>NC_139401.1:107692500-117692500 GCF_054392235.1 Sus scrofa
TTTGAATGTCCGTCTGAGAAAAATCAATTAGATGCATAAATCCGCTGGGGTTCAGAGATAGGGTGTGGCTGCATCATATAATAAACTCCAGAGTGCCTTTGGGGTTATTGACTGGCTTTAATACGCTGCCATGTCTGTTCTCCATGACCATGGGTAATTGAGTGTATCTTATTTAGCTCCCCTATCCCTGGCTGCTTGGTCTCCTCTCCACCCCCGACTCATCCCTGTGCACAGAGCAGATTATATATAACCAGCCTTCCTTCTAGCATCCTATCAGATTTCATCGACATCGGGTAACATGCAATTTTCAAAAGGTTCCGGCTTCCTTTCTACCAGCTTCAAAATCATATTGGAGTTGTAGTGGCCACAGGAGGCTGCACCGCAGCAGCTGGCTGGGGCAGGCTTCAAGTGAGCCCTCCCTCTGGCTTGCTGAGCAGGCAGCAGGTGGAGAGACAGAGCGTGGCTGCAGACCACAGTCAGGGATCGCCAGGTCCGGGCACTCTTTCATCCTTGTGGCTGTAAAGTGTCTGTTCCCCGCCCTGATCATCTGGGTGGGTTGGAGGCAGAATGAAAATAAATAACAACAGGAGCTCCGTCTTCCCAGAACCACTGGGATGGGGCATAAGGATGAACAGTGGAGAGAAAGGTGATGTTACTGAGGAGGTGAATGATGGAGAGGCCAGTGAGCAAAGTTTTTACCTTAACGTGTGCCTCCAAGTTTCCCTGAGACTCAGAAGTGAGAAGAGCCCAACTGGCAGGATGGCAGGAAGGGACGGTGCTTGGAGGAAGTTCTCGGAGCCTGTGCTGTTGTAGCAGGGCCCTCTGGTGCCACACTGTCCTATGAAACCTTCTGTGATGAGGGCAGTGTCCTCTGTCTACGCTCCCTAATGTTGGCGGTCCTTAACCACATGTGGCTTGTGAGCACTTAAACTGTGGCTGGGGAGTTCCCACTCTGGTGCCGTAACGGGATCAGTGGTGTCTCCGCAGCACCTGGACTCGTGTTCGGTCCCCAGCCTGGCACAGTGGGTTAAAAGGACCTAGCGTTGCTGCAGCTGTGGTGTAGGTCGCCACTGCGGCTCAGATCTGATCCCTGGCCCTGGAACTTCCATGTGCCACAGGGCGGCCAAAAACAAACAAACAAAAAATGTGGCTGGTGTGGCTGAGGAACTGAATTTTGAGTTGCGGGTAATTTTAATGCATTTAAGTTTACGTAGCTTAGGGTGGCTAGTGTTTGTCCAGCAACGGCAGAGTGGCCCTAGAGTCACCGTTGACCCGAGTGCGTGAAGGTGGTCTGTAGAGTGCTTTAAAGCACAGACTCTGCAGCCTGCAGCACTGGCATAAATCCCGGTTTGCCGTTTACTAACTGCACCCTTGCACCAGTTACCCAGCCTCTCTGTGCCCATTTTCTCATCCATAAGATGGAGAGCATAACAGCGTGGACGTCGCAGAGGGCTGCTGGCAAGATTGAGTGGAGTAATCTATGTAAAACCTTAACAAAGTGCCTGGTCTCTGTGAGGCTCTCAGTAGATGGTTGCTGTCAGGATGTTTTGTTGTTAAGATGTTATGATGTTTAGTTCTCTCTTATTTTCCTGTGCTTTGGCCCTAGTCACCGAACATCAATAAATCAACCTGACTTGCTAAGTGCCTGGAGGTGTGAGGATAATGACATTTGCCCTTATTAACTCCCTTGAGCTCCATAGCAGAGGATCTGTTATTTGATTTTGTAACTTTATTGTGTCTGAGCTCTGAATAAAATGAGATTTTTTAATGAAAGAAAAGATGAAATAGTCAAGGTCAGAATAATAACATGAAAAAAAATCACATGCCCCACATTTCCAGTTTCCCATTCAGTGACCAGGCATTTACTGAATCTTTACTGAGAGACTAGTGATTACAAGCATAGACTCTGGAGCTAGACCGCCTGGGCTTGCGTCCATTATTTACTCGCTGTGTGACTTGGGCAAAGTTATTTAACCTCTCTGTCTCTATTTCTTCTTTGTCACTTGGGCGTAATAAGAGTATCTGCCTCGTAGCATTGTTGTAAAGATTAAATGAATCAAGTAATTCCCTTGTGGCTCAGCAGGTTAAGGACCCGACGTTGTCTCTGTGAGGATGCAGGTTCAATCCCTGACCTCGCTCAGTGGGTTAAGGATCCGGCATTGCCATGAGCTGCCACGTAGGCTACAGTTGCAGCTTGGCTCTGGTGTTGTCCTGGCTGTGGCATAGGCCTGCAGCTGCAGCTCCGATTCAACCCCTGACCTGGGAACTTCCACATGCTGCAGGTGGCCATAAAAAGAAAAAAAAAGATTAAATGAATCAATACATATAGAGCACTTATAGAATTACTTGGCATTGATAAGCACTTGGTAAGTATTGCCTGATGTGATTACTGTGTGCTGGGTACTATATTAGGTGTTGGGGCCTAGTAAGTACCATCCCTGCACTCGTTAAGCTTATGGGCTAGTAGAGGGAGACAGCTACATGACCATAGAAATCCAATAAGGTATTATAGTCAGTAAAGATAGAAGTGTGCTCAGGGTACTGAGGGGACATCAAGAAAGAAGAGATCAAGTTGGCTTGGTTGGAGGGCGAAATGAAAACTTTTCACAGAGCTAGAGAACAGGGAGCAGTGAGGTGCATTTCAAGTACGCGTTTGTAGATGTCAACAAGGGTGATGAGTCCGGAGAACAAAGGCAGTTGATAAGTGAGTATGCCTAGGATGTGAGAGAGTAAGTGGATGATAAGCTTGAAAAGGTCATCCAGAAGCAGGTCCTGAAAGAACTTATATGTTAGGTTAAAGAATTTGTACCTTTTCTTGAAAAATGAGGACCCATCAAAAAACTTTAAGTAGGGAAGTACCATGATCAAGGCATTTTAGAAGGACCCTGCTGACAGCAGTGGTGGGAAGAGGCAGGACTGGAGGCAGAGACACCAGCTAAGTGACTGTTGTAGTAATCTGGCATGAGATGATGAGATTGATGATCCAGGCAGGAGATGAGACTGATGACCTCAAGTAACTGTCCTGGGGATGGAGAGGTGTGGAACGGTATGGAGATGTTATGAAGAGATCCAATTGACTGATGACTACAGAAGGCGGCCAGGTTTTGAAGAAGTCAGTGCAGTCATTTGGGGACATTGCGGGTTTATATAAGGCATTTGTAGTGGTTCTGGAACTTGTGTAAGAAAGAGGTTAGGACTGGAGATACAAATGTGCTAGACATTAGAACTCCTTCAGGCTCCCTTATTTAGCCCTCATTCTCCACTTTCTATGTTACCTATTTCCTGGGCTTTTTAAAAATTTAATTTAATTTAATTTTTGTCTTTTGTCTTTTTAGGGCCGCACTCGCAGCATATGGAGGTTCCCAGGCTAGGGGTCTAATCCGAGCTACAGCTGCCGGACTACGCCACAGCCACAGCAATGCCAGATGCTTAACCCACTGAGCGAGGCCAGGGATCGAACTCGCAACCTCATGGTTCCCAGCCGGATTTGTTTCTGCTGAGCCCGACGGGAACTCCCTTCCTGGGCTTTAAGTACTGTATCTATATTAATGAATTCAGTTTCTTTTCTTCTTCTTCTTTTTTTTTTTTTTTTTTTTTTTTTTTGCCACACCTGCAGCTTGCAAAAGTTCCTGAATCAGAGGAATAACCTGGGCCACAGCAGTGAGAATGCTGAATCCTTAATGGCAAGGCCCACCGGGGAACTCCTGTGAATTCAGTTTCTCAACTTGCATCTCTAGCTCTGATAACCTCACTAAGGTTCATGTAGACTTCTATAACCAGCCATCTATTTAGGGTCTCCAATTGGATGACTAATACACATCTCAAATTTCATATGTCCCGAACTCAGTTCGTGAAGCAGTCCCCAGCTCTGCTTGGTCCTCCCATTGTCTTCCAGTCTCAATGAATGGCACCCGCCATCTCTCTAGTTGCTTCAGCCAAAAACCTAGGGGTCAGACACTCTGGTTTTTCTTTCAAGTTGCCTCTGTAAAAATTCCTTCCTCTGCCCATGTCTTGAGAATCTTTAGAATCTCCTTTTACTCTTCAAGCTCTCCTTGAAGTGATCCTAAGACGTTTCCTATGGCTTCAGTAACCTACATCCACATCCTGACTTAATTCATTCAGCCAATACTCATTGGGTACCTACTAGGTTCTGGGCTGAATGCTAGAGGTTCACCAGGAACGAGGCAGAGAGTCGTCACTCTCATGGAGCCTACATTCAATTGGTGGGGAAGACATTGATTAAACAAGCAAACTGATAAGTGAACCATGATTTCAGATGACAGTACGTGCTGGGAGAACATCGAATAGGTGATGGGATGAGACACTGACCAGGGTTCGGGCCTATTTCGTTGGGATGATCAGGAAAGGCCTCACCGAGGAGCTGACATCGGGCTGAGATGTGGATGATGAGAGAACATTTTAGGCAAGTGCAGAGATCCTCAAGAGGGAATGAATTATAGCTGGGAGCATTGCAAACAAGAATGGGAAGAGGTCAGAGATTTAGGCAAGGGCTCTATTTTACTAGCCAAAGGAAAGAGCTTAGATGTTATTCAAAGTGTGTTTGCAAGTCCTTGGAGTGCTTTGAAGCAGGGTCACTGATATGATCTGATTTATGTATTGAAAAGTGGGCTCTGGCTCTTGTGTGGAGAGTGACCTACACAAGCAGGGCGACCAGGGAGGAGACTGTTGCAGTGACTGGGGGAGACCACGGTGGCTTGCATTATAGTGAAGGCCAAGGACAGGGGCAGAAGTAGAGAGGTAATGGATATGTTTACTGGACATAGGACTGGTAGAATTTGCTGCTTGAGGGACGGGAGAAGAAGGAATCAAGGGTACTGGCACATCTAGTAGGCGCTCAGGGAATGTTTGTTGAATGACTGAGTCAGGTTATGGATGGAGGCTTTTGAAGCCATGGAAAATGTATAGTCTTAGGATCACTTCGAGGAGAGCCTGAAGAGTCAAATGAGATTCTCAAGGGATGTGCAGAGGAAGGAACGCTTACAAAAGCAACTTGAAAGAACAACCAGGGTGGTAGGAGGAGAAACAGGAAAGTGTGATATTATAGAAGGCAGCCCCACTTCCCTCTCCAGAAGTAACCAATGCTAACAGATGGGTGGGTAGCCTTCCAAATCATCTTCTATATATTTACATACATTCACAAATGTTTATATTACATGCATATGTAGTTTTAGTTCTTATGTAAATGAACTCATAGTACAGGCATTATTCTGTCACTTGCTTTTAAAAAAAAAGTCACAGCTTTATTGAGCTACAATTCACATATCATACAATTCACACGTTAAAAGCGTACAATTCGGTGGCTTTTAGTGTATTCACAGATATATGCAACCACCACTATGGTCCGTTTTGGGAATGTTTTCGTCACCTCGAAAAGAAACCCTGTGTACCCTTCAGCTATCAGCCCCTTATCCCCAATCCTCACCCACAACCCTAAGCAACCACTAATCTGCTTTCTTTCTCTACAGATTTGCCTATTCTGGACTTCAGTATAAACGGAAGCATATAAAATGGGGTCTTTTGTGACTGGCTTATTTTACTTAGCACGTTTTCGAGGTTCATCTGTGCTGGAGAAGGAATGAGAACGTCATGCTTTTTATTGCTGAATAATATTCTCTTGTATATATAGACCACATTTTACCTATCTCTTTATCAGTTCATGGACCCTGGGTTGTTTCCACTTTGGGGCTGTTATGAATAATGTTATGAACATTCAATTACATGCTTTTGCGTGGACATATATCTTCCTGTGTCTTGAGTATCTACTGAGGAGTGGAAAAGCTGGGTCATGTGGTAGGTTGATGGTTGACATTTTGAAGAACTGCCACACTGTTTCCCAAAGTGGCTGCACCATCTTCCATTCCCACCTGCAGCCTATGAGCATTCCAGTTTCTCCAACGTCTTCACCAGCACTTGTTCGACTCTATCTTCTTGATGATTGCCATACTCAGGGGTGTGATATCACTTGCTTTTGAACTGGAGGTGCCTTGAATAGTTTTCCATATCAGCCCCTATAGATTTCTTGCATATATAACTGCCAGGTAGTACTCCCCAGAGACCGTGCTTTTCAAGATGATCCTGTGTGTACCATTGTGTTATTCCCTCCCCCAGGGCTCAGCAGCCTGGACACAGACGCAGCAGTGTGGATGATTGCATTGATCCAGACTTGGAAGTTGTGCGGCAGGTGAGGCAGAAGGCTTGGGGAGAAGGGTGTGGGCGATAATGGTGAGAGAGTGCTCGAAGCAAGGGATCAACCCTGGTGCATGTCAGTCCTGTGTAAGTGACAGAGACAAGGAGCTGGAGCGGATGGATTAGCACAGCAGCCGGAGCCTCCAAAGTAGGGGTTCTGCATGACAGTGGCACAGCAGTTTTTGTGTTGTTTTGTGTTTGCCCGTTTCCTTTGTTGAGTGTTTCTTTCTTTTGGTAAGATTGCATCATTCACCGCTTTGCCGCAGATGATTCAGAACATAATATAACCTTGCTCGGTGACTCAGAATGGCTGTTATGACTGGCTACTTTTGCCCTGGACCTCTGTGGCATGTAGGAATCTGTCTCTCTCTGTTAAATGGCTCCCAGATTTCTGTGCTTTCAAAATTCTATTTGGTTTAGTTTCTAGCTTTACCCTTTTTGGTGCCAGAGGCTGAGATCAGTGTACTCAGTGTACTCTAGGTCCTTCTAATGTCCAGCTCTTTGACCGAGGACTGACCCCATACATCTCCTCTGAAGGTTGTGGGGTTTATGATAGCACTTTGATGTCTTGTTTAGATGTTTTTTCTCTTCTAGGTTTGTGGTTATATTTTGGCAGAGGTTATGAGGAATCTGATTTCCAGAGAAGTATTGGCGCGTCTTAAATTTGGTATAAGCAGAGGAGTTCCCCTTGTGGCACAGCGGAGATGAATCTGACTAGGAACCATGAGGTCGCGGGTTCAATCCCTGGCCTCGCCCAGTGGGTTAAGGATCTGGCGCTGTCGTGAGCTGTGTAGGTCGCAGACATGGCTCGGATCAGGCGTTGCTGTGGCTGTGGTGGAGGCCGGCAGCTGCAGCTCCGATTCGACCCCTAGCCTGGGAACCTCCATATGCTGCAGGTGTGGCCCTAAAAAGCAAAAAAAAAAAAAAAAAAGATATAAGTTGCTTTTCTAGCATTGAAGAATTTAATAATTATGTGTGTATTTACCTTATCCACACTCTTTTTAATGATAGAGACCTGCTCTATCCAATGCAAGTAGCCCCTTGCTACATTTGGTTATTTAATATAAATTAATTGAGTAAATCAGACTAGAAATTCAGTCCCTCAGGGGTATTAGGTTCTCAGTAGTCACATGGGGCTAGAGGCTATTATACTGGAGAGTGCAGGTACAGAACATTTCTATCCTCGCAGAAAGTTCTCTGTTTCAGCAGTGGTCTAGAATTGGCGTCAGTCTCCTCTCAGGTTTCACCCTTCCAGACTGGAAGTTTTTAGCATGTCCTTGTGTAGCACCCGCCTTCCTCCTCCTCTGCAATACCCCCTCATGTCCCACCCTGCTCGTGGCCCTGAGGCTCTGACAAATGACCACACATTTATTATCTTACAGTTCTGGAGCTCAGAAGTCTAAAACCAGCCATTTTCCAGCTTCCAGACGCCACCTGCCTTCCTTGGCTCATGGGCCCTTCCTCCATCTTTAAAGCCAGCACACAGCATCTTCAAATCTCTCTCTCGCTGTCTGAGCCCTGCTTCACATTGCCTTCTCAGATTCTGACCCTCCTGTCACTCTCTTCTATATGGGCTCTGTACTTAGATTAGGCCCCATCCTTCATCACACCTACGAAGTCCCCTTTACCATGGGAGGTCACATACTCACAGATTCCCAAGGACTGGGACATGCACATCTTTGGGGGAATCATGATTCGGACCACTGTAAGAGGCAGTCTTCTCTAGTAGCATCTTATTTTCCTTGAGAACCAGTGCTGCACAGAGTATGCCACACACTGATATGCCAAGGTTTTATGCAAAGAAAGGAGAATATTTTAAACTCTTATTTTCTGCTTCCAACCTGTCTGCAAATATCAAACTTTCATTGTTCCAGCTCCTCAAAATATGATCCTGTGAGTTCAAGGGAATCAAGAGTATTTTTTTTTTTTTTTTTTTTTTTTTGCTTTTCAGAGCCATACCTGTGGCATATGAAAGTTCCCAGGCTAGGGGTTGAATCAGAGCTGCAGCTGCTGGCCTACACCACAGCCATGGCGACTCCAGGTCTGAGCCACATCTGTGACCTATGCTGCAGCGCATGGCAACACCAGATCCTTAACCCACTGAGCAAGGCAGCCAGGGATCAAACCCACATCCTCGTGCATCTGTTTGAGGATTCTTAACCCACTGAGCCACAATGGGCACTCCCAGGAGTATCTTATAGGCAAGACAGATCAACAGCTGACTCAGTGTCCTATCAAGTGTTTGCCCCACTGTAACGCAGATGCTTCTTCAGGGCTGATGTCTGCCAGCTTTCCCTCTCAAAAACAGACAAAACACACACATACACACCAACAAAACCCCCAAACCTGGGAGCTTGTTATGTGAACCAAAGCAAAGCCTCCTGAGCTTCTTTTTGCCAAGGAAAGGGTGGCAGATGAAAGTCTGAGTCATTCCTAAGAGGAGCAGTAGCAGAAACCAATGCAGAATTGGTCTTCTCTTTCCAGTCTGGACAGGATGGCATAGACTCATTTCTTCCTGCTCCTCCGAGCCAAGTATAAGTATAAATCCTAGAAATAATTCAAGAGGCAACCAAAGGAGAATCCTGGAGGAGGTAAACAGGAAGGCAGAATGATTAGGAATCCCAGGACTAGAGGAACACCATGGTAGCCTTATGACTTACCATCGAACAGAAGAAGACAACCCAGGCCCAGCATTTCCCAGCCCTCAACCCAGCAACGGATGGTGGCTCAGGGGGGCTCCTTCTTCCTCTGGATCGAATAGGAGTTCTGCTGGCAACACCACGTGAGCATGGCAACTGCAGCAAAGGAAATCTAGCAGGGAGCCCTGCTGACACTAAGCAGTTAGGGGAAGTGCTTCCTTTTCCCACCAGGCCGGAGACCAAAAGATACTGTGCAACCAGGGCACCGTCAAGAGGAAATCGCACCACATGTAGACTGGCTCAGGAAGCCTTTGAACCCCCTGATCTTCAGGATCCCCTTTCCCCATAAGAGGAGGGCATATAGCACTGGCAAGGTAGGTTCCACCAGAATAAGGAAAGCCGGGGAAGATTTATTTCTACAGACGATAGAGGTTCACTTCCTCCACCTAGAGGCATCAGGCAACCAGCCTGGTGAAGCACTGCTCCTTCAGGCAGCACCTCATCAGCACCACATTAACCAAGCAGGCCAAAATAGCACCATAGAGGTTCTATAAAGTAAATCATCATTGAAAACAGAGCCTACAAAAACAGGCCAAGACCTGTGTGCTAAACCTAACCAATGACTGCCTACTAAAATAAAAGTTTTCCATAGTCTCCTAACATAGTAGCCAGAATGTCCAGAATACAATGAAAAATCACCCATCATACCAAGAACCAGAAAATCACAACTTGCAAGAGAAAAGACAATCAACTGACATCAGTACCAAGATGAATCAGCTGTTAGAATCATCTGACAAGGATTTTAATGCAGCATCACAGAAATGCTTCCGTAAGCAATTGCAACGTCTCTTGAAACAAATGGAGAAAAATAGAAAATCTGAGCAAACTAATGTTGTAGAAAAGAACTAAATAGAAATTATAGAACTGAAGAATACAATACCAGAAATTAAAAACTTGCTGGATAGGCTCAATAGTATAGTGGAGATGACAGAGGATAAACCAATAGAATTTACTCAGTCTGAACAACAGACAGAAAATAGACTGGAAAAAAATAGAGCCTCAGAGACATATGGGAAATAACAAAAATGCAACATTCATATCAGAGTCCCAGAAGGATACCAAAATGAGACAAAGTGCAAAAAAGAGGGGAAAGCTCTGGACAAGTATCTCTCATTAACTTAGAAAAATCTTCAACAAAACAGCAACATGAAACCAACAAGGTATAAAAGAATTATACACCATGACCAAGTGGGATTTATTCAAGGTATGTAAGCCTGGTTCAATATTTTAAAAATCCATCAACATAGTCTACCATATCATTAAAAAGACTAAAAAAAGTCATATGACCGTATCAACTGGCACAGGAAAAAAACACATTTGAGGGAGTTCCCGTCATGGCGCAGTGGTTAACGAATCCGACTAGGAATCATGAGGTTGCGGGGTCGGTCCCTGCCCTTGCTCAGTGGGTTAAGGACCCGGCATTGCCGTGAGCTGTGGTGTGGGTTGCAGACGCGGCTCGGATCCCGCGTTGCTGTGGCTCTGGTGTAGGCCAGTGGCTACAGCTCTGGTTGGACCCCTAGCCTGGGAACCTCCATATGCCGCGGGAGCGGCCCTAGAAAAGGCAGAAAGACAAAAACAAAAACAAAAAACACATTTGATGAAATTCAGCATTTATTCATGATAAAAACTCTCAGGACACTAGTAATAGAGAGGAACTTCCTTAACCTCATAAAGAACATTTACAAAAAACATAGCAAACATTATACATAAACAGCTAAAATGGTGAAAGACTGAATGCTTTCCCTCAAGACTGGAACAAGGCAAGCATGTCTGTTCTTATCACATCCATTCAACATTGTGCTGGAAGTTCTAGACAGTGTAACAAGGCAAGAAAAAGAAATTTTAGGAGTTCCCATCGTGGTGCAGTGGTTAATGATTCTGACAAGAACCATGAGGTTGTGGGTTCGATCCCTGGCCTTGCTCAGTGGGTTGAGGATCTGGCGTTGCCGTGAGCTGTGGTGTAGGTCGTAGACACGGCTCGGATCTTGAGTTGCTGTGGCTCTGGCGTAGGCCAGGTGGCTACAGCTCCGATTCGACCCCTAGCTTGGGAATCTCCACATGCCGTGGGTGTGGCCCTAGAAAAGGCAAAAAGACCAAAAAAAAAAAAAAAAAAAAAAAACGAAAAATTTTAAAACATACAGATTGGAAAGAAACAAGTAACCCTGTCTCTATTTGCAGAAGATTTGATCATTTGCATAAAGAATCACATGACATCTTTTTTAAAAAGACCCTTGTAGAACTAAGAATTGAATTCAGCAAGGTCATATTATAGAAGATCAACACAAAAAAATCCATTACATTTCTATATAGCAACCGGAAATCCAAATAAAAAAGACAACACCATTTATAGTTTCTCCAAAGAAAATGAAATATCTAGGTAAAAACAAAACCGGTTCAGGATCTGTATGCTGAAAATTACAAAACACAGATGAAAGAACTTACGGAAGACATTAGTAATTTGAGAGACTTACTGGGTTAATGGATTGGAAGATTCAACATAGTAAAGATTTCAGTTCTCCCCAAATTGATTTATAGGTGAATGAAATCTCTATCAAAACCCCAGCAAGGATTTTAGGAGACATAAATAGGCTTATTATAAAATTTATGTGGAAAGATAAAGGACCTGGAGTAGCTAAAATGATTTTTATAAAGAATAAACTTTTATAAAAAATAAACCAGTGTAAGAAGTTCCTGTTGTGGCTCAGCAGTAATGAACCTGACTAGTATCCATGAGGATATGGGTTCGATCCCTGGCCTCACTCAGTGGGTTAATGATCTGGCGTTGCCACAAGCTGTGGTATAGGTCGCAGATGCAGCTCGGATCCTGAGTTGCTATGGCTGTGGCATAGACCAGCAGCTATAGCTCCAGTTCAATCCCTAGCCTGGGACTTTCCACATGCTGTGGGTGCAGCCCTAAAAAGACAAAAAATAAGATAAAATAAAATAAACCAGTGTAAAACCTTACTATATAGCTACAGTAATCAATCCAGTATGGTAATAGTGGAAGATAGACACACAAATAAATAGAACAGAATAAAGAACCCACCCCAACATAAATCCACACAAGTGTGTTTAATTGATTTTTGACAAAGGTGTAAAAATAATTCAGTGGAGGAGGAATAGCCTCTTCAACAAGTAGTGCAGGAGCAATTGACATCCATAGGCCGAATCAGTGACCTTTGACCTAAATATCACACATATATAAAGATTACCTCAAAATGGACCATAGACTTAAGATGTAAAACTATAAAACTTGTAAAAAAAATGCACAGGAGAAAATCTTCGTGGTCTAGTGCTTAGCAAAGTATTCTTAGGCTCGACACCATAAGCATGATCCATAAAAGGGAAAACTATTAATTGGATTTCATCAAAATTTACAAGGTTTTGTTCTATGAAAGATTCTATTAAGATGAGCAACCACCTGGAGAAAATATTTGCAAACTACATATCCGACAAAGGATTTGTATCTAGACTATGTAAAGAACTCTCAAAACTTAATCCAATTAGAAAATGGGCAAAACATCTGAACAGACGTTTCACTAAAGAGGATATACAGATGGCAGGTAACACATGAATAGATATTCAACACCATTAGTTATCAGGAAAGTGCAAATCAAAACCACAGTGAGATACAACCACACGCCTATCAGAATAGCTACGATAAAAAATAGTAACAGCAAATGCCGATGAGAATGTGGAGAAACTGGATCACTCATACGTGTATTCTTCAACAGATTAATGCTTCAATGAACTGTAGGACATCCGTGCCATAGAGTACTACTGAGCAATAAAAAGAATCGGGATATCGGTTCATGCAATAACTTGAATGAATCTTCTGGGAGTCCTCCTGAGTGAGAAAAAGCCAAACCTAAAAGGTTATATATATCCTGTATGATCATTTATATAATGCTGTCGAAATGACAAAAACCATAGAGATGGGGAACAGGTTAGCGGGTGCCAGAGGTTAGGGAATGGGGCAGATAGAAGGCAAGTGTGTCTGCAAAGGGAGCAGGAAGGATCCTTGTGGTAGATTCATGAACCTACATGTGCAATAAAACTGCCTATTACTAAATACACAGACACATGCAAATGATTACAAGTAAAGCTGGGGAAATCTGGGTAGATCGACAGTTCATAGCAGTGTCAGTACCTTGGTTGTGGTGTGATACTACAATTTTACAAGATGTATTATCACTTAGGGCAACTGGCTAAAGAGTACGTGGTATCTCACTGTCATTTCTTACAATTGTATGTGACTCTACAATCATCTCAAGATAAAAAGTTTAACTAAAATAGAAGAGATAAGCAATTTAGGCCTTGAACATTTTGCAGAAGCTGGATTAAGGAATCTGGCTCATTGTGCAGCCAAGAAACTAGTTGGCCATCTGGCTAGCAGACTGGATCATTAGCAAAAACAGCGACTCCCCCAGCCTGGGTATGCAGCCCCTTCGGGAGCCTCTGACAATCCAAAGGGGTATTGTTTGTCTTCTGGAAATTCTCAGTAACCAAATTTAATTGAAGATCACTCATGAGAAAGCGAGCACTTGCTGTATAAATCTTCATACCAGAGAACAGCACTAGGAAATCAAAATAGAGGATCTCCGACCTGTCCCCACCGTAGCCCTTCTGAAATCGGAACCACTGGCCTCATCGTTGTTCATGGAGCCAATATTTGAGCCCTGAATGGGGCCTGTTAACTCTGTGTCATGAGCAGCCACCACCCCAGCCCTGGTCAGTAAGCCAGCTGGCTCTGCCCACAAGAGAAACCGCGGGGGAATGAGAGGCTGGGGATGAGCAGCTACAAACCCCACTCCATTGCTCAGCCAAAGCCTCCAAACCTATTCTCCGCCTTCTTCGATTCAACCTTTCCTTAGAAGGAGCTTAGAGGATTTTCATAATCTTTTCCTAAAAGCCCTTTTCATGCCTGTTCTTCAGACCTGGAGCATCTTGAACTTATCTCTTGATTTTACAGAGGGGAAACTGGATTTCGGAGGATTAAACAAGCAATGGGAAAAGTACATTTTCCCATAATGTTTTTAGGTTATTACATGGAAAAAGTGGCTTTATTGGTATATAGTTCTATAGATTTTCACGCATGCATAGATTCATGTAATTGCCACAATAGTCAGGATGCAGAACATTGCCTTCCATCTCCCAAACTCCCTCATGCTGCCCCTTTGTAGTTACATCCCACCCACCCCAAACCCTGCAACCACTGATGTTTTCTCCATCACTGTTTTGGCTTTTTGAGAAAGTTGTATTGGTGGAATCATACAGCAGATAACTTTGAAACTGGCTTGTCTTTGGGAATCACCACCCTGTTGTATCTATCAGTAATAGTTTATTGAAGCGCCTTTTTAACGTAAGAATTGCTCCCTAACGTTGTTCAGATTAGTTCACTTAAGCAGGCTGTGTAATAGTATAGCAACAGTATAAATGTGCAATGAAACCACCTTTGGTAAAATGACTGACAGTTATTAACATTTGTCTTCCCAGTTTTTTGTTTTGTTTTGTTTTGTTTTGTTTTTTCCCGGCCAAGCCCAAGGCATGTGGAAGGTCCCAGGCCAGGGGTTGAACCTGTACCACAGCTGTAATCGGAGCCACAGCAGCAACAAAGCTGGATCCTCAACCCACTGAGCCACCAGGGAACTCTTTTTTTCCAGTTTTTTTTTTTTTTTTTTGGTAGGGCTGCACCTGTGGCATATGGAAGTTCCCCGGCTAGGGATCGAATCAGAGCTACAACTGCTGGCCTACACCACAGCCACAGCAACGCAGGATCCAAGTTGTGTCTGCAACCTACACCACAGCTCACAGCAACACCGGATCCTTAACCCACAGAGCAAGGCCAGAGATGGAACGTGCATCCTCATGGATATAGTGGGGTTTGTTACTGCCGAGCCACAATGGGAATTACTCTTTTCCAGTTCTTAATCTGTTTCTTCTGGCAGAAAAAAAGAGAGAGGCAAGAAGTAGGTAGTTTCTAAGCATTATAGAGTTCTAAAACCAGAAAGCGCCATCTCTGACTGCCCAAACTCTTCTTTCTTTCTTTATTTTTTTGGTGGGTTTATGTTGAATCTCCTTATTTTTATTTTATTTTATTTATTTATTTTATTTATTTTTTATTTTTTTACTCAATGAATTTTATTACATTTATATTTGTACATCTATCATCACAACCCAATTTTATAACATTTCCATTCCAAACCCCCAGCCTATCCCCTCACCCAGCCCAACCTGTCTCCTTTGGAAATGACAAGTTTTTCAAAGTCTGCGAGTCAGTATCTATTCTGCAGAGAAGTTCATTGTGTCATTTTTTTAGATTCCACATGTAAGTGATAGCATATGATGTTGGTGTCTCACTGTCTATCTTCACTTAGCATGTTAATATCTAGGTCCATCCATGTTGCTGCAAATGCCATTATTTCTTTCCTTTTAATGGCTGAGTAATATTCCATTGTGTATATATACCACATCTTCTGGATCCACTCCTCTGTCGATGGACATTTAGGTTGTTTCCATGTTTTGGCTATTGTGTATAGTGCTGCAATGTATGTTGGAGTCCATGTATCTTTTCAAGTCATGGTTTTCTCTGGGCCTGAACTCTTCTTGAATCTCTTCTCTCACCCCTTGAGAAAACTACCAGGACCGCAGTGGCCAGTGGACTTCTAGATACCTGCTTCTTCCCCAGAAGCTTCCATGTGATTCTAGAACAAATCCCACACAAAGGAATGAGTATAGTTGCCTAGAAGGTAATTTTTTTTTTTTTTTTGTCTCTTTAGGGCCGCTCCTGTGGCATATGGAGGTTCCCAGGCTAGGGATCGAATCGGAGCTGTAGCCCCTGGCCTACACCACAGCCACAGCAATACCAGATCCGAGCCGTACCTACGACCTACACCACAGCTCACAGCAATGCCGGATCTTTAACCCACTGAGCAAGGCCAGGGATCGAATCTGAGTCCTCATGGATGCTAGTCAGATTTGTTTTCCACTGAGCCACGACGGGAACTCCTAGAAGGTAATTTTTAAAGGAGTTCTTAAAGTGCCCTCCTGAGTAACCCCCATTTTTTTTTTTTTACTAAAATTTAATCACATCAGGAACTTCTACCATTAGAATCACTCCTTTAGGCTAAGGAATTCCAGAAGATCTCTCTAAGAAATGTACACATGGAGTTCCCGTTGTGGCTCAGTGGGTTAAGAACCCCACTAATATCCATGAGGTTGCAGGTTCAATCCCTGACCTCAATTAGTGGGTTAAGAATCTGGCGTTGCCTGAGCTGTGGCATAGGTGGCAGATGGAGCTTGGACCCATTGTGGCTGTGGCTGTGGCATAGGCCAGCAGCTGCAGCTCCAATTTGACCTCTAGCCTGGGAACCTCCATGTGCTGCAGCTGTAGCCCTAAAATAAAGTGCAAACATGTCCCTCGTTAGGGTACCCCATTATGATGTTGGGTCAGGAGGGATGGGAACAAAACCTGACTTGAGGCGGGGGCCAGGTCTGGAGTGGACTCAGGTTAAATTAGAGATGAAGTTGGGACTGACCCTGCATGAGATAGTGGGACTCGGGGAGGTGGGCTGAGAAGAGAGGGATATGTCAGAAGAGGAATTGGGACATGCTAAGGACCAACGTTGCCTCTTTCATAAGTGGACCTGGGTTGTGCCCTGCTGGGCCCCCCTTTTGAGGTGGATAACTCAATGCCTTGTTTGCTTCTCTCTTATCCATCTGCTAAGTCAACACAAAGTAAAAGCTCTAAAACCCAGTTCAATAAAATAGAGTTTATGTATCCAGTGTACTTAGCCAGAGCTAAGGAGAAAGGCTCTTTCTGGTGGCAGGAGAGCTTTCTGGTTTCAGCCAGTTTCCCCTTCTTTTGTGTTTATAGCCTTTTCTCCTTCTCCCCAAAGAGAGGCCACTCTTGAAGTCCTATTTGGAAAAGGAACTCGACTGCCAACCTTCAGGTGGAGCGTGAATTGAGTCATTTCCTATAAGAGAGGGGACTCAGTCTTGGGTGGCCGGACTTACCCTGGTACAGACGGCAGGAGGGCAACCCTTGCACACTGCATTTAGGAAGTGAGTACTCATTCTGCCCGGGATTAACCAGGGCCTTGTTCTTTTTGCCAGTGTTATTTTATGGCCTTCCCTCCACCCCCCCCAGACACGTACAACTAATGAAGTAATGGTCGGGGTGTCTGCCAGTAACACAGCTAATTTCTGTTCTGTAGCCATAGACCAACAATGAGTCAATTGGTAGATTGTGCTTGAATTGACGCATTTCAGTCTAATGGTTCATAAAACAGACGGCTGCTCATTTTATTTATATATAATTGGCTCTTCATGCATCAAAAGGATGCTTAAAACAACAAAGGAATAATCAAAAGCACAGTTTAATCTTCTGGATTTGTAACAGATTCAAACCGTATAATGACAGCAGTCCTTGGTTAAACAAGCGAAGCAGCAGGTTGAGAGCAGAAGCGCCGGGGCAGTGCAGTGTCTTTCCTGAGGGGTTCTGGCCACAGCGCCCGTGCTCTGAGCAGGTGGGCTAAGGCGTGGCTCAGGAGGCAGGAGAACTGAGCAGCAAGATAGCCCAAGCCTGGGAGTTCCTGTCATGGCTCAGCGGAAACGAATCTGACCAGCATCCATGAGGATGCGGGTTCGATCCCTGGGCTCCCTCAGTGAGTCAAGGATCTGGTGTTGCCGTGAGCTGTGGTGTAGGTCGCAGACACGCCTTGGATCCTGTGTGGCTGTGGCTGTGGCGCAGGCCAGCAGCTGCAGCTCCGATTAGATTCCTAGCCTGGGAACCTCCATGTGCTGCAGGTGGGGCCTTAAAAAGACAAAAGAAAAAAAAGATAACCCAAACCTTTGCCGAGAAAGTGCTTTTTGAGAAAGAGCAGAAATAAAGTGCACCTAGGAAGCTAGTTAGGTGTTTGAGACCCCGAAAGCAAATAGGAAAGAGATGCATCTTGAGAGCCGGTGTGGTCGGAACCTTTCATGTTGAGGCACGAACACTTTCGGCAGGGGCAGCAACCTCCCCCTATATTTTCCTTCCTCTGATTTTCCATTTCAGCTGTTCATTCTCTACTCAGCGACCCCTGCCCCCCTCTGTGGGACCGCATGCCAAGTATCTCTTGGTGGTGATACCATCTGCTGAAAAGGCTGGCAGCTGAGCAGTCCCCATCTTCCTGCCTCTACCTGCCCTGGTACAAAAACCAGAAGGCGGTGCGCTGTGCCCTGTGCTCTGCTCGGGGCCTCACTCAGTTTCACAGATTAAAGCCGAAACTGAGAAATTGACCAGGTTTCCAGGCTGGAGCCCTCACCTGCCGTGTTCAGCACCGGAGTTTGGGGACTTAGCCTGTGTCTACATGTGGCCCGGGTGATGAACCAGGTGACATAGTCAATTTAGTGAAAGTAAGTGGCTAACCTTTTTTTTTTGGGGGGGGGGTCTCTTTTTGTCTTTTTAGGGCCGCACCCACAGCATATGGAGGTTTCCAGGCTAGGGGTCTAATCAGAGCTGTAGCTGCCAGCCTCCACCACAGCCACAGCCACACAGGATCCAAGGCGTGTCTTCAACCTACCCCACAGCTCACGGCAACGCTGGATCCTTAACCCACTGAGGGAGCCCAGGGATCGAACCTGTGTCCTCATGGATTCTAGTCAGGTTCGTTAACCACTGAACCACTTCTGGAACGCCTAACCTACTTTCACATGAGGTTCCAGGCATGTGCGATTCATGGTCCCGAGTCTGCTATGAATGAACGAGTTAAATTCTTGGCCACTGCTGTTTACCTCTGTCTCTGACCACTTGGGAACAAATGAAAGCCATTTGGTCACAAGAGGGTGAGAGGGTATAAACGAGACTGAATAACCCCATCCTCGACCCTGCAAAAGGAACCGAAGGGATGTGATTTACCCACAGATCAGTTGTGCCATCTTTTTGTAGAAACAACAGCATGATCTTTCTTCACAATCCCACTCTTACACTATTTTTAAACTTCAGAATAGGAGCGAGGAGCCTAGGCGTTGATACTGGTAAATCGTCCCTCGCTGGCAGTATGGAAGAAGGTGGGCAGGGCACACTGCCCCTAATCTAATTTCCCCCAATGAAGTTCTGAAGCTTTGGTAAGAAGAGTTAGCTGAAGACAATAGTTAAACACCCTTCCTTTTGCATATATTAATATATTCTGGTCTACGGCCGTACCACCGTGAACACGCCCCATCTCGTCTGATCTGAAGCTAAGCCGGGTTGGGCCTGGTTAGTACTTGGATGGGAGACCAACTGGGGATACTGGGTGCTTTCGACTTTAAAAAATATTCTGGGAGTACTCTTGTGGCATAGTGGGTTAAGGATCCGGTACTGTTATTTCAGCGTCTTGGGTCACAACTGCATTTGGGGTTCAACCCCTGGCCCAGGAACTTCCACATGCCACGGTGGGTCCCCCCAAAAAACATGCTTAATGCTTATAGCAACTGTGAGGGATGTTATGAAGAAAGGGAAAAATACCCACTATCTCCTCAAAAGTTAGCCAAGATAGGGGGTAATTATTGATTTGACCAGAGAAAAAAGGTGGTTGGAGCCATTGATTTGATGTCAAGGGAACACAGCCTTGCTGTCGTACAGCTGGACGCTGGCTGTTAGTAGCAAAAGGGCAATCACATTTTCCCTCCTTGACTCACATTTTCTTTTACTTACCATATTTTGTGATTGTCTGGGTTCTTTGAATGTTTTCCTTTTATCACGAGCTTGAAAAAGAATGTGATCAGCTTCCACCCATTTGTATTAATGTAGGAGAGCATTATTATAATTATAAGAAAAGCACAGACAAGCCCGAAGTAAAAGAATCAGAGTGTTGTAATGGGAAGAGGAGCCATGGAAACAGCACAGGAAACTATATCCAATCTCTTGATAGAATATGATGGAAGATAGTATGAGAAAAAGAATATAGATAGATATATATGTACGTATGACTAGGTCACTATGCTGTACAGCAGAAACGGACGCAACACAGTAATTCAACTGTACCCTAATTTTAAAAAATGAAAAAAATGCAAAAAAAAAAAAAAAAACCAAAGGAAAAGAAAAGAAAAGGAGAAACAGCTGAGGTCAGCCCCTTCACTTTTACACGGGGAAACAAAGAGGCCCAGAGAGGGAAGATGGCAGCTCTCATGATTCTCATTCCTGTCTTCTTGCCAGAATATGATATACGACTTGGTTGCTACATACTTTCCTTTCTAATTATGATTTGTAAAGGTTATTGATATTAATTGGCATTCCTGGGGCACAAAGCCAACTAGGTATTAAGAAGGGCTCCAGAGCTGTAGGATGGTAGGGAAAGCTAGACCCAAACTAAACATTCACCTGAATAATCAGATCTGGAGTTGACACTTGTTTGCATTGTTTCTTTTTTCTTTTCTTCCTTTTTTCTTTTGAAAATTTTATATTGAAATGTAGTTGATTTTCAATGTTGCGTTAGTTTCAGGTGCACAGCTAAGTTATTCAGATATATATATTTTAAACATTATATATATAATGTTTATATATATAATGTTTAAAATCCTTTCTCCTTATAGGTTATTACAAAATACTGAGTAGATTTCCCTGTGCTATAAGTAGGTCCTTGTTGGTGATTTTATATACAAGTAGCATGATATTTTAACCCACAAACTCCTAATTTTTCCCCCCCTCGCTTGCATTAAGTGTTGGTATTCTCCTAGGTTCTGTCCTTGGCCTTCTTTTCTTCTATTAAGAGTAGCTCCTCGGTCAGGGTTGGTCTATATGGCAAATATTAGACTAACTCTGAATTGAAAAGCTACAACAACTGCAATTCTTAGAATTCTTCTGCCTACCTCAGAGAACAATGTATCCCTTTTTCAATTCAATATCAACCTTTTCACCTATCCCATGTCTTAACAAGTCTTTGCTCTTCCCCTATACCCTGCTGCGTTTGTGACCACAACAAAACCTCTGTTTTGTTTTCATAAAAACAAAAATCTTTTCAACCTGTGTCCGCCCTCAGCTATTCTCTTGCAAGAGTGGTCTGTACTTGACATTCTAAATCCTTCCCTTCCATTCACCCCAAGGCCAAACTCAATGGCCACCTTTGACCTGCTGGAAACTCTCTTTTGGCTTTTCTTCTCCTGATCCTCCTCCTCCTCTGTTCCTCAAGGATCTTACTTGATAGTAGTTATGTTTGGGGTTAACGCCCAGCTTCAATCCCCTTTGCTGCAATACTTCGCAGCCTATCGCCTTTCAGGAGGGGAAGCTAAAGCCCAGGGCACAGCCGGGACTGGGGATGGATACCTAACCCGAGAGGTAGGGAGTCATAGAGTCTCTCCCCCACCAGTGAGAAAGCAGTGAGATGGAGGAGGTGCCTGCAGGGAATCGGGCTGAGGGGTCACACAGACTCAGGGGCTGATGCTACAGGCTACAGTCTTGGCCGTGTGAGTGGACGAGTGACTAGAAGACACCGCAGGGCGGGGGCGGGGTGGAGAATAAAGGCAGCACTCCCAGAGAAGCAAGGAATCGTGAGCCAGAGAGCGATGTGGAGTAGCAGACAGAGGAGGGGAAGGGTTGTGAGAGGAATAGTGGGGAGAGGGGGAGTGGTGAGAGCCAGCATAGGAGAGGGCACCCAGACAGCTGCGGAGTTTCCGTGAGGTGCTGCTGTGCTTACCTCCGTGCATTTCTATGACTCCCCCGTATCCTTGTAATAACCTTCTATTTTTGTTGTTTTAGTGGGTGGTTGTTTCCTGCAACCTTTACCATAAAGTATCTCTTCTTCCACCAGCTCCTCGAACACCCTGAGTGATCTCATCCACTTTTTTCAGTTTAAAATGTTTTCATTCAATGTAATACATGCATACGGTTAAAAAAATAAATAAATAAAAGCCCACCGAAGGCTTATAATGATAGGCAGGAGACCCTATGCCCAGCCCTTTCCTGCTTGCCAGAAGCAATCACTCTTCTCAGTCATTGAATAGAATATGATTATCCTGCTATTTCTTTTGTATTGTGGTAAAATATACATCACACAGTATTGACCATTTTGCTGGTTTTAAGTGTACAGTGGCATTAAGTACATCTGCCTTGTTGTACAACCTCATCGCCACTATCTATCTACATAACATTTTCATCATCTTAAACCAAAATTCTGTATCCATTAAACAATAACTTCTCACTGCCTTCCTCCCCAGTCCCTGGTAACTACCATTCTAGGACTTGTCACTATGAATTTGACTATTCTAGGTGCATCATTTAAATGGAATCATACAATATTTGTCCTTTGGTTTCTGGCTTATTTCACTTAGCAGATGTCTTCAAGGGTTGTCTGTGTGGTAATACATATCAGAATTTCATTACTTTTTAAGGATGAATAATATCCTATTATTTTTTTAATGATTTTTATTTTTTCCATTCTAGTTGATTTACAGTGTTCTGTCAATTTTCTGCTGTACAGCAAAGTGACCTAGTCACATGTACATATATATGTATATATACACACATTCTTTTTTCTCACATTATCATGCTCATCACAAGTGACTAGATATAGTTCCCTGTGCTATACAGCAGGATCTCATTGCTTATCCTTTCCAAAGGTACTAGTTTGCATCTATTAACCTCGGACTCCCAGTCCATCCCACCCCTTCTCTCCCCCTCCCCCTGGCAACCACAAGTCTGCTCTCCATGTCCATGAGTTTGTTTCTCTTCTGTAGAGGGGTTCATTTTGTGCCATATATTAGATTCCAGATGTAAGTGCTATCATATGGTATTTGTCTTTCTCTTTCTGACTGACTTCACGTAGTTAATATCATATTATTAATGTATATATATACACACATACATATACAAACATCATATTTTGTTTATCCATTCATTCCCCGATGGACATTTGAGCTAGTTCCATCTTTGGCTATTATGAACATGCTGCTATGACCACAAGTGTATAAATATATGTTCAAGTCTCTGCTTTCATTTCTTTTGGATATATGCCCAGAAATGGAATTGCTGGATCATATGGTAATTCTATGTTTGCTTTTTTGAGGAAGCACCATGCTGTTTTCTTTTTTTTTTTTCCTACTAATTCTGCTCAAAATTATTGAGCAGCATTTTTTTAAAATTTTTATTTTTATTCCCCCAATACAGTTTTTTTTTCTACTGTACAGCACGGTGACCCAGTTGCACATACATGTACACATTCTTTTTTCTCACATTACCACGCTCCATCGTAAGTGACTAGACATACTTCCCAGTGCTACACAGCAGGATCTCATTGCTAATCCATTCCAAAGGCAGTAGTCTGCATCTATTAACCCCAAGCTCCCGGTCCATCCCACTCCCTCCTCCTCCCCCTTGGCAACCACAAGTCTATTCTCCAAGTCCATGAGTTTCTTTTCTGTGGAAAGATTCATTTGTAAAGATATGGAACACTTCACGAATTTGCATGTCATCCTTGCGCAGGGGCCGTGCTAATCTCTGTATGGTTCCCATTTTAGTATATATGCTGCCGAAGCGAGCACACCATGCTGTTTTCTGCGTTCTACTGTGTCTTGTCAAACACTTTTTAAACATCACCTACTGACTTTGTATTACGGTAGCTGAGGATTCATCCACTTTAAGAGTATTTATTCTCTAGCCCTTGTGTGCTGATGACTTCCCATCTATGTTTGCAGCCTTGACTTTCCCCTGAGATTCAGGCTTATGTTATCCAAATGCTTGTTGGACATCTCCATGTGGATGTTAAGCTCAGCGAGCATAATTAAAATGCTTGCCCCTGCCTCCACTCCTAAACTTTCTTTTCCTCTGGTGATTATATTGCTCCTACATCAGTGAATGTCACCAGTATCTACCCAGTTACTCAAACAGGAAACCTGAAAGTTATCACCAGCTGCTCCTGGACCTTACTGTCCAGTGGATCACCAAGACTTCTTGGTTTTACCTCTGAATTTTTTTTTTTTCTTTTTAGGGCTGCACCCATGGCGTATGGAGGTTCCTAGGCTAGGGGTTGAATCCGAACTACAGCTGCTGGCCTACAGCTACACCAGATCCAAGCCGTGTCTGCGACCTATACCACAGCTCACAGCAATACTGGATCCCCAACCCACTGAGTGAGGCCAGGGATCGAACCTGCGTCCTCATGATGCCAGTCAGATTCGTTTCCTCTGAGCCACGGCGGGAACTCCTACCTCTGGAAAATTTTTGACTCCATTCTCTTCTTACTCACTGTCATTGCCCTAGTTTAGATCTTCATCATCTACTGATTGAACCACTTGCAAGCAGCCTCCTAACTTTTGTCTTCCTGCCTCAGTATTTGCCCACCTTTGAATCTTTTGCAAATTGATCTAAGCCGGTTTAGCCTCTCACACCATCAGGTACTTTTCAGTGAATATCAGTAGCTTCCAGTGACTTGAGATAGCTGTAGGTTGTAGCCTTCATCCCCCACAATCTCCATACCAGGTCATAGATTCCACCAAAAATGGGACTTTGACCCAATTCTGCCAAGCATACATTTATTAGCAGTTAGACATAGTCCTGCAACCTGTCCTCATAAGCTCCACTAAGCCCCAAGTAGGAAATGTTCACTTGAATCACATTTAGCAATTCTCTATCCGTAGCATTTAGCTAAGCTTCTGGTCAGATCAGGCAACAGAGTAATCCATTCAGTGCCAGGAGGCAGGACCCAGTGGATTCCTAGACCTAGAATGCCACTCTGGGATCACCAGTTTTTTCGGCCTCATTCATGCAAGGACAAATAAAAGTATCAGTCCATAAATCTGGAGGGGCATTTGTGCCACCAGTGAAAGTTTATTTCTCACATCTCTTGCAGTAAGGAGCAAACCCTTTAGTGTAGATTTAGGTAGATTGGGTGGAGCTTTCCTGGAACTGCCTGTGGACTGTGGACTCACAATTAGAGTTTTGCAGATGCAAACTAAGCATTGTTAGAGTGTGTTCCTCTTTGAGGTACTTCAGATGTTAACTGTCTGTAGGGTATATATGTTCATGTATATGGATAGGTGTTGTGTGTATCTCACACTGTGCTGAGTATTTTTATTTTATTTTATTTTTTTGTCTTTTTGCCTTTTCTGGGGCCACACCCGAGGCATATGGAGGTTCCCAGGCTAGGGGTCGAATTGGAGCTGCAGCAGCCAGCCTACGCCAGAGGCACAGCAATGCGGGATCCGAGCCACGTCTGTAACCTACACCACAGCTCACGGCAACGCTGGATCCTTAACCCACTGAGCAAGGTCAGGGATCGAACCCGCAACCTCATGGTTCCTAGTCGGATTCGTTAATCACTGAGCCATGACGGGAACTCCTGCTGAGTGTTTTAAAAATTTTTTTATTAAAGTAGTTGATTTACAACATTGTGCCAATTTCTGCTGTATAGCTAAGTGATTCAGTCATATGTGTGTGTGTGTGTGTGTGTGTATACACATATATTCTTTTTTAATATGTTATGTTCCATCATGGTCTATCCAAGGAGACTGGATATAGTTTCCTGTGCTCTACAGTAGAACCTCGTTGCTTATCCATTCTAAATGCAATAGTTGGCATCTACGAACCCCAAACTCCCAGTCCATCCCACTCCCTCCCCATTCCCCCTTGGCAGCCATGAGTCTGTTCTCTGTGTCTGAGTCTGCTTGTGTTTTGTAGATAGGTTCATTTGTGTCATAGTTTAGATTCCATGTATAAGCGATATCATATGGTGTTTGTTTTTCTCTTCCTGACTTACTTAGATAATCTCTAGGTCCGTCCATGGTGCTACAGATGGTATTGTCTTGTTCTTTTCTATGGCTGAGTAGTATTCCATTGTGTATATATACCACATTTTCTTTATCCTTTCATCCGTTGATGGACATTTAAGTTGTTTCCATGTTGTGCTGAATATTTTTAAAGTAAATTTTAGACCATATAACAAATCTACCCATGGACATCTGTCCACATCATTCCTCTGCATAAGACCCATCCTTTCCATGGTTCCCTGTTGCCTATAAAATAAAGTCTGGACTCCTTCAAGTGACATGCAAGGCCTTGCCAGACCTGCCCCCACCTCTTTCTTTTCTACACTTAGCTGCTTGTAGTGAAGCCCCACGGATGATGCTCTCACCACCTGCCTGGCCCACCTTTCCCACCTTCCTTCACCTGGATAACTCTTACTCATCCCTCTAGGACTCAGTTCAGGCAGCAGCCCTTTCAAGAAGTCTTCCTTGTAACCAGATTCAGAGTTAAGCTCACTTATTTTATTTAACATACAAATAGCACTTATGATGTGCCAGGAACTATTCTAGGCAGTTTTTAATCTTTATAGCAAGTCTGTAAATTTGTTTCTGTTATTATCCCTCTTTTCAGATGAGGAAACTGAGGCACATAGAGGTTTAACTTGTCCAAGTTCACATGATTGGTAAATGGCAAAGTCAGACTTCAAACCTAGGCTCTCTGGCTCCATGTGCTGTGCTCTGTATTTGCACAGCATCATAGATATACCGCTGTCTTAGCATTGAGCATAATAGCTTGAAATTCTCTCTTTTAGTATGTGTCTGCCACTTGGCCATGAGGGTCTTAAAGGTTAATAGTCGCTGAAGCAGTATGGTATAATGACTAGATCATGAAGTTTGGAATTAGACATACCTGGGGTTAAGTCCCACTCCTGCTCTGTACTAGCTGCGTAACCTTGAGCAAATTGTTCAACCTTTCTTTGCCTCCTTTTCCTTATTTGTAAAGTGAGATGTGCCCCCTCACTTTCCTAGGGTACCTGTAAGAGCTCGCCTTCCAAAGGGTAGATAGCCCTCGAGCTCTCCAGTCATATAACTAATAAGCATATCATTCTGGTCCTTGCACCCATTAGTTTTAATGTGGCTGAAGCACAAATGAGATAGCTCGTCACTTTGAAGTGAGTTTTGTTATCCTCAGTCATCTATCTCATCATCCTTTTTGTTTTCTTTCCTTAGACCCATGGCTTTAGAACTCCCCAGAGCTATCCATTCTCATATGTTCACTGACCTTTTCCATTGTGAAATTCCTATGCAGATTTCCTTCCTGGCATCCCAGAGCTTTGATTCCTTCTGTTATAAATTTCACTTGTTGGAATTCCCTGGTGGTTCAGTGGGTTAAGGATCTGGTGTTGTCACTGCTGTGGCTCTAGGTTACTGTGGTGTGGGTTTGATCCCTGGCCGGAGACCTTGTGTGTGCTGCTGGCCCAAAAACTTGCACATGCTGCAGGGGTGGCCAAATAAATAAGTAAACCTCACTTGTCCAATGATTGAAAAATACAGTTATCAGACATGCCCAAGTCACCTTTGGATAGTATTGTGGTAGAAATGTCCTGGGTAGCAATCAAGTACCCATCTTCCTGCACCCAAGAGCAGCAGCAGATGCTACTTGAAAAGCTGAGATGGACGTATATACCACATCCAGAGAATAATACAACCCCCTAGAATACTAGGGGAATGGAAGCTCATAAGGCAGAGTCTTTTGGTTAACTCAGGGCTAAGGAGAAACCTCGTTTGGATTCAGGTGGCCAGCCTTTCTGCGGTGTCTGAACCCACTTTCCTTCGTAAAGGAGAAGAGTCTAGTGACCACGGATTCTCTCTTCCCTGCGGATCTTGTAAGATCTCTAGGCCAGTCCCTTTTTCAGAATTATAAGTGGAGAGCCAAAGTGGAAGAACTGAACTGAATTTGTATTGTTGATGAAAAACATTCCTTAGTAGTCCATCTGTGAAAGGAATGGAAATTTTTCTTCAAGCCGACCTTAGGATTATAACCCAGGAGACGGTCTCTTGGAGAGCTCTTAGGACGGTTCCTCCCATTAGAGGTCAAAGAACTGTTAGAGACGTTTTTGAGACGAAGGGTTATATGTCAAGTGACATATTGACGGTGTACACACAGTTCAGAGCTGCACGTACAAAGTCATGGGTCTCTGTGACCCCTTACAGGGTTAAGAAAGAGTGTGATCTCTCTTAGGGAGCTACCTTGCTAGCACCAGGAGAGCGTTGCTCTTTGTGGTTGAGCAGGTATTTCTGCTGTTGGAGAGGACTGGTTGATGCATAATGCAGATACACAATGCACATTAGAGGGGAGAGAGGACGCCAAAGGGCAGAGAACATTTTTATGTTTAAATTTTTCCTGACTTGCCGTAAAATAGGAATTTTTTTTTGTTTGTTTGTTTTTTTTTTGGCATTTCTTGGGCTGCTCCCGCGGCATATGGAGGTTCCCAGGCTAGGGGTCGAATCGGAGCTGTAGCCACCAGCCTATGCCAGAGCCACAGCAACGCAGGATCTGAGCCTCGTCTGCAACCTACACCACAGCTCACAGCAACGCCAGATCCTTAACCCACTGAGCGAGGCCAGGGATCAAACCTTCAACCTCATGGTTCCTAGTCGGATTTGTTAACCACTGCGCCAGGACGGGAACTCGGGAATTTTTTTTTTTTTTGGCTTTTTAGGGCCACACCCACGGCATACGGAGGTTCCCAGGCTAGGGGTCCAATCGGAGCTTCTGCTGCGCCACAGCAGGAACTCCAAAAGATGAATTTTTATTTCATCAGTATTTCAACCAGTATAATCCTGGTTATGGCCCACAATCTGGCAGTTTGATTAAATCTCTGAATATGTTGTCATTTTTCTCTCTCCCTGCCCCCTACCCCCGCGCCATGCCTAAAATCTGGTGTATAGAACCCCACCACCTTGCACACAAAAAATACCCAACCAGCTGAGAGTTTTGGATTCGTGGGTGCCAAGGGAACTTGGAGTAAGGGAATAATGACTGTGGTGTGGGTTTGGTCGGGAGGGGCTGCCTGGAGGTCTCCAGCCAGACCGTGAAGGGTTGATAGACTTGAGGTAGTAAAGGGCTTCCAGAGTTGAGGAAGAGGAAGAGGAGCTGGACACGGGCCAGAGCACAGAGCATGCAGGAAACCAGAGGCGAGGCTTGTGGTTTTATGCTCAGGGCAAAGCCTGTGATTTCCCCTCTTTTTCTGTCCAGATGGTCAGAAATTAAACCTTGAAGGGCCCAGAAACACAGAGATTGGAAATGCTCACCTCTGGGAAAGTGCACTGGGTCGGAAGTGAGGAGACAGGATTTTTTTTTTTTTTTTGTCTTTTTGCCATTTCTTTGGGCTGCTCCCACGGCATATGGAGGTTCCCAGGCTAGGGGTCCAATCGGAGCTGCAGCCACCGGCCTCCACCAGAGCCACAGCAGCGCAGGATCCGAGCCGCGCCTGCAACCTACACCACAGCTCACGGCAACGCCGGATCATCAACCCACTGAGCAAGGCCAGGGATCGAACCCGCAACCTCATGGTTCCTAGTCGGATTTACTAACCACGGAGGGAACTCCGGAGACAGGATTTCTAATCCTGGTTCTCCCACTGGTTTGTGCCGTGGTGGTGGGCAGGTCGTGTAAACCCCTCTTAGACCATTTTCTTGCCAGGTAGATAGAGACAGATCTAAGATCAGACTACCACCCAGAGCTGGTGGGAGGATTCGGTGAAAGCTTACAAATATCCATCAGATATAAGTTCCTGGGATACTGTTGTTAAAGTATAGATACCACAGGAAGAGAGACCACCTCCAGCCTTGTCAGCTTGCATGTTATTGGATAATTAAATGCCACCTGCTCAGAGACTCCAAGAAATAGGTGTCAGGTACAGAGAAGAGAAAGGATTTTTTTTTTTTTTTAAACAAATGAAGAAACCAAAGTTCGGAGAGCTTAAATCACTCCCCAGTTACTGAGCAGAGGCCGTGCCAAAGCCAAGTGCAAACTGCTTCACTGCATTGCTCCAAGAGCCTGGAAGCCTATTTGGATCTCTTTGGAAGGCCCTTTAAGAGCGAGAATTGGTGAGAGTTTCAGGGCTAGTGGAGAGCTGCTGAGAGCACTATTTTGGAGGCTGGCAGCTAATCTCAGATGCAAGTAGTTGAATCTCTCCGTATGCCTTAGTGCGCTCTGATCTCTAGTACATGGGACTGCATGTCACCCCTTTTGAGCCTCACTTGGAAGGCAGAACTGAGAGTGACCACTGAAAAGGGGGATGATGTCCCTTTAAAGTAGTAAGTATTTCTGAAGCGAAGTCTCAGCAGAGCGAAAGCAAGTGAAAGGAAAGCGAGCGTGATGAAGACCTGCGCTCCGGGGATGAGTGAGCCGAGCAGGAGTTCACGTGTATGTGAGAGGGCCTGTCAGCTGGCACTGGGGTGAGAGACAGAGACAGAGACATTGTCACCATCTTCCAAAACATCTCTTCCCTCAAGCAGAGTCGTGAAGTCCCGGAAAACCTTCCAGCCGCTCCACTGAGACACTAGTGCAGCTCTTCCTTATGTTCTCTTTGGCCTCTTTAGCCAGCACTCAACATGAATTTCATGAGAGATGCCTGGCTACCTTTCTAAAAACAGATTTAAGGAGTTCCCGTCGTGGCTCAGTGGTTAACGAAACCGACTAGGAACCATGAGGTTGAGGGATCGATCCCTGGCCTCGCTCAGTGGGTTAAGGATCCGGCGTGGCCATGAGCTGTGGTGTAGGTCGCAGACACGGCTCAGATCTTGCATGGCTGTGGCTCTGGCGTAGGCCAGCAGCTACAGCTCCGATTCGACCCCGAGCCTGGGAACCTCCATATGCTGAGGGTGCAGCCCTAGAAAAAGACAAAAAAAAAAAAAAAAAAAAAAAAAGAAGATTTAACCAGTTTCTTCATTGCTATTTCAAAATTTGAAGGTAGAAATCTTCAAGTTTATAACAATCTAAAAAGGTATTTAAGGAAATCTTTTGACACTGGCTGTGGAGATTCCAGGCTTCCTCTTGGAATGCATGGAAGGTTTTAAAGCAACTGTGCTCTTTGACTAGTCTAGAAAAAATTTTTCCTTCCTCCATCTCCTCGAAACTAGCCCCCATGTCTGAGAGAATTCTGATTATAGTTTATGTAAGGTTGCTGCCTAAAGGTCACTTCCTTAGCAAAATCCCACCTTTTTTACACCTGTGTTGAATGGAGCGGTTGGTGAAAGTTCAAATTTGTGTGTTTCACATATGACTTGTGAAGATGATCCCTTGTTAATAATTTGGCATATGAATTTTTTTTTTTTTTTTTTTTTTTTTTTGCTTTTTTAGAGCCACACCTGCAACATATGGAAGTTCCCGGGCTAGGGATTGAATCGGAGCTGCAGCTGCCAGCCTACACCACAGCCACAGCAATGCAGGATCTGAGCCATGTCTGTGACCTACACCACAGCTCATGGCAACGCCAGATCATCAACCCACTGAGCAAGGCCAGGGATTGAACTCAGGTCCTCATGGATACTAGTCGGTTTTGTTACTTTTGAGCCACAATGGGAACTCTGCATATGAGTCATTTGAAAAGCAAAACACTTTTGTTCTGATGAAGAGAGATGCTAGAGTCCATCCTCATCCCCTTCCCAAATGTGTATTTTACATAAAATCACACAGATTTCCTTAACAAGTTTAGTAGTGTGCTATTATAACATAATTGCAATATTATACCAGAAGCATCATCAATGCTAAGTACTCTCCAGTTTAAAAAGTATGAATAAATTCTCTAAAATTCTTGACAAGAGTATCCATTTTCCCAGCTAACTAATTTTTTTTGGCTGTGCCCCTGGCTTGCAGAAGTTCTTGGGCCAGGGATTGAACCCGAGCCACAGCAGCCACCGCAGTGACAATGCCAGATACTTAACCCTCGTACTACAAAAGGACCCTCAACTAAATGACCTTTAAATTCACATGGTAAAGGGACTATTTCTTCTTATGAGAAGTTTGGCATATATGTGGGAGTAGAGGTTTGATAAGCATTTGTGAGCTGGTAGATTTACAAAAAAAAATTTTTTTTTTTAGAGGTTCCCAGGCTAGGGGTCGAATCAGAGCTATGGCTGCTGGCATACACCACAGCCACGGCAACGCAGGATCCTTAACCCACTGAGGGAGGCCAGGGATCGAACCTGCATTCTCACGGATCCTAGTCAGATTTGTTTCTGCTGTGCCACTATGGGAACTCCTGCTGGCAGATTTTAAAACCTCCTTTGTGATCTCAGGACAACGATGGATACTATGCCCCCATCCACCTAGGGGCCAAGACATGGTACCTACAGAATTATGATTCCATTAAGGTAGCATTAGCTGTTATTTTCACATGTGGCATTGAAGGTCACCCTGGATGCTGACAACCAGCCAGCAGGTAGGAAAAAAGAGTACAGAAGGCATGAGAGCTTCTTAGACTAGCCTGAATGTCACTCAGACCCCTTCTACCGACGTTCCATTGGTGAGGACTTGCCATTAAGGCCCCACTTAATGCAAAGGGAACTGATAAGTGGTACTTCCTGTCGGCAGAGCTACCTCCCAGCCACACCATAAGCGTGACGGAAGGACAGTAGAGATATTTGGAGGCTAGCTAAGTGACTTTGTCACAGTCGTGCTGTGGCAGTTACTAATTTACTTTCTTAACTTCAAACCATCCAAACTCTGCTTTGGGATGCTGACAATAGGTCATTGCACACCACGGTTGCGCTTTGTGGGCTGACTCTGTTAGGGTCTGCCAATAGGGGGCAGTGGAGAGAGACAGCAAAGCTGGAGAAGGAAGGGACCTGCTTACTGTGGATTTTCCTGTCTGCTTGTGGTTCCTGTGAGTCTTCACCCTGGAAACAGCAGTGCCTTCCTATAGCATCAGCTGAATCTGGTTGCAGTTTTTCCATCACTTGGGAGAATCAGCCTCATCATGCCTGCTCAGAGACACCACCAACGATTTGTACTGTCTCTTCAGAAGTCTGGGTCCGAGCACCACAGGGACCTTCCTCCAGCTCAGCAACCCCAGCGCCAGTTGGCAAGTGCCCCCTTTCAGAAGTCTGAGGTTTAGCCTCTCTCCCAAGTTTTAGAAATTACAACTTCTCTCCCTCCCACCCCAGCCTGGGGGTGATAGCTGCTTCCTGCAGTTTTTACCTTTGTGATGCCTTAGAGCAGCGCTATCCAACAGAAGTATGATGTGAATCACATACTCATTTTTAATTTTCTAGTAGCCACATTTTTTTAAAGTAGAAAGAAATGGTGAAATTAATTTTAATGATATATTGTATATAACACAATCTGATCTGCTTTCATTTCAGCATATGATCCCTATAAAAATTATTAAGGAGACATTTTTATACGAAGTCTTTGAAATCTGGTATGTGTTTTACTCTTACAGCACATTTTATTTTACTTTATTTTATTTTATTATTTTATTTTTTTTTAGGGCCACACCTGAAGCATATGGAAGTTCCCAGGCTAGGGGCTGGATTAGAGCTATGGCCCCCCGGCCTACACCACAGCCACAGCAACGTGGATCTGAGCCGCGTCTGCAACCTACACCACAGGTCATAGCGACACTGGATCCTTAACTCACTGAACGAGGCCAGGGATTGAACCTGCAACCTCATGGATACTCGTAAAGTTCTTAACTCACTGAGCCACAATGGGAGCTCCCTTACAGCACATTTTAATTTGGAGGATAAATTTCACCAGAAATACTTGATCTGTACTTATATTTCATGAAACTTACAGTTGAAAACAGATTCACGAACTCAGGTTTTTCCAACATACTTAAAATTTTCTAAAACTGAATTAAGTATCAATTTGTAACTTTTTACTTGGAAATAATTGTGCACTCACAAGAAGTTGCAAAAATACTGCAGAGAGGTTCCATGTGCCTACCATCCAACTTCCCCCATTAGCGACATCTTGAATAATTATAGTCATTGTCAAACCAGAAAATTATTGGCACAATGCAATTAACTAGATTACAAACCTTAATCAGATTTCCCCGCTTTTGACATGCATTTATTTTCTGGTATATATTTGTGATTATGTGGCCCTGTATTGCTTGTACAGATTCGTATAACCATGTACCACCACAGTCAGGAGACAGAACTGTTCCATCACCACAAATAAAGTTCCTCATGCTTCCCGTTTATTGTTATTTCTCTCCTCCCCTACACCTAGTCCCTGGCAACCACTTTTATGGTCTCCATCTCTAAAATTTTGTCGTTTTGAGACTGTTATATAAATGCCATCATATAGTGTGTCATATTTTTGAAACTGACTTTTTTTTCACTCAGCATAATGCCCTTAAGAGCCATCAAGGTTGTTGAGTGTATCAATGGTTTGTTCCTTTTTATTGCTGAGTAATATTCCACAGTATGGATGCACTGCAGTGTCTTTGACCATTCGCGTGTGGAAGGAAATTTGGTTTATTTCCAAGTTTCAAGCTATACAAATAAAAGTCGTATGAGCATTTGACTACAGGTTTTTGCGTGCTCATAAGTTTTCATTTATCTGGGATGAATGCCCATGAGTGTGATTGCTGGATCGTCTGATAACTCTTTGTTTAATTGCCAGAATGATTTCAGAGTGGCTGTACCATGTTTCATTCTTTTGCCTATGGATGTCCAGCACCATTTTCCCAGCACCATTTACTGAAGAAAAAAAAAAAAAAAGCCCCATGCGTCTGGGGTCTCCTAACCACCAAGCTTCAGTGGTTCACTGGATGGCCTCACAAGACTCAACAGCAGGTTTTACTCACAGCTAAGGTTAATTACAGCAAAGGATACAGACCAAAAGTGATAGGAAAAATATATGCATTGGGTAGAGTTCAGAGAGGTCATCAGAACCATCTGAAGCCACATGGGCTAGGTGGACAGGTATGGAATAACTTTGCCCAGGGAAGCCTCTTCATGACTCGGGATCTGCAGCTTTCGTGTAGGGGGACAGCTCCGTCATGGCAGTCTGGCGGCATGGGCTACATAGGCAAAGGCTTGACCTTCAGTTTATCTGAATCTTAGCAGAACTCCTTGTGATCCACTCAGAGCATGAGAGGCTGGAAGGCCCTTTTGTGTGGTCACCCTCTTTGGTATGTAGGACAGGGAGCACAGGGTGCTGGTACATTTGGCTACCCTTGCTTTCATTCTCCACGTAAGTGATAATCTGAATCTAAAAAGGGCTCACTGTGTTTTGATTGGCTGAATCTGTCAGGCCTGAGCCTTTCCTCACACTCCACTAAACTGCTTTTTTTCTTTATGAAAAGTCAGTGGGCAGTGAGTCAGTTCTTTTTAACAGCTTTATGGGGGTGTAACTGGCATACCATAAATTGCACATGTTTAAAGCACACAGTTAAGTTTTGACATATGCACACACCCATGAAGCCATCAGTACACTCAAGATAACGAACATACCACAGAGTTCCCAAGTACCCTTGGTAACCCCTCCTTCCCCTCTGTCTCCAGGCAGTCACTCATCTGCTTTCTGTCACTTTAGGTTAGTTTTCATTTTTTAGAATTTTTTTTTTTTTGTCTTTTGTCTTTTTGTTGTTGTTGTTGCTATTTCTTGGGCTGCTCCCGCAGCATATGGAGGTTCCCAGGCTAGGGGTTGAATCGGAGCTGTAGCCACCGGCCTACGCCAGAGCCACAGCAACGCGGGATCCGAGCCACGTCTGCAACCTACACCACAGCTCACCGCAACGCCGGATCGTTAACCCACTGAGCAAGGCCAGGGACTGAACCCGAAACCTCATGGTTCCTAGTCGGATTCGTTAACCACTGCGCCACGACGGGAACTCCTTTTTTTAGAATTTATATATTTTGAATCATACACTGCGTGGTATATGTTTTTTCCAGCTTCCTTCGTTGAGTATAATTAGTTTGAGATTCACCCATTTTGTCACATAACAGTAATTCATTCCTTTTTTTTTGCCGAGTAATATTTCACTGTGGGTATATATACAACTAAGTGTTTATTCACACACCTGTTGGTAGATGTTTGGGTTTCCAGTTTTTAGCTATTGCAAATGAAGCTTCTCTGAGCATTTGTGTTTAAGACTTGGTGTGGACAATGCTTTCTTTTCTTTTGGGTAAATAAATATCTATGAGCAGGAATGGCTGAATCATTTCATAGGTATATGTTAAACTTTTTAAAAAACCACCAAACTGTTTTACAAAGTGGTACCCTTTATGTTACCACCAGCAGTGTAATAGAGTTCCAGTTTATTGGCATCCTCAGCAGCGCTTGGTGTGGCCATTCTTTTTAATCTTACCCATTCGAATTAGTGTGTAGTGTTGTTTCATTGTGGTTTTAACTTGCATTTACTCAATGATTAGTGATGTTGAACCTCTCTCATGTGCTTATTTGCTATCTGTATATCTTCTTTGATGGAGTGACTATTCACATCTTTTGCCCATTTTATATTGATTCGTTTGTTTATTTTCTTATTTTTGAGTTTTTAGAGCATTTTATATATCCAAGATACAAGTTCTTTATCAGATATATGCTTTGTAAATATTTTCTTCCAGTCTATGAATTGTAGTTCTCATTGTCTTCACAATGTCTCTCAAAGATCAAAAGGTTTTAATTTTCGTGAAGTCTAAGTTATCAATCTGTTTTTAGTGGCTTATGCTTTTGGGGTCATAACTAAGGAATCATTGCCTAACCCAAGGTCTTGAGATTGTTCCCCTAAATTCTCTTTGAGAAATTTTGCAGTTTTCATTTTTATATTTAATACCGTGGTCCATTTTGTGTATGCTGCAAGGTCTGAATTCAAGTTTTTTTTGCATATGAATATTCAGTACTTCCAGGACCATTTATTGAAAATATTTTTTTCTAATGAACTTCCTTTACACCTTTGTTTGAAAAAATGTCTGTTGTCTTTATTTGTGTGGGTATATTTCTAGGCTCTCTGTTCTGTTCCATTGATACGTATTTTTCTGTTTGGACATCAGTCTGTCTTGATTATAGTATAGCTTTAAGATATGTCTTAAAATCAAGTAGTGTTAGCCTTCCAGATGTGTTCTTTTCTCAAAGTTGCTTTGACAATTCTAGGTCATTTGCATTTACATATGAATTTTAGAATCAGCTTCTCATTTTCCACAAAAATTTCTGCTGGGAATTTGAAAGGGATTATATTGAATCTATTAATCAATTTGGGAAGCATTGTTATCTCAACAATATTGAGTCTTTTGACCCATGAATAAGGTATAAATCTCTCTTTAGATTTTCTTTAGTTTCTAAAGAATGCTTAGAAATGCAGTGCTTTACAGTTTTCAGTGTACAGGTTTTCTACATCTTTCCTTGCCCAAATGCTTTGGCCAGAACCTCTAGTACAGTGCTGAGTAGAAAGAGAACGGCCACCCTGATTTGTTACCGATCTTAGAGGGAAAGCACTCGGTCTTTTACCACTAAGTACGATGTTAGGTAGAGGTTCTTCATGATGTTCTTTATCAGGTTGATGAAATTCCCTTCTATTCCAAGTTCGCTGAGAGTTATTGTCAATAATGGATGTTGGATTTTGTCAAATTATTTTTCTACATCTATTGAGATGATCCTAAGGCTTTCCTTTGTTAATTTGCTAAGGCGAGAATTATATTGATTTTTCTAATGTAAACCAACCTTGCATTCCTGACATAAACCACACGTGCACATGATGTATTATTCTCTTTAGATATTGCTGGATTTGATTTGCCAAATTTTGATTTTGGATTCTTGCATCCATATCCATGAAGGATATTAGTCTGCAGTTTTATTTGTATCATTTCAGTATCAGGGTAATGCTGGCCTCATGGAATGAGTTAGGGAGTATTCTCTGCTTTCAATTTTCTGGAAAAATTTGGGGAAAATTGATATTATTTCTATCTTGTTTTTGGTAGACATCACCAGAGACAACATCTGAGCCTGGAGTTTAATTTGTGAGAAGCTTTCTAACTGCAAATTCAATTTCTATAATAGGTGTAGGGCTATTTATTATTTATATTATGTTATAAATATATATATGTTATATAACATATATATATTTTATATTTATATTCTATATATATATAACTTGTGTTATAGGTATTCATTTATATTTTATTATATACATATTTTTATATAACATATTTATATTTTATATATTTATTTATAAATATATGTTTATATTTTATATATAACTTGCATATATTTATATTTTATATATATTTTATTTTTATATAATTTATATTTATATTATATATATAACTTGTATATATGTATTCATTACATATATAAAATTTATATGTAATTTATATTATATATAATATTTTTATTATAATATTTATATTATATATAACTTTATTATATTTTATTTTTATAAATATTTTATATATAACTTGTGTATATGTATTTATATTTTATATATATTGTATATATGTTATATATCATATATATCATATATATCATATATATTTATATTTTATATATTTATATTATATATATAACTTGTATATATGTATTTTATTTATATTTATATTTTATATATATATAACTTGTGTATATGTATTCACTACATATATAAAATTATATATATAATTGGCTTATGGCTGCTTCTCTTCCTCTGCACTATCTTCATATTGCCTTCTCCTCTGTGTCTGTGTCTAATCTCCACCTGTGTCTCTTATAAGGATACATGTGATTGTATTTAGGGCCCTCCTGTATAAGCTTCTCTCTCAAAATCCTTAAGTTAGTCATATCTTTTGCTACGTAAGGTACTATTCACAGGTTCTGAGGATTAGAACATGGACATATCTTTGAGATCACTGTACACAAGGTATATTTTTTCCACCTTTTTCTTTTTAATTTATTTGTACATTTGTATTTAAAGAGTATTTATTGCAAACAGAATACATGTGGGTCTTACTTTTTTATTCACTCTGACAGTCTTTTAATTAAGGTATATGGTAGACAAGAATGGACCTCTAAAAATGTCCTCATCCTAATCCTTAGAAACTATAAATATGTTACCTTACAAGGCAAAAGGGACATTGCACATGTGATAAATTAAGGATTTTGATATGGAAGATTATCCTGGATTATCAGCATGGGCCCAGTGTAGTCCCGAAAGTCCATAAATGGAAGGCGAGAGGGTCAGAGTGAGAAAAAGGAGATGCAATGACAGTGCAGAGGTTTACGTGATATGCTTCGAATGCTGAGGAAGGGGCTGTGAACCAAGGAATGCAGGCAGCCTCTAGAAACTGGAAAAGGCCAGGGAATAGATTCTCTCCCAGAGACTTTGGAAGGAACCTAACCCTGTTGACACTTTGATTTGAGCTCAATGAGACCCATGTCAGATTTCTTACCTACCAACCTGTAAGATAATAAATTTGTTGTGGTTTTTTTTTGTCTTTTGCCTTATCTAGGGCTGTGCCCTCGGCATATGGAGGCTCCCAGGCTCGGGGTCGAATCAGAGCTGTAGCCATCGGCCTACACCACAGCCACAGAAACATGGGATCTGAGCTGCATCTGCGACCTACACCACAGCTCACGGCAACACCAGATCCTTAACCCACTGAGCGAGGCCAGGGATCGAACCCACAAGCTCATGGTTCCTAGTCGGATTCGTTAACCACTGCACCACGACGGGAACTCCTAAATTATTTGTTTTAACCCTAACAAGATGTTTAGAACATTTATATTTAAGGTGATTATTGATGTAACTAGGTTTCGGTCTTTCATCTTGCTATTTTTTTCTCTGTACCATCTGTAGTTTTCTCCTTTTCTGATTTATGTTGGATTAATTGAGTATGTTTTAGTTTTCATTTTATCTCTTTTGTTAGCTTTTTAGCTGGAATTTTTGTTTTTTTTATTTTAGTGATTGCCTTTGGGTTTATAATGTAGATATTTAACTTATAATCTACCTTGAAGTGATACTTTATCACTTTACAAGTGATATAAAAACCTTACAATAGTACACTTCCATTTCCCCTCTCCTGGCCTTAATCCTAGGGTTTTCATATATTTTACTTATACAGAAGTTATAAATTCCACAATACATTTTTATTATATTTGTTAAAATAGTCAACGATCTTTTAAAGAGATTTAAGAAAAAAGAAAAAATATACTTAAGAAGTTTCTAATATTCTCTATTTCTGCAGGTCCATATTTATATCTGGTGTCATTTTCCTTCTGCTTAAAGGATATCCTTCAACATTTATTGTAATTCACATCTGCTTGTGATGAGTTTTTTCACCTTTTGAATGTCTAAAATGTCTTCCTTTTTTATTTGTTTAAAAATGTTTTAGATGGGAGTTCCCGTTGTGGTGCAGTGGAAATAAATCCGACTAGGAACCATGAGGTTTCGGGTTGTATCCCTGGCCTCGCTCAGTGAGTTAAGGATCCAGCGTTGCCGTGAGCTTCGGTGTAGGTTACAGACAGAGCTCGGATCTGGCGTTGCTGTGGCTGTGGCACAGGTCGGCAGCTGTAGCTCCGATTGTACCCCTAGCCTGGGAACCTCCATATGCCACGAGTGCGGCCCTAAAAAGCAAAACAAAATAAAAATAAAAATAAATGTTTTAAATACACATAACATAAAATTTGCCATCTAAACCATTTTATGTGTACAGGTCAGTGGAATCAAGTGCATTCACACTGCTATGCAATCATCACCACCCTCTATCCCCTGGACACGTCATCTCACAAAAGTGAAACGCTATGCCCAGTAAAAATCTACTCCCCATTCCTCCCTCCCTGCAGCCTCTGGCAACCACCATTCTACTTTCTACTTCTATAAATTTGATTACTCTACTACCCCAAGTAGGTAGAGTCATGCAGTATTTTAATTTATATTAAATTCTCTCTGATCAAATAGGTCCTGCAATTTTTCTTTCTCCTGATTAGACCCTGGTTGATACATTCTTTTTCTGGCAGTTTCATTATCAAGGCAGCATGGTGATCGTACTTAGAATCCTCATGGCATGGGTTCAGATGTCACTTATTAGCTGTACAAATTACTGAATCTCTCTAATCCTCAGAATGTCGCCAGGTAAAAATGGAGAGAGTAACACCCACCTTCCAGAGTTTTTGTGAGGATATATGCGAGCACTTATTGGACATTATTGGTGTCCAATAGATATTCTTCCCTTTTATTCATTTCATCATTATCCTGTAAGCACTTAGATCTGCCCCGCTCAGCAATGGCCTCCCTCACTATGTCTTCCTCAGTTTCCCTGTCAGTTGTACACTGGGTCGTAGACCTTTTCCTTGGAATTCTTTTTCAACAAATGCTTATTTTAATAATCAAAGCTCATTGTTAACGAATTATGGTAACTTAGTGTGTTCCCGAACAGAAAGGGTAATTGGTGTATTTCAGCTGCCATCGTAGGGTCAACAAAAGAGATGCTAGTTGGGGAGGTCCCTCTGCATGGAACCAAGCTGAAGGATGTCTGACTCTCTGGGTGCCATGAAAACCCTTATCAGATCTAATACCTAATATAGTCAACCTTTTTTTCTTATCTGGTTCTAAATGATCCTCATCTCCCTTTAAATACCACCTGCATGACTTACACCACCTGAAATACTAGACTTTCGTGTGCTCAGTCAGACACTGTTTTTTTATCCGTGGTTCTCAACTTGGGGCCATTTTGCCTCACAGAGGACATCCAGCAAGGTCTGGTGATGTTTTTGGTTGTCTCAATGGGGCGGGGGGGGAGTGTGCTGCTGGCATCTAGTGGGTAGAGGCCAGTGGGGGGGGGGGAGTGTGCTGCTGGCATCTAGTGGGTAGAGGCCAGGGATGCTACCAAATATCTCTGCAATGCAGAGGACAGCCCCCCGCAACAAAAGTCACCTGGCCTAAAATGTCAGTAGTGCTGAGGTTAAGAAGCCCTGACCTAATGTGAATTTGAAGAGAAATAGAAATCCTCTGTGCCACCCCAGAAAATAATGTCGTGCTTTCTGGGGCTCGATACTATAGATTTGGAGGTTTTGTGTGCTATTGTTTCCGCTTTTTTGAGTAGAAAATTGAAAGTTGACTATGTGATGTAACTCTTTTGTTTTGTTTTGTTTTTTGTTTGGCTTTTTAGGGCTGTAGCTGCGGCATATGGAGGTTCCCAGGCTGGGGTTCGAATCAGAGCTGTAGCCACAAGTCTACACCACAGCCACAGCAACGCCAGATCCGAGCTGTGTCTGCAACCTACACCATAGCTCATGGCAACGCTGGATCCTTAACCCACTGAGCGAGGCCAGGGATCAAACCCTCAACCTCATGGTTCCTAGTTGGATTTGTCTATGCTGCGCCACGGCGGTTTCTCCTGTGATGTAAATATTCTTAAATGTTACTCAAAGCAGCAGGGTTTTTAGAGGTTCCTACTCTGTTTCCTGCTAATCTGAAAAATCAGTGATTTTTTTATAGAATATTTTTACATTGATGGTTTTTAAACTGCACTTTGCAGAATGAGGTGTTTCATGGGTTTCCTAAGAGAATGGATGAAAGAGCTGAGAAATGGAAGCTTCACCTTACCTCAGTCAGAGTTGTTTTCCTTTATATGTGGATATTCTCTATGCAATTTGTCTGCAAAATGCATTCAACTCCTAATAAGAAAAACATTTTTGAATAACATTACTGTATACAGTAGATAAATGTATTAGTCAGGGTCCTCCAGAGAAACAGAACCAACAGGAGAGATGGGGTGTGTGTGTGTGGGGGGGTGTAATATGATGAGGAACTGGTTCACATGATTTCGGAAGTGAGAAGTCCCAAGATCTGCCAGCTACAAACAGGAGACTCGGGAAAGCCAGTGGTGTAACTGCAGTCCAAGTTCGAAGGCCTTGGAAACCAAGCAAGCTGATGGGTAAGTCTCAGTCCAAGGGCAGAAGATGACTGTCCTAGGTCAGTCAGGCAGACAAGAAGCAAAAGGGATGAACTCCTTCCACTTTGTGTTCTATTCGGGCCCCCCATGGATTGGATGGTGCCCCCCACACACACACCACGGGAAGGACCGTCTGCTTTACGGAGTCCTTCAATTCACATGCTAATCTCATCCAGAAACACCCTGACAGACACAGTCAGAAATGCTGTTTAATCTGGGCACTTCTGGAATTCCCGTCATGGCTCAGCAGAAATGAATCTGACTGGCATCCATGAAGTTGCGGGTTCGATCCCTGGCCTTGCTCAGTGGGTTAAGGATCCGGCGTTGCCATGAGCTGTGGTATAGGTCGCAGACATGGCTCGGATCCCTCGCGTTGCTGTGGCTGTGGTGTAGGCCGGCGGCTGCAGCTCCGATTTGATCCCTAGCCTGGGAACCTCCATATGCCGAGGGTGTGGCCCTAAAAAGACAAAAAAAAAAAAAAAAAAAAAAAAAAACCCACAAAATCTGGGCACTCCTCTTAGCCCAGTGAAGTTGACACATAAAACTAACCATCATGTAGGTTATTGAATATTTGAATGTGAATTGTGAATTTAATTTTTTATTTTCCAGTGACCTAGGACCACAATAAGGAAATCTCTTGAAAGAATATCCCTGCATTCTTTGTAAAATCTACAGGTGTGGTATCCTCTTGTGATATCAAGATTTGGGGAAATGTTCTTCAAATGTCCCCTCGTCCTTGCATTGACTCTGATTCTGCAGACTCTTAGAAGAAGTAGAGTTATCAGCCTGCAAGAGAACGTTCCAGAGAGGATTGAGCTCACCTTCTGGAGAATCTAGAGAAGGATGTTTTACCATTTCCCTCGCTGTTCTAAATTTTAGCAGCAACACATAAGTTCTGCACAGTCTCGGAGTCTCTTGGGATTACGGACTGCTGGAGGGCAGGAACTATATGACTTTCTTTTCTCCTTCAGCTCGCTCTCACAGACCTTTAAAATCTCATGTGCTAAATGACTAAACAAGTGGTAAGTGGGCAGATATCTTTTCCTTCCTACCATCTCTTGCCCCTTACTCTTTTTTGTTTGTATGTCTGTATTTTAGGGCTGCACCCTCCTCACATGGAGGTTCCCAGGCTAGGGGTCAAATCAGAGCTGCAGCCGCCAGCCTAAACCACAGCCACAGCAATGCAGGACCCGAGCGGCATCTGCGACCTATACCAAAGCTCACGGCAACGCCAGATCCCTAACCCACTGAGCGAGACCAGGGATGGAACCCACATCCTCATGGATACTAATTGTGTTCGTTACCTGCTGAGCCACAACGGGAGCTCCCTCTTGCCCCTTACTCTTTGAGCTCACTGGGCCCAGCTCTAGATAGAGTTGTGAGGCAGATCAAGTTTGCTTTGGTGCCCTTTGCCCACCTGGTGTTCCTTTCTCCTGAATGCCCAGTGTGTCCTCCTCGCCACGATCATTTCACTCTCAAATCGCAGAGTTGCGTGTTCTTCCCAGGTGGCATTCCAGGCCTTGTCTGCGCTTCTGCATTATGTGTCCTAAATCTTGCTCTCTTTAATGATGCCACAGAGTCAGGGTCAGGACACCAGCTCTGGCCTCAGCAGGCAATGAGGGGACAGATGGCACTTCCCTCCATCTCTCGTTATCTCCAAACCCCGAGCCCACCCCTGGTGGACAGCACTTACCACCTCCCAGGCCCCCTTCCCCCTCTCTGAGGACAGTTTTGTGTGACCCCAGGTTGTTTGGTTTTGAAGGGGGGGTAAGCCACAGAGATAGAGCAACCCCTTCTTGGATCACCGTACCTCCCACTGCTCATGGTTCAGAGCGCCTGTCCTCCCAAGTTGATCTACTGAGAAAAGTATAAGCTCCTGCCAGGTCAGCCGTTTCCTTCCACGCATGGGTTATCCTGTCCTACGTTGGCCACGGGAAGGGAAGGAAACAAACATTTTGTTTCAATTAGGGAAAAACGGTATTGAGGATTTACTCTTTACTTCATCTGTTAAACAAATCATCACATGCCCGCTATACACAAATAGATTTATGATAACAGTGACTTCTGTAGGATGTTAGTTTCTTTTCTCTTTGCTCCATCAGCAACATTCTCCAGGGAAACTCGAAGAATTGTAAATGGCTCCGTAACAAAGGCAAATGACACTGAAACATATTTAACATTAAGCAACTTCCAAACTACCATCAACAGATGTTTCCAGGTTTCGTTTAAAAGCAAAAAACAACTTGAGTACCCGGTGTGAACATAAAGTGATAGGATTGTTATCTTCTAAAAATAAACCTGAGTGGGTGTACCCATCCAAAGACACAATCTCCCAGTTAGTTTAGCCACCTTGAGCATCTGAGTCCTGGTTCTACTGATGTGGCCACAATGGCTTGTCTTGGGGACTAAAGCTAGACTTCACCTCCTCTGTCAGGAAGCTGGTCCTCAGCCCCGAGTCTGACTCTGATGCTTTTCTTCTGGGCTCCCTGTGCTTACACCTGTCAAACACTCGTTACCCTGGACTGTCTGTCTCCCTTACCTGGCTGGGTGTTCCCTGAAGGTAGGGGAGAGGTCTTGTTTGACTTTGTATCCCTGGGGCCAAGCAGTTGCTCAGTAAATATTTGTTAATTGAAAAATATCTGCGTCATATTTTTTGGACCAACTGCAACGATAGCAAATCTTTCTTCTTTTAATGGAGGATATGATTTTTGGCAAACAGATGTTATTGAGAAACATGTTGGGTAAATAAGGTATTCAACAAACTGAAGAACTCTGTCTCTATTTAAAAATGAGCTGTGATCACAAGGTATTGACTACTTTGCTTCTGTGATTCATAAACTGGCTCTGAAAACAATCCCAAAGAAGGAGTTACGAAAGGTTTTGAGCCAGAGAAGCTTCCCAGGGCAATATCTTTGAAAGACTTTGTTCATCAATTTATTTAAGATCCAATACGTGTTCAGAGAAAAATCAAACATTTGTCTTGAAAAGTACTGGATACCTGCTCTAGGGAGCAGAGCGTGCCATTTAGAGGTTAAGAGCATCATTCGGAGCTGGACATCTTGGGTTCTGATCCTGCTGCTGCAGCTAAGTTAGCTGTGGAGTCTTGGACAAGTTACTCACTTCTTCATTTGTACTTTGGGGACAGTACCTCCCCCATAGGGTCAATGCGAGGATTAGTTGTGTCACTCACATAGAATATAGCACCTGGTACAGAGTAAGCGCTCAATAAAAGTTGTTATTGTCATCATCGGCGTTCTCTTGTGGCGCAGCGTGTTAAGGATCTGGCGTTGTCACTGCAGCGGCTTGGGTCTCTGCTGTGGCACAGGTTTGATCCCTGGCCTGGGAGCTTCCACATACCATGGGCGTGGCCAAAGAAAAAGTCATTATCATTATCTTTATCATCATAACAGTGTTTGAGGCACCCTGTTAGAAAATACTAAAGATAATACTAAGCAAAAAGGCATATCGCTACCCTCAACAAGTTCACAGTCTGATGGGAAATACAGACGTGTAATTTATAATACAACTTGATGGGTGCTCTTGGAAATGCCAGCTGTCATGATGGGAGCAACAGCTGACATGGGGAGAGGTCTAGATGTGAGAGCATCTCAGTACATTCTACAAGCGACGAACGCCCTCCTCACCATCCAGAACATCGTGCCCTGCAAATGTGTCACCGCGACCAGATGCTTGATATTCACGTAGTGATGAGAACAGAAGGACCTGAGAGTAGAGAGCACCCTTTTTTTTTTTTTTTTTTTTTTAATGAAATACTGCCGTTTCTTTTAAACAAAGGAATGGTATGCGGTGTCAATGCCTGGGAAAGTATTCAGGGCTCCTCGTGGCACTCTGCATAGAAACCAGTCTGGACAAAGGATCCATAGACTCTATCATCAGTATATCTCTCTCTTAAAAATTTTTTTTCGGTTCCAGTTTCAAAAAGTAAGATACATTGTGCCTCTTTTCTGGAAAGAATTGAATAATCTGTAAGGATTTGCCATTGTAGCAGGTACTTTACGGGTTGACTAGGGATTAGAATTGCATCAAAATTTAAGACTAGTAATATTAAATAATGATAAAATTTACACTTGGCAAGCACATTGTTTCCTGACAGTATCATTTCTTTCACTGTGCAGAAAATAGGTTTTTTTTTTTTTTTTTTTGCTATTTCTTGGGCCGCTGCCGCGGCATATGGAGGTTCCCAGGCTAGGGGTCTAATCGGAGCTGTAGCTGCCAACCTACGCCAGAGCCACAGCAACGCGGGATCCGAGCCGCGTCTGCAACCTACACCACAGGTCAGGGCAACGCCGGATCGTCAACCCACTGAGCAAGGGTAGGGACCGAACCCGCAATCTCATGGTTCCTAGTCGGATTCGTTAACCACTGCGCCACGACGGGAACTCCCGGTTTTTTTTTTTTTTTTTTTTTTTTTGATTGAAGTATCGGTTGCCGTTTTTGAACCCAGAGTTTCCCTCTCTCAGAAATAGTTCTGAAGATGACAATTTATGTTGCGATCAGCTATTTTATATGATTCATGAAGAAACACTTTAAAAATAACTTTGTAATAAAGACAGAAAACCATTTCTTCACAATTGTGATTCATCATAATTATTTTTGAACATTTGGTAAATCCTATTTCAGGGAATTTTTAAGAAGTGCTTTAGAACCTGTTTCAGGCCCTCCCTTATGGATTCTGCAGAAGCTTCACTTTGTGAAGAAAATGGGCTTGAGGTCATAAGCCTAGTGTGAGACAACACAGTTACATCTGTTTCTGCCCACTCTTCATCCTTTCAGTCTCTCTTCCGAGAAGTTCAGAGAAAGTCAGGGGATTATTTAGGGGAATTCAAATAATTGCAAAGAGAAACAGCATCCTTCCCAACATGGCATGTTCTGTGCTCCTGGGTCCAAGAGGCAAACCTGGCGGGGTGTGTACTGAAAGATGTCTCTTTCACGAGAGAAGAAGGTGAGGTTACCATGCCAAGTCTTAAGAAGAGACTTGTGATGGAGCCACAGATGTGTTTTCTTAAGAAAAGGAAAGAGAATGTGGCAGCGGTAACTGGAGCCATGGGCTATACCAGGCATTGGTTTCAGGCTTGCTTAGTTGAACTGAATTGTCTGCTTAACGTTTGTAATCACTGTGTGGAGAATGGGCAAGATACCATCCTGAGTTGTACAGAATGAGCACACAGCTGTCATCTTCATTTCTCCCCCAAAGCCATTAACAGTTGGTTCTAAAGTGAAGGATTTTATTCTGCTACTTGGATCATGCGTAGAGCATCATAAAGTACATCCATGTTGGGAAGGAAATCTGCATTCTGCGCTTGAGTATGATCAACACCCTTTTGGGACCCTAATGATGCCCAGACTTTCCACCCTCACCTGGGACTTCCTAAGGGTTCTGAAAATGAAGTTTTCACCAACTAAGGCTACTATTACCCCAGGTGCGGTTTTTGTAAAAAATTTTTATTTATCTAACTATAGTTAATTTATAATATTGTATTAGTTCAGGTGTACAGCTTCAGATTCTTTCCCATTTTAGGTTATTACAAGATTTTTTACATAGTTCCCTGTGCTATACACTAACTCCTTGTTGTTTATTTATTTTATATCTAGTAGTGTGTATCTGTTAATCCCAAACTCCTAATTTATGCCCCCCGCTTCCCCTTTGGTAACTATAAGTTTGCTTTCTATGTCTGTGAGTCTGTTTCTGTTTTGTAAATCAATTGACTTGTTTTAATTTTTTAGATTCCACATATAAGCAATGTAATACAATACTTCTTTTTCTCTGCCTGACTTACTTCACTTAGTATGCTAATCTCTAGGTCCATCCATGTTGCTGCAAATGGTATTATTTCATTCTTTTTATGGCTGAGTAATATTCCACTGTATATATGTACCATATCTTCTTTATCCATTCCTCTGTTTATGGATGTTTAGGTTGCTTCCATGTCTTGGCTATTGTAAATAGTGCTGCTATGAACATTGGGTGCATGTATCTTTTTGAATTACAGTTTTCTCCAGATATACACCCAGGAGTGGGATCACTAGATCCCATGGTAACTCTATTTTTAATTTTTATTTGGCCACACCCACAGCATGTAGAAGTTCCTGTGCCAGGGATCAAACCCATGCCACAGCAGCAACCTGAGCCACTGCAGTGGCAATGCTGGATCCTCAATCCACTGAGCCACCAGGAAACTCCTATTTGTAGTTTTTAAAGGATCCTCCAGACTGTTTTCCGTATACCAATTTACATTCCCACCAACAGTGTAGGAGGGTTCCCTTTTCTCCCTTCGCACCCTCTCCAGCGTTTGTTATTTGTAAACTTTTTGATAATAACCGTTCTGACCCACAAGAGGTGCTACTTCATTGTAGTTTTGATTTGCATTTCTCTAATAATTGGCCGTGTTGAGCATCTTTTCATGTGCTTGTTGGTCATCTGTATGTCTTCTTTGGAGAAATGTCTGTTTAGGTATTCTTCCCTTTTTTTGATTGGGTTGTTTTTTTGTTGTTGAGTTGTATGAACTGTTGGCATATTTTGAAAGTTAAGCCCTTGTAAGTTGCATCACTTGCAAATATTTTCTCCCACTTCATTGGTTGTCCTTTTGTTTTGTTTATGATTTCCATTGCTGTGCAAGAGCTTTAGGTTTGATTAGGTCCCATTTGCTTATTTTTGCTTTTATTTCTATTGCCTTGGTAGACTGACCTAGGAAAACATTGGTACAATTTATGTCAGAGAATGTTTTGCATATGTTCTCTTCTAGGAGTTTTATGGTGCAGTGTCTTTTTTTTTTTTTTCTTTTTCTTTTTCAAGGCTGTACCCTGTGGCACATAGAAGTTCCCTGGCGAGGGGGTCAGACTGCAGCTGGAGCTGCTGGCCTATGCCACAGCCACAGCAGTGCAGGATCCAAATTGCCTCTGCAACCTACACCACAACTCACAGCAACACCAGATCCTCAATCCACTGAGTGAGGCCAGGGATTGAACCCACATCCTCATGGATACTAGTCACGTTTGTTACTGCTGAGCCATGACAGGAACTCCAGTGTTGTGTCTTATATTTAAGTCTTTAAGTGATTTTGAGTTTATTTTTGTGTATGGTGTGAGTGTGTGTTCTAACTTCATTGATTTACATGCAGCTGTCTGGCTTTCCCAGCATCACTTACTGAAGAGACTGTCTTTTTTCTATTGTATATTTTTACCTCCTTTGTCAAAGATTAATTGACCATAGGTGTCTGGGTTTATTTCTGGGCTTTCTAATCTGTTCCATTGATCCATATGTTGGTTTTTGTGCCAATACCACACTGTTTTGATTACTGTAGCTTTGTAGTATTGTCCAAAGTCTGAGGGGGTTATGCCCCCCCATCCTGAGGGGGTTTTTCCTCATGATTGCTTTGGCAATTCTGGGTCTTATGGTTCCATATAAATTTTAGGATTATTTTTTCTAATTCTGTGAGAAATGTCATGGGTAACTTGATAGGGATTGCATTAATTCTGTAGATTTCTGTGGGTAGTATGGCCATTTTAACAATATTAATTCTTCCAATCCAGAAGCATGGAATATTGTTGCATTTCTTTGAACCAGAAATGACATGGTCTTGCATGTAGACAATCTCAAGGAATCTGTAAAGAAAACAAAATGACTATTATAGCTAATTTAAAAGTTCAGCAAGGTTGCAAAATACAGGACCAAAATACAATAATAAATTGTATATCTATACACTTATAATGAACAATCCAAAAAGATTGTGAAAATAATTCCACTTACAGTAGCATCGAAAAGAATAAAATACTGGAGTTCCCTTCGTGGCTCAGTGGTTAATGAACCTGGCTAGTATCCATGAGGATGCAGGTTCGACCCCTGGCCTCACTCAGAGGGTTAAGGATCCGTTGTTGCCATGAGCTGTGATGTAGGCGAAGACACGGCTCAGATCCCATGTTGCTGTGGCTGTGGTATAGGCCAGCAGCTATAGCTCCGATTCAACCCCTAGCCTGGGAACCTCCATATGCCACAGGTGAGGCCCTAAAAAGACAAAAGACAAAAAAAAAAAAAAAAAAAGAACATAATACTTAGGAATAAAGTTAAGAGACGAGTATAAAACTTATACTCTGAAAAATACATGACACTATTGAAAGAAATTAATGATCTAAATAAATAGGAACACATCCCATGCTCAGGAATTGTAAGTCTTAATGTTGAGATGGCAGTACTTCCCAAATTGATCTAGGGACTTGATGCAATCCCTATAAGAATTTCAGTTGGCTTCTCTTTAGAAATGGGCAACTAGGAGTTTCCGTCGTGGCGCAGTGGTTAACGAATCCGACTAGGAACCATGAGGTTGAGGGTTCGGTCCCTGCCCTTGCTCAATGGGTTAATGATCCGGCGTTGCCGTGAGCTGTGGTGTAGGTTGCAGACGCGGCTCGGATCCCGTGTTGCTGTGGCTCTGGCGTAGGCCAGTGGCTACAGCTCCGATTCAACCCCTAGCCTGGGAACCTCCATATGCCGCAGAAGCGGCCCAAAGAAATAGCAAAAAGACCAAAAAAAAAGAAAGAAAGAAAGAAAGAAAAAATGAAATGGGCAACTAATTGTAAAATTCATATGAAATTGCAAGTGACCCAGAATAACCAAAGCGGTTTTGAAAAAGAACAAAGTAGGAGGATTCCCAATTCCCAATTTCAAAATTTACTACAAAGCAATGATAATCAAGGCAGTGTAGTTCTTGCATGAGGATAGATATATAAAGCAATAGAGTAAAATTGAGACTCCAGAAATAAATGCATGTGTCTATGGTTAACTGATTTTTGACAAGAGCGCCAAGGTCATTCAATGGTGAAAGGATAATTTTTTCAAAAATAATTCTGAGACAGCTGGATAGCCATTGGTAAAAGAATAATATTGGATCATTCCCCATACCATATATCAAAAATCAACCTTAGATAGATCAAAAACCGAAATATAAGAGCTAAAACTTTAAAGCTCTTATAAGAAAATGTAGGGATAAATCTTCATGACCTTAAATTTGGTAGCAGATTCTTATTTATTACACCAAAAGGATGACCAACAAAAGAAAAAAAACAGATAAATTAGACCTCATCAAAATGAAAAACTTTTGTTCTTCAAAGAACACGCATGAAAGTGCAAGGCAATGCATGGAATGGAGAAAATATTTGAAAATCATTAATCTGATAAGGGAATTGTATCCAGATGATATAAAGAATTTTTTACAACTCAATAATAAAAACATAAATAAGCTAATTAAAAATGGGCAAAGGAGGAGTTCCCATCGTGGTGCAGGGGTTAACGAATCCAACTAGGAACAGTGAAGACTCGGGTTCGATCCCTGGCCTTGCTCAGTGGGTTAAGGATCCAGTGTTGCCGTGAGCTGTGGTGTAGGCTGGTGGCTACAGCTCCGATTCGACCCCTAGCCTGGGAACCTCCATATGCCTCGGGAGCAGCCCTGGAAAAGACCAAAAGACCAAAAAAAAAAAAAAAATGGGCGAAGGTTATGAAAAGATATTTCCCCAAAGAAGATACACAAATGACTAATAAGCACATGAAAAGCGGCTTGGCATTATCAGGAGAATGCAAACCAAAACCACAATGAACTTCATACCACTTCATACCCACTAGGATAGCTATAATAAAAAGTCAGGTAATAACAAGTATTGGTAAGGATGTGGAGAAATCAGAACTCTTATGCATTGTTGGTGGGCATGTAAAATGCCGCTGTGGAAAACAGTCCAGTAGTTCCTGAGAAGTTTAAACATAGAGTTACCATACAGTCCAACAATTCTCTTCCAACAATTAAAGAATATCTTCCTTCCAAGAGGAGGGAAAATATATGGCCACAGAAAAACTTGTGTAGAGCAGCATTATTCATAATAATCAAAAGGTGAAAACAACTCAAATGTCCATGAACTGATGAGCATATATAAATATCATGTGCTCTTTCCATGTAAGGGAATATTATTTGGCCATAAAAGGAGTGAAGTGCTTACTGATACCTGCTCCAACATGGTTGCATCTTAGAAAACATTATACTGAGTCAAAGAAAGCAGTTACAAAGGACCACATATTATATTGTTCCATATATTTGCAACGTTCAAAATAAGGAAATCTATAGGCAGAAAGTACATTAGCAGCTGCTTAGGGCTTGAGGGAATAGGGGATAGAACGCTAAAGGGTGTGAGATTTCGTTCTGAGGTGCTGAAAATACTGGAAGATTGGTGATGGTCTCACGTGTCTGTGACTATACCAAAAACCATTGAATTGTACACGTGAAATGGATGAACTGTATGGTATGTGAATCATATCGCAGTAAAGCTGTTTTAGAAATAAGCTGGTCATTCATAGGGCTCATCTTGTTCGCTTTCCATGTCTCTGGGATCACAGTCCCTTTCTGCCTAATATATGGTGTCTTGAAAATTGTTACTTCGTATTGTGGCTTTTTGTGGGGTTGTTTCATGCAGGAGGATACATAGACATCCTATCACTCCATCTTGGCCAGAAGTAGCAATCTCCGTATTTTTTTTTTTTAATCGGAGAAACTGAGGCCAAAAGCAGCTAACTGGCTTACCTAAGTTCATGCTAGTTAGTGGCAGAGTCAGGGGTCTAACCAGGAATTCCTGACCTCTAATGTGAAGTTGAAACAGGATGGCTTCTTGCCTATCCGGCTTCCGGGGCAACGTGATGGCTGCAGGTTAATTAATTAATCGGTTCAGGACAAAGTGAATGTCTGGGGCTTGAAGATGCCTGAAAGTCCAGATCACTTCTCTGCCTTCCCCTCAATCAGCAAGTATTTACTTCACACCTGTGAGCATTGCATTTCAGAGGGGACATTCCTGGAGACAGAGAAGCAGGTGCTACCATCTCGGCCAACAAAAGCCTCACCATCTCTTTGGGAGAAAAGGCTGCACATGTTTCTATGACTCAAGCATGTTTACCTGTAATATAATGAGTGACTCACCCAACTGCGCAGCCAAGAGAGGCAGGTGGGGTCATAGCGTTCAGGCTTTTCTCAGGAAAGGCTTCTGAGAGGAGAGAGAACTTGAGTTTCAAAAGATGCCAGCATTCCCTGAGGACATTGGCTCCACAGGGCGCGTGTTAAAGTGCACACAAGGCCTCCAGGTCCTTGGCTTTAAGAAAAGCCCGAGTCTCTCGAGTCATGTTGTCCTGGCCAGAGGGCAGACCTGGGGGATTTGAAATCAAATGTTCCCAGGCAGGCAGAGATTTTTTGTATATATAGGAAAAGTGGCTTCTCGGGTCATTAAAAGCTGGGTTGTCCACTCGAAGTTCGAGAACACATATTCCAGACTCCAGCTATTCAATCATTCATTCACATGGACTGAGCACCTTCTATATACTGGGAGTTGTGCTAAGGGCTGGGGATTCGCAGGTCCTAAGACTCGTGGCTTACCCGCGTTCATGGTCTAGAGAGGAAGACATCTGGATTTCAGATTTCCTCAGGGAGAGGTGCTCTCTTTCCCCACCCCGCTCCCAGTCAGTCAACAGAAGTGGCCACGTCCTTGCCCTGCGCAGACCCATCATCGGGGTGGGGTGGGACGGGGCAAGGACCCACGGCCACAGCAGCCGGAAGAGGTTTCTACTTCCTGTTGGACGTGGCCGGGCACACTCCCTGAAGACCAGTCCGGAGCTCTCCTTGACAGCCAGACCCCAAACTCACCACCTCCAGGAAGCCTTCTGTTCTGGGTCTGTTCCCCCTCAGCCCCTTCACAGGCTCTCCTGGTTGTGCTGAGATGCGTGGACACAGGTTGGCTGCTCTCAAAAAGCACAGGCAGGAGTTCCCATTGTGGCACAGTGGAAATGAATCTGCCTAGCATCCATGAGGATGCAGCTTCGATCCCTGGCCTTTCTCAGTGGGTCGGGGATCTGGTGTTGCCATGAGCTGTGGTGTAGGTCACAGATGAGGCGCAGACCTGGTATTGCTGTGGCTGTGGTGTAGGCCAGCAGCTGTAGTTCCAAGTCGACCCCTAGCCTGGGAACCTCCATAGGCTGCAAGGGTAGCCCTAAAATGCCCAAACAAACAAACAAATAAACAAACACAGGCGCTCTAGGGGGACGGTCCAGACCTTCTTCAAGTTCCTGATGCTCACGATGCCTTTGCACAGGTAGGTGTTTGTTGACTGAATCACGGAGGCTGTGGACTCACTCTCACCGCCAGTGGTGCTTCTCCTCTAGCTGCCCAGGGCCCGTCTGTGTGCAGAGGGCCTTCCCATCCTCTTCCTGCCCGTCTCCAAGGCCTCTGCAGGGCACTTGTGCTGCTGTGATGTGGGGGGGGGGTGGCGGCAATGAGGGACTGTGCCCCTGGCAAGGCCTCGCCTTGCCACACACACGCAGGGAGAGATGTGTCCTGTCACTGGCCTCCTAGTCCACCGCGTCACAGCCAGACTGAGCTGTGGATGCTCACCAGAGAGAAGCACCACCCCGGGGTGCCATCTCCCTGGAGGAGCCCAAAGCCCTGGGGTGAAGGGCACAGGGCCCTCAGGCCTGGCACCTCCTGCTGTTCGGGAAGCCACGGGAGGGGTAGGGGACCGACAGGCATGCCCCCGAGTCGAGGGACTCGGCCTTGCCTCTACGTCCCAGGCGGGTCACTGCACAAGCCTGTGACCTGGAGCCCCGCCCCTGGGAGTGGGCTGGAGAGTCAGGCTCCCTCCTTCCTATTGAGCAGGAGCCGAAGCCCTGCTGGGCCCTGGTCCTGGCCAAGTTGGCACCGCCAGTGGCCCCTTCTCACTCTCAGGCTCGCCCAGCTTGTGGGGTGCGAAGCATGAATGATAGTGGTATCCCACCCTCCGGGGGCAGGGCCCGCCATTCACAGCCACTGCTTCTTCATTGTCGTCTCCTCCAGGCTACAGGATAGGCTTAGTGGGTGGTGAGGTTTTCCTATAAACTGTCATTTACCTTCTTCATTCATTTTTCCTCTTCCTGATGGTTTTAGAACACAGACAGTTACACTCCCTGCCCCACCAAACAAAAAACAAACAAACAAAATTCTCAGCAGCACAAGTGTCTGAGAGAAAACCAAACATCCCCATGCATTCTGGTTGGCCATTTAAGCCTGATAACACTGTGCTCAGCAACTGCAGAGCAGAGACACACTGCCTGTGAGCCAACAGTTAAGTTTCAAGGAAAATCCCTAATATTGATGAGTGTCTCATGGGGTCAAAAAACCAGTTTACCCCACAGATTCAGGAGCGGGTAGCCTTTCACAGTTGGGAGATGTACTTATTTTAAGCGGCTCTGAAGTTATTGAATCTGGGTGACTATGCATTTGTTTGCTCCCTTCGCCTGTGTTCTCAGAGAGGAGTTTGCAGAGAGAAAGTGATTCATGCTATCCCACAGCTCATTAGTGGTCAGGCCTCGGACCTGACCTCGGACCTCACTCTTTCAGAGCCCTGGACTCTTCATTTGAGCCTCCCTGGGATCGAAGGGTTTGCTTGCTGGCTGCTGTTTAAAATGCTCCGTAGAGCGGAAGTAGAATGTCTTGCAGCTCAAGGGTGCAAAGCCTTGGGACACTGACCAGCAATGAAGAACTCCAAGTGTCCCTGAAATGACTCCCTGCTGCGGAGCGGTCAGTGGGGAAGCAAGACGCGAGTTCCTGAAAGAGGATTTACACACAAAGATCTAGGAACTCGGCAGACAGCAGTTCTGGGGAAGTATGAACAGGAGAGGTCAGGGCTTAAAAGACAGAATCCTGATCGGATTCTTTCCAGCTCTGGGACCTTGCACACATCATTTAACCTTCCCCAGCCTCTGTTGCTCAGCTCAAATGAAGGAATGATGCTAATACTTGAGTTAGCCCCAGACAGTGAACCAAGGTCACCCAACCAGTCCCCATATCTGCTGCGTTTTATCCTAAATGTCTCTCTCTCTTTTTTTCTTTCTTTCTTTTTTTTTTTTTTTTTTTTTTGTTTTTTTAGGCCCACGCCCTCAGCATATGGAGGTTCCCAGGTGAGGGGTCCAATCGGAGCTATAGCCGCCGGCCTACACCACAGTCCACAGCAACGCAGGATCCAAGCTGCGTCTGCGACCTACACCACAGCTCAGGGCAACACCGAATCCTTAACCCACTGAGCGAGGCCAGGGATCCAACCCACAACCTCATAGTTCCTAGTCGGATTCGTTAACCTCTGAGCCACAACAGGAACTCCCTAAATGTCTCTTGAACTCTCTACTTCTCTCTGTCCTCACTGTTCCTTCTTTAGTTCATCTTTCCACCTGGTCTGCCCCAGGCTGCATCCTTTTCATTCCACTCTACACATCGCAGCCTAAGAGATCTTTCTGAAAGGCAAAGCCAGTTACATCACGAATCTGCTTAAAACCCTCCAAGAGCTTCTTATTACTCTCAGGATAAGATCCAAAGCCCTGGCCCTGGTCTACAAGGGCCTTTATGGCCTGGCACCTGCCTGCCTCTCCAGGCTTATCTCACACTGCCCCTCTTTCTTAACATCCAGGCTCCAGCCATATAAAACCCATAGCTGTTCCGCAGTGAGCCCTCTCTTACCTCTAGACTTTGTGGTAGCTTTTTACTCTAGCTAGAACTCTCAGCCCCCTCCAGCACCCCCAGTCTTCCCCCTGAGTCTGTAATCCTGCAGAATCCAGTGTCCATGCCATCCATCTGGGAAGTCCTCCCCGAGTCTGACCTGATCCTCCCCTGTGTGCCCCCAGCACTTCATGCTTCTGTCTTCCTAGCGCTTGTCACTCTGTCTTGCAGTAGCCCTTTGCCTTGCTGGTTTCTCCCACTCAGTTCTGCAGGACTGTGTCTTACTCATCGTTATGTTTCCAGTGGAGCCCATTGAATGAATGATGCACTTTTAAATGCTTTGTAAACTGCAGCTTGCTACACCAGTGTTAGTAAGTATTATGTGATATTACTGCGTTCAGGTTGGTTATTTAATATTGTTGGCCTACTCACCCATTTGGTGATAACTAATATCACATTTCAGTTACATTATCCTGGTTCCTGCTTATGCCCTGTACTAATAAAGGCTACCATTTACTGAGCACTTAATGTGGGCTGGATTCTGTGATGTGATTTTAGATGTGTGATCTCATTAGTTCCTTCTTATAGCAATCTTTTAAGCTAGGTTTTATTGTAAGCATCATTCCCATTTTTCCGATGAAAAAAGTAACCAAGAGGTTAATTAGCTTGCTCAATATCAAATAGAATTTGAATCCAGATACTTTTAATTCATGATCCAAACCCTGATTCTAATCATCTCCCAGTTCTGCCAAAGTCTTTAGATAAGGACACTATCAGAGTGAAAATCAACCCATGGAATGGGAGCAAATATTTTCAAAACATATATCTGATAGGGGATTAATATCCAAAATATATAGCAAACTCTTAAAACTCAACAAAACAACAATCTGATTTTTTTCATTTTTATTTTTATTTTTTATTTTATTTTTTGTCTTTTTAGGGCCACACCCGCGGCATATGGAGGTTCCCAGGCTCGGTGTCAAATCAGAGCTGTAGCTGCCGGCCTACCACAGCAACACCAGATCTGAGCTGAGTCTGCGACCTACACCACAGCTCATGGCAACGCCAGATCCTTAACCCACTGAGCGAGGCCAGGGATCACACCTGCGTCCTCATGGATACCAGTCGGGTTTGTTAACCACTGCGCCACGATGGGAACTCCTGTTGTATTTGTTAGATTTCACATATAAGTGGTCATCATACAGTACTTGTCTTTCTCTGTCTGACTTATTTCACTGAGCATAATGCCCTCCATGTCCATCCATGTTGTTGCAAATGTCAATTTTTCATACAGCTACAGACAATCCAATTTTAAAATGGGCAAAAGACTTAATAGCTATTTCTCCAAAGAAGATATATAAATGGCCAATATCACTGATCACTAGGTGATTAATCATTAGTGGCCAAATCACTAATCACTAGGCAAAGGCACATCTAACTCACAATGGTGTGCCACCTCACACTCATTGGGATGGCTATTATAAAAAGAAAACAACAGTGGGATGGAAATCCTGTGAAATCAGATTGTTATGATCATTATACAACTACAGATGTGATAAATTCATTTGAGTAATAAAAAAATGGAAAAAAAATTAAAAAAAGAAAACAACAGAAAATAACAAGCAATGGCAAGGATATGGAGCAATGGGAACCTATGCATTGCTTGTAGGAATATAAAATGGTGCAGCCACTGTGGAAAACAGTATAGAGGTTCCTCAAAAAAAAAAAATAAAAATAAAAATAGGGCGTTCCTGTTGTGGCTCAGTGGAAATGAACCTGACTAGTATCCATGACCATGCAGGTTCCATCCCTGGCCTCGCTCAGTGGGTTAAGGATCCAGCGTTGCTGTGGCTGTGGTGTAGGTCAGCAGCTGCAGCTCCAAATCAAGCCCTCGCCTGGGAACCTCCATATGCCACCAGTGTGGCCCCAAAAAGACAAAAAAAAATTAAAAATAGAATTACCATATATCCAGCAATTCCACTTCTGAGTATACATCCAAAAGAAGTAGAGCAGGGTCTAGAAGAGCTATGCGTATACTCATGTTCATAGCAGTTTTATTGACAATAGCCAAAACCCGGGAGCAATCCACGTGTTCATTAATGGATGAATGGATAAGCAAAATGGATGTACGTACATACAACAGAATATCATTCGACCTATCAAAGGAGGAAAATTCTGACACGTGCTACAACATGAATGAACACTGAGGTCATTATACTAAGTGAAATAAGCCAGTCCCAAAAGGACACATACCATATGATTCCACTTATTTGAGATACCGAGAGTTGTCAAGTTCCCAGCGACAAAAAGCAGAGTGGTGTTGCCAGGGTTGGAGGCAGTGGGGAATGGCGAGCTGCTGTTTAATGGGTACAGAGTTTCGCTTTTGCAAGAAGAAAAATATTCTGGAGATGGATGGTGGTAATGGTTGCATAACGATGTGAATGTGCTTAATACTGAAGTGCACACCTAAAAATAGCTAAAGTGGTAAATGCTATGTTTTGTATATTTTGCCACAATTTATAAAAAAAAAAAAAAAAGGCTCCAAGCCTTGATTTTCACCATTTCCCTGTCCTGCCAAATTCTTTAGCTCCTTTCTTCCTGATGAATGTTTGCTGCTTTCCCTCAGGATAACCTGCCTTTTCTTTCTTTTTCCTCCTAAGCCCAGACTGCTCTGTGCCAGGATTCCTGGCGCCTCCATGCTGGTCAGTGAGCCTGAAGAGGGCAGGGTCCAGCCTCAGGCCTCCAGCTCACTCTCCTCCCGGGAAGAAGACGCCTCTACTCCGAAGGCAGCCAGCATGTATCTCACTCGCAACAGTCGGCAGATGGCCTCGGATCCCTTCTGTTCTCAGGAATCACATTGGGACTAACCGCGCTGTGCATTTTCCATCGCTGGCAGCCATCTCAACAGTGACGTCGGGCCTCGTTATTAATAGGGGAGGGACAGACCCAGAGAGAGGGGAAGTGGCTTGGGCTGAGTCACACAGCAAAGTTAGAACTGCCAGCTCCCAGCGACTAACCTCGCCCTGGGCTCTAGCCCACACACCTGGCGGCTCCGGAGACTTGCTCCTTTTTGGACTCTGGGCAACAAACTCCCTGGCTAACCAAGCGGGTCTGACTTGTCCTACAGAGCCAATGAGGCAAAAGCTTCCTGAGAATGTTATATTGTGATCTTGCTGTTTCTACTGGTTGGCAAGAAACCGACTCCCCATTCCTTTTCGAATGACCTTGGACACATCATGGAAAGTCTCTGAACCCTCAGTTTTCCCTTCAGGAAAATGCAGACAAGAATTCTGGGTGCCTACCCCGCCCCCGCCCCGACAGACTGTGGACGAGCTATAGGCTGAAGATCGGGGTGCCCTTCTCCGATCGGGTCTGCATTTACATGGGTGAACTTCAAACCTGGCTGAGCATGGTAATCACGTGAGTGGCCTTTAAAAATACAAATTCCTTAGCACTGAGAACCACATCTAGTCGCTTATGATGGAGAACAATGGACGATAAGGTGAGAAAAAGAATGTACATATGTATGTGTGACTGGGTCACCTTGCTGTGCAGGAGAAGATTGACAGAACACTGTAAACCAGCTATAACGGAAAAAGATCATTAAAAAAAACACTGACTTAAGAAGATGTAGATAATGTGAATTTTTATCAAATAAAGAAATGGTATGAAAATTTTTTTCAAACAAACAAACAAAAGTATATATATATATACACAAGTTCCTTGGCCTTGACCAGCCTGGCTCACTTGGATTTCTCCTCCTTTCTCCTGGCCACGTGGCCTCCAGCATGAAGGGAACCCCCTTGGGGTGGTCTTTAACTTTTCCATTTAAATCCCCACCGACTCAGCTTAAAGAAACCTTCGCTAGGAGATGGTCTCTCTCTGTCTCTCTCTCTTGGACTCACTGTTCCCCCAATGTTGGCACTTCTCACATGCTGCTTGTTATTTTTACTTCACTGTTTCAAATCTTTGCCTCTTGTTTCCCCCAATGAGCTCCTGGAGGGTAAAAAACTGTGCCATACCCTTCTCTTGCCGCACAAGCGCTGGCACTATCAGGACCTAGTATCTGTTCAATAAATAGTTATTGAATGGCAAATCTGAAATAATTTCTTCTTTATTTGGGAGATGTCCTGTGTCCTTTGGAAGCTTTCTGGTCACATGGAAAGAACTTTAAACAAAGAGGCAAGAGCCCTAGCTTCCAATCTTGGCTCTGTCACAAACTCCCATTGTGACCTGCAGCAAGTCGCTTGCCTTCTCGAGCCCTCAATTCCCTCATTTGTGAAACCGGGACTGATCCACAAAGTTCCTTTTAGTTCTGGATTTTTGCTACTGTAAGGCTGCAAGGGGCAGCCTTTTTTCATCTCAATGTCTTTAATGCCCACGGTGCCCCCCCTTTTTTTTCCTGTAAGGACTACATAATTGATGGGTCACCCCCAGGTTATAAACCAAGAAACCCAAGTAAAGAACAAGTAAATGCTTTGGTCAAGCTTCCATGCTTAGTGTGAGTGTGAGTGTGTGTGTGTGTGTGAGAGAGAGAGAGAGAGAGGGAGAGGGGTGTGTGTGTGTGTGGGGGTCCTCACTGCAGCTCCCAGGCTTTGAGTGGATTCTTCCATCCCAGAGCTGTTACCAGCCTTGCCCAACTGTAGAGCTGTCAACCGTTAACTATCTGCGTGCCAACCCCGTCTGTGAACAACCCAGGGCAAAGGTATGACATGTTCCAGCTGGGTTTCCTCTTGTCCCTCTGCACACTCCCTTCTCGAGCCAGAATGTCCACTGCAATGTTCAGTATGATTGTTCAAATGCTGCCCCCTGAAGAGGACACGAGAGCAGAAGGCACTGGTCCTTGCCCGCTAGTTGGCATGGGAGACCCGGACAGGAAGGGGTGGGGAAAGCTGTGCTGCCACATGGAAGCGAGGACCTGGGAACCACGTGCTGCTTTGCTATATCGCCAGGATCTAGAACAGTGCCTGGTACATAGATGATGCTCAACGAAAAGGTTAAAAGAGGTGAACCTTGCCACGGTTTTCAAACTTTTTATTTTAAGGAAGGGAAAAAAACCTTTCTTCAATGAAATCATACCCCCAAAGCTCGCAACGTGAAACTGGTGGATGCAAGGTTCCTGGTTGAGAGGAGCTAGAGTCGAACCCCAGAGAGGTTCCTCAGAGCCCAGGTGGAAAACTTGCTGTAGACATTTGGAAAGGAGGAGCAGATCAAATGTTGCTCTTTTTCTTGGTTAACCTTAGCTACGAGGGGATCTCAGCAAGATAAACGGAGGTTTGAAGAACCTGGTCCTCTAAAGGGAATGTTGGCATCTGAAAAAGTGTCGTCAATTTCTCCCTTCGATTATTTATTTTTATTTTTATTTATTTATTTATTTATTTATCTTTTTAGGGTCGCACTTGTGGCACATGGAAGTTCCCTGGCTAGGGGTCGAGTCGGAGCTGCAGCTGCTGGCCTACACCAGAGCCACAGCCACAGCGGATCCGAGCCGCATCTGTGACCCACATCACAGCTCATGGCAATGCCGGGTCCTTAACCCACGGAGCGAGCTCAGGGATCGAACCCATGTCCTCATGGATACTAGTCAGGTTCATTACGGCTGAGCCACAATGGGAACTTGAGGAGCTTCAATTATGAAGGGCAGAAGGGAAGAACTTTTGAGTAGGAGGTTTATAAGTTGGTCCACAAAGGCATATCAATGTAATGTTTGTTTAAATAAAGAAGAAAAGAAAAGCACAGTGTTTAAATTTTCCAGTATTCGGTAGAAACCCATCTGGTGTTACGCCGCAGGCAGCACTGATGTAAAAGTGCAATGTAAAAGTCGCGTGGAGTCTGCTGCTGCCTTTTGCACCACTGCACCCTGCATCACCCTGGCAGGTTTTAGCATTCCCAAGTTCATGGTCAGCCTTGGGCACACACAACTGCCCAGAGGGACTACCTGATGAGAGCATCTCTACTCCATGTCTGCAGGACAGAAACCCGCAGCCTGACTTGGCTTTCTCCTTGCCTCTCCACCCACGACAGGCAAGTGAGGGCAACCAACCCAGGGGATGCTTACCTGTCAAGGTGGTCCAGGGAGCAAGGCACATCCCCAATCTGCATCTGGAAGACAATTTGGGGTAACGAATATCTATTTTTAAAACTTATCAAAGGGAGTTCCCGTTGTGGCTCAGAAGCTTAAGAACCTGACATGGTGTCCATGAGGATGTGGGTTCAATCCCTGGCCTTGATCACTGGGTTAAGGATCTGGCATTGCTGTGAGCTATGGTGTAGGTCAAAGACACGGCTTGGATCTGGCATTGCTGTGGCTGTGGCGTAGGCCGGCAGCTGTAGCTCTGATTTCATCCCTAGCCCGGGAACTTCCATGTTTTGCAGGTATAGCCATTTAAAAAAGAAAGAAAAATAAATTAATAAAACTTATTAGGGTTCCCGTCGTGCCTCAATGGAAATGAATCTGACTAGCAACCATGAGGTCTTGCTCAGTGGGTTAAGGATCTGGCATTGCCATGAGCTGTGGTATAGGTTGCAGATGCGGCTTGGATCTGGTGTTGCTCTGGTGGCATAGGGCAGCAGCTACAGCTACAGCTTCTATTAGATCCTGAGCCTGGGAACCTCCATATGCCATGGGTGCACACCCCCAAAAAAAAGACACAAAAAACTTACATATCAAATTCTTAAATTAAGAGGTTTTTAGCATTATCGATCTCATGGCTCTTTCATAGAAATCTCTTTACCTGCCCCACAGACTATCCCTCTTCACAGGTGCCAGAAGGGGCAGACAGGTAATGCTGGGGACCCTGCTATAGACTGAGCATGTCCCCCACCACCGCCAAAATTCATACGTTGAAACCTGATCCACGATGTGATGGTATTTGGAGCTTGGGGCTTTGGGGAGGTGATTAGGTTATGAAGGAGGAGCTTTCATGAATGGGATTCATGCCCTTACAGAAGACCCAGAGAGAATCCTCACCCCTTTCCACCATGTGAGCTTACAGCCAAAAGACAGCTGTCTATGAGCCAGGAAGAAGAGGGTTCTCACCAGACACGGGATCTGTCAGCACTTTGATCTTGAACTTCCCAGCCTCCAGAAATACATTTCTCTGTACGAAATAAATTTTTGTTGTTTACAAGCCACCCAGTCTATGGTATTTTGTTATAGCAGTCTAAATGGACTAAGCTAGACCCCATTCAAGTACAGGAAACTGAAGGGTGAGAGGAGCTCCCCTTAGTCAGATGGCAAGTCAGCAGGAGCCCCAGCTTCTCCCCAGCTGCCTGGCAGAGCCCTCTCGTTCACCTCTTAGCCAGTCTCCTGACTTCCCTATCTTCAAAATCTACCTCAGGCCCCACCCTCCCCAAGAGGACAGCCATCTGGCCACCCCTGGCCATCGCTACCATTGCTGACTTCACTCCCTTGTCCAGGCCACCACCACCCACAGCATCTGGGCTAGTCTTTTGTACTCAAGTAGTTGAGCTGGGTATCATGACATCTAGTCTTAGAAGAGAAGCCACTCAGGGTTCGAACCAGAAGGACACTTGGACATCAGGACCAAGACTTTGTCAAACTAAGACCTTGCGGGATGACCTGCCCGAAGTCTCACAGCAAGTTTTGCAGTCTCACAGCAAGTTTTGCAGTCTCACAGGCTGCACACCAAGTTTTCCTATGTGTGCCTTCCTGGCTGCAACCTGAGTTCCTCTGTTTCTTCTCTTGGTCCTTTCTCTGACCCTCTCCCCTTGGTCCTGTCTCAGACTGATGCTCTGGGGATGGCTGCACAGTACCTGTTCTCTGGGACCTTGGTGTTGACTCAAGGAGGATTAATGACCTAAAGAGACAGAGCCCGGATGGAGCCTGTAGTCAGCTCTGATACACAACTTGTCATCCGTGACACTGATTCAGAAGCCAAAAAAACGATGGCTCCCAGAGTTTAGATCATTTGCCCAATGTCACTCAGCTAAGAAATGGCCACAACAGGAGCCCATTGTAGGTCCTCAGGCCTCTGGAGCAGCCCCAGGCACACCTCCAAGCAATACCCAGAGCCCGCTGCGACCGAAGGCCCACTGAGTCGGGGCAAGCCTAGACCCCGCCTTCCGGCTCTGAGCGGTGTGACCCTGGGAGAAGTACGTTCTTCCTTTAGTTCTCTGAGCTTGTCAGCTTATTTGTGCGTGTGGCTCCTGTCCGATGTGGGGGGTGAGCAGAGAGACAGAGCGTGGGCGGCTCACATTGGCTTTCTGGAAGTAAGCGGGGCACCCTCGCGGCCCCTAGCCATTATGAGCCAAGCACTGCGGCTTGGCTGGTGCACAGCCCCCCGCTATGAAGCGCCTGTGTCAGAGCTCTGCGCTCTGGAGCGGCGAACCTGGAGGCGGCTGCGCCGGCCGCTGGAGTGCGCCGGGGACTCACGGACTTTCTCCCGAGCAGTGCTCCGGGTTGCGGTCTTCCGCCCGCTGTTCTCCCGTGGCCCCGGAGTACCCACTGACCCCAGCAGGCCTTGCTCTCGAGGCCGCGCCCGTCCTGCCTGTGGTCCCCGGGGCCCGGCGCGTCTTCAGCGGGGGCGCGGGCCGCCCGCCGCCCGCCCTAGCGCAGGTTCCAGCGTTGGAGGACGGAGAGGTGAGAAAGCAGGGCGTGCGGGCCGCCTCCTCCCGGCCGGAGCTGGCGAGCGCATCTTCTCCGCGCGCCCCTCTCCTCTCGGCGAGCGCCGCCCAACTGCTGAGCCCGCTTGGCCCCCTGGTCCGAGTCGCTCCCAGCACAGGAGACCCAGCGCCCTCGGATAACCGCATTCACTACCTTTGGGGGACTCCCTGGGGAAAGTGGCCAGGGTCCCCGGGTGTGAGGAGCCGGGGCCGGGACCGGGACCCGGGTGGGGGGCTTCCCGGGGACCTTCTCAACCCGCTTCCCTTCGCAGACAGCCGCCGTCGCCCCTGGGAAGGCGAGCCTCCGGCGTCTCCAAAGACCTGGTGGACTGCGCGCCTCGAGGTACCGGCCTCTAGAGGCGGGGAGGGGGCCGTTAGCGAGCGACTGGCAGAGGGGACCTGTTTGCTGGCGGGTTTGGAGGTGGGATGGGGTAGGGTTTTGGAGTCGGAGAAGCGCAAGAGAAGACGCCGTTTTAATTTTTTTTCCCTCCCCCTCTTCCGAAAAGGAACCACATTGCAAGGGGGAAATAAGACGGAGTGTAAACACAAACAACCTCAAAAAGAAGCCAAGAAAAGCGAAGCCGAAAGAAGCAAGCGCAACACTGTTACAAAACTGTCTGGTTTTGTAACAATCGCCCTGCTGCCGGCCAATGAGCAGCGTGGCGGCGCATCACGTGGTGTCGTTTTATATAACACTTTGCTGAGACAAGACAGTTATTAGGCGGCGCGGGGCAGCAGGCATGGAGCTCGCAGAGGCGCGGCGGGGAGCGGCGCGCGGCAGAGCGGCGGCCGTGGCAGCCCCGATTCCCTCCAGCCGCCGCTCCCTGCTCCGCGTCCCCGGCCCCTAGACGCCTCTTTCCGCGCGTGACCCTCTCCCTATGGATTCATTTCAGACTGGGCAGATGCTGAGCTTGCCCGCCGAGCTCGGCAGCAACAACTTGGAGCTGGCTGAGCCGGCGGCATCAGCGGCCCGCGGAGACACGGGCCCCCACCCGGAGGCGGCTAGAGAAGGCCCCGCACCTCTACCGACGCGGCCGCCAGGGCAGGAGCAGCCTCCGAGGGCCTCGACGCCCGAGTGTAAAGTCCTGCTCAAGCAGGCCGATGCCCTGGCGTCTGGGGGGCGCCTCCGGGAAGCCCTCGAGGTGTACCGACAGCTCTCAGAGCGGCAGCAGCTGGTGGCTGAGCAGCTGGAGCAGCTGGTGCGCTGCCTGGCCGAGAACGTCCCGCGAGGCGAGGCTCCGGAGCCCCCGGACGGGAGCCTCGCGGTGAGCTGCGCGGTGGCGGCGGAAGACGCGGGGGTGGCGACGGCTGCCGAGGCCACCGAGGTGTGGGACGGCTTCAAGTGCCGGAAGTGCCATGGATTTCTCTCAGACCCCGTGTCCTTGTCCTGCGGCCACACCTTTTGTAAACTGTGCCTGGAACGCGGGCGGGCAGCCGACCGGCGCTGTGCGCTGTGCGGCGTCAAGCTCTCCGCGTTGATGGTGGCCACCGGGCGGGCGCGCGGGGCCCGGCGGGCTGGGCAGCAGGCGCCGCCGCCGCTGCGGGTCAACGTGGTGCTGAGCGGCCTCCTCGGCAAGTTGTTCCCAGGCCCGGCACGGGCGTCGCAACTCCGGCACGAGGGCAACCGGCTGTACCGCGAGCGCCAGGTGGAGGCGGCGCTGCTCAAGTACAACGAGGCAGTTAGGCTGGGTGAGCCCACTGTGCCGCCGGGACCCGCGAAATGGGAGGCGGGTCGGGCGGAGGAAGGCGCGCGGACCGGGGGATGGATCGAGCCCGGAGTGGGGGAGGGGGTTTCTGGAGTTCAGTCCCCTACTTTTTCTCCGTCGCTGCCGATTCATCGCCCTTTCTCTGGGTCTCTGTCTGTCTCCCTGCTCTTTGTCTTTTCCTGTGTCTCCTGTTAGCTTTTGTGTTTCTGCGTCGCTCAGTCCCTGCTTCTGTTTGTGTGTCACTCTGTTTCCGTGGCTTTTTCCCTCTCCGCATCTTTGTCACTCTGTCTCTTGCTCCGTGTCACCACCTCTGTTTCTCGGGCTCGCCTTCTCCTTCTGCCTCTGCACTCCTGGGCCCCTCGGACACCTGCCCGCACCTTGCGGTCCGGGAAGGGAACTTCGCACCCTTGCCAGTGCGCCGGGGCTTCTGGGCTCCCGCCAGCCCGAGATGTTCGGTCGGCGCCTGCGTCTGCCTCTCCCGCCCGACCCGGAGCCGCCGTGACGGCCGGGAGTTGTCCCTTCCGGGGCCGCGGCTCCCGGTGGGGTGGGTCCGGCGTGGAATTAGGTCAGGAGAGCACTGGTTGCATAAGGGCCGCGAGCGGCCCGGGCCGGGCGGCCCCTCCTCCGCGCGGGCGGGCGGGATTGTGTAACGGCTGAGGTAACCGAAGTGGGCCACGCTCGCCTCGGAAACCATCCCGCGAGCGTGTGCGGGGGGGGGGGGGAGCTCGCGCCCCGCTGCCCTGTGACTCATTGTCACCGCTTCCTATCACACGATCCTCGGCTGAAATAGATGTCCCCTCCCTCCCCGCCCGCCCGCAGCCTGCGCCCTCGCCTGGAACCCCAGCCCGCCAGCCCAGTGGGCGACGGGCCGGGCGACAGCTCAGGGATCCCCGGGGGACCGTGGGCTGGCTGCCAAGGGGCCCCGCCTCTGTCCCACTTTCCCGTGCCGCTTGAGGGATGGGTGGGCTTTGTGGCCTTAAGGGCGACGCGGGCAGCTCCGCGCCTCTGGCCGCACCCCCTCGACACCCGCCCCCCACCCCCCACGTCTGGACCCAGGAAGTGGCAGCCTAGCCGCCAGTATTGCCCAGCTCGGGCCGGCTGCCAGGAGCTCGGCGGCGGCGGGGCGCGGTGTCTGGCGAAGCGTGCTGGGGAGGAGGCAGCAGGGCTGGGCAGACAGGGCTCTGGGATCCGAGGGTGCCCGGAGACCGACTCTGGTGGGTGGAGGAGGGAGTGGGCTCCACGTGTTGAATCAACACAAGAGCTGGCAACAGGTAATGGGGGACGGGGAAGGACGGGGTAGACCGGGGGGGGGGGGAGACTGGTACCCGAGGGGGGGGCTCTCCCCCACCCCACCCCCGCCCTCATCCCGTGTGCCCCAGCAGAGCATCCTGTGTGCTGCAGGAAAGAGCTGACCGAGGAGGCTTGTCAACTCTTGACTGTCATCTTAAGAGCAAGTAATAAGGCACCCAAGCGAACCCTCTGCAGACCCCGTGGGGGAAACAACAAGGAAGCCTGTTCTCACAGCAGAAGGGGGTGCCCAGGCCCTGGGGAAGAACAGGGCACTATGAAGGAGACAAGCCGAGGCCACTTAAGCCCAGGTCTCCAAGGGAGACCTTTCAGCTATCCCCCAAGGGCTAGGGAAGCCCCTTCCTGTCTTCCTCCTCCTCATGGGTCTTTGCTGCTGCCACCACTTTTCCCTGGGGAGTCTTCCTTGCACCTCCAGAGGAGTCCGGGTGAAAATGTCAAGACCACATTACCTTTCTACCAGGAAAGGGGTCTTCCCAACAAAGAGTTATCTTTGTGCTGAAAGATGGCCAGTCTCTCTTATTATTCTAGGTGCTATACTCCCCTTCAGAAAAAAAAGGAACCCGTCTCCCACCCCAGATTTAAAGTCTGGTCTGTTAGTGATGACACCGACCAGCTAGCTAGGCTTTGAGCAGATGCCTTTCCCTGTCTAGGCTTGATTTTCCTCAGCTGAAGAATGGGTTGATTGAGCCAGATGGTCTCTAAAGGCCCGCCCAGCCCCTGGCGTCTAGTGATTGAGTGTTGGGGAGAGCCAGCCTCATTTTATTCCTGGAAGCCTTGTCCCTGTAGGTTCACATTTGGCCATCTGTAATGAGAGGATGGAGGCTTGTAAATGCATTTCTGTTTTTTTTTTTTTTTTTTTTTTTTTTTTTTTTCAGAGAAACTTCTTAGGAGCTGGGGTTTGTAGGCAGCGATGTTGCTAATGTCATCAGGGGACTGATTTGGATTTGTCTTCGTGGCCAGGATGAGGGTCACATCTGGCCAACCCCTTCTCCCTCCTCCCTGGCCTGTTTCCTTGTGGGTGATAACCTCGCTCAGAAGCCAGGCTGCCAGTTGCTAGCCACGGCCACGGAGCAGGGCGCCAGAGTTTCTGCAATGTCAGAGTTGCTAATGCATGGCCGAAGCCATGGGCCCTCTAAGGGACTGCTTGAAGGAAGGGCAAAAATGTTTTCTTCACCGTCAGGGGAGCGCCGACCCAGGCAGGGCAATATTAGGGCTGGAGGTTGAGTTTACTGCTTTGGATCCCTGGAATAAGAGTCCTAGATAACTTGACATTTTGCTCAAGAGTCATTCTCATCTAGGACTTAGCACTTTTTTGTGTTGGGGGCCATTAATGAGGGTTTTTTTTTTTCTCTCATTCTGGCAGCTCCAAATGACCACTTGCTTTATAGCAACCGGTCTCAAATTTATTTCACCTTGGAGTCTCATGAGGACGCACTGCATGATGCAGAAATAGCATGTAAACTCCGCCCCATGGGGTTTAAGGTGAGTGTGGATGGGAGGGAGCACTGGGAAGGAAATGTACAGTAGACAGGAGTTGGCAGGAGGGCCCGCCTCCCTGGTGCATGGGGATGGGGCACTAGAGCTCACGCAGAGCAGGCAGAAGGCTCTGCAAAGGAACTGGGGGGAGGGTCCTTCGACAAAGGGTGACTCAGGGGTCTGCAAGGGAGCTGGATTCTTTCCCAGTCCGATCTTCACCTGAGGACCTGCAGAGCAGCCTGGGCTTTGTGACTCTCCAGAAGGTGGACTTGGGAGCCAGACTGCCTGAGTTTTTGTCCCAGCTTTGCTCCTTTCACTAGCTATGTGGCCTTGGGTAAATTACTTAACCTCCCTGTGCCTCATCTTCTCATCTATGAAATGGGGGTATTCAAAGCATCTGCTGAACAGGGTTTGTTGCGAGGATCACTTGAGCTAATACATGCAGATACTTAGAACGATGTACATGGGGTGGGGGGTCATAGGACTTTTCTTGCAACTTTTCCCTCTCGCATCCTAAATCCAGAGCCTAGGGGTAGGGTCCTCGTCCTCGATAGTGCGGCGGGAAACAAGGGTAAGTAAGCAGTGGACCCTTTGGGATGGGATGGGGAAAGAGACGTTCCCTGTGAAGGAAACATTGATGGGAGGTATGAAATAGGAGTTTGACTCCCCAGGTGCATTCCAGCTGCCCAGCCAGGCCTCAGTGGTTCTTAAAATCCCCTGCAGGCGGTCAGCTCTCAGTGGGGCGAGCTGGCTGCCCTGAGCAGGTAGAGCGTGTGGGTGGCTACTCGGTATGACTGGTCAGATCCCAAACACCCCTCCAGTCTCCCAGCGCTTATTCCCTCCAGATGCCCAGAAATGTCCCCCAGGCCTTTCTCCAGAGGAGCCCTGGCAAGCCCTGCATCCAGCTCCAGAAGGAGGGTAGGGGGCTCAACGAGAGGCTTGGAGCAGGGGCCACTGCTTAAGAAGGCAGATCCCAGCTGGCCCCTGTAGCCAAGCCCAAGCCCGAGAGTGCCCGGGTCTGTAGAGGTGTGTTGGACGGGGAGGCCCAGGACCTCAGAAGAGCCCGCAGCCTCAACCTGGATCATTCCTTCACTAAGTTAGACTTGGCGTCAGCCACGGAGGCAAGGGAGTGGGGAGCCAGCCCCGAAGGGGCGGCCTCCAAGCCAAGCTGCAGGACGGCCTATCCCACATCTTTTCTCCTTCCTTTCTCTCCCCCCGGATGCTCCATCTTTGTACTTTTTCAAGATGTGGCGAGGGAGCAGGAGTGAGCCGAGCCCACAGGAGTCAAAGCGTCTGTGCAGCCCCTGGTTAGCCCTCTGCAGGGCCGGCTGCTTTGCCACTAGCTCCCTTTGAGGTCTTGGAGAGGCCCCGTGCTTTGGCTCACTTGAGCTGCTGCTTATAACTGATCAGTGCGTGTAGGCGGTCCCTCAGTAATGTGGACTAGGTGACTGCTTGACGGGCTCGATAACAGAAAGGCCCATCTGGGTAGGTCCTGAGAGCTGGTTAGCATGTGCTCAAATGGGGGTTCTTGCTATCTTGGGTGCGACCTTCAATGCAACGGTGGGGCGGGGGTGGGGAGGTAGGGCTTCAGGTCAGTCAGACCCAGGCTCAAACCCTACTTCCACAATTTACCACCTGGGTTACTTGGGGCAAGTCACTTCTCTGGGTCTCAGTTTTATCTTTCTTAAAAATGGGCTTCAGGAGTTCCCGTAGTGGCTCAGTGGAAATGAATCTGACTAGCATCCATGAGGACGCAGGTTCAGTCCCTGGCCTCGCTCAGTGAGTTAAGCATCCAGCATTGTCGTGAGCTGTGGTGTAGGTTGCAGATGCGGTTCAGATCTGGTGTTGCAGTGGCTGTGGTGTAGGCCAGCAGCTACAGCTCCGATTCAACTCCTAGCCTGGGAACCTCCATGTGCCACGGGTGCGGCCCTAAAAACAAAAACAAAAACAAAAACAAACAAAAAAAAAGGGCTTCAGGGAGTTCCTGTTGTGGCGCAGCGGAAATGAATCCAACTAGGAACCATGAGGTTGCAGTTTCGATCCCTGGCCTCGCTCAGTGGGTTAAAGATCCGGCATTGTCGTGAGCTGTGGTGTAGGTTGCAGACATGGCTCGGATCTGGCACTGCTGTAGCTATGGTGTAGGCCAGCAGCTATAGCTCTGATTAGACCCCTAGCCTGGGAACCTCCATATGCCGCAGGAGCGGCCCTAGAAAAGGCAAAAAAGACCAAAAAAAAAAAATTCCCCAAAAAACAGAAAAAAAAGGGCTTCAGAACACTTGCCCACATTACAGGTCTGTAGATAAGATAGTCCTTTTAGGAGTTCCCTGGTGGCCTAGTGATTAAGGACTTGGTGTGTGGCAAAAAAAAAAAAAAAAAAAAAAGAGAGAGAGAGAGAGATAGTCCTTTTAAAACCCTTCACACGTCAGTGAATACCCATGAAGTATTTATCTCATGTTAGCAGTGATAGCAGCGTCGAGTTGGGTCAAAATGGGATTGAATGCTCCTGTTCTCTTTCAGGCACACTTCAGAAAAGCACAAGCCTTAGCCACCCTAGGCAAGGTGGAGGAAGCACTAAGGGAGTTTCTATATTGTGTGTCCCTCGATGGGAAGAACAAAAGAGCAAGAGCTGAAGCCCAAAGGGTGAGTTCCCACCTCTCCGTCTCCTCTAGGGCAGGGAGTGAGGGAACTGACTCCTCCCCAGGATTGGGGGTCCTGAGTGGGTGGCTTCCTGGGTTGAGGGGACAGGAGTGAGACACGAGTGCCAACCGCTGGCCCAAAAGCACCATCCTTTTGTCATGGTCAATTGCATTGAGCAGGTCCTACCTCTTATAGGAGCCTGTGAGGAATGTTCTTGCTTCTTTGACTCAGGGTGTGGGTTTTCAGTGGGAAAACAAACAAAACAAAACAAAACCAAATACATCAAGGCGAGGATGGAGGCTCACCGAGGAGATGCTTGTTGTTGGCGAGAGGTCCTGGATGTGAGGGTGCCTGCAGTTGTTGAACTTTCCTTTGGCTAAGTCGCAGCTTCGCCAGCCACACAGGGCAGCCAGCTCCCCAGAAGGGATGTTGGTCCCCACCTGCAGTGCCCTATGCAGAACGCCAACCTTCAGCTCCTTTGCTAAAGATAAAACACATACACTATCTCACAAATAGAAGTTGTGGACCATTACACTATAGTCCAGTCACTCCAACTCTTTAGTCCTGGGAGAACATCGTTGTTATTTTTTTTTTTTAATTGCATGAAATACTGAGCACTGAAGGCTCAAGCATCCTCAGTTCTTGGACTTCGTTGCTTAAAGTTCTGCAATGTGCAGTCACAGTGTCTGGCTAATCGGCCTGGAAGTTGCATGCTGACAGTCAGTGGTGGCCTCTGCTCTCCCCATGCCCCACTGCACCCCAAATGCTTTTGTCCCGGTGTAGTTTGGCAGAGCACTGGATGAAGAAAGGGAAGAAGACAAAGGGCTGGTGTCTGAAGGCTCCAGAAAGGAATCTTCAGCAAAATCAATGAAGTAGGAGAAGCCCAGCTCTGGAAGGTGGGCCTCTCATGGAAAGTTTCTTTTCTGGGAAGTTGGTGGCAAAGAATTGCTCCAAGCTGTGGATCCTTTCCCAAATCTTTACTGTGGCCCATCGTGTGAGTATTAATAATGATAATTAACATTTATTGAGCATTTCCTATGCACCAGGCACGGTGCTATGGCCATTATGGGGATGATAATTTAATCCCCACAATATCCCTATGAGAGCAGGCACTATTATTATTCTCATGTTACAGATGAGGCAGATGAGGAAGCTGAGGTGAGTGACTTTCCTGAGGTCACTCACCTAGTGACTGGCAGCCTCCACCTGCTTCCAGATCTTCCCTGTGAGTGGCTGCACCGTCCTGCCATCCTGGGGGGCCACGTCAGGCGTCTCGGCAGTGGCTGCTGGGCTGAGGGGAGAGTAGCAATGGGGTTATCCAGTTCTGGGATGGATGGACAAAGGTGGTTAGAAGAACTTTGACTCTTGGGGACAGAGTGTGTAAAGGCCAACAGAGGCAGGTGTTGGGGCAGGGGGCGAGTGGTTTCTTCACTCTCATTTGTCCATTTCCCACTTGGCCTGAGAGGCTCTGCTATCATCAGTTGGGCTGACTCCTCTTTCCAGCCCACTTTTATAGACCAGCTAGTGTCACTGCCACGGTTGCCTCAACGGGGCCGGGTGAGATGCTGTGCTAAGCGCTGGAGCCCAAAGAGGCATAAGCCACAGTCTCAGTCCTCCAGGACCTTACAGTCTTGGCATTTGTTAAATAGTGTAATACGAATGCCAAACAATACAAACAAGCATTTGCCTGTGACGAGTGGTCCGGAGGTCTGAGGTCAGGGTGACACCGTAGAGGCAGATTTCCACTGGGTGTGCTGAGGGCAGGGCAGTTACTTAAGAACTCCGAGGACCATCCGCTGAGCTCACTTACTGCACTATTCCCATTCCAGGGCTAAGGATGAGACAGAGATGGTTCAAGTTCACTTGGCATTAATTAGCTGCCTCAGCCACTGACAGGTCTGGGGTTTTTTTTGTTTTTGTTTTTTTTTTTGGGGGGGCTGCACCCATGGCATATGAAAGTTCCCACACTAGGGGTCGAATCAGAGCTTCAACTGCCAGCATACACCACAGCCACAGCAATTTGGGATCTGAGCCATATCTGTGACCTACACCACAGCTCATAGCAATGCCGGATCCTTAACCCACTGAGCGAGGCCAGGGATCGAACCCACGTCCTCATGGATACTAGTCAGGTTCATTACCACTGAGCCATGACGGGAACTCCTGGGTTTCTTTGTAATGTTTGTTTTTACCTCCCATTCTTTTTTTTGCCCTCTTGACCCATTGGAGGCTTTATGCTGACACTCAAATGGAATTGACTTCCATTTGTCTGTGGAATGATGGCTGTGACTAGAGTTGACCCCAGCTTTTGTTTTCCAAAGCCTCTGAGAAGGCCCAGAGTGATTACTTGGGCAGGAAAGGAGCTCAGTGTTGCCGTTCCTTCTGCTGTGTTTCCTTTGAGTTGCCCTCCCCGCCTCTCTTCCGCTCCCACCGCCCGCTGCCCTTCTGTCCTTGGACCTTGGCCTGCTGTGTGGCTGCTGCTGCTCTTTTGGGGAGAATTCCTGGCAGGCTGCTTCCGGAGTGGCTTGGTCCTAGTAGGCGACTTGGGAGGGCTTTTGAGGGCCAGCTCTGGCTCCCGTGGAGGAGGGGCCTCTGACAGCTGGCAGTTGCGGCCCTGGGCACCGCAGGTACCTCCCCACTTCCCTCCTTTACTGCCCACCTAGAGCTGGAAGGAAACGGGCATCTGCCTGAGGACTTTGGGCCTGAACCCCCAGCCTCCACCTGGTTCCAGGGGTGGCTAATGTCTTCATTCAGTTCCATCCGGTGCGATGAGTGTTTATTGGACAGCTGTCATGGGCCCGCCACAAGCTGGCCATCTGTGTAGGGAAAAAGGCACGCTTTGAGGCTAATTCGAGACTGTGCAGTGTAAGGCGCTCTATTAGGGTGCCGTGGAGAACCCCGAAGGACGGGAGAGATCAGGGAGCCTGCCAGAGTAGGGGCAGGTAGCCCTGGAGCTGGGCCTTGAAAGCTCAGCAGGGTTGGGCTACGTGGGAAGCGCTGGCATCAGAAGGAACATCGTGAAGGACCTGCTGGGGGCCAGCAAGGGAACAAATCATAGCAGAGGGAGTTTGGTGGGAGTTTCGGTCGGAGTCTCCTGATCAGTTAATACCCTGACTATGATGACCCTGAGCAAGGAAGGGAGCACCCTTTAATGGGTCTCAGCTGTAAACATGTGCCTGTGTTTTTAGAAGCAAGTGTCCAGCCTTCTTGTGTTACGTGTACACACAATAGATACGCAGGTATGTTGATAACAGGTGCTTTCAGAGGGGTCGAAGCAAGGATGTGGGGGGCTAGTGGTGCAGCCTCTATTAGACCCCACCTCTTTGCTTCCAGTCCCTTCTGGGTCTTCTACCCCCGCCTCCACACCGCCCTCAGCTTATCCAATTGCGAAGGAGACTGGCCAGAGACTGGAACCTGCCCAGCCCAAGTCCTTGAAGTTACCTGACTTCCTCTGGGGGGAGAAGTGGGAGGAGAGGCTGGGAGAAGAGGGAAGAAGGTTAGGTTCTGCTTTCCCTAGCACTTCCCTGCTGAAGGGATTCAAGATCCAGGGCTGATGGTCAGGGAAGGAGGGAGAAGATGGACAGGCAAACAGGAAAGAATTATCAAGGAACCTCCATGACACCGGTAGACTTCTACCCCGGGGGGTGTCTCGGCTGTGACTCCAGGTCCCCCAGCTGATGTTTCTCTCCTGTCTTCACCCCTGTCTCTTCCTTCTAGATAGGTTCTGAAATCCCACTGCAGATCCTTGGAAGGAAGGGGCGCCCTGGAGTGGGGCTTTGTAACTCTGGCTAGGGTGACAAAGGCACCTGCAGTGCCTTTTCCAAATCCAGACTCCCGACCCGGGGAGCACTTCAGACCTGGGGGAGTGAGTCGTGAGAACTTGGAGCCTGGACTTTGCATAAGCTCCCCAGGCAATTCCAAGGTGCTAGAGTGAGAACTCCTGCCTCCCTGTGTCGGGGTCTCTGGTCCAAGGCTTCCTGCCTGGAGTTTGGCCCTGCAAGCTGTGCCCTGCTCCCCTCCTCTCCCCGCCCTTCACCTGAGCACCTGTAGAAACTGAAGTGGTGAAGTCTTCTGTTTTATGTCATAGCTTCTCCTTAGTTTCTTTTCACCATCATTCCCGGGGGATTCTCAGAAACATTCTCCTGATATCCTGAAGTTGTTGGCACCTCACCCTAGATTAAAGGAACAAGTAGAGTCAATGGCTACTGAAGGCACCAGCCATAATCTACCAAAGTCGTCACAGGTAAAACTCCACTCACCCAGCTTGCTCGGGATGTTTTGTTTGGCTGTTTTGTGGGCAAACATGGGGAGTGAGCCCTACCCCTCCTACGTTGTTCCTGAGAAGGAAGAAACGGAGTGGCCCGGGGCCGTGTTCTTTGCTAGAAGGTTATTTCCTTAAGATAAAACTGGATTTCAGGCAAGGTCCCAGGGTTTATGATTTATTCTGTTCAGTTTTTCAGTTCTTGGTCAGAGGGAGCTGAGGGAGAGGTTTGACAGAACTAGAATGGAACTGGCCCGCTTCCCCTAAAGCCATTCAATCGGGTGGCTTTATCAGCTTAGGAGCCTGGGAAGAGGGCCTGACAGCCCCTCCTTTCCTGCTTTTTGTTTGCTCTTTGAGCACCAGCTGAGTTCCTTGTGCAAAGACAGCTCCGTTTGATCCCCAAGTGGAAGTAATTTCATAGTCCTGCACCGTGCCTTGCACATAAGTAGACTTCCACTACTTGTTTGTAGCCAGGAAGAGGGTAGCGATATAGGAAGTGTTCGGTTCCTAGGAGGAAGATAGGTATTTGAGTCTGAAGATGATGGGCTTCAGGCATTGGCTTTCCCAGCAGAGGGCATGTGGATGGAAGCTGGGCTCAGAAGCGCAGACCAGAAGGCGGACTCGAGCTCTGAAGGTCTAGGCACCTTGGGGCAGTTGCCTCCCCTCCATCCGTGCCCTGTGTTCTGACCCTGTGTGTGAGCCCCGGGGTCTCCTTGGCTTTTTGGATTCCCTGGCAGGTGAGACTCTTCTATTTCCTGGGCTGCTTTCCCTGCTCGAGAGAATGAATAAAATGCAGGTGTGCCTGACTCCAAAAGTGTGTGTGTGTGTGGGGGGGCAGAACTTAGAGTATCTCCTGAAATCAAAGCATCCCTAGTGCATCTCAGTACTTGTTTGAGATCAATATTACAGGATTGAGGCGTTCCCGTTGCGGCTCAGCAGTAACGAACCTGGCTAATATCCACAAGGATGAGGGTTTGTTCCCTGGCCCTGCTCCGTGGGTTAAGGATCTGGCATTGCCATGAACTGTGGTGTAGGTCACAGACGTGACTTGGATCCTGTGTGGCTGTGGCTGTGGCCTAGACCGGCAGCTGCAGCTCCCATTCCATCCCTAGCCTGGGAACTTCCATGTGCCACGGGTGAGGCCCTAAAAAGCAAAAAAAAAAAAAAAAAAAAAAAAGCGGACTGAGAACACGAATACTGAATCCAAGTGCCTGGAGTGACTTCTGATTGCCGCTCGGTCTGACACGAAGAAAAGCAGCGCCCCTGGCTTTCCCGTGTGACCCAGCTGGGGAGTGGAGATCGGGTTTCCACCCAAACTTTGCCTTGCAAAGCAGCGGGCTGTTTAGACAATGCCTGGGGTTCGTGGAAAGATGAGGATGCAGCATTGCCATAGAGCTGAAAAACCCTGAGCTCCCTAGGCTAGCAACTCAGAAAACGCACATCCTTTTTCTCTTCATCTCATTGTTTTTGCCCAATTCTATGTTCCCCATTTTTCATCTCTCCATCAATTTGTGGTGTTGTTGGAGTTGGAGGGGAGAAAGCAGCATGAGCCTTTTGACCCATGTGCTGTGGACGGAGAGAGGGATTCTCCAGGTAAATCTGCGTAGATACCTTGTCATTGGCTTTTTTTTTCTTGCTCCTTCTCCTGGACAAAAAATTCTTTACAAGGCAAGAGACATTGTTTTGCCAAATGATCTATCTCTTTTTCAGACTTGTCACCCAAAATTTAGTGAAAGGACTGATTTTGTCCCTGGTTCATTGGACCCGTTGTAACATCTCGCTCTGGAGCGTGAGGGAACTCTGCAGGCCTGTGAACACAGCTGTGCTAGAACCTTACCGAAAGTTCTTTGGCCGCTGGGTGTGGCGCAGGATCTCCCCTCGCTGCATGCCTTGCTTCCTTCAGGTGGTGGCTGGGGTCTGGGTTTGGAGAGGAGCCGGGCTGGTGCCACACTTTGCATTCTCCCCCTCACCGTGGCTCAAGGACTCTCTCCCCAGTACGCCTTTCTGTCCTGGCCTGGAATGTTCCTCCCCTCTGCCCCGGAGGTGCAGGAGCCCTGTGGACAGAAGTGCCAAAGCTGCCACCCAACGGCCCCTTGGTTAAGCTTTGTGTCCTCAAGAGGATCAGGACTATGCAGCGTTCTCTCTTTGTCCCCCGTGGGGAGGGATATCAGGGGGCGATGTTGGTCCCGAGTAGAGCCGGATGGTTTGTGTCTTTCTTCCTCCAGGAGACGCCGGAGCTCCCACACTGTTCTAGTCAGGAGGCGGCCGCAGCCAGGGGGGACCTGGCTAAAGTCCAAGGGCACGGGCAGCAGAGCGACATGGAAGACCAGGACGGGGTGGAGGAGGAGGAGAAGGCAGATGCTGCCTGCCCCCAAGCCGCCTCCAGCAAGACCGGCAAATGTCAGGAGAAGAAAAGGAAGCACTGCCAGGTGGAACCCCAAGACCCAGAGGTGCCTAATAAGGCCGCTAAGCCAGGTGCGGACTCTGCCCGGGGGTTGGGAGGGGGGTGGGGGAAGAAGGGGCCTTGGAGGAGAAGCCTGGGCTTCCCGCACGCGCAGGTTACACCCCCTCCACGTGGGGGCTCCGAGACTCTCAGCTCTGCCACCTCCGGGCTGGCCAGGGGCTGTCCCTGAGGGCAGGCACAGCTCCCGGCATCCTCCTGTGCCTGGTACTGATTATAAGGGAAAGCCGAAGCTCATGGTCCAGCACAGCCTGAAGTCATGGCATCTCACGCCCCTGAGGGTGTCCTTCCTTCCAGGCCAACCTCTCTCTGCCCCCATCCCCATTCCAGGAAGGTAGGGCCAGGGCCACGTGATCGGGCCTCACTCTGCTCATTCCCAGTCGTGCTCCCGGGGGTTGGCATCTCAGAAGCAGCAGCTGCAGCTTGATAGCCTTCCAAGAGAGGCTGGTAGTGCTGAGATCAGGATGAGCTTTGAAGTCCTGGCTCCATCCATGACTTTGCTGCTGCTGCTGCTATTTGCTGAGTGAGGTGCCTCTTGCCTTTGAATGAAGCCCCCAGGGCTCTCGGACAGCCCCTGACTGGCACATCTCTCTCTGTGAGGCTTCTGGCAACCTACATGTGCCTATTTCAGGGCACCCCGTTCTCAATGGCTCAGGTGGCCACGAACTCTCTGGGAGGTGGTGAGTGTGGCTGACTAAAAAAATAATTGGGTTCTTTTGCCTCAGAAGTCCCATCTGTGAAACCAAGCTTAGTTCACCTCTGACTTCTGCTTTCTAAATCACAGACCCTCCCGCTGATCCGGGGGCCACACCTGCTCTCAGTGTTCCGCTCGCATCCTTTGACGCCTCTGACCTTGAATGCTCCCTCTGTATGAGGTATGTGATGCGTACTGTCACTCACTCCCCGAGGCTTCTTCCTCTCTGGTGTCTGGACCTCTCTGCTGCTGACCTACTGCTGGGTAGGTTAGCACAGGAAAGCGTGGTTCTAACAAAATGCAAATCACAACAGTGACCCATCACACAGGCTGCCTGGTGTCCCTTGCTTACAGATTGCATTCTCTGCATTTTTTTTTTTTTTGTCTTTTTAGGGCTGGACTCTCAGCATATGGAAGTTCCCAGGCTAGGGGTTGAATTGGAGCTACCGCTGCTGGCCTCCGCCACAGCCACAGCAGCACAGGATCCGAACCACGTTTGTGACCGACACCACAGCTCACGGCCATCCTGGATCCTTAACCCACTGAGCGGGGTAAGGGATCAAACCTGCATCCTCATGGATGCTGGTCAGTTTTGGTTCCTCTGTGCCACGACGGGAACTCCCTTTCTCCACACTCTTGACTTGGAAACACCTAGAGAGCAGGAAGAAAACTGTCTACTCAGAGGCCATAAACGGATGGCCCACGGGCCGGATATCTTTTTGGGAGGCCTGTATGGGATTTGGGGGTTGGCGTTAAAGATGAATGTTCTGCAGTAGAACAGGCACTCTCCCGTTGGCCATGGCCCCTCCCTCGCCCATTGCCTTACACCAGCCCTCCTCTCACACTTGCATTGCTTTCCTGGCCCCTCGTCCAGGGGCATTGAGAATAGTACCTGCCATACAGTACGTACTCAATATTATTTAAGGTGGCGACCCTGGAACTAATCTCAACTGGCAACTAGCTCAAGATCTCAAAGCTCAAGAGCTGATCTCAATACCACAGGCCTAGTCTTTAGAAGCCAAGGAGAGGCCCTGACGATGTTTTTTGTCCTGGGCCATGAAGAGTAGTTAGTAGTGGGCATGTATGTACTACTTGGCTGGGCATCTTTCCCCCACCTGGTGCCACATCATCTCTACTGTCTCAGGTCTCTGGAGAGGCCAATTAAGACACATGCCTGCCCACCCTTGCCCTCCAACACACATGGAGGAAGCGGCCACCGTCATGGTCTGTGTGACAAAAAATTACTTTCCTTTGTTTCATTTCGCAGCTGTGACTTTATGGCTAAGAGGAGGTGCTCCAAAGCCAGATGGCCTGGGTTTCAACCCACCCAGGCTCTGCCACTTACTGGGCACTTGACCTGGAGCAAGTAACTTTCTCTGCCACTGTTTCCTCATCCATAAAAGAGAGAACAGTAGTACCTGCTCTATGGGGTTATGATTCATTGAGAAAAATGATTTCAGACATTTAGAATGGTACCTGCCCTATAGTCAGTACTCAATAGATGTTAACTTTTTTCTAGACTAGAGGTTCTTTGACTTAAGGTCCATGGACCCCTGAAGGGTTCCCCGTATGGATTCCAATGAATCTGTGAATTCCCTAAAGTTATATGTAAAAGGGTGTGTGTGTGTGTGTGTGTGTGTGTGTGTGTGTGTGTGTGTGTGTGTGTGTTGTGTGTTTTCTAGGACAAAGTCTACGGCTTTCAGGAGATTCTCAAATGTTCCTTCCCCCACCCCCACCCCCGCCACCCCAAGAGAGGGTTAAAAGGAGGCTGAGATATTTGCACAAAAGTTGTTAAGATGTTTGAGCCAAGAGAAGAGATGTCAAGAAAAATCTTTCAGTCCACCACACAGGCAGATCCAGCCAACAGAGGCTCCTCAGGTGTTTCCTGCCCTTGATAAGCACAGAGGCCTTCCAGCTCAATCCCATGCATTTGTACTCAAAATGGCCTTTCTGGACCTCTGAATAAAAATGAGAAAGGCATCCGTTACCGAAACATGTGCTTTTTCTTTCTCTTAAAAAAAAAAAAAAGTAGAGTTGTCAGATTTGCTCATAAGCTCAGACAGACTTGGTGACGAATGTGCCGTGGGAGTTTTAGCTGGAGTGGGCGAGGGTAAACTGGGCTATATAGCCAGTTCCCTTTTACCGCCTCCCTCTCCCCCTCACAACAGCATAGCAGGTGGGTCGTGCCAGAGCCAAGGTGTGAGATGGAGAAACGCTGCTTCCAAGCAGAGCAGTGGCCTCCGCAGGTAACGCCATTGTGGCTCTCAGATGTGACATTTTGATAGACGAGATTCAGCTCACTCAGAAAGCCTTGGTCATTGTGTACGTATCCTCCTTGCCATCCCTCCCGGCATCCAGGGGATGCAGAATCAAAGACACAGACCCATCCTGTTTGTGTTTTCCCTGAGGACTAAGAATCCTGAGGTTGAAGTTCTTTTGTTCCTTTTCCTCTGACTTCTCCCTTTCATCTTGTTTGGCCCTAATCTCAACAGGGGGCTTCAGAGAAGGGTTAGAAATTTGGTCCAAGAAATAAACGCTAAGAGGATAAGACCCTCTTCTAGTTTGCTTGCTCTGAGTTTAAACACCGTTATTTCCCTTATCCTCCCCTCTGTTTTAAATGAGACTTCAAAGCAAAACCTCCTCTTTGCTTGGAGTAGCTATTGTATGGGCTGGTACGTTACGGGCATGGGGGGCTCTAGCTGCTTTGTGATGAGAAGAAACCTGCTGAGTCTAGAGAACATTTCTGATCTCAAGCCTCTTAAAACTGTAGCCCTAGTTCAGGAGCATATAGTTCCCCTTCCAGCAGTGTTTGTCTCCAAGTCAGAGACCACATGTTGACAGAGGCCATTTCACATATGTGCTTTAGCTCGAATTAGTGCAGTCTCGAAAAAGTTCCTGGAGTTCCCATCGTGGCTCAGCAGAAATGAATCTGACTAGTATCCACGAGGACACAGGTTCGATCCCTGACCTCGCTCAGGGGATTAAGGATCTGGGGTTGCCATGAGCTGTGGTGTAGGTCGAAGACATGGCTCGGATCCCGAGTTGCTATGGCTGTGGCATAGCTGGGAGCCTCCATATGCCGAGGGTGCGGCCCTAAAAAGACAAAATAAATAAAAGAAAATAAAGAAAAGAAAAAGTTCCTGTTTCCACCTCTCTTTTAGGGGTCTTCATTTTCTAGTTGTCATTAGGTTTACTATTAGGTTCTGTATGGCTCTTCTGTGTCTTTGAAGGGGAGAGATATTTTCACACTATCTGCTGAGTCTTGATCCTAGACGTTTGTACCTTGCGTGCAGGTGTCTCGAATGAAATCCAGTCCGGTGGTGCTGCGTTGGTAGAAGACAAGTTAGAGTGAATTTATCGGTTCTGATTCTAGAGATAAAATCAGAAGCAGCTTATAGATTCCCCAGGGAGAAGGGTGGGGAGAGTGAACGGGACCAGCAGTGGAGGGTGCGCTGTTGAGATACTCTCTAGCCTCCCGTGGATCGTGGATTGGGAGAGCTCTGCTGATGCCAGTTGCTCTCGGATTCCAACAACTCAGAACTCTGCCCCTCCATCCTCAGTGAGTGCACATCATCCCTTAAGATCGACCCACTCCCCATACCCTAGCCCCGGGGGCCACCTCTGGGGCTGCTGTGGAGACGCACCTTTGGGATGACAAGGCTATTTTGAAATGTAGAGCAGGAATGTTTGATATTTGAACCAGTTACCTAATGGCCCAGTGACCTCTTTGTCAATTGAAACGAAAAGCTTTATATTTAACCCAGTTCTTGCTGCTCAAGTAGCTGGGTGTTAAGGTGTCAGCCCTCCTTCTTCCTCCCTCTCCCTCTTTCCCTCCCCCCGCCCCACCCCCTCCCTCCTCTTCCTCGTCCCTCTTTGCTCTTTTGATAGCAGCAAAAGAGCACAATACAAGGATGTAACTGCCGGGAAAAGATAGCTATTTCCAGACAAGCCAAACATTTTATCCGGGCTGACATCTAACTGAAAGCATTTATTATTACTATTGTTTACTCCATCGCTGTGACACTGTAAAATGCTTTCTTGTGAGAAAATCTGGCCCCACTCTGATGTATAAATGCCTCCCTGAAGTATTTTCCAAAATCATTACCTAAAGTTGGTAAATAAAAGGGAGAAGAATTTGAGTATACGTCTATTTCTAGCTCTATCTATCTATCTATCTATCTATCTAACTATCTATCTATAGTTTTCTCTCTCTCTCTCTCTCTCTCTCTCTCTCTCTCTCTCTCTCTCTCTCTCTCGCTGTGGGGAGAGGGAAGGGAGAGAAAGAGGAAGGAGAAGAGGGTGTGTGTGGCTGTGTGCATCTCCCGGTACCTGGATGGTGTTTGTTCTAGAGATGTGTACACAGTCGTGGTCGTGTCACATAGTGGAGAAGGAGGATGGGCTTGGGGGTCAGATGTGACTTCACATCCCAAGCCCTGCGGCTTACTAGCTAGCGGTGTGACCTTGGCAAGCTAATTTGTCTGCGTTTTAATTGCCTCAATAGAAAAATGGAGCTAATCCTAATTATGGCCTATTACTGTATAAAGATAATGTATATGAAAAACAATACTGCACGTGGAGCTCCCACCATGGCGCAGTGGTTAACGAATTTGACTAGGAACCATGAGGTTGTGGGTTCAATCCCTGGCCCTGCTCAGTGGGGTAAGGATCCGGTGTTGCCCTGAGCTCTGGTGTAGGTTGCAGACGCAGCTCGGATCCCGAGTTGCTGTGGCTCTAGTGTAGGCTGGCGGCTACAGCTCCAATTCGACCCCTAGCCTGGGAACCTCCATATGCCGCATGAGCAGCCCTAGAAAAGACAAAAAGACTAAAAAAAAAAAAAAAATTAAAGAAAAAAAAACAATATTGCACAATCCAGCCAGCAAGAGAAATATATTCCATCTTTTCCCAGTCACTTTACTTGGTCAACCTGAGTGGATTGAATATTGCAAGATTATATATTTTAAGCATCTGAACCTTGAATTATTTTAAAGCAATAATTATGCTGCATCTGTGGCAGCATCCCTGTTTGTGGGATTTTTTTTTTTTTTTTACTTTTTAGGGCCACACCTGCAACATACAGAAGTTCCCAGGCTAGGGGCCTAATTGGAGCTGCAGCCACCAGCCTACACCACAGCCACAGCAACGCCAGATCCGAGCCAAGTCTGTGACCTACACCATAGCTCATGGCAACGCCAGATCCTCAACCCACTGAGCGAGGTCAGGGATCAAACCTGCATCCTCATGGACCCTAATTGGGTTCGTTAACTGCTGAGCCATGAAGGGAACTCCTGATCAGGGGCTTCTTAATCATAGCTCTTGTTGCTAAGAGTTGCTGTATCCTCTTGTGTCTGTCTCATTCATCTGTTCATTAAATGTGAGTATTTATTGCAATCAGTTGGTCAGCTAGATCATTATTATTTGCATGTGGAGTAACATTCTTAAATGAACAAAATGCCAAACTTAAAAATTCTCGGGAAAAGTCGTTTTGGAGATAACCGATTCATCAATCAGTCTTCATCATTCATGTCATCAAATAATGTATAAAAAGCATCCAAATTCATAGGTCTCAAATGACTGAGCAAATGAGTCTGGTTTGGCTGCTTCTGGTAGTTAGATCCCAGCAGTGGTTCCCCAAATCAGCCTGCAAATCACAATTTTGAAAAACATTTCAAATTATGAAATATACACTGTGGAAAAATACGCAAAGATATGAATGTATTCTCTTAACAAAATATTGTAAAATAGGTACTCGTGACACCTGTCTCAGCCCAAGAAATAAAGCATTGCTGCCCAGGAGTTCCCGTTGTGGCTCAGCAAAAACAAATCCAACTAGTATCCATGAGGACACGGGTTCGATCCCTGGCCTCACTCAGTGGGTTGGGGATCTGGTGTTGCTGTGAGCTGCAGTGTAGGTCATAGACACGGCTTGGATCCTGCATTGCCTTGGCTGTGGCATAGGCCGGCAGCTGCAGCTCCGATTAGACCCCTAGCCTGGGACCTTCCATATGCTGCAGGTGTGGTTCTAAAAAACCAAAAAACAAAACAAAACAAAATAAAAAAAACAACAAAAAAACCCAAAACTATTGTCGCCCATCTGCCACTTCCACGACTCCCTCCCCCACAGCCCCTGAAACCACTACCTTTGAGCTTCATGTCTTCTTTTTTAAAAATAGTCTTACCACCCATGTATGTATGTCATAACAGTATAATTTCAGTTTCCCTATACTTTTTTGTGCTTTTTAGGGCTACACCTGAGGCATACGGAAGTTCCCAGGCTAGGAGTCTAATTGGAGCTCTAGCTGCCGGCCGACTCCACAGCCACAGCAACATAGGATCCCAGCTGCGTCTTCGACCTATACCACAGCTCACAGCAATGCTGGATCCCTAATCCACTGAGTGTGGCCGGGGGTCCAACCCACGTCCTCACGGACCCTAGTCGGGTTCGTTTCTGCTGCGCCACAACTGGAACTCCCGATTTTTAAAAAACAAACATATATACATTAAATTATCCAGAATGTATTCTCTTGTGATTTCTTATCCTCAGGATTAAGATTTATCCATATTATTGCCTGCAGGTGAAGTTGGGTCGTTTTCATTAGTGTACAGTGTCCCGTGGTATGAATCAACCCAAACCAGTTGTATTATAGATGGATATTTGGGTTGTTTCTAGTTTAGGGCTATTATGGACAACGTTACTGTTCTTATGTCTGCTGCTACATATATAACTCTCTGCCCCATTTTCGATTGGGTTCTCTCTCTTTTTCTTACTGACTTATAGGAGTTTCTCTGTATGTTCTACATACAAGTCCTGGGTTGGTCACGTGTGTTGCAGATACCTTCTCCCACTCTGTGGCTTGCCTTTTTGCTCTCTTAATGACATCTTTTGATGCAGTAACAAATTCTTAAGTTTAATGCAGTAAAAATGATCAATCCTTTCATTTACAGTTATCGGGCTTTTTTTTTTTTTTTTTTTGCGTGTGTCTTCATTAGGAAATCTCTTCTTAAAGTTCCCACTGCCGAGGCTGGGGTTGCTGTGGGACGTTCGGGTTCTATCCCCAGCCCAGGGCAATAGGTTAAGGGATTTGGTATTGCCACAGCTGTGGCATAGGTCGCAGTTGCAGCTCAGATTCAATCCCTGGCCTGGGAACTACTTCCATATGCCACTAGTGTCGCCATAAAATTAAAAAAAAAAAAGAAATTTTTTTTCTCCCTTGAAGTAAAAAAGATATTCTATCTTATGTTCTAAAAGCTTTACTGTTTGCCTTTCATATTTATTTTTACAGCCCATGTGGAATTGGGTTTTGCATATGATGTGAGAGACAGTTCGACTTCTTTGCCTGGTATGGATAGTCAACTACAGCAAAGAGCATTTATTGAGAGTGGTATTTACATATTGAGAATCCTCCCTCCGCATGTGTCCTAAATGAAGAATCTGGGTCTCTGTCTATTTCTGGGCTTTCTATTCTATTCCACAGATCTATTTGTCCTTGTGCTAGTCCTACACTGTTTTAATCACTACTGCTTTATAATAAGTTCTGATGTCTGGTAGAGCGAGTCCTCCCACACTGCTGCTTTTCAAAAGTGGTTCAGCTCTTCTTGGCCCTTTGCCTTGCCTTATAAAGTTTAGAAATCAACTTGCCAAGTTCCGCAAAAACAAACAAACATGTGAAATGACCCATCGGGTTTTGTTTTTTTTTTTAAGTGGGACTTAGTTAGGTCTTCTGTACTTTCTTTCAATGAAATATTTACAGTTTTTTCCAATGGAGGTCTCATAAACTTTTGTTAGATTTATTCTTGGGCTCTTGATTTTTAAAAGCAATTGTAAATGTCACATTTACATTTCTTTTTTTTTTGTCTTTTTTTGGGGGCTGCACCCGCATATGGAGGTTCCCAGGCTAGGGGTCTAATCAGAGCTGTAGCCACCAGCCTACACCACAGCCACAGCAACGCCAGATCCAAGCCGCGTCTGTGACCTACACCACAGCTCACAGCAACGCTGGATCCTTAGCCCACTGAGCGAGGCCAGGGATCAAACCGTCATCCCCATGGACACTAGTCAGATTCGTTCCCAGTGAACCACGGTGGGAACTCCTGTAAATGTCACATTTAAAAGATGTATCCTCTCATGCTTGTCATGGGTATATAGAACTACACTTGTGTGTGTGTTTATCTAGTTTCCTTGCTAATTCTATCCTTATTAATTTGGATGATCATTCTATAGATTATTTTAGATTTTTCTTAGTTCATCATCATACCATTTGTGAATAATGATAGATCTGATTTTTTATTCTTTTCAGTTCTCATGCTTTTATTTATCTATTTTTTTCTTATCTTAGTACCTGGTTAGGACTGCCATCAAAGGGGTTTTTTATTTTTATTTTATTTTATTTTTTATTTTTGTCTTTTTGCCTTTTCTAGGGCTGCTTCCGTGGCATATGGAGGTTCCCAGGCTAGGGGTCGAGTCGGAGCTGTAGCCACCGGCCTACACCACAGCCACAGCAACTCGGGATCCGAGCCGCGTCTGCGACCTATACCACAGCTCACAGCAAGGCCGGATCCTTAACCCACTGAGCAAGACCAGGGATCGAACCCGCAACCTCATGGTTCCTAGTCAGATTCGTTAACCCCTGCGCCACGACAGGAACTCCTCAAGGGGGTTTTTTAAAAAGTAATTTTACTTTGTGGCCAATTTAGTAACTAAAATTTATTAATTCAATTAAGCACGTTAACTACATTTTCAATAGGTTGATAGTATTCAAAAAGTAAAACAAAAAAATTATTCGAAAATAAATATATGGAAAACCTCTCTCCTAGTCCAGACTTTTATTGGCTTGTTAAACATATCAAATCTCTGCTCCTCTACTTGACCTCCTGAACGCTCAACTTTATCCAGCGAGACCTCACCATGTCTGCGTTTTTAAAGCCCTACCAGGGACTCTGGTAATTAGGTTTGGAGGCCGATAAAGAAGATTCGCCTACACAGCGTAGGACTTTGTAATACAGTGATTCTCAACTCCGGCTGCACAGTAAAACCAGCTCAGGTGTTTTTTACAAAAACCCTGTTGCTTGGCCCTTACCCTGGACCAACTGATCTGAATCTCTGTAGGTGAGGTCCTGAGCTTCTGTAGGTTTTTAAAGCTCCCCGGGTGATGGGGGTGGTGGTGTGAGGAGGAGCAGGAGGGAGAACAAGGAGACATTTGGGGGTGACAAGTATGTTTACTGTCTGGATTGTGGAGATAGTTTCATGGGTGTGTACACGTGTCGAAATTTATCATGTTGTACATTTTAAATATGCACAGTTTATTGTATGTCAATCATACATCGGTTAAGCTATTTAAAGAAAAAACAACCCACGTGGGTCTCCTGCACAGCAGTGGTTGAGAATCATTGTTCTAATAGAAAGGGCACAGGGCTGGAAGGGGAAGTTGGAAAGACTTTCATCTGCCAGAAGTTGGCTGTGTACTCTTAGATCAGTGACTTCATCGTCTTTGAACCTTGGTTTCATTCTTGTTGGTGGGTGCGATTTTTTCTCAAGTACTTTTCAGCTCTCACATTTTGATTCTTCTGCTCAGCCTGGCTGCCTGGGCCAGCCTGCTGTTGCACCTCCTGGCCACACGAGGGGGCTCTGAAGCCTGCAGCCTCTTCCTCTCAACTGAACACTCTTGTGAGGTCAAAATAGGCTGGTCAGGCGTCTTTCCCTTCTTTCTGTCCTCTTGGTGAGTGCGAGCTCCAGTTCTGAAGCATCATCTTTAGCTGCCCCCATCCAGTGGTCCTGCTGCAGGTGAGCCTTTCTTTAAGCAAAATAAATCCATGAATCTTTGAATGTACAGAACAGCTTTTAAAAAGATCCTCAGATTGCTTTGAAGAAAAAAATAGCCAGCTCCTGCAAAGCAATTAAAATAGGATCTAATTAAAGTATGTGTATGCATACTCATGTATATATGTGTGTGTCTGTCTATCAGTAAGCCCATTCATAATATTATTCTTCTACTGCCCGTAGGAGAATAATCCATCCATATACAAGGCAGTTATATGTTTTTTACAGGTGCAAGGTGGAGATCCTTCAGGCTGTAAGCATTGCATAAGTGAAAAATTGAATAAGTCTAACCTTTTTCCATTATAATATGATATAAAGGGCTTAAATGTGGGAGTGTGTGTGTTTATCTGCCTGTATGTTGGTTTATCTGTGTGTTTACAGATATTCAAGTGAACAGGTTGGTAGATATTTTAGAATGGAATCTATTCAGACACTCTGGTCATTCATCTCTCTTTTTCTGGGACCTGATAGGGAAAAAAAATCTGGATGCCCTGGAAGAAACTGACTAGAACTAATGTTACAAAATGATCTGGCTTATGTCCTAAATTTTAATGAATGCACTATTTTAAATCCAGATCAGAAAAAAAAGCAAATGCAGAGATTTAAAAGAAAAGGGGGAAATACCCCCTGCTATCCCCCACACATAGAATTTCCCCAATAATGCTATAAAACCTTAACGTTGTATAGCTTTGTCTTTTATGTTTGGTCTGATTGCAGTTTTCTTCCATTTTTATTCCTAAATTTCAGATTATTCTATGAGCCAGTCACAACACCTTGTGGACACACTTTTTGCTTAAAATGCCTTGAAAGATGCCTAGATCACAATGCGAAGTGCCCACTGTGCAAAGATGGTCTTTCACAGGTAAAACGTTCTTTCTTTCTTGATTGGGTTAGCTTATTTGGAACTGGGTACAAAGACCGTATCCTATTGGATACCAAACCACTGCACTGTGCTAGGGCAAAACACCCCCCTCTAACCATCTATTTCTCCTGCCTTGGAGCCACCCCTCCCCTCTCCACAAAGTCCTCCAGGGAAATGAGGCAACATCTAGCTTTTTATGAATGGTCAGTAGTGAAATTAATTTGTGCTGGAAACAAAAATATCAAAATGATGATAGACATGAATCCTGGTTCTAATGCCATCATGGCACCTGATTCACTGTCATGGTGGATGAATCTTTTCTCTCTGGGCTTGGACTCGATGAGCTCACATGTCCCTTTTCATCAACGTTTATCCCATGGTTTGAAGAGATTACTCCCAGATCCCCAGAGAAAACCTTACAGACCTTCATTGTGGTCCTTCTCCCACTCCTCAGCTGCCTCTGTCCTTATTAGCAGATATTTGGCTGCTTGAAAATCTCTGGGGCCATCAGGCCCTCTGAAATGAATCACACAAACTGCCATCTTTGTTTTTCAAGGGGGCCGAATGTCATTTTCTATAGCACCAGGAGATCCGGGAAGCCATCTTGTCCCCCGCCCCCCGCCAAGTCCGGGGGACTTGTGTGCCATATGTTACCATCAGTATTCATGTTCCTTGGCCCCTGTCATCCCTGAGGGGAGATTGGAGACAATGTAGGACTATCTCTAGGTGTATGTGAATCCAGAGAAGTCACATGTTGAGCTTTCCCAACATTTAAACTAAGGGAAGGAAGTGAAGTAATCACCCAGGATAGCTCTGGTGGGGAGGGGGGAAATATGGGGCTGGTGGGAGAGGGTCAATGTCATGTCTGGCCTAAGTCAAGAGGTGGCATTTGCTGTCCTGCCTGTAGGTGGGAAGCCCATGGTCCTTATGTTTAAATAATACATGCGTGTTGTCCTTAACAGTAAACATTCAGATGAGCAGAAAGAAGGAAAATCTACCGTTCAAATGTTCCGTATGTGCCTTTCCTGGGTTTTTGTTTTAGCCTCAGCAGAGGAGTCACCTCCTTCTTGGATAGGCTACGTCCTGCGTCATGGCTCTTCCCCAAAGACTGGGACTGGGCAAAGCAGCTGATTTCTCTGCAACCAGGCACTGGCACTGTCTGAGAAGGGACCCTGGAGGCAGAGGCTGAGGAGTCCTGGACGTAGGGGCTAGAAGATGTTACCATCTATCTCTATGTATTCACTCAGGGTCACACTTGCAACATTTTCCAGAAAGATGAATATCTTATTCCAGTCGTGTTTACTGCGGACGAGACAGACGTAGCCCATACCAGGAAAGGAAAAAGATGTCTGAAGCCTGCAGCGTTATACTCAGCAGCTCCCCCTGCTGGGCCTGTGTGGGTAGTTTCCATAGCCAGCAATTCTCTGCAGATGTTTTCTTTCCCATTGTCTGGTTCACAGTTAAACACCCACACTCTACAGATCCCCGGCTATGCACGGGGTAGGGGTGTTTGAGAGGAAGTAATGATGACAGCCGAGCCCGAGTTAGGCTCTGAAATAAGGGTTTATAACACAATTTCAGTGATACGTAGATGGTATAATTTTTAAAAATGGTCAAATAAAACTACCATTATTTAACTTAAAAAAAAAAAAAAAAACCCCGAAGTTATAGGAGAAAAAACATATATATAGGCTTGAAATATCCAGAAGCTAAGCATTGGGGTGAATGGGGTGGGAGTGCGCCAGGGCAGGAAAGGATCAGTTACTGAAAATTCTTTTTAGTTCCCTAAACCTCTTTTCACCACAGACTTTCAGCATATTCCAGCAGAGACCATTTCTTGGCACTTGTAAACACAATAATCAGAAAAAGGAAAGGGGAGTTCCCGTCGTGGCACAGTGGTTAACGAATCTGACTAGGAACCATGAGGTTGCGGGTTCGGTCCCTGCCCTTGCTCAGTGGGTTAACGATCCGGCGTTGCCGTGAGCTGTGGTGTAGGTTGCAGACGCGGCTTGGATCCCGCGTTGCTGTGGCTCTGGCGTAGGCCGGTGGCTACAGCTCCGATTCAACCCCTAGCCTGGGAACCTCCATATGCCGCGGGAGCGGCCCAAGAAATAGCAACAACAGCAACAACAACAACAGCAGACAAAAGGACAAAAGACAAAAAAAAAAAAAAAAAAAAGAAAAAGGAAAGGAAAGTATTTGCCCCCTTTTTTGACAAGAACATGATCTCAATCAATTTCAGTGTTTTAGAAAAGTTATGAGATTTTAAAAACTTCAATGCAGGTCTTTTTCCTTGTTAAAATTGTTTTCTAATTATAAACGTAATTCATTGCATGTGTTTTTATTGTATTTTATTTTTATTTATTTATTTTTTGCCTTTTGGGGCCACACCCGAGGCATATGGAGGTTCCTAGCCCAGGGGTCCAGTCAGAGCTACAGCTGCCGGCCTACACTATAGCCACAGCCATGCAGCATCCGAACTGAGTCTGCAACCTACACCACAGCTCACGGCAATGCCAGATCCCTAACCCACTGAGTGACGCCAGGGATCAAACACGCAACCCCATGGTCACTAGTCAGACTCGTTTCCTCTGTGCCACAACGGGAACTCCTGCATGTTTTTTTTTAAAAAAAAAAAAACAACAAAAAAAACCCCACTAAACTCTAACCTCCAGAGAATACTTACGACAGTATCAGCTGCCAACATGTGCGTCCAAATTACTCCAGTATGTGTGTCATTTAAGTCTTCAGTTTCCATCAGGAGTGCTCTATGTGTTTCTAATCACTGCATAATATCTAATTGCCCTGTTCCCCCTATAGTGCTTGGCATCAAGGAAATACAGCAAAAATGTCATAATGGAAGAGCTAATAGCTAAATTCCTTCCGGAAGAACTCAAAGAACGAAGGAGGCTTTATGAAGAGGAAATGGAAGAACTTTCTAAGTATGCATATGCACATTTTTCTTCTCACTGTCACTCAGAGCTGCTCCCAGAACTGCAAGTGCCCATTTCTTCCTAGCCCCTAATTTAGTAATACTACGTTGGTAGCCTGAAACTGGCCATAGGGAGAATATTTACCCATGGAAGTTGGCAAATGCTCCAAACCAGGCCTTTCCCTGCACCAGAAAGCCAGCTGCTCATTTACCAGCACACCACGGAAGAAACCTAAGCCGAACCACTGAGCAGGTCACATCCTGACACTAATAACTGGGTGTCATGGACAGGAGTAAAGGGGAATAACCTAATCAGGGGAACTTACGAAGGACAGTTGACCCTTAAATAAAATGGGTTTGAACTGCACGGTTCCACTTATATGTGGATTTTTTTTAATAGTAAATGCCATAGTACTGCATGGTTCGATCTGTGGTTGGTTGAATCCATGGATGCAGAACCGTGGATACAGATGAGCTGTGGATGCAGAGGGCTGACTGTAAGTCATAGGCTGATTTTCAGCTATGTGGCGGGTCGGCACCCCTACCCACCCCCACCCCCCCGCATCGTTTAAGGGTCAACTGTATGCAGAAGGCTGTTTTCTTCAGATACATAAGGAGGATCTGTGAGGTTAAGAACTTTGAGGTCAACCAGATCTGGGCTTGATGGAGTTTTTCCACAAAGTGAGTAGACTTCATGACCCTAGGCGAGTCACTTAACCTCTCTGGGCCTCAGTTTCCTCATCTGTAGTTTGGGGATAATAATAGTTCTTACCTCATGGACTTGTCATGAAGATCAAATGAGCTAGTGCATGGTTGGCACCTAAGAAAAGGAGTCATAAGAATGCTGCTTGTTATTATTCTTCCTCTTCCATCACAGGTATTGTGAGAGGCACAGGGTAGGGGTGGAGATGGAAGTGGGGCTCCAACCCCCCCCATCTGGCCCGAAGAACAGCTCTCTTAGCAGAAGAAGCAGGAGGAAATCAGTAGTTTCCGCCTCTTACACTGCTGCCCTCCCATCTCCCCATCCCCTTGGAATTCTCACAGCATTCTGGGGGCGAAGTTCCCGACGGCAAAAGCTGTTCTGGTTCTATGCGTACCCTGTAGAGCACATTTCTATGCTGCTGCCAGTTTGTGCCTCTCACTATGAATAACATGTTTTCCCGGGGAGCCAGAAATGAAATCCTTCTTTTCTCATTGACATATTAGATCGACTCAAGGCATCTTTATCTTTACTTCTGATTAAGTTCCCCTTGAGTCTCTCCAACCCTTTTCTCAAATATCATTTAATGTCTTATTAACAAACACTGAAATATACAGGGAAGTTTCTCTTTAAAGGAATCCTGAACTTAATCTTTTTGAGATTTGGCCAGATGATCTTCAGCTATTGATAGGCTTAGGCTCAGATGTCCCTGTATTAGATTTACTAGACAAATGACACAGCAGTGGCGCAGGAAGAGCTGGCCTGGTTGGTGGTTCCCCATCAGGCTGTGTGTCTGAATCTTCATGAGCACATGCTGAGAGGCAGACTCTTAGGTCTCGGTTCCAGGGCTTCTGCACCAGTGTCCTGGGGGTGCAGGGGCCTGGTTATCTGTATTTAAGGGCCTCCAGTGACTGCAATGCAGAGGAGTGTTTGAGCATCACATGGCCAGGTTACTCTTGCCTCCTCCTCCCATCTGGGCCTGCCGTGCAAGATCCTCTGAGGGCTTTGCAAATGTGAGATGCTCACAGGGACCTTGCCAAGATTTTCCCATCGTCCCTCTGGAGAGCTGGTTCACTTTTACCAGCAGTACCCTTCCCCATACTGCCAAGAGGACAACCTGGAGAGATTGTCTGGAGGGGAGAGAATGAAAGAAAGAAAGAAAAATACGAGGTGTAACTATCACTGATGACGTTGAGGTACTTGAGAACGTCTTTGGCCAAATCAGCATGTGTAGGATGTCAGTTTTAATCTTAGCCCTTAAGCTAGTCTGTGCCCCAGATCATGGGACTTAGCCCACGGCATCAGTTGCACATTAGCATTTTTTATCAGCCATCAACACTTGACATCTCCTGGCCTTCCTGTGGGGGAACCACGTGGTGACATTGCCCAGCCTTTCTGGGTTCTGCTCGAGCGCTGTGAGATCCCTGTCGTTTGCTCTTCCTGACAGCTTAAATAAGAACGTGCCTATTTTCGTGTGTACCATGGCCTATCCCACGGTTCCTTGTCCCCTGCACATCTTTGAGCCTTGTTACCGTCTGATGATTCGTAGATGCATCGAGACAGGCACGAGGCAGTTTGGCATGTGCCTTGGAGATCCCGTCAAAGGGTAAGTAAGGAGCTGTGAGAGTAAAGGGAGGTTGTGTAGTAAGGGTTTTTTGTTTTACTTTGAGGCTGTCCTGGGGGCACTTGCAAACATCAGGGCCCCTCTGGCTCCCAGTTTACTGTGTGAGAGGCTGCCTGTTTGAAGGAACTTCAGAATCAACCTTTCGTTAAACAGGCATGTGCCTATAAAATTTGTTTTAGGAGAGTGTGGGTTATGGAGCCACACTGCCTGGATTCACATTCTGGCTCTAGCCTTGGAGCAGGTTTGCCTTTGGGCAAGTGACTTAACCTTTTGGAGACTCAATTTCCTTATCTGTCCAGTGGGTACAATAATAGTACCTGCCTCGGGAGTTCCCACCGTGGTGCAGTGGAAATGAATCCGATTAGAAACCACGAGGTTGCGGGTTTGATCCCTGGTCTCACTCAGTGGCTTAAGGATCCGGCGTCGCTGTGAGCTGTGGTGTAGGTTGAAGATGCGGCTCGGATCTGGCATTGCTGTGGCTCTGGTGTAGGCTGGCAGCTATAGCTCCAATTCAACCCCTAGCCTGGGAACCTCCACATGCCATGGGAGCGGCCCTAAAAAGCCAAAAAAAAAAAAATTTACTTTCTTGACTCTATTCCCAATGAACAGGTTTGCGGAATATGGCTGCATCCTAGAGATCAGAAATGTTCAGTTTTTTGCCGATGGCCGCTCCGTGGTCGACAGCATAGGCAAGAGGCGCTTCAAGGTCCTCCATCAGGGCCAGCGGGATGGTTACAACACAGCTGACATCGAATACATTGAGGACCAAAAGGTGAGGGTGGCCGGTGCCAAGAACCCCAAAGCCAGGCTATCCCTGTAGTTTGGTAGACAAAGATGATTGCAGAAGGATTTCTCGGCACCAGTGGAAGCCCTGGGATGTCTCTTCCAACTGCTGCAGCAGCGTTGAATGCTGCCAGGTTGCCGTTTGACTGTGGAACGGCAGAGAGCCAGCCCAGTGTCCAGGCTTTCCCTGCTTAGTTGCCGAGTGGTATTCATACATAAACAATGCCAAGCCACACCAACCCCGGGGCCCGTTCGGCCTTGGAGTTAGGTCTCGGCCAGGGATACCAAGATCCCTGTGTGTGAGCAGAGCTACATATGTGTATTTTATTTTTCGACTGACTTCTTCTCATTTAAAACCTTTTTTCTTTTGAGATCATTGTAGATTCACATGCACATTGGTGTTTTTAAACATGCAACTTGGCCAAGAGCCCTTGCCAATAATCTATCATCCCGTAAGATGGCAAGATGACATATCCAGTTAAGACTTAGTTTTCTGGACTAACGGGTAGAAGAGGATGTAAATAATCTCATCATCGTTGGTATTGACATTCACCAGATAGTACAAGATTAACAAATGTTTGATCAACGAATAAGTATATTTGACTTGGAAGATAGAGTCACACACTCAGACACAGACACATTCGTGTCCCTCTTCCCGGAGAGCAATGGGCAGGCAGATGTAAAAAATGAAAAAGACAGAGGCATGAAGCAGTACAACCTAGTTTAACAGCACGCCTCCACTCAGGCCAGTTGGCGTTGCCGGTTTTCTGCCTGTCTGTGGTTTCAGCTCATTTGTCCAGCTGGACCTTTCTCCGTCCTCCACCCTCATCAGCCTTTACACACAGTCCATCATCTGGCGGCCTTTCCCACACCACAAAGGAGAAAGCCAGAGGGGTGAGCTTTCCCACAGGGTGACAGGATGGATACCCAAAGAGCCGAGTGTCAGAAGGGGCTCCAGTCGCGGCAGAGAAGGTACGGGAGGCTTCACTTCGGCTTTGATACTTTCAGGTGCAAGGAGAGGATTGTGCTGAGCTCATGGGATTGCATAACTGCGTCTATGAGCAAGCATCGTCGTGGTTTCATTCGCTCAAGTCATCTCTGAAGAATCGGATCCTCAATCATTTCGGTCCAATGCCAGAGAAAGATGCTGATCCCCAGGTATATAAAAATGTCTCTTTGTCATCGGTCCCTCCCCCAGATGAGAGAACCTAGGGTCTGTGACTAGATGGGTGTGTAGTTTCCATCCAGCAAACCAAGTGTAGAGAGGAGGATGGATCCCCAGTGGTCTTGTTTGGCCGGGCACTGGGCACCAGGAGGCTCCCCAGTCAGAATGGGAGTAACTGAAGAAAAGCAGTAGGAACTTGGATCTAAGACAGGTCTCGAGGGACAAGCCAGGTGAGAGAATGGGGGCACAGGCACCATCAACAGAAGAGCTTTTAATGGGAGTCTGATTCCCGCCATGCTGGTGTGTTGGGGTGACAAGATTCACAGAAGGCCAGGCTTAAGAGCAGGGTACTCAAGGAGCAGAGACCAAAGGCTGCCACATCCGGGGGCCTTCATGACTCTCTGCCCCACTGCTGCAGGAGCGAGGCACTGGGGCCAGCCACCTTACAGGATTCCAACTGCAGGAGCACAGAAACTTTTCACTGCCAGGTCCCTCCATGCTCGGCCCTGCAGGGCCAGACCCTCATCATTGTCCTCATTAGGAGCGAGCCTTTTTTTTTCTGAGAACACTGGCCCAATCCTTCAATTTACCCTGGGCTGAGTTATACTGGAAAACAGTCCCTTAGTTCTACTTGATCAGTCTCTTTCCGGGGGTGGAGGGGACACAGATCCTCTTGAGAGACAGATCAAGCTGCAGATGGGAAGCCTTCCGGGAAAGGGGAGATGGTTAAGTTTCGTCAGGCTTTGCTTGCCTGGTGTACATCCAGGAACACTCTCTCTCTGGGACAAGGCTGGAGGTGTCCTAGTCAAATATCTTCCCACCATCACCTTTTCCACATTCTGAGCCAGCTCTCCTACATAATCACCTCCATAACTTCCTTGATTCTTAGACTCATTCCTGACTCTGTCACAGTAGTAACATAGAATATGTTTATTCTGGCTTCTGTGCCAAAAGGCTGGCCCTACTTACCTCTCTAGCTGAATGACCTTGGGTAGGTCCCTTCCCCTTTCTTGACTTTTTCCTCCCAGCTCTGAAGTGAGGGAGGGCAGTGAAGAGGTCTCTAAATTCCCTTCTTCCTCTTGCATTCTGAGGCCGTAAAACAGCAATCTGTTCCCTAGTGGGCTGACGTGTCTTATTCTCTCCAGACCGCAAAGGTGGCCCCTTTCCCCCATTCAAAGACATCCTGAATGCTAGAGGGACAAAGGCCAGTTAGCGCTTCCTGATGATCCAGCTCCTGGCTCTGGGCCACCATGACTCAGGGCTACAGCAGAGCTCTGAGCAAGCTCATGAGCAAGCTGTATGTCCCCCATTCACCTTCTGGAAAGTATTCTCTCCGAGCTGGGCAGAAGATAGCAATCGACAGTGATAACAGCATCTTCCACATGAGAAGACACTGATGCCACAGAGTGATTCATAAGGGCTCAGTGACACAGAAAGCTGAACTCTTAGTTTTCATTTCCTGTCTTATTAGGACGCTTACCATGCTGCTTTGGTGGCAGCAGCAGCAAGAGAAAAAAACTCCCATCCAGTTTGATCCAGTGAATGCTGCAGTCCCAGCAGTCCCATTAAGAACGTTCTAAGCCCCCAGAGGAGGTTTCTTAGAAACCACCATACGTAGTAACATCAGCTTACACATCTTTGTTAGTGTTCCTGGGAAATACAGTTCCGGACATGTCAGTCTAATATTCAGAACTGATCATAGCAGGGAGGACATGCGATGGGCTGCAGCACGGGATAAAAAAAGACTCCAAATGAAGCTAGAGGCACAGAGAAGCAAAGAGGCAGTGAGGGTTAGAGGAGAACCACACGACCGATGTGAAGGCACATAATCCCGTGTGTGGGTGGTTTGACCAGAATGTCGTTCTCTGGAGTCTTAAAGCAAACCTTCTGAAGGTTGTGGGCAGAAGGCTCAGTTGGGGCTTAGAGGAAATAAACCACCAATGTCTACACTGTGTGCCTGGGACACTGCTGACAAACAGAAGTTTGGTGCAAGATTTCCGTGGGGTGGAAAGATTCTTTGTTAGAGAAAACCTGGGCTGGAATGCATTTCTCTGTGGCTGGGTTTTCCAATTGCAATATTTGCCAAGTGGGATGGTTGTGTTTTGGGGCTGTGAATCCCAGGCTTTGGTTTTAGGGGAGAAGCCAGCTTCGGCCGCATATTGTCACCTGTCATGTGTGGGCTCTGTTGCCTTCAGGCAGAAACAGGAAAATGAAGGGAAGTAAGAGACACACAGAGCCTAAGGGGCCATGGGAACCGAAGACCCACGTGTTCTATGCATCAGACCAAATCTAAGAGGTAGAAGAGGCTGAGAAGTCCTTCGGTGTCCATGGGGGATTGGTTCATTCCAGGAGGCCCCATGAATACCAAAATCGCTTCTATAAAATACCCTGGTGCGTTGAATACCATCAGCCCTCTGCAGCCATAGGTTTCACATCTGCAGATTCAACCAACCAATTTTGATCCATGGTTGGTTGAATCCATGAGTGTAGAGGGCTGACTGCAGTAGATAGTTCAGCTCCTAAGATCACACTGGCTAGAAGGTAGGGTGTATTTGCCAGGACATCGATTTGTTTGCTTTAACAACTACCAAAAACAACCACGGCGTAAACAAGCTAAAGAGCATCAGTCCTGGAGATGGGGGGCGGGGCTAAAGCAGCCCTGTTCCACGAGATCATTTGTCAGGAGAGACCCAGGCTCCTTCCTGACAAAAGCTCTCCCATCCTTTGAGTGTTGCCCTCGTCCTCCTGACCGAAGAAGGCTGATGACCGCTGTGTCCACGTGCCAGCTGGGGGAAAGGGCGAGGAAGAGGAAGGCCAGGGCACACGCCCCTTTCCCAGAGCGTGGCCCCGAAGTTACACAGGTCACTTGTCCGTACATCTCATTAGCCAGGACCGTGTCTCATGGCCTCGCCTAGCTGCATGGGAGGCTGAGGAATGGGTGGCTGCAGGCCCAGCTAAGACAAAGGGAAATCGACGTGGGGGTTCATTAGCAGGCTCTGCCACACACCCAAGCAATCCCCCCTCAACACCCCGGGAGGTTTCCCTTGCGGCTTTGGACACCTGCCGACTGGTGTGACGTGTGCGGGAGGAGGACGAACCCGCTGCGTTTCTCTGTTGCAGATCAACCCGAATGGGCCCGCCTGGTGCTGGTGGACGTTAGCAGTTCTTCCCCTGGAAAGCCGAGCTCAGCTCCCGTTCCTAGCCATGAGGTCCCTGAAGGATAGACTCAACGGTATCCGGCGAGTCCTGGCCTTTATATCCCGAAACCAAAACTAGTGAGTGAATTGCTGAAAAGGAGCTCCCACGCTCCCCCGCCACCCTGGGGGAGTCGTCTTGTAAATATATCTAATTGCAATAACATCTTAGAAGGAAGTATCAAACAGAGGCGTGGTCCTGCCCTTAAGCGCAGGCGGAAATTAAGTAGAAAGATGGAAAGAGTGAGACCTGTTTGAAACTTTCTTTCTTAAGATGCAACTCAACATGCTGCACAACTCCATGCACAGCAGAGGTTGTTTAAGAGCCCAGAAGAAAAAAAAATTTTTTGATTTTTGACATAAAATTTTCTCAAAGTTTAAAGTGGTTTTGCTTTAATTTTTCTGTCTTTCATAGATGAATGACTGTGTGGTTGAAATGTGACACCAAGTTACTAATCGTGTTGCTGCATTATTTCACTGACTTGAGGTCTCATTCCAAATGGTTCCAATTTTATATAGCATTGTGTAAGATAATGTTCGTACTTCTTTCTGGTTTAATAATTTATTTTTTTTTTGCACTACTGTATCCTTTTTTTCCCTACATGTATGTTTGTAACTATTTAAGTGTGCAGTACTGAAAAGTCAGTCCCTCTATTTATTGCCATGGTTTCTTGTGTACCAAGGGGGAAGTAACAATATTAGAAATGTGTCCTTTTGCTTTCACGGTTTTTGCTGCATTTGATCCCAGTTCTTGAACCTTTCTTGCATCCATCCCGTTGGATGCTTAAAGGAAGTTCAGAACCGTGCTTGGATCATCTGTCTCTGCAGATTCGATTTTGTTTTCGTTTTGAATCCAACAATATAAAATACTGAAGGGATTTGGCATAGGCTATGGAATAAGCCAGGGTAAAGTAATCCATTTTCTATGTGTTATACAGAGCCAGGACGAAGGAATTATTTTTCTGGCATCAAGAGATGAATTAGAGGAGTGTCTTTTCTTGCAGTCTCTTCTAGGCATTTATTTCAGCAATCAGATTGTATCTTAATTTCTCCCCAATGCAGTTAGGAATGGGGTTTTTAGGGGGGATACTACTTAAGCCTTCAGAGATAATGGTTTTTAGTCTGGCACATCACAGCCCTGCCCTGTGAGCCTCCGTACCCGTACCTCTTCCTGGTGTCCTGAGGATCAGGACCCGGCTAGCACCTGTGGAAACACTTGATGAAGACTGTTTATTATTAAAAGTGTAAAGAAGCCAGGGGAAAAAAAGGTAGAACCCTGAAAAAAAAAACCCTCAAATTACCTTTTTGGGTTTTACATCCTTTTAAAGGAAGTGGACCATTAATTCATGATTTATTTTAGCTAAATGCTGTCTTTCCTCCTAGTTGCGATGGGCCAAGGATTTCAGTACAGGGGAAGAATAGCGGTAATAAAGAGGTAGGAGTGAGGGCTTGTTTGGCTTGCTCAGTGCCAGGTTGATTTCTTTAGTGCCAGGACAACCCGAAAAATACCCTGAGTACAGGAGTGTTACAATGACAGAGTGAAAAGACAGGAAAGAAGTTAATCGTGTTGTTCCTACCCTCCCGCAAATGATCCTCCCCACTCCCCCCACCCCCATGCGATTCTGGACGCTGCAGTGTGTGACTCACTCGCAGCCCATCCACTCTGTTCCAGCGAGAGGTTAATGCCTCAAGTAATCACTCTGACTTCTTCCATCACCACCTGTGGCTAGACACAGATGAGAGAGAACGAGATGATGCAGGCAACACACAAAGAAAGAGACTCACGTAAGCAGAAGCCAAATAACCTTTTCCTGCACTTCCTTAATGAGCACTGTGTTGTGCCAGAACATTGTGTTACCAGGCTTGATGTCTGGAGCCCAGCTGGGCTGGTAAAGAATGGAAGCATAAAAAGTCAAAAAAAAGAAAAAAGAAAAAAGAATGGAAACAGAGGTTACTGCCCAAGCAAACGCTACAAGGCTCAGGGAAGAGGAAATGAAAGGCTCCTCCTGCCACCTGGTGCCCTACCATGTGGTCCTAGGACAGTTGTCTCCTATTATCTAGTGTAACTGCGACAAAGAAAAGGGTCATAGGTGTCCCCGATGGCTACGTGTGTTCCCTGTTGTGATTTCCCTTTTTTTGAGCCTCAGTTTCTCATCTAGCAAATGGAGGTGACAAATACTGCATATAGGGTTGTCAGACCATCCAATGATGCAGTGTATATGGATCACTGAACATTGTGCCGAACACTTGGGAGCTATTCAACAAGCGATAGGTTTGATTAGATTATTCATAGTTATAGAAGATTGTCAGGGGGCTACATTTGCGTAAAACCCTGCCTTTTCACTCAATACCCATTTCCAACTCCTGTAACACTTGGTTAGAGGAATCCGCAACTCTGATTCTTGGACCATAGCGTGATGATTTACATGTAAATCCTTTGGAGCGGGGGATCCCATCTGTTTGGGAAAAGCAAAAGCCTGACAAGCAAATGAGGGTCAGAGATAAGGGAGAATTCTGTGCGAGCCAATTTTTCCTCTTTCAAGAGGGCTAAAAAGTAGTGTTGTTGGGGGGTCTGGAATTTCTGATATAATAAAAGGCTTAAGTTCTCGTTCCATTAGAATAACCAACTCATCACTCCCTGCTCTGCAACAGGTGCAGAATTCCTCATCATAAGACTAACTCATGTTAACGAGTGCGGGCCTAACTCCAGCACGTGTAGATCTTGGCTGGGCAAAATTGCACTTTCCTCTCAGTCGCTTCAATACCTGTTTGGGTCGTTTTACAGCAAGCTTCCGCTCTATGAGTCGGGGGAGGCAAGGTGCAAGGCTCATCCTTGGCTTGCTTTGGTATGTACTGAATGGAGTAATCAATTGGACATGACCATTTCACCACTTGTAAACTGATTTTGCTGCAAAGCTTGGGGATGGAGAGTACACAGAGAAACAGCATAAAGTTAAATCTAGGCCAGAAGAACAAGACTTCCCCCTTGGTAGTTAGTGCCATTTATTCAGCTAGTTTTCCTGTCTATTGTGACTGACCTAGTCTTTTCATAGTAGGTTATTTTCTGTGTGTGTGTGTGTGTGTGTGTGTGTGTGTGTGTGTGTGTGTGTGCGTGTGTGCGTGCGTATGTGTATATAGATGTATATAGGTGTGTATATATATGTGTGTGTGTATATGTACATGTGTATATATATATTAGGTACCAAGCAGACGTTATGCCTTTCTGCTTTGTACTGTACTACTGCTGCTAGCTAATAACCAGCAAAATGTAGAAAAAGAAAAATGATAAAACTAATTTTCTGTAGACAACTTGGAGAAAAGAGTGCTCGCCCCTTACATGGGGGGCAGAGAACTGACTATGTCAACAATTTGCCTTTTCTGAAGGCCGACTGCTTCTAGCCCCATGCTGCGGCAGCGTGCTGGGGCTAGTCAAGTCGCTGCGCATGCAGCGCTTCCAGTCCTGCCTGGGGAGCCGGACTGGGCTCAGATAGTCCCCTGTGATGGGCTGGTGGAGCAGTGGAGCTCTGAGGCTGGTTCACAGCACCTGGAAGTCTCTCACTGTCAAAAAATCGCATACCGTTGATGGACTGGAACCCGTTGGGGACTGTGTTTCCCCTCACCAACTCCATCCCCGAGATGGGAGTTTTATTCAGGAACTCATTCCTTGAGTTCCCAACCTGTTGACTTTGCATCCATTTCTGTTTCCAAGGCAAAATCATAGCAGAGATGTATAATCAAGATGCAAATAGGAGGAAGCCCAAATAAGGGAAAAGGACAGATTTTTAGCCCGTTCTTGGGCTTGAGGAATAAGGTTTTGATTTGCTCAAAGACATTTCTGAGAAGCAGCCAGCTGCATGGGCTGCAATTTGTGGCCTTTCCTGAGTGCAGAGAAAATGAAAGAAAAGGAACCAAGTAAAATGTATGCATTTGGTTCCTCTTAGCAAGACAGCGCCCACTGTTTGACTGTTGAATAATCTGGATCATGCACATCCAGAGGTGAGATGAAAACATTGTCCCTTACAAATGGGCATTTTCAAATGGGTTTAAGTTCACTTTGAGAAAGAAGTGCCTGTAATCTGTGTTCCTAGTGTTGTTTTAAAGCTTTTGCTTCCTGACTCTTAGCCATTTAAAACTTTGTCGCAGCAAATGTGATGAACAGAAGTTTACAAAGCAACACTGTAGCTTATGCACCATTTTAAGAAGTTGCTTGACCTTGATCTATCATCAAAGCAACAAGAATAAACAACAACAAAATTCAAAGAGAGCAAATACATCCACGTGGCATTATAGGCTTACCTTAGCTAAACCAGTTCCATCATTTTATGCAGTTCTCAATAATGCCAGGATTAAAATATCAAGCAAGCCATTTACACAGTGGCAATTGTGTCTTTGTGTTTGTAATGCCAGTTGTTGGTTAAGCAGCCATTTCACTCTTGCACTGTAATGAGCTGAAAGGGGAATTAAGATAACGCTTTTTGTTTTTCCTCCCATATTGCTATTCAACTACCTCTCTATGCTTGATGTCTCTTTAGGGTCTTCTTTCCTCTAAATCTGTCCAAAAGAAGTTTCAGCTCACCTGCGTTGTAATAACAATGTGATATAGAGAGTTTCTGTGAAAGCTTGTTGATCATTTAAAAAATGTTTCCTATTGTCTCACTTTGTATCTAACGTAACTCTACCTGTATTTTGGGGCAAAAATTGCCCAAATAACTTCTGTATCATTTTGTTGGAAGCTATTGAATAGAAGGGAAAGTGATTGGAACATCTATTTTGATCTTGTTCTTCTTGGTTGTAATACATTTGACCAGAAGATCTTTCAAGGAAGTAGACCTGCACTCAGAAAGCAAGCTCTTATGTATGGGACAGTGAGGCAGGTGTGAATTGATTAAATTCATTGTTTAAAAATGCACTGGAAAAGCTTGTTATTACTAATTGTGTTGAAGCTTTTGGCTAATAATCTGCCCCTACTTTATCTGTCAATCCATTCATATTTGGCGTTTCCTTCAAGCAGAGCTCGCATGATAAAATGTTCATGAAAGCAAATTACACGTTTTATTTTTTTATTTTTATTTTTTTGGGGGGTGCACATGCAACATATGGAGGTTCCCAGGCTAGGGGTCCAATTGGAGCTACAGCTGCCGGCCTACACCACAGCCACAACAATGCCAGATCCTTAACCCACTGAGGGAGGCCAGGGATCGAACCCACATCCTCATGGTTCCTAGTCAGATTTGTTTCCGCTGTGCCACGACGAGAACGCCAAAATTGCATGTTTTAAATTCAATTAAACTGTCTCTCAACGATAGGCTACAGCTAAGGCTCACAGCCTAAACCCTTGGACAGAAAAATTGATAAAACTAACTGGGACAATGAGCGGAGTTGACCAAGCTGACTCCAGGTTTTATCTCATGCTATGGGTGACTTTACACAGGTTCTACTTCACCCCTGAAGAAAAAAAAAAAGACCTAGGGATAGAACCATTTTTTTTGTTTGTTTTTTTGCCATTTCTTGGCCCGCTCCTGCAGCATATGGAGGTTCCCAGGCTAGGGGTCTAACTGGAGCCATAGCCACCGGCCTACGCCAGAGCCACAGCAACGTGAGATCTGAGCCGCATCTGCGATCTACACCACAGCTCAAGGCAACACCAGATCCTTAACCCACTGAGCAAGGCCAGGGATGGAACCCGCAACCTCATGGTTCCTAGTCAGATTCGTTAACCACTGCACCATGACAGGAACTCCATGGGGGGGGGTAGAACAATTTTTAAAAATGGAATGATGGAAAACTCTAACTGGGGCTAACCTCATTCTTTGTAACAGGCTTTTCTGGGTAATTGAGAAAAATCACAACTCCTGCCCAACCAGGCCCCAGAGGGAGTGTTTGGCTCTGCTGGACTTTGCCCTTCAGTGCCTTGCCTGCTGATCTCTGGTTCTCATGAGCTAGAGCACATGCCGGCCAAAGGCACAGTCCTCCCTCCAAGGCAGTGCTTCTGCCCAGAATGCCGGCTTGATTGTCTCTGGAGAAGTGGTTTGGATCATCTAAAAAGAAGATCTTGTTTGAGCAAAGCCGAAGCCAACATATTTTGCTTCCTCTCCTCTGGGATCCACCCTTTGAGTTCTCCGGGGCCCCAGATGCCTCCCTAGAAGGAATTCCCAGCCTCAAAATAAGAAAGGAACAAGAGAACAGACACCCTGGACCCACAGGCCCCTAGATGTTTAAACTTCCCCTTCATCTTTTAGGTTCGATGATTTCTTCACTTCCAGGAAGGACTGAGGTGGGTGGACAGGGGCTGGTAGCAGTACCCTTCATATTGGCTTCTTCCAGGTAACTCGGAAACTGCCCAGCCAGGCTTGTCCATGGTCAGCCCAATGCAGAAGCACGGCCTGGTCAAGGCAGAAAAGTGCAGGCCCCAAGGAGCCCTGCTTCTAGATCTCAGAGCCCACTTCTCCCACCCCTTCCAGTTTTCTGTTACTGATTTCCCCGTTTCAACCCATCCTCCTGTTGACTCACCACCCATGTAATAGACATAACTGTCACCCGTGTAGGGACAGTAAGTCCGTTTATACACGTATATTAGCCAATGTCATTGTTGCATTAAAAAGCCCTGAAAAGCCCTTTCCTCTGTGTAATGAAATTGCTCCCTCTAGCCTTCCCACAGAACACCGCCTACCTCCCAGCAAGTCAATATCCATTTCTGGAAACCACAAGGGCAACGAAATCAAGTCCTGAAATTGCTTACTTAAGCTAAGTCCAGTTGTGGTATAAAAACCTTACTTCCCTTGGATTTCATTTTATTTTTTATTTTATTTTTGTCTTTTTAGGGCCGCATCCATGGCATATGGAGGTGCCCAGGCTAGGGTCTAATTGGAGCTGTAGCTGCTGGCCTACACCACAGCCACACCAGATCCTTAACCTATTGAGTGAGGCCAGGGATCGAACCCACATCCTCATGGATGCTAGTCAGATTCATTTTCACTGAGCCACGATGGGAACTCCTGGCCTTATTTTATTATTTTATTGTTTTGGCCGTACCTTTGGCATGGGAAGTTCTTGGATTTTAGAGGTGCATTATGGGAATATTCAACACACTCACAGGGACAGGAGGGATCCCTACCCCCTGGGCTCATCAGGATGCCCATCGCCATGCCCAGCATGCAGCTGCATTCTCCAGACCACGTGCTCCTCTTCCAAGCCCCAGTGAGCATAAGAGGCCCTCCTAAGCGAACCAGGACTGGGCGTTGGAGGAGTGTGAAGTTCACAAGTGGAAGAAGCCCTTTGGTCTCGGCAGCCTACAGGCATGCGTGCCACCTGGAGGGAGGGAGAGAAGGCTGTGGGAATGGTTAATCATGAGTGGCTTCCATTTCACCTTCGGGGCAGAACTTCATGTATCCTCTTCTCACGGTGATGGGATGTGATCCTCCATCCACTGGGGATGCTATTTCTGCCCAAACCGAGACTGCAGTCATGTCTTCAGAAATACGAGCCATGTTCATGTACCTTTAGGCATTCAAAGGCCCAGCTAACATGCACTGAGTGGTCCCTGTGTGCCAGGCCCTTTTCTACATTTTTAAAAAAAGTTTTATTGAAGTATAGTTAATTTACAAGGCTGTGGTGAGTTTTACTATACAACAAAGAGACCCAGTCATACGCTTTTTTTTTTTTTTAACATGTAGCTTCTCATTAGATCCTCACTAGAATCTATGAAGTAGAGCTCTAGTCCCGTGCTATCGGGGGGGCAAACTGCAGCTCAGGGCTGCACTCTGATTCCAGAGTCACGTGGCGCCACAGACCCCGGAGAAGAGCTCAGCTGGTGGGTACCCAGGGGGGAACCTGGTGTTAGGACGTCAGGCTGGTAGCTGCCATCAGCCGCGGTGCAGCCCACCCTAGAAGTTAGGGCTCCTCTCCCAGGGAACTGGTGGCGATAACTGTTAGCAGCACAGCACTGGCTCTGGTGCTTTTTCCTTTCTGCAGCTCTGAGCTTACCCACATGGCAATAGCTGTTTTCGGGAAAAAGCAATCCCCAAAACAATTCATGTGCACATGCAAAGGGCCAGGAGTCCAGATTTCTGATGCAGCCTCTTAGATGATTTCTTCGTGCTTTAACAGAGGTCTTTCGGGGAGGCCATGAAGGTGTGATTGACAGACCTTTTCGGACCAGACTTTTCAGCGGCTGTTGAAATGGACGTGAGAGACAACAGTCCCCTCTATGCTTTCGTTTAAGGTCATCCCTCCACACTCACCTCCTTCAAACCACAAGCCTGAAGCTCTTCCCTCGGAGTAGGATTTCAGGGGAATTAAGCAGTTGACTCCTCATCCATCACTCCACGAAGGTCATGACAAAATGGATGGACAGGTCCTCAGCCCAGGAGCTCCCAGCTAGAGAGGTTCACTGTTCCCAGCACTGCACAGGGGTAAATGATAATGATAATGGCAGTAGCGGGTAGTGTATAATGAGAGCTTACTGTGTACCAGGCCGAGCTCTTTAATACTCACATCAGTCCTACAAGGAAAATACCATTACCACCCGCCTTTTATAGAAGAGGAAACTGAGGCTCAGAGAGGTTAAGGAGTTGGTTCAAAGGCACAGAGCAGTTGTGTAGTGAAGGGAAATTGAAATCCAGGCAGACTGCTTCCAGAGCATTCTTTTTTCACCATAGCAGGGAGCTTTCTTCCAGCAAAGCTGCCCTCATAGTGCTTCCCCTGGCTTGACCCCGACTCACTCCCTCTTCTCTGTGACCAGCCTTTCTCTTTTCCTGTCCATTGTGGGCTGGCCCACCAAGGGGCTTAGATGTACGGCTGAACTTGACCGTTACATGAGAAAATTGTAAGAACTGAGAAAGTCCCAGACCACCTCCGTTTTAGATTCCTTCCAGTATATTAAAACAAAAATATAAGGAAATGCCAAAAATAAGGTTACAAAATTTGTGGTGATACAGTCATACATTTGAAACAGAACAGTTTTGGAGTTCTCTGGTGGCTCAGTGGGTTAAGGATCCAGGGGTGTCACTGCTGTGACTCAGTGTCACTGTTGTGGTGCAAGTTTAATGCTCTGGGTGTTGCCCCCCGCCCCATAGAGCATTTTAATGCAATGTGATTTTGCTACTCGCAAGGTTAGTGGGGGATTGTTCAATGAGAATAGAGTTTGTTTTGCAAGATGAAAAAGCTCTAAAGATCTGTTGCCCAACAAAATGAATATAGCAAACACAACTGAACTTTACATTTAAAGTTGATTAAGATGGTACATTTTAAGTTATGTGCTTATTGCAATTTAAAAGATCTTATAGCAAGTACATGGAAAAAAAACAAATAAGGACGTGCCAAAGATAAGGTTACAAAATTTGTGGTAGCACATTCACACATTTAATTTCAGAGCAGTTTAATATAGTGTGATTTTACTACTCACAAGATAAATCCAGAATTTATATAAACATTGACTCGTATTGCACTACTATATGTCATGTGTTCTGAAAATGGGACACAGGCTTTAAGTTGTATGATGAATGTTGGCTTTGTCCAGACCTATCAGTGAAACACTGTGAATGTATGAAAAATAGCCTTGTTGTGAGATAACCTCAAACACTGAGGTCGGTGGTGAATGGAAGGCCTTGACTACAAATGGCTTTTCTAGCTGCCCGGTCCACATTTTGCCTTGACCTGACTTCAGGCAGCAAGGGGTCTCTCAGAAGTGCCATCAACTTCACACTCAGTTTCCCAGCTCTGACCCGTGCTCTAGTGTCCAGAGGGACTGCACAAGCTTGAAAGTCCTTCCGGCCCAAGACAACTTTGTCATGACTTTTTGGTCATCCGAGCACATAGTTTTGTTTTTTTTGTTTTTTTTTTTTTTTGTCTTTTTGCTATTTCTTGGGCCGCTCCCGCGGCATATGGAGGTTCCCAGGCTAGGGGTCCAATTGGAGCTGTAGTCACTGGCCTACACCAGAGCCACAGCAACACAGGATCCGAGCCGCATCTGCAACCTACACCACAGCTCATGGCAACGCCGGATCGTTAACCCACTGAGCAAGGGCAGGGACCGAACCAGCAACCTCATGGTTCCTAGTCGGATTCGTTAACCACTGCGACACGACGGGAACTCCCAAGCACATAGTTTAAGCTTATTTCATCGTTCTTCATATTCCTATATCTCACCAGATATCACCATTATTGCATCACACGCAAACTCAGAACATTATGTACCTGCTCCCTAGAAAAAGGCACACACACTATTTTGAATACGCTTTGCATCTATACAGTCAACAGACCTCCTCAGAATCAATGAACCCCATTCATGTGGTCCCTCTGTAAGAACTTTTTCCACACGAAAAACCACACTTTCTAATAGGAAGTCCTAATCCATAATTATTTGAGGTCACCAAGATTAACATGAGAGCCCCATCATAGTTCAGTCTTTGGTGGTGGCTCAGCATATCAGGACAACATGCTAGTCTTGAACTTGACCCAAACTCCCAACTTTCCCAGTCTAATGAATTTGAGGACTGCCACTCCCCCACCCCCATCTCCCTCTGACTTGGTCTCCCTGGCATGCTGAATACTTGGCTACAGCCTGGAAATGACCCGGCAAACAAGCAAATGTAAATGCTCATATAATTAGTTCTGCCTTTGAGAATCCGCTAAAAGCCATATACATAGGCACATGTATTTGGGTCTCCTGTGTTATAGCTGGAGCTCAGATTCAATCCCTGGCCCAGGAACTTCCATACAGTTAAAAAAAAAAAGTCTTGTTCTGACTCCTTCTATCCGCCACTGGCTTCCACCATTCAAAATCCCTCCTTTGCCAAGAGTAGCCTCACACCTCTCCCCACCTCTTCCATCCCTTAGCTGTGGGGCAAAAGACTAGAACATCGTGTCTATTCCGCTAAAGAAAAGAGGTCATCGGATTGAGCCCAGAGATGTATGTGTGAGGGCTCATAAATAAAACAACGTCTTTTTACTCTTTTCAAGCAGAATTTTAGCTAGGTCACGTCTACTAATAGCCATCCATTGGGGAAAATTAATGACTATCAATTTACAAAACAGGATTATGGAAATTTGCAAAACGAGCCCTAGATACACACACTCTTGGGCTAACACTCCTCATTGACCTAAAAGTACATTGCAAAAAGAAAAGAGTGCATTTCTGATCATGAAAACACAGCATCTGTGCCGAGCCTTTTTAGGGTAACAGGGGTGCCTGTATCCCACGATCTCTTCAAGGGCAGCAGGGCCACCTTCTAAATCGTTTTCTTCAGAGCTTATCTTGAGGAACATGATAGTCACATCTCCCTAGATATCTCCACGCATCTGGTCCTTGGATCCTGAGTTGATACTTGTATAGGTACCAGCTGCCATTAGATGAGCGAATTTGAAGTTCGGTAGCTCATCGAGAAGAATATCAGATCAGGAGCGTTAAGAACTCCAGATGTTGTCATTTGGGTAAGCGTAGCCACAAAGCTGGCTGGGACCTCGAGAAAGGACTCCGGTAGAGAAGGAACAGGATGTGGTGTTGGATAAGATTGGGGGAGGGGAAGACAACCTGGTTTGCCCTTAGACGGGCCAAGGGAATGGAGCAGCGAGACCACCAAGTGCCCAAGGCAGGGTGGCAAACTTGGGGAAATAAACTTCTGTCCCCGTTGTGGGCTCAACTGTGTCCCCAGCAAAATTCATATGCTGAAGCCCTAAATTCCCCACCCCACCCCGTTCCTTCAGAATGTGACTGTGTTTGGCGACATTGTTTTGAATGAGGTAATTATATTAAAATGAAACCATTAGGGCCCCAATCCCATCTGGTTGGGGTCCTTGCAAGAAAAGGAAAGGGGACATGAGCAGTCAATGAGAAGGTGACCACCTGCAAGCCAAGGAGAGAAGCCCCAGGAGATCCAGACCGGCTCACACCTTGATCTTGAACTTTTAGCCTCCAGAACTGTGAGAGAATAAAGTTCTGCTGTTGAAGCCACCAATCTGTGTTGTCGTTATGGCAGCCCTAGCGAATGAATACTGGCCCTCTTTTTTTACTTCTGAGACTCTACCCCCCCCTTTCAGGATTTGGGCAAGTCCCCATTGATGAGTACTGTGGGGGGGCAAAGCCTCTCTAGCAGCAGCAATGGTTCTATCAAGCTGGAGTTCAACGTTGAGAGTATTAAGGGGGCAGGCTGCCATGTCTAGTGCCCGTTGATGGCAACTGCAGTAATATCCTGCGTGGGCCAGCCCTACAGCCAGCTTGGCTCCCTAGCTCTCCCAGGGACTCTGGGAGCTACCAAGACTTTTAAATAAATACATTTTCTGCCTAAATCAGTTAGAGATGGTTTCTGTGGCTTATAATTAAGACCACTGGCTGCTATGATTCAGGTCCCACCTCTGTATCCTGAGAATAACTCAGCTGCAAGGATGGGTTCCTAGTGTCAGAAACATACAAGGTTGGATGGAGGGTGATGGCCTCAGGGTTCTCAGAACCAAGGCAATTTGGAGCAGGGCTCCAGCCATCAGAGAGGCTGGCAAGAAGAACACCTGCCTTGAAGCATTTTTTCTTTTCTTTTCCTGGCTTCCTTTGGGTCCTTCCTTTGCAGTTCGCATCTTCAGCCCATGCTTTGGCTTGGCCACTAGGCTCCACAGACATTGTTCAGGCCTAAGTGAGGCCTCTGGGAGTAAGGAAGCTGTGAGCCCTGCTCAGTCGGGGCTGTCTTGGGAATGAAAGCTGCTTAGAACATGGTCCCCTCCACCCCATCCCAGCACTTCTTGGACTCAGCCATGAAGACTGGTAAGTAAGGAGTTCCCGTCATGGCTCAGCGGTTAGCGAACCCGACTAGCATCCATGAGGATGCAGGTTCAATCCCTGGCCTCTCTCAGTGGGTTAAGGATACGGCATTGCCATGAGCTGTGGTATAGGTTGCAGATGCGGTTCGGATCTGGCTCTGGTGTAGGCCAGTGACTACAGCTCTGATTAGACCCCTAGCCTGGGAACCTCCATATGCTGCGGATGCGGCCCCAAAAAGACTAAAAAAAAAAAAAAAAAAAAAAAAAAGACTGCTAAATAAAGATAACACAATATTCTTTCTGTGTGAATTTGATTCTCTGTTATTTGGAAACCAAGGGTCAGCCTGAGACCAAGTGCAGCTCTGGAATATCTATAAAGGAAGAATATTTATATATTTAGTAAAGGCAACAAATGGTTACCAGTGGAAGTGGGGAGATGGGCCAAGAAGGAGCAGCACTCTGTGTGGCCAGGGGGCCGCCTCAAAACTGAGTTTATATAACAAGGTACCACTTCTATTTAGGCGGTATATGGTAGAGAAGCAGAGATACCAAAAGTCTCCAAATATGGCCTTTTTAACCCTTTACCCAATATTTAAAAATAGAAGTTGCCCTTATCAAAAAGGCTTTTAATATTTTTGTATGGAGGTAACTTTGGGAGACAGATGGCTATAAGGAGGGGTCTATATAGCTCCCCAAGCTACTCATTGGCAGCCCCGCTCCTGAGCAGGAGGCATCTATGGCCTCTAGCCTTATATCACTAGGCAGTTATTCAGCCCCAAATTCAATTTTTGCTCTTAGGGATGTAAGCTGTTCCTCACCCACCTGCCTGGGGCCTGATTTCCGGTTGCCTGGTCACCTCCCTCTGCTTGTTGATCTCCCAGGCTCGGGATTCAGGACTTGGGTGGCTCATGCCTTGGGCCTTGAATTTAGTCCTTAGCCGATCATTTTTTTTTTTTCAGTGTGACCTCAGGCTTGCTGGACTTCAATAACCTCCAACTCGACTCTACCGCGTCTTATCAATTCCCCGATCTTTCCTCCTCCACCCCAGCCTGTGAAGACCAGACATGACAATGAAGTCAGTTCTTTGGCAAGAGCGCGCACAATCAGGGGTACGCTCCAGGTTATTTGTTCCCCTTTGGGGGAAGCTCTGTAGATTCTTGGATTGAAAATGTAAAAATACAAAACAAAACCAAAAACCCCAGAGAGGAATTGAGTTTGTCTGAGGTAGAAGGCTTTTAAGCATTGGCCAGTGTCAAAGAGCATATTAGACTGAAAATAGACCCAATCCCTCATCGGAGAGTTGACTTAACTTTGTTTTTACGTTTTATTAGGGGAAAAAAAAAGGTCAGTGGAGCAAAAGTTTCTATAGCAACCTGGAGGCCGCACCTCTTGTAACCTATGAAATCATTAAATTATGAGGTGCAACTAGGTCAGAGAAGGGCCTTAAGGGAATTGGCTGACCAATGGTTATATAACTGGAATAAGGGGAGTTTACAGCCCACTCATCAAGGAGACAAGTCGGGATTTACAAAGGGTTATAGGCTGCATCATAGGGTTCTATTGTGAGGAGGGCCTTTCCCTCCGGGAGGGGAGTGGGCGTTGGGAGCACGTACGTTGTGTGCTTGTATTTGAGATGAGGTGGGGTGGTGGGGTGTGCCCTAAAGCGTGGGTGGACAAAACATGAGAACACAGAAAGCCTAAGGCCTAATTCTGAAAAGGCTGGTTCTACTCAGACTAGGTAATCGCTGCTGGTCTGGTTCCCTGGCAAGCTCTCTTTGGGAGAAGGGGGGAGGCAGGGAGGGGCGGGCAGATGAGTCCAAACTGGCTGTACTTGAGCATAAAGCAACATGTGGGCAAGAAAACCCAGGAAAACCAGGATGGCATGCTGGCAGGTACCAAAACACCAAACAACAACAACCAAAACCTAGACCCGGGAACCTGAGGATTTACCAAGGTTAAAAGGGCTAAACTGCCCAGTCGGCATGTTCCCTGCTGCCCTCCTTCCTCCCCATCCTACAGCCTCTGACAACGACCGGAAATTCCCAGCTATGCTTACACATGCCAGGTAGAAAACTGATGATTAATACAGAGACGGCTGCAATTGAATAGCCACCATTAGTTTCTTTTATCTCAGCAACACCTCTGCAAACCAGATGTAAATAGATGAATCAACCCATTTTCGTGCAATGTGTGCAATTGCAGAGCATTATATAAGGCAGCTATTTCACTTTGCACCTGCGGATGAGAACGGGGCTTGACTGAGAAAAATTTGTGTTTAGTCAGGGTCCTACAATGAGGGAGAGGGAGAGAGACGGGGAGGAGGGGGGAGAGAGTCAGAGGATGAAGGGGAGAGAGAGACAGATAGAGAGAGAGACGTGCAGTCTCTTGTTGCAGCATCCCACGGGGGGAAAGCCTGTCAATTGATCAACATCAGCCCCACCAGAGGGGCCGGAGTCCCCATTCTCACCAACCACATGGATGCCGTGCCGCGAGACGGGTCTGGGAGGCTGCCCAAATCCCGGGACTTGGAAATTGCTTTTTGCCAACTTCCCTTGTGTCTCAGAGCCCACCGCTGCCCTCCCCACCCCCCAAACAGCACACTCAGGCGCCTCATTTGTGTCTCGGATCACATTTGCCCGAGAGGAAGTAGGCGTGGGAAGCAGAAGAATGTTCAGCTCCGCGGGAGTGGTGGTGAGGGGAGGTCCGTTTGGGATGATGACCAGAGCGACAGCACTGATGTCTTGGCTCTAATACAAAAGTCCAGGGTCATTTCCAACTTGCTGAGTGACCTTCAGTCTTGTATGAGTCACAGCTGAGTCATAGACAAAAGGAGAGCGATTGTTTCCTGTATTCTTCTCTCCCCATAGTCTCCCTACTTACTCGAGGAAGGGCTATGTCTTCTCTTATTGTTATGACAGGTGTCATGATAGCTTTGGAGCCCCCCAGCTCTGTCATTTACCCCTTGTAGATGACTTCCTCTGAGGCTTAATGTCCTTATCAACAATGTGCGGAGGAGTTGCTATCATGGCTGAGTGGTTAACGAATCCGACTAGGAACCACGAGGTTGCGGGTTCGATCCCTGGCCTCGCTCAGTGGGTTAAGAATCCAGCGTTGCCATAAGCTGAGGTGTAGGTGGTAGACACGGCTCGGATCTGGCGTTGCTGTGGCTGTGGTGTGGGCTGGCAGCTGTAGCTCCAATTAGACCCCTAGCCTGGGAACTTCCACATGCCGTGGGGGTGGCCCTGGAAAAAGACAAAAAGACCAAAAAAAAAGTGTGTGGAGAAAATAGTACCTCATAGTGTCTCACAGGATTATTGTGCAGCTGAAATGAGATCAATTGTCTAAAGAAATGTTCAGCTGTCACACAGTAAGCACCGATTGAGTGTGATTCGTTAAGTCAGCCCTCCAAATTATTTGGGAAATATTTTTGGAAATTGCTCCATTGCGAGCGTGGTCCCTGAGAATCATGTCCTCAGAACCTCATCGCCTTGGAGGAAGAGGCAGTGAGCCGACCAAAAGTCTGCCTCCTAAAAGCAAAGGACCAGCCCTGAGCCGATGCAGCCACATGGAAGGGCATGTACCCCACGAAGCTGTGCCTGAAACAGCACCTGGGCTTCTCTCTGTGCCTCCCCGGTACATGGTAAAGAGTGGATTCCGCATTAACTCCCTTCCGTTAGACTTGCGCCAGCGGGATTCTCCATGTTTATGCCGATGGAATGGTTTGACCAGCCTCTCTAGGAAAATGATGCTCTTGCTCACGGTCAGCAGAACCTGTCTCTTGGCCACCTGGGTGCCCCCTCAGTTCCCTGCACACTTGACGTCCCTTTCCAATGTCTCTGGGGCACCCCGATGTCATATCCAACCAATGGAACTGACCAGCCTTCAAACGGAAGGCTATTTTGCTAGTTTCTTTCTCTGCAAAGAGCACAGTAAATGGAGCTGTTTCCTTCCAAATGTCTTTATTTAATCCCTTTATTTGCTTTTCCTCCAGAGAAAGGGAAGTCTGCAAGTGAGCGTCTATGAAATATGGCGAAGTCTTCTCTACAACAGGTGCACAGAGCCAATTTCAGGACTTGGTGTGCTTTTAATACCCACCCACCTGCTCCCAAATCAATAAGGACCAATTTCCCACATAGCCATTCAATCCTGGACTGTAGTCATGAGAAATCGATAGGCTGCCAGGCTCCGCAGACGGCTTTTTTTTCAGGAACAAATTTTCGGTAATGGTTCACACACACAAAGCCAAAGGCAAGATCAGTGCGGATGTTTTAATTGTTCCAGACAGAGTCATCAAAGAACTATTGTGTGGGCGCCGCTGAAGCACCCCCATGTGTTCCCAATGCAAAGGATAGAGGCACAGAAATGTCGATGATAAGGCGTGGGCTCCATGGCCTCGTTTGCTGTGCTCATGACGCACTCCAGGGCTGTGTCAACCTTTTCCTGACAGACGACAGCCGTGGGCACAAGTTTTCCTCTGACCACAGTTTTTTAAATCCAATCATTTACGCGTTTCAGTTTTCCTTACTGTTGGGCTAGTAGGAGGCAGGGAGAGTGGATTTTTCTGTAATAGGGGAGGTATGGAATTGTTGTACAGTGATATTTAAAATCGGGCTGGCCCGAGTCCCCATCATGGCTCAACAGAAATGAATCCGACTAACATCTATGAGGATGCAGGTTCGATCCCCGGCCTCACTCAGTGGGTTAAGGATCCGGCATTGCCGTGACCTGTGGTGCAGGTTGAAGACACAGCTTGGATCCTGTGTTGCTGTGGTTGTGGCGTAGGCCAGTGGCTGCAGCCCCGATTGGACCCCTAGCCTGGGAACCTCTGTAAGCCGTGGGTGCAGTCCTAAAAGGACACAAATAAAATAAAATAAAATAAAATAAAATAAAATAAGGCAGACCCTTAGAAACAATCTAGTCCAATGTCTTCGGGTTTTTTTACAAGTGAATAAACTAAGGTCCAGAGAGCTTTTTGTCACTTACCCAAGGCCATTATGACAGTTTAGTACAGAATCAGAACTAGAATCCAAGACTCTTACCCTTCAGTTCAGTGCGCTTTCTGGGACAGAATGTACTTTCCACTGTAGTGGCATTTGTTTTACCTTAGATTATAACAGCTAATATTTTGTGACCACTCCCTATGTGGCAGGAAGTGTGCTAAGCACTTAAGTGCATTATCCTATTTAATCCACAAAACAACAGCTAAGAGGTAGGAGACATATTATCCCTACTTTATAGACAAAGAGATGAAAGCTGAGAAGGGTGAAGTAACTGAGCCAAGGTTACACATCATACCTTACAGCCCCTATATATATATATTGCTTTTTTAAGGCTGCACCCGCAGCATATGGAAGTTCCCAGGCTAGGAGTCCAGTTGGAGCTGTAGCCGCTGGCTTAAACCACAGCTCACGGCAACGCTGGATCCTTAACTCACTGAGCAAGGCCAGGGATTGAACCCACAACCTCACAGTTGCTAGTTAGATTTGTTTCCACTGCACCACAGTGGGAACTCCGCAGCTCTTAATTTACTTACTAATCTAGTCCAAGAAGAAGAGAACTCAGACTAGCAGAGATATTTACATTGACCAGAATCTATAAGGTGCAAGGTCAGAATTTATATGTCCATTAGTTTGTTTGTATCCCGAAAAGATAATTTCCTGCATTAGCACTTACAAATCTATTTCTGGGGGGTTCTTTCTCCTTCCAAATGTCCTTATCGACATTCACCACCCTTCACCCTTGCAAATGTGCATAGGTTGGAACTAAGAGGAGGGCGGTGAAGATTGAAGAATTAAAAATGTCGATTGATTAGGTATCCTGGAACATTGGGCAAGGATACATCCATTTATTCCATTTGTCATTTCCAGTCATTCATAAATCTCCTCCCATGGAATTTTGGTAGAATAAAGCCACTTGAATAAAAGCCGCTGATGTAATGGATCTCTGCTCGGTGTTTGTTCTTGTCTGGTTTTCCCCCTACAGCATTTCTTCCTACACTCTTCCCACTCTCCTTCTCCTCTCCGATTGAGCACTAGGCGCCTCTACTTTGCCCAGACAAACTGCAAAGGAACACTTGGAAGTCACTGACTTAATCCCACATATGAGGCACAAAACGCAAGAGAGGCGTCCCAGCTATGGAGCAAGTAAAGGAGCCAACATTGTCTCTGAGGCGGTGCAGGTCTGATTCCCCCAGCCTGGGAACTTCCATATGCTGAAGGTGCAACCAAAAAATGGAAGGGAAAAAAAAAAAAAACTACAAGAGAAGCCATGCTGGAATGTATGGGTTATGATGACCTATGTGATTATTTAATGAATACCTTCTTCACTTTCATTCTATTGTTCCTTGGAAATAGACATGAGCAGACTTGGCCATTTAGAGCGTTGGACTTTCATCTCAGCTATCCTTTTAGAAACTCAGATTCCCCCAGGCTTATACCCATCTTTTTAACATACAGAGTGGCTATAAAGCCAACCAGAGGAAATATGAGGCTGTTCTTTGAAAATTTACTCATTATACAAATGCAAGTTATTATTTGTGAGAGTTAATTTTCTGTGTCAACTTAACCAGGCCACAGGGTATCCAGATACTTGGACAAACATTATTCTGAGTGTGTCTGTGAACATGTTTCTGGATGAGATTAACATTGGAATTGGTAGACTGAGTAAAGCAGATTGCTCTCCCTAGCGTGGGTGGGGTGGGCCTCGTCCAATCAGGTGAAGGCCTGAATAGACCCCAAAGGCTGACCTCTCCCTGAGTAAGAGACAATTCCTCCTGCCTGACAGCCTATGAGCTTGGACATCAGCTTTATTCTGCTCTCATATTCACCTGAAACATTAGCTCTTCCTGGTCTCAAGCCTCTGGCCTTCAGACCGGAATTACACCATTGGCTATCCTGGATCCATGATCTCAATTCGGTTTTGTTTGTTTTTTATGACCACACTCATGGCATAGGGAAGTTCCTAGGCCAGGGGTTGAATCTGAGCCACGACTCTGGCAAGGCTGGATCATTTACCTCAGTGGGCCAGGGTTCAAACCTGTGCCTCCGCAGTGATCTGAGCTGCCGCAGTCCGGTTTGTTTGTTTATTTGCTTGCTTGCTTTTTTAGGTCCACACCCGCAGCATATGGAAGTTCCCAGGCTAGGGGTCTAATTGGAGCTACAGCTGCCAGCCTACCCCACAGCCACAGCAATATGGGGTCCCAGCCTCGTCTGCGACCTACACCACAGCTCATGGCAATGCCAGATCCTTAACCCACTGAATGGGGCCAGGGATCGAACCACATCCTCATGGGTCCTAGTCGGGTTTGTTAACCACTGAGCCATGAAGGGAACACCTGCCTTCCAATTTTTAACCCACTGTGCCACGGTGGGATTTCTTTGATTTGTTTTTAAAAGCTACCTCTGGCCATTGTAGGGAGAATGGAGTGTGATGGGGGGCGGGGGCGGCAGGGAGGGAGGAATTAAAGCAAAAAGATCAGCTTGGAGGCCATCGTAGTCATATGGGAAAGAAATAACTGTGGTTTAACTTAATGTGGCTGGAGTTAAGATGGAGATACGTGGATGGATTTGGAATATGTTGTGAAGGCAGAGAAAATAGGACGTGCTAAGAGATTTCAGGTTAAGAGGTAAACGAATGGAAGGAATCAGAGGTGACTTTTAGGAGTTTGGCTTGAACAACTTGGTACTGAAATGGGAAACAGTATAACCGGAGGTGGGGAAAGTCAGGAGCACTGTCTTGGACGTATTAAGTTTGAGATGCCGCACAAGCAGAAAGCTGCATATTCAAGTCTAGGGTTCATGGAAAGAGTCAGTCATTCCTACTGACAGTGTTTAAAGTCATGGGACTGGGGGAGTTCCCGTCGTGGCGCAGTGGTTGGCGAATCTGACTAGGAACCATGAGCTTGCGGGTTTGGTCCCTGCCCTTGCTCAGTGGGTGAAGGATCCGGCGTTGCCTTGAGCTGTGGTGTAGGTCGCAGATGCAGCTCGGATCCTGCGTTGCTGTGGCTCTGGCGTAGGCTGGCGGCCACAGCTCCAATTAGACCCCTAGCCTGGGAACCTCCATATGCCGCGGGAGCGGCCCAAGAAATAGCAAAAAGAAAAAATAAATAAATAAATAAATAAAGTCATGGGACTGGAATGAGGTTGCTAGAGAGAGTGTGGGGGGAACAAGAGTCCCAGGACAGGGCCTAACGCTGAGCAGAGCAGTAGGATCCAAAACAAGAAATATCAAATACAGGGTTGATGAGGTATGAAGAAAATCATTAGAGTGCTTTTCCAGAAGAGAAGAAAGCAGAGCGTTGCATGAAGGAGAGTGGGAGCAAATGTGTTCGATGCTGGGAAAAGGGGAAGGAAAAGGGTAGAGAAATGACCACGAGATGTGGCAATATATCAGATTTATTTATTTATTTTTGTCTTTTTAGGGCCACACCCGCAGCATATGGAGGTTCCCAGGCTAGGGGTCGAATTGGAGCTACAGCTGCCGGCCTACATCACAGCGACAGCAACACAGGATCTGAGCCGTGTCTGCCACCTACACCACAGCTCACAGCGACGCCACATCCTTAACCCACTGAGCAAGACCACAGATCGAACCCACGCCCTCATGGATGCTAGTTGGGTTCATTAACCACTGGGCCACAATGGGAACTCCCAGATTTATGATCTGAAAGGTCATTCTAGTGTCCACATGGAGAAAGGATTTGAGTGGGCAGGAGACGGTGGCAAGATTGGAAACAGGGAGACACCAGTTAGAAAATCACTGTTTGAACTCCCATTGTGGTTCAATGGCAACGAACCCGACTAGTATCCATGAGGATGTGGGTCCGATCCCTGGCCTGGCTCAGTAGGTTAAGGATCCAGCCTTGCCAGTGAGCTGTGGTGTAGGTCGCAGACATGGCTCGGATCCCACGTTGCTGTGGCTGTGGTGTAGGCCTGCAGCTACAGCTCCAATTCGACCCCTAGCCTGGGAACCTCCATATGCCCCAGGTGTGGCCCTAAAAAGCAAAAATAAATAAATAAATAAATACAAACAAAACTCCTAAACATCCTAAAATATTTTGACATGCTCATAACTTTCCTTATGTTCCTGCAATTCTCTTTTGCTTTACTCGGTAGCAACAAAAAAGATTTGAGAAAAGAGGCCCAACTCGATAGAAGATGTGCCAGGAACTTCAGTCAAAGGGTGCCGTGCAGGGAAACCAGTCACAGAAATGCCTGAGGGACCTGTATTCTGATTAATGGAGGGTTACATAGAATAGAATGTATCCTTTACTGTGTTTGGGCCCTGACAAAATTTCCCCTAAAATGTGTGAATCCACTTTCTGCCCTTGCCCTGAGGTTGATACTCTTGTCAGTGTGGTGGTCCCTGGACCTCCTGTTAAAACTTCTCACATCTCCATGCCCCATACGTCTTTTGTCTACTTTTCTTCACGTCACTTAACATCGTCTAATATAGTACATGATTTTGTTCCATGTCTGTCCACCCGGATTAAAATGTCAGATCCATGAGGCAAGGATTGTATTCAGCTGAACATGAGGTCTTCCTGCTCTCTCCAATTGGCATGGCTTCCTCGCCTTGCTCATCTGTAGCCTCCCACGCCTTGCTCATCTGTAGCCTCCCACTCCTAGTAACCTCCCACTGCAGGTTGGCACCTGGCTCCCATCATCTACCATCCATTTACCTAATTGCTCGCTGTGTAGATGTATAGTCCTTTCAGAATTGTACTTGCGCCTTCATGGGAAACACCTTTACCAACTAGGATAGAGTGTTGATGCACGCTCTTGTCTTCAGCTTTATATCAGCCTGTCAAAACACCATTTGTCAAAGTTGCATAGATCAGCATCACTTTTGACACACCCTTCAGGGAAGTTAAGTCATACATTTGTAATAGAGCCAGATTCATTAGTCCGCATCTCACACTGGCATCCCCCAACCTCCTGGGTGATTTAATTTTTCATGTATTGAGATGCATTTTTTTGTGCTGCACAATTCTAAGAGATTTGACAAACCCAGAGCATCATGTTTCTAGCACTGCAGTACATCCTGATTAGTTCTACGGCATGAAAAACATCTCCTGTACGAGTCAAACTCTCTTCCTCTCCGAATCCCTGGCAACCATTAATCTGTTTTCCATCTCTCTGGTCTTGTCTTTTCCAGAATGCAGTATGAATGGAATTATACATTATGTAACCTTTTTCTTTCTTTCTTTCTTTTTCTTTTTTTTCTTTTTTTTGGTATTTTCTAGGGCCGCACCTGCAGCACATGGAGGTTCCCAGGCTATGGCTCATGGCTCGAATCAGAGCTGTAACCACCGGCCTACACCACAGCCACAGCAACACGGGATCCGAGCCACGTCTGTGACCTACACCACAGCTCACGGCAACGGCGGATCCTTAACCCACTGAGCGAAGCCAGGGATCGAACCGGCAACCTCCAGCAACCTCGTGGTTCGGTAACCACTGAGCCACAACGCAAACTCCCATTACGTAGCCTTTTTGGTCTGACTTCTTTCGCTTAGCAAAATGTTTCTAGGATCCATCCCTATTGTTACACAAATTAGTAGTCTGTTTACTCGTATCACTGATTACCATTGTATGGAAATACCACAATTCCAGGTTTATCCCATCCAATCTATTGAAGGACACTTTGGTTGCTTCCAGTTTTAGCTTCAATATAACACTGTATTTGTTAGCATCTCGAACTCAGCCAGCGAAAAACTCAGAAACACCTGCCGAGAGCTTCGAGGCAAGTAATCCTAACAGGCAACCAGATCTCTACTGCTTCACGAGGCTTCAGTTTGGAATGAAAGTTTGGAGGTCATGGAGTAGGAATAAATAGATGCACACTGCCTTTCCCACTTATATTGTGTCACCCAAGGCAACGCATTGAGAGACAAGTCTGCGGGGGAAAAACAAGGGAAACGATGTGAGACAACGGAACAGTTTGCCTTGCAAGAGACTAGAGTCCTTCAGGACTGGTTTTCTGTTTACAAGTCATCAATGAGGTAAAGATAACAGGCCCGAGTGTTTTACTAAGGATGTTTCACAAATTTCAAAAGCTTCCAAAATCGTGGCACACAGATTTTTCTCTACCCTGTTAGAGGCAGTGGGTGGCTCCCATGCAAGTAAGGATCTAAATGTAGTTTCAGAGATAGTTGATACAGAGGTATGGATCTGCATTTGTCCTGGTGGGTCTGGGTTTTATTCATAATTCAGGAAATTTTATACTCAGTTTTAGAAAAACTGTTGTCAGCACGTTATTACTTGAAAATGATGTATCAAAATGTTAGGGTTTTTTTTTTTTTTTAAAGAAAATACGTTTAATAGCTGTAATCAGAGTTAACTTGCTTTGACCTATAGTTCAAATACTTTTTTATTGAGATAATTTACAATATTATGTTAGTTTCAGATGTAGAACATAGTGAGTCAATATTTTTATAGATTGCACTCCATTTCAAGTTATTATAAAATAGTGGCTACGTTTCCTTATAATACATCCTTATCTCTTATTTATTTTACACATAGTAGTTTGTACTTCTTAATCCTTTACCCCTATCTTGCCCCTACCCCCTCCGCTCTTCCCATGGATAACCACAAGTTTGTTCTTTGTCTGTGAGTCTGTTTCTGTTTTGTTATGGTGAAATAAAATTCTTTTTAAGGCAAGACAAGACTTTTTTTTTTTTTTTTTTTTTTGGCTTTTTAGGGCCACACCCACGGCATATGGAGGTTCCCAAGCTAGGGGTCTAATCGGAGCTGCAGCTGCCAGCCTACGCCAGAGCCACAGCAATGTACCTTCATCACAGCTCACCATCACCAGATCCCTGACCCGCTGAGCAAGGCCAGGAATTGAACCGGCATCCTCGTGGATACCAGTGGGATTCATTTCCGCTGTGCCACAACGGGAACTCCAGGACAAGAAAATTTTTGAACATAAAATTCTCCCTTGGCCTATTAGGGCTGCTACCCTTCCTCTTTTGGATGCATTGTGCATCTGCATGATACATTAACTAGATCCTTTTAGAAGGCACAGGAAATCCTGCTTGCCAAAAAAAAAAAAAAGCAATTTTTTCCTGGCGCCAGCACAGTAAATCCTTGGAAGATAACATTCCCTTCTCAATCCTGTAAGGGGTCAAGATGACCCACTACGTGCCTGTTGGACTATGTAAACTTTGATGCATAACCCTTTATCTCAAAAACTTATATAACTGTGCTTTGACCTCAGAGCTTTCTGAAACACTGTCTCCTAGGATATAATCTTCAGGTTGGCTTGGATAATATTTTGTACTCCTTTCTTAGATTGACTATCGATTAATTTTTTTCATCAACAGTTATATTCATTCACTTTTTATTTTTTAGATTCCACATATAAGTGGTAACATAGAGTATTGTCTTTCTCTGACTCATTTCACTTAGCATAATGAGGTTATTATCTTTGAAAAGACTGAGTAAAAGTTTAGCTATGTCTTCCAGGAGATTTGGTAATAGTTAGATTTAAGAAAAAGACTTGAAAAAGGCATTCTGTAAGCATGTTTCTGCCAAGTAGATTAGGCACATGAAACAAAACCAAAATATTTCTACGCAGGAATATCTTGTCAATAAACAATTACTTCACACCCCCTTTTGATTTTCTGGTGTGTTGTTTTGATGGTGGTGACACTAGTGAAAAGTGACCATGGGAAACACAAGGGGAAAAACAAATGGGACAATATTAAAAACTGAAAATCACACCAAAACATTACTAGTATTATAATGGAAATAAATCACATTAAAACTAATTTAAGTCACTTAAAATAAAATTAAATTAAAAAGCCAAATACGGAATCTTCATGCTTAAAAGATAAACTAACACTTTATTTTACAAGTGAAATTAAAATCTATAAAATATGCAAAATGTTTTATATTTTATATTAAATAAACATTATACTTACTAAGTGATGCACTTTCCCCCACACATTATATTGAGTTTACCTTAATATTCTTATGTTTTTAAAAGTAATATATATTTATTATGGAAAATTAAGTTTATAAAATTATAAAAAAAGAAAATTAAAGTGAACCGCAATCCCAGTACCCAGAAACCACCATCATCTTTTTCAGTCTTTCTTTTCTTTCCATACATATTTATAGCCATTTTTAAAAATAAAATGGGGATCATGCTGCATATACAAAGTAATTTCAGTGTCCTATATGAACAGGAAAAGTAAAAAGATAACGACCAGAGTTCATGCAGGTGTCTGCAATAAATTTTAAAAGTCAGTATGTCTTATTAACTGTATAGCCAAATAGGAACTTATTTTCAGGCTTGGTGGATATATTAAGCAGTTCAAACCTTTTGGGGAAAAAAACTGGGCATATAATAAAAGTGACAAACATATATCTTCCCTTTCTGTCTTGTGAAGATTGTAACTCAAGAAATGAAAGCCAAAAACATTGGTCAAGAAGGATGTGGGAGTTCCTGTTGTGGCGCAGTGGAAACGAATTTCACTAGGATCCGTAAGGATGCAGGTTAGATCCCTGGGCTCGCTCAAGGATCTGGCATTGCCGTGAGCTGTGGTGTAGGTCGCAGACGAGGCTCAGATCTGGTGTTGCTGTGGCTGTGGTGTACGCCGGCAGGTGTACCTCTGATTTGACCCCTAGCCTGGGAACTTCCATATGCCACACCTTCAGCCCTAAAGAAAGCAAAAAAAAAAAAAAAAAGAGAGAGAGAGAGAGCGAATGTTACTAGCAAACAAACAAAAACCAGATGAAAAGTTAAAGAAATGCAGCATATACATACAATGGAACACTATTCAGCTTTAAAAAGAAGGAAATTAAGTCAGACAGAGAAAGCCAAATACCATATGATATTACTTATATGTGGAATCTAAAAAATTACTTATATGTGGAATCTAAAAAATGATATAAATGAACATGTTTACAAAACATAAATAGACTGACAGACATAGGAAATAAACTTCCGGTTACCAAAGGGGATAGCGAGGTGGGGAGAGGAGAGAGAAATTAGGGGTTTGGGATTAACATATACATACTATTTTGTATAAAATAAACAGCAAGGACTACTGTATCACACAGGGAACTATAGTCAATATCTTATAACAACCTTTACTGCAAAAGAATCTGAAAAAGAATATATATATATATATATATATATATATATATAATATATATATAAAACTGAACCACTTTATGCCTGAAACTAACACAACATTGTAAATGAACTATACTTCAACCATTTTAAAAGGCGAAGAAAAGAGCATCTGTGGGGAAGGTGAAGAAGATTCAAGCATAATAGTAATTTCCTATTTATTTTAGCGAACCTCAAGATGAAGCTGTCCAGTGATTTATCAAGACCATTCAGCTTTCTGGAAAGTAGAAACCAGAAAACATTACTTCAGACAGAGAAAAAAATATTTCTCAGATCTCCCAACTGAAATAAAATGCAAGAATTAATAAGTGAAAAATTAAATTGCCAATAAAAGCTAATACTAAGGTATTAATTCTGTTTTATAAAATAAGTAGGTTTTACATGGGGTTTCCTTAATTATATGCCCCCAGATTCCTTTGCATTATTGAAAGAATGAAGTTAGTCATTACATATTGAGACATGAAAAAGAATAAAGGAAGAGGGTTGGGGGGGAAGGAACTTCTGCAATATGCAATAAGTTCGATGAATGAACCTTGGGGACCTTATGCGAAGTGAAATAGGCCAGCCATAGAAAGACAAACACTGCATGATTCCTCTTATATGAGGAAAACAGCCAAGGTCATAGAATCAAAGTGTGGAGTGATGGCTGCCAGGGTTTGGGGAGAGGGGGACCTAGGAATTTACCAAGCAATGGGCATAAAGTTTTGGTTAAAAAAGATGAATAAGCTCTAGAGAGCTGCTGTTATAACACTGAACCTGTAGCCGACAACGAGGTATGGAACACTTAAAAATTTGTTAGGAAGGTAAATCTCATGTTAGGTGTTCTTGCCATAATAAAAGAAAATTCCTAAAAAACAAACCAAAAAAAGGTTAACGACCACGCTGGAAAGAAGTTTTCACTTTCCTTTCACTCTAAGCATATATCATCATTGTACTACGATCAGAAGTATGACATTTAAAACATGACTGTATGGAGTCTTATGTATGTATATTGAAAAAAATGAAACCACAGAGACATGCATGTGAACAAGTGTATGAAATGTTCTCTATAAAAATAAGTAGATGACCGAAGTACACGACACCCATCAGAATGGCGAAAAGAGGATCGAGTGACAACAAAGAAGGCAGGTGAGGATGAATATCCATCAGCTGTGAGAGCTGGGGGTTTGCAGATGTCAGTGATACAGGAATTCTCCCTGGCCACCCTTCAAATCAGAAGTTGCAGGCCTTTACACACTTGCGGTTCTGTGTTTTTTCCAAATGTGAGAGAATGTGTATTTGATGAAATGCGCGCATAGCTGTTTGGCAACATGTCTCAGGAGAGCTGAGATTACAGTAAAAAGTGAACATTTCTAGCACCATCTTCGTGACATCCTGGGTTGGCTCCGCTCCAGTGGTCTTAAAGGAGCATTGCACAATCCCCTCAAAATTATCCCGGAGTTCCCATTGTGGCTCAGTGGGTTAAGGACCTCACGTAGTCTCTATGAGGATGCGGGTTTGTTCCCTGGTCTCCTTCAGTGGGTTAAGGATCCAGTGTTGCTACAAAATGTGGCACAGGTCACAGATGCAGCTCTGATTCGCCCCCTAGCCCGGGAACTTCCATATGCTGCAGGTGTGACCATAAAAAAATAAAAAATAAAAAAATCAGTTATCCCAATTCATTTTGTACTAAGGATAAAGCATGAATAGGTCCCTCCTCTCCCCAAACCCCTTTTGCTCTAAAGCATATTTGACCCTCCCTCCTTTCTTCACAAAGCCTTCCTAGACGCACTTGGTCCACAGTGAGCCCTTCCTATGAGAATTGCTCCTGCATTTTGGGGAGAGGTTCAGGTGGCATTCCAAGAACCCTGTAATTTAGTACATTCTTCTGTGTTCACGGTCCTGCTCTGTTTGCCAGTGATCTGCTATCTCCCCAGGCAGGTTGTGCTCTCCCCGAGGATAAGGTATTAGCGTCAGATACTTTACCTTTTCCACCCCCTTGGTGGGTTCGCACAGTTGGAAACCAAATGAGTATTCCAAAAAACAACGCTTGAGAATGAACCGGGGGGAATGCCATCAACATAAACTCAATATCCCTCTAGAGCATTTAAAAAATAACTACAAGAAAAAAATTTTTTTAAAAAGAAGAGTATCTTTAAGGAGCAAAAAAAAAAAAAAAAAAAAAAAAAAAAAGCTACGAGAGGGCTCCTGCATGAGCAGTAGTTAACAAATTAAGTTGGGCTCTGTTTTTTTTTTCATGTGGGGGGATAGTCTTTTCAGGGCGCCACTTGCAGCATATGGAAGTTCCTAGGCTAGGGGTCGAATTGCAGCTGCAGCTGCCAGCCTACACCACAGCCACAGTAATGCAGGATCCGAGCCACACCTGACACCTACACCACAGCTCACAGCAACGCCGGATTCCTGACCCACTGAGCGAGGCCAGGGATCAAACCCGCATCCTCATGGATACTAGAATCCTCATGGATACTAGTTAGATTCATTTCCGCAGAGCCACAACAGCAACTCCTGTTAGGCTCTGTATTTAACTACCCTGAAGTTTGGGCCTGTCTTCCCTGGGCATTTAGCCAGAGATTACGGAGAAAAATGAGCCTTGGCTGAAAGCCTTGTTGGGAAGCGGAGAGATACCGTACAGGTGTTGGTGTGGGAACAACAGCAGATAGACTGAGTCATCGGCCCAACAGGAGTGCATCCAGGAACAAAGGAAAACACGATGCACACTGATCCATGGGACTCTGATTTGTTGCTAAATCTTTTCCTGTCTCCACAGCGCCTTTGACATTTCATTTCTCAGGCTGTGTTGTAGGAGGCGGGGCTGCTTCTGTTTCGGATATTTCTTGGATTGTGCCTGGGGCTTCTTGAAATGAAGCTGGGTGGCAGGTTTGCATCCGTAGCCCTGCATCATTTTTGTGATAATATCAATGCCTTCTGGCCAAAGACTCCCAGGAACACACACGTAGGGATCAAGCTGGGTTTGTCCCTTGTGTCAGCAAGAGAGAAATACACCGCGGAGAACTGCGAGGCATTTTACGAAAAGCGTGTTTAGAAGATTCATTATAGGATTTGAGCTTTGCTTGGGTGACTTGGGGGAGAGTCAAAGGAAGCTGCGGTTCAGTCTAGGTTGGCTGCTGTCAGAAAGCAGACCTGTTCTGGGGTTGAATATCTCAAGAAATTTTACCTGGGGTGGGAGGCAGACTAGACCAAGGCGGAACATGAACTGTCATTGGTAAAGTAGCAGGGGTCACTCATAGCAGCCAGGAAGGAGAGCGGTTTCTTCATTTCTGTGGTTTGGCCAATGTTCATGTTTCGTCTGGGTTCAGACATTATTGAGCAGTCTCGTTTTCGTCTCAATCCATCATAGTCGCAGAGTTGCCTCGTCTAGTGTTGCTGTCCTGAGAAATTGTTCAGGTTCAAAAGAACCCTAAACCCTAGTTTGGTGCTACTGCTAGTTTTAGGCCAGTACCTAGCCACAGGAGATGCTTTTCTCTTTCTTTATTTTATTTTAGTCTTTTTTTCTTTTTAGGACCATACCCACAGCCTGTGGAGGTTCCCAGGCTAGGGGTCTAATCAGAGCTGTAGCAACTGGCCTACACCACAGCCACAGCAACATGAGATCCGAGCCGCGTCTGCGACCTACACCACAGCTCACGGCAACGCCAGATCCTTAACCTGATGAGTGGGGCCACGGATTGAACCCGCAACCTCATGGTTCCTAGTCAGATTCGTTTCCACTGTACCACGATGGAAACTCGGCTTTTCTCTTTCTGTTTTATTGAGTGACCAGAAGGCCATGTGCAAGGGGTTTCCTTACATGCATTTCAAATAGGCCTGACCTCCCCCTCCCACCTGCAGGCATTTCTGTATTTAAGCCCACACTCCCCTGCCCCACGGCGTTACTCTAGCTCCCTCTACCCATCCCCTGGCATATTTCTGGGGCTTGCCCCCAATCCTACCTCTTCCAGGAAGCCATCTCAGCCCACTGCACTCCAAAGGACTTTCTTGTTGCTCTGATCTTGGGGCCTTTATTGTTTGCTCTACTTTGTTGGGATTTTAGGGCCTAACACTGCATGTAATCTACTATGTATGTGGTGATAAGAAGTGACGTGTACTGTTAATTGCCTTTTACTGCACAAATCTTATCTCTCCAAAGAACCCTAAGCTACTTGAGAGCAGGGATCATATGCTAACAACTCACATTATTTATGTCCCAGGCTCTGTTCTAAGTTTTTTTTAAAATGATTTTTATTGTTTCCGTTATAGTTATAGAGTTCTGTCAATTTTCTACTGTACAGCAAAGTGACCCAGTCACACACACATGTATATATGCTTTTTCTCACACTATCTTCCATCATGCTCCATCATAAGTGACTAGATATAGCTCCCAGTGCTGTACAGCAGAATCTCATTGCTTATCCATTCCAAAGGCAATAGTTTGCATCTATTAACCCCAGATTCCCAGTCCACGCCACTCCCTCCCCCTTGATAACCCCAAGTCTGTTCTCCAAGTCCATGAGTTTCTTTTCTGTGGAACAGTTCATTTGTGCCCTATATGAGATTCCAGATATAGGTGATGTCATATGGTATTTGACTTTCTCTTTCTGACTTACTGTCCTAAGTTTTTACATGTATTAAATACTTATATAATTCAACCACCCTGTGAATTAAGTACTATGATCTCCATTTTTCAGATGAAAACAAAACACCTCTTTCTAGCCCTTTCTGCTACCCCTACTATCTCTTCCCCATCCAGTTCACACAGAGGCTGGTTAATGATGCAAAAGGCAGGGGAACAGTGTGTGCGGATTTCTACCCAAATGTTATTCAGGTACAACTCACTTTACACGATGTTTCTTGAAAATTGGCATTAATAAAACCGTTTGCCTAAACAGAGCAGCTCCCATTACAATGGAGATTAAGGTAACATTATGAGGGTCTATGAAGATACTACGTCAAGTTAGATCAATGCAATTTGGCATATGTAATATCTCCTTAGACTCTCACAGCGATGCTACCCTTATCTTCATTTTACAGGCGAGGAAACCAAGGCACAGTCTGGTTCCCAGTAAAAGAAGAGGAAGACAGGATAAAGAGGTAAAAGAGAAGAGGAAAAAAAAAGTAAAATTAGGGAGATTCTGTTGTGGCTCAGTAGTAACAAACACAACTAGGATCCATGAGGAGTCAGGTTTGATCCCTGGTTCAGTGGATTAAGGGTCTGGCATTGCCATAAGCTGCAGTGTAGGTTGCAGACATGCCTCACATCTGGCGTTGCTGTGGTTGTAGCATAGTCTAGCAGCTGCAGCTCCAGTTCGACTACTGGCCTGAGAACTTCCATATGCTGTGGGTGCGGCCCTACAAAAAAAAAACAAAAGAATAAAATTTAAAATTTAAAAATTCAAATGGAATTTTTCACAGAAATAGAACAAACAATCCTAAAATTCATGTGGAATCACAAAAGATGTTCAATATTCAAATCAATCCTGAGAAAGAACAAAGTGGGAGACATCACACTTCTGATCTCAAACTATATTACAAAGCTAAGGAATCAAAATAGTATGGCACTGGCATAAAACAGACACAGAAATTAATGGAACAGAAATAGAGCCCAGAAATAAACCAACCCATATATGGTCAACTAATATTTGACAAGGGAGCCAACAATACCCAATGGGGAAAGGATGGTGTTTTCAATAAAATGTGTTGAGAAAACTGGATATTCACATGCAAAAGAATGAAATTAGACTCCTATCTTACATCACTCAAAAAAATTAACTTGAAATGGATTAAAGACTTAAATTAAGGCTGGAAATTGTAAAACTCCTAGAAGAAAACATAAGGAAAAATCTCCTTCACATTGGTCTTCACAGTGATTTTTTTGGATATGATTCCAATATTACAAGGAACAAATCATAAATCAACAAGTGGGTTACATCAAAATTTTTAGTGCTTATGTGCTTCTGAATAACATTCCATTATATACAGGTATATAATTCCATTAATATATATAATTAAATATATGTAATGGAATATTACTCAGCCATAAAAAGGAAATCCTGCCATTTGTGACAACATGTACAAACTTTGAGGGCGTATGCTAAGGGAAATAAGTAGAGAAAGACAAACGCTATATTATCTCACTTATATATGGGATCTTAAAAAACTAAAATCATAGAAACAGACGCTAGAATGGTGGTTGCCAGGGACTGGCAGTGGGGGAATTGTGCACATGTTGGTCAAAGTGTCACAACTTCCAGCTATTAGGTAAGTGAGTTCTAGGGATCTAATGCACACACTGCAGTAGCTATAGTTAACAATACTGCATGATATATTTGAAGATTGCCAAGAGAGTAAACCTGAATTTTTCTCCAAAGAAGCGGTAGTTATGTGATGTGATGGAGGTGTTAACTAACCTTATTGTACTAATATATATGTATATCAGAGCATCACATTGTACACCCTAAATATACACAGTGTTATGTATCTACTGTATCTCAATAAAGCTGAGGAGGGAAATGCAAGTGGAGGGCCAGAGGTGAAAGGATGGTTGCGGCGCTTTCTTGGGGCGGGTTAGGAGAGGTGAGGGAAAGTTTAGGTAGGTGTTTTTCTACTGTGAACCTGCAAGGACAAGGAAAGGAAATCAGGACTAGAACCTTCCCAGAGGCACTTCCTAGCCAACTGTCCCGGCACAAGATCTGAGGTCAGAGTTGCCAAAACAAACAAAAACAAGCAACCCCCCACTCCCAAAATAAAAAAACCACAAAAACCTGTAACGTCTTCTCTGGCCTGTAGCAAACCCTCTACACAAAACACAGTCCCACTGCTCCACCCAGTGGCAGTCTCGAGGTAGTGCGCTGCGAGCCACCAGAGTCCACCAGAGCCACCCAGAAGGCATTAGAACCGTGCAGTGGCAGGGAAGAGTGGCTATGTTACTATTATTTGCTAATTCCCAGGGGATTGTGATGTGCTGCTGTAGTTGAGAATGGCTGGCCAAAGTCACACTTTCCCTATGACATGGAGACTTTCTCAGGTGCCAATCAGGATGGCAGGCAGTAGCTGGGCAAGATGCTAACCTAGGCCATCCCTTTGCTTTTTGCGTTCTCAGGAGTTTCACTCTTTCTCATCAACTGCCATTTCTCAGTGGGTGATTGTGTGTTAGGTGCTGGGAATAAAGTACCACACAAGACAAACAAGGTCTCTGTTCTTATGGAGCACAGGGAGGGAGACAGACAAGCAAAGCTGTATTTACAGACAGTGATAGGTTCTGTGAAGGAAATGGACATAGTGTTGAAATAAAAATAACTTAGGTGAGAGAAGACCTCTTTTAGGAGGTGAGATTGAAGCTGAGACATAAATAATAAGTCAGCTATACCCCAAATAGCTAAAGCAATCTTGAGAAAAACAGAACAAAGCTGGAGGTATCATGCACCCTGACTTCAGACTATGCTACAAAGCTACAGTAATGAAACAGCATGGTATGGCATCAAAACAGACACACAGATCATGGAAAAGAAAAGAGAACCCAGGAGTTCCAGTTGTGGCACAGTGGAAACGAATCCCATTAGGAACCGTGAGGTTGAAGGTTTCATCCCTGGCCTCGCTCAATGGATTAAGGATCCGACATTGCCATGAGCTATGGTGTGGGCTGCAGACATGGTTCGGATCCTGCATAGCTGTGGCTGTGGTGTAGACTGGCAGGTGTAGCTCCAATTTGACCCCTGGCCTAGGAACATCCATATACTGTGAGTGTGACCCTAAAAAGCAAAAAATAAAAATAAAAAAGGAAAAGAGAGCCCAGAAATACACCTATACACTTTTGGTCAATTAATATACAATAAAGGAAGCAAGAATATACAATGGAGAAACGACAATCTCTTCAATAAGTGGTCCTGAGAAAACTGGACAGATACATGTAAAAGAATGAAATTAGAATACTTTTCTCACACCATATACAAAAAATAAACTCAAAATGAAATAAAGAGCTAAACGTAAGACCTGAAACCATAAAACTCCTAGAAGAGAACATAGGCAGAACACTCTTTGACATAAATCATAGCAATATTTATTTGGATCTGTCTCCTAATGCAAAAGAAACAAAAGCAAAAATAAACAAATGGGACCTAATAAAACTTACAAGCTTTTACCCAGTAAAGGAAACCATTGGCAAGATGAAGAGACAACCTACTGAATGGGAGAAAATATTTGCAGTTGGTATGACTGATAAGGGGTTAATATCCAAAATATATAAACAGTTCATACAACCTACTATTAAAAAAAAAAAGCAAACAACTCAATTAAAAAGTGGGCAGAACTTTTTCAGCAACATTGATGGACCTAGAGATTGTCATACTAAGTGAGGTAAGTCTGACAGAGACAAATATATGATATATATCACTTATATGTGGAATCTAAAAAATAATACAAATGAATCTATATACAAAGCAGAAACAGACTCACAGACATAGAAAACAAACATGGTTTCCAAAGGGGGAAGGGATAAATTAGGAAAATAAGGATAACAGATACAAACCACTATACATAAAATAAACAAGCAAAAAGGGTTCACTGTATAGCACAGGGAACTACATTCAATATAGGTAATAACTTATAGTGGAAAATAATCTGAATATATATATTCAGATTCACTATACATATATTCAGATTCATATATATATATATAAACACATATATATATAACTGACTCACTTTGCTGCACACCTGAAACTAGCACGATATTGAAACTAGCACTATATTTCAATTTATAAAACAACAAAAATGGGCAGAAGAACTGCATGGACATTTTTCCAAAGAAGATATACAGATGGCCCACAGGCATATGAAAACATGCTCAACATTGCTAATCATCAGAGAAACGCAAATTAAAACAACAGTAAGCTATCACCTCACACCTGTCAGAATGGTTACCAATAAAAAGACAACAAATAAGTGGGAGTTCCCATCGTGGCACAGTGGAAACGAATCCAACTAGGAACCATGACGCTGCAGGTGCGGCCCTAGAAAGCAAAAAAAAAAAAAAAAAAAAAAAAAAAAAAAAAAAAAGACAACAAATAAGAAGTGTTGGCAAGGCTGTGGAAAAAGGGGAACACTTGTGCACCATTGGTGGGAATGTAAATTGGTGCAGTCACTATGGAAAACAGTATAGAGGTTCCTCAAAAAACTAAACATAGAACTACCATATGATCCAGCAATTCCACTTCTGGTCATATATCTAAAGAAAATGAAAACTCTAATTTGAAAAAACACTTGCACACCAATGTTTATAGCAGCGTTATTTATAATAGCCAAGATATGGAAGCAACCTAAGTGTCCACCACCAGAAGAATGGATAAAGACTATGTGGGGTATTACTCAGCCCATAAGCTTAATGAAATTCTGCCATTTGCAACAGTGGACCTGGAGAGAGTATTATGCTTAGTGAAATACGTCAGAGAGACAAATAATCTATGTTGTCACTTATATGTAGAATCTGAACATAAAACAATTGAATGTATATAACAAAACAGAAATAGACCCACATATATAGAGAACATACCAATGGTTACCAGTGGAGAGGGGGAAAGGGAAGGGGCAAGAGAGAGGTAGCGGACTAAGAGTACAAACTACTATATGTAAAATAAGTGAGATGCAAGGATATATTGTGCACCAGAGAAAAATATATTCATTATTTTTTAATGACTGTAGTCAGTATAGTCATTAATACCTTTGGAGTGAAATCTATTAAAATATTGAACCACTATGTTATGCACCTGAAACTAATAGTGAAAATCAACTATACTTCAACTTTCAAGAAGTCAGCTATAGGAAGAGTTGAAGCAAGGCTTCTTCCAGCCCACAGAGTGCCTTTGTTCCAAAAGGGAAATTAACTCCCCTTTGAATACACTTAGCCCTGTCAACTTGTGCTAAGTGCTCACTGGCACTTTGAGGTAAAGCGATAAATCTCCTTCTCCAGGCAATTACAGTCCACACCACGGCATACCGCTTAGACAGCAGATTGTGGGCTAGATTTCAATTCATCTATGCCTCAGCTGGATGCCCTTGTGTAGACAAGCATCTGCACAGTCTTAGGTGGGAGTAGGGAGTAAGGACCTGGCTTCCCCTCTTCCCGTGGCTAACTTCAAGCAGATGGAATTGCGTGTGCAGGAAAGAGCTTCTCCGAATACATGCCCAGGACTGTGATTGCAGGATCATATGCCTCAATTTAAAAAGAATTCCATTTTAGCCATTCCAGGTTAGAGATATATATGTAAGACAGTCAAGTGGAGATGTCAAGTAGAGTTTGTTATGGCACTGTATCTCAGAGGAGAGGTTTGGGTATATTGATTTGCAAAGTATCATTATTTGAGTTATTTTTAAAGTCATGAAAAAGGATCAGATCACTTAGGGAAAGAAAATGCAGAGAGGTAAGTCCCAGAACTGACACCAGAGAAACTCCAGTTTGAGGGAATCAGGTAGACAGTGACCAATATGGGGGGGGGGGGACGAACCAGGAGACTCTGGTGCCATGGAAGTGCTGAAATGAAACGATTTCAAAAATAGTGTGGACAGCTGCAGCTGAAGGATCAAGAAGGATGAGAATTAGAAAAGTGATCCATGGCTTTGACCATATGCTGATCATTGAGGATCATAATAAGAAGAGACCACACTGGAAAAATAAAAGTGTGGGGTGCCTAAAATTGAGATTTGGGAGAAATAATGTCTATTTTCACTAAGAAAAGTCTGGGACCCTGAGCATGGTGCTGGGACTGAGTGGCTAAGGTAAAGTAGATGAAGCATTGGAAATGAGGAAGCTAAGAAACAGAGAGGCTTGGATTTTGAATGGTGGAAATGTCAAAGATTTGAGATATGGAGGAAGCGTAGTAAGGTTGCCAGGCAGTCTTGAGTGTGCTCGTCGCCCCAAATTTGTGGTGAACCCAACCAGATGATTTTTAATATTTTCAGCTGCTTCTGTATGAACGAAGATCCACGTGGTTCACGTAGGGTTTGGGGTTAGCCTAGTGGATATGATAGGCAGCTAAGAGGAGAAAGGAAGTGGAATGACTTTAACAAGGGAGTGTGTATTGGCTTCCTATGACTGCTGTAACAAATAACCACAAATGTAGTGGCTTAAAACAATACAAGTTTTATTATCTTACAGTTCTGCAGATCAGAATCTTACAGGGCTAAAACCAGGGTGTCAGCTGGTCTGTGTTCCTTCAGGAGTCTCTGGGAGAGAACCTGTGTCCTTGCCTTTTCTAGCTTCTAGAGGCTCCCTCTGTTCCTTTGCTTATAGCCCCCTCCTCTACTTTCAAAGGCAGCAATATTAGGCTGAGTCTTTCTCAGGCTGCCGTCTCTTCAGTTCTCTCTTCTAGTTCCCTCTTCCACTTTTAGGCACCCTTGTGATTGCGCTGGGCTCGTCTGGATAAACGAGGACAATCTACCTTAAGAGGTCAGTTGATTAGCAAACTTAATTCCATTTTAACCTCAGTGGCCCTTTGCCATATAACCTAGAATATTCACAGGGTTTCAGGGATTAGGATGTGGAGTTTTGAGGGGGAGGCCAGCTTTCTCTCTACCACAGAGCGATTATAACAATGTCAGTGGATGGACTTGACACTGGGTAAGAAGGCAAATGAAGAAAACTGTGGGCAGATGAAGAGTAGGAAAGTGATGAAGTCAATGAATTGGAGAAGTAATCTGATGAGATTGAGGGACTGTAGCACTCGAGTAGAAATTTTCAAAATGGTGTGGTTTCTGGTAATGGAAAAGGCTAGTGTAGGATCGTATCATAGAGGCAAGTATCATAGAAAAGACCAGATAAAGCAGCCATGGGGTCTTGGTGATGAAGAGCCAGAGGGAGGATTCCATAATGGTGCTTGCTGTCCCTCGTGTACACATGGTGGAGGGAGCTCCTGGGAATGGCTCTCACCAGTGTCTGTGTTTCCAGGGACTATGGTTGCTTTCTGCCTCTCCAGGAGACTCTCCAAGATCAGCAGAATTGTAGAATCACCAGAAAGAATGCACCTTAGGAGTTCCCATCATGGCTCAGTGATTAACGAATCCGACTAGGAACCATGAGGTTGCAGGTTCGATCCCTGGCCTCACTCAGTGGGTTAAGGATCTGGTGTTGCCGTGAGCTGTGGTATAGGCTGGTGGCTACAGCTCCGATTCGACCCCTGGCCTGGGAACCTCCATATGCCGTGGGTGTGGCCCTAAAAAGACAGAAAGACCAAAAAAAAAAAAAAAAAAAAAAAAGAATGCACCTTAGAGACCAAGAAGCAGGTGATGCATTTCTGAGCTGTCACCCGGACAGAGAGTGGGAACCATGAGCACATAGTCCCTACACGGGCTGGAACCTGAAGATTCATAGTGTTAAGCCCTGTGACCTCACCTGATTAACACACCACTCGCCAATCAGAGAACCATGTATGAGCTGATCGTATTCCCCATGACCCTCTCTCTCACCTTGTTTTAAAACCCCTTCCTCAGAAGCCATCAGGGTGTTTAGGTCTTTTGAGCATGAGCCACCCTTAACTGTTCCCTTGATCCCTTGCAATAAATGATGTACCTTCCTTCACCGCACACACATAACAGAGAAGTAATGAAAGTAAAAGTCTAGGGTATGGGATGGGTCATTTAAGTAGATATTACAATCACCAAGAATGATGAATGAGCTTCAGCTTAAGGAGGACAACTGAGTCAGGAGGAAAAGATATAAACCCCACAAGCTCGGCAAGCCTGAGAATGAGAAGGGGCCACTGGCGGTGCCAACTCGGCCAGGACCAGGGCCCAGCAGGGCTTCGGCTCCTGCTCAACAGGAAGGAGGGAGCCTGACCCTCCAGCCCACTCCCAGGGGCGGGGCTCCAGGTCACAGGCTTGTGCAGTGACCCCCCCTGGGATGTAGAGGCAAGGCCGAGTCCCTCGACTTGGGGGCATGTCTGTCGGTCCCCTACCCCTCCCGTGGCTTCCCGAACAGCAGGAGGTGCCAGGCCTGAGGGCCCTGTGCCCTTCACTCCAGGGCTTTGGGCTCCTCCAGGGAGATGGCACCCCGGGGTGGTGCTTCTCTCTGGTGAGCATCCACAGCTCAGTCTGGCTGTGACGCGGTGGACTAGGAGGCCAGTGACAGGACACGTCTCTCCCTGCGTGTGTGTGGCAAGGCGAGGCCTCGCCGGGGGCACAGTCCCTCATTGCCGCCGCCAGATGGCAGCAGCATGAGCGCCACGCCCGGCCCCCGGAGCAGAAGCCTCCCAGGAGGCCCTGCAGAGGCCCCTGAGACGGGCAGGAAGAGGATGGGAAGGCCCTCTGCACACAGGCAGGCCCTGGGCAGCTAGAGGAGAAGCACCACTGGCGGTGAGAGTGAGTTCACAGCCTCCGTGATTCAGTCAACAAACACCTACCTGTGCAAAGGCACCGTGAGCATCAGGAACTTGAAGAAGGTCTGGACCGTCCCCCTAGAGCGCCTGTGTTTGTTTATTTGTTTGTTTGTTTGGGCATTTTAGGGCTACCCTTGCAGCCTATGGAGGTTCCCAGGCTAGGGGTCGACTTGGAGCTACAGCTGCTGGCCTACACCACAGCCACAGCAATACCAGGTCTGCGCCTCATCTGTGACCTACACCACAGCTCATGGCAACACCAGATCCCCGACCCACTGAGAAAGGCCAGGGATCGAAGCTGCATCCTCATGGATGCTAGGCAGATTCATTTCCACTGTGCCACAATGGGAACTCCTGCCTGTGCTTTTTGAGAGCAGCCAACCTGTGTCCACGCATCTCAGCACAACCAGGAGAGCCTGTGAAGGGGCTGAGGGGGAACAGACCCAGAACAGAAGGCTTCCTGGAGGTGGTGAGTTTGGGGCCTGGCTGTCAAGGAGAGCTCCGGACTGGTCTTCAGGGAGTGTGCCCGGCCACGTCCAACAGGAAGTAGAAACCTCTTCCGGCTGCTGTGGCCTTGGGTCCTTGCCCCGTCCCACCCCACCCCGATGATGGGTCTGCACAGGGCAAGGACGTGGCCACTTCTGTTGACTGACTGGGAGCGGGGTGGGGAAAGAGAGCACCTCTCCCTGAGGAAATCTGAAATCCTGGATTGTGCCAACTTCCTGTCTTGGAGAAGATCAGATGCAGGGCAGGCAGCACCCAAACAGCCGAGATAGGGAGTAGGACATCCTGGATGGGTTTGCACTACTAGAGCAGGCTCCTGGTCACTGACCCTTTGGACTTCTGGGCCACATCCTTACCATGAAGAGAGGCCCCACCTCCCCCCGTGTCAGAAACTGGGAAGAGGCTCTCCCTCAGTTTTGCTTTAGGTATTTGCTGAAGGCACACTTGCTCAGCTTTGTCCTTTCTTCTTTGTTTACTGGTGCGAATTCATTGTCCCTCCCAAGAACTTGGACCCAACTCCAGCTTCCTAGTGAGACAGCTTGCTGCCGCTGCCAACGCACCATCTCCTCCAGGGTCCTCTTCGCTCCTGTCATTTCATAGCCAGAGTTTTTCACTGGCAACTGCTTGCTCCATGACAACAGCTTGCTCCACAGCAAGCCCGGTGCCCAGGCCCGCCTGTCTGCACCAAGAAGAAGCTCTAGGTGCACACTTGGTTACTGCAGGCTTCGTGATTGACAGCAGTCATCATGTTGTGTTTTGGCTCTGCTGATAAGTGGAGGAGGCAACTGAAGGGGATATGATTGAGTATAAATAGAATCTTGGCAAATACATCAGAACACAAACACAGTGTGTAGTCGTGAGGGCCCGGTTTCCAGAGAGCTTAGCCAACCCCTCCAGGAAGGGCCCAGGAATGATGGTGGGGGAGACAGTAGGATGGGGACCATGGACAATTCTGCCATCTTTGAGTTTTTCACGTATCAAACAAGAACAGATACAAATGACAGTTCCAATGGCGCAAGGCATTGGTACATTGGAAGTTACCCAATAAACGTGGTAGACGTGTAAATGCATGATTTAATGAATACAGTTGATCAGTTTGGGCAGGAGGTGAAAAGGATGGGAGGGCACTGTGCTAGGGGAGAGGGGAAGGGGTTGGCAGCACAAAGAGGAATATGTGCTGATATAGGAGGCATAAGATCTTCTTAGTAGTTCTTTTAGTAGTAATAATTAATTATTAGTAGTAATAATTATGGCTTCAATCTGCTATGCAGGCCCATTTGCCACACTGCCCATGCTGGAGCCATTTCACTCCCATGCACACACACTTGCACACATCTATTACGCAGGCTGTTTCCTTTCCATGCAGTGACCTAGGCCCTCTTCCTTCCCCCTTCCCTGCCATCCTCCATCGCTAGGTAAACTCCTAGTGATCCTTCGGGATCCAGGTGAGATCCCTCCCCTTGAGCACCTTCCTAGGCACCAATCCAGTTCCTTCCTTCCCTCCTCCCAGTTCATCATTCTCTCTCCCATATTCCCGTAGCACTGTGTGTTTGATCCCTGTTTTAGGACTTGACACTTGTGTCTTCATTATCTAAGTGTCTGTCTTCCCCTCTAGACCATGAATTAGGGCGAGCCATGAGTCTTAGGCATCTGTGAGTGGGGTCTCTCTAGCACAACCCTGGGTATATAGGTGGGTGCTCAATACTTGTCTGGTGAATGATTGAATGGCTAAGATCTGTAGTGTATGTCCTCAACTTCATGGATCAACAGATGTTATTAATATTGCTAGGTTGTTTGTTGCTGTTTATTTAAGGAGTTGATGCTGAATTGTTGCTCTTTTTACGTCGATTTTTGGGATGCTCTTCATATATGAGTTTTATGAAGGGCAGAGTGCCTTGGACTGAATTTTTTCCCAGTAAGTCTGTAGAACAACTGCCAGGCTTCTGATCTCTGATCCTAAGACTTAGAAACTTTCTGATGAACTGGAAGTAGTGAAACAGTGTACTCATTCATGAAAAAAATTACTTATATTTGCAGGCTATATTTATTTATTTATTTATTTATTTATTTATTTATTTTGTCTTTTGTCTTTTTGTTGTTGTTGTTGTTGTTGCTATTTCTTGGGCCGCTCCCGTGGCATATGGAGGTTCCCAGGCTAGGGGTTGAATCGGAGCTGTAGCCACCAGCCTACGCCAGAGCCACAGCAACGCGGGATCCGAGCCGCGTCTGCAACCTACACCACAGCTCACGGCAATGCCGGATCGTTAACCCACTGAGCAAGGGCAGGGACCGAACCCGCAACCTCATGGTTCCTAGTCGGATTCGTTAACCACCGCGCCACGACGGGAACTCCTGCAGGCTATATTTATTAACAGTAAAATCTCACAAAGAGAAATTGCAGAAGCCACTAAAGGCTCATATACTCCCTCATGATTTTTCTACCAGTGGACATTTTTCACCAAGTATTTTGACAATAGTTTGTCTGAATTCCTTGGGGGGACTTTGATTTAGCTGCTCTGTGTCCTCTTCCATATTGAGTGTCACAGAGATTTTCCCGTGATGGTGTTAAGCTACGTAGCTGTTTATTGTTAAATTGGGGTGAGGAGTAAGGGACTTGAAGGTAGTTTGGACTCCAAGTGAAAGATCGCCTTTCATTGTATGGACAGAGGCACTGTTTTTGCATCACATCCTATATTGATACTACTGTCCCTTATATGTACATTAACCACTAATAACTCAGCTCTGAAATGATTAGTCACAGTAACCTTTGTTAACTCATAGCCATAGTTTTGCATTGGCAGCTTCCTAATGAGCTCATCGTTGGGATGCCAAGAGGCAGAGCAGTGGAATTTTTTAAAAGAGATTTGAGGGATATAGTCAGACAGTCAGTCAGCATTTTTATTTATTTTGGGAGAGAGATTTGACTTCCAAGATCTCCTGAGGTTTTCCTGGCAGTGCTTACACTTATCTACAAAACATGTCAAAAATTTCCATACTTGTCATCCCCAGAATTTGGCAGTAAGAGTATTGAGGAGACTAGGCTTGAGAGATTGAGGACTGCTGAGTTTAAAATGACTGAGGAATTGGTATCTATGAAGGGTCTTCATGGAACTACTCTGGGTCAAATATTTTTGAAGAAGTTGAAAAAACACTTAGTGTAACCTGAAGTAGAATCTGCTAAGATGTGTTATGAACGACGATGTTAAAAATATGCATTGAGGCAGAAAAAGAATTAGTGAACAAACATACAAAACTTGTGAAAATACAAGGTATTTCACTCATGGTTATTGATTACATTATTTATCAGCAGTTATATTGCAGATGATATTTCAATCTCTCATGTGTTATTAATAGTGTCAATGGGGAACTTCATTCGCTCTCATTAACTTAGCCATCACAGTTTTATGAAATTTGTCAGAAATAAAAGCTGGATATCCTAACTTTCCTTACCACTCTGTGTGTGTGTGTGTGTGTGTGTCTGTGTGTGTGTGTCTGTGTGTATGTACTTTATTGAACTCAAGGGGAGACTGAATTATTTTTGATTAAGAACATCCTCCTCAGTTGTTATTGAACACTGAATGGCTTTGGAAATTAGCTTTTGTGGTAGGTTTGATATTTCTTAATGAACTAAACCTAAAATCACAGGCAAACAATGTTTATATATAAAGCTTATATTGTGATAAGGTCATTTCAATGACAACTAAAATTACCTGAATCAAAGCAATGTCAGGCTGCTTTATACTCTTCATGTGTTTTCAAAAGTTAAAAAAAGAAGCGAGATCTCTATTCCTATACAAATCTGCAGTAGATATATATCCAAGCTCAGACTACAGTTCCAGCAGTTTTTTTCAGACCTCTATGCAAGTACAAAGGAAATTTCCATATTTCAAACCCACGTAACTGTGCAATTGAGGAACTTTCACATAAACTTCATTTTGAAGTGATTATTCTGCAATGTAATGACATGCTAAATGGCAAATATCAAGAGAAGTGCCTAATAGAATTCTATAAATCCCTTCCAAGAGATAAATATGCTAAATTAAAATGAGGGGTTCCCATTGTGGCTCAGCAGATTAAGAATCTGGCATTGCTGCAAGATGCAGTGTAGGTCACAGATGCCTCTCGAATCCGGTGTTGCTGTTGCTGTGGCATAGGTTTTGGCTGCAGCTCAGATTCCACCCCTAACCTGGGAACTTCCATATGCTGTGGGTGTGGCCCTAAAAAAAAATCATATGCTTGTGCATTGATACTAGTGTTTAGAAGTACCTATCTCATGGATTGATATCATTTTTTTTGCTAATATCTGTGTGAAAAGCTATTTGCAAAAGTGAACTATGTAAAATTTCATTACAGACCAACAGATGAACATGCAATTTTGATGAGAGACAACACTAACTTCGATTCTCAATTAAGCAAAATGTTATTCCCTCAAAAGAATTCCCTTCTTCCCATTAATAGACCTATATTATAAGCAATTGTATGCAATTATTAATATTTTAAAATTTCAACAATAAAGCATTTGCGGACACTTGTTTTCTTTTTTTTATGTAAATACCTACATAATGATCTCAATTTTACCTCTGAGTACTTCCAAACCCAAAATGTTAACTCTCTGCACTTTACAGAAGAAGTTTCCCCAATCCAGCTTATCAATATATTGGACCACTATAGTTTTTTGGACAACAGTGAAATTAAAAGAACAGAAGCCTTTTAGGACCTTAAAAGACCGGAACAAAGCATAGAACCCCAAGGCGTCAAAGAACAGGGAGGTGATTGTGAGCAACCGTAGATCCGTTGGGCCTTGATCATTCACTGGACGCAGGGCACGTCAATCCTCACTTCTCAGCAAATCAGCCTGGACCTCGTGACGAGGGGGCGTGGCCCTTTGTCTCCTCGTCTGGCCTCGCCCCAGTCTGTGGCCTAACAGTCCTACCCCTGCGGCCTGGCCGTCTGCCGTCTGGTGCCCAGCCTCCGTGGGCCTCTCCCTGCGGCCTGTGGTGGGGACTCTTCTTTTGGCCCTTCCCCCGCTGCCCGCTGCCCACAGCTTCCCCTCAGGGCTGCTACCTGGGTGGCCACCACCTTCGCCTGTCCCCACAGGCGATCGGCAGGCTCCCTGGTGACGTCGAGGTAACTGCCTGGTGCCATGTCGGCCGCGAGAGATGGAGACCCGGCCTTGAGCGCGGCGGGGGAGGCCAGAGCCAGCGATGAGGTGGAGCGCGACACCGGGCCCAGTGGGGGCGACACGGCCCCGGGCCCTGGGGCGGCGGGAGTCGCGGGGGCGGAGGGAGGCCCGGGGGCGGTGGCCCTGGAGGGCGGGAGCGCTGAGGAGGACATCGGGCCGGCTGAGGAGGACATCGTGCGGGCCGAGGAGGAGGGGGAGGGGGAGGGGGAGGGAGAGGAGGGTCTGGACGTGGCCGTGGACGCGCACCAGTTCCCCATGGCGGGCTTCCGCATCATGTTCCTGGATCTGGTGCACTCCCTGCTGCACCGCATCTACTACAACGACCACATCCTCATCCGGCCTCGCGGCGGCCGCGTGACGGTGCACCCTCGGCCTCGCTCGCCTGGCAGCATGGCCCTGGAGCTCCAGGGGCCCGAGAGGCCGGAAGAGGGGCCCGCGGAGGCCGAGGCCACGGAGGAGGCGGAGGAGGAGGCCTCAGCCTGGGAGGCCGCCGAGGAAGAGCTGGCCGAAGAGGCCCAGGACACGGCCAGCGTGTGGCAGCTGGCCATGGCGGCCCCTGACCCTGACGGTGAGCGGCGGGTGAAGGGCCAAAAGAGGAGTCCCCACCACAGGTGGCGTCCCCTGCCGCCGACGGTGAGCGGCCGGCGGAGCCTGTGGGAACTGAAGGCCACAGGGGCCCAGGGGGAGCCCAGCCCCCTAAGGGCCTTCACGGGTTCGGGGGAACCTGCTGCCCTCTGCCAGCCCCGTCAGGGTTCCGAGATTATCCGTGCCACTCATGAGCCCACAGGTCAATGTCAGTGGAGGTGGGTGTTCGGGAGGGAGCTTGGGAGGAAGCGAAGAAAAAGGAACCCATGCTGGGTTCGTGGCTTAAAAAAAATATCGGGAGTCTTAGAGTTGACCCCAAAACATGAGGAACTGTGCGGGAGCCCCTGGTAAACGTGAAACATTCAGGGGATTGAAGAACTAATGAGCTGCACCATAGAATTTGTCTTCAAGGGAAAACATTTTTGCAAGAAAGTTCTGACCAAAACATACAGAATGCATCAGACCCAGACAATTTGCTGCTTCTCTGAAGGGCCAGAAGTCATCAGCTGCACAGGGTGGCAGATTTACTGCAAAAAGAGAAATAATGTCACTGAAAACCATCAAGCAGCAGAAAAGTGAGGGCCAGGGAAGTGTTGAATCAGTGGGAAGGAGGGTGCCCAGCTACTCTTTCCTTGGCTGCTCCCATCCTCCTGCTTCTCCTGAGGGTAAACTACTGGGTATCACTACTTGATGAACTGGGATTTTTCTTCCTGTGTCTGGCCTCAAAATCTGTATTCTTCTTCTTCACCCAAGAAACAACAAAATATCAGAATGGGAAATCCAATGAAGAGGCCCAAGGTGCTGAATCTGAAACAGAAAAAGGGAAGTTTAACAAAAACCAAGAAGAACCCGAGAAGAATCTGGGCCCAGCCGAGGGCGGGCCCTGAAGACCCAGGTATCTGTGTATAGCTTTGAATATCACCCAGCTGTTCCTGGCACCTACCAGTTTTGGGTGTTAGGCTTTTTAATTCTCCCAGTAAACTAAGAAAAAGTTTGTTTAAAACTCGTTTAACAATTCAATTTTGTCTGCTCAGAATGTTAATAAAATACTCATGCACCTAATAATATAGAATGCATTATGTACTGAAATACACTTCACGGCTACTCATTTGTTCTTGTGAGGTATTTCATCTTCTTCCTGTAGGACTACTAACAAGTTGTAAATGTATCAGTACCTCAGACCAGCATTTGTTTAGAAAACAGTTTCTAAAAGCAGCAGTAAAAGTACTGGTGGGGCCTTCATTACCTGGCTACAGAAGTGCAGTCTCCTGTACTAAGAGAGAACACCTTTTAGAATGTGACACTTACAAATAGTAGAAAGCTAAGAATTTCGAGTAGGATCACATTTAGTGATACCTGAACATTTGTTCAGTTGTAGATTATTATTATTATTTTTTGTCTTTTTAGGGACGAACCCATGGCATATGGAAGTTCCCAGGCTAGGGGTCCAATCAGAGCTGTAGCTGCTGGCCTACACCACAGCCACAGCAATGCCAGATCCAGGCTGCGTCTGCGACCTGCACCACAGCTCACGGCAATCCCGGATACTTAACCCACTGAGCGGGGCCAGGGATCAAACCTGCGTACCTGTGTCCTCATGGATGCTAGTCGGGTTTGTTTCCATTGAGCCACGACGAGAACTCCCGGTTGTAGATTTTTGTGTGTTATGTGACAATCAAAAGAAAAGAAACTTGGTCATCGTATGCCTATCGTTTATCACTGAATTGGTAATGAAGTCTTAAGGCCTATCTTGTCTTTGAGCGTATTTAAATAATTAACTGACATTTTTCTTTTCTTTTCCTGCATTTTCACAGCTGTGTATTTCCTAATAACAGCCGCTTTCTCATATGGTAGATATGGAAACCGAGAGTCTGGGAGGGTATGGGAGTATCATTTGTGCCATGAGCACAGGCTTTTACGGTGGAGAGATTGATTTAAATCCCAGAATGGCCTCTCAAGGGGAAAAAAAATATTTATGGTGTTAGACAAGAGGGAGACAAAGTTGTTATGATCACATGACTGAATCCATTGGTTGTATGAGCACCCAGAATCCAAGGTGCAAGAGGAAAACGTGTTGTTCTTCTCTAGTCGTTGAGCTGTAGCGTTCCAGTGCAGCACGTGTACATGAGGCTGTTTTCTTAGATTTAGAAAGTCCCCGGTGCGGGTTAATGCTGTATAATTGTGAATTTTTTCTCATTTCATCCTGCAGTTGAGAGGAATAGGAAGAAGACGGAGCAAGAAGAAAAGATCTGTTGTTCCCGACTTTTGCATTTATCATTTTTCAGAAGCCCATGGGAATTTTATTAACACAATTCCATTCCAAAGTTCATCACTCCAAAAAGTGACATCCAATAACATGACTTTTCTCCTTTACAGATGTAGTTGATAGCATTTGTTCTAGTTAAAAATAGGTTTTAAATTAATAAACTGAAATGCAGGCAGATTTTATTTAGATAAATAATCCCGACTCAAATCTTTTACTTTTGTTTTGACCTACTTTTCCCTCATTGAACGGTATCACTTTCCACCATTTGGTGCCTGTTTTAAATTCTTTTATTACTGCCCAAACTATATTAAAATGTCAAGTTTAAGACAATTTTTGTAAAGAGAGATGTAGGTCAAGCCTTTAGAGCTGTGCTGTGTACTACATTAGTCACTAGCCACGTGTGGCTGCTGAGATTCAAACTGTGGCTAGTCCGAGAGGTGCTGTAAGTGTAAGCAATAAAGTCTCATGAATAACTAATCACATGGTGAAATGATAATACAGTGTTAACAAAATGTAATATTAAAATTGCTTTCTCCAGCTTCTACTTTTTTTTTTTTTTTGTCTTTTTTGTCTTTTCTGGGGTTGCACCCACGGCATATGGAGGTCCCCAGGCTAGGGGGTCTAATTGGAGCTGTAGCCACCGGCCTACGCCAGAGCCACAGCAACGCGGGATCCAAGCTGCGTCTGCAACCTACACCACAGCTCACGGCAACGCCGGATCGTTAACCCACTGAGCAAGGGCAGGGACCGAACCCGCAACCTCATAGTTCCCAGTTGGATTGTCAACCACTGCGCCACGATGGGAACTCCAGCTTCTACTTTTTTAATGAGGCTACTAGAACATTTACAATTACACATGACTCGTTTTCTATGTATTTTTCCCAGTACTGCCGTGTGCTTTTGAAGGAAACTTCACGGATGGCCTGGCTTGCCTGGAGGCCAGATGGCGCTGCTGAGCCTGAGCACAGACACTGATTTGGAGCAGTGGTTCTCAAAATTTGGTCCCCAAAATAGCATCATTAGCATCACCCAAGAATTCTTAGGCTCCACCCAAGACCTGTGAATCAGAAACTCAGGGAATGGGGCCCGGCAATCTGTATTTTAACAAGCCCTCTGGGGGATTCTGATGCAGCTAAGGTTTGGGGAGCATTGCTTTAGAGCCACAGGGGAAGAAGCTGAGACCCACCTATGGTAGGACCAGCCTTCGCTCACTGGCTTGGGACAGTTGTGGGTAAACTGAACAAGATGGCAAGGGCTGGGCTGGGGAGGAGATGAGAACTCACAGGGGCTGAGACCCAGAGGAGTAAGAATGGGTGGTGGCAGCAGAAAATAAGTAAGAGAAAGGCTGGTTCCAGAAGGATGCAAACACAATACCGTGTTTATGAACATTCAATTCACCATGTATTGAGGTAAAAAGGATGCATGTGAAAGATGTCTGCAAGTGTAGCATCCAGAGAGGCTGCCATGGAAAGGTAAACACCACACTTAGGACGGCGGTTACTCCTTGGGGAAGGAAAAGGAGAGGGATCCTACTGGAGAGGGCTGCACAATGGGCTTCAACTGTATTGGTAATGCTACATTTCCCGAGCTGCGTTGTGGGTAAATAGATGTTTATAGTAGTATTCCCTGTACCTTCATATAGGTCTGAAGTATCTCCTAATAAAAAGCGAGAAAAATTAAGAGAGGAAAGGGAGAAAATAAGCTTGATATTTAGACTCTATTTAAGAGGGAAAGAGGTGAAGTCATGTTTGATCTGAGCATCAGAAAAGGGGAAAGGCCTGGTGGTTTGAGACTAGACAGCCTCATTTCTGCATTTAGTTAAGGCTTCCCAAGTGCTCTCTTGGTAGTATTGATACCTTCTCTTATATTCTGTGGTAGCTCATACCATATTCTAAATTTTATCAGCATTATTTTTAAAATCGAGGTGAATTCACTTAAAATCAACCGTTTAAAAGTGAACAATTCAGTGACATTCACAATTTTGTGCAACCACCACCTCTTTAGTTCCAAACATTTCATCACCCCCAAACCCTGTACCCATTAAGCCGTCACCATTTCTCCACCCCCCAACTCCCTGGCAGCCACCAATCTGCTTTCCAACTCTATGAATTTACCCATTCTGGACATTTCCTATAAACGAAATCATACAATATGGGAACTTTTGTATCTGACTTCTTTCACTTAGCATAATGTTTTCAAGGCTCATCCACAGAGTAGCTGTACCAGTACTTCATTTTTATGGCTGGATAATATTTCTCTTTTATGAATACACCACAGTTTACTTATCCATTCCCCTGATGATGGACATTTGCATTGTTTCTATCTTTTGCCTATTGTGAATAGTGCTGCTCTGAACCTTCATGTCCAAATATTTGTGCAGTATGTGTGTGTGTGTGTGTGTCTACCGCCTTCACCCTACCACCCCTGGACTGTGTACTTCTGAATGGAGGGGACCTTAAAAGCTTTTCTTTCTTTCCCAAAGTGCTAGGCACTGTGTGTTCCACTTAGTAGGTGTTCCACTAATTCCTGTTAAAGTGAACTAAACTCTTCCACAATTTTTTTGGTCACCATTGTTGATATTTTAAAATGTATTATCATGTGTTCCTTATGGCAAGAATCACATGGTGAGACAAGCGGCACAGGCCCCTTGTCATTACTTAAAGAGAAAGGGCAAGCCAATAGACAGGTTTTGGTATAGGCTGATTTGAGGGGTTTCAAATTGCTTCTGATTTGTTAGTATTTATGCTGTGCTCGTTGTTAATACAGCTTTGCTTCTAGACCCAGGCAAGAGGGACCTCTCTCTTGAGCTCCATGCTTTAGAGGTCCCACTTTGGTCCTCTTCCAACCATACCCCTCCCTACAGAGCCAGGAGCCCAGCCCTTGGGAACAAGAGTGTGCCCTTGCTAGCCCATGCCCCAGGGGCCCGGCACCCTTGAACCATCCCAAGCCTGCTGCCAGGGCCTGCATGCTCCTCTTAGAGCTGGCCTGGGGAGGGCTGACTGCACTGCCAGCATATGTGCTCCCAGGCCCAAGGGAGCTTGTGTGCCCAGAACAGAGACCGGGGCCTGGTCTCGGAGCCAGGGCATGGGCAGGGGGAGGGGAGACGGGCAGCTCTTTCTGCACCATTGGAACAGAACCTAGAGGAGTTGGAGAATTCTAAATCCCAACCAACCTGGCCTTTCGGGTCATTATGAAGGTACCTTTGTCATGGAAGGAGTTAAACCATTAAATAAAACATGCTGTATAAGGTGACTGAAACATTTCGAGTATTTGTATATTATGTTATATGGATCCACAATTGAATGCTTTCTGAACCCTGCAAATATTACAAATGTTATAGGAAGGCCCGGTTAAATATCTGATTTATGACCCCTTCCCCTGCTCACTGTGTGTTACACTGTTGCCAGAGCACAGCAGGGCCCCTCACTTTTGATGATGAGTAGTCCAGTCCATCTTACTACAGGACTCAGACCTAGTCCCTGGGCCAGGCTGGAGTACAACCACCATTTTGTCCCCTCTACTCACCCCCATCTGCATTTTCTCTCCCACCCATCTCTTTGCTCCCCAAGTATTTATACACATGAAAATCTTATCGTCATACAAATACTTACCCAGAGGCCATCAGCTTGATCAGGCATACATGCACAAGGGTCCTTTATGCACCACACAACCTCCTAAGATCATTGTGCTTTTTTGACAACCCTCAGGTGTAAGCTGTCAATAATCTATTCAATTTCCCTCCCAATGGGACAGACACAGACAGACTACAGAACAGGCTTTATTGAATTTATTTGTGTATAGCAGAAACGAAGAGTGCTAAAAGAAGCTGAAAACTTGTCAGAACGTGCCTCTAGGCATTAAAAAACCTCAACCTTTTAAAACATATTTTTGTTAACTGTGAAAAAGAAATTGTTAATGGAGAGTTCTTACTTAGAGTGAGAATAACCTAACAGTGGTCTACTCTAAGAAAAGGAGAAAGGAAGGTGTAACAGTTAATTGACCAGGATTACCTGGGTAAAAGGCTTCGACCTAAATGAACTCTTCACTAGAAGAATGCAAAGGAAATCAAGCCCAACCAATCAAAAACCTAGTATTATCAAAAAGGCAGAGATACAGTATCAGGAAAAAAGTAGATATTTTATAGAGAAAACTTAAAATCCAGCATACAGTATCACGTTATACCATCATCAGGAAAACCAAGCACCAAGGGTTTAAATTAGCTCTGGCACCTTACAGCCTCTCTGAATTTTTTTTTTTTTTTTTTTTTGGTATGAGGCAGCACCCTACTCAGAATTTCAAGGCACAGTTATACCTAAGTCTACATTTCTGTTTAAGCAAAGTAGCCCTAAGGTGACAGAGGCAGACACAGTGAAAGGTACACTAAGACACTTCTGGGTTTCCTAAGAAAATGAGCTAGGCACTGTCCAGGTATCCAAAGGGAGCTCTCAGTGTTTAATGTGTTTGGGGGATGGAATAGAGAGGAAGGACTTGGTGGAGAGACGTTCACTGGGGAGGCGGGGCTGTCCAGCCTAGTGACCATTGAGGTGTGTGCCTCTAGGAATGAGGACAGGGAAAAGGCTGATTCAGTCACTTCAGGCTTCCAGTTAGCAGAAAGCTGGTTGTTCTATGGCTTTGAGATAGCAGTCTTGCTTTGGGCTAAAATCTTGTGAAACAGGGGCTGCTGAAGGAAAGAGACAAGAAACTGGGCTACTCGAAGGTCTTTACCCCAAGGCTGAAGCCAGGGTGTAAGACAACTCTCTCTAGTGTCCCCAGACGTCCTTTGTGGAAGGCTCCCCACCTACCTGATTGAAACCACAGCCTTTGGCATCTGTAGAATTTTGAATTTCAATGGGTCTCAAGTGCTTAAAAATATAGGATGTGTGTGACATGCAATACACTTCTGAGCAACTAGAGAGGGTCACCGAGGCATCAGGCAAAAGATAAAACACCATTCAGAGGAGTATGACAATCCCCAAGCAATGTTTTGCCTCAAAGGAAGGTGCTCACTGCTGCCAGACCAGCGATAGGTTGACACGGGCACTTGCAAAGAGAGCTCTGTATAAGCTGCAGGCACTGGGGGCCCTCAGGGATACAAAGAAGGTGTTTCAAAGGGCTGACTGGAGGACTGGCTATGCAAACATTTTTCTTGGGGACCCAGAACTTTCACTTCTTAGGGGGCTTTGCAAAGTTTTGAGCAGCAACCAAAGAACTGAAGCATTTAACTAGGCTCGTAAAACCTAAAAGCCAATCCTTGGACCTAATGTCCATCTGGACATTTCCATTAGAATGAAGTTACTTGATCAAGGGAAATGACTACCTCTTAGTGCCTCCAACAAAATGTTTTAGCTTTCTCCCTGCTAAAGCACATTGTCCAAAGTTAAAGGTTTCTCAATTCCACTGCAGTGCAAACATTTTACATAGTTTTAATAGAGCAAATGCTGGGTTTTCAGATGCTGGCAGTGACTGTACTGAAAGGCACTCGTGGCATTGGTTTCATTAAAATAATAATTAATTTCCATTTAAAAGTTCTTATGCTTAATAAAATGGTTATAGTAAATAAATCCCTACATGACATTTAATGCAGCTATTGGCAATTATCATTTGAAATGCTGATACTCCACCTAGGAGCTATTTATTGCATGATTTCTGCAATATGGCTCCATGCTTTGGCTTTCTTCTTGGCCAGGGAGAACCAGACTGGCTCTGCTGGCTCCACTGGCTGTTGCAGAACGGCTGGGAGAGTTGAACACTTTCTGGTTTCCTCTTCCACAGAAGGTACGTGAACTATCTTCTCATCTTCAAATCCTATTGGAACCACAGCAAATAACACACAAGCAGTAAGAAGCCCCAGGGATAACTGAGGTATGTTTATGGGATGCAATACAACTTTTCCTCCTTTTGGGTTCCTTCCAGCTTCTAAAAGTCAGTGCATGGGCATAGGGTGGTATGTGAAAGAGGTGACATTAACATTGCTAGAGCCACAGGGGCCTGGACATGGGAGGGCCTGAGAGAAAATATCTACAGCTGTAACTGCCAATCTTGGGGTGTTTTTACTGAATTATTTTACACCTTTGAATTGGGACCAGAGATGAAATATGTTGTATGGTATCTGTTCGGTTTTAAAAATTTCAAATAAGGTAATACTATTTTGGTTTTGCCAGTCTACAATGTGGTATGAAATGACTGATGACTCAGTAGATCCACCCAGTAAAAGTCTACGCTGAATAACATTATATCAACTACTCCTAATGAGCAGACTACCTCACTATTCCCCAATTCTACTCCTTCCCTCATCCTGCTTTATGGTTGACTGATGCAGTGGCTTAGACACAACTAGTGGGTCTCAACCCTGGTCACACATTAAAATCACCTAGGGCTCTTTTTAAAAATATGAATGCACGCACTATTTCCCAAAGTAACTGAATTAGAATCTCTAGCGACGGATCCAGGGCCATCTATAATTTTTTTTTTAAAGTGCAGTGCAGCAGGTGATTCTAATGCACAATGAGAGTTGAGAACCACTTGACAGGAGTACGATGGCCATGAGACTGTTCACAGCTATGAGCAGGTCAAGTACTGCTACATCACAGCCAGACTGTGAGTTCCTAAATTCCTAGTCTAATTTCTTCATAAGATGGACTGAGGAAGAGGACAAAGATGACTCAGTACAAATCTATCCTCTCCTCCCTCTTCTCCTGATGAAAAAAAAAATCTCAGCTAACAGATGAGCTGCCCCTCTATTCTGTCAAAGCACACTGTTTTTTCAGCTTTCAACATTTCCCCACCTCTCATACTCCTGCTTGGAATATTGAGGGGCTGAAACGAGCCCTTTAAATAGTTAAAGAACAATTCAACACCATTGGGCCATTATAGTGGGTTATTTTCCACAGTCTCATTGGGAATGTGGAAGTGATAAAATACTGCTTTGCTGTGAACTGTAAAGTACTTTGGTTCTTTGCTCTCGAATACCAGCCACAGGAACATTCTAGTGAGTGATCATAATCTTGTTCCTATACAGCTTACTCAAATAGGGTAAAGACAGGAAGATCCTTTGAAAGTTACACATTGGACTTAGAATAGTCATAATAATTGGATTTCCCTAAGACAAGCTAATATTTGTCTCTAATGGAAGAGCCATGAGAGAATCATGAAGCTGATTTGAGGGAAGAGAAATGTATTGTCTGAACTTAAAAACGTAAAAGTTTCACAATATTCTGCTAGGGCTATTTTGGAAGTAAGGGGTTGGGGTGTTACGGGTGTGGATTTTTTTTTTTTTTACCTGTTTTGATAGTCTTCAGTGGCTTCATCCGTGCCATCTTCTCCTGTCTATTGACATCTGAAGTCAAAGTCCTTCTTGGTTTGTTTTCATTTGCAAGGCCAGCTCTCTATCATACAGAAATGAAGCACAAAGCTTGTTATGTCCCAACATGAAAACAACAAATTACTTATTCAGATCACAAGGTGCAAGTCTTGTCCTGGGTATTATAAGTTCGACATTAATCAAATGGAAAGAGAGAGATAAGGAAAGAAATAGCAGAGAAAGCACTTTGATTCAGAATTTGGATTCATGAAGTCTAAGTTGGTTCAAGTTTATCACCTTTCTGAGCTGAGAGAAAAGGTTGTTTAAAATAGTGTAAACAGGATAACATGAGAATTATTTAACTTGACAACAACCTTTTCTCTATCACTGTACCAGCAATTAACAGCAAGCTAACAGAAAGCGGTGGCTACAAACAAATTTTATCAGTTAATTGACCTGAGTTCCATATATGTCTATGCTACAAAACTTGTCTACATCTGATTTGCACCCCTTGCATTAGAAAGGGATAACTATAGGTCTTTTCAAAATTGTACAGTTTAAGCTTTTCAAATCAACCTCTCCACAACTGGTCTAAATTAATGAGTTTATATACCCTCGTCTATTTCCCTCTGTTGAAAGCTTTAATCAAAGTGAACTTTGACCCTGTATAATCCAGCTCCTATAAAAATACTAATAATGGGAGTTCCCGTCGTGGCTCAGTGGTTAACGAATCCGACTAAGAACCATGAGGTTGCGGGTTCGATCCCTGGCCTTGCTCAGTGGGTTAAGGATCTGGCATTGCAGTGAGCTGTGGTGTAGGTCGCAGACTCGGCTTGGATCCCACGTTGCTGTGGCTCTGGCGTAGGCTTGGCAGCTGCAGCTCCAATTAGACCCCTAGCCTGGGAACCTTCATAGGCCGTGGGTGCAGCCCTAGAAAAGGTAAAAAGACAAAAAAAAAAAGCATACTAATAATGAAAACAAAAAGATCTTTAAAGCAAAGGGTTAAACGTATTTTTCATGTGATTCCACAAATTCAGTAAGCACTTAAAAGTATAGGAACTTAAACATCTCCTTATATGTAAATTTGATATATTTTCTTGAGTCAGTTTTCTGTAGTTTCGACAACAGGGGTTTTCATTCTAATACTTCCAAAGACATTACAAAAGGGACATTGGAAGCAAGACATCATCTAATCATGTCCAATCCTCATGTGGTACCATTACCCTGGTTCATTACATAACTTCTCTTTTAACCTAGAGGGAGGTGCCATACCAAGCCAAATCAACATGTGGAAATTCAAACACCAAACATTACTTTTATTTACATAAAGGTAAATCATTACGTACTGACATGGAAAGGTGCCCAGAAATGAAATGTTAAGGGAGAAATAGTATGTATGGTTTAATTCCACTTATATTTTCTTAAATACATATACATATTTACAGGCATAAAATATCTGTAAGGATAGTCACTCAACTCTCATCCCAGTGGTGACCTTTGGGTTTTTTTTTTTTAATGACTATTTATTTCTCAACCAATTTCATGGAATCCCTCTCTAGAATATTTAGGACAGGATTTGATTTACAGAATCTTCTCATATTCATTACTTTCCATAAATCCTTTAAGAACATAAAGTGGGGGCACATTTCTGAGTACGGAGCAAGTCTTTCCCCCCTGAAGACTCTGGGTGCTTTGATTAATGCACCCAAAGAGGTGGGGAGCTGCATTTGTGGCCAAGTTACCAATGCAAGCTTAATCAGTTGGCTCCAGCAACCTTTTGGCATGGTGTGTGGGCTGCCCCAGGTCCTACCCCATGTTTAGGCTCCTTAGTCTCAGCCTTGGCTCCATCTCTACTCTTGGTTTTTGGCTCTTTGGTAGGAAGGTTGGCCTGGGAACTCCCCTGCCTCTGCTTTACTGTGGTCATCCAAGATGGCTCTGAGGTGGCAAAATCTGACTGTCGACCAGGAGCTTTTCCTGCAAACGGAATGAAACAAGTTAGAACTAAAGCGACACAGGCAGGGTCTTGAGACTGACTGGGGCTTACCCACAATTAATGGCCCAAATGGGATCCTTGTTAACTGCCAATGAAAATAAACAGAGAACATATAGAGAAAGGCCCCCTTCTTTTGTGCTCTCCTCACCACTTGACAAGGCAGGAGTTCCTCGAGTAGATAAGAAGCTATACTTCAAAGTTAGCAAACTGTTCTTTTACTGGTCCCCTTCTCTCATTTGTCTAGCCCTCTTCCTATCCCCAAGTCAGGGCAGGACAATGGGGTTGCCAGGAAGGCTGGTTAAGTTCCTAGGAGGCCAGAAGCTCTGGTCACTGATGTCATTTCTCTGACTCCAAGGGAAAAGCTCATTGCATTTGTTACTTCGTGTTCCCTAGGGCAAGTGTGTGATTGCATGGATATGGTTATAGGCATAGACAAGACTATGTGATGGTGAATCCGAAGGTGCAAAGGCTTTGAGAGAGATAAATGCTCAAAAGATCAACTAGCTCTGGATGATTCTTAGATATTTCAGGTGAGTTAAGAAGCTGTGGAAGTACAAACATTTACAATAAATTAAGATTTTAAGCTGAGCATCTGAACATAGTACCCTATTAATAAGTTGGGTTTTAAAATCTACATGGTGTTGAGGGGAGCATAATACATGCAAAGGTATTCTGAGAAAAGCATAACATCCCATCTACATGTAAAGTATACAGAGGATGGAGAGGGATGGGGAGATGGTCGTGTGTCCATTATGGAATGTGGACATATGTCCAGAGGGGACCACCTTGGGAAACAGGAGACTCAAAGTTGGCCATTCCAAATCCATTCATCTAGAATGGGGCACTATTCTGCCCCTAAATCCACAAGCCAGCCCTATCAAAGCAACAACTCAGCAGGCAAGGCTAGAACAGACCTCCCCCCATTCAAGACTTGGTGTTCCAGGTCTCCCCTCCACTTGGGCCTACTTGCTATCTGGAAAAATAAAGTCTCACCTGGGGTCCTGTGCGCAGGTTGCTTCTTGGCCATGCTTTCAGATTTGGGCCTCCTCTGTGGCCTCTCTGCAGAGCTAGATACTGCAGGGAGGTTCTGTGCAGTGCCCAGGAGCCCCTTGGAAGCCCTTTTTTTGATGTGCTGTTCTCTCTCCGTGGAAGAGGAGACTGGGCCCGAGGAAGGGGAAGGAAGCTTGGCAAAATCCTGTTTCTCACTCTCCTGGGAAGAACAGGTTTTTCTTAGTCGGATTCCAAAAAGGTTTTCAACCTCAGCCCCATTGGTGGATGAATTTGAGTGGCTGGTACTCTGATCACCACTCTCAAGAACTTCCTCGTTAGAGTAAGTGGCTCCAGCAGTGGGTGTTTGCCAGGCAGGAGCCACGGCAACCTTCACAGGTTTGGTAGCAGGAGTCGGGACAGTCTTAACGAGGTCTTCGAAGCTCTGGCTGTGTTTCTTGCTTTTGTTTGGAGAAGCTGGGGCTCTTGGTAGGGACCAGCAGCTAGAGCTCCTCTCAAAAACAGTTCCCTCAGTGGCAGTACTCGTGGAACTTGAATAAGCCTGTTGCTTATGCTCCAGGTCTGCAAGAGCCTGAAAGGGGTGTCTGGGAGGCAGGTGCTCCTCCGAACTGCCCAGCTCCACGGGGGCACTCCCGGGGCCTGCCGAGAAAGTCTGTGGCTGAGACTCAGCCTCATCCTTGGCTGGCACAGGGCGTCTGCCAGGCAGCTGCTCTTTGGAACTCTTCCATTCTTCAGAAACGGAGGCGATGTCTTGCTGGTACTGAGGCTTCCCCAATGCCTGGGCAAGGTGCCTGGGAGGCAGCGGCTCTTTAGAACTGCTCCATGTCACAGGAGCACTCCCGGAATGTGAGCATACTTCTTGCAGGCCTTCGGGCCTCTCCAAGCTCTCTACAGGGCTGGGTGTAGGCACCTGCTTCAGAGAAAGGTCCCCCTCAATACTGCCACTCTCCCAGCCTGAGGAAACTTGGTGCTCGGCTTTAGGCCTCAGCACAGATTTGGAAGGTTGATTTGTAGATAGAGGATCTACATAAATCCCCTCCTCAGTAGCAGGACTCTCTGAAAAGACCTGCTGGGCCATAAACTTCACGAACGACTGCCCGGGCAGCACCAATTTCTGAGCTATGCCTTCTTCAGCAGCAGCGCTCTCTAGAGGTGAGGACATTTCCTGGACATTAGCCTTTTTAACGACCTGGGCAGGATATTTGGGAGGCGGTGGCTTCCCAGAAATGCCCACCTCAACAGCAGCACTCTCAAAACTTGACATTTGGTGGACTCGATGTTTCACAGTGGATCGGGAAGGTTTGGGTGGCAATAGTTCAGGAGAAGCACCCCCTTCAATGGCGACACCCTCTGGACCTGCAGAGATTGGTTGTTTGACTATTGGTCTCGCCAGGGGTTGAGAAGTCACGCAGGGAGACACTGGCTCCATGGCATTGCCCCACTCATTGGCAGCACTCTCTGGACGTGCAGAGGCTTGTTGCTCGAATATGGGGCTCACCCAGGGCTGCTGGGAGGTATATCTGGGAGACATCGGCTCCCCAGGACTGCTCCACTCTGCAGCGGCGCTCACCGAGTCCAGAGGGACGGTCTGTGGCCAGAATTTAGGTCTCACCGAGAGCTGGGATGGGCATCTGGGAGGCAGCAGCTGGGCAAACATGCCCTCCTCCATAGCAGTGTCCTCTGGCAAGAGCTCCTGGACTTGAGGATCTGTCAAGGACTGGGGAGAATATTTAGGGAGCAATGTCTCCAGGAGAATGGCCTTCTCAGCAGCAACACCCTCCAAATGTGAAAATACATTTTGTTCGGCTATAGGGCAAGTCAAGGGCTGGACAAGAACTTGCAAAGGCAGGGGCTCCCTGGAAAGGCTCCCCTCGGCCACAGCGCTCTCTGGCCCTGCAGAGACTTGTTGCTGGGCTAGAGGTCTCATCAGGGGCTGAGAATGATATCTGGGCAGCAGCGGCTCTGCAGAAATGCCCCCCTCAGCAGCTGTGCCCTCTGGCCCTGCCGAGATCTCTTGCTCACCTAGTGGTTTCTTTTGGGGCTGAGAAGGATGTCTTGGAGGTGGCAGCTCCATAGAAGTAGTAATTTCTGGACCGGAGGAGATTGGTGACTCAACTTTCGGCTTTGTCAGGCGCTTAGAGGTCACTCTGGGAGGCAGTGGCACTATGGAAATGCCCCACTCCTCAGCAGTGCTCTCAGGTCCTGCACCGGCTTGTTGCTCAAACTGAGGTCTCACCCAGGTCTGGGAAGGGTTCCTGGGAGGCATCTGCTCCACAGAAACACCCCATACGTCAGGTCCGGTCTTTGAAACAGAGGAGACGTCTTTTTGGTCTTTGGGTCTCCCCAAGGCCTGGGAAGGGTGTGTAGGAGGCAGATCTTCCTCAGAGCTGCTCCTATCCCCAGCACTATTGTATCTTTCAATATAACTATTTGATCCTGTGGAGGCTTCATCTTCGGGCTCCCTCAAAGCCTGGGAAGCGCATCTGGGAGACAGCTGCTCATCAGAACGGCTCCTTTGCACAACCAGACTAGATCCTGCCACGACTCCTTGGCCACCTTTGGACTTCCGCAAGGGCTGGAAAGGGTGTGTGGGAGCCTGCTGCTGCTCGGCGCCACCGCCTACCTCCAGAGCACTCTCTGAATTTGACCAGACGGTTTTGGCTCTGGGCTTCCCCAAGGATCGGGAAGCATACCTAGGCACCCGCTGCTGCTTAGGACTGCTCAGTTCCCCAGCTGAACTTTTTGACTCTGGGAAGACATCTTGTTCATTTTTGACCTTCTTCGGGGGCTGGAAAGAGTAGCCAGGAGCCAGGTGCTGCTCAGAACCACTCCCTGCCTCTGAAGTACTCTCCGAATCTGAGGCGACTGCTTCAGCTTTTGGCTTCCCCAAGGACTGGGAAAGGCTTCTGGGAGGCAGCCTCTCTGCAGAAACGCCTCCCTCTGCCAAAGCACCTGCTGTAGCCGCAGTGCTTGCTGGAAAGGCCTGGAGAACATTTCTGGGAGACTTTTCTTTGTAGGTATCTTGAGCTGACTTCATTTTAAATTGGACACTTTTCAAATCAAAGCTGGAAGCGTCTTCTTCTTCTTCTGACTGGCTATGAGAAGAATCCATAAACACCTGATCCTCCACTGCCACTGAGAAAATGACATCTTGGGTTGTCAAAGGGCTTTCTACCACTGGCAAAAGAGCAGCTCTGGCTTCTGCCTTCTTGGCTCCAGAAGCCCTGTCTTCGTGGCATGGGGAGGGGCCACTAGCTGGGAACTCTTCCATGTCTTCATGTGTGGGCTCTGATGCTGATGCTTTTCTGGCTTTGAAATCTGTACCAGCATTTCTCCTTCCCAAATCATCTTTACCTGCAAGCGGCTCCTGCGGAGTAGTGCTTTCTGTTTGTGGAGGTGTGGGCTGCTCCATGTCTTGCTTCTCCAAGGGCAGGTTCCAGAAAGGGTAATCCTGGGAAGTCTTATCAGCAGGTGGGGACCCAGTTCCATCACCTAGGCCAAGTGCGCGGCTGGATTGTTTAAAGCTTCTTCCTTTGGATCCACACTCACTCGTTGCTGAGGTACTTGATCCTTTTCCTCCATGCCGTCTCCTGTGTGCTGCTGGCAATGGGAAGCCCTGACTCCCAGCAGCATCTGTGTGTGCAGTCTGATCTGTTGTCTTCTGTTCATAAACCTCAGTTTTGTTGCTCTGTTCCTGGCTTGAAGGACCTGTAGCAAACAGAAAGAAGGAAAGGAAAAATGTGCGCTTTTGATTTCCTAAAATAAGAATACTCTGTCCTGGCCCACTGGATACCTATTGGCCTTTGAATTCCCCAGTATGAAGAAGTAGCCATCCAGAAGACAGAGGACAACTTGGTCACTAAGAGCCTTCTGCAGTTGAAAAATTTTAAGTTTAAAATTTTTAAAGGGAAATCCAGTTTTATGAACTGATTTCAAGGTTGGCACATCACCATTACGTCAAGAGTCCATTCTACCATTAGCTGAGACACATCAAAAGGCAATTTTTGAACTCGTAACAATGACTACCTTTTAGGAAACTGACTGGGGCAGGGCAAAGGGAAATTTTACTTTCTCCCTAGTATTTATATTTTCTAATAAGTTCTACCTAATTTTTATATAATATGCGGGTATTGCTTTATTTGTTTTAGAAAGGAGTCAGCAAGGGTTATCTGGAAGGTAGGATTATGGTTTCCCATTTCTTCTGCTTTCAATTCTCTGGTATTAAAATAATCTGGTATAATTATATGCAAAGCAATTCTTAGAAAGTCTTAACAGTGGCATTGGTCCACGGGTTTCAGGTCAAGCACAAGGCAGCAGTTCTACAGACTGCTCCTCCCCTCTCTATAACTTTTACTAAGGAACTCAGTTTGATCCCCAGGTGGGAGGCTACTCACTGCCTCCCCTTCCTCACCATCCACTAATCCCAAGCTCCATCGAGTGGGTTCATGTACAGCATACAGCACTGAGCATAGGGGGCTGTACTCCAAAACAGTCCCATTATATGAAAAACCAAAGTAGCTGTCCTCATGGACACTGAATGAGTTTTACCCTCTGTGTGTGAAAGGGACAGCTATTAAAAATAAATATGAGGATAGAGAGAAGACAAGATGGCAAAGCGCAAGGACCTTGAGCTTACCGATTCCCATAAGAACACCAAAATCACAACTGATGGCTGAACAACCATTGACAAAAAAGACTATAACCTACCAAAAAAGATATTCTACATACAAATACAAAGAGGAAACCACGAGACAGTAGGAGGGGGTGCCCTCATGATATAATCAAACTCCATACTCCCCAGGTGGGCAACCCACAAGCTGGAAAATAATTATATCGCAGAAGTTCTTCCAAGGGAATGAGAGTTCTAAGCCCCATATCAGGCTCCATAGCCTGAGGGTCTGGCACCAAGAGGGGCCCCCAGAACATTTGGCTTTGAGGGCCAGTAGGACTTGATTATAGGAGCTCCATAGGACTGGGGAAAACAGAGACTCCATTCTTGGAGGGCAACACAAGGTCTCATGTGCACCAGGACTCAGGGCAAAAGCAGTGACTTCATAGGAGCCTAGGCCAGACCTACCTGCTGGTCTTGGAAGGCCTCCTAGGGAGGTGTGTGTGTGTGGGGGGGTGCTCTGGCTCTCTTTGGGGACCTAAAAGCTGGTGGTGAACATATCCAGGTGTACTCATCTGAAGGCTGACCTCTTGTTTGGGTCATTAGTACCAAGACCTGGCCCCACCCAACAGAGCCATTGGTATTTTGATAGAGATTGCATTGAAACAAATGTATGTTTCCATACAAATTTACAATTTTTTTGTTTTAGTTCCTTGAAAAATGACATTGGTATTTTGATAGAGATTGCATTGAAATAAATGAAGTGACTGACAAGGGATTAATCTCCAAAATATACAAATAGCTCATACAGCTCAATATCAAAAAAAAAAAACAACCCAATCAAAAAAATGGGCAGAAGATCTAAATCATTTCTCTAGAGAATACATACAGATAGCCAAAAGGCATGTGAAAATATGCTCAACATTACAAATTATTAGAGAAATGCAAATCAAAACTACAATGAGGTACCACCTCACACCAGTCAGAATGGCCACCCTCAAAAAGTCTACAAATAATAAATGCTGGAGAGGGTGTGGAGAAAAGGGAACCCTCCTCCACCGTTGGTGTGAATGTAAATTCGTACCCCCACTATGGAGAACAGTATGGATGTTCCTTAAAAAAAAACTAAAAATAGAGTTACCGTATGACCCAACAATCCCACTCCTGGGCATATATCCAGAAAATATGAAAATTGTAATTTGAAAAGACAGATGCACCACAATGTTTACTGCAGCACTATTTACAATAGCCAAGACATGAAAGCAACTTAAATGCCTGTTGACAGATAAATGGATAAAGAAGATGTGGTATATATACACAATGGAAAATACTCAGCCATAAAAAGAATAAAATAATGGCATTTTTAGCAATATGGATGCAACTAGAGATTGTCATACTAAGTGAGGTAAGTCAGAAAAAGAAAGACAAATACTATATGATATCACTTATTTGTGGAATCTAAAATATGATACAAGTGGACTTATTTACAAATCATAAGTAGACTCGCAGACATAGAAAACAAACTTATGGTTACCAAAGAGGAAATAGAGGGAGGGATAAATTAGGAGTTTGGTATTAAAATATACATACTACTGTAAATAAAATTTATAACCAACAAGGACCTACTCTATAGTACAGGGAACTATACTCAATATCTTGCAATAACCTATAATGAAAGAGAATGTTAAAAAGAATATATATTATTATATATAATATAAAAAAGGTTTTATATATATTATATATGTAACTGAATCATTCTGCTGTATACCTGAAACTAACACAACATTGTAAATCAACTATACTTCAATAAAAATTTTTTCAAAAGAAAAAATATGAAAAGAAGATAAAAGGAAAATCAAAGAAATGATTCATGTAATTTCTTGTTGGTGTTGCATAGAAGAGTTCTGTGGGTTTGTTACTTTTCATGGGAAAATGTATTTAGGGATATCCTGCCTTTGAACCCACCCATGAAATCCCTTGTGGCAAAAATAAAAAATAACTGACTTAAATTATACAACAGGAATTTTGGTTTATCAAGTACTACTTGAAATTAAGTTGCCATCAGTTGGAGCCAACATCCATACACGAACACACAGAGAGATTTTCATGCCAATGGCACTTGTTGCTTGGGGATTTGATGAGTGTTGGCTGCCAAGGACATCTGTCTGCAGGCTGTCCAAGCCCTCTTTGCCTGTGGATGTGGACATTTTTCTCACTGTTAAAACAAGACCTTTTCTCTCTACTGGAAGAGAAAAGCAACTTTAAAAAGGCAGGGTGTGGAATTCCTGTCGCAGCTCAGTGGAAATGAATCTGACTAACTTCTATGAGGATGCAGGTTCGATCCCTGGCCTTGCTCAGTGGGTTAAGGATCCAGCATCGCCATGATCTGCGGTGTAGGTCGCAGATGTGGCTCAGAGTCGGCGCTGCTATCTATGGCTGTGATGTAGGCTGGTGGCTACAGCTCCTATTCGACCCCTAGCCTGGGAACTTCCATATGCCATGAGTGAGGCCCTAAAAAGCAAAAACTAAAAATAAAAAAATAAAAAGCCAGGGAGTTCCTGTCGTTGCGCAGCAGAAACGAATCTGACTAGGAACCATGAGGTTGTGGGTTGATCCCTTGCTCAGTGGGTTAAGGATCTGGCGTTGCCATGAGCTGTGGTGTAGGTCGCAGACGCGGCTCGGATCTGGGGTTGCTGTGGCTGTGGTGTAGGCCGGCAGCTACAGCTCCAATTAGACCCCTAGCCTGGGAATCTCCATATGCTGCAGGTGGGGCCCTAAAAAGACGAAAGACAAAAATAAACAAACAAATAAATAAAAATAAAAAAATAAAAAGCCTTTTTCCCCCCAATTCTGTTATTATTGTCTGGTTCTGTTGCTGAAGGGCAATACTGAAGGGGAAATCACTGGCTGCCCAGTGAGATATCAGGCCTCACTGAGGAACTCAGCAAGTCTGTTAGAAAGGATTAAACAAACCTACAAACAAGTAAACATAAAATACCACTTTGGCTGGAAATTCATTTAGATAAAATAGGAATCCAGCTATGACCTTTACGTAAATGTCACACAAGTGGCAATTGTATTAATTGGGTAGTGTAGATGAAGAAACTTGGACCACATTAGTATGCATCTCAAATGGAGAGCTCTCTGAGGCCCCGGACGGCAGGCCTGGGCCATTCTTATTATATAGCTCCTGTCATTCGCACTGTGCTATTAAGCTTGTAGTATGTGTTTCCGGGTGAGGGTGGAGATGTGCCAACCTGCATTGTCCTTTTTTGGTTTCTTTTGATCAGCTTCTTTTGATTTGGTTGGGCTCTTCTCTTTTTCAGAAACCAGTAGGCTTGGCTCCTCCTGCTCTGGTTTTGCCTAAAAGACAGAAAGAAAGAGCTTGAATCAGACTGAAGTGGTCTCCACTCAGCCCTGCATGGCGGCCAAAGGAAAAAAGAAATCAGGAAAAAAAAGTCCTTGCTATCTAAATGGCTCTGTTGGAAGAATGATAATACCATTAATGATGATGACTATTTCCAATGGCATCCATAACCTGGTGATCATTTTACCTATTGGAAGTGGTTCGCCTAGATTTGAAGTTTCTGATCTCTGAGTGATATGCTGCAGGGAACTCTCTAAAACACCCCAGAAACCACTGGTCCATACTGCAAGGCGTAAATCTGAAAATAAGGTGGTTGGACATGACAATCATACTCTTGGCAACACTGGAATTCTCAAATCTGCTTCACCAGGCTTGGGAGTCACATTCAGATCCTGATTGGCTTCTTTTTCAGGGAATTTAGTGAAAGCATGAACTATGTCTTTCTAGCTCAAAAGAAGAAAAAGAGTTGGGGTTTGGTTGGGAAGGAAGAGAGAAAAAAAATGAAGGGTTCAGCCCTTACAATGAAGGGGTTGAAATTGGTTTAGTGTAATCAAGGTTTTCAGATAAAGACAGTACAGCTTTGGAAACATCAGAGTGGCACTGCCCTGCACAGTGCCTAGAATTTGCTTCATGTAAGCCTTTATGAGGAGTTCCCGTCGTGGCTCAGTGGAAATGAATCTGACTAGGATCCATGAAGACGCAGGTTCAATCCTTGATCTTGCTCAGTGGGTTAAGGATCCGGTGTTGCCATGAGCTGCAGTGTAGGTCAAAGACACGGCTTGGCTCTGGCGTAGCTGTGGCTGTGGTGTAGGCCAGTGGTTACAGCTCCGATTCAACCCCTAGCCTGGGAACCTCCATCCACCAAGGGTGTGGCCCTAAAAAGACAAAAGGCAAAAAAGAAAGAAAGAAACAAACAAAAAGAAAGCAAACCTTTATGATATACATCTAAAGACAAACATACAACTCTTTACGTTCCCATTCGAAATGCCTATGTAAACAGACTCAGTTCAAAATTATTTATTTTTGAGTGAATGAGGTCAGATAGACCTGGGTTCAGATCTCTGGTCCATCAGTTACTGTCTTTATTATCTTGGGCAAGTTATTTTCTAAATCTCTGTGTCCACATCTCTAAATGAGGGATAAGGGGAAACCCCTGTGGGACTTGCAGACCTAAGAAATTCCACAGCAGGGAGCAAGTGGCCTCTGTGTCATAAATGATCCTGGACTCATATTCACTTGCGAGTCAGGGAGAGTCACAAGGAAGAAGTAGCTGTCCCGACCTTGTTAGAGAGTGCTACCCAGGCCTTTCCTCAAATAGGCTATGCAAAAGGAAGAAAGTCAGAAGGGTTACAGTGAGTTTTTCTTGGCCAACATTCCCTGTCTCCCAGGTTTATGGTGAGGTATCCAGGTGATAATGCACATACAGGGTTCCCACTGAGTTCCCACACCACAGAGTTCCCACTGTGGTGCAAAGGGATAGGCAGCATCTCTGGAATCCCGGGACGAAGGTTCAATCCCCTGCCCAGTACAATGGGTTCAGAATCCTGCATTGTCACAGCAGTGACATAGGTTGCGGCTGTGGCTCAGACATGATCCCCAGCCTGGGAACTCCATATGCCACAGGGTGGCCAAAAAAGAAGAAAAAAAAAGCACATACAGGGTTTGGTTTTTAGTAATTGATCACAGTCGCTGAACCAAGAAGATTTTCTCAGGCCCTCCTATGCCCGGTACCCTGTCAACTCTTCTTTTAGCTTATGCTTTGTTTTCCTTCTAAAGCTAATATGCAATGTCTAAGCTAGGGGCAACACAGTGGGATGAAAAGGGTACTGGGCTTGACATTAGAGGACTGGGTTTGGGTCCTAGCTCTGCCACTACCAGCGTGTTTGTCCTTGGGGCATCTGTTTGTACTTACATGTCCTTCCCTGTAAAATGCTTGTGAGTATGAGATCTTTTCATTTCTTCCAGCTCCGATTTACAGCCCTTTATTCACAGCCCAGAGTCACTGAGGAATTGGTTTGACCAAAGTGAATCTTCCAGCCAATGGACACATCCTTTCAAATACTAACATCTTTTAATTCTCAGCTTTTAGTAAAAATCTTTTCCAAAAGCATGACTGCTCTATCTTCCTAAACAGAGACCAGGGAATGTAATCCAACTTTTCTTGATAATTTGGATGAATAATGAATATGACCTATGAACACGAACATGGATAATGATACAATGTGGCCCGGAGGGACTTACTGAGGTGGGCAAGGTTCCTGATCCCTATACTAAGTGGCCCTAGATTGTTTCTGTCATTTCTCTCTGCTATCAACTGTCACTTTTCTTTGCTATCAGATCTGAGTCTTATCTGTGGCCATGTTTTAAACATAATTGGTTTGGCTATGTGTGCTTGAAAGTCATGTGACAGAGCTTTGTGACATCTATGTGACACAGAGAGATCTATGAAGAGGTTTATAGCCAAATTCTGAATGCTGTGAGTTTCTGGAAGCCTGACTTCCAAATAAGTGGAACCGTGCTGCAATTTGTAACTCATGGGTCTTATCTGCTTCATAATTAAAGGGTTTGGGATGGAAATGCTCTAAAATCTGGTGGTGATGCTCATTGTACAACAACAACAACAAAAAAAAGAATCTTGATTTGGGCTATGGTTGAATAGCTTCTACAAAGATGGCTGAGTGAATTTCCAGATGCTAAGCCAATAAGCAGTTTCTCAGGGGTCAGGTCACTGTTTCTGCTTCCTTCAATGCCTTTTAGCTAAGTTCCATCTGGATAGGATATCCTACTCCCTAGGTGCAAGTTTGCTTACCTCTCCGTTGGTGCCAAGTCTGGGACAGCGCCCCTGACTTCACCATTCCTACTTAGGGTATGGATCCCCAAAACCATACCACTTCCATGGGAGCAGTTTGCAAAGGTTGGACCTCATCTTTTCTTATAGAGGAGTTGATTTCCAGGCCTCTTGAAAAACTTACAGTCGCCTGAAAGTTCTTCTTTTGCTTTTGTTTCCGGGGGTTTAAAGCCATCTTGTGTCGAGCAGCTGAAGAATCCAAACAGCCCTGGGTGGAGGCGGGGGCGCTGAAAACAGTAGGCACCTGGGTGCTGCTGGGAGAGGGGAGCACGGCAAATGTGGTCAAGGACTGGGAGCAAACGGGTCCAGATGAGGGCTCAAAGGAGCTCTGGAGAAAGTAGGAGGAAAGAAATGAGTCAACTCTGTATGCTGGCATTGGTCTCAAAAGGCAGAAACTCCTCTGGCTGAAGAAAAATTCCTAGAGCACACCTTCATGAACTAGCGTCCCTTTTTCCCACGGCTATGTTCATGCTTCCGGTCAAGAGGCTCATTGGAAGGAAGGCGCACACTTTCTGCTGGTTCCCTTGCAGACGAAGACAAGAAACAAGATGGACGGCCTAGCAGTTAAGGATCCAGTGTCGTTGCTGCTGTGGCTCAGGTCACTGCTGTGGCGCGGTTCCGATCTGGGGCCCAAGAACTTCCGGATGCCATGGGCACAGCCACAAAAAGAAACCAAACGTTCTGGTTGCTCCCCTGTTTAGAAAGCATTCAGGAGCTCCCCCTTTGCCCTCAGGATAAGGGCCCTACCATTTCGAGTTTACAAGGTCAGAGGGTCTGTAGGTATTCTTGCCCTGTATTCCCTTTTATTAACACGGGGGGGCTGATTGGGGTGAGAGGCACAATCTATATCAGTAAATCCCAGCAGGGCTCTGGGATTTCTCCATAGGCGTGCTTGGTGGTTGGAAGAGGGCCTGTATGAAAGCTGTATTTGCATAGACAGCAGGCAGCAAACTGCCTTTACTTATGTTTACTCTCCGAAGGTGCAAGGTTGATGGATGCACTTAGAGGAATGGAATGTTCCCACCACCATTGGGTGAGGATGGAGCCTGTCACCTTGTCCTCATTATGACTGGCCTCTACCTTTACTATCTGGTCCTGGGGCTCCTGTTGGCTTCCTCTGAAGGAACTTCAAAACAGTCTCCTCTGGGCTTCTTAACACAGCGTTTTCCACACCTCAAAGAGACACTACAGATCACCTCTCATTCCTAAGAAGTTCCAGAGATCTGTGTTAGCCGAAGCCCCTTTGAAGGCCAGGTGATGAGCCAACTCCCTCCTGGACTTCACTGGCAAATGATGCAGTTTAGCAGGTAGATAGAATTTCCCTGTGTGTTTACTCACTACTTCTTTCCAAACTAGCTTCACACATCTCCAGGGACCCCTTTGGTATTTGCAGCTTTCGCATCTCTTCACATTTCCCATCATCATTGTATGTTGACCCAGTGATAACCTTAGCTACTATCTTGGTTCCAAACATAGGTCTTTTATGGCCTGTGATTCCAATGCCTAGGGATTTAACACAGCTAGGGGGTCAGGATGATGATACATCTAGCTCACCGTTCTGTTGTTGATTCTAAGAAAGGGAGCGAAATGCTACAGTTAGCTTTTGGGGGGTCAATCGCACAAAATTTGGAGGAGTCCCAAGCCTTTCATAACTTCTTTATGCAACTGTCATCCATAAATTTATATAACATCTGTTTCTGATACTATATATTTAGCTTGTGTTATCTCTTGGAATTATGAATTTAATACTCAGTACACAGAGTAATATAACACAGGGAATGCGATTATGAAGTGTCAGGGTGGATTGATATTCAGCGTCAGAGTAATGTCTCCTGTTTTATGGTTCTAAGAGTTTTTCATGCTTCAGAGTAGTCTTACAGTTCTGGTCTTTGGGGACCAGATGACAACATCTATGCTCCCACTAACTTCACATGATCTGTCTCCCCACTGCCTCTCTGACCATGTCTCTTACCACTCTCCGTTCCAGACTCACTGCTGGTTTGCTGTTTCTCAAACATTCCATGCGTGTTCTTCCAGCAAGGCATTTGCAGTTTTCCATTTGTTGGGCATGCTTTTCCCCCATGGCCATGTGGCTAGCTCCTTCACTTCCTTCTGGTCTTGATGTAAAAGGTGCCTTTTCAGTGACACCATCCCCAGCCAACCTATTTGAAATTTTAGCCTTCCACCCTGACATTTCATAATCCCATTCCCTGTGTTATATTTTCGCCTTGGCAGTTGTCATTCCAAACCTTGTGGCATGAACACTATAGACAAAAGCACTGTTTAGTGAAACTCATTCTATAGTATAACAAACAAATCAGGCTCAGCAAAATTCTGGCAATTTCCAGATTGTGTGTAGGAGAGAGCTAATCTGTTCCTAATCAGAGCCTAAACCAAAAGCCCATCAAACTTAACCATGGCCATTAGTCTCCCTATGTTTGATTAACTTTCCTTAAGGAATCTCTGGGCATTAGATGTAAACACAGGGCCACAGCTATTCTCAAACCTGGACTAAAAATGAGAGTGCAGGAGTTCCCACCGTGGTGCAGTAGAAGTGAATCCAACCAGGAACCATGAGGTTGTGGGTTCGATCCCTGGCCTCGCTCAGTGGGTTAAGGATCCAGCATTGCCGTGAGCTGTGGAGTTATCTGATAACGTAAGGTAAGGCAGGAGTTCTGATCGTGGCTCAGCGGTTAATGAATCTGACTAGCATCCATGAGAACGTACATTCGATCCCTGGCCTCGCTCAGTGGGTTAAGGATCCAGCATTGCCATGGGCTGTGGTGCAGATTACAGATGCTGCTCAGATCCCACATTGCTGTGGCTGTGGTGCAGGCGGCAGCTGTAATTCCAATTGGACTCCTAGCCTGGGAACCTCCATATACCACGGGTGCAGCCCAAAAAAAGCAATAAATAAATAAATAAATAAAATAAAAATGAGAGTTCAAAGCCATCAAGCATTATCCCCATCTGACTATGACACTCAAGTTCAGGCATGTGATTCAAAACAGCCCTAAGAGGATCTCTGTAGTGAGTTGAGAGTATGTTGTCTGGGTATAGAATATGTATATATTTTACACCTTCCCTCGAATGCACAGTGAATTCAATAAACTCTCTGGAATGCTGGGCACTGTTTCTCAAAATATGGTCTGAGAATCCCTCCGGCATCAGAATCGCCTGGGGCGAGTGTTGAAAAAGCACTTTTAAGGACACATTAATGAATGAGACTCTCAGAAGAGGGGCCTTAGAGTGGGTTTAACAGGCCCTCCAAGGGAGTTTTCTGGGGGCGGGTGTTGCGAACTACTACCTAGTCCTCTGGCATGAAGAGAAAGGCTTCTATTTTCAAACAGAAGCACATCAAAGTTCCTAAATAACCACATCCGTTGCCTCAGAACAGGAGCCAGCAATATCTGGGCTCCCTCTGAGAAGTGGGGTTCTTTCTTCGGCCCTACTTTTTCCTCCAGCCACACTGGTCAGGAGAAACCTGGAAAAGTCACCATAGGCGCCAACCACAGGATCTTATGAGCTACCCAGGAAAGGCAAACCGAATCCATTCTCAGCAGGTTTCTAAAAGGAAAGCAAGTGCAGGAAAGACTCCTTTCTCTATTTTTCCTACCCCTCCTTCAACCCCCTCCTCCCTCCCTGCACTCTGAAAGTCAACACACCCTTCTTGGTACTCAAGGCGCGTATTATGCAGGAAGGCCAAGATGTTTCCATCCTTCTCTCGTGTTTGGGGCGTGCGGGGAGGGGGAGGTGGGGGAATAGCATAGATAGCTTCTGATTAACAGCTGGAGTGAAATGAGCTCCTTTCCCCTCAACATCTGGAAGATGTGTCAGGCCTGGCACCTACTAACCCAGAATCTTCGGGGGGAAGGAACCTGGATCAGGCCTTGGGCCTGGGGAAGGAATCCTTCAGCCCTGGGTGGGAGGGGTGTTGGACAGTCCTTCACTGTTAACGGGGGTCCAGCTGTTCTTTGGATAATTAAAACACATCTTAGCTCCCTTTCTTCCTTCTGTCAAGTTTCTAGACCCAGTACAAAAGAGTTCAGTCAACAAGGTACCCTTTTGGTCATTCTTCTGATCGTTCTTTGTCTGTTCTATGGTGCCAGGGTTTTCCCCTTTTCTTTTGACTGTTGATAAGTAATACTTGAGTGGGGGTAGGGAACAGTTTGGCTGCTTCTTGGAACAAAAAAGAACCCCAATTGTTATGTCTTTTAAAATGGCATTAGCCGGTGGCTATTTAGGCCAGATGTAATCAAGCCTTTGGCCTGAAAAGCTGTCATCCTGGGAAAAAGCTCACTCAGGAACTGGGAGGTTTTGACACTAGGATGCTGGGAAACTAGGTTCTGTGTGAGCCATTCAGCCCAAAGCTCCCAAGGTAAGTAGTCTTTGGAACATTTCCAGAAGAAGCTGCAGCTCTTGGTGGGAAAAGTGTTCTCCACTGAGGTTTCTCTCCCAAAGGGGCCTATGTGCCCATTCCCGAGAATTCCTGTGCAGCTGCTGCTTCACTCAGAATCTTTGTTTCATAAAATCCGTTGTGCCATTTTGCCATCCTGAAAGTTGTAGAAGGTGGAATTTCACATATTCCCTGCAGCCCCTGCCCCATCACGATCTCCTTAATTTCGTAAGGGGTATAGAGAATAAGAACCTGAACTTTGGAATCAAAGAGGCCTCGATCTGAGGTCCTAGCCATTCCACTTTCCAGCTGTTTGACCGGGGACGAGTTACCTAACCTCTGAGAGCCTCAGTTTCTATGTCTTTAACAGAGGGATAATAATAATAACAATACACACTTAGTGTGCTGTTTTAAAAAGTAAACGAGGAGTTCTCTTGTGGTGCAGCAGGTTAAGGATTAGTTGTTGTCACTGTAGCAGCAGGGGCCACTGCTGTGGCGTGAATTTGATTCCTGACGCAGAAACTTCCACAGGCCATGGAGACAGCCAAAAATAAATAAATAAGTAAAAAGTAAGTGAAATGAATAGGCAAGACATGGAAACAACCTAAATGTCCATCAACAGAGGAGTGGATCCAGAAGATGTGGTCCATATACACAATGGAATATTACTCAGCCATTAAAAAGAACAAAATACCAGCATTTTTAGCAACATGGATGGACCTAGAAACTATCATGCTAAGTGAAGTCAGCCATACAATGAGACACCAACATCAAATGCTTTCACTGACATGTGGAATCTGAAAAAAGGACAGACGGAACTTCTTTGCAGAACAGATGCTGACTCACAGACATTGAAAAACTTATGGTCTCCGGAGGAGACAGTTTGGGGGGTGGGGGGATGTGCTTGGGCTGTGGGATGGAAAGCCTGTGAAATCAGATTGTTATGATCATTATACAACTACAGATGTGATAAATTCATTTGAGTAATAAAAAATGAAAAAAAAAAGATTAAAAGAAAGTAAGTGAAATGAAACATGGGAGGTGCAGTTCACATAAGAAAGTCTCAATAAGTGTTTGCCGTTGCTATTGGTGGGCACTGGTCCAAATTTAGAGAGCTGCTAGAATCCATATGGTTTGGTGAAAAGTGGTATGGATTTGGGAAGGAATCCTGGGCTGGAATCTCAGCTCTGCCCCTGATTGGCTCTGTGGTCTTGGCCAAATCATTTCCCCTCTCTGAACCTCGGTTTTTTTTCCACCAAACATGGGGAGAGGAGTTTCCATCGTGGCTCAGTGGAAATGAATCTGACTAGCATCCACGAGGACGCAGGTTTGATCCCTGACCTCGCTCAGTGGGTTAAGGATCCAGTGTTGCCGTGAGCTGTGGTGTAGCTCGCAGACATGGCTTGGATCCTGCGTTGCTGTGGCTGTGCGTAGGCTGGCAACTGTAGCTCTGATTGGACCCCTAGCCTGGGAACCTCCATATGCCACAGGTGTGGCCCTAAAAAGACAAAAGACAAAAAAAATAGAGATAATAGTATCTTCCCTATCTACCTTACAGAATTCTTGAGAGAATCAAATGCACCTATAATGCAACAATGGGACAATGGGGAGGGGGACATTATGCTCTCCTTGATGTATAGGAGGATTAAAAAATATTGCTCTGGACTTCAGAGGCCTATTTGTAAATAATAATGGTGAATTATGAAGTAAGCTATCATGCGCAAATCAAGAAACTTGATAAGGAGGTAACCTTACAGGGGATTTGGAGAAGAAAGTAAGCCTAGGGTTAAAGGTCTACAGGATCCTTGAGAGAGAACATGTATTTTCCCCTTCCACCAGTAGGGGGCAGCAGCTCAGAGAAGAAAGAATAAAACAGCAAAGTTGTAAAGACTCCTCTAAGAGGGTAGAGATTTAGTCATCTTTTAGTCTGACTTCTCTATTTGATTTCTGCCTAGCTCCCTAGTCGATGTTTAGTGAGAAGGCAGTAGGAGTTGGGTTTGTGGGGAAGCCTTGGAGGATGTAAGAGTTGGGGGTCATAATTTATATAAAAAACTAAGAAACTCTCATGCCTGGAGGCGGCAAGGGTTTAACTGCACCACCAAAGATTAGACTTTCTGCCTGCAAGCCCAACATTTAACCTATAGCAGTATGACTCAATTCTTGAATTTACTAGTAGAGAGTTTGTTAACATTAAGCAGGACAAATGTTTAGACTGATTTTAGGAAATGCTGACTATAAACAATTTAACTCTACTTACTAACCTGTAAAATAGCCTACTCAAATGAATAAAAAGAGAAAACTTTACGTCTTAAAATGCTATCTAATTTTCTTTGTAATTGTAATCCCTAAGGTAACCACTAAGAAAATAATTTTAAAATATATAGAGAAGGAAGTGAGAAGTGAATGAACAATACACACACAAAAAATTAATGAAATCCAAAGTATAGTAGTAATAGAAGAACTGAGGCACAAAACAGATGTATAAGGATGTATAGGTGGGAAAAGAGCAAGATGGCAGAAGTTCTTCCTTATTAGTAATTGCTATGAATGTAAATTAATTAAACTCTAATGAAAAGGCAGAGATTGGCAAGATGGATTTTAAAAACATGATCAGTTTATATGCTGTCTACAAGAGATTCACTTTAGATCTGAAGACACAAATAAGTTTAATGTGAAAGGATGATTAAAGGGATTCCAAGCAAATGGTAACCAAAAGAGAGCCAGGGTGGCTATACTAATATCAAACAGAACAGACTTTAAATCAAAATTATTATAGGAGACAAAGATGGACATTATACATTGATAAAAGGGTCAATCCATCAGGAAGACAGAGCAATCATAAACATATACATACTAAACAGCAGAACCACTCTTAAGTACATGGAGCAAAAATTGACAGAATTGAAGGGAGAAATAGACAGATCTACTGTCTATTAGAGACTTCAGTATCCAACTTGCAATAATGAATAAGGAGCTAGACAGAAGATCAACAGAGAAATGGAGGGTTTGAAACAATGCTATAAACCAAGTAAACCTAACAGATATATAAAGAACATGCCATTCAACAAGAGCATAATACACATCCTTCTGAAATACACATGGAACATTCTGGATAGATGTTGTGCTAGGCCACAAAATAAGTCTTAACAAATCGAAAAAGATTAAAATCATGCAATGTATCATCTCTGACCACAACAGAATGAAACTAGAAATTAATAAAGGAAGAAAGACTGGAAAATTCGTAAGGAGGTGGAAATTAAACAACACAACCTTAAGCAATGAATGGGTCAAAGAAGAAATCAAAAGGAAAGTTAGAAAATACTTTGACGTGAATGAAGACTAAAACAAAACATAACAAAATTTATGTGATACAGCAAAAGCAGTCCTCAGAAATTTATGGCTATATATGCCTATATTTAAAAAAGAAGAGGAGTTCCCATCGTGGCTCAGTGGTGGAGTTCCCGTCGTGGTTCAGTGGTTAACAAACCCGACTAGGAACCATGAGGCTGTGGGTTCAATCCCTGGCCTTGTTCAGTGGGTTAAGAATCCGGTGTTGCCTTGAGCTGTGGCATAGGTTGCAGATGTGGCTCGGATCCCATGTTGCTGTGGCTCTGACGTAGGCAGGCGACTACAGCTCCGATTAGGCCCCAAGCCTGGGAACCTCCATATGCCACCAGTGCAGCCCTAGAAAAGACAAAAAGACAAAAATAAATAAATAAATAAATAAGAAGAAAGATCTCAAATCAGTAACCTAACTCTCCACCTTAAGGAACTAGAGAGATAAAAACATACCTAAAGCTAGCAAAAGGAAGGAAATAATAAAGACTAAATCAGAGATAATGAAATAGGGAATAGAAAAACAATACAGAAAGTCAATGAAGCCAAAAGTCAGTTCTTTGAAAAGTAAAATAAAATTGACAAATCTTTAGCTAGACTGATTAAGAAAAAAAAGAGAAGACACAAATTACTAAAATTAGAATTGAGAGGGAACAACTACTACTGACCTCACAGAAATAAAAAGGATTATAATATGGTACTATGAATAATTGTATAGATAGCCTAGATGAAATGGATACATTCCTAGGCACATCCAAATTACCAAAACTGAATCAAAAATAAATAGAAAATCTGAATATATCTATAACAAGTAGAGACATTGAATCAGTAATCAAAACCTCCCCAAAACAACAAAAAAAAACCCAGGACCAGATGGCATCACTGGTGAATTCTACCAAACTTTAAAAGAATAATAGCAATCTTTCACAAATTTTTCAAAAAAAAAAATAGAAGAGGGAGTACTTACTCCCTGATTCTATGAAGCTCATGTTGCCATGATTCCAAAGCCAGATAAAAGTATCACAGGAAAAGAATGCTGCAGACCTATGTCCTTCATGAATACATGTGCAAAATACTAGCAAACCAAATCCAACAGCATGTTACAGAAGGATATAGGTCTACAGCATATTAAGGGCAAGTATACATCATGAGCAACTGGGAATGTATTTAATGTTTTCATTTCTTTTCTTTATAGTATGTCATTTTTATTGACATCTCTATACAAATTTACATGGCATCTTCTCCTGCTTTCACAAGGTTGCAAACTCTATCCAGCTGTTCTGGAACTGGACAGTGGTGATGGCTGCACAACAGTGTGAATGTGCTTAATGTCACTGAATTGTACACTTAAACATGATACATTTTATGTTATGTGTATTTTACCATGATAAAAAATGTTATCTAATTCAATCCTTCCACCAATTCAGACTGTTCCAGTTCGTCTGACCTAGCGGTATTGTGCATAAAGTGCTTATGGTCACAGCCTAAATTCATAAATCAGTGAGCATCCTGATTCGTACCTATCATCGTGTGCTTTAACTTTGATCCTAACGTAAATGTATCTTGCTGACATTCCTAACTGAAGGCTGCTTCCTTCCACAGAATCTTTTAACATCAAAACAGAGTTTTGTGCTGACTGGCCAATTATCTTCATTATAAATTTCCTTTCTGTTTACTTTCTAGTCCCCAAGGACTAGAACTCTATCTCACTCTAAAAGCCCTCTCAAGGTTCAATAACAACCAATCAAATTAACCACACATTAGTTTGAGAATGTGTTGATACAAACACAATCTACTGATTTTCTGGTTGTTGATGGGCATTCTTTGGTTGGCAAAGCTAGACGCATGAAATACACATACATTCCCTCTCATGTCCAATGATTCTTTCATATGGATATGTGTCTATCAAACAATGCTACATGCCCTAACCTTTGAGATTTGGGCATTTGAAATTGCAGAGGCTTTACTTCCATAAAAGGCTCTAGTGTTCTCTTCATAAAATAGCTGAAAACATCCACAAAGGTTTTTTTTTTTTTTCAGAAATACTCATTGCTTATAAATTAAAGTGATGATTATTTGGTTTGTAGAATTGGACAGAAAATTTTTCTGTAAGCTGCCATGCAAATCAAAAGCTAAGAATGGCAGCTCCTTCCCCAAACATCTCCCTAGTATTGAGCTACTGCAGGAAAAAAGAAAGTGCAAGAAGATTATGCCTCTGACCTGTGCACTTCCTGCAACCTGCAACTTAGGATGCAGCTTGGGATGGAGCTAACGCTCACCTTCTTCAATGTCAAGATCTTGTGTGATGAAACCTTCTTTTGTGGGCTTTTAGGTGACTCATCACCAACAGAGATTTCTTCCAAGTCCTTAGAGATTGTGTCAGATCGGATAAGAGGTGGGCTGATGCTGGGCTGGCGTGGGCACAGGGGTGGGATCTGTCCAGGAAGAGTATAGAAGGAAAAAAGTTAAAATTTGTGTGCCTTCCTCCAAATTACTAGTGTTTTCCTGTTGTTTAATGGTTAGAGGGCTGAAAATCCAAAGTGAAAAAAAAGGGGCAAGGAAAGAACCTCTTACCTCTCTGACTTCACTTCTGGTACCTACTCAAATCAAAGACAAACAGCCTTGGTTCACTTTCTGGGTTGCTGCACACTTTTGCCAATCCCCAAAGACAGAAACTTCAAATCACTTGTTTGATCAAAACCATAATCCCAGTGTTATTTCCTGCTGATTCTATCTATAAATCTTTCTTGAGTCTGATCATTGATTTGATCTTGGGCTTCTCTTTGGGAGTCCAGATCTTGTGGAGGTGAGTCTTTGGGTTATGATCTGGGCTTGACATCCAAACTATAATCCTTAGTCTTATCTTTCCATCATTTCAGGAATTGTCTAAACTGAATCTCGGCTGTGTTGGTTGCTTATCTTAAGCCTGTCAGGATTGATTTTCTAGGATTTTTAGAAAATCTACAGAACGAGTCCTGGTTAGAACTGCTTTACTAGTTTTACTAAAGGGGTAAAATTGATCATTTGGGTTCTTCTTGGGCTTCAGCAGACTTATTTGGTTGCTTCCAGTGTGAAGTTTATGGTACATTTGAATTCGAGGCACTGGTCCCTGCCGTGGTCCTCTTGATGTAGATCAGAATCCCTGATTTTATTTTTAACAAATACTGGCTAAGCAGGCACAATGTTCCTCACCCATTTTAGGCACCAGGCCTACAGCGATGAACAAAACAAAATTCTTGTTGTCATGGAGCTGACATGCTTGATTCTGTCACAGGCTCTGCTTTTGCTCAGGACAGATGACCGTCAAACTTTCAAAGCCAAAGAAAAAGGGCCCCATGAAGTTCTGCTTGTTGGGGTCTCCTGGCCAATGTCTAAGGTGCCCTCTTATTACTACAAGACCCCATTGGGGGGATCTTGAGAAGAGATCTTGGGGATTAAACATCCCCAAATCCAGTTGTAATAATCATTATACTAATGGCACCTAACTTTGACTGAAGGCTTTACTCTGTGTTAATCTTTATTATTTTCTTCCTTTTGCTAGCTTTGGGTTGAGTTTGCTTTGCTCTTTCTAGTTTCTTTTAATTATTATTATTGTTGTTGTTGTTATTTTGCTTTTTAGAGCTGCACCCATGGCATATGGAAGTTCCCAGGCTAGGGGTCCGATCGGAGCTGCAGCTGCCGGCCTACACCGCAGCCACAGCAATGAAGGATCCGAGCTGCATCTGCAACCTACGCCACAGCCTGTAGCAATGCCAGATCCCTGACCCACTGAGCGACATCAGGGATCGAACCCACATCCTCATGGATACTAGTCAGGTTCGTTACTGCTGAGCCACGACAGGAATTCCCAGCTCTTTCTAGTGTCTTAAGCTGGAGAATTAGGTTATTGATTTGAGATCCTTCTCCCTGCCAAGCAGGGAGTGCTCTCCATAGGAGCATTTCACTTAAACCTTACAATTCTTTGAAGCATTTGCTCTGTGGTCGCCATTTTACCCACAGGGAAAACCAGGTCCGAGAAATCACATGACTGGCTCTGCCGCTCACAGTAGCAGAGCAAGCATTTGCAAAGGTCTGCTTGTCTTTAAGGCCCATGTTCTTAACCAGTCTGCACTCCCGTCTCCTAACTACAAGGGCCAGGAAGGGGCTGTCCCATGCTCAAGTTTAGGAAGTTTAAAGGCAACAGCCAGAGAGATGGTGTGGCTGCTTCCTTGAGAAGGGCTACATAGGGAGAGTCGGGTCCCGGCACAAAAGGAAAAACTGTTTTGTAGTTTCAGTTTCTTCAATTGCTGAAATCAGCTTGAGTCAACAAGATGCTAATCATCTGTTATTACCTCTTCCTGTCGATTTGTCCTCAAGTAGAAAGAACATGAAGCATCTTGAAGAGTCATCTAGGCCCTCATATTCCCAACACTTCAGACAGGATATCAGGTCAAAGTCTGGCAGTAGCGTAGGCTCCTCAAAGGTGAAGCCATGCATGTCTAAGTACGCACGGCCACTGCAGTGAAACTGCCAATGGCTCATTAAATCAGTTATGGTTCCTTTGGTTGCCAGCTCCTCTCCTACTTTGAGAACTGTGGTACTTCTAGAGTTAATACCTGCCAATGGGCGCTGACACCCCCCTCTCGGGGGAATGAGGGATACAGGCATTTATCCAATCAAAACAAACAAGAGCTTCGTGGAGTTCCCATCGTGATTCAGGAGTTCCCGTCGTGGCTCAGCAGTTAAGGAATGCGGCTAGGAACCATGAGGTTGTGGGATTGATCCCTGGCCTCGCTCAGTGGGTTACGGATCTGGTGTTGCCGTGAGCTGTGGTGTAGGTCGCAGATGTGGCTCGGATCCCACGTTGCTGTGGCTCTGGCGTAGGCCGGTGGCTACAGCTCCGATTCAACCCCTAGCCTGGGAACCTCCATATGCCGAAGGTGCGGCCCTAGAAAAGACAAAAAGACAAAAAAAAAAAAGTGGTTCAGTCTTGGTATTTCTGACAGAAGTGTATACCTGGATTTCCTCGCCCACAATCTCCCAGGTGCTCTGAATATCACTTAATCCATTAAGAATCCTGCCCCTTCAGGGACCCAGCCATTGGCCAATTCCATAGTACTCCAGCTTCTATGCCACACTGAGTGTCAGCACACTCGACTTCATGCCATCAACTACCCTGTCATTTACGAATGTCACCTTGGCACTTAAGGGAAGTTTCTCACGCAAAAGTCAATCTGGTTGTTGATGACTGTGCTTCTGCTAACACCCTATTCTATCTCCAGCCCTGTTTCCCAGGGGAGGGACTAAGGGAGCCGGCCAAAAGCATGAGGCCCAAATCAGAAAGTTAAGAACGCTTGTCTTTGGGCTATTGGGGCTTTCCTCCTCCCCTTCATTGTGACAGGAAATGCCGCTGGCATCCTTTCCTTATCTTTGTAAAATGGACTATCTCTGCTGTACAAGTCTCTCCTTTGCTGGGACTGAGAGGAAAGAGAGAAAGAGGAGTCCAGGAAACAGGTCTCCCCTTCCTGAATATGAGAAATAACCCCATGGCATTTGGTCATCTGTACCTAGATTTTTTTCCACTAGGTGCCAAAGGAGTACAGACAAGCAAAAGCTGGTGTTGATGTGGTTTTTTTTTTTTTTAGGTGGGGGTTGGCCTTTGGGGGGGGGGCACATCCACAGCATATGGAAGTTCCCAAGCTAGGGGTCGAATTGGAGCTGCAGCTGCCAGATTACACCACAGTCACAGCCATGCAGGACCCAAGCTGCATCTGCGACCTACACCACAGCTCACAGCAACGCCGGATCCTTAACCCACTGAGGGAGGCCGGGGATCAAACCTGTGTCCTTGTGGATGCTAGTTGGGTTCTTTACTGCTGAGCCACGATGGGAATTCCTGGTGTTAATGTTTTAAACTGAAGACTGGAAAGTTCAGGGAAGTGACTGTTCCTGCTGGAGTGCAAGAGGGCAACCATCTGCTGACCTAGGGGCTGCTTTACAAACTAACATCAGCGCCACTGTCTGCGTCTCCATCCTTCATGGCTAATGTACCCAGAAGAACTTCCACACACAGTATGAAAATCAGAGCGAGACATGGGGTCTTAAGCAGGCATGCCAGAAATAAGCCCCAGTTATCTTTCGCCAAATGCTAAATAATCAACCCCCTAGTGGAGAAGGGTCTCCTCCTCTGTGTGGCCCCCCTGGTTACACAGGGATCTTTGGGGATAATCCAACCCGCAAGCCAAAAGGAGGAATGTAGCTGCCAGGGTTATCTTCCTGGCAATACCTCTGACTCCCCCTGGAGCATTTCTAGATCAGAGCTCCATTGACTGAACAATGGCTAGGATCGGCTGGAGGTAAAAGACTGCCCTATGTGCATGTTGCATTTTACAGAGACTAAAGATGTGCCCTCCTTCCTGGTGCGGCCGAGACAGAAAGGTTGAACATCTTAGAGATTGGGGTGATGGAAAGACAATGGGTTTCGAGGTCAACGCATCTGGGTCAGATTTCCAGGTCTACCCCTAACTGTCTGAGTGAGCTTGAGCAATCTCTTGAATCTCTCTGAGTCTTTAGTCAATGCTCACAAGCAACCCTTTGAGGTCGACGGTAATATTATACCCATTGCAGACGAGGAAATGAAGGCTCAGAGAGGTTAAGCAATCCCTCTAAAGTCACAGAGCCAATACGCACAGAGCAAGAATTCAAGCCTAGGTGCATCCGTCTGGCTTTGAACACGTCTGCTCTATTACCTCAGTGATCTTGGAGCCTGCAACCCAGACGCCACTTCTGGACGCATATTGGGGCCCAGCTCCAAACACAGCTCCATGCATACTGCCAGTTCCAGCTCTTGGCAGAGTCCTAAAAACAAGAGATCTCTGTGGAAGAAAGAAAAAACATGGGGATTGGAGTGCCTGCACATTAACAGTGGAAAGCATTGCTGGGGTATGTCAAGAGAAGTGAATATGGAGATACCAGCCAACACTGTGTGCCAGGCGCTAGGGAAGCACATCATATATTTATACATTCTGTCATTCAGTGTTTACAACAGTGGGGTAGAATCAGCTGAGAGGCAGGTCCAAATTCCTCCCTTCTCATTTTTTTGGCCGTACAGGGGTAGAGAATGGAAGAGGAGTAATCCAATTAGGCACTGCTGATCACGTTCACTGTTACCTGCAGAGATCTGCCTCTCTGGATCTCTAGAAAGGGGCATATTTTGCTTGCTGATCTTTGCAGCTCAGGCTCCACCATGAAGATGCTGTCATAGGACAGGGATTTGTTCCCCATGCTGCTCTTGGCCCTGAACAAGAAGGAAAAGGTCCTATGAAAGTAGCCAGGGGCCGTAGGAACCAAAAACACATGTGTGTCTGCAACATGGCCTCCTATAGACACCTCAGAAGCATGTATGCTGACACAGGAAGTTGTCTGTGAGCTATCGAGTGACAAAAGAAAGAATAGTGTTATGATCCCATGCATATATTATATACACATATAGTTTATGTTCATAGAGAAAAGTCTGGAAGAATATCCACCAAATTGTTAGTGATGGTTCTCTCCGAAGGATGGCACTAGGAACAGGAGAGGTACTGTTATTTTCTACTTTGTGTACTTCTGCATACATTTGATTTTTTTAAATGATCAACACATATCTTTTTTATATAGTGGCTTTACTGAGCTACCGTTTACATACCATAAAATTCATCACTGCTGAAGGAAGTACAAAATTCAGTAATGGCAACACTGTGGAATAGAAGGGGAGACCCTGAGTCTTACAGTTATTAAGGTGAGAGTTATAAAAGATCTTTCATACCTAATTTCTCTTTAGTGTTTTTGTTTCGATTTAAAATATCGAATATCAGCCCACATGCTGGATACTTTTATTCACCAGGTCTTTTCTTCTTTCACGCAAGGGTTCTGTGCTATATCTGTCCTTTCAAAGTCATCTTATGCACCAACCCTATCCCACTCCCACCTCCAGCTTGCAAAACCCATATGGAAATACCTTCTGATGTGGAATGGAGCCAGGCTGATGACACTTACATTAAGACAAATTAGGAGAAAATTAGATGCAAACGAAAGGCTAAAAGGCACAAAAGACACCTTTGGGGATGTGGGGCTATATTTCCCTTTTTAAAAATGTTAACCAGAAGTTCGCGTCGTGGCGCAGTGGTTAACGAATCTGACTAGGAACCAAGAGGTTGCAGGTTCGGTCCCTGCCCTTGCTCAGTGGGTTAACGATCCGACGTTGCCAGGAGCTGTGCTGTAGCTTGCAGACGCGGCTCGGATCCCGCGTTGCTGTGGCTCTGGCGTAGGCCAGTGGCTACAGCTCCGATTGGACCCCTAGCCTGGGAACCTCCATATGCCGCAGGAGCAGCCCAAGAAATATCAAAAAGACAAAAAAAAAAAAAAAAAAGTTAACCAAAGACAACTCACAAAAAGAACACTACAAACCAATATATCTTAGGAATATAGATGCAAAAATCTTCAATAAAATACTAGCAATCTGAATCCAGCAACAAATAAAACGAATTATACACTGTGACCAAGGGAGACTTGTAAGGAATGCAAGATTAAGAGATGAAAATCAATTAATGTAATATATCATATCAATAGAATAGAAACAAAAACCACATCATCACTTAAATAGATGCAGAAAAAGCATCTGGAAAAATTCAACACCTTTCCATGAAAAATGGACTCAATTCTGATGGAGAACATCTGTGGAAACCCACAGCTGATATCATCATGACGAATGACTGAAGGCTCCCTCCCTCAGATCAGGAACAAGCCAAGCACGTCTGCTCTCACCTCTTCTATTCAACATTGTGCTGGAGGTGTCAGCAGGGAAATCAGCTAAGAAAATGAAGCCATCCATACTGGACAGGAAGAAGTGAAATTATCTCTAATCACAGATGATATTTATAAAACTCCTAAGGAACCTATTAAAAACTACTAGAGCTAATAAACAGGTTCAGCAAGATTGTAGGATACAAGACCAACATAAAAAATTGATTGTATTTCTCTATATTTGCAATGAACAACCTGAAAGTGAAATTAAGAAAACACTTCCATTTACAATACCATTAAAAAATAATAAAATACGAGCTGACCCAGAGGGTATTATGCTAAGTGCAGTAAGTCAGACAGAGAAAGACACACACCATGTGATCTCACTTACATGTGGAATCTAAAAAAACAAAACGAACAAAACAGAAACAGAATTATAGATACAGACAGCAAACTGGTGGTTGTCAGATGGGAGGCATGGAGGTTGGGTGAAATAGGTGAAGAGGATTAAGAGATACAAACTCTCAGGTTTAAAATAAATGTCATGAGGATGTAATATACTGCATAAGAAATATAGTCAATAATAGTGCAATAATTTTGTGTGGTGACGGGTGGTTACTAGACTTATAGCGATCATAATGTATTTGTCAAATCACTATGTCGTATACCTGAAAGTAACATGATATTGTATATCAACTATACTTCAATTAAATCTTTTTATTTTGTTATAAAAAATTAAAAAATAAAAAAATTTAATAATACACAATGAAAGATCAGAAAGAGAAACCAAGGAAACAATCCCATTTACCATCACATCAAAAAGAATAAAACACCTAGGAATAAACCTACCAAGGGAGACAAAAGACCCATACTCTGGGGAGTTCCCATCGTGGCGCAGTGGTTAACGAATCCGACTAGGAACCATGAGGTTGAGGGTTCGATCCCTGGCCTTGCTCAGTGGGTTAAGGATCCGGCGTTGCCGTGAGCTGCTGTGTAGGTTGCAGACGCGGCTTGGATCCCGCGTTGCTGTGGCTCTGGCGTGGGCCGGTGGCTGCAGCTCCGATTCGACCCCTAGCCTGGGAACCTCCAATATGCCATGGGAAGTGGCCCTCGAAAAGGCAAAAAGACAAAAAAAAAAAAAAAAACCCATACTCTGAAAACTATGACAATGATGAAAGAAATCCAAGGTAACACAAACATACCATGCTCTTGGATTGGAAGAATCAACATTCTCAAAATGGCTATACTACACAGGCAATCTACAGATTCAATGCAATCCCTACAAAATTACCAATGGCATTTTTTTATAGAACTCGAGCAAAAAATTTCAAAATTTGTATGGAAACACAAAAGACCCAAATAGGCAAAGCACTCCTGAGAAAGAAAAACGGAGCTGGAGGAATCAGGCTTCCTGACTTCAGACTTCTTGACTTCTTAGTGGCAATAGTATCTTAGATATGATGCCAAAAGCTTACACAACGAAGGAAAAATAGATAAATGGATTTCATCAAAATTAAAAGCTTTCGTACCTCAAAGAATACTAGCAAGAAAATGAAAAGACAACCCACATAAAAGAAAGAAATATTGTATATCTGATAAGGAACTTGTATCTAGAATACATAAGGAAATCTTAGAATTCCATAATAAAAATAGAAAAGAATGCAATTTTGTCATTTGCAGCACCATGGATGGACTTGCAGGGCACTATGCTAAGTGAGATAGCTCAGACAGAGGAAGACAAATACTTTATGATAGCACTTATATGTGAAGCCTAAAAAACACAACGAATGTGAATAAAACAAAAAAGAAGCAAACACAGATAGAGAGAACAAACTGGTTACCAGTGGGGAGAGGGGAGGGGGAGGGGCAGTATAGGAGGAGGGGAGAAAAAGGGTTATTATGGGATTATATGAAATCATGTGTGTGAAACTTTTGAAAGTTGTAAGGCACTATACAAAGTCTTTTATTCAATAAGAATGAATAAATAAAAATATAGATAACCTGATTTAAAATGGGCAGAAGAGCCAGGGAAATAAAAATTCAAATTATAATGAAACCCCACCTTATACCCACTAAAACGGCTAGAAGCAAAAATTCAGATGACAAGCACTGGCAAGGTTGCGGAGAAGTTGGTACCCCCATACACTGCTGGTAGGGATGGAAAATCATGTAGATAGTTTGGCAAACAGTCTGGTGGTCCTTTGAAAAATTAGACATCAAATCACCATGTGACCCAGCAACTCAACTTCTAGGTATATACCCAAGAGAAATTAAAATACATCTAAAACTATATCCATCGCCAAACTTGTACACAAATCTTCACAGCAGCGTTCTTCATAGTAGCCAAAAGGTGGAAATAACCCAAATATCTGTCAACTGATGAGTGAAATATTCCCATGCAATGGAATACAATTCAGTATATAAAGGAATAAAGTACTGATACAGGCTACGACATGGATGACTCCTGAAAACATGCTAAGGGAATCAAGCCAGTTACAAAAGACCACATAGCCAGAGTAAGCGAATTTATAGAGGCAAAAAGTAGATACATGGTCACCTAGGATTAGAGTGGGGTTAAGGAGGAATGGGCGCAGGGGTGCTTTTAGGGAGAGATGAAAATGTTTTAAAATTAATTTTAACATTTCATATATTTTTTGCATTTATTATCCTTATTACCAAACAATACATGCAGGTTGGCACTTGAAAAAAACCATCTTTCAATGGTCACCAGAGTAGCAGCCCAGGCACTGCAGGCTGGCACCCACACTGTCCCTGTGAGCCTGTCTGACCTCGAGACATGCACATGGGATATTTGATCATGACACACTCTGAGGACAATCTGGTGTTATGGGGCACCTCTGCTGAGGTGGCATGTGGGCCAGCCAGAGAGGAGACGAGGCAGATGTCTACCACTTTGTATTAAACTCCTACCCACCTTTTCCCTAAAACTCTGCTCTCCAGGTGGCCTTGGCGGTGAAGGCAAGATGCTCGGCTTGATTGAAACAGAAAACGAATGTGACTCTAGAGACACAGTTCATGGGCGTATAGCACTGACGCAGCATTGGGACAGCAATGTTTCCAGACACGCTGTATCTACACATGCACTCGCTGTGCACCCTAAGTTATACTCAGCAAATTTGTGCTCCTTGCAAAAAGAACCCCCCAAAACAAAAAAACCCATCTCGGGTCCTTAGAAAAACACCCTTCCTCATATATGAACGAGTTCATGAACTCGGGCCCTCTTACCCTCTCTCTCTCTATCCCTCCCTTTCCCCCCACCCCCTCGAGGTCACGTCTACACATCCTTTTAGTCTGCATCAATTACACGCACCATTTCGGAGCAAGAGGGACAAGTAAAGAGGGGAAATGGAGAACTTTGGCAGAGACAGCCCTTGCCAATTTGTAGAGACAAAGCAGAGCAAACCCCAACTCCCCTCTCTCATCCCATCCTCTGGTTTTTTTGTAGGGCTGGTCTCAGTCTCCTTAGACCTGTGAGGCAATGGTCTGTAAGGGTGAGATTTGAGAGATAAGAGATGAATGCCTCTGTGCAAAACCATCTCTCTCACCAGCAAAGCTATCTGAAATTCCTCACTTACTATTTTTCTGTCTTTGTAGGGCCGCACCCGTGGTATATGGAGGTTCCCAGGCTAGGGGTCCAATTGGAGCCGTAGCTGCCAGCCTACACCACAGTCACAGCAATGCAGGGTCCGAGCCATGTCTGTGACCTACACCACAGCTCACGGCAACGCCGGATCCTTAACCCACTGAGCGACGCCAGGGATCAAACCTGCAACCTCATGGGAGCTAGTCAGATTCGTTTCTGCTGAGCCACAATGGGAACTCCTGAAATTCCACACTTTCAATGAATTCACTTCATTCATGAAGGTCCTTTCTAAGGGCCCGATTGTGCATTAATGGGCAGTATAACATGTTCGCTAATGGTCCCATTGCCTCCACGCAAAGCCTTGAGGGAATGGCTAGCAGGACACATGAGCTCTTTGAGAAGTCCAGAAAAGTCTGGCGTTTAAGGCCAAGGGAACAGACCCAAGTGGAACTCCATAGAGGGGGGCTCTGATTGATTCGGGAACAGCTGGGGGTACCGGGCATTCAGATTTTCCCCAATAAGGTGTGGAAGTTGGGGCTTCAAAGATGAAAATCTGAATAGGAGCGGTGGTGGTGGCTGAGAAACAGTCTTCCCCATACCTTCTGTGACCAGTTACGGCATCCCCCCCACACCTCCAGCTCCTGGTGGGGGGAGAACTGAAGTTGGCTTCTTTGGCTTGCTCGCTTATTTGTTTGGACGGTAACACAGAGATTTCCTCTTTATGCCCCAACCCAGCTAGATGGCTTCACTACCTAAGACTTTAATCACACATGCCAAGGTCTAGAGCATGAGAGCTGGGCAAGCAAACCAGATGGAGCCTCCTGAATGATGGGGGCCATCCTTACCTTTGGAAAAGACGCCTCCAGCTCCTCACTGGTGAAGGCCCCACACCTCAGGTCATTGTAGCTGTGAGCGTCTCACCCAGGGCTCTTGGGGAGTGGGGTGTGCATGTGTCACGCTCCAACCCACTGAGCCGTGCAGCCCGGACAGCAAGCAGACACAGAGGAGCACAGGCAAAGGGCCCGGGACATGGCTGCGTTGGCGATGGCCGCAGACCCAGCTGCCACAGGGAGGGAGGCCAAGAGTCCCTGGGACCAAAGCCCCACTGGTGATTTTGGTGGCCCAAGGGGGACCTGGACCCAGTTACCTGCCCCTTGCTCTGCCCCCCGCACCCCCCACCTGAGCTTACCTAGGCTTGATGTGTTGACTTTCCAGAACTTGCTTCAGAGAAGAGATGTTAATATTACCGCTGGAGAAGCTCGGTTTGAGCTCCCTCTCTCCCTGGGCATCTTCAGGCTCTTTTTTCTTCTTCTTGCCAAAAAAGCTCTTGAAGGCTTTAAATTTGGATTTCTTCTTTCCTGGAAGTTAGAAGTGAAAGTGAGGCAGAGTGTGAGAGTGGAAGGGAAGACAGGAGAGGAAAGGCCTTCGTGATGGGAATGAGGACTCTGATCCCAGAGGCCCGGCAGGTCTTGGCTCCCGCCTCCAGTGCCCACAGCACCATTCCGCTGGTTTGTTCTCTGCTTGATAACTCAGTAACCAAGTGTCTGAGCTTCTGGTGAAAGCAGAAGCTCAGGCCCCAGCTGGTGGCCTTTGGGCAGCCTCTATTCAGGCCCAGATCAGCAGGCATTCACTTGCCTCTCAATTTCAACTATTAACACACACCTCTTACTTGGCCCTAAGAAGTTTGTTCATATGCAGCGATTATTGGGCCACCGTACGCATGTGGTACCCCTGGCCCCCAACTCCATCCCAGGGACTGGAGCCAAGCTCCACATGTGACAAACATTTCAGGATCCTTGGAAATCCATGTGGGAGTTGGTACTGCCCAACCCGTGTGCTGAAAGGATGCAGACCCAAGGAGTGAGTGCAGTCGTGTTGGTGCAGTCAGGGAAGTCCTTCCTCAAGGAAGGCATTTATGAGCAAGGGAGAGAGCTGGGAATTGGAAAGAAAGGGCTACTGGGAAAAGAAGTTGCTTCTGCAAAAGGCTTGATGAAATCAGAGACCAAAGGCTTTTGCATGGAAGGTGTGTGTGTGGGGGGGGGGTATGCATTGTGCATGTTTTTCCATTATTGCTGATTGGTTCAGATTATCTGCAGGGCTGCTGCCCTCTGCACATGCAGATAATGGAAAGTTTGTTCTATTTATAATTAAAAAAAATTTTTTTTGCCTTTTTGTCTTTTTAGGGCCACACCTGCGGCATATGGAGGTTCTCAGGCTAGGGGTCCAATCGGAGCTGCAGCCACCAACCTATGCCAGAGCCACAGCAATGCAGGATCCAAGCCACGTCTGCAACCTACACCACAGCTCATGGCAACGCTGGATCCTTAACCCACTGAGCGAGGCCAGGGATCGAACCTGCATCCTCATGGATGCTAGTGCAGTTCATTAACCGCTGAGCCATGACAGGAACTCCCATGCCCTATCTATGCTGTCTCCCCAGTGCACCTATGCAGAAGCACACTCTGGGAAATACAGAAGTAGGGCTCCTTCTAGCTCAGAAATGCTATGGCCTGTTTGTGTCCTGATGACTTCTGGACCTGCCTATTAGAAGGGTTTCTAACTGCAAGGCCTGCCTTAAGTCCAGTTTCCTCCCATCCCTACAATTCCCGCTCCTCTCTGTACACCTAAAACTTGACCGTTGGCACCAAGAGTTTTGCATCTGAGTGTTCTCTGATCTGCATATTCATTCATTTGTTTACCTATTCAATGAAGGTTTATTAAGGTCAAGCACTTACTTATGTTTGGGTTTCAATTTGAAAGGAATAAGACACAGTTCTACCTCTTAGCTACTGTCCCCCACATCAAGGCTGCAGGCAAGCCTTCTTTAGCATCCTCTTCAGTAACCAGCATGGTGCAAAGCATTCAGTAACAACGGAATTCATCGAGGGGTGCAGAATACCAACACGGCTTGTCACTTCCCTTAAATTAAGGTCAGTGAGCAGAGCCATTCTTAAGCATCCTGTAATTTAAACACAGGCCCTTATTGGGGTTGATATAAATTGTAAATAATGTAGCAAAGAGCTGGGCATAGGATCTGGCATATAGTAAATGCTAATGAATGGGAGCTAGAATTAGGGAATTGATAATGGTCTATTAAGACCAGATTCAATTCCATCTGTAGAATTGATCCATGAATTCTACCCATCCTAGTCTATCTATCTATCAATAAGGGGAACCATCCCATACCTACAACTCAATAGTGAACTCTAAAATACACATGCCTAGAAGCAGAAGCCACCATGGGGTAGGAAAATGAGAGAAGACTGCAGGATGTATGTCTGATAGTGGTTACTCATGTAACTTCAGTTTTGAATGATTTGAGGAATTGCTCATCTACTAGGATGTGCCTATATAGGGTCATGGTTGGGATAAACTTGGCAAGTCTACCTTGAGATAGAATAAAGCATGAAGATATAACAGGAAATATCTATTTTCTCACGTTTCCTTCTTGAATTTAATTTAATTTAATTTAATTAATTTATTTATTTATTTTTATTTTTATTTTTATTTTTTTTGGCCATGCCTGAAGCATTTGGAAGTTCCTAGGCCAGGGATCGAACCTGCACCACAGCAGCGACCCAAGCCACTGCAGGGACAATGCCAGATCCTTAACCCACTGTGCCACAAGAGAACTCCTCCTTCTTTAATTTTTTAAGGAAAAAAATTAAACTAATTTCTATGATGATAAATTATTTCAAATGATGTTTGCCCTCATAGAACTATTGTGCAGATTCACTGAGAAAGTGCTGAAAAATATACAGGACAGACTAGGCTGGCTCTAAAATAGTCATATTTTGTTCTTTGGGCTTCTTCTTAATCCCCACCCCTGTGCTGGGCAAATGATTTCTAAAATCTATGAAATAGTGAGACATTTTTATGTAAAATCCTAATTCCTGTACTATGCTAATTACTATAATCAGTTTTTTGCTGGAAAATATTTACCAACTAGATCTCTGGGGAAAATGCCCTTATTTGTAGCGTTCCCCTATTTCTGTGATATAAATGCTCCCATCACAGTCAATTTCAAGCTACCAATGTGACATTTGGAAAGAGATGTACACGGACTCCTGAGCTAGTGTGAGGAGGTTCCCAAACTAGGGGTCCAATCGAAACTACAGCTGATGGCCTACACCACAGCCACCAGAACGTGGGATCTGAGCTGAGTCTGCGACCTACACCACAGCTCATGGCAATGCCGGATCCTCAAGCCACTGAGCGAGGCCAGGGATTGAACCTGCGTCCTCATGGATGCTAGTCAGATTCGTTTCTGCTGAGCCACAATAGGAATTCCCTCAAACACACTCTAAATCACTCCTGCCCAGTGAGGACTCCCCTGGGCAGGGTCTCCACCGCCATTTTTCAAACAGCAGTGAGATTTATTGACTCTTGACAGGTGGATCTCTTTCTGGCCTCCTGAAAGGAGAATAGCTTTCCAAGTCTTCTGCACCATACGCTGCTAAGAAAATTCAGTAAAAATCAAAGAACACAGTGAACAGTTAAATTCAGGTCCATGTTTACGTTCACTGTCTTATCTTATGTCTTACGGTTCCGTCTGCCCAACGTCCACACTTTTTTTCAGTGTCGGTAAAGTTCATCATTGTTCAGCGACCTTTGCCTCTCTATTATCCCACTCATGGTCTCCTATCACTCATAGGTGGCACCATCATTTAGGCAATGGATACACATCTGAGTAGGTTTTGCAAAAAGAACATTTTTGTCAGTTGATTCCCATTTAACAGAAGCCTATGGTGGCGTCTTTTGTCACTATCCCCCCCTTTACTCTTCAAATTACAAATTTATTTATTGGTTAAATCTGGATTACCATCTACAACACAACCCCCCCCCCTTGAACCCCTCAGATTATGACCTTCTCTGAAATTTTTTCTGATTAAGCAGAAACATTTCATCTGCCTTAGTAAGTAGACCATGGCAACCACCCCCAAAGAAGATTGCAGGGCCTAGACCAAACTCTTTTGACTATCGGAGTTTGAGATGAAAGAGGAGGGATTAGAAGATGGAAAAGTAAATATGGACTGAGCCTAGGGTCATTAGAAATTTGATATGAACTTTTTTTTTCTTGTGACTTGATTCTTTTTCCTAGGGGTTAAACATAGTAAACAAATCTAGTTCTAGTTATCAAGGTTTTATTGGATTACTTACCCTCATCACTGGGCTCCAGAACTTCCATACTGCTAGAAACTTCACTTAGTGATTCAGCCATAGTAAAATCACTACAATAAAATAGAGAGCAAAAACCAAACGATCATTTGATATCCAGGACATCACATAGGCATTTTACCCTACACTTTATGCTTCAGTTAGATTCTTCAACTATGCAAGAAAAGACAGACAAAGAGAATTGCCATTAGAGAGAATTACCCTTCCTTAAAAAATACAATGATTCCATGTATATGAAATGTCTAGATTAGGCAAACACATCAACACAGAAAGTGTCTTACTTAGGACCGGAAGGCTGAATTCCTTTCTTTGAGTATTAAGGGTATAGGGTTTATTTTTGAGGTGATGACAATGCTCTAAAATGAATTGTGGTGATGGTTGCACAAATCTTTGAATAAAATAAAAAGGATTGAATAGTATACCTTAAGTAGATGAATTGTATAATATGCAACTTATAGCTCAATAAAGCTGTTACCCCCCCCCAGAAAAGACAAGTGTACAAAATATGATCTATTGCTTTGTGTTGGGGGTCCATTAGATTTGGAGGCCTGTTACTATTCATGCGTGTGCCCAGGGAGACAAAATTGTATGGATAAGCCATGAGGAAAAAAAAATGGAGATATTTGATTACATAAAAAAATGTTAAGATTTTGGCCAAAAAAAAGAAGAGTCAAAAAAATTAACAAACCAGGAAGTAATACTTACAATGAATATAGATACACAGGCGAATTTCCTTAATTTGTCAAGACCACATATAAATCAATAAAAGCCAAACAAAGGATACAACAGGCAGTTTACAGAAAAAGAAACATAAAGGCTCGGTGTCACTCATAAGTAAAAACAAATATAAACCAAAATTTTTTTTTTTTTTTTTGGTCTTTTTGTCTTTTGTTGTTGTTGTTGTTGTTGCTATTTCTTGGGCCGCTCCCACGGCATATGGAGGTTCCCAGGCTAGGGGTTGAATCGGAGCTGTAGCCACCGCCCTACGCCAGAGCCACAGCAACGCGGGATCAGAGCCGCGTCTGCAACCTACACCACAGCTCACAGCAACGCCGGATCGTTAACCCACTGAGCAAGGGCAGGGACCGAACCCACAACCTCATGGTTCCTAGTCGGATTCGTTAACCACTGCGCCACAACAGGAACTCCTAAACCAAAATATTAAGTTAACATTTTCATCTATCAGATTGTCAAAAAGTTCTAAAGTTGATGATGTTCCATGCTGACAAGGATGGGAAAAAACGGATCCTCTCATACATTTTGGAGTGTAAATGCTCTCTGAAGAGCAATTTCGCCATATCCAAATTGAAAAAATACACATACCTTTTGATCCAGTAGCATCACTGCTAGAACTTTACCCTGTAGATACCCTCACACTTGAACACAAAAATATGCACGCAAGAATGTTTATCGCAGCATCGTTTTAAATGCCCTAAATGGGAAACAACTGTAGTGACCATCGAAAAGCTAATTCTCCCATGACTCTGATTCTGGGTCACAGGAGAATGATCCGTTCCTGTGTTCCTTTCCAGTAGTGCAGATAATCAATTGAGAGTCAACTGTACATTCTCCAATCAATCTAGCCTCCTATCGAAAGCCAGGGATGATGGGTCTAGGGAAGCATGTCAGTTGATAATCAAATTTTTATAAATCAATGCTGACATTTTTGATGGGAGTTTTGTGTGGAGGGGAGGGAGGTCTGATTGGCGCCATAACTCAAAGTAAGGATGTTATATTCATACACAAGAGCATTGTGGAGAGGCGAGCAGAGACTGCGTTGACTGTAGCTCCACTTGGGATCTTGCTGTGATTGACTTAAGTATCCTTATGTGGGATTCAGTAGGTTCTGGAGCCAACCTCCCTTCCCCAGATATGTTCTGATCCCAGAAATAGTCAAGATACCGTTGCTGTTTCATGGATGGGCCACAGACCATCTAGCCGTGTCAGCCCCTGATACTTCTCTGGAGCTAGAGAGGGGTGACCCCAGGCTCTGAGGTTAAGGCAAACTTGAGCGATCACCCGGTGAGACTGACTGAGGCCTTGGAGAGCATAAGCTTCCAAACCACAGGAAGAGCTGACAGGGTCCTTGGTGTCAAGATAGCTTCAGCCCCTCTCACTGAGAAGCCCTGCAGTTCCCGCGCAGTGTGTGTTCTTGCTCGCTGCAATGAGTAATGAACCCAGCCCGTTCAACAGCAGGTGTGTTTCAGGTGGGCTTAGGCTGAAAGGTATTGACCCTCGATTCAAGTCCTTCAAACTCTATGAGCTGATACCACGATTCTGCCTGAGGATGACAACCCCAGGCCCACACGATGCTCGATAATTACTGTGTGCGTGCACACACACACACGCGCGCACACACACACGCACACACACAAATTCCATCTGGAGATCTGGAAGGAGCAAAGGGGCAGGGAAATTCAGAAGCCCCTCAGAAATTCAGCAGGAGAACAGGAACAACTGACATCACCAGTGAGTCCCCAGGCCATCGGTACAGACACAGCAGCACCCCTGCCCCTGCCACTAAGCAAGGCTTCTTATCCACAGGGGAAATAAACCACCTCTGAGCTTTAGAGAAGCCCATGGGAAAGGAGCCCGTTTTCCAAAATACCAGGCCATCGCAGGCTAACCTTGTCCTTGACACACCACTGCCAGGGGTAGAAGGACAAAGGGGAATGACAGCTAAAGAGAAAACTATGAAAGTCAAAGGTGAACAAAGAAAGGGGGCATTGTGGAGGCTAATGGAATCATTCAATTCAACTAACTTCTTTTTTATGTTATGGCCATACCGTCAGCATATGGAAGTTCCCAGGCCAGAGACTGAATCTGAGCTGCAACTGCGGCAACACTGGATCCTTTAACCCATGGTGCTGGGCTGGGGGTCGAACGCACACCTCCACAGCAACTGCAGCTGTTGCAGTGGAATTCTTAACCCACTGTGCCATAGTGGAAACTCCGATTTAACTAACTTTTTTTTTTTTTTTTTTTTTTTTTTTTTTTTTTGCTTTTTAAGGCTGCCCCTGCAGCACATGGAGGTTCCCAGGCTATGGCTCGAATCAGAGCTGTAACCACCAGCCTACACCACAGCCACAGCAACACCAGATGAGCCGCATCTGCGACCTACACCACAGCTCATGGCAATGCCGGATCCTTAACCCGCTGAGGGAGGTCAGGGATTGAACCCACAACCTCATGCTTCCTAATCGGATTCGTTTCCGCTGCACCATGACGGGAACTCCCTGATTTAACTAACTTGAGTTTAGACTGTCTCAAATTCTTTCTGGAATACTTGCCTTATTTCCCCAACTGAGGGCCTTGAGGCCAGTACCACCAGCAGCTGAGCTGTCTCCCCGTCCAAACCAACCAAGCAAAAACCATAACAAAACATGCACTTTTCCCCTTGAGTCAAACTCCTCTTCCCGTTACCGCTCATGTCTCTACATCTCTCTAAAACCAAAGTCTAAAGAGTCATCTATCTATATTTACCGTCTTTATGTCTTCACTTCTTACTCTTTGGAGTTCTCTCCAGCCGGCCTGCCAAATCCAACTGCTTCCAAACCACTCCACCAAAACTGCCCTTGTTCAATCCCACTGGCAATTACTTGATCTCCCAGCAGCATGTGACACTCCCTCTTTTTTGAATAATTTAATCACTTGCCTTCTGAACATTGCACTCCCTTAATTTTCCTCCCACCCCATTGGCTGTGCCTTCTCAACTTCCTCTGCTGTATCTTTCTTCTTTCTGCATATTTGAAATGTTGTAGCATTTAAGGGCTCTACCCTTGGCCCTTTTCTTCATCTGCAGTCATTTCCCAGACCAGGGCCATCAACAGAAATGTTAACAGGAGCCACAATGGCAAGCCACCTCTGTAATTTTAAATTTTTTAGTAGCTACACTTTAAAAAAGCAGAAAGACATGGGTGAGCAAAAACACTTTTGAGAACGTGTTTTATTGAACTCAGTAGAACCAAAATATGATCATTTTAATATGTAATTGTTATTAACAACATATTAGCTAGATATTTCAGGTTCTTTTTTTTTATACTAAGTCTTAGAAATCTGGTTTTGCCTTTTACATGTGTAGCGCATCTCAGTTCCGGGGGAGCCACACTTCAAGCGCTCAGTAGACCCATGGGGCTAGTGACTACCACATTCTAGGTGCTTGCATTCAGACCTTATAAAAACTGTATACACACTGGACTCCAAAAGTTCTCTCTCTAGACTGGACCTCATCCCTGAACTCCATATTCCTATAACTAATTGTCTCATCAACATCTCCTCCCAACAGTGCTCATCAAACGCTTGGGTCCCCTCACACTCACTCCTGGGTTTATGTCATCTGGCCCCACGCCCATGCCCCACCCCACCCCCAACCACCAATTCTGCTACCCTCCTCCTTTCTCCCTCTGCTCTAGCCTCACTGGCCGTCTTGCCAATCTCCAATGCACTCATTCCCCTTTCAATCTCAGGAGCTTTGCATTGGCAGCTCCTTCTGCCTGGAAGACTCTTCCCCCAGCTAGTGGCATGGCTGCCTCCTTTAGAGCGTTCAAGTCAGCTCAGAGGTTACCGTCCAGAGAGAACCTCCACAATCATCCTAGTTAAAGCATCCCATTATCCTTCACTGAGCTCTGCACAGCCGCATCGCGATCTAAAATGATATTCTCTATCAACTGAATTCGTTTCTCATCTGTCTCCTCTGCCAGAATGTAAATTCCATTAGGACAGGGGCCTGGCCCGTGTTGTGCATCACTGGATCGCCCAGCCCCCTTCCACTATGAACACTGCTTTAGGAAGAACACAAGTTGCTGGTCTCTCAAGCGGGTTGTCAGCGGACTTTCCTGACCCTCCGGAGGATGTCTCCAACTCCTTTTATTTTTTTTTAAATTTATTTATTTATTTTTCCGCTGTACAGCATGGGGGTCAAGTTACACTTACATGTATACATTTTTCCCCCACCCTTTGTTCTGTTGCAATATAAGTATCTAGACATAGTTCTCAATGCTACTCAGCAGGATCTCATTGTAAATCCATTCCAAGTTGTATCCGATAACCCCAAGCTCCCGATCCCTCCCACTCCCTCCAACTCCTTTTAAATACGGCTGGGCAGTGCCCTCAGCCAGCTGTGTGTGTTAAGCATCCGCCAACCAGTGGATGAAAAGTCTTGGAGTTGATCTTTCCGAGGCAGGATGCCAGGGTGGAGGGTGGGGGAGGGCGCAGCTACTTCTGGAGAAAGTGTCGGATGCCAACTCCCGGAGGAACCAGGGTGGGCTCCCCCTGAAATGAAAGTATAAGAAAGGACCCCACTTCCCCTTATTAGCTGTAAAATAAGCTCATCGCTTTGCCTTGCCTGAGGTGGGCCAGTTGTTTTGTTGGCTGGTTGTTTTTTTCCGGCTGTGCCCACGGCATGAAGAAGTTCCCAGGCCAGGGATCACACCTGCGCCACGGTAACCAAAGCCACAGCTGTGACAATGCCGGATGCTTAACGCACTGAGCTGCCAGGGGACTCACTGGCCAGTTCTTGAAATGCAGCCTTTGGGCGGCCCCTCAGATCACACCACGAGCTTCAGAAGTCCCACCCCTCAAGCCCACCAGTAATCAGAATGCCTGCGACATGGGCAGTCACTGACGGGCCTCGTTCACTTGGCGCGGTGATGCCAGTTCCACCCAGGCTCTGACTGCTTCCATGTACAAATCAGGGCTTTCCAAGGTCCTGGGCATGACTGGGATTTTCACAGCAGGGGTCAGGAGCAGCAGCAGCTCTTAGCTGCCTCGAGGCCATCTGGTTCAGTCTGGAAGGTCTGCTTGCTCACACTCCTGGGTGCAGAGGTATATGCCCTCACAGTATCCTGGACTGCAGGTATCCTCTCCTGGCTTAGAGCCCTGGGTGGGTACCCGCCCGAAGCAGAAACTACTCCAAGGCTTTGGTGGCATGTTATTTGAAAAGACATCTCCAGGGAGTTCCCGTCGTGGCGCAGTGGTTAACGAATCCGACTAGGAACCATGAGGTTGCGGGTTCGGTCCCTGCCCCTGCTCAGTGGGTTAACGATCCGGCGTTGCCGTGAGCTGTGGTGTAAGTTGCAGACGGGGCTCGGATCGCACGTTGCTGTGGCTCTGGCATAGGCCGGCGGCTACAGCTCCGATTCGACCCCTAGCCTGGGAACCTCCATATGCCGCAGAAGCAGCCCAAAGAAATAGCAAAAAAAAAAAAAAAAAAAAAAAAAATGAAAAGACATCTCCAGCAGCCTCTGCAAAGGCAGCCCGAAAATGCCCCGGGGGTGTCAGGAGGAAGACCTGGGAGGGATAGAAGGGCGCTCCTTTCTCCTCCACACCCTCCCCCACAGGCATCTGGTACCAGAACCACAGAGCAGATGCCCAGACACGCTGTAAGGGGACACCTGCTCTAGAAGAACTGTTCTCGGGGCCCTCCTTCCACTCCAGGAGGCCAGAGGGAAATGACAGCCCACTACCCTCTGCTGCCCTACCACAGGGAAGCCCTCTCAACACCCTCAACAGGAATACCTCTCACCACCCTGATCGCCAATCCAGGGAGCAGGCCTTTATCCTGGCAGCCTCAAAAGAATAGGAAAGATCCGCTCCTTATCTTAGAGAAGCAGCAGCCACAGCCACACTGACGGCTGCTTCTTCCCCTCCTCCTCATCTCCCCCTCTCCCCTTCTCCCCCGCTCCCTCCCCCTACCCCCTGCTTCCGCCTCTTCTTTCTTCTGTTTCCTGCTCTGGGCCTTTTCCTCCTCCAGCACTTCCATTTAAAAGGTCTCTGGTTTGCGCCCCGTTCCGCCTTGCCTCCCTCCTCATTGCCCCTCAACCCTGAGATTAAACCAGAAGAAGTGCAGAGAGACCCATCATGCCACCACGAACCCTTTAGATCTTCTGCTGGGGGTAGGGGGTAAAAATGCAAAGAACTTGGCCTCGAAGGTTCTCCCTGCCCTCTCTCTAGCGGTCTCACAGCCTAGCTGATGGGCAGTCCTATTTTGTCTTGACGATCCACCCAGACAATGATGAAAAGCTCTGTTCTTGCACAGTCAGGGCCAAGTCATATCACAACAAATACGCTGAATGAAATTGCTGAGTCCTTACTCTGTGCCGGGCTGACACTGTGTAAATGACTTTAGAGGCATTGTCTCATTGACTCTCCCAAGAGCCCTATGAGGTAAGCCGTATGTTGGTTGTACTCTTTTTAGTCCCATTTTCCGGATGAGGAAACGGAGTCTCGCTGAATTTAGGTAATATGGGCGAGCACATATGAGTGGGACGTTAACAGAGCTGGGATTCAAATCCAGTTTTGGCGGATTTCAGAGCCCATGGCTTGACCACTAACACTCTGCTCTCTCCTTACTTGGCAACCTCTGGTATTGAGCCACCACCTGCTCCTACCTCAAAGAATCTCATGGATCGGCCCGTTATAAGACTTGAAAACAGGATAACCTGCCGGGTCATTATCAGTCCCTAAGATCTTTGCAAAGTTGTGCTGGTTCATTTTAACAATGAAGAGTCCTGCCCCAAATGGCTCACTGCACACGTTTTGTGACAAGAGATCACACAACATGAAAGGGGGTAGGTCAGTAGCATGCGTGGCCAGGCCAAAGTGGGGTACCAGCAAGGGGAGCAGGAAGCATGAGGACCCTGGGAGACTCCAGGAAGGGCCAGGAATGAGTCCGGGGGCCCTGAAGATGGAGTTCACAGCTTCAAGTGTGTGTTGGGTGCCGAGAGTTCTAGACCCAGGCACTCCATCTGCTCTCAAGTCCACCCGCTCTCAAGTCCACCCCAGCAGAGAGTGTCTGAGGCTTTTGATTTTATCCTGTATTTGTTGCAGTTGCTGTTTTTACTGCCCCTCGCAGTCAATAATCCATCAGTTGGGGATGGGAGGAGGGACAAGAAATAGTCAGAGAGGGAGAAAAAGTAAAAAAAGAAGAAAAGAGGGGGTTGGTACGGGGCAGGCTGGGGCTTCTGCGTGGCTGGTTGGATTCCGAGTTGGCAGTGGCTCCCTGGCAGGGGAGGCTGGGGAGATAAAGGAGGAAGCGAACTCAGCCACAAGAATGTGCCCTCAGCCCAAGCAGAACCAGCAGTGACTTTCATGAAGCCAACTGGTAACTTCTGGGTTTCATCTTTTTTTTTTTTTTTTTTTTTTTTTTTGTCTTTTTGCCTTTTCTAGGGCCGCTTCCGTGGCATATGGAGGTTCCCAGGCTAGGGGTTGAATCTGAGCTATAGCCACCGGCCTACACCACAGCCACAGAAATGCGGGATCTGAGCCACGTCTGCAACCTACACTACAGCTCATGGCAAGGCTGGATCCTTAACCCACTGAACAAGGCCAGGGATTGAACCTGCAACCTCATAGCTCCTAGTTGGATTCGTTAACCACTGAGCCATGACGGGAACTCCCTGGGTTTCATCTCAAGGTCTTTCAAGCCCATGGTGTGTGGGCTGGGGAGGCAATCACCTCATGGTAATGATACATAGCCTTTGGTCTCCCAGTTCTGGGGTGAAGTAGCAGGGAGTCTCACAGTGAACTGCATCTCAACAGGGAGCTCATGGGCAGAAGGAGGAGTGATGCCTGACATCTCTAAGGTGCCCTGGCCCACTGAAACAAAAGTGCCTCCAAGAACCTGAGAGACCTGGCCATTCTCAGTCAAGGTCATATTTGGGGGGGGGGGTCTTTATTTTTTTATTTTTTATTTTTTTAAGGCCGCACCCACGGCATATGGAAATTCCCAGGCGAGGGGTAAAACTGGAGCTGCAGCTGCCAGCCTGTGCCACAGCCACAGCAACTCGGGATCCGAGCCAAATCTGCCACCTACACCAAGGCTCACAGCAATGCTGGATCCTTAACCCACTGAGCGAGGCCAGGGATCGAACCCACATCCACATGGATACTAGTTGGGTTCCTAACCCACTGAACCACAACGGGAACTCCTTGGGGGGTTCTTTAAAAACCTCCAATTTCCTTAGCCCTCAACCCCACAGACAACCCTGCTGCAGTGCGAAGAGGCAGCTGCCTACTTGGAGCCACAGGACGAGTTTTCCAAAGGTCCAATCCCCAGACCTTTCCCTCTGTCCATGGTCTAAAACACCCACCATCAGAATCAGAACCCACCACTGCAAGCAGACAACAGTCAGAATGTTATTTCCCAAGGCTTCTCTCTTTGCACCCCAGAGTCTTCGTGCAGACCTACTATGTACTCAGTCCTGTTTTAGGGGCTATGGAGCAATGACAAAACAAAACAGTTAACATTTCCTATGTGCAGAAACTGTTTGAAATGTTTTGCATACACCATCTCATTTAATCCTTAGCCCAATCCTATTTAGTCTCACTCCTCTTCCAACTTGTAGATGAGGAAAATGAAAAGCTAAGTAACTGGGGGGTTACACACAAGTCCATGGTGAGGGCGGGATTTGAACTGGGGTGGTGTATTCCAGAGCCCATTGAGCGCTACGCTAAAACGACCCACGCCCTGAAGACAGAGACAAAAATACACGTGAAAAATTGAGAGCCGCACTTGACTGGGAATCAGAAGGCCTGGATCCTGATTCTGTCTCTGCCCTTCCTACAGCTTGTCCCTCTGGCCTTGACCCAGTCATACCTCCTTCTGCATTTGTAAAATGAGGGGGTGAGACAAACTTGACATGGGTTCTCTTTATTTTACAAGTACTCTTTTTTTTTTTTTTTCTTTTTTGGCCACCCCATGGCATGTGGCGTTCTAGGGCCAGGGATCAGATCTGAGCTACAGTCGTGACCTCATCTGCAGCTGCAGCTACACCAGATCCTTCACCTATTTGCTGTGCAGGGCCAGGGATCGAACCTGCATCCCAGCTCTTCCAAGACGCCGGCAATCCCATTGCTCCACGGCAGGAACTCCAGGTAAGTATTCATTTTAGGAGGAGGACTCGGAGTTCGCTGGCGTTTCAGTGGGTTAAGGATCCGGTGTTACCCCTGATGTGGCTCTGGTTCCTGCTGTGGCATGGAAATTTACACATGCCACAGATGCGGCCAAAAAAAAGATGAGAACTCACAGGCTAACCTCTTGAGTACTGGCTCCATAGAGGAGGTGTCTTCAGGGCTCAAGAGTCACAGCAGTGGAAGCCAGAGTGTGTGGTGCACACATGGGTGGTACGGGGGGCCAGGGAGCAGAAACGAGGCAGAAGGCCAAGGTTAAGCCAGAGGAGTGCGTCCAAAACACGTTACAAAGCTGAGTTGGGCAGAGGGTAGCCAAGCAGGTTAGAAAGCTGAGCTCTAGCTGTAAACGAGGTCAAGGAACAGGGAAGGTGACAGTGAGGAGGAACCGTGGGCTGAAGGATTGGGGGGTGGGAGGCAGTGCAGCCACAGGAGGTCCTGGACAGTGTTTCTGTGGGTGGCTCCATTTAAAGCAGCGAAAGGGACTAGAGGCAACCGCTCAGTGTAGGCTGGAGTCATTATGAAAGGCCTGGGAGCGGAAGCCCACCTTCAGATGGGAGAGGAGAGAAAGGCCCAGACGGCCAAGGGCAGAAAGGAGATGCTCCTGGGTTCACAGAGGCAGAGAGGATCCCGGGGCACAGCGCTCAAGGCATTCTCAAGCTCATTGCCTCCTTCAGGCCCCGTCGCTCCTAGGCAGGGAAGGGAAAGGATTGCCACTTCAAAGAGGTAAATGAGGTGTGCAAAGCTCTTCCCTCTAGAGGATAAGAAAAGTGGCAGCGAGGCCCAGGAGAGCAGAAATCTACAGGCTTCCTTCAGCTTTGAGGTGCAAGAATCCCTAGTCAGAATGGCCTTGGGTCAGGGAGGGGAACAAGCCACCCCGGGAGCTGTGCCCGGGAGGGGCGCTGAAATGGCAGTGCAAGGCGGCTGGCCCCTCTCCTGGCTGGACACTGCTCGAGTCCACTTCAGAGTGAGAAGGAAGCATGCTGCCGGCATCTAAAGACTACACGAAATAATGCATGAAAAAATAGCACAGTGCCTGGTACAAAGTGCGTGCTCAAGAAATAGTATGGGGGATAAATTGGCACTTTGGGATTAACGTATATACACTACTGTATATAAAACATATAAACAACAAGGCCCTACAGTATAGCGCTGGAACTATAGTCAATGTCTGTTCATAACCTATAATGGAAAATAATCTGAAAAAGAACAGCTATATACTGGAGTTTCCATCATGGCACAGCTGAAACGAATCTGGCTAGGAACCATGAGGTTGCGGGTTCCATCCCTGGCCTTGCTCAGTGGTTTAAGGATCCAGCGGTGCCGTGAGCTGTGGTGTACGTCGCAGACATGGCTCGGATCCTGAGTTGCTGTGGCTGTGGTGTAGGCCGGCAGCTATAGCTCTGGCTCAACCCCTAGCCTGGGAACCTCCATATGCCGAGGGGGGCGGCCCTAAAAAGAAAAAAGACAAAAAAAAAAAAAAAAGAACAGATATATATAAATATAGATGTATAACTGAATCCCTTTGCTGTACACCTGAAACTGATAACTTTGTTTTTGTTGTTTTGTCTTTTGTCTTTTCAGGGCCCAACCCACGGCACATGGAGGTTCCCAGGCTAGGGGTCGAATCAGAGCTGTAGCCTCTGGCCTACACCACAGCCACAGCAACCTGGGATCCGAGCCGTGACAGCAACCTGGGATCCGAGCCGTGTCTGCCACCTACACCACAGCTCACGGCAACACCAGATCCCTAATCCACTGAGCAAGGCCAGGGATGGAACCCGCAACCTCATGGCTCCTAGTCGGATTCGTTTCCGCTGCACCATGATGGGAACACCCCTGAAACTGACAACTTTGAAATCAACTACACTTCAATTTTAAAAAAGAAAGAAATAGGAGGGTTTTAAAAACTACTAGTACCAATATGGACAATGGTGTAAGAAATGGGTTGGAGGAGGAAGGCCGGACGTCACCAGCCTGCATAACAATCACTGTTCCTGGGCCCTCACCCCCAGGGATTCTGATTCTTCCACTGGGGCGGGGCCCAGAGATGTGCATGTTCCATAAGCCCCCAGGTAATGCTGAGGTACAGGGTTCAAACACCTGGCTTTAAGGAAACCCCGCTCTATGTCACGTTGACTACTGGGCATGGCTGGAACAGAAAAGCTGATATGCCATAGCAATTGGATGTGCTGGTGAAGAAAAATCAACTTGGGAGTTCCGGCTGTGGCTCAGCGGGTTCCGAGCCCAACTAGTATCCACGAGGATGCAGGTTTGATCCCTGGCCTCGATTGGTGGGTTAAGGATTCAGCGTTGCCATGAGTTGCAGTGTACATCACAGACATGGCTTGGATCCCTTGTTGCTGTGGCTGTGGTGTACACGGGCAGCTGCAGCTCCGATTGGACCCCTAGCCTGAGAACTTCCATATGCCGGAGGTGGGGCCCTAAAAAGAAGAATCAACTTGAACGAGGTCTAGAGAGAACTGTGACCTCAAAGGAAAGTATTTTGTTTTTCTAATGAATGTCTCTAAGACTGGAACCTCCAGTGAGTCCAATAGCAACTTTCGGAGACTTGACACCCCAGCCCTGCTATGAATCAGCTTTGCGGCCTTGGGCACACGGAGTCCTCTCTCTGGGCTGCAGTTTCCTCACCTGGGAAGTAAGGGATTGGGCTAGACTTGGATCTAGGGGTCCTTTTATCCCAGGCATTCCAGGATCCTATGATTCACCGAGACACTCTTTCCAAGTTCCTAGTTCATCCCTAGAGAGGTCAGACTTTGCAGCGGCCCCCTGTAAGCCTTGTTTGAGTTAGCCAACAGGGGTCCAACCTTTAGAAGCCTGTGGATATTTTCAGAAACCTCTCCTACTTTTAGTTTGTTTAGAAAACTAAGCTATTTTTTTCTCATTTAAAAAATGCACAGTGTTTGCAGATTTAACTTCAAATGCCCCATTCATTCTTTCTTCCCCTTCAACAGAAATTAAAAAAAAAATTTTTCAAATCAGAAGTTCATCTCTATCAGAGAATTAACTATCTCATCTCAGAGAGTTTTTTGCATCTCTGAATAAGCAAACAGGCTATTTCTATAAGAAATAAGGTCTTCAGATCATTGACATTTGGCTTCGGGAGCCACAGGCACTAAAGAAACAAACCTTCCTCCCAAGTAAAAGTAAAATCATGTCCTTCAACATTAGGAGATGGAGGTTTAGTGGGGATGGTTTTTTCCCCATCTCATTCCCTTAAAGGACATCTGGCGACCCCCTTCCAAGTATCACAAAATGAATAGTAAACTGATGCAGAAACCACTGTTCATAGGCTTTCTGCAAATTCAGGAGAGTAGACTTTTCCTGCCTCACCCCCTGGGCTCTGCTCAAAATATGACCAGGCAGATATGACTGGGTTCTCAGGACCCTATCTCTTCCCCAACTCCCATGGGGCTCAGAAGACTCTCCCTCTGACTTACTTTCCGCTATTTGTTTTTCGGGACAGTTGGGCTTATGGAAAGGGGAGATCTGGATGCACTAAGGAAGCGGAAGTAACATGACCCACAGTTTATAGGGTGCGCTGGTCCCTGATACATGAGGCTCCGGGGATCGGGATAATGACCTTGTTGATGTAAAAATGTAACGTGACTTTATCCATCATTAGTAGAAATCATTTCTGAAATACAGTGCCTGCCATTTGTTGCTTTTTTTCCTATCTATATCTAGACTTTCTCATGTCTGTATCTCTTCTTTTTCTCTTCTCTTGTTTCCGTTCCTCATTTTGAACATCTAGTGTATATGCTAGAGTAGATAACTGAATTATATTGTTATCATTTGTTGTGTTTGCAACAAAGAACACAGTTCCAAATGTCCAAAGGAGATGACTATAATGGTTTGTTTCTACTTTTAAAAAAAATCAAGTAAGCTGCTTTAACAATATGGGGCCCTTTGTTAATTTTTCCTCATTTAGCCTTGGCCCCAATAGATGAAACTCGTTCCCCTCCCGATCAGGCTCTGAGTTTTTTGAAGGCTTGAACATCACACTTGAATAAAGAGCCCCACAAGCTGTGCGACCTTGGACAAGTCATACAATGTTTTCATGCTCCGGTTTACTTACCCATAAAATGAACCTGTCTGGGGACAGAATTGGGGGGATGGAGGAAGCAGGAAGGGTCAAAGAGGGAGGGCTGTCACAATATCATGTCTTTGTGCAGTACTCTTGACTCTCTGATCCAGCAGTTTCTGAGCAGAAGGTGACATCTGGCATCGCGGCCTTCTGAGGAGGAAGCATGATGTAGCTGCTAAAGGGGATAGGCCGTGGAGCTGGACAATTCTAGGTATGAGTCCTGTCTTGTCAATGATGAGCCTGTGATCTTAGGCAAGTCACTGAACTGTTCAAAAATGAAATTTCCCTATCTGTTTAGTGGGGCCAAGAGTACCTTCAGCCTAGGTTAACTGAGGACTCGTTAACTTAGTAACTATTTGTTGAGCACCTACTATGTGCTACGAAGAGATCAGAATAGTGCTCAAGGAGTTTCCGCTGTGGCGCCATCGATCGTCTCTGCAACGCCAGGATGCATGTTCCATTTCCAGCCTGGCACAGTGGGTTCAAGGATCTGGTGTTGCCACAGCTGCAGCATAGGTGGCCACTGCGACTTGGATCTGATCCTTGGCCCAGGAACTCCATAGGCCGCAGGGCAGCCCCCATCAAAAAAAGAAGAGTGCTCAAAAAAGAGAGGCCTCCCTAAAAAGGGGGGGGGGCTGCTCTCACAGATAGTTTGGAGATGTAACTCATACAAAACTTTTCTTTTTTTTTTTTGCTTTTTTTTTTTTTTTTTTTTTTTTGCTTTTTAGGGCCGCCTCCACGGCACATGGAAGTTCCCAGGCTAGGGGTCCAATTGGAGCTGTAGCCGCTGGCCTACAGCCACAGCAACGCAGGATCCGAACCGCATCTGCAACCTACACCACAGCTCACGGCAACGCCGGAACCCGTGTCCTCATGGTTCCTAGTCGGATTCATTTCCACTGTGCCACGACGGGAACTCCGACAAAGCTCTTGGCATGAGGTGTAGTGCATACTAAGCGCTCCAGACATTATTAGCTTCCCTTCTCCATGGGCAGCCTGTCCCTCCCCTGGCGTCAATGACCAGTGTCCTTCTATGTCTTCATCAGTTTCCCAAAAGTAGGGGATGAGACTTCCTGTGTTATCCACACTCTCTCCAGCAGCCAGCCCCACTGGTGACAAGCAGTGTCATCCAATGACTACCTGTCCCAGGGTCTGGGCCTGTGGCTGCATGAGGGCAAAGCCACCTGCATCCAACCTGATGGCGCGTTAGCCGTCATGGGATCAAGTGGCCACAGATACAGCTTGAGTTTAAATACCAGAGGCCTGGGAAACATACTGTCCCCAGAAAGCCTCTATCTGGGCGCACAGAACATGGTGACTTCCCTCCAGGAAGTCCCAGGCCCAGGCAAGGGCTGCTCAGGCTCCTCCTTTACACTGCATGGGGCCTACCGCAGAGCCCTGTGCTTTATCCTGCAACCCAGTCTGTCCCTAAACAGTTCAGATGGCCCTTCCAGACAGGGCAGTGGCACAGCAGGGAGAATCCTTTCCCCCTTTCCCCTTCTCGAGATCAAAAGATCAAAACTGTGGAGTTCCCATAGTGGCGCAGCGGAAACGAATCCAACTAGGAATCATAAGGTTGCGGGTTCGATCCCTGGCCTCGCTCAGTGGGTTAAGGATCCAGTGTTGCCGTGAGCTGTGGTGCAAGTCGCACACGTGGCTGGGATCTGGTGTTGCTGTGGCTGTGATGTAGGCCGGTGACTACAGCTCTGATTGGACCCCTAGCCTGGGAACCTCCAAATGCCACAGGGGCGGCCCTAAAAAGCACAAAAAAGAAAAAGAAAGAAAGAAACTGTTCTCTCGTGCTACCGGCAGAAAACGCTCATTTTCTATTTCCATCCCAGAAGAACAAAAACAGGATGATGACTCTTTAGTTACTTAAAGGTTGGTCTTTGTCAACATTAGCTGGCAAGGGAACGCTCGTTTACTGACGGCAACCGATGTGCCTGACAGTCACCTGACCGAATCCTCATGACGACGCTGTGAGGAAGGCATCATTATCTCCATTTTACAGGTGAGCACAACTGAGGCCCAGGAAGGCCTGGGTGTACACCTGTGGCCACACAGTGAGGAAGCAGCACTGTGAGGATTCAAGCCCATGCCCGACCCCAAAGCCTCACGATCGTTCCACCGTATGGGGCTGTCAGCGATTGTACGTGTGTATCTCTCAGGCCAGACACCACGGCAGGTGGCTGAGCCCTGGGGCAGCGTGGCCTTTGCAAGCACCATAAGCTGCTGTGAGGGGCCCTTTTCTCTTCCCCGGGGCCAGATGCTCTGCGCCTGCATTAGCAGCCTGGGAGCCAGGCCGGTCCACACACTGCTCTGGTTTCCCAAGGCTAAATGCCAGGCTTCCCTGTATCCTTAAAGTGGTACCTGGGCTCTCCTGCCACATTACTGGCTGGGTGTCAGTCCGAGGAGAGACACTGTGAAGAGCTGCTGCTCTCCAACCAACCTCCCTGATCCAGGCACTCTCATTCCGAATTGAAGGCGGTTCTACCAAGGCAGAACTTCTGCCCTAAACAAAAGCAGAGAGGTCCTGTTGGGGCATGGTGGAAAGGAATCCGACTAGTATCCGTGAGGACTGGGGTTCGATCCCTGGCCTCGCTCAGGGGGTTAAGGATCTGACATTGCTGTGAGCTGTGGTGTGGGTCGCAGACGCGGCTCAGATCCCACGCTGCTGTGGCTCTGGTAAGAAAAAGAATGTATATGGATGTATGGCTGGGTCACTTTGCTGAATAGCAGAAATTGACAGAACATGGTAAATCAACTATAATAAAAATTTTTAAAAAGAGAAAGGAAAACTCAGGCCCCCAAAAGGCATGGGGATACATCTATGGTAATGCTGTAAGGGCTGAGGGTTAGGGCTCTGCCTCTGAAGTGGCCTTTAAATAATATCCCTGGAGTTCCCGTTGTGGCTCAGTGGAGACAAATCTGACTAGTATCCACGAGGACGCAGGTTCGATTCCTGGCCTCCCTCAATAGGTTAAGGATCTGGCACTGCCATGAGCTGTGGTGTAGGTCGCAGACACACCTCGGATCTGGCGTTGCTGTGGCTGTGGCGTAGGCCAGCAGCTGTAGCTCCAATTCAACCCCTAGCCTGGGAACCTCCATATGCCAAGGGTGCGGCCCTAAAAGAGCAAATAAGATAATAAAATAAAATAAAATGATATCCCTGAAGACTCATTTATAAGCCCTGCAGAAGCCCCATTTACACGATGACCATTACAAATCCTGGCAATTATTATTAACATCTTTCAAATGTTTACTGCATTGGGCAGTGTGCTACATGCTTCATTTCTCGTGCATTATTTCATTGGATACCATAATCCTCCGAGGAGCAGGTTCCTTTATTACCCCCTTTTTTACAGATGAGGAAACCGGGGCTCAGAAACTTGGAAGGCATACTCAAGGCCATCAAGGTAGGAAGCAGTAGGTCAGGGACACAACTCCAGTACTGTCTGGTCCCAGAACCACACTCCATTAGACTACAGCACCTCGAAAGCTGAGCCCAATATGGAAGCCACTAGCCACATGTGGCTATTTAACTTGAAATGAATGAAGATGAAATAAAATTTTAAAACTCTGTTTCTTGGAGTTCCTGTCGTGGCTCAACGGAAATGAATCCGACTAGCATCCATGAGGACGCAGGTTCGATCCCTGGCCTCACTCAGTGGGTTCAGGATCCGGCGTTGCCGTGAGCTGTGGTGTAGGTTGCAGACGCGGCTCAGATCTGGCGTTGCTTAGGCTGTGGCGTAGGCCAGTGGCTACAGCTCCAATTCAGCCCCTAGCCTGGGAACATCCATATGCTGAGGGTGGGGTCCTAAAAAAAGACCCCCCCAAAAAAACTCCGCTTCTAGATCACATTAGCTGCACCACAAGTGTTCATAGTCACACAACAGCACAGAGAGAGAACACTTCCATCACGACAGAAACTTCCATTGGATAGCCCTGCTCTCCACGCTGAAGGGTGGTCCTCCTTAGACTTCTACTTTGGTAAAATGTTATTAATTGAAGGCAAGCTTTCCCAGTCTGGACCCTTATTGACATTTGGGGCTGGAGAATTCTTTGTTGCAGGGGCCTCAGGTGCATTGCAGGCTGTTGGGCAGCATTCCTGGCCTCTACCCACTAGGTGGCAGTAGCACACCTTCCCCTTAGTTTGGACAACAGAACATGTCTTCAGATATTGTCAACCGTCCCCTGGGGGAGGAAAAAATTGTTTCCCACACCTCTGCTGAGAACCTCTGGGTTAAGGTTAGCCTGTGCGTTTGAAGCAATCAATGGCAAATCTTATCAACCCCGTGACTTGGCCTCCTGAATACAAGCCATTTCCCTGAAACTCATTTCTTTCTAGTGAATCACAGTCTACAGTAATTGGGACTGAATGAGTGGTTTTAAAAAGCTAAGAAAGATTTCACGAAAGAGGAAAATCATTTAAGACAGCAGGACGAGGGTGAAGATGCTAAGAAGGGGTCACTGCAAGGTATTGCACAATTAGTTCCTCAAATTTGCTATCCGTTAACCATAACTATGAAATTGCAAGGGAAGGATAAAAAATGAATTGACTTGAAAAGCTAAAGGAATATGAGTTTTCAGAGATCTCACCGTGGCACAGTGGGTTAAGAATCTGACTGCAGTGGCTCAGGTTTCTGCAGAGGCATGGGTTCGATCCCCAGCCCAGTGCAGTGGGTTAAAGGATGTGGCATTGTTACAGCTGTGGGCGTAGGTCACAATTGCAGCTCGTATTCACTCCCTGGCCCGGGAACTTCTATATGCCGTGGGTGCAGCCATTAAAAAAAGGAAAAAAAAAAGAAAAAAAAATATGATCTTTCAAAGGATTCAAAAGAAACTAGTGTAAACACACAAAATGCTAAAATTCGGGTTACTGATGAAATAATATACTTGGCCAGATTTTTCATCCATTCCCAAGGAAACTAAATGTCCCTACAACGAATGGAACACTCCTTAGAAAGCTGCTAAAGACGAAATGGAACCTGCCAACCACATCTTCAGAGAAATCTCCAAAAGGTTTTGTTTTTTTTTTTGTTTTTGTTTTTTTTTAGGGCCTCTCCTGAGGCATGTGGATGTTCCCGGGCTAGCCACCTCTTAACCTACTGAGCCCACTGAGTGAGGCCAGGGATCGAACCCGAGTCCTCATGGACACTAGTCGAGTTCATTACTGCTGAGCCACAACAGGAACTCCTCCAAAAGGTTTTAAAACCATTCCCTCCTAAATGAATTTTCACAAAGAGTTAAATATTTTAACGACGTTATAGTCAAAGGAGACAACGTTTTGGCCAACTGGTAAATATGGCAAGTAGTTTATTCAAGAACTTTCCAGAAAGCTGGCTTCCCTGGGACCACTCCACAGTGTTCATGAGTGAACGGCAGATGCTACAGGGTGAGTGCAGGTCAGCAAAATGCAATAGCCAGTCTGGGCTCCTTGCTGGGAGAACTGGAGTTAATTAGCTTTTCTTCTAAGATGAGAAGAAGAAAAAGCAACAGAAAGGAAGGAGAGAAGGAAGCGAAGTGCCACAGGGATCTCTAAGGACCACATGAAACACTCTTAATTCCAGGAGGGAGCGGAGGCTGGGTCTGGGCTGGCAGGCTGAGCAAGGGCAGCCACGTGTACATTTCCGGTGCTCTCTGCTAGTCCGTATTCGCCTTCCCCAACTGGAAGGTCAAATGGGGCCAAGCTTCAGGTTAATCAGAGCCCCCTGGGTGCAGGTCAGCCTCAGGATCGGGAAGGGAGGGGAGACATCGCCGCGACAGTCAGCCAATGGAGGGACCCAGGGGAGAGTCTCCCCCAGCATCTGGGTGCCAGGGGGCTACCCAGGGCCAAGAAAGAACGCATGGGGCCCCTGAACACCAACAACTGGAATTCTGAAAAAGTCAAGAAGTATGGCCCCTAATCTCCAACAGCAGCCTACACTGCTTGGGGGGCAGCAGAGAAGTTTTGGAGCCAAGGGGTGAAAACAGGCACATCAATCACGATAGTTCTTCTCTGGTAGGGGGTCAGGTGCCAGGGGCAGAAGCGCTCAGCCTCACCCTCTTGAATCCTGCTCATAGAATGGGAAAGGCTGGTCACGTTAGGGACTCACCAACCTGCAACCCCCCCCAGATGACTCCCAAGCATCCGAGTGACACAAATGCATCCAAGTCGTATCAAAACACACATCATCAGGAATCATCCATCCATGCCCGCTAACCTATGAGCCACAGGTCAGTCTCACCCAGAGCCAGCCCCTGGGTCACAGGACGGCGATGGATTCACCAAGGGAGTCCACAACCTGGGAAGCCAGAGGCTGGGAGAGGAGGACAAGGTTCAGGCCCAGAACACCTGGAGAGGGAAGGGGCTGGAGATGAGAGAGGGTGAGTGACAGGAGAGGTTGGGGTTGCCAAAACCAAAGCTGCCCTAGCTCACCATTTTGCCTTGGGCCAAATCAAGCTCTGCAGCAGCTCAGCGAGGGGCCACAGTATCCCGTGATACAGGCTTTTGGTCCTTTGCTCAGAGGATGATCTATTCTCTAACCCAGGCCGTATGGCTCTACACCGGAAGATGGGGTACCCAGGACGCTAACTTTACAATTGTCATTGATGGTGTGACCCGAGAAGAATCACTCAGCATCTCTGGGGTCTAGTTTCCTCTCCCTTAAAACAAAGACATTTTCACCCATGCCACCCCGTTACAGGATTTGGTCTGGTTAAGGAAGTTCGTGTGCTTTTCCTCCAGCTCCTCATGCACCTGCACGAAACGGTCTCCCATAATTCAAGACTCCTACCATTTTCTCCCTTCTACCAATAAGCACATTCACGGATCCCTCAACAATTGGCCTGTCACCTGCTGTCATTCTCTGTCTATGAAAAGAACAGAATTTAATAGCTAGTTAGCTGAAGCAAGAGCTATATCTAACAAGAACTTGCTCTGATTCTAAACACCAAGGGGCCAGTGGGACTGGTGGCATTTCGTCCAGCCTGCGAGGATGTGGATGGCTCTGAATATACTCACTTCCACCACCAGCCAATGAGCCCCAGTGCATATCATAAACCTGTCTACCTGCATATAAAATCTAGAATGCACCTGCGATCTGCAGAGGAAACTGACCCAATCCTGTGTTTCCACCCAAATTCAACCTTCGAAGCCAACTGGGCTCCCTTGAAAGGGCGCAGCCCTCCTGAGGTGGCCAAGCTGTGATTCCGGGAAACTCCTGTGGGAGTGTGGGGGGATGGAGGGTGGAAGAAAACCCAAGGCTCCCAGGGGAAGCCATGAATTTTCCAGCAGCCCAATTTTCCTCTCGGTCTCCCTCTCCCACTACCCCTGGAGCCCTTGAAAAAGCTCAGAGAAGAGACCCTAACACCACCTCAGATAACTGGGATAATAATGCATATGGTACAGCTTGAAACAAATTTTGAAAATTAAGACTGCTCTTTAATTTCCTTGATTAATGCTTTACAGTTCTCAGCATATAAATTTTTCACCTCCTTGATCAGGCTTATTCCTAGATATTTAATTCTTTTGGGTGCAATTTTAAAAGGTATTGCATTTTTTATATTCCTTTTCTAATATTTCATTGTTAGTATACAGAAATGCAACTGATTTCTGAATGTTAATCTTGTATCCTCTTACTTTGCTGAATTCGTTGAGCACTTTGAGTAGTTTTTGTGTGGAGTCCTTAGGGTTTTCTATATATAGTATCATGTCATCTGCACAGAGTGACAATTTTACCTCTTCTCTTGGTACAACCACTATGGAAAACTAAATACAGAACTACCTTATGACCCAGCAATCCCCTCTGGGCATATATCCAGACAAAACTTTCCTTGAAAAAGACACATGCACCCATATGTTCTATGCAGCACTATTCACAATAGCCAAGACATGGAAACAACCTAAATGTCCATCGACAGATGAATGGATTAAGAAGATGTGGTGTATATACACAATGGAATACTACTCAGCCATAAAAAGAAAAAAATAATGCCATTTCCAGCAACATGGATGGAACTAGAGATTGTCATGCTAAGTGAAGTAAGGCAGAAAGAGAAAGACAAATGCCATATGATGTAACTTATATGTGGAATCTAATCTACAGCACAAATGAACCTATCCACAGAACAGAAACAAACTCATGGACATAGAGGACAGACTTGTGGTTGCCAAGGGGGAGGGAGTGGAAGGACTGGGAGTTTGGGGTTAGTAGATGCAAACTATTGCCTTTGGAATGGATAAGCAATGAAATCCTGCTGTATAGCACAGGGAACTATATCCAGTCACTTGTGACGGAACATAATGGAGGATATGAGAATAAGACTGTGTATATTCGTGTGTGTGTGTGTGTGTGTGTGTGTGTGTGTGTGTGTGTGTGTAACTGGGTTATTTTGCTGTACAGCAGAAATTAACAGAACATTGTAAATCAACTACAATAAAACATTTTTTAAAAAAAGCAAAAAAAAAGTGAACCCAGGGAGTTCCCCTTGAGGCTCATCGGTAACAAACCCAATTAGTATCCATGAGGACACGGGTTTGATACCTGGCCTCAACAGGTGGATTAAGGATCCGGCGTTGCCTTGAGCTATGGTGGAGGTGGTAGATGTGACTTGGATCCCACATTGCTGTGGCTGTGGTGTAGGCCAGTGGCTACAGCTTGATTCAACCCCTAGGCTGGTAACTTCCATATGCCGCAGGTGCTGCCCTAAATAGACCAAAAAAAAAAAAAAAAAAAAAAAAAAAGTGAACCCAAAGCGCAGAAGACATAGTGTGGATATACTTAACACTACTGAACTCAACACTTAAAAATGGCAAATTTTGTTATGTGCATTTTGTCACAATTTTAAAAAGAACAAAAGAAAAACATCATAATTTCATCTCCCAGAGAAAACAGCTTTTTCCCCCAGGGATATTTCTCTGTATTAATACACTGAATGTACTAATTTCTTTCTTTCTTTCTTTCTTTCTTTTTTTTTGTCTTTCTGTCTTTTTAGGGCCACACCCATGGCACATGGAGGTTCCCAGGCTAGGGGTCAAATCGGAGTTGCAGCTTCCGGCCTACACCACAGCCATAGAAATGCCAGATCCGAGCCGCATCTGCGACCTACACCACAGCCCATGGCAACGCTGGATCCTTAACCCACTGAGCAAGGCCAGGGATTGAACCTGCAACCTCATGGTTCCAAGTCGGATTCATTTCCGCTGCACCACAATGGGAACTCTCTGAATGAATGTACTAATTTCTTAAAAGAAAGAAAGAGAGAGAGAGAGAGAGAGAAAATTAAAACAACTCAGAAAAATCAAGGTGATTTTCTCCACTCACCCAAATTCTGCTCTCTGCTTCACTTCCCTTCTCCTCATCTCTCTCCCACTTCTGGCCCCAGGCTCTCCTACCTGGTCCTTTTTTTTTTTTTTTTTTTTTTTTTTGCTATTTCTTTGGGCCGCTTCCGTGGCATGTGGAGGTTCCCAGGCTAGGGGTCTGATCGGAGCTGTAGCCGCTGGCCTACGCCAGAGCCACAGCAACGCAGGATCCGAGCCACGTCTGCAACCTACACCACAGCTCATGGCAACGCCGGATCGTTAACCCACTGAGCAAGGGCAGGGACCGAACCCGCAACCTCATGGTTCCTAGTCGGATTCGTTAACCACTGCGCCACGATGGGAACTCCCTACCTGGTCCTTTATATTCTGTCCTACTGGGCCTATGCCTCCCATCCCACCTCCTGCAAACTACCCATTGACTGGGCTGACCACTCCCCAAAAAGGCAAGCTCTTCAAGGGCATCTTGGCTCAGTCAACAACATTCCTTCAACAAATATTGGTGCCAGGCACTGTGCTCGCCTGGCTCCAAGAAAGGAAAGCAAACGTTTCTTCCACGATGCTCCAGAGCAGATGCACAATATTTTGAATATTCTCAGTCTCCGTAACTTTTAGGTCCCATGAGAGACTCCAAGCCTCTTATTTACAGAAGCCTTGAGTCCTTAATCTCTTCAAATGCCCTCTAATCATTTCTCCTGTTCCTTCAGGCCAGATCCAATAAACCACCGTATGAGCTTGGACCTTTAACGATGGCTACAGGAAGAGGCCATTTGGTCCGCTGAGTTTCCCCTTCTCCCCCCAAAGACCTCAGGCTGCCCCAGACCCCCTGCATGGAAAGCAAACATTAGGATGCAGGGACCTGAGACGGGCCCCTGTGCATTTGCAAGCAGGAGCATCTAATAGGAGCCAGCACTGAGCCCCAGGGAGGAGGGGCTGGCACACCCACCTGGAAGGAATAACAGTGCCATTATCATCTTGCACTGTAATGGCCATGACCTCCCTCGTTTTCCCAAAGCCCTGTCATCTGGTGCTGCACCAAGTTACGCAGAGAAAGCCTTGTAATTTCCACAGCATCCATCCGAGGCCATAGGCAGAGGTCACAATAGTGAGGTGAGCCTGGGAGCTGGGGTGATAAAATAGTCACAAGCACACTTTTCAAGTTTCAAGAGTCCAGGCCCATTCCCCACAGGGAAGAGGGAGAGCTCACTCTGGTACTGATCTTAAAGCAGCAGAAGGGGGCAGCTTCCCACTCACACCTCCAATGCCTCAGTCACCTGTTTTTGGCACCTCGAATGGAGTGCCACTAAAAATCACATGGCAGGCCAGAGGCTGCCAGTCCCTGTCTACACAGTGCCTTTCCCTGAGGGCAGGTGAACCTGTGCAACCCTGACTATCAGAGACCAGCAATGAGTGAGGTGGAGTGTTCCCTTCAAGAATGAAAATGGGGAGTTCCGGCCGTGGCGCAGCGGAAACAAATCCGACTAGGAACCATGAGGTTTCAGGTTCGATCCCTGGCCTCGATCAGTGGGTTAAGGATCCAGTGTTGCTGTGGCTATGATGTAGGCCAGTGACTACAGCTCCGATTAGACCCCTAGCCTGGGAACCTCCATATACTGAGGGTGAGGCCCTAGAAAAGACAAAAGACGGGGGAGGAATGAAAATGGAAAATAATCGCACACCCACTAACTAACCTTACGACTAGATCCAATTTGCTGAAAATCTTCTTCCTGTTGTCCCTGCTTAAAATATGCACGCACAACATCCGAAAACACCTCTGTGGATACGTAGTGAAAATAAACTGCTTGGCGCTAACGCCACATCAAATAACTTTGGGTTGCACAGCTTGGAACAAATTTAGACAATTAAGACACCTCAGAAAATTTGAGGTGATTTTCTCCACTCACCCAATTCCCCTCTCTCTTTCCATCCCCCTCCTCCTTCCCCTCCTCCCTCTCCCTTTTCTTAGCCCAGCGTCCCCCACCACCAGATCTTTAGTTTCCGTCGTGCTGGCTGCTGAGGAGTGCCAGAAACAAATGTTTCGGTGTAACTGAAACACATGATTTAAAGGAATTGTTAACCGCGAGCGTTATTTTAATGGTGGCCCTAATCAATGAAATTAGCCTTGTAAAATCCGAATCGGCGGGGCGCTCGATTTTAAGAGGAGATGGGCTAGGTTTCTCAATATGTGCAAGTTGGAACCTACACCTTTGCCCCCAGTCTCTCTCCCCAGCACGCCTATTATATAAACATCCTTCTCAGCCCCTTCAGCCATTTCTTACAAAGTCTGGCAGAGCCAAGGCCCAGGAACGTCAAAAAGGACCCTTGCACCAAGAGGTCCGGCAGCACGATGCGCAGGAAAAGAAACCTCGGGAATAACTAGGTATTCCACGTTAGTCGAGGCGGCTCGGCTAAATTTTCGCTTTAGTGCCTCCCTCTTTGCCTTGGCAAGTAAATTAATCAACAACCGCAACGGCCCTAGGAAGCCGCCCCGCCCTTCCCGGCCCGGCCCTGGGACTCAGGTGAATCAGGTAAGGATGGCTGCAGGAAGGTTAAAGCCTCCAAGTCCGGAGCTTCAGGGTCCAGCCGCCCCTCCCCGCCCCGCCCGGCTCCGCTCGCTCCCGGCCCGGCCCCCGCCCACCGAGTCCTGGAAGCGCGCGCCCCGCGCCCCGCCGCCGCATTCCCACGCACGCGCAAGCGCATACGCGCGCGCGCACACCTGCGCGAGCCCTCCCGGGAGCGTGCGGCACCCCCCCCAGGCGGGCGCGCGGCTGCGAGTTCGAGCCTCAGAGGCGGCGTGTTGCCCACCGCGCGCCGTCGGCTCTCTCGCGGGTGGCTTTTCTCTTCGCGGCGGGCTCCGGGCTGCGGCAGGAAGAGGTGCCCGCCTCGGCGTCCAGCGCTCTGCCACTCTCCACTCTGCGTAGTGCAGTCGCAGCGCTTACTGAGCCCACCACTTACTGTGGAGTCTTCAGACAAACGTAAAACCCCGCCATGGTGCCTCCGAGGGAGCCGGCGACCGGTTTCGCGCCCTGACGGCTAGGGAGCATAGGAGCCCGCGCTCTGGGCCTGCCCGTGGGGGCTGCCACGTGGGGGCGGCTCCGCACGCCGTGTGCGCACACGCACGCAGCCCCAAAACCGCCGGCAGATGCAATCACCAGCCAGATAAAGTTTCTTCTGGGAGGCCTCTCCTTGTCTTCTGAACTAGGTCCAAAAAGGGCCGAGCTTGTGACTTACACGGTTAGGAACTGTTAACTCTCCCTTTTTCCTCTGCCTCCAACTTGCCGCGACCACAGCATCCTTAAGTGCAAAATAGCAGATGCTCTTTCTTAGCCTCTTTGTGTCCCTGCAGAGCTGATGAGGCTGAGGAGTGACTTGGAGGGGATGCCCTGAGGAGTTAGAGACTTTGACCCAGGCGGGGAAGGACACTCAACAGCGTTGGAAAGGAAATGTAAAGAAGTCGATTTCTGGCACTTTAGACTCTGCAGGCTGAGGGGAGGGAGAGACAGAGGAGGGGGAGAGAGAGCGGAAGCCCCAAAGGGAATTTAAAGAGCAAGGCCGCAAGCATTCCCACCTCAGCTTGAACACTGTGTTTGACCAGATTGTTCTTGTTTAATCCTGAGGGAATTGATTTACTCCCTAAGCAAATCTGGTGTCACAAACAACAAGTGCAAGAACGTCTTTGAAGTTGTGTGATCTCAAGAGATGCCCGTGAGATGAAAGTGCTCCCAGAAGGTTGCATATGCGAGGTGGATCCCAGTTAGAACGCGGTTCATGTCACATGGATTCAGAGGTATTACTGATCAGATTGTGTCTGCAGAAAACCGAAAGGTCTGGAGAGTGCAAAAGTGGGACCTAGTGCCGGCCACCTGGAAGGTCCGGTGGGGCATCTCTCCCAATCCCAGTCCCATGAAGGGGTGGCCTTGCCCTGGTATCTGAGACTCAGAGATTTGCAGTATTTCCCCTTTTGAAGTGCCCAGTAAAAGCGTGAAAAGCAAAGCAGACGCAGATGCAGGCTTTTGGCTTCTTAAAATTGCTGAGAGAAATCAAGGATTTTAAAAGGTCAAGATTTCTTCTCTGCGTGCATGCAGGGAGGTCATTAAGCATTGAAAGACTGGGGCTAATCTGACAGCTCTTCTAAGTCCGGGTTCCCAGAATAAAAGGAAAGAAGAAAGCCAGATCAGAGCCCCTCAGGGGGTCTTGGCCCATCTGTAGCAGAAGGCCTGCTTTCTCCTTCAGTCCGATGTGGGCAACACCTCGCTTCTGGAATCTCATTGGGTGAGTAGACTGGGGCCTCTGGAGCAGGGCAGTTGGTGGAACCCTCTCTTCTTAACTTGGGGATGGGGGACACAAGTGACTAGATTTATTTTGTGGATGCTGAATCCTGGCCTGTGGCTAAAATTTCTAGCTAGAATTCCTTTTTAGCTGGAATTCGTGGTCAATTTTCTCTTATTCATGTGTGGCTTACCCACTTAGTGGATTTTCTGCTATTGTGTTTTACTTCAGGAACAACTTCTGGGGTAGCTCCCCCAGTTGAAATGTCCAGGGGTGGTTGGAAAAGACCGATTTTAATATTGGCCAGAGAAGAAACGAATTAGGAAGGCAGATCTGTGTCTTTCCCCTCTCACCCAAATAGAACACACTTGAAAACCACAGAATTTGGTTTCTTGGTTATGCATAATTAGTGATCATTTGGCCAACTCGTTTCTTCCATTGCCGTGAATAATTAAGAGTAGAGGATCCACAGCAAATCCAACCTGTAACTCCCAGACTCGCACTGATGGCTCCTTCTGCTGAACTCTCACAGAACTTGTGGTTAGTGCTCTGGAGTCAGAGCAGGTTCCAATGTGATAACTGCGTTGGCATTTTGTGGAGAAATGTCCTTGTTTTTAGGAGATACATGCTGAAGTATTTAGAGGTGAAGTGTAATGAGGTCTGAAATTTCTGCTCAAATAGTTCAGCAAAAAATGTGTTGGGGTGTGTGTGTGGGGGGGGGGGTGGATAGGGACAGACACAGAGAGAGGAAATGAGAAAGCCTGTTAAAATATTAACAGTTGGTGAATCTAGGTGACGTGTATCAATCTTTGTTATACTATTCTTTCAACTTTTGTAACTCTGAAGTGCTTTCAAAATTAAAAGTTGGGGACAACGTCTTAGCTCTGACTGCCTTTATCAAATATGTAGCAGCCAATGATTTATTCTTTGTAAATCTGAGTTCCCTCAGCTCTAAATGGAGCTATTAAAAGAATGTACCCCCATGGAGTTAAGAGGGTTAAAATGAGATAAATAAAATGCACTAAGTATGGTGCCCCTTTCTTAGGAAGGTCTCAGTAACTGAGCGGAAATTGCTATTATCACTGCATTGTCATGTAGCATTTGAATATATGCTGTCTTTTGTTGTTGTTAAGGTGTTTCAAATGTATATATCCTATTGCTTTAGCTTTGATTTTAAGCCTTGGGGGCAAGACACATTTTTCACATTTTTTCTCGTATCTACCGTAGTAGTTGGCACAACACTTTGTGAATCATACATAGTGAACAGAATGCCTTGTCGAGTTGACTTGGAGGTTACTGTTCTGTGGGATCCGTGGATGGCCATAACATTGACTTGAAAATGATCGCATGCCCAAAGGCCAGTCATTATTTATGACAAACCAGTATAAGAGAATGTTAGCATGGCATGGTGGGGACTGGGTAAGAAAATAGGACCACAATGTGGGGAATAGTTTTTTTTTAATTCTTAAAATTGAAGGTAGATTCCTTCATGAACAGTCAGACTTTTAGAAAAAGTGTCACCTTTTGCAATTGCCATACATTCTATTACTTGGCTTTTGGATGGGGATGACCTTTAATAAGCAAAGTGGACACATCCTTAGGATGCCAGGCCAATAAGGCAGATTTCCAGGGGTATCAGGGCACAACTGCTCCCTCCCAACAAAAGGGGGGTACGAACACTGCAAATGACTCCCTCAGTTCTTGGCTAAATGTCTCCATTGCTTTTGAAGGGAATCTCATCTTCCCGGCCCTAACCGATGATTCCAGGGAGTCTAAAATGTGCAGGGTAAATTCAGCTGAAACCTTTAGGACTGACTTTAAGACTATGCCAAGACTTTCAAACATCTGGCTCTTGAAAAAAATCTGTAGTCGCTAGAGCCCGAAATAGAGAATGGTAAGACTCACTTCTGAGCAGATGCAAACCATTCCAGAAGGTTCCTCTCAGTCCCTGTGTCTCTTCCTTTCCTTTTGACATCTGTCACCCTCCTTCCTCTTTCCCTCTCCCCTCAGTTTACCTCCTGAGGCTCAAAACGAGTTCCTACTAAAAGGCTGGCAAAGAAATGGTGGGTTAGGAATGAGAAAGACAAAGCAGTGCAGTGTCTGAATCCATGTGACCCTGCTGATCACAGCATCCCAGATGGAGTGACATCTCAGGAAGCCTGGGAGGGTAAGCTAGAGAGCTGAGTTGTAGCTTCTGTGCAGCCATTCATCCGGACATCTCAGAGTGCCTTCAGAAAATCTGCCCTCACAACACCCTAGAGTCTGGGGGCAATTGAGATTCGGGAATTAAAGACAGCAGAGCCAGAGCTATCTCTAAGGGAGCTGGACTGGGGAAAACTGGTCTGTCCCAGCCCCCAATAGTTTTAAACAGGTCAAGTCTGCTGCAAAGTCACATTCAGGGCAGAGGAGGCAGGAGTGGGGAAGGGAAAGCCAGTAAGATACTATGGTGGGGGAGGGGGAGGAGAGGATGCTTCCCTGGGATGGGAGGGGGCTGGAAGGGAGGAATGCTTATATAATGATGCTTATGAAGCCACTAGCTAGTGGTAGCTCCCCATCTTGACTACCTCCTTCAAATCCTCTTCCCACTGTCCCTCATCCTGTCCCCCCTCCTCCTTCCCCCTCCCCGTCCCGTTTCATCAGACAGTTGTCAGAGTCATTGAGCATCTCCTGCCTCAACACCTTGGTTTGGAAAGGGGACAACCCGGAAAGTCACCATCACTGGCCACACACCAGGCTTGTTCTCATGGTTCAGGAGAGCAGCCAAATTTAGAGGAAGTCTGTATTATATAGAATGTTTAGAATGTAGTTTTATTACTTTCAGGCTCTGTATCCAGTAACACAAGCTGGACTCCAGGTGTGGTCCTAGGGGACCCGCCTGACTGAGCAGAGATGAGAAGAGTTTGTAAATAGACATTGGGAAATGTTTCTAAACACACACCCATCCATCTGCCTGCCTGCTGGATCTGCCTGAGTTTCAGATTTTCCCTCTCCCAAGTGGAAACTGGAACTCAGATGGGGCCAGTGAAGTTGGGAGTGAAGGTGCGAGGAGTGGAAGGTCCTTGCCAGGTTCTTGCTGGATGCCTTCATTTCCTCTCTGCTGGCTGTGTGAAAACTCTAGAATGAGCCCCTCTACTCCCCCCTGCTCTCCGGCCCTCCAGAGCCTGAGGATGGAACGGTGCCCAGGAAGGAGGAGGAATCGGTTTCTCTTTCCTCACTTCCCTTGTGGCCAAACAAATGACCTCCAATCCAAAAATCACCAGGGAAAGAGAAAGCACAAACGTTCATCCCCCACACTTTACTTAGCTCAGAACTTGGAGGTGTGAGGCAGCTGGGGCCCCACAGCTGCCACCTCCGGGCTGAGAAACCCCGCCAAACCGCATCCCCCTCCAAGCAGCCCTGTCCAAAGCCTGCTGCCACCCCCCCGCCTCCACCCTACCATCAATCCAGTGAGCAAGGGCCAGCCAGGCATGCCAGCCCCCCTGCAGGAAGGAGACTTGCTTGGCACAGTAAGTGGGATTTTTAACACCTAGCCAGGCAGCTGAGAAGGAGGCACCCCCTTCCCCCCAGGTCTGGAATCAGTGATTCATGCTGGCCTATGCACACAGCTTCCTGCAGCCATTTTATTTCCTTCATGACTTTACATCCTGGAGAAGGGGTTCCTGGTCCTCTTTCCTTGGCCACTGGCCTCCTGAGTTGAATGACTGGTCAGTGGGACAGGTAAAGACAGGGGCAGCTGGCCTCTGAGAACTCCCAAGAAAGAAAGAAAAGATGGTTGAAAAATTTTCATGGCACACAAAGGTATCAAATGATGAACTTGAAAGCCTCTCTCTACCCTTCATCCCCAACAAGTCCATCTTCTACTTCTTGGATCCCTTCCAGGACACACAAAAAAGTTGTATGCATAGATATTTTGGGTTCTTTTTATTTACAGAAACCAAAGCCAACCAACCAAACAAGCACAGATCAATCATGCTCTGTACTGCTTTGTCATTTGCTTTTGTTCCACCTAAGAAGCAATCTTGGCAATCTCTCCCTCCCAGGCCGAGGAGGTGTCCTGCCTTCTTTGATAACCGCACACCATCAGACTCTCAAATGATCTGGGGGAATGACAATTTGAGGACTGCTACACTGGCCTCTCTCTCATACTCACCCCCCAAAGTCTGTCCTGTTTCCTCAACACCTTGCTGTGTTTCAGGTGACAATAGCTGGGAACATTTATCATGCCAACAAACATGTTACTTGTCTCAAGCCACAGAGTACTTAGGCCTGCTAAGAGCCCCCAAAGGTAGTGTCAGTCTGGGAAGTTTAGGTATCATGGCAGGTCCAGTGCAGAAGCTATTGGATTTGCGGTGGGAGGAGGAGAAGATATTAATTTTCAGGCCACCTCCTCTGTGCCACCTGCTGGACTGCTGAAGTTAACTGCTCTGGTGAATTACCGCAGGCCTCAAGATGACTTAGCTTTTATACATGGATGCTTACCCAAACAAAGCCCCAAAGAGGAGGGGACAAACAGAGGAACAGAAAGGTCTTTTCTTTCTTAATTAAACTTTTTTTGAGCTAGGTTGACCTGCAGTTGTAAGAAGTAATCCAGAGGTATCCCGTGTATCATTTACCTAGATTCTTCCAATGGTAACATCTTGCAAAACTATGGTATAATGTCACAACTAGGATAATAACATTAATACAATCAATCTATAGAACACTTTCATCACTACAAGGATCCCTCATGTTGTCTTTTTAGAGTTACATCTACCTCCCTCCCACCCCAGTCCCCACCTCAATCCCCAGCAACCACTAATCTGTTCTCCATTTCTGTAATTTTATCATTATAAGAATTTTATATAAATAAAATCATACAGAATTGCACAACCACTATGGAAAACAGTATGGAGTTTCCTCAAAAAATTAAATATAGAACTACCATATGCTCCAGCGATCTCACTCTGTGTATATAGCTGAAAGCAATGAAATCACTATCTCAAAGAGATATCTGCATCTTATGTACATTATTCACAATAGCCAAGACATGGACACAACTGAAGTGGCCACCAACAGATGAATAAAGAAAATGTCACACACATACACACACACACACAGAGAGAGAGAGAGAGAGAGAGAGAGAGAGAGAGAGAGAGAGAGAGAAATATTATTCAGCCATGAAAAAGAAGGAAAACCTGCCATTTGCAACAATATGGCTGGACCCTGAGGGCATTATACTAAATGCATTAAGTCAGAGAAAGGCAAATACTGTATGAGCTCACTTATATATGGAATCTTTAAAAAGTTGAACTTATAGAAATAGAAGAATGATGGTTGCCAGGGGCTGGGAAGTGGGAGAAATGGAGAGATGTTGGTCAAAGCTTACAGACTTCCAGTTATAAGATGAGTAAGTTCTGGTGATGTAATGTACAGCAGGGTGATTGATCACAGTTAACAATACTATATTATATATTTGAAAGTTGGTGAGAGAGTAAATCTGAAATGTTCTCACCAAAAAAAAAAAGGTAGTTATGGGAGGTGATGGAGGTGTTAACTATTGTTATTGTGGTTATCATTTCACTATGTATGTGTATCATTCACTATGTATGTGTATTCATCACATCATACATCTTAAACTTGCACAATATTATATGTCAATTATATCTCAATAAAGTTGGAAAAATCATGCAATAGGACTTCTGGTTTCTGGCTCTGCATGTAAGGAGCTTGGATATCACCACTCTGTTCTTGCAACAAGTAAAAAGCTGAACAAACTAAAAAAAATCAAGAGTTCTTCCTGGATCTATAAGAGAGGGGCAGACTCAGGGCAAACAGCTGCCCCCACGATGGGAGAGACAGATAAACAAATACAAGGAGTCATGGCTTCCCAATGCCAAGATTCACAGGCAGAAACTGCTGCAGGAACTGGTGTCTGTGGAGGAAATCCTGAGTTAATTACTGGAGGCTCCGTGTGGACAACTCTGAGGGTTAAAAACCACCCAGGCTAACTAAGAAAAAAGAGAGTGTACAAATTACCAATATCAGAAATGAAAGAAGAGACATTGCTACTGATTCTATGGGCATTGAAAGGATAATAAAAGAATACTGTGAACAACTTTAAGCCCACAAATTTGATAACCTAGATGAAACGAACCAATTCCTTGAAAGACACAATTTGCCAAATTCACACAAGAAGAAATAAGTAATCTAAATGGCCTATATCTATTAAAGAAATTAATTATTGACATTATTTATTAAAGTTGTAACCTTCCAAAACAGAAGCATCAGACTTGGTGAATTCACTAATGAATTTCACCAAACATGCAGTAAGAAATTATGAGAATTTGTAGCAAAAGATTTCTGTAAACTCTTTCAGAGGATGGAAGCAGAGGAACTACTTCCTAACTCATTCTGTGAGGGCAACAGTACCCTGATACCAAAATCAGACAAAGAAATTATAAGAAAACTATAGAACAATATCTCTCATGAACATAGATGTAAAAAATCCTCAATAAAATATTATCAGAGGAATTCCCGTCGTGGCACAGCAGAAACGGATCCGACTAGGAACCATGAGGTTGCGGGTTCGATCCCTGCCCTTGCTCAGTGGGTTAAGGACCCGGCGTTGCCGTGAGCTGTGGTGTAGGTTGCAGACGCGGCTCGGATCCCGCGTTGCTGTGGCTCTGGCGTAGGCCAGCGGCTACAGCTCCAATCAGACCCCTAGCCTGGGAACCTCCATATGCCGCGGGAGCGGCCCAAGAAATAGCAAAAAGACAAAAAAAAAAAAATTCAAAAATCAATTAATTTAATCCATCACATCAACAGACTGCAAAAAGAAAAATTACATGCTCATATCAATAGATGCAGAAAAAGCACTTGACAAAATCCAATACCATTCATGATAAAAACTCTCAAGAAACTAGGAATAGAAGAGAACTTCCTTAACTTGATAAAAAATTCCTACAAAAAACCTACAGCCGAAATCATACTTGATGAGACACTCGAAGCTGTCCCACTTAAATCAGGTACAAGGCAAGGATGTCCCTTCTCACCTCCACTTTTCAACATCATATTGGAAGTACTAGCTAATGCAATAAGACAAAAAAGAAAACGAAGTAAAAGGTGTACAAAATGGGAAAGAAGATACAAAACCTCCTTTATCTGCAGATGACATGATTGTCTAGGTAGAAAGTCAAAGAATCCACAAAAAGATTACTAGAATTAAATAAGCAATTAAAGTTGTAAGATATAATGTTAATATACAAATGTCAGTCAGTCTTCTGTATATCAGCAATGACCAAGTGGAATTTGAAAGTTAAAACATAATACCATTTACCTCCACACACACACCCCAAAATGAAATACTGAGCTGTAAATATAACAATATACAAGATCTTCAAGTTTCCTGTATGAGGAGAAACTACAAAACTATGATAAATGAAATTTTTATTTATTTTTTTAAATTTTATTTTATTTTATTTTATTTATTTATTTATTTTTGTCTTTTTGCTATTTCTTGGGCCGCTCCCACGGCATATGGAGGTTCCCAGGCTAGGGGTCGAATCGGAGCTGTAGCCACTGGCCTACGCCAGAGCCACAGCAATGCTGGATCCAAGCCGCTTCTGCAACCCACACCACAGCTCACGGCAACGCCGGATCGTTAACCCACTGAGCAAGGGCAGGGATCGAACCCGCAACCTCATGGTTCCTAGTCGGATTCATTAACCACTGCGCCACTACGGGAACTCCTATTTTATTTTTTTGTCTTTTTCAGGCTGCACCTGCAGCATATGGAGATTCCCAGGCTAGGGGTTTAATCGGAGCTGGAGCCACTGGCCCACACCACAGTCACAGCAACGAAGGATCCGAGACAAGTCTGCAACCTACATCACAGCTCACAGCAACACTGATCCTTAACCCACTGAGCGAGGCCAGGGGTCGAACCTGCGTCCTCATGGATGCTAGTCAGGTTCATTACCACTGAGCCGCAACGGGAACTCCACGAATGAAATTTTTAAAAGATCTAAATAAATGAAGAGATATTCCATGTTCAAGGTTAGGAAGACTTGGTATCATCCAGATGTCAGTTCTTCCCAACTTGATCTATAAATTCAACGCAATCCCATTCAAAATCCCAGCAAGTTATTTTGTGGTTATTGACAAACTGATTCTAAAGCTTATATGGAGAGACCAAAGTCCCAGAATAGTCAACACAATATTGAAGAAGAACAAAGTTGAAGGACTGACACTCCCTGACGTCCTGACTTAGTATGAAGTTATAGTAATCATGACAGTGTGGTATTGGCAAAAGAATAGACATAGATCAACGGAACAGAATGGAGAGTCCAGAAATAGACCCACATAAATACAGTCAGCTGATCATTGACAAAGGAGCAAAGGCAATAGAAGAGAGCAAAGCTAGTCTTTTTGACAAATGGTGCTGGAACAACTGGACGTCCACATGCAAAAAAAAGGAATCTAGAAACAGTCTTTCACCCTTCACAAAAACTAACTCAAAATGGGTCATAGACCTAAATGTAAAACCAAAACTATAAAACTCCTAGAAGCTAACATAGGAGAGGACTTCCATGAACACGGATATGGCAGTGACTTTTTAGATACACCACAAGAGGTATAATCCATGAAAAATAATTGATAAGGAGTTCCAGTCATGGCTCAGTGGAAATGAATCTGACTAGCATCCATGAGGACACAGATCCGATCCCTGGCCTCGCTCAGTGGGTTAAGGACCCAGCATTGCCATGAGCTGTGATGTAGGTCACAGACGCGACTCGGATCCTGCGTTGCTGTGGCTGTGGCGTAGGCTGGCAGCTGAAGCTCCAGTTGGACCGCTAGCCTGGGAACCTCCATATGCTGCAGGGGCGTAAAAAGCAAAAAAGCAAAAAAGACAAAAGAAAGAAAGAATTGGTAAGCTAGACCTCTGCTCTGTGAAAGACATCAAGAGAATGAGAAAAAAAACCACCTTGACTAAAGCATGGGCCAAAGATATTCATGGCCACCTCGCCAAAGAAGATATCGATTGAAAATAAACATGAAAAGATGCTACACATCATATCTCATCAGGGGAATACAGATTAAAACAGCCACGAGATACCACCACACATCAGTTAGAATGGCAAAATCTAGAACACTGACAACACCAAATGCTGACGAGAATATGGAGTGACAGGAAGCCCTGTTCATTGCTAGTGGGAAAGCAAAATAATACAGTCACTTCGGAAGACAGTTCAGTTTGGCAGTTTCTTACAAAACTAGACATACTCTTACCATATAATTCAGCAACCCTGCTCCTTGGTATTTGCCCCAAAGAGTTGAAAACATCTGTCCACACAAAAACCTGCACATCAATGTTTATAGCAGCAATATCCATAATTGCCAAAACTTGGAAGCAACCAAGATGTCCTTCAGTAAGTTAATGGATGGGAGTTCCCATCGTGGCTCAGTGGAAACAATCTGACTAGCATCCATGAGGACGCAGGTTCGATCCTTGGCCTTGCTCGGTGGGTTAAGGATCCTGTGGTGCCATGAGCTGTGGTGTAGGTCGCAGACGAGGCTCAGATCCTGTGTTGCTGTGGCTGTAGGCTGGCAGCTCCAGCTCTGATTGGACCCCCTAGCCTGGGAAACTCCATATGTGGCGGGTGTGGCCCTAAAAAGACAAAAGACAACCAAAACAAAGTGAATGGATGAATAAACTGGGATGATTCCGGACAATGGACTTCAGTGTTAAAAAGAAATGAGCTGTCAATCCACGAAAAGAATGGAAGAACCTTAAATTCATGTTGCTAAGTAAAGTAAGCTGCTGTGGTCTGAATGCTTGTGCCACCCTCCCCCACAAATTCATACATTGAAAACCTAAAGCCCAATTCCATTTAGAGCCCTCACGAATGGGATCGGTGCCCTAATAAAAGAGGCCCCAGGGCTAGGTCATCCCCTCTGCCATGGGATGGCATACCAAAGTGTCTCCAGTCTGCAGCCTGGACAAGGTTCTTCACCAGAACCCCACCGCACAGGCACCCTAATCTTGGAATTCCAGCTTCCAGAACCGTGAGCGATGTTTGATGTTTATCAGCCACCCAGTTCATGGAATTTTGTCATAGCAGCCCTAATGGTCTAAGGCAGAAGAAGCCAATCTGAAAAGGCTACGTCCTGTATGATTCCAACTATATGACATTCTGGAAAAGGGAAACTTTGGAGACAGTAGAAAAGGTCAGTGGATAACAGGATTTGAGTTGGGGAGCAATGAATAGGCAGAGCACAGAGAATTTTTAGGACAGTGGAAATGCTCTATATGATAGTATAATGATGGATCCAGGTCATTATACATTTGTCCAAACCCATAGAATGTACAATACCAAGAGTGAACGCTGGGGTAAACCATGGACTTTGAGGGATTATGATGTATCAGTGTAGGCTCCTCAGCTGTAACAAATGTCCCACCCTGGCGAGGGATGTTAATAATGGGGGAGACTATGCATGTGTAGCAACAGGGGGGACATGGGAAGTGTCTGTATCTTCCTTCTAATTTTGCTGTGAACCTAAAACTGCTCTAAAAAAAAAAAAGGAAGTTCCTACCAAAAATAAACTAATGAATTAATTTATTAAAATAAATGGGAAAAAGTCACCGTGAGCTGTGGAATGGGGGAATTAAAATAGCTGATTTGCTGTAAAGGTGTTCTGAATGCAGAGGCTCCGACTGAAAAAAAAGTCTTAGAGGCTCTTTCACATTTAATTTCGGGGGCCCTCACTCTTGAGTGCCCTCCTCCAATCCCTGCCTGGTCTTACTAGACTGAGCACAGCCCCAGGCACCTGGATTTGGCCCCCACTCCCCTCCACCAAACTTTCTCTGTGAACTCTCTTCCCCCATACACAGCAAACTACTTTCTGATGAGTGACAGTGACAGGCACATATGGGTCAGTTGAAATCAATCAAATAATGAAAACTCTGTTAGGGTTAGTATTAAAAATCTCTAGAATCGCAGCACCTTAAATGCATGGGAAAAGACATATTTTTAAGGAGTTAAGGAAATCCTTTCTTTTCTTTTCTTTTTTCTTTTTCTGCTTTTTGGGGCTGCACCTGCGGCATATGGAGGTTACCAGGTTAGGTGTCGAATCTGGGCTGCAGCTGCCGGCCTACACCACAGCCACAGCCACACCAGATCTGAGCCATGTCTGCAACATATGCCACAGCTCACAGCAATGCTGGATCCTTAACCCACTGAGTGGGGCCAGGGATCAAACCCGCATCCTCATGGGTACTAGTCGAGTTCATAACCCGCTGAGCTACAATGGGAACTCCCCTTTCTTTCTTTTACAAGAATTAAACATTCATTTTGGCCCCCTGCAATATATTTTTCAGTTAGGGGAATTTTTTCACTTTTCTGTATTGAAAGGCTGAATATACAAACAGGCAATAGGTAGGCCATAGATGACAGCAGAACCCTGACCCACACCTCTGCAATAATCAGCAGGGAAGTCAAACCACAAGCTCTCAGTCATCAGCCCAGATTGCCCATTTTTTCCCACTATCTCACCACCCACCCCCTCACCCCTTCCAACTCAGGACTAGCCCAGAAGAAGGCAAATAGCCTCCCCAAACCAACTGTATAGGATTCCCAGCTTCTAGTTAGCCCCACCTCCAGCATCCCCATGACAACAGCCTCCAATCAGGTGAAGAAAGGGATTTCTTTCACTGTAAAGCTTTCCCACTCACTCCCCTGCCTGCCTCTGAGTCTCTGCCAAAGCCAGGTGTGGGGGGCTGACTCCCTGGCGTAGTAAGCGCTGAATCAGTAGCATCTTTGGTTCTCATTGGAGTGGTCTTTGTTCACTTCCACACTGTTATGCCACAAAGCTGGCTGCCATCGGCCCAGAATATCTCCACTGGCACACTTGAACCGTCACAACCACATGGTGATACAGTACCTTCATGGCTAAGTCCCCTCCCCCACCCCAGGGGCCTTTTGGCAGCTTGCTGTAGGTGATAAAAAATATTAATAGAGAAGCCAGGTACTCCAGCATTTGTTAGCTGCCTGACCTCAGGCACATTACTTACCCTCCCTCTGCATCTATCAGGTGTAGGCAAGAATGTCCCCTGGCCTCCTTCACAGACTTGTTGCATCTCTGGAGGGAGACAGTATGGACCTAGAGAGGTATATAAACGCTTGGGTCCCTGACCCTCAGAGCCACAGTTCTAGCCAAACGCCCACTGCAGACCAGTGGGCTGAAAAGGAAACACTTAATAACCTGCAAAGCTTTCAGAAGGGAACCGGGGGTCAGGCTCTGGCTCAGGCCCCAGAGAGTTTGGCACACCCGGCTTTTCCTGCCTGTTTGGCCCATGAGCCAGGGGAGGAAAAGGCTCCTTTGGTGAGTATGCCAAAAGATTTATTGAGGAATGAATGAAAGGATTCAAGGATTCTTGTTTTATTTCTGATTTGGCCACCGATTGGGGCTTTTGGTAAGGCACTTAAGCTTTCCGAGTCTCAATTTTCCTATCTGTAAAATAATAACAATAACCCCTTCCCTTCCTGGCTGACTGGTCCTGATAAAGATCTGATGGAATAACATGTGAAACTCTGTCTGATTTTTCAGGGTTACATAGATAGAAGGAACTATTCTTAGGGGGCACACGTTTACAACGGGAGGCCTGGCGGAGAGAGGCCAGTGAGAAGGGCCCATCTTTTCATGTTCCACTGCCTCGTGGCTGGGCTCCAAAGCCCATGGTCTGTCAGTCTGTCTGCACCAAGGGCCCTGTCCCTGGAAAAGGCCTCTCCCTGATTCCGTCTGATCCCAGTGCGTCCCAGAAGTGACTTGGCCATGGCAATGAACTGTCTCTGTTCTCTGAATATACCCAGAAATGAAAACCAGCTCTTGTCTCTTTGCAGCACTTGACAGTTTGCAGGCCTTCCTCACACCTTGGCTCCTCACAAGAGCAGAAAAAGGGAGTGGCCTGGTGCATTGGGTGAATGCATGGGTTTTAAGGCCAGGCTGTTTGGTAGCATCTCAACTCTGGCACCTAGGCAAGTCACATCTTCTCCATAACCCCGATTCCTTATTTGTAAAATAAGGATGAAAAAAAAAGAGTGCCCACCTCACAGTGTTATTGGAAAGATTAAATGAGTCCATATGTATAAGCAGAACAGTGTCTGGCACTTAGTAAGTGATAAATGTTTTTTGTTATTATTATTGGACAGGGCAGGGTTATTATCCCCATATTAGTCAGTTGTAGAACTAAGACTAGGACTGGGACCCCCCCTTCTAAGAAAAGTCATTCTATAAAAATGTGTGCCCACGGAATGGGAGAAAGTGTTTGTAAACCATATATCTGACAAAGAATTAACATCCAGAATATGTAAAGAACTCCTACAAGTCAACAACAGAAAATAAACCACTCGATTTAAAAAAAGGCAAAAGGAGTTCCCGTCATAGCTCAGTGGTTAACAAATCCGACTGGGAACCATGAGGTTGCAGGTTCGATCCCTGGCCTCACTCAGTGGGTTATGGATCTGGCGTTGCTGTGAGCTGTGGTGTAGGTCGAAGACACGGCTTGGATCCTGAGCTGGCGTAGGCCGGCAGCAACAGCTCCGATTAGACCCCTAGCCTGGGAACCTCCATATGCCATGGGTGCGGCTTTAAAAAGACAAAAAGACAAAAAAAAAAAGCAGAAAGTGAAATTTCCACGTGGCACAACAGGTTAAAGATCCTGTCGCCACAGCTGTGGCACAAGTCACAACTGTGGCACAGGTTTGATCCCTGGCCTGGAAACTTCCACATGCCGCTGGTGCCGCAAAAAAAAAAAAAAAAAAAAAAAAAAGTGGAGTTCCCGTCGTGGCTCAGTGGAAATAACTCTGACAAGCATCCATGAGGACACAGGTTCGATCCCTGGCCTCCGTCAGTGGCTTAAGGATCTGGCATTGCCGTGAGCTGTGGTGTAGGTCACAGACATGGCCTGGATCTGGCGTTGCTGTGGCTGTGGGGTAGGTCGGTGGCTACAGGTCTGTTTCAACCCCCAGCCTGGGAACCTCCATATGCCACAGGTGCAGCCCTAAAAATAGACCAAAAAATTCAGAAAGCAACAAGTATTGGTAAGGATGTGGAGAAATTTGAATCCTTATGTACCATTGGTAGGAAGGTGAAATGGTGCAGTCACTGTGGAAAACAACATCGTGGTTCTTCGAAAAATTAAAAATAGAACTGTCATGTGATCCAGCATGAGATGTGTGCACCGTGTTCATAGCAGCATTATTTGCAATAGCCAAAAGGTGGAAACAAACCAAATGTCCATCAACAGATAAATGGATAAAGAACATGTAGCATAGACACATGATGGAATATTATTCAGCCTTGAAAAGGAAGGAAATTCTGCCATATCCTGCTGCATGAATATACATTTAGACCATTATGCTAAATGAAATAAGCCAGTCAAAAAAAGACAAACACTAAGATTCCACTCATATGAGGTACCCAGAGCAGTCAAACTCATAGAGACAGAAATTAGAATGGTGGTTACCAGGGGCCTTTGGGATGGGAGAATGGGGAATTAGTGTTTAATGGGTACCAAGTTTCAGTTTTATAAGATGAAAATTCTGTCAGTGGATGGTGGTACCCAACAATGTGAGTATACTTAATGCCATTGAACTGTACACTTAAAAATGGTTAAGATGGGAAACTTTATATGTATTTTATCACCACTTTTAAAAAAATTAAATGAATGTAGAGTGGCTGGAGGGAGGAGGGACAGATTATAAAAGGAGCATCGCAATTGGGAAAGTGTTGTTAAAGGAACATAGCTGGACCCACAATTCCCAGCATGCTGCAGGTCTCATCATTTTGTCAGGCTCTTCCTAGTCTAAAGATTTTGGTTCCATTTCAGGAGGATTTTTCACCTTGGAACCCAAAAAAGCAGGAAATGAGATTTATTTGTTAGTACACCCATGTATATTTAATGAAATAAAACAATTCTTTCTTTTCTTTCCTAAGGAGTAAATTGCCCCTTCAACAGGCTTTGACAATTTTCTTTTTTTCTTAGTTTTTATAATGATTTTTATTTTTTCCATTATACCTGGTTTACAGTGTTCACTCGATCTTCTCCTGGACAGCAAGGTGACCCAGTCACACATACATGCATACATTCTTTTTTTCTCACATTATCATGCTCCATCATAAATGACTAGATATACTTCCCAGTCTATAGAGCAGGACATTTTCAAAAAGAACTTGACCAAGAACTTTCTATGGCCCTTAAGATAAACATCAAACTTCTTAGCAAGGCTTTCAAGGCCCTGCGTGGCTTGGCCTTGAAGGCCTGCTGCCTTTGCAGCCTCAATTCTCACCATGCATCCCCTTAATCCTCTTTCTGCTTCACCACACTGGCCTTCTTTCAGGCCCACCACAGGGCCTTTGCATATACTGTTCCCTCTGCCTGAAATACCCTTCCCATGGAGTTCCCATCATGGCACAGCAGAAACGAATCCGACTAGGAACCATGGGGTTGAGGGTTCAATCCCTGGGCTTGTTCAGTGGGTTAAGGATCCAGTGTTGCTGTGAGCTGTGGTGTAGTTCGAAGAAATGGCTCGGATCCCGCGTTGCTGTGGCTGTGGTGTAGGCTGGCGGTTATACCCCTAGCCTGGGAACCTCCATATGTCGCGGATGCAGCCCTAAAAAAAAAAAAAAAAAAAGGGCAAAACGCCCTTCTCTCCATTCCTCGCCTAAAGTCTACTCATCCCTCAGGTCTCAGCAAAATCCTCACTGCCTCAAGGAAGCCCTCCCCGATCTGACAAATCAGAACTCGCCCCCCGTTACGTGCTCTCACAGTATAGACTTCTCCTTTCTAGAACTTTTCACAGTTGTATTTTAGCATTCATTCCTATGATTATATGATTCATAGCTAGCTCAGCCACTAGACTATAAGTTCCACAAGGGCTGGGACCACGCGTGGTTTTGCTCATCACTGTAGTCAGCAAGAGTGCCTGGCCGTAGTACAGAGCTTAACAAGTATTTGTTGAATGAATGAATGAACAAAATAAGGTATTTACAAAAAAATTAAGTAGTATATGGTCAGGTTGCCAAAGTACAGATTTCTGATCTTAAAGGATCCCAAATAAAAGCAGTGGGATGGTTCCCTAGGTCTTGAAGTTCCTCAAAACCTTTTCTCTTATATTCTGATTAGGAGGGACAGGTTCATAGAAACTGAATCTGCTTCTCTCCCACCATATCCTTACTTGTCCCCCAGTTCCACGGCCTTTGGGTGTCACTTCCCCATACATCAGGGGTGCGTTCCGCCAATGCCCATCCAGAGTGTGGCTAGCCCTTAGCCCAGTGACATGATGCTGGATCTGGAATCAGGGTAGCTCGTGTGAGAGGATGGCATTCCCTTTGAGCCCCTACTTGGAGCTGAGAGGCTGAAGGCCAGGGATGGATGCAGCCTTCTGTGGACCTGGACTTTGAAAAGGTCAAGGTGAGGGGCAAAGCCATGGACTGGGGAGGAGGGATGGAAACACCCAGCAGCCTCCCTCTGGAGCCAAGGAATAACATATCCTTGGCTATCCACACAGCCCCTAAGCCCAGCCTAACTGGAGGCATGTGGGAATTGCTGGCAGATTCTAGAGGGGGGTCAGGAAGAGATTTTTTTTCTCCATAACTTGGCACCTCTATTCCTCTTCAAAGAAAAGCAGGCCCAGCAGAAAGGGTCGCCTTCTGATTTATGAGGACTCTATGACAAAGTGGTCTGGGAGCCAAGCGAGTTGGGATTCCAACACTCAAGCTTTTACATCTGTGGGGCAACATTTTTGTGGGAGGAGATGGGAAGTTGATTCATTTTTGACACTGTGTCAAAAACTGGTATTTCCTGACCAAACACCAGGGCAGCCAGAAGTTTATAAAGGACGACTCTATGGTTCCTTTAAAAATATGTAAGTTGTCGTCAGAATAAAGAAGCTTTAGTTTCTTATCGGAAATATTCTGTGCTGGGTAAATAGAAGCATAAGCCTGTTCTACTGACAGCACGGCTTCAGCCTGGGCAGGTCAGTGAATGTACACTGTCAACCTGGACTGCAGAGGCACATGGCAAGCGCCTGCCTCGCACTGTCGCCAGAATTGAGGGAAGACCATGGAGTAGGTGGAAACCAAAACAAGACTTCCCGGACTTTACCGAAGTGTGTTATGAACAAGGTGGCTTTGTGGTCGTTCCTGGTCTGATTCTTCCCTGCACGTGACCACTTAGACTCTCTAGGGTTCTGCTCAGGCTGGTCTTCCATCTCCTTTGCCCCAGAGAGAGCACACTGGCTGGGCTGTCAGGACACCCAACCCAAGCAGGTCCCCACTCCCCTCTTTCTATGTTTCTTCATCCAGGAAATGAGAGGTTTGGACCAGAATCCAGTAACCGGATATTTTCTCTGGTCCCACCAAACACTGATGACATTTGAATTCTCCTAATGGGAACCTGGAATGCCTCATAGGTCTATTCCTTCTAAGTGCAGAAATAGCTGCCACTCGTCTCCTCCAGAAAGCTTTGCCTTATTTGGAATTCCACCCAATACCTAGCCCCAGACTGCATAATCTCATTCAGATCATCTGTTTTGCTAGGTAGGTCCTTGTGTGGTTCAGTGGTAATGAACTTGACTAGTTTCCATGAGGACCTGGGTTCGATCCCTGGCCTTGCTCAGTGGGTTAAGGATCCGGCGTTGCTGTGAGCTGCAGTGTAGGTCTCAGATGAGCCTCGGATCTGGTGTTGCTATGGCTGTAGCGTAGGCTGGCAGCTACAGCTCTGATTAGACCCCTAGCCTGGGAACCTCCATACGCCACGGGTGCAGCCCTAAAAAGATGACAAAAAAAAAAAAAAAAAAAAAAAACCCGACATGCAATCCAGGCTGTTGATTGGCTGACTAACCAGACAGTTACATACTGAAGATGGAAGAAAAGCAACAGCAATTACAGTTGAACAGCCTTCTTAAGCAGGCTGAGTATGGTTAAGAAAAAGGATTCTGGACTCAGATGTGAGTAGACGCCGCTTTGAAACTCAACTCTGTTGAGTACTAACTATAGGCTTGTGAGAAAGTCATTCATATTCCCTGTGCCTCAGTTTTTTCATCTATTAAAATAGGCATAGTAATAGCACTACCTTGGGACTGTTACCAAGTTTCAGCAAGAGCATGCCTAAAAAGTCTTCAGCACAACGTCTGGCACATAGGAAATGTTCCAAGCTATTGGCTCTTTAGTGGTAACAGTGGTGATGGTGACGGTGGTGATGATGCGTGATGACGTCAACCTGTCCCAGGAGGCTTGGCCTCAAGGCAGGATGTCCATGGACATTGGTCCCACTGTTCTTTCCTTCCCACTCCTAAAACAGTACAGATGACTTCCAGAATCTTGAACAAATGCCTGCTTGCCTTCTTCAGTATCCACACTTGACTCCAAGGAGCCGAGAAGTGATGACCTGAGATCTTCTAATTGCCCGCCTGATTTAGGGACGTGTCTATATAAATAATGGGAATTCAAGGGTGGATGTGTGATGCGTTATGAATGGTGGATATGGGGGTGTTGGGAAAGAGAAAGTAAAGAACCTTAAATGTCACCAAAATCCATCTTAGATGGATACTAAGAGTAAAAAGGAATACATAAGCAGGAAATTCACACAGGATCCCAGAAATCCCTCCTCAGAAACAGCTCCCTGCAGAGCCTCTCTTGTTATCTGGCTGCCTACTGGACATCTCCACCTGGACGTCCCATAGACACCTTGGACTCAGCTTGTAACTGAGTCACTTTGCTGTACACCAGAAATGAACACAACACGGTACGTCAGCTAGACTGCAGTAAAATTAACAAACAAAAACAAAACTGACACATACAGACATCTGCTCCAGTCAACTCCTGTCTTCACATCACCTCCGTGTCCCCCCAGGGCCTTCAGGGTGACGTGCAAACACTTGGTGAGACACAAACAATGGCCCAGCTACACTGTGCTCAACCCTCCCCTTCCCCGGGGGCTCAGACGAGGATGGACTGACCATAGGCCTGCAAGCTGCCCTAATTCCTTCCCGATCTGCCATACTGTTTTAAGCTTCTCTACCACCTCTACCCAAAAGTGCTCCCCTCTTCCTCCGACAACCTGGTGAATCGTACCTCCCTCCTTTGTGAGGTCTTCTCTGTCTCCTCTCCCCCCCACTGCCTCTCTGCTCACTAAAGTCCAAATAAGGCCTTGGACACACCCATCACATTGTAATCTGCTCAAACAGAAGCCTCTCCAGGTCAGGGACAGACAATCTTTTATTCATCTGTGTATCATTGGCACTCAACACGAGACCCAGTCAGGAGATCAAAAGGTACAAACTTCCAGTTATAAAATAAATAAGTCCTGGGCATGTAATGTACAGCTTGGTGACTGTAGTTAATGCCGCATTGCATATTTGAAAGTTGCTAAGAGAATGGATCTTAAAAGTTCTCATCACAAGAAAAATTCTGTAACTGTGTGTGGTGATGAATGTTAACTAGACCTATGATGGTGATCATTTGGCAGTATATACAAATATCGAATCATTATTTTATACACTTGAACCTATTATAATGTTACATATCAATTATAGCTCAAAAAAAAAAAAAAAACCTGGGGAGTTCCCCTTGTAGCTCAACTTTAACAAACCTGACTAGTTTCCACGAGGACTCAGGTTCGATCCCTGGCATCGCTCAGTGGGTTAAGGACCTGGTGTTGCTGTGAGCTGTGGCATAGCTGTCAGATGCAGCTTGGATCTGGCATTGCTGTGGCTGTGGCATAGGCCGGCAGCTGCAGCTCTAATTCGACCCCTAGCCTGGGAACTTCCATATGCCCCAGGTGGGACCCTAACAAAACAGGAAAAAAAAAAAAACCCTAGTCCAAAGTAAGCATTCGAGGAGTTCCCTCATGGTTCAGCAGGTTAAGGATCTGGCATTGTCACTGCTGTGGCCCAGGTCACAACTGTGGTGCAGGTTCAGTCCTTGGCCTGGGAACTTCTGCATGCCTCAAGCGTAGCCAAAAAAAAAAAAAAATCCTAAAAACAAACAAATAAAAAACCAAAGTAAGCATTCAGTAAATGTTTATGGGGTGATTTAATGGCCTCACTAAATCTCTATCCTCAATTACAAGTCGGTGCCTAATGAAGGTTCCCAGACATTGAGCAGGAACAGGATCTGGGAAATTTCAAGGGACTTGAGGTTTGGCCTTGACTGGGGCTCAGTGTGACTTCCCATCCAGACCTCACCTCCTCCATCTCCACCCCCAGATAAGAGCACAAAGAAACAGACCAGCAGGACCGCATAGCCTTGAGCCTTCGGCCACATACTTTCTCCGCACTCAGCCAATCTCCCTTCTATCCTTTGAGGCCTGAAGCTCCTCCATGAAGAAAAGCCATTCTCACCCCAGTTCAGCAAGGGATTCCCCCTCCTCTGAACCCCTAGAAAGGCTATTTGCCTGGATGAGTCCGCACCCACCCATTATAGACCACCTCATTGGTTTAGTTAATTGGCTTTCAGGGAATCTCAGAATGTCAGAGCAGGAAAAACCCCCAGGATCATCTGTTCTGTCTCATGTGTCAAGGACCCTGAGGCTTCAAGCAAGAAGTGGCTCATCATAGATTCCGAGTCTCCTGGGGAGTGGGATCAGTTAGATTCCTGGACCCCACCCTAGACCCATAAAATCAGAAAAAGGCTCTGAATGAGCCCCCAACTACCCCGTGCTACATCCATGGTGTGTTTCCTCAAGAGGCTGTTTGATGGCAGAGGCTCTTTCGCTTGGCTCTCTGTGTCCCCAAAGCAGCCCACACAGGAGGGCCACTAAAGTTTTCTTCCCAATTAGCCCCTGGGCTCCTTCCCCAGGAGAAAACGCAAATGAACAAAGAAACCCAACCTGAAATGAGTCTAGTCGAGGGTGCCAAGGAAGAGGTGGCTTTGGCAGCCCTCCAAGTGCTGCCTTCTGATTTCCCGAGTCATCCCCAACCAAAGTGATTTCAGGTTAGAAGATTTGTCTTTCCTAGCAGGACAAACGATCAATTACTTGGACTCCCTCAAACAGTTTCCTTAACTCTCTTTTAGGGGAAAAAAATCAACATTCCAAAATACACACACATGTACACACACACACACACATGCTTGACTACCTGGACATCTACTGGGGTCACAATATTACACTCTGCTGGTGTCTCTCCTCAGCCTAGGCAGTGATCCCAGACAGCTGGCAAGCTTCATCACCACACAAAGGCTCATTACAGTCATCAGGCTGAGCTCAGGAAGGCAGGGAGGAGGCCTCAGCCGCTGTGGTAACTCAATGGGGAGGATTACAAAATAGGCTTTCTGCCTGAGCCTCAGTTTCCCAGAAATTCCCATGAAGCCCCTTCCCCAAGACTCTGACCCATCAAGGTTGCTTTTTGCTGCAAAGGCCAGAGATAGCTCAGGCGAGCTCCCCACTGGCTCCACGGACCCTGTAGCCAGAGGCCTCTGGGAAGCGAAGCGGCCTACAGGCTTGTCAGCCATCAGAGAACAGACACAGAGTCAGCACCAGCCTGGCCCGCAGTTCCTTCTGGTACCGAAAAGCCACTGGCCAGTGCCTGGACCTCTGAGCCCCGTTGGACAGGGGGGAGCACTGGCTGAAGGAGGGAAGGGTTGCTCCCTCCCTCACGAGGCATCTGCTGACAGCACCCTGGACAGCACTGCTCTCTCTCTCTCTCTGGAGCCCTTTACTTCTCATTTGCATCCACAGCTTATCTGGTCACTCCTTTGGGGAGGGAGGGGACCAGGCCAGCTCCCCTGAGCAGGAGGAGACCCGGAAGCAGAGCAATTACCTGAAGTCCTCAAAAAAGTATGACCTGTAACCTGCAAGACCAGAGGGTCTTCCGGGGGTGGGGTGGGAGGGCATGTCTGGTCGTTAATTTCCAAGGGTTCACGCAGAGCCAGAAATAGGAGATATGACTGGAAAAGTCAGACTCCAGGTGGATATCAGCATGGAGGAAAGCTCGAAGAAACAAGGGGGGCAGCTAAGTGAGAAAGTCCAAATACCTTGAAAAGGATGGGTGGCAGGGGCATTGGCGCCTCAGGGTTCATGGGCAGATCTTCCTGCTTTAAAGCCCAGGGGATTTGGGTGGATGCTGGGGTTTTCTGGTGATGCCTGGACAGGGCCTTGCCCTCATGGAGTTTGAAGTCCAGCAGGGCCTTTCCCTCCCATAAAGAAATCCAGCAGTTCCTGTCATGGCTAAGCGGTATCTGACTAGTATCCATGAGGATGCAGGTTTGATCCCTGGCCTCAATCAGTGGATTAAGGATCCAGTGTTGCCACGAGCTGTGGTGTAGATCACAGAAGTGGCTTGGATCTTTCGATGGGGCTGTGGTGTAGGCCAGCGACTACAGCTCCGATTTGACCCCTAGCCATATGCTGCAGGTGTGGCCCTAAAAAACAAAAAAGAAAGGAAGGAAGGAAGAAAAGAAAGAAAAGAAAAGAAAAGAAAAGAAAAAGGAAATCCAGCCCCAGCACTGGTGCCTCCCAGCCCTGAGTCCCCAGAGGCACCATGGTTTTGAAGCTAGAAAAGGCCATTGGTGTCACACTGAGCCCTCGTGCCTATGGAGGGATGTCAGTGTCACTGCTCTTCACCACCACCCCCCCGCCCTCCCCCCGGCCCCAATCAGCTGGACGGGAGCTTTGAGTTCTTTTCCTCCAAGTGAGAGGGACGGGCCCTGAGTCATCCACGTGTTCTCCTGGAGTCTTCAGTGTGGCCAGGGAGCAGGCCAGCTTTGCCTCGTTCCAAACCACTGAGACAACAAGGCCGGCAAGGCGCCTAAACACTCCAGTTTCACCCTGGCCGATGCAGCTTGATAACAGCACCTCAGCCCATCCGTTTTCTGAGCTTCATTCTTGTCAGCTGAAGTCAGTGGAGCCCAGAGGAGCCATGAATTGTACAAACTTTCTGCTACTTTTTAAATCTCAGCAATTCTATGAGAAGGATCGTAAACCCTTATAATCCTGCGGGAAATAAGGGAGAGCCCTTCCAAGATCTGTCACTCTGGGACATTTGTGACAATGAGAAGAAAAAGGACTACCACCCGACTGAGTGCTATTCTTCATACAAGGCACCACTCGTGTCCTTTACACATCTAACCTAATTCTGATAACAACCGTAGAGCAGAGGTACTGTAAGTAGGCCCACTTCACAGAGAGGTTGCGGGATTTGCTCAAAGCCACACAGCAGATATGAGGCAGAGCCAAGGTTCAGACCCAAGGCTGTGGGATTCCAAAGCCCATGCTCTTAGTCACCAAACCTGCATTTCTCAAAGCCGGAGCTTGGTAAAGACGAGCACGCTTCCAGAACCCAACTCAGACCTCCTAACTCAGAATCCTGGCTGGTGGGCCTGGGAATCTGCATGCTTAATACCACACCAAAGGGTTCTGAGGCACTGGGAAGTTTTAGGACCTCCAGTCGACACTAGACCACCTCCCGAGTGTGCTGTACACGGTGGGCTGGAAGGCCGAAATCCCCACACCCGGCCTGATGCTGCAATCTTCCCAGCAAATTTGCAGCCCTGTCCTGACCACTGAACCAGGACTCTTTAAGTTGAGCCAGGACGGCCTAGCCGCCCCCTCTAGACCAGGGACCCCAAGCCTTCATGGGGTCACACACGGCTTTGAGATTTGTTGAAAGGTCCGCGTCTTCCCCCTCCTCCCCTGAGACACAGCCACACAGAGACCCGCACTCCTTCGGCGGCTCCCTCACAGAACACCCACAATCTTTTGCATGGTTTCAGGGAGGACACAGATCCTCTGGAGCCCCCTCATGAATAGCCTCCCACCCCCCCATCCCAAGGACCCTACACGATAGAAACTTCCCATCTAGAAATCTCAACTCAGATTAGCTCCTGTGCTTTTAGTTTATTTTAATCCTTCCTCTGTTAGAGATACACCCTGGAATATTATAGGGAAAATGATGTGTTTTCTGCGACTTGATTTAAAATTCTCCCAGACATGTGAGGGTGAGGGGGGTGGGGAGTGTCAGGATGAATTCAACAGGATTGGCCATGACTCGTTCATTGTTGAAGCTGGTAGATGGGTACGTGGGAATTGATTCTAATGTTCTCTCTACTTCCATCGATGTTTAGAAATGTCCATGATTTTAAAAAGCTGTAAAACATTAGGTTGAGGAGTTTTCGTCATGGCTCAGCAGTAATGTACCTGATTAGTATCCATGAAGATGCAAGTTCGATCCCTGGCCTCGTCCAGTGTGTTAAGGATCTGGCGTTGCCTTGAGCCGTGGTGTAGGTCACAGACACAGCTGGGATCCCACATTTCTGTGGCTGTGGTGTAGGCCGGCAGCTGCAGCTCTGATTTGACCCCTAGCCTGGGTCCCTCCATACGCCGTGAGTGTGGCCCTAAAAAGACAAAAAAAAAAAAAAAATTAGGTTGAATTGCATGGTATGTGAATTACATCCCAATGAAGCTTGTTGGGTGAACTAACCTACTGTTCTAGATCTGCCTAAGTCTGCCAATGGACACAGTAAAGACCAAGAGAGAACCATTTACTTTCCTGCCTCCTCTTCCTTCAGATCACAGAACAGTTAGTCAAGACTTCTTGGTCTTGTAGTTCCCGTTGTGGTACAGTGGAAAGTAATCTGACTAGTAACCGCGAGGTTGTGGGTTCAATCCCTGGCCTCGCTTAGTGGGTTAAGGTTCCTGCGTGCTGTGGCTGTGGCGTAGGCCAGCAGCTGCAGCTCCGATTAGACCCCTAGCCTGGGAACCTCCATGGGCCGTGGGTGCACCCCCGAAAAAAGAAGCAAAAAAAGAAAGAGGTTTCCTGAATGGATTTTTAAAAAGAATATAGTTCTTAAAGCTAACAACAGGCAAGGAGGTTTGTTAACAAGACAAACACCAGAATAATCAGCACCAGGCCTTCTCCAGGAAAGGCCGTGGGAGGAGAGGCTGAGGTGTGACCAGCTGCCTATGTGCAAACATCTCCAAAGAGTCCCCTCACCTTCCTTTGTGCCTCTGGAGACCCGAAGTGGCCTCCTCCCATGGGTCCCCAAAATACTGTGGCCTTTGCTTGAAAAGTGACTACAGCGATGTGCAGAGCTGGCCTGGCCATACCTTCATGTTTAACAGCATGGGACCCTCTGTCATGATGACGTCTTTGTAAAATGGGGATGACAATGGTCCCTCCCTCAGTGGGTGGACGTGACGTTTCAATGAGATTACAGGCACATCTCATTTTATTGCACCTCACTTGATTGTGCTTCACAGATGCTGTGTTTTTTGCAGTTTGAAGATTTGTGGCAACCCTGTGGCTACGGGCAAGTCTATGGGCGCCATTTTTCCAACAGCATTTGCTCACTAATGGTTAGCCCTTCTTTTTTTTTTTGAAGTATAGTTGATTTACGATTTATGTTCATTTCCGCCATACAGCAAGGTGATTCCGCTGTATGGATATATTCATTCTTTGTTATATTCTTTTCCATTATGATTTATCTCAATATATTGAATATAGTTCCCTGTGCTATGCAGTAGGACCTCATTGTTTATCCATCCTGTATGTAATAGTCTGCATCTACTGACCCCAAACTCCCACTCCATCCCTCCCCCGTTCCTCTCCGCGTTGGCAACCACAAGTCTGTTCTCTGTGTCTGTGAGTCTGTTTCTATTTCATAGATAGGTTCATATTTTGTCATATTTTAGATTCCACATATAAGTGGTATCACATGGTATTTGTCTTTCTCTTTCTGACTTACTTCACTCAGTATGATAATCTCTAGGTCCATCCATGTTGCTGCAAATGACGACATTATTTCATTCTTTTTTATGGGTGAGTAGTATTCCATTGTATACATGTACCACATCTTCATCCATTAGCACTTTTTAGCAATAAAGCATTTTTTAGCTAGGGCATGTACATTGTTTTTTAGGCATAGTACATACTTAATAGACTACAGTATAGTATAAATATAACTTTTTTTTTTGTCTTTTTTTTTGCTATTTCTTGGGCCGCTCCCGCGGCATATGGAGGTTCCCAGGCTAGGGGTCTAATCGGAGCTGTAGCCACAGGCCTACGCCAGAGCCACAGCAATGCGGGATCCGAGCCGAGTCTGCAACCTACACCACAGCTCACGGCAACGCCGGATCGTTAACCCACTGAGCAAGGGCAGGGATGGAACCCGCAACCTCATGGTTCCTAGTCAGATTCGTTAACCACTGCGCCACGACGGGAACTCCAAATATAACTTTGATATGCAATGGAAAACAGAAAAAATATTGTGTGAGTCACTTTATTGTGATATTTACTTTATGACAACTGTCTGAAACCAAACCTGAGATATCTCTGAGGTGTGCCTGTATCTAGATAAAGCCCTCAGATCAGGATCTGGGCATGGAGGGATTACTCAGTAAATGTTATTCTCCTTCACGCTGTTTTCTTTGGTTGGGTGCAGTACAAGTCAAGCCAGTGCCCCCAATTCCATGTGGATGTGCACTAGACCCAAGGGGAAGTGACCAGAGTGTGATTCCCCAACCCCAGTTATCACCCAGACCAATCATCCATTGGCCAGCACTTCAAGTGCAATAACTTAAACTCTGATAGATGGCCCTGGCTCAGCCCCTCATGGTCAAGTGGCAATTATTCTCTCCCTCAAATTTTCCAAATGCAAGTCTTACATTTGCTGCAATTAGAAAAGAGGTGGCCTCCTCCTGAAACCTACTTCTTCTCTATTCTCTTGCTTTAATTAGTTTTGTCTTTAATAACTTTAATTATTCCTTTAAACAACGTTTCTATTCAGAACTGTATTAAGGCATTTTTAACCAGTTCCACCCTCTAAGAAGGCTCTCTGAAGTCCTACGGGTCTGCAGTCCTGTAAGTGGAGCCCTGTAATTTGATCTTAAACACACACCCTGCTCCTTATTTTTGATTTCCTGCGAGTGGTACTTAATGAGTGCCAGCTTAACAAACAAGACCAAAAGAAATCTCCGAAACATGGAACACTTTCTTTTCCCTGCATAGAATATTGAGTGTCTCTTAGATGAGTGTTTAAAAATATAAACAAACCTTTCTTCAGTGGATGTAACAAAAAAAAAAGAAAAACTATAAGGAGAGTGTAATTAGTGAGCTCAGGGCAGGTCCAGCTACACAACAAAACAGACCCTACTGCCATAGTCACTGCCGTTAGTAACAGCCATGATCCTCTAGGACCCTGGAGACCACATCTGCAAAGAGCCACAAGCATTTGGGGCCTGGTGAGCAGAGGTCAACCGACAACAAATTGTGTGCTGCCCAGAGCCCAAAGAGCCTATTAATATCTCTACAACAATAGCCCTTCTGGGTGACACTGGCTTTGTTGTTCTCCCAGGTCCATTGTTCTGCCCAGGACCCAGGGTTTCAGGGGCAGGCTCTGGCTGTCTTTGATGACAAGGCTTGGCTGTGAGAAAGCACAAATGGGAAATGGTGGCCTATGCACCCTGGGCTGCACTTACAGGGGGCTCTTCAGCAGGGGGCGCTCAGCACCCCACCCATCTGACCAGTGTGGCAATAGAGCAGGGCTCTGCCTTTCCAATGATTCCCCGAGGAGCCACCAACTTACTTCCTGCCAGACAGTCTGACGTCTCTGCCTCTCTGACCTGCGCCTGATGTCAGGTGCCAAAGCAGTAGCCACGCTGTGAGGCAGAACCCAGAACCCACATGTTAGCAAAGCAGCAGATTTCCTCTGGGCAGTCTGGATCCAGCTAGAATCTGGGGCTCATGAGGGAAGGCACAGAGCTGGGCAAGAAATGCAGCATTTTTCCTTAGGCAGGTGGGATGCCTCTGCTTTGCAGATCACCGTGATAAATTTTAAAAACACTGATTCTATCCCAGGGGTGAAATGTACAGCGTGGAAAACAGGGTCAATGATTACGTAGTATCTTTGTGCAGTGACAGAAGACAGGTAGACTTCTCACAGTGGTCATTTTGAAATGTATAGAAATACTGAATCACTAAGTCGTGTACCAGGAACTAACACAGTGTTGTAGGTCAATTATACTTTGTAAACAAAAAACCCCACAAGTAAACAACTCGTAGAAAAAGAGATCAGATTTGTGGCTACCAGAGGCAGGAGGGGAGGGAGCGGGGACTGAATAAAGGTAGTCAGAAGGTATAAACTTCCAGTTATAAGATAAATAAGTACTAGGGATGGCATGTACGACATGATAAAAGATCATTAACACTGTTCGATGTTATCACTGGAAGCTGGTAAGAGAGTAAATCCTGAGTTCTCAACACAAGGGAAAAAATTTTTTCCTATTTCTTTCATTTTGTGCCTCTATAAGATGATGAAGGTTCAGTAAACCTATTGTGATCATTATTTCATGATGTGTGTAAGTCAGATCATCATGCTGGGCACCTTAAGCACGGAGTCACGCTTCAACTACATGTCAATAAAACTGGGGGGACATAAAAATAAAGCAATTCCTTCAAAAACAACAACAATTCTAGATGAGCCTCTCTCGGATTCCCAAATCTCCACTGCCAGCTGCAGTGCACACAGGGAGATCACACTGGTTTTGTTATGAGTGTAAGTCCAGAATGGACTGGAAAGGCGTTGATGTGTTGTAACAAACATTCAGACTGAGATATTAAAAACTTGGAGCTAGACCTGAACCTCGCTGAATTGAAACTGTCTCAACCAACAGCTTCAAACAACCAGCATTTTTCTCCTGGCTTGCCCCAGCCCCTTATAGGGAAATGAGCCAAATCACGAGACAGTCGGGGAGTTCCCATTGTGGCTCAGTGGATAAGGACTTAACGTTGCCTCTGTGAGGATGCAGGTTAGATGCCTGGCCTTGCTCAGTAGGTTAAGGATCCAGCCTTGCCACAAGCTGTGGAGTAGGTCACAGGTACGGCCGGGATCCGGTGTTGCTCAGGCTGTGGTGTAAGCCTCAGCTGCAGCTCTCATTCTACCCTTGGCCTGGGAACTTCCATATGCCGCAGGGACAGCCATAAAAAGAAAAAAAAAAAGAGAATTGGGAAATTTTCACAGTAGGGAACATTTTGAGCACATCCACACGCAGCCCGGTCTTCTGTGTCTCTCTCTTTCTGGTTCTTGGCCATTGGCTGTCAAACTTCAGTGGGCACCGGGATCACCTGGGGCACTCATTCAACAGGTAGAGTCCCTAGCTTGCCTCCAGCCACTCAGTTGGATAGTCATCTAATGGTCAAGGAACACCTACTACATGCCAGGCACTGTTATAGGCACCAGGGATCAAGGCCACAGTGAACAAGACAGAACCCCTGTTCACAAGAAATTTATAATTAGGTGGGTGAGATGGGCAAGAAAGAAAGTGATTGCAAATATCCATGAGTTGTAAAATGTAGATACAATATGGACGTGCTATGGAGAAACTAGCGTGGAGGTGAGATTTTAGAGATGGCGATCAGGGCAGGCCTCTCTGAGCAGGTGACATTTGACTGAGGCTGCAGGGAGGGTGATATATCAGAAGGAAGAGCACGTGCAGAGAACATGCTCAGATAGGAAAGTGCTTGATTGACTTAACGGAAGAAGGACAGTCAGACAGAAGGCCCAGAGAGTCATTTTCAGTAGATCTCAGAGAAGGACCAGGAAGCTGAATTTTTTTTTAATTAAAATATAGTTGATTTACAATGTTGTGCCAATTTCTGCTGTACAGCAAGGTGACAAGAGGCCCCCACCAGGTGATTCTGAGTTGCAGGCCCAGTTGAGAACCCCCAGACTCGACTGTCATTCAGAACCCTGACCTCAAGGCCTGCAACATGACCCCAGTCCTCAGACCTGTTCTGGGTGTTGTTGACTGAGAAAGGAAAGATTCCAAAAAAATAATTCCACAGGAAAGTTCCTTGGAAGAAGGGATTTTGTGTATTTTATATCCATGGTGTCTGGTACAGAATGATATCTGATAAATGAATGAATGGCGGCTGACACCAAAAAGCTCCTGGTGCTGGATGAGTTAATTTTCAATGAACCAGAGTTTTTCTTAAGCAAATCTTCATAAAAACTAAAATAAAAAGCTGTTACTTCCTGCCTACTAGTTACCCAAGAATGCTTCATGAGAGCCTCCCACTTTCTGAGCAGCCATGTCCAGGGTAGCCTCTGCGTTTGAGGTAGAAGTTCAGTCCCACTATGGGGCCCTGTAGACTTAGAGGAAGGAGATCTCCTTGAATCAGCTGAGCTCACACTTAGGACCATCCAGCCATGGCCGAAGTCACTGGACTCCCTGGAAAGCCCCCATCTGAATTCCCCGATGCCAGGTGCCACCTACAGGCTGCTGGGAGTCTAGGCGATTCACTCAGGAATCTTGACCAAGGCTGCTGCTGTGGGGCCTGCCCAGGCCTTCTGAAGCCTCAGCATGACCCAGCTGGACAACTGGGCTCTGGGCCATGTTTGGGGGCCTCCCACCTGGCCATTTATGCAAACCTTTCAAGCCCTCTTACCTCAGGCAACCAGGACCATTGGGATGACTTTAACCTGAACCCGTGATGGTCCGGAGCCCAGAGGCAGGCCCACACTACCTGGGTGGGGCTATAAACCCTGAATTCCAGATCTCTTCCCCTGTCTCTGGCCTCCTTCACTGAACAAAACCTTTCTGTGGAGACTTCCGCTTCCGGGAAGATGGAGTAGATATACGTTTCCCCATTCCTACCACTAAATACAAATAAGGAGCCTGGATATTACTCACAGGGAGGAGGAGGAGGAGGAGGAAGAGGAAGAGGAGGGAAGGGGGAGGGGCGGGGGGAGGAGGACGAAGGCGGAGGAAGAGGGGAGAGGGGAGGAGAAGACGGGACAGAAGGAGAAGGAAAAGAAGAAAATGAAGAGTCAAAGGCAGAGAGAAGAAGGCAGACTAGAGACCTTAGAACATGAGGAACATAAACAGTGGGGAGGCCCCTCACCTTTCTTTTCGCCTCCATATCTCAGACTTTGGGCTGAAGAAGCCACCAGCTGAGAAAGGACAAGAGACAGAGTCCAAAAAAGCCCCAAGAAAAGTCTGCTCTCCCTAGCCAAAGGACCAGGAAAGCAAGAGACCATGAGGTAAAAAAAAGGCTTTTAAACAAACACTCTAGTCCAGCCAGACAGCACAGAAAAACTGAGGCCCCATCCCCGCTACAGGCAGAAAAGGCCTCATGGGGAGGCCACACTTCCACCCTCATGAGGCTGTAAGAGGAGCCCCCGTCTCCCCCCCAGGACCGCATCAGAGGAGGCCCAGCCGAAAATGAGGAATTTCACTGCTGCCCAGCAGTAACGAGGCGCTGCCACGTGGGAAGACACAGATAAAGAAGTAAAAAAACAATTGTCCCTATTTACAGATGGCATGATTGTATAAATAGAAAAATCCCGAACAAGCTACAAAAAAAATCTGGAACTCATAAGTGTATCCAGCAAGGTCACGAGATACCAGATCAAAAGAGAAAAATCCATTATATTCCTGTATAGAGCAATGAATGCATGGGGACAAACATTTAAAAATACAATACCATTGACAATCACTCAAAAAATTTAAATACCTAAGTATAAATCTAACAAAACATATACAGCACTTGTTTGCTGAAAACGTCAAAACACCGATGAAAGAAATCAAAGATCTAAATAAAAGGAGAGACACAGTGGTGTTCATGCATTAGAAATTACAACATAGGGAGTTCCCGTCGTGGCGCAGCGGTTAACGAATCCGACTAGGAACCATGAGGTTGCGGGTTCGGTCCCTGCGCTTGCTCAGTGGGTTAACGATCCGGCGTTGCCGTGAGCTGTGGTGTAGGTCGCAGACGCGGCTCGGATCTCGCGTTGCTGTGGCTCTGGCGTAGGCCGGAGACTACAGCTCCGATTGGACCCCTAGCCTGGGAACCTCCATATGCCGCGGGAGTGGCCCAAGAAATAGCAAAAAAAAGACAAAAAAAAAAAAAGAAAAAAGAAATTACAACATAGTACAAACGTCATTTCGCCTCCAAATTCTGTATGAGTTTAATGCAGAATCCAGCAAGCTGATTCTGCAATGTACAAGGAAAGGCTGAAAAACTAGGATAGATAAAATAATTTTGAAAAAGAACAAGTGGGTGGAATAAGAAGGATAGACAGGTAGATTAATGAACAAAACAGAGAACCCAGAACCAGGCAGACAAACGGGCCCAGCTGGTTGTTGACAAAGGTGCAAAGGATGCTAGAGCAAGTTGGGGCATCCATAGGCCAAAAAAAAAAAAAAAAAAATTAACTCAAAATGGATGATGGATTTAAGTATACAAAGTAAAACTAAAAAACTTCTAGGAAAGTCCATAGAAGGAAATCTTCAGGACCTGGGGCTAGGCAAATTTCTTAGACTTGTCACCAAAAACATGATCTTTTTTTTTTTTTTTTTTTTTTTTTTTTTTTGTCTTTTTAGGGCCGTCCCCACAGCATATGGAAGTTCCCAGGCTAGGGATCTAATTGGAGCTACAGCTGCCAGCCTATACCGCAGCCACAGCAACGCCAGGTCCGAGGCAGGTCTGCCACCTACACCACAGTTCATGGCAACACCGGATCCTTAACCCACTGAGTGAGGCCAGAGACTGAACCTGCATCTTCATGGATCCTAGTCAAGTTCATTACCGCTGTGCCACGACAGGAACTCCATGATCCATTTTTAAAAATGGATAAAGATGGGCCTCATCCAAGTAAAAACTTCTGCTCTATGAAAGACTCTGTTTTGAGGGTGAAAAGACAAACTAGAGACTGGGAGGAAATATTTGCAAACCACATGTCCAACAAAGGGCTAGTATCTAGACTATAAAAGAACTCTCAAAACAACCTCAGAAAAACAAATAAGAGTTCCTGTCCTGGCTTAGTGGTAACGAACCTGACTTGTATCCATGAGGATGCAGGTTGGATCCCTGGCCTCGCTCAGTGGCTTAGGGATCCAGTGTTGCCGTGAGCTGTGGTGTAGGTCACAGATGCAGCTCGGATCTGACATGGCTGTGGCTCTGGTGTAGGCTGGCAGCTGTGGCTCTGATTGGACCCCTAGCCTGGGAACCTCCCATATGCCTCAGGTGTGGCCTTAAAAAGAAAGCTTAAAAAAAGAAAAACAATCCAATTAGTAAATGACATGAACAGATATTTCACCAAAACGCTTGTACAGATGGCCAATAGGTACATGAAAACACGCTCAGTATCTCTAGTCATTAGGGAAGTGAAAACGAAAACCACCATGAGATACCTATTAGAAACATTAAAATAATAATGGCAACACCAGATGTTGGTGAGAATGTAGAGAAACTGAGTCTTTCATATGCTGCTTGTGGGAATGTAAAATAGCTCCTCTGGCTCCTCTGGGAAACAGTTTGGCAGTTTCTTAAAAAGATAAACATACAACTACTATATGATCCAGCGATGGCACTCTTGGGCATCTATCCCAGAAGCATGAAAACTTATGGTCACACACACACGTACACGAACGCTGATAGTAGCTTTATTCATAGTAGCCAAAAACCGGGATGGGCCCAGATGTCCTCCAACAGGGAATGGATAAGCAAACTGATAATCCATACCATGGACGACTAGCCAGCCCCAAAAAGAATCAAGTCTTGACACACACAACAACTTGGATGAATATCCAGCAAGTCATGCTGAGTGAAAAAAGCCAGTCCCTAAAGGTTACATATACTGTGTCATTGTATCCAGATAACATTCTTGAAATGAGAGAATTATAGAAATGGAGAACAGATTAGTGGTTGCCAGAGATTGAGGAGGAGGGTGGAGTGAGAGGGAAGCGGGTGTGGCTGTAAAAGGACAACATGAGGGATCCTTGTGGCGATGGAAATAGTCTATCTTTTTTTATCACTTTTATTTTTTCCATTATAGTTGATTTACAGTGTTCTGTCACTTTCTACTGTACATCAAAGTGACCTAGTCGTACACGCACACACACATATATATTCTTTTTCTCACATTATCCTCCATCATGTTCCATCACAAGTAACTAGATATAGTTCCCAGTGCTATAGAGCAGGATCTCATTGCTTATCCATGCCAAAGGCAATAGTTTGCATCTATTAACCCTAGACTCCCAGTCCACCCTGCTGCCTCCCCCGCCACCTTGGCAACCACAAGTCTGTTCTCCATGTGCATGAGTTTCTTTTCTGTGGAAAGGTTCATTTGTGCCATATATTAGATTCCAGATAAAAGCGATATCATATGGTAGTCGTCTTTCTCTTTCTGACTTATTTCACTTAGTATGAGAGTCTCTAGTTCCATCCATGTTGCTGCAAATGGCATTCTTTTGTTCTTTTTATGGCTGAGTAGTATTCCATTGTGTATATACACCACATCTTCTTAGTCCAATCATCTGTCAATGAACATTTAGGTTGTTTCCATGTCTTGGCTATTGTGAATTGTGCTGCCGTGAACATATGAGGTGCATGTGTCTTTTCAAGGAAAGTTTTGTCTGGATATATGCCCAAGAGTGGGATTGCTGGGTCATATGGTAGTTCAATGTATAGTTTACTAAGGTACCTCCGTACTGTTTTCCATAGTGGTTATACCAGCTTACATTCCCACCAACAGCTCAGGAGGGTTCCCTTTTCTCCATACCTTCTCCAGCATTTGTTATTTGTGGACTTGTTAATGATGGCCATTCTGACTGGTGTGAGGTGGTACCTCATTGTAATTCCGGTTTGCATTCCTCTAAGAATCAGTGATGTTGAGCATTGTTTCATGTGCCTATTGGCCATCTGTATATCTTCTTTGGAGAAATGTCTATTCAGGTCTTTTGGCCACGTTTCCACTGGGTTGTTGGCTTTTTTGCTGTTGAGTTGTATAAGTTGTTTGTATATTTTAGAAATTAAGCCCTTGTCAATTGCATCATTTGAAACTATTTTCTTCCATTGCATAGGTTGTCTTTTTGTTTTGTTTTGTGATTTCCTTTGCTGTGCAAAAGCTTTTTAGTTTGATTAGGTCCCATTGGTTTATTTTTGCTTTCATTTCTGTTGCCATGGAGACTGACCTAAGAAAACATTTGTATGGCTGGTGTCAGAGAATGTTTTGCCTATGTTCTCTCCTAGAAGTTTGATGGTGTCTTGTCTTACGTTTAAGTCTTTAAGCCATTTTGAGTTTATTTTTGTGCATAGTGTGAGGGTGTGTTCCACTTTCATTGATTTACATGCAGCTGTCCAGGTTTCCCAGCACCACTTGCTGAAAAGACCATCTTCTCCCCATTTTACCTTCTTGCCTCTTTTGTTGAAGATTAATTGACCATAGGTGCCTGGGTTTATTTCTGTGTTCTTTTTTTTTTTTTTTTGTCTTTTTAGGGCCACACCTGAGGCATATGGAGGTTCCCAGGCTCGGGGTCGAATCAGAGCTGTAGCCACCGGCCTACACCACAGCCACAGCAATTCGGGATCCGAGCCGCATCTGTGACCTACACCACAGCTCATGGCAACGCTGGATCCTTAACCCACTGGGCAAGGCCAGGGATCAAACCCGCAACCTCATGATTCCTAGTCGGATTCGTTAACCACTGAGCCACCATGGGAATTCCTATTTCTGGGTTCTTTATTCTGTTCCATTGGTCTGTCTGTCTGTTTTGATACCAGTACCACACTGTCTTGATGACTGTGGCTTTGTAATAGTGCCTGAAGTCTGGGAGAGTTCTGCCTCCTGCTTGGTTTTTGTTCCTGAGGATTGCTTTGGCAGTTCTGGGTCTTTTATGGTTCCATATAAATTTTTGGATTATTTGTGTTAGTTCTGTGAAAAATGTCATGGGTAATTTGATAGAGATTTTATTGAATCTGTAGATCGCTTTGGGTAGTATGACCATTTTTATGGTATTAATTCTTCCAACCCAGGAGCATGGAATATCTTTCCATTTCTTTGAATCCTCTTTAATTTCCTTGATTAATGTTTTACAGTTCTCAGCATATAAGTTTTTCACCTCCTTGGTCAGGTTTACTCCTAGGTATTTAATTTTGGGGGGTGTGATTTTAAAAGGTATTGTATTTTTGTATTCCTTTCTAATATTTCATTGTTGGTATACAGAAATGCAACCAGTTTCTGAATGTTAATCTTGTATCCTGATACTCTGCTGAATTTGTTGGTCAGTTCGAGTAGTTTTGGGGTTGAGTCCTTAGGGTTTTCTATATATAGTATCACGTCATCTGCATACAGTGACAGTTACCTCTTCTCTTCCAATTTGGATGCCTTTTTATTTCTTTGGTTTGTCTGATTGCTGTGGCTAGGACAATAGTCTGTATCTTGACTGTATTAATATCAATACGCTGGTTGTGACATTATACTCTAGATTTGTAAGATGTTACTATTGGGAGAACCAGGTAGAGGGTACATGGGATTGCTCCACATTATTTCTCATAACTGCATGTCGACTTTGATCAAAAATAAAAGCTTCATTAAAAAAGACCCTTCTGGAGTTCCCATCGTGGCGCAGTGGTTAACGAATCCGACTGGGAACCATGAGGTTGCAGGTTCGGACCCTGCCCTTGCTCAGTGGGTTAACGATCTGGCGTTGCTGTGAGCTGTGGTGTAGGTTGCAGACGCAGCTCGGATCCTGCGTTGCTGTGGCTCTGGTGTAGGCCAGGGGCTACTGCTCCAATTCGACCCCTAGCCTGGGAACCTCCATATGCCGAGGGAGCGGCCCAAAGAAATAGCAAAAAGACAAAAAAAAAAAAAAAAAAGACCCTTCTCAGAGTTCCTGTTGTGGTGCAGCAGAAATGTATCTGACCAGTATCCGTGAGGACACAGGTTCCATCCCTGGCCTTGCTCAGCAGGTTAAGGATCTGGCGTTGCCGTGAGCTGTGCCATAGGTCGCAGACACAGCTGGCTCAGAGCTGTGGCTGTGGCGTAGGCCAGCAGCTACAGCTCCAATTTGACCTGTAGGCTGGGAACTTCCATATACCATGGGTGTGGCCCTAAAAAAAAAAAACCTTTCTGTTCCTCTGTTTGTCCCCTTCTCTTGGGCCCTGCTACGGTAATCCACGCTGGGGTGTTAGTGAGTAGTCGAGGCACTGAAATTGTCCCCGTCTCCCATAAAGCTCGACAAGGGCTCCCTGAAGATCACAGGAGGCCCACTTTTTATAGAAGAACTGCCTTGAATTTAAAATCGAGATACCTTGAGACCTGGTCTTACAATACTTCGTGACCTTGAGCAAATTGCTTAACCTCTCAGATTCCTTTTCATCACTGTAAATGCATTTTGAAGATTAAATGAAAATGTGAAAACACTTGGTCTGTTGTGAAGCAGAACACAAAAAGGAAGGCCTTCTTCCCTCTCGCCCTCCTTTCTGTCCTCATTGCTACCGATGGGAGCAAGGGACTGTGTCCTAGGCCTTCTAGTATCCCTCAGGCTTAGCCTGAGTCGCTGCCGCAGGAGGTGTTGAGTCCATGCTTGTTAATGCTGAGAATGGTAGAATGCAGAAAGCCTGGGGTTAGCTCCAAAGGGGGAGAAGGAAGGTTGGGCGCCCAGCAGGACAGAGGTGAGATTTTGAAGATCCCTTCATAGCACCCCACCATGGAGAGCCCGCTGCCCTGAGCAAAAGTCCACTCCCCGACGTCATGGAAGAGAGAACCTGGGCCCATGGAAAAGGCCAGCGGCCCGCTGGGGGAGCCAGAGAAGAAAAGCTTCTCACTTTGACCAAGAACTTGCCTCTCCATCATCACCTTGGCTCCCCACCATTGTCCTGGGGCAGGCATAGCAGGGAGCATCCTTACTCTACACTTGCAAACACCGAAACTGGACGGGGCTGAGACCTGCCCAGGGTTCACAAGCGAAAGAGTCGGTGGCACAGCTGGGGCCAGACTCATGGGCCAAACGTTTCCCACTGCAGGGCTGGCGTACAAATGGAAAAGCTAAGACAAAGGAAACACACTTCTTCTCCGCCCCGACCTGGAGCCTCTGCTGAGGGGACTGTGGCCAGGCCTCGCCAGGCCTTTCCCCACAACTTCCCGTCTGCGGGAGGGAGCTGCTGTCACAGTGGGCCTGGCAGTCTCTGGGGGGCGCTGCCCTGGGAGGTGGCTTCCCTCCCTCCCAGCTTTGAGTTTTCACTGACAGATATAAGGGCAGTTCAGGGTTTGGGGTCTCTTCCGGGAGGTGGCTCTCCAAGGGCCTTCCAGCCTTTCCTCAGTGGTGACAGCTCGCGGTGGGACGGGGAGAGCAGTTTTCTTCTTATCTGTCCCCGAAGGCCAAGCGTGTCCTGGGGCAGCCCCCCCCAACCCCCCGCCTTGCCCAGGGGCCCCATCCGTCCAGGGCTGCCTCCGCCAGGTCTCCCATGATAAGACCGAAATGCTAAAATGCACGTGTTGCGTGGGAGAACCGGAAACATTCGCTGGGATTAGTTCATCCATTCGCAGGTTGCCAACTTGGAAAGCAGCGAGCAGCTCCAAGGCCAAGAAGATCTGAATGGGGAGTTGGGGGAGGCTGCAGCGAGGCCTCTGGTCCACTCAGCAAGTCCCTCGGCAAGCCCAGGACAGCCTCGTGTCTGCCCTCAGCCTGTGTCCTGGTGCCCCTGCTCCGGACCCTGGTCATGTGCAGTCTAAGATGAGGGGACATGAGGACGCTCAGGCCAGTCAGTTTTGGCTTCCGGGCAACTCATTGACCCTTCAGCCACTCCCCTAACCATTCATTTGTTCAGTCATTCATTCACTCGTGACCCATTCCTTCACTTAATAAATATTTATGATGCGCCTATTACGTGCTGGGTCCTAGAGATACAGGGGTGAATGGGACAGGCTCTCTGCCCTTTTGGGCCTTACCGCCTAAGGGGGCAGAAAGGGGCGGGGGCGCCTTTGGATAGGATAGTGACAAGAGGCCTCTCTGGCCATGAGGCCACACCCTACCTCCTAAAGATCCGCAGATGCTTTCCAGTTAGTGCTGCCAAACCTGAAATCTAAGTGTCCAGAGGAAACTGCCAACATTTTGCAGACAAGAAGCCTCAAAAAAATGGGTCCCTAGCACCTTATAAAAACCTTCTCCCTTCTCAGGGCCTCTCACCCCTAAAGGAAGGTTTGAAGAGGGAAGAGGGGAGTGAGTTTGCAGTGAGGCCTCTTGAACGACCAGCTGTCCAGCCAGTGTGTCCTTCAGTAATCCCTTCCTCCCCACAGCTCCTCAAAGTCCCTCCCTGTCTTTTAAAGTCACAGTAACTCAGGACCAGTTGGTTCTACTTTCCTTCATCCATGGACTCAGGAAGAATCTGGGAAACTGCCACAAAGAGCTGACACGTCTCTGGTAGCTGGAGATGCAAGGGTGGCCTGGGTAGCCATGGCCCTTAGGGAGCTGTCAATCTAACGAGTGGAAGTAACAGAGAAGAATTATTTCCATGAATCGCTAGTTAATTACAATTGTGCTAAATGCTTTGCTAGGGAGGCCCTCATTCAGGGAACGGGTCCAGGAAGCCTTCCCGGAGGAGGTGGCATTGAAAGCTGAAACTTGAAGGATGAGCAGGAGGGAGGTGGAGAGGCGGGAGAGGATGAAGTGCCCCCTCATGGAGGACGCAGCCTGTGGAAGCCCAGAGGCCAAATGGTGTGGGCTTTCAAAGAACAGAAAGCCAGCTGGGGCTTGGGGCTGAGGGAAATGGGGAGAGAGGCTCAAATGAATTCTGGGGGATAGGCAAGGAGGGACCAGAGGGGCAGGGCCTCATAGGCCATGAGAAGGATTTGGGGGACAGCCTCAGAACTTTGAGGAGCCACTGAAGGCCACTGTCCTAGTGGAAGACAGAATCAGGTTTGCATTGGCTTTGGGGGGGGGGGCAGCTGAGAGTAGAAATGGGGAGACAGCGAGACAGTGGGAAAGCTGCTCCAGGCATTCAGATGGGAGATGAGGAGAGCCGTGGGCGGAGTCCAGCCCCAGGTAGGACGCGGAGTCAGCAGGACACATGGGTGGGTTGGCTGTCGTGCTTCAGGGGAGGGAAGGTTTGTTCCCATTCTTTTGGGGGGGCGGTGAGAACACATAGGAGAAAAGCTTCAGAACTGAGGGCCTGATCACATTATTTTTTTCTTCTTTTTAGGGCCACACCTGCGCCACATGGAAGTTCCCAGGCTAGGAGTCAAATGGGAGCTGTAGCCACTGGCCTACACCACAGCCACAGCAATGTGGGATCTGAGCTGCGTCTTCGACCTACACCACACCTCATGGCAAAGCTGGATCCTTAACCCACTGAGTGAGGCCAGGGATCGAACCCGCATCTTCATGGATACTAGGATTCTTATCCTGCTGAGCCACAACGGGAACTCCCCTGATCGCCTTCTTAAACATGATACCAAAAGTACTGTCCATCAATGAACAAAAGACTCAAACATGCAATGACTTGGATGCAATGACTTGGATCCATGCAATGACTTAGATGGATATCAACGGCATTATGCTGAGTGGAAAAAGCCAACCCTCTAAGGGCTACATACAATATGATTCCGTTTATACTGAAGTGACAAAAATTATAGAGACAGAGAACGGATGAGTAGTTCCAGGGGTGAAGGATGATGGGAGGACAGGGAGTGAACAGATGTAACTATACAGGGGTAGCTAGAGGGAGATTTTGGTGGTGGTTACACCAGTGATGAAATGACATTGAACCGCATACATACATTATATCTTGGTTTTGATGTGGTACTGGAATAACATAAGTTTTAATTCTTGGGACAAACTGGGCAAAGAATACACAACAAGAGCTCTCAGGAATATCTTCACAACTTCCTGTGAATCTATACTTATCTCAATGTTTTGAAAATTTGAAAAAGAGAGAGAGAGAGAGAGAAACAAAACATGGTGCCTGGTGTGTAGAAAGCATTTGATGAAATGTACCTGCTATTAAAACCAGATGTCCCCCCCCGCCCCCACTTTCAAGGAGCCTCTAGCTCAGCCCCACTGCAGGGAAGTAAAAGGGCCGGCGGATATGGTGACATTCTGAATCTGGGAGACTTAAGCTGTGTGAAATAGAGGGGACAGGGGAAGGGCAGAGAGGGGAAGGGAATCTACGAGGGCTTTTTTTTTTTTTAATTAGAAATTCAAATTAGGCAAATTTGAAGCTGGGATTACAGAAGGAGTATCCTTAAAGATCTTTAAAAGACCAGCCGGCAGTTATGATTTTGTTTATGGATCATTCACTCTAACCAAAAATCTGAGGCGAGTCGGGCAGGGCAATCTTAGCATTGGAAGCCCCTTGGTGGCATGTCGGGGCCATGTGACTTCTTTAGTAATGCCTCCTGACCAAAATTGCCTCTTTTCTTTTCTTCTCTTTTAATTCTTTAAGAATGTCCTTTATTCCTATAATAAGTTAATTATGGATCATTTCACATGAGACAGAAAAGAGTCCTCACACTGGATAGCAGAGAAGTTTAAATTCCATTTTCAGCGTTGCCATTGATTCATTGCGAGAACGCACCAGTCTTAAGCCCTCCATAACCTCAATGTCTCCATCTGCTAAAAGAAAATAATATTTGTCACAGACCTTTTCAGAGCACTATGGAATCACTAAAACTGCCTTCTTTCTTATGTGTAGAGTGGGCCAGGATCTCGGGGACACCAAGGTGAATCGTCCCCATCCTCTCCTCACTGCTTGGTGTTCTCCCATCACAGCCCTAATCTTACCTAAGAGTAGAGGTTCACGGGGGAGACTCTGCCAGCTCTCAGCTGAGGGAAGGAGGGAACACAGGACCTGGTGAGAAGGGGGAGAAGCCTTCCCTTCTCAGCCTTTGTGGACACCTGGGCTTGTCAGAGTGCCTTCCTCACCCTTCTCACCCACCACTGAGGGCTGCTGTGTTTGAAGTATCTACTACATGCCAGGAACCAGGCATGGTTTCTCTCATTTTTACAACAAATCTTACAAAGAGGATACTATTTTTTTAGCACTTTTTTTTTAAAGCTTTTTAGGGTCACACCTGCAGCACATGGAGGTTCCCAGGCTAGCAGTCCAGCCGGAGCTACAGCCACCAGTCTACACCACAACCATAGCAACACGGGATCCGAGCAGCATCTGCAACATACACCACAGCTCACAGAAACGCTAGATCCTTAACCCACTGAGTGAGGCCAGGTATCAAACCCGCATCTTCATGGATCCTAGTCGGGTTTGTTAACTGCTGAGCCTCTAAGGGACCTCCCGAGCCCTTCTTAATAGAAAGAGCTTCTGAGAGGCCAGGAAACTTGGGCTAGCCAGGTTAGTACTCCAGGTCTAGGTCTGGTTCCCAAAGGACTTCTTTGAAAAAGACTACAGAGAGCGCCTCATGCAACGGAGGGCTCAGGGAAGGCGATCCAGACAGAGTCCAAAGGTGTCTTCACCAGGCACCCCTCCATCCTCGGGACTCAGCAAGCACCTGCTCACACCCCTGCTGTTAGGCTCCCAATTCCTTGGGGACAGGCTGTAAGATGGAGATCAAATAAAGAGCCAGGGGACCATCCAGACCCCATTTTGGTCACATGTTTGGGTTCAAACCTCCTGCTCCTTCAAGTTGGGCACCCCCTCAACCCTCGCCCAGAAACCTAGGTGGCCTAAAATTTGAGTGATGTCATTTCAGGGTGCCTCCCCTTACCTCACTTGCTAAACCTGAACTTCCATCCTTCTTCTAAAGTTTCGGGCCCTTTTCACTCATGTGGTGGAGTAGAGACCGGCAAGGTCCCCCTCAGCGGCCAACTCCCCCCTCCCAGAAGAGGGGGGCACGCTGGGGTGTTCTCACAGTGGATCACAAGTAGGAAAACGCTTTTCATGGTAGAGATAAGAGAAGTGGGCAGGTTGAAAGGGAGAAAGACCATACTGGGGTGAGGGCAGGGCAGGCCTGAAGAATCACGTGGTCGTGTGCCAGTGAGTGTCCTAACTTTGCAGTTGTCTCAGAGGGGAGAATCAGTGCTTTTCCCCATTGTGGAGTTCCTGTTGTAGCTCAGTGGGTTAAGAACTTAACAGTGTCCATGAGAGTTTAGGTTTGATCCCCGGCCTCGCTCAGTGAGTTAAAGACCTGGCGTTGCCATAAGCTGTGGTGTAGGTTGCAGATGTGGCTCAGATCTGGCATTGCTGTGGCTGTGGTGTAGGCCAGCGGCTACAGCTCCGATTCGACCCCTAGCCTGGGAACCTCCATATGCCTCCGCTGTGGCCCTAAAAAGAAAAAGAAAAAGAAACCCAACAAATGAAAACTTGGACACTGAGGAAATGACTAGAATGAAGAACACTAAGTGAATAGCAGTTGACTCCAGGTTATGGGAATATGATATGTATACATATACAGTCATCCCTTGGTATCAGCAGGGGACTGGTGCCAGGACCTGCTGTGGTTACCAGAATCCAGGGGTGTTCCAGTCCTTTATATGATGGCCTAGTATTTCCATATAACCTATTCACATCTTCCCTTATACTTTAAATCATTTCTAGATTGCTGATAATACCTAATGCATATTATGTAAATAGTTGCCTGGAAATAGCAAATTCAAGGGGTTTTTTTTGGGGGGGGGGCTTTCTGGAGTTTTTTCTCCTGAATATTTTCCATCCCCAGTTGGTTGAATCTGTGGATGCAGAATCTACGGATATGAAGAGCTGTGTGTGTGTGTGTGTGCATATATATATATATATATATATATATATATATATATATAGTATGATAATAGGATTATACTATGATATGATATAATGATATTATATGGTATAATATGATATGATAGATATGATATGATATGATATAACATAATATAATACAATATAATATAATATATATTGAGAAAGGGAGAAGCATCCCTCTGCTTCTATCCAGGAGCTAGCCCTGCACTCACAGCTAGGCTTTCCTTTCTCTTGTTGAATAAACAATTTCACAAACAGTAACATCAGACAAACCCGCTCTGTGACAGTGATGGACAAAGGCAGAAATAAGACCACTCCTTAATCAGGTCTGAACCAGCAAAACAGGACCATTGTCCAAACCACAGAAATGACCAAACATCTCCCTCTCCTGGCTAACATGAGTGGCTGCCGCTTGTTTACCAATTTATAGCTTTAGCATCTCTATAGTCTGCCCTTCTAAATTAAATGTATTCAGGGAGTTCCCGTCGTGGCACAGTGGTTAATGAATCCGACTAGGAACCATGAGGTTGCCGGTTTGATCCCTGCGATTTGACCCCTAGCCTGGGAACCTCCATATGCTGCGGGAGCGGCCCTAAATAAATAAATAAATAAAATGCATTCAAATATCCAATCATAGAAGTGGCCCTGCTTCCTGATAGCTCCCAACCTAGAGCAAGCCCTGGCTTCCTGAAACCCTGCCCAAATCACAGAACACAAGCCCATACCTTCTGACCCCTTCTTCTTGAGATGGGTGTGGCTCCCCAGAGTGTGCATTTTTTCTTGCTGCTGGAGAGCATTGAGTGTGTGTGTGTGTGTGTGTGTGTGTGTGTGTGTGTGTGTTTGAGAGAGAGAGAGAGAGGTTGACAGAAAGAAATACATAAAGGTAGATTAAATATATATATATATATATATATATATATATATATATAAAGGTAGATAAAAATGTATCTCACACACATAGGGTTTTTTTCCTCAATTTAGTCTCGAACTCTTCGCTTAACATTAAAATGGAGCCTTGGTTGTACCTCTGAAAAACAGCAAAATCTCCTCCACTGAAACAGCCATAATTCACAGCACATAAGGAGTAGAGACAGCTGTAGTTTACCTTTGCCCCAACTATCAAAAAAAATGAGTAAACTATGACAATTAATCATCTGAATGAAAATGGCTGGAGACAGTTCGGCTAGTTTGGAAGCAGCATCATTTGCATGCTATTATGTGCTAATTATTTTACCTTGTCTACCCATTAACAAAGGTCGAGGTTAACCACTGCTTAGTTACAGCCAGTTAGGCCTTAGTTGAGGTTACCAGTTTACTTGAAAATAACTTATTGTTAAACAGTCTATGGGAGTTCCCATCGTGGTTCAGCAGAAACGAATCTGACCGGCATCCATGAGGACAAAATATCCATCCCTGGCCTCACTCAGTGGGTTAAGGATCTGGCGTTGCCGCGAGCTGTGGTGTAGGTCGCAGACTTGGCTTGGATCCCAAGTTGCAGTGGTTGTGACGTAGGCCGACAGCTGCAGCTCCAATTGGACCCCTAGTCTGGGAACCTCCATATGCCATGGGTGTGGCCCTAAAAAGACACACACACACACACACACACACACACACACACACACACACACACACACACACACACGCCTGTGAATGGGGCTACTCACTGTTGTGGGGGGGAGCGCTTCATCTACTAATTATGCAAAAACAGTGAGACCAGCTGCCTTCAGGGTTCTCCAGTTGATGCTTAGGGCAAAGGCGTGGCCATCAGTACAGGTATTCAGGCCATTTTAACAGAGAAGTAATTTGATAATGAATAAGATGGTGATATTCTTCACCTTTGGGGGCTCTTCTGAGCCCCGCCCCTCAGTCCTTGTTAATCCAGGGGTTCTCAAACTTGGATAGCAGACTTTGGGGGCTGGAGAATTGTCTGGAGGTTGGGGGAGTCTTCCTGTGCGGTAGAGAATGTTTAGCAGCATTGATGCCTCTACCCACTAGAAGGCAGGAGCTCCTCCCCTCCCATCCACCTCCTGGAACAATCAAAATTGTCTCTAGACTTTGGCAAGTGTTCCTGGGGTGCAAAATTGTCCAGTTGAAAGTCACTGTTCTAAGCCCAGAGTCTTACTAAATGGTTTGCACTTCTCATCCTTTTCACCTTCCCTCCCCACTCACTTAAAATTGATAGTGGAGGGGGGTTCCCGTCGTGGCTCAGTGGTTAACAAACCTGACTAGGAACCATGAGGTTGCAGGTTTGATCCCTGGCCTCACACAGTGGGTTAAGGATCCAGCCTTGCCATGAGCTGTGGTGTAGGTTGCAGATGCCGCTCGGATCCCGTGTTGCTGTGGCTGTGGTGTAGGGCGGCAGCTACAGACTCGATTTGACCCCTAGCCTGGGAACCTCCATATGCTGCGGGTGCCGCCCTAAAAAAAAACAAATAGATAGTGGAGAGCCACCTGTGGTCTTGACCCTGGGCCTATTGCTGCCTCCACACAGGTGAAAGGGCCACACAAAACCAAGGCACAGTTAGAAGACTGAGGCTCAGAACGAACCCTCAATCGGCTTCCTGCAATGGAGGAGGGCTTCAGGGTGTCTGGCTGCCACTTGTCCCTTGGCGTTTGAGGGATTTTCAGAGGTGCCTATTGTTTAACCCCCTTTACCCTCCAACTGCAGGGGGGAGCCCTTGCCTCCCAGCTGTCTAAGTACTAAGTACTGGGCACCTACTCTGTATTGGCCCTGGGTTAAAGAGGTGGCTAAGGGGACAAGTCTCGGACAATCTCAACACAGTTTGACCAGGGATCTGAGAGAGGAAAGCCCAAGGAGACTGTGGGATCCCCAAGAAGGGTGCCTGGCCCAGGGAAGGGGCCCCAAAGAAGGTGATGTTTGAGCTAAGTTCTGAAAAAAAGAATGGGAATTAGCTGAGCAAAGGCTAAACCAGGTTGGGCTGGGCTAAGCTAAGGCCAGAGAGGGGTCAAGACATATGGTTGGGGGTCCCATGGTCTGTGTGTGGAGGGCAGTGGTGACCCCAAGTTGTTGAATATTTCCCTAGCTTCAGGAGGGGAGAGATAAGAGATGCGAGCAGGGAGTTCCTATTGTGGCTCAGCGGTAATGAACCTGGTTAGTATCCATGAGGATGGGGGTTGAATCCCTGGCCTCACTCAGTGGGTTAAGGATCCAGTATTGCAGACACATCACAGATCCCATGTTGCTCTGGCTGTGGTGTAGGCCGGCAACTGCAGCTCCAATTAGACCCCTAGCCCAGGAACTTCCATATGCTGTGGGTGCAGCCCTAAGAAAACAGATGAGGACAGAGTGGTAGGCAGGGGTCTGCTCACCAAGGGCCTTGTATGCCAAGCTGAGAAGGGCATTCTTTATCCTGAAGGATTGTGGATTTTGAAACACCCCAAGAAATACCTGGGGGGTGGTGGGGGGTGGAGTTCCCACAATGACACAGTGGGTTAAGGATCCCGGGCTGCTGCAGCTATGGAGTAGGTTGCAGCTGTGGCTCAGATTCCATCCTTGGCCCAGGAACTTCCATATGCCACGGTGCAGCCAACACAACAAAGCAAAAACAAAAACAAAACCAAAAAAAGACACCTGAGGGACTTGTTACAATGCAGATTTCCTGCTCCTGCTCCCAAAGGTGCTGATTCACTTGGTCTGAACTTGAGGCCCAGGCATCTATATTTTCTTCTTTAGACTGTTAATGTGGTGAATTACACTGATTGCTTTCAATTAGAATCTGCCTTACATAACATTATCAGATAACTCCTCTTGGTGGAGACATATTGTTCTTTTTATATTTTGCTGAATTCTATTTACTAATACATTGTTGAGTTTATATTCATAAGGAATATTGGTCTGTAGTTTGATTGATTTGGGGGCCATCTTTGTCTGGTTTTGGTATCAGGCTGGTGCTGACCTCATAAAATGAGCTGAGAAGTCTTCCTTCTTCTGTTTTCTGAAAGAAATTAGGTAGAACTGATGTTATTTATCCTTTTTTTTTTTTTTTTTTTTTTTTGTCTTTCATCTTTTGAGGGCCGCATATGGAGGTTCCCAGGCGAGGGGTTGAATCGAAGCTGTAGCTGCCAGCCTACGCCACAGCCACAGCAGCGCGGGATCTGTGACCTACACCACAGCTCACAGCAACGCCGGATCCTTAACCCACTGAGCAAGGCCAGGGATCAAACCCGAAACTTCATGGTTCCTAGTCGGATTCATTTCCACCGCGCTACGACAGGAACTCCTGTTATTTATCCTTTAAATGTTTGGTAGAGTTCGCCAAAGAAGCCATCTGGGACCAGGCTTTTCTTGGTGTCAGGTTTTAAGAGAATGCTGGAGTTCTCTGGTGGCTCAGTGGGTTAAGAATCTGGTGGTGTCACTGTTGTGGCTTGAGTCACTGCTGTGGTGGGGGTTCAGTCCCTGGCCCAAGAACTTCTGCATGCCACAGGTATGACCCAAAAAATTAGTAATTCAATTTCTTTAATAATTATAGAACTACTCAGGTTATTTAATTCTTCTTGGGTAAGTTTTAGTAGTTTGGGATTTTCAAGGAGCTGGAATTGCATCTGATTGTCAAATTTATGATAGAATTGTTGGAGGTATTCCCTTATTATCCTTATGATGTCTACAATGTATTGGTATCCCGTTTCGTTCTTCATGTTAGTAATTTGTGTCTTTCTTTTTCTTTGTCGGTCTTACTAGAGGTCTGTGATTTTCATTGATCTTTTCAAAGAATCTGCGTCAGGTTTCATTGCTTTCTTCTATTTTTTTGGTTTTCAATTTCATTGATTTCTGTTCTTTTTTATTTCCTTACTTCTGCTTGCTTTGGGTGTATTTTGCTCTTCTTTTTGTAGTTTCTTGAGGAGGAAGCTTAGATCATTGATTTGAGAGTCTTCTTATATAAGCGTGTAATTCTGTAGGTTTTTCCTCTTAGCACTGATTTAGCTGCATCCCACAATTTTCCATATGTTTTACTTTCATTCTCCTTCAGTTTAACATAGCTTCTGGAGTTCCCGTTGTGGCTCAGCAGTAACAAACTTGACTAGTATCCATGAGGATGCGGGTCTGATCCCTGGCCTACTCAGTGGGTTAAGGATCCGGCATTACCTTGACCTGTGGGTGTAGGTCGCAGACATGGCTCGGATTCTGCGTTGCTGTGGCTGTGGTGCAGGCCGGCAGCTGAAGTTCTAATTCGACCCCTAGCCTGCACATGCGGAACTTCCATGTGCCGCAGGTGCAGCCCTAAAAAGCAAAAAGATAATAAAATATAATAGTTTCTAATTGTTCTTGAATCTTCTTTGACCCATGGATTACTTAGAAATCTGTTGTTTTGTTTCCAAGTATTTAGAAAAATTCCTCTTATCTTTCTGCTACTGATTTCTAGTTTGATTCCATTGTCATCGGGGGAACTTACTCTGTCTCATTTCAGTTCTTTCAAACTTTTTTTTTTTTTTTTTTGCCATTTCTTGGGCTGCTCCCAAGGCATATGGAGGTTCCCAGGTCGAATCAGAGCTGCAGCTGCCAGCCTACACCACAGCCACAGCAACTCCAGATCTGAGCTGCATCTGCGACCTGCGCCACAGCTTACGGCAACGCTGGATCCTTAACCCACTGAACAAGGCCAGGGCTTGAACCCCCAACCTCATGGTTCCTAGTCAGATTCGTTAACCACCGAGCCACGATGGGAACTCCAGTTCTTTCAAACTTACTGAGCTTTGTCTATAACCCAAGGTATGGCCCATCTTGGTGCATGTTCTATGTCTACTTTAAAAAAGTGTCTATTTTGCTGGTGTGGGTGGAATGTCCTTATCAACGTCAGTCAGATCAAGTTGATTGATGATGTCGAGTTCTGCTATACCCTTGCTGATTTTGTCTCAGGCATGTACGTTTTTAACCAGACTGGAGAAAATGAAGTGCAGCCCTCACTTGAGACGCACTGTTCTGGGAACTGAGTAAAGGATGTTGCAAATCTGATTTAAGGGCGCCAGGAAAAAAGGACTCCCTGACCCCACGTCTCTCCCACACATGTGCAGAATGTAATAGTTTTGCTGACCTAAAGCTCCCTGTTCCCTGGGAGGAAGCAGTTGGAATCAGATACACTTAGCTGATGAAGTCTCTTGCACCCGCAGAGCAGGATGCAGAGCTTGGATGGCCAGCAGGAGAGTGTTGACCGGGGAAGGGAGCCTAAGCAGGGGAAGCATCCCACTGGCGTTTCTCTTTTAACTGTTTCTATTACAGCTTTGCCTAAGGCCTGGCCTCTGGCTCTGTGGGCCTTCGGGAGCTTGGTGGGAAGGCCCTCAGAAGGCTGGTGGCTCCCATAGGGCCAGGGATGTGAAGGAGGCCTTGAGGGTCCTTGACTGGGCTGGCCCGGCCTGAGCTTTCACCTGGGGATGGTCCTGCCCGGCCCCAAGCCCATGCTAACCTGAGCACGGTTCTCGGAGTGCGAGTGGCCTGGAAGGCCAGAGCCAAAGGCTCAAAGATATCACCTTCCTCCCTTTTTTTTCCTGGGGCAGCATGAGAAGGGCCATCCAGGAGCTCCTCCTAGCTTTTCCTGGGTGTTTACTCCAGCCCTCTCCTCCTCTCCAAGCGCCGGCCCCACACTCCCAGCTGCAGTTTCCCCTGGGGGCAAAAGTGTGAGGAATTTGAGGGGTGCCTGGGGAACCCCAACTTTTAGCCAGATCTTCCCCTTCCTCCTCTCAAAGTATGGCTGGAACAGGAGTTCCTGTCGTGGCTCAAAGGTAACAACCTGACTAGTATCCATGAGGATGTGGGTTTGATCCTGGCCTCGCTCAGGGGGTCTGGGATCTGGCGTTGCCATGATCTGTGGTGTAGGTCTCAGATGTGGCTCGGATCCCGCTCTGCTGTGGCTGTGGTGTCGGCCGGTGGCTGCAGCTCCAATTCACCCCCTAGCCTGGGAACTTCCACATGCCACAAGTGCAGCCCCCAAAAGACAGACAAAAAGGAATGACTGGAAGGGGAGGGGGAGACCCGAAGAGAAAGCCATCACAGGCAGTGGTTCTTAACCATCACTCGTCCCAGAGTCTTTCAAAAAATTCAAGAAAATAGTTTTGGACTTTCTTCTCAGGAAAAAAAAAAATGCCGCTGGGATGGACCCACAGTTATGCTTTCAGTTTTGGGGTGTCTGCAACTACCTAATGAGTGATCCTTGTGCCCCATTCTTAGAATGTTTAGATTAGAGGAGATGGCAACCTGTATGTCCCTCATCCCTTCAGATGGCAGAAAGCCTTTCTCTGGCCCCCAAAGCATCCCCCCTCCATCTTCTTAAGTTATTATATCCAGGAGTTCCCGCTGTGATGCAGTGGGTTAATGATCCTGCTTGTCTCTGTGGTGGTGCCAGTTTGATTCCCAGCCTGGAGCAGTGGGTTAAGGATCTGGTATTGTTGCAGCTGTGGCAGAGGTCGCAGCTCCAGCTCAGATTTGATCCCTGGCCCAGGAACATCCATATGCCCCAGGTGTGGCTGAAAAAGAAAGAATAAAAAGATATTAAATCCAATGGTAAAAGACAATAGGCAGAATCTTAAAGGACTCTGAATAGCCAAAACAACCTTGAGAAAGAAAGACAAAACTGGAAGACTCATACTTCCTGATTTCAAATTTTATTTAAAAAGTAAGAGTTCCCATTGTGGCTCAGTAGAAACAAATATGACTTGGATCCATGAGGATGCAGGTACCATCTCTGGCCTTGCTCAGTGGATTAAGGATCCAGAGTTGCCATGAGCTGTGGTATAGGTCACAGATGCAGCTCAGATCTGGCGTGGCTGTGGCTGTGGTGTAGGCCAGCAGCTGCAGCTTCAATGCGACCCCTAGCCTGGGAACTTCCATACACCACAGGTGTGGGCCTAAAAAGGAAAAAAAAGCCACAGTAATTAAAACAGTGTGGTATTGACATAAAGACTGATGGAATAGACTAGAAGGTTCAAAAATAAACCCCTGCTTATAGGATTTTTGACAAGGATGTCAAAACCCTATGAGGGAAAGGAGAGTCTTTTCAACTAGTGGTGCTGGGAAACCGAATATCTATGTGCAAAGGAATGAAATTGGCCCCTTACCTAGCACCATACACAAAAATTAACTCAAAACAAACCAAGGACATAAGCAATAAGATCTAAAACAATACAAGTGTTAGAAGAAACATAAGACAAAAGCTTCATGACATTGGATTTGGCAATGATTTCTTGGATATGACACCAAAGGCACAGGTAATAAAAGAAAAAAATAGATAAATTGGATTTCATGAATTTTTAAAAATTTCTTGCATCAAAAAACACCACAAGTAGAGTAAAAAGGAAACTCACAAAATGGAAGAAAATACTTGCAAATCATATATCTGACAAAGGATTAATAGCCATAATATATGGAGAACTCCCAAAACTAAACAAAAGGAAACCCAATTGAAAAAAGTGCAGAAGACCTAAACATACATCTTTTCAAAGAGGTACAGATGGCCAATAGGCATATGAAAAGATGTACAATATCACTAATCATAAGGGAAATGCAAATGAAAACCACAATGAGATTATCACCTTCACCTGTTTAAAAAAACAAACAGAAAACAGGTTTTGGAGAGGATGTGGAAAAATTGGAACCCTGTACACTGTTGATGGGAATGTAAAATGGTACAGCCACTGTGGAAAACCATATAGTGGTTCCTCAGAAAATTAAAAATAGAACTACCATATGATCCAGCAATTCTGCTTTTGGGTATATATCCAAAATAATTGCAAACAGGATCATGAAGAAATTTTTGTATACCCATGTTCATAGTAGCACTGTTCAACCCAAGTGTCCATTGATGGATAAAGAGATTAAAAAAATATGTGGTATATACATACAACGGAATATTATTCAAACTTTTTTTAACAAGAAAATTTCAGGAGTTCCCTGGTGGCTCAGCAGGTTAAGGATCTGGTGTGGTCACTGCTATAGCGTGGGTCACTGCTGTGGCTTGGGTGCGATCCTTGACCCGACAACTGCAAGATGCTAGAACATGGATGAACCTTGAGAACATTATACTAAATGAAATAAGCCAGTCGTAAAAATGATAAATACCGTATGAGTCCCCTTGAATGAAGTTCTTAGAGTAGTCACATTCATAAAGAAAGAAAGATGGTGGTTGCCAGTGACTTGGAGAAAGGAAGAATGAAGAGTTATTGCTTAATGGATATAAAATTTCAGTTTTAGAAGATGAAAAAATTACAGGACTAAATGTTGGTGATGGTTGCGCAGCAATGTGAGTATATTTAATACCACTGAACTGTGCCCTTAAAAATGGCCAAGATGGTTACTTTTATGTTATGCCTTTTACCACAATTTTAAAAAAGACAACAGACAGACTGTAAGGCCATAGCACTAGCTATTCACTGAGCATTTGATCATGAAAGAACGATTCTCTCTCAATTTGATGTCCTTCAGCCCAGTTTGGATCGCAGTGATTTGTACTTCCAGTCCTTAACCATTTGGGGGTTTAACCATTTGGCTTATTTCCAGGATGCAAACGCCATTGATTTTCTAGGGGTCACTATGTCTAGAGACAGGTGACAATGGCTAGGATCGCTTCTAGGACTTCGTATTTGTGCAAAGTAAATACATAAGGAGTAAGTTACAAGGGTGAAAGGATGCTACTACACACTTGCACTTGGTTGCAGCACCAAGGGTACTTAGAAAACTTACAAGTATATCGGGCATGAAGGGGGGTGAGGGGAGAAAAAGAGCGCTTGGTGGGTCAATGAATCCGGGCTAAAGCAACTTCTGTTTACCCCACAGGAGCAGTGTAGTGGCCCCAAGATCAAAATGCGTCTTGCATCGTTTATGATGTCACTTACTTTAACTCTTTAACTGATGTATCTCAGGCTTCCTCAACCAAGACCATCCTTTGTTGAATCGGGCAAGAGGAACAAAAAATTTGGCTTGGGTCTCCTGCTCCATCTCACATCAGCCCAATGAGCATTTTCTTGGCAACATTCCCAAGACTGTGGCTAAGTGAGATGGGGGCCTGATAATGCATTGCTTTCTTCCCTTTGCCATGTCGAGATCATTCCAGAACTGTTATCCAGGGCCTGGGGTGCCTGCTCAGGCCCAGGCAAATACAAGTAGTTGGACCCAAGGAGCTCTAGCTTCCGGGGCTCAAAGGTACCTCTGAAGGCACCAGAAGAATCCATGTCCCTGCAGATGCACTGAATCGTGCTGCCTCAGGTTCCTGGCATGTCTGTGTGTGTGTTTCCAAATCATGCAGACTTCTGTGCTCTAGCATCCCTGAAAGAGAAACAAAGACTGTGGTTGAGTTGGGGGAAGCAGGTAGTTATGGCGATGCCCTGGAATGTTCGGGATGTATACCTTGCACCTCGGGGTACTGGCCTCAGATCTCCGCTTCACAGAGTGGAATAAATGAAACTGTTTCAGGACAAGGCATACCACCCTGTGTCTCACTCAGCGATGCATTTTTTTTTCTTATTAAAAATCTTCAATTTTCATTTGCTTTTGAAATTGTGAGGGTAGGTCTGTGGTTCAAAACTCAAAAGGTACAAAAAGGCATCCAGGGAGAAGCCTCCCTGCCACATCTGTCTCACTTGGGTCCCTCTTCTGAGGCAAGCACTAGGACCAGTTTCTTCCAGATCCTTCCATTGACACTTTGCTTCATTCTTTGTTACCTCCTCTCCAAGTCTGGATTGAGAATCCTTCTCCCCAGCATTTCTAGTTTGTTCCTGCAAACATGGAAGGGCTTGCACTTCGCTCATAATCGGCGGTCACAGAACAAGTCTTGTCTTTGCAAAGCCCCATTCTGCAAAGCTATTGCTTGGACTGCATTTGAAACACTTGGATTCTCTTCCACAGGAACTAATGCTTTGTAGTCTGCTCTACACACTGCGAAGGACCCCAATATGAATAAAGCCTTTGTCACTGCCCCAAGGGAACTTCTTTGTTATTGGGGACACAATACTATCCATCGAAAATAAATGGCTAGGGAGTTCCCATTGTGGCTCAGCAGTAATGAACCCAACTAGTATCCATGAAGGTGTGGGTTCGATCCCTGACCTTGCTCAGTGAGTTAAGGATCCGGCGTTGTCATGAGCTGTGGTGTAGGTCACAGATGCTGCTCAGATCTGGTGTTGCAGTGGCTGTGGTGTAGACCGGTACTTGCAGCTCTGATTTGAATCCTAGCCTGAGAACCTCCATATGCCACGGGTGAGGCCCTTAAAGACAAAATAAGTAAGTAAATAAATAAATGGCTAGAGCAGATTGGGGGTGCCTTGGGGATTGGTGGGACTAGTTTTCACAGATCCTCGAATGCCAGGAAGAGAAGTTTGACCACAGTACTGTTGGTCTTCAGGAAGCTGGTGATTAAATGTCTTTGGAGTCAGAGTAAACCTAGGCTCCAGTGCCAGCTCTGGTGCTTTATCAGTTCTCTTAACTTCTCTGAGGCCTGGCTTCTTCCTCCGTAACGTAAGGATAATCATTTGCTACTGCAGGCTTGTCTTGAGGGTGAGATGAGATGGTGAAGATGCAGCACTGGGCACACAATGGGTACCCAACAGGTGGGTTGGTGGGACTCTTTTGTAGGAGGATCTACGTGAAACTTGGGCCCATGAGGACTGTGTGTGTGTGTAAGGAACACAGTTACGTTCATGAGCCCTAAGGAGTGTGAGCAGGGAGGAAGCAGCAGGGGAGATCCAGTGGGGGCCTTACTTCCATGGGGAAGCTGATGCTGAATCCATGGGCTTGAGCTTCCCAGTTGACCACTAGGGTAGGAAGGAGTGCAAGGGATCTTTGACAGTTTATGAGCATGAGCATGAACATGACCGGGTAAGATTGATGTTTAACAGGAGAGGCATGGAGCCTGGTGGGGAAAGAGGCAGGACTAAGGGCAGAGAGTCCAGTAAGGATTGTCATCATGGTGACAGGTTCTGAAACCTGGTGCCATAAAGGAAAGGGTTGATTTAAAGGTGACCTTAGGGGAGTTCCCATTGTGGCTCAGCAGTAACGAACCTGACTAGGATCCATGAGGACACGGACTCGATCCCTGGCCTTGCTCAGTGGGTTAAGGATCTGGCATGGCCGTGAACTGTGGTATAGGTCACAGAGGAGGCTCAGATCTGACGTTACTATGGCTCTGATTTGACCCGTAGCCTGGGAACTTCCATATGCCACAGGTGTGGCCCTAAAAAGACAAAAAATAAATAAATAAAAAGTAAAGGTGACCTTAGGGGGGAGTTCCCTGGTGGTCTACTGGTTAGGACTCAGTACTTTCACCATTGCTGCCTGGGTTCAATCCCTGGTCTGGAAACTGAGATCCCATATCAAGTCACTGCATACCATGGACAAAAAACAAAAAACAAAAGTCACAAAATAAAGGTGACTATAGGACTTCCAGCCAGGGGACCTGAAACTGCGATATTGCCTTTAAGAGAACAAGGGAGGGGCCTCAGTGCAGAGGGAAAAAAACAGGGGGTGGTATGTGACAGCGGTGTCTTTGGCACAGTAAGACATTTAATTGAAGCAAAACATTCTCCTGAAGTTAAGTAGCTTGAGACTGATTCCTGCAAATTAGCAGAAAGGTTGCAGATCACACTGGGCCGGTTCCCCAGTTTTCTGAGCCTCCAGTGTTTTCAGGAGAAGAAATCTTCCTAAAGGGAGAGATGGAGAAGCAGAACACGTTTCAGGAAATGTTGATTTGAGATTAGGAGCTGTCTGAATTGCCATGGCAACAAGAATAAGGGATGTGGTGCTTTTCCCATCAATCACATTTCAGGTTTGTGTTCCTTTGCGTGCTGCCTGGTATCGAAGGTTCTGAGCAGCTCTATTGGCCTCATAGTCTGAACTGGGTGAGGGGCAGACCTGAGGCTGCACCCTGACAGTTGGTGGAGAAGGCTCTGGAAAGCCTCGGTGACACTGCACTGCCTGGGAAGCACTGGCCCTGAGGCAGCACCCTGGTTCCACCATCCCAGCTCTCCCCAGATGGGGAGGAGAGAGATGCCCTTCATGATAGCAGCTTTTCAGGTCCTCATTAGGGACATTCCTAACTCCCCTGCCATGGTGGCCTGAGTAGCATCTTCTCTTGGGCTTGGTGCCTAGAGGATGATGCAGACAAAAGTGCGCAGAGGCTAACAGAGAGTGCGTTACAGGGACATGACATGGAGACCAATAAGGGCACATATTGTCTGATTCCATGTGTATGAAATGTCCCGAATAGGCTGACCCAGCAAGATGGAAAGTAGATTAGTGGTTGCCAAGGGCTGGGGGAGGAAGGAATGGACAGTGACTGCTAATGGGTACAAGCTTTCCTTTTGGAGTGATGAAATGTTCTGGAATTAGATAGCCGTGATGTGGGGTTGTGGGGTTTTTTTGTTTGTTTGTTTGTTTTTTGTCTTTTTAGGGCCACATCCAAGGCATATGGAGGTTCCCAGGCTAGGAGTCGAATCAGAGCTGCCGCTGCTGGCCTACACCACAGTCAGAGCAACACAGGATCTGAGCCGCGTCTGTGACCTACACCACAGCTCACGGCAGCGCCAGGTCCTTAACCCACTGAGCGAGGCCGGGGATCGAACCTACGTCCTCATGGATACTCATCAGATTCATTTCCGCTGAGCTATGATGGGAGCTCCTAGATAGTGGTGATGGTTGAACATGTCTGAATATACCGAAAAGCACTGAATCATACACTTTAAAGGAGTGAACATTATGAGATGTGAATTATATCTCAATCAAGCTGTTATTTCAAAACACAATCAGGTAGACATCTGGATCCATGTCTCATACGAGGCTCATAAATATGTGTACACACGGGGGATGGGGGTGGGTTGCATTTTCACTGTCAAATTGCTTTTAAGGGTTGGTATTACTATTAGTCAATTATTAATCATTAATATTTAGTCATTGCTTTTACATTTTCTAAATCCTCCTTTGCTAAAACTAAGAAACCTGAGGGATGGAATAAAAGTGGGTGGGTGGAAGACTGTGTTCTCCGATGCTGAGGCTACTGGGTTCAAAAAAAGGAAAAAGCTTAAATGAAACCTATCAAAACAAACCCAAAGGCCAAGGAGCGCCATGAAAGTGATTAGTGTGTACATTTCAGACAACCCAAGGTTTCGCTGGCCTTGGCAACACTGCAGAGGAATCTTGCCATAAGGATGAATTGTGCTCATCCCTTCTCCCTGGGATTCTAGGCACGAACATGTTTTTCCTCAACATCTGGCTGACATTTGACTCCCCCCCCATTTTGAATGTGCTGTCAAGGGTGTTTTTGATGCACTGTCCGTCCGCATGCATCCTCATCCACACTGCAGCGAATATTTCCCCTCAGAACCACATGAAATTCAGTTCAGCAAATGTTTAATGAGTGCCTGCCATGTGCAAGGCCCCTAGAGGGACGAGATGGCGCCTCAGGCTGTCTTCTCCCCCCAGGCCGTGCAGTTACTCTCCAGAGCAGTGTTTACAGGGTGCCGAAACACTCCCAGGGAGAGTCTTGATGGGCACAGGCCAAAATCAGGCTTCATTCCTGTCCTAGGCTAGCTCTGGTGCTGGGTCAGGCTGAAAGTCCTAAAGTGTCTGCAGGACAGTGCATAGCCATGCTTAGTCACTGTCATGACTTGGTTTTAACTGGTACCCAGGAGATGTGCCTGGCCAGTTGTTTGGACACTGCTGTCAACCCTGGCACACTCTCATACTAAGTGAAGTAAGTCAGAAAGAGAAAGACAAATACCACATAATATCACTTATGTCCGGAATCTAATATATGGCCCAAATGAACCTATCTACAGAACGGAAACAAACTCATGGACCTGGAGAACAGACTTGTGGTTGCCAAGGGGGAGGCGGAGGAAGTGGGATGGACTGGGAGTTTGGGGCTTGCATTTGGAGTGGATAAGCAGTGAGATCCTGCTGTATGGAACAGGGAACTATATCTAGTCACGTGTGATGGATCTTGATGGGGGATAATGTAAGAAAAAGAATGTGTGTGTGTGTGTGTGTGTGTGTGTGTATGTGGATCACTTTGCTGTACAGCAGAAATTGACAGAACATAGTAAATCAACTATAATTTTAAAAAAAATTTTTAGAAGAACTTAACCAATGCAGAGCTGTATTTACAAAGCCCTAACAGGGCTCTGCCACAAACTCAACATGTGACCTTGGCTAAATCACACCCCTCCCCGCTCTGTGGTACATTTCCTTTGTAAAATGAGGGAGAGGAGCGTAAGTGTTATCTAAGGGTCTTTCCAACTTGGCCATCTTACGATTTATAGAACCATAGCTAATGAGGTGCATCTACCTAGAAGAGCAGCCAGGAGGGGGTTAATGCTGAGGCCAGGATTGAGAATCAGTGGGATACTCTCAGAGGCCAAGACAAAAAGGGCAGGAGGCAAGAAGGTGTGGTAGATTCAGTTTCAAGTTTATCCAGGCCAATTTCCACAGAGGAAGAAGCCGAAGACCTGGAGGGTATTTATGCTTGTCCTGGATTAATGAAGCAAGCCAAGGGAAATGGAGTTTGTTTTCGTGACTGGTTAGGAATTTTTCTAAAGTTCATAATGGTCAAAATCACCCCGGGAGGGCTGACCTTAGATGTTGTCTGTGTGTAGGACTGTGGGGAACAGAAAGACTCCTTTGCCCCCATCCAATGCCTCTGTTCCCAGCGTACTGTTACAAAACCAAAACCAAACAGAATGAAAAGCCCACACGCAATCACATCTCAATAATCATATTAACATTCATAGGGGGAAGGGCTCACCGTGGGCCAGGCTCCTGGCTGAGAACTTTATTTTCGGCCCACATCTCAATTAATCTTCCCACCAGCTCTCGGAGCTAGAGGCTGTTATCGTGCCTGCCCCGCAGATGCAGAAACCAAGACCCCTCATCCAAGTTCAACATGCTTCCAGGGACTCGGGGGAAATACCAGATAGTAGATTCTGCAACATCTGGAGTGGTTCCTTTAACAAAAATTGTGTCGGTGATCTAGGATAAAGTCACTGAAAGATCCGCAAGAAATGCAGGAGAGCTTGGACTGTTGATTACTGGTAAGATTTCATTTTCTAGCTTGAGGAGAAATTTCCCACTGTTAATACTGTCCAAGAAGAAAAAGAGCCAACCCCCCTTCTCTTCTAATTTATGTCGGAGATTGTTTTCTCGTGCTTCCTGCAGTGACTGTCTTTCACTTGGTGGGAAGCAGAGGGCTGGCCTGTGACTGCCTGTCTCTGTGCATCTTCAGTGCCGGCTTTGCCTCCAACATGAAGAAACGGACACCTTCCCTGGGAAGAAAACAGGTGTTTCCATACATGGAAGGAAGAAGACAAAACAGCATCCCCCGCCTCCCCCACTTTCCAGCCCCGAGCAGGGTCAAGAGCAGAGTGCCCGAGCTTCAGACACTCTGTGTTCTTTCCATCTCTGCACCTTCGAACAGGCTGTTCTCAAGGCTTCGTGCTCTCTCCTCCTTATCCACAGACACATTCCAAATTCAGCCAAGACCCAGATCAAACACGGTTGTTGCAACTTGTGACCCCCATCACCCCTGCCCCCCCACGCCCCCACTTCAGCAGACTTCCCAGCCCCACATCCCTCCCAGCCCCCTGTGAACCACAGAGAGGAGGAGGGTCAGCAGGAGAAGGATTTTGTTGTTGTTTTTGCTTGTTAGGGCCGCACCTGCTGCATATTGAGGTTCGGGGGGGGGGGGTTCGAATCAGAGCTATAGCTGCTGGCCTACGCCAGAGCCACGGCAACTCGGGATCTGAGCCATGTCTGCGACCTACACCACAGCTCACAGCAACGCCAGATCCTTAACCCCCTGAGCAAGGCCAGGTATCGAACCCGCAACCTCATGGTTCCTAGTCAGATTCGTTTCCGCTGCACCACAACGGGAACTCCAGGTCAGCAGGATAAGGTTAAGGGCCGACTCCCCAGCTTGGCCCATCTCTTTAACCCTGCACCTCCCCAAACACACGTGTACACACACACACACACACACACACACACACACACACGCGTGCAGAATAGAGTATCATGGTTTTATGGGTGAGCTCAGGATTCAGACAGAATAGAGTATCATGGTTTTATGGGTGAGCTCAGGATTCAGACAGCCTGCGTTAGAGTCCCAGGTTACAGAATAGAGAATAGAGTATCATGGTTTTATGGGTGAGCTCAGGATTCAGACAGCCTGCGTTAGAGTCCCAGGTTTGCCACTAAATCAACGACCTTGGGAAAGCAACTGACCTGTGCACGATGGGAACAGTAACAGTACTTCTCTCACAGAGTCATTTTAAGGACAAAATGTGAGGATAGAAAGGGCACAGATGGCACAGTGCCCAGCATACCGTAATTGCACAGCCAATGGTACTTGCATTATTACTGCACAGGGCCTGGCACCTAAGAGGATGCCAAATACATACTTGAGTGAGTGGCTCACACAGTGGGGCTTTGGGGGTTTAAATTAGGGACCCTCTTCTTTTCCTTCAGGGCACAGACCATAGTTTGTAATTATACATATGTTTGTATATTTGGTGTCCATCTTTCTCAAGAAACTAAGCTCCATGAGGCCAGGGCCCATGTGTGTTTTCACTACCACTGTATCGCCTATGCCCAGAACAGGACCGGGAATCTTGAGCAGGTGCTCAAGAAATAGTCATTCGAAGCAATGAATAAATAAAGGAAGAACTCCGGGGTGTGGAGATGTAGGTGGCCCTGGAGGATGGGTAAGAGTTGAGTAGGCGGGCTGGAAAGAAATCCAGATGGAGGGAAATCCTGAGAACTGGAGGATGTATGGGGCACTTGGGGGAATATAGCCAGTAGATCCTTTGGGCCAGATTGCAAGTGACTGCTCACATGGCTCAGCCCTTATGGGGAGAGCGACATAGAAGACGAGTTGGGGGAGGTAGGGGATGGCCTCGAATGCCAGGCCACGCGGGAGTTCATTTTGTTGGCTAAGGCTTTGGCCTCTGCCGACATGCAGATGTTCCTGGGAAGAGTATGTGTTATGGGCCAAGGACAATTGAGTATAAATTCATTTACCTGCTCTTTGCCTTACAGAAAACTTGGCTAGAGGGAAAAGTGATGATACCAGGAGGCCACTGGAAAAAGAAAACAGTGCCTTGGACATGATCCAAAAGCATATGAAGAGGGAGGTGAAGACAAACTTTATCCACCCTCAGTGTTGCCCTGATCTGTAACCTGAATCTCAAATTATACATAATTTGTTTCATTAAAAAATAACTTCTTTATAAAAGGTACAGCTGGGGAGTACGAGTGGCTTGTATGATAAGGGGAAGTTTGAGGGTTTGGGGAAGGGGTTTTTTGGTTTTTTTTAATTAAAGTATAGTTAATTTACCATTTTGTGCCAATTTCTGCTGTACAGCAAAGTGACCCAGTGACAACATTCCCCTCGTTACCTTATCTTCCATCATGGTCTATCCCAAGAGGTTGGTTCCCTGCGCTGTACAGTAGGACCTCATTGCTTATCCACTCCAAATGCAATAGTTTGCATCTACTAACCCCAGACTCCCAGTCCATCCCACTCCCTCCCCATTCTCCCTTGGCAACCACAAGTCTGTTCTCTATGTCTGTGAGTCTGTTTCTATTTTGTAGATAGGTTCATTTCTGTCATATTTTAGATTCCACACGTAAGTGATATCATATGGCATTTGTCTTTCTCTTTCTGACTTACTTCACTTAGTATGAGAATCTCCAGTTGCATCCATGTTGCTGCAAATGGCATTATTGTGTTCTTTTTTATGGCTGAGTAGTATTCCATTGTGTATATGTACCACATCTTCTTAATCCATTCATCTGTCAATGGACATTTAGGTTGTTTCCATGTCTTGGCTATTGTGAATAGTGCTGCACAGAACATATGGGTGCATGTGTCTTTTTCAAGGAAAGTTTTGTCTGGATATATGCCCAGGAGTGGGATTGTTTAGATATATGCCCAGGAGTGGGTCATATTGTAGTTCTACATTCAGTTTTCTGAGGTACCTCCATACTGTTCTCCATAGTGATTGTACCAATTTACATTCCCACCAACAGCTCGAGAAGGTTCCCTTTTCTCTACCCTCTCCAGCATTTGTTATTTGTAGACTTTTTAAGGATGGCCATTCTGACCTGTGTGAGGTAGTACCTCACTGAAGTTTTGACTTGCGTTTCAGGGGAGATTTTCGATCATTGATTCAATCTCTTGTTATCGATCTGTTCAAGTTTCCTATTCTTCTAAAGTCAGTTTTGGTAATATGTATGTTTCTGAAAGTTTGCCTATTTCATCTAGATTATCTAATTTATTACTGTGCATATTCCTGCATCATTAAAGTCCTTTGTAAATGTCATTTTTGATAGCTGCATAATATCCTATTATATGGCTGTCCCATGATTTATTTAACCATTATCCTAATGGTTCTCCTCAAGTTATTCAGAGCTGAAATAAATGTCTTTGTACAAAATTTCTATCTGCATTACCATTTCCTTAAGATATATTCCTAGACATGGAGTTTCTGGGACAAAAGCCTGAACTTTTCTGAAGGTTCTTAATGCGTCTTGTAAAATCGCCTTTTCAAAGGCCAGACCAATTTGTTCTTCTCATCAGTGCATGAAAGTGCTTTATAATGGTAGGGGTTGTGATTTTTTTCAAATGTCTTTGCTGATTTGATGGCTGAGAAATGCCATCTTATTTTTAGCTGTCATTTTAAAGTTTCAAGTGGGGTCAAAATTTCCTAGTATTTTTCCTTACACATTTGTATCTCTGCATATGTGATTCATCTATTCAGTTCTTTGCCCATGTCTTTGGTTTTTTTGCTCTTTTAATGTCTTTCTTTTTTTAAATGATTTTTATGTTTTCCATTGTAGTTGGTTTACAGTGTTCTGTCAATTTTCTACTGTACAGCAAAGTGACCCCAGTCTAATGTCTTTCATATTGATTTGCATCATCTCTTCATCAATTATCTTCAATATCTATTGCAAGAATTTTCGGGGGGGGGTGTGCCTTTAAATTTGTTTTTGCTGTTTCTTTGTGTCCAGAAGGCTTGCTTTTATATAGGCGTGCCAATTTCCTCCATTATGCGCTCCTCTATCCCATGCATGCCTAAAGCACTTCCCCCATCCAGGAAATCAGATGGATAATCTCATTTCCTTCCTTGTGAAAATTTATCTTTTATACATGCAGAATTTATTTCACTGTATGATGTGATTATTTTTCCCAAATCGCAAATTATCCCAGCACTGCTTATTGAATAATCCTTCCCTTTCCCATTGATTTGTAATCTTTACCTTGTAAATTCATATATATGTATGCAGACATATGTATATACGCACACATCTATTTTTGTTTGGTTTTTCTGGGCTGACTCTTCTGTTCCATTGATTTGTCTCTTCTTATGCCACATGATTGCCCTGTTTTAAATGCTGTGTGTGTGGGGGGGTTATTTGTCTTCTTTTCCCCAATATATATAAAGGTTATTTTATTAGAATCCATTTCTTTTTTGAGTTCCAGTTTTATGCTGTGTCCTTATAAAAGGTTCAGTGAGAATAATGAGGCGACACGGACAAAGTTTTATGTGTTTATTTGTTTGCCTACTTAATGTGGTGGCTCGATAATATATTTTGATGGCCTTACTCCTCTGACTCAAACTTTTCTGAGCTAGGTATATTAGTTTTCTTTTCCAGATAAATATTACATTTTGTCAGGTGGCCTGGCTCCTACTGAGAGCCTGCCTGAGTTATATGAATTGGGGGCTGCCTAATTCACCTACTTGGATGATCAGCTAGCATCCTCATAATGAACAAAGCAAGAGCCCCCATGAACCAGGTTCCAGTTGTGTCTTCAGCAGTCATACCTTCTTTACCTCCTAGAGGGAGGGCGCTAAAGAGGAAAGACTATTTTGGCCACAGTGGCCTGAAGAGCTGAAGTGAAAAGGACCAGTTCACCATGCCCACCACTTTCAAAGTCTATTTTTCCCTCTCTCTCTAAAGTAGAATTACTCTCTCCATGGACAAGTTATTTTTTTATTGAATTTAATTTTATTACCCACATTATGGAATTACATGTATACAATCTCTCGCCTTCATCTCTGTCTGTAGAACAGGATTCAGCTACCTAGCCTCTCTGAACCTCAGTTGCCTCATCAGTAAAATGGCAGTAGTGGGAGTTCCCATTGAGGCTCAGTGGAAACAAATCTGACTGGCATCCATGAGGTCGAAGGTTCCATCCCTGGCCTCGCTCCAGTGGGTTAAGAATCCGGCGTTGCCGTGAGCTGTAGTGTAGGTCGCAGACACTGCTCGGATCCTGTGTTGCTGTGGCTGTGGCGTAGGTTGGCTGCTGTAGCTCCGATTCGAGCCCTAGGCTGGGAACCTCCATATGCCACAAGTGTGGCCCTAAAAAGCAAAAAAAAAAAGGGCAGTAATGACCTCATTATGCAAAATGCCTGGCTCAGAATGTGACTCAAGAGTAGGTAAGTAGTAAATGGCAGCTATAGCATAGGATGAGAGGTTGGAGAGTGTATGGGTGAGAATACGGCTCTGGGGCCAGATTTCTTGGGTTCAAATCTTACCTTTAGCACTAATTAACTTTCTGATCTTGGTCAAGGTCCTTAACCTGAGCACGCTTTGGTTTCCTCTTCTGCAAAATGTGGGTAATGAACGTATCTGCTCGATTGGTTGTAGGGAATATGTTCCTTCTAGAAAACACTTAGAACACCTTCTGGAACATATTAGGCACTCAGTTAACGTTAGCTATTCCTCTTGGCAGTGCCCTTGGTAGTGGTATTACCGTCTTAAACATAGTTATCTGGGCATGTTCCCCAGTCAAACCATATTACCTCATAGCACCATCTAGTGCTTCTTCTGGGAAATTCCACATATGTCCTTCAAGCGGCAATCATTTGGTTGGGAGGATATCTAAAAGGGGGGGAACCATTTTTAGGAATACAAATTTTTTTTTTGAAATTTATTATTATTATTACTATTATTATTATTGCTTTTTAGGGCCGCACCCACAGCATATGGAAGTTCCCAGGCTAGGGGTCAAATTGGAGCTACAGCCCCGGCCTATGCCACAGCCCCAGCAACGCCAGATCCAAGCTGTGTCTGCAACCTACACCACACCTCACGGTGCTGCTTCTTCCTTTTTTTTTTTTTTTTTTTTTTTTTTTAGGGCCGCTTGTGCATCATATGGAAGTTCCCAGGCTAAGGGTCTAATCAGAGCTACAGCTGCCGGCCTACACCACAGCCACAGCAACGTGGGATCCGAGCCATGTCTGCAACCTACACCATAGCTCACAGCAACACCGGATCCTTAACCCACTGAGTGAGGCCAGGGATCGAACCCGAATCTTCATGGATATTAGTTGGATTCACTTCTGTTGTGCCACAATGGGAACTCCCTGAAATATCATGATTTCAATTTTTCTCTAGTCTGTCTGGGCTTGTATTTATGACAGTCAGAATTGTTGACAGCACATAACAGAAACTGACTCTGACTGAATTAAGCCAGTTATTGGGCATTTCACAGACTCAAGAGGAAGGCAGACGAACCAGGCTGGGAAAATGGTCAGGAAGCAAGGGAGGCTGGGCCATGGGGACCTCAGGTGCGGTCATGCCATGGCACCAGCTTGGTTAGTATATCACCCCCGGCAACAGCTACTTCCACCGCTTCTAGATACTGTCACTACAAATCACTGCTGTCTCTGGACTCCGCTGCTCCCATTGGCTGCTGGGGCCTCTGCTAGATGCAGTTCCTATGAATGAATTTAAAACTTGCACTTTTTGTATAAATCTCTCAGGATTCGGTCTTTGATAAGAGCCTGAGTCCCCGTTGGTGCCCTAACTGCCCTGGACGTATGAGGAGGCGATAGGAGCTTCCCTTGGTTTCCATGGTTGGAGGTCAGGCTTTGCCTTCCAGATTCACAATGAGGAATTAATTATCTCAGAAAAGAGGGTTTGGATAGCTACCTCGGGGGTGGGGTGGGGGGGTGTTGCCAGATAACATACAGAGCACCTAATTAAATTTGAATTTTAGGGGGAAAAGAATGATTTTCCAGTATAAGTATGTAAATAGTGCGGACTTAGAGCAAAAACTTAAAACAGTCATGCCTGGTTTAGGTGAGGAGGGCACAGGGAGACAATTACTCGTCTTTACTGCCAGTAGGTGCATGCATTAGTGTGCCCCAGTGTATTCGTCACGCGTCTCCAGAGAAACAGAACCAGTGTGGATATGAGAGATTTATATTAGGAATTGGCTCACACAATTATGGCGGCCGAGAAGGCCTACCGTCTACCTTCTGCAAGCTGGAGACCCAGAGAGCCAGCGGTGTCATCGAGTCCGAGTCCAAAGGCCTGGGAACCAGGAGCACTGATGGTGTAAGTCCTAGACCAAGGGCAGAAGGTGACCAATGTCCTGGCTCAAGCAGGAAGGAGTGGGATGGGGGGGTTGTGATTCCTTTCATCCTTCCTTCCCTCCTTCTTTCTTTCCTTCTTTCCTTCCTTCCTTCCTCTGCTTTTTGTTCTCTTCAGGTCCTCAGTGGGTCAGATGATGCCCGCCAGCACTGGGGAAGGCAAACTGCTACTCAGAGTCCACCAATGCAAATGCTAATCTCATCCAGAAACACTCTCACAGACACGGCCAGAAATAATGTTTAACCTGGGCATCCCTTGGCGCGGTCAAGCTGACACAGAAAATCAACCGTCACAACCAAATGCATTAGCCATATTCACAATCTCTGCCCCAATGGTTCTCTTTTTAGAAGTCATCCCAGCCTTTGACCCAGGAGTTGAATTTTGAGGAGTTTATCCTAAGGAAATGCAGAAATAGGCAAAATAATTTGTATGCATAATCCTCATCGAGGAGTTATCGTTCAGGAAGAAACATTGGAAATAAGCCTAAATCTGCAAATAGGGGAATGGTCAAATAAATTTTGGTTCATGCATAGGATGATATCTTATGCAGTCATTAAAATGATGTTTATGAAGCATTTTAGTTACATGGAAAACTGGCAAAGGAATGTTCAGAAATAAAAGCAAGACAGATAATTGCAGATACAACTCACTAGCTATAGAATCTTTGGCAACTGACTTAACCTCTCTTTACTCCTCAGTAAAATGGAGGTAATATAAAGATAGAACATAGAATAGTACCTTGCACAAACAAAGCATTAGCTGGTGTGTGTGTGTGTGTGTGTGTGTGTGCGCGCGCGCGTGCGCGCACGCATTTGAGGAGAGAGCAATAAAGAGAAATGGTGGTCAAGAGACGGTTGCAATAATAGCAATAACCCAGCTCAGTGGTCCCAAGTCTCAGCAAGTCTCTTGGATGTTGGGAAGCAATTGATGGTGGCAGTGGCTAAACTGCCCTGGATTGCAGCTATGATGCTGTATTCTTTTCTTTCTTTCTTTCTTTCTTTTTTTTTGTCTTTTTAGGGCCAAATCTGTGGCATATGGAGGTTTCCAGGCTAGGGGTTGAATCGGAGCTGTAGCTGCCAGTCTACACCACAGCCACAGCAATGCCAGATCCGAGCCACATTGCGACCTACCCCACATGGCAATGCCGGATCCTCAACCCACTGATTGAGGCCAGGGACCAAACCCTCGTCCTCATGGATACTATTCGGGTTCTTAACCCACTGAGCCACAACGAGAACTCCTGGTGCTGTATTCTTGAGGTCAATAGTCCTAGTATTGTTTCCCGATTACCCACTTCCCTGACTGGGGCCAAGGTCGAGGCACCCTTGGTGGGCCTACGGAGCTTAGGGCCTGGAAGTCATTCTGGCCACCCTGTTCCTCCAGCTCTATCTAGTGATTGTGTGAGCACTGAATTCCCTGTGTTAAATCCCTTTTTCAAAATAACTGAACAGTTTTGGTTACTTACCACTGAACTCTGACTAATACAGGGATGAAATAGAAAGATCTGTTTGGAACATGGTAAGATTCTGATGCCTACTGACGTCAGGTAGCTTAATTGTACAGAAGAGTCTGGAGTCTGGGGTAAGACAAAGTAAATAGTTTAAATACGTGAGTCATAAGTCTATGAATCACATCTAGAGTCGTAGGACTGGATGATGGATGAAATTACCTAGGGAGAGAGTAAGAACAGATGCAGAACCCGGACATGCCTGGGACACACTAACGTTTAAAAATCTGGTAAAAAACAATAAAAATAAAAATCTGGTAAAAGAGGGAGTTCCCGTCATGGTGCAGTGGAAATGAATCCGACTGGGAACCACGAGGTTGTGGGTTCGATCCCTGGCCTCGATCAGTGGGTTGAGGATCCAGTGTTGCCACGAGCTGTGGTGTAGGTGGCAGATGTGGCTCGAATCTGGCATTGCTGTGGCTTCGGCTTAGGCCAGCAGCTAGCTACAGCTCCGATTATGCTGCGGGAGTGGCCCTAAAAACACCAAAAGACCAAAAAAAAAAAAAAAAAAAAGAAAAAAAAAAAGCCAAGAGGGAGTAGCAAGCGAGAAAGGGAAAAAAAACCATCAGAGTGTGTAGCCTAGATACCAGATAAGGAAAGGATCTTGAACAGCAGTGATCAACTCTGTCAAATGCTGTTGAGAGACTAAGTCAAGGTTACAATGATGTCCCCTGGGATTGGGAGTGTAGACAAGGATGGTTTTGAAGGAATGGTGAGGGCGAAAGCAAAGCTCAGTGGAGTGGGTGGAGGAGAGAACCAGAGGCGGGAGTGAGGAGGCCGGGTGAGCATGCTGAGACCCTTGGGAGAACTTCAGAGATCCAGGGAGCAGATAAATGGGGCGGTAGCTAGAAGGAAGATCTGGGGGGTTTATAGGGAGAAGAAACACCGTAGCGTGTTTCTACGCAGGGTACGATGGAGTCGAGAGGATGACGTTAATAGGTAGGAGAGGCGGGTGGAGAGCCGCGGGAGCCCAGGCCTTGGAAGTGTGTGAGGCAGATGGATTCAGGGTCCAAGAGGAAGGGCCTTGATAGGAGGAAGCTCGCTCTCTGCTCTGTACCAAGAAGGAAAACAGAGACTGGAGATACAGATGGGGGGTTGGGGGGCTTAGTAGTGGGGAGATGGGGGACTTTCCATCTAACTGCTTCTGTTTTCTTTTTTTAAGGGCTGTTCCTGCCGCAAATGAAGCTTCCCAGGCTAGGGGTCAAATCAGAGCTGCCGCTGCCGGCCTACATCACAGCCACAGCAATGCAGGATCCCAGCCGTGTTTTCCACCTACACCGTAGCTCAGGGCAACGCTGGATCCTTAACCCACTGAGCAGGGCTAGGGATCAAACCCACATCCTCATGGATACTTGTCGGGTTCCTTACTGCTGAGCCACAACTGGAATCTCATAACTGCTTCTTTTTTCTTAATGAAATAAAATGCAAGGTCATCAGTGGAGAATGAGAATAGAGAGGCAATATTGGTGGTTTGAGGAGTGGGGATGGGGCCAGTGTGGTGGAGCACGCTTCCCCCCCACCCCTGCCCCAGGGAATGGGAGTGGAAAGAGGATGGACTGTGGCGTGGTGCATATTTGTTGCACCACATTGTCCCTTCATGAATTCCTGTCAATTCACGAGGCCCGACCCATCCCCATTCCCCGGAGGCTACTGATCCACTTGCTGTCATTATAGATCACGTTGCATTTTAGGGAGAGTCATATGCATGGAATCATCTGTACGCCTTTTTGTCCCTAAACATTTCATATTTTGCTGCTATTGTAAGCACTATCTTTTCCGCTTCAATGTCTGATTGCTGCCCTTATATAGAAATAAAATTGAGATGTATATGGCAAGCTTGTATCTTTCAGCCTTGCTAAACTCACTCCCTAGTTCTAGCAGCTTATTTGTAACAGCTACTGGATTTTCTCTACAATTATGACATCTGTGGATAAAAATAGATTTACTTCATTTTTTATTACTCAATGAATTGTATTACATTTATAGTTGTACAGTGATCATCACAACCCAATTTTATAGCATTTCCATCCCAAACCACCAGGGCATCGCCCCACCCCCCAACCTGTCTCATTTGGAAAACAAGTTTTTCAAAGTCTGTGATTCAGTAACTGTTCTGCAAAGAAGTTCAGTCTGTCCTTTTTTCAGATTCCGCATGTAAGTGATAGCATGTGATGTTGGCGTCTCATTGTATGGCTGACTTCACTTAGCATGATAATTTCTAGGTCCATCCATGTTGCTAAAAATGCTGGTATTTCGTTCCTTTTAATGGCTGAGTAATATTCCATTGTGTATATGTACCACATCTTCTGGATCCACTCCTCTGTCGATGGACATTTAGGTTGTTTCCAAGTCTTGGCTATTGCAAAGAGTGCTGCAATGAACATTGGAGTACTTGTGTCTTTGCGAGTCCTGGTTTTCTCTGGATAGATGCCCAGGAGTGGGATTTCTGGATCAAATGGTGGTTCTATTTTTAGTTTCCTGAGGAATCACAGTGGTTGCACCAATTTACAAACCCACCAAGAGTGTACTAGGGTTCCTTTTTCTCCACCCCCTCTCCAGCACTTCTTGTTTGTAGACTTTTGGATGACGGCCATTCTGGCCGGTGGAAGGTGGTACCTCAGAGTGGTTTCGATTTGCATGTCTCTAATAATGAGTGATGGTGAACATCTTTTCCTGTGTTTTTTGTCCATCTGTATGTCTTCTTTGGAGAACTGTCTGTTGAGATCTTCTGCCCATTTTTTGATGGGGTGGTTTGGTTTTTCTTTTTTGGGTATGGAGCGGCAGGAGGTATTTATAAATTTTGGAGATTAATCCCTTGTCAGTTGATTCATTTTCTCCCATTCTGTGTGTCAGATTTACTTCTTATTTTCGAAATAATTTTTTAAGTGAGACCATGCTTTCTGTCTAGGTGTTTATGAACAATCAGGGAATACGTGGACAGTCGGGTTGAACCAGGGTTGGGTTTTGGAAAGCTCTAGTATGTGACCCAAAGGAAGGGTGGCTGACGTGGGTAGAGGAAAAGGCAGTTGGAACTGAAGAATGTCAAGTGGAAGGCGAGGTGTGTGATGGCTCATCCAAGTAGCTGGTGAAGCCACCAAGAATGCTGACGAGGCATCAGCTTGGGGAGGACAAGGCTCCCTCAGAAGAATTTCTTTTCCTTTCTTTCTTTTTTTTTTTTTTCTTTTTGGCTTTTTAGGGCTGTACCTGCAGCATATGGAGGTTCCCAGGCTAGGGGTCCAATGGGAGCTACAGCAGCCAGCCTACACACAACCACAGCAGTGCCAGATCTGAGATGCGTCTGCGACCTACACCACAACTCATGGCAACGCCAAATCCCCGGCCCACGAAGCAAAGCCAGGGATCGAACCTGCGTCTTCATGGATACTAGTGGGATTCGTTACTGTTGAGTCACAACAGGAATGTCCTTCCTCAAGAATTTATACAGCTCCCGCTCCAGGCTCCTGAGGAGAGAAGGGGTCCAGGGCCTAAATCCCAGATACCCTAGGGTTCTGCCTTCTCCACCACCCCCCTCCAGTCTGTGGCCAGGCTCCGGGGAGCTGGCACTGCCCCCCTCCCCGAATCCTCCACTCTCAGTCCAGCTCCAAGCCCAAGAACCTAGACCTTTTGAAAACCCATGCCTCTTTCCTCTCCTCCTGGGGCAAGTAAAGTCCAGACCTCCTTGTCACAAGCCTTGGCCACCCTCTCTGGCAAGACTGAGTAAGGGAGAGAAAAATAAATTGTATTTTGTGATGAAGCTACAGCAGAGAAAACAGGTTAGATTACGCTGCCTCACAGAAGCAAAAAAATCAAAGCAGCAATAATTCCCACATTTTAACCCTAGATATTTCTGGTTGGTGGGATAGTGGTATCACACCTGTACGCGCGCGCGCATGTGTGTGTGTGTGTGTGTGTGTGTGTGTGTCTCAGTGGACCCACACAAGCACAAGGAAGTAAAGGAAATTGGTCTTTGACACCTTCCCGCCTGCCACATCAAATAGATGATTCCTCCCATGTTATTGCAGTCTCTTGTGCCAGAGCTACTCCTGCCTCCTATGCTCCCTTAGGGACAGACGACACCCCCTGTGTGCTCTCTGAAGCAGAATTCTCTCTGTTTCCACCCCTGCTCACCAGCTGTCTTTCAGGTGACAACGGAGGAGAATGGGTTAACGAGATTAAAAACAACCTACAGTGCTTGAGCAAACCCCTGAGTTTCCTAGGCAACATAATGCCTGTCTCTTGTTTCTTGAAAAGCCCCTATGGAGAGAATGGTGAAAATATTCACCTTGGCCGACACCCCCATCCCTGCTCCTCCCCTCCCCCTCCCCACGCCACCCCCCCCCCCCGCCCCCACGGCTGGCCCAGCTTCCTGCAAAACACCGAGGCTGTCAGGTGTGAAGTCCCTCAGCCCTGAGGTCCTCGCATCTCGCCCCCATCCCTGTAAAGGATGACGCGCATCCTATCCCTCCCTCCATCCCTCCCCTGTCCCTTTGGATTTCATGTTCTTCTGTCTCACTTCCTGCCACGGGGTTGATTAATATCCCCTCTCTCCTGTATCTTAAACCTCTAAACACCTCCTAGCTCTGGGAGTACAGCCTGAGCGAGCCTCTTGCAGTGCTCAGAAAAACAAACCAAACCAAGAAATCCAACTTCCCTCTGTCCTCCATCTGCCTCCTTTTAGTCAAGCTCCTCAAGCTAGATCTGCTCAATCCTCATGTCCCACTCACCCCTGGGGCCACTGGAACCAGGCTTTGGCCCTTCTCATGCCACCCACACTCCCAGGACTCCGGCCTAGGCAACCTGGGGCTTCCAAACAGCCTGGTCCAGTTTCCTCTCTGGTCTTCATTTTTCTGGATCTCTCTGCAGCCCTATGAACCTTTCCCTCCTGGGAACTGTTTCTCCTCCTACTTTCCTGATCCTCTTTGCATCCCTGGGAATTTTCTTTATCTCAGTCTCCTTGGTGGTCCTTCTTCCTCTACCCTCTACCCTACAGTGTCTGTCTTCCCGCAAGAGTCTTATCTGGGTGCTCTTTTTCTCGCTCCAATTGTCTAGCAATCTGGAGATGCCAGGAAAGTAATTTGAATGAATCACTTTAGAATGGTGGAGGATGGGGGCTATGTGACAATGTAGTACGTGCTGGAATTCACTAAGAAACATGCTCGCTCCTTTTTTTTTCTTAGAAACAGGAACCCTCTGACCCTCTTGTCTTTCATCTTCCACATTTGATAGAGTCATGGGTCCAAAAAAACATTTGACTGCCCTCTTTACTGTTAAGAAAAACAAGAGTTCCTGTTGTGGCTCAGCAGTAACGAACCCGACGAGTATCCATGAGGGTGCAAGTTCAATCCCTGGCTTCGTCCAGTGGGCTCCTGAGCTGTGGTGTAGGTCACAGATGTGGCTCGGATCCTGCGTTGCTGTGGCTCTCGCGTCGGCTGACCGGCTACAGCTCCAATTCAACCCCTAGCCTGGGAACCTACATGTGCTGCAAGAGCGGCCCTAAAAAGACAACAAAGAAAGAAAAGAAAAAAGAAAAAGAGAAACAGAGCACTCCGTTGCCCATCCATTCCAAACGTAGCACGTAGCATCCACCACCCCCAACAGCACAGGGAACTGTGTGCGATTGAGTCACTTTACGGTACAACAGAGATTGAAGAAACATTGTAAATCAACTATACTTTAATTTTTAAAAAAATACCAATGACTTACATACAAAAGGGAAAAAAAGAAAGAAAAACAGATATATCCACCATGACTGACCCTTGGTCTCAGAGTCGGGGACACAGGAAGGAGGAGTGGGCCTCCTTCGGTGCAGCCTCTGAGGGAGGCAGCTGCCAATCAGCGAGGGCCAGTGGTTGTCACGCAGGTGTCCAATGCCACATGGGCCAACCTTTTAAATCAGAAATACAGTTTTTATGTAAAAATCTTTGGGTTAAGTGTCTACATCTAATATTTCTATTAATTTTTTTAAGCTATTAAAAACATGGACTAATTTTTCTAAAGTTTTTAACAATGCAGTAAAAATTTTTAATTTTTTCAAAACTTTTTTCATCTTTAAACATTCTATTGAAGTATAGTTCACTTACAGTGCGTCCATTTCTGCTGGACAACAAAGGGACTCAGTGACACATACCTAGATTCTTTTTCAGAATCCTTTCCCACAGAGGTTATCACAGACCTGCTGTTTAGCACACGGAACTCTACTTAACATTTTTTTAAATTAACATAAATGTGAGGGTCAGATAAGCAGGCACTGGAGCCAGTTCTAGTCACCAGGGCCAACAACCTTTAATCATTGGCTTAGCACATTGTACAACAGGCCTTGGCAGCACCTCTGCCCTAGGTTCCCCTTGTGAGCTGATTCAGTGCCAGTGATTTATTTCAGCTGCCACTCACAGCTGATATCGCCTGACTTTCTCTCTCTGGTCCGGACCTCGAGCCTGAGCCCCAAGCTCAAATACCCCACTGGACAGATTATTGGATCTCTCACGGGAATGTTGCTTATGCCTGTGCTTTTCTTTTTTCTTTCTTTCTTCTTTTTTTTTTTTTTTGTCTTTTTAGGGCCTCACCCACAGCATATGGAGGTTCCCAGGTTAGGGAGTCCAATCAGAGCTGTAGCTGCCAGCCTACACCACAGTCACAGCAACACCAGATCCGATCCGTGTCTGCGACCTACACCACAGCTCATGGCAACGCCAGATCCTTAACCCACTGAGCGAGGCCAGGGATCCAACCTGTGTCCTCGTGGATGCTAGCTGGGTTTTTTTCTGCTGAGTCATGGCGGGAACTCCTGCCTGCGCTTTTCGAACATCCGCGTGCATGTGTCTCATGTGGGGGGTCTTGTTAAAATGGAGATTCTGATTTAGTAGGTCCAGGATACTGCCCAAGATCATGTGTTTCTCACAAGCTCCCAGCCGATGCCAAGCTGCTGGCCCACGGACCACACTTTAAGACACAACCTCCATTGATTACAAGGTCCTTTCTGCAAATTTGCTCTCCCCCGTATACCTCCTCTTGGTGGATGATATAGCATCTGTCCACACACCCAAGCAGGGGTTCGGGGCATGAATTGGATGTAGAGGGAGGAGAAGTAGAGGAGGAATCCTAAGCTCTGACCCCTCCAGTTCCTTAATGAGTAGATCCTCTTCATCCTTGCCTGAGCGTCCTCATGATCACAAGCTTGACTTAGGCCCTCGTTTCCTCCTGTGACTCAGCTCCTCACTGGTGTCTCAGCTCCAGCATCCATCCCTCCAGCACATCCTCGTTGTTGCTACCAGTGTGATTTTTTTTTTTTTTTTTTTTTTGGCGGTGCCCTTGGCATGTGGACGTTCCCAGGCTAGGGATCAAACCTGCAGCACAGCAGCAACCCAAGTCACAGTGGTGACCTGCCAGATGCTTAACCTGTTACACCATCAGGGAATTCTCACCCGTACAATATTTCTAAAAAGCAAAATGAGCTCAGGTAAAGCCTGGACTCTGGAACCAGACTTCTGGGTTTAAATCCCAGCTCTGCCTCTTACTGTGTGACTTTGGGCAAGTAGCTCACCCTCTCTGTGTATCCGTTTCCTCATCTATAAAAAGAGAATGATAAACGGACCTAACTCATGGTGAGTTAAAGGAGGCAATGTTTGTAAAGTGTGTGTAGCATGCAATAAATGCACACATCAGCTGGAATGATGGCCATGTCACTCCTTAGCTTCAGCAAAGTCGGCATGTTGAGGGTAGGGGGGGAAGAATAAAGAGATAAAGCTGGAGAGAGGTGGGCTGAGGCCAGATCCTGGAAGGTCAGAGTCTCAAGTTGGGTCTCCCTGGGAAAACAGACTCTGTGATGGAGGTTAGGGCACAGGAAGTTGGCTTCTGCACCTGGAGGGTAAGGCAAGGATGCAGGATCACACAGAGGGAGAGGCTGAACTGCGGTGAGGTCACAATACAGCCTCAGTCACTCCCGAAGGGAGCTCTGGGATTGGGGTGGTCATGTGAGTGTCTGTCCCACAAGCCACCTGCCTCAAAGTGTTTTATGAAAAGTCCAAGAGTGGAGTTCCCATCGTGGCGCAGCAGAAATGAATCCAACTAAGAACCATGAGGTTGCAGGTTCCACCCTGGCCTGGCTCAATGGGCTAAGGATCCGGCGTTGCCGTGAGCTGTAGTGTAGGTCGAAGACACGGCTTGGATCCTGAGCTGCTGTGGCTATGACGCAGGCTGGTAGCTGTAGCTTCGATTGGACCCCTAGCCTGGGAACCTCCTTATGCTGATGGTGCAGCCCTAAAAAGCAAAAAAAAAAAAAAAAAAAAAAAAAAAAAAAAAAAAAAAGAACATAAAAGACCAAGAGTTATCCAGCCACTGAAAAAATGATAATTCTGTGCCGAGATAGAGCTGCTAATTACCGCTATGATGGCAAACATATTACAATATGTAAATGTATCAAATTAACATGGTTTTATGCCTGAAATGTACGCGATGTTGAATATATTCCAGTTTTAAAAAGAGCACAAGCTTTATTAAATAGAGAAGGTCTAGAACATTGCCCGGCACCCAATAAGGGCTCAAACATTTTTAGCTATTCCTAAAGATGCAGATTCTCAGGCGCTCCTTTAGACCTACTGAATCAGAATCTTTGAGGGCTGATTCTAGGAAAAGACATTTTAACAAGTACCCTCTCCCCTCTCTGGATTATTCGCATCCTCACTAAAGCCTGAGAACCACCGGTTTCCCTGGAAAACTCATCGCTTCCTCGTCCATCTGGTGAACATTTTCAAGACTCAGCTCACATGTTACCTCCTGGATGAAACCTTCCTGGATGGAACCTCCCGATCCTCCTTTGCCTGCCTCCCTCTGCCCGTGTGTCAACCACAATCACAGCAGCTATAGCCCTTTGGCCGGCTGTCTCTCACTTTCACAGTGAGTAACTTCCTTGGGGGCAAACACTCGGCACCCCCAGCATCTACCACAGAGCCGATGTCCCATGAATGTGGTGGGCAGGCCCCTTTGGGGTGTCTTTAAAATCTCAGCCCCCGCTGCTGTCTACCCATCTCCGAAACTGAAAGTGTGGAACCCATGTGCTCCCATTACTTCAGAAACGGTTGGCCCCTTTGGAATGTGTTTTTTTATCCCTCAAAAGTTTGAACTTTGTATTCCTTTTTATAATAATGAAACTAGGAGTTCCCTGTTGGCACACCAGGTTAAGGATCCAGCATTGTTACTTCTGGGGCTCTGGTGGCTGTTATGGCAAGGGTTCAATCCCCAGCCCAGGAACTTCTTAATGCTACAGACATTGTCTAAATAAATAAATAAATGTAATTTATGCTCTCTGAATAAAAAAGAAAGGCAAAATTACCCATAATCTCACAACCCAGAGATAAACTCCCACTAACTTTTATATGTATGTCATTCCTTTTTTCTGTGCCTGTATAGTTAACATAATAGGTTGCCATATTCAAATATTTATTGAGCACCTACTATATGCCAACCACCAGCCTAAGGACAAGGACGTGAAGTCTGAGTAGAGCAGTGAAGGAAAGAGACAAAATCTCAGTTCTCGAGTCACTTGCGTTCACGTTGGAGAAGATAACCAAAAAGTGAACAAATCTTGTGAGGAGAGAGCAGTAAATGCGATAGAGAGAAATAAATTTGAGAAGAGGGAAGGAGAGTCGGGGGAGGGATGTTTTGAGATTTCAAAATAGTGAAGGAATGATCCATGAGGCTATCTGGGGGAAAACATTGCAGCAAAAGGAATCCTGAGCAGGGAGGAATTGGAATATGCCTGACTGTTCAAGGGCTGGCAAGGAGGCCACTGTGGCTGGAGTAGAGTTACCAGAGAAGGAAGGGAGAATGCGGTTCTAAAATCCTAGAGGTAAAGGTAGGGTGGGACAGTGCACATCCTTGAGGGGGAGTTCCCATCATGGCGCAGTGGAAACGAATCCAACCAGCATCCATGAGGTTTCGGGTTCCATCCCTGGCCTCGCTCAGTGGGTTAAGGATCCGGCATTGCCATGAGCTGTGGTGTAGGTCACAGATGCAGCTTGGGATACAATCTTTGGCCCTGGAACTTCCATATGCCGTGGGTGTAGCCAATAGTGATGATGATGATGATGATGATGATGATGATGATGTCACTTAAATATTCATTGATCACCTACTACATGGCAGACATGAAATACACTGATAGGCGTTCCTGTCGTGGCTCAGTGGTAACAAACCCAACTAGTATCCATGAAGATGCAGGTTCGATCCCTGGCCTCGCCCAGTGGGTTAAGGATCCAGCGTGGCCGTGCGCCATGGTGTAGGTCACAGATGAGGCTCACATCTGACACTGCTGTGGCTGTGGTGTGGGCCGGCAGCTACAGCTCCGATTCGACCCCTAGCCCAGGAACTTCCATATGCCACAGGTGCAGCCCTAAAAAGACAATAAATAAATAAATATACTGATGAACAAGATGCATCTTTCATCCTATAGCAATTTCACTCTGACCAGCATTGTGTCAGAGTGCTTATCTTGCTACGTGCTTGCCAACACCAAGTATGACCGTTCTTAAAAAGCTTCAAGCAATAAAAGGCAAAAACAAAGGCACCGATAATTTGAATGATGAAAAATTATATGTTGTTATTATGTTCCTTTGGATGTATTTGATTATTAGTGAGGTTGAATTCCTTCCCACACATTTGCTAGCTAATCAGCCAACTGTCCTATTTTTCTTTAAGAGTTCTTTAAAACCTTTACAGACAATTTAAAGGAGGCACAAAGTTTGGAAACATTAGAAAGCTTAACGTATATATTGGGAAATAAGCAGTCCTCAGGCCAAGCACAGAGGCTTTAGACATTGACTTGAAGCCAAAGAGAGAGAGAGAGAGAGAGAGAGTGTGTGTGTGTGTGTGTGTGTTTTGGAGAGGACTTTTTAGTCAGGAGCCTCTGGCTTATTTCCAGAGAACTTGAGACTTGCCACTCTGGACGAGACCTTTCCACTGAGTGTTGCAACATGAATCAGGACAGGAGAGGGCTTGCCTTCAACAATTTCAATGTCCCAGTCTTTCCCTAATAGCCCACTTTACTGAACATCAAATCTCTTTTGAAAGCATTTATGTCTACAAGCTGTACCATTTCTGTGATAACTGAAAAATATAATCCCCCAGCCCTTCACAAAAACAATTCCCCCACTTTTTATTGAGATATAATTGACATATAAGATTGTGTAAGTTTAAAGTATACAACATATTGTTATATGATTGTCACTGTAGTGTTAGCTAACACCTTGGTCACCTCATCTAATTACCATTTCTTCTAGTGGTGAGAACAATTCAGATCTAGCCTCTCAGCGAAATGCAAATCAAAGCTACAATGAAGTACCGCCTCACACCATCCTTAAAAAGTCTACCGGGCACTTCCAACCATTGGGCAGTGGGTTAAGAATCTGACAGCAGCGGCTTGGGTTGCTGCAGAGGCGCAGGTTTGATCCCCAGCCCAGCACAGTGGGTTAAAATATCCAAAGTTGCAGCAGCTGCAGCATAGTTCACAGCTGTGGCTTGGGTTTGATCCCTGGCCCGGGAACTTCTGCGTGCTACTGGCATGGGGGAGAGGGGGGAGCTACAAATAACAAATGTCGGGGAAGGTGTGGAGAAAAGGGAACCCTCCTACACACTGTTGGTAGGAATGTAAGTTGGTGCAACCACTATGGAAAACAGCATAGAGGTTCCTCAAAAACTAAAACGAGAGTTGCCATGTGATCCAGCAATCCCACTCTTGGACATATATCTGGACAAAACTATAATTCAAAAAGATAGATGCATCCCAGTGTTCAGAGCAGCACTATTCACAATAGCCACGACATGGAAACGACCTAAATGCCCATCAAGAGATGAAGGGATATAGAAGATGTGGTGTGTTATACAATAGATTCCTACTCAGCCATAAAAAGGACAAAATAATGTCGTTTGCAGGCAACATGGATGAAACTGGAGATTCTCATACTAAGTGAAGGAAGTCAGAAAGAGAAAGACAAATACCGCATATTACTTATATGTGGAATCTAAAATGAGACACAAATGAATTTATCCTTGAACCAGAAACAGACTCACAGACATAGAGAACAGATTGTGCTTGCCAAGGGGGATGGGGGAGGGATGGATTGGGAGTCTGGGATTAGCAGAGACAAACGATTATATGTAGAATGGATAAACAACAAGGTCCTACTGTTTAGCACAAGGAACTCTATGCAATATCCTGTGATACCCATAATGGAAAAGAATATTTTTTAAAAAGCATATATATATATATTCCGCCAGCCCTTAGGAACCATCATTCCACAATCTGTTTTTTTAAGTTCAGTTTTATGTATTTTTTTTAAAATTCCACATACACGCAATATCACACAGTGTTTGTCTTTCTCTGGCTGACATTTTCCTCACTTTTAATAGTGGTTGCCTTTGAAGCGAGAGAACCCTGGGGGATGGAGAGGGATTTAATTTACCTTTTGTACCTTTCCATAGTTTGAATTTTATAACCTTAAACAAATATGACTTTTAAAATTTTCCAACATGGTTTATCTGGGTGAGAGCTAATGGCTTGTTCTTATTTTTTTTACTTTGTATCTCTGTTTATTAGGGGAAAAAAAAAACCCTGAAGGATCATTCATAATTTTTAAATTTCTCTAGTTTTGCAAAACAAAATCTATGTGTATGTGCATGTGTGTATGTTTCATATGTCTGCAGGAATGTAAACCAGACTGCTAATGTGTGGGCTGGATGTGAAGACTGTTTGGGGAGCTGGGAGAGGGAGAAATGAGTTTCGTTTTTTTACTTTATACACTTACATACTCGTTAAGTTTGTTGTAGTGAGCATATATTACATTCCGCATTTTTTTCAGAAAAGAAATAATAAACCACTTCCCTCCTGAGGCTAAAAAGGGACATGTGCTCATTCTGGAAAATGTAGAATAGTATAATGAAAAGCTTAACAATCACAACAGTTAACATTTTAGCATGTTTCCTTTCAGGCTTCCTTTTATGAATTTTTTTTTAACATCGTTGTGTTCATACTGTATACAGTTTTGTATCCTGTTTTTCTCTCAAGATTAAAACACAAGCATTTTCCTGTGTCACAATACTATTTGGAAGGCTAACCATACACCATTTTATGGTTTTGTCAAAATCCAAACGGATAAGTCAGCCATTTCTTAAAGTTGAACATTTAGGTTGCTTATAGTTTTTCCATATTACGAATGATTCTCTGGTGAGCATTTTAGTAATGAAATCTTCACTTGCATCTCTAAGCGTTGCCTTGGGAGAGATTCCTAGCAGTGGCATTACTGGACCAAAGAGTACGTTTCCAGACATAGGATCAATGGATAGAAAATATTTTTATGGACAATGAAAGGTTATACCGGGAGTTCCTGCCATGGTGCAGCAGGTTAAGGATCCAGCCTTGCCTCTGAGGCAGTTCGGGTCACTGCGGAGGTGAGGGTTGATCCCTAGCTTGGAGCAGTGGGTTAAGGATCTGGTGTTGCCACAGCTGTGGCACAGGCAGCTTAGATTTGATCCCTGGCCCAGGGAACTTCCCTATGCTGTAGGTGTGGGGAAATAAGGGGAAAAAGGTTATACCAACTTCTACTCTCCTCAACAGGTGTGTGAAGAGTCTCCCAGGTCTCTTGCCAGCATTGTAGATTTGTCAATCATCCTTTTTTTTTTTTTTTTTTTTTTTTTGTCTTTTCCTAGGGCCGTTTCTACGGCATATGGGCATATGGAGGTTCCCAGGCTAGGGGTCAAATTGGAGCTGTAGCCGCTGGCCTACACCACAGCTCACGGCAATGCTGGATCCCTAACCCCCTGAGCAAGGCCAGGGCTCGAACCCGCAACCTCATGGCTCCTAGTCGGATTCGTTAACCACTGAGCCATGACAGGAACTCCCATCCTTTTTCCTCTTTATCCCTTCTATAGGAAGGTGCTAAGTGACAGTGTTAGCTCCATTTTTTCATTGCTATTGAGACGGAACATATTTCGTATGCTTATTCACCATAGGTATCCCTTCTTCCGTGAACTCCCTATTTCTTTCTTTGCCCACTGATTGACTAGACTCATGGATTTTCTTGTCAATCAAAATGAGACCAAACTCCTATAAGAGATTAACCCCTTGTCATTACTAGTTGCAAATGTAAATATTTTTTCACAAGTTTGTTGGTTTGTCGAATGTGGTGGTGTGGTGTGGTGGTGGTTGTCGTTTTTCAAAATTATTAGATTCTAATTGCAGCCGCGTGCCCTCAGTTTGAGCCTCTTCCCCCGTGATTAAAGTGAAGAGGTTTGACAAAAGATCTGGAAAGGCCATTTCAGCTAATCCTAAATTTAGATCCATGAAAAAAAAAGTGTGTGGGCCCCACTTAAAGATTGTTCAGCTCATATGCACTTTAAAATGATTTAAGAAGGTGGGGTAGGGGGCAGGGATGGAAGCAGTTTGTGCCAGAAATTTTTAGAATTCTGAGGTAAGAAGCCGATTCTCTCCAGTCTCCTGCGTGTTGGGAGGGGGAGTAAATTATGTGCAAGCAGATAGAACTCCTGATGGAAAAGTACCCGCTCTGGGCTGCAGATGTGTACATGGGTTGGTTTTAATTATTTTCCCCCCTCTCTCTATCCTTTCTTCAGCTCCGCTCCCCCTGCCACAATAAAGAGGGCGACCAGATTAGGACTCTGAAGGGTATAGACAGTCCTTTCTCCTTAAGGCCGCTCCTGTACAGCCGGTTAGTACATCAAAGGCCGGATGAAATACTGAGGAAACGAAAAGACCAAACCAAGGTTTCTTACAAACTCCCACCTTCCTTTGGGCTATTGCGACTGCCAAGGGTAGCTCGACCGAGTTCAAATAGAAGAACACTGCCAAACAGAGAAACTTTGGTCATTATTCTGAGCAAAAAAAAAAAAAAAACCCAGCATAATAGAACATTGTTGATGTGGGATTATTGAGCAAATCAGTGATTGCAAAAGGCTTTAGTCTTCCAAGAACGAACCCAAAGCAAATCGGGAGATCTGTTGAACTGTTTCCCCACATATTGGGAGAGTTGTCAGATGAACCCTGTGCACTGACTTTAGCTATCCCCACAGCATCTGGAGGGGAGTGGGGGATTGGAGAAAGGTCGTCAAAGAGGGTGAACGGGGGTTCCCAAGGTGGAAATGGGTGGTCTGGGGCTCTAGGATGGGAAAGGAACTCAAGGAGTGAGCTTCCTTGTCTCCCAAGAAAGCCTCGTGGTCCCTAGGGCTGGCCTGGGAAAGATGAGGCTTCGTAATGGAAGGCGGGGAGAGGCCTGAAGCAGGCGAAATGGAGTCGGTGTTTGGCTCGCATCAGGTGGCAGAGGGGGCCTCATGCAGAGCCGCGCAAAGCTCTGCATGAGCAAACTGGGAGTGCGGAGGAGGGTTGCGTGCTGCGTTGCGGTTAACTAGAGGCTGGCGTGAGGCTGGGGCTCGGCCTCGCAGGTAGAGCTGAGGGGTGTGCTCCGCAATCTAGGAGGAGGCTGGATCTGGCTGGGGGAGAGCAGCCACCATCCAGAGGCAACGCGGGGGGGGGGTTCCAAACTGGGCTGCGCTCCACTGAGCGGCGCCGGGAGCTTCGGCCGCCGCGGGGAGGCGGGGCTGAGAGGTCCCGCCCGTCCAGCCCCGCCCCCGCCCCGCCTGGCTCCGCCTCCTCCGCTGGCTAGTCCTCATCCGCCTGGCCCCGCGCGCCACTAGCTCGCGGAGAGGGTGGAGGAAACGAGTTCCGGAGCCCTCCAACCTTTGCTCCAGCGATCATGGCTGCCGAGGATGTGGCGGCTACCGGCGCCGACCCGAGCGAGCTAGAGGGCGGCGGGCTGCTGCATGAGATTTTCACGTCGCCGCTCAACCTGCTGCTGCTCGGCCTCTGCATCTTCCTGCTCTACAAGATCGTGCGCGGGGACCAGCCGGCGGCCAGCGATAGCGACGACGACGAGCCGCCCCCGCTGCCCCGCCTTAAGCGGCGCGACTTCACCCCTGCCGAGCTGCGTCGCTTCGACGGCGTCCAGGACCCGCGTATACTCATGGCCATCAACGGCAAGGTGTTCGACGTGACCAAAGGCCGCAAGTTCTACGGGCCCGGTACGGCGGCTGGCCGCCGGCGGGGTGTGGGGGGGGTGGCCGCAGAGACAAAAGAAGGGGCCCCGGCACGGGGCTGAGTCCCGGAGAGGCGAGGGGGGGAGCGAGTGCCCCGGGGCTGGGGGCGGAATGGCGGCGAGCCGGGGAGGGCGGGGCAGGGCGGCTCCCAGGGCGGGCGGGGGGCCAGAGGCGCCCTAGAAGGGCTGCGGGGCGAGTGGGGGACGCAGATTCCAGGTCCGTGCCGCCAGTCGGACCGGGAGGAAGAAGGTTGAAGCGCTTAAGCCGGGAGTGGGTGGGTGAGATCGCAGCGCTGGGAAGGCGGGGGAGCACAGCAGGGCGCAGTGTTCGGGGAGTTTCGAAGGTATCGGGTTTGGGGGTTCCTGGAAGGAGGGGCGGGTGTCGGGCTGGAGAAAGGAAATGAGGGTGTCTCGAGGGAGACGGGGGGGGGCGGGGAGGCGGGAGGAGGTCGGGAGGTCCAGCGTCGAAGGGGACTCGAAGGCCGGATGACGCCTGGAGTAGCCATGGTGGAATGTGAGGGTGTGGGGGAGAGAACGCGGAGATGGGATTGGCAGCAGGTAGGAGCATTGTGCGTGGCCGATGAGTGATGTGTGTGTGCGTGTTGAGTGTCCGTGGCTTGTCAGGCGTGTGTGTGCGCGCGCGCGCGTGCGCTGGGAACGAGGCATGGCGTGTGTCAGGTATGTGTGTGGCGTGTGTTTGATATGTGTGCGCGTGCTGTGTGTGGCAGACGGGGAGAGCTGGGAGGTGAACAAGGGAGGCCCCATGGGGGAAGGGAGCTGGATGAGGAAGGCTGAATATAGCGGCCGAGAGGAATGTGGCAAGGCGAGAAGGTAATACAGTATTACAGTCCATAGCAGGAGAGAAAGGACTAGAAGCCAAAAAAAAAAAAAAAAAATTAAAATGGAGGGAGGGAGGGAGGGAGAAGTGGGAGGATCCTGAGAAACAAAAGGGGTAGGGCTCTGAAGGCTGCGGGGTGTGGGGATTTCAGGAAAAGCCAACCCTAGGGGAAATGAGGGGTGGATGACGGCTGAGCTGTTGGAGGGGGGCAGGCTGGAAGGGGCCTTGGAGACGAGGCTTTGCCAAGCTTGGTTGCGGATCAGAATCACCTGATGCGCTTGAGGTACAATACAGATTCCCGGCCTGATCTCCACCACCGCGGAAGAGTCTGGTGGGCTCTGGTGGGCGGCGGGGGAGGTCCAGGAGTCTGCATTTCAACACTCCCACCCCCTAGACCAATGCCACAAGCATCCAGGTTTGGAAGGTCCTGCTTTATACACTGTTTGGACCGGAGGAAGAAGAGATTTTTTAGCTCCTCCGATATGGACACCTCTAAAAACAAGGGGACCCAGGGAGTGTGTCCACTGGTCTGGGCACAGGGGAAGTGTGTAGAAGGCAGCCATCTTTCCTTCGGCCCCACTCAGACTTTGTTATTCTCTCCCAATCCAACTCATCAAAATCAGATGTGTTAAGGTTCTGAAGGAAATCTCCCACTTAGCAGTTTTTCCTTGTGGAAGAGATTCAGAAGACCTACTTTGTAGGCATGTAACTGTCCAAATCATTTGAAAAAACCACACCTATATTATTTGTCCCTGAAGTGGCACACCTGGAGGCATTGTCAGTAAACATGCGAGTGTAAATACCTGCCATTACGGAGCTACACCATAAATGACCTGATGCCTGGAGCAGCAGCATATGATGGTGGTTTGCAGAGTCATCGAGAAGAACCTAGGCCTGTGTACAGAGCACGACGCTGGGAGTGAGGCCGCCTGGGTTCTCCGCCTGGTTGGATCACTGACCAGCCGTGTGGCCTGGGGCAAAGCGCTCTTCTCTCTGGGCCTTCGTGGTCCCTCTTCAAAATGATAAGGATGGCCCGTTGTGAGCTCTCTCAGTCTCTACCTGCACTGTCATCCAGTGAGGCCATGCCTATGTGAGACTGTCACGGGGAAATGATACTTCATGTTATAAAGGATTCCCAAAGGTCATCATGTTTCATGACGTTGTTGTACGCAGGGCACTTTTGTGGCCTCTGGGAACAGAGCAGTGAACAGAACAGGCAAAGAGCTCGGCTCATGGAGCTTACACGCTAGTGAATGTACGTTCTGCTGAATAATATATTAATAATTAATATATAATAATATATTAATATATAATATTAATATATTATTATATATAATAATAATATATTAATATATAATATTAATATATTATTATATATATAATAATATATTAATATATATTATTATATATAATAATAATATTCTCCAACGACTTGCGGTGCTCCCCTCAGATCCTTTTAGTATCCTGTGACCATGGCTTCTGAAACGGCGAGGTCCCAACCCGTGGCCTTGGCCTATTTACCTTCCCTAGTGGAGATGGTACTACGTAATGCTGATTAGAAACAGCTGTTTTTCTTTGGAAACCTATGTGCTTTTAAAAGTTGATCATTAATTTCATCTAACTTGTAAAAATAATAAAAAAGAAAAAATCCCGGCAGATTGAGGTTTCAGGTGACCAGGCCGTATTGAGACTCAGTCTGTTCTTATACTTGGCGTGGTGGTTACCCGAGTCATGAGCTCAGCCTTTCCTGTCAAAGGTGCTGCTCAGTCCGCCTTTGGGGAAAGAACACTGTTTAAAGTACACTGGATTCTTTTCATTTACTTGTGCAATATTTAAATAAGTCTAAAAATCCACTCGAAGGACCTGCAGCATGATTCACTGCTCTCCGAGACTGACGTTTAGTATCACGTTCTATATAATAGCATAATATTATGTATAATGGCATTGAGATATTTTATAGGATTTCCAGTCTTCTCTTCAGCACCCCCAGAACCATGCCATGTCTCTGTTGACAGGGAAGATTATGTAGATTTCTGAACCACCAACCCTCATAACATGATGTCTCCTGCAGATGCCACGTGTTGACGTTGAACACAGATCTCTGGACCTTTGCCACCCAAGAGCTCTATCATTTTGACTCATTAAATTATATTAGAGTACGTGTGAGATGATGTTGGCATTTAAACGAGTTGTTTCTTATCTGCAGAAGCCAGAACTTTCACTGGTGTAGCCCAGGTGCCTAGAGCAGAGCCAGGCCCCCGGCTCAATGTCCAGAAGTTGAATTCTGACCCATGAACTCAGTATTATCTTGCATCATTCTCTGCTAACCCCGCCACCCCCGGCCAGGAGATAATCGTTTATGGCTTTTTGATGAGGTATTTGAAAACATCCCAGGAAATGGATGCTAATATATATAGCATTTTGATTTAGTTTTAGTTAAAAGTTTCATGACCACCCGTCTTTATCCACCACATAATGATCCAAGTATCAACATCCCTTACGATTTCCAGATGGAACTTGATAGTCAAGAAGCAGGCTCTCGCTGTGGTAAGGAAGCCATTTTCTGTATGAGAACTACAGAGCAATTGCATGTCTGATAAAGAACCGGTCTTTGGTCTGGTTTTGTTTTGTTTTGTTTTTAAAGAGGGGCCGTACGGGGTCTTTGCTGGAAGAGACGCATCCAGGGGCCTGGCCACGTTTTGCCTGGATAAGGAAGCCCTGAAGGACGAGTACGATGACCTTTCTGACCTCACTCCTGCCCAGCAGGAGACCCTGAATGACTGGGACTCTCAGTTCACTTGTAAGCATTTTTTTTTTTTATTGTGCCTGGATCAGATTTCTACCAGTAATGGGGTTCAAGGCAGTACAATAGTTATTACTGGGCACCGTGCAACTGGGGAGCATTTTGATAGGCTCCTGAATCTTAAGACGGATCAAGTTCATGGCTTGAAGTAAGTGCAGCAGTGCTGAGTCACTTGCCGTGATTGCATACCACATCCTAGCTAGTTCTCTATGGAAACCTGGGTTTCTGGGGTTTGGATTTTTTTTTTTAAATTTGGGGAGGGTTGCATAGATATCACACTAGGATTTGGTATGCAGGGGAAAAGAGAGTGGCCATCTCTGCTACCAAAAGGGATTTTCATAAGCCCTCGCTTGTAGAACTTGCTGTTTAAAAGCAGCCCACATTTTCTGTTAAAGAATGAGAGACTTGTTTTCTACAAAACAGCTTCTCTTTGAATCTAATTGAGCCTAACTATAGGCCTCATCTACAAATGATGCTTATAATCTGCCCAGCAACAATGGTGTCTGCGTTTTTTAAGAAGAAAGCAAAAAGGAGACATTTGTTTCCTAGCTTACACTATGGGCTGAGGTCTTGGGCGGGGGGTGGGGGGGTAAGGGTGGGGTTAAGTTCAAATTTTGAGAATTGTGGAATGGGCTTCTGTCCACCCTAAGTGTTTAATGATCATTATAGCACTAGTTCACTGCTAAGAACTTGAATACTAATCTTTCCCAGCTTTGAAACCGTATGTAAGGACAGTGACCATATCCTCCAGGGGGGGATTTTTTCATTGCAGGTGTTTTCTACTTGCTGTTCTCAAATAATCAGTTAAATATTACTGGCTTGGGGGGGGGGCTAAATCCAACCATTTTCTTTGAAAATAATGCTGACTTCAGAGAGTTCTGGGTTAATAATTAGCCAGATATGGCTCTACCCTTCGAGTTTGGATCCCAAGCAGACCGGCTATAGCTCGCCAAGTCTAGAGGCAGGCCTTTTGACTTTGAAAACAAAATCTGGCTATCTAACCCAGTCCCTCATTTTTTTTGCATCTTCAGGATGCCTTCAATAACAATAGATTCTTCTCTATGAAACCCATGAGTTGTGATGCATAATTTACAAAGCTCTACTTTCTAGCGCTTGCCCTCATCAGTGGGGTAAAAAACATGGCTTCCCCTTCCCCCTTAAACTAAGGCTCGTCCCAAATACTGTTGTGACACTTGAGCTGCACTCCGAGCTGGCGTGGGTTCCCCTTAAAGCAGGTTTCTCAGGTACCGCCCAGCTTTTATTTGTCTTGCCACAGTCCCAAGCACCCTAGGGACCTTTATATTAGGTTCAAATAGGGAAGTTCCAATTGTTCCTGACAGTTATTTGACACAAAAGCAGCTCCAGTTCCCTGGTTAAACAGGTTGGTTCTGCCTCTCCTTCGTACCCACGTTCAGAAAGAGGAGTCTTGGCCTCTGACGTTGAGATGATCAGCCCTACGTGAGCCTGGCCCCGACCCTCGCCAGTGTGGTGCTCTTTGCTGACCCTGCCCCTTCTCGGGCCTCTTCCTTTCTGCTTACCCTCTGAAATCTGTTTTCTCCAGCCTCGCCAGGGCTTGTCCTGCCTCCTTTACCACTTCCTTGAACTACCTGTAGCTTTTCCCCCACGTGGGGGGCAAGTTCTCTCTCCTGCTTTTATCCTCTTCATCCGCTGGACTATTACATTCCTTCCCTTCGCTGTCAAAGAACCATCTAGTAATTCGTGGTCGTCCCCAACCACTGCTTCATTGCCTCTCCGTCCCTCCTGGCTCCCTACAATGGGGTTTTCTAGCCCCACAATTCGTGGAACTTTCTCAAACATTTCCCGAGGCCTGCTTGTGGCCAGTGCTCATTTCACGTGGCCTGTCCTTGTTCTAAGTCTCCGGCCCCGCGCCCCTCCGAAGGCGCTGCCTCCCCAGAGTCCCCGTTTCGGTCCACAGAATCTCGTCTCCAGTTCATTACGTCCTGTTCCCAGTTTTCCTTCAAAGTATCTCCTGGCTTTCTCTTTTCATTCCATCTCCCCCTCCTCCTGGCTCTTGTTCCTCCACATGCGGATCTGCCCCCTGGCCTCCCGGTGACCTTGCCCGGGTCTCTCCTTCCCATAACCTGCCCTGCCCCCTGTGTACCGTGATACCGTTGTTGCCCAAACACCGCTTTGCCCTGTCATTGCTTTGTCATAAACTTTCAGTGCCCTTTGCCACCCATAGGGTAAGTCCGGACTCCTCAGGCTAGCTTTCCCCATCTTTCCTGATATTTCCCCATCCTGTTGGGCAGCGCTACTGCTGCTCTCCTCCTGCCAGCTTGGTCTCTCTGCTGCTGCCCAGATATGTCCAGTGTCACCTGCATGCCTCTCTGTGTGGTGTTGGCATTGTCTGGAAACCCCTCTCTCCCCAAATCCTACACATTTTCCAAAGCATGGCCTTCTTCTTCTATGCGTGATGAAACCCTTCGCACTCACAAGGAGCCCTTGCTCTGCTCGACACTCCTACACACAAACACAACGCACTTTGCCATTGCCTTGCCCACTCATTGTCAGACATCGCCATCTGCTGTGTGTGTCTGTCTGCTGCGCCAAACTCTTACCTCCTGGTCGGCAGGGACTGTGGTGTAAGCCACCTTGGCGCCCTTCGGGAAGCCTGGCACATCGTGAGCCTGACCATCGTAGGCCTCTAATAAGTGCTTTCAGGTGGGATATGGTTGTGATTTTTCTCGAGCGTGACAGTGACCATGTGTGTCGCCTTCTCTCCTTGCAGTCAAGTACCATCACGTGGGCAAACTGCTGAAGGAGGGGGAGGAGCCCACCGTGTACTCAGATGAGGAAGAGCCCAAAGATGAGAGCGCTCGGAAAAATGATTAAAGCCTTCGGTGGAAGCATATCTATTTTTGTATTTTGCAGAATCATTTGTAACATTCCAGTCTGTCTCTAAAACATGGTGATTTCAATATTTAGAAGAGTTTTGAACTTGCTGTACATTTTTTTAATTAACATCACTAGTGACAGTGATAAAGCTAACCTCTGTCTTAGACTGCATGATGTGTTTGTGTGTCACAAATCCAGAACGTGAACTGCAGTGCTGTAATACAGACGTTATTACTGTTTTTTCTTCTATCCATAGTTAGTACAGGCTGAATTTGGATTCGTTTTTTGCTTGAGAGACAGGTAAGACGTGGGTATTTCCCCCCAAACAGGTAAAAATGTTAAACGTGCAAAGTCCTTCAAGCACCAAGGAACAGGGGATCAACTTTTAGTCGTGAGGTTCTCTAAATGAGACAGCAAATCCCTTATTTCTCAATTGACCCAACTGCATGATTTCTGTTTGATCTACCTCTAAAGCAAATCTGCAGTGTTCCAAAGGCTTTGGTATCGATTAGAGAGCTCTCCAGAAACAAAATGAAATCTCAAAGCTGGGGCTCTGTCGGAAGCAGTTTCCTTGCCGTATTTTCATACTGCATCGCTGTCCTTGTCCACCCTGGGACACTCAGAGGCCCTCACCAACGTAGTCATCCACGGTGAGGACTAAAGCGGGACCTGAGCACCCAGTGGCGAGCCCTGGGGACAAAATCAGCCGGCTTGCCTAGAAACCGAAATATACGAGGAAGATTGAAGTCCTATCTTCCCTTTCCCCGTGTTCACGGCGGGGCAGTGGTTCTTTCACACGATTGGACAGAGAGAGGGGCCCCGCAGAGTAGGACCGGGCGGTGGCTCTCCTAAGAGCCTCCCCCCACACCCCCAAAGCTCAAGGGAACAGTACGCATTACCAGCCAGGCGGTTTTTAAAGTAAAGCGTATTCATAAAGTGAACAGTTACTCTTCTGTTACAAAACTTGTAGCCACTGCAAGAGTAGTAAGCGTCTTGGTCTTTGATATTGGTCGTCTTTTGGTTAACAATAAACTTAGCTGAAGTAGACTGTACAGTTGTTTGAATTGTAAAAGTATTATATGAACAACTAGTGAGGTTTCAAACTCTTGTAATTGTAGTTGAATAGTCATTGTATTTTTCTTGTGAACCGTGTTTAATGGTTTTACCTCAAATCAGAAAACAAAATGAAGTGCTTTGGTCAGTTAATAAAATGGTTTTACCCGGTACAGTGCAGTGGCTTGCTGTTTTTTTAAACCATAATCTAAGGAACCAGATTCAAGAGTTTCTCTCTGGAGAGATTTTTTTTTTTGTATTCTGAAAGAGACAAGCAAAGGGGCCTCAACCGTAACCCAAATAATACCAGCTTGTCCTGTTCAAAAATTAGTGAATTGAATTTATTTCTCGTGACTTGTCAAACTCTGCCTAAGTCAGAATGTCATGAACTCTCAGAGGCAGGTCTAGAGCAAGGTTATTAAGGAGTATCTCTACTAAGGCTGTGAACAAGTGCCAAGCGGGTTTTGTTTTTGCTTTACTGTATCTGATGGGGAAAATGTTCCAGAATCCTTACAGTAGCAAAGTTGATGGGCCTCATGTCAGAAGGATAGCAGATCTGTCCATGCCGGAGGTTGTATGAACAGACAGCTGTTCCTCTGAACGTTAGTGTTTGGCCATTTTCATGTTAAGACGGGCAGACTCCTCTTAGAAGGGAGGTACTCCCTGAACCAAAGAGGGCTCACAGCTTTCCAGCTTTTATGTTCTCAAACCATATTGCCTGTTTTTGTTGTTTTTTAAATGTGTCCTTTCCCCCTCACTAGTTTTCACTCAACAAATAGCCGAGTTGCCTTGTTTGTGCCAAGCAACCTGTTAGGCCGTATGCTTGGGCAGGAGGGGGGCAGGGGAGGGGAGGCAGAGAGAAACTTGGCCACCTCTGCAGCCTGAAATCTCATTTCGATGTGAAAATTACACTCCTCCCTTTACTGAGTGAAACAGGTTTGTCTGATGCCAAGGGGAAAACATCCAGAGCCTGGTTAAAAGTGTCAGTCCCAAAGCCGAGTCCCCTCCATTTGGAACTAAATCAACGTTGTATAGATTGCAAAGGGATAGTATTATGAGGCAGGACTTTGATCTAAAAAACTTCGCAAGTCCAGGAGTTCCTGTCATGGCGCAGTGGTTGACGAATCCGACTAGGAGCCACGAGGTTGCGGGTTCGATCCCTGACCTTGCTCAGTGGGTTAGGCCATGAGCTGTGGTGTGGGTTGCAGACCTGGCTTGGCTCCCGCATGGCTGTGGCTGTGGCATAGGCTTGTGGGTAGAGGTTCAAGAAAAGGCAAAAAGACCAAAAAAAAAAAAACTTCCCAAGTCCAGCTCTCACATTCACAAGCTGTATAATGTAAAAGGTGCCATTTAAGAAGATGAGCTAGGGAGTTCCTGTCGTGGCGCAGTGGTTAACGAATCCGACAAGGAACCATGAGATTGCGGGTTCGATCCCTGGCCTTGCTCAGCGGGTTAAGAATCCGGCGTTGCCGTGAGCTGTGTAGGTTGCAGACGCGGCTCGGATCCTGCGTTGCTGTGGCTCTGGCGTAGGCTGGTGGCTACAGCTCCGATTCAACCCCTAGCCTGGGAACCTCCATATGCTGCGGGAGCGGCTCAAGAAATGGCACAAAGACAAAAAAAAAGATGAGCTAGAGGTTACCACCACCCCCACACCCCCTCCCCACAGGGCAGGAGAGGGGTCAGGTGAACAGCCCTTGGCCCACCCCCACCCCCCTGCCTTTTTCCAGCCCCTGCCCAGGCACTTTGTTCTCAGCCCCAGCATCTATGGGTCCAGCAGCTTTAACTCCGAGTTTACACTTTCTCTGGCTTCTCTACATAATGTCACATAATGTCCTGTTCTTTACTTACCTCAGAGGGCCAAACTGCATGCAAATCCTTGATCCAGAACAAGCAAGAATAGCCCTTGTTGTCTTGAATGAGCTGTTTGAATCCAACGAGAACCCTTTCAGCTCCAAAGTGCCCCGAGTGTGCAGACTGCCTTAGTGAATCCTTAGAGGCGGCTGCTTTACGTGTCACGTGAAAATACAGTTCACTCTTAAGGGCTCAAAGGCTGACTGACTAAAGACCCTCGCTTCTGTGACTAGAGCCCACCCCCACACCCACACTCGTTTTGGGACACTGCACACCTTGAACACTTGCACGCGGGCCTGAAGGGCTGAGATGAAATTCCCTGGCGTCCATTTTGCTACCTTAACTTTAAAACCTCTCCTGAGGGGAGGGCAGTCTTAAGTCCAAATTTGGGATTTTAATTTATCCCAAATGAAAATACACCAGTGGTTTCCAGGAGCCCTGACAGTTGATTCCCATGAACTCACACCATGAAGGGGAAAGTTGCATCAAAACAATATTGATGGCGTTCCCGTCGTGGCTTTGGGGTAACAAACCTGACTCGTATCCATGAGGATGCAGGTTCGATCCCTGGCCTCGCTCTGTGGGTTAAGGATCCAGTGTTGCCATGAGCTGTGGTGTAGGTTGCAGATGCGGCTCGGATCTGACATGGCTGTGGCTGTGATGTAGGCTGGCAGCTGTAGCTCTGATTGGACCTCTAGCCTGGAAACTTCCATATGCTGCAGGTGCGGCCCTAAAAAGACAAAAAAAAAAAAATTGAAATTGAAGCTAGACATGGATACCATCATAGAAAAAACGTCATTGTAGATGTGCCACATCCTAGCCAATACATGAGGTCAATGAACAAAGACTCTTCACTATGACAATTTTATTTTTAATATATTTGAAAATCAAATATGTATTATTTCCCTAACAATGCAAACGAGAAAAAGGATCAGCAACGTTAGAGCAAAGCAGCATATACTGCGGGTAGAAACCCCCCCCACACCAAAGTGGAATTATCAGCATTTATTTAAAAGTTAACATTTCGCATGGTCTTGCAACAAATACAAATACATTTATTTGGTTCTTATTTTCAAAATGACCAGGTGATATGGCTTTCTACCTGAGAAATTCAAGCAAATTGAACAAAAACACATTGACAGATTTTTTTAGCTTTCTTAGAGCACTATTGCAGCACATACAAGGGGAAACATGAAAACATCTATTGAAAAAGACACAGTTTAAAGTTCAGGCCCTTACTTAGTTGGACATCAAAAGACAATGGGAGAAAATACTTCTGCACCACTTAAATAACAGCACAACGAAGAATAACAATGTTATCAGAAAGGGATTACAGCATCTTCCATTCTATCTCGTCCCTTACCAAGCCGCTTATTCGAAAAGTTCGGCATAAGTTGTTCTCTTCTTCGTTCAAGGCTTACATACACCAAAAAAAAAAGAGGTTTACTCAAATCTAGAATGCATTTACCACAAGACATAAACATCCAAGGTTGTACGGAAAGTAAACATAAAACCAGTATTTTCGCTTTCTTCTAGGTCACAGGATGGTGTTTAGCAAACCAAACAAGACAAAAATATTATATGGAAGTGACTTAGCACCAGTTCTATTATACAAAATAACTTTTAATTATACATGCTGTATTCTGCAATTTCTTTTTTTAATGTCTGGTTACTGAGCAGCAAACCGTTTTCATGCCTAACATCTCTGCAAAGAAAAATGAAGTGACAGAAGAGATTGAGATTTTTTTTTTTTTCCCCAAAGCAAGCATAGCTGCTTTCCATTACAAACCCATTACGTTCTTTGTTTCAAGGGCACAAAAACATGAAAAAATAAGGAGGTGGGGTCTCATTGGAGGAGAATAATACCTGGTTACCAAAAGTTATCTGACAAAAATACAAGCTGTTGGTAGTTTAAAAGGCTACTCCGGACAACAGTACACTGAACATTAAGAGTCATTACTAGTCCTCAGAGGAGAAAAGGCACTCATCCTAGGAGCGATTTTTTCAGATTTGACAGAAGCCCAGCCTGGTTTGGATGGCAGAGTCACTGGCTTGCAAGTAGAACCGAATAAAGATCAGTCATTGGTTATCATCATGTGAATAATAAACTTTATCTGCTATGTAACATTCATTTCCGAACTTTTGCCTGTGCTGGCGGACCTCTAGCCCGTGTGATTAGAAGAGATCAACAAAACAACTCTTACTTGAGATTAATTTGAAGATTTTATAGCCGCTTCAGATACCAGGTCGCCTCGTCATTCTGCGCTTGCCTTGGCTTTATCAGCTGGTACTTTTCCAGACCATCAAGACTGTATGAAATGACTCATGTCATGTGAAAATGTTGCCTTCCACTACTTCGGTGGATTAAAATCACCTTTCCCTGCTGCAGGCGGTCTGATCTTACTGATGTCATCAATTGCCACGTCAGCTAACGCTTGGTTGGAAGAGAAAAGCCATCTACTGCCCCCTGAAGTCCGAAATCCAACATAAGGCAGAATGAAATCAGCCGAGCTTTCCACAGAACGTGCGCTGCATTAAGACGTGAGTCTCTACGAATCTATAAAATATCTCAATTTAAAAACATATTCAAGAGGTCCAAAACCGGTAGGTAAAAAGATAAATTGCTTATGTTAAGAGTTTACAAATCCTGCACACATACAATTTTTCCCCAGCTAGAAAACTATGGGCTTTGCCCTTGACTCTTCCTAACTCCATGGCATTGAGGATTGATGAGGCACTTGTTACTGTTTTATAAAAGTCAGTTTGGGGATATTCAGTGGCTTTTTACAAACTGATGTCACCCAACCCTGAGTGAAAAGATTACATAACCTGAAATGGAATACTGTCACGCCCTCTCTTCCCAAGCGAGTGCCATTATGGGTGCCCCAGCATGGTTCGATATTTCCTTTTGCAAATCCCATGCTGTATCACCTCAATCCTGTTGCTTTTCTAGGATGGAATGACAGGGGGTTCTCCCCAAAAAACAACTCTGCAGATGGTTCACTACCTATTTCAGCCTCACAGGGCAATCGGAGCCCCTTTCAGATTCTCCTTCTAAGGCTTTGTTTCTAAAAGGACAACCCTTTGAGTCCTATGAACATATTCACAAGATTAATGTCCTTCGGGTGGGTGCTCATGAAACCCTCTAATGTCATGAAGAAGTCCGTTTTATGTTCTAGCTGTCGTCTCTCTTCTTTTATCTATAAGAATTTTTAGACAGACCAAAGTCAGGAAAAGTTGGTTGCTGAACATGGCGCTCTGACCAAATCAAAGAACAAGCGAAAAGACTCTTATTCTTTCATTGCCATCCCCTTGGAAGATAAATGATACTAAATGATAACGTTATGACAGCTACAGAGCCACAGAAGGCTATCTTAACTCCTCTCCATGTTAAGTTGCTCCTTTGCCGGCACCCAATTAGAGTTGCCCTCGAACTATAGAAATGCCTGTTCTTGAATAAAGAGGTTTTGTAAGCACATTGTTTTACTAAGCTTCAGGATCGGGATGTTGTGCGTTTCCAAAGCCTGCCAACACACCTGCAGTCGCTTTGATCTATCCTTTGGCAAGACCAACAGGGTTTTGCATTTGACCTTGCGCAAAGCTCCTAAGAGTTGCTCTCTTGCTCTGTGGCTGCTATCTATCTACATGGCTACGTTTGGTTTTACATTTTCTTCTTGCAAATCTTTTCACCGTGAATAAGGGTATCCTGGCCTAAGAGACCCTCAAAACATTGGAAAATAGAAAGAACTAGTGTAGTTGTTTCCAATGCAGCTTCCATAGTCCATGTGCTCCTGACTTTTCTGTCGAACATAATAATTGACAGAATTCAGCGTGACCTCTTCGGAATTGTCGTGTCTCTCAAACCTTCTTGCTTCCTGGGTATATTGTGACTTCCGCAGAGTCTCTCTTCTTTTGGGAAAATCCATCAGGTAGGAAGCATTAGCCCTTTTGGATGATGTCATTGGCACACGAAAGGGCCTATAGTCAAAGGTACCGTCAGTCAACCGCCTCCTCTTTCTGGCCATGTTGTCGAATTGTGCGCCGGGACGGGATTCGTGGCAGTAGCCTTTATCAAACAAGTACCTGGGGGCTGGTACTCCCCTCTTTCTGCTGTTGCCCTTCTCATCGGTCATGGACTCGTTTTCATCCTCAAGCCATGAACATCTCGGTTCATACTGAGACCTCTTGCCCGGTTTCCTGAGCTTGTACGGAGAGTGTCTTTTCTCCCCATCATCTTTCCACTGTGCGTACAAGGGCTGCGGACTTGACCTCACTTCTGGATCACAAGGGGTGCCTTCATCTGCATCAAGCGACCCCTGCTCCGGGGAGCTATCCTCTGTGGCCACAGACTTCTCCTTCTCCTCTTGGTTTTCGCTAAGGATTTCGCTGAAGCATTCAGAATCACTGCTGATTTCCTCTAAGAAATCTGTCAGCACCAAATCGAAGTCTGCCGACCTGCTGGGCGAAGAAACCTGGCTCGGACTTGGGGATCTGGAGTCTCTGACCTGGTGAGCGTGCGTCTTTTCCAACAGATGGCTCCTTCCGTCTGGTGGGGACAGCTGATCACCAGCTTCCCTGGCCGTGTCCTTGCAGAGATACTGAAAGTCCTGAGTCCGTTCCGCAGCGTAATCCACGTGCCCTCTCTCTTGGGGTCTCTGCCCAGGATCTGGAAGCCACGTCTTTGGCCAGGGATCATCTTCTTGCACCTGTTCGCTGCTGCCCAGGCTTTGCCTTTGGCTCACACTGGTTGAGGGACACTTCCGTTTTCTCAGACTGATTTGAAAGCCATTTCCTTTAACACGGACAGCCCTCTGCCACTGACACGTGCTTGTTGTGTGACGGGGCTCTAGGCAGATACGGGCATATTTTGGAGTTTGGTAATAGTTTAGAAGATAATCAATAAATTCGTCGGTTTCATAGATCTTCTGTTTCCTGCCACGGTCTCTCTCGGATAATCCGGGAGAACAGGACTTATCAGAACCATGGGGGTCTTCTTTCTCAAGAGACGGACCCTGAATCATTGCAATTGGTGAGGCCTTCGGGTCGGGGACCAAACTGTGGTTGTGGTCATTGGATAATAACTTTCCAGGTCTCTCTTTTCTAGCTGAATATCTTAACTTTTTCCCCCTATGATGGGGGGAAGATTTACGCTGGTGAGCCCTTCCTCTTTTCTTCATTTTTTGTCTTCGTTTGGTGTCGGACTTGGAAACCTGGTATCCTGGCACCTCCTCCTGGTTTTGAAGATACTGTGTGTTTAACTCTTCTTTCGTCGCACCTCCCGATGTGGTCCCTGCAGCGCGGTCAGCTCCGGAGCCTGCAATATCTACCACCTGTGGATGAAACCACATGGGCTCCTTCAAAGAAAAAGGTTCATCATTTCACATGAAACACTAAACAGATTAAACATTTCCAAGAAAAATGGGGCTTCTCTCACATGGTTCTGAAGAGGTCTCTAATTTCGCCTAGACTAGGTCCAAATTAGGAAAAACACTACACTGAAGCAACAGGAGGAACAAAAAATTCATGTCTAAAATGAGCTGTTTTTACCAGGTCTGGGGCCGTCCTTATGTCAGAAGGCACCACGGTTTACCTCCCTTCAAAGCACAGGACCCTTTTGCCTTTGTTCCCAAAGGATGAGTCTACCTAACTGTTCCGGGTACTGTGCTAGGGGCTGGGGACATGAAGAGGAATAAGAAATGCTCTACAGGAGTTCCCATTGTGGCTCAGCAGATTAAGGACCCAGCTAGTATCCAGGAAGACGTTGATTCGATCCCTGGCCCCACTCAGTGAGTTAAAGATCTGGCATTGCCATGAGCCGTGGTGTAGGTTGCGGATGAGGCTCGGATCCGGCGTGGCTGTGGCTGTGGTGTAGGCCGGCAGCTGCAGCTCTGACTCGACCCCTAGCCTGGGAACTTCCACATGCTGCAGGTGCGGCCCTAAAAAGAAAAAAAAAAAATGAACTCTATAAAACGAATGCCATTCACTCTTCATCCTTAAGAATGCTGAATGTGGATTTTTTTCTTTTTGGAGATTAAGCCCTTGTTAGTTGCAACATTTTCACCCATTAGTAGGTTGTCTTTTTTTTTTTTTTTTGGTCTTTTTGTTCTTTTAGGGCCGCACCCACAGCATATGGAGGTTCCCAGGCCAGGGGTCTAATCAGAGCTGGAGCCGCCAGCCTATACCACGGCCACAGCCACACCAGATCCAAGCTGCGTCTGCGACCTACACCACAGCTCCCGGCAACACCAGATCCTTAACCCACTGAGCGAGGTCAGGGATGGACCCCCGCAACCACACGGTAGCTAGTTGGATTCATTTCCGCTGCGCCACGACAGGAACTCCTGAATGTGGATTTTCAAATGAACACTTTAGGAGGCCTTTCTGGCCTTCCCTCTGGCACATCTGCCGAGTCTGGCTCTTTAGGACGACCCTAAATGGGAGGGGAAAAACCTTCCAAAATGGAGACGCTCCAAACTAAACAATTGGCCTGTGATATAAGATATTCCTTAGCAAATAGTTTAAGGTTCGACCAACGTGAGCTTGCTCCATAAAGGTCTCTGTTCAAGGATCTCCCTTCTCATCCAAGCCTGTGGCTGATGAATGGCCGAGGTGAGTTCAGGGAGGACCACCAACCAAACGCCCACGCCATCCACTTCTTCCCCCTGGCATTTGCTGTCATATCCTTGGGAATTGAGGCGAGTAGATACACGAGCTGCCTCACCCTGGGTGAAAGCGTGCTGAGGTTTAGGAGCACAGAGTGTGTGTGCCAGAGGGCCGGGGGAAAGGTGCCCCCGGGGGTCTTAGAGATCTGCCTGCTGAAAACGAACCCCCGTGAATGCAGGGAGTCTTCCACGCAGGGGATGTGAAATAGGCCGCTGTTTAAAAAGGAAAGCGTGGGGCTCGGGAAGGTCAGTACCTACCCAAACCGGAGAACCCGGACAGAGCGCCGCTGCAATCTTCCTCAGGAGCGCCCGCAGCAGCCGGAGGGCCTCCACCCGCCTCCAAGCCAGCAGGTCCTTCGTCTCCTCCCAGTGCTCCGCCGGGGCGGCGGCCTCCAGAGGTGCCTCGCCTCTGGTGGGGTCCTTCTGTTTCCTTTGCCGGTGTCTCTCCTTCAGGGCACGCCTCCTGACCCTGGCCTTTTTCCTCTTTTCCTGGGCTTTCCTCTCCTCCTCTCTTCTTTTTCTGGACAATGATCAGGAAAGTGGGCCATTCAGCAGGTGTGCACCAGGCATTTGCTCCCCCCGCTCCCCAGCCTCCAGAAATCCCTCACTGCGAAACCCCAGGGCCGGACATTAGACAGCTGATGATAGGAGGCACAGGGAACGTCGGTCCAGGGGAAAGACGCATGATTAAGTTGAGCAGTTAGAAACATGGAGAGCTTATGTCGAGAGAGTATCCAAAAAGAAAAAAAAGAACAAAAGAAAAGGGAGTTCCCGTCGTGGCTCAGTGGTTAAGGAACCCGACTAGCATCCATGGGGATGTGGGTTCCATCCTTGGCCTTGCTCAGTGGGTTGAGGATCTGGCGTTGCCGTGAGCCGTGGTGTAGGTCACAGATGCGGCTTGGATCTCTTGTTGCTGTGGCTGTGGTGTAGGCCACCGGCTTCAGCTCCGATCCGACTCCTAGCCTGGGAACCTCCATACACCATGGGTGCGGCCCTAAAAAGACAAAAGACAAAAATTTTAACAAAGGCTACTAAATTCAAAGGAGGGGCCTCCAGCCCCCACCTTCTCAGACCACAAGCAGAGAGCCGTGGATCCTGCTTTCACTGTGATGCTTTCATTGCTCTTGAAATCAAAACTTTCCATGAGTTGCTTTCGAGGAGGCAAATAAAGGTAAGCCAGGGCACTCAGAAAACCTTAAGGGGGAGTTCCCGTCGTGGCGCAGTGGTTAACGAATCCGACTAGGAACCATGAGGTTGCAGGTTCGATCCCTGGCCTTGCTCAGTGGGTTAAGGATCCGGTGTTGCCGTGAGCTGTGGTGTAGGTCACAGACGTGGCTCAGATCTGGCATTGCTGTGGCTCTGGCGTAGGCCAGTGGCTACAGCTCCGATTGGACCCCCTAGCCTGGGAACCTCCATATGCCGCGGGAGTGGCCCAAAGAAATAGCAAAAAGACAAAAAAAAAAAAAAAAAAAGAAAACCTTAAGGGAGGTTTGGTACAGACTGCTTAGTGCACTGTCACAAGAACATCCCGGTTTCGAAGAAAATGGGCTTATTTTTCAGCCGATTTCCGACAAAGTGAGCTGTTTGGGTTAGGCCCTCATGGAACCATGGAAAAGGGGGCGAAGAGGGGGGCACAAAAAGACGAGTAGCGGAGGGAGGACTTGGCCAAAAATTGGAGGATGATCTAAACGGCACGCTCGATCTGGAAAATGGGGGGGATCATTAGCTTGACTGTGCTCAGCTTCTGGCCAAGTGTCACAGACATGACCTCAAGTAACTCCTGGCACTCGACGGCCAGCCAAAAAAAGTGCGAGGCATGCGGAAGGGGATCCTTTAACTCCTCCTTTGAACGCCTAGCATTTGCATAAACAATGGAAGAAGCAACATGCAAAGGGGAGGAGCCGGGAGGTCCAACTGCTTTTGGCAGCCCTGTAGTTCTGGCGCATGTGTCCCCTCCTGGCAAAGCTCTGGCAGGCCAGTAGCCTGTCCAGACACGAGCTCCTACACCCGGCAATGAGACGCTCAGAGAAAGAAATATGGAGGTTCCTGCAATTCACAGAAAGCACTTGGGCCAATAAGAAAAAATAGTCTCAACAAATCCATGCCTTCTGGCCTGTGGGTTAGTTGGGTTACTGACCATTTTTAGGAAGAAAATCTTCTCCAGACCTAAAAAGACTTCTTCCCCCAAATTTCAACTGAGAGGCGAGGTAAAATTTGGTACACTTTAGGGAAATTGGTGACACTTTTAAGGTGGTAGGCTAGCATGTTCACTCTAAAAGTTCCTGGTCTTGGGAGTTCCGGTTGTGGCTCAGCGGGTTAAGAACCCAACCAATAACCACAAGGATGAGGGTTTGACCCCCTCCGCCACCTTGCTTGGTGGGTCAAGGATCCGGCGTTTCTGGGAGCTGTGGTGCGGGTCGCAGACGCGGCTCGGATCCCCCGTGGCTGTGGCTGTGGCTGTGGCGCAGGCCAGAGGCTACAGCTCTGATTCGACCGCTAGCCTGGGAACCTGCATATGCCACGGGTGTGGCCCCAGAAAAGACAAAAAAAAAAAAAAAAAAAAAAAAAAAAAAGGTTCCTGGTCTTTTTTTTTAAAATCACCATTTCCTCCCAGACATCTTAATCTGGCTGGTCCCACTATTTCTCATTACTTGTTCCTCCCGACAAGCCTACTTTTCAGGTCTCTTGTTTTGAACCGTTTTCCCGATTTGGGTTATGTAACAAACAACACAGCAGAAAGACCGCAGGCTTCCACGTAGTTGTCCAAGCTGCGCCCATTCCCGCTCCCCGCCGCCGGGCTATCAAGCGTAGCCAGTCCCCTGAAGGGATAAATCTATAAATGCAAAGGAAAAAAGAAAAAAAGACCCTCGGCATTGACGTCCGTCTCCTCACCTTTCAGCCTCTTCCTCTTCTCTCTTCTTTTCTTTTTTCCTTTCTTCCTCCAGCTCCTGTAATTTCAGCCTTTCTTGATTCCGCCTCCTTATAGCGCCTTCGCTGAAGTGTTTGGTTGTATCGAACATAACCTGCCCCCAAACAACAGAAAAGTGTGTCCTCATTTGTATGGAGTGATGACAAACTAAAGGAATAAAAAATGCCTTCTCTGCATCCCAGGACCTAGACTATTCCATTGCTTCTCAGTCACCTGCCAGACTGTCCTTGTGGTGCTCCAGAATTTTCTTTGGCAGAACCCTTGAAAAGCTCACTTGACAGCCATAGGTGGCATCACAGTGCCGTTAGAGGCACGGGTTTTAAAGGAAATGAGTATATTACCTCTGGTCTGTTATACTCATTAACTGACTTAACATATATATTTTTTAATCCTGGGAGACAAAAACAACCCCAAAAGAGGTGGGGGAGCAAAGATGTAAGAAGACTGACCAAATGAGATAGAAGATCTGACTACAGTGATTATTAAACAACTTTGAAAATCTTTAAATAAAGTGAAAGTCAGATGGAGGCACTACAAGTAAATTTGCTTAAAAGATAAAAGGAGGCAGGAGTTCCCATAGTGACGCAGCAGAAATGAATCCGCCTAGTATCCATGAGGTGCAGGTTCGATCCCTGGCCTTGCTCAGTGGGTTAAGGATCCGGCATTGCTGGGAGCTGTGGTGTAGGTAGCAGATGTGGCTCGGATCAGGCCTTGCTGTGGCTGTGCTGTAGGCTGGCAGCTACAGCTCCAATTCAACCCCTAGCCTGGGAACTTCCACATGCTGTGGGCATGGCCCTAAAAAGCAAAAAAAAAAAAAAAAAAAGAAAGAAAGAAAGAAAGAAAAGAAAAGAAAAAAAGAAAAGGAGGCAGAAGTAGGTAGTTAAATATGCATGGAGTTCCCATCATGACTCAGTGGTTACGAACCCAACCTGTATCCATGAGGACACAGGTTTGATCCCTGGCCTCGCTCAGTGGGTTAAGGATCCGACACTGCTGTGAGCTGTGGCACAGGTCACAGACTCGGCTCGGATCAGGCCTTGCCGTGGGTGTGCTGTAGGCTGGCAGCTACAGCTCCAATTCAACCCCCCTAGCCTGGGAACCTCATATGCTGTGGGTGTGGCCCTAAAAAGACAAAAAAAAAAAGAAATATGCATGAATGATAAACACCGAAATCACAGTTATCTCTGAGGGGAGGGAGGGGGCCTGAGACTGAGGACGGTACAAGAGGGGAGCACGTGCTCATAGGACTGGTGATGCGTTCTTGTGTAAGCTGGGTGTGGTATGCGGGTGGTCAGCAGCGTACGTGCTGTATCGTATGTCTTGTGACCACATCCCTCCTAATTTTCAAATATACATTCTAACCTAAGGAGCTTCACTCCTAAAGCACCCACGCTCGCTCACTCACTCACTCATACACAGGAAGCTGTGGAAGCGGAAAGTCTAAACTCATGCTAAAGACTGATGTGGAGAAAAAGAGGGTTTGGCTGCACTTTTTTCTTCTGCTGAATTAAGGCTCCGAGGAGGTGACCAGGTCCTCGGACAGGGATGACGCGACATGCCTAGACAGACGGGCTGGCTTTGAGAGAAAAGGATCCAGGTTTGCTGGGATTCTGTTTGAGCAACTTGCCTGACAGGCATCACAAAAGCAAACTGAGACCCTGACAGTAAAATGGGAGTAAACCGCTCTCCTCGTGGTTTCAGGCCGCGGGCTGCCCTCTCTCCCAGCAACTTGTCAGATGGAATAAGCACATGAGATGCTTCCATAAGGACCACGAAGAATCCTTTCATGCCCTCGAGCAGCTGGCACAGAGCCCCCAGACTCTAACAAGCGTCGCTTGCAAACTACAGCTGGCAGCAAGGCTGAGAGCAGAATGTTCAAATCGGGAGGATAGCATTTTCCCCCCGAAACAGCCCCTTGTTAGTGAAAACACAAATCTTTACCACGGCTATGGATCAGAGGCTAGCGGGGTCTAAGGAAATGTGTTCCGGATGCTGCCTTCTAGCCTTTACGCAGGGCCACCTGAACGGGGGGAGCCTCTTTTTTTAATACCTCTGGCTGCTCCTTACCTTGATGTTACACGCCAGAGCCTTCCCATCATCCCCTTTAAGCATCAGCTTCATCCCTCGCAGGGACTCCATGGCCTTTACGAAGTCCGTGGACTCCTGGTACTGTATAAAGGCCTCGAACGTCTGCAAGCCGAAGCTGAGCCCCCCAAAGCTCCCACCGGTCATGACTTCTCGGTAGGGGTCGAGCATCGGAATGTCCACATTCTTGATCTTCCCAAAACTTTCAAAGACCACCCGAAGGATCTCCTCGCATGGCTTCTCCCCGCTGGAACCTTTAGGTGCAAACCACTTGCAGGGTAGGCCTTCAAAGTATATGGAATCCGGGCTCTTATCCTGGTCCTGCTCCTCGGGCCCATCAGCCGACGGGGCCCCCCTTTCCTTGGGGAAGTGTTCCCACTCTCCCTGGGCATCTGTGGCCACGACTCTCAGGTCTGTTTTCAGCCCGTTTAGCTTGATGAGCTTCCCGTGTAACTTGGCCTTCAGGATCTGAACCAAACTTCGTGTTTCCGCCTCCCCCTCAAAGCGGATGAAGTCCTTGGTGCTCTTGGAGAGCCGGACGGTGGTGAACTGGTCGGGGCAAATCAGGCTCTTCAGCTGGTCAAGGACCTCCCAGTTGGAGAAGGGCCTCACGGGTTCCGTGCTCTCCGGGAGCAGGACGCTGATCATCAGCTTTGCTATGGGCTTGAGGTAGAGGTGCTGAGCCGCACAGAGCTCGGTGGCCTCGGAGTTATCATACACCACCGTGACCGTCATGGTATCCGCAGGAAACCTTCGAGGGCGAAAGGGAAGATTTTGCCAGAAGTGGAGCAAAACACAGCCTGGGATCTTGCCCGGGGCTAGCATTGGCCGGACCCAGGTCCGACGGTCAGAGGAACAGACACTATCAGGAGAATTAAGACAATAGCTTACATTTGTTGAGTGTGTTTTAGAGGGTGCAGTTTCCACAGACTGTGCCTCTCAGTTTTCTCAACTGTAAGACAGAAACAATAGGATTTCAGGAAGGAGGAAATGAGTGAGTACAGCTGAAACCCTTAGTATCGTGCCTGGCCCACAGGAAGCTCTCCATTGACACAAGCTACGACTCTTTCTTATACGGCTTTATCTCATTTGATTCATGAAGCAACCCGGGAGGTCTTTTCATGCCTGTTTCATAGATGGGGAGATTCAGATGGATTCAGGCAAATGAAATGACTGGCCCATACACTGGGACTCCCAGATTCCAAATCTCCAATCTTTTGCACCATTGAGCTCAAATGTAAAGTCTCAAAGAAACCTGCTGGGGGGCCACAGAAACAGGGCCAGCGAGAAAGACATGTGGCACGTTCATGAACGCACAGCCAGCCGACAGTTCCAACCCAGGCACCTGATCGAGCATCCTTTGCCCAGGTTAGTTCCCAAGCCTGATGTGGCCTATCTACTCTCATTCCTCCGGTCCACCGACCTTCACTAAACCGAACTCTAAGGTCAAGGGAAGAGGAGACAGCCTCTTCTAATGAGCGACAAAGTGAACCTGCCCTCTATTTTGGGACTGGAAAACCCTCCAAACCTGAGTGCTTGGTAGCATTTCATATGAACAAGTGCTCTTAAGCTGTCCCAAGGTGAGTAAGATCACTAATACTGGGAGTAGGGATTTCTGCTCCTATTTTCTTTTCTTTTTCTTTTTATTTATTTATTTTTATTTTTATGTCTTTTTGCCTTTTCTAGGGCCGCTCCTGCAGCATATAGAGGTTCCCAGCCTAGGGGTCCAATCGGAGCTGTAGCCACCGGCCTACACCACAGCTACAGCAACGTGGGATCCGAGCCTCGTCTGCGACCTACACCACAGCTCACGGCAACGCCGGATCCTTAACCCACTGAGCAAGGGCAGGGACCGAACCCGCAACCTCATGGTTCCTAGTCGGATTCGTCAACCACTGCACCACGACAGGAACTCCCTCTGCTCCTATTTTCTGACTTCCCATAGCACTTACTCATGGACTTCCCGTGTGGCTCACAACAATACAGCACTTAGTCATGAAGGGGTTTTTATTTTTTGCCAAAAAGTGGATATATTCAGAATCTGTATCACCTGAGTTTCTCATTAATGCCAACGTGGAGGCGATTTAGACCCAAACGTATATGGCCAAATGATGGACATTCTAACACTAAGTCTTACTACTTAGTCTTACTTACTTACTACTAAGTCTTGGTTAACTTTATAGGTACATATTTCTTTCGTAACAGACCCTGAAGGACAACCCAAGTCAACTCCCTTTAGGTGACTAAGTTTGTCTAAACTGGTTCTGAAATGGCTGCCAAAAGCACTATCTAAGATATTAGGTTCTAGAAATCCTCATGACAGCCAACACTGAACTGGGATGGTGTTAGAATAAACATGTGCTCTTTCTCCAAAAACATTATGTAAAGAGCAAAATGAAGACAAAATCCAGTTCGTTTGCTGTAATTTGCAACAGAAATAAGAGTCAACACTTAACTCCTTTCAATTAATTTGGAATTCAATTAGGATATACTGAACCCCCAAACATTTCTGTAGTCCATAGGTATTTATTTATACCACCTAAAGTAAGGCTTTAAAAAATGTTCCAGAAAAAAACACACACAAAATAGTTAATTGCTTCAAAGTAACTGATGTGTCATGCTCTCTCCATTTAGTCCAGGGATACTGCCTTTGTTTTAAACATTTTAGAATGCTTCGCTTGGGTTGATTGCAAAGTCTGGCTACATTCTTTTCAATATTCTTGATGGAGGTCAATTTTGAAATTCTTTTATCATGGATTGGGTATTTTGAAATCCTCAAAAATTATCTAGAACCAAGAATGTTGGATAAAATGGATGACTAACAGACAAACTGATTTTCTTAATTGGCTTATAACCCACACCGCCCACAAGGAGATTCTGAGAAAGGCTCTACTTTTTTATTTATTTATTTATTTATTTATTTATTTATTTTGGCCATGCCTGTGGCATGCAGAAGTTCCTAGGTCAGGGATTGAACCCAAGCCATAGCAGTGACCCAGGCCACAGCAATGACAATGCAGATCCTTAATCCACTGAGCCATTAGGGAACTCTATTTTTTTTTTCCATTCGTCGGTACATCACTGGACTGGGTAGAGTGCTTTGAAAGAGGGCAAGTTTGAAGGACAAGAGTGGATGTTGTAGTATAACAAACATTTCTGCAGTTGCAAAATGTTTTTGTAGTTGCAAAAATGATCCTGATTTTCCACCATCCCTGTACCCACACCCTTTGTAATGTGACTTTGAGTGGTTGAGTCTATTTTTCCCCAGCCCTTGAATGTGACTGAGCTTTTTTTCCCCTAATAGAATGTGGCAGAAGTGACCAAATGCCAGTTCTAAGACAAGGTGTCAAGTGGCCCTCTCTCTCTTGGAACCCTGCCTTACCATGAGGGCAATCCTGGGCTAGCCTGCTTGAGGATGAAAGGTCACATGAAGAAGAGCCCACCAGTGACAGATGAGCCACCAGCCAGCCCTCGGCCAACCCACCAACTGACAGCTGCCACATAAGCAAACCCCGTCAAGATCAGCTGCAGCCAGCACAGATCAGCAGAATATAGACTTGTGAGAAATAACAAATGTGTTTTGTAATTGGGATTTGGGGACTAGCAGAGGCAAACTACTATGTATAGGATGGATAAACAATAAGGTCCTACTATGTCACACAGGGAACCACACTCAATATCTCATAATAAACCATAATGGAAAAGAATACAGAAAATAATATGTATATGTATAACTGGATCGCTTTTCTGTACAGCAGAAATTAACACAACATGGTAAATAAATCCACTGTACTGCAATCATTTTTTTAATTAAAAAAATAAATGGTTTTTGTTTAAGCCACTGAGTTTGGGGATGGTTTATTATACAACAAGAGCTAACAGATACAAATGTCTAAATTTTAGTCTCAAGATATACAATCCATTTACTAGTTCTTATACAAATAAATAAAAATTATAAAAACTCATTCCTGGGAGAGTTTTGGGAAGAAAGGAAAACTAGGCACCTTCATATCTTGCTAGGGATAGTGAAAATTGATTACATCTTTTTTAGAATAACAGTCCAAGAACCATAAAAATGCTCATCCCCTTTGATCCAGTAACCTCATCTAGAAAAGCATCCTAAGGACATAATTAAAAATAAGAAAAGAACATGTTCAAAGCTGCTTATTGCAGTGTCATTTTAGATACAATTTTGTCAAAACTATGTATTACATAGGAATGAAGTTTAGAAATTGAGTTCTGTTTTTGTTTTTTGGGTTTTTTTTTTTTTTTTTGTCTTTTTGCCTTTTCTAGGGCCGCTCCTGTGGCCTGTGGAGGTTCCCAGGCTAGGGGTCGAATCAGAGCTGTAGCTGCTGGCCTACACCAGAGCCACAGCAACGCCAGATCTGAGCCACGTCTGCAACCTACACCACAGCTCACGGCAACACTGTGAGCAAGGCTTGCTTAACCCACTGAGCAAGGCTAGGGATCGAACCCACAACCTCATGGTTCCTAGTCGGATTCATTAACTACTGAGCCATGACAGGAACTCTGAGTTCTGTTTTTTTTTTTTTTTTTTCAAAGTGGTTTTCATAAAACTTCTTGCTGACTTACACTGTTAACAGATGAATTTTTAACCACTCATTTGAAAGTAAATGGATTTTATTTAAAACTACCATTTTCCCTTCCACTTAAAAGTATATTCATGAAGATGACTAAAAATCATCAACCCCTTGAGATTAGATATATCCTCATATCCTTACCAAAAATGACTTCTACACAAAGAAACAGTTTCTGTTTTTAGCCTGATCTCCACTTTCCTGAGGTGTAACAAAGGATCTCATCAAAATTGGAGGGAAATGAGTCAAATGGTATTTTACAGTGTTTAACGTGCTTTTTTTTTTTTTTTTTTTTGGGCCGTGCCTGCAGCATGCGGAAGCTCCTGGACCAGGGATTGAACCTGCGCCACAGCAGCAGCCCAAGCCACAGAAGCGACAATGCTGGATCCTTAACCCACTGAGCCACCAGGAAGTCCTAGGTGCTATATTTTTGACAAAAAAAAAAAAATGGCTATCACTTTCATCTCACACCAAAGCAAAACCAAGCAGTAAATTCTATACCAGAGGTCACAACTCAGATGACCACAGTGAACAACAAGGTGGTCTCAGCGAGCAGAGACCACTGAGCAGGGGCAGAGGCAGATGCCCCATCTGAAGGCACAGCAGCCTCCGTGAGGGAGGGCCTAGCGTGGCCATGTCCTCCTATTCATCCAGAGGCCAGACATCTAGGCCCTTATGAGAAATCGGATTTTCAGAAGTTGGCAGTCAATGGGAATAATTTACAAGCACTGCAAAGTGCATATAAACATACCTGCAGGCCTCTCTGGCCTTCCTGTCCACGGCCTGTGCTCTAGAGTTTATCTTTGTTCAGCCAGCCCACTGGTGACAGGGCTCTATGCCTCGATTCAGAGGCATTTATTTTCTGACTTTCCCAAGAGAACCCAGTGGTTGGGGTTTTTTAATGGCCACACCCATGGCATATGGAAGTTCCCAGGCCAGGGATCAAATCCAAGCCACAGCTGTGACCTATGCCACAGCTGAGGAAACGCCAGATCCTTTTATTTTATTTTTTTCAATTGTTTTCAAAAATTGAAGAAAAAAAAAAAACTGGCCTTCTTTAAAATCCTCAACTCCGATTCAATGTGTTTCCCAACCACAGCAACAGCAGCAAATTAGATACCCCTTCTCTCTGGCCCTGTTGGTCACAGGCTTTAAAATGCAATGTTGATGAAGATTTCATCTTCAAATCCTCTCCCACAATAGGAAGCTAATCTTCCAATCTTATTTTTTTAAATATAGAGGACCTATTTTTTTAAATATGGGGAACTATATCCAATCATTTGTGATGGAACATGATGGCAGATAATATGAGAAAAAGAATGAGTATACATACGTATATATGACATGACTGCGTCGCTTTGCTGTACAGCAGAAATTGACAGAACATTGTAAACTAACTATAAATAACGATAAATTATAAACTCTAAATTAACTATAATAAATTTTTTTTAATATAGAGGACCTAATGTGTACCAAGAAGTAAGCTTTTTACGTAGGTCATGGCTTCGATACTACAGCAATGTCACCAGCAACTTCTGCCAGATCAACTGAAAATTGACCAGTCAGTGCCCGGTGCCTAGTAATGACGACTTCTCAATGTGATGCTTTTTCCTTAACTAAGCCTCAAGCCAACACTAACACAAAAGCGGCGGGGAAGGAAGAGGATTACTGCCAGGAAGACAGTAATACAGTAATACAAGTAAAAGAAATACACATGCACAGTGGGCACATGCACGCGCGTGCACACACACACATACACACAGACCTCTGTATAAAGTCTAGAAGGATGTACATCAAACTATCAAAAATATTTTGTCTAGGAAATGGATTGAGAGTATTCTTATTGTTTCAATTTTTGAATATTTACAATAAACGTGGTATTTTCTATTAAATTTTTAGTTAAAAAGAGGAAACTCACATGATAATAAACCATTAAAATGAAGCCATTCGGGGAGTTTCTGTTGTAGCTCAGTGGGTTAAGGACCCAATGTAGTCTCTGTAAGTATGTGGGTTCAACTCCTGGCCTCCTTCAGTGGGTTAAGGATCCGGCGGTGCCGCCAGCTGCGGCACGGCTCACGGATGCGGCTCAGATCTGGTGTTGCCATGGCTGTGGCACAGATCTCAGCTGCAGTTCTGATTGGACCCCTAGCCCAGGAACTTCCATATGCCGCAGTTGCAGGAGTAAAAAAAAATAAATGAATAAAAATAAATAAAAGGAAGCAGTTCGGGAGTTCGCTGGTTGGCCTAGTGATTAGAGGATGTGGCATTGTCACTGCTGTGGCTCAGGTCACTACTGTAGTGCGGACTCAAACCCTGGCACTGGAACATCTGCGTGCCACAGGCACGGCCAAAAAATAAAAATTAAAAAAAAAAAGGTAGCAGTTTATAGCTGCTGATAGAAAGTCCCCCAGAAAAGAACCAAAGCAGAGCAATACAACAACAACTCTTTCCCCTGTCAAAGACTCCAAAAACACCCCTCTGTCTGCCATCACTGTGAATGTCCAACCCAAGTTTGTCTGAGACCTGCCTGAAGCCTGGGAGATGAGAATAGGACTTTGGGTAATAAAGGAGCACATGGCTACTTCAATACTAGCTACACCATAAGCCGCAAAAGTTATTTTCCAAAACTACTTTATTGGAGCATAATCAATATATGATAAACTATGTTTCATAAAATAATAAACTGCACATGTATCAAAAGTATACATTTTGATGAGTTTTGACATATATTCACATACTTATGAAACCATCACTGCAATCAAGAGAGTGAAAATGCCCATCACCCCACCAGCTTCTTCGTGCCCCTTTGTAATTTTTCCCCTGCCCCGGCAAACACGGATCTGAGCGCAGAATGTTTAAGTCTTCACTGATTCATTTTAGAGCAAAAGCAGACTGACATTTCTGGAAAATACTCATAGTTACATACAATATTCAACTTGAACAGGTGCTTTCTTCTAAATCAGGATACTTTATTTCTTTTCTTTTCTTTCTTTTTTTTTTTTTTTTGCTTTTTAGGGTCACACCCACAGCATATGAAAGTTCCCAGGCTAGGGGTTGAATCAGAGCTGCAGCTGCCGGCCTACACCACAGCCACAGCAATACCAGATCCGAGTCGCATCTGCAATGCCGGATCCTTAACCCACTGAGAGAGGCCAGGGACAGAACCCGCAACCTCATAGCTCCTAGTCGGATTCGTTAACCACTGGGCCATGACAGGAACTCCTAAATCAAGATACTTTCTTGACTCTAAGCTTAAATATGCCAACTCTTGAATCTAGTTAAAGCTATATAGGGCTCTGCCTCGCTCTTGAAAATAGGTTTGAAAAAGTTTGTGCTTTTCTACCCATACAGTCCTTGTTTTTAACCCTGTTTAAACATGTTCAAAAAGTAATCTATTGCTCGACCTTACTAATTATTAGAGAAATGCAAATCAAAACTATAATGAGGTATCACCTCACACCAGTCAGAATGACCATCATCAAAAATTCTACATATAAATGTTGGAGAGGGTGTGGAGAAAAGGGAATGCTTGCACACTGTTGGTGGGAATGTAAATTGGTGCAACCACTATGGAGAACAGTATGGAGGTTCCTTAAAAAACCAAAAATAGCACTACGAGATGATCCAGCAATCCCACTCCTGGGCATATATCTGGACAAAACTTTCACTGAAAAAGATACATGCCCAGTGTTCACAGTAGCACTATATACAATAGCCAAGACATGGAAGCAAACTAAATGTCTAGCAACAGATGAATGGATAAGGAAGTTGTGCATATATACAATGGAATATTACTCAGCCATAAAAAAGAATGAAATAATGTCATTTGCAGCAACATGGATGGACCTAGAGATTATAACACTAAGTGAAGTAAGTTAGAAAGAGAAAGACAAACACCATATGATATCACTTATATGTGGAAACTAAAAAAATGATACAAATGAACTTATTTACAAAATAGAATCTGACTCATGGACATAGGGGAAAAAAGTATGATTACCAAAGGGGAAAGGTAGAGGAGGGATAAGTTAGAAGTTTGGGAATAACATATACATATTACTATATATAAAACATAAACACGGAGTTCCCGTCGTGGCGCAGTGGTTAACGAATCCAACTAGGAACCATGAGGTTGCGGGTTTGATCCCTGGCCTTGCTCAGTGGGTTAAGGACCCGGCATTGCCATGAGCTGTGGTGTAGGTCGCAGACGTGGCTTGGATCCCACGTTGCTGAGGCTATGGTGTAGGCCGGCAGCTACAGCTCTGATTAGACCCCTGGCCTGGGAACCTCCATATGCTGCGGGAGCGGCCCAAGAAAATGGCAAAAAGACAAAAAAATAAATAAATAAATAAACAACAAGTATCTACTGTATAGCACAGGGAAATATATTTAATATCTTATAATAACCTATAATGTAAAAGAATCTGAAAAAGAATATATATATACACACATACATATATATGTATAACTGAATCACTTTGCTATATACCCGAAACTAATGCAAAATGATCAACTATACTTCAATAAAAAAGTAATTTATTTTAAATTAGATATATTATTTAGTAGATACGGTTATGCATTTTATGTGTATTTTTATGTATTAATAAAAATATATCCACCCAATTATTAGGGAATGATTTAAAATTGATTCTTTAGAACAACATAATTTGCCCTCTAAATATCCTTTTTTAAAAATTGAGGGGGAGTACCCTTCCTGGCTCAGTGGTTAACAAACCTGACTAGGATCCATGTGGGTTTAATCCCTGGCCTCGCTCAGTGGGATAAGAATCTGGCGTTGCCATAAGCTGTGGTGTAGGTTGCAGGCACAGCTCAGATCTAGCGTTGCTGTGGCTGTGGTGTAGGCCAGCAGCTGCAGCTCCAGTTTGACCCCTAGCCTGGAAACCTCCATATGCTGCAAGTGCAGCCCTAAAAAGACCAAAAAAAAAAAAAAAAAGGAAAAAAAAAAAAGAGTCCTGATGGCAAGGAAAGGCATAGGTATGGCTTCCATAAATTATCAAAAACCTGAATTTTAATCAATATTTTTAACTCGTCCCATGTTCTAGTATGTTCCACCACCATGACCTCCCCAGTGGCCCCACACATACACACATCTTTCTTCTAGCCCTGTGGTTAAAAAAGCAGCACTATCGGAGTTCCCGTCGTGGCGCAGTGGTTAACGAATCCGACTAGGAACCATGAGGTTGCGGGTTCGGTCCCTGGCCTTGCTCAGTGGGTTAACGATCTGGCGTTGCCGTGAGCTGTGGTGTAGGTTGCAGACGCGGCTCAGATCCTGCGTTGCTGTGGCTCTGGTGTAGGCCGGTGGCTACAGCTCCAATTGGACCCCTAGCCTGGGAATCTCCATATGCCGCGGGAGCGGCCCAAGACCAAGAAATAGCAAAAAAAGACCAAAAAAAAAAAAAATCACTTGTTCTTTAACACTTTTGCAGAGGCAAATGAGAGCTCCTCCAACCTTAAAAAAAAATTAGAGTTATCCAGGGATGTTGACACAGTGTGCATTCCAGCAGTATCTTGTGTACATAGCTTTTCACCCAACCTGTTCCCAATGCCAGAACATTTCTAGCAGATTCTCAGAGAAACAGAGCTGCTTTCTCTAGGCATGCACCCCCTCACTGTCCTTGCTTCTATACCTAGTAGCAAAGCTGACTAAGCAGCAGTGGAATAAGAGATTAGAGAAAAGGAAACAGTTTTGAGATATTTCCACAGACCTAAAATGGTTGTTTGAACTTGCGGTGAACATTAAATAAATTCTACAAGGGTCTGCATCTGAAGCTCCTCTAATACCTTCTCTCGTTTCAGAAGACACTAGAGAGACGCCTCTGTTATACTTCAGGGGCTTTAGATCAGAAATACGACTCCAAAACGTTAAAAGCACTTGAGGCGTGGGAGTTCCTGTCGTGGCTCAGCAGTAACGAACCCAACTAGTATCCATGAAGATATGGATTCAATCCCTGGCCTTACTCAGTGGGTTAAGGATCCAGTGTTGCCGTGAGCTGTGGTGTAGGTTGAGGACGCAGCTCGGATCTGGCGTGGCTGTGGCAGTGGTGTAGGCTAATTCCACAGCTTGGGCTCTTACCTTCCTTGATAATTATATAGCTATCCTCTTTTATGTATTTAATACATATTCAATAGTCTTTTGTGCTTATTTTATATTAGGCCGTATTGGTGCACAAGACATGAGGCTTGATCTCCACGGATTAGAGAGACAAGGAATCTAGTAACGTTAATGCAAGTTATAAGGATTTCCTAGCTGAGGGTGAACACAGGGTATTTGAGACGATGTAGGATTGGACCCCTAGAACCTCCATATGCCAGGGGTGCGGCCCCTGAAAAGACAAAAAAAAAAAAAAAAAAAAAGCACTTGAGTTGTGAGCAAAGTATCCCTCATTCATTTTCTCTCCCTTTTTTCTCACTCTTATAAATATTTTCTGTCAGAGTGCTAGCAAGGCCATTTGGATTGAGGCATGTTTCTTTTAAAAACAGTGGGGAAAAAAAATACGACCATCTGTACAACTCGGTATTCTCTTTCAAAACAGTTCTTTCCTACAGGATAGAGGATAACATGAGAACAAGAATGTGTATGTGTGAATGACCGGGTCACTTTACTGTACGGCAGAAATTAACACAACATTGTAAATCAACTATAATAAAAATTTCTTAAAAAAGAAATTGACAGAACACTGTAAATCAACTATATAATAAAAAACATTTTTTAAAAAAACCAAGGTAGTTCTTTGCTCCCTTTCTTTTTTCTTTGGGCTTTTGAAACTTAAAGGCATTTTGAAAGCACTTAAGATGATAGTTACATCAACATATTTATTGTCAGCAGAGCAGCCAAAATGTATTTGGTTCAAATCAACCTGGCCCATTTCCAACTTCCTAACCAGTACAGAATCCCAGTAAATCTTGACCAAATAGAAATATTCCCTGGTTTTTCAGTCAAGAGGTCATTGACAACACGGATGTGTTTTGACACATCATTAACCCAAACAACCATTTTCAACTGAGGCTGACCACATGCTCTGATCTTGAAAATTTTTATTTTTATTTATTTGTTTATTTTTGTCTTTTTGCCTTTTATAGGGCCGCTACCGCTGCACATGAAGGTTCCCAGGCTAGGGGTCTAATCAGAGCTGTAGCCACATGGCCTACGCTGGAGCCACAGCAACGCGGGATCCAAGCCTCGTTTGCGACCTACACCACAGCTCACGGCAGCGCTAGATCCTTAACCCACTGAGCGAGGCCAGGGATTGAACCCGCAACCTCATGGTTCCTAGTCAGATTTGTTAACCACTGTGCCACGACGGGAACTCCCTGAAGAATTTTTAAATTGCATCATTAAAATGAGCAGCATACAGTGTTGCAATAATAGGAACATATCCAATACAGGACCCATCAAATGACTAAATTCTCAAATTAAGATGGTCCTAAAGCGCTCACTGGGGCACTGGAGGCTTTCAGGACAGACAGGAAGTGACTTTTGGAGACCCGCAGCCATGTAGCAATGATAAATTTGTGACCATGAAATACTGGAGTCCTACTGAGAGAGGATCTCTTCTACCTGCACTCAAAGAAAATCTACTCAGAGGTAGAATTTAGTTTGGGAAATCTTGATTTTGGTTGTTTTTTGTCTTTTGTCTTTTAAGGGCCACACCCATGGCATATGGAGGTTCCCAGGCTAGAGGTCGAATCAGAGCTGCAGCTGAAGAAAACTGGATTCATGTTAATTCATCGCTTTGGGCAACTTAATTTCTTGGTTTTGTTTCCCCATTTTATTTTGTTTATTTATTTATTTATGTCTTTGGTCCTTTTTAGGGCCGCACCTGTGGCATATGGAACTTTCCAGGCTAGGGGTCGAATTGGAGCCATAGTCGCTGGCCCACGCTGCAGTCACAGTCACGCCAGATCTGAGCCACATCTGCGACCTACAGCACAGCTCACGGCAACGCCAGATCCTTGACCCACTGTGTGAGACCAGGATTGAACCCGCAACCTCATGGTTCCTCGTCAGATTCGTTTCCGCTGCACCACGACAGGTACTCCCTGTTTCCCCATTTTAAAAGATCATACAAATGTTTCCTTTATGTGATAATGTTGGTGAAAGCAAAGTATTTCTGAGGCTAATAAAAATAAATTAACCCAATTACTCAGCCGTAAAAAAGAGTGAAACATGGCCATTTGCAGTACTGCGTTGGGACCTAGAGAATATTATGCTTAATGAAATAAGACAGAGAAAGACAAATATCACTTATATGTGGAATCTAACAAATAATACAAGTGAATCTATATACAAAACAGAAGCAGACTCACAGAAAACAAACTTATGGTTACCAAAGGGGAAAGGGGGGTGGGGGACAAATTAGAGGTATGAGATTAACATATACAAACTACTATACATAAAATAGATAAGCAGCAAGGGTTTCCCGTATAGCACAGAGAATTATGCACAATATTTTGTGATAGCCTATAATGGAAGATAATCTGCAAAAACACTGAATCGGATTTCCCGTCGGGGCTCAGTGGAAACGAATCTGACTAGCATCCATGAGGTTTCAGGTTCAATCCCTGGGCCTCACTCGGTGGGTTAAGGGTCCGGCGTTGCCGTGAGCTGTGGTGTACGTCGCAGACACAGCTCGGATGCGGCGTTGCTGCGGCTCTAGTGTAGGCCGGCAGCCACAGCTCCGACTGGACCCCTAGTCTGGGAACCCCCATACGCCATGGGTGTAGCCCTAAAAACAAATAAATACTGAATCACTATGCTGTACACCTGAAACCAACACAATATTGTAAATTGACTCTATGTCAATTAAAAAATAAAAAGAAATAAATTTGCCTAAATAAAGGTTCGTGTTCAGCTTTTCTACGCAAATGCACTTACATGACCCTCTCTGTTAGTGAGTACAAGAGTCACTCTAGGGTTGCAAGAGAGGGAGCCCTGTTTTCAAATATGCACAGGGCAGTGGGCAGACCTGTCTGACCCATCGTTTAGTCTTTTGCGCCCCGCCCCCCTTTTAGCGCTGCGAAAAGTTTTGTTGCAGAACACCCCTCTCTAGTCACGTGCAGGCAGGAGTACAGCTTTAAACCTTGGATTCCTTTACTACAACGCTATTATGTAGACTCGTTGCTTTTTCTTCTTCATATTAAAAAAAAAAAAGCTATCAGGGATTTGTTTTTTCCTAGGGCTGCTCCCCCGGCGTAAAGAGGTTTCCAGGCTAGGGGTCTCATCGGAGCTGTAGCCGCCGGCCTACGCCACAGCCATAGCAACGTGGGATCCGAGCCGCGTCTGCAACCTACATCATAACTCACGGCAACACCAAATCCTTAACCCACCGGGATCGAGGCCAGGGATCGAACCCTCAATCTCATGGTTCCTAGTCGGATTCATTAACCACTGTGCCACGATGGGAACTTCCCGCTATCAAGGATTTAAAGGAATGTCGCTGAGTATCTTCTGCACTTTGGCCTCATTCACTGAACAGTCAGAGCATTATTTGTGGGAAATGCTTATCAACAAGCCACCAGTGTTTTCCGTCTTGGTTTTATCTTTACAGCCTGAAAATTACCAGCAAAATTCCTGCCCACAGTCGCCACCTACAGGGGGAAAGCAGCCTTTACATGGGGACGGTGCTTTGCACTCCTAAGCAGTTTCTGAGAGCTGTACTATATCTCAACCTTCTTAAAATCCCAAGGTAAACTTATTTGACTACAAGTCCCACAGAATAGGATATTACTCAATACCTTCTGGTGAGAATGTGATCAAGCGAAGAAACACTGGAGAAGCCACAATTCTTGTGAACTCTTCAGGGTGGATCACGGTGTCATAGCATCCTGACCATGGAACACTGCCAGAGAGAAAGAGGCACAAAGTCAAAAGCCAATTAAGTAGGTTAAAAAAAAAAGCATTGTACATTCACATTTACAATTTTCAGCATGAACTCTGTGAGGTTTGCACAGTGGCACCTGTGAAGTATCCATCATGACCTGGGTTTTTTTTGTGTGTGTGTCTTTTTTTTTTTTTTTTTTTTTTTTGGTCTTTTTTTTTTAGGGCCGCACCAGAGGCATATGGAGGTTTCCAGGCTAGGAGCAGCTGCCGGCCTATACCACAGCCACAGCAACACAGGATCCGAGCCGTGTCTGTGACCTACACCCCAGCTCACGGGAACGCCAGATCCGTAACCCACTGATCGAGGCCAGGGATCAAACCCACATCCTCACGGATGCTAGTCCGGCTCGTTAACCCCTGAGCCACAACGGGAACTCCCATGACCTGGGTTTTGCACCTATTTAATAACAATTACAGATATCAGTGTGGCCAACCCATTTCTCACTTTTCATGCCTACATTAAACTTCTGTAGAAATTCTATACAGAAAGAAAGTCTATAGAAACTCTACAGAGTTACTATATATTTAGTTAGTGTTATGCCTTCCAGTTTTTTTTTTGAAAGAGCACTACTCTAAAATTGTACTACTAGTATGAGAAAGGGCACCACTAACAGAAATCTTTGTACAGATCTTTAAAAAAAACTATTTCCTCAAAATATAGTCCCATGTCAAAGGATAGGAGTATGTTTATACGGCTCATTACATATTGTCAAGTTGTTCTCCTAAAAGATAAAATCAGTTTATTGTGCCATCAGCAGGATTAATGTGCCTGCTTTCCTTGCAGCCCTGTTCACATAGGATCCTTATCATTCTGATTTCTGCTACCTTTGTTAGTATATAAAGGCAACTTACAGTGGCTCTAATTTGCATTTCATTTTTCTGGGGCTGAAGCTCCCGTCAACCCTGACATTGATATTCAACCGCCTAGACAATGTCTCCAAGCTGGATGTTCCATCTGCATCTCAATCTCAATTCCCATCCCCCCACCCCGCCACAAACCTGCCCCTCAACCCAGTGACTCCTATCTCCCTAAATAGTGGCACCCACTAAGGTGCTCAGGCTCAGAACCAGGCGTTCTTCCTCCCCTCCTCTCGGACCCAGTCCTTCAGCAAGTCCTTCTGAGCCCGCCTTTACCAGATGTTCCAAATTTATCTCCGTCTTCACAGCTACTCCCTGAGTCCAAGTCGCCATCATCTCCCACCTGGATTATTACACCACCACCACCGCTCTCTCCTCCCATCATTGCCCCCCCCCACCCCGTAAAGTCCAAGCTACACAATGGTCAAGGTGACTTTTTTTTTTTTTTTTTTGTCTTTTTAGGTCCACACCCGCAGCATATGGAAGTCCCCAGGCCAAGGCTCTAATCGGAGCTGTAGCTGCAGGCCCACACCACAGCCACATCAGCACCAGATTTGAGCCATATCTGCGACCTACAACACAGCTCACGGCAACGCTGGATCCTTAACCCACTGAGCGAGGCCAGGGATCGAACCTGCAACCTCATGGTTCCTAGTCAGATTCGTTAACCACTGAGCCACGATGGGAACTCCAAGGTGATTTTTTTTTTTTTTAAACCTTAACTCTGATGGCACTGCTGCTCCTCTGTTCAAAATCCTCCGTGGCTTCCCATCACACTTTGAACCAAATCCAAACTATTTCCCCTCCAATACAACGCCTGGCCACCTCTTCCTTCCCATCCTGTGCCCTTCTCCCTACTACCCTTGCCCTCTCCATCCCAGTCACACTGGCCCTGACTATTCCTCGAACACATCGCAGTCCACTCTTCAGAGCCTCTGCCCTTCTCGTGGCCGCCTCCTTCCCAGAACACGGCTCAGAGAAGCCTTCCCAGAACACGGTCTTAAATGGCACTCCTCCCACCCCTGTCACTTTGCAGTGTATCAGCCCATCTTATTTTCACTGTCACACCGAAATGCTCAAATTATCATGTGGATCCATCAACCTGCTTTTTTTATCTGCCCCACTCCACCCCTTAGTCTGTCAGTTCCTTGAGGGTAGGTAGGGCTGTGTTTGTCTGGTTCACTATTTTATCTTCAGAGCCTAGAACAGGGCCTGGCACATCATGGGAACTCAACAATGTTTCTGAATTTCTGAATTTCAGAATTTCTGAAACAGAAACTCTGCTCATCAACTACATTTAAAACAGACTCACTTTAGGGATTAATCTCCAAAATTTATAAATACCTCCTGCCGCTCCATACCAAAAAAAACAAACCACCCCATCCAAAAATGGGCAGAAGATCTAAACAGACAGTTCTCCAAAGAAGACATACACATGGCCAAAAAACACAGGAAAAGATGTTCACCATCACTCATTATTAGAGACATGCAAATCGAAACCACTCTGAGGTACCACCTTCCACCGGCCAGAATGGCCGTCATCCAAAAGTCTACAAACAAGAAGTGCTGGAGAGGGGGTGGAGAAAAAGGAACCCTAGTACACTCTTGGTGGGTTTGTAAATTGGTGCAACCACTGTGATTCCTCAGGAAACTAAAAACAGAATTACCATTTGATCCAGCAATCCCACTCCTGGGCATCTATCCAGAGAAAACCAGGACTCGCAAAGACACAAGTACTCCGATGTTCATTGCAGCACTCTTTGCAATAGCCAAGACTTGGAAACAACCTAAATGTCCATCGACAGAGGAGTGGATAAAGAAGATGTGGTACATATACACAATGGAATATTACTCAGCCATTAAAAGGAACGAAATACCAGCATTTTTAGCAACATGGATGGACCTAGAAATAAATTATCATGCTAAGTGAAGTCAGCCATACAATGATGCACCAACATCACATGCTATCACTGACATGCGGAATCTGAAAAAAGGACAGACTGAACTTCTTTGCAAAACAGATGCTGACTCACAGACATTGAAAAACTTATGGTCTCCGGAGGAGACAGTTTGAGGGGTGGGGGGATGTGCCTGGGCTGTGGAATGGAAAGCCTGTGAAATCAGATTATGCTCATTATGCAACTACAGATGTGATAAATTCATTGAATAAAAAAAATTAAAAAATAAAACAGACTCACTTTGCTGTACAACAGAAACTGAAGAAACATTGTAAATAAACTATATATATATATATATTTTTTTGTCTTTTTGTCTTTTCTGGGGCTGCACCCACGGCATATGGAGATTCCCAGGTTAGGGGTCTAATCGGAGCTGTAGGTGCCAGCCTACGCCACAGCCACAGCAACGCAAGATCCAAGCCGCGTCTGTGACCTACACCACAGCTCATGGCAACGCCGGATCCTTAACCCACTGAGCAAGGCCAGGGTTCAAACCCACAACCTCATGGTTCCTAGTCGGATTCATTAACCACTGAGCCAGGAGGGGAACTCCGTAAATCAACTATATTTAAATTAAAAAAATAGACTCACAGACATAGAAGACACATTTATGGCAGGAGGAAGGATAAATTAGGAGTTTGGGATTAACAGATACACACCACTACATATACTGATTTTTATTTTTTCCATTATAGCTGGTTTACAGTGTTTTGTCAATTTTCTACTATATAGCAAGGTGACCCAGTTACACATATACATGCAGACATTCTTCACGACACTACATATAATATAAACGACAAGGTCCTACTGTATAGCACAGGGAAGTATATTCAATATCTTGTAATAAACCATAATTTAAAAGAATATGAAAAAGAATGTGTGTGTATATATATGTATAACTGAATGTATATATATGTATATATGTGTATAACTGCCTGTGTATATATATATAATTGAATCACTTTGCTGTACACCTGAAACTAATATGACCCTGTAAATCAACTATACTTCAATATTTAAAAAAATGTGTTATTTCCACATTGAAAATACTAATAGTAAATAGCACCTGGAGATGACTAGTGAAATGCTAATACAGACTTGCTGGTCCTTTGAAGGTTCCTAGAGCTTCTACCTTTAATCAGTGAGCACAGAGATCAGCCAAGTGCACCTCCGTTTAAGGCACTTCATAGGCTACAGTGATGACTTACCCTCAGAGAACTGAGCCTAGAAAGAGAACAGAATTAAGACAGTGACCTGCCATCTGAGGAAGAAAACAGTGAATGCCATGAGAAACGCAGGATGCTTTGGGCCACAGAGAAGTGAGACTGGGTTTAACCCTCTTCCACATGAAACGCGTGTTAGAATCCCTGGGAATAGACCTCAGTGGTTTTCAAATGCGCTCTGGCGCTGGACCCTTTAAGAGCGGTGGGTTGCACATAGCTACAGTTGACAGTAGTTGTCACAGTGAGTGGCACACAGCGACAGGCACCACTGTCACTGCTGAGCAGGGGGCCAGAGCTGCTAAATGTCCCAAGTGCCTGAACAGACTTGCACAATGAAGACCGCTCACCCCAAACGCCAGCACGGAAATGGCTCATACCTGTCCTTCTAGAACATACGGAGTTGCCTTCAGTGCCTTCCAGCTTAACCTTTCTAACACGTTAGTTTTTTGGTCTTCATTTCTTTGTTTGGCCGCACCCGTGGCATGTGAAAGTTCCCCGGCCAGGGATGGAACCCACACTGCAGTTACAACCTATGGCACAGCTGCGGCAATGCCAGCTCCCTAACCCACTGTGCCACACAGGGATTTCCTAGGTCATCATTTCTGAGTTGGTTTTTCCCCCTGAACTCTTTTCATCATTTGGACTCAGGTCCTATTCACACTAAGCATTCAGCAGAAAGAAAACCTGAATCCAAGCAAGGCGCGCCAGACGGTCTTTTGGGGACCCTAGCAGAGCGGGCTTCGAAACCCTAGCCCAGAAGAAAGCTACCACGTACAGATAATGCTCAGTTCCCGGCCAGGAGGCCCTCCCCACGATGGCCACAGCATTCCTGTAGGTTACAATTATTCGCGTTGCAGAGTCAGTTCTACAGCAGGTTCGATAATTCCCTATTTACACAGTAAGACAGGAAGTTAATCCTAAATCAGAATCTTCCTGATTGGGGGCTAGTTTCCCTAGAGCAGGGGTCTGGGGCCCACAGGGTCAGGTTACAGCCCAGGACATGGGGGATGCGACCCCAGCTAAAGCAGTCAGCACCGCACAGCTCTGCCCTCTATTGGCAAAACTCAGACCACACCTTCTGACATTTCAAGAGAAGCTGGAAATCCTGACTTTTATTGAGCGCTTTGGTTTTCAGTGTTGGCCCCTAATTTGATTGTTTTTTAAACTATGGTACAGGCTGAAGCACACCCATCTAGGGCTGAACATGACTCAGGACCCCTGGCTTTCTCCTTCTGCTTGGTTGCACGTACCCAGTGTTCTCCAAAGAGTCAGAAAATTTTAGTTAGATAGTTAGTTATTTTTGTCTTTTTGCCTTTTCTTGGGCCGCTCCCGTGGCATATGGAGGTTCCCAGGCTAGGGGTCTAATCGGAGCTGTAGCCACCAGCCTACACCAGAACCACAGCAATTTGGGATCCAAGCCGTGTCTGTGACCTACACCACAGCTCACGGCAATGCCGTATCTTTAACCCACTGAGCAAGGCCAGGGATCAAACCCGAAACCTCATGGTTCCTAGTCAGATTCGTTAACCACTGAGCCACAACAGGAACTCCAAGATTCAGAAAATTTTAAAACAAGAATTAGATATGCTATATCCAGACAAAACTCTAATTGGAAAAGATACGTGCACCCCTATATTCATCACAGCACTATTTACAATAAATAGCCAGGACATGGAAACAACCTAAATGTCCATCAAAAGAGGAAAGGATAAAGATGTGGTGTACTATGGTATACACACACACACACACACACACACACACACACACACACACACACACGCAATGGCATATTACTTAGCCATAAAAATGAAACAATGCCATTTGCAGCAATATGGATGCAACTAGAGATTCTCATGCTAAATGAAGTCAGAAAGAGAAAGACAAATACCATAAGATGTCACTTCTATCTGGAATCTAAAATATGGCACAAAATGAACCTTTCCATAGAAAAGAAACAGACCAAGGGACACAGAGAATAGACCCATGGTTGCCAAGGGGGGTGGGGGAGGGATGGGTTGGAAATTTGGGATTAGCAAAATGCAAACTAGTACATATAGAACAGATAAACAACTTGGGCCTACTGCAGAGCACAGGGAACTATATTCACTATCCTATGATAAAACATAATGGAAAGTAACATGAAAAGGAAATTAATACAACATTGAAAATCAACTATACTTCAATAAAATTTCTTTAAAGTTTAAAAAAATAGTTAAGTATGGGGTTCCCACTGTGGCTAGTTAAGAATATGACTGCAAAAAAAAAACAAAAAACGAAAAAAAGGAGTTCCCGTCATGGCTCAGTGGTTAACAAACCCGACTAGGAACCATGAGGTTGCGGGTTTGATCCCTGACCTGGCTCAGTGGGTTAAGGATCTGGCATTGCCGTGAGCTATGGTATAGGTCGCAGACGTGGCTCGGATCTGGCATTGCTGTGGCTGTGGTGTAGGCCAGCAGCTATAGTTCCGATTCAACCCCTAGCCTGGGAACCTCCATGTGCCTCGGGTGCGGCCCTAAAAAGACAAAAGACATAAAAAATAAAAAAAAAAAAGAAAGAAAGAAAGAATACAACTGCAGTGGCTCAGGTGATTCAGGTCGCCGTGGAGGCATGGGTTTGATCCCTGGCTGGGTGCAGTGGGTTAAGGATCCAGCATTGCCACAGCTGTGCAGAGCTGTGGCTCGGATTCCACCCCTGGCCTGGGAACTTCCATGTGCCATGAGTGCAGGAAAAAAAATTAAATATGCTGACAGCTGGACAAGGGGACAAGCAAGAAAAAGTGAGATGGGGACTGGCTCAAGGACCCAGGTAGGGCACACCAGGAGATGAGTACAGGCTCTGCCATGTTCTTCTTTGTTCAGAGCTTCTTGGAGTTCCCATCGTGGCACAGTGGAAACAAATCTGACTAGCATCCATGAGGATGCAGGCTCGATCCCTGGACCCACTCAGTGGGTTAAGGATCCGGCGTTGCCGTGAGCTGTGGTGTGGGTCACAGACAAGGCTCAGATCCTGCATGGCTGTGGCTGTGGCGAAGGCCAACAGCTGTGGCTCGGATTCGACCCCTGGCCTGGGAACCTCCATGTGCTGTGGGGGCAGCCCTAAAAAGCAAAAACAAACAAACAAACTTCCCGACATCTCCCTAATTCTTACTGCATCAAGTCATGAGTTCCTTTCAAGGCTCTCCAAAACATGACCCCACCCCAGCTCACCAGCCTTATATATATTTCATCATCCCCTGGGTCCATCCCCCAGTCTCTCTTGAGTCCCTTCAAACATGTTGATCCCTTCTTTCCAAATGTCCTCTCTCCCTAGGTGAGTCCCACCCACCCTTCAAAGCCTTACTCACATCCCACCTCATTTATGAAACCTCCTCCGTGACACTGAACAGTACAATGCTTTTGAACTCAAGGGCTGGTGTCAACCAGACGTGGGGTTCAAATCTCAAATCCCACCTCGGCCGCGGACCAGCTGGCTGATTTACATAACCTCTCTGAGCTTCAGAAGATGATAAGAGCACCTAGCTTACAGGATTTTTGAAGGTTTAAGGAAAATGATGCGACTAAAGTATTTAACTCTCATTAGTGCTCAATTAATGTGAGCTCTTAGACAGTGAAAGACAAACATTATATGATATCACTTATACGTGGAATCTATAAAAAAGGGATACAAAATAAGGATGAACTTATTTGCAGAACAGAAACAGACTCAGACTTTGAAAAGGGTTAGGGTTACCGAAGGGGACAGGTGTGTGTGGGGGGTGGACTGGGGGTTTGGGACTGGCATATGCACACGGACGTATGTGGAATGATTGGCCAATGGGGACCTGCTGTATAGCAGAGAGAACACTACCCTGCATTCTGTGATCATCTATGTGGGCGAAGAATCTGAAAGAGAATGGACACCTTGTGGTACAGCAGAAATTATTGCAACCTTGTAAATCAACTCTACGACCATAAAACTATTTTTTTTTTTAATGTGAGCTCTGGAGGTCCCCTCATGACTCAGTGGAAACAAACCCGACTAGTATCCATGAGGATGCAGGTTCCATCCCTGGCCTCACTCAGTGGGTTAAGGATCCGGCGTTGCTATGCGCTGTGGTGGAGGCCGGCAGCTGTAGCTCTGATTCAACCCTTAGCCTGGGAACTTCCATATGCTGCATGTGTGGCCCTAAAAAAAAAAAAAAGAAGAAGAAGCAAAATAAAGAAGTTAATTAATTAAATACAAGAAATAAAAATGTGAGCTCTTATTATTATTACGGCTGGCCTTCTCCTATACGTGGTCGGGCCCTTACACTGTCTCTTCTGAGCAAGGCCCACTGGATTCCACTCCTCGGCTGCTCAGACTGAGCCCCAGGCATTAGTCTACCTCAGCCTCCAGCTTGGTTTAAAGCTTCTTAAAGTTCGAGGCGCATGTGGGCTATAGCACAGATACAGGCCCTAGTGGACCCTAAGTCAGGCAGTTGCACAAATAACACTACCCTGGCTGCAAAACCATTCAGCAGAAGTCCCTCTCTCTAGCAGAGGCAGCAATGCATGCTGGGAAAACAAACATGTAGCCAGTCTCCATGGCAGAGAGCTGCTTCGGCATCTGAGACAAGTCTTCCTCACACACACACACACACACACACACACACACACACACACACACCCCTGCCACCATCACCTTCACATTCTCCAATCTCTGTACCTCATCTTTCCTTCTCATGCTGAAGTTGACACATGAAACCAGCCAGAGGCCACTCTCTTCACATGAGTGTGTGACGAGGAACCCAGACAAATGAGCCCCACTGCAGGTGTCAAGCCCCACCGCAAGAGCCAAGATGGTCTCTGCTGGTTCTGCCCCACCCCCCATCTTACTCCACCTCCAGTAAGCCCCACCCATCCTCTGGTGCACACGACAGCTGGCATCCCCTGGGTACCGAACAGGCCTATTCCGCTTGCCACTTTTCTCTGTACAGAACAAGAGCCAAAGGAAATATATCTTCATGCTCGTTACTCTATGCTTCGAGTTACTCCATGCTTGGAGTGACTCCCTCCCAAAGAAACAGGGCACAGAAAAATGTGACTACTAAAATGCTACACTTTTCTAAAAGCAAACACACACACACACACACACACACACACACACACAAAACAGAACTGGAGAGATTCCAACTATATTACCCCCAAAGAGTGGTTCTCTCAGCATGAAGACTGAGCCCTATCCATCGCGCTGCACAAGTTCACACTCTCAACAGCACCAAGTTCCAAAGTTAGCTCATTGGCAGGTAGGAGTACAGTGCAAAATGAGCATAACCTTTGAGACCTTATTCTCAACCTAGAAAAGACACAGAGACAATGAAAAAGTCTAAAGAGTAACCAACCACCCCTCGTGCTGGAACCCGGTGTTCCAATAAAACTCCCTCCTCCGAGTTAGCAGCATTTGAAAGTTCTCCGGTGGTGGTTGGCTTTAAATAACATTGCAAAAAGCAGGAGACCAAATGTAAGCAAGATGCAAGTCCCAAGGACCAACACTACCCCGCGGTCCAGGATGGGCGTTTCTCCTACAGCACGGGGCTCTCCAACATGCTTCTTCCCCAGCCCCCCTGCCCTCCAACCCAAGCTCAGGACTCCGTGCCCGTGGGTGAGCCCTGCTGTCTCAGTCACATTGGGAACAGTTTTATTCCACCCGCGCTGGAAGCCTCAAGTGAGGCTCTTGACAAATCCCTGAAGCCAAGGACCAGGTCACAGAGGGGCGGAGGCGGCGGCGCCCTGCTGCTGATTAACTGGATGAGTGCACTGGAGCGGGGAGGAAGGGGGAGGGAAGCAGAGCGCCAGGCCCTTGGCCCGTGGACTGAACAGGAGGGGGCACCTTCGGTTCGCATTAGCGGGATGCCACTACCAACCTACCTCTGGGAAACGCTTCGAGTGACCTCAGCTGGAGCCGTGGCCAGAGCAAGCCCTTGCGTGGGTGCCAGAGCGCCCCCTAGTGCGGCGCCAGGGTCAGGGGAGGTGCGGCAAGGTCTAGGGTGAAGGGAGAGGGCCAGGGGAAGAACCCGGGCACATCTCTGGAAACCCTGACTCTGCGGGGGCTAGGCGAGTCGTCTCGGGTCTCCAGTGAATCCCCTCTCCTATCCCTGCCGGGGGTTCGGCGTGGCCTTGTTTGCTGGCACCCAGCGCCCCTAGGCCAGGGCGGCCAACCGGCCGAGACGCAGCGGGACGTGGTTGCTGCTCTGCAAGCCGAGCCAGGGCATTTACCGGGAGGCTGGGGAGCCGCTGCGTCTCCACGCGGGTTTCCGTTGAGGTAGCCGGACTGCCGCTGCCACCGCCTCTTCAGTCGCCGCAGTCTCAACCGGCAAAGCTCCCAGTCGCTCCCTGCAACTGTGGCCCACGAGGCCAGCTGTTGAACGGCTCGCCTCGAGCGCACGGGGCGCAGAAGCGTCCCCGCCGCATCCAAGTCGGCGACGCAGGCGCGCGTCCGGGTGCCAACGCCCCGTGCGCCCCTCGCCCCGCTGCGGCCCTGGCGAGCCCGCGCAGCCGCCTCCCGGGCCCGAGCTCCCGACTCCCGGCTTCCAGCTGCGGGCTCGCCGGCCGTCCCGCTCCCCTCGGTGGGCTCCCACCAAAGCTAATTGCCTCCCCTCGCGGGCTCCGCCCCCCTCGCTGCCATCCCTCAACTTGCCCGCAGGACCAATGGCAACAATGGACTAGTCCCGCCCCCTTCGAGTCCCCCGGGGCCAATCACCTTCTCCCGAGGACCCGTTCAAGTAACCCCGCCCCTCTCGTGCGGCAAAGCTCGAGCCAAAGTTTATCCCACGGCGCGGTTGCTCCTGACAATTGGAAGGCCTTGCCCAGGCTCCCCTCGCCCTCCACCCCTGCACGAAGTTACGGTGATTTAGAGGCTACAACTCACCTGGTCTGCCGACCTCCACGCGACCTATTTGCTTGGAATAAACAAGTATAAAAAAGCGAACGAGAGAAATGCTGTTGTGCACCTCATCTCAGAGGCAAGACTGCAGAGAAACGTACACCCCATTGGTCAGAACTTCCACATCACAGGGTCAGCAGGAATCTCGAAGGTCATCGACTGACCCTATCCCCGCACTGGTTGTTTTTGCTTGGGGTTTTTGGTTTTGTTTTCCCATGCACAGTGTCCCCGCCCTCTAGTCTGGACAACTTCCAGTGTCAAGGACTCACTGGCTCCAGGGATAGCCGTTTGGGTCTCTGCCTCATAGCTTGAGGCTGAGTGAAACCGACCCCCTGGTACCTTCGCATAAAGCCAGCTTTGCCCCTCTTCCCCATGGTGGATCAGTCATTGGAGGACAAGTCTTCTGGTCGCACAATTCTTCCAGATTCTATTGCTCCGGAGATTTGAGTTCAAGTCTCTTCTTTAAGCCAACTTCTTTTTATCTTTCAAAAGTGGAAGCCTGGGGGAGTTCCTGTCATGGCGCAGTAGTTAATGAATCCGACTAGGAACCATGAGGTTGTGGGTTCGATCCCTGGCCTTGCTCAGTGGATTAAGGATCTGGAGTTGCTGTGACCTGTGGTGTAGGTCGCAGACACGGCTGGAATCCTGCGTTGCTGTGCTCTGGCGTAGGCCGGCAGCTACAGCTCGGATTCGACTCCTAGCCTGGGAACCTCCATATGCCGAAGGAGCAGCCCAAGAAATGGCAGAAAGACAAAAAAAAAAAAAAAAAAAAAGTGGAAGCCTGGGAACTAAGTCTAAACTCCCCTCCCTCCCTCTAACCCCAGATCCTTCTGGACCGTCACATCCCTTGTCCAGACTCTTTTACTTGAGCTCCCCAAGGCTGGCATCTGCTTTCTTGACTGTGATATCACATGGCTGATGCATATTAGATTTACTGTCACCTCACTCAGGGCTATTTCTCATTGCCGCCCCTATCACAAAGCTCTGTTTTCTACTTGATTAGCTGGTAAATGTCACTGGATTCTGAGTGGTAACAAACCAATGAGTAGTCAAGGGGATTCGGGTTTGATCCCTGGCCTGGTTCAGTGGGTTAAGGATCTGGTGTTGCCATGAGCTGTAGTGTAGGTTGCGGATGCGGCTCTGATCCCGAGTTGCTGTGGCTGTGGCATAGGCCAGCAGCTACAGCTCCAATTCCAGACCCCCAGCCTGGGACCTTCCATATGCCCGAGGGTGCAGCCCTAGAAAACAAAACAAAAAAAGACCACTTTGCCCACTCATTCTGTCCTAAATATCTCTCCATCTCTTGCATGCTATCACTGCCTTGTTCTGGCCCCCATCCTGTTTGGACAACTGCCAAAGAGCCTCCTAACCAGGTCTTTTGCCTTTAGACATGCACCCTCCTGGCTGGCCTTACAAAGCTCCTCTCCTCATCCATTGTACAGCAGGGTCTAGAGTTGTCGCTAAAACACAAATATAATCATGCCACTACACTCCAGCTTCAAAGCACATCCCAGTTTTGAATCCTTTTCGACTTCCTTTCTGCCCTCCTTTGCTTTCAAGATAAGATCCGAAATCCATGTCAAAGTATATGAAATCCTTGGGGATCTGTTGTCACCTGTGCAGCCTGATTTCTGAGGGTTCACCTCCACCCCAGAGCACTCTACACTCCAGGTTACAAACTCCCTGTTGTTTCTCAAATTAGTCATGATCTCCAATACTTATATGTCTTTGATATAAAGTCTGAAATAACCTACATCCTGCCCTCCTAATCCTGAACTACAACACACTGATGTACTTTTTTTTTAAATTGAAGTAGATTTACAATATTGTGTTAGTTTCAGGGGTACAGCATAGTGATTCAGTTATATATGTGTCTGTATACCTACTGAATAGCACAGGGAACAATATTCAATATCTTGTAATCATCTATAATGGAATCAAATCTGAAACAGGGAACAATATTCAGTATCATGTAATAACCTGTAAGGGATAGGTTATTACAATAGGTCCTTAAGAACAGCAATATTTTGAATTCCTGCCATGGCACAGTGGGTTATGGGTCCGACTGCAGCAGCTCAGGTCCCCGTGGAGGTGCAGGTTTGCTCCCCAGCCAGGTACAGTTAGGTTAAAGGACCTGGTATTGCCACAGCTGCAGTTCAGATCAAAGCTGCAGCTCGGATTCCATCACTGGCCCAGGAAACTTCTATATGCCACAGGTGCGGTCATTTAAAAAAAAAATGCCAGTATTTCATCATTTTATGGCTGAGTAGTATTCCATTGTATATATGTAGCACATCTTTATCCATTCATCTGTTGATGAACATTTAGGTTGCTTCCATGTCTTGGCTATTGTAAGTCACACTGATACACTTTTTTCCTTCGTTGAAAACATATCCTGAGCACCTACTACATGTCAAGTACTGGGGGTATAAACATGTGATTTTTTTTTTAAATTTGGGGAGTTCCCATTGTGGCTCAGCTGGTTACATGCCCAACTAGTATCCATGAGAACTCAGGTTTGATCCCTGGCCTTGCTCAACAGGTTAAGGATCCGGCATTGCTGCAGGTAAAGCCTTAAAAAAATCAAACAAAAAAAATTTTTTTGATTTGATGCCTCCATCAGGTGCTACATAGTCGAGTGTAACAATTCTGCTTCCAGTCACACTGCTACACAGACGTCAGGCCACGGATTGGAATGACTGGTTTGGACTTCATTTCATCCAAATAACTGAAGGGTTGGGGAAAACTGAGACTGGGATTTCCTTCCTTGCTGAGTATCATTAATTAATATTCAAATTTGTTCCATTAAGGTTGGCAGTTTGAAGGCCAGAGGTTACGGCCTTTTTCCTTCATGTTTACATTAACTTACAAAAACCCAACTCGTTCTGCACGTGCGTGAACACATACTTACTACTGTGTAAGTATGTGGGTCCTTTTTCCTCTTTTTCTTTCTTTCTTCTTTTTTTTTTTTTGTCTTTTTTGCCATTTCTTGGGCCACTCCCGCGGCATAAGGAGGTTCCCAGGCTAGGGGTCTAATCGGAGATGTAGCCACCGGCCTACGCCACAGCCACAGCAACGCGGGATCCAAGCCGAGTCTGCAACCTACACCACAGCTCACGGCAACGCTGGATCCTTAACTCACTGAGCAAGGCCAGGGATCGAACCTGCAACCTCATGGTTCCTAGTCAGATTCGTTAACCACTGCGCCACGACGGGAACTCCATTTTTCTTTTTTTCTTTTTCTTTTTCTTTTTTTTTTTGTCTTTTTAGGGCCACACCCGCCGCATACGGAGGTTCCCAGGCTAGGGGTGGAATCGGAGCTGTAGCTGCCGGCCTCCGCCACAGCCACAGCATCGCAGGATCCAAGTGGCGTCTGTGATCTACACCCCAGCTCACGGCAACACTGGATTCTCGACCCGCTGAGCGAGGCCAGGGATCAAACCCAAAACCTCATGGTTCCTAGGTGGATTCGTTTCCGCTGCACCACGATGGGAACTCCTCTTTTTTAAGAACAGGAGAAATTAAACCACAATGTACACCTCCATTACATGTCAATTCTATCTCAAAGATGTAGATAGAATAAGATCGGGATAGCAACTGGTAACATGCTAGAGGTGTTCGTGTTTCTCAAGAGAAAGCCCATGAACAGGACTGCATGTTGCAAAAATGAACCGACTGGAATCGAACAATTACAGAACTTCAGTGTTAAAAGCAGCTTTTAAGTTAATGTAATGAAACTCCATCCTGGATGCTAGAACTACTGTGTGGGCAGTTTTTCAGGTTCTTTACAAAGTTCTTAGCTTCCTAGCCTCTGAAAGCAGGCTTTGTTCTTACCGCTAAAATATATGGCTTTGCCCGGCTAAGTGCTTTGAGGGGCATCCAGAATGCCTTTCTATCCATTTCTTCCCTCTAGGGTTAGATGTGTCTTCGGGACCTCCTCTTTTAAAATGCAAATCCCATTCGGAAGATCCACATGCTAACATTTATTAATTAACGATCCTTTGCATAAAAAAAGCAGCATAGCTTAATTGGAAAAAAAAAAAAACCAAAAAAAAAAAAAAAAACAACACTCTAAGGTACCTATACCAAATAGCAATTTTCAAAGTGCTTTCACTTCTTTTGTACTATTTGATCCTCACAGTAATTTGAGTAAATATCTTGCTTTCTCTTTACAGGGGAGGAAGCTAAGACTCATTGAGGTTAAATCATTCCTCCTGGTATTCGAATTCCAGTCCTGCTAGTAACCTTGGGCCAGTGGCCATGCCACTCTAGGCTTCAGCTTCCCCGTCGATCACATCAGATGAGATGCTTTCCCAGGTTCCTTTCAGCTCTGTCTCTAATCCCTCCTCTCCCGCTGGTTGAGATCAGGGCACTGGGGGCCTGGGCACTTTCATGGTGGCAGGAAATAATTTTGGCACTAGAGGTACATTTTGGAGAGCACAAGCAGACAGCATGAAAGAAGTGAACATAAGGAGGAGGACAATCTGAGAAAGGGCGAGACAGGGGGCCCTGAACTCCAAACTCACCTACTCTGTCACTCTCTAACACAACCACTGCAATTGCAACGGTGAGCTAAACATTTGAACTGCTTTGCTTTAGTGATTAAAGAATCTTCTATGCAGACCTTAGTTAGTCTGCTTTGCAAACTTTTTTATCACATTCAGACAACAATTATCGCAATAAACTACATAAGGAAATCTATTGTGTGTCCCCTGCTTCTTTCATATCGTAAAAGGGCAATAAGAAATCTCAGCCGAAGGAAGTCATTGGGAAGGAAAACCAACGGGCTTGGATGCATTCTAATCACTGATGCAAGTCCAGTGGTGACACACTCCCCTCCCTCCCCCCCCCCCCCATTCATTGCTGAGGACTGGAGGAGCGCTGAGACACAGCTAATTGAATGGCTCTGCGTTTGCTTAATCTTACCACGCAAACACAGGCTTTGCGCCTAATATAAAAGGCATTGCCAGGTGAGAAGTGATCTTTAAACTGGACGTGCAAGAAACTGAACGCTAATTGGATGATAAGCCTACTTAACAGTCTGTTCTTTGTGGAGTGATTAAAAACTATGTTTAATTACAGTAGAATCCGTTTTGGCTTACAGACATCTAATCACTTTTTTGTAAATGGCTCTCAAGTCAGAATAAATAACACTAACCTACTTCACTGAGTTCTTACAAGGATTAATTAATTGATTTTAAAGGGTGTCAGAAGTTTTATAAAACAGTGGCCTAGGAATCAGGGGACCTACATTTAGTCCAGACTCTGGCTTTAATAGCTCTGTAGCCTAAAGTGATTGATTTCATTACTCTGGGGCTCGGTTTCTCCATCTATAAAGTGAGGGGGAATTGGGCTAGATAACCTCTATACTTCGTGGGGTTTTGGGGGTTTCTTTTTTTTTAGGGCCAAACCCACGGCATATGGAGGTTCCCAGGCTAGGGGTCGAATCAGAGCTACAGCTGCCGGACTACACCACAGCTGAAGCAACCCAGAATCCGAGCTGCATCTGTGACCCACACCACAGCTCACAGCAATGCCAGATCCTTATCCCACTGATAGAGGCCAGGGATCGAACCTGCAACCTCATGGTTCCTAGTCGGATTCGTTTGCGCTGAGCCACGTTTCTGCTGAGCCACAATGGGAACTCCTCTACTTTGAATCTAACATTGTAATATTCTAGGACTCACCATCGCCTTTTTCTTTTTAGTAACTTAAAACAGCAATAATCTACTTTTGGTTATCGGGTTTTCCTAAAATTGGATTCCTGTAAATTTTTCCAAAATGACTGCCTGTTCCCCAGACACAGACAATTAGGCATATTGATCCCAACAAAACTGTCCAAATCTGAACAGAGGAAGAATATAATAAAAATACAAAAGAAGGAAAAAAATAGAATCTGGACTTTTACGTTTGTGAACAAGTAAACAAAAACCATTTCTTAGCAACTACAGACCCACACTTTTTTCTTCCCAACTTTTTTCCATGCTTTTCTTTTCCAAAGATTTTATTACTCTTCCTCTTCTCTAAAATGAATCTGGGACCCTCATTACCAGCTCTAAAAACGCTGCAACTATTAATAAGAGGACCTGAGAAGAGACGTTTTAAAAGGAAAATGAGGAGTTCCCGTCGTGGCACAGTGGTTAATGAATCCGACTAGGAACCATGAGGTTGAGGGTTTGGTCCCTGCCCTTGCTCAGTGGGTTGAGGATCCGGCATTGCCGTGAACTGTGGTATAGGTCGCAGACTCGGCTCGGATCCCGCGTTGCTGTGGCTCTGGCGTAGACCGGCAGCCACGGCTCCGATTAGACCCCTAGCCTGGGAACCTCCATATGCCGCGGGAGTGGCCCAAGAAATGGCAAAAAGACAAAAAAGAAAAAGGAAAATGGCATTACATGGAGAGGAAGGAAGGCAGAATACAAAATTGTATGTACAATATGATCTCAACTAGGCTAGAAAACAGTGCATACACTGAAGACTGAATGGCCACGTACCAAAAAGTTAACAGGCTGGTCTTTAGTTGGCAGGATCCAGGGTTAGATTTTCCCCTTCATTTTTGCTTTTTTTCCCCTACACTTAATGAGCATGTATTGTGCTTGTTAAGATTATTCCTCTTGGAGTTCCCTTGTGGTGCAGAGGGCTAAGGATCTGGCATTGTCATTGCAGTGGCTCTGGTCACTGCCATGACTCAGGTTCAATCCCTGGCCCAGGAACTTCCACATTCCACAGGTGCAGCCAAAAAAAAAAAAATTTCTCTCTATATTATATATATATAATTATATGTTATATAGGGATATATACAATTTGTATTTAACAAAAGGAAGAAGAGTGACTCATTTTTAAAGGCAGGATAGAGGCATAGAGCTGTGGTTAAAATGGTAGGATTTAGAGTCCAAGTTATTCAACCCCTCTGAGACTCAGCTTCCCCTCTATAAGACAGCAATAATCCAAAAAAAAGGTACCTACCTCATAGAGTTACTTTCCTGATCAAATAAGCTGCTCCATATATATGCTTAGAGTAATGCCTGGCACCCAATATTACCATTATTAAAAAAGTTAAAACATTTTTTCGTAAATGTAATGTGTGCACGTGGCAAAAAAAAAAAAAATAGAACAGAAGAAAATAAAAAGTAAAATGAGGAGGTCCTGTTGTGGCGCAGGGGAAACAAATCTGACTAGTATCCATGAGGACGTGGGTTCGATCCCTGGCCTCGCTCAGTGGGTTAAGGATTCAGCATTGTTGTGAGCTGTGGTGTAGGGCACAGATGAGGCTCAGATCCCATGTTGCTGTGGCTGTTGGTGTAGGCTGGCAGCTGTAGCTCCTATTTCAACCCTTAGCCTGGGAATTTCCATATGCTGGTTCAGCCCTTAAAAAAATTTTTTTAATGAAAAAGTAGAAATAGTTTTCCCCTCTTTAACCCCCAGCCTTGCTCCTAGAAGTAACCACTGTTAACAGCTTCTTAGGTATCCTTCCAGAATTCTTAAGGGCAAAGGTAAACATACATCCTCTTTTAAACACACACACACACACACACACACACACACACACACACACACACACGAGTAGGCACATGCAGAATCACAGCATACATGCTATTTGTCACCTTGGTTTTTCACTTAATGATCTCTTTTGGAGATCTTTCTATAGCCGAACATCCAGATTTACTCCTTTTTCCCCTTCTTATTTTTGGCTGTATCCATAGCATATGGAAGTTCCCAGGCCACAGATTGAATCTGTGCTGCAGCTGAGACCTACGAACAAGGCAGCTACAGCAATGATGGATCCTTTAATCCACTTCACTGGGCCAGGGATTGAACCAGAGCCTCTGCAATGACCCAAGCTGCTACCATCAGATTCTTAATCCACTGAGCCACAGTGAAAATTCCAGAGGTGAAGTGATTTTTGATTTGCATTTCCATTGTGATGAGTTATGTTCAACAGTTTTGCATATACTCATTGGCCATTCATATATTGTCTTTGAAGAAATGTCTAAGTCCTTTGCCCACTTTATAATCTGATTATTTGATTTTTTGCTGCTGAGTTGTAAGAGTTTCTTTCATATTTTGGATATTAACTGCTTATCAGATATATGGTTTGCTCCCATCACATTGGTTGCCTTTTTACTCTGTCATTTCATTTGAGACGCTGAAGCTTTTTCATTTGATGTGGTCTCATTTGTCTATTTTTGCTTTTGTTGCTTGTGCTTTCAGTGTCATATCCATGAAATCATTGCCAAGACCTGTGCCATGAAGCTTTTCCCCTATACTCTCTTCCAAGAGTAACTACGTCTGGTCTTACATCTAAATCTCTAATACATTCTGAGTTGATTTTTGTATATGCTGTAAGATAAGGGTCCAATTTCATTCTTTTGTATATGGATGTCTAGTTTTCCCAACATCATTTGGATTTTTTTTTTTGGTTTGTTTTTATTTACTTATTTTTGTTTTTTTTTTGTTTGTTTGTTTGTTTGTTTTTTCGGGTTTTTTTTTTTTTTTTTGGCTTTTTTGGCTTTTTGCTATTTCTTGGGCCGCTCCTGTGGCATATGGAGATTCCCAGGCTAGGGGTCGAATCGGAGCTGTAGCCACCGGCCTACACCAGAGCCACAGCAACGTGGGATCCGAGCCGCGTCTGCAACCTACACCACAGCTCACAGCAACGCCGGATCGTTAACCCACTGAGCAAGGGCAGGGACCAAACCCGCAACCTCATGGTTCCTAGTCGGATTCGTTAACCACTGCGCCACGACGGGAACTCCTTATTTTTGTTTTTTACTGCTTTATATTTTTGACATTTGTAAGATTTTTTTCTTTTTTCTTTTCCTTAAGCTACTACAAAATATTGCCTATATTCCCCATGTCCCAACACCATTTGTTAAAGAGACTATTCTTTGCTCATTTTGTATTCTTGGCACCCTTGTTGACTACACATGTGTGGGATTCTTTCTGGGCTTTCAATTCTGTTTCACTGGTCTATATGTCTATTTTTATGCCAGTACCATACTGGTTTTTTTGTTTTATTTTGTTTTGTTTTGTTTTGTTTTTTGTTTTTTCCTTTTAGGGCCACACCTGCAGCATACGGAGGTTCCCAGGCTAGGGGTCAAGTCAGAGCTGCAGCTGCCGGCCTACACCACAGCCACAGCAACACGGAATCTGAGCCGCATCTTCGACCTACACCACAGCGCATGGCAACGCCGGATCCTTAACCCACTGAGCAAAGCCGGGGATCAAACCCCCATCCTCATGGATCCTAGTCGGATTTGTTAACCCCTGAGCCACAAAGGGAACTCAGCCACGAAGGGAACTCTCATACTGTTTTGATTACTGTCGCTTTATAGCTATGTTTTGAAATCAGAGAGTGTGATGCTTCCAGCTTTTTCCTTCTTTCCCAAGATTGTTTTGGCTATTTGGAGTCCTTTGTGGTTCCATGTGAATTTTAGGATTTTTTTTTTTCTATTTCTGTAAAAAAAAGTCATCAGGATATTGATAGGGATTGCACTGAATGTATAGATCAGTTTGAGTAGTAAAGACATTTTCTTCTAAGATGGCCTGCAACAGTCCCTGCCTAGTGGTATTCATCCGCTCGTGTAATCGTCTTCCCTAGAGTGTGAGCTGGAGCTAGTTAATCAATTCTAGTGAGAGAATACGGCAAAAACTATGGGGTGCCACTTCAAGATTGGGTTGCAGGAAGACTCTGACCTCTTTCTCTCAGGCACATTGACTCATGTTCTCTCCCCCCCCCCTTTCTTGTCTTCTCAAGCTGCCCTATGGAGAGGCCCATGTTGCAAGCAGTTGAGGGAGGCTTCTAGCCAACAGCCAAGAGGAATTTAGACCCTCAGTCAACAGCCCGTGAGGAACAAGATCCCACTGACAACCCCATGAATGTGCTTAGAAGCACCTCCTCCCTCAGTTGAGCCTTCAGATGGCAGCTTTGTGAGAGACGGATTCCTGACACACAAAAACTGAAATAATAAATGTTTGTTGTTCTAAGCTGCTGAGTTTGGGGGCAAACTGTTACACAGAAACCAATCTCCCCTTTCCATTGCCACCCTCCCTGACACTGTGTCTGCTCTCCTTGCTTGGGGCCTTTCATTCTCCATCACCACCTACCCCCCTACAGAGGTTTCCTCCTCATCCCTCTTAGGCTCTGACTCCCCATGCGAGGCTGTCCTTCCATGAAGATACCTGCATCCACCTCTTTGGACTCCGATCTGTCCTTGGCAGGGACACTGCCTCATCCCACTTTGTCTCTGACACACCCATCTGCACCCCCATACTCCCCACCATGGATGCCTACCTTGCTCTGCCTCACCCAATGGTCTTAGGACTGGATTTCTTGGGAAGCTGAGGCAGAAGGACAGGGTACGTGCATTTTGATTTTAACACATACACTGTCAAATTGCCCTCCAAAAAGCTTACATCAACTTACACTCTTAGTATCTCTCCCTCACCCTGTCCTTTCCTTGTCTCACAGGATGCTGGTTGCTTTTTCCTTTCTAGGACTGTTTCTAGGTCTCATCCCAGTGAAATGTTAAATGATTCACTTCTTTTTAAAACCCTCTGCTGGAGTTCTCTGTACTGGCATGTCTAACTAAAGAGCATTTTCCCCTTAAAATGTAAATCCTTTCTTTTCCTCTCACTGACACTCATGGGCTTCCACCCTTGGTCAATGGGTTGTAATGCAGAGAAGTATAAAGGAGGAAAAAGAAAGTATTTGGGTTTTTTTTTTTTTACGCTTTCTTTTATTTTTTATTTTTTAAACAATTCTATTTTATTTTTTTCTATTACTCAATGAATTTATTACATTTATAGTTGTACAATGATCATCACAACCCAATTTTATAGCATTTCCATGCCAAACCCCCAAGGAAAGTGTTTATAAAGAAGACCAGTATGCTTTCCAACACTTTGTGACAAATTAGACATTTAAATTGTAGGCCTGCAGGAGTTCCCTTTGTGGCTCAGCAGCTAAAGAGCCCAATGAGGATCCATGAGGATGCGGGTTTGATACCTGGCCTCGGTCAGTGGGTTAAGGACCCAGCATTGCAGTGAGCTCTGGTGTAGGTCACAGACGTGACTTGGATCTGGTATTGCTGTGGCTCTGGTGGAGGCCAGCAGCTGCAGCTCTGATTCGACCCCTAGCCTGGGACCTTCCATATGCTGCAGGTGCAGCTCTAAAATGCAAAAATTAAATTAAATTAAGATTTTTTAAAAATTGTAGGACTATAGGAACATTTTCATAAGTGGTCACTTTGCCCTTTGTTAAGTTCTGAAGCAATACATATTGAGGCAAGAAGGGGCTATTTCTTTCTTAGCCCATCTTTTAGTTTTCAAGCTGCAATTTGTGCACATATGTTTATTTTCTCTACCTGGAGCTCTAACTATTCTGGTTTTATATCACTATCCTTTAAGGTAATGCAAATAATTAATATTTATAAAGCACCTTATAAAAGGCTGTTATTTCATCCCATCCTTACAACAGTATTATGAGTTTGATATTTCTGCCCCTATTTAACACATAGGGAAAAACTGAACCTCTCAGGGTATGACTTGCCCAAGATCACACAGCTAGTTAGTGGCAAAACTGGGACCGGAATTCATCTTCTGTCTCCAGACTCTGAGATTGTTCCACTCCACTGTCCTGCCTCTCTGGATTCTTCTCTTTCAAAGACGTGGGCTTGAAGGCCTGAACGCCCCTTCCAAACTGGAGCCTGAATCTCTAGGAACCTCTGCCCAGCCTGGCAGACTCAATTTGGCCAGGCTAAATCAGTTCTTTAGAAGTGATTTATCTTGGGACTTAACTGCAGCTCTTTATTGCATCATTAAAATACAGTTTTTAAAAAATGTTTTGGGGATACTAAGATTACTACTTACTGGAAAAAATACAAATAAAAAGTGGTATATTAAGCAAAAAAAAAAAAATGTCCATCAGTAACACTATGCTCGGGACTGGTTTTGTTGTCCACCAGTGAACTTTAAGAAAACAGAAAGAGAGGGAGAGAAAGAGAGAAAAAGGAAGAAAGGAAGATAGAAAGAAAGAGAGAGAGAGAGAGAGAGAGGGAGAGGGAGGGAGGGAGGGAGGAAGGAAGGAAAGAAAAGAAAAAAGAAAAGAAGCCAGATGCCATTGAAACAAATTAAATGTCCTTCAAAATGTTCTGGTTAAATGAATTGCAGTCCAAGGAGATATTATATAGATGTTAAAAAAAAATAGAAGAAGGTAAATCAATATAAGGAGTGATTTCTGAGCTATATTGTTAAGTGAAGACAAATACAGACAAAAAAAACAATGCGAATAGTGTCCTATCATTTGTGAGGTGTGTGTGTGTGCGCGCGCGTGCGCACATGCGTGTGTGTATAAAATAATAGAATCTCTCCAGACGGATACACAAAAAAATTGAAATAGCAGATGGTCCTGGGAAGGACAAATGGGTAACAAGGGTAGGATGGAGATTTTTCACTATCTCTTTACACCATTTCTTTATACTGCCTGAATTTTTACCATGTGCTGTATTACCTGTTAAAAGTATGTTTAGTTATTACATAGTGCTTTATATTTTTCAATATATGACTTTATTTAATATACATCCAATTCAAGGTAGTAAATCTTACACCTTTCTCATAGAGACCTTCAAACTGGCTTCTGCTTCAACCTATTGCCCGTTTCCCTGCTCTCTGCTCCCTGCACGTCCCAGCCACACCTTAGAGAAGACTCATCTCCGCCTTCTTGCTCCTGCCAGCAAAGCCTCCAGCTCCACTCGCTCACTCCTTTCTAATTAATGTAACTAGGCATTGTGTTCCATAATTACAGAGTTTGTCAGTGAAATCAATAGTTGCCTCCCTTGCGACGATGACATTTTAGCTTCATCAATCTCCCCGGAGCCCAGTAGCTTCTCTGAGCCAACGAAACTCCCAAGATTATTAGCATGTTCCTTTGCTCTCACTCATTTTCATGCATGCAAGTAAACGAGCAGATTCGAAATTCACAGGATTTTATACACCCTATCCATGATTATTTCAAGAGAAAATTGCAATCAAATGTATATTTTTAAGGCTTTATCGAGGGATAGTTTACATATTACAAAACCAGCATTATATGCTTCTGGTTCTGTGATCTTTAGTAAATGTACAGAGCTGTATTTTTTAATGACTTTTTTTTTTTTTTTGGTTGCTCCTGTGGCACGTGGAAGTTCCCGGGCCAGGGATCAAACCCACGCCACAGCTGCTGCAGTGACAGTGCCGGATCCATAACCTACTGCACCACAAGAGAAATCCTTAATGATGTATTTTTTTAATGTGTTTTTAATGATGATCTTATGAACCTAATTTAAAATATCCAAGATTTTATTAGGTTTCCGACATGACTCAATTTCTTTCTTCTGACTTCACCTCCCAAATTTGTTTCCTGCCCTACTCCTTAATGGAAGATATTTAATTCTATTGTTCCTTAAAACCACAGCATGGCAAAGATGGAAGGGCCCTTATAAGTAAACTAAGTAAACTAAAGTAAACTTAGTTTCTATGGGAAACTAAGATCCACATAGAGCATGTGATTTGTCTGAAGCATATCACAAGCAAGTGGCAGTTAGGACTAAAACCCAGGACTCTTGTTCCTTGCCCAGGAAACTTCCCATTACAACATAGAACCTCTTAAGTATTGCTGATGTCCTGGAAATCAATACATCAACCATCATCAATCAATTTGTCCAGCTAAATCTAAAGATTTGATGATGGAGGAATGGCTTGGGTTGAGGGTGGGGTCTAGAGAACAGGTAGGAAATATAAGCTCTTTCCTTCATCCTTCAACTCAACTCCATCCTTCTGGGTGGACTGCTTTCCTAGTGTTTAGCACAATTAACCAAGAAGACAGGTTCTTTCTGCCCAGGGAAGGACTTTAGGTTACCAGTCAATAGTATCTATTATTATTATTATTATTATTGAGTATTACTGCATTTTCTCCAGCATATGTTAGCAAGACAAGAAGGTGGACTGAAACAGTAGCAAATGAAACCACACAGGCACTGCTTCCTGCTTTTGCCAAAAATTACGCTAAAATTAGCTTCTATTCCCCACAGATTTGAGCCAGGGAAAGCAATTTCGCTTCTCCTCTTGTTTTTCTAGCAATCAGTTTGTAACAATTAAACAACTGGAGATAAACCAAGAACTATGCTTTATATTTTCGTGTGACCAAAACGGAAATTGTTCTCTAGCATCACTTACAGTAGCACTTGGGGTCACCATAGTAGGAAGGACCAGGTCAGCAACACTTTGGAAGGGTTGAATATGGCACTCTGAACTTAAGAAGAAAACTCTAAAGTATTCAGACTGACATGGAATCACTGTCAACTATTTTCCTGTTTTTTTTAAATCAGAAATCAAATCTTTTCCCCTGATAATTTCCATCTAAGGATGGATCCTAAGAAAAAGCAGATATTTATGTACAAAAATACGCATCACAATTTTTTTTTTTTTTTTTTTGGCCATGCCTGTGGCATGTGGAACTTCCCGGGCTAGGGATCGAACTGGAGCCACGGTAGCAACCCAAGCCACTGCAGTGACACCACCAGATCCTCAACCTGCTGCACCGCAAGGGAAGTCCTCATCACAATTTTTTATGACTGAAATCTTGGAAATAATTAGAAGTAATTAAATAAAATATAATTCCATTAAAAAGAACTTTAGGCAGTCATTAAGATTACTCTTTCAAATACTTTTTTCATTTTTAACAGCTTTACCGAGATATAATTTATATACCATAAAACTTACTAGTTTAGGGAGGTCCCATTGTGGTACAGCAGAAATGAATCCAACTATTACCTATGAGGATGCAGCTTCCATCCCTGGCCCCGCTTAGTGGGTCAGGGATCTGGCGTTGCCGTGAGCTGTGGTGTAGGTTGCAGACACAGCTCAGAGCAGGTGCAGCCCTAAACAGCGGAAAAAAAAAAACAAAAAAAAACCTCACTGGTTTAAAATGTAAATTCGAAGCTTTTCAGTGTAGTTACAGAACTGTGGAACTATCACTGTAATCTAATTTTAGAAGATTTTCATCACCCCAAAGAGAAACTTGTACCTATTAGCAGTCACTCTTCATATCCTCGACTTATAAATTGATAAGAAAAATACAAATAACTCAAAAGACCCTGGACAAAGGAAAGGCAGTCACAACAGAGGACACACATGAATAATACACATATGAAAAGAAGTTCAGCTTTGCAAGTGATAAAGGAAATGGAAATAATTTGCGACACCATTTCCCCCAGGTGAGATGGGCAAAAATGGAAAAGATCCATAACGTCTGGTATTAGCAGAGGTGTGGGGCAAAGGCATTCGCACACACAGCTGGCAGGAGTATGAATTGCTAACAACTGTTTTTGGAAAGTAATCCGGCACCATTCATTTACTTTTCTGTATTCTTTTTTATCAAAGTATAGTTGATTCACAACGTGCCAATTTCTGCTGTACAGCAGTGACTCAATCATACATATATATATACATTCATTTTCTCATATTATCCGCCACCACGGTCTATCCCCAGAGATTGGATTTAGTTCCCTGTGCTATACGGCGGGCCCTCATTGCGTATTCATTCCAAATGTATTCGTTGGCATCGACCGACCCTGAACTTCAGTCCATCCCATTCCCTCCCCCATCACCCTGGGCAACCATAAGTCTGCTCTCCATGTCTTGTGAGTCTGTTTCTGTTTTGTAGATAGGCTCGTTTGTGCCATAGTTTAGATTCCACATGTGAGTGATATCATATGTATTTGCCTTTCTCTTTCCGACTTCACTTAGCCTGAGAATCTCAAACCAAGATTTCTTGTCAAAAACGATAATTTTCTGGTTAGAATACCTGAAACTCCCTCAGTGGGGGTGGAGCTAATCTTTTGGGACATGGGGGGCGGTTATTAAGATGCAAAGTGAGCTCCTGTCTTGGTGACCAGGGTAGAAATTTGTGATGTTGGAATTGGACAAGAGACTAGTAAGTGGAGGGCTGGATTATGGGGAGAACATGAAAAATTCATTTATTTATCCATGCCACAAGTGTTTAGTAGCTTTTACTATGTGACAGGCAGCGTTTAAAGCACTGGAGTATGTGTCAATGAACAAAACAGAGAAAAACCTCTGCCCTTGAGAATTTACATTCAGTGGGGATGAGGCAGAGTATCAACGAATTATACTTTCTAGGAGTTCCCATTGTGGCTCAGCAGGTTAAGAACCTGACTAGTATCCATGAGGATGTGGGTTCGACCCTTGGCCTCACTCAGTGGGTTAGGAATCCGGTGTTGCTGTGACTGTGGCGTAGGTTGCAGATGCGGCTCCAATTTGACCCCTAATCTGGGAACTTCCATATGCCACATGTGTGGTCTTATAAAGAAAAAAACAAAATTTAATTTCATAATTTTTTTTTGGTCTTTTTGCCTTTTCTAGGGCCACTCCCGCGGCATATGGAGGTTTCCAGACTAGGGGTCGAATCGGAGCTGTAGCCGCCGGCCTACACCACAGCCACAGCAACTCGGGATCCAAGCTGAGTCTGCAACCTACACCACAGTTCACCGCAACACCGGATCGTTAACCCACTGAGCAAGGTCGGGGATCTAACCTGCAACCTCATGGTTCCTAGTCAGATTCGTTAACCACTGCGCCACGACGGGAACTCCCCAGAAAAATTTTTTAAACCAAATTATACTTCCTGTAACAAAATATACTTAATATATAATTTAACAGAACTACAGATAGATTAATAGAGATAATACATGAGATGATGAACACAGCTGTGAAGGAAAATGGGGGGGACAGTAAGGGAATAGGGGTGTTGAAGGGGCATTGTGATTTTAGAAATGGTGGCCCGAGAAGGACTCATTGAGAAGGAAATATGTAAGCAAAGTTCTGAAGGATGTAAGAGAAGAGCCATGCAGACACCTGAGGGAAAAGCATTCTAGCAGAAGGAACAGTAAATGCAAAGGACCTGCAATAAGCATCTATCTATTAGGTTCAAGCAGCAGCAAGGAGGCCCTGGGATAGATGCCACGGGCAGGGAGGGACCCGGAAGTCCAACTGTACAGAGGCTTGTGGGCCATGACTTTACCTTATCCTTGGAACAGGATGGGGAACCACTGGCGTTATAAGAAGGAGTGACGTGATCTGACTAACATTTGAGAGGGTCACTGTGCCAGCTGTGTTGGAAATAAATTGAAGGGAGGCAAGGACGGAAGCAGGAAGACCACGCAGAAGGCTAACGCAAGGGTGAAGGAGAAAGGGGATGGCGGCTTAGGCCAGGTTGCGAGCGGGAGAAGTATAAGCAGAGGTTAGAGTCTGCATATGTGTGGCAGGTCGAGTCAGCGGGATTTGCTGATGATGGAGATGTCGGCTGTGCGAGGAAAGTGCCTGCATGAGAAGCTGGAAAACTGGACTTGCTATTTACTGAGATGGGGGGCTGCTTTGGGAGGGGCAGGCCGAGGGTGGTACAGACCAAGGGCCTCATTGACTCACGTGAGCTCAGAGGGACACCGGCTTCAGTCCTTAAACTCTGTTGTAAATGAGACCCAGCTCCCTCAGGACTGAAAGAAGCCCTCCCAGGGTCTGCTGGTTTACACTCAGGGATTCCCTGCCCGTGAGGAATGTGGGCGTCCTTTTCATCCCGAGGGGCAGCTGACTAAAAGCCAGACCCAAAAGTAACAAACGCAAAAGCCAGAAGGTTCTTATATATCTGTACAGTGAATATAAACAGCCCGGCGCCAGGCATTATGGGAGATGCCGTCGGGAAAGGTGTCTGGGGATGATGGGGAGAAATGGCCTCTTCAGAGGCTAGAGATGGGAAGTCGTGGTAGGCGGAATAATGCCCTCCCCCAAAATATCCACATCTTAAGCCTCAGTGGCTTGCTTTCAAGATAAAACTTAAAGGCCGTGAGCCTTGGCGTTCCGGTCCTGGCTCAGCAGAAACCAATCCGACTAGTATCCATGAGGATGCAGGTTCGATCCCTGGCCTCGCTCAGTGGGTTAAGGATCCGGCGTTGCCATGAGCTGTGGTGTAGGTCCCAGATGCAGCTTGGATCTGGCATTGCTGTGGCTCTGGCGTAGATTGGCAGCAACAGCTCCGATTCGACTCCTAGCCTGGGAACCTCCATGTGCCACAGGTGCGGCCCTAAAAAGCAAATAATAATAATATAATAACAGTAATAGTAATAATAATAATAAAAGCTGTGAGCCTTCAATTTTTCCAAGGGAAGGAGAGCTCATTTCCTTTCCCTGAGAGTCGGCCCTTCCCGAATTGGGGAGGATTTTCTCTTCTTTCCTCAGTGTCACTTTTCCGGCCTCCTCTGGAGACCTCCTATGATTCAGGCTCTCAGATTTTCAATTTATGGTGATGCTTGAGTCATACTCGAAAACCTGTTAGAGATTCCAACATATTGTAGATCGCAGAGCGTTAGCACCGCCTGCCTGTTAAGCAGACAAGGTCTTGTGCGATGTGCTGACTCAACTTGCCTCCCAGCAGCACACATCTAATAGGAGTATAATTAACGTTACCCAGAGAAACACATGCTAAGAGCCACAAGAACAAGATAGAAAAATACCTTAGGAATTCAGATCTGCATCACTCCTGTCTTCCGGGAATCAGCAGCCCAGGCAGGAGCCAAGGGCTCCAGAGAGCCTTTCAAACCTCCCTACCATCGTCATCACTTCTGCCCGCATTTCCTACGGCTCCTCTGACAAATTACCACAACTTTCGTGGCTTCAAGCAACATAGATGTATTATCTTACAGTTCTGGAGATCAGAAGTCCTACAATCAGAACACCAGCAGGGCAGCATTCCTTCTGGATCCTCTAGGGGAGAATCTAATTCTTTGCCTTTTCAATCTTCCAGAAGCCATTCTTGGCTTCTTGGCTTACGACCCCTTACTCTGTTTTCAGAGGACATCACTGCAACCTCTGCTTCCATCATCACATCTCCTCTGAGTGACCCTCTCAATTCCCTCTTTTTTGTTGTTGTTGTTGTATTTGGTTTTTTGGTTTGTTTTTGTCTTTTGCTTTTTTTTTAAGGCCACGCCCGAGGCATATGGAGGTTCCCAGGCTCAGGGTCGAATGGGAGCTTCAGCTGCCTGGCCTCCACCAGAGCCACAGCAACGCCAGATCCAAGCTGCATCTGTGACCTATGCCACAACTCATGGCAATGCTGGATCCTTAACCCCCTGAGCAAGGCCAGGGATCAAACCTGCATCCTCATGGATACTAGTCATGTTTGTAACTGGCTGAGCCACAATGGGAATTCCTCATCTCCCGCTTATAAGGACCTCAGTGATTATGTTGGATAATCCGGGATAATCTTCCCATCTCAGGATCCTTGACATAATGGCATCTACAAAGTCTCTTTTGCCATATAAGATAAAAGGTTCCAGAGATTCTTATAGACGCTCTCTCCTGAGTTGAGGAAGTTCTCCTCTATTCCTAGTGAACCGAGAGTTTTTATTCTGAATGAGTGTTGCATTTTGTCAAAAGGTTTTTTCTGCATCAGTGGAGATGGTCATGCAAATTTTCTTCTGTGAATATGGTGAATTACATTCATTAATTGTTGAATATTGAATTAATCTTGCATCCATGGAATAAACCCCATTGGGTCATGGTGTATGATTCTTTCTATACGTTGCTGAAATCTATTTAATAATAGCTTGCTAAGGATTTTTGCATCTACATTTGTGAGGGTTATTGGTGTATAGTTTTTTGTTTATTGTGTGATACCTTTCTCTGGTTTTGATATCAGGTTAATACCAGCTTCATAAAACAAATTGGAAAGTATGCCCCCTTATTTTCTGGAAGTTATTGGTAGAACTAGTATAGCTCCTTCTCTGCGTGTTTTGTGTAGTTCTCCAGTGCAGCTATCTGGGCCTGGAGATTTCTTTCTGAGGCGTTTTTAAAGGATAAATTCAATTTCTTTAATAGTTACACGGTTATTCACATAATCCTGTGGGTTTGAGAGGGACCATGGCCCTGCCAACAGCTTGATTTTGGATTTCTACATTTCAAAACTGTAAGAAAAGAAATGTCTATTGTTTCTAAGCCACTCAGTTTGTAGTACTGTGGCCGCCCTGGGAAAGTAATACAGCGTCTATTGATTCTCTTTTTTCAATTCATGAATCTGAGATCTTCATGGTTCTCCAATAAGTGGGAATGTAAATTTGGGCAGCCACTATGGAAAGCAGTCTGGAGGCTCCTCGAAAAACTAAAAGTAGAGTGAGCCAGAGTTAACAAACCCGACTAGTATCCATAAGGATTCAGATTCAATGCCTGGCCTTGCACCAGTGGGTTAAGGATCCAGTGTTGCCATGAGCTGTGGTGTAGGTCACAGACACTGCTTAGATTCTGCATTGCTTCGGCTGTGGTGTCAGCCAGCAGCTGCAGGTCCAATTCGACCCTAGCCTGGGAACTTCCATATGCTACAGGTGTGGCCCTAAAAAGCAATAGATAGATAGATAGATAGATAGACAGACAGACAGACAGACAGATAGATAGATAGATATAGAGTGGGTTACCATATGGTCCTGCAATCCCATTCCTGGGCATACATCTGAAGAAAACTTTCATTCAAAAAGATACACGAAGCCCTATGTTCATAGCAACACTATTCACAATAGTCAAGACATGGAAACGACCTAAATATCCATCAACAGATAAATGGATAAAGAAGATGTGGTACATATATACAATGGAATACTACTCGGCCATCAAAAAAATGATATAATGCCATTTGTAGCAACATGGATGGACCTAGAGATTATCATACTGAGTGAAGTTAAGCCAAACAGAAAATGATAAATATTATATGATATCACTTATATGTGGAATCTAATCTATGACACAAATGAATGTATCTACAAAACAGAAACAGACTCACAGACATAGAGAACAGACTTGTGATGGCCAAGGTGGAGTGGGGTGGGGGAGGGAAGGATTAGGAGTTTGGGGGTAGCAGATGCAAACTATTACATACAGAATGGATAAACAAGTCTTACTGTATAGCACAGGGACTCATGTGCAATATCCTATGGTAAACCATAATGGAAAAGAATATGAAAAAGTATGTGTGTATATATATATGTACACACACATGTATAATGAACAGAGTCACTTTGCTGTATAGCAGAAGTTAACACAAATGTAAATCAACTATACTTCAATAAAATATATTGTGAAAAGTAAAATAAAATAAACCTTCTGTCTTAGCTGGCTTCCTGTGACACTGTTCTTTCCAGGGAAAAGGAGATGCTGCCAGCTACTGCCAGGTGGTGGCGAGGGTCCAGGTTACCCCGGACCTCCTTTCACACCTGAAGAGGGGCTGCTGAGTGGGCCAGAAGCTCCCGCTCCCCACGCAGGCCTCACTGATACCTCCTGTACCGAGAGGTGTGGGTGCCTTGTCACTGGTCTCCACGTGGCTTCTAGTGACACTGTGAGGGGAAGTGGCCTCATTACTGCTGGGCAGCACTGAAAGTCGTCACTCTCTTCCAAGAATCCTCTGGTCCCCCATGGTGGGGGAGTGGGGGTGCATCCCCACAACCTGGTGAGCGTGGAAGCTCAGCTCCCCACTTGGCCTTTGCTGGTGGGGCAGAGAGTGAGGCCATGTTTTTTTCTGTAGTGCTTGGCTGGGGTAAAGCAGTTACTGTCGCAGCATTTTCTGTCATTCTAGGCTGTCCCTTTTCTGGTCCTTGGCTAAAGAGAGCAGGCCTTTCTTGAGGCTTTTCTGTTTGCATTCATTGCCAGTTCCAGCTGGCCTTGGCCATTCTGGGTTGTCACCTTCTTCAGCTCCAAGTCCAGGCCATTCTGGGTTGTTACCTTCTTCAGCTCCAAGTCCAAAAAGGAAACTCAAGGAACTCACCACCACGTCTTTTCCTGGGTCCTAAAATCCCCAGATGGTCTGCTTTCTTCTCTCCAACTTTCGGAGTCTTCACAGCTTTGTTTTGTATATGTCAAGAATTTTTACTTGTGTTTCATCAGAGAAATAGCAAAAAGTTTGTGTTATTCTAAGTACTAGAAAGAAGAAGTCCTGGACTTTTAAAAAATAATAATTAATTCAAACAATATAGACCAAGAGTTTTCCTATGGCACAGCAGGTTAGGTAGGTAGGGATCCAGGCATTGTCACTAAAGCAGCTCAGGTTGCTACTGTGATGCAGGTTCAATCCCTGGCCTGGGAGATTTTCCATATGCCACGGGTTCAGCTAAAACAAACAAACAAAAAAGTTTTCAAATGCTCATGTTCATTTCTATTCATAAGGTGTTTTTTTTTTTTTCCAAATTGAGCTCCACAGAGCACCTTCCTTAGAATCATCTTGACATACTTATTAAAATACATTCAGACCTGCTGAACCCGAGCCCATGACTGGGGACTAGGAACCAATATTTTAACAAGCATCCCTTGCCCTCTAGAGATTCTGGTGGAGTTCCCATTGTGGCGCAGGGGAAACGAATCCGACTAGGAACCATGAGGTTGCAGGTTTGATCCCTGGCCCTGCTCAGTGGGTCAGGGATCCAGCATTGCCGTGAGCTGTGGTGTAGGTCACAGATGCAACTCAGATCCCTCGTTACTGTGGCTGTGGTGTAGGCCAGCAGCTGTAGCTCCGATTCGACCCCTAGCCTGGGAACCTCCATATGCCGTGAGTGCAGCCCTAAAAAGAAAAAAAAGAGAGAGAGAGAGATTCTGGTGTACCCTAACATTTGAGCACCACTGACCTAACCCAGTGAGTGATATAACTGCTGAAACAGACCAGGCCAAGGATGAAGCCTTACAACAGACCTGGAGACTATCTTTTGGGGAATATTAATCATCCATCAGGGCCCTCTGGGCAGAACGGATCAACCAGTTACTAATCCCCCTCAATGCCATCACGGCCAGTCACTACGGTGCTGCTTTGAACAAAAAACATCTTGAAAGTCCTCAGCTAGTGCTTTGCTACATTTCACTTGCTGCTCTGAGCTATCATTTCAGTAAACCTACCAAAGATAATGAAACCTGTCTGACAGGTTTTGTTCTCAGTGAAGTCACACTGGTCCAGTGAACACAAACCATCCTTTTCAAATAATCCATCTTAGATTGTCTCCTGGAATCAACATCAAGCTGACTCATCTGTCCATTACGCTTCCTCTCATTTCCTTTTTGGAAATCTCTGATCACACTCACCTATCTCCGGGCCTCTAGCATCTCTCCTCATCTCCACACTGATGAAAATAAAAGTATCCTCAAGAGTTGTTTTGTGGTGTCATTTGCAAGCACTCCCAATACTCCGAGAGATGTACTTTGACCAGACTGGAGACTTGAACTTGGTGAAAGCAATGAGATGCTCTTTGGATAACGATCTTATTCATCCTGGACTTTTCTTCCTCTCTCTCTCTCTCTCCTTTTTTTTTTTTTTTTTTTTTTTAATGGTTGCACCTGCGGCATATAGACATTCCCCAGACTAGGGATTGAATCTGAGCTTCGGCTGCTAACTACACCACAGCTGTGAAAATGCCAGATCCTTTAATCCACTGAGCCTGGCGGGGGATCGAACTTGCACCTCCAAAGTAACCTGAGCCTCTGCAGTCGGATTCTTAACCTACTGCACCACAGCAGGAACTCTGAAGGTGTGTGTGTGTGTGTGTGTGTGTGTGTGTATTTGGCTGCGCCCACAGCATATGGAAGTTCCTGGGCTAGGGATTGAACATGCACCTCAGTTTCAACCTGCGCCCCAGCTGTGGCAATGTCAGATCCTTAACCTGCTGCACCGCAAGGGAACTGCCCCTCCTTTACCAGTGTTTGGTCTGGACTCCTGCTATTCAAAGGATGGTCAGAGGACCAGCGGTCTCAGCATCACCTGGGAGTTTGTTAGAAATGCAGATTCTTGGGCCCCACTCAGACCTCCTGAATCAGACTCTCCATTTCAACAAAATCCAGAAGTGATGCATATGCGTGTTAAAGTTTGAAAAGCCTTAGGCTAGACTTTTCAGGATGAAAATTTCTCCTTGACAGAAAATACAGATACAAAGTGAGAGCAGAGGAGTTCTGCTCTGTCTTTATCACTCAACACTCTGTCATCGTCAAGTGCATCCCTTTCTTGGTTGTCTTGCTTTGAAAAAGCCTTTTACGCTGACCTTAGCATTCTTTGAAAGCCTTGGGTCTACTTCTGGCATTTAGTTTTCTGAACACTGTTTATGCAGGTCTACACCAGCCTCCTGCACTTATCATTGGCTTCGCGGGGCTCCTTTCCAAACTTTGCCTGACTAAGAACTGAAAGGAGGGCACGTTTCTTCATCAAGAATCCACACTGAGAGTTCCCACTGTGGCACAATGGGATTGGTGGTGTCTTGGGAGCTCTGGGACACAGGTTCGATCTGGCCTGGCACAGTGGGTTAAGGATCTGGTGTTGTCACAGCTGCAGCTTAGGTCACAACTGCAGGCCAGATCTGCTCCCTGGCCAGGGAACTCCATATGCTGCAGGGTAACCAAAAAAGAAAAAAAAAAAAGAATCCACAAGGTACAGGAATTGTCTGCACAGGGTAATCTGTTGAAGACCAGGCTGCAGAGCACTCAGAAGGAGTTGCTACATCCCTCTTCTACATAGAGCCTCAATCAAGAGTCCCTAAGACTGGCCTCTGAAGGATCTACTTAGTTCAGAAAAGTAGACAATTCTACTGCTGGCTCCCAGTGAGTTATATATGCTTATTAGGTAGGCGTCCATGTTACAGTAAGACCACAAGTGGTCCTACCCCATCCCACTTGCTCCTGGGAGTCCCACCCTGGTTTTGTGTTTCTTTTTAAACTGTGCCAGCTTCCACATCTCCATGTCCTCTGACTGCAAAGCTACTTAGAGAAATCTGACTGCTTAGTGTCCTCGATGAGATACCAATGCCTACACTACCCGTGCTTCCTGCAGCTCCTCCCAAAGCCTGCAACCCTTGGGGTGGCCGAGTGGTTCCGGATTTGATGGGCATCCCCCGCAACTCTGTGCCATGCTCTGTCACCTGGGCCTGGAAACAGCCCTGCTTTTGGTCAGTCTCTCGACATCTCCCTTAGGCAAGTCCGGCAACTCACGGTTCTCATTTGCCTGATCAGAGAAGTTAAAGGTCCAGAAAAGGAATCCACGCCGCTGGGTCCCCTTGGAGCTCCTCTTAGGTTTGTCGAATATACTAACACAACATTGTCTAACATACATAAGCTCCTCTTATGTTTGTCTAACCCTCTTTCCCACCAAAAACTCTTTTCTTCTCTCATGATTACAAAGCAAAAGACCCCACTGATATTCTTTTGGTTTCAGACAGTCCATTGCTTTTGTAGCACATTAATAAATGAAAACCAAGTCTTTTATATTTATCCGGATATTTACCATTTTCAGCGTTTTTCATTCTTTCATGTAGCTCTGAATTTCCAACTAGTATAATTTCCCTTAGGTCTGAAGAATTTCTTCTAATATTTCTTATAGAACGAGTCTGCTGAGGACGAATTACAACTGGTTCTCATTATCTGAGGTAGTTATATTCTACAGAGTCACTGTACCCACTGCGTTCAAGAATCCTCACCAGTGCCCCTAGAGGAAATATAGTTAGGTTCCTCCTAGGCTCTGGTCAAAACAGGAGTTCCCGTTGTGGCGCAGTGGTTAACGAATCCGACTAGGAACCATGAGGTTGCGGGTTCGATCCCTGCCCTTGCTCAGTGGGTTAACGATCTGGCATTGCCCTGAGCTGTGGTGTAGGTCACAGACGCATCTCAGATCCCGAGTTGCTGTGGCTCTGGTGTAGGCTGGCAGCTACGGCTCTGATTCGACCCCTAGCCTGGGAACTTCCATATGCCTCAGGTGAGGCCCTAAAAAGATACCGTATTTAATAGATGGTTGATTCGTTAACATTGAACTCATCCTAAACAAAATTTATCTCACACACGTACTTTCTCTGTAAGGCACATCAAGGCTTCTCACACTTAGGAACGCCAGACAGCACTTCAGCATTACCCCTGGGGGTCATTTTAAACAGCAAAATCACCAATAAAAATGTGGCACTAAATAGACCACAGAAAAGACATTTGTTTACAACATAAGAGCTGAAACAAGAAGGCATTGCTTTGCTTGCCCTCCCCTGGGAACATGCACTTCCGGTAATTCAAATTTTTGCCGCTCTGCGCATGTCCCTGAGTGATGTCAAAAGTGCCATGAGAGTACAGATTTGGGGATTACAGATAAATTTTAGCCAGTAGATGAATTTGCAAATATGGAATCCATGGATAATGAGAATTGACTGTCTCCTATCTTTCCAGAATTTGTTGCTATCCTTTAAAGCAGGCGGAGCTTAGCTCTGGCAGGCTATCACTCCTCTGATGTCTGAAAACAGTTGTTCCATATATTGTGTTTACTTATATTTGTTTACAGCCAGAAGGCAAGTCTGACACCTATTACTGCATCATGCCCATCCCCGCACTTGGAATTACGCAATATTTAGTAATTCTGCCAACAGGAATGGTGTGGCTGTGAATGAGGCAGGGTCCAGGGCTGCCTCTGCAAAATTTAGTCATCGTATAAAGGACTACTTTCTAGCATCGTGCTAGGTGTTGTGAGAGACGAAGAGAAGGAGAAAGAAACCCTGCCCTTCTTCCTAAGGAGCTTCTATTTCAGAAGATAAGATGTCACACAGGAGACATCAACGTTTCTCTTACTTTCCCCCACCACCTCCAGCCCTAACCCTCTTCCCCACAAAACTATTAAGAGATGGCTTTAGGCTGGAGGATCAAGGACAATCTCCATAGTACACAATATCCTCAAGCTGCTCTATTACCCTTGGGTCGGACGTTTGCCGTGACTAACTCATTCTGTTTTAACCAGAATTTCCCCAGGAAAGTCCTGTGTCCCAGGAACCCCATCAGCCCCAGAAAACTAGAATGGTTGGCCACCCTAGTTCATGTTGCCCACAGAATTTCCACTGCTTGGACATTAATTCGAAACAAGGTAGAGTGTAACATGTGGAGCACAGAGAAATGGTCTCTAGCTCTCAAATACTTTTTGTTCACATAGATTGCCACAGAGCTCACAATTCCATTAGAAACAACTACTCTGAGTTTGAGGCATTCCATCATTTGGAATTTCTTGTTACAATGCACATGTTTCTGGGAGTTCCCATTGTGGCTCAGTGGAAATGAATCTGACTAGGAACCATGAGGTTGTGGGTTCGATCCCTGGCCTTGCTCAGTGGGTTAAGAATCTGGTGTTGCCATGAGCTGTGGTGTAGGCTGGCAGCTGCATCTCCAATTGGACCCCTAGCCTGGGAACCTCCATGTGCCGTAGGGGCGGCCCTAAAAAGACAAAAAGATTTTTAAAAAATGACCAAGAAGAACAACAACAACAACAAAAATCAAATAGTCAGAAGAGGCTCAAGAATATCAAACGATGCTCTAATTAGTAAGACTGGGAGTAGCAGCAGGAAGAATTCTTGTACTTTTAATTTTATAAGCTCCACTACTGTTATTCCACCCGTTCATTCAACAAATACAAAGCATCTGGTACTGTACCGGACATTATTCAAAGCACAGGGACACAGGGATGGACAGGGCGGAGAACATTCCTGCCTTCAAGAAACTCACATTCTAGTGGGGGGCAGGTTAGTCAATAAACAAATAAATCTCTTGTTTACTCTTGATTGTCAAGTAAATCTCTTCCTTAAAAAATAGATACAAATAATATTCAGTGCAATGAAGATGATGAGACAATCTTTCCAGAGATTCAGGATGAAAGGAGGCTTCCTATATACAGACAAGACAAATATGAGACGACAAATATGTCCTTGAGCAATCAACCACTCTGAAGAAGTGAGAGTTGAGCTAAAATCTGTCTTTCTTTTTATGAGAAAAGATAGGAGATCTTGATCCCTTTCCTCCTGGGAGGCTCCAGGGCCCCTGTGTAAATTTACATACCTCCTCTCCGGCTACCTGCTCAACAAACCTAGGAATTTTGGGAGCGGCAGCCTTTGCCGGACCACAAAGAGTCTTGTTACGCCCTTACCCCAGGGCAATGATTACCACTGACCCTACACCTACTACGAGACCCTTTCAGGTGACTGTTCCCAGAACAAGGAAGATCTGCTCCAAAGTGACTTTCTGGGAAACTTTCAAACAGCACTTTCTTTCCCTGCTGTTTCCCTAACCCGAGTCCAGAAGCACCAAGACAGGTCTCAACTCACCTCGATGAGGTTTTCAGAGATTCAGGATGAAAGGAGGCTTCCTATATAGACCCAGCTGCCGGTTCAAGTCTGAGGGCAAAGCCCGCGGGATGGTATGTGGTCGTAAGTCGGCACTGTGTCAGTGCTGATGCTACTGCAGCTGGTTACCAGGGCCTATTTGAAACACGCAACATGAAGCACCCTGATTTCTGGCGGCGCAAGACCTACTCAACATTTTGCGCTACACAGATGCATGGTTTTGACTCCAGCAAGACAAAAGGCTGAATAGGCTCAGTCAGCAGAGCTTCTTACTCTGGCGACCCTCAAACACCAAGCATCCCAGGAGACCGTTCTCTTCTCTTCCTCACCGTCTCTCTCCCAACATGGTCCCAGCATCCGCATCACCAAGGTCGGCACCTTCAGAGACCAGCCCGCTTTCTTTCTTCAGCTGGGCCAATTTCTGCCCCAGTTATCTCTTCTTTGTTCTTCAGAGATACAGGTGCTCTGCCTCCACAGACAGCCTAATCCTGTCTTGTCTGACTGAAGCCCCTCATCTGTGCAAGAGTTCTCATGAGCAGTCTTCTAATCCACCATGTCTAGAACCCTCTCAGGGGGTTCTCAAGGTCAACAGTCTTTTCACAATCATATTAAAAAGATACTTTCCGGAGTTCCCATTGTGGCTCAGGGGGTTAAGGATCTGGCACAGCCATAAGCTGCAGTGTCGGTTGCAGATGAGGCTCAGATCCAGTGTGGCCATGGCTGTGGCGTAGGCCAGCAGCTGCAGCTTCGATTCAACCCCTGGCCCGGGAAATTCCATATGCTGCAGGTTGCGGCCATTAAGAGAAAAAAAAAACGAAGATATTTGCCTTTTTCACTATATTGATTTTGCACTGATGCTGCAAAAGCAAAGGTAGATTTAAAAAAAAAAAAAAACTGCTGGCGGAGTTCCCTGGTAGCTCAGCAGGTTAAGGATCTGTGTTGTCACTGCTGTGGCTTGGGTTCAGTTCCTGGCCTGGGAAATTCCTCTTGCTGCGTGCATGGCCAAAAACAACAACAACAGCAACAAAACCAAACTGCTGGTGCCCTAGTACACTGCAAGGCAGTGATATCAATTGTATAGCCATTCACTGCATTCTTTAGCCCTCACACTCACAGTAAAAAAAAAATAAGTCCTTGATGAAACAGTATAAAAATTAATTGTATTAAATCTCAACCACTGAGTGCATTTAAAAAATTATTTTCCACGTGATGAAATAGGAAGCATGCATAAAGCACGTCTGTTACATAACAACATGCGATGGTTGCCTCAAGGAAAAGCACTTGTTTTTGTGAGCTGAACTAGACACTTTTTTCATGGAATCCCATTTTTGCTTGAAAAGCTGACTGACAAACTATAATTATTCAGATTGAGCCTTTGGCTGATAATTCCCTGCAAATGAACAAAGTGAGTCTGTCACTTAACCGACAGTGTTTGCTACCAATGATAACATTGGAGCTTTCAAATAAAAATTCAAATTTTGTAATATCTATCCACCACCATGAGCTTGACAGCTTCCCAAATGTTTAAAGACTTTGCTGATGAGATCTGTGCTGATACTAATAAATGTAGTTTTTTGATCATGTATACAGTAAAATATGTCAACATTTGGAAAGTATGCCTATCTCAGTGAAAAAATATTTTCCAAACGACCAACAGAGAATGTTACAGAATCAAGCATTGATTCAAAGTGAAGATAGATTAACGGGTTTTTTAAACAATTGTGTTAAGGACTAACTGACACACAATAAACTGTACATATTTTAAGTATATGATTTGATGTCTTGACATATGTCAACACCCATGAACCCAACACCATAATCAAGATAACGAGCACATCTAAAACCCCCAAAGGTAGCTCATGCCCTTTCATAATCTCTCTTGGGCCTCCCTCTCATCCCCACAGCATCCTGAGGCAACCACTGATCTGCTTTCTGTTACTATAAACAAGTCTGCATTTTCTAGAATTTTATATGAATAGAGTCATAGAGTACATACTCTTTTGGTCTAGTTTCTTTTTTTTTTTTTTTTCCTAGGGCCGCTCCCGCAGCATATGGAGGTTCCCAGGCTAGGGGTCAAATCGGAGCTGTAGCCACCAGCCTACGCCAGAGCCACAGCAACGCGGGATCCGAGCCACATCTGCAACCTACACCACAGCTCACAGCAACGCCGGATCGTTAACCCACTGAGCAAGGCCAGGGATCAAACCTGAAACCTCATGGTTCCTAGTCGGATTCGTTAACCCCTGCACCACAACGGGAACTCCTTGGTCTAGCTTCTTTTACTTAGCATCCTTATTTTAAGATTAGTCCATACTGTTGCATGTAATATTCCATTGTATGGATCCACCGCAATCTATCCATTCACCTACTGATGGACGTTGGGTTGTTTCTAGGTTTTGGCTATTATGACCAAAGCTGGTATGGACATTCTTGTATAAGTCTTCATATGTACATAGGCTTTTATTTCTCCTGGGTAAATATCGAAGAGTGGAAATGGCTACATGATATAGTAGGTGTATGTTTAACATTTCTAGAAACTGCCAACATGTTTTCCAAAAGGATCTCCTGACTTTTAATCTAAGACAGGACTCTTTCTTGTCTATCGAGCTCCACAGGGGCACCTTGACAATTATCAGCCACCGACAAAATAAATGAACATGATCTGAGGTTCTCTGAAAGTTTCTGACCAGCCTGCTCCAGTCATCCCAGATAAATCAGTAAATACATATTGCACACCTAATGCCTCATATGAGACATTGCTGTGGACAGAGAAGCAGATGCCACTATCTGCCTGGAGTTGTGCTAGGGGTTCAGGACTCACAGGCACCTAAGACCCATGGCTTGTCCTAGTTTATGGTCTAGAAGGGAAGACAGACACTTGGATGATGATGACAAAAGATGTCAAGTTCTAAGAGAGGGATGAGCGGAGTTCCCGTTGTGGCGCAGTGGTTAACAAATCCGACTAGGAAACATGAGGTTGCGGGTTCGATCCCTGGCCTTGCTCAGTGGGTTAAGGATCTGGCGTTGCCGTGAGCTGTGGTGTAGGTCGCAGACGCGGCTCGGATCCGCTACAGCTGCGATTCGACCCCTAGCCTGGGAACCTCCATATGCTGCGGGAGCGGTCCTAGAAATGGCAAAAAGACAAAAAACCCTAAGACAGGGATGAGCACACAGTGCTATAGGAGCATGGGAGAGTGAATAGAAATAACCGGACTGGGAGGTGAGGGAAGTAATCTGCTGCCTGAGAAGATGCTCAAGAGGAAGCATTTCAGGTGGGTCCTGAGGGTCACTAGTTTAGCTGGTAGTAAAGAGGTCTCCACTGCAGGTAGAGGAAGCAGCATGAAGCGTGCACAACATGGGTGCATGTATTTGCACCTCTCTGGGGAAAGACATGGCTGGAACATAGGACAGAATGGCAGATGGGCCTCGAAAGCAAACTGGGGCCATGAAAACCACACTAATGGTTTTCCTTTCACCCTGACCAGTATATCTTCTGCCTGCCAAACACATATTCTTTTCTGCAACCATTCCTAACCCCACTTGCCTGGACAGTGCCTCCTCATCTTCTTCACCTCCTACCTGAACTCGATCAACTTTATTCATTAAATTATACCTTTGCACATTTGCCAAAGTTACTGAGTGCTTTCCAACATACTAATGTCGTGTCTCCCTGGCCTGCTCATTTGTACCTACTGCTAATTGATGCACGAAACCCCAAGATGGTAAAAAACTGTTGCGTAGTCCCCATCCTAGTATCTCCCCACCATCATTCCTGTGCCTTTATGGGGCTTGGCCAAAAACCTCTGGAAGCCGGGCCCTCCTAGGCGCATACAGGGTCAGTGTTCTGACATGTTTTCCATGACTCTCGTTTATACTCAATGCCACATTGCTCGTCAATTCTTTTATGATTTGGAAAATACAATTATTTCCACAAAAATATGTTATTTATATTAACTTGTGATGAATTTGCTTTTTTTTTTTTTTGTCTTTTTGTCTTTTGAGGACCACACCCGCAGCATATGGAGGTTCCCAGGCTAGGGGTCCAAATGGAGCTACAGCTGCTGGTCTACACCACAGCCACAGCAACGCCAGATCCAAGCCGAGTCTGCGACCTACACCACAGCTGCGGCAACACTGGATCCTTAACCCACTGAGCCAGGCTGGGGATTGAACTTTCGCCTCTGCAGCAACCCCAGCTGCTGCAGTTGGATTTTTTTTTTTTTTTTTTTTTTTTTTTTTTTGTCTTTTGAGGGCCACACCCGCGGCATATGGAGGTTCCCAGGCTAGGGGTTGAATCGGAGCTGTAGCCACCAGCCTACGCCAGAGCCACAGCAACGCAGGATCCGAGCCGCGTCTGCAACCTACACCACAGCTCACGGCAACGCCGGATTCTTAACCCGCTGAGCAAGGCCAGGGATCAAACCCGAGTCCTCATGGATGCTAGTCGGGTTTGTTACTCGCTGAGCCACAACGGGAACTCCTGCAGTTGGATTTTTAACCCACTGTGCCACAGTGGGAATTCCTCTCAATGATTTTTTATAAATGTAAAGGGGTCCCAAGAACAAAAAGTTTGAGATTTGCTATACAGCAATGAAAACAACCAACCACTGCTACACACATTTATAAATTTCACAAACGTAGAACAAAAGAAGCCAAACACAAAAGCATAGATATCAGCTATTCCATTTCTATAAATCCTGAAACAGGAAAAACTAAGTTATGACATAAGAAATCAGGGTGGCGGTCACCTGGGGAAGAAGGAGGGGTAGTGGTTGGGAAGGGCAGCGCAAGGGGTTCTGGGATGCTGTCACTGTGCTGTCCCTTGGCCTGAGTGCTGCGTACCCAAGTGTGTTCAACCGATGATAATTCATTGCTGTTGTATGCATTTTTCTATACATGCGTTTTGCTTTGCTTTTTTAAAAGTTGCAAAAATACATCCCCCTGAACCTCGTCTTCGCCATCGTCTTGTGGTGAGTTGGAAAAGCTCCTTAGCCTCTCTTCACTTATTCAGCCAAAAATTCTTGAGGACCTTACTCGGCGCCAAGCACTGTGTTACACAGTAGGTATAGTAACAGCATGGACGACACGGTCCCAGCTTTGTCTAGTGCGGTGCAGGACAGACAACTGCTAAAAATGTCATTACAGGGGTTCTAAGTCTTGCAAAAGGAGAGGTACGGGGGCTGTAGAGTGTATCACGGGAGACTTCACCTTAACAGCGAGCCCGTGATGAGGAGGCGACACTTAGCTGAGCTATGAAAGATGAGTAGGAGTAAGCCACGAAGGGAACGGTGAGCACTCACTTGACATCTCTGCTGGCTGTTTGAGGAAGCCCAGAATATCAAATCATGTCTTAGAGTATGTGACCCATCCATCTTGTCTTGACAAAACTTGACTGATCATTGGGACTTTTTTTCTCACTTTCAATACTCACTTTCCTACTTAATTTTCTGTTTAAATTTTTTATTTTTCATATTTTTATTGAGGTATAGTTGACATACAATATTACATAAGTTTCAGGTGTATAACATAGTGGTTCGATTTTTTTTTTTTTTTTTGTCTTTTTGTCTTTTGTTGTTGTTATTGTTGCTATTTCTTGGGCCGCTCCCGCGGCATAAGGAGGTTCCCAGGCTAGGGGCTGAATCGGAGCTGTAGCCACCGGCCTACGCCAGAGCCACAGCAACAAGGGATCCGAGCCGCGTCTGCAACCTACACCACAGCTCACGGCAACGCCGGATCGTCAACCCACTGAGCAAGGGCAGGGACCGAACCTGCAACCTCATGGTTCCTAGTTGGATTCGTTAACCACTGCGCCACGACGGGAACTCCCGATATTTTTATAGGTTATATTCTATACTCCTTTTTTTTAAACTGGGTCCCACAGACCCTATAAGCTTCAGGCCCTACATATAGACTATAACCCTGCTTACATTCTAAATCCAACCAGCAAGTCCAGATGGTTGTACTGTCAAAATACAGCCATAATCCAACCCCTTCTCCCCCCGCTTGACTGCTCCTACTCTAGCCCAAGCCGCCATCATCGCCCACCCCCTACACTCTATTCTCAACACAGCAGACAGATGGATCTTTTCATAACATGAATTTGATGATGTAATTATTCTGCTCAAAACTCTCCAACAGTTTCACATCTTGCTCAGAGAAAGAAAAAAAAAAAAAAAAACCCGTACAGCAGCCTACTGGCCCCTTCATGATCTAGCCTCCAGCAGCCAACTTAGCATTATCTCTGACCACGCTTGCCTGTGCTCACTCCACTCCAGCCATCCCATGCTCCTTTCTGATCCTCAAACACACCCCAAAAGGTTCCTCTTCTCCCCCACCCACAAAAGTTCTTCCTTCAGACATTCACATGGCTTTCTGTCTTACCTCCTTCAAGTCTTTGCTTAAGTATCACTCTCTCAGTGAGGTTTCCCTTGATCTTTTCATTAAAACTCTCACCCACCCATCCAATGTGGACACTGAACCACTTAAAGCAGCTGCCACTGCCACTACAACTGCCTCTGGAAGCTGGAAATGAGAGATTCATGTCTCCATTCTTTATCTGGCCAGCTGAAAACAGCATAATAGCAGGAAATTGCCCTCCACCTTCTTTCTACATTCTAAGTCTTACCTGAGTTCATCCACTTCATGAAATCTATCTCACATCTGGAACCCTAGCTGCAAGGGAGTCGGAAATGAATTCTTTGCTTTCTGGCCTCTCCAAAACAGGAAGCTACCTTAAAGAAGATGGGAATTGATGCCAAATAACAACTGACCATATCCAGCCCAGAAAATAATGAGTAATTATGTCATGGAGTTATTGTGGGAATTAAGTAAGATAATAAAATACTTTGAACACTTGCAAAAAGTAGGTAACTGGAGAGTTCCTCTTGTGGCTCAGTGGGTTAAGGATCTGGTGTTGTCCCTGCAGCAGCTCTAGTCACTGCTGTGGTGCAGTTTTGATCTCTGGCCTGGGAACTTCCGCATGCTATGGGTGGGGCAAAAAAAAAAAAAAGGAAAAAAGAAAAAAAGCAGGCAACTGATAAATTAATTATTTCTTTTTTTAACGTTGTAATAGCTTGTTTTTTATTATAGTTGATTTACAGTGTTCTGTCAATTTCTGCTATACAGCAAAGTGACCCAGTCATACAACTATATACATTCTTTTTCTCATATTATCTTCCTTCATATTCTATCACATGTGATTGGATATAGTTCCCTATGCTATATAGCAGGAAAATTAATTATTTCTAACACTACTCCTGCAGTGGGATACAATGCTTTATCTTCTAAAGATACCCAAAGGGAGGAGTTATTTCTTTAGATGCTGGGCTGAATTTCCTGCAAGGGTACGTGAGCACTTTCCCAGGCCAGTCTCCTCAGTGCCACCAGGTCAGGGTACAGGGGCCCAGAAGAGTCCTTGGTTATATGCTAGTTTATATGCCAGTGCTTCAGGGAGTCTTTCTGGGACATTTCTTCTCATCTCCATTCAGCTACACCCCCCCAACCGCCCCCATCATTCTGGACTCTGTAGTTCCCATCCTGTTGCTCCAGGCCAGATTCCTGATCCTCTGCTTGACCCTGTCACAATGAGACTTGAGTAGGATGAGTTATTGCTTCAGCTTGGTTTTTTTCTCTGGCCAGTACTGTTCCTGTTTCATACCCAGCTCAGGCCTTTGAACCCTGCACTAAGCAAGGCGCTTGAGACCCCACTTGTCATCAAAGAAACTGTAAATAATTAGATAAAAGGTGGAAGAAAGCACTGAGAATTCTAAGACAAAGCTCTAACAAAGCAGGTTGGTCTCAGGCAAACACATAGAGACCATTTATCTTCAATATCTTCCAATTCCCATTTTGTTGTTGGGTATTTTTCGCTTACATGTTGAACTTGGGATCATAGTAGACATTCTCAACAAACTTGACTTGTTCTACATTCATTTTTTTCAGTTTTATAAAGTGCCCTGCTGGCTCAAGGATTCTCAAGCCTGTGTGTCAGCTCAGTTCAGTTAAATCAGAATTTCAAGGGGGACAGTTGAGGTATAGGCAGCAGTATATTTTAAAGCTGTCCAGAAATAATCATTATAATGTGTAGCCAAGGTCGGAAACCACAGGCCAGCTAATCTGACAGTCTAGTGTGTGTTGACACGCCAGTGGGTGCAAATGTATTCATATCCTGGCCCGACTAGGGCACTCGTGGTTCTCTTTCACAAAGATTATCTTCAGGCAATGCTATAACTCAAAAAGTAAGTTCACAGTGGCATCTCCAGGCCCTTTGGCAGGATAAAGTGATAGGTAAAGTTCTGGGGTCAGGACAATATTTTAATATTCCTCAGGTTATACTGTTTAAGCATGTGACTTTTACACTTATTCATAGAACTAGTTCTGGCAGCATTTAATTCTTGGTAAAAAAAGTAATTTTATTCTATATTTTTGACAGAACTAGAACAAACAATCCAAAAATTTATATGGAACCACAAAAGACCCAGAATTGCCAAAGCAGTCCTGGGGAACAAAAACCAAGCAGGAGGCATAACTCTCTCAGACTTCAGGCACCGTTACAAAGCTATAGTAATCAAGACAGTGTGGTACCCATACCAAAACAGACATATAGACCAATGGAACAGAATAGAGAACCCAGAAATAAACCAAGACACCTATGGTCAATTAATCTTTGACAAAGGAGGCAAGAATATAAAATAGGAAAAAGACAGTCTTTTCAGCAAATGGTACTGGGAAAACTGACAGCCACATGTAAATCAAGGAAACAGGAACACACCCTCACACCATGCACAAAAATAAACTCAAAATGGCTGAAAGACTTAAATGTAAGGCGAGACACCATCCAACTCCTAGAAGAGAACATAGGCAAAACATTCTCTGACAACAACCATACAAATGTTTTTCTCAGGTCAGTCTCCCAAGGCAATATAAATAAAAGCAAAAATAAACCAATGGGACCTAATCAAACTAAAAAGCTTTTGCACAGCAAAGCAAACCATAAAAAACCCAAAAAGACAACTTACAGAATGGGAGAAAATAGTTTCAAACAATGCAACTGACAAGGGCTTAATCTCTAAAATATACAAACTCTTACAACTCAATAGCAAAAAAGCCAACAACCCAATTGAAAAATGAGCAAAAGACCTGAATAGACATTTCTCCAAAGAAGATATACAGACGGCCAACAGGCACATGAAACAATGCTCAACATCACTGATTCTTAGAGAAATGCAAATCAAAAATGCTATGAGGTACCACCTCACACCAGTCAGAATGGCCATTATTAATAAGTCCACAAGTAACAAATGCTGGAGAAGGTATGGATAAAAGGGAACCCTCCTGAGCTGCTGGTGGGAATATAAATTGGTACAACCACTATGGAAAACAGTATGGAGATACCTTAGAAAACTAAATATATAACTACCATATGAGCCAGCAATCCCACTCTTGGGCATATATCCAGACAAAACTTTCCTTGAAAAGACACATGCACCTCATATGTTCACTGCAGCACTATTCACAATAGCCAAGACATGGAAACAACCTAAATATCCATTGACAGATGAATGGATTAGGAAGATGTGGTAATATATACACAATGGAATACTACTCAGCCATAAAAAAGAACAAAATAATACCAGTTGCAGCAACATGGATGGAACTAGAGACTTTCATACTAAGTGAAGTAAGTCAGAAAGAGAAAAACAAATCCCATATGATATCACTTACATCTGGAATCTAATATACAGCACAAATGAACGTTTCTACAGAAAAGAAACTTATAAACTTGGAGAACAGACTTGTGATTGCCAAGGGGGAGGGGGAGGGGGTGGGATGAACTGGGAATTTGGGGTTTAATAAATGCAAACTATTGCCTATGGAATGAATAAGCAATGAGATCCTGCTATATAGCACTGGGAACTATATCTAGTCACTTATGGTGGAGCATGATAATGTGAGAAAAAGGAATGTATATGTGTAGGTGTGACTGGGTCAACTTGCTGTACAGTAGAAAATTGACAGAACACTGTAAACCAGCTAAAATGGAAAAAAAATAAGAATCATTTTAAAAATAGGCAAAATAATGTTATTCTATAAAATGAGATTGTATTTTAAATTCTCTATTCTTTGGTGTCATCTTGGGCAGTTACCAGCCTGTGTAATCTCTGATCCTCCATTTCTTCATTTTATTCAATAGAGATAATAATAGTAGCTACCTTGAGAGTTGTACTGTGACAGTTATATGTGATTGATGACATATGAAAGTATCTGGCACATTAGAGATAAAAAATAAATTTGCTCTATTATTAAAAAAAATTTCACCTGCCCACCCTTCTCTGTACTCTATACCTTTTACTTTGCTCTCTACTTTTTCTTTTTTCCCCATAGTGCTTATTCCTTTCTAAAACACTATGCAGTTTACTTATTTATTACATTTATTTTTAATCTCTCTCCTAGAATGCAAGCTCACAGGCACGGAAATCTTAATTTTACTCACTGCTATATCCTCAAAACTTAGAACAGTGCCTAACGCCTAGTAGTCACTCAATAAATACTTGTTGAATAAATGAATAAATGAATCAAGAGTGGCCCAGGCAGAGGAAAGTGCATGGGCAAAGTTCCAGAGATGAAAGGTGTGTCTTTGTCAAAGAATTCAGAAAAGTCTTTTTTTTTTTTTTTTTTGTCTTTTTGCTATTTCTTGGGCCGCTCCTGCAGCATATGGAGGTTCCCAGGCTAGGGGTCGAATCGGAGCTGTAGCCGCCGGCCTGCGCCAGAGCCACAGCAACGCAGAATCCGAGCCGAGTCTGCGACCTACACCACAGCTCATGGCAACGCCGGATCATTAACCTACTGAGCAAGGGCGGGGACCGAACCCGCAACCTCATGGTTCCTAGTTGGATTCGTTAACCACTGCGCCGAGACGGGAACTCCCTTTTTTTTTTTTTTTTTGGAATTCAGAGAAGTCTTGAGGAGAAAGGTCAAAAAGGAGAGTGGCTCAAGCTGAGTCAGGCAAGGTCAGGCAAGGCAAGAACCAGAGAGTGATGGGACTTGTAGCCCAGAGTAAATCTACTGAAGTTCAGTTCAGAGTGAGGAAAATCCTTTGAGGAGTTATGATCAAGGGCGTGATGTGATCATAGTTTGGAAACATCATCGGCAGTTGTACAGAAAATGGATCCGGAAGTTCCCGGTGGCTTAGCAGGTTAAGGATCTGGTGCTGTCATTGCTGTGGCTCTGGCTACTGCTGTGGTGCAGGTTCGATCCCTGGAACTTCTGCATGCTAGGGACACAGCCAAAAAAAGAAAGAAAGAAAGAAAGAAAGAAAGAAAGAAAGAAAGAAAGAAAGAAAGAAAGAAAGAAAGAAAGAAAGAAAGAAAGAAAGAAAGAAAAGAAAGGAAGGAAGGAAGGAAGGAAGGAAGGAAGGAAAGAAAAGAAAATGGATTCATGTGCTAGTGGTGGCTCAGAGTGGAGGTGAGGGGATAAGAGAGTGAAGACTGGGGCAAAAAGACCAGCTACAAGGCTATTTAAGCAATTCAGGCAAGAGATGATGGTGTCTGAGACGAATTTGAGTGGTGACAACGGGTATGGGGAGAAGTGGGAAGACATGTTATTTTGGAAGTAGAGACAGAAAGCTCTGAGGATGAGCCAGAGGAAGAAGGGTGTGGTCATCCAGGCTGAGGGCTGCTAAAGGGTGGGTCCAGCGAACAAGGACTGACAAGAGTCTATGGGAATTTAGGGACAGGGAAGGAAGTGGTGACCATGAAAGGGGAATGGTTAAAGTCAGTCTGGCCTGACTGCATGGACAAGTGAGTTGGGTCTGAAGAAGTAGAGGCCACTTTATAAAGTGACAAAGCCCCTGACACCTAGTAGGCTCTCAACCCATGCCACTTCCCTCCCTCTGTTCCCTGTATCCACGATGTTTCATAACTGGAACAATATTGTTAATTAAACTCTAGGTAAAGAAGAAAATGTCAAATTAAAATAATGCCACAAGTAGTGCAATATTTACTGTTCCTTTGATATCAGATTTCTTACGGTAAAATATTAAATTCAAATATTAATAAGGAAAACAGCTGGTACTGAATATTCAGGCTCCCAGAGGAACACATTAATGAATCATTTTTAAAGCCAGACAGCTTCAAATCTAATCTGTTCAGGGAATAGGAACACAGTTATTTCTCAATAATCGTTTTAGAAAATGAATATAAATTTCGGATTAGTCTATTCCCCAAATGGAAACAGCCTTTTAACACCATCGTGATAAATATTTGTTGTAAGAAATTCAGGCATTAACCTAGTGCATAAAGAAGAAATGAGGTGCAGAGTTTCAGTTTTGCAAGACGAAAAATGTTCTGTGGATGGGTGGTGGGGACATCTGCACAGAAAAGTGAATGTACTTAATGTCAATCAGCCGTACTTTCAAAACGGTGAATATGGTCAATTGTATGTTATATATATTCTACAATTTAAAGACTAACTGATTTTCGTGTGTGTGTATGTTTGCCTTTTTAGGGCCACACCCGCGGCATATGGAGGTTCCCAGGCTAGGGGTCTAATCAGGTGCTGGCCTACACCACAGCCACAGCAACGCAGGATCCCAGCCATGTCTGCGACCTACACCACAGCTCACGGCAACACCGGATCCTTAACCCACTGAGCGAGGCCAGGGATCAAACTTACAACCTCATGGTTCCCAGTCGGATTCATTTCTGCTGCGCCACGACGGGAACTCCACGGATGACTAATTTTTTAATAAAAGAAGAAAGGAAAGATTGCCCTCTAATCCCACTGCTTCAGTTAGTATATAGGATTCATTATTTATTCATTTGACAGATATTTATTGAATGTCTGGTATAAGTCAAACACTTGTCTAGATGCTGAGAACACATTAGTGAACAAAACAACCTCCTTCCCCTTGTGGAAGTTACTTCTAATGAGGGAGAAAGTAAATAAAGAAACAGGAGAGGGGAGAGTTCCTGTTGTGGTGCAGTGGAACAATCCGACTAGGAACCATGAGGTTGCAGGTTCGATCCCTGGCCTCACTCAGTGGGTTAAGGATCCGGCATTGCCATGAGCTGTGGTGTCGGTTGCAGACGCGGCTCGGATCCCGTGTTGCAGTGGCTGTGACATAGGCCAACAGCTACAGCTCCGATTAGACCCCTAGCCTGGCAACCTCTATATGCTGCCGGTGTGGCCCTAAAAAGACAAAAGAGAGAAAAAAAGAGAAAAGAATCAGGAGAGTATGTATTATGTCAGATGGTGATAAATGATAGACAAATAAGGCAGAGAAGGGAGCTTATGAGTCATGGGGAGGTTTTCACTGTACTTAAGGAAGGCATCACTGGTAAGGTGACATTTGAGAAGAGACCTGAAAGAAATGAGGGAGCAAGCCATGCAGACATCCTTTTTTTTTTTTTCTTTTTTTTCTTTTTGTCTTTTTTGGAGCCCCACCCATGGCATATGGAGGTCCAAGCTAGGGGTTGAATCAGAGCTGTAGACACCAGCCTATGTGGGATCCGAACCGCGTCTGTGACCTACACCACAGCTCACGGCAACGCCGGATCGTTAACCCACTGAGCAAGGCCAGGGATTGAACTTGCATCCTCATGGATAATAGTCGGGTTTGTTAACCGCTGAACCACAACGGGAACTCACACGCAGACATCTTGAAAGAAAAGCTTTCCAGGCAGAGGGGAGAGCCAAAACCAAGGTCCCAAGGCATAAGGAGGTTTGGCATGTTCAGGGAAAAAGAGAAAAGCCAGGGTGCCTGGGACGAAGCGAGGGGAGAGGAGGAGGACAGAGGGTCAGAGGGGTGTGGACGACACAGATCACACAGGTTTCTGAAGTCCATAAAAACGACTTTGGATTTTACTCTGAATGAGGATAGAAATCATTGGAGATTTTTGAGCAGAGGAAGGACCTGATATGGCTTCAGCTTAAAGAAGATTACTCCGGCTGCTGCATTGAGACTTGACTGACAGAGGGCAAGGGGAGAAGCAGGGAGGAAAATCAGGAGGCCGGCACAACAATCCAGGTGGAAAATGGTGGTGGCTGAGACCAGGGTGGTGGCAGTGAGGCAAAGGAGAGGTGCTCAGATTCTGTACAGATGTGGATGGTGGAGCCAACACTGTTTGCTGAAGCGCTGGATCTAGGTGGGGGTCGATCTAGGCTTTGAGAGACACCCTTTTTTCAGGCTAGCTCCTGTGTCCGTGATAATTTCATATGCCATTTCATCAGAAACTAACAGACTTCATCAGAACAAGATGAGTCAGATACACTAAAACATGATCCAGTATGTTAAGATGCATAAAATAGGCAAATTCATACATAGACAAAATCACGATTTCTAGTACTGCTATATAGGCTGGTGCTCTGCAAAAATAAGATTTCTGATAAATTCTATCTCACATTAAAAAAACATGCTGTAACCACTATGGAATCAGTATGGGGTTTCCTCAAAAAATTAAAAATAGAACTACCACACGATCCAGCGATCTCACTTCTGGGTTAAGATCCAAAAGAATTGAAATCAAGATCTCAAAGAGATATACACACTTCCATATTCACTGCAGCATTATTCACCACAGCCAAGCTATGGAAACAACCTAAATGGCCATTGACAGATGAATGTGTAAACAAAATGTGATACACACACACACACACACACACACACAATATTCCATTGTGTGTATAAACACACACACAGAGAGGAATATTATTCAGCCATGAAAAAAGAAGGAAATCTTTTCACATGCTACAACATGGATGCACCTTGAGGACATTATGCCAAGTGAAACAAGCCACTCATAAGAAGATAAAATGTTGCATGATTCAACTTATAGGAGGTATCTAAATTAGTCAAACTCAGAAGCAGAGAGTAGAATAGTGGTTGCCAGAGGCTGAGGAGAGAGGGTAATGAGGAACTGCTCTTCAATGGGTATGAGGTTTCAGTTATACACATGAATCACTTCTAGAGATGTACTGTACAATGATGTACCTATAATCAACAAAATGTATTAAAATTTTGTTAAGAGGGCAGAGCTCATGTTAAGCGGTTTTTTTTTAACTTTTATTTTTTGCTTTTTAGGGCCACACCCATGGCATATGGAGGTTCCCAGGCTAGGGGTCGAATCAGAGCTGTAGCCACCGACCTATGCCACAGCCACAGCAACAGGGGATCCGAGCCACATCTGCAACCTGCACCACAGCTCATGGAAACACCGGATCCTTAACCCACTGAGGGAGGCCAGGATCAAACCTGCATCCTCATGGATCCTATTCAGATTCATTAGCCACTGAGCCACAAAGGGGGAACTCTGTGTTAATTGTTCTTGCCACAATTTTAATTTTTTTATTTTACTTATTTTTTTATTCTTTTTTTTCTTTTTTTAATTTTTTTATTCTTTTTTTTTCATTACTCAAATGAATTTATCACATCTGTAGTTGTATAATGATCATAACAATCTGATTTCACAGGATTTCCATCCCACATGCCACAATTTTTAAAAATGGATGGTACATTCAGAGTTGCTGCATATGCCACATTACTGGGTATTTTAGTGAAAGAAGAAAACTCCCATTCTGACTAGGCAGTACTGAATTCTCCATACAATGTTCTACACGGCCAGGGAGTGGAACTATTTTCCACAGGCTACTTTCTGCTCTGTGTGTTCCTATCTTATTTCTCCTCAACTACATGTATCTCTTGTGCTGGAACACATCAGCACTGAGACAGGATCTTTGGCCCTATACCATTAGTCAGCATAGTGTGAGGTAAGAATATTCCTGGGAGCCATTCCCATGCTGAGGTGGAAGCAATGACAGAAGTGACTGCAAGCCATGTAAATGTATCTGATCAAACCCCAAATAAATGTAAACCCAATTCAACTTCCCTTTCACAAGACCCAAAAATGTCCACAGCCACCCAATACCAAGCTCACCATGAGAAGAAGAATGACAGAGGGGAAGCTGGAGTACAAAGAAATAGCTATCTGGTTTTTTTTGGGTTTTTTTTTCTTTTTTTTTTTTTTTTCTTTTTAGGGCTGCACCCATGGCGCATGGAAGTTCGCAAGCTAGGGGTTGAATCAGAGCTACAGCTGTGGGCCTACACTACAGCCACAGCAACACCAGATCCAAGCCATGTCTGTGATCTACACCACAGCTCAAGGCAACACTGGATCCTTAACCCACTAAGCAAGGCCAAGGATTGAACCCACATCCTCATGGATACTAGTTGGATTCATTTCTGCTGCACCACAATGGGAACTCTGAGATAGCTATCTTAGCTGATGGCAATTGAAATATTTACTTTTGCAAATTTTACAAAAGCATGTAGCCATGTCATCCCCTTGTTGAGGTCTTGTAAGAAGCTGCTGCAAGTGAGGGACTCTGGCGCTTCATTGTCTCACAGTAAAGGTAGTCCTAAACTGGGGGGAAGCGGGGAGTCGAGGATGATGCCCAGGTTTGGGTCCTCAGTGATGGGTGAGTGGAGTCACCATTTACTGAAACAAGGCAGATTAAGAGGAGTTTTGGGGTGAAAATCAGAAGTTCAGTTTGGGACAGGAAATGTGTAAGATGCCTATTAGACAGCTGAAAGGAGAGATCAGGTTGGCATTTGGAGTCAACAGAAGAGGGTTGGCTGAAGAAGTAAATTAAGGAGACAACAGCACTGGTAATAGAGCCATGAGACTGGAAATAGAGCAGGGAGAGAAAGGAGAGGTGGAGCAGAAAGGAGGCCCAAGAAATTCTATTGCTGAGGGAGTTGGGCTGAGGAGGAGGGATGAATTAAGGAAATTGAGAGGAAAGATATACCATGCTCGTGGATTGGAAGAATCAATATTGTCAAAATGACTATACTACCCAAGGCAATCTACACATTCAATGCAATCCCTATCAAATTACCAATGACATTCTTCACAGAACTAGAATAAAATATTTTAAAATTTATATGGAAACACAAAAGACCCCAAATAGCCAAAGCAATATTGAAAAAGAAAAGCCAAACTGAAGGAATCAGGCTTCCTGATTTCAGACTTTACTACAAAGCTACAGTCATCCAAACAGGATGGTACTGCCACAAAAACAGAAATATAGGTCAATAGAATAGGATAGAACGCCCAGAAATAAACCCAAGCACCTATGGCCAACTAATCTATGACAAAGGAGTCAAGAACATGCAGTGGAAGAAAGACAGTCTCTTCAATAAGTTGTGCTGGGAAAATTGGACAGCTACATATAAAAGAATGAAATTAGAACATTCTCTAGCACCATGCACAAAAATAAATTCAAAATTCATTAGGAGTTCCCGTCGTGGCGCAGTGGTTAACGAATCCGACTAGGAACCATGAGGTTGCAGGTGAGATCCCCGACCTTGCTCAGTGGGTTAACGATCCGGCGTTGCCGTGAGCTGTGGTGTAGGTCGCAGACGCGGCTCGGATCCTGCGTTGCTGTGGCTCTGGTGTAGGCCGGTGGCCACGGCTCCGATTCGACCCCTAGCCTGGGAACCTCCATATGCCGCGGGAGCGGCCCAAGAAATAGCAAAAAAAAAAAAAAAAATTCATTAAAGACCTAAATGTAAGGTCAGATACTATAAAACTCCCAGAAGAAAACATAGGCAGAATGCTCTTTGACACAAATTGTGGCAATATTTTGTTTGATCCCCCTCCTAGAATAATGACAATATGAACAAAAATAAATCACTAGGATAATTAAACTCAAAAGCTTTTGCACAGCAAAGGAAACCATAAAAAAAAAAAAGACAACTCACAGAATGGAAGAAAATCTTTGCAAACAATGCAACCAGTAAGGGCTTAATCTCCAAAATATACAAACAACCCATACAACTCAACAACCAAAAAATAAACAACCCAATCAAAAAATGGGCAAAAGACCTAAACAGACATTTCTCCAAAGAAGATATACAGATGGCCGACAAGCAATGAAAAGATGTTCAACATCACTAATTATTAGAGAAATACAAATCAAAACTACAATGCGGTACCACCTTACTCTAGTCAGAATGGCTATCATTAATAAGTTTACAAATAACAAATGCTGGAGAGGGTGTGGAGAAAAGGGAACCCTCCTACTGTTGGTGGGAATGTAAATTGGTTCTTTCCACTACGGAAAACATGGCAGTTCCTCAGAAAACTAAACATAGAACTACCATATGATCCAGCTCTCCCACTCCTGGGCATATATACAGACAAAAATATAATTCAAAAAGATACATGTACCCCTATGTTCATCACAGCACTATTCACAATAGCCAATCATGGGAACAACCTAAATGTCCATCTAGGAGTTCTCATCATGGCTCAGTGGAAACGAATCTGACTAGTAACCATGAGGACGCAGGTTTGATCCCTGGCCTCGTTCAGTGGATTAAGGATCTGGTGTTGCCATGAGCTGTGCTATAGGTCACAGATGTGGTTCAGATCTGGCGTTGCTGTGGCTGTGGTGTAGGCCAGCAGCTGTAGCTCCGATTAAACCCCTAGCTGGGAACCTCCATGTGCTGCTGGTGCAGCCCTAAAAAAACAAAAGACAAAAAAAAAAATGTCCATTGACAGATGAATGGATTAAGATGATGTGGGAGTTCCTATCATGGCTTAGCGTGTTAAGGACCTGACATAGTGTCCATAAGGATGTGGGTTCGATACTTGGCCTTGCTCAGCAGGTTGAGGATCCAGTGTTGCTGCAAGCTGTGGTGTAGATCATAGAAGATGCTCAGATCTGGTATTGCTGTAGCTGTGGTGTAGGCCTCAGCCACAGCTCCAATTCAACCCCTAGCATGGGAACTTCCATGTGCCACAGGTATGGTGGTAAAAAGGAAAAAAAAATAAAAAGATGTGGTACATGTATACAATGAAATACTACTCAGCCATAAGAAAGAATGAATTAACGTCATTTGCAGCAACATGGATGGAGCTAGAGATTCCCATACTGAGTGAAGTAAATCAGAAAGAGAAAGACAAACACCATATGGCACCATATGATATCACTAATACGTGGAATCTAAAATATGGCACAAGCGAATCTAGCCACAAAACAGAAACAGACTCAGGGGCATAGAGAACAAACTTGTGGTTGCCAAGAGGGAGGGGAGGGAGTGGGAGGGAGTGGGATGGACTGGGAGTTTAGGGATAGCAGATGCAAACTATTGCATTTAGAATAGATAAGCAATGAGGGCCTACTGTATAGCACAGGGAATTATATTCAATCTTTTGGAGGTAGAACATGATGAAAGATAATATGAGAAAAATAATGTCTATGTGTGTATGCCTAGGTCACTTTGCCGTACAGCAGAAACACGCACAGCATTGCAAATCAAATATACTTCAATTAAAAAATCAAACTTTTTAAAAAAGGAGACTGAGAAAGGGGAGGCTGAGGTCCCAGAAGCCAAGGGAAAAAACTGTTTCCAAATGAGAGGAATGATCAAATATTTCAAGTAATGTGCGGACTGAGAATTGATAGACCAAGGATTGAACCTTACCATTGTGGAGGTCAAAGTAGCAGAAAGTGCCAAGAGAGCTGGTTGGAGTAAGTCAGAGTATGGAAAGAGTAGAGCTAGAGACAGTGGTCATTGTTGGTGTTTATGAAGCAACTTTGCTCAGTAAAAGCTCTTTGTAATTATTTCCTATTAGCACACACAGATGTGTTTCTTTATTTTTAAAAGCTGTTTAGTGTAAGGATTACTATAATTTATTTTATCCAGTTCTCTTTGGAGGGATATTGAGGCTGGCAGCCTTGGTGATTATAAATAATGCCACATACATCCAGAGAAAACCATAATTCAAAGAGATACACCAACCCCAATGTTCATGGCTGCACTATTTACAATAGCCAAGACATGGAAACAACCTAAATGTCCATCGATGGGGGAATGGATAAAGAAGATAATGTACATATATACAATGGAATACTATTCAGCCATAAAAAAGAATGAAATAATGCCATTTGCAGCAACATGGATGGACCCAGAGATTATCATACTGAGTGAAGTAAATCAGACAGAGACAAATATCATGATATCACTTATATGTGGAATCTAATAAAAATGATATAAAATACCTTATTTATAAAACAGAAACAAGGAGTTCCTGCTGTGGGTTAGTGATCTGCCTTGTATCTGTGTAGGTGCCAGTTAAATCCCCAGCCCAGCACAGTGGATTAAGGATCTGACATTGCTGCATCTGTGGTGCAGGTAGCAGCTCTGGCTCGGATTCGATCTCTGGCCCAGGAACTTCCATATGCCGCTGGGTGGCTTGGAGAAAAAAAAAAAGAAACAAACACATATTTCGAAACTAATCTTATGATCATCATAGGGGAAACCATGGCAGGGGGAGGAATTAGGAGTTTGGGATTAACATATACCCACTACTATATATAAAATACTTAATCAATAAGGACCTACTGTATAGCACAGAGAACTCTACTCAATGTTCTGTAATAACCATAGTAAGGAGAAAGAATCTGAAAAAGAATGGATATATGTATAACTGAATCACTTTGCTGTACACCTGAAACTAACACAATACAATAAATCAACTAAACTCCAACATAAAATAAAAATCATTTAAAAATAAATTTAGGAGCTTCTGTTGTGGCTCCGTTTCCAAATGAGAGGAATGATCACCTATTTCAGCTAATGTGAGAACTGAGAATTGATACACCTAAGATTGAACCTTACCTTCCCGATCATTCCTCTCGTGGAAACAAATCTGACTAGTATCCATGAGGACGCAGGTTCGATCCCTGGCCTCACTCATTGGATCAAGGATCCGGCGTTGCCGTGAGCTGTGGTGTAGGTCACAGACACAGCTGGGATCTGGCGCTGCTGTGGCTGTGGTGTAGGCTGGCAGCTACAACTCCGACTGGACCCCTACCCTGGGAACTTCCATACGCTGCAGGTGCGGCCCTAAAAAGACAAAATAAATAAATTTTAAAAATAAATAAATGATGCCACAATGAATATCTGAATTCTGAAACTGCTAAATAAGAGTACAGTCATCTGTTGGTATCCATGAGGGATTGGTTCCAGGACTCTTTCAGATACCAATCCAGAGATGCTCAAATCCCTTAAATAAAATCGTGTAGTATTTATTTACATGTAACCTGCACACATCCTCTCACATACTTTAAATCATCTCTAGATTATCTATTACACCTAACACAATGTAAATGCTATGCAAATAGTTGCCAGAGCACAGCGAATTCAAGTTTAGCTTTTCAGAATTTTCTGGAGTTTTTTTCCAAGTATTTTCCACCTGCAGTTGGTTGAATCTGCAGATGCCGACCCCAAGGATATAGAGGGTTGACTGTATGAACATTTTCAGTTTTAACACATACCCTCAATTGACTTTCTCATTAGTAATACAGGAAAACTACTCTTTCCCCACACGTTTAAAGCACTGGATGCTAATAATCTTTTAATCTTCGCCACCCTGATAGGTTTTTAAAACAGCAATGTTATTTTAATTTGCATGTCTTTGATCACCAGTAAAGCAGAACAGCTTTTCATGGTTTTTTTTCCATTAGTATTCCTTTTTTTGTATTACAACTGGAGCCTTTGCTGATTTTTCTGTTTGAGCATGTCTTCTTTTTATTCTAATCAATTTGTCGGAAACCTATCATATATGTTGCAAATATTTTCTCCCCCAATTTTGTTTGACTTGCAACTTTATTTATGGTGTTTTTATAGGTTTGGTTTTGTAATGTGTCCTAAGCTTTCATTGTTTTCATTTAGCGGTTTCTGCCTTCAATGTCACATCTGATTGTTTTTTAATAAGAGCCGCAGAAATAGATTTTAAGATTATTAACCCAAAGCTTAGAGAGAACACGTTCTCTTTTCATAGCTAATCAGACATCTGTAATGGGGACAAAATTGCCCCTCCCCACCCCCTACTTTAATCAAGATGTTTCTCTTTATATTATTGGCAAAAACTACTGCCTAATTGAGACTTCTGTGTATTCAATAAATGCTTCTGTGTACTTGGCCTCACAAAACCCAGAGGCTAATGGGACCATGTGCTTTCTCTAACAAAGACGAGAACAAACACAAGTAAGATGACCTATTATGGGCTTTTTCAGCCCTTTTGTAAAACACATATAACATTTTCAGCATGCAAATTGCATAAAATGGTAGCAATTCCATTTTCTAGGTTTGAGTGCATTTCAGTCCACTCCATACATAAAGCAGACTCGAAATAAAGTACTTCAATTACAAAATATTTTTTAATCGTGGGATTTTTTTCTGAGCTCTTTGGGTAAGAGGTTTTGCCTTGCTTGGATTAGAAACCACAACCGGTCCATTAAATCAAGAGGCTTCCACAGTATTTGAATACTGCAAGCTGAACTTTTAAACCTACAAGCTGAAACAAAAGAATTTCAGTATAAACTGGAGTGTTACAGTAATTTTCTTAATGATTAACAAGTCAACTCAAAAAATTACTGTCAACCGTCCACAGAAGAAAGAGTCCTCAATTTGTTTCTTTCCCAAAGTGGTGCAGGTGTTTCCGAGGTAAATTTTGAATTCGCTAAGTGTCCAAAATAAGGAAAGCCAAATAAAGCATCCAGACTCAATTACTGCAAAAAAAAAAAAAAGTTTTCAATATCTTTCAGATCACAAGAAACTGTGAAGTTGTTAAAATATAGAATGCAGAAATAGATACTTCAAGCCTTCCTGATAGGGAAGCAAAACTAGGAAAAAGAATATTCTCTATTTAAATTTTTGTCCTCATACTTACTATCCGAGATGGCCAGTTATGAGATTATCACATAAAATCAATAACCAGTTACAACTCACAATAGAAGAAATTATCTCATTCATAATAGTAGTAAAACCATAAGACACCTAGGACTACACAAGAAATGAGCAGGAGGACTTCTACAAAGAAAACTCCGTGGAACATAAACTAAGACTTCAATAAATGGAGACATTTTATTCTTCTTCCTTTTTTCTTTTTTTCTTTTTTTTTTTGTCTTTTTGTGGCTGCACTCGCGGCATATGGAGGTTCCCAGGCTAGGGGTCGAATCAGAGCTACAGCTGCCGGCCTACACCAGAGCAATGCCAGATCCTTAACCCACTGAGCGAGGCCAGGTATCGAGCCCGCAACCTCATGGTTCCTAGTCGGATTCATTTCCACTGTGCCATGATAGGAATTCCATATTTTATTCTTAAATAGGTAGAGTCAACATTATAACAATGTTAGGTCTCCGTAAATTGATCTAGAAATCCAGCACACACCCAACCAAAATTTTAGAAAAGAATTTTCTGGAGGTAGAGATGGAGAAGTTGACAAAATCATCATAAAATACATTCAAATCTGGAAAATAAGGGTAACAAGTGGGGATTAATCCTACCAGATAGTGTGAAATGTATTATAAATCCACAGTGATTAAGTGTGATACAGGAACTGCCAGGAATTGTCAGTTTAATGGATCAGAAAGGGGTACAGAAAAGGACTTAAATATGTGGGAGAATATGGTTATCTTATATGATAGAGTGGGCATTCATTCATTCCACAAATATTTACTGAGCCACATCTGATGTAGCCATGCAACACTCAAAATTTCTTCCTTAAGCGGAGCTTAAAGTCTCGTGGAGGAAACAAGCAATAAATAAAATATGTAGTAAATCAGACCATGATCAGTGCTATGGAAAAAATCAAGCAGCAAAGAGAGATGGGAGCTGGAGAGACTGCAATTTTAAACAGAGCAGTTGTCTCTGAGAAGGTGATATTTCAGCAAAGACCAGAAAGTGAAGACATGAAGTGATACTCCCCATGGCAACATCTGGGGAAAGAGTAGATCGGATAAGGTGAGGTTTCTCACCCTGGGCACCACTGTCAGTTTGGGTCAAATCATTCTTTCTTGTAGGGGAGGCTGCCGTGTGCATCATAGGATGCTTGGCAGGATCCCTGGCCTCTGCTCACTGGATGCCGGCAGCTACCCTCCTCCCACGTGTGACAATCAAAAATGTCTCTAAACGTTGCCAAATGTCATCTGGGGACCAAAATGGCCCCAAACTGAGAACCTCTGGTTTGGAAGAACAGGGAGGGCCAATATCCTGAGTGGCTGAGGAGAGTGGTTGTCAGGTTAGAGAAACAACAAAGGAGCAGAGCCTCCTTGCCTGCCCACTCGCATCTCCCACAAGCGTCCTATCTTAATAAATCTATTTCTTGCCTTAGAAAGAAAGAAAGAAAGAGAGAGAGAGAGAAAGAGAGAAACAAACAAACAAACAAACAAACAACAAAGGATCCATTGTGACTGGATTTGGGGTGAGCATGGACGGAGGGCTGGGAGGAGAACTAGTAGAATATGATGTAATCTTTGGGGGGGTACCTGTGGCAGATCATATAGGACCTTGTAAGACACTGTGATGACTTTATCTTTGATGCAGAATGAGACGAAAAGCCATTGGAGGATTCTGAGCAGAGAAGTGGCTTGATGTCTTGTACTTTCAAAGAACCCACTGCACCGCAGAGGGAACTCCCTGGAAGTTTTCTCTCTCTCTCTTTTCTTTTTAAGCTTTTTACGGCCACACCCTCGGCATATGGAAGTTCCCAGGCTAGGGGTGGAATGGAAGCTACAGCTGCCAGCCTATACCACAGCCACAGCAACACGAGATGCAAGCCACATCTGTGACCTATACCACAGCTCATGGCAATGCCAGATCCTTAACCCACGGAGCGAAGCCAGGGATCGAACCCTCATCCTCAGGGATCCTAGTCAGGTCCTTAACCGCTGAGCCATGAAGGGAACTTTTGACTGCGCCCATCTTCTCAGTGAAATAGGAAGCAAATAGAGAAGATGAAAGAGGGGGTGCAGAGGTTTAAAAGAGGACAAAGTGTGTGTGCTGTGAAGCTAATTCCAGTAGGTCTAGAATTAGTCTGACCTATTTTACTAAAGTTCCTGCATGGTACTGACTGCTCACCAAGGCACAGAACATAATGATTCACAGTGTTGCTTCGCAACTATGGGCCTGGGGAGACGCAAGATGGTTTGTAACAGCTGGTCCACATCATGAATTGGTAACAGTGAGATTGATGATTTGCACCTAGTCTCAAGGTAGCACCTGCCCCTTCCTCCCAGGGCTCTGCTGTTGAGGCTGGAAGATGCCTCTATGACTGGTAAAACAAACAAAACAAAAACCCTAACCAAGACTCCATTTGAGACCCTCGATTCTGAAGTGTTCCATGCACATGTCACTGGCTCCCAGTCCGAATGAGAACGTGTCCTGCCACCACCTTTATAGAAGAGGGCACGAGGGCTCCTTTTCCTGCAATAAACTGAACATTTGTAAGCACTGCCATTGGGTCCTGCGAATCTCCTTTGGCAACTGAACCCTGTTCACCTGCCGCTGTGAATGTGGTGTGAAATAGTGACCCAGGAGAGAGGAAGAGATGTTAGTGGGAATAAGGTACATTGTTCAAACAAGGCGCTGGGATAAGTGGCATAGTAGGCATGTCTGCCCAAATCAATTCCCAGTGGTTCCTCCTGGAGAGTGGCTACCTCTACCTTCTCCATTCCAATTCATAGTGTTTCAGGATGGAGTTCACATCAGCCATGTTTATATTAAGTGACCCCGATGCTGATTGGATCAAAGGTGAACCCTGGACCCAAGATGAACCAATCAGAGTCTCTTCCAATCTGAAGGGCTGGCATCTTGAAGGGAGGAGACCTAAAAACCTTAGTCATTGAGCTTTGGTAACGCCGGCCTCCACCATAGGACCAAGTAGCAGAGAAAGGCAATCCACAGAGAGGGATGAACAAAGCCAATGCTCAGAGAGCAGCGGAGAAGAGAGATGGGAAGAAACTAGGGCTCTTTTTATTTATTTATTTATTTTTTTCAGGCCACAGATGAGGCATATGGAAGTTCCTGGGCTAGGGGTCCAATCAGAGCTATAGCTGCCGGCCTACACCACAGCCACAGCAATGCCAGATCCGAGCCTCATCTGCAACCCCCACTGAAGCTCGCAGCAATGCCAGATCCTTAACACACTGAGCGATGCCAGAGATTAAACCCTGGATCCTCATGGATACTGGTCGGGTTCCTTTCCACGGAGCCACAAGAACTCCAGAAACTAGTGCTCTTTGCATTCCTGACACCTTTCCCTTCCCAGATACCAGCCCTTTTGGAAATTAAACTCCCCATCCCAGAACTAGGATTTCAGGGAAATACTCCATATTCTCACAGTAAATTCCCTTTTTTCCCATCTAGTTAAAGTTAATTTCTCACTAGAGGCTAGAGATCCTTAACTCATTAGTCATTTAGAAACATAAAGCTGGATCCCTATCTCACCTCCTACACAAAAATACATTCCAGTTGGAGTTAAGATTTCAATTTTAAAATAAAACAATTCAAGGAGTAAAATAAAATTTAAAATAATATGGAGTTAAGATTTTAATTTTAAAATAAAAACATGAGGTTTTGGGTTCAATCCCTGGCTTTGCTCAGTGAGTTAAGGATCCGGCGTTGCCGTGAGCTGTGGTGTAGGTCACAGACACGGCTCAGATCTGGCGTTGCTGTGGCTGTGGCGCAGGCTGGCAGCTACAGCTCTGATTCGACCCCTAGCCTGGGAACCTCCATACGCCATGGGTGCGGCCCTAAAAAGGACAAAAGACAAAATAAAATAAAATAAAACAATTCAAGGAGTAAAATAAAATTTAAGAGAATATCTTTACAATCTTGGAATCCCAAAACCAAAAAAGGAAAAAGATTTAAACATTTGGCTATGTACAATTTTGAAACACATAAATAGCTAAAACGCATCATCAAAAAAGTCAAGAGGCCTAAAATTGGAGAAAACATTTGCAACCAATGTGAAAAGTGAATTACTAATATTAGTAACACAAAAAGGACTGCTATAAATCAATAAGAGAAAACGAGGCAAAAGTAGACCAGTTGGTAAAGGACAAAAATTGGTAAAGCACAGGCATTTAGAAACATAAAGCTGGATCCCTATCCCTTGCGGCACAGAGGGATAAGATCTGGCATTGTCACTGTAGTAGCTTGGGTTGCTGCTGTGGCTTGGGTTTGATCCCTGGCCCAGGAACTTTCACCACTGTGGGCATGGCCAAAAAAGTAATTGGTAAAGCATAGAAGACCAATTGCAAATGGCCAACAAACATATGAAAAGCTGCTCAACCTGACCCTTAATTCAGAAATAGATGAAAACTATAGATCAGCAAATATTAAAAAGATTAATAACCCTAGTATAGAAAAGCTTTTGAAAAAACACGCACCTTTTTTTACCATTGGTTAAAAGCTTTGGGGGTGTAGTTTGGCAACATTGATCAAAATTCTAAATGCACAAAACCTTTCTACACCCGAAATTCCCCTGCTAGGAATTTACCCTACAAAAAATTCACATAATTCATGTAACACTATTTATAAGGATGTTTACTATAAAATGGTTTATAATAGTAAAATTTGGATATACCCAAATACTTGTCACAGGGCACTGCACTTTTTAAAAAACACATGGTATATCCACAGAGTGTAATGTGCTGCAGCAATTTTAAAAGATTGAGGCAGGAGTTCCTGCTGTGGTTCAGTGGAAATGACTAGTATCCTTGAGGATGAGGTGGGTTAGGGATCCGGCATTGCCACGAGCTGTGATGTAGGTCGCAGATGCAGCTCGGATCCTGCGTTGCCGTGGCTGTGGTGTAGGCCGGCAGCCGCAGCTCCGATTCAACTCCTAGCCTGGGAACCTCCATATGCTGAGGGTGCAGCCCTAAAAATACATACATACATAAATAATAACAAATAAAAATGAAGAAAAAATTTTAATTAAAGGCATACCATATTTTCAAAGAGGAAGACACAGCATCAAACTATGCCCATTATTTCTAAGTTAACTTATAGATTTAACATGATCCCAATAAAACTGTCTACTTTGGGGGCTTATCTAATGTTCGTATGGAAAAATACACAAGGAAGAACAACCAGAAAACTGATGAAAAGGAAGAATAATGGGGCAAGAGAGATTAGTCTTACTAGATATTAAAGCATATATAATGTGTATGAATAGCAAGGGTATTTATTACAGCAATGTTTGTATTAGACACCAACTATAGCCCACTGAAATACCTAACATAAGACTAATTAAATAAAATAGGATATGTCTGTGTTACAGAGTACTAAGTAGCCATTAAAAATAATGAAGTAGGGAGTTCCCGTCGTAGCGCAGTGGTTAACGAATCCGACTAGGAACCATGAGGTTGCGGGTTCGGTCCCTGCTCTTGCTCAGTGGGTTAACGATCCGGCGTTGCCGTGAGCTGTGGTGTAGGTCGCAGACGCGGCTCGGATCCTGCGTTGCTGTGGCTCTGGCGTAGGCCGGTGGCTGCAGCTCCGATTCGACCCCTAGCGTGGGAACCTCCATATGCCGCGGGAGCGGCCCAAGAAATAGCAACAACAACAACAACAAAAAGACAAAAAAAAAAAAAAAAAAAAAAAAAATGAAGTAGGATGGATTTCCCTTGGGGTTCAGCAGGTAAGGATCTGGCGTTGTCACTGCAATGGCTCCAAACACTGCTGGGGTGCCGGTTCCATCCCTAGCCCAGGAACTTCTGCATGCCGCGGATGTGGCCAAAAAAAAGGGGCGGGGGGATAATGAAGTAGATGTACTGATGTGGAAAGATGTTCATAATATAATGCTAAATCCAAAAAATAAGCTGCAAAACAATAAACATAATGGAATCCCATTTATGGAATGGAGGAAAGTCATATGCTCACATGAACACACATACACTACATGTACATAAATGAGTCGAAGGTAAGTGGGAATTATGCTTACTGAAATGATAACAGCGCTCACCTCCAAGGAGAGGACTAGGATTCAGATGGCAGGAGGGAGACAGGGACTTTTGTTCTGTATACTTTTAGAATGTTTGAATCTTTTATGATGAGAATGTATTACCTGTGTAATTTTGTTTGTTTAGGGTTTGTTTTTGGTTTTTTGGTTTTTGGCCATGCCTGTGGCACGTGGAAGTTCCTGGGCCAGGGATCAAACCTGCGCCATAGCAGTGACCCGGCCACTGCAGGGACAATGCTGAATCCTTAACCCATGTACCACAAGGGAACTCCACCTGTGAAATTTTTTTAAAAAGCAGCTTTGCTTTGCCTTAGGCATTATTTTGGGAAACTTGTGCTCAGATAATCGTCTTAAGGTCCTCTCTAGCATAATGATCTGCACAGCTCCCTCTGTTTAACATGTTGGCTTTCAGGGAACCCTGCATATTGCTTCTACTATCTGGTCAAACTCTTTCACCATTTCTAACTTCCTTAGTGCATAAGGATTAATGACTTTACTATAAGAGAAGTTACAGCCTGCTTTCTTGTGTAGCTTTTTTGTTTGTTTGTTTTGTTTTTTTTAGGACCACACCCTTGGTTTAAGGAGGTTCCCAGGCTAGGGTCCAATCGAAGCTGTAACCACTGGCCTATGCCACAGCCACAGCAATACCAGATCTGAGCAGCCTGAGACCTACACCACAGCTCACGGCAATGCTAGATCCTTAACCCACTGAGCAAGGCCAGAGATCAAACCTGTGTCCTCATGAGTACTAGTCATATTGGTTTCTGTTGAGCCATGACGGGAACTCCCCCCTTGTGTAGCTTTTTCTTTTTCTTTTTCTTTTTTTTTTTTTTTTTTGTCTTTTTGCTTTTTTCTAGGGCTGCTTCCCCCGGCATATGGAGGTTCCCAGGCTAGGGGTCTAATCAGAGCTGTGAGGTTGTGGGTTCAATCCCTGGCCTTGCTCAGTGGGTTAAGGATCCAGCATTGCTGTGAGCTGTAGTGTAAGTCGCAAACGTGGCTCGGATCCTGAGTTGCTGTAGCTCTGGTGTAGGCCGGTGGCTACAGCTCCGATTAGACCCCTAGCCTGGGAACCTCCATGTGCCACGGGAGCGGCCCTAGAAAAGGCAAAAAGACAAAAAAAAAAAAAAAAAGAATGTCCAAAAGTGAGAGAGACCATGACAGAGAGGCACAAATTGTGGATCTAATGATGCCAAAAGCAAGCAACTTTGAAAAAAATTCCAACATGTTTCTTGTAAAACTTTTGCCTAAATCCTTTCTGGCGCTTGGAACCGACCATGGAATTGAATGTGCCCTTCCCTGTACTTTTTGAACTGCCAAAGTGGAAGCCCACCCATAGAACCCTGCATTTTCTTTCTCGATCACAAATGGATTCAGGGAGTAGAGTGGGGCAGGGTCTTGCCAGGGCAGCTTGGGGTGGGGTGGAGGGAACTTCAGAAACCACAGATTTGTGGCTAAATGTCTGAATCCTCCCTTTCTGGGAGCCAGCGCCAGAGTGTGAGGCTTACAGCAGCAGAGGCTGCCAGGAAACCTGAAGATCAGATCAAGTCGAAGTCCATGGGACAGAGCTGAGATCGAATCACCTGGATGACCTCGCAACAGGCCCAAATCCAAAGAGTCTATCTGAGCCAGGACTTTGGTGCTGAGTCTCCTCTCACTTCGCCAGCCCGATCTTTCTGAGCTACAGAACTCCCTCCTCGTGTTCCCCTTTTTGTCCCCCCACATCCTTTGGACTCAATTCATGAGGTTGGCTCTCCCGCTAGAAACTTGGCTCTTCCCCACGCATGCCTGGCTCTCTGCCTCAGGCAGCCGAAAAGTCCTGAGACGACCCAGCCCCTGGGACCCTGCTACCAGAAGTCAAGGCTATGCCAGCACTCCCACCCCATTCACCATAGTCCCCTGGGAGGTGGAGGGGGGAACCAGGACCCAGATCGTGGGCATGACAATCTCACCAAAGGATCCCTGGCAAGGCTCTCTCTGAGCAGCTCTCTTGGCAATATTTGCAACACTTGGCAGGCGTATTTCTCAGTGTAAATTCCCACATTGGTATTCTGGATTAGCAATCAACTCCTGGTAAATTTAGGCAGGGGAATTCTGACCCTCAACCCGAACACTCCTGGGGATGCCAACAAGACAGAGTTCCTGAATCTTTGAATTTAAGAAACAGATTCTAGGCCCCTGGAAGCCCTGCTCATACAGTTAGCTGGTCTCTTTCTTTACCACCTCATCACGGCAATAGGCAGAGTCCAAGGGATGATTTTGAAATGGAGGACCCTCTCTGGGAAGGTGGGCTTAAGGAGACCTCCGGGAGGGTCCTCAGGTAAAGTCTAAAGGATGTGCAAGCATATGGTGGTGCGGAGGTCAGTGACCAGAACGAAGGTGCAGAGCATCAAAGTAGTTAGGAACGTGAGGAGTTCGTCGTGGCGCAGTGGTTAACGAACCCGACTAGGAGCCGTGAGGTTGCGGTGTTCGATCCCTGGCCTTGCTCAGTGGGTCAAGGATCCGGCATTGCTGTGAGCTGTGGTGACGGACAGTCGCAGACGCAGCTCGGATCCTGTGATGCTGTGGCTCTGGCGCAGGCCAGAGGCTATAGCTCCGATTGGACCCCTAGCCTAGGCACCTCCATATGCCGAGGGTGTGGCTGTTAGCCTGGCCGCTTGCAAGCTGTAAGACTCTGGATAAGTTAATTAACCTCTCTGAGGCTCAGTTTCCTCATCTGTAAAGTGTGATCATCATAGCACTTACCATTATGTTATGAAAATTAAATGAAATGATACCACAGAAGACTTAACACAATGCCTAGCACATAGGAAGCACTCAGTAAATAGCACCTTTTTCTGGAGACGAGAGTATGGCTAAGGAGTTTCCAACAGGGAGCACAAGGGGAATGAGGGAGGCATGAGAGAGACTCAGATAAACTTTGCCTAATTCCCACTCTTTTCCTAGGGCCAACCTTGAATATTTCAGGTGCTTACGCAGAAACATATTTGCACACTTTGTACACTTGCCTGTCCCAAATCAGTAATCCGATTTCCACTCCCAACTCTCTCCTTGTCTAGCTGTGCAACCTTGGGCAAGTCTCTTCATCTCTCTATGCCTCAGTTTCTCCAAATGTAAAACTAGGTGATTATTGTAGAAAAATGTTAAGATCATTCCTATTCTAACCTCTGGTTCTATCTTACAGCCTTGTCTTTTTCTTTGGGAAAGTGTAATGAGTTGAATTTTTTCCTGCAAAAAGATAGGCTGAAGTCCTAACCCTTGGTACCTGTGTGACTTTGGGGGAAATACTTACAGATGTAATCAAGTTAAGATAAGGTTATTAGAGTGGGTCCTGATCCAATATGACTGATGTCCTTATAAGAAGAATAGAAGATATGCAGAAACACACATGAAGGGAGTTCCCATCGTGGCTCAGCAGACAACCCGACTAGTATCCATGAGGACGAGGGTTTGATCCCTGGCCTTGCTCAGTGGGTTAAGGATCCGGCACGGCCGTGAGCTGTGATGTAGGTCGCAGAGACAGCTCATACCCTGAGTTGCTGTGGTTGTGGCGTAGGCCGGCAGCTGCATCTCCTATTCGACCCCTAGCCTGGGAACTTCCCGTATGCCGCAAGTGCAGCCCTAAAAAGACACACACACACCCAAAAAAAAAAAAATGGAAACATCTGGCTTTGGGAAAATAAGTCAACAGGCACATAAAATAAGTGATATATTGCATTTTTACACTTCTAATTGTGATTTTAGAGATATCTTTCTTTCTTTCTTTTTTTTTTTTTTTTTTTTGGCCTTTTTCTAGAGCTGCTCCCGCAGCATACAGAGGTTCACAGGCTAGGGGCCTAATCAGAGCTGTAGCCGCTGGCCTACAAGCCAGAGCCACAGCAACTCGGGATCTGAGCCGCATCTGCAATCTGCAACCTACAGCTCATGACAACACCGGATCCTTAACCCACTGAGCAAGGCCAGGGATTGAACCTGCGACCTCATGGTTCCTAGTCAGATTCGCTAACCACTGAGCCATGACGGGAACTCCAGAGACATCTTTCTTAAGCATCAAAGTTAACATGCAGATCAATGTGATCTGAAAATACTTTAAAAAAATCATCAACTTGATATCGCTTTTAAACTCTATCTATACTGTGAAGTAACATTTCTACCCTGAAATTTTCAGACTGAGAAAATAACCTTTAACAAGTTCTTTAGGCTTATTTTTCTGACTTCTTGGGCATTTGATAGCAGTTTCAAGCAGTGTAAAGTATTTTATAGCAGCCTGCAAATTTTGACTTCCTACTTTTTATTCACAAAAGAAAATTTCTAATCGACTTTAACGAACTTTGTATTAGTACAGTAGTACATTTATAAAATCACACTGTTTGCTTTCTCTTGGCTGCACCTGAGACATATGGAAACTCCTCAGCCAGGTATCAAACTGGCACCACAGCAGCAAGCAAGCAAGTCACTGCAGTGACAACACCAGATCCTTAACCCAGGACGACGACGGATCCTTAACCAGCTGAGCCACAAGGGAACTCCTAAAAATCACACTGTTGACTTTAAAAAATGTACAACCTGAAAGTTGAGAGTTAAGTTTTATTTGGGGCAAAATTAGGACTTAAGCCCAGGAGACAGCATCTCAGGTAGCCCTGAGAAACCGCTCTGAGGAGGTGAGGGCGGGCGGGGTGTGGGGGGGTAGGATATATAGGAGTTTTTGCAACAAAGGCCAGGGAGCAGGAACACAAGAGGTCTGAGCTCACTGAAATCATTCCTTTGATTTGCACCTCCGCTATCAGGGCCCCTATCCTGAGTTTTCACAGCCGGCAAACTCACCCTTGGAAGTGACCGCATTCACAGATGACATTCTTTGTTTCACCCTTAACCACAGCCCGGGCAGCAGTATTTCAGAGCTGAAGAGGAAAGGGAGGATATCAGGATATGATAAAGGTGAGGGGGAAGTGCAGCCATGCACACATTTGACAAGTTTGTTGCTGGTCTCCTAAAGGTCATTACCAGTCACAAGGAGCAGACCTCACCAGGAAGGATTTTAGTGGTTTTCTAGATATGAGGAGATGCAAGAATTGGGCACAGAAAATCTTCTCCTAAAAATATCTGACTATCGGAGTTCCTGTCATGGCTCAGTGGTTAACGAATCTGACTAGGAACCATGAGGTTGCAGGTTCGATCCCTGGCCTTGCTCAGTGGGTCAAGGATCCGGTGTTGCCGTGAGCTGTGGTGTGGGTTGCAGACGCGGCTCAGATCCCGCGCTGCTGTGGCTCTGGCGTAGGCTGGTGGCTGCTGCTCCGACTGGACCCCTAGCCTGGGAATCTCCATATGCCGCGGGAGTGGCCCTAGAAAAGGCAAAAAGACAAAAAAAAAAAATCTGACTATCTCAAGGCCTGTTCTTCCAGTTTTCCCAGAGCACAGAGGGCCTCACTCCTGGTCTCCACCCTGAGCTCTGCTCAGGGGGGCTGCGGGTCTGCAGCTGCAGTGGCTCATGACAGAGGCTGATGGTAAGTGCCAAACACCAGCTCACAATACCGTTTCTTGAATTTAGGTTGCTGAGTTGAAAGTAGAGCTACCAATTGTTAAATACAGTATTTTTAATCGGGTGCCTGGAAGGTGGTCTTAGTCCATATGCTATTTTTTCTGAAGTAGTACTAAAAGCTCCTAGGCACACAAGCCTTTCTATGTCCCCCATTTCTCGTTTTTAGGGAATAAGCTTCAGCCTCCACGACCTTCCCTGAGTACTAAAAGCAGCCAAAAATTATAAACTCAAGAAAACCATAGAGTTCAGAGAGCATTAATTTTAAACATTTCCAACAAGATGGGGTTTTGTTTGCTTTTTTAGGGGTTGCACCAGTGGCATACGGAGGTTCCCAGGCTAGGGGTCCAATGGGAGCTGCTGCTGCCGGCCTACACCACAGCCACAGCAATGCCAGATCCGAGCCGCATCTGCAACCTACACCACAGCTCACGGCAACGCCGGATCCTTAACCCACTGAGCGGGGCCAGGGATCGAACCTGAGTCCCCATGGATGCTAGTCAGATTCATTAACCACTGAGCCACTATGGGAACTCCAAGATGGGGTTTTGTTTTTGTTGCTGTTGTGTTTTTGTTGTTTTGGCCACAGCCACGGCATATGGAAGTTCCTCAGCCAGGGATCAAGCCCACACCACAGCAGCAGCCCAACCCAAGCCACTGCAGTGACAGCACCAGATCCTTAACCCACCAGGCTACCAGGGAATTCTGAACAAAATGTTTTAATACATGCTTTTCTTTCATTAAAAAAAAAGAAAGAAAGAAAGGTGCTCCTGCAGTGGCGCAGTGAGTTAAGGATCCGGTGTTGCCACAGCATAGGTCAAAGGTGCAACTCAGATTCCATCCCTGGCCCGGGAACTTCCATATGCCATGGGTGCGGCTGGGGTGGGGGGAGAAAGAAAGAAAGGAACACACAGGGAGAATACAGCCACGCAGTGACAAAGGCAGAGATTGGAGCAATGCATCTGTAAACCAAGAACACCGACTGAAACCGAGCAGGGCCCAGTGGGGCTCCTGGACACACAAGCCTTTCTATGTTCCCCATTTCTTGTTTTTAGGGAATAAACTTCAGTCTCCACGACCCTCCCTGAGTTCCAAAGGTAGGCTCAAACAGTTGCTAATCAGGGAAGGGAGAGGATGCAGAGACCAGAGAGGGGCAGTGGAGAGACAATAGTGCAGCTTTGGAGCAGGATCCTGGTCCCTCCTCAAGGAATAGAGATAACCGTATCTTTGAATTCTTCTACAGAACTAAAACCCCCAACAAATTCAAGATGTTAATGAAGCATTTTTTATTCTGGAGAGAAGATCACCAGACCACTGAACACCAGCTTTGAAAACCCTGCAAGCTTGCCTCTACCCCGATCCTTATCTGCAGCCCTATTTTTCACTCCCAAAACTGTGAAACCTCCTCTCAATCTCTCCTAAGCAGGGGGGTGCACAGTCTGTAAGGCATTAGCCTGCTGTGACCCTCCTTTGCCTGGCAAAGCAATAAAGCTATTTTTTTCTCCTTCACCCAAAACTCTGTCTCCGCGTTTCTCTTTGGCACCAGTGAGCAGAGGCCGAGTTCCCGCAACACAACCAGCTGCTGATTGCCAGCAAAAGACAGAAGCTAGAAGAGAAAGAAGGAAGGATCCTTCCTGGAAGGTTCCAGAAGGAGCGTGGCCTCGCTGATGCCTTGATTTCAGACTTCTACCCTCCAGAACTGTAAGAGAATACATTTCCATGGCTTTAAGCTGCTCAGTTTATGGTACTTTGCAGTGGCAGCCCGAGGAAACTAACCCAGAAAGGTTTTCCCAAAGCAGGACTATCTTGTGCTCTCAAACTGTTGTTGAAGGGCCCTGCCTGCTTTCCTATCTCTATTTCTAATTCCAGAAAGCTTAAGCACAGCATTCTAAATTCCTGATTTAGTAATTTCATTAAACGATAAAAATTAATGCAGGATATACCAGATATTCAGAAAACATAAATCACTAGAAGATTGTTACAGCAACATCCATACTAATTACCATATCTTAAGAAAAGCCATGCATCTTTATCAACTAATTAGAATCACACAACCAGAAGAATAAAGAATGCTTCTTTGGGGATATAAAATAAATAAATAACTACAATATTTTCATTAAATCCTTGGCAATGTTCCTTTGAAACTAGTTGGGTGTTAGAAATTGATGTATAAATGAAATGCTGTTATAGTTCAGAGTTGATATTTAGAAGAGACAGACCATTAGAGAAAATTGCTTTTTATAATGTATCTTTTGTTTGAGAAAAGCTATGATGCTTATGATGCCATGAGAAGAAAATAAGCTGTAACACGTTTCAAACCTTGAAGAATGTTTTTAGAGAGTCACTTTCATATTCTTATGAGATCTGAAAAATTTTCAAAACTTCAGAGGGCTTGACTGAAAAACACACCAATTCTTAGATCAGAGATTGCCAAGTATAACTCACGGGCCAAAATTCATCCCACCACTGGTTTTTTGCATAGCCCATGAGCTAAAAATGGTTTTTATATATTTAAATGGCTGAAAAAAATCAAAAGAAAAATATTTCATGACATATGAAAATTATATGAAATTCAAGTTTTAGTGCCCATAAATAAAGATGTATTGGAACACAGCCTCCCTTGCTCATTCATCTGCACACGGTCAGTGGCTACTTGTAGTCATTTTCTATTGTTGTGTAAGAAAGTCTCCCAAACTTAGTGGCTTAAAACAACACCAGGTGATGACCTCACAGTTTCTATAGGTCAGAAGTCTCCACAGGACTCAGTTGGTTCTCTGCTCAGGGTCTCCCCAGGCTGAAATGAAGCTATCAACTACGGCAGCAGCCTCATCCAAGCCTCAAAGTCATCTGTCAAGCTCACGTGGTTGCTGGCAGATTTCAGTTCCTTAGAGCTGTAAGATTGAAGCCTCCTTTCTGTTACTGGCCATCAGCCCAGGACTGCTCTCAGTTCCTAGAGGTCACCCACCTTCCTTGCCACATGGCCCTCCCATCTTCAAAAGCAGCAAGAGAGGAGTTCCCTTCGTGGCTCAGGGGTAATGAACCCAACTGAGGACATGGGTTTGATCCCCACTTTGCTCAGTGGTATCCATGAGGATGTGGCTCAGATCCTGTGTTGCTGTTGGCCTCCAGCTCCAATTTGACCCCTAGCCAGGGAACTTCCACATGCTGTGGGTGCTGCCCTAAAAAGACAAAACAAAAACAAAAACAAAGGCAGCAAGAGAGACTCTAGTGAGTCTCTCCTTTTACTGGGAAGAGCTCCATCTCTTTTCAAGCCTCATCCGATTAGGTTAAGCCTACTTAGGACAGTCTTAAGGGCAATTGATTTGGGACCTTAATTACCTTTCTTTCTTTCTTTCTTTCTTTCTTTCTTTCCTTCCTTCCTTCCTTCCTTCCTTCTTTCTTCTTTTTATGGCCACACCTGGGGCATATGGAAGTTCCCAAGCTGGGGGTCGAATCAGAGCTGTGGCTGCTGACCTATGCCACAGCCAAGGCAACACCAGATCCAAACCACCTCTTTGACCTACGCTGCAGCTCACAGCAATGCTGGATCCTTAACCCACTGATCGAGGCCAGGATTGAACATGCATCCTCACAGACACTATGTCGGGGTCTTAACCCGCTGAGCCACAACAGGAACTCCTTTAATTACATCTCCAAAAATCCCTTCACAGTAGCACCTGGATTAGTGTTTAACTGAATGACTGGAATAAAGCATGTGTACTTCGGGGGCCAGGAAGCTCGAGGACCATCTTAGAATTCTGCCCACCGCATTGCTTTCCAGCTACCAGGGCAAACTTGAGTAGGTGCTGCAGAGACCATGTGGCCCACAAAGCTGAAAATATCTACTAGCTAGCCCCTTACATAAAAAGCTGGCTGACTCCCATCCCAAATTAAGCTGAGATTCAAGTTCAAGAACTGTATGATCCCTGTTCAGCAAATAGCTCTCAAGCTGGGATAGTATAAACAGAAAGAGGCCATGTGGGTGGGGAAATAGTAGCATTACCAAGCTGGTTAAGCATTTAACTCACACATACCCCCCAAAACAGATGATAGCGAATTAATGGCAATTTCATCTAATAAATCATTTCGAGCACACGCTAAGGGAAAAATAAAATTGTCGTGATATTATCACTACCCACTCATCTTTGTTAAATGTTAATATTTGCTTCTTTTTCAAGCAGTTGGAGAATAGACTTGTGGTTGCCAAAGGGGAGGGGGGAGGGAGTGGAATGGACAGGGAGTTTGGGGTTAGCAGAGGCAAACTGTTACATTTAGCATGGATAAGCAATGAGGTCCTACTGTACAGCACAGGGAACTATAGCCAATTTCCTGGTATAGACCATGAAGGAAAATAATACTTTTTTTAAAAAAGAATGTAAAGCAACAAAACACAGACAGTCAAAGCCCCCTGTTGTACCCTCTTTTAATCCCATGCCACTCTCTCCCACTTTAGAGAAAACCACTATCCATCGCTCCATAGACAATATATGGCACTAGCTTACCATGTTTTGAAACTTAACCTAAATGGAATTATATAACATGTATTCTGCAATTTGCTTCTTTTGCTCTGGGTGTTTATAACATTCATCCACAATGATGTGTGTAGTTATACAGTCATTCCTTGGTATCCACAGGGGATTGGTTCCAGGACCCCCTCCTCCATAGACACCAAAATCCATCAAGCCCCTTACATAAAATGGTGTAGTATTGTAACCTACGCCCATCCTCCCGTATACTTCAAATCATACAGGTATATAATACCTAATGCAATGTAAATCTGTGTAAATAACTATAAATACGATATAAGGGCTAAGCAAATGGTCGCTAATGTGTACCAAATTCAAGTTTTGCTTTTTGGAACTTTCTGAAATCTTGTTTGGAATATTTTCAACCTGAGGTTGGTCGAATCCATGGATGCAGAACCCGTGGTTATGGAGGACCGGTTGTAATTTGTTAATTTTTACTGCTGTATAGTATCCCATTTTATGAATGTACTATGGTTTGTCTATTCTACTGGTGATTTACATTTGGTTTATATCCAGTTGTTTGCTATTAAAGCAATGCTGCTATAAACATTCTCATAGTCACTTGACTCAAATATGGAAAAGCATCTCTGGTGAATTTATCTAGAACTTCTGGGTCTTATGGTAAATGCATGTTTATCTTTATTAGATATTTCCAAATTCTTCTCCAGAACAGTTGTGCCAATTTATACTCCAACTAACAGTGAAGAGAGTTCCTCTCTCCTTAAGTCCTTCCTGACAATCGGCATTTTCAGACTTACTTTTTGCCAATCTTTTGAATGTGAAATTATTGTTTAACTTTTTATTTTCCTGATTGCAAGTTATATGAAACATCTTTCCATATTTTTATTGGCCCTTCAGGTGTGCTCTTCGGTGAATTGCCTATTTATAGCTCTTAACAATTTTCCTACTGAGCCATTTGTTCAAAGTTCTTGAGCTGATCTGTAGTTCTTTATATGGTCTGAATACTAATCCTTTATCGTTTATATTCATTTATTATCCACTCAAAAAGTACATGTACATGTCGTATGTCTCAGCCATGTACTAAACATTGTTTGAGGCTGAGACATATGACAGTAAGCAAAAAAAAAAAATCTCCTGTTCTCAAGGAATGGAGAGATGGCTGATAAATAAGTGAGCAAATAGATAAAGAATGCCAGGTAGTAATAAGTGCTATGAAGAGAAACCAGGAAGAAGATGAAGTGACAGAGGTGTTATTTTCAACAGGGAGTCAGGCCTCTCTGAGGAGGTAACTTTTGAACAGAGGCATTAATGAACTGGAGAGAATGAAACATATATTTGGATGAAGATTGTTTCAGGCAGAAGGTCAGGTGCCAAGGGTCTGTGGTAGCAGCCTGTTGCAAATATCTTTTCCTAGTCTGTAGCTTGCTTTTTTTAAAATGTTGTTCATGATTTATTTCTTTATAAACAAATTTTTAAATTTTAATGTAGGAAAATTTATCAAGCTTTTACTTAAGCTTATCTATTTGCACTTTAAGAAATTCTTCTCTACCACAAGGTCATAAATGCATTTGCCTGGGAGTTCTCTTGTGGGGCAGCGGGTTAAGGATCCATCGTTGTCACTGCTGTGGCACAGGTTCGAGCCTTGAACTTCCACACGCTACAGGCGAGGGCAAAAGAGAAAGAGAGCAAGATTTGCCTGTGTTATCTTCCAAGAGTTTTTAAGTACTTATCCCATTTAGGTCATAAAACCACTTTGCATTTGTTTTTGTATACAATGTGCAGTCAGGATCTAATTAAACTTTTTTTCCACATGGATAACCAATGGTTCCAGCAATATCTGTTAAATAATTCCTCGTTTCCACACTGTCATGTGTCAAGTTTCCATTTATGTGTGGGTCTGTATCTGGGCTCTCTCTAGTGTTCCACTGATCTATTTCTTTCTCTCTGCACCATCTTAATTACTATAGCTTATACGAAGCGTTAACATCTGGTGGGTATATTGTGCTGCTTAATGCTGCTTTTGCCATTCTTGTTCCTATTTACAATTTTAATTAGAATTTAATTAAATCTCTAAGTGAATGTAGGGAGACTTGACACCACTACTTACTAAGTTTTCCTATACATGAACATTTTTTTTGTCCCTCCATTAACTTAGGTTTTTTTTTTTCTTAAGGTCATTCAATAAGGATTTCTACTTTCCTGCATATAGATCTTTCATATATTTTATTAGATTTCTTTCCGAGTGTCTTTTAGTTTTTGTTAGTTCTGTAAGCTCTAATCACTGCACTATTGATTTTTTTATATTGCTCTTATATCTTTAAACCTTGCTAACCATTCTTATTTATTTCAATAGTTTGTATATTCTCTTGTGTTTTCTATGTAGACAATCAGGTCATCTTGTTAATATTTGTTTCATCTTTGATACTTTTTATTTTCTTTTTCTTGCTATACAGGCTGGGACCCACAGAACAAGGTTAACTAGAAATGCTAGTTTTACTCCTTTATTATATCATTGCGATTTAATAGATTTTTCTTATCTTAAAACATTCATACTACCAAGATAAATGCAACTTGGCCACAATGTATTTTTAGTATATTGTTTCTGATTGCTAATACTTTATCTTGGATTTTTTGCATGTATACTCATAAATGAAGTTAGCCTGTAATTTTCCTCTCATAATAGCCTTTCCTGGTATGGCACTGAGGTTATGCTAGCCTTATAAAATGAGTCGGAGGGGATTTACTGCAACAGTTTATAATTTTTCTTTTTTTTCTTTCTTTCTTTTTTCTTTTCTTTCTTTTTTTTTTTTTTTTTTTTTTTTTTTTGTCTTTTTGCTATTTCTCGGACCGATTCCGCGGCATATGGAGGTTCCCAGGCTAGGGGTCGAATCGGAGCTGTAACCGCCGGCCTACGCCAGAGCCACAGCAACGCGGGATCCGAGCCGCGTCTGCAACCTACACCACAGCTCACAGCAACGCCGGATCGTTAACCCACTGAGCAAGGGCAGGGATCGAACCGGCAACCTCATGGTTCCTAGTCGGATTCGTTAACCACTGCGCCACGACAGGAACTCCTTTTTTTTTTTTAATTTTTTTTTTGTCTTTTTGTCTTTTTGCTATTTCTTACTGCAACAGTTTATATAGCATAGAGATGATCCGCTCCTTGAATGTTTGTTGGAACTCACCCATACAACCAACAATCTATGGGTGTGTGGTGAGTTGTTGTGTATCGTGCTTATTGGCTGTTTGGATGATTGGTTGATTGGTAGATTTTAAGGACAGTTTCAATGCTATTAATAATTATGATGGAAAAAATTAAAATCATTTAAAAAAATTGTGTCTGCTCAGTTTTCCCACTTCTTCCTGAGTCAATTATGACAAATTGTAGTTTTATATGAAATTATCCATTTCATTTAAGTTTTCAAATATATTGGCATAAGACATTCATAAAGATCTCCTGTTAGTTTCAATATCCTACCTACTGTATCAGTTGCTTTACACATTTTTCATTTTTATTATTTGTGCCTTCTCTCCTTTTGTCCAGAGAGCTGTCTGTTTTATTCATCTAGCTAAAGTAGTGTGTTTTATTCATCTTTTTCAAACAACCAGGTGCTCATTTATTTTCTGATTTGTAAATGCATTTGTGGGATAGATTTACAAAGGCTAAGTCACATTTAATTCTCTAATCAATAACATTTACTAGAATAAAATTACATGAGAAGAAACAAGAACTTTAACAAGAATAATTATCTATAATGGTTAAGAATACGAGGTCAAGCATATCCTGGCATATTTGGCAAGTATATTTGTCATCTTCATATTCATATAAAAAACTAGTGTTCTATTTTGTTGTTCCTCTTTATTTGGCTTGGTGTTCTATTTCATTTCTTTTTTTCTTTCTTTCTTTTTGTCTTTTTAGGGCTGCACCTGCGGCATATGTAAGTTCCTGGGCTAGGGGTTGAATCAGAGCTGCAGCTGCCAGCCTATGTCATAGCCACAGCAACTTGGGATCCAAGCTGCACCTGCAACCTACACCACATCTACGACCTACACCACAGTTCACCGAAACACTGGATCCTTAACCCACTGAACGAGGCCAGGGATCAAACCTGCATCCTCATGGATACTAGCCGGGTTCATTACCACTGAGCCTCTATGGGAACTCCTTCATTAATTCCTGCTCTTACCTTTTTGAAATTCTTTCCTTCTACTTTCTTGTTGTTTCATTTCTAACTTCTTAAGTTACTTTTTAGCCTTTCACCTTTTCTAATATGAGAACTTTTTCCATTGTCATCCAATTCTAAATATTTTCTAGTTTCCAGTACAATTTCTTCTTTGACTCATGTGATACGTGATTATAAATATCCAAGTATATGTGGCTTTAAAATTATCCTCTTGGAGTTCCAGTTGTGGCTCAGTGGTTAACAAATCCGACTAGGAACCATGAGGTTTCGGGTTCGATCCCTGGCCTCGCTCAGTGGGTTAAGGATCCGGCGTTGCCATGAGCTGTGGTGTAGGTTGCAGATGTGGCTCAGATCCCACGTTGCTGTGACTGTGGTGTAGGCCAGCAGCTACAGCTCCGATTTGACCCCTAGCCTGGGAACCTCCATATGCTGAGGGTGTGGCCCTAGAAAAGACAAAAAGACAAAATAAAATAAAATAAAATAATACAATTTGTCTAAGCTCCTGTTGTGGCTCAGCAGGTTAAGAACCCAACACAGTATCCATGAGGATGTGGGTTCAATTCCCGGCTTTGCTCAGAAGGTTAAGAATCCGGCGTTTCCACAAGCTGCTGCACAGGTTGCAGATGTGGCTCAGATCCTGCATTGCTGTGGCTGTGGCATAGGCTGGCAGCTGCAGCTCCGATTCAACCCCCAGCCTGGGAACTTCCATATGCTGCGGGTTTGGCCCTAAAAAGCAAGTAAATAAATAAACAAGGGGAAATTTGGACACAGAAACAGAGGGAAAATGCCATAAAGGATGAAGGCAGGGATTGGAGTGATGCACCTCTAAACCAAGGAATGCCAAAGACTGCCTGCAAACCACCAGAAGCTAAGAAAGAGGCATGGAAAACATCCTCTCTCACAGCCTTCAGGAGAAACCCACCCTGCTAATATCTTGATCTCAGACTAGCCCCTAGGACTCTAAGACAGTAAATGTCTGCATCCAGTCTGTGGTACTTTATTACTGCTGCTGTGTTAGTGACATAAATATTAATATTACTAATGAATGTAGTTCGGAAGCACTGACCATGTCCACCATGTACCGGAATGGATGTCCTGAAGGACTCTTCTTTATTTCCCTAATCCACAATTTTTTTAATGATTTTATTCAGTGATAGAAAACAGTCAATTGCTAGGAATATTTTTTCTTTTCTCTTTCTTTCTTCCTTTTTTTATTTTTTTTTATTTTTTTTTTTATTTTTGCTTTTTAGGGCTGAACCCACAGCATATGAAAGTTCCCAGGCCAGGGGTTGAATGAGAAGTACAGCTACTGGTCTATGCCACAGCCACAGCAACACAGGAGCCAAGCTGCATCTGCAACCTACACCACAGCTCACGGCAACACCAGATCCTTAACCCACTGAGCAAGGCCAGAGGTCGAACCCTTGTCCTCATGGATGCTAGTCAGGTTCGTTACCACTGAGCCATGACGGAAACTCCCAAAGTATGATATTATTTGAAGGCAGACTTAGATTAGTTAAAAATGTATATTATAAATGTATATGTGTGTATAACTGAATCATTTTGCTGTACAGAAGAAATTGACACAACATTGTAAATCAACTATACTTCAATTTAAAAACTTTGTAATGTATATTATAAACTTTAGGTCCGCTTTGCAAGTGAATCCACTGACAAGGGATTAATCTTCAAAATTTATAAACACCTCCTGCCGCTCCATACCAAAAAAACAAACCACCCCATCAAAAAATGGGCAGAAGATCTCAACAGACAGTTCTCCAAAGAAGACATACAGATGGACAAAAAACTCATGAAAAGATGTTCACCATCACTCATTATTAGAGACATGCAAATCGAAACCACTATTTGATACCACCTTACACCAGCCAGAATGGCCATCATCCAAAAGTCTACAAACAAGAAGTGCTGGAGAGGGGGTGGAGAAAAAGGAACCCTAGTACACTCTCGGTGGGTTTGTAAATTGGTGCAACCACTGTGATTCCTCAGGAAACCAAAAACAGAATTACCATTTGATCTAGCAATCCCACTCCTGGGCATCTATCCAGAGAAAACCAACGACTCACAAAGACACATGTACTCCAATGTTCATTGCAGCACTCTTTGCAATAGCCAAGACATGGAAACAACCTAAATGTCCATCGACAGAGGAGTGAATAAAGAAGATGTGGTACATATACACAATGGAATATTACTCAGCCATTAAAAGGAACGAAATACTGGCATTTTTAGCAACATGGATGGACCTAGATATTATCATGCTAAGTGAAGTCAGCCATACAATGAGACACCAACATCAAAAGCTTTCACTGACATGTGGAATCTGAAAAAAGGACAGACTGAACTTCTTTGCAGAACAGATGCTGACTCACAGACATTGAAAAACTCATGGTCTCCAGAGGAGACAGTTTGGGGGGTGGGGGGATGTGCTTGGGCTGTGGGATGGAAATCCTGTGAAATTAGATTGTTATGATCACTAAAAAAATTTTTTTAAAAAAGTAAATAAACTTTAGGGTCAAAATAACGGTTACTATACTAAGAGAGGGAAAGAAAGGTAAAGAAATACACCCAAAAAAGAAAAAAAAATTGATATACTAAGATAAAATAAAATGGAATCAAATTTTTAAAACTCAGTTAAAACCATAGAAGTCAGAAGTTCCCTGGTGGCTCAGCAGGTTAAGAATCCAGCATTGTCACTGCTGTGGCTTGGGTTCGATCCCTGACCCAGGAATTTCCACATGCCACGAGTGAAAGAAAGAAAGAAAGAAAGAAAGAAAGAAAGAAAGAGAAAGAAAGAAACAATAGAAGTCAGAAAAAGAGGGTGAGGAGGAAACAGAAAAAAATGCAACAGTTACAGAGTTCCTACTGTGGCATAGTGGGTTAAGAATCTGACTGCAGCAATCAGGTCCCTGCAGTGGTGCAGGTTCAATCCCCGGCCTGGTGCAGCGGGTTAAAGGGCCTGACATTGCTGCAGCTGTGGCGTCAGTCACACCTGCAGTTCAGATTCAATCCCTGTCCCAAGAAGGGCCTGACATTGCTGCAGCTGTGGCGTCAGTCACACCTGCAGTTCAGATTCAATCCCTGTCCCAAGAACTTCTATATCCTGTGAGTGTAGCCATTAAAAGAAAAAAAAAAAAGCATTTACAAAGATGGTAGATATCACTCTATCATCAATAATCACTTTAGGAGTTCCCGTCGTGGCGCAGTGGTTAACGAATCCGACTAGGAAACATGAGGTTGTGGGTTTGGTCCCTGCCCTTGCTCGGTGGGTTAAGGATCCGGCGTTGCCGTGAGCTGTGGTGTAGGTCACAGACGCGGCTCGGATCCCGCGTTGCTGTGGCTCTGGCGTAGGCCGGTGGCTACAGCTCTGATTCAACCCCTAGCCTGGGAACCTCCATGTGCCGTGGGAGCGGCCCAAGAAATAGCAAAAAGACAAAATAAATAAATAAATAAATAAATAAATAAATAATCACTTTAAATTTGAATGGTCTGTGTGCACCAATTAAAAGACAGAAATTGTCAAAGTAGACTAAAAAAAAAAGACCCAACTATATGTTGCCTATAAGAAATCCACTTTAAATATAAAGACGCAGGTAGATTAAAAATGAAAGCAATAGGGAGCTCCCATCATGGCTCTGGGGTAACAAACCTGACTAGTACCCATGAGGATGTGGGTTCAATCCCTGGACTTGCTCAGTGGGTTAAGGATCTGGTGTTGCCATGAACAGTGGTGTAGGTCACAGACACGGCTCCAATTCCGCTTTGCTGTGGCTGTGGCATAGACTGGCGGCTGCATCTCCGATTTGACCCCTAGCCTGGCAACTTCCATATGCCACGGGTGCGGCCCTGAAAAGCAAAATAAATAAATAAATAAAAAGAATAGACACAAATATACCAATAGTATAGTAAGAAAACACTCACCAGAAGAAAGCATTTCTACCACACAAAATAGACTTCAGAACAAGGAATACCATCAAGAATAAAGAGAAGCATTACGTAATGACAAAGTGGTCAATTCTCAAGAAGACGTAACAATCTCGAATGTATGTATATGCACCTAACAGAGCAGCAAAATAAGTGAGGCTAAAACTAAAAGAAGAAATAGATACACTCACTATCAGAGTAGGAGACTTCAACATCTTTTGTTAGTAGTAATTGACAGATCAAGCAGGCAGAAAATCAATATGAATAGAGAATGGATATTGGAGAAGGAAAAAGATGAGAATCAGTGGAAGCCCTGAGCCCCACTGCAGCAAAGTGTAGTTTTCACTAACCTCCTCTTCTATATTTCCCCTCAGAAAGAGAGGCTCACAGGAACATGCACAAGTTTAGAGAAGTGAATCCATGTAACACAAAGGGAAGACTGGGCAGGCATGGAGGTGCATGGCTTGGATCACCCTTCAATAAAGAATTTTCCTGCTGTATAGCACAGGAACCTATATCCAATCCCTTGTGATGGAACACGATGTGAGAAAAAGAATGTATACATGTGTATAACTGGGTCACTTTGCTGTACAGCAGAAATTGACAGAACATTGTAAATCAACTATCATTTTAAAAAAAAGGAATTTGCCATATATCTGTAAGGAGTGCAGTTAGCTGACAGCTTCCAGTTGCAGCACCTTCCAAGATCAGCTGCAGCGTTCTTGACAAGACCATGCTTTCCCCTTGGAAGATTATAGCCAATAAGCAAGCATAGTAGCAATACTAGGACCTGGCCATGTATACCTAACTTTTTTTTTTCTCTTTTTGCCATTTCTTGGGCTGCTCCCGCAGCATATGGAGGTTCCCAGGCTAGGGGTCGAATCAGAGCTGTAGCTGCTAGCCTACACCACAGCCACGGCAACGTGTGATTCGAGCCGAGTCTGCAAACTACACCACAGCTCAAGGCAACGCCGGATCCTTAACCCACTGAGCAAGGCCAGGGATTGAACCCGCAACCTCATGGTTTCCAGTCGGATTCGTTAACCACTGAGCCACGACAGGAACTCCATGTATGCCTAACTTTGGATTCTTTTAACAGGCAATCTTTCCTCCAGAACTCTCCACTGGGTTGACCAAAACTTTGTCACATCTGTCTTGCAGCCTAAGGCGTCTCTGCCCAATTCCCCTTCCTCCCCTCATCCTTTCACAGGAGTCAGATCTGCATTATGATCTAAAGGTTTCCCTGTCCTTTTATCTTTCAGAGGCATCATCCCCAATCAACATCTTGCATTCCTAACTCCATATTAGCATCTGCTTCCTGTAGGACCCAAATTAGCACAATTAGCCACTCACCACTGCCATCCACTTTGAGAAATTTTGCAAAAGACACTTAATCAACCATTTCAAGAGTCTCTTCATTATGATCAAAATGTTATCAGTAAGTTCCTTGGTTGAATTCACAACTAGGTGGTTCAGACAATGAAAACCATTTAATACCCCAAACTCACAATTTCCATTAAAGCATAAGTGTTACAGCTATATTTTTTGCAATCATTGCATTCAGTTTCTCTTGCATGGTACCATACTGATGAAGCTTGTCATAAAAGCATAAATTTGGGTTGTTCAAAGTCAATCTTTGCCATACTTATGATCATTCAAATCAAAGTTTTTTTCCCCCAGAAAGACACAGATTCTTCTTGAAACTCAAATAGTCAAGTGATGACTTTTCTTTATGAAAATCAGTGACTTTCTTGAGCAAAAGTAGTTATTTATAGTCATTGCCCATCTCTTCATAAAGCTGAGAAAAAAATCCTTAACATAACTAACAAGCATTAAGTGCTTCTCTTGAATCTCCATGTGTAGCTCAGGTGGTGAGGGCTTTCCTGTGTATAACAGTGTGGAGATGTGCCACAGGGTAGGTTAGACTCTGCTGTGGTAACAAACCCTGAAATTTCACTGACTTAACACAAAGGTTTATTTCTCATTCACACAAAGTCCTATGAGATGGTTTCTCTGTGAACAACTTTCCTAGATACGTTTCCTTTAAGTGGTGAACTCAGGGATCCAGGTTCCTTGCATCATGTGCTCTGCCATCTCAAGTCCTTTGCTTCCAGCTGCTCCAACAGCAGAGAGTTTTAGCATAAAAAATTATGAGGGTTATTCTATGGGCCAGGCCTGGAAGTGGCAGTTATCAGTCCCATTCACATTCCATCAGCCAGAACGAAACCACACTTGGCTAAAAGGAAAGCCAAGGGGAATACAGAGGAGCACATGGATGCTGGTGTACAATTTCTGCCACAATAGACCTTGCTTTTGATACAACAGCTTGAATACCTGAAACAAGCCCTCAAATTGGATTTACTACAGTTTTAACATCCTTCATGCTTTTTTTTTTTTTTTTGTCATTTTAGGGCTGCTCCCATGGCATATGGAGGTTCCCAGGCTAAGAGTCCAATCAGAGCTGCAGCTGCCGGCCTACACCACAGCCATAGCAACGCCAGATCCGAGCCGAGTCTGCAACCTACATCACAGCTCACAGCAATGCCAGATCCTTAACCCACTGAGCAAGACCAGGATTGAACTTTCCAACCTCATGGATACTAGTCGGGTTTGCTGACCAGTGAGCCATGATGGGAACTCCCCTTCATATTTTTTAGATTAATTTTTATTTTAGATTGATGTATAGTTGATTTACAATGTTGTGTTAGTTTCAGGTGTACAGCAAAGTGGTTGAGATATACATACAACCATTCTTTTTCAGATTCTTTTCCATACAGGTTATTACAGGATATTGAGTAGAGTTCGGTGTGCTATTCAGTAGGTCCTTGTTGATTACCTGTTTTATATATAGTAATAACACCCTTCATACTTTATCCTTCACATCACTTCTAATCTAAATTATTCTCATGATGGCCTTCTCTAGCTCTCTTAATTGCATTTACTCAGGTCCAAAATTTAGAAGTTATCCTTGTTTCCTCTACATGAAAACTAGAAAAAAAAGAGAGCCAAAGAGCCCAAAGCAAGGGTGATTCCAAAGCAGCTTCCATGAATATTAAGGTCTTATAGGAAGGCACAGTTCAACAATGAAGATGGGTTGATAGCATTTACCCGCAAAGAATATCCTAATATTTCCTGAACTTCTCATTGTAATAAGCCCATTAAGATTCCTCTAAAGGGAAGAGGGTGCCCTGAATATCCCATGTAGACAGGTCTGCTTAGCATATTTCTCATAGTTAATTAATAAAGAGATGTCCTGGAGTTCCCACTGTGGCACAGTGAATTAACAATCCAACTTCAGTGGCTTGGTTGCTGAGGAAGCATGAGTTCAATCTCTGGTCCAGCACAGTGGGCTAAAGGATCCAGTGCTGCAACAGCTGTGGTATAGGTTGCAGCTGTGGCTTGGATTCAACCCCTGGCCCAAGAACTTCCATATGTCATGGGCAAGGCCATAAAAAATAATAAATAAAAATACATAAATAGAGAAGAGGCTCAACGACTGAGTCTGGAGCACTCACAATATTTAAGGGTGGTGGAGTCACCAAAGGAGACTGAGAAGGAGTGACCAGTATTTGTCAAGAGTCAGTCCCCTGAATCAGCTCACCACAGGGTACACTAATGACATTGATTTTCTGGATCAACAAAGCTAAGGAATAGACAGCAGGGACCCCCACCAACGTACTTCTGTCTTCTGAAATCTAGCTGATTAGTCAGTATTTCCCTTTGACATCTTTGAAATGCAACAAACTTTATGCAAATTACATGCAAAATAGCCGTGAGCTGCGGTATAGGTCACAGTTGTGACTCAGATCCTGTGTTGCTGTGGCTGTGGTGTAGGCCGGTGGCTACAGCTCCAATTAGACCCCTAGCCTGGGAACCTCTGTGTGCTGCAGGTGTGGCCCTAGAAAAGACAAAAAAAAAAAAAAAAAAGATATTTTCATGCAAGTACCTGTACACAAATGTTCATAGCAGCTTTATTCATAATAGCCAAAAACTAGAATCAGGCCAAATGTTTGCCAAGGGATGAATGGATAACCAAATTGTGGGACATCCACACAATGGAAAAAGAGCCAGCAATAAAAGAGAAGAGACTACTGATGAACTCAACATGGGTGAATTTCAAAGGCATCATAATGAATGAAAAAAACCCATCTTAAAAGGTTACATGCTATATGTTTTCATGTATATGACATTCTCAAAAGGCAAAATTATAAGAACAGAAGACAGACCAATGGTTGCCAGAGCTGGGGGTAGGGGAGTCCTTAACTACAGGGGAGCAGCACATGAGAATTCTGGAGGCTGATAGAGCAGTTCTGTATCCTGATTATAGCATTGTCACACAGATCTATACATGCCTGTGCTAAAACATAACTAATTCTGTACCAAAACAAAGTAATTTTACTATACATAAATTGTGAAAAGTATGGAGTTCCCATCATGGCTCAGCAGAAACGAATCTGACTATTATTCATGAGGCCCAGAAGAGGGGATTAAGATGGCCGAATAGAAGGACTAGAGCTCAACTTCTCTCATAAAAACCACAAAATTACAACCAAGTGCTGAGCAACCTTCAGCCAAATAGACTGGAAACTTACAAAAAGATATCCTACTCCAGAAGACAAAGAGGAGGCCACATCAAGAGGTAGGAGGGGCAATTACATGATATAAGCAACCCCATACCTCCTGGGTGGGAAGCCCCCACAGACTGGAAAGTAACTGTATCACAGAGACTCACCTACAGGAGTGAAAGTTCTGAGCCCAATGTCAAATCCCCACACCTGGGGATCTGGCACTGGGAGAAAGAGCCCTCCCGCCCCTGGAGCATCTGGCATTGAAGGCCAGTGGGGTTTGTGCACAGGAGCTCCACGGGACTGGGGGAAATGGAGACCCCATTCTTGAAAGGCGCACACAGACTTTCAAGTGCACTGGGTCACAGGGCAAAGCAAAGGCTCCATAGGAATCTGGGTCAAACCTGACTGCAGTTCTTGGAGGACCTCCTGGGAAAACAGAGGGTGACTGTGGCTTGTTGTGGGGGAAAGGCACTGGAGGCAAAGCTCTTGGGAATATTCATCAGCATGTTTCTCTGGAGGTGGCCAGGTTTTTGGGAAAATCTAGCCCCACCCATCACGCTGAGAAGCTCCAGGCCAAACAATAATCCAGGTGGGATCACAGCCCCACCCATCTGTAAACAGGCTGCCTAAAGACCCCCAAGGCACACAGCCGCTTCTAATCTCACCCAGAGACAAAGCCCCACCCACCAGGGATGGGGGATAGGAATCAGCCCCACCTACAAGTGGGCAGGCACCAGTACCTCCCATCAGGAAGCCTACAGCAAGTCCCTGTACCAACTTCAGCTGCAAGAGGGGCAGACACCAGAAGTAAGAGAGGCTACAACTCTATTGTCTGCAAAAAGGTCACCATACCAAAAACCTATAAAAATGAAAAGCCAGAGAACTATAACTCAGATAAGGGAGAAAGGAAAAAAACCACAGAAAAACAGCTAAGTGATCAGATTCTCAGCCTCCAGGAAAAAGACTTTAGACTGTTGATGCTGAAGATGATGCAAGACATTGGAAATAAACTGGAGGCAAAGACGGATAATTTATAGGAAACACTGAGTGAAGAGATACATGATATAAAACTTAAGCAAGAAGAGATGCAAAATACAATGACTGAAATTAAAAATTTATTAGAAGCAGCCAACAGCAGAATACAGGAGGCAGAAGAATGAATAAGCGAGGTGGAGGACAGATTAGTGGAAATGATGGATGCAGAACAGAAAAGAGAAAAAAGATTGAAAACAAATGAAGAAAGTCTCAGAGAACTCTGGGACAACATTAAATGCACCAACATCCGTATTATAGGGGTGCTGGAAGGAAGAGAGAGAGAGAAAGGGACAGAAAAAAATATTCAAAGAGGTAATAGCCGAAAACTTCCCTAACATGGGAAAGGAACCACTCACTCAAATCCAGGAAGTGCAACAAGTACCATATAAAATAAACCCAAGGAAGAACACTCCAAGACACATATTAATCAAACTGAACCAAAATTAAAAACAAAGAAAATATTGAAAGCAGCTAGGGAAAAGAAACAAATAACATACAAGGGAACCCCAATAAGGTTATTGGCAGATTTTTCAGCAGAAACTCTGCAGGCCAGAAGGGAGTAGCATGATATACTTAATGTGATGAAAGGAAAAATACCTCCAACCAAGATTACTTCACGCAGCAAGGTTCTCATTCAGATTTGAAGGAGAAATCAGAAGCTTTATAGATAAGAAAAAGCTAAGAGAATTCAGCAACACTAAACCAGCTTTACAACAAATACTAAAGGAACTTCTCTAGGCAGAAAAGAAATGGCCGCAACCAGAAACAAAAATACCACAAATGACAAGGCTCACCAGTAAAGGCTTATATATAGTAAAGATATGAAATCATCCATACACAATTATGCTACTAAAATCAGAAATCATGAGAAGAGGAGGGTACAAATGCAGGACACTGGGAATGCACTTGCAATTAAGAGACCAACAACTTAAAACAATCATATATATATATAGAGAGAGAGAGTCTCCTAGAGTATTCATGAGGCCAAAGGTTCAATCCCTGGCCTCGCTCAGTGGGTTGAGGATTTGGCGTTGCCGTGAGCTGTGGTGTAGGTCACAGAATCAGCTCGGATCTGGCTGTTGCTGTGGCCGTGGTGTAGGCCAGCGGCTGCAGCTCCGATTCGACCTCTAGCCTGGGAACCTCCATATGCCACAGGTACGGCCCCAAAAGAAAAAAAATTGCGGAAAGTGTAGAGGTGGAGCTGGTGATTAAAGAGGAATGAGTATAGTCCTAGGTCTTCAAATAGATGTTAGAGATGTATCATTCCATCAGATGGACCATCTCTTAGTGTTATAAAATACCAGCAGCAGAGCCAGGACTCCAAGGTGGCGTCAACTGTACCACTGAAGGACAAGAGGCTCCTGGATACCAAATTAGGGGAGCTGCCAAACTGGATACTGATGTGAGATTTCACCCCTAAAGGCATTGCTGGAGCATTTCAAAGAGGTCAGAGCATTATGGGCATGTGTATATGAAAGCAAGTGTCTGGGTAAAAATGAAATGAAATGAAATTAGATGAAATGAAATGAAATATGGCAAAATAAAGTAAAATAAAATGAAATACCAGCGGCAAAGAAACTAAAAGTACTGTGTGACTACCATGAAGAACCATTGAAATTTGGGTTACCATGGCCTGGTAATGAGAGCAAATTCAATTCCATTATGTGAAATATATATCCCCAACATAGCTCCTGATACAAAGTATTCAATAAACATTCGTGGGATGAATAAATGAGTGAGTGAATGAATGAATGAAAAGGCTCAAACATTTTGATATGAAACCTTCCTGCATCAACATCGTCACAAATTTCAAAGAAGAATGGAAAAGACAGTCAAGCATCGCTTAGAGTTAAACACAGTGTGCCAAGGGAGAAAACTGCAAAAGCTGTGGAAGCCACACTTCATGGTGTTATATTTGACTGCAAAGGTTAGAGCGACTGAAGTCACTGTTGACACACTTGCCAAAACTGCTGCTAAAGACATGGTGAAAATGATGACTGGGGACAAAGCGTCTCTGTCAAATATCACGGTTCACTTTAGAACTACAGATGTGGCTGGAAATTTAAAATGGCAAACATCCAATTTCTGACAAGGCTGATACTATTCACTGGGAATTAATAAAGCCACCAGTCTTGTGAATCTAGTTAATCTTCTGCTATTTATCACAGATGAGATCTAAATAAATAATTTTGGTATGTTTTGCTAATTTTTTCCAGCTGGTAGAACTGGAGATGTCCTCCACTCCTGCCTTCTTATCTTTCTTCCTTCATCTAAAATAATGATTACTGAGCACTAACTACGTGCCAGCCAGTGTTCCAGGCACAGCTGTGAACAAGAGACAAGATCCCTTCCCTCACGGATCTTACGTTCTGGTAGCTAGAAACAGATGATAAACCAAAAAAAGAAAAAGAGCAGATAGGGATAAATGCTATACAGAGAACTGTCTATGGTAGAGTGGATGGGAGCTGTGTAGACTGAATAATCAGGTGAGCCCGACAACGGGAGATAATATTTAAGCGGAGCTGGGAGGGATAAGAAGGAACCAGCTATGCAAATACCTGAGGAAAGAACTTTGCAAGTGGAGGAAGCAGCTAGAGCAGTGGTTCTCAAAAGGAATGGCACAGCCTCCTAGAGAGCCTTTTGGAAGCTGGAGGGAGGGGTGCCACCGTGTTTGGGGTACTCAACTGGCATTTAATGGGCAGGGCAGGGATGCTGCTGCAGATCTGTCCCTGGCCCGGACTGTCCTGCATCCTCCATGGCGTTCAAAGATCCCACCAGGCATCCGTGTAGGTAGAAAAGCTGTTTCTAATTATCAGAGTTGAAAACTTAACTCTGCTTAAGTCATGAAGACAAAACATTTTTCTCACAGTGTTTATATTCTTGGAATTTCCCAAGAATGCAATTACCATGTAAGTAGAAAACAGATGGTATTTTTTCATTCAGGACTTCACCAAGAGTGGTTCCACATTTCAAAACCAACATCTCCCGGAAGGCGAGGCAAATGTCACCAACGACACTACACCTAATGGGAATGCTTCAGGGACATTGATAATGGAGCGGAGATTTTTTTTTTTTTTTTTTTGGCCACAGTCAGGGCATGTGGAAGGTCCGGGTCAGGGATTAAACCTGCACTGCAATTGATCAAACCGCCACAGCTGAGGCACCACTGGACTCCTTAACCCGCTGCACCACAAGGAGACTTCTGAGGAAAGAGCTTTTTTTTTTTTTTTTAATTGATAATACATACCCTTGGTAAGGGGAAATTGCAAACAGTACAAAAGGGCACATAGTCAAAAGTCAATCTCCCTTCCACCTCTGTTCCCACCTCTACCAGTTTTCTTCCCTAGAGAAAATCTGATTATCAGGGTTTTAAAAATATCCTTCCAGGAGTTCCTGTCATGGCTCAGTGGTTAGTGAACCCGACTGGCATCCATGGGGATGCAGGTTCAATCCCAGACCTCACTCAGTAGGTTAAGGATCCGGTGTTGCCATGAGCTGTGGTGTAGGTTGCAGACACGGCTTGGATCCTGCATTGCTGTGGCTGTGACACAGGCTGGTAGCTGTAGCTCCAATTTGGCCCCTAGCCTGGGAACCTCCATATGCTGCGGGTGTGGCCCTAAAAAGACAAAAAAATAAAATAAAATAAAATAAAAATATCCGTCCAGAGGGATTATCTCTTTTTTGCTTAGAAGGAAAGAAAGCAGGGAGGGAAGAGGAAAATCCCCATAAATGAATATTTGTCTGGGTTTGAAAAAAAAAATATGAGGAAAGATGCACACACACACCCAGCTCTTAACAGTGGTTGCTCTAACGTTACCTCAGAGCATGCGCAGAAAGACAACTTTAATACACTTCCGTACTGTTTTCCTTGGTACAACAAGTATATTCCACTTTTGAAATTTATAAAATTCCATACGGTTAAATAATAAAATGAAAAATCGAAGAGCAGAGATCAATATTGGCATAAAATAGCAAGATAAATTAGACTCTGAGAAGCATCAGCAAGTTAAACTAAGGTAATGTACTGAGAAATGATTTCACTCAGTGAGAAGAGAAACAAAAAATAAGAATTGGAGAATGAAAAACTGTTAGCATCTCCCAAGGCCTGACTAGGGCAGGAGGCTGCCTATTGGCTTGAATCTGCCAGCCACCCTTTCTCCTCATGTTACCACATCACTTCCAATATTATTTTACTTACTGCCTATTCTTTTAAGTTATACATTTATTTTTAACACAGCACCCTAGTTTCACATCATGTGCCTTTTCCAAAGGTGGAGATCCTTGCTATGCCCTTCATAGACTTTTCAACAAGTGTGAAAAAGAGGCAGTGAAGTCAGCTTGAGTCTACAAGTCACAATCCAAATAGAGGGCACCCTCAGAGACCGATTTATGTTTAAGATCAACCTACATAATACTCCCAATCCTTAGCAGATGAACTAGACTCTGGCTGAGTAAAATATGAACACACCTTGTCATGTTAGCACATTACTACAAAAAGGCAGAAGGCAGTCAATAAAGACTTTGCTGTTACTCATTTTACTGTTCGACGTCCCTGTTGTGAGAAAGTATACATTTTTACGTTTGAGGTTAAAATAGATCATCAACTCACGATGTCTCCGGGCCCCCAGCTGTGAAGACTAAAATGGCTCTTCTTGCCTGTGGCTCACTGAACACCCTGTTTGTGAAGACAAAAAAGAACAGCAGTGCTAAAGAAAGGGGTATATCTGTTCCCAAGGTGGATGCAGTTGAAACTCTCACACAAACTGCCTTAAAACCAAACCAAACCCAAACAACCCCCTGGAGTTAGTCTCTATACAACGTGGTTATTACATCAACTGTTCCGTTCCCAGGGCAGAGCTCCCTGAAGGAGCTTTAGGATCTAGTCCTGTTGTCCAAGACGGTTTTAGGACAGAACTGGTACCTGAAGGTTGCTTTTCCGTAGTCCCCAAATTCCAATTCAATCCCCACTTAAAGTCCGGTGTCCTCTGATCTTCAGAATCATAAACCTGCTCTCTCCAACCTCCCACAGCCGTGAAATGAGCTCACAGCAAGATGGGAGAATTCACAAAACAAGAAAAATGAGCATCCCCAGTGTTGAGCGCAGAGCAAGGCTTCTGTAACTAACTGGAAGTCCTCTCAATCTAGACCCCGCAATGCCTTTTAGAAAAGGTTCCTTTATCATCCCGTATGTTAGTAAACGCAGAAAATAACGACATACAAACCTAACAGCAACTGCGTACCTGGGATGTCTGATACTAACAGACTGTTGGACCGCCTTTTCATCATTATTATTGCTATGGCTCTTTTAAAAGAGAAAAGAGGGAGAAGTGCGGAATTTTTTTAACTCATCAAAATCCTTCTTGGACTCTGACCAAATCACTCCTAGCCCTTCTTTGCCTCTGTTGTCCTGTTGACTAACAGAACCCCTGAAAATGTCCCCGCTCAAGTTACACTCTGCTGTCACAGAGCAGGACTTGCAGTGTCACTGTTAGTAGATGTTGGCCTAGATTTGAACCCTGACTGCCTCTAGCAGCTGTGTGATCTAGAGCAAGTCCATCTCCCTGTCTTGGTTTCCTCTTCTGAAAAATATCTAACCATAGCCAACACATCTATAGTGCTTACCTGAATCACTGTTCATTTAATCCTCACCACAACCCCGAGAGGAAGAAGTTATACACAAGCAACTGAGGCACAGAGAGGTTGAGTAACTTCCCCAAGGTCATACAGCTGGTAAACTGCAGAGCCAAGTCCAGGTTCTAACCACCACACCTACAGCCTCTCCAGTTGAGGACACACCTACTAAGGGCTGTTTTGAGGATTAAGCGAGATAATATATGAAAAGCCTAATACATGTCGTGTCTTATATCACGTGTATGTTATAGGCTTTTTTCCCTTCTGCACTGGGAAATCTATAAGGCTTTTTCTTGGGGCAGAAAAAAAAGAGGTTGGAGGGAAGAGAGCAGAGGCGAGGGGAGGAAGAGGGCGAAGTGGAACGTGGACAGGGAGAAAGGGGGCAAACGAGGCAGGGGGTGGGGGCGCTGAATATTCTAGACCCAAGAAATCGAGAGGGCTGGGCCTGGAGAGAACGCGAAGACTCTCTCAACTGTAAACAGAAACCTGCCCGAGAGCAGACCTTAAACCGGTGCGGCCTCAGCCTCGGGCCAGCTCGGCCCAGGCGGGGACCTGCTTCCCGTCCGAGCCGCGGGTCCGCCCCACGCCGGGCGGGGCCTGGCCCGCCCCTTGCGCCTGGAGCCCGGGAGCCCGGGAGCCCGGGAGCCCCAGGCCCGAGCCACGCGATCGGCCGCCGCCCGGGGCTCGGGCCGGGGACGCGCGATGGCGACCTGGCGGCGGGACGGCCGGCTGACGGGCAGCCAACGGCTGCTGTGCGCGGGGCTGGCGGGGGCGCTGAGCCTCAGCCTCACCGCGCCGCTGGAGCTCGCCACCGTGCTGGCCCAGGTCGGCGTCGTGCGCGGCCGCGCCCGGGGGCCGTGGGCCGCGGGGCTGCGCGTGTGGCGGGCCGAGGGCCCCCGCGCGCTCTGGAAGGGGAACGCGGTGGCCTGCCTGCGCCTCTTCCCCTGCAGCGCCGTGCAGCTGGCCGCCTACCGCAAGTAAGAGCCCGGCTGGGGGGGGGCGGGGGCGGGGCCCGGGCCCGGGAGGCCGCCGCCGCGGGGGTGGCGCGGGGGTTCCGCCGCCGGGGTCTCGCGGCCTTGCGCCACCCGGGCGCCGGGATCGGGGCTGGCGGTGCGCCGCAACCGGGTTCCGGGTCGCGTGGGAGCCCCTTCGGCCAGAAGGCGACCTCTCTGGCCCCCAAAGCGCAGTCCCCAAGTCGTTCACCTTCTCTTGCGGTTCCTGCCCCGCCAGGAGCGGTTTGGTGAGGGCGCAGCTCTGGCCCAGAGAAGCCGACTGGGTGGGAGGGGCGAGGAGGTGGAAAGGGGCCCATGGAGATTGGGGGGGAAGGAGTGAGGAGATCTCCGGATGGTTACCTCCTAATCCATCCCACAGTCCACCCATTTGGACATGTTGCCTTGGCTGGCTCAGGAGAGTGACCCTTCTGAAGGTGCGTGTATGGAATTCTGTCTGTGTGACCAAAGCCCCCAGAAGAACGTACTTAGTATAAGGGGCAGAGAGCCCAATCCATGGCGACAAAAAAGCCACGGAGTCCTGCCCTCCTCCCAAGAAGCTTGCCTTTAGGGTCCAACAGAGGCTGCAGCTTCCCCTCCCCAAACTGCAGACAACCCATCCCTCGCTGCCCGCTGGCCTCCTTCTTTGGGCTTTTAACACCTTCTCCCAAAACAGCTGCCTCTTAGGAAAACCTCTAAAGATGTAACACAACTGGATGAGTTTGTGTTTTTGTTGTTTTGGTTTTTTCCTTTTTTAGGGCTACCCTCACGGCATATGTAAGTTCCCAGGCTAGGGCTCCTGGAACTGGAGCTACGGGACTACACCACAGCCACAGCAATGTTGGATCCGAGCCACGGCCGACCTACACCGCCACTCCAGGCAACACCGGATCCTTGACCCACTGAGCGAGGCCAGGGATGGAACCCACGTCCTCATGGACACCAGTGGGGTTCGTTACCCCTGAGCCACGACAGGAACTCCCTGGATGAGTCTTAAAGCTTCCTCAGACCTCAGAGATATTTGCATTTTTAACTGGAAACAAAGCCTTAAAGAATGAGGTGGTAGTGATGGACTTTCAGGTTGAGATGTTTCTGTGTTCCTCATCCGGTGGGCACCGTGCCAACCCCAAAGAATGGCCTGAGCTCAGAGAAACAGCCCACCGTCTTGACCAGGTGCAATGGCCTGGGAAGCTAAGCGTCAAAGGCTTTTGCCTTTGGCTCTGGGAGGCCAGAGCTGGATATCTCACCTGGCAGCTGACCAGCCCGATGGAATCTTCCTTATCTCTGAGTCCTCCAGGCCTGCCTTCACCTCTGCCTGGGAATAGAGTTGCCTGCTCTTCTTGGGGAAGGGAGGGTACTGAGATCCTGAGGCATTTCTATCAAGGCTCACGTTCCTGCTCAGCCCCCTTGCCCTCAGCAACATCTGGCCTGCAGTCTGTAAACAGTTCTCTGAGTTTTAACGACTTAATTTTCCCCCACTTCACTCTATTTTCCACCGAGTAGGTTGGAAATCTTTCTTTGGAATGTGTGCCAAGGGGAGGGAGGCAGGACTTCAAAGGCTGGTTCAAGTACTGTGGCTTTGCTGCTAACCTTCTAGAATATATACAGTCATCCCTCGGTATGGGGGGGCAGGGGGTGGGGAGACTTGGTTCCAGGACACCGCCCCTCCCCCCACCAACACTGGAATCCCCAAATGTTCACGTCTGTCAGATCAAATGCAGTAGGTATTTGCATATAACCTGTGAACATCCTCCTGTATACTTTAAATCAGCTCTGGATTCCTTATATATAGTACCTAGTTACAATGTAAATATTATGCAAAGAATTGTAAATGTAATGTAAATATTATGTAAATCATGGTTGACTGCAGCAAATTCAAGTTTTGCTTTTTGGAACTTTCTCGAATTTTTTTTCTGAGTATTTTCAATCCACGGTTGTGGAACCTACAGATGTGGAGGGCTGACTGCATATCACTGGATTTTTCACAGCTTTATTGAGTTATCATCGACATATAAAAACTGTACATGTTTGGGAGTTCCCTGGTGGTCTAGTGGTTAAAACTCCCCACTCTCACCGCTGTGGCCCAGGTTCAGTCCCGGGTCTGGGAACTGAGGTGTCACACCAAGCCGCTGCACGCTGCAGCCAAAAAGAAAATGGTACATGTTTAAGGTGTACAACCTAAAATGTGTTGATATATGTATACACGTGAAATGATCACCCAAATCAAGCTAATTAACATATCACCTCTACTTAGTTACCATTGTGTGTGTGTGTGTGTGTGTGCATCGTTGGATTTTTACAACTCCTGTCCACAGTGCAGGAAGTATTATGCCCATTTTACGGATGCAGAGTTGGGCTCTGATTGGCCACATCACACATCAGGGACAGAGCGGACACCCACCTGGCCTTCTGACCCCAGTTCCCATGCCCTTTCTCTTTGTATTCATTAAATGCCCACTGTGTGCATGATGCTGGGGACAAGGCAAGGGGCATGGTCCCTGTGCCCCAGAGCTTACAGAGCAATAGAATATGACTGGTGTGTCTGTAGCATGCGATTGTCAAAGATAAAGTGCTGTAGAAATTCATGCTTCTCCGGAGGAGGGAGGAGGAGGTTCTTGAAGATGTCACAGGGGAGAAAAATCATCCGATTGGTCTTGGGTGAATGAGTAGGAGTTTTCTGGCAAAGATGGGGAGAAAAATATGGCAGGCAATGCCACGAGCAAAGGCACAGAGGTGGGAAGGCATGCAGCGTGACTGGAGCATAAGGTGTGGCTCCGGCTGTAAATGGGAGCTACAGCCAGAATAGCAGCTCGGAATGTGATCTTGGAGGGCCAGGTGAAGGATTTTAGACTTCACTTAGCATGCAAGGGTAGCTGCAGGGGGTGGGGGGGATATTTTATGGGGGGAGTGCCATGATTAAAGCGATTCAACAGGAATTATTGTCACCTGATAGCAGGGGAGGATGACTAGGGAGGAGGAAGACTGGGGTGATAGGACCAGTTAGGAACCTGTTGCACTAGTCCATGTGGCGGCTCAGGGCACCTGAAATAGGCAGGTGATGGGGGAATGGAGAAGAGGAGATGTGTGGGAAAGGAAGAACAGATAGTTACCCAGGCTACGTTTGCTAAGAATTTTTTCCTGCAAGATTAGTTTCTTTCTGGAAACTAAAAGGGAAATATTTCAGTGATAGGTGGCAAAGTGGTTGGTGAATGATGGTGCCACCCTTCCTGCATAAAGACAATATCTTTGGCCCCTCATTACACCTATTATCCTCTACTCTCCTGACCATGAATATGCAAAGCGGTTGAGAGGGTAGTGGTACAGCCTGTGATTATGAATTTTGAACAAAGCATAAACATCCGGAATGTTCGAAAATGGAATGGTTCGGCGATTTGTCCACAAACACAATTAATGGCAGAGCTGGAGCTTGAAACCAGATCTTCTGGCTCCTCAGTGCAGGGCTCTGCCCACCATTGTGATGCCAAAGTGTCTCCTTACTTGGAATTAAAATTAAAAGAATCTACTCGGTAGAGTCTATTAGGAGCTAGGTCCTTGTAATAAATAAATAAAACCTAACACAATGGATGGCTTTCAAATACATCAAATAAGTAGACCCCCTCACCCAACTTTATGCCACAACTGTTTGTCTAGCTGTATAAACATCAGTTTGTTCATAACTAACACCATTTCCTTATTGTGAAATCAATTCATGAGCTTGTGTTGGCTGCTAACCTGTGTTAGGTTGAAGTGTTGGCAGTTCTGACTATATATATTCAGGACGTGTGTAATATCTGGGTGCCTGAAAGGAAGTAGTTATTGCTGTTCACCGGCTTATCTAGTCTCACTGGAAAAAGCTTCTGTGCAGTGTGTGGGAGTGGGAGGAAGAGCGGAAAGGGGAACCTGCTGCCCCAGCCAATCAGACAAGCGCTTAAGATGTGGGGACCAGGATGACATCATCAATGGCCTATCAGGGTTGCCTGCCTTGACTCTGATTCTAAGAGGAAGGATATGTAGTCTTTGTCTCTTTATCAGATAGGAAGAATCTGAGAGGAAAGGATTTTCTTTGGTTCTTTTTTTAAAATTTTGTATGTTTGATAGTAAGACCCTACTTTATAGAACAAACTGATAGAAGACAGGGTTCCTCTTCCTAATTTGTCAAGTCATTCAGCAAACCAAGGGCCTAATTCCCCTCCTATTGTGCCTATCAGTCATCTCTTTGGCAGGGCCGCTGAACTCTGATGCTTTAGGCTGAATGCTAGTGCAGTTGGTTTTTTTATTTTTTAAGGATATCACTGTATTTATTCTCATACAGGCGTTTTTTTCCCTATGGCTTCAAGACTTTCCTCTTAAAAATAGGATAAAAAAAAGATTCTCAAAGCTTAGAACTGGATCACTTGGCCCTTTCTCTTCTTATCTCCTCCAAGTTCAAAATGCTTGCATTTCTTTTTTTCTTTTTTTTTTTTTTTGGTCTTTTCTAGGGCCACTCCTGTGGCATATGGAAGTCCCCAGGCTAGGGGTCTAATCAGAGCCGTAGCCACCAGGCCTGCACCAGAGCCACAGCAATGCAGGATCCGAGCCGGATCTGCGACCTACACCACAGCTCAGGGCAACACCGGATCCTAACCCACTGAGCAAAGCCAGGGATCAAACCCGCAACCTCATGATTCCTAGTCAGGTTCACTAACCATTGCGCCACGACGGGAACTCCAAAATGCTTGCATTTCTTAATGGCCAACATCCTCTTGGATCTGCAGTTGAGTTCAACACATTCAAGCCTCGGCACAATCTTCTTTGCGGTTTTGGCCTTCTGGAAAATTGGCTTTGTTTGCCCGCCAGAGCCACTCTGCTTCTGCTCATAGCGCCTCTTTCCCTGGGCATACAGGGAATCCTTGCCCTTCTTATACTGGGTCACTCTGTGAGGCTGATGCTTTCCACACTTCTTACAGAAAGTCCTTTGAGTTTTAGGTACATTGACCATCTTTGCAACAGGGGTGTCTTCACGATGAAAACGGGAAAATCGGTGTCCACATTCTCAGTCTCTGCTCTGCTCGCGCCTCAGTGGAAAGGCAGAATGCCAGCACGGTTTAGATGTTCAGTGACTGGGTGATGAATGCATTAGAGCCCTGGAAATGGCAAGCGGGGTGGGGAATAAGGGTGAGGCGATGAGAAGGAATGGTGTTTCTTTGGGCACTCAAACTCCTCCTTCTTCTAGACTGTTCCAGCTTGCTGCAGACCGCCCCTCCAGCCAAGCGTTGCCACTTCCTCTGTCTCCCCTCCAGCTGGCCAGGGGAGAGGGGAGGGAAGACTAGGAGGTGTGCAGGCAGTAAAACTGAGGCCCACGGCCCCCTGGTGAATGCCAGATTAGCTTTCTGCCTCTTTACAAGGTAGCTATTTCGTGCCAATGACTGTCCCCGTTGGTGCAGTTAAGGTACGTTGACAAAATGAAATCCAGACTTGTCTACAGCTGGAAGGAGACTTTTTTTTTTTATGGTAGCACTTGCAGCATGTGGAAATTCCCAGGCTAGGGGTTGAATCAGAGCTACAGCTGCTGGTCTACACCACAGCCATGGCAATGCGGGATCCAAGCCACATCTGCAAGCTACACCACAGCTCACCGCACCACCAGGTCCTTAACCCACTGAGCAGGGCTAGGGATCGAACCCGTGTCCTCGTGGATACTAGTCAGGTTCATTTCTGCTGAGCCACAACAGGAACTCCAGAAGGAGACATTTTTAATCAGTGAGTGTTTACTTGGGAGCAAAGGAGCCATCCTAGAACCCCTTCAGTGATGGCACCTGGACACCCTCTTGTCTTATTTATCAGGCACGGGGCCCTAGCCTGCTCTCCAAACTGAATAAGCAGGCAATGCACCTCTTACTGGAGCTCTGAAAGCCAGAGAACCAGAGATGCTCTCATTTTTAAAAAGATGTAACACTTTTATTTCAGCCTGGCTCTCTTCACTTTCCTTTTATTCAAATCCTTACTATCCCTCTCCCTCTCTGCCTATCCCACTCTCTAACAGGATATATTATTTTTTTCCCGGTTTCCAAGCCCCTATTTATTTTATCCTCATCAGCATGAATGAATAAAATTCCCTTGCTTCCTGGCCAGGGAATGAGCACCGCATAAAAGTCCCCTTCTAACAATTTCTGCCGAGGCAGACTGTAACAGAGCTGCTTTCCAGTTTGCATTTGGAAAAGTCCACCCAAAGCCATTTTTCACTAAATTATAAAGCTGCAGAGAAACACAAAGAATAATCTAGCACACACTCATGTACCCACCCTGCAGAACTGACAGTATGAAATATAATTGGTATAAAAAATACTTCTATGAGTTCCCATTGTGGCTTAGCAAAAACGAATCTGACTAGTATCCGTGAGGATGCAGGTTTGATCCCTGGCCTCACTCAGTGGGTTAAGGGATCCAGCATTGCCGGGAGCTGTGGTGTAGGTCGCAGAAGCGGCTCAGATCCCAAGTCGCGGTGGATGTGGTGTAGGCCGGCAGCTGTAGCTCCGATTTGACCCCTAGCCTGGGAACCTCCATGTGCCACGGATGCGGCCCTAAAAAGACCAAAACAAAAAATTTAAAAAAATAGAAAATATTTTGAGTGTCTTTTTTTAATACAAGAAATAAAATATAGAGCTGAAGTCCTCTTCATTCTCATTCCCAGTCCCATGCACCCTCCACCTTCCTGGAGTCTATTTTATCCCCTTTATTTTTTGTCTTTTTTGAGGGCCACATCCACAGCATATAGTGTCCCAAGCTAGGGGTCTAATCAGAGCTGTAGCCGCCAGCCTACACCACAGCCACAGCAACGCCAGATCCGAGCTGAGCCTGTGACCTACACCACAGCTCATGGCAATGCCGGATCCTTAAACCACTGAGCGAGGCCAGGGATCCAACCCCTGTAGATCCTAGTCGGATTCGTTTCCACTGCACCACACTGGGAACTCCCGTGGGTGTGTTTCTTGATTTCAATGTAGTCAGCCCTCTGTATCTTCCCGTTCTGCATACACGGATTCATCCAATCACAGACTGAAAATATTTGGGGGGAAAAATCCAGAAAGTTCCAAAAAGCAAAACTTGAATTTGCCATGCTCTAGCACTATTGACCTAGCATTTACACTGTATTAAGTATTATAAATAATCTAAAGATGAGTTAAAGTATATGGGAGAGCAAATAGTACACCATTTTATATGAGGGACATGAGCTTCTGCAGAGTTTGGTCTCCATTGGGGTGGGGGGCTGAAACCCATGGATATAGAGGGACAAGTGCAGATGGTTCTCTTAACTGTAGGTCACTCCACAACTTGCTCTTTGCACACAAACTTTATGCTTTTATGATTTTTCCATGTAAACACGTAGTTCTAAGCTCATTCATTTTAACTGTAGTATCCATTGTATGGACTCTTCTACGATTTATGCATTCCCGAATCATTGGACATTTAGATTGTTCGACTTCACTTACAAACAGCACTGCATGTGTCTTCACATGTACACATGCAAGGGTTTCTCTAGAATCTGCACCTAGAAATGGAATTGCTGGGATGAAAGTAGGCATTCTTTCATTTTACTAGATCCTGCAAAGTGACCTACCAATTTACACTTCTACCAGCAGCGGGTGAGCGTTGCTCTTTCCACCCTTTCTCACCATCACGTGAAATTACCAGGCTTGTTCATCTTTCCCAGTCTGCTGAGTGAGAAATGGGATCTTGTTATTGTTTTTATTCGTTATTTCCCTGACAGTTGGTGGGGTGATGCATCTTCTCTTAGAATTATTGAAGCAATACGTTTTAAAAACGTAATTACCGGGGATGCTCGAAGTCATCCTTTGGAGCAATTTCATTCGCGTTTCAACAGAATCAAAGGCGCTCGTTCTGGTTCGGTATTTAGCAAGTTCATTAACACCCCACGGGCAAGCCGGAGTTGACAGTTACGTGGATAAAAGGGGAAAATGTTTAAGATGAAGTGGGAAGGACTTGGGTAGAGAGACGTAAGAGCATTGGGTATCCCTTCCTTATAGCTGACTAGACTTGTGTAAACACAGTAGGACTGAGTGTGTTATTCATGAATCCTAATACCTTAGTATGGCGATTTTCGCTTTGTAAGGCATTTCCAAATGCTGGAAAGTGTTGCGGTAAGTACTGTAGAGCACTCTAGCGTAATCCATAGCTGATTGATTCCCTTGGGCTTTTCTCCCAATTTTCTCCGCCAGGTTTGTCGTGCTGTTCACGGATGACCTGGGCCATATTTCCCAGTGGCGCTCAGTCATGGCTGGGAGTCTCGCAGGCATGGTTTCCACCGTTGTGACGTATCCTACAGACCTCATCAAAACCCGGTTAATTGTGCAGAACATGCTGGAACCATCTTACAGAGGGATCTTCCATGCTTTTTCTACTATTTATCAACAGGAAGGGCTCCTGGCCTTTTACCGAGGGGTTTCCCTTACTGTTTTAGGTAAGATGGAACTTCTCATCTTGTTCAAGAAAAGGCTGTGTTCCTTAATATATATATATATATACAAGTGACTTGTATAACTTGTTTCATTTGTTGGTAACCACTTAAATCCATTTTACTGAGTTCAAGGGATATATATATGAATGTTTATCTTTGTAACCAGTTAAATCCATTGAACCAAGTTCAAGGTCGTATGGAGTCCATCATATAGCCTCGATTAGCTTCATTCTTTTGTGTGGTTTTTTCTGGTTTGTTTGTTTTTCGTTTTTGGCCTCGGGTGCGGTATGCTGAAGTTCCCAGGGCCAGGGATCAAACCCTGCACCACAGCAGTGACAACACTGGATCCTTAACCACTAGACCACCAGGGAACTCCTGGATTAGCTTCATTCTATTCCATAGCCACACACCCCAGTCCAGACTCTGGCCTGTTACATCCCAGGGAGGGAGTAGGACAGAGTGGAGGTGGCTCAGCTTAAATGACTAGGAAGACAGTCCCACACACCCCATCTGACTGCAGGAAGGAGCCTCTGTGTGAATCCGTACACATATGAGCATGGCCAGGGGAGCAACTGTCACTTCTGTAGTCTTTGGAACCTTTGCCAGGGCGCCACATGCACAGGTCACAGGGATCCCCACTTGCCAATCCAGTAGCCTTTTGCCTTTTATCTGACTTTTGTTGCAGATTTGATGAGATTGATCACCCTTTATTCTGGAAACTTGGCTTCCAGGACCCCAGTGTCTCCTAGATGTCCTTCCCACCTTTCTGCAGCTCTTTCTTATATCTGGCTCATCTGACAGCCCCCTACCTGTTGCTATTCCCCCGGCTCCTTCCTTGGCTTTCTTCTCACCCTCCAGGCCCTCCCTGGTGGCCTCATCTAAGCCAGTGGCTTGAACAAGCATCGTTATACTAATGACTCCCAATCTCATCTCTAGAATAACAAAGACTAACATCTGGTGTGTTTGGTGTGTGCCAGGCACTGTGCTAAATGCTTTGCATACAGTTCCTCATTTAAGCCTCCTTCTAGAGATGAAATAGATGCTTAGGGAAGCTAAGTCACTTACCCAGGGTCACACAGATTGAAAGTGAAAGAACCCAGCAATATAACCCCAGAGCCCTCTCTCTTAACCACTGTGCCACTGCCCAATGGCTGTACAAATGCCTGCTGCTGGAGCCCCTCACCGGATGCCCTTGGCGCATCAAAGTCAAAACTAAACCTGATGTCCTGTATGTTAGGTCGCATACCTGCTCCCCGCCTGTGGTCCCTAATGAATGAGAAATTCACCTAGTGGCCCAAACCAGAAGAAACCTAGAATCACTTCAACTTCAGTTCCTCCTCTCACTCCAGGCACATGTCAGCCACCAAGTACTGTCGATTTCACCTCTTTTAACTCTCAAGTCGCCAACCCCCTCCATCCCCATCGTCTCTGCTCCGGGTCACACTCTGTCATCATCTTTCCTGCAGACACTTACCAGAGGCCCCTACCTGGTCCCAGTCTTGGGTCTCTTCTGTCCCAGTCCACCCTGCGCCCTGCTGTCAGGGTGTGGTGATCTTTCTGAGTGCAAGTTGATCACTTCGCCAACCTCTTTCCACTGCCCTCCTTAAAAACCTTCACTCGTAGGAGCTACAGGGAAAAGCCCAGACTCCTGGTGGTGTACTAGCTCGTCAGACCTGGCCCCGACCCTCCTACCTCCTGCCATGCCTCTACTGGCACTCCTTCATTATCATCCAGAAATACGTGCACCTTTCAGAAATGCCTTTTTTTTTTTTTTTTTTTTTGGTCTTTTTGCCTTTTCTAGGGCAGCTCCCGAGGCATATGGAGATTCCCAGGTTAGGGGTCTAATCGGAGCTGTAGCCGCCGGCCTCCACCACAGCTCACCGCAACGCTGGATACTTAATCCACTGAGCAAGGCCAGGGATGGATCACGCAACCTCATGGTTCCTAGTCGGATTCGTTAACCACTGAGCCACGACGGGAACTCCAGAAATAACCACTTTCTTTGTACATGCCGTTCCCTCTGCTTGCTCTCTCAATGTCTGAAGAACTCCTACTCATTCCTCAAGACCCAGTTGAAAAGTTCTGTCTTCTGTAAAGTCCTCAGGCAAAATTAATCCCTCTGATCCGTGTGTACCTAAAGCACTCTGTCTAGCCCCCCTATTATGGAACAGATCAGCTGTCTGTCTCTCCCACTAGACAGTGAGCATCTCCAGGAATTAGCCTACCTAACACTCCTCTATATATTCCTGGCACCTGGCGTAGGGCCCCCATCACATAGCATAAGCTCCACAGATGTTTTCTGAATGAAGAAAAATGTAGGTTTGGTCCATCATTTTAGGGGAGGCGGGGGGCCCGAGGCATGTGGTAGTTCCCAGGTCAGGGATCAAACCGGCACTACAGCAGCAACCTGAGCCACAGCAGTGACAACACAGGATCCTTAACCCACTAGGCCACCAGGGAACTACAGTATGTCATTTTTAATGTGTTTATTAAATAAATATTACAATTTTCGAAAGATGAGCAACCGCACTAGTGTCAGCCCCTCTTTTAAATCTCATTTTGAGGGAGAAACTTAGTCCCTGTGGAAACTTAAGATTGCTCCCAATGTTTCTGGAAGTTTCAAAGTGCCAACTACCATCGTTTCCTAGAAAGGTGAGGCTGTCACACAGTGCAGCGTGCCAGCTGAGCCCTGATATGGCCACTTCATTCCTGGAGGCAAGGTCAAGTGACTTCCCTCAGCACAACTACCTCACTTTTTAGTTATCACAGAATGTTTCCTTCTCAGCTAGAGATCAGTTCCTCCCAGTCTCCAAAATTTAAGTGCTGCCCGCTAACTTTCTTTTTTTGATGGGAACAATTTTTTCTCTGATCCTATTTTCTTAAACTTCAAACACCCAAAAAAGTTACTGGAAATACACGTATTCTCGGCATACAACAGATCCTTCAATTAACGTTTTGCTGTATCACCCAGCTATCCATCCCTCTAGCCATTCATCCGTCATATGTTTTTCGATGATGTCCATGTAAGTTGCAAACATCCATACACCTCCCCCCTCAACCCTTCAACATGCGTATCATTAACTAGAGTTCATTAGTTGTTTACGGTTCTTTTAAAAGTAAAATTCCCACAGAGCACACAAACCTTGAGGGAATCATTTGCTGCATTTTGATCATAGACACAATCGCTGTCAAAATATAACATGTTATGATAAGCAATGAGATCCTGCTGTATAGCACAAGTGGCTATATTTAGTTACTTGTGATGGAGCATAATGTGAAAAAAGAATATATATATGAATGACCGCATCACTTTGCTGTACAGCAGAAATTGACAGAACATTGTAAATCAACCGTAATAAAAAAAATCTTAAAAAAATAGCATGTGGATAAGTGAAGTCAGTCAGACAGTGAGGCACCAACATCGAATGCTATCACTGACATGTGGAATCTAAAAAAGGACACAATGAACTTCTTTGCAGAACAGATGCTGACTCACAGACATTGAAAAACTTATGGTTTCCAAAGGAGACAGGCTGGGGGTTAAGGATCCGGCACTGCCATGAGCTGTGGTGTAGGTCACAGACGTAGTTCGGAACCCGCCTTGCTGTGGCTGTGGTGTAGGCTGGCCGCCGTAGCTCTGATTCGACGCCTAGCCCAGGAATTTCTGTATGCCGCAGGTGCAGTCCTAAAAAAACAATAAATAAATAAATAATTAGAATAACAAAATTATATTTTAAAAAAATAGCATGTTATCATCACCCAAGAAAGGTCCTGCTGCTTCGGTTGGAGCTGACCTTTAACAAAGCTAGAGCTGATCCTGTTCACTTCCCCGGGGTTCCCCACGGGCATGTATGTTCTCGAGCCAGCATTTCCGAAACATCACAGCCTTCCCCTGGCCTTCGTCTTTCAGGTGCTCTGCCTTTCTCTGTTGGCTCGCTTCTAGTTTACATGAACCTGGAGAAAATCTGGAACGGACCCAGAGATCGGTTTTCTCTCCTCCAAAACTTTGCCAACATCTGCCTGGCGGCTGCGGTCACCCAGACTCTCTCCTTTCCCTTCGACACGGTGAAGAGAAAGATGCAGGTGAGGGACTGTGTTGGGGGCGGCAGTTTGCGGGTCTGGGGCGGGGCTGCCTCCAAGTGTTTGTGGGTGGGTAACAACACGGGGCCTGAGCAATGCCAGGTTTCCGGGGAGCTCAGGACTGCTCACACAAAACCTGCAAACCCCGCTCCCTGGCATTTCTGCGTCACTCTGCTTTCTTGGGTCTTTTATGAAGCCTCCAGAGGAGGCCCTCTTTCCTGCCACCGCCTGTTACATCAAAACAGCCCCCGACCTCTCCCTGCGGCCTCGCCAGCCAGGGCAGGGCCCTCTTGGCCTCCATAGCTTCTTCTCATCTCAGTCAAATTGGAAAGAACCAAAGTAAGCGGGGAACGGTCCATAACAAGGGGCCAGAAGTCCCCGAGTCCCCCTGCTGAGGAAGTCACTGCATTTGAAACAGGTTGGTGCCTTAGAGGGACTGACCCTGCATTTTCCTAATTGTTACCTACGAAAACTCACGGTTTCTCTACAGACCATAGAGTCAAAAGCTTGATAGCTGAGGTCTCAAAGGAAGGAACTGGTTTAGCCTAGAATCAACCAATTTTGATCAAAGAAAAATCAGAGTGGGAGTTCCCGTTGTGGCTCAGCGGTAATGAACCCAACTAGTATCCATGAGGATGCAGGTTTAATCCCTGGCCTCGCTCAGTTGGTTAAGGATTCGGCGTTGCCGTGAGCTGTGGTGTAGGTTGCAGACACGGCTCAGATCCTGAGTTGCTGTGTCTGTGGTGTAGGCCGGCAGCTGTAGCTCCGATTCGACCCCTAGCCTGGGAACTTCCACGTGCCACGGGTGTGGCCCTAAAAGGCAAAAAAACCCTTTTTTTAATTAAAAAAATTAAAAAGTAAAAATTGTCACATTACGATATTTGTAGTGTAGATGCAAGTTTAGAGCCTGCTTAGTGCATGCGTATTTATAAGTAAGCAATTTTATGTTACATTATGTGTGTTTTACCACAATAAGAAAAGGAGTGCAAAGATTACAGAAAATTTCAGAAATATAGAAAACTATGAAAAAAGAAACCAATAATTACCTCATAGGCCCAACACCTATGCACTATAACAATCAATAGTTTTACTTCTATATATGTGCGTATATGTGCGTGGGCACAAATATATATAATATGTGTATAAGGAAAATTATTTTTTCATGAAATTGCATTCCTACTGTATGTAAAAAATAGTGTCCTTTTTTCACTTACTATAAAACCGATATTGTCTCAGGCTATCAAATATTGAGAACATCTTTTCTAATTATCACATCATATTGCACCATATGGATGTGCCGTGATTTAAAAAAAAAAAAAAAAACAGATTTATCCTCTCAAAAGTTCTGGAGGCCAGAAGTTTAATATCAAGGTGCTGGCAGGGCTATGCCTCTTTCGAAGGCTCGAGGGGAAGAGTCTTCTTTGTCTCTTCCAGCTTCTGGAAGCCCTAAGCCTTCCTTGGTTAGTGGCAGTATAATTTCCATCTCTGCTTCCCTTGTGCCATGAATAGCAATTTCTCTCTCTCTCTTTTTTTTTTTTTTTATATTTAGGTTGTTTCTAATTCTTTGGTGTGATAACACCGCAGTGAAAACCCTTCTATTTTTCACATCTGTGATGACACCCTTTAGCTGTATTCCTAGAAATACAGGTCACAAGACAAAAATAATGCTAAGGCTGTTAATGAGGTTTGCACCCCAGAAAGGTCGTAAGTTTACACCTGCACCAGCAGCCAGTGAGGGTGGTTCGCCTCCTTGATTCCCATTAACAGTAATTATGCTCACTTTCTAAATCCTTGTAAACCTAATAGCTGACAAATGTTCTCATACTGGTTTTTTGTTTTTTTGGCCACGGCTGTGGCACGTGGAAGTTCCTGGGCCAGGGACTCAACCTGCGCCACAGCAGCAACCTGAGCTGCTGCAGTAGGACAGCTGGATCCTTAACCTGCTGAGCCACAGGGGGGTGCCCATGGTTTTCATTTCAATTTCATTGATTATAAGCAGACTGCATATTTTTCATCTATCACTTTGTCCTTTATATTTCTTTGTAAATTTTCTATCTGTGTCCATTGTGTATTTTTCTAGGCTATTCTTTTTTTTTTTTTTTTTTTTTTTTTTACTAATTAGTAAGAAGTCTGTATATGTTAAAGATCCTCTATCATAGACTACATGCGTTTTTCCCAATTCAGCATCGGCTTCTCATGCTGTTTCTGTTGTACATATTTTTAACTTTTTATGCAATTATATGAGGTATATATATTACTATCTTTTGGTTTCTACCTTCACTCTGCTGTGTGAAAGGCCTACTCCATCCCACAATCATATGACTATACACTTATATGGTTCTCTAAATATTTTTGTAATAATTTTTACACTTCACAGTTTAATATATTTAGAATTTGGAGTTCCTGTTGTGGCTCAGCAGGTTAAGGACTTGACGTAGCGTCCATGAAGATTGAGGCAGGTTCAATCCCTGGCCTCACTCAGTGGGTTAAGGTTCTGGCATTGCCTCAAGCTGCAGCACAGGTTGCATATGTGGCTCGGATCTTGCATTGCTGCAGCTGTGGTATAAGCCTGCAGCTACAGCTCCAATTCAACCCCTAGCCTGGGAACTTCCATAATCCTCAGGTTTGACTGTAAAAAGGGAAAAAAAATTAGAATTTACTTGGGGTGTGACGTGAGCTAATCATCTGACTTTAAAAAAATAGATTACCAATTGTTTAAGCACCATTTTTGGAATAATCTCTTTCCCCACTACTTTGTACTGCAATTTTCACCACATCCTGGATGTTTCTGTGTTCTAGGGTCTGTCTCAGGGCTGTGTATTCTGAGCTGTAAATTTGTCAGCCTGTCCTCATGCTGGTGACACACCATTCCAATTCCTATAGCTTTATAAAACCTTTTAATGTCTGGCAAGGCATCTACCCCCTCATGCTTCATTCTTCTTTTCAAACATTTCCTTTATTGTTCACAGTCATTCGTTCTTCCTGATGAACTTTAGAATTACCTTGTGATGATGACTGGAATTCTGTTAAACCTAAATCCTGGGAATAATTTACGTAAAATATTCTTTTATTCAGGAATCCAGTCTACCTCTCCTTTAGTTTCAGTCTTCTTTCTGTACATTGAACCATATGAAATTGCCAACAATCCTACCTTTTTGACATACCCAAAGGGCAACCTCATATGGTCAACTTTTAGAAAAGTTGATTTCTTCATATGGTAATTATGCTCTTCCTAAAACAGATAACTTCTTAAAGTAAAAATTCAGGGTGAGGTGGAGTGGAAAGGAGATATGATATACTACAAGCTTTTTATTCAGTTTTAAAATCCCAGCCCTGGAGTTCCCATCTTGGTGCAGTGGAAACGAATTCCACCAGGAACCATGAGGTTGCAGGTTTGATCCCTGGCCTCACTCAGTGGGTTAAGGATCTGGCGTTGCTGTGAGCTGGGGTGTAGGTCGAAGACGCAGCTTGGATCCCATGTTGTTGTGGCTGTGGTGTAGGCTGGCAGCTGTAGCTCCAATTGGACCCCTAGCCTGGGAACCTCCATATGCTGCGGGTGTGGCCCCCCCCAAAAAAAAGAAAGAAAAAAGAAAATCCCAGCCCTAAGGATTTCTCTTCCTATCAGGAGTGAGAATGGGCTTTTAGCTGGCCATCAGAAGATGGATGAAACAAAGGCTGCTTATATCATTGGCTTCCATGCTTGCAGGATCACTTTCTGAACTAGCAGAGTCAGAGGCATCTCCCCAGCACTTCCTGCCACCTCTTATAATTTAGTGCTCCTTATGCAGAGTTCAAGGTTTGGTGAGCTCACTTCTTCCCCATAGCGAGCCTACCCAAACCCAGGGGCTTGAGCCTGGGGAAGGGTAGTCAGTGAGAAAGGGGAAGATTCCGCCGCTGGTTCCATAGGTGTGATGGAGACAGGGGAAGATTCTGGGACCAACTCCAGTGTGGGGATTTTTTCCCCACACCAAGCAAGTCTCCCACACCAGCTGGGTGTCTTACGATTCAACTCACTTCTGACTCTGTCTACCCAGAGGCAGCGTCAGATCCCACAGGTGAAGAGCTCAGCCCTGCAAGACTGCCTCCACTTAAGATGCCAATCTCAGGTCCAAGTTGTCACCTACACTTCTGAAATATAAATTAGAGGTTCTCCCACCTCATCCTTGAATTTGACGAATTTGTTCCCAGAACCCAGGGAACCAGTTCACTCACTAGATTACTGGCAACCAAAAGTCACTGCCTTGACGTAAACTCAGGTGTGGTTGAAAGGGGTTTGTTATGAATATCAAGACACCTTTATTGCTCTCATCACTTAGGAGAGTTCTAGGAGCCCTGGGCCAGAAATGGGGATGAGGACCAAGTATTTATTTCTTGTTCTAAATCACAATATCACAAAGGGTTTCAGATGAAATTCAGTGCCATCTAATGTGGAGGTGGGGGTTTCAGTCTTCTCTGTTAACTTTTAGCTTTCCTTTCTCCATCTGAGAGCTAGAACAATGACGGCTGCTGGGGGAAATCTAGCCACCACTACATTCTATTCTAGAATATATACTTAGCATAGCAATCTACTATACACCAGAAATGGATATTTGGGGGGCAAATTTAATAATCTTTTCCCTTGTACGGAAACCTTTTGCATAATGCCTACACAGAGCTTCAACAAGAAGCTTAAAAAATAAGTGCAAAGTCACAATGGTTGTAAAAAAAAAAAACAAACCAGAGACAATTGCATGGTTTTCATAAAATGTGATCAGCATCCAGTTATGAATGACAATATCAATGTCATCCGAAGATACAGAAAGTGAGTTCTTAGGGTTACTGCCAAAGTGTCATTTTACAGTCATTAATAAATAATAATACCTTGTCTGCTCTACTTAAAAAAAATTAACCCCCCAAGACAGACTGACTGCTCATGCACTGCTTTCCCTGGCCATTAGATGTCGCTGCAGTAACAGAGCGTATATGAGCCCCACCTGAGGGTATGGGAGCCTTGCAGTTTTCGATCACTGTCCAGTACAACCTCCTAATCCCTGCTCAAAATACATCTTCAGTTTGGAGAATGAGGAGCCTAGAAACAACAGGCTAACCCCCAATTCCATTGTGGTGGTTGTTTGTTTCTGCAAAGCACTCAATCCAACAGCTCCAAGAAGAGAGAGCTTTAATAACAGTCTCCCTCCATGGGAGCAGGCAAGGTTTGCCAGCAGAATTTATACGGAGAGAGCTTTGCAGGGCAGCCGGGCTGCTCTGACCTGGGTAACATTTGCTTCCCATTGGCTTTCCTTCTTCCACTGCCCATCAGGAAGCAAATCACCTGCAGGTGTCGGATGGACAACCAGCTGGACAGGCCCCACACTGACTGGCCAATTTGAATGTCTCATTCTCCTAATATGCTCTATCCAGACACACACATACACACACAATCTGTCCATTTAATGCCACATCAGGTTGGAACGCTCTTGAACACTAACGACAATAATTCGAAGTCTTGTTTAACCAGCTGAGCCTTTCCTTCACCGTGCTTACACTCGTTTTATTCCTTTTTCTTTTTCTTACCCTGGCTCCTGGCTGGCATGCTAGAGACTGGAGAGGTAAATAAATTATGCATGTGCATGTTTTCATGGGATGGTTTCTGGTGAGAAGGGGGTGGATCAGCCCTGTGCAGAAATGGGATCAGGTCCCCCCGCCACCTAGTAACATGTTCATGGCCACCAGGACCACCCTGCCCCAATCCCCATGGCCACACTTCGGCCCATTTCACCTCAAGCGCTTCTTGGTCCACACGGCCTTTTCCCCTTTGTCTCTCCCACACCTGACCCAGAGCTTGGGACCAAAGAGGCTGGCAGCATTTACTGTATTGAGAGAACAAGCAGAAAGCTAAAATATTGATGGAGAGCAATTCGTCTGATTAATCTGTGGGCCCTTCATGAGGACCTGGGTGTCCTGAGCACATGGTTCTCTGGATAGTTCATGTGGTTCGAAGGGAGATACACTGCCCAGAAAACCTAGGGGGCAGCGGAGAAGCTGGAGCTTTGGAAGCTCAAGGGTCTTCTGAGAGGATCAGGAGGGAGGCAGCAGGCACAAGCTTGGTTCCCGCACAACTCTGCCTGAGCCCCCCTCCCTGTGGCCCATATCAGGTCTCCGATTCATCAAACATAAAACCAAGTGTTAGCCTACTGCATTCTACCCCGGGGACTTTGACCCCATCAGGGCTCACAAAGCAAGTGGGATTAGGCCAGGTCAGCATTTGAACTGAAAAGCACATAAGACGAAGGACAAAGGTAGGATCCAAGTGGCGCAGCTGACTGAGCAGAATCCGCACGGCGCCTGAGTACAAAGAGGCCCCGGCTGTTCAAACAGATGCTGAACCTGCCCGAGATGCGGAACTGGGCCTGTAGCTTCAGCCATTCCCCTCAGGGTGCCCCTCCCCTCCCCTGGTTCCTCCTGCTCAAATCCACATCCTCAGCCCTGAGCCGCACCTCCCGAACCCTGATCCCACACTTCTCACTGCTTTCCGGACACTGCCATTGGCTGGTTACCTGTCCAGTGTCCCCTCTAACTTAGTATCTGTCAAACTGACTTCTTCCAAAGTGCTCCATTTCAGTGCTGCCATTCCCCCAGGGACCCAGGCTGCAGATCCAGAAGCTGTCTTTGAGTCTTCCTCGCCCCCCTCTCCCAGTCAACCTGGAACCCAGCTGGGTCTTCTTCATTCCTAACACTCCCACGTTAGTCTTTCTTTTTGCCTTTGTCCCTGCCCTAATCTAGCTCATTCCTAGGTGACTACAGTAATCCTCTAATTGGTCTCAGGATTAATTCTAAAAATGATCACAAGTACCAGGCACTGTGCCAAGTGCTTGATGCTCCTTATCTCATTTAATCCTGGCATCCGCCCTGCCAGGTGGGTACTCTTATCGGGCCCATTTTACAGAGAAGAAAAGCGAGGCACTGAGAGGTTCGGCAGCCTGCCCAGGTCCACCCAGTCAGCGACTGAGTGACTTGACATGTAGCTTATCACCAGGGTCAACACTCATTTTTGTCCCCGCCAACCCAGCCCATTGGCTTCTGCCAGACGATTTTCTTACCATCTGCCTGTGTTGTGTCCTTTATGGCCCTGAGAGAATAAAGGCCGAGCCCCTTGGCCTGGCAGGCTGCCCTTACCAACTCTGCCACCCTCGTTGCACAGAGCCCCCTATATTAGGAGTTGCAAAATCAGATGCCGGCAAGAACTTGGAAGTAATGAGAAAAAGAAAAAGTAGGGGAGTTCCCGTCGTGGCGCAGTGGTTAACGAATCCGACTAGGAACCATGAGGTTGCGGGTTCGATCCCTGCCCTTGCTCAGTGGGTTAACGATCCGGCGTTGCCGTGAGCTGTGGTGTAGGTTGCAGACGCGGCTCGGATCCCGCGTTGCTGTGTCTCTGGCGTAGGCCGGCGGCTACAGCTCCGATTCAACCCCTAGCCTGGGAACCTCCATATGCCTCGGGAGCGGCCCAAGAAATAGCAACAATAACAACAACAACAAAGACAAAGACAAAAGACAAAAAAAAAAAAAAAAAAAAAAAAAAGAAAAAGTAGGGAGACCCAGTAGCACAACACTCATCTTCTAAAGAATAAGCTGTGGGAGTTCCTGTTGTGGCTCAGTGGTTTACGAAGCCGACTAGGAACCATGAGGTTGCAGGTTCGATCCCTGGCCTCGCTCAGTGGGTTAAGGATCCGGCATTGCCGTGAGCTGTGGTGTAGGTCGCAGACGTGGCTCAGATCCTGAGTTGCTGTGGCTGTGGTGTAGGTGGGCAGCTGCTGCAGCTCCAATTCAACCCCTAGCCTGGGAACCTCCATATGCCACGGGTGCGGCCCTAGAAAAGGCAAAAAGACAAAAAAGAATAAGCTGTGGAATGCATTCTGAGCCAACTGCACCGTGCTTACAAAATGTGGTTAGCATCTAAATATGAACTGCAGCGTGGAATAAAGTGGGCCAGGGGAAGCTGCAGCAAGTTCCTCTTCTCAAAGGATAGATGCCATTTAGAAACGTGGGGCCACTTTCAAGGGAACCTGAATTCTAGATTTGTATGTAAAATCCCTCAATTCTTCAACGTTGGCACATAAACATTGTTAGGTCCTACCTGGGCTAAACAAAGCATGCCTTTTTCTGACCTCTGCTCTGTTCCAGCCTCCAGTTCAATCAAAACGATCTGCACCCCTGTCCCCCATCCCCCTAAAGAATAAGTGTATTTCACATTCCTGTCACCTCTGCCCGCAGCATCTGCCGCCCTCTCAGCAGAGATCTGCCTGATCGTGGCTGTCACTTCTGACCTACAACTGCGCGTATCTGTTGCCATTGTTTGATAAAGGAGTTGGCTTTTCGGCCCCCCAAAGAGCTCACCTATCATGATGGATAAGGCAGGTGCTTCGCCTCTGTAGATCCACACATGGGGGTGTTCCAGACCACTCGGGAGGGGGTTCAGGGGTGGGAGAACCGACATTAACTCACAGTGTGCTCTGTCACTCTCACGCCCACCCCAGCCCCAAAGGCATATTTTGTTCCAAGGGCTTTGTGGGTGAAGAACCCTGTCTAAATGATGCTGTGAGCCTGCCCGGGCACTCTGGCCCAGCTGCTTTATTTCCCACAGCATTTCTCCACGTGCCCCCCACTTCTGCCATCTCCACACCACCGCTGTGCATCTCCACCCCGTCAGAGCCCCTCCTGAGGTCTTCTCCCACCTCCTTGAGGAGAAGGAGTGACCCCGTTCTGAACGCCCAGGGCTCATTCCTGCTCCTGCTCCCATGCCCATGTCACATGCTTCTCTGTGTGGTACCTCCTAGACTTTGAGCTCTTTGCCTTTGGGACGTGTGTCTTACACATCTGTGTGTCCCCACAGCACGTAGCCTCCTGTAGCAGGCACTTGATACTTGTTAAAAAATGAATGAAGTTCAGGGCCGGCTTCTGAGATCTCACTGCCCTCTGGGTACAGAACTGAACCTTAGCTGCCACTGAGTGAACCCCAAGTCGGTGTGCTCGTCCCTACCTCTGCTGAAGGTAAGAGCAGCCTGCCCCTCCCTGGCCTGCTGACCTAGGGAAACCTCTGCTTGTCCCCTGTGGAAAACTGCCTGCAATCCTCGCTCTGATAATGCGCTATCTCCCACCTCCTACCTTAGCACTCAGGCTCTGTGTATCTCAGCTCCCGCCGTTAGCATTTCAAGATCAGTAAATACGCTAAAAGGACAGAGTAAAAAAGAGCCTCGAAGCCCTTTTGATGTACCCCCTGCTTCACGGCAACCTCCTGCCGCTCTGTACAGTGCCTGCAAGTGCTTGACAAATCGGCAACATAGAATTTGTACCCGTTAGTTTGTTGATTGCAGTAAAATGTGATCTAAACGGACGGATCTAAATCTGTGCCCTCCTTTGCTGGGGAGGCTTTTCTCAGGGGTAAGGATGGGGACAAAATACCTCTGGAGGAGGGAACAAAAGGAATAAGAAATTGTAATGCTGTCATAAGGACCACGGATTGGTCACTTAGTGTGGACAAGGCAGTTTATTGTCCCATCCCCTCCTCTTGATCGACCCTATGAAATAAATACCGTTAATATTCCTAGTTTCTAGGTGAGGAAACAAAGCACTGAGAGACTGAGTAACTGGCCCAACAGCTTAGCCGGCGGAGGGCGGGGGGAAAGGGGGGATTGTGCCCAGGTCTCTCCAGCAGGCCCATGCTTCATCCACCTAGACCACAGGGGCTTGTTCCTAGGTGCCACGTAAGTGGTGGACAGTTTCTTCCAGTTCCCTCCCCGGGTGTGGGAGCAGAGGATGAGGGACAGGAAAACCAAACCTGGAGACTTGTGAGCTCTCAGCCTCAGCTGAAAAAACCAGCAGCGCGCACGCTCGGAAACAGACACAAAGCTGGCTTTGGCCAGGGAGTGGTTAACTCAAGTTGGAAGAAACAAACAAAAAAAATTCTTTGGGAAACCAGGCTGTCGACGGAGGCGGGGGGCCTCTGGCTTTGGTTACTGGCAGCTTGACAAGGGAAGGCTTGAGGCCAGCAGATTGGAATGAGGAGCAGAGAACATTCAGCAGCCACGGACCTTGGGCTGGCCGCACATAGGCCCCGCCGCCGGGACGGACTGGGAAGAAAGCCCCCCTGGCCCGCCGAGCCCCTGGCAGAGCAGGTGCAAAGCCCGGGGAGAGGAAAGTAAATTGTTCCCATCACACTTGCTAGGAAGCACTAACCGAGTGTCAGGGTTTCTGCCGAGTTCAAGGTTTCTCGGTTGACATCGCATCTATTCTCAGTGGGAACAGAGCCATCTCCCCAGCACAGCCAACTCGCCGGTCCTGAAGTACAGGCCCTGCTGAGTTCTGAGCTCTCGAGGTCATAAGAGAGGATGGACTGTTACCTTGAGTTTGTTGCATTTTCAACTCCTTGCCATCATCTCACTTTGGGGGCTGGCCCCTTTGGGGACCAACGTCTATGTAAGTCAGTAGCACTGCCTTGGCATTCTGAAAAAAAAAAAAAAAAAGGATGGTTTTCAGACCCAGGTGGATGTCTGGACACCCCTCAGGCCAGCTGGCTGCGTTGGAGCATCGCTGTTAAGGTGGAAGGAAAGGAAAGGTCTCCCCTTTGTTTTTTCCAAAGGTGTAGAGCGCCCTAAATAATTTAGGGATGGCACTTGTTGATCATGGAAACAAGACTGTCCCCTGGAGGGCGGGCAAGGAGAGAGTATAGGGAGGGGCCTTCCTAATTCCACTGCTTGCAAAATCACTGCCCTTTCCTCCTGACCTGAGCTGGCTCACTCCCTCTAAGAGATAAAGTCTGGGGATCAAAATGGTCACCAGACCTCTTTGAGCTCCAGCTAAACAAAAACAGCAGTGATGACAGGACCGCCCCCTCCCTGACATCCAGAGCATTGGGTGGGGGGCGGGTGGAGAGGTAGGGGAAGGGGAAAGAAAGGTCCCAGAAAAGTCCTGCTGTCAGCCAGGATAGACCTGCAGCCCTCTGCGGCTGCTGCTGTCTGGAGGACGTGAATACTGGCGTTTGCCCATGCCTCCACTGGCCTCAAGCCAGCTTTACAAATGTAGTACCAGTTTTCACCTTTTTTCCACGTAGCTGGTGTTCATTTGGTTTTGACAGCTGTGTGCCTCTTAAAGCTTTCCCGCGCAGCCTAGTTCAGTGGTCCAGAGTGTGGACTTTGGGTGCCAGCCTGGGCCCTTATTCTTGCATGAACTTGGGTAAGCCATGTCGCCTCTCTGAGCCTCATCTTCCTCATCTGTGAAACCCAGGGAGAAGCCTAGTGCCTGGCTTGTATTTCCATGGAGAAAAGACCGAATTGGGTTAATGCAGATCCAGAGCTGGGCACGTGATAAATACTCAATAAAACTGAAGTGCTATTTTTATTGTTCTTGAAGCACCTCTTCAAAATCTATGCATGGCCTTGAGGCCTGATTAGAACTGTAACATCTGGTCCGGGTGTTCCTGTGTTTCCTATGCTGGCGATAAACACACAAAGGAGCCAGCAGCCCCAAACCTCAGAAGATCCTCCATGTCTGTAGATAATGGTGAGCAGGGATGGCAGGAGAGTTGACCATGCATTTGTTGGGTTACTTTAACAAGCATTTGCCTAGAGGCCACCATGTGCAGGTCCTGCAAATGTCTGTGTGTTCCTCTGCCTTCTGAAAACTGGCATCTTCCAAGTCTTTCCCCCTCGCCCTTCCTACCCAGTCTCACTCCTCATCAAAGTGACACTAACAGTTGGCTCTGCACCGCTGCTGCTCTGCATGCCCTCCCACGGCCTCCTTCCTGCTCACTTGCATGCATCTCAATTGCTTGCTGAGTCTGGCCTGGCTCTGCTTTGGGGCTCTCCGCCCCCACCCCAGCTCAGCGTACAGGAACTGTTTCCCTTCTCTCTTCCCTAGCAGGATACCAACCTGCCGCATTTGTTTGCTTCCCCCACGTCATCGCAGGCTTTCTGAGCAGCTAGTTGATCAAGGCCAGGGTGGGAGGTGGCTTGTAGGCCATGTGGGGTGGGCAGGGGACAGTTGCCTAGAGCCACTCTTGTGGATGTCCCCACCGCAGGGCCAGTGTGCTTCTTAGCTGTATGAGGACAGCTCTTGGGGCCCTGGCTCTGCCAAGGGAAACAGGCCATGTGGCTCACGGGACATAAAGGTCCTTTTTCTTCGGTACCATTGGCTGTTTGTTTATTCATTTGACCATTTGGGATTTGCCAAAAGACAGAAGCCTCCATCCACGCATGTACGTCCTGATGCCTCTCGGTCTTCGGGTTATGTCCTCTGTGGCTACAGGAGGTCAAAGTTGTTTCCAAGTAACAAGTGAAAGTTTCTGAGCTCCTGTTTGCTCCAACTAGCAGATTCTTTTTCTTTTGTATCTCCTTTTAAATGTTCTTTTTATTTGGTAAAAAAAAAAAATTAAATTAGGACTTTGGTTTTTTAGAGCAGTTTCCAGTTCAAAGACTTTCCTTATACCCCCCGCCCCCACACTTGCACAGCCTCCCCCATTATCAGTGTCCCCCACCAGAGTGGCACCTTGGTTACAACCAATGAACCTCCAAAGTCTGTAGTTTACCTTAGGGCTCACCCTCAGTGTTGTATATTCTATGGGTTTGGACAAATGTATAATGATGTATAGCCATCATTATAGTAGACAGACTATTTTCACTGCCCTCAAAATCCTTCGTGCTCTGCCTATTCATCCTTTCCCCCAAGCCCCTGGAAACTACTGCTCTTTTTCCTTTCTCCGTAGTTTTACCTTTGCCAGAATGTCAAATAGTTGGAATCACACAGTATGTAGCGCTTGCAAATTGGCTTCTTTCACTTAATAACATACATTTAACTTTCCTCTGTGTCTTTTCGTGGCTCGATAGCTCATTTCTTTGTCATGCGTCATAATATTTCTGTATCTGGATCCCACAGTTTATCCATCCACATGCTGAAGGATGCTGCTTCTAAGCTTTGGCAGAGATGAAGACAGCTGTTTTAATCATCTGTGTGCAGGTTTTTGCGTGGACCTAAGTTTTCACCTCCCTTGGGTAAATACTAAAATCTCATCTAATCAGCGCAACTGCGAGCTCCCATGCTAAGAGTATATTAATTTTGTAAGAAACCACCAAACTGTCTTCCAAAGTAACTCCACCATTTTGCATTCCGACTAGCAGTGAATGTTCCAGCTGCTCCACATCCTCACCAGCATTTGTGGTTATCAGTATTCTGGGTTTTGGCATTCTGATTGGTGTATAGCAGTATCTCGTTGCTGTTTTAATTTCCATTTCCCTGCTAACATGATGTGGAGCATCTTTTCATATGCCTATTTGCCACTGGTATAGCTTTGGTGAGGTGTCTGTTAAGGACTTTGGCCCGTGTTTTAACTGGGTTTGTTTACTTATTGTTGAGTTTTAAGGGTTCTTTGTATATTTTGGATAATAGTTCTTTACCAGATATGTCGTTTGCCAATTTTTCTCCTAGTCTGTGGCTTGTCTTCTCATTTTCTTGATTAATGCTCTTTCAAGATGAATATTCTACCTTTTGCATAGGAAACATATGCATATGATACAACGTCCAAAAAGGACAAAGAGTGTCTGCTGAAAAGAAAGCCTTCTCAACCTCTGTCCCTTGGCCTCCCAGTTCTCTGCAGAGAAAATATTACCAGTTTCCTACCTGAATCTTTCCAAAGGCGGTCTATGCAAAGATACACATAAACATGAACATTTATGTTCTTTTTGTTTTTACATAATCAGCAGCATGCTATATACACTCATCTACACTGTTTTTTCACCTAAAAATGAATCTTGGAGATGGTACCTTATCAGTTCAGATGGAGCTGCCTTTTTTTTTTTTTTTTTTTTTGTCTTTTTGTCTTTTTTTAGGGCCACACCTGCGGCATATGAAGGTTCCCGGGCTAGGGTCCACTCGGAGATGTAGCCACTGACCTATGCCAGAGCCACAGCAACGCAGGATCCGAGCCGCGTCTGCGACCTACACCACAGCTCACGGCAATGCCGGATCCTTAACCCACTGAGCGAGGCCAGGGATTGAACCGGCAACCTCAAGGTTCCTAGTCGGATTCGTGTCCGCTGTGCCATGAAGGGAACCCCTGCCACGTATTTTTTTGATGATGCCATATTGTTCCATAGAATGACGTACGTACTATTTCTTAAACTATCCCCCTATTGATGGACACTTAGATAATTTCCAATTTGCTGCCATTGCTAACAATGATGCAATAAAAATCCTTGTAACGCACACATCATTTCCCACCTGGGCAAATATATCTGTAGGATAGATTCCTAGAAGTAGGATTGCTTTGGTCAAGCATATATGAGTTTTACATCTTCCTGAATATTGTTTATTTTAGTACTCATGGAAAGAATGAACAACCTAAAAGACTGCCTCTGTTGGAAAGCCTCTTGTGGAGTTGATCACAGAAACAATCAAGCACTTTGCTTTGAAGTATCTTTCCCTTCCATCTACTGCAAGTTCATTCTGTCTTTCTTTCTATGTGTATTAAGCACATATAGATTGCCAGGCATATAGGGAGATTAGGGGGATAAAAACACAAACAAGACAGGGTCGCTGCCCTCATGGTATTTACAGTCTGGGAGGTGGGGGGGAGGGGCAGGGAGCATAGACACGAAAGAAATAATTATACACTAGATCACTACAAACTGTGCCCCGTACCGTGAAAGAGAAGTACGGGGTGACCTACGTGTTTCCTAGGCTCCTGACGTACGCTGGCGATTTGGGAAGACGTCCCTGGAGAAGTGATACTTATTCTGATCGGTAAGAGAGACTTAGCGAGGCAGGGGATGGGCAGCTTTGAAGTCCTGGAGGCAGGAAGGACTATGGAGTAGGAGCAGCAGCATGGATCAGAGCAACGAGAAAGGGCCTTCAGGGTCAGTTCCTTCCAGCCTCCTTCCCTGACATGTGGGCCAACTAAGGTTCGGAGAACTCAAGGACTCAGTCAAGGTTATGCAGATAGTGGCAGAGCCAGGACTACCTGGCTCCTCTCATTTTTTCTCCGAGGATGTCTGCTGCAGCACGCAGCACGCCCACCCTGGCAGCCGCAGGTCTGAGCTAGACAGTGACAGCTGAGAGTCGCCTGGGTTTGTGTGGAGGGAGGATTTGAGTTCAGGGCCTTAGGGCTGGTAACCTGACATGCTTCGTTTCTCTTTACTAGTAAGATACAGTTTGGGTAAATGGCAGTTCTGGTCTAGGGGCTTGGTTTAGTCTTCGGCATACTTGTCTCTTCTCCAAGTTTAAATACTAAATAATAATGATAACAGTGGTGGTTACTACATGTCAGATGCTATTCTGAGCACTTTACACATATTTCACTCAATTTTGACAACACCCCTATAAAGCAGGTGTTTATTATTATCCCATTGTACAGAAGAGGAAATTGAGGCTCAGGAAGGTCAAGGCATTTGCTCAAAGTCCAGAGCTAGTGAGCTGGCAAAGTGAGGTCTCAGTCTAAGCAGCCTGGCCTCAGGGCCCGTGTGCTTCCCCAGGCACCCTGGGTGTCAACGGCACACTGGTGGGCTCGGGTCTGAGCCATGAGCTGCCTTGTGCTGTGGAGGGCCTCCACCAGTGGTTCTCAACCCGTCTGCCTATCAGACCCACTTGGGGAGCTCACCAACAATGCTGACGTCCAGACCTCAACCTCGGTCACTTAAATTGCAATCTCTAGGGGTGGATCCCAATCACTGATGGTTTTGAAAAGCTTCTCTGAAGCTTCTCTTCATCTAATATGCAACTAACGGTTGAGAAGCACTGCCTTACCATTCCTCTTCCTTTGGGGGTATCTTAGTTCGAGCTGCCTTGACAAACACAATAGACTGGGTGGCTTAAACAACAAGCACTTATTTCTCATGGTTCTGTAAGCTAGGAAGTGAATTTAAGATCATGGCGTTGAGGAGGTCCCATCGTGGCTGAGTGGAAATGAATCTGACTAAGATCCATGAGGATGCAAGTTCAATCCCTGGCCTCGCCCAGTGGGTCCAGGATCCGTTGCCATGAGCTGTGGTGTAGGTTGCAGACATGGCTTGGATCTGGCATCGCTGTGGCTGTGGTATAGGCCAGTGGCTACAGCTCCTATTAGACCCCTAGCCTGGGAATCTCCATATGCCGCAGGTACAGCCCTAAAAAAAAAAAAAAAAAAAAATCAAAGTGTTGACGGGTTTGGTGTCTTCCTGGTTTGCAGATGGGCATTCTCTCACTGTGTTTCCCCTCGGTGGAGTAAGAGACAGGATCTCTGTTGGGTCTCTCCTTGTAAGGGCACAGACCCCATTCATGAGGGCGCCACCCAGTCACCTCCCAGAGGCCCCACCTTCAATGCCATCACATGAGAGTTAGGGCTTCAACGTATGAACTTTGGGGGCACAGAGATCCTCAGTCCTGGCAGCAACTGGCGATACGGGTTTGCCTCTGTGATCTGAGGATGCCTTTAGTGTGACACTTGCAGAGGCACTTACTCTTAGCACACCCACAACTCCAGTCTTAGCATAAAGAATTCATTTGGTGTGTAGGCTGCGACACTCACATTCAACGATGATGTGTGGTAACGTTTGGCCAGGACTGAGTTCGTATTCTCAGTTGTGGGCATCAGGAAATGGTGTGACTTAGTGGGGCAGACCTTGACTCTGAGTCCAACAGACCCAGATTCAGGTGATGCTTTTTCTCAAGTGGCCTGTGATTTAGGAGGTTTGTCCCTTCATGGGCTCCCTTTTGTCCTCTATAAGATAGGGCTTAAAAAAGGTGCGCAGGGGCGGCGCAGGGAGTTCCCTTGTGGTACAGCTGGCTAAGGATCCGGCAGTCACTGTTGTGGCTCAGGTTGCTGCCGTGGTGTGAATTCAATCCCTGGCCTGGGAACTTCCACCTACCGAAGAAGCAGCCAAAAACAAAACAAAACAAAACAAAAATAAATAAAATAGGGCTAATAAAATAATACTACATATTTCATGAGGCTTCTGTGAGGGTTAAATGGCTGGTACATTCAAGGGCTCAGGGTAGTTCCTGACACCTAACACTCTATAAATATGAGCCATTTTCGTACTTCATGATGATTCATGTGGCTTATTTGAGCTTGGTCATCGTTAGAGCTGTATTTGGGAAAAGCTACGGTGACATTCACATGGCGGGGCATTTTTTTTTTTTTTTTTTGCATTTAATGAGTGCCTGGCATGTGCAATGAAGGGGTATTGGGCCCTGAAGAGCTACGGCAGTGAAGAAGGCCTAGTGCCTGCTCCCATACACTTGCCGGCGGCCAGCCCAGATACTGCATCCACATAACTCATACCAGATAGTCTGGACCACAGCAGAAGTCTAACCAGTGACTAAGGGAGAACAGAAAAGGAAGAGGAGTTTGCAGGCCAGGGATTGAACCCACACTGCAGCTGAGGCCTGCACCACAGCTGCAGCAACGCCAAATCCTTAACCTGCTGCACCACAAGGATGTCTTGCAAGGGGTAGAGATGAAAAAAGATTGGCTATATATTGGTAATTGTTGAAGCTGGGTGATGGAGCTAACAGAGGTAGATTTTAAGAAAAGGAGGGAGAGACACAGGGAAGAGGGAGCAAGGAAACAAGCAGTTCTAATTGCAGAAGCAAGAAGTTTCAAGAGGGAGTTCCCTGGTGGTCTAGTGGTTAGGACTCAGTACTTTCACCACTGCAGCCCAGGTTCAATCCCTGGTCTGGGAACTGAGATCCACATTAAGCTGCTACACACTGTGGCCAAAAAAAAAAGTTTCAAGATAAGGTGCCATCTGACCTGACCTAGTCCTGGGTGACTAGGATTTTGCCCAACAGAAAAAGGATACATAGTATTCAGAAGACAATAATAAGGAATCATAAGTGTGGCTTGATGTAGGGTTCCTGGGATCGGGGTAGGTATTAGTCCAAGTCCTCCAGAGAAACAGAGCCCAGAGATGCTGATTTTAAGGACTTGGCTCACAGGATTGTGGGGACTGGCACGTCTGAAATCTGCAAGGTAGGCCAGGCTGGAGATGTTGCAGTTAAAGTCCAAAGGCAGACTGCTGGAAGAATTCCCTCTTTTTTGGGGCACCTCAGTCTTTTTTCTCTTAAGGCCCTTCAACTAATTGGATGGAGCCCACCCACCTTATGAAGGGTGGGTAACTTGCTTTACTCAAAGTCCGGTGATTTTTGTTTGTTTGTTTGTTTGTTTTTGCTTTTTAGGGCTACACCCGTGGCATTTGGAGGTTCCCAGGGGTTGAATCAGAGCTGCAGCTGCCAGCCTACACCACCACAGCCACAGCCACACGGGATCCAAGCCGCATCTGCAACCTACACCACAGCTCACAGCAACGCCGGATACTTAACCCACTGATCGAGGCCAGGGATCGAAACTGCGACCTCATGGATGCTAGTCAGATTCGTTAACCACTGAGCCACGACGGGAACTCCCAGAGTCTATCGATTTAAATGTCAACCTCATCTGCAAAATACCTTGACAGTAACATCCAGACAGTATTTAACCAACCATCTGGTACCATGGCCTAGCCAAGTTAACACATGAAACTAACCACCACAAGTGATAGTGAAAAATGATCCTGGGAAGATAGGTGGGGGCCAAAAGGCAGAGGGTTTTGAATTCTGTTAAGTTTTCTTTGGAACACTTTCCTTCTGGAAGTTTTTCTTTGGAAAATCGGGGGTTGGTAATGGTTTCTAAGTAAAGCAATGACAGCATCTGATAAGTTTTGAATGTTACCTGGCTGCCATTGGGAGGGTGTGGGCAGTGGATAGGCAAGGGGTAGTAAGGAAACGCTGGCCCTCACTCAAGAGAGAGATGGTGAGGAGTTCCCACTGTGGCTCAATGGGTTAAGAACCCGACTAGTATCCATGAGGATATGGGTTCGATCCCTAGCCTCGCTCAGTGGGTTAAGGATCTGGCATTGCCACAAGCTGTGGCATAGGTTGCAGATGTGGCTCAGATCTGGAGTTGCCGTGGCTGTGGTGCAGGCCGGCAGCTGTAGCTTCAATTGGACCCCTAGCCTGGGAACCTCCATATGCCACGACTGTGGCCCTAAAAACGACCAAAAAAGAGAGAGAGACAGTGAGAGGTGCTGGCAGTGGAGCCAAAAGTATCTGAATCACAGAATGTAATGCAGGAAGGAGTAAGAGGTCAGACGGAGGAGTGGGCAGAGGCCAGGTCTTGGAGGGCCTGCTAAGGCAGGTGAGAGAGTCTGGACTTCATTCGGAGGGCAACAGGAAGGCCCTGAAGAGCCGAAGTCCAGGAATAACCTGATCATATCACTCTGGCCGCTATGTGGAGAATATGGCAGGTAGACACGCATGGGGCCATTGGAGGGAAGGTGAACGATGCTGGTGGCTTGGACTAAGATGATGATAGTGGGAAGAGAGAGAAGTGGAGAGATTTGGCGCACGTCTGGAGCCCTGGAGCTAGCTGGTGGTAGATGGGATAGAAGGTGAGAGATGAAGAGAGCTTAAGGCGGACTCGGGTTTTCTGGCCTGAGCCAGTAGGTCAATGGCAGTGCCACTGACTGACAGGAGGCCAGCTGGAGACGGTCAGGGTTGGGGTGGAGCTCCAAGTGGGACATATAAAGTTCAAGGTGTTTATTCGACTTTCAAGCGGAGATGTCAAGTAGCTAGTTGGTTCCATGATCCTATGGCTCAGAGGAGGGACAGGAGCAGAGGAGAAGAGAAAGGCCAGGGCAACTGAGGTGCAGCACGTGAGCAAGAGCATGACCCAAGATGAAACAGAAAATATGTGCGAGGGCGGATCACGCAGGGCCCGTAGCCTTCAAGTAGTGGGTCCGGCCACTCCTGCTGGCTCAGGAGAGCTGACTCTTAAATCGCAGCAAATCTGGGAGCTGGTGGACCTCACAGTTGACAGCTTACAATCTGCCACAGTGGGAGTATTTATACCACTGAAATCAGCAAATGCTACAACTCAGGGCTTCCCCCACCCACAGGACCAGCTGTTAAATACATTTACCACTACATTCTCACTATGGCTTACAGACAACAGGAAGAAATGTATATTTTGGAGTTCCCATCATGGCTCAGTGGAAACGAATCTGGCTAGCATCCATGAGTATGCGGGTTCAATCTCTGACTTCACTCAGTGAGTTAAGGATCCGGCGTTGCCGTGAGCTGTGGTGTAGGTCGCAGACACAGCTCAAATCTGGTGTGGCTGTGGCTCTGGTGTAGGCCGGCAGCTGTAGCTCCAATTGGACCCTTAGCCTGGGAACCTCCATATGCCACAGGTGCAGCCCTAAAAAAGCATGCATAAATAAATAAATAAAACCATTTAAATATTTTTAGCAGGTAAGTTAGAAGATCTGATTTTTTTTTTTTTAATCACTGGCCACTCTAGAGAGAGAGAAGGCAGGAAGTGTCAAACTTTTTATGTCCCAAGGAAACTATTGAGGAAGCTGCTGCGGTGGTCCACATGAGCACTGACAGTGGCTTGGCGGTGAAGTTGGAGTCAAGGAAAGGCATTTGAAGGTTGTTAAGGTCCTAAGATTGACTATAGATGGCCCCTGCTTTATCACAAGTTGATTATAATGGACCTGTCATACAACTCATGTCACTTGGTTAGTGTCTTTTGTTTTAGTTGTGGCAGGGGACCCAGGAGGCAGAATCGTAGGGGGCTTTCTGCAGTTTTACTAGAACCCAGCAGAAGATAAATCAATAATATGATGGCAGAGCAGAATAAGACAGTTAACTTCCTGCATGAACGCAGTCTCCTCTTTTCAATATTTCGGTCTTACTGTAGCATGAGGAACTTCAAGTCTTGTGATTAGGCAGATTCTTCCTCAGGGAAGGGAGGCTTAACATCAGTTTGATAGCAGTTCTTTATCCATGCGGCAAGAAGGAAAGGAGGCTGAGCTGGAATAGTGCTAAGGTCAACGCTTTAAAGTAAGACATCCACCAAGGACCACTGACCATTTTGGTTCCTCTAACTCCAGGCTGGAGACTCAAGCTGGTCCATTTCATGTTCTGTTTCTCACACTCTGGTCGGTGCTTGGTTGTTACTATACCTCAAAGGGAAGCCCTGTCCCCAAAGTTCACCCTTCACCTTGATGGAGGACGAAAATCCCTTCCCCACAGAGCGCGAAATGCTAGTTGGAGATAGGAGTGGACAAATAAGGAAAATAAATAATTATACCAACTATTAAAAGTCAGGGAATGCTCTGAAGAAAAGAAAGGCAGGAGTTCCCGTCGTGGCGCAGTGGTTAACGAATCCGACTAGGAACCGTGAGGTTACAAGTTCGATCCCTGGCCTTGCTCAGTGGGTTCAGGATCCAGCGTGAGCTGTGGTGTAGGCCGCAGGCGCGGCTCAGATCCCAGGTTGCTGTGGCTGAGGAGTAGGCCGGTGGCTACAGCTCCGATTAGACCCCTAGCCTGGGAACCTCCATATGCTGCGGGTGCGGCCCTAGAAAAAGACAAAAAAAAAAAAAAAAAAAAAAAAAAAAAAAAAAAAGAAAGAAAGAAAGAAAGAAAAGGAAAAGATACAGGCCTGACCAGAATCAGTTAAGCAGAATGATGGAGACAGATGCCAGACTGCAGTGGGAAGGTGGGAAGAGAGGAAGTGGAGTCAGCCAGAATACATAGCTATTTCAAGAAGGACAAAGGAATTTCCATGTGGTCAGCTACTGATGATGGTATACTGAAAAGTTATTTCAACTGATCATAAAAATGTTCATCTAGGGGAGTTCCTGTCGTGGCTCAGCGGAAACGAATCCGACTGAGGACGAATCCATGAGGACACAGGTTCGACCCCTGGCCTCGTTCAGTCAGTGGGTTACAGATCCAGCATTGCTGTGGCTGTGGTGTAGGCTGGCAGCTGTAGCTCCAATTTGACCTCTAGTCTGGGAACCTCCATATGCTGCAGGTGCAGCCCTAAAAAAACAAACGAACGAACAAAAGAAAGAGGAAGAAAGAAAAGTGTTTTTCTAAGGGACAAAAAAAAGTTACTTTCAGAGATGGGGCATTTTGGCAGTTGTCAGGATGGTACCGGCGTGGTGATGAAGTCTGTGGCTCGTGACTACAGATGCCGAAGCTCCCTATGATGGTGCTGAGTGTGGAAGGGGGGAGCTACCAGATGTCACAGGCCTCAGTGAATGTGGAAAAGTGCCCAGGAGGCCAGCAGCTGAGAGCAGCGACAGGGAGTGTGGTTCAGTGGCATGAGCCCTTTGGCATGAGAGTGGCAGAGTCAGAGTCTGGGAAGAGGAGGAGGGAAGAACACCCTTCCCTCTGCTCCCCGCCCTGTGTCATCTGCGATGGGGGGAAGGAACAGCCCCCACTTGAGAACTTTGCAGGGGAGGGGTCGGTTAAGACAAGCAAACAGAAGGCATATACAAAAAGCTTAAGTGCCTAGGAGGTGTCTGCCACGTCCAGAGGGCATAGGTTGAGAGGCAACGTTAACTGTGAAGCTGAGTCTGTCCCAAATGGCTGCTTCCTTCCAAGAAAAAAAATCACCAAGAGTTCCCGCAGTGGTGCAATGGGATTGGCGGTGTCTTGAGAGCACTGGGATGTAGGTTCGATCCCCAGCCCGGCACAGTGGGTTAAGGATCCAGTGTTGCCACAGCTGCAGCTTAGGGGGCAGCTGCAGCTCAAATCTGATCCCTGGCCCGGGAACTCCATATGGCACGGGGAGGCCAAAAAAGAAAAAAATCGCCTCAAATATGTGAACATGGTGCTTGTTAATATTCATTCTCAGCCCGCGGAGCAAGTAGAGCCCCAAGGCAGCCATACTTTGTCATTGTCTTGGCCAGGACATTGCATCCAGACCCCAGACTTGAGACCTTGGCTGCTTGGCTAGAAGCTTTATTTCCTGGTGACTAAATCGCCTCACTCTATCTTCTCTTTCCCGCCAGGCTCAGAGCCCCTACCTTCCCCATGGGGGAGGAGTAGATGTCCACTTCTCAGGAGCAGTGGACTGCTTCCGGCAGATCGTGAAAGCCCAGGGAGTGCTGGGGCTCTGGAATGGACTGGCAGCCAACTTACTGAAGGTGAGAGAGGGGTCTCTTGCTTGCCTGCTTCTTCCAATTCCACCTTGCTCTGTGCCTTCGCCGCACCCCTTACAGTTTGCATGGAACCACCTCCTCCAGCCTGTGAATGCAGGCTGGCTGCTGGTCATGAAGGTGGGGGTGGGGGGAACCCTGTGCAGTGTGGGGACATCTGATACCCCCTCCCTGGGAGCTGAGCATGTAAAGTGTAGAGGTTCCCAACATGGGGATTCATGGACTCCTAAACGGAACCCTAACCCCCTCTCCCAAAATTATATGCAAAAATGTGTCTGCACAGGCATATGTGCATCTCTCTGGGGAAAGAATCCATAACTTTCATCATTTTCCTAAAGAACTCCATGACCAAAGAGGGAAAAAAGGTTAAGAACTCTGGACTAACCTTGCACCAGCCGAAACATAAATGATTCCACTCAGACAGTGTTGGGAGTTCCTTTTGTAGCACAGTAGAAGAGAATCCAACTAGTATCCATGAGGACTCAGGTTTGACCCCTGGCCTCGCTCAGTGGGTTAAAGATCCAGCATTGCTGTGAGCTGTGGTGTGGGTCCCATAGGAGGCTCGGATTCCACGTTGCGGTGGCTGTAGTGTAGGCCAGCAGCTACAGCTCCCATTTGACCCCTTGCCTGGGAACCTCTATATGCTGTGTGGGTGCGGCCCTAAAAAGCAAAAAAAAAACCCCAAGCATATGTTGACAGGCAGCGTCGGACTGTCTACATGCATTTTAACCCAGACCCAGGCTTCCCCAAGGTGTGCCCGTCAACAGCTTTGCCATTCCTCCTCCCCAACCCTCCCTGGGCCAGCTTTATTTTAAGATTTTAACATGATTTTCATTTTCCTTCTAAACAGATAGTTCCCTATTTTGGAGTGATGTTTGGCACCTTTGAGTTCTGCAAGAGAATCTGTCTTTACCAAAACGGTTACATCATGTCTCCTCTGAGCTATAAATTGACCCCAGGGGTGGATCAGAGTTTGAAGCCCCAGGAATTACGGGAATTGAAGAAGTTCTTCAAAACTGGACAATTAAAGTCTAAAAAACCAACTCTTTAAAATCGAGTGGAACTAGAGGTGCGCTGTCGGCAGACGTGTTGCAGAGATAGGTGGAGCCTAAGAACTGTGCATGCATGGAGCGACGAGAGGGTGCTTCTGTCTGTTGCTTTTGGAGATGAGAAGATTGAGCCGTACCTGAGCTCCAAACTGATGGCCCCGAGAACACCTGCACCCCCTGAGGGCTTCCCAACATGACTGTCTCAGGATGGCATCCCACCAGATTTCATAACGAAACCCAGCACTAAGGAAGTGTGCAATTTACACTCTGGATGTAGATAGGCCATTTACACCACACCAAAGAAAGGACATCGCCGTGACTCCTCAGAGCAACATGTAGTTGAAGTGGCCGAGCAGATACCACGTTACGAGCCCTGCCACAGACTCACAGCTTGCGAGCCCTGCCACAGACTCACAGCTTGCGCTAACCCGTGTCAGCCTAGTCTCACCCACGTTCACTCCAGCCTTCCCATTCAGTCCTTCTGGAACTCGTAATCTTTGTTGTCTTTTTCTGAGTGCACACACCATGGGGTAAATGCTGCCTTCTCAGAAACGAAATGAAAACATTTAACATTTAAAAGTTACCACTGTCAAGAGTTCCCGTCATGGCGCAGCAGAAACGAATCCGACTTGGAACCATGAGGTTGCAGGTTCTACCCCTGGCCTCGCTCAGTGGGTTAAGGATCAGTGTTGCCGTGAGCTGTGGTGTAGGTCGCAGATGCAGCTCAGATCCTGTGTTGCTGTGGCTATGGTGTAGGCCGGCAATTCAGCTCCGATTCAACCCTTAGCCTGGGAACCTCCATATGCTGCGGGTGCGGCCCTAAAAAGCTAAATAAATAAATCAGTAAATAAAAGTTACCACTGTCATAGTAGAACCACCCTTCTTTATTTAAATTGGAAGCATCCTAGGCTTAGAATTTTGTGTTTCTGGAAGGTAGTTTATACCATGACTGTTTCATTATGCCCAAAAAACCTTCTGCCAGTTGAAGTTATGTGAAGCTCAAGTGGCCTGAATTCTCTGCCCTTTTAACTTGCTTTGCAAGCCTACCCTGAAAATAAATTAGTCAACTTATTCTCACAACATGTCCCAGTTGCCTAGAAAGGATCACACAGAACATCTCACACACACACACACACACACACACACACACACACACGCGCGCGTGAAATGCAACTAAACAAAAAACGCTTCAGGCTAATCATCTCTGCTAGATTTTTTTAAATCAAATTTTGCCTTTATTCCATATTGAGGATTCTATGTCAAGTTTATATAACTGTACCTCCTGAATAGTAACTATGTGTTAAAATATGTCTAATATTAAGTTGTTAATTTATGCACACATACACACACAGTATGTTGAAAGTATTTTTCCTTAATAAATTTTCCAAAGAAAAATGATGTGTTGATCATTTATTACTTTTTTTTTTGTTTTTTGTCTTTTTAGGGCCACAACCATGGCATGTGGAAGTTCCCAGGCTAGGGGTCGAACTGGAGCCGCAGCCACCAGCCAACGCCACTGCCACAGCAACACGGGATCCGAGCCACATCTGCAACCTATACCACAGCCCATGGCAATGCCGGATCCTCAACCCACTGAGTGAGGCCAGGGATAGAACCCGTGTACTCACAGATGCTAGTCGGGTTTGTTAACCACTGAGCCACAATAGGAACTCCCTGATCATTTATTACTAATTTGAGTTAGAAAACTATGGCTAAAGATGTACTGGCTAAAATCTTTAAACTCTCAGAAACCTATCCTGTTTGCATATATGAAAACAACTCATCTTTCCAACTGCTGGGGCAAACTGTATTTTATGGGGAATAGCAGTTAATACACACATGAATATCTCATCTATAATCCAATCTCTTAGAATTTAGAAGGTAGCAAATTCTTAATCCAGAGTGAAATGTTCATGTTTGTTACTCTTTATTTTCCTTAAGGTAAACAACTTTTTTTTTTCCTCTTTTTAGGGCCACACCCATGGCATATGGAAGTTCCCAGGCTAGGGGTCCAATTGGAGCTGCAGCCGCCAGCCTATACCACAGCCACAGCAACAAGGGATCCAAGCCGAATCTGCGACCTACACCACAGCTCACGTCAACGCCGGATCCTTAACCCACTGATCGAGACCAGGGATGGAACCCACATCCTCATGGATGCTAGTCGGGTTCGTTAACTGCTGAGCCATGATGGGAACTACTTCCTTAAGGTAAACAGCTTAAAAAAAATCTGAAAGCTGTAAAAAATTATTTTACAACTCTAGTTCTGTTCCTAAAATGAACTTCCAGCTCTTTGCATTTTCTCAGCAGTACGAAGGGAGTGTTCCACTTTTCTGCTTTATGGCTGACAGCGGGCACCACCAGCCTGGACTGGGTACTTTAGGACGATTATAAAGAAGTGTGATGTAATATTGACCTAGGAGTAACTTAGAATCTTAAGGAACAAAACATACCTACATACATGGCATGACTGTAATTACAAAGCAAATACAAGCAAGGGCATGATAATGCAGCAGCAACAAGATTGCCGGGGGGCTCGTGTACACTGACTGAATCAGCGATTAAGGGCGTAATCGCAGGGGAGGGGGGCTACTAGTGAGCAGGGAGTTTGGGAGGCATAAGGAATCTTGAAGGAAGTTGCGAAGGAAGTGAGAGGATAATAGTGAAGAATAGGCTGGAGGGAGGGAAGGGGGAAGGTTGAAGGCTGGGTGTCCCGTGGTGTCACAGGTAGAAGGAAGCAAGAGGAATGGCAAATAGAGTGAGAGGACTGCTCCGCGCATTTATTCAACAACTGCTCGCACACCACGCTCACACAAGGCAGATGAGTCCTTGTCCGTATTCCAATGAGGGTGGCAGTCACTACAAAAACTAACCACGTTAGGAGTTCCCGTCGTCGCTCAACGGTTAACGAACCCGACTAGGATCCATGAGGTTTCGAGTTCGATCCCTGGCCTCGCTCAGTGGGTTAAGGATCCAGCGTTGCCGTGAGCTGTGGTATAGGTCGCAGAAGCAGCTCGGATCCCAAGTTGCTATGGCTGAGGCATAGGCTGGTGGTTACAGCTCTGATTTGACCCCTAGCCTGGGAACCTCCATATGCCGTGTGTGCGGCCCTAAAAAGAAAAAAAAAACTATTTAATTGTAATGTTATAAGGGGAATAAATAGGGTGCTTCATTAGAGAATTAATGGGGGTGAGGGAAATATTTTAAATCAGGGAACCAGGGAAAGCCACTATGAGAGGTGATATTTGAAATGAGACCTGAAAAATGAGAACAAACCAACCACAGGAAGAACTAGGGAGAATAGCATCCCTGACAGGGGGTCCAGAAGATGCAAAAGTGGTCCTCGTGGTGAGAAAGGCTTGGGGAACAGCAAAGAGGTGAGCAAGAGCCAGAGTGTGGTGACAATGAGGTGACAATGTGGTTAGTGACATGAGGTTGCAGAGAAGGTCAGATCATATGTGGTCACTTGGGCCACAGTAGGAAGTTAGATTTTATTCTATTATTTTAATGCAGTGGGGAATCATTGAAGGTTTTTATGCAGAGAAACCATATAACCTGATTTTCTTTTTTCTTTCTTTTTTTTTTTTTAGTCTTTTTATGCCATGCACCTGTGGCATAGGGAGGTTCCCAGGCTAGGAGTCAAATCGGAGCTGCAGCTGCCGGCCTACACTCCAGCTACAGCAATGCCGGATCCATGACCCACTGAACAAGGCCAGAGATCAAACCTGAGTCCTCATGGATACCAGTCAGATTCATTTCCACTGAGCCAAGACGGGAACTCCCTGATTTTCATTTTTAAAATACCCCTCCAGCTGCCATGTGCATAACAGATTGGAGGGAAGCAAGGCTGTGAGTGGGAAGAGACTCTTCCAGGAGTTTCCCGCTGGCCTAGTAGTTAAGGATCCAGCATTGTCACTGCTCTGGAGTGAGCGCTATCCTTGGCCCAGAAAATTCTGCATGCTGGGTGTGTAGCCAAAAAATCAAAAATAAATAAATAAATTTTTTTTAAAAAGAGACTATTGGAGTTCCCATCGTGGCGCAGTGGTTAACGAATCTGACTAGGAACCATGGGATTGTGGGTTCGATCCCTGGCCTTGCTCAGTGGTTGAGGATCTGGTGTTGCCGTGAGCTGTGGTGTGGGTCGCAGACGTGGCTCAGATCCTGTGTTGCTGTGGCTCTGGCGTAGGCCAGTGGCTACAGCTCCAATTCGACCCCTGGCCTGGGAACCTCCATGTGCCGCAGGAAGCAGCCCTAGAAAAGGCAAAAAGATAAAAAATAATAATAATAATAATTAATTAAATAAAAAATAAAAATAAAAAAGAGACTATTACAAAGTCCAGGTAAGAAGTGATGGCTTGGACTAGAATGGTGGCAATAAGGATGGAGAGGAAAGAATGGGTTCAAGATAATTTTGGAGTTGGACTCAGCAGGATGTAGGGAGCAAAAGAAGAAATCAAGAAGGGCACCTAGGTGTTTCACTTTTGAATTGATTAACAGGATAAATACTGTTGTCATTGGCTAAGGTGGGGAAGACTGGTGAGGGTCAGAATTTTGGTGGGGAAGGAGTTCAGTGTTCTCTTTTGGACGTGTCAAAGTTGAAGTACTTGTGAGATATCCAAGTAGAGAAGCCAAGTAGACAGGTGGCTGGAGCATAGGCTCTTCATGTCTGTCTGAAATAGTTGTGGTAGACAGAATAATGACCCCCAACAAGGGGGTCCACACCCTAACCCCTAAGAACCTGTGACTATTTACCTTACATGGCAAAAGGGACTTAGCAGATGTGATTAAGGTTAAGGACATAGAGATGGAAAAATTACCATGGCTTATTTGGGTGGGCCCAGATAAAGTGGAAGAGGAAGGTGGAAGAGAGACTCAGGTTACAATAAGAGGCAGAAGAAATGGGACATGGGAAGGACTTGGCTGACTGTGAAGACAAAGTTGCCCAGGAGCCAAGAAATGGGGGTAGCCTTTAGAAGGTAAGAATAACTGTCAGCTGACTACCAGCAAGGAAATGGGAACTTCAGTCCTACAACCACAAGGAACTGAATTCAGCCAACAACCTGAATGAGCCAAGAAACAGGTCTTCCCCTATAGCCTCGAGAAAGGGAGGCAGTCCTGCCAAACACCTTGATTTTAGTCCAGTGAGACTCCTGTCAGACTCCTGACCTCCATAACTATAAGATAATAAGTGTGTGTTGCTTAAAAGCCACTGCGTTTGCAGTAATTTGTTACAGCAGCAATAGAAATTAATATACCAGAACACCATTAATAATGTCAGGTTAATAAGCATAAACCAGGACTGTCCTGGCCAAACAGGACAAATCTGGAGTTCAGGAGGGAGTGATGGCTGGAGGTAGAAATTTGGGTGTAGTCAGAAGATAGATGGCACTTAAAGCCAAGAGACTGAGACAGACCACCAAAAGAGTGGATGGGAAGAAACTCCTAGGGGAGGAGGAAGCAAGAAGAAACAACACTGGGGAGATGTTGGCTAAAGAAGGGCCTCAAGCTGTGGAGTAACTAGAACTCTTGTACCCTGCTGTTGGGGGTATTAAATGGTAAAATCATTTTGGAAAACAGTCTGGCAATTCCTCAACTGGTTCAACACAGAGTTACCATATGACCCAGCAATTCCACTCCTAGGCATCTACCCCAGAGAAATGAAAATGTATGTCCACACAAAAGTTTGTACAGGAATGTTCACAGCAGTGTCATTCATGATAGGCAAAAAGTGGAAATGACCCAAATGTCTATCAATTGAGGAATGGCTAAACAAAATGGGATATAGCCAGGCAATGGAGCTACTTCGCAATAAGGAACTGACTTACACAAAAAGCACGGAATAATCTGAGGAAGATAGATATAGCTATAAATACAGATGTCAAGTGAGAGAAGCCAGTTGTACACCTTAAATATGTAACTGTACGTATGTACATTGTATGTAATTATACCTCAATAAGACTGTTATTTTGTTCTGTTTTAAGCGGTTATCCCAGGGCCGGATCCATCAAACACTTTCTAAGCCTGCCAAAAGGGCCAGAAACAACATCCTTGCAGGTGGTGGTGGTGGGGGGGGAATCCGATTCAAATGCTAAACTGAGGAGTTTAGGATTGGCAAAAGGGATACACTGGTGCCTTGAGCAAAACAAGCAATGTGAAGAAAACTGGAAGTGAGCAAGATTGTTCCAGAAGCTGAAATAGAAATGAGACTACAGACAGGAAGATTGGCCAACAAACGAGGAACACTGTTTTCTCCTCAGTAATTACACCATAAACACAACGTGATGTTACAGGCTTCCACACTGCAAATTCGAGCCCCGTCTAAGAAATGAGAGTGCTTTTTCTGGGGTATCTCTTAGAGACCCAAATTTCCTGAAATGGTCTCTGATTTGGTTACTGGATTATAGGTAGGGTCCTTACCTGGAAGGGAGACCTGGCTTACCACCCTACTTAAGCAGAGGTGGAGTGATTTGTTCATTAAAACTCAGTGTTAGTCAACCTGAGTATTTTTCTTAGTGTTAATAAAATCTAACGGAATTCCCTGGTAGCCTAGAGGCTAAGGATCTGGCATTGTCACTGTTGTGGCTCGAGTCGCTGCTGTTGCATGGGTTGGATCCCTGGCCCAGGAACTTCTGCAGGCCATGGGCATAGCCAAAAAAAAAAAAAAAAAAAAAATTCTTTTGTCTTTTAGCGCTGCATCAGCGACATATGGAGGTTCCCAGGCTAAGGGTTGAATCAGAGCTGCAGCTGCTGGCCCACGCCACAGCCACAGCAATGCCAGATCTGAGCCACATCTGTGACCTACGCCACAGCTCATGGCAACGCCAGATCCTTAACTGATTGAGCGAGGTCAGGGATTGAATCTGCATCCTCATGGATGCTAGTCAGATTGCTTCCACTGAGCCACGATGGGAACTCCTGAAAAAAAATTATTTTTATTTATTTATTTATTTATTTATTTATTTATTTATGTCTTTTTGCCTTTTCTAGGGCCGCTCCCGTGGCATATGGAGGTTCCCAGGCTAGGGGTCCAATCGGAGCCATAGCCGCCGGCCTATGCCAGAGCCACAGCAACTCGGGATCCGAGCCGCATCTGCAACCTACACCACAGCTCACGGCAATGCCGGATCCTTAACCCACTGAGCAAGGCCAGGGATCGAACCTGCAACCTCATGGTTCCTAGTCAGATTCATTAACCACTGTGCCACTACGGGAACTCCAAAAAGTTTTTTTAAATATAAAATAAAATAAAAACTAACATGTATTGAATGCTTACTATATTCTACACTGTTTACACATACATTATCTCACTTAACTGTCCCTCTAGTCCTTCCAGGTATAGGTACCATTATCATTACCATTTGACACCTGGAAACATGGAAGTTTAGAGAAGCTGAGCCGCCCAAAGCCTGACTGCAAGTGGCAGAGCCAGTATCTGACCTCTAGCAGTTTGGCTCTAGAGCCCACCCTCTTGACCACTAGGCCAAATTGCCTCTCTCTTCTAATTTTGTCCCAGATTCCCAAACTCAGATGCTCAATCCATAAAATCTTATACATACAAAAGAATAGAGCCATCGATTCTTAGGATTGGCAGGGTGCAGAAAATTCTTTCCAACCAACATGGCAATCTCATCTACAGTGTCCCTAACAAGTGGTCATTTCACCCCAACTCTTAACATTTCCAGGGACAAGCATTTCCCCACATCATGGGGTTTTTTGGTTTGTTTGTTTGTTTTTGTAGGCTTTTTTTTTTTTTTTTGGTCTTTTTGCCATTTCTTGGGCCACTTCCACAGCACATGGAGGTTCCCAGGCTAGGGGTTGAATTGGAGCTGTAGCCACTGGCCTACACCAGAGCCACAGCAACGCGGGATCTGAGCCGCTTCTGTGACCTATACCACAGCTCACGGCAACGCCGGATCCTTAACCCACTGAGCAAGGCCAGGGATGGAACCCGTAGCCTCATGGTTCCTAGTTGGATTCATTAACCACTGAGCCACAACGGGAACTCATTTCCCCACATCATGAAGCAGCCCATTCTGCTTTTGAGTAGCTCATATTTTAGAAAGTTATTTCTGGTTCAGCTGAAGTCCCCCTTCCTGACACTTCTGCCAGCTGATGTTGATTCCATTATAGAATGTCCGATTCTCGCCGGCATGACAGTGCTTCAATTATGAACACAGTTATGATGTGTTCCCCCCCTTCACCCAAAGCTCCTTCCCAGTAAAATATCTCTCATTCATTCAGCCATTTCTCATGTGCCATGATTTACAGGCACTTCGCTTTCCTGACTGCCTTCTTTGAATACGTTCTAGTTTGTTAATGTCCTCTTAAACAAGGCATCCAGAAATGAGCACAAAATTTTACGGGCCAGCCAAGGCCCAATTGGAACTGCAAGTCCCCTGATCATTTCATGACCATTGTCTTGACCCAATTCAAGACTCATTAGCATTTTCTGGCCTTGCCAACTCACAGTCAACTAAGACGCTCAGTTCTTTCTCACACATGCTCTAGCTCCTTATTCTTAAATGCCCTGCACTAAATAGAGCATTAGAAACCATGGAGTGCCCATTGTGGCTCAGCGGTAATGAACCCGACTAGCATCCATGAGGATATGGGTTCAATCCCTGGCCCTGCTCAGTGGGTTAAGGATCCAGCATTGTCGTGAGCTGCACAGCTCGGATCCTGTGTTGCTGTGGCTGTAGCTACAGCTCCAATTGGACCCCTAGCCTGGGAACTTCCATACGCCATGGGTGTGGCCCTAAAAAGACAAAAAGCAAAAAAAAAGAAACCTTTATTGTGGTCCTTCCCATTTTATAAGCCTGGGTTTATTCTGGACTTTAGCCCTTCTGACTCAGATCCTAGAAACTTGTGATCCTTTTTGGTCTTTGTCCTTGGAAGTTTAAACCTCACTCTGTCCTCTATTACATGTACTTTAAAAATCTGAGCTCATCAGAGAATAATCTGGTAGGACAGCTTAATTTATTAGATATATCTTTCTTTTTAACTTCTCACTGGAATTTTTCTAAATTACACAGGTTTAAATTTTATCTTTGGAATCTCTTGCCCTCTTGAGCTATCTTTCTCCTTTGGAGTTTGGCCAAGAGATCATAAGATCGTATTTATCTTTTCTCTGATTCTTTTGAAGTCTCACACACACACACACACACACACACACACACACACACACACACACACACACACACAAACGCGCGCGCGTGCGCACCACAGGTTAGTTAACCTGACTATGCCCAGCATTCTTTTGTTTAACAGATCCAGACTAGTCAGTCCTGGTCAGATTCCCCAAGATTCTTGTCACTTTCATTTTGTTAACCAGATCTTCCTTATTTATCATCAGGATTAAGCCTAGTTTAGCAATTTACCTCATTTGCTTCTTCAGTCTTCTGAGAACTATAATTATCAGCATGAGAGTCCAGAATTTCTCCAATATGTTGCTATCAGAATAATGAAATGCAGCAGATATTCAGACAGTTTTTTTTTTTTTTGCTTTTTAGGGCCGCACTTGCGGCATATGAAGGTTCCCAGGCGAGGGGTCGAATCGGAGCTACAGCTGCCAGCCTACGCCACAGCCACAGCAATGCAGGATCCGAGCCTCGTCTGCAACCTACACTACAATTCACGGCAATGCTGGATCCTTAACCCACTGAGTGAGGCCAGGGATCGAACCCACAACCTCATGGTTCCTGGTCAGATTCGTTTCCGCTCCGCCATGACGGGAACTCCAATATTCAGATAGATTTTGTCCCTGATCACCATTTCTCGAGATGTGATGGTTTTATGAAGTCCTATTCATAGCTTTTATCTGGCTGGGCAGTCTCCTGACTGCTTCCACAATGACACTTTCATTTCTCCCTTTCATTTTCACAGAGTGCTTTTCACCCTCCCACCACTGCATTACTGGTTATACCTTTTTGATGTATGACTACTCTGCTCTCCTACATACTGTTTCTCTGAGCCAGGTTTTACCTTTCCTTTTCCTGATGCCAGTCTACCAAGTTTGAACAATACCTATAAAATTGTGTTTCCTTGCTTGTATTAACATTTTACATCCACTTTATTACCCATACTCTGGGTGTGTTAGTCCATAGATAATTGAGGCTTTCAGTATCATTTCTGACCCTCCTCCTTGTTTTTTCTGGGAGTTACTAGGCACTGCCTTAGCTTTAGTTTCTTTTTCTTTCCTTTTTTTTTTTTTTTTTTTCGCCTTTTGTCTTTTTAGGGCTGCACCCGAGGCATATGGAGATTTCCAGGCTAGGGGTCTAATCAGAGCTGTAGCCGCTGGCCTACACCACAGCCACAGCCACGTCAGATCCGAGCCGCATCTGCGACCTACACCACAGCTCATGGCAACACCAGATCCTTAACCCACTGAGCCAGGCCAGGGATAGAAACTGCATCCTCATGGTTTTTAGTCGGATTTGTTACCTCTGAGCCACATGGGAACTCCAACTTTTTTTAATTTTCAGACATAAAAACATTGCCCCCAGGAGTTCCCTTGTGGCACACTGGGTTAAAGAACTGGGACTGTGGAGTCCCATTGTGGCACAGTGGAAACGAATCCAACTAGCATCCATGAGGACACAGGTTCAATCCCTGGTCTCGCTCAGTGGGTTAAGGATCCAGCGTTGCCGTGAGCTGTGGTGTAGGTCAAAGACTCAGGCGAGGCGGCTCAGATCTGGCATTGCTATGGCTGTGGTGTAGGCCGGCAGCTGTAGCTCCAATTCAACCCCTAGCCTGGGAACCTCCATATGCCACGGGTATGGCCCTAATAAGCAAAACAAAACAAACAAAAAGAACTGAGATTGTCACTGCAGTGGCTTGGGCTACTGCTGTGCCATGGGTTTGATCCCTGGCCCAGGAACTTTTACATGCTGTGGGTGTGGCCAAAAAAATGTCCCCCCCCAAACCAGTATAAAGAATAAAAAATTTTAAAAAAGCTTCCCTGTATCCTTCTCTTGGCTTTTCCACATGTTAACATCTTACATAACCACTGTAACTAAGAATTGTATTGGTAGAATATTATTAAATAATCTATAGATATGTATCCAAATTTCACCAATAGTACCACCAATGTCCTTTTTCTGGTCCAAGATCCAATCGAGGATCACACATTGCATTAATCTGTCATTCTCCTTAGTCTCCTTTAATCTGTTACAGTTCCTCAGTCTTTCTTTGTCTTTCATGACCTTGACACTTTCGAGAACATCCAACTCCCTGAAGTATACCTGATCACAGGCAACCAGAAGTGCTCCAGCTCACAGTTGATCTAGTGAACTACCAAGTCATGGCATGAAGTTGCTTTTATTTATTTACTTTATTTTATTTTATTTTATTTTTATTTTTGCCTTTTCTAGGGCCACTTCCCGTGGCATATGGAGGTTCCCAGGCTAGGGGTCCAATCAGAGCTGTAGCCGCAGGCCTATGCCACAGCCACAGCAATGCAGGATCTGAGCCACGTCTGCAACCTACACCACAGCTCACGGCAACGCCGGATCCTTAACCCACTGATCGAGGCCAGGGATCGAACCCACAACCTCATGGTTCCTAGTCGGATTCATTAACCACTGCGCCACGACGGGAACTCCATGAAGTTGCTTTTAAGTGACACATCTTGTATTTCGTCTTCAGTAAAACAACACTTAAGCACCCAAAGATGGAAAAGGGACAAATTCTATGTAATTATTTGATCATCTTTTTGCAGAGAAAGATAAATCTGACAGAACAGTAGATGTGGAGGTACCTGAAACAGTAAAAGAGCCTTGGAATAGACTTTGGTGGGGGCACCATGTTCAAAGGGAAGAGCAGATGTAGCCACTGAAAGACAGAAAAAGGTACTTAAGTGATGGTGAGGTGGATCAGAGTAATTGATAACTGAATAAAAAGGCATTCATCAGAATGTCAAGAGGTCAAAGTAGAAAGGTTTGAATTGTATTTGGAAATGCATTCTAAAAACCAGCTCCCTCTAAATAAAATGCTCCGTGGATTTTGTTGTTGTTGTTGTTCTAGCTGTTAATTCTGTCACCAGTAGAGGTAGAGACTTATCACTTTCAGAGACCACACTCATCACTGAAACCACGCAGCAAGACCACATCGGTATCCAGCCGCATTACTGTTATAATCAGCTAATGAGAACAGAGTGGCCTCTCAGGAACACAGGTCAAAGAGGACCCCCCCCCCCAGGATCAACAAAGCTGGTGTCAAAATTGCACTTCCTTGAACACTTGCTGTGTGCTCCTCACTTCGGATTATTGGGGTTCTTGGGAAGATTAATGAATGGCAAAGTATACTTGGAGGAAGGACCTGACATTCCTGGAGGAATTCTGGAATTGGGCCCTTTAACAGGCAGGTCTGGAAAAGATGGGAGAGGGCAAGAAAGGAAAGTGAGAGGTATGCCACCTATGTATGCTGTTTGCTGGGCACCTAAGGTTCAGCTGCAGTTGGAGTTTTCAACAGTTACCCTTCTGCTTATAAACACGGCTGTGTGTATGATTTGATGACACTCTCAGCTCCTGTTCTGAATCTGAGGGAGTGCACTCAACTAACAAGTAGGTTTGTAAGGACATGTATGGCAAGTGCTTACCCAGTGCAGGGAGTAAGGGGCTCAGTAAACACTTTTCTTTTTTGGCTGTGCCCATAACACGTGGAAGTTCCTGGGCCAGGCATGGAACCCACGCCACAACAGCTACCTGAGCCACTGCAGTGACAATGCTTGATCCCTAACCCACTGTGCCACAAGAGAACTCCAGTAAGCACTTTTCCGTGGACACAATGGCTATCAATCTAACTTATGGATTCCTCTAAATTTTTCTGGAGTTCGGTAATCTACTCAATCCCAAAGACCAATCTAGTTCATACAGCCTCTTAACCTTCCTGGTATAACCTCTATCTTTGGCTTCTGGCTAAAATAATTTCCCCACCCCCAGCCCAGTCCTCTGAACGCTCCTCTGCCAATTCTCCTCAGGATCTTTGGTAAACTGCATTTGCAAACTAGGGTCTGAGGCATGCTCACAGTGTCCCAGCTCTGCTGTGCCCCGATTTCCTTTAGTTTCACACACCAAGCTCCAGGGCAGTGCCAGGAGAGGAGAGTGAGGCACTTGCCTTGGCGCCAAATGTAAGCAGATGCCAAACAACTCTGTAACCAAGATAAATAATTTTTTCCCCTTTCAGTGGCACCTGAGGCAGGTGCAAGTTCCCGTGCCAGGAACGGAACCTGTGCCTCAGTTATAGCCCATGCCACATCTGCAGCAACACAGGATCCTTACCTCACTGCACCACACAGAAACTTCTGTGATAAATGATTTTTTAACACACTATTTTTTCATTTTTTCATTTTTATTTGGCTGCACCTGCCAGCCTACAAAAATTCCCCAGCCAGGGATGGAATCCACAGCATCACAGTGACCTGAGCCACAACACTGACAACGTCGGGTCCTCAACCTACTAGGCCACCGGGGAACTCCCAATACACTATTTTCAAATATCAAAAGTAATGCAAAAAATCTATGATGAACAATGTTTTGAAATTTAGAATAAAGACAGGCTCCCATCTTGCACTTGCGAGGCCCTGCCTCACTTGACTCGCCCTCCTCTCTGCCCTGGAACTCCAAGTAAACTTTATTTACAAAAACAGGAGACTAGCCAGTGAAGAGTAGTAGTTTGTCTACGTGTTATTATTTTTTTTTCCTTTAGTATTGCATTATATATTATTTATCTTGACTACCAAGTTTAGGGAGGGGATGTTGCTTGTTTGTCCCTTGAAGTCCTCTTAAAATACCGAGCCTCACCCTCGTCTAGGCCCACCCGGACCTCCACCTCTCTCCGGGCCCCGGGACCTGGTACTCCCTGGGGCTGGCCCTTCCTCGGGCCCGGTCAGGTGCTGCGGGCGAGCCCGGGCGGCGCGAAGGACCGCCCCTGCCCGGCTCCACCGCTCCTCCCTCCGCGCGCTGAGCCATTCAGCTGCCCCGCCGCCCCGCGCGCAGGGCCTCGGCGTCCGCCCCCGACGCCTACCGCCGGGGCGCCGGCTCCCCGTATATAAATCGGCCATTTGCTTCGCTCCGCCCCGCAGCCTCGGAGTCCAAGCCGGTTCCTTACCGTTCCCGCAGTCGCCCGCCTCCTCTTTCCTTCCAACATGACAGATGCTGCCGTGTCCTTCGCCAAGGACTTCCTGGCAGGTGGAGTAGCCGCGGCCATCTCCAAGACTGCCGTAGCGCCCATCGAGCGGGTCAAGCTGCTGCTGCAGGTACCTCCGGGACCTGAGAGTCCGACCAGGAAGTGGGGGGAGGGGGTCGCGCGGGAAGCGGTGCTCCAGGGGCTGGCGAGAGCGAACCCTCCGGACCTGTTCAGGGAAGTGACAGCGTGAGGGCAGGGCTGGCCGCAGGGTCGGGCCAAAAGATAAACTTGGGGGAGGTGCTTTAGTGACCAGAAGTTCAGGATCTAGGAGGGGGTCGGGGGCGGAGGATGGGGGTAGGGAGACCCGGGCCTGGGCATCCCGGAGGCAGTGAACTCGGATAGGGCAGCCCGGGAGTGGCTGGCTCCCAGGCCTTGGGGTCAAGGGCGAAGCCTGAAAGCCGGCGCTGGAAAGAGGGATACTTGCCCTTACCGAAGACCTCAAGGTCGCGGCAAGGAGATAATAGTCCGGGGGAGGCCATGCGGCCGGTGAAGCGGCCTCGCAGCCCAGCAGCCGCGCTCGGACCTGACCGGGCCGGAAGCCGGCGCAGGGAAGCGCGTGTCCCTCCTGCGTCCTCCCCCGCGCAGCCGCCGGCGCGTCCCCGCGGCCTGGCGTCCTGCGCGGCGCGCTCTCCTGCTTGGGCTCTAGAGGGCGCGTCCGCACGGGCGTAGAGCTGGTGACCCACAGGTCACCTGCGGGAGACCGGGGAGGAGGGAGGGGGCAGAGCAGGAGGGAAGCCGCTCCGGGAACCTGAGGTGTAGGCCACGGTCACCAAGGTGACCGCGCCCGACGTGGGATTCGCCCTAATGCCTCTGAACCTGGGTCTGAGGAAATGACCTTTCTCCCAGGTCTAAAGGTCACAGATCTGCTTGAGGGTGCCCCTTCCCCACCCAAAGGAGTAGAAGCTTAATGCCTCCAAGGGTGCAGATCACCTCTTCCACCTGTGACAGCGTCAGAGGTTTAGGAGGGTCCAGCTTGTGTGACATAGAAGACTAGATTTGGGGAGGGGGCGGACCAGTTAACCATTAAGGGTGTCCATTGAGATGATACATTCTCTTTCCATTCCCCTTCTCCGTGGTTATAACTTCCCGTTGGCCTCCTTCTCACCTGTCAGGTGCAGCATGCCAGCAAGCAAATCACTGCAGATAAGCAGTACAAGGGCATCATAGACTGCGTGGTTCGTATCCCCAAGGAGCAGGGAGTCCTGTCCTTCTGGCGTGGTAACCTGGCCAATGTCATCAGATACTTCCCCACGCAGGCTCTCAACTTTGCGTTCAAAGATAAATACAAGCAGATCTTCCTGGGCGGTGTGGACAAGAGGACCCAGTTTTGGCGCTACTTTGCAGGGAATCTGGCCTCAGGTGGTGCTGCTGGGGCCACATCCTTGTGTTTTGTGTACCCTCTCGACTTTGCCCGTACTCGTCTAGCCGCTGATGTGGGCAAAGCTGGAGCTGAAAGGGAATTCAGAGGCCTCGGCGACTGCCTGGTTAAGATCTACAAATCTGACGGGATTAGGGGCCTGTACCAAGGCTTTAACGTGTCTGTGCAGGGTATTATCATCTACCGAGCTGCCTACTTCGGTATCTATGACACCGCAAAGGGTAAGTTTGCCACGGGCTTTGAAACCGTCTTCTCCTGAGATGGTTGAAAAGATCATTGTGCATCCTGATTTTCCGGAAGCCAGAAGTTGTGTGTGTGTGTGTGTAAGTAAGTAAGTAACTGCTGAAGGAAGCCAAGGTCACCCAGGGCAATCCCTGTGTAAGATGAGATGGTAGGGGATGTGGAGAACCAGCCAGGAAAACTCTGCTTTCTGGTCAAAGTGTCTCTTTCCTATTCTCAGGAATGCTTCCAGATCCCAAGAATACTCATATCTTCATCAGCTGGATGATCGCTCAGTCCGTCACCGCAGTTGCTGGGTTGACTTCCTATCCGTTTGACACTGTACGTCGACGCATGATGATGCAGTCAGGACGCAAAGGAAGTAAGTTCCACTTGAGCAGAATATAAAGCTGGAGGCGTGGGCATAACCTAGCGATGCCTGACTTGGAAAGATGCAGTCTGTTGAGATCACGGATGGCACTGATGAGTGTGTCTACTCCACAGTTGCCTTGGAGCGGGCCCCTTGGATGCCTATGATGAGGATGCTTGATGGTCCTCGTATCCCTGTTCTCTAGTCACCATATAAAGATTTCAGTATTGCCCCCACTAATGTCTAAGTGTTGGATTTTTAAAAACTGACATTAGCTCTTAGAGGTAGGGCTCTAGCTTGGTCTAGTTAAACGTAAGGACTTTTCATCAGCCTCGGATCACCAATGCCTTGTCTTTGTCCTTTGCAGCTGATATCATGTACACAGGCACGCTTGACTGCTGGAGGAAGATTGCTCGTGACGAAGGAGCCAAAGCCTTTTTCAAGGGCGCCTGGTCCAATGTCCTCAGAGGCATGGGTGGTGCTTTTGTGCTTGTCTTGTATGATGAAATCAAGAAGTTCACATAAGTTATTTCCTAGTTTTTCTCCCTCAGTGAACAGGCATGTTGTATTATATAACATATCTTGAGCATTCCTGGCAGACTGTTGGCTGTCTATTTATCAATGGCAACTATGTACTGGTTGAAAATGGGAAGCAATAATACTCACGTGACCAGTTTTCTCTTAAAGCCATTTCCATGATAATGATGGGACCCAATTATATTTTTTATTTCAGTCACTCCTGATAAATGACAAATTTGAAGAAATAAAAAATATCTGAGATATAATTTTGTTTGTGGTTTATTTCCATATAAAATATATTTTATAATTTAATAAACGCTACAGAAGCTTTTGAGATGAAGAGCTTTCTTCTGGAGCCAATCTTTAGCCATCTGCTTAGCAAAGAATAGCTTGGTTTTGTGACTCCTCAATATTCGGATACATTAGCAAAAAGAAATTCAGGCCCAGAGCATCCAAAAACCATTGGCCCATTGCCTGTAGGCAGTCATAGCTGATGCACTGTCTCCAAAAAGTGCTACGTGCCCACCTTTCCTACCTTGTGGTTAGTAATCAAATACAAGCTGAAGACTTCTCATGGTGCAGCAGTTTAAGGATCTGGTATTGTCATTGCGGTGGCTTGGGTCACTACTGTGGCACAGGTTCCTTCCCTGGCCCAGGAACTTCTATATGCCACAGGTACAGCCAAAAAGAAAAAAATACAAACTGAATTGTTCACTTTAAAACAGTGGTTCTAGGGAGTTCCCTGGTGGTCTAGTGGTTAGGATTCAGTGCTTTCACCACTGTGGGCCTGGGTTCAGTCCCTGTTTTGGAAACTGAGATCCCATACTACATACTGCAGCCAAAAATGAAGTGGTGGTTCTATGAATTTCATCTCATTTAAATAAGAGAATTGTGAAATATTCTTAACCAATTTTTATCTACTTGCCTTCCTTCATCCATCTTCACCTGTCTCAAGTCAATTTAATCTCATTCAAAACAGGATTAGAGCTGGCACAGTTATGCAGTGCTGAGATGGCACTGCTGTTAAAGATTATGGAGGGAGCATCTTACAGCCTCAAAACTTGTTTTACAAAGAGCAAATGGAGCATCCGCATTTTGCCTAACATGCTAAGAGTAAGCCCAGTCAATGGAGGACATTTGTTTCTTTTGAATAAACCCTTATTTGGGATCCACATGAGAATGTGTTTGCAGTTTCTGTAGCTCTTGATAAGGCTTCAGAAATCCAGTGGATTTTGCCTGTAACCTGAGATTTGTATGAAGAATAAAGCAACGTGGCTGTCAAGCCACAACATTCCAAGTAGAAAATGACAGGCAAGGGAATCTGCTTGCACAGGTAAAACTCATTCCTGAGGAACATCACGGATGCTGGTGTGTTTTAAGTGCTGCTCCCAGCCAGCATCTGCATAGCAGTCATTAATGCCCAGGGGATCCTAGAGTTTTTTGTTATTGGCCCCTTGGCTAAGCACCTGAATCACAGTGTAGCTTAGTTGTTGAGAATTCTTCACACACACACACACACACACACACACACACAAAGTTACTTAACCAAAACTCTACTGGTATCAGAGAAGCCTGGATTCTGCCCCTAAGTTACTTAGTTTCTCTAAGCCTCGTTTTCCTCTTCTATAAAATGAAGATAATCATAATGCCTGCCTCCTAGGGTTGTTGCAAGGATTAAAGAATTTATGTAGGAACTCCTGTTGTGGCTCAGCGCTTAACCAACCCAACTAGTATCCATGAGGATTTTGGTTCGATCCCTGGCCTCAGTGGGTTAAGGATCTGGCATTGCTGTGAGTTGTGGTGTAGGTCCCACACCCAGCTCAGATTCCACACTGCTGTGGCTGTGGCATAGGCCAGCAGCTGCAGCTCTGATTCGACCCCTAGCCTGGAAACTTCCATATGCCATGGGTGAGACCCTAAAAAGCAAAAAAAAAAAAAAAAAAAAAAAGCAAATCATCTATCATAAAACATACATAATTAACACTTTATAAATGGTAACTAGAATAATTATTAAGACACGTAAGATTTCAGGGGCTCCAGATATCTTTGGGTTTTGGGGGGTTTTTTTAGGGCTGCACCTATGGCATATGGAAGTTCCCAGACTAGGGGTCCAATCGGAGCTGCAGCTGCCAGCCTATGCCACAGCCACAGCAACGCGAGATCTGAGCCGCGTTGGCAGGTGACCTATGCCGCAGCTTGTGGCAACACCGGATCCTTAACCCACTGAGCCACAACGGCAACTCCCAGAAATCTTAGTACCTGGATTTGAATCCTGACTCCGCAGCTTGCTCAGTTGTACGGTGTTGGGCGAGTCACTTAATCCCAGGTCTCAGTTTCCTCGTCTGTAAAATGGGGATATTTTATGTGCTAGCCCTATTTCCTAGGGATGTTGGGAGTGAGAATTGAGTAACATAAAGCATGAAGAGCAATCATCGTGGCGCCTGGCATCTAGTAAGCACCCTACTGTGAATTCTGTGAATTTTTTCATAATTAAGCATCCATTTTGTTGAAGGAAGATCTGCCCAAGCAGAGAACTACTCAAAAATGAATTCAAACCCACTTTTCTTTCTCTGCAACAGCCTAGACATACTATTTTGTGGAGCATTTATATAAAATAAACTTCAGCTTCGGTCTTTTGCAGAGAATTTGATCCTGAAAGGGGATAAGAGGCTCTCCACTGAGGGCTGCAAACCATAGTACAAGAGAGCCCAAGCCCCCTTTATAGTTATTACAATAGCTGTGGACTCACTGCGCTGGCAGCTATTAAAATAAACCTAGGACCGAGCATTAATGATCAGAAAGCAAGTGGTGCCTCTGACAATTGGGTGGCTGACATAGATGAGGGTTTTTTTTTTTTTCCCTCTCTCTCTTCTTTCTATTCTTGTTGTTCAATGATTTTTGAAATTTAATTTAAAGACAAAGTGGTTTTAATCTCTCCAAGCTGTGCAGGATAGTGCTATAGAATTCATTATGTCCATTATGCTCATGCGAACATTGATGGTACACAATCTTAGCAACCCCCTAATTTATGCCGTTGTTTTGTTACTATTCAATGCCTAATAGAATCCGTGAAGCCTGATTCCAGGTGAGAGAGCCGGAATACAGGTCAGCTCACACACAGCCGCGCTCCCCATTCCAGGGGCCACTCGGCTCAGTCACTGGAGGCAGTGTGCTCCCGGTGCTCCGACCGCTGGAGAAAGAAACCAAGGGTGTCTCCCCACAGGGGCAGTTGTCGTGGATGGTAAGTCATTTAAGCCATTATTTTCGTATTAAAAGAGATGTGGATATGTTAGAGAGTCTATTGCACAGTTTGAATGCGTTTTAAAGCTGCAAAGAGAGTTCTTATGTACCGGGGACCGTTTTCTGGCACTGCCCTCAGACCCAGGGCGGGGGCGGGGGGTACCTTTCAGCCTCCTCTGCCATTATGGATACTTCGGTCGACAACAATTGTAAAGTACTGCTATAGCGGATAATAGATTTTCAAGCGTCAGGGTTCCTGGGGTAAATTTCTTTTCTCCTGTGAAGTTTATGAGCATAATATTTCTAATTTGTCTTTGAGGTTTTCAACCCGTTAATACCTATCCATAGTAATCAAAGTTGAACAGTAAAGATATAAACTGAAAAGCAAACATCTCCTGGTCCTCCTTCCCTCATCCCAGATCCCCCTCTTCAAAAATAACCATTAGGAACAGTTTCTTGTCTAGCCACACGCTCCCCCGCCCCGCCGATGTGATGCATAGGGTTGTAAGAGTAGCTGATTTGTTTTTTATCTGATTCATATTCTGACTGCTTGGATTCAAAATGGCATGTTTGTTTTAGAGCGGTGTCAGACTGTGGGGTACCAGGACTCACGGATGCTGTCAGAGGCAGGAGGATGGGGAAGGGGCAGCTTCTGGACTCTGAGCAAGGATTTCTAAGTGTGATCCTTTATTAAAACCTTAAAAGGAAGCCAGGTCTTTTCCTGTGCAGTTTTAGCTTTGGTCACCGAATGACCTGGGGGCAAGTCCCCTCCCATATCGGAGCCTTAGTTTCTCCTCCAAAGTCCCTTCCAGTTTAGAGGTTCTCTGACTCCATCATTTTTACATAAAGTGGAATCTATGAAAGGACCAGGATTAGGCGGTTTAATCTTTCCTGAGAACATTTTAAAATATCTAACACAGTCGTAAGTGAATAGTCTCTGACTCAGAACAGTCATTTGCAGACTGTGTGGGTGGGTTGGAGTTGGCAAGTAAAATTACAAATGTAAAGATTTACATTAATTTCGGGACCAAGAAGCTGAGCAACAAAATTGCAGCGTGGAGTTTGGGTCAAAGGTAATCTGATTTATCTCAAAATAATTAACATCTATCTTTTCAAAGCTTTGTCTTATTATGTGTAATGTGCACTTCGGTATGCAGGCGGAGATTTATTTGAACAACAAATATTGGATGCCGCAATTTCTGGACACACACAAAAAATGCCTTGTTTTCCACTCAAAATGTTTGGAGGAGCTTTCCCATCATTTCAGCCATTATTTGCTTTAAGTGCAGGTGAACAAGTTCAGATGCATGGTGCTCTCCTTAGCCAAAGGCTTAAAAGAGCCTTTGGTATCCCAGCAACAAATATAAACAATGTTCAAGTGACAGATTGGGCAGTACTTTCACTGTACCCTCTTTGGAGACACAACTGAGTTAAATGAAAAGAGTATTAATCCCTGGCTTTTCCATGACTGTCCCTCGAAGAGGAGTCTCATTTTGATGGTCCATCAAATGAAAAACGGATTGCATTTCCCTGGGCAACTTTCATAACCCAGGGAGGAAATTTAGCACTGTCGAGATTTACATATGTCGAGATTGCTCTATCTAATCACCTGACACGTTTCCGCCGTCTTTAATGTTTTCACTCCCACAACGGGGATGGTTGTGGCCGTAAAGACATAACCAGGGCAAAGTCGGTTGGCTGGCTATTGACAGGTTGGATGGCTACTGACAGATCAGCTTCCGAGGGCCTCGTGTTTGGGAGTGCAAAGGGAAAAACTCTTCTGGCTAAACGAGCCTCCAGTGCCCTGCGGGGCAGGGAGCAGAGCCATCTCAACGCAGAGAGAGAGGTACCGTGAACCTTACGATGCCTCAGCCTCGGAGCCAGCCTGTGCCGTAGCAACATATTCATTTGATCATCCAGTTTTGCAAAATTTTTGGAAGGAAGATACCTTTGGGTTTTTTTAAACAGGGCACCCAAATTACCTACTCATAAACTGTTACCCCCACAAAACCTGCATCGCCTCCTGCTGGTGGAGCTGGACTAGAAGGAATGTGGAGGCAGCCCCGTCCATCAGGGCAGAGGCGTGACCAGTCCCGGACTCCCCTCGGCTCCCCATCTTCCTGCTCGGGAATGGCTCAGGAGACCTTTTGGAGCCAAACTCTCTCACTTGATGACTATCCAACTGTTGCTTAACTGCTTTGCGCCTCTGTTTCCCCATCTGGTAGGTACAACAATACCTACCTCGAAAGACTAGTGTGGAGATTCCAGGGGTGAATGTGGGCAAAGCGCTTAGAACAATGCAGGACCCACAGTACACAATTTTGCTATTTATTATAACTGTTATGGTTTGATTGGAATGCTTTAAATGATTTTCACTTCATCCATGGGAGACTGATGTAATGGATTGATCCCTGACCTACAGATCTCTAAAACAGTCGCAAGAAAGTGCCACATGTCCTAGAGAAAATGAATCCCCCCCCCCACAAAGCAAAGGTTGTAAAGAAAGAAAAGGACAATTGGGGAAGGGACTGCAGAGGAATATGTGGTGAGAGTAATAATTCTGAACTCTAAGAGCACTTACTTTACCACACTCATTATCCAAGGGAACAAAGGCCAAAAATGAATCCATTCGGCCTCGCACCCCACACCAAGACCCCACTGCCTGCTGGCCTGCCCGGGGGCACTGGGTGATTGCTGGGGTTCCCTTTGCTCTTGTAGTATTTCAAGGAATTCATGAGATCTGCTTACCCAAGTTTGTGACTTGACTCCCTGGGGAAAGAAGCTTCTGGGGAGAGGTGATGCACTGAGGCCTTTGGAAGCAAAAGATCTCCTTTCACTTTTGCAATTATAGTCAGGTCTCTGGAGCCCCTTAGTAAAAATTGAGTCTCGTAATGGGCTCAGCCTAGCAATGAAGGTCAGGGGGTAAAAGTGCCTGGACTTCTGGGTAAAAGCATGCTGTTTGCCAATTAGGATAGAAACATGTGAGTTTGGTCATCAGCTCCGTGCTTGCCTGTCTGTCTGTCTTGTATCATATCACACCTCATCATTGGTTAGTGCCTCAGCTTGTCCACTAGAAAAATTGGAAATCAACTTCTCCTGTTTGGGTTACAATATCATTTCTTTTTCTTTTTTTTCCTTTTTTTTTTTTTTTTGTGTGTGTGTGTGTGTGTGTGTGTCTTTTTAGGGCTGCACCCACGACATATGCAGGTTCCCAGACTAAGGGTCTAATCAGAGCTACAGCTGCTGGCCTACACCACAGCTCACGGCAGCGCCGGATCCTCAACCCACTGATTGAGGCCAGGGATCAAACCCGAAACCTCATGTTCCTAGTCAGATTTGTTTCCCCTACACCACAACGGGAACTCCCAATATCATTTCTTAAATCTGCCAAGGGCTGTGGCCTTCTTCAGAATTTCTAGAGCGATACAGACTGGATTTAAGTTAAGCCTGCTTCTACCGATTAAATGATGGATACAACCAAGTACCAGGGATTTCTCTAAAACTACAGAATCAGGATCATAGCTAATTATTTTGACCTCCTATGTGCCAGATGTTGTGCTAAACAGGATTAACTCTCCAGATCCTCTCAACAGCCCTGAGAGGTAGGTATGACTATCAGCTCCATTTCACAGCTGATGAAACTGAGGTTTAGAGAGGTGAGGTAACATACTCGACGCTGTCTGACTTGACAGAAGGTTTCAAAGAGAATTTCAAGGAAATCCTGTTCAATTCTTTCTTTTGAGTCATGAAACATTAAAATATGAAAGCCGGCTAGTTTCAATACCCACAGACAAAATCCTCTTGGTAAATATTAAATAGAAATTGTAATAACTGGAGCACTGTTTACAGAGTTCATTTTTATTTTTTATTTTTTTCCTTTCATTTTTGGCTGCCCTGTGGCATATAGAGTTCCTGGGCCAGGGATCCGATCTGCCACAGTTGTGACTTATGCCGCAGTCGTGGCAACACTGGATCCTTTAACCCGCTGTACGGGGCCAGAAATTGAACCTACGTCCTGGTGCAGCAGAGCTACTGCCGATCTGCCAATCCCATTGTGCCACAGCGGGATCTCCCCAGAGTTCATTTTTAGAGTATGCGTTATTTACTATTCTGGCCAGTTTAAGGATTATTGTTCAAGAATAATTACTTGAGGAGTTCCCATCGTGGCTCAGTGGAAAGGATACTGACTAGTATCCTTGAGGGCACAGGTTCAAGCCCCGGCAACGCTTAGTGAGTTAAGGATCCGGCGTTGCCATGAGCTGTGCTGTAGGTCACAGACACGGCTCGGATCTGGCGTTGCTGTGGCTGTGGTGTAGGCCGGCAGCTGTAGCTCCAATTGGACCCCTAGCCTGGGAACCTCCATATGCCAGGAGTGCAGCCCTAAAAAGCAAAAAAAAAAAAAAAAATTACTGCTGGAGTTCCTATTGCAGCTCAGTGGGTTAAGAATCCGCTAGTATCTTAATTAGTTGGATTCTTAAGGATCTGGCATTGCTGCGAGCTGCTGCATAGGTCGCAGATGCAGCTTGGATCCTGAGTTGCTGCGGCTGTGGCATAGTTGAGCTGCAGCTCCAATTTGACCCCTAGCCCAGGGACTTCCACATGCAGCCCTAAAAAGAGAAAAAAAAAAAAGACTGCTAATCACACACACACACACACACACACACACACACACACGACATCTCGGGTTAGTGATTTTAGAGCTTTTCTTTGTATGGGAAGATGTAAGAATCTGGGCTCACTGAAATCATTCTTTAGATATGCATCTTAACTATCAAGGGCCAGTATCCTGTTTTTCTCCATCCTGAATTCCCCTCAGGGTGCACCATCTGTGGGCGGCTGCAGTGGCTGATGGCTTGATGGCAGGCAACCTTCATTGTTTACTGGAATGGCAGGCAGTTTTGTCTGCAGCTACTCTCCCACCCACTCACCCTCTCTCCCGCCTGTCCTTCCCTGCCTCTCCACCAGGGCACAGTCCTTTAAGACCCATTAAGGAGTTCCCGCTGTGGCACAGTGAGTTGGGAATCCAACTTCAGCTGCTCGGGTGGCTGTGGGGGCAGAGTTCAGATCCCAGCTCAGCGCAGTGGGATAAAGGATCTGGCATTGCTGCCACTTGTGGCATAGCTCACAGCTGTGGCTTGAATTTGCTCCCCAACGCGGGAACTTCTAAATGCTGTGGGTGCAGCCAGGGGCCAAAAAAAAAAAAAAAAGACCCACTTATGATCACACCTCTGGGAGCCTTACCAGACTTCACTAGCCAATGCTCGCTGCCCTTTCCTTTGAACCGTAACCTATTTACGTCGGCTCCATAAGTTTGTTCAATTCATGGTGGTAGCCCCGTGCCTAGAACAGTGCCTGGCACATAGTAGGTATTCAAAAAATAACTAAGTGTATGGTGACGAAAGTATTTACTTGTCTGTCTCCATTAGGGGCTATGTCTTATTCCTCTTTACATTCCTAACTGAGCAGAGAACTTAACATGTAGCAGATGTGTGATAAATGCCCGTTGGAGGGAGAGATGAATGAGAGGATCAGGGAAAGAACGTGTGGACTTTGTTCCTTTGGTTATCGATCTGCAAGCGTGAATTTTGACTGGATCCAGCCCTTATTTCCTGGAACGATTCTGCAGCCATAAATTGCACTGGGCCATCTATTGTTTGCCCAGCCCCTGGGCTTAGAGAGAGACTGTGGATACAGCAGAGGTTTGGAAATCACCTGATTCCCGTACGTCTGCTTTATCGTCCATGCTCGAGAACTAGAGAGCCAGAACCTTGGGAACCCCCCTCCCCAAATCTGTGTGAAAAAAATTGGTATGACTCCCTAGCAAGTCCTCCTGGCATCGTGTGAGCATATGCTGCCCATTTGATCATGAACCCCAAACACGGATCCCCCCACATGCTAAGTACCTGATGGGTATCTGGTTGTGATGGTGACAATGCTGAACACTGACTGTCACACAAGATGACTCAGGCCACTCCAAGGGGAGAGGAACAGGCATGTTACTGGGGCACCTGAGGACGCCGCCATCAGAGCTGTACCGACTGCACACCCACGTGACTTATTAGGGCTGATTAGACCAGACATACTCCTGTGCCCGGGCCCGATGTTCCCAGCTTCTAAGACGGTCCTAGCCACTGAAAGCTGATGAGGACCCCAGAGTGAATGCGACCCTCTTTGATCTGCTCTGAAGGCAAGTGGGTTTGCTCTGTCCCTTGAAGGTAGGTGGGAAGCCCCTGGGGTACGCAGGGGCTTGGTCTCTTACTGCTCACCCATTGTTATGACTTGAGCTTTTTATTGTGAGCTCAAGAAATCTTCTAATTGTGTATGGATTCTCCTTTAATCCTTTCAGCTGTTTTATGATGCAATTGCTATGTTTACCATTTTGCAGAAGAGGATAACTGAGGCAAGGCTTATACTGCACCTGCAGCTGAAAACCCTGAAAGCAGAGCCACCCTACCCCCACCCCCCCCAATGAGAAAGGGCCAGGAAACAGCGCAGGATGGTGTGGTCCCCAGAAAATGATTAGGGAGGCCTGAGGAAGGAGAGGGGAACCACTGGCCTGTTTGGGGACAGACCCAACGTCAGCAGCGTCAGGAGAGGCCTTGATACAGTTGGCTGGAGGATGGCTCTGCCCCTTTCCAGCTGTGAGGAACAGGCATGGTGGCTAGGCGGTGGACAAGGTACTAAGCTCTCAGTGCCTCAGTGTAGCTAACTGTAAAATGGGGTCGAGAACAGAGTCGCAGTGCAGACTGAATGAGAGTACTTGCGAGGCACATGGAACAGAGCTGGGAATGGAATATGTGTTTAAGAGTTAAAGGACCACGGGGCTCTCTCTGGAGACTGACAGGTTCATCCCTTTAGATGCTGGGGGGGGTGGGTTCAAGGGAAACGTTGTAGGGGGCGCTCTCGACGTGTCGGTTACAATAGTCTTTGCTGTGGATGGGGGCTGGGGGGGCAGTAGTAGAGGGAGATGCTTTCTCTCGCCACGGTGCAACTGAAGACAGCGAACTAGGAGAGAGGAGGACTGGGCACTCCCCGAGGGGAAACCGCGGCTGCTGTGTGCCTGATGGCGACTGAAAGCCGCTGGAAGTGAAAGGCCTGATGAGAGATACAGGCTGGGGGACCCGCCGCGCCCAGGCCGCCTCCGCGGCCAATGGCGAACTCGACTCGCCAGACTCAGCCGCCTCCTCGCAGCTGCCTGCAGAGGGCGCCCTGCTTCTCTGCTCTGCCGGCGCCGCTGCCCGGCGGCGAGAGTGGGGCGCCCTCCACGCCGGCTGCCCTCCAGCCAACTCGGGCCAACCCACCTCCGCCAAGAAGACAGCTCTGACCATTGCGGCCACACGCATCCTCCCCTGATCCCCTAAAGCATCATCTGCGCTTGCATAATTTAGAACTCGGATATATGTGGGCTGGTTCGCTAAGTGTGCCGGATGTATTGGGAAGTCTTGGTTCTACAACAATACCATAGCTTGTATTTCTTCCCCCATCACGCGCGGCCCCTGGCACACTGGTGGTCACATAGCGACTTGCCTCTACGAAATCCCGCTGTAATGACTCCCCAGGGAGACTGGGGGGTGGTGGTGTCTCTGATGTCACAGAGCCCAGAGGTGGCAAAAAGGGCGCCTAGCAGGATGCCTGCGTGGCGTCCGTTGCCACCTGAGCCTGAATTCATTAACAGGGCAGGACCCCATAGCCCGCCCTGGGAGGCAGTGCCTTGGTGCAGAGGAAAATCATTTGCGAGGCCACCGATATGCAAACGTTTGCTGTAGCCCTGTGCTGGGACCTTGGACACAGGTGTAAACAAGGTCCTTAACTTCATGGGAGGTAGTGTGGAAAAGTGGAAATGAGATTTAGAGTCAGAAAATTCCTGCACGCTAGCTATGTGACGTTGGGCACATCGTGTCACGTCTCTGAGCCCCAGTGTTTTCATTGGTATCTCTACGGGGGTCTAGAGGGGGATGGGGTAGGGGAGGTCAACAAATACTGTAGCCAAACCTACCGTGTTTCCACTTTCATGCGGAGAATATATCTGTTTATTAAGTAATTTATATTACATTTTATGTCAAAAAAATAAAATGGAAGTGGTAGCGTTTTGTGACAATCAAATGATAAAATATTTAAGAAAGCTTTTTTGTTAAGAGGCCCCACAAAGGCTCTTCACTCTTTTCACTGCTAAAAATACATAGTAGGCACTGGCAAATGCTTCTGGAAGAGGATGAAAATGTTTTCCAGGTGATGACGTGAATACTCAAGTTGACAAGATCCACATGTCGACTGAAAAAAAACCCCACAACCTATAAATTAAGAATTATGCTTTATTTGGTCAACAACGGCTTAAGCCCAGGACACAGCATCTCAGATGGCTCAGAGGAACTGCTCTGAAAGGGTAAGGGAGGAACGAGGAAATATAGGAGTTTTCTCAATAAAGACCAGTTAGTCAGAACATCAAAAGATGACTGTTAATTAAAGAAAAGCAGGAGTCCCCCTCATGGCTCAGCGGAAATGAATCCGACTAGGAACCATGAGGTCGCAGGTTCAATCCCTGGCCTCGCTCAGCGGGTTAAGGATCCGGCATTGCCGTGAGCTGTGGCGTAGGTCACAGACATGGCTCGAATCTGGCACTGCTGTGGCTCTGGTATAGGCCGGTGGCTACAGCTCCAATTAGACCTCTAGCCTGGGAACCTCCATATGCCACGGGTGCGGCCCTAAAAAGACAAAAGACTAAATAAATAAAAGAGAGAAAGACAGAAAGAAAGACAAAAAGAAGGAAAGAAAGAAAGGCAGGCCTTGGATGTGGCAAAAAAAAAGAGGTGGGAAAGAAGAGAAAAAGAAGAGAAAGAGACACAGGGAAGACCATCTAGACAGAGGATGGCTTGAGTAAAAAAAAAGCTTTATTGCTTTGCCAGGGAAAGGAGGGTCACAGCAGGCTAATGCCTTAAAGAATGTGCCCCACTTAGGAGAGATCGAGAGGTGGTTGTATAGTTTGGGGAGTGAAAAATAGGGCTGCAGATAAGGATGGGGTAGAGGCGAGCTTGCAGGGTTTTCAAAGCCAGTGTTCAGCGGTCTGGTGATCTTTCTGAAATAAAGAACACTTCATTAACATCTTGAATTTGTTGGGGGTTTTAGTTCTGCAGGAGAATTCAAAGATACTGTTATCTCTATTCCTTGAGGAGGGACCAGGACCCTGCTCCAAAGCTGCACTATTGTCTCTCGACTGCCCCTCCTGGTCTCTGCATCCCCTCCCTTCCCCGATTAGCAACTGTTTGAACCTGCCCTTTGGAACTCAGGGTCATGGAGGCTGCAGTTTATACCCTAAAAACAAGAACTGGGGGTCACAGAAAGGCTTGGGTACGCTGGTGCCCACAAGGCCCTGCTTGGTTTCAGCAGGCTCTCAATAACTATTGGTGGAGGGAAGGAGGGAGGGAGGGAGGGAGAGGAGGAAGGACAGGAGGAGGGGAGGGAGGAGAGAAAGGGAGGGAAGGAGATGAATGAATTTGGCCAAGTTGAAACCAAAGCTCCCCACAAATCACAAGAGTCAGGACAAGCAGATAGACGGAGACCCGAGGGACACAGAGCTGTCTGACATTTCTGAGACGCATTTTCCCTTCAGATAATAATACCCACCTCACAGCATTGTCCCGACGAGTCAAAGACATAAAAGGTATGAAATGCCTGCGGCAGCCCTCAGAGAAGGCTGTTGCCATTGGGATCACAGCCCGGCAGCTAGAGCAGGTTTCTTTTTCTTTCTTTTTTTTTTTTTGTCTTTTTTGCTATTTCTTGGGCCACTCCCACGGCATATGGAGGTCCCCAGGCTAGGGGTCGAATAGGAGCTGTAGCCGCCGGCCTACGCCAGAGCCACAGCAATGTGGGATCCGAGCCGCGTCTGCAACCTACACCACAGCCCACGGCAACGCCGGATCGTTAACCCACTGAGCAAGGGCAGGGACCAAACCCGCAACCTCATGGTTCCTAGTCGGATTCGTTAACCACTGCGCCACGACGGGAACTCCTGGAGCAGGTTTCGAGGAGTGCTTTGTACACAGTAGGCCATCGGGTCAGTAGTTTGGCTGAGAGGAAGGTTGGGGACTGTGAACTTTCTTCCCTTCAGGCAGCGGGGAGCCTCACTTGCAAAGTGGGGTGCCAACTGATTGGTGAAGTCGTGGTGTGAGGCGCGGGCTGCAGCGCAGGTGCAGCGGCAGCCACAACTGTGAGGGGTTAGAACAGGCTCGGGCGATGGCACTGGAGATGGAAGGAAAGGGATCACGGCCAAGGGAGAAGCAAGGGGGCTTGTTATTTTTGAAAGGAGACTGCTGGGAGATGGTAGCCAACTCAACAGGAGACAAGTATGAGGTCGGAAAGATGCAGAGACCTGCCAGGTGGGTTTTACTGCAAAGAGATAGGAGCCCGTGCTTTCTGGAGCCCCAGTCACAGAGTAGAAGAACCCAGAGGACAAGGGCTTCTGCTGTCCCTAGCCAATGAAAGTCATGGTGACCAGTTCCCAGACTCTTCAAGATTTCCAGGCAGGAGTTCCCATTGTGGCTCAGCGGTAACAAACCTGACTAGTCAATATCCATGGGGACGCGGGTTCGATGAAGGATCCGGCACTGCCGTGAGCGGTGCTGTAGGTGGCAGATGCAGTTTGGATCCCCCATTGATGTGGCTATGACATAAGCCAGCAGCTGTAGCTCCTATTGGACCCCTAGCCTGGGAACCTCCATATGCTGCTGGTGCAGCCCTAAAAAAGACAAAAAAAAAAAAAAAAAGAAAAAGAAAAAGAAAAAAGATTTCCAGCAATGGTATTTTTCCAGGAATTTTAGAGATTGCATCTATTTTCCTCTCTTCTCCCAAAATGTCAGAAAAGCACAGTCCACAAGGGGGCAGATGATATCTGGCAGAGTCTGATTTCCATGGAAATTCGGTGATATTAAAAGGCGATCTACCAGCATAGGTGGCCCAGCGGTCCAAAGGAGCATGAACAGGACGTTGGTGTCATTCATTTCCTTTGCTTCAGTAGCGGGAGCTGCCCTGCCAGAGGTGTGCGAGTGTGATGTGGCTGGGAGGTGAGCAGCAGGAAGCCACAGAGCCCCTGCCTGGCTACAGGGCACGTTGGTTATTGCTCACACTTGGCGCTGCCTCTTGCTTCTAGCTCCTGGCCACCTCACTGTCTGCATCTCCTTAGCAGGGCCGGAGAGAAGCAGAGTCTGATGCCCAGCCAGCCTGATGGTAAGAGCAGAGCGCCTGCAAACTGAGATCAGTTGGGCAACTGCCCACTCCAAGCAGAGCCCAGGACTGGGTGTCAGGAGGTGAAAGTCCAGAAGAAAGACAAGACTCCTTTAACGAACTGAATCTAATGGAAGAGAACATGTAACCCCATATTAGTTCAGAGAATGTCTCTGAGATCAGAGAGGCTTGGGTTCAGATTCCAGCTCTACCATTTCATAACTCTAGGTCCTAGGGCAAGTCACTTAACCTCCCAGAGCCTCAGTTTCCTCATCTGGAAAATGGGGAAACTAATAACAGCACCCACTGCCCAGTGGGTAGGGTTTCAAGGATATGCTGCGTAAATGAGAGTGAGCCTAACAAGCAGCACTGAATGAATGGTAGCTGGAGTCCTTGTTATTGTTAGTAGTAACAATAAAGTAACAAAGCAATGGGCTACACATTAAATATAGGAAAAACTTGGAAGACACAGAGGCAGGCAAGTAGGAGGTGGGTTTTACCCTGAATTGTTGAAGGCCAAGAGGCAGGAGTTGTGAGAGCGGAGTGGGGAGGGCATTCCAGGCAGAGGGAAAGAGCCGATGACCAGCTGGGTCTGCACTGGCAAGGACAGAAGCTGAGTCAGGGCCATGCAGCGGGAGCTGCCGGCCAGACATGGGAGGCAGCTTATTCCTCACCTCAGGATGAAGAAGCCAGTCAAAGGATGTGAAGGAAAGCACATCTCAGGTGATTATTGCTGGACAAGTGTCTTGGTCACTAGCCTCAGCATTTTATTTTATTTTATTTTATTTTATTTATTATGGCTGCACGCGAGGCATATGAAAGTGCCTAAGCTAGGGGTCGAATCAGAGCTACAGCTGCCAGCCTACACCACAGCCATGGCAATGCCAGATCCTTAACTCACTGAGCAAGGCCAGGGATCGAACCCACATCCTCAAGGATACTAGTTGTGTTTATTACCGCTGAGCCACAATGGGAACTCTCAAGCCTCAGCAATTTGGAAGAGGAAGGCAAATCTGTGGGAGCAGGTGTATTAGGGTTCTCCAGAGAAACAGAATGTGAGTGTGTGTGAGAGAGATAGAGAGAGAGAGATAAGAATTGGCTCAGTGATTTTGAAGGCCAACAAGTCCCACGGCCTGCCATCTGCAAGCTGGTGGTGTAACTCAGTTCGAGTCTGAAGGCCTGAGAGCCAGGTGGCCAATGGCATAGGCCCAGGTCCAAGTCTAAGAGCCCAAGAACCAGGAGCACCAGTGTCCGAGAGCAGTACAAGATGGATGTCCAGCTCAAGCAAAAAGAGCAAATTTGCCCCTTTTCTGCCTTTTCGTTCTATTTGGGCCCTCAGTGCATTGGTTTGGATAATGCCACCTACATTGGGGAGGATTACCTCCTTTTTTTATTTTTTATTTTTTAGAGTCACACGTGCAGCATATGGAAGTTCCCAGGCTAAGGGTCCAATCAGAGCTGCAGCTGCCGACCTGCACCACAGCCACAGCAACACCAGATCCTTAACCCACTGTGCGAGGCCAGGGATCGAACCTGCATCCTCATGGATACTAGTCAGATTTGTTACCACTGAGCTACAACGGGCACTCTGAGGGTGACCTTCTTTACTTGGTATCCCAATTCCAGCGCTCATCTCTTCCGGAGACACCCTGACCGACGCACCCAGAAACAAGGTTTTACCAGCTCTCCAGGGCACCCCTTGGCCTAGTCAACACAAAATTAACCATGACAGCAAGCCAAGGATGAGGGGGCCCAGGGATCTGTCTCTACAGGGGCAGCCCCCATGGGACTAAACCAAGAATATGGAATAAGGGAGTCAGAAAGTTTCCTTAGAGTTCCCTGGTGGCTCATCGGGTTAAGGATCCAGCATTGTCGCTGCAGTGGCACGGGTTTGATTCCTGATCCCTAACCTGGGAACTTCTGTGTGCGCCCCCCGTCGAAAAAAAGAAAGTTTCTCTGTTCTAGACACTGAAGCCATGTCTACAATTCCAAGGTGAGGATCCAATGGGACCTAGAAGTCGGCTTCTACCCACAAAACCTTCAGCTTATCAGCTACAAAATGCTCTCCCCACCCACCCCAGGGGCAGTGAACTGGAAAGAGGTTCTTGGCATTTTGAATCCCGGGACCTGGGCTAAGGCTTTCATTTCCATAATGATTTTATAAGGAGATCTTTTTCAGGGCTTGACTCAGGGCCAGCAGAGCTGGGCTCATTTCCTGTCTGCCCAAGTGGTAGGCACCACACAGCCCTTGGTTACTTAGGCCCTGGGTGTGTGTGTGAGGGGGGTGGGTGGGTGGGGGGGAAGCCTGGGACTAAATTGTCCCAAACAAGAGGTAATGGAAAAGCCTTTTATATTTAGCTTGAGGATATCGTAAGTGATTTTTTGGCAGCATATTTCCTTTCCTAAATAGGGTTGGATTAGGCTAATATTAAAATTAACTTTATGAGAGGCGGTACAGCTAAGTACTTCTAAAGGCCTTTATAGTGCAAGCGGTTATGGGCTCGTAACCACACAGTCTGGTCACCACCACTTACTAGCTGTTTGTCTCTCTGAGGCTTGAGTTTCTGTAACAGTCACATGAAAAGAGCCAGAGTCCCTTCTTCCTTGGGTGTCGTGAGGACGGTATGAAATGTAATGCATGTAAAGCCCTGAGCCTGCGCCTGGGCCACAGAAGCATTCCTTAAAGCTGGTGCTCATCATTGCATATTTCCCCCAACAGACCCGCTGGGCTCGGGAGAAAGGAAGCCTGCGGGGGGCGGGGGGGGGGGGAATTTGAGAGAAAGACCAGGATTGAAAACTAACATACAATCCAGAAAAAAAAAAAAATTCCACACCAGAAAATGGACTGTGTCTATTTGTTATCCTGAAAAGCCCGGGAACCTTCTTTCTCAGCCTTTGTTCTCAGCCTGTGGGGGGAAACATTTCTCTGGGCCAGGGGGCAGGCCCAGCAGAGGACAGTTGTGTATTTGCCAGGCTAATGGTTCTTACCCACGCAGTCATCTTTGTGAAGTGGGGACGAGGGGGCCAAAGCCTGGGGAAGGACAAAATCCCTCTGCCTTGGGCAGGCCTCCACCTTCTTGTCAGGTTAGCAGTTTCCTCCTGTGACACGTTTGGAAAAAAAGACTAGAAAAGACAGGTCTTTTTTTGTAGCTAGGACCTGGTGAAAAGACCTCTTAGAAATAACTGTCATGGCTAAAGCCTGGCCTGTGTCCCAAGTCAAGACAGAATGGTCAAATTCAGTCTTTATGCCCTGGTCCTTCCATTGTCCCAAACCCAAAGCTCTTCAAACAGGCCCTCGTGAGCTCTTATCCTGCTGTGTTGTCCATGTACACACCTTCATATTTGCCTCTCCCTCTCCAGTCATTTCTTTTTTGTGGAGGTAGTGTACAGGTCACATGGGCCTCTGATGTGACATTATTCCCAAGGCATCAAGGACTTGCAGTGGCAACATGGCCACCCTCCCACAGCCGGTCCCTTCCCACCCCCAGGTCATGTTTGTTCCCGTGTTCTGCCATCCCCCCCCCCGCCCAAGCAGAGTGCCAGACACACAGGCCTGCACAAGAGTGTATTGGTTGCACGTTTGTTCGCCCCAAAGTTTGTGGGCCTCCTCCCAGGCCTGGGTGTCTGTACCATCTCGTTGATATTTCCACAGGCTCATCAACAGGTTACCTATTTGGGCTCACAGCTCTGGCCGTGTTTTCTCAGGGCTGAGATTTACAAAGAGGCCACTGGGGCCACGCTTACTATAAACACCTCGTTATCTTTAACATTAAAGCTCGGAAACACCATCCTGATGCATTCCTTTTCTTCCCTGCTTTGTTTGGTGTCATGCCAAAACTTAGCTCTGGCTGCTCCTTGGTGGTGCTTGTTGCCTAAGGCTAGGGTTAAAGAGGCTGTGATGCCTTGCTCATCTTTGGGGAGTCTCTAAGCACATTCAGCTCAGGATTTTGGCTCAGGAAATAAAATGCAGTCTGAACTACTGTGGTATTGCTCAGCTGCTGCCAGAGCTGGCTTTTCCAGAAGCATCCAAGCATCCAGACACTGCCCTCATTTGAATTCTTTCTCTCTTGTCATGTGACTAGGGGACAGGATGGACTCGACTTGTTTTTTAGTGTTGTTGTTTTTTGTTTTTGTTTTTGTTTTTTTTGTCCATGCCCATGGCCTGCAGAAATTCTCTGGGCCAGGGATTGAACCTCAGCCACAGCAGTGACTTCAGCTACAGCAGTGACAACGCCAGATCCTTAACCACTAGGCCTCCAGGGAACTCCAGGTTGGACTCCAATTGATTTGTATGAAAGCACCTAAGGAAGAAAGGCAAGTGGGGAGGAGAAGGACCACTCCTTGTCCTGCTCTGTTCTCACAAGGTTTGCAGACCCAGGGAAGCAGCAAGGCAGAAGAGTACAGAGAAGAGTCTGAGGTCACACTACCTGGGCTGGAGTCCTGACTCTGCCACCTACCAGCTGTGTCACCTTAGGCAACTTATTTAAGCTCTCTGTGCCTACATTTCTTCAACTGGGAAATGGGGATGGTAACTGTACCTACTTTATTTTTTTGTTGTTGGGGTTTTTTTTTTTTTTTTTTGTCTTTTTGCCTCTTCTAGGGCTGCACCTGAGGCATATGGAGGTTCCCAGGCTAAGGATCGAATCAGAGCTGAAGCTGCCGGCCTACACCACAGCCACAGCAATGCCAGATCTGAGCCATGTCTGCAACCCACACCATAGCTCACTGCAATGCTGGATCCTTAACCCACTGAGCAAGGCCAGGGATCGAACCCACAACCTCATGATTCCTAGCCACTGAGCCACGACGGGAACTCCTAACTGTACCTACTTTAAAGAATCATTCTGAGAATTTAATGAGTTAGACTGTACAACATTTAAAACACTTCCTGGCATATGGTAAATGGTATATATGTGCTTTTGAAATAAAAACGAAACTTTCAGGAGTTCTCTTGCAGCCAACTGGGTTACGATCTGGCATTTTTGCTGCAGCGGCTCAGTTCGCTGCTGTGGCACAGGTTCGATCCCTTGCTTGGGAAATTCCACATGCTGTGGGCATGGCAATAAATAAATAAATAAAACTTAATGTTAGTGGTTCCTGTGTTAGGTCCATTTCCCTGGATTTAGCCATTCCTTGTATGTTCCAAGGCTTTCACTTACCGATATGGGGCTCCTTTGTGCAATATTTTTTCCTATTGGGAAAAAGCTGAATACTGTCTTACACAGGGAGCACAACCTAAAGAATGGCCTGGATCCAGGTTAAAAGACCAGTATAAAGGCAGGGTTGTGTCACTACACTGAATTTTGCCTGGGGCTGCTCTAGGGCCCCCTCTGTGCCTCTAGAGGGCAGAGCAGAGACCTCGCGAGAGCTTCCCCAGCCAGGGCCTTCTGGGCAGAGTTGCTCTGGCTGCTGAGCTGGGCACAGTGCTCAGCCTCCCCAAAGATGTGAGTGTTGGGAGTTCCCGTCGTGGCTCAGCGGTTAACGAACCCGACTAGGATCTGTGAGGATGCGGGTTCCCCGGCATCGCTCAGCATATTAAGGATCCAGCATTGCCTTGAGCTGTGGTGTAGGTCACAGATGCAGCTCGGATCTGGCGTGGCTGTGGCTGTGGCGTAGGCTGGCAGCTGTATCTCTGATTGGACCCCTAGCCTGGGAGCCTCCATATGCCGAAGGTGCAGCCCTAAAAAGACAAAAAAAAAAAAATGCGCGTGCTGTTTTGGCAACAGAGCAAGAGGTCCAGACTGTCATCAGAGGTCATTCTGCCAGACTGGCAAGCTGTGCTGCAGACAGCAGAGGTGCCCCGTGCTCTTCAAAGGGCAGAGTGGTCAGCCCAGCTCCTCCTAGGCCTTCTTGCCAGGTGTCTCCTGCTTCTGCATCAACCCGACACAGAGTCACATACCTTCCAAGTGACCTAGCACCAGAAAGATGTCCAGAGTCAGCTCGCCGAGGGTGTAGAGTCCAGCCAGGGGCTCCTCGGAAGGTTCCAGGGGAGGAGCCAGGGCCTGTTATCTGGGAAGGCTTCAGGCCTCAGGATGGTTCCTGGACAGTCCTTGGTCACGCTCGGAGGCACGCTCAGGTGTTGGCATCACTAAGTGACAGGAACCTTAATGACCCTGAGCACCTACACCTGCATTCCCTGTGCCCCGTGATCAGGTGGGGCTGGGCCTAGCTGTGCCAGAACAACACGGGGACAAAGGGCACACCACCTGGTTCCCAGGTGTTGCCCACATGGAGCTTAGTGCAATTCTGTGGAAAGGGAATAAAAGCATTTCCTTAACAACCAGTATACACAGATGGACTCATTCAGCAAAGGTTCATTGAGTGCCTATTATGAACAAGGCCCTGTGCCAAAGACTGCGGGGAGGGGAAGAGGATGCAGAGAGGATTTTTTTTTTTTTTTGACCTTTTTAGGGCGGCACCCTCAGCATATGGAAGTTCCCAAGATAGGGACTGAATCAGAGCTGCAGCTGCCAGCCTACACCACAGCCGCAACAATGCAGGATCTGAGCCGTATCTGTAATCTACACCTCCGCTCACAGCAACGCCAGATCCTTTACCCACTGAGTGAGGCCAGGGATCAAACCCGAATCCTCATGGATACTAGTCAGGTTCGTTACTGCTGAGCTACAAGGGGAACTCCCAGAAACGAATTAAATGTGGTCCCTGCCCTTAAAGACCTTGTCCTGAGAAGCCAGCCATATGTGTAACTATCCATGAGATCCAGCTATTTAACTGATATGATATTTGCTGAATACATATTCTGGGCCTGGCACAGCAGAGAAGAAAGCGAAAGTCCTACCCGTGAGGAGCTTATATCCCAGTGAGGGAGGCAGAGAAGTAAGAAGACTGTTATGTGATAAGGATGCTGATGGGGTCAGCAGACAGACTTTGGAAGCAAAGAGCAGGAATGCCTAAGCAACACTTGGGGAATCTGGGAAAGCTTCCGACAGCAAGTTCCAATCAACCAAGACCTGGGAACTATGTCTAGTTACTTATGATGGAGCTTGATAATGTGAGAAAAAAGAATGTATACATGTATGTGTAACTGGGTCACCATGCTGTACAGTAGAAAAAAATTGTATTAGGGAAATAACAAAAAATAAAATAAATAAAAAGTTTGAAAGCTGAAAAAAACCCAAACAAACCAAGACCCACTGCTGCCACTCGGCATGGATACAGTGTGGATGGCGCCCCCTGGAGTTGTGCACTGCCAATTGCAGCAACCCAGGTTGAAGGATAAATAGGAATTAGCCAAGAGTACTATGCAGGTGTGGTGCACCAAAAGTGGCTCAAAAGGGCTAAATTTGGAGTGGTAAATTTTTTTTTTTGTCTTTTTGCTATTTCTTGGGCTGCTCCCGCAGCATATGGAGGTTCCCAGGCTAGGGGTCGAATCGGAACTATAGCCGTTGGCCTACAGCAGGGCCACAGCAATGCAGGATCCGAGCCGCGTCTGCGACCTACACCACAGCTCACGGCGACGCCGCGGATCGTTAACCCACTGAGCAAGGGCAGGGACCGAACCCACAACCTCATGGTTCCTAGTCGGATTCGTTAACCACTGCGCCACGACAGGAACTCCTGGAGTGGTAAATTTTAAAACGGAATATTTATCCTGTTTCCTTTATCATTTGAGTTATCTCTCCACACACACACATTTTATATATACAGTTGACCCTGGTAAATGTGAATGGAGGAAGTTTGGGCGTTGGAAAGTTTTCATTTTGTGGCTATCACTGTAAAGATTAGATCGGACAAGAATCATCATGGAGGAGTTCCCTGGTGACCTAGTGGTTAAGGATCTGGTGTTGTCACTGCTGTGGCACAGGTTCCATCCCTGGCACCAGGAACTTTTTCATGCCCAGGGTGTCCCCCCCCAAAAAAATAATCATCAATGGATGCTAAATCTAGTGGAGTTTTTGTTCTTGTTTTTGCTGCACCCGCTGCATATGGAAGTTCCCGGGGACAGGGATTGAACCCGTGCCGCCACAGAGACAATGCTGGATCCTTAACCCACTGCACCACAGCAGGAACTCCTCTAGTGGAGATTTTATTGAGAAGCAGGATATTTGCATGGTCTTAAAGTGTTTCCCCACAGACCGCTTACATGAAGGGAGAACTCTTGTTTTGTTTTGTCTTTTTAGGGCCACACCCATGGCATATGGAGGTTTCTAGGCTAGGGGTCAAATCAGAGCTAAAGCTGCTGGCCTAGGCCAGAAGCCACAAAGACGCCAGATCCGAGCCGAAGTCTGCTCATGGCAACACTGGATCGTTAACCCACTGAGCGAGGCCAGGGATCGAACCTGCAACCTCATGGTTCCTAGTCAGATTCGTTTCCGCTGCGCTACAATGGGAACTCCAAAGGGAGAACTTTAAAAGTAGCTCTAGAGTAGAGAAATTGGCCACCATCTTGAACTGGTGATCAGAATAAACATCACCAGTGAGAGACATACATCGAGCGCCTCCAGATGAGGCACCATATTACCTACGCAGTGTGTCAGAAGAGACCCATATCCCCAATCTAATCATGAGGAAACGCAGGCAAACAATAGGAAGAGCATTCTGTTAAAAGCGATAGCAGGAGAGGAAATTATATGTTTCAGAAATCACCAGTTAATAAAAGACCCCCCCCCCCCCGCGCAAACACTATGGAATGTTCCAGTTTGGTGACAGCTAAATAGAAGGAGCAACTAGATTCAATACCTGACCCTAGGAGTTCCCGTAGTAGCTCAGCCATCATGGGAATTCCCTGAAATTACTTTCGAATAAAAAGCAGGTGTCTGGCACAAAGGATCGAGAGGTGGAGGAATGGTGAGAAATGAAAGCAGGAGTTCCCGTCGTGGTGCAGCAGGAACGAATCCGACTAGGAACCATGAGGTTGCAGGTTCGATCCCGGGCCTTGCTCAGTGGGTTAAGGATCTGGCATTGCCGTGAGCTGTGGTGTAGGTTGCAGACGTGGCTTTGATCTGGCATTGCTGTGGCTCTGGCGTAGGCCGGCGGCTACAGCTTCGATTCGACCCCTAGCCCGGCAACCTCCAAAAAAAAAAAAAAAGCAAAAAGAAAAGAAAGCAGTAGCCAGATCTCTCCCCCACCCCTGCCACCCACCCCCGACTTCACTGAGATAAAATTGACATATAGTTTTTATTTTTTATTTTTTGTCTTTTTGCCTTTTCTAGAGCCACTCCTGCGGCATATGGAGGTTCCCAGGCTAGGGGCTGAATCGGAGCCGTAGCCACCGGCCTACACCAGAGCCACAGCAATGCCAGATCTGAGCCATGTCTGCGACCTACACCACAGCTCAGGGCAACGCTGGCTCTTTAACCCTCTGAGCAAGGCCAGGGATTGAACCTGAAACCTCATGGTTCCTAGTCGGATTCGTTAACCACTGAGCCACAACGGGAACTCCAAAATTGACATATAATATTGTGTAAGTTTAAGGTATACAAAGGGGTGGTTTGACACACTTCTACGTTGTAAAGTGTTAGCTACTGCTTCCGTCACGTCGCATAATCACCATTTCTTCTTTGTGCTGGAAACATTTAAGATCTACTCTCTTAGCAACTTTCAAGTACATAGCACAGTGTTATTAGCCATAGTCACCGTGATCCATAGTCACATTAGATCCTCAGAACTGACTCATGCCTGGAAGTTCGAACGCTTTGACCAACATCTCCCCATTTGGCAGCAGCCAAATCTTGAAGAGACCTGAACATCACGGTTGGAATCTGGACTTTAGCCTGAGGACGATGAGATGCACACAACAGATACTTCGTTTATTTATTTATTCGTTATTTATGGCCGCACCCGCGGCCTATGGAAGTGCCCAGGTGAGGGGTTAAATCAGAGCTGCAGCTGCCAGCCTACTCCACAGCCACGCGGGATCCTTTAACCCACTGAGCAAGGCCAGGGATTGACCCTGCATGCTATGGATCCTAGTCAGGTTCCTAACCCGCTGAGCCACAATGGGAACTCCCCAGATAACGTTTTTGAAAAAGACCTTGCACCACAGTGTTGACTCACGTTTTGTTTTCTAATTTGTAGCTTTCAGTAGTTTACAGACTTGGAATCATTGTCACATGCGGTGTGTAACAAGGCTGGGAAGGATGGTAAATTGTGTTTTCTCAGCAGAGTACAGGGAAAGGGCTCAGCCTTGGAGGAGATGTGAGATGGAGAAAAGACTGGCACATTGCAGGCTGAGCAGAGGGAGGCATGGGGTAATTTTCTGAGCACCTGTTATGTTTGGGGGACACTTCACACTAGAGGTACAAAGATGACGAGCGCGGTAGCCCCTTCCCGAGGAGTCCGGTAGTGTCACCTTGCTGGAAGATTGGCAGGGTGGTGTCCTGGGTTTGTCAGCCTGGCCTTGCAGGACTGTGGAGGGGCTGGCAGGGCTGTGGCTGCAAGGGACTGTCTCTCCAGCTGGCTGGGAGGATGGGGGTGGGGAAGGGAGACGTGTTCTGGAAAGAACTACCACGAAAGTAAGGCGAAAAGCCTCCTTCAGACTCTGAGCCTCAGGCCCCATCCACCCAGAGCAGAAACCTCCTCAGGTCAGAGGTCTCAGGAGGGAGACCCGGAGCTGCTTCTCCTACCTCATCTTCCATTTCCTCTCCCTGCTTTCGCCCTCCCTTCTGGAAGGAAGCCCCTGCACACTCCCAGGGCAATCTCTGCTGGCTACCCCCCCCACCCCACTGCCCACCCAGAGGCCCTGGGAGGGACACACAGTCCCTAGTGACCACAGGAGCTGACCGCCTGGGTCCTCTCTGTCCCCAGGGCGGCCCCTTTCTCAGGGCCGTCTTCTCTCTGGGCGGTCCCTGCAGGACCCAAGCCACTCCTTTTCTGGAAGCCACTGCCTCAAAGCGTGGGACTCCCCTCTGGCCCTTGCACATGCGCATTACCCTTCTCTGGGCTTCTCCCCTCCCCCCACTTCCTCAAGGCTGTCCAAACTTCCTGTTCCCCTCATGTCCCTTCCTTTCTGTCCAGGAAAATCCGAGGTCAGTCGGATAAAACCTGACCCGCTGGGTTGTGTTCCAGAGTGAGGTAGATGTTAAGCCAGCGTATGTCCCCAGACTTGACTGAAATAGGGGGACATTCAGGGACCTGAGACTTGGAGAGGAAGACCTGTTTGGTCAGGCGGGGCCTTCTTCCTGCAGCCTCGGGCACATTCCTGGGGACCGGTTTATGGACAAGGTGGAGGAACGAAGGGGTGGGGATGATGGGGGCTCTGGAGGCAGGAACGCACATCAAGAGGCTGTGTCTGCACATCTGGAAGACGGTGGCCTGACCTCAAGTCTTGCCAGGCCGGGCAGGGCCAGGCTGATGAGGCAAAAGGTGTAGGACAGACAGGCCTGACTTGGGGCCCTGACATATGGAGATGTGGGATGATAGCGCGCCCATGTCTCCCACTCGGCCACGTAGACGAGTGGTGGCGCCATGTATTGAGAAAGGTCTCAGACTGTGGGTCTGAGGGGGAAGGAGCGAATGATAGTGTGGCAGGGACTATCAAATGTCAGTGGACCGTGGGACAGCCAAGTGGGGCTGCCCATGAGGCCCTTGAATGGAGAGGGCGGTGTGTGTCTGAAGCACAGGAGCAGAAGCTGGCCTAGAAACAGAAAGTTGTTTTTTGGTTTTTTTTCCTTTTTGGCCACCCATCGGCATATGGAGTTTCCAAGCCAGGGATCAGATCCAAGCCACAGCTGCAACCTATGCCGCAGCTGTGGCAATGCTGGATCCTTAACCCACGGGGCTGGGACGGGGATCAAACCTGTGTCCTAGTGCTCCCAAGACGCCACTGATCCTGTTGCACCACAGCAGGAACTTGTGGAAACAGAAAGGTGTTTTTGTTTTTTTGTTTTTTTTTTCTTTTTTAAGGCTGCATCTCCAGCGTGTGGAAATTCCCAAGATAGGGGTCCAATCGGAGCTGAAGCTGCCGGCCTCCACCACAGCCACAGCAATGTGGGATCCCAGCCATGTATGTGACCTACACCACAGCTCACGGCAATGCCGGATCCTTAACCCACTGAGCAAGGCCGGGGATTGAACCCTCATCCTCATGGATACTAGTCAGGTCTGTTAGCCCTGAGCCACAACAGAAACTCCCTAGGAAGTTTTGATATTTTCGCACACACACACGGATACCAGAGCTTCCAACCCACGACACTCTCAAAGTCATTGAGCCCAGGGCAAGCTGACAGAAGATGGCACGGAGAGGTCCTTAACAGTCATTGTCCCTGGCAGCTGAGCACTGAAACTCCAGAGTCCTGCCTCTCTGCAGACTACACAGAAGGCCTCCCCTCTTTTAAAAACCGCTAGGAGTTCCCATCGTGGCTCAGCGGTTAACGAATCTGACTAGGAACCATGAGGTTGCAGGTTTGATCCCTGGCCTTGCTCGGTGGGTTAAGGATCTGGCGTTGCTGTGAGCTGTGGTGTAGGTTGCAGACGCGGCTTGGATCCCTTGTCACTGTGGCTCTGGTGTAGGCCGGCGGCTACATCTCCGATTGGACCCCTAGCCTGGGAACCTCCATATGCCATGGGAGTGGCCCTAGAAATGGCAAAAAGACTAAAAAAATAAAAATAAAAACTGCTATTGTCGGAGGGCACTGCTGGAGGATGTGTGCGAATGCTGGGGTGGGCGTGGGGCAGGGCTTGGGCGCTCGGCAGGGGGTGGGACACTTGTAAATCTGAGTTTGAACACCCCCTTCCAGGCTGTGCTGAGCCCCCAGTGTCTGGGCCTCACCCTGGTCAACTCCTCTCCCTGGTACTACAGGGAGGGCAGCACTGCCCTCTCAGCTGCACAGGATGTTCAAAGGCTGATGCCAAGAGCAAATCGCTCCCAGTCAGCACTTCCCCCGGCCTGGGTAGGCCTGACCCCCTCCCGTCCCCACCCCTGGGGAGAGCAGCTGGGGGGGTTTGTGTGGCAGAGGTGACTTCTCCCCTTCTTTGGAAGAAAAACAATTGGTGTCTGAACTTCCTAGTTAGAGAACATCTGAGCTAGTAAAAACTTGTGGGTGCATGGGGGTGGGGACTGGGGCATCCCCCCCCTTCACTCCAAGGGTGAGGAATAATAAAGGACAGTCCTGGTACAAGATGACAAGATGAGAGCTCCCACAAAGGACTCCACACAGGAAGAAATCTTGACCGGCAGCCAGGCTCGTACTGACTGATTCATTCAGTCACTGAGGGCTGGTCTCTGTGCTGAGGGCTGGTGGGGTGGGGCTGCGGACTGTGCCCTTGGGGAGCCGCCAGCCTAGGTGCAAACACAGAACCCTCACTCGTGCAATGACATCACAGCAGAATATCCCAACTCGGTGCCAACTGGAGGCAGTCGTGCCTGCTACGTTGCCCAGGGTGAACCAGGGAGCGGCGACCAGTGCATGGGCCCCGAAAGGAGACACGGAGTGTTCGTGGCCTGCGGGCAGAGGGTGGTTCTGAGGGCTGGGGCGGGCTTTCCGGAGAGAGGCTCATATTCCAAAGCAGACGGAGCCAGTCAGCAAGAGGCCCAACCCCACACCCAAAGTCCCCCTGTCACCCCTTCCTTCTGCTGTAAAGGAAACAGCTCTGAGTGTTGACCCCAAGGGAGAGCCCCGGGTCACCCTCGGGAGTCGCTTCCAGGACTCTGGCTGACATCCTAGAGGCCGGAGAGAAAGGTTGCCCCCCTCCCCCCCAGCCCACAGTCTCCAGGGTCCCCAGCCTTTCTGGAAAGCCTTCAACAGCAAATTACAGCCCAGCCAGGAGCAGGGCCAAGGACACAGAAGCTGGGCCATGGTTCCCCTGCCCTCGTTCCCGCATCCTTCCTCTTCCCCTGAGGCTTGAGCGCTTGCCAGATAGCCCTTCCAGCGTCCCTGCCAGAGTCCCTGGCGCTCTTCCATGCCTTTTCCAGGCAGAAAGAGGTCACCCACCCATGAAAAAGTCACAGTTGTCAATCCTGTCCCCAGGGCCCTCGTTCAGGGTGGCAGCTAGGGTTAGCTCTAGAATCCAGGAGCTCCCAATCCAGAGCTGTAGGCTGGGGGTGACTGATTTAATGGCAGAGGAGAGTGGGAGTAGGAATGAGGGTTGTTCAGGACCTGAAAGTACAGTCAGGCCTGGGGGATGCTGGAGCCGCCGCCTTCTGGTCCGTGAGAGGCAAATGCTGCCTTTTCAGAATGTGGACTGCTGGCTAAACACAGCTATTGTTGAGAGACATATATACTTATAATGGAATAAATTCTATTAAAAACTAAGGTAGGGGAGTTCCCGTCATGGCTCAGTGGTTAACGAATCCGACTAGGAACCATGAGGTTGCGGGTTCAGTCCCTGCCCTTGCTCAGTGGGTTAAGGATCTGGCGTTGCTGTGAGCTGTGGTGTAGGTTGCAGACGAGGCTTGGATCCCTTGTCGCTGTGGCTCTGGTGTAGGCCGGTGGCTACAGCTCCGATTCAACCTCTAGCCTGGGAACCTCCATATGCCGCAGAAGCAGCCCTAGAAAAGGCAAAAGACAAAAAAAAAAAAAAAAGACAACTAAGGTAGGAGTTCCCATTGTGGCTCAGCAGTAACGAACCCGACTAGTATCCATGAGGATGAAGGTTTGATTCCTGGCCCCACTCGGTGGGTTAAGGATCTGGCATTGCTGTGAGCTCCAGCATTGCCTGGAACTATGGTGTAGGTCGCAGATGCAGCTCAGACCCCTGAGTTGCTGTGGCTGTGGTGTAGGCCAGCAGCTGTAGCTCTGATTCAACCCCTAGCCTGGAAACTTCCATATGCCACGGGTGTGGCCCTAAAAAAAAAAAAAAAAAAACTAAGGTAACAAATTCCTCCAAACTCATCACTTCCTAATCATTTTAGTATATTACTGTTATCTGTGCCTTTGAGGTTATTTATCATCACATCTGTGTGGTCGAAATCCAGTATAACGATATGCAGTCTCACCTCTTCACAACACCACAGTGAAGTTGGCAGCTAGAAATCAGGCAAGGTGGGAGTATTTACAACTCAGAAATCAGTAAATGCTGTGAATCAGGGTTTGAGTTATTATTTTGCTGATTATCTAAACCTAAGAGAGTGAGGGGAAGAAAAGGTTCTAATGCAAATTAAACTCAACTGTCAGCCACATCTGTAACTGTCACCTTATGAACATCACCAAAAAACCAGGAGCTGGTGTTTGAAAGCCATTATCCTATTCAGCAAATAAGTCATTCACATTATTGACAAATTAATGAAGTTCTGACACATCTTTGTTCTTTCACACATAAATGAAAATACCAACCAACTTTCATGTCAAAACTACATTTGTTGGTCTCTTGCAACTACAGGATGGTTACAGATATGAGAGTCTGGCAAAAATCAGTGAAAGAATTCTGTGCAAATCAGTTGGCTACTGATTAATAATGTTAATATTATTAATATCAACAATATAATTCATTTTTAGATTGTATCATTTATTGTTTGTTTGGTTTTTTTCTTTTTAGGGCCATACCCATGGCATATGGAGGTTCCCAGGCTAGGGATCCAATCAGAGCTGTGTCGCTGGCCTACACCACAGCTCACAGCAATGCTGGATCCTTAACCCACTGAGCAAGGCCAGGGATCAAACCCATGTCCTCATGGATGCTAGTCGTGTTCATTAGCCACTGAGCCACAGTGGGAGCTCCTGTATCATTTACTATGTGTAATCTGTGTTCTATACATCCTTTATATCAGTAAAATTTATAATTAACACACACACACCTCATTCCACCCCCAGAGAGCAGGTTGTTAAACATTTACCAACATACCACTGGTTCGGCCCAAGGTTCAGAATTACTTTGGCACCAGAAACACAAGGTTCAAAGGTCCAAGAGGTACTCTAACCTTGACAAAAACCCGGTAGAGGACAGACACATGACTAAAAACATCTATGTATTTTTTTTAAAATGCAATCAAATACCCTTTTAAAAAAATCTTGGAGTTCCCACTGTGGTGCAGTGGAAACAAATCTGACTAGTATCCCTGAGGATGTGGGGTCCATCCCTGGCCTCGCTCAGTGGGTCAGCGATCTATTCGATACCCCCCACCCCCAGCCTGGGAACTTCTATATGCCACGGGTGTGGCCCTAAAAAAAAAAGCAAAAAAAAAAAAAAAAAAAAAAAAGCCCCAAAAAGCAAAAAACCTCACTAGGCTTTAAACTCCATGAAAGTAGAGACTTTGCCTCTTTCACTCACTGTGGTCTCTTTGGAGCTGGGTCAGTGCCTGGCACATAGGAGGTGGCTCAGTCAGTTCTTGAAAACAAAGGAATGGTTCTTCTATGCCAACTAACTTTGACTTAGCTTCTTCCTTGAGCTGTCACCCAGAGAGGGCCCCAACTGGAGACCCAGGCCTGCCCTGCTTCGCCTGGACGTTCCCCTCTCCACTGGTTCCTTGCTTCACCCAGAGTCCGGCTCCGAGAGGACTCCGGCTCCAGCGTGTCAAGTCGGTGCCTGATAGGAAGGCTCAGGGCTTTACTTCCCGGATGCTGACCCTCCAGAAGTTGGCCTTGGCCAGCTTGATGCCTTCACCTGACAAATGGACAGAATGAGAAGAAACTGAGGGATGGGTTGGGGAGAACAGGGGCCATGCCACGAGGGAAGTTCAGAAAATTACAACCCGGGAGTTCCCGTCGTGGCGCAGTGGTTAACGAATCCGACTAGGAACCATGAGGTTGCGGGTTCGGTCCCTGCCCTTGCTCAGTGGGTTAACGATCCGGCGTTGCCGTGAGCTGTGGTGTAGGTTGCAGACGCGGCTCGGATCCCGCGTTGCTGTGGCTCTGGCGTAGGCCGGTGGCTACAGCTCCGATTCAACCCCTAGCCTGGGAACCTCCATATGCCGCGGGAGCGGCCCAAGAAATAGCAACAACAACAACAACAACAAAAAAAAAGAAAATTACAACCCAAATGGCAAACCACTTAGCGTGGGAAGAAAAGTACAGGCCTGTCTCCCAACCAGAAGCCTATGGAGATTTCCAGGTCTACCTGCCACTTAGTAGCCCTGAGACTTTCGACGGGTCACTTCACCTCTGATCGTGAGCTGGCTTATGTAAAAAATGACCTACAGGGGCTACTCTAGATGGTCACCTGGGTCTCCTCCAGCCTCACTGTGTTGGGGGCTACTGCTGACACACTCCCCTGGGACCGAGAGGGCGGCAGAAGGCTCATAGATCAGAAAAAGGGCGAGGTCTGGTTTTAAGCAAAGCAATTCTTTTTAGGAGAAAGTAAACGTGTAGAAAACACCCCAGTAGGTGAGGCAGGCTGAAGAAAAATACATCAGCTTCTGAAAGGCTTGGATACATTCATGGCTGACAGTTTACTGAAGGACGCAAGGACGACGTTTGGGTCTTTACATCCCACGATGTCCTCATCTGACTTAGAGGAATGCGGGCTTCACCCACAGGGTGGCCTTTTGCTACCCTCGTGTTCTCATGTCCTTCAAACACCCTGGTTCCCATCCCTGCTGCTGCACATGTGTGCCCACACCTTCTGCCCACATCCTGAAACCACTGGCCCAAGACAGGCAAGGTGATCTGAAAACGAAGCCCTGCAGCTTCCAGAGCGCAGGCAGGAGGCCTCCTCCCAGCCCGGCCCCCCTGCTACCTCCAGTCCCCAACTGCAATGTGGGCTCGACTCCTGACAGTTAGCCCTTGGCCTCTTGCTCTGCCTGTACTTTATGATGCTCATAATAACCCTGTGGAAATGGGAGTTCCTGTCGTGGTGCAGGAAAAATGAATCTGACTAGTATCCATGAAGACTCAGCTTCGATCCCTGGCCTCGCTCAGTGGATTAAGGATCCGGCGTTGCCATGAGCTGTGGTGTAGGTGGCAGACGAGGCTCGGATCTGGGGTTGCTGTGGCTCTGGTGTAGGCCGGCGGCTACAGCTCCAATTCGACCCCTAGCCTGGGAACCTCCATATGCTGCGGGTGTGGCACTAAAAAAGCAAAAAATAAAAATAAAATAAAAATAACCCTGTGGAAATGATAAGCTTGGCCTTTTTCAATCCTGCCTCCGCACTGCAGTGATGAGTGGAGGCTTCCCTAATAGTGTTTTCTCCTGCTACGCTTCTGTTCAGAATGCCTCCAACTGCCTGCTACCATGAGTCTAAATTCATGGCCTGACTTTCAGAGGGAAGTTATCATTAATTCGACCCTAACAATGTGCCAGGCATTGAACCCAAGTGCCGTATCCCCTGACCCTCGTAGCAAGTCTAGGACAGGACCTCCGCTATTTGTCAAATGAATGAATGAATGAATGAATAACTCACCAGAACAACCCTGCAAAGCAGGTATTATTATTTCCCATGCTACCAATTATGAGACCGAGGCTTAGGGAAGTTAAATAACTTGCCCAAGGTCATGATTTTTTTAATCAAGATTTTTTAATGACTTTTATTTTTTCCATCGTAACTGGTTTACATGCAGTGTTCTGTCAATTTTCTACTGTACACAAAGGTGACCCAGTTTTACACACACACATACATTCCTTTTTCTCACATTATCAGGCTCCACCATAAGTGACTAGATATAGTTCCCAGTGCTGTATAGCAGGATCTCATTGCTTATCCATTCCAAAGGCAATAGTTTGTGTCTACTAACCCCAAATTCTCAGTCCATCCCACTCCCTCCCCCTCCCCCTTGGCAACCACAAGTCTCTTCTCCAAGTCCATGAGTTTCTTTTCGGTGGAAAGGTTCATTTGTGGTGTATATTAGATTCCAGATAGAAATGGTATCACATGGTATTTGTCTTTCTCTTTCTGACTTACTTCACTTAGTATGAGAGTCTCTGGTTGCATCCATGTTGCTGCAAATGGCATTGTTTTGTTCTTTTTTATGGCTGACTAGTATTCCGTTGTATATATGTACCACATCTTCTTCATCCATTCATCTGTCGATGGACATTTAGGTTGTTTCCACATCTTGGCTATTGTGAATAGTGTTGCAATGAACATGTGGGTGCATGTGTCTTTTTCAAGGAAAGTTTTGTCTGGATATATGCCCAAGAGTGGGATTGCTGGGTGTTAAGATTTTTTTAAATCATAGTTGATTTACAGTGTTCCTTCAATTTCTGTTGTGTGGCATTGGTCATGATTAATAAGAGGACGGATCAGAATTCAAACCCAGTCTGTCTGATTCTAAATCCTGGAGATGCTTTATATGTGAGTCTTCAAGTCTCCCCCACCCTCAAACTCCCTCACCCAGGAAGCTTCTGGCCCAGCAGACACCAAATATCACATTTGTGATATTTTTGGTCCCAGTTATTCCTGTGGAGATGGCTGCAGCCTTCATGACAGATGGCACATAATGTCACCTGGCCCACCAACAGGCACTACCCACTACCAATGGCTCATCATATCCTGAGGGTGAGCCATGTGATAAGGCCACTGCCCCTGGGAACTTCACAGCCTTCCTGGGATAGGCACACCCTTGGCCCAGCACAACCTCTGATAGGGAGAAGGCACACCCCGGAAGTCCCATGGTAGAAGTCTTTCCTTTTAGGGAATAGAAGCCTTTCCTTTTAGGGAGCTGCTCTCATGGAGAACGATGGCTCCACCTGCCACTGGATGGCAGGGCACCTCCAGGTCCCCTCTCTGCTCTTATGGAACCTACTGACCTCTGGTGGGCAAAGTGTAAATGCACAGCTGCTGGGCAGCCTTAGAGGGCTTGGCCCTCAGCCAAGCTGTGCTCCCCCATCTTCCTGTTTGGGGGAAGCCATCTACCCCTTCCAGGTAGATCTGTCTATGCCAGTGCTAGAGCAGGTAGGCGTGCCTCATTGTGCCTCAGTTTCTTCATCTGTAAAACAGGGATAACTTGATCCTCATGCTGTACAGCGGGGAAAAAAATAAATAAATTTAAAAAAAGAAAGAAAACAAAGATACCCGCCCTACTTAAACCTGGAGAAAAAGCTTTAACTGGAGGAGGCGTTCCCATCATGGGATGCAGCTTGCATCCGGTGTTGCTGTGGCCGTGGTATAGACCGGCAGCTGCAGCGCTGATTTGACCCCTAGCCTGGGAACTTCCATATGCTGCGGGTGCGGCCCGAAAGAGACCCAAATAAATAAATAAATAAATAAAAGCTGTAACTGGGGGGAAGTGGATGGATAAATTCCAGATGGCCCCAGGGGGGCACTCTGACATTTTCAGTCCCTGACCGGAATGATTACAGTTTAACAGTGTGACGCAACCTTTTTCATGTCACAGCCCACACAGAGCACACTTGTCTAGCACACAGGGATAAAAAGGAAGAGCTGCTCCGGGCTCGGCCCCGCTCCCCCAGAGCCTGAGGCATGGACGTCCCAGCATGCCTGGAATCCTGGGGCGGCAAGCGCTGCTCTGTGTCAACATAGTCACAGAAGCAGTGGGGAGCCTGGTCAGGATTCTCTTTCCCCTCTTTCTGGAAGAGTCAGCCAGCAAAGGGTTTGGTGGGGGGCCCTGCTTCTCAGAGACCCACAGGGACCACAGACACAGGTGGGATTGGCTACTGAGCAGCGGGCAAGGGCCTCATGGGCCTGCCTTGTGCTCCTTCCTTGGCACAGACAGCCGAAGAGATCACGGCCACCCCGCAGGCCTCTGGACCAAAGCAGCCTGCATCTAGGGATAATCTGGGTCCATCAGAGACCAAAGACGGGGTGTTCGGTCAGAGCAAAATGTGGGACGGGGCATCTGCCATCTGTCTCCCCAGAAGCTTCTTTTCTCCTCCTGCCACCCCCTCCCGCCTCATTGATGCGTTCATCCCCAAAGCCCTTCATGAGGGGCACCCAACTGCCAAACCCCACGCCGTGCACTGGGACGACAGGCTGGAACTGCTGGCTTCCAGGCACTTAGTCTGGTAGAAAGACAGACATGGCAAGAGGGGCGCGGAATAAGGTGTGAGAAGTCCAGTGGGTGTCTGCGAAGAGGAGGGAAGGCGAGAGGGTCTAAGACATCTTGGGGTGTCAGGAAAGCTGGCAAGGACCCTTGAAGGATAAATGGGGAGTGAGGAGGGAAGAGTAAAAACAGCTTTCCAGACAGAAGGACATGTACAAAGGAGGCCGGGAGATGAGCGGGGGAGGCATGGTCCAAGCTCTTCAAGGGGTCCAGTGCTGTTAGAATATGAAGTGCTTGGGAGTTCCCGTCGTGGTGCAGTGGTTAACGAATCAGACTAGGAACCACGAGGTTGCAGGTTCGATTCCTGGCCTCGCTCAGTGGGTTGAGGATCTGGCATTGCCGTGAGCTGAGGTGTAGGTAGCAGACACGGCTCGGATCCCACGTTGCTGTGGCTGTGGTGTAGGTTCCCCTAGCCTGGGAACCTCCATATGCTGTGGGTGCAGCCCTAGAAAAGACAAAAAGATGAAAAACAAAACAAAACAAAACAAAACAATGAAGTGCTGTGTGGGAGTGGGGCGGAGGCTGAGGGTGCCGGGTAGGCTGCAGCCAGATCAGAGAGATGCCAGTTAAAGGAGCTTTTACCTTCGTTCCGAAGGCCATGGGGGCCGCTGGGGCATTTAGCAGCAGAGAGTCATGCTCGTGATCCGAATCACCGTTAAGCAATGCTGCTCTGGTGGCACAGGGAAGGGCCGGGTGTCCAGGCAGCGAGACTGCTGACGAGGCCGCTGCTGTCATTTGGGTTATATGAGCTCAGAGCCTGAACTAGGATGATGTCAGGGAGGGTATAAGGGAGAGATTCAAGAGCCCTTGAACAAGCGGAATCAACAGAACGTGGCTGGAGTTTCCGTCGGGGCTCAGCAGTAATGAATCTGACTACTATCCATGAGGACGCAGGTTTGATCCCTGGCCCCGCTCCGCGGGTTGAGGATCCAGTGTTGCCGTGAGCTGTGGTGTAGGTCACAGACGCGGCTCGGATCCCATGTTGCTGTGGCCTATGCCAGCGGCTCCAGCTCCAATTCAACCCCTAGCCCGGGAACTTCCAAATGCCGTGGGTGTAGCCCTAAGAAGAAAAAAAAAAAAAAGAAAAGAAAAAGAAAAAAAGAGAAAAGAAACAGAAAGGAAGCTAGTGTGCCTGGGTGATAAGGGAGAGAGGTCGTGCCAAAGGAATGGCCAGGTTTCTGGCTTGAATCACTGGGTATGTGCCATTCACTGAGCTCGGGGCCTCAGGGAAGGCCCAGGCTGGGGCAGGGGAGGGAGACGAATGCCACTGTGGATACGCTGGGTTTGAGGTACTCGTGGGACATGGAGGTGGGGATGTCTGGCAGCCTGTTGGCTACAAAGGTGCTGTCACTCAGCAGCTGAGGTCTGGGCTGGAGATATGAATTTGGACGTCTTCAGCATGTAAGCGGTAGCTGAAGTTGTGGTCACGAGTGAGATGATGAATGGGATGATAAATAAGAGGGCTCAGGATGGGACTCGAGCTCACAGGCATTTAAGAAATGTAAAGAGGCATTCCCTTGCGGCTCATGAGGTTAAGGAACCAGTGTTGTCATTGCTGTGGCTCTGGCTACAGCTGTGGCACAGGTTCGATCCCTGGCCCAGGAACTTCCACATGTGGTGGGCACAGCCAAAAAAAAAAAAAAAATGTAGAGAAAGTGCGGGGGGAGCCACGTGTCCAGGAATGAAGGGAGGAGAGAATGGCCCACAGAGCCAGATGCACCAGAGAAGGCAAATAGGATAGAGTGGAGGAGTTCCCACTGTGGTGCAGTGAGTTAATGATCCGGCTTGTCTCTTGGGAGGCCCTGGTTCGATCCCCAGTGGGTTAAGGATCTGGTGTTGCTGCTGCTGTGGCATAGGTCTCAGCTGCAGCTCAGATTGGATGCCTGGCCTGGGAACTTCCATGTGCCTTGGCTGGGGCCGAAAGAGAGAGAGAGAGAGAGAGAGAGAGAGAGAGAGAGAGAAGATAGAGTGGAAATATGGGCTGGGTCCAGAAGCTTGGAGTGTGAAGGGGAAGAAACAACAGAAGCTAGACCTGTGGCAAAGGAGGGTTTTTTTGAGGGTGTTTGTTCAAATGTCCACACTGAGGGGAAAGATGGAGAGAGAGGGAGAGGCTGACGCTAGAGGAGAGAGAGAGGGTGTAGGTGACGGAGGCGAGGGGACTGGACCTGAGCACACGGGGGAGGCGGGTCTCGGCCGTGGGCAGGAGGAGGGAGTTGGGGGTAGGGGCGCTGCTGGTTGGGGCTGCTGAGAAGCCTGGAGATCAGCGTGCACAGGAGGATGCTGAGGGGGTACTTTTGGGATCACCACCTGCGGAAGGGAAGGAATGGAAGCGGTACTGGAGGAGGAAGACTTTGGGTTGCAACGCAGGTTTGACGAAGGCCTCACCCAGGCCCACGGGAAGCTCTGGAGCCAGGAGTTGGGACCAAGGGCTGGGCCCTTATGCCCCGCATCAGCCATTCATTGGACACAGGCTGCCCTGGGAGTGGGCGCGCCTTTGGGCAAAGCAGCTCTCTTCAGCTCAGGCAGTCCCCAAAGGGGTCTGACAGCTGAGGGCCGCTGGCTGCAGGCACAGATCAGGGAAGCACATACAGTGCCCGCTACAGAGAGGAAGGGGGCGCCATTGCATTTGAGTTGGATCTGTGAGTGGGATTCATGGAGAGTTCACACTGTTGGCCTGAATTTTGCTCTGTGAAAATGCAAACAGGCCCTTCTGCTCAAAAGAGGGGTGGGCGGGGGTCCGGTGCTGAAGGCAAGTGGAATGGAGGTGGGATGGCTGCTTCCGGACCCTGAAGAGGAGCTGCCCAGGGACATAGGGTAGGATTGCCAGGTGGTGGTGGAGTCTTAGTTGAAAGTAGAGGGAGCTCTTGGAGTTCCCTTCCTGGCTCAGTGGAAACCAATCTGACTAGTATCCATGAGGACGCAGGTTTGATCCTTGGCCTCACTCAGTGGGTTAAGGATCCGGCATTGCCATGAGCTGTGGATCACACGATACTTCGACTGTGGTGTGGGCCGGCAGCTACAGCTCCAATTTGACCCCTAGCCTGGGAACCTCCATATGCTGCGGGTGCAGCCCTAAAAAAACAAACAAACAAACAAAAAAAAAAAGGAAGAAGAAAAAAGAAAGCAGAGGGAGTTCCCATTGTGGCACAGTGGAAACGAATCTGACTAGTATCCATGAGGACACAGGTCCTATCCCTGGCCTCGCTCAGTGGGTTAAGGATCCTGTGTTGCCATGAGCTGTGGCGTAGGTTGCAGACAAGGTTTGGATCCCGAGTTGCTGTGGCTGTGGTGTAGGCCGGCGGCTACAGCTCCAATTCGACCCCTAGCCTGGGAATCTCCATATGCTGCAGGTGCAGCCCTAAAAAAAAAAAAAAGGAAAGTAGAGAAGGAATCATTTTGGCAGGTTCAATAGCATTCAGATTTCAAGATCTCTCATCCTCAGCTATGTGTCTTCCTTCCCTCGGATTTACTTTGTACCAAGAAACGTCTATATTACTTAGGAACATTTTATGCAACTATATTCCTAAATTCACAAATTCTTTACCTAAACTATTTCCTAAACAAGACCTAAATTCAAGGACTTCAGTATATAAGTCTTATTTTTGTTACAATAGTTACTTCTGCTAATGACAAAAATCTGGCAAATGGCAATAATCTGGCTAATGGCAAATAAAACAATGTGGACCTTAAACATTATAAACCAACCAGAAAATTATTTCAGCATTGACAATAAAGAAAACAAACCCTGCGAGTTCCTGTCGTGGCTCAGCAGTTAACGAACCTGACTGGCATCCATGAGGACATAGGTTCGATCCCTAGCTTCACTTAGTGGGTTAAGGATGCATTGCTGTGAGCTGTGGTGTAGGTTGCAGATGGGCTCAGATCCCGTGTTGTTGTGGCCCTGGCGTAGGCTGGCAGCTACCGCTCCAATTGGACCTCTGGCCAATTGCCTCAGGTGTGGCCCTAAAAAGAGAGAGAGACAAAAAAAAAAAAAAAAAAAAAGAAAGAAAAAGAAAAGAAACCACCCTAATCTATGAGCAGATGAATGAAAATGGCAGGCGTCAGGATGAAACCTAATTAGTATGCAAATCCAAAATATAGGACATTTCAAAAGAAAATTAATTATGAAGCAACAAAGGAAAAACTGTGGCTGTAATGATGAAATATAGAACAGGTGTCTCGTTGGGTACTGGAGTGGAAAAAATAAAAAAAACAATTACACTTTCCAATTAAATGGGCTTTTAAAATCCGCACAGGAATGATATGGATAGTCATTCAAAAACAATGCTTTGCTGCTCAGAAAAGAGAGGGTACCGTCAGCAGGGGGAGTGGGTAGGATGAGAATTCACTCGGCTTCGAGTGCGGGCTACTCTGCTAACCATGCCTCACTCAGGAAACCAGCTTGTCATCCATGAGTACTTATGAGTGAGTAGCAACAATTTTTATAACTGGCAGTAGCAATATGGTTCCTAGGAAATAAATGACCCCCAATTTAAGAACAAAGTCAACATTTGTGACAGGGCCTCACCCTGCTTCCCTGCACAGATTTGCCACTGAGCATACATCCTTGGCCCAAGCTATTAGTGACTCTAATTGTAGAAATTTTAGGACACAGAGAATGGCAGACGAATAGGGCAGCATTGCTTTGCTGCTCCCTAAAATCATTCTAGATACAAAGGGAGTCGGTCCTGCTTCCAGCTGTACTTTTTTGCCTGTTTTGGCGACATCTGCAGCATGCAGAAGTTCCTGGGCCAGGAATGGAACCCACACCACAGCAGTGACCGAAGCCACAGCAGTGATGCCAGATCCTTATCCACTAGGCCACCAGGGAACTCATTTCAGCTGTACTTAGGGAGAGAGATGGGGCTGCCCACAGCCTCCAGGGGTGGTTCACTCCCGCAAATATCATCCTACAGCTCCTTCCAGCAGCCTGCTGGACATCAGCACAGATCCCAGGAGCTCCAACTACTGTTCACCATCCTTCAGCCTCTAGTCTCAGGTGCACATGCGCAGGTGCAGAGTATACACCTGTGCAGAGTACGACGAGAATGCCTGCTTCATCATGCTCCGGACAGTCTACTGAGGGATTTGCCCTCATGACCTCATTTTTTTCCTATGAAGAACCCTATAAAGTACATACAGGCAGACCTCATTTTATTCTGCTTCACTTCACTGCACTTTGCAGACACTGCTTTTTAGAAATCGAAGGTCTGCGGCCACCCTTAATGAAGCAAGTCTATCCGTGCCATTTTTCCAACAGTACTTGTTCACTTCGTGTCTCTGTGTCATGTTTTGGTAACTCATAATATTCCAAAATTTTTCATTATTATTATATTTGTGATGGTGATCTCTGATCAGTGATCTTTGATGTCACCATTGTAAAAAGATTATGACTCACTAGAAGTTCAGGTGATAGGATTTCTTAGCAATAAAGTCTTTACATTAAGGTATGTACCATTGTTTTATTATTTATTTAGAGCCGCACACACAGCACATGGAAGTTCCCAGGTTAGGGGTTACATTGGAGCTGCAGCCACAGGCCTAAACCACAGCCACAGCAACTCGGGGTCCAAGCCGTGTCTGCAACCTACACCACAGCTCAGGGAAACACCGGATCCTTAACCCACTGAGCGAGGCCAGGGGTCAAACCTGCATCCTCACGGATACTAGTCAGGTTTGTTTCCGCTGAGCCATGATGGGAACTCCCTGTACATTTTTTTTTTTAAGAAGTAATGCTACTGCACACTTAATAGGCTGTAAACATAACTGTTACATGCACTGGGAAACCAAAAAATTCATGTGACTTGCTTTATTGCAATATTTGCTTTCTCATGGTGGTGGATCTAAACCTACAATATCCTGAAGTGTGTCTATACTGCTATTATCCCCACTTTATAGATGAGGCGGTTGAGGCACAGAGAGCTAAAGTGACTTGCCAAGGTCACAGGCAGTGAGAGCCAGCACCTAAACATAGGCAGTCTGATGGCAAGGTTGTGCCCTTCCCAAAATGCTATGATGCCTCCCGTGTCTTGAGGACTAGACCAGTGATTTCTATTTGTTCTCTCCTCACGGTCCCCCCTGAAAATCTAGTGAAACCAATGCAGAAAAGTGCCCGTCTGCTTATGTATGTACACCTGTTACTTTCAAAGAGTTCAAGGGCCCTCTAAAGGTCAACCTGAATCCTGTGGAGTCTGGGGTAAGAACCTCTGCTATAGGCCAGTCTTCTCCCAGGAAGTAGCTTGGCCTAGACCCCCACCTGGCTCGCAGACCCCCAGCCTCCTCTGGAGAGGGTGTGTCCGCGGCTCCGGGGACACTCTCACAGCCGAAGTTCAGAAAGATCTGGCTCTGTGACCCGACACTTGTGACCTCACATTTTCCCCGTATCATGCCCAGTGTCATCTCCTGCTGCACCACAGTGAGGCGTCTGATGGGCAAGCCCAGCCCTGTCCCAGAGGTGATAAGAAAGCGCTGAGATTTTTTTTTTTTTTTTTTTAGGTACTGCTTTTTAAAATTTTTTTAATTTTTTTCAAAGATTTTTTTCACAAAGCAATCAGGGCACTGTGTTCTAAATGTAAAAACAGCAGGAGGGAAATCAAGCTCCCTGCACAGCAGATGAAAACCAGGGATGCCAAGGGTGCTGTAAGCACTGCTACAGGTCAGAACTGGGGATTGAGTCAGGAAAGGACACGAGGGGACACAGACGGAAACCTGCTCTGAGGGCATCCAGGCTGGGTGCGGCGGTTTGGCCTGCACTATCCAAGATTCAGTCAGTTACCGCTGCCCCAGAGCTCAGAGCTCTCAGCAAAGAGGTGTGGGATTCACGTTTGAGCCCAGGACAGGTGGCGGCCACTACGGCCACAGTTCATTCTTTTGAGCAACAGCTAGTATCTGGTATACATCTATTTTACCAAGCATTTACTGTAGGCCAGGCACCGTTCTGAGCACTTTACAAATAGTAACTCACTTCGGGAGTTCCCACTGTGGCTTAGTGGGTTAAGAACCTGACTAGTATCCGTGAGGACATAGAGTCGATCCCTGGCCTGGCTCCGTGGGTTAAGGATCTGGCACTGCCGTGAGCTGTGGTGCAGGCCACAGACGTGGCTCAAATCCCGAGTTGCTGTGGCTGTGGTGCAGGCCTCAGCTGCAGCTCCAATTTGACTCCTAGCCTGGGAACTTCCATAGGCCACAAGTGCTGCCCTAAAAAAAAAAATACACACACACACACACACACACACACACACCCCATTCTTGTACCATCATGATGAGAATGATACTGCTATTGCCTCCATTTTCCAGAAAGCTTGAAGCACAAGTGACATTAAATGACTTGGCTGAAGCTATACAGCTAGTTACTGGTGGAGCTGGGACTCAAACTCAGTCTGGCCCGAAGCACCCACGCTTTGTGGCAATCGTGGTCCAGGGACTGGGCCATGGAGCAGTGAGCAGTGCAGGGTTGGTCCCCGCCTCCAAGGTGCTTCCCCTCTAGAATGGCCTCAGGGCTGTGGACAGGCAATTCCAGCCCATGGGGATAAGTTCAACCGTCTCGGTGGGGACTCTGGAACTGTGCTCCAGAGCGGCCCCCCTCCCTGGGGAGGGCTGGGCTCCAGAGCAGCAGCCAACAGGTTGCTCCCTCCGGCCCAGGTTCAAAGGAGCCAAACAGGAGGGGAACCATTTCTGGTTGTGAGGCGTCCTTCAGCTCCTATTCTGAAGGTTGGAAACCAAACCACTGTGAGTGAGGCTGCCATCAGGAGTTTCAGGAGCACAGGGACCAAGCAAGGGTTCTCCCTCCTGTCTGGGGTATTACAGCAGGGGCTCCCTACAGACCTGTTCCCTTGTCCCTCTTTTCCTGCAGAGAGAACGGGCTCCCTGAGGAGCAAGGCCAAGGTCTGCATCTTTCTCCATCATACCCTCAGGGTCCGGCACAGGCTGGGACCTAGTCAGCACTCAGGAAATGTCTATCTCATTCATTCATTCAACCAGTATTTACTGAGCATCTCCTATGTTACCAGGAACTACTAGGCTCTGGGATATAACAGTGGTCCCCTCCCCCCAAATCCCTGTCCTCACTGTGGGGGTGCCAGACAGTAAACAAAATGAGCAACAAAAATATATAGGGGAGTTCCCATTGTGACACAGTGGTAACAAACCTGACTAGTATCCATGAGGATGCGGGATTGATCCCTGGCCTCGCTCCGTGGGTTAAGGATCCGGTGTTGCCATGAGCTGTGGTGTAGGTCGCAGATGTGGCTCAGATACGGTGTTGCTGTGGCTGTGGTGTAGGCCGGCAGCTGCGGCTCTGATTCGACCCCTAGCCTGGGAACTTTCATATGCTGCAGGTGTGGCCCTAAAAAGAAAAAAAAAAATAGCTAGCTAGCTAGCTATGGTCTCAGGGAATATGAAAGCAAGGAAGATAGGATGTATGGGGAGGCAGTGAAATTGTGAGACAGAATGGGCAGCGAAGACCTCTCTGAGAAAAGACCTGAAGCAGGGAAGGGAATGGGCCAAGCAGATACCTGAGGGAAAGGTGCTCCAGGCAGGGGCATAACAAATGCAAAGGGCGCAGGGCAGGAATAGGCCTGCAGGGTTGGAGGGCCAGGGAGCACCACGGCTGGAGGGGAGTGGGCTGAGGGGGATTGTAGCAGGAGTTAACAGGAATTGAGATCAGAATGAATGAACAAGTAGTGCAGACTGTGTCTGGTGCCCAGGAGCGAGGGGACCAAACCAGCTGCCCAGCAGCGTGGCAGCCCTCCAAGTCCTGCTGGGACTCACAGGGCGGGGTGGGGGGGTGGTCCCCCAGGCATGCCTATTAATAACTCACTCTGTCTCCAGCTCCATTCCAAAGGCATCACTGGGTTCTCAGCTCTGGCTTCCCCACTCCACCCCCAGGCCCTTGAAGCCTGGGAGGACAGACCGGGGCTTCCTTGAAACTTCTCCTCCTCCTCCTCAGTCTGGGATTAGAGCTGAGCAGGTAGGAGCAAGCTAAGATTAAGAATTGCTGTACAGCAGACACTGTCACAATATTGTAAATCAACTTTTTAAACAACTATAAAATTGGCCTTTAGCATTTATGCAGTCCATTCTTCTACCGCCAGAAAACACTCCCCTCACTGGTCCTTAAAGATGCTATGATAGGGGAGTTCCCACTGTGGCTCGGTGGGTTAAGAAGCCAACTAGTCTCCATGACAGCTCAGGTACAATCCCTGGCTTCGCTCAGTGGGTTAAGGATCTGGTGTTGCCCCAAGCTGCACTGCAGGTCGCAGATGCAGTTCGGATCTGGTGTGGCTGTGGCTGTGGCTGTGGTGCAGGCCGGCAGCGGCAGCTTTGCTTTGACCCCTAGCCTGGGAACTTCCATATGCCGCGGGTGTGACCCTAAAGAGTAAAAAATAAAAACTGCTGTGATGGAGGGCATGATGGGATGTGGCCATCTATTCCCTCTGGTCCCTCCGAGAGAAAAAACACTTTGAGTTAGGGTCTTAGCCAGCACACTGTCCTTCAAAGTCCCACGTTCCCACCTCCCTCCTTCACTCTGGCTCCACCTTCGGAGGCGAAAAGAACAAGTGGCCTTGCTTTCCTTTTGGGTTCTCTATGTATCCGAGTCTTGTGGCCTGCACTGTCCCCAAAGAGTCGAAGGTCAAACCCTCTATTATCTAAAAGATGATATGTACTTTAGATACTTTGGATGTGAGCTGCATACTTTTTCTGTATTAACAGATCTCTTTACCTGCTCTGTGGCTTGCCTTTTCACTCTCTTAATCACAGAAACTTTTTTTTTTCTTTCTATGGCCCAGGTCCTAGCCCAGGAACTTCCATTTGCCGCTACAGCTCTGATTCAACCCCTAGCCTGGGAACCTCCATATGCTGTAGGTGTGGCTGTAAAAAAAAGACAAAAAATAAAATAAAATAAAAATAATAAAAGGCCTATCATATCCCAAAGATAAGGAAAATATCTTGATATATTACTTTCTAGTAGTTTTGTATTTTGCTTCGCACATTTAGATCTATGATTTACCTGGAATTGATTTTTGTGGATGATATGAGGTAGTGGTCAAATTTTCTTTTTGCCATATGGATAGACAGTTGTCCCAGCAAAGTTTTTTTTTTTTAGATCCTTTCCTTATTGAAGAGCAGTGGCACGTCTGTTTATCTGTTATATCTGTGTGGGATGTGTCCAGATGTTTCTGGATTCTCTATTCTGTTTCATTAAACTATTTGCCTACCACTGGTCCAATATCACAGTTTTAATTACTTAATTACTTTTACTATGTAATAAGATATCTAGTAGAACAAGTCTTTCCACCCAGTTCTTCAAGAAGGCTTTGGCTATTCTTGGACCTTTCTATTTCCATATAATTTAAATTAGCTTGTCAAGTCTCCCCTACTTACATACATATATACAACTTCTGGATTTTTTTTTTTTTTTTGCCTTTTTCAGGCCACACCCATGGTATATGTAAGTTCCCAGGCTAAGGGTAGAATCAGAGCTGCAGCTGCCGGCCTACACCACAGCCACAGCAACATGGGATCCGAGCCACATCTGCAACCTACACCACAGCTCCTGGCAATGCCGGATCCTTAACCCAATGATCAAGACTAGGGATCGAAACTGCGTCCTCACAGATACTAGTCAGTTTTGTTACCGCTGAGCCACGATGGGAACCAATTGTTGGGATGTTTGAATGGGGTCTCACTGAATCTATAAATCAGTTTGCAGAGAACTGACACCTTAAAGATACTGTATTTTCCAACTCACAAACACAGTACATCACTCCACTTATTTAAGTTTTAATTTTTCTCAATAATCTTTTATAGTGGTTTTTTTTTTTTTTTTTTTTTTTTTTTTTGTCTTTTTGTCTTTTCTAGGGCCGCACCCGCAGCATATGGAGGTTCCCAGGCTAGGGGTCGAATCGGAGCTGTAGCCACTGGCCTACACCAGAGCCACAGCAACAAGGGACCCGAGCCACGTCTGCAACCTACACCACAGCTCACGGCAACGCCGGATCCTTAACCCACTGAGCAAGGCCAGGGATCGAACCCGCAACCTCATGGTTCCTAGTCGGATTCCTTAACCACTGAGCCACAACGGGAACTCCCTTCAGTGTTTTACATAAAGGCCTTGTACATATTTTTCAAGACTTATCCCTAAGCATTTGTTATGCTATTGTAATGACTTTATATTTTTTAAGTATCCAACTTTTTATTTGATTATATACAGAAATATAACTGATTTTTGAACATTGACCCCATGTTCACCAACCTTTCTAAATTCATTTATCAATGCAAATGTTTATCTTTCAATTCTTTGAGACATTCTATGTACACAGTCATGCTTTCTACAAATGATGCCTGTTGTTCCTTCCTTTCCAAATCTTTAAACCTTTTGTTCCTTTTCTATTATTATTATTTTTTTTTGGCCACACCCAAGGCATGTGGAAATTCCTGGGCCAGGGATCAAACCTGCAGCACAGCAGTGATCCAAGCTGCTGCAGTGACAACACCAGATCCTTAACCCCAAGCATAAGAGAACTCGTTTCTTTTTCTTATTGTAATGGCTAGGATTTCCAGCACGATGGTAATACAGGGAAGCCTTATTTCATTTCCAATTTTTGCTCTTTTTTTTTTTTTTTTTTTTTTTTGGTTGTGTCCAAGTTCCCATGGCCAGGGATCGAACCTGTACCACAGCAGTGACAATGCTGGATCCTTAACTGCTAGGCCACTAGGGAACTCAGAGGCAAACTTTTAAGTATGATACTAGGTGTAGGATTTTTTGTAGATACTTTTTATCGTAATTAAGAAATTTCTGGAGTTCTCCTGTGGTGCAGAGGGGTTAAGGATCCAGTGCTGTCAATGCAGTGGCTGGGGTTGCTGCTGTGGCACAGGTCTGATCTGTAGCCTAGCCTGGGTATTTCCATATGCTGCAGGTGCAGCCCTGAAAAGCAAAATAAATGAATAAATAGGGATATAATTTAGCCTTAAAAAGAAAAGAAATTCTATCATATGGAACAACATAGATGAACCTTGAAGACATTATTCTATGTGAAAAACGCGAGTCACAAAAAGACATGTACTGAGGGATTCCAATAATTTGAGGTATCTAAAGTGGTAAAATCCATAGAAACAAAGTAGAATGGTGGTTACAAGGGGCTGGGGTGGGGGGCAGGAAGGGAGAGGTGCTGTTTAATGGGTGAATAGTTTTAGATTTATAAGACGAAAAAGTTCCATAAATCTGTTTCTCAGCACTGTGAATATATTTCACACTACTGAACTGTGCATTTAAAAATGGTTAAGATGGTAAATTTTATGTTATGTGGTTTTTTGTTGTTTTGTTTTGTTTTTTACAGCTGCACCTGTGGCCTATGTAAGTTCTTGGACCAGGGACTGCATCCAAGCTGCAGCTGCCACCTACACTACAGATGTGGCAATGATGGATCCTTTTTTTTTTTTTTTTTTGGCCAGATCCTTAACCCACTGAGTGAGGCCAGGGATTGAACCCACAACCTCATAGTTCCTACTCGGATTCGTTTCCACTGTGCCACGACAGGAACTCCAACGATGGACCCTTTAACCCAATTTGCCAGATCGGGGATTGAACCTGTGCCTCCGCAGTGACCAATGCCGCTGCAGTCAGATTCTAACTCACTTTGCCACAGCAAGAACTCCCTGTTATGTGTTTTTTACCATGATTTTTTTAAAAGAAGAAAAATATGGGAGTTCCCGTCGTGGCTCAGTGGAAACGAATCTGACCGGCATCCACGAGGACAAAGCTTCGTCCCTGACCTCACTCAGTGGGTTAAGGACCCGGCGTTGCCATGATCCGTGGTGTAGGTTGCAGACGCAGCTCAGATCCCAAGTTGCTGTGTCTGTGGTATAAGCCAGCAGCTACAGCTCCAATTCAACCCCTAGCCTGGGAACCTCTATATGCCTGGGGTGTAGCCCTAAAAAGACAAAAAAACTAAAAAATAAAATAAATAAATATAGGAAGAAAAATATGTTGAACATCATCTGTCATTAGGGAAATGCAAATTAAAAGCATGAGATAGCACTGAAGAACTGTCACAGATCAGAGGAGACTAAAGTGTCATGACAGCTAAATGCAATGTGAGATCCTAGATTGGATCCTAGAACATAAAGAGGACATAGCGGAAAAACTGGTGAAATCCAAATGAAATCTGTTCTAATGTTATTGTACCAGTGTTAATTTCTCAGTTTTGACAAATGTACTAGGGTTTTAATTTATCAATTAAAATTTCTATTTTTATACAGTTTTTAAAGGTTACTCTTCATTTAGCCGAACTATTGGCTCTATTCCCTGCATTGTACAATACATCCTTGAGCCTAACACCCAATATGGTTTTCTACCTATGAGGCTGCTAGGGCTGCTATAACAAAATACTATGGACTGGGTGGCTTAAATAGGCATGTATTTCTCACAGTTCTAGAGATTGGGTAAGCCAAGATTAAGGTGCTGGCTGATTCTGTTCCTGATGAGAGCTCTTTTCATAACTTGCAGATGGCCACCTTCTTGCTATGTTCTCACATGGTAGAGAAAGAGGTGGACAGAAGACTTCCCACTGTGGCTCAGTGGGTTAAGGACCCAACATTATATCTGTGAGGATGCGGGTTCAATCCCTGGCCTCGTTCAGTGGCTTAGGATTTGGTGCTGCTGCAAGTCACGGCATAGGTCACATGTGGCTTGGATCCAGTGTTGCCACGGCTGTGGGGTAGGCCAGCAGCTGCAGCTTCGATTCAACCCTGGGCCTGGGAACTTCCATATGGTGCAGGTGCAGCCATTAAAAAAAAAAAGAGGAGGGGGGGAGGTGGAGAGAAAGAGACATACAGACAGAGACAGAGAAAAGAGAGAGTGTGAGCTCTCTGGTCTCTTCTTGTAGGGGCACTAATCCCATCGTGAGGTCCGTGTCCCAATTCCCTCCCCTCCCCCACCCCCCGCCGCCACCACCTCATCTAACTCCCATTACCGCCCCAAGGCCCATCTCCACATTCCATCACATTAGGGGTTAGGGCTTCGACATATGAATTTGGAGGTGGATGCAATTCAGCCCGTAGCATTATAGAAGATGTTCATGTTAGGGAAACTGTAGTAAAGAGTACACAGGAACTCTATGCTATTTTTGGAACTTGTCTATAAATCTAAAATTATCCAAAGATTTTTTTTTTAAAAGTTAAAAAAATCAAGGTAAGAAGAGTTAAAGGGGCTCGTGAGAGGCATTCTGATCGTCCATCCCAGGATCAGGCTGGGTCAAAAGGAAGAAAGCGGGTGGCAGAACTGCAGTACTGGGAGAAAACAGGAGGATCACGGTTCTACGAAATTTAAAAGCAGGTTGAGTTCACCATTAGCGATGCTTTTTGTTTTCCTGGAGGAATATAAAAGATTAAAAGCTCAAGTGTAACAGACTGTGCTTTGTTAAAGTTGAGTGAAAAAGCAGTCAGATGAAGAAGCAGAGTAAAACATCAAAGAAATAAAAAAGGGCAGATTTTCCCTTAAGAAAAGGAAGTGGTCTGCAGTGGTTAGGCTCCCAAAATGCTTCAAACAGCTACTTTTTAAAAAGCTTTTCAATTTCTCTTAAACAATAAAATGACACATCCAAATGTCACCAGTTATTGCAATGGCAACATTTTACCATTTTTATCACAGTTAAAAATTTGCAAAATCAAAAAAAAATTTTTGCAAAACCAAACAAAAAAACAACAGAGTAAGACTCTCCAAAATTTCAATATGGCTCTTTATGCTAACATTAAAACCCTGTAGTTTCTAAGAGGAATGGAGAAAAGTTGTTGGTGGGAATGTAAATTGGTACAACCACTATGGAGAACAGTATGGAGATTCCTTAAAAAAACTAAATATAGAACTACCACATGACCCAGCAATCCCAATCCTGGGCTTATATCCAGAGAAAACCATAATTTGAAAAGAGACATGCACCCCAATGTTCACTGCAGCACTATTCACAATAGCCAAGACCTGGAAGCAACTTAAATGTCCATCAACAGAGGGCTGGATAAAAAAGATGTGGTACATACATACGATGGACTATTACTCAGCCACAAAAAGAATGAAATAATGCCATGTGCAGTAACATGGATGGACCTAGAGATTATATTAAGTTGGATAGAAAAAGATAAATATTATGATATCATTTATATGTGGAACCTAAAAAAAGAGTACAAATGAACTTACTTCAAAGCAGAAACAGACTCACAGACATAGAAAACAAACTTACAGTTCCCAAAGGGTGGTGGGAGGGATAAATTGGGAAGATGGAACTAACAGATACACACCAGCATATATAAACTAAATAAACAGGAGTTCCCGTCGTGGCACAGTGGTTAACGAATCTGACTAGGAACCATGAGGTTGCAGGTTCGGTCCCTGCCCTTGCTCAGTGGGTTAACGATCCGGCGTTGCCGTGAGCTGTGGTGTAGGTTGCAGACGCGGCTCGGATCCCGCGTTGCTGTGGCTCTGGCGTAGGCCAGTGGCTACAGCTCCAATTTGACCCCTAGCCTGGGAACCTCCATATGCCGCGGGAGCGGCCCAAGAAATAGCAACAACAACAACAAAAAAAAAAAAAGACAAAAGACAAAAAAAAAAAAAAAAAAAAAAAAAAAAAAAAACTAAATAAACAACAAGGATTTACTGTATAGCCCAGGGAACTATATTCATTATCTTGTAATAAACTATAATGGAAAATTAAAAAAAAAGAATACAGATATAGGAGTTCCCGCTGTGGCTCAATGGTTAACAAACCCGACTAGTATCCATGAGGTTGCGGGTTCGGTTCCTGGCCTTGCTCAGTGGGTTAAGGATCTGGTGTTGCCATGAGCTGTGGTGTAGGTCGCAGACGCAGCTCGGATCACATGATGCTGTGGCTGTGGTGTAGGCCAGCAGCTGTAGCTCCGATTCAACCCCTAGCCTGGGAACCTCCATATGCCGCGCGGGTGCGGCCCTAAAAAGACAAAAAGACAAGAATACAGAAATATATAACCAAATCACTTTGCTGTACACCTGAAAATAACACAATATTATAAGTCAACCATATATACTTCCAAAAAAACTAATCACCCTTCAAATCTAAAAACAAAATAGAACATTTCAGTAGGAGTATTATAGTAGCAGTGGTAAGAGGTTGTGGTCAGAGCAGAGTATTGGACCTCATAGGTGGTGGAGATGATATCCAAGGAGTTTGTGGCTAAAGGGGAGTGGGGGTAAAGGTCATTGTTTGGAGCCGAGGAACTGTGAGGAGGTTATGGTTGGTTCTCCATGCAACGCACGGACAGAGATGAGGTGGAGAGGAGGGCTCAGTTGCAAAGCCCTCATTGGCTGCAGGAGGGTAACTGGAAAGCTGGCCACACAGCCCTGGGCCTTCCTAGGATCCCCCAACCCTCTTTCTCCCAGTTCTTGCTAGCTCACACCTACCCCGACTCAAACCTTTTCCTTCCAAATTCAGAAATCGGGAGGAAAGCAAAGAAAAAAGCCTTATCTCGCAGTACCACCTCACACACATGCCAGATGTCTAAGTACAATTCCTGCAAATAATACAAGGAGGCTAAAACACTCTTCCTGCCCCAATGCCTTGCAATCCAGGTGAACAGATACAAACATGGATACAAACACTATATACTGATGTCACTGAAGCAGCGTGACATTGAATATTTGTGTATACGACACTTCTCCACAAATAGCAAATGTGACATAAAAGACAAGTTATCTTTTGTTTATCTCAATATCTTTTTTTTTTTTTTTCGTCTTTTCTAGGGCTGCACCCAAGGCATATGGAGGTTCCCAGGCTAGGGGTCGAATTGGAGCTGTAGCCTCCAGCCTACGCCAGAACCACAGCAATGCGGGATCCGAGCCGCATCTGTGACCTACACCACAGCTCAGAACAATGCAAGATCCTTAACCCACTGAGCGAGGCCAGGGATCAAACCTGCAACCTCAGGGTGCCTAGTCGAATTCATTAACCACCATGCCACAATGGGAACTCCAATCTCAATATCATTTCTTACTCTTTCATGTCTCCCTTCCATGTACCCACACATGGAAGCCATCCTCTTGGCTGCCTGACAGGATGGTAGCTCCTGGCAGGTGCTTATCAAGACCCCATTTTCATTCAGGTCAAAGCCTTTCCTTCTGTAAGTACAACGTCTGACAAGGGTTGGCTCACTCATAGTTTTAATATTTGAAGTAAAGGAAGCTTTATGCAGATTCTGGCTTTTTATGGATTTTCTGACAGTAGAGAGATTCAAACCATAGCCAATACTTGCCAGTCTAAGAACAGAAACAGAGCCACTTACAAGGATCTGGCTTGCTATAACTTTAAATATAATTCATGCCGCTTTTTTCTATGACACAACACAAATTTTTTTAGCAAAAATCTTTAAACATTTTATTAACTTTGAAGAAGGAATAAGAACAGCTACTTTAGAAACTAGAGACACTCAAGCACTGATCTATTCATGGAGCTTCTATACAGATGAAGAAGTTTACATCAAATGGACAAAAAATAGTACAGAAGACCTATATACAGAAAGATGGAGAAAAACGCATCTCTAGAAAGCAGGTCAGATGGACTCAAAGATCTCACTGAATGCAGGAGAATCACTGGGAAGCCACGTAAGGCCTTCTGCTGGGGCAGAAAGATCAGAACCAGTCCATGTAAATGAGAAAACGCTCTTTTCCCTCCTGATCTAAATGCTTGCCTCCAGTCTGGGTGCACAGAAAGGGGCTGATCACTTGAACTGGTTGTCAATCAAGGTTCCCTTCATTTTCGCTTTCTTGGCTTCCAGTTCCGCCTGGAAAGGAAGAAAAGTATATGTCCTGATACGTGACATGAAATCCTGATTTTCCTGCTTTATTCCAACTGCCGCAACCCTATCCCCTTGCGTTCATTTAGTACACAAACTAGCACTGTGTTCCTAAAAGCATGATGAAACTCTAGCAACTGCTTTCCAATCTTTCTGATGTTATGGCACACACAGAAAATGACAGGGTCTGTGTGGCAAAATAGGGTAAAGACACAGGGCTGTGGTCAAAGGTGATCTGTGTAGGGATCCTGCAGCACCCAGACCCCTGAGGGGCTGAGGCATTCAATATCCTGACACACCAGTATCCGATGCTTGGCAGAACAGGAGGAAAAACACTGGTCTAGAGCAGTGCTACCTAAAGTTGTGCAGTCCACGAACTGTTTGTTATTGGTCCACAAAGATACACACGAAAATTGAGAGTAAGCATTTAGAAACTTTTATAGCAATGTGACAGAGTAATACTAATTTCCTAAGAAGTACTGAAGCAAATTCATTTTACACCAATTACAAATCTGCTCTTGAAAACTTTTAAAAAGAAGAAAAAAGCACTGGTCCTTCACCTCAGAAAATTTGGCAAGCGCTGCTCTAGATCACTGCGGCAAGGTAAAGCAGCTCTCAAGACCCACTCCCTCTGTCACCAAAAAATCCTCTACTGTCATCGGAATAGATGGTATACCTTTTGATGAGGCACCAATGCGTGATGTCTGATTTTAAAGAAATATCATAAGAAATTCTTACCAAGAAAACAGGAACATGGAGTTCCCATTGTGGCTCAGCAGTAACGAACCCGACTTGTATCCATGAGGATGTGGGTTCCATCCCTGGCCTCGCTCAGTGGGTTAAGGATCCAACATGGCTGTGAGCTGTGGTGTAGGTCGCAGACACAGCTTGGATCCCGCATTGCTGTGGCTGTGGCGTAGGTCGGCAGCTATAGCTCCAATTTGACCCCTCGCCTGGGTATCTATATGCCCAGGGTGCAGCGGCCCTGAAAAAATGAAAAAAAACAAAAAACAGGAACAGAGCACCACGATCTATAGATGTGTGTGTGCTCAGCAAAGGGCCCAGGAGTAGCCCCAACAGTGGTGCTGGGAGCAGTGCTTGACGAAGCGGTGACCAGGTCCAACCCTGGTACTCCACTGTAGCACCATCGTATGCCGTCATATCCTGGGAGAGCACTCCGTGAACACCGATCTTGAACTCCTGACCTTGGACCACAAGCAGCTGATTAGGTGATCATTCTAGTTAGGGCTGGCTAACGAGAACCATCACTTGGGGCCTGGATCCCGTGGTCACTGCCCCAGAGCAGGGTATGTACCGACAGCCACGGCCCAGGACCAGACAACTGGCTACACCATCAGCCCTGACAGACTTCCTAAAGGATTCCCTGCCTGCCGGGCTGGGGGGCCCTCAGACCGAGGAACCCGAACAGCTCTACCCAGCGCCTGCCACCCCACGCCACTCACCAGCTCCTGTAGCCGCCTTTTGCTCATGCCTTTGCGCTCCAGCTGCTTTTCAATCACCTTGGCATTCTGCGCATACGAGTCGGCAACTTCCCTCTGAGGGAAAAAAGAAGCATCCTTAGACCGGTGGTCTCACCGAAGAGGAACAAGAGAGGACTCGGGGGAGGTTTATACTCCTCAAACTATCAAATTATTACTGAAATGGCAGGACTCTGCTCCCTTTCAACTCTTCAGCTTTTCAATAATCTGGGAGAGTCGGGCTTCAGTCAAAACCATGTTTACATAACAGCTAACACCTCTCTGTAAACATCACTACACTGACGTGCTGTAAAGGTCATTGCTTCTCTTGCTCAGGACCGGCTCCCACACCATCCCAGCTGGACTGCAAGGGACCTGAAATCGCTGAGCCCAAGGCATCTCAAAAAATGATCTGAAAAAAAAAAAAAATCACTGATCTGGTCCAACTCCCTGCTCATCGTCTTACAGATATCCTGAGACCTGGGGCAACAGGAACCAGCCTGGTGTCACCCTGCTTCTTGGTAGCAGAGCAAGGTCTATGAGCGAAGTTTCTTGTTATTCTGCTACTTGATGCTCTAGTTGGAGAGTCCCCTTTCCTTTCGGTCCTGCTCCCCTCCCCTGAGCAGAAGCACTTACAGCCTCGATCTCCTCTTCCTCTTCATCGATAGTAGACACAGTGACAGAGCTGAACTTGCCCATGTCTTTAGTCCGTTTGGTCATCATCACCTGGAGGTGCAGGAAGCGGAATCGGTTTAGTTCACCTCAAGTGGTTCTCTGAGCCGCGCATGTGCACCCATGCACGTGCTGGGGGCGGAGGGGAGATTGTTGGAGAGACACCCACCTCTTTGGGACAGGCTGGCCTATCTCAAAAGCGCCCATCTTTCAATTTGCATTATCTGTTTCTAGTATTTGCCATCAAGGGTTTTCACAGTGTATTTAAAGATTAGCCTATTCTTCCCACTTTTAATTGCTCTCAACTGGGAAAAGAAGACATTTCAAAGGAAGTAAATGTGAATGAGAAAGCCATGCAATTTCTAACTTTACTCACAGAGCAGATGTAGGAAAGAATAAAGAACATATAATAAATGTTACAATTTTGTAACATCTACTTATACACAAAAATGGCATGCTCTTAACAAAGAGAGCATCCATAAAGGGCAGTTCCTTGTCCACGGTAATCTTACTTAAAATTTTAGGGCTATATCTGTAGCTACATTAACTCTGTCTCCATCAGTGATAATTACCTTCTTAGGAGGCTCTTGTTTCTGAGTATATATGTTTGTTTTCCCAAAACCCTGGCCAAACTTGACGACTGCTCCATCCACAATGAAGGTCACAGGAGCATTTTTTGGCTGGGACTGGTAGAAGAGTGGCAGTCCACACCTGCAAACAGCAGAGTGAATCTCAGGGAGGCCTCAGAACCCAAATCCCCAAAACAGTGCTTTGCAAAGTATGCTTAGGCTCTGGGAATATTTGTGTTTGTGGCATAAACTAATGATTGATTAACTCTTCCCAGTGTTTCCCAAAACTACATGTGCTAAGAATGACAGAACGTGCTTGTGAAAATTGCTGATCAGATTCCCAGGTCCCTTCCCCAGAGGATCCTGATTCAGCAGCTCTGGGGGTGAGGCCTGGGAATTCATCTTAGCATCCCAAGTGATTCTTATCAGTAGACAGGTTTGGGAAACGCTGGCTGCTGCTGCTGACTGCTTTCTGGTTAAAACTGCTGCCATTGTTCCCAGAAGTCTGGGTAACTAGTTTGGGGTTTTGTCTAGTTTTGATTTGCAGTGTCAAGGAACATAAAGGCTCCATCCACTTCAGTGGTCTGCCAACTAAGCCCTGTAGCAGTCGCCATACTTTCATCTGTTTTTTTTGTTTTGTTTTTTGTTTTTTTTGCTTTCCAAGGCTGCACCTGTGGCATATGGAGGTTCCCAGACTAGGGGCTGAATCAGAGCTGCAGCTGCTGGCCTACCCCACAGCCACAGCAACACAGGATCCGAGCCAAATCTGAGACCTACACCACACTCACAACAATGCCAGATTAGGAAAGGCAAATTTTATTATACATTAAGTTACATCTCAATTAAAATATTATATACTATGTTTTAAAAAAACCCTCAGGAGTTCCCGATGTGGTGCAGTAGAAACAAACCCGACTAGGAACCATGAGGCTGCAGGTTCAATCCCTGGTCTTGCTCAATGGGTTAAGGATCCGACGTTGCCGTGAGCTGTGGTGCAGGTCGCAGACGTGGCTCGGATCCCACATTGCTGGGGCTGTGGTGTAGGCTGGCAGCTACAGCTCTAATTGAACCCCTAACTTGGGAACCTCCATATGCCACAGGTGCAGCCCTAAAAAGCAAAAAAAACAAACAAACAAACAAAAAAAACCAAAAAAAAAAAAAAAAACACACTTCATTTTTGTGGCCAGCTGGTTAGAGATGTACCTTGACCAGTCTCCTCAAGAAGCACACCAGTACTTGCATGACTGAAGTCTGAAGGCAGGTGAGATTATAAGGATAAAGATATAACAGAGAATTGTCTCCAAATGCTCCTTTTCCTAATACAGCATCACCTCTACTTGCTCATGCTCGAAGAAATCCACACTGTTCATACTTACTTTGCACACTTCTTCCTGTACTGCCGCTCAATGCCTTCAGGCCTGCACAGAAAAATGGAAATTTTAAAAAAAGGTATGGGAGTTCCAACGTGGTGCAGTGGTTAACGAATCCGACTAGGAACCATGAGGTTGCGGGTTCGATCCCTGCCCTTGCTCAGTGGGTTAAGGATCCGGCATTGCCGTGAGCTGTGGTGTAGGTTGCAGACTCGGCTCGAATCCTGTGTTGCTGTGGCTCTGGCGTAGGCTGGCAGCTACAGCTCCGATTAGACCCCTAGCCTGGGAACCTCCATATGCCGCGGAAGTGGCCCAAGAAATGGCAAAAAAAAGACAAAAAAAAAAAAAGTATGAACAAATCTTATAACCTACCAACCTCATTAGCTCATTTCTTCAAATGCTAGAAGGACCTTTCAAAAGTTTCCATTTCATAGGTCAGCTGCTAATTTACATGTCTTCATTTTACTTTATTTTATTTTTTGCTTTTTAGGGCTGCACCTGCAGCATATGGAAGTTCCCAGGCTAGGGGTCAAATCAGAGCTACAGCTGCCGACCTACACCTCAGTCACAGCCACAGCAACACGTGATCCAAGCCGCATCTGCGACCTACACCACAGCTCATGGCAACGCTGGATCCCTGACCCACTGAGCGAGGCCAGGGATCAAACCCAAGTCCTCATGGATACTAGTTGGGTTTGTTTCCACTGTGCCACAATGGGAACTCCCACATCTTCATTTTAAAGCATTCCTTTCTTTCCACAAACATTTAGTGAGCCCCTGACGTGGGTCAGGCATCTCCCTGACAGAGGAGGAGGTGTGGTAGCAGTCAGAGTCGCAGTAACAATAATAGTGGCAATCACTTGTGTAGCTTTTATCATGTGCATGTGAAAGTGTACGTGTATTAACTCATTTAATCCTTACAAGAGCCCTGTGATGTAGGTCGCATTATCTTTCCCATTTCACAGATGAGGGCTCCGAAGCACAAAGGGGTTATGTGGTTCACCCAAGGTCACAGAGTTAGAAGTAGAATAGGCTGATTTCGAGCCCAGGCGGTCAAGCCCAAGAGCCCACACAACACTAAGAGAATCAACAGGGAGCTAAACTTGCATTCAGGCAGCTGCTTAACAGAAACCTGGGACTCATCCTTGAGTCCCCTCTTCCCCTCATCTCTCACACCCACTCTGCCAGCAAATCCTATGGACCTTATCTCCAAAAAAGGTCTTGAACCAGCCTGCTTTTCTCCACTTTCCTGTCACCATCTCAGCCCAGACCACCTGTAGGTCCTCCCTGGACCATTGCCGCAGCTTCCCAACTGGTCTCCTCACTGCCCCTCCCTGGTTCACTCTTTTAAATAGGCAATATGTGCACACGGTGTACGTGAGAGTAGAAAGTGAAAGGTAAATAGACCCCCTCCCCACGCCCTGCTCATCTACCACGCACCCAGTTCTCTTCCCCAGAGGCAAATATTGTTTCTGGTTTCTTCTGTTCCTCCCAGAGAGAGCCGATGATGCAAGCAAAGACTCCTTATTGACAATATAAAGAAAATACCTTTTTCTCTTCCTTTTTTATAATTTCTTTTTATGGCTGTGCCCGCAACATATGGAAGTTCCTGGGCCAGGGACTGAATCCGAGCTGCAGCAACACCGGATACTTGTGCTAGGCCAGGGAACAAACCGGTGCCTCTGCAGTGACCTGAGCTGCTGCAGTCGTATTCTTAACCTGCTGCACCACAGCGGGAACTCCTCTCTTCCTATTTATTTATTTGGGTTTTTTTTGGGGGTGGGGGGCGCACTAACGTCATATGGAAGTTCCCAGGCTAGGGGTGAATCTGAGCTGTAGCTGCCGGTCTACGCCACAGCCACAGCAACTTGGGATCCAAGCCATGTCTGCGACCTACACCACAGCCCACAGCAACAGCGGATCCTTAACCCACTGAGCAAGGCCAGGGATCAAACCCACATCCTCATGGATACTAGTCAGATTTCTGCTAGCCAGGACAGGATCTCCCCTCTCTTCCTTTTTAGACAAATGTAGCATACTCCACACTGTTCTCTACTTTTTGTTCATTTAAAAATATATCTTGGTTAGGAGTTCCCTGGTGGCCTGGCAGTTAAGGATTCAGCTTGTCACTGCGATGGCACAGGCTCAATCCTAGGCCCAGAACGTCCACACGCTGCAAGTGCAGCCAAAAAAATAAAACACACACACACACACACACACATATATGTATGTATGTGTGTGTGTGTATTATATATATATGAATATCTTGGTTAAAGATAAATGTGATCCTTCCCAATCAATTGACAATAAAGAGTTGCTTCATTCTTTTTTTTTTGGTGGGGCTTCATTCTTTATAAGGGCTGCATTCTATCTGTATGGATGAACCAAAATGTCTTTTACCTGCTGGATAAACTCCTAGACTATATCCACTTTAAATTCTGATATAGCCAAATTACTCCCTAGAGAAGTTAAACCAATTTATACCACCACCACCAATGTGAGACTTCCTGTTTCCCTATAGTCTCACCAACACAGTAGGTTATTAAAATGTATTAATACCAATCTAACACGTGAAAAATGATTTCATAGGGAGTTCCCGTGTGGCACAGTGGGTTAAGGATCCAGCATTGTCACTGCAGCAGCTTGGGTCACTGCTGTGATGAGGATTCCATCCCTGGCCAAAGAACTTCCACATGCTGTGGGTGTGGCTAAAAAAAAAAAACCAAACGAATGTAGCTAGATGTCAGCCTGAAGCTTTTTCCCAGTCAACACTAGAATATAAACTCGATAAGGGCAGGGTTCTTTGCTCCTTTACTGGCTGTACTGATTTGGATAGTATCCCTTAAAAAGTTATGCCCTTCCGGGAACCTCAGAATGTGACCTTATTTGAAAAGAGGGTCAGGAGTTCCTATTGTGGCTCAGCAGGTTATAGACCCAACTAGCATCCACGAGGAAGAAGGTTCGATCCCTGGCCTCACTCAGTGGGTTAAGGATCCGGCACTGCCATGAGCTATGGTGTAGGTTGCAGATGCGGTTTAGATCCCGCATTGCTGTGGCTGTGGTGTAGGATGGCGGCTCCAATTGGACCCCTAGCCTGGGAACCTCCATATGCCGCAGGTGCAGTCCTAAAAAGAGCAAAAAAAAAAAAAAAAAAAAAAAAGAAGATGGCTATTGTCTAAAGATAAAGTCCAAACTTGTCTACTTCAGCATTTTACTCTGTCTTCACCCCGGGATACATGAACCCCTTCCTATAAAGTAACCTGGGCTCGAGCCACAAGGGGCTACTTAAATTTCCCAAGCTCACCACATTTAATGCTCTTAATGCTCCTCTACCTGGACTGCTCCTCATCTACTTGGTGAAATCCTAGGTTAAGGCCAAACGCAAATGCCACCACCTTCTGGTGCATTTCCTGACCATTACTCAGGCAAGATGACCTGATCCTGTCTGTTTTCCCATAGCCACAGTCTGTTGACCTCACCAGTATTTTATCACAGTACGTAGCCCGTTCCCTCCCTGAGTCCTGAGCTCTTTAACAGTAAGGACAGTACCTTATGCATCGTCACAGATCCAGTCCCTAGCTCAGTGCCTGGCACATGGTGTGCTCCAAGAGATTACAGGCTGCACAAACTCATTCTACTTGCAAAAGAGCCAAATTAAAGCTATCAAATGGCAAAAGAATCACATCTCGGCACCATTTCAATTAAAGCACAATAAAGATATGGTTGCGTTAACGCAAGTTAGAGAACCATCACAAATGTCAAAGTCTTGGGTCCCAAATGGATGACCTGTTTGACGGTAGATGAGGTATTTACATTCCTCAGAACTGGACCCCAACACAACCAGGTACTCCTAGACAGAGAACGTCAACCTCTTACCTCCGAAGATACATGGTCTCCTCATCTTCTGTGTTACAAAATTTGTGGGCGTGTTTGGCAGCATCAATCACACGGGACCGATCCCGGGGCCTCATGGGTAATTTCTCTAACTGACAGTCTGAAGGAAGGGAGAAAGATTTGGTCACGAGAACCCCTGAAAAATACTCCGAGGCCATCAGAAGTTTTCAGTGGGGGCCCTCAGCAGTGTAGCTTTTACTATAATGATCATGCTTATTGAAGCCCATCACTGACTTCTCCGACTGAAAATGAGTAGGTGTCAGGAGACCCGGATTTTAGCCCCAGCTCTGACACTGGAGATCTTTGGCAAATCACTTCCTCTTTGGGGGGTGAGGTGGGGGCGGTCTTTCTCCTCATTTGATTCTATTATCTCGAAAGTTCTTTCCAGCACTGCCACTCAAGTTTTCTATGAGTATTGCTGATCATGGTACTGTGTGTGTTATAGTGCATTAGAATGAGAAGAGATGTTCATGCATCCTGGAACACCTATGAGGAAGGCACTGACAGAGAACGGTGGAGAAGCACTTAGGAATGGAGCTAGGGAGCAGGCAGTATGCCATATATGGTATGTGAATGACCCATTCCAGTTAGAGAAGTTCTAATCCAAAAACAATGGAAACATACAGGAAATAAGTTAGGTACTGTTATAAACAGATGGAAAATCGATATAATACAAATTAAGTTCCTACAGGAGGACAGAGACATCAACTGGTCAGAGTGACTGGGGAGTTATGGAGGAGGTGGAGAGGGGAGTTAGAGAGCACCAGGCAGTTTGCATGTCAGCTCATGACTCTTCTCAATGACCTGCTGGAGTAGACATTTACTATTCCTAGCTTAACGGTGAGGGAATTGAGGCTTAGGAAGGATAAGAGATAGGTCATGCATTTAACAGGAAGCAGAACAAGAATTCAGACCCAGCTCTAGGTGATCAGAAGATAATTCACTTTGCTGTACAGCATAAATTGACAGAACATTGTAAATCAATCATAATAAAAAATTTAAAACAAATAAAATAAAATGCTATTCAATTTAAAAAAATCATTTATTCACGGAGTTCCTGTCGTGGTTCAGTGGTTAATGAATCCTACTAGGAACCATGAGGTTGTGGGTTCGATCCCTGGCCTTGCTCAGTGGGTTAAGGAGCCGGCGTTGCCGTGAGCTGTGGTGTAGGTTGCAGACGCGGCTTGGATCCCATGTTGCTGTGGCTGTGGTGTAGGCCAGCGGACACAGCTCCAATTGGATCCCTAGCCTGGGAACCTCCATATGCCACGGGAGTGGCCCTAGAAAAGGCAAAAAGACAAAAAAAATCATTTATTCAGTAAATGTGGGCAGGCCCTCTATGTACCAGGCACAGTTCAAACACTGTGCTGGAGATTCAGGAAAGAACCAAGTAGACAAAGGTCTTGACCTGATGAAGTTTACAGTGTAGCGGAGGCAGGAATTTTTAAAATAATAATTATATAATATGATCGTGGATAGTGATTAGTGCTAATAAAAAAAATTAAACGGGATATTAAGAGGCTACACAGTGATCCAGATAGTGATGAGGGCTACCAAGAAAAGTCAGGCAGGGTTAGAGGACAAAGAGTGACAGGAGTGCTATTTTAGATAAGCAATTCAGGAAAGAGTTCTCTAAGGAAGTGACATTTCAGCAGAGACCCAAATAAAGTAAGGAAGCATGGAGGAGAGAATGTTTGGGGCAGAAGAAATACCAATCCCAAAGGCCCTGGGGCAGGAACATTTTGACATGATGGAAGAAAATCAAAAAGGCCACTGTAGTTGGAGCACAGTGAACAAGGAGAAGAGTGCTAGAAGATGAAGTCTGAGAGGTAGCTGAAGGCTTGATCACAAAGGGACTTGGTATGGACTTTGGTTTTTTTTTCTTGGTGGTACAGGAAAACACTGGTTTGGAATGGGGCTCTGGGACAAAGAGTGGAGAGCAAGAGACTATTGTGGCAATTCAGGTGCGGGATGGTGGTAGCTTGGACTAGAGTGGTAAAATGGAGGTGGTAAGTAGTCAGATTCTGGATAGATTTGCAAGGAAGCACTCGCAGAATGTGTTGATGGACTCGATGGAGAAACCAAGAATGATTTTGTGATACTGGGTGAATAGCGGTACCACCGACTGTGATAAGGAAGTCTGAGAGGGACAGTGGAGAGCAGAAAGTAGGGAAACATAAAGTTAATTCTGAACTTGGTTCTTTGGGAGGCCTATTAGACATCCACAAGGAGATGCTAAATAGGCAGGTGGAGTTGGACAAGTGCAGGTTAAAGAGGAACTTTTGGGAGTCATCAGCATATAGATGGTAGTTAAAGCTTGTGGATGGCTGAGATCGCCCAAGGAGTGAGTACAGATACAGAACAGGTGAGAGGACTGAGCCGTAGAACCCTGCAAAGCCTAAAAGTCTGAGACAGAAAAAGGAGCCAGATGCTGAGAAGGAGCAAAATCGAGGTAGGAGGAAAATCAGGGGGGTATGGAGTCTTGGATGCAAATGGAAGTGTTTCAAGAAGGACGGTGTGATCATCTTAGTCAAATGCCACTGTGAGGGGGATTAAAATGAGCATTGATAATTGATCAGTGGAACTGGTAACACGTTCAGTTAGAAACTTTGACAAATATGGTTTAGATGGTGAGGTGAGAAGGAAAGCCTGCCTGAAGTGAGGGCAAGAAGGAATGGGAAGTGAGAATGCAGACAGCTCACACAGGCAATTCTTTTTAGAAGTTTTGCTATAAAAGAAGCAAAAGAATGAGGTTATAACTGGAGGAGAATGTAGGATCAAGGGAGGATTTTATTTTCACTTAAGAGTTATTACAACATCCTTGCATTCGGCAGAAAGGTTACAAAGTTCCTAAAAGCAGAATGGAAGTAAAGAAAGCATATTTTTGCTGAAGAAGGAATTTAGTTTTGAGGGAGGTCTGGATACAGAATCATAGGTTAAACAGAAAAGCTGTCCTGGAATTGGGCGGGGATGTGTACGGAGGATTTTGATGGACAGGGAAATCTACAAAAAGACGCGGCTCCCAGATCACAGAATTTCCTCTGGAAGTTCGCCCTTCCAGACGCCCCCGGTTCCCGACTACTCACCCAACACCAGGACCATCTGGCCGCACAAACAGTAGTAGACGTGGAGGGGCTTCTCGCCGTCGTCATATTCCTCCCGGTCCCGGGTGTCGGAGCAAACTACTGACCGGGACACTACCTTAGGCATGGCTCAGAAGAGCAGCCAGAAAACGCAAAGCCAAAAATAAGGGTCGCCCAGAAATGACGTCAGGCGTGCGTCGCGGCTTTTCCTTTGGTTAAGGCTGGTCATGTGTCAGTGGTAGTCATGTGAACTTCTGGGCAGTCCCATTAGTTTAAGAAGGACGGGGGACGCTCTGAGTCTCTCAGAATCTCGTTTTCCTTGGCATAAGTTCCCTGGGACTGCTTTACTTGGGTCACCCTTAATCGTTTAAAGTATTCATTTATATTTCTATACACGTATACGTGTCTAGTTATATGTATAACTAGATATTCTTTGCAAAGGACTACATTTACACGGTGATATGCATAATACAGATCGTAGGTGTGCCTCTAAATATGATTTTTATTTTAATAGCTGTATTCAGGATGAGCACCTATTGAAGTAAAGGCATCTTTTAAAATTTTGAGATCTAATTCACCATAACATATAGTTCACCATTTTAAAGTGTATAATTCAGTGGAGTTTAGTGTATTCATGAAGTTTTGCGACCATCCTACTACCTAGCATTTTCATCATCCCCCAAAGAAATCCCATATCCATCAACAGTCACTCTCCCCACCTTTTCCCCTGCCCCTGGCAACCACTAATCTATGTTCTGTCTCTATGGTTTTACTTCTGGAAATTTTATACAAGTGAAATCATACAATCTGTGGTTTCTTTCACTTATGTTTTCAAGGTTCATCCATGTTGTACCATAACTCAGTAAAAATAATGAATCAGTAGAAAGGAACTTCATTTCTTTTGATGGCTGAATAGTATTCTGCTGTGTGGATCTACCACATTTTGTTTATTCATTCATCAGTTGGTGGACAATTGGGTTATTTCCACTTTTTGGATATAATGACTAGTGCTACTATGAACACTGGGGTACAAGTTTTCATGAGAATATATGTTCCTATGTTTTTATGTTTTGTGAGCTCATATGTTTTCTTGGGTATATACTTGAGAGTAAAATTTGATAACTAACATTTTTAATTTAAAAATGCATTTTTTTGTTTTGTTTTGTTTTGAACTTTTTGAGGAATTGCTAAGTGTTTTCCAAAGCAGGTTTATTACCTTACATTTTACATTTACCTCCAGCCATGTATGTGGGGTTTTGATTTCTTCATGTCCTCACCAGTAATTATCTTTATCTTTTTTTATTATGGCCATCCTGGTGAGTGTGAGGTGGTATCTCATTGTGATTTTGGTTTGCATTTTCCTGATGACTAATGATACTGAACAGCGTTACATATGTTTATTGGTCATTTATATATCTTCTTTGGACAAATGTCTGTTTTAATCCTTTCCCCATTTTTAATTGTTATTTTTTATTATATTATTTAATTGTGAGAGTTCATTATATATTTTATTTTTTTATTTTATTTTTGTCTTTTTGCCATTTCTTGGGCCGCTCCTGCAGCACATGGGAGGTTCCCAGGCTAGGGGTCTAATCAGAGCTGTAGCTGCCAGCCTATGCCAGAGCCACAGCAACGCGGGATCCGAGCCGCATCATTATATATTTTAGATACTAGACCCTAATCATGTAAGTGATTTGCAAATAGAAGCATCTCAATGATCTCATTTGCCACAATTATAGGCAACATCCTCCACCCCTCCTTCTCCAACCCAGAGACTCTCCCAGAGTGCTCTTTGTGGAGGACAGGAACCTCGGGCAATGCAGAACAAGGATATTTTACATTGGATAACTTCAGATGATGACACCAAAATAGTGGTTTTTTAGACAGAGAAAGAAAGCAGGAACTGGTGACCAGAAAATTGACAGGTTGGCTGGAAGAAGTGTAGTGTTCAAGATACACAAGATGTAAACCAATGGGAATTTAAAGCTATCTACTGGCCCTTAAATGAACTTGAGTTAAATAAAGTATAAAAAATATCAAGTCTTAGGAGTTCCCGTCGTGGCTCAGTGGTTCACGAATCCGGCTAGGAACCATGAGGTTTCGGGATTGATCCCTGGCTTCACTCAGTGGGTTAAGGATCCAGCATTGCCGTGAGCTGTGTGTGTGGTGTAGGTCACAGATGCGGCTCGGATCCCGTGTTGCTGTGGCTTGGTGTAGGCCGGTAGCTACAGCTCCAATTTGACCCCTAGGCTAGGAACCTCTATGTGTCATGGGTGCGGCCCTAGAAAAGACAAAAAAAAAAAAAAATCAAGTCTTAAAGAACCACAGTGTTTGCTCCTTAGGTCTTAGTCCAATGTCGTCCTTATGATTCTATGTTATTTATTCAGTATTTATTGATCTTCTGAGTGTCAGGCCCTATGCTACATACTAGTTGTATAGTAATCAATTATAAATAATCTCTCTCCTTTATGTGGCTTAGTCTAGTGCAGGGGTGGGTGAAGGGCTAGACAGTAAATATTTTAGGCTTTGAGAGCCAAGAAACAAAATCAAGAACATTATACAAGTACTTACATAATGAGAGATAACATTTCCACAAATATTTTATTGATGAAATTCAAAATATAGTAATAATTGTGTATAATTTTTTGTAACAGATCTACTATTGAGAAGAATGGCCTTCTATTATGGAGAGGATACTCTTTCACTTAATTAAGGTTCAAAGTGAATGTTTCATCAAAGTCAGTTGCACTCTCAATACACTTTCAAACGTTTTTAAATTGTTTAAATTGGTCAAGTTGAGATTTTTTTTTAAGAACAGCCATTTTAATCTGTATTAAAGGTTAGGAGTTCCCTAGGGGCTCAGCATGTTAAGGATCCAGCCATGGGTTCCATCACTGGCCTGGGAACTTCCACATGCCGTGGGTGTGCCCCCCCCCCAAAAGTTTATAACTTGATTTTTTTTCAAAAGAAGTAACAAACGGCAAGCATCTGTTGAGAAAGATCTTAATTTTTAAAAATCAATTACAAATATTTATCTACTCATGCTTATCTGTAATGAGATTTTATGTATTTCATCTTTGAAAAATCTTAATACAGATAAGTACTGCCATATACTGATATCAATCCATAAGCATCTGAGTTTTAATTGAGCATATTCATTATTTATTTTTTTTTAATTTTAATTTTTTTTTTTTTTGTCTTTTTGGTATTTCTTGGGCTGCTCTCGTGGCATATGGAGGTTCCCAGGCTAGGGGTCTAATCGGAGCTGTAGCCGCCGGCCTACGCCAGAGCCACAGCAACGCTGGATCTGAGCCGCATCTGCAACCTACACCACAGCTCACGGCAACGCCGGATCCCCAACCCACTGAGCAAGGGCAGGGACCAAACCCACAACCTCATGGTTCCTAGTTGGATTCGTTAACCACTGCGCCACGACGGGAACTCCTAATTGAGCATATTCATTTTTTAGATGGCACTTATGGAATTCTATCAGATTCTTCTCTTGACATTTGCCTTTTAGCATATTGTTACACTGCAGAATAATCACCTCCAATTGAAGTTTACGTGAAAGCTCCTCAATTGCACGGTTAAATAGCTTTTGAAATATAGGAATTGCCTTTGCATTTGTATCAGGGTACAAAAAACACCACTGAATTCAGAAAATATAGCCACTGCAAAATTTGTGTAGGAATGCAAATCTCGATTTTTAACTTTTGACAGCACAGGAAGCAATTAAGTAAGTTGACATTACTTGTGATTCAAAAAAAAGTGTCAGTTGTCATCAAAATGATTTCTCTGCAGTATAAATTTAACAAGTAAGCAGCATTTTCCTTTGTAATTTTAGGTTAAATTTATTGAGTAACATTATTAAGTCTATAGCAAAGCTAATTCCATTCAGTATTCAATAATAGGGTGGTTCTTCTGGTTCAGAAAATTTTCAATCACAGCCATGAGCTATAAACAAAACAAAGCAAAATCTAAAAAAAAAAAAAAACAAAAAAACCCACTTTACCACAGTTAAGCTATTGAACTGCTTGACTCAGTAGGGCAAGTCAGAATATTCAGCTTCTATTTCTAACAAAAATTCACCAAGCTAACAATGGTGCAGTCCATGAGAGTGAACGAAGGTCACTGTTGACATGTATGGTTGAATAACACAAGGCAGATTCAAATGTTTTCATGTGAAGTACCTGCTGTTTAATAATACGGTGAATAACTATAGGATTTAAATAAATTACATATTCACAAGCTTTGTGCATTTACCTAATTAATTCTTTTTTTTTTTTATCTCTCATACATATTTGAAATGCATTTTAGCAGATTCTACCTCAGGTTGTATTGAATTCGTAGTTTCTTTTTCTTTCTTTCTTTCTTTCTTTTGCTTTTTAGGGCCTCACCTGTGGCATATGGAGGTTCCCAGGCTAGGGGTCAAATCAGAGCTGCAGCTGCCAGCCTACACGACAGCTGATGGCAACGCCAGATCCTTAACCCACCGAGCAAGGCCAGGGATCGAACCTACATCCTCATGGATAGTAGTCAGGTTTGTTACTACTGAGCCACAATGGGAACTCCAAATTAGTGCTTTTATTGACTTTTTAGAAAATAATCTCATCTGCAGTCATCTACAGATTATCCATTCAGGGCAATTCTTCCATCACTTTTAACTCAGTATTGACTCTGAGTAAACAACAACAACTGAGCAGTATTATTAAGATCTGTCAACTTATCAAGAGCAAAGAAAAACCACTTGAAATCACTTGCCCTATTTTTAAAGTGACTATTGATGTTGCTTCCAATTTTGAGCCACTGTTCTTGCTGAAAGCCTAGTAGTCTTTAAAAAGTTTGTTTTCCTGGACACATTTCTTTGGCTTCTGCAATCAACTGCGATTTAATTAACTCACTATCATCAGTAGATGGCTTTCCTTGCTTGGCTAACAAATGGGCTACTCAGAAACTTACTTTGGCAGCAAACTCATTTTCATTTTTAATTTTTATGGAGAATTCTGCTATGATAAGATATTCTATTTTAAACTGTAATTTTTTCTAACCATTGCTTTCCTGTGAATTGGGGACACTGTGGTGAGCACTTAGTTTGGTAATGCCAATGTGATTTGTATTCTTTTAGCAGTGCTACAGTGTCATTGTGTAATAAACACAATGGTTTGATATCAAAATTGATAATCAAGTAATCTTCGTTACACCTTAAAAACACAACAGTCAAATCCACTTTTATTTTCTGGTTTTAACATGATAGGTAGGTACTTATCCTAAGGAAAAAATAATGCCACAACATGGAGACGCAAATGGCACCCAAAATGCTGTCCAGTTGTAATTGTATCACTCTGATTTGTAGTGCACCAACCACCGGTAAGGAGGGACAAGTGTACCACATACAGTTTCTGTCCCAGCTACTTAAATCTGCCATGGCAGCGCAAAAGCAGCCTTAGTGAAAGTTTATTTGTGGACACTGACAATTGAATTTCATATCATCTTCGTTGGTCATGAAATATGATTAAGTACTACTCTTCTTGGAATTTCCATTGTAGCACAGCAGGTTAAGAACCCAACTAGTATCCATGAGGATGTGGGTTTGATCCCTGGCCTTGCTCAGTGGGTTAAGGACATGGCATTGCTATGAACTGCGGTGTAGGTCTTGGATGTGGCTCGTACCTGGCATTGCTGCGGCTGTGGTGTAGGCCAGCAGCTGCAGCTCTGATTCAAACCCTAGCCTGGGAACCTCCGTATGCTGCAGGTACGGCCATAAAAAGAAAAAGAAAAAAAATACTATTCTTCATTCTTTTCAGCCATATAAAAATAGGGAAATTCATTTTTCACTTGCGGGCCGTAGGAAAAAAGCTGGCAGGCTGGATTCCATTGTAGTTTGCTGGTGGATGTGGCTGGTTTGATTGAATCCCCATGTGCAACACTGCAGCCATATGCATTCATTTTCTATTGCTGCTGTAACAAATCACCACAAACTTTGTGGCTTAAGAAAACTCAAACTAAAAAAAAAAAAAAAGAAGAAAGAAAGAAAGAAAGAAAACTCAAACTTATTATCTTCCCATTCTGGCGAGCAGAAGTCCAAAATCAATCTCACTGGTCTACAGTCAAGATATCAGCTGGGGAGTTCCCATGGTGGCGCAGTGGTTAACGAATCTGACTAGGAACCATGAGGTTGCGGGTTGGTCCCTGCACTTGCTCAGTGGGTTAACAATCCGGCATTGCCGTGAGCTGTGGTGTAAGTTGCAGACGCGGCTCGGATCCAGCGTTGCTGTGGCTCTGGCGTAGGCCGGTGGCTACAGCTCCGATTTGACCCCTAGCCTGGGAACCTCCATATGCCGCGGGAGCGGCCCAAGAAATAGCAAAAAGACAAAAAAAAAAAAAAATAGATTAAAGGAAAGATATCAGCTGGGCTGATTACTCCTAGACACTCCAGGGAAAGAACTCATTCTCCGCCTCCTCCTGCTCCTAGAGGCTGCCAGCATCCCTTGGCTCCTTAGCTGGTGGCTGCATCACTGCAATCTCTGCTTCCACCATCTCATGGCTTTCACTCTGAATTCAGACTCCATTCCTCTTCTCGTGTGATGACATCAGGACCACCTGTTTAATCCTGGCTAATCTCCCTATCTCGAGATTCTAAATTTAACCACATCTGCAAAAGTTCCTTCTGCCATATAAGGTAACGTGTTCACAGGTTTAGGAAATGGAGCTAAGGACACAGAGCTCTTGGCGAGGGGGTGCATTACTCAGCCTACCTCACCATGCCTTTGTTTTCCTTGATTGATTGAGCAGTTCAGCAGGAAGTGAAATCCTGTGTTCATGACCCTAATTTCCCCATTTCTCTAAGTTTCACAATTTCTCACTCTCTCTTTTTCTCCCTCCTCCCTCCCTCCCTCTCTATTTTCCCTTGTGTCCTAGGGACTGTAGGTGGACAGCATACCTTTACTGCCAAGGACATACACTGTGACAACTGTTGTCTCCTGTAAGTGATTCTCTTGACTTGTCTTCCAAGATTACTGGAGTCAAAGAAAAAAAAATTTTTTTTTGTCTTTTTGTCTCTTTAGGGCTGCACCTGCGGCATATGGAGGTTCCCAGGCTAGGATCTACACCACAGCTCACGGCAACGCCCGATCCTTAACCCACTGAGCAAGATTGAACCTGAAACCTCATGGTTCCTAGTTGGATTCATTTCCGCTGCGCCACGATGGCAACTCCAAAGAAAATCTTTTGATTTTATTTTCTTTTGTTCCTGGGTTGCTATTTGTATTAAATGTTATCGATCAAAGTAGAAACTACAGGAAAATAAAATTCCTTGCCTTCACTGGGTAACAGAAATACAAAGTCCCAGCAGGATAAGGCAGGAAATGATATTTTATTTGGTCTCTCTCTTCAACCCAAAATAGTTCAGGAAAATCACAATCTATTCTGCATTTAGAAACATGAATGAAATTCCACAATTTCCCCAGTCATATAGTCCCATATTTTTCACAGCACTTCCTTTGAGGAAAATTCTCAAATCCTTACCTATGAACAATTTGGAATTTTAAATCTTCTCTGCAACTGCATGGCTAACACACTTTTTCTTTCTTGGTCTTTTTAGGGCCTCCTGTGGCATATGGAGGTTCCCAGGCTAGGGGTTGAACAAGAGCTGCAGCTTCCAGCCTACACCACAGCCACAGCAACGCCAGATCCAAGCCACATCTGCGACCTACCCCACAGCTCATGGCAACGCCGGATCCTTAACCCACTGAGCAAGGCCAGGTACCAAACCTGCATCCTCATGGATACTTGTCCGATTCATTTCCGCTGAGCCACGACGGGGAACTCCTAACACACTTTTCTTTAAATTGAAAAGGACTTCTAGCTTCGTGACCCCCATCCTTAAGGGGAGAGGGGGATGTTTGCCTGTGAAGAAGGTATTTCTTCAAGATGTCAAGATGAGAAGTGGGGGGAATCCTTGGCCAGCTGCTATAGTTAGTATATTCTATCCCTATAATTGTCTTTGTCTGTGCTGGAGAACAATCTTCTGTGTGCTGCTTGCTATGACAACCCTGCTTCTGATGAGAACTGTGGGGGCACAGTGTTCCTGCAATGCAATTCCTTTGTGCAGTCAGGAAAAGCTCTCCCCATATCCTGGTGCCATGGGGCTTCCAAACTGCTTTGATTTCTGTTCCTGAGTTTTCCTCATTAGGTCATCAGAGAGCTACGCCTTAGCTATAGAGCAAAGGAGTCTCAGAAAACAGACAAGCCCACAAGAAACTCAAATACATCTCTAGCCTTCAATGAGTTTCAGACATTTATATCCAGCCCCTGATAGCCAGGAGCCTCCCGGACCCTCTCCTCCTCTCTGGTACCTTATATGCTGCCTCTGAATACTATGTTTTCAGTACCTCTCTCTCTCTCTCAGGCTCAAACACCTGTAAAGGCTTCCTATCATGCCTAAATTCCTCATCCTGGCCTTTGAGGGCATCTAACTTTTGTCATCTTCACTTTTCCGAGCTGAGGTCTCATCAGTCTCCATTAGCCATGCTAATCTGCCTGCTATCCCCAGATCCTGGTTAAGCACTATGTCCATGTTTGTCCCCTCATAGACACAGCTTAGGTCTTCCCTCCCAAGCCCTGCTTTTATCTCTTCTTTTTTTCCACAATTACAATTTTTTTTTCTCTTTTTACAGCTGCACCTACGGCATATGAAAGTTCCCAGGGCCAGGTGTCAAATCGGGGCTGCAGGCCTACCCCACAGCCATGCAGGATCTGAGCTGAGTCTGCAGCCTACGCCACAGCTCGTAGCAATGCCAGATCCTTAACCCAGTGAGCGAGGCCAGGGATGGAACTCGCATCCTCACGGTTATTAGTCAGGTTTGTAACCCACTGACCCACAACGGGAACTCTGCTTTCATCTCTTCTGAAACAATATTGAAATAAACCCATTCCAGGAAGTTTGTTCTTTTTTTTTTTTTTTTTTTGGCCTTTTTATGGCCACACCTGTGGCATATGGAAGTTCGGCAGGCTAGGGGCCGGATTAGAGCTACAGCTGCCCGCCTACACCATGGCAACGGCGACACAGGATCTGAGCCGCATCTTCGATCTACACCACAGCTTATGGCAACACCAGATCTCCAACCCACCGAGCGAGACCAGGGATGGAGCCCGCATCCTTATGGATATTTGTCGGATTTGTTTCTGCTCCACCACAATGGGAATTCTCTAGGAAGCTTGTTCTAACCCCAAAAGCCTGAGGATTCCTCTGCTGTGCAGTCCCTCCGCATCTGTGGATTCACACATTTCTGCTGTGTCTCTTGCTGCTGCTCCAAAGGCAGAATTCTGACGCAACCTACTTCCTCAAGATTTCTGGCCACTTCTTCCAGCTATTCAGTCAAACACTAATCTAGGTTCTGATATGAGGGAATCTTGTAGATGTAATTGTTCTCAAATCAGATGATTTTAAGATCAGGAGATTATCTGGGGGTGGGCCTGACATAATCAGAGAGCCTTTAAAGTGAACTGGACTCTTCCTGATGAAAGTGATTCAAAGTGTGGGAGGGATTTGATGGGACAGAAATTCTCTGTTGCTGCTTTTGAAGATGGAGTAGGCCACATGCAAGGAATGTTGTGACCTCTAGGAGCTGAGAGTGATCCCAGGCTGGTGGTCAGTGAAGAAATGGGGCCTTCAGTCCTACAACCACAGCTTATGGTTGTGTGTGTGTGTGTGTGTGTGTGTGTGTGTGTGTGTGTGTGTGTGTGTGTGTGTATGTATTTAGGGCCGTGCCCACGGCATATGGAAGTTCCCAGGCTAGGGGGTGAATCGGAGCTATAGCTGCAGGCCTACACCACAGCTCACAGCAACACTGGATCCATAATCCACTGAGCTAGGCCAGGAATCAAACCAGAGTCCTCAGGCATACTAGCTGGGTTCTTAACCCACTAAGCCACAATGGCAAATCCTTTATTTTTATTTTTTTAATTTTTTGTAATTTGATAAACAGGAATAGCACACTAACACAGTTGCTTTCATAGGACTTGCTTTTGTTGATTTTCTAGGTGTGTATTAGTAGACTGCAAGTTCCTAGATATGAGGAAAGGAGGAGTTTATTTATTTATTTATTTATTTATTTATTTATTTATTTTGGCTCTGCCCGTGGCATACAGAAGGTCCTTGACCAAGGATCCAGCCCCAGCCACAGCAGTGACAACACTGAATCCTTAACAGCTAGGCCACCAGGAAACACCTAAGGTTTTTAAAATCTATTTTGTGTCCCTTTCCCATCACAGCCATAATGTGGTCCTATTTAGAGAGACTGTCCTTAACTGATCTGTTGGAGTTCATCAGAGATATAAATCCTTGGCCAGGAAGGTACTTGTTAAGCAGCAGCTGGAATCCCTACCATTGCCTCCCATGTTAGAAATAGATTTTTGCACATCTGATAGATCCCAGACATCTTCATGTGGATGTCTCACTAGTCCCATGAACTCAGCAAGTCCTCAAATTTCTTATCTCAAAACTGCCCCCCTCTCTATTCCCTAGTTCTGTTAATGGCACCTTCAAACCCCCAATGATTTGGGGGGTTAGAACTTGAGCCATTGTTAACTCCTTCCTCTCTCTTGCCCCCACATTCTGTGTGTTGCCAGATCCTCTCCGTTCATCCCTTCCTCTCCATATTTATTGTCATTGCCTGGTTCAGTATCTCTCACCTGGAATACCTCAAGCGTCTCCTGGTTGCTGTCCTGGGACAGGTCTCTGATGAGCACAGCTCTCATCCTATAGCTTTTCTGCTCAACCACCTTCCAAGGAAGCCATCAGCTTGGCATTCAAAACTCTTCACGACTTAACCCAAAGCTACGTTTCTCATATTTTCAAAAATTCTTAAATGAGTAGTTGCTTACTTTCTAAGTTATTTTGGGTTGACCTTTTAAAACATATTCTTTAAAACTGTTGTTGCTTTTGCAGGTCTCCATACTAACTGTGACTCTTCCCTGCAACCTGCAGCTTTTTCCTGCGCATCTTACCGTTGCTTTTACTTCAGACTCACTGCTCTTCCAATTCTCTGCAGTCGGATACTCTCATACCTTGGACTCTTCTGAACATATAGTAGCCGCTTGGCTTGTTGAACTGCCAAGGGGAAATGTGGTTCCAGAGCCAAATTGTGAGTGCCCTGAGCTACAGCCTCATTCTGCTTGCCTCCAGCTCTCATTCCCTCCCCAGGACACACAACACCATTCCCTTCCGCTTTGGGGGTGATCATTGGCCTGTAGGTTGGGATCTGAATCCTGCACATTCGCACCTTAGAGAAGGGATCCACAGCCAGAACCCTGTCATAGTCGAGGTCGATTTATTCTTTAGATTTTCATTGATTTTAACCAGTCACACACCCTCCTCCCCAGTTGCAAGGGTCCGCAGAGGGGTGGGCCCCCTAGAGTTCCCGCTTTGGGAGAACTGGTTTTGCCTCCGCCCACTCCCTCCTCCTCTAGGTCCGGACTTCCACCCCCTCAGCCACAGTGGTGTGCACTTTAATAAGTGATCGGATCTCAAAAAAAAAAAAAAAAAAAAAGAAAAGAAAAGAAAAGAAAAAGAAAGAAAAGAAGAAAAAAAGAAATGAAAAGACAGAAAAAGAAACGAGAGAACAGAAAAGAGCTCCCAGAGTTTGGCTTAGAATTGGCAGGTAGAGGTGGTCCCCTTTCCACCACCGGGTCCTCGCGAGTTACAGGCAATTTCCTGCGGCCGGCAGCTCACTTCTCACCCCCCCCCCACCCCCCGCCACTCCCGCCTCCTGCCGGGGTTTAATGACCTAAGCAACTTTCCGCCCCCCCCCCCCGTCCCGTCTTGGTACGTCCTGTCCGGCGTTTGGCGTTCCACCCCCGCCCTTTCCTTCCAGGTTGGTTCAGCCCCCGTCTACTCTGGGGTGGTGCTTAGCCGGCGCCAGACCGACCCTCGACTTCGGAGAGGCAGCGCCGTTCCTTTGGGCGCTTCCCCCTCGGTGCCTTCGGCTCCTTCAGCCTCCTCGGCCGCCTTACCGCCCGCGGGGACCCGGGAGCTCGGTGTATGCCCCACCCCTGACCCCGCTAGAGACATGTCCACCCCGGCTCGGCGGCGCCTCATGAGGGACTTCAAGAGGTAACCCGCCCGGGACGCCGGGGGCCGGGGGCTGCGGTCGGGGCGCTGGGTGGGGCCGGGCGGGCGGCGGGGCGGCCGGCGGCGGGCGCGGGTGCCGGATCGCCGGGCCTCTGTCTGGTTCCCTGAAGGTTGCAGGAAGATCCTCCAGCCGGAGTCAGCGGGGCTCCGTCCGAGAACAACATCATGGTTTGGAACGCGGTCATTTTTGGGTGAGTCTGCTTTCCGGGTGGCGGCGAGGGCTGGGGGACGCGTGTGCCCTCCGGGACCCGGCCGGGCGCGGAGGCGGGGGCAGGGGGAGAGGGTTTGGGGTTGGCTGGGCCTAGGCGCCTCCCCGGAGCCTGTGCCTCGATTAGCTCGGTTCCCGCTGCCAGGGGAACCGTTTGGGGTTCTGAGGGGGGCGGGGCGGGGAGCGGTGGCGCCCCGGTGCGGCGGCCTGCCCGGGCTTTCTGAGCCCCAAACCTCTGTTTGTAGTGGCTTTGCGACCCGGGAAACGGTGGTTTACCGGAGGTGCAGCGGGCAGAGCTCAGAATAGCCGTCTCCTCAGATGAACCGGGGAGAAGGGAAGCCCTGAAGCGGAAACTGACTGGTTTTTCTCTGTGTTTCAGGCCCGAAGGGACCCCGTTTGAGGATGGTAAGAGAGTTTCTTTACCCACCTTTCAGGAGCCTGATCATCTGGGGAAAGGGTTCCCAGTCATCCTGGAAGTGCCTCCTACTTAGGAAGCCGCTTCTCCCTAGCCTCTGCCTGCTAAAGGCTTGAGTGGAATCCAATATGTGGCAGGTTGTTCTGGCTATTGTCCGCTTGACTAGAGCTGCACTTTTTGGCCTCTTTAAAAAACAAAATCTGGGCAAGGTAGTCTCTTTTTAAAAGGAGCATCATACCACTGATGTTAAAGATGTGTGAAGTTCCAGTTGTGATCCTGCTAAATTCAGCCCCACCAAGATACTGAGTTAGTATCAACCCAACCACTTGCTGATAGGCTCAGACACCCCAGGGACCATTTGGCTCAGAATTCTGTCACAAGGGTGGGGACTTTGTTCAGCAGGTGCCTAATAGGTGTTGTTGGATGTTGAATGAATGCAAGAAACCCTTGCACACAACTGTCTGGTTTCGACAATCTGGCACTGATGGTCCGTCAGTCTCCCTGCTTTAAGATGGTCTTTAATGCCACTTTTAATGGCCAGTGCGAGTAGAATATTGTGGGTTTTTTTAATTTTTAAACGAGTTTTCAGCGTGTGCTTTTATCAAGACTTTGTGATAGGTCAGTGATCTCAAGGCCGCTTCGCAATTGAGGGCAGCTGTAATGTAGTCTCTTGACCAGTGTCCAACCTACTTCAAGGTACTACCTGTATCTATAGGTACATGATTTTTAGTATTTAAGTTTAGGTTTGACTTTTAAAAACACACATGTTATTTGCTTTTTAGGGATTTTTTTAAAAACTTCTTATTTTAAGATAATTGTAGATTCATGTGCCGTTGTAATAAATAATAATATGGAGAGAGGCCCTGTATACCCTTCACCTGCTCCCCTCCTCCTTTGGTAACATCTTAAATGACTACTCTGCAATATCACAACCAGAAAATTGACATGGATATAGTTTTATGTGCACTCAAGTGTGTGTGTGTGTGTATGTGTGTGTATTGTTTTTGAAAGTTTAATAATTTAAACTTTAAAAGATGATTAAAAGTGTTTGAACTACTGATCGGCATCTTTAATATTTGAGGTATTTTTAAAAAGAAAAGGATCTTTCTGTTATTTTTTCCCTCAGTGATTTATTTTCCTTTGGTTATGCCTGTGTACATATGCACACACATATGCACAGAACTCGGTTTGAAGGTTAAAACAGAAACATTTCTGCAAACTACTAAGTACATCTTTCTGTTGCCAAGTCAGATTGCTTTTTGATGCAATCAAAAAAATTGCTTTTTGATGCAATCACAAGATGTTGTGAGATAGGTCAGGATCAACCTTTTCTATGATTTGTCTCAAACACTCAGATTTCCCTAGAAGACAGTCACTGGAATACTTTCTGCCTTCACTCCCTGGGTAAATCCCACTGCTCTTCAAGGCTGCAATAAAAAGCATTGACAGCAGGAGAGTGTGGTCCTGAAGGCGTACTGCTTTGCTGCAGTAAATCATTTGAACTGATCCGTAGCAAGAGCTAGCGAGGCTTCATTTCCCTCTCCTGGATAGATTGGTGCTCGTTCTTCATACTTAAGCTTTCTGTGCAGATTAACTGTATTTGCTTTAGCTTCAGCAGGCTTTGTTTTCACCGACTTCCTTTTGCCTCTTGATTTTACTTAGGCTGCTTTATGCTGGCCACAGCTTGATTAATAGTACATCACTTTGCTGAGGGTTGGCAACTTAAATATTTCAAGTGTGCTTCTCTCATTTTAAGTGGTATGAATTGAAAAGGTACTTATGGAATCCATTATCTACCTGGACCTTCCCCCTTGACAGTACTAGTTCTATTTTTGATGATGTGTATCTTCATCCTGACATTACTGAAAGGAATCACTCAGGCTAAATGACAGTTCCCTTTTCTGATTTGTTCTCTTTGAGCAGTCTGCTATCTAGGAACGCTTCCTCAGGTGTCTAGAACACTGACCATGGCTCCGAATTTTTTGACCATTTAAGAATACCTCTTATTTCAGTTAGGGAATTTACTGGAAAGGTCTGATTAGGGGCAAGTGGCATAGTTGATTTCACTGTTGCCAGTGTGTTATACAAATCAGTAGCTCAAAGCTACTTTTGCTGCTTCCTTGTAAACCATTTGTAGTGGAAATTTCTGGAACAGCCAGGCCCTAGTTAGAGATGAGATTTTAAGAAAAGGAACTCTTAAAGGTATTTTGATTTAACTTAACACACTTGAAGTAGGAGAACTACTACCAAGAGCTTATACTACCAAACAAATCACTGGGGGGGAAGGCTTCCTCCTAAAATATCTTGGTATGTATACCGAATACAGAGGCCGAGGAACAAAGTATTCTTCGTTGCGTCATCTGAAAATTGTTAAGAGACAGTAACATACTGTTTTCATAATAAGATGTTTTCTTAAGAATTTGGTCTAAGTTGTGTGTTTGTTTGTGTGTGTGTGTGTATGTGTGTGTGTGTGTGTTTTAGGGCCGCACTCTCAGCATATGGAGGTTCCCAGCCCAGGAGTTGAATCAGAGCTACAGCTGCCAGCCACAGCCACAGCCACGCCAGATCCAAGCCACATCTGTGACCTACACCACAGTTCAGGGCAATGCCGGATCCTTGACCCCCTGAGTGAGGCCAGGGATTGACCCCGCACCCTCAGGGATACTAGTCAGATTTGTTTCTGCTGCGCCACCGTGGGACCTCCAAGATTTTTTTTTAAAGGGTATTTGTTTGCATTTTTTTTAAAAAAAAAACACATAGATGTTTTTAGTCATGTGTCCTCTACCAGGTCGGTTCCTAGTTGGATTTGTTTCAGCTGTGCCATAACAGGAGCTCCTTTAGCTTTTTTTTTTTTTTTTTTTTTAATGAATCACTTAAAGTCCACTAGGGATGTTCTTAGGGTAAATAAATCCTGTGATGAAGAGTATTTGGGTATTGTCTTAAAAATTAGACTTCAGTCATCAAAAAAAAAATTTTTTTTTTGGTACATGTACTTTGCTTTCTCCTCAGGGGTCACAAACTGGTGACCCAGTTGTAGAAAACACCTACAGAGGTGCTTTCTTTGGCCAATACAATATTTCCAAAAAGTTAAATTTGTGACTGTTTTTAGGCAGAACATACACTCTCTAGTTTAATCATACCACTCCCTATTGCCATACCCCAGCCATTTAACACATTTATCTAATTTTCCTGGTCCCTGTGTATAGTCAGATTAGTTGATAACTTTCCTTACAATGTTTTGGCCTCCTCAGGAAGATGAATAAAATCACTACGGGTTGTGTACAACAATGGTGAGGCTTAAGTTTTCAGATATGTAAAGCCTAGCCTTCTAAATATTCAGAGGGTAAGTTCTAGTCTCAATTACATAATATTCTGGGATTTTTAATGTCCTTAACATTTGTTTTGGACCTCAGAAATTGCATCGAGGGTTGTACTAATGAGGTTCTCATTGTGTGATGTGGCTAAAAGTATGAAATATCCCTTTTAATGTGTACTTTGAGTAAGATTTAGATAAGTCCTAGTTAATATTCAAGTAGACATCAGCAAGTTGTTTCACTTCTCAAGGTATTAAATGAGATGTTCTAAAAGACTTGAGGAACATCTTTGGTAGCTAGGTAACCACATTCTTGAACTTCTGGGCAAGCATTAGGCAGAAAGCTCAAGTCAAGGGTTTTGTGGGCCACCAGCTTATGTACTCAAGTTGCATTTCGCTATGAGTGTTTGATGGAGATCAGAAGGAAAGTGTTTGATATTTGACTTCATTAACTGTATTTTTCTTACTGATCGTGAAATTTGGACTTTTGGATTTTGCCTCCTTCAGCTGGGTCAAGAGATGTGAAACTGGAATTATTGCAACTAAAATATTTATGAAGCACTTATTTTGTGTCACTGTGCATTTTTCCCTCACTTAAGCCTCACGGCAATGTTATGTACTTCCCCAAAGGTTTCACAATTAGCAAATAGCAAAGCAAGGATTTGAACCCAGGTCTGTCTGACTGCACAGCTGATGCTCTTCCCCACTGTTCTCTACTGTTTTCACTTATGCCTGCCTTATGTGTGGCTTTACTGCCTTTAGGTACCGTATTTAATGACCATTTTAATTTAAAGTATCTGGGAGCTCCACATACTATTAAATCTGCCCAATTTTAGAGAAATTTCTTGATAAATCTCTTAAGCTGTAATCTAAGCAGATTTCAACACTCAGCCAAATGTGTTTATACTTGGGATAGATACGGAAGCTCAAAGTTTTGAACTAACACTCCTTCCCACTTTTCTTTCATGTTATAATATAAATAGAACTGAAAAGGAAGATCTATACTTTCTTCTTCAGAAATAGGAAGAGTTATGATCAGGTGGTGATAAAGGCAAAGTGTGTTCTGATGGACTATAGTGTGTTTATTCCAAAATATTTTACTTTTTGTCTTTAATTATACACATAGTATCTTCAGATCTGACTTTCAAGTTTAGGGAGTAACAATAGTTTGGGGGATATAATATGTCTCCATATGTTGCATTTAAAGTTTTTCTGCAACTTTGGCACACTTGTTCATATGAAGGGCAACTCTGTTAGCGAATTGTTTCCTATGAGCTTGCTGCTTGGAAACAAACTTTTTTGTATTGTTATGTGTACCTGATCTAGCAGTAGAATGATTGTGGTCTTCTCTTTTTTAAATGGAAAACAAAGAGAAAATAAGTTGCTAACTGAAGGAACCAATAACAAGTTATACTCTATCCAAAGCGTGGCCTATGGTATAAGAATAATTTATTAAGTGGATCAGAGGAGTACAGTGGAACATGAATCACCTTATACCAGATTGTAACTGATTCCTTAAGTTTACTTGAAGAAATTTCAGTCAGGAAAAACAACTGCCCGATTGTTTTCTTGAATTTATTAAACCCAATAAAAAATAACATTTTGAAGGAAATAATCTCCCCAAATCACAGCATCCAACAATTCTTGAATGAGATCCAGTTTGTCCATTTCTTATAAATAAGTCCACAAGCTAGTATGCTTTAGGGCCTCCTGCTACCTTTGTTGACACATATGTGAGAAAAATAATTCATTTCAGCATAAACAAACATCATTAGAAATTTACTGGAGACATGAACATAGTCTAATGTGGTTTTCAAATTATTTCTGCCATTGATTCCCTCCATTAGTGTGAATAATTGAGTTAGTTTTATGGTGAAGTACCTTGTGAGTCATACTGAAGGGTTTTTAAGAGGAACTGAAGTTTTTTCTTGCTTACATTCAATTGTTTTCATTATGGAGTTACCATTACATGAAAAGGAGCCAGTGAACTTTTATACTTATTCCTTGTTTTTTTTAAAAATAATTTGATTATTGATTTGTATTTCTAGCATTAGTTTTTGAACCTTTGTGCTCTCATTCTTTCTAGTCCATTGATGGCGGCCGATTAAAATTGGCCCGAGAGTTCCTGCTCTGGTGGTTCAGGTCACTGCAGAGGCGTGGGTTCAATCCCCAGCCCAGAGCAGTGGGTTAAGGGATCCGGCGTTGACAACAGCTGTCGCTCAGATTCAGTCCCTGGCCTAGGAACTTCCACATGCCATGGGTGTGGCCATAAAATTTTTTAAAAAAAAATTTTAAATTGGCCTTTACTAAGGTCTTTCAGTCTTCTAAAGGAAGAAGGCCGAATTTTGGCTCCACTTGCTTGCCATTTTAAGGATATCTTCAAAAAGTACAGTGGCTAAAGTTATCCTGACGGCAGTAATTTTGAGTGTAAATGGTTATATTCAAGTTTGGGGGTGAATAATGGCAAAACGAAAAACAAATCACCTTTGGGTGGTGAGTCTTACAATGTCTGTCCATTTTTAGGACAATCCCTGGAGCTATATCTCTTACCTGGTCTCTTTTCTCTCTATCCTATACCTTTCCATTATTTCATTTAATACTGGAAAAAGTCATGTAGCATTAAAAGCAAAGTACTACTGAACAAAGTAGTAAATATGTTTTCTTAACCCTTTCTTTTTAACTACAGGAACCTTTAAGCTTACAATAGAATTCACTGAAGAATATCCAAATAAGCCACCAACAGTTAGATTTGTCTCTAAGATGTTTCATCCAAATGGCAAGTATCCCTCACTTTTAATACACTATTTTAAACTACTGCACTGTTTATTTTGGAGGTATCCCACATTTCCTATTTATTTGTAGTACCCGAGTATTTGTTTAAGCATCTTGCTGTTTCCTGAAAGCTGAACTTATTTATGGTGGTTTGTTGCTGTCTTGGTCTGTGGTTTTAGAACTGAAGCAGCGAAGAGACTTTGCTTGGAGTCTCAGAGCCTCCTGGTTTTGATGATTTTCTCATTTAATTACTAAACAAAAATAAGGATGCTCATAGGTTTCTTTTAATGTAGGGCCAGATCGGGGTAGTTTTGTGTTGTAATTATTTTCACTAGCATTTAGAACAATGGTTTTCAGCTTTGGATGCAGATCAGAATTAACACGGAACATTTAAAAGATATGGATGCCCTGGTCCCACTCCAGACCTACGGAGTATCAGATTCTGTGGTTGAGGTCCAGGTATAGATTAGATTGGAAAAGTGCCACAGGTGATTCTAACTTGCCACTCCCCCCCCCCCCCGAAACAACTAGCCTTTTATTCAGATTAATATTTTCCATAGTATCAGATATTTTTATCTTCATGCCAAGTGAAACCTTGTGAACTCTGAGCTATTTTGTGTTATTTCAGATAGGAGATACAGTTTACAAATTTGGTGGGATGAATTCCCCACAAGTCTATGGATGACTTGGGACCTTGTTAGAATATATGTGTAGTTTTGTGGGTAATGGGGCAGTCTTTTCACAATAACAGGAACTAAGTACCTTCCAGTTTTATCCTGCTTACCTTTGACATTCCCTCATCATCCTAATTATTTCACCTACTTGATGATACTTATTGAGGATAACTGAGACGCTGCTTAGGAATCTTTCCTAAATCTCAAAAGCAAAGTATTCTTGACTGTATTTGTCTTGACTATGATGTTAAAACTTTAATAGTTTTGTGTGTTTAACATGCCTACTTCTATGCTCTTAGTCTATGCAGATGGTAGCATATGTCTGGACATACTTCAGAACCGTTGGAGTCCAACCTATGATGTGTCTTCCATTTTAACATCCATACAGGTGAATTTTCCTTAATGTGACTGACTATAACCTTTAACATGTTTATATTAGCAAATGTTTTTGAAAGTCTTAAGTCCAAAGGAGGTCATTAAGACCTAAGCCACGAGAAAAATATATATTTGCCTAGCTACTAGTAGATGAATGTACCTCTAGATTATTCTGCTAAGAGGGCAAATTTAGCTGCAAGTTAGGACAATTCAAGTGAGTGTTCTGAATAGATATATATTTGCATTGAGGAACTGACCTTTTACAAATTGTCTCTATAGTCTCTATTGGACGAACCTAATCCCAATAGTCCAGCAAACAGCCAGGCTGCTCAGCTGTACCAAGAGAACAAGCGCGAGTATGAAAAACGTGTTTCTGCGATAGTAGAACAGAGCTGGCGTGACTGTTGACCCGGGTGCAGGAAAAGAAGCAGCTGGTCATGAGAAAACTATATATTGATGTGTTTGTCACCTTCCTATTCTTCAGTGTCATTACATTTACTTTATTAAAAGCAAAATAGCTGTTGTGCTGTTTCCATCTTCCCTTGCCAAGCTTTTCCTACCCTTTCTACCCTCTCCTTAAACTTCAGAAAACACCCTCTGAGATCAAATGTACTGTACCTGGGTTACGTGCAAAAATTACTGATGCTTAATTCCTTTTCTGTTGTATCTCGTTTCCAGTTTTAGGGCAGTATTGTATTACTGTACTTTACACTAAGCTTTTAAAATGAATTGTTTTACAAGTGGTGCTTTTGCATAGCTTGATGACCAGAATGTTATTTTTAACAGAATGATTGCTGGTGTTTCATCCTGGCTGGTCCTTCATTTGTGCTGGATTTAACAGTGACATTTTGGAATACGGCCTATAGAAAACAGGGAAATAAATCCATATAAACATCCATTTTGAAAGAGCAATGGCAGCTAAAAAGGCTGTGATACTAAGATTTAACCGTCATGAATTACAAGATTTTTCCCCCCCACTGGTAGGAAGGAGACTGTTAAAGGACTCAGTCAAAGGAATGCAGCAATTTAGTAACTGACACATCCTCTCCTTGCAGGGTATTCACTGGAGACACCCATGCAAAGTTGCAGAATACTAAAGTCTTCTGGATGTTCACTTTTTAAAGAGGTGTGGGAGCAGAGGAATGGAAACAATCATTAGTTTTTCAGCTAGGGAAGGTTGGAGATCCTTTAATCTTTTTAAAGGAGCAGTGCTACCCTAGATAAACAAGTTTATAATCCCCCATTGTTTTTTAGAGTTTTAATTAACCCAAGGAAGGGAACATATCTGTGGCAAACTATTTTCCACTGAAATCCTCAGTTAATGCTGCATGCTTTAGTTTCTTCCTCCCTTTCAGTATTGTAAGAACTTTGAAGTCAATGTTTGCAGTCTTTCTTTGGATATTTATACTTTTAGATAGTATCTTTAAGTAGCAGTGTGGGACAAGGCTTGTAAATGTTTTGTCTGATGTTCCATTGTCACCTTTTGTGCATTTATCACTCTTCTAAACCTAACTTTGCACAAGTAACCCATGTAAAAAATGTACATTTTTCAAAACTTGTAAATAAAAATAACCTTAAAATTTTGTAGTCAAGGTATAATTATATTTTAGCTCAGTATGAACTTTTACTATTAATTCATTGGACTCTCACATCTACTCATTTCCCCCCTTAAAAGTTATGGTAAAAGTAAAAATACAGATTCTGGGAGAGAAGAGTAGGGCTATTTTTCTTTTCAGTCCTAAGTGTGTAATGCTTCTTTAAACATCCTAACAGAATGTAAATCTAGTAAGTAAAAGTTACTTCAGCATATATTATAGTCAGTCAAGGGAATTATATTGTGCTAAGGGTGGGGAATTAACCAGGGAGATTTACCAGCACCCTCGCACCCTCAGAGACCAAGATCTAACTTTTTTTTTTTTTTTTTTGTCTTTTTGTCTTTTTGCCTTTTCTTTGGGCCGCTCCTGCAGCATATGGAGGTTCCCGGGCTAGGGGTCCAGTCGGAGCCATAGCCACCGGCCTACGCCAGAGCCACAGCAACATGGGATCTGAGCCACATCTGCAACCTACACCACAGCTCACAGCAGTGCCGGATCCATAACCCACTGAGCAAGGCCAGGGATCGAACCGGCAACCTCATGGTTCCTAGTTGGGTTCGTTAACCACTGCGCCACGACAGGAACTCCACCAAGATCTAACTTGATCCCGACATTCCACCTCTTAGGAAAAAAGCCCTAGCTTAAAAAACAGTGCCAAACTACTATAAATGGCATTTTAAGTCCCATGTAAACTCTGGGAGTACAGGTATCCTCAAGGTTACCTCTTTTATTTTTAAACAAAACTCTGCTTTCTTCTGAGGAGCAAATTATTTTAGAGACAAGAACAGTGACTGCAGAAACTCACCTCTTTACTTGGGGTGGGAGGTGGGTGCTAAGTGAAATCAAGTCCTTAAGGTGTATGTACCCACTCATCCTTTCAGACATGGCACTTAGAGGAGCCTCAAATGGGGGAGCTCACCCTACATTGGACGCCACGTGAACTGCTTAGTTGCACCTAGGAGCAGCATCCTTAAATGTGCTTAAATATCTGTCCATTTCTGCTTCAAAGTAGAACCACATTACATTGGTCTTTATTTGGCAGATTAGTTTGACATAAGTTTTTTCATCCTGCTGTGGCTGGGTACCTTATATTGACACTGTAGTCATACTTGAAAAAAATCAGGGTGAGATTGGCAATGTGCATATTTAATATTTTTTATCTTTTGTACACTTCTTAAGAAACACTATTCCCAATCTCTTTCATGGGATAACCCCCTTAAAACCTTACAACAGAGTCAACAAGCTGACCTCCCTCCGAAAGCATCATACCCATGGTCAAAGTCACCACAAATTTTTCATTCCAAAGTTTAATGCTAATTTGCCCTTTTTCTTTACAATTTTTCAAAGAAGTGCCACAGTCTGCCTGCATGTAATAAATTATAACAATAATAAAGTTAAAACAGATTTGCAGAGTCCCCTTTCAAATGGTGGACTTGAACTTGAATCTTCATTTCTGTGCCTGCTTGATGTGGAAAAGGGGGTGTGATGAAGAACTCAAGTTGTAGTTCGAGTCCTTTATTTAGGACCCATCTCCAGCTTCAAGAGTTACACACTGCAAAGTGAATGCCCTGTATGTCTCTTTTAACAGAATGCATGGAATTTCCACTCATTTTGTAACGAAAAGGGAGGGTAAAAAAATCTAAAAAGTAGCTCTATAAGGCTCAATGATTTTATGTATATATCTGAAAGCAGTTAGTTCCTCAGTATAATATACTTACGTCAAATAAAACTTGAAACTGCTCAAGTACCTGTGCAGGTTTTATAGCAAGGTTACTTACTAGGTTAAAATGACTGCTTTTTCAAAGAAAGGGAAAATACAGGAACCAACGAAAAGGAGACAAAATGGAACAGCAAGGTTGTCAGCAGTTCATTCTTGTCAAATTCATTTCCCAACATATTTTATTCTCAAGCAGAGCGAAGTGACTTCACCCTAACTCCACATCGATACCAACACTGATCTAAGTTAGGAAATCTGGACCTCAAATTCAGAACCAAATATATACTTGGCCCAATTATTTGGAAGCCTTAACTATAATGGCATTAATATCCTGTTCTGTTGAAATTACATAGATAAACCAGACTTACATATCATTTCCCTACTCCCCCCACCCCTAAATCATTTTGGTAATAGGAAAGAAATGTAGAGAATGGGTTTTCACACTCTCTAATCCCCAAAGCCACTCTTACCCAAGAGAATTGGAGGCTGGCTTTTCTAATGCATTAATTGAACCACAGCATCTCAAAGTTGGCATAAGCCTTGTGGGTTAAAAAATAATAATAATCCTATAAAAAATCTATAAACATTTTAGCTTAGTTCCCCTCACCAATGTTAAAACATTAAGTGCCAAGTAAAATGCACACCTCATTTCTCTTCCTACCAACATCAGGAAAGGCCACACACACTGTAGGAAGAAAGAGTTAGTGGAAGGCAAACATCACATACTGTGTTAATCATTTTAAGTGACTAAAATTTACAGAGACCCAGGTATAAACAAAATATTGACTTAACTACAACGGACATCTTAATATAAAATATAAATAATGCAAAGGAAATTGTTCGTTGTGGGCCAATTACAAGTCACCGGAGTTGTTTAACTATCAATATCAATATTCATCTCTGAATAGTAATACTTATCTGAGATACGAAAACAAAATCACACAAAAGTAAACAGCCTGAGATTTGGTTGCAGCCAGCATGTTCGTCCATAGGGAAAGCGTGATGCGTGGCCGATTGGCTGTTCCCATCTGCTAAGTCCTTACGTTCATCCTCATGTGCTCTGGTGTTGAAATATTTTGTGCGAACACCGCTTCCCTTCTGCAAAGACCCAAAGTGTCGCTACCAGGCTGCTGCCCAGAAATAAGCACACCACTATCTTGATCAACTTTGGCTCCGTTTTATTCAGGAAGCATACACTAATTCTTTTTATACATTTTTTTACATTCCAGAAATAAGCGAAAATAGCAGTTTTAAATATGTTACAAAGTTGGCTTGGGGGCTCAATAAGCTTTTTGAGAGAGGGACCAGCCAACTGACCGTTTTCATCAAAGCACCATTGTACCTTCCGTCTTACCAAGCTCCACCACAGCTGTGGCCGCCTTGGATGTGCTGTACATCCGCACCGCGTAAAAGCTATAATGGAGAGTTGCTGTGAGTCTCTCTGCAAGGCACCAAGAACAGACAGTTCCAGCTTCCCTTCTTCAGACTGAATCAAAGTTTTGGAAACTTTTCGATTGCTCTCTCAAGTAGTGCTCCCTCAGCGTGAAGACTAGAATTTGTTAAAACTCATATATCACAAGATACAGTAAATTACTTCCAATATTCTGGAAATCACGTGGTAGAAGTTATAAATAAATGAACACTAAAATTACTTTAAGAAAGTTTTACATCATTTAGTTGGTAAGGACATTTACATGTACAGCACAATTTACTGTTAAACATTCTATAACTGGCTTCACATAAAGATGAAAAGAGATAATACAAAATGATCTGACATTTTCAGTTCAGACTGGAATTGAGACTAGTTTTATTATAATCAATTTCAACTTTACATATTGTTGCAGAGTGCTGTGCTATGCCCTTTAAAATGGGAATTTCTCGGGGTGAAATTCCATTTGGATGTGTGTTCTTGCTCTGTATAAACTACTAAAATCTGAGGGACACAGCAACATCAAAGACACAAACAGTAACCGCACAATATCATCTGCTGGATTAAGCTAATACAAGTGGACAGAATTCTTCAAGTTCCAATATCTAATAAAGCACTATATGAAATGAACGAGGTGAAACATCGTAAGAATGAATATACTCTGCAACCAGAACATGTAGCATTTCTTTAATTCACAAATCTGCCTCCTTAGGCAGTTACAAAATAAATTAGTAAGATCTTAATTTGCTTGTGGCATCACAAGCTCGTAATGCCCTACTTGGCCTTCCTGTTTGAGCTGATCTAGTAAGTCTTCCTTCCGTCTTTTTCTACCTACCACCAGGTACCTATCGTGGCCTACCCCATGAGACTTACTCTTCAGACCGTACTTCTGGGCAATCTGATGTATTTGCTTCCGCTCGTCGTTAGTCAGCTCTGTAGAGAAAGTTAAATCCGTGTGGCTCTCGGAGCGGGCATAGTTTCGGATGATCTGTTCAATATCTCTCTTGGCAATTTTATTTACCCTCTCTACATCAAGACCAAGCCCTTCCCGCTTATGCTGCTCTTTGACGGAGATGGGCTCCCGAATGCCCTCGCCGGATTTACCTAAACCACCACCCGTCCAACCCATCTTCCTCAGCAGCTGATTGCCAATGTTATCTTCCTTGATTTGTTGTTTGTAAGCCTCCTCTGCTGAGCGGCCCTGAATTTCATTTCTTGAAATCACATCTTCAACAGCTCCTTTCTTCAAGTTGTTAATGACAGTCGGCTGGGTCTTTTTGAGGGTTTTCACAGCTTCCCCAGCAGCTTCATATTTGACGGTTTTCTTCACTCCAACTGCTTCGGCAATGACTTCACTCTCTAGAATCACCTTGCATTTCCATCGGAGGCCTGTCATTCTTTCATAGACGTATTCAACCGTCATTCGGTTAAACTGAGCTGTGTCGTTCAGCGTGCACACAGGATTCGAAGAATTCTCATAAACTACGAGATCCTTTATATCCTTCTTCTTTCCAGAGCCCCTGGGTGAAGAGCCTGTTTGGCATTGTGAACTTTTGACAGATGGGTAAGTGGGTTGTGTTTTTTGAAGGATTTTCAAAGCCTCATCAGCAGCTGCATGTTTACTTGTTTTTTTGGTTCCGTAACCTTCAGCTAAGCAGTGATCTTGCAAAAACACTCGACAGCGCCATGTACGATTTGGCATCATCTCATATTTGTATTCAACAGACATTTTGTTGTATGAGGCAGAATTGTTAAGGATACCAATTGCATCATTTGCGTTTTCTGTAAGGATAAAATTGGTCCAGTGTTTGGCAGAAGCATTAAAAATCGGTTGCCCAGAAGCATCTTTAGCCAGCACCACCAGCTCTTCTGGGGGTTTCAGAGCTGGAGGAAATTCATATGAAGGCATGCCAACCTGACACACCACAAGGTCCTCTCCAATCGTGTGCTTGAATTTCCGTCGGACAACCCTCACTTCGATACGTTTCTGCAAGAGTTTTACAGCTAGCTCAGTAGCTCGATCCCTGGACCCATTCTTGCTGCCGGCATAACCTGTAGTTAAGTAGATATTTTGGCATCTAACTTCACAAGCATAACCATCTGTTAAAAGTTTTTTGTTTTTGGGGATGTCAGCAGGAGGGATTTCTTTTAAAGGAGCATATATATATTCAGGGTTTGTCTTACATGCCTGAATACAACGAGTTAACATGTATGTGTAATTAATTTTATCAGATCCAGAAGTCATCTCTGGATTAGAAAGGTTCTTCCAGATAGTCGCTGTTAATTTTTCAATAAAATACTGCTTCTCGGCTACCACTGACTCAGGAAATGTCTGTGATGGTGAAGGCTCAGAGGCTGACTGAGAATTTGCCTGCTGTGCTGTGCTGCTGGGGGCAGGGTTCCCACTGTCAAAATACATGTTGGCTGTTACAGGCTGGTCTTTTGTGAAAATAAATCCTGATGAATCACAATACTGAGAATTCCCATCTTGTATACTGAAAGAGTCTTGAGTATAATCTTGGTAGATGTCTCTCGGCATGCTGGCAAAATGCGTTTGTTCATTTACCTCTTTTGTTTGAGGGCCATAAGGATCTTCCTGTCTTTCATCTTTTGAACTACTAGCTACAAAATGTACAGGCTCAAAACGAGGTCTCACATGGAATTTGGAACCGGCTTGCTTTTTAGGAGGATTCTGACCTATAGAATGAGGGAAATTTACAATTCATTACAAAGGGAATATTTCAAAAGAACCAAGCAGGAAAATAGTACCAACCATATTATTTTTGCAAGGTGTTTTGTTGGTACAAGATACTTCCCATCACAAAAAATTCAGGAAGGGACTCAAAGAGTCCAGCATAGGGAGGGATGCTCCCTGTCCTTCCACGTGTAAGAGAAGAGACTTGAGAGAAAATATGCCATTGGCTCACGTATGCAGAATCACCAAGCATGACTGATAGATGCTCCCGCATCCAACAAACTAAAGCACAGGTGACGTGTACCGGGTAAGAGGCTGCTCCACTACACTCTCACGCCACCTGTGTGGAAAATCTCCCTTCCTAAGGACTGCAAACGGAATCGATGGCAAAAATGCAGCAGAGATGAGGACCAGAGTCATTTACAGAGCCTCTCTCTTTTGTATCAGAGATGACTGACTCTGTGATGGTGCTTCACAGGGCTGGGACTAAAACAGCAAGTAAAAATAATTGTCAAAAGATCCCAAAGATTTTCAACTTTAAAATCTTAATTGTGAACTATTCTGCATAAAAAGATGTTTGATATATTTTATTTCTAGAACAAATAAGAGCTGGGAACCAATGATTTATGGAGGATATCAAATTTAAAGCTATGGAAGAACTCTTTGCAGAGGCTATACCAGACACTAACACTGGTTAGTAGAAAGCTGGTTCACCTTGGACCCATCCAAGAGGATTTAGTTACTTAGATGCTCAAATGATCAGAGTATAAGGTTGTTCTATTTAGAGGGAGGTTCCATGGCATGGACTTCAAGAATAGCATTATAGTGTGAGTTCAGTATTTTTAGTTTTCACTTCCATTTAGCATCTTCAAAAAAACTGTACAAACTCAAAGTCTTTTACATTTGTGTAAGATGCAATGTTACCACTGTTGTTTGCAATCACATACCACACTCATTTCTTTTAAAAAGCCACACCATTTCTTCATTCCCACCTTCCACAAACAAGTATACTCACCATCACATGTTGAGAGGTGACGTTTTTGACCCTTGGAAGGTTTGGACAGCATCAGATCATATGAAGGCATCTCCCCGATGTCAATACCTTCAGCCATTTGGAGAATTTTTTCCATCAAGCGTGGGCTGTACCTATTTAAATTAATATAATCTACAGTTAAAACAGATAAGAATGCAGTTTTTGAAAAAGTTTCTAGATGGGCCTTCTTACAATTGCTTTCATAGGACTTGACCAACAGAATATCTTTGCTATAAAACTGAGGAATCTGCCCAGAATACTTATCAAATGAGTAATTATGTTACTGTCACTACAAGACATACAAAACAGGAGTTCCCGTTGTGGCTCAGTGGCAACGAACTTGACTCGTATTCATGAGGATGCAGGTTTAATCCCTGGCCAAGCTCAGTGGGTTAAGGATCTTGTGTTGCCAGGAGCTGTGGTGTAGGTCACAGATGTGGCTCAGATCTGATGTTGCTGTGGCTGTGGCTGTGGCCAGCAGCTACAGTTCCAATTTGACCCCTAGCCTGGGAACTTCCATATGTCATAGGCTCAGCCCTAAAAAGAACCCCCCCCAAAAAAAAGAAAAGAAAAAAAAGAAGACATACAAACAGAAAAATCAAGAAATTCAGGTGAAGGTATTCCTGCTGTGGCACAGTGGGTTAAGGATCTGGCATTGCCATAGCTGTGTAGGTCACAGCTGAGGCTTAGATTCAATTTTTGGCCCAGGAACTTCCATATGCCACAGGTGCAGAGGAAAACAAACAAACAAGCAAAGAAAAAACACTGCAAGAGGAAATCTTCAAGATACAGGGCTAGGCAAAGAGTTCTTATACTTGACACCAAAAGCATGATCCATAAAAGGATAAGTTAATAAAACGGACTTCATCAAAATCAAAAACTTGTGCTCTCAAAAGACCCCATGAAGAGGAGGAAAAGACAAGCTACAAACTGAGAGAAAATATTTGCAAACCATGCACTTGACAAAAGATTAGTATCTAGTATAAAGACCTCAAGACCTCTCAAAATGCAACAGTAAATATATATAAATGTGTGTATATAATGCGTATATATATATACATGAACAAAAGATATGAAGAGAACACTTCATCAAAGAGGATATACGGATTGTAAATAAGCACACAAAAAGATGTTCAACATCATTAGCCACCAGAGAAATGCAATTTAAAACCACAATGAGGTATTGCGACATACGTATCAGAATGGCTCAAGTGAAAAACAGTGACAACACTAAATGCTGACAAGGATACAGAGAAACTGGATCACTCATATATTGCTTCTGGGAATGTAAAATGGTAATGGCCACTTTGGAAAAACCACTTGGAAGTGTCTGAAAAAAATTAAACATGCAATTATCATACAACCTTACAACTGCACTTTTGGGTATTTATCTCAGAGAAATCAAAGTTTATGGTCACATGAAAACCTGATCATGGAGTTCCCGTCGTGGTGCAGCAGAAACCATGAAGTTGCAGGTTTGATCCCTGGCCTCACTCAGTGGGTTAAGGATCCAGCGTTGCCACGAGCTGTGGTGTAGGTCGCAGACAAGGCTCGGATCTGGCATTGCTGTGGCTCTGGCATAGGCTGACAGCTGTGGCTCCAATTAGACCCCTAGCCTGGGAACCTCCATATGCTGCGGGTGTGGCCCTAAAAAGACAAAAGACCAAAACAAACAAACAAACAAACAAAAAACAAAAAAAAACCCTGTTCATAACAGCTTTATTTATAACAGCCAAAAACTGCAGTCAGCCCAGATGTCGTTCAACAGGTGGTTAAACTCTGGTACCATACATCCCATGGAACACTACTCTGCAATAAAAGGAACGAAGTATGCATACACAATATTGTGTATGAGTGGAAGGGAGATGGAAGTGGTTATAAAAGGGCAACCTAAGGGATCCTTGTGGTATTGGAACTGTTCAATACCTTGACTGTGGTAGTGGATGCAGAAACCTATACATATGATAACTGCATAAAACTAAACACACGCACACACGACTATTAGTAAAAGTGGGAGAATCTATAGAATCAGTGGACTGTAGCAGTGTCACTATCCTGGTTGTGACATTATGCAATAACTTTGCAAAATGTTGTCACTGGGAGAACTGGGAAAGAAAGAGTAAAGGGCATGTTGTCATATTATTTCCTACAACTACATGTGAATCTATAACTATTGCAATAAAAATTTCAATTAAAAAAGTTGGTGGAGTTCCTGTCGTGGCGCAGTGGTTAACGAATCCGAGTAGGAACCATGAGGTTACAGGTTCGGTCCCTGCCCTTGCTCAGTGGGTTAACGATCCGGTGTTGCCCTGAGCTGTGGTGTAGGTTGCAGACGCAGCTCGGATCCCACGTTGCTGTGGCTCTGGCATAGGCCGGAGGCTACAGCTCCGATTTGACCCCTAGCCTGGCAACCTCCATGTGCCCCAGGAGCGGCGCAAGAAACAGCAAAAAAAAAAAAAAAAAAAAAAAAAAAAAAAAAGTTGGTGGCAGAGTCCCCTTATGGCTCAGCAGGTTAAGGATCCAATATAGTCACTGTTGTGGCTCTGGTGTGGTCCCAGCTGTGGCGTGGGTTTGCTCCTTGGCCCGGGAACTTCTACATGCCATGGATGCAGCCAAAAAAAAAAAAAAAAAAAAATTGGTGGGGAACTTTTAACTTTTTTTTTTTTTTGGCTTTTTAGGACCGCACCCATGGCACATGGAGGTTCCCAGGCTAGGGGTTGAATCAGAGCTACAGCTGCGGGCCTACACCACAGCCACTGCAATGCCACATCCGAGCCGTGTCTGCAGCCTACACCACAGCTCACAGCAATGCTGGATCCTTAACCCACTGAGCGAGGCCAGGGATCAAACCCGCAACCTCATGGTTCCTAGTCAGATTCATTTCCCCTGCGCTATGACAGGAACTCCCTTAAAATCTTAATATCTCTAAAAAGGGACAACCAGACATGTGTCCCTGATGTGATATGACAGGACAAAGATCTAAAAAGTGTTCCTGCCCAACAAATAATTGAACCCAAACCTAATCAAGCCCCAGACTCCTAGAAACATGTTAAAATACCACCACAAGAATACAGCCAGCCAAATCCAGAATGAAGGAAACACTATGTGACAACCCAATTTCTTCATTAAATAAAGACCATGAAAATAAAAGGAGAGGGAATGGTTACAGGTTAAAGGAGACAGGTCGACCAGATATAATGTGCGGACCTTGTTTGGATCGTGAATCAAACAAACCAACTGTAAAAAGACATCCTGAGACAAATGGAGAAAACTAAACATGGACTAGGCATTGGATGACTTTAAGAAATTATTGTTAATTTTGGTGAGTATGAATAATGGTATTATGATCCTATTTTTAAAAATTCTTATCTGGTACAGATAGATAAAGTATTTGCAGGAGAAATGGTGTCAAAACTTTCTTTAATATACTCCAGACTATCTCCCACAAAAAACTGGGGCAAGGTGAAGTGAGAAGGGAAGCATGACAGACCACTGATAATGGCTGAAGTTGAGTGATGGGCACACAGGTGTCCACTAAACTCTTCTATTTTTGTGTTTGATTTTTCCATAATAAAAAGCTTTAAAACATACAATGTTTAAAAAGGTTCCTTTGAAGTAGGTTGGATGCTTGACAGACTATCAATTTCCTGCAGAGAAAAATATGGGCTCAAGTGAAGTTTTGGTTATCATGGGGATCTACTCCTACTCCCCCTTCCTATCTTCAGAGCCTTTCACAGCCTATGACCAAAAAAAAAAAAAAAAAAAAAAAAAAAAAAGAAAGACTCCTGGTAGCACCGGGGAAGAAAGTTCTGAAAAATGAGCAACCATCACACCTCTACATGAATAGGCTCTGAACCTGAAGGAGGATAACATTTTCCACCTTCCGCACAGTCGGTTCCATACCCATCAGAGGCCTTTCCTTGCAAAGTAGAGACGTGACATGGTGGCCTTCACTGACAGATTACCTGGAAGCCAGCCCAGCTGTAACCCACACATCCCACTGACAACTGCTGCTGCTAACGCCAGTATTTAAATGCCAAGAGTAATTTTATTTTCATTTACTCCTATCTAAACATCAAAAAGCATAGCCTAAAACATCACACATTCTATGTAACACTGCCATTCAGATTTAGGAGTCCAATTTCCAAGATAGGAAATGAAAAAAAAAGATAATGAAAATGAGATGAAACCTACAAATCTTAAACAGATATTTCCACTTTTGCTACCAAAATGGATACACAACCAAGCCAGTAACCTTGAATTCTAGTCAAAATTCTCCAGACCTTCAATTATAGCCTGAATCCAAATATAGTACACAACTATGTATACTGTATATATGTTACACATTGTCCATGAATGATGCATCTGGGGCCCACACCGTTCATACTCACTTTGCTCTCAGGCTTCTTCCAGCATTAGTAATGATTATACCTACTTACTGTTTCCTATTCATTACACCTGCCACAAAATTCAACATCACCCATAGGCTATAAAAATAAATCTTTGCATAGGGTGCCAACACAGTCATCTCCTCAGCCCTTTATTAGGAAGTCATAATACTGAAGAAGCCCAATCAGCTCAAACAATAATGGAACAGACTGTATAGTGCCTAACACTTGACCATTCAAAGAAGAGTGCAAATATTAATCTTTGTATTAACTTTAATACAAAGACCACTAGGATTTCAGTCTTATTTCTAGGATTCTCCAGAGAGTAGCTATCCAAGGAGAAAGAAGCGGCGCCACAAATTTGAAATAAAACAAGGCAGTAAAGCTTTCATTGGTCAGTTTTTCATTATGTATTTTTTTGCAGTGGATTTTTTTTTTCTTTTTTGGCTATGCCACAGCATATGGAGTGCCCAGGCCGGGGACTGAATCCAAGCTGGAGCTGTGACCTATGTACACCACAGTGGCAGCAATGCCAGATCCTTAACCCACTCAACCCCAGGGATTGAACTCATGCCCCTACTGCTGCAGAGATACCCACTTATCCCATTGCACCACAGCAAGAACTCCTGCAGTAGTTTTTAAAGTAACACCTTTACTCCAGAAATTTGAGAGAATCCACCAAGAAAAGCACTTACAAATCTAACCACTGATAACCTCATTAACATTTTGGGGTTCACTTTTTAATTCCTTTCTCTCTGCTTTCCATACTACCTCCCCCCCATCACTATCAAATCATCTATGCTGATTTGTAATCTGCTGGGGGAGGTGGGCTTTTTTTAAAATTTACTATATCATAAGCTTTTTCTCCATGGAGAAAAAAAGCTACATGAGTTTTAATGGCTGTACAGTATTCTATCCATAAGATAGAGACCGTGATGTAAAGTATCGGGAAGGCAAGTCTAACATAGTAATTTTGAAGATGCATGCATATTATGTAGCTAAGTTTGTTAATTCACCCATTTGGCTGAAAACGCTTAAAAAAAAAAAAAAAGAAAACCAAAAAGCTCAGCAGGTCTTTAAGGTTTTCAAAGGTAGCTTTTTTTTTTTTTTGTCTTTTTGCTATTTCTTGGGCCGCTCCCACAGCATATGGAGGTTCCCAGGCTAGGGGTCGAATCGGAGCTGTAGCCACCAGCCTACGCCAGAGCCTAGCAACACGGGATCCGAGCTGCGTCTGCAATCTACACCACAGCTCACAGCAACGCCAGATCCTTAACCCACTAAGCAAGGCCAGGGACCGAACCCGCAACCTCAGGGTTCCTAGTCAGATTCATTAACCACTGCGCCACTACGGGAATTCCCAAAGGTAGCTTATTATGTACCAAGATTTTAGAAATCGATTCAACTGTCCCTCCACACCCAGCATACAAAAAGATGATTTCTAGTGGACAAAGACATCTGACTTCATGAATCTTACATTCTTCAACAAAGACAGGTGCACACTTATGATATGCAATGGCATCTGAAATTTAATAAAATATTCAGTAATAGATGCTTTTAAAAAATTCTTAAAAATTTACTCTATTACTCTACTAGGTCCAAATGAAAAAGCTGAGGTTTTAAAACTAAGCAAAGATTAGGATTTCCAAGTACAAAATAATTTAAGCAAAATTATGCATAAGACCCCTAAGAGTGAACAACAACCAACCAAGATTACCAAGACATCTTTCTTTTTCTTTTTTCTTTTGAGGGCCACACCTGCGGCACATGGAAGCTCCCAGGCTAGGGGTTGAATCGGAGCTATGGCTGCCAGCCACAGCCACGCCATATCTGAGCCACGTCTGTGACCTATACCACAGTTCATGGCAACACCAGATCCTTAACCCACTGAGTGAGGCCAGGGATCGAACCCGAGTGCTCATGGATACTAGCCGGGTTTGTTACCGCTGAGCCACAATGGGAACTTCCCCAATACATCTTTCAAAGGCTCCTACTCACACTTCATTAGCTGGTGACTGGTACACTCTACCTACAATGTAAAAAGGTAGTTTCACATGAGCCCAGCCAGCATCTGCCTTCCAAACAACAGTCTCACATCAACAAGGGAGAGACAAATAAGCAAGGTGGCAAAGCTAGTTTCATTTTAGGATATATTTTCTCTATTAAGTAATATCTCATCAAAGGTTAATAGGCCAGGATTTTGTTTCTAATACTATTGATGAAGGCTGACTGGAAAAATAGATGCTCCAGTTAACCAGATATTCTGTTTTATTAAATATATATACATTATTGACAATTTTAAGTAAAAATTGCACAGGTCCCTAGGCATTCATATGAGCAATTATGTTATTTTACAGCTGTAGACGTAGTTGATTAAAAGACTGTATTAACTGTTCAATAGCTACAAAATAGAAGTTCGCTAGTGGCATAGCAGATTAAGGATCCAGCATTGTCACTGCCATGGTGTGGGTTTGATCCCTGTCCCAGGAACTTCTGTATGTTGCAGGCGCAGACAAAAAAAAAAAAATTTCCAGGAGTTCCCATCATGGCGCAGCAGAAACCAATCTGACTACGAACCATGAGGTTGCAGGTTTGAACCCTGGCCTCGCTCCGTGGGTTAAGAATCTGGCACTGCCGTGAGCTGTGGTGTAGGTTGAAGACACCACTCGGTTCTGGCGTTCCTGTGGCTGTGGCATAGGCTGGCAGCTGTAGCTCCAATTTGGCCCCTAGCCTGGGAACCTCCATATGCCTCAGGTGATGCCCTAAAAAGAAAAAAAAAATTCCACGAGATATAACTCAGAAATTGCATTCATTAAAAAAAAAATCTTGACAGGGAGTTCCCTGGTTGCCTAGTGGTTAGGATCTGGTGCTTTCATTGCTGCGGCTGTGGTTCAGTCTCTGGTCTGGGAACTGCAAGCCACAGCTAAAAGAAAAAAAAAAGATCTTGACAGGTTTACTTTTATGAAACAGACAAGAAAAAGTCAAGAGAAATAATCTCAGCTATTTGAGCTTCCTGATTGCCTAGACTATGAAGGAAAAAATGATGAAAAAGCAGATTGGGAGTTCCCACTGTGGCTCAGCAGGTTAAGAACACAACTAGTGTCCATGAGGATGCAGGTTCCATCCCTAGCCTCACTCAGTGGCTTAAGGATCCAGCATTGTCCACAACCTGTAGCGCAGGTCACAGACGCAACTCAGATCTCATGTTGCTGTGGCTGTGGTATAGGCTGGCAGGTGCAATTCTGATTCAACCCATAGCCTGGGAAGTTCCATATGCCACAGGTGCGCCCTCAAAAGGGGGAAAAAAAAAAAAGCAGATTGGAAAACATTGCTTTATTTTATCCTATAAGGCAGTATAGTAGTTCTCATAGTATAGTCCCTGGACAGCATTTCCTGATCATCAGCATTATCTGAGAACTTGTGAGAAATGCAAATGATGGGGTCCCACCTCACACCCACTGAATCAGAAACCCAGGGGGTAGAGCCCAGAAATCTGTGTTTTAACAAGCCTAACAGACACCGTTACAGAGTCAAACTTGTTCTGTGAAAATCGCCACTATTACCAAGGAATGAAACATGGTTTGCTTCCCTACACATTTTAGCTCCTCCTGGCTTGGCCTTATGATCAAGGAGTTTTCAAGGATATCCTTGCCCTAGGACTTCTTTCAGCCCCATCTACATCACAACATAGAAGGTCTTGTAAGTGGGAAATAAAATACAAAGATTTCCCTTCTTCTACTGTTTACAATCTGTTCCGAAAGGCAAAGGATGAACCTTGAACAACAAATTAACAGTTTTAGAATGGGCTGTGTCACCATGTTTTCCACAGTCCCCTTGGAAGAAAAGAAGAATCTTCTGTCACAGGCGAATAGACCAGAAAAAAAGAGCTCTGCCAACGTCGACATTAACAAGCACAGGAATACAGGTTTTACCCACCTGACGATGACATCTACCATAAAGCCTGCCTAAAGTGGAAGACCACGCAGGGTCTCTAACTTCCAAGATTCTTTATTGCCTCTTCTCTTTCTCCCATATCTAAGTTATCAGACAGAATGCAAACATTACTCTTCAGTTAGGCTATTGGGTAATGTAGCAATTCTTACACTGCTTGAATTGACTTAGCTACAATGTAACATGATGACCCCCCCCCCACACACACACACAGCAGCCAGGGCTCCAATTCTGCTGTGGCTGTGGTGTAGGCCCACGGCTGCAGCTCCCATTTGACCCCTGGCCTGGGAACTTCCACATGCCATGGGTGCAGCCCTAAAAAGCAAAAAAAAAAAAAAGATTTTGTACATTACAAAGCTATATTCATCTCTTCACTTCACACATATTGATTGAGCAGCTATTATGAAGGAGACACTCTTCTGGGCCTTGAAGATAACAGTGTGAACAAGAAAGCAAAAACCCTTCCCCAAAGGAGCTTACATTCTAGTGGGAAGGTAAGATGAATCATTTACACAAAGGATGGTTAGTCTCCTCTCCCATGTAAGTTTCTTTTTAAGGATACGGATCTCCCATGGCCTTCTGTGATATTAAGGAGATCTCTGATTATAGGATAAAGATACCTCTTCAACTGCTAGAACAATATTGTTACGTGAAGGTCAATTAGTTTTATCTGACTGGATTAATTACTGAGACTTCCCCAGTTGTAACCAGTTCCTCCAGTGAAATAATCATTATCTCTGGAGGCAGAAGTTACACTAACCCAGAGAAGAAAGGAAAAAAAAAATCCATTTGCGCTATAAAAGCAAAACAAAGTATCTCACTGGATGCTATGTTCAACAATTAAGCATTAACAGTAGATAATTCTATTTTTCTGTATCTGTTGGTCATTCCTGGAACTGAATTGGCTGAATTTGATCTGGTCATTTCCCAGAATTTCTCATCCTTCCCAATAAAAAATTCACCTTGAGGCAAGAGTGTCAAAAAGAGAGAGAGCGAGAAGCCTCTCAGTCTATCAAAGGAATGATTAGTCTAGTATAGGGCTTATTTGGGGGTTCTGAAGGACAGTGGTCCAAGTAGTCTGTTTTTAAAAAAAATGCGTTGGAACCACACCGCAGCCTCCATTGAATGCTTTCAAAGAGGCCCGTTCAGAACACACTCCAGGTTCTAGGAAAGGGGAGGAAAACAAACACACGCACACCTAAAACCTCCCTCAGAGGCCAAATGTTAATCCTTCTGATCTCACTTAAGGTGAAAGGGGACGATCCATTTTTACAGTAGATATATCCATTTCTTTGTTTGCGTCCAGACACATTATGCGGAAATCTACAAGCAAGGCGGACCCTGCGGCTGAGACCTCATACAAACCGCCTCCCCAGGAGAAGACAGTAAAACCCAGCTGGGGAGCTGGTGGTGTTTAATTTAATGGGGATGGCAAGAGAGAATGATCAGGAGACTAGGATTAGAACTGCAGGGTCCCCCGCCTCTCTCCGCACAGACCCTCGAAACCCCGATTGTCCAATATTCTCTGCGGATACCGCATCCTTGGAAGGTCCTACGCAGGTTCGAGGTTCTGCTATTCGTCGTTTCCCACGCCCTCCAAAAGCACCATCACAATGACCACCTCTTAACAATCCCCTGCCAGGCGCCGCTTCATCTCCATCCCTGGTCCTGGAGGGGTCGCTCCCCAGATCCCTGCACCCTTCTGTTATGTCATCCCCTACTACCTCGCTCGGCCAACTTCCCCACCTCCCCACCAGGCCAACGTTGAGCCCTCTGGAGTCCGCCAGCACCTCCAACTCTCCAGTCTCTAAGCCCTCATCCAAACCCGGCCCTCGGCCCTATCCCGACCCCATCACCGATTCCGCCCCCACCCCCAGCCCGGTCCCTAACCCAACCCTCACGCCTTCCTCACCTGCAGCCCAGGAAAACGTGGTTGGTCCAGGCAGCGGAGAGAGCGAGGAGCTGGTCTAGGGCAGCCCCGGGATAGCTGTGCAGGTGCCGACAGATGAAGCTGCGCCGCAGAGCCCACTGCCAGTCACTTTCGTGGCTATAGCGCCACTGCTCCAGCACTGGCTCGGGCGGGGGCGGCGGGAGGGGCGGCAGCGGCGGCGGCGGGAGGGGGGGCAGCGGCGGCGGCGACAGGAAGTCGCCCCCCAACAGCAGACGTCCGCCAGCCATCTTCTCCGCCCCCAAGCAGGGACCCCAGGGATGAAGCCAACTCCGGACCAGGGGCGAATGGGGACTGGGGTCTGTGGGAGGGGCCGCGTGAAGAGGGGCGCGCCGAGGCGCGAAGACCAACTCTCAAGGGACTGGAGTGTGTGCGTGAGGGGCGACCGTCAAAAAGGAAAAGGCGAGCACAAGCTCACTTCCCGGCAACCCGGGAGCACGCCCGGTTCACTCCTCCAACTCGTGGAGGATCAGGAGGAGGGCGCCCGCCGCAGTCACACGCGCGCCAGGGAGGCCGAGCCAGGCTCCGCGCTCCGCACCTCCAGCGACCCGCAGGCTCACGCACTGCGCCGGGAAGGGGGGGAAAAAAAGACAGCAGCACGCTCTGCTCCCCCTCCTCTGAGCTCTAGCCTACCTACCCGCGTGCCGCCCCGCGGTTGTGAGGCCAGTGCGCCTGCGCCGCGGCTGTTCCCTAACTTCGAAATCCCGTCGCTGAATCTCGCGCGATGTATATTTTTTTCCACTTATGACGATTACCGGCCTTTGACGCACTATGGTTACAAGCGGTGGGCGGGGCTCCAGGAAGGGGCTTTGGGGGCGGTTCTCCGAGGTTCCGGGACGTTGTCCAGTTTAAGTCCCTGGAAGGCTCTCTCAGCTGATTGTTGGCGGCAGTGGCTCGCCTGACGCTTTTCCCTCGGTTTCAGAGCCCTACGACACTGGGACCATGTGCTTTGGGAGGGACTTGGGTTGGAAATGGGTTTTACACTTTTTTTTCCCTAAAATGTCAGCTCCCCGTGGCGCTTTTTCTTCAGAGGATAGCTTGAAAAGCCCTGTGCGGAGTTCCCGTCGTGGCGCAGTGGTTAACGAATCCGACTAGGAACCATGAGGTTGCGGGTTCGGTCCCTGCCCTTGCTCAGTGGGTTAAAGATCCGGCGTTGCCGTGAGCTGTGGTGTAGGTTGCAGACGCGGCTCGGATCCCGCGTTGCTGTGGCTCTGGCGTAGGCTGGTGGCTACAGCTCCGATTCGACCCCTAGCCTGGGAACCTCCATATGCCGCGGAAGCGGCCCAAGAAATAGCAACAATAACAACAACAACAACAAAAAAGACAAAAAAAAAAAAAAAAAAAAAAAGAAAAGCCCTGTGCGTCGTTCCTCATTGGCTTTGGATTTTATCGTGAAGTAATAGTAAAAAATTAAATACTTGCAAAGAAAATCATCCACAGCCACTTCTCAAGGCAAGCACTTTTATCGTCCATACTCTATCCCAATTGTTGAGAAATACAAACATCGTGTTAACACCGTTCTGATCACGATTTCAAATAATTCTGTATTAGCTGTATCACTTTAAAACGTGCAGAATATTACAAAATATGAAAGCTCCCCCCAAAAAAAGAGGGTTAAAACTGCACAGCAGCAGATGGCTCAATCACTGTAGGAAAATGTTATCACTCCCCGCGTGGTTCCGATCCAGCCCGATCCTTCAATCCCTGTCTGCCAATCTGTGCTATGAACTTAGTTAATCAATGAGTGTCTGTCACCGGGAATTTATACAGCACCCACTGTGTGCTCAATATAGTCAATACAAAGGAAAAAGAAACTGGGTTTTCTCCCATGTCCTGGAACTGGTTACAGAGTCGCTGGAGAGAAATAGTCCTGCATAGAACTTAAATGTCCCATGGTGGCAGGACCACTGGATGAGGTGGTTTTGACCCATTGTCCCCTTTAACTCTTTAAAGGCATATGTCTTATTGTGTGATACATCTTATGTGTAGGAATGTGTTGGACTGAGAAAAACAGAAGATTACAGCATTTTTCACACTGTCGCATAATGATTTATTTCCATGCCTGTCTCCCGTTACACAGGGACTATTTTGTCTTTGACTCTGTGGTAGGCATTCATGTTTATTGAAGTAATGACAGTCTTTGTACCATCAAGTCAAAGAATATGATACTAGAAAGGAAGCTTAGAGATAATAAATTCAAGTAATCATTGTGTGATTGTGAAAAATAAGGCCAGAGAGGTGTAGTGATAAGCTGGAGGCTGTAGAGATTTTTCATGGCAAAGCCGAGATCAAAATTTAGGTGACTTGACTCCTCATCCAGTGCTCCCCCAGACATTTGCCATTGCATTGCTCTGGGGTTTTTTTGGGGGGAGGGGGTGTTGTGCTTGTTCTTGTCTTAACAGCTTGGACCAAGTTTTGAACTTAAAAAAAAAAATGACTCCTCCCCACCTCCCCTTGTCAGCTGCATAAGAACAAAGGACTCAGTTGTCTTTCTTTTAGCACCTACATCTGGCTCCTGTAGGAACTCCATAGATATTTGTTGAATTAAATGAATGATTGAATAAATGAAGGCTCTTCTTATTATCCCAAACTTGTGAAATTCATTTTCTTGGAGCCTACATTTTAAGCTGATTTGTTATTTTACAGTTAGATTAATTTCAGCCTAAGCAGCCAAACTTCATCAAAATCAGCATTGCAGTCAATACACATCTTTCTTAGAAAAAGAGTTCAGAAAAAAAATGGGAGTTCCCGTAGTGGCTCGGTGGTTAATGAACCCAACTAGCATCCTTGAGGATGAGGGTTTGATCCCTGGCCTCCCTCAGTGGGTTAAGGATCCAGCGTTGCCATGAGCTGTTGTGTAGGTCGCAGACGCAGCTCAGATCCTGCGTTGCTGTGGCTGTGGGTGTGGCCTGCAGCTACAGCTCCGATTTGACCCTTAGCCTGGGAACCTCCATATGCCATGGGTGTGGCCCTGAAAAGATTAAAAAGAGAGAGAGAGGGAAAGAGAGAGAGAGAGAGAGAGAAAGAAAGAAAGAAAGAAAGAAAGAAGGAAAGAAAGGAAAGAAAGAAAAAGAAAGAAAGAAAGAGAAAGAAAAATGACTTCCTTTCAGGTTGGATGAAAATTCTTCCATCATATAGGAATAAATAATTGCAGTCTGACTTAAGAATTTGGATTACAAAGTGTAAGGCAATGAAACTGGTGTTAGAGGCCATTTGTTAGGGAATCGCTATAAGTGGAGTCCGTTTGTAATTTCTGCTATGGAATAAGCAGTTTCATCTCTAGGAAACAAATCAAAAATTCGCATGATTCTCCATGACCTTCTTTCCCTCGTAATCCTGATCAAAAAATCCTTCAGCCAACCTATCTTAGCCCGTTCCCTTCTCACAAACAACAGATGGTTTCTCAGTGAGCAGGAATTGAAACCCCTAAGCAGAAGTAGATTATCTGAATAATGGTTGAAGAGAGGTGTAGGAGGGAGCTGTAATAATGGCAGCCATCGCCACCCTAAAACAATCCAGAAACCTCCTATAATCACTCATCCTCCCCTCCATCATGTTTCTCGGTTCTAACACAGGCTCCGGCCACTGTCTGAACAGGAAACACACACACACACACCTTCTGACAGCTCTGAGCTTCCTTCTCCGCCCTTTCCTGTGGGGGAGCCAGTGAGTGATGAGAGGAGGGAAACCTGGAATCTGGCTAAACATTCCCAGAAGTTAGGTCACCAAAAGTTCTTTTTTTTTTTTTTTTTTTTTAAACATTTATTTTATTTTATTTTATTTATTTATTTTTTTGTCTTTTGTCTTTTTTTTGTTGTTGATGTTGTTGCTATTTCTTGGGCCGCTCCCGCGGCATATGGAGGTTCCCAGGCTAGGGGTCAAATCGGAGCTGTAGCCACCAGCCTACGCCAGAGCCACAGCAACGCGGGATCCGAGCCGCGTCTGCAACCTACACCACAGCTCACGGCAACGCCGGATCTTTAACCCACTGAGCAAGGGCAGGGACCGAACCCGCAACCTCATGGTTCCTAGTCGGATTCGTTAACCACTGCGCCACGACGGGAACTCCTCACCAAAAGTTCTTGACCAGAGTATTCTGCACGCCTGAGGAATGGCTACTAGTGGATTAAAAGCAATAGCTAGGAGCTGGCCAGATCTTGGTGATTTGAGCACCAACATTATTAAAGACAGTAATGAGCCACTGAAAAAAATAGGAAGCCAAGTAGATGAAGAAATAATGAGGGAGAAGGGAGGGCCTTTGCTTACGTAGAAGACCACATGCTGACTGGAAATATGAAGGGAATGCTAGAGTTAGAAAACCATCGTTTTGTAGATTGGGTCAGGCAAGAATTACCAGTAGATGCTAAATCTAGGGGTCAATTTCCTTCTTTCTTTCCTTTTTTTTTTTTTTTTTTTTTTTGTCTTTTTAGGGCCGCATCAGCAGCCTATGGAGGTTCCAGGCTAGGAGCTCTAGCCACCAGCCTACACCACAGCCACAGCCAAGCAACGCCAGATCCGAGACGCATCTTCGACCTACACCACAGCTCATGGCAACGCTGGATCCTTAACCCACTGAGCGAGGCCAGAGACTGAACCTGCAACCTCATGGATGCTAGTCAGATTCATTTCTGCTGAGCCACGATGGGAACTCCTAGGGGGAAGTTTTCAATGAGGAGTAGGATATTTGCATAGACCTATAGTTTCTCCTCACGGATTGTTTATTAGTAGCAAAGAAGGGGGGGAAATTAATTACATAGTAGAGAAATCAGGCAACATCTTGACCCCAAATGAGAACAGTCTCTCTCTTTCTTGCTTGCTTTTTGTGACCGCACCTGAGGCATATGGAAGTTCCCAGGCCAGGGATTGAATACAAGCCACAGCTGCCAACTCACCTCCACCATGACCCAAGCCACTGCAGTTGGATGCTTAACCCACTGCTCCGCAGCAGGAACTCCAGAACGATCTATTTTTTAAAATGGGACTTCAAGAATATTAACGTCATAAAAGACAGAGAAAGGCTGTTTCAGATTAAAGGAGACTGAAGAAGCAAGACACAATGGGTGATCCTAGACCCAACGGCAAGGAAGAAACTTGCTGTAAAGCACACTATTCAATAGATTAAAGCAGTATAACAATGTTAAATTTACGGAAGTGGGTAACTGTGGCTATGTAAGAGAACATCCTTATTGTTAGGAAATGCTCACTGGAATATTTAGGGGTAAAGGGCCATGACACATGTAAATTATCTTCAAATGTTTCAGAAAAAAATATTATGTATCTCTATCTACCTGCCTAGGTACAGAGAGAGAAAAAGAGCCTGAGCATAAATGATAAAGCAAAGGGGGCAAAATATTATCGATTGTTGCATCTAAGTCAAGAGCACATGGATGTATTTTGTACTATTTTTGAAGCTTACTTTCAAAAATGAAACGTTTCAGGAGTTCCCGTCGTGGCGCAGTGGTTAACAAATCCGACTAGGAACCATGAGGTTGCCAGTTCGATCCCTGCCCTTGCTCAGTGGGTTAACGATCCGGCGTTGCCGTGAGCTGTGGTGTAGGTCGCAGATGCGGCTCGGATCCCGAGTTGCTGTGGCTCTGGCATAGGCTGGCGGCTACAGCTCCAATTCGACCCCTAGCCTGGGAACCTCCATATGCCACAGGAGCAGCCCAAGAAATGGCAAAAAGACCAAAAAAAAAAAAAAAAAAAAAAGAAAAGAAAAGAAAAAAGAAACGTTTCAGAAGTGCAATAGCTCTCTACATTGGTGACGGATCTCCATCTACGTACCTCTCAATTACTTTTTATTGTGTGTCCGGTACTTTCCTGGGTCCCCTGGAGTGCCATAAATGAGGTTCTTACCCTTAGAAAACTTAACATCGCTCGAGGAATGAAGTCCCGCAAACAAGAAGCAGAGAAGGCTATAAAATTTCAGCCAGGAGTTTCAAAAATGGAGAAGAGATCAGAGGAGGTGGGTGGGGTCAAGAAAGGCTTCAAGGAGTTTCCGTTGTGGCTCAGTGGTCACGAACCCGACCGGTATCCATGAAGATGGGGGTTCGATCCCTAGTCTTGCTCAGTGGGTTAAGGATCCGGCGTTGCCTTGAGCTGTTGTGTAGGCTAGCAGCTGCAGCTTTGATTTGACCTCTAGCCCAGGAACTTTCATATGCCGCAGGTGTGGCCCTAAAAAGAAAAAAAAAAAAAAAAAAGGCTTCAAGGAGGAGGTAGGCCGGAGCCTTGAAGGCAGTACTTAAATCAGACATGGATATTTCAAACAATGTCAACAAATAGTTTGTGTAATGGAGGAGAGATGGAATGGACTGGAATGGAGGCTGGGTATTGGGAAGTATTGGCAAATATGGTTGAGCAGATAAGATAGGGCCAGTCTGTGAGCTCCTCAAGAGCAGTGTAACTGATCTCATGCAAAGCATCCCCCATAGCAGAGGGCACTGGGCCAAAGCCACAGGAGGTGCTCAATACAACCTTGTTATTTGGTTAAGAAAAAATAATTTCATTGAGCCCAAAACCAAGATAAGGAGTTTGTCCCCAGTCTGACACATAACAAGTATACATACAATTTTGTATAGGTATTGAGCGGAGGGCAGGGACTTTCTAAAGCCCAAGCCAAACAAGCTAAGAGGCAGTGCAGGACCTGGCTGGATATTGATGGAAGGTAGTAGGTCCAGGCGGCGAAACCACTGTGAAGTATTACTGTCCTAATGCAGAGCTTGTGCAAGAGTTGCCCCCATTTTAAAAGAACGACCTTGCAAGAAAGCTGTCCTTTTAGCAAAAGGATGAATCTGTCAGGGTGGGGGTATTTCAGACAAAATGACGCTGCTTATCCTCAGTGCTTACAGGTGGAGCCAGGTTGCTCAGCCTTTTATTTATTTATTTATTTATTTTTGTCTTTTTAGGGCCGCACCTGAGGCATGTGGAGGTTCCCAGGCTAGGGGTCCAATCAGAGCTGCAGCTGCCAGCCTACGCCACAGCCACAGCAACGCAGGATCCGAGCCGTGTCTGTGACCTACACCACATCTCACAGCAATGCCGGATCGTTAACCCACTGAGAGTGGTCAGGGATCGAACCTGCATCCTCATGGATGCTAGTCGAGATTTGTTTCCACTGAGCCATGATGGGAACTCCTGCTCAGCCTTTTTTAGGAGATTAGAGGCCCAATTCTCTCTCTAGAAGCAGTTGGATTCACACTGCTCAGTATTGTCCCAGGGCCAGTCTCTCAGCACCCCAGCAGACCCTTGCCCCCATCTATGATCTAGCAAAACTATATGCAAATTTTAATCAAACCCATTCCCCCACTAACTTGCATTAAAACATCAGCCGTTCGTCTTCATTTCTGATTTCTTTGGATCAGCCAGTCACTTCTTTTTTTTTTTTTTTTTGTCTTTTGTTGTTGTTGTTGTTGCTATTTCTTGGGCCGCTCCCGCGGCATATGGAGGTTCCCAGGCTAGGGGTCGAATCGGAGCTATAGCCACCAGCCTACCCCAGAACCACAGCAACGCGGGATCCGAGCCGCGTCTGCAACCTACACCACAGCTCACGGCAACGCCGGATCGTTAACCCACTGAGCAAGGGCAGGGATCGAACCCGCAACCTCATGGTTCCTAGTCGGATTCGTTAACCACTGCGCCACGACGGGAACTCCAGCCAGTCACTTCTAATACCTTTAGGTTTGATGATGCAAACAAGCATCAAAATGCTTTAGAGGCAGGGTCGGCAAACTGTGGCCCACAAGTCCCCCTGCCTGTATTTGTAGGACCCTCATGCTAAGAGCGGTCTTAATATTTTTAAATGGTGGGAAACATCAAAAATAATAGTAAGTCAGGACATGTGAAAATGAGACTCACACGTGAATTTCAAATTTCAGTGTGTGTAAAGGAAGTTTTATTGGTGCACAGTCACACTTATCCTTTTACAGCTTATCAATGTCTGGTTGAACAGTTGCAGAGACCATGTGTCCTGCAAAGCCTAAAATACTTACCAGCTGACCTTTTACAGAAAAAGTTTGCAGACCCCTGGTCTGGAGCAACCCTTCCCGAGTTGGGGCGAGTTTGCCCTGCAGGGGACTTTTGGCATTATCTGGAGAGTTTTGGTTGTCACAGCTGGGGATGGGATGATGTGTGCTACTGACATCTAGTGGGTAGGGACGCTGCAACGCACAGGACAGTCTCCACAACAAAGAATTATCTGGCCTCAAATGACAATAGTGCCGACGTTGAGAAACTGGATTCGAAGAACCTCAGATACTTCTAATAAAGGGGAAACTCCGCGCTTAACAAGGATCCCCGGATCTTTCATTTACATCAGCTCATGGAACTTTCGCAATCACCCTGCAAGGGAGTTACTGATAGTCTTCTTTTACAGTGAACTTTTGAACACAACTTGCCCCAGAGCACACACAGCTGGCAAGTCTGTCTGGCTCCAGAGGCTGGATTTTTCCATGCCTCGCTGCCGGCCGGGCTCCTTGATGTCACAGGCGAGCGTTCTTCCGCTCGGCTGCCCCCTAGTGTGCGAGCTGCGCAGGAGCAGGCAGGTGCGGTTTCCTTGGTACTCCTGCCCAGGAGGCGGCCCGCGCTCCCGTCTCCATCATCTGGCCACTGGGGAAATGGGAAAGGAAGTCCACCTCGACTGCGACCAGAATTGCGAAAACTGACCACTCTCCCTCTTATCCACTTTAATGCTGGGAGAGACAAGGAGGCTTCCGTTCCTAGTAGAGCCAGAAAACCAAGTACTACTTGCTATCTATAGAAAGCTTTTCCAGTCATAAAGAACAGCCCAATCCATGAATTTGGGGGACGCTCACATCACAGTATTAAATACGAGAAGATACGAAGCACGGAGTTCTTCTCCTCCCAGAATTAAAACTCACCCGAATCAAGATTCTGTAGGATCTGGCAGTCCACCTTCTCCATCTATTATCCTAGATGATAATGAGCTCAAGGGATCAGTTAAATCCATGCTAATGAAGGAAAAGTAAAGGACTTCCTGCTCACCCCACTTCACCAATTGGGAATTCCAAGCCCAGATGGAGGGAGTGGGTCCAGCAGCCCCCCGACCCCCAGGAAGGTTGCAAGCCGGTTGATGGTGCCTCCTTGAGCCCATCAAGTCACCACCTTGAAAAGAAGCCACCCACTCCTTCTAAGACAATCCATGGTGGGCACATCACCTAATGATCTAAGATCAGATCACACAACCTTTGAGCATTTCTTTGAATTTTATTGAAAATTGACATGGACATTAGAAAGGTATCAAGCTAAACAGTGCTGGTTTCAGGATGTTTCTTTCTTGGCAAATGAAAGCCCCAGAGGGGCAGTGACTGGTCACATCATTGAGCAAAAAGAACAAAGGAGAAGAAAGGACAAATGAACACAGATTCTGGAAAACATGCAAAGAGGCTCTCTCAAGAGACAGTGGACAGCAGAATGGCGAGAGTGGTAGCGGCACGTGGAATGAGCGCGCTCACATGGTGCTCTGATGCAATTTAGACCAACGGGTGCAAGGATCTGGCAACATCAAAGCTCTCCCTCCAGATCCCAGCTTGAGCAGAAACCTCTCTCAAAACTCCCACTGGCCTTAGAAGGCTGAATGGAGTAATTTTGCTCTCACTAAGCTTAAGTTCCCTCCCGTCTCTCCCTTCTCCGCCTGAGTGTTAGTAGATCCATGTTCACCCTTGCTGGGGGTCTGCGGAAGGTCTGTGAGTGCTGAAGACACTATGAATGTCCCTCGATTTTCTCTCCCCTCTTCAGCAATGTTCCAGGGTGCCCACAGACAGCTGACCCAGAGAATTGGGGTTTAAAAAGAAAGACGGAAAACTCAAAGGAGAACTTGTGAACAGAACTTCCACACCCACAGCTGAAGTCTCCTTACACTTGGCTGAGTCGTCCCGCAGCTGTCTCTCTGAGGTTACCTTTGGTCCATTCTCCAGCTCTGACAGTTCTTTTCCTGCCTCGTTAGGTTAGGACAAGATACTTCCATTTAAAATACCATGTAAGTCAGGAGAGAGCTTCTTGCCTGGTCACAGGGACACATGAACACTAGTTGACTGTGGGGTGTGTGTGTGTGTGTGTGTGTGTGTGTGTGTGTGTGCACGCGCAGCTTGGGGAGGGGAGGGAATTGGTTGGTTTCTGGTTTGAGACAATGTGAAACCCTAACTCTTCTATAATGGCAGTCTTCTCCTTTAGACTTAGTGCAGCTGCTGAAGACAAGATTAAAAAAAGCTGGAGAGGGAGAGAGAAAGAGAAAGAAAACATGAAATTAGCCCAAGACAAAGGACATTCAAAGTAAGACAGGGTGAGGGGAGTGGGCAGGGTGAGGCAGCACAGATTAAACTTGGAGAAGACAGGTAAGATGCGGGGTCCCTGATGGACCATCCTCACGGGGAAATCTGCTGAGAAGGTTTTAAGAACACCACACACCAGTTGAAAGCTTCTTGTTTTAATTTAAAAAGAAAAGCACATATTAACAGCCACATGTGAATGTCAAATGGTTAAAACAAAAAAACATAAACGAAACCAAAAGTGATCTGTATTGCAGCTAGGAAAAGCAAACTTAATAAGACAAATGAGGGGTGTGTGTGTGTGTGTGTGTGTACACATAGGGATTTTTCAGAAAAGCCATTCCATTCCAGTCTGGGGTGGGGGTGGGGCGGGGTACAGAACGAGTCTAATGACTGGTTTTGTTTCACCAGAAGTAAACAGAGTACTTAGGGTATTTTTTCTTAAATAGTAACAACTGTACTAATTAAAAAGCATTTTCACGGAAGAAGGAAAAAAAAAAAAACCTTTCTGTCTACAGTGAGACAGGCTACTCAATTCAAATAAGATTTTAATTCTTTTGATAGCCTCGGTTGACTTTCTAAAGGTCTCATGTCTACTCGCAGGTTAGATTTTTTTGTTTACCAAACTTCCCTGATTACAAACATCACCCAGGGCACCTGTTAAATGGATGCCCAGAGAAGCTGACCACCTGACAGGTGCCCTTGACGCCTATCATCATCGGAAGTCCTCTGCTTTGCCCGCCCCTCCCCACCCTATCCTCGGATATTTTTCTACAGGATAAAACCCTCAAAGGCCCCCTAATACTAATATTTCTCCAGAACATCCAAAGACTTGTCTCCAGGAACAGACACGAACAGAATCCATCCGTGAAATGGATCGGGAGTCAGAAGGCATGCAATTTAGCCTGGCTTCAGCCATGAAACAGCCCTGGGACCTCTGGCAAGTCCCTTTATTTCTCTGGGCCTCTGTTTCCTCTTAAAAAAAAGGGGGGGGTCCTATCTACCTTCCAGACCAAAATGTCTCCATACGGAATCCCTGCCTAGTCTCTGAAGGTCTCTCAAAGGCTGGATGGCTGTAATACCTTTCAAAGTTTTCAGTTTTCGGAGGTCCTCAAGCCTCAAGCAGTTAATCTGTAAACAAGTGCAAATGAGGGGCCTCCTATTTGTAATGCAAATAATTAGCCCAAGGGACGGAGAGTGGGTGAGGGTTTAAGTTTGGGATTCTCCGGAAGCAGCTGTGACACTGGTCACAGAAACACCAAAGCTGCGGAAAAGAAGCCTTTTCCAAGGAGACCTGACCCTAACTTAGCATCTCCCTGAGCTACTGGCTAAGTCTCCCAGCTTTTTTGTTTTTTTAAATCTTGGACCACAGGGGCTCCTGAACTGTTCCACTGGGACTTGGATTTTCTCAAGAAACTAGCTTGTGCTTTGGTGGCATCACCTTCGTACTTGCTTTTGGCCACTTGCCAAATCAGTGACTTGCCGAACAGATCAAAGCCACACTCTTGCTTTGCCAAGAAGAAACGATAAAGTGTATGTCTTCGTTTGCTTTTTGTTTTTTCTACTTTTCACCTCCTGTTATTATCTGTTATTGAAGAACCAACCCCTCCCCATTCTCAACACTTCTAAAAGGCCTGGAAATGGGGCGTCACCTTGTTTGACATGTGTTTTGAAAGAAAGTGACCAAAGAAAAACAAACCCTCACAAAAAAATAAAAATAAAAACGAAGGTGGTCATGGTCCATGCCGGTGGGACTGAGAGGCAGAAATCAAGAGAAGAAGTGGGGCTTGAAGTAGAAGTACGTGGTGGGGCGGGGGATGGGGTGGGGGGACCCGGCTGCCTGGCATCCCAAAGGAAAGCTGTCAGTTACAAGAGGAACCTTGGCTTAAAAGGCTAAATGGAGTCCAGTCCAGCTGTAGCGGGGAATGCTATTCAGTACACAGCCATGGGTTACTGCAAAGGAAGGGCAGAGAAACGGGGTGTTAGCCACAGATCGTTGCCAGGTCACCTGCAGCTCTCACGCTCTCACTGGCCAAACACCAAAGGCCACTGCGCCTCGTGGCCCTGACAGTGGAGGGCTCTCTATCGCAAAGGGGTTCCCAAAGCCACTCTCAGGCCCCAGTATAAGAATTAGGGCTGGAAAATCTTCAACTATCAAATCCTTAGACTGGAGATCAAGTTAGGGACCTTCCAAGGCTCGACATCTCTTTTTTTTTTTCTCTCCCACAGACGGTCTCACCTCTTCTTATTGGGAGACACGTGCAAAATACAGATGGAAACTCATCATCGCATTCACCAAATAAATAGACTGGAAGATGCACCAAAGCCAGACTGAAAACACTGATTCTCTGACCGCTCAGTTTGGCGACAGCGGCTGATTATGCCCGCGATGGCCCTGCCTTGTTGGGATGGTGTGGCGTCCCAAGGGGAGTTACATAGGGCATGCCGAGACAATTCCATAAGACACTAGGCTGGTAATAATATTCAGGTTTATTCTCCCTTCTGCACCTGTGGGGTACCCATATTATAAGGAGGGCAAACATGCTACTTTCTTCAGTCGTTGTGTTGTCTGGGAAGGGCTAGGTGTAAATAAACTCATTCCAGATTCTGAATCCAGCTTGAGTGCATCCAAACTGGAAAGGGCTGGGCTGACAGGCCAGAAAGAAAAGGCACCAAGTGACCTCCTTCTGGAACCTTCTGAGAAGGGGCTGTGGGGTGTTTGGGGAGGCCCAGTGACCGGTGCTCACCCAGTCATGGTGGATGCAAATACCTCAGGGAAACAAGTAGCAGTGACAGCTGGGACAGGGAGGCTGGTGGTATGGAGTAGCAGATGGGACCCCTGAACATGTCACCCCCTGGCAAGGATGCGGTGGGGAGTGGCCGGCTGGGGGCACTGGGAGGAGCACTGGCTGGGATGCAGGATGCATCTCCAAGCCATGCGACTGCTGGCTTCTTGACCAGAGGCCTGACCCTGTCCTCGGACTCTTGGACTTCTAGAAACCTTGACGGGAAGAGAGGGGAGGGTGGAGGTGGTGTGCCCCCTAGACGTGTTAAGGGCGAATTAGAGAAAGGGAGGCCCAGCTCTGTTGCGCAGGAAAAGGGTGTCTACAGGAAGCCCAAACTGAAAATAAAAAGAGAAGTTGGGTTAATGAATGGATGGATTAATGTCCAAAAACAAAAAAAAAAAGTTAGAAGAAAATTGTCATGATGACTAATGGATAAATTAGAATTTAGCTCTGTTAGATGGTCTAAAGGCCTCATTCCATTGGTTTCTGGGAACGTGCTTTCTCTCTCAATCACCCACACGCATACCTCTGAGTGGTGAGTAGTGACATTAGTTTGCAAAATAATGATCAACTTAAGCTGCGAGAATCCTTTCTCTCTCTTCTTAATTATGATGTCCTGACTAGTGCCCCCCACCCGGACACCAGGTACAGGAGTACCTTCGGTAAATCTCCAGGTGGCCTCAGGCCAGGGGACAGAGTGCCAGGCTCTGACTGCTTTGTCCCGGAGGAGGCAGAGGTAGAGGTTTCACCTCAGGTCACCTTCAAAGAGTCTCCGTCAGCTAACTGGTACCAAAGTGTCTGGGGGTGGTGGCTGGGCTCTGAGCTAGGGTCCCACCAGTCACCTGAAAACCTGGACTATGGAAATCCATTACTGCTTTGTGCTCACTCTGCACTTTGACCTTCCTCCCATTTAAACTTCACCCTTGTGGAGTTCCCGTCATGGCTCAGTGGTAACAAACCCGACTAGCATCCATGAGGCTGCGGGTTTGATCCCTGGCCTTGCTCAGTGGGTTAAGGATCCCGCGTTGCCATGAGCTATGGTGTAGGTTGCAGATGTGGCTCGGATCTGGCGTTGGTGTAGGCTGGCAGCTGTAGCTCTGATTGGACCCCTAGCCTGGGAACTTCCCTATGCCGTGGGTGCGGCCCTAAAAAGACAGAAAGACAAAAAAAAAAAAAAAAAGATATTGGTGATGGACAGTTAAAAGCATACGCTGAGCGTAGTCACTTCCTCAGTGACTACATCACACCTACACACACACGCACACACACACACACACACTCATGTGAATGGCAATTTATACCAGGAATTAGGAGTTTTGCTTTCCTGTCCCAGTTCTGCCACTAACTCACTGTGCGATCCCTGGCTAAGTCTCTCACACCCCGCACTCCTCCATTTATTCATCCTGTAAACTGAAGCTCCGTCCTTCCCCCTCAACCTCATAGGACTGTTGTCAGGTGGAAATGGGATCTCATACAGAAAAACACTTTGAAGAGTGTTAACATGGAATACAAATGCTCAGCTCCGTTCTTCCTTGTCTGCCTCCTAGAAAACACTGCAGTGGCCTGGATTCTGGGCTTCATGGGAAGGCTGAAATATTCTGACATGTGTAGGCTGTCCATATACTGTGCAGTGCCCCCCCCACCGCCCCCGTCAAGGGTCAAAGGGGCTGGTAACCGATGAGACATAGCATCTGCAACTCTGTACGGGTCACAGAGAAAGAATTTCTCTTGCAGTTGCAGACGGCTGCCAGTAGTGCCTGAAGCAATTTCAAAACCAGTGAGGAACAGTAAGCTTCACTCTGCCTGCAGCAGCATCAATGAGGGCTGGCCTTTGTGAGCCACTTGGGGCATGAGGGCTTTGGAGAAGGGACAGGCTGCCTTTGCTGCTTTCAAACCCCCAGGGAGCCAGGACCTCCATCTCCTATTTGGTTTGGAACAGCTTTCGTGTTCTGCTGGGGAGAAGCACGCCAGAAACAGCCAATCTAACTTAGGGTCAGGGTTGGCTGGTCTCGCTGGCCAATTGCCTCTCATTTGTAAATTATAGCTTTAAGTCTAGCTTTGCCAGGATTCATTTTAGTAAAGGCCACTCCTGGTGATTTACTCAGGGAAAGCTGAACCAGATTGTGTCAAGCCGCATTAATTCGGGTTTCATAAACTGAAGTCCAACTGACCAGGATGCATCCTTCCTGTTCTCATTGCAAAGGAGAGGAACAAGGAAGATACACGTGAACTGAGTGTCAGCGCCCCCTGCTGGGCACGGGGCCTGCAGCAGTGGACAGACAGCTGGTGGACAGACAGCCCCTCTAGGGCTCGAGTGTCTTCTGACATGGAAACCTGCTGTTTCATTCAAGTCAACTAACAGGGCTCTAAGAGTTGCCTCTAAGCCAGACAGTAAATCATTCCGTTGTTCTTTGAGGGTTGTTGCCTTTGGCCCAATTTCATGGGCCTTATGTTTCAGATGCCTCTGGGGACTTCCTCTTTGGGATTCGCTAGAAAGTAGGATGTTTTGCCAGCTGCCCTGAGTCCCCCGAGCAGTAGCTGCAGCAATCAGCTTGGTGACTCACAGCAGGCTCTCCGTTTAAATCATCAGCTGCATGGGTGAGTGGGGAGAAGCCTTCCCAATATTTTGCATTCCCTGATCCAAAAGCCACATGTAAAAGGCCTTTAGGAGACAACTGGGGTATTCTGAACACTGGCTAGAAATGTTATGCGAACAAACTGGTAATTTTGGAGGTGTGATAATGGTGGCATTGTGCTTTTGTGTTTTTTTTTTTTTTTCAAAGAGTCATTAGCTTTTCGAGATACATGCTGACGTCTTTACAGATGAAATGATATGGGTTTTGCTTTACAATCATCCAGCCAGTTTGGGGTAATAGATGAGACAGGACTGGCAGATGTGGACAGTTGTATGGGGGCTGGATTGTGGGCACATGGGGCTGCATTCATTACCCTCTCTCTTCTTTTGTTCCTGTTTGAAAGTTTCTACGATAAAGTTTAAGAATGGTAATTAGCCTAATGATGTTAAGTTAGAAACATTTATCTTCCCTCCCCACTCACGACCTGAGTCTAGTAGAACAGACAGAAGACACTTCATCGTTGCTTTAATCAACCTATACACTATGTCTCTATATAACCAGGGGCTGCTTTATTCACTTCTGTAGACATAACACCTAGCCCTCAGAAATCCACCTTACCTGCCTACCTCCTCGTCAAAAGTGTTCATGAAGCTGGTGTTTACATGTAAAGAATTCTCTACATCTGAGAACTCTTCATTTTATCCACTGTTATCATGTTGGGGGGAGGGGTTTACACAGCCAAAGGAAACTGGAGAACTTGAACTCCTTGGATAAGAAACAGCCGCCAGAGGAAACAGAGAAGCAAGTTTCCATTGGCTCAGAACATCCCAAACCTGGGGGTCAAGGCTGACCTTGACACTGCAGGACAGGGTTTGTGAACCCAAGAGTTTCCCCCGTCACTACAGTTTAGTCAATTTTGAAAGTAATGATGACGGCTACTTAAGGGGGAAGAAAAATCGCCTCAACTGAAACCTCAAATATTGATCACAGGATCCGCCTAAGCTACCTAGCTGTTTCTAGCAGCAAAAGTCTGAAAACAGCCCATTTTTAATCAGGAAGGCCAACATTCCACATGTACACCTGAAATCACACCAGACTCTTTTTTTTATATTATAAGTCACTCGAGCCAACCAGCTAGGACAATGAAGCAGCTTCTTTTATATTAGATATGTGTGTTGGGCAGAGGGTAGGATTTGGGGAGGTGTGTTCTAGAAGCCACTGCCAGTTCTATTTAGAGTTAATAAAGCTTACCAGGACCCTGGGTCTCATGCAGCATGCAGCAAACAGCAGAGTTAACTGTAAAACAGTAAGAGCTGATGAAGATGGAGTGAGCTTGGGGAGACATCAAATATTATGAGTTGACACAAACAATGAAGAGCTAGAGGTCAAAGGAGATTAGGAGGAGTGGGGAAGGGAAGAGGGAGGATGGGCGGGGAGGGACCCCCCCCTGAAACACAGGTACTCTTTTTTAACCTCTCAAAGGGCAGCCAAAGGAAATTCTCAGTATGTGACTCCGGTAGATGCAACCACCATTTCTCCAGAAGAAAGGCTGCCACCCTCACTTCCACCCTCAAGCCCCCCACCCCCACGGGACCAGAGAGACACAGGTCTCATGATGGGCCTTCCAGAGGGTAGCCAGCTGTTCAGGGAAGTACCTAAAAAGCCCAGGTCTGGGGCCACTTATACATTTTGACGTATGGAAGAGGATGGGCAGTTTGGTCAGGCTCTCTTGTTACCAGGAGGTGTCACGTGCCATTGAGGGGCCCACCCATCTCAACACTGGAAAAGGGCGCCGTCACCAACTCCAAACATTCCTGGAGACTGGAGAGGCATGTCTTCCTATACAGGGTCTTCTGTCTGGGGGTCAGGGTGGTGGGGTGGTTGATTGGGGGCAACTGGGAGGAAGCCTGGTCTGGGAGGAACTTCCATGGCACATCTCAACTGGGACTATTGATAGCTTAGTGTCAAGCAGGGGTCTGAACAAATGAATCTCCTAATTCCTGCCAGCAGGCTGCAAAACTGCCCCAGGGACTGAGTTAACAAACACCACCGGACTATGAAGGCAGCAGGTTGGAGCTGGCAGACAAATTTAGACTTCTCTGATCTTAAAAATAGGAATCCATTCCTTCTGGTGCAACTAACACACCATGACAGATCAGTTAATATACAGTGTGTCCAAAGAGTCTTTTTTCAGACTAGACTACTTGAACTTTAATTATCAGGGAATACTGAAAAAAGTTAATAAGTCAGCGACTTTGACATACAGTGTTGAGATTCATAACAAAAAATCTATGGACTAAGTGGTGAAAATGTCCAAAATGGCCACTTTTTTTTTTTTTTTTTTTGACCGTGCCTGCAACATGTGGAAGTTCTGGGACCAGGGATCAAACCCTCACCACAGCAGCAACCCAAGCCACAGCAGTGACAACGTCATATCCTTAACCCACTGAGCCACCAGGGAACTCATCCAAATTACACTTTGGAAAAAAGAATAAGCAGGTGGCAAAACTGAGTGCCTTCAAATATAAAATATTTTATTGCTGTATTTTATTGTTGGTGAGAAGTTGTACTGTTTTTATGCCTAAGTGATAAGTCGGCACAGACGAAAGGAAGATGTTTCCTCCTTCTGGCAAATATCCAATAATTGAGTCTAGCAGCAAGGGGCTAAGAACAGAAGACGATGACCAAGGCCATCTTTTAGATCCTCAGGCCGCCTTAGTGAGGACACTGCCGGACTCTCCACATGAGGGCTTCTGCAGTCACACTGCACAAATAACTAGAGCGCAAGGGACCACGGGATGTTTTCCTGGTGTTGTATAGGTCTCTTCAGAAATGCTTTCCTTGGAGTTCCCATCATGGCACAGCGGAAACGAATCCGACTAGGTTGGGGGTTCGATCTCTGGCCTTGCTCAGTGGGTTAAGGATCCGGCATTGCCGTGAGCTGTGGTGTAGGTCACAGACACAGCTCGGATCCTGCATGGCTGTGGCTGTGGTATAGACTGGCAGCTGTAGCTCCAATTTGACCCCTACCCTGGGAACCTCCATATCCTGCAGGGGCGGCCCTAAAACCAAAAGAAAAAAAAAAAAGAAATGCTTTTCTTGAGAGTTCCTGTTGTGGCTCAGTGGTTACAAACCCGACTAGTATCCTTGAGGATGCGGGTTTGGTCCCTGGCCTTGCTCAGTGGGTTAAGGATCCAGCATTGCTGTGAGCTGTGGTGTAGGTTGCAGACGCAGCTCGGATCTGGTGTTGCTGTGGCTGTGGCATAGACCGGCAGCTGCAGCTCCTATTCGACCCCTAGCCTGGGAAACTCCATATGTCACAGTGTTCGGCCCTAGAAAGAAAAAAAAAAAACAATGCTTTTTTCTTCTCTGGTTCTGGGAGGAGGAATGGACAACTTCAGCAAGCAAAGCCTAGGCTTGGGTCAGGGTTATTGAGCCACAAGGTAACCAGCAGCCCATGCTATCCTGTCTCACTGAACCCCAGGGGAGCTGGATGGATTGTACAGTTACTCCCCAGGTTGAGGATGGGGTGCGCGGAAGATACTAGCATCTGAGGGCTCCCCACCAAGTTCCTGGTACCCCAGGCTGGGAACAACTAAGCAGCCAACAGGGAGGGACAGGAAGGGGTGAGAAATCGGGCCCAGGCTACAGCCTTCAGCAGCAGCGCTTAAACTCTGCTGGCTGCGGCCGTGAGAACCAAGGTGGGGAGGGGAGGGGGTATCCGGGCATGGAGAGGTGCACGACCTCAGACTCAGGACAGGCGAGAAGGCCTTTGAGTCACCGGGGGGAAGAGGGTGCCCAGAGGCTTCTGCCACCCTCTCTCTGGCCTTCTTTTCATTCATCTCTTTCTTGTCACTTTGCAGCTTCTCGTTGTGTCCTTTCTTTCTACTCTCTCACGATCCTTTTGCTTTCCCCCACTTTCCTCCTACCTGGAGTTTGCAGGGCTTTCCCAAGAGGCCGAGCAGGAGGGCTGGGCCTCTGGGGCCACATACAGCCCTGCCTACTCTCAGCTCCCCAAACTCAGGGAATCCCAAGGTCCCATGGGAACACCAGGTATAGGGCCTATAGGCCCACAGCTGGCCTCTGTCACTGCCCTGAGGGGACGAGCAGGAGGAGGAAGCCCTCACCCCAGAGCAGCCTGCTACTTACTTTTTCTTCTCTTTGTCTCTTTTCAGCGTCTGTGAGCCTCCAGCCTGGGAGCCCTGGGACTGGAGCAGCTCGGCCGCCGTCTTTCTCTGTTTGAAAGCGTTCACTTCGTCATCCAGGGATTTCTTCTTATCCTCCAGCTTCTTCTTCTCGTCCTGGTGTAGTTTCTTCAGACGGTCAAACTTCTCATGCAGCTGGCAGGGAAGCACAGGGAGTTTGGGGCGGGGGCCACCCCCATGAGCAGATCCCAGCTGAGCCGAGCCCGGGGTGGGGGGGACAAGCAGGCCTGTGACCTGCAAGACCCTGGGACTTGAGACATTTCCGCCAGAGACAGCTATGACTGCATCAAAGAGCACCATGTTCTGGATAGTTCTCTTGGCATTTTACCTCCTCATTTCTGCTCCTGAATATGGTCAGGGAAATGCACATTCTGCTTAATCAAGCAGTTTATTTATTTAAAAGGGTCCCCATAGGAGTTCCCGCTTTGGTGCAGTGGGTTAAGAATCAGATTGCAGCAGCTCGGGTTGTGCAGGTTGGTCCCCGACCCAACATGGAGGGTTAAAGGATCCAGTGGTGCTGCAGCTGCAACTCAGATTCAACCCCTGACCCGGGAACTTCCATGTGCTAAGGGTGCATATAAATAAAAAAAAAAAAAGAGTCCCATACAGTAATAACTACATCGATTATAATCTAGAACATCTATCAAGTGCTTACTATAGGCCAGGAACTGACTTTTATAAGCACTTTATATGTATTAACTCATTAATCATCACAACAACCCTATGAGGTAGGTTTTCTGTTATTAGCTGAATTTTATGGGAAACAGAGGTAGGAGAGAAGTTAAGGAATTCGCCCAAGGCCAACCATTCTTTAGATGACCACAGACTGAAATCGCTCAAGGTGAAAGGGGCCCCTGCCTTTCCTGATCCCCTCCAATCACCAAGCATCATCAGGGATTGCAGAGAAAACTCCAGCAATGCCGAAGCTGTGCAAAGAAAACACTTGTCCTTGGACACAGGAGGAGATAAAAGAAGGAGACAGTGGGATGGGGCAGAAACCTCAGCTTTGATCACGGGGAAGCTTAACCAGCTCTCAACAGGGCCAGAGACCCAAACGAGATGAGCTAGAATATTCTAGCATGCCACTGCGATAAGTGGATCAGGGAGCCAGGGGTATGAATGGTCATAAACTAGAATGGGATAAACTCCCCCGAGTAGAAAGAGCAGAGCAAGCATCATTTCACTTTCTTTTGACGATTTAGGAGGGAATTGAGGGTTTGCATTGCTCTGGGCACATCACGAAGGAGGTCGGGTGTCCCACAGGCATCTGGGACTGTCACAGAGTAAGTGGAGATGGACGGCAGACCTGCCGTGCAAACTGGCTTTTCTTGGCCGCGTGGGGCAGGGGAGGAGTGGAGCTCTGCAGCTCAGCTGCTTTTACCTGGCTTTTGTTCACCGGCCTTTCATTCATCTGTTTATCTTTGAGATGCCCTCCCCTCTCTTCCTCAAAGTACTGGGGGATATTTTTCTTTTGAAAAGTGAAACTGAAATGAAGTCAATACCCTTGCCACGGGCTTTGCCAATAACACTGGAAGAGTCACAGCAGATTAAAATAGGAAGAGACTTGGGAAGTAATTAAGTGCTTCCTTTCTTTGTGGGTTTCGAGGCCCAGCGAGCTGAAGCAGTTGCCAACATGACCAAAACTGCAGCTGACGCCAATTTATCTGGCGGCAGTGGGTGAATCAGTAGTGGGACCTGAGAGGCAAGGTGATGGTTAGAGGGCTATCTGCACTCTATCAGTCATGGCTTAAGTAATGAAAGCTCCAGATAGACCATCAAGCCTCCGTTTAAAAACTCGCCCGAGCTGCACAGATGTTTCTTTAACACTAGAATGAAATGGAACAGAATATTCAAGTGCATGGGGAAATGCACCAGCTATCACTGGTTTAGGATTCAGCAAGGTACCTGGGACTCCTGGGGACCTCTTTTCCCACGGCCGTCAGAGCACATAGGATGGGGCAGACCAGGCAAGAAATCAATCAACTATCCCTACTGAGCTCCGACCTCCCTGAAAGGGGGAAAACAATCAGCTTGCCCTTGACCTCCAGGGGCTATGTCAGATCTTGACTCTTTTTGGGGCGGAGAGGGGCGCACCCAAGGTATCTGGAAGTTCCCAGGTCAGGATTCGAACCCACCCATGCTGCCGTTGTGACCTACTCCACAGCTGCAGCAACGCTGGCTCCTTGGCCTGCTGCACCGTACGGGCACTTCCAGGTCTTGACTCTCAAGCGGTGGTGGCCGACAAGACCTTTTTGCGGTGATGGAAATGTTCCTATCGGGTAGCCACTAGTTGCATGAGGGTTGAGCATTTGAAATGTGGCCAATGCAACTGGTAAACTGAGTTTTAAATCTTATTTAACTTCAATTCATTTAAATTTAAATGGTCACACAGGGTAGCCGCTACCATATGGGACAGTGCGGCTCTATAGAATTAAATGACAGAGAAGGAAAAAACCTCTGGGCCTTGGGGAATGAGGGATCAAGAAGATCCGGATCTTGCAGCTGCCTCTGTGCCAGCTAAGGCTGGGCTACAGATACTGTGTGCCCCATCCCTGCCCAGAGGCTGCTTAAGACTCCCCCGCTCCTGTCTCGGGGCAGAAATCTCTGTCTTGCCCAAGTTCAGCTGCCTTTTTCTTCCCACCACGCACACAGGCTCACATTTACCTCTTTCTCTGCCTCTTTAAGTTCAGCTTCTTTCTCTTTGACTCTCTGGACGAACATCTGTCTCATCTCTTCTTCCTTTTTCTGGAGCTCTCCTAGGAACTCATTCCTTTTGGCCTCATACGTCTCCTGTAAACTGCACACGTGGTCGGGTTATTTCCCCTGCTTTTGGAATGGCTCCTGTTCGATCAAAACAAGCCCCCCGTGATCCTCGCTGGGTTTCCCCATTCTCCCTCCCTCAATTCTGGGAGACACGCAAAAGCAGAACCACAAAGGTGTGGCCACCTGGCTTGGCACATGTGATAGCATGGTCATGGGGTGCTGGGGGAGAGGAATGGGGCAGCCCTGGGAAACCAGAGAGCTGTTTGGAATTGGGAGAGGCTTAGCACATCTGTTTCTATACCCTGATTTAACAGATAAGGAAACAGGCTCAGAGAAGTGAAGTGACCAGCTGAAGATCACACAGCTAGCGGCAGAGCTGGGACCAGATGCTGGGTCTCTTGTCTCATAATCTAGGTCCTTTCACTGCACTATGCTGCCAGGTCCTGGCTCTGAAACGGATCCCATTAGTGAATGATTTCAACAGGCACGTGATGAGATTCCCCCATGTGCTGGACACAGGATCAGGTGACAGCACGCTAGTCACGCAATATCTAGAGCCATGAAGAACTCACAGTCTAGTGGGAGATGCCGGGGTTAAGTCTCCCTGCCCTCAGTCTGGACTTAGTTGTGAAGAAATAGGAGTTAGCCTGGTGAAGAGGAAGAGGATGTGTGCTCTGAAGAGGGCAGCCTGTGGAAAGGCACAGGTGGAGAAGGAATGGCACAGCTGGGGAGTCAGGCACGGTCCCCCGGGGCTGGGGTAGTAGGAGAGAGCAGGCCTTGGATGCCATGTTAAGACTTAGACGTTTTATTGACTGCGGGGTTCTTTTTTGGCTGCACCTATTTCGTGTGGAAGTTCCCGGGCCAGGAATCAAACCTGCTCCAAAGGAGCAGCCTGAGGTGCTGCAGTGACACGCAAGGTCCTTAACCCACTGAGCCACGAGGGAACTCCTTGACTGCAAAGGTTATAAGCCGGGCTGATGTGATACGATTCGAAAATGGGAAAGATCACTCTGGGTGTTTTGTGAAGGATGGACTTTCCAACAATCCAAGTAAGAAATGGTAAGAAATGACGAGATGTTAACGTGAAGGCTGGGAGGGAAGGGGGGAAATGGGAGACCAGTGAGGGAAGCAGAACTCGCAGGATGTGGCAGGAGTCCAAGATGATTCTGGTTTTTTTGACCTGGGCAACCAGACTGGGGGGCGGGGGTGCGCCAGGGACTGTGACAGGGAACACTGGGGAAGGGGTATGTTGAAGAGGGAAAGAGATGAATTGAATTTTAGACAGCGGGAGTTCCTGTTGTGGCTCAGGGGTTAACGAATCCGACTAGGAACCATGAGGTTGCGGGTTCAATCCCTGGCCTCGCTCAGTGGGTTAAGGATCCGGTGTTGCCATGAGCTGTGGTGCAGGTCGCAGACGTGGCTTGGATCTGGTGTTGCTGTGGCTGTGGCGTAGGCTGGTGACAACAGCTCCGATTAGACCCCTAGCCTGGGAATCTCCATATGCCAAGGGAGCGGCTCAAGAAAATGGCAAAAAGACCAAAAAAAAAAAAAAAAGGAATTTTAGACACCTTGAATTTCAGGTACATCCTCTGTGGGATGGCCAAGTGCAAATATCCAAAATAAATAAATAAAAGGAATTTGGGGAGTTCCCGTTGTGGCGCAGCGGAAACGAATCCGACTAGCAACCATGAGGTTTTGGGTTCAATCCCTGGCCTTGCTCAGTGGGTTAAGGATCCGGCGTTGCCATGAGCTGTGGCGTAGGTTGCAGACACGGCTTAGATCCCGCGTTGCTGTGTCTGTGGTGTAGGCCGGCAACTGTAGCTCCAATTTGACTCCTAGCCTGGGAACCTCCATATGCCACAGGTGCAGCCCTAAAAGGACAAAACACCAAAAAAAAAAAAAAAAGGAATTAAAAAAATGAAAATAAAACAAAAACAAAAAATTAAAATAAATAAATAAATAAACAAGTGAAAATATCCAGTAAGCAGTGGGATCACTGGGTTTGGAGCTCAAAAGTAAGATGTTCGCTTGGGAGTCATCTATTTCTAGGTGGTAATTAGGACGGTGAGAGTAGAAAGAACCAGCCTCAAAGAAAACAGAGAGTGAAAGGGGCTGAGGTCCGAGGAAAGAACCTGTAAAGGAACAGGCTGAGTGAAATGAAGGAGGCTGAGGAGTAGCGCTCCAGAGAGGACTAAACCGGCTGCACTTGCGCTAGAAAAGCCAACAGCAGAGGGAACTGCAGGAAGGAGGCAGCGGGAGGACGATCAAACAAAAAAGATGCTACACTGGACTTGGCCATGAGTACGTGACCGACCTTGGAGAGAGTTACCTTCATTCAGTGGCGTAGCGGGGGCAGGAGCCAGTAAATACAGAACAATTCTTTCTCCTTCCCATCAGAGCCAAACTCCTCGAGGGGGCAGAGGCTGGTGCCAAGGAGCACAGTGAGGGAGAGTTTCTTTAGGATGGGGATGTCTGCCTGCACCGTGGAAAGGAGCCAGCAGAGAAAGCGTGCAGAGAGCGGGACGCAGGGAAACAGAGGTGGTCAGCATGGAGCCAAGGAGGAGGGGCGGGACCAGATGACGCCTCTTCCCCAGCAGAGGCAGATTAAAGGAAGTAGAGAGAAAGCTAAGGGAACGACCACCAGAGAGACAAGCCTGTTTCCCTCTAACCCCAGGGGCTCCAGTAGCCCCTGTCTGTGAAGGGGAGTGAGCTCACCCATCCAGAACCAGGCATCCCCAAAGGAATCGCTATGCTTTGTCCCCAGGCTGGCTTTCCGCCATGAACAGGTTCTATGGGATCTCAGAGGCCATTTGAAGGCCTTCTTAGCCCACAAGCATCCCTCTCACCTGCTTTGCTTATCGAGGCCTGACATTTCCTGAAAGGAGATCTGAGCTCCAATAAAGGGCACCAGACGGTAATTTACAACCTGGGGCTCACATCACACATCATGCGTACAGATCAGACACATGCTTATAGCTCCCATCAGCAGAGTTATTTGAAAGCATTTGAAGCAATGCTTTCAAAAACAGTCCTCGGAGTTCCCGTGGTGGCGCAGTGGTTGACGAATCGGACTGGGAACCATGAGGTTGAAGGTTCGAACCCTGGCCTTGCTCAGTGGGTTAAGGATCTGGCATTGCCATGACGTAGGTCGAAGACGCGGCTCGGATCCTGCGTTGCCGTGGCGCTGGCGTAGGCCAGAGGCTACAGCTCCCATTCGACCCCTAGCCTGGGACTCTCCATATGCCATGGGTGCAGTCCTAGAAAAGGCAGAAAGACAAAAACAAAACAAAACAAAACAAAACAAAACCAGTCCTCTTCTCTGAAAGCATCTTAGATTCTGATTGGTGATGCCAATGATTATTAACATTCTGTGGTCAAAACAAAACTTGTACCACACGAACCCTAGGGACAGTGAGCGAAGAGCCAGAAGTTCATTAGCAGGTGTGCAACAATAACTGCTACCTAGTTCCATCTGGTTTTGATAATGGGGAAGGAAGTAAAAACAGACTAAGGGGAGCTCCCTGGCGGCACAGTGGGCTAAGGATCTGGTGTTGTCACTGCTGTGGTGCAGGTTCCATCACTGGCCTGGGAACGTCTGCATGCCACACGTTCAGCCAAAAAGATAGACTGGAAACTTGACAGAGCAGCAGGAGCCTGATGAAGAAAGTAGGGCAGCCGCCAGGCATGAAGTGCCACGGGGAGGGACAAGGCCGGGTTCAGGGCTTGCAGCTGCCATGTGTGTGCCCGTGGCAGCTGAACTGTCGCCTTGCCCAGTTCCCCGCCTCCTGCCTGGCTGTGCTCACAATCAGGGCGGCAGTGCTTACCCCGCCCGCACTTTACCGGGGTCAGGGAGGGACAGGCAAGTGGCACTGGCTAGTGACAGCCCTGCGGCTCGGGGCTTGTGCACCTGCGCCTGCCTCCCCTGTGAATTCCCTAGGGCGAGTCTTTCGCACGCCCTGGTGGGCTGAGCTGAGCTGGGCCGGGCTGGGGGAGGGGGGGACCTACCTGAAGGGTTTGCTGTCAGGGTCGGTGTCCTTGAAGCCCATCTCCTCCAGCTTACAGCGGCGGTACAGCTCATAGTGCCGGCTGTGCGTCTGCTCCCGGAGGTCCTCCATGTTGACCCGGATCAGCATCTCCCGCAGCTTGACGAAGTCGCAGTGGGCTTCATTTTCAACTACACAGCAGGGGTTGGGGTATGGAAAGTGCATTGAAAGGAAGGCCCGAAGAAGCAGAAATGGATGAAAAGAGAGGCGAACTGTCTAACAGTGACATCGCCTTTTGATCTGCGTATATAGAGCCCTCCATTTTGCCTCCTAATTGGCTTCGCTACTAAAAAGTTCCAAGGGCGACAGTCAGGGGAAACTGCAACACCATAAAGATACCTGAGATGACCTTCAGTAGCACCTCAACCAATCAGACACTCACAGGAGTGCTTGCTCCACACCACTTTTAGGACCATGGCAAATGCATATGTAGCCACCCGTCTGATAAATGCTTGCAGAATCTCTGTTTCCGGGATTGTATGAGGCACTGGGAATTCAGAAACGAAGTCACGGAGTCCTGTTCATAGGAGCTTCCAGTTTAGTGGAAGAACAGATGAAATACACAAATACAGGACAATGCAAAAATGCCCAGCACGGAGGTAAAAGCCAAGGTGCAACGAAAGCCCAGAAAAGGGGGGCCTGAGAACTCTGGGGAGAATGATGGCTTCACCAAAGAGGTGACAGACCCCTAAGATGACTCTTAAAGGAAGACTAGGCATTTGTCAGGCTAAGGTGCTCGTCCTTGCAAGGTCTCCATGAGGTTAGGCAAGGTTACAGAGCTAGTACGTTGTAAAGTTAGGATTGCAAAGTTAGGATTCCAACCCAGGTCATCTAAAGGAGAGGCAAAGGCTTCGAGCAGGTGCTAAAGTCCAAAGAATAAGGGGAAAAAACTAGGACATCAACAAATGACAGTGACAGGAGGGGTGTGGACCACAGGTGTGGCCCATCTGGATGGTAGAAGGTTCAAAAGAGGTGTTTTTAGAGGGTGGATAATGGCCTGATGGCAGCAATGGTGAGCAGGACAGAGTGGGCTCCACTTTGGAGCCTGAGTGAATAAGCCCCCTGCTCCAAAAGCCTGCGGCAAAGGTCTACATTTGGGGCAGTGGCCAAGAAGGACAGAGGTGTGGCCCTAATCCCTGCAAAGGGGCTTCGGGTTGGAAGGTAAGGTCTGAGCAGTGCTCTAGCCCGTGTCTCTGGACACGGCTCACTTTGCTGGCACTGGGGAGGGCCCCGGCCCGACCATGTCCGGACAGTGGCGTCTGAGATGATGAACCGGCACAGTCACCTGTGCGAAGGTCATGGGGGCTGGGAGGGAGTCTGCAATGACAGGGTGGCAGAGTTGCAGCAGACTGCCCTGTGGTCATCAGCGCAATCTCTCCAAAACCCCAATCTGCTCACGTAACCCCTCTGCTTAAGACCCCTTGCCTTGGAGAGAAAGCCCCTCGCAGTCCCAGAAGACACTGGCATATCCATCAGGCACCTTCCCAGGACCACCTCCTTCTCCATCCCAGAGAGAGGTCCCTGGCGGCCAGTCAGGAGGGAGGCCAAAGCCCCTGCAAGGCCCAGAAGCGCGGCTCCTCTCACTCAGAACAGTGAACTCTGATTTAACAAGAAACACTTTCAAAAAACCCGTGTTGGTTGGGTGCGGAGGGAGGGGTCTGAATCAGATGACATCATCGGGACCACGTCTGCTAGCTTCTCCTCATTTCAGCTCAGGTGCCAATCTCTCAGGCTCCAAATTCACTCCCAAGGTGGGACTGTCGGTCCAGACAGCATGTGCAAGTGTTCTGAGGAGTATCCCTGGTTCCAAATGGTAGAGGGGACCAAAACCTCGCACGGCTCTGATAACCAGTGTTGTCCTACCCGTGGAAAAGAGGGTCTCCGGCATGTCCCAGAGTGCACCAGCCTTTGACGCGACGTAGGCAACTTCCCACCCCGTTTCCGTTTCTTTGCTCAGTGGCTAGGGGGAGTTTCCAGTGATCCAGACACTGTCTCACACACAGGCCCCTGCCATCCGCCACCCAGCATGTAGCTGGAGACTTGGAGGACCAGACACTTGTTCCATTCATGGCAATGTCCCGGGCCTTGCTTCAGCCACTGAACTGACCAGCGCCAAGGGTAACTCACTTAACACGCATCAGGTGGACCGCAAAAGGAATTTTCCTGAGCCTGTAGGCAATATGCCTGTTTTTAAATTGCAAAATAATCAGACATACAAAAGAGGGCTTGAAATGTACAATTTCAAGAATTTTAAAAAATGAAGTTCCCGTCGTGGCACAGTGGAAATCCGACTAGGAACCATGAGGTTGCAGGTTCGATCCCTGGTCTTGCTCAAGTGGGTTAAGGATCTGGCATTGCCATGAGCTGTGGTGTAGGTCGCAGACATGGCTTGGATTCCGCGTTGCTGTGGCGTAGGGCGGCAGCTGTAGCTCTGATTAGACCCCTAACCTGGGAACCTCCATATGTTGCAGGTGCAGCCCTAAAACTCAAAAAAAAAAAAAACCCAACCCAAAAAACAAAAAACAGAATTTTAAAAAATGAGCACCTGTATCCATGGCCCAGGTGAAACGTCACCAGCCCCTAGAAGTCCCTTCCTGAGCTCATTCCTCTCCTTCCTTCCAAGAGTTGACCGCTTCCCTGACTTTGGGCTTTATCCTTCCTTTGTTTTTCTTTATGGTTTTACTTTTTATGCATGAATTTTAAAGTTTAGTTGTATCTACTTTTGGAATCTGTATAAATGGAATCACAAAGCCTGTATGCTTCTATGATTTACTTAGCTCAACATTATGTTTCTGAGATGCATTGCTATAGGTGCAACTATAGTCCATCCCCTTTGGCTGCTGTATCATATCACATTGTATGAACATTCTGCAATTCATCCAATCTATTTTTAAAGTTCTTAAAATTTTTTATGTTGTCTTCTTTTTCAAATTTTTTATTATAGGTGATTTCCAATGTTTTGTCCATTTCTGCTGTACAGCAAAGTGACCCAGTTATACAAATATATACATTCTTTTTCTCATACTGTCTTCCATCATGTTCCAATCACAAGGCATCCAATCTACTTTTCATCGCTACCTGAGTTGTTTCTATTTGCTATTATGAATAGCACTGCTGTACCTTCTTATACACCTCCTGGTACAGTCACGTGGGTACACATGCTTTCTTTTCTAAATTTTTTTATTTGTGTTTATTTATTTATTTATCTTTTTGTCTTTCGAGGGCCGCACTTGCCGCATATGGAGGTTCCCAGGCTAGGGGTCAAATCCGAGCTGTAGCCACCGGCCTACAACTCGGGATCCGAGCCACGTCTGCGACCTACGCCACAGCTCATGGCAACACCGGACCCTTAACCCTCTAAGCGAGGCCAGGGATCGAACCTGCATCCTCATGGATGCTAGTCAGATTTGTTTCTGCTGAGCCACAACGGGAACTCCGACACATGCTTTCTTGCACACTCCTTGCTACCTTACTCCAAGGACATTTATTTTTCTTTTAGGGAATGCTTTCTCCATTAGAGACACAGCGAGCCTGCTCACCGAAGAGCATCCAGGTACGGAGCCAGAGTTTGCCCCCGGCGACCCCTATGGATGTTTGAGGGCGGAGCCGAATGTGTAGACACTGGGGACATAGGGGCTGGGGACAGGCAAGGAGACAGACAGGAGATCCCTGCGCGAGGCCCCTCTCCTCACTCACCCTGCACCGTGCCCCAGGGGTACTGCCGCGCCTTCATCATCTTGTTGCCTATCTTCAGCTCCTCTGTGCTGCCAATGACGGCAAACGGCAGGTGGGCCTGAAACAGGAGGCAGACAAAGGCTCAGAGCGACCCCCAGTATAGCTGCTGCTCATCTCCGGGGCCTCGGCCCTCCCGCTGCGGTGTTCCCTCACTGTCGCCATCATCAAGGGGCATTTCTTAAGCTCCTGAGCTGTCTGGGGAGAAGAGGCCTCATCCAAGATTTGGCTGTTCAGAAATTCACACAAGAAGGTATAACAAGGACGTGGCCGAGTGCATAGGGAACAAAGACAGAAAATAAGCAGAATAATAAGCAGATACACAGATTAGCCAGCTCTTCAGTCTTCACAGTTGCTGAGGGGAAGCACCTTTGCAGAATGGGTGAGTGGGATGAGGGGGGGCTACGTATGGACAGAGATTAAGGAGAACCCAGGGGGGTCACTGCCCACCCCCACCCCCACCTCCCCAGAGTGTGAGCCCGGAGAACAGGCACTTACTGAGACCACACTGCTGACTGAGATGCACAGAGCGAGGCCAGGGATCAAACCTGCATCCTCATGGATGCTAGTCAGGTTCATTAACAGCTGAGCCACGATGGAACTCCACTAGTCCGGTTCTTAACCCACTGAGCCACACGGTAACTCCTCCATTTTACAGAAGAGGAAGCTGAGGTCCAGAGGGGCCAAGTGACTTGCCAGCAGCCACACTATAGTAACAGGCAGAGCTAGGGGTGACTCTGACTTCAAAACCCACCGCTGCCGGTCTTCCACTCCCCTTTGGGGGGCTTGAGCAGCAGATGTGGGGAGCACTCTAAACCCGGGGGGGTGGTAAATTGGCTGGGCAAAGCCAGATTGTAAGAGGTGTTTTAAATCTGAGCTCAACAGCCAATCCTATCTCTCTGTTCTCCTCCAGCTCTGCACCCCAAGAATGTTCTCCAGAGTGGAAGGGCACAGAAGTCAATCAGGGAGTTCCCGTCGTGGCGCAGTGGTTAGCGAATCCGACTAGGAACCATGAGGTTGCGGGTTCGGTCCCTGCCCTTGCTCAGTGGGTTGACGATCCGGCGTTGCCGTGAGCTGTGCTGTAGGTTGCAGACGCGGCTCGGATCCCGCGTTGCTGTGGCTCTGGCGTAGGCCGGGGGCTACAGCTCTGATTCGACCCCTAGCCTGGGAACCTCCATATGCCGTGGAAGCGGCCCAAAGAAATAGCAAAAAGACAAAAAAAAAAAAAAAAAAAAAAAAAGTCAATCAGGAGCTCAGCGTCAGGGCATCTGCTCAGCCCCCCAGGGCGGGGCTGTCCAGCTGAGACAGCTCTCCCTTCACCCTCTCAGCTGCTCTAGGATGATCATCGCAGGTATCCCCCCACCCCTTCCCACTCCCATGACTGTCCCTGAAATAGGGACATAGGAAAGAGGGAAAGAGGGGGTTATGGGTATGGAAGGTGGGCGAGGGATGGAGGTGGGAAATGTGTCATCGGTCCCAGTAAGGGAAGGTCGGAGTTCCCTCATGGCTCAGGGGTTAAGGATCTGGTGTTGTCACTGCTGTGGCTCTGGTTACAGCTGTGGTGTGGGTTCAATCCCTGGCCTAGGAACTTCCGCATGCCCTGGGAGGGACCGGAAAAAAAAATCTAGTAGGGGAGGGTTAAGAGGGTCACTGGGCATGTGACGCATGGACCAATAGGGGGTGGGCAATGAATTCCTAAAAAGCCTGCCTAAGGACCAGAGCGTCTCTGACCTCTGCAAGCCAGCTCTGTAAGGGGGTCATCTGGGCACAATTCATTCCCCCTCAGGGATCCAAGACATGTCAGGAGCTTCAAATCCACTCCCAAACACTTTCTGCCCCTCCTGCAGAGACCTCAGAGCACCGGTCACTGGAGGGGACAGCGATGGCAGAGGGCTAGACCGAGTTGTATCATTCCCACGCAACCTGGGCTCTCAGCTGAAAGTGATGGAGGGGGAGGGCGTGTGAAGTGGAAAGTACTTCTCTGGGCTCAAGAACCAAAAAAGAGAAAAAAATCCAAGAAGAGAATAAAGGCATAAAAAAAAAGTCAGTATTCCCTTGGGTCTGTTATTTTTATCTCCAAAAGACATTGTTAATTAGAATGACAGGATCACTTGCTTCCCCTCTTCCTTAAACTGCTGTCATTTTAGCCCTCCCTGCTCTAAAACACACAGCACCCCCACCACGGCAGCTTCAGAAGGCTTCCAAGAGCCCCCAAGGCACACGCCTTTGTAACCAGCGTCAAAGTCTGTTCTGATAAGCATATGCAAGAATACCACTTCCGAGTGCTCCCAGGCAGATTTCATTTGATTCCACATCAGCCTTACTGGGCTGTTATTATAAACCCCATCCATGGTTTGCAAAACTGGAGCACTGAAAAGCTGCCTGAGTTGCCCAGGTCGCTAACCCCCCCTGCCCAAATCTTCCCAGGGAGCAGCGAGGACGCTGCCCTGTAGCTGCCCGCTTCTCCCAGCCACCCAGGGCTAGAAGCTAGCTAACCTTGAACCACAAAGGGCAGGAAATCATGGGGCCAGCTCTGGTCCTTTTTCTGCTGTTTTGGAGTGATTGATGGCTCTGACAACCAGAATAGTCAGGAAGAGCAGGGAGAAGGTAAACCCTCCAACCGACCCCAGCTTTGGGGGTGACACTGGATACGAGGGCCCCGGGAGGAGAACTGCAAAAAGGCAGTGCTGCTGCTGATACACGGACAGGTTCCTAAGGGGACTCCGCCTCACGCTGTCTCGCCCAAGAGACCTCTGGCGCTCTGGTCTCAGAAAACTCCAACAAAAGATAGTCCCGAGGAGTTCCCGTTGTGGCTCAGCAATAACGAACCCGACTAGTATCCATGAGGACTCCGGTTCGATCCCTGGCCTCACTCAGTGGGTTAAGGATCCGGCGTTGCCGTTGTGGTGTAGGTTGCAGAGGCAGCTCAGATCTGGTACTGCTGTGGCTCTGGTGTAGGCCAGCGGCTGCAGATCCAACTAGACCCCTAGCCTGGGAACCTCCATATGCCACGTGTGTGGCCCTAACACCAAAAAAAAAAAAAAAAAAAAAAAGGAAGAAAAAAAAAAAGAGAGAGCTAGTCCCAAGACTCCTGGGAGTCTGTTCCCAGACTCAATACCTTTACAGCTTCACATGTACCTTAAATTCCTCTTGGAACATTTTCAAGTGTTCAGTGATCCAACTGGCATGAATTATTCCACTCTGGCTTCACTACGTCCGTTCTACTGGTGAGGTTAGGTGACCATTCCCCTTAGCTCGGTGAAATACTGTCAGGACCGTTTATTCCTCCTCTTCTGATAACACCCTGAGTATGCATGGCCTCCTCCTGGAGGTGGGGTGGGGACACAGTATTTCCCAATCCAGCTGCTGGTTGTGCCCGCCTCCACTCCAGGCTCCTATCAGTGACTGAGCCACAGCATTGCCTGATTCTCTCTCGAGTCAAACCTTGTTGGTGATTCCCACAAACACAGGGGCCAACAATAGAAATGGCACTGCTGCCTTGGGAGAAAAGACAGGCTCGTGCCTATGGGTCTCCCTGTGACCCTTGCTGGTCACCCATGTGCTCTCGCTGGGCCCATGTGCCTCTTTGGGGACCAAACCCAAGACCTCACAGGCCAACTGACTGAGCCAAGTCCAGTCACCAGGCCTACTCCCTGGTCCCTGACCATGGTTTGAACCATTCAAAGAGCCACATTTGAATTGAACATAGCAATTTTCAGCATTGAAGTCTACAACCTTGAGAGGTCTCAGAGCATAGGATGAAAGCGGCATGCCATGACGTCTCCCTCCCCTCTCTCATCTCCTCAAACTGAAATGAAGGTGTCAGAGCCACCCCGCAGCCAAGGGGAAGGCCAAGCCCTCATGACTCTCACTTCCTGCCATGAAAATCCCCAGGGGAAGTTGTGGGATGACTGTCTGGTCTTTTCCGCTTGGGCAAGAGGCCTCTTCCACTCTTCCAATTCGGTTCCCAGGACAATTGGCTGGGGTGGCTGAGGCTGTGGGGTTGGAGTCAAATCCAGAATTGAAAAGCCAGCACCCATTCCTCCAACCGCCCAAGCTCGGCTCTCTAAGAATGACGCTTTACATGCCATGGCTTTATCTGAAGACCCAGGCTGACACAGTTATTCCAGTGCCTGCAGGCTGAGCCATCCTGCCCCTGTGTTTTAACCTTTTCCCCCGTCACAACACATGTAACACACAGCGTTCATATGCACACACACAACCCCCCCCTCACTGCCCCGTGCATGCCCAGTGTCAGGCACACTAGCTGTGATCCACCCCTGCTTGTTCCACTAAAAAATAACTGGGTGGAGGGAGTTCCCTGGTGGTTTAGGGGGTTAAGGATCTATACTGTCACTGCTGTGGCTCGGGTCGCTGCTGTGGTGAGGTTTGATCCCTGGCCCTGGAACTTTCACATGCTGTAGGGGCAGCCACCAAAAACAAACAAACAGCATGGTGGAGCATGAGGAAACCATCACTGAGCGATGCTATTTTAAGGATAACCCTGAAACCAGTCAAATGTCGCTTTGCAAAATGAAACCCTGGTACACTCTGAACTCTTGTAAGAAAGGACTCAGAACCCCTCCACAGCCAAAACAGCATGGCTGAGAACCACTGCTTCGTAACTCCAGAAGTTTCCAACCTTGAGGCGGAGCCTGTCGGAGCTTCAACCAAAGGCCCAGAGCTAAGTGGAGCCCAAATGGATTGTCACTCCTGACCCACAATATAGTGAGAGGTCGTTTTGTGTGATGCCCTGAGATTGCTGAGGACTCTTCGCCCCCATCTATTCTTAGCAAAGCAAACTCCGAGCCTGAAAGCTGACTAGCGACTTAGGGAATCCAGGCTGGGAAGGCACCTGCGGCCCGACGTTCCAGACATCAATCAGTGCCAGTGACACCAGAAGATGCTTCTCTCTGGGCTCCAATGTTTTCTGCAGACTAGGCTCCCTTTCAGGTTTTCTCGTCATGACCGAAGATAGTTTTCATCAAGATGCCCTGACTGCTGGAGAGGATAAGCACCCCCTCCCCTTTTTTTTTGCTTTTTAGGGCCACACCCAAGGCATGTGGAGGTTCCCAGGCTAGGGGCTGAATCAGAGCTACGGCTGCCGGCCTGCTCCACAGCCACAGCCACATGAGATCCGAGCCTCATCTGCAGCCTTCACCACAGCTTATGGCAATGCCAGATCTCTGGGCCACTGAGAGAGGCCAGTTATGGAACCTGCAATCCTCATGGATACTAGTCGAATTCATTTCTGCTGCACCACAATGGGAACTCCACTTTTTTTTTTTTTTTCTCGTTTTTTGATGCTCACTGGTCAGAAAGGCTACAACACCTCCCGCAATCCACACAGCTCTACTCTTGGGCCAGGTCTGCAGATTTGACAAAGATGATGCGGACGGCTCCTCACAAACACACCTCAGGCGAACTGCTGGGCATGAAGGTAGACCAGACAATGGCTTGCTGGCCCGCTATGCTAATTTGTCGGCCAATTCAGAGGAGGTGGCGGCTGATGCTGTAATGATAACTTTGGGGGCGGCAGCAGCAGGAAAGTTTTCTAAAAATGGCTTTTATTACCAGGCTTTCCTGTGTTTGGCTATACCCAGGCATTATGTCATTAGGAAAAACTGAGGCCTCTCAACAGAGAAAAAGAAAGCTGTTCCCAAAGCAGAGGCTTTCTGCAAGCTATTAGCTGTCTCCTTGAAATCACAACATTGAAGATTTCTCAGCAACAGCATCAACACATTGTAAAGCAGCATGAGGAGATGTTTGACTCCCTGCCTTCTTCATTACTCATTCCTCTAGTAGGGGGAGTGGGGGAGGAAAAATGGCAAGTGGTTGGTTGTGTGTGTTTTTTTTTTTCCTTCGACTCATTCACACTTAATAAAGCAAAACATAACCCTGAAATTCCAAAATAACCTTTCTCTGGTCACCAGACAAATTGGAGGCTACGTGTCCTTTTTCCTCCCAGGGGCAGAGGGGTTGAGAATCTGAGTACAGATTCACCTCGAGTCTCAGAAGCCAACCAACTTTTTCAGCCTTGTCTTCTTGTACCACATCAATTGTCGTGGCATTGCTTTGGTCAGAGACAAAAACTGCTTGCCTTTCCAGCATTCCCAGGTGGTCTGCCTGGCCTAGACCAGAGCAGCATCAAAGAGGAGATGGAAAGGAATCCCCTTGTGGCACAGCGGGTTAAGGATCCAGCATTGTCACTGCAGCAGCTCTGGTGGCTGCTACGGCACAGGTTTGATCCCTGGCTGGGGAATTCCTCATGCCACGGATGCAGCCCCACCCCCACCCCGAAAAAAAAGAGGGGATGGAAGGAGAGGTCTGAATCCCCTGCTCCAGTTGCTGCCCGGAGTCAGCTTGTGTCCCCCCACTGCCTCCTGTCTCTAGTTATTAATCTCTGCATCTCTGAGCAGAGAGGAGCTGTTTGCTTCTGGATTCTTTCTCGCAAACACCCGAGACGCAGATAATCAAGAGGTGACTACACCAAGATGGATGGTGAGAGCAAACAGCCAGAAAGTTGAAGCCCCGCGCTTCCCACTCACGTTCATGGTTCCATTGATCTCTGCCACCGACTCATCATCTGTGGGGAACTGGTAGATCTGGACTCCGTTGCTGACAAGCTCGCTGGTGATTTTGATTTTGAACTTCGTTAGCTCACTCTTAGAAATGGCATCCGATTTGGCAATGATGGGGATGATGTTCACCTAGGGAAGGGAGGGGCAAAGCGACATCACTGTTGGCAATCCGCAGCCGATGGCAGCACGACCTAGGACTTCTGCCAGCTGCCAGAGGGAGCAGCTCAACCCAGTGATCTAGGACTGGCCACCTCTCTAGCCAAACAGCAATACAATAAATAGCAGTGGATGCTTACTATGTGTTGGGCACCGAACTAAGGGCTTTACATAGATTAACATAATTCACCCTGACACTAACCCTCGCAAGAGATCTTAGTACCACTATTATACCAAAGAGAAATTGAGGCACAGAGAGGCTAACTAGCTTGTCCAAGGCCACAGAGCCTGTGAGTAACAGAACCGGGATCCAGATCCAAGTTCAGCCTTGTTCCTAAGTCCATAGTCTCAACCATGTGCTATCCTCCAGCTCAGATCCAAATTGACGAGCTGTGTGATATCTTATTATCAAGGTCATGGCTTGGGTGTTTTTTTTTTTTTTTTTTGGTCTTTTTGCCATTTCTTGGGCCGCTCCCACGGCATATGGAGGTTCCCAGGCTAGGGGGCCAATCGGAGCCATAGCCACCGGTCTACACCACAGCCACGGCAACACGGGATCCCAGCCGAGTCTGCAACCTACACCATAGCTCACGGCAACACCAGATCCCTAACCCACTGAGCAAGGCCAGGGATTGAACCTGCAACCTCATGGTTCCTAGTCAGATTTGTTAACCACCGAGCCACATCGGGAACTCCACGGCTTGGGTGATTTGAAGCAGGAAGCTGACTGTTGGGAATCTGCGGTAGACAAAGTGAGAGGTGGCCACTCCTTGCTAAAGTAAATTGGCCCAACCCATCCGGTGCAGGCTAGCCCCAGTCAGCATGAAAGGGACCCACGTGGGAAGGGAGAGAGGGCAGAGCTCCATGAAGATGTACACCTGGCCCTCCTTCTGGCAGCAAACACTGATGAACCAACCTGCTTTGGCGAAAATGACCCTCTGTTCCCAATTTGACCTGAGACTTAGCCAAAAAGGTATACTGCAGGAGTCTCATGGTTAATTTCTGTTTAAAAAAAGCACGCATAAATGCCCAGTTTTGGACAGCAGGAGAAAGACCTGCTGCCACCCCAAAGTTCAATCCACCTTAACCTTGATCCTTGAAATTCCTCCAAGAAGGGACAAGGCTTTTACTGCTGGAAGGGGAAGGAACTTGAAACACACGTGCCCTAGTGAGACAGCGCACAGCTAAGCTCAAGTTCACATGGAGAGCACGGGCGGTCCTGCCCGCAGACTCCAATGCGCGGGCATGGATGGTGCTCTGGCCCTGAAAAAAGCTGCAGACTTAAGACAAATCCTGCCTCCTTTGCACTTTGCCTTGGGAATGCCTCCAGGAGCTGACACCACCGCTGCAGGTGATGGTCAAAGATAGACTGGACCTTGGAGGCACCTCCTTTGACGGCTTCAGGCCGTGGGGAGTCAAAGCCCTTGTCAAGATGTCAGAGCAGGCAGGGCCAATTCTTGCTGCTTTTCACCACATCCCCCATGGGCACACTGTAAACACAGGTCAAAGCCTGCTACCTAACTCAGCCCACTGCCAGGGCACCGGCTGCAGGGCTCTCTGCGACCCTCTTCAAGACATGCCAAGCAGGGTGACACTTCCCAAGCAGCCCATTACTCATGGGCAGTGAGCTCACTGCTGCGAAAAATGAGAAACTGCTCCTATTTTGATAATGATTGAGACTCAGTTTTTGTAGTGGATGTCCTACTAAACAACTGCATATAAAGCAGATTTTTTTTGGAAAATAAATTCCCTGAATCCCAGACCCCTTACAAGTTATCTGACCTTGAGCAAGCTACCTCACTGTGCCTCAGGTTGCTAGTGTGTCACATCGGAATAATAGTATTACCTACCACACTGGATTATTGGAAGGATGAAGTAAAAATAATGCATATAAAGTACTCCTCACAGTGCCAGACACATATGAAATGTTAGGGGGGAAATGTACTAGTTATTAGGCTTTTTAAAGAATCCTGTGGTCAATTCTTTTGCACAACCAATAATCCTTTTTTTTTTAGGTTTTTTTTTTTTTTTTTTTTTTTTTTAGTTTTTTCGTCTTTTATCTTTTTAGGGCCGCACCCACGGCATATGGAGGTTCCCAGGCTAGGGGTCCAATCGGAGCTGTAGTCACCGGCCTACACCACAGCCACAGCAACGCCAGATCTGAGCCACGTCTGCGACCTACACCACATCTCATGGCAACGCCGGATTCTTAACCCACTGAGTGAGGCCAGGGATCGAACCCACAACCTCATGGTTCCTAGTCAGATTCATTTCTGCTGCGCCAAGATGGGAAAACCAATAATCCTTTAACACGAAGAATCACTGTCTAATTTACATCCGATGCGCAACTTGCATTGTTCAATATCTCTTAAAACAGGACGTGCCTGATTCCTACAGCTGTCTTTCTTGGGTATGGAGGTGATAGAACCTGGTGCCACAGATCTGAGTTCAAATCTAGGCTCCACCCAGAGCTGGCTCTATGACAATGGGTGGGGCACCTCACCTCTTTGAGCCTCAGTTTTCTCTTCTATAAAATGGGGGATAATGATAGTGTTTGCCCTACAGGGTTGCTGTGAGGATTCAGTGAGATACTCCCTGAGGTACCTGTACAGTGGTGACATATGATGAGGGTTGAACAAATGTGAGCTGCTTTGATAAAAATTATCATTGATGATAAGAATAGTAACAGTGCAGATCAAGTCTGCATGTTTGATTCTGGTACGGGCCAGTTAACACCGGGACAAAGGAAAAACGCTTTCCCATTGCCAAAGCCTGAGCCCCTAGACCCGGGCAGCCATCTTGCTTGTAACCACCTTTGTGCCCAAGAGGGATCAGGGCAGAAAGACAGCTCGGGGCAGACTCATGGCCAGTGCTGGGTAAACATCACAAAGCATACGACTCAGCTGCTGGATCCATGAACCCCATCTGCACGGAGGGACAAGGATGAAGAGGAGGATTAGGACACCACAGCCTCTGCTGGACTCTGGCATCCGCACCACCCAAGAGACCAGGGAGAGGGAGCCCCGCGTGCCCTGCTGCCCACCCGCCCCGGCCCCTGCCTCCCTACCTTACTGTCCAGCTTCTTCATCGTCACTAGGTCCAGAGACTTCAAGGAGTGACCCGTGGGGGCGATGAAGTACAAGCAGGCGTGGATGCGGGAGTCGTGGTAGGTGTGCAGTACCCTGCGGATCTTTAGCTCCTCCTGCAGGTAGGCCTCAAATTGGGCGTCGATGAATTCCACGATGGGCTTGTAGCTGAAGGGGAGTGGACGGAAAGGGCCAGGCCACTTCAAAAACCTGGATGTTGCTAGGTTTCTAAACTCCTTCACAAGGTTCAAATGCCCTCGGTAACCTGACTGTCCCCAGCCAGCTGGATTTCTCCACTGCCTCTCAGTGGGTCTCCAGTCCCGTCAGACTGACCACCTCTTTGGTCCCTAGGTGAGCCGACCGTACCCCCAAAGAGTATGTTTTCTCTCTGGAACGCCCAGATCTCTCTTCTCATCCTGACCCTGCCCTCCCAGACCCCAGAGCTCGGATGAATGCCCTTCTCCTCCATAATTCCCCAATCATGGCAGAAATCCCTTTGGCGACTCAGGAGCATACAAAAGAATCACGCTCCTGGATCGCTTACTGTTGCTTGGCAAGGATTAGAGTTCCCTCAAGGACTGTGTTCTGGTGAAGGGCGGGGACGCCAAGGGCACTTCTTTGCCCCCACGGGCCCTGATGCAGTGTGGGACCCCTGGCAGTATCTGTGCGTGGGCCAGTTGTGCTCCTGGCTGGGCCCATGTCTCTGCTCCCTGTGTCTCCACCTGCAGTGCCTAATATGCAAACTGGGGACCCAGTGGTGGTCAGGACCTCTCCCTGACCCACTGCTGGGAGAGCCTCGCCAGAACGCGATGGGTTCTGCTCAGTCTATCCGGGTTCGGGGGGCTCCCCACGTGGCACACCCCGCCCCAGGCTCCCTGAGTCCCTGTGCACAGCTCTCCTTTGCAGCTCCAAGTCTCGCCAGGGAGTCCTAGCCAAGAGTCAGTCTTCTGCTCCTCCCTGTCCTGGGAAGCTTCTCTCTTCTCTCCCAGGCCATTCTGCCACCCCTGCAGCCTCTTTCTAAGTAGGTCAGCTTAGCCGCAGCCCTGCCTCTGTTCTCATCTCCCTGTCTGTTCGTGGCCTCTCCATCCTGGGCTTCCTCCCTTCCAGCTGGAAGAGGTTTGTCATCCGGCCTGGGACCGTGAGTCTGCAGATTACACTGCTGGAAGCGAACACGATCCAAGGAGGAGCCGGGCTCAGCCAAGGCCTCCCACCTGCAGCAGCCCCCAACCTGAGCCTTTTTGAAAGATTCCCCCTAGTAGAGAAGGGAAAATAGCTTTTAAAAAAAGAATCACAGAATTCTCGATTCTGAGAGCTACATACAGAGGAGAGAGCCGGGTGCAGGCTACCTCTGGAGCCCCAGAGGAGAATCTAAAAATACAGTCCTTTCTTTCTTCCTTTGATCCCTCTGAGCCAAACATTGTTCTGACGGGTAATAGCATCAAAGAATCTCTTGGTTGCATGAATCCTTAGAAGGTTCCTGAAGAATTAGGAGTGAGGGGTGGGGCGATACATCCCTAGGTTTACCTAATTAATTTTCAGATGACTGCCTTATTTGAATGATCTAATTTTGGCACTGCTTCACTTTTTCCTCTATTACATAACTTTTTTACTTCATTTTTTTTTTTACTCTACAAAAGGTATCAAAGGAGGAAAGAAAACAATGCATTTTTAGTTTTTCTCCCTCTGAATCTTTAGTGATACCCTCAGCCTATCTTTCTGCTGATGCCCCTGGCTCTTAGTCTCCGAAGAATTGCAGTGTCAGATCAGCCAAGTCAACCAGTCAACCAAAAGGATTTGGTTTAGACTCATGCTAAATGGATAACTCATCTTTGTCTTATTCATTTTTTCCCTTTTTTCTGCATTTTCCTTTTTTTTTACCTTCCAGTTTTATGGAGATATAATTGACATTCAGCACTATATAAGTTTAAAGTATACAGCATAGGGAGTTCCCCTGGTGGCACAGTGGAAATGAATCTGACTAGGAACCATAGTTTGTGGGTTTGATCCCTGGCCTCACTCAGTGGGTTAAGGATCGGGCGTTGCTGTGAGCTGTGGTGTAGGTCGAAGATGAAGCTCAGATCTGGCATTGCTGTGGCTATGGCACAGGCCAGTGGCTACAGCTCCAATTGGATCCCTAGTCTGGGAACCTCCATATGCCGTGGTGCAGCCCTAAAAAGACAAGAAGACAAAAAATAATAATAAAGTATACAACATAGTGTTTTGATTTACATACATCACAAAGTGATGATCACAATAACTTTAGTAATCAACCATCATCTCATATAAGTGCAAAATTAAAGATACAGGAGTTCCCTTGTGGCTCAGTGGGTTAAGGACCTGGCAGTTGTCACTGCTGTCGCACAGGTCTGATCCCTAGCTCAGGAACTTCAGCTGTTTTAGGTACAATGATCATGGAAGGCATCGCTGAGGATGTGACTGTTGAGCTTTGAGGATGAGAATGATGGTGTCATGGAGAATCAGGGAGAAGAGTATTCCAGGCAGAGGGAATAACAAATGTCATTGTCCTTAGGCAGAAACTAGTTTGATGAATAGAAGTAGTAAGTGAAGGAAGAACAGTAAACTAGGCACAATTGCCCAAAGGTGGAAACAACTCAAATGTCCATCAACTGATACACAAAGTGTGGAATCTCATACGACGAGATATTATTCAGCCATTAAAAGGAGGAAAATTCAGATACATGTGGCACGTGGATGAACCTTGAAAACATCAAGCTAAGTGAAAGGCCAGACACCAAAGGACAGAGAGTACATGATTCCCCTTCTATGAGCTATCTAGAATAGTCAAAATCATACAGACAGAAAATAGAATAATGGTTACAGGAGGCGGAGGGGAGAAGGAAGTGGGAAGTTATTGTTTAATGTGTTTCCTTTTGGGGTGATGAGACTGCCTGGGGACCAAACAGAGGTGGTGGTTGCACAATATTGTGAATGTACTAAATGCCACCGAATTGTTACCCGGCTTGTCACTTTAAAATAGCTAATTTTGGAGTTCTCATCGTGGCGCAGTGGTTAATGAATCGGACTAGGAACTATGAGGTTGCGGGTTTGATGCCTGGCCTTGCTCAGTGGGTTGGGGATCCGGCGTTGCCGTGAGCTGTGGTGTAGGTTGCAGACGCGGCTCAGATCCCAGGTTGCTGTGGCTCTGGTGTAGGCCGGGCTACAGCTCTGATTAGACCCTTAGCCCGGGAATCTCCAAATGCCGCGAGAGCCGGCCCTAGAAAAGGCAAAAAGACAAATAAATAAACAAATAAATAAAATAGATAATTTTATGGTATGTGAATTTCACCTCAATAAAAACAATGCAGGGTGTTCCCTTGTGGCTCAGCAGCAGGTCAAGCGTCCAGAGTTGTCACTGCTGTGGTATGGGTTTGATCCCTGGCCTTGGAACTTTGACTTGCTGCAGGCATGGCCAAAACAAAAAACAACAGCAGAAGAATAATGAAAGATGGGAGTTCCCATTGTGGCTCGGCAGTAACAAACCCGACTGGTATCCATGAAGACTAGGGTTCAATCCCTGGCCTCGATCTATGGGTTAAAGATCCAGCATTGCTGTGAGCTGTGGTATAGATCACAGATGTGGCTCAGATCCCGTGTTGCTGTGGCTGTGAGCCAGCAGCTGTAGCTCTGATTCAACCCCTAGCCAGGGAACCTCCACATGCTGTGGCTGTGGCCCTAAAAAAAAGCAAAAAAAAAAAAAAAAGAATGAGAGATGAAGCAAGCAAGGTAAAAAAGGACAGATACATAGCATCTTGTAGGAAGGAGTTTGTTTTTACTGTGAATGGGGTCTTCTGTTTCATGATGTTGTTTTTTTTTCTTTTTTTTTTTTGGCCACACCCGTGGCATATGGAAGTTCTGGAGCCAGGGACTGAATCTGAGTCACAGCTGCAACCTCACTACAGCTGCAGCAATTCCAGATCCTTAACCCACTGTGCCGCAATGAGAACTTCTCCATAATGTTTTCTAATTGGTTACTGTGAGGTGATAAGACGTCTATGGTTTCTGCACGTTTATTTTGAAATTGGCTAACTTACTGAATTTATTATTCATTAGAATTGTCTTTCAACATTGATTATATTGGGTTTCCTAAACAGAGATATTATAGAAAAATAAGGAGTTCCCATCGTGGCGCAGTGGTTAACGAATCCGACTAGGAACCATGAGGTTGCGGGTTCAGTCCCTGCCCTTGCTCAGTGGGTTAGCGATCTGGCGTTGCCGTGAGCTGTGGTGTAGGTCACAGATGCGGCTCAGATCCCATGTTGCTGTGGCTCTGGCATAGGCTGGCGGCTACAGCTCCGATTTGACCCCTAGCCTGGGAACCTCAATATGCTGTGGGAGCGGCCCAAGAAATAGCAAAAAGACCAAAAAAAAAAAAAAAAAAAAAAGAAAGAAAAGAAAAATAATAAGTTGACCTTTCAATGAATACCTTTCAATTGTCACCTTTCTTGATAATGTTGACCGGTCCCTTCTTGAAACCCTGTCCTCTGCCTTCAAGCCAACATCAGCTCCTACCTCTGTAAAAACTCTTCTTTCCCACGCACCTTGACTTAAAGTCTCGGCCTATCTCTTAGGTTCCATCCTGAACCATCTTTTGTTGTCATTCTACACATCACGTGCCCACCATCCCCGTGTGGTCTCACTGCCACGGCCTCGGTGATCACTGTCTCCTATCATGTGTCCCAGACACCTGGAAGTCAGCCCAGTCTGCTTCCCCCACGTGCCAGTCCTGGGGGCAAGCACAGCTATCAGAAGCTCCCCAGCTGGGAACCCGTAAGGCCCGGTCATAGACACTGTACTTGAACAGCACCATCTCAGGCATCAAAGCCAAGACATCATAAGGTTGAGTCCCCTGGAACAGTGCCTAGAGTGACTCTAGCTAATCACTCCATCCTCCCAGTCACTTCTTCCCTCCGCCCTCATCGCTACTGGGCTCTGTCCTCATGGACTCATTTCCTAGAGCTTGCCCTCAAAAACATGTCCACTGGGCCCTCTGAAACCCCTGCGCCTTGATAAACAAAACATCCTACCTCTCTGCCACTCAGAGTGTGGTCCTTGAACCAACAGCACTAGCATCACTTGAAGGCTTGTTAGAGATGCAGACTCTCCAGCCTCCCACCCAGACCCACAGGATCAGACTCTACATTTTTTTTTTTTTTTTTTTTTGGTCTTTTGGCCATTTCTAGGGCCGCTTCTGCGGCATATGGAGGTTCCCAGGCTAGGGGTCCAATCGGAGCTGTAGTCACCGGCCTACACCAGAGCCACAGCAACTCGGGATCCGAGCCGCTTCTGCGACCTACACCACAGCTCACGGCAACGCCGGATCCTTAATCCACTGAGCGAGGCCAGGGATTGAACCCGCAACCTCATGGTTCCTAGTTGGATTTGTTAACCACTGAACCACAACGGGAACTCCCAGACTCTACATTTCATCAAGAGCCTCAGTGGCCCATAGGCAACATGAAAGGTTGAGAGGTGATGGCCCTATATATCATCCGCGTCTTCATCCTACTGGAAACCTAGCTCTCCCCGAGGGCCCCATTCCCTGGCAGCCTGCTCCCGTGTAGGCTCCTTCCCCCACAACCTGTGCACCTCAGGCTGAGTGTGGTGGGCATTCCGGTAGCTCCTCAGCGCTATTTCTAGATCACCACTCTCCTACCTCAATGTCAAACAGCTTTCTTCAACTGAGACCTGTTCCATCCTCTTCAAGTGGCACCTGACCTACACTCTTTCTTCTCTTTCTGGGTGACCGCACTGTGCTTGTGCACAGCCCATCGACCCTCAGCCTCTTTTTCCTTGATTGTCTCAGTTTCACCCATCTTCAGCCCCCTCTACTTCAGCCACCTACACACCTCGCCATGAGCCAGACCAGCTTCTCCCAAGACAGCCTCTAACACACCACTATCTGACCACCACCTCACATCTTTCCAGCTCTCCTATGCCTTCGATCCGTCTAAACCTGATCTTTCACCTCATAGGGTCCTCTGGTACCTTGACCTCTCTGTTATCTCCCAGGCCATCAGCCCCCTCCTGGCTCCCTCTCCTTCTGAGCCCAGGCTGATGACCATAACTGACCATCAGAATCACTCTCTTATCAACTCATCTCCCATCGCACCCCTGCCCTCCACCCTCCTTACTTAGCAAAACTGTGGTGATAAATAAATTTCAGGATCTGCTCTCAGTTCCTACACCCCTGCTTCTGAAGTTGGCTAGAAGCAATCACAGAACTTTGGGTCTCTGAAGCCAAGTTCATGGCCTCCAACTTCCTATAGGCCTTTAAAAAGACATGACAATCCCTTTGAGTATCATTCCCTGTACTATATAGTAGGTCCTTGTTGTTTATCTCTTTTATATACAGTAGTGTGTAGCTGTTAACCCTAAATTCCTAATTTATCCCTCCCCTGCCCTTTCCCCTTTTGGTAACCCTATGATTGTTTTCTACATCTGTGTTTTGGATATTTTCAGTTTTAAATGATGAAAAGTTAGAAGTGTTTTCTTTATTTTCCCCATCAATGTCTACATCATTCATTCATTCAACAAACGTGTACTGAATACCCACAATAAGCCAGTTGGCTCCCTTGTACTCATCCTGCAAAACTTCAAGACTTAGCCCAGCCATTCCTGATCAGCTGCTCTGCCTTTTCAGCAACCTCTACCCTATATGCCCACCACCGGGCTTGGCCAATTGCTGCTCTTCCTGTTCCCTCAGTCCCCCACCCCCCGCTCCTGTACTTACCACATTTTGTAGCATGTGTATATATATTTGACCCCTCTACTAAAATGCAAGCTCCTTAACTAGATTATTTCTTAGTGGCCCTGGCATATCACACTGTACCTGGCCCAGAGTAGATATTTAGTATTTTATAAACTGAACTAGATCCTCTCTCATCGATTTGATTACTATGTGTTGTATTTCTTCCTCATCATCTCTCTTATCCTCATAAAATTCACCCAAGACCTCCATGCCTCCCTCTAGACACTGCTTTATCTTTTTCAGCTCAGAAGAGCTTTTTATTTTTTTTATTATTTATTTATTTATTTGTCTTTTAGGGCCACACCTGCGGCATATGGAGGTTCCCAGGCTAGGGGTTCAATTGGAGCTACAGCCGCTGGCCTACACCACAGCCACAGAAATGCCCGATCCTTAACCCACTGAGCGAGGCCAGGGACTGAACTTGCGGCCTCATGGATACTAGTCAGATTTGTTTACACTGAGCTGTGATGGGAACTCCCAGAAAAGCTTTTTTTTTTTTTTTTTTTTTTGTCTTTTTGTCTTTCTTTTGTTGTTGTTGCTATTTCTTGGGCTGCTCCCACGGCATATGGAGGTTCCCAGGCTAGGGGTTGAATCGGAGCTGTAGCCACCGGCCTACGCCAGAGCCACAGCAACGCGGGATCCGAGCCGCGTCTGCAACCTACACCACAGCTCACGGCAACGACGGATCGTTAACCCACTGAGCAAGGGCAGGGACCGAACCCGCAACCTCATGGTTCCTAGTCGGATTCGTTAACCACTGCGCCACGACGGGAACTCCCCAGAAAAGCTTTTTAAAGGAGCAGTCTACACTCAATTTTTCTGCTTCCTTTTATATTGTTTCAACTCTTTAAAAAAAAAAAATTGCTCCCCCCCACCGCAAGGCATTCGGAAATTCCCAAGCCAGGGATCAAACTCATACCACAGCAGCGACAACACTGGATCCTTAACCCACTGAGCCACAAGGGCACTCCTTGAAATTTATTTATTTATTTATTTATTTTTGTCTTTTTGTCTTTCTAGGGCGGTACCCTCGGCATAAGGAGGTTCCCAGGCTAGGGGTCGAATTGAAGCTGTAGCCGTCCGCCTACGCCACAGCCACAGCAACGCCAGATCTGAGCCACATCTGCGACCTACACCACAGCTCACAGCAATGCCGGATCCTTAACCCATTGAGTGAGGCCACGGATCAAACCTGCGTCCTCATGGATGCTAGTCACGTTCGTTAACTGCTGAGCCACAACGGGAACCCCTTTAAAATTTATTTTTAATTATGTAAGCAATACATATACTTAATCTCCCTTTCTCAGAGGTAACTACTATTTTCAGTTTGTTGATTATCCTTGCAGACTTTTTTCTAGGCCTCTGTGAAATGAGAGAGAGAGAGAGAGAAGTTTGATTGGGGGGGGAGGGGAAGATTTACACAAACGGCATCATGATCTGCAAATCATTCTTCCACTTCTTTTTTTCACTTAACATATTTAGGTGAGTGTGTAGCGATCTAACCCACTCTTTTACACTGCCAAATACAATTCCACGGTATGGTTGTACCATGCAGCTCATTTCGTTGCCCTGTTTGTGGAAATTTAGAGTGTTTAAAAAATTTTTTTATTCCATAACCAGTGCTGCAGTGGACATTCTTGTTGTATGCTTTTAATGAACGTGTGCAACTGTTTCTCTGGACTGCATACCTCAAGGTGGACCTGCTGGATAAGATATTCACATTGAAAATGTTAAAATCTGCTATTTTAAAAAATCTATATCAGTTTACACTCCCACTAACATGAATGAAATTACCAGGTGTTAATGGATAATACTTTGTTTTGTTTTTTTTGGGGGGCCACACTCACGGCACATGGAAGTTCCCAAGCTAGCAGTTGCATGAGAGCTGCAGCTGCCGGCCTACACCACAGCCACCACAACCTGGGATCCAAGTGCATCTGCAACCTATACTACAGCTCATGGCACCGCTGAATCCTTAACCCACTGAGCGAGGCCAGGGATCGAACCCGTGTTCTCATGGATACTAGTCGGGTTCATTATCATTGTGCCATGACGAGAACTCCCAGATAGTACATTTTTATCTTTTATTTTTGCAAATCTGATTTAAAAAATACTTCACTGTTTCATTTTGCATTTCCTTAATCACTGATGAAGTTGAGAGATGATCATTTCATATGTTGATGAATCATTTTCATTTCTCAGGTTCAGTACCTGCTTATTTCTCATTGCATTGTAGAAGCTCTTTTTAGAAAAATCCTTTGTCTGCTATACAGGTTGAAAATATTTTCTCCTCATCTGTACTTTTTTTTTTTTGTCTTTTTGTCTTTTTAGGGCCACACCTGCAGCATATGGAGGTTCCCGGGCTAGGGGTCTAATCGGAGCTGTAGCTGCCGGCCTACACCACAGCCACAGCAACACCAGATCCGAGCCGCGTCTACAACCTACACCACACCTCACGGCAATGCCGGATCCTTAACCCCCTGAGGGAGGCCAGGGATGGAACCCTCAACCTCATGGTTCTTAGTCGGATTCGTTTCTGCGGCGCTATGACGGGACCTCCTGTACTTTGTTTTTACTTTTGTTTATGGTATCTTTCAACAGACAGTCGACTGAAAAAAAAATGCACAGCCTAAAAGTTGAGAATAATGTTTTATCTGGTGGACAAAATATTTTTTGCAAATGTGTTTTTTGCAAAATATAGGAGTTTTGCAAAAAAAAAAAAAAAACCCAGGTAGTCAGAACATCAAAAGATTGCTGTTAATTAGAAAAAACCAGGCATCTCAAGTTAATGAATTTAGCATTTTTCTGAGTATGGGAAGAGGCAAGAGTCTGGGTTCATTGAAATCAATTCTTTGATAGGCACCTTGACTACCTAGGGCCAGCATCTTGCTTTTCTCCTTCCTACATCCCCTCAGGGCACACCACTGTGGGTGGCTGCTGTGGCTAAACGCTTGATGGCTGCAACATCCTTTGCTTATGGATATGGCAGGCAACATTTTTCAACCACAAGACAAAGGGTTTTTTGGAAATTTTAATGAATTTAAATGTCTTTGCTTCTATGACTTTGGATGTTGTGTCACGATTAAAAAAGCCTTCTCTACCCGCAAAGTTATAAAAATACTCCCCTCTATTTTCTCCTCATATTTTTAGAATTTGTTTTTAATCCCACTGGAATCTATTTTTGTGAATGGTGTTTGTGTAGGAGGGCCTCATCTTATTTTCTCCTATTGGATGACCTAGTTTCACAGCATATTTTCTTTCCTTCTTTTTCTTCTCTTTTTTTCTTTTTCTTTCTTTTTTTTTTTTTTTTTTTCTGGCTTGTTTAGAGCTTCACCCATGGCATATGGAAGTTCCCCGTCTGGGGGTTGAAATGGAGCTGAAACTGCCAGCCTACACCACAGCCACAGCAACGCAAGATCCGAGCTGTCTTCGGCCTACACCACAGCTCTAGGAAAGGCCAGATCTTTAACCCACTGAGCGAGGCCCGGGATTGAACCCTCACCCTCATGGATACTAGTCGGGTCTTAACCCTCTGAACCACAGCTGGAACTCCCCCAACATAGTTTCTTGAATAGTCCATTCTTTTCTTGCTCACTTACAAATGCTAAATTCCCATATAAGCATGAATTTGATCTTGGACTCATTCTTCTGTCCAACTGCTCCTTTTGCTATTCTGATGCCTTTCCTTCCCTCCCACTCACTCATGGCAATCTAGTATCTACTCAGTTTCCCTGGAATTATTGTTCCAGAGGGGAGTAATGACCTTCGTGTTGCTAAACCCGATGGCTATTTTTCAGTTTTTATCTTCCGGGTCACCATTTACCATCCCCTCCTATATGCTACGTGTTATGAGTCTCCTTCGATGCTTCCACCAATGAAAGTCATGATCATAACAATGTCTTCTGTTCATTAGTGACTCTGAGCCCTCATTTAGCCTCTCCTATGCTGTACACATCGAGTGTGCCTCATCACAAGCCTCTGGGTAGATTTGGGTATTATCATCATCCCCAGCGTTTACAGAAAACTGAAGCAGAGAATTTAAGTGCCTGGTTGTAGTGTAAGCTCTGACAGTTGTAACTGGTATCTCTGTGAGGCAAGTGCCTGATTTAAGCTTTACTTTCGGAGGCACCAACTTCAAAAAGCCATCCCCTTCAAGGGCTGCTATCTCAAATAAACACCTTGCCAGCCACAGAAAGATAAGGAGCTAGCCCCCAATCCCATGCTTCTCTGTTTTTAAAGATCTTAGTGGATTTCCATAAGGGATCGTTTAGGCCATTTGTTTTCTTCTCTCCCCACGTGTTTTTTTTTTTTTTTTCTTTCTTTCTTTCTTTTTGGCTGAGTGCGTGGCATTTGGAAGTTCCCAAGCCAGGGATTGAACTTGTGCCACAACAGCAGTGACAACGCCAGATCCTTAACCAGCTGAGTCACTAGGGATCTCCTCTCTCCCCACGTTTTTTTAAAATTCTTTCTCTTTTTTTTTTTTTTTTTTTTTTTTTGTCTTTTTGCCATTTCCTGGGCTGCTCCCGTGGCATATGGCGGTTCCCAGGCTAGGGGTCCAATCGGAGCTGTAGCCACTGGCCTACGCCAGAGCCACAGCAACGCGGGATCCGAGCCACGTCTGCAGCCTACACCACAGCTCACGGCAACGCCGGATCGTTAACCCACTGAGCAAGGTCTGGGATCGAACCCGCAACCTCATGGTTCTTAGTTGGATTCGTTAACCACTGCGCCACGACGGGAACTCCTAAAATTCTTTCTCTTATGTTTTACATTCACCAGTAAAGAACAAGCCCGCAAAACCATAGGCCACCACCCTCAATCCCAATGAAAGCAGAACCCCAAGCCCATGTGCTCTGTTTTTCTCTATCCTCAGCTTTGCTGTGTAGCCCCACATGTGCCTTGCCCTTTCCAGGACCTGTGAGTAATAAACCCTCCCCCCACCAAAGTTTCCTGATGGTTATTACTGAGGGCATCTTGCAATCACAAAAAGAACCACAAGGGCCAGTCCAGCCACAACCATGGTGATGGACAGGCTGAGACGAGACAGAACACTTGTCCTAGATCCCTGAACTAATAAGTGGCAAGATGGGATCTGAACCCAGGTCTGTTTGAGACCAAAACCCAAGTTCCTAAGCACCCCTCTTTCTAGCCTCTGTCTCTCTTGCTCGAGTTCTTTTTGTTCCAGCATCCTTCACGTGGTGTCTTTCCCCAGGATGTGGCTTTTGTCACTGCCCTTCTCAGTTTGTCCCTACACCCTGGGTAAGGTGGGGCCTTCTTTTTTTTTATTTATTTATTTTTTTTGTCTTTTTGTCTTTTCTAGGGCCACTCCCACGGCATATGGTGGTTCCCAGACTAGGGGTCTAATCGGAGCTGTAGCCACCGGCCTACGCCACAGCCACAACACCAGATCCGAGCCGAGTCTGCGACCTACACCACAGCTCACGGCAACGCCAGATCCTTAACCCACTGAATGAGGCCAGGGATCGAACCCACAACCTCATGGTTCCTAGTCGGATTTGTTAACCCCTGCCCCACGACAGGAACTCCAGGCGGGCCCTTTCAACACACTATTTCAATGCAGTTGCACTGATCTATCTATGCTTACACGGCCGTGTCAGAATGCAGAAGACACTCCTTTTTATGACAAATCCTTGGAGCTTACTTCACTCCTGTTCTCCAGCCCAATTCCAGGGACGCTTCTCATTTCTACTTATTCAAGTTTGTAATATTTGATTATGTATGAGTATGTATCATACTTACAATCAGGAAAAATAAGAATATTAAAAATATAAGGGAAGTAGGAGTTCCCCAGTGGCTTGGTGGGTTAAGGATCAAGCATTGTCACTGCTGTTGCTCAGGTCGTTGCTGTGACGTGGGTTTGATCCCTGGCCTGGGAACTTCCAGATGCCTCGGGTGCAGTCAATAAATAAATAGAGAGAAGTAGCTTAGCCTCTAAGGGGCTGTATCAGCTCAGTCTTCCCAAACTGTCATCATCAAGGCACTTTCCAACGTTAGCTATGTTGACTGTATGTCACTGAGAACTGTGAGAAATTTTAATTGAGGAGATGCCTTTCAATCTGCAGCTGAGATTAATCACTCATATTGTGACCCAAATATCTCCTTTCCCCAGGGTCTAATTTATTCTCCGCCAAACAAGATTAGCACGATAAGCAAGCCTATAAAAAGCAGAGGTGTCCTTTGTCTAGAATTTCAAATGGAAAACAGAATTCAGTTCAATTATTAAGGAGCTACATATATTTATTCATTATAAGGAAATGAGTATGGCTGTTACACACTCTAAGGGAGAAATAGAAGAATTTGGAATATAGTTCATCTACGCAGCAAGGGAATCCTCAAAGGATGAGCGGACACTGCTCAAAATGATGAATGGTCTTTTCTGCAGTGAGCACGTGTGATAACCATGTGACTTTTAGTTAAATGCAGATGGTGCCTGACCCCTCCCGCTCCCTCAGCTCAGCCCTCATCACAGCAACAGCACCTCACCCCAGCCCTCACTTGCACACCATTCTCAAGCGCCCACAGTCTCTGCTCCTTTCTCTCTGCTTATTCCAGCTCAGACTCTTTCCAGGATGTCTTTTCCTCCATCTCTTGACTAAACAGCCCCAGGTTTTAGCCTTTAGCCCGGTGTTCATCTCGCTCGACTCTGATCCCTGGATGATCTTGTGTGTTTGTGCGGCTGGAACATATCACTTATACCTTGATAACCCAAAGTCTGTTTCCAGCGCAGACCCTCTCCTGACCTCTGACCCTGCAAGTCATCTGCAGACGTATAAAGGTCAGCCCATCTCTGGACGGTCCCCAGGCAGCTCAAACTCAACATGTCTGAAACAGCTGATTCTCTTAAAGCATGGTTTTCAGAGTTCCCGTCACGGCTTAGCAGTAACGAATCCAACTAGGAACCATGAGGATGCGGGTTCGATCCCTGGCCTCGCTCCTCGGGTTAAGGATCTGGTGTTGCCGTGAGCTGTGGTGTAAGTGGCAGACGCGGCTCGGATCTGGTATTGCTGTGGCTGTGGTGTAGGCTGGCAGCTGTAGCTCTGATTCAACCCCTAGTCTGGGAACCTCCACATGCCGCAGATGCAGCCATAAAAAGAAAAAGAAAAAAAAAAACCATGGTTCTCTTTTTCTATTTTCACAGAACATTTTCCCGAATGCCACCACCATCTGTCCACTGTCCAAAGCCAGAAATCTGGGCCTCATTCCAAATTCTTCTTTTGCCTTCACAACCCCACACCAAGTCTCCACCAAGTCGTTGCATCTACCTACTCAAGAGTTTTCAAATCTGTCTCCCCTTCCTGTCTCAGCACCGTTTCCCGCTGGCCTCCACTGACTTGGTCCAACAGCCTCCCATTGGGCCTTCCTACTCTGCAGTCCATCTCCACACTGTCTCTAAGCCCCTCTTCAAAGGCCAATCCAACTACATCTTTTTTACTTCATACAGTCTTTCAATGGCTCCATATCCACACATTCTATAAACCCCTCCAAGATCTGGCCCTTGCCTACCGCTTCAGGCTCATGTCCCCGCACCTTTTCCCCAGCCCATGCCAAGTGCCAGCCCAGGGGCAGAGCAGGAATGGCCAGACCCAAAGCTTAAACAATCTGAAGAGCCTAATGTGTGTCTCATGTGTTCTGGCCGCAAACACCCCTAATACACACATTAGTCAAACAATGTAATGACTAGAAATTAGGTCCAAGGCCTTGGAGCGGGTGTGTGCAAGGGAGGCCCTGAAACAGGCTACACCAGCTTCACAGAAACGCTGCTCCTGGCCTAGCAAGAGTGCAACCGCCGTCCCCTAGAACAGGCCACCGTCTTTCACATCTCTCTCCCTCCGTACGAGCACGTGCCCCTGCCCGGACTGCCCTGCCCAACCTTCCTTTGTCTGTCTGGCAAAACTGTTCACCCTTCAGGGCCAGCTCAGAGGGCCCCTCCTCCGTGCAGACCTCCCTGATCTCCCCGCCTGGAGCTGACCGTTCTCTCCTTCGTGCTCTCATTGTAACCTGTCCTTTACTTCTGCGTGCCCTGTCCTTTGCAGAGCACGTCACACTCAAAGGAACTTGCTTGAAGTCGGGCTTCCCCGTGAGTGCCTCAAGGGCAGAGACAAAGTCATTCCTCTTGAGATGGTCAGAGCACAGCGGTACCTGGCACAACATAGACGCTCCATAAATGTCTGCTGAATGGAGTGGAAAGACGTCCTTCTTTTGGCAAAGCGTGTGGAGTGGAACAGGTGAAACAGACAGGAACCCTGGGTGGAGGCGACGCTGGCGAGCTGCCTGCCGACTGCTCTGAGAAGGGGTCCAGCGGGACCCCCATGGTGAGCTCCTCCCGACCCCACTGCCTTCCTTACCTGTCTTCCTTGTTGATCTGATCCCCGAAGCCCACTGTGCTAACAATGGTGAGCTTCAGGCCCACGTTGCTCTCTTGAAGGTCATAGGTATTGGACCGGAGCTGGACACCTGGCTGTGTATGGGTGGCTGGCTCCCCCTCGAACTTGGTGTTGAACAGGGTGTCCATAAGGGTGGACTTGCCCAAACCTGTCTCTCCTGAAAAACAAAAAGGTAAATTATGATCCATTCGCACAATAACCACGAAGCCATCACACACAGCACTTCGGATGCACAGTCACTGACATGGGAAAAGGGACACGATAAGGCACTAAGAGCACATAGAACTATCTGGACTGTTTGATCTCAGTTTTGTGAAACAGAGTCTAAGATCCTGCACCACCATGTTAGCAGCAGTCATCTCAGGAGAGTGGAATTGGGGTAATTATCCTTTGAGTCTTCATATTTTTGTGCTATTTAAAAATAGAGGGGGTTCCTGTTGTGGCTCAGAGTTTAAGAACCCAACTAGTATCCATGAGGATGCAGGTTCGATCCCCGGCCTTGATCAGTGGGTTAAAGGATCCGACGATCCAACTCCTAGCCTGGGAATTTCCATATGCCACAAGTACAGCCCTAAAAAGAAAAAAATAAGCAGATAAATAAAATGGGTTGGCCAACTATGAAAAATAAAGTTTACAAAGGATTTTCAAAAAAACATTGAATATGCACTATTTTTACTTTTATTTTTTGGCAGCACCTGCGGCATGTAGAATTTCCTGGGCCAGGGATCAAGACCCTGCCACAGGGAGTTCCCGTTGTGGCGCAGTGGTTAACGAATCTGACTAGGAACCATGAGGTTGCAGGTTCGATCCCTGGCCTTGCTCAGTGGGTTAATGATCCAGCGTTGCCGTGAGCTGTGGTGTAGGTTGCAGATGCGGCTCGGATCCAGCATTGCTGTGGCCCCGGTGTAGGACGGCGGCTACAGCTCCGATTCAACCCCTAGCCTGGGAACCTCCATATGCCGCGGGAGCGGCCCAAGAAATAGCAAAAAGACAAAAAAAAAAAAAAAAAAGACCCTGCCACAGCAGTGACAAAGTGACAATGCCCGATCCTTAACCTCTAGGCCACCAGGGAACTCCCTGCATTGTTTTTATAGTCTGAAAAAGAAACTGTGTTAAAGGCAGTGATGGTGAAGTTAGAGTTATGCCTAGAAAAGACTGGAAGGACATACAATATGCTCTTACCAATGGTCATGTCTGGGTGGTGGGGTTATGTGTGGTTTTCATTTCTTTCTTTCTTTTTTCTTTCTTTTTTTGCTTTTTAGGGCCGCACTTGCAGCATATGGAGGTTCCCAGGCTAGGGGTCTAATCAGAGCTGTAACCACCAGCCTACACCACAGCCACATCAGCACCAGATCCAAGCTGCGTCTACCACCTACACCACAGCTCACAGCAACGCTGTATCCTCAACCCACTGAGCAAGGCCAGGGATTGAACCTGCCACTTCATGGTTCCTAGTTGGATTCGTTTCTGCTGTGCCACGATGGGAACTCCTTTCTTTATGCTTTTATTTTCCAAGCTTTCTACAAGGAACATGTATAACTTTCATAATAATAATAATTTAAAGGCTAGTTTCAAGCTCAAAAGAAAGGGACAGCCGTCTCTCATCAAAGAAATACCCTCTCCTTTCTGTCCCCACCTGTCTCCCTGCCAGGCCCAGGCAGTGCTTTGCAGATGCCTGGATGTGTATCCCAGGGGAGAGACCATTTTTAGCTAATGAAGAGGGAATTTAGCAGGCCACAAATTATTCTTCCCTTTAAATGTCAAACAAGCCAGTCATTTGTTTGTTTAACTAACAGGCTGCAGTATGCTAATAAATTAAACCACTGGAATTTCAAGTCTTGACTTTCACACCATGGAGACAGTGGAAGGAGAGCTGTGGGGAGTGGTGAAGGTTTTTGGAGGCTATTCCTGAGAAATGCAAAGGACGTCAAGCCAGCAAAGGATCTGAAGCCACCACCAGGAGCCAAGGACCTCGATTTGAGGACCTGGGCTACCCTGCTGTTCTGCTCTCCTCACCCTTCTCCTCCCCTTCCCTGCTCCTACCCCTGGAGATAGTGAGAATGGACAGGTCTCCCCAGTCGGGAGTGGGTTTGCCCTGGGCAAATCCCAGCCAGCACAGATCCGCAGGGCAGTCCTGGGCTAGAGTTAGAGCTGCGTGGCCCATAACTGGAAAAGGCCCATCTCTCCCCCCTCCCCACCCTCTGGGTGTGTCTAGCTTTGCATCTTGCAAATCTCTTTGATCCCGAATAATGAGCTATGAGTGCAGAACGTGCTTTTAAAAATCTCCGTCTATGCTGAGAGCTTTCTGTGTGTGGAGAGATTGGTGAGCGAGAGAGAACAAGGAGAACATTCTACTCAGCCTGGCTACCCGGCCCCCCGGCCCAAGTTCATAGCCAGGTCTGACGAACGGGGTTGATTGCCAGGGTGCAGGGAAATGGTTCCTCACGCAGATCATGTTTCCAGCCAGGGTCTGCTATACCTATTAGCAGCACAGACTCTCCCAGAAGAGGCCTTTTTTTCCCCCTCCCTAGAGGAACAGGAAGTATTTGGGTCCCTAGAAAAATCTGGTGAGGTGGGGGCCTTTGCCATGGGAGGTGGCAGACTGGGTCAAGCAATAGACTGCCTGCCCTCCCCCCAACAAAGGTGTGTGGGGGGTGCCACAGGGTGGCTCCCTCCCCTAACTCACCTTCCCTCTGAGCGCGGAGGTTCAAGCCACCTTTTAACCCTCTCTTCTGTTTGGCGAGCTCTTTGCTGAATGCCCCGAGGCTCCTAGGGACTTGGGGGCCCCGACCCCCCCAGCACCCAGAGCTGGCTCCCTGACTTCCTGAGCCTAAGAATTCTCGGAGAGCAGGGGCTGGGCAACCTCTGGTCCCCCTCCCAGAGCATGAGGCCCAGAGAGGTCTCAGGAGCAGGTACCACACAGGGAGGGCCCACCCCCGCCCTGGTTGCGCAGCTGGAGAAGGGGAGGCTGGGCAGGCCGGGCTGGACGGGGCAGGGCAGGGCTGGGCTGGGCAGGGCAAAAGGGAAATGACCACCAGGATGCCTGCCAGCGCAAAAGGACTGTGGAAATTAGATGCTCAGTGACGGGTGTCTGGAAGAAAAGACCCAGAGGGGCGGGTGTCTAGGGAACGGTGATAAGTGCAACATGAGAAGAGGGCAGAAAATCAAGCGAGCTGGCCCCTCATTGCTCTCGAGGGCTCTCATTCCAGTTTCCCATCCATGTAGAGCCTGGGGTGGGGGGTGTCTCTCTGTCTCTCTCTCTCTCTGTGTCTCTCCCGCTCCTTGGCTATGGCTGGCACAGAGCCAGCCTGAGCCTATGATGATGTCCCCTCCCACGCTACTCCCGGGCCCAGTATTGAGCAGGGAGGGGAGTCACTCGAGGCCTAACTCGGATCGGGTCAGCAGATTCCACACCCCGGCCAGAAGGTGGGAACTTGGCAATGAGATTCCAGCAGGAAACCTGAGGAGTCCCGAGGGGTCAATTTCTCTCTCCCGCTCCCTCCTCAGAGTGGACAGCAGAGTTTCTTAACCCTTTTTTAAGTCATCTCCACCAGCCAACAGGATCTCCTCTCACTTGGCTTAATGTATTTAGGATCCTGGAAACGCGAGGTTTTTAAAAAAGAATTTCGGAGTTTCCGTCGTGGCGCAGCAGAAATGAATCTGACTAGAAATCATGAGGTTGTGGGTTCGATCCCTGGCCTTGCTCAGTGGGTTGAGGATCTGGCATTGCCATGGGCTGTAGTGTAGGTCGAAGACACAGCTTGGATCCCTCGTTGCTGTGGCTCTGGTGTAGGCTGGTGGCTGCAGCTCCAATTAGACCTCTAGCCTGGGAACCTCCATATGCCGCGGGGGTGGCCCTAAAGAGCAAAATAAAATAAAATAAAAAGATAAAAAGAATTTCGATTTATAATATGGAATATGAAATATGTGTTTTCAAATTATACTCCTTGGGATAGTCTGATGTTGACCTCCTATCCTAAGTTCAAAACCACTGTGATAAAGGAAAGCTTAGCCCTTTTCCTCATGTGCTGTTAACATCTGCATCCTCTGGTACCTTGTGATTAAGTCTTTGCAAGTGATGAAATGCAGAGTCCCAGGAGAGTTATCATTAAATGACTGTGTGACCTAAGCCGAGCCCTTCCCCCTCTCTGGACCCAGGCTCTTTTTCCATAAAATGAGCAGGTTGCAGTGATAACAAGAATAGCTATTGCTTCTGGAGCACTTACTATGTGCCAGGCACCATTGTAAACACCTTACATATATTTCCTTATTTATGCCCCACAATAAGCCTGTGTATTAAGGTAAGGCTACTATTTGTCCTTAATTTACAGGTGGGTTCACCAAGCTACTTTCTTGCTGAGTGAATCTGCCTCTGCTCTTCAGCTTCTCTGCACCTTACCTTCCTCATCCATAAAATGTGGCCAAAGTACCTGGCCCAGGATCACAAAAGTAGTATGTGGCATTGCCAGCACTTGAGTCCCAGCAGTTTGACACTGGAGCCCATGTATGCTCTACTGTGTTCCATGGGTGAGATATATTGGTTCATTCAGTCATTCAACAAATGTTTACCGAGCCTCTGATGGGAGCCAGGCACAGATTCCGAGGTAGAGAAGGCAGTCACGAACAGGAAGGACACCCACAATCCCTGTTCGCATGGAACTCGAAGTCCAATCCCATGGGGCTAGTCCCTTGCTGCTGCAAGTGTTGGAACAAACCAAAAGGAACGTCTTTGAGTTCAACGGAGAGGTGTCCAAAAGGAAACTCTTCAGGAACTCCTGTTGGCTAAGAGAGCCTATGGATGGGGACAAGGTCCTGCCTGGCTCTGTGACCTTGCCATCTACCCCTTCCTGATCTTGCTGAGGCCCTGGCAAACACGGGTGTGTGGAGCCGGCTGGCCCGGCTTCCTGTGGCTCTTCCCAAGCCCACGTGTAGTGATGTCATGATGACAGCTTAAAAACCTGCCATGGTGGGGATAACGACACCATAGAAACTGACAAATACTATAAACCACGGCCACTTTTCTCCTGAGAGTGGGTTGTTAGACGCTGATCAGTGCACCACCTCTGCCAGCCTGCCTTAGGCAGGTGGGTGGTGGCCTCTTCCAGAGCAGGAGGAATGAAACCATTGCCCACTGACCTTGAGAGAATGCTAGCTGCCCTTCCCCTCCTCCTGTGCTCAGCCTCAATCCTGCTTCTCTTGTATATGGGCTTTTTTTTTTTTCCCTTCCCAAGTTCAACAGAGCCCATTTGAGCCCGGAATCCTGAGCAGCTTCAAAGTAAATATTATCATTATGACCCTTTGTGCTGGTCACAGGCATTCTCTGCTGCTGGCACATTTGGAGGCCTGAGTCTCTTTAGGGCTCTTTCCCAGGAGAACATTTGTACCGCTGACTCTACCGGTTCCTCCGAGGCCTCCTGGACTATATCTAGAATCATGGGATCCTGGTGATTTCCAAAGCTAAGGGACTAGTTGATTTTTTTAGAGGGGGAAGGGAACCTCGCCCCGCTCGGTAACTATTGTCGACTGCAGAGAATCTGTTGGAGAGGAGCCATGATATGTTCACGCCCATGTGCCTAGCCCTCTAAAAATAATGTGCGTGGGTGTCATTAATCAGTGCCCTTGTGTATAAATTACGCTCTGGACTCATACAAATTCTCTCCGTTGATCCCAACATGCACATGTGCACATTGGCATGTAGGCCACTCACTCTGCTGGACTGGGGCCTCTGATCAGCAGCCCGGCACCAAGATAAACAATTCTGCGATAAAAATATCCTAGGTCTCTGTTAACAAGAGAAGCTAGGGTGACCATAATTTTACACTTAAAATGCCCTATCAGAAAGGAAAAGAAAACCCTTTGGGGAAACATACTCTAGGCTTAAACAGGATTGTTTTGTAACAGTCATTAAGGGAGCAAACCTGACCATTATGCGCAGGCAGTAGGCATGAAAGTACAGTCACTGAGGGGCCTAAGAGACCCAGGGTCACCTTCAGCAGCCAAGCTGTGGACCCTTTGCCAAGTCGGTGGCAGTACCCAGCCCCAAGGCTGGGCTGAGATTGCCCTGTAAGGCACTTATGACTTTGGCCCAAATTGTGGGTTCTCAGAGCAATGACAGGCTTGTGAGCCCAGCCAGGGAGGAGGATGCATGTGTTTCAGGCTTTTTTGGTTTTTTGTTTGTTTTGGTTTTGGTTTTTTTTTTTTTTAGGGCTGCACCAGCGGCATATGAAGATACCCAGGCTAGGGATCCAATCGGAGCCAGCCACAGCCACGCCGGATCCTTAACCCACTGAGCAAAGCCAGGCATCGAACCCGCTTCCTCATGGATATTAGTTGGGTTCATAACCCACTGAGCCACCGTGGGAACTCCTGTTTTAGGCTTTTTTGGATCAGGGATGAGGAATGAAATTAACCCAGTCCAGGTGGATGCATTCAAGGGATACACCTGCAGGGCTAAGAGGGGAGCAAGTGGGACAGCTACTTGCTGAAACTTGGTAAGTAAGGACAGAGAGTGACTCCTTGGGTGTGAGAGTCTCCTTTCCGCCCCGCCCCCTTGGAGGGCCTGCTCCGGGCAGGTGCAGAGTGGAGCAGCGGCAGCTGCAGAAGGGGGGTGGAGAGGGGTTTACTATTTCTCCCACTCACTTTGCCCGGAGCTTGGCTACCTCTTCCTCTGGGCCCTGGGGGAGTCTGTGGCCCACAAGTCCAATTGCCCTACATTTCCACCCTCAGAGAGCCCTTCCAACCTATGCGGCCTCCTGCCTACAGCTTTCCTAGCCCCCCCGATTGCTCTTGGTTTGAAAGGTTGATGAGGGTGGGCCTGTCGCTTCACTTCTCACCCCCTCAACTTCGATGCAGGTCATCCAGAGCTCTGGAGGGAATGCCAAGGGAGTCGTTGATTGGGAAGTTTTTTGTGATCAAATATTATGTGAAATAAATTGGCCCTCAGCCAAAGATGGGAAAGATCCGGCTCTGCTAATATTAGATGTGATGGGCTTTGATCTTCATATCGATCACCATGACGGCTGTTTATTTAGGGGTTTTTTGGTTTTTGGTTTTGTTTGTTTGCTTTTTAGGGCCGCACCCGCAGCATATGGAGGTTCCCAGGCTAGGGGTCTCATCGGAGCTGCAGCCGCCGGCCTCCACCACAGCCACAGCAACTCGGGATCCAAGCCATGTCTGCGAGCGACACCACAGCTCACGGCAACGCCGGATCCTTAACCCACTGAGTGAGACCAGGGATCGAACCCACATCCTCAAGGATACTAGTCAGATTCATTTCCGCTGAGCCATGATGGGAACTGACTGCTGTTTATTTTGTATCCCTCTCCTCATGGCACCTCATCATAAACACGAGTAGACGTATGGCATTTGAAGCGATAACATCTGGACGCTCAGGCCCACGATGTGTAAATCTGCGAGGCACATATTTTCATCTCAGAGGTTCCAAAGCTGGTGTATGGGAGTGAGTCCTTTTGCTAGTGAGTGAGCCTAGCTGACCGCCTGACACCCAGATTTACAAGTGGCTTTGATTTCTCTCCTTATCCTTGAGAGTGTAGTTATTCTCCTCCAGAGAATGATGTGAGGAGTGCTGGGGATGGAGAAGAAAAAGACAAGAGTCCAGAGAATGAATGACCCCAGTCAGAAAACAGAAGTTTAGACTACACTAGAGAGTAGAATATCCAATTCAGTAGCTGTTCAAACCCTCAACATGAATGAATTCCCCGTACACTCTACACAAAAATAAGAAAAGGCAATTAGCAAAAGTGCTCCCACTGGCATGAAAACCACCATTATTATGGCACTTACACAATCATTAAGGTTTGGAGTTGGGTCACCCAAAATATGCAGGTATGCCTTACTGTACTGTACATACTGTATAGTGAAAATTATACACTGTGATCAAGCTTGCAAATTTGGGATTATTTAAGGTTTAAGAAGAGATTTTTTTTTCCTTTGGCTGCACCTGCGGCATATAGAAGTTCCTGGGCCAGGGATAGAACCCGCAAAAACAGTTGTGGCCTGGGCCACAGCTGCTGCTGGATCCTTAACCCAGTGCACCACATGGGAACATCCTAAAGAGAGATTCTTAAAGAATGCGAAGGAACTGCTGTTCCTCAGACTTGTTTGGTTGGTGCTTGACAGTTTCCAAAGTGCTTTTGTGTTCCCAAGAGATGTCGCTGGCAGCGGTTACAGAAGCAGGAGGAGGGGCAAAGGGTCGGGTAGAGCCGGGTCCTTGACATGGCTCTGCCACTTGTCTGTGTTGCCTCAGGTAAGTCCCTTAGCCTCCCAAGTTTCTTGGTCTCCATCTGTACCATGAGAATACGGTCTCTCTCTCTTTTTGTTTTTTTCTTTTTGTTTTTTTTTTGCCTTTGTCTTTTTAGGGCCGCACCCAAGGCATGAGGAGGTTCCCAGGCTGGGGTTCGAATCAGAGCTGTAGCTGCCAGATCCAAGCTGCGTCTGCAACCTACACCACAGCTCACGGCAACACCGGATCCTTAACCCACTGACGGAGGCCAGGGATCGAACCCGCATCCTCATGGATGCTAGTCGGGTTCGCTAACCATTGAGCCACAATGGGAACTCCTGTTCCTTGAGAATATGAATGCCACTCGCTCTGTTCACATCCCAGAGTCCTAGCAAAGACCCAAACTGCTGACATGGGCAAGTGTTTGAGAAGTACAGCCAGTGGTTCCTGTGGGGATAATTCGTTCATTCATTTCACATGCTTTCCTAAACTTTCCTGGTGCTGTGATTAGCACAGCAGAGGCGACTAAGACGGGGTTCCCACACTTGAGACTAAAGGTCCAGGCAGAGATATACTTAAAGGGAAGAAAAGAATTTTGCACACAGCTGTGTGGTCCCTACACTTAACTCAAACTGTACCAAGCTCGGCAGGGGTGCAGAGGAAACACAGACCCAACCGACTACCCACAGCAGGTAGGCAGGCATCTTTCCACAGCCATTACCTCCCTCCCCATGCTGCCCTGGCTCCTGTTTTTCACAGTCAGAGCCAACCTGACGGGAGTAGCCGAGCCGAGCCGGCCAGCTCCCTCACAATAGCCCCACCGGGCGTCACACTGCAGGGTTTTCTCCAAGGTATGGCCCCACATTCAGGTCTGGGCAGGGAAAATGTAATTCCCGCCAGCTGCTTACACAGACAAGCAGAGGGATAAAAGGAGAAGAGGGGAGGGGGAAAACACTCTTGCAAATAGATCAGAATGACCCGCTATTGAACCTAATTACCTGCAAAGCCACATCCAGCCATTAAGGATCCATATTCTGTAATAGAATTTCCTGCTATGGAAATACTCACCCACGCACAGGATGTTGAAGCAGAAGCCCTGGCTGACTGACTTATTCACCAGCTGGTCGGGCAAGCTGTCAAACCCCACATGTCCAGCCAGGGGGACAGTTCGGCAACCTTCACCCTGATTTGGAAGGAGAGGGAGAGGAGAAGATGAGAAGGTGCTTAAAAGCAACTCGGGGCTCACGTCCCCATCCACACGTTCTCTGTGCTGGGACATGACGCCCACCCGAGCCCATCTCTCCCCTTAGCTAGGCCCTAAGCCAAAGCAAAATGACCGATCAGCTTAGAAATCATGGATTCTTAGGAACAGACATCCTCGAAGCTCCATAATCAATGCCAACATAGTTCAGACACAGCAAACTCCCGAAGGGGCTTATCGGAGGTGGGAGGGCGGGGTCAGGGATGAGAACGCGGGGGGCTGGAGGTTCCCAGACTCGGGTTCACGCTCAATCACTTACAAGGGAATTAACCTCTTAGAGACTCCGTTTCCTTCCACGTCTGTCATCTGAGATAATATTACCTTATGGGGAGGGGTAATATTGGGAGCCTCAAGCATGCCGACACCTGTAACGAGCTTAGCACAAGGCCTGGAACATGCAAAACTGTTCAGCAAATACGACAAAGACACTTCGAAAAGCAAGTACTGCTCTCACTGGGGCTTTCTGGGGATCTAACAAAGGCGGCACAGCAGAGAGGTTAGGAGAATAGGCTTTGGAATCAGGCAGGTCTGAGCTAGAGTCCCACAGCCTCCACCTCCTGCCCTCAGACAAATGATTCAACTTCTCAAAGTTTCTCCACCTGTAAAATCGGGAGCCAGTAGTTACTACCTCCTAGGAAGGGCCTGACGATCTTCAAGCACTGAACATGGGGCCTAGCGTGTGATGAGCACTCCAGAGACTGTCGCTGCTGTCCTTACTGCTCTGTGAGGTTATCCTTCCCATCAAGCCCCCAAAGAGCACGCGATGCCATGGAACACTCGTGGCTCCCTCCAGCTAGAGAACTGCCCTCATGCTGCCTCTGGTTCTCCATCAGGGTCAGGCAAACCACTCACAGCCCTAGAAAGCAGAGGGTCTTTGCTTTGCCTGCAGGTCCCAAACTGTCTTTGTTTTTATTAAAAAAATTTTATTGGGAGTTCCCTTGTGGGACAGTGGATTAAGGATCTGGCATTGTGACAAACACCATATGATATCACCTGTATCTGGAATCTAATATGCAACACAAATGAACCTATCTACAGAAAAGAAACAAACTCATGGACTTGAGAGCAGACTTGTGGTTGCCAAGGGGGAGGGGGAGGGAGTGGGATGGACTGGGAGTTCGGGGTTAGTAGATGCCAACTACTGCATTTGGAGTGGATAAGCAATGAGATCCTGCTGTATAGCCCAAGGAACTCTATCTGATCACTTCTGATGGAAAATGATGGAGGATAATGTGAAATAAAGAATGCATATATATATATAACTGGGTTACTTTTCTGTACAGCAGAAATTGACAGAACATTGTAAATCAACTATAATTAAAAAAAATTTTTTTTAATTTTATTGGGTGTTCCCTTGTGGCATAGTGGGTTAAGGATTGGTGTTGTCACTGCATCGGCTCAGGTCACTGCTGTGGTGCAGGTTTGATCCCTGGCCCAGGAACTTCCGTATGCCATGGGTGCAGCCAAAATAAAATAAAAGTAAAAATTTTATTGGAGTATAGTTGATTTGCATTGTTGTGTTAGTTTCACATGTACAGCAAAGTGAGTCAGTTCTGCCTATACATACATATATCCATTCCTTTTGAAATTCTTTTCCCATCTAGGTCGCCAGAGTATTGAGTAGATTTCCCTGTGCTATACAGTAGGTCCCCGCTACTCATCCATATTCCACGTGTGTGGATGTCAATCCCAACCTCCCAGTTTATCCCCCTCCCCCCACCATTTCCCCAAAGCTTCTTTTATTTTATTTTAGTTTAGTTTTTGCTTTTTAGGGCTGCACCCGAGGCCTATGGAAGCTCCTAGGCTAGGAGTCAAATCGGAGCTGCAGCTGCGGGCCTACACCAGAGCCACAGCAACTCGGATCCAAGCCAAATCTGTGAGCTACACCATAGCTCACAGCAACACCAGATCCTTAACCCACTGAGCAAGGCCAGGGATCAAACCTGCATCCTTGTCGATACCAGTTGGATTCGTTTCAGCTGAGCCATGACGGGAACTCCACCCCAAATCTTCTCATCGTTAATGGTTTTACAAAACAGGGAGAAACTCAAACTGAGGGAGGCTTCCACGGAGCCAAGGAGGAGAACTGCATGTACTCAAGAAGTGTGCTGACTGCTCATGGCCACAAGGGAGAGGTGCAGGAAGGAGGGGCGAAGCCAGAGACAGCTGAGCTGGACAGGAGGGGTGGGGTATGTGGGGATTCAGAGTTTCTATTGGGTGGGGCTACACTGAGGTTTCCGCAACCAGGAAGGTGCCAAGAGCAATCCAAGAAGGGCATGGTTAGTGCCAGGAGGCCGGCACCAGCATCCCGAGCTGTGCTAGCAGGCAGCTCCTAGGCTGGACAGGCCCTGCTTCTTTTCTGTCTTTTTCTTTTTCTTTCTTTCTTTCTTTTTTTCTTTTTTTGCTTTTTAGGGCTGCACCCTTGGCATATGGAAGTTCCCAGGCTAGGGGTCCAATTGCAGCTGCAGCCACCAGCCTACACCACCACAGCCACAGCAACGCCAGATCCAAGCCACATCTGTGACCAACACAGCAGCTTGAGGCAACGCTGGAGCCCTTTTTTTTTTTTTTTTTTTTTTTTTTTTTTGTCTTTTCTAGGGCCGCATCCTCGGCACATGGAGGTTCCCAGGCTAGGGGTCCAATCAGAGCTACAGCTGCTGGCCTACACCAGAGCCACAGCAACGCCAGATCTTAGCCGCATCTGCATCCTTCACCACAGCTCACGGCAACACCGGATCCTTAACCCACTGAGTAAGGCCAGAGATCGAGCCTGCAACTTCATGGTTCCTAGTCGGATTCATTAACCACTGAGCCATGGGAACTCCAACGCTGGATCCTTTAACCCACTGTACAAGGCCAGGGATTGAACCCACATCCTCATGGATACTATCTGAGTTCGTTATCCCCTGAATCACAATGGGAACTCCTGGCTGGGCCCTGCTTTTAGACTAGGTCCATAAGGATACATTTTCCCACTGAGAGGGCCGGGCTGCAATGGTGGGGGAGTCCCTCAGCAGCTGGCATTGTCAGAACCGGTCTCCAGCTAGCCCTCCACCCAGCTTGGTGTCATCAGATCCTCAAAGAGTGAGAGACAGGACTAGTGCCCGTGACTGCCACCTGGCACCTCACACATCCCACCCCACACACTCCCAGTGGAGTATTCACGACAGACAAACCATATGCCATCCTTCAGTCCTGGTTGGTATATTCAGGGCCCCAGAGGGGTATCCGAAGACAGCTGGGGTTCATAAGTGGCCGGCATCACTCAGGCCTTGTTCTGCCCTCACCCCTTTCTCCTTCTTTTATCAAAGCAATCAAAGGAGGGTGTAAGTTTCCCACTGTTCATTCTTGCTCCTTGACACTGCAGGGGAGACAGTGTCGAGGCCTAAGAGCCAATAGGCTTTTTCCATGGAGCCTCCTACTCAGTTGGCATTGCAAACTGGGACTCAAAGTTGAGGTTTCCTGAGCCATATTTCATCACCTCCGGCTGCCTCCTCCTATCTCCGAATTCAGCACCATGAAACTTCAAGTGCTCCAAGGCCTCTGGTCCAAGCGCCAAAAGGTGAAGAAATGGAATTTTCAAACTGAAGACAGTGGAGGGCAGTGAGGAGACCGCCACCATTTTGGTTTGGTTTGTGTTTTTCTTTTTGTTTTTCTTTTTTTTTCTTTTTAGAGCCGCACCTACAGCATATGGAAGTTCCCAGGCCAGGGGTCGAATAGGAGCTGTGGCTGCCGATCTACGTCATAGCCACGGCAACGCCAGATCTGAGCCATGTCTGTGACCTACACTGCGGCTTGCAGCAATGCTGGATCCTTAACTCCCTGAGCGAGGCCAGGGATCAAACCCACATCCTCATGGATATTAGTTGGGTTCTTAACCTACTGAGCCACAGTGGGAACTCTGAGACCTCCACCTTATTCTTATTCTTATTCTCCATCTTATTCTTAAAGATCTATTTTATTGTCAAGTCCTCACCAAGCACCTCCCACATGCCCACAGTTATCTCCCATCTAGCCCAGTGTTGGAAGAGCCCTAAATAGTAGAAAAAAGAATATGGCCTTTATTCCCTAGGCAATGGGCTTTGAAAGGGGCATTTTCAGTGTTTTGAGCAGGGAGGGCCAGGATACAGGCAGTGTTTTCAAAAGATCATTCCAGCTTCAGGGTGCTTGATTGATGGGAGGAGAGAGGGTGCAGGGGCAGAAAGACATATTAGGAGATGACTCCAATAACGCTTAACTGGCAGAGTGACAGCCAGGCATGGTGACAATAAATGCTGATTGAAGTGAACTGATCTGACTTGGGACTCAAAAGGGAGGAAAAAATTTGAGAGCTGTCCAAAAGAAGGGGTGACTGGGCAGAGGGAGTCGGGGAGCAATCAAAGCTGTAAGGCTACAAGGCCCCCAAACTGGGAATTTGGACTGATAGCCCCAAGCACAGAAAGAGGGGAGCCAGGAAAGGATGCTTTAGTGGAAAAGCCGAGGATTCTGGTTTTAAACAGCCGTATTTTAAAACTACAATGATCAGGTTTTTATAAGAGTAACCAATGTTCATTGAAGAAGTTTTAAAACATATGGAAAATTATAAAAAAAAAGAAAATTAAAATCACCTGTACTATCATTCTCCAGAGATAATCACCGCGAATATTTATATGTATTTCCCTACAGTCTGTACCCTTTTTTTGGGGGGGAGGCATGTTTGTAGCACGTGGAAGTTCCCAGGCCAGAGATCAAACCGAAGCCACCATGGTGACTGGAGCCACAGCAGTGACAGCACCAGACCCTCAACTCACTAGGCTATCAGGGAACTCCAGTACTCTTTTTTTACAAAATAGGAATAATCTTGCAAATCCCTTTTCATCACGTGGCTTGATAATCACACACAACATAGTGTGGATGTTTTCTTGAGTAATTAAGTAAACTTCTAAAACATTACTTTTTTGACCACATGGCATTCCACTGTATTTTCTCAACCCTACTTTCTCAACCAGCCTTCCACTGCTACACATTTAGTGTGTTTTCAGGTTTTCAACACTGTAAATAATAATTCTTGTTCTTATGGGTTTGCACAGTATATGATTATTTCCTTAAGCTAAATTCCTAGAAATAAAACCTGCTGGGTCCAAGGGCACACACATTGGAAAAGACTTTGGTACACACTGAGAAATCATTCAACAGAGAACAGTACGAATGTCTATTTCCAACACCAGTATGCAAGATCGTTTACCCACACTTAGACTAGTGTGGGTTTTCAAGCTTCCAAGGCTTTTTAACCATTGTGAATGGAATCATCGACGAATGGTATCGTGCCACTTAATTTGCATTTTATTAATGAGAGTGAACATTTCTTTTTTGTCTTTTTAGGGCCACATCCACGGCATACGGTAGTTCTCAGGCTAGGGGTCGAATCGGAGCTACGGCTGCCGGCCTACACCAGAGCCACAGCAACACCAGATCCGAGCTGTGTCTGCGACTCACCCCATAGCTCACGGCAACACCGGATTCTTAACCCACTGAGCAAGGCTAGGGATGGAACCCGAATCCTCATGGACACGAGTCAGGTTCATTACCACTGAGCCACAATGGGAACTGCAGGTTGCCTGATTAATTGAGGTCCTGACGATTTTGATTGTAGTTAATTGAACGTTGCCTGAACCATCACAAAGTGCATAAGAGTAGATGGAACTGGCAACTTGGCCCAGCACGCCTGACACTAAAACTTCGAATTATCATCCAGAGTAGCAGGTGGTGCCATATCGGAGGCTTTGAACTGAGTTGCTAGAAAGGCCACCGCCACCCAAATGTTAAAAGGCCCATCTCCCGTGACCCTGCAACCTCCCCCTCGGAATTTACTCTACAGAAACTCATATGCCTGTACAAAGATCCACATACGGTACAAGGAAATTCATTACAGCATTATTTATAATACTGAACAACTAGAAAAATAACCTAAACGTCCGACGATGGGAAAATATTTAACTAAATTATGGTACACGCATACTCTGGAATATTCTGCAGCCAGAATACAGTAGGTCTATAGATACTGATGGGAATATCTCCAAGACAGATTATACCATAGAAAAAAAGAAGCTGTAGAACAATAAGCCCAGTAGGAGCCCATCTCTGCACAAAAGCCCCGGTGTGTATTTGCATGTAAATGTAGGCGAGTGCCGAGAAAGGGGGACTGAAAAGACACCGACCAACCCAGGAACAGAGGAACCTCAGGGGAGGGGCCTGGAACTAGGGGCTTATTACTCAGGGGGCCCGTCTGGAAGCTTCTGCATCGATGGATTCTTTCACAGCATCAGTGCGGTCACACCTTACCTGTGCCATCGAAAAACATTTTTAATACACGAAAAGAGAGTTCTCACTCAGCTTTGCAGCAGGGTAATTAGGATGCCCAGTCTGAGAGGAGCTCGCCGAAAGGAAGGCACAAATGAAAGCGCGCTCCGGGGAACGGGGGAGCCCCCCCCCATTACATTTCCTGTTTTCTCCTCATCTGCAGTCACCTGCGGTTTTGAAGTACATTATACCACATTTCATGCACATCGCAGGCAGAAACACCGCTCTTTTTCTCTTCCACCTCCTCCCCTCAGCACAGACCAGTTTCCTGTTTTAATTGAATATTTGAAGGTCCGTGTTATGAAGAGTGAGTGAAGATGGTTCCAGTTGTGCATCGTTCCCCCCTTGCTGTTATTCTGAAAATAAAGGGGCTCATAGGCATCCAAGTGGGCACCCCCGTCCCCTCCCCCACCTCTCCTCCAACCCTTGTGGTATCGAAAGCCTCTGAGAACTGAGGGTACATCTGTGTCGATGGAGAATTTCCTGCCTCCGTTTAAAACTGGGGTGGCCAAGTTAGTAGCTGTCATTCTGAAAGATACAGCCAGAGCAAAAAGGTTGGAACTCATGGCCGATGAGGGGGGCTTGCCCTAAAATTTCTCCTCTTGTCTCTGCAAGGAGATGCTAAGAAAGGGCAGAAACACTGAAACAGGATTTTCCTTTGAAGCCTCACGTGACTGGTGGGCCTGATCTCTCACTCCTTCCCTTTCTCTATCTCCATCCCCAGCTCTGAATATTGCTCTCTGAGAGACCCTGCAAATGTTCAGGATGCCCAACAGTTCAATGATGTATGATGGAATATTAAGCGGCTGATAAAATTATTGTCTAAGACTATTTAATGGCATAGGAAAATGATCACCAAATACTGTTAGGCAAAAAACCAAAAAAACAAATACTGTTAGGCAGAAAAAAACATTGAGTTCCCACTGCGGCTCAGCAGGTTAAGGACCCGACTAGTATCCATGAGGATGCAGGGTTGATCCCTGGCCTCACTCAGTGGGTTAACGATCCGGCATTGCCGTGAGCTGTGGTGTAGGTCACAGACATGGCTCGGACCCCGCGTTGCTGTGGCTGTGGCGTAGGCTGGCAGCTACAGCTCCGATTTGACCCCCAGCCTGGGAACCTCCATACACAACATGTGTGACCATAAAAAGACAAAAACAAAACAAAACAAAAACAAAACCTGTATATACAGGACCATCTCAACCATGGGGGAAAAGAATATACATGCATTTTTTTCTCTTTTGTCTTTTTTTTTAGGGCCACACCTGCAGCATATGGAGGTTCCCAGGCTAGGGGTCAAATCGGAGCTACAGCTGCCAGCCTACACCACAGCCACAGCAACGCGGGGTCCGAGCCATGTCTGTGACCTACACCACAGCTCACGGCAATGCCAGATCCTTAACCCACTGAGTGAGGCCAGGACCAAACCTGCATCCTCATGGATTCTAGTCGGGTTCATTAACCACTGAGCCACCACGGGAACTCCCCTATACATGCATTTTTTTAAAGCTGGAAGAATATATACCAAAATGGTAACAATGGTTACTTTGGGGTTGGAAGGGCTGTAGAAGTTGCTGCTTTTCTCTGTTTTCTGAATTTTCTACAATAGGCATATTTTACTTTTATAATCAGAATTAAAATGTTGTTTTTTAAAAAGAAGATTCTACGAATATACTTTCCTAGGCAGGAAAGCAGTTTCAGCTATTTTAGCGAAAGCTTTAGTTGCAACAAAAAGTTGCTAGTCAGAACAGTTAAGTGTTCAGCTTTCAGGCAGTTTTATTGTATAGAAAACATTTATTTTTACCAATAATACCATAAAACCTTATTAGTCTCTACATTATACCATATATAACATTATTATACAATATACCTTTTTTTTTTTTTTGCCTTTTAGGGCCGCACACGTGGCATATGGAGGTTCCCAGGCTAAGGGTCGAATTGGAGCTACAGCTGCTGGCCTACGCCACAGCCACAGCAATGCCATTTCCGGGCCGCATCTGGGACCTACACCAGAGCTCACGGCAACGCCAGATAATTAACATCGGAGGCCAGGGATCGAACCCCCTTCCTCATGTACACTAGCCAGGTCCTTACCGCTAAGCCACAACGGGAACTCCCTACAGTATACCTTCTTATTATAAAGATTCATATGAACCAGAAGTCAAAGTCAAATCACATCTCCTAAAACATGCAGCCAAAAGTCTTGATGAAACAGTTCGGTGCAGAGCCCTATCTGCTGCCTCCAGTGTTGTCAAGGGAGTGACTGCCACTTACTACCCTGTATTATCATCCATAAGAACCACAAAAGCACTGATAAGTTCCCAGAGGTTAAAAAAAAAAAACCCAAAACTCCAATATGCCTAATACATCAAATGTCAGGATTTCCCTCGAGCCGATTAAGCCGGGCTAAGAGGAAACCAACAGTAGTAGCAATGCCCTGAACTGGGAGAGAGAAATCTGAGGGCCTTTCCAAGGAGAAATAAAGCCTGCAAAAGGGAGCAGCACCCCTTGGAGGCCCCAGTGCCTTTCAGTGGGGGAGCAGCTTTGGAGATCCTGGGGAGCCACAGAGGCAATCATCCTCGTCATCCAGGGAGAAGGCCCATTTCTGTCAAATCCAAGAGCTGGAACTCTGGATTGGAATACACCAGATCAATTCCAGAGTGGCTTTTCATTCTGTAAAAGGCTTCACAGCAGGATTCTATTAAGTAGCCAGCTCTCCTAGTGCATTTAAAAGGGGATTCAGTAAACAACAATTCGGCTGTCATGTACCTTTATAGGAAGACAATAGCTATATACACCTACGGGGATGGACAGACAATATCTGAAGGGTTGATTCTTTCTCTTCCAGTTCCAGAGACCCTGCTGCGCTAAAAGCACAGGCTTGCTTTCTCTACAACCCTCTCCCCACCCAGCTCCCGGAGTCAAAGCAGCGAAGGGGTGGAGCTAAATGCTGCCACCTCATTCAGAAGCAGAAGCAGGCAAGGACCTAATAGAAATTAGGCTGGAGGATAAGGAAACACAAGAACCGTCCAATGATAGAGCTGGAAACGCCCTTAAAGATCACTTAATCCAACCGCTCATTTTACAAAAGGGGAAACAGAGACTCAGAGGGAGGAAGTGACTTGTCCCGAGTCACAGAGCGATTTAGTGACAGAGAGAGGTGCTAGGATCCAGGGCCCTGCCACTCTCAAATGGAAAAGCTGACCCACATCTTTCTGCTGCTAGAATGCTGGGACATTGGGCTTGTGGCTGACGCTAGTTTGGGGAGGGGGTCAGTAAAGGGTCATGGAACACGACCCAGAAGCCCGTGGCCTCACCAAGGTGGCCCTGACCCACAGCGGGCCACTGAGGCGATGGAGGCCCCTCTTCTGCATCCTCTTCCCCGCGTCTAGCTCTCATTTCCCTCTCTCCTGACTTGGGCCCAAGCCTCACCCTGGCCTCTGCTCAGGAGCCCCAGGGCTACCAAACCCCACCAGCCAGATTCTGGGTAAAATATCTCTACCTCAGGCCAGAGGTGACCCCTGCTCAGGGTGGGTCAACTTTCCCACAAAAGCCAGACAAGGCTCCCTTCAAGTCTGGCAATTTAAACAGAGTTTCCGAGGTGTTCTGGCCATTGTTATCTCCAATCCAACAAAGAGAAAAAAGGTTTACTCACAAGCCTCTGGATGAATGCCCAACTGTCCTCTGGGGAGCCTGAATTTGCCTCTGCCTCCGTCTGGTCTCATTTAAAGGGGATCTGAAAAAACCTGGTTCCTGCCTCCTCGTCAGGGCTCAGAGCTGGGGCCCTCTGCTGTGAAAGAAAACCCAGCGCTACCTCGCACCTCATCAGGGCCGCGAAAGCAGGGTTCTGCTCCTGTTACCCCAGCGCCGTTGTTAGGGGTCAGAGAGGGCCCTGGAAGGAGAAACCTGAGCCCTGCGTCCTGTCCCCGAGGAGGCCTGCAAAGCTTCTCCCAGCCACCTTTAAGTGACTGCAAAGGATGACCCCACTCCAAGGCCAGCGGAGAGCGCGCTGCATAATTCAGCAGATGGCTGCCTCTAATGAGAAGACACTGCAGAAGCCGGTAACGTTATTTCTCCCTCTCCCGAGCATGTGGCCTCCTTCCTCTGTGCAGGCAGCAGAGAAACCCACGGTTTCAAATCCCCGCAGCAGAAGCCTCCTCCTGCCAAACCCAGGAGGAAGGGTCTGTGTTTCTAATTTATTCCGCGAGGCCCCCTCCCCTCCAGTTGTTACTTAAAATAATCCATCATTACATGGCTGGTGGCTCCAAGATTTTTATTTAAAGATATATGGGGCAAAAAAAAAGAAAGCCCACACATGGCCATGACTGTGCTATCTGGGATTTCAGCTGAGACTCTTTTTAACATCAGAGTCTTCAATGCACCGAAGTCTATGCTTCTGGACCTCCATGAGCGAACCGGTGGGGATAGGGGGGCGGCGGTGCCGTGAAAAGGAAGAGAAGAAGGGACATGGTAGGATTTTTATTTCTTGAAAATGTGATGAGCAGGCCAGAGGTGTTTTTTTTTTTTTTTTTTTTTAATGAATCTGTGTCATCTGGTATGTGTTTCATCGCTTCAGCCACTGACCAGCAATAACACTTTGGACGGAATCACTTGGTTTCTTTGAACCCATAAAATGAAGAGCACTTGTCCAGGAAGCTCTTGGGGAAAATGAAATCATACAGATGGAAGTGTTTTGAGATCCTTGAAAGAGACATGTTACACTTATCCATGGTACGCTGTTGCTTTCTTTCCTTTTCTCTCTTTCTCGAATGTGGTTTTAATATATGTGCAGCTGAAAGCGCTCCTCAGTTGTTCGTGTTAATATGAAACCAAGGCTCTGATAATCCAGACAGCAAGTCCAGAAATCAGTCCTATTTAGTTGTGGAATACCTTTTTCCAGGGGACTTATCTTCCTAATTAGTTTTGCTTGGGCTAAAGCAACCGGTTCGCTCCTAGAGCACACAAAGGGAGGGGCCGTACTGGGTAACAAAGCCAGCAATTAATGGAAAATTCACAGCAGAGACTCTACAAAGTAACTGCTGTGCACATGACTGCAGATCAAAATCTCATTATACTATACAGACAAATCGCTCGGCTGTGATGCAGTTTGGTAATAAGAGCACGGCGAAGACACACGTTTTCAGGATTTAGGCTATGAAGAGGAAGCGGAGCTTATTCCGGCCTCTTATCTGCAAAGCTCTGAGAGGGCTGAGAGGCGTGTGCCTTGGCCACCACTCTGGCCCCAGCGCCTGGCACGAGGCCTGGCAGAGTCGGTGCCCAATAAACACATGTTGAAGGGAATGAATGAAAATAAAAGTTGCGTGAATTAACAAAGGAAATGTTCCCAGCCCAGGAGCAGAAGTGAGATCTCACCCATCTTCACACCTACCCTTTTCCTACTTGAAGCCCTCAGGAAGCCTTCCTATCACCCATTGTCCCAACCTACTTCTGGATTAGGTCCCTTTGGAATGAATTCTCCTAGCAGGCAATAGCTCTCCGATGGAGCGCTTATCACCAGGATAATTATACAGTTATTTGTGTCTGCCTCCACTACTAGATTGTAAACTCCCTGAGAGCAGGAGCTGTGTGCATTGGTAGGAGAGGGGAGGGTGGGCATCGTCATTTCGCCCCCCCATTTTTTTTTAAGCCTAGCTTATTGTGTGTGTGTGTGTGTGTGTGTGTGTCTTTTTAGGGCCGACCCCACAGCATATGGAGGTTCCCAGGCTAGGGGTCCAATCAGAGCTGCAGGTGCCGGCCTGAGCCACAGCCACAGCAACCTGGGATCCGAGTAGCATCTGTGACCTGCACCACGCCGGACCCTTAACCCAATGAGCCGGGCCAGGGATCAAACCTGCATCCTCACGGATAATAGTCACGTTCGTTACCACTAACCCAAGATGGGAACTCCCCCAATTTTTTATTTTGAAAAGCCACAGAGGAGTTGGAAAATAGTACAATGGTCATGCATGCATATACCCTCAACTTAGATTCAAGAATTTTTAATATGTGAGGCCATGCAAATTTTCTGCAGTATTCCCAGTAGAGGTACAGGTGAATATGGGGTTTTCCTCTCCCTGCTGGGGGTATGATATGGCTTTTCGTGCAAGGTAGTGGACATGGCTGAGGCAGGGCACTTCAAGGGGAATCAAGGGTACGTGCCATTTGATACCAAGACCACAGTGCAGCCACCTGTAGGTAGTTGCTCTGGGACACCCCAACCAGGGTAGTGTCTGGCCTTGGGAGCGTTCTTTGGAGATTATCTGGCTGCCACTGGAGGAAAGCATCACTGTTCACGTTGCGGGACTGGCTCAAATCAGAATCAATGAGCCCTTCTTCCTAGGGGCCAGCATGTAGTCTGGACCCCAAAATGCAACACTGAAAGAAAGAATTCAATGCAAGAGCCAAGCGCTGCAGCCTCTGGGGTCGGCACTGTGCCTTGGACAAGGCATGGAATCTCTCAGAGTGTATATTAATAGCAGCCCAAGCCATCTCTCAGACAGGGGTTGGAGATGGGAACATCCCAAGAATCCTTTACAGTTCTCTAATTATCTCACCGTGTCCACAATTTGACTCTCCAACCAGACCGTAATAAGCTTAAAAGCCAGAAACTATGTTTAGTACTTTCTCTGCTATAGTGGACCAGGGCTAGTCATAGTGCTGGACACTTATCAGCCAATGAAATAAACACTTGTGTACATAATGAAGAAAGAGTTTGGGGAGTTCCTGTCAAGACTCAATGAATCTAACTAGTATCTATGAGGATGCAGGTTCAAACCCTGACCTCCCTCAGTGGGTTAAGGATCCAGCATTGCCCTGAGCTGTGGTGTAGGTTGCAGACGTGGCTCGGATCCTGCGTTGCTATGGCTGTGGCGTAGGCCAGTGGCTACAGCTCCGATTTGACCCCTAGTCTGGGAAGCTCCATATGCCATGGGTACGGCCCTAAAAAAGAAAAGAAAGAAAGAGTTTTGTCACACAGAACTTTGTGATGTTCATTCAGAGTGGATGGGGTTGTATTACATACACAAAAGCTGAGCTTCCAAGTTGCACGCATGCCCAAATAAGGCCTACCCAGCAACTCTAAGGCTTATGTTCATCACTAATGATGGTACCTCACAAGCCAGACTGACCTTCACCTGCCTCTGGAAAGAATACCCCACCATTCACACATATTTCAGAGCACTACTTGCATGGCATCATGTCTCAGATCTCATTAAAAAAGAACTCTTAAGCTAGGCACACTTCGGCTTAGTCTCCAGTCTTCTCTTCCCAAACCCTGGAACAATCAGCAACCAGACATTCAAGGTCTCCCAAGTTAATTCCATCTCCCCCCCCCCCCCCCCCCCGTGAATTACAACTTCTTGCAGACACAAAGGGAAGCAGAGAGACAAATGATACGTAAATAAGAGCTTCACTGGCTCAGGGAGGAGGGCATGGAGAGTGAAGTCAGTTTTCCCAGAAACCCATTTATCACGATAACAAGGTCTCAAGTACTGGGCTGCTCTTTCAGCTTCAGAATCCGGCATACAATTATGTGCTTCATCATACAGTGTGGCAAGGCCAGCTAGAGCAAACTGGAACCAAGCAAAGCAAACCAAGCAGCCCTAAACCACCCACACCCACTCCCATTTGAAAAACAAAGGGGTTCTCTGGGTTGCCTGAGGTGAAACTCAGCCTTCTGGAATGTTCCCCCTTGCAACATCATGGGCCCTGCAATCCCAATCCAGGCAAGGGGGCTGGTGAGAGAGTATGGGTAGGTCAATACAAATTAATTAGCTAACAAGAAAAATCATTAGCATCCTTCTTGGTCATTAAGGATGGAGCAAGTGTAATCCAGGAGACTAATTCCTCTACCTCCGGCATGCCATCTCCAAAGTGCCAGTAATGGAGGAACAGGAAGGCACTCTGGGAACCCGCAAACCACGAAAGTGATACGTATTACAGTGCCAATCTTGAGAAGAGAATTCTCTCAAATTCCATTATCACAGCCTTGTCTCCCATCTACTCCTGGTCCTTCCATAGCAGGACTGCATAAGGAGCTCCGTGCTGGGGTCTTGCAAAGAAGTGAGGGAGGTTACAAAGAAATCACCCTGCCCTTTTAAACAGAAACAAGAGGGTGGAATAAATGTATCCAGATCCTGCAGAAAAAAAACACTACCAGATTCTGGATTTGGATTTTGAACACAAATCAATTTCAATTATACGAATACCTAGAGGCTATATATATATATATTTCTGCACTGGAATTGCACTGCACGGACTATTTCCCTGAATACGTAAGCCAACAAGATTTAAAAACATTGTATGTGTTTTTTCTAGAGATTTTCATCTGGTAGTATTTAGCATTATGGGATCTCACCTACCTCTGCTTCACTCTCCTTCCTCACCTCAGGGTGCTGGTAATGGTGGGCCTCTTAAAAATCCCAGATACCCATGTATGAATAGAAAGGCTAGGTTGTTCCCTCAAATGGAAGTATCCCCTCCCTTTGCAACAAAACTTCTGGTCTAAAAAACACAAACATGGAGCCTCGGGTCACTTCAGTATAATTTCTCTGCACATCCCAGGCTGGAAAACTTCAGTTCTTTAAATGAAGATTTTTTTTTTTTCCAGAGTCGGCTGCCAACAAAAAGAGAGAGACGGTACCGCTTTTGCAAGCGTCACACTTATTTTCCTGAATCCCCATACAAAGAAGCCAGCTCCACAGGTTTTGGCACACAAGCCCAGTTACACTGAACACGCACCGGAGACAGATCTCCTCAAAGGCCCGCAAAACCCGGGTCAAGTGTTCAGAAATACGCCAAAACCCGCAGCCAGCCACCTACAAGCCAGCGGACATCACCCCACACAGGCGCACAAATGGGACCCAGGGGCACACAGCACAAGCAGACGGAGAGAGAAGCGTCCGGACACACGGACACACACCAGGGAGGTGAGCACCCTCCGAGAAACAGGCGGACTCATCTAGGGTCACAGACAAGCCGGGCACCGCCGCCCGCCCGGGGAGGCACGAGTGCGCGCGCGTGCACTCATACGCACACAGAGATACACACACATACACACACACACACACACACACACACAGAGTCACATATGTAATGCATATGGAGAAACCCTACCCCAGCCAGTCACCTCCCCGCCCCCCTCACCACTCGCCGCCTCCTGACCCAGACTCACCCCAACCCCGCGCCCCTCTTGCTGAGGAGACCTGGGTACCGGCGGGCGGCAGGGGGCAGGGGAGCCGCCCCGCGGCCCGAGGGAGCGAGGCCAGGGTGCGGGGGACCCGGAGGGCTCGGCGGCCCGTGCGGCCATTCATTCGGCAACGCCCCAACGGCCGGGCTGCAGCAAGAGAGGCGGCGGCGCCGACTGCAGCTCCTGGGCAATGCAAGTTCGGCCGCCGGCCCGCAGCCTGGACCAGGTCACCCGCCCGCCGCCACCACTGTTTTCGGGGACGGGAGGCAGGGGGACTGAGCCGCTGTTCCCGGGAGCAGAAGTCCCACCGCGCCTTGGCTCCTGGATGCTGCCCACTGCCCTCCTTGCTGTGGAGGTGGCGGCGGCCAGGTCCCCTCGACCCTTCCGAGGCCCCCGGCACCGGCGCTGGCACCCAAGCCCCGCACTCACCACCTGGCGAGCTATATCGGTCGCTGCCATCGCTCCTGCGTCCGCCAGGGCTGCCACGGGCGCCGCCGCAACGGGAGCTACAGCACAGGAAACAGCGGAGCTCCTCCGACAAAGAGAAAGTGTTACACTTCGGGCGCGACCAAGTCCGGTGGGGGGAAGTGCAAGGGAGGGGCCCCCTCGCTGCCGCTCCAACCCCAACCTCTCCTCTATCGCCCACCCCTCGGAAGTGGGGTGTGAGGAGGGGGCGGATTTAACGCGCCGCTTCCCTCTACCGCTAACCGAGTTGCAGCTCTCCCTGCAACCTCGGTTGTAGGCCTTTGCGGAGGGGGGCGGGGGCTCCCCTCGGTGACCACGTCCTCTGCCCCCCCCGCCACTGGGTTCCGTGGTACGTCCCGACCTCTGCTGAATTGTCACACCCCCCTGCTCTCGCCTTACATCCCCGAGTCCCCAGACCCCGAAGGCTGGAAAGGAGCCCCCGCCCCTTCCCCCTGCCGTGTACAGCTCCGCGGCGGAGCCGTGCGGCCCTCCTCTCCCTTCTCCCCGCCCCCAGTACCCCCTCTTCCTCCCCACTGCGACCTCGGGGTGATAGGAGGGGCGCGCCCGCCGCCGGAGTCTCGCTGCTCCACCACACCTCCCCCCACCCTGGCCCGGGAGTGCGGCCGAAGCCGGAGAGGGAAGGGGGGGAGCTGCGGCACCTGCCGTTCCACAGTGAAGCTTAGAAAGGGGGCGGCTGGGGGGAGCCGCACTGCGGGCCCCGCAACTGAGCTGTGACATGCGGAGTCCGAGGCCAGCGGTCCTGAGACGAGACCCCCCCACCTTCTGCCCCGGGGTTTCCAAGCCTCAGGTGCTGTGAGCTGTCATTTCCGAGCTCAACACCGCTGGGTACTTAATACAGACGGACCCCACTCCGCTTCTCCCCGCCGAGCCCTAGACGCTCAACATGTGTGCGGAGGCTCGGACACTCACCCGCTTCTAGTGCCTGGACCGCCAGGGAGTCTCAGAGGAGGGGCTTGAGCCTGGAGGCTCCGGGTTCTGCCGAGCGAGATATTGGGGAGGGACGCGGAGCGGCCTCCGGTGGCTCGGTCCCGCCCCCTGGTTTCCCCTTAACCTTAGGTCAGCCCGACACTAGGCGGCCGCGGGGCGCAGAGGGAGAACCTCGCAAGGCAGAGGCTATGCCCGCCGGCTTTCCTTTTCCTCTCGGCCAACCGCCGCCGCGGGTCCTTGCCCTTGCCCTTGCCCTGGTCACCTCTCCAACTCTTCGGCCCTGGCGCCCCTCACCCCTCTCCGGGAGTGGCCCCTTGCTAAGCTCCCTGTGACTGGCGAACTCTGACAGGTTTGGCGTGCCAAAGGCACGAGCGGGCGGGACACTCCACTCCACTCCTTAAAAGGGCAGGGGCCCTGGTCTCGGGGAGGTACTCAGACCCTCGAGTGGAACTCGGGACCGCGGGGTGAGACAGACTGATGGGCGAAAGCCGGGCCCGAGATGCGGCGTGGGAGATGGCCCAAGGCGAGAGCGGCAGAAAGGAGGGAACCAGAGGGAGGAAAGAAATAAAAAATGGGAACCAAGGAGAGAGGGGAAAGGGACCCCACCCAGAGGCCCGCGCGCTGGGGAGGAGGGAAGGCAGAGAAACTGAGATGGCCATATGAAGCACTTCCCTGGCACTTGATTCCACCTGCCGGGACAGCGCTTCCCACGTTATCGCAGGGAGCTCTTTATATGCGTGCGAACCTTGAAAACGAGGACTCCCCAGAATGCATCCCCGGTGCCTAGTTTGGGGCCTGGCGCTTGATGAAGCATTTCCTGAACCAGAGAGCAGAGGGTTTGGATGAGGGGGGCGGGGTACAGAAGAAAGGACAGACACAATCAGAGGGTGGCTGTAGAGACAGAAGAGCCATGTGGTGGAGGTGCCCGCTGTGCTTGAGTCCCAGGAGGGGCCGAAAGAGAAGAGCCTGGCCCAATCAGGGACCGGTACAGGGGAGTTCCGTAGACAGACAGCGCAGGCTCACAGGGCAGATGGTGGCGGCAGAGAAGAGGGGCTGCCGTTTTCTCCGAGGCCCGCCAGGGCGCTGGGGCAGGGCCTGGGGGAGGAGCCATGCCCTGGGTTGGGGTGGTAGCCACGTGGGGGACGGGGCTGTGTATGAGGAACCGCTGTAAGCCTGGGCCGGGACTGGATGGGGGCGGGGAGGCAGAGCTGACTGGCCACTTCCAGGCTGGCTGGGCGTCTGGAAGGGAGACAGGTCTCCGCAGCGAGGGCTGGGGCGTGGAGGAGGGGGAAGGGCCCGCAGGCACTAGCTCTGACCTGCATGTGAGGTCTGGGTGGCGGCGGCCGAGAGGCACACATTTGGAAACCAGAGCTGCGAGCGTGGGCGAGCGGGCTGGCTGAGTGCAGGGCGTGTCCGGAATCCTGCCTTGCTCTGGGGGCACTGCCCTCCCGCCTGAGCCCTCCGCGCCCACCAAAGCTCTGTGCATTTGGGGCCAGCGCCGGGGGTACCCTAGCTTGGAATCCTTGGTGCCTTGCTCTCATGCCCCACCCGGCCCACCTGTTGCTAGGGCCGCTCAGAACCTCGCAGAGGCCTCCACCTCCAAAATGCTGGACCTCGCAGACTGGAACCAAGTGTGTAACTCAAGTCCCCCTCAACCCTTTGGTCCCTCCAAGACCTGTCACCTGAGGCTGCAAGCCCCTCCTGAGACTTGGGCTTCCCGGTTTTCCTGGGGTGTGTGTTGGTGTTGATGTGTGAGTAGGTGTGCATTTGTATGTGTCAGTGTGTGCGTCAGCTGTGTCAGCAGCTGTGTCTTTGCGTTGCAGTGTGTGTCACTGTATGTGTGTACTGGCATGTGTTTACTCCTATGTTTGTTTTTGTGCATCTGCCAGTGTGCGTGTGTTTCAGTGAGTGTCTGTGTCAATGTGTATCTGTATATTTTTGGTGTGTGTCAGCTATGGATGAAAAGGTGTGTATGCCAGTGTTGTCTTTGTGTGTGTCAGTACGTGCTTGTCGATGTGTGTGGTGTGTGTCTGTGTAGAGAGGCTTTAGCTCACTATGTTCTGCGCTTTTCATACCTTGCCTCACTCAATGCATGGGGCCAAAAACTGAGAGCTGTGGATTATAATACTTATTTCGACCAAGAAGCTTGGAGGGGAACAGCGAAATTAAAAAAAAAAAAAAAACAACAACAAAAAAAGAGGTTTGGAAATTCGCTGGATTCGTATGGCCCAGTCGTTGGTCCTGGGTCACTTGCGCAGGCACAGACCAGACACAGGGGGGCCAAGGCAAGAGGGCTCACGAGTGCTCAGTTTCTTCCTTGAATGTCTGTCCCCCTTGATGAGTGGGGCCAGAAGATTCCCTTCCTGATGAAGCATTGTCAAGCTTTGGGCACTGCCATGAACGTGTCTTCATGTTCCATGTGTCCTGGTGGGGTCCCTTGGGCCCAGCACAGGGTCTGGCAGGTGCTCAAGCAATGTTTGTTGTATGAATGAATAAACAGAAGCATGTAAATGTGGGGTTTTCAGTGTTTCCACTGTCCTTAAGGAAGCTGGAATGCGCAGTGGCTTCCCAGGGCCGTGGGCTGACTGTCATTAACGCGCTAATGTTGTTTGAGGAAATGGAGAAGGGAAATGGCTCTCCCTGCTAGATAGGAGAGGGCCCTGATTAAAGCCCAGCTTTAGAAATGTCACCCTGGGAGTTCCCTGGTGGCTCAGCTGGTTAAGGATCTGGTGTTATCACTGCTGTGGCTCTGGTTACTGCTGTGGCACTGGTTCAGTCCCTGGCCCAGGAACTTCTGCATGCTGCAGGCACAGCCAAAAAAAGAAAGAAAGAAAAGTCCCCCTGCTGGCTAGGGTAAGGGGTGCTAGGGCTGGATGGGGGGAAGGGAGCAGGGAGGGAGAGAGGGCAGTGAAATAGAGCTAAAAGCTCAGGAAAAGGCTTTGTCCTGAAACTGTGGCTTTATGAATGGAGAAAGAGGATAGTAGAATTGGTTTAAGATGAAGACGCTCAGAGAACAATCTGAAAAGTAAGATCAGAAAGTTGGAGGAAGAGAGAGTTCCCATCATGGCTCAGCAGAAACAAATCTGACTAGGATCCATGAGGATGAAGGTTCGATTACTGGTCTCACTCAGTGGGTTAAGGATCTGGAGTTGCCGTGAGCTGTGGTGTAGGTCACAGACACAGCTCGGATCCCGCATTGCTGTGGCTGTGGTGTAGGCCGGCAGCTGTAGCTCTGATTTGACCCCTAGCCTGGGAACCTCCATATGCTGCGGGTGCAGCCTTAAAAAGACAAGGAAGGAAAGAAAGAAAGAAAGAAGGAAGGAGGGAAGGAAGGAAGGAAGTTGGAGGAAGAGGACAAGGTGAGGCAAAGGGAAATGATCTGAGATTAACCAAATTCAGCTAGTGGTCACAGACTTTTAAAAACTTATGGTTACCAAAGGAGACAGGTTGGCGGGGGGGGGGGGGGGGGAAATGGGCTGGGGGTTTGGGATGGAAATGTTGTAAAATTGGCTTGTGATGATGGTTGTACAACTATAAATAAAATAAAATTCATGGAGTTAAAAAAACAAAACAAATCCAAGACAGAAGGATTCCTTTGTGCTTCTTTACCTGGTTTTACATTAGTTTATCCTGCTGGTTCTCAAAAGGTGCTCTTTGTCTGGCAGTCTCAGTATCACCTGGGAAGGTAGAAATGCACATTCTCTCAGGCCCCAGTTGGACAGACTTACTGTATCAGAACCCCGAGGAACCCAGCAATCTGTGTTTGACAAGTCCTCCAGGGGATTCTTTTTTTTTTTTTTTTTTTTTTTTTTTGCTTTTTAGGGCCACACCTGCGGCACATGGTGGTTCCCAGGCTAGGAGTTGAATCGGAGCTGAAGTTTACAGTTGCCGGACTACATCACAGCCACAGCCACAGCCACAGCCACAGCAACGCAGGATCTGAGCCACGTCTGCAACCTACACGATGGCTCACGGCAAAGCCAGATCCCCAATCCAGCGAGCAAGGCCAGGAATTGAACCTACATCCTCGTGGATACTAGTCAGATTCATTTCCCCTGCACTACAACAGGAACTCCAGGGGGGATTCCTATTCATGCTGAAGTTTGAGAACCACTGGTTTATCTGCCATCTAATTAAGGAGGGATGCAACACAGGACTGAGTAAATTTTGCCAGGATAGTGAGGGAAAATTCTGAAGTTTGGGATGTAGCAATAATGTCACTGCTGTGGCTCAGGTCGCCGCTGTGGTGCAGGTTCGATCCCTGGCCCTGGAACTTCCACATGCCATGGGTGCAGCCAAAAAAAAAAAAAAAAAAAGAAAAGAAAGGGGGGGGGGCAGATTCTGGTGGATTTATACAAAGGGCAGCATGAGAGCACAGAGTGCCTAGGGGTTGGGGAAGGGATGCCAGAAAAAGGTGGAGAAAGGACCCTAGAAGGAGCTGGAAGTTCTTTGCTTCCTTTAAATTTTACTCTTCGTTCCACAAATATGCACTGAGCCCCCACTGCACACCAGCCGCTGGGCTGAGTGCCAGAGGATGCCAGGAAAAATAGGTGACAAGAACCCCTTCCATGAGCTGAGGGAGCACCCAGGCCAGTTGCCAGATAACTCCACAATCAGTAACGTGATAAGTGATATAATCCATTAGGAGCAAGACCTTGGGGAGGCAGAGACCCTAAGAGGTGAGGGAAGGCACCTCAAAGAAGAGCCATTTGGATTGAGTCTTGGAGAAGAAAGAGTAATAGTTTATCTGGCCATCAAGGGGTGAGGGCAGCAGAAGAACAGTATGTGTAAAATTACAGGAAAAAAAAAAAAGACAGAACATTGAGGAAGTCCCAGGTCTTGGCCAGAGGGAGTGGTGGAAGAGAAGACAGTGGCTGTAAATGAGGCTGGAAGATAAGATGGGGTTAGGTCTGGAAGGGTCGCCTTGGTCATGCCCAAGAGCTTAGCCTCTTTGCTCCAGAGGAGGGATTCTGGTGTTGTGCTCTCCAGGGATCCTGCTCATTCTGGAAACACGCCCAGTGCAAATGCGATGGAAGCTCACAGTAGGAGGGGAAAAAATCAGTTAATGGGCAGAGACTTCTCTACTTTAACTTTTTTTAACCATAAATTTTTCCTCAATCTTTGACAGATGCTCCTGCTTATCTGCTAGCAAGAAACCGATGCACATGTAGCAAAGGAATATTACACAGACAATCTGAGGACTCATCATGCTTAATTCAACAGTTTATTTCTTTCTCGGACATCTGTGCTTGTGGCTATGATTTTATATTGCACACACATAATGCAGACGTATTTTCTGCTAGCAGAAGTGTTCTTTTGAAAAGTGTTGTATTTCATATGGTGCGATTTAAAATATCAATTATTTCCCGGCATTCTGGAAAGAGCGCCGTGACTTCCGGCTGCTGTGCCACCTGAACCCACTGGAGAAACTGTCCCTTAGATGGGGAGGTGCCACAGAAGGGTTTTGAGCAAGGGAGCGATATGAACGTGTTTGCAATTTTCAAAGGTCACTCTGGCTCTGCCTTGGGGAGTATATTGGAGCAGAGAGCAATTAAAGCCGTTAGGACTCGGGAATCAGAACTCTGCTGTAGCAGTTCAGGCAAGAAATGATGGTGACAGTAACATGGGATTGGAGTGGCATGGAGGGAACAGAGTCAGCTTGAAAAGGGCCCACCCATTAAGGGCCCTGTGTGCCATGCTAAGGATGCTGAGGTTTCACCCTGTAGGGAACAAAGAGCCTTTGAAAGGTGGGTTCTTTTTTCTTTCTTTTTTTTTTTTTTCTTTTTTTGTCTTTTCTTTAGGGCCGCACCTGCGGCATATGGAGGTTCCCAGGATAGGAGTTGAATCGGAGCTGTAGGCACCGGCCTACACCACAGTCACAGCAACACCAGATCCAAGCTGCATCTGCGAACTACACTGCAGCTCACGGCAATGCCAGATCCTTAACCCACTGAGTGAGGCCAGGGATCGAACCCACAACCTCATGGTTACTAGTTGAGTTCTTTACCTCTGAGCCACAATGGGAACTCCCTGAAGGAGTGTTTCTTGATGGATTATACCTGAACCAGTTGCATAGGAATCAGCCGTAGTGCTTCCTATGGACACAGAGGCCTAGACCCCACCTCGGACATGCCGAATCAGAATCTTGCTATGGGAGAAGTATGGGTTTGTAAGCTTTCCAGGGGGTTCTGAGGTGCACTGCAACTGGAGAACCACCACATGAGCTGTTATTGAGCAGTGACATGACCGTGAGATCTACATTTACACAGCTCACTTGAGGCTACACAAGAAGAACTGATTGAATGAGGACAAGACCAGAGACAGGGAGACCAGTTAGGAGGCTCCAGCCATAGTCCTAGGCTGGGTTTGTTTTTTCTTTCTTTTTTTTTTTCTTTTCCTTTTTAGGGCCGCACACAAGGCATATGGAGATTCCCAGGCTAGGGGTCAAATCTGAGCTACAGCTGCCAGCCTACACCGCGGTCACAGAAACACCAGAGCTGAGCCGCGTCTGCAACCTACACCACAGCTCACGACAACACTGGACCCTTAACCCACTGAGCAAAGCCAGGGATCATCAAACCCACATCCTCATGGGTACTAATTGGATTCATTTCTGCTGCACCACCATGGGAACTCCAGGCTGGCTCTCTGCATTGGGCAAGAAAGAGCCAGAACTCGAGAGAAGGCTGGGCTCACCACCCACACCAGATATACTAGTTATCCTTATACCTTGATTTGTTGTTTGTTTATTTTGGTTTTTTGGCCACGCCTGAGGCATGTGGAAGTTACCCAGCCAGGGACCGAACCTCTGCTACAGCAGTAACCAGAGCCACAGCAGTGACAATGATGGATCCTTAACCCACTGAGCCACCAGGGAACTCCCTATACACCTTGATTTGTACATGAAGATGTAGACAAATGGTACGATTTAATATTTCCTCCAACAATTCCTATCTGTCACAATTAGCCTTCAGTGGTCTTCCCAGAGTCACAGAGTTAGTCTAAGATGTATAATCACGTAAAATAAATTATGTACCTACCAGGGCCCTGCACCAAGCACTGGGAGAGATATAAAGAAATATAAGGTATGGTTTCTGTTCTGAAGGAACTTCCTGTCTAACTGGGGAGACTACATATATATGCACGAAAAGTCGAGTAGTGAATAAGAAATGTGTCATAAATCAATATCCAACATGCAGTACAGACAACACATACCAATGCTCTACCCAGTGGGGGTCACACGGGTGTTTGCTTTATAGGTATTGACTTTTGCTTCTTCTTTATGCTTTTGGGAATCTTTGGGACAAGTGTTCTATTTCATAAGACTTAAAAAAGGTTTAAAGAGAGTTCCCATTGTAGCTCAGTGGGTTAAGAGCCAGGCAAGTATCCAAGAGCATGCGGGTTCGATCTCTGGCCTAGATAGGTGGGTTAAGGATCCAGCATTGCCGTGAACTGTGGTGTAGGTCACAGACATGGCTCAGATCTGGTGTCGTTGTGGCTGTGGTGCAGGCTGGCAGCTGCAGCTCCAATTCAACCCCTAGCCTGGGAACCTCCATATGCCGCAGATGCAGCCATAAAAGGAAAAAAATTTTTGGTTTAAAAAGACAGTAAGTTCTGTGATTTGAATGACATTCACCAACAGCCCATAGATAATGGTACAGAATCTAGAGAAAGGAAGTCTCTACCTGGTGACCTTGTAGTCTTGCACAGATGGATCACCAGCACCGTGAAAGGATTGAAATTAGCCACAGAAATGAAATCAAGGTGCTAATGACACCTCGGTGAGATACTGGCTTTACCATCACCATTAATCATTGATTAAGGCGAAGTCTTTTGTATCAATCTGTCAACACTGCATTTAAGTACTGACTTATCTTTGTATTCATACGCACGTGCACATGTGGGCGTGGGCCTGAGTACACGTGCACACGCACACACAGCATCTTACTTCAAAACAGATTTTATGGGCCAATAAACTGGGACACTAGAACTTCAGTATCAAAAGAGAGAATTCAAATATGCTGAATCTAGTGGGTTGATATAATAATTGCTGTGATTAGGCTTTAAATACGATTCTTAGCTTCCTGGAAGCCATAACAAAAGGAGAAGTACCAGCCGGCTTAGTTGTATGTATTTTCGATACACAGGGATCACTGAGTCATTACTCTCCAAATATTACTGGAGTACCTACTGTGTGCCAAGTCTTAGACTAGGTGCTGGAGATCAATTGTGAGTAAACTAAACTTGGCCCTTGCCTTCAATGAAGCTTATGGTCTAGTAGGAAAGAGACAATAGTCAAAGAATCACATGCATAAATGAAGAAATAAAACTGCAAGAGTTCCCGTTGTGGCTCAGAGAGTTAAGGACCTGACTAGTATCCATGACGATGTGGGTTTGATCCCTGGCCTTGCTCACAGGGTTAAGGATCCAGCGTTGCTGTGGCTGTGGTGTAGGCCAGCAGCTGCAGCTCCAATTTGACCCCTAGTCTGGGAACTTCCATATCTGCAGGTGTGGCCCTAAAAAGAAAATGAAAGGAAATAAAACTTCAATAAGAGCAATTAAGGAGATACTTACTGTGCCCTGAGAACGTATAATGGCAGGGGTGGGGGTGGAGGATGCAGATTTGACTTAGTCTAGCGTGTCAGTGCAGGAGGCTTCATGGAGGAAGTGATGTTTGACTTGGCCATTATATGGAGTCGCTTGGCCTTTTTTATCCTAAGCCGTGGGAAGCCACTGAGGGGTTTGAGACAAAAGCGTTACCTGATCAGACTCGTGTTTTGAAAAGTTCCCCTGACTTCAGTGTGGCAAGCATGTTGAAGAGAAGAAGACGGAGGCAGGAAAACTGGTGGGGAGGCTATTTTCGTGGTCCAGCTGAAAGATCATGGCGGCTTGTACTAGGGTGGTAGAAACAGAGGTGGAGAGAAGAGAGCTTGTTTGGGAGCTGTTTAGAAGGTAAAGGCAACCCACGCTTGCCAATATGGGAGACGAGGAAGACAGATGCCAATTTTGACTCAAGTTTCTGGCTTATATGGTGCTGCATTGTATTGAGATGGGGAAGGCTGGAGAAACTCTGGTTTGAGGAAAAGAGAGAAGTCTTTGGCTCCAGTTTGGGATGATGTTGAATTTGAGATGCTTTTGAAGGGGACGGTGTCAAGTAGGTACTTGGAGCTCCCAGGAGAGGTCAGGCCTGGAGCTATAAATCTTGAAGTCATTGGTGATAACCAGTGTTTAAAGCCATGAGGATAGGGAGTTCCCATGGAGGTGCAGCAGAAAGGAATCCAACTAGTACCCATGAGGAGGCAGGTTCCATCCCTGGCCTCGATCAGTGGGTCAGGAATCTGGCATTCCCATGAACTGTGGTGTAGGTTGCAGATGCGGCTCGGATCCCGCGTTGCTGTGGCTGTGGTGCAGGTCGGCAGCTGTAGCTCCAATTTGACCCCTAGCCTGGGAACCTCCATATGCTGCAGGTGGAGCCCTAAAAAGGAAAAATTAAAAAATTTAATATAGAAAAAATAAAGCCATGAGGATAAAAGAAATTACCCAAGGAGAGAGTCGAGAAAAGAAGAGGCCCCAAGACTAATCCCTGGAAAACACCTACATTCCAAGGTGGGGAATGAGAAGACCCTGAGAAGGAGAAGCTGGAGAAGCGGGAGGAAAACTAGGATCCTGTGCCGCCAAAGCCCAAGGACAGGAGGATTTCAAGAAGGTAAAGGTTCACAGACTTGAATACTATCAGGAGGTCAAAGAAAGGAAGGGAAAACTGTTGAGAGAATTTAGGGTTCATGGAGGTCCTTGAGCTCAGCCAGAGCTGTTGAAGGGGAGTGGTGGTGGCGGCAAAAAAATGGCTTCACTGTTTTGAAGAATTGTTGGGAAATGACTACACGGTATAAGAAATATATTCAAATCTTTGGAGAAGTTTGGCTGTGAAGGAAAACAGAGATGCTTTGGTAGCTGGAGAAAGAAGTAGAGGTTAGGGTTTCTTTAAAGATGGCAGAGGAGGGGCGTTCCTATTGTGGTTCAGTGGTAATGAACCTGACTAGTAACCATGAGGATGCAGGTTCAATCCCTGGCCTCGCTCAGTGGGTCGGGGATCTGGCTTTGCCATGAGCCATCGTGCAGGTTGCAGACACGGCTTGGATCCTGCGTTGCTGTGGCTGTGGCGTAGGCTGGCTCTGATTCCACCTCTATCCTAGGAACTTCCATATGCTGCGGGTGTGGCCTCAATCTGGGGTTAACAGATGCAAGCTATTACCTTTGGAATGGATAAGCAATGAGATCCTGCTGTATAGCACCAGGAACCGTATCTAGTTACTTGTGATGGAGCATGATGAAAGATAATATGAGAAAAAGAATGTATATATGTATGTGTGACTGGGTCACTTTGCTGTGCAGTAAAAAATTGACAGAACACTGTAAACCAACAATAATGGTAAAAACAAAAATTATTGAGAAAAAAAAAAGATGGCAGAGGAGGAGTTCCCACTGTGGTGCAACAGGATCGGGGGCATCTCTGCAGCACCAGGATGCAGGTTTGATCCCAGCCCCGCACAGTGGTTAAGGATCCAGCGTTTCCACAGCTGTAGCATAGGTGGAAACTGCAGCTAGGATCCGATCCCTGGCCCTGGAACTCTGTATGCCATGGGGTGGCCAAAAAAAAAAAAAAAAAAAAAAGATGGCAGAGGAGACTTGAGAATGTTTGGATGTCATGGGAAAGGATCCAGGTGAGAGTGACTGAATATACACAGTAGTGTGCTGGCACATGTTTAACTGGTTTTCTGAGGGGGGAAAAAAAGAAACCCCAATATGCAGCATTTGCTGATTTCTGTGGGGTAAATATTCTCATCATGACTGATTCTAAGGGGTCAGTATGAGGTCTCAAGACCTGCAAGTTGACTCCAGCATACCACTGAAATCCAGCAGAAAGGATTTAAATGTTCGGTTATCAGTTACTTTTTTCTTTTATGAATTTCCCATACCCCTACCTTGCCTGCTTTTATATTGAAACACTTTTTTTTCCTTGTTAATTCAATGAGCTCTTCATATACTATGGATATTAATCTTTTGTCATTAATTTCATTTACTGTGGATTTTTGTGTAAAGAAAAAGTATTTCTATAGTCAAAATCAATCAGTATTTCCCTTTAGGGTTTTCCCCTTGGTGTTCTGCATTTCTTTGTAAATTAGTAAACTGGCACTCTGCTTTGCCTTACATTACGTAAAATTGGTTGTAATGAATTAGCTTTCCAGAGGCTGAAGTGTTTTATAATGGATGAAATCTTGTGGGGTTTTTTTACGGCCACACATGCAGCATAGGGAAGTTCCTGGGTCAAGGATCAAACCCAAGCCACAGCAATAATCAGAGCCATGGCAGTGACAATGCTGGTCCTTAGCCTGCTGAGCCACCAGGGAACTCTGTGGCTTAGTCAAGTCACAAAGATGATGGACTGTGGCTCTTAGTGAATTCACTAGGACACTACCATCTTATGAGTTTGGAGCTGGAGTAGTACAGAGGTTTTGCTAGGATTATGGTAGATTATTGGTCAATGTCAGCTCCATATTGTGGACTCTGGGACCAAACAAAGCATTTTTTGACCTGTTGCTAAATAGTTAAAGTTGCTTCCTGAGGACGATCTGGGCTTCATGTAAGCAGCTTCATGGCCCAGCTCCAGAAGTCCTGCGACCTCCCATTTAGGTGAGAGCAGAGGTCAAACTGCTCAACTCTTATAACAATATCTACCAAACACCTCTTCGATTGGTTTCCAGAATAAATGGATCAATCCTCCATAAACAACAGAGATAATACACTAGCTCTCTAGCCCTTATCAGAGATGACAGGTTTAAATGACCTGCCATGTAGTTCTGATTACAATTCTAGAGAAGAGAACTAAAATTTTGGGGAAGTCTACTTAGAGCGGGGCATCTGCATTTTTCTCCATTGTAGGTCACATAATAAAAATGCATATATACTCGTACCGGTTGCATACATTGATAGTAATAGTGCAACATGGCCTGTTGGCTCCTCAACAATATGGGTATTAGAGACAGTAATACAAAAGCATCCCCCCAAAAGTCTAGTCAACTGTGTTCACTGAAAAGTGCACATTTGTAGGTCTGTTGTTGGCCATTAGTCAATTTTGATTGATTCAGTACAAAGAGCAGAACACTGATATGTAACAAAATGAACGGGAACAGCAGGAGTTTTCAGTCTGGGCCTGCCTCATGCTGACCTCACAGACAGACTCCCAATGGGGGCTTTACTTTTGGCAGTTTTAAGAACGAGGACACAGCCTCAGCTGCATCGGGAAGATTTAACCTTGCCTAGAGCCTGGCCATCCAACCTGAGGGGTTGGGATGATGTTCACCTGTAAGATTATTGGTGGACCCAGTTCACGGAGCTGAACGTTGACACACAATAGTAGTGGGCTTGATAATTTAGTCGCGAAGTTCCCATCATGGCTCAGCAGTAACGAACCCAACTAGTATCCATAAGGACACAAGTTCAATCCCTGGCCTCGCTTGGTGGGTTAAGGATCCAGCGTTGCCGTGAGCTGTGGTGTAGGTTGAAGATGAAGCTCAGATCTGGCATTGCTGTGGCTGTGGCATGGGCCAGGAGCTGCAGATCTGATATAACCCCTAGTCTGGGAACTTCCATATGCCACGATTGTGGACCTAAAAAGAAAAAAAAATTTTGGTTGTAAGCAGAATATAAATAAATAAATGACAACCTAATATCTGTATTCCCAAGGCAGTCATAAAAATGTCTCTTACAGTGTATTTTGTTTGTTTATGAAAATAAAGGACTGTCTACGCTCACCCAGACCTATGAACCAGATGCATTGTGTAATATGTGAATTATATCTCAATAAAACTATTATATTAGCAAAAAATAAAACCTATCAACCTCTTCTGACTATCCCATCACTGTGTCTTAAACTCGGCCAGGCCCTCTGCACCCTACCGAAGCTACACGAAATACAGGACAACCATCCATTCCTGACACCTGCCAAGAGTGGACCAGGCGTGGAAGTTGGCTCCGACCCTGCTGTTACGGCTTTGGTCTTTGGGGCTCACAGATCCCTGACTCTGCATACCGAGCCTAAGCTAAGAGGCTCCCTCTCCCAGTCCTGGGCTCTCAGGATCCTGTGACCTATACTCTCCTCAGCATCTCTCCCCCTGCATCCAGGGGAGGGGATCTGCACACAATTGTGACTTCTTTGCCACCAAATATAGTGCAGAATTCTGCAAAATCTATAAATGCATGGAACTCAAGACAGCTCAGCCATGGAAAAGGAGGGCTTTCCAGTCACCATCTGCCCAACCCACATGTCCAGTTGGAGTCTGCCTTTCCTTGAACAAATCAACAGAGCTTTTGTTTGCCCCCTGCAGTTTCAAGTTCAATGTGCTCAGATGTCTTGTCACAGCCATGAGAAAATATAATCTTGTGAATCACTGGAGGTCTAACAAATTGGATTTGGGGACTCTTATTCCAAAAAGTCCTTGATTGGAGATGGCAGCTCTGTAAATCTCCATGGTTGGGATCAATCTCTTCTAAATAGCTCATAAACTGTTCAGGATTAAAGGCGTGAGCAGAGAGGAAATTCATAATCTTCATTGCTTTCTCCATCACATCATGTGGTGAATCCGACTTGCAAAATTCATGGCATGAGACATGAGGCAAGGACAGCTGGGCCCACCAAATTTCTCTTGGCTCAAATACATTGTTTAAATCTTATTTGCCTTTCAAAGCAGATGCTCCGTGTATAACGAATGAACTTCTTCATGTTCAGAACTTTTTAAAATGCCTACTTTGGGCTGGCTGGAACCTTCTAATTTGTGCGGGTTGGCATTTAAAAAAAAACATAGACTCTGGAGCCAGACCCTTTAGGTTGAAATCTCAGTGTGCCTCTTGTGAACTATGTGTCTTGGACAAAATGTATAATATCTTTGTGTCTCGGTTTCTTCTTTTCCTGTAAAATTCAGAAATGCTAATAAGAGTACTTATATAAGGGAGTTGTTATGAGGATGAAATAAGTTGACATTTGTAAAATGCTTTGAACAGTACTAGCATATAACGAGTCCTGTCAGTATTAGTTAAGTAAATTAGATTAGTTAATTTTGCTAAAAATCTCAGGCAGGCACAAACAACTACTCCCCATTTCCCAGGCCATGTTTGGGTCTGTGAGCTTCATGTCAGACACCTTGGATAAGGGACATATGGTCATTTATCCTCCTGGGTCCTCCAAGCTCTCTTCTTCAGTCAAATTAGACCATTTGAAACCTGTGTATTTGGTCACCTTTGCAGGACCACCTTTCCTGAGCTTTATTTCTTTTTATTTTTTTATTTTTTTATTTTATTTTATTTTATTTTTTTTTGCTTTTTAGGGCTGCACCCATGGCATATGGAGGTTCCCAGGCTAGGGGTCCAGTCGAAGCTACAGCTGCCAGCCTACGCCACAGCCACAGCAACACTGGATCCAAGTCACCTCTGCAACCTACACCACAGCTCATGGCAACGCCGGATCTTTAACCTGCTGAGCTAGGCCAGGGATTGAACCGGATGTCCTTATGGATGCCAGTTGGATTTGTTAACCACTGAGCCATGCCAGGAACTGCTATACCTTCAACTTTTGATCCCTACAATAAAGAGTCATGGAATTCCCTGGTGGCCCAATGTGATAAGGATCCAGCATTGTCATTGCTGTGGCTCAGGTCACAGCTATGGCATTGGGTTCAATCTCTGGTTCCGGAATTTCCATATGCCAGTGGTGTGGCAAAAAAAGAAAAAGAAAAAAAAAAAAGATCTCTGTGTGTACCTAATAGCAAATCCCCCTAATGGATAAAACGAATAGGAAAAAGATTTTTCAAAGGAAATATAAGGCTTGAACAACATTATAAACTAACTAGACCTTACAGGTATCTACAGAACACTTCACCCAACAATAGCAGAATGTACCTTCTTCTCAAGTGACCATGGAACATTTTACAGGCTAGGCCACAAGCTAGGCCATAAAACAAGCCTCAGTAAATTTTAAAGGATCAAAATCTGGAGTTCCTGTCGTGGCTCAGTGGTTGATGAATCCGACTAGGAACCATGAGGTTGCAGGTTCGATCCCTGGCCTCACTCAGTGGGTTAAGGATCCGGCGTTGCTGTGAGCTGTGGTGTAGGTCGCAGACGTGGCTCAGATCCTAGATCCTGCATTGCTGTGGCTATGGTGTAGGCTGGCGGCTACAGCTCTGATTAGACCCCTAGCCTGGGAACCTCCCTATGCCATGGGTGCAATCCTAGAAAAGACAAAAAAAAAAAAAAAAAAAAGAGAGAGAGAGAGAGAATCAAAATATTACAATGTATGTTTTCTGACCACAATGGAGTGACAGTAGAAACAAAAAAGAGAAAAAAAAATTTGGTGGTGGTGGGGGAGTTCTCAGTGGTGGCACAGAGCAAAAGAATCCAACTAGTATCCACGAGGATGCAGGTTTGATCCCTGGCCTCACTCAGTGGGTTGGGGATCCAGCATTGCTGTGAGCTGTGGTGTAGGTCACAGATGTGGCTCAGATCTGGTGTTGCTGTGGCTGTGGTGTAGGCCAGTGGTTACAGCTCAGATTCAGCCGCTAGGCTGGGAACCTCCATATGCCGTGGGTGTGGTCCTAAAAAAGCAAAATAAATAAATAAATAAATAAACATCATACTCATATATAACTATGGGTCAAAGAAGAAATAAGAGAAATTAGAAAATGCTTTGAGATGAATAAAAATGGTGGCACAATATACAAAAATTTGTGGGATGAAGTGAAAATAGTGCTTCATTAATAATGAAACATTAATTAATAGTGAAACATTAATATGGTGGTATTTGGTACCAAAGCCAGACACAGATGTCGTAAGAAAATAAAACCAACATCTTTTTTTTTCCATTTTTTTATTACTCAAATGAATTTATCACATCTGTAGTTGTATAATGATCATAACAATCTGATTTCACAGGCTTTCCATCCCACAGCCCAGGCACATCCCCCCACCCCCCAAACTGTCTCCTCCGGAGACCATAAGTTTTTCAATGTCTGCGAGTCAGCATCTGTTCTGCAAAGAAGTTCCGTCTGTCCTTTTTTCAGATTCCACATGTCAGTGAAAGCATTGGATGTTGGTGTCCCATTGTATGCCTGACTTCACTTAGCATGACAATTTCTAGGTCCATCCACATTGCCAAAAATGCTGGTATTTTGTTCCTTTTAATGGCTGAGTAATATTCCATTGTGTATATGTACCATATCTTCTGGATCCACTCCTCTGTCGATGGACATTTAGGTTGTTTCCATGTCTTGGCTATTGCAAACAGTGCTGCAATGAACATTGGAGTACATGTGTCTTTGGTTTTCTCTGGATAGATGCCCAGGAGTGGGATTGCTGGATCAAATGGTAGTTCTATGTTTAGTTTTCTGAGGAATCTCCATACTGCTTTCCACAGTGGTTGCACCAATTTACAATCCCACCAACAGTGTACTAGTGTTCCTTTTTTTCCACCCCCTCTCCAGCACTTCTTGTTTGTAGACTTTTGGATGATGGCCATTCTAGCTGGAAAACCAACATCTCTTACAAATATAGATTTTTGTTTGTTTTTTGCTGTTTTTTTAGGGTCACACCCACGGCACATGGAAGTTCCCAGCCTAGGGGTCCAATCAGAGCTACAGCCACCTACACCACAGCCACAGCAACACCAGATCCAAGCCACATCTGCAAACTACACCACAGCTCACGGCAACACCGGATCGTTAACCCACTGAGCAAGGCCAGGGATTGAACCCATATCCTCATGGATCCTGATCAGATTCTTTTCCACTTAGCCACAAAGGGAACTCCCTCTTATGAATACAGATGTAAAAATCATCAACAAAACACTAGAAAGCCAAATGCATCAACATTTAAAAAGGCTTACACTCCATGACACAGTGGAATGAATCCCAGGGATGTGAGGTTGGTTTAACATCTGAAAATTAATAATGTAATACAACATATCAATAGAATAAAAAATGAAAAAGATCATTTCGATAGATGCAGAAAAGGCATTTGAAAAATTCAATACTCCTTTATGATAAAATAAAGTAGGACTAAAAGGGAACTTCCTCAACCTGATAAAAGGCATCTATGAAAAATGCACAGTTAACATGATAGTTAAGAGTGAAAGGCTGCATGCTTTCCCCATAAGATCAGGAACAAGACAAAAACGTCCACTCTCACAATTTCTATTCAACATTGTACTGGAAGTTCTAGCTGGGGCAATTAAGCAAGAAGCAATAAATAAAAGACATACAGATTAAAAAGGAAAAAGTAACACTATCTCTATTCGCAGATGACATGATCTCATATATAGAAAATCCTAAGGAATCCACTCTAAACTATTCGAACTAATAGATGAGTGAAGCAAATTTGCAGAATACAAGAGGGACACACAGGATCAGCTGTCTTTCTATTTTTGCAGTGAACATTTCAAAAATGAAATTAAGAAAACAATTCTATTTCACACTGTATGTTAGTCAAACCATTACGCCTGAATGTCCTAGGCCCTGCCTATGTCTCTGACCTGGCCTTCTGTGCTGCAAGTCCACTGGACTGTTTTCAAGTGCCTCACCATGCTCCCTCCTACCACAGGGTCTTTGCACATGCTGTTCCCTCTATGGATGCTTCCTTCCCTGCCTCACCTGGTGACTCCAACTCTCCCTTCGGTTACCAGTTTAAAACGTCACCTCCTCAGGGAAGCCTTCCCTGATAGCCCGAGTCCTCTATTTTATGCTCTCAGAACTCTTTGACTTCTCTGGGACCCTCATTACAGTTGCACTTTTCCCTATTTATGGTATCATTTGATTAATATCTGTCTCTTTCATTAGCTCGGAAGATTTTTATTCACCATTACCTCTCTGGTGCCACATACAGCCTTTGACGCAGAGTAGGCCCTGAATTGTATTTGTTAAACAAATGAATAAGCCTCAATAACAATTTTAAATGCTAATTAAAGCAACAATGTTCTACCCTACTATGCCCATAGATTGGCAAAAGTTAAAAAGATTGAAAATACCCAGTGTGGGCAAGGGTTGAAGAAAATGAGCATTCACATACTCCTGGCTCTGGGTGTATAGATTGCTATGTCCTTTGTGGATGGCAATCGCACCTTCAAATGTTCACACTGCTGGCCTCCACAATTCTGTCCATGAAAATGTATTCCAAGAAAAGGATCACTTATGGGCATGTGGTATACCCAGGTGCATAGCTACGGAAGCACTGTTTATAACAGGAGAAGGTTGAAAAACAACGTACATGTTCAACCATAGAATATTAGTTAACTGAATCACAGTGCAGGCATACAATGGCAATTTATTGGCCGGCCATGCTGTGTGACTATTTATTTATTTGCTTATTTTTCTTTCTAGGGCCGTACCCGCGGCATATGGAAATTCCCAGGCTAGGGGTCAAATTGGATCTGCAGCTGCCGGCCTACACCACAGCCACAGCCACAGCCACAGCCATGCCAGATCTGAGCTGTGTCTGCGACCTACACCACAGCTCATGGCAACACTGGTTCCCTAACCCACTGAGCGAGGCCAGGGATCAAACCCATATCCTCATGGATACTAGTCAAATTCATTATAGCTGAGCCACGATGGGAACTCCTGTATGGCTATTTAAAGTGATAGTGTAGGGAGTTCCTTTGTGGCACAGTGGGTTAAGGATCAGGCATTGTCACTGCTGTGGTCAAGGGTCGACACCTGGCCTGGGAAACTTCCACAGGCCACATGTGCAGCCAAAAGAAAAAGAAAAGAAAAGAGAAAAAGGAAAGAAAACTAAAGATAGGATACCAAAGGTAAATATGCATATATGACCATATGCATATGTATTATAGATAAATACACATATAAAAATGATCCAAACTAATCATCACAAAAGCATTTTAACAGTAGTTGTTATAGGTTGTAGGACTAGGGGTGACCTTTATATTCTCTTTTTGCTTGTCTTTATCTTCTACAATTAGTATCTCTTACTTTCATCATAAAAGATATTTCCTTTTGACAAAACATTACAATGAGAACTAGAGGCCAAGAGAGAAGGGCCAGTCATGCTGGCTAGCCAGCCCATTATCTCCCAGTAGGCAAATCTACGTGGGGGAGCATATTTTAATCAGAAGGTTGCTTAGTGACCATAGAACCAGAGCAAAAGGCTTATCTGGGTGGCTTTTTTTTTTTTTTTTTTGGTGTGTGTGTCTTTGTAGGGCCTCACCCACAGCATATGGAGATTCCCAGGCTAGGGCTCAAATCAGAGCCATGGCTGCCAGCCTACGCCACAGCCACAGCAATGCAAGATCCAAGCTGCATCTGAGACGTACACCACAGCTCACGGCAATGCTGGATCCTTAACCTTAACCCACCAAGTGAGGCCAGGGATGGAACCCACAACCTCATGGTTACTAGTTGGATACGTTTCTGCTGAGCCACAACGGGAACTCCCAGCTGGGTGGCTTTACTCTCCAAAGACAACAGGCAACAAAAACCCAAAAGCCTGATGTGTTCCTCTCCACTACAGTGATACACTGCCTGCCCTGAAGACACTGCCTTTACAATGGCCTGAAACACCTAGTGCCCCAAGAATCCACCCCAAGATTGTTGATCTCATTGCGCTGGCCCCTTGCTCCTTCTCAGCCTCCCCCGACCATGACCCTGGCTGACAGTAAACTCTCAGCTCCACACCCCAGCTTTGCAACCATCTGAGGTCTGATGTCTGACCGTCTGTTTCAGCATTTGCCCTTGGCCCCACAGAGGCCTAGTTTGCAGCCTCTCCTGGATGGATTTCAGTTTGGACTTGCCCCTTGACTCTTCCTGCTAAGCCTCTCCAGTGGCAGAACCCCACTCGGGACCCTGCCTCTCCCTGTCCCACTCGTGGGCTGGGGGAGGTGTGTGGGGATTCAGACCTACTCCTGACAAGTGACTCAGACATTTCAAGAAGCCGAGTGAGGCCCTCAGACTAGAGAGCCCTGGCTGGGCCTGGCCAACTCCTGCTCTCTCCACTTTGCTTTTCTCTGTCTGACGTTGACGGCTCCCGTTCAGGTGGACACATCATTTCTTTAGCTTATAATTCTGTGCTAAGTTACTAGCAATTTCTTACTCTTCCTGCTTTGGGCCTGGGAAATATTTCGCCCCTGAATCATTTTTCTTTCTTTTTTTTTTTTTTTTGCTTTTTAGGGCCGCACCTGCAGCATATGGAAGTTCTTGGGCTAGGGGTCAAATCGGAGCTACAGCTGCCGGCCTACACCACGGCCACAGCAACACCAGATCCGAGCCACGCCTGCAACATATGACACTGGATCTTTAACCCACTGAGAGAGGCCAGGGCTCAAACCCATCCTCATGGATACTAGTTGGGTTCTTAAATCACTGAGCCACAATGGGAACTAGCTTTATCTTATCTACCACATGCTAATTGTATTACTTTGAGGGAGGGATTGCCCCCCCGCAATGCTCCTATACAGAGTTAAGCTGCTAATCGACAGAAACCAAATTATATTTTAAATTTCTCAGATATCCTCAGTGCCTAACACAATGCCATGCATGCAGTAGGTGCTCAATGATAGCTGAGTGAAAGAATGAATTGAATGAAACCAGATGCAAAAGATAAATGTAGGACAGAATGAAAACATTGAATAAATCCGTCTTTTCAAGTTAGTCTTTTTTTTTTTTTTTTTTTTTTTTTTTTGCTTTTGACCTTGTCTATGACATGAAGAATTTCCCAGGCCAGGGATCAAACCTGTGCCACAGCTGTAACCAGAGCCACAGCAGTGACAACACCTAATTCTAACCTGCTGAGGCACAAGGGAACTCCTTGAATTCAAGTCTTAAAATGTAAATTTGTTATTAGTGGCATAAATAATCTATGAATCCCCTCTCTCTCTCTCTTTTTGGCTGGACTGGCAGCAGGTGGAAGTTCCTGGGCAGGGATCAAAACTGAGCTGCAATTGTGACCTTCATCACAGCTGTGGCAATGCCAGATCCCTAACCCACTGCACCATATGGTAACTTCCAATCCATTTTTTTTTTTTTTGTCTTTTTAGGGCCACACCCACGGCATATGGAAGTTCCCAGGCTAGGGGTTGAATCAGGGCTGTAGCTGCCAGCCTACGCCACAGTCACAGCAACGCAGCATCCGAGCCATGTCTTCGACCTTCACCACAACTCACGGCAACGCCAGATCCTTAGCCCACTGAGCAAGGGCAGATTTCAAACCGGTGTCCTCATGCATACTAGTCGGATTCATTAACCGCTGAGCCATGGCAAGAACCCCCCATTCTTATTTTTTTTTAAAAAAAGAAAACAAAAACAAAAGAATAAAGTAAAGGTTCCCTTTCATCAGCCATCAAACCTAATCTCATCCCTAGAGGTAACCACTGTTTGACATACATCCTTTTTTTCTCTCTTTTTTGGCCGCCCCCTGGCATATGGAGTTCCCAGGCCAGAGATCAGATCTGAGCTGCAGTTGCAACCTAAGCTGCAGCTGGGGAAATGTCAGATCCTTTAACCCACTGTGCCAGGGCCAGGGATGGATCTTGCATTCCAGCATGCTCAAGGGATGCTGCTGATCCCACTGCAGCACAGCGGGAACTCCCATACATCCTTCTAAAGTACTTTGTATGTATATCTATACGTGCACAGACAGGGAGTGAACGCAAAGACATAGTGTCAAATGAAAAAACAGTCATAAGCTATTTACAGTCTGCAACGTATTCTTTTAAACCCTCATGAACTATTATTTTAGTTCTAGACACAATTCCAGTGTGTGTGGGGAGGTGCTTGCCCACACTAACAAGCGATTCTTGGACACCAGCAGGGTGACTGAGATATCAAGGCAATCCCGATACAATCTGATAGTGTCAGATCCCACAGGTTAAGGCTTCAGCATCACAGGACGCCCCCCACCCCAACTTCAGATGCCAATTCGCAAGTCCGGGTTACTTCTGCTTCTGACTAGGTGGCTATAAATCAGAGGTCCCCATGACCCCCTCCTCGGGTTCAATTCATCTGCTAGAGCAGCTCATGGAACTCAGAGAAACACCTTCTTACCTTTACCAGTTTTACTGAAGGATGTGATATGATAAGGATACAGATGAACATCCCAATGGAAGAGAAGCACAGGGCAAGGTAGGTGGAGAGGGGGTGGAGGTTCCATGCCCCTCTTAGGTGTGCCCCTCTCTGGGCACCTCCACCTGTCCACCAATCTGGAGGCTTTCTGAAGCCCATACTTTCGGGATTTTGTGCTCCATCACATAGCCATGGCTCAACATTAATTCCATTTTCAGCCTTCCATCCTTTTCAAGAGAATGGGGTAGGTGGGGCTGGGGCTGAAAATTCCAAACTTCCGATCATGGCTTGGTCTTTCTGGTCACCACCTCCTACCTTGGAGCCACCCAGGAGCCCACCCAGAGTCGCCTCATGGGAACACTCCTATCACCCAGCTAATCACCAGGGTCTCAGGAGCCCTGTGTCAGGAACCAGGTTTAAAAACCAAGTATTAGGGAGTCCCTGTCGTGACCCAGTGGTTAATGATTCCGACTAGGAGCCATGAGGTTGCAGGTTCAATCCCTGGCCTCACTCAGTGGGTTAAGGATCCGGCGTTGTCGTGAGCTGTGGTGTAGGTCGCAGACATGGCTCGGATCTGGCATTGCTGTAGCTGTGGTGTAGGCCGGCAGCTACAGCTCTGATTAGACCCCTAGCCTGGGAATCTCCATATGCCAAGGGTGTAGCCCTAAAAAAGACAAAAAAAAAAAAAAAAAAGCAAGTATTAGAACAAAAGATGCAGAGTTCCTGTTACGGCTCAGCAGGTTAAGAACTGCTCTCTAGCCATTAGCTCATTATATCATCTTAAGAACCATCATTCCCATAGTAAAGATGAGAAAGGTGAGGTTCAGAAAGGTTAGGTTGCTTGCCCAAAGTCACCCAGCCCCTCAGGAGCAGAAGAGAGTTTCAAACCTGCTGGACTGATAATGTATTTAGGCAGAGATGGGATTAAGATGATGGAATAGAAGGACTGGAGCTCAACTTCTCTCCTAAAAACAACAAAATTACAACCAAATGCTGATCAATCTTCAACCAAATGGACCGGAAACTTTCAAAAAGATATCCTCCTCCAGAAGACAAAGAGGAGGCCACATCAAGAGGTAGGAGGGGTGATTTTGCAATATAAACAACCCCACACCTCCCGGGTGGGAAGCCCCACAGACTGGAAAGTAACTGGTTCACAGAGACTCACCTGCAGGAGTGAGAGTTCTGAGCCCCACATCAAACTCCCACGTGCGGGGATCTGGCACTGGAAGAAAGAGCCCCCGGAGCATCTGGCATTGAAGGCCAGTGGGGCTTGTGTGCAGAAGCCCCACAGGACTGGGGGAAACAGAGACCCCATTCTTAAAAGGCACACACAGACTTTCACGTGCACTGGGTCCCAGGGCGAAGCAAAGTCTCCATAGGAATCTGGGTCAAACCTGACTGCAGTTCTTGGAGGACATCCTGGGAAAACAGGGGTGAATGCAGCTTGTTGTGAAGGAAGGTCATTGGAAGCAAAACTCTTGGGAATATTCAGCAGCTGCCTTTCTCTGGAGGGGGCCATTTTGGGGAAATCTGGCCCCACCCATCAGTCAGCTGCTGAGAAGCCCCAGGGCAAACAACCCTCCAGGTGGGATCACAGCCCTGCCCCTCAGTAAACAGGCTGCCTAAAGTCCCCTCAGGCACACAGCTGCCTCTAATCCCATCCAGAGACTAAGCCCCACTCACCAGAGGGATAGGAATCAGCTCCAGTCACCAGTGGGCAGGCATCAGCCTCTCCCATCCGGAAGCCTACATCAAAGCCCCCCATACCAACTTCAGCCACAAGGGGGGCAGACACCAGAAGTAAGAGAGGCTAAAACTCTATTATCTCCAAAAAGGTCACCACACCAAAAACCTATAAAAATGCAAAGACAGAGAACTATAACTCAGATGAGGGAGAAAGGAAAAACCCCAGAAAATCAGCTAAGCGATGAGGAGATTCTCAGCCTCCAGGAAAAAGACTTCAGACTGTTGATGCTGAAGATGATGCAAGACATTGGAAATCAAACCTGCTGGACTCACAGTTCTGTATTCCTAGCGCTCTCGGTAGGTTACTGCCCTGGCTCTAGTCCCATCCCGAGACCCAGATACATTCTGGTCCTTGAATTCCAGGCCACAGCCCCATTGCAGTATAATAAAGTGCACACATCCTAAACGTGCCGCTTAATGAATTTGTGCATATTTTTACATACACCAGCGTCTACGTATCCAATTCGTGATGTAGAATTGGTGCATTTCCTGCACCCAAGAAGCCTCCGTCCCCGACCCTCCTTAGTCAATCTCCCCTCGAGGTGACTGCTTCTCTGAGCCCTCTAGCACCAGAGATAAACACATGTTCTTTACTAGCTCTTGTGAGTTTCTCTTACCTGCCACCAGGGGTCCTAATCCAGTGTGTCTCAACCTGTAAATTGCCCCCCCCCCCCGTTCTTGGCTTTCGAAATCGAGCATTTTCTTTTTAATAAAACAGAAGAGAATACAGAGCTTCCTGGTGGCCTAGCAGCTAAGCATCCAGCGTGGTCATCGCAGTGGCTTGGGTCGCAGCTGTGGCTCGGGTTCGATCCCTGGCCCAGGAACTTCCACAAGCTGTGGGCATGGCCAATAAATAAAAGAGACTGGATGATATCAGAGTACATCATAGGTAGTAAGGGTATTATTTTGAAACGTCATGAGTCTGCGTGTATGAGATGTCAGCAATGTCAAATTCTAAAGATTCTGGCAGGAGGCAGACTGGTGTGGGTGGAGGCAGAATTGAGAGGGGAGAAAACGGACAAGCTGAGAAGTGCAGGTGTGATGGGAAGAGGGAGACACATCACTGGCTGGAGAGGGGTGTACTGGGGTTGAGGCAGGGATCACATGTTTTGTTTTTCATAAGCATCTTGAGCAAGCTTTGGCGCAAGCTGGTTGAAAGGAGCCTAGGATGGTGGAAAGAGCTTGGGCTTGACCTCAGTTTTGTTTTGTTTTTTTTTCCCTTTTAAGGCCGCACCCGTGGCATATGAAGGTCAACAAACTAGGGGTCAAATTGGAGCTATAGCTGCTGGTCTACACCATAGCCACAGCAACGCAGGATCCAAGCCTAGTCTGCGACCTACACCACAGCTCACGGCAAAGCCGGATCCTTAACCCACTGAGCGAGGCCGAGGATTGAACCCTCGACCTCATGGTTCCTAGTCGGACTGGTTTCCGCTGCGCCACAATGGGAACCCCTTGATCTCAGTTTAAATCCCATCTCTGTCAGATGACGTGAAGTTTCAAGCTCAGGCTTGGGAGCTACACTGGCTGAGCTCTAGCCACAGCTCCACACTTAGATTCCACAGTGTGGTCTTTGGGCCAGTTACTTGATGTGCCTCAGTTTCCCTTTCCCACAAGTGGGCATAACCATAGCCCCCACTCCAGAAGGTTGCTGCAAGAAGTGAGACAATACATGAACTGAGAACAGTGAGTGTCAGGCACATAATTAGAGCTTGCTTCGAATTAGCTGCTATTATTATTGCTGGCTACTTGGCCTTGGCCACGTTATTTAACCTCTTATCTGTCATTCAACCTCTCATTTAACTTCTCATCATTCCTCACTTGATTGCTCTAAGGATTCAAAGTGCTGGACACGTAATAGGTATTCAATAACAGTTCTCTTGGTGCTTTAAATGGTTATAATAATATTGAACATATGAACACTTGCTTTATGCCAGGCATTTTACCTAGTACCTTAATTATCCCACTTAATTATTGAGACAACCATATGAGGAAGGTGTGATATTGAGAAGCAAGTAACTCTAGTTTAGGAATGAGGAACCTGAAAGTGAAATAGATTGTGACTGGCCCAATGGCATATTCCAAGTGGCTCAGCTGAGATGTAAACTCTTTTCAAATATTGATGCTGGAGTGGGTGAAGGCCAATTGTTGGTTAATTCAGTGACTGATCCTTTACTGCAATTTGGCTAAATATTGATTCCCCTCACTGGCGGGGTGTGAGGGGCTTTCATGCATTTCTCTAAGAAGAAGAACATTTTGCTGCCCCCTAGTGGCCCACCAAGTTCTTACCTCCACCTTCCACTTCATTTTAAAAAACCAAAACAAATTAACCGTCTTTTTTATTCTAATAATTTCCCTCTAGGAAAGGTGTTATCTTAGGAGAGACAAGGAAAATAGATGATTAGGGGTGACTTTCATTATTGGCTTTTTGCCTGTTTTTTTAATATAGGAGAAAATATGAGTGTCTCTTACACCACCCAGCGTGATGTGCCTTCAATATTTTTCCCCCAAGAGAAATGCAACACAGCAACCGACCCTGCTGCAGGGGAGCATTCTGACAGTTGGTTCATGCTGCAGATCCCCCCCACTGCTGGATTTCTCCAAGTAGGGTCCCAGTTTCCATCCCTACAGAAATGTCTTCTCCCTCCATCCGCTGCCTCAGCTCCAGGGAAAGCTGACACTGGTCTCCAGCGGGCACATCAGGAGGTCCTGCTTGCACGCAGGGACAGCATAGGGAGCCTAGGCAGAGCCACGCCTCCCAGCGTGTCTGATGTGGGCACCCAACTGTCAGCTACTCACTGAATTAAGAGGGTGGGCCGGTGCCTGCTACAATATGAAGATCCGTGGTGTGAAATGGAAGGTGCAGCGCCATTCCATTCATGTATTTATTTTATATACGCACTTATAGGTGTATATTCTGCTTATACATATACATACATGCACATATGTTGATGCCTACATACCTGCCACAGGAAGTTATGTCCAAATATTGACGACGTTTAGCATCTGGGAGGTAGGTAGGATTGTGGATGAATTTTCTCTGTACCTAACCTATATCTTCCTTTTCTCTTTTTAGGGCCACACCTGCAGCATATGGAGGTTCCCAGGCTAGGGGTCCAATCGGAGCTGCAGCTGCCAGCCTGCGCCACAGCCACAGCAACGCCAGATCTGAGCCGTGTCTACAACCTACACCACAGCTCATGGCAACACCAGATTCTTAACCCACTGGGTGAGGCCAGGGATCGAACCCGCAATCTCATGGTTCTTAGTTGGATTCATTTCTGCTGAGCCACAAGGGGAACTCCTTAACCTCTATCTTCTAAATATTCCCTAGTAAATATATATTAGATCCATAAGCCCCAGTTCTTGGTCACTCTCCCCCGAAAATAAACCTGCATAGCCATAGGTCCTGCATGCAACAGATTTCAAGAATTCAGTCTCATTGTCTCTAAAATGACTGCTCAAACCTGTCAGATGGGAGGTCCTAATTGGCAGGGTGGAAAATAAGTCACTGTGGCAGAGAGATTAGCACGTGTTTCTAGAAAGTTTGGATCAGGGGCAGGGTGTCAGGATTAGTCTGGAGGACAGGGCTCCCTGGCACCCTGAGGACAGGTACCGGGAAAGAAAAGGTTCCCTCTGATCCTCCTCTCGACTCCCTTCTTCCCTCATCGGCCAGTTCATTTATCCATTCAGCCAGCAAATATTCACCAAAGACCTACTTACGTACTTCGAAATATACTCACAGCCGTGCAGGCGCTGGACTAGCATCTGGGGATACAGGGATGAGAAGCACGGTGCCTGCCCTCAGAAAGCTCACCATTTACTGGAGGAGACAGACAGACAAGTCGCATGATCCTCAGCCACTGATCGAGGCAGGTCCAGGATGCTGCGGAGTCAGGGAGGAACAACTGGCTCACTCTGCCTGGGGGCAAGGGAGCTTCACAAAGCTGGTGACAGCGGGGCTGGGTCTTAAGGGATGGGGAAGAATTTCCCAGGAGGACTGGGAGCAAGGAGCACCTTCCAAGTATATGCAATGAGATGTGATGGGGCGCTGTGGGATTTTAAGCTAGGAGGGCAACGGGATCGGTTGACTCACTCTCGGACTCAATATATGTGTGCCATGCACTGCACTAGGTGGTGGGGTGATGGCGGGGAATAAACCAACGCCTATAGAGCTTACATGTTAGTTGGAGAGATTGACACAGAGCCAAGCGATACAAATAAAGCAAAGGATGGGACTAGAGAGATGAGACAAGCGACCAAGTGACATTTGCACAAGACAGGATGAAGTGAGGGAGCGAGGCTGCTGAATGAATGGGGAAAGATTCATCCAGGCAGAGGGAACTGCAGCTGCAAAGGCCCCGAGGTGCAAGCGTGCTAGACTTGATCAAGGAACAAGCAGGTGGGGCGGGGGAGGGCTGGAGCAACATAAGGGTGGGTGGGTGGGTGACGTAGAGGAGGACCCAATCCCTAGGGCCTTGTGAGCCACGCACAGCCAGGGGTGGAGCTCTCCCTCTGAGCGGGGTGGGGTGCATTTGCTGAGACCCCGTGCTGGGGTGTGAGGGTAAACTGAGGCATTAGGATGATGCAAAGGTCTTCACCCAAAAACCTGGAGGGATGGAGATGCCGTGAAGTGACAGGGAGGAAACTCAGGGGATGCTTAGGAGGACCCCAACTTGGACGTGCTGAGTTTGAGAGGCCTATTAGACCTCGAAGGGGAGCGGTCAAGCAGGCAGCTGGATCGTCTGCCTGGAACCCAGAGGAGGGTTCAGAGCAGCAGGTATCTAGTGAGAGCAAAGGAAAACCAGGTGATGGAATTCCTGCTGTGGCTCAGCGGTAACGAACCCAACTAATATCCATGAGGACACAGGTTTGATCCTTGGCCTCGCTCTGTGTATTAAGGATCTGGCGTTGCCGTGAGCTGTGGTGTAGGCCACAGATGTGGCTTGGAACCCGAGTTGTTGTGGCTGTGGCGTAGGCCGGCAGCTGCAGCTCTGGTTCAACCCCTAGGCTGAGAACTGCCATAGGCCGTGGGTGTGGCCCTAAAAAGCAAAAAAAAAAAAAGAAAAGAAAACAAAACAAAAACAAAAGAGAGAGGGAGACAATGGGAGGTGAGGAAGTAGAGGCTGCCAGAAAAGACAGCTGGAATTCCAGAGTCTTGCTACAAAAGAGGGCACAAAAATGGACTGGTGGGTAGACAGGGATATTGCGTCAAGAAAGCTGTGTTTTTCTTAAAGAGAAGGGACATGACAGCATGCTCGAATGTGGGTGGCAATGCTCCACTGGGTGGGAGGAAGGGGTTAAAGATGCGGGAACAAGAGGGGACATGTGCTTGAGCAAAGTCCTTGAGTACTGCAAAGGAGAATCAACGGCAAATTTGATCTGTACACACACACACACACAAATCAGCATTTTGTGTCTTCGTTGAAACACGGCACTCACACCACACACACACACACAGAGCAGTGCAGCTCTAGGCACCCATGAACTTGCCAAGGACCTTCACATCCCGAGCTCATCCAATCCTCTCTAAAGGCCTGCCGGGTAGTGAAGTCATTCCTTTCATGTCCATTTTTGAGATGGGAAAAGAGAGTCCCCGAGAGGCTAAGTGATGGCCCAAGGTCCGCAGCCAGTGTCCAGTGGACCTAGGGTTCCAATCACAATCAGGTCTTTCCCTGTCTCCTTGGCTGCCCATTTTAGCCAGTTTTCAAGGGGCGGGGGAAGCAGATTCCTGAGGTATGTCCACTCGTGAGTATGGAAACCAGTGTCTCTGTGTGTGTGTGTGTGTGTGTGTGTGTAGGGGGGCTGCCTCGTTCACCACACTGATCCAGGCCAGCCCTTGGCAGGACTCCCTCCCCAGAGTCGGCTTCAGAGTGGCCGGCTGGCAGCTGGCGAGGTTCCTGGACAGTACCCTCTTGAAGCCGAGAGCCCCTTGAAAGGCACTGCAGTGGCACGGGGTGCAACAAGCTCAGGCCCTGTGCTTCTGCCCCAGAGAAGATGATGGCGCTGGAGGAGACAGAAGCCACAGGCAGAGCCTGCCTTGAGAAGCGCTGGACTCCTCTGTGTGACAAAGAGGGGAGACGGAACAGTGCCCGGGGCAGTGGCTGTCCCATTGAGGCTGTTTCAGGATGACAGTTTGAAGGCGCTGGTTGAAGGAGGGAAGTGACAAGCTGAGCTGTGTGGCAGGAGTGGGTGGGAGGCAATCTAGGCTCTGCGGAAAATCGCACAGGAACCCTCCTTCGTGACAGTGAACGAAGCAGAGAAATGTCACTTGCAGGCCTGGAAACGGCCAGGAGGCATCATAATGATTCCTGCTGCAGCCTCCTCCTCAGCTGGGAGCTGGGGCTGCAGGGCGAGGTGGTCAGGCTTGTCAACAACTTGGTGACAAATAGACATAGCTTTCGACGCCTAGATACCAGAGTCAGGACCAAGAGCCCTGAAGTCCCCTTCCCGGAGGAGCTGAGTGGCCCAGATGCTGGAAAGGGGGCCAGAGGATGGGCATCCGTCCCAGCCAATCAGGCAGGAGCCGAAGGCCGTGGGGAGGCTGAGTGGCTCTGTTTGCAGGAGGGGAGGGCCAGATACTGCTCTCTGAATGACAGCTGAAGACAACAAGCTCCGAGGGGAGGACAGAGGAGCACAGGACTGGCCAGGGAGCTCACAGCCCATTCAAGATCATAAAGCAGAGCTCCTGCTGTGGCTCAGCTCAGTGGCAACAAACCCGACTAGGATCCATAAGGATGCGGGTTCGATCCCCGGCCTTGCTCAGTGGGTTAAGGATCGGCGTTGCCATGAGCTGTGGTGTAGGACGCAGATGCGGCTTGGATCCCACATTGCTGTGGCTCTGGTGTAGCCAGCAGCTACAGCTCCAGTTCGACCCCTAGCCTGGGAACCTCCATATGCCACAGGTGCAGCCCTAAAAAATTTTTAAAAAAAGAGAAAGAAAGAAAGGAAGGAAGGAAGGAAGGAAGGAAGGAAGGAAGGAAGGAAGGAAGAAAGAAAGAAAGAAAGAAAGAAAGAAAGAAAGAAAGAAAGAAAGAAAGAAAGAAAGAAAGAAAGAAAGAAAAAGAAGAAAAGGGGAAGGAGAGAAGTGGGGCAATAGCTAGAGGAAAGCTTTTTTCTTTTTCTCCAATTGGAGGTCAAACAGCATGTTTGTGTGGTAATAGAAAAGATCCAGCAGAGAAGGAAAAAACGACACAGGAGGGAGGGAGCAACCAGGCAAGTGAGCAGGAGTGGCGCGGCACGCAGAAGCTGAGCCTGCAGGACTTTGCAGAAACTCAGTGTAGAATCTTCACCCCTAGCAAGATAACTGTAAATGGAGTTTGTCATGTAATTCTCTTTTTTATGTGTTTGAATTTTTTTTTTTTTTTGGTCTTTTTGTCTTTTTAGGGTTGCACCCATGGCATATGGAGGTTCCCAGGCTAGGGGTCCAATCGGAGCTACAGCTGCCAGCCTATGCCAGAGCCACAGCAACACCAGATCCGAGCCGCATCTGTGACCTACACCACAGCTCACGGCAATGCTGGATCCTTAACCTGCTGAGCAAGGCTAAGGATCGAACCCACATCCTCATGGATACTAGCCAGGTTCGCTAACCGCTGAGCCATGACAGGAAATCCTGTTTGAAATTTTTTAACACGTTCAATAAAATGAAGTCACAGAAAGTCAAAATCATGTGGAAGCTGAATTTGCAAGGAGAAATGAAGTGTAAGAAATTAATAGAGAAAAGAGGATTCGGCAGAGAAAGAGGAAAATCAGTTAGTCTCTCAAGATTTATAGTTTCAGTCCTTGTAGTATTACAATTCTTCTCTTTTTCTCAAGGTAAGTTAGTGATTTTTTAGTTAAGCCATCCTGATTAAACTATTATTTCTTCTTCTTTCTTTCTTTTTTCTTTTTTTTTCTTTTCTTTTTGGCTGCAGCATGTAGTGGCTTGATGTGGGATCTCAGTTCCCAGACCAGGGATTGAACCTGGGCCGCAGCAGTGAAAGTGCCAAGTCCTAACCACTAGACCATCAGGGATCTCCTTAAACTATTATTGCAAAAGGAAAAAAAAGAATCTTCACACTGTAAACCAACTATAATGGAAAAAAATAAAATCACTTAAAAAATGCAAATAAAAGAATCTTCAACCCTAAGGACTGGAAAACACCTGAGATGCAGTATATTCCAACTTTCTTCCCTATGCAGGAATTCCTCCTTGAAACCTCCCAGAAAATTCTGGTCCAGCCCTTGCTTGAACATCTGCAGTGATGGTGCACTGAATACTTGCCAAAACAGTCTTTTGCATTTTACGACGCCTATTGCGGGGGTCTTGGTAACTGTACTGTGCCAAAATCAGCCTCTCTGTCCATTTCACCCACGGAACGGGGCTCTCTGCTCGGGGACCACAGAGACGCACAGGAATACCAGTTGCTAAGCATTTTGCACATTCCAAGCACTTGTTTATTTTATTTACTTTTTTTTTTACGGCCGCAGCAGCACAACATGGAAGTTCCCAGGCGAGGGGCGAATCAGAGCTGCAGCTGCCAGCCCACACCAACAGCCACAGCAACATCAGATCTGAGCCTTGTCTGAAATCTACACCACAGCTCATGGCAATGCCAGATCCTCAACCCACTGAGCAGGGCCAAGGATCGAACTCGTGTCCTCATGGATACTGGTCAGGTTCTTAACTCACTGAGCCAGAACGGGAACTCCAAAGCACTCATTTATAGAGCCCCCTCTCACTGGATGCTCACGGCAAAGTGGGGAAAGTATTATCTTCCAAGCCACTGCACCAATGACCAAACTGAGGTTCAAGGAAATTCAAGGAACAAAGAGAGCAGGCCTAGTAATTTGCACAGCCATGAATTCAGCTGAGGGTTCCTGAATCCATCGCCCACACTTCCCAGCTCTCCATTCTGCCTTAAGTCCCCTCCTTCTCTCCCACGGAGCAGCCCCTTCAGTGTTTTAAAGGCAGCTGTCATATTCCCTGGGAGCCTTCTCCTCCTCCAGCTAAACATTCCCAACTCTTTCAATGATGTCTTATCTGGAGTCCCACGCCTATAGATGGGCTCCAAAAACCAAGCACACTCTTCCGGGTGGGGTCTGGTCCATCCTGGGGCCAAGCAAGTTTCTTGTGCCCCCGCCCACACTGCTCTGGCCGCTGTCCTGCCATCCCTGCAGCCTGGAATCCAACTCCTGTCTTGGAAAAGAAGCCTCATCAATCTGCTGTCTTACTCATTTTTCACTCATCTGTATGAATAACTTACATGTGTGTTTTTGGTCTCTTTTGTTCCTTTACATACTCCGCAGTGCCCTGGGGGTGCCTGACAAACCAGCGTTGGATGAGCACAGAAAGATAGGCGCGAGCCAGCCTCAATGTTTCATGATGCTTTGAAATGTGTGGAGAAGTACGAAACCTACCCGACTTGCTGGATTAGGCACGTGGGCCCCCTCCGTCTTTGAAAGGAGTGCGTCCTCCCTCTGGATCTCGATGAATGAAAACCATGTCGGGTTATTGCCTCCTTGTGGATTTCCAGCAGCTCTGAGCGTCTGGCAGACAAGAAACAAATCAAGTGACTATTCTTCCCAGCCTGATCTTGCCAAACGGGCTGCCAAGGGACCCTAGGAACAGAACTCCTGATGATGCCAGCTGGCCAACTGGAAAGGCTAGCCAAAGTGGGCTAGTCTTGTGCCTTCAGGGAGCAGCGAAACTTCCAAAAGAATGGGAACCACTCCAGGATAGCTATTACCGAGCTGTAGGCTTCAGGGTCCTAGAGCCCCCAGCAGGCAGTTGGCCCTGATCCCTCAACTGTCCTGGCGGGACTGGGCAGGGTTGTTTTTCTTCCAGGGACTGGCAACCCGTGGCATGGGTGCCAAAGATGGCAGGCAAATCCATTAGCAATGGCACTGGGATCAGCTGTGATCCTCAATCCTCCTTTTCCCTGCTGTTTGTGGGCGATCCTAACCACTCACTGGAAGAGCTGACCCAGGGACAATGTCTTCGCTTGAAAGCACGTGCCCAGCTTGAGGTCCTCCTTGCCCTTCTACCAACCTGGACCAAACCCCCAGCACATCAGACAAAGGGATCATGGTCTTAGCAGACCAGTCGTGACTCCCTACACCTGCCCTAATCATAGGCGAAAACGGACAGAGAGGGTATCCTACTGTACGAAATAAGTCAGGGAAAGACAAATGCTGGACGATATCACTTGTATGTGGAATCTAAAAAAATGCAACAAATTAGTGAATATAACAGAAAGAGGCAGACTCACAGATATAGGGAACAAACTATTGGTTCTCGGTGGGGTGAGGGGAAGACAAGGGTAGGAGATTAAGAGGTACAAAATAAATAAACTACAAGGATGTACTGTACAGCATAGGGATATAGCCACCATCTTATAATAACTGTAAAAGGAGTACAACCTTTAAAAATTGTGATCAGGGAGTTCCCATCATAGCTCAGTGGTAACGAACCCAACTAGTATCCATGAGGACGTGGGTTCAATCCCCGGCCTCGCTCAGTGGGTTAAGGATCCAGCATTGCCGTGAGCTGTGGTGTAGATCGCAGACAAGGCTCAGATCTGGCAGTTGCTGTGGCTGTGGCGTAGGCTGGCAGCTACAGCTCCGATTGGATCCCTAGCCTGGGAACCTCCACATACTGCGGGTGTGGCTCTAAAAAGACAAAAAAATAATAATCATGAATCAGGAGCTTCTGCTGTGGCAGAATGGGAACGGCAGCGTCTTGGGAGGGCTGGAACAGGGGTTCGATCCATGACTCGGCACAGTGGGTTAGGGATCCAGCGTTGCCACAGCTGTCACTTGGATCAAGACTGCAGCCCGGATCTGATCCCTGGCCCGGGAGCTCCATATGCCACGGGGGTGGCCAAAAGTGGAAAAAGAAAATTGTAATCAGGTGTTCCCGCTGTGGCGTAATGGGATTGGCAGTGTCTCTGCAGCACCAGAGCACAGGTTCAATCCCTGGCGGCACAGTGGGTTAAAGGATCCAGCATTACTACAGCTGTGGCAAAGGTCACAACTGCTGCTGGTATCTGACCCCTGGCCCAGGAACTCCATATGCCTCGGGACAGCCAAAAAAAGAAAAAAATGTTGTGAATCACTACATTATAAATCTGAAACTTATGTAATATTGTATAACAACTATATTGCAACTTAAAAAATAAATGTAAAAAAGGAGTTCCCTGGTGGCCTAGTGGTTAAGGATCCTGCATAGTCACTGTCGTGGCTCAGGTCACTGCTATGGCTCGCGTTCGATCCCTGGCCCAGGAACTTCCATATGCTGAGAGCCCAGACAAAAGAAACAAAAGAAGAAGAAAACAGATAGAGTAGGATTTCCCCAAAGCCACAGAATACACAGATGACAATGACAGACTCAGGGCCAGTAAAGGTACAGGCCCTATTTTTTTTTTTTAAAGGACCGCAGCTACAGCATATGGAAGTTTCCAGGCTAGGGATCGAACTGGAGCTGCAGCTGCCTACACCACAGCCACAGCAACGCCAGCTCTGAGCCGCATCTGCGACCTACACCACAGCTCACGGCAACGCCGGATCCTTAACCCACTGAGCGAGGCCAGGGATTGAACCCATGTTCTCATGGATATTAGTCAGGCTCTTAAACTCTTGAGCCATAATGGAAACTCCCAGGCCCTATGTCTTGATCTCCAGAAACAGAATGAATGACAAAGGGTACAATACAAAACACTACCAAAAAGGCTTCAAGTTGAAATCTCACCAGTTTCTGGCCATTTGAGTGGGAACAATGCTTGAGTGAACTCAGCCTGTCCAAGGGCCATTGAAACATTGAGGCCACGGCTTGGGTCCTTAGAAAGATGCCACAAACCCAAGCAGAGGAATCATTTACCTCATGCAAGAGGCAGTTACGGCCTCACAGAGGAGCTGCCCTGAAACTTAGGGTTCAGATGGCAGAGTTGGGTGTGCCTCTAAGGAAAAGTCTCCAAGGCCAGATTTTCTTCCCCTATCAGGCTCCGTATGTCTGCAATCTCCACCATTAGAGCCACTCCTTCAGGTTAAGGCACTGAAGGCCCAGATCACAAGGTGCATATTTCAGAGTATAGACTTTTGGCTGAACATCTGCCCCTTGAGCCATACTGCGTGGGTTTGAATTCCAGCTCCCCAACATGGTAGCTGTACCATCTTGGGCAAGTCACTTACTCTCTTAACTTCTCTGTGCCTCAATTTCCTCATCTGTAAAATGCGGGTAATAACAGAATCTGCTCATAAGGTTAGCTTGAGGATTCAATGAGTTAATACATGTAAACTTGGAGTAGTGGCTGGCACATAGGAAGTACTCATGACACATTAACTGCTATCATTATGATGGGGTCACATTGCAAAGGTTCCCAGACTCTGCTCCTCCCACCTCCGTGACTTGAGCCACTTTCCTTTTTGTTTTTTTCTTTTTCTTTTCTTTTTGGCCACACCTGCAGCATGTAGAATTTCCTGGGCGTAGGATATAACCCACACCACAGCAGTGACCCTAGCCACAGCAGTGACAACACCAGATCCTTAACTCATTGAGCCAACAGGAAACTCCCTGGAGCCACTTTCTGAGGATCAATCAACCTTCTAGCTACAGACTCAGCCCTGCCCCAGGCTCTAGCCTAGAAGGGTGTCAGCAGCTCCAAACCAGCACCCTGTGACTCTGCCAGGGGTCACCCTCACTATTGGGTCAGCCCTGACTTCAGACCTCAGTTCTGATAACTGGGCAGCCGCCTTACTCCTGAGGCCTAGCCTCCCTCCCGCCATGCCTCAGTTCTGGTTGCTAAATCCTTACCTTTTCTCCTGTGCTTCCTTCGGGGACTTTTAACCTAGAAGAGAAATTGAGACATAAGTCATATGAGAACCACTCCAGATACTACATGATGAAGTGTTGGGTTGGGTGTGATAGATGATAGTGATTCTGTGAAGGGGATTAGAGTAGTCAAGCAGAGCTGCCTGGAAGAAGCAGAGCTGGGATAGGTAGCATTTGCCCTGGGCAGAAGGTGGAAGGGAAAAAACTGGAGTCTGGTCACCTGCCTGGACCTTTAGCTTAGTCCCCTAAAGCTCACTTTGTAATCTCATTCCAGTTCCCACAGCCTCACTGTCTGTCCTGTCCCACCCACAGCAGTTAACTGAGGCATGGCCTGCATCTGGAGAGATGGCAATGCCTACCAAATCTGAGGACAGCAGTGGCATCTCTGGATCAGAGGATGGCATACTGATGCCCTCTGTTGATGGACAGTCCTTGGAGAACTACGGAGGGAGCCCTTGAATAAAAAAGAGGCAGGATCTGCCTAGCAAGCATTATTAGCATTTTTTTGTCTTTTTGCCTTTTTCTAGGGCTGCTCCCACAGCATATGGAGGTTCCCAGGCTAAGGGATGAATTGGAGCTGTAGCCGCCGACCTGCTCCAGAACCACAGCAACACGGGAACCAAGTCGAGTCTGCCACAGCTCATGGCAATGCTAGATCCTTAACCCACTGAGCAAGGACAGGGATCGAACCTGTAACCTCAAGGTTTGTAGTCAGATCTGTTAACCACTGAGCCACGACGGCATTAGCATTTAAAGCTTAACCGCTTCATTCTTTTCAGAGGCTTCCCAAGAGGAAAAGATCAGGCTTTTTTTTTTTTTTTTTTTTGTCTTTTTAGGGCCACCCTCGCAGCATATGGAAGTTCTCAGGCTAGGGGTCTCATCAGAGCTGTAGCCACCGGCCTACACCACAGCCACAGCAACGTGGGATCCGAGACGCGTCTGTGACCTACACCACAGCTCACGGCAACGCCGGATCCTTAACCCACTGAGCAAAGCCAGGGATGGAACCCGCAACCTCATGGTTCCTAGTCGGATTCATTGACTACTGAGCCACAACGGCAACTCCCCAGATCAGGCCTTTATTGTTGTTCAGAAACCTTCAGCATCAGGTTCAAGTGGGGGTGAACCAAGACTTTCCCACAATCCCTTGGGAACCGTTTGCAGGCAGCTCACCCCCCCACCTCTGGCTCGGAATTGAACACTCCTGCTCTCAAAATGACAGATCATGGACATGGATAGCGGGCAGGATTTGTCTATACCAGTGCTTCTCAAACTATCTGTGGTGAAAGATAGATTATTATTTTTTAAATTTCCAATCTGTCATGAACAGATACTTTTGTACAGTCTTTAAACATGAATCATATGTTTGGATGCTGTAGCAATATCAAACTTGGGTAAATGTTTCCAAACTCTCAGCATCTTATCTGGTTGGCCTGGCATCTGTCCACACACCACACTGTTCTTGGCCTCTCTGGACTCCATCCACTTGGTGAGGAGATGCTGGCTGCATGGATGTGGACTCCCTGAGGAAAGCTGGCTCTGTGAGATGCTGCCTTTCCCTGTCCAAAGCAACACCAGAGGAGTTCCCTGGTGGCCTAGCAGTTAAGGATCTGGCATTGTCACTGCTGTGGCATGGGTATGATCCCTGCCAGGGAACTTGTGCATGCCATGGGCATGACCAAAAAAGAAAAAAAAAAAGCAGTGAGGGAAGGGAGAACAGACTGGTAGAAGATCTGCCACTTGCCAACAGCCCCCTGTGACCTTGGACAAGTTACCTAAACTCTCTGAGCCTCAGTTTCTGCATCTGAAAAATGAGGATCACGTCTAACAGTATCTTTCTCGCTGCTGTGAGAATTCCACGAGCTCTAATACGTGGACAGCCCTTGGCACAGTGCCTGGTACATGGCTAACTCCTGCTGCACACTTACTGAAATGATGCTGTCTACGAGGCAGATGGACTAGAGGCAACACTGTGTGTTGTTTAAGAGACCAGGTTCAGGATTCATTCCATTTTTTTTTTAGGTCCCCACCTCTGGCATATGGAGGTTCCCAGGCCAGGGGTCGAATCAGAGCTACATCTGCCAGCCTACACCACAGTCACAGCAACGCTGGATCCAAGCCACGTCTGCAACCTACACCACAGTTTGCGGCAATGCAGGATCCGTAACCCACTGAGCGGGGTCAGAGATCAAACCTGCATTCTCATGGATACTAGTCAGGTTCATTAACCACTGAGCCACGACAGGAACTACTATCATTCCATTTTTGGTTTGGAGTTCGGGCATGGCCAGCGACTCCTTTTTGTCATCTGTAAAATGGGCAGACCACTCAGAGGCACCTCACTTTCCACACAGCAAGTACCTGATGACTGGTGATTAGGGTCCAATTTGGCCAGTATCCTCTTTCTAATCCTGACCCCTACTCTGCCATAGACCAGAGGGACACGTGCCCCCAGCTGGGAGAATAAGGTCAGCAGTCTCCCTCCCACTTTCAGTGTCTGAAACTGGAAACTATGTGTCACCGAACCAGCCAGAATCTTCTGCTTGTAATAGAGGGAGCATGGGCATTGGAGTGAAACAGACCTGTTTGAATTTTGACCCCATCACTGTGTATCTTTGAGATAGTTTCTTCACCTGCCAGGACCTCCAATGTCTCGTAAAATGGAACGAAGGCAGGAGTTCCCATCTTGACTCAGTGGTTAACGAATCTGACTAGGAGCCATGAGGTTGCCGGTTCGATCCCTGGCCTTGCTCAGTGGGTTAAGGATCTGGCGTTGCTGTGAGCTGTGGTGTAGGTTGCAGACATGGCTCGGATCCTGCGTTGCTGTGGCTCTGGCATAGGCCGGCGTCTACACCTCTGATTAGACCCCTAGCCTGGGAACCTCCACATGCCATGGGAAGCAGCCCTAGAAAAGGCAAAAAGACAAAAAAAAAAAAAAAAAAAAGGAACGAATGCAAAACCAGTTGTCTCCAAAGTGAAGTGTACAAAACGATTCACTGAGGTGTAGGAAGAAAATATTAGAACCTCTAGGAGTTCCTGCCATGATGCAATGGGTTAAGAATCCAACTGCAGCATCTCAGGTCTCTGTGGAGGCCTGGCCCAGCAAATCCCCAGCCCAGCACAGTAGGTTAAAGGATCCAGCAATTCCTGGCCTGGGAACTTCCATATGCTGCGGGTGCTGCCGTAAGCACTATACACACACACACATACACACACACACACACACACACACATGAACTTCTATTGAAATTTATTTTATAAAAGAAGATTTAAAAAATTAAACTGTAATGTCTCCAAGACGTGGAGTGATGATGCTGGCACCCTAATTTGGTCTTTTTATAAGATGATCAGTGATCCGTATCCTGAAGGAGGAATGGGAATTTCACAGGACAGAAGGGTTGAAGGTGGCGCCCAATCTCTTTCATTTTATTTTTAGCCTATTGCAAAGTACTGCAATGTCTGTCGGGTTGTGAATTTACAGATTTCATCATCTGGTTTTAACTAAATCAATCCTCCCCAAATGGAAAAGTGGCTTGAAAAGATTCCTACAAATAAACCACAGCTTCAATGAAGATAATATGAAGAATACAAGCACAAGCGGACAACAGGAAAATGGCAGAACTGACTCAGCTCCCATTCCCAGTATGAGATGTTCATCAGCCCCATTCCAAAGTGAAAACAACAATGAACAAATTGGTTCCGATAAGAAATCAGCCAGAGAGAGACAGAGAGAGCAGAAGAAAATACCAAGAGAGCCACGTAAAGTATGATTCACATCCACTTGGTTACTCACACTCATTTTAAGTGTGTACTTTGCCTTGATGTATTAGCTAATAATGATATGAAGCTATCACGATTAGCAAAATCTTTAAAATCTAAGCATCCCCCAAACGGATGCTTAACTGATCTATGGCGGTAGACCTCAAGATGGTAGTCAAAAAAATAAAAAGAAAAGAAAAGAAAGAGTCCCCTGGTGGCTTAGTGGGTTAAGGATCCAGCCTTGTCGGAGTTCCCATCGTGGCTCAGTGGTTAACAAATCCGACTAGGAACCATGAGGTTTCAGGTCTGATCCCTGGCCTTGCTCAGTGGGTTGGGGTTCCAGCGTTGCCATGAGCTGTGGTGTAGGTCACAGACGTGGCCCGGATCCCACGTTGCTGTGGCTGTGGCTGTGGTGTAGGCCGGCAGCTACAGCTCCGATTGGACTCCTAGCCTGGGAACCTCCCTATGCCATGGGTGCAACCCTAGAAAAGACAAAAAAAAAGAGGATCCAACATTGTCACTGCTGTGGCTTAGGTTCAGTCCCTGGCCCAGAAACTTCCACATGACACAGGTTTGGCCTAAAAAAAAAAAATGGTGGTGACTTTTTGTGGCACTTTGGAAACATGTCTGGAAATTCTCCTTTTTAGGTGAGGAGCGTTTGCTTTTGTTTTTGTTTTTGCTTATTAGGGCCATACTTGCAGCATATGGAGGTTCCCAGGCTAGGGGTCTAATCAGAGCTACAGCTGCTGGCCTACACCACAGCCACAGCAACGCGGGATCTGAGCCGTGTCTGCAACCTACACCACAGCTCATGGCAACGCCAGATTCTTAACCCACTGAGCAAGGCCAAGGTTGGAACCCACAACCTCGTGGTTCCTAGACAGATTCGTTCCCGCTGCCCCACAATGGGAACTCCAGGAGTGTGTTTCTTTCCCTTGAATCTGAGTGACCAACAGAATATGGTGAAAGTGACACTTCCTAACTTCCAAAACTAGATCACAGACCATATAGAGAGGGCACCTATTAGTGGTCTGGACAGCAGCTCCAGCTGAAGTCCCAACCAACAGCCCTTACGGAATGACAGACTTGAGGAAAGACATCTCCAGAAGATTTCAGCCCCAGATGTCCAGTTACCCCCAGCCTTCATGTCTTCCCAGCCAATCCCCAGACATCATGGAGCAGAGACAAGCCATCCCCATATGCCTTGTCTGAACTCTTGACCTACAGAATCCACAAGCATAATAAGATGGTCATTTTTTGCACCACTGTGTTTTGGGGTGATTTGTTACAGAGCAATAAGAACTAAAGGGATAGGGAGTTCCCATCGTGGCTCGAAGCTGACTAGTATCCGTGAGGTTGCAGGTACAATCCCTGGCCTCATGAAGTGGGATAAGGATCCTGCGTTACCACAAGTTGTGGTGTAGGTTGCAGACATGGCTCAGATCCCAAGCGGCTGTGGCTGTGACTGTGGTATAGACCGGCAGCTGTAGCTCTGATAGGACCCCTAGCCTGGAAACCTCCATATGCCATGGGTGTGGCCCCCCCAAAAAAAAGTAAATTAAAAGAGAACTAAAGCAGTAATGAAAGGGAGAGAGTGCAAAGGAAAATTCTGGGTGCCATGGTATTCCATTTCTTGATCTGAGGGCTGGTTACACAAGTGTGTTCAGTTTGTAAAAATTTGTCAAGCTGTACACTTGTGATTAGTGCACTTTTCTATTATGTCATAATTTCTTTAAGTTTACATTAAAAAAAGGGCATCCAGAACATAAATTTTAATCTCAGCTATTTTTCATCAATGTTTAACATCCAGTGACTTTCAATATAGTACTTTATTAAGTATCACTAAGCATAAAGATACAGAAGCTTTTTGAAGTTTCTTACTAAATAGCAAAAAACAAAAGTTCACAGATTCCTTTAGGGAAACACTTGTTTTTCCCATTACGGTAAACATAGTCAAGATAAATCCATGTGAAACAAGACGGTGACGAACTAAAATCCAATCTTTGGTCAACAAATACTTTTGGAAGCCAGCTAGAAAACACTGCTGAACATTAGAACAAACAATATTAGACGAAATGATGGAGTGGGGGGGTTTGCTGAACAGCTGGATAAAATCTTTCTAACATTTTCAGCTGCTTGCTGGCTAGATCCTGATTCAGTAATGAAATGCACAAAGAACTACTTTTTTGGGGAGGCCACTAAAGGAATGATATAAAGGAGAAGACATAGTATAAACAGAAAATGACCGGTTTCTTTTTTTTTTTTTTTTTTGTCTTTTTGCCTTTTCTAGGGCTGCTTCCGCGGTATATGGAGATTCCCAGGGGAGGGGTCTAATTGGAGCTTTTGCTGCTGGCCTTCGCCAGAGCCACAGCAACTCGGGATCCGAACCACGTCTGCAACATACACCATAGCTCACGGCAACGCCGGATCCCCAACCCACTGAGCAAGGCCAGGGATCGAACCCGCAACCTCATGGTTCCTAGTCGGATTCGTTAACCACTGAGCCATGACGGGAACTCCTGGTTTCATTTTTTTAAATCTCTTACAGAAAAACTAGAAATACAGTTGTTTTACTCTAAGAAAGGGCTGTTTGGACAGACTTTTTTTTTTTTTTCCAAAATTTCAAGGTAGGTTGATTGAAAAAAATTGGCAAGCTCTTAAGGCGAAGATAGCAAACCTGAAATGTACAAAGTGCTATAGGATTTGTCAATACGGTACCGAAACCAGACTCGTGAAAAGTTCACTATAGGTAGGGAGGGACACTCCCTTTGTCGCTTTGGTACCACCCAGAGGTCAGCCAAAGTTACAATTTCCTCTCACACAAAGATAAGTGTTTCAAATTTACTGACCTTTGCTGTGGTGTCCTTTAGCAGTTAGCGGATATTTTTCAAAAACAATTATAATAAACACACCCAATATAGCTCTTCAAGGTTAAGTTGACATTTTAACAATAAGTGAGAAAGTATCTGCTTCGGAAGGAGACTCAGTTCATGGAGAGAACATTTGGAGAATGACTGTTTGTGTTTCCATTGTTATGTAATTTTATTGCCCCAAATGATGTACGTTGCATACCTAGAAAACCTCTCACATCTACACACTTAAAACTAGGGGCTGAACACGTCGACCCTGTTTTAAAAATCTTTCAAATGTAGAGTTTGGGTGGGTTTTGAACACATTCGTTAAAAACAAAAAAGTGCAACTAGTGCTGATTGGTTGGCAAGAACGAACAACTGGCCTCAGGAAAGGTGATGGTTTACCAGCTGAATTTCATCAAAAACCGTTGCATAATTGATGGGTGGAATTGAAAAATGAGAATCATGACGTAGTAAACCCAGCCCACAGAATTTGTCTTCCATTAGGAGCTGTGTATTTTTTTCAGAGATCTTCCTCATCTCTCACAGGCACTGAAACCAAGTGCTGAAATAAACTAATCTTAGAACCACAGCTTCACATAGCTGTATTACAGCATATAATTACAGTCATATTACTGTATGATTGTATTAACCTGAGATTTTTTTTTAAATGAAACATGTGCAATCACATTCTCTGTGGAAAAAAAATGTGTTAATAACCTTTTAGGGAGAGTCAAAATAGTTTTTCTACTACATCTACTATAAAAAGTTTAAATTATTTAAGTACTATTTATTTTGCTTTTTTTTTTTTTTGCTACACCTGCAGCATGCAAAAGTTCCCAAGCCAGTGTTTGAACCTGAGGTACAGCAGTCACAATGCCAGATCCTTAACCACTAGTCTACCAGGGAACTCCCTTGTCTCTTTTTTTTTTGCTTTTTAGGGCCGCACCCATGGCATATGGAGGGTCCCAGGCTAGGAGTCTAATTGGAGCTACAGCTGCCGGCCTATGCCAGAGCCACAGCAACTCGGGATATGAGCTGTGTCTGTGACCTACACCACAGCTCACAGCAACACCAGATCCTTAACCCACTGAGCGAGGCCAGGGATCGAACCTTCAACCTCATAGTTCCTAGTTGGATTTGTTTCTGCTGTGCCACAAAGGGAACTCCATCTCATTCTTTTAAAATGTCCTTTTTGTGTATGCTTTAGAATTTACATAATGGGGAGTTCCTGTTGTGGCGAGTTACAAAACTGACTAGTATCCATGAGGATGTGGGTTCTATCCCTGGCCTCGCTCAGTGGGTTAAGGATCTGGCATTGCCCTGAGCTGTGATGTAGGTCGCAGACACAACTCAGATCCTGCATTGCTGTGGCTGTGGTGTAGGCCGGCGGCTGCAGCTCCGATTAGACCACAGTTTTGGAACCTCCATATTCAGCAGGTGCGGTCCTAAAAAGAAAAGAAAAAGAAAATAAATGGAATCAGACTATATGGGGTCTTTTGTATCTGGCTTCTTTCACTTAGACACAATGCTTTCAAGGTTCCTCCAGGTTGTAACATGTATCAGTAATTAATTCCTTTTTATCACCGGATACTATTCCATTGCATGGCTACACCACGTTTTGTTTAATCCGTTCATCAGCTGATGGACATTGGGACCGTTTGTACCTTTTGGCTCTTGTGAAAAGTGCTGCCATAACACTCACGTATGAGAAAACGTGTTTAAATCTTGGCCCAGAGCCTCCGAGGCACCTAAATGCTCAACACCAGCAGGTAGTTGCTGTCATTATTAGGGGGTGCTATATTGGGCGATTTGGGACCCAGGGCGCCTGATGTCAGAAAGGGAGTGTGGAAGCCACCAAGGTCAGCATTCACTTACCGCCCAACGTCGCTGACCCGAATGCATAAGGCGGTGTGACACAGAGGCATGAGCACCGACCCTGCTCTACGGCTTTTGAGCTGTGTGATGCCGGACAGGTCACTTAACTTCTCTCAGCCTGGTGTGTGAACTGGGTATGAGTTCTCAGAGTTCCCGTTGTGGCACAGCAGAAACAAATCCAACTAGGAACCATGAAGTTGCAGGTTCCATGCCTGGCCTCACTCGGTTAAGGGCCCGGCATTGCCACGAGCTGTGGTGTAGGTCACAGACATGGCTCGGATCTGGCGTTGCTGTGGCTGTGGCGTAGGCCGGCAGCTGCAGCTCTGATTCTGCCCCAGCCTGGGACCCTCCATATACCACGGGTGAGGCCCTTATAAAAAAAAAAAAATGCTGTCTCCTCTACGTACCTCACAGGCCTGCTGCCTGGGTCAGAGATAATTTGAAAATTTGAAAGCACTCTGAAAATCATAGGAGATTATTATTCCAAGCCTTACATACTACAGAAGCTAACGCCACTGGAATAAAGTAAGCAAACACTGTTCTGGTCACCGTCTTTGCTCGCTCTCCAGATTGTTCCCATTCTTTTCGACATGACACCTTGACCTTCTCACCACAGCCCCTGATGCTAGTTCCTCCTTCCTTGCACCTACTTAAGGGCCAAGGGTGAGCAGCCTGATCCTGGGTAGAAACCTGAATTCACATCAAGAAAGGGCCGGCAGTGTCTCTCTCCTCCCAGGTAGACATCTAGGCCACCTTTCTGGTTTTCTCAGTTGCTAGTTGGCTAGAGCGCCCTCGTGTGTCCCTACGTGGTAATGCCTGAGGTCTTTTCCAGGATGTGACATTTTCACTTGCAGTATCTATAAAAGGTGTAATGGAAATTTATTTTCCTTGTCACACCTCATGGCCCATGCGTGACACTTGGACTCCAGTTAAGTCATTGCAGCCCGAGTTTTAGGCAGGTTTTCTGCTTGCACTCAGGCCTAAATATGTCTTTCAGCTCCCTGCCCACATCTTTCTCCTCGTTTTGAAAAACCCTGGTCTCGTCGTTCACAGATGCTAACTTGGTCTTACCACCTTCTATTATTCCACGCTTACCCGGCTCCCAAAGTAAGATCACAGTTTTTTTCCAAAAAATACGTCACACTTTACTGAAGAGTTCAAGTAGGGGAAAAAACAAATTCAAAATATAGAATAGTGGAGCTCCTGTTGTGACTCAGTATAAACGAATCTGACTAGCATCCATGAGGATGCACGTTCGACCCCTGGCCTCATGCAGTGTGTTAAGGATCCAGCGTTGCCGTGAGCTACGGTATAGGTCGCAGACAAGGCTCGGATCCCTCGTTGCTGTGGTGTAGGCCAGCAGCTGTAGCTCCGATTCGACCCCTAGCCAGGGAACCTCTATATGCCGCGGGTGAGGCCCTAAAAAAGACTATATATAGACACATATATGTATATAAAACTCCACTTTTCTATGTACATAAAAGTGGAGTTTGTGGCACAGCGAGTTAAGGATCTGGTGTTGTTGCAGCAGCGGTTTAGGGGTTGCTGCTGTGGCGTGGGTTCGATCCCTGGCCAAGAACTTCCACATGCTGTAGGCATGGCCCAAAAAATTAAAAATCAAAATACTAGAAAAGAATGTTTTCAGCATATGCTAACTATGATTCGGTCTATAGTCTAAGGAAAAGGCATTCAGAATGTTAAACTGTTCTCAGGGGTCTCCTCATAGAAAGCTCTGACACTTGGGAAGGGGCAGATGACAACCAGAGACAGTGATGTCTGGCAGTACGCCTGCAAGTGCGCACACACACTCAGGAACAGAGTTTACACACTCACAGCCACACACTCTTTCGTTCAGTGAGAAAGGAGTTTCTCTTCCGTGGCTTTCTCGCTCCCTGAGAATCATGTGATGGGATCAGCACAGGTCTTTGGAGGACAGAAGACATATTTCATATCTGGAAGCCCCATCAGCAATGGTTATAGAAGCCTGAGGGACTTGACTTCCCCTCTTCCACGCATTCCCTTCATGCCTGATCTGCATGGATTTTTCTGAATCCATGAGCTCTGCTGGCAAACTCCACCGAGAGCCAAAGATACATATGCTTTTGGCTTCACCCCGGGAACATGTTCCTGAAAAGTTGCGTGCAAATTAAATTTTCGCAGATCAATTATAATTCCCCACTGGCTTCCAATGAGTTTTCTGAACCACTCTCTCTCCTCATCAAGATTTATTTTCGGGAATTCCCATCTCGGCTCAGTGGAAACAAACCTGACTAGGATCCATGAGGACTCCGGTTCGATCCCTGGCCTCGCTCAGTGGGTTCAGGATCCAGTGTTGCTGTGAGCTGTGGTGTAGGTCAAAGAGGCGGCTCAGATCAGGTGCTGCTGTGGCTGTGGCATAGGCCGACGGCTGTAGCTCCAATTTGACCTCTAGCCTGAGACGTTCCATGTGCCACAAGTGCAGTCCTAAAAAGCAAAAAAGAAAAAGAAAAAAGAAAAAAAGATTTCCTTTCAACATTTCAGCTTGAAGTTTCTCTACCTCCTGCCATCCTCTCTGACCTCACCTGGAGAATGAAGAACCTGACCAAGGAAAGATTCAGTTCTCTTCTATGTTGAATAGTCCAGGACCTATAAACAAACAATACACTAGAGAGGCTGCCGTTGGGAAAAGGCCCCAGTACCACCATTCCAAATGCAAACCTTGCTTACACTCGACCTTTGGAGTGGCTGTTTCCAAGGGCTTGAGGGGTTTTTGCCCCAATCCCCTCCGGGGACAGGCATTTTCATTTTAGGAGGGTCGGTTCTACCCCTTTTGCTTTTTTTTTTTTTTCTTTTTTCTTTTTAGGGCTGCACCTGTAGCATATGGAGGTTCCCAGGCTAGGGATCTAATCAGAGCTACAGCTGCCGGCCTACGCCAGAGCCACAGCAATGCCAGATCTGAGCCGCATCTGCGATCTACACCACAAGCTTGCAGCAAAGCTGGTTCCTTAACCCACTGTGCAAGGCCAGGGATTGAACCTGCATTCTCATGGCTACTAGTTGGGTTTTTAACCCGCTGAGCTACAGTGGGAACTCCTCCCATCAGCTTTTTTCTCCCTCCGCCCCACTCCCAGGTATCAAACTCCAGAGATCTGTTGACCTTTGACTGAAGAAAAACACACAACCTAAAAGTAGCAAGTTATGTTTTATTCAGGGACGTTACTGAGGATTATAGTGGGGAGACAGCCTCTAGAGAGCTCAGAGGAACAAACAGGTAGGGGAGGAGCCAGGATATATGGAGTGTTGGCAAGAGAAAAAAAAAACAATATATATTCGAACAGAGCATCAAACATTACTGCTAATCACAGAAAATAGACATCTCGTGTTAATGATTTCAGTGCTTTTCTCTGCATGAGAAAATGCCAGTCTGGGCTCATCAAAATTACTCCTTAGATATGCATCTAAACTACCTAGGGCCAGTATCCTGTTTCTCTCCGTCCTGAATTCCCCTCAGGGCGCACTGGGGTTGGGGGGCGGTGGCTGCAGTGGCTGATGGCTTGATGGCAGGTGACATTGGTTGTTCACTGGAATGGGAGGCAACATTCTTTGTCCACAGGCCCTCTCTACGGAAATAGAGATGGGTGCCTTGGCTCTGGGGAAAAGTGTATGCAACTGGTGACCTCTACAAAGCACTTGCTAAGTCAAGATGAAACGAGTTGCTAGGGAGGCACCATGACTTTGGTCTCTGGCAACAGTTAAGTGAAGGCACGTGCATCCTGGGTCTGTGGATCGAGCCAGGCGACTGCCTTTGTGGTCTTTGAACTGGAACCAGAGATATTATTAGTCCTGATAGGGACGGGAACTGCCTGCTTAGCGGCGAGGAAAATTAATAGTCCAAGTGTTCTTCCATCCTGTGTTCTCCATGCTGGCATTTTGATTAAAAAAAAAATATTGCGGCAGCTGTTCGCATATTCTGGAAGTGTGTGTGCATGTGTGTGGTTTGGTGTTTACAGATTTGGGGTTGCGGAGGGGAGTTTCCAGAGCAACGGAAGTAGCTGCTTGTCAGTCAGGGTTCATTTTGAAAATGAAAGCCCTAAAGCTTGGGGCCCACTCTGGGCCTGGGCCTGGTCTCTGAGGAGTCAGCAAAGGCCAGGAGGTGGCTTTGGCTAGTCAGCCCCAGGAAGCAACCCCTTGCTCACCTTTTGGTTTTTTTCTTTTACTAATTGACCGAGTCTATGAGTTGCTTTTGGTGTCCTGCACATTCAGTCTGAGGCAGGGATGCGGGAGTGGGGCATTGAAGAGGTTCTGGCCGCGGACACCTCCCCCAACCCGGGACACATACAATGTCCCCGTCCCCACCGCAGCCACTCATGCACACAATTACATTTCTCCAGGCTGCCACACCAGAACGAGGTAACACATCTACTAGGTGCTCAAGGGTCATATGACATAGTCATCAAAGAGTTCAGTTCAAATGACAGTTCAGAATCAATGGACAGAAATACAACACAAGGCAGTCTGGTCTGGGGGCCAAAGGAGGGACACAACCAGATGGTGAGGGATCCCGCTGGGCTGAGGTCATCAGAAGACGGTTACTGGAGAAGGTGGCCACTGAGGCCAACCTTGAAGGGCACAGGGAAGAACTTCACCAAATAGAAGCCATGAGGAAGGAGCTTCTAGGTAAAGGAGGGCACGATATGCTCAGGTTAGCACGAGTCCATCCATTTAGCTGGAATCTGGGGCTTGTGTGAGTGATTGTCAGTTGATAAGCTTGGCTTGAACGCCAGATCCTCTGTGCCAGAACAAAGGCTATGGTGTCACACAGACCTGCTCTGCTACTTCCCCCTGGGTGACCTTGGGCGAGTGGCCTAACCTCTCTGCAAAGTGAGGATAGTAATGATACTTAGCTCTTGAGCTCCTTGGGAAGGTTACTAGAATGAACATGTATAAAGTACCTAGCACAGCATCTGGCACATTTAAAAAATGGTCGAAAAAGGGATTACAAATGTATAGGCTGTCTTGAAGGAAAGCTCCAGCTATTTGGGACTGATTCCTGATGTGTGAGGGTGAAGGGAGAAAAGCCTCTGGTAACTTCCATCATGATCGGACCCAGCGGGAGTGGGCCGACTTGGCCTGAGGCCCCCATTTCCCCTAGCCTAGAACAGTCTCCTGGCTTTCTGCCTCTACCCCTCCCATAATCATCTTCCTAAAGACCGCTGTAATCATGGCTGTTTCTCTCTGGCTCAAGAATCTTCTATGGCTCCCCTTTGTTCACTGACTGAACTCTAACATGGGGTGGGGGCGGGAAGCAAAGAACTACCATTTTATTGAGAGAAGCAAAGAGCAATGAGGAGGCCAATGTCAGGAATAAAAATAACCTCCTCTTTTAAAAGCCCTGCAACTCTGAATTCACAGAAGTCAGCAGGTCACTCAGGGAGAGAACGGGGTGCATCTCTGAAGAGGGCAGGGTGTTGGCGGCCAAAGACAGATTCACCAGTACCTGCTTCTTCAAGCTAAGCTGGGAAAGGTAAGAGAAGAGAGCAGAGAGCAGAGCAAGGAGCCGCGGGGAAGCAGGGCTGTTCCTCTGTTCCCTGGAAGGGCGTCTGCCTGGACCCTTTCCCTGAGTTTCTCTGCAGGAATCCCAGGCAACTCCGAGCGGGCGCTTCGAGAAGGGTCAAGGCCGCACAAAGGGCAGTGCAAGCGAGCCCGAGTCACATGGGGTAGCCTGGCCGCCTCCGTGAATGCGAGGCGCGGGACAAAGGCGGCTCGGGGACAAAGTGCAGGGAGACTCCTAAGGAGATACGAGGGAAGGGCGAAGGAAAGGGCGGGGAGCTAGCGCCCCGAGCTGTAGGTTTGCGCTCCGGGACGCCTTGGCTGGAAGCCGAGCTCAGCCCCCCACGGAGGGGGCGCCCTGGAGCCTTTTCACCCCAGAAGCTGCGGGGATGCTGAGAACCCCGCGGCCGCAGCAGCTGGGCTGCTGCAGGCGGCGCTCGGGGCCAGCTCGCGGCCCGCCCCGCGCCCGCCCCCAGGTTGCCCACGCCGTGCGGGAGGCGGGGCCGCCCAGCTCACCTGGCTGTTTGGGGCGGGGCCGCCCGCGACTCGAGGGAGAGGAGGCGGCGGCTGGCAGTACTTCGGGGTGGGAGCGAGGTCGCCCTGGGGACTTGGCCTAAGCCCCCCCCCCCGCGTCCCCTCCCTCCCTCCCTCCCGGCACCGCCAGTGCCGGGGCCCTCCCTCGGCTCGCTCGCTCTCCCCCTCCTCTTCTCTCCTCCTTCGCTCCCTCCCTTCCGAGCCCAGTTGCTCAAGCCCGCTTCCTTCCCCAACGCCAGCGCCAGTTCCTCTCCCGGTGGGGCCCGGGAAGGGCAACGAACGCTAGACACTGGAACCGCCGCGGCGGCAACTGCAGGACCATGGCCGAGCCCCAAGGGGCCGCAAAGCGGACGCCCAAGGCCTCCCTCGCACCGACCGCGCTGAACCTGCGGAGCGCCCCGCAGCCCCGCCCCTCCAGAGCGGACACCGGCAGCCTGGGCAGGTACCGGGGCAACGCCGCCGCCTCCCGGGAGCCCCCGTTCCACGGCTCGCTGATGCTCTCGGCCACGGGCTCGGGACGGCGGCGGGAAGGGCTGCGGGAGCTGCTAGGGCTGCAGGGGGCGGCTCCCGCCGGGTGGCCGTCGGAGGAGCGCTCGGAGGAACCGTCCCCTAGCGGGCCGAACGGACCAGGCGGTAGCGGGCTGTGCCTGGAGCCCCGGGAGCACGCGTGGATACTGGCGGCCGCCGAGGGCCGCTTTGAGGCGCTGCAGGAGTTGCTGAAAGCCGAGCCAGGGCTGCTGCTGCGGGGCGACCCGATCACGGGCTACACGGTGCTGCACTGGCTGGCCAAGCACGGGCGCCACGAGGAGATCATCCTGGTGCACGACTTCGCCCAGCGCCAGGGGCTACAGCTCGACGTGAGCGCCCCGGGTAGCGGCGGCCTCACACCGCTCCACCTGGCGGCCCTGCAGGGCCACGACATGGTGATCAAGGTGCTGGTGGGCGCCTTGGGGGCCGACCCCACGCGCCGCGACCACAGCGGCCACCGAGCCTGTCACTACCTGCGGCCCGAGGCACCCTGGAGCCTGCGGGAGCTGTCGGGGGCTGAGGACTGGGAGACCGGCGGTGGCGGCGGCGGCGGCGAGCGTAACAACGCCAACAACAACAGCAGCGGCGGCGGCGCTGCGTGGACACTGAGACGCGCCCCGAGCGCAGTGGGCGCGCCAGCCACGGAGACGACCGCCAGAGCGGCGGCAGCGCCCGCCAAGAAGGACTCTATGGGCAGCCGGATGGCGCAAGTTCAAGGCTTTCTCCGCCATATGTTCCCCTTCTTCCAGGACCGTTGAAGGCGACAGAGACTGGAGAGCGTGGAGGGACCGCGACGCCACGGCGAGGCCCGTGGTCCGGGGTCCCACTGGAGCCGCAGTCGTGGGCCTGCCAGGAGCCAACCACCTCGGGTTCGGTGTTAGGCACCTGTCTCAGGGCTCCTACAGACACCAGCCAGGAGACGCGAGGGCCAAGGCATCCCTAACCGAGACAAAGCAAAGACCGAGCCCTCCTGGCGCCGAATCCCCAAACTTCAGGACTAAGGAGTTGGGAGAGGAGCATGGTCCTTCCCGGGAGAGGGAACGTGAAGCTTCCAGCAGCCATTTCTGGGCAGGCGGAAGCTCTGGGTTTATTAGGAAACATTTGCTAGAAGAATGAGTTAAGATTGTAAACCACTGATGCAGAGGAAGCTCCTAACCTCAGGCCGGCCTGACTTGGCACTTAACGGGTCACTTTGTGTGGGGGCAGCCAGCCCCTGGCAACCTGCTCCAGAGATGACCAGGCCTTACCAGTACTGTTTCTGATGTATCACAAATGACTTCTTAAGCATATTAAAGTGGGATATGTTTTCCTTTCACATGACAAAGCTGTCCTTTGAGTGACTTTTTTTTTTTTTTAATTAACCACCAGAGGGGGGGGGCTCCCTATGTTTGCAGCGAAGAGGTCATCAACCCATGGTCGAAAACTAGTGATCCAGAACAGGCTCTGGACCTCATTCTCAGAGCAAGTAGCCAAGCCGTACAGCGAAAGAGCTACTTTGACTTTGGCACTGAGTAGAGACACACAGTTGACCTGTCTCTCGGGCTCTTTGGCATCTAGGTCCGGCCTCCTACTGAGTCTCATCCCAGAGAAGCTGTCTGCAGGGCACAGAGCAGAAGGAAAAAGAAAAAGCCTCCAAATGTATATTTCTAATATTTCCTGGTGAGTCATATAATTCACCTTGACTTCTGCCCTCCAATAAGACACACCCCCGGCACTTTTTTCCAAGATAGGACTTTAATCATCAGCACTGTGGGTTTCTTTTAATTGCATTTAATATATAAGTGGTAGTTTGGAAAATTGCTACCATTCAAAAAGAATATGAATTGAGTAGAATCCAGGAGGGTTGACTCGAGCTGAAAGGAGGGAGAAGCAGTTGGTGGCTGGAAATCCATGCTGCCTTCAAGCACAGCATATTTTCAAAATAGCACTGCATCCCTGGAGGCTTGGGTAGCCCTTGCAATGGACCGTTGTGTCCCCAGCCCTCCCATGCCCGTCTTTGAATGCCAGGGAGGAACCGAGTCACCATAGAACACAACCCAGAGACACCACCCTGAGCCCATCCAGACAGGGGTCCATCTGCCTGGCATGCCTGTTTGTCCCTTCTGTGCTCAAAACAGTCCCCCCTTCCCTGAATAACCCATTAGATTCTCCTCATCCATGAAAGTGCTCCAAATCCTTCTACTGATTTTCAGCCGGTCCCATTCTCTAGGAACTACACCTTAAACATATTTACAGAGTGTCATGTGGCATTTCCTTTTTCTTCTTCTAAATGAACTTTGATGTTTGAAGTGGGAGGGTGAGCAGTTCCTGGCTTGTGGCATTTGGCATCAGCATCTGACATAACCCTCCTCCACCTTCATACCCATTTCATAGATGTAAATTGGCTAACTGATGCAGGACTGCGGTTTCTGCTCCACAACCCCTCCCTTGACAGCTGCTGAGATGGGTTGGGCTTGCTGAAGGCTGCCAGGGCTGGGCCTTCCTGCCACAGGGCTGAGTCTGCGGGCTCCTGGCTTGGAGGGGGGATTGCCATGTGCCTCGGCCCAACATTTAAAGGACACTTGCAAAAGTAGTCCCCTCTTGCCAGGAAAAATTTAAACCTAAGCAACTTAGCTCTGAGCAGATTTGGAGACTTAAGAGGAGCATCTGCCCTGCTCTTTCCAAAACAAAAACCAAGTCAGCTGGAAGATTCGAAAGCAGCTTTCTCAAGTTTTGCCTGTAGTCAGCTACTCTTTCCCCACAGATTTTTCCCATCATGTGATATTGCCTAGCCTACCTCCTCCATGTAAAATTGAGGTTTGGCTGCAGGGGACAGACTCCCATGCTGAAAACTCTGTGTGCCTACCATCAAGCCATTGGCATTTCTGGTATGCTTTTCGAGGCAAGACTGGTATGCTCACCCCAAGAGAAAGAACAAATTCCCTGAGAAACGTCTTTCCAGGGGAGCACAGCAGAGTTAAGCAGATGATGCAGAGCTGCGTTCGAGTTGGCCAGGCGGCCCCAAAAAGGAGAAGCAGGGCTGTGACGAGTAAGCATGGGGGCTGGGGAGGAGGGCCCAACCCAGGCCAAAAGGTGCAGGGAAAGTCTCTCTGAGGAGGAAGATTCCATCTGATGGAAAGCTGGAGGGGTGAGTGGGAGCTGGTCAGTGGAGACGGGGAAGGGGCCCTCTGACAGAGCCACTGGAGTACATGTGGGTGCATATAGCAAGTGCCAGGAGGTGGAAGTCAGCTGGTTTGGCAGGAAGGTGGGAGCTGGCGAGTAATTAATGGTACCTCTGGAGAAGCAGATGGGGGTCCCAATCACTACGGGTCTCCTATGTCATGCCGAAGGAGAAACAGAGGTATTAACCTAGAGTTAGCTGGGTACCATCATGGAAGGCTTCTAAGCAGGGCGGGGGGGTGGTGTGTGAGAAGTAGCATGATGAGATTTTAGAAAAATCACTCTTCCAGGGAGTTCCCAGTGTGGCACAGCGGAAAAGAATCTTAAGTAGTATCCATGATCCCTGGCCTCGATCAGTGGGCCGGGGATCCTGCATTGCCGTGAGCTGTGGTGTAGGTCGAAGACCCAGCTCAGATCTGGCCTTGCTACGGCTGTGGCATAGGCCGGCAGCTACAGCTCCAATTCGACCCCCAGCCTGGGAACCTCCATATGCCACAGGTGTGGCCCTAAAAAGACAAAAAAAAAAAAGAAGAAAAGTCACTCTTCCAGTCACGTGGAGGATGGCTGCATCAAGGGAAACATCTGAGGGGAAATGCACCATACAGGCAAAGCATTTGAAAAGAAACACTTCAAGGAAAGCCCTGCGGTTTTCCCCCTTCTCCACAGCCTTTGATCAAATGAAGCTTACCTCGGAGGCAGGTGCAAGCTGGCCAAGAGCAAAGGTGCTCAGGTGAAGCTGGGTTGGAACCTCTCTCCGCCACCCCCTTGCCTTCATCTCAGACGGAGCAGCAGGGGCACACAGTGGCCCCCAGAGCAAGATCCCCCAAACCGCTGGGCTCAGCCTAACCTGGGTTCCAAACCTGCCACTGATTAGCGACCTTGAGCAAATCACTCACCTCCCTGAGTTGCAGTTTCTTCAACAGTAACACGGGAACTGTAGACGCTCCACTGCAGGCTTGTTCTGATGATTTGAGAAAAGACATCTGCAGAGTTCCCATCGTGGCACAGCAGAAACGAATCTGACTAGGAACTATGAGGTTGCAGTTTCCATCCCTGGCCTCGCTCAGTGGGTTAAGGATCTGGCGATTCTATGGCTCTGGTGTAGGCCAGCAGCTGTAGCTCCGATTGGAGCCCTAGCCTGGGAACCTCCATATGCAGCAGGTGCAGCCCTAAACAAACAAACAACAACAACAACAAAAATACATATATATATATATATATATAAAATCGGCAATACCTAGCAACGCTGCTGGACACGTGGAAAATAACAGAGAATGTATTTATTAACAAATCTATTAAAGAATTTATCAACAAATAAATTCTTGCTTAGAAAAATTGAAAGCTACTCGGGCGGCTCTTGCGGTGAAATGATCTTTTCTGCCGGGGTAGCCTAGGAGGGACCTTGTGGTTACTTGCATTCTTCCATCTCGAAAATGTGTCCACGTTGGTGGCGAATGATTTTCCCTCTGTGCCAGATTGGGGGCGGGGGTGGCTGCTCCTCAAAGGAGATAGTGGTTCTTCTGCTGATGTTCTTCCCAACCTACACACTTGTACGTTAGACACAATCAAAAGAAGCTGACTTATCTCGTTCTTAGCCCACAGAAGAAGGAAAAGAAGCCACCTAATAAGTCAGGGCCCACCAAGTATTAAATAGCTTAGATCTGATTTCCAGATAAAGTCATAAACTGGAGTCAGAGCTAAACCTGAAATCCTCTGAAGAGAATCAGAGCATACAGGTCCCTTCATTTCCAGACCTTCTTATCTATAGAAATGCCTCGTCCTACCCCAGCCAACATACCCTGCATTCCACACCCAGCCTCCCTGTCTTCCTACTCTCCCTTCATTTTAACGAAGGGCAAGGCGCATGCTTGTCTCCTTTCAAGATGTAACTCAGGGAGTTCCCGTGGTGGCTGAAGCGGCCGACTAGTATCCATGAGGATGTGGGTTCGATCCCTGGCCTCGCTCAGTGGGTCAGGGATCTGGCGTGGCCGTGAGCTGTGGTGTAGGTCGCAGATGCAGCTCAGGTATGGTGTGGATCTGGCTGTAGTGGAGGCCAGCAGCTGCAGCTTCAATTCGACCCCTAGCCTGGGAACTTCCATATGCTGCAGGTGCGGCCCTAAAAAAAAAAAAAAAAAAAAATGAAAAGAAAAGAAAGAAGATGTAACTACGGCTCTCAAGCCCGCCTCCTCCCAAAGCCTGATTCCATCTCTTGCCCTCTCCCGTACTTGGAGAGCACCCTCGGTTTAGTTCTGGGCAATAAAGTTTTGTTGCATGCCTACTGGGAGCCAAGCTCTTTGGATGACAGACACGTCCCAGCCAAGCTTTCCAAAGGGAGGTCTCCTCCCCTCACATCTCTGTTTCCTCCCCTCTTGACCTCCCCTCTGCATTCTGGTTCCTGCCTCCATCATCCCAGCACATTTGCTTCCACGCAGGTCTCCTGTGATGGCCTCCCACCCACCGAATGCAAGTTTCTACCTTTGTTCACTTCTCGGCAGCACTGGCCAATGCGGGCTACTTCCTCCTCCATGAAACGCTCTTCTCAACCTCCTGTGGCTTTAACTGCTGGCACTTACCAGGTTGAAGTCCTGGAAAGGTCTCTCTACATCCTCTCCCTGAGTCACGCCATCCCTTCCCCACTTCCGGTCCCTCACTCTGTGCCAGCCACACCATCCTTGCCTCCTGAGCTCTGGGATTCCCTACATGCTGTTCCCTGTCCAGAAATGCTCTTCCCTCTATTCCTTGCCCTCTTTCACCTGGCCCACTCCCACTCATCCTTCCAATGCCACTCAGACTTCAAATGAAGTCTCCCCTGACCTTCAGACAAGGTTAGAGCTGCACCTTTTCTAATCCTTCTCACACTTGAGCAATTATTCATGCAGTTATTAGATTAATATCTCCCCTACCCCCACTAGGTTTAAATTCCATGAGGGCAAGGACCAAGTCTGTCTTATTCACCCACATATTCCCTAGTTCCTGGTAGATGGAAAGTGCTCAATAAGTATCTATCAATTGGCAGTGGAACCACATCAAAAGCACGAGAAACCCAAAGAATAAATTGGACTTCATTAAAATTAAAAGCTTTGTGGCTTGAAAGGAAACTACCAAAAAAGTAAAAAGACAACCCACAAAATGGGAGAAAATATTTATAAACGTATATTTCATAAGGTTCTAGTATACAGAATATATAAAGAACTTCTACAACTCAACAACAAAAATATAAACAACCTGGTTTTTTAAAATGAGCAAAGGGGGAGTTCCTGTCATTGCGCAGTGGAAAAGAATCTGACTAGGAACCATGAGGTTGCAGGTTCGATCCCTGGCCTTGCTCAGTGGGTTAAGGATCCGGCATTGCCGTGAGCTGTGGTGTAGGTCGCAGACTCAGCTTGGATCTGGCGTGGCTGTGGTTGTGGCTATGGCTGTGGCTGGCAGCTGTAGCTCCGATTCGACCCCTAGCCTGGGAACCTCCATATGCCTGCACAATGGGAACTCCCTGTTTGTAGACTTTTTGATGATGGCCATTCTGACTGGTGTGAGGTGATATCTCATTGTAGTTCTGATTTGCATTTCTCTAATAATTGGCAATACTGAGCATCTTTTCATGTGCCTGTTGGCCATCTGTATGTCTTCTTTGGAAAAATGTCTATTTAGCTCGTCTGCCGCCCATTTTTTTGCTTTTTTTAGGGCTATACCTGCAGCATGTGGAATTTCCCGGGCTAGGGGTTGAATTGGAGCTGCAGCTGCTGGCCTACCTCACAGCCACAGCAATGCCAGATCCAAGCTGCATCTGTAACATACACCACAGCTCATGGCAGCACCGGATCCTTAACCCATTGAGTGAGGCCAGGGATTGAACCTACATCCTCATGGATACTAGTCAGGTTCTTAACCTGCTGAGCCACAATAGGAACTCCCTGTTTGTTTGTTTTTTTTTTTTATATTGAGCCGTATGAGCTATTTATATACTTTGGGAATTAATCCCTCATCAGTAGCATCATTCGCAAATATTTTCTCCCAGCCCATAGGTTGTCTTTTCATTTTGTTTATGGTTTCCTTTGTTTTTAAGTTTAATTAGGTCCCATTTGTTTATTTTTGTTTTTATTTTCATTACTCTAGGAGACAGATCAAAAAAAAATATTGCTGCAATTTATGTCAAAGAGTGTTCTGCCTAGGGTTCCTGCCATGGCACAGTGGGTTAAGAATCTGACTGCAGGGCAGAGTCTCCTTGCCTGCCAGCTTGCATCTCTCACAAGCATCCTATCTTAATAAATTTACTTCTTGCCTATCAAAAAAAAAAATCTGACTGCAGTGGCTCAGGCCTTTGTCTAGACACAGGTTCAATCCCTAGCCCAGGAACTTCCACATCCTGTGGCTATGTCCAAAAATAAATAAAAAATAAAAAACAAAAACAAGAGATCCCATTGTGGCTCAGTAGATTAAGAACCTGATGTCTCTGTGAGGACTCAGTGGGTTAAGGATCTCAGGGGGTCAAGGATCCAGTGTTGTCCCAACCTGCGGTTAGGTCACAGATTCAGCTTGGAGCTGGTGTTGCTGTGGTTGTGGTGTAGGCCAGCAGCTGCAGCTCCGATTTGACCCATAGCTGGAAACTTCCATGCCACAGATGTGGCCCTAAAAAGACAAAACAAGAGTTCCTGTTGTAGTTCAGTGGTAACGAAGCCGACTAGTATCCATGAGGATTCGGGTTAGATCTCTGGCCTCCATCAGTGGGTTAAGGATCCAGTGTTGCCATGAGCTGTGGTATAGGTTGCAGATGCGGCTCAGATCCCGAGTTGCTGTGGCTGTGGGGCAGGCCAGCAGCTGCAGCTCTGATTCAACCCCTAGCCTGGGAACTTCCATATGCTGTGAGTGTGGCCCTAAAAAGACAAAAAAACAACAAAAAAGACAAAAGAATACCAATTCTGGAGTTCCCTTCGTGGCTTAGCAGTTAACAAACCCAGCTAGGATCCATGAGGACACGAGTTCAATCCCTGGCCTCGCTCAGTGGGTTAAGGATCCGGTGTTGCCGTGAGCTGTGGTGTAAGTCGCAAATACGGCTCAGATCCTGCGTTGCTGTGGCTGTGGCGTAGGCTGGCAGCTGTAGCTCCAATTTGACCCCTAGCCTGGGAACTTACATATGCCCTGGGCGTGGCCCTAAAAAGCAAAAACAAACAAAATATCAATTCTTATTTATCCTTGACACCCCCCCAATACCAGTGCAGAAATATGAGGATTCATTTTGCATAATGCCTTTGGTTGGTCTGTTTTCTATCTCACGCTTGTCTCAGTCTCAAGGACAAGGACAGAGAGACCTGTAGAGCCAAGGTTTGTTCCCATGGTGACCTGTGCGCAACCTGTCCCTTTCAGCTCTCTTCACGAAGCAAAGCTGGTTGTCAGGAGAGGCGGGCTGATGGCAGTGAGGAGGGGCAGCCTGCAGCCTGGGAAGGAGGAAGGAGTCCATAAATAGAAAGTTGACAGAGGAATTAAAAGAACTAGAGAAATGAGGTCCCTGCCTGTGGAGATAAGGCTCCTTCCAGGCCTCAGAGGCCTGGAAGCATCCCTGTGAGATCCCTGCAGGGTGATAAATGGTGTTCCCATGGGGGCCCTGGGTCGGGGCGACCAGATCATAGCATTTAGCATCTCTGGTACAGAGGGCAGAGAAGTTTACTGATGGATGCATCCTAAATAGGTTATAGACTAAAAGGTGGGGTTCATAAAGCAGTCCTCCTCAGTAATCCAGAAAATGTACAGATAAGGTGCTCTTGGATTCAGAACATTTTGCAGGTGTGATGGTCTTTTTGATATGTCAGCCTGGCTAGGCTACCATCCCCAGTTACTCAAACACTCATCTAGGTGTTTCAGTCAAGGTATTTTGCAGATGTAATTAAAGCCCATAGTGAGCTCATTTTAAGTAAAGGAGATTATCTCGGATAACCTGGATGGGCCTGATTTAATCAGTTGCCCGCAGCCCTAAAAGCAGGGTTGAGGCTCTCCCAAGAAAAGAAATTCTGCCCGTGGGCAGCAGCTTCAGCCAGTAGACAGCCCGTGTCTGTGAGGTCCTGTCTGCCTTCTTGAAGGCAGAATTCCTGAAGAATTGCCCTAGGAATTCCCAATGTGCCTAGTCAGTCCGAATGATCCCAGAAGCCAGTTCCTTGCAGTAGATCTCTGCGTATGTATCTCCTACCCGTCCTGCTCTCTGGGTGAACCCTGACTCCTTACAAAAAGCAACTATGTCACTCCAAGATAATAAATTTGTGACTGAATGAAAGTTTATTCAGATTGAACATAACTAATGCCCAGATAGTGGGTTTTTTGGTTTTTGTTTTTTTTCTCTTGTCTTTTAGGGCCGCACCGGCCCGGCGGCATATGGAAGTTCCCAGGCTAAGGGTCCAATCAGAGCTGCAACTGCCAACCTACGCCACAGCCCCAGCAACGCCAGACCTGAGCCACGTCTGTGACCTACACCACAGCTCACGGCAATGCCGGATCCCTAACCCACTGACAGAGGCCAAGAATCGAACCTGCATCCTCATGGATGCTAGCCACATTCATTACTGCTGAGCCACAATAGGAACTCCCCAGATAGTGTTTTCTAATACCATTCTCCAATAAAAAGAACCAAGGGTCCTTGTTTCCTTGGAGAAATGGCTGATTCTGGGCTGGGGAAGTACTGGATTATACCATAAAGTATACAATAAATATTGGTAAGTCCATTTTGATATAAAGAAATTATAGAATAAATAAACAGGAAGAAGAGACAAATCTCCCACGCAGAAAAATTGCAATTAATTTATGCAGATACTCTTCTCTGGAAGAGTTAAAGAGGGGGAGCGTAACTCCCCACTTAGGAGAGCTGCATAGTCCTTACAAAGAGTATAGTCAGGGTGTTCCCTGGTGGCTCAGTGGGTTAAGGACTTGGTATTGTCACTGCTGTAGCTCAGGTTGCAACTGTGGTGTGGGTTCAATCCCTGGCCCAGAAACTTCCACATGCCATGGGCTCAGCCGAAAACCAACAACAGCAATAAAGACTGGGATTTCCCATCCTGGCTCAGTGGTTAACAAATCCGACTAGGAAGCATGAGGTTGCGGGTTTGATCCCTGGCCTTACTCAATGGGTTAAGGATCTGGTGTTGCTGTGAGCTGTGGTGTAGGTCGCAGACGCGGCTCTGATCCCTTGTTGCTGTGACTGTGGTGTAGGCCAGGCTAGATCCCTAGCCTGGGAACTTCCATATGCCGTGAGTGTGGCCCTAAAAAGACAAAAGACCAAAAACAAAAAAAAAAAACCAATAAAGATTGTAGTCAGAAAGGGGAAAAACACAGTAAATGTACAGTGGAGTAACCTGACCAACACTACTTAAGCCAGTTGATCAAGGTCAGGGTCAACGATGACAAATCATAATGAGAGTACGTACCCTTGAAATGATTTGATAAGAACGGCACTTTACTTCTGTGATCTTCCTTCTGAAAACATATAACCTTGGTCTGACAATGAGAAAAACATCAAACAAAATCCAATAGAGGGATATCCTACAACAAAATATTTGAGCAGTACCTCTCAAAGCTGTCAAGGTCATGTAACTGAACCCAAGTTTGTGGGCCCGACCCACAAACAAACTGAAATATTGCAGTTTGGAGCAGAGAAAGATTTATTCCAGGGCCGAGCAAGAAGTTCTGCTCCAGACTCAGACGTTTCAGTTTCCTTGGCCTTACTGCGCATCACGCACACAAACTCAGGTTCCACAATAGTCATTAAAAACAAGGAGAGGGAGTTCCCGTCGTGGCGCAGTGGTTGGCGAATCCGACTAGGAACCATGAGGTTGCGGGTTTGATCCCTGGCCTTGCTCAGTGGGTTAAGGATCCGGCATTGCCGTGAGCTGTGGTGAAGGTTGCAGACGCGGCTTGGATCCCTCGTTGCTGTGGCTCTGGTGTAGGCCGGCGGCTACAGCTCCAATTTGACCCCTAGCCTGGGAACCTCCATATGCCTCGGGAGTGGCCCTAGAAAAGGCAAAAAGACAAAAGAAAAAAGAAAAAAACAAAAAAAAAACCCAAAAAACAAAAAACAAGGAGAGGGTGTCCCCAGGTGGCGCAGCAGGTTGAGGATCCGACGTTGTCGATGCTATGGCCCTGGTTACTGCTGTGGCACAGGGTTCAATCCCTGGCCTGGGAACTTCCTCATGCCGTTAGCATGGCCAAAAAAAAAAAGCAAGGAGTGTCTGAGACACTATCACAGCCAAGAGGACCCTAAGGAGACATAAGTACATATGCAAAGTGCTATCCTGGATGTGATCTTGGAGCTGAAAAAGGCTATTAGGTATAACCTAAAGGAACTGAATAAACTATGAACTTTAACTCTATACACTGTTTTCATTTTCACTTTAAAAGCAAATAGTGATGATTTAAGTAGCTGGCAGTCTGTTGACTTTCTGTTGATAGTGACTGACCTGTCTCCTTGTCACTGCCAAACGAGTGGCTTTTCTAATCCAGAGACATTAGAAGGTAGGCCCTCAGGTAACCTTACCTTCTTTTTCTTTTCTTTTTTCTTTTCTTTTTTTTGCCTTTTCTAGGGCCACTCCCTCGGCATATGGAGGTTCCCAGGCTAGGGATCGAATCGGAGCTGTAGCCGCGGGCCTACACCACAGCCACAGCAACGCCAGATCCTTAACCCACTGAGCGAGGCCAGGGATCGAACCCAAACCTCATGGTTCCTAGTCGGATTTGTTAACCACTGCACCACGATGGGAACTCCTCTTCCTTTCTTTTCTTTCTTCCTTTCCTCCTCCCTTCCTTCCTTCTTTTCTTTCTTTGTCTTTTCAGGGTCGTACCTGCAGCATATGGAGGTTCCCAGGCTAGAGGTCAAATTGGAGCTACAGCTGCTGGCCTACACCACAGCCACAGCAACACTGGATCCAAGTCACATCTGTGACCTACACCACAACTCATGACAACACCAGATCCTTAACCCACTGAGCGAGGCCAGGGACCAAACCCACGTCCTCATGGATACTAGTTGAATTCGTTACTGCTGAGCCACGATGGGAACTCCCTCTCATCTTCCATTTCATAGAAAAGATAGAAACCAGCTAAAAAGAATTTGTTCAACTTCCTGCAACCAAACCTATGAACTGACGTGCATGTACACCCATGTTCCCCTTCCTGTGCTCCTGTTATTTCAGGTACCATTCATGCACTGTTAACTCCACCCCTGGCAGGATGGCAACGTAGACCAAAAAAAAAAGGTTGCCTGCCATTTCAGTAAATAAGAATGTCCCCTACGCCCATCAAGCCAGCAGCCTTTGGTTGGGGCCACTGCAGACGGCTGAAGGTGTGTCCTGAGGGGACTGAGGATGGAGGAATACAGGATTCTGGCCCTATCTAGGGCCAGTTCAGATGCATATCTAAGGAATGATTTCTATGAGCCCCCACACTCTGCCATCTGCATCTTCGCACAGAGAGAAAAGCACTAAAATCGTTAACTTGAGATGTCTGCCTTTTGTGATTAGCTGTAATCTTTTGATGTTCAACTACATGGTTTTTGTGTTTTGTTTTGTTTGCAGCCAAAACTCCTATATAACCTGGCTCCCCCCTTGCCTCTTCAGAGCAAGTTCCTCAGATCTTGGAGGCTGTCTCTGGGGCTACAGTCCTTAGTAAGGTCCCCAAATAAAATATAACTCACCACGTTGAGGTTGTGGGTTTTTTTTCTTTTCAGTTGACAGTGAGCATATTGTGTGCATTAGCTTCTCTAATCATCACACTGAACTTATGAGGTAGGATCTCATTATTTCCCCATTTCAGAATAAGGACAACTGAGACTCAGGGAGAGTAAGTGATGTGCTCAAAGGCTCACCGCTAGAACCAAGTGTTCCAACCGAGACTCCAGAGTCTGAACTCTTTTTTGGGGGGTGGTGCTGCATATGGAAGTCCCCAGGCTAGGGGTCAAATTGGAACTGCAATGCCAGCCTACGCCACAGCCACAGCAATATGGGATCTGAGCCACATCTGCAACCTACTATGCAGCTTGTGGCAATGCTGGATACTTAACCCACTGAGCAAGGCCAGGGATTGAACCTGCATCCTCATGAATACTAGTCAGGTTCTTAACTGCTAAGCCACAGGGGAACTCCCAGGGTCTGAACTCTTAACTCCTAGGCTCTCCTCTTTTGTGAGACGAATCCCTGGTCCTGTGCCTGACCTCCCAGCCAGGAACTTTGCTCCACTGACTTTTTTTTTCTCTTTTAGGGCCATACTCACAGAACATGGAGGTTCCCAGGCTAGGGGTTGAATCGGAGCTGTAGCTGCTGGCCCACACCACAGCCACAGCAATGTGGGATTCGAGCTGTGTCTGCGACCTACACCACAGCTCACGGCAACGCCGGATCCTCGACCCACTGAGCACGGCCAGGGAGCCAACCCGCACATGGATACAAGTCAAGTTTGTAGCACACTGAGCCACAAGGGCAACTTCCTGTAAGTATCTGTTAATTGGATGAAGGTTATTCTCTACTGTTCCTATTTAGAGATGGACATCCTCTTCTTGGCACTTTTTACTGGTTCCTAAGAATAGCACTGGGCTCCAGACTTCTACTTCCTCCATAAATTAGAGTCTTAAAGCAGTTTATTTGTTATCCATTCACTTTCAGTCTGCAGTTTGCACCTGATTATCTACACCAGTGTCAGCTTTTTGCTAACTGCCTGCCGAAACAGAAACTGTCCATCCCCTCCCCCATCTGGTCAAAAAATAAGGAAGGGGAGTTCCCGTCGTGGCTCAGTGGTTAACGAATTCGACTAGGAACCATGAGGTTTCAGGTTCGATCCCTGGCCTTGCTCAGTGGGTTAAGGATCCCGCGTTGCTGTGGCTGTGGTGTAGGCCGGCAGCTACAGCTCCGATTGGACCCCTATCCTGGGGACCTCCATATGCCGTGGGAGTGGACTTAAAAAAGGCAGAAAGACAAAAAATAAATAAATAAATAAGGAAGGGAAGGAAGGAGGGAGGGAGGACAGAGAGGCAAAGAAGGAAGGATGGAAGGAAGAATAGAAGGAAGGGAAGAAGGAAAAAAAAGAAATATCGGTTATGGGTTAACACCAGGAACTGGCAAAGGTGACTGTTACCCTTCACTAGGTCCTGGCACTAGACCAGAGCTTGAGACACGCCGTCTCGTTCGACCGTCACAGCACAGTATTATTAACCCCCATTTTACACATTCTCAGGGAGCTTAAGTAACTCCCCTAAAGTTGCTCAGCTAGTAAGTGAAAGGTATGAGATAAATCTAGAGCTGCCCAGCACCAAAGCTCTGTGAGCTTTCCCTGTCACTCTGCTGCCCCCATGCAAATAACCAAAGCATCTACAGAGAGGGTTGTGCTAAGAACAGCGAACAAATAGCACATTTTCTGTGTCAACCCAATATGGAACAAACTCTTGTAGTCACAGCCTGAAGGTGGGTGTTTATGCTGTAGACATCACTGGGGGGGCTCCACAGCTTTTGGTGATTTATAAACCTACCAGGGACTCACTTGCCCATCAGCGTGCCTCCCTGAGTGCTGCACTTGAAAATGCACACTTAGGAGTTCCTGTTGTAGCTCAGCAGCTGACGAAGCCAGCCTAGTCTGTGTGAGGATGTGGGTTTGATCCCTGGCCTCAGTCAGTGGGTTAGGGATCCAGCATTGCCGCAAGCTGCGGTATAGGTCACAGATGGGGCTCAGATCTGCTGTTGCTGTGGCTGTGGTGTAGGCTGGCAGCTACAGCTCTGATTCAACCCCAGCCCGGGGAACTTCCATATGCCATAGACATGGCTGTAAAAAGAAAAAAAAATGTATGCTTAATTAAATTCACCCTGAGGCTTAGGTTGGTTATTTTATTTTTATTTTATATTTTATTTTAATTTTTTGGCCCACAGCATGTGGAAGTTCCTGGGCCATGGATAGAAGATAAATAATTTATTTCCACTGTGGAACACTGGGTTAATGATCCGATTTGTCTCTGTGGAGGCACCAATTTGATGCCTGCCCAAGCACAGTGGGTTAAGGATCTGGCATTACTGCAGCTGTGGTGTAGGTTGCAGCTATGGCTCGGATTCCATCCCTGGCCTGGGAACTTCCGTATATCACAGGTGCAGCTGAAAAATATAAATAAATAGTTCTGTGTTCAAAGTTTTAGTTTCACAGAAAAGTTGTAAGAATATTCCAGAGAGTTCCTATATATCCTGCACTCAGTTTCCCCTATGGTTATTTTATTTCATTTTTTTTTAAGTTTTTGATCACAACCAAAATAATGAATTGATAACAAAAGAGAAAGTTACCTCTACCCTGTGCCATTTGGAATCCATCAAAATAAGCGTCTCGGAGAACACTCAAAGAGAGGTGTCAGGCCCTAGGGCATAAGGGTCACCAAGGCTTCCTCCAGAACAAGCAGCACCAGATAAGAACATGGGACTCGTCCCTGTGTCTCTCTCTCGAGAGGTAACATTTGTTTCTAGCTTGAATTCCTAACTGGCCTTGTGGCCCAAACCCAAGACTTTGGTCTCAGGTCAAAAGGGTATGTCTTTATCAAATCCCACAGCTCAGAGGTTTATCTCATTTGTTTCAGGATTCTCTCGTTTACTTGACGTGTCATCTTTCCCACATCTCTGTGTTCTTGGAAGCCTCTGAAAATACCCACAGAAAAACAAACTTAGATAAAAATCAACCTGGAACGCACCGGCTGAAGAGAAGCAAACAGAAGAGGACAAAAGCCCAGAGAGGTTAAGGGTTTCTTGAGGCAACACCAGGACCAACGCACAGGTCTTTTGTTCCCAGCTCAGTGCTCCATTGGAGCAGATGCTCGTGAGGATGTCCGCTCAGGCCATACTGCTCTCTCAGGGCACCAGCCCACCCCCAGGACCCTGCCCCCTCACCCAGGGTTGACTGACTCTTGACTGGGCCAGTCAGGCTCGCCCTCTTATGATCTTGCTATTGGGATTCAGCAATTCCACCCATATCTCTCAGGGATGGAGAGAATGCCATGTCTGGCCTTGTGCCAAGAGAAGATAAAGGAAGGAGGTCTTCCAAGAGGGACAAGAATAAAGTAGACACGCAGAAAGAAGCTGAAAGACCCCAGAGAGAGAGCAGCCTGCCTGACTTCTCAATGGCTTTCAAAGCCCTGGTTCTAATTCTTCTTGAAGTCTGGCTTTTTTTTTTTTTTTTTTTTTTCCTCTTTTTGCTATTTCTTTGGGCTGCTCCTGCAGCATATGGAGGTTCCCAGGCTAGGGGTTGAATCGGAGCTGTAGCTGCCAGCCTACGCCAGAGCCACAGCAACACGGGATCCGAGCCACGTCTGCAACCTACACCACAGCTCACAGCAACGCCGGATCGTTAACCCATTGAGCAAGCGCAGGGACCGAACCTGCAACCTCATGGTTCCTAGTCGGATTTGTTAACCACTGCGCCACGACGGGAACTCCCTGGATTTTTTTTTTTTGAAGACAAAAAAAAGGGGGGGGGGTTCTGGGATGCTGAACATGTTGTTTCATGATCTGGGTGGTGGTGACACAACTAGATCCCCCCGTGACAATTCATAGAGCTATACACTTACGATAAGTGCACATTTCTGTATATATATTTCAATAATTTTAAAAATTTTGCCTTTTTGTCTTTTTAGGGCCACACTCGTGGCATATGGAGGTTCCCAGGCTAGGGATCAACTCAGAGCTGTAGCTGCCGGCCTACACCACAGCCATGGCAATGCCAGATCCTTAACCCACTGAACAAGGCCAGGGATCAAACTCTCATCCTCATGGATACTAGTCAGATTTGTTTCTGCTGTGCCACAACTGGAATTCCTACTACTTGTCTGCTGGGATCTAAATTATTCAAATTGATCAAAAGAATACAGTTCCATTTAGGGTCAGGCTGAGACACAAGTCCTGTCCTGCTGCTCTTGGGCGTCAGCTGCAGCTTGGTACATGAAGCCAGAGGTGGCCTTGTCAAGTGACCGTAGTTCAAGTGAGGATGCCAGCCCACCAGAGAGGGTGTGTGGTGAGAACAGTGCCACTCCCAACTGTTATGCCCAAGCTTTTAAGGATTCTTTGGATCCTTTCCCTAACGCCTTAAACCCCAGCTACCTACACCACAGGTGCACACACATTCGCCTCTTCCAGAACCTGAGTGAGGCCTTTCCTGACTCCCCAGGCAATTCTTCATTTTCATGTACACACTTTAAGGCACATTTTGTACTGCTCCTGTTCCCTTGTATGCTCCTCTCCACCTTGATTCATTCATTCATTCGTTGCACAAATTTATTGGCGTTCCCATCGTGGCTCAGTGGAAAAAAATCCGACTAGCATCCATGAGGACGCAGGTTTGATCCCTGGCCTTGCTCAGTGGGTTAAGGATCTGGTGTTGCTGTGGCTGTGGCCTAGGTGGGTAGCTACAGCTGAGTTGATCCCTAGCCTGGGAACCTCCATATGCTGCAGGTGCAGCCCTAAAAAAAAGACAAAAAAAAAAAAAAACCCAAAATTTATTGAGCACCTCCTTTCCTCACTCACTCAACAAATATATTCATTAGGCACCTCCATTATGCCAGCCAAAGGCCTACACACATTGAGGGACAAAGGGCAGTCGGGGGTCTCCCTGTGGAGGTGCAGGGTAGCCTGGGACCTGAAGGATGAATGGGAGCTCACCAGGTGAAGAGGGAGAAAGTTCCAGGTCAAGTCAGTTTGAGAATTATTTTTTCATCTCATCTGTAAAATGGGAGAATTATCTGGTACAGCTGATCCTTTACAGACTTTATTACTCAGTTCTTACACAGCTTCTGGGTGAGGTTGCCTGAGAGATATTTCCACAGCTGGTTAGTGACAGGGCAGGGATTCAACCAGAGGCTTGAGTGTAAGGCTTTGGTGCTCAAGTCCCCTTGCCTCCTTTCTTCCCAAGACCTCGAGGTTACTCTAACCCACATTCAAATCCTGGAATTGGAAGGGACCAGGCATCTAGAAGCTGATATTGAACACCAACTCCAAGCCAGCTCTGCCAGCTGGGGAGGGGTGTACAGCTAAACCTTAGTCCTGCTCACTCCCCGTTCCTCTTCTTTTCCTACAGTTAGGCATGGAGTCACCTGCTTTAGTGCATTGTCAACTTCATCCTCACAGCCCCAAGGAAGGTCCCATTGGCCCCTTTTGCGGATGAGGGTGCTGAGGCTTACAGCTGCTGAGTGGTTTAGAGCAGGATCTGAATGCAGACCATGCAGTCCTGCCCCTCCACCAGACAGCAGACTCTTGGCCCCTCTCTGCTGCCTCTCAGCAGGCCATTGAAGGATGGGCAGCAATGTCACAGGGTTAACCTCATGTCTTTTTTTTTTTTTTTTTGTCTTTTTGCTATTTCTTTGGGCCGCTCCCGCGGCATATGGAGGTTCCCAGGCTAGGGGTCTAATCGGAGCTGTAGCCGCTGGCCTATGCCAGAGCCACAGCAATGCAGGATCTGAGCCGAGTCTGCAACCTACACCACAACTCACAGCAACGCCGGATCCTTAACCCACTGAGCAAGCCAGGGATCGAACCCGCAACCTCATGGTTCCTAGTTGGATTCGTTAACCACTGCGCCACGATGGGAACTCCTTTTTTTTTTTTTTGGTCTTTTTAGGGCCGCCCCCTGGGCATATGGAGGTCCCCAGGCTAGGGGTCTAATCGGAGCTGTAGCAGCCCACCTACGCCACAGCCAGAGCCACGCCAGATCCAAGCCAAGTCTGCGACCTACACCACAGCTCACAGCAACGCTGGATCCTTAACCCACTGAGTGAGGCCAGGGATTAAACCCACGACCTCACGGTTCCTAGCTGGATTCAATTCTGCTGCATCACAACAGGAATTCCAGGGCCACACTGGTGGCAAATGGAAGTTCCCAGGTTAGAGGTCGAATCAGAGCTACAGCTGCCTGCCTACACCACAACCAGAGCAACACCAGATCCAAGCCATGTCTGCAACCTACTAGGCAATGCCCAGATCCTTAACCCAACTGAGCAAGGCCAGGGATGGAAACTGCATCCTCATGGATACTAGTCAGGTTTCGGGAACTCCAACAGCAAACATAAGCACTCCTACAAGGCCGAGAGGGGCCACTGAAAGTAGGTAGAACCTTTGTCCAACCCTCAGGCTCAAAAACAAAAAAACCACCTGTTTTAGGAGTTCCTTCCAGGGTTGAAACGGGATTGGTGTTGTCTTGGGAACGCAGGACACAGGTTTGATTCCTAGCCCAGCATAGTGGGCTAAGGATCCAAAGTTGCAAAAGCTGCAGCTTAGGTCACAAACTGCAGCTGGGATCAGATCCCTGGCCCAGGATCTCCCTATGCCACAGGACAGTCAAAAAAGAAAAACAAAAAACCCCAACCCTGGTGCCCATGTCACTCCAGGTCTGTAGACAAAGCTCCCTCCCTCTGCCGTGTCCTAGGCCTTGTCATAACCTCCCTGGGCCCAGAGAGGATGTCCAAACCTACTCTGGGATAGTGAGGCTGAGATGGTCAGAAATTTCTAACACATGACTGCCTTGGACTTGAATAACCTGTTTAGCATGTTAACATTTACCAAATGCAGTAACTGTCTTTAAACACTGAAGCAGTGAGAGAGACTATTTGAAATCTTGGGACCTGTAAAGCCCCCTTTCCCTGCCACAGTACCATCCTAATTCCACAGGTAAATTAGGGCACTTTGGCCCCCTCCCACCTTTCCCATATACAAGTTGTGGCCTGTGTATTGCTCTCTTACTAGCCCAAGAGACCATTTACCTGTCTAATCTCAAGTACCTAGGAATGGTGCCTGGCACGGAAACTTGAGTTTATTATATATCAAAAATATTGTTCTGACTTCTCTCAACCATTTAAAAAAGCAGAAATGTAGTTTACAGGCCATATACAAACAGGCGGCATACCAGTTTGCCAACCCCTGGTTCACATGATTCCTACTCAGCACCATATATAAGATGTTTATTTTAAAAATGTGCTACCCTCAGGTACAAGGATGATGCGCACACACTCCCCACAATAGAAGGTATAAGAGCTGCCAGTCACAGGGTGCTATTTAATTAATTAAATAATTTAAGGACCCGGTGTTGCCATGAGCTGTGGTGTAGGTCAACAACACAGCTCAGATCTAGCATTGCTGCGGCTGTGACACAGGCCAGGGGCTACAGCTCAGATTTGACCCCTAGCCTGGAAACCTCCACATGCCATGGGTGTGGCGCTAAAAAGAAAAAAAAAATTACAATTAAAAAAACCCATTTCCTTACTCACACTAGCCATTCTCTTTTTTAAGTACTTGGTGGCTAGAGAACATTTCTATCACTGGACAGTCCTGTGTTAGATCTGACAGAAGAGGGTATTTCAGTACACTACCACAAACCAGAATCAACAGCAGTTCCAAGGAGAGGCCTTCACATGTTTATTACTGAGGCAAAGCGCTATACAGAAACAACAACATAAAGAGAACCCATTTCCAGATATATCCAACGGTGGCTGTGCCGTTTTCAGTGATATGGTAAAATGCAAGGAAATAACTGCCACACAGCATCAATATGTGCACCACCTCACACGTGGAGGCTCCTTAGAGACCCAGCTTGGTTCTTCTCCAATGTCTTCTCTTCGAGTTGTACCTACAACAGAAGGAAACTGCAAGTTATAAAAGGCAGTCTGATCTCAACTCTTTTTCACAACAAACTCTGCCTTAAAATTCTTGAAAGGCAAAGGGTCCTGCTTTTCCTTCCTTTAACAAGTTTGAAGCTTTTTTTGGAGAGTAAAAAATGACTTGCTAGATGTGCTAAAGAACTAGTCAAATCAAATTTTTACCTCTTGAAATGATTCCAGGCTAGAACGCTGGTTCTTTATTGGCTCATTAAGTAGAGACATTCCCTTTCTAAACTACATTAAAAAATAGCCATTCTATATAATGCGTCACATACACATAAAAGCTCCTGCATATTTTTTATAACAGATACTTAACAGATATCCTTAGTCATTTCAATACCAAAGCAAGTGATGTGCTGAGTTAAGGCCATCTCAGACCTGTTCATGTCAATCTGTCATGATTTTACCCCCAAAAAGGCAAAATCAAATATGATCAACATAGATTTTCTTTCAGCAGGATAATGTCAGTACTTCCACAAAATGAAGCACTGTAATTGCAACCTGCTTTTCAATATATTTTAGAAGACAGCTGAGGCAATAGAAAAATCATTTGTCATTCCCCACAACCTATAATGGCAAGCTCCACCATCACCAGATGAGGACCTAAGTCAAAAGTTACAATTAATTGGCGTACAAAGCTACACACAGGGTGTCAATTTTCACATCTCTCTAACTGGCGAAATGAACTAAGGAAATGGGCCCTCAATTTTAGCCCTAACAATTAATCCCACTTTTATCTGCCACACAACCAAATCAAAGTTCTATACTGACTAGCTTCATTAACTTCCACTCCCAAGCTTCAGTCTTTATTTTGACAAGGAATCATTTGCTAAGCCCACCATACAGTTTCAGCTTAAAAATGCTTTGAAAAATTAGAATTCTGGTAATAATATTTGCTCTCCCCTCCCTTCTAGTCTTTAGGGCTCAATTATTTGGGAGAGCCAGAAAACACTCATTTTTCCCCATGCTTTATTTTTCTTCCCTTGAGACCTGTCTCAAGGCCCACCTGGTCTCCAAAAAGCAGCTAAAAGGCTGAAAGGCTTGCCGGAGACCGGAGTTTTAGACCTGGAGGTAGCCTAGATGACCTTGGAGGTCCTCTGTAGCAATTTACCATCAATTCAATTACTTCTGAAAATAAACACTTCATGGTCATTCCCACTGGGATGTGGAATAGAGCCTTCCACCCTATGTTCTGGCTCTGACTGAAGACAACCAGGAAATTAACAAAAATACTGGAGGAATGTCTGCTCCTAAGCCCAGCTATAGGCTAGGTGATGTCCAGAAATCCAGAGGAAGCACAGTCAGAAAAAAGAAAAAGTTTCAGAATGGTGGTATAGGATGAATTGCATACAACTTCCAACTGTCTATTTATGCCCTCAAAGTAATCCTAAGTTTAACAAAAAACAGGTTTGTGTGTCCTTACCTGATTTTATTACCAGTTTTCATCCGAATCCATTGGGGGATGGGACGATTCTGCTTTTGCTTCTTGGCCAAGAATCGCTTGATCCTGAAAGTCTTGTGAGAAGACTGGGAAGGAAATGCAATCAGTTTAACAGCAATACCAGAGCTTGCTCAAAAAAAGATTCAAAGCCAGGAACTCCCTAACGCCAACAAACATTTGAATGTTGAACCAAAAACAACTCTCTCCATGCTAAACCCATCAGGCCCTTTGCTTTGTTCCTTACTTCTCCAAAGGTAGATAGCATAATTCCCATTGCTTAAATAATAATCAGTAGTCAGGGAGGTCGGTAAGCTGCCCCAAAGCGGAATATATTAATGTGCAGAGCTAGTATTCAAATCCAGGTCATCTCTGCTCCAAGGCTAGGGCTAGAGCACGCGGTTTTCACAATCACTTGAAAGTCAGTCTCAGTGCACCCTGACATGTGGGAGATCTGCTCTAACCCACTGGCATTTGGGATATTAATTCTAACTATGTAAAACGCCACTATTCTAAGAATGACTTTCCCAATCTCCCACTGCATTTTTTGGCTTTCATGAAAAACCCGGGTCATCTAAGCCCAACCCCAACCACCTCTCTCCCCAGTTTGCAGGACAATCCGGAAAAATGGCACTGAGTGCTGGTCTAAAGTCTGGCCCGAGTGGCCCAACACACTTTTGCATAATAATAGGGGTCGTTATAAAGAAAAGACTACACCCCTCCCCCCCAGCTCACTGCAGTAGCTGTAAAATTTGTTAATAAAAACATAAAGCACCAGATATCGATCCTCTCCATACCTAAAAGCTTATAAACAGTCTCATTTTTTCAGAAAACTATCAAGAGAAAAACCCAGTGACCATCTGCCACTAGCATTTTACGAAGAGCGCCCGAACAGCATATAGATTCAGACCACACCACCCCCGGCTCCAGGCGCTTCCACGGGGAGGACACTCAAGTCCCTGAACAAAAGGCTAAAAAAGTCGTCAATCTCATAACGTGGCAGGCTCCTGGCCCCCAAGTAAAGTCTTCGAGAACCAAAAGCCCACATGCCCTTTTCGAGGCTCGGAACGTCCCCCGCGTCGCAGCCAGCCCGAGGTCGAGCCGCGATTTCTACAATGCCCTCCTTGTCCCACAAAGACAGTTCGGTGTAGGAAAAACAGGAATCCTTGTCCGCCTGAGCAGCAGCCAAAAGCAGAGAGCGCCCCCTCGGACCACGCGGCGCCAGCGCAGCCGGCCCCTCCCCATCTCGCACGCTCGCTCGCTTCCCGCTAGGCCCGCGGACTGGAGCCCGCGGACTGAATCGGTGGCCAAACTCGATCTCACATAGGAAAAGCTTTAAAAACGGTCCCGCACCTCGACGCAACCCGCAGCGCCAGCGAGCTCGCAGAGACCTCAGGTCTCCTGAAGCTACCCCGGAGCCGATGGCAACGGATGGACTTACCATGGCGAGGAACTAATTCAACCGCACACAGGACGGCGGAGAAGAGCAGAGAGAAGGAAGCAGACGGAAGGACGCGTTTAGAAGGCGCCGTAGGGGGCGGGGCTTAGGGAGGTGACGCCGTGCGCGACCACCGCCCCCTGGAGGCCCCTCCCTGAGCGTGCTCCCCTGGGGCCGTGGGAAACTGCGCTCGTTCGTGCGAAATGGAAGCCGTTTTGCTTCACTTCCGTAAGTAGGTTCCGCAGGAGCCTGTTAGTGTGCCAAGGGACTTTGTGTCATGGGTGAGGCAGACAGTCTATGGTAAACGCCGTGACAGAAACCCTTCCGAAGGGCCGAGGAGCGGAGTGGGCAGGGCTATTTCCAAGGGAAGCGGGGCAGACGTCACGCCCGCGCGCAAGGGACTTCGGTCCTGCGTTGGGAGGGAGCGCGCCGAAGGGCGGGGGTGGCCGGCTGGTTCGGCTCGCTCTTGGCGGTAGTTTCGATCTGGCTGGGCGGTGCTTGACGTGAAGGTACCGGGGTGTTGGAGGAAAAGGAGGAATTATCGGGGGGGGGGGGGGGGGGCTGGCCAGGTGGGCCGTATAACTATGGACAGCCATTGGGTTTTAGCCAATGCAAGAGGTTACCAATCAAGGATTTTTTTTCCTCCCAGTTTAATTGAGATGTAATTCACATACAGCACTGTATTACCAATTAAGGCTTTAAATGAAGTAAGTTCTGGACGGAGCCGTTTCCTTGACTGCTAGGAAATCCAGACTGACTTTGTAACCTACCTTTGACCACAACGGGAACTCCTCTTCTCCGCATTTAAAAGCAGAGACCTCTGTGTATCTTTGTCACTTCAAGATTTTTTGCACCAACAGGTTAAGGTAAGGGTTTTTAACTTGGGGTCCACAAGGGTCAATGCTTAGAATTCATAGTGTATCGTTGTACAACTATAAACATAATAAAATTCAGAGTTAAAAAAAGAATTCACAGAGTACACGAACTTGGATTTAAAAAAGTCACAACTTCGTTTTCATCAAACTCTGAAATGTAGCGCTTTATTTACAAATGTAGGCAACAAACTACCTGGTCAACAAATCAGATGGTTTTATATCACACTGCAGTTGATACAGGTGTCTTAAAATATCATATATACATACACTAGTCACTAATTTGAAATTACAGTAGCTTTTAGATCTACAACACAGAACTGTGTTAATCCTCTATGTTGCTACAGCATACATTTCTTTTAGAAAAAAAATTGTCTTTTTTTTTTTTTGGCCTTTTTTGGGCCAAACCCATGGCATATGGAACTTCCCAGGCTGGGGGTTGAATTAGAGTTGCAGTTGCCAGCCTGCAACACGAGATCTGAGCTGCGTCTACAACCTGCACGGCAGCTTACAGCAATGCTGAATCCTTAACCCACTGAGAGAGGCCAGGTATTGAACCCTTGTCCTCATAGATGCTGGTCGGGTTTGTTACCAGTGAGCCATAATGGGACTCCCTTAGAAAATATTTATTTTGAGCGGAGTTCCCAGGTAGCCTAGCAGTTAAGTATCTGGCATCATCATTACTGTGGCACAGATTCCTTCCCTGGCCTGGGAACTTCCATATGCCACCGACACAGTCCCCCCCCCCAAAAAAAAAGTTTAGAAAGTAATTTGATAGCTATATCACAGTGTGATTGGTTTTTTTTTTGTAATCCTATGTACTTTGTTTTATGCAGTTAAATTAATGCATTCTGAAAATAAGTCCATAAACTTCCATCAGACTGCCAAAGGCACAAAAATGGTTATGCATCCCTGGATTAGGCTATAGTGACAGATGGTAGAACAAACTAGGTAGGAGGCTTTGGAAATAATCTGGACAAGAAGTGATGGCGGCACAAAGTAAAGTAGTCCCCAGGATGTTGAATAAGAAACAAAATCGAGATGATCATGACAAAATTAACAGGACTTGGTCCCAGGTTTCTATCTTGGGGTACTGATTGCTAGTACCTTAGATCTAGAAAGGGGATACCAAAACCATAGGAAGCTTGAGCCCAATTTAATAATTACGGTTTGGGGTTTTTTTTTGCCATGCCCGACGCATGCGGAAGTTCCTGGGTCAGGGATCGAACCAAGCCACAGCAGTGATAACACCAAATCCTTAACCACTAAGCCACAATTAGGAACTCCTAATTACCTAATCACTCCTAATTACCATTTTTAACAGCAAAAGTTTACTTTAATCCCTTTTCACTTTTATTTTTAAGTTTACTTACTTCCAGAGTTCCCAAAGTCATGGCTCAGTAGTTAACGAATCCCACTAGGAACCATGAGGTCGCCGGTTCGATCCCTGGCCTTGCTCAGTGGGTTAAAGATCTGGCGTTACTGTGAGCTGTGGTGTAGGTCACAGACTCGGCTTGGATCTGGCGTTACTGTGAGCTGTGGTGTAGACCGGCAGCTACAGCTCCGATTCCACCCCTAGCCTGGGAACCTCCATATGCCACGGGAGCAGCCCTAGAAAAGGCAAAAAAATAAAAATAAAAAAATAAATAAGTTTACTTATTTCTTTGGCCACACCCATGGCATACAGAAGTTCCTGGGTCAGGGATGAATCCAAGCCACGGTTGAGACCCACTCTGCAGCTGCGGCAATATGGGATCTTTTTTTTATTTTTTTGCTTTTTTGGGCCACACATGTGGCATATGGAAGTTCTTAGGCTAAGGGTCAAATGAGAGCTGCAGATGCCAGCCTACACCACAGCCGTAGCAATGCCAGATCCGAGCTGCACCTGTAATCTATGCCCCAGCTTGCAGCAACCCACTGAGTAAGGCCAGGGATCAAACTGGAATCCTCATGGATACTAGTGGGGTTCTTCATCTGCTGAGCCACAATGGGAACTCCCTTATCTCACTTACTTTTTAACTCTGGAGAGCCCTGAGTTCTCTCTTCTATATACACTCCATCCTTGACCTCATCCAGTATCATAGCTTTAAATACTACCATCTTGGTTGATGATATCCAAGTGTATCTCTGCAGCCTGGACCAAACCTAGAACTCCCACTACCTTCTCAACGTCTCTGCAGGGATGTCCAATAGATGTCTTTTTAGCCCCCCCCTGCCCCACAGCATATGGAGGTTCTCATGCTAGGGCTATATACCGTTTTATCACATGTATAACTATGGAATGACCAGCACAATAAAATACAGAACCGTACCATCTCCACAAGGCTCCATGAAGGCAGGATTTGTTTGTCTCTGTACCCCCAGCACCAAGAACCAAGCCTACCACACAGTAGGCCTTGGTTTCTGCTGACCCAGATATAATAATGTGGGAGTCTCAGAGGACATGGCAGAGACAGGCTGAGAGCGTAGTGGTGACAGCACAAGTAGTGGACCATGATTTTTTTTTAAGTTTTCCTTTTTATTTAAAAAATTTATTATTTTGGTTGCACCCACAGCATGCGGAATTTCCCAGGCCGGGGATCAAACCCGCGCCACAGCAACAACTGGAACCACTGCACTGACAGTGCCAGATACTTAACCTTCTGAGCCACATGGGAACTCCTGGACCATGATTTAGTCTTCTTGGTGGGCAAAATAAAGGCATAGTGCTAGTGAAGGCAGAAACAAATTATCATTTATCCCCTTTCAACATTCCCCCCAAATCAATTAAGTATCAAAAGTTTAATTTCTTGGGGTTCCCTGGTGCCTAGTGGTTAAGGACCTAGCATTATCACTGCTGTGGCTAGGGTTACTGCTGCAGCTTGAGCTGGACCCTGGCCTGGGAACTTGAACATGCTGTGGGTGTGCACCCCCCAAAGCTTAATTTCTCAAAACTAATAGCTATTTAGTAAAACTAATAAACACACTTAGCTTCATACTTGAGTGATGTTGATATTTATTGACATCAATGCAAAACAAGCTATGACTAAAAGTTGCTATTTTAACAGGAACAAATATTTGTGCAGTTTCCTTCCTGGAGAGGGTATGCACTCAGCTCATGAGACCTAAGATAAAACAAAGACTGGATTGTCAGGCAACAAATAAGGGTTAAACTTTACCTACTAATGTAAAAATTGCTAAAGGCAGAAGATGTCTTAAAAAAATTTTTTATGCTAAGCTCATGTAAGCAAACAAACAAAAAAAATAAAACGAATCCTGAAACTTTAGGATATAGGATATAGACATGACTAAATTTTTGCATAAGCGAAAATTTGTTATATCCTTCACTGTATTACAATCACATGCTTGTTGCTTCTACACTACACAAAGTCAACAGTTATCACCAACAATGACTATAACTAGACCTGAACAAGACCTCAAAGTGACTCTGCTCCACGGAAATTAAGAAAATTCAATCCAGGATGAACAAAGCCTTTTGATTTTAGAGACAGTTCTCATATCTTCTTCTCATGTCATACCTAATTAAGTCCTCTCTTGACATTTCCTGCCTGCAAATTGCAATGCATGTCCTCTCCCTCAGCTTTGTCTGACACTTTAAAATTAATTTGTAGGAACTGCATAAAAAATGAAATTGTACTTCCAATCTGAACCTGCAATCAGGTTCCTGCTTTGACGCAAAACATACTCCTCTGCAGTGGACCCCACCAGCACAGCGACCCCCTTTCTCTCTCTATTCCTTTGCCCTGAAGGCACTTCTGGATTGCTTAATACGTGCTCTTTGGCTGCCTAGACAGTCAGGACACCGAAGGCCATTGGGACTTATCACTCCTCGCCTCCTTCTTTTCTATGGCTAATACCACTTTCCTGCTTTTTGTCTATGGTTGAATCTCCAGACTTGGTGCTGTCATCAGGGGGACAGAGTCGATTTCGGCTTCGAGCTCCTGGTTGGTAAAGCTGCATTGCTGGGCGATCCTAAAGTAAAAGGAAATGTTAATGTCACAACATTGCTACCAAGTATTTACAGGGGATTTTGGGTCATTAAGTTAGGTATTGATGTATACCCAAAAGAATTCATACCAGACCACAGTACATGACAGTAAGTGTTGATGGTGAATTTGCTTCTAACTGCTGCTTCCTTTCTCCTATCTACAAAGAAATCATTTCATACAAATAAGTATTATTTTATATGCCTAGGGTAAATTTTTAATAAATCTATTGCTTAATTTTCTTAACTTGCTCAAGATGAACTAAATCAGCCTAAATAGTTTTTATTTAGAAACTACCCATTACCTCTCTCTCCTCCCCATCAGTAAATGACCTTTTTTTTGGCCACACCCATGGCATGTAGAAGTTTCCTGGTAAACCCTCGCCACAGCAGTGACAATGCCAGATCCTTAACCACTATGCCACCAGGGAACTCCAGCAAATGACTTTAAAATGGACCACCATCTAAGAAAATTTTAGGAGTAAAAACAACAGTAATAAAGAATGCAAAGTCTTAAGTGGAGACTTCCCTGAAATTATGAGTTCAGACCCTTGTAACTTATCACAAACATGACTGTCTTTTAATTCAGGTTTGACAATGTAACAGCCCAGCTTTAGACTCTCTAGGTGGCACTTTTATTTTTTTTTCCTTTTTAGGGCCACACCTGCGGCATATGGAAATTCTCGGGCTAGAGGTCAAATCAGGGCTGCAGGTGCTGGCCTACACCACAGCCACAGCCACATGGGATCTGAGCTGCATCTGCGACCTATGCCACAGCTTGGGGCAACACTAGATCCTTAACCCACTGAGCAAGGCCACAGATCGAACCTGCATCCTCCAAAAGACAATGTTGGGTCCCCCCACTGAGCCACAATGGAAACTCCTCTTTAGGTGGCACTTTAGAGCTCAGGTTCCCAAATAAGCCTCAGTAAAGTCACCATGTACCTCTCAGTTCAAGTAATGTGTTTGGTTTATGACAGTATGATCCTGGAAAACTTAAATGTATAGGCCTTTTCTTGAATTCAACAAAACAGGTTGTAAATCAACTGTAAAAACAACAACAACAACAACAACAAAAAAAAAAACAGGAGTTGCTTGCCTGTTGTGGCTTGGCAGGTTAAGAACCCGACTAGCATCCATGAGGATGCGGGTTCCATCCCTGGCCTCGCTCAGTAGGTTAAGGATCCAGCATTGCTACAAGCTGTGGTGTGGGTCACAGATGTTGCTGTGGCTATGGCGTAGGCCTACAGCTGGAGTTCTGATGCAACTCCTAGCCCAGGAACTTCCATATGCCACAGGTGTGGCCCTAAAAAGAAAAACAAAACAAAACATGACATGAGTCTTCCTTACCCTTTCTCCCTGATATGTAAAATTTAGCCTTAAAGCATTATTCTCAAGTGAATAATTTCAGCAAAATATTTCCCTGTTTTAACAAGATGATATGTTAAAACAGAAGACTGTTATGTAGTATTTTTTAAAAATGGATGATAGGGGCTCTCACTATGCAAAGATGGGACAAATTAAACAACAGAGATAATAACTAATAATAACAAGTTGGAATACACCAAATATTTCTAAATCCACAAGTTCTTAAAACTAAACAGAACAAAACTCACTGATAACCCCTAGAAGTTGCCAGGACACCAACTCATTACTCTGAATACTGTAAATAAAGGGAAAGGATAAAGTGTTTATCTTGCTTTTCCTGTGTAAACTGAATTCCAGGCTAACCAAATAGTTGATGAGGGAAAATTCCTCTTTGTAGAAGAGTATCAGATCATAAATGCCACAGGAAAGGCAGAATTTGTACATATACACCATTTTCCAATCTCCCCCCGCCCCCATGAAATAAGGAACTGAAGCAAAATCATTAGGAGAAGAACTAACAAAAAAATTTGTTTTGGCCATGACCAGGGCATGTGGAAGTTCCCAGGCCAGGGATCAAACTGGAACCACAGCAACAACCCAAGCCACAGCAGTGACAATGCTAGACCCTTAACCCACTAGGCCACTAGGGAACTCCCCAAAATTTTTATAATAGATGGACCAGACTTATAATACCTGAACCAATTGATCAATTGTTTTTTCAGCTTTTTATCTTGAAAAATTTAAGGGAGTTCCCGTCGAGGTGCAGCAGAAATGAATCCGACTAGGAACCATGAGGTTGCAGGTTCCATCCCTGGCCTCGCTCAGTGGGTTAAGGATCTGGCATTGCCGTGAGCTGTGGTGTAGGTCGCAGACTCTGATCTGGCATTGCTGTGGCTCTGGCGTAGGCCGGTGGCAACAGCCCCGATTAGACCCCTGGCCTGGGAACCTCCATATGCCGCGGGTGTGGCCCTAAAAAAAGGACAAAAAAAAAAAATTTAAAATCTATAGAAATGTTGCAAAACTTAGTCAATAAATGCCTAATACCCTTCTGCTAGATTCACAATAGTTAACTTTCTTTTTTTCTTTTTTGGCTATACCCACAGCATATGGAAGTTCCCAGGCAAGGGGTCAAATCCAAGCTGGAGGTGCAACCTATGCCACAGCTGCAGCAAAGCTAAATCCTTAACCCACTGCACCAGGGTGGGGATCGAACCAGTGTCTCCACAGAGACAAGCCAGATAATTAACACTCTGTGCCATAGCAGGAACTCCTGATTAACATTTTGTCACATACGTGCAGGCACACATGTATAAAAACACATTATTATTTTTGCAGAACCATTTTAGGGTAAGTGCAGACATCATGACCCTACATCAAGAAATACTTCAGCTTAAAAAAATTAAAAAAATAAAATAAAAAGGAGTTCCCGTAGTGGCTCAGTGGTTAATGAACCCCACTGGTATCCATGAAGACACAGGTTCAATCCCTGGCCTCGATCAGTGGATTAAGGATCTGGTGTTGCCATGAGCTATGGTGATGGTCGCAGACACGGCTCAGATCCTGCATTGCTGTGGCTGTGGCGTAGGCTGGCAGTTACAGCTCCAATTCTACCCCTAGCCTGGGAATCTCCATGTGCCTCGAGTGCAGCCCTAAAAAAAATAAAAATAAGGAGTTCCTGTTGTGGCGCATCGGAAACGAATCCAACTAGTAGCCATGAGGTTGTGGGTTCAATCCCTGGCCTCGCTCAGTGGGTTAAGGATCCAGCATTATTGCCCTGAGCTGTGGTGTAGGTTGCAGACAAGGCTTGGATCAGGCGTTGCTGTGGCTGTAGTGTAGGCCGGCAGCTGTAGCTCTGATTAGACCCCTAACCTGGGAACTTCCATGTGCAGCAGGTGCGGCCCTAAAAAGCAAAAAAAATATAAATAAAAAATAAATATTTCAGCTAACATCCTAAGAACAAGGACATCCTTGGAGTTCCCATCATGGCTCAGTGGTTTGCAAAAAAAAAAAAAAAGGGAGTTCCCGTTGTGGCGCAGTGGTTAACGAATCCGACTAGGAACCTTGAGGTTGAGGGTTCGATCCTTGCCCTTGCTCAGTGGGTTAACGATCCGGCGTTGCCGTGAGCTGTGGTGTAGGTTGCAGACGCGGCTCGGATCCCGCGTTGCTGTGGCTCTGGCGTAGGCCGGTGGCTACAGCTCCGATTCAACCCCTAGCCTGGGGACCTCCATATGCCGCGGGAGCGGCCAAAGAAATAGCAACAACAACAACAACAAAAGACAAAAAAAGACAAAAAAAAAAAAGGACATCCTATCACGCAACCATAATACGATTAGTGTTGACCAGTCTTAACATCCTGCTTAAAGGCTACCCTGACATGTGCTTCCTGATAAGATGCAGCAGGAACTGCACACCACCGCCTATGAGGTATTCTCACCGGAAATTGAGATGATGAGGGGGCTGCCTGTTTCGGGGAATAGAGTTTGATTGGCACACAGCCAGGCTCATTCTTTTACATTTGGTCTATGCCTACATTCCTGCAACACTTACTGGTTGTGACAGAGACCATATGGCCCATGAAGTCTAAAATATTTACCATCTGGCCCTTTACAGCAAAAATTCGCTGACTCTGCTCTAGATATGCAGAAAACTGCCGGTTTTTGAGGAAACATAGAAGGTAGAGGAACATGTTAAAAGATACCATAGGGACATAATTAGCCAATCTGGACAGTTAGAAGCTCTACATGACAAATTTGTTTCTGCAATAAATAAATGGTAGGAAAACAAAAGGAGGAGGAATTGTTTGGGTTAAAAGAGACTTAAGAGGACATTTCAAGCAAATATAATTTGTGGACCTTGTTTAGAGCCTATAAAAGATTGAGACAAGAGTTCCCGTCGTGGTGCAGTGGTTAACGAATCCAACTAGGAACCATGAGGTTGCGGGTTCGAGCCCCGGCCTTGCTCAGTGGGTTAACGATCCAGCGTTGCCGTGAGCTGTGGTGTAGGTTGCAGACATGGCTTGGATCCCACATTGCTGTGGCTGTGGTGTAGGCCTGCAGCTACAGCTCCGATTCAGCCCTAGCCTGGGAACCTCCATATACCGAGGGAAGCGGCCCTAGAAAAGGAAAAACAAACAAAAAAAGATTGAGACAATTGGGAAAATCTGAAGAACTGGTAAGATGTTAGGGAACTACTGTCATTCTTTTTCCTAGTCTGAAAATGACATTAGGGTTATTTTATTAAGAAGAGTCTTTAGGGAAGTCCCTGGTGGCCTGCTGGTTAAGGATTTGGTACTTTCACTGCTGAGGCCCAGGATTCAATCCCTGGTCTGGGAACTGAGATCCCACATCAGGCTGGTGCTCACCACTGCCAAAAAAAAGTCTTTACTCTTAATACTGACATATTTAAAGAAGAAATGATCTGTCTAGGATTTGCTTGAATATAATCCAGAAGTGGTATGATGGATAGAGTGGAAAGAAGATTGGCCATGAGGTGATAATTGTTGAAGCTGGGTGACAGGTATTATGTTGTTCCTCTGTTCTACTTGTGTGTATGAAATTTCTACAGTACGTTAGTAAAAGGACCCCCACCAAGAATGAAAAAAAGGTGCAGTTAAAGTTCATCTTTAAAAATTCTATAACAAGCAAAAAGTTAGCCCTTTCTTTTACACTTGCAGGAAGAGAAAAAAAAATCCTCACGAAAATGAACAAGTTTAACAAAAAGCAGCACCTTGTTTCTTATGCGATCTCTCTTAACCACTTCTTCTTTCTTTTCAGTTTTTTCTGAGCTGCCTACTGGTTCTGTACTTTCAGTCTTCTTGGCTTTATCCCGAAGTGCTTCTTTCTCTTTTTTCATTTCTTCTTCTTTCCTTTTAAAAGCCTTCTCTTTCTCATAGCGCTCCTTCTGCCTGCGGCGCTCCTCTTCCTGCCGCTTCAGCCTCTCTCTCTCCCGCAGTATGCGCTCCTGGTCACGCTCATAATCCCGCTCCCTCTCCCTGTAGTCTCTGCTGCTCTCATCTTCAGGTCTGCACAGAAAACAAATCTGAGAATGCACCCCCGAAGATCTTCGAATCACAAATGCAGGAACACTCTGATCCTGATCTGGCCACTACAATGAGGTGGTACTTTTCGAGCAGCATTAAAAAAAAAAAATGCTAGTATTTTGAAAAACAAACACCCCAAAAGTCAGTCACCCAGATTAAGATGCTAAAATATTTGAAACCTGTCCTCCTCATTCCCCTACCCCTCGTAAAACTGGGAATCTTGATTCAGGTACAAGTCCAGGACACAGCAGTAAAACTAGCCACCTAGAAACATATCAAAAACAAATGTACCAAAGAGCCCTCGACTACCGACCTCTTAGGCTTTTCATCTTTAAATTCACCATCAGGACGCTTGGGCAGTGTACAAGTTTGCCCACTGGCTCTTTCATCACTCAGATTCTCTTTGTCCAATTTTTTGACCTTTTCTCTTTTGTCCAATTCTTTTTCATCTCCTTTTTCTGGCTTCTTGAGCAGCTTTAAAGAGAACAAATTTAAGTTTATTTTGAAGGGTGGGACACTGTCTTCTGATTCTGCCATAGAAAACAATATACTAAATATTTTCAATTTGGGCTAAAGAAGGCCCCTATCTCTGCAGGTACTCTTAAACTTTCAAGTGAACAACTAGGGCAGGAGAGCAGTAATTTGCTAAAAGGATGCTATTAATGTGAAAGTGTTATCCACTCAAATAAAGTGGTTTAATCACTTTGTGGCAATAGGATCAAGACTCCTTTGGCCTTAAATGGGTCAGCTTTTAAGTAGATCAGTGCACACTTCCAAGTATCACTTGACAGAAAAATATGCCACAAATTTCAAATGCTAGGCAGATCATTACTGTTGGACTATTTGCATGTAGTAATTAGAATGACAAATACCTTGGCCACCAAAGGAGAGATCCATTGCAGGAATAATCTTGCCTTGAGTCTGAGAGCAGTAACATACTTATAATGGTATAATCATATTATCATTAGAGATGAAAAGCAAGAATTACTTGGTATTTGTTTTAAAAATCCAAGTACCTCATATAACAGAACTGTGAAGTTCCATCTCTACTGAATAGGAATTCTGCTCAATGTCATATATATATATATATATATATATATATATATATACACACACACACACACACACACATATACACACACACACATACACACACACACATATATATGACAGAATGCAATTCTAAAATAAAAGTGGTTTATAAAATCCAAATTGCTAACAAAAGTTTTTCTCACCTCACTGCTACACATCTCTCTGGTATACCCCCAAGTGTTGGATATTCACAGAGATTTTTAGGCACAATAGAAGAATTTCAAGTCTCAGAATGAAGGCATCATACGAAGTTTCATCTCGGGATGAAGGCATCATACAAGCCACCAAGCGAAAGGCAAAGCACCACAGGACTTAAGCAGGAAGTATTTGGGCACACAGACAGCCACTGCAAATGGCAAGTCCAAACGGGACACTAGGAAGGCACCAGTGTGAGGTGAGGATACCATGTGCAGGTTTCACCGGACGTGTTCTTATTTCTCTAATGAACATCTCTGTTAGAAGCCAAGATGTTCATTACTCTAATAAGAACATTAACGAGTATCTCTAGCATGGCTGGCTCTACCTCTGCCTTGCTGCTAGTTAGAAATAGCAAGTCTGGGTCGCTTGCGCTTGCGGCATGGCGGACAGGAGAGATGGCTAGAAGGAATTAAGATGGGAACCTCCCCACCCTGGGGGCAAGCCCTGTATTGCCAATGAGTCCTGGAGAGCCTCAGGGAAACCTTGCCACGTGAGCAGCTGAATTTTGAGGAGGTAAAAGGAGACCCTGCCACCACCTCTGATGTTTTCTCTGACTTTCTCTGAAGTATTAGATATAGGTACTTCCCCAGACAGTTCTCTGGAGCAGGGGCTGCCCGAGCCACACCCTCAGAAGGGAAGCAGCAAGGCTGGGATCTTTCTATAGGTTTTCCTCTTCCTACATGCAATGTGCTAATCGGAATCTGCTGCTCACAGATTCCCAGGTAGATGCAAGAAGGTAACGTGAGGAATTGTGTGAGGGGGAAGGGACGTAATGCAGGCTGTGTATCCCTAGAACTCCCACAAGGCAGCCAGTAACGAGAGGCATATAAAGAGAAGAGAAAGAGCTCTTTAGGCATGGTTGTCCTCCAGCTGTATATTGTTGAAGCTTCTGGGTATACAGCAGAGCATCAGGAAGTTATCTGGGCTTCCTTCTACAAGAGGAATTTAAAATGGCTCAGCTTTTAAGAAGATTCAGGTCAGTCAGAAGGAAATTTCTACAGGTAACACTACCACCACCACCAAAAGGACTTATTAACTAAGACCTGTGTGTGTGACATGATACTAGGTGCTCTGTATCATGTACTTGGTCCTTACATTTTTCTGATTCACAGCTTGTAACAGAAACCTGTGTACCTGAAGACAGTGGAAAACAAACAGATGAGGCAACTTCATGTATCAAATACGAAGGAAAAGCTGAATATAACCCATAATTCATGCCAGCCAGCCCTAAGCCCTTATTTAGGAGGAATTGAGACTAATAATCCAAAAATTGAGCATTTCAATTATTAAAAATAACAAGTCTGCACTGAAGAAATATTATGTAAACTACTTAGTCTTTCAAATTATCTTAAATTAAAAAATAACACTATTACTATTACAGGAAAGATTTCTATTGATTCACTTCCCCCTTCAAAAAAGACAAATACAAAACCAAAAAAACTGTTTACACCAACACAAGATGCATGCATATTTGAAGAAGTAGATACATGCAACTTTCAGCAACATGCAGTCCATTTCAGCTATTTCATACCTTAATCTTTGGTTCATCCTTTAATTTGTCCCTTTCTGGAACTCTGTCTATCTTCTTTAGCTTTTCTATATCTTTCCTTTTTCGTTTCTCTTCTTCTTTCCACTTTCTCCTCTCTTCTTCTCTTTGTCTTTTTCTTTCTATTTCTCGCCTCCTTCTTTCTTCCCTCTTTTCTTCTCTCATCCGCTAGAAAGAAACAATAACACAAGCCTTCGAGTAAGATAATTACCACCAAAAACTTAATCCTGAAGGTAGGGTGGGCACCCACCTAACTGTATCATCTTTCCCACTTTCTACCTCCTTAAATCCCGTCCCCACCCCATTCAGAATCTGAGAGCAAATAAAGACCAGGGCCTGCTAGCATCTGCTGCCTTGCTACATATCCAGAAGCTTTCTGGAAAGCAAGACAGTGTCTCTAGAACAAGATAAGGACTTCATGGGTTTGCAGAGTGAATCCTTGGTCCAACAACCAGAGTGAGGGAGAGGCCCAGAGAGTGAGGCCAATGAGCCAAATCTTTAGAGAAGAATGGTAGAAAAAGTAGCTATCTCTCCTATAGGATCCCAGTGCTCTTTTACAGAATCTGAACCAATGAAACAGAAGTATTGAGAGAACCATAAAAACGAAAGGTTTACCTGCTTGTTTTTCAGGAAGCTCAAAAGTGGGGTTGTCTTTTTAGCTACACAAATGTAAACAGATTATTAATAATACTTATCAACCCCTAGAAAGGATGCTATTTTCTGACATTCCCTGCCAACCACCAGAGGTGGGAAAAGACAACACTTAAACAGTTACGTTCACAACTGTGTTACTGGAAAGAAATTTTACAGTATTCTATTTCAATTCTGAAGGCTTAAAATACTTTTTTAAAAATCGAGAAATTAAAACAATAAAACAATTCTTAACGTAATTTCCAGTGTCAGTGAGAATGAAGTGCAAAGGACAGTCTCTTGTTTTACAGATGGGAGCATAAATTTGTTCAACCAAGAATAAACTGGGGTAGGGGACTAAAAATATCTAATCTTTCTGACCCTGTAATTCCACTTCTGGGAATTCATTCTATGGAAACTATCAGAAATGGGCTTATACTAAACATCCATTAATAAAAACCAAGTTTTAGAAGGATACCTAATTAATTTTTCAATATTCTGAACAATGTCATCTAGCCTCGCAGCTAGCTCTTTGAAAACCGTACTTCCAGAGTTCCCATCATGGCTCAGTGGTTAACGAACCCGACTAGCAACCATGAAGACGAGGGTTCTATCCCTGGCCTCATTCAGTGGGTTAAGGATCCAGTGTTGTGTTGAGCTGTGGTGTAGGTTTCAGACTCGGCTCGGATCTGGCGTTGCTGTGGCTCTGGTGTAGGCTGGCAGCTACAGCTCCAATTTGACCCCAGCCTGGGAACCTCCATATGCGAGGGCTGCGGCCCTAAAAAAACAAAAGACCAAAAAAAAAAAAAAAAAAAGAAACACCGTTCTTCCTTTGGATAAGTTCTAGGAGTGGAACTCCTGGCTTAGGGGCTCTGCTTATGTTTACGGTTGATACAGTAGTGACAACTTACCACTACAACCAATATCCAAGCTAGAACTTCTCAAGAGGTTTTCAGTTTTGCAGTAACTTCATTTTTTGACATTTTCAGGTCAAAACTTTTTTGAGAAATGTGAGCTTATTACTAGAAAACATCCATTGATCTTCAAAGGCACACCAACATCTTAAGGTCCCATATGAGTCTTCCAACTTTTTACATTTATGTTACATTTGTGTGGGACTAAATAAGTCAGAGCATTTCCCAATCTTATCAATGCATTCTCATAATCCTGTAAGGCAGGCATTATCTGCACTTTATAGTAGAAGAAAGAGTCTCAGAGAAGTTAGTGCATTCCACATGGTCACACGGCAAGCAAGTGATAGAAGTCTGACAGGTCTTCTGATGAAAAAGCTGTTGCCCTTAATTCCTTTTGCCCACTTACCTATTAATTCTCTATTTTTTGCTTCTATTTCTTCTAGCAGTGTCTCTGGAGTAGATGTCATTTTCTCATTATCTGCAGCATAACTTTCCAAAAATTTTCTATATTCTGGATCTAAATAATTGTTTAAGTAAATAGAAAATAGAGCAGACTTTGAACAAAATAGGCAATATTATCTAGGATACTAACTTATCAAAGAAGACAATTTTCTACTTCACAGAAGATTGACAATAAATCCAACCATACCCACAAGACACACTCTTTAGGGCTTTATTGGTCACTTCCTCTCAGAACTCCTGTTAGGGATATCTCTATGGGAGTCTGGTGTAACATGGAATCAAGGAAAATGAGCCACTACGCATTATAATTATATATTTACACGGGAGTTCCCACTGTGGCACAGCAGAAACAAACCCGACTAGTATACATGAGGATGCAGATTCCATCCCTGGCCTCGCTCAGTGGGTTAAGGATCCAGCGTTGCTGAGAGCTGTGGTGTAGGTCGTAGGTGCGGCTGGGATCTGGTATTGCTGTGGCTGTGGTGTAGGCTGGCAGCTATAGCTCCGATTCAACCCCTTGCCTGGGAACTTCCATATGCCGCGAGTAGGGTCTTAAAAATAAATAAATAAATAATCGTATATACACAACTTCTAGGGATGTTAAGTAGATTTTTTTTTTAATTGGCCACACAGCGTACAGAAGTTCCCAGGCCAAGGATCGAACCTGTATCACAGCAGTGACAATGCCGGCCCTTAAACTGCTAGGCCATCAGGGAACTGCAAGTAGTTTGCTTTTAAAAGTCACTGCTGGAGTTCCTGTCGTGGCGCAGTGGTTAATGAATCCGACTAGGAACCATGAGGTTGCGGGTTCAATCCCTGCCCATGCTCAGTGGGTTAATGATCCAGCATTGCCACAAGCTGTGGTGTAGGTCGCAGACTCAGCTCGGTTCCCGAGTTGCTGTGGCTCTGGCGTAGGCTGGCAGCTACAGCTCCGATTAGACCCCTGGCCTGGGAACCTCCATACGCTGCAGGAGCGGCCCAAGAAATGACAAAAAGACCAAAAAAAAAAAAGTCATTGCTCCTACTAAATCACAGTCACACTTATGGGAGACCTGCAAGTTATAGTTATGGGACCTTCAGAAAGTACCGTGTATAGCATGTAAGCAATTCCTGCATGGGTATACCTCACTTTCATTAAACTCAGCATATGAAAATTGGGTATTTTTTTTTTTTTGTCTTTTTGCCTTTTCTAGGGCCACTCCCGCGGCATCTGGAGATTCCCAGGCTAGGGGTCTAATCGGAGCTGTAGCCACTGGTCTACACCAGAGCCACAGCAACGTGAGATCCGAGCCGCCTCTGCAACCTACACCACAGCTCACAGCAACACCGGATCCTTAATCCACTGAGCAAGGCCAGGGATCGAACCCGCAACCTCATGGTTCCTAGTCAGATTCGTTAACCACTGTGCCATGGCGGGAACTCCAAAAATTGGGTGTTCTAAAAAGATAAATGAGGGAGGAGGTCCTAGATGTCGCACTAGAGGTGATGGTAACTCCTGGATTTCCTTCCTCGATGCCTCTGACATCAGAAAAGGTCACACATCTGAGTCATTACATTGCTTATATTTGGAGCATGCAGTGTAGGACATGTCACCTGATCTGGTCTTCCAGGTCTGCATCTACGATATACACAAGGAGCAGCTGTGTGTTGAGTCTTCTCTGTGTTTTCTTTATAAAATACTCATTATAGTAATAAATAATTGAAACCAAACTAATTGATTCTAAAATATCAATCTGATATAAAATATAATGCAACTAAGTGATTATCGAACACAGCCACATTACAGAGATCTCAAAATCTGGATCCAATTTACCTTAAATGGAAATTATTTCAGTGTTTTAGTTCCAGTATTTAAGGTAATTACAATGTGCAGTTAACTGCACATTCAAAGCCTAGAAAACAGGGCTGGACACTTCAGCTACTTGATATTAAGTTACTTAAGTATAGAAATTTTTCCACCACAGTTCTTCCTCTTTATTTTATTTTATTTTTTTTTTTTTTGTCTTTTGTTGTTGTTGCTATTTCTTGGGCCGCTCCTGCGGCATATGGAGGTTCCCAGGCCAGGGGTTGAATCGGAGCAGTAGCCACCGGCCTACGCCAGAGCCATAGCAACGCGGGATCCGAGCCGCGTCTGCAACCTACACCACAGCTCACGGCAACGCCGGATCGTTAACCCACTGAGCAAGGGCAGGGACCGAACCCGCAACCTCATGGTTCCTAGTCGGATTCGTTAACCACTGCGCCACGACAGGAACTCCAGTTCTTCCTCTTTATAAAAATGGAAATCAAAAGTCAAATAATCATAAAAATGAAGTCCTTTTGTGATGCAGCAGGTTAAGGATCCAGCATTGTCACTTCAGTGGCTTGGGTCACTGCTATGGTGTGGGTTCAATCCCTGGCCCAGGAACTTTCACATGCCTTGGGGCACAGCCAAAAAAATAAATAAATAATAATAATCATAAAAATGGTAAGAGACCTCAAACAGTTGTACTTTGAAACATGTTTTTTTTTTTTCATTGTCATCTTTTTTTTTTTCTTTTCTCTCTTCTTTTTATGGCTGCACCTGTGGCATTTGGAAGTTCCCAGGCTAGGGGTTGAATCGGAGCAGCAGCTGCAGGCCTAAACCACAGCCATAGCCACACTAGATCTAAGCCGTATCTACAACCTATGCCACAGCTTGCAGCAATGCCGGATCCTTAACCCACTGAGCAAGGCCAGGAATCGAACCTGCATCCTCACGGAGATGATGTTATGTTCTTAACTTGCTGAGCTGCAATGGAAATTCCTTCATTGTCCTCTAATGAACATACCTAAGGTAATTTACTACTCAACAGTTACCAATATTTGGCTTAATGGTAGAGAAATGAAAAGCTAGTAGTCAAAGAGTGAAAACTGGAAACCCATCTCCATTCTAACAACCAAAGCTTTCATCAGTGAATTACATTTCCTATGAACTTTATTTCATATGTTTTCTTATTTTAAAAGATTGGAGTCCACTTAATTCCTACAAAGGTCATGTTTTAAAAACCCATGGCATAAGCATTACAAAACTAGAGCTATACTGTACCATCGTCAATAGTCCCAACTTTAGTATCTCTTTTCTTGGTCTTCTTTTTTGCAGCTTTTTGAAAGGGTGCAAATTCTACTATGGCAGGATATTCCTGACCTGTTTAGAAAAAAATACCACACTTGCTATAACAAAGAAAATGTCAAAAGTGGACACAAGAGAGTCAACCCACCACTCTCTAGGCCTCCTTTAATGACAATGATCTGAATAGGGTCTCCCAACAAGCATAAATCACATTGGTACAACTAACATCAGCATGTCACCAAAGGCGTTCCCAATTCATACTGATAGCATAATGAAAATATATGGGAAGAACTTAAAACATTCACTTAAATTCAACCTTTTTTTTTTTTTTTTTTTTTTTGTCTTTTTAGGGCTGCACCCGTGGCATATGGAGGTTCCCAGGCTATGGGTACAATCAGAGCTGTAGCTGCCGGCCTACGCCAGAGCCACAGCAACGCGGGATCCGAGCCACGTCTGCGACCTTCATCACAGCTCACAGCAATGCCGGAGCCTTAACCCACTGAGCGAGGACAGGGATTGAACCTTCATGGATGTTTGTCAGGTTCATTAACTGCTGGGCCACGACAGGAACACCTCAACCTTTTTTTTTTTTTTTTGCTTTTTAGGGCTACACTTGTGGCACATGGAGGTTCCCAGGCTAGGGGTCGAGTTAGAGCCACAGATGCTGGCCTACACCACGGCCACAGCCACACCGGATCTAAGCCACATCAGCAACCTATACCACAGCACACAGCAACACCAGATTCCGGAACTACTGAGTGAGGCCAGGGATCAAACCCCCATCCTCATGGGTACTAGTCGTGCTCTTAACCTGCTGAGCCACAATGGGACCTCCAAATTCAATTTCTAAAGTGTGATATTGTGATATATGGGGGAAAAATCTACTAACTAATTTTCACTTTAAAAAAAAATCAGAAATCTCTAGGATAGGCAAAGCTATATAGATAGATAAGCAGCAGGAGGTAGTGGTGGGGAGGATGGGGAGTAATAGCTAATGGGTACGGGGTTTCTCTTTAGAGTGATTAACATGTTCTAAACTTAGATTGTGGTGATAATTGTACAACTTCGTGAATATACTAAAAAACACTGAACTGTATACTTTAAAGGGGTGAATTTTATGGCATGTGTGTTATATCTCAGTAAAGGAATTAAAAAATACACCAGGAGACACCAAAAGCACAGGCAACAAAAGTGAAAAATAAACTGCTGGGTTCCTGTTGTGGCTCAGCAGTAACGAACCCAACTAGTATCCAAGAGATTTGGATTTGATCCTTGGCCTCACTCAGTGGGTTAAGGATCCAGTGTTGCTGCAATATGCAGTGTAGGTCACAGACACGGCTAGGATCCTGAGTTGCTGTGGCTGTGGTATAGGCTGGCATTGCAGCTCCAATTTGATCCGTAGCCTGGGAAATTCTGTATGCTGAGGGTACGGCCCTAAAAGACAAAAAAAGAAAATGTGCCACTTCAAATTTAGGAATTTCTGTGCACCTAAGGATACAGAGTGAAAAGGAAACCTACAGAATTGGAGAAAATATTTGCAAGTCATATATCTGATATGCAGTCAATATACAGGATAAGTAAAGAACTCCTACAACTCAACCAAAAAACTCAATCTGGTTAAAAAATGTTCAAAGACTCAAACAGATATTTCTCCAGAGATGATATACAAATGGCCAATAAGCAAATGAAAAGTGCTTATATGCTCAAGCATATGAAAAGATTAAATATTACCTCACTAATCATAGGGAGTTGCAAATCAAAACCACAATGAGATATCACCTTATACCTGTCAGGATGATTACTATTAAAGGGGAAAAATGGGAAAAAAAGAAAATAGCAAATGTTGGCAATGACATGATGAAATTAGAACTGTCATGCATTACTGGTGGGACTGTAAAATGGCATAGCTGCTACAGAAACAGTAAGATGGTTCCTCAAAAAATTGAAAATAGAATTACCACATGACCAGCAATTCCACTTTTGGGTATACATTCAAAAGAAATGAAAGCAGAGACTTGAACAGATGTTTTTACATTCATAGCAGCATTATTTACAATAGCCGAAGGTCCCTTACAGATGAATGAATAAAAGAAAATGTAATATATACATACAATGGAAAAAAATTCTTTTTTTTTTTTTTTTTTTGGTCTTTTGTCCTTTTAGGGCAGCACCTGTGGCATATGGAGGTTCCCAGGCTAGGGGTCTACTCGGAGCTGTAGCTGCTGGCCTACACCACAGCAACACCAGATCCAAGCTGTGTCTGCAACCTACGCTACAGCTCACAGCAACGCCGGATCGTTAACCCACTGAGCGCGGCCAGGGATCGACCAGCAACCTCATGGCTCCTAGTCGGATTCGTTTCCACTGCACCACGACAGGAACTCCACAATGGAATAAAATTCTAACACATGCTACAACAGGGATCAACCTTGAGGACATTGTGCTACGGGAAATAAGTCATCACTAAAAGTCAAATACTAAGTGATTCCACTTATTTGAGGTACCTAGAATGTCATTCATAGACAGAATGATGATTCACAGAGTTAAAATGGTAGTTGCCAGAGGCTGGGGGAGGGGAGGAAGAAATGAGGAGTTGATTAAATGGACAGTTTCAATCTTACTAAATGAAAAAGTTCTGGAGATTGGTTGCAGAACAATGTGAATGTACTCAACACTACTGACTACACACATAAAAATATTTATGATAAATTTTATTTATATGTGTCTTACCAGTTTTAAAAAATGCAGACAAAAAAAGTAATGAGGTAACGATATGTACTATAACATGAATCTTGAAAATCTAAGTAAAGCAGCCACAAAAGGCCACATTTGTATGACTCTGTTCATATGAAATGTTCAGAATAAGGAAACCCATGTTAGTAGATCAGTAGTTGCCAGGGGCTTGGAGGAGAAGAGAATGGAAGATGACTGCTAACGGATATAGGACTCTTTTTGGAGCTGTGAAAACATTCTGGAATTACATAGTTATGATCACTACAAAACTTTGTGAATATACTAAAAACCACCGAATTTTATGGTATGTGAATTATATCTCAATAATAATTTCTTTTTCTTTTTACAGCCCCACCTACTACATAGGGAAGTTCCCATGCTTGGGATCGAATCAGAGCTGCAGCTGCAGGCCTACACTACGGCCATAGCGATGAGGGATCTGAGTGGCATCTGCAACCTATGCCACAGCTTGTGGCAATGGCAGATCTTTAACCCACTGATCAAGGCCAGGGATTGAAACTGCATCCTCATGGAGACCATGCTAGGTTCTCAACTTGCTGAACCACAATGGGAACTCCTTCAGTAATAATTTTTTTTGAAAACCCAAGTAACTATTGGAAAAATACACCAGATCCCTGCTATAGAATAATGTCAAACAAGGCATAACATACACCATCCTTAGATCTTTGGCCTGCAAACATAAAACAAGAATAAATAACTAGAACTGACCATTAGGCATCACAAAGCAGTCACAGAGGAAACAAGACTCTAGAAATCCTAGCAAATGCAGAATCAGATGACCTTAATAACTGATATATTTGAGAAGGAATAAACTAGACTGCAGCAGAAGGAAATTGTGGAATATAGGCTGAAAAAAACATAAGTGAGGCCAACCTATGGAGGATGCTGACTACCAGGCTAAGGAATTTGATCTTTTTTTCCCACAACTGCTATCCTAAAAAACTACTTTCTTTTCCTCTCTTTTTGGCTGTGCCCACGGCATATAGAAGTTCCCAGGCCAAGGACTGAACCTGCACCACAGTAGTGACCTAAACCACTGCACTAACAACGCTGGATTCTTAACCCACTATGCCACAATGGAACTCCTTAAATCACTATTTTCAAAAAGATTAATTTCATGGCAGTATAAGGCTGAACTAGATAGAAATGGGAAAATCCCATAAGTTAAGAGACAGTGGTTATCTAAGCATTAGGTGATGAGGACATAAAGTGTGCAAGTATTATTAAGTCTAGATGAACAAGATATTAAAAAGTAACAAACTGACAAAATCCATCACTTATTTAAACATAAGTGATAAAAAAAGAGGAAAAAGTTAAACATAACTCACATTTCCTGGAAATCACTGTTACCCTACTAGAATAAACTTGGAGTGGAGAAGTGGCTGGTTTGATGGGATTAATAAAAGCTGGACAAACGCAGTAGCAATCCTTCAACTTTTTTTTGTCTTTCTAGGGGCGCATCCTCGGCACATGGAGGTTCCCAGGCTAGGGGTCAAATCGGAGCTGCAGTCACTGGCCTACACCACAGCCACAGCAATGCAGGATCCGAGCTGTTTCTGCGACCTATACCACAGCTCACAGCAATGCTGGATCCTTAACCCACTGAGCGAGGCCAGGAATCGAACCCGAGTCTTCATGGATGCTAGTCAGGTTTGTTGACCGCTTGCTAAGCCACAATGGGAACTCCCAGTCCTTCAATTTTTACTGACATATTCCCTAACAAAGATTTCATTTTTACCAACTTTGAAGTAATACTGAAAACAAAATAACCTAACAAAAATACACAGCATTCACCTCTGGTTGCAAAGCCAAAAGAAAAGTGGCAAACGGCAGCTTGGACATTCTCTGGCTAAATGCTGTAAGCAACACAGAAAATTAGAACGCAGAAGTTTTTCTCCCCTATAAACTCCTGGATACAAAGTGGAAAATCAACAAGTTTGATATTTTAATTACACACAATTTAGAATGTTAAACAATACTACAGCTGGCAATTACTGACATAGAGAATCTGAATTAAGTATTGGTCCTTGAAGCAAGATGAGAAGTAAATATTTAAAACTTGTCATACAAGTTTAAAAAGTCATTTATCAGTATCACTGCTGAAACTAGTACATACTCAAAACATCAACAGGTCATCTAATACAGAACCAAAAAAAACTATCATAGGAGGATCAAACTACAGAAATAAGTTAATAAAGATACCTGAGGGCTGTGAAAAGTCACGTTATTTATAAGGATGTAATAAGCTTATCAAAGGTGTAAAACTCTTTAAATGTTGCTGATTTTATCACCCAGGGTTTTAGGAAAGCCATGAAGGTGTTGAGAAAACATTGTGATACACACACATTGTCTTAAAACGACAAAAAAAAAAAAAAAAAAACCTCCCCTTCAGTTAAAAGGACTCACCTTTATTGTCAAGGAATACATAACCATCAAAACGATCCCTGAACAAAATAATGTCCTCCTGGTTTTTAAAGTTGATGTATGCTCTGGCATACATGTGAGGATACAGACTGCAGGGAGGAAAGCAATTATGTAAATATGCTGGCAGGTGTTTGGCTGAATTACAAGTATGCATACATTAAAAAGACAGGTTCAAAAACCAAATGGAAAACATTTGCAGGATAAAAAAGAGTGGAAGAAACCTTTTTCATTTACCCCCTCCCTCTTTTATTTTACCTAGTATCATTAGAAAAAAACTCAAAATAATCATGCTCAGGCATAGGCTGAAGATGTTCCTGAAGCTGCTCCTTGGTCAAAGTGGGCGGTAATCTCCGAATTACCACCTTAAGAAATGAATAAGGAAAATGAAATTAGTACAAATCAATTTTCTGTCATACCTGAATCACTGTCCCTGAAGAAAGCTGGCCTTTAAAAGATGAGATCACTTATAAAAACCCGGGAGAATGTTCAGAATGCTTAGAATGATTATTCAAACATAATAGTAACATAGGTTTTTGTTTTTTTTTAATACTCTCAGAAATGAGAACCGCCTAGAACAAGGAAAATCTCAGTTTCTGTGAATCCCAAGCCCCTCAGTTTACTAGGTTTTCGCCTATTTTCACTAGTAGTAAGAAATTAGTAAGCCAACCCTGGTCTTTTGTGGGTGCCATGAATTCTTGATTTATTAATATCTCCCCACCACATCCAACACATCCTAAAACAAAATCCTTACTTATTCAGGATAAAGAATTCAAAACTCTAAGGAATACCCCCAACTCCCTCATTGCTTCCAAAAAAGGATGGACCGATCAGGCCCCCATACCATTAATCTCCCACCGTCTCCCTCAACTAGCCTCTATTAATATTCCTGTCACAAACTACTCCTACCCTTGATGGCCCCTTCTCTAATAATTCCTCCCAATTAACCCCATTCTCTGCACTATCGCTCCCCCTCCCATTATCATCTCAGAGCTCTGACCTAAACCCTTCTTTTCTGGGAATCCCCCCACCTTCCCTCACAACCATCTCGGGGCTTGACCGGGAGGGGCTCCCCCATTTCGTGTAAGTGGATGAGACAGGGTGATGCGAATTTCACTCGGGCGAAGAAACAGAGAAAGAGACTGGGAGAGGAAGAGGGTAGCCCCGTTCCCAACCATCCTCCAGGGGTGGCGGAACCGTCCCGCCCTCTCCTGGGCCAACAGCCGGCCAGACACCTTGCTCAACGCCTCTTTCTTCTCCTTGTTCCGATCCTGCTTATCTTCCCCTTTGGTGCTGTCCCCCGAAGCCCCACCGCCGCTGCCTGTGGCCCCCGGGGGAGTCAAGAGGGTTACTCGCTTCTCCTTAGGCCTATGATCCTTCTCCTCCTTCATGGCCACGGATTCGCTCCCCACCGCGGCAGCTCGGCCCAAACGCCGCTACGCCGGGCACCTACGACTCCCAGCCCACTCAGGGCAGAGCTCCGCCCCCAACAAACGCCCCTAGTGATAAGCCGAGCCCAGCGTTCCATTGGGCCCCGCCAGAATCTCGCGAGACTTTACGGCGTCCGGCTTCCTCTGAAGGAAAGGTTGTAACACCTGGTGTTAGTTTCCCGCCCTCGGAGTTCCCGCACCGCCCAATCCCCTTGCGGCCCAGTCTCCCTCGGGGGCACGTCATTAGCAACTCCGCCATCTTGACTAGGACGACTCTTTCACCGACTACAAATCCCGGCATACAGAGCGGGTACCCGCTTCTGGCCGGGCGTTTTGGAGCCAAAGGTGTCTCTGGGTCCCTGTTTGTAAGTAGATGGAATCCTTAATCTTGAAAGTTTAGTGTTTTTGAGATCAAAAGACACGTTGTGAAGGCTTCCTTTTCCTCAGATAAACCCAATCTTATCCAAAGTTTACCTCACTAGGGGAATAACTTATATTGTCTATCATTGATTGTAAAGTGTGCTTTCAGAAAGTTTTTTAATTTCTTTTCCTTATATGTATTAGAATCCATAAACATAAGCACGCACAAGACGCTGATGTTTAAAGGAGCAGTATGACCAAGATATATGAATGATATTTGTTTTCATCGCCCTCTTTTAAATAAAAGGAATCTATCATGGTACTGATACCCCCACAGGGAGGAGAAAATAAAATAAAACCCAATTTGCTCTAGATAAGATTGCCCTCCTTCCCGCTTAAAAAAAAAAAAAAAAAAAAAAAAGGCCAATTATGCATTATTTGTAATAGCCCCAACCCGGCAACATCCCAAATGTCTGTCAATGGGCTAATGCACAAAATGTGGCACATCCATTGAATGAAGTGCTACTCAGCAATAAGAATAGACTGATACGTCCATCCACATGAATGACCAATGAGGACGCATGTTCCATCCCTGGTCTCACTCAATGGGTTAAGGACCCAGCGCTCTGCAAACAGCGTAGGTCGGGTCGCGGATGTAGCTCGGATCCGGTGTGGGTGCAGCTGGAGCTGGGGTGTAGGCAGGCAGCTGCAGATCCTAATCAACCCCTAGTCCTGGGAACTTCCGGAAGTGCAGCCCTTAAAAAAATGAATTTAAAAAAAGAAAAATAATAATTGATACTTCCATCCGCATGAATGAATCGCAGAATGATTATGCTGAGTGAAAGAAAACACAAAGAGAGTGCATGCTGTATGATCTCATTTATACAACATTCTAGAAAAGGTAAAACTATCATCCTTTAAAACTACATTAATAACGGAGTTCCCGTTGTAGCTCAGCGGTAACAAACCCAAGTAGTATCCATGAGGACTCGGGTTCCATCCCTGTCCTCGCTCAATGGGTTAACTATCCGGCATTGCCCTGAGCTGTGGTGTAGGTTGCAGACGTGGCTCTAATGTGAACTATGACACATCATCAATTTTAAGATGTATCTTCATTTCAGAGGTGTTAAAATGTGAAAAAAAAAGTCTTAGCATTAATTGAACACATTATATCTGTATTATGCACAATTAAGAGGAAAAAAAGTGAAATGGGAGAGAAGGGCAAATGATAAGCTAGAGAGAGACACAGATTCCCACAGTGAGCGGAACCAAGTTAAGGATAAGATAATGGGGGTTTGGGTTGGAAATGCTGTAAAGTTAGGTTATGATGATCGTTGAACAACTCTAAATGTAATAAAATTCATTGAGTTAAAAAAATAAAGTAGTCAAACTCATAAAAAAAAAGGGTGAGATAGAAGCCTAAGGGGAAAAGCCACAGGCTCAGGGCCAATGTCCCATTTTTGCTGGTGTCTAGAATATATTACCCAGACTCTACTTAACTTTTCTCACCTGTGTTGCCAAGCTTATGCTCGAGTTCTTAATTCCTGTTGCCATGACTATTTCCTTTTTTTTTTTTTAATGACTATTTCCTGGTATTTGAGATCTCTGACTCACTCTTGCCTTCAGTACCTGCCCACGCTCTCTCATTCTTTTTTTTCTTTTTTTAGCCACACCCAAGGCATGCAGAAGTTCCGGGGCCAGGGATCAAACCCTTACCACAGCCTGCCCACCTTTCATCATTTTCAGGTAGACCTTTACTTGCAGTTAGTTGTCTTGATAGAATGGAGCTCCAATTTCTAGGAGGCCTGTGGGCTATTGTCTTTGAAAGGGAGGCTATATTTGCATCACTCTTGTTCTAGTTTTCCTAAGTCATTGTTCTACAATAAAGCATAACATTCTAATTAAAAGAAAAAAAAAAAAACGAGTTCCCATCGTGGCTCAGCGGAAACGAATCCGACTAGGAACCATAAGGTTTCGGGTTCAATCCCTGGCCTTGCTCAGTGGGTTAAGGATCCGGCGTTGCCATGATCTGTGGTGTAGGTCTCAGACGTGGCTTGGATCTGGCGTTGCTGTGGCTGTGGTATAGGCTGGCAGCTGTAGCTCCGATTTGACCCTTAGCCTGGGAGGGAACCTCCATATGTCATGAGTGAGGCCCTAAAAAGCAAAGCAAAACAAAACAAAAACCTTGCCACAGCAGTGACAACACTGGATCCTTAATCCAATGAGCCACCAGGGAAATTCAGTACCTACCCACTCTTACAAGTCTAGCTTGAGTATCTGTCTCTGACCTACTACTTAGCTTTGCATTTGCATCTTGGTGTATGTCTATTTGATTTGTTTTATTATTATTTTTTGTCTTTTTAGGGCTGTATCCACGGCATATGGAAGTTCCCAGGCCAGGGGTCAAATGGAAGCTGTAGCTGCCGGCCTACACCAGAGCCTCAGCAACGTGGGATCCGAGCCGAGTCTGCAACCTACACCACAGCTCATGGCAACACCAGATCCTTTAACCCACTGACCGAGGCCAGGGATCGAACCCGAAACTTCATGGTTCTTAGTTGGATTTGTTAACCACTGAGCCACGACAGGAACTCCCCACAACACCACATCCTTAACCACTAGGCCGCCAGGGAATTCCTGTATGCCTGTTTTGAATTGCTTGTTGTCTTAAAACAACTGCTATATTTCAGTCGGCAGAGTTGAATGTTTCAGGGCTCACTTCTTTGTTAATCTCATCCTTTCTTTGGCTTTTTCTCTCTTTGCTGACGTCTCCAATTTTATTTACTTATTTATTTTTGCTCTTTAGGGCCACACCTGCAGCATGTGGAAGTTCTCAGGCTAGGGGTCAAATTGGAGCTACAGCTGCTGGCCTACATCACAACCATAGCAACGGAGGATCTGAGCCTCGTCTGTGACCTACACCACAGATCGTGGCAACGCCAGATCCTTAACCCACCGAGCAAGGCCAGGGATCGAACCCTCATCCTCATGGATGCTAGTCAGATTCGTTTCCGCTGCACCACAATGGGAACTCCTCCAAAATTTATATCGGTAGCCCATACCTCTCCTCTGAATTCCAGACTCATGTATCCATTTGTCTACTTTGATGTCTCCACTTAGATGTCTAAAACATTCAGATTCTCTGAACATGTCCAAAACTGAACCCCTGATCTCTTCCCACACTATGTAAGTTTCCTATTGCTGCTGAAACAAATTACAAAAAATTTTTTGGGTTAGAATAACACAAATGTGGAGTTCCTGTTGTGGCTTATCGAGTTAAGAACCCGACTAGTATCCATGAGGATGTGGGTTTGATCCCTGGCCTCACTCAGTGGGTTAAGCATCCAGCGTTGTTGTCAGCTTCAGCACAGGTCACAGATTCGGCTCAGATCTGGTATTTCTGTGACAGCATGGGCCAGCAGCTACGGCTCCAATTTAACCCTTAGGCTGGGAACTTCATAGGCCTCAGGTGCCTAAAAAGACAAACAAACAAACAAACAAACCCCCACAAATGTATTATCTTACTGTTCTGAAGGTTAAAAGTCTGATGGGGTCTCACTGGACTAAAATTGAGGTGATGGCGGGACTGAGTTCCTCCCTGGAGGCTTTAGGAAAGAATCTAGTTTTCTTTCTTTTTTTCTTTTTTTTGGCCACACCCGTGGCATATGGAAGTTTCCAGGCCAGGAATCGAAATCCAGCCACTGCAGTAACCAGAGCCACTACAGTGACAATGCCGGATCCTTAACCCACTGAGCCACAGGGCAACTCCAGCCTCTTTTATATTAACTCCTTTCACAAGTAAAATTCCTTGAGGGAGTCATGTAGTGTTTGGCTCCACCCAGCATAATGGGAACCATAACATTAACATCCAATTTCAAGATCAAAGTGTCTTTCATTTAAATGCTGTTGTGTTTGTTGTTTTTAATTAATTTTTGATCCAGACCAGCTCTGAAACTACCCAAATCTGAAGCAGATGATTAGGAAAGGAGTTGGATAATCTGTAAAGTACAAAAAAATTTCACACAAGTGCCTGCTGATTCTAATGTTATCTGTGAAGGAAAGGATAATAGTTTATTTTATATATTAGCCAAATTAAATATATGTTTGAGAACTTTGGAGTCCTATATAAAAAGGAGGATTATATAGTATTATTATTTGAAGTACCTTCGCATTGGTCAAGGATTATACCAAAAGGTGTTAATCAGCTACTCCACATGTCTCCTCACGACATAAAACAAGAGGTAATGGAAGATATGACATAAGTAATTCAGTTTCATGGGAAACAAAGGTGGATTTCTCAATCAAAAATATTTTTCATCTGAAATTTTCTATAATGAACAGAAATGAAAAACTTTTACTGAAGAATTAAAAAGATGTGGCTATAAAAAATTTTTTTTAAGTTTAAAATCAGTGGCTGAGGAGTTCCCGTTGTGGCTAAGAACCTGACTAGTATCCATGAGGATGCAGGTTTGATCCCTGGCCTCCCTCAGTAATTTAAGTATCTGGTGTTGCCGCAAGCTGCAGCATAGGTTGAGGATGCAGCTTGGCTCTGGCATTGCTCTGGTGTAGGCCAGCAGCTGCAGCTCCGATTCGACCCCTAGCCTGGGAACTTCCATATGCCCGGGGAGGGGGGGTGTTAGAGGGTAGGGGTGGCTAAAAAGACAAAAAACAAAAAACAAAAAACGGCTGAAGCTTGGAGGAGTGATACTAGATTCTGAGTGAGAATACCACAGTTAGGTAAACTTGAAAGTAAATAAAATAAGGTTTAAAATCCTGAAAATGTATAATTTTCTCAAGAGAACAAATTTACAGGGTATAAAAGTCAAACAAAAATTAGAAGTTAACCGGAATTCCCGTCATGGCTCAGTGGTTAACGAATCTGACTAGGAACCATGAGGTTTCAGGTTTGATCCCTGGCCTCGCTCAGTGGGTTAAGGATCCGGCATTGCTGTGAGCTGTGGTGTAGGTCACAGATGCGGCTCAGATCCCGCGTTGCTGTGGCTGTGGCATAGGCTGGTGGCTACAGTTCCGATTTGACCCCTAGCCTGGGAACCTCCATGTACCATGGGAGCGGCCCAAGAAAAGGCAAAAAGACAAAAAAAAAAAAAAAAAAAAATTGGAAGTTAACCATATTCTCTAGTATGGACTTAGAAAGATCCTGTGTACTGAGAGTGAGGTGATGTTTAGGCAAAAGAAGACTTATGAACTCATGACAACAAAAACAACAGGTGGTACAACAGGATTGGAGGCATATCTGCAGTGCCAGGAAGCAGGTTCAATCTCCAGTCCTGAAATAGTGGGTTAAAGGATATGGTGTTGCCACAGCTGCATCATAGGTCACAAGTGTGGATCAGATCTGATCCCTGGCCTGAGAACTCCCTGTACCGCGAGCGGCCAAAAAAGAAATCAAAAACAAACAGAAAAACCCCCAGGAGTTCCTGCTGTGTTGTATCTGAAGTGGCTCACGTCACACCTGCACTCGGATTCAGTCCCTGGTCTGGGAACTTCCATATGCAATGGGTGCAGAAAAAAAATTGTGAAAAAAGCTCAATTTTATCCTGTGCTGGACACATCAGGTGTGATAACTCCTTTGGCCCTCACACCAGCCCTATGAGGTGGGTGCTGTTGTTTTCAGTATTTTACAGTGGGTGAAATTAAGACATACGTTGGTGACTAGAATCCAAAATTATGTGCTTAGTCAGTAATACAACTGATTTATGAATCCAAATTACACATTTTCAAGGTTGCTAGTTTTTAAAAAAATAGAAAAAAAATACCTATCTTAAAAATACATGGAGTTCCAGAATTCCTGTCGTGGCGCAGTGGAAATGAATCCAACTAAGAACCATCAGGTTGCAGGTTCCATCCCTGGCCTCACTCAGTGGGTTAAGGATCTGGCAATGCCGTGATCTGTGGTGTGGGTCACAGACGCGGCTCAGATCCCACGTTGCTGTGGCTGTGGCATAGGCCGGCGGCTACAGCTCCGATTCGACCCCTAGCCGGGGAACCTCCATGTGCCACACTAAAGTGGCAGCCCTAAAAAGCAAAAAACAAAACAAAAAAAACCTTGAAGATATATCCATAGAGATTATACAATCTAAAGAATAGAGAGAAAAAAGAATGAAGAAAGATGAAGAGCCTCAGAGAAATGTGGGACATTGGAAAAAATATATTTAAAGAAATAAATAATGGCTAAAAATGTCCCAAATGTATTAAAAAACAGTCTGCCCATCTAGGAAGTTCGATGGACTCCAAGTAAAAATAACTGTAAAGAGATCTATAAATAGACACACCGTAATAAAAATGCTGAAATCTAAAAACAAACAGGGAGTTCTCTGATGGTCTATCAGGTTGAGGCTCCTACCTTCTCACAGCTGTGGCTCTGCTTGCTGCTATGTGGTGTAGGTTCGATCCCTGGCCCAGGAACTTCCACATACTGCCGGTGTGTCAAGAAAAAAAATGCAAAAAAAAAAAAAAAAAAAAGAAAAGAAAAGAAAAACAAGAGAGAACCTGAAACATTGCAGCTCTCATTAAAAAAAAAAAAAATTAGGAGTTCCCATCGTGGCACAGCGGTTAACAAATCCGACTAGGAACCATGAGGTTTCAGGTTCGATCCCTGACCTTGCTCAGTAGGTTGAGGATCCAGCATTGCCAAGAGCTGTGGTGTAGGTCACAGACGTAGCTCGGATCCTGTGTTGCTGTGGCTGTGGTGTAGGCCAGTGTCTACAGCTCTGATTAGACCCCCTAGCCTGGGAACCTGCATGTGCTGCAGGAAGTGGCCCTAGAAAAGACAAAAATAAAGAAATAAATAATAAAAAAAATTAAAAATAAAGACAAGGAAAAAATCTTGAAAGAAGCAAAAGAAAAATGACTCGTCACTTACAAGGAAACCCCAATGAGATTAAAAACTGATTTTTGGAGTTCCCTTCATGGTGAAGTGGTTAACAAATCCGACTAGGAACCATGAGGTTGCGGGTTCGATCCCTGCCCTTGCTCAGTGGGTTAAGGATCCGGCATTGCCGTGAGCTGTGGTGTAGGTTGCAGATGTGGCTTGGATCCTGCATTGCTGTGGCTCTGGCGTAGGCTGGTGGCTACAGCTCCGATTAGACCCCTAGCCTGGGAACCTCCATATGCCGAGGGAGTGGCCCTAGAAAAGGCAAAAAGACAAAAAATAAAAAATAAAGTAAAAAATAAAAGCTGATTTTTATCAGAAACAATGGAGGCCAAAAGAAAGTGGGACCATAAATTCAAAGAAAATACAATCAACCAAGAATTCTGCATTTTTTGTTTTCTTTTTAGGGCTGCACCTGCGGCATATGGAGTTTCCCAGCCTAGGGACTGAATTGGAGCTGCAGCTGCTGGCCTACGCCACAGCCACAGCAAGGCCAGATCTGAGCTGGGTCTTCAACCTACACCACAGTTCAATGCCAGATCCTTAACCCACTGAATGAGGCCATGGATCAAACCTGCATCCTCATGGAAAACTGCTGAGGCACAATGGGAACTCTTGAAGGTATTTTTTAATGAGAGATAATCACATATAGTGAAACACACATACATGTACATTCCAATGAATATGGACAAATGTAGACACTTGTGTAACAGAAACCCCATTTCCACTATCCCCCATAAGGTCCAGAAGGATCTTTTTCAGCTGTGCATAGCCTGCCCCTCTCCCCTTACTTTCCTTACCTAATCTTAGAGTTCTTTCCTTTTCCTTTCGTCCTCTCCAGTTACATTTCTTCCTCATACTCCTGCCTGGAAACCTCTGTACTTGGTGTTCTCTGTCTGGAATGCTCTTCTCCCAGAATCTGCTTCATTTAGGTTTCTGCTCAAATGTCACCTTATCATAAGGGGCTCTCACTGATTACCCTATATACAATAGCATTTCCCCACACCCCCTCATTGCTCTCATCCCCTTACCATGCCTCGTTGTTCTTCATAGCACTTAACTCTGTCTCTATTATATATGTTGCCTGTATAATCCTGTAATGCTCTCTCATATAAATTCTATAAGAGTAAGGACTCAAGTGCTTTTTTTTTTGGGGGGGGGTGCTGTGCTTGTGGCATGCAGAAGTTCCCAGGCCAGGGATCAAACCAGAGCCACAGCAGTGACAACATCAGATCCCTAACCCAAGGAGCTGCCAGGGAACTCCCAGGACTTGAGTGCTTTTGCTTCAACTGTTTTCTCCAGTGCTTACATCAATGCCTGGCATATTAGTGCTCAAAAACTATTTATTAAATAAATGTCCAGAGCCTCCAGTCTAGTCCAGTTTGCCATCATAACACCCAGACTAGTGCACCAGCCTCCTAACTGATCTCCCTGTCTCATGTTCGGTTCCTATGATCCATTTCCCACATTGCAGAATTATCTTTTAAAAATTCAAATCTTGGAGTTCCCTCATGGCTCATCGGGTTAAGGATCCGACATTGTCACTGCTGTGGATCTGGTTACAGCTGTGGCATGGATTCAATCTTGGGGCCCGGGGAACTAATACATGCCATGCACTAGGCCGAAAAAATTCAAATCTGATCGTCTCACCTTTTTTTTTTTTTTTTTTTTTTTTTGTCTTTTTAGGGCCACACCTGCGGCATAGGGAAGTTCCCAGGCTAGGAGTTGAATTGGAGCTGTAGCCACCGGCCTACACCACAGCCACATCAATGCCAGATCTGAACTGTGTGTGCAGCCTACATCACAGTTCACAGCAATGCCGGATCCTTAACCCACCGACCAAGGCCAGGTATTGAACCTGCATCCTCATGGATACTAGTTGGGTTCATTACCACTCAGCCACAACGGGAACTCCCTCATCTCACTTTCTTAAAATCCTTTGATTGCATCCCTTTGCCCTTCAGATAAAGTCCAGAATCCTTAACATGACTTGCAAGGTGGCTGTTTGTTTGCTATGACTCCTCCGACCATCCTGGACTGCTTGGGGTTCTTAGCTGAAGCCAGTCTCCCACTTCAGGTCCTTGGTACAAACTAACCCTATGTCTGGGATGCTCTCTCCCACCCCCATTTCAGATCTCAATTTGAGGGAGAGGAGCCACCTCTGAGCTCTCAGACTAGGTTAGCGCCTTCAGAGTCCAGCTGCAGCTCATCTCTGCTGGCGTGCTTTCTTTTTCTCCCATATTTAATTTTTTTTTATTTGTAGGAATAACTAGTTCTCACCTATGAAATGATATTGCACCATTTAATTAAAGGTGATAAAATTGTCCTTTTAAAAATGTAATCAGGAGTTCCCATCGTGGCTCAGTTGTTAACGAATCCGACTAGGAACCATGAGGTTGCAGGTTCGATCCCTGGCCTTGCTTAGTGGGTTAAGGATCCAGCATTGCTGTGAGCTGTGGTGTAGGTCCCAGATGCGGCTCGGATCCTGCGTTGCTGTGGCTCTGGCGTAGGCCAGCGGCTACAGCTCTGATTAGACCCCTAGCCTGGGAACCTCCATGTGCCTCGGGAGCGGCACTAGAAAAGGCAAAAAGACAAAAAAAAAAAAAAAAAAAAAAAGTAATCATAGGGGTTCCCATCGTGGCTCGGTGGTTAACAAATCCCACTAGCATCCATGAGGACGCAGGTTTGATCCCTGGCTTCGCTCAGTGAGTTAAGGATCTGGCATTGCTGTGAGCTGTGGTGTAGGTCGCAGATTCGGCTTGGATCTTGTGTTGCTGTGGCTCTGGCGTAGGCTGGTGGCTACAGCTCTGATTCGACCCCTAGCCTGGGAACCTCCATATGCCATGAGTGCGGCCTTAAAAAGCAAAAATAAATAAAATAAAATAAAAGTAATCATAAACTTGTAAATATGAAACATACCTTGAGTATACCACTGATTTATGCACTTTTGGGGAGTTATGATCCCTTCTAAGAATCTGCTAAGAGTTCCCTTGTGGCTCAGTTACTGCTATGGCTCTGCTTACAGCTATAGCATGGGTTCCAACACTGGCCCAGGAATTTCTGCATGCCACTCGCACAGCCAAAAGAAAATGTATGTGGAGTAGCAGATAAATGGCATCTTTCTCCTTTCAGCTCTTTAAGACTAACTTCTTGATTTATGACTTTTACCCCATCTCTTCTCAGTCCTAGCTATCTCCGAGACCTTCAGCAGCTGCGGCATTCTTTCTCTTCATCTTCTTTGTTTTCTCCTGGATCCTTTCTCTCAGTCTATATGATGGATAACAGTTCAATATGTATCTTTTTCCATAAAACTTTATTCTACTTTTGAATATACTAACTTTCTTAGTATAAATTCTCAGGACTAATTTTTTTCTTAAAAAAAGAAACATTTTTATGCTTCTTTTGCTCCTCATTGCCATTCTTTCCATGACACTTTTTAGGGATGTACCTGTGGCATATGGACATTCCCAGGCTAGGGGTCAAATTGGAGCTACACCTGCCAGCCTACACCACAGCCACAGCAACGCCAGATTCTTAACCCACTGAGCAAGGCCAGGGATCGAACCCCCATCCTCTTTGATTCTAGTTGGGTTCACTGAGGCACACCAGGACCTCCCATGACACTTTTAGAACACCGCCTTCCCTTTGCCTTCGATGGCAGTGTAGCTTCTCTTTCTCATCTGCCTCTACAACATCTTCTTTCCTGTTTCATAGTCTCATTCTTTAAATGGCAGTTTCCTGTGTGATGCTTTCGTAAGCGCTTTTCCTACTAGTCTTCTCAAGTACTATACTTTATACATTGTTATAGAATGTATACCATCGTATCAGGTGAGTTTATGATTCTGAACTCTCCCCAGGGTGGGATTGGCTTAATCCTGAGAGAATAACCCAGTGCACTTTTGTACTTACCACACCTGCACTGTTTGATGTCCAGCTCCATGAGTTCAGGGGCTATGTCTCTCTTTTTGGCTAATCTGCCAAGCACAGTGCCTGACACAGAGTAGCTATTCAAAGAATATCTTTATTATTTTATTTTTTGTCTTTTTAACGCTGCACCCACGGCATATGGAAGTTCCCAGGCTAGGGGTTGAATTGGAGCCATAGCTGCCAGCCTATGCCACAGCCACAGCATTGCAGGATCCGAGCCATGTCTGCGACCTACATACACCACAACAACCTATACCAAACGGGAACTCCGAGAATATTTTTAAATGGATTAATGAATACAAACATAAAAACTCTAACCCAAGGCATTCCAGTCGTGGCTCAGCAGTGACAAACCCAACTAGTATCCATAAGGACAGGGGTCCAATCCCTGGCCTTGCTCAGTGGGATAAGTATCCGGTGTTGCCGTGAGCTGTGGTGTAGGTCGCAAACACAGCTTGGATCTGGCGTTGCAGTGGCTGTGGTGTAGGCCAGCAGCTACAGCTCTGATTCAAACCCTAGCCTGCGAACCTCCATATGCTATGGGTGCGGTCCTAAAAAGATGAAAAAAAAAAAGGTCTGATTTTGTTCCCTTCCCCAAACTCTATCTCCTCATTACCTACAGAATATAGGCAAAGCTCCCTCAGCTTGCCTTCAAGGCTTTGGCTCTGATCTCCCTTTTCAAAACACTCCATGTTTATTATTAAGTGCTTATTATATACCAAGCAGTTCTCAGTGACCTGGGAACACAGGTACACAGGTTAATGGGGCGTGATCAGCTCTATGACAGGGTCTGTGAGAACACAGTTTCAGACAATGGATAGTAAAATATTGGGTTTTTGTCTTCTGCAGGTCAGCAAGGTCAGTCTAGAACTGCATGTCCAAAACAGTGGCTATCAGTGTTACTCAACAGTCACATGAAGCTAGTGGCTATCATACTGGACAGCAGAGCAGAGCATAGACCATTTCCATCATCCATGGAAGGGGGGTTACCTATAGGTGCTTCAAAGACAGCAAGGAGCATTTCCCACACACATACACACATCCCGTGAGGCTAGCTACCAGTCCCCCAACACAATCCTCCCACTCTCACTGCTCCTCCAACACCCCCCCAACACACACACCTCCGCTGGGGTGTATTTTGAAGTAGTATGGGCTCCCAAAAGAATTAATGCATGAACGTATTTTTGTAAACTATCAAGTGATGCAGAAATATGATATAAGCACTTGGCTCAGTTCTTACTTTCATCACAGCTTTGGTTACTTCAAGCAAATTCTCTTTTCTCAAATTTCTCCCATGCCCTAAATGTATGCCAAAGGGTTCTGAAAAGTATCTTACACACAGGCAGCATTTATACCAGGTAAAAACCCAGATTACACCTACCTTGATGCCTGTACAAGCCACGTATCCAGAACCCTACTTTGCCACCTGCCTTTTCCCTCTCACTCACTTTCCCTAAAAAGGAAGGACACGAATTAAGATTTTCAAAACAACATTTATTTCGCGATTCGAGAATAATGGGAAAACTAAGTAATGGGAATTGGACCCTCATCGGTGTCTTCTGGGAAATCGGAAGCACCACCCTCTTCTGCAGCTCGATGCTTCTCCAGTTTGGCGATCAATTCTTTCGCTGGATTGAAGACGCCATTGGTCTGCTGGTCACAGACATAGCAGCGCGGGGTGGTGCGGAAATGCTGCAGTGCACAGCTCTCGCAGAAATAATGCCTGCATTTGGTGACAACTGGGTTTCGGAAGGTCTGGCGACAGATGAAACACTTGAATGGTATTTCCTCCTCATCACTTCCCACTTCATAGTTTTCATCCTCATAGACACCATAGCGACCCTCATCAAGCTCACGTTCGATCTGCCACCCATGCTTGTAATCTGAACGGTCATGGAGGAATTTGCAGCTGTCTCCGAAGCCGCAAAAGCCAGTCTCCTTGTAGTCCTTGCAAATGTCAGGCTGGTAATCCCAGCGCACGGTGGCACGCAGATGCTCGGGAGCTCGGATGGGGCCCTTCCTCACCATCCCGGAGGAAGCATTGCCCATAGACGTATCCTTGGGCTTCATGTATTTCTGATAATTATTGATTCCCCGATAGATCTTGTCATCTTCCTTGCCCCTCAGCTCCTCCTGGATCTTCTGGCTGCGCTCAAAGATGGCTTGTGCGTCACGCTCCTTCTCTGTGTCTAGCTCGTACACAGCAGTCGCCCCCATATCCTCTGGCCCAACGGGTTTCGCCGAGCGAGTGGACTTGTAGACCACGCCAAGGCTCTCGGGCTCGTTCTCCTCCTCCTCCTCTTCGCTACTCAGGTCGCCGTAAGCCGCCTTCTGTTTACCGCTACCACGGGTCTTCTGTATCATCGGATTGTGGGTCGCCCGCTTCTTTTCAGGGCGAACCACAGTGCTGCCTTCGTCACTGCTGCTGCTGCTGTCTCCGGACTCTTGGTCGCAGATCGGGCGCTTTCGGCGGCCTGCAGCCCCTTTCCGCCCAGGCTTTTTGAAAAGGAAAGTGCACACCTGGTCCGTTGTCTTTCCCGGAGAAAGTTGTTCTGCCATCTTAAGAGTCTTGAGCTCCGGAACGACTGAGGCCTGCTAGGTGGCGCGGGGCTTCTTCACGTCACTGCACGTCGTGCGCTCGGCCGCGAGTCGGGACAAAAATCGCCGGTTGAAAAAGGGCTGCGGGAGTTCAAGCGTTCGAGAGCCCCGGCGCGCACCACTCTTGAGCCCTGCCGCGCCCCGTCGCTTCCTCCGGAGGCGGACGCGGCCCCGCCCCACTCGCGCGCCGCGCCGAGCTTCCGGGGAAGGAATCAAAGTCGGGTCACCTTTGAGGGGCTGGGAAGAAGGGTTTATCCTTGGTAACCGCGTCGCGATGTGGTTCGAAATTCTCCCCGGGATCGCCGTCATGGCCGCGTGCTTGTTCATCCCGGGAATGGCCACTGCTCACATCCACAAGTTCACTAACGGGGGCAAGGTAAGGCGGCTTCTCCGGCCTGGCGGCGGCCCCCCACAAACTGCCGTTAAGAACTGGGCGGTGGGGTCGGGAGGCCGCTAGGACCCGCAGCCCCTCTCCGAGGTGGGGAATACAGAGGACGCCCCCCCCCCCTTTTATAGCCTAAAAGCTGAGGCTTGCAGAATGAAGCCGGACGCGAACCATCTTCTACTTTAGCTAGAGATAGCTGGTTGCTGGGTGAAGAGTGGGCGGGAGGGCAAAGCAGAGATTGGGGACTGGAAAGGTAGGAGATTGAAGAATGTAGGTCAAACCCCTAGGCAGAGAGAGGCGTCAGTTAGTCTTGGCCCCGCTCCTTCTGACGTGTAGTCTCCTTTCTTGCTGGATTTTGATTTGAATTTCTCGCATCCATTTATCGGTAGCTTCTCGTTTTTCAGTTTTTTCTAGCCTTCACTAGGTTTTTTACCTTGACATTTGTTTATTTATCCCCCCACTTTCCCATGTAAGCCTTTAGGAATTTAGCGCCAAGATCCTCTTTTTCACATTAGATTGTAGTTTTTCTCTTTAACTAGTTCTTCACATCATTTCTGGAGTACAGAGTCAAAGTGTATTTGCTTTCAGGTTTTGTGATTTTTCAAGTGTGATCTGCTGCTGTTGTTTCTTCTCATGAAGGTCCCCAAAGGGAACAAGTAGTCATGTCTCAAAAAAAAAAAAAGAAGGAAAGAACAAATGATGCCGGTTAAAATAGAAATTGTAAGAACTCATGGTTACCATACTAATTACAGTTTAGTGGTCTGCATTTATTTAGGACTCTGGTCTAATGTTTTTTCTTTTTTTCTTTTTAGGGCCACACCCGCGGCATATGGAAGTTTCTGGGCTAGGGGTAGAATCCGAGCTGCATCTGTGACCTATGTCACAGCTTGTGGCAACGCCGGATCTTTAATTCACTGATTGGGGCCAGGGATTGAACCTTCATCCTCTGGGACACTTTGTCAGGCTGAGCCTGATCCTGATCCGCTGAGCCACAATGGGAACTCCTAGTCTTATGTTGTTCATTTGGTTGTTTTTGTTTGCTTTTTAAGACAGCACCTGTGACATATGGAGGTTCCCAGGCTAGGGGGTCGAATCGGAGCTGCAGCTGCCAGCCTACACCACAGCCACAGCAACACCAGATCCAAGCCAAGTCTATGACCTCCACTGCAGCTCATGGCAATGCCAGATCCTTAACCCACTGAGCAAGGTAAGGGATCGAACCTGCATCCTCATGAATCCTGGTAGGGTTCGTTACTGCTGATGCACAATGGGAACTCTGTTAATTTGGTTTTTATATCAGTGATGATTCTATTTTTCTGGAATGTCACTTATTAAAGTTCTAATATCCCTCTACTGGGTCACTCATCTTTATAAACTACAATAATACTAATTTTCATTTTAGGAAAAAAGGGTTGCCCATTTTTCATATCAGTGGAATTTGATGGAAAGAGATAGGCGCATCTCTGGAGTTAATCGTTACCATGTGACAAAGGTAAGATGACTCTGATGCTAGCCATCTGTCACGGTGGAAATGGCTTCTGGTTAATGTTTTGCCAAAGGTTTTACAGAGTTAATTTGCAGTTTCTTGTCTACTAGTGAAGTTGAGCAGCCTTTTACGTATTTAATGATGATTTGCATTTCTTACTCTGTGGATTGTCTGCCTATGTCCTTTGCTTATTCTGTTGGTTTTCTTTTTGATTTACAGGGGTTCTTATATACGTATTACGGATATTAATCTTTTGTCTATTTTATATGCAGCAAGTATTTTCCCCAGTCTGCTGTCTTTTTTCACTTTATGATGGCTTTTGTCAGTTTTTCATCGTGATGTTCAGTTTATCATATCTTATCATTCTGGATTTTGAATTTTATGTCTTGCTTACAAATGAATTTCTTACCCAGATTCTAAAAATATGTGTCTAAAAAATTTTTTTAAATATATATGTCTATGATTTCCCCAAATACCTTTACAGTCTTTTTTTTCCTTTTTTACATTTAGTGCTTTGACCCATCTTCAGTTCATTTTGGGGTATAACGTGATGCAAGGATTTAACTTTAGTTTTTTCCAAGAAATAGCCAGTTGTCACAATAATCTACTTATGGAACAGTTTACTTTTTATTTGAAATAAAATTTCCATATATATATAAGCTTGTTTCACAAATGCACCATTGGTTTGCCGATTCCTGTACCAGTACATTAAAGAATCACTATAATTTTATATTTCAGTCATATGAAACTCCTGGTTTTCTTTTTTGCTTTGACCGTACCTATGGTATGTGGAAGTTCCTCTGGGCCAGGGATTGAACCCTCACTTAAGTTGTGGCCTGTGCCAGAGCTGCAGAAATGCTGGATCCTTAACTCACTGCTCCACAAGGAAAGTTCCTGAAACTGCCATTTTTGTGGGTCAAAAATGGCCAAGCAGTAGTATTTTCATACAGTTCAATGTAATAGTAAGTTCTTATACATTGTAGGAGTTTATTCTCATTATTTAAAAAAAATTTTTTTAACTCTTTAATATTCTTGCTAATTCACTCTTCACAGCAGATCTAGGTAAATATTAATTCCATTTTCTAGATGAGAAAACAGGGCAGAGTGATTAAATAACAGTTTGAGGACTCGGCCTAGGTGGTCTGCCTCTCAGTATTGTGCTATTTGAGAAGCTACTATCTGATAAACACGATGATAGATACCTACTCATCAGAGCAGTATTTCTCAAAGCATGGTTCAAGAATAACCATCAGGGAGTTCCCTGGCCTGGTCACTGCAGTGGCTTGAGTCACTGGCAGGGGAACTTGCACATGCCAAAGGCACAGCCAAAAAAACCCCAAAAAACCAAAAAAACAAAACACCATTGTATGCAGATTCCTGTGCCCCTGGCCAGAACAAATAAATTAGGATTTTTACATGGTGGCTCCTAGGACTAGGCAATTTTAATTTCTCTCATGGTTATTCTTACTGCAATAGAACAAAATACCTAGACTGTTATTTTAACATCTGAAAGAGATGTCATCACTAGTCTTTTACTTCATCGTTTCTGAAGTATTAAATTATGAACTGATAAGATAGAGTGAGTCTTCTGAATAAAATAGTGTTATGCTTACAGGGCAAGAGTCCTGACGTTGGGGGGTCCAAGAACTTGAATTCTGGCTCTGCTACTTCCTTACTGACTTAAGCAAGAGACTTTTAACCTCTCTGAGCCTCCTTTTTTTTCATCTGCAGAAAAGTAGAATGAGGCTAATGATATCTTCCTGATGTTGGCTGTTATTTTATAAAATGGTTATACTTTACTGTCCTCTGACTCTGAGGGTGCTTTGTAGAAGGTAGATAGTTGCTTGACTTTAGTTCTCATTGCAGCGTGGGGGAGGGGAGGTTGTCTTTTCATATAAAGTGATACGTTTGCTACTGTCAGAAAATGGAAATTAGGTTATCAGAGTCATTATAGGTTATAGTACATGTACATCTTTGTCAGGAATAGAATTCTCACATTTTCCTATTTAAACTGTTTTTCAGGGTTTGGAGAACATTGATTAAGGAAGCACTTTCCTGATTGATGAAAAATAACTCAGTTATGCTCGTCTACCCCTGCTAGAAGGTTATAACGTATCTTATGTAGCATGCAGTGTATTTTGTAGTATGTAATAAAAATTTTAAAAGTAAAATCAAGTTTTCTTTACTTCTTGAAAGAGTTACACAAAGGAGTTCCCGTTGTGGCTCAGTGGAAAGGAATCTGACTAACATCCATGAGGACTCAGGTTCGATCCCTGGCCTCACTCAATGGGTTAAGGATCCGGCGTTGCCATGAGCTGTGGTGTAGGTCGCAGACGCTGCTTGGATCTGGCGTTGCTGTGGCTGTGGCGTAGGCTGGCGGCTACACCTCCTGATTTGACCCCTAGCCTGGGAACCTTCACATGCCTCAGGTATGGCTTTTTTTTTTTTTTTTTTTTTTTTTTTTTTTTTTTTTGTCTTTTCGCTATTTCTTTGGGCCGCTCCCGCGGCATATGGAGGTTCCCAGGCTAGGGGTTGAATCAGAGCTGTAGCCACCGGCCTACGCCAGAGCCACAGCAACGCAGGATCCGAGCCGAGTCTGCAACCTACACCACAGCTCACGGCAACGCCGGATCGTTACCCCACTGAGCAAGGGCAGGGACCGAACCCGCAACCTCATGGTTCCTAGTCGGATTCGTTAACCACTGCGCCACGACGGGAACTCCAGGTATGGCTCTAAAAAGACAAAACAAAAAAGAAGAGTTATACACAAGATCAAGCAGTCTATCCAGTGTAGCTTTATCACTTTAAAAAAAAACTAGAAGGCAGCCGAGACTTGTAAAATTATGGATGTAATGTACACCAAGCACCGATCACTGCCCAGTGCCTAACGTGTCACAAATGTTAATTCCTATATTGTGATAGATGTTAATATATTTAAACATTGTTTCTTTAGAGAATGCTAGGGGAATACAAAAAAAGAAGTATCAGAGCTCCATAGTGGCTCAGCAGGTTAAGAATCTGACACTGTCTCTGTGAGGATGCAGGTTCGATCCCTGTCCTCACTGGGCTAAGGATCTGGTGTTGCCCCAAGCTTCAGCATAGGTTACAGATGTGGCTCGATCCAGTGTTACCATGGCTGTGACGTAGGCCTCAGCTGCAAGTCTAATTTGACCCCTAGCCTGGGAACTGCCGTATGCCACATGTGTGAATGTAAAAAGGGAGGAAAAAAAAAAAGTACCTCTTTTTTTTTTTGTCTTTTACTTTAGGGCTGCATGCATGGCATATAGCAGTTCCCAGGCCAGGAGTTGAATCAGAGCTGCAGGTGCTGGCCTACGTCACAGCCACGGCAATGTCAGATCCAAGCCGCATCTGCCACCTATGCCACAGGTCACAGTAGTGCCAGATCCTTTAACCCACTGAGCAAGGCCAGAGATCCAACCTGCATCCTCATGGATTCTAGTTGGATTCTTAACCTACTGAGCCACAACAGGAACTCCAAAAGTACCTTTTTATCTAGTTCCTTTTCTGGGTGAATCCTATAGTGCTTAAAATTCCAGACTGCACTTTCAACTTCCATGCATTCTGTATCTAGCACATAATAATCACTTAAGTGTTAATTTTTATTTTTATTTTTATTCTTTTTTGGTTGGGTCTGAGGCACATGGAAGTTCCCAGGCCAGGATGGAATCCAAGCCGTAGTTGCAACCTACACCACAGCTGTGGCAACGCCAGATCCTTAACCCACTGTGCCAGGCTGGGGACTGAACCTGCATCCCAGCGCTCCAGAGATGCCACCAATCCCATTGTGCCACAGCAGGAACTCCCTGATTTTTATTTTAGATTGTCGTGTAGAGCAGCAACAACAATGATTACGTTTATTAAAATGAGTGTAATCAGTTCCCTGGTGGCCTAGCAGGTTAAGATGTCACTGCTATGGTTCAGGTTACTGCAGTGGCAAGGATTTACTTCCTGGCGCGGGAACTTCTGCCTGCTGTGGGCATGGCCAAAAAAAAAAAAAAGATCCCGGCCACTTGAAAAAAGAATTGCATGTTCAGTGCTGAAGGTCACCAGATAGCATGAAGATCTGAAAAGGTGTGAGTACAGTAAAGGTGGTGCTACTCCATGGGTGGAGATCAGCAGTCCAGGTGACCAGGGGGCCTCTGGATGAGAAAACTAAGTTGTTCGTCATCTCAGTCTTCTATCCGGTTTAACATTTTGATGTGCTGATGCCCTGAAACACCTGCACTGTATGGTTTCCGCTGACTGCATCTTACAGGACTGGGCTTACAGAGAAGGAGGAGGCAGTCACGCTTTAGAGGAATACTCTATATATATTGTGCCACCCTGTGATGATGAACCTGTTTAAGGAGAACTATGCTCACGATCACAAATTTAATAAAACATCGTCTTTATTTAGAGCTACACAGGGCTCATTTTGCTCATCATTATGAGAACTATTCTGGAAAGGAACTATCTGCAAGTAGTACAGATACAGGTCCAGGAGACTTGATAACGTTCCTAAATCTGTAAATCTGTTGATTTTCAGGAGTTCTGGTTTTGGCTCAGTGGTAACAAACCCAGCTAGTTATCCATGAGGACACAGGTTCCATACCTTGCTCAGTGGGTTAAGGATCCGGCGTTGCCATGAGCTGTGGTGTAGGTCGCAGACACAGCTCAGATCCCGTGTTGCTGTGGCTGTGGTGTGGGCCGGCAGCTGCAGCTCTGATTTGACCCCTAGCCTGGGGATTGCATATGCTGCAGGTGTGGCCCTAAAAAGAAAAAAATGATTCTTAGGTCTGTTATCTGTCCACTGTAGCTTTAGGCAGGGCTCATCCACTAGAGGATTAGATGAATGTCAGGGCTGTGCAGTGAGGGGCTACAAAGTGGCAGGTAGAAATCAGTTGGTCAGGTTCAGCATTAGCATCAGAATTCTTCACCTCCCTTTTTTGTGGTACTTGCTTTCAAATTTAGCCCCTCCCCCCTTCTATGGCACGCAGACATTCCCAGGACAGGGATCCACAAAACTGAGCCACAGTAGTGGCAATGCTGAATCCTTAGCCACTAGGCCACCAGGGAACTCCAATTTAGCTTTATTTATTTATTTGTTTGTTTATGACTTTTTAGGGCCGCTCCCACGGCATATGCAAGTTTCTGGGCTGGGGGTTGAATTGGAGCTGCAGCCACAGCGATGGAGGATCAGAGCTGTGTCTGTGACCTACACCACAGCTCATGGCAACGCCGGATCCTTAACCCACTGAGCTAGGACAGGGAATCGAACCCACATCTTCATGGATACTAGCCGAGTTCATTACTTCTGACCCACAATGAGAACTCTGATTTAGCTTTATTTTTATTTTTACTTTTTTTGGCCATACCCATGGCATTGAAGTTTCCAGGCCAGAGACTGAATCTGAGCCACAGCTGTGATCTCGACCATTAGCTGTGGCAATGCTGGATCCTTAACCTACTGCACCAGGCTGGTATAGAACCTGAACCTCCATGATGACCTGAGCTGCTGCAGAGACAATTCTGGATCCTTAACCCATTGTGCCACAGCGGGAACTCCCAATTTACCTTTTTTTTTTTTTGTCTTTTTAGGACTGTGCCCTTGGCATATATAAGTTCCCAGGCTGGCGGTCGAATTGGAGCTGGAGCTGCTGGCCTACACCACAGCCACAGCAACGCTAGATCTGAGCTGCATCTGTGACATACACCACAGCTCACGGCAATGCCAGATCCTTAACCCACTGAACGAGGCCAGGGATCAAAGTCAGTTTTATTACCGCTGAACCAGGACGTGAACTCCCAATTTACCTTTTTTTATAGTCTACTGCCAGGGAGTGAACCAGATTGACACCTTGAAGCTAGGTTATAGCTGTCCTTTGCCAATAGCTCTGACAGATGTGGTCTGGCTACTGACCTCAGGTGGGTAGATCATCTGCTTTTGAAAGGATACTTGGGAAATAATGCCATTCACTGGTTTTATTTGTTTATTTATTTAAGTATAGTTTCTGTACAATATTATATAAATTACAGTTGTATAATATAGTGATTGACAATTTTTAAAGGTTATACTCCATTTACAGCTTTGGCTATATTCCCTTTGCTGTACTATATATCTTTGTAGCTTATTTTATACATATGGTTTTATTCTTTATTTTTTAAAATATATACTATATTCACAGAGCTCTAAAATCCAGCAATATAAGGTATTCAGTGACAAGACTTCATCCATCTCCCACTCCACCGTCACACTAGCCTGAAAGGCCTTTCCGCACATATAAATAAAAATTCGTGTTCTGTCTTCTGTGCTGGTGACACCTGGTAGAGAGTTTACTTTTACGTCATCTGTTTGGAAGAATAGCTCTTGTTCAAAACTACATCCACCAGGCTTCCGTAGTTACTTCTGGGGTCAAATGAAATAGTCACTAGGAAAAGACCTTGAAAAAGATTAGAGGAAGTTAAAAAAGAAAGAAAAAGGTTAGAGGAAGCCGTATACATTCAGAAGAGGGAGGAAGAGGGTGGCATTGGCCTTTGGGAAACACTTTTTATTTGGCCGCACTCGGCATACATTAGTTTCCCTGCTAAGGATCAAATCTGAGCAGCATCTGCGAGGACGTCAGATCCTTAACCCACTGTCAGGCCAAGGATCGAACTTGCCCCTCCTCAGCCACCCAAGCCACTGCAGTTGGATCCTTAACCCACTGCACCACAGCAGGAACTCTGGGAAACACTTTTATGTGAAATATTCATGAAAAAAGAGAGAACATCCTAGAATCAGCAATTCTAACTTATAAAGACCCTGAGACATTTAGTCCGTTTCTGATTCTTCAGATGAGGAATCAAAGGGAAGCAATCAGCTAGCTAGTAGCAGACCTGGGACTAGAATCTTGGTGTTTTGACTCCCAATCTACTGTACTTCTAACTGTTCTTTGTGGCTCACTTCATTAAACACTACTGGCGGAGTTCCTGTCATGGCTCAGTGGTTAACGAATCCGACTAGGAACCATGAGGTTGCGGGTTCGGTCCCTGCCCTTGCTCAGTGGGTTAAGGATCTGGTGTTGCCGTGAGCTGTGGTGTAGGTCGCAGACACGACTCAGATCCAGCATTGCTGCAGCTGTGGTGTAGGCTGGCAGCTACAGCTCCGATTGGACCCCTAGCCTGGGAACCTCCATATGCCACAGGTTCGGCCCTAAAAGAAAAAGACAAAACAAAACCAAAAAAACCACTACTGGGTAAATGCCATATGCTAGGCACTGTGCCCCAAATTTGAATAAGACAGGCTTGCCCTTCTGGAGCTGGGTCAGTAGGAGTGAAAGACAGTTACAGGATAGGCTGATGAGGTGCCAAGACAGAGGTCTGCAGAAAGCCACAGCACAAAGCTGGGGCCTGAACTAGCCTTCAGAGCTGGGGAAGGGAAAGGGCTTCTAGTAAGTTCCAGGTGATGCCCACACCAAGCCAAGCCTTAAAGGTTGGGGAGCATTTATGAGATCAGCAACTGCAGCGAGAAAACAGTGTGAGCGTGAGGACACAAACTAGCCATGGCTGTGTGGGAAAGAGCTACAAGTAGTTGTGCAATACTAGAGCAAAGGGTGCGAGGCAGGAAGGAGGGGGAAGAGGGACTGGAAGGCTGGCAGGGCTCATAGCACAAAGGGCCTGTATGGAAGGTGCAGGGTTGGACCTCTGAAGGCAGGAAGCGGAGAGTGGGGTGGCCACCTGCAGACATCTCTGGGCTGCTCTGCAGAGCATGGACTGAGGACTGAAAGTGGTGGTTCTCAGCCAGGCTGAGTTTGTCCCCCAGGTCACATGTGGAAAATCTGGGAGACAATTTTCACCATCACATGGGGAGTTGGAGAAGGTGCTACTGACATCTAGCGGATAGAGGCCTGCAATGCTTCTCAGCAGCCTACAGTGCCCAGGGCAGTTTTAGCGGACCTGCAATGGCACTACTGCTGAGACTGAGAAACCCTGAAAACAGCAGAGTCTCCACCAAGAAACACTTTAGGAAGTGTTGCTGGCTTTTTTTTTTTTTTTAATTCCTACTTGGAGTTCCCGTTGTGGCTCAACAATAACAAACCAAACTGGTATCCATGAAGATTCAGGTTTGATCCCTAGCCTTGCCCAGTGGGTAGCGAATCCAGCGTTGCTATGAGCTGTGGTGTAGGTCACAGACACGGCTCGGATCCCACATTGCTGTGGCTGTGGTGTAGGCAGGCAACTGTAGCTCCGCTTCAACCCCTAGGGTGGGAACTTCCATATGCCTCTGATGTGGCCCTTAAAAAAAAAATCTATTTATTCAGAAGTATATGGGCACAATTCTTCTTCCTCCCATTTCTTGTTTTTTTGTTTGTTTGTTTGTTTTGGCTGCACCCACAACATGCAGAAATTCCGGGCCAGAGATCAAACCCAAGCCACAGCAGTGACAATGCCAGATCCTTAACAACTGATGAGCCACCAAGGAACTCCTTGTTCTTTTTTTTTATTATTATTACAGTTCAGATCCCAGGTCCTCCCTCAGCTCACCTCTAAACCTGAATATTCACTATTAAAAAAAAAAGGAGTTCCCGCTGTTGCACACTGGGTTAAGAATCTGACTGTAGTGGCTCTGTTGCTACAGAGGCAGGGGTTTGATCCCTGGCCCAAGGCAGTGGGTTGAAGGACCTGGCATTGCTGCAGCTGCAGCTCGCATTCAGTCCCTGGTCTGAGAGCTTTGGTATGCTGCTGGTGCAGCCATAAAACAAAAAAACAAAAAAAACCCTGAACTTTATTCCATCCCTGGAGGCGTGGTTTTTATATCAGTGATGATTCCATTTTTCTGGAATGTCATTTATTAAAGTTCTAATATCCCTCTACTGGGTCACTCATCTTTATAAACTACAATAATAATTTTTCATTGTAGGAAAAAAGGGATCCACCCACCTGGCACTGACCAGCAGAGAACTCTGCATGTGTGACCTTTATGGAGAATGGGCCTCAGTTTAGGAAAGGCCCTGGGCTCCTACTGCCTCCTCTCCCTTCCCGGGACACTCCGGTGGCCTTTTAGACTAGAAGTGAAGTCACTCAGTCACTTATTTAGAGCCTGCCCAAATCCAACCTGCCTTGTTACATTTGACACCGTATCTTCCCGCCTAGACGGCAGGTGCATTGAGGGTGGAACCTTGTCAAACTCAGCTTCGCTTCATGGCAGTGCCTCCCACCTGCGCACTTTGCAGGTACTTAAATGACACGTGCTGGCTGACTGGGCTCGCTTGACAAGAGAACATCAGCGTTTAGCCAGAGCTTCATGGCTGAGAACCAACAGCCTCGCTGGGCATAAGCAGGGAGGACTTAAGAGGAGGGGTGGGGGAGGAGTAAGAAGCTAAATAAGGAAGGGGGTGACAGGGTGAGCCTCAGGGCACAAGGGGAGCGAGGGCAGGAACTGAGAGCAATGAACGGGACTGAAGGGACACGGGTGGGAAAGAACAGAATTCGAGGCTCAGGGAGGTCCCCGGCTTTAGCTCCCGCACAGTCCTTAATTCAGGAAGAAGCCGGCAGCGACCTTAATGCATCTCCAAAGCTACTCTCTCTGGCGAGCACCGCATCCTTGGCACAAATTCGCCCTACTTCCCACAGGCGGGGCAGGCGAGGCCCCTGCCCTCCCCCTGCCCAGGCGGAAGGAAGGAAGCTCAGCGGGCGAGACGCACAGGCGACCCGCGTCCTCGTCCTCGGTCTCCCCGGAAGCGGACCGCGCACACTCGCACACTCCGCACTCACCGCGGGCGGGGAGGCTGCCTGGGCGGGGTCTGGAAGGGCCTGACGTTGCGCACAGGCTCCGCCTTCTGGCAGGTGCACGCGGGCAGGTGCCCCAGGCTGGACCGCGCGCGAGGCTCCCAGGCCGGAAACCGAAAGAGCTCGGGGCTTGGGGCGGGGGCGGAAGAGGGAGGCTGCCGAGGGCCGAATCTATTTCCTGCCCCTTCCCCCGCCCCACCCGCTCCTCTCGGGGCTTCGGTGTCACTTCTCCACCCTCATCTGCACCCAGGAGGAGGCGTCCGAGGAGGGCAGGTCTGGAAGAACCAGTTCCCCGCGCAGCCTGTCACTCTGGACAGCCTGGAGGCCAGAATGTGTTGTTTCAGTGAGGGGCTTGGCTGGGGGTAGGAGGTGAAGTTCTGGCCCACGGAGTTGGAGCTCCTGCTTCAAAGAGGAGCCTTTCTAATCGGCTGGGAACTCTCTCCTGGCTCCCCCACGAAAACCCTTTGCCTACTAGGAGTTTCTCCTGGCTGGCCTGCAGGTCTCTCTCCTCTGGGCAATTAAGAACCCCACTGCCCGCCCTCCTAGGAGGGGTCCTCCCCTCCAGCCTCTAACTAACAGCCCCAGGGCTTCTTAGCAGAGGTCTCTCTGCCCTGCCCACAAAAGCTTGACACACAGGAGGCTGGGGACCCCCCACCCGCCCCGCCTTTTTTTTTTTTTTCCGTCTTTTTAGGGCCGAACCCGCAGCATATGGAGGTTTCCAGGCCAGGGGTCGAATCTGAGCTGTAGCCGCCAGCCTACACCACAGCCACATCAGATCCGAGCCACACCTGCGACCTACACCACAGCTCATGGTAACGCCGGATCCTTAACCGCTGAGCGAGGCCAGGGATCGAACCCGCAACCTCGTGCATGCTAGTTGCGTTTGTTAATCACTGAGCCACGACGGGAACTCTGGAACTCTGCCCTTTTGGAGTGCAGCTACCGTGGAGCCTGGTGTTCCCAGCCCCCCCACCCCCAGGGAACCCAGGAGGAGAGCAGGGCTGTGGAACAAGACCTGCTGTGGCGCTAGAAGGTTCATGGCAGTTGGTCTGATGGGCTGTGTGGGAGTCAGACCAGCAGAGAGAGCTGAGGCCAGTCCTCATCATCAGTCATGTTGGTAGATCAGGAGCCTGCGTCCTCACCAACACCAGTGTCCACGAGAGTCCTCCTGCCTCGGCTGCTGGGCATTGGGCCTGAACAGTGAGAGCTCAAGATACACCTGCCCCTGCTGTCCCAGGCACATTCTCCCAGCTTTGGGTACATGGCAGGTGCTTTCTGACTCCTGTACTTTTTGATTCTGCCCCTTGTGATTAGTCTCTTCCTCATCATGATTGTGGTACCTAACAGTTCTTGGTTACCGTGGACAAAGAATGTTGCCCACCATCAAGCCAGCAGCTCCTGCAGCCTCCCCAAAGAAAACAGGATACTGGCCCTAGATAAGATGTATATCTAAAAATGATTTCAGTGAGCCCGGATTCTTGCCTCTTCCCACACACAGAAAAGCGCTAAAATCACTAACTTGAGATGCCTGGGGTTTTGTGTGTGTGTGTGTGTGTGTGTGTGTGTGTGTGTGAGATTAACAGTAATCTTTTGATGTTTGACTACTTTTTTTTTTCCCAGAAAAGACTATATATCCTGGCTCCTCCCTTACCTCTTTGGAACAGTTCCTCAGAGCTACCTGAGAGGCTGTCTCCCTGGCTCTAGTCTCTAGATAAAACACAACTTGAAACTTCTAGGTCATGCATTTTTGTTCCAGACTACAGCACTTAGAGTGTGCCCATCCTTGTTTTGAGTGCCCTGCATGAATTGCTTCGTCTCATCTTCTTTTTAAAAATTTCATCATCTTGTCAACCTTATGAAGTGACTCCTATTAAGATTCCCATGTACACATGAAGCTCAGAGAGGTGAAACAACCTCCTAAAGTCAAAGAGCCTATGCATAGCAGAGCCAGAATTTGAAATCCTCTGTCTGGGATCAGAGTCTGAGTTTCTCCAACTAAGCCGCAGTATCTCCCGCCCCGCTCCCTCCCCAATCCCATCCTTACCTCACTACACCATCTCAGCAGCACAGTCTGTGTGTGGGTCCTAGGTCTGTGTGTCTTCCAGGCAGTGAGCTCAGCATTTCATCCTGGATAAAGAAGACACTTGGCAAATCACTTTCCTTTCTTTATTGGGATTGAGACCAGCTGTCCTTTTTTTAAGGGCCACACCTGCAGCATATGGAAGTTCTCAGGCTTGGGGTCAAATCAGAGCTGCAGCTGCTGGTCTACACCATAGCAATAGCAATGCTGGGTCCGAGCTGTATCCGAGACCTAGGCCGAAGATTGTGGCAACATCGGATCCTTAACCCACTGAGCGAGGCTAGATATCGAACCTGCATCCTCATGGATACTAGTCAGGTCCTTAACCCACTAAGCCACAAGGGGAACTCCTGAGACCAGTTATCTAATGGTGAGAAAATAGCCACTCCATATTACAAAATCCAGGGGTTCTGAGACTTAGAGCTTTCATGGATTAATAAAATTAATAAAATAAAACTGTTTCTGGGAGTTCCCGGTGTGGCTCACTGGGTTAAGAACCTGGCTAGTGGAGTTCCCATTGTGGCTCAGTGGTTAACGTATCTGACTAGGAACCATGAGGTTTCGGGTTCGATCCCTGGCCTTGCTCAGTGGGTTAGGGATCTGGCGTTCCTGTGAGCTGTGGTGTAGGTTGCAGACACGGCTCAGATCCCGGGTTGCTGCGGCTCTGGCATAGGCCAGTGGCTACAGCTCCGATTTGACCCCTAGCCTGGGAATCTCCAGATGCCACAGGAGCGGCCCAAGAAATGGCAAAAAGACAACAACAACAAAAAAAGAACCTGACTAGTATCCATGAAGATGTGGGTTCAACCCCTGGCCTCGCTCAGTGGGTTAAGGATCCGGCGTTGCTGTGGCTGTGGTGTAGGCCGGCAGCTGTAGCTCTGATTGAACCCCTAGCCTGGGAACCTCCATATGCCACAGGTGCAGCCCTAAAAAGCAAACAACTAAGTAAACAACTGGTTTCTCGCACAGGGCCAACAGTGTTTGATTTCATCATTTAAAAAACACTATACTACTACTACCACCATTAATAACGATGCTAGAAACAATATCTGACAATTTGAGAGAGAGGGTTTGATATACCAAGCACCGTTCTGTCTTTACATGAATTAATCTGATTTGATCCTCATAAAGAACCCTATTCCATAGGCATTGTCATCCCCATTTTATAGACAAGGAAACTAAGAAATGTTAAGTAAACTGTTCCTAGGTCTGCGCTGATAACCATTACAATATAAGCTCATCCTTGACTCATAAAAAACACACCTTTGAAAATAATCAAACACACGAGGGAGGTTCCAACCTCAGAATTTGAGAATCATTAAATAAAAGCTCAGTCATTTGAAGTCGGATAGCTCTTCAAACTTAAGTTTGGGGCAATTTATTTAATACTCTCTGTGCCTCTGTTCAACTGTGATGAAAACACTAACACCTACCTAACAGGGGCTATTGTGAGCAGTAAATAAGCCTGTCCCACAGAGACTGGCACATAATAAGGACCCCCTAATACATGCTGGCTGTGAGCTTATTGTTACCACTCCTCCTGGCACAGCCCTGCAAGCCCATCTCCTGCTGGGGAGGAGCTTCGAGGACAACTTGGTCCCGCTTTGCAGGTCAGATTGTTGCTGTGACCAACTATCCTCCTCCCTCACTAACAGAAGCAGTCAGAAACATTTGGGCGTTGCCTCCCATTGGTTGAAATTGGTGTTGCCTTGGCAGCACGTGTAAACATTCCAGCAGGGAATCCAGAGGAAAAAGCTGCAGGAGAATCTTCCTGAAGCTTCCTGGTCTACCTCTGCTCCAAACAAGGATCTGGTCACTCAGGTATGAGGGTTATTAAGGGTGGGAGGGCTCCACAAAAAGGACTTGAAGTTGTTCTCCCCATTCATCACCTAGACCACAAACTTGACCTTGCCCTTCGCACCCATTCTGCCCATCTGGCCTCTTGTTAGGAAGGGAAGGGGAGAAAAAGGAGTAGGAGAGGCCAGGTGAAGGGATGCTTAAGAATGATTTGTGCCTACAGATGTGTGAGGATAAGATCTGAACTGTTGGAGTTCCCGTCGTGGCGCAGTGGTTAACGAATCCGACTAGGAACCATGAGGTTGCGGGTTCGGTCCCTGCCCTTGCTCAGTGGGTTAACGATCCAGCGTTGCCGTGAGCTGTGGTGTAGGTTGCAGACGCAGCTCGGATCCCGCGTTGCTGTGGCTCTGGCATAGGCCGGTGGCTACAGCTCCGATTGGACCCCTAGCCTGGGAACCTCCATATACCTCAGGAGTGGCCCTAGAAAAGGCAAAAAGACAAAAAAAAAAAAAAAAAAGAAAAGATCTGAACTGCTCCCTGCTTTCCCTCTCTCACTGGAGCACAGGGCTCCCTGGGTCCTGCCATGCACAAAGCCCCCACCTCATTTTTTTTTCCGCTTTTTAGGGCCGCACCCACAGCATATGGAAGCTCCCAGGCTGGGGGTCAAATTGGAGCTACAGCCGCCAGCCTACACCACAGCCACAGCAATATGTGATCTGAGCTGCGTTTGCGACCTAAACCGAAGCTCACGGCAATGCAGGATCCCTAACCCACTGAGCAAGGCCAGGGATCGAACCTGCATCCTCATGGTTCCTAGTTGGGTTCGTTAATCACTGCACAACGAAGGGAACTCCCAAAGCCCCACCTCATTTGCTTGGTGTTGGAGGTCATATATTTGGCTTCCTGTAAACTCATCAAGAGGCAATTTGCTGAAAGCCAAGTCAATGAATGATGTAGTAGCCAAATGGGGCATTTTCTGAAGGATCAAGTTGCTATATGATTAACGCACCAAAGCCTGCTAAATTTACCAATTCACAGAAAAACTATTGTCTATGGAGTTCATGGCAAATTGCTTTGGGCAAATTGGCATGGGCCTTGGGCTGGGGAGAGCCAGTTCTCTAGGGCTAAGGGCCTTCAGACACCTACTCCCAAACTTCAGCCCCTCCTCACTCTGGGATGGGCAGCCTGAAGGGAACTGAGGTAGAGGCAAAGTAGCTTAAAATATTGGTATGAAACCCAAATGAGCACGAGTCCACATTATTCCCAGAATGTTTAAGGCCGTTCCAACCATTCTTGGGCTGACAGCCATGGGAACTGGGTTGCCCTGCTCAGCAGCCACCATACCCGGGGACCAACAACGGTATCCAGAAAGGGGACAAAGGGGGGCCCTTTTTGAAAGAGGCTCGCAGAAAGGGTGAGCATGTGGTGGGCTGCAGATGGAAATGTGAGATGAGGGCCCCACCATCCTTTGTGAACATTGGAGGGAGAGTGGGGTGCTTCAGAGCACAGGCTGTGGGGAAGCTCCTTTGTGGCACAGTGGGTTAAGGATCCGGCACTGTGCACCTGTGGTGTGGGCTGCATATGCGGGGTGGGTTCGATTCCTGGCCCGGGAACTTCCACATGGTGTGGGTAGAAAAAAAAAAAAAAAAAAAAAGGCACAGGTTGTGGAGCCGGACGATCTGGTGTTGTGAGCTTGGCTTCCTTGTTTCACATCGTTACCTGAGTCCCTCTCTTTATGACTCGGGCCCAGCTGGAAGCTGCTGGCATACACAAAGTAGCAGAGGAGAGGGCCAAGGAAAGGAGGTATTTACAAAGGTACGGGCAGACGGTCGGGAAAGAGGACAAGTGCGGCTCCCAGGGCTGGGAACCTGGGGCTAGAGGGTTGAGGGGAGAGGACAGTTCCCCTCACCTGAGGATCTGTGAGAGCTGCCCCTGGCCAGTGGGCACCTGCTTGGTGCAGGTGTAGCCCAACCCAGGAGACCTTGTAGGTGGAATGCCCCCCGGGGACATGTGACTGATATGCCTGGAGCTCACTCTCCTCCCTTCAGCTGGCCCCTCCCCATTGTGTGGAACCTCCTGGAAGCCAGAGAGTGTGGGAGAGCCACCACTGCAGTTCCAGGGTAGAGAGTGGGGGAGATGGGTGGGGGTGGGGGCTGGAAGGATATAGGGAAGGTCTCCAGCCACCATCTCCTAGTGCTGTGCTGAGAGCTAAATGGAAAGAGGCATATTAAACACCCCAGGCTGGGAGTTGCTATTTACAGAAAAATAAATAGGTCCCCTCAGAGCAAGATAGCAACCCTCGTGCAGGGATTGCCTGCAGGGGATTTATTATTTATTTATTTATTTATTTATTTTTAGGGCCACACCTGTGGCATATAGACATTCTTAGGCTAGGGATCTAATTGGAGCTGCGGCCGCCAGCCTATGCCACAGCCAGTCATGTCAGATTGGAGCTGCATCTGCAACTTACACCACAGCTCACAGCAACACTGGATTCTTAACCCACTGAGCGAGACCAGGGAGCCGGGCCAGGGATCAAGCCCACATCCCCATGGATACCAGTCAGGTTCATTACCACTGAGCCACATCGGGAACTCCCCCTACAGGGGATTTATAACTGTGCTAGAAGTGAGTGATGGCTGCCCAGTGAGAAGACCTTGCTCTAGCAGCACAAGAAAGAATCCAACACTCAAGGGAAAAAGTTGGAAAATGTGCAAAGGCTTCTAGCTCTGTGATAAACTGTTCACAACCCTGATAGCTCTAATTTCCAAAATCTCAATAATGTTAAAGGCATTTGGAAAATTTTATTATTATTATTATTTTTGTCTTTTTGTCTTTGTTGTTGTTGTTGTTGCTATTTCTTGGGCCGCTCCCGCGGCATATGGAGGTTCCCAGGCTAGGGGTCCAATCGGAACTGTAGCCACCGGCCTACGCCAGAGCCACAGCAACGCAGGATCCGAGCCGCGTCTGCAACCTACACCACAGCTCACGGCAATGCCGGATCGTTAACCCACTGAGCAAGGGCAGGGACCGAACCCGCAACCTCATGGTTCCTAGTCGGATTCGTTAACCACTGCGCCACGACGGGAACTCCGGAAAATTTTATTTATCACTTATGATAAACATCTTTCTAAAACAGGAGCAAATATTTTCTTAATATCTCAAGCCATGAGCCAGCATCATACTTCCTGGTATAATAGCAGAAAGCATGCCCACTGAAGCCTGACACAAAAGACACAGGCTCATTGTCTCCACTTTCTTCTTCTTCTTCTTCTTTTTTTTTTTTTTTTTTGCTTTTTAGGGCCACGCCCACGACATATGGAAGTTCCCAGGCGAGGGGTCGAATTAGAGCTGTAGCCGCCGCCTGTGCCACAGTCATAGCAATGCTGGATCCTTAAACCATTGAGCAAGGCCAGGGACCAAACCCGCATCCTCATGGATCCTGGTCGGGTTTGTTAACTGCTGAGTCACGAAGGGAACTTCTGATCATCTCCACTTTCACTTCACATTTTTCTGGAAGTGTTAACCAAAGCTAATATTTATACATTGCAGGAAAAAAGAAGGCAAAAAAATGATAGTTTCTGGCAGGTAATGGTATACCTGGAAAATCCAAGAGAAAAAAACCTGAAAAGTGAAGCCCTCCTATACTATATTGCTCTAATCATTTTTATTCATTTTATCTTTAAAGAGCCACATGCCCTCAAGTCATCTAAAGCAGGGATTGAGGTCCTAATAGAGACTCAACTAGAAATCAATATTATTAGACCTCTAAGGAAGCTAGGAATCATTCTACTACTTTTTTTTTTTTTTTTTTTTAGGGCTGCAATAGCGGCATATGGAAATTCCCAGGCTAGGGGTCGAATCAGAGCCTATGCCGCAGCCACCACAACACCAGATCTGAGCCACATCTACGACCTACACCGCAGCTTGCAGCAACACCAGATCCTTAACCCACTGAGCGAGGCCAGGGATCGAATCTGCATCCTCATTGATACTACTTGGGTTCTTAACCCACAACAGGAACTCCCTCATTCTACTACATTTTGCTTAAGTCTTCATGGTTATGAGAATTGAAAAATCCTTGGTTTTCAGGAATAATGGATCTCAGCAGCCAGGTACAAAGGGTATACAGTGAAGCCTCACTCCTACCCCAACCCCTAATCCCCTCCCTAAAGGCAACAACCGTTTCCTGTGTCTTGTGATTCTTCAAGAGATAGTCTGTACTTACATAAGTGTGTACATGCAGACACACACACACAAAAGGTAACTTCTTGAATTTCTTTTTCCAGTCAAAAGAAAATGGAGGTGAAGAAAAGTGTCAGATTTCGAGAGGATGTGAATGTGGATAAAGGTTCTACAAGCCAGATGACGGATACAAAAGATACTAGCGATATAAATGAACTAGCTCTAGCTTTGGCTAAGCATGCCATCGATGCTGCTGTTAAGTCCGTGGAAGGTGGTAATCCTGTTTCGATTGTCTCGGTAATGCCACACCAAGTTCCCATTGTGGCTCAGTGGGTTATATACCCGACTAGCATGCATGAGGATGAGGGGTCCATCCCTGGCCTTGCTCAGTGGGTTAAGGATCCGGCGTTGTCGTGAGCTGTGGTGTAGGTCAAAGACACGGCTCGGATCCAGCATTGCTGTGGCTGTGACTTAGGCTGCCAGCTGCAGCTCCTATTGGACCCCTAGCCTGGGAACTTGCATATGCTTCGGGTGTGGTCCTAAAAATCCCCTCCCCCAAAAAAGTAACACCACGCTGGGAGGCAACTAATAAATTCATGCCTTGTTTGCAGAAGCTGAACACCCTGTCAAAAACATCAACTGGATCACACATGGTGAATTCACAGCAGAAAGGGGCTGTAAACAAATTGAGGAGTTTGTTTCGGTAAGTTAGTTGACCACTCCAGCTTGGCACACAAGGGCGAAGAACAATAAAAAGGCTCCTGTTTGAAGAAAAGTTCGAAGTCCTTCTGGAAAAACCTAAGAGATGATGTCACAGACAGCCTGAATAAGTAAAAACTCTCTTCATCTGGGTTCCAAAATCAAGATGGGATAGTCTTTGGGTTTTTTTTTAACATGACTAAATTATTCTATTATGTATATGTATGTACACGTACACACACACACACACAAAATGTATTTTACTCTTTAGAAGGTCTATTCATTTTTTTTTTTTTTTGCTCTTTTTGTCTTTTTAGGGCCACTCCCACGGCATATGGAGGTTTCCAGGCTAGGGGGCTAATCGGAGCTGTAGCCACTGGCCTACACCAGCACCACAGCAATGTGGGATCCGAGCCACGTCTGCAACCTACACTATAGCTCGTGGCAACGCCGGATCCTTAACCCACTGATCGAGGCCAGGGATCGAACCTGCAACCTCATGATTCTTAGTCAGATTTGTTAACCACTGCGCCACCCGACAGGAACTCCAGAACATCTATTCTTACACTTCCTTCACTTTGTAGTCCACTTTCTCCATTCCCTGGACAAAAGTCACAAATTATTCTTTTCAGTCACTCATCTCACTTGATTTCTCCTTTTTCTTTTTTTTCCTTCTTTCTTTCTTTCTTTTTTTCTTTTTTTAGGGTCTCACCCTCGGCATATGGAGGTTCCCAGACTTGGGGTCGAATCAGAGCTGTGGCTGCAGACCTACACCACAGCCACAGAAATGTGGGATCCGAGTCGAGTCTGCGACCTACACCACAGCTCACAGCAATGCCGGATCATTAACCCACCGAGAGAGGCCAGGGATGGAACCCACATCCTCATGGCTACTAGTCAGGTTCGTTTCTGCTGTGTCACATCAGGAACTCAGTCTCTTTTTCTCTTGTTATTTTTCTTTCTTTTTTTTTTTTTTTTGTCTTTTTGCCATTTCTAGGACCGCTCCCGCAGCATATGGAGATTCCCAGGCTAGGGGTCTAATCAAAGCTGTAGCCGCCAGCCTACACCACAGCCACAGCATCGCGGGATCTGAGCCGCGTCTGTAACCTACACCACAGCTCATGGCAATGCCAGACCCTTAACCCACTGAGCAAGGCCAGGGATCAAACCCGCAACCTCATGGTTCCTAGTTGGATTCGTTAACCACTGCGCCACGACAGGAACTCCTTCTCAGTCTCTTTTTTTCAAACGTTCTCTTTCCTGGGTTTTTGGTACATTCTAGTTACCTCTTTTTCATCTTTCCTCTCTGTTACCTTCACTGAATGTCTTCCACTATCTTCATCTGCCTTTCGGTGTCATTAAATATAGCATTTCTCAGGGTTCTATGTGGGTCTCATTGTGTCCTCTCACAAGATGGATATTGCTCAATCTTGTATATTTGCATCAAGCAGTGACTATGGCTTCCAGTTGCCAGCTTCTCCTTATGAGCTCTAGGAGACTCATATCCGATGCCTGCTCAACACTCCCCTTGGATATTTCGCAGGGAACCTCTAATTCTGCACATCCAAGATTGAATGTTTCTTTAAAGATGGGATAGTCTTTGAAGGTAAAAACGCACAATTGTATTTTCCAGGGTTTGCATCATCCTAACCATACAGTTCCCTAGGAAAATCAGATCTTCCCAGCGAAGCAATTTTCCCATGTGGCTGCTCTAAATGGGGGCCTAGTGGCCTAAAAAGGGAGATGCTCCTCTAAAGCAGGAGTTCTCCACCCCTGGCTTTAGAGTCTTCATTTTAACAAAGGGGGTGCACAGAGATTAAAAGTCATTTTCAGGGAGTTCCCGTCGTGGCGCAGTGGTTAACGAATCCGACTAGGAACCATGAGGTTGCAGGTTCGGTCCCTGCCCTTGCTCAGTGGGTTAATGATCCAGCGTTGTCGTGAGCTGTGGTTTAGGTTGCAGACACAGCTCAGATCCAGCGTTGCTGTGGCTCTGGAGTAGGCTGGTGGCTGCAGCTCCGATTCGACCCCTAGCCTGGGAACCTCCATATGCCGTGGGAGCGGCCCTAGAAAAGGTAAAAAGACCAAAAAAAAAAAAAAAGTCATTTTCAGGGAGCTCCTGTCGTGGCTCAGCGGAAATGAATCTGACTAGCATCCATGAGGACGCAGGTTCGATCCCTGGCCTCGCTCAGTGGGTCGGGGATCCAGCATTGCTGTGAGCTATGGTGTAGGTCGCAGATGCAGCTTGGATTGGGTGTTGCTGTGGCTGTGGTGTAGGCCGGCAGCTGTAGCTCCAATTGGACTCCTAGCCTGGGAACCTCCATATGCCGCACGTACGGCCCTAAAAAGACCCAAAAAAAAGTCATTTTCATTGGGCTATGGAATGTTTTCACTGTATAGTCAGATATACATGCTCACGAATTCCTTCTATTTTTCCCTCCTGGTCCTTGTGCTGACCAACTTGTGGTGCTTATCCGAGCAGCTGTGGGGAGAAGGCCCTGGGTTGCTTTGCATAACTGGCGGGGCCGATGAAGAAGAATGGCCGGAAATCCCCACTCACTGTATTTCCTTGGAAAAGAAACCAGTTGAAATTGGTGGGGGCAAACTCCCCTACCCTGGGAGAAATCTCCAGCTGTCTCTGTTCCTCTGCTAAGCCCATCCAAGCCCATGGGCACTTTCCCAGGCCCAGGAAAGCCCGGTCACATGGTCAGGTGGAAATGGGGTAAAGTTAGGGATGCTGGCTCCATGCCTTCTATCTGTGGTGTAGCACATGACTCGCCGTTCTCACTGCAAGGAGTACGTAGTGCACAGTGAAGGCCGGGACAAAGCACGAGTTACTCCTGGGGCCCCTGCTCCGGAGCACATCTCCATTTGGGCTTGAGCAAAAGGCCCTGTTGCTGCACCCAGGGTTTGTGAATCAGACTGCAATGGGACACAGAACAAGCAGGAAATCTTCCCCTGAAGACCCCACTGCTTCTGAGCAAAAGACAAGTCAGTCCTGACCGTGGCCCACGGGGGCCGGATGTGATCTGAGTCTCCACCTCGCCGCCTTCCCAACTGACTGCTCAGATCCCATCACCCACCACCTTCTCCCCATTCACTTTCTTCACTCCAGTCATACTTGCCTCCTTGTTGTTCACTGACCAGGCATGCTCCCACCTCAGGGCCTTTGCACTCACTGTTCCCTCTGCCTGAAAACCTCTCTCCTGAGATCCAATCTCATGGTTCATGCTTTCCATCTTTTCAGGTCCTTGTTAAGATGCTTTCTGCTCACCGAGGCCTTTTCTGGCCACTTGATCTAAAATTACACCCATCTCTCCTTTGACTTATTTTTCTTCCATTAACACTTAGCTCTACTTAGGATATTAGATTTACTTACCCTACTGCCTTTCTTCCACCACCAGATCACATGGACCAAGAGGGCAGAGACTTTTTTTCACTGCTCTGCCCCAGCTCCTAGAAAGTTCAGGTACATAGTGGATGCTCTATAAATATGTGCTGAATACATAACAGATTGATTGTCTCCATACCATTATTTCTTCACAGATGAAAAGCTAGGTCAGAGTATTTGTCTTACCCATTCATAGGAGTATTTTGAGGATGGAGACCACTAGAAAGTAGAAGGTGATGGAAAAGCTAAAAGCTCTGCATAACTCCTGACATCAAACTACCCAGTTCCTATCCCCACCAATGCAGCAAGCCCTAGAAGTGAAGTCTACCATCTAAGTTGCAGGTTTTTTTTTTTTTTTTTTGCTTTTTAGGGTCGTATTCTCGGCATATGGAGGTTCCCATGCTAGGGGTCTAATCAGAGCTGCAGCTGCTGCCAGCCTACGCCTCGGCCGTAGCAACGCTGAATCCAAGCCTCATCTGCAACCTACACCACAGTTCACGGCAACACTGGATCCTTAACCCACAGGGATCTAACCCGTACCCTCATGGATACTAGTCAGATTCATTTTCTCTGAGCCACAACAGGAACTCCCTAGATGCCAGGCATTTCTGATGGAGAGCTTTCTTAGCTGTAATGAACCCGACTAGTATCCACGAGGATGCGGGTTTGATTCCTGGTCCTGATCAGTGGGTTAAGGATCCTGTGTTGTGAGCTATGGTGCTGGCAGTGTAGATCACAGACATGGTTTGGATCCTCTGCTGCTATGGTTGTGGCATAGGCTGGCAGCTGTGGCTCCATTTCGACCCCTAGCCTGGAAACTTCCATATGCCACAGGTGCAGCCCTAAAAAAAAAAGGCATTTAATCTTCTTTTTTTTTTTTTGGTCTTTTTTTGTCTTTTTAGGGCCGCACCCACGGCATATGGAGGTTCCCAGGCTAGGGGTCCAATCAGAGCTACAGCCACTGGCCTATACCAGAGCCACAGCAATGGGGGATCCAAGCCGCGTCTGCAACCTACACCACAGCTCACAGCAATGCTGGATCCTTAACCCACTGAGCGAGGCCAGGGATCGAACCCACAACCTCATGGTTCCTAGTCAGATTTGTTAACCACTGAGCCACTACGGGAACTCCAAAAATGCATTTAATCTGATGGAGCACTTTCTCACATTTATTGCAGATTTCCCAGACTCCACCATATACCAGGGGATGACAAATTCAGAGTTACCATTTACTGAATGAGCATGGCTATGTGCTAAGCACCACTAATCACTTCATATGTATTATCTCATTTAATCCTCATGACCATGTGTGTAGGTACATCAGTATACCCATTTTTCAGATGAGGAAACTCAAGGCTCAGGCTGGACAATCTGCACAAAGATTTTCTTTTCTTTTTGGCTGTGCCCATGGCATGGGGAAGTTCTGACCCACAGCAGTTAGCTGAGCCACAGGAATGACCACGCCAGATCCTTAACCCACTGTGCCATTAGGGAACTCCCCAAACCTTGCTGATTAAACAGCAAAATTAAGTTCTGATTGTAGGTGTGTCTGATATACTCTTTCCACTATGATAGAAAAAGTACTGTGTGTGTGTTCACTGTAGAAAAGCTCTTTTTTTTTTCCTTTATGGGCCTCCCTGCAGCATATGGAGTTCCCAGGCCGAGATCAGATCTGAACCACCTAAGCCACAGGTGAGGCAGCATGGGGTCCTTAATCCATTGTGCCAGGTGGAAGATCAAACCTGAGTCCCAGTGCTCCCAAGACACCACAGATCCCCTTTTGCCACAGCAAGAACTCCTAGAAAAGGGTTTTGTTTTGTTTTGTTTTGCTTTTTAGGGCTGCACCTACAGCATATGGAAGTTCCCAGGCTAGGGGTCCAATCGGAGGTACAGCTGCCAGCCTACGCTACAGCCACAGCAATGCCAGATCTGAGCTGTGTCTGTGACCTACACCACAGGTCACAGCAATGCTGGATCCCCGACCCACTGAGCGAGGCCAGAGATCAAACCCACAACCTCATGGTTCCTAGTTGGATTCGTTTCCGCTGTGCCATGACAGGAACTCCCCCAAAGGATTTTTAATATTAAAAATAAGACATCATTTTTTAAAAAAACTCAGTGAGCAAAGATACACAAAGCAGAAAATTAAAGTTTCCTTTCCACCCCTACAATACTTGGTTCTACTCTGTCAAATGTCACTTACCATTGATAAGAGTTTTGTGCATATGCTTCCAGTGGCTGTTGACTTTGAATGTCCAATAATATGTAATTGGCTAAGCCATCCATGGTAGAGTAGCACAACGAGATAGACACTTTTTCCTGGAAGTGAGTATATGAAGCAATGTCATATAAAAATGACAAAACCCAAGGAGAACACACACTCACTGGAGCTACATAAAAGTCAGCTGCCTGCACAGGATAAAAATGGGGAGACTGGCCTGAACTTGATGTGCCTAAGGCTGCTTTAGAAAATCTTAGAATTGAGACAGTTGACGAGGTGGAGAAAGCATTGAGCTGACTGCTTGGGAGCTCTGGGTCCCAGTCCCAGCCCTGGATTGTCCCTTTCTATTTCTAGGCCCCAGGATCCTAATCTGCAAAGCGAGGTGCTTTGTTAGATGATCTTTAGGGATCATTCCAATGCAAAGAAGTCTGTGATTGTGTGACAGGTTAGATATTAGGCCTGAAAGAGTATATCAGGTAATACAGAAATGTTGGAAAAAAAGGGTACGTTCCAAGGGGCCTCAAGAGGTTGACTGTGTCAGACTCCTTCATTACAAGGAATATCGATCTAGGAGTTCCTGTCGTGGTGCATCGGAAATGAATCCGACTAGGAACCATGAGGTTGCAGGTTCCATCCCTGGCCTTGCTCAGTAGGTTAAGAATCTGGCGTTGCCGTGAGCTGTGGTGTAGGTCGCAGATGCGGCTCGGATCTGGCATTGCTGTGGCTGTGGTGTAGGCCAGTGGCTATTAGACCCCTTGCCTGGGAGCCTCCATATGCCACGGGTGTGGCCCTAAAAAGACAAAAAAAAAAAAAAAAAAAAAGAATACAGGGAATAACGATCTATGTAAGTAGACAACAGACTGTAACCTCCCTGGCTAACTGAAACAGCCAATTGGGTGTAAGTCTGAAATAAAGTTAGCTGAGGCAGAGGCCTGGCTTTCCCTTTTTTTTTTTTTTTTTTTTTTTTTTTTTAAAGGAGGGCCTGAAATCTTTTTTTTACCATTTCCTCCCAAACTCTCTCCTCACAGCACCAGGATTGTTAGACAATCCCGCTTCCTTCCTTCTGTGGACCTTCATCTTAATTCAGGATCTTTTTCGATTTAGAAGCCTCCTGTGCCCCAGTAGCCAGCACAAGGGGGTTCTGTTGAACTTGGTGAATACCTCTGGCATTCAAGGCCTGGTGCTGAGACTCAAGGCTGCATCATGATGTGTGCGGATCTAGGTGTTAGTAAGATTTGTGCTTCAGAGGGGGAAGCTTGACCCATTCCTTTTCTGACCTGATTTTATATACCACCTAGGGCTGCAATGAAGTGAGCCTGATTTTCCAAAACAACTTGTGAAATCAGCCTCCTTTCTTTCTTTCTTTTGCTTTTTAGGGCCTCACCCATGGCACATGGAGGTTCCCAGGCTAGGGGGTCAAATTGGAGATGTAACTGCCGGCCTACACCACAGCCACAGCAACGCCAGATCCTTAACCCACTGAGCGAGGCCAGGGATCAAATCCATGTCCTCATGGATACCAGTCAGGTTCATCACCACTGAACCACAATGGGAACTCCACTTTCTTTTCTTTCTTTCTTTTTTTTTTTTTCTTTTTTGGTCACATCCGTGGCACGGGGAAGTTCCCAGGCCAGGGATTGAACCTGAACCAGGGCAGTGATCCAAGCCACAGGAATGGCAATGCCGGATCCTTAACCAGATGAGCCACATGGGAACTCCAGCCTCATTACTTGCTAGTTACAGGAGTAGGGTGAGCAGAACACATGTTCTAATCACTTTCTAGTTATTTTACACTTAACCAAACCGACCTTCCAAGTAAGAGTCCAGTAGGAGATCAGCGTGCGTGTGCGTGGTGTATATGTGCACACACATCTGAACAGGTGCCACTGACCTCCAAAGCCCAATATCAAGCGATGTCTACACTATTCCTTTATTTCAGGTCCACTTTTTTTCTCTACCCATGAAGATAAGCGGGAGTTGATTCTAGTTTGAATCCCAGTCAAAAGCATTAGAAATGGACTCTAGGGAGTTCCTGTTGTGGCTCAGAGCATTAAGAACCTAACATGAGGATGTGGGTTCGATCCCTGGCCTCTCTCAGTGGGTTAAGGATCTCGCGTTGCTCTGAGCTGTGGTTTAGGTTGCAGACACAGCTCAGATCCCGCGTTGCTCTGGCTGTGGTGTAGGCTGGCAGCTGCAGCTCCGATTCAACCCTTAGCCTGGGAATCTCCATATGCTGTGGGTGCGGCCCTAAAAAGAAAAAAAATAATAATAAGTGGACTCCAGAAGCAGGGCTATAACCCCTAGCGTGTGCCCCGCCTTTACCTAAAGGACTGGAACAGAAGTCTGCTTTGCTTCCTCTAAAAGCTGCTTCTTTTTTTTCTATGAAACAGAAATGGGAGTATCAAGGCCGCTGGGTGCACTACACCGAGTTTTTAAGGAGGGAAGACGTGATTCATAGCTTCTATTACATCTATTGTGTACACTGGAGCATCCCAACTGCTCGGATACCCATAGCACAAATCTCTGCCGGTGTCTACTTCACCATCAAGATCAACAAAAACAAGCCTCCGGTAAGGGCTTCCTTTTCTGCCCTGTTCCCTTCAGTGAGACTTTAACAAGAACTGAGACTTACCAAGGCCACCGATGGTTCGTTCTCTGTAAAACTGAAGGCTCATATTTCTGTCCTCATCTCGCTTGGCCCATCTGCAGGACTTGTCACAGCTGATGACCCCCTCATCTGTCAAATGTTCCATTTGGCTTCTAGAATAACATTCTCCCGCTTTCCTCCTGCCTCAGTGACCAGTCCTTCTCAGTCTCTCCTGCTCTCTCCTCCTTGCACCGACGTCTTCATGTTGGAATGTCCCGAAACTCAGGCCCTCGACCTCTTCTCTAGCCTCGCTTCCTTCACGATCTTATCCAATCTCCTGACTTTAAATGCTACCTCTAGCTTCTGATCCCGCAGTCTCTATTTCCAGCTCAGACCTCTGCCACTGGGATGTTTAATAAACATCTCACTTGCTGTATCTAAAACTGGACTTGTGACTTTCCTTTCCAAGTGTGACCCACCCACAGCCTTCCTCATCTCAGTTGAGGGCCAAAATCCTTGACACCATCCTCTACTCTTTTTTACTCACATCCTTCGTCCAATCCATTAGGGAATTCTGTTGGCCCTACCTTCAAAACCAGACCCTGAATCCAAGCATTTCTCCCCACTCTACCACCCTTGTCCAAGATACCACCATCTCCCACCAAGGTTATTTCAGCAGCCTTGTAACCGGTCTCTGCTTCTCCCCTTACCCATTTCCTGCCTCTTTTCAACCAGCCAGAGTGAACCCTGGAAAATGCAGTTATGTCACATCTGTGTTTTAAACATTCCAATGCCCTTCTCAAACTTCACAGTGGATGTGAATGACTCAGGGACCTTGTTCAAAGGAAGATTCTGATTCAGCAGGTCTGGGGTGGGGCTTAAGCTTCTGCATTACTAAGGCACTCCCAGATGGTGCTGAGGCTGAGGGCCACAGAGCACACTTTGAGTAGTGAGGCTGACAAGACCTTGTGTGATCTGGTGGCTTGTTCTTTCTGCTTTCCCATTACTCCTTCCCCGTCACTTACTCTGCTCCAGTCACTGTGACCTGGCTGCTCCTAAAATAAGCCAGGAATAAGTCCTGCCTCAGGGCTTCTGTACTTGCTGTTCCCTCTGCCTGGAACCCTCTACCCTAGGTATGGGCACGTCTTGCTGGCTCACCATCTCCACCGCACTTTCTGCCCTACCTACCTTCATGCTTTTGCTTTTTATCCATAAAACTTTATTGCTTTCTGATCTTCTATATAATTTCTTAGCTTTTTTTTTTTGGCTGCATCCGCAGCATATGGAAGCTCAGGGGCCAGTGATCTTGAGCCGCTGATCCTTAACCTGCTGTACCACAAGGGAAGTCCTATAATTTCTTATCTTGTTATACTCTGCTCCCCCACCAGAATGTAAGCTCCATGAAGGCCTGGCAAGTAGTAGGCACTCAATCAATACTTGAAGGAATGACTGCTTATAGCCACTAGGTCGACTGTGAATATGAAATATGTTGACAGCTGGTGTGAAAGGAGTTCAAATAACATCCAGGAATCCGGGGTCAGGGTCCTTAGAACAGGGTTGGTGCCAAGCATAATGCCTGGAATACCACAGACATAAAAATGCTATTTCCCCTTTGCCTTCATTCTTTCACAAAAGTTATTTGAGGCTTTGCCTAACTCTAAGGCTTATATATGACCACACAGTGAACCAACCGTGTCCTATATTCACCCTATTCTGATACAAACTTACCTGTTTAGAGAGTTTGGAACCTGGAGTGATCTAAAGAGATAAAATATGTGCAGTGGTCATTTCCCTGGACATATACCCTGTCAGCAGATGTCTTGCTAACCAGCAAGGTCTAAGAAGGGAAAGTGAGGCTGCTGGAGGTAAACAGGGTGGTGACCGAGACTACACAGAGAGCGCTTGGGAGATGGGCTCGTGCTCAGAATTCCAAGTATAATTTTGGAGAGGACACTGAAATGGGGACCACTGAGACAATAGTACAACCTATTTTTTTTTTTCTTTTGAGGACGCACCTGTGGCATATGGAAGTTCCCAGGCTATGGTTCGAATCGGAGCTGCAGTTACCAGCCTACACCAGAGCCACAGCAATGCTGGATCCTAGCTGCATCTGTGACCTACACCACAGCTCACGGTGATGCTGGATCTTTAACCACTGAGTGAGGCCAGGGATCGAACCTGCAATCTCATGGTTCCTAGTTGGATTTGTTTCTGCTGGGCCACAAGGGGAACTCCCTTTTTTTTTTTTTTTTTTTTTTTTAAGCTGCACCCGAGGGACATGAAAGTTCCCACAGGCCAGGAATGGAACTTATGGCACAGGAGTCACCAGAGGCATTGCAAGGACGTCAGATTCTTAACCTGCTGAGCCATGAGGGAACTCCACAACCTACATTTTTATGCTGCTTCAAAAATATTTCTGAACTGCATTCATCTGTATGGTTTCATTCTTAGGTTATCCCTACAACATAAGCTGGTACTGTCAGTCGATTATGTAAAGAAGTTGATATGTTACTCACGCTCCTAGTAATGAGAGCACAGCCTCTCCTGACTTGTTTCCAATTTTGTGGAGACTCTTAAGGTCTTTGTTGCCAAGAAGATCTTTTGGCGAACAGAGGTTTGAAGTGACAAAGAACTACCACCTACAGATTCACAGGGAAGATGAATTCTAGAAATTGAAGAGCATACTCATGAACACGTGTAGCAATAATGGAAAGAATCATGAGTCGGTATGATTGGTCTCAGCTGACAGTTGTCATTTTCTCGTAGGATGCACCCATTGATGTCTCTTATGTCTTTGAGAGCCAAAGATTAGTTCACAGGTAATGAACATTTAGACTTATTTTGAAAGGTTGGTGGGACAAGGTCATCATACTCCAGGCATCCAGCAGGCCCACAGCCACAGACAATTTACATAATGGTCACTTTTCTTCTTTGGACCACCTACTCCATTAAGATGGCTGAAAGCAGGATTCCGCCATTGTTGTCAAAAATTGTTTTGTTTTGTTTTTTTTTTTTTTGTCTTTTTGCCATTTCTTGGGCCACTTCTGCGGCATATGGAGGTTCCCAGGCTAGGGGTCGAATCAGAGCTGCAGTCACCGGCCCACATCAGAGCCACAGCAATGCAGGATCCAAGCCGTGTCTGCAACCTACACCACAGCTCACAGCAACGCCGGATCGTTAACCCACTGAGCAAGGGCAGGGACCGAACCCGCAACCTCATGGTTCCTAGTCGGATTCGTTAACCACTGCGCCACGACGGGAACTCCTGTCAAAAATTGTTTTAAATTTTATTTACTTATTTTTTCGGCCACACGCGTGGCATGTGGAAGTTCCCGGGCCAGGGATCAAACCCAAGCCAAAGTGGCCTGTGTCAGAGCTGGATCCTTAATCCACCGCTCCACAAGGGAATTTCCAAAATTGTTTTTATTTCTAGTGTCTTATTTTTTCAGTGATTAGAAACTTGATTAATTGCTGAAGTAGGAGTGGGGCCAAAGTAGGTCGTGTCTGTTGTTTTTACGGGAAACTTCACAATCACATGGAATTTTGTATAATAATCAATTTTTTTTTGTCTTCTTAGTGGATGACCACCCCGTGGCATATGGAGGTTCCCAGGCTAGAGGTCCAATCGGAGGTGTAGCCGCCAGCCTACACCACAGCTCATGGCAACACCAGATCCTTAACCCACTGAGCGAGGTCAGAGATGGAGCCCGTGTCCTCATGGATGCTAGTTGGGTTCATTAACCACTGAGCCACGACGGGAACTCCTATGATAATCACTTTTATTTGTATAGCAGCCCTCTTAAAGAAACTTTACATAAAAGCTCATTAACCCTTTTAGTGATTGGGCCTAAGGAATAGAGACAACCTTTGCCTCCCACCCCTCAAAAAGCATTTTGATCATTGGGAATGTAACAGTGATAAGCAGAGAATCAATCGCTGGCTCAATGCTTTGTTTCATTTTAAAAGCTTTTGGTGTGTTTGTTTTTCTTCCTCTGCAGACCCGGAATGACTCGCTTTCGAGAAAAATGGCTGAGGGACATAATTGAGGCCAAACATATTTTAATCGATCCAAATATCTTCCAATTCAACAGTATTGGAATCTTCCAGAATATTTTAGGTTTTTAATCAGAGTATATTAAAAATACAATACTGCACATCAAACCACAGAATATTTATTGAATAATAACCTTGTGGCACACAATTCAGCTGTATTATTTTTCTTTGCATTCATTTTCCAATTTGCATCTTCCATCACACTAGCAGAGTAACCAGTAAGTTGTCTTCTATTTTCTTTTTTTTTTTTTTGGCTGCACCCACAACATATGGAAGTTTCCGGGCCAAGGATTGAATCCGAGCTGCAGCTGTGACCTATGCCACAACTGCAGCAACACTGGATCCTTAACTCACTGCACCAGAGCAGGAACTCCTATTTTCTTTCTTTCTTTTTTTTTTTTTTTTGGTCTTTTTTGTCTTTTTGTCTTTTCTGCGGCCACAGCCTTGGCACACGGAAGTTCCCAGGCTAGAGGTTGAATCAGAGCTGTAGCTGTTGGCCTACTCCTAAGCCACAGCAATGTGGGATCCAAGCCACATCTACAACCTACACCACAGCTCACGGCAACGCCAGATCCTTAACCCACTTAGCAAGGACAGGGATGGAACCCGCAACCTCATGGTTCCTAGTCGGATTTGTTAACCACTGAGCCGCGATGGGAACTCTGGGAACTCCTATTTTCTAAAAGGTTTTTCCTGTCACTATCCACATCACTCAGTCTTACAGGTACAAAAGCTGAGTTTAGGGAGTTGCTCAAATTAACCTGTCACACTAAACTGAGATTGGTCCTTGGCTGCTTGTTCCACCATTTGAACCTAAGTCTCCAGCCTGGACACACCTCTTTCATGGGTACAACTAGAGAAGAGAAAAATGGCAACAGTTCTCCAGCTCATAATATAACCAGTCTGAAGGGTTTCCCTACTTATAGATACCCCTCCACCTCTTTTTTTTTTTTTTTAACTGCAAGTTAAGCCTCACTGTTAAACAACAGATTCTGAAACTCTAACACTGGGTATGCTGCCTATCACAACACAGCATCACAACTGTGAGGGCAGCAGGGTGGCTTGAGGACCGGGTGCAATGACATAGGGAAGGTTCAATTGCTACCCTTATTATTTCTTGTCTTCCTCCCATCCTCACACCAGATCATCACTTGTTCCTACTCCTACTATCCCTATGAAGCTATCTTGTCTGGCTGCAAAATTTTAAAACACCAAAGACAAAATTGCATTATGAGTGATTACTTACAGGTATGTCAATGATGAACTTATGTAGGCAAGCACTGGAAGGGATCAAAGAATTTTAAAGGTGATTGATGGAGTAAGACTGTGAGTCAGTTTTCTTCTTTTAACTGTTACATTTTTGCAATAAATTAAAAAGGAGGGAAAATCATATCAGAGCAACAGGTGAGGAGGTGGGAAACTAGGTAAGTCTCCTCAGAGAACAAAAAGTATATTTCAATACAATAGCCCTGCCATTTGACTTACAGCTAAGGAGACTAAAACAAAGTTTGAAGCAGTAACTGTAATAGGCTGAAAATAAAATACTTTTAGCCCTTATATTCTTCCACCTTCTTTCCTTCTCAAAGGATATGATACTGAAGCTATTCTTTGGCAGATCTTTCCTGAACAAACCTTGATGAGAGATTTAGTAAAGTTCTGACATAAATTAATATATGTTCTTTCATTTATTCAACAAGCATTTGTTGAGTAGATATCTATTCTGTTCAGGAGACAGGAGAATCCAATGAAAATCCACAATATTCATAGATCACAAAATTGTTGCATTTAAACTACCTTGCTAACTGAATGAAAATCAGAGAACAAAACCATTCAGTCTCTAGGAACCAGAAACAAACAAACAAAAATAATATTCTTAGAGAACAAAATTTTTACTCGTTATTTTTAAAATTTTTTTGGCTGTACCCACAGCATGCAAAAGTTCTTGGGTCTGGGGTGGAACCCGCATCACAGCAGTAACCAGAGCTACAGCAGTGACAATGCCAGATCTTTAACCCACTGAGCCTCCAGGGAATTCCAAGAACAAAATTTTTAAATGGGGAATATAAGTTTAGGTTTTATTATACAAGGATGTAGATGGATTATGACTCACAAACTTGGGACCTAGTTTCCTTTTAATTTTTGGAAATAATAGATTTATTAGGCTAGGCAGCAATGATGATAAATCAAAATCACTTCAAATTCATGGGTTATAACTGTTACATGCCAACTGGCTGTTTAGTTCATTAATTGTGAGTTAAAAATATACATTTTCCTGGGAGTTCCCTTCGTGGCTCAGTGGTTAACGAACCCGACTAGGATCCATGAGGATGTGGGTTTGATCCCCTGCCTCACTCAGTGGGTTAAGGATCCAGCATTGCCATGAGCTGTGGTGTAGGTTGCAGATGTGGCTCGGATCCTGCACTGTTGTGGCTGTGGTGCAGGCCAGCAGCTGTAGCTCTGATTTGACCCCTAGCCTGGGAACTTCCATATGCCGTGGGTGTGGCCCTAAAAAGCAAAAAAAAAAAAAAAAATCCTAAAACATATTTTAAATAAAAATTTTGATCTCTTCTTTGAAATATGACTGCCTTATTTTAAAACTTAAAAAAAAACCCATTTTAAACTATTATAAGGAGAGAGGGCATTTTATAGCAGCGAAGTCAGAGATTCCCCATCACTCAGATAATTTAAATTTATCCTAGGCACCTAATAATGCAGCTCAAAAGAACCTTAACAAAAATAGTAAAAACTCCTACTGTCCCTCCCCCTTCACTCGTGTGTCCTAACAACTAAACTTGACAAAAGGAGGGAAGGAAAAGGATCATGATTTTGTAGTCCCAGATTTTCCATTTCTCCCAAACTTAAAACTTAGTTTAAAAAGTGATAAAGAGAGGGGGTTCTATATGAAGTTAAAGATTAAACTGAATGACAGATGTAAAAAACAAACTGAAAAGTTTAACAATATTTAACATGAAATCTGCCTATTACATAAAGGACAGATGTAAAAAATGTTTAATATTGGAGTTCCCATCGTGGCTTGGCAGAAATGAACCTGACTAGTATCCACAAGGATGAAGATTTGATCCCCGGCCTCGCTCAGTGGGGTAAGGATCTGGCGTTGCTGTGGCTGTGGCCTAGTGTGGGGTAGGCGGCCACGGCTCCAATTTGGCCCTTAGCCTGGGAACCTCCATATGCCGCAGGTGCAGCCCTAAAAAGATGAAAAAAAAAAATGTCTGATATCATTTTAACTTCATCCTCATGAAACATCCAAGTTAAAACAATAATTATTAAATTTTTCCTTATTAAACTCCTGATCATAGTTGACTCCCATTCATTTCTAGTACTCAAATAATGATCTAAGCACAGTGCAAATGGAAATAATGTACTTACACTGGCACAAAAGTAGACTTCCCAATATTTTACACTTGGAAGAACCATTTTTAAGTAACCCATTAAAAATTTTTAGAAGAAATGTTCACATCTTCAATTCAACAAGTCTGTAGGTTAGTTTGCTTTTTGGTTTGTCTATTGGTTTGGGGGTGGAGGTAGGGATAAAAGTCAAAGTAACATTATTTTCAGAGCTCATAATATATTGTATTATACAAGTCAGTCTTTACATTTCCAGATTTGCTTGTTTCAGCCATGCCTTCATTTCGTTAACTAAAGTGACCTCCTGTAGATTTCTGTCAAGTCCACTTGTAACACATTCAACAGAGAGGAATGATCATTTCCCACAGGTCTGGTGGGGGTTGGGTGGGGGAGGGCACAAAGTAGAGCTAAGGGCAGCACAACGTAGAGCACAAGGCAGAGCTATGGTGTGAGAGTTAAGTGTCTCATCTCACCAGCACTCTCTCAATGCCACCTCCCCCAACACAGGAGAATTTCACAGTAGAATTTGGATTTTTTTTTTTTTGGCCATGCAGAATTTGGATTTTTTTTTTTTTTGGCCATGCCTGTGGCCTGCAAAATTTCCTGGGCCTGGGATCGAATCTGAGCCACAGAAGTGACAATGCCAAATCCTTAACCAGGGAACTCCATAATTTGGATTTTTAAACCAGAGAGTTGTTATGGTCAATCCAAAATAACCCAAAGAGCTTGCTAAAGATATATCAATAAGCAGCTTTTTATTGAAGGACTGAAAGAATTAAATAGAAGGCACAGTAGCACTGTAAAGCTTTTTCAGATCATGGTAATCTTTTTGTGTACATATGGAACCCAGACTTTTTTGTTGTTAAAAATGTCTGATGAACAATCAGAAAATCCTTACTTGTCCTCTTTCCCTTTAGTTTTTCTGTATACCATCTCTCGAAAACTGGCCAGAATCTTGTTTTCTCTCTTCCGTCTCTCTTCTTGGTTAAAGGATGCAAGGGCTCTCTTCTCATCAGCACTATAGATCTGGTTCTCTTTTCGCAGTCGCACAGCCTCCATCCGGCGATGCCTGGAGAAAATTTTATTTGTGGCTTAAATTTCTCGGTAATTATTCTCATAGTGCTTCCTCACTAATCCTTTGTTAATGCAGAGTGGTCTATTTAAAAAGCTAACAAGGAGTTCCCCTCATGTCTCAGTGGTAATGAACCTGACTAGGATCCATGAGGATGTGGGTTCAATCCCTGGCCTTACTCAGTAGGTTAAAGGATCCGGTGTTGCTGTGAACTGTGGTGTAGGTCGCAGACGAGGATCGGATCTGGCATTGCTGTGGATACAGCATAGGCCGGTGGCTACAGCTCGGATTCGACCCCAGCCTGGGAATTTCCACATGTTGCGGGCATGGCCCTAAAAAGCATAAAATAAAATAAAACAAAAAGCTAACAAATAGAAAATGTTTGTGTAATGGGTTAGATTTTCAAAAGATCATTCATTTTATATGTCCTTTGATTCATTTCTGGTATTCAAATAATGATCTCTGAGCTTCTATCGATATAGTGAATGTTATTAATTTCTAATAGTAAGGGCTGAAGTCTAGTTCTGTTGTTTCCAGTAAAGCAACCAGAAATAGGCAAGTTATTAAACTTCCCAAGTGATATGGAGAATTGATAGTAGGATAGATAAGATTTAAGCTGTCATCGAGCAGGTGGAACTTCTTCAAAGTTCTAATTTATCACACAACCAAAAGAACCAAGTTTAAAACTACAGTTGAATTTTGGGTGAGTTCTGTGAGTGGATTTAACTTCCTTAGAATCCAGCAGCAGCTCAAAGGAAAGAAAAAAGGTATTTTAGCACAAGGGCCAAATCAGGAAAGTATAGGGGCTAAGGCAGAGGGAAGCAGAAAACTCTTCACATCATCTTCAAAGGGTCTGCTTATTTAGAAGGAAAACTTTATGAAAATCTGCCTCTTTTATGTATATGTACCCAATCCTACACAATCAATTCAAGATGAATCTTGAACTATGCCTAGAAAAACTGAGCAAACCGAGTAAGGAGAAGAGGGGAGAATCATTTTGAGTTAGTGTGAAGGTGGGGGAGTGGCAGGACAGAAAGTCAAGGAGATGACAATGTGTCCAGGTTGCTCAGAGTACAGTGAGTAGAGTAGTTTATCTGGAAAAGAAAGTGCTATATGAACGATGCTGTAATAAACATCAATGTACACATCTCCTAGTACATGGGAAACGGTCTCCTGGGTATGCAGCATGGAGTTGCTGGGTCATAATGTACGCGAATGATCAACTTTCCAAGATAACGTCAGACTGTTTTCCAAAATGGCCGTGCCAATTTACACCACCACTAGCAATACTTCAGCGATCTTGTAGATCCACATCCTCTCAAATGTTTGGTATTGTTAGAACTTTGAACCTCTATCAAATGGGTATAAAATGGTATTTCTGTATTTTTGTTTTGTTTTGCTTTTGGCTGCACCCCTGGCACATGGAAGCTCCCTGGGCCAGGGATCGAACCCGTGCCACAGCAGTGACAACACTGGATCCTTAACCCACTGTGCCACCAGGGAACTCCTATTTATGTTTTGGGGTTTTGTTTGTTTGTTTGTTTTTTTGTCTTTTTAGGGCTACACCTGTGGCATGTGGACGTTCCCAGGCCAGGGGTCAAATCAGAGCTGCAGCTGGCGGCCTACACCACAGCCATGGCAATGCCAGATCCTTTAATCCACTGAGCAAGGCCAAGGATGGAACCTGCATCCTCAGGGATACCAGTCAGATTCATTTCCGCTGAGCCATGATGGAAACTCTCTGTATGTTTTTGATTTCCATTTCCAATGATAATAAACATCTTCTTATGTATATGTAGGCCATATATTTTTTCTTCTGACAAATGCCTGTTTGGGTCATTTTTCCATTTTTCTTTCGGGTTATTTATAGGTACTATAGGTTTCTCTAGTAATCTCAATACTAACTCTTTATCAGTTGTGTGTATTACAAGATTATCCCAGCTTGGAGCTTGTCTTTTTTACTTATTTTAATCTGTCTTTTTTCTTTTTAGGGCTGCACCCATGGCATATAGAGGCTCCCAGGCTAGGGATCGAATCAAAGCTGTAGCTACCGGCCTACACCACAGCCACAGCAACGTGGGATCCAAGTAGCATCTTCAACCTACACCACAGCTCAGGCAACACCAGATCCTTAACCCACTAAGCAAGGCCAGGATCGAACCTGCATCCTTATGGATGCTAGTCAGATTTGTTTCCACTGAGCCACGATGGGAAATCCTAAGCTGTCTATTGATGAACAAGCATTCTTACCTTTTTTTTTCCTGCCAAAGCAGTGGCAGTGCCAGAGCCTTACCCTGATGAGCCAAAAGTTCTTACTTTTAGCCCAGGAAAATGTATCAATATTATTTTATGGTGAATGCATTTTCTGGGTCTTCCTTACAAAATACTTTCCCACTCCAAGATCTAATAGATATATGTTCATATTTTATACTAAGTGTTAAAATTGTTTTGAAGTTTAAGTCCTCAATCTAACTACACTGATTTTTATTTTTATTTCATTTTATTATTTTTTAAATTTATGGGTACACCCGAGGCATATGGAAGTTCCTGGGTCAGGGACTGAATCCAAGTCACAGATGTGATCTACGCCACAGCTTTGGCAACATTGGATCCTTAAACCTACAAGCTAAGCCAGAGATCCAACCTATGCCTCCGCAGCAACCTGAGCTGCTGCAGTCAGTCTTAACCCACTGTGCCATGGCAGGAACTCCTGGGTTTTTAAATATGGTGATACAGGGCTCTACTTTCATCTTTTTCCATGTGGATAACCAATTTCTTCTTGCCCATTTACTGCCTAGTTCCTTCTTTCCCCACTTATCTGACATACAAGCTCTTTCATATAAGTTCCATACATGTCTGACTCTCCCCGAATTCTGTATTTCACTCCACTGAATAATTCATTTGTTCCCTCACTCTTTATTTTTATTTATTTATTTTTAGGGCTGCACCCGTGGCATAAGGAGGTTCCCAGGCTAGGGGTCGAATCGGAGCTGCAGCTGCCAGCCTACACCACAGCCACAGCAACACAGGATCCGAGCCACATCTGTAACGTACAACACGGCTCACAGAAAGGCCAGATCCTTAACCCACTGCACTGAGTGAAGATAGGGATCGAACCACCATCCTCATGGGTTCATTACCTAGTCGGGTTGGTTACCACTGAGCCACAATGGGAACTCCCCACCCCAACCCTGTCACTCCAAAGTGCTGCAAGCTTCATAAAAAGGCGTCATGTCTGGAAAGGCAAATCACCTTCCTGCTCTTCTTCAGAAGTTAAGATGGCTATTCTTGGCCCTCTAGTCTAACCATATACATTTTAGAAACATCTCATTAAGTTTCATGAAAAACTCTGTTGTGATTTTGATTGGAAGAGCACTGAATCTAGAGATCAATCTGGGAAGAACTGACAACTTTACAATATTGCCTTCCTATTCACAAACATGGTATCTCTCCATTTATTAAAATCTTTTTTAATGTCTCTTAATAACATTTTATAGTTTCCCCTGTAAAGGTTTTGAACATCTTTTGTTAAGATTTATTGTTAAGTTCTTCATATTCTCTGATACTATCATAAATGTTTTCTTTGTATTTAATTACATTTTCTAGTTGTTTGTTGCTGGTACATAAAAATGCAATTGATTTTTGTGTATTAACCTTCTATACAACCATTTGTTAAACCTTCCTATTATCTGTAATTCATCTAAAGATTCTTCAGGATGTTCTATGTGAAAAATCATATCATTCACAAAAAATGACAGTGTTCTATCCTCCTTTATAATCTCATGCCTCCAATTTTTTTGCTTGTTTTACTGGTCCTTAGATATGTTTTCAAATGTCAGTCCTGGAGTTCCCATGGTGGCACAGCAGAAACAAATCTGACTAGGAATCATGAGGTTGCGGGTTCGATCCCTGGCCGCACTCAGTGGGTTAAGGATCCAGTGTTGCCGTGAGCTGTGGTGTAGGTCACAGACGCGGCTTGTATCTGGCACTGCTGTGGCTCTGGCGTAGGCCAGCAGCTACAGCTCCGATTTGCCCCCTAGCCTGGGAACCTCCATACACCATGGGTGTGGCCCTAAAAAAAAAAAAAGACAAAAGACAAAAAAAAAAAAAAAAAAAGTCAGTCCCCAGAATCCCAAGATTCTGGAGGTGCCTCAAGGGTTCTGCAAATATTTGCCTCCATTTTCATTTAAAAAATGCTTACCCATTACTTATGAAGTTTTAAAAAAAAATCCAAAATTCAGTTTGGTCTTGGTATTGATACCATATTAGTTCACTCTCCTTGTTCTTCTTGGTACTTGGCCTTCTCTTCACAATTTTACATTCCTTTCTTCAGGCTAAACCTGATCTCTGTCATAATTCTTTTCTGCTCTTCATTCTCAGAGTCCAGAGAACTAGAGGCCACCTTCTCTGACTCCACAGAGAACCAGAGGCAAGCTCAGAAAACAGGAAATACTGTCTTATGAAAATATTTTCCTAACTACCAGAATGCCACATTCCTCATGGAGCAGTGATAAGTAACTGAATTTAAGTATATCCTCCAGAGGATAGGCTATCTGTATCAAAATGTAGACTTCGGGATGGATTAGCAATGGGATCTTGCTGTGTAGCACTGGGAACTCTGTCTAGTCACTTATGATGGAGCATGACAATGTGAGAAAATAGAATGTATACATGTATGTGTAACTGGGTCACCATGCTGTACAGTAGAAAAAAATATATATATGAATAAATGACAAAAAAAAACAGAAAAAAAAATGAACTAGAAAAGGGCATTGGAAAAACTGATTCTTTAAAGCTAGAGATACACTGAGCTGCATACTCACCTGGAATTTTAGACAACCACATTTATATCAATAAAATCAAATTTTTTTTGGCTTTTTAGGGCCGTACCTGCAGCATATGGAAGTTCCCAGGCTATGGGTTGAATCAGAGCTGCAGCTGCCAGCCTACACCACAGCAACTCAGAATCCAAGCCACATCTGCGAACTTCATCACAGCTCACAGCAACGCCAGATACTTAACCCACTGAGGGAGGCCAGGGATCAAACCCTTATCCTCATGGCAACTAGTTAGGTTTGTACGCCACTGAGCCACAACAGGAACTCTCAAATATTAAACTAATATTTATACTCTACTCTTCATTAGGAATGGTCACTTAATGAAAATCTATCACCAAAATATATTTTTGGTAGTGACAAAGGAAAAGATATAATCCTGGAAACTGACCTCAATGCCAAGCACATACCTGCTACCACTCATTACATAACCCGAGCATTCAAATGATGCAATTTCTTCACTTGTCAGGCCAATTTCACCTCTTCGTGGGATACGTTTTCCAGCTTTTACATATTCAGCCATAGCTGCACCTTCACCAGGTAACAGAGCATGGCCATAGCTACAAAGTAATACAGAATTCAGAAAAGGTTCATTACAAAAAGCTCACCATCTAAAAAGAGCACAAAAAAGCTTTCTTTCAGAAAACAGTAGAACAACAGCTGCTGGCTAGCATGCTGGAAAGCCAAACGTAAATTACTTTAATTAGGGAATGCTGCACTGTGACCTTTGTTACTAGCCCAGAAATGCAGGAATACTTTGGAAGAATAAAAGAACTGATGTTAGTGAACATATATATTCATGGTTGACAATTATGAATCAATTCTCCCTACAGGTATTGCCTGTATTGCTTCTGCCTTGAGTGAATTCCTTGTCCCTTTTTCCCTTAAAAAAAAGTAAAGAAATAATATATCTCAAATTAACATATTTCTTAGACTGATAACCAACAATAATGCTATACAGTAACAGTTATCTAGTAACTTTCATTCAAGGGGACCTTAAAAACTACCATCCCTTCATTCAATTCATTGAATGCTTCTTGAATATCTATTAAACCCAAAGGCTGTAATATGAAAATAATCTCTGTTCTTTTGTAATTTACATATCAATAAGGATATAACACCAATACAATGTAGAATACACAATATATTACACAAAAGAAAGAAAATGCTGTGAGGACTAAAGGGTTAAAAAGAGGAAGGAATCACACCTACCTGTGGCAGGAAGGTACTGGGAATCAGCACATGTTCCCTCCTTTTGAAAAGGGCTTTGAAGAATGTTAAGGATTTTAACAGGAAGAAATTGAGGGTAGTGAAGAAACCAGGGCTGGGAAAAGAAGGGAAGGCACGTTGGGGGAAGAAATGAGGTGAACGAGGCACTGTGTGGCAAAGTGCACAGTGAATACAGGGAAGTTTCAGTTCAGCTCAGTTGCAACCTGGGGTTTAAATAAGGGAGTAGAGGGAGACAAGCTTGGAAAGGTAAGTAAGGGCCATACTTTTGGGAAGATACTTTAGAGATTATAAATACACTCTTACTTACTTCAAAGGCTTATCATCTTGAGAGGCAAGTGTTTTGGGAGCCTCTGGGCCAATCAAATCAGAGGGTTCTTCAGGCTCTGTACAAAAGATGTTCAGAAACATATTCACATTTTGAATAATCAGTTAATTTAATGTTTTATCTGTTCTGTGTCAAAATCTATCAGAAGAACCTACTTGATCGATCCTTCCAGGGATTCTCCAGCAACTCTTCCTGGGACTCTTTAGAACTTGAATCGCTGGAATCTTTTCTGCTCTTCTTAGACTTCTTTTTCTTATATTTCTTCCTGTAATGATTATAATTTGATACAAATTGATTTAATATTTCCATTCTAAAGGGCATCTTATTTTCCCAAGACAATGAAAAACTGACTAAAATGATTTGGATGCTCAGCTTATTTAAACTTGTTAGAAAAGAATTTCAATTTAAAAATATCTAACTTGGAGTTCCTATCATGGCGCAGCGGAAATGAATCCGACTAGGAACCATGAGGTTGCGGGTTCGATCCCTGGCCTCACTCAGCGGGTTAACGATCCAGCGTTGCCGTGAGCTGTGGTGTAGGTTGCAGACGCGGCTCGGATCCCGCGTTGCTGTGTTGCTGTGGCTCTGGCGTAGGCCGGCGGCTACAGCTCCGATTAGACCCCTAGCCTGGGAACCTCCATATGCCGCGAGAGCGGCCCAAGAAATAGCAAAAAGACAAAAAAAAAAAAAAAAAGATCCCTAAAGGGAAAAATAAAATACAGTTCTCATGTTTCAGAAAGATAACAGAAATAAATAAATTTAAAAAACAGCTCTTACCAATTTGAACATCAACAATTATCAGTGTAATGGATTAAAATCTATCAAATATGTTTGAATCCTTGGGTTCATAATGATACTAAAAAAATCCAGGGAGTTCCCATCGTGGCTCAGCAGAAAAGAATTTGACTAGCATCCATGAGGCCTTGCTCAGTGGGTTAAGGAGCTAGCATTGCCATGAGCTGTGGCAGAGGTCACAGACATAGCTCGGATCCCATGTTGCTGTGGCTGTGGCGTAGACTGGCAGCTACAGCTCTGATTGGACCCCTAGCCTGGGAACCTCCATATGCCATGGTGTGGACCTAAAGAGACAAAAAAAAAATCCAACTCATTTTTTTTTTTTTTTGTCACACACACGGCATGCAGAAATTCCTGGGCCAGGGATTGAACCCACACCACAGCAGCAACCCAAGCAGCTGCAGGGACAATGCCAGATCCTTAACCCTCTGAGCCATGAGGAAACTCCCCCAACTCATTATTTTGAAAACTCATAAAACAAAAAAAGCAAGCAATTATTCTGCTCTTCCTATACCAACTATACTTCAGAGTAACCAAATAGTTAATGAGAGTAAGTTTCTCATATAGAATTATTCTACCTAATAAATGAAGAAAGCCAGAATTAGACTATCACCATTTTGCAATCCCCAGTGAAATAAGGGACCTAGGTAATGACTACTGATGCCTGTTGATATGACAAAAAGGGACAACCAGACATTATCTGCCTTCTAATGGAAGTATAGAGCACCACCTATGAAGTATTCCTGCCAAAAACTCAAATCTGAACCTCATCAAGGGTCTAGATCTAACTATCAATCTACAGGGAATACAAGGGACAGAAAACATGTTAAAAAGACACCATAAGAATATAACGAGCAAAATCCAACTCTAGGAAATTTGCCAGGACAAATGATTTGCAGCAAATAAAATGCAGGAACAAAAAGGGAAGTGGAACCTAACTATTTAAAGAGATGTAAGAGACATATCAACCAATCACAATTTATTCCTAATTTGAATAAAATATACCAAAAACTGCTGAGAACTGAGGAAATATTGTTAAATATTTTAGGTGTTATAATAGTATTATGGTTTTGTTTTGTTTTTATAAAGAATGCCTATCTTTTAAAGAAACTCACTGCTTTATGGATGAAATGGTATCTGGAGTTGGTTTCAAAATAATGGGGGAAAAACCAAATAATGGGGAGGGCAGCAGAGATGGCTAATGAGTTGAAAATTGTTCAAACTGGGTGATGGTTACATGGAGATCCATTATACTATTTTATGTAATTTTATATATTTGAACTTTTCCATAATAAAAACTAAAAAAACTGACGATCTGCGTTTCTTCTTCTTTTCTTTTTTCTTGGATTTCTTTGCTCTCCTTTTTGTATCTTCATCTGCAAATTAAAGCACATTATAATTAAAAAATTTTAACTCTAAAACCCTAATATTTTTAAGTAAATAAATATCTTATTCTTCTATTTGTTGTTACAGAAAAATTAATTCATTCAAACATTTATTGCTACTTATCAGGGAAATGTGCTAGGCATGGGGGTCATAGAAATTAAAGTTGTACTAAGCATTTGGTTACACCGGGTATTATTATTAATTCTATTGCATGAGATTATAGTATTGTGATTAGATAGGAAAATGTCCTTATTTTTTTTCTTTTTATGGCCACAAGTGTGGAACATGGAAGTTCATGGGCTAGGCGTCAAATTGGGGCTGCAGTTGAGGCCTTAGCCACAGCCATGGCAACATTGGATCCAAGCTGCGTCTGCAACCTACACCACAGCTTGTGGCAACACCAGATTCTTAACCCAGTGAGCAAGTCGAAGGATGGACCCTGCATCCTCATGGAGACCATGCCCGGGTCCCTAACCTGAACTTTCTTGAAGCACACAATGGGTACTAAGCCACAATGGGAACTCCATCCTTATTTTTTAGAGATGTATACAGAAAAATTCAGGGTGGCGGTATGATACTTATAATTTACTTTGAATATCTCAACAACAAAAATCCATATCTGAAGCAAATATGTCAAAATGCGACTAAATGTTAAAACTGAGTGACAAGTATATGGCATTAATTATACTATTCCCTTTACTTTTCTGAATGTTTGAGTATTTTCACAAGGTATGTATTTGGGGGATGCTTTTCAGGAGCTCAGTCTAATGGAGGAGGCAGAGGGAAGGAAGTAAGGAGAATCTGAGTGAGACGGAAGTGTGCGGTCCTTTGGGCGGACAAGGAGTCTCAAAATCAAGCTGCTTTGGGGAGGGTGGTTGACCAGGAATAGGTGACTCTTAAGCTAGTTCTTTTTAAAATCAGTTTTATTACAAAAACAACGCATGCCCGTTGCTGAAATGAGTGAGCCAAGCCCCGTGCCAGGAGAGACCAGCACTGCAAGCAGACGGACTCTGTACCAAGTAACAAAGTCAAGAGAAAGGGTGTACAATCTCGAGGAGATGGAAAGTCACTCTCAGGCCACAGATGAGGGTACAGGAACGTGACAGGGGACGTGTGATGAGAGCACATCGGGGTCTGAACTTTCCCCTGCAGGCCATGGAGAGCTATGGGAGGATTTTAAGTCGGGACTGATATGCTCAGATATGTGCTTCCAGAAAGCTCAGTCTGCAGCAGTGATGAAGAAAAGTGACAGTGAGGGCCAGGAAACTGGTGACATCAGAGGAAGGTGCGCCTAAGTGTAATCTGTCCCCAGAGGAGGCACGGGTGCCAACCATCAGCCAGGAGAGGGCACAAAAAGGTTGCTTTTTGTGATGCACTGCCCCCAGGAGGTGTCTCCCATAAATCAGCCACCAGCTCCAAGGGGGCCGTGGGCCTTAGTTTTGTTTTTCTTTTTTGGCTGCCCGGCAGCAGGTGGAGTTCCTGGGCCAGGGATCAGATCTGAGCCACAGTTGCCACCTATACCACAGCTGGGCAATGCTGGATCCTTTGAACCCACTGTACTGGGCTGAGGATCGAACCTGTGTCCTGGTGCTGCAGAGACACCACCAATCCTATTGTGCCACAGTGGGAACTCCCAGTGTGCCTTTTAGAAGCTCACACAAAGGTGCCCACCGAGTGTGAGAATCACACAGAAGAGCCGCTCTGCTGGGCTGGCACAGCCCCTATGGCCTGGTTTGGGACCACACGTCTGGCAGACTAACCCCAACTTGGCTGGGTGCCATTCGCCTTATACAGATACACACATCCAACCTGGCATCACGCTACTCAGGTCTGAATCCCAGCTGTGTGATCCTGGTTGTGGTACTTATAACCTGCCCCGGGCCTCCACTTCCTCATCTCCAAGAGGTGTCCTACTGGGACTTGTGAACTAACTAGCAATAATGCACAACAAGCACTCAACAGGGTGCCTGACACAAAGTCAGTGAGTCTTCAAAACTCTAGGCTATTACTGTTTTTAAGAACCTTCTTCTAAAATAAGCTTTGAAGGAGTTCTCATAGTGGCTCAGTGAAAACAAATCTGACTAGTATCCATGAGGACACAGGTTTGATCCCTGGCCTTGCTCAGTGGGTTAAGGATCCAACGTTCCCATGAGCTGTGGTGTAGGTGCAGACGCAGCTCAGATCCGGTGTTGCTGTGGCTGTGGTGAAGGCCAGCAGCTGTAGTTCCAATTCGACCCCTAGCCTGGGAACCTCCATATGCTGCAGGCACAGCCTATAAAAGACAAAAAGATAAATAAATAAATAAAATAAAATAAGCTTTGAAGAAGTAAAACTTGTTTTCAACAAGGCTCACAGAAACGGTGTTGGCTTTCTTACCACTGGAGTCTGTATCAGAATCAGAGTCACTGTCACTATCGTCAGAATACTTTTTGTGTTTTCTTTTAGATGATTTTTTCTTTCTCCTTTTCTTGGATCTTTCTTTTGAATGACCAGACTTCTTCTTCCTCTTCTTCTCTTCTGCATAAAATACAGATTAAAAAAAACCTAACTTCTAAAGAAGTATTTCTGAACACTTATTATATTGTAATTGAAATACTGAAAAAGAATTGATGATAGGCAACTGAGGAAAAATAAAGCTTAATGTTCAACTATTTATAAACTTATTTTTTAAACATCTCAATAAAAAAGTTCTATATTTAAAAAATACCTTCTGAAGTAGAAGCTGAAGTGGTGCTTTTCTTTGGCTCTTCATCCTCTACTGGTGTATGTTCATCAGAGCTGAATTTAAAGAAAATGGTAGTAAGAGTCAGAAAAGTGATAAAATATGGACTACAGAGTATAAAAATACAAACCTAATTTTATTTTTGGCCACATCCATGGCATGTAGAAGTTCCTAGGTAAGGGATCAAACCCGCACCACAGTTGCAACCTATGCCACAGCTGCTGTAACACCAGATCCTTAACCCGCTGTGCCACATGCAAACTTCCTAGACTTAAAATTTTTCAGTAACCAATCGATTGTCTAAGAACCATTAAAAGCTAGCACGACAGTCTCTTCATGGGAAAACTGTGCCAAGCTACATGCTAGGAAAACTGGACAAGCTAAATGCAAAATAATGAAACATACCACCATCCTACACCTTACACAAAAATTAACTCAAAATGGATTAAAGACTTGAATGTAAGACCTGAAATCATAAAACCCCAGAAGAATACATAGGCAGTAAGCTCCTTGACATCAGTCTTGGCGATGATTTTTTTTGGATTCAACACCAAAAGCAAAGGTATCAAAAGCAAAAATCAGTAAGTGGGACTACATCAAACTAAAAGGCTGCACAGCAAAGAAAACCATCAACAGAGTGAAAAAGCAAACTATTGAATAGGAGAAAATATTTGCAAATCATATCCAAAATACATAAAGATTACAGATAACTCAACAGCAAAAAATACAATCTTATTAAAAAATAGACAGAGGATGGAGTTCTGCTGTGGCTGAGTGGAAACAAATCTGACTAGTATCCATGAGGATGCGTACTTGACCCCTGGCCTCGCTCAGTGGGTTAAGGATCTGGTGTTGCTGTGAGCTGTGATGTATGTCGTAGAGGTGGCTTGGATCCTGCATTATTGTGGCTGTGGTGTAGGCCAGCTACTGCAGCTTCGATTTGCCTCCTAGCCTGGGAACTTTCATATGCTGTGGGTGCGGCCCTAAAAAGCACCAAAAAAAAAAAAAAAAAAAAAAAAAAAGGCAGAAGATCTGAATAGACATTTTTCCAAAGAAGACACACAGATGGACAACAGGTTCATGAAAAGATGCTCAATATCACTAATCAGGGAAATGCATATCAAAACCACAATGAGACATCACTTCATACCTCTTAGGATGACTATTATTAAAAAAAACAAGGAGTTCGTGCTGTAGCATAGTGGGCTAAGAATCCAACTGCAGCGGCTTAGGTCACTGTGAGGTGTGGGTTTGATCCCAGCCAAACTGATCCCTGGCCCAGCATTGTTGCCATGGCTGCAGTGTAGGTCAAAGTTGCAGCTCAGATTCAGTCCCTAGCCTGAGAACTTCCATATGCCATAGGTGTGGCTTTTGAAAAATAAATAAATAAAAGAAAAAAGACAAGAGATAACAAGTGTTGGTGAGGATGTGGAGAAAAGGGAACACTTGTAAATTACTGGTGGGAATATAAATTAGTACAGCCATTATAAATCCAGTATGGAAATTCTTCAAGAAATAAAAATTGGGAGTTCCTGCAGTTGTGCAGTAGGTTAAGGATCCAGTATTGCCAAAGCTATGGCATAGGCTGCAGCTGAGGCTCAGATTCAATCCCTGGCCCGGGAATTTCCATATGCTAAGAGTGTGGTCAAAAAAGAAAAAGAAAAAAAAAAAAAGAACAACCACACGATCCACAATCTTACTTCTGGGTCTATACCTGAAGGAAATGAAATTAGTATTTTGAAGAGCTATCTGCACTCCAATGTTCATTACAGCACTATTCACAATAGCTAAGACAGAGAAATGACCAAATATCTACCAAGAGATGAACAGATAAAGAAACTGTGAGAAACACACACACTTGTGCACACTCACACACATACCACAGATTATCCAACCTTAAAAAAGAATGAATCCTGTCATTTTCAAAAACATGGATAGACTGTGAGGGCATCTGCTAAATGAAATAAGTCACACAGAGAAAGACAAATACCATATGATCTCACTTATATGTGAAAACTAAAAAAAAAAAAAAAAAAGAAAACTACCAATGTCATATACAGAGAATAGACTAATAGCTGCCAGAGGGCAGGGGGTGGGGGTGGTGAAGGTGAACAGTGTAAAAAAGTACACGCTTCCAGCTATAAAATAAATAAGTCATGGGGACATAATGTACAGCATGGCGACTGTAGTTAATAATACTGCATTGCAGAGTTCCTATTGTGGCGTAGTAGAAACGAATCCGATTAGGAACCATGTGGTTGCGGGTTCGATTTGATCCCTGGCCTCGCTCAGTGGGTTAAGGATCCAGCGTTGCCATGAGCTGTGGTGTAGGTCGCAGATGCGGCTTGGATCTGGCGTTGCTGTGGCTCTGGCATAGGCTGGCGGCAACAGCTCTGATTAGACCCCTAGCCTGGGAACCTCCATATGCCATGGGTGCGGCCCTAAAAAGACAAAAGACAAATAATAATAATAATAATAATAATAATAATAATACTGTGTTGCACTTGTGATGATAGATGATGGAGAATAATATGAGAAAAAGAATATATATGTGTATATATATGTATGTATGACTGGGTCACTTTGCTATACAGCAGAAATTGACAGAACATTGTAAATCAAATTGTAAATTGTATAATAAAAAAACAAAAATCTAACAAAATTAATAATACTGTATTCAATATCTGAAAGTTGCTAAGAGAGTAGTCTGAAATTCTCATCATAAGAAAAAAAATTTTTGGAGTTCCCATTGTGGCACAGTGATTAATGAATCCGACTAGGAACCACGAGGTTGCGGGTTTGGTCCCTGGCCTTGCTCAGTGGGTTAAGGATCCGGCGTTGCCGTGAGCTGTGGTGTAGGTCGCAGACGCGGCTCGGATCCCGCGTGGCTGTGGCTGTGGTGTAGGCTGGCAGTGGCTACAGCTCCGATTAGACCCCCAGCCTGGGAAACTCCATATGTCATGGGAAGCGGCCCTAGAAATGGCAAAAAGACAAAAAAAAAAAAAAAAGTAACTATGTATGGTAACAGATGTTAACTAGATTTATTGTGATTATTTTGCAATATATATAGATATTGAATCAGTATGTCATATGCCTGAAACTAATATAATGTTGTATGTCAATTACACCTCAATAAAAAAAATTTTAATTAAAATCAGATAGTTCTCTTGTGGCTTAGCAGGTTAAGGATTTGGCATTGTCACTTCAGCAGCTGGGGTCACTGCTGTGGCATGGGTTTGATACCTGATCCTGGAACTTCTGCATGCCAGGGGTGCAGCCAAAAGAGAAAAAAAAAAGGAACTTTCAGCTAATAACACTTTAACATCCTGTCATAAAATTCAGGTTTACCTGTCAAGCACATTGTATGAACTCAACCTAAAGAAAACACAGAGATAGAGGAGAGGGAAGAAGGAGCTTATGAATAGCACCAAAGAGGAAAAAAAAATAAGGAAAAAGAAAAAGCATAAAGCCTTCAATAATATTGGATACAGGAAACTAAACAAACCCATATCAGCATAGTCATTTAAAAAAAACCCTTTGTGGAGTTCCTGATGTGGCACAGCAGAAACGAATCTGACTAGGAACCATGAGGTTGTGGGTTTGATCCCTGGTCTTGCTCAGTGGGTTAAGGATCCAGCGTTGCCATGAGCTGTGGTGTAGGTCGCAGACATGGCTAGGATCTGGCGTTGCTGTGGCTGTGGTGTAGGCCAGCGACTTCAACTCTGATTGGACCCTTAGCCTGGGAACCACTATATGCTGCAGGTGTGGCCCTAAAAAGACAAAAACAAAAACCAAAAAAGCCCACAACCCTTTGTAATGCTAATGTCTAACAGGTAATCAGTTATGGGATTGAGAAAAAAAATTCAAAATAATACAAACGGTGGCCTAGTGGGTTAAGGGTCTGGCATCATCATTGCTGTGGCAAGGGTTTGATTCCTGGCCTGAGAACTTCCCCATGCCAAGGGCACGGCCAAAAAGGGAAAAAAAAAAAATACACTCACACACACACACACACACACACACACACATACTTGTTTCAACATTAAACCCTTCTATAAATAGGAAATTAGCACCCCATGAATAACAATCTAAAGAGAACAATTAAAATGCTAAAATCCACTAGGTATATGTTTTATTCCTTAGGTATATTCAATGGTTTTAAAATTTAAGAAGTAGAGGGAGTTCCCGTCATGGCGCAGCGGAAACGACTAGGAACCATGCTGTGGCTCTGGCATAGGCTGGAGGCTACAGCTCCGATTAGACCCCTAGCCTGGTAACCTCCATATGCTGAGGGAGCGGCCCTAGAAGAGGCAAAATAAATAAATAAATAAATAAAATAAAACTTAAGACGTAGAATAGCATAAATCACAAGAAAGAGGGGGGAAAGTGAGCTGTACTTAAAAGTTCTGCACTTAAAAATTTTGACAATATATTCTAGATTTAAACAAATATTACATTTTAAAAATATATTTTAAAATCACTTACTCTGGTTCTGGATTCTTTGGAGAAAGTCCCCATACTTCAGGAGCTCCAAGTTCTCCAATCCTCTCTCTCTCACTTAATCTCCTAGAACAGACAGGTAAGTAAATTATAACTCCATGGCTAAACTGTTTCCTAAATACATAATGAAATTCAAAGGAGTCCAGTTAAAACCTATTTTCTCTTTACACTTTAAACTTTAATAGGAGTTCCCGTCGTGGCTCAGTGGTTAACGAATCCGACTAGGAACCATGAAGTTGCGGGTTCAGTCCCTGCCCTTGCTCAGTGGGTTAAGGATCTGGCGTTGCCGTGAGCTGTGGTGTAGGTTGCAGATGCGGCTCGGATCCCGAGTTGCTGTGGCTCTGGCGTAGGCCGGCGGCTACAGCTCCGATTCGACCCCTAGCCTGGGAACCTCCATATGCCATGGGAGCAGCCCTAGAAACGACAAAAAAAAAAAAAAAAAAAAAAAGACAGGTCTAGCTATGCATACACACACACACACACACACACACAGACCTTCTTAAAAAAATAAAAAATAAAATAAACTTTAATAAAAATTTGGTATACTCAACACTTAGGATCTGATGTTCTAATAGAACCATCAAATGGTACAGACTACAGACGGCCAGACAGGCTGGGCCACAAATGCAGCCTGGGAAGCTGTCAAGTGCAACCCTTTCACTGCTCACATGACATAGCCCCTAACTGCTCATTTCATCTTCTGCAATATGTCCCAGAAACAGTCTCACATTTGGAAATCATTTCCTTGGTTTATGCATATTAACGAAAGTAAAGAGAAGTCTCTACTTTGATATGGTCAAACCTGCTTTCAGAAACTCAGCAATCAATGAAGAAAATAAAAAATGAAGCATTAGGAGTTAATGTTGTGGCACAGAGGAAATGAATTCGACTAGGAACTATGAGGTTGTGGGTTCGATCCCTGGCCTTGCTTGGTGGGTTAAGGATCTGGCGTTGCTGTGAGCTGTGGTGTAGGTCGCTGACACAGCTCGGATCTGGTGTTGCTGTGGCTCTGGCATGGGCCAGAGGCTACAGCTCTGATTCGACCCCTAGCCTGGGAACCTCCATATGCTGCAGGTGCAGCCTTAAAAAGAAAAACTAAATAAATAAACAAAAATTAAAAAAATTAAAAACAGGAGTTCCCGTCGTGGCTCAGCAATTAACAAATCCGCCTAGTATCCATGAGGACTCGGGTTTGATCCCTGGCCCTGCTTAATGGGTTAAGGATCTGGTGTTGCTATGAGCTGTGGTGTAGGATGCAGACATGACTCGGATCCTGTGTTGCTGTGGCTGTGGTGTAGGCCGGCAGCTACAACTCCTATTCAACCCCTCACCTGGGAACCTCCATATGCCGCAGGTGTAGCCCTAAAAAGCAAAAAAATAGTAACAAAAATAAAATTTTAAAAAAATTAAAAAATAAAAAACAAAAAAAACCTGCAGTTTCCTGGTGGCCCAGGAGTCAGTGTTGTCACTGCTGTGACTCAGGTTTGATCCCAGGTTTAATAGAAAATCTAAAAGGAGATATACTTACAGCCAAACTTCATATATATACATACAGGAGGAACAATCCTGGACTGGTTGTAAAGAGCAAGCAGTCAAGTTCGCTTCCCTGCTGCCACCAGACTTCACCTGTACTCTGTAACTATTTATCTTCTAAATGTACAGATGCAAATTTCATCCAAGAAATTCTGACATCTGTTGATGAGTAATATCTAATAAGGAAGCTGTACACTTTCTGATCAACGCAAACTTTCTAAAAATTTTAATTTGTGGAGGTTGGTCTCCAACATAGCTCAGGACTGTTTTTACTGTTTTTATTCCCATGCACAAAACCCTAATAGCTAACACTTAAGGACTATTTATTATGTCCCAGGCACTAAATTATCATAACTCCAAAAGCTTTTGTGCTAATTTTATTCCCTTTTAAATGGTGAAGATAGGAGTTCCCATCCTGGTGCAGTGGAAACGAATCCGACTAGGGATCATGAGGTTGCGGGTTCGATCCCTAGCATTGCTCAGTGGGTTAAGGATGTGGCATTGCTGTGAGCTATGGTGAAGGTTGAAGACACAGCTCAGATATGGCATTGTTTCGGCTCTGGCATAGGCCAGCAGCAACAGCTCCAATTAGATCCCTAGCCTGGGAACCTCCATATGATGCAGCTGCGGCCCTAAAAAAAAGACAAAAGATGAAAAAAAAAATGGTGAAGATATGAAACTCAGAGAGGTTAAGTAACTTGCCCAAGGTTACACAACTATTAAGTAGCAAAGGACAGCTTCAAACTCAAGCAGTCTGATTCTGGAGCCTGTCCTCTTCATCACTATGCTTTACTACCTCCCACTCCTGGAAGAAAAAGATTCATGATGACACCTCCCACCTGTTAGAACCTTAACCTGCCCCTCAATGCCTGTTATACCTAAAAAAAAAATTTAACACATATAGCATGGTAAAGTTCTCAGCACAGTGCCTGACACACAATTTAACACTCAACAAGCATTAGATATTAAGACTTACAGGGAGTTCCCATCGTGGCACAGTGGAAATGAATCGGACTCGTATCTATGAGGATGTGGGTTCTATCCCTGGCCTTGCTTAGTGGGTTCAGGATCTGGCATTGCCATGAGCTATGGTGTAGGTCACAGACACGGCTCAGATCCTGTGTTGCTGTGACATAGGTCAGCAGCTATAGCTCTGATTCTACCCCTAGCCTGGGAACTTCCTTATGCCACAGATGCGGCCCTAAAAAGCAAACAAAAAACAAACTTACAAAGCATATAATAACTATAAATGAAGTAAATTTAAAAAATTAACAAATTAAAATTGTGAATTACTATACTGTACACCTGTAACATATAACACTGCATATCGACTATACTTCAAATTTTAAAAAGTAAAAATTTTTAAAAATTACAAAGTAATAATTATAAATCTTTTCATTTCTCCTTCTTAAACTATTCATTTTTCCACTCCAGTACTCACTCTCATTAGAGGAGATCTGATCTCACCCTGACCTCATTTTTCATGGTCAAGATTGAGACCACTTAACAAGACCTTTCTCAATGTAGCCCAATCTACAGTTTAGCAGATCACTTTTCCTACATTTATTCAATCATCTTGTTTCAGAGATTTTCCTCCCGTCCAATTTAAACCTTTCATCTCAACCCTTCCCAAATCGCTAGAAAACAATTCCACTCACTAATCCTGTTATCATCTCAAACCTGTCTGACCATTCAACAAGCGATGATTGCGCGCCTATAAAGTGCTAGGCACTGTGAATTTTGTGATCAATAAAACCGTGCTCCTCCTTTCAGTCTAGTGGGGAATGAAAACATGCTCAAGAACGATAACAATACCACCAAGAAAATGCTACAATTCCGGTAGGTCTGAAGCTCTTGGCTATATCCGCTACAAGCCAGGAGGCAAAAAGAGGGTAGCAGGAGACCAGGGCACTAAGTGAAGGGGTCTGAGGATAAGTGAAAACCTAAGGGCAGAAAAGGGGGGATTAGGCGTTATCATGGGTCGACTGAAGGAAGAGATGAAAATGGGCACAAGCCAGGGAGAGCGAGCAAGATGGGAATAGTCGGGAGCGGAATGAACGATAAATCCGACTCTGAAGGCTGGTGGGCTCGGGAAAGAAAAGGTGCGTTCGTTTCACTCACTTCTGCCGCAGGCTCTCCTCCCTCTCCTTGTCCAGGAGGCTAGGCCATGGCTTGTCACTGCCGTAGGGGCGTGAGTAGCCGCCATAATAGGCGGACGAGGCAGAAGCGAAAGGGGCGCCCCGCGGAGCCGAGGGCCGCTCTCGAGAGCGTGACCGAGAACGGGATCTGTAGGACTGGTTTCTGGAGCCTTGGCTGGGGCCACTCGACTGATGGCTAAGGCCATTCCGGTCCCCGGACCGAGAGCAAGAGTGCGAGCGAGAGCGGCGGCCCCGCGGGGAGCGAGAGGATTTGCTGCAAGGCTTAGGGCTCTTCGACGAACTGCGACGCTTCCCCCCGGAACCTGAGGCCTCCCACTCTGGGCTGCGGGAGCCAGACACCGGAGCCATCGCTGCCACTGGTTCCCCGAAGCCGTGGGAGAAGGGGGCGCTCTCGCGAGCCGGGGAAGATCTTGGTTGCCTTGGCTCCCAGGACCCGCGGCCGCGCCACCACCCGAACCTGAGGAAACCTTGGAAACAGTTCCGGGTACGTCGGCAAATTCCGTCCCCGGACCGAGGCAGGCCTGTTACCGATGGGACGGCGATGTGTGTGTCTATATAAAGAAGCCGGTGGAGCAACTCCATAGGTTCATCCTTCTGGTTCCTAGTGGGGCTGCTTAAATCTAAGCTCTACTGGAGACTTGGTACTAAGTTCAGCCTCCAGTTGAAATACCTGAAGGGACGGACGACAGGTCGAAGGACACATGTCACTGAGCGGCCGTGTGAACAGTAAATCCGGTGTAAATAAATAAATATGTGTATGTGGAATGTGTGTGTGTGTGTGTGTGTGTGTGTGTGTGTGTGTGTGTGTGTGCGCGCGCATAGAATTCATCTAAACTGGTGGAGAGTATAATGCCTAAGCCCCGTATTACCTAGTTAGCTTAGAGGGGACAAAATATGTATTAATGATTTGAGCCCGATACTTTTTTTTTTTTTTGCTGCACCCCCCCCCCCAGCCCCCGTGGCATGTGGAAGTTCCTGGGCCAGGGATCGAACCTGCGCTTCAGTTTCGACCTACGCCACAGCTGCAGGCAACGTGGGATCTTCATACATTCTAATTAGGTTCGCAGCACAGTATTTATCCCCCAGCCATCCATCACCACCAATGTGCTCCAGCAAAAGGAATTAATAACCCTCTCCTTGCCTAGCTCCTTAAACTGGTCCCATCAAATATGAGGACAAAAAAATGTTGGGCTACCATTTCAGTAAACAACCAATGTTCCCCACCATCAAGTCATCAGCTGCTGCAGTCTGGACCCCTCCCTGCCCCTGAAGGGAATCCAGGATGTTGAAAAAAAAAAAAAAAAAACCAGGATACTGGGACTAAATAGTTAAGATGCATATCTAAGGGATACTTTCTTTTTTATTTAAAAATATAATTCATTTACAATGTTCTGCCAATTTCTGTTGTACAGTAAAGTGACCCAGTTATACATATATTTACATTCTTTTTCTCACATTATCCTCCATCATGTTCCATCACAGTGATAGAGTTCCCTGGGCTATACAGCAGGATCTTATTACTTATCCACTCCAAATGCTATATAGTTTGCATCTGCTAGCCCCAAATTCCTAGTCCATCCCACTCCCTCCCTAAGGATTAATATCAATGAGCACAGACTCTGGCATCTTCCCATACAGAGAAAAGCCCTAACATCATTAACTTCAGATAACTTTTTTTGTGATTAGCAATAATCTTTTGATGCCAAACTACTTTTTTTTTTTTCAGCAAAACTCCTATATATCCTGGCTCCTCCCTTACGTCTTTGGAACAGTTCCTCTGAGCAACCTAAGAGGCTGTGTCCAGGGCTATAGTCCTCAGTAAAGTCCCTGAATGAAACATAACTGGCAGCTTTTAGGTTGTGCCTTTTTCTTCCGTCTCCATATGATAGCTCAACAATACATGGTTACTGGTCATTGTTTCTATTCATTTTATACTGTTTTTATTTTTTGTCTTTTGTCCTTTTAGGTCCGCACCGGTGGCATATGAAGGTTCCCAGGCTAGGGGTCTAACCGGAGCTGTTGCTGCCAGCCTACGCCAGAGCCACAGCAACACCAAATCTGAGCCGCATCTGTGATCTACACCACAGCTCACGGCAATGCCGGATCCCTTAACCCACTGAGCGAGGCCAGGGATCAAACCCGCAACCTCATGTTTCCTAGTTGGATTCATTTCCGCTGCGCCATGACGGGAACTCCTAAAATTTATTTATTTATTTATTTATTTATTTTTTTGTCTTTTGTCTTTTTGTCTTTTGTTGTTGTTGTTGTTGCTATTTCTTGGGCCGCTCCCGCGGCATATGGAGGTGCCCAGGGTAGGGGTCGAATTGGAGCTGTAGCCACCGGCCTACGCCAGAGCCACAGCAACGCAGGATCCGAGCCGCGTCTGCAGCCTACACCACAGCTCACGGCAACGCCGGATCGTTAACCCGCTGAGCAAGGGCAGGGACCGAACCCGCAACCTCATGGTTCCTAGTCGGATTCGTTAACCACTGTGCCACGACGGGAACTCCTAAAATTTTTTTATTATAGTTGATTTACAATGTTCTGTCCCTCTGCCCATTTTTTAATCTGCTTGTTTTTTTATATTGAGTCGTATGCTCTGTTTATATATTTTTTTATCAATCATGTCATCTGCAAGTGTTCTCTTCCATTAGGTAGGTTGTCTTCTCATTTTGTTGATAATTTCCTTTCTATCAATCTTAATTTTTGAAGGCACAGGGAGTTCGCTGTGGAAATTCTGAATCCAGTCTATCAGTAACTAGATGGCCTCTGAGGCTTTCCTCTTAAGAAGTAACCTATCAGGGAATTCCCACTGTGGCGAAGTGGGTTAAGACTCCAACTGCAGTGGCTCTAGTCACTGAGGAGGCCCTGGTTTGGTTCTCCAGCCCAGCGCAGTGGGTTAAAGGATTGGGCATTGCCACAGCTTCAGCTTAGGTTAGGTCACAGCTGTGTCCTGGATTCAATTCCTGGCCCAGGAACTTCCATATGTTCTGAGTGTAGCCATAAAAAATTAAAATTAAAATTAAGGGAGTTCATGGAGTTCCCTTTGTGGTGCAGCAGAAACGAATCCGACTAGGAACCATGAGGTAGAGGGTTCAATCCCTGGCCTTGCTCAGTGGGTTGAAGATTCGGTGTTGCCGTGGGCTGTGGTGACGGTTGCAGTGGCGTCTCAGATCCTGCGTTGCTCTGGCTGTGGTGTAAGCCGGCAGATGTAGCTCCGATTAGACCCCCAGCCTGGGAATCTCCATGTGCTGCGGGTGTGGCCCTAAAAAAAGCAAATAATAATAATAATAAAAATAAAATTAAGGGAGTTCCTATTGTGGTGCAGTGGAAGTGAATCTGACTAGTGTTCATGAGGATGCAGGTTCAATCTCTGGCCTTGCTCAGTGGTCCGGGATCTGGCGTTGCCGTGAGCTGTGGAGTAAATTGCAGATGCTGCTCAGATCCCTCATTGCTGTGGCTGTGGTGTAGGCCAGCAACAGTAGCTCCGATTTGACCGCTAGCCTGGGAACTTCCATGTGAGGTGGGTGAGGCCCTAAAAAGCAAAAAATGAAAAATTTAAAAATAAAATTTAAAAAACAAGAACCCATCAGGAGTTCCCTGGTGGCTCAGTGGTTAAAGATTTGGCATTGTCACTGCTGAGGCTTGGGTCACTGCTTTCCTTTGGGTCACTGTGGGTTCCATCCCTGGCATGAGAACTTCCACATGCTGTGGGCATGGCCCCCCCAAAAAAACCCTGCACACTTATTTTAAGTAACCTATCAGACCTGTTGTGGCTCATTCTTCTTGTCCTGCCCTCTTCCCTTTCTCCCACCCCCTAACTCCTGGCAACCTCTGAAATATTTACTGTTCCTACATTTGTACCATTTCCAGAATATTAAGCCAGTTGCAATCGGACTGACTTGTCTATTTAAAGTTCCTTCGTGTCTTTTTGTGGCTTGATAGCTCCTTGCTTTTTCTTTCTTTCTTTCTTTCTTTCTTTCTTTCTTTCTTTCTTTCTTTCTTTCTTTCTTTCTTTCTTTCTTTCTCTCTCTCTTTCTTTCTCTCTCTTTCTTTCTCTTTCTTTCTTTTTCTTTCTCTTTCTTTCTCTTTCTTTCTTCCTTTCTTTTTACAGCTACACCTGCAGCATATGCAGGTTCCCGGGCTAGGGATCATATTGGAGCTGCAGCTGCAGGCCTAAGCCACAGCAAGATCTGAGCTGCGTCTTTGATCTACACCACAGCTCATGGCAACACCGGATCCTTAACCCACTGAGTGGGGCCAGAGATAAAACCCATGTCCTCATGGATACTACTTGGGTTCATTACTGCGGAGCCACAACAGCTCTAGCCACCACTTCAATGGCTTGTGTCCCTTGATTTTGAAAGCAAGAGTGTGAGTAGGAGGTGTGTTTTCTATGTTTAGAATCTAAAATATTGGGCAAGTTCCCTGGTGGTCTAGTGGTTAGGACTCAGTGCTTTCACTGCCATGGCCTGGGTTCAATCTCTAGTCTGGGAACTGAGATCCCATGTCAAGCCACTGCTCGCCACAGCCAAAAAAAAAATCAGCAGGTTGTTAGGAATTCAGACATTCACCTTAAGACCTACCCTTTGCGTGCAGGGTGAGTAGGTGGATACAGCTCACTACACTTGAAAATTATATATACCCAGGGTCTCTGCCCCATAGCTTTCCACTGATATCTGAGAAGGAGCAAGTGTGACATTGATCAAGGCAAACCATAAACTATCAATTTCAAAGTGAATGTTAATTGCCTAATCACAGTTTGCAAGCTATTAGCCTACTTCCCTAAGAAAAAGTTAATTCAACACAAGCGCAGGGCTGGCTTTTTTGCTTATGGATTGTGCTGCTGGTTGGCAGACTCAGCTTTGCAAGGAGATTGGGAGACATGAGGGCTGTTGTAGTGGAAGCACATTTGGCCTTTTGTGAGGAGGGTACACACAGCCTCACTCTCTCGGGGCCTGAAACTGGACACCAGGAGGCAGAATGCCTCCACAGAGGAGGCTGATTACTTCCCTAGAGGTAAAACGGCTCAGTAATCAGATTTGGGTGGGAGCTTTGAGGCTTCAGTCCTTTGAAGAAATGAGTTCTGCGCAGGATGGAGGTGTCAGTGCTGAGGAACTGAACCTGAGCTGACATGCGCTGCCTGCAGCTGGCAGGGCAGGACCCCATGAGGCTGGTCTACTCTGGGATGAACTCTGTGTGCTTTCTTGGGCTCTGGGCCTATGTCCCAAATCTGTAAATGAAGGGAGTGAACTTGATGACCCCAGACTTCCCTTGCAGTCTCCTCCTTTAAGCTGGGTACAGAAGATAAAGGCACTTTGTTTGGAAGAGCCACGTGACCCACTGGGACTGGTTCTCTGTCTTTGCAGACCTTTTACTGCAGGGCCAGGGAACATTTGTCTCACTTGCCAAAGATGATCTTGTGTGAGTTCCACAAAGGAAAAAGAGTATGTGTCTGCTCAGATGATCTGGCTGAGGCAAGGATTGGCTCTCATTGGACCCCGGACTGCTTTGGTTTAGTGTAAGGAAAGACTCAAATGAAACCCCAAGCAAAAGCCCTGGCCTGCAGCGTTCTCAGGTTATGTTATCATAGCGACTGGCCCCTGAGGTGTCCACTCAAGGCTTTGAGAATCCCAGTCCACGCCCTGGGGTATAAATGAGAAGTCAAATGAGACCAACTTAGGCTTAGCAGTCAGGAAATGCAGTGAAGAACCCTATTTTAGCTCCATTATTTCACTCCAGGATTCCAACATTTCCTAGAGGATTCACATCAGCACCAAAGGACCACATGGTAAAAAAGCAGTTCCATGTGTGCGCTCAGAGCTGCCCAATTATAAGCACAACATCTCATGACCAGAATTCAGGTAAGTATAGGAGTTCCCTTCGTGGCTGGCTCAGCAGTTAACGAACCCGACTAGGATCCATGAGGATGCGGGTTTGATCCCTGGCCTGGCTTAGCGGGTTAAGGATCTGGCATTGTCGTGAGCTGTAGCATAGGTGGAAGACACAGCTCGGGTCTGGTGTTGCTGTGGCTGTGGCGTAGACCGGCAGCTGCAGCTCTGATTGGACCCCTAGCCTGGGAACTTCCATATGCTGTGGGGGCGGCCCTAAAAAGACAAAAAAAAGAATTCAGAATTCCGTCCTTTCAAAAACAAACAAAACAAACCTCAGAACATTCCCCTTCTTTGTATACATTTATGGCAACTCTTTATTTAAAAACTCACTTTTTATACTTCTTGCAAAGGAGACTTACATTGTTTTATGTGAAACAACTTTAGAAACTTTAGAAAGCAAGATCCAGAATTTTTAGATTATTGTAAAATGCTGAAACTACTGTATTCTTCCTGAGATTGTGTTTATAACTTTTTAGCCAAAACTAACATCTACAAAGACCACTTTTGTCTTTTAGGGCCACACCTGCAGTATATGAAGGTTCCCAGGCTAGGGGTCAAGTCAGAGCTGCAGCTGCCAGCCTACACCACAGCCACAGCAACACCAGATCCGAGCCTCGTCTTTGACCTACACCACAGCTCATGGCAACTCCATATCCTTAATCCACTGAGCGAGGCCAGGGATCGAACCTGCCTCCTCATGGATACTAGTCAGATTCGTTTCTGCTGAGCCGTGACGGCAACTCCCAAAGACCATCTATCTTGAGTCAACCTATTTGCTGGTAGCCAATGTTAAAGACTGTTTTACGAATCAATCTTATTTCCTTACATAATAATTTCTGACTTTTACCTTTGAGATATTTGAAGTACATGTTGAGAAATGCTTTTCTATGTGGCTAATTTTAAAAGACTTGTCCTTTACATTTTATTATATATTTATTTATTTTTCTTTATGGCCACACCTGTTCCCAGGCTAGGGGCTTGAATTAGAGCTGTGGCTGTGGGCCTATGCCACAGTCACAGCAACACCGGATCTGAGCCTCACCTTTGACCTACATTGCAGCTTGTGGCGATGCTGGATCCTTAGCCCGCTGAATGAAGCCAAGGATCAAAACCACATCCTCACAGACACTATGTTGGGCTCTTAACCCTCTGAGCCACAAGAGGACCTCCATAAGGCCTGTCCTTTTTAACTTTTTTATTTTTTGCTTTCTTTAGGGCCGCACCTGAGGCATATGGAGGTTCCCAAGCTAGGGGTCCAATCGGAGATGTAGCTGCCAGCCTAAGCCACAGCCACAGCAATGCAGGATCCGAGCTGCGTCTGTGACCTACACCATAGCTCACGGCAACACTGGATCCTTAACCCACTGAGTGAGGCCAGGGATTGAACCCACAACCTCATGGTTCCTAGTCAGATTTGTTTCCTCTGCGCCACAACGGGAACTCCTACCTGTCCTTTTTTAGAACTTAGACTGAAGGGAAATTACTCTCTGCATAAATGTTTTGGATATTCCCACTGCCCCATTTCACCACCCTGCCCTAAATTCTTTTGGAACCAGAAGAATTAGAGAGGCATTAAAAACAGCATATATGGTGGGAGTCCCCATCGTGGCTCAACGAGTTACAAACCCGACTAGTATTCATGAGGATGTAGGTTTGATCCCTGGCCTTGCTCAGTGGATTAAGTATCTGGTGTTGCTGTGGCTGTGGTGTAGGCCGGGAGCTGCAGCTCCGATTCAACCCCTAGCTGGGGAATTTCCATGTGCTGCAGGTGCAGCCCCACCCCAAAAGAAAAAAAAAAAAAAAAGAGGTGGTCAGGGATCAACATTGGGAGACAAAAAATTTTGTTTGCAAAATCATCCAGTGAGGATGGCAATGGGCAGGCACACAGGCATTCCCAGCTGTTCCTCTCTCCCAATGAGAGGCAGGGCTCAGGGTGCATCTCCTCTCTGTGCAGAAGGGCCCACATTGCATGCAACTGCTTTGCTGGCTTTTGATACCCATAGTGTGAAGGGAAAGAGAGGAGTGTGAAAGTAGTGGATAGTACAGTGTAAAACACACACTTTCCTCCCAAAACAGAGCCTCTGCACTGGGAGCCCATCAGCTGTGACACTGGATTTGATTAACCCTTGTGAGAGGAAATTCCGACATAACCATGGCATCTTATCTCAGCAATCACTTCACAGTAGGACCTTGGTGTTCACAATTAACCACATTTAACAGAAACTATCTTAAAGAAGCCTTCCTTGCTCAAAGCCAAGGCTGTACTGGAAAGAACTTAATTTTTTTTTTTTTTTAGGGCCACACCTGCAGCATAGGGAAAGTTCCCAGGCTAGGAATTGAATTGGAGCTGTAGTTGCAGGCCTACACCACAGCCACAGCAACGCCAGATCTGAGCTGCATCTGCGAACTTCGCCAATCCTTAACCCACTGACAGAGGCCAGGGATTGAACCTGCATCCTCATGGATTCTAGTCAGGTTCTTAACCTGCTGAGCCACAATGGGCACTCCAAGAACTTAACGCTTTTTAAAAGCGGGCCTGGCCTCCCTCACCAGCCCCCAATTTTAGTTTTGCTTTCTACTGTGGCAGTTTCACATGAATACAGCACGAAGAAACAACTGCTTCTTCTTCTTCTTCTTCTTTTTTTTTTTTTTTAGGGCCGCACCCAAGGCATATGCAGGTTCCTAGGCTAGGGATCTAATCAGAGCTGTAGCTGCCAGCCTACACCACAGCTCACAGCAATGCTGGATCCTTAACCCACTGAATGAGGCCAGGGATCGAACCCACAACCTCATAGATCCTAATCGGATTGTTTTCCGCTGTGCCATGACGGGCACTCCCAACTGCTTCTTCCTAATGAGTGATTATTCTGCAGTACTGCTTTGAGCAGCACGAAATCAAAGGATTCCCTTTCAGTGTTGAATCAGCAGGAAACAAGGATCTTTCAACGATGCTAAAAGTGACAAAATACATTTGAAGGTGTGATTGCTTTTGAGGAAGGTGCTGGCCTTGGTGGGGCCTCATCTTGTGTCTCCTTTGAAGCAGTAGTACCTGTGGGCCAGGAAGGAAGTCTCCTATTCCACAATGTCCTCCCCATAGAGAGGATAGGGAACAGAATTTGGAACATACTGGATGAATGTTCAGCCACAAGGTTCCCATGGCTCCCTGTGAATAGCCTCTTAAGATGCTTCCCTTAGAGTCTAGCATGGGTGGGACTCTGCCCTGCCTAGAAACACCCCGTTCTCTCACTAGGACTCATCCTGCCCATCGTGCATATGTATGTGGTCCCAAGGGGTGAGGCTGAGCACCGAGTGATGGAAGGCGGAGGAGGAATAGCGTAGGTCTGTTTAAACATACCTTGGGTTCTCAGAACACATCTGTGATGTGCACAAGTCTATTGGCAGTGACTAGGAGATGTCACCTCATGAAAGCACACCGTCATTCTGTTTGAATGACATTCCCTTAGAAATTTCCACCCATTCACAATCAACCTCATTTGATGCACAAAAACAAACAAGCTCAGAATTCACCTCTTTATTGAAAAGTACAAAAATGTACTCCACCCAAAAAGGGGGCACTGACTTTTTCCACTTATCCAGCTCATTTAACAGGCATTTGGTGACGTGCTCTTGGTTCTGTGCTATGCACAGTAAGGATATGGCAGAAAAATGCTCTGGAAAAACTGTCATGCAGACCAAGCTTTAGTGATGGGGCTACAAAATGGTTGCTGATGACAGGGGCTGATTCCAGGCCTAGCTGATGAATTGCAGCCAGTCCCTGTTGTTAATGCTATGCCTGGTAACAGGATGAAGAAATGTCTGTGTCTTGACAGCAGACCATCAGCTGTCCAGCTTCCTGGGTCCCTACCCTCTAGGGAAAGTTACCTTGGGTGTGGGAGAAGCTGAGCAAAGTAAAAGTCCTTTGGTCTCAAGGATATATTCAATAGGAACAGGCTGGAGATAATATATATACACACACATATATATGTGTGTGTGTGTGTGTATACATACATACATATATATACATACATACATAACACACACACACATATCTGGCTTTTTAGGGCTGCACCCATGGCATATAGAGGTTCTCAGGCTATGGGCTGAATCAGAGCTACAGCTGCCAGCATACACCACAACCATAGCAATGTAGGATCTGAGACTTGTCTGCAACCTACACCACAGCTCACGGCAATGCCAGATCCTTAACCCTCTGAGTGAGTCTAGGGATTGAACCTGAAACCTCGTGGTTCCTACTTGGATTCGTTTCTGCTGCACCACAACGGGAACTCTTGGGTTGGATTTTTAAAAAGGTTTCCCTCGAGGATATTCAAAGGGTCATTCATCTCTTAAAAAGATGGCTTGTGGGCCCAGGGGGTTTGTGGCTTGTCTTAATAGGACATAAGAGTTGCTGATGCCCCAGACACTGCCTTGATATTTCCGCCTATAGAGTTGAGGAAAATCCAGCCAAACTGGGACCGAGTTCACTAAAACGCACCACCACCAGATCTGCAGTCCGTTTCCATCACTGCACTCACATCTGTGGATTTTGTTTTTGACAAATACTCTCTTAATACACTTTATGGTTTTCTACGGTCTGAAACGGTACTCTTTTGACCTACAAATTAGTCTTCACTGCCTGAGCAAATGAAAAGGCATTTAAAATTAACACAGGTTAAGAATCTGGCCTGAATTGAAAGCTCCACCACCACTACCAAATTCCACAAAACTTACCTCTTCAAAATAGTACCATCAAAAAATATCTTTGGATGTTAGAAACTCAAGAGAACATTCCCTCATAGAGTTCAATTTGTGCAACATCTGCCAGGTATATATTTGTATGCAATTTGTCTCTAACCTTTTCACCTTCTTAGCAGTGGCACTTTATTCAAAATTGTTCTTGTTTGTTTCAATTTTTAGACAAGTTTTCAGTTCGCAAACTTTCCTCCCACCCTCCACCATTAATGTCTCCATTTTAGAAATATTTTCAGGCTGACAATCAAAGCATTCCAGAAAATTAAAATGGAGGGCTAACACTTTCTACCCTGCTTTACTGCAGACCTGAAACAAACAAACAAACAAACAAACAAACAAACAAACGGCAGGAGAACCAGGCACTTGGACTTTTAAGCTATCTCCCCATGTCAGTCTCAGCCTAACTAAATAGTGTGCAGGAATTATTCCCTTACTCTAATGCCCGGATATTTATAAATTTGCTTTTAGCTAAGAACTTATGGTTTTCGGTATTTTAAAAAATTTAACACAGTCAAAGCCTCTCATAACCTAGGTCCTTAGTGCGTTAATGTGCATATTTCCCAGATCAGATTGAGCCCCAATGTGACTCCACACAGAAGTGCTCCCTAAAGGACACCAGTGTTAGAAGGAGGTGAACTTTATTATATTTAATGTTACACAGAAAATAGGAGAAGTAGTTTGGAGAATAACAGGAGAATCATGCTACTTCTAGCAATGGGCAGTTTCCATAAACTGGGCTTTAATTACCCTATTTTCCACTCAACAAAGCCGCCAAAGTTCAAAACTCATTTCCCAAACTTGGAAAAGACATCAAAAACAACAACTTGAGAATGTCTAGAACAAAAGCGTCCAAGTCCTGAAGCGGTTTTACTGTGGCTGTCCTGCCTCGTTGTTTTTTTCGGGTTCACTGACCTGCACTCTGGCTTGGGTCACATCCATGCATATTGCAACCTCCTTCCTGAGGGAAGAAAATCACAAATATTCAGTATTTGGAGTTGTGGATGAAATTAGATATACAATGTACACTTTATAGTTGTTTTGAAATTTATATTCTCTTGGAGATCTCTTGTGGCACAGTGGGTTAAGGATCTGGCTTTGCCACTGCAGAGGCTCAAGTCGATCCTTGGGCCTGGGAACTTGTACAAGCTAAAGGCAGTGGCCAAAAAAAAAAAAATTAATATTCTCCCCAGTGCCTGGGCACATATTTCTGTAATACCCAGTTCCAGGCTTTCTTTAGGGAGAAATTTCTCCCCTCCCTCACCTTTTTGGGGCCACACCCACCGCATATGGAAGTTCCCAGGCTAGGGGTCAAATCCGAGCTGCAGGTGTCCTGGCCTACACCACAGCTCGAGGCAACCCCGGATCCCCCACCCACTGAGCAGGGCCAGGGATCAAACCCACGTCCTCATGGATACTAGTCGGGTTCGTTACCGCTGAGCCACACGGGAACTCCAGGAAGAATTTTCTGCAAAATTTATGCGAGCACTGAAGAACTGAGTATTCAAGATTAAGGATTTTTAATTAAGTATTTTAAAATCAAGACTAAATACACAAACAATTCCACGGCGACCAAATTATCAAAAATTTTAAATAAAGGCAAGATTCAATCCCGCACTCGCACAACAGTGCCTCACTCTCCTCACTCTGATCTAAATCCCAATCCAATAGAACGTTATTCACAGAACAAAGAGGGCGGCCAAAGTTTCCTGATTTAAATCACTTATACACCGCATCGCCCTCGCCTCGGAGCTCAAGGGCGGGCCGACTCCAGGGGCCTCGAGCCCCCCAAGTAGGACTGGCTCTGGGGCGGAGGGAAGAGACCTGAGAAAGAGCCGGAGGAGTCCGGGAAGGAGCCCCAGCGTCCTAGAAAATGGGGGGCCTCCAGAGGAAGCCGCTTACCGTGCAAACACGTCAGGGTACTGGGTGCGTCGGAAAACGCTCTCCAGCTCGGTCAGCTGCAGCCGAGTGAAAGTGCTGCGGTGCAGGCGTGGCTGCGGGTCCTGGGGCTTTGGATCCTCGCTGGCAGCTTCGGACGCCTCCTCCTGCTGCTGCGGCGGGGTCTCCTCGCCGCCGCCGCCGCCGCCGCCGCCCACCTTCTGGGTCTCGTCGTCCACCGGGTCGAGAGCCCCTGCGCCAACGTGGACTTGTTCTCCTGCAGCTGCTGCTGCTGCTCCCTGCTCGAGTTCCGACCGTGGATCCTCCTCGACGGCTTTTCTTGCTTCAGCTACTGAGGTCGCCGTAGGCTTCGCATCTGGAAAAGAAAAAGAGAGAGATCGGGGCGTTGGAGCCTAGGGTACGCGGGGCAGATGGAGGCGCGAGCCCGGGACCTAAGAGTGGGGATGGTGGCCGCGCGGCAGCGGCGTCGGGCCCACTCGCCTCTCCCAGGGAAAAGACGTTTCGCCAGAGCACCCGTCCCGGTCCGGGCACCGACCATGCGGTTCGTCCTGGAGCTCAACGACTCCCAAGCTCAGGTAACCAGCGTCTTCGTGGCTGCGCCCTGGTGGGGGATCCATGTCGAAAAGGCTGTCGATGAGCCTCGGCAAAATGCACTACTGCCCGCGGCAATCCCCAGGTCCGGTCCTCTTTGTGGTGCGGCTCGGGGCTATAGCGGCGCTGCCTCAGGTTTAACGCCCACGCGCTCACGTTTAGGCGTCGGTTACCGGTATTCCCGCTGCCCCCCGCGGCGGTGCGTGTGGTGGGTGGGGCCCGCTGGGGCGTGCACGAGGCCGGGGCGTGGCCACAGCGGGGTGCGTGTGCCGCCGAGGGTCCCGACAGGGGGCACGCGGTGGGGGGCGCGCGAGCTCCGACTTGTGGCGCCTGCTGGGGGCCGCGCTGAGCAAGGCTTTTGCTGGATTGTGGGAGCCGACTCGGGGCACGGAGGGGCGGGCGGGGGGAGGAGGAAAAAGACCTCACAGGTCCTCGGAACTCGGGAGAAAAGATGAGAGAGAGTCTCCCCGCCTGGCCCTCGAAGGGCGCGGGCTAGTTCTTAGTTCCCCCGGAGCATGAGACGCAGAGATGGGGCTGGGGAAAGCGCGCGGCTCCAGCGGCCCCAGCAGCCCCAGCCCACTGGGGCGAGGGTCGTCCCCGTCGTCGTGTGGGCTCGGAGCACCACTCTCCCCTCCGGGAAGTCTGTAACTAATTGTTAAGACTTTGGTTCTGTTCCATTCGCCCCCAAAGCCCCCGAATTGGGCTGGTGATTCCGATGAAATGATTAGGTGAAAGAAAACGTAATGGGTTTTTGCAATGAGGCACTAAAAACAGCCCGCCACGCCCTCGGGGGGCTGTATTTGCAGAGCACTCAGCGTGCTCAGATGTCCCCTGCAAGAAACCCATCCGGTCCCCTGCGAATAAAACAAACACTCCAGATTTGTAGTAATGAATCCACGTCAGAGTACAAGTATCCTGTCCAGTGTTTGGTGCATCCAAGAACGCTTACGTTGCACATGGCCCTTACTTTGGCCCTGGACGCGACTGTGGAGCGTACAGCATCTGCTGTGCAGTGCCCCAAAACTGCGCCTTTGGCTGCAGGTCCTCTGCAAAAGTGCACGAGTTCCCGGTGCTGGGTGAGTGCTGTGGACTTGAGTGAGAGTCTGCTTTTTCTTCTCCTCCTCTTCTTGGCCTCCCTTGCCTTCTTCTTTTCGCCCTCCTCCTCCCTCTCCCTTTGTGTAGGACCCGCGTCCTGAGCTGTTTTCCGTCCTACTCACGTCACCTACTGTGATCAGTTTTGACGTGGATCATTTATAACATGAGAGACCTACAATAACTGATCCTGGTGTGCTCTAGCCTAGCTGGGATATCCGTTACAATTTGGGTCGTGTGATACCTTTTTGTAATGTGGAAGTAGTGCTGTAATAGATGCACCTAGGTAAGATTTATATAGAGATAACAACGTGTAACTAGAACAAGTAGGTGAAAGCAGAAAGCTGGAAAACCTTTTTTTTGGGGGGGGGAGTCCAACTTCATATTTCTCACAGAATTAACGTGTTAGTAATGTGAATAATTTGTGGTACCTAGGTAGCTAGAAACCTACTTGAAGCCAGGATGTTGAAAAATATTCTTTTAAAATATTTCTTCTCTTTAAATGTAGGTAATTAATGATGTCTATGTAAATATTTTACTGGAGAAAGCTGTAAATAACTGAAAAATTACTTAAAACTCCAAAGCTGAAATTTTTTCATTGCTAAAGAGATATTTAGAGATTTTAGAGATCATCATCTCTAAAATCTTTGTTTTTCATGGAGGATTGTGCTATTACTATACATAAATAGTACTAATTATGGATAACTGGAGAGAAGTAGAGTAAGTTGTTAAAGGTGGTACCTGGAAAACACAGCCTTCTCAATGATAAATTCTTCTTCTTACTGAGTAATGACACAGATATTCAATTATGCTTTTGTAAGTAGCAAACTAGAGATAAATAGAGCTAAAAATTTTTCAACTCACAGTTCTCTTATTTAACTAACAAATTAGTGACAGATATGTGGTGATACCTAGATTATTCATAACTTAAGGATAAATGCTGATATCCAGAAAACAGGTTCAAACCAGGATGCTGAAAAAAAGTGGTTGCATCGAAGTTGAATAATCGTTCTTCTCAATACTACATTCTTATCAAGTATTGCAATAATAAGTTATTACTATAAATAACTATCGGCACCTCGGTAACCAGTTTAATAGGGATAACTACTGATAACCAGGAAATCTGTTTGAATCCAGAAGGTGAAAAACCATTCCTCACCACCCTAAATCTTATCTCTCGTGGAAATAAAGATTTAGCACTGTAGAAGAGTACTGGTGACTGGGTGAGTAGGTAATTACAAATAGCTACAGATGTCTAGTTGAAGTGAGAATTAGGAAACCACTGTCTTCTCAATCCACAATTTTTTTCTCACTGAAATAATGCAATAAATAGCATAGATAATTAGCATTAACCAGGTGAATACTTTACTAGAATCTAGAAGAATGGTTGGGATCTAGGAACCTGGGAAACACACCTTTCTTATTTCTAAATTATTTTAAAAAATACATTGAATTAGGAGTTCCCGTTGTGGCGAAGTGGAAACAAATCTGAGGAACCATGAGGTTGCGGGTTCGATCCCTGGCCTCGCTCAGTCAGTTGAGGATCCCTTGTTGCCATGAGCTGTGGTGTAGGTTGTAGACACAGCTCAGATCCTGCATTGCCGTGGCTGTGGTGTAGGCGGGCAGCTGTAGCTCCGATTCCACCCCTAGCCTGGGAACCTCCGTATGCCACTGGTGTAGCCCTAAAAAGCAATATATATATATTTATATATATACACACATATATATATGTAACTAGATTTACTTAGGTAAGTTTGAAATAGAGATAACCAGATAAAAGCAGGAAAAAAATTGTTGATGCCAGAAAGCTGAAAACCAGACATTTCTCCAGTGTGTCTTAATTCTTGCTGGAATATTAAGTTAGTACTACACAACTAGTGGCACCCAGGTAACTATATACTTAAGAGATAGGGAGAGACATCTAAAATAAGTTGATGTTAGAAGAAGAAATGCAGGTCGTTCACCACTCGAAATTCTTGCTTCCTGGTGGAGTTAGTACATTAGATCAATAATGGTACTTGAGTAACTAATTTAATATGGAAGAATAATTACTCGGAGGCCTGAATTGGAAAAAAATCCTCTTCAATTATTTGATAACATTTCATAATGCAATAACTCAAAAGTAGTATCTGGGAAATTAGTTTACAGGCAGTATCTAGAGATAACTGGAAATATTTGTTTTAGAGAGGAAGCTAGATCTAAATTATCATTTTTGTAGGAATAAGGTATTAGTACAATGGATATATGGTGATACCTAGATAATTATTATTTAGCTATAGATAACTAACTAGTGATAACTAGAATAACCAATCAAAGCCAAGAAGCTGAAAATCATGATCATCTCATAACTACATTATTATTATTATTATTTTTTGCTTTTTTTTAGGGCTGCACCTGTGGCATATGGAAATACCCAGGCTAGGGGTCCAATTGGAGCTGCAGCCGCCAGCCTACACCACAGCCACAGCAACACAGGATCCGAACCACGTTGGGACCTACACCACAGCTCAAGGCAATTTGGGATCCTTAACTCACTGAGCGAGGCTAAGTATCCGAACCCTCGTCTTCATGGATACTAGTTGGGTTCATTACCACAGAGCCACAATGGGAACTTCCAATATTCTTATTTCCTTGTTGGAATGAGTTAATTTAAAAGTTATCTAGTGGGATCTATGTAACTTTTACACTAGCGATAACTACTTTACTAGTGTTAACTAGATGTGACTAAAAAATCCAGGGAATTGTAAAGCCATTCTTCTGGTCACTAACTTATCACTTATTGGAATAACCAGCTAATACCAGAGATAATTATTATAACCTAAGTAAGTAGTTAAGTAAAAATATAAACCCATCATGGCTTGAGGTCGGGCAATGGAAAACAAATTTTTCTCCCATCTAAATTCTTATATTTTGTGAAATTAATTCATTAGACTAATAGACTAATTCATTAGACTAATTAATTCACTAGACTAATTAATTCGCTAGACTAATAGTAGTCATACCTAGAAAACTATTTTATTAGAGCTGTCTACCATAACTAGGTACATTGGTTGAATTTAGGATGTTGAAAACCCCACTTTTCTCACTTGTGAGTTTTTTTTTTCCCTGCCATTTCTAGGGCCGCTTCCTGGCATATGGAGGTTCCCAGGCTAGGGATCTAATCGGAGCTGTAGCCACCGGCCTAACGCCAGAGCCACAGCAACGTGGGATCCGAGCTGCGTCTGCGACCTACACCACAGCTCACGGCAATGCCGGATCCTTAACCCACTGAGCAAGGCCAGGGATTGAACCTGAAACCTCATGTTTCCTAGTTGGATTTGTTAACCACTGAGCCACGACAGGAACTCCCTCACATGTGAGTTTTTATTCCTTTTTGTAATATGAAAGTAGTGATGTAAACAACTAGAGTTACCTATGTAAGACTTGTAGTGAGATAACTAGATATAACTAGAATGAGTGGGTGAAGACAGGAAGCTGAAAAACATTTTTTTTCAAACCTGATTTTGTATTTCTTATAGAAAGAACACCATAGTAATATAGATAACTCGTGGTACCTAGGCATCTAGAGGTAAGGCATCAAGAGATAACTGGAGATAACTACAAACGTTTTGAAGTTAGGATATTGAAAACATATTTTTTTTTATGGCCGTGCCTGGGGCATATGGAAGTTCCGGGTCAGGGATTGAATCCAAGCTGCAGCAACGCCAGACCCATTAACCCACTTTACTGGGCCTGGGATCAAACCCACATGGACCTATAAATTATCATACTAAGTGAAGTAAATCAGAGAAAGATACGTATCATATGAGATCACTTATATGTGGAATCTAATTTTTAAAATGATACAAATGAGCTTATTTACAAAACAGAAACAGACTCACAAATTTTGAAATCAAAGTTATGGTTACCAAAGGGGAAATGTGTGTGGGTTGGGATAAATTAGGAGCTTGGGATTAACATAAACACACTACTATAATATATAAAATAGGTAAGTGGAGTTCCTATTGTGGCTCTGTGGGGACAAATCCGACTAGTATCCATGAGGACTCGGGTTCAATCCCTGGCCTAATTCAGTGGATTAAGGATCTGGTGTTGCCTTGAGCTGCGATGAGGTCACAGATGCAGCTCAGATCTGGTGTTGCCATGGCTGTGGTGTAGGCCGGTACCTGCAGCTTCAATTTGATCCCTAGCCTGGGATCTTCCATACACTGCAGGTGCAGCCCTAAAGAGCAAAAAAAAAAAAAAAAAAAAAAAAAAAAAAAAAAAAAAAAAAAGTAAGTAGTGGAACATCAAAAGATTACTGTTAATTAAAGAAAATTTGACATCTCGGGTTGATGAATTTAGCACTTTTTTGTATTTTTTTTGTTTTTAAATTTTACACACACACAGAAAATTCTTTTTCAGCAGACTTTAAGGCTAAAGGGTGTGAATTGGAGTTTGGCACTTGCCATCGGCCTCTGCGTGGATCAAATCTGCAGCTGCTGATCTGCAGCACCCCCTGATCCGGGGATGGTGGAGATCAGGCGGGAGGCACTCTGTGCTCCAGGAAAACTGGAAGAACAGGTCTTCAGATAGATATTTTTTAGATTTTAAGTGCCCAATTCTTGCATCTCCTCATATCTAGAGAAAATGCTAAAATCCTTCATGGTGATGTCTGCTCCTTGTGACTAGTTGTAACCTTCAGGAGACCAGCAACAAACTTTTATAAAATGTGTGCATGGCTGCACCTCCCCCTCACCTTTATCGTATGCAGTGACATTATTTCCCCCTGCCTCTTTGGGGCAGTATTTCAGTCATCTGCGAACGCAGCCACCTCCGAGGTTGAGCCGGTGAGCCCTGAGGGCTGTGAAAACTCAGGATACTGGCCGAGATAGCAGAGGTGCATATCAAAGAAATGATTTCAGGGAGCCTTGAGCGCTTTTTTTCCTGCTCCCTGCCCTTAATTGCAAAAACTCCTATATATCCTAGCTCCCCCATCGCCTCCTCCTCAGAGAAGTTTCTCAAGGGCTACCTGAGATGCTGTCTCCCTGGCTTATGTCCTAATTTTGCCCCAAATAAAATTTAACTCTCAACTTTCAGGTTGTGCATTTTTTTAAGTCCACAAGGGAAATGATACCTAAATATAACCCAGATCTGTAAGAAGTAATAAGACAAACAGAAAAGGCAAATATACATCACATACACAACAATTTTGGCAGATGGTTACATTTTATTCCCAGCCAATAGCTAGAGTATGTCAGCTATGGTGACCAGGTCGAGCAGAAAGTGCCTTTATTAGTACTGCCCTATATTTGACTTGGGGAGTAGTTCACTTCCAAGAGAAAGACCTGCAAGCACCATTTTAACTTCTTCCTGGAGGGATCAATCTTAGATTACTGAAGTAACTTTTGAATTCCAGGTCTGGTGCTAGGTTCTTTTTGTTTGTTTTGTCTTTTTAGAACCACACCCTCAGCATATGGAGGTTCCCAGGCTAGGGGTCCAATTGGAGCGATAGCTGCCAGCCTACACCACAGCCACAGCAACACAGGATCCTTAACCCACTGAGGATCAAACCTGCGTCCTCATGGATGCTAGTCAGATTCGTTTCTGCTGCACCACGACGGGAACTACGGTTCTTTTTTTGTTTGTTTGTTTAATTTTATTAAAGTATAGTCGATTTACAATGTTGTGTTGGTGCTAGGTTCTTCACATGTACTGTGGTGTTGAAGAGTCAAGACAACCTGATGACATGGATACAATCCTGGGAGACAAGCGTAATCTGACAGTCAGACTGGCTGTGTTTTGACCTCTGACCTTGACCAAGTGGCTTAAACTTTCTGTACCTGTTTCTTCCACTGTAAAATGGAGACAATAAAAAAGGGGACTGATAGTACTATCTCCTTCATTTATGAGAATCAAGTGTGTTAACATATGTCAAGTGGCTGACACAGAACTTGATACCTGGCAGGTGCTAATTAAGTGTAAGTTTTTTATTTATTTATTTATTTTTGTCTTTTTTCTTTTTAGGGCCACACCCGTGGCATATGGAGGTTCCCAGGCTAGGGGTCTAATCAAAGCTGTAGCCGCTGGCCTACGCCACAACCACAGCAACAGCAACATGGGATCCAAGCCGCGTCTGTAACCTACACCACAGCTCACGGCAACGCCGGATCCTTAACCTACTGAGCGAGGCCAGGGATCGAACCCTCAACCTCATGATTCCTAGTCAGATTCGTTTCCACTGTGCCATGACGGGAACTCCCAAGTTATTTTATTTTATATTTATTTATTTATTATTTATTTTTAAATTTTTTTTATGCTCTTTAGGGCTGCACCTGCAACATATGGAGGTTCCCAGGCTAGGGGTTGAATTGGAGCTGCAGCTGCCGGCCTACACCACAGCCACAGCAATTTGACCTAGACCACTGACTTCTAAAATCCTAATGAGCTCTTAAAGATTCAGAGCACAGTGTTATCACTGACTTCTAAAAGCCTAATGATTTTAGGGGTGTTATTATTTATAGGGGTGTTATCACTGACTTTTAGTCTAAAATCCTAATGAGCTCTTAAAGATTCAGAGCACAGTGTCCTATACTTGAAAAGGGGGTGTATCATTTTGTTTTCCACTTTGTGATTTATTTGGGGGCTTGCATTCATAGCAACATTCTGAGCCTCCTTCTGGGAGGAGAGAATGCCCGCCCTTCCCCCACACACATTCCCACTCCAATGAAAACTGCTTTTGGGGAGTTGCCGTCGTGGCTCAGCGGTTAGCAAACCCGACTAGCATCCATGAGGACATGGGTTTGATCCCTGGCCTTGCTCAGTGGGTTAAGGATCTGGCGTTGCCGTGAGGTGTGGCGTTTGTTGCAGCTGCAGCTCCAATTTGACTCCCAGCCCTGGAACTTCCATATGCCTCAGGTATGGCCATAAAAAAAAAAAAAAAAAAGAACATACCAGAAGGTGGTTTCAGAATTTCCTGCTTACTTGGGAGGAACCTAGAATAATTTCCCCTTCCTCCCAACTTCGGAGAGTTCTGGTTCTTTTTAAATAATCGTCAGATATCTGATTTTCCCTTGGCTTATTTGGAAACCAGAACTTTCTCTCTCCTGGAAGGATTAAGCATTTGTTTTTCCAAGTATATATCCCAAGTCACTTGCATGTGATGAACCTCTGGTGGAGAAAGCAAAGAACAAAACATTTCTCTCTCTCTCCTTTTTTTTTTTTTTTGTCTTTTTAGGACCAAATGTGCAGCATATGGAAGTTCCCAAGCTAGAGGTCAAATTGGAGCTACAGCTGCTGGCTTACATCACAGCCACAGCAACGCTGGATCCCTGACCCACTGAATTTGATGGGCAGGAGATGAGCGGAGGATAGGGTGCCTGATTTGAGGTTAATGACAGGACAAAGGGGTGCCTCCTGCAGAGACCTCTTTCCTACCAAAAGCTTTTTCCTGCCCAAAGCTGCTTACATGTTATAAGTCTATACAAAATGAACACGGTGGAGATTCACTTTGAATGTGGGAGGGTTCAATGCTGACCTTGAGAGTACTCCCTGAACAGCTCTCCAGTCCTCTCCCCATGCCCCAAAGGTACACTTGTTCAGTTGTGATGTTGGGAGGCTCTCCAGGCCCCCGGCAAAACCGAGTGCGGGTGGCGGAAGTGGTTTGGTTTTCTGCTAGAGTGTGTGATGGCACCTCAGAGGTTCCCAGAGCACTGCAGACAAGGACAACAGACAGTGATTTCAATGAAATGAAGTAATTTCAATGAAATGAATTAATTACAATGAAATGAAGACACTCTAATTGTTCTGAAGGTGTTTTCTGAAAGCAGAGAGAAAAACAGTTTGCTGCCACTTTGAGAACTTAGGTGACAGTTTCCCCTCCCAGCGACCACCCTTTGCTCTTTTCTGGAGAAGGGGGCAAATGGATGGGGTTGTCGTTTGCCAAATTGCTGCACGAGGGTAGGGTGGGAGGGACTAGAATGAAGTAATATTTGGTTTTCAAGGTTCCATATCACCCTGATCATGTTGTGACCCCCAAACTCAAGTTCTTCTCCTATAGTTTTATGTGAAATAAGACTGATGAAATAATATATATATACATACATATACATATATATATTTGGTTGCACCTGCAGCATGTGGAAGTTTCCAGGCCAGGGATCAGATCCAAGCTGCAGCTGTGACCTATATGCCACAGCTTTGGCAATCTCAGATCCTTAACTCAATGCACCATAGTGCAAACTCCAAGATTATTTAAATCATAGTGATTATAAGAGGGAGCAGAAAATTTCATGGTTGGTCAGCCCGGTTGGGCAGTTTCAGGTATGATCATTATTAGGTGGCTAGAACTTCACAGTATGAATTATTTCAGGGCTAAAATTTGTCATTTTGTAACTTCAACTTTTTTTTTTTTTTGCTTTTTTTTTTGTTTTTTAGGGCCACGTTTGCGGCATACGGAAGTTCCAGGCTAGGAGTTGAATCAGAGCTGCAGCTGCCAGCCTACACCACAGCTACAGCAAAGCCAGATTTGAGCTGTGTCTGCAACCTACACCACAGTTCATGGCAACGCCAGATCCTTAACCTACTGAGTGAGGCCAGGGATCGAACCCGAGTCCTCATGGATACTATTTGGGTTCTTAACCCGCTGAACTACAATGGGAACTCCCAGAAAAAGACAGTTCTGTTGCTTAACATTGTGATGGGGGCTATAGAAGACGTTAGGGACTCATTTGCACTGGAACCTGAGTTGTTTTTCCTTTCTCTATATCTTTTGTCATATAAAGCCCAGCTGGCCAGAGTCGCCTTCTTGTAGCCCACTGGCTACCTCCCAGCCCAGCTGACCACCCGGCTCCCTATACCCCAGCCACTGCTGTGTCCAGCCATTGATATGGATTCCTTTCTCCCCCTAGCTCTCCACAGCTGCTTCTTCCACTTCTGATTTTAAAATATCCTGTGCTTCACTCCTTTTCCTACTGTCTTCAAGGGGGATGGGACCAAGGCTCTTCCTTGGTCTCTGTCTTGCCTGCATTTCCCCTCTTAAACGAAGATTCTTAGGCCTGAAATAGAAAATCAAGTTCCAAACTTTGCAGTTCTCACAAAGGCCCTAGTTTTGTCTGGGCGCTGAGCTTTGGAGGGGCCCAGGTCTACCAATTTGCTACCTGTGCCTGAATGTCACCTTTTAAATACCTCGAGTCCCCTTGTTTGTGAAATGCGAAAGAATGGGCTTTCAGAGTCTTATGTATTCCTACTGGCATAATCAAGGTTTTCAAGCTATTAGCCGGCTTTCCCTAAGAAGTTAATTCAACGCATGCACGCAGCAGGCTGTTGTGCTGCCAGGTGGCAGGCCTGGCTGTGCAAGGAGAGTGGAGGAAATGAGGGCTGTTGTAGTGGAATCATGCTCAGCTTTTGTAAGCCAGGTACACATCGCATGCCTCTCTCAACACTCATGTTGGGTGCGCAAGAGTGAACAGCAGGATACTGCATGCCTGAAGGGCGGAGGGTCGGGGGCTTAGTGCTTAGGCTGAGAAACCTTAAGTCAGCAGCCTTTGAAGGAAAGAGTTCTGTGCGGGATGGAGGTGTTAAGTGCCGAGGAGCTGAACCTGCACGTGCACTGACTGCCCTTGGCTGGACGAAGCTGGGCCTGAGGAAGGGCTCAGTCACCCCGATGTTGGCCTTCTCGGAGATGAGCTCCACATGGTCTCTCGTGCAGGCCACCCCACCTTGCTGGGCTTGGGTTCCCTCATCTGCACTAGGAAGGGAATGGAGACGAGCGTGGTTTCTTCCTTTAACCTGGGTGTCCCCCAGAAGACAAAAAGGTATTTTGCTCGGAAGAGCAGCGTGAAAGGATGAGACCTGTTTCTCTGTCTTTGCAGACCTTTTACTGTAGGGCCGGGGAACATTTGTCTCACTTGCCAAAGATGATCTTGTGTGAGTTCCACAAAGGAAAAAGAGTATGTGTCTGCTCAGATGATCTGGCTGAGGCAAGGATTGGCTCTCATTGGACCCCGGACTGCTTTGGTTTAATGTAAGGAAAGACTCAAATGAAACCCCAAGCAAAAGCCCTGGCCTGCAGCGTTCTCAGGTTATGTTATCATAGCGACTGGCCCCTGAGGTGTCCACTCAAGGCTTTGAGAATCCCAGTCCACGCCCTGGGGTATAAATGAGAAGTCAAATGAGACCAACTTAGGCTTAGCAGTCAGGAAATTCAGTGAAGAACCCTATTTTAGCTCTATTATTTCACTTCCAGGGTCTGACATTTCCTGGGGGAGCCGCATCAGCACCAAATGCCTGTGTGGTGGATCAGTGTGTGTGCTCAGAGCAGGCCCCGTGGTAAGGACAGCACCCCCTAATCAGAATTCGGGCAAATGTAGTTTTTTTGTTCTTTTGACAACAACTCAAAACAAACCTCATTGCTCTGTTTTGTATACATTTATAGGAACTCGCCTCTTGATTTAAGAAGTCATTTTCCACATCTATTTGGAGGGACCACACTCTTGCATTGCCTGATAAAGTATTGTTTGTGGTCCCTTCCTTCCTCCCTGCCTTTGTTTCTGAGTAATTGTTGAAGTGGGTGCTTGGAGGAGTTTCCTTGTGGCTCAGTGGGTTAAGGATCTGGCATTGCCACTGCTGTGACTCTGGTTATAGCTGTGGTACAAGTTTGATCCCTGACTGGGGAACTTCCACATGCCCTGGGTGCAGCAAAAAACAAAAAACAAAACCAAGTGCTGGGAGTTTAGATTGTCAGGCACTTCCAAGATAGATCTCCAAGGTATTGTATTTGTTTGAATCAAGATCCAGTTTACATAACTCTAGTTTTTAAGTTTTTCCCCCAAACAGTTCATGCTGTGGATGAAGAATGTTGCGCCGTATCGGTAAGCAAAGGATGTTGTGGCCATTAAGCCATTAACCACTGCAGCCACCCGGCAGTGCTGTGCCCTGAGGGGATTCAGGGTGGAGAAAAGCAGGATATTGGCCCTAGATAGTCAGGGTGCTCATCAAAGGAAGGATTTCTTTGAGCCTAGATTCCTCTTGCTTCTTTCCATACTTAGAAAAGCGCTAAATTCATTAACTTGAATTAATAGGGCTTTTGTTTTTGTTTTTGTTTTGGCTCTACCCATGGCATGCGGAAGTTCCCAAGCCAGGGATCAAACCCATGCCACAGTTGTGACCTGCACCACAGCTGCAGCAATGCTGGTTACTTAACCCGCTCTGCCACAAGGGAACTTCCTGGTTTTCTTTAATTAACAATAATTTTTGATGTTCCCATTACCTGGTCTTTATTGCAAAAATCCCTTATGTCCTGGCTCCTGCCTTACCTCTTTGGAGCGCTCTCTCAGAGCCATCTGAGAGGCTGTCTTCTGGGTTTAAGTCCTCAGTTTTGTTTATCAAATAAAACATAATTCTCGAATTTTACATTGTGCATTTTTTTAGTCGACAATACCTTTTTCCTACTTAATTTGATCAACCTTACTATTTTGAAAGTTTACTGGCATGTGTTCTTCATTGTGAAAAACTTTAGAAAGCAAGAGTACCTCTAGAACTATTAGGCTACAGTAATAGGCTGAGTCTTTTTAGCCAAAACTAACATCTGCAAAGATAACCTACTTTAGGTGTCTGTATTTGTTGGTAGCCAGTTTCTAAAGATTTTTTATAAATCAAATGTCAGAATAATCAATTTTTGGTCTATGTCTTTAGGAAAATTGAAATGTACATTGAGAGAAATTCTCTTTGGGGCACTAGTCAATTTGGGGGATTAATTTTAGAAAACCTATCTCTTTGCAAACCTAGACTAAGAGTAAATATTATCTATGGCAATGTTTTACTTACAATTCTTTTTTTTTTTTTTGGTCTTTTTGTCTTTTTTTAGGGCCGCACCCGCGGCATATGGAGGTTCCTAGGCTAGGGGTCTAATCGGAGCTGTAGCCGCGGGCCTATGCCACAGCCACAGCAACAGCAAGATGGGATCCAAGCCGTGCCTGCGACCTACACAACAGCTCACGGCAACACCAGATCCTTAACCCACTGACTGAGACCAGGGATCGAACCTGCAACTTCGAAGTTCCTAGTCGGATTCGTTTCCACCACGCCACGACGGAAACTCCTGCTTACAATTCGTGTGTCTCATGCCACCACTCTGCCTTAATACATCTGGCATATAAAAGAGGTAGAGACACATTTAAAAAAGGGTATATGATGAAGACACCAGCCACTTACAGGAAAGATACTCACTTTTTAAATTTTTCCAGGCAACCTGAGCATGAAAAATGAATGTTCTTTATTAGGGTGTGTCAGACTGGATGTGAGGATTAACTGGGGGATTTGTACTGAGTATTCTCTGGGTTTCAGTCTTAGGCTGGAAAAGCTGAGTGTGGTCCTTTCCTCTGTGACCAGAGCAGGGGGAGGGGTGTGGTGGGGGGTGTGGGGGCCTGAGAGTGTCCTGCAGCTTATTTGTACAGACCCTGTAATTCTGAGGGTCCTTAAAGCACTAAGAAACCTAATGTTTTAAAAGGGAGAGTGGTCAAGAAGAATTTCTGGTTTCAAAATCATCTCGTGAGGAGTTCCCGTCATGGCTTAGGGGAAATGAATCTGACTAACATCCATGGGGACGCAGGTTCGATCCCTGGCCTCGCTCAGTGTAAGGATCCGGCGTTGCCGAGCTGGGGTGTAGGTCAAAGATTCGGCCCAATCCTGCGTTGCTGCGGCTGTGTGTAGGCCAGAGACTACAGCTCTGATTCAACCCCTAGCTTATGAACTTCCATATGTCACAGCTGTGGCCCTAAAAAGACAAAAAAAAAAAAAATCTGGTGAGAATGGCAGTGGGAATACACAGGAACATTTTTTAATTTCTCCCACTCCCAACAAGGCCTGGGGCCTCTGGGTACCAATAACATCCTTCTCTTTGTGGAAGCCTGACCGTGCAACCACTTTGCTGACATTTGACACCCACAAGTGAAAAAGGTGGGAAGAAGGAATAAAAGTTAGTAGACACCACAGCAAAGAGTGTATGCATTTCTAAGAAAACAGAGCCTCCTTCACACTGGGAAGATTTAAGTGCTGTGGAACTGGTATTCGATTAACTCTCATGAGAGGAAATTCTGATGTAACCATGGCACTTTATCTGTAGTCATTGCCACCTTTAATCACTTCTTTTTAAGGGCCGCACTCGTGGCATATGGAGGTTCCCAGGCTAGGGGTCGAATCAGAGCTGTGGCTGCCACAGCCACAGCCACTCGGGATCCGAGCCACATCTGCAACCTACACCATAGCTCATGGCAATGCCGGATCTTTAACCCACTGAGTGGAGCCAGGGATTGAACCCGAGTCCTCATGGATCCTAGTCGGGTTCATTAACTGCTGAGCCACGATGAGAACTCCCCTTTAATCACTTTTAATATAAAACTCCATTAAAGGAACCTCATACATATTGCTCAAGGTCGCTCAACAGCAAAGGTTCAACTAAGAACTTGATGCTTTTAAAAAAGTGGGCCTTGCTCTTCACTCTCCTAACTTATTTTTTTTTTTCCTACCCTGGTAGTTTCACACAAAGAAGACGCACAAAGTAAAAGTATGACTGCTTCTTTCCAATGAGTGATTATTCTGGAGCACTGCTCAGAACATCTCCTTATTCTTGCTTTGAGCAGCATTAACCCAAAAGATCCCCTTTTAGTGTTTAACAGCAGAAATTGGGGTTCTCTCAAGAATGTTAAAGGTGACAAAAATATATTTGAAGATGCGATAGCCAGCTTCTGAGTTGGGGAAGGAGCGATAAATACGCTTTTCTAGGCTGGTGGGGGGATGGGGAGAAAGGGAAGTACCTCTTTCCGGCCTTGATAGGGTCTTTTTTTTAAAGGGCTGCACCCTCAGCATATGGAGGTTCCCAGGCTAGGGGTCTTATCAGGCCTACACCACAGCCACAGCAACACCAGATCCTTAACCCACTGAGCGAGGCCAGGGATCGAAGCCACAACCTCATGGTTCCTAGTCGGATTCATTTCCGCTGCGCCACAATGGGAACTCCCAATAGGGTCTCTTTTCATGTTTCTGTTGAAGCAGCAAAACCTGTGGGCCAGAATGGCTTCTATTCCCCAGTCTCCTCCCCGAAGAGAGAAGATAGTGAACAGAAATTTGAGCACACCGATGACTGTTCAGCTGCCACCTCCCCATGAATCCTTGTGAGCAGCCTCTGAAGGAGGATTCCCTTAGAGTCCAGGAAACTTCTTTGATGGATGGGACCTACTGATAGTGATCCAGGGATGTTGCCTCATGAAAGGAGGCCTTCTTATCATTCTGTTTAAGTGGCATTTCCTTAACAATTTCCATACATGCCCCACCTGCCCCATTTGACACACAAAGACAAATATATCAAGCAATTACCTCTTTATTGATAATACAAGTACAGAGGAGGTATGGGTGGCATTGAGCAGCCCAGGTATCAGTGGCACCAGAAGAACCCATCTCCAATTTGGCTCCTGAAAGAAGATGGTATTTTAGGGCTCATCCAACATTATGATGACAAGCTGGTCCAGGCTAACAGGTGGTGCATCTTGAAGCATGGCTGCTCTCTCCATTCTTCTATACTTGGCCCTCCTATTCTTAAACCAAATCTATAATCAGAGGGGAAAAGGGATTGGTTCAGTATATGGAACAGTTAAATGTCATAATACAAAAAACAGCATGCAATCTCATATGCCATTGAGATTTTAAACTGCATCAGGAGAAGCTATTTCCTTCTTGCTCAAATACCTCATGAAAGTTACCACCACACCCCCTCCCTTCAGCTCCCCCCCAGTGAGCACCGGCTGTGTGCCAAATTCTGGCAAAAACTTATTATTTTGTCTCTCTCCTCCCAATTTTAATATTTTAATTTTTTCCCCAGATACTGGATACAGGTTTAGCTTATGAGCTGTTGTACCAGGTCCTTGCTGTTAATACAATGCCTGGTAATGGGATAAAGAAAAGTCTGTACCCTGACAGCTGATCATCAGCCGTCTGGTTGCCTCCTGCCCCCTCCTTACTAGGGATGGGGTCACCTTGTTTGTAGGGGGATTTGGGCATGGTAAATAGTGGGCCCTATTTAAAGTCATATCGAGGGGAACAGCTCCCTATTTGAAAAGCCTCTCTTCAGTGTGAAGGAATTAATTCATAGGAAGGAACATGTTAGATTTTAGAGCAGAAGGTTTCCTTCAAGGATGTCTAAGGTGTCAGCAGTCCTCTGAAACCTCTTGAGAGTTAAAAAGGTGGTCCAGCAAGGGAGCCAAGGGGGGCTGTGACTTGTTTTACTGGGACGTGAGAGTTGCTGAAGCTCTGGACACTGCCTTGATATTTTAGCCTGTAGTGTTGAGGAAAGTTAAGATCAGCTCGACCCAAGTTAACAGAGATTCAGAGATCTTTGGCCACCCAAGAGTTTAGGGAAAAGAGGCAAACCATTGTCACCATTGTCAATTCTGCATGCTCCAGCCTGCCCCACCCTACAAACCTTCCTGGGCTCAGGACCAGGTCAGCTCACTCTGCTCTGGCTACAGTTCCCGGATCCTGGACCGGAGCCGCTGTTGTCCAGCATGGCAGGTTATCCTAGGCGCTGCTACTCAACCAGGAGGTCCCAATCAAGGTGGAACAGGCATTTTAGGAAGATAGTCGACAATGAGGGTAAGGGGTCATAAAATGGCTCCTCCCTAAATATCTGCCAACTATTTTTGCAAACAAACAACAAAACTGTCAGTTAGACTTCACTATCTTCTCAGTGTCCTAGTTAATGGGGTTTTATGCTGTATTTAAATCCTTTTGAAAGTTTCCAAACTGTAAGTTCTGAGTGACACAAAGGGCCTTCTCTCCCTGCCTGAGACCTCGTTTTTATTCTCCCATCTTAGGATTTGCAGTCTTCCTGCTGCATGGATAGTCTAAACAAGGCCAGTGTAAGAGGACTCATTTGGGGGGATCCAAACGTACCACCAGTGGTCAAATCTCTATAAGCGTAACCAGGCCAAAGCTGGCTGTGGTGTGGGCTCACATTAGGTCTGTCTTCCCAATCCGGTTTTATAAAACAGCTCTATTTGCAAATGAAAGGTGGAAAACCGTGTTTTAGGTTTCTTGTGAAAATTCACGCTGTGGGTTTTAGAAATAGAGGAGAACGCTAAGTTTTCCCCCCAGATTTGTTTCCTGTGGCTCATATTCTCTTCAGAATGCCACTGAGAGAGGACTAGGTAAACCTGGGGACGGGGAAAAAAACAAGTCACTAAACCTAACGTTTTTCTTTGCCTCTGCAAATGCCCTGCCCAGCCTGAGAATGCGCTCCTAACTTCCTTCTTCTTCTTTTTTTTTTTCTTTTTTCTAATTCCCTTCTAACCTTTCCAACCTGAGCCAGGCTTGTGAGCCCAGTCCGTGCCATTAGGATGCCAGTACTCAAGGGCCTGCTTTGTGGGGCTACTTTTCAGACACTCCTGCTACCAGCTCTGCAGCTCCTTTCCGTCAGTGCCCTCGCTTACACATGCACTCTGTGGCTAAGTTAAACAACTCATCCTGATTTTCCTTTTTTTGTTGTTGTTGCAAATATCTCTTTGATACAAATTCTGGTTTTTTTTGTTCACCTTTTGAGCCCAAGACCTACAAATTAGTCTTCACTATCTGAGGGAATGAAAAGTACTTGAAATTAATACAGCTGGTAATCTACCCTGAAATGAGGGCCATCCACCCCTCACCAAACAAATTCCACAAAACTCACCTCTTCAAAAAAGTACCATCAAAATGGAAAAAAAAGCCCTTAGATGAGATATTCCTCAAGAGAAGTTCACTTATGCATTTAGCAGATTCAGTGTTGAAGCTGTATAGTATCTGTAAGGCCCATTTTGATATATGTAATTCTTCTCTAACCTTTTCATCCTTCTCAGGTCAACTAATATTAATTCAATATTATTCTTTATGCTGTTTCATTCTTTAGAAAAATTTCCAAAGCTTGCAAACTTTCCCCTCATTCTCATCATAATGTGACTTATTCTAGCAATGTTTTCAGGTTGATACATCAGAGTATTTTAGAAAATTAAAATTTAGGGCCAACACTCTCTACACTGCCTTACCAAACACTTAAAAACAAAAGAAGGGAGTTCTCTTGCGGTGCAGTGGATTAAGAATACAGCATTGTCACTACAGTGGCTTGGGTCGCTGCTGTGGTGTGGGTCTGATCCCTGGCCCAGGAAGCTCCACATGCTGTTGGCATGGCCAAACCTCCTCCCCGCAAAAACAAAACAAAACAAAAGAAGGAGGACCAGGCAATTGGACTTTTAAACTATCTTCCCCATGAGTCTTTTTTTTTTTTCCCCTATGAGTCTTAGTTTAGTTTTACTAAACACACATTAGTTATCCATATAGTGTGTTCTGTGGATAAACTACTCCTTCACCCCAATATTTATAAATTCACTTATTTAGCTAAGAGTTTATGCCTGCTTTTATTTTTTATTTTTTGTCTTTTTAGGGCACCTGAGGCATATGGAGGTTCCCAGGCTAGGGGTCAAATCAGAGCTGTAGCCACTGGCCTACGCCACAGCCACAGCAATGTATGATCCAAGCTGAGTCTGTGACCTACACCACAGCTCACAGCAACACTGGATCCTTAACCCATTGAGCAAGGCCAGGGATCAAACCTGCATCCTCATGGATACTAGTCAGATTTGTTTCCGCTGAGCCACAATGGGAACTCCTATGCCTGCTTTTAAATAATTTAATGCAATCTAACCCTTTTACAACCTGCTCCTTGTGCATCAATTTGAATACCTCCAAAGTCAGGCTGAGCCCCAATGCGACTCCACACACAAGTGCTCCTTAAAGGGCACTAATGTTAGAGGGAGTTGAACTTTACTGAGTATACACATATACATGTATAGAGAAATACGTATCTATATGCTTATAAAATACATATATATATATTTAATTTTGTGCACAGATTGGGAAAAGCAGTTCATTTTTCTTTTCTGTTAGGAAATCATGTTCCCTCTCGTAATGGGAAATATCTATAAGTTGGAGTTTACTATTCACAAAGACTACTAAAGTCAAAACTTATTTGCCAACATAAACAAAAAAGACAACATGATAATGTCTAGGACAAGGTATCCAAGTCCCAAGTGGCTTTTTTTCAGGTTTACTGACCTGCACTCTGGTTTCAGTCACATCCATGCGTCTTGCAAGCTCCCTTCTGAGGGGAGAAAACCACAGATGTTTAATATTTGGAGTCACGAATAAAATGAAATATATGGATATACATTATATACTTGCTTTAAAATTTTTATTCTTCCCTCAAGACCCTTCTAAATAAACTTTTTTGGTGACTCCTAGTTCCAGGCTTGCTTTATAGATGGTTTTGCCTCAAAATTTAAGGAGGGAATGGGTTGTTACTGTGTAGTGGGTATAGAGTTTCAGTTTTGAAAGATGAAGAGAATTCTGGAGATGAGTGGTAGTGATAGTTGCACAATAAGAATGTATTTAATACCGCTGAGGTGTACACTTAAAAGCGGTTAGGATAGTAAATTTTGTATTATGTATATCTTATCACAATAAAAAACTGAGAAAAAGTATAAAGTATAAAATGGGTAAAGGACTTGAATAAGCATATTAAAAGATGCTCAACATCGCTAATCAATAGGGAAATGCAAATCAAAATCACCATAAGATACCACTTCACATCAAGACAACTACAATAAAAAAAAATAGAAAAAAAATATTGGCAAGTACGTGAAGAAATTAGAATCCTTGTGCACTGCTAGTGGGAATGTAAAATGATGCAGCCACTATGGTAAAGAGTAGAACAGTATCTTGAAAAACTAAAATCAGAATTACCATATGATCCAGAAATTCCACTTTTGGGTATATACCCCAAATAACTGAAAACAGTGACTCTGTTATTTGCACACCCATGCTGATAGCAGCATTGTTCACAATAGCCAGAAGGTAGAAGCAACCCAAGTGGTCACTAATAAATGAACAGATAAACTGGTATTTATGTACTATGGAATATTATTCAGCCCTTAAAAAGGAAGGAAATTCTGACACATGCTACAACAGGTGAATGCTGGGGAAGTTATCCTAAGTGAAATAAGCCAGCTACAAAAGAAAAACACTGTATGATTCCACTTATATGAGGCACCCAGAGTAGACAAATTCATAGAAAAAGTAGAAAGATGGTTCAGGGGCTTGGAGGGAGAGGGAGGATAACGACTTGTCTTCTGCATACAGTTTTAGTATTGCAAGATGAAAAAATTCTGGAGATTGCTTCCCCGATGATATCAATATCCTTAACACTACTGATCTGGACACTTAAAAAACGTTAAAATAGTAAATCTTACGTTTACATATATTTTACCACAATTACAAAAAACAACCTGTGACCACAGTTTCCGGACCTGATCCATGTAACTACTGTAATGAAAATATTCCCGTTAATGGGCAGAAGGCATTCTCCCCCATCCTGGGGTACAGGTAGCTTCTGTGGCTCCGAGGGGGGGAAGCCAAAGGCCCCTGGAAATGAGTCCAACCCACCCACCCCCGGGATCCCACCCAGGTGCCCCCAGAGCAGGCCACCTACCTGGTGGGCACGTCCGGGTACTGAGTGCGCTGGAAAAGGCCTTCCAGCTCCTGCAGCTGCACCGGCGTAAACTTTTTGCGCTGGATGCGACGTTGCCGTCGGTTTCTGGGCTGTGGGGCCTCTGCGGCAGGTGCCACTTGGCCTGGCTCCTCAGGCGGCTGCTCCCCGGGCCCCTGGCCGCCATCGCCACCCTCGTGGTCGCCGTCGCCTTCTTGGTTGATGTTGCCCTCATGGTTCACGGGATCCGCAAGGCCTGGATCTCCTTCCTCAAAGTCGCGTCCTCTGGCTCCTGGCGCCGGACCCTGCACAGATTGAGATCTTATTTCCACTTCAAACACTCCCAGGCAGTAGTAGCCAGGGTCATGGTACTGGCACCTGGGTCGAGACGCCATGGCTGGCACTCCGCGGCAGCCCAGTGCCTCCTCAAGCTCTGAAGGCTGTGAGAGTAGCTGCCAGATGCCGAGGCTGGAGCTCTTTCTGCTGCCTGGTACGCGTTTGAACTGTCCCGCTAGGTTCAACGCCTATGCGCCCCGCCTTGGACGATTGCTATTGGCTCTCTTTTTACCGCCAGTCGCGGGGGTGGGACTTGCTTAGGCGCGCAAGTGGCTGGGGGCGTGGCCAAAAAGGAGGGGCACTCTGGGAAAGCGGGGTGCTGGTGGGGGCGTGGGCGTCTGTGGAATCCGGACCCTAGTTTACAGTTCAGGTCACTACTCCTTACTCCAGCACAGTGACTGCCCTGAGGAGAGGGGCTGTACTGGGTTATGCAAGCTGATTTTGGGGTGAGGGGAGAGGAGGAGAGCGTAGGGGGAAGGGGACAGGAGACCTCACACTAACCACAGGAGCCCTTGTGGAAAAGTTTGGAGACCCTCTCATAGTCCAACCACTCATATTTGGCAGCCTGCATATGCCACTGGTTAGATTAAGTTGAAATGGAGCTCCCGTCCTGCTCAGTGGTTAACGAACCCGAGTAGTACCCATAAGGACGCGGGTTCGATCCCTGGCCTCGCTAAGTGGGTTAAGGATCCGTCGTTGTCGTGAGCTGTGGTGTAGGTCGCAAATGCGTCTCAGATCCCGCGTGGCTGTGGCTGTGGCTGTGGCTGGCAGCTGCAGCTCGGATTAGACCCCTAGCCTGGGAACCTCTATATGCCGCATGTGCGGCGCTAAAAAGAAAGAAAGAAAAGGAGAATTAAGCTGAAATGATTTTTTTTTTTTTTTGCCTTTTCCTAGGGCCACACCCGTGGCATATGGAGGTTCCCAGGCTAGGAGTCTAATCGGCGCTGTAGACACCGGCCTACACCAGAGCCACAGCAACGCGGGATCCAAGCCGCGTCTGCGACCTACACCTCATCTCACAGCAACGCCGGATCCTTAACCCACTGAGCGAGGCCAGGGATCGAACCCGCAACCTTGTGGTTCCTAGTGGGATTCATTAACCACTGGGCCACGACGGGAACTCCCAAGCTGAAATGATTAATTAGGGTGCTGCAATGATTAGGGTGCTGCTTGCTCTCAGTTCCTGAAGAGGCTGCCGTGCCCCCGAGGATGCTGGGAGTGGGATCTTGGGGGTGGGTGTGCAAAGCATTCTGGGTCCGATAAACTCCACAAGAAACTCAGTGCACTCCTTGAGAATGCATTAAGTGCCTTCAGGACTTCACAAGTGCAGTTTGCATCTTGCATTGTGCCCCACCCCTACGACTCTGGCTGCAGGTCTAACACACAAGCTCAGGGAGTCCTATGCTAGGCTCCTACTGTCAACTCAGGTAAATTTCCCCCTCTCCTCCTTCCCCCTCTCCTCTCCTTCTCCCCCCTCCCTGGCTCTAGAAATAGTGTCCTGATCTCTTGCTCAGGAAAAAAAAAGTAAATTTTGCTTGTCAAATAAATAAGAAGATCCAGGCCAGATTGAGGTCTCTGTAGTTCTCCCTTCAAGATGTGTTTTGTAGATGCTCTGGGAGGTATTAATGTCCCAAATATGGAAAATACTTCTCATAATGGGCCCTGTGCTTGGTACCTTACATAATTTATCATTTTTCACCGTCACAACCACTATGGTCTTCAGCATCATTTTATGAAAGAAATTAAACTGTTTTCATCGGATCATGGAGCTTAGGCACCTCACCTACTGTGTCTAAGGGATAAAAGCCGCCTGCCTCATGTTTCTGGAGGATGGCTAAGAAATCGCCTAAAAGATGGTGATTAACCAATTAATTTTTGAAAAGATGTCAAAGGATGACAATCCCACAGCCTGTTTGGTTAAAAAATCAAGATATTTCCTCCTCAGGAGTTCCCATCGTGGCTCAGCAGAAATGAATCTAACTAGGATCCATGAGGACTCAGGTTTGATCCCTGGGCTGGTTCATCTGATGTTGCTGTGCGCTGTGGTGTAGGTTGCAGATGTGGCTCAGATCCTGAATTGCTGTGGCTGTGGCTGTGGCCGGCAGCTGTTGCTCTGATTTGACGCCTAGCCTGGGAACTTCCATGTACTTCGGGTATGGCCCTAAAACACCAAAAAAAAGGTATTTTCTCCTCAGATTGACTCTTGCTAGATTATGCAGGCCTCCTCATCTCTTGGCTAGATTCTCTATGATGAATTTTCTGCCTTGGAGCAGTTATCATTTGAAAGACCTACAAGAGTTTTCCTCATGGTTTGCATTGGATTAGCTAAGAAATCTGTGACAGCTCAGGGAATGTACTCCCACGTTATCTAATTCCTAGGTTAAGTACTGCCTTACTGTCATACCAGCCACACTAGTATTTATTTACACTTTTGAAGTTAAGTTTCATGTAATTTTTTTTTCCTTTTTACAGCCGCTCTTAGGGCGTATGGAAGTTCCCAGGCTTGGGTTTGAATTGGAGCTGCAGCTGCAGGCCTACACCACAGCCATAGCAACTCCAGATCCAAGCCACGGCTGTGACCTATGCCACAGCTTGTAGCAACGCTGGATCCTTAACCAACTGAGTGAGGCCAGGGATCAAACCTGCATCCTCACAGATACTATGTCCAGTTCTTAACCAAGTGAGCCACCACAGGGACTCCAATGTGATTTTTGCTTTTTAAAATTTTATTTTTTGGCCATGCCTCAAGTTCCTGGGCCAGGGATTGAACCCACGCCACAGCGGCAACCTGAGCCAATTGCATGACATTGCTGGATCCTTAACTCACTGAGCCACAAGAGAACTCCTATAATTTTTATTTGTAAACTTAGATGGAGGGCCATTCTAAGCAAAAGTAGATGGGAATCATGGTCTGATGTAGATTTATGAGGGCAGGAGCACTGGAGCCAGACAGCTGGCATCTGAATCCTGGCTTTGTTTACCAGGTGCTAGATGGCTAATCTGATGAGCTGCTTATTTTTCTTTTCTTTTTTCTTTTTTCTTTTGTCTTTTTAGGGCCTCACCTGCGGCATATGGAGGTTCCCAGGCTAGGGGTTGAATCGGAGCTACCGCTGCCAGCCTACGCCACAGCCACAGCAAAGCGGGATCCAAGCCGTGTCTGCGACCTACACCACAGCTCATGGCAATGCCGGATCCCTAACCCACTGATCAAAGCCAGGGATTGAACCCACAACCTCATGGTTCCTAGTCGGATTCATTTCCTGCTGCGCCACGACGGGAACTCCATGAGCGGCTTATTCTTAGTTTGCCTTGGTTCAATCATCTTTAAAATGAGGATAGGAGTTCCTGCTGTGGTGCAGTAGGATGAATGGCATCTCTGCAGTGCCAGGATGCAGGAAGGATCTGGCATTGTGAAAGCTGCAACTGTGGTGTAGGTTGCGACTGTGGCTCGGATCTGATCCCTGGCCCTGGAAGCCCATATGCCTCAGGGAGGCCAAAAACAAGAAAATAAACGAGGAAAACAGTGATACCTACCACTTGTAATGGGGTGTCATGAGGATCAACTGAGGCGATAATAACAAAACTTCACAAATGACCGTATCATGCAGCCTCACATTTCATACTTCCGTCACTTTCATATATTTTTTTTTAATTCACAAGGGCCCAAGAGAGGAGGGAAAGATCGTTATTCTCTAGCAGTGTGAAGTGAAGATAGGATTTTTTTTTTAGGGCCAACCCGAGGCATATGGAAGTTCCCAGGCTAAGGGTCAAACCAGAGCTACAGCTGTCAACCTATACCACAGCCACAGCAGCTTGGAATCCAAGCTGCATCTGCGACCTCCACACCACCTCACAGCCACATCGGATTCCCAACCCGCTGAGCAAGGCCACGGATCGAACCCGCATCCTCACGGATACAAGTCTGATTCATTTCTGCTAGGGAACTCCCAATGTTGTGTCTTTTTGTATCACTATGTGCTTCAGTCAATAAGCCTATGTTGGCTGCTTCATATATGTGAGCTCTGTGCCGGGAAATGGGTCAGGAGAGGGTTTATTTAACCCAACAAGTAGATCTTCCTAGGCCTATTCATTTTATTCCTAGAATCCAGAAAGTAATAATGTAATAATAGTTGCCGTGTATTAAGTTCCTATTCTGGGCCCAACAAAAGGACAAGCACTATAAAAGTTATAATCAGGTGCACAGCGGGGTCTAATTCATATTTTTTTGTCTTTTTAGGGCCGCACCCACAGCATACGGAAGTTCCCAGGCTAGGGGTCTAAGTGGAGCTGTAGCCGCCAGCCTACACCACAGCCACAGCAACTTGGGATCCGAGCCACATCTGTGACCTACACCACAGCTCACGGCAACGCTGGATCCTTAACCTGTTGATCAAGACCAGGGAACCCATGTCCTCATGGATGCTAGTCAGGTTTGTTAACCACTGAGCCATGATGGGAACTCCTTATTCATATTTTAACAATTAGATCACTCTGGCTCCCAAGTGGAGAAGCATCCTAGGAGAAAAAAGGTGAAGGCAGGGAGGCAGGAGGCTAATATAACACCCCACTTTAAGATGGCAGTGCTTAGGTTTAAGGCATGTAGGAAAAGTGAAAGGTTCAGGGAGGTGTTTTTGAGGCAAGTCCAGAGGATATGCTGATGGATGTTTGAAGTTGGAGAAAGAGAATGAGACAGCCGACCTGCATTAACTCATTGAACCCTCATAAAACCCCTATGATGTCACCACTCTTAGTCTCCCCACTTGTCCGGTGAGGAAGCTGAAGGTCAGACAGGTTCATGCCTTGCTCCACGACACTCTGCGAGTCAGGCTTTGGACCTGCTCTCCTAACTGCCTCCTCCCCATGACTAGTGGTCTTTTTTTGCTTCCCACAATGTACCTCTCTTCCTATTTTCTTTCTTTCTTTTTTTTGTCTATTGTCTTTTCTAGGGCCACACCTGCAGCACATGGAGGTTCCCAGGCTAGGGGTCCAATCAGAGCTGTAGCCACCGGCCTACACCAGAGCCACAGCAACGTGGGATCTGAGCCACGTCTGTGGCCCACATCACAGCTCACGGCAACGGCAGATCCTTAACCCACTGAGCAAGGCCAGGGATTGAACCTGTGTCCTCATGGATCCTAGTCCGATTCGTTTCCACTGAGCCACGATGAGAACTTCCTATTTTCTTTTTTTCTTACCCCATTTCTTTATTTTTTGTCTTCTTCTTCCCTCCTCCTTGACTTAGGATAGATAAGATTGTGCTTAGTCCAGAGGGCGTCAGTCAGTCAAAGAGACAAGTAACCGAGTCCTAGGTCAGGCTGATGCCCTGATGCTGCAAAGGGCAAGGGCCTTTCTCTGCTCAGAATCACCACAAAGACCATGGTTTCCAGTATTGCCTCTCTTGGCAAGCTTCAGACTTGGGTCTGCCTCTCCATTTAAGGTGCCAAAAATGTAAAAAAAAAAACCCCAAAAAACAAAAAACAAAACAACAAATAACCAGTATTTGTAAGTACACAAAATTTAAAAAAGAATAGGGCGCTCCCATTGTGGCTCAATGGTAATGAATCCAACTAGTTAGTATCCATGAGGATTCGGGTTCGATCCCTGGCCCCACTCAGTGGGTTAGGGATCTGCAATTTTCATGAGCTGTGGTGTAGATCACAGATGTGGCACAGATCCTGAGTTGCTGTGGCTGTGGTGTCGGCCGGTGGCTACAGCTCCTATTCGACCCCTAGCCTGGGAACTTCCATGTGCCATGGGCGCAGTCCTAAAAAGCAAATAAATAAATAAATAAGATTAAAAAGAATATAACACTGCTTCAGAGTACACAAGATCTTCCTAAAAATAAAGGACTTGTGAATTGTCCACCCTTAGAAAGGGTCTCTATATCCTTCCTCATGACAGACTCTCTAGGGGTTTTTCTTCGTGATTCGGCTTATTGGGGAAGGCTGTGTAATTATGAGTCCATATCACACAGGAGGAGGCCCAAGTCGAGTAAGCTGTCTGATATCCTGAATCTTTTTTTTTTTCAGGTAGAATACTTTATTTTGAGGGATCCATAATCTAAAAAGAATTCTTACAGTCTAACAGATCATTTCTTTTCAAAACCAAGAAGCATTTCATGTTAAATGTGTAAATGTTTTATATTTCAAAGGGAAAATAGCATTTTTTGGCCTTAAATTATTGAACTAGAGTTGATTTACAGTCTTTCAGGCATACGGCAAAGTGATTCAGTTATATATATGTGACATATACATGTTAATATATATATATATTCTTTTTCTGATTCTTTCCATTATCGGTTATTACAAGATATTGGATATAGTTCCCAGGGCTAGATGGTAGGTCCTTTATCCTAAATCTTTTTTTCAATGGCATATGGAAGTTCCCAGGCCAGGGATTGAGTCTGAGCTGAAGCTGTGACCTATGCTGCAAGTGTGGCAACACTGGATCCTTTAACCTACTGTACCAGGCAGGGGGGATAGAACCCAGGCCTCCAAAGTGACCCAAGCCAATGCAGTCAGATTCTTTTTTTTTTTTTGTCTTGTTTTGTCTCTCTCTCTCCCATTTTTTTTTTTTTTTTTTTTGGTAGCACCTGCTGCATATGGAGGTTCCCAGGCTAGGGGTCGAATTGGAGCTACAGCTGCAGGCCTACGCTATAGCCACTCGGGATCCAAGCCACATCTGTGACCTACACCACAGCTCATGGCAACGCCAGATCGTTAACCCACTAAGCAAGACTAGGGATCGAACCTGCAACCTCATGGTTCCTAGTCAGATTCATTAACCACTCTGCCATGATGGGAACTCCTCTAAATAGTTTTCAAATATTAACTCAATTTTCTTCACTACAACACTAATTGGGAAGGATCCTATGCAAGGGTTCTCGGGTGCACTAAGCATTGGGCAGAGGTCTGTATTTGTACTCTGACCTGGATTTGTCACTAAAATCCTGTAGCACCTGGACTTTCTCAAGAGGGGCATCAGGTTCCTTCCTTCCTCCCTCCCTTCCTTTCTTTCCCATAACTGTGGTGTATGGAAGTCCCCAGGCTAGGGGCCGAATTGGAGCTGCAGCTGCCGGCCTATACCACAGCCACAGCAACGCAGGATCCGAGCCACATCTGCGACCTATGCTACAGCTTGCAGCAACGCTGTATCTTTAACCCACTAAGTGAGGCCAGGGATCGAACCTGCATCTTCATGGATAATAGTCAGGTTCGTTACTGCTGAGCCACAACAGGAACTCCCCACATTAGGTTTCTCGCAGAATGCATCTGAGCACCCAGAGTGCTTGGCAGACCTGGCCAGAGGATCCTGCTCTCAGAGGTCCAGGTAGCACAGAGGGCTTTGACTTCAGCATCACTACAAAGACTGAAAGCAAGCAGCCTCCAGCAAATCATTTCTGTTTAATTGCTAGCTTCTTCAGGATTACTGGCTGCTGGGTACGGAGGACTGGGTCAGGAGACATCTCCAAACTGCTCCAGAACTAGAATGAAGTCTCTCTCTTTCCTCTCTGTGCCCAAATCAGCTTGTAAAATCAAGCAAAGCCTCTTCCTCTGGGCAGACACCCCACCAAGTGAGGAGTACTGGGCTGAGCTGCAATATAAGTCCCATTCAGTATACTTCTACACACCCCACAGGCACACATGTTTTCTAAACTCATGATTTCATTGATCAGAAACCTTTAAGTGGCTTTGTAAAAAATTTTGTATATATATACACACACACACACATATATATATACACACTCTTTAATAGATTGTTATACAGTATTTGAGTGAATAGTGAAAATATATTTGCTCTTAGAATCATGTGCGCTAACAAGAAATGTTACAAAGAAAATATCTTTGGAGTTCGTTTTTTTTTTTGTTTTTTTTTTTTTTTTGCTTTTTTTAGGGCCGCACCTTAGGGACATGGAAGTTCCCAGGTTAGGGGTCCAATTGGAGCTGCAGCTGCTGGGCTACACTACAGCTCAGGGCAGCGCTAGATCCTTAACCCACTAAGCAGGGCAAGGGATCGAACTTGCATCCTCATGAATACTAGCTGGGTTCGTAACCCACTGAACCACAATGGGAATTCCCTCTTTGGAGTTCTCTTATGGTTCAGTGGGTTAAGGATCCAGCAGCTGTTATTACAACAGTTCAATCCCTGGCCATCTTTGATAAATTCTGTCAGCCTCAAAAATTTTTTAAGTATTTTTATGTGTTATAAATATATAACAATATATCTGTAAATAATATAGAAAACATTTATAATACTCTAAAATTATTACATTATATTCAATATTTATATTTTAACTACTTAATATATCATTTTAAATATTATATAAAATATATTATTTATATTTAATATATTACATCAAACTGTTATAAATATATTATTTATATTATGTAAATATAAATATAATATTTATATACTGTACAAAATAACATGACATTCTTTATACATATATAAACCTGAAGCTCAACCTGAAGCTGACATACTGTCACCGAGACCAGACACCTCAAGAGGACCTGTCTCTGCTGCTGGCTACACTTCTGGACCTGACCAGGGATCTCGCTACGGACGTCAGTGCAGAGATGCACAGCTCCATCAGCAGCACTGAGTACAGAGAGTGTCTCTGTGGGTGCAACCTCAATGAAACCCATAACCTGGGAGTCAGCAAGGATGGGGAAGAACAGCATGTTCGGTGCCTGGATGGTGGCAAGTGCTTTAGTGAACTCCAGAAATCGACCTTTCCCTGGGGCAGCAGAGCCGATAGGAGAGAAGGAGGAAATACGGTCCAAACCTAAGGAAAGAGCACCAGCACCAGCAGCAAAAGGCCATGCTGGCTTGGGTGCTCCTGGCCCCACGGACTGAGGACCTCAGGAGCGCTGGGCTGAAGCCCAGGCAGCCCTGGGACAGGCAGCAGGCCCTCTACGACACCGCTTTCACCTCATTGCAGCTACAGGACCACAAGAACATTTTACAACAAATTTCCTGTCAGGACAAGTTAGCAAGGTAAGTGGCATGCTCAGGTGGCCTCCACTTTCCGGGAGGCACTGGCTGGGCCCAGGCCTCTTTCTCTCACCTGGAGCCTCTTTCCTCCTTTCCTAAGTGAAAGGCAAACTGGAAGTTCCAATGCCACTAATAAGAAATGCTATAAAAAGAATGCCTTTAATGAATCTTGTCAGCCTCAAAAATTTTTTAAACATATATTTTATATTTTATATAAATGCCATATTTTACATAAAAACTTGCCTTTAGGTGCCAGGCTGGAGGTAGTGTGTCCTGGCACCAGGCTAAATTTTTTTTGTCTTTTGTCTTTTTAGGGCCGCACTCACGGCATATGGAAGTTCCCAGGCTAGGGGTCCAATCGGAGCTGTGGCTGCTGGACTACACCACAGCCACAAAAATGTGGGATCCGAGCAGCTGTGATCTACACCACAGCTCACAGCAACACTGGATCCTTAACCCACTGAGTACGTTCAGGGAACCTGCATCCTCATGGAGACAACACTGGGTTCTTAACCTGCTGAGCCACATCAGAACTCCAGGCTAAATATTTTCATGCAGCATTAAAATGAATCAAACAAGGGAACTTGGGCCTGATGCTGTGTTTTTGTAAACAGCATTTAATTTGAACCAGGGTTGTGATCAGAGTGAGGCATGGCCAGTTGTGCAAGTAGAGGGTCAGATCCTCTCTGTATTTAACATTTTGATAATTTGTTCAAAATAATTAATTTTGATATTTATTTGGCCACACCCATGGCACGTGGAAGTTCTGAGGCCAAGGGATCGAACCCATGCCACCGCAGTGATCCAAGCCACGGTAGTGACAATGCTGGATTCTTAACCTTCTAGGCCACCTTGATTTTGATTTTTTTTTAATTGTGCAAAAAGTATCATTTATCGGGACTCCTGACATTGGAGGTCCCTTAAATTTAGTGTGGAGGGAAAACCATCACCAAAGCAAGGCCTCAAGCTAGATATTCCTGGATATTGTACCGGGGGGAGAAGTATTGTGAGATGGGTATTTAAAAGCAAGCATGATGAATGGAACATGGTGTATTTCATTTCATCTACAACCCCAAACACTGAATATTTGTGGTTTTCTACCTTCAGAAAGGAGCTTGCAGAGTTCCCTTTGTGGCGCAGTGGTTAACGAATCCGACTAGGAACTATGAGGTTGCGGGTTCGATCCCTGCCCTTGCTCAGTGGGTTAATGATCCGGCGTTGCCGTGAGCTGTGGTGTAGGTCACAGACGCAGCTCCTATCCCGCGTTGCTGTGGCTCTGGCATAGGCCGGTGGCTCCGGCTCTGATTCGACCCCTAGCCTGGGAACCTCCATATGCCGCAGGATCGGCCCAAAGAAATAGCAAAAAGACAAAAAAAAAAAAAAAAAAAAAAAAGAAAGGAGCTTGCATGTATGTGACTGAAGCCAAAACACAGGTTAGTAAAACTGGAAAAAATTATTTGTTGAAGCAGCCATTCTAAAACCTGCTTCAGGGTTTGGACGCCTTTGTCCTAGACATTTTTCCCCCTCTTTTTTTCAGCCGCATTTGCGACATTATGGAAGTTCCCGGGCCCGGGATGGGATCTGAGCCAGAGCTGGGACCTATGCCATGTCGGATCCTTAGCCCGCTGGCGCTGGGGATCAAACCCGCACCTTCACAGAGACAAGCCAGATTATTAACCTGCTGCATCACAGCGGGAACTCCTAGGCATTCTTAGTTGTGTGTTTTTGTTGCCTTTTCCATGTTTGCAGAATAAGTTTGGAACTTTGGGTCTCTGTGGGTGGAAAGTGGGATATGTAAACTCCTGCTTGTGGGCATTTCCTATTACCACAGGGAATGCGATTTTCTAAAGGAAAAAAAAAAATAGAACTGAACTTCTAGTCCTTGCATACAATTAGAAAAAAATATATGGATAATACATAATTAATACATCAATGTGTTATATATAATATAAATAAATATGTGCATAGCTCTATGTAGCATATATATATATATATATATATATATATATATATATATATGGAGGACTTCTGTGTGGAGACTATCTGTAAGATAGGAATAAAATTGATAAGAGGAATAAATGACATAACATACACAAGTACCCAGCACAATTCCTAGCCACAGAAGACGCCCTCAGAAATGTTCACTACTGTTACTCCGTAATATATCCTTATCACCGTGATATATTACCTGTGGAATATGTGGCATAATGAAAAGAGGCCCGATTAGGAACACACATTCTGGTTCTTTTAGAGATACACACTAAAATACTTACAGATGAGATGTGATGTCTAGATTTGCATCTGAATAATCCAGGGGCAGATGCAGGTGTGTTGGAGAATTGGTTGGGGTATTGATGAAACAAAGTTGGCTATGAATAATAGTTGAAACCAAGTGATGAGTACATTGGAGTTCATCCTGTGATTCTCTCTGCTTTTATATATGTTTGACATTACACATAATAAAAAAAACCCATGTTTTTGGAGTTCTCTTGTGGCACAGCAGGTTAAGGATCTGGCATTGTCACTGCAGCGGCTTGGGTGGCTGCTGTGCTGCAGGTTTGATCCCTGGCCTGGGAACTTCAGCATGTGGCAGGCATAGCAAACAACAACAAAAACACAAAACACATTTTTTTTTTCTGGCCACCCCAAGGCATATGGAAGTTCCCAGGCCAGGGACAGAATCTGAGCCAGAGCTGCAACCTATGCCACAGCTGCAGCAACGCCAGATCTTTAACCCATGGCACCGGACTGGGGATCAAACCAGCACTTCCACAGAGAGGAGCTGGATCGTTAACCCACTGTGCCACAGCGGGAACTCCCAACAACATGTTTTTAAATGACCAGGGTTGCAAACTCAAATGCTGACAAGGCCAGGCAGGTAGCATAAGAACAGCAAGGAGGGTGGGAACTGGCAGACTGGGGAAGAGTAAGGACCCTTCCAAAGGAGATGGCCGGTACTCAGCTCCAGCTCAGTGTTGCTGGGCAAGAAAGTTGGGCCAAGACTGCCAGGTTTTCCAGTTTTTCAAGGTTGGCCCCAAATTAAAATGTTTATATGAAACCTTCCATTCTTTAAATGTTGGCAACTGCAAAAGGTTTATCGAAAAGCATGCTGGCTGTCTAAAGCAGGTCTGCAGAATAGACTCAGGTTCAGCTGCCAACTTATAGCCTTTGCCTGAGAAGCCAAAGTTAAACAGTTTTCATTTTCTGGAGCAGAGGAATGTAATTGAAAGCACACCTAAAGCTAATAATTGGATGCCATTGTTCTACCCTGTAATTTCTCATCATAAGTCCTGCTCCTGTATGTGCCTCAGTCTCTCCCCTCTGTGCCTACCTGTGAGTTTCTCTCACTTGATCCTTCACTCGACTTACCTAGTTCTGATCTCAAATTTCTGACCCCTGAGGAATAAGACATCATGATTGTCTAGGACAGGAAGTCCCACGGTAATGAACCAGGTCCCACTTGTCCTATTCATACTTGTGGGCACATTTTGTAGCTGTTATTTATTTATTTATTTTTGGCCCTGCCCATGGCAGGTGGAAGTTCCAGGGCCAGGGATCGAACCTGTGCCACAGCAATGACCCAAGCCACAGTAGTGACAATACTGGATCTTTAACCTTCTTGACCACCAGGGAACTCCTGTAGCTGTTATTATTGATAAGCAGGCATCTTGGGAGACTCTTAAGAAACATCATGCCTCAGGGACAAGGTAACAGGCTAGGAAGTTCATAGTACCCTGGAGAAGAAAAAGGGGATTTATGAAACTATCATCTCATGTGATCAAGAACATTTTCCCGAAGTTCAGCAACTCTTTCAATCTTCCTTCTTTTTCTTCTGCTATAGTAAGTAAACTTTTTTTTTTTTTGTCCTTTTGTCTCTTCTGGGGCCACACCTGCGGCATATGGAGGTTCCCAAGCTAAGGGTCCAATCGGAGCTTTAGGTGCTGGCCTACGCCAGAGCCATGGCAATGCCAGATCCCAGTCACGTCTGCGACCTACACCACAACTCACAGCAACACCGGAGCCTTAACCCACTGAGCAAGGCCAGGAATTGAACCTGCAACCTCATGATTCCTAGTCGGATTCGTTAACCACTGAGCCACGACGGGAACTCCAAGTAAGTAAACTTTAAATGTAATACTTTTTATTTTTAAAAAGTGTATATGGTATGATGCCAGTCTTATTAGATTCTCTTGCTGCACACACATCCGCATTTACCCTCTCTTCTTCATCCTTGTGTGCATAGGGATGTCTCTGGGAAGGTTCATCAACATCATCAGCCCTGATTATTTCATCTTCATGAGATGTGAGTAGATTAGTTCTTTATACTTTTGACCTTTACAGATTCCTTGAATTTTCATAACACCAATTATTATTTTATGACTAAAATAAAGTTTTATGTAAAGGAACAAATGGGAGTTCCCATTGCGGCTCAGCGGGTTAAGAACCCAACTAGTATCCATGAGCATGTGGGTTTGATTCCTGGCCTCACTCAGTAGGTTAAGGATCTGGTGGTGCCGCAAGCTGTGGCGTAGGTTGTGGGTGTGGCTGTGGCGAAGGCAGGCAGCTGCAGCTCGGATTTGACTTCTAGCCTGGGAACTTCCATATGCCACAGATGTGGCCCTAAAAAAAAAAAATAAATAAATAAATAAAAGAAGTTACAGAAATTTGAAATTTTAAAAAAGAATCAATATTTTAATCTTGACTTTGAAGAATGGGAAATAAACTTGCATTGGCAGATAAAATGCAGGACCCTGACCTTTTTTTGGTCTTTTTTATGGCATATGGAAGTTCCCCAACTAGAGCTCGAATCGGAGCTTCAGGTGCTGGCCTAGCCACAGCTATAGCAACACCAGATCCAAGCCACATCTGTGGTCTACACCGCAGCTTGAGGCAATGCTGGATCCTTAACCCACTGAGTGAGGCCAGGGATTGAACCTGAATCCTCATGGATACTAGTCGGATTCTTAACCCGCCGAGCCTCAACAGAAACTCCAGGACCCTGACCTATATTTAAATTTCAAATAAACAAGCAGCGTTTTAGTATGTCTCAAATATTGCATGGGACATTCTTATGCAGAAATATATTTGTTGTTTATCAGCAATTAAAACATAACTCAGCCACCTGTATTTTTTATGCTAAATATTGCTACTGTAATACAAACATATTGTGATTTCCATAGGACATACTTTCAGTACTTTGTACTCTTCTCCCCATTCTAATTTATATTTTAAAAAGAGATTTTAAAAATATGTACTTCAGTTTGAGCCATTCCTGTATTATACACACATACAGTATATATGCAGATATATACATAGATATATGACAGTATACACCCTATATTTTATACTATGATACACACACACACACACACACACACACACACACACACACCGAACACAAAATGAATTGACTGTCCTGTTGAAATGGCCTCTCAGTGAAATATGTCCATCGCCAGTCCCTTCAGTTATTTCAAACACGGGGCTGAGAAAGAACACGGTCTCCCGTTCCGCTTAGACTCTCCTGAGGAACCGGAAGGATGCAGGGAACCGGTGGCACCGGTGACTCTTTTCCATGGATGCGCACAGCCCTTCCCGTCGTCCTCAGGAGCGCGCTCTAGGCGCGGGAAGGGCTTGCTCGACTCACCTGGAACCGTCTCCAAGGTTTCCTCTGCTTTGGGCGGGTACCCGGCATCGGCGGTCTGGAAGCCAAGGCGCCAGCTCGAGAGCGCCCCCTCTTTTCGCCGCGGCGACGGCGCTGGGGTCCCGTTCTGCTGCTTGGAGGGGGAGGCCTCGGGCTCCGGGGGGGAGGGTCGCAGTTGATCAAAGAGCCTCGAGCTCGCGGGGCCGCCGCTCTCCCTCGCATTCTTGCTCTCGGCCCGAGGACCCGGGTGACCTCGGCCATCCGCTGGGTGGCCTGACCCGAGGCTCCCGAAACCAGCCCTGCGGCTCCGGCTCGCGGTGCGGTTCGCGAGTGCGGTCCTCGGCCCCGCGGGGCGCCCCCTCCGCTTCCGCCTCCTTGTCTGCCAAGCGCGTCTGCTGCTCGCGCTGCTGCTGCGGGAGCGACGAGCCGGGACTCAGCCTCCTGGACGGGAACCGGGAGGAGGTGAGTGATGCGGCCGCACCTTCGCTCAGAGAAGCTCACCTGCCTTCTGAGTCCGCCTTATCTCTCATTCGCTTCTAAAAGGTCCCACTTAAGCATTTTCTTCCTTCTTTGTGCTCATCTTCATCCTTTAATTCAATCCATTCGCGCCAGCCCCTTATAAATCCCACTCCATATTCTCACTCTTCCTCAGGTCCATTCACTAAGTGTGCTGGTCTCCCACGTCCCTTTCCACCTCCCGATTTGCAACAGACACGACCAAACATCTAATCTACTGGAATTTACTTTATGTTTTTGTTCCCCACGACTCTGAGCTCATGGGAGGAAGGAGCCCTGTTTTATTCATCAGAGAATTCGCAGTGCCTGACCCTAAGCCGGCGCTCAACCGTTGCTTCTTGAGTGATGAACACACCTCTTTGGTTTAAGATAATAACAGGACATGTAAGTGGAAATTCTTTGTTGAGAGTTGGGAAGGGTGGAGAATGAAAGTTAAAGTAAGAGAGGAGAAAAAAGCCTTTCTAAGATCTCCCTATAATAATTGGGTATTGTTCCTATTATTATAATAAATGCTGTTCTTTTAAATATCCCTGCCTGGTGCTATGTATCATTTTCTTTCTCCTTGTCTTCTATTTCTATGTTTATTTTATTGTACCTTAGTTTTTTTCAGCTTTATTGTATAACTGACAAAATTGTTTGTATTTAAGTCGTACAAGTTAAATGTTTACAGCGTGAATTGACAGCCACAAGCTAATTAACATTACTGTCACCTCACATGGTTTCCCTTCCCCCTCTTTGTGGTGCCAGCACTTAAAATCTACCCCTTAGTACATTTCAAGTATCAATACAGTAATGTTAACTACAGTCATCATGCTGTATATTAGATCTCCAGAACTTATTTCTCTTGCCTAATTCTACTCTCTGCTTCTATGAGTTGAACTCTTAGATTCCACAAATAAGTGAGATCATGCAGTATTTGTCGTTCTGTATCTGGCTTATTTCATTTAGTATAATGTCCTCTGGGCTCCATTTTATTTCCTTTGTTTAATACCCAGAAGTGAGATTGCTGGATCATAGGATAGTTCCTTTTTTTTTTTTTTGTCTTGTCTTTTCCAGGGCCACACCCACGGCATATGGAGGTTCCCAGGCTAGGGGTCGAATCGGAGCTGTAGCCCCTGGCCTACGCCAGAGCCACCACAACACGGGATCCAAGCTGCGTCTGCGACCTATACCACAGCTCACTGAACGCCAGATCTTTAACCCACTGAGCCAGGCCAGGGATCGAACCTGAAACCTCATGGTTCCTAGTCGGATGCGTTAACCACTGAGCCACGACGGAAACTCCTATTTTTAATTTTCTTGAGAAACCTCCATACCGTTTTCTATAATGATTGTACCAATTTACATTTCCACCGACAGTATGCAAGGATTCCCTTTCCTCCATATTCCAGCCAGTACTGGTTATCTCTTGTCTTTTTGATAATAGCGATTCTGACAGGTATGAGATGATATTTCATTATGGTTTTTTTTTTTTTTTGTCTTTTTGCCGTTTCTTTGGGCCGCTCCCGCGGCATATGGAGGTTCCCAGGCTAGGGGTCGAATCGGAGCTGTAGCCGCCGGCCTACGCCAGAGCCACAGCAACTCGGGATCCGAGCCGCGTCTGCAACCTACACCACAGCTCATGGCAACGCCACAGCTCATGGCAACGCCACTGAACAAGGGCAGGGACCGAACCCACAACCTTATGGTTCCTAGTCGGATTCGTTAACCACTGCGCCACGACGGGAACGCCTTCATTATGGTTTTGATTTGCATTTCCCTTGTGAACAGTGAAGGCAAGCACCTTTTTCTTTTGCTTTTTTTTTTTTTTTTTTTTTTTTTTTTTTTTTTAGGGCTGCACATGCGGCATATGGAAGTTCCCAGGCTAGGAGTCCAAACGGAGCTGCAGTTGCTGGCCTATGCCACAGCCACAGCAACACCAGACCTGAGCTGCATCTTCAACCTATGCTGCCCCTGCAGCAATGCCAGATCCTTAACCCACTGTGCCAGGCCAGAGATGGAGCCTATGTCTGGGTGTTCTAGAGATGCTGTGCATCCCGTTGCTCCACAGCAGAAACTCCCTTTGCTCATTTTAAAGTTAGTTAATTAATTTGTTTACTTTTATTGAAGTGTAGTTGATGTATTTTTGCCCACTTTAAAATTTGGTTATTTTGTGCTTTGTTGTTTTGTTCTTTTGCTGTTGAATTGAGTTCCTTGTATATTTTAGAGATTAACCTCTTATAAGACATATGCTTTGCAAATATTTTCTTGAATTCCATAGGTTGCCATTTCACTTTGGCGATTGTTTGCTGGGTAGAAAGCCTTTTAGTTTGATGCAGTCCCACTTGTCTATTTTTACTTTTGTTGTCTGTGCTTTTGGCATCATAACCAAAAAGTCGTTGCCATGACCAATGTCAGGAAACTTTTCCTTATGTTTTCTTCTAGCAGTTTTACTATTTTAGGTTTTATGTTAAATTTTTTACTAATTGGCACTCATTACCCTACCCCTTTTCTTTTTTTTTTCTTTTTAAGCCACACCTGCAGCATATGGAAGCTCCTGGGCTAGGAGCTGCAGGTGCTGGCATATGCCACAGCCACAGCAATGCCAGATCTGAGCCATGTCTGCGACCTACATCACAGCTCATGGCAACGCTGGATGCCTAACCCACTGAGCGAGTCCAGGGATCAAACCCGCATCCTCCTGGATACTAATTGGGTTCATAACCTGCTGAGCCACAACGGGAACTCCCTCTTTTTCTTTTTTTACCTTTTAAAAATTGGCAGGATTTCCCTTGTGCATCAGGTTAAGGATCTGGTGTTGTGACTGCAGTGGCTTGGGTTGTTGCTGTGGCATGGGTTAGATCCCTGGCCTGGGAACTTCCATGCTGTGGGCCCGGCCCAAAAAACCTGCAAAATAGTTGAGGTACAATATTATATAAGTTACAGGTTTATAACATAGTGATTTATAATTTTATAAGATTATATTCCATTTAAAGTTATTATAAAGTATTTACTATATTCCCTGTGTTGTACGATATATCCTTCTAGTTCATTTATTTTAGTTCATTTATTTTATACATAACGGTTTGTACCTCTTAATCCTCTACCCCCGTCTTGCCCCTTCCACCTTCCCTCTTCCCACTGGTAACCACTAGTTTGTTCTCTATCTCTGTGAACAGATTTATCGGGGGCTGGTGATACATACTTGGAAGATGTTGATGATTAGATAGACCCAGAACTAGAAGAAGCTTATGAAAAGTTTTGTTTGGCATCAGAGTGTAAGCAAAAACAGCAAAATTAAATTTCAGTGTATGTTTTATTTATTTATTTGGTCTTTTTGTCTTTTCTAGGGCCACACCCAGGGCATATGGAGGTTAGGGGTCCAATCCGACCTGTAGCCTCCAGCCTACGCCAGAGCCACAGCAAAGCAGCAACGCGGGATCCGAGCCGCGTCTGCGACCTACACCACAGCTCACGGCAACACCGGATCCTTAACCCACTGAGCGAGGCCAGGGATTGAACCTGCAACCTCATTGTTCCTAGTCAGATTCATTAACCACTGAGCCACGATGGGAACTCCTGTATATAAGTTTTATAAAGCAATTTAGGTTATGGTGATTTAGCAGAACACAGGAAAGCAAGAAAATATGTCACACTTTTACCAGATTAAAGATGTTGAGTTATGTTACCAATGTACACAACTTTAATTTTGTTTAACACTCTGCCAAAATAAACTTTATTCCCTATAATTTAAAATGTATAGGAGTTCCCACTGTAGCACAGTGGGTTAATGATCCGGCTTGTCTCTGTAGAGGTGCCAATTAGATCCCTAGCTCGGTGCAGTGGGTTAAGGATCAAGCACTTCTAGAGCTGTGACATAGTTTGAAGCTCTGGCTTGGATTTGATTCCGGGCCTGGGAACTTCCATATGCTTCAGAGGCAGCCAAAAAAGAAGAAAATATGTATATAATAGTTGATTATATGCATTTAATTCCACTGTTTTGGCTAAAATAAAACAATTTTGAAATAAACGAAATGTTGAAAGTAAATTTTGCCAGCTGGTTAGAAGCTTTTTCTTTCTTTCTTTTTTTTTTTTTTTTGTCTTTTTGCCATTTCTTGGGCCGCTCCCACGGCATATGGAGGTTCCCAGGCTAGGTAGGCGTCGAGCTGTAGCCACTCGTCTACGCCACAGCCACAGCAACGTGGGATCCGAGCCTCGTCTACAACCTACACCACAGCTCACGGCAATGCCAGATCCTTAACCCACTGAGCGAGGCCAGGGATCAAACCTGCAACCTCATGGTTCCTAGTCAGATTCGTTAACCACTGCACCACGACGGGAACTCCTCCTTCCTTCCTTCCTTCCTTCCTTCCTCCTTTCTTTCTTTCTTTCTTTCTTTCTTTCTTTCTTTCGTTCTTTCGTTCTTTCGTTCTTTCTTTCTTTCTTTCTTCCTTTTTATTTCTTTCTGGCCATGCCCACAGCATGGAGAAGTCCCTGGGCCAGGGATCAAGCCTGTGCCAGAGCAGTGACCTGAGGACAGTCATAGCAGGGACAATGCTGGATCCTTAACCCACGAGCCACCAGGGAATACCAGAAGTTTATCCTTTATTTATTTATTATTAGTATTATTATTGGCCGAACTCTTCGAATGTGGAAGTTCCTGGGCCAGGGATCAAACCCGAGCCACAACTGCAGCAATGCCAGATTCTTAACCCGCTGTACCACACAGGAACTTCAGAAGCTTATCCTTTATAGGCTAAACTTTTTTTTTTTTCTGTCTTTTTGCTATTTCTTGGGCCGCTCCCGCGGCATATGGAGGTTCCCAGCTAGGGGTCCAATCGGAGCTGTAGCCACCAGCCTACGCCAGAGCCACAGCAACGCGGGATCCGAGCCGTGTCTGCAACCTACACCACAGCTCACAGCAACGCCTGATCGTTAACCCACTGAGCAAGGGCAGGGACCGAACCCACAACCTCATGGTTCCTAGTCGGATTCGTTCACTACTGCACCACGACGGGAACTCCAGCTTATCCTTTAAATTCTACTTTTCTTGAGGGAAAAAGTCTTAGCCTAGAAATACATATTACTGCAAAATGCAATATCCTTTTTTTGATGTGAATATTATAGCATTCATTTAGTTTTCCATTTACTGTCTCAGTGAATTGAGTTTCAAATATGAATCACAGTCATGCATATCTTTAGCATATCTATAGTCTTAGACTATATCATTAACAACTGATTTACATATACAGATACTGTTTGATTTCAAAGGCTTTTAAAAAAGGGATTAAAAAAAGACTTAGAACTCCCAACTAAACAACCAAGATTCTTCACTGAGGATTTATTGCAGTTACAGAATTGTTCTTTTTTTTTTTTTTTTACCTAACCTTATTACCCTAAAGCCTAGATATTATTCTGTTTTATTTATATGACTTTATCACTTTCATTTTATAGCATGTATTACATTGACTTTTAAGCTAGAGAATTTTACTAGATATTTGTCACTCAAGTTTTCATCTGCTTTCCTCTTTCTTTTTGCTTTTTTTTTTTTTTTTTTTGTCTTTTTAGGGCCTCATCCTTGGCATATGGATGTTCCCAGGCTAGGGGTTGAATCGGAGCTGCAGCTGCCAGCCGATGCCACAGCCACAGCAATGCCAGATCCAAGTCGAATCTTCGACCTACACCACAGCTCACAGGAAGGCTGGATCCTTAACCCACTGATCAGGGCCAGGGATCAAACCTACATCCTCATGGATACTAGTCAGGTTCTTAACCCGCTGAGCCACAACAGGAACTCGTTCATCTGCTTTCTTTTTCTTTTTTTTTTTTTTTTGGTCTTTTTGTCTTTTTTTTGTTGTTGTTGTTGCTATTTCTTGGGCCGCTCCCGTGGCATATGGAGGTTCCCAGGCTAGGGGTCAAATCGGAGCTGTAGCCACCGGCCTACACCAGAGCCACAGCAACTCAGGATCCGAGCCGCGTCTGCAACCTACACCACAGCTCACGGCAACGCCGGATCGTTAACCCACTGAGCAAGGGCAGGGACCGAACCCGCAACCTCATGGTTCCTAGTCGGATTCGTTAACCACTGCGCCACGACGGGAACTCCTGCTTTCTGATATATAGACCTTGAGAATCACTTTTCTAATACTTTTACCATAACGTGGTACCACCTCAGCCCTATTTTACTAATATTTTTACCTAATGTCAAAAATCTTTTTCGGCTAACTAAAAGTAAAACTTATGTACAAGAGGATTGCTTGTAAATATGCATGTAAATAGTTATGTTAATAACACATTGTTTTACCTTTGGTACATCATTGTTAATACAGTTAGCTTTCCTTTCTGCTTGTTTGTTCAGTCCACTTTCTCTTTCTGCTGTTTCTTTTTTTTTTTAATCTTTTTTTTTTTTTTTTTTTTTTTTTTTTTTTTTTTTTTTTTTAGTGTCCCACTTGAGGCATATGGAGGTTCCCAGGCTAGGGGTTGAATCGGAACTGTAGCTGCGGCCTATACCACAGCCACAGCAACAAAGGATCCGAGCCGCATCTGTGTCCACAGCTCACAGCAATGCCAGATCCTTAGCCCACTGAGCAAGGCCAGGGATCAAATCTGCATCCTCATGGAGGCTAGTCAGATTCTTTTCCACTGAGCTACGACGGGAACTCCATGCCACTTTGTTTTTACTGGATGTTTAAATTTTTAGTGCATTTTGAGTTGAGATTTTTTTCGGTTAAGCTTCCAATTTCATTTTCTGCCTGTGGCTCTCCAGTTTCTTGTTCCAGATTATACGTGATTTTAAGTTACCTATTTTCCTTCTCTCCATGACTTGTTTATGTCTTTGGTCCTTTTTACAGTACCTGGACACTTAATTAAACAATTATACATAGACAAATGTGTATGTGTTCAGCTCCAATTCGATCCCTGCCCTGGGAACTTCCATATGCCACAGGTGAAGCCCTAAAAAGACCAAAAAATAAAAATAAATAAATAAAAAATAAAGAGAGAGAGAGAGTGACTCGAACACCAATGTGTGATAGGTGTCTAGTGAATCGGTCCCATTTCAAGGGAAGTAAGAGCTCAGAAGTCCAGAGTACTAGAGGCTGGGAAAGCTTCTTCCAAGAGATGGGATTGAGCTAGATCTCGAAACATCTAAAAGTCAACAATAGGAGTTTCCGTCGTGGCACAGTGGTTAACGAATCTGACTAGGAACCATGAGGTTGCAGGTTCGATCCCTGGCCTTGCTCAGTGGGTTAAGGGTCTGGCGTTGCCATGAGCTGTGGTGTAGGTTGCAGACGAGGCTCGGATCCCACGTTGCTGTGGCTCTGGCATAGGCCGGTGGCTACGGCTCTGATTAGACCCCTAGCCTGGTAACCTCCATATGCCATGGGAGCGGCTCTAGAAAAGGCAAAAAGACCAAAAAAAAAAAAAAAAAAAAAAGTCGACAGTAATTAGCATATTGCATTTCTTTTTTTCTTTTTAGGGCCATGCCGCAGCATATGGAAGTTCCCAGGCCAGGGGTCGAATCAGAGATGCAGCTGTGGCCTACATACACCACAGCCACAGCAACAGCGGATCCGAGTCGCATCTGCAATGTATGCCTCAATGTATCTTGCGGCAATGCCAGATCCTTGACCCACTGGGTGAGGCTGGGGGTCAAACCTCCATCCTCACAGAGACAACATGGGGTCCTGAGCCTGCTAAGACACAATGGGAACTCCCCACGTTGCATTTCTTTTACCACTGAGTAGACTAAAGGCAAAGAGCTTTCCCCAATCCTAGCAAGGATCAAGAATGTCATGTAAGGGTAATTGCAGCTCTAGGTGGGATTTGATCCCTGGCCTGGGAACTTCCATATGCCGAGAGTGTGGCTGAAAAAGAAAAAAAAAAGAATGTCAAGTCAGGTCTCCCTCTGAAGGACGCCCACAGAGAATTCAGCTTCAGGGAGCAGCCCTTTGAGGCTCGAGCCCAGGCTGCCTTAGGTAAAGCCATCCTTAGGGAGGTGCCTGGTTCATGTTTCACCACATGGAGCACAAACAGCAGTCATTCTACAAGCTTGCTGGTCATAATGACCTAATATATCAGGTACAATTTAAAGAAAAATCATAGAATGTTGCCCTTAATGCCTGGTTAATGCACTGTCCCAGTGTCTGGACTGGATTTAGTGTGCAAATGATTCAGCTTTCTGGAACAAACCTGAAGCACCCATGCTGTCCCTAGATAGGGCAATGAATGCAAAAATGGAGGCACTTTTGTTGAGTTCCCTGGTGACTCAGAGGATTAAAGTTCTGGCATTGTCACTGCAGCAGCTTGGCTCTCTACTGTGATGTGGGTTCAATCTCTGGCCCAGGAACTTCCACAAGCTCTGGTTGTAGCAAAACACAAGCCAAAACAAAACGGAATCGCTTTTATTGCCACATATCACCAGCAGTAGTAGATATCCAGGGGGTGTCATTAATTTCCTCCTTCCCTTTCTAAGGCTGAGGTAAGATATGCAAATGCACCCTGAGTTTTCTTCTTTTTTTATCAGTGTAGACAGAGAAAAAATTATATCCTAAAAAAACCAACTATAAAAAGTCACTTTTGAAGCAATCAGGCAATTCTGAATACAAGTGACTGGGTGAGGATAGCAAGGGATTATCATTACCATTCAGGTGCCCAGGTGGCACTGTGGTTTTGTAGGGAAAAGTGTATTTTTTAGAAAGTGCATGTACATAAAGATGCAGGGATGAAAAAACATGTTGTCTTGAGTTTCTTTTATTAAAAAATTTTTTTTTCTTTTTAGGACTGCACTCATGACGACTTATAGAGATTCCCAGGCTAGGGGTCAAATCAGAGCTGTAGCCACTGGCCTATGCCACAGCCACACCAGATCCTTTAACAGCCTTGGCCAGGGATTGAACCCGCATCCTTCATGGATACTAGTTGGGTTCTTAACCCACTGAGCCACAACAGGAACTCTGAGTTTCTTTTAAATTAGCACAGCAAGGAGGAGTTCCTGCTGTGGCGCAATGGATTAAGAATCCAGCTGCAGCAGTTTGAGTCGCTGTGGAGGCATGGGTTCAATCTCTTACCCATCACAGTAGGTTAAAGGTTCCAGTGTTGGAGTTCCCGTCATGGCTCAGTGGTTAACGAATCTGACGAGGAACGATGAGGTTTTGGGTTCGATCCCTGGCCTTGCTCAGTGGGTTAAGGATCTAGCGTTGCTGTGGCTCTGGTGTAGGCCGGCAGCTATGGCTCCGATTAGACTCCTAGCCTGGGAACCTCCATAAGCCACAAAAGCGGCCCTAGAAATGGCAAAAAGACAAAAAGAAAAAAAAAAGGGATCCAGTATTGCCTCTGCTGTGGTGTAGGTCACAGCTGCAGCTCGGATTCAATCCCTGGCCTGGGAACTTCCATATGCTTTGGGTTCAGCCATAAAAAAAAATTAGCAAAGTAAGAATAGGAGAGTGGGTGGTGAGGAAGAGAAGGAGAGAAGGGTAAAAAGAAGGAAGAGAGCAAATAAAGGAGAAAGTGAGGCAAAACAAGATAGATGAAGCAAGTTTGGCAAAATCTTGATAAATATTGACTCTGGATGATGATTTCTATGGGGATTCATTATTGCATTACTGTATTCTTTCTACTTTTGTGTATGTTTGAAAATGCCATGATAAGTGGTATTTTTAAAAAATAAGGTCGGAGTTCCTGTTGTGGTGCAGTGGTTAAGGAATCCGACTAGGAACATGAGGTTGAGGGTTCGATCCCTGGCCTTTCTCAGTGGGTTAAGGATCCGGCGTTGCTGTGAACTATGGTGTGGGTCACAGACATGGCTTGGATCCTGCGTTGCTGTGGCTGTGGTGTAGGCCAGTGGCTACAGCTCCGATTAGACCCCTAGCCTGGGAACCTCCATATACCGCGGGAAGCAGCCCTAGAAAAGAAAGAAAAGAAAAAGGTCAAATCCCTTAATACAAATGACAATAATAAAAATCACCCCTTATAATTTTACTCAGTTAAAATGAGTAAAGTATCTTTCCATCCTTCATTGTAGCTTGACGAGAATTCTGTGACTAGCAAGACATAGAAACAACCCAAGTGTCCATTGAGGGATGAATGGATAAAGGAGGAGAAAAGGACAGAGAGAAGGAAGGGAATACATATACAGTGGGATATTATTCAGCCCCTACAAAGAAGGAAATCCTGCCATTTTCAACAACATGGATGAGTCTAGAGAACATTGTGCTAAGTGGAATCTAGACAGAGAGACACTGAAGAAAAAAAAAGTATTCTGTAAGATGATTATTGCTATTTTAGTTAATAGCTATAGTAATAGTAGTCACCTTATTTTACTGTTGGGAAACTGAAGCTCAGAGAGAAATGAGGCATGCTTAGTGTCACGTGACAAGAATACGGGAGCCAAAATTCTTGCTATGAGGACGGAACCAGAAGATCAATGCTGTGAGCTGAAACCAGAGTCAGGTGTTCCAACTGCAAAGCCTAGCATCTTTGCTCCAAACCCTGGCCTTCCGTATTTTGGGAGGGCCTGAAGCACACAGTGGTACAAAAATACAAGGTAGGGACATTCTCTTCATGAGAAAACATCTTCTCTTTATTGCTAACACTCAGAGATGATAACCATCTTTATCTCCTCTCATGGACCCTCATGAAAAATAATTAAAAGACTGAAGATGGGAGGCAACATGGTCATTTATAAAGATTTAAAAAATCGTCTCTATTAATCCTTATAACTACCCCATGAATTAGGTACTGTTGTCATCTCGACTTTGCAGATAAGGAAACTAAGGCTAAAGGCGAATAAGCAACATGGGTTAGCCAGGTAGCAAGTGGTGAGAAAGCAAGGTTTCTGATGTCAGCATGAGAGGTAACATCTTGGCCAAAGTCAGACAGAGGCTGTCAGATTGCAATCTCTTAACAACTTTTTGAAAGTGAACCTGCCAGCCAAACAATTTAGCTGTTTTCTTACCCATTCTCTGGGCACATGAGGCAGGGTGTATTTATCTATTAGGTACAGTACATGAGGGGACTAGGGTCCATGATACATTTGGGGGTTATGAAAATAGTTTAATTTCTGATATAAAATAGGGTTGATGTAAATGGTGGTCATGCAGGTAAAAATAAGTTATTTCAAGTATATTGTTAAATATAGGGTTCGTTGTTAGAAGCTAGTCTTTTTTTTTCTCCCAGGGATCAAACCTGCACCACAGCAGTGACCTGAGCCACAGCAGTGACAACATCAATCCTTAACTGCTAGGCCACCAGGAAACGCTAACTTTGTCTCAGCCTTATCGCAAAACTTAGGGCAAGCAAACTATTAGCTAATAATACAGTTGAACCCTGAAGAACACAACTTTAAACTGGGCAGGTCAGGTTACACTGCGGATTTTCTCTATAAATTTACGGGCGACTCTACATAGCCGCGTTTTCCATGTCACCGTGGCTATGGAGGGCCGACTACGGAACTACGGAACTCCAACACCTGCGAGTTTCGGTATCCGCGCATTTCCGTATGCCCTGCAGGGTCCTGGATCCAACGCCCCCGGGATACCAAGCGGCCTCTGTATTCGCTTGATAACTAGTCCCTGCTGGGTACTGGCGGCTGGAGTTGGAGGGCTGGGCCAAGACATAGCCCCCCAAGTCTATGGAGCTACAAGGAGGTCTCGCTGTTTCTCGCCACAAATGGGCTCTCCCAATCCAGCACCCGCCCTCGGTCTGGGAGGACGCGCGACCAAGGGCGGAGCAGTCAGCTAGGTTGCAACTTGGGGCCCCAGCGTTGCGCTCCCACGCATGCTCCCTACCCACACCCCTTTCCCGCCCCCGTTCTGCCGCCCCCCCACCCCGTCCGGCCCCTGCCCCCTAGACAGCTAAGCCTCTGCCGCATGCGCACCTCAACCGTCCCGACCCCCAGCGGGCGGTGGGAAGCCCACAGGGGGCGTCTACCCAGACACCCTGTAACGCCACCATTCGCCAGAGGAGCGTGAAAGGTGCCAGATCGCCGGGCCGCCGCGATCTCAGCAGATCCAGTGCCGCCTCCTCCGCTGAAGCGCACAGCGTCCTCGACAGCACTCGGGCCATGGAGCCTCTGTCTCAGAGCAGCCACGATGCCAACGTAGATGCGGCTGCCGCCGCCGCCGCCGCCGCCGGCTGCCTCAGCCCCGGGGTCCACGAGGAGCGGGAAGGAGCGCAGGGTCAGTGACCGTTGGCTGCTGCGGGAGACGAACTTTCCCTGGGAGGGACGCGCGGCAGGACCCCCGTCAGACGCAGCCCCTCCCCTCCCCTCCCCTCGTCGTCCCCCCAGCCCGGCCCGCTCGACGGCCTGATGTTTCTCTTTGGGTTTCCCGCCTTACAGAAGCCAAGTCCGTGGGGGTCTTGGTTACCGGAGACGGGGGAGAGGAGCAGATGGCTCAGTCCGAACCTGAGCAGGGGGCAGCGGCGGAAGGGAAAGAGGCGGGAGATGAAGAAGGAGAAGGCGATGAAGGCGGCGATGTCGGTGTGGGAGCCGCGGGCCCCGCGGGCGGCGAAAGCCCCGAGACGGAGGTCGAGGTGGAGGCCGAGATCGAGGTCGAGGTGGAGGCGGAGGCCGAGGCCGAGCCCATGGATGAGGACGCGGTCCAGGCGGGAGCGGGCGGCGCGGAGGGCGGAGACCTGGGCGGGGCGGAGCAGCCCCCTCGGGCCGCCGTCGAGGCCGCAGACGCGGCGCAGCGGGTGCCCCGGGCCAAGTTCACGCAGGTGCAGGTGCAGGAGCTGGAGCGCATTTTCCGTCGCATTCAGTACCCCGACGTGCTCACGCGGTAAGCGGGCGGCTGGGGTGTCGCGGGGGTCGGGCGAACGTGGGGCGGGTTCCCGGGCGGGCCGCGGGCGCTCTCGCGGGTCCCTCTTCTCTGCTCCGGACGTGAAAGCCCCCGAGGCCTTGGGGCTGGGGTCCTAGGGTGAAGGTGAGGGCTCTGCCTGGCGGAAATCAAGGTCGATATTTCTGAGTGGTGTTTTAGCAAATCACGGCGGGAATCTGTGGGGTGCAGGTTAACATAAATAACGTTCAGTTAGAACTAGGGCAGAGATAAGGGTGAGAAGCCTGAGGTGTAGCAAATCAGGGTAGGATCCTACTTTTATTCAAAAATTTAATAAATCTGTTCATCTTTCGTTACTTTTGCATCGATATTTATATTTTAAAATGCTGCATTTGAAAATTATTTTTCTTGATTAGTGATTTTTCTGTATGCCTGTATATTTTGCCCTTGAGAGAACACTGTCTCTAGAGCAAGAGACAAGGAGTTCTCTGGTGGCCTAGTGGGTTAAGGATTTAGCATTGTCACTGCTATGGCTCCGGTTTGCTGCTGTGGCACCTGTTAATTTTAAAAATAAAGCAAACTACAGATTACAGAGTAGTGTATTCGGTTGGCGCTGGAGAGTTGGTGATTTTAAAAAATGTCTTTTTTCTTTTTCTTTTTAGGACCGCATCTGTGGCATATGAAAGTTCCCAGGCTAGGGGTGGAATCCGAGCTACAGCTTCGGGCCTTCGCCACAGTAACAGCCACGCTGGATCCTTAACCTACTGAGTGATGCCAGGGATCAAACCCGCATCCTCATGGATACTAATCCGGTTCGTTAACCGCTGAGCCATGACAGGAACTCCCTAAAAAATTTAAAGTAATCTCAACCAAAGAATGAACTGCAGTTTGTGCCCTCCTTTCATATCTACTAGTACATACTGTTCATCACTGATTGTTCATCACTGGTTGGTCAACTGATCAAGCAAGCTATTTTAAGGCTCTAATTTAATCAATAAAATAAGCAAGAGCAATGAACGTTGGTAAAGATATTTCCTCAGAGATTTTTATTCATTTTGAAGTTGGTAACAAAAGGAGACTGTGAATTAGAATTTCTTGTGTTCTTGGGAACTCTCTGTTACTGGTGAGACTTTCTTTAAACACTTTGTTAACTTAATTTCACTGTAAATCCTGAAGAAGTATGTTTTCCTATTGCAGAAATTGGCTCATAAAATCAATGACATTTTCCGGAAAGATATTTTTATTTTTTCTATTTTTATTATTTATTTATTTATTCATTTTTCTGTCTTTCTGTCTTTTCTAGGGCCGCACCCGCGGCATGTGGAGGTTTCCAGGCTAGGGGTCGAATCGGAGCTGTAGCCACCGGTCTACACCAGAGGCACAGCAACACGGGATCCAAGCCATGTCTGCGACCTACACCACAGCTCACAGCAACACCGGATCCTTAACCCACTGAGCAAGGCCAGAAATTGAACCCACAACCTCATGGTTCCTAGTCGGATTCGTTAACCACTGAGCCACCATGGGAACTCCCAGAAAGATATTTTTAAAGGATGAAATAATATCCTATATTCAGTTCCATCCACAACCCCAAATACTGAACACTTCCAATTTTCTCCCTTAGGCAGGAGATTGCAAGACGCTTGGGAGTGACTGAAGCCAGAGTGCAGGTCAGTAACCTAAAAAAAACCAACTTGACAGGGCAGCTATTCTAAAACCTTCTTCTGGTCTTAGACACCTCTGTCCTGGGCATTCTCACATTGGTTGGGTTTTGTAGCCTTTTCCATGTTTGGGAAATAAAGTTTGAAGTTTGGGGTCTTGGTCAGTGGTAAATGGGCTAAGTAAACCCCAGCCTTTGGAAATTGCCCATTACCAGAGGAACAGGATTTCCTAAAAGAAAAAAAATGACCACAGTATACTATTCCTTGCATACAAAGGTAGATATAATGTATATAATACATATATACATGTTCTGTATATACACCTTTGTATAAATTACCTATATAAACTTATATGTTATAGTCACTGAATTATATACACACATGTGCACACACACACAGAGTTCCCTGGTCCCTTCTAACACTGGTATCCTTTAGACAGCACTTCTGCGTGGAGTCCCACAGGAGTTCAGTCTGAAGTGGAAATTATTCAAATTAATGCACCGAGGGGTCCAATTATACTAAATTATTTAAAACCAAGCATAAGCCCTTTGCATAAGGAGGGAATTTATGAGTATTTAGGCATTGGAGAGAAGGGATGATCCATACTCAGAATATAGCAGATGAGCAGCTCTATATGTTTGGTTAAACCGAAACTGATGGGGAGGGGAGAGCATAGAGTCCAGTCTGGTCTCCCCACCGTTGTTGTTTCATTGTCTTTTCCACAGAGAGTGGTTTCTGTTTATAGAACAAAATAAGATGCTCTCAGAAGTTTTGTTAGGGAAGAAAATACTTTTAGGACGTCAGAGTATTTTTAAATTGTTCCAAAGCACCATTTTGTCAGCTGATGAAGTAGACACGGGGATGTCAGCTGACAGACAGTCTTTGGGTCCCGCACTGTCCCACTGGAGGCAGCTCCCTGCCTGGAGCAGGGCTTGCAGCCAGTGTACTGAGGGGCAGCACTGATTTCCTTGTCCTGACGCCCTGGGGCACCCTACTTCTCCAGCACCCACTCGGGGCTCTCCCTCCCCACCCCCCGCTTGGCCATCCTGCAGGGGCCCCTGTTCAGGAGGCACAGCTGTGGGCTGAGGGATGGCGCTGCCTGCCTGGTGCCCAGGTCAGTCCAGGCAGGGAAAACGGTGAGCTTTCCTCTGACCTCAGATGGCCTTCTAGCACAGCCCCGTGCCTGGACCCCAGTCCTGGTGACATTCTCTGGGACAAAGCAGTTGTCTACTGGGAAGGCAGGAGGGGAGAGCCCCCGCCCCCAGCAGGTCTTCGAGCTGGATAACCACTTGTGGGAGTGTAGGGGGCCAAGCTACTCTGGGGCAGCCTAAGCCAGGATCAGCCAGTGCTCAGGAAAGCCGGAGGCCCCAGGCCCAGCGCTGCCGTGTAAGGCCTAGCCTGTTGTATCCAATTGGGCGCTCCCAGCAACTACAAATGTCTGAGGTAAGAAACAAGGCTGCCCAGGGATCCTGCAGAGCTGAACTTGGCCTCCAGCCCAAGGGCTGAGGAGAAAAGAGAGCCCCCTCCCTGACCCCTTCCCCATGGGAGAGAGGCCCTCTCCTGCTGTAGTTTCTAAATGTTCAGTAAAGCAGTGAAGAGAGTGGCACTCCTAAACCTTAATTTTCTGGAATTCTTTGATACGCCAGCCTGAAAGGGTCGCTAGTATAGGTTGTACATTATAGTACACGACAGAGGGTAAGTTGCAACCTTTGAAATTTATGAAAAAATGAAACGAACTAAAACAGCAATTTCAAACAGAGTTCCACTAAGAAAGGTGGAAGTTAGGCAAGAATTATTCAGAGTGGAGCTTAGGCCGTGGGGATGCCTCACACATCCAGATTTTGAGTACCAACAAATTTTGGTAGTACCAATATTCTCTTGAGGAATTACTTCCTTTCTGCAGTATGGAGAGATGGGCTGTGTGGAATGTGTTGGGGTGGGTCCTCAGTTCAGGCTGGATGCTTACCTGGGAAAGTTGAAATACTTTTACTCTTGCTTAGTGAGTGATGACTAATTTGAGGGTCAGTGGATCAGGAGTGATTGCTTGAGACCATGGAAAACCCTAAGTTGTATCAAAGAAGTATTTGGGGGAAAAAAAGAGGGGAAAAAAATCAGGATGACCTTATTAGTAGCTCTGCTGCAGAGAGCCTGTGTGCAGGCAGCGATGCAGACGGGCCGCAGGGCTGGGGGGTACGGGGCGTGGGGAAAGCAGCACTGGCCTCCTGAGGCCCCGGGCTGGGCTCACAGTCAGGTCTGGCCAGGGCTTGGGAGGCCAGGCCTCTGCTTTCTCAAGCAGGCACAGCTGGGTCACAGGAAAAGAAAAGCTGGACTTTTGGTGAATTGCTTTTCCTAGGCTTACGTAGTGGTCTCTTAGTGGAGTTCAGAAGGGAAAAGAGCAACAAGAAAGAAGGAAAAGGAATGTTTTCATCTATTTCAAAACTCCACAGCATGAATTTCCCAAAGAAAAATTCAGTGGACACCCCTTCCCTCATTGTGCCATAAGAGTTATTTTATGAAGCTAGTATTGGAAAGACCTCAGTAGGCTGCTTTGCTTTTTTTTTTTTTTTTTTTTGGTTTTTAGGGCCACGCCCTCAGCATATGGAAGTCAGAGCTGCAGCTGCCGGCCCACACCACAGCCACAGCAACTCAGGATCCGAGCCTGGTCTGTGACCTACACTACAGCTCACTGCAATACCGGATCCTTAACCCACTGATTGAGGCCAGGGATCAACCCCCATCCTCATGGAAAAGAGTCAGATTCATTACCACTGAGCCACAGCAGGAACTCCCCGCTTTGCATTTTGCTATGTTTATATGCACATTTGACCACAGGTATGCTTGGTCTCCCCCCCCCCCCCGCAAAGGGGCTCTTTCACACCAGCTTTTCTAGATTCCATATTCATGCAGCAGAAGGACCCAAATCCTAAGAGGAGGAGGCCCTTGGCTCATGTCACATTTGCAGACCGGAAGCATCCCCAAATAGTAAATACAATGCCATTCACTGGGATGCCGAGGGCACCGTGGGGTCCACAGCACTATTAACAGCTTTGAGTGGCTCACAGTTGGCAGGTACTTAGGCAGGAGCCATTTTGTGACTCCTGGCCCACGCGGTTGTCTGTGACCGGCTTCCTAAAGTGCAGGTCGCACCCTCTTGCCTTAAGTATGAGGGGCGGGATGCGCTCTCCGATCCCCTGGGGGAGCAGCAGGGCCCAGAGGGCCCAAGCCTGCTGGGCAACAGAGGCTGAGGGCTGAGGTCCTGCAGCTGTAGCCAGAGGGGTCGCTGGCCGCTGGAGCCGAAGGTCAGTTGTCAGGACACAGACCTACCCGGTGAAGAGGTAACAGCAGGTACAGAGGGCGCGGTGTGCCTGCTCCACCTGCATGGAAGAGTGGGGGAAGTGACGGTGAAGGTGGGTGGGAGGGGGAGACCGAGCCAGAGGCCAGCCCAGAGGCTGGCAGCTGCTGGGCGCTCGCCAAGGGTGAGGTGGGGGCGGCCCTCGGGTAGTTGAGCCAGAAGGAAACGGCTTCCCCTGAAGCAGTTTAAAACCTCGCCGGCACCCAGCGTTCCGGGCGGCATTCTTGCGCGTCTGGCATTCAGTGCTCAGGGTACCGAAGTTAGCAGTGCCCCCTTTTTGTCTCTGCTTGAAGGTTTGGTTTAAGAACCGAAGGTCCAAGTGGAGGAGCCGCCAGAGGGCAGTGAGGTGCAGAAGCGTGTCCCCTGTGCTCCTGGTCCCCCGTGTCGTCGTCAGCTTGGGCGGACCCTTCGGTGCCACCCTCATTCAGGAGCCGCCTCGGATGTGGGTTCTGATGGAGCCCCTGCCGCTGGGGCACTTCCCGGGGCACTTCCTGGGGCACTTCCCGGGGCACTTCCTGGGGCACTTCCCGGGGCCCAACCTGGGGCCGCCCCTGCCGCTCCTGATGCCTCTGCTGCCCCTGCCGCCCTTCCCACCCTTCCTGCCCTTCCCGCCCCTGCCGCACCTGCCGCCCCTGCTGCCCTTCCCCCCCTTCCCGCCCTTCCCGCCTCTGCCACTCCTGCCACCCCTGCCACCCTTCCCTCCTCTGCCCTGGCTCCTCCCACCTTTGCTCCCCTGTGGCTGCCCTCACCCTCACGCGGCCTGGCTTGATCCCCTGCCACCAGGGGTCTTTCTGTAGCCCCAGGTTCCTCTCCAAAGGTCTCTGTGACCCTTTCTTCAAAGTGCCTTTGAGCCAGATTCGAATTCTGCATACCTCAGCCTTAGGAACAGTTCACCAAATGCCCACTAAGTGTATTAAATGCAAGTGCAGAGTCACTGACCCACGATTTTAGGGCTTGTTTTTGTGTGTTCAATAAAGTTGTGAATTCTCCGTGTCTTTGGTTTGTGTGTCCAGCCGAGGGTCAAGGAGGCCTCCTCTTGTGCAGTAAGAGCCCTGAATCCCCCTCAGTAGGCGGGGCACAGCTCAGAAGTTTTCCTGGTGGCCCTGAGGGGTTTACAGCGACCCACCCATTCTCCACTCTCTCTCTCCCATCACCACATCCTCCCTGCCCCGGCCCCACCAGCTCACTGGGACCACAGATGGGCGAGATGGGTGGCAGGAGTCTCTAAGGAGAGAACAGTGTTGCAAGGCAAGCCTGAGCCCCATTCGTGGTGACGAGCTCGGGTACAAGGACGACTCCAAGGGAAACCTCTGCTGTAGCTACTCACAGGGCTTTCTGGAGAAAAGCCACACTCCCAGTTCTGTCACCGCCTTCCCTTGTGGAGGGGACCTGGGCATAGCACCTGCTCTGATAGGAGGGAGGGTCCCACTTCTGCAAAAGATCCGAAGAGGAGGCTCCCTCTAGGCCAGAGTGAGGCCCTTCTCCCTTCCCCTCTCCCACCCGCAGACGTGGAAATCGTATTACTGCTCCTTTCCTGGCTCAGACCTGACAATCGGACCTCTAAGTGTATTTTGTCACCTTCAACATCCTTGACAGAATCCAGTTCCAGCTAATTCACCACTGAAAGGGGTCCTCTTGGTTGAGTGCTGCCTGAAGTAAGGAGGAGATGGTCACAGAGCAGAGAGCCAGGATAATCACTTCATGAAAAGCAAGCCTATAAATCAATTATACTCCAATATAGAATAAAAATTTAAAACAAAAGAAGCCATTGGTATTTTGATAGAGATTGTATTGAATATGTAGATTGCTTTATGTCACATGACCATTTTAACAATATTAATTCCATTCTTTCAGTCTATGAGCATGATAATTCTTTCCATCTGTTTTTGTTGTCTTCAGTTTCTTTCATTAATATCTTATAGTTTGGGTTTTTGTTTTGTTTTGTTTTGTTTTTGTTTTTGTTTTTTGCTCTTTAGGGCTGCACACACAGCATATGTAGATTCCCAGGCTAGGGGTCAGATCGGAGCTGTAGCTGCTGGCCTACACAATATCTTATAGTTTTTTGAATATAAATCTTTTTACCTCTTACTTAGAATTACTCTTAGGTATTTAATTCTTTTTGATGTGATGGTAAATAGGATTGTTTTCTTTTTCTTTTCTTTTTTGTTTTTAGGGCCGTGGGTGTGGTGTACGGATGTTCCCAGGCTAAGGCTCAAATTGGAGCTACAGCTGCCTGCCTAACCACAGCCACAGCAACATCAGATATGAGCTGCCTCTGCAACCTACAGCACAGCTCATGGCAACCCCAGATCCTTAACCCACTGAGCAAGGCCAGGGATCGAACCCTGTCAGCTGACATTCCAGTGCCTACTTCATCAGGTGACAAATGGAGTTCCCACTCTGGTGCAAAGGGTTAAGAACCCTACTGCAGCATCTTAGGCCACTGCAAAGGAACAGGTTGGATTCTTGGCCTGGCGCAGTGGGTTAACGATCCAGCATTGCCGCAGCTGTGGCTCTGATTCAATCCCTGACCTGGGAACTTCCATATGCCAAGGGTGTGGGCATAAAAAAATAAAAATAAACAGTGAAACCCCTTTTCACAGATAAAATGACATAAATCACCCCTTATATTTATATACAATTAAAGTTAATACATATCTTTACATACTTCATTCTGACTTCATAATAATACTGTAAGATGATTGTCTTTATTTAAGCAAATAGTAGTAGTAAGAGTAATAGCTGTTTACAGTTGGGGAAACTGAGGCTCAGGGACAATAAGGCTTCTCAGGGTCATGTAGTGAGAACTCAAGGCCAAAGCTCTTGCTGTGAGCAGGAAAGCAGAAGCACCCTAGAACCAGCTGCATGTGTTCCAACTCCAGAGCCTGCTTATATTACTAGATTCTTTGGTCTTTTCTATTATTATTATTTGGGTGGAAGGAAGTGGTTAGGAATATCATTCCCCACTTTTTCAGATGAAAGGTACACAGACTATTGGAATGCCACCACACACGTGAAACTTTACATCAAATTCAAGGGGACTCTCAATCCTCTTGACTGATGGCTGACTCTGGCCTCCAAGTAAGCACTTGGGATCTGTATCTTGCTCTCCATGCCCAGTAACTGCAATGAACTGAACCAAGAGCCAGCCTAGAGACTCCCCCTTTATAAACGCATCCTAAAATACTGCTTTCATTAAGGCACTTCCCTTGTATAAAACTATTAATTTTTCGGAGTTCCCGTCGTGGCTCAGTGGTTAACGAATCTGACTGGGAACCATGAGGTTGCGGGTTGGATCCCTGGCCTTGCTCAGTGGGTTGGGGATCCAGCGTTGCTGTGAGCTGTGGTGTAGGTCGCAGACATGGCTCAGATCCTGCATTGCTGTGGCTCTGGCCTAGGCCAGTGGCTACAGCTCAGATTCGATCCCTAGCCTGGGAACCTCCATATTTCATGGGAGCAGCCCAAGAAAACAGCAAAAAGACAAAAAAAAAAAAAACTATTAATTTTTCATATTCCCAAGTGCAGACATTCTAACTCTTTCCATAAACTCAATCCCAACCTAAATTTATTTTATTTTTAAATTTTTTCCGCTCTATAGCATGGGGACCAAGTTACACATACATGTATACATACTTTTTCTTCCCATTGTTGTGTTGCGATGTAAGTATCTAGACATAGTTCTCAATGCTACACAGCAGGATCTCATTGTAAATCCATTCCTAGAGCAATAGTTTGCATCCGTTAACCCCAAGCTCCAGATCCCTCCCACTCCCTCCCTCTCCCCTGGGACAGCCACAAGTCTATTCTCCAAGTCCATGATTCTCTAACCTAACTTTTAAATTTTACTTCCCACCCAATACAGAGTTCTCATCAGGATTCCCCTCCAGCACTCTCAAGGTCAGCTCTTGACATGCATTCATTCTCTTGGCCAACCTCTTTGGATTGGGGTTCCCTGAGATAAGTATGATACTTGGCCACCCCTGGGGCTGCTCATACTACCTCCTTGAATTGCAATTCCATGCACAGTCTGCTTAGCATTTAACAAAATTTGACTCATTCTGTGAAGTCCAATGGAAACCCCATTACTCCTCAAAGAAGCCCAATCTGCTTCTGTCACCTGCTGCTGAGAACAAAGTGTCTTCAAAGGCTTGAATCCTGGCCTGCTACCTTTGTGCTGTGTAACCTGGGAAAGTCACTGAACCTCTCTGAGCCCCCATTTCTTTGGTTAGCAACTGAGGAGAATGATACTCCCGCCACAGGTGCTGGCTTTAAGGTGGATTAGGCAGGCCCTGGTGCACAGTGAGCACCCACATGATGTCACCAGTGTGATCCAGCACAGCTGTGTGCCACTCCACAGACTCTCATATGTGCCACTCCAGAGGAGCAGGGGCGACCCTCCGTGTCCAGCCTCTTCAGTCACAGTGCAGGCCCTTGTGTAGACTGACCCCACTCAGTCCCATCCTCTCAGCTCCAGCCTCGGCTAAAGTTACCTGGGCCCTCACCATGGGCCTTACTTGTTTTCCTTCATGTAAATGTCATGCTACTGAAGGGCAGGTACCGTCACCATCCCCATTCTACAGATGTGGCACCTGAGGCACAGAGTGGTCAGCTAACTTGCCCAGGGTCACAGAGCAAGTTAGTGGTAGTGGGCCTGGGTACCCAAGAGAAGGGGAGGACTGCAGACCTGAACCAAGGCCAACCTGGGGAGGAAATGGTTAAAATCGGCGAGAGGTACTCATTATTGCCAACTCCTTCCATCTTTTTGAAAAAGAATTGGTCAACAAACCTCTTTTATTTTTTAGGGCCATATCTGCAGCATATGGAAGTCCACGCTGGGGGTCAAACTGGAGCTGCAGCTGCTGGCCTACACCACAGCCACAGCAACGGCAGATCCTGAACCCACTGAGTGAGGCCAGGGATCAAAGCCGCCTCCTCATGGATACTAGTCAGGTATGTAACAACGAGAACTCTAACAAACTTCTTTTAGTTTCTCAGCCATCCTTCAAAACATGAGGCAGGGGACACTTATCCCTTAGGCCCTGGAAGTTAGTGAGGTGACTAGGCCCTAGGATACATTTAGGAGCCCACAAAAATGATTTGGTTTGATCTCAGATGGAATTGAGGAGGATGGTTCTGCAAGGAAACTCAAGATAAATCAAGGACATTGTCAAGTAGAGGACCTGTTGTCAGAGGCTATTTCAATGTTTAGGATATTAACACGTCTTCCAGCATCTATAAAACACTTCCTCAAGGAAAAACCATAGAGCTCTCAACCTGGCTTAGCTCGCTTTTATTTAATGGTAAATAAATTTTATTTATTCCTCAGCAAGGGCTCAGGAAAATATTTCTGGAAAAAGTGAGGAGGCGAAAGAAGCAGAGAGGAAGCAGCGTAAAAAAAGTGGGTAATTCAGCCAGGTCCACACGGTGGGGGGTGGGGGCAGGCACCCCCAAAAGGGACATGTATGCTTTTGCAAAGGGTCTATATCCAGAGGCATAGGAGCCAGGCACAAAGGTGCAACGAGGGTTTTATTTATTTATTTATTTAAGCAGCAATGAGGTTTAAAAAACAAAGGTGGGACCTCTGCACTGTGTAAGCATTCTTGAGTGCTCTAAGCACTGTGCAGATTTCTATACCTGCAGTCTGATATGGATTCATTACAGGTCGAGGACTTTATCAAGGGGTGGGCTGGGTTTTGGTTTCCATTGTTTTGTTTGCATGGTGCATTTGAGCACATTACATGGTCAGAAAACCCAAACTTCTGCTCTTGGAGATCCCAGGAGTATGGCAGACTCTGACTTCAGCCTCATTGCAGAAACTAGCTAATAATATGATTGACCTCTGAACCACAGGGCTTTGAACTGTGAAGGTCCACATATACATGTTTGTTTGTTTGTTTGTTTTATAGATATACAGGCGGCCCTCCATATCCACGAGTTTCGCATGAGCAGATATAGAGGGCCGACTACCGGATTTAGGCATCCACTGATTTTGGCATGCACAGCAAGTCCGGGGAACCAATGCTGGGCAGATAGCAACCGGGCGACCCACGTTAGTTTAATTACTATTCCTTGCTTAGTACTGGTGGCTGGATTTGAAGGACTTCAGCCTTATCGCAAAACTTAGAGCAAGCAAACTACTAGCTAATAATACAGTTGAACCCTGAAGAACACAACTTTAAACTGGGCAGGTCAGGTTACACTGCGGATTTTCTCTATAAATTTACGGGCGACTCTACATAGCCGCGTTTTCCATGTCACCGTGGCTATGGAGGGCCGACTACGGAACTACGGAACTCCAACACCTGCGAGTTTCGGTATCCGCGCATTTCCGTATGCCCTGCAGGGTCCTGGATCCAACGCCCCCGGGATACCAAGCGGCCTCTGTATTCGCTTGATAACTAGTCCCTGCTGGGTACTGGCGGCTGGAGTTGGAGGGCTGGGCCAAGACATAGCCCCCCAAGTCTATGGAGCTACAAGGAGGTCTCGCTGTTTCTCGCCACAAATGGGCTCTCCCAATCCAGCACCCGCCCTCGGTCTGGGAGGACGCGCGACCAAGGGCGGAGCAGTCAGCTAGGTTGCAACTTGGGGCCCCAGCGTTGCGCTCCCACGCATGCTCCCTACCCACACCCCTTTCCCGCCCCTGTTCTGCCGCCCCCCCCCCCCCCGACCCCGTCCGGCCCCTGCCCCCTAGACGGCTAAGCCTCTGCCGCATGCGCACCTCAACCGTCCCGACCCCCAGCGGGCGGTGGGAAGCCCACAGGGGGCGTCTACCCAGACACCCTGTAACGCCACCATTCGCCAGAGGAGCGTGAAAGGTGCCAGATCGCCGGGCCGCCGCGATCTCAGCAGATCCAGTGCCGCCTCCTCCGCTGAAGCGCACAGCGTCCTCGACAGCACTCGGGCCATGGAGCCTCTGTCTCAGAGCAGCCACGATGCCAACGTAGATGCGGCTGCCGCCGCCGCCGCCGCCGCCGCCGCCGGCTGCCTCAGCCCCGGGGTACACGAGGAGCGGGAAGGAGCGCAGGGTCAGTGATGGTTGGCTGCTGCGGGAGACGAACTTTCCCTGGGAGGGACGCGCGGCAGGACCCCCGTCAGACGCAGCCCCTCCCCTCCCCTCCCCTCCCCTCGTCGTCCCCCCAGCCCGGCCCGCTCGACGGCCTGATGTTTCTCTTTGGGTTTCCCGCCTTACAGAAGCCAAGTCCGTGGGGGTCTTGGTTACCGGAGACGGGGGAGAGGAGCAGATGGCTCAGTCCGAACCTGAGCAGGGGGCAGCGGCGGAAGGGAAAGAGGCGGGAGATGAAGAAGGAGAAGGCGATGAAGGCGGCGATGTCGGTGTGGGAGCCGCGGGCCCCGCGGGCGGCGAAAGTCCCGAGACGGAGGTCGAGGTGGAGGCCGAGATCGAGGTCGAGGTGGAGGCGGAGGCCGAGGCCGAGCCCATGGATGAGGACGCGGTCCAGGCGGGAGCGGGCGGGGCGGAGCAGCCCCCTCGGGCCGCCGTCGAGGCCGCAGACGCGGCGCAGCGGGTGCCCCGGGCCAAGTTCACGCAGGTGCAGGTACAGGAGCTGGAGCGCATTTTCCGTCGCATTCAGTACCCCGACGTGCTCACGCGGTAAGCGGCCGGCTGGGGTGTCGCGGGGGTCGGGCGAACGTGGGGCAGGTTCCCGGGCGGGCCGCGGGCGCTCTCGCGGGTCCCTCTTCTCTGCTCCGGACGTGAAAGCCCCCGAGGCCTTGGGGCTGCTCGGTCCCCTGCGCCGCACTGGGGTCCTAGGGTGAAGGTGAGGGCTCTGCCTGGCGGAAATCAAGGTCGATATTTCCGAGCAGTATTTGCGTAAGTCTTGTCGGGGAACTCGGCTGCCCGTTAACATAAAGAATGAGTCGCCTGCGGCGTGGTGGAGCTAATGCAGGGTTGGATTCTACTTTTATTTAAAATTTTGGTCATCTGTTATTCATGGATTATATTTGCATTTATTTATTTATTTTGGGGGGGAGGCTAGGGCCACACTCTGCGGCATATGGAAGTTCCCAGGTTAGGGGTTGAATTGGAGCTACAGCTACCTACAGCCACAGCCACAGCAATGCCAGATCCGAGCTGAGCCTGCAACCTACACCACAGCTCATGGCAACCGGATTCCCTACCCAGTGAATGAAGTCGTGGGTCGAATCCACATCCTCATGGATACTAGTCGGTTGGTTTTCCCCTGCGCCGCACCGGGAACTTTTATTTGCATTAATTTAAATACGACATTAAAACATCCTTTATCTAGATTACGAAATTTGTAGCTACCCCTAATATTTGTGCCTGAGGTTGAATTGTCCCTAAAGCAAGCGTTCTACAGTGTGTAGAATGAATGAGTGGCTGAGTACCTGTGAATGCAGGTGAAAATTAAAAGCTATCATTTAAGGTGGGCTGTGTTAAGCACTGTTTTAAAGAGTTTCTCTACATATGGTCATTGAATCTTCACAACAGCCCTATGTGGCAGCTTCTGTTATTATCCTCACTTAACCCGTGAAAAAAGTGAAGCTCAGAGAAGTGAAAAGAGTTGCTCAGATGGCAAGCAGAGCCAGGCATGGATTCGAGGAGGCTGGTCCATAGGCAAAGCTAGAGGTGATGATATGTTGGGCCAGGCTAGTGGTGAGGGAGAGAAGAGAACAGATTAAAGAGATATTTAGCAGGTGAAATTGACAGCAGTTCAGGGTAGCTTGGTCATGAGGGTAAAAGGAAATGTTCAAGAAACAACTGAATGCCTGGAGTTATATTCACTGAGCTAGGGAATATTAAAAGACAGTAAAAGAAGCTTGCAAGAGACAGAGGAAGAGTGGTTGGAGAGGCTTTAGGCAAACTGTCTCATGGAGACCTCAGTGGGAATGGCAAATGAGTCAGACAGGAAGGGATGGTAAATAGCATCAACTTCAACTCAGGATTTTCTGTTCAACGCAATCACTCCCAAGTCCAGTTGCTTTTGCAGTGGTGTGGTAATTCTCAGGATCAGCCCAATTTCTCCCTTTCTCAAACTCAAGATGCCCCTTGATTTGGATGTCTAGAGCTGCCTGATAGATAACGTATTTTTTTCTTCCAGTTTTATTGTGATATAATCAAAGTGCGGTACTGTATAAGTTTAAGGTGAACAGCATAATGATTTGACTTACATATATCGTGAAATGATTATCATAATAAATTTAGTGAACATCCATCATCTCATATAGATACAAAATACAAGAAAAATTTAAAAATCTTTCCTTGTGATGAGAACTCTCAGGATTTACTCTCTTAACTTTCATATATAACATAGAGCAGTGTTAATTATATTTATCATGTTGTATATTATATCCCTAGTACTTATTTATCTTATAACTGGGAGTTTGTACCTTGACTGCCTTGGTCCAACCCCACCCCTCCCCCCACCTCCGGTAACCATTAATCTGATTTCTCTTTTTTTTTCTCTCTCTCTTTTTTTAAGGTTGTACCCTCAGCATATGGAAGTCGAATAAGGGGTCGAATTGGAGCTGTAGCTGCTGGCCTACACCACAGTCACAGCAACACGGGATCTGAACTGGGTCTGTGACCTACACCACAGCTCACAGCAGCACCAGATTCTTAAGCCACTGAGCGAGGGCAGGATCAAACCTGCATCCTCATGGTTACTCGTCAGGTTCATTACTGCTGAGCCACGACAGGAACTCCCTAATCTGATTTCTTTTTCTATGAGTCAGTTTATTTGCTTTTGAAGTATAGTTGACCTACTATAATATGTTAGCTCCTGTTATACAAAATGGTGATTTGATATTTCTCTATATTTCAAAATGATCATCATGATAAATCTAGTTACCAACTGTCACCGTACAAAGATATTTCATAATTATTGACTATATTCCCCACACTGTACATTTCCTACCAGTTACTCTTTTATTTTGCACCTGGGAAGTATGTACCTTTTAATCTCCCTCACCTGTTTCTCTCCTGCCCCCACAGCCTCCCCTCTGGCAACTACCTGTTTATTTTCTGTATCTGTAATTCTGTTTCTGTTTAGTTATGTTTGTTCATTTTTGGTTTTAGATTCCACATGTAAGTGAAATAATATAGCCTTTGTTTTTCTGTTTGACTTATTTCATTTATCATAATACTATGTAGGTCCATCCACGTTGTTGCAAATGACAGAATTTCTTTTTTATGACTGAGAAGCATTCCGTTGCGTGTGTGTGTGCGCGCGCGCATCACATCTTCTTAAACCAGTCATCTGTTGATAGGCATTTAAGTTGCTTCCATGTCTTGGCTATTGTAAATAATGCTGCTGCAAACATTGGGATGCAAGAATCATTTGAATTAGTGTTTTCATTTTCTGTGTATATATACCCTGGATTGGAATTGTTGGATGATATGGTAGTTCTATTTTTAATTTTTTGAGGCCCCTCCATACTGCTTTCCATGGTGGTTGCACCCGTTTACAGTGCACCGACAGTATACTACAATTCCCTTTTCGCCACATCCTTGCCAACATTTGTTATTGGTGGACCTTTTGAGGATAGCCATTTTGACAGGTGTGAGGCCATATGTGTGTCATTATGGTTTTGATTTGCATTTCTCTGATTATTAATGATGTTGAGCATTTTTTTTCATGTGCCTGTGAGCCATCTGTATATCTTCTTTGGCAGAATGTCTGTTCAGGTCTTCCGCCTGTTTTGAAATTAAGATCTTTGTTTTGTTTTGATATTGAGTTATATGAGTGGTTTATATAATTTGAATATTAACCTCTTGTCAGTAATATCATTTGCAAAGATTTTCTCCCATTCAGTAGGTTGTCTTTTTCTATTGTTGAAGGTTTATTTCCTTTACTGTGCAAAATCTTTTACGTTTAGTTAGGTTCCATTTGTTTATTTTCACTTTTATTTCTTTTGCCTTAGGAGACCGATTTAAGAAAAAAAATTGCTCTGGGGGTGGGGGGATGTGCTGGGCTTGTGGGATGGAAATCCTATAAAATTGGATTGTGATAATCATTGTACAACTACAAATGTAATAAATTCATTGAAAAAAGAAAAAATTGCTCCGATTTATGTCGGTGAATGCTTTGCTTATGTTCTAGGAGTTTTATAGTTTCCAGTCTTAAATTTACGTCTATAAACCATTTTGAGTTTATTTTTGTATATGGTGTTCAGGGAGTGTTCTAATTTCATTCATTTACATGTGACTGTCCAGTTTTTCCAACACCACTTGCTGAAGAGGCTGTCTTTTCTGCATTGTATATTCATCTCTCTTTTGTCAAAGATTAATTGATTGTAGGTGTGTGGGTTTATTTCTGGGCTCTCTACCCTGTTCCATTGATCTATGTGTCTGTTTTTGTGTCAATATGTACTGTTTTGATTACTATAGTATAATTTATAGTAGAATCTGAAGTCTGGAAAGGTTATACCTCCAGATGTGTTCTTTTTCCTTAGGATTGCTTTGGCAATTCTAGGTCTTTTGTGGTCTGTAGATTGCTCTGGGTAGTATAGCCATTTTAATAATATTAATTCTTCCAATCCAAAAACATGGGATATCTTTCCATTTCCTTGCATCATCTTCATTTTCCTTTATCAATGTTTTATAGTTTTCAGTGTATAGGTATTTCTCCTCCTTGATTACATTTACAATTAGGTATTTATTCTTTTTGATGCTATTTTATTTATTTATTTATTGTCGTTTTTGCTATTTCTTGGGCCGCTCCCACAGCATATGGAGGCTCCCAGGCTAGGGGTCCCAGGCTAGGGGTCCACCGGCCTACACCAGAGCCACAGCAACTCGGGATCCGAGCCGCGTCTGCAACCTACACCACAGCTCACGGCAATGCCGGACCCTTAACCCACTGAGCAAGGGCAGGGACCGAACCCGCAACCTCATGGTTCCTAGTCGGATTCGTTAACCACTGCGCCATGACGGGAACTCCTGATGCTATTTTCTTTTTCTTTTTCTTTTTTTCTTTTTACGGCTGTACCCGTGACATAGAGGAGTTCCCGGGCTGGGGTGGAAATAGAACTGCAGCTGCCGGCCTACACCACAGCAACAGCCACAATGGATTCCAGCCGCATATGCCACCTACGCCACAGCTTGTGGCAATGCCGAATCCTTAACCCACTGAGCGAGGCTAGGGATGGAACCTGCACCCTCATGGATGCTATGTTGGGTTCTTAACACAATGAGCCACAGCAGGAACTTCTCTGATGCTATTTTATTTTATTTTCTATAACTCAATGAATTTATTACATTTATAGTTGTACAATGATCCTTTGCTTTGCCCTGGGACCCAGTGCATGTGAAAGTCTGTGTGAGCCTTTTAAGAATGGGGTCTCTGTTGGAGTTTCCATCGTGGCTCAATGGTTAAAGAATCTGACTAGAAACCATGAGGTTGCGGGTTCGATCCCTGGCCTTGCTCAGTGGGTTAAGGATCCGGCATTGCCATGAGCTGTGGTGTAGGTTGCAGATGTGGCTTGGATCCCCTGTTGCTGTGGCTCTGGTGTAGACCAGTGGCTACAGCTCGGATTAGACCCCTAGCCTGGGAACCTCCATATGCCACGAGAGTGGCCCAAGAAATGGCAAAAAGCCAAAAAAAAAAAAAAAAAAGAATGGGGTCTCTGTTTCCCCCAGTCCCGTGGAGCTCCTATCCACAAGTCCCACTGGCCAGATGCTCCAGGGGCTCTTTCTCCCCATGCCAGATCCCCACACGTGGGAGTTTGATGTGTGGCTCAGAACTCTCACTCCTGTAGGTGAGTTTCTGTGAACCAGTTACTTTCCAGTCTGTGGGCCTTCCCACCCGGGAGGTGTGGGGTTGTTTATATTGCGAAATCGCCCCTCCTACCTCTTGATGTGGCCTCCTCTTTGTCTTCTGGAGGAGGATATCTTTTTGAAAGTTTCCGGTCCATTTGGTTGAAGATTGATCAGCATTTGGTTGTAATTTTGTTGTTTTTAGGAGAGAAGTTGAGCTCCAGTCCTTCTATTCCGCCACCTTAATCCCATCTCCTCTCTCTTCTAGTATTCTGCCACTGCTTTTTATTAAACATCACAACCATGTCCTTTGAGCCTTGGTTCTTGCTTTGCAGAATATGAGCCATTCTAGAACTCGGAAGTCCAAAATGGATGTCATTGGGCAATAATCAAGGTGTTGGCAGGGGCTGTGTCCCTTCTGGAGGCTTCAGGGAGCACGGTTTCCTTGCCTTTTCCAACTTGTAGAGGGACATGCGTTCCTTGACTGGTTGCCCCTTCCTCCATCTTCAAACCTCCCTTTGACTCCACACTCCCACTTCTGCCCTCTGATGCTATTTTAAGTGGGATTTTTTCTTGCTTTCTCTATCTGATAGTTCATCATTAGTTTATAGAAAAGCAACAGATTTCTGTATGTTAAGCTTGAGTCCTGCAACTTTACCAAATTCATTTATTCTAATATTTTTTGGTGGAGACTTTAGGGTTTTCTTTTTTTTAAATTGAGGTACATTAATGTACAACATTATTAAGTTTCAGGTGTACAGCGTAACAACTCACAATTTTTAAAGATTATATTCCATATAACATATAACATATATAACATATGACATATAAGGTATTGGCTATATTCCCTGTGCTGAGCAATATATCCTATAGCTTATTTATTTTATACATAGTAGTTTGTACCCATTAATCCACTACACCTATCTTGCCTCTTCCCCCATTGGTAACCACTAGTTTGTTCTCTATATCTATGAAACTTGTTTCTTTTTTTGTTATAGCCACTAGTATGTTTTATTTTTTAGATTCCACATAAAAGTGATATATACCAGTCCAGCCATGTTGTTGCAAATGGCAAAATTTCATGCTTTTTCTTGTATGTATATACCACACCCATTTCTCTGTTGATGAACAGTTAGGTGTTGTTTCTATATCCTGGCAATTTTAAATAATGCTGCTCTAACCATTGGGGTGTGTTTATCTTTTTGAATTAGTGTTTTTGTTTTTTTCAGATCTATACCCAGGAATGGAATTGCTAAGTCATATGGTAGTTCTATTTTTAGCTTTCTAGAAACCTCCATACTGTTTTCCACACTGGCCACACCAATTTACATTCCCATCAGTAGTGTACAGGGGTTCTCTTTTCACCACATCTTCACCAACATCTGCTATTTGTGTTTTTACTATTATGATTATTATTCTGACAGGTATGAGGGGATATCTAATTGTCTTTTAGTTGCATTTCTCTGATAATTAGTGATGTCTCTTTATTGAGGTGTAGGTGGTTTACAATATTAGTTTCAGATTTGCACCATAGTGATTCAAAATTTTTATAGATTATTCTCTATTTACAATTATTATGAAATATTGACTATATTCCCAATGCTGTAAAATATATCCTTTAAATTAGCCACTCAATTTGATTACTGATAATTTGTCTGTTCATATTTTCTTTTTCTTATTGGTTCAGTCTCGGGAGATAGTACATTTCTAGAAATGTTGTTAATTTCTTTAAGGTTGTTCATTTTGTTGGCATATAATTGTTCATAGTAGTCTCTTATGATCTTTTGTATTTCTTTTGTTTTTTTTTTTGTCTTTTTGTCTTTTTTTTTTTTTAGGGCCACACCCAAGGCATATGGAGGTTCCCAGGCTAGGGGTACAGGCAGAGCTGCAGCTGCTAGCCTATACCACAGCCACAGCAACGCCAGATCCTTAACCCACTGAGCAAGGCCAGGGATTGAACCCGCAACCGAATGGTTCCTAGTCGGATTCGTTTCTGCTGCTCCATGATGGGAACTCCTGATCTTTTGTATTTCTGTTGGTGTCGGTTTTAATTTCTCCTTTTTCATTTCTGATTTTATTGACTTGGACCCTCTTTTTCTTGAGAAATTTGGCTAAAGGTTTATCAATTTTATTTACCTTTTCAAAGAATCAGCTCTTTCATTGATATTTTATATTTTTTGGAGTCTCTGTTTCATTCATTTCTGCTCTGATCTTTATGATTTTTTTCCTTCTACTAACTTTGGGCTTTATTCTCCTTTTTCTAGTTCATTTAGGTATATGGTTAGGTTGCTAATTAGAGCTTTTTCTTTTTCTTGTTTCCTGAGTTAGGCTTTTATTATTGTAAACTCCCTCTGAGAACCACTTTTGCTGCATCCCATAGGTTTTGGATTATTGTGTTTTCCTTTTTTTTGCCTTTTCTGGGCTGCTCCTGCGGCATATGGAGGTTCCCAGGCTAGGGGTCTAATCGGAGCTGTAGCCACCAGCCTACGCCAGAGCCACAGCAACGCGGGATCTGAGCTGAATCTGCAACCTACACCACAGTTCACGGCAACACCGGATCCTTAACCCACTGAGCAAGGCCAGGAGTTGAACCTGCAACCTCATGATTCCTAGTCAGATTCGTTAACCACTGAGCCACAACGGGAAATCCTGTGTTTTCATTTTCATTTGTTTCCAGCTTTTTTTTTTTTTTTTTTTTGTCTTTTTTTGCCATTTCTTGGGCCGCTCCCGCGGCATATGGAGGTTCCCGGGCTAGAGGTCGAATCGGAACTGTAGCTGCCAGCCTACGCCAGAGCCACAGCAACGCAGGATCCGAGCCGCGTCTGTGACCTACACCACAGCTCACGGCAACGCCGGAACCTTGACCCACTGAGCAAGGGCAGGGATCGAACCCGCAACCTCATGGTTCCTAGTCGGATTCGTTAACCACTGCACCACGACGGCAACTCCTATTTCCAGCTATTTTTTGATTTTTTCAGGGACTCAATTATTGTTTTGCCTCCACGTATTGTCGGTTTTTTTTGCAGTTTTTTTTTTTCTTGTAGTTGACTGCTAGTCTCATTGCACTGTAGTCAGAAAAGATGTTTTATGTTTCAGTTTTCTTAATTTTTTTTTCTGCACTCATGGCATGTGGAAGTTCCTGGGCTGGGGATCGAACCTGTGCCACAGCAGTCATCCAAGCCACTGCAGCAACAATGGCAGATCCTTAGCCTGCTGTTCCATAAGAGAACTCCAGTTTTCTTAAATTATTTATTTATCTGTTTGTTTGTTTATTATTTTGCTTTTTAGGGATGCACCTGGGGTATATGGAAGTTCCCAGGCTGGGGGTCAAATTGGAGCTACAGCTGCCAGCCTACACCACAGCCACAGCAACGTGGGATCCAAGCCATGTCTGCGACCTACACTACAGCTTGTTGTAACACCAGATCCTTAGCCCACTGAGCGAGGCCAGCGATCAAACCCACATCCTCATGGATACTAGTAGGATTCGTTTCTGCTGAGCCACAACGGGAACTTCTCTTTTAACCTCCTTACTAGCTTTATAAGTGGTTGCTCTGCTACCTTTTTTTTTTTTTTTTTTGTAAATTTACCTTTACAAATGAGATTTTTCCTTTCATTTTTTTTCTTTTTTGTAGCTGTGGCCTTTTCTGCTTAGAGAAGTCCCTTTAACATTTCTTATAAAGCAGGTTTTGTGATGCTAACTCTTTCAGCTTTTGCTTGTCTGTAAAACTCTTCATTTCTCCTTCAAATCTGAATGATTGCCTTGGTGGGTAGAGGATTCTTTGTTGTAGGATTTTCCCTTTCATTAAATATATCATGTCACTCCCTTCTGGTTTGCAGCATTTCTGCTGAAAAGTCATCTCATGGCTTTATGGGAATTCCCTTTTGTGTGTAACTTGTTTCTTTCCACTTGCTGCTTTTAATTTTTTTTTTTCTTGCTTTTTAGGGCCACACCTGCAGCGTATGGAATTTCCTAGGCTAGGGGTTGAGTCGGACCTGAGGCTGCCACTCTACACCACAGCCACAGCAACACCACATCCGAGTCACATCTGTGACCTACCCTGCAGCTCCTGGCAACACAGGATCCTTAACGCACTGAGTGAGGCCAAGGATCAAAACTGCATCCTCATGGATACTAGTTGAGTTCGTTACCACTGAGCCACAATGAGAACTCCTGATATTGTCCCTGTTTTAAAATTTTTGCCATTTTAATTACAGTGTGTCTTGCTGTGATCCTCTTTGGGTTGATCCTGTGTTGGCCTTCCTGTGTTTACTAGAGCTGGATGTCTGTTTCCCTTCCCAGGTTGAGGGAGTTTTCAGCTGTTATGTCTTCAAATATGTCTTTTTCCCTTTCTAGCTTTCTTTTCTGTGACCACTATCACGAGAATGTTAGTACTCTTTCTTCTTTTTTTTTTTTTTTGGTGTTTTTGCCATTTCTTGGGCTGCTCCCACAGCATATGGAGGTTCCCAGGCTAGGGGTCTAATCGGAGCTGTAGCTGCTGGCCTACACCAGAACAGCAACATGGGATCTGAGCCGCATCTGTGACCTACACACCACAGCTCACAGCAACGCCAGATCCTTAACCCACTGAGCAAGGCCAGGGATCAAACCCACAACCTCATGGTTCCTAGTCGGATTAGTTAACCACTAGAGAATGTTAATACTCTTGATGTTGTCTCAGAGGTCTTAAACTCTCCTCATTTATTTTTATTTTTTTCTGTTCAGCTTCAGTGATTTCCACTACTCTGTTTTCCAGCTTGCTGATCTGTTCCTTTGTATCATATAATCTACTTTTGATTCCTTCTAGTGTATCTTTTCTTTCAATTATCGTAGTCTTTATCTCTATTTGGTTCTTCTTTATATTTTCCCAAGTCTTTGTTAAAATTCTCACCTTGTTCTTCCATTCTCTTCCTGAGTTCTCTGAATGTCTTTATGAGCATTACCTTGAACTCTTTATAAGGTACGTCGTCTATCTCCACTTCACTTAGTTCTTTAGGGTTTTTTTTTTTTTTTTTGTCTTTTTTTAGGGCCTTACCTGCAGCTTATGGAAGTTCTAAGGCTAAGGGTCTAATCAGAGCTACAGCTGCCGACCTGCACCCCAGCCACAGCAACAAGCCGTGTCTGCGACCTACACCACAGCTCACAGAAACTCTGGATCCTTAACCCACTGAGCAAGGCCAGGGATTGAAACCACGTCTTCATGGATACTAGTCTGTTACTGCTGAGCCACAATAGGAACTCCTCTTTAGGGATTTTATATAGTTCTTCATTTGCAACACAGTCCTCTGTCAACCTAACTTTGCATATGTCTCTGTTTTTATTTCTATGTTGTGGGTAGGTTGGTTTTTTTCCCCATCTTGGAAAAGTGACCTTATGTAGATGACATCCTATGGGATCCAGTAGCACACTTCTCTCTGGTCACCAGAGCTATATGCTGTAGGAGTGCCTTCTATATGGGCTGCATGGGCTCTTCTCTGTGGTAGGCTGACTACTGTAGTTCGCCTGGTAGGTATGGCTGGATCTCTGGATCTTTGTTGGTTGCCAGGCCTTGGCTAGTATGGAGGCTGTGGGCTCACTGGTGGTTAGGGTCCAATCCTTGCCAGCTAGGGACTCAGAAGGTCATTTGGCACCCAGCTTGTTTTGGGGTGGTGCTGTGTCCCTGCCTGGCTAGCTGGTTCACCTCAGGCACCCAGGACTGGTGCCAGCAGGCTGATGGGCAGGGCTGCATCACAGTGCTAATAAGCTAGAGGGAGGATTCCAAAATTGTTCTTGCCAGCAGCAGTGTCCTCATGGTAGAATAAACACCCCAAAATGGCTTCTGCTAGTGTCTATGTCCCCAGAATGAGTCCCAGTTGCCTCCTGCCTCTCCAGGAGGTTTTCTAAGATCAAGTGGGTCTAACTTAGGCTTCTTTCAAATTATTGCTTCTGACCTGTGTCTCAGAACTTGTGAGGTTTTGTGTGTGCCCTCTTATAGTGGAGTCTTTATTTCCCACAGCCCTCTGCCTCTCCTGAAAGTAAGCTGTGCTAGCCTTCAAAGTTAAATGTTCTGGGGGCTTGTACTTCCAGTTCAGGACCCCGAGCTGGGGAATCTGATGTGGGGCTCTGTCCCCTTGCTCCTGAGGAGAACCTCTGCAATTTTTCTCCCATTTGTGGGTCACCAACCTGGGAGTGTGGGTCTTAACTATACTCTGTCTCTGCTTTTCCTTGTCCATCTTGGTGTGTTGCCTTCTTTGTATCTTTAGTTGTAGAAGATCTTTTTCTGCTGGTGTTCAGGTCATTCTCATTGATAGCTTCTCTGTAAATATTTTTAAATTTGGTGTGCCCATGGGAGAAGGGTGAGTTTAGGGACTTCCTACTCCACCATCTTGACCACTCTCTGAATAGACATTTAAAAATAGCAGGAAATGTTTATTGAATATTTCACTTAATGCATAATGCCAAATGCTGAATATTTCCATTTCCCCCCCCCCCAGACAGGCGATTGCAAGACGCTTGGGAGTGACTGAAGCCAGAGTGCAGGTCAGTAAACCTGAAGAAAGCAACTTGGCAGGGCAGCCATTCTAAAACCTGTTTCAGGTCATGGAGATCCTGTCCTGGAAATTCTCAACTTCATGTGTTTTTGTAGCCTTTTCTTTTCTCTCTCTCTCTCTCTTTTTTTTTTTTTGTCTTTTTAGGGCCACTCCCACGGCATATGGAGGTTCCCAGGCTAGGGGTCAAATCGGAGCTGTAGCCACTGGCCTACACCAGAGCCACAGCAACGTGGGATCCGAGCCACGTCTGTGACCTACACCATAGCTCACAGCAACGCTGGAACCTTAACCCACTGAGCAAGACCAGGGATTGAACCCACAACCTCATGGTTCCTAGTCGGGTTCGTTTACCACTGTGCCACAACAGGAACTCCACCTTTTTCTTTTTCTTTTCAGCTGTGCCCACAGTGTGCAGAAGTTCCTGTGCTAGGGGTCGAACCCATGCCATGGGAACAACCTGAGCTGCAGCAGTGACAATGCTGCATCCTTAATCCACTGTGCACAAGGCAACTCCTTTGTAGCCTTTTCTATGTTTGGGAAATAAATTTTGAACTTCTGGGGCTGTAGAACCATATATATAAAGATTATATATAGATTATCATATATAATCTTTATATATTATCTATATGGTATCTCTGTGGAATCATGCTAAGTCTAAGTCTGACTTGGGAATTATTCAAATTAATGCACCAAAGACCTGGTGTGTAAGAGGGTTCAACTTTACTAAACTATTTAAAATGTTTAAAGCTAGGCCTAAGTTCTTTGCATAAAAAGTGAATTTTCAAGTATTCATACATTTTGGTAAGGAAATAATTCACTCTCAGAACACAACATATGAGCAACTGAAGTATGTTTAGTTAAGTTGAGACGGATGGGGAGGGAGACAGCTTAAAATTCCAAGTTCCTGGTCCTCTTGATCTTGTTTTTATGTATTTGGTAAAGCAGTGTAGAGAGTTTCAGCCCTAAATTTGAATTTTCTGAAATTCTTTCATGTGCAGCCAGAAAACATTGCTAACATAGTAGCTGTTACATTACGATGGAGATAGGGAAAAGCTTTACGACCATCAGATATTTGTCTAAATAGTTGTTCCTCTTGTTGCTCAGCAGTAATGAACCCAACTAATATCCCTGAGGATGCAAGTTCAATCCCTGGCCTCATTCAGTGGGTTAAGGATCCAGTGTAGGAGTTCCCGTCGTGGCTAAGTGGTTAACGAATCCACCTAGGAACCATGAGGTGGCGGGTTTGATCCCTGGCCTCGCTCACTGGGTTAAGCATTGCCATGAACTGTGGTGTAGGTTGCCGATGCAGCTCGTGCCTGGCATTGCTGTGGCCGTGGTGTAGACCAGCAGCTGTAGCTCTGATTGGACCCCTAGCCTGGGAACTTCCATATGCTGTGGGTGAGGCCTAAAAGGACAAAAAAAGAGAAATTTGTCAAAATATATGAAACAATAAAACAGAGAACAAAATTGAATAAATTTCCACTGACCTAATAAGGTGGAAGGGTTAGAGAAGAATTGGATACTATCGCTATATTTCTTGGAGATACTGCATTAGGTCTACATTTTGAAACTACCAAATGCATCAGTGAATTTTTTTGAGCAATTTGTAATGCCTGAGAATTTTTTTCTTTCCACTCCATACTATTATGAGGGATTGGTTTTGAAGAATTTGTTTGTGATGGTCAACAGTTGTCTCTCAGTACCTCACCTGTGTTAATTTGAAATACTTGCCCATTTACTCAGGTAGTGATGACTAATTTATAGCTCATGGCACAAAACCTGATTATTTGAGTCTATAGAACACAAATTGTTTCAAAAGAGTATTTTTTTGAAAGAAGAAGATAGAAAGGAAGGAAGGAAGGAAGAAAGATGAAGATGGGTTTACTAGCTCTGCTGCAGAGAGCCTGTGTACAGGCAGCGATGCAGACGGGCCGCAGGGCTGGGGGGTACGGGGCGTGGGGAAAGCAGCACTGGCCTCCTGAGGCCCCGGGCTGGGCTCACAGTCAGGTCTGGCCAGGGCTTGGGAGGCCAGGCCTCTGCTTTCTCAAGCAGGCACAGCTGGGTCAGAGGAAAAGAAAAGCTGGACTTTTGGTGAATTGCTTTTCCTAGGCTTACGTAGTGGTCTCTTAGTGGAGTTCAGAAGGGAAAAGAGCAACAAGAAAGAAGGAAAAGGAATGTTTTCATCTATTTCAAAACTCCACAGCATGAATTTCCCAAAGAAAAATTCAGTGGACACCCCTTCCCTCATTGTGCCATAAGAGTTATTTTATGAAGCTAGTATTGGAAAGACCTCAGTAGGCTGCTTTGCTTTTTTTTTTTTTTTTGCTTTTTAGGGCCACTCCCTCAGCATATGGAAGTCAGAGCTGCAGCTGCCGGCCCACACCACAGCCACAGCAACTCAGGATCCGAGCCTGGTCTGTGACCTACACCACAGCTCACTGCAATACTGGATCCTTAACCCACTGATTGAGGCCAGGGATCAACCCCCATCCTCATGGAAAAGAGTCAGATTCATTACCACTGAGCCACAGCAGGAACTCCCCGCTTTGCATTTTGCTATGTTTATATGCACATTTGACCACAGGTATGCTTGGTCTCCCCCCCCCCCCCCCCCCCCCCCGCAAAGGGGCTCTTTCACACCAGCTTTTCTAGATTCCATATTCATGCAGCAGAAGGACCCAAATCCTAAGAGGAGGAGGCCCTTGGCTCATGTCACATTTGCAGACCGGAAGCATCCCCAAATAGTAAATACAATGCCATTCACTGGGATGCCGAGGGCACCGTGGGGTCCACAGCACTATTAACAGCTTTGAGTGGCTCACAGTTGGCAGGTACTTAGGCAGGAGCCATTTTGTGACTCCTGGCCCACGCGGTTGTCTGTGACCGGCTTCCTAAAGTGCAGGTCGCACCCTCTTGCCTTAAGTATGAGGGGCGGGATGCGCTCTCCGATCCCCTGGGGGAGCAGCAGGGCCCAGAGGGCCCAAGCCTGCTGGGCAACAGAGGCTGAGGGCTGAGGTCCTGCAGCTGAAGCCAGAGGGGTCGCTGGCCGCTGGAGCCGAAGGTCAGTTGTCAGGACACAGACCTACCCGGTGAAGAGGTAACAGCAGGTACAGAGGGCGCGGTGTGCCTGCTCCACCTGCATGGAAGAGTGGGGGAAGTGACGGTGAAGGTGGGTGGGAGGGGGAGACCGAGCCAGAGGCCAGCCCAGAGGCTGGCAGCTGCTGGGCGCTCGCCAAGGGTGAGCTGGGGGCGGCCCTCGGGTAGTTGAGCCAGAAGGAAACGGCTTCCCCTGAAGCAGTTTAAAACCTCGCTGGCACCCAGCGTTCCGGGCGGCATTCTTGCGCGTCTGGCATTCAGTGCTCAGGGTACCGAAGTTAGCAGTGCCCCCTTTTTGTCTCTGCTTGAAGGTTTGGTTTAAGAACCGAAGGTCCAAGTGGAGGAGCCGCCAGAGGGCAGTGAGGTGCAGAAGCGTGTCCCCTGTGCTCCTGGTCCCCCGTGTCGTCGTCAGCTTGGGCGGACCCTTCGGTGCCACCCTCATTCAGGAGCCGCCTCGGATGTGGGTTCTGATGGAGCCCCTGCCGCTGGGGCACTTCCCGGGGCCCAACCTGGGGCCGCCCCTGCCGCCCCTGCCACCCCTGCCACCCCTGCCACCCTTCCCTCCTCTGCCCTGGCTCCTCCCACCTTTGCTCCCCTGTGGCTGCCCTCACCCTCTCGCGGCCTGGCTTGATCCCCTGCCACCAGGGGTCTTTCTGTAGCCCCAGGTTCCTCTCCAAAGGTCCCTGTGACCCTTTCTTCAAAGTGCCTTTGAGCCAGATTCGAATTCTGCATACCTCAGCCTTAGGAACAGTTCACCAAATGCCCACTAAGTGTATTAAATGCAAGTGCAGAGTCACTGACCCACGATTTTAGGGCATGTTTTTGTGTGTTCAATAAAGTTGTGAATTCTCCGTGTCTTTGGTTTGTGTGTCCAGCCGAGGGTCAAGGAGGCCTCCTCTTGTGCAGTAAGAGTCCTGAATCCCCCTCAGTAGGCGGGGCACAGCTCAGAAGTTTTCCTGGTGGCCCTGAGGGGTTTACAGCGACCCACCCATTCTCCACTCTCTCTCTCCCATCACCACATCCTCCCTGCCCCGGCCCCACCAGCTCACTGGGACCACAGATGGGCGAGATGGGTGGCAGGAGTCTCTAAGGAGAGAACAGTGTTGCAAGGCAAGCCTGAGCCCCATTCGTGGTGACGAGCTCGGGTACAAGGACGACTCCAAGGGAAACCTCTGCTGTAGCTACTCACAGGGCTTTCTGGAGAAAAGCCACACTCCCAGTTCTGTCACCGCCTTCCCTTGTGGAGGGGACCTGGGCATAACACCTGCTCTGATAGGAGCAAAAGATCCGAAGAGGAGGCTCCCTCTAGGCCAGAGTGAGGCCCTTCTCCCTTCCCCTCTCCCACCCGCAGACGTGGAAATCGTATTACTGCTCCTTTCCTGGCTCAGACCTGACAATCGGACCTCTAAGTGTATTTTGTCACCTTCAACATCCTTGACAGAATCCAGTTCCAGCTAATTCACCACTGAAAGGGGTCCTCTTGTTGAGTGCTTCCTGAGGAGCTCAGGAACAAGGAGGACATTGATTAGGTCAATTTTTTTGGGGGGGTGTGTGGTCTTTTCAGTGCCACACCTGTGCCATATGGAGGTTCCCAGCCTAATGGTTGAATTGGAGCTGTAGGCTGGCCTATGCCACAGCCACAGCAATGCGGGATCCAAGCCGTGTCTACAACCTCCACCACAGCTCATGGCAATGCCAGATGCTTAATCCACTGAACAAGGCCAGGGATCTCACCTGCATCCTCATGGATACTAGTCCGATTCGTTTCCGCTGAGCCAGGATAGGAACTCCCAAGGTCAAATGTTTGCAGACAACTTTTACAACATTTTGGCTTTTGACTTTATATGCCCCTGACTTTTTCACTTCCCTGGAACATTCTTTTGGTTTTACCTGCTTCTGTATCTCCCGATTTGCAGCTCCTAAACCCCCAAATGCACTCCCTTCTTATTTGCAGCCCTCTGCATTTTCTTGGTTGACACCTCTTAAGGTCGAAGTCTGAGAAGCTATCTAGCTACTGGTAAACTAGATTTCAAGCTTCTAAAGCCAAACATTCATACTTTAAGTAATTAAAATCTGTATAATTAGAACTAGAATGCCTTTTCACTTAAAAACCATATAAAATGACTAGAAACTGATCTTGAACGACATACTGTTGATGTAGGATATGATGGGACTAGTTGGGGGGGGGCTGGGTGGGTAACAAGGTGCAATTTCCCTTCACCGGGTTCTATTGGTGGACACTGTACTATTATAAACCCCTCTTCTTTATTAGTACCTTACATCTATTATGCCTTTACTCTGTGGCAAGCAGTGTGCTAAATAATTTACTCAGATCATCTTATTTGATGCTCAAATAAATCCCTAGATCAAGCTACTATTATCACCATTCAAGAGGAGGAAACTGTTTTGCATTGTCACAAAGCTCATAAGAGAACCAGAATTTGAAGCCAAGTCTGTCTGACTCCAGAGTCCATGCTTTGTCAGATTTCATACAACGTTCAAACCCTGCGATGCCACATTAACACAACCTGGCTTCTCATTGCAGCTCTGCCACATCCTAGCTGTTTGTCCCTAGGGAATTTGCCTAACCTCTATGGTTTCATCATTCTTTTCTGTAAGATGGGAATATAATTCATCGGGTCTTAGAATTGATGAGAGGAATAAATGATACATATATAAGTGGTCTCCCACAATGCCTAGCCACAGAGTTAGCATACAGAATTACTACTATGACTCCATATCATCACCTACTATCACATCATAACCTGTCATTCCACCTTTCCTATATAGCATATAGGATAATGGCCTGATTAGAAGGCAGAAGATCTGGGTTCTTGTTGCAGCTCTATTATTTTGTCTATATCTTTAAACAAACCTGCTATATCTCTGTTGTTCCATATGTAGAAGTGAAATAGTTATAGACTTACTCATAGGCTTACTTGGAATAGGTGTAGTGGTGAAGGATATCAGGCATGTTTCAACAAATTTTTTAAAATAATGGATTCAATGTATTTTGCAAACACTCATCAAATGCATTTTTTGCTAGAATTTGGAGGATCCTATTTATGTTTCTACTCTCCACCACACTTCCCAGACCAATGCTTCTCATTTGTCCTTCCTCCCCAAATATTGAGAAAGGAAATCAAATGATGAGAAGGGAAAGGAATTTTTAAAAGTAAGTATAGTAGCTGTTTGATTTCAGTAAAGACTTGTCCATGTTCTGGCTGTGATAATGTCACTGCAGTTTTGTGTACAAAAGTATCTATCTTTTAAACACACACACTGAAATACTTAGTGATGAAATTATGTGAGGTCTAGATTTGCTTCAAAATAATCACAGGTTGAGGGCAAGGGTGTTGGAGAATTGGTAAGGCTGCTGATGAAACAAGATTGAATGTAATTGCTGAAACTGGGTGATGGCTATATGAGGGTTCATTTCATGATTTTTCTCTGCTTTGTATATGTTGGATGTTTTCCATAATAATTATTTTTCAAAACCATCATGGGTTGAAAACCTAAATTCTAACATAAATGAGGAAAACAAGTGAAGTGGAGACTGACAAACTGGGAGAGGATCTGTCTCCAAGTCCTTAACCACTAGGCCATCAGGGAACTTCCAAACATGTTTTATTCAAAAGTATGCTGGTCAGGAGTTCGCTAACGGGATGGAAAAGGGGAGTAGGGGGAGGAGTGGGGGTGTGGAACAAGGCAGTTGAGAAGATTCCACCCTCTCAGGGAAAGGGTCCCAGGGGGAGGTGAAGGGAGAAGCTGCAATATATATTTAGTATTTTGCAATTGTGGAAAAATATCTTTTGTTTTCATAATGCAGACTGCCCAAAGACTGCCCTGGCTGAGAAGGATAATAGGAAAGACAGTTTTCCTCTAAGGGCAAATTCTCTGGTTTATGGGAAGGAGAAAGGTTTAAAAAGTAACAGAGGAAACCGCCCTCGGCTTTCTACCATTTCCCTAAGCAGAGCACAGGGCTGCGGTCGCGGGAGACGTCGGGGCACGGGCGGTGCCAAGACCACTCTCGCACTGGGGAAAGTTGGTCTCGGTCGAAAAGGCATCCCGCAGGCTGCACATCCCTCCCTGTCCCACAGACTCCCCTCGACACATCCACCCCTCTGCACTTTACGCATCAGACTCCACACGCCTCCCGCAAGCTCCACTTCATCCCACGTCACCTCGCAGTCTCACATCACCCCAGGTATGTCGAGAAGCTTGCAGGGAAGGCGCAGGTTAGTCGAATTTGCGTGCAGCCTCAGGACCCGCGGTAGAGGGGGCGTGGAGCCAACTTCCCAACAGAGGGCGCTGGAGAGCCTGGTCTCCCGCCCCCGCCCCCGCCCCCAACCCTCGTGCGCAAGAGCGCGCTGGGGACGCCTACGCGCAGGGGTAGCTCGTTGGAGCTAGTAAGGCGCTGCCTCCCACGCCACAGCCTTTCTAAAAATAGACTTTCTTCCCTCCTACTTCGTCTTTTTTTTTTTTTTTTTTTTTGGGCCGCACCCCCAGCAAGTGGAGGTTCCCAGGCTAGGGGTCCAATCGGAGCTGCAGCTGCTGGCCTACGCCACAGCCACGTGAGATCCAAGCCGTGTCTGCGACCTACCCCACAGCTCACCGCAAGGCCGGATCCTTAACCCACTGATCAAGGCCAGGGATGGAGCCCGCAACCTCATGGTTCCTAGTCGGATTCGTTAACCCCTGAGCCATGACAACAACTCCCTCTTCCCGCCTATCTATGCTCCGGAGTGAGTTCACTAGTTTGTTTTGTTTTTTGGGGTTTTTTGGGGGGTGGGGGCTTGTTTTTTCTGTTTCCACCCGAATGAACTTTATTTCTGAGACCATTTCGTCCCTGCAGGCTGAATGTTCTCACTACATAATTACCTAGAACAGCCAGCACTTCAGCAGACTGGGGGGAATTTGCCAGTTTAAATGGCCCTATGGATGGCTACAAAATAAAGGTTAGTTATTATTATCAGTTGATCAGATGTATAGGTAACAGGTGGTCTTGAAAAAGAAGCCAAGCGGCTACGGAATAAGAATGCAAGTGGGGATTGTGTTCGGATAGTTTTTTTTTTTTTTGGCTTGGTTTGGGGGTGTGCTGTTTCGATATGTAATGTTTTTGTGTGTGTTTGTTAATGTATAAAAACTGTCTTTCTGGGGAAAAGACTCTTATTTTTCTAGAGTGATCTGACACATTTCTGGTGAAATGCGTTAACATTCCCTTTGCAAAAGATGGGAAGGGAATAATGGGAAGAACTTCTCTTGTGAGGCAAATAAGCTGTGAGGAGACTGTTTATCAACAAATCCCACACACTCTTTTTGCGTTGTTGGTTTTTTTTTTCATAAAGAACTTTGCTAGGAATGAAATTGACTAAGTCAAAGAATGTTAGAGCTGGAAGGAATTTTCTAAATTAAACCACCTTCTCATTATTATGTATGTGCAACAGGTGGTCCCGAGGTCGTGATGTTCAAGTCACGAAGCACCTGAGTGAAGTCAGGGCTGGTTTCCAGTCTGGAGCTCAAGAGGGAAGCAGTATCTCTCAGGGAAAGGGCCGTAGTGATGTTTGAAGATTTTATTTATTTATTTTTAAACCTTTTTGGCTGCTCCGTGGCATATAGAGTTAATGGGCCAAGGATCAGATCCATGTCGACGCCAGACCCTTAACCCACTGTGCCCCACCTGGGATCAAACCTGCATCAGGGTGCTCCAGAGACGCCTCAGATCCCATTGCACCACAGCAGAAACGCCTGTTCTTTATTACATGATTATTGTGGGAAAAGTTGGGAGAAGTTAATATTTTAATTTACCTACAGACCTACCACTTCAAAATGATCATTATTAGTATTTTCACTGTGTAATTATCCAGATTTTTTCATATATATGCATACTGGCAAAGATGCTATCTATATATACGGGGTTTTTTTGGCTACACCCCTGGCATATGAAAGTTCCCAGGCCAGGGATCAAACCCCAGCCACAGCTGAAGCAATGCAGGATCCTTAACTCCCTTTGCCACAGCGGGAACTCCAAACATGCTATATTTACTAAAATTGGATCATAGTATACATACTTCTTTGCAATATAATCTCTAACAGATACGTAACTGTTCTGTTGAATGGAGGTGACTTCATTAATTTAAGCAGTCCCTTATGATAAACGTATAAGCTTTTTCAAATGCTAAACCCTTGTAGAAGATGCACTAAACTTTCCTGTTTATACGTCTTTTGCTGAAGTAATGTCTAAATATGGATCAGTGTAAATATTTGTGGGAATGTAGTGCAGTGGTGTAGGCTGGGTTCAGACTCTGGCTCTGGAACTTACACAAATCACAACCCTTCTAGGCTCCAATTTCCTTATCTTTAAGTGGAAGCAATTATACTACTGATTGCCTAGAGGTACTGGGAGGATAATAAATGGATAATACATGTCAAATAATTGGTTAATGCCTAGCACATAGCGAGTGCTCAATCAATATTAGATATTGTTGGAGTTCCCGTTGTGGCGCAGTGGAAACAAATCCGACTAGGAACCATGAGGTTGAGGGTTCAATCACTGGCCTCACTTAGTGGGTTAAGGATCCGACGTTGCCATGAGCTGTGGTGTAGGTTGCAGACTCGGCTTGGATCCCGCGTTGCTGTGGCTGTGGTGTAGGCCGGCAGCTACAGCTCCGATTCGACCTCTAGCCTGGGAACCTTCATATGCTGCAAGTGCGGCCCTAAAAAACAAAAACCAACAAAAAAATTAGATATTATTATTACCAAACCTATAAAGAAGACTGGTTCTTCAAAATAACTCCCATAATTTCTATTACTTTTAAAAAAATTTTAAACTGAGGTGTAGTTGATTTACAGTGTTGTGTTAGGCTCAGGCGTACAGCAGTGTGACTCAGTTATACATGTATATTCTTTTTGATATTCTTATCCATTGTGTGTTATTACAAGATATTGAAGTATAGTTTCTATTACTTTTTAAAAGAGTAATCAGGAGTTCCTGTCGTGGCTCAGTAGAAACGAACCTGACTAGCATCCGTGAGGACCCGGGTTTGATCCCTAGCCTCACTCATTGCCCTGAGCTGTGGTGTAGGTTGCAGACATGGCTGGGATCCTGAGTTGCTGTGGTATAGGCCAGCAGCTACAGCTCCGATTCGACCCCTAGCCTGGGAACCTCCATATGCATGGTGCGGCCGTAAAATAAAATTAAAAAAAAAAAAAAGACAAGAGAGTAATCAGAGTTTCATGATGACATTTTATAATGTAAAACTTTAGTAGATAAATTAATATTTCTTATTCCTAACTTAAGTTATCCAGAGGATAAGTAATTTAAATGGAGTGTGAGCTGTAGATCTATTTAACATGTTCTGGTTATATAGCTTAATACTATTCAAAACAGAAAAGCATAGTGTTTATTTATTTATTTATTTGTTTAGGCCGTACCCACAGCACGCAGAAGTTCCCGGGCCAGGGATCGAACCTGCGCCACTGCAGTGACAACACTGGATCCTTAACCCACTGAGCCACAGGGGAACTCCCAGAAAGGCATAATGTTTTACTGAATTTTTTTTTTGAAGTACAGTTTGGCTTAAAGTATTGTATTAGTTTTAGGTGTACAGCATAGTCAGTATTTTTGCAGATTGTATTCCATTGTACATTATTATAGTAAAAATCAATTGTCTTGTGATAAATAAAGCCACCTCTGATTCTTTCTCCTTTGGAAAGTGCTCAAAGCACAGCTTTTATCCCATAAAACCACCAAAATATCTGCACTTTCACCTATGCACATCCCAGTGCCTTCAGGCTCTTCTTTGATTTTCTCTTATATTCATGTCCCCCTCACTATTTCTTGTTCCTAATAGGTGTGGGAAAGCACACAGACGCAGATGTTGCCTCTAAAACCTTGCTTTTAATCTGGGAAGATATCCACCAGTCACACTGGGACAGATTTCAGGTTCATATTCCCATCTGAAGCTTTGGAAAGTAATTACTACTCCTACCAAAGCCTGTGCAGTTAATCCAACCTATATGTTACCCCTGTTTCTCCAAGTGTTGTCAAAAAATAAGGAAACACTCGGTTTTATTTATTTATTTTTATATGTTTTTAATTGAAGTATACTTGATGTACAATATTAGATAAGTTTCAGGTGTACAGAATAGTGATTCACAATTTTTAAAGGTTATACTTCATTTATAGTGATTATAAAATATTGGCTATGTTCTCTGTGCTGTATGGTATATCCTTGCAGCTTATTTATTTTATGCATAGTCGTTTGTACCTCTTAATCCCCTATCCCTATCTTGTCCCTCCTCACTTCATCTCCCCACTGTCCTTTATATCTTTTTGTTATATTTACTAGTTTGTTTTATTTTTTATTTTTTTAATTTTATTTTTATTTTTATTTTTTGGTCTTTTTGCTATTTCTTGGGCCGCTCCCACGGCATATGGAGGTTCCCAGGCTAGGGGTCTAATCGGAGCTGTAGCTACTGGCCTACGCCAGAGCCACAGCAACGTGGGATCCGAGCCACGTCTGCAACCTACACCACAGCTCACGGCAACGCCGGATCATTAACCCACTGAGCAAGGGCAGGGACCGAACCCACAACCTCATGGTTCCTAGTCGGATTCGTTAACCACTGCGCCATGACGGGAACTCCTGTTTTATTTTTTAGATTCCACATATAAGGGATATCATACAGTATTTGTCTTTCTCTGATTTAGTTCACTGAGCATAATACCCTCCAAGTCCCTGCGTATTGTTGCTAATGGCGATTTTTCGTTCTTTTTTATGGCTGAGTAGTATTCCACAGTATAGATACACCTCATCTTTTTTATCCATTCATCTGCCCATGGATGTATAGGTTATTTTCATGTCTTGGCTCTTTTGAATAGTGCTGCTATGAACATTGGGGTGCATATATCTTTTCAAATTAGTGTTTTTGTGATTTTTCTGGGTTATACACCCAGGAACACTCACCCTCTTTGAGAAGCGGAGTGGAATGTTAAAGGTTTGATGGCCTATCTCAGAAGTTGGGGGTCAGTTGCCAGAAATCATGGTGACCAGATTTCCAAAAGGCTCCATGTTTACTTACTCTCCCTTCCTCTTCTGTTCCACTGAACTTTGTGGACAGAAACACTCAGCAGGATTGGTGGGGTGAATGTGGTGCTTAAATGAGTCCTTCCTAGACATAGCTTTTGTTAAGCCTGAGCACCAGATGCTGAGAAGTCTTTGTCTGTGACTGTGGCCCAGATGACCTTCAGGTGTCGCTGGCCCTGGTGTGCCATCCTCCTTTCCAGTAGTGACCAGTTACATTCTACTATAATGTCTCATGCTTATTGCAGTGGCCTTGCGAGTTTAGCTAGGCTAGAGCTATGTTTCCTGGGATTGCCTTCCCTGCTATGAGTTAAGATTGGCCAGAAGAAAAATTGGGCAGGATTTGGGAGGTGGAAGTGAAGCAACAGCCGTTAGGTTCTGAAGTTTGGTCTAAAACCAGGTGCTGTTGCCACTGGTGCACGTGGACACTGTCCCTCTGGCACACCTTGTTGGTGTGGGACAGCAGTGGGATGCACAGCAACTCCAACCCATAGGATCTCCCCGTCTAATGGCTCCAGATCTGGGCCGAATGCACATGCAGCTCTGTGACAAAGGACGCCAGTTCCTTCTCTAGATTGGAGACGGTAAGAGGCAGATGTAGGGGGCCACGAGCTTTTGTGTCTTCATTGGTTTTAATTTGTCCTCCTGCATTCAAGGGAATCCTTGCAGATTCCGGTTTGTCCTTGCTCTCCCCCACTTCATATGCACCTGTCTGCCCAGCTGTTGGCCCTGAATATCTGCACCGACATCAGGCTGCCGTCAAATGCAGAGGCAGAAGCCGTTCATAGACATCTTCCTAGGCTTCCACAGCTGCGCAGGTCTAATCCTTATAATAAAGCCCTTACTGCTTCTCACTCTGCTTCTCTGATCAAACCCTGCAACTCTGTTTAGGTGAGTCTTATTTTACATCCAAATTTGAAACCCAGATGCAGGATTACAGATGTGACAAAAGAATTTTTTTAACTCAAGTATTGTCGATTTACAGTATTGCATTAATTTCAAGTGTATAGCATGGTGAATCGGGGCTTTTTTTCTCAGATTATATTCTATTGTAGGTTATTACAAGATATTGGATATAATTTCCTGTGCTATACAGTAAATTCTTGTTGCTCATCTATTTTATATATAGTAGTTTATATCTGTTAATCCCACACTCCTAATTTCTCCCTCTCCCTCTCCCCTTTGGTAACCCTAAATTTTTTTCTATGTCTGTGAAGCTGTTTCTGTTTTGTATGTAGATTCATTTGTATTATTTTTTAGATTCCACATGTAAGTGATATTATACAGTATTTGTCTTTGACTTCACTAAGTGTAATATTCTCTAGGTCCATCCATGTTGCTGCTGCAAATGGCAATGTTTCATTCATTTTTACTGCTGAGTGATATTACGTGTGTGTGTGTGTGTGTGTGTGTGTGTGCGTGTGTGTATAAAACATCTTCTTAAACCAACCATCTGTTAATGGGCTTTTGGATTGTTGCATGTTTTGGCTTTTGAAAATAGTTCTGCTACGAACATTGAAGAGCATGTATCTTTTTTAATTATAGTTTTTATTTTATTTTTCCAGATCCAGAAATGGAATTGCTAGATCATATGGTAGCTCTATTTTTAGGGGATTTTTTGGGTTTTTTTTTTTTTTTTTTTTGGCTTTTCAGGACTGTACTCATGGCATATGGAGGTTCCCAGGCTAGGGGTCCATTTGGAGCCATAGCCACGCCAGATCGGAGCCAAGTCTGTGACCTACACCACAGCTCACGGCAATGCCAGATCCTTAACCCACTGAGCAAGGCCAGGGATCGAACCCACAACCTCATGGTTCCTAGTCGGATTCGTTTCCACTGCAGCACGAGGGGAACTCCTGTTTTTAGTTTTTAAGGGAACCTCCATACTATTTTTCATAGTGGCTCTACCAATTTACATTCCCGCCAAGCATGTAGGAGGGTTCCGTTTTCTTGACACCCTTTCCACATTTATTTGTAGATTTTTTGATGATGGCCATTCTCACCAGTGTGAGGTGTTATCTCATTGTGGTTTTGATATGTATTTCTCTGATGATTAGTGATATTGATCATCTTTTCATGTTCCTATTGGCCAACTGTACATCTTTTTTGTTGTTGTTGTTTTTGTCTTTTTGCCTTTTCTAGGGCCACTCCCGTGGCATATGGAGGTTCCCAGGCTAGGGGTCTAATCCGAGCTGTAGCTGCTGGCCTACACCAGAGCCACAGCAACTTGAGATCCGAGCTGGTCTGCAACCTACACCACAGCTCATGGCAACGCCAGATCCTTAACCCACTGAGCAAGGCCAGGGATTGAACCCGCAACCTCATGGTTCCTAGTCGGATTCGTTAACCACTGTGCCACGACGAGAACTCGTGTACATCTTCTTTAGAGAAGTGTCTACTTAGGTCCTCTGGCCATTTTTTTTTTGATTGGGTTGTTTGTTTTTTCAATATTCAATTGTATGAACTGTGTGTATATTTTGGATATTAACCCCTTGTCAGTCACATCATTTGCAAATATTTTCTCCCATTCTGTAGGTTGTTTTTTTCATTTTGTTGATGGTTTCCTTTGTTGTGCATAAGCTTGTGAGTTTAAGTCACATTTGCTTATTTTTGCTTTTATTAGTTTTGCCTTCGGAGACTGACCTAAGAAAGTTTTACTCGGATTTATGTCAGAGAATGTTTCGCCTGTGTACTCTCCTAGGAGTTTTCTGGTGTCAGGTCTTACATTTAGGTCTTTAATCCATTTTGAGTTTATTTTTGTGTATGGTGTTAGAGAATGTTCTAATTTTGTTCTTTTACATGTATCTGTCCAGTTTTCTCAGCACCATTTATTGAAGATTCTGTCTTTTCTCCATTGTATGTTCTTGCCCCCTTTGTTGTTGTTGACCGTAGGCGCAGGGGTTTATTTCTGGGTGCTCTATTCTGTTCCGTTCCCCTATGTGTCTGTTTTTATGCCATTACCACAGTCTTTTGGTTACTATATCCGACAAAAGAATTTTTGAACTTAAAAAAATATTTGTAGGAGTTCCTGTCATGGCTCAGCGGAAGCGAATCCAACTAGGAACCATGAGGTTGTGGGTTCAATCCCTGGCCTCGCTCAGTGGGTTAAGGATCCGGCGTTGTCGTGAGCTGTGGTGTGGGTCAGAGATGCGGCTGGGATCCCCTGTTGCTGTGGCTGTGGTGTAGGCTGGTGGCTACAGCTCGGATTAGACCCCTAGCCTGGGAACCTCCATATGTCGCGGGTACGGCCCTAAAAAGCAAAAAAAAAAAAAAAAAAAAAAAAAAAAAAAAATTGTACATGACAATTAAATATTACCCTTGTTTTCTTTTTAATGTCAAACTCCTGTAAATTGTACTGTACACTTATTGACAACTTATTTTTCTTCCTCCCATTTTCTCTTCAATCCCATGAATATGACTCCTGTCTTACAGAACACTTTTTTTGGCTGTGCCCGAGGCATATGGAAGTTCCCAGCCTAGGGATTGAATCTGTGCTGCAGCAGCTACCCAAGCCACAGCAGTGACAACACCGGATCCTTAGCCCACTGCACCACAAGGGAACTCCACAAGACACTTTTCAGATTCATTGGGGGCCTTAGCAAACACCACATCCACCTCTCAGACTTCTGTTTCTGTGTTTCTTCATGCTTTTCAGCACAGTTGGCTGCTTTCTGTTTTTCTTTCTTTCTTTCTTTCTTTCTTTTTTTTTTTTTTTTGGTCTTTTTGTGTTTTTAGGGCCACGTCCACGGCATATGGAGGTTCCCAGGCTAGGGGTCGAATCAGAGCTACAGCTGCGGGCCTACACCACAGCCACAGCAACGCGGGATCCGAGCTGCGTCTACAACCTACACCACAGCTCACGGTAATGCCGGATCCTTAACCCACTGAGTGAGGCCAGGGATGAAACCCACAACCTCATGGTTCCTAGTCGGATTCGTTTCCGCTGCGCCATGACGGGAACTCCTTTCTGTTTCTTGAATTTCTCTCCTCTCTTGGTTTCCATGACCTGCACTCTTTGGAATGTTCTCCTATGTCTCCAGCTGCTCCTTTTCTGTCTTGTTTGCTGACTTTTCTGCTACCCACTGCTCAAGGTGTAGGTGTTGCCCAGAGCCCAGTTCTTAGTGCGAAAATGAGTGAATTCTCACTTTGCCCTTTATCTCTTTACACTCTCCTCTGCTCTCATGGATTCAGCCAGCAGGCCTGCACACCCATGATTTACACATCTATGCCTTTATCTCTGCTCTCTCCTGAATGTCAGGATCATGTCTCTAACAGTTCACTGAATCACGCATGAGTCTCAGATGCAACGCATGTACCCCTCACTGTTTGTTTACCACCACAAGTCTGTGTTCCCTAAAGTGGATAATGGCATTCACCTTTCCGTCATCCTGCTCAAAACTTCAGAGCCGTTCAGCACTTCCCTCTGATCACCTCCAAGCCCATGAATTCTCTGATCCCCGCTTTTGTCCATTTCCCACTGCCAGGCCCCCATTTGGACCTACTTTGACAACTTACTATTACAGCAAACTGCTACCTGAGTCCTAACTTTAGCTTCTACCTCTTTCCTTTCCTGCTCCCTGCAGCCTGTGTTACTTTCCCAAAACAGGAATGGGCTTATGTAACTTCTTTGCTTGGAATATCTCCCAGTTCCCTCTTACACATAGAATAAATACCTGCCGGTTTTGCACGGCACGGCTGCATCTTGATTTCTTTCCTTTCAACCTTATGTCCTAGGGTACGCCATTCTTGCACCCAGTGTGCCAGTCTGTGGATCCCTGGACAGTCCTCCGTCTCTTGGACATAGCTGCCTGCCCAACCGAGGGCCTTAATACAGTACAGAGCTCAAGCAGAAAAGACGTGAGCTCTGTACTGTATTAAGTTCCTAATCATCATCTCTATTCAGGCTCAGTTCTCAGTTGTAGCTAGTGACTTGGGTGAGAGTCTGTGAATTCGGGGTAGTTTCCATCAGTAACCCGAAGGTAACAACAAATACAAGCGCAGTAGCTCATGTGGATCAGGTACTTACCTACTGTGCCAGGCACTGTTCTGTGTGTTTTATGTGGATATGTTCTTGCGTGCTTTGCAATAACTCCTCACCTGACATCCTTGATGTTGGTGTGGTCGTGGAGAGACTGGCCATTTTCTTCATCCCTTCATCTCAGCACCAGCTGGTGTTGACTGCGTGATCACCGTGGGCCTTTATTACTTTAACTTCACACCCCTAGGGCAGGTACCACGATGACATCCCTTCTGTAGAGGCAGCAGCTGGGGCACAGAGAGAGGTCAGCCAGCTTGCCCAGGGTCACAGAGTGAGTAAATGGTGGGGCTGTACAATCTGCCTCCATAATTTGTGGCTTCTTTCTCTGGTGTGGGCCAGACTCGAGAGCCCACAGCACAGTGGCCGGGTCAGGCATCGTGACATCCCCGACCCTGCCGGGCGCAGGACCCTGTAGACCAGCAGCCAATAGAGGCCTACTGACCGAAGCTCACAGGTACAGAAAAGTGCAGGAGGGATGTTATTTTCACAAGGAAACATCCTGTCCTCGTTGAGGATAATCCCCTCCCTTCTGACAGACCCTCGAGAATAAATAAATAAAAAGAGAGTGACTGCAGTGGTGAATGTAAAGCAGTTTGGTATGGTCATCTGTAAAGTTTTCTTGGAAATATTCAGTCCCAAAGTATGACTGCCCGTGATGCAAGCAACTGCTACTCCCAAAGACAAGCTTCCTCAAAGCACATTAAGGATGGCATGCACAGATCTCACGCCACCTCCTCTCCTCCACACCTGCGTTAAACTCTCATTAAGAATGAGAAATTTAGTGGTTCTCCTTGTGGCTCAGCGTGTTAAGACTCCGACTATTGGAGTTCCCATTGTGGTGCAGTGGAAATAAATCAGATTAGGAACCATGAGGTTGTAGGTTCAATCCCTGGCCTCGCTCAGTGGGTTAAGGATCCGGCGTTGTCGTGAGCTGTGGTGTAGGTCACAGATGTGGCTTGGATCTGGCATTGCTGTGGTTGTGGCATAGGCCGGAGGCTACAGCTTGGATTTGACCCCTAGTCTAGGAACCTCCATATGCCGCGAGTGCGGCCTTAAAAAGACAGAATGACCAAAAAAAGAATCCGACTATTATCCATGAGGATTTGGGTTTTATCCCTGGCCTTGTTCAGTGGGTTAAGGATCCAGTGTTGCTACAAGGTGCGGCATAGGTCACAGATGGGGCTCGGATCTGGTGTTGCTGTGGCTGTGGTGTAAGCTGGCAGCCACAGGTCCAATTTGACCCCTAGCCTGGGAATTTCCATAAGCTGCAGGTGCAGCCCTAAAAAGAAAAGAAAAAAGAAAAAAAAATAAGGCATTCCTGTCATGGCGTGGCAGAAATGAATCCGACTAGGAACCATGAGGTTTTGGGTTCGATCCCTGGACTCACTCAGTGGGTTAAGGATCTGGTGTTGCTGTGAGCTGTGGTGTAGGTCGCAGATGCAGCTTGAATCCCACGTTGCTATGGCTGTGGTGTGGGCCAGCAGCTGCAGCTTGGATTCAACCCCTAGCCTGGGAACCTCCATATGCTGCACATGTGGCCCTAAAAAAAAAAAAAAAAGAAATTTAAAGGATTTATAAACGGAATTAATTAAGGACAAAGTGATTAATGTCCTTCAGAATAAAGGTATCAAAGAGGCTGTTTAATCAAATCCCATGTCCCCTCAAAGGCACGTTTGCTGGCACATCAGGCTGCACTCTGTCTACCTGTCCCCACTTCTCTATTCCAACTCACTGGTGAAGGAGGGGCCACGTCTATAAGTACCACTTCATCATCAGGGCAGGGTGTGGCGTGTCTATGAGTGAGGCTGAGCCATTCCATCCTGGTTTAATTTCTTTTTAAAAGGGGATGGTGATGATGATGTTTGTGCGGGTAAAAATGGTACATCGGGTACATGATGTACAATGTCAAGCACAGGACCCATGTTTAGAAGCTATTCTGAATATTTAGCATAGTAACACATCCCAGGGCACCTGTAAACACCCCCTAAAAAACCGTAAAACCCTCAATCTGGCCTGGCACTTGTTTGGCACTTCTCAGTGGGGAACCAGAATTCAGGAAGTTAAGAGGGGAGACAGAGGGAGAGGGGGTAGGGTGGGGAGGAGAGGGGAGGGAGATGGGTGTAAGGGAAGAGGGCAGCAGTGGGGAAGATGGAAACTCTCCCTGGTCTACAGCAAGGGCCCAAATAAAGGTAAACAAACACCTCTGTAGGACGCCTGCAGCCAGACGTGCTGCGGGGAGTCAGGCAGACATGTGGACATGCTCCTCAGTTATGTCTAAAGTCGAAGGAAGGGCCCCTTGCACTGTACGCGTTCTTGGGGGCACTTGGCACTGGCAGAGTTGCACACTTGCACTCGGAAGCGGGTTAGTAACAAATCTAGAGTACTTGTTGCATTTGCAAGGGACAGGCTGGGTTTCCTGCAGCGGGCTGAGCACAGTGAGTGCTCTGCAGATACAGCCCTAGCTCCCACTACAGTGAGCCCCAGGGGGCCCAGAGGACTCCGCATGAAAAACCCAGAGCAGGCAGCCCCCTAGCTAATCACTTCGTTTGAATCCCTAGCCCAACTCGAGGACTTTGGGGGCAAATAGAACAGAACCAGAGTCTCAACCATTAGTTACTGATTTTCTGGAGGGGAGAGTCATGCTCAGAGCCCCCACCCCAAGTTGGCACCCCTCTACTTTAGGGCCACAACCTGGCCATGTGCACTGAGCAGGTCTCAACCCCCAAGCCCCCACCCCCACCTGGGGGTGGGGCAGGAATACCAGTAGCGGGCACCTAACCTCAAATGAGTATGCCTTGTACCTGCCACAGACACACTATAACCAGCGCCAGGCTCCTGGAAGGGGACCCGACCTGGCCACTGGCCCCAGCTCTATACCAGACAAGGGCAGCCCCTCTGATCCCAGCGCAGAGTTTGCTTCATCCACAGCGCTCAAGACATAGAGCCTCCCCTGAGGGGCAGGGGCAGCCTCCGTGATACCGGCTGTACTCCCTGGAATGGACGGGGACCGGGAAGAACTGCATGGTCAGTGTCCAGACCAGAACAGGTGCTTTGGCAAAGCCCAGGCACACCCTCGGAGAGGTGAGTGGATGGGACTGCTCACAGTCACGGCCCTTTACCTCCCTATAGCCTCTCTCTCTCTTCCTTTCCCCCTTTTAGATATAAAGCCTCCTGTGATCCTGGTGACAGTAGCGGGAGGAGGAAATAGGGTCCAGACTGGCAGCGGAGGATGAGGAGGCTGCGGCCAGGAGTCCAGGAAGCAGCAGCAACTGGAGCTGAAGGAGGGGCCGAAGCCTGGGGACAGGCAGTGCACCTCTGCCGCATCACATTCACCGCTTTGCGGCTGTGGGTGGAGAGCCTTTTACACTGCACTGGATACTCCCATGTGTTCCCCTGGTACACGGCTTGCCCTATATATATATGTAGGTGCCTAGTTCTCCAGGGGGCTAGCTTGTCTCCGCCTTTGACTCTCTTCTGGAGCCCCTTCTCCCCTTTTCAGAGCCAAAAGCCACCTAGAGGGCCCAAGGCCACCAGGGGCTCCTGCCCCAGGACTCTGGGATGTGGGCACCACCTACTGGGCGTCAAGGTAAATATTTTCATGCGGTATTTAAATGCATCAAGTATGGAAACTCTGACCAGAGACCTGTTTTGTAAATAACGATTTGGGGGGAAATGTGCGTGAGGCATGGTGGAGCAGGTGCAGCGGCAGATTCTACCTGTGTTTAAATTTTGGTAATATTTTCATCATGGGTTATTTTTGCACTAATTTTGATATTTGTTAAATACTGCATTGACATTATTTAATCAGAGTTCCCTGGTGGAGCATTGGGTTGGGGATCTGGTGTTGTCACTGCTGTAGCTTAGGTTACTGTTGTGGCATGGATTCAAAGGTCCCTGGACTGGGAACTTGTGCATGCCAAGGGTGCAGCCAAAAAAAGAAGAAAAAAAAAAAACCCAAAACTTTATCTTTTTTTTCATGATTGTACATATGCCTTTATTTTAAAAATGTTTGAATTAAAGTATAGTAGATTTACAATGTTGTGCCAATTTCTACTGTACAGCAAAGCGATCCAATCATACATACACATTCCCTTTCTTTTTTAAAATGATTTTTATTTTTTCCATTATAGTTGGTTTACAGTGTTCTGTCAGTTTCCTACTGTACAGCAAAGTGACCCAGTCACGCATACATACATACATTCTTTTTCTCACATTATCCTTCATCATGCTCCATCATAAGTGACTAGATGCAGTGCCTAGTGTTGTACAGCAGGATCTCATTGCTTATCCATTCCAGAGGCAACAGTTTGCATCTACTAACCTCAGATTCCCAGTCCACCCCACTCCCTCCTCCTCTGCCTTGCTTATATGATCTTCCATCATGGTCTACCCCAAGATATTGGATATAGTTCCCTGTGCTGTACAGTAGGACCTCATTGCTTATCCATTCTAAATGGAATAGTTTGCATCTACTAACCCCAAACTCCCCATCCATCCCACTTCCTTCCCCTTGGCAACCACAAGTCTACTCTCTGTGTCCATGAATTTATTTCTGTTCTGTAGATAGGTTCATTTGTGCCATATTTGAGATTCTAGGGGTTCCTGTTGGGGCCCAGCAAAAACAAATCCAACTAGGAACCATGAGGTTGCAGGTTCAGTCCCTAGACTTGCTCAATGGTTAAGGATCCAGCGGTGCCCTGAGCTGTGGTGAAGGTCGCAGACGTGGCTTGGATCTGGTGTTGCTGTGGCTGTGGTGCAGGCTAGCAGCTGCAGCTCCAATTTGATCCTTAGCCTGGGAACCTCTATATGTGGCAGGTGTGACCCTAAAAGCCAAAAAAAAAAAAAAAGATTCTACATATAAGTGATATCATATGGTTTGTCTTTCTGACTTAACTTCACTTAGTCTGAGACTCTCCCGTTGCATCCATGTTGCTGCAAATGGCATTATTTGATTCTTTTTTATGGCTGATTAGTAATTCCATTGCATATATGTACCACATCCATTCATCTGTCATGGACATTTAGGTTGTTGCCATGTCTTGGCTGTTGTGAATAGTGCTGCAGTGAACATAGGGGTGCGTGTATGTTTTTCATTGAAAGTTTTGTCCTGATACATGCCCAGGAGTGGGACTGCTGGATCATATATACGACAGTTCTTTTTTTTTTTTTTTTTTTGCTTTTTTGGGGCTGCACCCATGGCATATGGAGGTTCCCAGGCTAGGGGTCAAATCGGAGCTACAGCTGCCAGCCTACACCACAGCTCACAGCAACGCCGGATCGTTAACCCCCGAGCGAGGCCAGGGATCAAACCCTCAACCTCATGGTTCCTAGTCGGATTCATTTCCACTGCGCCACGACGGGAACTCCTGATAGTTCTATATTTAGTTTTCTGAGGAACCTCCATATTGTTTTCATAGTGGTTGTACCAACTGACATTCCCACCAACAGTGTAGGAGGGTTCCCTTTTCTCCACACCCTTACCAGCATTTGTTATTTGTAGCCTCACAAAACACTATTTTGATTACAGATTTTTTTTTTTGTGGCACATTAAATTTTGTGCAGGAGGGAAAACCTCTGTAAGCTGAGTATTACAGAAAAGTGTACTGGGGTGGGGGGCATGCAGGGGATAAACATTTTAAAACAAGCATGAAATAACAGCCACGTGTTTTAACTTCATCCACATCTATGATTACTGAACGTTTGTCATTTTTTTCTTTCAGAAAGGAGTTTGCAAGATGCATGGGAGTGACTGAAGCCAGAGTGCAGGTCAGTAAACCTGAAAAACAAAAACAAAAACAAAAACAAAAAAAACTTGGCAGGGCAGCCACTCTAAACCCTTCAGGACTTGGAAACTTTGTCCTGGACATTCTCATATTGGTTGGTTTTTTATTGTCTTTTCCATGACTGGAAAATACATTTTGATCTTTGGGGGCTTTAAGGGGTAGTAAATGGGATCATTAAATTCCAAGTTATGGAAATAGCCCATTACCGGTGGGAACTATGAGTTCCCAAAGGGGAGAAATAGAACAGAACCACTTTTCCTACACCCATCATCCAACCTACATACCATCCAAGTATCCTCATTTATCTTCTATCCATCCTCTAGCTATCTTATATGTAAGATATATTTTCTTCCAATAAAGTTCAAGTCCTCCTAACAGAAGTATCCTTGGGATGTTAGTCCTCCTTAAAGCAATCCTTCTGTCTTTGGTGTAGTCAAGCTGGGACTCAGTCTGACCTGGAAGTATTCAAGTTAATGCATTGAGAAGCTGGGTTATAAGAGGGTTCAATTGTACTAAATTATTTAAAATATTCAAAACCAAGCATAATCTCTGAGATAAAATGAGTGATTCTGTAAAATATTTTGGCCCTGGTACAAGGGAGTAATTGGTCCAGAGAACACACTATAGGAGGAACTGGCATAAGTTTCGCTGTACTCAGATGGCTTAAAGTCCAGGTCCTCTGCTGTTGTTTTTTAGCACTTGGTAAAGCAAGGTAGGGAGTGGCAGCCCTAAATTTGTCTTAAAAAACAAAACAAAAACCAATTATGGATAAAATTCCACTGACCCAAAAAGGGTGAAAAGGAGAATTCTAATATATAGTCAAAATATGCCTTGCAGATGTCATACAAATTCAGTGTTATAAAACTACCAAATGCATAAGTGAATATTCTCTTGAGGAATTTCTAAGACCTTAAGTATTTTTTCCCCTTTTGGTGATACAATTAGGAACAAATGGGTTTGTGGAATTTGTTTGGTGCCAGTCGGGTGACTTCTCAATTCAGGGTTGACTTGGACCTCGGTTAATCTGAAGGACTTTTCCATTTCCTCAAACAGTGGTGACTTATTTGTAGGTCATAGGATCAAAAGGTGACTGACTACTCGAGACCACAGAAAACCTTAAGTTGCATCTAAGAAGTATTGGTGGGGGGAAAATCAGGATGAGCTTATTACTAGCTCTGCTGCAGAGAGCCTGTGTGCAGGCAGCGATGCAGACGGGCCGCAGGGCTGGGGGGTACGGGGCGTGGGGAAAGCAGCACTGGCCTCCTGAGGCCCCGGGCTGGGCTCACAGTCAGGTCTGGCCAGGGCTTGGGAGGCCAGGCCTCTGCTTTCTCAAGCAGGCACAGCTGGGTCAGAGGAAAAGAAAAACTGGACTTTTGGTGAATTGCTTTTCCTAGGCTTATGTAGTGGTCTCTTAGTGGAGTTCAGAAAGGAACCACAAGGGACAAATAAGGGAAAAGAGAATGTTTTTGTCTGTTTCCAAACTACAGCTCGAACCTCCCTTTCTCTTTCTTTTGTTAGAAATTGAGGTATAATTGACATACATTGTATTAGTTTCAGGTGTACAACATAATGACTTTATACACATTATAAAATGATCACCACAATAAGTCTAGCTAGCATCCATGACCACACAGTTACAGATTCTTATTTTCTTTCTTTTTTGCTTTTTAGGGCCGCACTTGCAGCATATGGAGGTTCCTAGGCTAGGGATCCAATTGGAGCTATAGCCACTGGCCTACACCACAGCCACAGCAATTCGGGATCCGAGCTCCATCTGTGGCCTACACCACAGCTCACGGCAGCACTGGATCCGAGACCCATTGGGCGAGGCCAGGGATCAAACCTGCGTCCTCATGGATACTAGTCAGATTCATTTCCCCTGAGCCACAGGACAGGAACTCCTGCACTGGCCTTCTTTAGACTATATACTCATGTAGAGGAAGGATCCTAAATCTTAAAATCAGAGAGCAAAAGTGAGGAGTCAGGCAAGGAGAGGAGGCCCACAGTGTCACAATTTGTAGTCTGGGAACTTCCAAAAGGATTAAATACAATGTAAATCCCATTAACTAGGATGTGGAGTGGACAGTGAGGTTTAATTGATGTGGTTTTGTTTGTTCTTTTTTTTTTTGATAGTTGCTAGGCATCCCAGGAAAAGCCTTTTGTATGACCCCACCTCCACACTGTTTTAAAAAATGTATTGAAGTATAATTAACATACAACATTATATTAGTTTGAAGTATAAAACATGATTTGATAATTGTATAAATTGGGAAATGATCACAATAAGTTTAGTTAACATCTGTCATCACAGAGCTAAAAAACTTTTCTTCTTAGGAGAACTTTAAGATCTACTCTCTTAGCAACTTTCAAATAGGCAAACGGTATTAACTATAGTCACCATGCTGTATATTAGATCCCCCATGACTTAAGTTTGTACCTTTGACTCCCACCCATTTCTCCCACTGATTAATCTGTTCTATGAGCTTGTTTTTAATTAGCGGGGAGAGGGTTTGTTGTTTGTTTTTAGATTCCTCCACGTAAAGTGAGATCACACAGTATCTTTCTAATTTGACTTAGCATAATGTCCCCAAGGTCCACCCATGTTTTAGCAAATGCAAGGTTTCCCTCTTTTTTGTGGCTGAATATTCCAATGTATACACAGACATAGCTCATTTTACTGTACTTCATAGATACTGCATTTTTTTTTTACAAATTGAATATTTGTGGCCATCTTTCATCCAGCAAGTCTATCAGCACCATTTTTCCAACAGTGTTTGCTCACTTCATATCTCTGTGTCACATTTTGGCAATTCCAGCAATATTTCAAACTTTTCCGTTATTATTATATTTGTTATGGTGATCTGTGGTCCGTGATCTTTGTTACTACTGTAAAAACATTACAACTTGCTGAAGGCTCAGATAATGGTTAGCATTTTTTAGCAGTAAAGTGTCTTTATTTGTAAAAAATTCTATTAAGTATAATTGATTTACAATGTTAATTTCTTCTGTACAGCAAAGTGATTCAGTTATACATATTCATACATCCATTCCCATATAGGTTATCACAGAATATTGAGTAGACTTCCCTGTGCTATAAGCAATAAAGTATTTTTATTTATTTTTTTCTTTTTAGGGCCACACCCAGAACATATGAAGTTTCCAGGCTAGGGGTTGAATCAGAGCTGCAGCTGCCAGCCTATGACACAGCCACAGCAACAGCAGATCCTTAACCCATGGAGCAAGGCCAGGGATCCAACCTGTGTCCTCATGGATATTAGTTGGGTTCGTTACCACTGAGCCACGATGGGAGCTCCCAGACCACTTTTTTAACTCTCAAGAGGTTTCAGAGGATGAATGACCCCTTAGTCATACTTGAAGGAAACCTTCTTTCTAAAAATCCATCATGTTCCTTCCTGTTATTACTTCAGACTGAAGATGGGCTTTTTAAACAGCAGGCTGTTTCTCTCGATATGACTTTGAAAGGGGTTGAATTTTTACCCTGCTCAGTTTCCCCCATCACCAGGGTGACACTGGCTCTAGTGAGGAGGGCAGAGCAGCTAGAGTGCTGTCAGGACACTAACATTTCTTTATCCTGTTACCAGTCAAAGCATTAACAGCAAGGACACTGTGCAGTTCACTAGCTAGCCTGCATCTAGGACATGGAAAATGATTAAAGAATACTAAAAGGGGGAAGATAGGAGCCAAGCAATAAGCCTAGGCCAGAGTTTGGCACGTACAGTCCACGCTCACTAGGGTGGGCCAAAGGGGGGGGGGTGCAGTAGTAAGTTTCCTAAGATATTTAGACAATAATGAAATAGTTTCTTCCATTTCATCAGTAGCATATAGATTCACATGTTGTATTTTTCTATTAAGACATGACTTACTCAGTATACTAAACCAATCACTTCTTCCCCTCTGACGGTTTGGTTTAAGAATTCGAAGGCCAACTGTTGGAGGTTTCAGAGGGCTTTCACTCTCAGAAGGATGTCCCCCGTTCCCATGGGTCATCCTGTGTCATACTCTTGAATGGACCCATTATAGCTGTATTTTCTTTTGGAGTCCAACTGGAGTTGGGTTCCTTTGTTGCCACTGCAGCCCCAAACACTCAGGCAGCCCATGCCATCCTCGCATTGTCTGCCCTTGCCTCCTCCACCTGTGCCTTCCTTTGGCTTGGTTTTGTTTGGACTGGCATGGGCCCCTGTCATCAGCATTTTGTAGTCCCTATCTTGTAAGACATGTTTCCTATGATAGGTTTTCCAAAGTGTTTTTCTGCCAGACTCAAATTTTTCATAGCACATCAACAAGAGCAGTTCACCAAATGTGCCGTGAAGGAATCAGGTAAATGAAAACAGTGCATTGTGTTTTTATAGGGCACATTTTTGTGTTTTCAGTAAAGCTGTGAATTCTCTGTATACTTGTTTTTGTGCAACAAATGGGGTTAGTACTGTATGGATTAAGAACTGCTAAGGAGGGAGTTACTGTTGTGATTCAGTGGTTATGAACCCAGCTAATACCCATGAACACACAGGTTCGATCTCTGGCCCCGCTCAGGGTGTTAAGGGGTTGGTGTTGCTGTGAGCTGTGGTCTAGGTCTAAGATGAGGCTCAGCTCTGGCGTTGCTATGGCCATGGCTCCGATTCAACCCCTACTCTGGGAACTTCCATATGCTGTGGGCGTGGCCCTAAAAAGAAAAGAAAGAAAGAAAGAACTGCTAAGGAATGTCAAGGAGATCTCTTTTCATGAGGTGACATCCCTGAGTCACTATTACTAGGCTCTGCATTTCTCAGATATATACACATGCAAGATGGGGTCGGGAGGGTCTCTAGTGAGAGAACAGTGTGTTGCAAGATGGGGCGGTGCTCCATTCATGATGAGGAGCTCAGACACAATCCTAGACTCTAAAGGAATCTTCCTAAGAATCTACTCTTCATTGGACTTTATAGGAACATGGCATCCAAACATTCACCTAGTTTTATTCTAGATGCTGTAAATTCTGTTCACTGCTCTCCCTTTTCTTTCTTTCTTTCTTTTTTTTTTTTTTTTGGTCTAAAATTTTTAGGGCTGCACCTGTGGCACATGAAGGTTCCCAGGCTAGGGGTTGAATCGGAGCTGTGGCTGCCGGCCACAGCCACAGCCACAGCCACGCCAGATCCGAGCCGTGTCTGTGACCTATGCCACAGCTCACAGTAATGCCAGATTCTTAACCCACTGAGCAAGGCCAGGGATCGAACCTGCAACCTCATGGTTCAGATTAATGGATCATTGAAAAGACACAGTCAGACGTTGACTTTCTTCATGCTGTCTTCCTCATGTGAAACTTCAGGCTAGAAAACCCAAAACAAAAATGAAATGTGATAAGAAATAAGGAATAACTGTTAACTTTTTAGGCATTGTGATGGTAGTGCGGTTATGTTTAACAAAGAAAGAAATCTCCCTTTTAGAGAAACATGCTAAATTATTTACAAATAAAATGGTATCTGGGATTTGCTTCAAATAGTTGGGGTGGTAGCAACAACGTCACACAAGTTAATTGTTCAAGATGGGTGATGTATACATTATTCTCTATACTTGTATACATATTTGACCTTTTCCATAATAAAAATTAAAAAAACCTGGTCATCTCTTATTTTGCTTTTGCTGGGCTTTTTTAAATACATTCATCTGAAAATTAAAATGCATTAAAATTGAAAAAAAGTTTACCTCTAAAACCTTAATGCCTTTGAGCAGATAAGTATGCTTTTGATGTTCTATTTGTTGTGACAAAGAAATTCATTCATTCAAACGTTTATGCCACAGACTGCTAGTAGCAGCTGAAGTGGTGCTTTTCTTTGGCTCTTCATCCTCTATGGTATATGTTCATCAGACTGAATATTAAGAAAACAGTAGTAAGAGTCTGAAAAGTGTTAAAATATGGACTACAGGAGTTTCCATCGTGGCTCAGGGGAAACAAATCTGACTAGTATCCATAAGGACTCAGGTTTGATCCCTGGCCTTGCTCAGTGGGTTAAGAATCTGGTGTTGCCGTGAGCTGTGGTGTAGGTCGAAGTTTCGGCTCAGATCTGGTGTGGCTGTGGTGTAGGCTGGTGGCTATAGCTCCCATTAGACCCCTAGCCTGGGAACCCGCATGTGCCAGGGGTGAGGCCCTAAAAAGACAAAGGAAAAAATATATGGACTACAGAGTATATTATAGACCTAAATTTTTTTTTGGCTTTTTGGTTTTTTAAATTAGACCTAAGTTTTTTCAGTAACAAATTGATTTGCCCAAGAACTATTAAAAGCCAGCACTGAACTGCTTTTGTAACAGTACAGTTTAAGGGTCAACCAATTTCAAAATAATATAAAAGTCATTTGCATAATGTTTTCAAGTTTTTTGGTTTTTTTGTCTTTTTGCCTTTTCTAGGGCCGCTCCCGCGGCATATGGAGGTTCCCAGGCTAGGGGTCTAATTGGAGCTGTAGCCACCGGCCTAGGCCAGAGCCACAGCAACGTGGGATCTGAGCCGCATCTGCAACCTACACCACAGCTCATGGCAATGCCGGATCCTCAACCCACTCAGCAAGGCCAGGGATTGAACCCGCAACCTCATGGTTCCCAGTCAGATTCGTTAACCACTGAGCCACAAAGGGAACTCCTGTTTTCAAGTTTATAAAGTGCTATTCACACTTCAGCCAGCATGGAGGATTTGTATTTTCAGAAGAAACCACAGGGCAAAAGTAAGAAAACAGGAACCATAAGGAAAGATGAAAGAAACTGGAGCTAAGAAGGCTGAGGGAGGAAAGTTCCTGTTGTGGCTCAGTGATAAGGAACCCAACTAGTATCCATGAGGATGCAGGTTCGATCCCTGGCCTCACTCAGTGGGTTAAGGATCTGGCGTTGCTGTGAGCTGCAGTGTAGGTCACAGACTCGGCTCAGATCCTGTGATGCTGTGGTGTAGGCTGGCACCTGCAGCTTGGATTCAACCCGTAGTCTGGGAACTTCCATATGCTGCAGGTACAGCCCTAAAAAGCAAAAAAAAAAAAAAAAAGGAAGAAGGCTGAGGGAACACTTCGTAATTCTATTCTATGTGAGTTAAGTTTTATTTGGGGCAAAACTAGGACTATAGCCCAGGAAGCAGCATTTCAGAGAGCTCTGAGAAACCGCTCCCAGAGGCAGGGGGAAGGTCAGTATATATGTGACTTTGGTGAAGGGGGGGCACATGCAATCAAGCACACATTTTACAGAAGATTGCTGCTAGTGTCACGAAGGCTAATGCTGGTCATGAGGAGCAGATGTTACCATGAAGGGTTTTAGTGCTTTTCTAGATATGAGGAGATGCAAGAATTGGGCTCATAAAATCTCCTAAAAATATCTATCTGTAGACCTGTTCTGCCAGTTTTCTCAGAGCACAGAGTGTCTCACTCCTAATTTCCACCCTGAGCTCTTTCAGGGGGTGTTGAGGGTCAGCAGCTGCAGCGGCTTATGGTTTAATCCTTACAGAGGTAAATGGCAAGTGCCAGTCTCCAGCAGGCAAAAAAAAAAAAAAAAAAAATTCAAAACAATATAAATGCAGTATTTGTTTTAACAGTCAACCCTTCTATGAATAGGAAACTGACCACTCCCCATAATTATAATTTAAAGAGAACAGTTAGCATGCTAAAATCCACTAGCAACATGTTTTCTTAGGGATGTTCCACGGTTGTTTCTTTTTTGGGCGGGGGCATGATTGAAGCATTAGGAAGTTCCCAGGCCAGGGGTTGAACCCATGCCACAGCAGTGATAACACCTAATCCTTAACTACTAGGCCACCAGGGAACATCTATCTATATTCCATATTTTTAAAACTTAAGGGATATAAAAGGGAAAATCACAAGAAAGAAGAAATACTTGAGATGTACTTAAAGTTCCTCACTTAGTAAGGAAAAAATTAAATAGATGCTGGATTTAACAAATGTTATATTTTTAAGTGCATTTTTTTTAAAAGACTGTGATTCAGGATTATATTAGCTAGGGCTGCCATAAAAAAAAAAAATGCCAGAGACTGGATGGCTTAAACAACAGAAATGTATTTTCTCACCATTCTGGAGGTTTGAAATCCAAGATCAGGGTGCCATCAGGGTTGGTTTCTGGTGAGATCTCTCTTCCTGGCTTGTAGACTGCCTCATGGGGCCTCTCCTCTATGTCCTCAGGGGAGGGGGGCAAAGAGCGAGAACTGAATTAGGGCCTCATCCTTAAGAATTTATTTAACCATAATTACCTCCTTAAAGGTCCTGTTGCCTAATACAGTAACTCTGAGGGTTAGGGCTTCAACATAGGAAATCTGGGGGCACACAGTTCAGCCTATAACAAGATTCTTTGGAGAAAGTTCTCATACTTTAAGGAGCTCCCAATTTTCTAATCCCCTCTCACTCAGTTTTCCAGAAGATACGGGCATGTAAATTATAACTCAGTAGCTGAATTTTGTTTACATATATATACACACACACACATTCTGGACTTAAACATATTCAAATTTATACATATTCAAATTTAACAAGTCCAGTTATCTATTCTCCCTTTATGTTTTAAACTTTAATAAAATGGTGTAAATGTAAACTCAACACTTAGGATCTGATGTTCTGATAGAACTATCAAATGGTGCAGACTACAGACAGCCTGGGTAGGCTGTCAAGTGCATCCCTTCTGCCACATGCATGACATAGCCCCTAACTGCTCATTTCATCTTCTGCAATATGTCCCAGAAACAGTCTCACATTTGGGAGTTACTTCATTTGTTTATGCATATTTATGAAAGGAAAAAGAAGTCTGTTCCAACTTGGTTAAAATTTTAGTTTTCAGAAACCCAGGAATTAGTAAAGACACTTCTAAAATATGAAGCACCAGAAGAAGTAGAAAATAAGGGGAGCTCTGCAAAGTTCTATGTGACAAAAGCTGTATTCAATGAGATAAAGGGTTTTCTGTTTTCCCTTTACTTCCTTTTTGGAAAAGGAGTACACTGTATATCTGCTCTTTGGAGAACATTTTAAAAATTTCTGTTTTATTATGTTTGTCATTTCTTCTGTTTAATATTTGCTATTACCCATAAACTGGAAAAAAAAAAACCAGAAGCTAAAGTCCCCACAGTTTAGCTGCTTATGTCTCTGTTTTGTTTTGGCTGCTGTCTAAGGTATATGGAAGTTTCCAGGCTTGGGATCAACATGAGCCATAACAGCAAGAATGCCAAATTCTTAACTACTAGGCTACCAGGGAACTCCTCTATTTTGTTTTTTGTTTTTAAATCCTTACAAAATAAATGTATTTGGTTTCATGGGTAAGTTATTTTTTACTTCTTTATTCAGGGGGAAACATTTCCTAAAAATGTGATCACTATTTTTATCCCCCTTTTTACAGGTGAAGAAACGATGCGGCTCGGATCTGGTGTGGCTGTGGTGTAGCCAGCAGTTGCAGATCCAATTTGATCCCTAGCCTGGGAACTTCCATATGCCTAGGGTGCAGCCCTAAAAAGTGAAAGAAAAGAAAAGAAAAAGAAATGCAGCTTGGAGAGGTTAAGTAATTTGCCCAATGTCTTGACTTTCTTAAATTAACATCTGCTAAGCGGAGGATAGCATGCCAGATGGTGAGCCAATGTTCAACAACAGTCCATAAGAGAAATTGAAATAGAGTAGTTTATTACTCACAGGTCCTGGAGAAAGTACCCAGGACACCTTAAGGGACCACAGGGGGAAGGCAAGGTAGGGTGCAGGCAGAGAGTGTCAGGACTTGGGACATGCCTTTATTAGGGTCTCTGAATGGAGTACTTTGGGGTTCCCAGGCTAGGGTCAGACTGGTCAATTTAAACCAAAAGAGTAGGGATTTGGATAAGCCCCACTGGGTCTTCTCTAAGGGGGCAATATTGCACACAGGCACTGGAAGCCAGGGAGACTGTAGATCAAAGGGCTGCTGGGGAAGTCATATCAGGAACTTAGATTTGCTTGTGACTCTATCTGGGGCATGTGCTTACATCAGTTTAGGGTCCCCGAAAGTCCTGCAAATAAAATGGACGCTGAGGCAGCAATACCGTGAGTAGCTCAGGTAAATTCTTGACACCCAAGGTCATATAGGTATTAAGTGGCAAAGCAGGGCTTCAAACTCAGGCTGTCTGAATCCAGCCACTATTCTCCTTCTCACTGTGCTTTATGTCCCATTGCTGGAAGAAAAACAATCATCAAGACATCTCCCAAAAGTTGTAATTTCAACCTGCCCCTAGATGCCTGTAATGTTTGTAAATTTCTCATTTTTTTTTAACAGTCAAAGCACCTAGGAGGTATGAATACTTATACAGCAGTAATTAAAACCTTTCCTTAAACTATTTTTCCATCCCAGTTCTCACTTTCATTAGAGCACAACTGATCTCACTCTCCCCTCATTCTTCAATGTCAAGATTGAAAGCACTTCACAAGACCTTTCTCAAAGCAGCCTCATGGGCAGTTGCAGGTGCCCACATCACTGTTCCTACATTCATCCCATCAGGTCTTGGGGGAAGGTTTTCTCCTCCCCAGTTTAAACCCTTAATCTCAATGGTTCCCAACTCTCTACAAAGCATTTCCATTTACACATCCTGTTATCTCAAACCGATCTCTTCATCCATTCACACAATGATCGAACGCTTACTAAGTGCTAAGCACTGCGATTTCTGTAATGAATAAAATCAGGCTCCTCCTTTCCACAACCCAGTCTAGTGGAGAATAAAAACTTGCTCACAAATAACCCTGAGTAAATAAATGCCATACATAGGTTTGGTTCCCTGAGCAATGTCCGCTGCCAGATCAGAGGTGGAAGGGGCCCAAGGATGAGTGAAATTAAGGGAGAGAAACGGCGAATAAGGAGCTATCGTGGATAGGCAGAAGCAAAAGATAGAATGGGCACAAGGAAGGTAGAAAGGAGTGAAATGCGAACAGGAAAAAGCGGGTTGAGAGATGAGGCGGACTCGGAAGGCATGTGAACTCCTTTGAGCGAAGGTGCGGCCGCATCACTCACCTCCTCCTGGTCCTCATTCAGGAGGCTGAGTCCCGGCTTGTTGCTCCCGCAGCAGCAGCAGCGGCGAGAGCAACAGACGCGCTTGGCAGACGAGGAGGCAGAAGCGGAGAGGGTGCCCTCGCGAACCGCAGGAGCCGCAGGACTGGTTTCGGGAGCCTCGGCTCAGGCCACCCCAGTCCCCGGGCCGAGAGCAAGAATGAGAGCGAGAACGGCGGCCCCGCGGGCTCGGGGCTCTTGGACCAACTGCGATGCTTCCCACTGTGGGCTGCGCGAGCCAGACACCTGAGTCATTGCTGCGGGAAGAGAGGGAACAGTATCACTAGCCCAGGAAGATCTCGGACCTTTCGTTCCCAGAACCCGCCACTGCGCGAAACTGCGAAAACTGTGGAAATCGTTCCTGGTACGTCGTTAAAATCCTTCCCCAGTCCTACGTGGCCTCCAGCCGGCGTGAAAAGCCGTGCGTGCATCCAAGTAAATAAGCCGCCGCTGCAATCGGTTCCGCGCATCCTTCCGGTTCCGCGGGAGGCTCGCCCGGTCTAAATTGGATCAGAGACCATGTCTTTCTCAACCTCGTACTTGAAATGACTGAAAGGAAGGATGACAGACTACAGGATACATTTCAGAGTGGCCGTTTCACCAACACAGTCAATTCTGCTTGTGTTTCAGGTGCTTTCTGTGCGTGTGTCTGTTACATATTCAATACTATTGGATGCTTACTGTGCCTCATCCGTGTGTGTGTTTGTGTATGTATGTACATATACATAATATATGCACAGATGTGCGTATATATGTACATATAGAATATATAAGAATGGCTCAAATAGGATTACATTTTTTCCTGAATCTATCCTGATTTAAGATAAAAATCTAAATGGCATGAGAAAATCAAATTATTCAAAATGTTTCCTATGCAGCTGACAGTGTGTTTATTTTAGTGTTATCAGATTCAGCAAAACGAAAAAAAATACATGGACTCGCTTACATTTGAATTTCAGATAAACAATAATGTTTTAGTATAAATGTGTCCCATACAATAAAAACGCACTATTAAATAAGTATTTTCTATTAAAGATGAGGAGATAGCCACTATTATACCTCCTCCTGCCTCTCCCACCACCTCTAAAATGTATACCTTATATCCTAAGGCTTTTCACTTGCTGTTTGAAAAGATGGATTGGGAAGCAGCCCCAGATATCTGGAAGCCAGCCAGCACTCAGGCTGTGTACTTCTGTTGGACATAAGCTCACTAGGTGACTGACCAAGTGAGACAAAACAGAATCACTTCATAATTTTGTGTAAGCACAGACCAAAAAAAAAAAAAATCACTATGCCATCCAGAAAACACCAAATACCCTCTCTCTTGGCCAAAATGGGTGACTGCTACTTTACCAATTACAGCTTTATTCTGTTCTAGTCTGGCCTTCGTATAGATAAGATTATTGAGATGCCCAAGTATATAATTGCCTCTGCTTTCTGACCGACCATGTATGAATTGGAGCAGATTCCCACTTCCTTAGACACTGCCCCAAATCGTCCAAATACTGTAGTAGGTTCTTTCTAACATTCTCTTACTGAAGCACCCCCACAGTTCCCAATGGTGTTTGTTCTCCCTCCCTGTAAAGAATAATAAACCCAACTTCTCAACCATGAGTATATTTCTGGTAGCCTTTGGTCGAGGCTACCAGACCTTTGACATGTTCCAATGCCTAGAATGCCCTTCCCTAGATATTTGCATGGCTCTTTCCCTTAGTTCATTCCCCTCTTTGCTCATATATCATCTTTTCAGAGAGATTTTTCCTGGCTACACTGTTTACAATAGCACCCTCATCATTCTCTATCCCTTTAGACTGTTTATTTTTCCTCATAGCATTCATTACTATCTGATATTATATTATATATTTAGATTATATGTTTATTGTATGGGTTTCCTATTAGAATCTAAGTTTCATGAAGGATAGGACTTCATCTTGATGATTGGATCCACACTGTGTAGAGCATTGCCTGGCACAAAATAAATACTAACTGATATTTAATGAACAAATGAATGGATGGATTTTTATTGTATCAGAGTTTATATTAGTTTCATGCTGTTACATAACCAACCTTATTTTTGGTCTTAGTCCTCCATTTAAATAGATTGGCTCACTGCAAAATGTCCACTCTTAAGTTTTTGTTTTAACTCATTTCCTATTTGATTCCACAAAGGACTCATGGCTAGTATGTTCTCTCACTTGTTTTATATTTGAAATAAGCTACCTGTTGCTCTGGGGGGGGTAGATTATATTTTACTGTTAGCAATATACACTCCCTCTTTCCCAGTAGGAGCATTGTATATCCCTATCCCATTGACTTTGGAAGGTTTCAAGAAGAAAAGGAGAGAATCAGGAGTATCAAACAAGTTACTTAGAGATTCTTGTTGAAATAAAGCAAAAAAAAGGGATAATGATGAAAAAGCAGATATATAGTTAGTACTGGGTTCCAGACACTCATTCACTCAACATTGAGTAAGCATATCTGTCTACCATCCATTGGATCAAGGCAGGCTTCACAAATAAGTTAAATGTTTGAATCATGTCTTTCTGGAAGACCAAGCACTGCCAAACAACAGGAGAGGCACAGTGGATACAAAAGGAATGGTTACTCCAGGCTCAGAGTTCCAGGCACAGACGTGGAAGCAGTAAACAGCATGTCATATTTTGGAAACTCTAAGCAGTTTGATACTACATGTAGTTAACTCATTTAATCCCCAGAACAACTCTATGGAAAGGTATCATTATCTCTGTTTCACAGATGAAGAATCAGGCTCAAGGTCACACAGCTAAGTGAGAGTACCAGAATCCCAAGCCATTCGCATTTGCCCAAGTCTTTGTTTTCTCCACTATGTCTTACTGTGGCTTCTTCTTAGATAGTGACCTTACTAAATCTGTATAGCTAAGCATAACACAGAGGAAGGGCTCTAGGACTGAATGAATGTCATTTTTATCTTTTATTGTCATCAATTAGTATACATCAAGCACTCTGAAATTCTTGGAATTTTATTTATTTATTTGTTTGTTTTCTTTTTTGGCCACACCCATAGCACATGGAAGTTCCTGGACCAAGCGGAAGCTGCAGCAACACTGGCTCTAATCCACTTCGCCAGGCCGGAGAATCAAAACCTCCTCAGAGACAACTCGGGATCCTTAACCCACTGAGCCACAGTGGGAACTCCTATCCTTGGCTTTTTAATACAGGAGAGGACAGTTGCTGCCCTCATGGAATTCATAATCGAGTTCAAACAAGGCAAGCAGACACCGATATGTAGTTATGAAACTTGATTCCATTATCAGCCAATCAAAAACTTTTCTAGAATGTGAAACAATTGATATCTCTAAATCCATTTGATAAAATTTTCTTGTATTTAAAATCTACTAGTCTGTCTGAAGTAGTGTTAAGCCTGCAGATAAAAAGAAATTAAAAGGTGAAATAATTTGTTGAGAAACAGAAAATTAATGAAACTTTCTGATGGCTATTTATCCCAAAGGTACCTATTAAGGCCACTCGGATTTCTTGGTCTGCTCTGCTTTTCCTACCAAAAAATTCCTTTCCTGATCATTGGGTCGTCTTTAATTATAGGTAGCTATTTGTTTGCTTGTTTGTTTGTTTGTTTATTGACTGTGCCTGCAGCATGTGGAAGTCCCAGGCCAGGGATCAAACCCGGGCCAGAGCAGTGTCCCAAGCTGCAGGAATGACAAGGCTGGATATTTAACCTGCTGAGCCATCAGGGAACTCCCTATAGGTAGCTTTTTAAAATTGAAGTATAGTTGATTTACAATGTTGCATTAGTTTCAGATGTACAGCATAGTGGTTCAGGGTTTTTTTTTTTTTTTTTGGAGATTGTATTCTTTTATAGGTTATTACAAGATATTGGATATAATTCCCCATGCTATACAGTAAGTCCTTGTTGCTTATCTACTTTATGTATAGTAGTTTATATCTGTTAATCTCATACTCCTAATTTTCCATCCCCTTCTTCCTCTCCCCTTTGGTAACCATAGGTTTATTTTCTGTGTCTTTGAGTCTGTTTCTGTTTTGTATATAGATTTTTTTTTTTTTTTTTTTTTTTTTTTGCTATTTCTTGGGCCGCTCCCGCGGCATATGGAGATTCCCAGGCTAGGGGTCCAATCGGAGCTGTAGCCACTGGCCTACACCAGAGCCACAGCAACGCGGGATCCGAGCCGCGTCTGCAACCTACACCACAGCTCACGGCAACGCTGGATCGTTAACCCACTGAGCAAGGGCAGGGACCGAACCCGCAACCTCATGGTTCCTAGTCGGATTCGTTAACCACTGCGCCACGTCGGGAACTCCTGTGTATAGATTTATTTGTATTATTTTTTAGGTTCCACATATAAGTGATATCATACAGTATTTGTCTTTGAGTTATTTCACAAAGCATAATATTCTCTAATATCCATGTTGCTGCTAGTAGCAATATTTCATTATTTTTATGGCTAATATTCTTATATATGTAGAGGAGGGGAAGATCCTCTTAAGCGAATCATCTGTTGATGGACATTTGGGTTTTTTCCATGTCTTGGCTGTTGTGAATGGTGCTGCTATGAACATTGGGATACATGTATCTGTTCAAATTAGAGTTTTGTTTTTTCCAGATATATACCTAGGAGTGGGATTGCTGGATCATATGGCAGTTTTATTTTTAGTGTTCTTTTTCAATGAGAGTTGCAACATTTATTTTAGGTTCTCTCTTGGGGGTTTTTTTGTATTTTTTTTTCTTTTTTGCCACACAGGCACTATGTGGGAATTCCTGGGCCAGGGATTGAACCTACACCACACAGCAGTAACCAGAGCCACAGTGGTGAGAACGTAGGAGCCTCAACCTGCTAGGCCATCAGAGAACTCCCTTTTTAGGTTTTTTTAATTGAAGTATAATTGATTTACAATACTGTGTTAGTTTCAGGTTTATAGCAAAATGATCCAGTTATATTTTTTTCAGATTTTTTCCATTATAGGTTCTTACAAGATATTGAATATTGTTCCCTGTGATATACGGTAAATCCTTGTTGCCCATCTGTTTTATTTTTTTAATTTTTTTTCCTTTTTTAGGGCCATACCTGAGGCATATGGAGGTTCCCAGGCTAGGAGTCAAATCGGAGCTGCAGCTGCTGGCCTACACCACAGCCACAGCAACTCGGGATCCAACCCACATCTGCGACCTACACCACAGCTCATGGCAACGCCGGATCCTTAACCCACTGAGCAAGGCTAGGGATTGAACCCGCATCCTCATGGATACTAGTCGGAGTCGTTTCCCCTGCACTGCAACGGGAACTCCCCATCTATTTTATACATAGTAATCTGTATCTATTAATCCCATACTCCTAATTTATCCCTGCCCCCCTCCCTCTTCTCTTTGGTAACCATAAGTTTGTTTTCTATATCTGTGAGTCTATTTCTGTGTATAGATTCATTTGTATTGTTTTTTAGATTCTACATATAAGCGATATCACATACTATTTGTCTTTCTCTGTCTGACTTACTTAGTATGATATTCTCTATGTCGATCCATGTTGGTGTAAATGACATATGGCTGAGTAATTTGGGTTGTTTCCATGTTTAGGCTTTTATAAATAGTGGTGCTATGAACATTGGGGTGCATGTATATTTTCAAATTAGAGTTATTGTCTTTTCCAGATATATACTTAAGAGTAGGATTGCCAGATCATATGGTAGCTCTATTTTTAGTTTTTTGAGGAACCTCCATACTGTTTTCCATAGTGGCTCCACAATTTACATTCCCACCAACAGCGGACAAAGGTTCCCTCTCCAGCATTTATTATTTGTAGGCTTTTTTTTTTTGATGATAGCCATTCTGACAGGTGTGACGTGATACTTCATTGTAGTTTTGATTTGTATTTCTCTAATAATTAGCAATGTTGTACATCTTTTCATGTACCTGTGGCCATCTGTATGTCTTCTTTGAAAAAAAAAGCCTATTTAGGTCTTCTGTCCATTTTTTGATTGGGTTGTTTGCTTTTTCACTATTGAGTTGTATGAATTGTTTGTATACTTTGGATATTAACCCCTTGTCGGTCGCATTGTTTGCAAATATTTTCTCCCATTCTGTAGGTTGTCTTTTCCTTTTATTGATGGTTTCCTTTGCTGTGCAAAGGCTTTAAGTGTGATTAGGTCCCATTTGTTTATTTTCGGTTTTATTTGTTTTGCCTTGGGAGACTGATCTAAGAAAATATTGTTATGATTTATGTCAAAGAATGTTTCACCTATGTTCTCTTCTAGGAATTTTCTGGTGTCATATCCTACATTTTGGTCTTTAAACCGTTTTGAGTTTATTTTTGTGCATGGTGTGAGGGAATGCTGTAATCTTATTTGTTTTGCATGTGGCTGTCCAGCTTTCCCAGCACCACTTATTGAAGAGACTGTCTTTTCTCCACTGTACATTCTTGCCTCCTCCTTTGTTGTAGATTGATTGACTGTAGGTGCTTTTAGGTGACTTTTTAATTTTAGATTAGTTTTTCCTGGGTTAGGGAGTGAGCAACATGGACAGAATGGAAGAGAAGGTTTCCTGCCCTGTGAATTAACAGGCTTCCATAATACATCAGTTTGGGGCTCCACACTTTTAAAGCCCTTTCAGGAAAGAGACAAAGGCAAGGCAATTCTGTTGGTGGCCTTGGCGCTGTTAATGATGGTACAAAAGAAATTGTATTTTGTCTTACAATTTACTGAAAGTTAACCAACAAATATTTGATATCAAGAGTGGCAGCTACTGTCACTGTCATTTTATTTCAAAGATATGTCAACTAAGCAACTGAATTATAAATAGATCATAAAATTTCAAGATGTACATTGTCTTTTTTCCTAATTTTTTTTTGCTGCTAAATTTTAGGGGGGGCTGACTCAAAAAAAGAGTCATTAATCTGCTAACTAGTTTTGCTAAGTGCTCAGTTGTCAGGAAAATACTACCATCTGTCTTCGTTTCTTTCACGACAGCGCTCTCCTATTTCCCATGAAATATCTTTATATTAAACAATGAAACTTTCATAATTTTAAGTCATAATGAAAAACCAATGATGCAGTAATTCCCACAGACTGTTTTCCCACAATCCAAATCCTTGGATAAATGCCTAAGGAATTCCATATCTCCATGTGAAAATACAGCTGTATCACACTACTTTGATGTTTTACTATGTGGCTCTACTTTTTTGGAGGAGAATGTAGAATAGAGACAGATAGGTGATAATATCCTTGTCTAATTTCATGTTGAAGAAGATTAGATATAGTTAGATCTCTTTATTCTGGAATAAAATGTCCTGATGGACATTTTCAGCTAGATTTTTGTAGGAAGGAAGTGCAGGGATTCCAGCTGAATGTTAAATAAGTGCCAATTCAAGTTTTTGGAAACTTGAAGCCATATTATCCTATACAGATTTTTTGAAAAGAAAATGAAGGTTGTGAATGGCTCTGTTGAGGGAAAATGCTGCTATTTCGGTTCTTCCATCGAATATGATCAATAACCAGCCTAAAGGAAAATATTTCACTCTCCAAATACCCATCTTGTTGCTTCAATCATCGTGTTAGACGTGTATTACCAGAGGAGTTAAAATTACAACTCATTCATTAAAAAATTATTGAACACCTACTATGTGCCAGACAGTAAAGCTCTCTAAGGAGGAAATGCTATGTAAATAAAAATAATAAATTAACAATGCCAGTATTAATATTAATCTTTCAAAATGCAGCTCAAATTTAGTTTGCTATTCCCTTCTCTGTTCTGTACCTTATTTTTGTCGTACCTATCTACTGAGCTGTTTGAAAAGGTTGACCTTGGCTTATTCATATTTTTTTGTATTTCACAGAACCTAACATAAGATTTGGTACAGCTCAAACAGGTGGTCGGAAAATAGCTGAAATGAAGGCATTAACGTAGGGTTGCATCATTTAGTATTCAATTAAGAAGACGGTACTTGTCCAAAACCGAATCTATTTCTTCAAAGTAGTTATTATTATGTAGTTGTTATCGAGAGCTCGAATTATCATAAATCATAATGAGTTGGCGCATTTTATTTTATTCGATTATATTTATTCCGATATTTCAAGGTGCTTTATCATCTAACAAGCAGGCTATTAAATAGAGCAGTTTCACACTTGCAGAAGAAATGAAACATGTCTCGTCTCTCCAAGTTTTTACGCCCTGGAGGTTTACACGGAACGCAGATAAGACCGGCTTCCTTAGCATCCTAACCGTTTGTGGCCACAACACCCCATCTTTCCCTTTCCTTTTTCCCACCCTTTCGCCCTCCGGAAGGGGCCGAGCGCTCCCAGAGCTTCCCAGTCTTCCTCCGCCCCCCGCGGAAGGAGCCGAAGGCGGAGCGAGGCGCCGAAGCGGGGCCGCCTAGCCCTCGGGCCCCTCCGGAAAGAGCCGAACTGCGCTCGGAAGAGGAGGGCGCCTTTCGCTTCGGCGCCTCGCCCCCGCGCGGTGCCCTCTGTCGGCAGCGTGGGGCAGCTGTGGCAGCGGTGGCGGCGGGAGGCGGCAGCCGCGTCGACGTCGACCAAGACTGGAGCGACGTTTAAAGAAGGAGCCGAATCGCCGCGGAGTCCGGCGTCTGGTTGTTGGAGGACTCCCACCCTTCCGCGCGGCCCGACGACAAGAAGCGGCGGCGCAGGGAAGCAGGTGAGGAGCCGGCCGCGGTCCGGGAGGGGGCGAGGGAGCGCGCGTGCCTCCTCCGTCCCTGGGCCGCGCCTGCCTTCGCTTTCTCCTCACTTGAACCAGGAAGCGGCGGAGTCGGACGCTCGGCTCCTCTGGCCGTTTCTTTGTGTGGGCCCGGGAGCGAAGGAGGGGACGAGCTGGGAGGGCCGCGGCGCGGTCCCCTCCGCCGTCAGGGGTCGGGGGGGGCGGCGGGCGCCCCGGGTAGGCCCAGAGCGTGGGGAGCCCACCGCTGAGAACCGCTCGGCGTTTTCCTCGCCCCTGTGCCTGCGTTTTTGCGCGTCTTTCTCTCTCCTCGCCCCTACTTTGATTTAGAGCTTTTCGGCCGGGCCCATCCTCCCCCTTCCGCCCCCTTCCCAGGGCATAACAATGCCGCCTGCCTGGTCTCATCCCCTCCCGACACCCCACCCTCCTGTTCGCCACCTTCTACTTTCCCCGGCTCGCCTTCTGCCCCCGCCCTGACTGTGCTGGCCGGACCTCCATCTGTATTTGCAAGAAGCTGCCTTTCCGCGTGAATTGCGGTCAAAAACCTCGGTAGCCGCCGGCCGGGTGCAAGTGGGGAAGAGAGGGTGGAGGGAGGAAGATGGGGTTCAGCTGCCGCAAGGAGCCGCGTGTCGGTTGTTTCACTCTCGCCGGGGGCGGTTCTCTCTCTTTTCCACCTTCACCTGCCCTCAGTCGAGGATTTGGCTCACAGGGATGCAGAATGGCTTTCCCACAGTCAGGTCGCTAATCTGGGGGTGGGTTCAGATCGCTTTGGGCTATTCCTGGGCCCACCTTAACGAGGAAGAGAAGGAAACCTAAACAACAAAATGAAACCAAGTCCCGGTGTCACCTGGACCGGTTCATTTAAAGCATTTTCCCATTGGGAAAACCCATTTGCAAACGGCAAAAAATGTGGAACCGTATTCAGAAAATGTATCCACTGAAAAGTGACTTGTGTCGAAATCCCCATATTTCGGAAGCCCTGGTTGCTGGCTCGCTGTCCAAAGGTCACCCTTTCTGATGAATGCCTTTATGGTAACCTGGAATTCCTGGGGACTGCTAACGGTCAGTGCCCTATAACATGATGTTTTAAATCTTTGATGTCCAGAGTTCGCTCCTACTTTTTGTTTTCAAGCTGTAATTTTGAAAAATTTAGAAGACATTTGTGACGCCCTGCCTTCCACGTGTGTATAACTTAATAAGCACTGTGACAGTGGTACCATTTTGGCAACCCTAAAGGGGCAGAATATTAAAAATTAAAGTGTTTCTTTACCAAAAGTACTTGTCAACTAGTTTTGTTATATATACATATATACTCTTACAATTAATTTTTTTTTTTTTTTTGCAATTCAGTGTCATTGTTACTGGGCATAGCTTCTGCGAAGTGCCAAAAATTGTTTTGGGGGTGGTACGCAGCAATGCTTTTTATTGACATTTCCCCTCGCCTTTTTCTAGAGTAATGGGCTTCCCTGTTCCAGTAAGTTTACAGCTTCATTTTCGCTAATTCATTTGGTGTGGAGAAAGTTCTCATATCTGTGCACATAATTCTTTACCAACAAAATGAAATGTTTTGTGTTTTCATGCAAATGAGCTTTAAGAAATGGTAAACTTGCCTTTTCCTTTGTTTTATTTTTTCACAACAGCATCTGTTGACTTTTTTTGGCCCTCTGTTTAACTTTCCTCCTTTGGAGATAGTAAGGGTACGGAGGTGAGGGGAAGGGGCAAAGGGATGAAGAAAGAGGAGAGGGTAAGAAAGGTGTTTCCTAGTTTATCCAGATGAGGCATCCCAATTAAAATAACAGAAAAATAATGGGAAGTTTAGAGGTAATAATTGTCAGTTTTTATAAATGTTCATTTAGTCATTGGCTGCAGGGAGTATCTGTTGAATATGTTGGGTTTTTTTGGGGGGGGTTAGGGGTTTGGATTTTATCATTTTTTGTGAATCTTTTTTAAAGATTTTTATTTTTTCTATTATAGTTGATTTACAATGTTCTGTCAGTTTCTGCTGTACAGCAAAGTGACCCAGTCATTCATATATATATATATATATATATATACACACATACACACCCACACACATTCTTTTTCTCACATATATATATGTATATACACACACACACACATTCTTTTTCTCACATTATCTTCCATCATGCTCCATCACAAGTGATTGGATATAGTTCCCTGTGCTAAACAGCAGGATCTCATTGCTTATCCACTCCAAATGCAATAGTTTGCATCTGCTAACCCCAAACTCCCAGTCCATCCCACTCCCTCCCCCTTGGGAACCACAAGTCTGTTCTCCAAGTCCATGAATTTATTTCTGTCCTGTAGATAGGTTCATTTGTGCTATAGATTAGATTCCAGATATAAGTGATATCATGTGGTATTTGTCTTTCTCTTTCTGACTTACTTCACTAAGTATGAGAGTCTCTAGTTGTATCCATGTTGCTATAAATGGCATTATTTGAACTTTATTCTTTTTTTTGAATATGCTCTTAAAGATAAGCTAAAATCTAGGAAGACTATATATATATATATATATATATATATATATATATTTTTTTTTTTTTGTCTTTTTCTAGGGCTGCACTTGTGGCATATGGAGGTTCCCAGGCTAGGGGTCTAATCAGAGCTATAGCTGCCGGCCTATGCCACAGCCACAGCAGCTCTGGATCCGAGCCACGTCTGCGACCTACACCACAGCTCACAGCAACGCCGGATCCTTAACCCACTGAGCAAGGCCAGGGATCGAACCTGCGACCTCATGGATCCTAGTCGGATTCGTTAACCCTGAGCCACAACGGGAACTCCAAGACCATATGTTTCAGACCCAGTATTGCACACACCAAGCCTCTCTGACATTCAAATCATTCATTTATAGGTGAAATAGCTTTTAAGTGTTCCTAATGAAGATTCTTAAAGTTTTAAGACAGTTAAAAATTAACTCTTAGTTTTCTTGAGGAGAAAATTCAAAATTGGAACTAAGAAAATTAATGTGTTTAAAAATTGCTTAGTGGTGATGCATGTGTCAGATACAAAGAAAGAGATTAGTGTTCAGATCTGCAGATCAGTTTAAAACTTGCTTGTTTCTTCTCAGGCAGGAGTCGTGAGCTTGACGTGTGGTCCAAAAACCAGCTGGTATAAAGAATTTATATAAAAACCAAAAAGTTTTGCCAAACTTTGGTTAAAACGAACAAACTATTTAATGATGCTGTAGCTCAAATTCTGAATGATGAAGTACTTTTGTTTTTCTTTCCTAATCTCCCATCCCCTCCTCTTCCCTTTCTCTTACAGGCATGGAGAGTAGAAAACTGATTTCTGCTACAGACATTCAATACTCTGGCAGTCTGCTGAACTCCCTGAATGAGCAGCGTGGCCATGGACTTTTCTGTGATGTCACCGTTATTGTGGAAGACCGAAAATTCCGAGCCCACAGGAACATTCTTTCAGCTTCTAGTACTTATTTCCATCAGCTCTTCTCAGTTGCCGGGCAAGTTGTTGAACTGAGCTTTATAAGAGCAGAGATCTTTGCAGAAATTCTCAATTATATCTATAGTTCTAAAATTGTTCGTGTTAGATCAGATTTACTTGATGAGTTAATTAAATCAGGGCAGTTGTTAGGAGTGAAGTTTATAGCAGAGCTTGGTGTCCCATTGTCACAGGTTAAAAGCATCTCAGGTACCCCTCAAGATGGTAATGCAGAAACCTTACCTCCTGGTTCTAGTGACAAGAACCTTGAAATACAGAAATCAAAAGATGAAGCCCAAGATAATGGGGCCACTATAATGCCTATTATAACAGAGTCTTTTTCCTTATCTGCTGAAGATTATGAGACAAAAAAGATCATTGTTACTGATTCAGATGATGATGACGATGACGTCATTTTCTGCTCTGAGATTTTGCCTGCAAAGGAGACTTTGCCGAGTAACAATGCGGTGGCACAGGCCCAGCCTAACCCAGGCTCTGTTGCTATTTCAGATGTTGCACCTTGTGCGAGCAGTAGCTCTCCCCCTTTAACAAGTATCACGCCTCCTCAGAAACTTCCTACTTCTGTGAATCAGGCAACTCTGAGCCAAACACAGGGAAGTGAAAAATTGCTGGTATCTTCGGCCCCAACACATCTGACTCCCAACATTATTCTGTTAAATCAGACACCACTTACCAACCCACCAAATGTCAGTTCTTCACTTCCAAATCATATGTCTCCTTCAATCAATTTACTTGTGCCGAATCAGCAGCCACCAAACAATGCTGTTTTAACAGGAAACAAGGCCAATGAAGAGGAGGAGGAAGAAATTATAGATGATGATGATGACACTATTAGCTCCAGTCCAGATTCGGCGGTCAGTAATACATCTTTGGTCCCACAGGCTGAGATCCCCCAAAATACCACTTTTGATGGATCATTGATACAGAAGATGCAGGTTCCTACACTTCTGCAAGAGCCACTTTCCAATTCTTTAAAAATTTCAGATATAATTACTAGAAACACTAATGATCCAGGTTTAGGATCAAAACATCTCACGGAGGGTCAGAAGATTATTACTTTAGATACAGCTACTGAAATTGAAGGCTTGTCGACGGGTTGCAAGGTTTATGCGAATATTGGTGAAGATACTTATGATATAGTGATCCCTGTCAAAGATGACCCTGACGAAGGGGAGGCCAGGCTTGAGAATGAGATACCAAAAACATCTAGCAGTGAGACGGCAAATAAACGTATGAAAGTAAAACATGATGATCACTATGAGTTAATAGTAGATGGAAGGGTCTATTATATCTGTATTGTATGCAAAAGGTCGTATGTCTGTCTGACAAGCTTGCGGAGACATTTTAACATTCATTCTTGGGAGAAGAAGTATCCTTGCCGTTACTGTGAGAAGGTATTTCCTCTTGCAGAATATCGTACAAAGCATGAAATTCATCACACGGGGGAGCGAAGGTATCAGTGTTTGGCCTGTGGCAAATCTTTCATCAACTATCAGTTTATGTCTTCACACATAAAGTCAGTTCATAGTCAAGATCCTTCTGGAGACTCGAAGCTTTATCGTTTACATCCATGCAGGTCTTTACAGATCAGACAATATGCATACCTTTCTGATAGGTCAGGCACTATGCCTGTAATGAAGGATGATGGTATTGGGTATAAGGTTGATGCTGGGAAAGAACCTCCAGTAGGGACCACATCTGCTCCTCAGAACAAGCCAATGACCTGGGAAGATATTTTTATTCAGCAGGAAAATGATTCAATTTTTAAACAGAATGTAACAGATGGCAGTACTGAGTTTGAATTTATAATACCAGAATCTTATTGAACTCCTTTGAAATTTCAGAAAGTTTTGGTTTTGATTAGGGGGCAGGGCTTTCAGAAGACCTGTAAAACAAAGGTTCTCAAGTTAATAGGATCTGCCACGTCACCTGAAGGTAGTCTAGCTGGATTATTTGTTGATAATTTTTAGAAGCAAGTTATTCTGAAAGTTTGAATAGAGATGGAGCAGTTTTTCCCCCAAGTATCTGTTTATATAGTTAGCTTTCAGCACATTCAAAAGAGGCAAAAAAAAAAAAGCTTGGAGAGATAGTTTCCTGAATAGAATTTGAAGCAGTCTGAATGTTTGAAAATAACTGGAGTTATTAGCATACATACCCTAGTTTATCTTGCAACTTACCCCTTCTGTGTTAGCACTTTACTGCTGAATTCTCAATTTTCTTAATATTGAGACTATAAATGTGTGTTGTGTCTTGTATATGGCATAAAAAGTAAACAAGAACTTTTAAAGTTGTCCTGGAAATTTTCAAAATAAGTCTCTGCTTGGTTGTCTTGGCTGTGTATTCTGCTGGTCCAAATGGCCTCCTGCCCCTCATGAAAATGGCCATGCAGACAGGTCTCTCATTTGAAAAATGAATTAGTTTTAGCTAATCAGAATTAAATCTTGCTTGTATTGCCATAGTCTGGAAAAGACTTTGGTAGCTGGACTGTTGTATATATACCTTTGCAATGTGGTTTCCTTGGGCAAAAATACTAAAGGAAATCTGTAATGCAGACAGGAGGAGATGAAAAGTTCTCTTGCGTGCGTTTTGAATTCTGTGAATGGAGATTTCCTTTTTGCTCATTATGGTTATAAATATTCCCATGAAATTTTTCAAATTTCGAATCTGAAAACCAAATTAATCTTTATGTATAAATCTTTATAAATGACAAATTTCATAAATGAGGTGCCTACATATTTTGGGCAGGAGGCCACTGGCATATATTTTTAAATGTTCATAGTACTTAGAATCTCTTAATAGGAAGTTTTTATTTGAAATAGTTGAATCCGTGTTCTAGTATTTTCCTTTCAGTAAGACCTTTTAGGTTTTTACTCCTTCTAAAATGTTCCATTCCATGTGCAAATTGCTGCAATATCATAGCAGTCAGAAGCTATATGTGGAAGTTAAATAGGCTTGTTGATTCCCATTTATCTTGCAAACAATACCACCTTCTTTTTAAAATGACACATATTTAAACACTTAGAAAATAAAGTAAAAACTTACTGAAGTGCTAGTACTAAAAGGGAAGCAGGTTGGAACAAATATATAGCCTAGCATTTATAACAGGATTGACTTTTTGAACTTCTGTAAATGACGTTTTGCAAAGGAAAAAAATTAATAGATACTGAGAAAGATTGTTGTGCCTAGTTATTAGTCATTTGTAACCTTGCTTAAGTATTTCTTAATTCAACATAGATATTTTCTTTCTCCTTAACCATGTGTTTTTGAAAATAGTCTATTTCTTGACTTTGAACTTAAAGCTTTAATCATAATTTCTCATGTATACATCATTCTTTTAACAGTAAGCTAGTTTTGAAGTTAATGGTTTCAGTGTTTCTTACGATGGTAGCTGAGGGTATCAGGCATCAGTATTTGCAGTAATATAAGGAGGAAGAAAAACAATACAATCCTCTGCTTACCAAGGATTAGAATGATGTGCATCTGTTTTCTGTTCTGTGAGTTGAGACCTTTAGACCAGTCTAAACTAATCCTTGGAAAATTTTAAATTACTTTATAACTTAAGACTCTGATCTCTGGAATTGCAGTATCTGTTTCCTTTCTGTGCAGGCATTGATAACATTACTCTTTAACTATAGGGTATATACTGAAATATTGTCAGTGGCAATTTGTTTCATTAATGCTGTTTCACCAGTTAGACATAATTCTCCTAAAGGGTGAATGATGCTGATGCCAGCAGAGCTTCCAGTCCTTTCAGACTTAACTGCAAGGTAAATTAGTTTGTCATAACTTGCTATTATGACAAACCAGGAATTAATTCTACAATGGAAAACTATCCATTCTGAATTATCTGGATATAATTATTTGCTTCTGCTGTGCTCTGTGTAAATTCTGAGTATCAAATTTCTACTTGGCCTACTGAAGGTATCTTGTAGAGTTTTTTTGGGGAGGAGGAAAACTGGAAAATTCACTTTAAATTGTATTTTTGCCAGAAGACTCTTACTTGCACGTATGTCAGGATCTTCAGTTTCTCTAGAAGTCTCTATATCCAAAGTTCAGAATTCATGCGGAATACTCCTATGGGGTTAAACCCCTTCACTACCAGCATTTATGGGGTTGGAAATCAATAGCAAGATGCTGTTCAAAACTTATGATGGGGTTTTTCTATTTTATACTTAGTTTTCTGGCAGTTGAAATTCCTATTTTTTTCTCTCAAGTTGGCCTCAAATTTGCTCTTAAGCCAAATTACCTATAAATATTTTGGATAGGTTCTGTTTGAAATAACAGTTTGTTAAAAGAGATGACAGAAAATGAAAATGCTCAAACTAAGCCAAGATTTTTAAGTGCCATAGCAGTCTTGCAAGATTCACTTTATATTTTAAATGATCGTTATTATCCTTTTGGTGGTAACGATCCACCACATACAACCATTATGAGGAATTGGATGTTCCATTTTTCTCGTACCAAAAAGATAAAACGAATGGTAAACATGATTGCGGTATTTTGCATTGCCAAGGCAGGCATATTCTAAAGAATTCACTGCTAATTCAACAGCACTGGCTTTCTCACTTCTGTCAATCATATGAAACCTTGTTCATTTCTACCCAATACTGTAATGTTGATACTTGTACAATCTCCCCTGTCATGACTTTAAGTTCTACTTTTCATTAACCGTTACCTGATATTAGTTCGTAGAGCTTCTTATGGCAAAAATAAAATGTTTTTAATTCTGATTTTTGAGTGTATTTTTTACAAGATGACCTTTCAGAAATTTTATAGACTTTTATATTCTGTTTTTCAATTTTTGTAGCAGGCGACTGGAACTGTATTTCTGATGAGAGCATGACAAGATTTCCCGTTAGGCTTTTTATGTTGGTTAATTGCATGCCCATTGTGTCTTGAACCATAATAGTCAAAAGTGAGTCAGCTGCTGTCAGTTGCTTTAGAGCATTTGTGATACTTTTTTTGTTGATTCTCTGAAGACACACGTGATAAGGAGGAGGATGGTTTTTATTAATTTGAAACATCACAAAAGCAGTTTGGGTTTCCAACATGGCAGTGATACAGATTTTAAGCAACATCCAGTTTATATGGGTTCTGGATTAATATTTTAATATTTCATGCCCAGTTCAATACTTTGAAGCAGGATTTGGAATAAAGCAGTAAATATTACAAAATGCAATCAAGGTACATTTTGGAAATACAAATTCTTTCATTACAGCAAATGTTTTTGCAAAAGAGTAAAGCAGCAAATATTAATTTTTCTAAGGTAACATGCACTTTATAATTCAATATAATAAAAAAAGAAGCTGCTCAAATTAAGTGTTACAAAATCTATAGTTTCAAGTTATTTTGTAAAGTAAGAAAAATACATAGAAATGAGTCATAGAATCTTAACACTTTTAAGAAATGTGATAAATGTAGGATATACTGTGTAATGGTGCCTTTTCAAAATAAATACTCGTATGTTCACTAAAGCAAAATGTAAAGTGTAAACAGCAAAAAAAATTCATTGAGTATTACAAGTTGACATTTGTATAGTCAATTGGTTATTAGACCCTTTTTGAAATCCAATAGAATTTTAATATGCTAGAACTGTAGAAAATAATAGTAATTTCATATAACGCAAAAGGATTAGAGTTGTTCAAATTTGAAATCTGGATGAGACATCATTCATGATGCTAAAAGTTAAACTGGATGTTTTGCAAACATTTACTGTGAGCAATGTGGGCACTTGTTGTGCCTTGATAATTCTTGATGGCTGGGTGTCTGTAAGGTAGATGGGAGCACCAGCGTTTGCCTGCTACCTCTAATCCATCAAGTTGGGAGGTAGCAAAATTGGCTGGAAATTTTTCCTGTATGTGTTCTGTGTCTGCGAAACTGTCTTAATTAGGTACCCTCCTATAGCCCTATATTTTAATGTTGTGCAAGTGTAGAATCATCAGTCTTCCTTTAAAATCAGTCAATTCTTAGGTTGATGAGATTGCAATGAAAGTGTTCATTCTGAAGTGAAGGTGTGGGTGCCAAAGTGTTAAATTCATCAGATTGAGGTTTAAAGCTTTGTGTAAGTAAAAGAACTATAAAAATACCTACCACGGTGGGCCAGATGGATTTTAAATATACGATAACACTTAAGAATTTGTCAAGTTGGCTACATTTGAGGTTTTGCAGGCTTGAAGCGGCATTGTAACACTCATAATCTTGAACGCTGTCATGATTGGTCTCAACAGAAAAAAGGACCAATAAGAGCAGTGGCATTAAAATACTGATGATTCTTTTGGGGTGGGGTGCAGGATACGTGCGGTTTGCTGGGGTTGAAGCACAATATTTGAAGATTAAATAGTCACAAAGATTAGTTAACAGTTCATAACACGACCCAAGAACCTAATCTAGCATTTTTAAACTCTGAATTTTAACCGTAAGATTTCTATCTCCTGCAGCATCTGCAATATGTAGTCGAGCCAACATCTCTCAAGTTATCTGACGTATAACTGAGATCTACATAAAACGCTTCACGTGTTGCTCTGTGTTATTTCAGTGCTTCTTGAACAATCAGTCCTGTTCCCCATAAACCCGAAGGAATATTGCACTTTTCCCTTTGGGAGGTACCAATCACAAAAGCTGAGCTGAATGATCACAACAGCCATTTTTTTACAATACAGAGAAGAAAGGAGTAAGAGATTCGGGCAGCTCTTTTTCAACATCCAGACACGGGCAAACAAAATCTTAGCCAGAACTCTCTGCACTGGAACTACCATGTAGCCCCATCACCTGGGAAATTTTCCTTAGGGATTGACTTAAGTGGTAGGAAAAGATAGGGCCTTACAAGCCAGGTGTTTCAACCAAGGTGCTGGGCGGCAATCTGCCAAGGGCCCGAGGACAACACTCCGTTTGCACAAAGTGAAGCAGGTGGCAGGCACGCTTCTGCTGCATACAGAGGTGGAGCCATAGGGTAATGCAGGTCCATATATGACAAATTTCTTGCTGGGATGGCTCTCGGGCCTTGCTGAGAGAGTGCGCTGCCCTGGGAGCTCTGCACTGATAACAAATAAGCTTCTCTATCTTTCCCTAGCCTGCAGGCCATCGGAAAACTTTAGGCGCAAGAATCAGACTTTAACTTTTGTACCCTACACACTTCCACTAAAGCAGAAATACAAAAGCCACAACAATCTCAACAGCCAGCAGGCATTCTTTAGGGGCTGTAAGGGGGTGGCTTTTCAAAAGGCGGATAGTAGGGTGGAGAGTATCGGGGTGGAGCACTCGAGGACCACATGTAGCTGGGCGAAGGAGAGGCAGACTGGGGCTCGTCAGAAAGTCCAGAGGGAGGGGAGGATGGAAAGATGCTGGAATGCTGTGTAATCAAAATAAAACAACATCATTTTATGCAGTGAGGTTGCAATTCCCCAATGTCAGTCATTATTTCAAAGTGGACCCAGTGTATTTGTTTGGAACAACCAAGATCTCCTAAACCTCAAAGTTAATGAGAGGCATGAAATTGAGCTGGTCCCACTTTCTCTCAGTTACTCAGGCTGTAAAATCTCAGGCAGATGCCTTGAAGTGCTCCTCCCCCTCTTTGGCCCCCACATTCAGCCAGTTACCAAGTCCTATTGCTCCTATTCCTGTGTCCTCTCTGGAATCCATCACTCCCTTGACCACGTTTATAACTCAAGCCTCCAATACCTCCCTCCCGAGCTATGGCAACAGCATCCCAACTAGTCTTCAAGAAGGTAGTCTGGGGTCTTAAGAGCATCTGAAGTCAAGCCATTAATATGTGAGAAAGTCTTTGCCACAAAGATGTATTACAGAGCCCATCTCACAGACCAAGACAAAAGAAACCAAAAAACCCCCCTCAAGTCAGTTTAAATGGCTCTCTTGGATCTGGGGTCTTCTAAGTCCAACAATTCCTATTTCATCTTAACTTCGGCCCACCACCCCCAAGTACAGGCTACCAAGTTGCAGAGCAAAGAGGAACAAACGCACGTAGGTGAGAACGCCAAAGAATGAGAAGCCATGTGTCGGGTTGCAGGGACACTGAGGATTTTGACTTTGCATTGTCTAACTTCCAAAGTCTTTGGGAAGGGAGCGGATATGGATTACAAAAACACCCAGGCACGTTAGGAGTCATGTGCCACTTCTCTTTCCCTGGCCCATGTATACCATTTTGACTCCAGTGATTTTCCTGCTTGAGAATTGCCCTGTTTTTGTTCACTGCCCTCTCCCCCAGAGCTCAGAACAGTGTTGGCAAGTAGAAAGGGCAATCAAGGTTGGATGAGTGACTATAACTTCCCGAGTACCGAAGATGAACCTGGCATGTTTTTAAAAAATAAAATCTGGGGTTCGATCCCTGGCCTCGCTCAGTGGGTTAAGGATCCGGCGTTGCCATGAGCTGTGGTGTGGGTTGCAGATGCAGCTCGGATCCCGCATTGCTGTGGCTCTGGCGTAGGCCGATTCGACCCCTAGCCTGGGAACCTCCATGTGCCGCAGGAGCAGCCCAAGAAATGGCAAAGAAAAAAGAAAAATCTGGAGTTCCCATTGTGGCACAGCATAAATGAAACCAACTAGTATCCATGAGGATGCAGGTTCAATCCCTGGCCTTGCTCAGTGGGTTAAGGATCCGGTGTTGCTGTGAGCTGTGGTGCAGGTCTCAGACATGGCTTGGATCTGGCATTGCTATGGCTGTGGTAATAGGCTGGCAGCTGTAGCTCCGATTTGACCCCCAGTCTGGGAACTTTCATTTGCCACTGGTGTGGCAAAAAAAGCAATAAAATAAAATCTATTTTCCAAGACTACAGTCACGCCTTGTGGGTGCCGCTGCCTTGCTCCAGTGGTGGAGCATGGCTGAGGCCTGAAGGCTGGATGGGTGTATAGGGCTGGCAAGAGGCAAGGGGCCAGTTTTAGGCTCTCAGGAAGAGCAAACTTAAGAGCAATGCACAGGGGCTGCAGAACTGCAATCTTCTGTTGTGCCTCAGCTCTAGGAGGAACTGCTATATCAAAAAAAAAAAAAAAAAAAAAGACCCATTTACGCCAAAATTTCTTAAGAGTTCCACTGTTTGGGGAGGTCAGTGCCTTTACTTTGTTCTGCTGGCCAGAGTCTAAGTAGATCATGTCATCTCCAGGCCTGGAACAATGCAGTCAGACTTGCCATGAGGTGTCTGGAGCCCGAGACCCGTTGGTTGGTTCTTCTTCTTCCCGGGCATTTTTTTTTTTTTTTGTCTTTTTAGGGCCACACCCTCAGCATATGGAAGTTCCCAGGCTAGGGGGTCAAATCAGAGCTGTAGCTGCCAGCCTACACCTCAGCCACAGCAACGTGGGATCCAAGCTGCGTCTGCGACCTATACCACTGCTCACGGCAACACCGGATCCTTAACCCACTGATGGAGGCCAGGCATCGAACCTGTGTCCTCATGGATCTAGTCAGGTTTGTTACCACTGAGCCACAACAGGAACTCCATTTCTTTTTTCTTTCCTTTTTTTTTTTTTTTTTTTTTTTTCTTCTTATTCCCAGTCTTGACCTTGGCACTCCTTAGAAAGGGGTGTCCAGGTTTCTAGGTCTTGCTGGAGATACCCAAATCTCTGTGTCTTATCACAAGTCAGGACCAAGAAGGCTGCTGCTGCCACCGTCCCCTCCTCCCCTGCCCCACCCATTCTTTCCATCTGAGTGAAGGAATGACAGGATCACAGAAAGCCTTTAAAGGCAAAACAACTTGAGCCAGTGGACTCCAGATGAGCCAGATTCCTTCCCAAAATCTCACATTGGCTCCTCCCTCCAGGCAGAGATATGCTTTCCAAGACACCGTATCAGGATTTCCTAATTTTCCACTCGGCACTGAACAACCCTCTTTCTCCTTCTCTCTCTCTCCCTCCTCCCGTTACCTTCTTCAACCAAGAATGCTGGCCTCTCTAACCCGAGAGGAGAGCAAAACCCCACCAGGCACAAGATGACTGTGCCGGGGCTGTGGCACTCTGCCCTTCTAAGCCCCGCTCCCGGATGGTGAGAGTTGGGAGGCCAATTTTCTGTGCCTCTGCCACACAAGGGAGCGGCAGGTTTCTGACAGTGGAGCCAAAGGCTGTTCTGTCCTGAGCGGCAGTAAAAGGCTGCTGTGGGTGGCAGTTGTACACTTTGATAATAAACGAAGGTGGTACAACGGCCTTGGGTTTTCACTTCTCAGTTTCATGTTCGGGGAGGTATTAAGGGCAAAGGGGGTGGCTGCTTCTCACTTCCTATAGAGGATGCTGGGGGTCTTAGGGATAAACCCCAAGGGCTCCTGGCAGGGCTGGGGAGCTGACTGGCCACCCTTGGGATTTAGGTGCAGGGGGACCAGGGGTGGGGGGCGCCCCCACAGTACCAGTGCGTAGTCTCCTAGCAACGTGCGGGCACCTTGGGAAAGATTTGGCTTCACTGCAGCTGGGGAGCTGGCCTGGTGCATCTTGGTTCCTGCCTAAGAGTCGACCTGACCAACGGGACAGGCAGCTCAGAAGAACAGAGCTTTGAATCCTTTCACCCCACAAAGCATGAAAAGCATCTAAGTAGCCTGCTGCTGGGCCTCGTCAGCTTGAGCTGCTACTGCTTCTTTTTTTGTGTCTTTCTAAGGGCCGCATCCGCGGCATATGGAAGTTCCCAGGCTAGGGGCTAAATCAGAGCTGTAGCTGCCGGCCTGGCCTACGTCACAGCCACACCAATCTGTGAGCCACTGAGTGAGGCCAGAGATTGAACCCACATCCTTGTGGATCCTAGTTGGGTTCAATGTGGCTGAGCCACAACGGGAACTCCCTCGAGCTGCTTTGTAGAGGCTGGGGTGGCTCCAGGCAGTGTACACCCCTCTCCCACCTTAGCCTGCCCAGCACTCTGCAAGACCAATGTGCACTTCAGTCACCCATGCGTCTCTCTTCAGAAGCACTGGGAGGCAGTGACTCCAAAAAGAGCCCTGGAACTGGCTGGGTGATGATGGTTACCAGCAAGAAAGCATGCTGTGTCCTCAGGGTAAAATCCAGGGTCTCTTAATTCTTCGTACCCTGCCCCCCGCCCCTGTTTCTGGCCCAGAAGGCAAAGCCAGGGAAGAGAGAGAGAATAGTGGAGAAAAGGAAGGGGAAGAAAAAAGAGGGATCCAAGACAAGAGAAAGGAGAAGAAAGGAGAAACTTGGCAGGAGAAGGAAATAAACAGAAAAGGTGGGTGGTAGCAGCAGCAACCTGCGGCCCACACCACCTCCCTGGGGATCACCGCCATCCTTTCATTAAACAGGCCCAACTAATAATGGGTCCTTTTCAGTGGCTGTGACAAAACCTAGTGTAGCTTCGTGTGATTTAATAAAGAGCATAAACAGAGGTGCTTGCATTTTGCACAGGCTGAGACTTGTTTCTTCTTTTTAGGGATGTCCCTGTGGCATATGGAGGTTCCCAGGCTAGGGGTCTAATCGGAGCCGTAGCCACCGCCCTACACCATAGCCACAGCAATGCGGGATCCGAGCCGTGTCTGTGGCCTACACCACAGCGCTGGATCCTTAACCCACTGAGCAAGGCCAGGATTGAACTGGCGTCCTCAAGGATACTAGTCAGATTCATTTCCACTGTGCCACAATGGGAACTCCCTGAGACTTTTGTTTGAAGCTAAATTTGGCTATTCACCATGGACAGGAAAGGGACCGGCCCATGGCTAGAGGAGCCCTGTCTGGAAGTATGGCTTAAGGGGTTTACCCAAAAGCTACCCTGGGTTGAATTTCCCAGCAGAGGTTGAAACTGGTGCTGTGTACCCTAGAGAATGCAGGCTACTCGGCTATGGGGAAAGGCGTGCGAGGGGCGGGAGGAGTGAGTGCTGGGACAGTGAGCAAGGAGGCACCGGCAGTCTTGGCTTCGAGTCTTCCTGCCTTGAGGGACAGGACACTGCAGGGCCCAAAGTTTACAAGAGTCCTTCTCCAAGCTCAGTGCTCAAACATCCTTGGGGCCGGCTCCCCAGACCCAAGTCCTCGCTCCCACCTGAGCGCAAGAAATATTTCCCAAGCTTCTTCCCTGGACAGCTACCCAAGAAGGGCATGATTTTGAGCGGTTAAAAACAAAACCCTATAAATCTCTTTCCTCTTCCTTCTATCAGCCTCGGGCTAAAATGGAAACAGACGTCTTCAAAGGCAAAGTCATAAACAGTCCAGTGTGGCAATGACCTTGAATGGGGAAGTCATTCAGAAGAAAATCTGGAAAGGTCAGTTCCCCCGCTCTGATTTGGGCCCTTTCACAATTTGTGAAAAGAATAAGGGAGCTCTGGCTTTTGGGGGGCGGGCGGCAGGCCTGTGCTTCTGGCGGCTTTATTGTCAGAGTTGGTGTACATTTTGCTAACTGCTTTCTATTTATTTGGGGACTCAGCAGATGTCCCCTCGTCCTCGGGGCCTTCTTAGGTAAAAACTGGTACTTCCTCCTATGAAACGGTAAGGGACTGGCACTTAGGGAACACAAGAAAGCGCAACTCAAATACTAAAACAAAATACCACCTAAGTTCTAGAAGGGAACAAATCACGTAAAAATATACCCTTTAAAACCCACAACTTAAAAAAATAATTAAACCCACGACTTTATAACGTGTCTGCAAAAGGAAATACAAAGGATAGCCTAAGCCTACAGAGAACCAGGGAGGTATAAGGAGAGTCCCAGCAGCCTGTTTAATAAGGTGACGAGAGAGTAGAGAGACCCCTTCTGAGTCATGATGAGGAAGCCCACGATTTGAAGCGGTAGAACATGTAAATATCCTAAAATTCACTGGGGATAAAGATCAGTGAGTGCTGCGCCCAGATTTACAGCTTCTCCAAAGAATCCCCCAAGTCAGTCTCTGGCGTCAGACAGTCCTGGATACAGATCCATGTCCTCCACTTACCACCTCTGTGACTTTGGGGAAGTTCCCTACTTTCTCCATGACTCATCTCAAAAATGGCCATGACAAGAGTATTTCCCTCAAAGGGCAAAGGTTTGAGATTTGTAAAGCACTTAGCACAGCGCTGGGGACACAGGAAGTGCGCACTGAATAGGCGCCATCATTGAGAAGCAGAGGCTTCTGGCAACCCCTGAAGTGCCTGCCACAAGCCCACAGAGTAGCCTTGGGGTAGGTGGCTGGATTTGGATCCCTTCTCTGGGTTAGATACCCTTTTTCTGGGTTTCCATAGCACTCTGCTAAGCGTGGATTTACTTTTTGGTTCCTACAGCTGTCCCCTGACCATCCCCCCTCATGTCCCTAGATGGAGCTTGAAATGCTCCTAGCACAGTGCCTGGCACATGGGGGGAACATACAGTCAACACTGGCTGAACTGAACCCAACAGCCTGGGTCACCACGGGCATTGGCCGTCTTGGTTTCATGCCTGGGGTTGTGCTGGGATGATGGACAGAGAGATGGCTCCGTCCCCTAAGCAGGGGCTTCCTATCTTCCAGTTAGCAGCAACCACCTTAGGGGTTTGTTAGAAACTGAAAATTTCTAAAATCAATATAGTCAATATAACTTACTTTGATATTTAAAAAATGGAGGCAGCCTCTTGGGCTGAACCCATGTGCGGCCCCCTCTATCCCAGGGTGATTTTTTACTACAGGCGCCTCAAAGAATGGTGACCCTCCTGAGCTAGGTTTGACACCCCTGAATTCCCTTAAAGGATTCCTTTTTGTTTTTTGGATTTTTTTCTTTTTCTTTTTAGTCTTTTTAGGGCCACGCCCTCGGCATATGGAGGTTCCCAGGCTAGGGGTCAAACCGGAGCTACAGTTGCCGGCCTACACCACAGCCACAACAACTTGGGATCCAACCCACATCTGTGACCTACACCACAACTCACGGCAACGCCGGATCCTTAACCCACTGAGCAAGGCCAGGGATCGAACCCACATCCTCATCGACACTAGTCAGGTTCTTTACCCCTGAGCCACGACAGGAACTGCAAGGATTCCATTTTGCCCCTGGCGCAGCTGCAATTGCCCATGCCCTCTTGGAACATACTCATGTTTTCCAGTCTACATTCCCTATTTGGGGAACAAGTTCCCGAAGTTGTCTACCCATGAATCCAGAAGGCTTTTAAAACAAGTTCTACCATTTTCCTCCAAGCTTTCGAGGATGCCCTCTTGTGCCGGATTTGATGACAGTGAACAAGTCCATGTTCACACTATAGACACGTATTCCTATTGCAATATAGAGTCTTGGACCTCCCCAAACAGTATCTAAACCAAACCAAAGTAAACTTCAGGCAACTAAACGGAGGTTTTTCAGTTTCAATTATTGTGTTAATCTGAAGCGGAAATTAGGTTGCCCAAGGGCTCTGTTTTTCTGAAACTGGCTGGTTAATTGGAAGCGCCCCCAAACAGTCATGCTTTTATGTCCCTCGGTAGCATTCACGGGCTTTTTGTCAACAGAAGTTCATTATGAGCTCCCTCCTTGCAATGGCATTTGCTTGGTCCCCAAATTTTGAATTAACCGGATTCGAGTGTAATCCCCCTCTTCTGTGGTCCAGGGTTTATGATCGCTGTAAATGCCCAAGAGACCATTTCGTCTGTTTTCCTGACGTGCCTAATTCAGTGCTCTGCATACGATGAATTCCTTTTAATGACGGGCCTTTGGGGTTCTGTTTTTCTCTGCTTACTCTTAGCTTAAAAGGAAAATGGGAACGTGCAAATTTGGTAACGCTGTTTCTGACCCACGTGAGAGCAAGGTCAAAAAGGGGAGGGGGGTGTTATAAAAAATATTTGCTCTGTCGAGTTCCTCTTAGAAGTCTGGAGAAAAAGAGAGCCTTTCCCCTCATGACAGATTTGATTCAAACCCCTGCGTGGCTCAGAAGGCCCTTGTGCTAAGGAGCAAGGGTTAGGCAGGTCGCAGCCCCTGTGGCAGACAAACGGAAAGGGCCATTGTTGGACAGGGTCCGTGGTGACATGAGTACCGCCTTCTCCTTGCTGTTGGTCAAGGCCATTTGGCACAGCTGGGTCCTCTCTCCTTCTCTCCGCTTTCCTTCCATCATCCCGCTTCTTTTCCTCTCCTGTCTCTCCCGCCCTCCCCATCTCTCCCATCACCACCTGCCCACGCCATCCTTAGGCTAGTCCCTGAGACCCACAGGCTGCTACGGGCCACCAGGGATAGGCAGCCTGGCTACCTGAGACATATTAGGAAGCTTCCATAATTAGAGAGAGAACCAGAGAGCAAGAGGCAGGGTATCGCGGAATTCTCTTCTCTCGAAACATACCTGAAAGTCATAAGCAGAGTAAGGCGGCAAGTGCGGAGGGCTATGGTAATAGGTATTGTAGGAGGCCACTTGAGGACGAGCATAGTAGGCAACAGTTGGATGGGCATTTTCAACAGAACAGTTCAGTGCCGGGAGGGTTGGGTTCTGTAGGAAAAACACACATTAGAAACAACATAAATATTCATCACTTGGAGAAGCGTTAACTAAACTACGGTACATCCATACCACAGAATCCCGTGCAGCTCTTGAGAAAGAATGGTGTGCATCTATATTTAGTGATGGAGAAGTTGTCCAGGATTTACTGTTAAGTTTAGAAAACAAAAACAGGCCACTAGCAAAACTATGGAGACAATAAAATGATCAGTGGTTGCCAGGGGTTGGGGTTGGGGAGAGGGATGAGTAGATGGAACAGAGGACTTTTATGGATGTGAAATTACTCTGCATAGTACCATAATGATGAATACAGGTCATCACTCATTTATCCAAACCCATGGAAAATACAACATGAGGCTGAATCCTAAGGTCAACTATAGACTTTGGGTGATTATGATGAGTCAACGGAGGCTCATCGGTTGTAACCAATGCGCCACTCTGGTGGGGGATGCTGATAATGGGGGAGACTCTGCATGTGTGGGGCAGGGGGTAGGTGGGAAGTCTCTGTACCTTCCTCTCAATCTTGCTATGAACCTGAAACTTCTCTAAAAAAAAAATAGTCTTTACAAAAGGCACCATGTTATATTAACGTAGTATAATGACAGTTTACGTAAAAATAGACTCAAAACAATTATATATGTATGTACATCTGTAAATGAGAAGAAACCAATCTGGAAAGATTCACAACGAACTGATAACCGTGGTTGTCTCTGGGGAAGGCACCAGTGTTAGGAAGTGAGTGGGGACTCTTTACTATTATAGAGCCAAAGTTTTTACAACCGATACGTGTTACTTATGTCATCCCCCCCACCCACCCCCACCACAACTTCTCATTTTGAAAAAGTTAAACCTATAGAGAAGTTGAAATCATTTATTTAGGTGACTTTCTAAAACAAAAAAGAAAAAGCAAAAATTAAGACCCCAAATACAGAACGGCAAACAGACAAGGCTACTGCGCTGGCTGTGAGAAGTGTGATCAGTCACCAAGGGTCTGTAAAAATTGGAAGGATTCTTGCAGGTTCCAGCCTTGCCAAGGAGCTCTCATGCAGACATGAAAGGCATTCATTCCACATCAGCCCTGCAGGCTGGAGGCTAAACCCAAGCACAGGGGCCATGAAAGACCAAGCGGAGTGTATATATCGACACCCCCTTTTGGGGAAAACAAAACAATCCATTTTTATGACATGGTGGTGTGTGTAGCCCTTCAAGGGTTAAAGCTAATGCTGTCTAGACAGTAGCTGTGACTTCTGCAAGGCCAAGACATGGCTAAAGGAAATGACCATTGCTCATCAGTTCCCAAGCGGGATTGCTTTGTGCCATGAGTGCCACATGGGTCAAGGTGTGGGGTCAGGTTTTTCTCCCATTGTCCATGCCATTCGTGTGGACAATCGAGAGCTGTCTGCAAAATCAACGAGTCCTGTTTCTGGTACATTATCTCCTCTGCATTAACGGAGAGCAGAAGCTTCCCCTCAAGTGATGAAAATGTGTGGGCAAGCTTTGGCAATGGCACAAACAACCATGCTGGGGTGTTGGCAGAGGAAACTCCCTTACAGCAAGTTTCAACACAGTCTGCTGCTCTCTTCCTTGGAGTGGGTTACTGTTTACATCTCTAGGAGGTTTGAAGAGCTACAAACCTCAGTCATTATGATGCTGCTCACAGACACCTACTAGAGCAATGTTCCTCAGCTTCCCTCACGTCGGGGAGACAGCCGAGATCTTGACCAGTCCGAGGGCTGGCTCGCTTTACAGAGGAAGAGTGCTCAGAAAGGCCCTTCCCTCTGCACCAGGATGCCAAGAAGAAAGGTCATCCCCGAGGAAGTCCCAAAAAGCATGTTCCCTTGACCTTGTGTCAATTCGAAACATACCCTCCAGCTCTTGCGAAACAAAACCAGTTCTTTGATGCAAATAAACTAAGCCTAACAATCATGCAGTGTAGACTCTATCTATAAAAAGTTTTATGTGTGCCCAGAGGCCAGGGGTCCAGGATAATCTTTGAAGATTATTATTATAGAGAAAGGAAGATGGAGGAAGATTGAATAAGCCCAAGAAAGCCACAGAAGAGAAACGTGGAGGAAATGGATGGGGCACCAAGAGAGGTCAAGGGAGTGAAGGGGGTGAAGTGAGGAGCTGGGCAAGGAAGGAGCAAAAGGGATGGCCCCAAACAATGGTCAGGCTGTTTTAAATCTGATTTTACAATACATTTGGGCTCTGTCTAAATTTGTATGTGCATATAGGAACGTGTATGTCTGTACAAATAATTCTGGGGTTCATGGCATGAGGCCATTTTTTTGTCATTTTAGAGCTACGCCTGTGGCTTATGGAAGTTCCCAGGCTAGGGGTCGAATCAGAGCTGCAGCTGCTGGCCTACGCCACAGCCACAGCAATGCCAGATGCAAGCTGCATCTTCAACCTACACCACAGCTCACGGCAACGCCAGATCCTTAACCCACTGAGCGAGGCCAGGGATCGAACCCGCATCCTCATGGATACACGTCAGATTCGTTATTCCCCCATTTTTGATCAGTGGCATGCTGAGCTCCAGTGAAGTGAAAGGTTACTAGCAGCACAGGAAATGATAAAAGCAATCTGCCTGGACAAAGACCAAGTCTCTTGAGACAATGATTTTGGACTTCGGAAAGAAGGCTGCTTTCATCTCCCCTCTGCTTCACTCTAAACTGGAAATACCAAGTAGGAGAAAATGGCAAGATACTGTCCCTTTTTAAAGATTGACCTCCAATTCTTACATCTTTGGGCAGAAAACACTTTTGGTCATCAAACATTAAAGATCCTTTCACCAAGCCCCTGTAGTCAGGGAACGATGTCCTTTTTCCTTTCAGGTTCCCACAACTCTGGAAATGGTGGCTCCTAGTTGATGGTGGTGAAGGCTGCTGGCTCGCAGCCCTCGGGTCCTGTCCTCTCGCCTCAGGAGGGCCTTTCACCAGCCTGGGCCTTCTACTCAGGGAGAAGGCACCCCACGAGTCGCCAAGCACATCTGGACCTCAGCCGAGGATTTTATGTAGGCCGACCTTGTTGATGTTCCAGAATTTTCTACACCATGTCTCTGTCTTTTAAAAAAATTTTTTTGGGGCCATGGCGTGTAGTAGATTGACGTGAGACCTCAGTTTCCAGACCAGGGACTGAACCCAGGCCACAGAAAACACCACGTTTCATTTTAATAACATGATATCAGCCATGATTCCTTCTTGGTGCCCCATCTTATAACTCCTGCTTGTTCTTTCACCTCATGAATCCAGTCTCTGGTCCTCTGCTCCTGGCTTCCGTCTTTTGTTGTCCCCACTGACCCTTGACTGCGCTCCCAGGCTTGGCGTTTGATGACACTCATTTCTTCCCTTGCTCTCCTCATCTGCTCTCCAAGAAGCTCCCAAGAGTTGGAAACAACTCACTTCTAATTTTTTCAATTAAAGCCACTAAATGAAGGAGGTCAGAAAAGGCCCGTTAGGGGCAGCTGGGATGGAGCAGAGGTGCCAAGTCTCTGGCTTCTGACACAGCTGGACTCGGCTCCCAGCTCTGCTATTTAGCCCTGGGCAGGTCACCTGGCCTCTGTTGGCCTGTTTCGTCATCTGTGAAATGGGACAGTAATACTTACTTCACAAGGTAGGAGCACTGGTGGGGAGTGAGGAAAGTAACTGGGCAAAAGCCCTTTAGAGAAAGTAAGGGGGCCGTTAGTGCCACCTCTCAGGAGGGACCATCAACACAAGATCAAAGGTCACAGTGACATGAACAGTCCATATTGTACACTTGAAACATAATAATACTGTACATACTTTAACAGCTAAAAATAAGAGTCCAGAAATAAGCCTATACATCAATGGTCAACTGAGTTTTGGCAAAGGTTCCTGCAGGAGCCCCACAGGGCCTACCAAGTGGCCACCAGCCATCCCGTCTGTGCTTCAAGGCGCTCAGCTGCCCACGTCTGAAAGCTCTCGGGACGATTCAGAGAACCCTGATGCCTCCATTTGCCAACCCCAACAGGAAGCATCTCCTCCAGCCGGAGCGGCTCAGATTCCACACAAAGCCTCCGCTTTCCCCTGCTCCCTGGGGGACGTTTCCCAGGACAAAGGGCATTCTTTTCTCCCAAGAAGCTTCAATCCAGAAAAAGCTTCTCCAAAACGTTCTCACCCTAAAGCTCCCTCGGGCCCCAACTTACAGGGCATCCTTCTCCCTCCAAGGGGCCCACCTACCTTGCCGCTTCTCCCACTGCTCAGCGCTAGGGCCTTCCCCAGGGGGAGGAGGCGAGTGGAGGTGAGAAAGGCTTGTGTGAGACAGGGAGAGAGAAAAAAGAGCTAAGACAGGCCTGGCAGGCGCAGGGAAGGCTCTTCTCCTGACTCAGGGTCACCAGCAGGCACCCTCAGTACCTGCGGTCAGCCCGGGTCTGCTGGGGACTTGCTCCCCAAGCCGCAGCCTTTCTCTTCCTTTCTCCTACTACGGGCCTTTCGCTTTCCATCATTCGTCCTCTTGACAGTCCAGGGCCAAACTATAAGGGGCCTTTCAGGTTTCTGTTCCTCAGTGACCCCAAAATGCAACAGAAACAGCCAAGGGCCTAGGGCTTATCTGCCTCATTTCTGGGGTCAAAGGAAAACCCTTGGGGGGCACTAAAGAATTCCCTAGGCACACATGGGACAGTTCTTTAAAGCAGTCACACTCAACCAGGGCCGCACCCACACTATGGAATCACCTGGGGGCCTTTTAAAACATTTTGCGGCCTGGGCTTCAATTTAGACCAATTAAGTCAGCATCTCCAGGGGAGGGGCCCAGGCAGCTGGGCTTTTTAAAGCACCTCGGGTGATTCTGTTCTAATCTGAAACCAGGTTGATAGCCATAGCTGTAAAGCCATTATCTCCTTAATTAGAGATCAAGGTTTATTCAATAAGCAAATAAATGCTTTGAAATGCTTTAAAAGCAAAAGAAGGACCCCACTATTATGGGGGGCCTGCTGGGTGCTGAGTCCTGGGGTGCCTTTGCAGACACACCTGCAAATATGGAAAAGAGCTGAAAGGGAGCACAGGGCAGGCGGGGGAGCTGAGGTTGAGGGTAAGACCCGACAAGCAGCTTAGCCTTGGGCTGGCCCTTCATGAGCACAGAGTCCCCAAGCTCTTTCCAGGGAAACTCCTGGCAGAAATTCCTGGGGAGGGGGAGACCAGCAATACTCGTACCTGTAGCTCAAAACAGCTTTCCCTCCAGCTCTCCCGAAGTCTGTTAGGGAAGAAACTATCCAAAAAGGTTTCTACTAAAAGTGTGTGTCAGGATCGGGGTGAGGGTGGGGGGTAATGAAAGCCTAGGTTGACATAACCAGCCTGAAGCCCACCTGCCCCCTGAATGTGCCTCAGGAACACGGGCAACTCATGTCAATAAGAATCTCTGCAGACAGATGACGTTACCTGACTCCTTCGAATGGAGATGCTGAGGGCAACTATGGTTTTGTTTTTTGTTTTTTTCTTTTGGGGCCGCCCCTTGGCGCATGGAGTTCCCGGGCCAGGGATCAGATCCAAGCTGCAGTTGCCACCTAAGCCGCAGATGCAGCAATGCCAGATCCTTAACCCACTGTGCCAGGGCCGGGGCTCACATCTGCGTCCCAGCGCTCCAGAGATGCCACTGGCCCGTTGCATAAGAGCAGGAACTGCAGAGGGCAGCTACGTTCTTGAAGCCATGGCTTCTGTCCCTCCTTTCAAAACATGGGTCCCCACTGCCCCCAACCGCCTAGCCTCACCCCGGCCCTGACAGGAGGAGGGGGCCTCTGCAGAGTGGGAGTTCCCTTCCTTCCTTACCATGTCCTTAAAGCCCCCCAGGACAGCGGCAGTGATGATGCCCAGGAACAGGCCAACGATGTTGAGGATGGTGGCGGACCAGAGCAGGTGGTAGAGGTGGATGATGTCCTGGCAGCTGCTGACGTCGATGTACTCGTAGTAGCCACCGGTGATCTCCACCCGGCTGGATGGGGAGAGGCACACGCCAGTCAGTTCCCAGGGAGCAGGCTGCTTGCTCGCTCGCTCGCTCGCTCTCGCTCTCACTCTTGCTCTCTCCCAACACCCCCACCCCGCCTGGGCTTTGGCTATCAGGTGGCTCAGCGAGAAAAGACAGGTGGGCAGGTGGGCAGCTGTCGTAAGGGGACATCTAGCCCAGAAGGCACTCAGGGAGCAAGACACTGATCAAGCCACGCTGGGTTGCTATTTACCCAAAAAAACCCCTCCCACTTGTTAGCACTGCTAACACTACTCCTAGATGACAATTATTGACACCTGCTGTGTGCCGGCAGGAGGCTAAGCATTTTACGTGTGTGAATTCATTTCATCTGTGCTAATATGGCAGCTACTTGTCAACAGGTGGCTAAGAAAATAAAGCAAAAGTGAAAATTTTAGTTCTTCAGTCCCACCAGCCACCTGGGAAGTCCTGGGCAGCTACATTTTTAAGGGGCTCACTAGTGACTGGTTACTGTACTGGACAGAGCAGATTATAGAATATGTCCAGCATCGCAGAAAGTTCTATTGCGCGGTGCTACTAGTCCTTACAATATTCGATGAGGTAGATACCCCCACGTGCCCATTTGACAGATGAAGAAACTGAAGCACACAGAGGTTAGGAGCTTCCTCAAGTCCTAAGTGGTAGAGCTGGGATCCGAATTCAGGCTTCAAGATTTCAGTGTTTTCTCTCTCAAAACAAAACAAAACACAGGCGTTCCCATCAAGGCTCAGCAGAAATGAATCTGACTAGGAACCACGAGGTTGCGGGTTCGATCCCTGGCCTCGCTCAGTGGGTTAAGGATCTGGCGTTACTGTGAGCTGTGGTGTAGGTCGCAGATGCGGCTCAGATCTGGCATTTCTGTGGCTGTGGCGTAGGCCAGCAGCTGTAGCTCTGATTCGACCCCTAGCCTGGGAACCTCCATAAGCAGCCCTAAAAACCAAACAACAACAACAACAACAACAACAAAAAACCCAAAAAACCTCCAAGAAACAAAAAAACAATGTCCCAATAAAGAACTAAAGCTGAGCGGTTCCCTTGTGGCACAGAAGGTTAAGGATAGGTCATTGTCACTGCAGCGGCTTGGCTCGCTGCTATGGTGCAGGTTTGATGCCTGGCCCGGGAACTTCCGCATGCCATAGGCATGGCCAAAAACTAAACTAAGCTAAAGCTGAGATCCTGCACAAAACCAGAATATCACCTTCTCAGAGAGGTCTTCCCTGACCACTCTGTCCAAAGATAGCCCTATCACTCTATCCCATTCCTTGCTATGAACATGAATTATCTTAGAATTCTTTCAAAACAGCGTTTCTCTAAGGAATTGAAATCAGTGTGGTTACAGGGCAGCCTGCATCAGAATCATCTGTGTTTGTGTGTCTGTGTACCTGCCTGTGTGCGTTATTTGTGTGTGCTTTTGGGTGTCTCTGCATGTGTGCATGTACCCAGGAATGCAGATTCCTAGGCCCAGCCACAGTCCTACTAAATCTGGCAGAATCTCTTGGGGTGAGACTCTAGAACCTGTGTTCACAAGCTCACTAATATTTGAGACCCACTTTTTTTGTTTCTTGGCAGCACCAGAGGCATGTGGAAGTTCCTGGGCCAGGAACCTGCGCCACAGCAGCGACCAGAATAGCTGCAGTGACAATGCCAGATCCTTAATCTGATGCACCACCAGGGAACTCGTGAGACCCACTGTTTCATTTATTTGTTTTTTTGGGGGGGCCATACCCACAGCACATGGAATTCCCAGGGTAGGGGTTGAATTGGAGCTGCAGCTGCCAGCCTACACCACAGCCACAGCAATGCCAGATCTGAGCCATGTCTGCAATCTACACGGCAGGTCACGGCAATGCCAGATCCTTAACCCACTGAGGAGGGGCCGGGAATCGAACCTGCATCCTCAAGGATACTCGTCAGGCTTGTAACCTGCTGAGCCACAATGGGAACTCCAAGACCCACTGTTTTAAAGAGTAAGCTTCCATAGCGGGATTTTAGTGGATTTCAGGGTTTTTAGGACACAGCTGGAGACCACTGGGATCGTACACTGAGTGTCTCCTATTAGCTGGCACTGTACTTGGGCTTGGGGATGGGGCAGGGAGGATCCACAGATTACCTATAGCTCAAAAAGACACCGCTGTACAAGGAGTAGCCCCTGAAAAGGGCAGGCCTGTGTGTGAGGGAGCGTGTGAGGTTGTGGGGTTGCAGGGAAGGTCTGAGAATCAGCTTCTGACTTCTCCCCAATTATCTCTGCCCACCTCTTCATACACCGAGGGCGGGCTGGTAGGACATATAGACAGCAGTAAAATATGCAGCCAGACTGCATTTGAACCCTGGCTCTGTCACTCATTTGCTGTCTGACCCCAAGTGACTTTCTCGCTTCCTTTTTTTTTTTCCCCCTTTTAGGGCCGCACCCATAGCATATGAAGTTCCCAGGCTACGGGTTGAATGGGTTGAATCGTAGCTGCAGCTGCTGGCCTATGCCACAGCCACAGCAACACGGTATCCTTAACCCACTGAGTGAGGCTAGGGCTCAAACTAGTATCCTCATGGATATTAGTCGGGTTCATTACTGCTGAGCCACAACGGGAACTCCCCTGAGCGACTTTCTTAACCTGTCTGAGCCTGAGGGATTTCATGAGCAAATGCACGAAAGCGCTACTCTAGCACATTAGAAGAGCCCCCACCAAACATATATCGATATTTTTTCCCTTCTAAAAGCCAGCCTCTGGCAACACCATTCAAACGTTTGAATCTTGCTCTTCAAGGCAGTGAAGCTTTAAAGGCACAGACACAACTTGGGGATAGATTTGTAGTTCGTTTAAAAAGATCCAGTAATTGTAGAGAATATATGTTTGGTTTTCGTTTGAGTGGGTTCAGCAGCTACTAAAATGTTTTTTTACTCAGCCATGAAGCAAAAAGACTGTTAATACTTATATCTGGTTCAGGGTTTAGCAAATTAATGTGGTTTGCTTCTATTTGAGATTCATAATTCCATCTGGTTCAGTCTCTGGGCAGAGGTTCCTCTGAAATTCTATCTTTTGTGTTCTCACTGCTCCCACCCTCAAGCCTCCATGACTGCAGGGCCCTCCCGCCAGACTCTACCACAGCCTGATTAAGCTTCCTTAAACATTTTATTTTATTTTATTTTATTTTATTTTATTTTATTTTATTTGTCTTTTAGGACCGCACCTGCAGCATATGGAGGTTACCGGACTTGGGGTCAAATTGGAGCTACAGCTGCCGGTCTACACCACAGCCACACCAACGCAGGATCCGAGCCACGTCTGCGACCTATACCACTGCTCACGGCAACGCCGGATCCTTAACCCACTGAGAGAAGCCAGGGATTGAACCTGCGTCCTCATGAATACTAGTCAGATTCGCCTCCACTGAGCCACGATGGGAACCCCCCAAAAAAACATTCTAAATTTAAGCCACTCATTACATCAAAAACCCTTCATGGCTCCCCATTACCTTCGGTAAGAAGTGTCGCAATTCCTCAGTGCTCCATAATCTGACTCCAAAATGGAATCGACCCTCCAGGTGGAGTGCTCAAAAGCCCCAAACTGGCCATGCTGGGTACTTATTCCACACCTTCGTTCCGATTTCTCCCTCTGCACGGAAGGCCCTGCCTTCCGCTCTCTGCCTGTCCTGACCTCCCCACTGTGCAAAGCTTCCACACACACGTCCCTGCTGCCTCTTTCAAGGACTGAGTGCCCATTCATTAGCATTTTCTCTGGACTCCCACAGCCTTGGTCTGCTCGTCTTGGTTTGGCCCTTCACGTATGTCAGTAATTCAGTTACGTATTTAATCCGACGTTTACTGAGAACCTACTCAGTGTTTAGCCCTGTGCAGGGTGCCGAAGCTACAACCAAGGCCAAGGCGGACATGATGGCTCTGTCTTAATCGTAACCTCCCGCGTGCAAGGTCCTCTCTTACACTTCTTTGTGTGCCCCTCACTGCCTCCTGGCTCACTGGTAGGAACGTTACGGGTCCTCAATAGATACGTGGTGAATGAGTAACTGAGTTCAAAGACTGATCACTGCATTGATCATAAGATGGGTCACCCAATGCGGGCCTTCACCCCCTTGCTCCCAACTGGCTGGCTGTGCCTGGAGAAACAGATAACCTCTCTGTGTTTCAGTCCACATTCAGCAAAGTAGGAGGCAACAGATCTTGGATAAGGCTGAAGGGTATCCTTCTGCTCTTAGATAAGGGCCTGGAATCATTCACCAACTCGTGATGGACAGGCAGCAGCAACAGGGAGCCTCTGTGAATCCTTCTCTCGCTGCATGTATTCTGTGTATTGGTCTAAACCCCCTCCCCCACCTCCCCTGATAAACTGAGTTCCTTAAAAGGGAAATTATATTTTAAGGATACCTATTCTTTTTCTCTTTTTCTTTGGCCATGCCCATGGCATGTGAAAGTTCCTGGCCAGGGATCGAACCCGTGCCACAGCAGTGACCATACCAGATCCTTAACTGCTAGGCCACCAGGGAACTCCAAGGATACTTTTAGAACAATCCCTGGCACACAGGAGGAGGTCCATAAAAGTTTGGCAAAGGGAGGAACGAATGAAAATGAGCTTTCATCTTTCATTTTATTTATTACCAGCTGCAGCCGTTCACAAACCACTCCCATTTCCTTTAGGTTACACACTGAAAACCAGTGATATTGACTTGACCTCACCAAAGCTCAGCAAAGGACTGAAAGGCAGCTGCCAAGGAGCCATGTCCTAGAGGAAGCCACCTTCCTGCACAAGGCGAAATGGAATCATCTTTGTTTGGTATTAAAACCTCACTGCCCCTGACGTCAAAAAAGGTCCGTGGCTATGAGGGGACAGTAGAAATTCTGTTTCCGTAGTGCTGTTCAAATGACTGCCTGATGTTTTTGTTCCCACTTTTTTTCTCTTGGCCTCCTTTCCAGGAAATGGACTAGAGGAGCTGGCAATTGATTAAAAATAGGCTTCGCATGAGGAAAACAAATACACACTCGGTAAATTAAAGTCTCCGAGCCTCAGCATGCTCTAGCTAGCTCTATTTAGGCCCAGAGTTTGGGTCTCCTCTGAGATGGCTGGAAAAAGCCTGGGGTCAAGGAAAATCTTTTCCCTCTATTGTAGGATCATCACCTCCTAAGTCTCGTGGCCTTGGTTTCTGACCCAGTAGGACTGTTTCCTGATGAAAAGCTCACAAAGGGCTTTTCTAGTGGCTTTACCCTAAGAATCAGCGCTACAGACAAGGCTGAGATCGCTGCCTGAGGCTGGTCTCCAGGCATCAGGTGGGTGAACCCCATTTCTAGCTCGAAGGTCTTTAGGGGGAGAGTTCCCGTGAGCCTTCTTAGTCACCTGCCCAATAGTTTATTTTCCCGGGGGGAAAAGGGTGTCCCTCCCTTGTCAGCAGCTCTTCATTCAAACCCCATCCTGTGCCGGGGCCTGAGGGTACAGATAAGATTAAGCCATGCTCGCTGCCTTTAGGGAGCCGAGAGTTTAGCAGAGCTCCTCATAAAATTCCTTTACAGCCTTGAAGACAATCCTGGCATAACCTGCTTTAAGTAAGTCAGTTACTATGAAGTTCAGATTGACAGGAAGATAAATTGGGCTTGAGCCTCCGCTTAAAAAAAAAAAATTCACCTAAGGGCTCACTTAAATGAAATTTAAAGTAGGATTTAGTTGATTCAGACCTTTTTCCGAAACACACCTAATTGCAGAGAGAAGGGTGTGCCTGCTAGGAATCCCTCCCTTCTCAGCCCTCTCTCCTCCTGGGGTCTCAGGATCTCAGCAACAGGAAAGGAGAAGGGAGAGGGGAGCCAGCTGATGGGGGGTGGGGGGGACTAAGCAGGAGGAAGGGGATGGAAAAGGGGAGGCAAGAGGACCTATTTTACATTCTGTCCATCAGTTTTGGAAGGATGGGCTCAGGAAGTACAATTATAGCTGGCTCTCCATCACCGCTAAGGAGGGAAGTCCTTTACAAGTGTTAGTTATTATTACAACATGAATAATTGAACCTCCCAGATAATCCCCAAACCTCATTTGAGTCTTGAAGTTTCTCTCCCTCCGCTGCCAAACCTTTTAAAGAAATGAGACCGGTGCTAGCGAGGAAAGTAAAAGGGCTCATGTGAGTCCCCCTTCTCCTCCGCCTCCAATCTGTCAGGTCGCCATCCTCAAACCAGAGAAACTGGCCCCCCCACACTGACGCTGGGGAGCGGGAGTGAGGAGGGGTGCATCCAGCTGACCCTTCTGGATCTAGCTCCATCTAGGCCCCTTCTGCCAACCCCTCCCTTCCCCCCACCATCCTGGCCCTCGCCCCCCCAACACACACACCTCCTGCACTGAGGGCTGGAAGGAACTATGTGCGTGGCAGGCATGGGCTGACACACCCCACCTACAGGACTGTTTACTCACGCTCTGCATCACTTGCCCACGCATTCCTGTCTATTCCACCTTCCAAACTGCTCTTAAAAGTAGCCCTTGCAGAAAAAGGAACCCTGCTACATTGTTGATGGGAATGTACATTGGTGTCGCCACTATGGAGAACAATATGGAAGTGTCTTAGAAAACTTAATATAGAACTACCATTTGATCCCACTCCTAGGCATCACTCTGGAGAAAACCCATAATTTGAAGATACATGCACCTCTATGTTCACTGTAGCACCATTTACAATAGCTAAGATGTGGAAGCAACCTAAATGGCCATTTGCAGCTGAATGGATTAAGAAGATGTGGAAGATAGATGCCATGGAATACTATGCAGCCACAAAAAAGAATGAAATAATACCATCTGCAGCAACATGAATGCAACTAGAGATTCTCATACTAAGTGAAGTAAGTCAGAAAGAGAAAGATCAACACCATATTATATCACTTATATTTGGAATCTAAAATGTGGCACAAATGAGCCTATCTATAGAACAGAAACAGACTCACGGACATAGAAAACAAACTTATGGTTACCAAAGGGGAAAGGGGGGGTGGGGGGGTGAATTAGAAATTTGAGATTAGGGAGTTCCCGTCGTGGCGCAGTGGTTAAGGAATCCGACTAGGAACCATGAGGTTGCGGGTTCAGTCCCTGCCCTTGCTCAGTGGGTTAACGATCCGGCATTGCCCTGAGCTGTGGTGTAGGTTGCAGACGCGGCTCGGATCCCGCGCTGCTGTGGCTCTGGCGTAGGCTGGTGGCTACAGCTCTGATGAGACCCCTAGCCTGGGAACCTCCATATGCCGGGGGAGCGGCCCAAGAAATGGCAAAAAGACAAAAAAAAAAAAAAAAAGTACTCCTTGATTTTAGTTGCCTCCAAACCAACTTAATCTTGGCTCTGTCCCCTTTGGCCTGGACTCTTGCACCGGCCCCCTAGCTGCCTCCAGTCTCTAACCACTCAAATCCACCTTACATGCTATATCCTTCAATGGCTCCCAGTTGCTTACAGGGTCAAATCCAAAGGCACACCTATGAGCCCTTCAAGATCTGATCTGTGACTAGAGCTCTGCCCTCACCTCGTATCACCTTGTATAACCACCCCCACGACTGCTGAGGACACCCTCCGGTCCTCCACCCCATTTGGGTTTATTTCCTAATTCCCTACTTACCCTTTAAGCCTCAGCTCCCACATTCCCTCCTCCTTGACACTGCCCCACCCTCACCCTGGCAACTTTGACTTTCAGTCATTTGCCCATCAAGAAGGTCCCCAGGACATCCACAAATCCTCACACTTCTCACACTAGACTGCAATCAATGGCTCACATGACTGTCCGCCCTACTAGTCTATGAGCTCCTCAGCAGGAGTCTCTGTATTCCTGGCACCTAAATATGCTTTGAAAGAGAATAAAGGAGGTTTTCAAAATTGAAAGGCAGAGGGCCAGCACCGTTGTGGCAGAACCAGCACCAAGCCTGCTCCTGCCTCAGGGCCTTTGCACTTGCTGTTCCCTTTGCTTGACACAGTCTTTTCCCAAGTATCCACTAGATCTTTGGGTCACCCTCTCACATCATTCCAGTCTCTTCACAAATCGCACCTCCTCAAAGAGGTCTTCCTCCTCTTATCCGATGCAGCACGTCCCCTGCCCACTTTGTCACTATCTACCTACCTCTCCTGTTTCTTTATTTTTCACAGCTTTGATCAACACTTGACATGTTGGTGTGTTTATTGACTGTCTTCCCTAAAAAAAAAAAATCTAAGTTCTGTGAGGGCAAAGAATTTTGTCTTGCTTGCTGCTGAATCTCCAGTTTCTGGAACAGCATCAGGCACTGAGAAAGTGCTCAATGACAATTTGCTGAATGTTGTTGAACTTGGACTTAGAACTGGGTGTGACCTTGACCTCTACCATTTTCAAATTCTGTGTGACCTTGGACTAGCTGTCTGTTTCCTCCGAGCCTCACTCTTATCATCTGTAAAATGGGGATACTAAAGCTCCATATCTCACAGGTAAGGATTAAATGAGATCAGATATTTGCAAGCCCTGAGCATGATGCCCGGCACAGAGAAGGCAGGTAATACGTGTCAGCTGAAACACACGGACAGACCACCGTCTTCTACGTCTCTGACCCCTACCACAAGCCCTTCCCCCACCCCAGCCCCCCTTGGGGGCTCGGCACTCACTTGCCACAGTTGTAGAGGTCACAGCAGAAGCAGGTGTTGCCCCGGATGCGAGGTGTGCAGAATCCACGGCTGAGGTGAGGGCAGTTCACCTGAGGACACACAAGAGTGAGGAGATGAGCTGGCGCTGGATGGGAGGCAGGAGCCTCCAGGATTGGAACTGCGCGTTCGTGACTGATGGACACCGTAAGGATGGCTGTGAAATGAACACGCCAATGTGGGGGAGGCGTGGGGCCAGGAAGGGGGCTGGATGAACTTGTGTGGGAGGCAAGTGGCTGTGCGGCTGGGCTCGGGGCCAGCCTTAGCCACAGCCCTCAGTGCCCCATCCCTGAAAGGGTGGAGATGGACAGGAGGAAGGACGGATGGAAGGACAGGCGGAAGAACAAATGGACGGCAGGAAAGAAGGATACAGGGGTGGGGGGAGGGAAATCCAGGTACAGGAGGAAAGGGGAGGAAAGGGGAGGAATCCAGAATGGGAAGGAAGGGAGATGGGCCATCACATGCACTCTGAAGTACAAGAGTACCTCTCGAGCTGCCTGGGTAAGGTTCCTCATAACCCTCGCGGAAGGAGAATTTTTGGTTGAGGAACTTATGACCTTACATAGGAAAAACAGGGTTAGGGGGACCAGGGTGACAAGTGAACCTGCGGAAGTCATTATTAATATGTTTACAGTCACCAAGTTAACCCAAGAAAGCGATCATGACAAAATCAAGAGAACAGCGATGACGTTTTACACATCTTGAATGTACAAAACAATTTTTTAATTAATTTTCATTTACCATCTCTTTGTGAGCAATTTTCCAGGTTCTCTCCCCGCCCCCACATGGATGCAGTGAAATGCTTGTAAGTTTGTTTCACTGTGTCATGGAGAATATGGATGATAGACGGGCACTTTTTTCTTTTTTGTCTTTTTTTAGAATCACACCTTTGGCCTAAGGAAGTTCCCAGGCTAGGGGTGGAATCGGAGCTCCAGCTGCCGGCCTGCACCAGAGCCACAGCAACGTGGGACCCGAGCCACGTCTGCGACCTACCCCACAGCTCACAGCAATGCCGGATCCTTAACCCACGGAGCGAGGCCAGGGACGGAACCCGCATCCTCATGGATACTAGTCGGATTCGTTTCTGCTGCGCCACGACGGGAATGCGCACTTTTTTCTATATTGGGTCCTTCATCCCAAAGCGCATGCCTTTCTGATAAGGTGTTGGCAGACACATTTTTTACTCCTCCCTTCTAACCCAAGAATAGTTTGAAAAATAGCAAATTGGTGTTTGAGGAAGGAAAAAGGGGCAAATGGACGGCAGAGCCCAAGGAAACCCTTGCCCCGATGCCTTGGGAGCAGGGCCATGGCTTGGCCTGACTCTGCGGGCACCGCTCACACTGTCTTTTAGGAAGGGTGGCTTCCCCTGAGGGTGCGAAAGGCAGTCACCATTTGACATCCACTCGCTTCCTTTTTCTAACAGTCACAAGTTCACCATGCTTCTAGCTCCTCTCGTGGGGCCGTGGGTTTGCTGACTTTCAGTTTGAGGTCAATAGAGAACCAAGTGGTTGAGGTTCCTAGAAGCACAGGGTAGAGTTCGATGGTAAAGTGCTCTCTGGGTTGGGGAGGTGAGCGCAAATGAAAGCTCTCCAAAAGGGGCCTGGAGCTGAGCATCACCTCACCACCCACTGCCCCGAGTTCTGTGTGAGGCGACAAGGGACCCAAGGAGCACTGTGCAGGGCAGGAGGGACACACCCTCATGTGTCCTCTCCAGCATTAGCCAACTGGCCTCCTAGGGGTGTCATGAGAGGGGCCAGGCTGACAGTCGAGACCTCCCCAGAACCTGAAAGGAGACCAGGCTTTTCAGTGACCCTCATTTGGCTTCCTGACCCCTCCTGCGTGTGGGACTCGGGCTCTGCCTCCCCACTCCAGGCCTGCTGCTTGGTGGGGCTCTTGGTTTTCTTCTAGCTGGACATGGAGTCCAGGCAGCTGAACCATCACCCACAGAGCTGGGGGAGGGGCCTTCCCTGTGGCCTCTGCACTCTCATCTGTCCCTCTTGGGATCAAGCCACACACGGAGAGGCCGCCTGCCGGGGTCAGAGGGGCAGCCTGTGGCCACATAACAAAGTAAATCTGATTAGCACTCACGAGGCTCTAACCTATGACCAGGGCCCCATTAACACTGTTCTCTGTCCCACTGAACAAGTAAAGATACCTCGGCCTCTGCCTGGGAGAAGGAGTAAAAGAAAAGGGGTTCTAAGCAGAGCAGGTGACTTTCCCCAAAGGTAAGATGTGCAGCTTCATTCTGGCTCTTACCTCCTCAGCTTCCTTCTGGGATGTCTTGGGGACATAGTGGCACCGGTTAGCATAGAGTGGTTTCAGGTCCTGGATAGGGAAATACCAAACCAGAGAGGTTTTGGCTTTGGTGATAAAGCAACAAGTGCTCTGATTGGTAATAAAAGATTTAAACACACACACACAGACACACAGACACACACACACAGCAGGCAGTGGGTTGGGTTAAATTTCTGAAAGCTGCCCATCTAGGGAGCCTGAGAATGTGAGGATCAGATAAAAATGTTCTAATAACTGTTTTCTATTGGGCCATTTTGTTAATGAGAAATTAGGAAATTGATTGAGAAATGGGTTTCTTGAAATTTCCGCTCTGGTTTTTATTTCTGGTCTTTGTCTCTTTGCAAAGAGTCCCCAGAGAACAAGAGTCAAAACTCCCCGTTATGCAACATCACACCCCCAAATGGAGGGAGGCCAGCTCCAACAATGAGGTCTCATTATCACCTGGGGACAGGACCAGGGCTGGCTGACGTGTACTCCCTACTGTCCCTGCCACAGCTTTTCCAGAAGGAAGAGCTCAGGAAGCAGGCTCCAGGGGGGATGGGCCTCTGAGCCTGCTGTATATTTTAACTCAACTGAACGATGAGCCATTTGCACTCAACTACACAGATTACCTGAGTTCCCAAAATACTGCTAAAGCCCAGAAAACTAACAGTAGGTAGGGGGCTTTGGCCCAAAGCAGGTTAGCACAGGACAAGCGCTTTATGCAAACTGATCTTTGGGGTTTGGCCACCTGTTGCCCCCCTTCTCCCCGCCCCACTTCTCCCCCCGTTGCCAATAATCCTTGGTGGCTCTTTTTTCCCACACGTGTGGTTGAGAATCTCCTGTACCTGACACCCAGGTGTCTCCTGCCTCCCAGCCTGCGGCCCCATCAAGGACCTAGGACCTTCCATCAGCTGCTCCTACATGACCACTCCATGCTCTGAAAGCACATCACCCTGAGGGCTTAGCCCAGAGTCAGGCTGGAAAGGAACGAGGGTTCTCCTATTCACACCTGGCAGGATGTATTCTCTGTGCTTGGGCAATGGCAGAGGTCATCATTATCCCGCAGAAGGGGAGGCATGATGTGCTGGTGGTTGCCTTCTTGACCGCTTGGTCCTGCAGAGAGCACTCAGCCGCCACCTGCCTTAAATGAAGACAGCTGCACTGTGCTGCCTCGGGCAACTCTTCTGCACTTTGACCATGAGGGAGGAACAAGCCCATGCGATGGGGAGCTAAGAAAAGGCCATTCCGCTGGGGCGCAGCAGCCCTGTACATCTGGAGGCCTATCATCTCCGGAGCAAGGGGAGGGCCATGAGACTGCTTTCTGCCGCGTGTGGGTGTGTCTGTGCCAGGGCCTCTCGGGGCACATTCACACCCATTATTTCACACTGTCCTCATGCTAAGCCTGAGAGGCAACCAGGTTGCTAGCACATCCCTGCGGAAGAGGAAAAACCGTAGCACAAGAAGGTAAAGTGACTTTCCCAGCTAGCTAATGGGTATAGTAGGGGACAGGAGAGGAAGGAAATAGGAGACACGAGGGAAAAGGAAAAAGAGACATTTAGAGGGGTATGTCACAAGGTAGGTCCTGAGGGAGTTCCCTGGTTTTACCACTGTGGCTAGGATTATTCAATCACTGGTCTGAAACTGAGATCCCACATCAAGACCGTGCATGCCACAGCCAAAGACGGAGGGGGAGGGGTAAGGTTTTGAGGGGAAGCTCATATGCCCCCAAACCAAAGGACAGGGCACCATGATGTTACAGGTTGTTCCTCAAAAACAGGCAAGGTTGCCTCTATCCCACCAAGCGGTGCCAGTCCCCAAATGTGCCTTTCATTTAAACTGGCCAACAGATATCAGCATGGATTAATAGAACCTCCTTCCTCGAGACTGCCTGGTGTCAGTGAGAACTAGTAGATGGCTTAGGATAGGTACAGTGTAGGCAGAAAGGTCTTCTCAAAGACTCCCCCAGACTTCCCCCCAACCCCTGAATCACACGCTCTACTGCAGGTCACTAATAGCAGGAAGTACAGAGGGCTTGGGGTCTGAAGCTAGAAGAAACTTCCAGGAAATATAATTTGGATTTTTTTTCTCCCATTGCTTTTGACTGAGCACAGTGATCACAGAGTTTCACAGTCAGGGAAATGCAAATCAAAACCACAATGAGAAACCACTTCGTACCTACTAGGATGGCTAGAATTAAAAAGGCAGATAATAACGGGAGTTGGCAAGGATGTAGAGAGGTTGGCACACTCACACACTTCCAGTGCAAATGTAAAATGATGCAGCCACTTTGGAAAATTGGCAGTTCATCCAAAGGTTAAATATAGCTACCATATGACCAGTACTTCCAATCATAGGTATATGCACAAAGAAAATGTAAACATATGTCCACATAGAAAGTGGTACACGAATGTCAATAGCATTATTCATAAAAGCCAAAAGGTGGAAACAACCCAAATGTCCATCAACTGGTGGGCAGATAACCAAAATGTGGCATATCCATGTAATGGAATATTATTAGGCCATAAAAAGAAAGGAAGCACTGATACCATGCTACAGTATGGATGAATGTGGAAAACATTACACTAAGTGAAAGAAGTTAAACTGTAAAATGGGGAATAGGGAGGTGATAGCTAAAGCACTGGGTTGTTTGGGGGATGAAGAAAATCTTCTAAAATGATGTGGGGATAGTTTGCATATAACTATGAATGTACTAAAACACACTGAACTGTATACTTCAGATGGGTAAATTGTATGGGATTATATCTCAATAAACCTGTTTTTTTAATTAAAGTATAGTTGATTTCCAGTATTGTGCCAATTTCTGCCATACGGCATAATGAATAAAGCTGTTTTTGTTTTGTTTTGTTTTTTTTAAGAAAAAGAATCAGAGGTGGGAGGAGGCGGGGAAAACAGGAAGCCATTTTAGGCTCAGGATGCCATCAAAATCTACTGCAGGCTTCTTTGACCACTAGGCCTCTGTTGCCATGGAGACTGCCTCAGAGTGACGTGTGCTTGTCAAATGGGAATAATAATGCCTGCCCTACACATCTCACAGGATTGCTGTGGGTCTCAAATGAGATAATAGATGTCAAGGCACACTGAAACCCTAGATTCACTGCACAAAACAAGCAATTATTGTTATTAAGATGGCTCCTGTTGAAACAAAATAGCCTACCTACTATGACTGACTGCAAGCATCCTACAAAATAGGTATATACTCAGAAGGTAATATGTAAAAATGGTAAGAATTGCTATGTTACGGTGGTAAGCTCGTGGCTGTTACAAGTTCCTGTTGTGTCATTTGCCTTTTTAAGAAGAAAAAGATGGCCTCTCTCAGCTAAAATCAATAGGGAGGGGTCTCATACAGGGGCCGACACATTCCTGGCCCCCAAAGAAAACTGGTCCAGAGGCCTCTCTCTCCTACCCCATACTTCCCCCCCTGGCCAGAAATTCTCTCTCAAGATGCCAGCACTGACCATACAAATTCCACTAATCTTAACAAATAAGGGACTGACTCTTATGTCTGGGAGGAGGGGCCACAAACAGGTTGGAATTGAAATAATAATGTTGCGAATTATCCTTCCCCAGATCCACCGCAGGACACTCCCTCAGGATGACCCACACTGTTAGCCAGCAACTGAAAGGGAATCAAATATCATTGATCCACAGAATATGCCAATAATACAAGTTTGCTCTGATTCAACTGCTTTGAAAACACAGAATTCCAACTAGTTCATTAGACATTTTGATGTTCGTTGTTGGTGCAGTGGGGGTGGGGGTGAGTATTTGAGTTTGTCGCGGGCTCGAGAAGTTGATTGGGCTGCCCTGGATTTGGGTCTGTGGGTCAGATCAGGGCTCTGTTATGACTTCCTTGGGACTTCTGCCTTTTGTAAACCCCCGCCTCTATTTAAAAATATTGAAAATGATATTTTATTTTAAGGATAGCTTATGACGGCAGTGGCATAAACACAAATTCCTATTGTGTGTGAAAACTTTTTTTTCCAGCCTAAAAAGTTCACCTTCTGATTTGAGAAGAAATTCTCATATTTTTCTGGGACCCTTGAAAGTCCATGGGTCCTAGGCCCGGTGTCTCTTGAGCCCAATGGAGAAGGCAGCTCTGGGTCACATGTCTGGAATGGTACAAGACAGACAGCACTGACAGAGGGGCGAGTCCCCCTGGGAAGGACAGGGATCCCAGGCCTCGCCAGAGAAGGAGCACAGGTTTGGGTTTCAGGAGTGAAACCACCTTCCCCAAGGCACAGCTTCTCCAGGGTAGGAAGCATCTGGTACCTTAACTCTACGGCCGGGCTCTGATTGGAGGCCTCTAGCTCTGAGGACCCCAATCACATCACCCCACTCCAACCACTGTTGTAGAGACAGTGAAGTTCAGGTGTCCTAGAAAAGGTGTCTGTCCTCATGGCCTGCTCTTGCCGCTGTGGAAGGGGAGAAAGGTCAGCTACTGCCACCTTGGAGGCTCTTGGGAAGTCACGTGGCTTCCTGCTCTTTCCCGACCTCCTCCCTCTCAGCATCACTTCCAGGCCAGTCCCCTGGCCCCGATGCACTTGTCTTTGACTTTTCCACATCTCGCCCACATGTCAAAGGCTTAGCTCCAGCCCGCCTACTACCAGGAAGCCTGCCCTGATCTCAATTCTAAGATGAAACACTGTGGCAGGTAGAGTTTATACCTGCAGCTTAGAGCCAGCGGTCTAGTGCCCATGTGTGTCCAGGGATGTCCTCATCTCGATGTCATCTCCTGGAGGCAGGGGAGTCCGGTCTTCTCCCTCTTCTGTGACCCTCAGAGCCCTCAGCACACACCCAGTGCACACACACTGTGGACAAAGCCTCTTGGTACTGCACATGCACTTTAACTCTGGGCTAAAAATACTCACAATGTGTCTGGCAGCAAAGACCCCATCGACTATCGCACAACAGAAGGCTGCAATCACACCAAAGCTGATAAAGACGATGGAAGCCACCAGCTGTGGGGAGGACAAAACAGAAGTGTCTGTTAGCCTTCCACTCTCGCTGCTTCTGGAGGCGAGGCAGTCTCCAAGAGACCCCGCAGGGACACCCTTTTCAGTCACCGGGGGATGAGTGGGAGCAGGGGGAGGAGGATGCGGACAAAGGGCCCCTGAAGCACTTGTGACATTTTCAGGGCAAACTAAGAGATTCACTCCATGAGTCTGTGGGCACCACATGAAAAGGATGCTGAGGAATTACGACTGCGTGGCTCCTCCATTCTCAGACTCAGAAAAAAGTTGGCCCTTTTGACATCATGTAGTCCAACCCCCTATTTGATTTATTATGGAACTGGAGAGGGGAAGTGATGTGCCCAGCATCACCAGCCAGTATATGGAAGAGCCTGTGTCTGCCGGCTCCGCATACAGTGTTCCTCTCCCCACTCCCTGACCCCATGATAGGCGTTGAAGAAGATGGGGCTGATGCTGAGGCCTCACACAACCCCACCTGCCCTGCTTCACTGCTCAACTCATTATGGCTTAGATGTCAAAGGCATTTTACAAGGGTTGACATCTCTGAAACTAATCGACTCTGTGCGGTATACATAAAAATTTTGGAGTTCCCATCATGACTCAGTGGAAACGAATCTGACGAGCATCCATGAGGATGCAGGTTCGATCCCTGGCCCTGCTCAGTGGGTTAAGGATCCAGCGTTGCCGTGAGCTGTGGTGTAGGTTGCAGACATGGCTCGGATCCCATGATGCTGTGGCTGTGGCGTAGGGCAGAGCTGCAGCTCCGATTATACCCCTAGCCTGGGAACCTCCATATGCATGGCCCTTAAAAGACCAAAAAGGAAAAGAAAGAAAGTACAAAAAGAAAAGAAAAGCAAAACTTCAAGTACGGAAAATGTTTGCTGGAACCAGACTGTTCTATTCTCTGATCATGTTAGATAACAGAAATTTTCCTAGTAATGTCTTTCATCACAATCCAGTGTGGGGATAGGTGTTTCAAGGTGTTTCCAGGGACAGGGGGCAGTCCTGCTGGAGCCCACCATCTGCCCTTACTGACCCTCAAAACAGCCTCCTTGGGGTATTGGGGGAAAGGGGAGGGAACAGCATGGCATTAATACCATGTTCTCCAGGGAGAAGGAGGAAATCAAAGTCAAGGCCACCCTAAGGTTCTCCTGTCTCAACAGGCTAGGAGCAAACACTGATCTCCTTTGGGAGTTGTTCAGAAACTTCGCCCCATAAATCTCACTTCACAGCACTGCAGAGAATTGGTAAATAATGGATGAACAATGTCATGAAATTGGCATTATTAGCTATGCTATGATCGGCTCTACAATTAGAACTCCCCTGTTAATCTGAATAATTTAAACCCAAAGTGCAAACACCACTGGCAGCAGGAGAGCCCAGGTGAAATGGAAGAAGGGAACTATCAGAACCCCCCTGAGGGCAATTCCCCACATGGCTGGGGGAGAACATATGGTTAGAGTTCTCTGTCCCTGGAGCTATTACAATATCTGATTAAACTTGCTGTTAAATAGACCCCATTATCAGAGTCTAGATGCCATAGAGACTTGTACAGGGGGAGCCTAATCAGTCCACCATCTGACCACTCACCAGGCATCATGATTTACAAGCCTATAAAACTGCAATACGCTGCCATACGCTTGCAATTCGGTCTGTACTTCCGTCTCTTGCCCTCTAGGAAGTCTTCTCAGGCTGAAGCAGGAAAATACAACAGCTTGCCCTTGTGGGCCCCCATTAGGGCACAGAACTTTGTAAGTCTGACCTCCTGTTATATGCTTCCCCTCACCCTGGACCTTACCACATACTTAGCTTTGAACTATGGGTGATGGAAATACTTAAGGTTGGCTTCGTAATTTTATTTTGGCTTCCTCTGCCCCCAATATATTCTGTTTATTAAAGGCCCCCAGATTGGAATCTCCTAAAAGGCAGGAACCCTCTGCAAAAACTTCCCCAAAGATTATGCATCAGAGAGGAACATGTGAGAGTTGTCAGGAAGCCAGGGCTGTGGCAGTGGAAACTGGAGAAGCAAAGGGGGTGTAGGAAGGGACAATGACCTGACCAGATAGGCTGGCACACTCCTTTGGGGATGAGGAGCAAAGTGAAGGGCAAGATGCAGATTTGCCTATCCCTGTGGCTTAAGGAGGCGAGCTGGGCCACTGAGGCAGCATCAGGCAAGGTGAGATCAAGCCGCACATGACAGGGTCACTTTAAACAAGTTCCCTGGAGGCTTAGAAGAAAAGTCAAAGTAACTTTTTTTTAGAGGCCCCATTTGGGCCACCATAAGGAATGTGTTACTTATCTATAGAAATATTGAACTTTTTCGGATGATGAATTTGACTCCGTAGTGATGAAAACTTACCATCTGCCGTTTGTTCTCTACGAGGTTTGATCCGATGATTCCGAGGAATGATCCAAAGCCGAGCTGCAAAGCAACAAGGCATACATAGCATGTGGGAAGACAGCCAGCCTGAGTGTGTGATTAGTCCTGCTCCGGGACCCCATTCCGGATAACAGAAAATACCTGGGGTATAGCTGCTGAACCTTTGCAGCTGCTACTCACACAAATACAAAGTATGAACAAGGAAAGTATTTCTCCCACAATTTGCCAATTTTTCCCTGGAGATATGAATCACACCTAAAAAGAAAGGCATGTGCCCAAAAGCTAAAATTAAAAGTCAACCATAGCTTTTCAGAGACTGCTTACTTCAATTTCAATATCTATCACGTAGCATGTGACTAGTGAGTCAGTATGAGACAGATAATGGTGAAAAGCACGCATTATATTCTGATCTTTATCTTTCATTTGCAAAGAGACCTTCTACCCTGATGCACGAATTACAAAATAAAGGTTTGAAATAGCAATTTTTGATGCACCTGGCACACTAATCAAACCCAGGAAGTATTTTAGAAATCAGCAAGTAAGTACCTTAACTTAGACTTACCGCCCCCCCCCGCCCCCGCCCCCGCCCCCGCCCCCGCCCGCAAAAGAACTATTTTTTGGAAAGCCTGTATTTGTGGTTGACCCACTGCAATTTACATTAGCACTTATTCACCTCTTCTTCTATCTCTGCTTCATTTATGGACAGAAAGCATTCATTAAAGGGTGAACAGAAATGGCAGTGTAAAACCCTTAAAAACAATTTCCCTGTCTAAGTGGCTGGGATGCTGGCTCCGCGCAGCAGATCCCACTTTCCTCTCAGTTCTGCCATTAGTGGATTGAGTCTGACGCTCGCAGCTGAAAACGACCACTAACCGAGGGCTGTTGACAGGGATGAAAGTGGAACAAGTAAAAAGTGGTGGGAAGGGACCAATCAATCTTAACACAAGTCCAATGATGTAGTTCCACTTCTCTTGAGCCTCCCTAATGATCTGGCTTTCCATCTGCAGCCTTGCCTCGGCTCACAGGGGCATCTATTTCAGTCTGAGCCCCGCCACCAAGCCTTACACTTAGGATTGGAAATCTAATGGACCCAAGGTTGGGTAGGAGCTTAGTGGGGTAAGTGTAGGGGGACTGGATGGTTGTCTCAGAAACCCAAGAATGGAAAAGAATGAAGGGAAGGAATGAAAACAAATTTCCAAGGACTTATCTTGCAGGGCCACTCAGCCAGCAAGCCCTCTTGGGAAATAGGAGCTGGAGAGCGTAAGGGTGTCTCCCCGGCCATGCAAGACTCTACCGAGGGCATTCTCACTCGGCAAACTATGCCTGTCTCCCACCTGGTCTTATTTGAAATGTAATTAAGGAGCTCCCTGGTGGTGTAGCGGTTAAGGATCCGGCATTGTCACTGCTGTGGCGCAGATTCAATGCCTGGCCTAGGAATTTCCGCATGCCCCAGGTGCAGAAAAAAAATGCAATTAAAATATCTTATGATAAAGTATAGTGATTAAAACCTGGTCATCAGGCGTTCCCATCATGGCTCAGCAGTAACGAACCGGACCTAGTATCCATGAGGATACAGGTTCGATTCCTGGCCTTGCTCAGTGGGTTAAAGAGATAGTGTTGCCGTGAGCTGTGGTGCAGGTCGCAGACCTGGAGTGGATCTGGCGTTGCTGTGGCTGTGGTGTACGCAGGCAGCTACAGCTCTGATTAGACCCCTAGCCTGGGAACTTCCATATGCCGCAGGTGCGGTTCTTAGAAGACAACAAACAAAAACCTGGTCATCAGACTAACCTGGCTTCTAGCCCCAGTTCTTCCACTTGTGTCTGTGAGACCTTGAACAAACTGATATCGCTAAACCTCATTTTCCTTAGCTGGAAAATGGGGACTACAGTAGTGGCTGTCTTACAGGGTTTTGTCAGGGTTAGCCAGGATGGTACAGTCCAAGAACTTTGCACAGGCCCTGGCACAGTGAGTACTCGGTAAATATGAGTTATTATTCTAGTGCTTATTATTACTATTTTTAAAGACATTCTACTTTTGAGCAGCTCTAACCTGATTTGAGCTGGAAAATCCTATCATTATTTGCTCTATTTCATAAGAGTTTCATATTCTATCCTATCTCCCCTTTCAAATATGTTCCACAGCTTTTATTTTTCAAGAATAATTCCATGAATAGCCTGTGCTTCTGACACTCTGGGCCATTGGTGGAGATTGAAAGTCAGAGGCAGCTTCTTACATGGAAAATAAGTCATTTTAGTGAGTGGTTCATCTGTTTCCACAGATATTCACTGAATGTCTTCTGAGCCCCGACAGCAGTCTTTGCCTTAAGACAGGAAGCAACACACTCGCTATTCCTGACACTCTCAAATAACACTCTGATGCCGGTGACCGGAAGAGGTGGGGTGAAGCCTCATGAAACCGGCTGGAAAGACAAGGTGCTCTGGGGCTGGAAATCCCAGGTCAGCCAGTTCCTTCACCCAGTTCCCTCCCCTTGCCTTCCATTCCATTTCTGTTCCACTCCAAGTCCATTTTCTAACACTCACTGAGTACTTTTGCCAGATAAATAAGAAGACATGGCCTCTGCCCTCAAGGAGTTGATAGTCTAGTGCGCGACGCACAGACTGTGGGTCAAGGACCACAGGCGAGGCACAAAGAAATACAGGAGCAAAGAATAATCCATTTTGTATTACATTCTTGGCTCTGCTACTTACAAACGATGTGATCTTGGGCTAAGTCCTCCATCACTCTGCACTTCAGTTTCCTCATCCCTAAGATGGGATCATAATGGTAGCTACCATACAGGACTGCTATGAGGATTACCTGAGATAAGGTATGTACACAGCATGACCTGCATAAGGTAGGCTGCTAAATAGATGGTGGTTCTAAGATTTCACAGAGTAGGAGACATTTTTTTCTTGTCTTTTTTTTGCTATTTCTTGGGCCGCTCCTGCGGCGTGTGGAGGTTCCCAGGCTAGGGGTCAAATCGGAGCTGTAGCCACTGGCCTACACCAGAGACACAGCAATGCCAGATCTGAGCCGCGTCTGCAACCTACACCACAGCTCATGGCAACGCTGGATGATCGTTAACCCACTGAGCAAGGGCAGGGACCGAACCTGCAACCTCATGGTTCCTAGTCGGATTCGTTAACCACTGCACCACAACGGGAACTCCGGAGGAGACATTTTTAAATGAGGTCAAAGACAGGCAGAGTTCACCAGATGGGGAACTTATACTAATTGAGTTCTGGCTGGAAGAGTTCACTCATCTGGGTGACAGCTTGAAGAACTCCCCCGTGTCATTAAAACTACCTGCCATTTGAAAGAATTTGAATTTAAAGAAGCACCTGCCCTCCACGTTATGTTACGGAGTTTGGGGGAGCCTGTAGCACTCCCATTTGATAGACAGCAAAGTGGAGGCCTAGAGAATTATATGGACACGTCCCCTCTTACCACAAGTTCATAGCAGGGCCAGGACTAGTTAGCTCCCTTGACTAACAGCTCCCCTGACTAACTCCCCTGACTGAAGTTCCCCTAACAGCTGGTGTTCTTCCAGCCACATTGTGCTGAGTGTGTGGCCAGGGTTAGCAGAATAGTGACCTTTACCACTGCCCCCCAGGGAAGAAGGTTTCTGCAGGAATGGAGCAAGAAGTCCTATTTGAGGAAGAGCTGAGGGGGTGAAAGTAAAGAAGGAAAAATCAACAGAACTTCCTGAAAATGGGCAGCGGCTTCTAGCCCACTGTTTGCTCTCCTGAGGCATCAGAAAGGTAAGCTGTGTGGTCCTCCCTTGAGAACAGCATGGAATCATGGTATGTTCAGACCTTTGGACCTCCACCCTAATTCCCCATTACCTGAACAAATAACCAGTTTGCTTTGTTTTGGCTGCCCTCCACTTGTAGAAGAAAAAAAAAAAAAAAAAAGACAAATCATTAGAAATCAGTCAGATTCAAGGGCTCTTTTTAGGCTGTGCCCTATAACCCATGCCTATTCCCCATCCACTGGGGCAGAGGCTCAAAAGGACTAATCATTCAATAAGTATTAATTGGACATATACTCTGGCAGGCACTGTGCTAGACCTGCGATTCAGAGACCAGGAAGTAGGGCCAAGACCAAAGAGACTCAGCCTCGAGGACCTGTATTAGGTAAAGGGGTCCACAATCCCCTTCTGTAATCCTGAAATCCACAAAGCTCTTAAAAGCAAAAGGGTTTTTTTGTAACCAACTTGGTGGCAAAACCTGATCTTGAACTGATGTGAGGTGATTTTATGTTTATCTACTTAGTGTAAAAATCAATTTACTGAAAAAAGATGAAGGTGCTTGATTATGGGGTGCATCTCAAGACTCCCCTGGGTTGTCAGATAATATGTTATCCTTCTGAAATTTAAAAAAAAGTCTAAATTTGCAAACACATTTGGCCCAAGGGTTCAGATAAGGAATTGGAGACCTGTATAAACACAGCTAAATGAGAATATAGCCCAACATCCCACAAAGCAGAGTGTTAAGTCTTTTCCAAGAACCATGAGTATAGGGGACCTGTGGTAGGGAGTTCAAAGATGGCAGACACCACTGTGGACCCTAGCAGTGGGGAGATGCCCAGCTGTGTCCTTAGGGTGGGGGAGGACAGAGCATTTAGATAAACAGAGAGAGCCCAGGAAGGATGTTCCAGCCAAGCCATGTTCAGGGGACTGTGAATTAACAATTTTGGCAAGAGAGGTACAGAGACCAGGCCGAGGGCGCCTTTAGAGAGCTGTGAATCACAATGCTAAGGGGGCACAGGAGGTCAATGAAGGGTAATCTTATCTAGCAAATCAAGACTCAGGTCTCATCTTTGAAATGTGCTTACTAAGCTAGGAACTTTACTTTAGAATGATCTCATAGAAACATTTCCAACACGAGGTAGAAAAAAATTCTGCCTAATTCACGATAAACCACAAAATCCCACTATCCAGACCTCCTTGTATTTCCTGGGCATTCCCGTTAGTCAAAACTTTGTTGGAATTATCAAGAGTCTTCACGTGTGAAGCTGAAGCCACACTGGCCTAGAGAAGCTTTCTGAGCTGCTGATTGTTTTGAACCATCCCTAGTGTCTCTGCCTCCTACTACCCCATGGTGACGATGCTGATGTAATTTCAACTAACCTAGCCCACCTCCCCTGCCTGGGAAGCAGGGCAAAAACTTCTGGTTTCTTTCCTGAAAGAAAACCCAGGCTGATGTGGTCCCTAGCAGTACAACAGCTGGGGGACAGGGTGCCATGGAAAAGGCTTTCAGCACTGATCAGGTGGCCAACTCCATCTTGTGGGTTGCATGGGAAACACATTTAGAGGCCTCACCGTCCTGGACCTAAGGTTCGAGTTAAAGAGAAGGAGCGGGCTCTCTCCCCTGCCTTTTCCAGCTTCATACAACCAAGGCGCTTGCTTTTTAAGGCCTCCAGAGTAGAAAGCTCACTGGAGCTCTTCTGGAACATGATATGTCAATATCTGAGGACTGTAAGGACAATCCTAAGCCAGTCTGTCTGTGTTGGTTTTAATTATTTTAAAATTGTACAGTTCAGCCTGGACAGATTAGCACATTTTTAAAATAACTCTAAGTAGAGTATAACCTTTATTTATTTATTTATTTATTTTTTTAGGGCCTCACTTACAGCATATGGAGGTTCACCAGGCTAGGGATCTAATCAGAGCTACAGCTGCCGGCCCACACCACAGCCACAGCCACGCTAGATCTGAGCCGCGTCTGTGACCTACACCACAGCTCACAGCAATACCAGATCCTTAACCCACTGAGCGAGGCCACAGATTGAACCCACAACCTCATGGTTCCTAGTCGGATTTGTTTCCACTGCGCCACGACGGGAACTCCTAGCACATCTTTAAAGATGCCTGTTGTACACGTGTTTTAGGATGATGATGTCACATTCTAGCTCAAGTAGAGTAGCTAACATCCTATCATAATACACCTCATTGCACAGGGCATCTCATCTGGCAAAATAAAGATGTCTCAGAAAATTTCACGTGACTCAGAGTTGTGCAGATACAATCATAGTTTTCAATGCTTGAGATCTCAGTATTTAAGTGAAATGTATGGTAAGTCTTCTTTTAATCTAACAACTGCTCCCTAATTTGTCCATCTTAAAATTTTGAATTCTCATGTACACATTTAACCAGAGTCCCCAAACAGCAGCGTTCCAAATAATCTGACATTTTTTCACAAATCTCTACCATGGTCATTTATATTCAAGCCGACCAATCCGAAGTATAGAATGTGAAAACGCCACGTGATGCTACTCTGGCTTTACTAATCGTACTTATTGTGTTTTAATTCTTCAGGTGGTCTCTGACCCGCCTGCATTAGACTCCCCTGGGGTGTTTATTAAAATACACACCACGGTGGGGAAACCACTGGCTTAGAATTTACACAGTACCTCTCTAATAACCCAGCTATTCACTGAGCGAAAGCAGCCCAATCCCAGATAACTCTGGATCTGCAGGCTTTTATTGTTTCAGAGGCGAGTCGTCATTGTATTTGTTACAACAGGATCTGACCTATAAACTCGAATGGATTTTTCTGCCTCTCAACCTGCAGTCTTTCCCCTCTGCACTTTCTATAATTAAAACTCATTTTGAAGAAACAAGCTACAGGAACTCTAAAAGCACATTTTTTAAGGTTAAACCATAGGGCACACTGCTAGGGCTGGCTCTCAGCTCTCTGGGTAACATTTCCACATTAGGTCTTACGAGACACACGCACAGACACACGCCCCCACTGCTTTAACTTCCAGTGCTAGCTGAACATCAGGTACTCGAATAACAACAATCACGCGCCCTCCTTCCTTTGTTAATGTATTCCAACCCAGCCACCCACTGGCAGATATTCTACAGAGAAGGTTCAGAGGCACTGTGCATGAATAGCAGTTGCTACTCTTAAATGACATGGAAAATACCTTCCCCTCACCCAGAGAGAGTCTGAATCTTGGCTTGAGTATTTGCGCATCAGCCAGAAATCTTTTACTAAATGCAGCTACCTGAGGCCCACAAAGTCACGCAGACCCTATAAATTGCTCTCCCAAGCCATCAAAATGCCATCTTACCCCCCCTTCCTCCGTCCCTCCCCCCTTGTGTTTAAAAATAAAACCCAATTCTGCTGACGACTGGTTTTCTTGCCTCACCACAGGAAGGGGACGGGGTGAGCTCTCACATCACATGCTTGACAGAGGGCACCAACCGGTGTCTGTGGGACACCTGCCCTCGGCTGGGGGGGAGCCCTGCTGGCCCAAGAGCGGGGAAGGAACTTCTCAGGCTGGCGGGGTGGGGCGGGGCGGGGAGCAGGGCCTTCAGCTGCTGGGAGCCCACGTCAGGCTGGCTCTCAGGCTATTGAAGAGGCCGACTGTGGAATCGGTGACCTAGGCAACAGGCGTCAGGCTTGGCCACTCACTGCACTGGCTTGTCAAAGGCATCCATCTTTAATCTCTTCCCTTTCCTCTGCTTCTCTCTTCAACCCCAACACTCCAAAAGAGAGAGAGCGCGCGCGCGCGAGAAAGAAAAGAAACAAAACACCAAATAATGTCTGACCTCTTCACTAACCTAAAATATTAAAATAATAATAATAATAATAATAATAATGCAATTTTAAAAAGAACCATCCGAAACGTCCTTCCTGCCCTCTAGCAGTTCCAACTGGGGAGTCATTTAATTGCTATTCAAAATTCAACATATGATCCAACCTCTAGAGTTAGGGTTTTGGGTGCAACAGCAGTGTGTGTAGATCTAAAGGAGGTTTTGGCTTGGTTTCCTTTTTCTTTCATTTTTCCCCAGCTTGACTGAGGTATAACTGACCAACGAAATGGTATGCATGTAAAGTATGCTGCATGAGGACTTGACAGAAAATGAGCTTTGGCGTGCAAAGTGTTCGGCAGTTTCCATAGCGGACTGCATGCAGCCTTGGGATGGGGAAAACAACCCACTGCAGTATGGAAGGAAACGATTCGAACTCTTGTTTCCTGATTTTTGTTTATCTAAAAGAATAAGAAACGACAAGTTACAAATATTCAATAAACAGACTGTCACTGGCGCCCTCCCTCGGTGTGAATGTCAGGTGACAAGGCCAGCTATCCTGGCAGAGAGGAGGACACATTCCGAGGAGCTAGGCAGGGAGGGAAGTTGAGGGCAGTTCTGGATAGCCTTCTCTGGTCTTAACTAAACTTGATCCAACAAAATGGATAAGTCATTTGGAAAGACTCCTGTTGAGAAACGACGAGTTAAAAAAAAAAAGAAACCACAAGTTGAAGATGACCCTAATATTGTAAGCCCAGCGAGCATGGAGAAAAAGAGAAAATGACAGGGCTGACACGTGGACCACTCCGGGTGAGCTCGTTGTCAACCACACTGTGAGATCCCATTAAAAAACAATGACACCAATGCCAACCGAAGCATATCTGATGAGAAAGCCCCCAGTATTCAAAATGATCCAGGAGGTTGTTGGAAACAAAAATTTGTAGCCACTCCCTTTAATGAGACTTCATGCCAAGTACATCTCATTCCTTGACATTTTAGGATTAGTACGAGGATATCAAAAATTAACAGGTATTTCGTTTTTACCTAATTTTTGAATTTCCATTTTTCTATGCTTGGCAAACGTGTATATACTTTGTAAATGAATAAAGACACAAATTGTAGGAGTAAATATTCCACATTTTTCCTGGTAGGAGGGCAGGATCACTTTGTGGTAGGAGGGCAGGTCAGTGCTGTGGGTCATAGACTGTCAGGCTGCAGGGGTCGGCAGATTTCAGGTAAGATCAGGTGACCTCTACTACATATAGGCAAGCAGATGCCCAGAGAGGACAGGATCTCAGCCTAAGGTTAACACTGCGAATTAGGAACACCTCCTCAACCAGAAAGCTGAGGGCCTAGTGGTGAGATGACTTGCTTGGGGTCACACTGTTTGTTAGGGGTAGAGCAGGGCTTCCTGATTCTTATTCCAGTGCTCTTCTAAATGGGCCCAGAGTTGCCTCTCTATAGAAACGTAGAGAACTATAAAGGCGGAAAACTGAGCAAACACAAAAACTCAAACAGAATTGAAAACTATCAGGGTAGAACCAAATGTCTGTAGCCAGCAAACTGCCGAGACCTACCTATGCCTTTTATACTTACAATAACTCCTGGGTAGTAACCTCCAACAGTCACATTCTGGGTCCTGGTGGTTGCAGCGAGGCCCACCGTGAGTATTAATACGGACACAATAAGCAAAGTCACGGTGACATAGATGGAGTTTCTTTTCCTCCGATTGAAGGCTCCTGAAAGCACACAGAGAAAGTGAAATTGCTCATTTCGGCCAGAGAAGGGATAGACTTGAAAAAAAATCACGTGGAAGGTTTTCCTTTCCTCCTCCACCTGGTAACTGGGGATATCTCTGGGGAGTGGGATTATGGGGAGCTTTAGTTTTCTGCAGTTGTCAGGTGCTATGTTTACAATCATATCTATTATATTTCCAGCTTAAAAACTTTTATATATATATATATATATTTCCAGTTTGAAAATAAACAACAGAAGGAAATTGCACCAGTTACATAAAACCTAAACAAATTTTTGTGCTTTTGGCATTCAATAAAAGATGTGTCATACCCACTTAGTGTAATGGTTTTTTTAAGCCAAATTATAAGGCATATGATAAATGGAAAGTGTACTGTGGTGGTATTAAATAAAAATATTTTAAAGCCAATATGCAACTGAGAAGAATTCTTTCATAAGCCAGAGATACGAAATTTCATTTTCAGTGTAAATATCAGAACCAAGCCAGGTACTGGGATTTTTTTTTTTCTCATTTATTTCTGACATTTGCCACCTCATGTGTAAACTTAAAAATGGTGTGTTGGCGAGATGTGCCACATAACAAATGTGTATAATAAAGTAAGTGTTTGGAGGCCATTAGTCCACAAAGATATGTATCCGGGGAAGCAGATGGAGAGGATTATAACTTACAGTGTTTAAGCTTATGTGAGGGTGACATAAATACAAATGATGAGAAACTCATTCTTCTACTCAATGCTTATCAGACATAATAACGCAAACCAATATTTTTTTTTTCGAAAACAGGCTTATTAAGTCAGATAGAAAAACGGTATCTAGACACGCTTTTCACCTTTCTTTTTTTAAGGAATGGAGCCCTGCTCAACACACTACATGAGTTTCTCTGGTTGGGGAGGGGGTTCTCACCAGGAAATGCCAGGGATGAGCTACCACCTAGGAGTGCTCATAAAAATCAGCAACTGGGGGGACTTGGCCTGAGAGTCCAGTTCTCTAGGGGGGAAGATGAAGGGTGGGGAGCCTTGTTATGCTGGGGTTGCCCACCCAGCTGGCTTGGCTGTCATTTATGGGCCTCAAAGAGGCCACTGGGGACTGTTCCTAGGACCCCGTCCTTCTGGGAGGCCCCACTGCAGCCTCAGGAAGCAGCTGCCATTGAAGCTGCCCAGACTGCACCACTGGGAAGAGGGGAGAGGGGATGGAAGAAGGGGGAGGGAGGCGAGAAAATCAGCAAGCCGGGGAGGCCTGGTGGTGATGAGAGGAGGGGGCTGCGGGGCGGCCCTGCAGCCCCCAGCAGGTACCCCGTCCTCGAGGGAAGAAGAGCAGCAGGAGTGCCACCCTGGGCGAGCCCCACCGTCCTGCTCATCTCCCCCAGTGCGGTCCCTGGGTCCCTGGGTCCCTGCCGAAGGCTCCGAGGGAGGTGGGAGGGGCTGGCGGTCTCTCCCCTGACGTCAGCCTCGAAAGTGAGGGATGTGACTCATCAGGGTCATTTCTAATACGGCTCTATTCTAGGACCATTTTACATGGACACGTAGACGTGGCCTGGGCGTTTAGAGGCACCCACAGATGAAAGCGGCCACATTGCACCCTGGGAGGAGAGGTAAAGAGAGGTGGGAACCGAGGCTCCTCTCCAGGGGCCCCGAGTCCAGCCTCCAGGGGTGAAAACATCAGGAGGCGGGAGACACCTGTGACCTCAGGGCCCTCTGTGTGAGAGGGCTATTTGGGATGCAGACAGGGAGCTGACTGCTGGCCAACACGCTGGAGACTCAGGCTGCGAAGGGGTGGGGGGGGGCGGGATTTATTTCTCCTGTTTATCTAAAGGTTAGTTATCCTTCCTTAAGATTTCCACGGACCCTCAATAGTCTCTACGCCAGGGTCCCTAAGTCCATTCCATGATAGCTCTTCTCAGTGAATTTGCCACTTGGCTCCAGAGGGGCTCTAACATAAGCTTACCAACATCACCTCCCTCCCCCTGCCTTTCTCCTGTGTCAACTCGCACCACCTAAGCCCTACCGGCCCCTAACTAGCAAAATGGAGTGAGGGAACGAACGTCTGGACACACCAAGGGTATCTTTGTGACACACGAAAGTGTCTCAACACCTCACACGGAAAACACGTCGCCTTAGAGACTAGATTTGGGGGAGCGTGTGTACACGGTCTTTCTAAATTTGGGAGTATTACTCGCCTTCTCTTTCCCTGCCAACTGGCTTTTGATCTTATTCACAGCTCCTGAGTCTCCTTTGCAAATATCACTCTAACTCTTAAAAGCACAGCAGCCGGGTCAGAAAAGTGACTCAGCAAACCACATGGTGTCATTTGAAAATCCCTTTTTTTTTTTCTCTTGCTTTTGAACCTGAATTGAAAATCCAGTCAGTTGAGAAACCCAGGCAGAGATCTTGCAGCTCCACAGGGGCCTTGCCTCCAGACGGGATGAGCTTTGGCTAAAATTCCTAAGCAAACTCCCCCTTCACCAGGTTGAATATTCTCTGTCCCCTCAGGCCCTCCTTCAAGTTACCCCTTATTTTACAGTCTAAGAACTAAAACTGGGTAAAATGAACTTATTTCTAGTTGCACTTGGAAAGCTGACCCTTTTAAGGAACCCCGGGATGAGTCCTTTTGAAAAGTGAAGAATCACCTGTCCACTCATGTTTAATGGCAATTTGACTTATGTCACATCTACTTAGAGCAAGACACACCTGTCCTCTGAAAGGGTGGCCCAGGCTCCCAAAAGGCAGCTCACTGTGTCTGCTGAGGGTAGTTTCCTGGTGGTTGTTCATTAAAGGGGAGAAGCAGAGCTCTGTTCACATTAGGGTTGAATTTGGGGCCTTAGATGTTCCCATCAACACAGGAACATCTCATCCGATTCTATTTAGTAAGTCAGCATATCAAAAAACCTCGGACACCATGAGATACTTAAATAAAGCAGCAGGTATTTGAAAACAGTGCCCACCACAGTGTCTGATACCTAGTGAGCTGTCAATACTTGTTGAATAAACAAGAGGCAACATCTCAGAATCGATTCCTTTCTAATCAAAAAGGCTGTGGGGGGAGGACTGTGTGAATTAATATCAGTTACATTCATAGAATTGATTTTTTAAAATAGGCTACACCTGAGGGCCCCCCGGAACTAAAAGCCTTCTGGCCAACTAGTGTCACAACCCCAATGTCTCTCACTAGCCTGCCTTCTTGGCACCCAGTATATTTCTGTTTGGACAACAACAACAACCACCCCTGCAACCAACAGCAGTGGGAGAGTCTGAATCCCGTCACTGGCATCACCTGCCCCCCTCCGCCCCCAGCAGCCTCCCTGCAGAACTACTGCAGCCCTCCCTCTCTGCAGTGCCCCACCTCCACCCCAGATTCCTGACGACCAGGAGGCTCTGCTCTAGAAGCACCCAATTATTTGCTGTCTCCACCCTTCCAAATATATAGCCAGCCTCTCCCTCCTCCCGGTTCCCCCCACCCCGTCAGAGCCCCCACCTGCACTGCGGTCTTGGAATCCCTCCCTTCCCCTGAAACCTGATCAAAATTCACCTCCTCCAAGAAGTTTTTCTTGATCGAGCTCACTCGACTCTAATCACTCATTATTTCATGTCACTGAGTTCCCAGATACCTCACTTAGTAAGTACACTAATTCTAACTGTTACAATAACAACGGGAATTGTGGGTCTGGTCCACAACCCATATGATGTCCACCACTTCCAGGATTATGAATCTGACAGGAACTGAGGTGTGGGTCGCCAGAAGGCAGGACGCCTCTCTCTGCTCACTTGTTTTTTCACCTTGTACATGTTCTTGATTCCCCCCCTTGATCATAGGGTGTGCAATCTGTCAGAGTGCAGCAAGAAAGAAGGCCCAGTATCCTCTCCTGTGCACACTGTGTTGTTGTTGATTGGCTAATCCTTTGGGCTGATCTTTGAACGCATAAGGATTTGCTTACCTGAGTCAGCTTTGCCACACAGAGAGGGTCCCAGGAAGTCCCAGCCTTGAGCATCCGTGGAAACAGGTGGTTGCCTACACAAGGGCCGCAAGGCTCTGCCAATCTCCCAAACATTTCCTCAAAGGTGCTGAAATCCCCCTCTTTGGGCAATTCTTGGACCGGAGACATCCAAGGCCACCGGTGATTTACAAATGTGTTATTTGCGAGGGAAGTGCCCTGCTGTAGTAGAGGTGCCTCAGCGCCTGGGGGCAGTGTTGCCAAAAGGGAGATGGGGGGGCTGCTGGGAGGGGGGGCGATGAGGGAGCGCCGGAGTCAAATGACCAGCCGAGCGCCCGCTCCGCTCCCGGCTTTGGGCTAATCACGCATCCCCAGCCAACCAGCAGGCTCAGAGTGCAGGCACCTTGGTGCAGTGTGTGTCTGTGTGCTTTATGTTTTACTGTTTTGGCTGCGGCGGTGTCCTGCCTGTAGAGGGACCCCCCCCCCCCCACCGAAACGCTGCCCTTGGAAGCTGAAACACTAACCCACCCAACCCCACTTCCCCTCCCCCCATGCAGGGAAAGGTGGCAGTTGCCAGGGCTGTGTTAAGTGGGAGTAGCTCCTAAGTAGCCTAGACGCTGATTCAGGCCTCGGCTGTGTGGGACTAGCGCCAGGGAACTCCGAAGAGACTCCCCTGACCAAACTCTGGAAACCCAGGGTTACCACTCGACTCGAAAATTTGCTAGTGCCCTGGGCCTGCAGACTTTACGAAGCGGCTGCGTGGAGCGGGCTCCCGCGTTCATATGGGCTCTGGGATTCTTTTCCCGCAGTGTCGAGTCTGGGCTGGGAGAAGCCCTCTCATCTTGTTGCGCAGATCTTTCGGGAAACGCACGATCGCCTAAGGGCCCCTGGGAGCCCAAGAAAGAACTCTCTTCATCTCACAGAGCAGGGTGCCCAGGAACAACGCTTTAAGCGCCAGGCCCCTAACCTGTCCACTCCCACAGGGGCAGACGGGCGGGCGCGGGCGGCCGGGTTTGCAGGTGGTTGTGGCCCGCTGCGGGGATGCGCGTGGCCGAAGCCTCGCACTCTTCCACCCAGCCCTTTCTCGCGCATCGCTCGGCGTCGGGTAGCCAGAGCTGCGTTGGCGCCACAGCTGGCCAAGGTGAGGAGTGCATTCTGTGTGCGTGCGTCTGTGTGTGTGTGTGTGTGTGTGTGTGCGCGCGTGTATGCGCGCGCGCGTGTTGGAGAGAGACAGAGAGAGAGAGCTGGGCTGGGGTGGGGGGAGTCTGGTACTGCTGGGTTCTGGATTCGGACCCGAGTCCTTGGCCTCAATTGTACCACGTTGCAAATAACTACGCCCTTAAAAATAAACAGCAAGTTCTTACACTGAATATGAAAAACCATTGAAAATACGGATCTTTCTACTCGCCAGGAGACAACACTTTCTGAGGTCCCTCCAGTGAACGAATTCTGTTGACGCTGGGTCTTTCGCAAGCAGTAGGGAGCTCGCGCAAGGGTTTCAGCCCTCTCCCCGCCCCCTCCCCTCGATGTTCCCGCAAATTCTTCAGAGGAGACCTGAGCAGATTGGATGACAAGAATTCGGGACGGAGGAATTTTGCCGAATGTAAAGTATGCTGGAGAGAATTCGATTTTGTTCAAGTGTATCCGAGGCGAATTTTAAGGTTAGGTGGGATCATGGTTCGACAATCCTCTCCCGCTCTCTTGGGCTCCCGATTAATTTCTCCACCCAGTGAAATCATAGGTCTTGGGAAGGTGTCTAACAGCTGAGGGGGACTGGGGTTTGTTTGTTTATAACTACCAAAAAGCAGCTTCGAGGGGCAGCCAAGTTGGTACCTGGAGGTAGTTGTCCCCGGTTTTCCTGGGGAAAGGTGTTGAACCAAATTAGGCTAGTGGGTTCCCCCCACCCCCTCCCTTCCACCCGGAGAGGAAAAGCGCGACTTCAGAAGATGCGCGGGCTCGCGCTCGCTCTTTCTTTCTCGCGCTCTCACTCGTCTCCTCCATCCCCCCACCTTTTTTTTTTTTTTTTTCACACTCACGCACATTCCGTGCTTTTGGAGCAAAATTAGGAATCAAATTCAAGGAATGTTGATCCTGCCGCTGCAGACGGCGGGGCTGGGCTGTCTTGAGTGATTCCTCAGGAATTCCCCTCCTGCCAGCCCCCCTCCTCCCTCCTCCCCCCCGCCCATCCCCCAGGGTTGCGCAAACCCCCCCATCAGCGAGGTGCAAGTCAGCCCCCCCCCCCCCGCCCCACTGCAGCTCTGAATTTCAGGGCAGCTTCAACAGAGTTGGGAGGGGGCGAGGACTGTTTCTTCTAATTGTCGTTAGTCGAGAGCGCTTAGAAGTGACGGGGACTTTGCAAAGAGGGAGCGTCGAACGGAAAGCGAAGGCGCAGGTTGCAGGGAAGTGTTTGGATCCCCAGATAGCTGGGATTTACCACCGGCTGCAAGTCTGTCGACACACGCACACAGACACGCACACACCCGCACTCCGGGGCACGGACACTCGGACGCAAGCTGGGCGCTCGCATCTCCGAGCGTCACCCCCACCCCCGCCGGGCCGCTCCCCTGGGGCTGGGGTGCGTGGACCCCCTCCCTCCCCCCTGCTTACCGCCCCCAGGCTCCCAAGGCGGCCGGGGCGCCCGCAGTCCCGGGGGCAGCGCATTTCCCCCTTGCCGCCGCCGCCCCTTGGAAGGGCGGCTAGACTTACCCATGGAATCCGGCAGGGACATGTCGCTGGACCGCTGCTGAGTCAGGGACTGATGCATGGTGAAAGCTGCCCTGTGGCCCCGGCCCCGGCCCCCAAAGCTGCTTCACGCGCCCCCGGCTCAGGGCGCCCCGCAGAGCATCCTACTCCGCGGCTGCTGCTCCCCGTCCCTCCCGAGAGCTGAGAGAGACTGCCTCTGGTTGCAAGCTGCAGCCCAAGTGCCGCCTCCCCCTCCCTTCCCCTCTACTCCCTCCCTCCTCTCCTGCCTCCCTCTGCTCCAGGAGGCAGCAGCATTGGCGGTCCGAGCAGCGACGTGCGCTTGCGCAAGACCCCCCTCCTCCCTCCCCCTCGGCCCCCCCATCCTAGTTATCCACCTCCCAGCCTCCCAAGCCAGACAGGGAGCCGTTTTAGCCCCTTGGGGCCAAGACTGCGCAGAGAAAGAGGGGGAGGCTACAGCCTGGGGCCGACAGGCCTTCTCTGTAGTTTGGAGAGAGGGTCTCAGGCAAGATCCTGTTTTAGGATTTATAACTGGGGAGGGGGCAGAGTAAGAGATTCAGAGCTGAGAAAACACACACACACACAGAGACGCACACACATTTGTGCAGGTTTGGTCCTAGTGCTTCCAGAATGACATAATGGAGCTGGAGATGATCCAGAAAAGGGCCACTCTATAATCAAGGGGATGGGGGATGGTGGAAGGGGCTGCCATATGAAGATAGATTAAACAAATGCAGACTCTTTAGAAGGATGAAGGCTGGGAAGGGATGTGACTAGAGTGTATAAAATTATGCAGAGATGGAACGAGGAAACACAGCCTTATTCACCAGATCTGAGGATTCTAGAACCAACAACCCCCTAAGAGCTAGAAGGAGATTCAGCTAAAGCAAATAAGTCTCTGCACCAGGCCCTGAGTTTGGGCTTTTGTTCAAGGTGATTTTATGTCAAGGATCTCGTTTTCTCACCACAGCTGCCATGCAAGGCAGGGAGAGGAGGTATCAGTAACCCCACTTTACAAATAAAGAAACTGAGTCTCAGAGAAGGGATGAAAATTTCCTATACCCACTCAGCTATTAAGTGACAGAGGTGGGATTTGAACCTAGATCTCTTGGACTCCCAGGTCAGTACTCTTCCTGCTATGGAAGCTGCAAAGAAATGCTACTCTATATTGCATCTTGAAAACCTGAGGAGTTCATTAGCTCCAACAGGGGCAGCAGGATGAAAACACGAGTAGCATTGGAAAGAGTGAGAAAGTCATGGTCGACAGACCCACCGGGGCTTGCTAAGGGAGACTGGGGCTGTGGTGGGAACCACTAAGTTCTTCCCCAACCCATCCTTCCAGACCACGTTAGGATACTGGGCTGGAATCACTATGCTGTTAGCCCAGAGAGTGGTTCTGAGGTCCCCCAAATGGCAGAACAGGATGAGGCCTCCTTGGAGTGCCTCCTTGGAGATATCTGCCTGGTGACCAAGGGAGGTGGAAGGGGAGGAAGGGAAGAGCAGTGGGCTCCTTCTGGAAACTCAGCCCCATGGGCCTGGCATCCCAGGGAATTGACCCTTTTGGAGGCATCCATTCTGTCCAGTGAGAGCTCGCAGGTTCTGCTTTGCCAGATCTCCTTCCAGCCGCCTCCCCCAATGACTGCTGCAACCCTCTCTCCATGTGCACCCCCCAAACACCCCCAAGTCAAGTATAAAACTCTCCTGAGAGTGGATAGGATGAAGAAGGGCGCGTGAGTCTTTCTAGCTCTGGCTGGCTAACCTACTGCAAGGCTTTGTTTCCTTATCCAGGAAATGGAACCAAGTGGAACACTGCACTATCCCATCTTCCACAGGAAGAAAAGATGCTTCCTGAAGGTTGAAAAGCAAGCCCTTTTGTAAAGAACTTGGGCCCCCCAGGGACAAGACTGGAGGCCGTGTCAGGTATTATTAGCAGCCCTGCACTACAGATGCGGGTTAGAAATCTGTGATCTATGTCCTAGATAGAGACAAGAAGCCCACTTCTGTAGAGGTGTGTGTCGTAAGCATGTTTGGCTTATGTGTCATCGAGTCTCCATAGGCTCCACAGAGGCTGAAAGAAAGCCCATATTTACACCCTTGGCCTGTCTTCAGTTCTGTTTACTTGTCTCTTCCTTCCCCCACTCTAAATATTTCATATATTTAATGTGAAGAACTCCTGCAACCAGCACTGATTTCTCAGGAGTACTTCATAATTAGTTGATTTTGTTTCTGTGAAAGTAGCCTTGAAGAAAAGAGGTTTTTATACAGGCTGGAAAAGACAGCTTTCCACCTTCTTCGGGGATTTGGGCTCCCCAATAGCAACCATACGGCTAGAGATCCCTAACGAAACCAAACAGAAACTTGTTACTGCTCTGGCTTCAATGGACAGAAGGAGGACTTTTCCCTTTAGAGAGAAGCACATTACCTGTCAGTTGACACAGAAGGCGTATGTAATTTGACCTTGATGATCCAAGCCGTAAACCAGTGAGGTGCCCTTAATAGGGGTGAGCCTTGCTTTATGCAACATCTGGATTCCTGAATCCTGTGTGAAAAGGAAACATGATTTTCAAAAACACTAGAGGGGCTGGCTATTTCAAAGAACTGCGTACTGTATATTTCCTCCGTACTGTCTCAGGGTACCGCTATGGGACTTGGGACACAGCAGGCTCTCAGTCAAGTGAAAAATGACTTTGAAACCAGCAGCAGTGACAACAGCAGATCTCTCCAGAGATGGTGTGCTTGTCTGGACAGGGGGTCTGGGCTAAGAGGAGGGACTACAATGGGAACTCGGGGGGTGGGGTGGGGGGAACCCACACACATTTCAACCGAGCCTGGCACAAAGACCTCCTTTCCTCCAAAAGAAAGTTGATTTGAACTCAGAATAAGCTGGACAATTCACAAACAAGAGGTGATTTTTCATGGGCTCTATTCCGATTTTCTTCACGTCAAAACACTTGTGGGTTTTATGCCTAAATCAACTCATAGTAAAATTTACCAACAGGCGAGCCGCCTAGATGAAGGAACAGGTCTTTCATGCTAATGAAAGCTACTATAAAACTGCTTGGTTAGCTTCTGATAAAAAAGAAATTATTAAAATGGCTTAAAATAAATCCTTTTCATTGCAAGCTTAATCAAGCATACAGTGTTGCCCTAGGTTGCAAACTGTTTTATAGCACGAGGAAGCGTTTGCCAGTGGGGCTGCAGCCTGCTTCTCTCCGTCTTCTTCAAACCAATGACGAGTGCTCCCCAGAAGCCTTCAAACCACGAGAAAAATGCCAGATGGCCCCCTGCCTCTAACATGTTCACCCTGGGGACAGCCATAGCACTCCATCACCTCCTTATTTTGATGATCAGTTTGACTGGTGAAATTACCCTAGTACCTTCCTGATTCCAAATTGGGGAATGCAGACGGGAGGGATCATGTCCATATGTATACATGCACATGCTGCATTCACGCATATTGAAATAGTGGCCACACAAGTATTCACAAATGCGCGCACACACATTACATCCTAACCACTCCCTCTCTGCTGTGGTTACCACCACCCACCTCTCAGCTTCAGACTTGAATTGACCAAGGATACAAAGGAGCTTCAGAATAATGGAGAACCTGAAAGAGTCCAGACATCCCTAATTGAGACTGGAGTTGTGCCCATCAGACTACCTTAGGTCAATGCCTAGTACCCACTGCTTGCACCACTAACAGCTGAATCAGAGGAGAACCATGGTTGATGTTATTCCACCCAGGAAGCTTGACTAGTTCCCATCAGATTTTCTTTGGGTACCACTATAGCACCAGGGAACAAAGCTGGTACTGGTCTTTACTTTGTTATTTTTTTTCCTGTTCTGTGACCTGCTTTAGTTACCAAACACTGTGTTATAAATGTTTTCCAATACCAGTAAGAAATTTTTAATAACACGATTTTAAATGGATGGCTCATCATTTATTTATCCCTCCCTGTTGTGGGATATTTTAGAGGTTTCTAATTTTTCAACATTACAAATAACACAGTGAATTAAATATTTGCATCCTTATTACCATAGGATACAACCTTACAACATATGATATTCCATTACAGTGGAATTGTTGGTTCAAAAGTTTCAAATATATATTTCCCAGTTTTATCAATATGCAGTAAAGTGCACAGGTCTTAAGAGTACATATTAATGAATTTTTACAAAAATACTTTTTTTTTAGGCCACACCCGCGGCATATGGAAGTTCCCAGGCTAGGAGTCGAATCAGAGCTATAGCTGCCGACCTGCACCACAGCCACGGCAACGCAGGATCCGAGCTGCGTCTGCAGCCTATATATACCATAGCTCAACACCGGATCCTTAGGCTCCTTAACCCACTGAGCAAGGCAAGGGATAGAACCCACGTCCAATCATGGATCCTAGTCAGGTTCATTACTGCTGAGCCATGACGGGGAACTCCCATAAATACAACCTTGTAACTACCAGCAGATAAAGATGTTGAATCTTTCCCACATTCCAGATGGCTCCCTTGAGCCCCCTTCCCAGCCAACAGCCCTCCTAGAAGTAACCACTATTCTGATTTTTATCAAGTCCGAATATTTTAAATGTTTTTAATACATATTGTCAACTTTCTATAATGATCACTTGGTTATGCCTGGTACATAGCAGGGACGAATACTTGTTGAATATATGGCACTTTTGTCTATTGCTTTTTTTATGCTTTTGAAATAAAACATGACACTGTGACTATCCTCCAAACTGCACTGATGCACGATGCAGCAAACTGCCCTCTTCCCACAGTTCTGCTCCCCAGAGATAACAACGTACGGGCTGGAATGCATTTTTCCTGATTTTTTTCCTCCATGTATATATACCTTTACTTTTTAAAATTTGTCTTGAAAGTTAAATACTCCTTTTAAAAAGTAAACTTTTTCAATAGTGAAATAACGTCTTTTTTGTTAAGCATTGTAAGGGGCATTTAATAGCTTTCCAACACACCACATCAAAGTTCATCTTCAATCAGTCAAACCCATCAGTAGCTCATTCTTGCACAATAAAACCCCCCTTCAACTTCTATTACAACACCTCCTTAGCTCTTATGGGCAGGGAATGGAACTTCTGATCATTCATGTGTGATGGAGAGCATCAAGAGAATTATACGAAAATGACAATGAAGAAATGATTCTGATTTCAAAGTACAGTGTTTGGAAACATTAACAAAAGCATGAAAAAGACATAGATATACATACTTCTAGTAAATTTTTGATAGGAAAGTTCTGAAGAACCAACAACCTGTTCCTTCTAATAGAAGGAAGATTTTTAAAACTGCTTTTTTTCCCACAGAATTTCACAGTTTCCTGCTTTGAAGGCATAAGACAGCAACAGAGAACAATAAGGCATACAGCAATGAATACACCAGGGGAATCTTGATATTCAAAAAGGCTAGATAATGCTTTTTTGAATTTTAGAATAAATGTGACAGAGGTTAATAATCACAAATGTGAAGGTTAGAGCGAGATCAGTCAATGAGTAAACACAATTAACCCATTTTATACAGTAAATTACTTACTGAAGGAAAAAAATCCACGCAGAAAAATTCACCAGATGTATTGCTTTAGATTCAGGAAATAGGGATAATGTGAGAAAAAGAACATATATATATATAAAGAATATATGTATATATGAATATGACTGGGTCACTTTGCTGTATAGCAGAAATGGAGAGAACATTATAAATCAACCATAACAGGAAAAATTAAAATCTTACAAAAAAAGAATCAGGAAAAAGAAGCAGGAGATGAGGATGAGTGGCCTTAATCCCACAGGAAGTAGTTGGCGGATCATTTAGTGGATTTCACGGTTTGGATGCCCTGGTTTACCTGCCAGAGACGGCAGTTGGGGGAGACCGTCGAGCAGGATTCAGTGGAGCTGTAACTGCCTTATTTCCTTCCTCTAATTAATTACAGAGCTCAGTACATCCTTTTCCTTTATCTCCATGAAAAAACATTCATTCATTAAACACCTAATTAGATGTGGCATTGTCGCGGGTGGGGAGTGTATCCAACTGCTTTGTTCAGGTTTGGACTGGAGAGGATTTCTGTGTTCAGTAGTTTGTGGGAATCAATAGATTTGCTCCCAGTTCAAACTGCTCCACAGAGCCTTTAAAAATGTTTACACTCTGTGACCCTGTAATTCCACTTCTGGGAATCTGTACTAAGGAAAGAAAAATCGGGACTAAGATTTATGTGCAAGGATGTCCATGGCAATGTTATTTATAATAAGGAGAAAAACTGGGGGAGAAAAAATCCTGAAATGCCCACAATTAAGGGAGTGATTAACTAGATGATAATACCATAGCCACATGGAACACATATTATATAGCTACTAAAATTGTGTTTAATAGAAATATCCATAATAAAGAACAAATACATAGGTTAAGAACTGCTTGTATAGTTTGATCTCTATTTGGTTTAAAACTGCATATATATGCAGAAAAAAATGACTAGAAGGAAAGTCATAAACATTCACTGTAGTTATCTCTGGGAGGCGGACTACCTTCTTTATACTTTTCTGTATCTTTCAAATATATTCAGTGAGCATGTATTATTATTCAAATTAGCCCCCAAACCCTCCAAATTCTATCTTATAAACAAATTAAACAAACTGGTGAATGTTTCATAAATTGCACTCTGTCCTCTCTGGTGTGTGTGCTTGGGGCCACTCAGGACTCACTTTGATTCTTTCCTCTCTCTCTCTCTCTCTCTCTCTCTCTCTCACTAACACACCACACACACACACACACACACACACACACACACACACACACACACACACACACACGGTTCAGCTTTTGGTCTTCTTTGCCTGAGTGCAAGTTTCAGGCAATGTGTCACCTCTTTAAAGGGAATCTGTATTTCTCTTTCATTGTGTGATTAAAGCTTGTTGATGCTGGTAGGTGGCAAGCACTTTTTCTGGTCCAGCTCTTTCTATGCCCCTGAAATTACACCGGTAGGGGGCTGTCTACTCTGTGGATTGCCTGAAAGGAACAGCTTTCTGGGAACCTGACCTGTCTGGAAAGATAAAAGGAACTTTGCCTGGGGTGGAGTGAGGTGGAATTTGAGGGAAAGAGAATAGAGAGAGGGATAAAATGAGCAGCTTTGTTTATTAGAGAGGATACCATTAGTAAGGTGGTATTTTAGTGTCTTGCTGTTTAAGAGAAATACAGCACTGCAGTTCAGTTGGGCCTGTAAGAGGTTCTATTGAAGGTGAAATGCACCTAACTCCACGACTGCCTCTCGGCTCTACCATGAACCCAGATCCTGCTATAACGCAGAGGGGGTTGTTCAATAAGACTGCTTCCTTCTTTTTTTTTTTTTGTCTTTTTAGGGCCGCACCCGCCGCATATGGAGGTTCCCAGGCTAGGGGTCAAATTGAAGCTGTAGCCACTGCCCTCCGCCACAGCCACAGCAACGTGGGATCCTGTACCGCAGCTCACGGCAATGTCGGTTGGATCCATAACCCACTTAGCGAGGCCAGGGATCAAACCTGCATCCTCATGGATGCTAGTCAGATTTGTTTCCTCTGAGCCATGACGGGAACTCCTAAAGACTGCTTCCTTTAATAAGCAGCCAACAATTACAGAAGTAAAATACGCACCTAAATTGCGAACAATACAAATTCAAAAGTGAAATTCTTTCCCTCCCCCATCTCACTCTTCAGAGGTAAACTCTATTAAAAGTCAGGTGTATATTTTCCTAGATTTTCCCACTTTTCCCATGCTTATACAACAAGCATATGCACACACGCGTGCACGTGCGTGCACATGCTTATACAACAAGCATATGCACACACGCGTGCACGAGCGTGCACACACACACACACACGCACACATGTGCATGCGCACACATAGGCACATGGGTGGTGGACAAAAATGGAACCAAACTATAAATATTATTCTGCAACTCACTTTTTTAAAAACCCAGTATTATTTCATGGGCATGTTTCCATGTCAGTATATATAGGTTTCCCTCTTTTTTAAGCAAATGCCTAACATTCCATCGTGGGAATATTTCACTTATATAACCAGGTCCCCATGGTTAGACATTTAATTTGGTTCCAGTTTTTCATAGTTACAAGCAATAGTGCAATAAACATCCCTGTACATATACCACGGAATCGACTTAAGGGGAAATCTTCTTTCCATCAACTGTGCATTACCTAAGCGTTTGCAATTACTTTCCTGAGCTCAGGAGAACAGTTTTTAATGGCCATGCCAAATGTTCTGTAGCGTCCTGAATGGTCCAAGGCATCCTTTCCAATTAAGTTGCAGCCTACTACACACTGCATTTTAAACGACATTATGCTTTAAGGACAGGGCACTGTCTTACATTACTGATAACAGTGTCGTAATACTCTATCTTCATACTCACGCCCTGGACTTGAATGGGCACTGAGGTGAGTGGGGGCAGCCAGAGACTGGGCAGCCCAACCCAGGGCAGCCCAACCCAAGGGCAGCCCAACCCAGGGGGACACAAATACATGACCTTCCCTCCTCCACTCACATCCAGCATCTCTCCACCTTTTCTGGCAGGAACCCCCCCCCCCCCCCCACTAGCCTAGCGATAAGGCACTTTATTTGCCACCTACTGGCTTAGGGGAAAGAAATAGGAGAGCAGGAATATTAACATCTGAATTGAAGGAGAGCAGGCTGAGGTCCACCGCTCTCACCTGCCCGTCTCCCTCCCCTCCGCCCAGGTGCTGGTCACTGTCTCCAGATAACCTTGTGGCTGTTCACAGGCCCTTCCTCTGGAGGTGACCTCGGCCATTGCCTGCACCCCCATCAAAGCACATCTCTCTTTGGAACTCTCAGTTGCTAGTATTCATTTGTGTTAGCCTGACAGAGAGCACTTAAGGCTGGGCATCAAGAGACTGTTTTTTAGCCTGAGGTCTTTGATCAAATCACTTAATCTCTTTGAGCCTCCGTTTTGACATCTGCGAGATGGGGATAATAATAATATCTTTTGCACAGGCTTGATGTGGAGATGAAGTGAGACAGCACATGGGCAAGTCCATTGAAGCAAGGAATAGTGTTCTGTGATTGTAAGGTGCTGTTGTTGTTTATGGCTTCTCTCTTCCACATAAACCAGTTTTATTTTATTTTGTCTGAACAGGGGGTTTCTGGGGACTACAACGTTTTAACTGGGAGGAGGGCTTATTACAGTGAAAATGGCAGGCAGTGGAGCAGGCCAGTGGGGAAGCTATTTTGAGATGGGGAAACCCTTCCAGACCTTCAAATCCACATATGTAGGGGGTTGCTGGCACCACCAAGATGGGGGAGGCTGACCAGAGTCCCTCAGGCAAAAATGTCAGGAAGGTCTCTGTTAGCCTTTTCTGTCTCCAGGGGAGGTGAAGATCAGTTAGAAGGGGGCAGGAACAGCATAGATTTCTGCAGGCTGGCCTGAGGACTTCGTCTCCCTGGAGAGATGTGTTCTAGCAACTGTTTGGTGTATTTTTAAAGGTCAGAGAGGCTTTGGCTCTATAGGATGGAGTGGCTGTGACACCTGATTAATGTCTGTGCAGTACTTTCCAGAATGAAATTTAATCAGCAGAATGATTGCAGCAAGCAGCTGCCTGGAGGAAAATGATCCTGTTCTAATGGTGGCTTGTTTGATGTGTTGGCATTGTAGTGGGGCACGTACATTATTAGCCCAGCCCGGGGGAGGGGGGGGCCCAACTAGGACACTGGATCAACTAGTAAGGAAATGCAGCGAACAGCAGCAGCCCTTCTATGGCTCTGTGTAGGAGCATCTCTGTCAGACTGTCAGCTCCTCCCCACTCCAAGGACCTTTAGTGACAGCCTCCCTTCTGCCCCCAGAGTCTTCCCTGCCAGCTCCTTTAACCCCCTCATACCATTATTACCCACTCCCTGAGTCCCCTCAGATCCATCATTCTTAGTGCTCCCCCCCAACAGCTTCAAGGCCTCCACTGACGGCTTCCTCCAATACACCCACACAGACAGACAAGCATACGACCCCCCACACCCGCCGCCAGATGTTCTCAAGGCTTAAGTGAAATGAAAAATGGTCTCTCCTCACAAAATGACTGGACTCCCTAGGTCTAATTAACCCTTTTTGGCCTATTTTTCCATCAGAAGTACAGAGGTTATGATACTTTCCAGCAGGTAGGAAATGCAGCAGATCCCTAGGTGACGGCTGTGTCCCACCACCCAAATGACACGGTGTGTCTGACACCCAAGCTGACTGTGCTGGCCCTTCCTCACCAGGATCTGTGCTTTCAGAGGTTTTCCCAGCAGGAGAGCTAGGCCAAATGAGCTAGTCTACTCTCTTGCTGCTCTGTGTTCCCCCAGTTTGAAGAACTTCCACTTTAGCCCTCTGGAGTGTACCCCAGAATCACCACAGGGACCTGACCTGGGATGAGGGAAGTGCTTGGAATTATTAAGGCCTCTGTTTACAGTGGAAAGGATAGCCCTTCAGGACTAAAAGGCTTAAAATGGATAGACCTGTAATAACCCCCTCAAAACTCAAAAAGCCAAGCAGTCTCTGCTGTGTGGGCAGCTGAGAGTACTTGAAGACTCCCAGGCTTTGCCTGAGGCACCACCCTGGGGTCCTATGTATGAAATGAATCTGGAATCCAGGGAAAACAAAAAAGTGACTTCTGTTCCTGTGCATGTGTGTGGGAGGTCTAGAGGCAGAATTGAACCAGAGAGGGTAGAGACTGTACTGAGCCAGGAGACACCTTGAATAGTATAGACCAAACCATGACAGCACTTGCTATGTACCAGATCCTAGAAATAAGATTCAATAAATAAATAAGGTCCCGCTCTCAAGGAGTTCACAGTTAAGTAGAGGGGATTTGTTTGTTTTTTTAAAAAAGGTAATTTCAGCACAGAAAACTACTGCAATGGAAGGTTTATGGATTCTGAGAGAAGACTAGGAAGGGACAGGAGACGTGGTGCCCAATTTAAGTATTAAAAGATTTACTCGTTCACTCATTCATTCTCTAGGATGTTAAGTTCCATGGGATCAGGGGCTTGTTTTGATCACTGTTGTAGGTCTGATGCCTAGAACAGTACATGGAATATGGCAAGAACACAATATTCATTGAATAAACGAAGACACACCTACTATGTGCTAAGCACTGTGCTAAGCACAAGGGATAGATGGGGGAAAGGGTGATAGAAAGAAAGAGTCAAGGAAGATTTCTAGGTTTTTGGTTTGAGCAGAAGGATTGGTGTTAATTCTTCCTTAAACTAAGTGCTTGGTAGAATTTGCCAGTGAAGCTATCTGGTCTGGGCTTGGTGTGTGTGGTGTGGGAGCGGGATTTTTTTGGATTGCTGATTCAATCACTTTACTTGTATTGGTCTATTCAGATTTTCTCCTTGAATCAGTTTTGATAACTTATGTCTTCCTAGAAATTTTGTCCATTTCATCTTGGTTATCTAACTTGTTGGCATACAATTATTCATAATATGCCTTTTAAAAAATTACTGTAAGGTCAGTAGTAATGTCCCCAACTATAATTGTTGAATTGTCTATTTCTCCCTGTAATTCTATCAGGTTTTGCTTCATGTATTTGGGGGGTAGGGTCTATTTTTTGATTTATATGTATTTACAATTGTTATATCTTCTTGAATTATTGACCCTATTATCATTATGAAATATTCTTCTGTCTCTAGTAACAATTTTTGTCTTAAAGTTCATTTTGTCTGATATTATTAGTATGTCAACTATCTCTTAGTTACTGTTTTCATGATATATCTTTTTTTTTTTTTTTGGCTCTTTAGGGCTGCACTTGTGGCATATGGAGGTGCCTGGGCTAGGGGTTGAATCAGAGCTACAGCTGCTGGCCTACGCCACAGCCACAGCAACGCAGGATCCGAGTCTCATTTGTGACTTACACCACAGCTCACAGCAATGCCGAATCCTTAACCCACTGAGTGAGGCCTCATGGATACTAGTCGGGTTCATTACCGCTGAGCCACAAAGGGAACTCTATGATATATCTTTTTGCATCCTTTTAATTTCAACTTAATTGTGTCTCTGAATCCAAAGCATGTCTCTTGTAGACAGTATATAATTGGATCATGCTTTTTTATCCATTCTTCCAATCTCTGCCTTTTGATTGTAGTGTTTAGTATATTTGAATTCAACATAATTACCAAAAGGGTAGGATTTATGTCTGCTATTTCACTATTTGCTTTCTATATTTCACTTCTTTTTTTGGTCATCAATTCCTCTATTATTGCCTTCTTTTGGGTTAAATGGATTATTTTCTAGTCTACCATTTTGATTACCTTGTTGTTTCTTTTACTATATTTTCAGTTATTTTCTTAGTGGTTTCTTGGGGATTGTAATTAGTATATTGACTTATAAAAACCAATTGAAACTACTACCAAATTAATTTCAATATTATTTAAGAACTTTGTTCCAGGAATGGTCCATTCCCTCCCTGCTCCTTTGTGCTGCTATTGTCAAACAAATTACATCATTATATATTGTATGTCATCAACACAGATTTGTTGTGATTACAGTTGTCTTTTAGATTAAAAAGGGGGGAAATGTGATATACAGCCTAAAATTAATATTATGTGTTGCCTTGACATATGGTAAAGTTGAGAATGTCTTAAATGGCCTGACTGCAAATTCCGCTCCCCATTCTGCTTCCACAGATAAGGTCCTCTAGCCAAACAACCCTCTTTGTCATGGATACCAGACACAGAGCCTGCTTATCCCTGAGTAATGGGCTTCAATTCCCTGCCAGCCCACAGACATATTTAAACAAGCCAATCAGGAGTTCCATCATGGCGCAGTGGAACCCTGAGGTTGCAGGTTCAATCCCTGGCCTTGCTCAGTGGGTTAAGGATCTGGCCGTGAGCTGTGGTGTAGGTCACAGACCCGGCTCGGATCCCGAGTTGCTGTGGCTGTGGTGTAGGCCAGGAGCTGTAGCTCCGATTTTACCCCTAGCTTGGGAACCTCCATATGCCGTGGGTGCAGCCCTAAAAAGACACACATACACAAAAATAAAATAAATAAGCCAATCACATTCTCATACAGGAACCAGGGGTTAACTCCATCCTCTTGATACTACAAAGCTTGCCTCCCACACCCTTGGTTGTTCACCCTTTCCCTAGCACAAACCCCTTGTGGCTCTGTGTGACATGCAATGTCCTCCTCCTTCAGGCTGTAAGTATATGTGACAAATAAACTGCTGTCTATTTCATCTGTCCAGTGTTGGGTGTTGTGTGTTTGGTTATCCCCATAACTCCAGGGCAGGATCCCTCCTTCAACAATGGGTGAAGAGGTGGTCAATACAACTGGCATCATGAACAGGATGGGCCAACGATGACCAAGGACACCTGGTCAGCTTTAACTAACTGCTCATGGATAATTAACTGGTTCCATGACATGGAAAATGCTGTTTGGGACTGAACTGCCAATTGCAGGTGGACTTGTGCTTTGACTTGCAAGGCAATGAGTTGTCTTTGCTAGGTATTGTCATCTCTTCCCATGCTGAATGCTCTAATCCTCAAGATTAGAATGGTTGCTAATCGATTATGTCACATCAAGATATGCCGTTGGTTTTGGCCCATGTTTGACAGGTGGTCTCTGAGGCTCCTGCCTGTGAAGGCAACACACACAACATCCTAACCAGTTGGCACTTGAATCACAGCAGGACTATACCTCTCTGGTCACTGTGTCTAGCCTGGTTACTCATTGCTTAGGCACCCGTAACATATTTTGTTCATGACTATGCATTGCCAGGACAGGACCAGAAACACCTCTTTGTGAAGTTTGTGGAAAGGAAGGAGAGCATCACCCTTGTTATCATTGTTATTCAGACAAGGGTAGCATTTTTGCTTCTCTCTTCTAGTGCTGCCTCCCTTTGCTACTGTTGTGTATGGTCTCATGACATACAAAGGTATTGAGGTGCACATCCATGGTGGCCCATGGCCTAGGCACCAATGATTTAAAAGAATGGGAAGGAAAGATACATGCACCCCTATGTTCATTGCAGAACTATTCACAATAGCCAAGACATGGAAACAACCTAAATGTCCAAGGACAAATGAATGGATTATGAACATATGGTAAATATACACAATGGAATAATACTCAGCCATAAAAAAAGACAAAATAATGCCATCTACAGCAACATGGATAGAACTAGAGACTTTCATACTAAGTGAAGTAAGTCAAAAGGAAAAAGACAAATACCTATGATATCGTTTATATCTGGAATCTAATATGTGACACAAATGAACCTATCTACAGAAAAGACAAACTCATGGACATGGAGAACAGACTTGTGGTTGCCAAGAGGGAGGGGGAGGGGTGGGAGGGGTGGGAAGGACTGGGAGTTTGGGGTTAGTAGATGCAAACTATTGCATTTGGAGTGGGTAAACAATGAGATTCTGCTGTACAGCCCAGGGAACTACATCTGATCGCTTGTAATGGAACATGATGGAGGATAATGTGAAAAAAAGAATGCGTATATATGTATAACTGGGTCACTGTGCTGTACAGCAGAAATTGACGGAACATTGTAAATCAACTATAATAAAATTTTTTAGGAGTTCCCATTGTGGCTCAGTGGTTAACGAATCCGACTAGGAACCATGAGGTTGCGGGTTCGATCCCTGGCCTTGTTCAGTGGGTTGAGGATCCAGCGTTGCTGTGAGCCGTGGTGTGGGTCACAGACACAGCTCGGGTCTGGCATTGCTGTGGCTGTGGCTGTGGTGTAGGCCAGCAGCTCTGATTCGACCCCTAGCCCGAGAACCTCCATATGCCACGGGTTCGGCCCTAGAAAAGACAAAAAGACAAAAAAAATTTAAAAGTGTAAAAAAAAATAAAAAATAAAAAAATTTTAAATGAATAAATAAAAGAATGGGAAGGAGTATCTCACACTTAATTGCTCTTCCAATGCATAACCCCTAGCCAGTGTGCCTGGGCTTTGCCTAATACTGCTGCTTACTGGCATGCCAATAGTCCTAGTCTTGCCCATCCAGGCCATAGACAAAATGATCTTACTGGATAAGACCTCAACTCAGGGAAGACTGACTGGCAGAGGAGGCAGCTGCTTATGAAGTGGGCCCCAGGGGCTCTTAAACTTTCCCCATAACCACCAAGAAGGTCCATGTCACAGGTGATTGGGCAGAGATGGAAACTGAAAGCAGTGGCTTTACATCACTAGAAATCTAAATTGTTATGAGGGAACTCTTGGAGAAAGAAAATAGGAGGAAAAGGAAGGCCCTGTAGGGGAAAGAGTGGGACTGTAGCAGAATTGTAGACCCAGTACTCTTCTGCTACAGCCCTCTGCTACTAATGCCTCCATTGCAAAAAGGAGCTCAACTCTCAGGGTTGTAGGAAAAAATTAAACTGAAATAAAGGTCCATTATTTGACACAATTGGAAATACAGAATTTACTAAAATAAATCATACAGCAAAAAGACAAAAGGGCACTTTTACACCTCTACAACACAAGTTCTGAATTAACTTCAACATTTGCAGTCGAAATGCACCAACTGGCAAATGTTCATGGACTTAATCAATACCGCAACTCAAATTACAGTTATACCTGGGGACCCATTAAATTTAAATAAGGTACCCTCTATAATCTTAAGGGAGTTACTGACTATAAAATAGAGGACAAATAGGTATGCCTCACCTTAACCATCAGATTACTATTTTGCCCAAATTCCTCATGGTCATAACACCCATTATCCTACAACATCATGAGTGGGAATGGACGCTATGACCCAATGAGTAATAAATTAAAATTAAATAAAGTTTTTTGCACTTACAAATTGCTTGGATTAAATGAGGTGCCATGGATTCCCTGGTTAAAATTGTTAATATTACATAATGTAACTTAAAACAGGGCCTCCAGGCGATCCTGTCGTGGTTCAGCGGTAATGAACTCAACTAGTATCCATGAGGATGTGGGTTCGATCCTTGGCCTCACTCAGTGGGTTAAGGATCTGGCGTTGCTATGGTGTAGGTCGCAGATGCAGCTCAGATCCTGCATTGCTGTGGCTGTGGCACAGGCTGGCAGCTGTAGCTCTGATTCGACCCTAGCCTGGGAATTTCTATATACCATGGGTTTGGCCCTAAAAAGACAAAAACAAAAAACAGAGCCTTCGAAGATGAAAACTTTTTATATATAAGATCTAAATAGTGAAGGGGGGATTATCTCCATTGATCCTTCATTTGACATCCCAATTTAGTATGTTCTCAAACTTGGAAAGAATAAATGGTGCCTCGCAGTACATAACTGCAACCTCAACGCTGTGGTCCTATCCACTAAGGTCCCCATATCCAATACCCATATTATTGGAACTACTGACTCCATCCACTCAGCCACTGGTAAATACTTGGCCATTATAGATTTGGATAATATATTCTGTTCAGTGTCTTATTTCTTTTGGGGGGGGGCTGTCTTTTTGTCTTTTTAGGGCCGCACCTGCGGCATGTGGAGGTTCCCAGGCTAGGGGTCGAATCAGAGCTGTAGCCTCTGGCCTACACCACATCCACAGTCACAGCAATGCCAGATCCGAGCCACATCTGCAACCTACACCACAGCTCACGGCAACGCTGGATCCTTAACCCACTGAGTGAGGCCAGGGATCAAACCCACAACCTCATGGTGCCTAGTCGGATTCATTTCCGCTGCGCCACGACGGGAACTCCAAGTGGCTATTTCAATAGCTTCTCAACTGCTGTTTGGCTTCACCTCCAAAGGGACACAATACACCTTTATCAGACTAATCATGGGGTACCCCAGCAGCCTTGTCATCACACACAAGAGCCTAGCTGCATCCACCTTTCTCTAGGAACACAGATATTACCTTGATAACACCTTCCTTCAAAGATTCATCTGACATATGTATTAAGGACATACAATACTCACAGAGGAGCTCATGAAAAGGGGATAGACCAATGTTTCACACATAGTGCAAGGCCCCACCACCCCTGTTTCAATCCTGAAAATTCTTTGGTTAACTGAGAGCTGTTCCATCTCTGTCTGAAACAGCTGTTGACCCTTTCAGCATCCACAATGTTAATACAAGTCCAACATCTTTGAGCATTTCTCTTTTTTGTCTCTGGAGGCACTGTATGCTTCATTTACAGATTTTACTTTACCTTACTGATGCTTTTACTTCAAACTGGCCCATCCATCTTTTCTCTTTTTTTGCTGCACCCACAGCATGCAGAAATTGTGGAGCCAGGGATCGAACTCACGCCGCAGCAGCGACTCAAGTTGCTACAGAGACAACACTGGATCCTTAACCTGCTGAGCTACATGGGAACTCCCTAACTGACCCGTCTTGAATGGGGCCTTCTCTAGCAAAAACCTCTAGAATCTGTCAAATTGAAATCAACAAGCACTTGTTTGTGCCCTCAGAGACTACTTCTCTGTAGCTTTAGCAACCTCCTTTCATGCCCACTGGAATCTCTAAGTTACCTACAATGATTATTAAGTTGCCCATAGGCTTCTGATGTGAGGAACTGCCCTTTATAGCCCTGTACTATATACTGTCATGGAAGCAACTGATGGCCACATATTCAGATTCCCTGAAAACTGAGGTTCTCACAGTCTTTGAGCCTGTGACCTTCTACACCTAGCTGCCTGCTATGCCTTAGGTCTTGGAAGCAGTAACATGCAAATCACAGCTAATGAGGCCTCCTGCCACAGAAAAGAGCCAAACCTAAGCCCTGTAGTAGATCCCAGCTATAGGAAAGGCGACCTCCTCTATCCTCAGTCATTTGCCGGATGCCATGATGCTGAAGGAGGTCAACCCTCTCTCTCCCAGACCCTAGACTACCTGGGGACTCCCTTAGGATCAACTGAGTGACCAATAATGGGATTTCACACACCTTATGGATAGTATCGCATCATCATACTTGATGGAATTCAGTAGAATGTTGCTGTTTTTCATCCCTTAACCAGAATGTCTTTTAAAAGGATGGCACACAAGAGTCAGCACAATTGGCCATACTTCACCTAGTCATTTTAACACTGGATGCCCCAGCCAAAAAATAGTTTTATCTACATATTTTTATAACTCTTGGGCCAATGCCTAAGGGTTGCCCCCCTTGGGGTAAAGAACTCTGGGACTCTCTTGCCTCATAGATAGCCCAAATATAAATCAAGGTGACATATTCTCTCTATATATACTAAGACCACCAGGATACTTCTTTTTTCCTTTGGAGCTGTAGACATACTGATAATAACAAAGATACTCATTTCACTTTTCAGAGTACAAAATGCTGGCTCTTAAGGAAGGCATTCAGTGGAACTTCACCTCTCCTAAAGGCCCTAGGAAGTTGGTTTAATTGAAAGGCAAACTGAGCTCCTCAGAGGACTCTTATTTAAGTTACAGAGTGGCAAATGGACCCCCACTGGGTGTCACTATTGCCACAGGCATTGATTAGTCTAAATTCATGCCCCCTGGGGACATATACTCTCTGAACCAATACTACATAGGTCCTTCAAATGCCTTCGTTGGCTACGAAGAGGGATACCTCTAAAAATTTTTTTGATGATCATGTCATCATACGGCCCTCTTTTTCCTGGTCAAATTCCTACTTCATTTCCTAGGGAGTCACTTCTCCTACTCCCTAAAAGTCTCAGTCATGACCAAGATTTAAATTGATATCAAGACCTTTAAGAGGTCAGCTGTGATGTAAACCTTAAAATTAAGTGTTGCCTTAGCAGCTGGTAAAATCAGGAGGGCCTCAAATATCCTAACCCCAAGTTCCCCTCCACATTCTGCTTGTATGGATGATAAAGTCCACTAGTGAAAAAAGTCTCCATATCATGGGGATCAGGCACAGTTCTTCCTTAACCTGCATGCCTCAGTTTCCTGCTAGCCTATGGAATTATTCAAACTAGACAACCACATCCTTCTGTGGAAACTAAAGGTCACTTTATACTCTTGATACTACAAAGTCTGACTCCTTCAGACCCTATTTATTCATGCTGTTCCCAAGTGCAAACCCCTGTGGCCCTGCAGAGCATGTGGTATCCTCCATCTGTGGGCTGTGAGTATATACAACTAATAAACTGCTGTCCATCTCATCCGTCCTAGCCATCCCCATAACCCTAGATGAGGGAATCCATCTTTACCAATGGGGTGAAGAGGAGCTGATCAAAACAAGGAGTTATAAAGAAAAAAATATGCATTTATATTATCTCTTATATTTACCTATGTAATTAAATTTAGTAGTTTCTTTGTTTTTTCATATGAACTCAAGTTGCTATCTAGTGTTCTTTCATTTAAGCCTGAAAGTATCACTTTAGTACTTCTTGTAGGGCAGATTTGCCAGCAAGAAATCCTCTTAGCTTTTGTTTATCTGGGAATGTCTTAATTTCTCCTTCACTTCCTAAGAAAAGTTTTGCTATATATAGAATTCTTTGTTGACAGTCTTTTTCTTTCAGAACTTTTAATGTGTCATCTTACTGCCTTCTGGCCTCCATTGTTTCTATGAGAAATTAGCTGTTAAACTTGTTGAGTAACCCTTGTTTCTAATGAGTCATTTCTCTCTTGCTGCTTTCAAGATGATCTCTTTCTTTGTCTCTTGACAGTTTGATTATGATGTGTCTAGGTGTGGATCTTTTTACATTTATCTTACTTGGATTTGTTTCATTTCTCAGATGTGTAGATTCATTTTATTTTATTTTATTTTGGCTGCACTCGTGGCATATGAAAGTTCCCAGGCCAGGGACTGGATCTGAGTTTCAGGCAGCTGTGACACAGCTAGGGCACAGCTGCAGCAATGCTAGATCCTTAACACATTGAGCTGGGCTGGGGATTGAATCCATGCTTCAGCGGTGACTCCAGAGCTGCTACAGAGACAATGCTGGATCCTTAACCCATTGTACCACACTGGGAACTCCCCATGTTTTCTTTTTAGATGAAATTTGGGGAGTTTTCTGACATTATTTCTTCAAATATCCTTCCCCCCCCCCCCATTCTCTCTCTCCTTGCCTTCTGGGTCACCCATTGTGCCTATGCTCGATGTGTCCAACAGGTCTCTGAGACTATTCATTTTTCTTTTTTTCTTCTTTCTGCTTCTCAGGTTCAAAAATCTCAATTGACCTATCTTCAAGTTCCTTAATTCTTTCTTCTGCCTGATCAATTCTATTGTCAAGTACCTCCGGTAAATTTTTTCTTTGCGTTATTGTACTTTTTAGCTCCACACTTTCTATTCCATTTATTTTATAATTTTTATCTCTGTTGATAATTGCTACTTGGTGAGAATTTTCACATTTTACTTTAGTTCAACAGACTTGGGTTTTTTTCCCTTTTTCTTGCCTTACTACGTGACCTAGAATCTTTGGTACAATGCTGAATAAAAGTGGTGAGAGCAGAAATGCTTGCTTTGTTATCTTAGTAGGAAATAATTCATTCTTTCACCATTAATTATGATGTTAACTATAGGTACTCAATAGTTGGCCTCATTAGGTTAAGGGAGTTCTCTTCTCTTCTTAGTTTCCTGAGAGATTTTATCAGGAATGGGTGATGGATTTTTTCAAAGCTTTTTTTTCTGCATTTAATCTATTAATATGGCGAATTAAAGTGATTGATTTTCAAATGTTAAACCAACTTTGGTTCCTGGAAGAAGTAGTAATTTAGTGATGCTTTATTATCCTTTTTATATATTATTGGATCCTGTTTGCTAAAATTTTATTTGACGTTTTTGTGTCTGTTCCTAAAGGGTCTAGGGTCCTGAAGATTGTCTGCAATCTTTTCTTTTCATGTCTTTGTATGATATCAGGGTAATGCTGGAATAGAGTTATGATGTTACTCAGAATGCAGTATAGTGAGTTAAGGAGATTACAAATATGAAAGAAGTTAAAAGAGATAGAAGATAGTATGAATGTGCAATATACATCTTATTGGAATTTCAAAAAGAACAAACTGAAAAAATTGAGGAGAAACAATAGTTGAAGAGATAATGGCTATATATTTTCCAAATCTGGTGAAATATCTGAATCTACAGATTCAGTATACCAAGCAGAATAACTAAAAGAACCCAGACACAATGAAATGCAGACTACCAGTGATTAACAGATCTTAAAAGTAGTCAGAAGCACTTATCACAAAAAAAAAGAAAATTTATGTTCATACAAAAACCTGTTCCTGGATGTTCATAGTAGCTATTCTGCAAAGTATGTTATTAGCCAGATGTCTTTCGATGGGAGGATGATGAAAATGTTGTACATACATACCATGGAACACTACTCAGCAATAAAGAGGAACAAATTATTGCTACTCACAACAACTTGGAATTATGTTGAGTGACAAAAGCCAATCCCCCAAAGTTACATACTATATGATTACATTTATATAACATTCTTGAAATGACAGCATTATAGTAATAGATTGGTGGTTTCCAAAGAGTAGAGACAGGGGAAGTGGGTGGGCAAGATGAGGGATTCTTTTTTTTTTTTTTTTGTCTTTTTAGGGTCTCGCCCATGGCATATGGAGGTTCCCAGGCTAGGGATCAAATCGGAGCTACAGCTGCCAGCCTAAACCACAGCCACAGCAATGCCAGATCCGAGCCATATCTGTGACCTACACCACAGCTCACAGAAACACCGGATCCTTAACCCACTGAGCAAGGCCAGGAATCAAACCTAGGTCCTCATGGATATTAGTCGGGTTTGTTAACCACTAAGCCATGATTGGAACTCTTTTTTTTTTTTTTTGACTGTATTCACGGCATATGGAATTTCCATACTTCCCAGGCCAGGGATTGAATCTGAGCCACAGCTGCAACCTATACCACAGCTGCAGCAACACTGAATCCTCAACCCACTGCACCTACATCATAGCTGAGGCAATGCCAGATCCTTAACACACTGCACCTGGGTGGTGATCAAACCCAAGCTTCAGCAGCGACCCAAGCCACCACAGAGACAATGCTGGATCCTTAACTCACTGCACCACAGCAGGAACTCCAAGACGAGTGATTCCTGTGGTATTGGAACTGTTTATTGTCTTGACTGTGGTTGTGGATATGCAAACCTATACAGGTGTTAAAATTGCATAGAACTTAATATATACACACACAGACACAGACACAAAAATGAATGTGAGTAAAACTGGGGAAATCTGAAATAAGATCAATGGCTATCCACATCCTGGTTGGGATATACTATTGCTTTTGAAACTTGAAAAAGTATACAAGGTATGCCTTTGTATTATTTTTTACAACTGTACATAAATCTAAAATTATGTCAATACCATTTTTAATTAAAAAAAAGTAGCCAGGAGTTCCTGTCATGGCTCAGAGGAAACGAATCTGACTAGCATCCATGAGGATGCAGGTTCCATCCCTGGCCTCACTTAGTGGGTTGAGGATCCGGTGTTGCTGTGAGCTGTGGTGTAGGTTGCAGACACAGCTCGGATCTGGCATTGCTGTGGCTGTGGTTTATGCCAGTGGCTGCAGCTTCAATTCAACGCCTACCCTGGGAGCCTCCGTGTGCTACGAGTGTGGCCCTATTAAATTAAATAAATAAAAATAAGTAAAAATTAAAAAGTAGCCAGAAAGAAAATATAGATCCCCACAAAGGAAAGACACACTATCAGCAGATTTATCAATAGCAGCAATGAAAATCAGAAGATAGTGCATTGTTATCTTCAAAGAGCTGACAAATTCTGTCAATTCTGAATTAATATCTAGGAAAAATTATCTTTTGTGCATGATGATGAAATAAAGGCATTTTCACATAAACATTTAGAGAGCTTAATAAAGGATGTACTTCAAGAAAAAAAATGATATCTAAAAGAAGATCCAAATCACAAAAAGAAAAAGTGACAAAGAATTGGTGATCATGTGTGTAAATCTAAACAAGACAAAACAATAATGTATGAATAGTGTATTTTTAAAACAATACAATGAAAATATTAAGCAGTAATTACATGAATATAAGCAGAGGTTTAGCAAGGTTGCTGGATACAATATCAATACACAAAAGTCATTTGGTTTACTTTTGTTAAATAAATAAATTCTACAAGTATGGGGGTGGAACAGAAGCCCAAAATAGAATAAAAACAAAAACAAATTAACCTAATAGTATTTCAAATAAATAACACAACCACTTTAGTAGTTGGGAGTGGAGAACCAACCCAAGAAACTTTTTTTAAATTAAAAAAATTTTTTAAATTTATTTATATTTATTTATTCAGCTTCTTTTAGGGCCACACCCACAGCATATGGAGGTTCCCAGGCTAGGGGTCAAATCAGAGCTACAGCTGCCGACCTACACCATAGGCACAGCCAACTCAGGATCCGAGCCACATCCGCAACCTACACCACAGCTCACGGCAATGCCAGATCCTTAACCCACTGAGCGAGGCCAGGGATCGAACCCATAACCTCATGGTTCCTAGTAGGATTCGTTTCCACTGTGCCATGATGGGAACTCCTAACCCAAGAAACTTGAACACAATATTTTGACTATATACCCTAGACTTAAAAACAAAATAATTATAAACAAATAGTGTACTCAAGGTAGTGGGTGTGTTTTTTGCAGTGGTCTGCATTAAAAATTCCGAAGCTGCTTTATGTGTGGTGTCTCCCTCCTTCACTATCCATCCTAAATTCCTCTCACCCTCAGATATCACCTCTGCTAGTCCTAGTGGCTTACTTGGTGATGTCAATAAAATCCTCGTTACTGTGAAACCTGAGCTCCTGGCAACCATACACACCTCGGTTTGCGGTTGTTGCGCTTGTCCATTCACAATTAAAATGGAGTACCAAGAGTTATCCACGTGGATTACATAAGCTCCGTTCATATTTCACCTTGTCCCCATTTTGTAACAGCAGCCCACTGGGACCTGCATCAACTCTATAATGCAGATTTTCTCACTCCTTATTCTTCCCAATCCATAGTGTCTGCCAGATCATAAGGTTTAAGCAGCAGGGCTGCTTTTATTGCCGGGATCTGTTGCAAAGAGCCCTTTCCGTTCTGTGATTTACTCAAAGGTGATAGATTTCCTTGTCCCCAGGTATATGACTAGGTCAGTGTTTCCAGGTATGGAATGATTTGCTCTAAAATCCAAATAGAAAACTGGACAGCTACATGTAGAGGAATGAAATTAGAACATTCCCTAACACCATGCACAAACATGAATTAAAAATGGATTAAAGATCTAAACATAGGTCCAGATACTATAAACTCCTGGAGGAAAACATAGACCACTCTTTGACATAAATTGCAGCAGTATCTTGTTTGATCCACCTCTTAGAATAATGAAAATAAAAACAAAAATAAACCAATGGGACATGATTAAACTTGAAAGCTTTTGCACAGCAAAGAAGGCCATAAAAAAACGAAAAGACAACCCATGGAATGGGAGAAGATATTTGCAAATGAAGTAACCAACAAGGGATTAATCTCCAGAATATATAAGCATCTCATAGTACTTTATATCAACAGAACAAAAACACAATAAAAATTGGCAGAAGGTCTAAATGGGCATTTCTCCAAACAATACAGACAGATGGCCAGAGAGCACATGAAAAGATGCTCAACATCACTAATTATTGGAGAAATGCAAGTCAAAACTACAATGAGGTATCACCTCATACCAGTCAGAATGGCCATCATTAATAAGTCTAAAAATAGCAAATGCTGGAGAGGGTGTGAAGAAAAAAGAACCCTCCTACCCTGTAGGTGGGAATGTAAATTGGTACAACCACTATGGAAAACAGTATGGAGGTTCCTAAGAAAACTAAATACAGAACTACCATATGATCCAGCAATCCCATGCCTAGGCATCTATCTTGAGAAAACCATAATTCCAAGAGATACATGCACCCCAATGTTCACTGCAGCACCACATATAATAGCCAAGACATGGAAGCAACCTAAATGTCCATCTACAAAGGAATGGATAAAGAAGATGGGGTACTTATATACAATGGAATATTATTCAGCTATAAAAAAGAATGAAATAATACCATTTGCAGCATCATGGATGGACCTAAAGATTGTCATACTGAGGGAGGTAAGTCAAACAGAGAAAGACAAATATCATGTGGTATCACTTACATGTGGAATCTAATAAAAAATGATACAAAGGAACTTACTTACAGAGTAGAAACAAACTCACAAGTTTTGAAACCAATCTTAAGGTTACCGTAGGTGAAACCATTGTGGGGAGGGAAGAATTGGGAGGTTTGGAATAATTGCTGTATGGGATGGATGATTAACGATAACCTACTATGTATCACAGGAAAGTCTGCTCAATGGTTTGTGATAACCTGTATGGGAAAAAAATGGATATACTTATGTGTGTGACTGATTCACTCTGCTGTGCACCTGAAACTAATACAACATCATAACTCAACTATACTCCAATAAAATTAAATTTAAAAAACCCAAATAGTTCTTCCTGGTATTGCGCTTTTCTTCTTTGTGGTAAGGATTACAAGATGCCACAATTTGCCTTTTACTTTGGCAGGGATTTTCCAGCATGCTCCTAACCACTGGATCCTTAAAAAACTTCACTAAATCTTTATAGGTTTTATTTCCTACAATCCGGGGCACATGTGTCCTACCATGGCCTCCAGAGTACCAGCCATCTCTTGATCATCCTGCTCAATCAGCACTATGAGGTCACTGATGTAATGGATAAATGTGATTTCTTTGTGGATGTTCAGAGAGGCCAGATCTCTTTGAACTATATTATGACAGAAGGCAGAAGAAATAGCATATCCCTGGACAAACCTATAAATGAAGATTGTTATACATTGCATATAAATGTGAACTCCTCTGATCCTCTCTCGTTTGGAATAGCAAAGAACATATTTGCCAAATCAGTGGCCATATATCACGCATCTAAAATCAAAATAATCTGCTCTAGTAAAGATACCATGACCAGCACAGAAGTTATGACTGGCTACTACTTGCTTAGACTTGCAGTCATTCCCAGTCATCTTTCACATTCTATTCAATTTCTGCATGGTCCTATACTGATATATATATATATACATACAATGGGTAGAACCATCCCTTCTTTCTTGAAATCCTGAGGGTAGCACCAATCTCTGCCATACCCTGTCCTGGGCAGGGTGTGGAGTACTGATTTTTATTTACTATCTTGGCTATCAGCTGCAGATTTAGAACCTTTGACCTTGAGTTCCACTATTGTAGCTCTTATGCCACAGAACAAAGACAATGTGAAGGTTACCCCAGCTGCCAAGTATGCCAAGCCCAGTGGAGACTCAGTGACCAGGGAAACGACCACTTGGTAAGTCTAAACACTTACTGGACCTTTTGCAAGGACTCTTCACCCAACTAAATGGCCATAAGTCCCTCTGGGGAAGAACTAGGGCTAGTATTGTAGTCAATAATTGTCATGGTGATTTAGAGTCCTTCTTTTTGGGGACCTGGCCACCCGGGGTCTGAAAACTGAGTCAGATCCAGGAACTCGGCAAGGATCATGGTTTTCTCAGATTCCTGCTTATTCACTATATATATATATATATATATAAAACGAGCATTCAACTTCCTATTAATGCTATGAATTTTGAGGTAGCACAAACATTCAAACTAGAGCATTCCACCCCATTCTTCCAAAATTAATGTCCTTCTCGCATGCAAATACCTTCATTCAATCCCAACAGCTCAAAGAGACAACTCATTTCCATATCAATTTGTCTAAAGTCCAAAGTCTCATTTTTTTCAAAAAAATTTTTACTGAAGTATAGTTGAATTACAATGTTGTGTTAATTTCTGCTCTACAGCAAAGTGATTCAATTACACATATATATTCTTTTTCATATTATTTTCCATTATGTTTTATCACAGGATATTGCATATAGTTCCCTGTGCTATACAGTAGGATCTTGTTGCTTATTCATCCTATATATAACTGTTTACCTCTGCTAATCCCCAAATCCCAAACCTTCCCTCTCCTCCCCCTTGGCAACCATAAGTCTGTTCTCCACATCTGTGAACCTGTTTTTGTTTTGTAGGTAGGTTCATTTGTGTCATATTTTAGAGTCCACATATAAGTGGCATCATATGGTATTTGTCTCTTTTTTCTGACTTACTTCACTTAGTATGATAATCTCTATGTCCACCCATGTTGATGCGAATGGCCTTATTTAATTCTTTTTGATGGCCAAGTTAATATTTCACTGCATATATCTTTCCAAATTATAGTTTTATCTGGGCATATGACCATATGTGGGACTGTTTGATCATATGAAAACTCTTATTTTTAGTTTTTGAGGAAGCTCCATACTGTTTTCCAAAGTGGCTGCACACACGAATTAATATTCCCATGAACAGCGTAAGAGCCCCCTTTTCTCCACACCCTCTCTGGTACTCATTATTTGTAGACTTTTTAGTGATGACCATTCTGACCAGTGTGAGGTGGCACCTCATTGTAGTTTTGATTTGCATTTCTCAAATAATTAGTGATGCTGAGCATCTTTTCATGTGCCTATTGGCCATCCATGTCTTCTTTAAAGTAATGTCTATTTGGGTCTTCTGCCCATTTTTCAATTGGGTCGTTTGTTTTTTTGTTATTGAATTGTATGAGCTGTTTGTGTATTTTGGAAATTAAGCCCTGGTCAGTTGTATCTTTTGCAAATATTTTCTCCCAGTCTGTAAGTTGTCTTTTTGTCTTGTTGATGATTCCTTTCACTCTGCAAAGGCTTGTAAGTTTGATTAGGTCCCATTTGTTTATTTTTGCTTTTATTTCTATTGTCTTGGGAGACTGATCTAAGAAAATATTGGTATGATTTATGTCAGAGAATGTTTTGCCAATGTTCTCTTCTAGCAGTTATATGGTGTCTTACATTTAAGTCTTTAAGCCGTTTTGGGTTTATTTTTGTGTAAGGTGTGAGGTTGTGTTCTAATTTCATTGATTTACATTCAGCTGTCCAACCCTGCCAACACCACTTGCTGAAGACTGTCTTTTCCCCATTTTATGTTCTTACTTCCTTTGTCAAAGATTAACTGTCCAGGAGTTCTGTTGTGGCTCAGTGGGTTAAGAACCCAACACAGTGTCCGTAAGGATGCTGGTTTGATCCCTGGCCTTGCTCAGCGGGTTAAGGATCTGGCATTGCCACAAGCTGCAGTGCAGGTCACAGATGCGGCACAGATCCACTGTTGCTGTGGCTGTGGCATAGGCCTGCAGGTGTAGCTCTAATTTGACTCCTAGCCTGGGAACTTCCACATGCCGCAGGTGCAGCCATAAAAAGAAAAGAAAAAGATTAATTGTACATAGGTATGTAGGTTTATTCCTGGACTCTCTATTCTGTTCAATTGATCCATTTATCTACATATCTGTTTTTGTGCCAGTACCATACTGTTTTGATTATTGTAGTCTTGTAGTCTGAAGTCTGGGTGGGTTATGCCTCTTGCTCCCACCCCCCCCGCCGCCGCCCCGCCTCAGGATTGCTTTGGTAATTCTGAGTCTTTTATGGTTCCATATACATTTTAGGATTATTTGTTCTAGTTCTGTGACCCAAAGTCTCATTTATATAGCATCTAAAATCAGATATGGATGGGACTCAAGGTATGATCATTCTGAGGCAATTTCTTTTCCAGCTATGAACCTGTGGAATCAAACAAGTTATGTGCTTCTAAAACAAACAAGTTATGTGCAGTGGTAGGACCAGAATGGGGCAGACATTGCCATTCCCAAAAGGGAGAAACAAGAGGAAAGGAAGGGGTGGCAGATCCCAAGTGAGTCAAAACTCCAAGGCAAACAATAATACATCTTAAGGCTTGAGCATAATCTTCCTTAACTTGATGCTTTGCCCTCTGGAACAGAGGTCCTGCCTTCCAGACACATTGGGGCAGGGATCCTGTTTTTAGGACATATTGGGGCACTCGGCCCCCATGGCTTTGCTGAACCAAGTGGCAGCTAGAATCACATACTGGTGGCTCTACCAATCTGGATCTTGGGGAGGGTGACCCTACCCCCCACAACCCCACTGAGCAGGGGTCCAACACCCATAGCTTTGAGTGGTAGTCATAATGGCTTATTGAAACCCAGGAGATGGTCCCCCTTTTGGAATCAAGAAGCCAGCTCTGATATCTCTGAATTGCCTTTGGGTCCTTCTTCCCTTGTCTTGAAAAATAGTGCACTTTTGCGGGTGACTAGCTCTCTGGTCCTGTCCTGTAAAACCTAAGAAGTCTAACAACTTTCCTTTCATTCCTTCTTGTCTCCTCCTTCAGTTCAAATTGGCTGTTCTCCTGCTGAGGTGGCTGATTAAGTCCATGGCTTACACCCCTACTAATCCCCTTATCAAAGCATCCCTTGGTCATGCTATTAGGGTTCTCATTCGAACATGCTTTCTTGGTTGTTGTTGTTTTGTTTGTTTTTGGGTTTTTTTTTTTTTTTTGCCATATGGATGAGCTGAGAATTTTCCAAATTTTTAATTTCTGTTTCCTTTTGAGTAACAATTTTAAGCCATTTTTCTTGTCTCTCATTTTGCTATGAGAATTAAAAAGAAGCCAAGTTACTCCTTCAACACTTTGCTTAGAAATAGCTTCAGCCAAATATCCAATGTTACCATTCACAAATTCTGTCTTCCACAAAATTCTAGGATGGATGTGAACACAATTCAGCCAAGCTCTTTGCCACTTTATAACAAACAAGGATGACCTTTCCCCCAGTTTCCAATACATTCCTCATTTCCACTGAGACTTCACCAAAATGATCTTTAGTGTGTTCATACTGTGACATATCGTGACCATTCTGTTTATCAGCACTTAGGTATTCTCTAAGAAGACCGAGGCTCTCTCTACAGCTCTTACCTTCTACGGAGCCCTAACCCAAATCACCTTTAATGGTCTGTTCATGGCAATGTAGGTCTTTTCTAGCATACACCTCCAAACTCTTCCAGCCTCTATCTATCACCAAGTTCCAAAGCTGCTTTCACATTTTTAGGTATTTGTTACAGTAGCACCTCACCCCAAGTACCAAAATCTGTACTAATAAGGGCTCTCCAAAGAAATATAATCAATAGGAGATGTATAGATATTTATAAGAAGAAAGTTACAGAAATAGGCTTATGTGATTATGGGGACCAAGAAGTCCCATGATCTGCTATCTAGAAGTTGGAGTCCGGGAAAGTTGATGGTATAATTTCCTCTGTGTCCAAAGGCCCAAGAATCAGGAGCTCTGATGTCTGAGGACAAGAAAAAGGAACATTCTAGCCAAGAAGAAAGAAAGGAAACTCACCCTTCCTTTGCCTTTTTACATTCTGTTTGGGCACTCAACAGATTAGATGATGTTTGTCCACATTGGTGAGGGTGGATCTTTTTACCAGTCTACTGATTTAAGTTCTAATCTCTTCCAAAAACACTGACATGGACACACGCAGAAATAATGTTTAATCTGTTATCTGAGCATCCCTTAGCCTAGTCAAGTTGGCACATAAAACAAAACTATTTTGAGTATTAAATCTTGTATCTCAAGAGAATACCCCCAAATCAATAAACTCTCCCTTATCCAGTCTTATGACATGGGCTCTTGGATTGAGCACCCTCAAAATCAAGTCCCATGAATACTCTTGTGACTTCTGCTGACGCATTCTAGCTAATTTGTATAGATCCTTTAGGATAAGGGCCTGTCTTCCCCCATGAGGACCATGTTGTTCTTAGATGGGTTAAGCTGCTGCTATGTGTGCCCAACAGGAGAAGAGGTGTGGGCAGATCCTGAGGGGGGTCTCTTGCTGCCTTGAAGCAAAGAGGCCTCTGTGGTATCTTTCCACATGGGGGTTGGGCTGGAGTGCTATTTCTTTTTTTTTTTTTCTTTTTTTTTTTTTTTTGCCTTTTTTATAGGTTTGCACCCACGGCATATGAAGTTCCCGGGCTAGGGGTCGAATCAGAGCTATAGCTGCCAGCCTACGCCACAGCCACAGCTCAGGGGATCTGAGCCACATCTGCAACCTTCACCACAGCTCACAGCAACACTGGATCCTTAACCACTGAGCGAGGTCAGGGATCAAACCTGCGTCCTCTTGGATACTAGTCAGATCCGTTTCCGCTGTGCCACAAGGGGAACTCCTGGAGTGCTATTGCTTAATAAGAAGGAATGGGCCACCTATGCAGGTTCTGAGGGTGCAGAGGGGCCTGAGGTAGTGGTGTCAGATAACTGACAGGATGCCCAGTTAAGTTAGAATTTCAGATAAATAAAATTTTAGTATATGTACGTCCTATACAATATTTTAATTTTTGTTATATTTTTTATTTGCTAAATCTGGCAATGATAGCCTGAGGAGCTGTTATGATCTGAATGTTTGTGTCCCCCACCCCAAATTCATATGTTGAAATCCTAGTACCCAATGTAATAGTATTAGAAGGTGGGGCCTTTAGGGGTAACTAGGTCATGAGGGTGGAGTCCTCATGAATGAGATTAGTGCCCTTATAAAAGAGACCCCAGAAAGCTCCCTAGCCCATTCCATCACGTGAGGACACAGGAAGAAGTCTGTGACCCAGGAAAAAGGTCCTCACCCAACCATGCCAGCACCTAGATCTCAGACTTTCAGCCTCCAGAACTGTGAACAATAAATTTCTGTTTTTTATGTCACCCAATCTGTGGAATTTTGTTACAGTAGCCCAAATGCACTAAGACAGAGGTCAAGGAGTTCCCGTCATGGCGTAGTGGAAACAAATCCGACTAGGAACCATGAGGTTGCACGTTCGATCCATGGCCTTGCTCAGGGGGTTAAGGATCCAGCATTGCCATGAGCTGTGGTGTAGGTCACAGACGCGGCTCTGATCCCACATTGCTGTGGCTGTGGCTGTGGTGTAGGCCAACCCCTAGCCTGGGAACCTCCATATGCCACAAGTTCGGCCCTAAAAAGAAAAAAACAAAAAAAACAAAAAAAAACAAAAAACAGGTCAAAATGTTCAGGGTCATTCACCAAGATGCGTCCCAAGTTTTCGCAACTGAGGCTCTAACTTGAGCATAACAGACTTGCCTTCGTGGAACATTCAGTTATCTTCAAAGCTTCTCTATTTAAAATTCTGAGTCTGGCCTTCTTTTGTTCTATTCTTGCACTGAAGAAGATAAGAGCTTTGGTGTAAGCTACCAAAGAGACACGGATTTCACAGTATTTAATCATTAACAGCCCTCAGCTTTTCACTACCCCTCTGTAGGTATCAATGCAACTGACAGCGGCAAATTCCGTTGCTTTTTTTCTCTCTTCTCCCTCCTCCCAACCAACCCACTTCCCAAAAGCCTGAATCCTTGCACCAACAAGGAATTCTCTTCCATAGAACATTTCCCCAAGACACTACTTGTGAAAGTGTTAGCAAGCGGGCCAGCATCTGGTGCCTGGGACAATCCATACTCCCCATACCACTGGGGATAAGGTCTGCATTGACAGCCTGGTGGGGAGTAATCTCATCTCCCAAACTTCACTTTACTGCCTGATTTCTTGGATCACTCCTGGTAGCAGATATGTTAGTTTAGGTCCTCTGGTAAGGAGACATTGAATTGGAGTACAAAGTACAAAAGGCTTATTGGAGGGAAACACCTGAAAGGAAGGGAAAGCAGAATTGGGCATGGAGGACCTCAGATTGTGAAAGTTTTGGCATCCTGGATGAAGCGCTCATGAGAGAAATCCCTCATTAGGCGGAAAGGATCCGACCTGAGTATGCCTCCCAGGCTCAGTCATGGGCCAGGGGCTGTGTGGGAAGAGCTTGTCTGCTGCGTAAAGGCTTTAGCAACGTCAAAGGTGCTGTACCCTAAGGCTGACACCTAACCACACTCCTTGCAGCTGGATGGCAAATTCTTCTTGAAAGAAGAGGCCAAGAGACACAGATGATTCTTTTCAAAAAACAGTCCTGGGACAATTGGGTACCCACATGGAAAAAAGGAAAGAAACTGGACTCTTACTTCAATGAATATCCCCAAATCACTACAAGTAAATTCTATATCTAAATTTGAAGGGCAAAATTATCCTTTTAAAACATAAATGATTATGTTCACAGCATTGGGATAGTTAAGAACCTCTTAAACAGTACACAGAACTATTAACCATAAGGAAAAAAAATTGATACTCTGACTACATTACAATTAAACAGTTATTAAAAGATAGCGCTAAGAGAATTTAAAATGATCCATATATAGTTTTGTTTGTTTGCTTTTTAGAGCCACACCAGCAGCATATGGATGTTCCCAGGCTAGGGGTTGAATTGGAGCTACAGCTGCCAGCCTACACCACAGCCACAGGGGATTCCAGCCTCAACTGTGACCTACACCACAGCTCACAGCAACGCTCCATCACTGACCCACTGAGCCAGGCCAGGGATTGAACCCGCATCCTCATGGATACTAGTCGGATTTGTTTCCACTGCGCCTTGATGGGAACTCCCTATATAAAGTTCAAAGATCTGTGACACATACAGAATTGCTGGAAAATGATAAATTTTTTTAAATGGGAAAAAAGCCATAAACAGTTACTTCACAAAAGCTGAAGTCCAAATGGCCAGTAAACATATAAAAATGTCCTCAACTTTATCAGAGACATAGAAATTAAAACCATTATGACAGGAGTTCCCATGTGGCTCAGCGGATTAAGAACCCAACATAGTCTCCATGAGGATGCAGGTTCCATCCCTGGCCTCGATCAGTGGGTTAAGGATCCAGCATTGCTGCAAGCTGTGGCATAGGTGGCAGATGTGGCTCAGATCCTGCATTGCTGTTAGATGAAACAATTGCTAACATTTTGACATTTTGCTTTATATCTCTCCATGTATATTTTTAATAGCATTATTGAAATATAATTCATATCTCATACAATTTACCCATTTAAGTGTACAATTTCATGGTTTTTAGTATAACCACAGATATATGCAACCGTCAGCATATTCAATTTTAGAACATTTTCATCACCTCAGGTATAAACCATACTTTTAGCTATCAACTCCCTATTCCCCCATCCTCACAGCAAGCACTAATATATTTTCTTTTTCTTTTTTTTTTATAAGTTCTTTTATTTTATTTATTTATTTATTTATTTATTGTCTTTTTGTCGTTGTTGTTGTTGTTGCTATTTCTTGGGCCTCTCCCACGGCATATGGAGGTTCCCAGGCTAGGGGTCTAATCGGAGCTGTAGCCACCAGCCTACGCCAGAGCCACAGCAACGCGGGATCCGAGCCGCGTCTGCAACCTACACCACAGCTCATGGCAACGCCGGATCGTTAACCCACTGAGCAAGGGCAGGGACCGAACCCACAACCTCATGGTTCCTAGTCGGATTCGTTAACCACTGCGCCACGATGGGAACTCCCGCACTAATATATTTTCAACCTCTGTAGATTTGCCTATTATGGACATTTCATATAAATGGAATAATATGTGCTTTTTTGCAAAGGGCTTCTTTAATTTAGCATAGTGTCTTTAAAACCTTTAAAGTTCATCCATGTTGTAGCATGTGTCACTATTTGTATTATTCTGCTTGGTCTGCCATAAGAGAATACTACAAACTAGGAGGTTTAAATGACAAATTTATTTTCTCACAGTTCTGGAGACTGGAAATCCAAGGTCAAGGTGTCATCAGGGTTGGTTTCTGGTTAATAGTGGCTCCTTGGGTTGCTATGTCCTCACATGGCTTTTCCTCCATGTGCCTGCAAAGAGACAGCTTTTTAGTATCACTTCCTCTTCTTATAAGGAAGCCAGGCCTATGGGATTAAGACCCCACCCTTAGCACCTAATTTAATCTTAATTATATCCTTAAATGCTCAACATCGAAATTCTGTCACATTGGGGGTTAGGGCCTCAACATATAAATTTGGGGGGCATAATTCAGTCTATAACAGCACTTCATTCCAAATAATATTCCACTGTAGAGCTATATCACTTTTTTGGCCACGCTCATGGCATGTAAAAGTTCCTGGGCCAGAGATTGAACCCCACAGTGGTGACCCAAGCCCTGCAGTGACAGTGCCAGATCCTTAACCCGCTGTGCCACAAGGGAACTCCAGATATATCACATTTTAACCATTCATAAGTTGATGGGCACTTGAGTTGCTTCTACATTTTACCTATTATAAGTAATTGTGTACAAGCTTTCGTGTGAACATCACGTGTTCATTTCTCTTGGAGTTGAGTTGATGGGTTATTCGGTAACTCTATGATTAACCATTAGAGGAACCGCCAGACTGTTTTTTGAAGCGTGTGCACTATTTTACATTCTCACCAGCAGTGTATTAGGGTTATAATTTTATTAAGTCTTTGATAACACTTGTTATTATCTGACCTTTTATTATAATCATCTTAGTGGGTGTGAATGGCATCTCATTGTGGTTTTGATTTTCATTTCTCTGATCAATCATGATGCTGAGCATCTTTTTTATGTTCTTGTTGGCTACTTGTATTTCTTTGCAGAAATGTTTATTTGAATCCTTTGCCCCATTTTAATTGGGTCATTTCTCTTTGTGTTATTGAGTTGTATGACTTTTCATAAATTCTTTATAAATAAGTTGTAAGTTCTTTATAAGTTCCTTGTTTTATATTTCTTTTTTGTTGTTGTTGTTTTGTTTTTGTCTTTTGTCTTTTTAGGGCCACACCTGTGGCATATGGAGGTTCCCAGGCTAGGGGTGGAATCAGAGCTACAGCTGCCGGCCTACACCAGAGCCACAGCAACGCCAGATCTGAGCTGTGTCTGCGACCTACACCACAGCTCACGGCAACACCGGATCCTTAACCCACCGAGCGAGGCCAGGGATCAAACCTGTGTCCTCATGGATGCTGGTCAGATTCGTTTCCTCTGGGCCATGATGGGAAGGCCCAAAAAAGTCTATTTTAAAATTGTACATATATTTCACTTTTAAGAGAAGGAACTATCTGGAGAGAAGTGATTACAGTTATATTGCTCTAAGTTTCTCACATCTTTTAGGAGGTACATCAATATTATTAACTTTAGACTTAAGTATAGTGGGCTATCCTCAAACTCAAAATTCTATGCTTTCCCCATTATAGCATCTTCCTCTCTAGAATCAAGTAGGAAGGTATTGACTTCCCAATGTCTCCTAGGTCCAGTTTTGTTAAGTGAACAGCCAGATTTAGTGCCTGGGTTAATTTTTGCAATTGTCATAGCTTCTTCTTCCCTACTTTTGAGAGTATCCTCACAAGCATTTGAAAGTCCCTTCCAATCTCATTCTCTGCAAAGAGTTGGTTTCTCCCCTTGACCTCCAAGTTACAATAACTGAGAGGTAACAACTTCCTCCCTCATGCCCTCCCCTTGCCCCCTGCCCTGGGGAGGAACAGTAACAGAAGTCTTGGCATACCTCTTGAAAAGGTCGCTGACTCAAGATCAAGGGGATTAGACTAAGAAAGAGGCCAAGCTAATGATTAAAGAGAGAGTTAGGGATAATGTTTCCTTGCTTCTATTCCTAGCAGTACTGTACTAGCATGGGATTGGTTCGAATTCACACCCGACTTTCTATCTGTGAAACTAGGGAGACCAATCTGTTTGGGCTAACAGAATACTTAGGAAAAAAATGTTTTTGTTATACCATAAGAGTGACTGACTGGAGAAGTCTGGGAATTTTTATAAATAAAATAACCATGAATATGCTTGTAAACACCATGCCATTCCAAAGCCTCATTCCTTTTTTTAGCTAGTTGGTTTTTTTTGTTTTGTTTTGTTTTGTTTTTTTTTTTTTTTGGAGAAGAGATTGTGTCACTGAACAGATGCAGGCTTTGCTGGGAAGGAAAGGAGTGGAAGGTGGTTGCAAGAGAAGTGTAAGTACACTTACACTTGCCTTCAAGGTTCTTACAGTCCTACTGGAGAGAAAAAATATGCAGCTAGGAGAAGGAAGAGAAACTATCTCACTAGTTTGGAGGTATGATCATTTCTTTATATGACAGAGGAGAGGCTGACCTTTGAAGAAGGGGAGGAAGTTTTGTGTGGCTGATTAATTGTGAAAAATGAGGGCACTAACCCTAACCCTAACCCTAAGTTTAGGTTAGGTTCCTTAAGAGTGAAAGCCAACAACAGATTTGCTTTCAGGAACAGCTTGGGGGAGTTCCCGTTGTGGCTCAGTGGAAACAAATCTGACTAGAATCCATGAGGACATAGGTTCCATCCCTATGGAGCTGGCCTTGCTCGGTAGGTTAAGGATCCATCGTTGCCATGAGCTGTGGTGTAGGTCACAGATGAGGCTTGGATCCTGCATTGCTGTGGCTGTGCCGCAGGCCAGCGGTTACAGCTCTGATTCGACCCCTAGCCTGGGAACCTCCATATGCCATGGGTGAGGCCCTAAAAAGACAAAAAAAAAAAAGAGAGAGAGAGAGAGAGAGAAACAAAAACACCTTGGGCAGCTGTATTTTCTCGTAAAGAATGTCCGTTAATATCAACTGGGATCTGTTCTTTCAAGTCCTCAGCAGATTCTAGAAGCCTTATTTCCTTGACCCTCCTTTCTATCACCAGTGTTACTGTCTGTCTTAGAAAGTAATAGGACTCCACTCCTTGGACAGTGTTCTACAGCCGAGCTAGTCCACGAGTTTAGATTGACCTTTCACCCAGTTAGGACCCAGGCGTGCAATCTGACTCCATCAAGGAAAAGTGGTAAGAGATGTGATCCTATGTGGACAGTGTCTCTCAATGAGGCAGTGCAGATCAAATGAGGGAAATGAAGATAATCCCCTCTTCCATACGTCCTACTTTCCTGGTGACCAATCATTTCCGATTTATTTGTTTAATGTCTATCTCCCCTCCTAAAGGGCATGCTCCATGAGGTTGCTGACCATGTCTTTTTCATTCTCTGCTCTATCACCCCCAGCACAGTTATCTGACATACAGTCAGTGTCTTATAAATATCTGTTAAATAAATAAGGAATTAATTAATTAATTAAGTGGGACTTAAATCCTCACAGGATGTAGATAGAAACTAGCAAATGAGGAAGAAGAAGGTGGTGAGAAATAAACTGAGGTCTTCGTTGGGAGCCTTGAAATAACTGCAGGAACAGAACAGGAAGTGTGGAATAATAAGGCCTTCTGGTAAGAGTAGTGAGAAAGTGAGAGGAATGAAACTAACATTGTTGAGCATCTTCTGGATGTCTGGTGCTTTAACATGTACGAACACATTTAATCTTCACAATTCCATGAGATAGACAATATTATAATACACATTTTACAGATGAAAAGAAAAGAGATTCAAAGAGATTCAATAACTTGCTAATGATCACTAGTGTGCAACAATTTCCCATGGATCCATCATGTTTCTGCACATCTTGTGAACAGACACACTGACTGATACTGTTCTGGATTATTTTTTCAAGGATATTTGAATAGTGGCCAGCTTTGGAAGATACAGCGTCTCCCTGTGGAGCAATGGAAAGACAAACTTACTGCCCATCCTAAAAGACTCAGGCTCATTAAGCTCAGTGTTGCTCTCCAGTAACACAACCCATAGCATGTACAGGTGTCACCTGGCCCTTTCTGAGTAGTTCCTATGAAACTTGGTAGCAAGGAGGACTAACATAAGAAAACGCTTAAAATCTGGCTACTACTATTGCTGTGAGAAATAAAGCCCCTTATCTCTGACCTGGGAGTCTCATGTCTTCTGCCAACATTCATGAAAAAAATGTAGCAGGCTGACTTTTACTTGGAGTAAGATCAAACCTCAGAACCTGTGATGGGTTACACAGGTGAAAAGTGTACACAGGGAATTGTACCCGTACCTGTTTGTCTCCAGAACACACACTCTTTTTCCAGGATGGTGCTGCCTCCTGAGCTATACACTAGCTCAGGGTAGTTGCTGCGTTGCATGATGGTGTTTCCCCCACCCTTCCCCCATACCTATCTGTCACTGGACCTGACTTGACTTTTCAAGTTGGATGATTTGGGTTTTCCAATAAGCAGAGAAGAAGAGTTTTAAAGTATCTAATTATAACTATCTTTCCTTTCGTCTCAGAGGTTAATGGAAGTCCTTAATCTATCATCCCACCTTCGTCATCATGCTATCTGCCCAGAGTTATGGTTCCTATAACCATCAGGTGTTTGTCAGGCATATTCACATTGATAAACAAAAAGTCCCAGAGGACACAGCAACTGGAGCCCCTTCGATTCTTCATAAATAACCAGCTAGTTGTAGCTCTTTGGGGGATACTTGCAAAACTCTACATCACAAGGCACCAGACCTCCTGTATTCTTGCAGGGCCAGTGGTAGTTCAGGGGGTATACAATAGTGGGATCCTAAGATAACAATTTCCATGTATTTCTAATCCCCAAATTAATTGTATAAAGTGTTTTCAGAAGAGATTTCTAAACTCAGGAGTCCCCAATTTCCCCTTTTTTTTATGGGCCACACCCACGGCACATGGAAGTTCCCAGGCTAGGATCGAATCAGAACTGCAGCTGCTGGCCTACACCACAGCCCCAGCAATGCCAAATCTGAGCCACATCTGTGACCCACATCACAGCTCATGGCAACGCCGGATCCTTAACCCACTGAGCCTGGCCAGGGATCGAACCCACATCCTTGTGGATACTGGTGGGGTTCGTTACTGCTGAGCCACAACGGGAACTCTCCAAATTTCCCTTTAGTTCATATAGGTCTTTTGCTCTTATTATCTACAAACTCTTTATCTCTAACAATGTTCAGATGATAGGCAATCATTCTCTCTGTTCACTAAAGCTGGAGCAACAGCTGCTGCCATAGGGTTGGGGAGAGGAGAAATAGGAGGCTGTGGAGGAGTGAAGCCATTCCCACTTACCATGTCCCCAGAGGACTGCTCTACCAGAAGGCCCGATGATTTGTCTAGCACTTGCACCAGGGTGATTACATGCTATCATCACAACAGCTCTCTGAAGAAACAAGTCCAAAGAGTTTAAATGACTGACCAGCCTAACATTGTACTGTGCACTCACAGCAGATCTGAGGCTAGAATTCCTCTCTACACTTTGCATATTCCGTGAGTTCAGAGCATAGTGTCCTAGTTTCCAGGAGGTAGAGCAGGTAGGATGAGGACTAGGATGAGGATTCTCCCTTTTGACAGCTTCTGGTCATGCTGCCAGAAGTCGGAATCTCAGGAGACAAAGGGCAGGGCAAAGTCAATGCTTCCTTCCACAAAGGCAGGGTGGCAGCTATTCTACAGAGAGCTGGGAACTGGGAATCCCAAAGTCTGATTGGACCATGAATTTTTCTCTCACCTCCCTGCATTCAAAATCTACAATGTGTGAAGTTCCTGTTGTGGCACAGCAGAAACAAATCTGACTAGCATCCATGAGGACGTGGGTTCCATCCCTGGCCTCGTTCAGTGGGTTGGGGATCCGGCGTTGCCGTGAGCTGTGGTGTAAATCACAGACAGGGCTCAGATCCCCAGTTGATATGGCTGTGGCATGGGCTGGCAGCTGCAGCTCCAATTTGACCCCTAGGCTGGTAACTTCCATAAGCCGTGGGTGCGGCCCTAAAAAGCAAGAAAAAAAAATCTACAATGTCTAAGTGTCTTTGGGCCTGAGAGCCCAGCCAGATCATCGGTTCTCCTGGCCGAATGGCCCACTAGCAGAGTTTCGAGCAGTAGGATAACCTCCCCTCAGCCTTCAACTATCCCTCCTTGACCCCTTCTAGCAGCTGTTGCTCTTATGAGAACACCGGGTGATTGTTTCACTTGACTTCCAGACATGGATTTACCAAGCTGGGCTCTGCTTGGGTTGGAGCCAGAGTTGGGGGGAAACAAACAGTTGAGAAAAGGACTACACGTGTTGGGGTTTCTACCATCCTGAACCAAGAAAGGAAGACTGCGGACAGGAAAGGGAGGCATTTGTGACATAGACATCTGCAAGAAAAGGAAGATCTCGAGGAAGTGGGCTCAGAGTTTCTTCCCTTGAGTTGTATGTCTGTTTGAAGAGGCAAGAGACAAGGAGACAATTAGCTTATTTCTGTCCTGCCAGCTCCTCGGGTTGGCAGCGATATGCCCTAGAGACACCTTCTTTTTCAGCGTGGTCATTAGCAGTTCTCTAAGAACTGGGAGCCTCACAGAAGGCACATTAATTTAATCCCTTTCTCATAAATAAGAGGTCTGATTAGGATACCCCAAGGAAAGAAAGATTATGGTGAGCAGACACATGGCCTGGAAAACAACTAGATTCCCAAGCAGCTCTAGTCATCATGGTTTCGTTCCCTTCCTCTTGCATAAGGTCCCCGCTTTCCCTCCGTATGTCTGCGCTAGTCTCCTCTCGCCACTGACTGGAACACTTTCCCCACAGTCTTCAGGAAAAGCTCCACGGGTTGCTGGTCTGACTGCCTTAGCTTGTGACCATCAATCCTACTGGACAAAACTCTTCGTGCCTGGTTACCTTATCTGTCACCAAACTGCGGGGCCCATTCCTGGTACAGTCAAGGTCACCCCTATGCCACAACTAGCTGCATTTGCTTTCCTGACCAGGAGGCCAGCAAGGAGAGTACTGGACACGGCAGATACCACGGTTAATAGGTCCGGTTCAGAGGACTTCCCTCTGAAGGTTTCCATCAGCCCTGGTGACAATTCACCTGTGAGAGATTCAGCTGAACACGAGAGAGACAGGGCCAATTCTCTGTGTATGTGGAATAGGCAACTGCTCATGCCCGTGTTGCCCAAATCATGGGCCTCAAACCCCTGTGTCAGGTTCACCTTAGTGTTTTGTAAACCTGCAAACTTCTGGGCCCTACCTCAGACCTACAGATTCAGAATTTGGAGTTGGGATGAGAGAATCTGCATAGGTAACAAGCTCCTCGCATAACTTTGTGTTCACTGAAGTTGAGGATCTCTATTCTATATTCTTCAAGCTTAATTTGAGTTGCTGCCTCTTTCTGGAAAGTTCTTTTCCCACTATCTCTGATTAGCAAAATCCTGCCCCATCCCTGGAGACCAAGCTCAGATGTAGCTACTTTAATGAAGCTTTCCTTGATCTCATGTCTCCTTAACTCCAACTATCTCTTGTTGCCACGTGGTAGAGGATATTGGCCATATAAGATCTGGGGTGCAAGAGAGTGCTGGGAATATGAGAAGCACATCTGGGATGGAGCTGTAGGAAAGGATTTATGTTTTGTCCCCAACTTTTTTTTTTTTTTTTTGGCCACACCTACAGCATGTGGAAGTTCCTGGGCCAGGGATTGAACCCAAGAGAACTCTTTGCCCCTGACTTTTTATTTTATATATATATATATTTTTTTTCTTTTTTGCAATTTCTCGGGCTGCTCCCGCAGCATATGGAGGTTCCCAGGCTAGGGGTCGAATCGGAGCTGTAGCCGCTGGCCTACGCCAGAGCCACAGCAACGCGGGACCTGAGCTGCGTCTGCAACCCACACCACAGCTCATGGCAACGCCGGATCCTTAACTCACTGAGCAAGGCCAGGGATCAAACCTGCAACCTCTTGGTTCCTAGTCGGATTCGTTAACCACTGAGCCACGACGGGAACTCCACCCCTGACTTTTTATTTGGAAAAAACTGAAAATCAACTATGATGAATACCAGCTTAGTCTTCACCTGGAAGTTAGCATTTTAGATCTGCACATATGCTCTCTCTCTCTCCCCATACACACATGCACACATGTAATACAAACACATATGTATCTGTATGTGTTTGGCTATAACATCTGAAGTTAAATTGCAGGTATCGTGCCACTTGACACCTAAATATTTTAGCATGTATCTCTTAAGAATAAGAGCATTCTCTCATTCTCTTGCATAATAATAATAATAATACCAATATCACATCCAAGAAATACAACAATGATAGAATATTATTCAATATTGAGTCCATATCAAACTTCCTCAAATTATCTCCAAAACACCCTAAGCTGTTTGGGTGATTCAGGATTCAATTAAGAATCATCTATTTCATTTCCTTGTCTTTTGTTTTTTGTTTTTGGCCACATCATGTGGAAGTTCCCAGGCCAGGGACCAAACCCGAGCCACAGCAGTAACCAGAGCCACAGAAGTGACAACGCCAGATCCTTAACCTGCTGAGCCACCAGGGAACTCCACAATTTTCTTTTTAGTCTCTTTCAGTCTAGATTCTAGAAGAGCATACCTTCGGCTTTTTTTCTTAACGATACTGATATTTTCGAAGAGCCCAGGTCAGTTGTCTGGTTCACAATCTGGATTTGCTTGATTGTTTCCTCACGATGAGATTCATATTAAACACCTTTGGCAAGACTACTACAGCGGTAATGGTGTTTACTTCCCATTGCATCACATCAGGAAGTTCACATGCCACTGCCCTGTTTTGGGTAATGCTAAATTTGATCGCTTAGTGAAGGTGGTATCTGCTAGAACTCTTCATTGCAAAGGTACATTTTTTCTTTGAAATTAGTAAGTAATCTGAGTAATCAGGAATGAGCCTATTTAACAAGCTCTTATGGTGATTCCTGAGTGCACTAAAGTCTGAAGCACTGTTTTATATGGTGTGATGTGAACGAGGGTCCTCAAAGGCCTTATCTGCTCCAAAATAACTACGGCTTAGCACGTCTGCCTTCACCTTTCACCTCTCACTCCACCTCCAGATACCCTCTCCTTCTTGCCTGCCCCCAAATCCCTAGCCTGAGAGTCATCAGTAGGCCAGATGGGGGCATTGCCTACAACTGAGGGAGCTTGCTCCCCTTACCACTCAGGTCATTGGCCTTGTGAGGAAGAACCCTTGAAAACAGACAAGGTATTTTTGTTTGGTTGGTTGGTTTGACTGTTATCAATAATAATAATAGAGCGAACCAAGCCAGGCATTTTGTATAAATTACCATCATTTGATCCTATGCCAATCTGATGATATTACAGATGGGAAAACTGAGACTCAGCAAAGTGAAGGAACTTCCCCAAGGCTACACAGCTATTAAGAGTGGGAACTGGATTCAAATTCAGTACCAATTATAAAGCCCCTGCTTTTATTTTTTTAATTTTTATTTATTTATTTTTTCTTTTTGCCACTTCTTGGGCCGCTCCTGCGGCATATGGAGGTTCCCAGGTTAGGGGGTCGAATCGGAGCCGCAGCCACCGGCCTACAACAGAGCCACAGCAACGCCGGATCCAAGCCGAGTCTGCAACCTACACCACAGCTCACGGCAACGCCAGAACCCCAACCCACTGGGCAAGGCCAGGGATCGAACCCGCAACCTCATGGTTCCTAGTCAGATTCGTTAACCACTGAGCCACAACGGGAACTCCAAAAGCCCCTGCTTTTAAACACTAAGCGATACTCCCTAATGAGCAATAATTCCACCCGACTTCAGAATTCTCTTACCATTTTCTTCTGAAGAATTCTGGGCCCGCAGCATTTCTGAAAGTGAGGAAGCAGGGACACCGGACTTAGTATCTTTCAAGGTGGAGAGATGGTTTAACAGTGAAATCAATTGGCATTCCTGTGGTCTTACAGCAAGTGAGTAACCGAGCAGGGATGTTGACGGAGAGACCTTAAGCTCTTGCTTATGAATTTGATTTTGATTTAAGAGGCAGCCGAGAGGCGCTGTGATTTCTGACTAGTGCTTGCTGAATCCAGAGTGGGTTCAGGATGGATTAATATCATTGTCCTTTGTGGGGGGAAAAGCTGCTGCTTGATCATAAACAGGCTTGCAGGCTTTGGTGGAAAAGACCAATGTGGCCTAACAGCCCCTTTCTGTGCTTTGCACACTTGATTGACTGTCTTTAGGTTTACAGCTCTCTGTCCAGCCTGTCACAGGGGAAAATGCTACCTCTTAGATTCTAGTTAGCTCAAGAAAACCTCTGGGCCCCACCCCACACCCTCCATTGCCAATAAACAGGGAAAAAAGGCCTCGGAAAGGTGCTCCAAATTCGCGTAGCCCACAGTTTTCTCCAGGCTACTGATGTTCCCATGAGGACGCCTAGTCAAGTGCCGCTGTGAAATGAGAAAAACAAAACAAACAAAACCACAAAAACCAAGACTCTCTCCTGCTAGCATGAGTCATTTGTAATTTGGGGGTTTCCTGCACGATTTAGCTTTGGTTTTAGGTTGCTCATTTCTGAGCGACAGAGGTGTCAGTAACACATCTCTGCACCTGTTGCAAGGTTTCATCTATGGCTGGAGATAGATGCAGACACACAGGGAGAGAGCGTCATCCCAACTTTAGCATATGTGCTGTTAAAGCAAGCACATGTGCTTATAAAGAATCATCCAAGTTTAGCATATGTCCTGATAAATTAAACAACATCACATATAGACACAGAAGTTGGAAGAGGCCTGAGAGGTCACCTAGGAAACCCTCCACCCTGCTCCTCACCCCCTGGCTGCGCATGCTTAGAACAGCTCTACACTGAGAGATCGAAGTTTGGGCAGCTCCAGTGACAAGTTACTTTAACATTCAGAGGCAGCTGGTCTCTGAAACCAGCTTTTTTTTTTTTAAAAGACTTTTATAAAATAAAGTGAAATCCATCCTCCTGATAACTTCTAGTTTGGGAGGCTGCTTCCTTCCTCTAGAGTCACTCAGAACGAGGGATCTCCTTCTGCCCAGGCCCTACCCCCTGATCCTAGAGAGATGGAGACTTCTAACAGCACAGTTCCCAGCCAGGACGTCTCTGCAGGGACTCTTCTCCCACCCCACCCCACCCTGATGTTCCCTTTTGATGGCATGTGTCGCCAAGGTTCATTCTCCCAGTTGGCGCTACTGCTCCTCTATTGCTCTGCTCCTCCCTGCCTAGAAAACCAGCACAAAGCTTCTGGGAGGCTGGGGCTCTGCAGGCCCACTGTGGTGCCATCACTCTGCTTGCCAAAAGTGATTTCATGCAGCAGGTAAGCAAGTGGTTAGAGAGGTGCACTGGGTTTCTGAGAGGCACTAGTCTAGCTAAGGCAGAAATAGGCTCTAACTTAATAATCTGCTCATCACACACAGTAAGAGACACCCTGACTTATTCAAAGACACCGTGGGCGGTGCAGAGGATGAATAAGCATGATTCACTGCCACTCTGGCACCCGGGGCACGAAGAATAATAAAACCTAAAGAATTGTAGCCGCCTGAGTAGTAAATTAAGAGATCCAGGGCTCAGCTAGACTCTCGACATCAATGTTACCATGGCAATAAAGGGCCCCAGCGTTCAGCAGCTATTACAGAGCAGGCGTCTAATAGGCTAGTCTATGTCACAGCCAAAGCCCAAGGGGCTAGCAAAGAAGACCAATTAGCATATCCATTCATTAGGGGCCTCTGCACACTTCTTCTCTTAATTCCAATTAGTTGTTTGTTTGAACCAACGTCTCTTGCCTGCATTATACTCATTAGTGCCTTTTAGCCACTGGAAATAGGCTTGAAACTCCACAAGGACCTCACTATTTCCCAAGCCTTCATTTTTTCCCTAGGGGTCTGGGCTTACACAGTCACTAACCTATAGGCCTTAGTGCTCTGAAATGAAAGCATCTCTCACTGTACAACTGTGCTTGACAGATGGAAACTCTGCTTAGAAATGTGATGTGCTAAGGGTTCTTCCAGGAACCTGGCGAAGTAAGGATCTGGGGTCATTGTCTGGACCATTTAGGTCAAGGAAACCCTCTGGCCTTAGCCAGTGAGCCTGCTGGCCAAGCCTGCTGGCTACTTTGCAGAGGCTAGCTGTTAAGGAGGGGAACTTTGGGCCCTGGGCACCATACTGCCATCATCAAAGTCAAGGAGTAGTTGTTCCTCCGGCTTGAAGGACTGCCCTCCAAGGTCTAGCCCAAACCCCATCTATTCCGGGCTGCCTTCCCTGATCTTCGTAACCCCAAATGAGTTCCTCTTCCTCTGCAAGCTTCAAAGATGACACCCTACACCAGGAAGCATTCATGGGCAGCCTCAGACCCCACATCAGCCTAGAGTTTCCTCATCCACGACCTCAGAGTCCTCAAGGTCAGTAATGCTGGAAGGAACTGGGGTTCTACAGTGCACTCAACAATGCCTGGCAATGGCAAACAACTCAAGCTCCACTGCACATGACCTCCCATAGACTCCCTGAAAACTCAGCCAATCTCTAGGTAGGGAAGTACACAACGGCTCTTCGATGGCTCAGGGGACACCCTCCTCTCTCCCAAACACATCCACAGTTGTGTAAATATCCCACAGAAACAGATGCCATAAACTAGCCCCTCCCATGGCAGAAGCAAAGACTACCTACAGAGTGCTACCTTCTCTTCCTTCCTTTGGGAAAAGGAGGACCCCGTCCACAAGATTGGTTCTGTTCCCTGTCACCAATCTGGCAGTTTTACTGAAGCAGGCAACCAGGAAAGGGAGCTTATAAAAGCAGCTGCTAACATCTGTGCACAAGGACTGGGCATATAGTTTTAGAGACTTGATTCATTTGTCTTTGAACCTGCTATCAAATTCAAAGTCTCTCTTTTCTCCCTCCTCTCCCGCCTCTGTTGCCACTGCTTCATTTGCAGTCCCATTGGCCACTTCTGGCTCCAGACTGTTGCACTGTTGTGCAGATTGGTTTTTCTCCAAAACTGGCAGGAAGGGTTTTCTCCTTTAGTCTCCTTTAGTCTTTTGAGTATGAGTTCATACAGATTTCTGCCTTTGAGATCCTACAGGATTTTGTTATTTTATCACACCCAACAGCTGGCATTCCAGAAGGCAGCCTGGGCTATAGTCAAAATCCACTGCAAATATATTAAGTATATGGCAAACCGCAAATTACCCAGAATGCTAGGGAATGAGAGAGATTCTGGAGAATGGAATATTTGTTACCTGCATTCGTATTACTCCAAATCCCTTTTTGTCTTCCACTCTTGGTTTTCCCCCCACCTTTACTGAGATATAATTGACACACAACATTATGTAAGTTTGAAGTTGTACAATGTGATTTATACACGATATTCATATATCCTGCAAAACGATTACCACCATACTGTTAGCTAACACCTCCCTACATCTCATAATTGCCATTTCTTTTCTATGGTGAGAATACCTAAGATCTACTCTCTTAGCAACTTTCAAGTATATAATACAGTGGGTTTTTTGTGGCCACACCTGCAGCATGTGTAAGTTCCCCGGCCAGGGATCGAATCTGCACCACAGCAACAACCCAGGCCACAGCAGTGACAACACTGGATCCTTTACGTGCTAAGCCACCAGAAAACTCCTATAATTCAGTATTATTAACCACACAATTACCATTCCATACATAAGATCCCCAGAATTTATTCATTTCATAACTAGAAGTTTGTGCTCTTTGTCCAACATCTCCCCAATTCCCCCACCCTCCCAGCCTCTGGTCACCACCATTCAACTCTCTGTTTCTATGAATTTGGCCTTTTTAGATTTCATATATAAGTGAGCTCATACAGTACTTGTCTTTCTCTGTCTGACTTAACTTCACTTCGCATAATGCCCTCCAAGTCCATGCATGTTGTCACTAACGGCAGGATTTCCTTTTTTCTCATGGCTGAATAATATTCCATTGGGTATATATACCATACCTTCCTCATTCATTCATCTGTTGATGGGACACTTCTGTCGTTTCCATATCTTGGCTATTTGAATAATGCTACTCCCTACTCTTGGTTTTTGAAAGCTTGCCAACATGGCTATGCCCTCTTTTTGGCCTTAGTAAGACAAGACCAGTTCACCTATTCTTTGTTTGGTTTTTGAGGTTTCCAAGGACTTCAAGATTCTCATACTTAATATCAGGAATCATACAAAAAGCAAGAGTGAAGGAAATGTAAGAGATAAAGCTCAATGGCTACTGAGACCACGTTATTCCCTATATATTATATTTTGCTTTTATTAAAATCCAAAAAGGGAATGAGTTTCTCCTTTCTTTGTCAGTGCTCTCTTTCTCTTCAAATGAGAGTATCAAGGGAGACTCTTTTAAGGGAGAGTCTTGATTAGTACATTCTAGTAAATGAAGTCTTTATTTTAAACTAACCACTATCGAAGCTGTCTTCATCAGAATAGCCTAGGCTTGGAATTATGACTAAATCTATCTATCTAAGCCATTGGGCTGGTTTTCTTGGTTATGAAGATACCCAGAATCTCAGTATCTGCAACATTCTCAGTCACCAGGGTGTCACTAGGGGTAGGGAGCAGATCTGTGTAGGATCACAAATTCCACTTAGGCCTTTGTAGCCACCGAAGGCTCCAGTGGGGTTAACAAAACAGACTAAAAATGCTATACAACATTCTTGGCTGTTTCTACTAATTTTTCTTTTGTTGGATCCTACATTGGCTGCAGGAGTTATATATGTCTGGGAAACTGACACTGCAAAGTTCTGGCTTGTTCTCTGCCCTGATGCTAAGGGATAAATATAGATCTCAACCACTACAGAAATTTGGCCAGGATTCCAAGGGGCGTGTATGTGAGGGGCAGTGCTGATGGGGCCATTCTGACATGTGAGCTAGAAAAAGGCTTCTTTATGTCCAAGACCCTCTTTGGGCGTAGAGGTAAGCAGGAGCTTGCCCTCTAAAATCAGAATGCATAATCCATATTTAAAGGGCTGGTGGAATGACACAAATAAGGAATATTGTAGGTGGCTTGGTCAGGGTTGGGGGGGCAAAGGGAATCTCTCCTGACACCCTAGAGCCTTTTGCATGACATCAGCCTTATGAAAAAAAGAAAGTTATTCTTGGCCATCTCCCTTCACCCCCAACTCCCACCCACGCCCCACCCCCTGCACACACTAATATCCAACTCTCAATTGAAAAGAACACAACTTAAGATTTCCATTGGGCCCATAGTATCTCAGGCGCTAGAGAAGGGCAGGGGCGGGAAGAGACATGAAGTTGGAGGGGGTGTGAGTCGCTCATCCTCGTGACCAGAATACCTCCCCCTCCCTGTAATGATGAGCTTGCTTTTCCAAAAGGGCTTTCCTTTGATTCAGGGAAGGGGCCAACCAATGAGAGAGGGGCATGTTAGATTATTTTGGGGAAGGGCTCATGCCAGGAGGGTTCACTTTTACTAGGCGCCAAGTATCCCCAGCAACCAGTGTCTCCTGTACCAGCAGAAGCTCCAGAGCTCTCACCCACTCGCCTGCCCCTGCCGCACCTTTGCCCACGGAACAGCCATGAGAAGGCAGCTCCGGTCCAGACGGGCTCCGGCCTTTCCTTACGGTTATGGCTACAGACTTGTGAGTCCCAGGGAGCAGAATATTTTGCTGTCCCTTTTCAGTGGGGTGGGGTGGGCATTGTCTAGGTCTTGACTTAGGGCTGCTTCTCTTTAGGATGGGCAGGCACAGTGAAGTTTAAGGAAGCTCATAGTTTCAAGAATGAGCAGTGATTCCCAGTACCCCATCGTACCCTAAAATGCTGGAGTGAAGGAGGAAGCCCCTCTTCCTGTGCAACAAAGATAAGAGAAGGTGAAGCTGCCAGAGAATAAGGGGTTTTCTAAAAAACTTTCTTGGGAGTTTAGAATTTGAACAGACCTTTTGGAGCCTAGGAGTAGAAGTTTCATTCTAACAGCAAGAAATTCAGCCAAGAGAAGGGAAGGGGAAGAGGAAATGAAAGGCTCTGCCTACCCAGCTGTCTCAGTCCCTTTGGATGGTAGCTTCTTAAGAATCCAGCTGCTCTGTTTCTAAAGCAGAAATTCCAAACTAGAGCTAAAAATCATGGAATCCTAGATAGAAACTGGGAGTAGTCCTAGACATCATCTTTTCAGAACCCCTCATTATGGGGCTCTGGGGCTCAGAGCACAGGAGTGACTTGCAAGTTAGTAGAGGAGCCAAAGTGAGAATGCACGTTTCCCCGCTTCTAATCTTGTGCTTGTTCCATTATACTTGCAGCATGCAGCTCCCTAACCCTCTGATCCTCTACTACCCATTGCCTCCCTGCCGGCCACCCCACCCTGCCTAACATCCCCCCTTCAATGTCACCATTCATCCCCAGGATGCATTACAAATTTCTTTGCAGTCAAAGTTTCTTTGCATTTACTTTGCTATATAAATCATTAATATATGCCACATGTAGTGCCTTTTGGCAGGGAGAAATATTCTGAAATCTCCCCCAGAGAGGGTTGTGATCTGACCCCCAGGAGGAAACAAAGCTTAATCCATTTTTTCTTGGGAAATGGCCACTTGCATAACCAGGGAGCTAAGTGAAGACTGTCAATTGCCAGGAGACAAGACCCAAATGCTTCTAACCCCATATCAACCTGCAGAGACCTTCTCTTAACTCTCCAGTCAGAATTGGCAGAATCTCTATTTTGACATTCCCCAAAGTCCCTTTCAGCTCTCAGAGCAGTCACAGTCTGCAGGGTATATATAACTATTCCTTACTTAGTTTCTTTTCTCTCCAATGCCGCTAAAGTGTTGTGTATAATTTCAGTTATTTGTCAACTGGTTTGGATTTTAAATGCATCAAGGGATCTTGAACTTTATATGGAATATGCGATGAAATTTAAAAAGAAATTATTTGATGCAGTGAATAATCGTGTGCTAATGTCTCTTTTAAAATTAACCAACCACTCGAATGTTTACAGGGTGTTACTCAATGCAGGGCACAAATTTATCCTTCGGGTCATACTGCTTGTTTATGTATTTGTTTATATGTTTATATATTTAGAGTGCTCAAAATGGAGCCGCCTTCTGCCCTTCAGACGCTTCCCTTTTAGGGGAACATGACGGCCCCAGCACACACCCACTACCCTACCCCGGCACACCGCACATACTCAGCCACATGAGGCCACTGCCACTTTAGGAAACTGACCAAAACAGACCCTCGCATGACCAAAGGATTCCCTCCTGGATTCCGTTAAAACAGTCGCTTGCACAAAAATGCCTTTCTTGTTCAATGTAAGGATCTCCTATACCTGGAAGCTGGGAAAAGATATTTGAAGTTCCTGAAGCTCAGGCACTGTGAGAGCCGAGGGGAAATTCGCTCTGAAAAGGTTAATTCTTCCCGGAAGGGTAAAGCTTTAATGACAAGCCATCTTTAATGGGATTATCCTGAAAGCTCATATCTACAAATAAAATCAGGCTGAGGCCACAGGCAGCTGTCTCCTCCGTGGAGCAGAGGTGGAGTGCAGGCAAAGAGGCAACAAGGAGAGAAAAGGAAGTTGTTCAGAAAATACAAAGAGAATATAAGCTCCTCCATGTTGAAATACGACACTTCAAATTCTCTGAGGCTCTCGAGTTGCAGCAGATTCTCTGGGGGCCGTGATGACTGCCCACCACAGCCCACGTGAGCTCTGAGGCTAGGGCAGCAAGCTCCGTGAGAGCACTCCGCCAGAGTCCTGGTTCAGGAACTTTAAGTCAGGCAGTTATCGCTGACATTTGTTCCGTACCCACTAGTTACCTAGCCGTGGGCTCCACAGCCACCAAGGAGTTAGAAAATATGCACCCTCTGGAGTTCCCATTGTGGCTCAGCAGTAACGAAACTGACTAGTATCCAGGAGGATGCAGGTTCGATCCCTGGCCTCACTCAGCCGGCTAAGGATCCGGCGTTGCTGTGAGCTGTGGTGTAGGTCATGGATGTGGCTCAGATCTGGCGTTGCTGTGACTGTGGTGGAGGCCAACAGCTGTAGCTCCGATTTGACCCCTAGCCTGGGAACTTCCATATGCCGCAGGTGTGGCCCTAAAAACAGAAAGAAAAAGAAAATATGTGCCCTCTCCTCTGGGTGCTCGAATGTGGTTCTGGAGGTCAAATGGGTACATGTGTTCACACACAAGGGAAAGAGATTTAAGAACATTTATTAATCCATTCAACATTGAGTGATGGGATTTATTTTCCTAAGCCTTACCCTCTGAGTCCTTGTCAGAGTTAGAAATCCTCAATTATAAGTGCCTACAATTTTTTGGAAACACAAAATCTAACACATTGTTGTGCTCAGTAAATCTGCTAAACCACCTCTAGGCACTTGTGCTCGGCATGATAGGGGAGACACATCACTGTCCAGGTTACAAAAGGACACAGGTTCCAAGGCTGTCAGCTCTATCATGAACTTACTCCATGATTCTGGCTAGATCCTGTCCCCTCTCTGGGCCTCACATGGACAAGTGAATCTTCAAGGTCCCTGTCAGTTCTGATATGGTGCATAATATAAAGCTGCACATTTGAACAAATTAGAGAGCAATTCAAGAGTGCTTATAATCAAGAGCTAGACAGCGCTGGGCAGGCTGAATGCTGAGAGTAGAGCCTTGTCATTTTGTATCACTTTTACTGATTCTGAACAATCTAGTTTTCTGACCACCCCACCCCCCTCATGGCAGCACTTTTAGCTGAGTGTCCTCTAAATGGCCTTTGAGGAATCAAGCAGGGAGGGGGCAGCATGGAACCCCTGGCCTCTATCATTTGACACATCCAACCCCAACAGGTGCACAGGCCCTGCCACTCTTCAGATTTGGACAGCAGAGAGCAGGGCGGGTGGCCTCATTTTCTGCTGCTGCAGTGAGCCTTGGCAGGCCCACAAAGAGCAAAGATCCAACTCTCCAGCCCATGGCTGGAAGGCATTGAAATACCATTTGGTGAAGTCTGGGTTTTTCTTTTTCTTTCTTTTTTTTTTTTCTTTAATTTTCTTAGAACCACTCAGAGAAGATTACAGTTTCAGATCTCAAGTGATGGTTGCAATCAGTCAATCAACAAATATGTGCTGAGCATTTACTACGTGCCCAGATTTTTGCCTAGGGTATGGGGTTGGGGCTAAGGAGTATGTTTCCATCCCAACCCTCGGGTGGTCTGTCCAACCCGGTTAAGGCAGGAAGAGGTTCCAGCGTGGGCAACAGTCAGAAAAACAGCAAATGACCCCTCCACCCAATCTCTTGTTTCTTCTGGGAAGACAGTATAAGTTCTGGGGAGGGATATGGCAGCCGGCGTTTCCTCCTGATCTGTGTCCCAGGCTATTTTTAGCCACAACTTAGGTTGGTGAGGTTGAGCAGCTGAAAGTGTACAGGATGTCAGGACAAAGCTGGCTGGGACTGAGAATTTGCCATCACCGACACAAGTGTGTGAAACTACTCCTTCCTCCAGTTGAGCTCAGCTCTGCCCTGAGAGGCCATAGTTAAGCGGGAAGCCAAGGCCTCAAGACAGAGTAGTGACATGAGCAGTCCTGGGGGAAGAGCTCAAATACCTGAAGCTGAGAATAAAACTTTTGCACCTCTATGGAAAGAATATTGGGTCAAAGGGGTCATAGAAAGGATATTTCCTGCAAAAGAACAGAGAGAAAGAAAATCTGCCTCTTGTAACAACAGGTATGTTTATGGGTAAGTGGACATCTGAAGCCTCTCCAAATACTGAGTCGCTTTCCATTTCTTTTTGGCTGGTGGGATGCGCTACTGGAAATTTTCTTTTCCAAAAAGGGGATTGTGTTTTGTCACTGTTTCAGGATGACCAGGATGAAGTGAACCAAAACTACTTAGCAGATGAAGAGGAAGAAGCAGAAGAGGCTCGGGTGATGGTGGTACCCGATTTGGAGGAGGAGGAGAAAGAAGAAGAGGAGGAGAAAGAAGAGGACGAAAAGGAGGAGGAAGAGAGTCACCATCAGGACACACGCAGTGCCTGGTGGCAGAAACTGCAGATCGTGAATGAATACCTGTGGGATCCGGAGAAAAGGATGTCTCTGGCCCGAACAGGTCAGAGTCTGAGTAAGTCCCAGTTGTCCCAATGCCCCAGTCGGGTGTCCTTTGCTTTGGGCTTGGTGTCCAGGACTCCTTTACCATACGCTGGATGGGCTTGTCGGCAAACTTCTCCTAGCATTTCATGTAATGGGATCAATGCCTAGGGAAATAGTGGGCAGAGCCCAACAAACTCCAAGTGGGTGAACAAACTTGACTGTATAGCCGAAATCCACTGGGCTGAATATCATTTGCAGTGCAGAGACAGTAAGAATGAATTGAAAAAGTGCAGACTTTTTTCAGCCCCAGCCCTGATAAAAAAAAAACTTTGGGCTCATTATCATCCTTTCTGAGCCTCAGATTCCCCAACTGCTAAATGAGGGAAACAGTATCTGCCTGGCCCCTCTCACAGGATCAGCCTCAGGTTCTAATAAGATGTTAAAATTGCAAAGTCAAAAGTACTCTTCCTGGAATATGAGGTTCAAGTCCCTGCTAATCTGACCAAGGGTTTGTAAACCTCATCATTTCACCTTGTAATGTCAGAGGAGAGCCAGGGTTGCCCCTGGCCCCAATTTACGAGTGCTTTATGCTCCCGTGGTGTATACAGAGAAACAGGGTAAAGGGATCATTTCCAGAGATTTAAGGCTGAGCCCCCATATTGCATGGTCAATGGCAGAATTGCAGTCCCTAGCATTTCCTCTTTGCAACACATGCTGCCACCACTTTTACCTCACAACTTCCCTAGCACTCCTCTCTCAGGGTCCTACTCACCTCTTGAACTATTAAAATGCTGATCCTTCTCAGGAGATTTAGCTTGGGGTACAATTCACACTCACCACACTCTCTGCACATCCCAGAAAAAGAGCAGCTGCTGATTTGGAACTCAGTGAACTCATAGGAAAAGAGAAAAATAGATAATTCTATGGCTGAAATAAGAGTCCCCCGGTGCCAAGGGTCTAAGTTGCTCAAGTCGATGGTCATCCCTCCTAAAGGCCCCCTAGGCTGAGAATTCTCTCCTTTGCAGTTTCTGTCTCTAACTCAGCTCAGTCCGGGTGAGACAGCCAGCCCTGCTTCCTGGAATTAGGAATAGCAGGTGTGGGGCTCTGAACAACACCCACCTCCTTTCACCCCTCTTCAGTTCCCAGTCCCACCCCTGCCCATCCCTCGAACTCTCAACTGGAACAAATGTACCATTCAAGGAACATTCCGACATTCTGGAAGCTGCAGACAAATGCTGGACACTCACGGGGGCTCCGAAGGGGGCACAGCTGTTTCTCCCTTGCCTAAAGAGGACTGGAAAAACAGGCCTTGTGAAATGCAAGTGTGATTCTGGGACAGGGAGCCCTATGTTAACCCTTAAACAGCCAGCCATTGAAACTTCAAAAGATGAGTTCGTCCAAGCTGTGCCTGTGGAGAACAATCCACAGGCCAATAAGTGGGGATGAGGGAGGAAGGTTTAAGTGTCCAGGGAAGATATGGCAGTGGGGACACTGCATGGCAGGCCATATCCTGGTCTTTGGGTAGCGGGCCTAAGGAGAGTCCAGAAACTCAGGCTTCTTCTGCTGGCTTGCCCCTACCTAGGCAAAGGGCAAATAGTGATGTTAATGCCTAGGCCACCACATGCCTTGCCACCCTCTTGCCTGAGAACTATGTGCCACGTAAGCTCTCACTAACCCTGTCCCAGCCTGGACCTCAACATAACCAACATAGTCACCCAGCCTATGACTATATTCTGGGCTTTCCCTCTGATAGCTGGGTATTCTTAGGAACGATACATTATTTTATTGGGTACTGACAAGAACTATATGAGGTAGTAATATTATTATCCCCATTTTACAGATGCAGAAACTGAGGCTTAGAGAGGGTAAGTAACTTATCTAAAGTCACACAGTCAATAAATAGCAGCACTGGGACTCAAATCCAGGTTGGATGAACACTGGAGTTCATTCTCTTGCCAGAACACCACACTGTTTCATGAACTCTAACAACTAGCAAGGCCCTGATGGGTAGGGCCTCAGGACCTGATGGGGTGTTTAGTGGACAGAGTGAAGAGCTGGGACTGTGGGTACCTAGTCCATGCAAGTTATAATGGTCTATCCAAGTTTGGGTGGGGCATTCAGGAGAGAACCCTGGCTTACCTAGAGGAGCAGCCCAAGTAAAACTTGGACATTCAGAGCAGACAGGACCGGAGGGATGAGTGGGGTTTTGCCAGGAGGTGGGTGTAGCTGAGATAGTTAGCACATCACAGACTCCAGGGCACAGACTGCTGGGTAAAGCCGAGGGGACTCATTGCTAATGCCATTCTCCTATCTACAGCTTCCTGGCCACACATCCTGGGCAAGAAAGGAGATATCTCTAAGGGAATGTACCTGTCCTCTATTGCTTTCCTTGCATCTATAAAACTGAGCCTTCTGGCCCCCCAGGATGGCTCCAGCTGTTGATCTGTGGCAGGATGGGTATGGGGGTAGAAGAATGGAGGAGGCGGCACAGGGCACATCCCGTCAGGACAGCTGGTGGGCAGCAGCCAAGTATCACAGGCACACAAGGTGCTGCTGTTTCTTCTCCAGGGACTCCGACTGAACCAACATGGTCATGTTCCAGTTCTGCTTTAGTTCATCTTATAAAACATAAAGCACCACTTCGTTAGCTTACTAATAATTTTTTTCCTCTTTTCCTGCACTCCTTTTTTTGGTTAATTTTATTTGGTTCATTGTTCAATTAAAAATTAATATTTGGATTTGATCTTTTTATTTTATTTTTTATTTTTGTCTTTTTAGAGCCACACCCGCAGCATATGGAGGTTCCCAGGCTAGGGGTCTAATCAGAGCCGTAGCCACCGCCCTACACCATAGCCACAGCAATGCGGGATCCGAGCCACGTCTGTGATCTACACCACAGCTCACGGCAACGCCGGATCCTTAACCCACTGAGCAAGGCCAGGGATCGAACCCTCAACCTCATGGTTCCTAGTCGGATTCGTTAACCACTGCGCCACAACAGGCACCCCTGATCTTTTTATTTTATTTTTTTATCTTTTTAGGGCCACACTCACAGCATATGGGGGTTTCCAGACTAGGGGTCAAATCGGAGCTGTAGCTGCTGGCCTACACCACAGCCACGGCAATGCCAGATCCAAGCCGCATCTGCGACCTACACTACAGCTCATGGCAATGCCAGATCCTTAACCCACTAAGCAAGGCCAAGGATCGAACATGGGTCCTCATGGATGCTAGTCGGATTCGTTTTAGCTGAGCCACGACAGGAACTCCTGGATTTGATTTTGAGTACAGCAAAGTTATGTGTTTTTTTTCCAGTTTCTGGTTCATGACTCAGTTCAAATCTGTACTTCCATCATGTCACTGCTGTGAGCCAAACTAGATATTATTTCCCAAGAGGGCCCCAAGGAAGACTAGAAAGAGCTTCTCAGCAGCAATCTTTTGCTCATTCACTCATTCTATGCTGCCTAATTCTGGGGCAAACCTAGTCCTAATCCAGCCCACAGAGGAGGAATTCACAAAACTATGCTTCTGGTCCTATGGCAATATTAATATTAATAATAATAACAATGATGAAGACTGCTATTCATAGACGTCTTGGTACTTGCCAGGCTCTGTGCTATGCTATTTATATGCATTATTCAATGTTAAGAAGTAAGTGCTGTTATTATCCTCATTTTACAGATGAGGAAATTGAGGCCCAGAGAGGTAAGTAGCGTGTTTAAGATTAAAAAGGAAGTGATAGAGTCCAGACAGGATGTAAGGAAAGGCTGAGTTTCAAATATTGTTAGGGATATAGATCAGAATATGAGGTAAGTGCTAAATTTACCCCATTTTACTCAGGGTGCCAAGAGGTTCTATAAGTTGCCCAAGCTCACAGGGAGCAGGTGTCAGTAACTAAGTACACTTTCTCCCTCCTCCCTCCCCCATCCTGGGTTAGTGGTTTTTTGTTTTTTTGTTTTTTTGTTTTTGTTTTTTGTCTTTTTGCCTTTTCTAGGGCCGCTCCCGCAGCATACGGAGGTTCCCAGGCTAGGGGTCTAATCCGAGCTGTAGCTGCTGGCCTACGCCACAGCCACAGCAACTCGGGATCCGAGCCGCTTCTGCGACCTACACCACAGCTCACGGCAAGACTGGATCCTTAACCCACTGAGCAAGGCCAGGGATCGAACCCGCAACCTCATGGTTCCTAGTTGGATTCGTTAACCACTGAGCCGCAAAGGGAACTCCTGGGTTAGTGTTCTTTTTAAAAGGCAGAGCCACTTGGAGCTCCAGTCCTGGCTCAGCAGAAACGAATTTGACAAACATGCATGAGGACACAGGTTCGATCCCTGGCCTGGCTCAATGGGTTAAGGATCCGGCGTTGCCATGAGCTGTGGTGTAGGTCGCAGACGTGGCTCGGATCCTGCATTGCTGTGGCTGTGGTGTAGGCCGGTGGCTATAGCTCCGATTGGACCCCTAGCCTGGGACCCTCCATATGCCGCAGGTGTGGCCCTAAAAAGACAAATTTTTAAAAATAAAAAAAATAAAAGGCAGAGCCACTTAAACTTTTGCCAAAGGTGAATAAGATTTGAAATACATAGGGTGAAACCTCACTTTGCCTTCATTAGAGGCAAGTTTAGTGGAAATGAATCAAAAGTTTGAATTACGGGCTATGTGAAAAGAAATGCTGTTTTCATCACTTACGAATACATATAATCACCGGCACCCAGCTGCTAGGACTCTTTAGGGCACCTGCTTTAATGAATAACGAAGAATTATTTGTACTTAGGACATCAACCGTTGCCCAGAGGACTCCCAAACAATTTGCCCTCTGCGGTAATTTAAACTCCACTCCCCTGTAATCTTCTTCATGGTCATCATTTGCTCAGCAAGCCCTCCATCGGACATGCTGTAAAGGTAAACTGCAATCAGACTTCTGACACAGTTCTCACCAATTCCAAACTTGTGGAATCTGAATAAGCAAGGACATACTGAATCTGGGGACTTAAGAGGGGAAAAAAGTCATGTCACATCTTTGGTTGGACCTGTTCACGAGTTCGAATATGGAGGCAGCGCTTGTTGGCCAGCACTGACCACCCTCATCTCTGATTGTTCTGCAGGCCTGCTCTTAGTCATTTACTTCTTTTTCTATGCCTCCCTGGCTGCTGTGATCACCCTCTGCATGTACACGCTATTTCTGACCATCAGTCCTTACGTGCCGACCTTCACCGAGAGGGTGAAGCCTCCTGGTGAGTGCCCAAATACCCTGTGCTGTCAGAGCTTGCTGGACAGAAATCTGCTTGCACAGCATGTTCAGCCTCAATTAACTGTGGCTCTTCCCGGTAATAACTTAGGGATTCAATTATTAAGAGTAAAAGTAAAATGGTACTTGGCAAATTATGGTCCTTTTCATTTTGATGGCCTGGGGGGAAATGGTTTCATGGGAATCAATACAAAAAAAATTATCCCAAGAATGGGTTAATATATCCAAGACCTGTTTTCATTGCCAGGAGTTATGATCAGACCCTTCGCCCATAGCCTTAACTTCAACTTCAACGTTTCTGAACCTGACACTTGGCAGCATTATGTGATTAGCCTAAATGGCTTTCTCCAGGGTAAGTAAGTTCCTCTCAATGGTGAGAATCTCTTTGGAAAGGTGATGGATGGGAATTCAAAATTTAAAATTCACTTGGCACAGAAGTCCCAGTCTTACTAACACAGCCCATCCTGATTTTTCCTTACCTTGCATTCCCCCTCGGCACCTGCAGATACAATTAAAACTGTTCTGGTTTGTATTGTATGTTGCCTTGAAAGCATGTAAGTCAACTCTCCAGCAAAATAAGTTCACTGGGGCAGAGGACTTGTTCTCTCTTCCCGAACACCCTTTAGCACCTAGTTATGTCCTGCGCACATCCAGATGGCTCAATAATGATCAATTGTAAAAGATAATTCTGGGGGGAGGGAGTGGTAAGCAAAGAAGAGAATTCTCCAGAACTAGAAGATTCCTGCCTCCTATACTTTCTCAAGGTAAGACGATTCATTTATTGAAGATGATCCATCTTACGGGAGGAGAACAAGGGTCTTTATTTACATAGCAGTCCAAAAGGGAGTTGGGAGAAAGAATCTCTAGGTGGCAGTCATTCCAACATTTTGATAGCAAGTGTTTTCAAGATGCTTATCTCTACAGCATCATCAGATACACTTTCAGGGACAAATGAATAGCTTTTGGGGAAGCCCTTACACCGGATAAAAACTAAGGTAGCAGCTTGGTTTTTACACCAGATAAAAACTGAGGTAGCGGCTTGGTTAAGTTTAAACCTAGAGCACACAGGCTCTGTATTTACCCAGCTATCAAAGAGGAGTCCCCGTGGGTTTACACTGTTGCATCTGTTATTTGTGGGAAAAAGCTAGTTAGACTGGTTTGAGTGTCCCAGCCTGGCTGAAGTGGGGTGATGGGAGTAGCCAGCAGAATGTGCACTGAACTAAGAGGATTCTCTCATGTGATGGGAAGTGTTGTTTCAATGTATAAATGTTGTCACTGAACTTTAACTCTACATAGCAGAGTCTATTGTCCCCATTTTACAAATGGGGGAACTGAGGCTCAGAAGGGGAAGAAACATGATCAAAATCTCTTGGCCACAGAGTGTTTAAACCCTTGTTTTTGTTCTTGACATCCTTGCTACTCCAAGTGTGATCCAGGGACCAGCAGCATCAGCATCACTTGGGAGTTTGTTGGAAAAGCAGAATCTCAGGCCTCACCCAGACCTGCTGAATCAGGATCTGCATTTTAACAAGATCCGCAGGTGATTTGTATGACCTTTAAAGCTTGAGAAGTGCTGCTTTTCATAATTCGTTGCCATATGAGCAGGAGTTAGACACTCAGCTTTGTATTGGTAATGCTCAGGGTTATCTTTTTAAGTCTGAGCTTCAGATTCCTCACCTGTAAAATGAAAGGGGCTGGGTTCTGAGTCCGTGTAGTTCCATTTTGGCTCCCTAAATATTTTGGGTCTCGTATCCAGAACAATATCTTCTTTTCTTTCAAAATGCTTGTGAGCTATTGCAAATGTATTGCCAGAATTTCCACTGAGGACATCCCTCCGAGAAGGTAGTAGATGGAAAAATAGTCATTCTAACCCAGTGATAGAGGTGGGGAACATTAGGACAAGCATTGGGCTTTTTGGTTCCTAAGTGTAGACAATATGCCCTGTTTAAAAGGAACACATCTCTGAAATAGATGTCCCAGAGTATCACTTTCATTCCCACAAGGACAGGGATTTTGCAATAAGGGTCATGCCCATGTCACATTATTTTTAATGGAACTACCTCAAGAAGAACAATGAGCACGTGATTAGAGCTTCTATTTAGAAAGTTATTATTTGAACATAGCTCTTGTTCTAAAAAAAGAGAGAGATTAAAACTAAATCTTGAATGTAGCTTTGTCAAAGGAAAAATAACGGCTTAGCCATAATTGGAACAGATTTAAAATTCCCTGTTGTTTCCAATATCAAACCCAAGTCACAATCTGTCTAGATGAAGATCTAGCAGTACATTTGAAGTTTAACCTCTGGAGGATCATAGGTGCACAATCTCCTCTGAAAAACGGAGCTACTTGGAATATGAATGCATGGGGGCTGGACCTAACAGATTTAACTGGGTTCCATCATTTAGAACCAAATTGGAAATAATGCAGTGACTGCTAAAGCTCAGTACTATAGCATCTAGTAGCCCACAGAGAGCCCTCTTCTCTCCTTGATATGTGTACCTTGGACACATGTCACATTCATTCTATGAAAAGGGCCACTAACCCTGAGTGCCTCATGTCTCAGGAGACAAGATCTCACCCCTCCCCCTCCCAGTGGAGACCCTGGTTGCCACTGCTGCCTCTCTTTCAACGTAAGCTTCTATTTTGCAGAGTTAACTTCCTCCTGTAAAGAATGAGGAGCTGGTTTATCTCCTCCTCTTCTTCCTCCCCCTTCCTCTTGTCCCCCAACACACACTTCTCCCTCTCTTGCATCCAGTGCCTCTCATTGACCTCCGAGAGAGATGTCTCCTAGGTTGAACTTAAAGAGACTTAACCTAGGAGCTTTGCCCCCTTCTACATACCATGCCTTGATATGATTTACTCTCTCTCCCAAAATCTGCCTACCATATGCCTATTTCTCTCCCAGAAGTAGAAGAGGCAGCCCTCCAAGTTTACAAGTTACCATATCAGAAAAAAAATAATAGAAAACAGAGAAATTTTACAAAGCAAGCACATACAATCCTGGAATGGATATCAAAGAAGTTCCAAGGGAATGAGAAGCAAAGGGACAAGCAATCAAAGGAGACAAGGGGACTAGCCCCAAAGGCTTCTTGGAGGGATGTTGCTGACGAATGGCCTTGGGCACCCAATGCCAGGTCACAGGGCCTAGGACCACCTGAGTGGGCTTTCAGAGGAACACGAGCAAGCTGGAGAAAGAAAACTAGGGAGGAGAATTACTGAAAGCGCTTGTCTAATGTGATCCTTTGCCACCCACACATACTTTAGGTTATAATGACAGTCTTCAAGAGGAAATGAATGTAGATTGTCCCCCGGGCCAGTACTTCATCCAAGATGGTGATGAGGATGAGGACAAGAAGGCCTGCCAATTTAAGCGCTCCTTCCTGAAGAACTGCTCTGGCCTAGAGGACCCTACTTTTGGCTACTCTACTGGACAGCCCTGCATCCTTCTAAAGATGAACCGGGTACACGGGCCCTTGACACTCTGGCAATGATAGTGGATGATCTGGGTAGGAGGGCTCTGGCCACACCATTTCTCTTGGACTCCGTCTTCATACACTGAGTTTGGCCATTTTAACCAACAGCATCAGTAATACAAACAACCTGACCAACCTCTCAGGCAATACTTCTCCCTGAATACTTCCTAAATTTTTTTTTTCCTGGTCTTTTCGCCATTTCTTGGGCTGCACCTGCGGCATATGGAGGTTTCCAGGCTAGGGGGTCTCATCGGAGCTGTAGCCACCAGCCTACACCACAGCCACAGCAACGCAGGATCCCAGCCGCATCTTCGACCTACACCACAGTTCACAGCAACGCCGGATCCTTAACCCACTGAGCAAGGCCAGGGAATGAACCCACAACCTCATGGTTCCTAGTCGGATTCATTAACCACTGAGCCACGACAGAACTCCTGAATACTTCCTATCTTGATTCTTCTCTCACACCCCTAAACCTGCCCTTTGATGCCTCTGTCAGGAATGAGATCCTGAGCTGCTTGGAACAAGGGACTGACATGGGGGTGGGGTGGAGGACAATTCTTCTATGACAAATACATTTTCCTTTTCTCCTGCCATGCCTTAGGTGTGGTAGAGCCTTACCACATACACTCCTCCTGAAACCAGTAAGTTCTTTACATCTTTAGGGTAATCTTGCTGCAGTTACCACTGTATGAATAGCAGGCACAAATACAGTAAGGAGTAGGCTGAGGTGCACAGCTCTAAAGATAATTTGCATTTTCTGCTTTTTGTAACATTTCTGAGAGGGCAAAATAGATCAAGCTTATGCATAAGGATGGGATGACTCAAGGGGAATTAGAAAAGCCCCATTTTTTCTGTCAAATCTGTTTTATTATATTTAAAAACAAAACAACACTGGCTTTCTTTTGCTAGATTGTTGGCTTTCGCCCTGAGCTTGGAGATCCTGTGAAAGTTTCCTGCAAAGTTCAGGTAAAGTACCCTTTTGAGTAAGCACTGTTAGCACATCTGTCTCATGCAAAAAGGTGAGTCATCCTTTCCAAGGGCTTTACCATGGACGGTTGGCTAAGGGTTAGGGAAAGAGTTACTCTTTTCATGACTATACCTTCCTTTATACTTTCGGGCCTCCCTATTTCCAGAAAGCATTGAAATCCTGTGTGTGTGTGTGTGTGTGTGTGTGTGTGTGTGTGTGTCGCACGCACACACACACACACACACACACACAGGCTGGTTTATACCTGTGAAAGGGAAAGACTGAACCTCAGCTGAGGGCCACAGCAGGGAACAACAATGTGCCAAGTCATTAATTGGGATTCTGTTTACACTTTTGCTTTTAGCTCTAATTACTTGTTTCTTTGAACTAAACAAGCGGCTTTCATTAACGTCATTAGTCCCTGCTTTTGAAACTGAATTTCACTTTTTGCAGCAATGACCAGTGGCACTGGGTGTTGCAATAACAAATGACTACAAGGGAAGTGAAAACAGAACTCCATTAATATGCTAATTAACTGTCCTTCAAGGGACCATTAACTCCTATCTCATCTGTGCCAATTAGCTCCTTTGTAGGAAAAAGCCCTAGATCTTGGGTTTGCTTTTTTTTTTTTTTTTTTTTTTTTGTCTTTTTGTTGTTGTTGTTGTTGTCACTTCTTGGGCCGCTCCCGCGGCACATGGAGGTTCCCAGGCTAGGGGTCGAATCGGAGCTGTCGCCACCGGCCTACGCCAGAGCCACAGCAACGCGGGATCTGAGCCGAGTCTGCAACCTACACCACAGCTCACGGCAACGCCGGATCGTTAACCCACTGAGCAAGGGCAGGGACCGAACCCGCAACCTCATGGTTCCTAGTCGGATTCGTCAACCACTGCGCCACGACGGGAACTCCTGGGTTTGCTTCTTAAGCCAGCAGTAGCTCCCCCGTGTTTGATAACATAGACTGCACCCCACCCCCACCCCCGGCCCTGGACAGTTGTCTTGCAAATGTGTGAAGCCAGGTAATCCCATTCTCAGTACTAGAAATGTAGCTCAAAACTCCAGCCTTGATGGTGGCATATCAGAAAGCAGCGAAAGGCAGCATTTATTCAGCCAATGGCTCACATTTGGCCGGAATTTATCGATAGCTTATTAAGTACCAGGTATTCTGCTAGGTGTTGGAGATGCCAAGATAAAATATGATTCTGCCTCTGAAAGGTGCTATGAAAGGTGCAGTGGGGACATTAAAGAAGGAAATTTAGTTCCACATGGGAGGTGGTGACACTTGAAGACGAGCTTCGAAAGGTCAGGTAGTGCTTGCCAGGTGAACAAGGGAGGAAAGACATCCACTCTGTTCACATGTATGTGAGCATGTGTATATATACACACATGGGAGGTGTGACTACAAACTAGAAGAACTGATTCCACAGACCATTCACAAAAAATGAACTTCACTGCTTTTTAGAATATATAAATAAACCATCAGACAGACTCAGTCTTAAACTAGCATATTAATTAGACTGAGTCCTGCTTATAGTTCCCCAGTGGAAGCCATCCATTTTTCAGCTTACATAGAACTTTGCTAAGAACTGTTCTTTTAAAAAAGTATATTAAGAGTCTGTAGACATTCTATAATAATCAATACAGGTCAAATCCCCACCACTTGTGGAAATCAAGCTGGATGAGGTAATTACCAGAATAAATTAAGAAGAGCCCTGTTTATGCTAAGATCAATGATACTATAATGACAGGAGTAATCAAATGACTTCAGTGAGTGATTTGCTGGTAGTGATGCGCTATTTGTCCCTTACTAGCCCCCAGGCCTCTGTGTTACGTAGGCAGAATGGGCAGTCCCCTACATGACAAAATATGATGAGGGTAGACTTGTTTATTTAATCATTCCAATCCTGGGCCCCCTTGCCTATCCTCCTGACTCCACCTCCCATAACTAAGTACTTCAGACAATGTGTTAAGAGACATGCATTTAGGTGAACCAACTACAGCCTGTGTCCCTACACATCAGGTCCCTGCGCATCTGGTCTAACCTCTACTAGGACTGAGCCCACCACGTGTGCGTTGTTGTGGGGTGGGGTTTACTAACCATGTTCCAGCTGACACCTGCTTCAGCTCCCAAACCCAAGACTGGGTGCCAGGTACAGGAAGCTTCTTTGGAGAGGAGCGGGCATGGTAGACCCTCTTGCCAGAGCAACACCAGGCACTACAAGCCCTCCTTTGGAGCTCTTCCGTCTGGGTCCCCTAGGAGCCACCACAGAGCCATGCTGAGAACCTTCAGCCCCCGTGGTCTGGGCCTTTTATTCAGTATTCTTTGAACTGAAAAGTCAAAGCACTTTCCCTAGAAACATTCCTCTGGGAAGAAGTCTGGAATGAGCTATGCCCCGTTCTGGTTTCAAGGTCTTCCTGAGACATTTGGTTATGGGCCACACAGTGATTCCTGGGACATAGGCCCCTTTAGCTCAGGCTCCAACTCATCGAGTGACCCAGCACCTGACATGTCCCTGCTTTGACTTACAGAGAGGTGATGAAAACGACATCCGATCCATCAGTTACTACCCAGAGTCAGCTTCTTTTGACCTCCGCTACTACCCTTACTATGGCAAACTAACTCACGTAAGTCTGTAATCCCTTCTGTCTTAGAGACAAAGGAAGGGCTGGCTGGGATCTATGAGAAAATTAGGGAGTAACAGGTAGTAGCAAAAGAATGAATAGCTGCTGACCAAGACTAGGAGTTTCCTCTACCACTTCCTATCCCAACCACTTCTTTTCAAATCTGAAGGAATCTCAGATACAGTCTGGCCTAATTCCTTTAGTTTACAGATGGAGACATTAGAGTTCAGAGAGAGGAAGTGACTTGCCCAAGGTCACATAGCTAATTAGAGGCAGAGCCAGGAGCAGACAAATCACTTGCCATTGCATTCAATTATGCCCAAATAATCACTTTCCTAAAATTTCTCCCACTTGGACACTTGAGGGAGTAGGAATCCTTCATCTCCAGAAATGGAGACTGGATAAACACTAGTCTTGCTTTGATTCATGGTCTGATATCCAGAAAATCATATCACAATGAGTCAAACTGGTTTTCCCCAGAGGACAATCAGACAACGGACACTGACTTATGAAAGAATCTTGTCATTCCCCACTGTTCTGGGACAGAAAGAGTATGTCAGTTGCTTTAGCCATTTGTGACTTGGCATCATGGGATTCATTCAGTTCCCTTCGTGGAGGTTATTCCATCCTGCCCTGAATACATGATCACTTCCATCCTATTGCCCCCCCAGACATACCCTCCCCTCCTCACATAGGATTCATTGTTTTTCCACCTACAGGTTAACTACACTTCCCCGCTGGTGGCAATGCACTTTACAGATGTAGTGAAGAACCAAGCAGTGCCTGTACAGTGCCAACTGAAGGGCAAAGGCATCATAAATGATGTCATCAATGATCGTTTTGTGGGTAGGGTAATCTTTACCCTGAACATAGAAACCTAATAACTTCAGGGGGCCACTCCTACAAGTTCTGTTTCTGTTTTATTTCATGTTACCTGAATTCTTTTTCTTCAGTCAGGACACAGCCAAATGGACACCTAGGACAGCAGATCATCTTTCCTTGCCTTTGACATATGTACAAAATGATATTGTGGAAGCTATTTGATTTTTAAAGGTAGTCTCTCCTGATGATGAATACATTAATTTCCTTTCCCCTTCCTTAAAACTAAAACCCATTCTTGCTGCTATAAGTCTCACTTCTATGAAGTATAGAAGTAGTCTCTACTTCTATGTAGTGTAAACACAGTATCTGATAAAATTCACAATAGCCATGGAGAATTTCCATAATGATTAGAAATTTATCATGTTTTCTAAAAATTTGTTGTTTTTAGAGGAGAGATCCCTCCCAGCCAGGCTGATGACTCACCCTTTTTGTTAACCTTCCTGGCAAGGTCCTTCCCTGAGAATCACTAACCAGACCAATCCAGAAGACACCTAAGGCCACCATGCCTAGAGAACTCTATATCCAGGGGTGCTTGTGAAACTGGCTGCCTCAAATGGGCGACTAAATACGGATTCAAAGATTAGGTTATCTTCAACTGGGAAATAAGTCAGTGATAACTGGATATTGTTCTGGTATGGACCAGAACAGAGCCCTTCCCTATGACTCTTTTTTGGGAGGTGAGGCCCACTACAGTAGGGGAGAACACCCACCATGTGGGTGTGATTGGTATTTGATTTCTTGCTTTATGGTCTAATCATCCAAAAGGAAACATTCCTGAAGAAAGGTTGGTCTCGGCTTCAGACACAGGGAAAAACAAGGAAGACCATCTCCACCAGCTAATAATTCTTCTTGGGCTATTTGTTTAACAGTAGTGTGATGTTCTTTGAGACCATCAGGCATGGGTGTGTTGACACCCTCTCCACTCCCCCCCCACCACCACCACAGCTCTGGGTCTCCCAAGGGATATGGGGTAAGACAGAAAGCTCCTGCCAGGCCACCCTAAATTCAAGACCCATTAGCCAGCTTTTCATTTGCTTAAAAAATGATATGAGGCAGATGTTTATCCAGGTTGTGGATCAGCCAGGCCGCTTTGTCTTATCTTTTGGCCATGTGACCATTCCACTGCTCCTTAACGCCTCCACCAGGGGGAGGGCTGGGACAAGGAGAAAAAGAGGGCATCAGAGAAGAGCACAGTGTCTCAGGGTCCAAAGTAAGCTTACAATGCCACCTAGAAGTATCCAGAGTCTGAATTTCCTGTACGATGTTTACCTTCTCCCAAAACAGGGAACTGACAGTCTGGTGGTGAAGACAAACGAGTAAAGAAGTAACTAGAATATAGTGCGACAAGAGTTATAAAATTAGTATGTGGAAATGCTATGGGAACATGAGGAAAAATAACTCAAGCTGAGGAAGTAGCAGAGGAACTTTCACATGCAAAGTCACAATTGCGTAAGACCATGGTGTCTGGGTAACTGTGAGCAGTTCATGCAACTGGACTGTAAAGGGCTCAGGGCAATGGCAGGGAGTGGCAGTGGACTGCACTAGAAAGGCATAGAGGCACTGAAAGAAGACTTTGCATTTTATCCAGTGGGTGAAAAGGAGTCATTAAAGCCTTCTAAGCAGGGAAGCTCTGTGATCATATTTACATCTTAGAAAGAGCATTTTGACAGCCACAATGTGAAGGGTGAACTGGAGAGGGGCAAGACTGAAGAATGGGCAGTGAAAGAGAAGAAGGAGTCAAGAGTGACACCAAGGTTTTGAACCTGCCTAGAACCAGTGGGCTGGTGATACTGTTCATTAAGACAGGGAATACACGAGCGAAGCGGGACGGGAGAGGAAGATGTTGAGATCAATTCTGGACATTTTAGGCTTGTGATCTCTATTGGTCAGACATTGATGTGGAAATATAAGTGGGGTTGGGAAGAAGGAAATCTGAGAACAAAAGCAACATTTGCTTAAGTGAACTCTCTTAAGAAAGTCTAAGCTATTTAATCACGGGAATTTGAGCCACTTATGTAAACATGCCACAGCAATCTGGTCTCTCAGGTAGTGCTTCTCTCTTGGCTTATGGTAGAAAGGACTGCTGCTGCTCTTGGAATCTCCTTCCCAGACACCTTCCAACTCTTACTCACAGAGTAGAGGAGGGCTGACTGCTATTAACAAGTGCACAGCAGATCTGTGGAAAATACAAAAAGCAATGAAACTGTCTCCTCCCAACCCCTTACCTTACCAAATTCGATTTTCAAAACTAACCTTTAAAAAGAAACAAACTTAATTATAACAACTTTAAAACGACCTAAAAATGGCCTCAAATAATCAAACTCTCAAGATTTAGTAGTAAAAGATAATAGAGCTGGAAAGGATATTAGAGAGCATTTAGTGAAAGCAACCTGCATTGCATCTGACTCCAGGTCCAGTGCTCTTTCTACTCTGAGCTGCTGCTTACCAGGAAGTACCATCTTTTTAAAAATCAATGAATGACACCCCAAATATTTTAAAACATATGTCAAATCTGAGTTAAAATAGTTAATATTTCACAGGAATTCAACTACTGGTGCTATATTTTATACATAATACATTATCCTGTTAAATACATTGACTATTAAATGGACAAGGAATCATGAATTTTTGTCATTCGGTATTTTTCATTCAATAGAATCCATTTTGTCCACAGTTTCAAAGCAGTACTGAATAGTACTATGATAGTTGGGGATGTCAGCTGGGACATTTAAAAATAGCTCTATTATATGGAACTAGATACTATAATACAGTCATTAAAATTGGATTCTAATGATTCAGTAAACTTCTAATGGATTAATTTAAATAGTCCCCATACTGTGCAGTACCAGGATTTGATTTGTATACCATATGTTGCAATGTACTTGGATTTACTTGACTGTCAATGAGAAGTACTACTTCCGAATGCCTCCATGGTTTTGTATATGCTAGACTTAGGATTTTTTACTCTTTACCCTTCTGAAATTATTATCCTAAAGTTACCTTTTTTAGACATATGTTTGCTGGGAATCTTCATGTAGAAAACATTGTCTTGGGGAGTTGTTGATAACAATAAATTAAAATAAGAAAGAAGTATGATTTCCTCTCTCTAGACTGCACTGATTTTCCCACAGGAGTGCTGGGCAGACATGTGGGTGGAAAATTTGACAACTGACAGCCTATCTCGGTTTAAGACTTTTTTCTTCTTCTCCCTCCCACCTCCCCCCCCCCCCGGACACTTGGGATTTGGCCACAGGAGGATGAAACTAAAAGTTGTTTCATTTTCAAGCATTTTTCCTTTTGCAGCCTTCACGTTCCAGTTTCTCAGAAGACTATTCCTTTCTTCATCAAGGTTGGGCCCTGGTATAAACTGTTCTAACTGTGTGTAGGAGAATAACACTAAGAGAAACTTCGAGATGGGGAGAAGGAAGGAACAAGAATTCAAAGAGAAACTTGATGAAAGTCTAGCTAAGTGACTTCAGGGCACATCTGACCACAAATTGTCTCCCAGAGCAAATTGCTAGCGGTAATTGCAATTAAAGGCAGAAATATTTCCATTCCCTTGTTTGACTAAGCAGCTAGGCTGCAGTAAGAATCCCTTCTTTCCCTGGAAGCTGCCCTGGGCTAAGGTCTACTAGGCTGATATGGTTTGACTCGGGGGTAGGTCCGTGATCCCAATATATTTACCCTATCTAGGTTCTTCGTTAGAGTTGTTTTTCCTTACGGACTTTGAACATGTTAAAGTGGTTTAACCAAATCATACAGAAGTGTGATTTACAAAGTTCGTTGCAGGCTAGGAGGGAAGAAAAACTGATAGAGGGATTTAAAAGGTTTAACAAGGATATGATAAACTCTCAGTCTGACAGCACAGTATCCAGGATATACTTCCTTGCAGGCTCCTGTATGGTCATAGCATCAGTTAGGGTGCCAACAAGAAACGCAATGGAATGATTGGAAGCAGACTTATTTACAAAGATATTACTTATAAATATGTAGATATACAGAACCACAAAGAATAGCACAATAGCTCAGGCTAGTATAAGCTAAACTCTTACCATCCCTAGACCCTAAGGAACAGGGATAGGAAGTGGTTCCCAGAACCCAGAAGGACTGAGTCCTATACAGTTGACTGCCTTGAGAAGAGTAGTGACCTTGCTAGAGGACCAAGCTAGCTCAAGGTGACCTTGTAGGTAGGGAAACAGGAGAATAAATACCTTGATTTAATTTTCCTCCTTCCCTCCAATCACCTGCTGATAATTCCCATTGCCCAAACACAACCAAAAGTCAAAGGGCAAAGAAGCCCACTGATGTGGTCCATATAGGTCAGCCTCCCAAGGAAGAAAGCAGGGTGGAGAAAGGTAGAAAGTACATTTGGAGCAGCAAAGAGGAAATATCTAGCACAGCCACCAAATGGAGATTCTGAGGACAGACTCCTTGGAGCCTGGTACAATGCTGGAACCATCTACCGAACTAATTCCAGTGACTGGGGCAAGTTTATCCTCATGCATACTCTGCTCCATGGCTGTGAGGTCAGAAGCAGTAAGCTTTTCCATTATAAGAATTCTTTTCTCTGTTCGTTAATATTCGTTCCCTTTTCAAATCTCCCCCTTCATACTTTCCTAATTTGATATCCTTTAGTATATCATTTAGAACTCCTTTGCTTGTAAGTGACAAACAAACAAATGAATTTTTTAAAAACCCTCAAACTGGAGTTCTCTGGTGGCTCAGCAGGTTAAGGATCCAGTATTATCAATGCTGTGCCTCCAGTTATAGCTGTGGAGAAGGGTTCGATTCCAGGCCAGGGAACCTCTGCATGCCACAGATGCAGGCCCCCCCCCCCAAAAAAAATTCTCAAATTGACTTAAGGATAAAAAGGAATTTATTGAATCACATAACTAAAAAGTCCAAGTTACTTTGGTTTCAAGCATAGCCAGGTCCAGGAACTCTAAGATGTCATTAGGAATCGGTCTCTCTCCAACTCTGCTTTCCATCACACCAACTTCATTCTCAGGCTCTTCAAATCAAGATATGCAAGATGGCTGCCAGCATTGCCAGACCTACATCAATAAAGGCTAATTCCCACTTGAAAAGATAGCTTCTCTTTCCTGATAGTTCAAATAAAAATTCTTTCTCTTTAATTTTTTTATGAATTTTTTTTTGGCCAAATCTGCAGCATGTGGAAGTTCCCAGGCCAGGGATCAAACCTACGCCACAACAGTGACCAAAGCTGCTGCAGTGACAATGCCAAATCCTTGACCCACTGAGCCACCAGGGAACTCCTAAAAATTTTTTATTAGAGTTTATTTACAATGTTACGTTAATTTCTGCTATACAGTAAAGTGACCCAGTCATACATATATGTACATTCTTCTTCTTTTTCTTTTTTAAATTTTTCTTTTTTATTTTATGGCTGCATTTCATCGCATGTGGAAGTTCTAGGGCTAGAGATTGAATCTGAGCTGTGTGACCTATGCCACAGCTGCACCAATGCCAGATCCTTTAACCCACTGCACCAGACCCAGAACCAAACCCACACCTCAGCCATGACCTAACCTGCTGCAGTTGGATTCTTAACCCACTGTACCACAGCAGGAACTCCACATTCTTTTTCTTATATTATCTTCTATCATAGTCTATCTTGGGAGACTGGATATAATTCCCTGTGCTATACAGCAGGACCTCACTGATTATCCGTTCTAAATGTAATAGTTTGCATCTCCTAACCCCAAACTCCCAGTCCATCCTACTCCTTCCCCCTCCCCCTCGGCAACCACAAGTCTGCTCTCCATGTCTGTGAGTCTGTTTCTGTTCTGTAGATAGATTCATTTGTGCTATATTTTAAATTCCACATATAAGTGACATCACATGGTATTCGTCTTTCTCTTTCCGACTTCTTCACTTAGTATGAGAATCTCTAGTTGCAGCTCAAATAAACATTCTGAGTCTCTCATTGGCTTGAATTGCCTGTGTCCATTCATAAACCAATCTCTGCTGCCACAGGGAGAAACTTCTCTAGTTGGCCAGGCTTGAGTCACATGCCCACCTCTGGAGTTTGGGGTGACATCAATACCACTCACCATGCCAGGAATGAAAGTCAGGGAGAAAGTCAAGGAGGAGTGATCCTTTTGAGGAAAACTAGGTCGATGTTACCAAACGAGGGTGTATGGATAGGAAGTGGAAGAACAGATGGCCGCTACATTTTGTCAGTCAGTGTCCTATCAAATCCTACACCTACTTATGGTTGTATCTGAACTTTTAGAATAAAATCTTTTCAAAATTTTAATATCTCCAGGAGTTCCCATTGTGGCTCAGCAATAACGAGCCCAACTAGTATCCATGAGGATGCAGGTTTGATCCCTGGCCCCGCTCAGTGGGTTAAGGATCTGGCATTGCCGTTAGCTGTGCTGTAGGCTGTAGACTCAGCTTGGATCTGGTATTGCTATGGCTGTGGTATAGGCCAGCAGATGCAGCTCCAATCTGACCCCTAGCCTGGGAATTTCCATATGCTGCAGGTGCGGCCCTAAAAAGACAAAAAAATCTCCAAAGAACAGTCCTTTTACTCTACTCTGGCATTTTGTCAACATCTTTTGCTTGGAAAAAAGGGAAGATGGAAAGAGAGAGAAAGAAACCACCTTGATTTATTCTACTTTGTCTTTACCAAATAAAATTCTTTAATTCAATCTGCATTCAAAGTCTGGCTTGCATAAACACTTTCTTCCCAGATAGAATGATAAAACCTTAATAAAACAGTTAACTTGAATCATAAAAGTATTTGACTTCCATCAGAGCAAACATGTTCACAAACGAGATGCTGGATGAAGGTGACATCCTTTCCCTCCTCTCAATCTTCTGGCTGATGATATCATCTTGCATATAGAAAATCCAAAGGCATCTACTAAAAGACTATTACAGCTAATGAACAAGTTCGCCAAAGTTGCAAGATAAAATACCAGTATAAAAAACCAGTTATTTTTCTCAGAGTCCCCACCATGGCGCAACGGAAACGAATCCAAATAGGAACCATGAGGTTTCGGGTTCGATTCCTAACCTTGCTCAGTGGGTTAAGGATCTGGTGTTGCTGTGAGCTGTGGTGTAGGTCGCAGATTCGGCTTGGATCCTGCATTGCTGTGGCTGTGGAGTAGGCCAGTGGCTGTAGCTTCAATTCGACCCCTAGCCTGGGAACTTCCATATGCTGCAGATGCGGCCCTAAAAAGCAAAAGCAAAAAAAAAAAAAGTGCCGATTGTTTTTCTCTACACTAGCAGTGAGCAATTCAAAATGAAATTAACAAAACACTTTCATTTAAAATAGCATTAAAAAAACAAAATACTTAGGAAAAGATTAACAAAAGAAGTATAAGACTTTTAATCTGAAAACTATATAATATTGTTGAAAATTCAATTAAATTAAAGGACTAAATAAATGGAAAGACACCAGTGTTCATGGATTAGAAGATTAATAGTGCTAAAACAGTAATACTCCCTAAATTGATCTACATTTTCAATATAATCCTTTCAAAATTCCTGCTTCCTTTTTTATTCAGACATTAAAAAGTTTAACCTAAAATTCATATGGAAATATAAGGAACCCAGAAAATCCAAAATAATCTTGAAAAAGAAAAACAAATCTGGAAGACTCATACATCCCAATTTCAAAACTTACTAAAAAGTTAGAGTAATTAAAACAGTGTGGTATAGTCATAAGGAGAGGCAATGGGATAGAACTGAGAGTCCAGAAATAAACCCATACATCTATGGCCAAATGATTTTTCAAAAGGGTGCTATATCCATTCAATAGTCAAAGAATAGTCTCTTTATCAAATGGTGCTGGGACAATCCACATGCAAAAGAATGAATTTGGACCACTACCTCACACCATAAACAAAAATTAACCCTAAATGGATCAAAGATATAAATGTAAGACCTAAAACTATAAATTCTTAGAAGAAAACATAAACTTAAATCTTTGTGATCTTGAATTAAACAATGGTTTCTTAAATATAATGCCAAAAGCACAAGTGACAAAATAAAAATAAGATATATATGATGTCATCAAAATTAAAAAATTTTGTGTCTCAAAGGACACTATCAAAAAAGTGAAAATACAACCCATAGAATGGGAGAAGATATTTGTAAATTATGTATCTGATAAGGGACTAGTATCCAGACTATATAAAGTTCTCACAACCCAACAATAAAAAAAAACAATTAAAAATGTGCAAAGAACCTAAATAGATATTTCTCCAAAGGAGGTATACAAATGGCTAATAAGCATATGAAAAGATGTTAAACATCAATAGTTCTGAGGGAAACGCATCAAAACCACAATGAGATAACATTTCACATTCACAACAATGGTTATAATTATTCTTTAAAAAAGAACAATGAGGAAGTTCCTACTGTGGCGCAGTGGGTTAAGAATCTGACATCAGTGGCTTGGCTCGCTGGGGAGGTGTGGGTTCCATCCCTGGCCTAGTGCAGTGGGTTTAAAGGATCCAGCATTGTCACAGCTGTGGGGTAGGTCACAGCCTGCAGCTGGGATTCGATCCCTGGACTGGGAACATCCACATGCCCTGGGCATGGCCATAAAAAAAAGAATAAGAAATGTTGAGGATTTGGAGAAATTAGAAATTTTATACACTGTTGGAGAGAATATAAAATAGAGACGCCATTCGAAAAATAGTTTGGCAGTTCTTCAAAAGGTTAAACACAGAAGTTCCCCAGTGGTTCAGCAAGTTAAGGATCTGGTGTTGTCACTGCTGTGGCACAGGCTCAATCCCTGGCCCAGGAACCTCCACATGCCATGGGTGTTGCAAAAAAAAAAAAAAAGGTTAAGCATAGAATTTATCAGCAATTCCACTCCTAAATGTACACCAGAGGTAACTGAAGACATGTGTCCACTCAAAAACATGTACACAAATGTTCACAGCAGCATTAATCATAACAAAAAAAAATGGGAACAACCCAAATGTCCACCAACTAATGAATGGATAAACAAGGTGTGACAAATCCATACAATGAAATATTATTCAGCCATAAAAAGTGAAATACTGATCCATGCTATAGCACGGATGAACCTCAAAACATTAGGCTAAGTGAAAGGAGCCAAACACAAAAAGCCACATGTATTTCACTTATATGACATGTCCAGAATAGGCAAATCCATAAAGACAAAAAACAGACCCATGGTTGCCAGGGGCTGGAAGGAGAGGGAATAGAGAATGACTGTTAATGGGGATGAGAATATCTATCTATCTTTCTATCTACCCATCTCTATATGGAGAGAGGGAGAGAAATTTCTGGGCTATATGATAACTTTATGTTTAACTTTCTGAGGAACTGCCAGACTTTTTTTTCAAAGTAGCTGGACCATTTTACAGTCCCACCAACAATGTATGAGGGCTCCAATTTCTTTACATCTTTGCCAATACTTTTACTGTCAATTTTAAAAACTATAGCCATCCCACTGGGAGTGCAGTGGCACCTCATCGTGGTTTTGATTTGCATTTTGCATTTACCAGACGACTAATGATGTAGAGCATTTTTTTTTTCTTGAGCTCACTGGCCATTTGTATATGTATTTTTTTGAGTGATATCTATTCAGATTCTGTGCCTATTTTTAGTTGGGTTGTCTTTTTACTCTTGATTTTTTAGAGTTATTTATATATTTTGGATACTAGACCTTTATCAAATATAAGATTTGCAAAAATTTTCTCCCATTCTACGGGTTGTCTTTTCAATTTTTTTTTTTTAATCTTTTTAGGTCCGCACCCACGGCATATGGAGGTTCCCAGGCTAGGGGTTGAATTGGAGCTGGCTGCCAGCCTACACCACAGCCACAGCAACTCCGGATGCAGGCTGCATCTGAGACCTACACCACAGCTCACAGCAAAGGCCAGATCCTTTAACCCACCAAGTGAGGCCAGGGGTCGAACCCACATCCTCATGGATGTTAGTCGGATTCATTTCCTCTGCGCGACACCAGAAACTCCCATTTCTTGATAGAATCCTTTGAAATACAAAAGTTTTTAATTTCGATGAAGTCCAATTTATCAATTTTTTGTTGTTACCTCTGTTCTTGGTGTCATAGCTAAGAAAATCTTTCTTAACTAAAGGTCATGAAGACTTACTCGTCTATCTTCTCAGTGTTTATAGTTCTAGCTTTTACATTTAGATCTACGATCATTTGATGCTCTGGTTTCTCTTCAGATAGCATTTAGATCTATGATCATTTTGAGTTAACACACTCTTTTAATTACTATATCTTTGTAGCAAGTTGTGAATTCAGGAAGTGGGAGTCTCCCAACTTTGTTCTTCTTTTTAAAGATTTGGGTTTTTTTGTTTTTCTGCATTCCTTTAATTTCCATATACATTTTTGGATCTGCCTGTCCATATCTGCAAGAAAGTTTCTATTTCTTTTTTTTTTTCTTAAAGTTTCTATTTCAACGGTTGCTTTAGAGTTTATACCAGGATTTCTCAATCTCAGCATTATTGACATTTTGGGCCAGGTAATTCTTTGTTTGCGGGACTGTCCTGTGTCTTTTGGAATGTTTGGCAGCATCCCTGGCCTCCATCCAATAGATATCAGTAGTATTCCCTCAGTTTGGGAAACCAAAAATGTCTCCAGACATTGCTAAATGTCTTCTGGAGGTCAAAATCACCCCAAATTGAGAACCATTGGTTAGAGTCTTTATCTTTTTTTTTTGACTGTGCCTGAGGTATGCAGAAGTTCCTGGGCCAGGGATACTGATAATCATTGTCTTATTGCATTTTTTTTTCTAGAGTCTGGCTGAAAATCATCAATTTCATTGATTTCCTTAAATATCAGCTTTTGATTTCACCAGTTTTCCTCTGTTCTAAATTTATTGTTTTCTACTTCATTGATTTCTGTTCTAATTTTTACTGTTTTTTCCTTATTACCTTAATTTGCTCTTACATTTTTGATTTCTTAAAGTGTATGCTTAGATCACTGAATCAGTAACTTTATTATTTTTTCATGTAAGCCCTTACGTCTATAAATGTCCAAGTGTATATACATATATATATATATACATATATATATATATATATATATATATTTTTTTTTTTTTTTTTTTTTTTGCTTTTTGCTTTTTCTAGGGCCGCTCCTGCGGCATATGGAGGTTCCCAGGCTAGGGGTTTCATCGGAGCTGTAGCCACCAGCCTACACCACAGCCACAGCAACGCGGGATCTGAGCTGCATCTTCGACCTACACCACAGCTCACGGCAACGCCAGATCCTTAACCCACTGAGCAAGGCCAGGGATCGAACCCGCAACCTCATGGTCCCTAGTCGAATTCTTCTTTAACCACTGCGCCACGACGGGAACTCCTGTCCAAGTATATTTAGATTTAAACATGTTTATATTTCCTTCTTAGTAAGTTTATGCTTTAGCTACACCTCAAAAATTCTAACATATTGCCCTTATTTTATTCCTTCAAAACACTTTCTAATTTCCCTTTTGATTTCTTCCTTGATTCATGAATTATTTAGAAGTGTACAATTTAATTTCCAGATATTTGGGGACTTCCAGATATCTGTTATTGGTTTTTTTTTCCTTGATCTTTTTAGGGCTGCACCTGAGGCATATGGAAGTTTCCAGGCTAGGGGGTGAATCGGAGCTGCAGCTGCCAACCTACACCACAGCCACAGCAACGCCAGATCCGAGCCGTGTCTTCGACCTACACCACAGCTCACAGCAATGCTGGATCCTTAACCCACTGAGCAAGGCCAGGTATCAAACCTGCATCCTCATGGATGCTGGTCAGATTCGTTTCCACTGAGCCACGAAGGGAACTCCTATTATTGATTTCTAATTTAATTCCATTGTGGTGAGAAAACATACTTCATATTATTTAAATAATTTAAAATATATTAAGACTTGTTTTATAAGTCAGAATATTGTCTATCTTGACAAATGCTCACTTAAAATTTGTATTCTGATGTTTGTGGTTGTAGTGTTCTATAAATATCAATTAAGTTAATTAATCCTACTTTTCAAGTCTACATGTCTACTGATTTTCAGTCTAATTCTTTAACAATTATTCAATTATTAAGAGAGGGGTGTCGAAATCTCCGGCAATAATTTGTTTGGATTTGTCTGTTTTTCCTTTCAGTTCTAAGTTTTAGCTTCATGTATTTTGAACCGCTATGATATTAGTTACATAAAGACTTGGGATTGCTATGCCTTTTTGATGAATGGATCCCTTTATCATTATGAAATGACTTCATTTTTTCCTGGTAATATTCTTTGCTATCTACATTGTTGAAGTTAATGCAGCCATTTGAACTTTATTTTGATTATTGTTAGCACGGTGTAATTTTTTTCCTATTCTTATACTTTAGCCTATTTGTGTCTTTACATTTTATTTTTTTTTTCTTTTTAGGGCCACACCTGCAGCAATATGGAAGTCCCCAGGCTATGGGTAGAATCAGAGCCATAGCTGCTAGCCTATGCCACAGCAACGCCAGATCCAAGCCACATCCGCAACCTACACCACAGCTTGCAGCAACACTAGATCGAATCGCACCAACTGAGTGAGGCCAGGGATCGAACCGCATCCTCATGGATACTAGTCGGGTTCTTGACGCACTGAAACACAATGGGAACTCCTGTCTTTATATTTTAGGTGGGTTTATTGTTGACCACACATAGTTAGGTCTTTCAACTTTTTATCCTGACAATATCTACCATTTATTTGCATTATTTAGACCATTTACATACAATTTGATTAGTGATATGGTTGTATTTAAATCTACCATCTTGCTATTTGTTTTCTGTTGGTCCCATCTGTTCACTGTTGCCCCTTTCTACTTTTTCTGTCTTCTATTGGAATTTATTTAGTTTTTTAACTGATTCTACTTTATCACTTCTATTGACTTATTAGCTATATTGCCTTGTTTATTTCTTACAGGGGGGTTAGACATTACTTTAAGGTTTTGTAGTAGATATCTTTAACTTATTATTCTCTACCTTCAAGTCCTATCACACCAATTCATGTATAGCATAGGAACTTTAGAACAATTACCTTCTATTTCATCTTTGTGCTATTATACATTTTTCTTCTACATGTGTTATAAATACTACACTATCTTGTTATCATGTTTGCTTTAGCCAATTATAACCTTTCTGTTAACATGACTTTAAAAAACAATTTTATTTCATTTTACTCTTGGCCATGCGCACAGCATGTAGAAGTTCCCCAGCCAGGGATGGAACCCACACCACAGCTATAACCAGAGCCACAGCAGTGACAACGCCAGATCCTTAACCCACTGAGCCATGAGGGGACTCTTTAATATGACTTTTTTTTGGTCTTTTTATCTTTTTAGGGCCGCACCCACAGCATATGGAGGCTCCCAGTCTAGGGGTCTAATCGGAGCTACAGCTGCCGGCCTATGCCAGCCAGAGCCATGGCAATAGCAGATCTGAGCCATGTCTGCGGCCTACACCACAGCTCATGGCAACACCGGATCCTTAACCCACTGATCGAGGCTAGGGATGGAACCCAAAACCTCATGGTTTCTAGTTGGATTCATTTCTGCTGCGCCATGACAGGAACTCCTAATATGACTTTTAATGGCTAAATAGTATTATGTACTACCCAGAATAGGGATGCATCAAAATTTATTTAACCAATTCCAAATTGTGAATTAAGGTTATTATATATCTTTCCTTGATGTTAAAAACTACATAGCAATTAACATTCTTGTGGTAAAATCTCTGCACACTTCTGATTATTTCCTTAGGACAGTTCTCGTGGCAAAAAAAAAAAATATATGGAGTTCCCGTCATGGCTCAGTGGTTAATGAATCCAACTAGGAACCATGAAGTTGCAGGTATGATTCCTGGCCTTGCTCAGTGGGTTAAGGATCCAGCGTTGCCGTGAGCTGTGGTGTGGGTCGCAGACGCAGCTCAGATCCCGCGTTGCTGTGGCTCTGGCACAGGCCGGTGGCTATAGCTCTGATGAGACCCCTAGCCTGGGAACCTCCATATGCCGGGGGAGCAGCTCAAGAAAAACACAAAAAGACAAAAAAAAAAAAATTATTTTGGGAGTTCCCGTCATGGCGCAGAAGAAATAACTGACTAGGAACCATGACGTTGCAGGTTCAATCCCTCACCTCGCTCAGTGGGTTGAAGATCTGGCGTTGCCGTGAGCTGTTGTGTAGGTCACAGACACAGCTGGGACCTCGCATTGCTGTGGTGAAGGCTGGCAGCTGTAGCTCCGATTTGACCCCTAGCCTGGGAGCCTCCATATGCCATGGGTGCGGCCCTAAAAAAAAAAAAATAAATTTTTATCTTATTGAATTTTAATTAAAATTTGTTTTATTAAAATAGCATACTTGATAAAGTGCACAATAGCATTATGTCTGAAAACAATGTATATACCCTAATTAAAAATACTTAATGATAGAGTTCCTTCCTACTGTGATGCAAGGGAACAGTGGTGTTTCTGTAGCACCAGGACTCAGCATGATCCCAGGCCTAGCACAATGGGTTAAAGGATCCAGCATCGCCATACCTAGAGCTCAAATCTGGATCTGATCCCTGGCCTGGGAACCCCATATGCTGGCTTATTTCACTTAGTACAATATCTTCCAGGTTCATCCATGTTACAATATGTGACAAAATTTCCTTTTTAAGGCTGAATAATATTCCATTGTTATGTATGTACCACATTTTGTTTACCCACTCATCTGCTGATGGACATTTGGGTTTTTCCACCTTTTGGCCATTATGAATAATGCTGCTATAAACACAAATGAACAAATATCTTTTAGATTCTTTTGGGTATAAACCCAGAAGTGGGATTGTTGGATCATATGGCAGTTCTATTTTTGATTTTTTAAGGAACTTCCATCTTACTTTCCACAGCAGTTGCACTATTTTACAATCCCACCAACAGTGCAAGAGGGTTCCAATTTCTCCACAGCCTTGCCATCACTTGTTATCTTCCGTTTTTGTGATAGTGGCCATGCTAATGGATGTGACGCAGCTCAGAGATCTGTGCTTTTTTAAGGTTGATGTCTAGAGTTTTATTTTGTTCCCTTAATTGGGCCATGTTTCCCTGTTTCTCTGTATACTTTGTAATTTTTTTGTTAGGGTTTGGGCATTTGAAAAACAATCACTTCTCCCAATCTTTAAGTGCTAGCTTCATGCAAGGGAAGACCTTCACCAATCATCCCTGCTGGAGGCTCTAGGACCAAACCTTTTATGATCTTTTGCTCCCCCTAGTGTCTTCTTGCAGAACTACAGGTTTAACATGCTGTTTATTCTCAGTGGCTTCCAAACTCTGGTGCTGGTCCCATTAGTGTTCTGATTCAGGCAAAACAGAAACTAATCCCTCTGGCAGTCCTAGACAAGGCAGAATGTACGACATATGGCCCATTTTCATTCTCTCTGGAGGGAATAGCTCCAGAATGGAGAGTTTCCTCCTGGTTACTCTGTACTATTCTGCACAGGGGGAGTGACATGAATGGATTGAACCAAAATGCCACGAATTTTCTTACCCCCTTTCACTGGAAACCCTCTTGGTTTTACAAGGGCCTAGTTGCTGTAGCTTCTCAACTGGTCTCTAGCATTCTCACAAGGTATTCTGGTCTGTGTATTATTGTTAACTCAGTGTCTCTGTACAGAAAGGAGGGCCTATAGCTTCCTAGATCACATTTTGCTTCCTTTGCCCATTTTTTAATGAGGTTTTTTTAAAACTTATTCAGTTGTAGGAGTTCATTATATACTCTACATATCAACCCCTTATCGGATAGATGACTTATAAATATTTCTCCCTTCCCATGGGGATTCTTTTTCACTATGCTGATTATGTCCTTTCATGCACAGAAGTTTTAAGTCTTGATGTAGTGCAATTTTTCATATATTTTTTAAATTCTGTTACCTGCATTTTGGTGTCAGATCCAAGAAATCATTACTAAACCCATTCTTTTATTTTTAAACTATTTGTGTTTTTATACTTACAGTGTGCTTCTTGCAGGCAACCTGTAGTTCAGCCTTGCTTGCAAATCCACTCTCTGAGAATCTCTGACTTAATCGGGGTGCAACCTCAATGACATATTGCCCCATTTATTCTTTCTTTTTTCTCTTTTGCCTTATTTTTGATTAACTGCATATCATTTATTATTTCATCCTTTTGCCTTTGTTGGTTTTATTAGCATTAGCTCTCTTTTGTTATCTTAGGGGTGTTTTAGAGTTTACAGTATACATTTTTAAGTTATCACAGCCCATCTTTATGTGATATTATACCAGCCCACATACTGTATGAGAATCTTATAACAGTACATTTCCATTTCCTCTCTTCTGCCCTTTCTGTTATTATCATGCATTTTATTTTAAATATATTATAAATCCTACACAAGACTGTTAATATTATTTTAAAAGTTAATTATATTTTAGAAATTTAAATAAGAAAAAATCAAATATGTGTGTATATATATATGCATGTATATCCTTGTCATAATCATTTCCAGTGTTCTTTATTCCTCCGTATAAATCTACATTTCCATCTATCATTTTCCTTCTGCCTGAAGGAATTCCTTTAGCACTTCTTATAGTATGGGTCAGCTAATGATAACTTATTTCAGCTTTTGTATAGCTGAATAAATATTTATTTTACCCTCTTTCTTGATATTGTTAAAAACAAGACAACAGGCCCCTGATGGAGTCACCTATGCTAAGACCCACATCACCAAAGACCCACATCACCCCAGAAATGGAATCTTAAACCAGTCAATCAAGAATTACCTGATAAGGGAAGTTCCTATTGTAGCTCAGCAGAAACAAATCTGACTAGTATCCATGAGGATGCAGGTTAGATCCTGGCCTCGCTCAGTGGGTTAAGGATCCAGCGTTGCCATGAGCTGTGGTGTAGGCCACAGATGCGGCTCAGATCTGGCATTGCTGTGGCTGTGGTTTAGACCAGCTGCTATAGCTCCAATTCGACCCCTAGCTTGGAACCTCCATGTGTTCCAGGTGTGGCCCTAAAAAAAAAAGACAAACGAACAAACAAAAAAAGAATTACCTGATCAGCACTAAGGTAATATTCCTGATATACCCCTGCCATCCCTAAAAGAAAATGATCTTGCCAAAACCAATCTGCTTTTTGCTAGTATAATTTCCTTGTTCCTGCTACCTTCTGCCTATAAAAGTCTTTCATTTGTACAGATCCTTGTAGGTCCTTTCTATCTACTAGATGGGATGCTGCTTGATTCATGAATCATTGAATAAAGGCAATAAGATCTTTAAGATTTACTCAGTTGAATTTTAACAATATTTTCACTGGGTATAAAATTCTAGGTTGACAATCATTTTTTAATTTCAAGACATTAAAGATTTTGCTCCTCTGTTATCTCACATTATTTCTGATGAAATTTACAATCATCCTTTTGTGTAATATATGTCTTGTTCTGGTTGCTTTTTTAAAAAATAGTATTATATTTTAACTCAACATATCCAAAATTTCATTTCAACATGCAATTAATATTTTAAAACTTATTAATGAAATACTTAACCTTCTTTTTTCTTATTAGTCTTCAAAATCCAGCACTTATTAGTCAAGACTAGTCACATTTCAACCATTTAATAGCCATTTGTGGCTAGTGGCTACTGTATTGGACGGCTCAGACCTAGATGGTTTTTGCTAGGCTGAGAACTCATTTTTCAAGAAGAATAAAGAAAAAAAAAGATGAATAAAAAATCTTTTCTTGCCTCCTAATTATTCACAGCTATAATAAAATCAGCAAAGTTCAGGATCAGAAACTTTTATTATTACAAGATATCGAATATAGTTCCCTGTGCTATATAGTAGGTCCTTGTTGTTTATATATTTCATATATAGTTTGTTCTAGTTGCCTTTAAGATTTTCTCTCCCACTCATTGGGAGTAATTTAATTATATATGTCTTGGTGCGTGTTCCCCAATTTTCTTCTTTTTTAATTTTCTTTCTTTCTTTTTTTTTTTTTTTTTTTGTCTTTTTGCCTTTTCTAGGGCTGCTCCCTCAGCATATGGAGGTTCCCAGGCTAGGGGTCTCATCGGAGCTGTAGCCACCAGCCTACACCACAGCCACAGCAACTCGGGATCCAAGCTACGTCTGCAACCTACACCATAGCTCACGGCAACACTGGATCCTTTAACCCACTGAGCAAGGCCAGGGATCAAACCTGCAACCTCACGGTTCCTAGTCGGATTCGTTAACCACTGCGCCACGACGGGAACTCCTTTTTTTTTTTTTTTTTTTTAATTTTCTTAAGGTGTGATTAAGGTTCTTTGAGATTCTTGGATCTGTGGATTTATAGTTTTCATGAAATTTGCAGAAATTTTCAACTATTTTCTGTACTCCCTTCATTGGAAAACTCGAATTACAAAAATACACTTTTCCCACAGCTCACTGATGCTTTGTTCATTTCTTTGGATGCTTTTTCTTCTAAGTGTGTCATTTTGAACAGTTTCAATCCCTACATCTTCAAGTTTACTATTTTTTTTTCTTTTGCAATATCTAATTTGCTGTTAGTCTCATCCAGTATATTTTTATTCCAAACTGCACAGTTCTCAACTCCAGATATTTTATTTGTCTTTTTATATTACACATGTCTTAACTTTTGAACATATGGAGTTATAGTTATAACTGTCTCAACAGTTATAATAACTGTTTTAATACCCTTGTCTGCTAATTCCAATATCTGTCTTAATTCGGGGCTGCTTTTGACTGGTTGATTTTTTCATCTTATTAGGAGTTATGTTTTCTTGATTCTTTGCATGCTTAGCAATTTTTGATTGTATGTCCAACATTAAGAATTTTAAGTTGTTGGGTACTAGTTGTTTCTGGAATCCTACAAATATTATTGAGCTTTTTACCTCGGAAACATTTAAGTTACATGGAAACAGTTGGATCCTTTAGGATCTTGCTTTTATGATATTCTAGTGGATTGAGAGCAGTGTTCAGTCTGAATCTAAGTATCTCTACTACTGAGGCAAGAACCTCAGTATTCTATTCAATGTTCTGTGAATTATAAGGTTTTACTAGTTTGGCTAAAGGGAACAGGTACTAATTCCATGTCTATTTGTGTCCCAATCCTTTTACGTGGTTAATTCCTTAGCTGTGAGTAGTTTCTTCATGTGTATGAGTACATCAGTACTTGAGGGGACTCTTGCAGGAATCGTGTGTGTGTGTGTGTGTGTGTGTGTGTGTGTTTCTTACTCTGTCTTGCAAACCCTAGCTGCCTTAGTCTCCCCAGATGTTTCAGTCCACCTCCTCAACAACTCATGGAGTTTTTCAGGTTCCACCTGGGTTCCCCCTCTTTAACTACTCTCCAGACAGTATGCTGACCAAACATGGAGCTTACCTCTTTGGTTTTCCATTTCTCAGGAATCACTGTCCTTCATTACATGGTATCTACTGACTTGAAAACTATTATTCCATATCCATTGTCCATTTGTAAAAGTGTAGTTCTTTGGTGGGAGAGCAAATCTAGTCTCTATTATACCACCTTGGCCAGTAGTGGAAATCTATCTCCTTTTTTGTTAAATTTTACTTCAAAGTACATTAGTCAGGAGTTCCCGTCGTGGCGCAGTGGTTAACGAATCTGACTAGGAACCATGAGGTTGTGGGTTCGATCCCTGCCCTTGCTCAGTGGGTTAAGATCCGGTGTTGCTGTGAGCTGTGGTGTAGGTTGCAGACACGGCTCGGATCCCACATTGCTGTGGCTCTGGTGTAGGCCAGTGGCTACAGCTCTGATTCAAGCCCTAGCCTGGGAACCTCCATATGCTGTGGGAGAGGCCCAAGAAAAGGCAAAAAAAAAAAGACAAAAAAAAACCAAAAAAACAAAAAAAAAAACAAAGTACATTAGTCAGACTTCAAAGTAGCAGGATTACTGTGTGTGTGTGTGTGTGTGTGTGTGCACGCATGCACATGCATGTGAGTGTGCAGGTGAGTATATGTATGTAATTTTTAAGGGATTTGTTACAGAGATTTTACCTAACGTAATTGTGGGAACTAGTGAAGAAGTCTCTATATGGCTGTTATTCTCACAGCTTATCTGATGCTGGAACTTGAAGTTCACAGTGCAGACAGCCAGGAAGGCAAGATGGCCATAGATGTAAAGCAAAAGAAAACAGAAATGAGCTGGAGTGCACAAGCATGAGCTCGCACTCCCAAGGATGAACTGAAACCTCTGCCAGTTCTTGTTTTCTCTGACCCTGATGGAATGGGTATCCTGAGGAGGCCAAGACAGTTTGTCACAGAACTAAACTCACACACTGGACCCAGCAGTCAGAGTAGTTAAAGGAGAATACAGGGGAAGATGGGGCAATTCCAACCCAATCACTGTTTTGTGCCAATGAGGTAAGTCAGCAGAAATATAGCAATGTCTTCAAGCTACAAAATAGCTATTTTTCACTTCTGTCCTTGAAGTCTCCTGCAATAATCTCTCCTGTGTTGTACCCTAGCTGGAAGTATAAAGGAAAAGGAATTCTGGGAAATGTAGCTGAACCTAAAGAAATTAACCCATTACATGTGGAGAAAAGGGAACCCTCCTATACTTATGGTGGGAATGTAAGCCAGTACAACCACTACGGAGAACAGCATGGAGGTTCCTTAAAAAACTCAATGTAGAACTACCATATCATTCAGCAATCTCACTCCTGGAAAAATATATCTGGAAAAACCATAATTCAAAAAAGATATATGCACCCCAATGTTCACTGCAGCACTATTTACAATAGCCAAGACTTAGAAGCAACCTAAATGTTCATCAACAGAGGAATGGATAAAGAAGAATGTGGTGCATATATAAAATGGAATATTACTCATCCATAAAAAAGAAGGAAATAATGCCATCTGCAGTAACATGGATGAACCTAGAAATTATACTAATTATACTATATAGTATATAATTTATACTAAATTATACTAAGTCAGACAGAGAAAGAGAAGTTTCATATGAGATCACTAATATTTGGAATCTAACACAAATGATACAATAGAACTTACAAAACAAAAACAGACTCAAAGATTTCAAAACCAAACTTATGGTTACCAAAGGGGAAATGCGGCAGGGTTTGGATTGACATATACAAACTACTGTATATAAAATAGATGGGTAACAAGGACTTAATACATAGCACAGAGAAATTTACTCAATACTGTGTAAAAACCTGACAAAAGAATCTGAAAGGGAATGGACATATGGATATGTATAACTAGTTCACTTTGCTGTACTCCTGAAATTAAGACAACTTTGTAAGTCAACTATATTCCAGTAAATTTTTTTTGTCTTTTTAGGGCCGCACCCGTGGCATATGAAGTTTCCCAGGCTAAGGGTCAAATCGGAGCTATAGATTCGGGCCTAAACCACAGCCACAGCAACGCAGGATCTGAGCTGTGTCTGTGACCCATACCACAGCTCATGGCAATGCTGGATTCTTAACCCACTGAGCAAGGCCAGGGATCAAACCCATGTCCTCATGGATACTCAGCATTTCTGCTGAGCCAGAACGGGAATACCTGATACAATTTTTTTAAAAAAGAAATTAACCTGGAGTTCCCATCATGGCTCAGCGGTAACAAACCCGACCAGTATCCATGAGGACACAGGTTCGATCCCTGGCCTCACTCAGTGGATTAAGGATCCAGTGTTGCTGTGAGCTGTGGTGTAGGCCTCAGACGTGGCTGGGATCTGGCATTGCTGTGGCTGTGGTGTAGGCCAGCAGCTGTAGCTTCAATTCGACCCCTAGCCTGGGAACTTCCATATGCCGCAAGTGAGACATGAAAAAGCAAATAATAATAATAATAATAATAACCCATTATAAACCTACCACATGAAGTACTTTATAATTTAAGTCATTTAGGTGAATGAAGTATTTCCTCCATTTCCATTTATCCCCATTTATTCCTACTTTTTTTTTTTTTTGCTTTTTAGGGCCACACCTGCAGCATATGGAGGTTCCCATGCTAGGGGTGTAATCGGAGCTACAGCTGCCAGCCTATGCCACAGCCACAGCAACTCAGGATCAGAGGCACATCTGCGACCTACACCACAGCTCACGGCAACACCAGATCCTCAACCCACTGAGCAAGGCCAGAGACGGAACCCGCAACTTTATAGTTCCTAGCTGGATTCGTTTCCACTGTGCCATGACGGGAACTCCTATTCCTAGTTTTTAAAAAATTTTACTTTATGTTTCCTTTGTATCCAGCAACCTTGATGATGTTATTAATTTTACCAATATTTACTAGCATCTCTTGGATTTTCTGGGCATACATTCATACCAGAAAAAGTTATGATTCTTTTTTCAATATTTATTATGCTGAATCATTTTATTCCTTCATTGCATTTATTATAGTATCTAAGAATATATAGAAAAATAATTGTAATAGCATTCCTATGTAATTCTTGGTTATTTTGGAAATGTTTTTAGTGTTTCATTCTTTAGAGTGATATTTATGTTAGTTTTTAGTAAGGAGCCTTTAGGTCGGTTTTTCTCTTTCTCTTTCACCTTGTGTTTTTTATTAGGGATAGTTACCAGATTTTATGAAAGCATTTAAAGTATACTATTAATGGGCTCTGATACTCTTTTTTTTTTTTTTTGTCTTTTCCGGAGCCGCTCCCGCGGCATATGGAGGTTCCCAGGCTAGGGGTCTAATTGGAGCTGTAGCCACTGGCCTACACCAGAGCCACAGCAATGCGGGATCCAAGCGGAGCCGCGTCTGTGACCTACACCACAGCTCATGGCAACGCCAGATCCTTAAGCCACTGAGCAAGGGCAGGGATCGAACCCACAGCCTCATGGTTCCTAGCCGGATTCATTAACCACTGCGTCACGACGGGAACTCCTGGGCTCTGATACTCTTAATTCATTTTGTTATTAATCACAAGTATAGGTTTATTTATATTGAACTACCTTTGTATTCCCTGAATATATCCAAAATGATAACAAGGGATCATATCTTCAACATTATATTTGAAGCAGGAGATGGATGGGTCCCAGGCTGAGCAACTGTAATCTGTTCCCTGCAGACAGATAACTTGAAGATAAAAGCTACATCCTACTTGGATAAAAGATAGAGACCATCTGTTTCTCGTTCCTGAGGTCAAGGAGACATCGGGAACTACACACTCACAGAAAGGCTTCTCAGGGTCAGAGAAAGGAGGGGCACTTAGTACATCCTGTCAACTTCCCAGAGACCACCACCACAGGGTGGTCTTCTCTTGCTTTGACTTGTTAACTGACTCATGCCTGCTAGCTAGCTTGCCCTTTGAGTTGTGCTGCATTTGCTGATTCCTACTGAGCCTCTGTTATGGATTTAACTGCTTTAAGTCGAGACATGTCAATAATCAATTGGTATTTAAGGACAGGAGTATGGGAGCTGGGCCCTCCTTAAAGTGACCCTGGGTTGTGTCTTGGCCCAGACTTATCTGTGTGTCTCAGAATGAATCATCTGTCTTTTTTTTTTTTTTTTTTTTGGTCTTTTTGCCATTTCTTGGGCCGCTCCCGCGGCATATGGAGGTTCCCAGGCTAGGGGTCGAATCGGAGCTGTAGCCACCAGCCTACACCAGAGCCACAGCAATGCCAGATCTGAGCCTCGTCTGCAACCTACACCACAGCTCACAGCAACGCCAGGGACCGAACCTGCAACCTCATGGTTCCTAGTCGGATTCGTTAACCACTGTGCCACGATGGGAACTCCTGAATCATCTGTCTTGATTCCAACATAAGCTATGATTAATACTAGGCTCAGGGGAAAGAGACCATTTGGTTGTGTCTCAAGCAGGCCGTAGGCTGTTCTACAGAGCACTCATGGGAAAGAGTGCACCTTGTGTAATATACATGTCCATTGGATGGTTGCTTATATGGAGGAAGATCATTCACTATTTGAAAAGGAGTTACTATTTGAATTTTAATTATTAAATTCACAGGAGTTACTATTTGAATTTTCATTATTAAATTCACATTCTTAAAGGCAGAGGGCTCACTAAGACCTACAAAATACCTTTTTTGCTGTTGCTATTGCTGCTGTCGTCTATGCCATAACAAAGATGCTGATCCTCAGGGTTATAGGAAAAATCACCCATAGCATCCTCATGGCACAAAGCAAAGGGGTAAATTCAAACCCAATATTGGGGATGTAATGTACAACATAGGGAATATGGTCTATAATATTGGAATAACTTTGTATGGTGACAGATGGTAACTGGACTTATTGCAGTGATCATTTTGTAATGTATAAAAATATCAAGTCACTGTGTGTATACCTGAAATATAATACCGTAAGTCAATTATACTTTGATAAAAAAATTTTTTTAATTAGTAATGTTTCGGGCCAAAAAAAATGATAATCATCCCCATCAGTTTGGAGGAAAAAAAGCCCAACTTAAGCCTGAAGTCCTTAGGTTGCATAAAGCAATGATTGCCATGGGAGAGGCCCTAACGTTAATGATGCTTATTGGAGGCTCTCTGGAGGAAGAAATTTATAAATACGAGCAGGCCAGAGAGAACTTCACCAAAGTATATCCTATAGTGACGGCAAAGATGCACTGACTCAATGGATAATAAGTAAAAACTAAATCTGTAAAAAACAAAAAACTAAAGCTGTGACACTTACAAATTGGCTTTTATTTATTTATGTATTTATTTATTGTATTTTCTAGGGCCGCCCCTGCGGCATATGGAGGTTCCCAGGCTAGGGGTCTAATCGGAGCTACAGCTGCCGGCCTACACCAGAGCCACAGCAATGCGGGATCCGAGCCAAGCCGAGTCTGCGACCTACACCACAGCTTGCGGCAACGTCAGATCCTTAATCCACTGGGCAAGGCCAGGGATCAAACCTGCAACCTCATGGTTCCTAGTCGGATTTGTTAACCACTGAGCCACGATGGGCACTCCACAAATTGGCTTTTAAAAATGGGACCAAGAGTTCCCGTTGTGGCTCAGCAGGTTAAGAACTCGACTATCATCCATGAGGATGCAGATGATCCCTGGTCTTCTATATGCTGCAGGTGCCACCCTTAAAAAAAAAAAAAAAAAAAAAGGACCACATGGATCTTCTCCCCTTGCCATCCCCGTTAAAGATCCTAGGAGTTCCTGCTGTGGCTCAGTGGAAATGAACCTGACTAGTATCCATGAGGACGCAGGTTCGATCCCTGGCCTCAATCAGTGGATTAAGGATCTGGTGTCGCCGTGAGCTGCGGTGTGGACTGCAGACACAGCTCAGATCTGGTGTTGCTGTGACTATGGCATAGGCCGGCAGCTACAGCTCCAATTCGACCCCTAGCCTGGGAACTTACGTATACCCAGGGTGAAGCCCTAAAAAAATAAATAAATAAAAGGTAGCTAATAAGACCCAATGTAAATTTAAATGGGACTTCAAGAATTGAAACTCATCATTCAGGACCAATTTAAAGAGTGATTGTTACCACTGCTGCTCCCTTTAACAATCCAATTTGGCCTGTTTTTTTTTAAAAATGAGATAACATTGGTTTATAATATTGTATGTTTCATGTATACAACATTATATATCTATCTATATATACCCTACAACAAATTTAGTTCCCGCCTATCACCATACCACTGACCCCCTTCACCCATTTCACCCTCCCTATTCTGCCCTTGTCCCTTTCCCTCTGGTAACCACTATCCTATTTGTTTTTGTTTAGCTTTTTAAATTTAGTTTGTTTGTTATCTTCCACATATGAGTGAAATCATATGGTATTTTCTTTCTCTCTCCTTTTTTTTTTTTTTAGGGCATATGGAAGTTTCCAGGCTAGGGGTCAAATCAGAGCTGTAGCTGCCAGGCTAGGCCACAGCCACAGCCACACCAGATCCGAACCAAGTCTGTGACCTACACCACAGCTCACAGCAATGCCAGATCCTTAACCCACTGATCGAGACCAGGGATGGAACCTGCATCCTCATGGTAATGAGTTGGGCTCATTACCACTCAGCCACAACGGGAACTTCCTGTTTTTCTCTTTCTGACATATTCCACTTAATATATAACACCCTCAAGATCTATCCATGTTGTTGCAAATGTCAAGATTTCATCATTTTTTAAACTAAATTTGGCCTGTTCTTAAACTTGGAAGGAATGAATGGTGCCTCAGAGTAGATCGTTGCAGCCTCAATGCTGTGGTCCTATTCATTAAGGCAAAATTATTGAAATTACTGACTCCATCCAATCATCAACTGGTAAATATTTTTCTATAGTTTGACTAATATGTTTTGTTCAGCCCCTATTTGGAAAGCCTCTCTCAGAGTTCCCCTGGTAGCACAGCAGGTTAAGGATCCTGTGTTGTCACAGCAGTGGCTCTGATAGCTGCTATGGCACAGGTTCAGTCCCTGGCCCTAGAACTTACATGTCCAAAAAGGAAAAAAGAAAGAAAGAAAAAGACTCACTCACAGTTTGCTTTCATCTCCTAAGGTACATGATACACCTTTACCTGACCATCTATAGAGTACCTCAACAGCCTTGCCATCATACACAATCTTTGCAGACCTGATCCTTTTTTTTTTTTCCTTTTTTGGCCATCCTCAGGACAAATGGAAGTTCCCAGGCCAAGGACTGAATCTGAGCCAGAGCTGCAGCCCCAGTTGCAGCAAGGCTGGATCCTTAACCCACTGCATTAGGTGGGGATCGAACCGGCCCCTCCACAGAGAGTCAGATCACTAACCTACTGTGCCACAGCAGTAACTCCTTTGCAGACATGATCTTAACTGCATCCAGCTTTCTCCGGGGCACAGGATTGGCTTTATATTCATGACATCCTCCTCTGAGGATATTCACTAAGCACACTTATTCAGGACATACAGATATTCACAAGGGAGCTCCAAAAAAGGGATGGGCCATTGCCTCACATAGTGAAAAACCCCATCTCTATAAATTCCTGAAAGTTATTTGGTAAATGGAGGGCCCCTCTGTACCTAACACTGTCGAGAAACAGCTAATGGAGTTCCCGTCATGGCTCAGTGGTTAACGAATCTGACTAGGAACCATGAGGTTGTAGATTCAATCCCTGGCCTTGCTCAGTGGGTTAGGGATCCTGCGTTGCTGTGGCTCTGGCGTAGGCTGGCGGCTACAGCTCCGATTAGACCCCTAGCCTGGGAACCTCCATATGCTGGGGGAGCAGCCCTAGAAAAGGCAAAAAGACAAAAAAGAAAAGAAAAGAAAAGAAACAGCTATTAACCCTCTCAACGTTGCTCCACAATCTTAAAACAAGCCCACTATCTTTTAGGTCTTTTGAGTTCTGGAGGTTACATATTCCTCATTTACAAAGTTTACTTTAGCCCATTTATACAGTTATTTGCAAATCGGCCCACCATGAATGGGACCCTTCCAACAAAGGCTCTAGATTCTGTCAAAACTGCAAAACAACAGCCACTCTTATCAGTGCCCCTCAACCAGACTCCTTTCATAACAGAAGCTTTAGCAATTTTTCTCATGCCTCCTAGAGCCTCTGGACCACCCATGCTGGCCGCAGGTCAACTGTGGGCTTCTAAAGCAAAAAAAACTGCCCTCCTCAACCCTCTGCTGTATGCCATTAGAGCTGCAATTGCTGGCCACAGCCTGAGCTTTCCTGTAAATCAAGGTCCCACAGGCCCTAAGCCCATGACTCCCCACACCCAGCTTCCCACTATGCATTGTGTCAGGGAGGCAGCACCCACAAGATTGTCACGGCCACCAAAGCCTCGTGTGCTACAGAATAGAACCAAACGTAGACCCTCTGGGATATTCCATCTGTAGGAGAAGTGGCTTCCCCTGTCCTTAGTTCCTTGCCAGATGTCATGGCACTGGAGGAGGTCACCCCTCTACCAAACCCCTTAGCTACCTGGGGAGCCCCTTGGGATCAACTGAGTGAACAGCAGAGATAGTACACTTCACAGATGATGTTGTCTCCATCACGTGTGACTGAAGTTTGCTGGAGAGCTACTGCTTTTTATCCCTTAATCAGCACATCCCTGATGAAGGATAAGACCCAGAGGGCAACACAAGTGGCCAAACTTCAGCTATCTTGGCACTGTTTTCCCCGGCCACAAATCAGCCCCATCTGCCCCATTTTACAGACTCAGACTGTTGCCAATGGTCTGGCTACCTGATCCAGCCAATGGCAGCAACAATAATTCCTTGTCCAAGGTTTCCCCTTTTGGGGTAAAGAACTCTTGCCTCATAGATACCCCAAATATAAATCAAGGTCATACATGCTTGTACGTATATTGAAATCACAATACAAGGCCTTACCAAGACACTCTTCACCTCCTTTGGAATCCAGACATTACTGATAGTGACTAAGACACTCATTTTGCTTCTCAGAATACACAACACTGGGCTCCTGAACGCGACATTCAATGGAACTTTCACCTTCTTTACAGGCTACAGGCTTCGGACCTCATAGAATTCCTTAACTGCTTATTTAAATAAGCTCAAATTTGGAGTTCCCCTTGTGGCTCAGCTGTAACGAACCCAACTAGTATCCATGAGGATGCAGGTTTGATCCCTAGCTCTGCTCAGTGGGTTAAACGATCTGGTATTGCTGTGCGCTCTGGTGTAGGTTGCAGACTTGGCTCGGATCTGGCATTGCTGTGGCTGTGGCCTAAGCTGGCAGCTGTAGCTCCAATTCAATCCCTAGCCTGGCAGCCCTAAAAGAAAGAAAGAAAGAAAGGAAGGAAGGAAGGAAGAAAGAGCGCGCTCAAATTCAATTACATAAAGCATGGTACATTTTTGTCATCACTCAAATATCAGGGGTGAATTATAATGGAGAACCTGACTCCACTTTTGGATTTTTTTTTTTTTTCGGCCACACCAGCAGCATATGGAAGTTCCTGGGCCAGGGATCGAACCCATGCCATAGCAGCCACAGAAGCCACTGCATGCCACATCCACAATGCCAGTGCCACAAGAGAGCTCCCACTTTTTGACGCTTGACTGCTGACAGCTTTTTGGCCTCAACCCTCATTCTCCCCTTGTGAGGCCTTGTGCCCCTCATCTGGGATAGCTAATAAGAAAGCCTCAATGGAGTTTCCGTAGTGGCTCAGCAGAAACGAATCTAACTAGCATTCATGAGGACACAGGTTCAGTCCCTGGCCTTGCTCAGTGGGTTAAGAATCCGGCATCGCCATGAGCTATGGTATAGGTCACAGATGCAGCTCGAGTCTGGCGTTGCTGTGGCTATAGTGTAGGCCAGTTGCTACGGCTCCGATTCGACCCCCAGCCTGGGAATCTCCATATGCCGAGGGTGGCCCTAAAAAGCAAAAAAAAAAAAAAAAAAAAAAAAAGCCATAATGCTTCCTCCTTTGGTTCTGGCAGGAGTTTCAAACTACAAGCCCCTTCCCATACACAGGAACTGTCACCCCAGCCCCGACCCTAACTACAATTAAAATCCCAGTCAATCTCCTTTCTTTGCTCTCTCAAGCCATTTAGGGGGTTTTGTGTGTTTGCTTGTTTTTGCTTTTTTGGCTGCAGCATACAGAGGCTTGCTGTGGGATCTCAGTTCCCAGGCCAGGGATTGAACCCAGGCTGTAGTAGTGAAAGTGCTGAGTCCTAACCGCTAGGCCATCAGGGAACTCCTCCTCAAGCCATTTTTGAACCAACTTAGGAGACCCAGCTGTTCTTCCCAGAAAGCCCCATTACAGAAATAATAAACATTTTCATACCCTCTTACTGTGTGTATCATGTCTGCAGCCTTGATGTCTGAATCAAATCTGGGGTGGGGTCTCAGCCTGTTTCTGCAAGACGGTCACAACATATGTCTGCCACGTCTCTCCTCATGATCTCAGAGTAACTACTGCAGCTCCAAACAATACATCCTCATACTAGCATCCCAAGGACGAAGACTCATGGTAAAAGGTTTTCACTTTACAGGTCCTCTATCTAATCACAAAGGAAAATCTTTCCCTGAAACCCCCAGCAAATTTCCTGATATATCGCATTGACTAGCACAGGGTTACATGCCTTCCCTAAACCAATTATGAGACACCAGGCTTGACACACCACTGTCTAAGCAATATAGAGGTTCTGTTAGCAAGGAAGAGAGTAGGATTTGCTGTTGCTTATTATTATTTTTTATTTTGTCTTTTTTTGCTTTTTCTAGGGCTGCTCCCATGGCATATGGAAGTTCCCAGGCTAGGGGTCGAATTCGAGCTGCAGCTGCTGGCCTACACCCCAGCTCACAGCAATGTCGGATCCTTAACCCACTGAGCAAGGCCAGGGATCGAACCCGAAACCTCATGGTTCCAGTCAGATTCATTAACTGCTGAGCCACGATCAGAACTCCCAGGATTTGCTGTTGGTTATTAACCAATATCTGTCACAGGAATGTTGATACTGATATATTTTGTGTAGAATTTTCAGATATTTTCTGTAGAATTTTTCAAATATTTTCTGTAGAATTTTTGCATATAGGTCAGTATATTTATATTATTTTAATTTGTTCACCATTTTTTTCTGATTGGCTATTAAATTTTCACCAGCTTCACAAAATGAACTGGGGAACTGTCCATCTTTTCCTATGGTGTGGAATATATATTTTTAACTTATAATATGCATCTTTAACTTATTACAATATACCTTTAAGAGTTATTATACTCTTACATGTGTATAATGCAAGAATTTCATGACAGTGAATTGCTCTTGGATATTAACGAAAAGTAACATAAAGAAAGGTTGGTACAATCTCTTTGCAGCTGTATTTATAAATGCTATGGGTCAATAGCATTATTTTTGGTAATATATTTTTCTCATTGGATATTATATTATAATGGCTATACGAAATGATCTGGGTAGATTTTTTCCTAAGGCTGAGATGGCATACATCATAATTACCTGATTTTAAAGATTAAATAGAAATGAGCACAAGAGTTCTCTTGTGGCACAGTGAGTTAAGGATCCGGTGTTGTCACTGCAGTGGCTGGAAACTTTCTCATCCTGCAGGTGCAGCCAAAAAAAATTAGTGCAGAATCATTTTTGTGCTTTTAATAATTGACCATACTATAACTATGCTTCTATAAACTGGCATGTCCCAAGATTCAGTCCTCTGTTTTCTACTCTTCTCTCTCTCTAAGGGATCTCATTCAAATTGACAGTTGTTAAATACCATAAATTCACTAAATGTTTATTTCCAACCCAATTTCTCCCCTGTGCTCCAGACCTGTATATCCCAGAAGGCCTGCTTGATATCTCCACTCTGGTCACTAAGAGACATCACAAATCACATCTCTGAAACAGTACTCTTGTTTTTTTCCTTTCTTCTGTCAGACTTCTCTATCTCAGAGATGATACCACCATATGCCCAACTGCTCAAGCCTAAAAAGTAGGAGTCATCCTTCTCTCCTTCCTTTCAATCTTTACAACCCCTAAAACCATAAACTCTGAGAAGAAAACATAGGCAGAACATTCTTTGACATAAATCATAGCAATATTTTTTTTTTGGATCTGTCTCCTAATGCAAAGGAAACAAAAGCAAAAATAAACAAATGGGACCCAATTAAACTTAAAAGCTTTTGCACAGCAAAGGAAATCACTGACAAAATGAAAAGACAACCTATGGAATATGAGAAAATATTTGCAAATGATATGACCGACAAGGGATTAATATCCAAAATATATACACAGTTCAACAACTCAATATCAAAAAACAACATGATTAAAAAATAGGCAGAAGATTTGAATAGACATTTTTCCAAAGAAGGTATACAGATGGCAAGCAGGCACATGAAAAAATGCTCAACGGAGTTCCCGCCGTGGCGCAGTGGTTAACGAATCCGACTAGGAACCATGAGGTTGCGGGTTCGGTCCCTGCCCTTGCTCAGTGGGTTAACGATCCAGCGTTGCCGTGAGCTGTGGTGTAGGTTGCAGACGCGGCTCGGATCCCGAGTTGCTGTGGCTCTGGCGTAGGCCGGTGGCTAAGCTCCGATTAGACCCCTAGCCTGGGAACCTCCATATGCCGCAGGAGCGGCCCAAAGAAATAGCAAAAAGACCAAAAAAAGAAAAAAGAAAAAATGCTCAACATCACTAATTATTAGAGAAATGTAAATCAAAACTACAATGAGATATCACCTCACTCAGGTCGAAACGGCCATCATCAGAGTTCCCATTGTGGCTCACAGAGTTAAGAACCTGACATAAGGATGTGGGTTTGATCCCCTGGCTTCACTCAGTGGATTAAGGATCTGGTGCTGCTGCAAGCTGTGGTGTAGTTCGCAGATGTGGCTGTGGGTGTTGCTGTGGCTGTGGCGTGGGCCAGTAGCTGCAGCTCCAATTTGACCTTAGCCCAGGAACTTCCATATGTTGCAGGTGCAGCCCTTAAAAGAAAAAAAAGGAGTTCCCCTTGTGGCTCAGTGGTAACGAACCCGATTAGTATCCATGAGGATGTGGGTTCGATCCCTGGCCCTGCTCAGTGGGTTAAGGATCCAGCATTGCCATGAGCTGTGGTATGGGTTGCAGACTTGGCTCGGATCTGGCATTGCTGTGGCTGTGGTGTAGGCCAGTGGCTACAGCTCCAATTCGACCCCTAGCCTGGGAACTTCCATATGCTGCAGGTGCAGCCCTAAGAAGCAAAAAAAAAAAAAAAAAAAAAAAAAAAGAATGGCTATCGTCAAAAAGTCTACAAATAATAAATGCTAGAGAGAGTGTGGAGAAAAAGGAACTCTCCTACACTGTTAGTGGGAATGTAAACTGGTGTAACCACTGTGGAAAACAGTATGGTGGTTTCTTAAAAAACAAAACACAGGGAGTTCCCATCATGGCTCAGTGGAAATGAATCTGACTGGCATCCATGAGGACGCAGGTTCGATCCCTGGCCTCGCTCAGTGGGTTAAGGATCCAGTGTTGCTGAGAGCTGTGGTATAGGTTGCAGACGTGACTCAGATCCCCCATTGCTGTGGCTGTGGCATAGGCCGGCAGCTGCAGCTCTAATTCGACCCCTAGCCTGGGAACCTCCACATGCCATTGGGGTGGGCCTAAAAAGACAAAAAATAAAAAAAATATAGAGTTACTATATGATCCCGCAATCCCATTCCTGGGCATATTTCTGAAGAAAATGCTAATTAGAAAATATACCTGCAACCCAGTATTCACAGCAGCATTATTTACAATAGCCAAGATATGGAAGCAACCTAAGTGTCCATCGACAAAGATATAGGAAGATATGGTGTATACACACACATACACACAAGCAAATACTACCTAGCCATAAAAAGAATGAAATTTTGTCATTTGCAACAACATGGGTGGACCTGAAGGGTATCATACTTAGTGAAATAAGTCAGAGAAAGCTAAATACTATGTACTATCACTTACATGTGGAAGCTAAAACATAAGACAAACTAGTGACTATAACAAAACAGAAACAGATTCACAGATAAAGAGAACAAACTAGTGATTATCAGTAAGGAGAGGGAAGGGGAAGGGGCAAGATAGGAGTAGGGGATTAAGAGGTACAGACTACTATTTTTAAATAAGCTACAAGGATATATGGTATAGCACAGGGAATCTAGGCAATATTTTATAACTACAAATGGAGCAAAATCTATAAAAATCTTGAATCACTGTATTGTACACCTGAAACTAATATAATATTGTAAATATATAACCAGATAGGACCTGGGCTGTCATTGGGCATATAGACTGTTAAAACTATCATCCACCACCACCACTATAATGACTTCTATTAGAGCAGCAATTAAATAATCATTGTAATAAGAATTAATATATTCCAAACATTTTGTATATGTTACTATATTTAACCTTCACAACTCTAGAAGGTAGGTCCTATCTTTATCCTCATTTTACAGCTGATGGAATTGAAGCCCAGCGAAAAAATAAATTAATTAAAATTATAGGAGTGAAAAAGCTCATCCAAGGAGGATCTACATACAGAAATAAAAGTGAAGGGGCCTGAAGACAAAACTGGGCAAATAGTAATTTGGGGGCTGTGGGCAGAATGAGAACAAATAGGCAAAGAAACAGAACATCGGTAGAAACTGATGTCACAGAAAGCAAGACAGGATGGAGTGTCAAGGAGGGAACGGTCAGGAGAATCAAACTCTTGAAAAATCATGTGAAAACTAACTTTCAAAATATCCATTCGCTGTTGTACTGAGGTAGGGACTGCTGGTAACGTTATCAGAGAATTTTCACTAAAGATTTGGGGGGTGAAAACCAAAGTGCAGCAAGTTGATGGGTGAAGGGAGCACACTGACGTAGGCATAGTATAGATTACTCCCTAACGAAAAGAGAGAAAAGCCAAGACATAGGTTAGAGGGAGGAAACTATTCCCAGCACAGAGAGAGGGAACTTGAACAGGTTTATACCCAGTAGTACAGGAGCCGGGGCGGAGGGCAGAGGTGCAGGGGAATAGGATGTAGTGACATCCAGGAGGAAATGGAATAGGAGGGACTTGGATAGATACAGGTTAGCAAGGAAAACTGAGGGGCTTCATGGTTCACTCATTTGATTTTCTCCCCCCCCCCCCTTGATATTCTTGGTGAGACGAACACCAAGGTCCTGTGCTTAGGATGCGGAGGGAAGACAGACAGCCTGAGACCGTCTAGAAAGTGGGATATAGTAGCTGAGAGTTACGCGAGAAGGGCTGAACCTCCAAAGCCCCCCACCCCATACGCCCACTCACCCGACTCCCAGGTTCGAAATTCGGTTCGAAATGTGTTTGGCGTATCCAGGTGCCGTCCTTCTAAAGCTCTTAGAGAGGAGTCATTTGGCTGGCGCAAAGCAGTCACCCAGCCAGCCCGCCCTGTAGGAGGCGTTGTGCCAAGAAAAGTAGGTCCCAGCAGACCCGGGAGGAGTCGCCCAACTTGCCCGCCAAACAGGGGGCGCTCAGCCAGCAAGGTTGCTCCCAACATGCCTTGCGGCGTGACTCCGAGCCCCCATCTCCAACCTGCTAGCGGGTCGCGGTGGTGAGCCGGTCGCTCTACTCTTTGTGGGGAGAACTCGTGGGTGAGAGGGGGAGGAGGCCGAAGAGGAGGCCAGGACTGAGAAAGGGCTGCAGGAGGACTGAGCTAGGAGGAGGGGAGAGGCAGATCGGCTGGCGGCCACTTCTTAGCACAGCCGCGGCGGCGACTCTGCTGCCAACTAGGCCGCGGCGGCCATGGCCGTGGATTTCAGTGACCCCAGAAGCGGTTTTCGCCACAGCGAGGTAGTCATGTTCATCAACGAAGAGGTGCTCACTAACGGCGGCGGCCCAAACTTCTACCTGACCTTCCGCTCGCGGCCCTGGAACGAGATCGAGGACGAGCTGCAGTCCATCCTGGCCGACCTGCAGGTACCGCGCACGGTCAAGAGGGCCTGCGTCTGGAGCGCGCTGGCCTTGAGCGTGCGTGTGGCCACGAGGCAGCGGGAGCAGCAGGCGCGCCGGGTTCGGCGGCTGCAGGAGCAGGTCGGGGAGCGCGAGACGGCCGCGTGGGCTCTGGCGTCGCAGCTGCAGCGCCTGCGCGAGGAGCGTGAGGAGATGATCAAGCAGTTGCGTAGCACGCGCAGTGACCTGCAGCAGGCGCTGAACGAGCGCGAGGTGCTGCGCGGGCAGCTGCTCCGGGCTGAGAGGCAGCCCCTTGAGGCCGCTCCCCGGTCCCGATCCCAGCAGTTCGCGGCTGATGTGTGGCCCTTGACCGCAGAGGAGCGAAACAAGTTGCTGATCGCGACATCTCAGCGTAGGCAGATGGTGGAGGCCCAGAGGGAGGAGTCCCAGAATGCCCCAGCAGGCGGCATGCTTTACATGCCGGGCCCCCCGAGTCCCTGGGCCCAGGTTGTTCAACCCCCTCTGCCAATGCCATTACCCATGCCATTGCCCCTGCCATTCCCCCTGCCATTCCCATACTCACGGCCTCCCCCACCTAGGGTAGTCTCAGAGGCAGAAGCAGCAGCAGCAGCTGCAGCCACAACCACAGCTGCAGCAGCATTCCCACCCCAGATGCCTGTTGGGGGGATCTACCCATCTGGCGTGTGGCCTGCAGCGTCCCAGGAGGAGGTAGCCCTGCCGTGGGACCCGAGGATCCAAGGCCAAGAGGAAGCTCCTGTGAGACCCCACTTCATCAGCCCCTCAGGGTACATCTGGAACCAGGAAGACCCAATGAAGCCGCAACCTCAGGAACTGATGCCCAGGCCAGCAAAAGGTAAGAAAGCCTTTAAACCCCAGCAAGAGGAGAAGCCTGCCCCAGGCCTCAGGAGGAGGGATTGGGTCTGCCTGTGGTGTAGAATGTGATTAATTTTTCCCGACACCAGGCTTTTGAGAAATGTAAGAAAATCTAGATACTAAGTGGGGTGGGAAGACTTGACCCAAAATAAGCTCCTCACTGAATTCAGGGATAAAGAATGGAGACATACTCCAAAGAGAAATCAATTTCTGGAGCCCCCTTTCTGATCAAAAACTAACTCTTTTATTTACTTTATAGAGAGAAAATTTGAAAATCCATCAAACAAAAATTTTCATTATCCTACCAGGAAGCAATTACCTTTTTTTTTTTTTTTTATTTTTAGGGCCGAACTCTCAGCATATGGAAGTTCCCAGGCTAGGGGTTGAATCAGAGCCACAGCCACACCACAGCGATGGCAACACCAGATCCAAGCCGTATCCATGACCACAGCTTGCAGCAACACCAGATCTTTAACCCACTGAGTGAGGCCAGGGGTCAAACCTGAATCCTCATGGATACCTGTCAGGTTCTTAACCCACTAAGCCACGATAACTTTGCAATTACCATTTTTAACACATTAATATATGTTTCTACATGTGGATCTCTTTCCCCCAAGTTTAATGTTATACTTGTATATGTGTGTATATAGTATATATTGTTTTAAAGATGAAATTCTATGAAGAATATGTTAATCTTTTATATTTTTTTTGTCTTTTTGTCTTTTCTATGGCTGCACCCGAGACATATGGAGATTCCCAGGCTAGGGGTCTAATCGGAGCTGTAGCTGCCGGCCTACACCACAGCCTCAGCAACGTGGGATCCGAGCCGAGTCTGCGACCTACACCACAGCTCACGGCAATGCCGGATCCTTTAACCCACTGAGCGAGGCCAGGGATCAAACCCACAACCTCATGGTTCCTAGTTGGATCTGTTAACCACTGAGCCACCACGGGAACTCCAAGAATATGTTAATCTTTAAAAGGAAAATTTCTCCAATTGCATTTAGGTTCACAAATGGGAGCTCGGTGGCTGCTACGGATTGGTTGCCACCCAGGAGAGGCTGATGTGACCAAACGTTCTTTTTCTCCTTTCTGTATTCTCCTAACCTCCTCTCTCCCATAACACCAGTTCTTTGGCTGAGGATAACCATGCTTTATTTATTTATTTTTGTCTTTTGTCTCTTTAGGGCCACACCCGCGGCATACGGAGGTTCTCAGGCTAGGGGTCAAATCAGAGCTATTGCCGCTGGCCTACACCACAACCACAGCAATGCCAGATCCAAGCCTCGTCTGCAACCTACACCACAGCCACTGAGCAAGGCCAGGGATCGAACCCACAACTTCATGGTTCCTAGTTGGATTCATTAACCACTGAGCCACGACGGGAACTCCCGATAACCATGCTTTTAAAAGATACATTTTATTCTAGGAACACTGCTTTTCCTTGAGAATGGTACTGTTAAGCTACATACTACAGCAATGTCCATATTTATCCCAATTTGTTTTTATGACATTCATTGGTGAAGGCCTGTTCTTTGTGTCTCTAAGCTCCAGGACCTTCGTGTGAAGCTGAAGGTTCAGCTCCCAGTGTGTGAATCATCACGAAATATCCTTCTGGCTCTCAGCAACCTTCACCTCAGTGAGATCTCAACTGGCTGGAGCTGAAAAGAATATGAAGGAATCAGAGGAAAGGAGATATTCTGGCATACATCTTGGGAAAGGGAGGGCAGACAGATTGTGTTAAACTTAGTGCTTCTGTTGGGGAAAATAGATTGACATAGCAGAGTTTCAAACGGGGTTGGGAGGGTAGTATTAAATTTGGGGGGTTATAACAAGTTTGTCAAATTGTATTCATTAATTCATTGAATAGTTATTGTCTAGTATGCTCTAAGAACTGCTATTCTGTGTTATTATCTGGTGCATGCATAAGTCAATTGGATGAGTTTGGTTAGATGACAGGAGAGAACCTAACTTGAGACACAGATTATATCAGGTGTGACTTCTTTGCCTTGCACATAGTGTGGCTTTTGGACAAACCCAACTGAAATAAAGTCAAGATCCATGTCTATGATTCTGGGGGTATGTCTAAGATTTTCTTGGAAGGGCTTGAATGACTGAACTGCTCATCCCGTTAATCCCAGTGGAAATGAATGGGCGGGGGCATGTATTGGCAAAGTATTCTCACAAAAGTACAGGCAGGACTTTTTCTGTACTCCTGCTGATCCCCCCCTTGAGAGGGACAGCTGTTTTCCTGGTTGTCTGAAAGACCACTGGATTGTCTTTAAGAAAGACATTTCCTGGGAGAGTGTTGGCTGCACACTCAAGCCCTCAGCCTCAGGCTGCCCCCATCCCAAGCCCCCTTCCAGTCAAGAGCAGATGAAGAATAAAGTGGATTTCCAAGAACAGGCATAGTGCTATGGATGGTGCTTCCCTTGGAAGGACCTACTGGATTAAAAGTACAACTGGACTAGGACAAGCACTCTTGAGATCACCCCTGGGCCCATTCTCCTCCACTTGATGTGTTCTCTGCAGCCTGTCTGCTCCCCCGAGGCAGCTGCTGCAAGCCAGGGGGAGCCAGGGGGGAGCCCAGGGGGTGGGAAGTCAGATCAGCCTCCAGTCTGAACGAAAGGTGTCCTTGAGTTCCCCCAGAAGATCCCAGCTCACCAAGCTCAACCTTTGTCAGAGGTTTTCTAATTCTAACGAGTAATAAAGCGTGTGCACTTACCTGCTGTGTCTTCTGTGTGGTGTGTCTCTCAGGGCAGGTTCGCTCAGAAGCGGCAGTTTAAATGGGCATCTTCCCCCATCCCACTGAGGTGACAGAAAGTTCAGTCTCATTCACGATTCAGGGGCCCCTCCTCTTCCTGCGAGTTGGGTAACTCGCAAGAATGGGAGGGCAGAATGTACTCCACCGGGTCTTATATTCCTTGTCCCTGCTCCCCTCACTGTCCAAGTCCACATGGTCCCATGAAGGTGGGCTTCTCTGCTAGTCCTGGGGGCGCGAGAGGTGAGGTGAGGAGAGGGTTTCTGCCCAGCCTGGAGGCTCTAATGCCTGGTGTCCAGCCTCGTTATAGGCACCAAGAAGCCAGTTCCAGAGTTCCCACTGTGGCTCCGTGGTAATGAACCCAACTAGTATCCACAAGGATGTGGGTTCGATCCTTGGCCCCACTCAATGGGTTAAGGATCCGGCATTGCCTTGACCTGCGGTATAGGTGGCAGATGCAGCTCAGATCCGGTGTTGCTGTGGCTATGGCATAGGCCGGCAGCTGCAGCTCTGATTCAATCCCTAGCCTGGGAGCTTCCATATACCACAGATGCGGGCATTTAAATTAATTTAAGAAAGAAATCATTTCCCCGAGGCCCTTTATCTCCAGCAGAAATTTCCCTCCTGCCTTTCTGTCCTACAAGGCACCGTCCCCTCCCTCCTGTGCAGAATCCCATCAAGATGCTCAGGATCCTGGAAAAGAGCCAGGCTATTAAGACAAATGTTCCCTGAGGCAAAGAGGGGTAGAGTCTGGCTACCTGCTTGGCTAAGAGACAGGGATGGGACAGAGAACAGAAGGGAACCTACCCCACCAGCATTCTCCCTTCAAAGTCCTGACTACCAGGAGGCCTTGGCTCCTTGGAAGGGCGCTGGGGAGGAAAGGGACCACCAGAGACATCAACCCAAAGCTAGGTTTTCTGGGTTGGAGCCTGTTTTTGTGATACTCTTGTGTATTGCTGACAGCTCCCTGGAATTTTGGGAGGATGGGACAGGAATGTTATAGCACTTTTTTTTTTTCATGGCCAAACCTGTAGCATGTGGAAGTTCTGAGCAGCAGCTGAGGCCTACGCCACAGCCACAGCAACAGTGGATCTGAGCTACACTGCAGCTTGCAGCAACGCCAGATACTTGACCCGCTGAGTGAGGTCAGGGATCGAACCCACACTCTGAGAGAGACAGCATCGGGGTCTTAACCCTCTAAGCCACGGTGGGAGCTCCCTAGAATACATTTTAATCTTGTGGTCCTTAATGCATGGTTTCTGAATCAGCAGCATCAGGATCACGTGGGAATTTACTACAAAGGCAAATTCTCAAGCTCCACCTCAGACCTCCTGACTCCAGAGGTTGTTGGGGTGGGCTGGGGGTGCGATAGCACCTAACAGGAGTTTCTGGTGCTTACTGAAGTTTGAGAACCTTTGTAATCCATAATGTAATGTGAACACTTTACATGGAGAACACATGGATCTCCTAATGGTTCATTTAGGGCTTCACAACACACTCTGATGTGCTCTGGAATGACTATAGATCTGTGTGAAAGCAGGCTGCCTGGGCATGACTCTTCCATAGCTCAACGCCATCACCTATTTCAGGGTTGAATTTTTCATAGCACCCTGCATGAATCTTTGGCCGGAATCATTGAGGTTGGCCGTCAATTATCCCTTCATTCTAGGCTGGGCACACGCAGGTCAAGCAGCAAGAGCCCGGGCTTTGGAGCCAAAGAGACCTGGGTTCATACCGCTGCTCTGCCATCCACTGGCTGTGTGACCTCAAACAAGCTACTGAATTTCTCTGATCCCCAAAAAGTGTTGGCTCCCTTCCCCTGCCCTTAGGGTTCTGCCATATGATGGGGAAATGGGTATAAAGGATACCCACTGTGTGTCTTCTCATACCACTCACTGAGTGCCTACTATGTGATACTGTATGGCCATTTATCCTATCAGTGACTGTCACAGCTCCGTAAAGTTAGGTATAATAGATACCTCTATTAATAGTTTTTCAAGGATATTTTACTCCTATTTTTATAAATGTGGCAACTCAATAAGTTACCTAAAATCATTCAGCTTGGAGTTGGTGAAGCCTGGGTTCTAACCCCAGTCTGCCTGACACCAAACTCCATGCCCTTTCTACTCTATCACAGAGCCTCAACCTTTGCCTTTATCAATTAATAGCAGTAATTAATTGATACTGCTATCCCCAAGTAACGCATTGATTACTTCTATTTACAACTTAAGTTTTTAAAATGCAAAAATGGAGATTTGTAGTAAATAAGATCACTAACAAAAATTCATACAATTAAGATGTAATCTTTTCCTTAGGCTGCATATGTTTTTTTAATAATATGCTGTGTTTAAAAAACTATAAAGTTTTAGTCAATAACTTGATGGATATAACTGACTATAATGGAAGGACTCTGAGTCATAGAGGCAGTCTGGTGGAGGCTAATGAGTGGAGATAGCAAGAGTCAGACTTAAAAGAAGGTGCTGGGAGTTCCCGTTGTGGCCAGTTAAGAAGCAGACATAGTGTCCGTGAGGATGTGGGTTCAATCCCTGGCCTTGCTCGCTGGGTTAAGGATCCGGCATTGCCACAGGCTGTGGCATAAGTCGCAGATGCAGCTCAGATCCTGCGTTGCTGTGGCTGTACTGGGGCTCCTATTCAAACCCTAGCCGGAGTTTCCATCGTGGCTCAGTGGTTAACGAATCCGACTAGGAACCATGAGGTTGCAGGTTCGGTCCCTGGCGTTGCTGTGAGCTGTGGTGTAGGTTGCAGACGAGGCTCAGATCCGGCGTTGCTGTGGCTCTGGTGTAAACTGGTGGCTACAGCTCCGATTAGAGCCCTAGCCTGGGAACCTCCATATGCCATGGGAGCTGCCCAAGAAATCGCAAAAAAAGGCAAAAACAAACAAACAAAAAAAACCCTAACCTGGGAACTTCCATAGCCACAGGTGTAGCCCTAAAAAGAAAAAGAAAAAAGAAAAAACAGAAAAGGAGGTGCTGGAAGAAGAGTGTGGATGTGGCTCCTAGGGGCATCATCCTGGTGAAAGCTGCAGAAACAGAGATGCAGAAGGCAGGGCAGTGTTCTGTGGTTGACGCATTCCCCGCCCTACCTCCACAGAGCCCTTCGCCATCAACACGTCCACTCCCATTCGTCACGCTCCGCTGCAGAAGCAGTGGCTCCGGCCCCACCCTTCCTGTGGGGGCCTCTTCAGGCAGCAAGTGCAAAGTGTAAGGAGGTGGAAAAGCGCCTCTCAGGTATCACAGGAGGCAAGAAAAGACCAATCGCTGAGAGGTGCTTCTGCATCTCTCTGCAGGTGAGAGAGCTGTGCCTGATGCCTGGCAAAGAACATCTAGTGAACAATGTCAAATACACCAAGGTTTCTTTGATAAAAACAAGTTTTAAATGAGAGCAGAGCCCGCATATTTGGTAGGCATGGAGACTTTGTCCTCTCACAGAACCAGCTCTTATGAGCAGGATGTAAGAATGAACCAAGCAGATTCAAAACCCACTCTCTTGGGAAATCATTTTCCTGAGGCCCTTTCTGATCATCAAAGTAAACCAGATTCACCAAAACAGAAGTAGGAAAAGCAATTAAAACTATGCACAATCCTGAAACCTGGAGGTGACGGCTGTTTATATTTTAATACACACACACACACACACACACACACACACACACACACACACACACACAAAGGATATATGGTACATACTTTTTTTGCAGCCTCCTCGACTCTAAAAGTAGTGGCTCCAATATGGACCTCTTTGTGGTGGGCTCTGTGCCCAGCATGGGGGGAGGTATAAGGATTGGGAAAAGTACCTCTTGGATGGCAGAGGAGCAGTTATAGGTAACAGAGAATTAGATTTGTTCACCAAAACAGAATAATGGTACCTATTTCTTTTTGACATTTGTTTTTCACTTAACAGTAAGAAATGCACACTGTCTCATATTTGAATTATTTGAGAATGCGATTTTTTTTTGGCCATGCCCAAGACACATGGAAATTCCCGGGCCAGGGATCTAATCCATGCCATAGCAGTAACCAGAGCTGTGACAACACTGGATCCTTAATCCACTGAGCCACCAGGGAACTCTGAGAATGTGATTTTTATGTCAGTGTTTCAATTTACTTAACCAGTTCTATCTTATTGGGAATTTAGATTGTTTCCAAATTTTCATTTCACTCTCAACACTATGTTACTGTGCAGAGTTTTCTGGACCATGCCTAAGAGTGAATGTAATCATTAAAAACATAACCAGTTTGAGAGTTCTCCAGTGGCTCATCAGATTGGGGATTTGGCGTTGTCACAGCAGCAGCTTGGGCCACTACTGTGGCAAGGGTTCAACCCCTGGCCCAGGAACCTCCACATGCCACGAAATGTGGGGAAAAAAAGTTTGAAAGATAACCTGTTTTTTATTTATACACACACACACGTTTCTTTTTAGGGCCGCGTCTGCCACATAAGGAAGTTCCCCGGCTAGAGGGTGAAATGGAGTTGCAGCTGCCAGCCAAAGCCATAGCAATGCAGGATCTGAGCCACATCTGTGACCTTCACCACAGCTTGCGGCACAGCATGCCAGATCCTTAACCCACTGAGTGAGGCCAGGTATTGAACCTGGATCCTCATGGATACTAGTCGAGTTCTTAACCCACTGAGCCACACAGGAACTCTTGATTTGTATTTCTTTGCTCATTAGAAAGATGGTATTTTTTCAAATTACTTATCCATTTGCATTTCTTCTGTCATGATTTAGCTATTCATACACATGTACTCATGGAATATCCATCTTGTTTTGTATTTATTTGATAGTAAAGATATTAACCTAACCCTTTGTCATACTTAAAATTTCAAGTATTTTCCCTTGTTTGTAGTTTAATTTGGGTGTGATGGCATTTTGATAGTCAGAAGTATTAAATTTTTATGTATTAAAATCTTCTCCACCATCATTTTTCTCTTATTCTTAGGAAGGCTTTTATTTTGAGATAAGATACAACAATCTACATTTGATTACAATTTTTAAAAATGTGACTCTAATCATCCTTGAGTTTATTTTGGCACTTATCGCGAGGTGGTTCTCAATGTATTTTTTCCACAAAATAATTAACCAAATATCTCAGTGTCATTTTTTCCTTCTTTAAAAAAAAAAAAAAATTTGGCTGAGCCCGTGGCATGCATTAGTTCCTGGGCCAGGCATGCATTAGTTCCTGGGCCAGGGATAAAACCCATACCACAGTTGTAGCCAGCCAGAGCCACAGCAGTGACAATGCTGGATCCTTAACCAACTGAGCCACCATGGAACGCCTCAGCATCATTTTCAATGTTCTATTCTTTCCCTATTGGTCTGAAAAGAACATCTGTATCAAATGCCAAATACACAAAGTATGTGTGTTGTCCATTAAATTGATGGTCTATTAGATATAATATTTGATCCTAGCTTTATAACACATCTTAATAAATACAGTACAAGTTATCACTCATTTTTTTCTAAACTTTCTTGGTAGTTATCATGTTTACTCTCAGTCGAAGCTTTATAATTTAACTCTACCCCTTTGAGTCTCAAACATACTTCCTTCAATTGGATTCTGTGCAACTTATCCAATTACTACATAATTCATTCCTCTTTTTTTAAACTAGTTTGAGTGGAGTGCTATTCCTTAAGTCTTAATCTCAGCCCTATTCTCTCTTTTCACTTCCTCCTCCCATGATCTTGTCTAAACATTTGACATTTATCATCTTTAGGAAGCAGATACCAATCTGTATTATTTTTTTAAAAGTTCACATTGGGAGTTCCTACTGTGGATCAGTGGGTTAAGAACCTGACTAGTATCCATGAGGATGCAGGTTCAATCCCTGGCCTCCATCAGTGGGTGAAGGCCATAAGCTATGGCATAGACTGCATACAGCCTATATCTGGCATTGCTGTGGCTGTGGCATAGACCAGCAGCTGCAGCTCTGATTTGACCCCTAGCCTGGGAACTTTCATATGCTGCAGGTACAGCCCTAAAAAAGAAAAAGAAAAAACACCTCACGTTTATTGCTTACTATGTATGTTTGCTGGCATTCTTATTTAATTCCCTTTAAAACACTACAAGATAGGTAGTAGTACCACCTCCATCCTACAGATGGAGAAGCCTAGGCTTTGAGAGGCTAAGTAACTTGTCCAAGATCAGAGCGCTACTGTGTGTAGGAAGAGCCAGGATTCAAATCCTTTTCTGATATACCTGCTATGCCATGCTATGTAACATTTAAAGGAAGGAAACACAAGGAGTTCCTGCTGTGGCACAACAGTATTGGGGGCCTCTTGGGAGTGCTGGGATGCAGGTTCAATTCCCGGTGCAGCCCAGTGGGTTAGGGACCAAGCATTTCAGCAGCTGCTTGCCTGGGGAACTCCTTATGCCATAAGGTGACCAGAAAAAAAAAAAAGGAAACACAAATATTAAATTTTCTGTTTTAAAATTGAAAATTATGGAGTTCCCATTGTGGCTCCCTGGTTAATGAACCAGCTAGTATCCATGAGGACACGGGTTCGATCCCTGGCCTTGTTCAGTGGGTTAAAGATCCGGTGTTGCCGTGAGCTGTGGTGTAGGTCGCAGTCGCGGCTCGGATCCCACGTTGCTGTGGCTCTGGTGTAGACCGGTGGCTACAGCTCCGATTAGACCCCTTGCCTGGGAACTCCATATGCCGTGGGAACGGCCCTAGAAAAGGTAAAAAGACAAAAAAAGAAGAAATTGAAAATTATAGCAACCACAGATAAAGACTTCTGTTTTGGTAATTGAAATGACACAGGAAGCAGCATGTCATACTAAAAGGTAGGTTGTAATGATAGAGTGCTTAAAGGTACTGGCTCTGAACCCCAGATGCATTCAATAGATTAATGGTAGGTGTTGTAATTCACATACAGCACACTCCACAGTGCCTGGAGTACCATGTGCTCTAAGATAAACACTTCTTCCACATCTTTGAAACCAGTAGAGGACTCACCTGTGGCATATGGAGGAGATTCCCAGGCTAGGGGTCCAACTGGAGCTATAGCTGCTGGCCTACACCACAGCCACAGCGACACGGGATCCCGTGTCTTTGACCTACACCCCAGCTCACGGCAACGCCGCATCCTTAACCCACTGAGCGAGGCCAGGGATCAAACCCACAACCTCATGGCTCCTAGTCGGATTTGTTTCTGCTGCGCCACAGTGGGAACTCCCGAGGCCTCACAATTTAATTGGCAGTATTTATCTTGCAATTGATGGCGTCTTAGATTTGACGAAATAAGGTATTAAGCACTTAACTGTTTAGCTATTATACATGATGACCACTCATCCAGCAGCAGTTGTTTATTTTTATTTATTTATTTTTTTTGTCTTTTTGCTATTTCTTGGGCCGCTCCCGCGGCACATGGAGGTTCCCCCACTAGGGATCTAATCGGAGCTGTAGCCACCGGCCTACACCAGAGCCACAGCAACGCGGGATCGGAGCCGCATCTGCAACCTACACCACAGCTCACGGCAACACTGGATCCTTAACCCACTGAGCAAGGCCAGGGATCTAACCCGCAACCTCATGGTTCCTAATCGGATTCGTTAACCACTAAGTCACGATGGGAACTCCAATCAGCAGTTATTTATTCAGTGTAAACTACGTGCCAGGCATTCTTCGAAGGACTGGGACAGAGTAGTAAACAGTAATTCCTGCTTTCATGAAGTTTACCTTCTAGTGGGAGACATACAGGAAATACAGATTAACAAGTGAAATACATAGGATGTGAGATGGTAACAGGTGGTAAGTAGTAAGTGAGAGAGTTAAGGGGAGTGGAAGTGGTGGGGGCAGGGGGCGCCGTGTCAGGGTGGTCAGGGGATGCAGTTACACTTCAAAAGAGACCTCAATGGGACCAGAGGGTGAGCCGCGAGGATAGCTGGGCAGGATCTTTACAGGTGGAAGTAAGAGCAAGTACAAGGGCCTTGAAGTGAGGGCACCCTTAGGGTCTTTGAGGATAACATGAGGGCCAGCATGGCTAGAGCCGAGGAAGTATCGGAGAGCGGATGAGGTAAGGAGGGAGTGTTGAGGATTATGGTTGGACGCTAAGTACATGGATAAGGACTTCTTGAAATCCTCTCAAAAAGGCTCTAAATCTAAGAGTAGGAACTGCGTACTGGGCTCAGAACCACCTAGCAAGGATTGCTGAGTGTCAAGGCTACAGTGCACTTAAAGTGGGGGAACAGCTTGGGGGTAGGGATGGCATTAATTTAGGTAAAGGGAGGAGAGAGACAGTTCCATTTAGTCTCAAACACACTAATGCACAGTCAAAATGATTCATGGGGCAGAACAGTTTGAGGGCAGAATGATAATGATACGTGATCAGAATAACTAGATGAAGCTACTCTGGAAAAAAAATGTGATATTCAGGGCTTAACATTACAAATGAGGTACAGCATAAACTGGCCTTGGTTTGATCTTTCAAAAGGCACGCTGCCACAACATACATCCTCGCTTCAAGTAGGCTGGACAAAACTCAAGTTATTTGAAGGATACTAAAGAACACTTATGGGGTGACTATTTGCAGGACAGAAGAGTACAGATGTCAGATTTCTGTAACCATTCAATATCAAGCATACAGTTTTTTACAAAATCCATGGTTTCTTGGAGTTCCCGTTGTGGCTCCCTGGTTAATGAACCAGACTAGTATCCATGAGGATGCGGGTTCGATCCCTGGCCTCGCTCAGTGGGTTAAGGATCCGGCGTTGCCGTGAGCTGTGGTGTAGTTCGCAGATGCGGCTCGCATCTGGCGTTGCTGTGGCTGTGGTGTAGGCTGGTGGCTACAGCTCCCATTCGACCCCTAGCCTGGGAACTTCCATATGCCGCGGGTGTGGCCCTAGAAAAGACAAAAAAGAAAAAAGAAAAAAAAATCTATTGTTTAAAAAGAAAAAAAAAATCTATTGTTTCTTAGAAGCCAGGATACACAGTGGTTAAGAGCACAGTCTTTGAAGGAAGAAAGAGCTGGGCTCAAATGTCAGTTTTGTCAGTTAACCTTTGTTAAGTAACCAAGCCTCAGTTACCTCCTCTGTAAACAGGGAATGATAGCGTCCAATCTCAGAGTCGCTGGGAGGATTAAATGAAATGTGTGTAAAATGCACAGCACTGTAACTACTCAATAAAACAGCTGCATTTTCCTAATAAAAATGCCTTGTATACCAAGGTATCTCCTGTCATCTCTTAAAACAGAGGGACTCAAATTTACACTGCCATCAAAATAAAATCAAAGAGAAAGCAAAACATTTCCTTAGAATTCTAAAGGCTGTAAATTCTAACATTTACAATATACACATTGAACTTAAAAGGATGGACCTCCAAGTTGAATTTTTATTTATTTATTTGCCTTTCGTCTTTTTAGGGCCACACCCGCGGCATATCATACGGAAGTTCCCAGGCTAGGGGTCCAATCGGCCGGCCTACGCCACAGCCACAGCCATGCCAGATCCCAGCCACGTCTGCGACCTACACCACAGCTCACGGCAACACCGGATCCTTAACCCACTGAGCGAGGCCAGGGATCGAGCTTGCAATTTCATGGTTCCTAGTCGGATTCGTTGATACATGGCAACATGTATAGAACCACACTACTTGCTACCCATAATTTTTTTTAAATTAAAAAAAACATTTTTTAGACACACCCACAGCATGTGGAAGTTCCCAGGGCTAGGGATCAAATTCAAGCCAGAGCTGCAACCTATACCACAGCTGCAGCAATGCCAGATCCTTAATCCACTGAGCTGGGTGGGTCAGAAATCAAACTGGCACCTCAGCAGTGATGTGAGCCATTGCAGAGACAATGCCACTCCTGAACCCACTGCACCACAGCAGGAACCCCACTCTATTAGTAATCTTGAAGTGCCTCTCTCAGAGGCTCTATGAGGTAGAGTTGTGGAATATATTCAGCAAAGAAGACAAGACAGGTTCTATTGAAAACCCCTTCCCCAGTCCCACAAGTTCAAGGTAAGGCCATATTTTGACTGAATCAAAACCATTAACTTTTTTTTTTTTTTTTTTTTTTTTTTTGCTTTTTAGGGCTGCACCCATGGCATGTGGAAGTTTCCAGGCTAGGGGTTGAATTGGAGCTACAGCTGCCGGCCTACACCACAGCTCACTGCAACGCCAGATCCTTAACCCACTGAGTAAGGCCAGAGATGGAACCCGCAACCTCGTGGTTCCTAGTGGATTCGTTTCCACTGTGCCACAATGGGAACTCTGAAAGCCATTGCACATTTAACAATCAGAAAATGAAACCCTGTTACTCAGGAACTATGGAGAGATCCAAAGTTCAAGTCCTTCTCCCACCCAAAATGTCTGTTATGTAAAAAGGAATGTACTGTCATTTAATCCAATCACATAACATTTGCGAATTAAGTTGAATTATAAGGAATTTAAAGGAATTTGCAGACAATGGATATCTCTTCCTTGGCCCATATCCTTGAGGTATAATTTGCTCAGAATGGAATCAACTTCAACATTAAGTTTATCAGTGCAGACAGACATATGCCAAAAGTACATTTATTATGAAGCTCTTATATTCGATTTCCATATTTTCAGTGTTTTCTTGAATTTTCATAACCACATAGCTCCTCGTATTTGAAGTGTCTGCTTTAAATTTTCTAATGCTTTCTTAATAGGGCACTTGGTTAATTTGCAGACCTATGAGATAATGAGTCCCACTGATAATTCAAGAAACAAGAATTTTTTTTTTAGTTTTTTAAATTTTTTTGCTTTTTAGGGCCGCACCTGCGGTATATGGAGGTTCCCAGGCTAGGGGTCCAATTTGAGCTACAGCTGCCGGCCTACACCACAGCCACAGCAACATCAGATCTGAGCTGTGTCTGTGACCTACACCACAGCTCACAGCAACTCCGGATCCTTAACCCACTGAGCAAGGGCAGGGATGGAATCTGCAACCTCATGGTTCCTAGTCGTATTCGCTTCCACTGTGCCACGACGGGAACTCCAAGAAACAGGAATTTGAGGAACTTAGACTATACAAATCAATCCAAGCTCTTAAGACTGAGAACATGGAATAAAAATGAAGTTATCCATAGTGATACAGATTGTATAGTCTTTATTATATTTTGATTCACCAATCTAAAAAAAATCACACATATCAGATCAAACTGGAGTAATCATAGTATGCTTTATTTCGTAGGTATTAATTAGTTCACTATATTGATATATCCAAAACTTTAGGTAGCGGCAAGCATCAGTTCTTCCAAAGCAGTTTATGTGAAAACAATTCTTTATATTCATGAGTTCAAAGTCCATCTGATCCATTGTTCTATTGACATAAAAATGAACTCAGTGGGCAAAGCTAACTGAACACTCAGTTCATAGATTTTGGGCTTCCTGTATTTTATTGCAGTTGAAGTAGCTTTTGTTTTAACCCTCTGTTAATGTTTCATATTTTAATTAATCTTAATTCTTAAAAAAGAATCAAACATATGTTTGCTAATTACCTAAGATAAAACCATGATACTCAGTGAAGAATTAGTCTCCTACCCAAAAGATAGAAAACTTTTAAATGAACCCATAATTTTGAATGTATCTGAATTTTCCAATCCATACGCCTTGTAGCAAGGTCACAAACTGACTTAAATAATCTGGCTTTCAGACCATCATCTCAAAAATACTTACTGAAACGAAACCACTGTTTCTTTATAGTGCCATTATTTTGACCAAATAACAAATAAACAATTGTTTTCAAAGTAGAACACTTTAAAAAGAAAATATTCTTATTCACAAGCAAATAGAGGAGAGCTTAAGTCTGCAAATCAGAGAGTTCTAAGGAAAATGCAATTGAGAAATCTGACTTTCTGCTCCAGTTTGGAATATATGCTTTTGAGATGCACATATAAAGACAGTAAAGAAAAATGTTGCTGAATTTTCTTTTTTTTTAAGAGAAAATTTTCCAATTCCGATTATTGGCAAGGAGCTCTGACATGAGTTAATGGCAGCAATACAGTGGTGAGCATCTGCATTTCACTGAGAGGTAGACGGGGACTTAATCCTTGGATTTAATAAATTAAGGTTTAAGCTTAATTTCTTTTTTTTTTTTTTTGTCTTTTTAGCTATTTCTTGGGCCGCTTCCGTGGCATATGGAAGTTCCCAGGCTAGGGGTCAAATCGGAGCTGTAGCCACCGGCCTACGCCACTGCCACAGCAACGCGGGATCCGAGCCACGTCTGCAACCTACACCACAGCTCACGGCAACGCTGGACTGGATCGTTAACCCACTGAGCAAGGGCAGGGACCGAACCCGCAACCTCATGGTTCCTAGTCGGATTTGTTAACCACTGCGCCACGACGGGAACTCCTAATTTCTTAATCTAAGGACTATTTTTAAAGTGAAGGCAGATCTTTGGAAACTTCTGTTTTTTAGTTATATAGAGATGAAACAGCTTGATAAAATAAACATCTGCCTTATGCTAATAACAGGTGTGCAAAGCAGCCATTTGGACATTAGAGAAATACAACACTGTGCTTCCGAATCAAAGAACAAATTCTATAGCCTAGCCAGTCAAGCAGACACTGGGATGAGTGGTCTTTAGTACCTTACTCCAGCAGCCAGAGCCATTTAGAGGTCCCTACAGAGATATAAGTCTACATCAACAAATTGGCAGAATAATCCTGGTCCAGCTTGGGCCAGCCAGCCATCTGACTGATGACACTTCAGGGCTCACTAGCCTCTAGAGTTACGCACTTGCTGCTGTGAGAAAAAAGAAACCAATACATTAAAAATATCAATTAGGAGTTCCGCTGTGGCTCAGCGACAACAACAAACCCTGGCTTTGCTCAGTGGGTTAAGGATCCAGCATTGTTGCAAACTGCAGCGTAGGTCAAGGATGCAGCTGGGATCCTGCATTGCTTTGGCATAGGTGGGCAGCTGCAGCTCTGATTCCACCCCTAGCCTGAAAACTTCTATATGCTGTGGGTGAGGCCCTAAAAAGACAAAAAAATTATAAAAATATCAATTAGAACTTATTCATACAGAGGATAAGAGCATACAGGAGGCACACAAAATAGAGAAACTTTGTTTTTTTAGTGGAGGATGAATGAACTTTCTGAACAAATTAAGGCTCTAAGGAAAAAAAACATTCTAAATCATAACGCTAAAAAAAATTATGTCAACACCTTAAAAAAAGAGCTGTAGATCTTACTTCATCCTTTAGCATAAATGGCAAGTCTGAAATAATCAATATATTCCAAACTCCAGTAGGAAAAAAAAATCCTTGTTAAAATATAGTAGCCACTAACACTAAAGAAGAAAACAGCCAGACTTTTGTTATTAAATACGATATTGTAAAGACATTTCTTTCAACTAGCAGAAAAATTAAATCAAGATTTAAATAATTCTTTTTGGCCACACCCTCGGCTCATGGAAGTTCCCAAACCAGGGATTGAACCCACGCCACAGCTGCAACCCAGGCCACTGCAGTGACAATGCCAGATCCTTAACCAACTGTGCCACAAAATAATTTTGATTAGGTGGTGGAAAAACTAAGTCTTACTCCAAACCAAATATTATGTTTGCCACCAATGAAAATGAAATCATTATGTTCTTGAATTTATTTCCTGAAGCGAGTTAAATTCTTTAACAGCCTTGATTTTGCAAATAACATCAAAGTCGTAAAATACAAGTAATTGCAACATACAAAATTATACTTCAAAAGAAATGCTTTCATAATTGTATCCAGAAGCTTAAAACCATTATTTATTTTAAAAAGAAACCCCACTATTCAAAGCCACAATTTTTCTTTCAATTACACTTTTACAAAGGAAGAAAAAAAACAGAAAAAAAAGAAATTGGTCGTAATACATTTTTGCTTAAATAGTGCTACTCATGCCCAAGTTAGTTAGCAACTCACTGAGGTTAATCTGTGTATCTTAAACAATCGATTGCACAGCGCTTCCTGGCTTTTAGCCAATGGAAAACATAACTCCTGATGGCAAAAAACAAAAAGCACTAGATCTGACTATACAGACTGATAACCAGTACGACTTTTCCTTCTTCCAATCATATAAGAGATAAAGACAACAATAATAAGGAAGCCCAAGGCCACACCCACTGCAACAGGAATAAGAAAGTTGAGGTCAGAGTCAGCAGAACATTCTTCAGCTGTTAGAAAAGAACAGACAGAAAGCAAGGAAAGGAAATTAGTAAGAATGCAATTAAGCAGAAACAAGCAAACAAGAAACAAGCATTTTGAAAGTGTACACAGGTCAGTCTTTGAGAGCATTACCCCTATTTTATTTTTGCTAAGTGAACACAAATATTTCCAAGCAACTGATCCTCCTTTAACTCTGTCACTTCATCTCAATCACATCTAATTCCTCAGTACAAAAAAGGTCGAAGAACGAGAAAGGATCCAAAACAGAATTTTGCTTGCCTAATATGGAAAGAATTTATGTTGAATTGTCTAATGGCACTGGAGGAAGAGCTATCATCTTCAACTAATACCACTGCCTGCATATTTCCCCACTCCCTTTCTCCCTTGCCACAACTCCCTCATGAAAATATAAATAAGAATTCTGAATGAGTAATAAAATCTAAGTTAAAAAGGACTTAGGATCAAGAAAATGCAGTATAGTTGTTTTCACACAAACATTAGGTAGCGATCAAGTTATAGATAATTTTCAGCTGAGCAGTGGCCTGAACGAATAGCAGAATCCAGTGGGCTACCAAGGCAGTGTGCACGTGCAATGTAGATTCTGAGCTCTAGATTCATACAGAACTGAATTTGAATCTTGATTCCTTCAATTATTAGCTAGAGGACCTTGGTCAAGTAATTCAAACTGGGCTTCAGGAGTTTCTGTCATGGCTCAGTGGTTAACAAACCCCACTAGTATCCATGAGGACAAGGGTTCGATCCCTGGCCTTGCTCAGTGGGTTAAGGATCTGGCGTTGCCACGAGCTGTGGTGTAGGTCACAGACGCAGCTCAGATCCCACATTGCTGTGGCTGTGGTGTAGGCAGGCAGCTACAGCTCCAATTCGACCCCTAGCCTGGGAACCTCCATATGCCTTGGGTATGGCCCTAAAAAGAAAAAGAAGAAAAAAAAAAAAACTTAAGCAGGGAGTTGCCTGGTGGCCTAGTAGTTAAGGACTCAGTGCATTTCACCACTGCAACCCAGGTTCAATCCCTAGTCTGGGAACTGAGATCCCACATCAAGCCACTGCTCACCACAAACAAACTTAAGCAAAATTGGTATCATGTGTCATTTATTGAAAATAAATAGTACAGAAACTAAAGTGTGCAATTCTGATTTCATAGTTTTTCTTTTTCTTTTCTTTTTTTGGGGGGGGGGCATACCCAGTGGCAGGTGGAAGTTCCCAGGCCAGGGATCAAACTCACATCACAGCAGTGGCCCGAGCCACAGCAGTGACAGTGCAGAATACTTAACCCAATAAGCCAGCAGGAACTCCTCATCTCATAGTTTCAAGTTTAAACTAGTCTTACTACTGAGTGAATAGATTTCATTAGGACAATTTTTATCAAAATGCTAATAATGGTTTTGTTGCTCACTAGATATGCAATAAAGCCACTCCCCTTTCTGTAAAATTATGGGGTTAGACTAAATAATTCCTAAGGTCCCTTTGAGTTTAAGTCTAATGCAATTAACAAAATGTGGTATTTGGTGTGATTTGCAATTGAATAACAACTTGCATTTTCCCTCTAATTTTATCTTTTCCTCCTCTTGCAGTTTTCATTAAAAAAAAAAGTTGCTAAGGTTTTGAGTGTATAATACGAATTTCAATAATGACATCAGCTTTCATCGAAAGGATTACTATATTTTACTAAAAGCCTTTAGAGAGGGATAGCTGTGTACCAAAATACTGTAATCAGTGAGTTACAAATATTCTGAACAAGCCAATATATACAGTGTGAATTAATAAAATAATCACTTCACTGTGAAATCCGAGTGTATTGATTAAGCTTCCTTCTTATTTGTCTATACATCCAACATCTGTGCTGCACTTAGAACATGGAGCATGCTTCAATAGGGGCTGATTATCCAGCTCATCTTAATGTCAACAGCTTCTCTCCACACCCTCACCTATGCTCTGCCCCACAGGGGCCGTCTTGGAAAAAGCAAGAGCCTAGTTGCTATGCTTCACTGCCTCCCTTCTGAGATTGCTGTTAGCTTACATTTCATAAGTACCAGTCTGATGACAACACTAAATAGATTTTAATGCTCTAGAGATCAACAAGATGAGGTAGAGAAACACAACACAATCTCTCCTAATTAGTTCATAGAATATTTCTATCTTTCAATGCTAATCAGGCATCCAAGGAAGAGAAAAACAGGAAGGGAAAAAAAAAAAGGCAAGTGGTTAAATATGCTTGAATCTTTTCAGTCTACATTGCCAAAAAAGAAACACTCTTTAAATTCTGAAGCCAGTTTAAGTTCTGCTGTGGCCTACTGGGTCTGTTTTTTATCTAAGGAAAAATTACAAGCCTAAGATATTGACTATATCCTTAACGTGAACTCAAAGAAATCTACAAAAGTCACATAATCTAAAAAAATAATAATGGTCCTGAGGACATTCAACTGAAAACCAAGTTTAAGCATATCTGATGGGCATTTGTGCCACATCGGTATCTATTTAATGAACTATATGCAAAGCAACTGTGATGAGTTTAAAGCAGAATAGCTCTTATACATTGAAACAGAACACCAATAGTCAAAGAGTATTTATTAATTCCACTAAGAGACAACAACATTTTTTTGTCCTTGTAATGGCCAGGTTAATAAGTTTAAGGCATCGTAGGTTAGAATCAAAATTTGGCCAACTCTTCTTAAGATAGACCTTAGAACACTGTACACCAATGTTCTTTATAACAAATTTGTCTTCAGGACCAGTAAACACAACATTTTTTAAAATTTTAAGCTGTTCTATTAACAGTTTATATTAATAAAGAATTATCTCAAAGTGCTGGGACTGATTTAAGAATTAAAGTTTCAATATATCAATCTTAACAAAGTGTTTCAAATCTAAAAGGTAAGAAAATCTTGTTATGTGCATGTATTTTGATAAAATCAATTAGACTGAGCTTCTAAAATTGCTCATATCCAGCATGATGGCGCTTGAGACCAATAAAGTAAGCCAGCAACACTAGAATAAGCACTCCTGCCAAGGCTGCTCCCACCGCTATGGGCACAATGAAGTTGTCGTCATCTGCACTGCAGTCTTGAGCTAGATGTGGAGAAAGGACAATTGAGAACAAAAACAGTGACACAATTTCAAATCTGTTAATTTTTTAAGTTACAATGACAGTACTTTCCAATACACGTAATTCGTGTTTTACACCAAGGCAACAAGTCGTCGGCAGCCACTACCAGCAAAATGAGACGTTCCATAAGTGATTTTTCCAAATAACCAAATCATATGCTTTCAAGTGACTCAAAAAATGCAGTCATTTTGGATGAAAGATGTATAAAATAATCACATACTTCCCAGATTTCTTAAACAGAAGATAATAGATAAATATAATTAGTCTTGCCCTGCTATCAGGCTGTGAGCTTTCAGAGGCCAATTGCTATGATGTTGAAGCACAGTACCCGGAACACTGCAGATTGGTAAATATTAATGAAATGGACCAAATGAGCAACTATGCACAGCATTATGGGGTCATTTCGTAATAGGAAAAGATACAAAGCCCTGATTATGTAACCGTCTGCCTCAAGATGTTTGGTCTAGTCTTTGAGTCGAGACAATCAGCGATTAGAATTTCAAAATATGTGATAATAGGGGCAGGCAACACACAGTGTCATAGAAGTTATTTCAAAGCACACTCAACTCAGCCTTGTTACACAAGACATAGTTTGAAAGAGGTGACACTAGAGCTTAGTTTTTAAGAATAAGTAGGAAGTAACCATGCAGGTAATGGGTGAAGGGCTTTCCAGGTACAGAAAATAGCAGAGACAAAAATATGGAGGGTTAAGAGAACACAGCACTTTGGGTGAAAGGCAAGCAGGTTAGCATAGCGAAGAGTGGATTAAGAGGTCATCTTGGAAAAGAGGCAGGAAAAGGGTACAAGGACCAGCTCACAAAGGCACTACAGGCCCCAGGAAGTTTGGCCTTATAGTGATACCTCCCCCCCTCCAAAAAAAAATGCAGCAGAATCTTAAGCAGAATATTTGTTTCAGAAGTTATGGCAGATGGAAGACTGGAGGTATTAAGTTAGGAAGCAACTCTATTACTAGACGCCAGATGACCAATAATATGGTCTGAACTCAGTTAATGAAGTGCAGATGCAGAAGGGACAGATTGGAGATCCAATTAGAAGACAGAATTGACCAAATGGAGGTAGTGAGTGTGGTAAGAGATAACAGAATGGCTTCCAATCCCATGCCTGAGTGATTATGTAGATGCTGGTACCATTCACAGGAATACATGTATTTCAGTCTTGCTTGAATTTATGTTTGTGGGTTAGTTTTTTAATTTTAAAAATTTGTGTGGGGGGAGGATGGAGAGAGGAATATGTGGAAGAGAGAGACATTCCATTTTGGCTCTGCTGAGTTTAAGAGACCTAGGTCCCAACCAAGTGGCTGATGTACCTAAGTGATAGTTCAAACCAGGGACAAAGACATTTCTCAGCAAGGGCAGACAGACTAAGGGACCTGAGACAAAACACTTGGGGACATCAATATTTGAAGAAAAAAGGAGCAGGGAAAAATAGGAAAGGCAGGTTGAAAAATGGTTCCACAGAAGCCAGGGAAGGAAATAGTTTCAACTGGCGTGGGGGATAGTGTAAAATACACCTGAGAAATGTCCTTTGGATCTAGCAATATGGAGGGAGGGGGTTAGGAGTCAAATTGTTGCAGGTTTAGGAGCGAATGGGAAGTGACTGGTTAGGAGATCAAGAACTTGAGATGGGGAACATACAGACGTTTAGAAGAAAGGACAAAAGAAAGGTAGTTAGAAGGGGGACAGAGGGTCAAGAAAGGATATCTTTAGGGCGGAAGAGACTTGAGTGTGACCAGAGAAGGAAAGTGGAGATATGTTTGCAGAGTGAGGAGGAGGCTTGTCATTTTCTATTCCACTTCTCATTATTTTCTATTTCCTTGCCTCTTATTGCCCTAGTTCTCCTCCTAGCCTGCAATTTACCAGGGATTGATAAATCAGATAATTAAGCTTCTTAGAATTGTGCCAAAAATAAAAATGAATAGCTGCAAGGCAAATCTGATTGTGCTTCAGTGTAAGAAATGTGCCAGCCTTTGCTATCCTCTGGGGCAATTAACTGGGAACAAGATGCAATCCTAAACACAACTTTCTAAGTCAACTACACACTGGTAAAATTTAATTTTTTAAATTTTTAAAATTTTTTTGTCATTTTAGGGCCACACCCGCGGCACATGAAGGTTCCCAGGCTAGGGGTCGAATCGGAGCTGTACCTGCCGGCCCTATGCCACAGCCACAGCAATGTGGGATCCGAGCCATGTCTGTGACTTACACCACAGCTCATGGCAATGCCAGATCCTTAACCCACTGATCGAGGCCAGGGATCGAACCCGAAACCTCATGGTTCCTAGTCGGATTCATTTCCACTGTGCCACAACGGGAACTCCAAAATTTATTTTATTTATTTATTTTTTTGGTCTTTTTGTTGTTGTTGCTATTTCTTGGGCCGCTCCCATGGCATATGGAGGTTCCCAGGCTAGGGGTTGAATCGGAGCTGTAGCCACCGGCCTACGCCAGAGCCACAGCAACGCGGGATCCGAGCTGCATCTGCAACCTACACCACAGCTCATGGCAACGCCGGATCGTTAACCCACTGAACAAGGGCAGGGACCGAACCCGCAACCTCATGGTTCCTAGTTGGATTCGTTAACCACCGTGCCACGACGGGAACTCCCCAAAATTTATTTTTTAAAAAAGACGCAATCCTAGAATCTATTGCATTTGATGACACTGACTTTGGCTGTCAGCTCAATGATCTTTTTTACTTGCTTCTTGGTTATGTCAAAAATTCAGAGAGTAGCGTGTGCCAGATGTGACTTGTGAATATATGATATTAAGAGTACCCAGTTAGCTGCCCTCCCTTTAATTTCCCAAATTACCACCCAGCTTATAAACTATTAGGTGACATATACTATAAAGTACTATGCCTTGCATTTAATATAACTTGGTTTTTAAAAAATTCATTAGTAGATTAATTTCTTATTCTGGCAATGAATTCATAGTCCTCTTTTCCCCAAATTGGGTATTTGACCTAGTACTGAAATGACTTTCATAAATACTGCCAATAAGGCTTTCACATAAGACCAATATTCCCAGAGTAGATCAAAAAGGCAATTCTGCTAATACGAAGATCTTTCTAGATGTTGTCATTTACTTAAAATGCTCTCAATTAATATGTAAAGAATTTATAATAACTTGATTTTATGAATTCAACCTTTAAAAATTCTTTAGGGGAGTTCCCGTCATGGTGCAGTGGTTAACAAATCTGACTAGGAACCATGAGGTTGCAGGTTCGATCCCTGGCCTTGCTCAGTGGATTAAGGATCCGGTGTTGCTGTGAGCTGTGGTGTAGGTCGCAGACACAGCTTGGATCCCATGTTGCTGTGGCTCTGGCGTAGGCTGGCAGCTGCAGCTTTGATACAACCCCTAGCCTGGGGACCTCCATATGCCGAGGGAGCGGCCCTAGAAAAGGCAAAAAGACCAAAAAAAAAAATTTTTTTAGGTAACGGAAATAAATTTTGATAAAAACAGTCATTTTAACAGGACCACATCCTGAAGAAAAGAAAACTTCATTCTGTAAGTCATTTTGACCTGATCTATTTGCCTAATGTATACTTGAGACCACACTGAAAATAATTCTGGGAAAAGGAAAAGTCTATTTGTGGAAGAATTTAACAGTCACAGAACCAGTGAAGAGTTTTAAAGATAAACTTTCACAGCCACTGAAATTTCAATAAAAAGGTTCATGTAGATTTAAAAAAAACACTTAATCGTCATTTTTCTGTTAGCTCAGAAATTTTCCAACTATAATTTTAAGTGTGAAGTTTGAAAAGCCAAGATATACATTTATAATGAAATATACATCAAACATCTTTTTTTTTTTTTTTTTGTCTTTTTAGGGCCACACCCGAGGCACATGGAAGTTCCCAGGCTAGGGGCTGAAGCAGAGCTATAGCTGCTGGCCTACAACACAGCCACAATGCCAGACCCGAGCCGCATCTGCGACCTACACCGCAGCTTACAGCAACACTGGATCTTTAACCCACTGAGCGGGACCAGGGATTGAACCCATATCTTCATGGATACTAGTCAGGTTCCTTACCACTGAGCCACAAAAGGAACTCTACAAAATCAACTTGTCAAAATTTCTCTTTGGAAGAATTAGCCTTAAGAAGCACATTCAGAGTTCCTGCTGTGGCACGAGATCAGCAGCGTCTCTAGAGCACTGGGATGCAGGTTCGATCCCCAGCCCAGCACAGTGGGTTAAGAATCTGGCATTGCTGCAGCTGTGACATAGGTCACAACTGCAGCTGGGATCTGATCCCTTTCCCAGGAGCTCCATATGCCATGGGTGTGATCAAAAAATAAAGAAAAAAACACCCTCCGATTTAAAAAAGAAAAGGAAGCTCATTTTTGGGAATTCCCACTGTGGCGATATGGGTGACAAATCTTACTGCAGTGGCTTGGGTTGCGGCAGAGGCATGGGGTTCCATCGCTGGCTGGCACACTGGGTTAAGGATCCATTGTTGCTGCAGCTGAGGCGCAGGTCGTAGCTGCAGCTTAGATTTGAACCCTGGCCCAAGAACTTCCATATGCCATGGGTGTGGCCATTAAAAAAAAAAAGCACATTCTTATATATGACATCTTATTTATCATATTCTTTTTAAGATCTATAGTCAAACTGTTTGAAGTATATTATATGAATCTGAAAAGATAACTGAAGCTACTCTATGCTATTTTTCAAACATGTCTATACTAGTTTCAAAAAGAAGATATGGTAATTATTGATGCAGAAAGTTAGCTCCTGGGGTAAAAGATCAGGAGAAAGGTAGGAGAGAGACACAAGAGCCCAAGACAATTTAACATTATCTACCTAAATAAACAGAAATAAAATGCTATAATCTTAAAGATATCTGAGCCTTCACAGACCTGTGGTTGCCAAGAGGGGATGGGGAGGAAAGGACTGGGAGTCTGGGGTGAGTAGATGCAAACTATTACATACAGAAGGGATAAATGATGAGGTCCTACTCTATAGAACAGGAAACTATATTCATTATCTTGTGATAAACCATAATGGAAAAGAATATGAGAAAGAATATATAACTGAATCACTTTGATGTACAGCAGAAATTGACACAACAGTGTAACTCAACAATGCTTCAATAATTTTAAGAGAAAAAAAGTGAATCTATAAGAATTCCTAAGTAGCTTCTTATCAGATTCCTTCTATAAGTACTCAAATGTATATTTTTCTTCATTGAAATGAAAACTCTCACTCAAAGAAATATGTGTAACAAGACTTGAAAGCCCTCAGGCCCCAGATAAATTGAGAGACCTCAGTTGAGTAGTAGCTTGACCAAAGTCATATGGTAGCTAACAGAGTTGGGAGCTGTGATAATTAAGTAACTGGCAGTTGCATGGCTTAACTAAGTAATCCAGAGGAAAGTTACTAGCCAGGCTGCTCATTTTTTGTGTGTGATAGTATAAAGTGGACTGGGAAGCTATCTGGGAATTGGAAGGCTCAAACCTTTTAAGGTGCTCTGAGAGAAAGAAATGTGTGCAAACACACCTGGTTACTTTTACTATGAAATAAATATTCTAGATTATTGGTCCCCTAATTGGCTACACATCAGATTCTCTCTCTCTCTCTCTCTCTCTCACACACACACACACACACACACACACACACACACACACACCTCATCCAAGACCTGATTCTTACTCTATAATTGGATTGCTCTTCCAATAGTAATACATAGAGCATTGTGGAAATAATTTAGTTCTATTTCTAAGTATTTCTTTAAATTTTTCCTTTTGGAAGAAATTGCCATTATGTAGTATATAAAATCTAGACTTTAACCAATAGGAAAAAAATGTGAGCAAATTCCCTTAAGAAATAAAAGAATCTTTATTGTTTGTTTTAGAAGCAATATGTTGAGCAAATGGACAGGCAAATATCTAAAAAGAAATACCATACATCGACTAGTGGTTTAAACATTTGAAGAAAAAACATGGAAAGTATTTACATGGACCAGTTTCTTTTAATTTTTTTTTTTTTGTTAATTTTTTTTGGGGAGGCGGGCACACCTGAGGCATGCAGAAATTCCCAGGCCAGGAATCAAACCCAGGCCACAGCAGTGACAAATGCTGGATCCTTAACCTGCTGAGCCACCAGGAAACTCATGGACCAGTTTCCTTATACAAATGGTAATACATGAAAAACACTCAGAACCAAATAGAGTGTTAGACCATTAAGGTGTAAACACAGTAAAACAAAACTACAAAAGGTACAAAGAATACGTGGCTATAGGAAATAATAGCGTACATAATAGGATATAAACTGGCCCATGTAAAATACAAAAATATTCGATTAAGTCAGATTTTCTATAAAACAGTGCTCATTAGAGGTATTTTAATATGGATAAGGTATATAATCTAAATGTAGAAACTTTTAGAAACATTAACAGCGTTAAGCCAGTGCCACCCATTTGTGCTTCCAATTCTTATTTTTTTAAAAAGCTGCTTTGACTCATGAGAAATATCTAAGGCTCACATTCTTGTAAGCATTCTTATAAGGTTAATAACCTTACACTAAAACATTATTTAAATAAAAAATAATTTCTTAAAGTCAGATTTATCTTTAGCCTTTACAAAGTGCCTTAAGCTGGCAATGCAGCTCGACGTAGCTTTAAGAGAGGGGCTAGTCAGGAATCTGATTCTGAGCCAGTAAGATTTTTCAGGCTACTCTAAACAGAGAGCAAATTCAAGCGGGACAAAGTATTTATCATGCCAATGTAACTCGAAAGGTAGTTATAGACATACACAAGCTAACATGCAATTGCCTCCGTGTATTGCTAGACTACCAAATTAATACAACATAAATAATATTTTGGAACACAGATATCTCATTTTCTAGTGAAAGAGGGGTGTGCACATAGTGAAAGAGGGGTGCCCACCCCCGTGAAACAAGGATTCTTCCATCTATGGCTGCAAATTAACAATTTTCTCCCATATATGGCTGAAAATTAATATTTACTCAGCCATCCCAATACAAAAAAACAAAAACAAAAAAGACATCCTAGAAGCAGCAAGAAATACTTGATGTGTTAACTATCAAGCCGAAATGTTTTGCTTTCTCACATAAACATTAGGTGATGCAGGCAGGGTAAATGGACAATTGGTGCATCTCCCTAAAGCACAAGACTGAACACAAAGCACATGAATTAAAGACTCTACTATAACGAACAATAATGTAAGTTTTGATTAGTATAGAACTATATAAATGTGAAAGCCAAATTAGTAAATGTTACAGCAATCAATGCAAGCTGGAAACGAAGAACAGCTTTTTCATGAACCAAGAAAAGACCAAGACTTTTGGATTAGATGCAAATTATAAGTTTAAGTGCACTTCTTTATCTAGGTTCTAGGACATACTGGCATTTCTTCTTTAAGGAAAAGAATAAAACAATCCACTACCAGCAAGAATGCTAGAAGGCTAATTTTAGCACTGCATGTAGAGGCCAGTTTACAGGTACAAAGGACTAATAATGCCCCAAATTGGCACTGCCTAGCAATTAGCTCTAAAGCATCTAGAAAATGGATTGAAATGCCCAGTTGTAATAGTCTTGTGGCTTGCAATTTAAAAGATTGAAATTATCCAGGGTTTCTTTTAAAAAAAGATTAACACCTATTCTAAAATTGAAAAAGCTTTTGTCACTACAGCCACGTTAAATACAAATGTATTCAAAAGGCATCAGAAAAGCATTCATTGCTAAGAACATAGTACTATGAGACCCTGTTCAAAACTACTGGCATATCTCTCATAGTCAAATATGCAGCAATGCCAAAGCAGCTAAGTTAACCTGCAAACAAAATCACCAAAAAATGCAAAGGGAGCAAGTACAAATCCACTGTAGGATGTGTTGTCTCAATTTGACAACACACGTGCAGAGGGAAAAAAGTCTCGTTTTTAAAAACTCTTTCTCCTAAACTGTTTATTTGTAATCAGAAGATCTAAAGTGAGAACACTGCAATACTAATTCAAGACAATAAAATAGAATCTAAAATCAACATGATTTTGCATGTGTTTCTTGGTATAGAAATAACAGTTTTAAATTCCTTAGTTGGGAAAACCAAAATCATGTGACTAATTGGAAGTTTATAGTTTCAGGGGTATTTTTTTATCTATTTAAGTTTGAAATCCCCCATACAACCTCTTCTAAGATCAGAACTGCAACTCTATATACCTTAAATTGAAGGGTATTACATGTTGGAACTTGTACTTGCTTTATTGTTTTGTAACAGAGTCACGTGTGGATGAGTGTTACAGAGTCTGATATCCAGCATAACTTTTTCTTCTGCCAATTAGGTAAGCAATCACTATAACGATAATCAAGCCTGAAAGACCAGCACCAACTATAATTGGTATTAGAATGGTGTCATCATCCAGCGAACACTCTTGGGCTGTGGGTGAGAAAAAGTGTGTAACAAATAATGAGTATAACTTTTAAATGGTGTCCAAAAGTAAAAGATGTTGATTAAAAAGTCAGAAATGCTTATAAGATCAACTTTAAGTAATTAAGACACGTATATTTCAACGATAAAGCTACATAAAATTATGGATTGTTGTTTGACACAACACTGTAAATCAACTATAATAAAAAAATTTTAATAAAATTATGAGTTGTTCTAAAATTAAAATCCTAAATCTTATTTGTCCCTTCACGCGTGTATGTCTTTGTAAAGAGACAGTCGTATATATGAATATATACTTATTTACATTCATGAGTAAACCATATACATGTGTATCTGTTTCTTTGTTTACATCTCAAGTGCTTCTCCAAAATAGGAGTACTTGTGTTATCAGAAAGGAAGAGAGCTAATCTAGCCAGATTTCTGCACAGTCAGATTAGACTCTCAGTGGTAGAATGAATGTCTTTTGGGAAACGGAGCAGATCAGGAGGGTTTATCATGGGATTAGAATAGCTCTGCTGGCTCTGGATTCCTCTAATTTAGAGTGGAGATCGGGCAAATTATACAGCCTGTGAGCCAAATCTGGCCAAATAATTTTAAATGATTGGAAAAAAACAAAAGAAGATGATTTTGTGACTCAGGAGAATTACATGAAATTCAAGTTTCAGCATCCACAAATAAAATCTTATTGGAACATAGCCACATTCGTTTATTGCCTATGGCTGTTTTCATGCTACAACAGCAGAGCTGTTGTGACAGAGACCATATGGCCTCCAAACTTGAAACATTTACCGTGTAAGCCTTTACAGGAAAAAAGTAGAGATGCCTGACTCTGCGTATATGCTTTTAGTGGCTGCAAAAGTCAAGAAACTGGGACCTCTTACTAATTCCAGTGTGTTTACTACACTTATCAATCTGGTCAGGGCTGGCAGCCCACAGGGGCTCTTTTTTTCGATTTCTAGAGCGTAGTCTGATTCAGCAAAATCCAATCAACACTCTTACCTTACTGAAAGTCTATTTCCTCCTCCTATACAGTGAAGTAGTACCAGTGTGTTGCATTTATAGGTACCCACAGTCAAGAACCTAGCTCCACAAATAGATTATGCATTCATTATCAGTTCTAAATGTTGTATACATACGCCTTTGAGAGACATTTTTAAATCCTACGTACATAAAAGCCAAAGTTTCAAATTAGAGAAAAAACACAGCTCGTCTCTATTACAGCTGACTAGATAAACAGGCTTGAGCTGATTTTACAGGGAAAATGATTTCAAATTCTAAACACAAATCTGGACCCAAAATGAGGGCAATAATGTAGGGGAGCTAGATAAAGACTTAAAAGTCAAATCATTATGGCACCAAAATAATTGAAGTACACAAGCGAAACTGACAAAAGGGAAAATGAATTCTTGCAAGTATTTTTAAATTGTGATTAACCTCTTTAATCACAAGAATGGTAGGGTGACGAGCTCAATTTATTTTGGCCTAGCCAAGTCAGGCTAGGTATTCAGCCCTACTGCAAAACCACTGAACAGCTCACAGCATATTCACTTTTAAACACATCTTCCACATTTCTTTCTAAACCCTAGAAGGAATTGACTGTTAAAAAGGATGTGGATGACTAGAATGCCTCCGCTCAATTGTAAGTAACCAGTTTTAAAGGACAAGTCAATTAAGGAATTTTATGTACTTTTTTTCCTCTTCATGTAAATTTTAATCTTGTAATGTCCAATGCATCTCTCATATTGGTATAAACACACGGTAATGAGCTCTTCACAAAGGTTCCACTAAAAATCTGATAAATACCACCATTAGCCCTGAGTAGACCTTCTAAAAAGCCTCACTCACATTGGCACATGCTTTTAAACCTCTCCAGATCATTCTGGCTGGCCAAAACACAGGTCACGATAGCGGAGGCTTTCCTACCGCCACTTTTGGTCTTAACAAAGTGAGACCAAACTGCTCTAATTTGGGTAGGAAAATGTCTTCAGCGAGAAGATGGCCCCAAGAAGGCAGAGGCAGATGTTCAAAAACTGCTGCCCTCAAGTGCCATCCTTCCCACAAACTAAAACCTGCGGAGGAGTCTCTACATCTTAAGTAAAGCTCAGTTAAAGCTTCTACCAGTTTTTATTTTTTTATTTTTATTTTTTTGCTTTTTAGGGCTGCACTCACAGCATATGGAGGTTTTCAGGCTAGGGGTCAAATTGGAGCTGCAGCCGCCAGCCTACTCCACAGCTCACAGCAATGCCGGATCCTTAATCTACTGAGTGAGGCCAGGGATCGAACCTGCGTCCTCATGGATACTAGTCGGATTCATTTCCCCTGCACCACAACAGGAACTCCTCCTATCAGTTTTTGGCTTTAAGAACTTTGTTGCAAATGGTTTTCAGACCACACACACAAAAAAGTCTGAGCAAAATGATGAGCCAGATACACAACTTGCTCAAGACTCTACAACAGAGTCGAGAGGTGAAGTCATATTTCTCCATTTCACTTCTCAAGTTTCTATGACTCAAAGGATAAGCTACCTAGCTAGTCAACCTAAGAACATAAATTATTAACAAAACTTGCTTGATTCTTACCTGTTGAATACTTTCCTTCCATCACACTGAAGGGCTGAACTCTTAGATTAAAGGTATTTATCTGAAATGCTCCAGACACTGAAACAGTCTGCTCTTTGTTACACATATAAGAACTTCCCAGGGGGGCATCCCAGTAGCTGAGATTGTTATTCGCAATGCTGAAAACTTTAAAGGGGAAAAAAAAGGTTAGTACATTCTTATCCTGTCAACATAAAAAATGGGACAGTCCTCAGGATTTTTCTGTGAAATATGGGAGCTTGGGGTATAGGCTGTACCCACAAAAAAAGCCCTTGTTAAGATCACTGGTTCCCTATCTTTCTATGGATGTTTCTATAGCCCAAAACTCAGTCACATCCCTATTATCTACCGTGCTTTGACAATACGGGATACTGCAAATATTGAACACGATAGTTCTAAGTTACTGTTTTTAAGTACAATTTTCACATAGAATCTTCTCTCCATTAAATAAGGCACTATTTGGTCACAAGAGATTACAGTTTCTATTCCTTCAGTGCAACCCATACTCTTTTCCCCAAGGCCAACGTTTTGCTTACCAGAACCATTAACCAAATACACGCTGACATTCACCTCCTTCAGATAGAATCGGTTGTCGTTTTTCTGTGTGAAAAAGAGCTTCCAGTTAAAATCAACACAGCACAGCTGTCTACAGTATGGTTAATATCTACCAAAGGAAAGCGAGCTAATACTATTACCCAGAAGATAAAAACCATGGATTAGACCAGGGCTAGTAGAATAAACTGCAACTAGGTAAAGGGAGATCAAAATGTGACCCTAACCCTTTTCCTCTGCATTTTGCTTCCAATTTTTGCACCAGAGGTGTACTCATATGGCTCGTAGACACTTAACAATTCACTCTCCATTCTGCTCCTCCTGTCACTTTCTGAGCCCTCACCACCTCTAGCCTAGATCACAACAACCTTTTTGTTTGTTTTGGGGGGGTTTTGGGGCCACATCCTCGGCATGCAGAAGTTCCCAGGCCAGGGATCAAACTTAAGCCATAGCAGCGACCCGAGCCACAGGAGTGACAACACTGGATCCTTAACCCACTGAGGGAACTCCCAGACACTTTTAATAGTAATTCACTGGTCACACATGTACTATAACAGAAGAATTATCTCCATGCTGGGGAAAAGGAAGATTTTTATAACTTTTCAAAAGTATAATCCTCAATATATATAATCTTGACATATACTCCAGAGAGAAAAAAGGCTTCCGACTCAAGATATTAAGTTTAGACATGAAACAAAGACATACCTAACTTTTTATATATCAAATGTTGAGAATGTTTCCCCATTCCTAGAGAGAGTAATATTTAAAAGCAAAACTGCTTTTTATCCCCTCATATAATAACTCTTAAGTTTGAGAACTATTCCTAGTTCAACATTTTCCCTCATTGCTAGCTAGCCCCTCTTCCCCATTCCCATTTACTGTAACATGTGTTACACACACACACACACTCTCACACTCACTCTTCAAAAAAAGTCTTGCTGGAGTTCCCGTTGCAATGCAACGGAAACGAATCTGACTAGGAACCATGAGGTTGTGGGTTCGATCCCTGGCCTTGCTCAGTGGGTTAAGGATCCGGTGTTGTCGTGAGCTGTGGGGGAGGTTGCAGACGTGGCTCAGATCTGGCGTTGCTGTGGCTGTGGTGTAGGCCAGCAGCTGTAGCTCCGATTCAACCCCTAGCCTGGGAACCTCCATATACCACGAGTGCAGCCCACCCCCCCCCAAAAAAAGACAAAAAAAAGTCTTGCTTCTGGAGTTCCTGTCATGGCTATGCAGAAACTAATCAGACTAGCATGCATGAGGACCCAGATTTGATCCATGGCCTTGCTCAGTGGGTTAAGGATCTGGTATTGCTGTGGCTGTGGCTGTGGCGTAGGCCAGTGACTGCAGCTCTGATTCAACCCCTAGCCTGGGAACCATATGCCACATGTAGGGCCACAAAAAGGCAAAAAAAAAAAAAAAGTCTTGCAGGTGGAAATCAAGATTTCCCAATGACTGGAGCTTCCGCTGTGGTACAGCAGGTTAAGGATCCAGTATTGCCACAGCTGAGGTGTAGGTCAGCTACAACTCAGATTCAGTCCCTGGCCTGGAAACTTCCATAAACCATGAATGCAACCATAAAATAAAAAATAAAAAGAAAGGAAAAAAAGATTAATTCATGCTAGCTAGAAGTAGAACATTCATGCTTAACCTGGAAATTTCTCTTTGGGGTTCAGTCCTTAAAACGAGCATGAAAAACAAAACCCCAAATGCTGCCATTATAAACTATCCTGACTTAATGCATGTCAAGTACTTACACAGAGCCTTGTACATAGCAAGCACTCAATAAATGTTAGCTATCACTATTGCTGGTACTATTACAAATCGTATAGCCTCAAAAAAAAATTGTATAGCCTCAAAAATGCCTAAAACAGACAAACATGAGAGTTTTCTAACCAATAATAGAGAAGAATACCTTGTATTCTTCTAAATAGACTTTATTATTACCTACATCTATATGGAGAGATTGGATTATTTTTTGGAGGTAGGTAAATTCTTGCTCCTACCCTAAGCAGAGTAACTGCTTTTGGTGAATATGAATATAAGAGTCCAGCCCACAGAACATCAAGATCATCCTGAGGGATCAACAGAAATCAATGGACTACACTTTATAGTGGTGTTGAAATGGAAAATAGAAACACAAACACACAGCACAAACACACAGCACATACCTCTCCAGACCTTCAGATGTGTTTCTAAGAGAATGAACCTAATTTTAGAGAAATCTGTTACTCACCACAGCAAAGACGAAGTCAAGATATTTGATGTTACTGCCGCTCAGCCTGAGTAGAGCAGTTTTACTATGGCAGCTGCCAGTGGCGTTGGTTGTGTTGGGATTGATATTAATAACTGAGGCAACCTTTAGGGGAAGAGGAGGAGAGAAAGGTACGGATGAACCATAAAAATCTGTAGCAAAACCTTATACTCTAATAAGACCAAGTTATGGTGAACAAAAAAATCATTTTCTGGATGTGAGTACTTAAGTTTATGACATCTTACTTTCAAGCAAAGTTGGCACAGGCTCTCAAGCTATGACTCAGAAGACTTTTTAAAAAAAAAAAAAAGGAAAACAAGAAGGAAGCTTCCTCAAATAATGAGCCAAATGAAAACACATTTTTTGTGGAGCACAAAAGCTATCTGTCTAGCTGAAGTTGCAGTTTTATGGAAATGGGATATGTTTGCTGGAACGCCCTCTGTAGCCTCAGTGGAGCATTGCAACCAGAGGTGCCCTCTTGTACTCCTTTTTTTTTTTTTGGTCTTTTTGTCTTTTTAGGGCCACACCCACAGCATATGGAGATTCCCAGGCTGGGGGTCGAATCGGGGCTACAGCTGCCGGCCTAAGCCACAGACACAGCAACGCCGGATCCTTAATCTACTGAGCAAGGCCAGGGATCGAACCCACAGCCTCATGGTTCCTAGTCGGATTCGTTTCCACTGTGCCAGGACGGGAACTCCCTCCGTCATGTACTCTTTACCTGTCTGCCTACACCAGTCATCAAATAGCTGGAGAAACAGCTGCACTGTTCCACACCTACAGTGTGGTTCAGACAAAAGTGTGAAGGAGTTATATCTTACACTAACTGAAATAAAGAACAACTGTTCGCATTCTGACCTACTGATGGCAAACAGAATCTAAACTCCAAAGAGTCCTTTAAACTGATGGCCAAGGAGTTCCCGTCATGGCTCAGCGGAAAAGAATCTGACTAGCATCCATGAGGACACAGGTACAAAGTCAACATCTAATCTCTATTCAAAACTGCATCATCCTGGAGTTCCCGTCATGGCGCAGTGGTTAACGAATCCGACTAAGAACCATGAGGTTGCGGGTTCGGTCCCTGGCCTTGCTCAGTGGGTTAACGATCTGGCATTGCCGTGAGCTGTGGTGTAGGTCACAGACACAGCTCAGATCCCGAGTTGCTGTGGCTCTGGCGTAGGCTGGCAGCTACAGCTCCGATTCGACCCCTAGCCTGGGAACTGCCACATGCCGCAAGAGCAGCCCAAGAAATGGCAAAAAGACAAAAAGACAAAAAAAAAATACAAAAAACTGCATCATCCTAATAACACAACTCTTAGGCTGAAGGTTAGACCCATTACATCTGAAAGGAGATATAGAAAGAATGTATTGATAAAAACAGGCAACTAGAAATTCCTGCTGTGGCTCAGTGGGTTAAGAACCTGAAGAATATCCATGAGAATGTGGGTTCGGTCCCTGGCCTCGCTCAGTGGGTTAAGGATCTGGTGTTGCCGTGCGCTGTGGTGTAGGTCACAGACGCGGCTTGGATCCCTCACTGCTGTGGCTGTGGTGTAGGCCGGCGGCTACAGCTCCTGTTTGACCCCTAGCCTGGGAACCTCCATATGCCGCAGGTGTGGCCCTAAAAAGACAGTAAATAAATAAATTAAATTAAAACAGGCAACTATACCTTATCTTGAGTAATGTTCAGTTGCAGCCCCATGTTTGCCAGAAGACATGTACCATTGCTACTTGTAACTGAATAGGATCCAGTCTCCGGTTTTTCCTTTGGAGTGGGTGTTGTAGTAGGAGATGGCACAGAGGTGGGAATGACGGGCACCGTTGTAGTTAAAGTCTTATCTTTATCACACAAAAACTCTAAAACAAAAGTCAGATTTTTAAAACAAAAGTCCAAAAAGGTTCTATTCAGGGTAGGAAATATCTTGATAGTATTATTTTAAACTAAATGAAGCAGAGGTTCTCAAACTGCTACTTCATATGCAGACAGTGTTAAGAGTTATGACACGGCAGACAGGCTCCAGATACACACACACGCTTTATCTACTCACAGGTGGCCACATACTCATCTTTTCAGATCCTAAAAACTTAACCTGTCTCTGACGTAAAAATCAGAGATTTAAGTTGGAAAACAGGAGTTCCCTCTGTGTCTGCAGCATCAGGACACAGGTTTGATCCCCTGGCCCGGCACAGCAGGTTAAAGGATCTGGTGTTGCCACAGCTGTGGTATAGGCAACTGTGGCTTGGGTCTGATCCCTGGCCTAGGAACTCCATGTGCTTCAGGGCGGCCAAAAAGAAAAGGGAAAAAAAAAAGTTTTAGAACAGTTCACCCCTACCTAGGCCTGACCTCTTCTTCCCCACATACAATCACTATAAGGAAGAATAGTGGGAGTTTCCTGGTGGCTCAGTGGGTTAAAGACCTGGCATTGTCACTGCTATGGCTCAAGTTCAATCCTGGCCAGGGAACTTCTGCATGCTGTACATGTGGCCAAAAAAAAAAAAAAAAAAAATCCTGTAACTGAAAAAAGTTTTAAAGTCATTGAAGGACTTAAATACAAATGAACTTTTAATTTGTATTATCCCTACAATAAATCATAGGCATTTCAACCTCTTCTTAGGAAGTATTGGTAGTTTTCCAGAACTGATGAATGAGAAATTACTGTATTTCCAAAAAAGTAATATAAAGTTACAAAATCAATTTATGAAAATCAAGATTAGAACCCAGAAATCCTGTCATGGCTCAGTGGAGATGAATCTGACTAGGAACCATGAGGTTGCGGGTTTGATCTCTGGCCTCGCTCAGAGTGTTAAGGATCCATTGCTGTGAGCTGTGGTGTAGGTCACAGATGCGGCTCGGATCTGGCGTTGCTGTGGCTCTGGCGTAGGCCGGCAGCAACAGCTCCGGTTAGACCCCTAGCCTGGGAATCTCCATATGCCGAAGGTGTGGCCTTCAAAAGACAAAAAAACAACAACAAAAAAATTAGAACCCAGAAATCCAATTTTTCAGTCTTTGTTTTGGATCTTCAAAAGCCAAAGGGCTGAGGATCAAATGCTATTTGAGGATTTGTTCAAAGACTAGGTTTTATCAGCAAAAAACACTACAGGTAGAGCATTTTAAAAGACCATTGCACGACACTTACAGCAGAAACTTTAAAACTGCCAAGTTCCACAAGAATAAGAATTGTTATCATTTAGAGTTCCCATCATGGCTCAGCAGTTAATGAATCTGACTAGCATCCATGAGGACGCAGGTTCGATCCCTGGCCTCGCTCATTGGGTTAAGGATCTGGCGTTGCCATGAGCTGTGGTGTAGGTCACAGACGTGGCTCAGGTCTGGCATTGCTGTGGCTGTGGTGTAGGTTGGCAGCTGCAGCTCCGATTTGACACCCTAGTCTGGGAACCTCCATATGCCAAGGGTGCAGCCCCCCCTCCCCCCCAAAAAAAAGTAAGAATTGCTGCCATTTATAAAAACTTTACAGTCCACTATAAGCTGTGAGTCTTAACATATAAATACTTTCCCATAAAGACTTCAACTAAAGCTACCTGGTATATATACTCTAATCTTAAATTAGGATCCAAGTATAGAAATATATACTTAAGTACTCACCTTTTGTGCTCACTGTGCCGTTTTGAACAAAAGCTTGTACATGAACATCCCAATAATGCTGGACAACATTATCCTTTTCTAAAGTTGATAAACTATTGCATCTAAAGATGTCATTCAATGGAACTTGGAATCCCACAGAGTCATTCACAGTTAAAACTCCTATAAAACAAGATTAACAACAGCTGTTTCCAAGAAGGCAGGAGTGACCATATAAAGATACATTATACTTTTATCTCTTCTGTCTGTGCGCCCCACACCATCCCTGAAGTGACATAAGGACTGACAAATTCACTGGGGCTGAAACACAGAGCATATGAGGAAAGATGTGACAGGGATTAGCAAGGAAAGTTGCAGGTGTTCACGCTTTGAAGCATCATCTACCATCTAAGGACAGGTTGGATTTTGTTAACAAATTTAAAGCTGTAAATGACACACATATCATTCATTTTAAGGAAGACAGCAAAGAGGCCAAATCGAAGATACATAACTATCATAGAAGCAATAGGACTTAGTGACAAAACAATGAAGAGAGATGGAATAATCCGGGATTTTATAGCGAATACTTATTTTTGTGCTACTATCCCAAAGTTAAGTTAAAGCAATTAAAATGAGTTTTTGGAACTTCTTCCTGGTTAGAATTTAAAGACTTCTATTTCAGGAAAGCTTCAGATTGTGAAAGCAGTAAGTTACTGCCATTCTGCAGAGTTGTTATAATGCCTACAGTGAAACTGCAAAAGACTAGGACCACACATGTCCACCCAAATGGCTTAGCTTCTTTGGAAAAGCAACAAGGAAGAAGGTATTTAAGGTCCTTAACACAGGCTGCCTTCTGTGCCTCTCCATCATCTAAGCAATGCAGAAAACTTACGCTGCCTTGGCACCCCCTAACGGCCAAAGAAAAAAAAAGAATTTTAACCAATGAACCAGAACATTTTTCTCCAAAGCTGTTCCTCACCATTAACGTAAGTGCATAGATGTGCGAACTGACTATTTAGAGACAGACCTCAAAAACGAGTGCAGGAGTTCCCAATGTGGCTCACCGGTTAACCAACCTAAGATCCATGAGGACTCAGGTTCCATCCCTGGCCTTGTTCCTTGGGTTAAGGAGCTGGTGTTACCACGAGCTGCAGTGTAGGTCACAGACACGGCTCAGATCCTGCGTGGCTGTGGCTGTAGCTGTGGTGTGTAGGCCGGTAGCTACAGATCCTATTTGACCCACAACCTGAGAACTTCCATATGCCGCGGGAGCGGCCCTAAAAAAAGAAAAAAAAAAAGATGCAAAAATGAGATATAAATATACTGGAGTTACACTATAAAACTGTCATTTTTTTAAAATGATGTATTGTTTATGAAATATAATGACATGTATATATTAGTCTAATATAAAGACACAGATAGGAAGGCTACACCCAAAATTCCCAAGAGTGGTTGCCTCTCTGGAGGCAGGGAGGAAAATGGCTCTGGGGAGTGGGTTCAGAGGAATCCTCAAGTGTACACGTGAGGTTTTATTTCTTTAAATTAAAAGATAAGGCAAATATGGGGAAAATGACACTTAACAGTCATGGGTAAAGGGTATATGTGAGGTCTATTATATTATTCTCTATACTTTCCTGTATTTGTTTTTTGCCCCACACACTCGGCATGTGGAAGTTCCCAGGCCAGGGACTGAACCTGCACCACAGCAATAACCCGAGCTCCTGCAGTGACAACACCAGATCCTCAACCTGCTGCGCTTCAAGGGGACTCCAATACTTTTCTCTATTTTAACCATGAAAAAATTTTTAAAAAGGAAATGGCAGCTTCAAAGTCACTTTAATTCTCAGATGCCTAAAACTATAGCACTAAATTACTGCAAAAACCATCATCACAAGTTCTCTTGTGGTGCAGCAGGTTTAAGGATCTGGCATTGTCACTGCACAGGCTCGGGTAGCTGCTATGGAACCGGTTTAATCCCTGGCCTAGGACTTCTACATGCCTCGGGTGCGGCAAAAAACCAAAACAACCCAGCATCAACAGTCCATACAAGGAAGCCATTTAAAATCTTAAACAGTTTTCAATATTACACAGAAGCTAGTAAAAAAAAATTGCCTCTTTCCTTCTTTTAAGTAAAAGGGGCCGAGATAGGTGTTAACATTTTAGAGTCTACAGTTTTTCCATCAAATCTATCGAATTGAACCCCGTATGTTTTTACCACCACCCCCCTTGGTCCAGTGCTCATTACATCACCCCCCGATTCCTATAACAAGCCTCTTAAGCTGGCATCTCTGCCTGTAGTCTCCTCACTTCCAATTAATTCTGCAGAACACTCTTTATAAACTACTGTCTCTGCTTTCGTTACATCATTCTCCTGCTTAAAAACTTAAAATTGTTCCCCAGTGCCTATCCCCTCAAGCTAAATGCCTTTCCTTGGCGTCTAAGGCCCCCTGTAATTCAGACTCACTGCACCTCGCCAGCTTGATTTTCCTCCTACTACACACACAGCCTCTACCTTAGGCAGAAAGCTCTCCAATTACTGCTCCACATACTATGCTTCCCCCTGCTGTAAATATCCTGCTCAGAACTCTTCGCTTATTCAAATTCTATCATCAGGCCGAGATGCGATCGAGTCCTCCTTCTCCACAACAAGCTTTCTCGTTCCTCCAAAGCATGCTGACCTCTGCTCCTCATTAGGACCACTTATCCCCAGGCCTCCACAGATGGGCTCAGGGACTTAAAACCAAATGCAAAGTTGACTCTGTACCCTGCGAGGGAGGATCTAGAGCCCTCCTCACATTGTCAGGAAAGATTTATGAACCTGCCAGCCCCCAAACACAAACAGCAAATTCACACAGATCTCACTGCTTTCCAATGTTTTCCACATAATTTGTGGGAAACAACTTTGCTTTGTCTCTCCAACTAGTTCTTAAGCTCCCTGAAAGTTAGTAGGGGAGTTCCCGTCCTGGCTCAGCAGAAACGAATCTGACTAGTATCCATGAGGACTTGGGTTCCATCCCTGGCCTTGCTCAGTGGGTTAAGGATCCGGCGTTCCTGTGAGCTGTGGTTGTAGGTTGCAGACTCGGCTTGGACCTGGCGTTGCCGTGGCTGTGGCGCAGGCTGGCAGCTGTAGCTCTGATTCGATCCCTAGCCTGTGAACCTCCGTATGCTGCCGGTGTGGTCCTAAAAAGACCAAAAAAAAAAAAAGAAAGAAAGAAAGAAAGTTAGTAGGGACAGACCTTAATACTAGTTCTGAAAGACAATGTAGGGCAGAAAGCTAAATACTCAAGATATCCAATAACAACTTTGCCTTAGTTATCCTTTCAAACTAAGAGATCAGTAAAAAGAAAACTAGGATTTCCTTTCCAAGTCTGTTAATTATACCTCCCAAGTTTTACATGAGCTCATTCACTCGTGGGTCTTTAATATGATCTTTTGATATCCCATAAATGCAAATGAGTCACTCATCCCAAGTCCAGGCAACAAAAGCCCGTCTGCCTGTGCTTCTGGGTCAGAATGAGATATTATCTGTGAGAAATGCTAAACTACTACAACCCCAAAGTTAACAACCCAGTCTTGATGGAGTGGGATGCAGGGAATTATATTCCTAACAAGACTGAAATCTCCATTAATTCAGGCCTTCAAAACATTTTAATACACATTTCAGTTCTAGTAGTTACAGGAATGGCCTGATTGCCAATGCTTTTCCCAAGTTCATTTTGACCTAAAATTGTCTCAGAATAGCAGCAAGTGTTGACTTAATTTTACCTTTTTTTTTTAAACTTGCTTTTTTTTACTTTTCAGTCAAAAATCCCATCTAAATGGTAAAAAGATTCAGAGATGAAGCATTTCTGCTGGTCTTAGGGTTACTAAACTTGTCCATATTTAAAACAGTCATTAGGAGTTCCCGCTGTAGTGCAGTGGGTTAAAGGATCTGGTGTTAAAGGCTGTGGCTCAGATTCAATCCCTAGCCCAAAGACTTCCATATGCTGCAGGTGTGGCCATAAGATAAATAAATAATTGAAAAATTAAAATAAAACAGTTATTGGAGTTCCCATTGTGGTTCAGTGGTTAACGAACCCAACTAGTAACCGTGAGGTTGTGGGTTTGATCCCTGGCCTTGCTCAGTGGGTTAAGGATCCGGTGTTGCTGCGAGCCGGACATGGCTCAGATCCCGCATTGCTGTGGCTGTGGCTGTGCTGTAGGTCATAGACATGGCTCAGATCCTGCATTGCTGTGGCTGTGGTGTAGGCCTGAGGTTACAGCTCCCAAGAACCTCCATATGCCGCAGGTGCAGCACTAAAAAAAAAAAAAAAAAGACAAAAAATAAATGAATAAAATAGTTATAGGTAAGGATTTTCTCATCCCTTCAACACTTGGGTGCTCTCTATTGAATGAAATAAAAAAATAATAGTTAGGGAGTTCCCGTCGTGGCGCAGTGGTTAACGAATCCGACTAGGAACCATGAGGTTGCGGGTTCGGTCCCTGCCCTTGCTCAGTGGGTTAAGGATCCGGCGTTGCCGTGAGCTGTGGTGTAGGTTGCAGACACGGCTCGGATCCCACGTTGCTGTGACTCTGGTGTAGGCCAGCAGCTACAGCTCCGATTCGACCCCTAGCCTGGGAACCTCCATATGCCGTGGGAGCGGCCCAAGAAATAGCAACAACAACAACAACAACAACAAAAAGACAAAAAGACAAAAAAAAAAAATAATAGTTAAATGCATGGACTCTAAGCTCAACAAACTTTGGCTCAAACACCAGTAGCTCACCCACTTACCAACATGTGTGACCTCTGAGAAAGACATCTAATCTCATCAAGCCTATTCCCTTTACCAGTAAACTTCTGATAACATCTACTTCCCAGGGTTAAGGATTAAGTGAGATGCTGCTGGCAACACACTCCGGGTACTACCTGGTACAGAGTTACTGCGCACTAAGTGATGACAGCAAATACCCTGTGTTGAACACTATGCTGGGCAAGGGGATACAAAACCATGCCATTTCCCTTCTAGTTAGGAAGACATTTCCCTTAGAGTGCATAAGGATGAATTTTCTTAATGATTTACATTTTTTATTATTAATAAAAAGCGAGAGAACACAACACAAGCCAATTCTTCGGGTTACCTTTTTTTTTAGCATCAGGAAATGTTGTGGTATCACTAGTGTTGTAGGAAAATGAGATGCTGTTGATTAAATAACTAGACGATTCCTTTGCAAAATTCACAATCCAGGAAAAACCCGATCCAAACTGCATCACAATTTGGGGATCGTTATGGTCATCCCCACAAAAGCTTCCATTGTACGTTGCAGCACCAAAGTCTGAAATGGATACAGTTTTCTAAAAGAAAAAGGAATTGGGGGTAAAACACAAACAGGCAGCAATGAACACAGGCATTTCTGCAGGGGGTGACGCTTCAGATGCCTTCGCACCCCCCCACGGCCAGCTTGTCCTGTCAGACTCCAGCTACACACCAGTCACTCTGGACAAACATGTATATCTAAAAGTAAAAGGAAAACTGGCCTGAACTTCCATTAAGTTGATTTTTTTTAAATCAGGTTATAATCAGGCAAGATCATCTTTTTTTTTTTCTTTCTTTTTTAATTTTCTAGGGGTCGTACTCGCAGCATATGGAGGTTCCCAGGCTAGGGGTCGAATCAGAGCTGAAGCTGCCGGCCTACGCCACAGCAACGTGGGATCCGAGCCACGTCTGCAACCTACACCACAGCTCACAGCAACACCAGATCCTTAACCCACTGAGCGAGGCCAGGGATCGAACCCGCAACCTCATGGTTCTTAGTTGGATTTGTTAACCACTGAGCCACGACGGGAACTCCATCAAGACCTTAATCAAAAGAAATAATTCAGCAAAAATGATTGAGAGGATACCCCCTCAAAGGAGATTTTAATAGCAAGTTATTAAAGAAACAGCAAGCTTTGACGTTGGTGATGTTAAAAACACTACATAAGTAGTTAGACCTGAAACACCATATAGTCATCAAACAATCTGCCCTTAACCAACTCTGAGAAAAACTGAAGAACCAGAGTTCCCATCGTGGCTCAGCAGAAACGAATCTGACTAGCATCCATGAGGACTTGGGTTCCATCCCTGGCCTTGCTCAGTGGGTTAAGAATCCGGTGTTGCTGTGAGCTGTGGTGTAGGTCGCAGATGTGGCTTGGATCTGGTATAGCTGTGACTGTGGTATAGGCTGGCGGCTACAGCTCCAATTTGACCCCTAGCCTGGCAACTTCCATATGCCACAGGTGCGGCCCTAAAAAGACAAAAAAAAAAAAAAAAATCCAAAAACTCTGAAGAACTGATGAATTAAAATATCCATTCCAACACTAAACAGAATACCTTCAAGTGTACATCTTAAAATAGCTCCATAGGGAGTTCCCACCATAGCACAGTGGGTTAAGAATCCAACTATAGAGGCTCAATCCCTGGCCTGGCCTGTGCAGCGAGTTAAAGGATCCAGTGTTGCCACAGCTGCGGCTCGGATTCAATCACTGGCCCAGGAACTTCCATATGCCATGGGAGCAACCATTAAAAAAAATAGCTCAGGAGTTCCCAAAGTAGAAATAAATCCCTACTATATGGGAGTTCCCAATGTGGTTCAGCAGGTTAAGAACCCATCTAGTATCCATGAGGATGCGGTTTGATCCCTGGCTTCGCTCAGTGGGTCAGGGATCCAGCGTTGACACGAGCTGCAGTGTAGGTCGAAGACTTGGCTTGGATCCCATATTGTTGTGGCTATGGCGCAGGCTGGCAGCTACAGCTCTGATCTGACCCCCAGCCTGGGAACTGGGACCCACACCCTATGCCACAGGTGCAGCCCCTAAAAAAAAAAAAAAAATCCTACTATAAAGCTCAAATGAAAATAAAAATACTTACATGACTGTTGTTTGTAGTCTCATAGCGTATTGTGAAATTCATCTGCCACTTTGCATAAAGGCAAGTGGCTTTTTCTGAATTTGTCAAATTAAGTTCCAATGCATAAGACGAGACAGCTCCTAGATGTATTAAAAAGAGTAAGATTTTTAAATTGGACTATAAAAACATATATTAAATAAAAACAGGCTCTATCCACCAAAGTTCAACCAGCTCTAAAATGAAACAAAACACTTTTAAAATATGTGGTATCTTGATTGTTTGTATCTTTTCATTAAAATCTTGTTGATCAAGTTAGCACGATGACTTCCCCAAAGGGTTACTCAACCTAGGACGCTTAGGTAATGGCACAGACTGGCGACATTTGCCTTTTACCTCCTAATAATTGTTTCTACATACTCTGTGCCTTGCTAGTTTTGTTTTAGGCAATTCCAGTTTACCTGTTAGGACTTTTTTTTAAGATAAATGAGGTTAAGGGGAAGCATGGAAAGTCTTACAGCTTTAAATACTGTCACAAGCTACACGACCTAGGACACTCAGAAGTCTTGGCAAAACTCTTTTACTCTCATGTGAAGATGTAATAGGTCTAAGCACCTGTACCATATGACCAAAGGGACAGTATTGCAAAGGCTGCTCGATCCATAAGCAAAAGGTTTTTATAAATGCAACATTCATGCTCCTTTGTTTTAAAATCCCATTGATTAGAAAGGCTCATTAGGAGTTCCCGTCGTGGCGAAGTGGTTAACGAATCCGACTAGGAACCATGAGGTTGTGGGTTCGGTCCCTGCCCTTGCTCAGCGGGTTAACGATCCGGCGTTGCCGTGAGCTGTGGTGTAGGTTGCAGACGCGGCTCGGATCCCGCATTGCTGTGGCTCTGGCGTAGGCCGGTGGCTGCAGCTCCGATTAGACCCCTAGCCTGGGAACCTCCATATGCCATGGGAGCGGCCCAAGAAATAGCAACAACAACAACAAAAAAGACAAAAAAAAAAAAAAGAAGAAAGAAAGGCTCATTAGTCTTTTGATATGAACTCAAAGCCTCTTCCACCTTCTCAACCTGCTACCTCTCTTTCAGCAGAGGAACATTTCAGGAACAGAAAAGCCTTGAGACTCTTCAGCCAACCCAACTCTGATCTTCTACCCTAGGTTAAACAGGGGGACATCACCCGTCACACTGAAGACCCTAAGGACTCCAAACACGACAACGCCAGCAAACAAACACAGCAACAGCATAAATGATGGGCAACCATCTAAGGATTTTCCTCTCTGTCTCTCGCAATACCCAAAGGTGATCCATTTCCTGTTAAGGTAGCTGCATAGCCTCGAAGGATACCTGAGCACTCTGGCGTCACCTACAAGCAGGGACACGCTACAGACTAGTCCTAAGAGGAGTACCAAGAAGGCGTGCCTCAGCAACAGCTTTCAAGTCATACACAAAAACTCCAGTCACGCTCTGGAGCCAGAGGCCAAGCCTGCATCTGATATGCTAAAGCTGGTGGTTACAGACAGCGCCTAAATGCATCGGCTGAGACGCCAAAAGACCTTGTGAGGCCTGAAGAAGTTTTCCAGCCATTCTTCCCCAAGTGCTTTTCTCAGTCTTGTTTAAAGTCCCTAGTTTTACTGAGTCACTTTGCTGTACACCTGAAACTAAACAACACTGTCAACCAATTATACTCCAATACAAAATAAAAATTAAAGTTAAAAAAAAGGAGGAGTTCCCGCTGTGGCTCAACAGTAACTGAGTTCCCCCTGTGGCTCCACAGGAGGAGTTCCCGTCGTGGCACAGCAGAATCGAATCCAACTAGGAACCATGAGGTTGCGGGTTCCATCCCTGGCCGCTCAGTGGGTTAAGGACCCGGCGTGGCTGTGGCGTAGGTCGCAGACACAGCTCTGATTGGACCCCTAGCCTGGGAACTTCCACATGCCTCACATGCGGCCCTAAAAAGCAAAAAAAAAAAAAAAAAAAAAAAAAAAAAGGTAATAAAGTCCCTAGTCTTAATATACTCTCTTTGTATTCAAAGTATTCAAAACTATTCTAATAGGAATAGTTAAATTCGACCCCTAGCCTGGGAACCTCCATATGCCATAAGCATGGCCCTAAAAAGCAAAAAACAAAACCAAACAAAATAAAACTATTAGAAAGAACCAAGAAAAGCCTGACATGGAATAATCATTTCCTTTCCAAACATGTTAGAGCAACAGGAAGAGGACAGTGTAAAGCAGTGACAGTGTCAACATGTGCCCGGCTGGGAGGAGCAAGCTCTGTGAAGGCACAGAAGGCACAGGCTGGGATTCACATTTACCACTCACCACACTAACGCCAAAAGAGCCCACCAGCCAAGCTCAAAAAATGAGAAGTGGCCCGAGGGTCCAGCACATTGGGTTCTTGTGCCTTTCCAGCCCTTCTCCCTGTGAGAGCTACACTTCTACACAGAGCTTCCTCGGCCACCCAGGGCTCCAACTCCAACTGCGCAGGGGCCACTTTGACTCAGCGCCCAGCACCTCAAACTCAACAATTTCAAAACAAAAATCCATTCTCCACGTCCTCTAAACGGATCCCCGTCTCAACCTCACTGGCTTTTAGGAGAAAGGAGAGGCAGCACCTGGCACAGCCACTCAGGTTCAAAAGCTTTTGGGAATTAGCTTCTACTTCATGCTCTTCGTGTGAACATCTATTGATTTTTTTTCCTTCAAATTCCCTCTGAAATCCAATCTTTGCCTTTTATTTCTATTTCCAATTCACCTCCACACCAATTTACAGATGCCTCCTAACTGCCCCTACAAGTGCTGTCCAGATCAACAGTCCTTAACTACCTCTTCTTCTCTCAGGACACTTGACAACCTCGCACCCAGCTCCACATTTCCCATATGATATTTCAGTCCTCTGCGGGTGGTTCAAAGTCATCCTTAATCTTGTCCCACCCTATTCCTTCAACTTCTCTCAGCCACATTCCCAGAACACACCCTTTAATCCAGTTAAACTTGTTCTACTGAACCCACTCGCCATGCCTTAGACAACCTCTACCCCAGACTTCTACTGTTCCTAACATTTGAAATCGACTGGTTTACCACCTCAGGAGGGATTCACTCTTTTTTGGCTGCACCAAAATCTAAAACACCCCTCGCCCTGCCTTTTTTTTTTTTTTTTTTTTTTTTTTTGGTCTTTTTAGGGCTGCACCTGAGGCACATGGAGGTTCCCAGGCTAGCGGCTGAATCGGAGCTGTAGCTGCTGGCCTACACCACAACCACAGCAACACCAGATCCCAGCCGCATCTTCAACCTACATCACAGCTCATGGCAACGCCAGATCCTTAACCCACCAAGTGAGGCCAGGGATTAAACCCACATCCTCATGGATACTAGTCGGGTTCATTAACCACTGAGCCACGATGGGAACTCCTTTTTTTTTTTTTTTTAAACAATTTCTGGCGGATATCCCCACCCACTATAAGAGCTGAAAATGTTGGTTGCTTGCTTTCCCAGCCTCCCTTGCAGCAAGAACAGGCACTTGCACTAGGCTCCATCTAACTACAGCATCCACTCCAGATTTTGAATAGGAGGGCAGCAAAATGGAGCTAGGAATGGAACTTGTTACTCTCAGGTGGAAGTAGTTACAGCAGGATCAGGCTCCCAGGCAACAAGGCCAGAGCTAGTGGCAGCAGCCAGAGGAGCAAGCTGCAGTCTAATGCTTGGCAGTGGCAGTGCAATTCAGAGGCATCATCCCAAGTATTGAATTAGGTATTGAACTAGGCTCTGGGATATACAGTCAAGAAGTCTAGTACTTCTTAATTACCTAATGTACATTTTTTTATGAAGTAAAATTTTATGGATGTGTAACATATACACACAAAAGTACACAGCGGGAGTTCCCATCGTGGCACAGCGGCAACGAATCCGACTAGGAAACATGAGGTTTCGGGTTTGATCCCCGGCCTTGCTCAGTGGGTTAAGGATCCAGCTTTGCTGTGAGCTGTGGTGTAGGTCGCCAGTGTGGCTCGGATCCCGAGTTGCTGTGGCTGGCAGCTGTAGCTCTGATTCAACCCCTAGGCCTGGGAACCTCCATATGCCAGGGGTGCAGCCATAAAAACCAAAAAAAAAAAAAAAAAAAGAAAAAGGACACAGCATACATATGGAAAGGATTTAACGTGCACAAAGTATACTGCTTAAAGAATTTTCACAAACTGAACCCACTTGTGTTAGGAAACAATATTCCAAGTATTCCCCCAAATTCCCTTGTTCCCCCTTCCAATTACCAGTTTCCTCCTGGGGCAGCCACCATCCTGACTTTTAACAGTATGGATTAGTTTTGCCTGTGTTTTCAACTTGATATAAATGAAATCATTCACTATGCTTTTTCTATTTTTTTTGGCCGCACCCACGGCATATGTTGTTCCTTGGCCAGGGATCTCATCCAAGCCACAGCTGCGACCTCCACCACAGCTGCGGCCACGCCAGATCCTTAGCCCGCTACGCCACAGCAGGAACTCTCCTCTATGCTCTCTTTTGTATCTGGTTTCTTTCACTCACTATTATGTCTGTGAGTCACCCACGCTGTTGTGTGTAACTGGAATTTGTCATTTCTCGCTCTGTAAGTATAGCTTTCTATCATTGAGTGAATAACCCCACTACTTGTCTACGCTACTACTGATGGGCACTTGGATAGTTTCCAGCTTGGTTCTATTGCAAACGAACACTTCGGTGAACACACATGTATGTGTGCCTATTGGGTATATGTCTAGGAATGTAATTATAAGGGTCAAAAGGTATACACACGCCATGTCCGAGTATCTTTTTAATAAAAATCCTTTCCTGCTTAAAAATCAGATTTTACTTCTGTTGCTTACTATTAAGAACCTAGATATGCTGTTCATTTTTCAGCAGCCATTTTCTTCATAAACATTTCCCTGACTATATAAAAGCTCTCGGGGAGCAGTCGACAGTGCATATCTCCACATTTCAGTATATTTTATACGATCCTGAATTATTCAGCTGTTTTACACCTGTAAATTCTGTACCCCTCATTGTCATAAACTCCAAAAAACAAGCTTTCGACTATCACTTCGCTGTCATGCCACCGTAAATTATGGTCCACAGCAAGTAATTTGTGAACTAATAAAAAACGTACCAAAGTCCATGAATGAATGATATACATAGAGAGAGTCAAGATTCTTTTGATAAGGTCTCATTTGAATTCCAAAATGCTCCCTTAGACAGATGATCTTATCTGTGCCACAGCCCCTAGGAGCGTGTTTTTTGTATGAATGCCATCCATCACGGGTGTCAAGGTGAGGGAGACCATGTCTATTACTTCCTTCTATCTCCTGCCGTTCCTAGTAGTGCTGAATACATATTAGATTCTCAATAAGTCTTGACTGATTACATCAAGGTGAGACACCATGCAATAAGGACTTGGAACACAGCTTAATCTAATTACAGGAAGTCCCAGCTTTTAGCTCTTCCAAATCATGAACCCAACCTATCAGTCTTCTGGATACTCCCTCAACTCCCATGTCGGTTTTTTCTCCTCAATAAATTTTGCCATGGATTTCAAGCAAGGAATTATGCTTTTCCCGGAAGGTAAATTTCTAGTTGAAACATTTAGACTTTGGTAAAAATATCTTCAGTAAGCCATTTCCATCTTAGTGCTGTGTTTCATTTTAGAATAGCCAAGCCATTTTTGTTTAAAGGGCTTTGTGGCATTAAAAAAAAAAAAAAACCACAGCTAAATATATCCTAGAGTGTATAATTATAGAGCTGAGAGTTTATTCTCCAAAGAAAAGAAAAAGGCAAAATCAACTTTCTCAAATTCAAATATCCTCTTAATCTTATTTCCAAAGAGATCATTTCTTGTTTCTTTTAGAACTCCGAAATCTATTCTCTAAGCAAGACACACTGCAAAAAGTGGCTAGGTTTTTAGAAGTCTATTTGACCCAAAGTGGAGTTGAAAAATATACATTTGTAGGAAAAAAAAGAGAAAAATATATATTTGGAAACAAGATGGGGGTGGAATGGGAACATAATACTAGTGGTAATATAAATCCAAGAAAAAACACTGATCTAAGAGGCACTATGAGGTGATTAAAGAACCCTATCACTGGAGTTAGAATTCAAATCAGGCAGTCCAGTTAACTGGCTGTGAGACTCTGGACAAGTTAACCTTGCTAAGAATTGTGGTGTGTATTTCTCCAAAACATTCTTCAAAAATATGGAAGTCCTTCAGAGCTAAGAGAACTTTGCCAAGCAAGTTAGAGATTCCAGGTTAAAAGTTTTCCTTCCAAAAAAAAAAAAAAATTCTTTCCTTCTAGCAAATACAGGACCTAAAAGGATCCTTCCCAAATATTAGGTATGTCTAATTTCATCATATGAAGTTATGGATTTTTGTCCTCAAACTCACCAATTCTGGATGAGGTTGAGCAGAAGGTCTTTAAAAAAAAAAAAAAACAACAAAAAACCAGTTCCCATTGTAGCTCATTTGGTTAAGAACCCGACATAGTGTCTGTCAGGATACAGGTTCCATCCCTGGCCTCGCTCAGTGGGTTAAGAAGGATCCAGCATTGCCACAAGCTGTGGGATAGATCACAGATGTGGCTCCGATCCATGTGGCTGTGGCGTAGGTCACAGGAGAGGCTTGGAACTGGCGTTGCTGTGGCTGTGGTGTAGGCCAGCAGCTGCAGCTCCAATCTGACCCCTAGCCTGGGAACCTCCACATGCCGCGGGTGTGGCCATTAAAAAACAAAACGAAACAAAACTGGACACAGGCATCCCACATCTATTTACTCTTTCTTTTCAACTCACAGGTCTGTTAGGTCAGATTGACCATTGTTCCTCATTTACAACTCCTAATATAATAAGCATAATTACCCCTTCAGTTGCTGATAGTCTTGATTTCTAATAAATCTCTTAAAAAAGGAGAGTAATAATGACTACAAAATAAATTTTTTTAAGGTCAGAGAGTTGAGAAGGAAATAAGATTCAACACCATTCAACTAATGGAAAGTGCTTATTGCTGAATAGTGTCTGGCAGATCTCCAGAATTCTTTTGCAAGGCACAGCAGGATACCAACAAGGACTTATAGAGTATGCTTTTAGATCTGAGGGGATCTCTGATCACTTTACTCTGAAATTATGATTGGAATGCTTTTGTCACTACAGGAGGAAGAGCGGTCTTCCTGCACCAAAGACCGCTGAAGTCAGCTGGAATGCTGGGAAGTAATCCTTGACCACAAATTCCACCCAAGGATATAGGGGAAGAAAGCTGCACTCATGGGAAATATTGGAATATCTATAAATCCTAGCAGATGTAATGAAAAGACTAATGGATGAATGATAAGCCTGTCCTTTCAAGTATCTCAAAGCCAGAATAATTTCAGCAGACTCTTGAAATCAAAGTTATCAGTGGTAAGGCTACAGAAAAATCTCAGTGCTTATTATTCTCGCTTCTCTGTCACCTCCAAAAGGAGAGAGGTTGGTTCTTTGTAAAAACGTTCTCCCCTAGGACTTTCCCTAGCTCCACATGTGAGCCTTCGCTACAGTGTAAAGTGTATGCGAAGGGGTACAGGTAAGATACTAGCATTAGTACATGGCATTATCCTTTTAATGCATTGGTTTATACTTATCTATACTGCTTAACACTGATCTTAAGGTTCTCAATCCGAAAGCACAAAAAAACTTCTTGCAAGACCTAATTTAAGGTTCACAGAAGAAAAAGGAGTCCAAGGTGGTCTAGTTCACCGACCTATCTCCAGCACCCACGAATGAAGACCCTCAACAGAAATTTACTGAATGGAGTTCCCGTCGTGGCTCAGTGGAAACGAATCCGACTAGGAGCCATAAGGTTGCGGGTTCGATCCCTGGCCTCGCTCAGTGGATCCGGCGTTGCCGTGAGCTGTGATGTAGGTCAAAGATGGGGCTCGGATCCCGCGTTGCTGTGGCTCTGGTGTAGGCCAGGCCGGCGGCTACAGCTCCGATTAGACCCCTAGCCTGGGAACCTCCATATGCCATGGAAGCGGCCCAAAACAAGACAAAAAAAAAAAAAATTTACAGAGTTAACCATGCAGCACCAGGCCCTGTGCTAGGGAGGCAATGGGAAATAACACTGCAGAAAAGACAGTCTCCACTCACAGAGACTAACACCACAGGGGAGACTTGACTAATGGGGGGGAGTGGAAAACAGGCTAGCCTAATAACCTCAGAGTCTGAGAAAGACAAGGTTTACTCCTATTCCTCTCCAAGTCAGTCACCTGGCTGGCCACCTTCCAACACTCAGGCCTCTGCTCAAATGTCACCCAACAATGAAGGCCTCTGACCACAAAACCTAAAGGAAGGTCATCCCCCCAACCGAGCACTGCTAAGACCGGCTCTAACTTCTTCCTCTTTACCTGCTTCATCTTCTTCGGCACTTTTCACGAGCTGAAATTCCGATTCCAGCACGCAGCTATCGGGCTGTCTTCCCCCGCTAAAAGGTAAGCTCCCCAAGAGGCAGAAACCTGGAAACCTTATTCGTCTCACCTGCTCCGCTGCCCTACCTACGCCTTCCACCCAGTGCCTGGTACACAACAGTCATCCCACAAACAACGGTGGCAAGGAGGGACTCCTACCAGGGACGGACACACTCAGGACACTTATATCTGGTTTTTCCCACCCAGAAAAGCCTCAACCCTAAAAAAAACTAGAAGTCAGACTACTTACAGGAATCAATAACCACAGAAGAATCCTGAAATCTACGATGTCACAAACAGAACATAAGCAATGATGGTAGGAAAAGTTTTTCACCCCCTATTCTCCTTATAAAGCCTCTATATAGCTCTTCTTCAGAAAGGTTTCTAGTCAGGTATAATTTATTCAAATAAATACCAGATACCTTAATCTCTGTGAAATAGAGCAATACATTGTCTCCATGAATTTTTTTTCTTTGCTTACTTTAAAGCAGCTATTTTTAAAGTTACGTGATGGAACTGGGAGAGAGTTATAAAATTACCAAGTGAAACCTGCCCAGCTGGAGCATTAATGCTAATAACACCATAAATTCAGGAACAGATCCCCCTTCCTCCCTCGGTACCCTCTGCAGTACCCTCTGCAGTACTCAGGAACTGCATGAAATTCATAGCAGGTACTTCACAAATACTTATTGAGTTTTCAAAAAAAAAACTATTCCTGGTATTCATTTGGATATATAAAAGTAATGTGCAAAACCCACCAAGGAACTGAAGAACTGCTAAATTCTTAAGGGAAAAAAAAAAAAAAACACATACGGAAGGAGTTTGAGCTCCACACTGAACCAAAAGAGGACAGCAAAAGCAGCTGCAGAGAAAAAGTACTTTCTATTTCATCCTGGTACTTTTGAAAAAACCTGACCTGCGTACGTTATTAACTTTTACTTCTCCAAATCCTATCCTGAACTTGAAAGAGGAGGGAATCTATCTTGGAAATCTTCCAAGAGAAGGAATCTAGTTAGTCCCCAATCAATAAATGGCAAACTAGCAGATGAGCTGATGGGTTCTTTCATGTGCTTCTTTTTTGCCTGTTTATTTTCTGCAATGAGCCAGCACTGCTTTTGTAAAAACAAAACAAAAAAAGCTTTCATTTAAAAAAATTAATGACATGAAAGCCAGCAAGACAATGATTATTTTTTTCACTTTCTCTAAACAATTACAGTGTTGTTTGTGCAGATCCAATTGGCAGTGAACTACTGACTACCAGATGCCTTGGTCAGACGTGTTCTAGGCACTGATAAGGTGCTTTTCGTTGTCAACAATCCTCTCTTAGGGGCGCCTGGCCCTCAGTAAGTGCTTCACAGGGGAGTGTTTCAGCAAGGTCTGGGGGGGCCGGGAGGGGGGCGGTCAGAAGGGCCACGGACGTTTCCTGCAAGCACCGTGTGCCAAGGTGGACTCCCCAGTGTTTTGGCATCGGGACCCCTTTACTTTCTATCCACTGACGACCTCGAAAGAACTTTGGTTTGTGTGGGTTACATCTACTGGTATTTGCCGTACTAGAAATTAAAACCGGGAAGTGAGTAAAACACACCAGAGCCATCACAGTGGTGATGTCATCACACATTGTATAGCCTCTGGAATACTCCACTGTACCAATGAGAGGACGAGAGTGAAAAAGACGGATGTTTTAGTATTATTCTGGAAACAGTTTTGAGCTGACAGAGAGCCTCCCTCTCCCAACCTCCAAAAAGATCCTTGAGAATCACTAGATTAGATCATCAAGACCCCTTCCAAAGCTATAAGTTCTGGAGCCAGATTTTCCATCTTTGGCACTATTGACATTTTAAGGTGGATAATTCTCTTGTTGGGGGAGGAGTGCTGTCCTGTGCATTGCGGGATGTTTAGAAGCACTCCTGGCCTCTTCCCACTAGATAGATGCCAGAAGCAATCCCCAGCTGTGACAACCAAAAATGTATTGCCAAAAAGTCCCCTGGTTGAGAAGCCACCATTCTTCCAGGGTGTTCATTTTATTCTACTGAAATGTAAATTCCAAAACATGTACCTTTCGCTGCCTTCTCAGGCCCCTAATATATCTCCACTCCCATCTGGGTCTGTTCCTCCTTTTATTAGGCCACAAACAGCAAGAATCAGTGGTAGCAATCAGCACTGGATTTATCAGGTCAGGAAGAGACATTCTGGTCAAAGTTCACCTTTCAGGCATAAAAGGCCTCAGGGGACCCAATGCTTGGGGCCGGCGGGGGTGGGGTGTGCACAGCACCGTCAGCCAACATTCAGCCAACCATTCTTAGGACCTGATAACAACCCAACCCCTAGGACGGTACCTACCCTCCTCCTCTCAAAATGTGGTAAGAGACCAGCTGTGTGAGGGGGAAGAAAGGGAGCTTCTAAAGGCAAAAAAAGCAGTACATACAAGACTCAGCCACACCACCCCTAAAACCTCAACATCTGGGTACTTCTTTGTCAGAGTCTAGCTGGGAGGAAGTAACAAAACTGGTAGAAAACCAACGACCTCAGCACCTCCAAGTCAGACATTCACTCCCCACCCAAGTTCCTACTCATCCTTTTAGACTCCGGACTATTGGGTCCTAGTTTTCTCGCTTGGAATTTGCCCCAGCCACCTTAGACTCCTTCCACCTCAAAACTCCAAGTACCAGACGCCAATCCAGCATCATCCCTCATCTCTTTAATTACCCTTGCTCCACGGCCTCAAATTCCTACCCCCACCCGCTCCAACCCAACCTCTCACTATCCTCAGAATCTGCTCCTGTCTGCCCTCGCCCTCCCCCCAATCTCCTCCACGCAGGCAGTCTCTTCCCTCTGCAGTTTTCTCTCGCGCCCCATAGTTTTCCACCATCTTCAAAACTCTTCGCCAATTCTAGAACCAGGGCTCTCCTAATTGTATGTGCCACCCCCAGAATCTGCAAGTACCGCCCTCCTCCGCTCCTCACTCCTTAGTTATCTTCCCCAAGTTACTCGTTCCACCCCGATCTGCTCCACTCCTCCCTCTTCCCTACCTACTCCCTCGGCGTCCACCTTACTTGCCCCTTCTTACTCTTGCGGGCCCTTCTCCCCCGCCATCCCTCGGTCGGGCCTTCTCTAGGTCACTGCTCGTCACCTCGGGCCAAGCGCCAACGCCCAATGTCAGTCGTCTAGCCTCTCAAACCGCTTCCCCTGGACCAGTCTTGCAGGCTGTGGCCTTTGAACTAGGCGCCCCCGGCCCAGGCTCAGGGACTAAGCAGGAGGGCCCGACAACTCACCCAGGACGAGGCAGAGCATAAGGAGCCCGGAGCCCGGAACCGGGGAGAGGCGGAAGCACACCATGATCCCGCAGAGCAGGCGGCGGCGGCGGCAAGAGCAGCAACACCAGGGAAAAGGCTCCCAGAACCCGGGCAAGAGCGCCGCTGACCACCGACCACAACGCTGCAAAAGCGAGGACTCGTCGGCTCTTCAGAGCGGGTCATAAGACCAGGGGCGGGGCTCTTTCTTGCCTTCAGCCAATCTCCGCACGTGAAGGGGGCCAGAGGGGTGGTGATGCGGTGCCCGGTGGGCGGGGCGACCACGCCCTGGCTTTTTGGTTCACACTCATTCTTACGCTCCTAAGAGAAGTGCGCGGACGGCCTTTTCTAAGGTTAAGGAGAGGGGATGAACTTTCGGGGGCTGCAGATGGTAGAGATTATTTCAGTTCCGACTCCCAGAGAAAGAAAGCAATACTTTTGCTGAAGTAAAGACGGTTGCTAGGCATCGAAACGTCATACCTAAAAAAAAAATACATGATTATTCTCCAAACACTGTTGTCCATGTAGTTCACACCATTAAAAGGACAAGGGTAATATGGAGTCACTGAGCGCCAGAGTAGAGCTTGGCCTTGAGGTTCACCTGGTTACAACACTCTGTCTTTTAGATGGGGAAACTAAACTCAGAAAGAGGAAGAGTCTTTTTTAAATATAGAAAGAAAGAAAATGAGGAAGAAGAGAAATAAAGTAGAAGAACAAAGGGGAAAAAAAAACCATTCTTATTCCTACTGCACAGACACTGATCTTTCTTCAGATGTTTTTCCTCTGCCTATAAACATGTAAATCTTCTTAGAGTTCATACTAAATGTACCCTTTGGTATAGTTGACAGCTGAACAGGTGAAACCTAAAATATTCAACAAATGAAAGCATTTAAAAACCATAAAAATCTCAGGTTGGGATAAAGCACTGATTCTCAAATGTTAGTTTGCATAGAATCACCCAGGGATTTTTTAATAACATACAGAATCCTCAAACTCAGTCCCCAGAGATTCTGAAACAGTAGGTTTGTGGCCGTCCTAGGAATCTGGTTTTGTTTTGTTTTGTTTTTTAACAAGGGCCTCAAGGGATTCTGATTCCAAAAGTCCCCAGACTACATTTTGAGAAACGCTAAAAGAGACCTACAAAATCATCTACTCCAGGAGATCTTAATCTGGTGCCAATGGGTGAACTTGAGGGAGGAGGGGGGATGTTCGTAAATCCCCAGAAATCACGTGCAAGATTTATGTATGTAGATTTTTCTGGGGAAATTTATAGTTTTTACTAGTTCTTAAATGGAACCTGTGACTCCTCAACCTAACACCCGCCCCAGCTCAAATACTAAGCACCAGAGATCTACCCCCACTGTCATTTGCTTTAATATGATTAACTGCTGAAAGTGAATGTGTTCTTTTGTGGGTGAAACTGAGTCATGAGCAAGTGACTTGCACTACAAGAGGGACTGAGATACACTAGTCTTAGGCACTGTTTTTAGCAAAACAAGGTCATTTGACTGCCCTACCATCAATAAGGCTTGGTAGGCTCTATGTCCTGGAGAAGCCGTAAGTGGGTTGAGTACCCAGAAATTGCACACCCCCCCCGCACAAGTCTTAATGAAAGGAATCTATCACTTCTCCCTCAACTATAAACTGCATAACTTTATTTTATTTATTTATTTATTTATTTATTTATTTATTTATTTGCTTTTTAGGGCTTCACCCGCGGCATATGGAGGTTCCCAGGCTAGGAGTCGAATTGGAGCTACAGCTGCCGGCCTACACCGGCAAACACCTCCCTAAATGCAAGCCCACTGAATGGGGGGAGAAATGATGACCCTCTCAGAGCTGGTAAATGACTGACAATGAAAAGTGTGGGTCAGAGGAAGGAAATGGACATAAAGATACAGATTTAGAATGGAAAAAATGGTAAATGCTTATTAAATAAATGAGTGGCCCTGCGGTATTGGTGTCATCTACTTTTTCATCTGTGAAAAGAAAAATGAACAACCTAAAGGTTGCGGGTTGGAGTTCACTTCATGGCTCAGAGGTAAGGAACTGGACTAGTATCCATGAGGATGTAGGTTCAATCCCTGGCCTTGCTCAGTGGGTTAAGGATCTGATGTTGCTGTGGCTGTGGCGTAGGCCGGCAGCTGTAGCCCTGATTCGACCCCCAGCCTGGGAACCTCCATGTGCAGCAGGTGCGGCCCTAAAAAGACCAAAAAAAAAAAAAAAAGAGAGAGAGAGAGAGAGAGAAAAGTTGCAAGTTATGTTTTGAGGACCTTAATGAGAACTGAAGACCCAGACAGCCTCTCAAGTGACTCTGAGGAACTGCTCCAAAGAGGCAAACGAGGAGTCAGGACATGAGAGGTTTTGCTGGGGAAAAAAAAAGGCGTTCCCGTTGTGGCACAGCGGAAACAAATGATACTAGGAACCATGAGGTTGAGGGTTCAATCCCTGGCCTCGCTCAGTGGGTTAAGGATCCGGCATTGCCATAAGCTGTGCCGTAGGTCGCAGACGCAGCTCGGCTCGGATCCCACGTTGCTGTGGCTCTGGTGTAGGCCAGTGGCTACAGCTCCGATTAGACCCCTAGCCTGGGAACCTCCATATGCTTCGGGAGCAGCCCTAGAAAAGGCAAAAAAAAAAAAAGAAAAAACTACGTAGTCAAGTTAATGGTTTTAGTGCTTTTCTCTGTATGGGAAGATGCAAGAATCTGGGGTCATTGAAATTGTTCTGAGATATACATCTTAACTAACTAGGGCCAGAATCCTGTTTTTCTTCATCCTGTATTCCCCTGGGGCGCACCGTGGTGGGGGGGGCTGCTGTGGCTGATGGCTTGGTGGATGGGGGCAACATTCTCTATTTACTGAATTGGCAGGTGACATATCTTTGTCCTCGCATCCTGTAATTATTTGCATTCTCTCTCTGCCATCAAAACAGAGTACTGAGCTCCACTATGGAGTCTGAGCAAGTCTGGGGTGGGGCATTTCTGCATTTCTGGAAACTTCCCAGATCCTGAAACTGTCTTTCTGGAAACCACACAATGAATAAAGAGGCCCAAACCGAGGTCACCTGTCCTCTGGCGAATGGGATGAAGAAGTGGGGAGAAGGGACTTTCATTAACTTCTCTGGTATTTCCATTTTTACAGCAATTGGATTGGTTTTGTAATAATGGTTTTAAATGAATGAGTGCAAATCATCTACAAAAAACAAATAATTTTTTAGGGTATAAAATCTAAAGGAAACACACTTTCATCTCCCCTGGACTTCCACTCCTCAACGTAATAACTAGTAAAATCTCTTTTCTAAAACTCTCAGGAAAAAATTATGCATGTACCTACATCTGCATATATATTTACATACTTTTTTATTTTTTATTTTTTTGTCTTTTTGTCTTTTTTGGGCCACACCCACAGCATATGGAAGTTCCCAGGCTAGAGGTCTAATCGGAACTGTAGCCACTGGCCTACATCACAGCCACAGCAACGCCAGATCTGAGCCGCGTCTGTGACCTACACCACAGCTCATGGCAACGATGGATCCTTAACCCACTGAGCGAGGCCAGGGATTGAACCCAAAACCTCATGGTTCCTAGTCGGATTCATTTCCGCTGCGCCACGACGGGAACTCCTACATACTTTTTTAAATAGATAAATACAAGCATGCTCTACTTATTGTTTAGTGACTTGCTTTTCTCACTTAGTGGCATATCTTGAGGATGGTCCTTAAAAGTCATATAGCTTCACTTCATTCTTCAAAATAGCTGCATAACCTTTAATTGTGTAGCTGTACCACAATTTATAAAAACACAAATATTCTTAAACCCCTCTTTCCCAAACAAATCCCTAGATCTGTCTGCAGCATCACCCTGTGGTTAACATAGGAACTGCATCCCAGAACTATATCATGAACGTAAGGGAATTTTAGTAAATCATGTAGACATGTCACTGTCTTGAAAAATGGAAACTTGGAGTTCCTGTCATGGCTCAGGGGGTTAAGAGACTGACTAGTATCCATGAGGATGTAGGTTCCATCCCCAGCCTCGCTCAGGGATTAAGGATTCGACGTTGCCTCAAGCTGCAGGTGCAGGTCAAAGATGCGGTTCGGATCCGGTGTCGCTGTGTCTGTGGTGTACACTGGCAGCTGAAGCTTTAACTCGACCCCTCTCCTGGAAACTTCCATATACCACAGGTGCAGCTATAAAAAGACAAAAAAAAAAACCTAAAATAAAAGTGGAAACTTGCCACAAGTTAAGCATCACCAGTGTGGCCAGAACAGAGCAGGGTCCAGCCTTTGCAATGCCGAAGTGAATTTTGGAACCCATTCAGCCATCAGATTATCATGCAACCTTAGGATGGTCACTGCATGCTCTGTGGGCATATGATCTTCCTCTTCACACACCCTTTCCAACTTGGAGAAGGGACAGAATAAGCTGATGGCAGGAAGTTATTTCTTAGAAGTCAAACTTTATTTATTTCTTTTGTCAGCACCCTCACATCTGGAAGTTCCTGGGCCAGGGATCCAACCCACACCACAGTTGCAACCTTAACCTACTGTGCCACAAGGGAAGAGAAGGTGAATACTAGTGGTCTTGTGTATGTCGCTTTAATCATTGAAAGAGGAGCCTTATAGGAAGTTCCCCTGCGGTACAGGGGGTTAATGATCCGGCATTTCGTCGACTGTAGTGCTGGGCAAAACTTCAGCATGGGTTTGATCCCCAACCTGGGAACTTCCACATGCTGGGGGTGCAGCCAAAAAAGTTTAACACCGACATGAAAAGCACTCAACAAACATTCCCATTACTGTTATTATTAGCAGTAATTGTGCTGTTCCCTTCTTTCTGCTGGTGTGTCACAGACCTAAGGAAGTTCTCACTGGTGCTCACTGATTAAAGGACAGTCATTGTTATCCTTCATATTTTAAAATTCTTTATTTTGGGTTTTTGTTAGTTGGTTGGTTGGTTTGGGGATTGTTTGGTTTTGTTTTGTTTCGTTTTGTTTTTTGGCAGTGTGGAAGCTCCCAGGCCAGGGAATCAAATCCATAGCACAGCAGCAACCCAGGCCACTGCAGTGACAAGCCAGATCCTTAACCAGATTGTGCCACAAGGGAATTCCCTAAAACTCTTTCTATATAGATATATATATGTCCAATGAGGAACATTTGTAAAACATTGCTAAACACAAAGAAGAAAATGAAAATAATCTGTGGTCCTACTTCTGCCCAGAACATTCCTTCTCCCACCTCCTCCAACGCAAGGCTGGCCTTGCTTCCCCATCAGGTGACATGACTCTCTCCTAAGAAATCTTTTTTTTTTTTTTCGGTCTTTTATCCTTTTAGGGCCGCACCTGCGGCATATGGAGGCTCCCAGGCTAGGGGTCGAATAGGAGCTGTTGCTGCCGGTCTACGCCGGAGCCACAGCAACACCAGATCCAAGCCGTGTCTGCAACCTACACCACAGCTCATGGGAATGCCGGATCCTTAACCCACTGGAGCAAAGCCAGGGATCGAACCTACAACCTCATGGTTCCTAGTTGGATTCCTTTCCGCTGCGCTGTGATGGGAACTCCTCTCCTAAGAAATCTTTAAGCAGTCAAGGCTAAGTTAGAGGGGGGTTCACCTAACTAGTCAGTCTAAAATTCTGGACTTCTCTCATCATGGCATTCATCATATTGTAATTGTCTGTTCTCTGGCCCAGACCCTACAGGAGCCCATGAACAACTTCCTTTTTTTTTTAAGTCTTTTTGGGGCCATACCTGTGGCATATGGAGGTTCCCAGGTCGAATCAGAGCTATAGCCACTGGCCTACACCACAGCCACAGCCACAGCAATGTAGGATCCGAGCCATGTCTGCAACCTACACCATAGCTCACAGCAATGCCAGATCCTTAACCCACTGAGTGAGGCCAGGGATCGAACCTGCGTCCTCATGAATGCTAGTCAGATTCGTTTCCGCTGAGCCTCGACGGCAACTCCCCCATGAAGTTCTTTAGGGCAGAGAACATGGCCATTTTTTTTTCACCAATCTATGTTCATAGTAAGTGCTCAGTAAACACGTATTGAATTCACGAATGAATAGCAGATCTAAGAATAGGTTCTGGCTTTTGGAGATCACATGACCTACGCGCTAAGCCGGCAGAATGGTCTCCCTGGCAGGATATTTCCAAAGTGTTTTCCATCTGTGTCACATCAGGGAAAGTGGCAGGATAGATGCTTTCTTTCCACTAGACAAACCAGCTGACTGTGGACAAACTTCTGACTTCCCCCTTCCTTCTTCCACTTGCTCACTTTCTCCTTGTCTATAATGTCTCTCTTCGTCATTCTCGCTCTCGCGCGCGCTCTCTCTCTCTCTCTCTCTCTCACACACACACGCACGCACGCACGCACACACACACACCAGCCTCATTTATCTCTTCACTGTAATCTCCACCTTCTCTTTCAACTCACTAGATTATGAAGGAGAAGGACCCCAGGCCATTAGGACCCGCGAGACGGTGAGATGGTATGTTGCAATGTCATATCATTCCCTTCCTTTGCAGTCGGGGTTGGGGAGAGACGGTTCAGAGTCAGAGATTCTTGCTTCCCTTCATGCCACTGTCGAGGATGACAATAACCTGATGCTTCAAGTGGAACTGATATGACTGCTGCCAGCTCTTTGGCATAAGATGTCAGCAGCTTATTGCAGACGCCTGATATGGAATGATAGACATTTAAAAGTGGAAGTGCTCTTGCCTGCTTCAACACCTTCATCTTGCCCAGGGAGATCTGTTTACTTGGCCAAGTAGGCAGCAGAGCTGGGAATAAAACTCCTACCTCTGTATTTCTTGCCTAGTGCTCTAGCCTCTGTTGGCTCAAATCCTGTGCTCTAAAAGGCCCCCCTTCGTTAAAGTTTCATGTCAGTGAGAAAGGCCAGGAAAACACAGAGGACTTTGTTCAGGTCTGGTACAGAATTTATGACATGGAGACCTTCGCACTCTTATGAATCGAAATGTTTAAGTTTCCTGGCAACTTCACTCTTCCAGGTGTTATTTATTCCCTTTTCCGGCTGGTGGCAGGAGTCCGTGCTGGCTTTACAGTGGACTCAGGAAGGCAATCTATCTGGCCAGCCCCTTCATTGGGGATGTAACAGAAGTCAAAAAGAAGAAGGGCACATCACTTGATTCTGTCCCTTTCTTTGCATTCATATTTCCCTACCCTTTCTCCCCAGAGCCAGTGATTTCTGAGAACCCGGGGTAGATGCATCCACCAGGATGTAGACACCAACCAGCCAATAAAATGAAGTGCCGGGTTCACAGGGCCCGGCCGAGGTTTCCCCATTCGGCTGCATCTGGCACAGGGCTCGCTCCGAAGTGACTCGGTCCCCTGAGCTTTTGTAAAACCCAGGAAAGCTGGTTTCTGATCCCATTTCGGCCACTACTCACTCTGTGGCCTGTTCAGGCCACTTACTCTCTTTGGCCACTGAATCACACTTTCCTCTACTGTCCATGGGTTGGAACGACAGCAGTGTTTCTCAAAGTGTGTTCCATGGCATCCACGGGCTCAGGGCTGGTATCTCAGAGCAGGTAGGCTGGATATCCTGCCGTTCACTCCACACCAATCAGAATGGCTCCAGTTTTCTATTTTGTGAAATTTTGTTTGGACAAGGGATTCTATGGCTAAAAAAAAAAAAAAAAAAAAAAAAAACCCAAGAAATATTGAAATATTGGACCAGAAGATTTCCCATTGTGGCTGAGCAGTAATGAACCCAACTAGTATCCATGAGGATGCAGGTTCGATCCCTGGCCTTGCTCAGTGGGTTAAGGATCTGGCATTGTCATGAGCTGTGGTGTAGGTCACAGACGCAGCTCAGAGCCTGTGTTGCTGTGGCTGTGGTGTAGGCTGGCAGCTGTAGCTCCAATTCAGCACCTAGCCTGGGAACTTCCATATGCCACAGCTGTGGCCCCAAAAAAGAAAAAAAAAATTGGACTAGAAAATCACCACAGTCACTTTCAGCTGTAGCTGTTCTTTTTGGGTTTCCAAGAAAGGTCTGTCTGATAATGATTCCAGTATCTTTCTTTTTTTTTGGCCACACCAGCAGCATATGGAAGTTCCAGCGCCAGGGATCAAACCTACGCCACAGCATTGACCTGAGCTGCTACAGTGACAATGCCGGATCCTTAACTTGCTGTGCCACAAGAGAACTTCAGATTCTGGTATCTTTTGTTCTAAAAAGAGCAGCTGAAATGAGAACATTCTAAGAGCACATCCATGGCTGGCCTCTAGGGTCACCTCTAAGCTGATGACACCAAAAAAAAATAATAGCTGCGCATCGGATATGCCAGGGACTGTTGTAAGTCTTTCACATTTATTTATTTCTCATGTATTTCTCACAACTGCTCTATGAGGTAGGTATTATTATCTCTGTTTTACAGGTGAGGACACAGAAGCACAGAAAGGTTAAATAACCTGCCTTTGTCAGCTCAGGCTACTAGGACCAATTACCATAGACTGGGTGGTGTAAGCAATGAACACTTGCTGGCTGGGAAGCCCAAGATCAGTGTCTGGTGAGAGCCAGAGCTGGTTGACAGAGAGCTACCTTCTTTCTCTGTCCTCATGTGATAGAGACATCATCTCTCTAGTGTTTCTTCTCATAAGGCACTAATCCCACTCCCCAGAGCTCCACACTCATGACCTAATTATGACCTAATTATGGGCCCCCAGAGGCCCCACCTCCAAACATCCTTACAGGAGGCATTAGGCCCGCAGCATATGAATCTGAGAGGGACACATACAGTTAATCATAGTATGGCCCATGGTCAAGTGTCTGTTAAGTTCAAACCCTGGCAGCCTAGCTCCAGTGTCCATGTTCCTAACCACCACACTCTTGTGCAAAGTCTCTAGCATCAGGTGCTGTTTCTGATCTCTGAAAAGCCATCTGCCCATTAGACGCAGTCACTTAAACAGCTCACTGTCACCTCTAACTTCATTTCTCCTAACCAAACTCATCATTTCTCTTGTTCCCCAAGACTGGAGTCTCTCCCCATTTCCTTTGTCCTCACAAAGATTTCTAGACATTATTTGTATTTTTTTATTTTTTATGCTATAAATATGTTTTTATTATACTGGATTTACAATGTAGACATTGTTTTTAATGTCTTGACATTATCTTCATTTAAAAAAAAAATGTTTGGTGGCACCTGCGGCATGAGGAAGATCCCAGGCCAGGGATCAAACCCGCACCACAACAGTAACCTGAGCCAAAGCAGTGAAAATACCAGATCCTTAACTCCTAGGCCACCAGGGAACTCCTTGATATTATCTTTCATCTAGCTCCTCCATACCTCAAACTAGCCACTCAACCAAATTCTGTTATGTGGAGTTCCCATCATGGTGCAGTGGTTAACGAATCCAACTAGGAACCACGAGGTTGCGGGTTCGGTCCCTGGCCTTGCTCAGTGGGTTAAGGATCTGGTGTTGCCGTGAGCTGTGGTGTAGGTCGCAGATGCGGCTCGGATCCCGCGTTGCTGTGGCTGTGGCATAGGCCGGCAGACAGCTCCGATTGGACCCCTAGCCTGGGAACCTCCATATGCCGCGGGAGCGGCTCAAGAAAACCACAAAAAGACAAAAAAAAAAAATTCTGTTATGCTTTTTTTTCTATTTATCTTGAATCCATCCTTAGGACTCTATTTCCACCCTAGACCAAACCCTCATTGTCTACCTGGTCTCATGGACTCCAATCCATCCTACATCCAATGTTACATTGATCTTCCCAAAATATTGCTTTTACCACAACTTCCTCCTACTCAAAACCCTTCCCCAGGAGTTCCCACTGTGGTGCAGTGGGTTAAGAATCCAACTGCAGCAGTTCAGGTCACTGCAGAGGCATGGGTTGGATCCCCGGCCCACTGCAGTGAGGTTTTTAAAGGATCTGGTGTTGCCACAGCTGCAGCTTGGATGGATTCAATCCCCCACCAGTGAACTTCCATATGCTGCAGGTGTGGCCATAAAAATAAATAAAAATAACCTTTGTCAGCTCTTTCTTTCCAACTATATTAACTCTAGATTTTTCTGCTTAGCTTTTAAGGCCTCCACAATCTATCCTTTCTACCAAGCCAATTTTATCTTCACATTATACATTCATAGCTCTAGCTTGGTCGGTCTCCTTCTTATGGCATAAGTTTTCATTGACATTACATCGGTGGCAGACACAGCTTATTGCTTACCAAAGAATCATTCCTCCTACTTCCTAAGTGACAGAACCTTAATTATGTCACAAGTGAAATGTGCGCAGCTCCAAGAGATGAATCACAATTGCTCTGAACCATTTATGCGAGCCTTTGCTAGTTGATGGATAGAAGGATGACCAAGTGAGCCAGCTTTGGTTAATGAGATATGAGGAAGATTCTGAGGGAGTTTTGGGAGAGGTTTTTTCTCTCACAAAATGAGATGAATGTAGAAAAAGCCTCCGTCAACCTCTTGCTTGAGGTACTAGAGTTAGGATATGATGCTTGGTGCTGTGGCAGCTATCTTGAAACCATGAGTAGAGAGGTCACTGCTGCTCTGAGGATATCAAAGCAAAAAGACAAAAATATTGATGATATGATTGAGATGCTACACAAACCATGGCACTGCCCACCTCCCAGCTTCTGGTTAAGTGAAATAATAAATAATAAATGTCCATATAAGCCTAAGTCACTTTTAGTTGGGGAACTTTGCTGCTTGCATTTGAAGTCTATGACACCCTTCATAGAGGAAGCTGTCCATGTGTTCTACTAATGGTGCAAATCCTGAAATGTTTTCAGATGAAGCTCAAACCCTCTTCCTCTGGCGAGCTTCTAAACTAGCAATTTTTGGAGTTCCCACTGTGGCACAGTGGTTAATGAATCTGACCATGAGGTTGCGGGTTCGATCCCTGCCCTTGCTCAGTGGGTTCAGGATCCGGTGTTGCCGTGAACTGTGGTGTAGGTCACAGACGTGTCTCGATCCCGTGTGGCTGTGGCTGTGGCGTAGGCCGGTGGCTACAGCTCCGTTTCGACCCCTAGCCTGGGAACCTCCATATGCCACAGGAGTGGTCCAAGAAATGGCAAAAAGACAAAAAATAAATTAATTAATTAAAAAAAAAACGAACAATTTTTTGGGCCCCACCCTCAGCATGCAGCAGTTCTCAGGCCAGGGACTGAACCCATGCCCTGGAAGTGAGCCGAGCCACTGTACTGCTACTGCCGGATTCTTAACCCGCTGGACCATCAAGGAATGCCCCAGGTTTGTTTTGACTCTCTCACTAGGACTAAGTTCCTCGAGGAGCACATTTATGCCCAGCGCTGCCAGCAGTGCCTAACACGGGACTGCACAGAGAGCCCTCACAACCTCCCTTATCTGAATAATAATGGCAGTAAACTACTGGGATTTTTCATGCTGAATAAAAGGTACCTTGTGTCTCTCCTCACAATAGTTCTTTTTTTCCTCCAGCACAAGTAATTCAAATCCAAAGTAAGCAGGTAACATATTATGAGCTCGAAGTGCTTGGCTGAGATTTGACAAGTTGAGAGTTCTCGCTGTGGTGCAGTGGGTTAAGGATCTGATGTTGATGCAGCTGCAGCATAGGTTGCAGCTGTGGCTCCGATTTGATCCCTGGCGAGGAGCTTCCCTATCTCCCTGGTGTGGCAAAAAAAAAAAAAAAAAAAAAGAGAGAGAGAGAGAGAGAAATTTGCAAAGTTGTTAATTTTTTTTCTTTTTGTCTGCACCCACGGCATGTGGAAGTTCTGGGGCCAGGAATCAAACCCATGCCAAGCAGTGACCCAAGCCACTGCAATGACGATACCAGATCCTTAACCCACTGCACCATGGGGGAACTCAGACAATTTGTTAAATATTATTTAACATTCAAATCTGTACTGTGGAACACATCAATCACTGTTTCTCAATAATGACTGCACATTAGAATCACCTGGAGAACTTTTTAAAACATACAGATTCCAGGGTCCCTCCTCCAGAGATTCAGACTTAACACCAGGTGTGGTCTGGGTGTCAGAGTTTTAAGAGGTCTCCAAATGATTCTAACATACAGCCAGGATTCAGACCCCCTGCTGGAGACTACTACATTGAAGTTTTAAAGCAGGGTGTTTTGGGGTTTTTTTGCTTCTGTTCTTTCTTTGGCCAAGCCTGAGGCGTGTGGAAGTTCCCAGGCCAGGGATTGTACCTGTGCCACAGTCGTGACCTGTGCCATGGCTGCAGCAATGCTGGACCCTTAACCTGCTGGGCCACAAAGGAACTTCCTAAAGCAGGGTTCTCAAATTCTAGTGTCCAGAAGAACTTGTGGTTTATATCAAATGATAATTTCTAAACCTCACTACCAGAGAATCTAAGGGTCTGGCTAGGGCCCAGGGATCTGCATTTTTGGAAGATATCCAGGTGATTCGGATGTATTTGGTTGGTGGGATACATTTTTAGAAACTCTGTTCTGGAATTCCATCTGTGGCACAATGGGCTTGGTGGCATCTCTGCAGCACCAGGATGCAGGTTCTGTCCATGGTCTGGCATAGTGGGTTAAAGGATCCCTCACTGCTGCAGCTCTGCAACTGCAGCTTGGATCTGATCCCTGGCCCGGGAAATCCATATGCCACTGGACAGCCAGCAAAGGAAAAAAAAAAGTCAAGAAGCACAAATGTATATTGAGAAAAGATACGGAATTGCAAATAAAGGTAATTTTTAAAAAGAAACTCCGGGTGTTCCTGTTGTGGCACAGTGGAAATGAATCTGACTAGTACCCATGAGGATGTGGGTTCAATCCGTGGCCTCGCTCAGTGGGTGGGGAACCCAGCATTGCCATGAGCTGTGGTGTAGGTCACAGATACAGCTCAGATCTGGCGTTTCTGTGGCTGTGGCCTAGGCCAGCAGCCGTAGCTCAGATTCGACCCCTAGCCTGGGAACTTCCATATTCCACAGGTATGCCCTAAAAAGCGAAATAAAATAAAATAAAGAAACTCTGTTCTGGAGTTCCTATTGTGGCTTATCAGGTTAAGAACCTGACTAGTATCCCATGAGGATTCCAGCTCAATCCCTGGCCTCACTCAGTGGGTTTAAGGATCTGGCGTTGCCACAAGCCATGGCAAGGGTCAAAGATGTAGCTCAGATACAGCATTGCTGAGGCTGTGGCGTAGGCCAGCAGCTTCTGCTCTGATTCAACCCCTAGCCTGGGAATTTCCATATGCTGCAGGAGCTGCCCTAAAAAGCCCCCAAAAAAGAAGAAAGAAACTCTAAGTAAAATTATATTAGAAAAGTCTGTGGTCCATTTTTTACTTGCTTAAAAATATGCTTTTGGCAGAAAATTAATCTATAGCTGTTATAAGTCAGATATGGGAAAAGCAATTATGGTTCTTTGCTCTAAAAAGAGGCAAAAAAGGAGTTCCCATTGTGGCTCAGCAGAAACGAATCTGACTAGGAACCATGAGGATGCAGGTTTGATCCCTGGCCTCGATCAGTGGGTTAAGGATCTGGCATTGCCGTGAGCTGTGGTGTAGGTCACAGACACAGCTCGGATCCTGTGTTGTTGTGGTTCTGGCGTAGGCCGGCAGCTACAGCTCCTATTCGACCCCTCGCCTGGGAACCTCCATATGCCATGGGTGTGGTCCTAAAAAGCAAAAAATAATAAATAAATAAATAAATAATCTAGAAAGGCAAAAAGGAGTTTCCTTGTGGCTGAGTGGGCTAAGGATCTGGTGCCATCACTGAGGCAGCTCTGGTTGCTGCTGTGGCGCAGACTGGATCCCTGGCCTGGGAACTTCGCATATGCTGGGCAGGGTCAAATAAATGGATATTTGAAAATTTTAAAAAGAAAGGGAAAAACAAGATTTGTTCCATGTTAAACTAATGATTCACATCAAAGGACAATGCTAATTTCCAATGCATTAGAAGTGAGTATGGGAAAGAAAATAAACTGTATTTTAAATGATAGGAACGTTTTCCTTAGAATTAAGTGAGCATAAACTTGGCAAATGATCCAGATCTAGGAGATGGAGCTATTCAGTTGATTCAGATTCAAAGACATCAAGACTGCTAACAATGTGAACAAACTGGAATGGTAGGTCCAAACCAGTGAGATAAAACTAAACAGAGATAAACATAAAGTCTGTTTTAGCGGCTTTTGTTTTCCAGTCTATTTCACAAGTACCAGATGGAAGAACTCGTACTTGGTGAAAACTTACAGGAAAAAGATCTGCAGGTTCTTTGTTTTGTTTAGGGTTTTTTTTTTTTTTTTTTTTGGCCTCACCCACAGCATGTGGAAGTTCCTGGGTCAGGGATCGAACCCGTGCCATGGCAGTCAACAACCCAAGCTGCTGCAGTGACAATGCCAGATCCTTAACCTGATGCACCACAAGGGAACTCCCAGATCTGTAGGTTTTTGTTACTGACAAACTCAATGTGAATCCACAGTGTGACTCTTTTAAAAAAAAAAAAAAAAAGGTGTAAATCTCAAGCTTTGACCACTTAAATAGAAAACTGTCCGGTCAAAGGAGGTGATATCCCCATGGACTCTGCCCTGGAATCATAGATCTAGTCCTGGGTACCACAGTTTCAGGACATTAAGCTAGAGAGACTCCAGGAAAGGGAGAACAGATTGGAGAGGAACTGGAAAATCTCCCCATGGGGACATGCTCAGGCTGGAGAACAAAAGTCTTATGGGGGCAGCTGTCTTCAAAGTCCCAAAGGGTGAACTCTGGGAAGAGGAAGGACAGCATCTGTGAAGCTCTGGAGAGATTGGGAAGATTAGTTTGAAGTCACAAGCAGCCAGAATTCAGTTCAGTAGGAAGGAAGCATTTCTAACAAAAAAAGTAAGAAGTCAGAGTGACTTGTTCCGAGTCACTGGAAGTGTTTAAAAAGAAAGAGTATCCATCCAGAAATGTAGAATGCATTTCAGCTCTAGAGGAAAAGTTAGATAAGATGACCTCTAAGCACTGTGTTAACTTGGAGCCCACAACTTTCTGAAATTCCTTGTGCCTCAGTAGTTGTTAAAGGAGGGAATTTACAATGAATGAAAATACAAAGGACAGTAATATCATAAATGGGACCATGAAATAAGGAACACAGGCAGACTATATAAACTAGAAAGGCAAGGGAAAAAAAAAATCTCTCCTAAAGACTCCTGAAGGAACACAGCCCTGCTGACACTTTTAATTTCTGACTTCTGAACAGAACTGTAAGAAAACAAGTATGTGTTGTTTGCAAGTTCCCTGGTAGCTCCGCTGGTTAAGGATCTGGCTTTGTCACTGTTGTGGTGTGGGTTCAGTCCCTGGCCCAGGAACGTCCTTATGCCATGGGCACAGCCAAAAATGCCAAAAAAATTTTTTTTGCGTGTTGTTTTAAGCCACCAAGTTTGGGGTGATCTGTTAAAGCTGCAACAGAAAACTAATACAACAACCTCTGTATGAAAGACTAGCAAGTTTTAGGGAAGAGCGTACTGCCTGAGCGTACTGCCCCTAAAGTTGGCACGTAAAAAATTTGGATGGAAATTGTTTTTGTTTTTGGCTGGTTTGCTTTTGCCACTTAAAAGTCCCAGAATAAGAGCACATGCCAGTTTTCAACGGTATCAGGAAAAGTCTTCGGATTCTCATCTAGCCCTCTAGAAACCTGCAAGGCTGGACAATGATTACGGAGCAGATTATGGAGCAATTTGAGGCCCTGGCTCCGTTTTACATGCCCTCTCCACCCGCCCCTCCCTTCCGCCACTCAAATTTCAGAAAATCTACCTAGAACCGGCTTCATTTTGTAACTGCTTTCCAACTCAGCAGCTGCTCAAGCACTCACATCCTCAGTTTGCAGCAGGGGTAGGGTATTTTGCCTTCTTGCTAGCATCTTGCTTTGTAATGGAGTATCTAGCCATTTACTCATTTAAAGCAGTGTGCTCGACCCCACTCCATCCACCTTATTGGCCTTGCTGTTCTTCAGATACAGTCACACCCCAGGGCCTTAACACTGGCCTTAGCACTGGCTGTTTTCTCTGCCTCGAACATTTTGGTTTGGTTTGGTTTGTTGTTGTTGTTGTTGAGGTTCCCAGGGTAGGGGTCTAATCGGAGCTGTAGCTGCCGGCCTGCACCAGAGCCACAGCAATGCCAGATCCCAGCTGCGTTTGCAACCTACACCACAGCTCACGGCAACACTGGATCCTTAACCCACTGCTCGAGGCCAGGGATGGAATCCACAACCTCATGGTTCCTCTTTTTTTCTTTTTTGGCTGCACCCGTGGCATGTGGAAGTTCCGAGGCCAGGGATCCAATCCAAGCCTCAGGGGCAACACCAGATCCTTAACCCACTGCACCACAGTAGGAACTCCATTTTTGCCCATTTTTTCCCACAGCACCTATCTCCTCCTAACATAAAACATAATTTATTATTATGTTTATTGCTTTTATTTCTTTTTAGGGCGCTACCTGTGGGCATATGGAGGTTCCCAGGCCAGGGGTGGAAGTGGAGCTGCTGCTGGGAGCCTTCACCACAGTCACAGCAACCCCTGATCTGAGCTGAGTCTGTAATCTACACTGCAGCTTGCAGCAATGTCAGATCCTTTAACCCACTGAGCAAGGCCAGGGATCGAACCTGCATCCTCATGGATACTAGTTGGATTCTTTTTTTTTTTTTTTTTTGTCTTTTTGCTATTTCTTTGGGCCACTCCCGCGGCATATGGAGGTTCCCAGGCTAGGGGTCGAATCGGAGCTGTAGCCGCCAGCCTACGCCAGAGCCACAGCAACTCGGGATCCGAGCCGCGTCTGCAACCTACACCACAGCTCATGGCAATGCCGGATCCTTAACCCACTGAGCAAGGGCAGGGACCGAACCCGCAACCTCATGGTTCCCAGTTGGATTCGTTAACCACTGCGCCACAACGGGAACTCCTTTTTTTTTTTTTTTTTTTTTTTTTTTTTTTTTTTAGTTGGATTCTTAACCTGCTGGGAACTCCATGTTTATTGTTTAGGGTCTGTCTTCTCCCATTAAAATGCTCATAACACAAAGTGCGGGATCTGTGTCTTCCATGTTCACTGATATATCCTAAGCACCAAGAACAGTGCCTGATACACGAGAGATGCTCAGTAGCTATTGCTGAAGGAGTGGATTTATTCTCTCCCCTGTGCTAATGCTGGCATAAGGCTAAGAAAGAATAAGACGTTGTGTGTTAGAATCTGCCTGCCCAATACTGCACACAGGTTTGATTTGTTTTGACTGGCCAGGCTATTAACACTTGGAGACAAGTACACTTTTGGAGTTCCTTGGTGGCTCAGCAGGTTAAGGACCTGGCACTGTCACTGCTGTGGCATGGGAACTTCCGAAAGCCGCAGACAAAGCCAAAAAAAAAGTACACTCTTATTTCTCTCTAGTCCCCTGGCGCTCAACCCCTATCTTCCGCAACCCCCCAAGTTTCTCTCCTTTACTCAATGGAAAGGAACGAGTGAGAAGGGGGTTAAATCACTCCTGTCCCTGACCTAGGTACTTACGGATTTACGTGGTGTTGAAGCACTTTGGAAAAAAACACAAAAGGTGCTTAGAACAATAGTTTTGGGGGGGTTTCAAATGTGTTTGTAGGAAGCCTCATATTACTCTCAATCTTAAAAGAAAAAAGTTCAGGTGTGCATGACCTTAAGTAAACTCAATAAATGAGAACTCAAACTTCTGAGGGGGAGCAGAACACACCACCCCATAATGTGCTACTTTGGTATGTGGATGGTTTCAAGCTGAAACCAATTAAAACCCAGCCAACTGAGGAAAAGCTTTTTACCTCCCCCTTGGCTGCCTAGAAGAACTGAGGTAGGGGGCCTCTACCAGGAAAAGAGCTATTACCATAGAGAATTTTATATCAGAAAGACGCTGGTGGGTGGCAAGGCAAACATTTGTTTACTTCGCATTTGCTCTTCCCATCTTCCAGCAACTTGTCTTCCTCCCCTTTGAAGCTCTAACCCCCTGCCCCCTACTCCTGGGCTCAGCAAGGTACAGAAGCTTCAAGTACCTGCCCACCAGGGGCTCTTCATTTTCTTTGTGGGGCTTCCGTACATATGTAATTAAATGTAATTAAAAGCGTTTTTCTCCTGTTAATCTGTCTTATGTCAATTTAATTATTAGACCAGCCAAAGAATTGAGAAGGGGAAAAAAGTTTTCGGCCTTTACATTTACAAAGGTAGATTTGATCTGGGAGTGGCTATTTGCATTTCAAAGGATGCCTCACTTCACGGAAAGAATTTACCACAGGGCTATTTCAAATAGTTTGCTCAATTGAAAATATGGAATCTGAAAGTCTCAAAATGAAGGATTAAGAGAAGCATGTTTCATTCATACAATGAACTATCAAAGGATCATTACAAGTTAAGTTCTTCGTTCCATGGAGAAATGCTAACACTGTAATGACAGAAGTTGGGAAAAAACGTGTTTCCAAACAAAATTGGTTTTTAAACATCCATAATAAAAAGACTGAAAGACACCAAATTATTAACAGTTGCTGAGTGTTGCGATTGTAAATAGTTTTCGTCTTTTGAACGGTCTGTCCACATTTTCTATGGTAAGTGTATAGCATTTTTATCATAAAGATAAAAAACTTTTAAAAACAAAAATCAAGTTCTAAAAATTCAATTCACACAAAGCTTCTCAGAACTGTCACCAATGGGATGTATCTGTGGGGAGGGAGAAAATTCCAGGACATCTGTTTACCAAGTTCTTAAGTCTGTAATAATCCAGAACTAAGGGAGAAGAGAAAAAAACAAAAGACAGAAAAACCCTTTTAAGATCCTTTCAAAAAAATGTGTGGCAGTTGCTGCCGTGGGGAGTGAGGGAGGAAACAGTCAAGTGCTCATTTAAAACCTCTATCTTATCATTTTGTAGGCTTGAGGTGAATTGGTTAAATGCACTTAACCTGTGATTAATTTGGTCTTTGACTCAACTAAGAATTCCCTATAAAACTTCAAAACTGGTAGGTAGGGCTATACCCCCCCCCCCAAAAAAAAACCGTGAAGGCGGTGATGACAAACAATAAATTAAAGGCGGCAGTCCGGAGAAATTGCTGAGTCAAGAGTCGGGCAGTCACGTGAAGTTTTTAATAAAAACGAAACTTAACTAGACGTGGGTAGTTCTCCCTACCCTGGCCCGGCCCCGCCCCACCCCAGTATTGTTACGGGCGCGCGGAGAGTATCGGTTTGTATCCTTTGGGTTCCCCGCGGGGCGGACTTCCCCTTCCTGGGCGAAAGGGGTGGCCCAAGGAGGAGGGGCTGGGCTCCCCTGCGGGCCTTTGGACTTGGGTCAGTGTTTCGAGAGTAGGAACATACGGATCTGGGCGAAGCAGTGGTTTTCTGGGTCTCCAGCGTTTGGTACCTTTGGAAGGACCGCTGAAGCTGTGGGCGGCTGCGCTTGCTGCCAGCGGTCAAGGCGACCTTGCTCCGCAAAGCGCCTATTGTACTTTAGCTACCGACTCCTGAGGCTTTGCCGCTTTCCAGGCATTCCTCCAGGAGCTTTCTCCCCCTGGAGGCCTAGCCTTTAAACGCAGTTTGTTTTTGCAGTGTGGTGCTGCTTTATTCTTGGCTTTGGCGCCGAGGGTAGCCTGCAATCCTTACCAGTTAATTATGGCCTCTGGGAGAAAAGAAGAATAAAGTGCAGCCCTTCATGTCCACACACTTGGTGCTTCTGAATTCACTGACAGTGGTTGCTTTGAAGTCTATTAAGCGCCTTTAGTCACCTGGTTTCCTTTATGGCCACAAGGACCTGCACCAAAGCCTGGCGCCTGTTCTGGGTTGGCTCTAGGTGACTTGGGCAGAAAGAGGCACTGGGCAGTTTCATGCATGTGCCTATATCAAAGCTCATCAAATTACACATTTTAAATATGTGTAGTTTATTGAATGTCAATTATGCCTCAATAAAGCTGTTTAAAAGGAACACAGGATTAAGAAATAGTAATCAAGATTAAGTAAATATTGGAATAATCAGATATTGCGGGGTCATTTCTAGACCACTGCAATAAGGTGAGTGACACAAGTTTCTGGCTTCCCCGTGCATATAAAAGTTATGTTTACACTATATTGTATTCTATTAAGTGTGCAACAGCATTATGTCTAAACAATGTACAAATCTTTTTAAATTAAAAAAACAACGTACATACCTTAATTTAAAATACTTTATTGCTGGGAGCTCCTTGGTGGCTCAGTGGGTTAAGGGTCCAGCACTGTCACTGCTGTGGCTCTGGTTACGGCTGTGGCGCAAATTCAATCCCTGGCCTGGGAACTTTTGCATGTCCCGGCACGACCAAAAACAAAACAAAAAACTTGATTGCTAAAAAATGTTATCCATCATCTCTGAGCCTTCAGTGAGTGGTAGTCTCTTTGATGGTGGAGGGTCTTCCCTCACGTTGATGGCTACTGACTGATCAGGGTGGTGGCTGCTGAAGGCTGGAGTGGCTGTGGCAATTTCTTAAAAATGGCAGTTCCTACTGTGGCATGGTGGGTTAAGCATCTGACTGTTAGCAGCTCAGGTCTCTCCAGAGAGGAGGGTTTGATCCCAGGCCCAGTGCAGTAGGTTAAAGGGTCCCGCAATGCTGTGGCTGTGGCTATAGCATAGGTTGCAGCTGTGGCTCAGATTCAGTCCCTGGCCTGGGAACTTCCATATGCCCTGGGTGCGGCCTTTAAAAAAAAAAAGTTGTCAAATCAATTGACTCTTCCTTTCACAAGCAATTTCTCTGTAGCATGCAATGCTATCTGACAACATTTTATCCATTGTAGAACTTCTCTCAAAATTAGAGTTGTGGGGAGTGCCTGTTGTGGCTCAGTGGGTTAAGAACCTGACTAGTATCCATGAGGATGTGGGTTTGATCCTTGAACCCACTCAGTGGGTCAATGATCTGGCATTGCCATGAGCTGTGGCATCGGTGGCACACGCAGCTTGGATCCCGTGTTGCTGTGGCTGTGATGTAGGCTGGCAGCTACAGCTCCGATTCGACCCCTAGCCTGGGAACTTGCATGTGCCACAGGTGCAGCCCTAAAACAGAAAAAAATAGAGTTGTTGACTGAAAGAAAGTGCACAACCTAAAAGTTGAGAGTTAAATTTTATCCGGTGGATTATTGAGGACTATGGCTCAGGGTACAGCCTCTCAGTTCTGAGGGACTGTTCCAAAGAGGTAAGGGAGGAGCTATAAAGATACATGAGTTTTTGCTGAAAAAAAATGTTAGGTGAACATCAAAAATTACTGCCAATCACAAAAAAACACATCAATTTAATGATTTTAGTGCTTTTCTATGTGTGGGAGGATGCAAGTGTAATTGAAATACTTTTTTTTTAAACGGCCGCACCTGTGGCATGTGGCAGTTCCCAGGCTAGGGGCTGAATCAGAGCTGCAGCTGCACGTATGCCACAGCTTGCGGCAACACCAGATCCTTAACCCACTGAGTGAGGCCAGGGATGGAACCTGCATCCTCATAGAGATAACATCGGGTCCTTAACCCACAGAGCCATGATGGGAACTCCAAAATTATTCCTTTGATATGCACCATAACTATCTAGGGCCAGTATCCAGTTTTTGTCCATCCCAAATCCCCTCAGGGTGCACCATTAGGGGTGGCTGCAAAGGATATTATGGCCACAACATCCTTTGTTTACTGAAATAGCAGGCAACATTCTTTGTCCACTGAGTCATTCCTCTCAAATCCTGCTGCTTAAGCAACTAAGTTTATGTAATATTCTAAATCCTTTGTTATTTTAACAATTCATTAAGTTCTCTTATAACCGCACTTTGTGGTGCCCCCAATTACAACAGTAATGTCAAAGATCACTGTCATGGAGTTCCCATCGTGGCGCAGTGGAAATGAATCTGACTAGGAACCATGAGGTTGAAGGTTCGATCCCTGGCCTCGCTCGGTGGGTTAAGGATCCGGGGTTGCCGTGAGCTGTGGTGTAGGTCTCAGACGTGGCTCGGATCTGGCGTTGCTGTGGCTGTGGTGTAGGCCAGCGGCTACAGCTCCGATTAGACCCCTACCTGGGAACCTCCATATGCCAGGGGTGCGGCCCCAGAAAAGACAAAAAAAAAAAAAAAAAAAAAGACACTGTCACTGATTGCTATAACAAATATAATAATGAAAAAAAAAAAGAAATAGTGTGACAATTACTAAAATGTGACAAAAATACGAAGTGAACAATTGCTGTTGGAAAAATGGCACCGGTAGACCTCTCAACATAGGGTGGCTACAAACCTTTGCCTTTGTAAAAAACACAATATCTGAGAAGAGCAATAAAATAAGGTATGCCTGTAACTGATAAAAAGCGAAGATATTTCTTCTATTTATGTCACTGAGTGGTAAAAAAAATTAATATCGATTGCCATTTTTGGATGAGTTATTTATTTATTTATTTATTTACATTTTTCAAGGCCCCTTAGCAAATAGAGTTCCCAGGCCAGGGATCGGATCCCAGCCACAGTTTCAACCTAAGCCGCAGCTTTGGGAACAAGGGATCCTTAACCCATTGTGCCCAGCCAGGGATTGAACCTGTGTCCCAATGCTCCCAAGATGCTGCCAATCCCGGCACAGTGGGAACTCCTGTTATTTATTTTAAAGCCTTAAATTTCTATAAATATAGGCACATGGTTTTATTTGCAAAGCTTTTCTAGATGAGGATATTTCATGGGTGTTTTATTTACAATGGCTGTGATACCTAAGAAAATACAAAGCCATTGTGCCTTAAAAACAAAAACAAACAAAAAAGAAAACATCACAGGCTAGTAGGTGGTAACAGTACCAGAGTTAGGCATCAGGCTGAGGAGTCAGGTTGACCTAGCTCTGAACTCAAATTCTGCTACTCAATAGCTGTGTGAGCAGAGGTGAGTTCCTTATTTTCTCTAAACCTCAGCTTCCTCACAGAGTCCAGAGGCAGTCAGGGTCAGCAGAGGAGGAGCAGAAAGGGGAATCATTTGGCTGGAGCCCCGACTCAGAATGGGCCTCAAATCAGGACCTCTTCCTCGTAGGACATTTGTGTAGAATTGCTGGGAGAATGACTAGCATGAAAATTGATCCTACAAGAAATCCATGAAAGCCTGGTATTTGAGGGTGGGAGTCCAATGAATGAATGCCTTCAAAATCTGAAAGCTTCCCAGGCCTTGAAGACCTGTAAGGCATAAATAATAATGAATGTGAAGGATTAGAACAGTACCTGACACAGACTAAGCACTGCACTTGATCAATGGTAACTTTTTTTTTTTTTTTTGTGGCAGCACCCAGGCATGTGAAAGTGCCTAGGCCAGGGATTGCTCCTTCGCCACAGCTTGTTACTAGAGCCACGGCAGTGACAACACCAGATCCTTAACCTGCTGAGCCACCAGGGAATTTTGAAATGTATGTGTGGTCTGGTTTTTCCTTTTTTCTTTTTTTTTTTTAGGGCCACAGGTGTGGCATATGGAAGTTCCCAGGCTAGGGATCGAATCAGAGCTGCAGCTGCTACGCCACAGCCGCAGCAACTTGGGATCCGAGCTGCTTCTGTAACCTACACCACAACTCACGGCAATGCTGGATCCCTTAACCCACTGAGTGAGGTCAGGGGTTGAAATCGTATCCTCTGCTGGGTTTGTTTCCACTGAGCTACAAAGGGAACTCCATATTTATGCTTTTGAAGAACCACTTTGTTAGTCCACCTAAGTGTCCTACCATGGTATTGAACTTTTTTTTTTTTTTTGGCCACGTCCGCTGCAAGTGGAAGTTGCTAGGCCAGGGATCTACCTGCCCCACAGCAGCGATCTGAGCCACAGCAGTGACAACACCATACCTTTAACCCACTGGGCCATCAGGGAGCTCTCACTTATGCTATTTTTAAATGTTCAGATTATCAATATAAATAACATATGGAAGTTGCTGGGCCAGGGATTGAATCTGAGCCAAGCTAAGACTTATGCCAGAGAGCAATGCTGGATCCTTTAACCCACTGCACTGCGCCTGGAGATTGAACCCTCGCTTCTGCAGCAACCCAAGCCACTGCATTCGGATTCTTAATGCACTGAGCCACAGCATGAACTCCTAAAGGAGTTTTTTTGACCATAGGTTTTGCGCATCAATATAATTAAATCATCTTGGTGGAAAAACTTAATGTTTCAAAAATTATATGGTTATTTTTAGAGCCCCCTTCAGTCTCAAAATGTCTTGGTTTGGACAAGAAGTTATATTATTACCATAACCACAGCATATGTAGCACATTTTCTTTGGCAGCAGCTGGTCAGGACTTCAATTCCAGTTCTGCAATGTAATAGCTTTAGTAGCTTCTTAAGTAAGTTATTCAATCTCTCTCAAACTCAGTTTCCTCATCTTTAAAAATGGGAAAATAGGAATTCCCGCTGTGGTGCAATGGGATCAGTAACATCTTGGGAGTGCTGGGTTGCAGGTTCAATCCCTGGCCTGGCACAGTGGGTAAGGATCCCGCATTGCTGCAGCTGCAGCTTAGGTCATGACTGCAGCTCAGATCTTATCTCTGGCCTAGGAATTCCATACGCTGAGGGGCGGCCAAAAGTGAAAAGGTAAATAAATCAATAAAAGTGGGAAAATAGGAGTTCCCATAGTAGCTCAGCAGGTTGAGAATCTGACTAGTACCCATGAGGATACGGGTTCAATCCCTGGCCTCACTCAGTGGATTAAGGATCCGGGGTAGATCGCAGACGCAGCTCAGATCCATAAAAAACTAAATAAATAAATAAAATGGGAAAATCACAGATCCTCTCTCATTGGGTTGTTGTGAGGATGAAATGAGATAACATGTATAAGGCACTTGGTACAGTGCCTTGGCTTATCCAGCATTCAAAAGAGTTATTGATAAGTATCATTATCATTATTCTTTATTTATTTTTGCTTTTTAGGACTGCATGTGCGGCATGTGGAGGTTCCCAGGCTAGGGGTCAAGTCGGAGCTGCAGCTACCAGCCTATGCCATAGGCACAGCAACACAGGATCCAAGCTGTCTGCTAACTACACCACAGCTCACTGCAACGCCAGATCCTTAACCCACTGATTGAGGCCAGGGATCAAACCTGCATCCTCATGGATACTAGTTGGGTTCGTTACCACTGAGCCACAACAGGAAGTTCTCATTGTTGTTATTATTAAGAGGCCTATGTTCATGATTTTTGTCAGACTTTATCACTGACTTGGTGTCATAACATTAGAAGATTGGTTGCCTGATCTTGTCTTTGGCGATCAGGAAGATTCACCAAATTAAATTATGGCATAGATCAGCATTTTCAAGAATACTTTTCTTAGAATATTGGCACTGCGAGATGCTCTGCCAACAAAAGGTTCTGCAGTCAACTGATACTGGAAAGCTATAGTTATATCTTGCAAATTCATAACACATATTGTATTAGTACTGCAAAATCTGAGAACTCCCACAGTAAAGAAACATATTTGTCTTGTTTAACCCCCATTTTCAAAATTTGATACTATAGCTTCTCCTATTTTTTTTTGGCTGCACCCATGGCATGCAGAAGTTCCTGGAGGGATCAAACCCATGCCACAGCAGTGACCTGAACCACAGCAGTGACAATGCTGAGTCCCTAACCAATTGCACCACCAGGGAATTCCTAGCTTCTCCTATCTCGTTTGTGTGTATGTGATGCCTAAAATTAAGAGTATTCTACAAAACATATTCCGTGAAACAAGGATCTTGTCTGTTTTATTTAAAAAATGAGAGGCCTAACTGGGAGGATTTTCCCAAGGCCACGCAGTAACAGCAGATACATAGACCTTGATTCCAGGTCTCCAAATCCTTGTGATTTTTCTTGGAGGAAAATCTCTATGTATGTAATAATCTTTGTGCACAGATACAATAATGTGAACTGTATGTTAATTAGTAGCTGTATGATACCTTTGAAAATTCAAGGCCAGAGCTTTTGTATTGTGAACCTGCAGCTTTAAAGCCTCCCTAATCTCTGGGACTAAGGGTTTCTGTTCCTAAGCAATATGCAGGAACCGAAGACCACGGTTAATGGGATATTGTCTCTCTTTTTTTCTCTGTTTTTTTCTTTTTACAGCCACTCCTGCGGCATAAGGAAGTTCCCAGGCTAGGGGTCAAATCGGAGCTTCAGCTGCTGGCCTACGTCACAGCCATGGCGTATCCACACCCGATCCAAGCCACATCTGTGACCCATCCACAACCCACACCTCAGCTGGGTCCTTAACCCACTGAGCGAGGCCAGGTATCAAACCCATATTCTCACAGACACTGTCCACAACAGGAACTCCTGGGACATTGTCTCTTGAATTGACACAATATGAAAGCCAGAGGGCGCTCATTCCCAAGGATCTCAAGATTCAACGAGCAGCAAGATAGAAGCAGTTAAGTTTCAAAATGACTAAAACAGAAGGTACTGTCACTGAAGGCATGACAATGTTTAAGATGTAAAGCCATGGAAAACAAATTAGAAAAGAAAGAGAGCCTAATAGGACTATATCAATGTGTAAAATTTGTTTCATAGTCAACAAAACTAAAAAATGTAATATGAAAACAATGTATATATATATATATATATATATACATACACGTGTATATGTGTATTTGTGTGTATGTCTATACATATATTCATATATTCTACATAAATCTATGAGACCAAGTCTGAGACCATAATTCTAATATTTATTAAGCATATACTATGTATTACATGTCTTATGTGCACTGTCATTAATAAATAAGCCTAGGAAGTATTAGAGCACTGTCATTTTACACATGTGGAAACTGAAAATTTTATTTATTTTTATTTTTATTTTTTTGTCTTTTTAAAAAATTTTTCTAGGGCCCCTCCTGCGGCATATGGAGGTTCCCAGGCTAGGGGTCTAATCGGAGCTGTAGCTACTGGCCTACACCACAGCCACAGCAACGTGGGATCCGAGCCGAGCCGAGTCTGTGACCCACACCCCAGCTCGCGGCAATGCCGGATCCTTAACCCACTGAGCGAGGCCAGGGGTCGAACCCGCAACCTCATGGGGTTTTAAATAACTTGTCCAAGTTCACACTATTAAGTAGAAGAGACAGCTGAGACTCCAAGTGTCTCTCTCCAGAGCACCCAACTGCACCTCACTCCCTCCTCATGGCTTATAGGGCCTTACGTGGCTTGGCTTCCCTCATCATAGTTTGCATCCTGCGGGACTGAAGTACTTTCAGTTGCCTAAACAGGCCATGTTCCCCCAGTAGGACCCTCCTCTATCTTTATCTGACCCAATCCTACTTGTTCTTCCAGTCTCAGCTTGTTCATCCTCCATAAGTCTTCTTATCCTCCATAAGACTTCTCTGCCTGCCAAGTCTGAATTAGGTGACCTTTCTCTGTGCTTCTATAGCTCCCTATCATTTCACCACACCGCATGGCAGTTGCCCATTTCCTGATCTATCCCCTCTGTTAGATTGAGAATTTGGGGAGATCAGAGGCTAGGTCTCTCTTGCTCCCCATGGGATTCCCAGCTCCTGGCACAATGCCTGGCATTTGCTAAATTCCTTATACATACAGGAACTCCTCTACTTGAGACATTTCTTGCAGCCACAAAGTTGTATAGAGGGCAAATTTCCAACTCTTTCTGCCACCAGCAGCTTATTGACTGTCTATCTTGGTCTCTGGCATTGTCATTCATCAGGTGCGTTCGCTGTGACTTTGCCTAGGTTTGAGCAGCTTAATGAACATTGTTAACATATATCTGATACATATGAAAGAAGTGAAAGTGTTGAAAGTCCTAATAATAAGTGACAGAGAGTTTCTGCTGTGGTGCAGTGATTTAGTGATCTGGCTTATTTCTGTGCAGGTGCTGGTTTGATCCCCAGCTTGGCGTAGTGGGTTAAGGATCCACTGTTGCTGCAGCTGTGGCACAGGTCGCAGCTCCTGCTTGTGTTCTATCCCTGGGATTCCATATGCTGCTGGAGCCTTTGTAAGATTTTGACCTTTTTAAAAATTTTTTGATGGCTGTGCCCACGGCATATTGAAGTTCCCAGGCCAGGGATTCAATCTGAGCTGCAGCTGTGACCTGTGTCACAGCTGTGGCAGCACTAGATCCTTTAACCCATTGCACTAGGCTGGGGAATTGAACCTGTGCCTCCATGGCAACCAGAGCCACTGAGGTTGGATTCTTAACCCACGGCGCCACAGCAGTGACTCCCTGTTGGACCTTCTTAATGGCCAAGGAATCAGAGATGAGGGAGGGTCTGGTGTGCTCTTCTGGTGGGAGGAGAAAGGAAAGCATCATTAGAGACCCTGGCCCTTGGATTTTGTTCCCCAGGTACTAGGCACTTCACTGGCCTTTTGGTGACCTTCCTAACCTGTCCAGTGGAAATTGTCCATTGCTGACCTTTACTCTTCAAATGCAATCCTGGCCAGGTTGTGTGGGGCATGGTAGATTTTGTATGTCCTTTCAAAACACTGTGTTCTGGATTAGGAGGCCTTTGGACAGTTGGTTTGCTGACAAATTGGTCTTTATGACTTAATTGCCAGCTTGTGTCTTTAGGGAAGTTGAACAGAATGACCTATTTGTGGATTAACTCTATTTCCTTTTAGTATTTTTTTTAAAGAAAACTTTAGGTATAGTTGATTACAATGTTGTGCCAATTTCTATTGTATAGCAGTGACTCAGTCACATGTATATGTACACTCTTTTTTATTATTTTCCATCATGGCCTATCTCAGGAGATTATCTATAGTTCTCCTGCTATACAGTAGGACCTTGTTGTTTATCCATTCTAAATGTAATACTTTGCATCTACCAATCCCAAACTCCCAGTCCATCCCACTCCCTTCTCTTCCCCCTTGGCAACCACAAATCTGTTCTCCACATTTTGTGAGTCTGTTTCTGTTTTGTAGGTAGGTTCATTTGTGCCATATATATATATTTTTTCCTTTTTCAGCCACCCTGCAGTATATGGAGCTCCTGGCCCAGGGATCAGATCCAAGATGCAGTTGTGACCTATGTTGAAGCTGCAGCAATGCTGGATACTTAACCCACTGTTAGGCCAGGGATTGAACCTGAGACCTTGTGCTCCAGATATGCTGCCAATCCTGTTGCACAACAGCAGGAACTCATTTGTGCCATATTTTACATTCGCATATAAGTGGTATCATATGGTATTTGTCTTTCTTACTTCACTTAGTATGAGAATTCTAGTTGCATTATTTCATTCTTTTTTATGGCTGAGTAGTATTCCATTGTATATATGTACTACATCTTCTTAATCCATCCATCTGTCAATGGACATTTAGATTGTTTCCATGTTTTGGCTATTGTGAATAGGGCTGCAATGAACATAGGGGTGCATGTATCCTTTTGAATTATAGTTTTCTCTGTATATATGCCTAGGAGTGGGATTGCTGGATCATGTAGTTCTATAGTTTTCTGAGGAACCTCCATACTTTTTTTCCATGGTGGTTGTACCAATTTACATTCCAACAGTGGAGGAAGGTTCCCTTTTCTTGTAGATTAACTCTTTATATGCTATCCTGGAACCCAGGGCTGGCTAGGAGAGTGCCAGGACGCTGGGGCAGCTATTAAAAAAAAAAAAAAGTCCAAGGACAGATTCTGGTCAAATTTTTTGAAATGATTTCCCTGACAGTGTTAAATTTTAATGAGATTATACCCATTTCTGATGTATGTGTCTCTCCCTAAGAATTCCAAATATTGGAGTTTCCATTGTAGCGCAGCAGAAACAATCCATCTAGGAACCATGAGGTTGCGGGTTCAATCCCTGGCCTTGCTCAATGGATTAAGGATCAAGCAGTGCCATGAGCTGTGGTGTAGGTCACAGACGTGGCTCAGATCCTGCATTGCTGTGGCTGAGGTGTAGGCCAGCAGCTATAGCTCCGATTGGACCCCTAGCCTGGGAACCTCCATATGCCACGAATGCAGCCCCAAAAAGCAAAACAAAACAAAACTCCAGTAATTCCAAATATTACTATTGAGTTTAGCTTGCCATTAATCTGGCATTGAACTTTCTTTTCTTATGCAGTTGCATAATACTCATACCAAGTACATGAAGATAAATGTATGAAAATGTAGAGGATTTCTGCCTCCAGCCAAGATGGAGTAATAAGGACTGGATTTAACCTGTTTGAAACAACCAAAAAAAAAAAAAAAGCAAACCCATACAAAATTCATGAAACAATGGTTTTCAAGACACAGCAGAAAACAAAGGAAAAGTGATCCCTGAAAGACGGTTAAAAAAAATAAGGTGAGTCCTCTGATCACAGCTGGCTACATAAGCTGCAGGGCTCAGTACAAAATGTAAGGCAGGAAAGTTTTCCTTTTTTCCACAGTCTCTCTCTTAACCATCTTGATGGGTTTTATGAGCTATTTAATGTTATTCTCCCTCAGGCATGGGATCCTTGGAGGGCAGATGCAGACCCTCAGAGATGCCCTGAAGCTTAATCTCTGACAAGGCAAGCACACACATACTTGCAGCAAACCAACTGCTGGCTTCTCCCTCATGCCAACTGCTGAATCAATGCGCCCAGGAAGAAGAGCCAGGAATCTCCACTTCCCATGGGTCAGATACTCCAAACCACTGTGGATGGGCAGCCTGCACGAGTATTAATACTTCTGTGCCAGGATGGCTAGGTAACTGGATGGAATAGGCAAGAAGTTGATGCCAGCTGAATCACCTGTTGAATGTGATTGGGCTGCCAGCTTGGGGCAGGGATGGTTGCCACCATGTCCTACCCTGAGATGCCAAAGGGGCAGGCGTCTGATTCTGACTCTGCCTGTGCCCGTGCCCAAGCCCCCTACTGGAGACAGAGGGCAGCATTAGTTGCCAGGAGAGGAGGCTGAGGTAGGAAAGTGGTCAGCCAGAACCTATCCAAAGAGGCAATTCAACAGACACAGGAAGGGCCACATGTGAACCCAGGCTCCAAGCCCCCCGTGCATGCTCTGTTGTCCCCTGGGACTTCACTTACAAAACAAAGATAAAATTATAAATTTCAAGATGGTGACCACAGAGCATTAAATCCAAACATGGGCCCTTTTGGAACTTGGGGCCCTGTGCGACTGTCAGGTCCACGGAGCCAGCCTTGTCCACCAGTGGGGGAACCAAGGCAGCCTGGCAGACTTCCAAAATTGAGTAGACACAGCTGTGCATCTGCAGATGCCAAGGCAACTGGAGCACATAAGAAAGAACGCCAGAGAGAAGAGACCTGCACAGAGGCATACCTCCAAAGATCTGCAGATGGTGTCCTTCAAATGTTCAAGAGAACTAATCAGTGCATTCACATGAGGAAAATACCTCACATACAAAAGAACCATCTGAAAGAATTAGAAAAAACAATTCCTAGTATTCATATAAAGTCAGGAATAGTGGCTGTTTCTACCAGCCAGAATAGAAAACCTCATGACTCACAGGGCACTGCGTAGATAGACAGGTCTTCCTGGAGTAGTGGAGAATAATTAACACTAGGAAACTCAAAAAGATTAATAGAAGTACAAAAATATCCAAGATCTAACATAGATAAACTGACAGTGTCTGGTATCCAATTAAAATAACTAGACATGCAAAAAGGCAAGGAAATACAACCCATAATGAGAATAATCAATTGATCAAAAACAAAGCAGAAATTTTAGAATTAGCAGAGATAACATTAAACTGATTATAACTGTATTCCATATGTTAAAAAATTAATTAAGACATGGGAGATATAAAAAAGATAAAATGAACTTGTAACAGATAAAAACTACAATGTCTAATATGAAAAACATACTGGATGGGGAGTTCCCTGGTGGCTCAGTGGGCTAAGGATCCAGAATTATCACTGCTGTGGCAAGGGTTTGATCCCTGGCCCGGGAACTTCTGCATGCCATGGATGTAGCCAAAAAATTTTTATATGCATGTGTGTACACACACACACACACACACACACACAGGCTGGATGAGATTAACAGCAAATTAGACATTGCCAAAAAACATATTAGTGATCTTGAAGGCATAGCAAAACTACCTGACCAAAAAAAAAAAAAAAAAAAAAAGAATGAAAATGGCCCCTATCTTATACACCATGCACAAAAATCAACTTGAAATGGATTAAAGACTTTACATAAGAACTGAAACCAGGGTTCCCGTTGTGGTGCAGCAGAAACGAATCTGACTAGGATCCATGAGGATGCAAGTTAGATTCCTGGCCTCGATCAGTGGGTTAAGGACATGGCATTGCTGTGGCTCTAGTGTAGGACAATGGCTACAGCTCCAATTCGACCCCTAGCCTGGGAACCTCCATATGCTGCAAATGCAGCCCTAAAATGCAAAAAAAAAAAAAAAAAAAAAAAAAAAAAAGTAAAACCATATAATATACAAAGAACTCATAAAAAATCCAATCAAAAGATGGGTAGAGGAACAAATAGGTATTTTTCCAAAGACATGCAAATGGCCAACAGATAGATGAAAAGATGCTAAACATCACTAATAATCAAGGAGATGCAAATCAAAGCCACAAAGAGATGTCACCTCACACCTGGTAAGAGTGGCTGTCATCAAAAACACAAGAGATAACAAGTGTTGGCAAAGATAAGGAGAAAAGGGAACATTTGTGCACTGTTGGTGGGAATGTAAATTGGTGCAACTACTATGGAAAACAGTATGGGTGTTCATCAAAAACTTAAAAATAGGAGTTCCTGCCGTGGCACAGTGGTTAACGAATTCAACTAGGAACTAGGAGGTTGTGGGTTCGATCCCTGGCCTTGCTCAGTGGGTTAAGGATCCGGCGTTGCCATGAGCTGTGGTGTGGGTTGCAGACACGGCCCAGATTCCCACGTTGCTGTGGCTGTGGCATAGGCCGGCGGCTACAGCTCCAATTAGACCCCTAGCCTGGGAACCTCCATATGCCCCAAGTGCAGCCCTAGAAAAGACAGACAAAAAAAACAAAAAACAAAAAAAAAACCTTAAAAATAGAACTACCATATGAGTCAGCATTTCCACTTCTGATTTACATTACAATGGACATGAAAATAGGACCTTAAAGAAATACATGCCCTCCCATGTTGTAGCATTGTTCACAATGGCCAAGGCAAGGAAACAACCTAAGTGTCTATCAAAGGATAAATAGATATAAAATACGTGAGATACATATCTCACATCTTTTACACGTAAACACACACATACCATGGAATACTATTCAGTTATGATTAAGAAATAAATTTTTCTATTTGTAACAACAAATTGGGCATTATGCTAAGTGAAACAAGTCAGAGAAAGACAAATATTTCATGGTATCACTAAGAGAAGGAAAAAAAGTCAGGAATTCCTTCGTAGCTCAGTGGGTTAAGGATCCAGCATTGTCACTGCTGTGTCTTAGGTCACTGCTGTGTCTTAGGTCGCTGCTGTGGTGTGGGTTCAATCCCTGGCCTGGGAATTTCCACATGCTGCAAGTGCAGTCAACAGAAAAAAAAAAAAGTCAAAACACACAGAAACAGAGTGTAGAAAAATTGTTGCCAGGGGCTGGGACAGGTGTGGGGAAAATAGGGACAGGTTGGTAAAGTCATACAAACTTTCAGTTATAAGATGAATAAAGTTTGAGGATCTAATGTAAAACATGGTCACTGTAGTTAACATTGTATTGTATAATTAAAATTCGCTAAGAGAGTAGAACTTAAATGTTCTAAATAAGTAAATAAATAAAGATGTGTTGATTAGATGGGAATACTTTCACAGTGTATACAGATATCAAATCACAATGTAGGAGTTCCCATCGTGGCACAGCGGAAACGAATCCAACTAGGAACCATGAGGTTGCGGGTTGGATCCCTGGCCTTGCTCAGTGGGTTAAGGATCTGGCGTTGTCATGAGCTGTGGTGTGGGTTGCAGACACAGCTCAGATATAGTGTTGCTGTGGCTGTGGTGTAGGCCGGCGGCTGCAGCTCTGATTAGACCCCTAGGCTGGGAAGCTCCATATGCTGTGGGTACGGCCCTAAAAAGCCAAAAAAAAAAAAAACCAAAAAACAAAAAACAAAAAACACAGTGTACACTTTAAATACACAATTTTGTCAATTATACCTCAATAAAGCTGAAATTAAAAAGTTATTATTTTGGGTTTTTTTGGTGTGTTTTTAGGGCCGCACCCACAGTATATGGAGGTTCCTAGGCTAGGGGTCGAATCAGAGCTGTTGCTGCTGGCCTGCGCCACAGCCACAGCCACGCCAAATCCTCAACCCACTGAGGATTGAACCTGCAACCTCATGGTTCCTAGTCAGATTCGTTTCCACTGTGCCATGACAGGAACTCCATAAAAAGTTATTATTTTAAGAGAATGTCACTTGGGAATATGCCTGCTTTCATTTTGACTGAGGACCAAATCTGAGTATGAAGGAGGTCAACACATGTGTAGTGATTATTTCAAGGTTGATTGTTACAAACTTTTAAAATTTCTCATCCTGTTTGTAATATGAAATATATAAAGAAAAATGGGTTTTTCTGAACATTTCTGTGGAGTATGTGGCCATGTTATGGATCATGAAGGGAGAGGGTTGGATTAGGAAGGAGAGAGGTGGATGAGTTGGTAACTCCTTTACCTCAAGCTTACTTGGGATAGTTAACTTCCACTGAGATGACCTGAAAGTCTGAAGTGTGTTTATGGCAATTCAGCACCCTTAGATCTAGTGTCTACCATATGGCTGAAAACTCAATTGAGCTATGGCAACAAGATGGAAGATTTGTCTGTGAAGCAAATATATTTTCTCTGATTGTAGGACTGATGGAAAGATGGTTACATCTTTATTGACTTGAACTTTAAAAGTTTATTGTTGGAGTTCCTGACATGGCTCAGCAGTAACAAACCCAACTAGTATCCATGAGGACACGGGATCAATCCATGGCTTCGTTCAGTGGTTTAGGGATCTAGCATTGCCCTGAGCTGTGGTGTAGGTCGCAGATTTGGCTTGGATCCCGCATTGCTGTGGCTGTGGTGTAGGCCAGCAGCTACAGCTCCGATTAAACCCTAGCCTTGGAACTTTGATATGCCACAGGTGTGACCCTAAAAAGACACACACAAAAAAAGAGGGGACAGTTTTTAAGGCATTAGCTTGCTGTGGACCCCTTGCCTAGAAAAGCAATAAAGCTATCTTTTTCTCCTTCACCGCCCCCCCCCAAAAAGAGCTTATTGTCCTAACACTAAGTATGTTGAAGGTATTTCATTTACATAAATAACATTTCTAAGTATCATGTTTGCTACAATGCTGGAAATTGAAGATTTGTGTTACTTTATAGATACACTGGTTACAAATCTCTTGCTTGAACTACATCAAAGTGCTTCATACTTAATATGGTTTGCCTTGTTTCACCAAAATTATTTAATGTAGTACACCTTCCCTCTTATTGTTGGAGTATTTATTCTAGAATATAAGCAGGAGATTCAGAAAAGCAGAGAAAAATTAAAACAAAAAACACTGTATGTTCCAAAGCTTGAGAAATCTTACATAATTCATGGTGTATAATTTGTAATCCTGATTTCTTGTTAATATATTAGAGAATTGGAACTATTTTTTACATTATTTTCTTTTTTGCTTTTTAGGGCCACACCCATGGCATATGGAAGTTCCCAGGTCAGAGGGTGAATTGGAACTATAGCTGCCAGCCTACACTACAGTTACAGTAATTCAGGGTCCGAGCTGCATCTGCGACCTACAATACAGCTCATGGCAATGCTGGATCCCTGAGCTGACTGAGGCAAGGGATCAAACCAGCAACGTCACGGATAATAGTTGGAATCTTTTCCACTGTGCCACAACGGGAACTCTGAAAATTGAAACTATTAGCTAAAAGACTTACAATGATAAAAAACTCTATCCAGAAAATTTATTGGCTTATAATTGTTCATATATCAGATATGTTCTCAGTAATAAGGGATCTAGAGATAAAAATACATAGATGAAAGAACTATAGCCATTAATTAAGAAGCTCCTCTTTTAGGGAGTTCCCGTCGTGGCGCAGTGGTTAATGAATCCGACTAGGAACCATGAGGTTGCGGGTTCGGTCCCTGCCCTTGCTCAGTGGGTTGACGATCTGGCATTGCTGTGAGCTGTGGTGTAGGTCGCAGACACGGCTCGGATCCAGCGTTGCTGTGGCTCTGGCGTAGGCTGGTGGCTACAGCTCCGATTAGACCCCTAGCCTGGGAACCTCCATATGCCGTGGGAGCGGCCCAAGAAATGGCAAAAAGACAAAAAAAAAAAAAAATACAAAGACATAGCTATTTTAAATGGAAAGCACATAAAAAAAAAGCTCCTCTTTTAAACTTGAGTTATAGAGATTATTTTATTATCATCTGTTTAGTTTGTGGCCTAGATTAATGCTACTTGCACTGTTTTTTTTCTTGGGCTGCACCCACAGCATATGGAGGTTCCCAGGCTAGGGGTCCAGTCTGAGCTGCAGCTGCTGGCCTACACCACAGCCACAGCAATGCCGGATCCGAGCTGTGTCTGCGACCTACACCACAGCTCACAGCAACACTGGATCATTAACCCACTGAGCGAGGCCAAGGAACATGCAACTTCATGGTTACTAGTTGGATTTGTTTCTGCTGCACCACAATGGGAACTCTACATTAATGTTTTAAAGGAAGAAATAAACAATTTATTCCATTAAATACTTGCTCTGTGAATTCTTGTATAGCACAATGTAGTTCATAACAACAGTTGAATATCCGATGCATATTACCACTGAATCATTTTGGTTTGACTAAGATCTATCAGTCTGCAAATGATAGCAGTGGGGAGTTCCTGTCGTGGCTTTGTGTAATGAACCTGACCGGTGTCCATGAGGATGTGGGTTCAATCCCTGGCCTTGCTCAGTGGGTTAAGGATCCAGTGTTGCTATGGGCTGTGGCAGAGGCTGGCAGCTACAGCTATGGTTTGAACCCTAGACCGGGAACTTTCATATGCCTCAGGTGTGGCCCTGAAAAGAAAAAAATAATGAGAGCTGTGATGCTTAGCCCAAGTCTTTAACAGCCCATTTATTTTTAACCCATTTTGAGGTATAAATTAAAAATTGTTTGGGAGTTCCCATCGTGGCTCAGCAGTAACTAATCTGACTAGTATCCATGAGGACATGGGTTCAATCCCTGGCCTTGCTCAGTGGGCTAAGGATCCAGCATTGCTGTGGCTGTAGTGTAGGCTGGCGGCTACAGCTCCAACTTGACCCCTAGTCTGGGAACTTCCATATGCTGCAGGTGCAGCCGTTTAAAAAAAAAATTGCTCTAAGAATAAAAATTGCCTTTCAACACAATCAATCAATCAAAACTATCCAAAAGGAAACACAAGAGAGAAAAAGAATACCAAAAATAAAGTGAGGACCATAAGTGAACCATGGGACAATTTCAAATGGCCTAATTGGAGTCCATGAAGGAGGGAGAGGGCAGAAAAAAGATTTGAAGAAATAATGACAAATAAATTTTCCAACTATAAACCCATAGATCCAAAAAGCTCAACAACCCCAATTACAAGAAACAGGAAAAAACAACACCAAGGAACATCATAATGAAACTGCTCAAAACATGCCACAAAGAGAAAACTTAAAAGTGACCAGAGAAAAAAAGACATTTTTGTACACAAAGAATGACATCAGATTTCTCATTGGAAACAATGAAAACAAGAGGGCAACGGAGTAAAACATTTAAAGCACTAAAAGAGGGAATTCCCCTTGTGGCTCAGCCTGGGGTCTTCCATATGACACAGGTGTGCCCCTCCCAAAAAAAAATATATAAAAAGAAAAAATGGCCAAGCTAGAATTCTATATCCAGTGAAAATATCTTGCAAAAACTAAGGTGAGGAATTCCTGTTGTGGCTCAGTGGTTAACGAACCCGACTAGTATCCCCGAGGACTCAGATTTTTGATCCTTGGCCTTGCTCAATGGGTTAAGGATCCAGTGTTGCTATAAGCTGGGGTGTAGGTTGCAGATGCGGCTCAGATCCTGGTTTGCTGTGGCTGTGGTGTAGGCCAGCAGCTGCAGCTCTGATTAGATCCCTAGCCTGGGAATTTCCATATGCCTTGGGTGTGGCCCTAAACACACACACACAAATCCCTATTATAGATACACAAAAACTAAAAAGAAAGGTATATAAGCAAGCTACTAAAGAAAATCTTCAAACCCCAAGGGAAGAAACAAAAAGAAGAATGAATAGAAAAGAACTACAAAAACAACTGGAAAATAAGTGCTAAACTGACAATAAGTATAATCTAAGTGCTCCAATTAAAAGGCCTAGGGTGGCTGATTGAATAAAAAGATAAGACACTTCAATATGCTGTCTACAAGAGACTCATTTCAGGGCTAAAGACACATACAGACTAAAAAGTGAGGGGAAGAAAAAAGGTATTTCACATGGGAGTCCCTGTTGTGGCTCAGCAGAAACAAATCCAACTAGTATCCATGAGAATGCAGGTTCGATCCCTGGCCTCACTCAGTGGATTAAATCTCCAGTGTTGCCACAGACATGGCTCACATCTGGTGTTGCTGTGGCTGTGGTGTAGGCTGGCAGCTGTAGCTCAGATTTGACCCCTAGCCTGGGAACCTCCATATGCCACGGTGCAGCCCTAAAAAAACAACAAAAAAAGATATTTCACACAAATGGAAACAATTAGAAAATGGGAGTAGCAATGCTCATTATCAGACAAAATAGACTTGACTACAATAAAAAACAAAGAAGGTCATTATATAATGACAAAGGGATTAATACAAGAAGAGGAAATTACATTTGTTAACATATATACGCCTAATATATGAGCACCTAAACATATAAAACAAATACTAAGAGACAAAAGGAGAAATAGACAACAATACAGTTATGGTAAGGAACCTTAACACTCCACTTACATCAATGGACAGATCATCCAGACAGGAAATTAATAAGGCAACAGTGGTCTCAAATGACACAAAGAACCAGTTGGACTTAATAGATATCTACAGGACATTCCATCTACAAACAGCAGAATACATTCTTTTCAGATACACATGGAACTTTCCCAGGATAGATCACATGCTAGGCAACGAAACAAGTCTCAACAAGTTTAAGGACAGAAATGATATCAAGCACCTTTTCCAACCACAATATTATTTAACTAGAAATCAATTCAGGAAGAAAAATGGGAAATAGGCAAACACATGGATACTAAACAACATGCTACTGAAAATCCAGTGAGTTAATGAAGAAATCAAAGAGGAAATCAGAAAATATATCCAAACAAATGAAAATGGAAAACAACACTCTAAAATCTATGGGATGCAGCAAAAGCAGTTCTAAGAGTGAAATTCATACTGATATAGGCCTTTCTCAAGAAACAAGAAAACTCTCAAATAAATAACCTAAAATACAACCTAAAGGAACTGGAAAAAGAACAAAGCCCAAAGCCAGAAGGAAGAAAACAAGGAAAGATCAGAGAAGAAACAGAATCGAGATTAGGAGCTCCCGTCATGGCTTGGTGGTAACAAACCTGACTAGTATCCATGAGGATGCGGGTTTGATCTCTGGCCTTTCTCAGTGGGTTAAGAATCCAGTGTTGGGAGTTCCCGTCGTGGCGCAGTGGTTAAGAATCCGACTAGGAACCATGAGGTTGCGGGTTCGGTCCCTGCCCTTGCTCAGTGGGTTAGCGATCCGGCGTTGCCGTGAGCTGTGGTGTAGGTTGCAGACGCGGCTCGGATCCCGCGTTGCTGTGGCTCTGGCGTAGGCCGGTGGCTACAGCTCCGATTCAACCCCTAGCCTGGGAACCTCCATATGCCGCGGGAGCGGCCCAAGAAATAGCAACAACAACAACAAAAAAGACAAAAAAAAAAAAAAAAAAAGAATCCAGTGTTGCCATGAGCTGTGGTGTAGGTCGCAAATGTGGTTCAGCTCCTGAGTTGTTGTGGCTGTGGTGTAGGCTGGCAGCTACAGCTCCGATTGGACCCCTAGGCTGGGAACCTCCATATACCATGGTTGCAGCCCTAAAAAGACCAAAAAAAAAAAAAAAGTCTTTTTTTTTTTTGGCCATGCCCATGACATGCAGAAGTTCACAGGCCAGGGATCAAACCCACGCGGCAGCAGCAACCTGAGCTGCAGCAGTGACAACACCAGATCCTTAACCTGATGCACCACATAAGAACTCCAAGACCTCGTTTTTTTTTTTGAGAAGATAAACAAAATTAATAAACTTTTAGCCAGGTTCATCAAGAAAAAGAGACCTCAAATAAAATAAGAAAGATGAAAAATAACAATCGACACAACAGATAAACCAAAAATTATCAGAGAACAGTAGGAACAGTTACAAGTTAACAGACTGGACAAGCTAGAATAAATGGAACAAGTTCTAGAAACATACAAACTGCCATGACTGAAACAAGAAACAATTTGAACAGACTGATTACAAGTAGTGAAACTGAATTTGTAGTAAAAACAATTCCCAGCAAAAAAAAAAAAAAACATCCAGGACCAGATGGCTTCACATATAAAGAAGTTCTAATATCTAGTCTTCTCAAACTATTCCAAAAAACTGAAGAGGACAGAACACTTCCAAATTTATTCTATGAAGCTACCATTACCCTGATACAAAAAGCAGGCAAAGACACTACAAAAAAGAAAATTATAGGCCAGTATCTTTGATGAATATAGATGAAAAAACCCTGAGCAAAATATTAACATTCCAACAAATCCAATACACCATGATCAAGGTGGATTTATTCCAGGTACACAAGGAAGGATCAACATTCACAAATCTATCAATGTGATATATATCACATTACCAAGAGGAAGGATAAAAATCACATGATGATGTCAATAGAAAAAAGCACTGGACAAAGAATAATATGTATTAAGGGTCAATTAATTAAGAGGATGACAGTCACATACATATACATACCTAACCAGAGTCCCAAAATAAATGAAGCAAAAATTGACAGAAGGGAGAAATAGACAGTTGTACAATAACAGTTGGAGACTTTAATACCCCACTTTTCAATAATGGATAGAACAAGGCAAAAAATCAATAAGGAGAAAGACTAAGTGAACACTGTAAGCCTACTTGTCTTAGCAAACATATATAGAATATGCAAAACAGCAGAATACACATTCTTCTCAAGTCCATATGGAAACACTCCCTAGGATAAATCATACATAAGGCTATAAAACAAGTCTTAATAAACCTAAAAAAGACTAAAATCATAAACAGTATCTTCTCTGACCACAATGGGATTAAATTAGAAATCAGTAACAGAAGGAATATTGAAAATTTCACAATATGTGGGAAATAAACACTCTCTTATACAATGGGAAAAAGAAGATGTCACAATGGAGATTAGAAAATACTTTGAGATGAATGAAAACTAAAACAAAATACCAAAACTTATGGGATGCAATGAAAGCAGTGCCTCAAGGGGAATTTATTATAAATGCCTATACTAAAAAAGAATGGTTTCAAATCAATAAGCTAACTTTACATATTAAAGAACTAGAAAAGGAGCAAATTAAACCCATACAGTGAGAGAGATTAGAGTGGAAATAAATGAAATAGAGAACAGAATAACAAGAGAAAACAACAAATTCAAAAAGTTGGTTCTTGTGGAAGTTCCCGTTGTGGCTCAGCAGTAATAAGCCCGACTAGTATCCATGAGGATGTAGGTTCGACCCTTGGCCTTGCTCAGTGGGTTAAGGATCTGGCATTGCCTTGAACTGTGGTGTAGGTTGCAGACGCAGCTCTGATCTGGTGTTGCTGTGGCTGTGGTACAGGCTAGCAGCTGTAGCTCTGATTCGATCCCTAGCCTGGGAACTTCCATATGCTGTGAGCGTGGCCAAAAAAAAAAAGCACACATAATCACACACAGAAAAGTTGGTTCTTGAAGTTCCCACTGTAGCACAGTGGGTTAGTGATCTGCCATTGTCCCTGAGGCAGCCCGGGTTCGCTCCCCAGCCCAGCACAGTGGGTTAAGGATCCAGCATTGGGAATTCCCATCATAGAGCAGTGGAAATGAATCCGACTAAGAACCACGAGGTTGTGGGTTTGATCCCTGATCTTGCTCAGTGGGTTGAGGATCCAGTATTGCCATGAGCTGTGGTGTAGGTCACAGACGCGGCTTGGAGTTGCTGTGGCTCTGGCGTAGGCCGGCACCAACAGCTCCAATTAGACCCCTAGCCTGGGAACCTTCATATGTCACAGATGCGGCCCTAAAAAGACAAAGGACAAAAAAAAAAAAAAAAAAAAAAAAAAAAAGGGATCTAGCATTGCTGCATTTGTGGCTCGGATTTGATACCTGGCCGGAGAATTTCCATATGCTGCCAAATGTGGCTGAGAAAGAAAAAAAAGTTTGTTCTCTTAAAAGTAACAAAATTGACAAGTCTTTAGCTAGACCAAGAAAGAGAAGCCTCAAATTACTAAAATCAGAAATGAAAGTAGGACATTACTAACATTACAGAAACAAAAAGATTATAAGAGAACTCTATGAGCAAATTGTACCCCAACAAATTAGATAACCAAGATGAAATTAACAAATCCCTAGAAACAAATTATTAAAAATAACTCAAGAAAAAATAGAAAATCTGAAAAAAAAAAACCTCTAAGTAAAGAGATTGAACCAACAATAAAAAAAATTCCTCATAAAAAAAAGTCTAGGACCAGATAGCTTCCTTGGTGAATTCTATTAAATATTTAAAGAACAGGAGTTCCTATTGTGGCTCAGAAGGTTAAGAATCCAACTTGTACCCATGAGGATATGGGTTTGATCCCTGGCCTCACAGTGGGTTAAGGATCCGGCACTGCTGTGAGCTGTGGTGTAGGATGCAGATGAGGCTCGAATCCTGCATTGCTGCAGCTGTGGTGTAGGCCAGCAGCTGCAGTTCTGATTCTACCCCTGGCCCAGGAGCTTCCATGTGCTGCAGGTCTGGCCCTAAAAATGAGAAAAAAAAAAGAATAAACACCAATCCTTCTGTAAGTCGTCTAAAACTAGAAGAGGAGGAAACACTTCACAACTCATTTTATGAGGCCAACATTACCCTGATACCAAAAGCCAAAAAAAGATACTACAAAAAAAAATACTACAGATCAATATCCCTTATGAATATAGATGCTAAATCCTCAATAAAATACTAACTAACCAAATCCAATGGCACACTAAAAGCTTATACACCACAACCAAGGAGACTTATGTCAGAAACACAAGGGTAGTTAAACATACGAAAATCAATCAATGTAATTACCCCAACTTATGAAGGAAAAAAACCCACAGGGTTATCTCAATTGATGCATAAAAAGCATTTTACAAAAGGCAACATTCTTTAATGACAGAAACACTCAGAAAACTATGAAGGGAACTACCTCGACATGATAAAAGGCATTTGATGAAACACCCACAGCTAACATACTTAATGGTGAAAGACTGAAAGCTTCCCCCCTAAGATGAGGAACAAAACAAAGCTGCGTGCTTTAGCCACTTATATTCAATACTGTACTGGAAGCTCCAGCCAGAAAAATTAGGCAAGAAAAAGAAATAAACATACCCAAATTGAAAAGGAGAAGTGAAACCATCTCTATTTGTAAACCCAAAAAATGCTATATATTGAAAATCCTTAAAATCCATAAAAATTTATCGGAGCTAATAAATTCAGCAAAGTTGCAAGGTACAAGATCCACACGCAAAAACTGTATACACTAACACTGAACAATCATCTGAAAAGTAAAGTAGTAAAACAAGAAAACAATTTATAATACCATCTAAAAGAACAAAACACATAATATATTTAAACCAGCGATTCAAGACTTATAGTAAAAAGTACAATATATTACTGAAAGAAATATAAAACATAACTATGCAAATTCTCATTAGGACTGCTTTTTTCTAATGAATGATTTGTTTTGGCAATTCTATGCAGATAAGAATGTTTACAACACTCCCGCCACTCACACTGCTAAACGGAGTTTTTGGTCATAAAAACAAAAAACGTTAATGTATAAAGATTTATGGATCCAAAGATTAAAAAAACAAACTTTTGGGAGTTCCTATTGTGACTCAGTGGGGTTACAAACCTGACTAGTATCAAGAGGATGCAGGTTCCATCCCTGGCCTCGGATCCTGCATTGCTGTGAGCTGTAGCGTAGGTTGCAGACGCAAGTCAGATGTGATGTTGCTGTGGCTGTGGCTGGCAGCTGTAGTTCCGATTGGATGCCTACCCTGGAAACTTCCATATGCCATAGGCCTGGCCCTAAGAACAAAAAAGAAACAAAAGTTTTGTGAAAACCTTGAGACAGAGATGTCTAAATAGAACAAACTTATTTCCTAAACTGTACACATATGTACTAGGATAAGAATTTCAAGCATATTGCTAGACATTAAGTTAAGACCATTCAGCAGACTCAGGAAATGGGTTAAAAAAAGCTTACTGAGGATTTCCTGTCGTGGCTCAGTGGTTAACAAATCCAACTAGGAACCATGAGGTTGTGGGTTCGATTCCTGGCCTTGCTCAGTGGGTTAAGGATCCAGCGTTGCTGTGGCTATGGCGTAGGCTGGCAGCCACAGCGCTGATTCGACTCCTAGCCTGGGAACCTTCATATGCCGAGGGTGCGGCCCTAGAAAAGACAAAAAGACCAAAAAAAGGAGTTCCCATCGTGGAGCAGCAGAAACAAATCCGAGGAGGAACCGTGATGTTTCGGGTTCAATCCCTGGCCTTGCTCAGTGGGTCAAGGATCCGGCATTGCCGTGAGCTGCGGTGTAGGTTGCAGATGCAGCTTGGATCCTGCATTGCTGTGGCTCTGGTGTAGGCCGGCAGCTGTAGCTCCGATTAGACTCCTAGCCTGGGAACTTCCACATGCCATGGGTGTGGCTCTAAAAAGCAAAAAAAAAAAAAAAAAAAAAAAAAAAAGCTTACTGATTTCCGGTTTGATAAGGTTCAGGAGGAACATCTTACTTGAGCGTACATGGCCCAGAACTCACATTAACAGAAAAGGCAGATCAAGTGTCATAACAAAAACAAGAGTACTCATTTAGTCTTTTATTCCCCCTTCAACTTAAATCTAGACTAGTTTCATACTGACTTTATGAAACTATTTGACTTTGAGGATTTAGATGAAACAATGTTCATACTTGTGCATAATATTTCTAAAATATGACATTTAAGAATAAATACTCACCTTGAAGATTCCTGTGAATCACCCTTTACCATACTCTCCTCTCCACACTCCTATAGCATATAATTAAACCATCACAAAAATTAAAAAGAAATTTAAAAAATAACAAAATCGACAACTGCGAATTCATTAAAGAAATCATTAGATTTTAAGTTCTCTGGCTTTATAACTTTCTTACAATATTTTAATTTTAAAGATCTTTTCCAGAACTTTTTTTAAATAAAAGTTTTATTGGAGAAAAATAGAACCACCACGTACACAGGGAAAAGAGCACAAAAATTCAACTGATACAGAACTGAAAGTCACAATTACCCAATGTTGTTTGTGATTACTTTTTAATTTCTTAAACAGCTCCCCTCAAGTTGTGTTTTAGTCTTGCCAATTTTTTCAGCTGAAATAGTATCAAGTTTTCAAAAAATTAAGAGCCTCAGGGAAGGGACCAGCTTTCAAGATAACAAAGACGATACCAAGAGTCTCCTAATAGGACCAATTTTACCTAAAAATTCCTTAAGAGTAACCATGGAGTCTGGTGGAATAGTCTATGTATCTCAGAGACCATCAGGGATGAGTTAGAACACTGACATAGATGGTCTAGTATGGAGAGGACAAACAAAAGAGTTGCATTTCCTTGTCAGATGAGCTCACGTAAGGAAACCAGGGAAGAACTAAAAAGATACAGGCAACGGCCGTTCAAAAATAATTAGGAAGGCATTCTAAATACCACATATTGTTAGACAACAGTGTGCAAGTTGATGCAATTACAAAGAAAACAGGCAACTTTTAAAAAATAATAGCTGGTCATTGGTCTTTGAGAACTCAAGAAGACAATCAGTAGCAAACACAAGAGCCAAAAGTCTCCTCACTAGAGGGTTTTGACCTAGGTATTCTTAAAGGCTCAAATAGTCAAGGATATACACTGTTGCAAAAAGCATTAAAGTAGTTCTGATTAAAAAAATATTGAAAAAAATTTGCTTCTCCTCCAAGATCAATTCCCTTCAAAGCTTCAAGGAAAAACAAACAAGGAAGCAAAAACAAAACCCTCCCAAAACAAAACACAAAAACAAAAAAACCACTGATGGCAAAGAGAAGCCTTTTACTCACATTATCGATTTGAAAAACAATACTCTTGCTATTTTCTATGTATGAACAATCCTAGGACATTCCCCCTTAAAAGTAGGTGTCCAGTGGCTATGAGAGAACTCTTCAAGCAATTTTGAAAGGAATATGATCAGCATAATACAGAATTTGAAATTCCCAACTAGGGAGTGTATAGGGGAGATGAGGGAGGATCTAGTTCTATCTAGGGGTCTGGGAAATTAAAATAAGGATGATAGGAAAAGGCTTATATGCCAACAAAATGGAGAGCTGGGGTGCTTTTAAAAAAAACTTTGGTAGAGAAAATAGGAATGCTAAATCCCAGGATGCCTGCAACAATCTACAATTGGTCCAAGTTAAAGACAAAACTCTCCAAGCAACGTTAAAGTCTAAAGGAAGTTGAAAACTAGTTTATGAATTTTTGCTCTTGTAAAAAGTTATAAACATGTGGGTTTTGGTCTCTTTTATGATGTTCATATTGTATTCATTTTTAATATGAAGAGTTTGATTTTTCTTTCCTACCATGTTCTTCTAGTACAACTGATCAGCAATTTTCCATTTCAGCTATTTTTATAAGTACCTGTTAATCAGCACAGTAAACTCAGGGCTGAGCCATATACACACATCCCATAGTCATAACTGTAACATTTTAGGATGTGTATTTACAAGAGATTATGTAAGCAACTGTCCCTCTACTTGAAAATTTGTTTCCAAATAAACTTTTTAAAAAACATCCCTTTCAGTGTAACAGAACATTACTTAGTAAAATACCAACAGCGATGACAACTTATTTTTCTCTTCAAGGGAAATCACAAAACAGGTGAACAACCAAGTCCAGGGTGGTTTTTCTATTTGATAAATACATCCAGAACTCTGTACAGTAAATAAAGTTTGCATGCAGTTTAAGTATCTTTAAATGACATTTTAAGCAAATAAACCGTTTGCTTCATAATTAATGGTGTACAAGAACCCCCCCTCCTCCTTTTTTAATAGCCATAGGGACCTCTTCCCCAGTTCCAAACAGGAATCATGAAGACCAGGTACTTTCTTAAGAATTTCCTGCACATCATACTAAATAACATGCAAAGAGTTCAACAACATTCTTCTTAAAGGTAAGTATTACTCTTTAAATGGGCATGTTAACCACTGAAAAGTCACTCAACTATTTCCATTACACTGCTTCATTTGGTCATTGGTAGTATAAAAGAAGTCAAATAATAACAGGTTAGTTTATCCACTGGCTACTGCATGTGACACCAAATGCTTCAAGGCCATTTTATGCAATATAATTGTACTGGTTTGGGTTTTCTTTATCTCTTTCCATGTAGTCCCGGTCAATTAAGGATTCTATTCTCTTCTTAAGATCAGCAGGCTATAAGAAAAGGCAAATTTTCAGTACAGAGCTCATAATCACTGGCTCAAGCTCATTTATCAACACCCCATTAAAAAAAGAACAGTTTTGGCTCACTGATTTGTGTATTTAATCTCGCCAGCTAGGAAGTGAATGGGAGAAGCTGCAGGCCTATGCCACAGCCTCAGTAACACTGGATCCAAGGTTCATCTGTAACCCATGCAGCAGCTTATGGCAGTGACAGATCCTTAACCCACTGAGTGTGACCAAGGACTGAACCCATATCTTCATGGACACTATGTTGGGTCCTCAATCTGCTGAGCCACATGGGAACTCCCAAATCTCCTTAATTTTTTTTTCTCTTTTTTAGGGCCGCACCTGTGGCATATGGAAGTTCCTAGGCCAGAGGTCAAATCAAAGCTGCAGCTGCCAGCCTATACACCACAGCCACAGCAATGCCAGATCTGAGCCATGTCTGCAACCTATACCACAGCTCACGGCAAAGCTGGATCTTTAACCCACTGAGCAAGGCCAGGGATCAAACTGGCATCCTCATGGATACTAGTTGGGTCTGTAACCTGCGGAACCACAATAGGAACTCCTCAGTAAACCCTAAATTTGGACAAAAACTGGTTCTCAGGTTGCATTTTTATAAATTAAAAAACAAATGTACTGTGGGAAGTTCCCTTGTGGCTCAGTGGGTTAAGGATCTGGTGTTGTCATTGCAACAGTTTGGGTCACTGCGGTGGTGCAGGTTTGATCCCTGAACTGGGAACTTCCACATGCCATAGACATGGCCAAAAATGAAAGAAATGTAGGATTTACCGTTGTGGCTCATAGGGTTAAGAACCCAACCAGTATTCATGGGATGTGGGTTTGATCCCTGGCCTTGCTCAGTAGGTTAAGGATCCAGAGTTGCTTCGAGCGGAGGTGTAGGTCATAGATGCAGCTTGGATCCTATGTTGCCATTGCTGTGGTATAGGCTGGCAGCTACAGATCTGATTTGACCCCTAGCCTGGGAACTTCCACATGCCATAGGTCTATCCATAAAAAGAAAAAAGAAAAAAAAAAGAATGCTACAACAAATAGTTTGATAAGTGAAGTATCATTCATAATTCAGATCTTCACATTCAGGTTTAATTTAAGATTTAACTGTTACCTGTAGTAAATGATTTGAAGTTTTGAATCCTACTTGTTGAAAAATCATTGAAAAAGCTAATAGTTTGTTCACATGATTGCATTCTTAGCTCTTGGGTAACAAAATTCCACTGTATTTTGTATCTAGCCTATAAAAAGAATATAATCTTGCTTGCTGACAGTTTTTCATATTGTGTAAATTGGCCACTTGATCGAGAAAGGTCAAGAGGGAAAGTAGTTTAATGCAGCAGCCAAAATTACAGCCATAATTTTATCAGAAGTTTGAATTCTGGAGTTCCCGTCATGGCTCAGGGGATATGAATCCAACTAGCATCCATGAGGATGCAGGTTTGATCCCTGGCCTTGTTCAGTGGGTTAAGTATCCGGCGTTGCCATGAGCTGTGGTGTAGGTTGTAGACACAGTTCGGATCTGACGTGGCTGTGGCTGTGGCATAGACCAGCAGCTACAGATTCTATTTGACCCCTAGCCTGGGAACCTCCATATGCTGCAGGTGCAAAAAAAAGTCTGAATTCCAAGGTTTGAAAATCAAAGTAACACTCCCTTAATTATGGTAAAAGAACTAGAAAAATCGGTACAATGTTTATTACAGTGATCCTCTAAATTTCCCTAACTAGCATTAGTGATCTCTCTGACTGAAGGTAAAATGATTGTTAAGCAGAGCCTGAGGGTCAAAGTGTGGTAATGAGGAGGCAGTATTAGATTTGGTGAAGAGAGAAAGCCTACCTTATTAGCATTAACAGTTAATGAGCACTTACATGCCAAGCCCAGTGTAAAGTTTTTTACATATATTATCTTATTTAAGCTTCACAATAATCCTACAATGTTAAGTACTACTATCTTCTCCATTTTACAAAAGGGGAAACAAGCTAAAAAAGATGAAATGACTTACCTAGTCCCAAAGCTCATGAGAACCCTAATAGTCAGGAGTCTATCCAAACTCTACCAAGTGGTTATTATCATAAGACTTTGGGAATCTCCTAAAACATGAGATACAGTCCAGTACAACACCACACTGTCTAAGGAACTTTATTACTGGGCATTATATTGGAGTATGTCTATGTGATGACTAATTTCAGTTTACCAGAACTATTGCCTAAGCTTTTAAAAAGACGCCTAGTGATGACTGGTATTTGTATGGTTTTTGTTTTGTTTTGTTTTGTTTTAGTCTTTTTGGCTTTTCTAGGGCCGCTCCTGTGGCATATGGAGGTTCCCAGGCTAGGGGTATAATCAGAGCTGTAGCTGCTGGCCTACGCCACAGCCACAGCAACACCAGATTCGAGCCACGTCTGCGACCTACACCATGACTCACGGCAATGCCAGATCCTTAATCCACTGAGCAAGGCCAGGGATTGAACCCAAAACCTCATGGTTCCCAGTTGGATTGTTTCTGCTGCACCACAACAGGACGGGAACTCCTATTTGTATAGTTTTTAATGGACACTTATAAAGAAGACTTGACTTAATTAAAATAACTAAATCTGGAGTTCCTGCTGTGGCAGGCACAGTGGGTTAAGAATCTGACTGCAGGGGAGTTCCCGTCATGGCGCAGTGGTTAACAAATCCGACTAGGAACCATGAGGTTGCAGGTTCAGTCCCTGCCCTTGCTCAGTGGGTTAGCGATCCGGCGTTGCCGTGAGCTGTGGTGTAGGTTGCAGACGCGGCTCGGATCCCGCGTTGCTGTGGCTCTGGCGTAGGCCAGCGGCTACAGCTCCGATTGGACGCCTAGCCTGGGAACCTCCACATGCCGCGGGAGCGGCCCAAGAAATAGCAACAACAACAACAACAAAAGACAAAAAGACAAAAAAAAAAAAAAAAGAATCTGACTGCAGCTCAGGTTGCTGTGGAAGCTTGGGTTTGATCCCTGGCCTGGTACAGTGGGCTCAGATTCAATCCCTGGCCCAGGAACTTGTGTATGTCACAAGTGTGGCCATTAAAAAAAACCTAAAACAGGCATTCCCGTCGAGGCTCAGTGGTTAACGAATCCAACTAGGAACCATGAGGTTTCGGGTTTGATCCCTGGCCTTGCTCAGTGGGTTAAGGATCCGGCACTGCTGTGAGCTGTGGTGTAGGTTGCAGATGCGGCTTGGATCCCGAGTTGCTGTGGCTGTGGTGGAGGCCGGTAGCTACAGCTCCAATTCGACCCCTAGCCTGGGAACCTCCATATGCCGAGGAAGCGGCCCAAGAAATGGCAAAAAGAAAAAAAAAAAAAACCCAAAACAAAAAACCCCAAAAATCTGTCAAACAGCAAGGTATTTTAAGAAGAAAAAAGATAGCAAAAATAACAAAGAACCTCAAAAAAAATTAAGTCAATGAATTTGAAAATTATACTCAGCAACTAAACTTTCAGGTACAAGAACTTTTATAAATTGTTTTCCCCCTTTTGTCACAGGTGCCCCCATATGCCAATAAAGGATTCTTCTGAATCATATATGAGCATGAATGAGAAATGAAAATTGTCTGTTCAAATGGTCTTTAGGTTTTCTTCTATGTTTGTAAGATTCATTTCTAAAAAATCTAATTTTTTTGGCTGATCCCTAGGCATGTGGAAGTTCCTGGGTCAGGGACTGAACCCGTGCTATAGCAGCAACCTGAGCTGCTACAGTGACAACACCAGATCCTTAATCCACTGAGCTACCAGGGAACTCCTGAAAAATCTAATTGTTATACATAGCAAGCTCAATGTAATTTTTTTTTTGTCTTTTTGCCATTTCTTGGGCCACTCCCATGGCATATGGAGGTTCCCAGGCTAGGGGTCCAATCGGAGCTATAGCCACCGGCCTACGCCAGAGCCACAGTAACACGGGATCCGAGCCACGTCTGTGACCTACGCCACAGCTCACGGCAATGCCGGATCGTTAACCCACTGAGCAAGGGCAGGGATCGAACCCGCAATCTCGTGGTTCCTAGTCGGATTCGTTAACCACTGCGCCACGATGGGAACTCCTCAATGTAATTTTTATATATAAGCAGCTCAGTAAGAAAACAGAGAAATACCTACCTTTACTGGAAATTTCAACTGGTTGTACACTTCTGAAACAAGGAGATTGTGGCTAAGTGTCTTTCTCATCTTCATAATTCGAACAATTGCAGCATCAATTTGATACTGTCTGTCTTGAAATACTCTTTCTGTAGTGCTTGCTTGTTCCTCAACCTAACAAAAAAGTTTTAAACTTAGAAACTGTACTTGAAGTGAAACTTGATTACCTATACAAATTGTACATTTTAGGGACATAACACAGTTAATGCTTTAAATATGCTGAATTATCAAAAGAAACCTTATAAATACAGACAAAGAGAGGAAAAAACCCTACAAACAACTCTTTTCTGTCCTAATTATATTGCCCTGTACCAATGAAGTAATGCCAATATTAGTTAATAGAAAAAGACCTTATCTTTGAGTTGCTTTCCTAGAAATAAACAGCTGATGTAGAATTTATCATTTTCTTCTAAGCTATTCTCAAAAATTTAAATATGTCAGAAGAAGTTACTGACCAGATTTCTATATGACATTCGCTTACCTGTAAAAGTGACTGACTCTGACACCTGACTCAGGGTATGATACTATCCAGCTATACCCAAGGCACATGGAAGTTCCTGGGCTAGGGATCAAATTCATGCTGTGGCTGTGGCCTGTGCCACAGCTGTAGCTACACTGGATCCTTAACCAGTGCTATTATAAGGGAACTTTCAGAGTCAAACTCTAAAATTAAAAAAAATTTTTTTTAACCTATAAATCTGAAGGGCAGTTAGAAATTTACGTGTTCAGAAATTGGAGTTCCCGTTGTGGCACAGTGGAAACGAATCTGACTAGGAACCATGAGGTTGCGGGTTCGATCCCTGGCCTCGCTCAGTGGGTTCAGGATCTGGCGTTGACGTGAGCTGTGGTGTAGGCATTGCTGTGGCTCTGGAGGCTGGCAGCTGTAGACCCCTAGCCTGGGAACCTCCATATGCCACTGGTACAGCCCTAAAAGGACAAAAGAGAAAAAAAAAAAAAAAGAAGAAATCAGTTAACCTTTTTTTTTTTTTTTTTGGTTTTTAGGGCCACACTTGCGGCATATCTAAGTTCCCAGGCTAGGGGTCGAATCGGTGCTGCAACTGCCAGCCTCCACCACAGCCACAGCAACTCAGGATCCGAGCCGCATCTGTGACCTACACCACACCTCATGGTAATGCCAGATCCTTAATCCACTGAGCAAGGCCAGGGATCAAACCTGCGTCCTCATGGATGCTAGTCAGATTCATTTCCACAGAGCCATGACGGGAACCCCAGTTAACCAATTTTAATGCTTTAGCACCTAAATTGAAAGAATAATTTGGGCTTTTTTGTAGTCAGTTTCTTTCTGATACAACACACTTCTTTTGAAAGGACATAGTTATCTAAGGGAGTATCACACCTTTGATGTGAACATGAACAAGACAGGAACTTGTTTGTGATACTGACCTCTGTCTCACGTTAAAACTTTCTTTTTTTTTGGTCTTCTTTTTTTAGGGCTGCACCTGCGGCATATGGAGGTTCCCAGGCTAGGGGTCGAATCGGAGCTGCAGCTGCTAGCCTACACCACAGCCACAGCAACTCAGCATCCAAGCCATATCTGCGACCCACACCACAGCTCACAGCAACATTGGATCCTTAACCCACTGAGCGAGGCCAGGGATCGAACCCACAACCTCACGGTTCATAGTCGGATTTGTTTCCGCTGCGCCATGATGGGAACTCCAAAACTTTTTCTCAAGAATTGCATTAAACATTGTCGGAATTGAAACCAACTGGTTTCAAGAAAATGCTGCAGTTGTTGGTTTCTTTAATAAAAGTATCTTACAAATTCAAATGACAAAAAACAAAATATTCACTGTTAATCAAAGAAATACTAACTATATCATTCCAATTTTTCACCAAGCAAGTTGGCAAAAGATTGAAAAAAGAAAACATAATCTTTAGTGCTGGCAAGGGCCGTGTGCCATTTTAAAAGATGTTTAATGGCATGGAAAAATTCCAAGGATTTAGGGAATTCCTATTGTGGCTCAGCAGATTAAGAACCCAACTAGTATCCATGAGGATATGGGTTCAATCCTTGGCCTCGCTCATTGGGGTAGGGATCTGGAGTTGCCGTGAGCTGTGGTGGTATAGGTCACAGACACGACTCGGGCCCACGTTGCTGTGCCTGTGGTGTAGGTTGGCAACTGTAGCTCTGATGCAACCCCTAGCCTTGGAACTTCCATATGTTAGGGGTGAGGGTACCCCCCCCAAAAAAAAAGAAAAAAGAAAAAAAAATTCTAAAGATTTAATGTTAAACAACCAAAGAGCAGGATATAAAATTATGTTGAGTATGAGGCCCAACTATGTATACCTCCCTACCCCAAAACCTGCAAAATCAAAAACTGAAATACAGTGAGCTAGATATAAGCACAAATAATGTTAACGTCAGTGGTAGTCTTCTAGGGTAAACTCTTCTTTACAAGTCCTTATTATGAACACATATAATTCCAGTACATTAGGATGAGGAGAATGCAAAAGAAATACCGTTTCTTTCATCTGAATTTGATTGATCTTTATCCTGAAAAGTTTGTGCTTGAAATCATCATTACAAATGAACTTGTCACCATCTTCGATATCTTTACCCTTTGGATTTTTTGCCAGAACTCTAGCTTTGCCACAGGCCAATGACTGCAGTGTTCTCCTTAACTCTCCATCCTCTGAAGAAGAAAGAGTGGCTCAGTTATTTGTTACTAGGTCATCAACATGAACAACCATATTCAACCTCAATCTAGCTTCTACCCCATCCCTTTATTAAAACTGTTTCCTTTTCCCCCAAGGTCATGAACAACTTTCTCTTTGTTCTATCCAATGGCCTTTTTCTGATTGACCTCTAAAGGCTTCAATTATCATTCCATGTGGGTAACCACTGCATCTTCAGAAATGACGTCCCACTTTTTCCTAGTCCCTCATTTAAAGGGTACCTCTACCTGGCTATTTTACTATCATCAACTCCAGTATTTCCAACATTTTATTCATCCTCTTCCCCATAAAACTGTTTTCTTTCCAATTGTTGGTCATGAAGCTACCAACCTATTCTGGTGAGAAACCCTGGAATCATCTTTTAACTCTTCCCTTTCTTTCATCCTCCACTACCTAGTAGTTGCTTCCTTAAAGATGCCCTTCTCTCTTCTCATTGGTCTCATTCTAGTCAAAGCCCTTTATCACATTATGACTGAATTATCTCACTAGCTTCTGGACTGGAATCTCTTTATCCTCCAAGCTGTCCTACTCTCTATTGATTCTAGGCAAGCTGCCCAAATAAGTCACTTCCATCATGGCACACACTTGAGATCCTACAATGTATGCTGGCTCACCATATCCTTCCTAACTTTGTATCTCACTATTCTATGCCTTTGTAACATATGCCTTCTTCCTAACTGAAATCTGAAAGCCTAGGTCAAGTCTCACTTCCTTCCTAATTAGTAATAGTCCACAGTTACCTCATTTCACTAAACTCCTAACATACTGCATCAGCACCATAGATTGGTACTTATTGGTTGTGAAATTATTTCAAGTGTCATCTCCCCCTTCCCCATGGTTATATTATGGGTACTAAGCATAGGGATTATTCCTTTATAGTCCCTCAGAGCTCTTAAGCAAGTGGGTGAAAATAGTGGACGCTGAATAATGCTTGCTAATAAGATGATTCAATACAAACCTATTCCAGTAGCCTGCTTGATCTCTTCTAAACTGAACTCCTCTCCCTCATTAAACATTAGCAGCACCAGTGTTTGAAAAAGAGAGACCTGGAGTTCTTTTTTACCCTGTTGGAGAAACAAGAGTTTAGCCATCACTAAAAAAAAAAAAATTAATCACATAACTAATCTCTTACAGGAAAAGCATTTTTCAATTAGTTGATTGAGAAACACAGATTAATATTATCCAGAAAAGAGCCAGTATGTTCAATGTAGGGTTTTGGTATGGTCCTATCTAAAACAGGAGGATTGGGTGACCTTGTAATTAAAACAGAATAACAAAGTTTATGAAAATTAATAACTCAGACTTATGTGCCATTACAGATATTTACCATGAGCAGCAAAAAAAAAAAAAATCACTATTTCAATACATTTTTTGACTTGAGTGAGATTAGTCATGAAAAGCTGCAGGAATTTTTTGAAATTAGATATGAGAACTGTTCCCCTTAACGCCTACTCTACTCTCTAGCTCCCAGCAACAAGAAGAGAAGTTTCCTGTCAGGAAGTGGTAGCATGAATTTTGCATCCACGGGTGTGGAAAAGGACGTGGGGGAAAAGGGTTATTGGTTTTGGTTTTGCAGCAGGGCCAAATCGAGTGTGGCAAAGACCACATTCTCATATACAAAGCCATGACAAGCTATCACTATGTCATGTAGATATTTATGATCAATTTATAAAAATAAGCCTTAAGCCTATAAGTTAAGAGGGTTCACCTTAATATCAAAGATGAAGGTGAAACTATGTTTGGGGAACATCCACTTACCTCCTTAAATTCTGCCTTTAGCACACAATGTCCTAGGGTTGATTGCCACTGAAGTTTCCTGCCACTATGTTTACCTAGGTAAAATGTCTTGAAAATCTCCTGAAGTTTTACCATCTACAATAAATAAAATAAAAACTTTACTTCAGCTCTGTATCCAACAATCACATTCACCACTCTTTATCTCATGTGTACAAATTTCTGGAAGTTTTTTTTTTAAACAAATTTCTGAGTTTTTAAGACTATACCTAGCAAGTCCACTGATCACTTTCATGTAAGGTAACAACTACCACATTGAATGACATTAATCAGTCTTTAGACTCTCTGATCTATCTGCAAAATTATATCATCCCCTCTTTTGAAATATTCACCTCCAATGTCTTTTGTGCCTCTGCACCATGCTGGTTCCTTTATCACACTATTGCTTCTTCATTGGTTTCCTTTACAGGTAGGTACCTCTTCCTACCACCTGACAAATGTGAGCCGTTTCCAAAGTTCTATTAATGAGTCGATCTGCTCCCTAGACTTCCATAATCATCTCCATGGAGGACTTTCAGTATCTATCTCTTTAGCCTTAACTCCTTTTCTAAGCTTCAGCCCTGGGTTAAGACATTTCCCCAGGAATTAGGATGGATTTACTCAAGTACCCATCACTCAGCAATCCAACTCCTTGGGTGATATATGGGCAAGAATTCTTTTCTTTTTTTTTTTTTTTTTGGTCTTTTTAGGGCCACACCTGAGGCATATGGAAATTCCCAGGCTAGGGGTTTAATCGGAGCTACAGCTGCTGGACTACACCACAGCCACAGCAATACAGGATCCGAGCCACGTCTGCGATGTATACTATAGCTCACGGCAATGCTGGATCCCCAACCCACTGGATGATGCCAGGGACTGAGCCCACGTCCTCATGGATACTAGTAGGATTTGCTACTACTGAGCCAGGATGGGAACTCTTGGGCAAGAATTTTTGAGAGCTGGGCAGTTATGGAAAAAACCTGAGAAACTGAAAGAAGAGTCAAGGAAACTGGCCTTGAACCCAGAAACTTGGCATCTTTAGCTATGCTCTAATGATAAAAGTATGAGTAATATAAATAAAAATATGCTTATTAAATCCTTAACAGCAACTCTTACCTCTGGTGGTAAATGGACTTCCATAGGCACATATGTTGGCCAATAACCCATTGTTAGGATATTCACAGTTAATTCAATATTCCCAGGTACGTTCTGGTTCTGCATATACTACAATAAGATCAACAAGCATACTGAGATCTTAAAAAATAAAAGTATATACATTTCATGCCATAATAATGACCATTTAAGAAGTTCTCTATTACAAAATTACATGTGAATACTGACCACCTTTTGATATAAAAAGTAACTATTAAAAGAACTATAAATAAAGCCTATATTAAATGCACAAGCAAAGCGCACTGGGTAACATTTTGCTACAATGGTACACAAGGATCACGTGACTCTGTTAGAGGCATTAACAACTTAAATGATTTCTTACAGATGACTGGGCTATGGTGGTATGGAGAAAAGAATGGAGAAAAAAAATCCCATACCACCTATAGTCTTCACCTTTGGAGACCTGTATGTGGCTTGGAACACCTGGAAGCACTCCACACTCCTCACCCTACCAGCCAGCCCAATTCTCCAGTTTTTTACTTGCTCAACTACCTGCTGCAGGGATGACCTGAAGTGGTAAAGGAAGAGGAAAGGGCAAAGCAGATAAACCCTATTCTATAGCTATTAGAGGACCCATGATCCTACCGACCGTGACCTTTCACTTGAGTCCTCCACTCTCTCATTTCCCGCCACTGGAATACAGTGGTAAATACGTCATTATCAAAACCCCAGGAGTGGAAAATCCAATTTGCTATCACTATTACTTATGCTCTTAAATATTTCAAAACCACTTTCTAACAACATCTGCAAAAACCATGGATCTGGCTTTTCATTCCCAATGTCCTCTAAGGCCTTACAAAACCACCCTATCACCAGCTTGAACCCTATCACCAGCTTGAACTCACCAATAGTGATGAGACGCTGGAAGCCCTGTTTTTCACTAGCTATAGCTTTTCTTGCTCTGGTTTCTGCTCAATACATTTTATTTCTATGTTATCTTAGGTGTGTATTGAGAATAAATTTGAAGTGGGTCAAATACATTTCATTGGTGGTTTTTTTTTTTTTTTTTTTTTTTTGCCTTTTCTAGGGCCGCTCCCACGGCATATGGAGATTCCCAGGCTAGGGGTCCAATGGGAGCCATAGCCACCGGCCTACGCCAGAGCCACAGCAATGCAGGATCTGAGCTGCGTCTGCAACCCACACCACAGCTCACAGCAACACCGGATCCTTAACCCACTGAGCAAGGCCAGGGATCGAACCCGCAACCTCATGGTTCCTAGCTGGATTTGAAAACCACTGCGCCACGACGGGAACTCCTCATTGGTGTTTTTTTCCTCTACTGTGAATATCATCTAGGTTGCTATGAAGTATTTACAGCAAATACATGTTTCTATTGATCCTCTTCAGTACAAACCACAGCAAGGAGATAACTAAATACATTTTAAGTTCAAGGAATTAACTAAGAGTTTAACTCACTTTTACCTGTTTGAATTGAATCATGATGTCTTTAGAAAGTTCCATGTCTTTAAACATTCCTTCAAGTTTGCTGGTGAAAGCAGCTCCACATTCTATTAAAGATGTTTGTATATTTACAGTATTTTAAAGTGGTAAAAACAAAGAATTTAGAATAAAAAACATGAAATATAAAATTCACTTTAGCATGAAATATGACCTGTAACTACTCCTAAGAATAAAGAAGTCCTTACCCCAAAGTGTATGCCCCACTAATTCAGAATCAAATCTTTAATCCTGTAGTAACCTTATCTACTATTTAGGCATAAGATAAATGGGAAATTTTTATACAAATGCTAAAAATAAGATCAATGCTTTATTTTTTTAAAAAATCACAACAGCTCTGTTTGTGTAAATAGGTTGGAAACCTCATAAGCTTACTCACTTTATGTTTTCATCATACAAACATACAATGATTGACAAAAGAGACAACTGACTAAAAGAATAAAAATTAAGCTTAACATTTCCCCTCAGACATCAAAGAAGAAAAGGAACAGAAAGAATGACAAACATACCATGCTTAAGTTTGGACAGCATTGATTTTTCAGCATCTACAGATGCACTCTTTCCAACTAAAAGGCGCTTGGCTAAATCTTTCTTATAGAAGGCCTCAAAAACATCCTTGCCTATGTTAAATAATAAAACACAACTCTCATAGTAAATATTTCAACAAAAGGTTCTGAGAAAATTGCTTCAGAGTGCTTAATAACACCATTTCTCCAAGTTATTTAAATTTATACATTTACCCACGTCTGCTAAATACAAGAAACATTACAGGTAGATTTTTGTGCCAGACATTTCAAAAGCTCTTTGCTGTAAAGAATGAAGACTGAATCAACTTTTCTTTAGAAAAGCTTTAGTCGACTATTAGCTTTAGAATCAGTACTCTAGAGATTAAAACGAGTAGCAAAATTCAAGGTTTTTTTCCCCCACCCCCAACAGACACATGTGGAAGTTCCCAGGCCAGGCACTGAACCCAAACCACAGGAGCGACCTGAGCTAAAGCAGTGACAATGCCGATTCCTTAACCTGCTAAGGCACTAGGGAACTCCTCAAGGTTCTTTATAGTAGAAAAGTCAAAGCACAAGGCAATTAAGTAATATTCCTTGAGTATCCCAATAAATTAAATGCAAGAAATATTATAGAATTTTAAATATCTAACCCCCAAATAAATATACCTTCCAGGTTGATTATACTCTCTAGTTTCTCTGTTGAGTGTTTTGTTTTAAAAGAAAAATACTAAAACAAAAATACATACCATAGATAAATCTAAATATAATCATAATCTTATCCAACATTTTCTCAAGTTCTTCATCTGTAGCTTCTTTGTTTCCTGCACGAAGCTTTGAATCTACATACTTAGCTAAAATGGGGAGAAAGTTTATTGTTTAGTGATCATGAGCATCCATGAAGTACTGGTCACTATATATTCCTAAATAGGAGTATGATATACTGAGTTTTTCAACACTTCACAGGTATACATGCATTTTTAAAAAGTCTCCAAATTCAAGATCAAGTGACTTGTTTAATTTCATAGAGCTAATAAATACCAGAGGGTCAACTCAAACCCAAATCTTCTGGCTCCAGATCTAATGTACTTTCCACCATACTGATGCTTACTAGAATGGGGAATGGGTATCCGGCAGGGATGCTCTGTGCTGGGGCTGTCAAAGCTCCTGAAAGACATGGCTCATCTTCTTGAGTATCCATTTTATACTGATGGTCGGCAATCTTAAACACCACTTTTTTCTATTTCTTTTTTTTTTTTCTAAAGCCACACCCACAGCACATGGAAGTTCCTGGGCCAGGGAGTAAATCTGAACTGCAGCTATGGCAACGCTGGATCTCATAACTCACTGCGCCAGGCCGGGGATCGAACCCACACCTCTGCAGCAACCCAAGCTGCTGCAGTCAGATTCTTAACCCACTTTTTATCAGAATTAAATTATCTACAATGAAAATAATCCCAAAATCATATTTTACATAGGTACACAAACTTTAAAATCTCAAAAAAATTAAAATAAAGCTGTTTTGAAGTCAAGAAAAGAAAAAAATAGTGATAAAAAACCCAGTCTGATACCATTCATCTATACCATTCATCTATAATCACAGTGCACCACAGTAGGAACTCCTTATAAACACCAGTATTCTATTAAAACAAACCAGATACATTACAGAGTAGGAAGCAAAATTTGCAAATTTTAAGTGGCAGACCAACAAAATTTTACCCTTTTGGCAAAGAACCTTCTCGAGTACCTCTCCCATTGACATTAAGGGGTACCCAGTTAAGAAAAACTGAGAAGCACTGCAGTATACCATACCCTTTTCTCTAAATGGGCCCAGATTATTAGGTTTGTTTTCATCCTAGACATTATTCCTTTCTCATTAGCAACTATAATTTTTGCTATTTCCTGCAGCACAAATTTTGTGCTAATTCCTATAGCCCTATGTTTAGGCCTCTAGAAACAGCAAGCTGCCTCCACCTCTAAATTGCTGCAGGCTTGTAAAACAGCTATAAAACTTATTATAAAAGTAAATAGGGTCCCAAAGAAAGACCATCATGTTTGACATGTGGGCTTTGAGGTACTCTTTAGCTTGAAGGACTTATTCCTTGCATCTAGAGTCTTAGAAATCACCACCTAAGTAGAACAAACAATCCAAACATTTATATGGAACCACAAAAGACCCAGAATCACCAAAGCAATCCTGAGAAACAAAAACCAAGCAGGAGGCATAACTCTCCCAGACTTCAAGAAATACTACAAAGCCACAGTCATCAAGACAGTGTGGTACTGGTACCAAAACAGACAGACAGACCAATGGAACAGAATAGAGAACCCGGAAATAAACCCTGACACCTATGGTCAATTAAGCTTTGACAAGGGAGGCAAGAACATAAAATGGGAAAAAGAAAGTCTATTCAGCAAGCATTGCTGGGAAACCTGGACAGCTGCATGCAAAGCAATGAAACTAGAACACACCCTCACACCATGCACAAAAATAAACTCAAAATGGCTGAAAGACTTAAATATACGACAGGACACCATCCAACTCCTAGAAGAAAACATAGGCAAAACACTCTCTGACATCAACATCATGAATATTTTCTCAGGTCGGTCTCCCAAAGCAATAGACATTAGAGCAAAAATAAACCCATGGGACCTCATCAAACTGAAAAGCTTTTGCACAGCAAAGGAAACCCAAAAGAAAACAAAAAGACAACTTACAGAATGGGAGAATATAGTTTCAAATGATGCAATGGACAAGGGCTTATCTCTAGAATATATAAGCAACGTATACAACTCAACAGCAAAAAAACCAATCAATCAATGGAAAAATGGGCAAAAGACCTGAATAGACATTTCTCCAAAGAAGATATACAGATGGCCAACAAACACATGAAAAAATGCTCACCATTGCTGATTATAAGAGAAATGCAAATCAAAACTACCATGAGATATCACCTCACCCCAGTCAGAATGGCCATCAGTAATAAATCCACAAATAACAAGTGCTGGAGGGGCTGTGGAGAAAAGGGAACCCTCCTGCACTCTTGGTGGGAATGTAAACTGGTACAGCCACTATGGAGAACAGTTTGGAGATACCTTAGAAATCTATACATAGAACTTCCATGTGACCCCGCAATCCCACTCTTGGGCATCTATCCGGACAAAACTCTACTTAAAAGAGACACGTGCACCCGCATGTTCATTGCAGCACTATTCACAATAGCCAGGACATGGAAACAACCCAAATGTCCATCGACAGATGATTGGATTCGGAAGAGGTGGTATATATACACAATGGAATACTACTCAGCCATAAAAAAGAATGACATAATGCCATCTGCAGCAACATGGATGGAACTAGAGAATCTCATCCTGAGTGAAATGAGCCAGAAAGACAAAGACAAATACCATATGATATCACTTATAACTGGAATCTAATATCCAGCACAAATGAACATCTCCTCAGAAAAGAAAATCATGGACTTGGAGAAGAGACTTGTGGCTGCCTGATGGGAGGGGGAGGGAGTGGGAGGGATCGGGAGCTTGGGCTTATCAGACACAACTTAGAATAGATTTACAAGGAGATCCTGCTGAATAGCATTGAGAACTTTGTCTAGATACTCATGTTGCAACAGAAGAAAGGGTGGGGGAAAAAATGTAATTGTAATGTATACATGTAAGGATAACCTGACCCCCTTGCTGTACAGTGGGAAACTAAAAATAATTATAAAAAAAAAAGAAATCATCACCTAAGTAACTCCAAATAAATGAGGTGTTAATTTACTACAACCTTGTCAAAATTTCAGATTAACTCAAATTTTATGAGTAAAAGAAGAACATTAAATAATTGGGGAAAGGAATTGGAAAAATACCTATAAGTTCAGCAGGTTTGTTTGGTCTTTTGTTAATAAATGTTTCAAATGCTTCTTTCATGGCGTTGATAAATTTTTCATTCTTCAGAAAACAGATATCAATTATATGGTCAACCTTATCTTTAAAATCCAGTAATTCTTGAACCATGGTTTTATCCTTTTCAGGATTAATTACAATAGTGCTACCAAATGCCTAAAAAACAGAAATAACCACTTTTTACCAGAATTGAATTATCTACAATGAAAATAATCCAAAAATCATATTTTAAGTAGGTACACATACTTTAAAATCTCAAAAAACTTAAAATAAAATAAAGCTAGTTTTGAAGTCAAGGAAAGAAAAAAATAGTGAAAAAATACCATTCATCTATAATCACAAAATAATGAATGATCACTGGGTATACAGTATCATAATGGGGTATTATTATAGAAGTGTCTAGGGTCTTTTCCCTACTTTTAAAGAAGTGAGCTTTGAATTTTTAGAAAATAGCAATCTGCCTTCAGTGTAAGATTGAAAAAAGGGAAGAAATTTGGATAGAAAAAAGGTCCTATTTCTTTCTCCACATTCACTGCTCTGAGTATCAGAGCTAGAAATCACATCAGACATCAAGAAGGTAACTGTTTTATTGCTAATTTTCCACACAGCTATCATTCTCAGGTTGACTGCTCTCAAAATTCTCATTACTTAAAAAAAATTGGATCTCACGAGTACTAAATGCTAGCTGATATGCACTCTGGATATATAAATGATAAGCCATGAGAGGAAAAAAAAAAAAAACCAGGTTAATTGTTAATACCTTAATGTATTCAATCCACTGTTGCAAGAGAACCTGAACGCCTCCTCGAACTCTACTGAAGAGTTGATATAGGAGAGATAAATCTTGAATTCGGTTTTCATCAAGGAGATTATTTAAACCTGAATTTTGAAGTATTTGTTATTAAAAAAGTGAAAACATCAGATATTGTAATGAAAATTAAGTTAAATTATTACTGTGATACTAGATTTTAATATGGATATGTGCTCTGAATTAAACTCAAAGAGACAGTCACCTTTCCAAATGAAAACTAAATATAGAAAACTTTACATAAAAATAAAAATAATAATATAGCAGTTTATACTATTTAGTATGGCAGATCACATGTATAAACCAACTTATAAAAACTGATTTACATAAATATATATACTTCATATCAAATTTGTAACAGCCATATATACATCAGTGTACATAGGTATATTTTAGAGTATTAGATATGGCCTGTGGTATATTGAAACCCATGTACCAATAGGCAAAGTTTAAATGAAGTTCTAATGCATTTGATTTTCAGAATGAATAGCGTAACTGCATTAAAATTCTAAAATATTTTACACAAAAGAAAAGATGACTGGAAAGAAAGGTAAGACTTTGGCCTATTTGTGGCACTGTCAAAATTCAGGACATCCTCATAGATAACTTAGGAGTAATAGAAATGCTTGGTTCTGGGAGTTCCCGTCATGGCACAGCGGAAACGAATCCGACTAGGAACCATGAGGTTGCAGGTTCGATCCCTGGCCTCGCTCAGTGGGTTAAGGATTCGGCATTGCCGTGAGCTGGGGTGTAGGTTGTAGACTCAGCTCAGATCTGGTGTTGCTGTGCTGCCTGTGGTGTAGGCCAGTAGCTTAGCTCCAAATGGACCACTAGCCTGGGAACCTCCATATGCCATAGGTGCAGCAGCCCTAAAAAGACAAAAAAAAAAAGCAAAAAAAAAAGAAATGCTTGGTTTTATATGCTAGGAACAGAAACATTTTAGTGAAAAAATGCCTTTCCTTATTACTGTAGTCTTACAAATTAAAATAAAAAATCCCCAAATTCCCACTGTTTCTTTACTGGTATTGGTAGAGTCCTCTCATCTTACTTTCTGTATCTTAAGGAAAGAAGCACCTCCTTAAGTTTACAGTGATGACTAGGGAAAAGTGGGTTGCATCCATCCTCAGAAATGCAGCCACACGCTAGCAAATTTTCAAAGGTGCAATCTTTAAAAATTTTCTACTTGTTTGCTGCTATCATTTAAAAAGTAATCTCTTATTTATAAATTGCCAATTACCTTTCTGAAGAATTGCTGTTAAGTGTTCACCTAGAAGTTGTTTCTCTACAGTAGCAATTAATGACTTCCTACAAAAAAAATTAGAATTATTGACATTTGACTTTGCTAAAAATTTACAGCCTCTCCTGGGGGGGGGAATCGTATTTCAGAATTTTGTAACAGCATGAAATAAATACTTTCACAGTCTTGCTGTGGCTTTCCCCCAAATTTCTCTGGTTTTATTAGGAAAGTAAAGAATTTATCTATGCTGCTTACAGGTTCTCCTGGGTTGGTAATATTTAGGAAAGCACAGAAATACTTTCTTCTTCTATGAACACCCACTGAATTTGGGTTGTTTTGTTTTGTTTTGTTTGGGCAATGCCCGTGGCATGTGGAAGTTCCCAGGCCAGGAATCGAACCCATGCCACAGCAGCAACCGAGGCGCTGCAGTAACAACACCATATCCTTAACCTGCTCAGCTACAAGGAAACTCCTAAAATGTTTGTTTCGGTTGGCTGAACCCAGGTATAGGGGGAAGTTCCAGGGCCAGGGATTGAACCAGAGCTGCAGCAGTAAAAACGCCACTGTAGTTAACCTATAGGCCACCAGGGAAGTCCTGCACCCACTGAATTTTAATTGACCCAACATTTCAAAGATCACATCAGGTTGTAACTTTTTAAAATTACTGTCCTAAATACATACACATAACCAATAATCAAATCATTGATTAAATCTAATTAACTAGGGATAATAACTGTATTATGAAAACATTGTTAAAGTCTCAAGTCACACCTGAAAATAGTTACTAACATGTTGAATCACCCAAAGAGCCTTAGGTGATTCAACAACATAGGTTAAGGCTATTAGGCTGAGCATGTAATACTTACTGGGTGGTCTGATCTAAGTAAGTAATAAGTCTGTCTGCTTCTTCTTCTAGACGTTTGTTAACATGATGAAGATATTCAGGAACCTACAAAGATAGTTTTTTTATATTATTTTTTTCCTCCCCACAAATCATTCAGAAAATGTTAAGTCCAAAAGATCCTGGGAGCAGCCCTGTCAAATGTGACAGGGGTGAATCATATGTAAAATTATGGGTAGAGTTTATGATCCAGAATTCTGGCCTTTAAGAAGAAAGAAAAGAAGGGAGCAACTGAGAGAAAAGCGGCATAATGTTGGGAAGATAAATGCAAAGGGCAGCTTATATTCTATAAAATAGGGTCTTGTGAGACATAGTGGATTTCTTAATCGTGATTTTTAAATACCTCTCTTTCCTGCATTAATTTTTGGCCTTCAGCTGCATAGAGTCGGTTAGTTTCTTCCAAAAATCGTTGTTCAAAAGAATCCTGATAAATCTGGGAGAGGGTAACAAAATAAAGTTCAATTATTCAATAAATGTTATTATTAAATGTTCTCTATGTGAATAGTACTATGAATTTGGTTTTTAAACATCAAGCTAAGGATACCAATCAGCTCTGTAGTAAGTGAAGTCATTAACTTACTTGCAAATCAGAGAGCATGCTTAAAAGGCTTCGGAGTAAACTTCTATCAATTGCTTCACCATTCCTTTCCCTCTCAATCAAAAGAAGAATGCCATCAATTGTCTTATTCTGGACTTTCTGATCACTAATAATATGAGCTCTGAATAACTCCAGTCCCATGTCCCTAAAACAAACAAACAAAAAAACATATATAAATTAATTAATTGACAACAATACCACTTCTGGAGAGCTTGCTTAATTTCTCACCACATGTTAATTAGGGTTCCAGGCTTTGAAGCAGCAACTGTAAAAGGATAAAACCCACACATTTAATTGTAAATAACATTATTAAATTAAGGCATACAGGAAACTCATTTTGTCTTTAATGAAAACTGAAGCTAAACTCCCATGTTCCTCCATAACTAAATTTTGCTGTATTATTTTCTTTAGTGGATTTCTTCCTTGGTCAAAAAAAGAGAAAATTAGTCCAAAGCTATAAAATGGTCTTCATTGTACTGGTAATGAAGGCTTAATTGCTCATTTGTCATCTGGCTTCAGTACTCAAAAAACAGTAAACTGTCTGATAATTGCCAAAGGTAAATGCCAGGCATGTGGTGGGGGGAAGAGCTCATTAAACTCTTCTATTTTGGTGTATACAGGGAATTTTCCACGATAATGTTAAAAGATAATGAGTGACTCTTGATCAGCAACAAAATCATGCACAGACAGACCAGAGCAAACTTTAATCCCCTGGATAACAAAAAAACCCATCATAAATTATTACCTGGTGAGGGAATGTTAGCCCTCCAATATCACCAGAAGCAAGACATAATTAAAAAGATAAAACTGCTATAAATCCAAGTCTAGAAGCCAAATGTGAATTTTTAGGAGAATATACACAGCATCATTTCTTCTCTTCTGTTAGTGTAATTAAGATTTGATTATGATTTGAAAAAAATCTTTTCAATTTTTTTCTGGCATCCTTACCAAATGGAGGGTAGCATTGAATTCTGAAGAACGTAAGTCCTATCCAGAAACAAAAAAATGCTTCTGATCATTATCTGCCAAGGAAAAAAATAAACAATTCTTTTATGTCATGCAGTTGAAATATTGGCTCTTGATAAAATAAGATTGCAGGGTTTACTTGTATATATACTAGACTACTAGGGTCAAACATACAGATAAACACATCTACCTGAGAATAAACCCATACCATTTTTATTAAACTATTCTATTGTCTTAATTCTTGATATACTTTACAGAAAAAAAGATACCTAATCAATTAATCAATTTTGGGGGGAAGGCGAACCTGCAGCATATGAAAGTGCTGGGCTATGGATCGAATCAGAGGTACAGCTGCCGGCCTATGCCGTCAAGCCACAATGGGAATTCAAAAAAAGACACTTAAAATGGTCTATGACTTCTCTGCAATTTGAGAAGTAAATGAAAATAAAAACAGAATCAAGAGGGCACACATACAATTTTTCCTCAGCAACAGTCCTCAGAGTGAAAGTACCTAAATTGTACACTTGGGATTTTGGATGGTGGGATGGATTTTAAGGTTTTTAATGTGAAGGATATCAGGTTTAAAATTATACCAAATTAAGGAAATATGAAGAGACTGTGATCTGAATAAGCTAAAATAAAGAATCATCTGGCACCTTCACAGGTAATCAAATAGCAGGGGAGACACCATCAAGACTGACAGACAGGAGTTCCTGCTGTGGTGCAGTGGGTTATGAATTCAACTGCAGAGGCCCAGGTAGCTGCAGAGGTGTGGGTTAGATCCCTGGCTGGGTACAGTGGGTTAAAGGAGCCAGTGTTGCCGAAGCTGTGGCACAGGTCACATCTGTGGCTCAGATTCAATCCCTGACTGGGTAATTTCCACATGCCACGGATGCAGCCATAAAATTAAAAAGACTGAAAGACAAAATGTAACACTTATTTAATGAGATAAATATTTTCTGGTTAAGTGTTAAGAAAATAAAAATGAATCTAAGGTACAAGTCATTCTAAAATATGGGTCTGGAGTTCCTGTCACGGCTCAGCAGGCTAAGAACCTTACTAGTATCCATGAGGATGCAGGTTCAGTCCCTGGCCTTGCTCATTGGGTTAAGGGTCCAGCATTGCCGTGAGCTATGCTGTAGGATGCAGATGTGGCTCAGATCCCCTGTTGCTGTGGCTGTGGTGTAGGCCTGGCAGCTGCAGTTCTGATTTGATGCCTAGCCTAGGAACTTTCACATGCCCCAGGTGTGGCCCTGAAAAGTGAAAAAATAAATAAATAAATAAATAAAATAGTGGTTTACCTATTACTTGAGGTTTGAAAATGGGAAACTCAACCAAAATTAGTTCCCAGTTCAGAATAAGACTAGATATTGAGACAGTCCTCCATTGCAAAGCTTTTAAAATAAACTGCATTTGAAGAAACTCATTTTTTAACTACAATATTTAGCTGAAATGTAATGCTTTTTCCAGCTTACCATTTGTCTGCAGTGGTTTTGCCAACATCTATCGATCTTCTTTAGAAAAAGAACACTATCCAATGAATCTGTGAGATATATGTTAAGGATATTTTAAAAGTGCTTAGTACAAGTAATACATGCAATGTAAGAGCACATTTGTCTTAAATATAGAATGTCCTACATATTTAAATGAAAATAAATAGCACTTTAGAACAAAATGCTACTTCTTAAACTGTAAAAACATGTTAGATCCCACTAGAAAACACCTTTAAAAACAAGTCCTAGACATAACTGAGCATTGTGTTTTCTGTTTATTATTTCCCAATTACCTTCCCTCAAATGGAAATTTGTTAGGACAAAAGGTAAAGAAGACATAAAGACATCTTATTTACTCTAATACAGATTTGGACCTTAATTAGAAAGTCAAATTTTGCTTATTTTTTCTCTAGAGCCAAAATGAACAAAAATAACAAATCTACAAAACACAGTCCATTTCAAGGTGGGTTAAAAAGTGATGCATGGATAGAGAGGAAAAGGTGAAAATACAAGATTTTTTTGTTTTTTAAAGGATATTCTCTGAACTGATGAATTTGTGCTTTGATGTGATCTTCACAAATCTGTCTCAGCTGTTTGTACAAGTTAGCAGAAATCTTGTAAGAACAGAGATTTTCCACAGCCTGCAAAATTAAATACATACTTTCTTAGGAGAATAGGCACATGTGGGGTGTGTTACTTGACTATTAAATCAAATTCTTATTGGTTATTCCTATCATGTCAGCTTATTAAAAAAGATTATTTGTCCATTTAAAACACAAGGTAAAACAAAATATCACTATGGGTAGTGTACTTTCTTCATAACCAATGTACTTTTACCAATCCTTCCTCTACAAATTAATATATTTATTGTATTGTAGCTGTACAGGTTAAAGATGGAGGAAATTAAGCCAAATTCTTCCCTTGTGAAGATATCCAATCTATAACAACTGCTACATATAAATTGTCTTGTTCTTTTTTTTTTTTTTTTTTTTGCTCTTTAGGGCAACACCTATGGCATATGGAAGTTCCAAGGCTAGGGGTCGAATCAGAACTATAGCTGCTGGCCTACATCACAGCCACAGCAAGGCCAGATCTGACCTGTATCTGTAACTTATACCACAGCTCACTGTAGTGCTGGATCCTTAACCCACCAAGCAATGCCAGGGATCAAACCTTCATCTTCATGGATACTAGTTGGGCTCATTACTGCTGAGCCACAAGGGGAACTTCCAATTTTGTCTTGTTCTTAAAAATGTTTTCATAAGCAGAATACTGTTTTGAGTTCAAAAAATAATTCATCAGATGGAATGGGCAGTTCAACCACTACTGAATTAAAATTTATTTATACCTTCTTTGGTTTTCCTTAACAGAGCAATGTGCAGAATTTATTGCTAGCAGTATTATGAGTATGATATAATTATATACCAAAGATTTTTCTCCAACATTTCAGTTTAAGAATAAATAGGATTTTAAATTTGCATAACTGAATAAACATTAATTACTAAAGAAATACTGTATTTTTACTTCATTCTAACAGTTGAATTGGTCTTTTATACTCAGATCCCAAGAGGACAAACTTCAGATTTTAATGAGTTTCTTGTTACGTGTATCAAGACTTTAAAATTTAATACAACAAGCATGGTAAAACTCTTTATATGAGCTCTGATATAACCTACCAATCTAACTAGTAACGACTTAAGCATAACACCAGGATTTCTTTCTCACCACAACAAAAGGCAAAAACTTCATTAAAACTGACTCTAAGGGAGTTCCCGTCGTGGCGCAGTGGTTAACGAATCCGACTAGGAACCATGAGGTTGCGGGTTCGGTCCCTGCCCTTGCTCAGTGGGTTAATGATCCGGCGTTGCCGTGAGCTGTGGTGTAGGTTGCAGACGCGGCCCGGATCCCGCGTTGCTGTGCCTCTGGTGTAGGCTGGTGGCTGCGGCTCCGATTCAACCCCTAGCCTGGGAACCTCCATATGCCGCGGGAGCGGCCCAAGAAATAGCAACAACAACAATAACAACAACAATAAAAGACAAAAAAAAAAAAAAAAAAAAAAAACTGACTCTAAGCATTCCCGTCATGGCGCAGTGGAAACGAATCTGACTAGGAACCATGAGGTAGCAGGTTCGATCCCTGGCCTCGCTCAGTGGGTTAAGGATCTGGCGTTGCTGTGGCTGTGACATAGGCTGGCAGCTACAGCTCCGATTAGACCCCTAGCCTGGGAACCTCCATATGCCTCAGGTGCAACCCTAAAAAGACAAACAAACAAACAAAAAACTGACTCTAAGGGACCATCCAAGTCCTGTTGGTTGGAGTGCCATTTTATAAATATGTAGTTGGAAGTCATATTCCTAGTATACAAGTCTAGCAAATAAACCAGCAAATGAAAAGAAAGCTTAAAGGAATCCACTTACAACAAAAGAGGAAAGACAATATACCTTACCAGGAAACAGCAGGCCAATCAAACCCAGCAGCTAAGGAGGAATAGGAACGCTGAGACTCTACTGGCCACCACTTTCCATGAGGGCTTGGGTCAGGCCACAAATGCCTAAGGTTGTATTTTTTTCATGAGCCTGACTGGTTCACTTGATCCTCTAAGGACTCTCTCTCTTTCTCCTTTAGTATTCTTCTCATTTTATCTTGGTGTTCCTGTTTTGTTTTAAGGGCCGCACCCACGGCACATGGAGGTTCCCAGACTCGGGGTCTAATTGGAGCTATAGTGGCTGGCCTATGCCACAGCCACAACAATGCTGGATCCTTAACCCACTGAGCAAGGCCAGGGATCAAACCCCAAACCTCATGGTTCCTAGTTGGATTCATTTCTGCTGCACCACGACGGGAACTCCTTGGTGTTCCTTTTGAGTGACTAATTTTCTCAGCATTTCTCATTCCCCACTTAGATTCTGTCTTTGTACTTCATCTTCTTCACAATTCCCACTTCCAGTACTTTTCCAAGTCCCACTTCTACCATTCCCTTCTGCTGTGTTCCTCTTTCTCTCATACATTAGTTCTCATTGCACTTATTTATCTTTTCATGCATGATGCCATATTCCTTTACTACCCAGCTAGGTTCCACTTCTTCCAATAGGCTTTCCTTAATTTCCTCAGCTACCAGTGACTCATTTGGCATGACCACTAATCATAGCACAATGACCTGTCACTGCGTCAGTAATGTATCCTTTTATGTTTATATTCTGTTCCCCAGCTCTCCTTAATGACAGAAAGAGAACATGTGCTCATGTACCTATATGTTCTTTAATACTTTTGGGGCTTTGAACCAGGTAAATATAGTCAATACTCAAAAAACTAATGTATCTATAGTTAGTGATGTGTCCTGGACATAGATGGGGCTTATGGCAAAAGGAGAAAACTGGCCAGAAAACATGTAATTATGATACGCTGTGTTATGTGCTATGATGAGGATGAGCATAAATATGAGGCCCCTAACTGAATTTTCAGGACAGTGGCAAGTCAGGAAAGGCTTCCTAAGCAGAAGTAAAGAGGTGGAGTCCCAAAGACTCAGATGGAAATGGATAAAAAGCTAATGGGAATAGTGAGAAATAGAGAACTATATGCATACAGAATTATATGGGCTTTATACACATACAGTCTCACCTATGTTTAGTTGGAGGGTGGTTAAAAATGTTAGAGGCAAGAAAAGAAAAGGGAAAGCCAGGAGCATCCTGGGTAGGTGTGAAGGTCAAGATGGAAAAGAACACACTGCTTCCCTAATTCAGTCTTGACTGCTTAATGTATGGACCAGACCTATTTAATTCCTTCCCTTCCTTAAGAACTTTGTGGAGGAGTTCCCTTCGTGGCTCAGCAGTTAACAACCCCAACTAGGATCCATAAGGATGCGGGATTCAGTGGGTTAAGGATCCAGCGTTGCCTTGGGCTGTGGTGTAGGTCGAAGACTCAGGAGGCTCGGATATGGCATTGCTGTGGCTGTGGTATAGGCCGGCAGCTACAGCTTTGATTGGAATCCCAGCCTGGGAACTTCCATATGTGTGGATATAGCCCTAAAAAGACAAAAAAAAAAAAAAAAAAAAGAACTTTTCAGGAGTTCTCATTGTGGCTAAGGGGGTTAAGGACCCAACATTGTCTCTGTGAAGATGCAAGTTCAATCCCTGGCCGTGCTTGGTAGATTAAGGATCTGTGTTGCCGTAGCTGTAGTGTCAATCTCAGTTATAGTTCTAATTTGACACCTACTCCAGGAACTTCCATATGCCACAGGTGCAGCCGTTTAAAAAAAAAAAAAAAAGGAGTTCCTCTTGTGGCTTAGCGGGTTGAGAACCCAACTGGTATCCATGAGAACACAGGTTGGATCCCTGGCCTTACTCAGTGAGTTAAGGAGCCGACATTGCCCCAAGTTGCTGTACAGGTCACAGATCAGATGCGACTCACATCTGGTGTTGCTGTGGCTGTGGCCAGCAGCCGCATCTCCAATTTGACCTCTAGCCTGGGAACTTCCATAAGCTGCAAGCGTGACCCTAAAAAAAAAAAAAAAAAAAAGGAGTTCCCATTGTGGCTCAGTGGTAACGAACGTGACTAGTATCCATGAAGATGTGAGTTTGATTCCTGACCCTGCTCAGTGGGTTAAGGATCCCACGTTGCCGTGAGCTGTGGTACAGGTCAGATTCGGCTTGGACCCTGCATTGCTATGGCTGTGGTGTAGGCCGGCAGCTGCGACTCTAATTTGACCCCTGGCCTGGGAACTTCCATATGCAGCCCTAAAAAAAGAAGGAACTTTTGGGGTTCCTGTCGTGGCTCAGTGGTTAACGAATCCGATTAGTACCCATGAGGACATGGGATCGATCCCTGGCCTTGCTCAGTGGGTTAAGGATCCGGCATTGCCACGAGCTGTGGTGTAGGTCGCAGATGCAGCTCAGATCCCGCATTGCTATGGCTCTGGTGCAGGCTGGTGGCTACAGCTCCGATTAGACCCCTAGCCTGGGAACCTCCATATGCCGAGGGAGCGGCCCTCAAAAGGCAAAAAGACAAAAAAAAAAAAAAAAAAAAGGAACTTTTCCATCAAGCTCTTCAGGTACTGTTATGGAGCAATCCCATTAACAAGTATAAAAAATACAAAGGACTGAATGGTGTGGTGCTTGGCCTATTATCATTTACGTAAAAAGAGAGAAAAAAAAAAACCCTTCATACAGAGCTTCCTTGCGGCACAGTGGGTTAAGAATCTGGCATTGTCACTGCAGGTTGCTGTTGTGGCTCAGGTTCAATCCCTGGCCCAGGAACTTCCATGTGCTGCAGGCATGGACAGAAAAAAAAACAAAAAACACAGTTTTGTTTTCCCCCTTGGGGCCATACCTACGGCATATGGAAGTTCCTAGGCTAGGGAGTTGAATTGGACCTATAGCTGCTAGCCTACACCACAGCCATGGCCACAATGGATCTGAGCTGTGTCTGTGACCCATGCTGCAGCTTTCGGCAATACCAAATCCTTAACCCACTGAGCAAGGTCAGGGATAGAACCGACATCCTTATGGATACTAGTCAGGTTCTTAATCTGCTGAGCAACTATAAAACTTTAACACAGTTGTTTTTACATACATAAAATATTCTGGAATAATCCCCCCAATAATGTTTGTCAAGAGAACAATTAGCTGGGGGGAGGAGAGTTGGAGGATGGAATGGAAGTGATACTTTTCACCACATACTCTGTAATACTTTTTGGGCTTTGAAATAGATGAATATATTATGTATTCTAAAAATGTTAAGTACTCACGTCCCCCAATACAACCTTATCTTCCCCACCACCACACTTTTTAGCATGGCATTCAAGGCTCGATATTACTGTTATTGTAGTCTCATTTCTATTTTATAATCTTACATACACTCTGTGATCTAAACACTCTGCTTTCCTCACTTTCAAGCAAGTTTGTTTGGAGCAATCCTGTGTGTCTAAAAAATAGGGACTTCCAATAGTTTTTGAAAAGCCACAGTAAAAAAATGTATTTTATGTTGCAATCCATTGCACAGAAAATTAATGTAATTGAAACAAAATCTTCCTGAACCTACACTTAACATTACTGTGTGTAATGTACTGATATTTTCTATTTTACTTCTTTAAAAAACATTGGTCATGGAGTTCCCATCGTGGCGCAGTGGTTAACGAATCCGACTAGGAACCATGAGGTTGTGGGTTCGGTCCCTGCCCTTGCCCAGTGGGTTAACGATCCGGCGTTGCCGTGAGGTGTGGTGTAGGTTGCAGACGCGGCTCGGATCCCGAGTTGCTGTGGCTCTGGCGTAGGCCAGTGACTACAGCTCCAATTCGACCCCTAGCCTGGGAACCTCCATATGCCGAGGGAGCGGCCCAAAGAAATAGCAAAAAGACAAAAAAAAAAAAAAAAAATGTTGGTCATGATGTTCCTGCTGTGGCACATCTGGTAGCACAGGTCGCAAGTGTGGCTCAGATCTGATACCTTGGTTTGGCAACTTCATATGCTGCAGGGTGGCCAAAAATGAAAAAAAAAAAACAAAAAAACCCCACTTTGGTCACAAATTAATTTCATGAACCTACTAAAATATAAGCACTCAGAGGCAAGAACCATGTGATCTCTGTATGTACACGGCATCTGTCCAGCTTTGAACACAGTAAACAGTCACTGATTCAACAAAAATGGAGTGTTTACTAAGCACTGTATCCTGTTAGGTGCTAGCACAGAAACATGAGTAAGTGTTAAATCACTAGTTAGGAGTCTGAGATAAACTCTATTTTATTCTAGATCTTTAAAAGTTACTTTTAATTATTTATTTATTTACTTTCGCTTTTTAGGGCTGCACCCTTGGTATATGGAGGTTCTCAGGCTAGGGGCTGAATCAGAACTACAGTTGCTGGCCTACACCACAGCCACAGCAATGCAGGATCCGAGCCACATCTGTGACCTACCCCACAGCTCATGGCAACGCCAGATCCTTAACTCACTGAGCTAGGCCAGGGATCGAACCCAACACCTCATGGTTACTAGTTGGACTCGTTTCTGCTTCACCACAATAGGAACTCTGAAAGGTACTTTTAGAAATGTATTATTTTACATTTCACTAAATACTTTGGAAATTCCTGGAAGTTTGATCTGGTATAATTATTACTAACCTAACCTTGTTTCACAGGCAACTATTTGTATTAAACATTCTAGATAATTCCACAAGTCTCTTAAATAAAACTATCTTTTGGAGTTCCCTGGTGGTACAGGGGGTTAAGGATCCAGCACTGTCACTGCTGTGGCTTGGGTTCAATGCCTTGCCCAGAAACTTCTGCATGCCACGGGTGAGGTCAAAACAAATCAAAACAAAAAAACACTACCTTTTTACTTAAGCTCCCAATCATTACAGGTTAAATATACTGCCTTAAATCCTTCTTGAAGGTAGTTGGGTATAAAATAAAAACAATTCTAATAAGGTTTTAACCTTTATTCCTCCAAATCCCAGCCCCTTCATGCATGTCACAAAAAAAAAAACCCTGTCTGGCTGAAGAAAGAAGAAAATATAAATGAAATGCTAAAGCTATATAGTTTCTGAAATTTGATGCTTTGCAAAATATACGACTTAAGAAAACAGCAAAGGCACATAAGCTTGCATTTGGGATGAGGAAAAGAGTGAAATAAGGGGAAAAGACTAGTCTTAAAAAAGGAAGAAAATTAAAGCGAGGATAAAAAATACAAAGAAGGCAAAAAATAAATGATAAAGGAGGAAATATAGAAATTTTTCTGATTTAACAATGACAGACACTTAAGAAAGATATAAAATTCCCACCATGGTACTCAACTCTGGTCACTGGCCTAATGGGTTGGGGCTTACTTTTCAAACCATATATTTAAAGAAAGAAAAGAAAGCACATCACAAAACTTTTCAACAGGAGTTCCCGTCATGGCGCATTGAAAACGAATCCGACTAGGAACCATGAGGTTGAGGGTTTGATCCCTGGCCTCGCTCAGTGAGTTAAGGATCTGGCGTTGCCATGATCTGTGGTGTAGGTTGCAGACTCAGCTGGGATCTGGCATTGCTGTGGCTGTGGCATAGGCTGATGGCTACAGCTCTGAATGGACCCCCTAGCCTGGGAACCTCCATATGCCTAAAATGACAAAAAAAGAAAGAAGAAGAAGAAATGTTACACTTTCATATTAAAACTAGCCAGCTCCAAAAAAGGTAGCTGATTTAAAAACCTACACAGCGGGAGCTGCCATTGTGTTGCAGCAGAATTGAACCCAACTAGTATCCATGAGGATGCGAGTTCGATCCCTGGCCTTGCTCAGTGGATCGGGGATTTGGTGCTGCTGTGAGCTGTGGTCACAAGACCCGGCTAGGATTTGGCATTGAAAAAAAAAAACCCTACATAGCAACTCATTCAAGATTGAGAATACGAGGAAAATAATCCCATTACTTAAAATATTACTTAGTAAAAAAGTCACACGCCAAAACCAAGATTCCAACTATTAAGATAGCACATGTAAAAAACAAGACACATTCTTGAGAAGTGCAGAGGGACACTGTTCCTAGAGAGTTCTTCCATTTGCCTATTATTTTTTTTCAATTTGGCTAGTGGTATTTTCTAACACATATTTGGAATGTAATCAATTTATCAGCCAGTTGTTCTGGCCCAGCATGGATTCAGAATTGAAAAACATGTGTGGCTTTAGATCTGTGCAATAAAATAAAGATTTTGTTTTTAAAGACTCAAATATTACTATCATCATCAACATCATCACCAATGACAAAGACATACAGCAGGCAGTGTAGTTAAATACTTCTTTTGCAGTAATTTATTTACAACTGAACCCTGCCATAAGGTAGTGTTAGTCTCCCCATTTTGCAAATGAGGAAACCAAGGCTTAGAGAAGTAACTCAACCAAAGTTAAATCGTGAGTGGAAGATCTCTAATCTAAGGCAGGCTGATCAACTTGAAAGTCAGTGCATATTCCTATCTGCAATTAATCAAAAACAAACAAATGAACCCAAATCAAAACAACATGAACCACTGCCTCACTCCCACAGGATTTCAAGATTGTGGAGGGAAGATAATTTTTAAACTTAGGTACAATTCTCACTTAAAATCACTTTTATTTTTTCTTTTTCTTTTTTTTTTTTAATTTTTTGTCTTTTCTAGGGCCGCCCTCATGGCATATGGGGGTTCCCAGGCTAGGGGTCTAATCGGAGCTGAAGCTGCCGGCCTACACCACAGCCACAGCAACTCGGGATCCGAGCCACGTCTGCGACAGCTCACGGCAACACCAGATTCCCAACACACTGAGCGAGGCCAGGGATTGAACCCTCAACCTCATGGTTCCTAGTCGGATTCGTTAACCACTGCGCCAATATGGGAACTCCCCAAATCACTTTTAAAAGACCACACTGGAATTCCCGTCATGGCTCGGTGGAAATGGATCTGACTACTATCCATGAGGATGCAGGTTCAATCCCTGGCCTCGTTCAGTGGGTTAAGGATCCGATGTTGCCTTGAGCTGTGGTGTAGGTTGCAGACTCAGGCTCAGATCTGGCATTGCTGTGGCTATGGTGTGGGCCAGTAGCTACAGTTCCGATTGGACCCCTAGCCTGGGAACCTCCATACACATCAAATGCGGCCCTAATAAGACAAAAAGTTTCTGCATTTACTTATTGCAGAAACACTCAGAACGGCATGTTCTTTTCTAGAAATTAAAAATTTAGGAGGAGGAGGTCCCATTGTGGTGCAGTGGCAACGAGTCTGACTAGTATCCATGAGGATGCGAGTTCGATTCCTGGCCTCTCTCTGTGGATTAAGGATCCAGTGTTGCCATGAGCTGTGGTGTGGGTCGAGGATGTGGCTCAAATCTGGCCGTGGCGTGGGCCAGCAGCTGTGGATCTGATCTAGCCCCTAGCCTGGGGGCTTCCATATGCCAAGGATGTGAAGCAAAACAAAAAAAAAAAAAAACAAAAAAAAACACCTTAGGAAGTACATGCAATCTACACTAGAGACTTCCATGCTTAAGCTTTAAAGCAAAATGGTTTTGCAGTCACAGAAAAAAGTTCTGCACAGATACATGCCAACTAATGGTTTACTTCAGGGATAGAGTGAGATAGGGGAATGAGGGGTTTGGAGAACATTTGTGTGGTATACTACATACTCCTATACTGTTTGAATTTTAGGAGAGTACTTTTAAATTACATTTCAACCATTTAAAATCAAACAAGCACCTGAAATCCGGATGGTATAATTTTACTCCCTTTATCCTTTTATCTTCTTTTTTGAACTTGAACATCTCAAAATAATCTTTCTGAGAACAATCCAAAGGAACATTTACAAATTAAGATCAAAAACAACAAAAGAGCTAGAAACAAATGCTTCTGAATTTATTATAGCAGAAGCAGTAAAGTATTCTGAAAAACGCTAAGAGTGAAAAGTTTTAACACTGATTTTAGGCCAAAGAAATGCAACTGACCAACAGCAGGTAAAAACCCTTAAGTACAATGAAGAAAAAACACCAAAAAAAATGTAAGCTACAAACTTTTGGAACATAAAGGGATTTAATAGAAACAATTTACTATGAAAATATTTTTTGAACCCAAAAGCTCTAGAAACATACTCCAGGTAAAGTAAACAAAGTTCATTAACAACTACAATCAATATGTAGTAATTATGAAATACATAAATTAACATATTGAAATGAAAGATACTATATGCCAGCATATCCAAATAAATACCAAATATGTGCACGAATGAAAAAAACCTACCTTATTTGATGACAAAGAAGTTTTCTCCTCAAGTAAAACTATTTGCTTCAAACACTGCATTACAGAAGTACGCAAAGTGCTGTGGTATAGTGGTGAAAGTGCACTGAACTAGAAACCTGGGCATCTCAGTTTAAGTCCCCTACTCTGCCAATATGTGACTCCAGGCATGGTTATTTAACTTCCCTGAGACTCCTCTGCCTCATCAACACAGTGGGGATAACTACCAACTTACCTACTTGACAAAGGATTTCTATAACGCTTAAACGAGATAATCCTACTTTGTAGGCTGTCACATACACTATAGAAGAAAAGATAATGGACCACATGATCGCTTAAGGCCTTTCCAACACTAATTCTCTAATTCTACTTTTATTATTGTACAACTCAGGAGCCACATATGTAATATACCAACACAGCCAAATGAGGTGAGCTTATCCTTAACCTTATTACTACTACTACTATCAAACACTTAAATAGCATTATAATGCTTGTAATATCACATTAGCAGTATTACTATGTACTGGGCCCTGTTTAGAGCTTTAAGCAAACAGTGGTACACTCAATTTAAACAGCAACTGGTGATTTCAGTTGACATATTACAAGTGAAAAAATCATACTGTGGGTTATGAAAAAGTTTTTAACTAGTGACAACATCAACTTATATTTCTCTATCATAGTGCTTCAAAGTTTTTCTCAAACATCTTATTTCTTATAAGTAACTCCATGAGCTAGACAGAGCAGGTGTTTTTCCCCCTATTTATGGAGGAGGAAACAGCAGCTGAGAGAGGTTTAGTACCTTGCCCAAGATCACAAGGGTAAGAGCAGCCAAAACTAGATCCCAAACCTTTGTCTTCTGCCTCCTAATCCATGGGTTGTCCATCACCATACTACCTCTACAACTAAAATTCTGATAAATTGAACCAACATAATTTCTTACAAGGTACTTATCAATACAAACTCCAGCCACCGAACTCTGAAGTATTTTTTAAATATGAAACTGCTGACACTATAATGAAAAGTAACTTCTTGAATTGGTTATGGAAAAAAATACAGTAGGGCAGGAGTTCCCATTGTGGCTCAGTGGTTAACAAACCTGACTAGTATCCATGAGGATGCAGGTTCAAGTCCTGGCCTTGCTCAGTGGGTTAAGGATCTGGTATTGCTGTGAATTGTGGTGTAGGCTGCAGATGCAGCTCGGATCCCACATTGCTGAGGCTGTGGTGTAGGCCGGCAGTTACAGCTCCTATTCGCCCCTAGCCTGGGAACCTCCATATGCCGCAGGTGCGGCCCTAAAAAGACAAAAGTTAAAAAAAAAAAGTAACAGTAGGGCAAAGTATCTTGGTGGCAAGAAGTCTACATCAGTAGTTGCCCTTAATTGTATATTTAAGTTAAACACTTCAAATATAATCAATTTGTTAAACAAAAGAAACAAAACTGAACCTCAGACCAAGTTGCTGAACTACAACCTGCTGCTCATTCCAGGGCTAAGGTGTGTCTCATAGGCCAGGAGATAAACATAACAAGAAAAAGAAATGGCAAGACCGTACTAATAGGAAAGAGGTAGAATAAAGTAGAGAGAATATCTGCATTTCTTGAGGCCTTTCTTGATGACATGTATCACAACAGAATGACATGTCACTGGAAATCATCTTTGAGATCTAGGCTACAGGATTCTATTATAGTTATTTATACCAAGGTCCTCCTAACTGTAAATCCTAATCGGAAGGGTCCAAGATAAGCTCAATTTATACCAATAAGACTGCACCGAGTTCCTGTCAGAATACATGGTCTGATTAAAGAACACAGTGCATACATTAATCAACAAATTGCAATTAGAAGGAAAAAGTCTACATAAGCACCCATTTCAAAAAATAAAATCCATATACACTGCACCTCAATTTAAGCTAACCAAATCTGGTTATCCACATTAATACATACCTGATAGAGTTCCTCTAAATTGTACTTAATTGAAGTACTATTCTGGATAGCTTCCACTGCTTCTTTTAGTTTCTGCCATGTTTCATCTGTGTAGTTTTCTGGTAATTTAGGCTTATCTAGATGATATGTAAAAGGTTAATATCAGAATAATATATAAGATGTAGTAACAAAAAGTATTATTGCTCTTTAAGGGTAAATTGTGATTTTTATAATTATTATACCTAATTGTTAAAGTAACCACCATTTTTAGGATTAGTATAAAGAATAAAATTTGAAATGCCAGAATACTATGTAAGTCATTTTGACTCGTCTATTAAAATTGAAAGTGAGGGGTTTTTTTTCCTACTGACTATACTGATTCAAAAAATAAAAATTCAAGAATGACAGGTTAAAAAAAAAAATCCTGATCCTATTACATCGTGGTATAAAACCTAAGTCAACATGAATTTGGTACTTGAGATTTAAAATACTTAGTGCCTACTATGTACAAAGTACTTGTAAACATCTTAATCTTCCTAATAATGTCCTAAATAAGGTATTATTATCCCTATTTTGCAACTGAGGAAACTGAGGCTGGAAGACTCATTTAGTAAGGCTTGACGAAGGTCACCATAGCTACTCAATGGCAAAACTGGGATTCTAATTCAGGTCTGTTTGACCCCCACGTTTATGTGACATCTACAGAAATAGAAAGAAATATCTTAATTCAGGTTTTAACTTAAACTACTTTTATGAGCAGAAAGAAATCTAAAAAAATTAAAACATCTAAACAACTTCAGATCCTATGTAGGACTTTCAGAATGGAAAGGAACATCTTAATCCAGGCTTTAATTTAAACTTCATTGACCAGCAATGAAGTTTTTTTTTTATCAGAACATCCAAATACTTTAATATGTTTTTATTTAAGGAGGGAGGAAAAAAAAACCCAAACAAAAACTCTGAAACGACTATACAGATGCAATTAGGATCACAGCTCATCTCTAAAAATCCTTGGCTATTAAGCTAATATATTTTAAGCAAAACCGTGAACATATTAGTCAATTACAATTCATATTGACTTCAGAAAGGTCTACTATTAAATCTGGAATATTACAACACTCTTGAGAGCTTGGAGGTGGGAGAGTGAAAAAAAAAAGGTTAAAAATAAACAACCCTATGACAAAACAGAGCATATTCCTGATTTCTACACTAATGGTGAAAATACAAGCATGGAAAATATAATTTCCTCAATACTAATATTTAGCTACAAGCCAATGATCTGGTAAATATTACTTTAGTTCATTCATTTCACTTTTTCATTTAATAATCATTTTAGCATCTATTACTTGCCAGTTAAGGGTGTTGAAAAAGTCAGTCAGAAAAAGAGAAACACAACATATAAAAAGTAATTCAGCTCAATTACATTTTAAAATGTTGCTGATTTTATATTTGCATCAATGCATTCATAACACTCTCAATCCTATGTCTCAAACACGAAATGAACAAATTGTCTTAAAAGTTGCACGTCAGTACCTTAAAATTCATTTCAGTGATAAAAAAAATAGATGTAGTAACTGTTCTTATGTTTAGACTAGTGGTACACAGAGTTAGTACTTCTGTGGATACACAGTATTTTCCACTTCCAAACCCTACCTTTGGAAAGAAATGCAGAGATCATAAATACTTTTCTCCAACTACTGCTTTCACAATGAGTTTCAAGCATGTAGTATTCAACATTATAAATCTAACTACAAGTCGTCTTGGAACATGAAAAGATCACTATTGCTACCTGCATTTTTGAAGACTAGATAATGTGGCCTACTGAAGCATAAAAATAAAAATCCAAGCAGTTCCAAGGCTCACTATGCACCTGAAATAAATAAATCTTTTTGGAATACAAATTTCTCACCTGTAAAATCCGGATCAATCATATTGATTGTCAATGTTATAAGCAATAACAGATTAGATACAATAGGCTAAGACCTCAAAATACTGCACAGAAACACCCGGTGTATATATGAGCACAAGGATACTAACCACCCCAGGAAAATGAACCCTCCACCCAAAAAGGACCTCCCTCCACCTCATTGATTATGCATAAAACATTAGGCCACCTCTATAGTGTTTAATATATTAACATAAATAGAGCACGTGACCACTCAAGTGTCAAATCCTTAGGTGATTATGGATTTTGGCCTTGGTTACCTTTAAAGTTCTTGATCACTAACTTCTTAGCAGAGCCAGGCTTGCTGTTAGCAAAGCTAGAGACGGTGGTAGAAGATTTGGCTAGGCCGTTTGCGTGATGCACCGAAGCCACAGAAGAGATTAATATACTCTTATTTTTAAGTTGCTGCTGCTGAGATGTTGCAGCAGTTGGTGAAGATGAGGAGGAGGAGGAGGAGGATTCCTCAGCCATCTTCGCATCAAACCCTACAAACTCCAGGGTGTCTTCAAAACGCAGCTTCTTCTGTATTGGTACGTGGCTGGGAGCAGCCACTGAAACCCCCAGGCAGGAGAAGGACGAGGTTGAAGGGGATGCCGAATCCCTGGGTTGTAAAGGAGGAGTGGAAGAGGAGGAAGAGGTGGAATCAAAGTCTTCTCTCTCGTTACTACTGTTACTGCCGCTACTGCTGCTGCTGCTGTTTAACTTTCTCTTCTTGGCAGAGGTGGGCGGAGTGGTGCTGGTATTACCATCAGTGGCAGATCTGACCTCCTGAGCAGCAGCAGCAGCTGAGGGATTGGGGGAAGAAAAACCTGTTGGAAACATGAAAATAGCGGGGTCAACAGGCAGACGAGCATCAAAAACCTACGTTTATATGCCTGCGTGCGTGTAGGAGAGAAGGTGGCAATGCTAGAGGGGGGAAGGGAAGAAAGAGGAGAAACACAGAGGACGAGAAGGAAAGTGAAGGGGGGGTTCCACCGGGGGAATGGGAGGGTTTGGGAAGGAGGATAGGCTGACACCAGGAGTGAGCAGAACAAGGGGGGAGAGCTAATGAGGAGGCAGACAGGTAAACGGCCGTGCCGTCCCCCTCCCCTGCTTTTCGGTCTCTCTCCCCCCCTTTCTGCAGGAGCGACTCAGTTAAGTCTGTGAGGCGGCAGCTCCTCCTCCTTTTCTCCCTCTCTCTGGGAGGGGAGATGCCTTGGTAGGGGGGAGGGGGAGGGGGAGAGAACCGGAGCTTGTTATTGTCAATAGCACAAGAGGCTAAAGATGGCGCCACTTCCGGTCACGCGGCGGCGAAGGAGGGGCGGCGTCAGCCCGCGAGAGTGGGGGTGGAGAGAAGTACTGCAGGCGCCTGGGTGGGGGGGGGGTCGGGGGAGCAGGCTCCTGGGGAGGCGGCGGCGAAGGGGCGGCTGAGGCGCCCGAGAAGCTCGCGCTCCTTAGCTTGGGCTCGCTCTCCCTCCCCCTCCCCCCCAGCAGCACTCTCCTACCCCGGCCCACCGGTAACTCCCACCCCCTCCTACACTGTGCCGCGAGAAGCTTCGCGCCGCAACGCCCTTACCGGAAGTGACTGGGCAGACACTTTTCATAGCGCCCAGATCCCGAAGCCCCCAGGTCCGCAGGACTTCAGTGGGGGGGGCGGGGGAGGAGGGAAAAGGGAGGGGGGGGAGAAGTGGAAGGGGGGCGGGCCTTTGAGGCACCTTCGGAGCTCCTGATTGGAGCTTCCTGAACGCGAGGCGGGCAGGGAGGGGCGGTGGCGGGAGAAGGAGCGGGAAGGAGCCCGAAGGGGAGGGAAGATGGTGACGGTGAGGGGCGGGGTGAACTAGCTGGGAAAAAAGAGAAGGGAGGGAGGGAGTAAAAAGTAAGGGAACGGAGAATGGAAACTTTGAAAGAGATAAAAGAATAAGGAGGGGTTGCAAGGCTAGAGGAGTAAGCCGAAAAGGAGGAAAACATAATCATGCCATTATGCCTGCTGCTGGAGAGGAATGTCATGATGTTAAGATAGGAAAGAAAAAGAAAAGGAGCTTGGATAGAAAGAAAAGAGTTCTTCATTCGGTTGAGCTATAAATTGTTTCTCTTTTATGTCAAGGACACCGCTTACCCAATACTGAGTTTTGATACCTTTCTCAGTAATATAATTGTAAATCCTTTTACCTTCCTACCAGAAGCATTTTCTAAGATGGCTGGCCAGAGTTAAGGGTGCATTCTGCGGCCAAAAAACAGGAAGGTAACTAACACAATTCCCAAGACCAATCCCATCCCCCATCACAAAGAAGACATTTTAGGAGAATAATATTGGCAAAAGTCAATGTTTTCTACCAATATAGTCCAACGAGCCCACATTTTAAAATGGATTACTCCTAAACACAAACCTCTGAATTTGGTTAAATTAGCAATAATAAACCGTGTAAATCCCCTGTTGGGAGTCTTTATTTAACGCTAGGGTACGGGGGAGGGGTAAGAGCACAATGTCAAAACTAAATATGCCAACCTGTTGATCTTTTTAACTGGAGCAACACACAGTGAGCATGTACTGAAAGTACATAGAAGTCTCTGTATGCCAGACTCTATACCAGGTCCTGCCATTGAGAAGCCAGTGGGCGAAGAGTTTCGAAACTAATTTCCTAAACAGTATTATAAACCAGTGTACAGAGTACTACGGGAACAGATGAAACAAGAAATTTGGGGGTAATTCTGCAGTAGTCAGAGCTTCACAGAGGAATTTACATTTATGTCAGGTCTCAAACAGGGAGTTGCTAAAAAGACAAGAGAGGAGAGGGTGAAAAGCATTCTGGGTGGTGGAAACAGGAGCAAAGCAGGGAGTTGTAAAAGGGCCTGGGTTGTTTATGGAAATGTGGAAAGTGCAGTGAAGCTGAAAAGTCATATGTCTGGTTGGAAGTAAGATGAGGCTCAAGAGTGCCTGGCAAATGAAGCCAAAAAATCTGGAGTCTACCCTGTAGGCTAGGATAGACAGTATGGAGACCAAACTGGGCTTTTAAAAGCAGGGTAGTGACAGGATTGTGGGTAAAGTATAGTTTGAGATAGACAAATCAGAACCCTAAGAATATATCAGTTTGAGATAGACAAATCAGAACCCTAAGAATATATCAGTTTGAGATAGACAAATCAGAACCCTAAGAATATATCAGTTTTCTAATTTTGTTACATAGGTCCACTTTTTATTTTTTATTGTCTTGAAAAGTCCTTGATTAAAAAGCAAAATCCCCATAGAAGAGGTACCACTTAGGGCCACTATCAGTACTGTGCTGTTTGATGACAACAGGCTGAAAGCAAGGCCCTCATGGAACTTAGGCCCAGAGAAGAGAGAAGCCTCAAAGGGGAAAGATGGACTCCTATCTGTTTTGAATGTACCATGTTGTTCTTCCTGCCCTAAATGAGACTATAAACTCTTTTTTTTTTTTTGGCTGCACCCCAGTGGCCCAAGCTACTGCCATGACAATGCCGGTACTTAAGCCACTGAGCCACGCAGGAACTCCCAAGACTGTAAACTCTTAAGGCCAGATAAGGTGTCCTAAAATATTAAACCCTCCTTTATTGTGTCCCACATTTCACCCAGTGCTGAACAACTGTGTAAATGCAGAGTAAATACTTATTGAGTTGAATGTTTCATTAAATGAGAATAAAATAATGCCATGTTTTCATAAGGGAGGATTAACTGGCTAATTTTCAGGATTTAATGATAAGGGTTTTTTTATTTCATGTAGTTATATCCTTAGAAGGGTATATGGATGGGCCAGCTAATAATGGCCCAAAGTGGTACCCTTTCCAGGGACCATTTGCATTTTTAACCAGGGGCTCTTCAAGACCAAAAAAAGTGGGCCTTGTTCCAATTTATGTAATTATATTGCTTAGAAGGGTGTATGGAAGTACTGTTTATTTTTTAAATTACTATATTAATACCATACAAAGATAAACTTTTATATTAACATACAGGAGAACTGAGTCCAGTTAATATTCAACTTCATGCTAATAATAATAGCTCCCAATCTGACAAGGTTATCTGAGCCCTTCAGTCTTCCGCATTACATATTAGTTCTGAAAGCACAGATCCTTGGCTCTCGAGCTCACTTTGAATGACCCGGTAGCCTAACCTACTATTTGAGTTTTCCATAGAGATATCCTTAAGTGAATTTTGTAAGAAAATATTTTTCTTTTTTTTCTTAGTTATTAATAAAAATCTTCTTTTCGACATTTAATGACCTCTTTATTTTCTGCAAAGGTCAATCCTCACATATGTAGCATATCTTTTTTTTTTTTTTTTCTTTTTAGGGCCACAACTGCAGCATATGGAGGTTCCCAGGCTAGGGGTCGAATCAGAGCTGTAGCTGCTGGCCTACACCACAGCCACAGCAATGCCAGATCTGAGCCCTGTCTTCGGCCTACACCACAGCTTAAGGCAATGCCTGATCCTTAACCCACTGAATGAGGCCAGGGATGGAACCTGCGTCCTCATGGATCCTAGTCAGATTGGTTTCCACTGGGCCATGACGGGACCTCCTGTGTAGCACATCTTAATATGAATATGTAATTTAAGTAATTTTTAAAACAATATTTATATCTTGTGGCACAAACCAACTTAGATATTACTATATGATGTATGAAGGCAAGAGCTTTGTCTCTTTGGAAATTTAACCAATTTAAGAAGAAAAACCCACACTGCTTTGTAAAACATCTTTTACATCAAGAATCAATTAAATGGGCTAGCTAAAACAAGTATTTATACCCAAATACTTGCCAACCAACATTAAAGACATTCTTAACATTAAAATACATTTTTCAAGGTTAACTCAATGAAGCCACAATAATCAAGTCGTGCAATGTAGGACACCATACAATTATGGCCATTATCAGACTAAACCTGATTGGGCACTTAACATAAACATATATAGAATCTTTCATCTTGTCAGTTCGTCATACCTTAGAAACACTCATTAAACTTTACAGTGCTGTCAGCTGAGGTATAGTTATTATTAACCTTTTAATCAAGTAAATAAATAAATCTGTAGCTATTTATGAAGGTAAATATATGCATAAAGGAAGAAATACAAATATAGGGGACTAATGTTCATTCCCCTATTTCTGTAGGCATCTCTCTAAAAAGGCAGAGAGTTTTTAACCTGTTTCCTTTTTTTGATCATGGGGATTCCCCAGGGTGCGTGGTTTGGGGTCTTCTCCAGACATCTCTGAGGAGAGGCTTGTCAGTGAATAGTCACTCCTGGAAGCCTTGTTATCCATGGGTAGGAATTTCCTTAAAAATAGGTGCTATTGTTTGCTTAGGAAGATATTTCTGCAGCAAGCATTGTTTAAGAATGTGTCCAGAAAAGACAACTGCTGGGTAAAAGATGGTTCATATTCTCTATCCACTTTTCTGAAGGACCATCTCTGAAGCAGGGATATAGAGGAGTCAAATCTAGCAGTGGTGACACAGTAAACATTGCATCATAATAAGGGCTTTGTTATGCTATGAGCTGCAAGGGCCTTTGAGGGGATGACTGAGGAGGCCAGAGCTTAAGCAAAGATGATCCAGCTATACAATATGCCCATCCTGGAGTTGCTTTATAAAACAAGAAACTTAGTAACAAATGCTGAACGTATGGTGTTTAGTAAAATGTAAATAAATGACACAGATCTCATGTTTTTAACAAAATCATGTATCTTCTATGTAGTTATCAACTGAAGATTTACTGATTTAGGTACTTAACCATTAGAGTACTTATCCCCTCATCTCAGATTTTATCTACTGTCATACTTGTGAACCATCTGGAAAATAAATTTAAGGGCTAACAGTTAGGGCCAGGCCGTTTCCTTTGGAGGTTTGGGAGTCGGGGACAGATCAGTCAGATAACTTCTTCCTTTGGTGCTACCAAGAACTTGCTCATTATGGAGTTCCTGGGCTCATTTTAACCTTATGTTCACTTTATCAATGACTGACAGTCTTTCCACTCCAACCCTGCTTTAAGGTTTGATCTTCCAATGGCATTTGGCTTTTATTTTTCTCAAGAACAGGGCCAATCAGAGCGTCCCAACTCTGTACAACAGAACTGCCTGGGGAGATGTAAAAAACAAAACAAAACACCTTTGCCCAAGTCTGAACCTAGTCCAACTGAATTAGAATCTCAGTGAATAGGGCCTCAATGATCACTTTTTAAGAAGCTCTCTGGGTGACTCTACATGAACACAGCTGTAGGTGAAATAGTACCACTGTGATCTGAATGAGCTGATAAATCTTTGTACTCATTTTAATACCTGAAATTTCACAATTATTTATTCATTCCTTTTGATAAAAATAACTGCTTTCTCTAGGAATCCTTTTTTTTTTTTTCCAAATGCAGATTAGCCAGGGAGACTTAGTCCTGACCCTTTAGAGTGAATGCTTCTTGGAAACAAAGGATAATATAAAAGTCCTAAGTGCCTGGAGGTAAAAATAAGTAGGAGTAGGTAATGTACTGGGGGGGGGGGGTGTACCATCAAGGGAGGAAAGCTTTCTGAGAGTACATTTTGCTGACCTCACAGTATTGCCTGGGGCCAACCTGGCCTGACAGGACTGCATATTTAGGTTCCAGTCAAATTTGACAACTTATCTTAGCTGCCAAAATCATGTTAAAAGAAAATTTTAAATTTTCAAATTAGTAAAACAATGAGTGGACATTGGGAATGTGGGTTTGGAGCCATCCATAAATGCCCAACTTCTGAATTATCACTCACCAAATGGATGTTTCTATTGCCACATGATCTGTTTTTCCTGATTCTATTAAATGTCCTTTATTCCCACAGATAACATTATCTCTCTTGCCAATTCATTTGGTCATTCAACAAAAATGTATTGAGCAAACTACTCTGGGCAAGGCATGGTGCTAGATGTCATAAGGGAATACAGAACTAATACAAAATTCCATTTGCAGTTGATTTTACAGTTTTTCAAAGCATTTTCACATACAATCTTATTTTATCCTCATAACCATACTGTGAGAAAGGTCAAGTGCCATCCCCATTTTACATATGAGAAACAGACTCAGAGAAGCGGTTAAAATGACTTGCCAAAATCACAAAGCATAGACTTAACCAAACCCAGCTTTTCTCTAATTTCAATAGTGTACTTCCCATAGTTTACAATTTAGTAAGGAGACATGCCACAAAATTGTTTCAACTAATAGACAAGTTAGGAAAAAATGTTCAGAGCCCCACTCACCAGGAGAAAAAAAAATGAGGAATAAAAAAACAACTCCTTTATTGAGATGAGCCAAATCACAGGCCCAAAAGTAGACCAAGCTTGGATTTCATTCAGGCCATCATCAAGCACACAGGACACAGCAGCAAGCAATGCACATTCAAGGAGACAGTGGCAATTTGGTTATAGGAAATTAGTCCATTCCCCGGCTGGACCCTCAGCCAGGGGTTAATCTTCACCGGAGGTTGAAACCAGCTGCTTCTTCTAGCCAAATCCAAGCAGACACTGAACACACCTCGCCTGAGGACCCGTTATGATCCAGTCACTGAGTGTACAAAGACAACCCTTGCCCTCAAACAGTTCTCAATTGGCCTAGTGGGCGAGGCATACAGTTACAGAACAGAGCAGATAAAGGCTGGTGTAGGGACCCAGAGGAGAGACACCTGCACAGCCTAGGAAGGTAGAGGTGTGGTGGGGTGGAGAAAGGGTGGGGATGGGGAGTTAAGAATAGCTTCCAGAGAAAGTAATTAAATTTAAATCCAGAGGATAAGTGAGAATTAGCCAAGCAAGGTGAGCGGGAGGGAGCAGGGAACACAAAGAAGGAAAATAGGGAGCACATTTAAATCCTGAAAGGGATAGAGAAGTTCCCGTAGTGGCGCAGTGGAAGCGAATCCAACTAGGAACCACGAGGTAGCAGGTTCAATCCCTGGCCTTGCTCAGCGGGTTAAGGATCTGGCATTGCTGAGAGTTGTGGTGTAGGTCAAAGATGCCGCTCTGACCCCATGTTGCTGTCTGTGGTTGTGGCGTAGGCTGGCAGCTGCAGCTCCCATTCGACCCCTAGCCTGGGAACCTCCATATGCTGTGGGTGCAGCCCTAAAAAAAAAAAATATAAAAAAATAAAAAAATAAATCCTGAAGGGGATAGAGAATAAGGCATAGTCAGGAAAATGTAAGGAGACTAGTTCTCAGGGAATAGTTTCAGCCCTAACCAGAACCCCTGGAGTGCTTAGGAGGGAAATGAAGGCAGCATCCCAGTCTCAAATCTGGTATAGCGATTCCTAGGCCTCTTAGCACTAGGCCTTACTTCTATATCCTACTGGCTGTTGGAGCTGTGGCTACTGACAATAATTTTTGCTTTTACAAAAATTATTGGTTCAGGAACTGGACTTGCAAGTTGGGCTCATCCGTAGATATAGGAGTTCAGAATCACAAAAGGGCAGAAGGAGGGAGTGATGAGGCATGGGAAATAAGATAATGAGATAATACAGATGCACGTTTGACCACAATACTGGACAATGCTACATGACTTCAGATGAACTAGAGCAGGGTTTGGGAAATGACAGCCAGTGGACCAAACCCAGCCAACTGCCTGTCTTTATAAAGAAGGTTTTATTGGAACACTGCCATACTCATTCATCTACATATTTTCTGTGGCTGCTTTTGTGCTAAAGCAACAGAGTACAGTAGTTGAAACAGACTATAAGGTCCACAGAGCCCAAAATATTTCCTATCTAGTTCTTTACAGAAAAAAAAAATTTGCTGACCCTTGCCCTTGAATATACTAAGTGCTAAAAAGAGATATGTGGAGAATGTTTAGTGGTGGCACAAAGGAGGAAGTGACTCAAAATATGTGAAGTATTTTCTTTTTTCTTTCTTTTTTTTTTCTTTTTAGGGCCGCACCCGAGGCGTAAGGAAGTTCCCAGGCTGGGGGTTGAATCGGAGCTACAGCTGCTGGCCTACGCCACAGCCTCAGCAATGCCAGACCCATGCTGCATCTGTGACCTACACCACAGCTCATGGCAACCCGGAACCTTAACCTACTAGTGAGGCCAGGGATCCAACCTGCAACCTCATGGATTTGTTTATCACTGAGCTACGAAGGGAACTCCCTATTTGCTGTTCCTAGTCTGCATCACCTTTGACATAGACTTCAAAGAATGGCAAGAGAATATTCTTCGATAGAATGGCTAGATAAATTGTGGTACTTTCACAAAAGAAAATACTCCACGGCATTGAAAATTAAATGGCAGCTTCATGCATAAATCACAGAAATAATGTTACATGAAAAAAGCAAATCACAGAAGAATACGTACAATTGGATTTTTTTTTTTTTTTTTTTGCTTTTTAGGGCCGCACCCGCGGCTTATGGAAGTTTCCAGGCTAGGAGTTGAATCAGAGCTGCAGCTGCCAGCCTACACCATAGCCACAGCAATGCCAGATCCAAGCCTTGTCTGCGACCAGGGATTGATCCTGCTTCCTCATGGACACTAGTCGGATTCATTTGCACTGCACCACAATGGGAACTCCCAATTTGATAATTTTTGTAAAGCTCAAAAATAAGGAAACCTTATGGATATGTAATATGAAAACTTAAAATATAAAAGGGAATAAACACAAAATCCATGATAGGGGATTGCTCTAGAAGCAAGAGGTGACAATTTAGGTAGATGCAAAAGGGATTGGTAATGTTCTAGTTCTTAAGCTGATCGTGGGTTTTTGGATGTTTGTTTTATTATTATGCTCCATAAATTACATGTCACATATATTCTTTTGTATGTATTAAAATTATATAATAAAAAGATTTTAAAAGTATAAAGATAGCAAGTGGTGACCTGTTGAATGCTGGAGCATAGCAGTTTGGAGAATGAATAGTTGGCAAAGAAGGCAAATGACAATGAGGACTGATTTTTTGGAACATTTAAGCATTTCTCATGGACACCCTGAAATTACTCAGGAGCTGGGGGGGTATCGGCCCTCCCACCTGGTAGAGCAGACTTCCCATGGTCCACAGATGAGGGCTCAGAATTGTTATTTGTATATGAGTTACACAAATCTGAACTTGCTTTGTAGTTCAGGATGGCGAGATCTGGAAATCTATGCGTTTCCTGAAAAAGGGAACAGTGTATGCAAAGACATGGAAGTACGATGAAAATCATGGCCCATTTAAACAAATGCAAGCATGACCATGCTGTGTGACTGACAGTGCAATAGGCCTGTAGGGAGGATGGTAGGAGATAAAGACAGATCGGCAGGGTTCAGATAGTGGCGAACTTTGTATGCCATGCTCCAGAGTTTGGATTCGATCCAGTAGGTCATGGGCAACCCACTGAACAGCTTCAAGCAGGGAAGGGAGTAAGTAATATGATCTGTTGTACATTTAGAGATGTCAGGTCTGAATAAACTTTGACTCCAAAATAAGGTGATACCTTCCCCTGATCCCCAAAGGTAACCTCAGTTAGTGTTTGTTAATTAAAGATCTTTTTCTAAATATTTAGCAAGATAGAGTTTTTGCTTTTTCTAAAAGAAGTTCATACTGTGCAAATTGTCCTGTGACTTTATTTATTTTGCTTAAATATTATATCATGGACATCTTTCCATGTCACTATTCATAGACTTATCTCACCATTTTTAAGAGCAGCATAGTATATTGCACATTTAGCCTTCTGTATGGGCCAGTTCTGCATCAGTGGATACATAAGAGGGACTGCACTCTGCCATTTTACATAAGGGACAAGAATACCTGGGGATTTTGGTGTTTGCTGGAAGAGGGTGGTTCTGGAACTAATTCCCTGTGCATACCCAAGGACTACTGTATATGGATGTCCATATTCCTGGCACTTTTAAAAAAAGTATAATAAACACACTTTTATTGTTTCTTTTTCCCCTTTCCTTACTTTTGCTGGACGGACTGAATTTCCTATCTGCATTGTTTTCAACTATTAGTGGCTGGGAAGTTCTATAAACTATTTACATTCTATTAATGGTTATCTTTCAGTTTTGTTTACTTACACAAATGACACACAAACACATTTTGGAAAAAAAAATACAAAACCAAAATAAAAGAATATAGGATTAAAAAGTGGAAGTGTCCCTTCATTGTTAAGATTGGTGCATAGGGGAGTTCCCGTCATGGCTCAGTGGAAACGAATCTGACTAGTATCCACGAGGATGCAGGTTCAATCTCTGGCCTTGCTCAGTTGGTTAATGATCTGGTGTTGCCATGAGCTGTGGTGTAGGTTGGAGATGAGGCTCAGATCTGGCATTGATGTAGCTGTGGTGTAGGTCATTGGCTACAGCTCTGATTTGACCCCTAGCCTGGGAACCTCCATATGCTGTGGTTCGGTCCTAAAAAGACCAAAAAAAAAAAAAAAAAAAAAAAAAAAGATTAGTGCATAGCATTCCTCACCATTTATATATATATATATATATATATTTGTATCTTTGCAAATAGGAAGCTTCAGTGTTTTTTTAAAATGTTATCATTTCTGTATATATAGCTCTACAATTTGCTTTTTTTTTTCTTTTTAGGGCCATATCTGTGGCATATGGAAGTTCCCACTCTAGGGGTCAAATCAGAGCTGCGGCTGTCAGCCTATGCCATAGCAACAGCAATGCCAGATCCAAGTTGCATGTATGAACTACACCTCAGGTTTCAGTAATGCTGGATCATTAACCCACTGAGCAGGGCTGGGGATTGAACCCACATTCTCATGGATACTAGTTGGGTTCGTAACCTGCTGAGCAACAATGGGAACTCTTACAATTTGCTTTTTAAATCCAATATATGAGATCTTTTGATGATAGTACATAGAGCTCTGCCTAATTCTTTTTAAGGGCTGCATACTATTTCATAATAAAGACATACCACATTTTTATTTAACCATTCCCCTATTTTGGGACATTTGGTTACTCCCAATTTTTTCTACTACAAACTTGCAGCAGTGAACATCCTGTAACATAGATCTCTGTACATGTGTTAAAGTATTTGTGAGGATATATTAGAAATAGAATTGGGTCAAGGGGAAGCTATATTTAAATTTCGATAGATCGCCATATTACCCTTAAGAAATATTGTGCATACACACCCAACTTCAGAATGACCACTGGTTGCCCACACCATTAGCAACACTAAATATTATCAAACTATATAAACTTTTGGACAAAATATTATATGAGTTCATGCTCACTGCAAAACAACCATAATAAAGCAAATGCAGAAGGGCCCACTTGACCACCATCTCCTGATCGCTGTCTGGAAACTGATTTCCACCTTGCTTTGATTTTTTATTAGTAGTTTTATTATGTTTGACCTTAGGAATAATTTAATAATTTACTCCTAGATGTATTTTCCTAGATATGTTCTTTTTTTTATTTTTTTTATTTTTATTTTTGGTCTTTTTAGGGCTGCACCCGAGGCATATGGAGTTTCCCAGGCTAGGCATTAAAATGGAGCTACAGCTGCAGGCCTATGCCACAGCCACAGCAACTCCGGATCTGAGTCGTGTCTGTGACCTACACCACAGCTCATGGCAACCTGGATCCTTAACCCATTGAGCGAGGCCAGGGATCGAACCCACATCCTCATGTATACTAGTTAGGTTAGTTTCCACTGTGCTATGACAGGAACTCCCCTAGATATATTCAATGATCATTTGGACTTTAAGTTTTACTAGTTCATTTACTCACCAGTGCCTTCTTCGACAGCTCCATCATCACTCCCATCCCCTGATCCAGATGACTGTGACATCGTCTATCTTTGGGGGCTATGTTAGAAAACAGAGAATTCACTTTCACAGCTGCCCTCTCCCATATCTGTCTGGTGTTATGGAGTCACTGGCTCTGGTTTCCCAACCAATTTTATCCTATTTGTTTCATAAATCTTCAAGAAAATTCTCACAATGTCGGCATGCTAATCACACCCTTCTCTGTTATCCCTTGTAGTTATAGGTCTATTATATTTCTTTTTCTCCTTTTACTTAAAGGTATTGGGGCGGGGGCAAAAACACATTTGCTCAGACTAACATCTTAAACTGTAAGTCTGATGCAGCCCTTCAAATCCTATTGTAAATGATGATGGCTTAAGCCCTCGCTGGCTCGAATGCCAAGGACTAGACTCCAACTGTCCTAAGGCTATTTTGGAGGGTTCTCCAAAGAACCATCTCACTTGTGATCTCAGCCTGTTTCTAATTATCTTCTATTTTGGCCTCTTAAGCAGGCTACGGAGCTACGGTTGTTGGGGGTCCTCCTGTGGTCACCACTTTGCCGGGCACAGTTTTCACCACAGATCAATTCACTCTCACATACTTTCTCCTCAATTCTCCATATCGCAGGTGAATAAAGGCTATAATTTATAATATACCTCTTCTGAACGTTTGGGAATAATGAAAGGAAGTACAACATAAAGAATAATTTAAAAATTGTCTTAAGATGTGGCATCACTTAGTGTCTCTTGGCCGGAAAGCAGGTCCACGTTCAGGAAATTCAGTAAATTCTTAATGGAAACCCTCCCTGCATTTCAGAATCTCAGTGGGGCTGCTAAGCTCACCGTCACAGAAAAATCAACAGGATTGGTTGTTTACTGTTGGTCTATCTAGTTTGATCTCGAACCTGAGGACTCGGAAGACAACTGATCGGTAAACACGCTAGTGACTAGCGACCAACCGTCAAGCTAAGCCCCGCCCATCGAGGTTGGATTTCCTGTGAAATTAACGGATTTCAAGGATGATTGACAGCGCATCTGATCAATCCCTTTAGGAGAAACCCCATTCACCTAACCGGCCAAGTTGGCGCCAAAAGTGAAAGCTAACCATCAGAGCAATCTGCTGTCGATATATTTCCTAAAGTCTGGGTTATTCTCTCTTTAATAATACCACCTATGGGACATTGGTGGGTCAGCCAAGGTTGTTCTGTTTCAAGACTGGCACAGTACCTGCGCTAACACCACTGAGTGGTAGCGAAAGTTCTGGCCTTCCTTGGGGAGGGTTCCTCCGACACCATCCCAGTGTGGAGGGCGGAGGGGTGCCAGGCTCCTCACGTGGTCTCCACTGAGGGGAGCGGGCTGAAGAAGTGGGATGGCAGCCTCGAAATAGCCTGCCAACGGTGGCACAGGTGACGGGCAGGGTGCGGTTTTTCTGTGGCCTTGGGCTAGAGTACATCAGTTATTTAAAATTTTCTGTCTTGCTAGGTTGCTCCTTTCCCGACCCTTCGTCTAGAGAGAGCAGAATTTGAGGAGCCCTTATTTGTCTGTACCAGTTGGCGTTTCACACATATCTTTTTCCACTATTGTGTGTGGGATACTTCTTTTTCCTGTTTCTATTTCCAGTATTGCCAGAAAAAAAGAAAAGTTAGTGGAATATAATAATAACTGTTAATTGTAAAAATCTCCCTGGTGGGTATATTGGTGTTCACTGTGAAATTCCTTAAACTTTTCTGTATGTTTAAAAAGTTTTATAATTAAAAAAAAGTTGTATAATAAATTCTGGAAAATAAAAGGGAACTACTTTGTAATACTTCAAAAAGTGGAAAAATGAAAGCTCTTGGAGTCTGTACATTCATTTTACATCCAGCTTGTATTATTAGTTAGGAGTCTTATTTCCAAGTGATGGAAACCCAGCTCAAATAAGCTTAAGAGGAAATAGAGTTTATTGGTTTCTATAACTGGTCAGGGCAGTGCAGATCTCAGACACACCTGGATCCCGAGACTCAAATAGTACCTAGGTTCTCACTCATCTCTTCATCTGTCTTTTCAGGCTCTTTCTTCTGGGTATTACCTCATTCTCTAAGACTCTTCCACATGGTAGAGAGACGCTACCATCTACTCTGGGGTTGTGCACTTACAGTTCAAGACCCAAAGAAAAGAGAAAGCTACTTCTTTACCTCTGATCTGAAATATTCCAAGGAAAGTCTTATATCTCTGGCCTGGGTCATAGGTCTACTACCCCTTGGAGCTGCCACAGTGTCCAGTGATATTGTGATTAGCCCATCCTAGGTTAGGTGCCCAGCTATGTGTGTGGAGGTGGAATGGGGCAAGGTGCTGACATTGCTGGTCCCGCCTGGGCTATATTGAAAGAACAGTGAAGGGGGAGCAGGTCTCCAAAGGAAGAAGATTGCTATTACCAGAAGCAGGGAGGAAGGAATGCTGGGCAAACCAAAGCAGCATATGTCCTCTACACAGACTCCTCAGGTTTTTGTTTATTTGTTTGTTTTAGGGCTTCCCCTGTGGCATATGGAAGTTCCCAGCCTAATGCAGGTCAAATCAGAGCTGCAGCTGCTGGCCACAGCCACAGCAATGCCAGATCTGAGCCACATCTGCAACTTACACCACAGCTCTCAGCAATGCCAGATCCTTAACCTGCTGAGGGAGGCCAGGGATTGAACCCACATCCTCATGGATACTAGTGAGTTTCGTTAATGCTGACCCACAACAGGAACTCTGAGGGCCTAGTCTTTAAATTCAGAGCTCTCTGATTGTTGGAGACAGGATCTCTTGGCTGCTCTGCAGTGCTGGCTCTGCGAGGGCTCAGGGAGGTCAGAGGCTTGTCTCTTGGGACAGTGGGTAGTGGGGAGCAAAGGCTGCTGTCATAGGAGGCCTAATTGAGCAGTCTCTCTGAGCTTTAACCTGACCTTTCAGCCCTGTGCATGGAATTGGAAGAAGCCCAGAGGGTAGAGACCTTGTCTCTGGGTGTAAGGGGCACTGGCAGAGGCTATTGTTCACCTATATATGGTTCTGCAGGATATGCTCTGCACAATGGTGTACACTGAGGCGGTATGTGTATTGGATGGGGAGGATGAAATTTAGCCCACACTCTGCTAGTCTACAAGCCTTGTGCCCTAATGCAGGGATGCTGCTGTCAGTAGAGAAAGGCAAACATTTTTATAATTGGCCTACCCAAATGAGTGCCCTCTTCTAATCAACTTACCCAAAGAAGGAACTTTTTGTGCACAGTTTTTCTGTTCTGAGGGTCATGGCTGCCAATTGTCACCTTGGCTTTCTCAGAAGCACTAAAATATAGATACTAGATTTCTCAATCCTAATGGATATTTATTAGAAGTCCTGTGTAATCAGAAGTTACACCGAAGAGGCCCTTTCTCTTGACCTCTCTGAGTGAGCCCTGGTCACTGTCCTTGCCTCAGTCAAACTGACATTAGAAAATGACTTGGGTCAGATTAGATCAAGATGGCAGCCCAAGCACTTATAACTTTGTCCCCATCCTTCCCTCCTCAAATCTCTTAGAAGATCAGAATAGCAAAAGGACGAAGAGTAAAACTGAAGGAAAGTGTATCATCAGTGGTTTAGAAATTGTGAAGACTCCCTTGAGGACAGAAATCAGATATGGGAGTTCCCGTCGTGGCGCAGTGGTTAACGAATCCGACTAGGAACCATGAGGTTGCAGGTTCGGTCCCTGCCCTTGCTCAGTGGGTTGGCGATCCGGTGTTGCCGTGAGCTGTGGTGTAGGTTGCAGACGCGGCTCGGATCCCGCGTTGCTGTGGCTCTGGCGTAGGTCGGTGGCTACAGCTCCGATTGGACCCCTAGCCTGGGAACCTCCATATGCCGCAGGAGCGGCCCAAGAAATAGCAACAACAACAACAACAACAACAACAAAAAAAGAAATCAGATATGGTCATACTGATAAGAGAGAAGGAGGAGCCTAGTCAAAACCTGCAAGAGAAAATTACTGGATTAAATCCAGAGAAAATCAAATCTCAGAATGAATAAATGCAAAGAGCAGGAAAGGCTCTCTGGTCAAAAGAATTGCATTCAGAAAAAAAGGATCAGTTGGGCCCCCTTGTGATCAGTCCTACCTCTCCTTCCCCCAATCCATTCCAAAGTTAAAACTTAAAAATTTCACGCTAAAAAAAGTAAGCTATTTGTTTCCAAAAGTTTTCTAGTGTCGGTGTAGGGTCCTAGAAAAAAACAGAGCAGACCTTGGTGTAATCTGAACTTCCACAAAATATATGGAAAAATGAAGATCGAGAAGGAGGTTTGGACAACAGAGAAATACACTGAAGTTCTCCACTGCCAGAGTAAAATTGTTTTGGCAATTTGCAGGGAGTGGGGAGAATAGCCTTTCTGTCTCCTTCATACACACCTACCTTAAATGGCAGCCTGACAGATCAACACACATAACCCACTTACACAAAGTCCTTCGGCTCAGGAAACAGGCCAGTCAGAGGCACAAAACTACAGAGGGAATCCATGCAAGCTATCTTTGCTAACTGATTTGCTTCTTATTCACTAATATGCATACACAACAAAGGATTACCAGAAATAGTTGGAGAAAACATACAACATAAAAAAGAAAAACCGGGGTTCCCAACGTGGTTCAGTGATTAACGCATCTAACATCCATGAGGACACAGGTTCGATCCCTGGCCTTGCTTAGTGGGTTAAGGATCTGGCATTGCCATGAACTGTGGTATATATAGGTTGCAGATGCGGCTTGGATCCTGTGTTGCTGTGTCTGTGGTGTAGGCTGGCAGCTACAGCTCTGATTCAACACCTAGCCTGGGAATCTCCATATGCAGCAGGTGAAGGCCTAAAAAAGCAAAAAAAGGGAAAAAAAAAGAAAAAAAGAAAACCCAAAATGAACACAGTTGCCCTCCCTGCCCTCCATCCAAGGGTTCCACATCCACAGATTCAACCAACCTAGATTGAAAATATTCCAAAATAAAAATTCTGGGAAGTTCCCAAAAGCAAAACATGAGTTTGCAGAGCTGGCAACTATTTACATAGTATTTACATTGTATTTACAACTATTTACATAGTATCAGCAGGTATTAGGTGTTATAAGTGATCTAGAGATGATTTAAAGTATATGGGAGCTGGAGTTCCTGTTGTGGTGCAGTGGAAACGAATCCCACTAGTAACCATAATGATGTGGGTTCAATCCCTGGCCTTGCTCAGTGGGTTGAGGATCCACTGTTGCTGGGGAACTGTGGTATAGGTCGAAGTCATGGCTTGGATCTGGTGTTGCTGTGGCTGTGGCCAGCAGCTGTAGCTCTGATTTGACCCCTAGCCTGGGAACTTCCATATGCTGCAGGTGCGGCCCTAAAAAAAAAAAAAAAAGTGTATAGATGTTTTTATAATTATGAATGGAATCTAACATTTAAAAATGTAAATCACTATTTTGCACACTTGTAATATGGTACATCAACTATACTTCAATTAAAAAAAAGCTATTTGGACCAGGGAGCTCCCTTTTGGAGCAGCAAGTTAAGTCACTGCTGTGGCTTGGGTCACTGCTCTTGCTTAGGTTTAATCCCTAGCCTGGGAACTTATGCATGCTGCAGGTGCAGCCAAATATTAAAGAATAAGGACCAGCTCTTTTCCAGTTATTACTCTGCCAGGCACCATGAGAAGCAGTCTCCTGAGACACCCTGTATGAGGCGGCACGGGAAGTCCTGCATGGGAACCAGCACAAGCGAGGGAAGTTTTTTGAGACAGTGGAGCCTCAAATCCGCCTGAAGAACTATGACCCTGAGAAGGACAACCACTTCTCAGGCACTGTTAGGTTTAGGTCTACTCCCTGCCCCAAGTTTTTCATGCGTGATCTGGAGCCCAGCAGTATTGTGATGAGGCCAAGGCTGTGTATATCCCACACGTGGACATCGAGGCACCAAAGAAACTCGACAAGAATAAAAAATTGATCAAAAAGCTGGCCAAGAAGTATAATGCCTTTTTGGTCTCTCATCAAGCAGATCCCACAAATCCTGGGCCCAGGCCTCAATAAGGCTGGCAAGTTCCCTTCCTTCCTTGCAGACCCACAATGAGAATATGGTGGCCAAATTGATGAAGTGAAGTCCACCATCAAGTTCCAGATAAAGAAGGTACTGTGTCTGGCAGTGGCTGTTGGCTACATGAAGATGACAGATGATTAGCTTGTGTACAACATCCACTTAGTTGTCAACTTCTTGGTGTCATTGTTCAAGAAAAATTGGCAATACATCTGGGCTTTGTACATTAAGAGCACCATGGGCAAGTCCTAGCGCCTCTACTGAGGCACAGCATAAAAAACTACCTGCCACCATGAAAAAAAAAAAAAAGTAAAAGTATATGGATCAAAAAGGACCTACTATACAGCACAGAGAACTATGGTCAATATTTCATAATATTTCAAAAGGACCTACTATACAGCACAGAGAACTGTGGTCAATATTTCATAACATATTCATAATATATATATGAATTACTATTCTGTACACCTGAAACTAACACAACACTATAAATCAATTATATTTCAATAAAATTTTAAAAAGCAAGATAAAAAGATAAGGGGGGGAAGTATATAGGAGTTCATTTGTTTTGTTTTTTGTTTATTTGAGTTTTTTTTTTCTGGTCACACCCATGGCATATGGAAATTCCCAGGCCAGGGAATAGCTGTGTAAGCATTTAACTTAATTTAATTAATTAATTATTTTAAACAAGACCTGCAATGTTTATTTCAGGTTCTCTCTTGTTTGTTCTGTTGTTATTTTTTGCTGCACTTGCAGCTTGTGGAAGTTTCTCGCCCAGAAATCAATCCTGCACCACACAACAGTGACCAGACCCACAGTGGTGAAAATGCAAGAGCCTTAATTTGATAGGCCATCGAGAACTCCCCCTGTGTAAGCATTTTATTTTATTTTATTTTTATTACTTTTTGTCTTTTTAGGGCCACACCCATGGCATATGGCAGTTCCCAGGCAAGGGGTCGAATCGGAGCTGTTGGTGTCAGCCTACACCACAGCCACAGCAACTTGGGATCCGAGCCACGTCTGCAACCTGCACCACAGCTCACAGCAATGCCAGATCCTTACCCACTGAGCAAGGCCAGGGATCGAACCTGCATCCTCATGGATACTGTTTGGGTTGTTAACCCACTGAGCCACAATGGGAACTCTGTATGCACAAATTATAGTATAGACAGCATGTATGTCTAAAACATAAAAGTCCTTTATAACTATTTCATGAATACATTCCATTTTTTGAAGAGGTTTATTTTGAGGTATTTCTTCTTTTATGACATACTGTTTGTTGCAGCAGTGATTTATTTGAAGATGAGTTCTGTCAGGAGTAAACCCTTAATTGTAACCTTGGAGAAACAGAACCCACTTTATAATGATCTCATTTACAACATAAAACCAGAGACACACTGCAGTGAAAAGTGGGCTCCTGCCCATGTATCTGTGTAGATGGGTTATGAATAAAGGTATTCAAGCGCACATGCAGAACTAAATACCTCCCTCATTCATACTAATGACATAACTGGGAATTTGTCATAATTCAGATTTGGTTTCTCTGATTATTAGAGTGTATGAAAGTGGATTAAAATATGTATGCACATGTAGCAATTAGCTAATTCCATGCATGTGGGATTTGTCATAATTTAGAGTATGTATAATTCTTAGAGCATGAAAAGTTAGCTATTATTTCTAGCACTGCAAATACTCAGCATAATACTTTTTATTTACTTTTCATCTTTAAAAATTTTTATTGACTTGTAATTGACTTAACAATGTTGTGTTAATTTTTAGTAAATCTAAAATTAGTAGGTTTCTCAAAAAGTTCAATAAATTAGGAAGTCCATCTAGATGTTATTAATTTGGGGGTCCATCAAGTTAACTTTTATTTACTAGTGTAATACATAGCTATTACTAAAGTGTTATTATGTATAGATTGAATATAAAATATCTATTTTCACTTACCTCAAACCCCTTAATAATACCTTGTTTATGGCTGTTATAATGTAGCTACTGTTACATGGTAGGCTCCCAGGGTGATGTGAGAGTTGCCAGGAGAGGAAAGCTCTCCTTTCTGGTAAGAAGCCCAATAGTGTAGCACGAATCACAGGTTGGAGTCTGGGATTCAGTTTTGCATGTTCATCAACAATACTTTAAATGTCACAGAGTTGATTGATGCTGGGAATGTGGATTCACTCTCAGAACATTCACAAGAGATTGATGCAGAAAACAACATCCTAAATGACTAATTTACAAAGCCAAACAATTGTTCACAGGGATATAATTTGAAAACAGCAAATTCTTTCTGTGCAGAACCTCACGAGAAGCTAAATTATAATCAGAAGTGTGTTGCTACCATGGAATCAAGGCAAGTTGAGTTGGTTGTACAATTCAAACACAACCCAAATGGCCATCTCCCCAGTACAGACTAGAGTATTTGCTCCCTGGAGAGACAGGGGTGTATTTATTTTACAGATCCCTTCACACCTACCCCACTGCCTAGGTAGTACCTGTTCAGGTTTTGTATTTTTCCATGCTTTCTTTGCTGATCAAAACCCTTGATTTGATCTACTTTTAAAAATTACATAAGTAGGGAGTTCCTGTTGTGGTGCAACGGAAACGAATCCAACTAGGAACCATGAGTTGTGGGTTCCATCCCTGACCTTACTCAGTGGGTTAAGGATCCAGCATTGCCGTGACCTGTGGTGCAGGCCGGCAGCTACAGCTCTGATTAGACCCCTAGCCTGGGAACCTCCATATGCTGTGGGCCCTCAAAAAAGAAGACAAAAAAAATTGCATAAGTAAAACGTGTTTCTTTAGCTGTTATTTCTTCAATCAGTTAGTCTAGCATTGATTGCCTAGAGGACATTCGATCGTTTAAGTAAGGTATTTCTCTTTTTTTATTTTACTTTTTGTCTTTTTATCTCTTTAGGGCCGCACCCACGGCACGTGGAGGTTCCCAGGTATATGGAGGTTCTCAGGCTAGGGGTCGAAGAGAAGCTGTAGCCGCCAGTCCTTCGTGGGATTTGAGCCGTGTCTGCGACCTACACCACAGCTCACGCTAACGCTGGATCCTTTACCCACTGAGCGAGGCCAGGGATCGAACCCGTGACCTCATGGATGCTAGTCGGGTTTGTTAACCACTGAGCCACGAAGGGAACTCCAAGAAGTTCTCTTGATTTAAAGCTCAACTTATGGTTATGAGGGTGAAGCAGGGGACCACAACCTAGTGAATTCTTTGGAGGCACCTCTCTTTGGCCAGTGAGTATGGCTCCCCGATTAAAATACAGGATGCCCACTTAAATTCAGAAGGCAAGCAAATTTTCTTTTTTGGAATAAAGTATTTCCCAAATATTGAATGAGGTATAGTTTATACTAGAAAATATATTCATTTTTATCTGAAATCCAAATGTCCTGTACAGGGTGTCCTGTATTTTTATTTGCTAAACTCGGCAAGCCCACCACTACATTAGCATGATGTCAAGAGGCTTGCCAAGATTCATGCTGGTCGGTAAGCACCAATCCTTTCGGTTGTTTCGGGAAACAAAAATCATTCCCACTAAAAAATTGTTTGACAGCAGGTAGCAACGATACACGGAAGAACCTTGACCCTTTGAGGAATCCGTAGTGACGCAACGGGTTTAAATAGTACCTTGATTGATTGCCCCGCCCACTCCATTCTTCTCTTCCTGCTACTAGGATGATTGCTCTAGCTCTTCTTCCTTTTCAAGTCCCGCCCTTCAGTTACCCGCTCTGGATAGGGATCGGTAACCCAAAAAGGGCCGGCAAAAGCGCCGACGTATTTAGAGAAGCGGAAGTAGTCAAATTTCACTAAGAACCGTAAAGTGAGGCTGGCTGTCTGCCTTTCCGGATAACGACAACAGCTCCGACTGTCAATGCCGGCCTTCCTCGTGTAAGGGAACCTGCGGGACCCTTGCTAATTCAGTCCCCCCCGCCCCCGCCCCGTTCTGGGCCCTTCCCTATCGTCGCCCTCTTCACCTTGGATCATGTTCAAGAAGTAAGGACATACTGTGGCCTCCATCGTATGCTCACAAAGGGGGTGGGGGTGGGGAAGAGGGCGAGAGCAAAAATTCCCTTTCTCTCTTCCCAGCCCCAGCCATCCTTACTCCCTAAGGTTTTCTATAGTCCTATGCTCTCAACTCGCAACTTGCAACACTTCTTTAAGCCTTTCATCCAGTCCTCAAATGGGTTTCGGTCCTCCCACCCTCATTTTCTTTCTCCTTACCTCTCTTTTACTTTTTCTCCCAATCCTATCTCCATCCCAAGGATTCTACCAATCACATCCTTGTACTGTGATTTAGGGACATAAGCTCTTTAGCCGAGAGCTGAGCCCTGCACTCACTGCCATGTGGTTATTAGTTATGAACCGAATAAGGGAAGGCTTGACTTCCTGGGTCATGGGAGTGAAGGAGTCTGGGTGACAGGAAGCTAGCGGCCTGTCATGCCTATTGCCTAGCTGCCAGATTAACTTTGTTTTGAAAATACCGTGATTGCCGCATAGGCTATTGAGCGTAAGGAAGACAAAAGTTCTTTGGGAACCTACCTAGTGAGATTGCCTTCCAGTTTTGATAGACGCAAAAAGCACAGGGGGAACGTGGGCAAAGGAAGGTGGGTTTTGTGCACGACGTTTTGAGCAAAAATAAATAGGGATCTTAAATACCATCGTCGTCATCACTTTAGAAAAAAATCTCAGCAGATTACAGAGCCTAGGAGGGGCTGATTTTCTGTTATAATTAAGTTGGGCTTTTGTATCTTAACGCTTAAGGGTATTTTCATTTTATTTTGTTTTGCTTTTGATTTTTTTACACGGGTTTTGTTATAGGTGGGAATCAGTTTCTTCCTGGGTAGAGTTGAGTAAGATTTTCCAGGAAAGGCATTTGTGTAGCTGATTACAGACTATGATATGAAATATGCTTCATATCCTTTCCCTCGTCCCTCTGCTAATTGTGTACGTATGACAGTTTATTTAAATATTTTATTAAGACGTTGGTATTGTGCAGGACAGAATAAAAGGGAAATAGTATCTTAAAAACAATTTATTTCATAATTATTTTAGGCATCTAAATACTTGCTTGGAAATAGGTGACTAATTAAAACAATACCTCTAGCTATTCTGATATGTCTTCTTAGAAATGCCTTTTTTTCCTTGCAAAAATCATTTGGCAGATTTGATGAAAAAGAAAATGTGTCCAACTTCATCCAGTTGAAAACCTCAGTTATAAAGGGTATTAAGAATCAATTGATAGAGCAATTTCCAGGTATTGAACCATGGCTTAATCAAATCATGCCTAAGAAAGATCCTGTCAAAATAGTGAGATGGTCAGTCTTTTTTTCTGTGTAAAGCTCAGAGAAGCTGAATATTGTATGATTAGATTTATTGCATGATTAGATTGCCCTATAATGTAATTATTTTCACAACTATCTACTCTAAATGAATAAAACTTATCACTATTTGTATTTTAAAAATTTTTTATGTTTGTGAAAAATGTGGCTTTGTGTACTGATTATTTTGTTAGAGTTAATTAAATGTTTTTATTCAGAGTTGGATTTATTTCAGTTTGTACTTTAGAGATTTGTTTTATTATCTAACAAGGAAATTAAAATAATAAAAATGTGAAATAAAATTGTAGCAGGTTTCATTTTTCCCTCCTTTTCTCTACTGGACTGGTATGATAGGTAAAACGATTTAAACAATTTTTTTCTTTTTTATTGAAAAATTTTAAAACTTATTGCATCTCTGTATATGCATGTTTTGTATATACATTATTTAAAGGATGTTTGGCGTATTCATTTTTGAAAGAAAATATTTAACTTGGTACTTTGTGACATTTGTCTTACAGCCATGAACATATAGAAATCCTTACAGTAAATGGTGAGTTACTATTTTTTAGACAAAGAGAAGCGCCTTTTTATCCAACCCTAAGATTACTTCACAAATGTAAGTCTTCTTAGGAAATATGTATTTGGGGATATGGAAAGACACAAAAGGAGCTGAAAATGACTTCTTCTTATTAACTTAGTAGTACTAGGTTATGTGGAATATAAAGTTAAAATGAATCTCCCCCCTCCCCATCTTGTGGTAAATCTGAAAAATGCAAATTCTTTCATTATACATTCCAGAAATTCCAAGAAAGAGTGTTCCTTCATTCATTCAACAAAAATTGGGGGGGGGGGCACACCCAAGGCATGTAGAAATTCCCAGGCCAGGGATTGAACTGTGCCACAGCAGCAACCCCAGCGGCTGCAGTGATGCCAGATCCTTAACGCGCTGCCACAAGAGAACTCCGCAGCAAATATTTTTTGAACTTTACATCTGAGAACGTTAATGGGAAGCAAAGACAGACTTGGTCCCTGTCCCTGGGAAGCTAACAGTCTGGTTGGGAGAGTAGACAACAATTAGATATTTATACAAACTCTAATAAGTGCTGTGAGCATTTTCTTTTAAATTTGTATCCAGATTTGCCTCATAGAAAGAATTCTGTATAAGGGAAAGCATCAGGTAATTGTAGGAGTCCTAGTTATTATTAGTTGAGTGTCAAGGTCAGATGTTAGGAAACAAAATGATATTTATTACCTATCCATATTTGCGTGTTATTAAATTGAGTACATTACAAAAGAAAATCAAAGGAAGGTGCGATCCCAGTACACAAGAATTCTTAAACTGTGAAGTAAAATTTCTGCTTTTTAAATCATAGAGTATCTGGCATGTGTGAAGCAATATGTCTAAAATGCCAAATGGTAGAGAAAAAAAATGTGTGTGTATAAATAGAGATATGGGAGTTTCCTTCATGGCCCAGCGGTTAACGAACCCGACTAGGATCCATGAAGACGTGGGTTTGCTTCCCAGCCTCGCTCAGTGGGTTAAGGATCCAGCGTGCCGTGAGCTGTGGTGTAGGTCATAGACAAGGCTTGGATCTGGTGTTGCTGTGGCTGTGGTGTAGGTTGGCAGCTAAGGCTTTGATTCGACCCCTGAGAAGTCTAAAAAGTTTTTGCTACAGTCATTGTTTTAAATCTTTCAGGGATCCTTTCATTGTTAAGTTATGAATTAATAGTAGATACATATAAACACAGAAAAAATAATTTTTTTAAATTACAAAAGGAATGTGTATTCATTCTAGAGATTTGGAAAATACAGAAATAAAATTACTTGTATTCCCATGACCTCGAGGTAACCATCATTAGTATGTCAGTGTACTTCCAACCAGTTATTTCCTGTATTGTATATATATCTATGTGTTATATTTAAATGCATTTTTTCCCTTTTTATTTTCTTGTCTTTTTTTTTTTTTTTTTTTTGTCTTTTTGCTATTTCTTGGGCCGCTCCTGCGGCATATGGAGGTTCCCAGGCTAGGGGTCGAATCGGAGCCGTAGCCACCGGCCTATGCCAGAGCCACAGCAACGCGGGATCCGATCCGAGTCTGCAACCTAAGCTCACGGCAATGCCGGATGGTTAACCCACTGAGCAAGGGCAGGGATGGAACCCGCAACCTCATGGTTCCTAGTCGGATTCGTTAACCACTGCGCCACGACGGGAACTCCTATTTTCTTGTCTTTTTAGGGCTGCACCCATGGCATATGGAGGTTCCCAGGCTAGGGGTCAAATTGGAGCTGTAGCTGCCGGCCTACACTACAGTCACAGCAAGGCCAGATCCGAGTTGTGCCTGTGTACACCACAGTTCTTGGCAAAGTTGTATCCTTAACCCACTGAGCGAGGCCAGGGATTGAACCCGAGTCCTCGTGGATACTAGTTGGTTTGTTACTGCTGAGCCTTGATGAGAACTCCTATTTTTTTCCTTTTTAAATTTGGCTGTTATATATAGTTTTTGTTTTTTAATACATAGACCTTTTTAGAGCAGTTTTAGATTTATAGAAAAAAAATGAACAGAAAGTACAGAGTTCCTATATACTTTCTCCCCACCCTTCCTTTCTTCTTCTTCTTATTTATTTATTTATTTTGCTTTTTAGGGCTGCTCACGCAGCACATGGAGGTTCCCAGACTAGGGGTCGAATGGGAGCTATAGCCGCTGGCCTACACCACAGCCACAGCAACGCCAGATCCGAGCTGTGTCTGCGACCTACACCACAGCTCATGGCAAAGCTGGATCCTTAACCCACTGATTGAGGCCAGGGATTGAACCCACAACCTCATGGTTCCTAGTCGGATTCGTTTCTGCTGTGCCATGATGGGAACTCCTCCTTTCTTATTAATATCCTGCATTGGTGTGCCTCATTTATTTAACCGGTGAACCAGTATTGCTACATTATTATAATTAACTAAAGTCCATAGTTTACATTAGGGTTTATTCCGTGTGCTATACATTCTGTGGATTTTTTCAGTTGCATAATATGGTGTATCCACCGTTATAGTATCTTACAGAATAGTTTCTTTTTTTAATTCAATGAATTTTATTACATTTATTACATTTATAGTTGTACAGTGATCATCACAACCCAATTTTATAGCATTTCCATCCCAAACCCCAGCCCACCCCCAAACCCCACAGAAAAGTTTCACTGCCCTAAAAATCCTCTGCGCTTTGCCTATTCATCCCTCCCATCTCCTGCTCTCCTTTAACCCTTAGCAACCACTGATCTTTTGGGCAGTTTTTTCTTCTTTTTTTTCACTCATCACATATTATGGACATTTTCCAGGGTATTACATATTATCCAAAAAAAGTGGTTCTAGTATATAGATATTATAGACATAGGTTTTTGTTTTGTTTTGTTTTGTTTTTTTGTCTTTTTGCCTTTTCTAGGGCCGCTTCCCGCAGCATATGGAGGTTCCCAGGCTAGGAGTCCCATTGGAGCTGTAGCCGCCGGCCTATACCACAGCCACAGCAACTCGGGATCCAAGCCGAGTCTGAATCCTACAGCACAGTTCATGGCAACGCCAGATCCTTAACCCACTGAGTGAGGCCAGGGATCGAACCTGCAACCTCATGGTTCCTAATTGGATTTGTTAACCACTGTGCCACGACGGGAACTCCTATAGACATAGTTTAAGTCATTTATCTCTTACTTTATTGTTGGACATTTAGGCTGATTCCCAGTTTGTTTGTTTGCTTGTTTGTTTATTTATTTATTTAGTCTTTTGTCTTTTTAGGGCCACACCCACGGCATATGGAGGTTCCCAGGCTATGGGTCGAATCAGAGCTGTAGCCACTGGCCTACATCACAGCCACAGCAACGCCAGATCCAAGCCGCGTCTGCAACCTGCACCACAGCTCACAGCAACACCGGATCCTTAACCCACTGAGTGAGGCCAGGGATCAAACCTGCAACCTCATGGTTCCTAGTCAGATTTGTTTCTGCTGCACCATGATGGGAACCCCTCCGGTTTATTTCTAATATAAATATTAGTGCTATAATGAATATCTTTCTACCTAAATATATCATTATCATGCATCTCTTATTTTTTCTTAGGATAAAGTCCTAGAAGTAGAATTACAGACAGAGTCAAAGAGTTTGAACTTTTTCAAGGCCGTTGATACATTGTGCTAAGTAGTCCAAAGGAAAGGTTGTATCCATTTATAAACCTTCTAGCGGTATATGGGAATGCCAGCTTTCCCACACTCTTGCTAGCACTGGGGCTTATTTTTCTTAAAAATATATACCAATTTGGAGTTCCCGTTGTGGCCCAGAGGAAACGAATCTGACTGGGAACCATAAGGTTGTGGGTTCGATCCCTGGCCTCGCTCAGTGGATTGGGGATCCGGCTTTGCCGTGAGCTGTGGTATAGGTCACAGACTTGGCTCGGATCTGGTGTTGCTGTGGCTGTGGCCTAGGGCGGCGGCAAAAGATCCGATTGGACCCCTAGCTTGGGAACCTCCATGTGCCGTGGGTGCGGTCCTAAAATGACAAAAGACACACACACACACACACACACACACACACACACACGAATAAGTGAAGGAAGGTGTTTTATTTTGCATCTTTCAGAGTACTCTAATTTGAGGGAATATTTGTTCATGTCCTTTGCCTTTTTCTGTTGAGTCCTATTAATTTATGTAATGTATTTCTTTTCTTCTAGATCCTTTTATCCTGCCACACCAGCAGGTTGATAAAGGAGCCATCAAATTTGTGCTCAGTGGAGCAAATATCATGTGTCCAGGCTTAACTTCTCCTGGAGCTAAACTTTACCCTGCTGCGGTAGATACGATTGTTGTATTCTTCCTACAACTCTTGAAACAACTCTTCCTACAATGCTGTAACTCTTGAAAAATATGTTCATTGTGCTCTTGTTATTACTGAAAGATCCATCATCGAAGAGAACATGAGAAGTACTTTTTTGGAGGTTACTGTTATCTCATGCCTTTCTAAGATGTGGGAAGCAATATTATTATTATTATTATTATTATTATTATTATTATTATTCTGTTTAGGGCTGCTCCTGTGGCATATGGAAGTTCCCAGGCTAGGGGTGGAATCGGAGCTGCAGCTGCTGTCCTACACCACAGCTCACGGCAACTCTGGATCCTTAACCCACTGAGCGAGGCTAGGGATGGAATCCACATCCTCATGCATGCTGGTCAGGTTCTTAACTCATTGAGTCACAATGGGAACTCTGAAGCAACGTTATTTCTTGAGACAATATTATGCCCATCTTAGAAATTAAATGAGAACAAGTAGTACAAGAGTCCAAGCTACATTTCAGCTCAGTTGGGGCCCAGTGTTATAAAACTCTTGATTATTAATGGAGAGGATGTATATGATATGATTGGATCACTTATCTGGACATCATCTTGCTACTTTTACATTTGACTTACCCCAGATACACTGGAGTAGAAGCGCTCAAAAGGGAAAAGAGGGAGTTCCCTGGTGGTCTAGTGGTTAGGACTCAGCACTTTCACTGCTGTGGCCTGGGTTCATTCCCTGGTCTGGGAACTGAGAACCTACATCAAGCTGCTGCTCACTACGGCCAAAAAAAAAAAAAAAAAAAAAAAAAAAAAAAAAAAAGAGGAAGAGAGAGAAAAGAACTTAGGCACCAGGTAAAATGTTAAAAGTGAGTAGTGTGGGAACTATGGGCGATCCCCAACTTTTATTTTAAAGTTCATTTTTAAGCTGATTGTTTGGGCCTCAGCACATGTTTTCTCAAAGAGAAATGTTAAAGTCCCAGATAGTTCTTAAGGATCTATTCACTCATGATGAGTAATTCTGCATGATGTATCTGAGTAATGCAAATTATTTCCATTTCTACAGTGCTGTTTCAGCTATATTCTAGATTAGTTTTTTGGTCAACTAGTCTGGACAGGAGGACATCTCCTTTGTCATCATGGCCATTTGCCTCAGGTTGAGAAAAGGAACCATACTTAGAGGGAATGGAGAAATCACTGGAGTGAAAAGGCCATTGGAGTGGGTTTAAGAATGTGTGTTGGAGTTCCCATCATGGCTCAGTGGTAACAATCCAACTAGTATCCATGAGGACACAGGTTTGACCCCTGGCCATAGTGGGTTAAGGATCTGGCATTGTTGTGTGCTGTGGTGTAGGTCACAGACAGAGCTCAGATCTGGCGTTGCTATGGCTGTGGTGTAGGCCAGCAGCTATAGCTCTGATTTTGACCCCTAGCCTGGGAATTCCATATGCCATGAGTGCAGCCCTAAAAAAAAAAAAAAAAAAAAAAAAAGGAATGTGTCATTTGCTCAAAAGGAGGGTGTCCTCTCTTGTGGCAGTTATATCTGAGAGGTAGTATAAGTCATATATTTATATCTTAGGGACAGCTTGTATTGACATAGATACTGGTCACATAATAGGTGCTCAAAGTTTTGTGGAATGTTGAGTGAATGAATTGAAAACCAATAGAGAAAAGTATTCTGTGAGGACAGGTTACTTTTTTATGTTTATGCTTTTTCTAAGTTTTGAAGTTTATAGTTCTGAAATGTCCCCTAAATGGGAATTTTTCTTGGCACCTTGCCTTTACTTCCTTTTTTTTTTGGCCATTCCTGAGGCATGTGGAAGTTCCCAGGCCAGGGAATGAACCCATGCCACAGCAGTAACCTGAGCCACTGCAGTGATGACCCTGGATCCTTAACCCATTAAGCCACATGGGAACTCCCCTAGCTTTTACTTTTTACCTTTTAAATAACTTTTATTTTGAAAAGTTATAGACTTTTGGAAAGTTGTAAAACTAGTACAGAGAGGTACTGTGTGCCCTTGAACCTATACTTTTTAAAATATGTACTGCAATGTTTAACATTCTAGACACTTCAGATGATAACCAAAAACATTATGGTTGTTCCCAATAGATTGAAACTTACACTAGCCTTTTTTTTTGTCTTTTTATGGCCACACCTGTGGCATATGGAAATTCCCAGGCTAGGGGTCTATCTGAGCTGTAGCCGCCAGCCTACACCACAGCCACAGCAACGCCAGATCTGAGCCGCCTCTGCGACCTACACCACAGCTCATGGCAAAGCTGGATCCTCAACCCACTGAGTGAGGCCATGGATTGAACCCGCCTCCTCATGGATACTAGTTGGGCTCGTTACCGCTGAGCCACACCAGGAACTCCTGGGCTTTTTTTTTTTTTTTTTTTTTTTAAGGCTTTTTTTGTTTGTTTCAGCCAAGGAATGATGCATGCTAAAGATTAATCTTTATTTTTCCTCACTTGGTTTTTCGAAGAATACCACCATTTCAGTCCCCAATGAACATGGCACTTGTTTGTTTCTTCCCTTCTAATTTATTCTAGATTTTCAAGTGTTTTCTTCAGTAATGATGCTTTCTCCTGCAGCTCAGGTCTGCTGTCTCCATAGTTGCTGAAGACTCAGTTTAGAGCAAGCATTCTGCACTCAGATATCAGTTTCCCATTACTTAGATTCTTCAAGTTTTTAAAGCAGCAGTTCTGTCATCAATAAAGCTTCTGTTCTCACAGATGAGTAGGTCTTATTTTCTAAAGAATGTGCCGTTGGCATCGTGGCACAGCGGAAACAAATCCGACTGGGAACCATGAGGTTGTGGGTTCACTCCCTGGTTGTGGGTTAAGGATCCAGCGTTGCCATGAGCTGTGGTGTGTAGGCTGCAGACGTGGCTCGGATCTGGTGTAGCTGTGGCTGTGGTGTAGGCCGGCAGCTGTAGCTCCAATAAGACCCCTAGCCTGGAAACCTCCATATGCTGTGGGTGCAGCCCTAAAAAGACAAAAGACAAAAAAAGAGAAAGAATATGTGGTTGATTTACAAGTTTCAAGAGAATTTCAGCCAAAGCCTCAGGATCTGTATGTTCTTCTAAAAGCATTGATCCCTGAAAAAAGGCATTCATTGATTGTAGGACTCCTAGCTTACACTGGGCTGTTAAAGATAGATTGGGGATTTAATTCTTTGTTTTGTTTTGTTTTTTTGTTTTTTTAGAGCCGCACCCGAGGCATATGGAGGATCCCAGACTAGGGGTCTAATCGGAGCTGTAGCCCCTGGCTTACACCACAGCTGACTGCAAGGCCGGATCCTTAACCCATTGAGCCATAGGAGAATTCATTAATGTGTTCTTTATATAAATCCACCATGTAGTGATTTAAGCACTAGAACAATTGATATTTATTTATTTCAGTTTTTAATATTTATATGCAAGAAATTTTATCTCCTTTTTTTTTGCGTGACTTTTTCTTTTGTTGGCATTGTTAACATTTGACTTTAAAACCAATAATGATTATTAGATTCATTGATTTAGCATTATTGATTATTGCAATGTGCCCATAAACTTTGCTAGGTCCTTGCCCTCAAGGAGTTAATGGGCTAAGTGAGAAGGCAGTTTGGGTTCAGAGTGGCTTAAGTAGTCATGTGACACCCCCTCTCCAAGGCATTTTGATAGATAAATTATTTTCTTAGCCCTGTGTTTTCAGGCAATCATGGCAGAAGGAAAACAGCATGCCCTGTGTGTTGGAGTCATGAGGATGTCTGCAGAAGATATGTAAGTCTCTGATTAGGTCCCCTTAGCTTTTGAGATATAGGTAACCTATGCAGGAGGCGTCGGAATTAAAGGTGAAATTTGCTCTCATACATTCCACATCTTACAGATATTTAAGCACTGAAGCCTCATTTTTTATTTTTCCTAATAACACTTAGGAAGCCATTGATGCCTATTTTTGTCTCTGGGATTGCATTCTTTTTTAAGCACTCTGAAAAGAACCTGTGTGCCAACACAGCTGTTTTATATGTATGTAGTATTTTTAGTAATTTTTAAATTTTATTTATTTATTTATTTTATTTATTTATCTTTTGAGGGCTGCACCTGAGGCATATGGAGGTTCCCAGGCTAGGGGTTTAATCCGAGCTGTAGCCAGAGCTGTAGCCGCCGGCTTACGCCACAGCCACAGCATCGCCAGATCTGAGCCGCCTCTGCGACCTACACCACAGCTCATGGCAACACCGGATCCTTAATCCACTGAGCGAGGCCAAGGATCCAACTCACACCCTCATGGTTCCTAGTCAGATTCATTTCCGCTGTGCCCCGACAGGAACTCCTTATTTATTTATTTAGCTTTTTAGGGCTGAACCTGCAGGAAGTTCCCAGGCTAGGGGTCAAATCGGAACTGCAGCTGCTGGCCTGTACCACAGCCACAGCAATGCCATCCTGAGCTGCACCTGTGACCTATGCCACAGCTCAAGGCAACGGAGGATCCTTAACCTGCTGAGCAAGGCCAGGGATTGAACTCCCATCCTCATGGATACTGGTTGGCTTCTTAACCCGCTGACCCACAGTGGGAGCTCCTAGGAATTTTTTTAATTTCGTATGATTTTTTTTTTTCTTTTTGCCTTTTCTAGGCCCACTCCTGTGGCATATGAAGGTTCCCAGGCTAGGGATCGAATAGGAGCTGTAGCCACCAGCCTACACCAGAGCCACAGCAACACGGGATCCGAGCCACGTCTTCGACCCACACCACAGCTCACGGCAACACCCGATCCTTAACCCACTGAGCGAGGCCAGGGATGGAACCCACAACCTCATGGTTCCTAGACGGATTCGTTAACCACTGAGCCACGATGGGAACTCCTCGTATCATTTAAATTAGTTTTGGGGAAAGACATTTTGCTGCTAGTTTTTAAAAACAGTGACATAATTCAGCACCACAGAGTAGTTATCTTATAATTTGACCTGGTGGTATAAAATATTAAGGAAATATTAAAGATATGGTACCAGAATACAGTCAGTATGCTTAAAAATATTGGGGCTCATTTGATGACCAAATTATTCCTATTACTTTAGTTTCAGGGCTAATGATAACACTTTGATGTTCTCCTGGTTTGATGACATTATTACTGTTTCTATAGATGCACTAGTTAGATCCCTAGAATCACTTTAAAACATGAACTGTAGCAGAGTACTATAGTTTAATATAGGTGATAATGTTAGTGTAATAATTTAAAAAAATCCCCTACGTGTGGCTCAACAATTGTGAAATAGTAATGTACCCTGAATTATATTTACCATAGTAAGCCTATAAAAATGTGTAACAGGAGTTCCCGTCATGGCGCAGTGGAAATGAATCTGACTAGGAATCGTGAGGTTGTGGGTTTGATCCCTGGCCTCACTCAGTGGGTTAAGGATCCAGTGTTGCTGTGAGCTGTGGTGTAGGTTGCAGAGGCGGCTCAGATCCGGCGTTGCTGTGGCCGTAGTGTAGGCCGGCAGCTCCAATTCGACCCCTAGTCTGGGAACCTCCATATGCCGTGGGGGTGGCCCTAAAAAAGACAAAAGACCAAAAAAAAAAAAGTAACAATATGTTTATGTGCTTTATTCCTTCTACAGTGAGAAAGTCAACAAAGGAATTGGTATTGAAAATATCCATTATTTAAATGATGGGCTGTAGCATATGAAGACATATAAATGAGCCTCAGAAGGAATGTACTTGGGCTAAATATGGATATTGTGCTGTATCTGTGTTTGTGTCTGTGTGTGACAGCATGAAGGCAATACCTCTGTGGTTATGCTTAATAAATTCGACAGATGCTAAAACGCTGTTAGCTTCAAAAATTATATTTTCTTAAACTCACATTAAATTTGGGTAATAAACTTGGACATTAAAAGGTATCTGGTAAGAAACCAAACTCAGACAACTTAATGTCCTTTCTCAGGCTAACGATTTAAGATGAACGGCAAGACTTGGTAAATGAACTTGCTGTATGGCTGACATCCCCCCCGCCCTGTGAATATGACTACTTAATGGGGCTTGAAGCTAGACTAGGATTTTTATCCCAGGGAACCTAGTAGTGCCCCCTCTCTTTTGTGTGTGTGTTTTTTTTTGTTTGCTGTGGTTGTGTTTTTTGTTTTTTTGCTGTACCCATGGCCTATGGAGGTTCCGAGGCTAGGGATTGAACCTGGATCACAGTTGCTACCAGGTGCAGCAATGCTGGAGCCTTAACTCATTGTGCCACAAGGGAATTTCTGCTGTGGTTGTTTTTATTTTCATTTGGAAATATTCTCTTCATTATGGAAAATTCTGAACATTTAGGAAAGTATGGGGAGAAGAGGATAATGGACATTCTCTGTATCCATCACCCAGCTTCAATTCCCGGCCAATATTATTTCATCTATATCTCACTCATTCCTTCCCACTCCACTCCCCAATTATGAAGCAAATCTCAGATATATTGATTCATCCATAATTTTTTTTTTCTTTTTTGGCCGCCCCCCGGCATATGGAGTTCTTGGGCTAGGGATCAGATCTGAGCAGCAGTTGCAACCTACTGCTGTGGTATTGCCCACTGTGCTGGGTCAGGGATTGAACCTGAATCCTGATGCTCCAGAGGTGCCTCGATCCTGTTGCACCACAGTGGGAACTTCCATAATTTCTTTAATATGTATCTTTAAAAGATAAGTGTTTTTTTGGAGTTCCTGTTGTGGCTCAGCAAGTTAAGAATCCAACTAGTATCCATGAGGATGTGGGTTCAGTCCCTGGCTTTCCTCAGTGGGTTAAGGATCTGGTGTTGCCACGAGCTGTGGTGTAGGTTGCATGTTCCATGTTGCACAGGCTGTGGCTGTAGCTGTGGCCGGCAGCTGCAGCTCTTATTTGACCCCTAGCCTGGGAACTTCCACATGCTGCAGGTGCAGCCCTAAAAAGCAAAACAAAACAAAACAAAAAGATAAGTTAAAAAAAAACTATAGTATCATATCACAGCTACAATTTTTAACTTTATTAATATGAACAGATATCTGGACTGTGTTCAAATATGTGACAAATTGACCTCTCTTTTATTAACGGTTGGTCTGCTTGAAATTGGTACCTTACAAGATTATTTAAGTCCCTTTTAATCTATAAGTTCCCCCTCCTTCATTTTCCCTTTAAATTAATTAAGCAATCAAATTGGGAGTTCCCATCGTAGCACAGCAGAAACGAATACGACTAGGAACCATGAGGTTGCGGGTTCAATCCCTGGCCTCACTCAGCGGGTCAAAGATCAGGCGTTGTGTGAGCTGTGGTGTAGGTCGCAGAAGAGGCTCGAATCTGGCATTGCTGTGGCTGGGGTGTAGACCAGCGGCTACAGCTCCGATTTGACCCCTAGCCTGGCAACCTCTACATGCCGCGGTTGCGGCCCTAAAAAGACAAAAAAAAAAAAAAGGAAGAATGAAATTAAATTGTTTTGTCTTATAGTTTCCTCCCATATTTTGGATTTTGTTGCAGCTGGGCCTCCCAAGATACAACATAGATGAAGGGGCTGACTCAGATTGAGAAACTATTTTCCACCAGCAAAACCTTGGAGATTCCCAGGTTAGAATATAAATGTATTAATTTATAGTGATAAGAGTGCTTAAGATAAGCAATTAGTAAACAATAATCTTATCAGTAACAAAATTAGAAATTCTCTTTCAGAGCAGGATTCTCAATAGCTAGTCTCATTTCACGTACTAGTTTCAAATTTAGATGTCTCCCCGTTTGGGGGAGAGGCACTCTATTCGAGGTCTATAGCTCCTTATATGCTTAAAAAGAAAATATCTAAGTCACTTATGTCAAAACCAAACTGAACCTTTTTTGTTGGTACTAAGATAATGTTAATTGACCAAGATTGCCTGTGAAGTGTTGGCAATGAAAAACAAAGCACACACACATATTAGAGAAGTTTTATTTTTCTGGTTTCAGAAATAACTTATCCATGTTTCTAACAACCATTAGAGTGAGGTGCAGGGAACACTTTTAAAATATTCAGCATCATCTGTGCTTGTTTTTCTCCTGTGTTCAGGTACACTGACCTTGTTGCCTTGGTTATGTGGACTAAATATGTATGTTTCCTGCTTCCCCTGGGTCTGAGGCCTCAGGTCATAGAGTTAATCAGAGGTGTCACTTTGCAAGTGGGAGTCCAGTCTGTTTCTAAACGTTAGGTGATGGAGGGAAGCCAATTCAAAGAGGCTAAACTAGCAGATATATCAGCCTCTTTATGTACCATGATCAAAGGAAACAGTTTACCCACATTCCAGAGAGTAGGAATAAAGGGAGAGCCTATTTTCTTGCAGGCAATGTGTCTTCAGTTCATTTTTAGTTTCAAAATTAATTCTGTGTCAAGCCAGCCTACAGTCTAATCATTTTTGTGTATCTGACAAACTTTTTTCTCAGCCCAGGTCAGTTCAGCTCAGTTGACATTTGTTGAATATCCACTAGGTTCTAGGTTTGTGGCACAAAGATGAATAATACACAAGTGGTCCTTGCTCTTAAAGAGCTTCCCATCTAGTGAGTAAATTTACATTTTGAAAAATCTGGGTAATGGTGGCAGCCCACTACCAGTTTATAAAGTCAGTAGGAAGTTACTAATATTTTTCCAATTTTAGTTGTCAAAATTTACAAATTATACATGAACCAAATATAAAATATTCCTTTGGAGTTCCCATCGTGGCTCAGTGGTTAACGAATCTGACTAGGAACCATGGGGTTGAGGGTTCGATCCCTGCCTCATTCAGTGGGTTAAGGATGCGGCGTTGCCGTGAGCTGTGGTGTAGGTTGCAGACTCGGCTTGGATCTGGCATTGCTGTGGCTGTGGCTGTGCTGTGCTGTTTCCTAGCCTGGGAACCTCCATATGCCGCAGGTATGGCGCTAGAAAAGGCAAAAAGACAAAAAAAATAAAAATAAAAATATTCCTTAGATAATATCCAATGTGAGGTTAAAAAAAATCCAGGAGTTCCCATCATGGTGCAGTGGTGAAGGAATCCGACTAGGAACCATGAGGTTGCGGGTTCGGTCCCTGCCCTTGCTCAGTGGGTTAAGGATCCGGCGTTGCCGTGAGCTGTGGTGTAGGTTGCAGACGCAGCTCGGATCCCACGTTGCTGTGGCTCTGGCGTAGGCTGGCAGCTACACCTCCGATTGGACCCCTAGCCTGGGAACCTCCATATGCCGCGGGAGCGGCCCAAAGAAATAGCAAAAAAAAAAAAAAAAAAAAAAAAAAATCCAGATGTCTTGGCATTGTAACAGTTTAGCATTCCAACTCAAAGCTGTCCCACTGTGCAGTAAAAGGCCTGATCAACCCTCTTTTAGCAGACTACTATAGTAGTTTGGTAGTGTTCTGTTGGTAGCTGCATTTTTCCTTTTTTTTTTTTTAATGTTCTGGACTCAAAACAAGCAGCTGGATTCATCCCAGAGGCAGCCATGAACATTTCCAATTCGATGGATTTGACAGTCCCCAAACACAAAGTCATATGGCAAGAAAAAAAATAAAGTCATGTGGCATTTATCAAATAACGATTATATCCAGTTAAGATCCCCCCGCACATACAAATCAGCTGCCGATGATACCATATTTCCAAGCATATTTCAGAAGATATGGGAAATGGCTAAATTTTAGAGGTATTTTGTTATAATAAATATTTCACTTTTTTGTTGTTCCTGAGAATATTAATACTGTAGCAATTATATATTAGTGGGAATATGAAATGAATGCATGCTCGACAAAAAATGTTTTAATTTTGTTTATCGAGGTTCCTTAATTTTGAGAATATATATCTCTCAAGGCTCTTCAGGGAACTCAAAATGTTTCAATTTCTAAAGGAGTATCCACTAAAACTCATTTATAATTGTGAAAAAAAGAAAATGTATGCATCCTATGTCAATAAAACCATCACTTCTGAGGTCTCCAGCAATCAGAAACTTACTCAAGTTATATTTAATAACCTGTAAGCATTAGGCCATTAAAATATATTTTGAAAGCCCTTCAGAACACTTTATGTTTAGTGTCATTCGTTGTATTAAGGCAGTAAAAATTAGACTAAATATAATTATATAAATTTTTAATATCCTAGTCTCTCAGCAATAGTTCCTAAAGAAATCATGCCTGTCAACATGGAGACTGATACATGTAAATGCATAGTTTGTATTATATGTATTCTATCTTTTTACACATTGTATGTATACTTTATTATACTTTTTTTATAGCAGGTGAAAGAAAAAAGTAAATATAATGAACTATAACACTAATTTGTTTAATATTATATTAAAACTAATTAAGTACTGGAGTTCCTGCTGTGGTGTGGTGGGTTAGGGATCTGGTGTGGCCTCTGTGGCAGTGTAGGTTTGATCCCCAGCCTGGTGCAGTGGGTTAAGGATCTGGTTGCCACAGCCGTGGTGTAGATTGCAGCTGGGGCTCAGATGTGATCCCTGGCCCGGGAACTTCCATATGTCATGAGTGCGTGGGGTGGGGGTAGGGGGACAACAAAACAACTAATTGCGTCCTTATAAAGGACTACAGTTCCCTCAGAACAGGAGTGAATGAAGGGGATTGAGAACCAGTTTTAAAATCTGTTGAGACTCAGTCTGGTTGGTTGGTTGGTTGGCTTAGGAGGCTGGCCTCTATATATGGAAAGGCATACAAGATATGATTCACTGGAATTTCTCCTAATAATATCATATTATTAGAACAGGTCATGGGGAGGAAAAATAGATAAAAACATCCAAACTAATTAGCATGATCAATATTTGCCTCTTGGATCGAAAAATTAAAGAACACCAAAATTTTATGCCTGAACATTTTGAGAAATAAAAGACCCATTAGTGAAATAATTTTTACTTAAGACCTAGTTATTACAGAGAATGACATGACTTACTATTGTCCAATTCTAATTAAATGATTATCTGATACATTTTAAAAATACCATTTTAAAAGTAAAATGATTGATTTCCACGCCACAATTTTTATTGCTATTCTTGCTCCATTTCCCAGTTTTAAAATACTTTCATTTTAGGCAATATGTGAATTATAAGGGCTTCTAGGGCATAATCATTTACTTCACTACCTTCAATTCCATTGTAAATGTTCTTAAAACGCTACCATGGGGGGCGGGGAATCTCCTGAATTTAAAATACACAAAGATTTACTTTTAATTTTTTTGGCCGCACCTGTGGCATGTGGAAGTTCCTGGGCTAGGGATCAAAGCCATGCAGCAGTTGTGAACTGCTGCATAGCTTCAGCAATGTTGGATCCTTAACCTTCTACATCACAGGGGAACTTTCTTACTTTTCTTTTAATTTTTTTATCACGATACTTGATTGTCAACAATAGCTAATAATATTCTTTTAATCTATGGTGAAATAACTAATTTCTTCTGGTTTTCATAAGCCAGGTGAGCAAAACACTGTTTTAAGAAATAAATCATTTAAGCACTTACTTAGAGAAAGTGCCATTTCTCCAAACATATGCCTTGAAAACAAATGAAATTCAATTACCTTTTTGTCTCAGGGAAAGCCATATTGGGGAGACTTTTGAGGGTGGGCAATCCATTTTTATTCCTACCAAATGCTGATAATGTCCTTCTATGCTGATGCATGATGAAACCCTGAGGCTTGGAAACTTGCAAACCAGTAAGATGGTTTTGTGATGAAACTGCATTTTAGATTGACACCGTTTAATACTTGAATGAACTTAAATTTGAGGCAACTTTTTTATAAAAGCAGCACGCACTTCTGGTTTTGTTTCCCTCTAAGTTGGGCATAAAATACCTGTTTCTGCAGACCAATATTTTAACAAATTTTTAGTTTCTCATGATCTGAAAGATTTTGTATGCACTTCTTTGTCTGGATACTCTTTTCATCAGTTCTAATGCTGCCCCAGTAAGAATTCAATTTTAAAAGCCAAAACTCACTTTTCACTTAAACATCTGGATTAAATTGGTCAGGGTGAGGAGGATGGGAGGAGAGTCCTTTTTGCTCTGTAGGCTCTGGACAGCTTTCTTAGAGAGTTGACTTATTCAGGATTAGGAAAAAGTATGCTTTTGCATGACTAATATCTCTACAGTTCGCTTTTGTAAGCTTTTTAGATTTAAGAAAGTTCAGCTTCATTTAGTGGGATAACAGCAGTCTCTAACCCATCAAATTAATGTCTGTCTCCTAAATAGCTTTCAAAAAGGCACACGACTGGAAGATATTTTTCACTGGCAATACTTTATTCTGTTTAAAACATAGTAGGGGCTAAAATGCAGTAACAACTTGGAAACTGATGCTGCATTATTTTATGTTTAACAAGGTAAGGTTTTTATATTTTGTAAAATGTTTTGAAAGAAGTCCACAAAGTAATTCTGCTTTCTTGCTCCCAAATGCAGAGGTCTGAGAAAAAGCACATGGCCTTGTGAGCTTCTGGGTGTTGTCAAACCCAATTCTCTCTCAAGTACTGATGCCCAGATGCATTTACTGGGGATGGCAAGAGTCTCACTTAAGCAGTTTTTGTCGATATAAAGGGAAGCATCTTGGTTAAAATGTGAGGAGAAAGAAATCATACTGATTTGGGCAATTTCGGCTCTAATAATGTCTAATTTGGTATGAAAGGGGAACATGTTCTAAGTTAATGTCCTTAAAAGCAGCTTCCAATTTTTGCCTTAAAAATATTTACTCTATAAAAAAGCTGCTCAAGGAAGAGCTGTTTTATTGCATGGCACAGATTCAATCTACAGATATTATCTTAGAACTATTAATTAAGGAATTCCCTTGTGGCTTTGAATATTCAATACCAGCTGTTATTCACATCAATATTTTAATATTTTACCAGAAAGATATTTAATGAAAAGAATTGATAAAGCTTAACTGTATAAAGTGCTGGTTAAATTTGTTCAAATAGGTCAGAAGGAAAGGGAAGTAACATTCATTGAGCACCTATTATATGCACAAGCCCTACTTACATATCTTGCTTAATCTTTATGACTATCCCATAAGGTGGATTTTAATTCTCATTTTACAAACAAGAAAACTAGTATTCCAGAAGGGTTATATAACTTTCCTGAAGATACATTGCTAATAAATGGCAGAATTGGGATTTGAACCAAGGTGTCCCTGATTGCAAAGCTTGTTATGCAGAAAATTCTCCCCTCATATTTCATAAAATGTTAACCTCGGCCCACAGCTGCATCACCATCTTTGTTGATGGGTTACTGGAGAGAAGTGTAAGTTGACCAAGTCTCAGTCGCACAGTGGGAAAATATGGGTGGGATTAGAATGTGGTGAGAGTGGGTTGCTTGCACAGTGTGCTTCTGAAAGAATGTTCTTCTGTTCCCTCTTCATCAGCAGGGTATTCTGAGAGAATCCTTTGAAATTGAACTTAGTCCTAAGGTATGAACTTTTTCTGTTAGTCACCCTCAAGCTAGGTGATTTGCGATCATTTAAAAGTTACACCATTTAGAAGCCTTTCCTGGATTTTTTTTTTTTTTTTTTTTTTGCCATTTCTTGGGCCGCTCCTGCGGCATATGGAGGTTCCCAGGCTAGGGGTCCAATTGGAGCTGTAGCCACCAGCCTATGCCACAGCACCGTGGGATCCGAGCCAAGTCTGCAACCTACACCACAGCTCACGGCAACGCCGGATCCTTAACCCACTAAGCAAGGCCAGGGATCGAACCCACAACCTCATGGTTCCTAGTCGGATTCATTAACCACTGTGTCACGACGGGAACTCCTGGATTTTTTTTTTTTTAGAAAAGGATACAAGGAAGAGGGTTAGTTAAATGGGGAGATGAGAGTATACTGACTCTAAGGTGAAAAGGCAGAACTAGAGGTATACGCCCAAAGATAAGTCTGGAAAAGGATTAGTAAACATGAAAATGAATGATGGGAGCAGTTTGGTTCAATTATAATCTAAGGAAAAATGCTGAGGGTTTTTGTATTTTGCTCCAGATCTAATGAGTTAATTTTGAAAAGAGCCAGTGATTGAATTCGTGCAAGGAGATGGCCTGGGGCCTGCTAAAAGTCAGGTTGCAATTTCCATAGCATTCAAGACAACCAGAAAAATAAATAGGACTTTTAAAAGAAACTACAAATTTTTTCCTATTCACATGTCAGCTGGGGAGGGGTGGGGTAGGGGGCTTGTCTCACACTTATGGAATTGGCTAGACCTGTGTGTGAAGTACACACTGGATTTCAAAGACTTGATTTAAAAAAGAATGCAAACTATCTCATTTTTTCCCCTGTTCATTACATGTTGAAATGACAATATTTTAGATCTATTGGGTTAAATAAAATATACTAAAAGTGATTTCACCTGTATCTTTTTATTTAATTAATTAATTTGTCTTTTTAGGGCCGAACCCCACAGCATATGGAGGTTCCCTACACCACAGCTCACGGCAATGCTGGATCCTTAACCCAGTGAGCAAGGCCAGGGATTGAACCTCTGTCCTCAAGGATGCTAGTCAGATTCGTTTCTGCTGAGCCACAATGGGAACTCCTAACCTGTAGCTTTTTAAATGGGGCTCACATATTTCTACTGGATGGCACTGGGATGGAGCACAGGCAGTACTCCCTTGGCTTCCTTCTGGAGTTGAGGCCCTTAGAGTGGCAAATATGGAAAAGGTGATGCCCAGTGCCAGGGGGTTTCCATTGCGGTGCAGTGGGTTAAGGATCTGGCCTTGTCTCTGCAGCTGCTCTGGTTGCCGCTTTGGCATGGGTTTTATCCCTGGCCTGGGAACTTCCACATACTGCAGGCGTGGCCAAATATAAATAAATAAAAAATAGGAGTTCCCGTCGTGGCGCAGTGGTTAACGAATCTGACTAGGAACCATGAGGTTGCGGGTTCAATCCCTGGCCTTACCCAGTGGGTTAACGATCCGGCGTTGCCGTGAGCTGTGGTGTAGGTTGCAGGCGAGGCTCGGATCCCGCGTTGCTGTGGCTGCTGCAGCTCCGATTCGACCCCTGGCCTGGGAACCTCCATATGCCGCGGGAGCAGCCCAAGAAATAGCTAAAAAGACCAAAAAAAAAAAATATATATATATATATATATATATATATATATATATATATATATATATAGTCTTCCATAAAGCTAGGACCACTTTTTCTCTTTTCTCCTCAGAGATTATGGACCTGATGTTTTGACTATTAGAACATCCTATTTATTCAACACTCTGAGTACCTTTGTGGATGGATGTCACTAGAAGCATTTCTTATTTTTTTTTCAAATGCAAGCCTGGTGCATATTAAGGGCATCTTTCCTCACTCCCATCCATCCATTCACTCATAGAAAATCTGTCTTATTTTTAGTCTCTTCATAGTAGAGCTTTCACTAAATTGCCAAAGCAATGGCAAAAGCAATGTAACCATTCTTGCAAAGAATCAGTGAAAACTACTAAAGAAATGAGAATTACATGGGTTAAAAGAAATAGTATTTATCAAATTGAGGACTTTTAAGGCAACAAGGATTACCATATTCTAATACTAAACAGTGGCTTATTTTATTGCTCATGCAAAGCTTACATAAACTAATTGTTTGATTCCTTGTATGAATCATGTGTTTGGGCTTTTTGCTTTCCACAAAATACCAGGCCTATTGTTGACCTCATAGATAGTAAATATACACAAGGAATTGTATAGTGTACAGACTCTATACTAATAAAGGTGGACATCTTTTTTTATTATGCTAGAGACCCCAGATATACACCATAATTCATCATTTCATACTTTCTAAATAAGTCATTTCCCCCATTACCCTTTAAATACTTTATAGTATTTTATTATTGTTGGTACTGGAATTGAGTGATCTTTTTTTAATTAGAGTTAGGGGACTCCTTTGCGGAGGTTGGCAAAAATTTCTGAATGCCAAAAGAAAGCTAAATTTTTACAAACATGCTCTTCACATAACTACCCAGACATGCATTGAATGCACCAATCCAAGTCAGCTGGCACTAAAAAGAACACAATATTTTAAACAAATGAGTGGGAAATTAGTGGTACATCATTACTAGACTCTGTGCTTTCAGTAACTTTTCTTTTTTCTTTTTGTCTTTGTCTTATTAGGGCTGTACCCGAGGTTCCCAGGCAAGGGGTCCATTAGGAGCTGTAGCTGCTGGCCTATGCCAGAGCCACAGCAACGCCAGATCCGAGCCACGTCTTTGACCTATACCACAGCTCATCAGCTCATGACAATGCCAGATCCTTAACCCACTGAGTGAGGGCAGGGATCGAACCCGCAATTTCATGGTTCCTAGTCGAATTCATTTCTGCTGCGCCACGACAGGAACTCCAGGGTTATAGTTTTTGGCCTACTGAATGCATGATGGTCAAATCTGTAACTACGACCTCAGGAGCACTATTTTCTGTTTTACTGACTCAGATTTTATCTACAAGACTAGGTATAAATAAGTTCGAAGAGACAGCATATTATTTAAGACAACCAACATTTTATAAAGGAATAATCATGTATAAAAATACAATCAAGAGCATCAATTCAGTTTAAAAAGCAATTGTTTCCTAGTACCCACTAGGAAATCAAACAATGGAATGCATTCTCTATTTATTACAACTATACCTTGATACACTACTGTACTTGAAGGTGATAAATACAGTAGAACAAATTTCATTTTTTACTCACACTGAACATGATTTGATTTGTAGTAATTACATATAAGACCACATATTAGGGTAACTGATAAAAGGGTTTTATTATTTTTCAAAATTAATAACCCTTCATTTTAACCAAGAGCCCCACTGAAGAAAATTGGATAAATTAAAACAAAGGGTTTTATTTTTATTTATTTTTTGTCATTTTAGGGCCGTACCTGCAGCACATGGAAGTTCCCAGGCTAGGGGTCGAATCGAAGCTGTAGCTGCCAGCCTATGCCACAGCCACAATGCGGGATCCGAGCCATGTCTGCAATCTACACCACAGCTAACAGCAACACCGGATCCCCAACCCACTGAGCGAGGCTAGGGGTCAAACCCTCAACCTCATGGTTCCTAGTTGGATTTGTTTCTGCTGTGCCACGATGGGAAATCTCCTATTTATTTATTTATTTATTTATTTATCTTTTTAGGGCCACACCCATGTCATATGGAGGTTCCCAGGCTAAGGGTTGAATCGGAGCTACAGCTGCCACCCTACACCACAGCCACAGCAATGCCAGATCCAAGATGCGTCTGCCACTTACACCACAGCTCATGGCAACGCTGGATCCTTAATCCACTGAGCAAAGCCAGGGATTGAATCCGAGTCCTCATGGATATTAGTCTGGTCCATTAACCACTGAGCCACGATGGGAACTCCAAAACAAAGGGTTTTACACACTACTTTGATGATCAAATTTGAAGCCTGAGGCCTGCTTGAGGAAATTCTCTTTCTCGTTTGCAAAAGCTGTGGGAGACCATTAACATTACAAGGTCAATTTCAGAAAATACTGATCTCTAAAATATCATGGTCTCACACCCTATGGGGACTTATGGATCTAACTCAATATGGCATGTGCAGACCTGATGACAGAAGTCATCTCAAATATTTCACACATTTACTTATTTTTGGGGGCCACATCGGCAGCACATGGAAGTTCCCAAAATCGGAGCTGTAGCTGCCGGCCTATACCACAGCCACAGCAACACCAGATCCTTAACCCACTGAGCAAGGCCAGGGATCAAACCCACATCCTCACGGATACTACTCAGGTTCGTTACCACTAAGCCATGACAGGAACTCCCTATTCCACACATTTATAAACATAGAAGTTATTGGGTGCACCATCCATAAAGCTGGGTAGCCGCTGAAATTAGGCAAATGGCATAGTAATCCAAAGTGAATGATGAGGTTAAGGCCTCCACACCCAAAGCTGTTGGATATGGTGCAACTATGAACATGGGAAAAATTTCAGATTTGAACAGGTAAAGAAAAACCAGGATAGACTCAACACAGGTAAGTGAAATTGCCAGACTACCAAAAGAAGTTCTTCAAACGAGATTTCCGCAGAACTTGTTTGCTCCGCAGGAGTAGATAAACCTCAGCTGATAAAAGTTTTATCCAAGCCACAGCTGAGAGCTTGATTAACTGGGAAACAACACAGTTAAATATTATATTCTTTATAGTCACCACTCCAATTTCAGTATCTGCATAGAGAAATACAGAGGGTTACATTGAAATTGTGTATGATGAGGAACGCCACTAAATTAGCTCCCAGGAAAATTATTAATCTTTATAAGTAATTCTTATTTTTTCTCACAGGGATAGATTTCAACTTTCACTTTAACAGTGGCTGAGAACATTTCCTTTGCTGCTTGCTTGTGGATGTTGAGAAAGCAAATCCACTGGCACTTGCAAAGGCTTAGAACATAAACTAACACTAGAAGTAACAGAAACATGAGGCTAAAAGTTGTACTTTAATCACAAAATCACAGAGATTTCATTTGCATATCTTAGAAAGCTAAAAAGTTTTATTTTTAACCAATCAGCAAAAATGTGCCAGACTTTTAATGTTCATAATTTAGAATTATCACATAAATATATTACTTATAAATATAAGCTTTATTTGTAAAATTATTCTTAAACATTTCTTTCCAACACACTTGAAATTTTCATATGTGATTTAAGGAAAAAAACCCACCCTATTTAAAAATGTACTGCTAAACTTCAATGTGCGAATAAACCAGTGTCACCAAACTGAAAAAGAGAAAAAACACAGAAAAGAAACATACTGTGTTGGATATTTGTTTGTTACTACAAATGATGACAATGTGTCCTACATAGTGATCATATACATGCTCTTGTTTCTAGTCATTGTCAGAACCATTTGGAGGTAGGAAAATCAATGCATCACTGAAAATATGCCCAAATGCCCTAAGACGGTATACCCCATACATCATCACATGCATCTGATTAGGCGTCAGTCCATTAAAAGTAACAGCCATATCTGAACAACACCCTTCTACCACCTGGTTGGGGTGATTAGTCATTGCCTCTTTAATAAAAAGCCCAACAGATTTGGTATTAAATACATCTTTTCCTTCAGCGTCTTCTGCATTTTCTGCAAACACTCCAGCATATTTCAGGCAGACTGCTAGCTGCTTATCTTCAGATATCTTCCAAATCATCCCTCCCTGTTCGGGACACTTTTCAGGAATATCGAGAAGGCTGTTAAGTCTTTTCATTGATTCTATACTTAAGACAATTCCTCCTTCCACACTCACATATTCAAGGTCTCCAGATTTTACAGTGTGGCCTAGATAGAAAGGTTGTGATGGATCCTTTTTTAACAAAAAGTACTTTAAGTTTTCAATAATAGCAAACGTCGTGGGGCGTGCAAGGAAGAACCAGTTGTATTGGTCTCTATATTTATCAAAGGCGTATTTGTAAGCTTTTCTCATCATTAACCACATGTCATTTGTTTCCATGTTAATTGACTCAAACACTTTAACATTTTCAGAACTGAAGAACTCTGCTTGGTCACAGTGTTTGGTCCAAGTCTCTTTCACTGCAGCCCATAGACTCACATCTTTGGGTTTTACAAGGATGATACAGTATACCTGAAAGCTCTTACTGAGCTCCATGCGTTCATCCTCTGAAATTTTCAAGATATCTTCTTTATTAGGAGCTTGTAGGTGATGGTGCTCATGGTGGTGCATTCTATTTCCATGAAAAATCCTAATGTGTCCTAGCATAGTGATCAAGGCACAGAAAATGCTTCCGAGCATTACACCCTTCAAAAATGAACTGCTTTCAGAAAGCATTTTTCCTATAAAGAAGAGAAAGATCCTTAAGATACTGAATAGAAAAAGATTAGTCTAGGGATTTGATTTGGTATTTCTACTATCCTTATATTTTGATCTTAACGTTAAAAAAAAAAATGGGCTCCCAAGTTTGAAATTGAGTTAGTTGCAAATAGTACCAGAGAGTCTAAGAATTTTTTGCTTCCAATGGTATCTGATTACTGCCTGGTATAAACTGGAACTTTGCAGCAACACCTCTCTGTAGTAGAATTTTCTAGTAGGCTATTTTTGCACTTCATCTATGGGAATTTAATTAACCAAGTACTAAACTAAAGCACTAACCCCAGAAACCAATGTTACAGAGGTTGTCTGTCCATCATTCTCTTTAAAGGAGTTTTGTTTCGGGAGTTCCATAGTGGCCTAGTAGTTATAAGATTCAGCATTGCCACTGCTGTTGGCTCAGTTCAGTCTCTGGCTTGGGAACTTCCACATGCCAAGGGTATGGCCAAAAACAAAACAAAGTAAAGGAGTTTTGTTTCATAAGCTTGCATTATGATGTTTAAATACCTCTGTGGATATAGATGGACTTTTATATCAAAAACTTAAATTGAACAGATAAAACTACCTACAACTGGCAAATTGCCAATAGTTTCTGTGTTGGCCTTTGTTCTTAACCTAGTGCTTTATTTAACTGATGGCTGCTGTCCTTAGGTGTTCTGAGTACATCCAAATCAAGTTTCTTAAAATTGATACCATATACGTTAATATTTACCCTTTTGTTCCAAAGACTAAATGGTTTCCAATACAATATTCTAACTAACTGATGTAACAAAAGCCTATAATGAAAATAGTTATTTGAGAATTGAGTCAATATAGGCGTATCTGGGGACCATTAATGAACATTATTTCCTCGAAAGGCATTTTCTTATTCTTTGGGGAAGTAAAAAGGGAAAAGTCTATACTTTCATTTCAATTAGAAATGAAAAGAAAAGCCAACATTAAATACAACTGTTGAGATTTCCCCAATCTCCCTTCTTTCTCCACAAGGAATGTTCTACTGAGCTACTTAGATTTTCCCTTTGTCTCTTAAAGTTAAAAAGAGTCTTAGAAGCTACCTAATGTAATTTTATAGATAGGTAAACAGAAGGTCCACAGAGGTTAAGTAACAGATCTAAAGTTATAGTCAGTGATAGAATGGAACTAGAAATCAGATATCCTCACATCACCGTAATGACTTTTCTATTACAGAATAATGATCTCAACAGTGCTTCTACCCATATTATCGGAAATTTAATAAATTACTGAATAAACTTGTTTTCCTATAAAAGAAAAAAGGTAAGATCTGTTTTGATATTTTGCACCCAACATCAGTATGCTGCTACAAGGAAATCATTCCTTGGTTTTCTTCTAGAGGAAGTGGATTTTGACTTCCACTACCTTAGGACAAGGTGTGGAATAGCTTGACAGATTTAATTCCTACGCAGGGGTGAGAGCTGAGGTGGGGAAAGAGGTATGAAAGCTTTCCCGTGTCACTCACAGAACTTAGTCAACAAATGCAGGTCTAATAAGGAAAAAAGAATTGACAGGAAATGAGCTCTACTTAGAATTGTCAGATGTACTCTAAAATGAATTAGTTTATATAGGATTTTGGCATTATACAATTTTCATCATTTCTGGATAATATATAATTCACTAGTGTCTCTTAGCTTGATACGGCATATGTATGTCAGAATCCTTCCTGATGGGGATACTTACTACTTATGAATCATTTGCACAAATTTTTCTAAGGAGCAGCTTTTTTCTTTTTGCCGTCAGAAAAGGCAACCCCCCCCCCCCAAACCCCACTAGAGAGGCACATGATAGGATATTCGGTGCAAAGGAGAGGGAAACTTAAACCGCACACGGGCACAAACGAGGCACAAACTACCAGAGTGGCTTTTGAGATGAGTCTTTTTAGATGAAGGTGGTTGGGGTGGAGTATGGAAAAGGGAGGAGGATGAGATGAAGAAGAGAAGTGAGGGGGGAAATCAAGACCCCGAGGAGGGGCCAAGGGAGCGCCTCCAGGAAGGCGGCGCTACATCTGCCCGACTCACGGTTCCTCCCACTGCACCTGCCCGGGGACCCCGCGCGGAGCATGCTGGGAGTGGGCCAGGGCCCAGGCCTTCCCCGAAGAGGGGCGGGGCTGGGCCTCTCCGGGGGCCGCTCCAGGTGCCGGCCGATGCCCCTGCACTCACCCGCGTCTAGAACGGCTCAGGGGAGGGAAAGCGCAGCCGCGCACGTCTTTCCTCTCACGTTCGCGCGCCACTCGGTTACGTTCCCGGTCGGGCTGCTCTAGATGCAGGCGGTGTCTTCTCGTTGGTTTCACTAAAGGTGGGGAGGGCCAGGAAGTGGACGCCACGACAGCGCGGGCAGCGAGGCGGGGCCGTCGGCCCGCGCCGACGTCGCAGGGGCCGACACGCACGCAGCGCGCCCTTTCTCCCCGCCCCCCGCGGAGTTCAGAGGCGCGCGTCTTGGCGTGACCCGCACGCTCGCCCGTACCCAATGGGACGCCCGAGAGTCGTGCGTGCGTACGACCCACCGACACCTCCCACCGGGGCACCTTCCTGCCGTGGAAACTGCGAGAGTTAAGAAGTGCCTTGCAGGAGGCTGGGTTCCTGCGGGCTCGCTAGGTGGTTTCTCTGAGGAGCCTCTGCGGCATTGCGCTCTCACCTTGACCAGAGGGTGCTCCAGCCAGTACTCCCGGGCTGAGGTTAAATGCAGTGAGCTAGTCATCGAATTATGAGGGCAAGAATTCGCTATGGTTATTGGAATGCCATCTGAAGCCCTACTGTTCGGAATCCAGTCCTGTCTTCACCGCGTTCTTTGGTATGCTGGGGAAGTTACTTCACCTCAGTTCCCTCCTTTCTAAAGTACAGAAAATACCACAGTAGTGCGGTCTCACAGAAGACGAAATGAGATAGTGCCAAAGACCCAGCCTAGAGTAAGCATTCATGAACTGTTAGCTGTTATGTTGTTCATCCACATAGCACTAGCGCTTAACTGCCAGCACGCAGTGGACAATACGTATTTGTGGAAGTAATGATTGTTAGAGCTACAGATGAGGAACTTTCTAAAGGGCACACAGTAATTAACGGGAGAGGTGAAACAAGAATTCAGCTCTAATTACAAGTGTAGAGCTCTCTTTCTGCTAAATATGTGATAGGTCTTTTAAAATTCACGTTTGTGGAAGAAAGAGCTTTATGCTAAAAAGCATACATTCTTACATGTTTTTTAAATGTACTGTTAACAGAGTACATCCAAATATCTTTGGTGACAACGCAGGCCTAATTTCCTAAAGGCACATTTTTGAGTATTGGCAATGACCCAGTTTAAGTGGACTGAAGTTTTCAGGAAGCACTGAAATAATGAACAAATAGAATAGATTTTAGGTGATTACTCTCCTGGCAGCACTACCGTGAACAAAATTAGCCCCCTGCCTTCAAGGAACTCTCAGTCTAGCAGGGAAGAAAGACATCAAACAATTCATTACAAATGCATGAACTGTGGTGGTAGTATGTTCTGCAAGGGAATATAGAGATGAATTTTAGAACTAGAAAAGAGCTTAAGACTGGGGAGTATCTCCACTATATTTTGTTAAATAATATATATTGCCTATTGTCATATATTATTGTTGGTGCAAGTTCCTGTGCCCAGAGCATGGTGAAGCCAAACAAACTGAAACGTCGAAGTTTGGAGCAGAGAAAAGTTTACTGCAGGGCCGTGCAAGGCCACGGGGGGAGTGGTTCGCAGGGTAATTGAGGAGCTTGTGCACAGTTCTCCGATTGGCTGATGATGAGGTCATGATTCTTAGGCTCAAGGAGGTTTGGGGGCTGTGTTCTCAGGGTCATCAAGTAGTTAACATTTTCCACTTGGTGGGGGGGATTTTCACATTTGTAAAACAAGTAAGGAAATAGGCATCTGAGGTGGTTATCTAGGTACTTCAGAGAGGAGGTAAAGCGGAGGATATGGAGGAAGGGCCAGTCCAGGGAAAGCCCTATAGGGTCCTGCTCAGTTAGATTATACGTAAATAAACGTGTATGTATATATATGTACATAAGTGAAACAAGTTAGAGAATGTAATATTATACTTTGGTGAAAACAAAATTTTATATATGCGTACATATGTTTGCTGAGTTTGTATGAACAAGGGGAGTTAAAATCTCAGCAGGCTTATTGATCACATCAGGAGGTCGAGGTGTGGCTGATTAGCTGATTAGTTTTGTCTTTATACATCCTCTATTTTGTTTCACTGGTTATAACAACATTTGTTATTTTTGAGTTTGAAGAACAGCAAATAAAGGGATCTTTAAAATTAGAGGGATAAAATGAATAAGAAGGAAAGATACCAATAAAAATACCTTTTAAAGAGTGCAGAGAATCAGTCTCGCCTTGTAAAAAGGGACCAAGGAAAGACAGAAATGGCACTCAAAATTCAGAGGCAGTGACAAGGAGACAATTTTTTTTTTTTTTTTGTCTCTTTAGGGCGGCACCCATGGCATATGGAGGTTCCCAGGCTAGGGGTCAGATCAGCTGTAGCTGCCGGCCTACACCACAGCAATTCAGGATCCAAGTGGTGTGTCTGTGACCTACCCACTGAGTGAGGCCAGGGATCGAACCCTCATCTTCATGGATACTAGTCAGGTTCATTACCGCTGAGCCACAGTGAGAACTCCCCAGACAAGGAGACGATTTAAAATGCTGCTTCTTTGCAGGTTCGATCCCTGGTCTTGCTCAGTGGGTTAAGGATCTGGTGTTGCCATTAGCTGTGGTGTAGGTTGCAGGAGCCGCTCAGATCCTGCGCTGCTCTGGCCGTAGTGTAGGCCGGCAGCTACAGCTCTGATTCGACCACTAGCCTGGGAACCTCCATATGCTGTGGGTGTGGCCCTAAAAAGATCAAAAAATAAAATAAAATGCTCCTTCTTTCTAGTACAGGAAAGAATACCAACTGAAAATACTGATACAAAATGCTCTGAAACAATAAACCATGGGATTTTCAACACCAGAAGCACTATTGATGAGAAATGGTCTAAGAATCCAGTTCTCTACTTAAAGCAGAGCTTTTGCATCTGGAGTGAGGTGATTGCAATCTTAAAATGACTTTCCACATTGTAACCCTAATTAAAAATATATATGCAGTTAGTTTCTTCTATTTATAAATATTTGGCCCAGCAAACCCACATCTTGTAATCTCTCCTTCAGAAATTAAAGCACCAGCATATAAGGCTAAATGTATGTCATATGCATTGTTGTTTATAATAGTGGGAAATATCCATCAATAAGAGAATAGTTGAATTAATTACAGTGCATCCATATAGCATATAAGCATAAAATAAACAGTTTATTTCAGCTGCACTAAACACTTAACACACTAACCTGAACCTTGTTTGGGGTAGGGTTGCTTTTGAATTTGATTGCCTTCATGTACCCAGCCAGTAAGGCAAAACTGCATTGAAAACTGACAACACTGCATTTTTGGTAAAGCCCTCCTGCCAAGTGCATGCATTATTTAGTATGACAAGTCATTAATTTTTAGTAATTGGTGATCACTTTCATGTGAACACTCACATTTTCAAAATCTGTCCAAAGGCCTTTGGGAAATTAACATTGCTTTCCACAACAGTTCACTGGAATAATAAATATTGAAGAAAATCTAAAGTGGATTGTTTTCTGCATAACATCTTTTTGGAGGGTTAAAAATGTCTTCTATGTTTACTGAAATTAATACCTGTAATATATGTACCTCTTTTGCCCAGAATTTGACTACTGTTCATCTTCAATAAACAAATTCCCTTGTCTGAGCAAATTCATTATTTCCATTTGAGTATAGATTGGTCCCTAAATGAACCTCACTTGTGTTTTCAAGCATATTCATGCTTGCAATCTCATTTCAAAATGTTTTTCCATTTGATGACCATCTGGAAGCGTTCTTTTTTTTTTAATTAACAAACCCATTTGCCTGCCAACAAATATGTATTAATGTTTACAGTAGGTCAGGAATTGTGTTAGATACTGTTTTCTCAAAACCCTTTATATTATGAGGGATTTCAAACATACACAGAAATAGAAACGTATAATGAAGTCACACGTACTATTTAACATCATCAACTCTAAGCCAGTCTTGTTGCATCTTCACCCTTTCCACTTCCCTCCCTTCCAGATTATTGTAAAGCAATTCTGGGACATGTCATTTCATCCATAAACATTTCAAAATGTATCTGTAAGAGATAAGGCCTTCTTTAAAAAAACCCAACAAGACCACTAGAAAACTAAAAAGTGATTAATTCCTTAATATACTTAAGAAATTACTTAACAGTGTTCAAATTACCAATAATATCACAAATGTCATGATATTTTAATAATCTGAATCAGAATCCAAATAGTCTACCCACTGTGATTGGTTTTGTCTCTCTCTCTTTTTCCTTTTTGGCTGTCCTCAAGGCATATGGAGTTCCTTGGCCAGGGATCAGATCTGAGCTGAAGTTGCAGCCTGTGCTGCAGCTAGGTCCAGTTAGCTGGATCCTTAACCCACTGAGCAGGAACGCTAGGGTTTGTGTCTCTTAAGTCTCTCTCTCTCTTTTTTTTTTTTTTTTTTTTGGCTTTTTAGGGATGCACTTGCAGAGGTTCCCAGGCTAGGGGTCAAATTGGAGCTGTAGCTGCTGGCCTACACCACAGCCACAGCAATGCAGGACCTGAGCCGCGTCTGCGACCTACGCCACAGCTCACAGCAACGCCAGATTCTTAACTCACTGAGCAAGGCCAGGGATCAAACCTGTGTCCTCATGGATACTAGTCGTCCAGTGGTCCAGTTCGTTAACTACTGATCCATGATCGGAATTCCTCTTAGGTCTCTTTAGTCTATAGGTTTCTTTCTCTCTGTCCCCTCCCCCCCCCCGGATATTTCTTTGTTGAAGTCTGGTTATTTGTCTTGTACATTTACTCACTGTCTGGTGCAGATAACCTCATTCTGATTCCTTTAGTATGTTTCTCTGTTCTTATTGTTCCTTATAAATGGGTAGTTGGATCTAAAGTAGGGTTGCCAGATTTAGCAAATAAAAACACAGAGTAGGAGTTCCCACTGTGGCACAGTGGAAACGAATCTGACTAGTAACCATGAGTTTTCGGATTTAATCCTCAGCCTCTCTTAGTGGGTTAAGGATCCAGCAATGCCGTGAACTCTGGTATAGGTTGCAGGTATGGTTCAGATCCTGCATTACTGTGGCTGTGGTGTAGGCCTGTAGCTGTAGCTCTGATTCAACCCATGCTTTGGGAACCTCCATATGCCATGGGTGTGGCCCTAAAAGAACAAAACAAAAAACCTTCGGGATACTCAGTTAAAATTGAATTTCAGATAAACAATGAATACTTTTTTAGTATAACTATGTCTCAAACGTAGCACATGGGACATAGTAAATATTGCATGGCCCATGCTTACACTAAAAATATTTGTTGTTTATCTGAATTTCAGTTTTAGCTGGGCATCCTGAAATTTATCTGGCAACCATTACCCTAATCTAAAACCTTTGTTTGGAGTTCTCTTGTGGTGCAGTGGTTTAAGGATCTGGTGTTTTCACTGTAGTGGCTTGGGTCGCTGATGTGGCACGGGTTTGATCCCTGGCCTGGGAACTTCCACATGCTGCTGGAGCAGTCGGAAAAAAAAAAAAAAAAAGCATTGTTTGATTTAGGTTCAATTTTTTGGGGAAAGGTGAATTACTTCTTAATGATGGTGTGTGCTTCCTTTGGGAATATTATGTCTGGTTGTCTTTATTATAGCTGCCATTGCTGCCTAGATCCACCATTCATTAGGGTTGCAATATGGTGATCTTCTAATTTTCCAAGGCTTTTTTTTTGGCCGTGGCATGGGGCAGCCTGATGTGGGATCTCAGTTCCCAGACCAAGGATTGAACCTGGGATTCAATAGTAGAAAAAATAAAATCCTAACTGCTGGACCACCAGGTAACTCCTCTAAGGCATATTTTTTTTATTGTTTTCTGCTTTTTTTTTTTTTTAGGGCCACCCTTGCGGCATTTGGAAGTTCCCACGCTACGGGTCAAATTGGAGCCACAGCTGCAGGCCCACACCACAGCCACAGCAACACCAGATCTGACCTGCACCACAGCTCACGGCAACACTGGATCTTTAATTCACCGAACAAGGCCACAGATTGAACCCAAATCCCTGTGGATACTAAGTTGGATCCGTTTCTGCTGTGCCACAATGGGAACATCCTCCAAGGCATAGTTGTAAGACAAGTTTGGTGTAGTGATTAAGAGGTCAGGCTTTGGCATAGGAAAGACTTGGTATGAGCTCTGGCTCAGCCACTTTCTTAGCTGTGTGACTTAGGACATGTTGGTTTATTTTTCTCAGTCTTAGCTTCCTCACCTGTAAAACAAGGCTAATAAAATTATATGTATGTCGTGAGATTTTTTTAGAGGATCAAATGAGTTAAGGTATGTGGAAGATTTAGAACAGTGTCCAGCACACAGTAGGTGCTCCTAAGAGCTGTCTATTATATATTGAAGAATTGGAGCCTTTCTGTGAGGATGGCTTTCCCACCTTGGATATGAAATTTAATACACAATTTACAATCTCAAAAAAAAGAGCCTTTCAAATTCAAGATTCCCCAATATTAAAAACTTTAAATCCTCCATTCAGCACTTAAATTATATTTTCACATGGTAAAAATTATGAGAAAGATGTACAGAATGAAAAGCCTCTCTTACTTGTCCAGTGCTTTGCAGTTAATAAAGACGTTCTTCACATGAATCCATTCTTTTTTTTGTTGTTTGTCTTTTTAGGGCTGCACCCACAGCGTATGGAGGTTCCCAGGCTAGGGGTCGAATCGGAGCTGGAGCAGCTGGCCTACGCCACAGCACATCAGAGCCGAGCTGCATCTTTGACCTACACCACAGCTCTCGGCAACGACAGATCCTTAACCCACTGATTGAGGCCAGGGATCGAACCCACAACCTCATGGTTCCTGGTTGGATTTGTTAACCACTGCGCCACGATGGGAACTCTGAAGTTCTTGTTTCTTTCTCAAACTACACCCTCCCTTTCCCCATCCTTGGTCTCTTTGTCCTCTTCTGAATGTAGTTGTTCCCCAAGGTTCTGTCCTTGAGTCATTTTTATTATTGTATCCTTCCCCTTTAATATCTACTCATTAGCTTCTTCTATTCAAATAGCTTCAACCCTTCCCTTTGGGAAGATGATTTCCAAATATTTATTTCTGGCTTCTACCTCTTGAATTTTTGACTGCAAATTTCAATTGCCTGCTTGATGTTTCCATATTGCTGTTTCAGACAGAATCTTACATTCAGTGGGTCTGCTTATCTAGATCCTGATTTTAACCAGTCAGCTATATAAATCAAACAAACATGGAGCCAACTGAGGAAGTTTGAGTGTTTACTGATGACACTGAAGGCTTGAAAACTTCCATATGCTGCACATTTGGCCCTAAAAAGCAAAAATAAATAAAGGCTTAATGTTACTTTATTTATTTATTTATTGTCTCTTTTTAGGGCATCACCCGCAGCATATGGAGGTTCCCAGGCTAGGGGTCAAATCGGAGCTGTAGTCACTGGCCTACACCACAGACACAGCAATTATCTTTAACCCACTGAGTGAGGCCAAGGATCAAACCCGTGTCCTCATGGGTACTAGTCGGGTTTGTTACTGCTGAGCCATGACGGGAACTCCCTAATATTACTTTTTTTAGATGGTTGAGATAATTATATGTGGCTATGTAAAGAATATCTTTCAGAAATACCAAAATGTTGATGGATAATATCGTATGATGTCTGGAATTTACTTCAAAATAATCCAGTTGGGGAAAGAGTAACTGTATTGATGAGAAAAAAGATTGGCTACGAGTTGATAATCCTTGAGCCAGGTAATGGGTATATGGGATTTCAATATCCTATTCTCTCTCTTTTTCTCTCTGTTTGGAAATTTGCATAATAAAACTAATAAAAGCTTAAATAGGCCCCAAACCAAATTGATTAACCTTGCCTACATCCATCTCCTGACAATAATTTCTCCTTATCTTCCCAGTCACTTATTACGAAAACGCAAAACTCTTGATTTCTTCCTTCTCCCTGACCTCTACACCCAGCCAGTTGCTAAGTTGGGTCAAGACTACCTTCACTGTAAATCCTGCTTCTTTCTTTTCTTTCCTGTTCAAAGTGCTACCACTCTATTAAATCCCTAAGTACTTCTTGCCTGCACTAGTGTAATAGCATTCATAAATTTCTCCCCGTTTCCAGTCCCTCCTCACTTGGTGCATGTAAAACATCTAGCACAGTGCTTGGTACTTAGTCCCTTCTACCTTTCTCCTTAATCGTGAATTCATCTTTCTCCCTGAGGCTTGTTTTACCCGCTGATGATATTTCCCTTCCCTGAGACTGCTCCTCACTCCTTTTCATTCTTTTTTTCTCTTTTCATTCACACCCTCAACATATGGAAGTTCCTGGGCTAGGGATCAAACCTATGTCACTGCTGTGGCAATGCCAATCCTTAATGCACTACAGCAGGCTGGGGATCAAACCTGTGCCACCTCAGAGACAATGCTGGATCCTTAACCCCCTGTGCCACAGGAGGAACTCCCTCACTCCCTTTCAGAATTGCTTTCTTCTCTATCCCTCCTAGATCCTGAAGCCTCACTGTTGCCTCCACTTCACCCAACTGCTATGCTTTGTGGATGAATTGTGTGTCTGAATAAAGACTGATTTCTTAGTTCCAAAGTTAGAGCAGGGGAATTCTCTGGTGGCCTAGCGCTTAAGGATTCAGCAGTGTTGTCACCTCTGGCTCGGGTTTGATCCCCGGTCTGGGAACTTACACATACTGTGGGCAAGGCCAAAAAAAAAAAAAAAAAAAAAAAACCTAAATAAAAATACCCCCACAAAGTTAGAGCAGGATTTTTCTTAGCTGTAGATGAGTGGAGCCCTTACGTACAAACAAAACAGGCATACTAAGTGTGAGAAAAGCAAAATTTAAAGCTGCCTCTTGTTCCCTCAACTCTTTGGTGGAGAAGAAAATGGAACATCTCTATCTAGAGGGATCAGCTTCTAGATCCAGGCAGGGTAGGGTAAAAGCCAGTGGCAAAGAAGGGGCTAGGTGGATATTATTTCAGCAAATTGGGGACTTCTGGAGGAAATACCTCTTACCTTGTGTGGCTAAGGGAAGTTGAGAGGAGCTACCTCCAATGGGTCTCACAAGGACAGCATCAGCAGTATGGGTTGGGCAAAGGCCCTGTTGCTCAGGGCTGTCCCAGAGAAGTGGTTATAGAACCCTTACCTTTGGTGGACTGGCTAGGTGTAGTTCTGTCTGTTAAGAGAGCAGCCAGGCATTCAGGGGCTGGACTAACCAAGCACAAAGAACCCCCCTATCCTTTAAAAAGAAAATGCTATAAATCAATCACATTCTTACATTTTAAGCATAATGGTTGCAACTAAAACCAAACTTCTGTATTATAATCAAGATGCATCTGCCTGTTTTATCTTTAAGGCCCACAGGCTTCAACTAATTTAGGGGACCATCTGGTGAGAAAGAAAGTCTTATTACAAAATGGTATTTGTTTGCAGCCTCAGGCATCAGAAGGGATTGTTCTGGGGATCCCAACCAGTTTCCTGTGCCAGCGCCCAGTGCTCCTTACCCTGCCACTTAGGTAGAAAGGCACAGCTCTTGGAGTCGGACAAGATTCAATTCCTCCTCCAGCATTCACAAACTGAGTGTCTTGAGTCACAGGATTTAAGAGGTTTGAATTTCTTCAGTTTCCTTATATGTAAAATGGGAATTAGATTATACCTGAAGTTGCCAGGAAGATGAAAGGAGATAAAGTCTCCCAGAGGGAACCTGGAAACATTGCTTCCTTTCCCTTGATCCATAACTTAATCCTCCATCTTATTCCCTTTGAGCCTTGCTCTTCTTGCCTTCTTTGCCCAATATCCACTTTCAGATGGGTAGATGTGGGCATGCTTTTACACAGATCTTTGAACAAAAGGTCTGAAAAATAAGTTTTATTCAAATGCTGTTATTTGTTCACTTCTATAGAAGGTAAAGAATTGAAATGGAATTGCCTTGGGATATAGTTGTCAGAAGGCAGTTTTGCCTCTTCTGCAGTATGCTAAATAAATCTTGTTTTCCAAGTCCTTCTGTCCTACATTTAAGTAGTTGAAGGGATGAGACCAGTTAGCTGGGACAGATGCCAGTTGCAGCTCAGGGACAGGAGGAGAGGGAGTTAGAAAGCGGGTTGGTTAGAGATGGAGAATCTGGGAATGGGCATGCTTTTATTTTTATTTCTTTGTTCATCTTCTATATTTTATTTTGTTTTCTATTTTATTATTTCTGCTCTTATTTTTATTGTACCATTCCCCTTTGGATTTATATGGATGTTCTTTTTTTTCTTTAAAAAATTTTTTTATTATAGTTGATTTACAGTGTTCTGTCAGTTTCTGCTGTATATATATATACATTCTTTTTCTAATATTCTATCATGTTCTATCACAAGTGATTGGATATAGTTCCCTGTGCTATCTAACAGGACCTCATTGCTTATCTTCCCTAAATGTAATAATAGTTCAGGATGCTTTCAGAGTCTAACTGGGTAACAGCTACTTTAGGTGACAGCTTTATTTCAAGTGAAACTATTGATTTGTCTGTATTCCTACTTAGATTTCTAGGAATCTAAAATTTACTCTAAATCAGGAAACAAATTTAAAAAGTGATAATTGAATTTCCTCTAAAATTTCCTCTAAATCAGGAAACGAACTTAAAAAGTGATAATTGAGATTGGCAGAGTGTAATAGCTGAAGCCGGAACTTCATTGCACTATACTCTATACTTTTGTGTGTGTTTGAAAATGCCTGTAATTAGAAGTGTTTTGTTTATGTAACAATTATGGGACAATGGAGATCACTTAAGAACTGTTGAGGTTTTTTTTTTTTTTTTTTTTTTTTTGGTCTTTTTGTCTTTCTAAGGTGCACCCGTGGCCTATGGAGGTACCTAGGCTAGGGGTCGAATCAGAGCTATAGCTGCTGGCATACACCACAGCCACAACAATGCAGGATCTGAGCCGTGTCTGCAACCTACACCACAGCTCACGGCAACACCAGATCCTTAACCCACTGAGCGAGGCCAGGGATCGAACCCGAGTCCTCATGGATGCTAGTGAGGTTCATTAACCCACTGAGCCATGATGGGAACTCCCAAGAACTGTTGAGTTTGATGTCATATCAGTAAAGCTACTAGAGGATATTTGACCCAAAAGAACTCCTTAGAGGAAATACAGTGATTTCTATAATTCTTATCTAGCTAACTGGATTTACTTAAAGGATTAGAATAGCATGCTGATAAGACATTTGATGGATATAATATAAATTGGCCTCAAAAAGTTTTTTTTTTTTTTTTTAGAGCCATACCTGTGGCATATGGAAGCTCCCAGGCTATGGGTAGAATTGGAGCTGCCAGCCACAGCCACAGCAATGCCAGATCCAAGCCTTATCTATGACCTACTCTTCAGCTCAAGGCAATGCTGGATCCTTAACCCAATGAGCGAGGCCACATCCTCTTGGATACCGGTTGGGTTCTTAACCTGCTGAGCCACAAGAACTCCCCTCAAAAAGTTTTTAACAAGATGTCAAGAGTATTATTTTTTTTGGCTTTTTAGGGCTTTTTAGAGCATAATGGAAGTTCCCAGGCTAGGGGTTGAATTGGAGCTGCAGCTGCCAGCCTACGTCACAGCCACAGCAGTGCTGTATCCAAGCTGTGTCTGTGACCTACACCACAGCTCACGGCAATGCTAGATCCCCAGCCCACTGAGCAAAGCCAGGGATTGAACCCGCATCCTCATGGATACTAGTCGGATTTGTTTCTGCTGTGCCATGACAGGAGCTCCCAAGACTACTGTTTTTAAGGGAATTGAGTCATTGTAGAACCATGACCCCGTTTCCTCTGAGTAGATGTCACCTTAAAAATAGGAAACACATAGAGATAAAGAAGGTTAAGGACATTACTTTGACATTTTGAAAGCATGATTTCTTAGGAATTGCAGGAAAAATGGGGGGCTAGTTTAAAAAAAATCTTTATAGAAGATTCAAAGGAAGGAATGCATAGTGAAATCTCCAAGTGGACAATTACATGAAACTTTCTGACAATAAAAAGCTTAGCTGATGGAAATAAACCATAAGGGGCTCGCATGGGTATGTTCACTGGTAGCTATGAAGACTGGCTTTAATTGTTGCTCTGAGTTGTTGCTAAACTACTTAGGGATATTCTGAAAACCTTGCTTGGAAAGGCCCTAGGCATGAAGACTTATTATTGAATGACCTAATAATAATTCACTCATGTAAATGTATACATATGTGTTTGATACTAGACTAGCAGCTGGGATTGATTGTGGATCACAGGAGAACAGATTTTTTTTCCTGCTATGATTGGCATTTTCAAAGGTAGATACTTTTATATAGATACTTGCAATCCATCCTGTTAGGCCGGGAGTGGGTGTACAAGTAAAAACTAGTAGGGGAGAAAAATAGTCTGCCCTCAGAGGCTTTCTCTTCCCTTCAGGGTGAGGATTGCTAGGCCTGCTGACAGTGGAAAAATGAGTCAAAAGCTTCCTTGTTGAGAGGTTTTACCCTTCTACCTGAAGGAACAAAAATGAAGTAGCAAGTTCACACATGGTGGTAGTTGCAGTGCAACACATTTCAGGAAGAGAGCTGAAGGGGCAAGCTATAATTCTGATAGGACCAGCTATGTAATTTGCAGGACTCAGTGCAAAATGAAAATGTGGGGCCCCTTGTTCAGGAATTATTCAGTATTTCAAAGTAGTGACAGCAGAATATTACATATGTGGATATGTACTCTTCTAAGTGTGGGATACTGTGTGATAGCACAGGTTGTATTGTTGTAGTCCCACCAAGCTGACCTTACTTCTGGGCAGTAGGAATAATGATAACAAAAATTCAGAAGGTATAATAGAAAGGTATAAAGCAGAAAATCAAGATCATCTAAAGTCCCACCACCTAGAAACGACCATTTTTTTATATTGCAGAGATTTTTTGGTATACATATACATATCGTACAGGTTTTTTTGGTGTGTGTGTCTTTTTAGGGCCGCACCCTTGGCATATGGAAGTTCCCAAGTTAGGGGTTGAATCAGAGCTGTAGCTGCCGGCCTACACCACAGCCACAGCAATGTGGGATTCAAGCCACGTCTGTGACCTACACCACATCTCATGGCAATGCCAAATCCTTAATTCACTGAGCGAGGCCAGGGATCGAATCTGAGTCCTCATGGATACTAATCGTGTTCGTTAACATGTGAACTCCCAAACAGGTTTTTATACTATGGAGATAGTATGTTAAAAAAGAGATAAGGCCTAAAATGGAGTCGCTTGTGCTAAACCCATGCTGCCAAACCAAGACTTGATACTTAACCTAATTCCAGTTTCAGCCTCTCCCAGAAATGTAATCTTAACTAGTCAGTCTGGAATTTCCTGGTCAGCACTAATGTGATAATCCACTTGTTAGACCCCTGCTGCTCTGCTCCGCCAGAGGAATGTGATCTTGCCTGAAATAGTCCACTCTTTGCTAGTAACTTCCTTTTCCCTCCCTCCTTCTGCTTATAAAATTTTTCCATTTTTGTACAGCTCCTTGGAGCTCCTTTCTGTTTACTTGATGGGATGCTGCTCAATTCATGAATTGTTGAACAAAGCCAATAAGATCTTTAAAATTTTGTTATTTAACAGATTTGGTGGCAGCAGTGAGATTGAAGGAGACTTCTGACAGCTTCAGGGACAATGAGAAATACAGGCCCAATGCCCTGTGAATCCTTTGAGTTCTTTGTCTTTTTTGAAGTTTCTGAGGGCCACAGGTAAGTTCCTCTGGGTTCTGAGCTCTACCCTCTTTGCATTGAGCTCCCAATCTAATTGTCTTTCTGTAGCTTTCAAATTAGGAACTTCTGGTAGTTAGATTACAATTCCCTATTTGATTGGAAACTCCAGACCCTGGTTTAGTCCCCAGATTCCATGCTGGGGACCGCTGGCAATTCAGTCAGTAGGTCCCCACTTTTTTTTTTTTTTTTGCTTTTTAGGGCTGCACTCGGGGCATATTGAGGTTCCCAGGCTAGGGGTCGATTCTGAACTATAGCTGCTGGCCTACGCCACAGCCACAGCAACGCAGGATCTGAGCTGTGTTTGCAACCTGCACCACAGCTCACGGCAGCGAGGGATCCTTATTCCACTGAGCGAGGCCAAGGATCAAACCCACAACCTCATGGTTCCTAGCCAGATTCATTTCCACTGTGCCACGACGGAAACTCCCATGGTCCCCATTTGTTTAGAATCCCAGTCTGCAGTCCGCATGTGTTAGGTTTGTTGGCTCAGTCCTTTCCCCAGTCCCAGGTTCCCCACTGGGAATTGGCAGTGGTGCACAGGGCCTTCTCTTGGCCAGGCTGCAGAAACAGTTCTTGGTTCTTGCTGGTGTGTTAACGTGCACATGTTCGTTTATCTTGTTTTGTGTAGATAAAGCCTATTGCTAATGGGAATCTCGGAAGCCAAAAGTCAGAAAATTGGTGTGCATGAATCGAACACTTCAAATCTGATGGAGCACTCACTACTTAACTCTAAGACTCCTGTGTTAGGATACGTTGATAATGGAGTGGTTACCCACCAACCTCATGAAAATTTCCATGCCGTGAGGTACACTGTAAAATACCACACAGTCCCCAACTTAGCAGCACAGCCCTCTTAGATATTACAGTAATCTCATATCTGCAGTTTCAACTTCCATAGTTTCTGTTACCTCTAGTCAACTATGGTCCAAAAATAATAAATGGAAAATTCTAGAATAAACAATTTATACATTTTAAATTGCACATTGTTCTGAATAGTGTGATGAAAACTTGTGCTGCCAACTCCATTCTGCTCAGGATTCACAACCATTGACATACATTGTCTGCTCCTGACATCCAACCAGCGACATCATTGTGGCTTGATGATCCAGGATCACCTGAAGCAGATAATCATCCTGACATTTTATCAGAAAGTCAGCAGTAGTGTAACACTACATCACAATGCCCATGTCATTCACCTTACTTCATCTCATCACATAGGCATTTTATCATCTCACATCATCACAAGAAGGTTGAGTACATAAGGTATTTTGTAACAATAAGATGTTTTGTGACAGTGACCACATTCACATAATTTTCATTACAGTGTATTATAATTGGTCTATTTTATTATTAGTTATTATTGTAAATTTCCTACTGTGCCTAATTTCTAAATTAAACTTCATAACAGGTATGTGTAGGAAAAAATACAGTATCTATAGGAGTCAGTACTACCCATGGTTTTAGGCATCCACTGGGGTCTTGGAATGTATCCCCTGTGATTAAGGAAGAACTGCTATAATTTGGCTCTGAGAGGGACCCAAAAGACTTAGCTGAAAAAATGGGATTCTTAAATTCTGGAGTTAAACACTCCACCTTCTGGCATTCCTGCTTATTTTATGTCTAAGAACTATGATCCTGGAAGCCATAAACATCAACAAAAATGGCAAAATCTTACTCAAAAAACCCCTAGAACTACAGTGGCCATTGTGGAGAACGTCTCAGACAAGATTTTTTAGTTAAGAGGTGCACTAAAAAGCAAGGGTTCCCAAATCAAACAAGCAGAATGGAATACCTAATTTAATTGGTATGTAGAAGTTTCCAAAGGGCTTCAAGATTCCAAAATAGCTTCTATGGAAATTTTAATGCAAAAGACTAATTGAAAAATAAAAAACACAAAAGGTATCTAAAACAACAACTAGGTCTCCTGAATTACACCCTCCTAGGTGTTCATCATCAAAATGTTGGCCCAGGGATTGATATTTCTTGTTCTATCAATGGGATAATAGAAAAGATGTTGTTCTCAAAGGTCCAATGCAAATTCTTCAACATTAGCTTGAATACCCTCATATCTACCCTGTATGGACCCCCCCAGAGTTGATTAGACTCTGAAGGATTTGTCTAGTAAACTATTACTTTATTCCCTTGAAGCAGCCAAGGGGAAACTGAAGTTAAAAATCAGTCAAAAACCTTACCAAATTCTGGTGTAGATACCAGAGCTACAATCTACTTTAAACCCCACTTGGAGCCTGCAGATAGGATCCTTGGAAAACTGGCAAAAGCTGGTTAAGGGTGAGAATTCTTACTAGAGTTGGCTGTCCTGGATCTGTCTATTGTATCGTGTACAGAAAGGAAAATAAAATATCTTTTGCACCCTCTTTGGGGGCACCTCTTAAGTCCAAGGGATTGTTCAGTACTGCCAGAAATATTTACTGTTTGTCCTAGATGAAACCTTACAAGATGTTTGAAAGGATTTTTTTTTTCAAAAAGTAGCTCTGTGGTCAGAAGTTGGCCAAGTTGGAAGCTGATAGCTAAAACTTGATGGGGACTTTTTAAAAGGCCTTCTCCCCCAGGCTGCAATGAAAACTATACACCCAGAGGGAAAGAAAAACCTTCTGAAGCCTTTGGGGAAGTATTTACTAAAACATTCCAAAGACAAATAGTGTTAAATCCAGAACATAGAAATATTTCGATTTCCTTCTTGTTGGGAATCTCTGATATAAAAAGCAAATTGAAGATAATGTGGTTGGATGGGTGGAACAACCTCTGATGCCATTTAAGTTGCAACCCAATTCCTTGAGAAATCAGAAGCAACTGTCCTTATCTTACAAATCTTAGCAAAACCAAAAGTAAGGCTCTAGAAATAATTCAAAGTCTATTTATCCTTTTTACCAATACCAAAACCTCCTCTATTTATCTCAGAAGGCTTGTAAGTATTGTAAAAATTCTGGTCTTTATTTATTTTTTTGTCTTTATAGAACTGCACTCACAGCATATGTAGGTTCCCAGGCTAGGGGTCAATTGGAGCTGTAGCTGCTGGCCTACGCCACAGCCATCGCAACACCAGATCCTAGGCGCATCTGCGATCTACACCAAAGTTTACACCACAGCTCATGGAAATGCCGGATCCTTAACCCACTGAGCAGGGATTGAACCTGAACCTGCATCCTCATGGATACTTGTCAGATTGGTTTCTGCTGAGCCATGATGGGAACTCCTAAAAATTCTGGACTTCAGAGAACAAAAGTCTTTCTTGGAGGAACTTGTATTTTTTCCTTGTGCTTTTGAGATGTAAATGTTTTACCTAGTCCTTCTCTGGGAACTCTTATCTAGACCATCCCCAATTCCTGAGACTGAAAGAAAAAAGTGATGAAGGCTTTCAAAAAAATGCAAGCTGCTGTAAAAGCTCTCTCACCCAAAATCTGTTCCACAGCTTCTATAAGATCACTTATCAAGGATAAATATAAATCTAAGTGTCTTCTCCACAAATGTTAGTACAAAAGACTTTAGTCATAGCCATCTGAACAGGTATACTTATTTCAGTTGTTCTTTTATAAGCTAGTGAGTTTTATATTATCATATCTGTCTCATGGCTAAAATTTTATTTTATTTTTATTTATTTAAGGAATTATTGGGAGTTTCCATCGTGGCTCAGCAGTAATGAACCCAACTAGTATCCCTGAGGATGCGAGTTCAATCCCTGGCCTGGCTCTGTGGGTTGGGGATCTGGCGTTGCTGTGAGCTGTGGTGTAGGTCACAGACATGGCTCAGATACTGCATTGCTGTGGCTGTGGCCAGCAGCTGTAGCTCCTGTTCGACCCCTAGCCTGGGAACTTCCATATGCCAAGGGTGTGGCCCTAAAAAGCAAATAAATAAATAGTAAGATAAAAGTGACCTATGACCTACACCATAGCTCAGGCAATGCCGGATCCTTAACCCACTGACCGAGGCCAGGGATCAATCCTGCATCCTCATGGATACTAGTAAGATTTGTTTCCACTGAGCCACGATGGGAACTCCTAAAATCATGTATTCTTTATCATTCATCTGTCAATGGACATTTAGGTTGCTTCCATGTCTTGGCTGTTGTAAATAGTGTTGTTATGCATGTTGGGGTATGTGTATCTTTTCAAATTAGTTTTCTCTGTATATATGTAATGGCTAAAATTTATTTATTTATTTATTATTTATTTATTTTTTGTCTTTTGTCTTTTTAGGGCCTCACTTGCGGCACATGGAGGTTCCCAGGCTAGGGGTCGAATCGGAGCTACAGCTGCTGGCCTACAACACAGCCACAGCAGCGTGGGATCTGAGCTGTGTCTGTGACCTACCCCACAGCTTATGGCAATGCCCGATCCTTAACCCACTGAGTGAGGCCAAGGGATGAACCTGCAACCTCATGGTTCCTAATCAGATTTTTTTTTTCTGCGCCAAGATGGGAACTCCATTTTTTTTTTTTTGAAAATTTTAGAATAAGAACTGTAAGGCCTCTTTTTGCATCTGTCTATGTTTATGTGTATCTCTTTATGTTGTAGATGTGCAGTATTTTTTTTAACCTCCAGATAATATTGCCAGGATTACTTTGTAAAGGGTTTTATTTAATTGGCTTAAAGAAAATTAAATGCCTAAATGAATAAAGTATTCATAAAATTCTCAAAAAAACTAATAGAAACTAACTCAAGTGCTTTTTAGGTTCATGTGATCCAAGGAAATATTCTGTATTAAAGATAATTTAAATCTATTGGGTTTTTTGTTTGTTTGTTTCGACCATGCCTATAGCATGTAGAAGTTCCCAGACCAGGGATCAAACCTACACCACAGCAGCAACCTGAATCACTGCAATGACAATGCCAGATCCTTTACCTGCTGCACCACAAGGGAACTACTCCATTGGTTTAATTAAAATAGACATGTCTTTAGAGTAATCAACATTCTCTCTGTTAATTAAAAGGACAAAGTTTTTATGAACTGTTGGTCTGTACTTGTAAGAGATTGTAAATGGCTTTTCCTTATCTTTTAAGTAATTTGCCTAGAAGATAAAGATTTGGTATCTTACCAAAATAATTTCCTGTGTTTCATGTTGTCTTTATCAAATCTTTGATTACTTAAGGAAATTGAGTCTTCTCTATCAAAAGAGCTAAGTTTTTTTTTTGTTTTTGTTTTATTACAATTTTTTAACTTTCTGTATTTGCCTGTGAAGTCTTTGTCATTATGGCTAAATAGATAATTAAGTATTATTTCAGTGACCTATGATCCTATTTGACCAAATGTCTTTAAAATCTTTGGATATTTTTGACAGCTCTTCTCCAAAAAAATCAAATTCTTTTCTTTTTTTTTGCCTTTTCTAGGGCTGCTCCCACGGCATATGGAGGTTCCCAGGCTAGGGGTCCAATCGGTGCTGTAGCCACTGGCCTACGCCAGAGCCACAGTAACGAAGGATCCAAGCCTCGTCTGTGACCTACACCACAGCTCACAGCAACGCCGGATCCTTAACCCACTGAGCAAGGCCAGGGATCGAACCCGCAACCTCATGGTTCCTAGCCGGATTCGTTAACCACTGAGCCACGACGGGAACTCCCCAAAAAATCAAATTCTAAATGAAGTCTTTTGACCTAGAAGTACCTTTGGGATTTTTCCAGAAGGCCCCTGGAAAAGCATAAAAGAATTCTTTTCTCTTTTAATAAAAAAGAGAGATGTTAAACTAATTAGGCATTTTTTGGTATGCTAAATTACATAGGAAGCATTGTCAAATAAGAAGTAGTACTCTAGGGGAGTTCCCTTCCTGCTCAGCGGTTAACGAACCCAACTAGGATCCATAAGGATGCAGGTTCAATCCCTGGCCTTTCTCAGTGTGTTGAGGATCTGGCGTTGCTGTGGCTGTGGTGTAGGCCAGCGGCTATAGCTCCGATTGGACCCCTAGCCTGGGAGATGCCTAAGGTGTGGCCCTGAAATAGCCAAAAAAACAAAACAAAACAAAACAAAAGTAGTACTCTAACCTGTATGAGCAAAGAATCTGAAAAAGAATGGATATATGTATAATTGATTTACTTTGCTGTACACTTGAAACTAATACAACTTTCTAAGTCAACTATACTTCAATAAAATTTATTAAAAACAAAAATAATAATAATAAAGTAGTACTAAGTCTTCTTTACTGTATAGATATATGTTACGTGTTCCAGAAATTGTATGAAATTCCTGGGAATTTGATATGTTCTAGTATGTTATAATAATTCCAGCTATTATCTTAGAATGTTGTATGTTACAGAAATAACCGCATTTCCTCATCAATTCCATTGTAGTTAACGCTCATCAGATCTTTAACAGCATTTTAAAGTATTTTTATAGACAGTTACTGTTTTACTCTGATACTTTTCCAAAAGTGTTCCTGCAAAGTATTTCCATGTTCAAGGAGAGTCATGGTTCTTTCAAAGTTCTTTCTTTGACAGTTGACAAGTATAGATTTCTGGTAACTTTAAGGTCATAAAATTGAACTGGATAAGAATTTTCAGAACTAATGGAAAAACTGAATTCAAGCAGAACAGGTATTAATTACATGGGACTGAATGAACTGAAGAGGATGATTGTAATTTTTTATGACTTTTTAATTGAAACATTGCTGATTCCTTAATGTTTTATTTTTCCAGATTTAAGGAAAACTTTTCTCTTATGTTAGCTATGACATGCAGCAGTGTGGTAAAGTATACCTTTGTAAACAATAATGAAACATTTACTTTTTCTCCCTACCCAGTCCCTCCAGAATTTGGAAACTTTCGAGTAGTCTTTTTCATAGCAATATGGTTATTTGCATAAGTTCAATAAAGATCTGTATTCCTTGTAACCAGACACAATTAGAAAAGTTGGCTTTATTATCAAGGTGACAGGGAGGTTGTATTTGAAAGAAATGTGCATAGACTCAGATATGACCAGACAGCTTTAAGGAACAAAGGTTGACTTTATAAAGCCAGTAAAGCCCCTTGGAAAAAATCGACCTGGTACCTTGCTTACTGGATCCCTGACAGCCTTACTAGGTAAGTAAGGAAGGTCACTTCCTGGCAGGCCCCAGAAGCTTGGGATGTTTGGGGAGTCTCAAGAAGGGAAGAATTCACATAAACTATAGGCAAAATCTTGGCTAAGCTTCCTGGCCTTAGAGGCTTTTAAGAGTTTAAGCTGAGATTTCTTATGAAAAGTTCCAGCAAAGCAGTGTTAAAAATAATTTATATGGTCAATCACTGTTGGTGCTGCACTTATGCAAATAACAAGGCCAAATTTATTTTTTAAATTTTTTAGTTTTTTTTTTTTTGCTTTTTAGGGCCTTACCTGAGGCATATGGAAGTTCCCAGGCTAGAGGTCTAATAGAAGCCACAGCCGCCAGCCTACACCAGAGCCACAGCAATGCGGGATCTGAGCTGCGTCTGCAATCCTACAGCACAACTCACGGCAGTGCTAGATCTCTGATCCACTGAGTGAGGCCAGGGATCGAACCTGCATCCTCATGGATATTAATCAGATTCATTTCTGTTACTCCACAGCAGGAACTCCAACAAGGCCAAATTTAATACGCACAGATTTGTTTTAGTGTGATTATCTGTCTTGGTTAGAAAAAATGATGGTGATTGTAGAGAGAAAAATTATGTTTGCACCTTTGCAGATACCAGATTTTAGTCCTGTTAACTGTCTTTGAAGTTTTGTTATATACCTATAAACTGGACTGGATCCTGCATTCTTTTTGTTTCCTCAACTATCTGGCTACAACTCTCTAAACTAATGTTTCCAATTTTCTCACACCCTTCTGATTTGGAATCTCTAAGAACAAAGACTGCCCTTAAATTTTTTTGGAAGGGACTATACCAGGTCTTCCTCACTTACCCAGATGGCAACCAAACTTTAGGGACTTGAACCTTGGGTACACATCTCATAGCTAAAGAAGGCTACACAGGACATCCTATCCTGTGTAGACACTGGAGACCTCCACATAGCTGCCCATGACTTGGAGCCTTGACTCCATGATCAAGGTTGCTCTTAATAAGAAGATAACCTTTGATTGTTTTTTAGGTGAGTAAGGAATTGTTTGTGCTATGGCCAACACCACTTACTGCACCTGGAGGAATACTTCTGAAGCTGAAACTCAGCTACATAAGATCACTGAATCAACCACTTGACTTAAGAGTAACTCCTTTCTTTGATGTATTTGATTTTGATTGGTTTGGTCTTAGGGACCATGACTCTAAAGGGCACTGCAGACTTTGGGAATTGTCCTGCTTATCATAGTCATAGTAGTCTCCCTGGTGTGCCATATTCTCTCAAAAGCTTTAAATGCATGGTTGCAGCCACCCACCACCAAGCAAATGTTCTCCCTAAGCCTGGAATGTCAGGAATAGAGTGAAGAGAATGACTGGCTAAAAAAAATTGTGAACCCTAAGTCATGACCTGTAAATAACACAGAGAATATGCAAAAACTGTGGGAACCTCAGAGTTTTAGCTACAAGTGGTACTAATGCCTTAAATTTTGATCACATCTCACAGTTAAGCTGAGAGTCTGATCAAAAGGGGGGAATTGTTAAAAAAAGATACAGTAGTTCCCAAGTGGAGTCACTCATGCCAGAAGTCACCAAACTGAGACTTAATACCTAACCTAACTGAAGTCAGTCTGGAATTTTCTGGTCAGCACTAGTGATGTAGTCCACCAGATAGACCCCTGCTGCCCCCCGCGCCCCCCAAAGAACAGTGACCTTGCCTGAAACAGTCTACTCTTTGCTGGTAACTTCTTTATCCTTCCTCCTTCTCCTTATAAAAGTCTTCCATTTTGTACAGCTCCTTGGAGCTCCTTTCTGTTTGCTTGATGGGATGCTGCCAAATTCATGAATTGTTGAATAAGGCCAAGAAGATCTTTAAAACTTAGTTGAATTTTGTTATTTACAGGTATATTGTACATTCTCTTCCATAGCCTTTTAAAAAATGTATTACATTTTAGGGAGTTTTTCATGTTAGTAAATATAAATCATTTCAGCCCTGTTTTATAGAAGTTGTATATTCCATTTAACCAAACCTTATTGTTGGGTGTCTGATGAGTCACAAGTTTTTTGTTATTGCACATGATGCACATTGAATATCAATAAAGTTGAATGAGGATTGAATAAGTCAATCAGTATAAAACATTTCACAGAGTACTTGGCAAATAGTAAGTTCTTTATAAATGTTAGTGTTATTTTTATATTGTCAAATTGCCCTGTATAAAAGTGAACTAATTTACATTCCCAACAGCAGCGTGAGAGGGTTCAGTTTCCCTTAATCCTTGCCAATTCTTTCAATTTTTGCCTTTTATATTTCTCCTTCTGTGAATGGCCTATTCATGTTCTTTGACAGTTCTCCTATTGGATTCTTCATGCTTTAAAGTTTTTAATTGATTTCTGTACTAGGGCTGTCAATCTTTTGTAATATGAATAACAGATACTTTTTCTTCTATTTTTTGTTTGATTTTGCTTGCTTTAACCACAAAGGTATTTTAAAGTTTAATACAATTAAATCTGTTCATCTTTTCCTTTAAGATTTCTGTCTTTGCTGTCCTCCTGAGAAAGTCTTTTGGCATAGAACAGGTTTGGAGTTCAGTGGTGGTGAAACTTTTCCTACCTTAGGTTAGGACTGAAACTGGTAATATTAACAGCCTGAACCCAGCCTAAACCCAGATTGGGACTTGAACCCCAAGTTTTAAATTAGAATCACTCACCCTGTGTCTGGACTCACTGAGGTTCAGGTTCTTCATGTCTCTGCACAGAAGGAATTCAGCAAGAGACAAAGTGATAGGCAAGAAATAGATTTATTAGGGTAGGATGCTTGTGAGGGTTGCAAGCGGGCAGGCATGGAAGCTCTCCCTTGAGGATCTGGTGGGCTAGTTTTTATCAGCCAAAGGGGTGGGGGGTTGGAAAAGCCTCTTTCTTCTGGGTATCAACTCCTTAGTATCAGGTAAGGTGTGTATTCAAATCTGCGGAAGGGTTGTCCTCAAACTCTGACCCTTGGTCTCAATATGAATGCAGGCCTAATCCCACCCCCCACCCAACGACCTGAGGCAATTCTCAAGGCTCCACTAATGAAGCAAACCTGCCTTGTTTTGATGGCTTTTTTGAGCAATTTATTTACTTACAGCGATCTCCCAATGTCTCCTAAGTTTCCGTCCTTATACGTGGTCCCTTATCGGGACTTCTAAAAATACCTGTGTTTACTCCATCCCTATCAGGACCACCAGATTTCCTGAGGCTTCATTCTTCTGGGGTGTGGTGTTCCAAATTCTTCAGAATTCACACCACTAGAATACTTCAAACGTATATGGGAAAAGAATACTTTTATTAACTTTGAACTTATATGTGAAAACACGATATATTTATTAATAATGAATGTTTTCTACATTCTCTCAACCCGGAAAACAGTTTTGCCTTTTTATTTTTTCTGCTTTGCTTTCTAAGGATAGTTCAGTTTTTACCAAAACTATTCTTTTGGGGATCCAACCAAAGAGAAATTGAGTTGCAGATATATTTATTTGGGGATAGTGGGTGTAGACTTAAAAAAAATGCACAACCTGGAGTTCCCGTCGTGGCGTAGTAGAAACAAATCCGACTAGGGACTATGAGGTTGCAGGTTTGATCGCTGGCCTCGCTCAGTGGGTTAAGGATCTGGTGTTGCCGTGAGCTGTGGTGTTGGCCGGCAGCTACAGCTCCGATTCGACCGCTAGCCTGGGAACCTCCATAAACCGAGGGGTGTGGCCCTAAAAAGACAAAACAAAAAAAAAACAAAAAACGCACAACCTGAAAGTTGAGAGTTAAATTTTATTTGGGGCAAAATTAGGACTTAAGCCCAGGAGACAGCATCTTGGTAGCCCTGAGAGACCACTCCAAGGAGGCCAGGGGGGAGCTAGGATATACAGGAGTTTTTGCAGCAAAGGGCAGGTAGCTGGAACAAAAGAGGCCTGGGGTCACCAAAATAATTCCTTTGATATGCACCTTAGCTTTCAGGGCCAGTATCCTGAGTTTTCACAGCCTGCAGGACTCACTGGCTCTCACTCTTGGAGGTGACTGCATTCACAGATGACTGTGACATTCTTTGTTTTATCCTTAAGTACAGACCTGGAGGCAGTGAAATACCACCCAAAGAGGAAAGGGGGAATATCTGGTTATGATAAAGGTGACGGGGAGGTACATGCAGCCATACACACATCTTACAAAAGTTTGTTGCTGGTCTCCTGAAGGTTACTACTAGTCACAAGGAGCAGACATCACCATGAAGGATTCTGGTGTTTTTCTAAAACTAGATATGAGGAGATGCAAGAACTGGGCACATAAAATCTTCTGAAAAATATCTGACTCTCTGAAGACCAGTTTTCCCAAAGCACAGAGTGCTTCACTCCTGATTTTCACCCTGAGCTTCACCCAGGGGGTTCTGCGGGTTGGAGCTGCAGTGGCTCATAATTTAATCCATAGAGGCTGATGGCAAGTGCCAAACTCCAGTTCATGTGGGATATATTTATGTGGCTTGCTATCACTTCTGCATATAGTTAAGTTATTGCTGGCTGTACCAGTGTAGGAATGACTTGTGGAAACATTTCTGAAGTGGTAAATCTAAAGCTTATTTAAGATTAGTTATTGCATAAAGAAGTCAACACATCATAAAATATTACAGCTCACAGTATAAATGAAGTGATAGAGGTTTTCTTAAATATTACACAATCCAGAAAATTTACATGTTATTAACCAGTGGTGAGTTGTGAAGCTGAAAAAGACTTGCCCAAACTCTCAGAAAAAACTAAATTGTTTTTCTATTATTCTCTATAGAAATTGTACTATAAAAGGTGTGTTGGATGAAGAGGTGATCAAACGATATACAGCCAAAACCATATAGAAAACAAGGCAGCATAGAGGTATGCTAATTAGAGAGTTAATTAAAATAAAAATACGGTATTTAAGAAATTTTGGTGATGTTTGTGATATTTGTCAGCTTTAAAAGTGTGTATTTCTTATTTATTATCTGATTCTAAATAAATGTTAAGGATTATATCTAATTTTGCACTTAAACCCAATTTAACCCAATAGTATAAGCTTCAGACCCCACAAAACCTAGATCTACCACTGCTTGTAAAGTGAATATTAATGGTCATTTGGAACGTACCTTGTTACAGATGATACTGGGTTGTCCAAACTAGTGTAGATTGTTAGTGGTAGAGCCAGGATCCAACCCTGAGTCTGTCTGGCTTCAAAGCTTATGTTTTTTTCACTATGTAAAACTGTCTTCTTTCAGATTAAAATGTCTAATAGTCAACCAAAATATAATAATAATAATAATAAACTGAGTTCTTACTTGGTGTGAGGCATTGATATATCATATATATTTCATTTAAACTGTATAATAATCCTATTATGTGAGGTCATACCTCATAGTAGTTTTGATTTGCATTTCTCTAATAATTAGTGATATTAAGTATTATCATCCTCATTCTATATGTGGGACTTGAAGATTCAGAGAAGAAATTGTCCAGGCTCACACAGCTAATAAGTATTAAAGCCAAGATTTGAATTCATATCTAAACAAGTCTAAAGTCTCAACTATGTGTAAACTGCCAGGGGAGAAAACTCTGGAGTCACTACAAGGAAGACCCACTTATCATTTCCTTCCATCAACCTCCAGATGGGTACAGAAGATAATAGGTAATGCGTTCTCCAATCCAGATGTGAGCAGAAGGACAAGTCCTTCCCCCACAGAATTTGGTACATCAGGATACCTTGGATGCCTCCTTCTGCAAATCCTAGACAGCATTCTTCTTCTTCTTTTTTTTTTAATGATTTTTATTTTTTCCATTATAGTTGGTTTACAGTGTTCTGTAAATTTTCTGCTATACAGCAAAGTGACCCGGTCATAATACATATATATTCTTTTTCTCACATTACCCTCAATCATGCTCCATCACAAGTGACTAGATACAGTTCCCAGTGCTATATAGCAGGATCTCATTGCTTATCCATTGCAAAGGCAATCGTTTGCATCTATTAACCCCAGATTCCCAGTCCCTCCCCACTTCTTCCCCCTCCCCCTTGGCAACCACAAGTCTATTCTTAAAGTCCACGAGTTTCTTTTCTGTGGAAAGGTTCCTTTTTGCCGTATATTAGATTCCAGATATAATTGATATCATATGGTTTTTGCCTTTCTCTGCTTAACTTCACTTAGTATGAGAGTCGCTAGTTCCATCCATGTTGCTGCAAATGGCATTCTTTTGTTCTTTTTTATGGCTGAGTAGTATTCCATTGTGTATATACACTACATTTTCTTAATCCATCCATCTGTCAATGGACATTTAGGTTGTTTCTATGTCTTGGCTATTGTGAATAGTGCTGCAATGAACATACAGGTGCATATGTCTTTTCCAAGGAACATTTTGTCCAGATGTATGCCCAAGAGTGGGATTGCTGGGTCATATGGTAGTTCTATATTTAGTTTTCTGAGATATCTCCATACTGTTTTCCATAGTGGTTGTACCAGTTTACATTCCCACCAACAGTGTAGGAGGGTTTCCTTTTCTCCACACCCCGTCCAGCATTTGTTATTTGCTGACTTGTTAATGATGGCCATGCTGACAGGAGTGAGGTGGTACCTCATAGTTGTTTTGATTTGCATTTCTCTAATAATTAGTGATGTTGAGCATTTTTTCATGTGCTTGTTGGCCATCTGTATATCTTCTTTGGAGAAATTTCTATTCACATCTTGTGCCCATTTTTCAGTTGGGTTGTTGGTTGTTTTGCTGTTAAGTCTAGACAGCATTCTGTCATTCATTGCCTTTGCCCATTCTTATTTTCTCTGATCTTGGCTGTTCAATTGTAGTGTTCCTGATAGAGTGAGTGCGGGCCCGAATGTGACCAGTCAAGGAGCTTTCTGGCTTCTTCTTCAGGGACATACTCACAGTTGCCTCTGAGGGCCCAATGCATTAATGCTGTAGTAACCCTGCCCTCCCTTCCTTATTTCATCAGTCATGCTTTTGGCAATACTGCTATCTTTTTTGACTATTGATGTAAAAAATGGTTGCCAGCACCTGGGCTGCCATGGTCCCTTTTTCTTTGAGTCCAGACACACACCTGGATCCTGTCACTTCTCACTTCACCTCTCAGCTTGAAGGAGAGGAGGGACCCCTGGGTCATGGCCTTTTCTCATTCTACTATGAGATTTCAACCTGCCTCCTTGGTAGGCAGAGAGAGGCTGAAACAAGCATCTTGCAGTCCTCTGAAAAAGTGGGAGGCAGAGGTTGCCTTCTTGAAATAGCGCTTATTTGACTCAAGCAAGCTGAGGGAAAGCATTTTGCAGGTGTTTTCTCAGTTCCAGAGACTGAGCCTGTACTTCCTTTACACCTTCCTCCCCACCCTCTTTATCCAGCTAATAGTTCAACTCTCCAGCATAGTGGAGATGTCCTTTCCTGAATCAGCCTGGGCCTATGGTCCTTGCCTTCCAGGGCATAAAATACCTGAGGACATTGTCTGTAATTGTCTACTTTGTGCTACAAACTCAAATTTTTAAATTGGATCTCAGGTCTCGCCGGTTGACCAACTACACTTGGCAAGAAGCCATGGTTATCTTTGCCTCTACGTTTTTATGACGTAGCACAGATCCCAAGTCTTCAAAACTGGCATCAGTTTATAAAAGGCTTCCGTAACACATGCTAGAGCAGAACCCTGAGTCAGGCAGCCTGCAAGTCTCTGGAAGTTCAAGAGTCAGAGCACATGAGAAAAGTTTGCCCAGGCAAAAACTACTTTGTTTGCTTTTTGGGGGGGGTCCTCTCACAAGGACAGCTTTATTTTGATATGCAACATAGTTGAGCCCCAAGCACAGTTCTTCCTGACTAACAGGCCCTGGTATTTTGTCCCTGCCTTTCCCTCCTTTTTCAACTCTGTGCTCTGATGATTCTGATCTTAGGAGCCATCTCACTGATGTGTTTTGCAATCTTCGAACAGCCCTTCAACCGGTTCCTGTAATGTCTACTGAATCCCCAGCCAGTGTTTTTAACTGTTGGACCCTGGCCATTTAGTGATATTCCACAGTCTGTGCCCAGCCCCTTTTGTGGTTTTATATGTTCAACATATTTTATTGAGGTTTGGTATGACTGGCATTTGTCAAGGGACAGTTTTCGGCTGTGTTTCCCAGGCAATCCAGTCACATAAGGAGCCATTGTTCCTCTCTTCCAAAGCTCTCTCAAACATAATTATTCCATCCAAACAAATAAGCACCTTCAGGTAATTCATATCGCTAATTGCTTTTTCCATCAAACTCCTCAAGGTGTCTGGGGCTCTAAAGTTGCGTGGGGCAGACTTTCACATAGGTAAAACCCCACAGGGCAGATGAAAGCTGGCTTTTCTTTACCCCAGTCAGCTGTAGGAATTCAACAGTAGCACTTCACAAACAGCACTGGAAATTACTGACATCCTCTACTGTGCAGTCCAGAGGTTAGTCTGGACACAGAACTCTCTCTGGAAGGTGGAGAAGGCTAAGAGAACATTGTTATCCCCACCCCTGTCCTGAGTCTGTCCTCTCCTATTATGAGCTTTCCTTCTTCTCCTTTACATATTCATATATTCAGCTAAATCATAGTTCTCAACCTGACTGCCTGTTATAACTTACCGAGTTTCTCATAGAACATCTATCCCCGGGCCCCACCCACCCCTAGAGATCCTAACATTTTCTGAACACTTACTCTGTGCTAGGCCCTGTGCCCTGCCCTAGGAGTAGAGGCTATTCACTCATGGTCCCTGCCTCCATGTAGTTCATAGTCGAGGGGAAGAGACAGATACATTAGAAAGTATAATTCAGTGAGAAAATACAGTGTAACTCCATGTTCTTTTCTTAATCTAACTCGGTTCTCATGAAACTGTGCCAGTATGGGTAAAGTAAATATGAATTTTTTCAATAAGTCCTAGTATATAGGAGAAGGAGGCTTTCTTGGGCTCTCAGGCCATAAAAATTTTATTTGTAATAGCCAAAAACTGGAAACAGCCCAAATGTCCTTCAGTGGATGAATGGTTACACAAACTGGCACATCCATACCTTGGAATACTACTTAGCAAGGAAAAGGAATGAGCTGAGGATACATATAACAATCTAGATGAATCACCAAATTACGATGAGTGAGAAAGGCTAATCCCAAAAGGTTACATCGTGTGTGGTTCCATGTAACATTTTCGAAGGGACAAAATTATAGAGATGGGAAAATGTTTAGTGATTAGGGAAATTAGAGAGGAAGGTAGGTAAGTGTGGGCAAAATGAAAAGGCAAAATGAAAGGGCAAAATGAAAGATCCTTGTAGTGTTGGAAATGTTCTATATTTTGATTGTGGTGGTGGTTATGCAAGGCTATACATGTGGTAAAATTATATGGAGCTAACCACCCATCCATATACACACCCAGATACAAATGAGTACATGTATAACTGGTGAAATCCGAATAAGCATTGTGAATTGTACCAATGTCAATTTCTGGTTTTGATGTTTCATTATAGTTGTATAAGATGCTAACATTGGGGATACTGAGGAAAGGGTGCATTGAAACCTCGTTATACATTTCTTGTAAACTTCTTTGAATGTACAATGATTTCAAAAAAAGAATAATGCAAGAAGTTACCAGAAATCTAAAGGATTAAAAATGTTACGTACATTTATAAGTGCAGAACCATAAATGGATACATTAGGAGAAGCTGGGACTTTAGCTACTCTCTGAAGTTATAAGGAAGACAAACAGTCCTTCTCAAGGAATATTAAAATTTAAAAATATGTTTTATTTTTTTCCCATTAAAAATGAATGTTTCTGACTGGGTCACTATGCTGTACAGCAGAAACTGGCACAACACGGTAAATCAATTATACTTTTAAAAAAAATCAGAAAAAAGAATGTTTCTTCTGGAAAATTTAGAACATGTAGCTCAAAAATGTCAGGTAATCCTACCATTTTGAGATAGCCATTTTTTCAACATTTAAGGTATATATCTTTGCAATCTTTATGCCTAAAAGTAAAAGAAAAAAAAATTCACACTCAGCGATAAGTAAATTCTTCCTGTCTTTAAAGAGCTTATGTAGTTTTAAAGTAATATGACTTTAATATATATAGTATTCTATCATATGGATGAAAACTAAATTATTTAGGTAGTCCTCTATTTTGAATAGATTGTTTTAAAGTTTTTGATATTATAAATAATCCTGTAATACAAATCATTGTGCTTGCATCTTTGTATATATCTCTGATTATTTCATTAGTAAAAATTCTTAGGAGCAAAATTACTGGGTCAAGAATTATAGAAAATTTTGGGGAGTTCCTATTGTGGCTCAGTGGTAATGAACCCAACTAATATCCATGAGGACGTGGGTTTGATCCCTGGCCTTGCTCAGTGGGTAAGGATCTGGCATTGCCACGAGCTGTGGTGTAGGTTGCAGACGCAGCTCGGATCTGGAGTTGCTGTGGCTGACAGCTGCAGCTCCCATTTGACCCCTGGCCTGGGAACTTCCATATGCTGCAAGCATGGTCCTAAAAAGCACCCCCCCAAATATATATAAAGATATATATATATAAAATTTTATATAAATTTAAATTATGAATATGAATGATAGAATTATACAAAATCTTAAAGCTTTTGCTATGATTGGCTAAATTGCCTGCCAGAATGGTTGTATGAATCTTCCACCTTTGTTTTTTCTTCGTTGCTGATGTTAGCAACTGGGTAGTAGGCTGGGTAGAGCCACTGTGACAATTCTTCTGTTCCTTGGTACAGTGGTATAGGATCTAGCACAATGCTGGATGCACACTAAGCCCTCAAAAAGTATTTGTTTATTTATTTATTTATTTAGTCTTATGGCCGTACCCGCGGCATATGGAGGTTCCCAGGCTAGGGGTAGAATCGGAGCTGTAGCTGCTGGCCTACACTATAGCCACAGCAACGTGGGACTCTAGCCGTCTGTGACCTACACCACAGCTCACGGCAACGCTGGGTCCTTAACCCACTGAGCGAGGCCAGGGATCGAACCTGCGTCCTCAAAGATGCTAGTCAGATTCATTAACCAGTGAGCCATTAGGGGAACTCCTATTTGTTGATTTAATATCCTTCATAATGCATTCTTTGAAACTCTTATCTATGGGTTTTGGGAAACAAAATCATAAATCATCAAAATATTACTGTGCTTTAACCCCGAATTATATTACTTATATCTAGTAAAGAGCAAGGACTTAAGGGAACAGATAGTTACATTTTGATAGAGAGGAAGGATTTGGGAAAGGTTTGGAGGCTCTAGAGTGGGAAGCAGAAACCATCTGAGGTTTCTGGGAGCAGACTGAAGGGGTCTGAAAAGCTGAGGTTTGCGGTTTGCTGGGAAGGGTAGTTGCTGGGAGAGAGAGAGGAAAGGTCTTGCCTGTTACCCCCCTTCCCACAACCCTACTCCGTTAAGCACTCAGGGTGTTAATAGACTTGGTGGCCTTCATGTAAAACATTAGTGTGCAAACTTCTCCCACTGAGAAGTCTGGGCATAATTATTCTGAATGATGCTTTTATTTTTTATTTGGAGTAGGGAGGATACAGATTTCATCTGTCTTTAAGTTTCACTCTTTGTGTCCTCCATGTGGCTATTACCCATGAAGTGGAACCAGTGGCCAGAGGTCTGGGCTTCCCATCACTGCTGCTTCTTCCACCCTCTGCCTGAAATACAAAGAGAGTGGGCCTCTTCACAGGCCCTAGGGCTCTCTGGAAGGAGCCCATTGTTTCGTCAGAAAAAATTTGAACACTATCAATTCTGTTCAGTCACCAGATGTGATTAAATAATAAAACTATGTGAACACTAAAAAAAACCCCACAATCTTCTTGGATGACTTTATGTCATCTTATTTAATCTTTCTAATAACCTGGCAAGATAGATCATTATTTTCCTCACTTTACAGTTGAGGAAATGGACTTAAGATCACCCACCTAGTATGTTACAGATCTAGGGTTTGAAATTGGATTTGAAATCCCATCTATTTGATTCTACACTCCTCCTCCTAACCACTACCTAATTTAAAGCATACAGAGTAATGTGCTCTTCCTGAATCTATTTCCTGCATTGCATGTCTTATTTTCTTAGATTCCGCCATTTGAGATTCTATCCCTTGGCTTATGAAGGCTTTTCCTACCCAAATATCCCTTTTTTAAAAATTACTCAATGAATTTTATTACATTTATAGTTATACAACAACCATCACAACCAAATTTTACAGCATTTCCATCCTAAACCCTCATTGCATCCCCTCAGCCCCCAACCTGTCTCATTTGGAAACCATAAGTTTTTCAAAGTTGATCTGTTCTGCAAAGAAGTTCATTGTGTCCTTTTTTTAGATTCCACATGTAAGTGATAGCATTTGATGTTGGTGTCTCACTGTCTGACTAACTTCACCTAGCATGATAATTTCTATGTCCATCCATGTTGCCACAAATGCCATTAATTATTTCCTTTTAACGGCCGAGTAATATTCCATTGTGTATATGTACCACTCCTGCTTTATCCATTCCTCTGTCAATGGACATTTAGGTTGTTTCCATGTCTTGGCTATTGTATATAGTGCTGCAATGAACATTGGAGTACATGTGTCTTTTCGAGTCATGGTTTTCTCTGGATAGATGCCCAGGAGTGGGATTGCTGGATCAAATGGTAGTTCTATTTTTAGTTTTTTGAGGAATCTCCATATTGTTTTCCACAGTGGTTGCACCAATTTACATTCCCACCAACAGTGTACTAGGGTTTCCTTTTCTCCACACCCTCTCCAGCACTTATTGTTTGTAGACTTTTTGATGATGGCCATTCTGGCTGGTGTAAGGTGGTACCTCATAGTGGTTTTGATTTGCATTTCTCTAATGATGAGTGATGTTGAACATCTTTCATGTGTGTTTTGGCCATGTGTATGTCTTCTTTGGAGAACTGTCTGTTTAGATCTTTTGCCCATTTTTTGATGGGGTTGTTCATTTTTTTGGTATTGAGTGGTAGGAGGTGTTTATAAATTTTGGAGATTAATCCCTTGTCAGTTGCTTCATTTGCAAATATTTTCACCCATTCTGTGGGTTGTCTTTTCGTTTAGGGTTTCCTTTGCTGTGCAGAAACTTTTAAGTTTACTTCATTCCTGTTTGTTTATTTTTGTTTTTATTGTCATTACTCTAGGAGGTGGATCTGAGAAGTTATTGCTGTCGTTTATGTCAGAGAGTGTTTGGCCTATGTTTTCCTCTAAGAGTTTTATAGTGTCTGGTCTTATATTTAGGTCTTTAATCCATTTTGAGTTTATTTTTGTGTATGGTGTTAGGAAGTGTTCTAATTTCATTCTTTTCCATGTGGCTGTCCAGTTTTCCCAGCACTACTTATTGAAGGGGCTGTCTTTTCTCCATTGTGTATTCTTGCCTCCTTTGTCATACATTAGTTGACTGTATGTGCATGGGTTGAATTCTGGGCTTTCTATCCTGTTCCACTGATCTATATTTCTGTCTTTGTGCCAGTACCATATAGTTTTGATGACTGTAGCTTTGTAGTATAGTCGGGAGCCTGATTCCTTCAGCTCCATTTTTCTTTTTCAGGATTGTCTTTGGCTATTCTGGGTCTTTTGTGCATCTATCCAAAGGAGCAAAGGTGGCTTAAGCATGATCAGATAACATTGATATAGAGGACAATGGGCTGTTAGCTAAGTTCCCCAAACAAAGGACATGGGCAATGAATTCAGTTTCCTCAAGGCAATCGGGTTTTGGAGAATCAGGGGCACAAAGGTCCAAAGAAGGAGAGATTAGATCAGGTATAAATTTTATATTGGTACCTTCAGAGATTGGCTACCATTTAGAAAGCAAACCCTTTGGGCCCACTCCATTGTTTCGGCATTCCAGATGATGTTACTAACATATAAAGTAAACAATTCATTTTAATTCTTCAGAGGCCCCAACTCAACTTTCTGTAGCTTTTCTTGTCTCCTTCAAAGTTCTCTTTATTTCTCAAGGTTACAGGGAGGTTCAGTCATGTTCCTGTATCATGAAGGAGTTTTTCCCCAAGCAGGCTGAGACAGCACGCTGTCATAGGCCCCTTAATATTTTGGTTTTGGTGTACATTTTAATAGGAACTTGTTGAGACTAATCAATGAGCTGTAAGATGTAACAGTAATATTGTTGAGTGCATGTTATATTCCAGACACTGTGCTAAACACTTTACATGCATGATCTCATTAAAGTCTCATGAGTTTGAGAACAAACTCTGTCCCAGACAAGTTGACTTGTTTAATGTCACAAAGATAGTAGCAGAACAAGGACTTAGTTCTTTTTTTTTTTTTTTTTTTTTTTTTTTTTTTTTTTTTTTTTGCTATTTCTTGGGCCACTCCCGCGGCATATGGAGGTTCCCAGGCTAGGGGTCCAATCGGAGCTGTAGCCACCGGCCTACGCCAGAGCCACAGCAACTCGGGATCCGAGCCGCGTCTGCAACCTACACCACAGCTCACGGCAATGCCGGATCTTTAACCCACTGAGCAAGGGCAGGGACCGAACCCGCAACCTCATGGTTCCTAGTCGGATTCGTTAACCACTGCGCCACGACGGGAACTCCAGGACTTAGTTCTAATCTGACTTCAGAGTCTTATAACTCTGCCTGTGGTAACTATAGTTATATAGTAATAATTGATCTAAACACATAACGGCTTTGAAAAATTTGGTGTGATATTTACAGATGAATAGTGTAGCCTGTGCTACCATTATGCTTAGAGCTGGGTTAAAAAATGGAGTCACTTGGAATTCCAGTTGCAGCTCAGAGAGTTAAGGACCCAATATAGTCTCCGTGAGGGTGCAAGTTCCATCCTTGACCTTGCTCAGTGGGTTAAGGACCCAGTGTTGCCACAAGCTGTGGCATAGTTTGCAGATGTGACTGTGGCAAAGGCTTGCAGTTGCAGCTCCAAGTCCTGGAGACAGCATCTCCAGAACCCAGAGAAAACTGCTCAGAGGAGGCTGGAGGGAGCTAGGATATAAAAGAGTTTAGCAACAAAGGACAGGTAGCAGGAACAAAGGATTACTGTTAATAACGGGAAAACTAGGTATCTCAAGTCAAGGAATTTAGCACTTTTCTATATATGGGAAGATGTAGAGGTCTGGGCTCAATGAAATCATTCCTTTGATGTGCACCTCAGCTATTTGGGGCCAGTATTCTGTGTTTTCAAGTCCTGAGCTTCCTCGGGGTGCTAGATGGCAGGTATTCTTTGTTTCCTTCCTGAGTTCCCTCAGGCCTCACCCTTGGAGGTGGTTGTAATCACTGACACTATGACATCCTTTGTTTACTGATATGGCAGGCAATATTTTATTTTTCACTGACTTTAAAAACCTTTCCTACAGTTCTTTGGAGCTCCTTTTTATTTTCTAGATGAGATGCTGCCTAATTCATGAATCATTGATGAAAGTCAATTTGATTTTTTTTTTTTTAGGGCCGCACCCACAGCACATGGAGGTTTCCAGGCTAGGGGTCGAATCAGAGCTGTAGCTGCTGGCCTACACCACAGCCACAGCAATGCCAGATATGAGCCGCATCTGTGACCTACACCACAGCTCATGGCAATGCTAGATCCTTAACCCACTGAGCGAGGCCAGTGATCGAACCTACGGCCTCATGGATATTAGTCGGGTTTGTTAACCACTGAGCACAATGGGAACTCCAAAGCCAATTTGATCTTTAAATTTACTCAGTTGGACTTTGTTTTTTAAACAGCTGGTTCCTGGAGGGATAGTTATCAATGAAATAGCATATTAATAATAATAGTAATAATATTTAATATAATTAAATAATAAATAGTAATTATTACTATTAGTGTTATTTTTATTTGTAGTAGTTAACATCATCATCATTCAATCAACAAATATTCATTGAGTGTTTCCTATATGTCAAGCATTGGATAAGTTTCTGGGGATAAAAAAAGTAAGCAAGGAGTTCCCCTCGTGGCGCAGTGGTTAACGAATCTGACTAGGAACCATGAGGTTGCAGGTTCGGTCCCTGCCCTTGCTCAGTGGGTTAACGATCCGGCGTTGCCGTGAGCTGTGGTGTAGGTTGCAGACTCTGCTCGGATCCCGCGTTGCTGTGGCTCTGGCGTAGGCCGGTGGCTACAGCTCCGATTGGACCCCTAGCCTGGGAACCTCCATGTGCCGTGGGAGCGGCCCAAGAAATAGCAACAACAACAACAACAACAACAACAACAACAAGACAAAAGACAAAAAAAAAAAAAAAAAGTAAGCAAAAAAATACGTGTTCCTTGCTTTCTTGATGCTTACGGTTTAGTGAAACAGACATTAAACAATCATGCTGATGAGTATGTAATTATAGAGATAAGTGATCAGAAGGTTATATAGTGTCTTGGGTTCTCTGTGGGCAAATAACAAAAGAACCTGAAATAGATGGTGGGATCAGGGAAGGCTTCTCTGAAGAAGAGAAAGGTGGATGAGCTGGAATGAACTAGGGCAGAGGAGTTGGAGCTGAAATACACATCTCATTAAAGGGAACAGCATTAACATCTGTCTTAAATCCTAAGAGCAGTGAGAAGTCACTGGCAGGTTTTAAGCAAATGTGTGTTATGATCAGATTTACATTTTAGTAAGACTGAGTTGCTGCACAGATAACAGAGTGGAGGGGAGCAAAGGTGGAAGTTAGGGGACCAGTTAGCAATAGTCCAGGCTAGAGATGGTGATGTAGACCAGGGTGGTGGCAGTGGAGGAAGAAATGAATTTTGGAGGTATGAATGAAAAATGTTGCTTGCCATATCAGCAAACAAAGCCATTGGCCACTAATGCTGCCCGATGGTGAACCCTGAGGGAACTCAGGATGGGAAAGCATAGGACTGGCCTTGGATAGTTAAGTTGCATATCAAAGGAGTGATTTTGATGAGCCCAGATTCTTGCATCTTCCCATACACAGAAAATCGCTACATTCATTAGGTTGAGATTCTGATTTTCTTTAATTAATAGTAATCTTTCAATGTTCCCACTACCTGGTTTTTGTTGCAAAACTCCTATATAGCCTGGCTCCTCCCTTACCTCTTTGGAGCAGTCCCTCAGAACTATCTGAGAGGCTGTCTTCTGGGTTTAAGCCCTTGTGCACCAAATAAAACATTATTTTCAACTTTTATGTTATGCATTTTTTTCAGTCTACATAGGTGACAAATTTCTGGGAGATGGTGCTGATAGAACTTGGTGGTAGGAGTTCCCGTTGCGGTGTAGTGGAAATGAACCCGACTGGTATCCATGAGGACTTGGGTTAGATCCCTGGCCTCGCTCACTGGTTAAGGATCCAGTGTTGCTTTGAGCTGTGGTGTAGGTTGCAGATGTGGCTCAGATCTGGCATTGCTGTGACTCTGCTGTAGACGGGCAGCTGTAGCTCCGATTAGACCCCTAGCCTGGGAACCTCCATATGCCATGGGTGTGGCCCTAAAAAGCAAAAAAAGCAAAAAAAAAAGAACTTGGTGGTAGATTCAGTAAGGAGGTACAGAATGGGAGAGGGCAGTGGGGCTCTTTAATCAGCACAGCTACCCTATGAAGGAGGTGTACTATTTGTCCTCTTTTACAAATAAGGAAACAGACTTCTTACTGCTTTAGCATACGATTTACAGGCCTCATAGGGCCCTCAAGATGCTATAACCTAGATTTTGTTGTCTGACATGTTCTGGTCTCCCCTCTGCCATTATCCCTCTAGTTCTCTGTGCTTCAGCTATAGTGGCTTTTTATTTTTATTTTATTTAAAATTTTTTATTGGTGTATAGTTGACTTACAATGTTGTATTAGTTTCAGGTGTATAGCTACAGTGGCCTTTTAGTTCCTTGGCATGCCAGTTCCTACTCTTAGAGCCCCCTCCTACGCTCTTCACTTGCCCTTGAAATACGTTTCTCGTCTTCCTTGTCTGGCTCATCCTTCTTTGGGGAAACATCTAACCAATAACACTGGATTAGGCTTCAGGTTATAGGCCTTCAGGTTATCTGCTCTCATAGCACTCTGTCCTTTTGCACCCATTACTATTGTATCTAGCTTCTTGGGTGATTATGATTAGACTTGGGTGATTTCTTTCTTGAGTGATTATGTTTATGTCTCCCCTACAAAACTGTAAGTTCCATAGAAGGAATCTTGTCTGTCTTGTTTATCCCCCTGTTCCCGATGACCAGCACAAGGTGTTACATACATATCTGTTGAATGAATGAGTGAAGCTTATAGAGTCTTAATTTAACTTGCTTACTGTTGAACAATAAGTGATGAATCCAAGCCCGGAACTAAGTCTAGCTAACAGCAGGGCCCAAGCTCTCACCACCATGCAGACTGTCACTGTTCATGTTTGCAGCTGAAACATGTTAAAGGCCATACAGCTCTAGAGAACTTACAATCACTTTTCTTTTTCCTCCCTGCCCCCTCCCCTGCTCCTCCTTTCTTTCCTTCCTCCCTCCCTTCTTACTTTTCTGTCTCCCTCCCTCCCTGCCTGCCTCCCTGTTTTTCTGTCTCTTTATTTTGTAAGATTTGGAAGGGCTATTAGAGGTCATCTTGTCCAACCTGCGCATTTCACAAATGACAAAACTGAAGCTAGACCAAATTGCCTGCCCAGAGGCTACAGTTATTGGCAGACTTAATAGAGAACTTTAGCTTTTATGGTGGGCATCATTCTAGCAAAATCAATGGAGATCTAATTTATTTCAATCTTGTTTACCCAATGTCCATTTGTTGTAACCAGGTTAGTCTCATCACTGACCTGGGTACATGTTTTGCTCATTTCTACCTCTGTAGCATGACCCACACTTGTCCCTTTGCCTGGGATTTATTCTTCCTTTCCAACCTATCTATTTTATTCATCCTTTAAGCCCCCGTTCAGTCTTCGCTCCCTCCGTGTAGACTTTCTTGCCCATTCTGGCTCATTTTAAAATCAGACGGCAGTCTATATCATCATTTGGCCTGTAATCTCACATTTACATATATTTTCATTTAAATGTTCTCAGATGTGTCTTTTCTTACCCTCAGACTGCCCTCTCTCAAGCTCAAGGGCAGGAACCATATCACATAGTATGCCTCTTTTGTAATCCTTTTGATTCCTAGAAAAGCACTAAAAACATAGCAGACATTCAAAGAATAATTTTTGAATGAATGAATGAATAAATGATGTAAGCAAGAAAAACATGAAATGGTAAACTCTGCCATCTTGTGGCTATCGGTCTTTAGTGTTGTCATTTTCAGAGTTTTTCAGTGTTGTAATTAGAAAAGTGGCACATGATAAGAAAGGTGATGGTGGTGAGTTGGTGAAGGTTTCTTTTTTTGCTCAATGTTGTGGCAACATGATTACTGAAATGTTTTATAAGAGAAAACAGAGTTGGAAGGAAACCAAAGACCAAACTAACTGTTTACTTAAGGACTGAGTATAGAACTGGGGGAACATGATTGGATTTCCTCCCTGCTTTGAAAGGGACAAGTAACAGAAACTGTCCCAACATGTTCAGCAGTCCAAAGCACTGATCAGATGACCACTCCCTTAATTAGGGGATCTATTAATAGACCTTTCATAACACTCATCTGGTGAGGAGAATCTCTGTCTTGGAGTTAATCATCCTAGGATCCCGTCTTAGTTTTGCTGAGCAACATGCTCAGCCTCAGTTTTCTTATCTGTTAATTTATTGCCTCATTCAACCCCAGGGCTGTTGTGAGACTCTGTGAACTACAGGCAGGAAGATTCTAAGTTGTTTTGTTTTTTTTTTTTTTTTTTTGTCTTTCTCTCCTTTCAGGGCCGCGCCTTCGGCATATGGAGGTTCCCAGGCTAAGGGTCCAATCAGAGCTATAGCTGCTGGCCTACGCCACAGCCACAGCAATGCCAGATCCGAGCTGCGTCTGCACCATAGCTCACGGCAACGCCAGATGCTTAACTCACTGAGTGAGGCCAGGGATTGAACCTGCGTCCTCATGGATGCCAATCAGGTTTGTTAACTGCTGAGCCATGACAGGAACTCCATTAGAAAAATTTTTAGGAAGTGATATATATGTTTAATATTTCCATAACAAAAATGCATACGCTTTACATACATAGAGTATCTAAATGTATGTAGAGTGCCTTGATAGCCATTATTTATTTTCAGTCTAGGAGGCAGGCAGGCAGGCACTATTGCCCTCAATTTACAGGTGAATTCGTATTTACAGATATTCATATACAGAGTAAATAAACATATTGAGGACCTCTTACATGCCCAGCATAGTGATAGGTGCTTTCACATGTTAGAGAAGAGAACTGCTCTAGCAGAAAGCCAGTCACTCAACATTCTAAAAGTCAGTCTGGGTGTTCCTGTCTTGGCTTAGTAGTAACGAACCTGACTAGTATCCATGAAGATGCAGGTTTGATCCCTGGCCCCGCTCAGTGGGTTAAGGATCCGGTGTTGCCGTGAGCTGTGGTATAATATAGGTCACAGACACAGCTCAGATCCTGTGTTGCTGTGGCTGTGGTGTAGGCCTGCAGCTGCAGCTCCAATTCGACCCCTAGCCTGGGAACTTCCATGTGCCATGGGTGTGGCCCTAAAAGGACAAAAAAAGTCGTTCCAACTTTCTCAGAGACTGGTCATGGCAAACGTCAACAGCATTTAGTGAGGGAGGGAAGGGCAGTAAAGAAACATTTTAGAAATGTCACTTGTTGAATCTGATTTTAGTAGTGCAAGCAAAGTGAACAGTGGTGACAGAGGTAAATCATTAGAGCTAAAGAAGAACTAGAAAAGAGAAGGACATGGATCCCACTTTGAGGAAGAGAAAGGGATGGCAGACATCTCACTTCAGAAGGACAGACATTAAAAGTCCCTATTCATTCATTTATTCATTCATTCATAAATTGAGTGTTTACTGAGCACCTCCTATGTGTCAGGCACTATTCTGGGTACTGGGGATATAGCAGTGAACAAGCCAGGCATAGAGTTTAGAATCATGGAACTTTCATTCTATTTGTGGGTCTAGGGGAATGGTGCTATCACCATGTCCTGGTGACCTTGAGTGTCTCAACAACAGTCTGACTCAAGCCTTAGAGGAATGCCCTGTAATCCTCTGTTAAACATGGCCAGATATGCAGTTTTTTTTCCCTTCATTTTATGGCCATACTCGCAGCATATGAAATTTCCTGGGCCAGGAATCGACCTATGCTGCAGCTGTGGCAACGCCAGATCCTTTAACCTGCTGTGCTGGGGATGGAACCTGGCCTTCGCAGCAACCTGAGCTGCTGTAGTCAGATTCTTAACCCACTGCAGTATGGTGTGATCTCCAAGATAAGACATATTGTGAGGAGATGTTACAAGATCATTTCTCATCCACCTCCCCATCGTGTGGGAGGCTGCCATGAAACAGTTTCTCATCTGCTTCTTTGGTTCTGGGAGGTATAGAGCTTTCCACTATCACATACACAATCCCCTTCTTTATACCTGCAGTATAAACTCCTTGGCTGTAGTTTAGAATTGGCTTCTCTGCAAAAGGTTGACCCATTGATCATGTCATCTGCCATCTGGCCCCTCCAATTCAGTGTCATCCTGTGGGATTAGGGACATAGGGTTCCGACACCATGATGATCTTGCTTTTGCTGCCTGTGTAAGAATTGAGCTGTCTAAATCCATTTGGGCTTGTTGTCTTCTAGTTAGTTGAATCCATGGAAGTGCCAGTAAGCTAACCTAGCAGCTGCCAGTGCATGCTGCTTAGGGACTACTTGACTGACTGCTTGATAGTAGGGACAGGCTCATACCAATTAGACAGAAAAACAAAATTATTACAAATTGTGATGAATACAATGAACCCTAAAATGTCAGCTCTATGTGAACTTAGAAATCACCTTAATTCTGGGGAGAAGAGACAGGCCTTACTTACAGATGAATTCCAATTTAGAAATTTAGAAATTCTAATAGAAAAAAAAGAGAAAAATACAAAATCACCATTTTATTTTTAAAAATTTTATTTTATATTTGTATTTTTTGCTTATTTATTTATTTATTTATTTTAGGGCTAAACCTGCGGCATATGGAGTTTCCCAGGCTAGGGGTCAAACTGGAGCTGTAGCTGCAGGCTTATGCCACAGCTGCAGCAACACAGGATCTGAGCTGTGTCTGTGACCTACACTGCAGCTCACAGCAATGCTGGATCCTTAACCCAGTGAGCAGGGCCAGGGATCGAACCTGCGTCCTCGTGGATACTAGTCAGATTCATTTCTGCTGAGCCATGACAGGAACTCTGCAAAATCTCCATTTTAAACAAAAAAAATAATAATAATTGTTGTGAATAAGTTGGACGCTTAAATCAGTGTGCAAACGTCTGAGAAGAAATGGGATTTGTGTAGTCTCAAAGTATCTCCCCCAAGATATTTAATAATTGCAAGGGGAAAAGTAGTAACTTTATAGTGGAGAAACCCAGTCCCCTCTGTTTGTTTGAGAGGGAACATTTGGGGGTCAGGTAACTAATGGAGTCCTGGCCCAGGAATAGTTCATCATAGGTGTTCTGGCTGTATGGACATACCTGATGGTCATTTCCCTAGTTCCAATCTGTAAAATTAGATTGGAAAAATTCAGCAGTTGGCAGAACCCTCTCATTGTTTCCTTGACTAGGAGAGTAAGAACTGTTGTGGTAGGAAAGGCCAAATAGAAGCCTCAGAAACTTCTTCACTCCCACATACCAAGATAGTTAAGTGAGTAAAATAAAATTTAAAAACCATATTGGGAGTTCCCGTTGTGGCTCAGTGGTTAACAAACCTGACTAGCATCCATGAGGAGGCAGATTTGATCCCTGGCCTCACTCAGTGAGTTGATGATCCGGCGTGGCCGTGAGCTGTGGTGTAGGTCGCAGACGCTGCTTGGATCCTGCGTTGCTATGGCTGTGGTGAAGGCCAGCGGCCACCGCTCAGATTGGATCCCTAGCCTGGGAACCTCCACATGCGGTGGGTGTCGCCCTAAAAAGACAAAAACATAAACAAAAACCGTATTGTATCTCAGGGAGAATTGCAGAATTTAGTACTCTCAACGACTTAGATGATGCAGTCCCCATCAGGTACCTATTTAATTTGCTAGTGTGAGCCCTGAAAAAAAGATGAATCATGGCAGGTGACAAAATGAAGTACTACAAATTTTACTTAGTACCAGTTGCTGTGTCATATGTGGTATCATCACTAGAGCAGATTAACATATGTGGCTTTTGATCTAGTGAATGTGTTATTTTCTATACCCATTGGAAGGCAGATCAGAAAGTTTGCATTCACATGGCATGACTATCAATACATGTGCTGAATGCTGAAATGTGCCGTGTAGATCTCCTTTCAGCAATGAAGACGTTTTATTCCTTCAGCTGCAGGGATCGTGTCTAGAAGATAGCCCTCAGTTGTCAGCTTTCCTTAGGGATTACCTCAGCTAAAGAAAACTGCCTCAGTTAAGATCATGCCTCCTTCCAAGGGGAGCTCACATGCAGGGGGGTATAGAGCCCTGCTCCCTTGACCTGGTTTGGGACAACCAGTTATCCTATTTCCAGAACCTACTGTGGGGTTGGGTGAGGCATTTATTGGGAATGCATTATAGCTTCTCTGACCAGTACTGTTTCCTCCAGTGCTTTTCCACAGGTGTTGATCCCAAGGGCACTCTCTAATAAACATCCCCCACACTAGTCTCTATTTCAGAGCCTTTTTCCTGGGGAACCCAGACTCTGTGATAGTTGATGCCAGGAGTGGTCTGTAGAAACAGGTGTTATGAGATTTTGGACTGGAGCACCCACTTATGCCTGGCATTGAAGACTCCATACTGGTGAAAAATGAAGCATGGATATTCCCTGACACAAGGTAGCAGTACAGTGAAAACTTGATGGAGGGAGTTCCCATTGTGGCTCAGTGGGTTAACAACCTGATATAGTCTCCATAGTGATGTGAGTTCGATTCCTGGCCTTGCTCAGTGAGTTAAGGATCCAGTGTTGTAAGCTGTGGTGTGGGTCGCAGATACAGCTCAGATCCGGTGCTGCTGTGGCTGTGGTGTAGGCCTGCAGCTGCAGTTCCTATTCAGCCCCTAGCCTGGGAACTTCCATATGCTGTAGGTGTGGCTGTAAAAAGGAAAGAAAAAGAGAAGAAAAAAAAAGCTTGGTGGAAAGGAATACATTAGCTATCGGCGTATAACAGACATTTGAGAAATATGAGGGGGGAATAGAAATCTTTAAAATAATAGAATTTGGTGGTTATTTCCAAGTTTGACTGACACCCTGGAAAAAGATTACAAAAAGCAGAAAGTGATTAGTTGGCAACTTTAAGTGTGAAAGCCACAGAATCTCCTTGGTAGTGTATAAAGGGGCTCCCACTCCCGAAGCAGGATGAGAGAATGGGAAGGACCAGGTCCAAGACCTAATCATAAGCGTAGTCGATCTCCGAAGGTGGTTAAAATCCCAACTAAGGCAGGTCTGTGATGCCAAGGTCAGGGCTCCGGTTGGGACAGGATGAGACTCTGACATGAGAGAGAGAGAGAGAGAGAGAGAGAGAGAGAGAGAGAGAGACACTACTGGGCCTTGAAAACCTTGAATTTCCAGATTTCTCTGAACCCTCTGAACCTGTAGAAGTGCCCAATCCTTCCTATTAAGAGCTAATATGCCCCGTTTGCTTGAACACAATACAGAGGCCTCTTCCTTACAAGATAACATGAGCCTGCCCTGTTTTGAGTTGCCCCCCCAACCCCCTACCTCACTTCTCCTGGACAGTAGGCCGATAACAAGAGTTAAATCACAATGTAGCCCAACTGGGGATGTGCTATGCTGCTAAGATGGGAAAGGGACAATACCCTGATAAAACTGCAGCATCTGTCAAAATGTATCAGCAGGAGCTGGGACAGTAGGTATGGGCAAGGATTTTGCTAAACCACCAGGGCAGGTAGAACACGAATTTGGAAGAAGATAGTTTGTAAATATAGGTGTACTCTCCTGGGATACAGGATTTAACACCCTGGCAAGGACCTACAAGATGATACAAATACACTGCTAGAATGGGTCCTAGAAGCGTGGAAAACATGCTGGCTGACAATAGGTTGGGTAGAGATATCTAAAGTACCACCACAGACTGTGGATCAAAAGACTCAGAATGAAGCCTGGGAGTGGATATATTATGTGAAGCTAGAAGATCTTCTGGAGGATTATGTTGCATACAAGGGCTCCGGGAACACTGTTCACCAAGGCCACGAGGAATGTGCTGTTGAGAGGGCACCAGCATCACTAAGAAGTTCATGTGCAGGCCACATGCAGACCAGGGAGGATAGGAGAGGTAACTGCAGAGTTAGGTTCATAACAGGCAAAGGGGATGGGGAAATGGAAGTAATAGAGGCCAGGTGGTTATGCTTAACTGCCAGAAGTTAGGTGGATGCAGCAGTCATAAGAAGGAGCTAGATCAGAGTGGAAGCAAAGGGGGTCTGACCCAGCAGGAGTCAGTGGAAGGTGGCTAATAACATATGCTATCCCTAGGGGCAAAATAGATGGGCAGGCAACAAGGACGCTGCTCAATCTGCAAAATCAAAAGCAGTCAGGCTTGAATGATCAGGATGCTGAGAGCAGTTGCTCCAATACGAAGTCATGACCTCTTGCTGAGTTTCTGGACACGAGCCAGTTTTCATACCTGGAACCTGTGGACTAAATGGGGGTCCAAGTCCCCAGGGAGAAAGGACCTTACAATATCAGTGCAAGGTATATACCACCACAATACATATACTGCAAGTATATGTAGTAATGATTCCTTTAGTCCTTTCCTAAAGGGACCCATGGCCATTTACTTGAGTAACTGTACTCAAGTAACTGTACTGGAAAAAGGGAACAATCATTTGGATAACAGTTGGACTGATGGGCATGGGGGTACAATAGGCCTTTTTCTCAAGTTGAAAGGGATACTCTGTAGTGAAATTTGTACTCCAGAGGCTCTCCATGTGATCAGACTGAGGCTAGTCTCCTGCTAAGACCAAATTCTTGCCTAGCTTTCCCCTCTGGGTCTGTCCTGCTTGCCTGACTTCCTTCCCCTGAGAGCACCTTTTCAATGAATCGGATGCACAAGAATCCTTGTCTCAGATTCTGCTTCTAACAAACACAACCTAAAATTAACTGTGTCCATTAATACATGAAAGATTCATAGGAATCCATGGAATGGTGGTGTCCTGATATACTGATGGGCATTTGGGATTTATCTAGTCTTTTATTATTACTATTATGTTATTATTACAGACAACACTTCAGTGAACTTCTTTGCACCTGATTTTTTTTTTGTCTTTTTGTCTTTTTAGGGCTGCACCTGCGGCATATGGAGGTTCCCAGACTAAGAGTCGAATCGGAGCTATAGCTGCCGGCCTCCAATTCGACTCCTAGCCTGGGAACCTCCATGTTTGTGGCCACAGCCACAGCAACAAGGGATCCAAGCTGTGTCTGTGACTTACACTACAGCTCATGGCAACGCCAGATCCTCAACCCACTGAGCCACTGAGCGAGGCCAGGGATCGAACCTGAGTCCTCATGGTTGCTAGTCGGGTTCATTAACCACTGAGCCACGACGGGAACTCCCTTTTTTGTTTGTTTGTTTTTTTGTTTTTGATTCTTTATATCCCATATGTTCTCAAACTTGTCTTCAGAAATGGTTCATCTAGGATTTTGGGTAGTCCCAAGAGGGCTATGAATATTAGTTTTGTGGACTGTGGCTATATTCTAGGAAACTAATTACCTAAGGTAAATCATAAAAGTCCATGAATTATGGAGCTACACAAAGGTATTCACAAAGCATCACAGATTAGGGAAATGAAAAGGAAGAAGAATAGTTGGAGCAATAAGTTGAGTTAGTGTGAATACTCCAGATAAGATTTGAGGAAGTGGTTAGATGTAAGCAGCATTTAGGAGTACTCTTACTAGAGGAAAATTAGAATATTGAGGTTAGGTAGGATTAAGTAGCAAACACAGATTTGAATTTCTAGTTAATTAGGAGACTGAAGAGAGGAAGAGGAGGCAAGGGACTAAAGTGAGGATCTTAAAGTGCAATATTGGAAATTACAATCAAAATGGCTAAATTTAACAGATGCACTTAGGAATGAACTATTAATGAATACAGATGCCTAAGAATAATTTTTCTTGAGCTTATTTCCTGTAGTGCTTTTCTGAAAGAACACCGTGCCCTTTTCTAAGCTTATTTTCTTTGTTTTGATCATCATTCCTCCCTCACTTCCTGGCTTCATTGCCAAGATCCAAGAGGCAAAGATGGGCAAGAGAGCACGTCACGGACCATAACAAGACAAGCAATATGACTTGGGGGCCAAACGGAGGTTGGGGCACAGAAATTCTGCCTTGGCTAAGCTTTTACACAAATGGGTCACCTGTCCTATTTTTTAAAATTTTATCTGTCCATTAATATGACAATGTGCATTTTGTGATTGTTCCCTTTTATGTGTTCCTATGGCATGCTGCTTTTACTCCTATAATATCTCTGTTTTCATTCTGATTTTCATTATAGTTAAATTTTTTACTATTCTGAGGTCACAAAGTGGTGTTCAGGACACTTTTGGCCCATAGATATGCTTCATTAAGCTAACATGTTTCCATTTAAAAAGTATTTCAAAAACAGGAGGGTTCATCCAGACATATGGATTCCTGACCTCTGAAAAAATGGAATCTGGCACATAGAGCCCCCCATTTACTCATGACAACAAGTGACTGTAAGCAAGCAGTGGCTGCCCTTATTATCAACTTGACATTGAATCTGAAAGTCTGTTACTATTTTTTATGTGATAGAACCGGCATTGTTCTTACAGTGACATGAAGAAGAAAGTGAAATATTTTTCTATATCCAGTTTCTATAAGAATCTGGAAAACAATAGCTAGACTGAGAGGGAGAGGACTGTTACAATTTAAGAATCAAGTGACTGAGGTGGGTTGAAGACTTCGTTAGGTTAGGAAAGGAGAGCTTGGACAAAACTGCTGAGATGGCAGAGGGAGAAAGTAGAGGTGGCTGGATCACTTCTTTTACCAGGTTTCTCATGGGGAAACCACTCCCAGGGCATACTGTACTGTTTCTCTGCCTTCAACTGAAATTTTCATTAAGTACAGGCAATAGGGATATGGTGGTAAATAGAGGAGACATAGCTTCTTCTCTCCTGGAGGTCATTGTTGACTGGGGGAGCCAGACATTAATAAATACTATGAGGGAAAATAAGAGGGTGCTAAGAGAACAAACACTAAAGAAACTTTTCCTCAAGGTCCATTATGTTGTCACAAATGTCCTTCTTTCTCATGGCTGAATAATACTCTATTGTGTGTGTGTGTATATATATACATATATCTTCATACATGTACACACATATATATCTTCTATATCCTTGAGGACATTATACTGAGTGAGGTAAGTTGGACAGAGAAAGACACATACTGTATGATCTCACTAAAAAAGTCAAACTCAGAGTTCCCATCGTGGCTCAGTTGAAACGAATCTGACTAGTATCCTTGAGGACCCACGTTCGATCCCTGGCCTCCTTCAGCAGATTAAGGATCCATGTTGCTCTAAGCTCTGGTGTAGGTCGCAGATGCAGCTCGGATCCTGCATTGCTGTGGTTGTGGTGTAGGCTGGCAGCTGTAGCTCCGATTTGACCCCTAGCCTGGGAACCTCCATATGCCATGGGTGCAGCCCTAAAAAGACAAAAATAAAAATAAAATAAAAAAGTGAAACTTTAAAAAAAATTCAATTAATCAATCGTTTGACTAACCACAAGGGTGTGACTCTTTTTTTTTTTGACTGTGCCTGCAGCATGTGGAAATTCCCAGGCCAGGGACTGAACACAAGCCACAGCAGTGACAACACAGGATCCTTAACTGCTAGACCACTAGGGAACGCCTATATATTTTTTATTTTTTTGTTTTTTTATTTTTTATTTTTATTTTTATTTTTTTGAGGCTGCACTTGTGGCATATGGAAGTTGCCAGGCTAGGGGTTGAATTGGAGCTGCAGCTGCTGGCCCACAAATCCAAGCTGTGTCTGCGACCTATACCACAGCCCACGGCAATGCTGGATCCTTAACCCACTGAGTGAGGCCAGGGATTGAACCTGAGTTCTCATGGGTACTAGGTGGGTTCCTAACCTGCTGAGCCACAGTGGAAACTCCCTGTATCTTTTTTTTTAAAATAGGAGAATAGTTGCAGTACAATATTATGTTAACAGGTGTACAATATAGTGATGCACAATTTTTAAAAGTTATACTCCATTTATAGTTATTATAAAGTGTTGGCTATATTCCCTGTGTTGTACAATATATCCTTGTAGCTTATTTTATACATAATAGTTAATAATACCTAATGTGTAATAGTACCTTTTGCTCTTCCACCCCTATATTGCCCCTCCACATGTCCCTCTCCCTACTGGTAACCACTAGTTTGTTCCCTATACCTATGAGTCTGCTTCTTTTTTTTTTTTTTTTTTTTTTTTTTTTTGTCTTTCGTCTTTTGTCTTTTTGTTGTTGTTGTTGCTATTTCTTGGGCCGCTCCCGCGGCATATGGAGGTTCCCAGGCTAGGGGTTGAATCGGAGCTGTAGCCACCGGCCTACACCAGAGCCACAGCAACGCAGGATCCGAGCCGCGTCTGCAACCTACACCACAGCTCACGGCACACGGCAACGCCGGATCGTTAACCCACTGAGCAAAGGCAGGGACCGAACCCGCAACCTCATGGTTCCTAGTCGGATTCGTTAACCACTGCGCCACAACGGGAACTCCTGCTTCTTTTTTGTTATATTCACTAATTTGTTGTATTTTTTAGATTCCACATATAAGTGAAATTATATAGTATTTGTCTTTCTCTGACTGACTTATTTCACTTAGCATAATGCCTTCCAAGTCTCTCCATGTTGCTGCAAATGGCATTATTTTATTCTTTTTTATGGCTGAGTAGTATTCCATTGCATATGTGTGTGTGTGTGTGTGTGTGTGTGTGTGTATCACACTTTCTTTATGTAATGCATCCATTGACGGACACTTAGGTTGCTCCTATATCTTGGCAATTGTAAATAATGATGCTATGAACATTGGGGTGCATATATCTTTTTGAATTTGTGTTTTTGTTTTTAAAAAGGCCAAATTCTGGAGTTCCCGTCATGGCTCAGCAGAAGCGAATCTGACTAGGAACCATGAGGTTTCAGGTTTGATCCCTGGCCTCGCTCAGTGGGTTAAGGATCTGGCATTGATGTGAGCTGTGGTGTAGGTCACAGACATGGCTCGGATCTGGTGTTGCTGTGGCTGTAGTATACGGCAGCAGCTGTAGCTCCGATTCGACCCCTAGCCTGGGAGCCTTCATATGCCATGGGTGCGGCCCTAAAAAAAGACAAAAATAAGATAAAATAAAATAAAAAAGCCAAATTCTCAAAAACAGAGTAAAATGGTACTTACTAGGGGATGGGGGTGACAGGAAAGGAAAGGTGTTTAAGGATACAAACTTACTACTAGTAGTAAATAAGTCCTGGAGATCTAATACGCAGTATGGTGAATATAGACAACAACATTGCATTATAATAATTATACCTGATAAAAGATTTAAAATTAATTATTCCAACCATTAAAAAGAAATAATTATATAACATGATAGAAGTGCTAATCATTGCTACAGTGGCAAGCATATTACAATCTATAAATGTATTAAATTAACATGTATACCTTAAATTTACACAGTGTTGTATGTCAAATATATTTCAATTAAAAAAAGGAAAAATTTTCCTAATCTAGGGGGTCAGAGAAACTTTCCCTGTAGAAGTGACACTTAAATTGAGGCCTGAAGTAAATAGGAGTTAGGCAGAGAGGAGGGGATAGAGCTTTACAAACAGAGGGAACAGTCTATGCAAATACCACAAAATAGGCAGTCGTTTGACAGCACTGAAGACCTGATAGAAAGTCTTGTTGGGGAGTAGAGAGGAGAGTGGCTGACAATAAGGCTGGAAATGTCAAAAAGGCTGCTGCACAGCCTTTGAGGCTGCCGGAAGCGGTCTGGATCTTATCTTCAGAGCAGCGAGAGTCACCAGCAGGTTTTAAGCAAAATGTACCAGGACACAAATTTTGTGGGTCTCTTTTTGTTTGTTTGTTTTTGGTCACAGCTTCAGCATAAGGAAGTTCCTGGGCCTGGGATCAAACCAAAGCTGCAGTTGCAGTAATGCCATATCCTTAACTCACCGGACAGGGGGGGGGGATGAACCCACGCCACCGCGGAGACAACGCTGGATCCTTAACCTGCTGCACCACAGCAGGAACTCCTACAAATTTTGTTTTAATACTTGCTTCAGCCACCCAGCAGTGAGCCCTTGTCCACAGAAGGCTTATCATTCTCACTATTTTCTATTGTAAAAGCAGCTAAAGGTTTTTCCCATAGAAAATTAAAATTTTTTTTCATTCAGAAATAATAATTGCAAAACAGATCTCTGACAACTGTGGACAATATGTCTTTCAGTAGATCTAAAGTAAGTCTAGGAAAAAAACGCCACTCTTCGCTGACTCGCTGAAACCAGTGGAAGTTAGGAGAGGTGTAATTTTTGGTCATGCCAATTAATTTTAAAATTTAGAAGAGTACAAACGAAATCATTTTATTTTTATTTATTTATTTATTGTTATTTCCCCAATACATTTTTTTTCTACTGTACAGCATAGTGACCCAGTTACACATACATGTATATACTCTTTTTTCTCCCATTATCATGCTCCATCATAAGTGACTAGACAGAGTTCTCAGTGCTACACAGCAGCATCTCATTGTGAATCCATTCCAAAGGCAATAGTTTGTATCTATTAACCCCAAGCTCCCAGTCCCTTCCACTCCCTCCCCTTCCCCCTTGGCAACCACAAGTCTATTCTCCAAGTCCATGATTTTCTTTTCTGTGGAAAGGTTCATTTGTGTGGTATACTAGATTCCAGATATAAGTGATATCATATGGTATTTGTCTTTCTCTTTCTGACTTACTTCACTCAGGATGAGAGTCTCTAGTTCCATCCATGTTGCTACATATGGCATTGTTTTGTTCTTTTTTATGGCTGAGTAGTATTCCATTGTGTATATATACCATACCTTCCTAATCCAATCATCTGTTGATGGCCATTTGGGTTGTTTCCATGTCTTGGCTATTGTGAATAGTGCTGCAATGAACATGCAGGTGCATGTGTCTTTTTTTTTTTTTCCTTTTCTAGGGCCACTCTCGAGGCACATGGAGGTTCCCAGGCTAGGGGTCTAATCGGAGCTGTAGCCACCGGCCTATGCCAGAGCCACAGCAACGCAGGATCTGAGCCGTGTCTACAACCTACACCACAGCTCATGGCAACGCTGGATCCTTAACCCATAGAGCAAGGTCAGGGATCGAACCCACAACCTCATGGTTCCTAGTCAGATTTGTTAACCACTGAGCCACAACAGGAACTCCGGGTGCATGTATCTTTTTTAAGGCAAGTTTTGTCTGGATATATGCCCAAGAGTGGGGTTGCTGGGTCATATGGTAGTTCTATGTATAGTTTTCTAAAGTAAAAATCATTTTATTAATTAACTCTGGCTCATTTGCCCTTAGATGTATTTTTCCTATATATCTCTGCCATTCCAGTCTCATAGCTACTGCTCTTCTTCAGGCCCTTGTTACCTTGTGATTTGTGGTTTGCTCACTATGCTCCCTCTTCATCTTCCACCATGATATATGCTTGAGCTGGAAGCCATCAGTCATTTCTGCTGTCAGCAGGCCTGCCTACCCCATCACCATGTCACTCTGCAGCTCCAAAAACCCTGACAGCTCCCCCACTGCCTACTAAAGTGTGGCCCATGACTCTGCTCAAATATATGTATTTGCTTTCATATCATAAAAGATCTCTGGAAGGATACTTAAGTAACTGGTAACATTGATCACCTTCAGGGAGGAGAATGAGTGCCTGGGGGCATGGTGGGAAGGAGCTGTCTCTTTATATAATCCTTTATACTTTTTGAATTTTGACATGTGATTTTTAGTATTTAAAAATTTATTTTTAACTTTAAAATTTTAAAATTTTTATTTTTTTAATTACTCAATGAATTTTATTACATTTATAGTTGTACAACAATCATCACAATCAAATTTTACAGCATTTCTATCCCAAACCCTCAGTGCATCCCCCCAGCCCCCAACCTGTCTCATTTGGAAACCAAAAGTTTTTCAAAGTTGTTGAGTCAGTATCTGTTCTGCAAAGAAGTTCATCGTGTCCTTTTTTTAGATTCCACATGTAAGTGATAGCATTTGATGTTGGTGTCTCACTGTCTGACTAACTTCACCTAGCATGATAATTTCTAGGTCCATCCATGTTGCCGCAAATGCCATTAGTTATTTCCTTTTAACGGCCGAGTAATATTCCATTGTGTATATGTACCACATCTTCTTTATCCATTCACTGTTGATGGACATTTAGGTTGTTTCCATGTCTTGGCTATTGTATGTAGTGCTGCAATGAACATTGGAGTACATGTGTCTTTTCGAGTCATGGTTTTCTCTGGATAGATGCCCAGGAGTTGGATTTAGTATTTTTTAAAATTAAGAAGTATGGTTTGGAGTTCCCATTGTGGCTCAGCAGTAATGAATCCGACTAGTATCCATGAGGACATGGGTTCAATCTCTGGCCTCGCTCAGTGGGTTAAGGATTCGGCATTGCTGTGGCTGTGGTGTAGGTCGGCAGCTGTAGTTCTGATTTGACCCCTAGTCTGGGAGCTTCCATATGACATGGGTGTGGCCCTAAAAAGACAAAAAAAAAAAAAAAAAAAAAAGAAAGAAAGAAAAAAAAGAAGTAAGGTTCATGAGTGTATTCTTTTGTTAGGGTTGCTGTAACAAAATACCACGGATAATACCACAGACTGAATGGCTTAAACAATAGAAATTTATTTATTTATTTATTTATTTATTTATTTATTTATTTATTTATCTTCTCACAGTCCTGGAGGCTAGAAGTCCAAGGTATTAGCTGAGGCCTCTCTTTGGCTTGCAGATGATTATCTTCTCACTGTGTTCCCTCATATGGTACATATTCCAGGTATTTTTTTTTTTTTTTTTTTTGGTTTAATGTCCTTGTCTGCTGTTTCCATCATCTTGGCTATATCTTGATCTCTTTCTATTGACTTTTTTACTGATTATGGGTCATGTTTTCTTGCATCTTTGTATGGCTAGTAACTTTGTATTGAATGCCAGAGATTGTTAGACATTTGTTGTTGGTTGCTGGATTTTGTCATATTCCTTTAAATAGTGAGTGTTGGATTTATTTTTCAGACATGCAGTTAAGTTACTCAGAATTAGTTTGATCCTTTCAAGTCTTGCTTTTTTTTTTTTGGCTGCACTTGCAGCATGCAGAAGTTCCTGGGCCAGGAATTGAACCCAAGCCACGGCAGCAACCTGAGCCACACCAAATCCTTAACTTGTTGAGCCACATGGGAACTCCTTTAAAGTCTTGTGGGTTTTTTTTTTTTTTTGTCTTTTTGTCTTTTTGTCCTTTTAGGGCCTCACCAGTGTCATATGGAGGTTCCCAGACTAGGGGTCTAATCAGAGCTGTTGCTGCCGGCCCATGCCACAGCCACAGCAACGCCAGAGCTGAGCCGCGTCTGTGACCACCACAGCTCATGGCAATGCCAGATCCTTAAATCGAACCTGCAACCTCATGGTTCCTAGTAGGATTCGTCCATGCTGTGCCACGACGGTAACTCCCTAAGTCTTGTTTTTAACCTTTGTCAGGACAGGTCCAGAACAGTTTTAGACTGGGATTGATTTTGTCTCCCTACTAAAGTACCATCTTTTGGTGTGAGGATTCCTTTTTTTTTTTTTTTAAATTTTATTGTGGTATAGTTGATTTACAATGTTGTATTAGCGTCATCTGAGGATTCCTGCTGAGGATGATCTGTGTGTTAAAAGATCTTTCTATTCTGGCTGGTTGGGACATGAAATATTACCAGCCTTATAGGAGCTCCAGGAATTATTCTAGTGTGTGTATTCTTTGCTGTGTGTTTCTTTTCCTGGCCCTGGGTATCTTCCTCTCACATCTGTGCAGGTCATTACTCAGCCAAAGGCTTAAGGGGACACTTCTGCATATCTTTAGAGCTCTTTCTCTGTATAGCTCCTTCCTCTCTGATAGTCTGCCTTACCAATAGCTGTCTTGACTCCCCCACACACACACCAGTCTCCGTCTCTTCAACTCAGTGAGATTGCTGGACTCTGTGTGGGCTCCTTCTCCTTGCACTGCATCCTGGAAACTGCCTCAGTTCAGTAACCTGGTGCAATTATAAGGCTCACTTTATTTCCACAGGCTTGTAGCTTACAGTCCTTCACTGCTTGTTGCCCAATGTCTGAAAGACATTCTTTCATATATTTATACAGTTTCATAGTTTTTATGATGGAAGGATATCCAGTCCCTGTTACTCCTGCTTGACTGGAAGCAGAATTCAATTAACTAAATTTTAATTTTGGTTTGTTTTTCTTATCTTGCTATGCTTAGTTTTTAGGAGAATGAAGCAAAGAACACACAAAAAAAGGCTGTATTGGGAATTTATTTAAATAACTAATTTTTAAATAAATGTACCAGGCTCAGTCCATACTCACCTGATCTGAGAACTATATGCTCTAGATGTTTAATTTTTCGTAATTGATAACAGTGACCCTTAGGCTCTTGGCCAGGAGAAAGATACTGTGTCTCACGGGAGTTGGGGCAGTAACAATGCTGGAACCTTAACCCACTGTGCCATGAGAGAACTCCCATTCATTTCTTTTTAAATGTTACAATAAAATCAAGTGGGATAGAATGGTTTTAGCAATTAAATATCTATCTCTATCCCTACATCTTCATTTCTACCCTCTATCTCTATCTTTAGCATATATTTCTATATCGATCTAGGGTTTGTCCTTACATGTTAATCATAATGAGGGAGAGGGAAAGTAATAGTAAGAATTTGTTTTACATTAGATACTTTCTTGCCTCCTCCCCAAAGTCTAACCATTTCCCTACCATGTCTAAAAGGGACACATAGTTGATTCACAGTCTGAAGGCATAAGTTTAGTGAGGGCTGGTATTCCAGTTCAGAGAGCCTGGGAATAGCACAAGAGGCTAAACACTCCCCATGGGGTAGTAGGGGTGGATTCTCAGATTCTGGGCACTTTACTTCTGGCTCAGGGTTAGAGGGAAGGGCAAAAAAATTTACCTAGACGTAGGGAGGAGAATCAGAAATCGACTTGTGCAGGTGCAGCACCAGGGAAGGAGGTGGGGACATGAACAGGAGCATTTTATTTTATTTTATTTTATTTATTTATTTTTATTTTTTTGGCTTTTTAGGGCTGCACCTGGGGCATATGGAGGTTCCCAGATTAGGGGTCTAATTGGAGCTACAGCTGCTGGCCACAGCCACAGCAACACCATCACCATATCCCAGCCGAGTCTGTGATCCACACCACAGCTCGCGGCAACGCCAGATCCTTAACTCACCAAGCAAGGCCAGGGATTCAACCTGCAACCTCACGGTTCCTAGTCAGATTCGTTTCCGCTTTGCCATGACGGGAACTCCGCATTTTATTTTATATCGCTGAACTCACTTGGGAAACTGGGAGAGACCATTTTAGCTATCCTTGAGGAAGGAAGGCTGGATGGATAATGGGAGATGCCTCTGGAAGGAGAAGGAGGAAAACGTGCTTAGGAGGGGTCAGCAGTCCATTTCTTTTTTAGCATGAGGAGAAAGCCAGAGCACCGGGTCTGTATGTGACTGTACAATGACAAGACAAATTTTTGCAGCTTAGGAATCACCTGTGTGCTCCCACCTAGCTTCTCCTTCTGCTCCTTGGCTCTTGGTGTGGGTGCTGGTCTCTGGCCTGGACAGCTCTTGGCCTGGAGCCCTGTCTCTTGTGTCTCTGGCATGACTGGCAGAGACTCCTCTGTCTGGGACCGCTGGATCTTGGTGGGGTGGTGGTTGGTGGTAACCTTTCCTTCCTGGCAGCCTCCTCAGTACTGCCAGGCTGACCTCCTCCTTCTATTCCCCACTCCCCTTGGTGAGTGAGGCAGGAGATGCAATGTCTTCAACCTCTTTCTGGTTTCTCTTGGAGGATAGGCCTCTATTTGAATGGCTCCTATAAGGGAAATTTTTTCTCCTCCTCCTTCTCTTCCTTCTCCTCCTCCTCTTTTCCCTCCTTCTCCTTTCTTCTTCTGAGCCTCTTGGGGGCTCTCTTTTGGACTCAAGACTAAGAGGCATTGACTCAGTGGTACCTCTGGTGGCCTGGGTTGCCTCCTCTGTCGACTCAGAGTGAGGGGACTCCCCTTTGCCTATCAATGTTAGTCTTTATTCAGGTGGCCATTTTCCTGTCCTTTAGCCTTGGTGGTGGGGCAGGGCTGGAATAAGCATTTGTATTGCCCTAGGGCACCTAAGAGCTCTGGATACTCATGGGGGCGGTGTTTGCTGGGGGATATTCAGGGCTTTCCCAGGCCCATGCCCCTGAGGGAGTCTGGTGCTAGTAGAGTGGTGAGCCTGCGTTACATGTCAGGAGAGGAGTTGCGCTAGAATCTCTCATTTTTTTTTTTTTTTTTTTGCTTTTTAGGGCTCCACCTGCAGTATATGGAGGTTCCCAGGCTAAGGGTCGAATTGAGGCTGTAGCTGCTAGCCTACATCAGAGCCACAGCAATGCAGGATCCGATCTGAGTCTGCGACCTACACCACAGCTCACGGCAACACTGGGTCTGTAACCCACTGATTCAGGCCAGGGATGGAACCCACAACCTCATGGTTACTAGTTGGATTTGTTTCCGCTGAATCACAATGGGAACGCCCTCTCACTTAATTCTTAAGACAACTCTAGGAGATAGATAACTCTTGTTATTCTTGATGAATGATGAAACAGTATCAGAGGAATTAAGTTACTTGTCCAGTTACTTAATTTCCTAGTAAGTAGGAGGGGGGATCTTGGGGAGTCTTTTTTTTTTTTTTTTTTGACTGGGCTCAAAGTATGTGGAAGTTCCCGAGCCAGGGGTCGAACCTGTGCCATAGCAGCAACCAGAGCCACAGCAGTGACAATGCTGGATCCTTAACCCACTGAACCATCAGGGAACTAGGAAGGGGTGTCATAAATTAAAATCGATGTTTGTCTCCAGACCCTGTGTTCTTGACCAGGATAGGTTAGGTTAATTTGATTGTAAGTCAGTAAACTATTTGAATGTTAGTACAGGCAAATATGACTTTTCTTGCTGCTGACTGTGGATATAAGAAAGTTTCTAAGAGATATTACTATCCCTTCTGAATTATATACCTTTGTGGACAGGGATAGGACCACTTACTGTTCAGATGTCATGGCATATGTGACTAGGACATCTGAAGGAAATTGGAGTATTTGCCAGTTGGACAAGTTCAAGTCACTGCGTCACGGTCAACAGAGCCATAGGAAGTGCTAAAGGAGGCACAGTTAGTAGTGAATGGAGGAGAAACACACAGTGAAGCAGAGTTCCTCTCATTTGCCAAGCTTCTTCCCAAAGGGTTTCCTGATGAAACTTGTCTGGACTGTCTTTTCTTGAGTGAGTCAGGAGTTTAGAATGCAGGCATCTGGCTGCCAGCAGGGTCCTTTTACCCCCCTGTTGGAAGGTACCAGCCAGAGCTCTCCTGTGAGTGCAGTAAATTACTAAGCTGTTATTGGAATGGGCTTTGGAAGAAAACTTGTTTGAAGGGTTATATCCTGGGAATTTTTACTCCTCCAATGTTATTAAAACCCAGTTGCTTTTTTCCCAGTTAGGCAAATTTTAGAGGAAATGAAATATAAACAGAAATTAATTTCTTTTCTCTGACATTTGAATGCATCAATTCTAAATTATACTGTGTTCCTTTTAAGGCTCTGTTTTACAAAGTTAACATATATATGGTTTTATTTTGGGATTGATAATAAACTTTAAAGCTCATGTTTCTAGAAGAGAGCTTTGATGTGACGTGCCTCTTTTTTGGTTTACCCAAATGGTATACTCTTTTTCTTTTTCTTTTTGACTGTGCCTGAGGCGTACGGAAGTTCCTGGGCCAGGGACTGAACCCAAGCCACAGCAGTGACCCAAGCCACTGCAGGGACAATGCCGGATCCTTAAAGTGCTGTGTCACAAGAGAACTCCAAATGGTGTATTATTTTTTAAAAAATCATATTGGAGTATAATTAACCTACAAAGTTATTAATTTCAGGCATAGAGCAAAGTAAATCAGTTACACATATACATATATCCATTGTTTTTCAGATTTTTTTCCCATATAAGTTACCCTACTGTAATGTGCCTACCCTCTTCTCCCTTTCTCTTGCAAGAACTTAAATATCATCCAAATGTTCTCCCTCAGGACTTTCTACCCCACCTCCTGGCTTCATCCTACCATTTTCTTTCTTTTATTCTGGACTGGAACTGATTCTTCCTCACTCTCCTGGTCCAACCTCTACGTGACTCTGGTATCAGTCTCATTTACCCTACCCTGTGCCAGAGGTAACAATAAATATTTATTGGGAGTTCCTGTTGTAGCTCAGTAGGTTAAGAACCCAACATAGTGTCCATGAGGACACAAGTTCGATCCCTGGCCTCGCTCAGTGGGTTAAGGATCCAGCCTTGCTGCAAGCCGTGGTGTAGGTCACAGTTGCTGCTCGGATCCTGCATTGCTGTGGTTGTGGTTTAGGCCGGCAGCTCCAGCTCCAGTTTGACCCCTAGCTCAGGAACTGCTGCAGGTGCAGCCCTAAAAAGAAAAAAAAACAAACAAACATTTATCAAATGAATGAATAGGTGAATGAATTTGAGGAATTGTGATACCCAAACAGCATATGAGATCCTTTATTTTATTTATTACTTTGAAATCATTTTATCATGAAAAATTTCAAATATACAGAAAAGTGGAGGGAGTAGTATAAAGAACTCTGATGTACTCATCACCTAGTTTCTGTGCTTTCAACACATAGTCACTCTTTTTTTATTTTCACCCCACCCACCTTTTGCCAGGCCCTTTAACCAAACAGGTGCATGAAAGCCACTAAGGTATCTGCTCTTCATCATCTGAATTCATTTAGAACTCCTCCTCGCTCCTGTGACTCTTTGCCCTTAACTTTCATTGTTCCTTGTTTGGTATCCTGTTTTTACTTCTCTCAGGGATTCTTAATGTGGGTGTAAGAGTTCCCAGGGAGTCCATGGATGAAAATCAAGGGGTAATTAAATTGGTATGGAGAAAAAAAAATACAGCTTTGTTTTCATTAACCTCTAACTGATTTTTAACATTTTCTTGTATCATGAATGTAAGCAGTGAACCACAGTAGTGTTCACAGTACCTGCAGCTTTGAAACCAGTAGGGATCCTTTTAAATCATATTGCAGAAGTTGTAGAGATTTCCAAATATTTTTATGCTCATCACTGCTTTTGAAATTATGGTAGTTATTACACCCACCACTAGGTCTTATTATTTAATGTGTTAATTAGGAGACGTATATTACTATATCATGTATAAAATCTTCTGTAATTTTTAGCAGCATATTTTGTTTCCTTTGTAATACATCATATTTTATTTCATGCACTTAAAAATATTATTCTGAAAAGAAATCCATAGTTTTTACCAGATTGTCGCAGGGGTCAATAGCTCAAAGAAGGTTAAGAACCTCAGGTCTAAACACTTTGATTGACAGCAGATTTGAACTCCCTATTCTAACTTTGACTTGCTGTCTTCCTCCCTGCGCCCCCCCCCCCCCCATACTGTTTACTCCTTGTTTTCTGCCTAATACTACACAGGTAAGAAGCCTGTCTCTTCCAAATCCTACCCTTAAGGCTAACTGCCCAGGGCCTGCTCCTTTTACTGTCTGCCAGAAGAGCCTAAGCAAACTTTGGTGGCAACCCCGTAAAATGGATTCAGCCAATTATCATTTACTAGCAATAGGAGGGTCTGATGGATGACTTTAATATATTTCAGTTTTCTACTGCTCAGGTAATTCTCATAATTCAGCTAGTTTCACATTGTAATCTATTTTAGCCCCTGACTGATGGGTAAATATTTAATGCCTTACTCTTCTGAGGTATTGGCAAGGCACCCTCCCATTGCAACCCCGCCCCAGTCCTTGAAATTGTAACAGAAGAAATGGGTTATGTTCTATGCCTCTCCACACTTTTTTTTTGTTTTTTGCTTTTTCGGGCTGCACCTGCGGCATATGGAGGTTCCCAGGCTAGGGGTCAAATTGGAGCTACATTTGCTGGCCTACACCACAGCCATGACAGATCCAAGCTGCGTCTGCAACCTACACCACAGTTCACGGCAACGCCGGATCCTTAACTCACTGAGCAAGGCCAGGGATTGAACCCGCAACCTCATTGTTCCTAGTCAGATTTGTTTCTGCTGTGCCACGATGGGAACTCCCACACTTTCTTTTATCAATACCTCTCCTTACTTTTCTGTACCTTCTCTGCCTCTTTCCCCTTTACATTCAAAGGCATTTTCCTTCCTTCTGGGCCCAAATCTCTGCTAGGTGGCAATAGAAAAAGATCTAGTGGGCCTTATGATTTGATGGCCTCTGCACTGAATTGATAAGAATGAGCTGTAGGAGCACTGCTCAGGTTGAAAGGGAAGGCTTTCCCAGTTGTGTAGTAAGTCTCCTCTACTGGAGGTTTTGTCTCATTCGGCCTCAGCTCCACTCAGCTGTCCTCATTTTCTCTACCTCTTACCACTCTTAGCCTTTAGGCCACTGATCTGACTTGGATAACTAGCATGTGGGCTTACTTCCTCTGGGCGGGGGGCTTCCATAGCAGATACTAACACCCCTGGAACAACTGTTTCATGTAATATGCACTTTCCAATGTCCAACCTCCAGCTTTCATGCAAGAGACAATTGTTTTCTCTTCCATTTCTAAAGTCCCTGTGCCTACAATGAAATGTCCTCTACATTCTTTTATTATGTCTGAGGGATGCTGCTATTTCCATAGGTCGTTTGCAGAGGAGAAAAGATTTACATGCCCCAATTCTTCCCTTCTCAGGCTAACAGCTCCTGTCAGTTTCCCAGGTAACTTCTCTCCTTAAAAGGGAATGTTCTCAAGAGAATCTAATAATTGTGGTTTATAATGTCAAAATACTTCAACTTTCTGTTCTTTTCAGGCCTTTAAATGCAAAATCAGGCATGAGAAATGTATAAAAATCTGAGGTAGACAGCTCAGGATTAATTTAGGCCCACCCTAACTTGCTTCTTATGTTAGCTTCCCTATATCTCTCTAATTTTTGCTTCTGTATCTTGGTTTTACATTTCTGCTAAGCCTTCAGACTGATTGATTTATGCTTTGGGCTCTATATCAGTTTGCATCTTAGCATCCTCCAGACTCTACCTTTGGGATCTGCTCCTTTGTTCCATGCCTTGTAACCCTGGGCAGCAAACATGTTGGCTCTATCCACAGATCTTGAAACATCCCCTCCCCCTGCCTAACACAAGCACTGAGATCATTCTCTTTCCAGGGCTTCCAGAGATCTCATATAGAGCCATGGATCATGAATCCTACCCTGAAGCTCAGCAAAGCAGCATCTGATGAGAATGGGATGAAAATTGAACGAGCACACCGAACTACCACTATCCTTATGCAAAAGCAAGTTTGGAGTTGCTGGCAGGGTTCTCAGGCCCCCTGTACAAATGCTCTTGAACTGATTCTGCTTCTGTAATGGCTTCTCATTTCAAATAAAACATTGACACGGATAAAGCAATCTCTTTTTTATTGTGGCAAAATATATATGATAGAAACTTTGCCACTTAAGCTATTTTAAGTGTACAGTGTAGTGGCATTAATTACATTCACAATATTATGCCGCCATCACCGCTACCTATTTCTAAAATTTTTCATCACCCCTAAAAGAAATTCTGTACCCATTAAGCAATAACCCCCTATTTTTCGATCCCTCCCATTCCTAGCCCCTGGTAACCACTAATCTATTTTCTGTCCCTATGAGTTTGCCTATTCAAGATATTTTCTATAAGCGGAACCATGTAATTTTTATTCTTTGCGCCTGGCTTATTTTGCTCAGAATGATATTTTCTAGGTTCATTCATGTATCTAGTATTTAATTCCTTTTTGTGGCTGAATAATATTCTATTGTATGGGCAGGCATACCATATTTTATTTATCCATTCATCTGTTGATGGACACTTGGGTTGTTTCCACCTCTTGGCTATTGTGAGTAGGGTTGCGATGAACATTGGTGAACAGATATCTTTTCTTTGAGTCCCTACTTTCACTTCAGAATAGTAATTCTGTGTTAAATTTTTGAAAAACTGCCACACTTTTTTACAGTGACCTCACCATTTTACTTCCATCAGCAGGGCATGGGGGCTCTGATTTCTTCAACTTCTCATCAACACTTCTTATTTTCTGATTTTTTAAAGATGATAGCTGTTTTAATTGGAGTGAAGAGTATTTCTTTTTGGTTTTGCTTTACATTTCCCTAATGACTAGTGACATGGAACATCTTATCTTTTGCTTATTGGCCATTTGTATATCTTCTTTGGCAAATGTTTTTTTTCAATTCTGTTGCCTATTTTATTTTTTTCTTCTTTTTCGGCCACCCCCTGGGCATATGGAAGTTCCTGGGCCAGGGATCAAATTCAAGCCACAGCTCTGACCTATGCCACAGCTGTGGCAGCCCTGGATCCTTAATCTACTGCACCGGGCTGAGGATCAAACTCATGCCTCCACATAGACAATGCCAGATCCTTAACCCATTGTGCCACAGCAGGAATTCTTCCTTTGCCTATTTTAAAATTGGGTTGTTTGTCTTTTTGTTGTTGAGTTGTAGGAGATCTTTCTGTATTTTGGATATTAAACCTGATTCAGATATATGATTTGTAATTATTTTCCTCCCATTCTGTGGGTTATCTTTTCACTCTCTTGATGTCCTTCAATTCACAGAAGCTTTCAATTTTAATGAAGTGCATTTAATTAATTTTTTTCTTTTGTTACTGTTCTTTTGGTATGGTATTTAAGAAACCATATTCCAGGTAGTTCCTGCTGTGGTGCAGTGGGTTAAAGATCTGGTGTTGCTGCAGCTGTGTTGTAGTTTGCAGCTGTGGCTCAGATTTGGTCCCTTCCATATGCTGTGGGTGTGACCAAAAAAGGGGGAAAATAAAGAAAGAAACTATACTCCAAACCATAGTAATGAAGATTTGTACTTAACGTTTTCTTCTATGAATTTAGGTCTTTGATCCATTTTGAGTTAGTTTTTGTAGGTGGTATATATTAAGGTCTGCTGCTTTTGACAGTCTTGAGTCATAAGTTCTCTTGGCTCTTTCTCCAAATTTGACTTCATAGCATTGTTTCTACCATTGAAAAAAAAATCCACACCTGAGGATTCGTTATGCATCTAGGACCTTAATCCCATCAAGTTTCTGCAAGTAAGAGTCACTTAACCTATGTGCTCTATGCTAGTGTGTCAGAGAAAGATATCAGATATAAACATGGAATACCAGAAGATTGGTCACCAACTCTAAGATAAGGATGTTTTCTTACATTATTGTGCAGGAGAACCATGTATTTACCACATGTCTAATCAAATATAAATGAATAAAAAAGTATAAAGAGTATAATATGTATAACTGTATAACAGTATCATTTATTAAAAGTATAAAAGGATATTGTAATACAGAATTCAGAAAGATTGAAGAATCATAGGTTGCCCACAGAAGATCTGTAAGAGCTGAGATCTGGCTCTCTCCATGTTAATCAGATGACCCAATATCTGCTACTGTTAATCCTTGACAGTATAAAGAATATATCCCATAGTAGAGGATAAAGGATAGTAGAAAAGTATATATCTCTTTTTTGTCTTTTTAGGGCTGCACCTGCAGCATATTTGACCTACACCACAGCTCACGGCAACATCAGATCCCCGAACCACTGAGAGAGGCCAGGGATCGAACCTGTATCCTCATGGATACTAGTCAGATTTGTTTCTGCTCCACCACAAAAAGTAACCCGAAATTCAGGATTTTACACTCAGATTTCTCTAGAGGAAATGGGCTTTGAGGATGTATGTGAGAAAGATGTAGAGTTGAATGAAGGAAATAGGGCATGCTCCTATAAGAAAATCTTCCCTCTGCCAACAACTATATGATTATATCTTGTTATATTGTTGGGCTTTGCTAATATAGTCTATTAACAACAACAACAATGATAACGGTAAAAAATAGTTAACAGTGAGTACTTATTTTTATTAGGCATTGTACTAAGCATTTTACATGTATGAACTCATTAAATCTTTGCCTCAATCACATGAAGTGAATTTATTATCATTCCCAGTTTACAGATGAGGAAACAGAGGCACAGACTGATATGCTGATTTTGCTGTATAGGTTTATATAAATAATTGTCGTGAGACATGTTTTTCCAATCTTCTTGCTTGATCATCCACCCATAGCCCCTCCTCACGTGATCTCATCAGAGTAATGTAAAAGCGTGTGGTTTCTTAAGGCGGGGCTCTTGGTTCCAGAGACCTTGAGTCCCCTGGTTCCCACCTGTACTGTCTCTGTGTCTTACTTTATGTTAGCTTTTTCCCTTAAGTTCCACAGCACCCGTTCTTCAGCCCCATCCTGCTGAGCTGGTCTCGGCAAATAATGCAGCACCCTTGGGGATAGATGTTTCCTTTCAAGGGAGTGGCAGTCCAGTTGAACTCCACCTGAATTGAGGCTGCATTTATTGCCTAAGAGTCTCTGGCTTACCATGTTGATCCTGTTGGCATGGATGATGTCCTGAAGGCTGTTGGAACCCTCTTAGGAAACCACGTGTCTTCTGCCTTCATCGGGGACTGCCTCTGTTAAAAAGGGCTATTAAAAGTCAGAAGCATATTGGTTAATTTAAAAATGTGACCAGAAAATTGAAGTTAATGTAAAATTTTGGGAGAACAACCTGAACTCCACAATTTGTTATAACTGACTTAGCATTGACTGAGAAATCTGTGACATGAGATTTTAGAACCATGGGGACTAACTCTATAAATCCTGATTAACCAAGCAAAAATTTCCCTAATTGTGCTTTGGAATTTCTTACATCACTCAGATTTCTCTGGCTAGTGAACTTGTTAACTGTTAATGTTGAGTGTTTTTCGTGTAACCTTGACACCGAAATCTATATAGCTATTGGCCAAAAGATATCCTTGAAAGCTTTTGGGAGGCAGCTGAGTAACAAATCAAAACACCCTTGGGATAGAACATTTTTTCTTTATCTTCTTCCCCCATCTTCTCTCCCTCTTCTTCTTATATATAAAAGCCCTCAATCCAGTGCTCTCACCAAAATATGCAATCTGCCTTGAAAGTGGATAAAAAGATAACCCCAATCCCCTCTTCAGTTGCATCGTGATCAGTAAGCTAGTTTTGCAAATTGTGCTAATTAAAAATACCAGGTAAACTACTTTTAAAGTGGAACAGAAAATTTTATTAAATTTCTGGTGCTGGGAATATAGTGATGGTCAGCAAGTATGTATATTTCTCTCATATGCAAAGCTCTTTGTTAGATGTTACAGTATAGGAGGTAAAAGAAGAATAAGACACAGTTTCTGTCTTCCACCAAAGGCTCAGCCCCAATTTACACTGTTCTTTAAATAGTCTTTTGACACGCCTGTTCCACTTAATTGTCCCTGCCAAGGTGGTGGTGTGGGCTGCTACTCCACCAGACCTGCTTTACTGCCCATAGTCTCCTGGGCCATTTTCATCTAATTTCTGCCTCACTTGTACACTGTTGCCAGATTAATCTTCCTAAAGTCTTCTTTCCCAAATTGTGCTTTGAGGAATGTTAGCCCCTTTAAAAAGAGAATTGTTGAGCTAACGCAAGTTTAGGAACCGGGGAATGTTCAAATCCCTCTCGAAAATTCACTTTGTACACTATTAAAGAGTCCAAGGAGTCCTGTGATAAAGAAATATCTTTAACTTTCTTTAAACCAGTATTTCCCATGTTTTAATTGACCACAAAACTTATTTTTCATGTAACATCAATTAATATTACATACAACACTTTTTCAGAAATGCTGTCCTAAAGCATCGTTTTATGTTTTTTTTGCTTTTTTTTTAGGGCCACACCAGCAGCATATGGAAGTTCCCAGGCCAGGGGTTGAATTGGAGCTACAGCTGTGGGCCTGAGCCACAGCCACAACCACAGCAATGTCAGATCCGAGCTGCGTCTGCAGCCTACACTGCAGCTTACGGCAACACCGGATCCTTAACCCACTGAGCAAGGCCAGGGATCGAACCTGCAACCTCACGGTTCCTAGTCGGATTTGTTTCCACTGCACCAGGACAGGAACTCCATAAAGCATCATTTTAATCATGCCACTTTCCCAGGTTAAAAATCTCCAATGGTTCTCCATTTTCTCCTTGGGGAAGGATCTCCACCTTGTCAGCCTTCTTTCAAGGGCCTTTGCAACCTGATCCTAACTTAGTCGGGCCCAACTTCATTTTTCACTGCTTCCTCACATGGACCATTTCCACCTAACTAGATTGCTCTTCTCTTCTCTCAGTGCTCCTCAGCTAATAAGGGCCAAGGGAGGAGGTAGGCCAAGAACGGGTGGGGACCGAGATCTGAGGCTTTAGGTAGCGGTCATTTGTGTGTAGGTTACCCTGGAAGGCCCAGCAGCAGGAACCTGAGCCTGGGGCAACCCAAGCAGGATGAGTAGGTATGGGAATACCAGTGGCTGAAAATGGCTTACAACTTGAGATGTAACCCCAGACACACAGTGCAAGGTCTGACAGCCAGAGAAATGAACAGGACAGGGAAGATTCCAAAGGTAAGTGCCAAAAAAAAAAAAAAAAAAAAAAAAGAAAAGAAAAGAAAAGAAGCAGTTGTGAGATCAGGTCAACCATTTTTCATGTTCAGAAATAGCTATAGGGCCTGCCAGGCTAAAACATCCCTAAAGACAAGACATGGTATGTGTGAGTGTGTTATGTGCATGCGTGCACATGTGCACACCTTTGTTTAAAACGGTAATTGATGATATTCTTTGAGAATCTGAGGGAAGTTATGAGACTATTCTTCACAAAAATGTACACACGCAAAGAATTTTAAGGGTTTCATAGACTCTGAAGTTCATGGGTCTAAGTTTACTGAAACCTTCTTATCTAATGTTTAAGAGGAAAGATAGAGATAAAAAGAGAGAGAACTTTCCAAATAGAGATGCTACCCAGGCTGATCTCTTAGGTGTGTTTTTCTCCTTTATTTTTCCAAAGCAGCCCCAATTATAAAAGCCAGCAGCATGACATCAACCAAATTGTACTTCACTTCTGCTTATTGACTTTGATACTTCTGGAATTGATTCAGTGACCTGTTCTCTGTTACACTTTTCTATGTCCCTGGGAAATATATTCTCTGTGACCTTTCGATCTGTGAAACACACATACAGACATACTCACACAGAGTTGCTTAGATACCTCCATGTCCATTTAGTATCCTGGAGAGAAGGGGACACATGAAAGAGGACAGGAGTGTGTATGAATCAAGATCCCCAGAGGGCTTTAAGAGAGGGAGATTTCAGTGTGTGTGAGGATAGGGCAGGGCAGGAATGAAGCTGTTGTGCTGGGTGAGTGATTAGTGCGCTGTGCTTGCTTCATGGAACAAGCTGGCTTGGGGTTTGCTGACACTAAAGCATGAGCCTTGACTTTCTTATCACAATTCCCCCAAAGCAGTAGTTGTCAACCCTGGCTATGCACTTGATTCACTTGAAAGGCTTTAAAAATATGCCAACGTCCAGGCCTGAAACCCCAGGGATTCTGATTTAATTATTCTGAGGTGGGGACAGAGCATAATTACATCTTATTAACTGTAAAACACTTAATATAAAAATGCTACTCTAGGAATTCCTATCGTGGCTCAGTGGTTAACAAACCTGACTAGTATCCATAAGGACTTGGGTTCAATCCCTGGCCTTGCTCAGTGGGTTAAGGATCTTGTGTTGCCTTGAGCTGTGGTGCAGGTCGCAGATGCAGCTTGGATCCCGAGCTATAGCTCCTATTTGACCCCTAGCCTGGGAACCTCCATATGCTGCAGGTGCGGCCCTAAAAAAAAAAAAGCCAAAAAAATGATACTCTATAATATATTAAAAATAGCTCTTATAAATACCCATAATGTATTCTTTTTTTTTCTGCTTTTTAGGGCTGCACCTGTGGCATATGAAAGTTTCCAGGCCAGGGGTCGAATCGGAGCTGCAGCTGCTGGCCTACACCGCAGCCACAGCAACTCAGGATCTGTGCCATGTCTGCAACCTGCACCACAGCTCAGGGCAACGCAGGATCCATAACCCACTGAGAGAGGCCAGGGAGTCTACCCACATCCTCATGGATACTAGTCGGGTTTATTACCACTAAGCCATGACGGGAACTGCCGATAATGTATTCTTTAGTTACCAGATTTCCTTCGCTTAAACATATTTTATCTATCTGTCTGTCTATCTATCTATCTATCTATCTATCTATCTGTCATTATCATCATCCTCATCTAGCTAAGGAAACTGTAAGTTCCACCTATGGAAAGCCCATATTTATTCACAAATGTGTATGGCCAGATTCCTCAGACTCCATTTTTTGGGGGTAGTTATATTTTATTTTACATTTATTTATTTATTTAGTTAGTCTTTTTAGGGCTGCACCCACGGCATGTGGAGGTTCTCAGGCTAGGGGTCCAATCGGAGCTGTAGCTGCCGGCCTAAGCCAGAGCCACAGCAACTCAGAATCCGAGCCACGTCTGCAACCCACACCACAGCTCATGGCAACGCTGGATCCTTGACCCACTGATGGAGGCCAGGGATTGAACCCACAACCTCATTGTTCTTAGTCGGATTCATTTCTGCTGTGCCACTGGGAACCCATATTTTATTTTTTAATTGAAGTATAGTTGATTTACAGTGTTGTGTAAAGTGATTCAGTTATACATACATATACATTCTTATTTATATTCTTTTCCATTATGGTTTATCACAGGATATTGAATATAGTTCCTTGTGCTATACAGTAGGACTTTGTTATTTGTCCATTCTATATGCAATAGTTTGCATCTGCTAACTCCAAAATCCCAGTCAATCCATCCCCACCCCCTCCCGCTTGGAACCACATGTATGTTCTCTATGTCTGTAGGTCTGTTTCTGTTTGATAGATAGGTTCATTTTTGTCTTTTTTTTTTTTTCCTTTTAGGGCTGCATCCGTAGCATATGGAAGTTCCCAGGCTAGGGGTTGAATTGGAGCCACAGCTGCCGACCTACACCCACAGCCACAGCAACGTGGGATCCCCAATCCACTTAGGGAGGCCAGGGATTGAACCTGCATCCTCATGGATACTAGTCGGATTTGTTTCTGCTGCACCATGAAGGGAACTCCTGTGTCATGTTTTAGTTTATTTTTTCTTTTTGGCCACACTTGCAGCATGTGGAAGTTCCCGGGCCAGGGATAAAACCCGAGCCACAGCAGCAACCCAAGCCACTTCAGTGACAGTGCAGGATCCTTAACCTGCTACACCACAGGGAACTCCTGTGTCCTATTTTAGGTACTACATATAAGTAATATCATATGGTATTTGTCTTTCTCTTTCTTTCTTTTTTTTTTTTTTGTCTCTTTTTGTCTTTTTTTGTTGTTGTTGTTGTTGCTATTTCTTGGGCCGCTCCCGTGGCATATGGAGGTTCCCAGGCTAGGGGTTGAATCGGAGCTGTAGCCACCGGCCTACGCCAGAGCCACAGCAACTTGGGATCCGAGCCGCGTCTGCGATCTACACCACAGCTCACGGCGACGCCAGATCGTTAACCCACTGAGCAAGGGCAGGGACCGAACCCGCAACCTCATGGTTCCCAGTCGGATTCGTTAACCACTGCGCCACGACGGGAACTCCTGTCTTTCTCTTTCTGACTTACTTCACTTAGTATGATAATCTCTAGGTCCATCCATATTGCTGCACCTGACATTATTTCATTCTTTTTTATGGCTGAGTAGTATTCCACTGTATATACGTACGCCTTCTTTATCCATTCATCTGTCAGTGGACACCTAGATTGTTTCCATGTCTTGGCTCTTGTGAATAGTGCTGCCGTGAATATAGGGGTGCATGTATCTTTTTGAATTATAGTTTTGTCTGAATATATGCCAGGAGTGGAATTCCTGGATCATATGGTAATTCTATTTTTAGTTTTTTGGGGAACCTCCATACTGTTTTCCATAGTGGCTGCACCAACTTACATTCCCATGGACAGTGTAGGAGGATTCTCCTTTCTCCATGCCCTCACCAGCATTTGTTATTTGTAGACTCTTCTTTTTTTAAAGTAAACTAATTTTATTATTTTTTGCAGTTTTTTGATTTATTTTATTACTATTATGTCTTTTGTCTTTTGAGGGCTGCACCTGAGGCATATGGAGGTTCCCAGGCTAGGGGTCCAATCAGAGCTGTACCTGTCAGCCTTGCCAGAGCCATAGCAACACCAGATCCGAGCTGCGTCTGTGACCTACACCACAGCTCACCCACTGAGCGAGGCCAGGGATCGAACCTGCAACCCCATCATTCCTAGTCGGATTCGTTTCCACTGTGCCACGACGAGAACTCCTTATTATTTTTTTTGATAGTTATTTCCACAATACAATTTTTTTCTACTGTACAGCATAGTGACCCAGTTACACATACATGTACACATTCTATTTTCACACATTATCATGCTCCATCATAAGTGACTAGACAGAGTTCTCAGTGCTACACAGCAGGATCTCATTGCGAATCCATTCCAAAGGCAATAGTTTGTATCTATTAACCCCAAGCTCCCAGTCCCTTCCACTCCCTCCCCTTCCCCCTTGGCAACCACAAGTCTATTCTCCAAGTCCATGATTTTCTTTTCTGTGGAAAGGTTCATTTGTGTGGTATACTAGATTCCAGATATAAGTGATATCATATGGTATTTGTCTTTCTCTTTCTGACTTACTTCACTCAGTATGAGAGTCTCTAGTTCCATCCATGTTGCTACATATGGCATTGTTTTGTTCTTTTTTATGGCTGAGTAGTATTCCATTGTGTATATATACCATACCTTCCTAATCCAATCATCTGTTGATGGCCATTTGGGTTGTTTCCATGTCTTGGCTATTGTGAATAGTGCTGCAATGAACATGCGGGTGCATGTGTCTCTTTTAAGTAGAGTTTTGTCTGGATAGATGCCCAAGAGTGGGATTGTGGGGTCACATGGAAGTTCTATGTATAGATTTCTAAGGTATCTCCAAACTGTTCTCCATAGTGGCCGTACCAGTTTACATTCCCACCAGCAGTGCAGGAGGGTTCCCTTTTCTCCACATACTCTTCAGTATTTGTTATTTGCTGACTTGTTGATGATGGCCATTCTGACCAGTGTGAGGTGGTACCTCATAGTAGTTTCGATTTGCCTTTCTCTAATATGCAGTGCTGTTGAGCGTTTTTTCATATGCTTGTTGGCCATCTGTGTATCTTCTTTGGAGAAATTTCTATTCAGGTCTTTTGCCCATTTTTCAATTGAGTTGTTGGTTTTTTTGCTGTTGAGTTGTATAAGTTGTTTGTATATTTTAGAGATTAAGCCCTGTCAGTTGCATTGTTTGAAACTATTTTCTTCCATTCCATCGTAGGTTGTCTTTTTGGTTTTTTTAATGGTTTCCTTTGCTGTGCAAAAGCTTGTCAGTTTGATTAGGTCCCATTGGTTTATTTTGCTCTTGTCCCTTACATTTCTTTTAATTTATAGGTTCTCCTTATATCTTTTTATTCTTTGCAGTTTATTGAAGAAACTGGATTGTTTGTCCAGAAGAGTTTTCCACAGCCTGGATTTTGCTGAATGCTCTACCATGGTGTTTAACATTTTCTTCTGTCCTCTGTATTTCCTATGAATTAGTAGTAGGTCTAGATACTACTCAGATTCAAGTTCAATTTTTTAAAAACAGCCTCAATTATTAAACACTGAGATCAAATCATAATCAATATTATTACAAAAGACCCACTACATGTTTAATTAGTTCTAGTATTATGATTGCTACCCAATAAGTTATTAACTTATTAATATACAAAAATATGCATCATGAGGAGGAGAAACTATCACCCATCCATTCTGTAGATTAGCAGTTTGCCACTCTTGAGCCACAGTGCTCCCTTCACTAAACCTGGGTAGTCATCGTTCACACTCATCTTGAGTGCATGAAGGGATGACCTAAGCTCAAATGCAACATATAGACATTTCTTTGTGTAAAAAAAAGTCACCAGTTAAAAAAAATATCTTGCGTAATCTACTACAGAACACATAAAAACTGCCTTAGCTTAAACTCTTTCTCACTCTATCGAGCAGGATAATAGGGCATCTTAGGGCATGATGGAGATTCTCTTATCAAAGATGACTCAGGTTAAAATCTTCAAATAAAACCACCCCGCATGCTTCACTGGCTTTCTGAAGTACCCTACGGCTATACTCTGGAACCTCAAATCTATTTTGAAGTCCTGGATAATTTCCCTTACCAGCTTCTGGAAAGAAAGCTTTTGGATCAGAAGCTCTATTGATTTCCAGCCTGTAAGACAAGATCTTTTAAGCCCCAGGCAGCCTTAGTAGCAAGCTAATTTTGTGGGGGCCTTCCAATCAGTGTGTTTGACGCAAGCAGAGTGCTTTGTGTCATCCATTTCCTTTAACCCAATATCAAAGTCTTAAGTTGCTTCTGTGTCTGTTTATGTTACTATACCACTAGAGTGCCCTAGTAATCAAGTGAAGAAAAAAAAAAAAGCGGCTCTTTTAACCAATATTTAGCTTTTATACTCTTAGAGTCAATGTCTTTTTAAAAAGTTACATATATGTATCTATGTGCACACACACACATGTAACACATATACATGCATATATGTATGTGTTTGTATGTTCACATAGATACATGTATAATTTACATAACTGTTTGTTTATTTATTTATTTATCTTTTTAGGGCCTCACCCGGGGCATATGGCGGTTCCCAGGCTAGGGGTCAAAATGGAGCTGCAGCCCCTGGCCTATGCCACAGCCGCAGCAACGCCGGATTCGAGCTGCATCTGCAACCTACACCACAGCTCATAACAACACTGGATCCTTAACTCGCTGAGTGAGACCAGGCATCAAACCTGCATCCTCATGGTTACTAGTCAGATTCATTTCTTCTGAACCACAACAGGAACTCCTACACAACTTTTTAAAAACTAAGGACTTGGTTAGTTTATAACCACAATGCTATTTTCATTTCTAACAAAATTAGTAGTAATTCATTAATATAATCTAATAGCCAGTTCATATTTGAATTTCCCTGTTTCTCTTAAAAAATGGTTAGTTTGACTCATGATCCAAGCAAGGGTCACATATTGCATTTCGTGGCTGTGTTTCTTTTCTTTGCTTCCCTTTCCTTTTCTTTCTTTCTTTTTTTTTTAGTGACTCACCTGCGGCATATGGAAATTCCCAGGCTAGGGGTCCAATCAGAGCTATAGCCGCCTGGGGCTGTGTTTTTTGTCTTTTTTTATTCTATAACAATTTCCCCTCCTCATTTTCTTCCTATGTGCTGTGGGCTGAATGTTCGTGTCCCCACCCTCCTCAAATTCATATATAGAAATCCTACCTCCCCAGTGTGGTGGTATTAGAAGGTAAGGCCTTTGGGAAGTGATTAGGTTATGAAGGTGGAGCCCTCATCATAAGATTAGTGCTTTTATAGAAGAGACCCCACAGAGTACTCTCACCCCTCATACCATCTGAAGGCAAAGCAAGAAGGTAGCTGTCTGCACCCAGGGAGCAGGCCCTAAGTAGAATCCAGTGATGCTGGCACCCTAATCTTGGATTCCAGCCCCCAGAAATAGGAGAAACAAATTTTTGTTGTTTATGAGCTATCTAGTCTATCATATATTCTGTTATAGCCACCTGAACTGGCTAAGACACCATGATATTGGAGAAATTGGGTTATTTGTTCTTTAAAATGCTCCATTTTCTGCATTTGGCTGATTACCTCCTTCTGGTACCATTTAACTTGTACTTCTGTCTCTTTTATTGCCTTTATAACTGGTATTTAGATCTAGGCTAGAGGATCAATTTGTTTCAGGTTCATTTCTTTTGGCAAAAATACTTTGTAGGTGGTTCTGTGTACATTTAATTGCATCAGTTAGAAGGCACATCTTGTCTGTCTCACTTTTAGTGATGAGGTTGATTTCATTATGAGGTGTGTTTGGCCTGTTCCTTGTTAAACTTGCACCTAATAGGTTTAGAATTCATTGATGATCTTTGCCTAAATCCATTATTTCATTAGGAGTTGGGAAATGGTGATTTTATCATCCTATCATTCCTTTTGCATTGATTAGTGGAATTCTCCATGATGAAGAACTTTCATTCTCAAGTATTTTAGTGACCCTGAAATACTGTTTGACCAGGAAATGCAGAATCAATGCTTAATTCTTTACCCTTATTAATTTTTAGTATAATAAATTGTTGCTCTAGAAACTTCCAATGATAATGAATTTTTTCTTGAGAATGAACTTGTAGGATTTTATATATTGGACGTGTTTGAATCAACTACAGTCGTTTTTTTCAATGCTCAACTAGTTTGACAATCTCTGGTCAATAGAAGCCCCATCAGGTTGGCTCCTGAGTCCTTTTGACATGCCGCAGTACTCTTGGATAGCGTCCTTGCTTTCTGGTATGACAAGGTAGCTTAGGCTCATCTTGAACATCTTCTACCTTAGATCTGGAATCAGCTGTTTTCCAGGGAGCCATGAATCCTTGTAATGAGAAATGCAATGGGCTTAAGTATTTTTTTTTTTTTTTTTTGTATTTTTAGGGCCACATTGCGGCATATGGAGGTTCCCAGGTTAGGGGGTCTAATCAGAGCTACAGCTGCCGGCCTATGCCAGAACCACAGCAGCGCCAGATCCGAGCTGCATCTGCGACCTACACCACAGCTCAAGGCAATGCTGGATCCTTTAACTCACTGAGCGAGGCCAGGGATTGAACCCACAACCTCATGGTTCGTAGTCGCATTTGTTTCCGCTGCGCCACGAAGGGAACTCCTTGTTTTTGTTTTTTGAATAGACTTTATTTTTAGAGCATTTTTGGGTTTATAGAGGCCAAAGTACAGAGAGTTTCCATATTATATCCCCTCTCCCCCTCTTCCACAGTTTCCCGTTATTACCATCTTGCATTACTCTGGTACATTTGTTACGATTAATGAACCAATATGGATATATATTATTAACTAAAGTTCATAGTTTAAATTAGGGCTCATTCTTTTTTTTTTTTTTTTTCGTCTTTACTAGGGCCGCAGCTGCGCCATATGGAGGTTCCCAGGCTAGAGGTCTTATCGGAGCTGTAGCCGCCGGCCTACGCCAGAGCCACAGCAACGCAGGATCCCAGCTGCGTCTGCAACCTACACCACAGCTCACTGCAACACCGGATCCTTAACCCACTGAGCAAGGCCAGGGATTGAACCCACAACCTCGTGGTTCCTAGTTGGATTTGCTAACCCCGAGCCATGACAGGAACTCCAGGGCTCATTCTTTGTGTTGTATAGTCTATGGATTTTGAAAAGTGCATTGTTTTGTGCGTCCACCATTGTAGTATCATACAGAATGTTTTCACTGCCTTAATAATGTCCTGTGCTCCACCTATTCATCCCTTTCCCCCTCTCTCTGAACTGCCAAGCTTTGATCTTTTCACTGCCTCCATAGTTTTGCTCATAAATATATTTTCTTAAGTTCCATCGAATGAAAGAAGTTGCTAAAAGACAAAAAGTGAGGATGAAATGTTACCCAGAGGAGATAAATAAAGGGCCAGTGTCCCTGTAGAGGCAAGAGGAGATGGAATCTATGAGGGATTAACCTCAGATAGAAGCACCTAAATTCACTAAGGATGTTGACAAGAAGTTAGAAGAGAGGATAACTAAGCCTGGAGAGAAGTACTCCTCAAACAGAATTTCTACTACCACTTCCAGGTTTCAAGTGGGATGCAGATCCCAGACAGTTTCAGAACCTGCCTCCTGCATCTTTATGTACTGGTCTCAGAGGAGCTAGTCCTTACCTTTTCCACCTTCAGGGTTCTCTCCTTTCCTCCTACCCTTAGAGCCCCCCATTCTTAGACAGTCAGGCTCTAGTGCTTATCTCTATGAGAACTGTGAAGCATAAATGACATACTACATATAACATGCTTTACACACAGAAAGCACTCAAGAATAATCAGAGGTTGCTGTTACTGAATTATACAATTGCCCATATTTGAGAACACCTGCTTAGGGCCCAGGAAAAATGACCACTGCCTTTTTTTTTTTAATTTTGTCTTTTTTTTTAGGGCCACACTCATGACATATGGAAGTTCCCAGGCTAGGGGTCAAATCGGAGCTGCAGCTGCAAGCCTACGCCACAGAAATGCCAGATCTGAGTCATGTCTGTGACCTCCACCACAGTTCATGGCAACACTGGATCCTTAACCCACTGGGTTGGGCCGGGGATTGAGCCTGAGTCCTCATGGATACTAGTTGGGTTGGTTACTGCTGAGCCATAATGGGAACTCCCACTGCCTTCCTCTTATTCTCAGATTTTACAAAGTACCTTTACAACCCAGAATGCCTTGTCCATGTAGTGTAGTGTAGTGCCCATGAATGTAAGTGAATCTTCTCTTTTACAGGCAAATCTGGGGTAAAACTGGGGTCTGCTCTTCTTCTTTTTTTTTTCCTATCTCTGAGAGAGACTATACTTGCTTTGAGGAGACCCAGGCCAATGGTGAAATTTTAATTCCTTGGAGAAACAGTGTTTGAACTTCCAGTCTTTAGAGTTTACCTAATAGAGAAGACATGGAATTATCAGACAAAATGAGCCCAGATGGGCTGTGCTGCCGTTCTTATGTAGGTCATGGGCAGCATGAACAGAAGTAGATCAAGATGAAACTTAACTGCTCTGCAGAGCTTCGGGTCTGGACCTTTCAGACCTTTAGTAGGTGCCAAAACAGGGAATAAAGAATAGTAGCCCTGCTTGTTCCCCTACCTGGGTGCCTTAGCTTTTCAGTGGCAAGGTTTAGGGTCATCCAGGTCCCTCCAGACAGTGATGAGATGCTCCCACAGAGCAATGCCTCTGGGGTTGTTGTTGGAGGGGTGTGGCTTTGTGTCTACAGGGCCAATATTTGCTAACTACTTAATAGGCTGATGCCATCGACCATAAAGTGGTAACTTCCTCCCTCAGCTTCTATGATAACTAGAATTAAGAATGACCTAGTTGTTGGACTTCCTGTCGTGGCTCAGTGGTTAATGAATCCGACTAGGAACCATGAGGTTGTGGGTTTGATCCCTGGACTTGCTCAGTGGGTTAAGAATCTGGTGTTGCCATGAGCTGTGGTGTAGGTCGCAGACACGGCTTGGATCCCACATTGCTGTGGCTCTGGCGTAGGCCGGTGCTACAGCTCCCATTAGACCCCTAGCCTGGGAACCTCCATATGCCATGGGAGTGGCCCTAGCAAAGGCAAAAAGACCAGAAAAAAAAAAAAAAAGAATGACCCAGTTGCTGTGAACGCTTCCAGGAGGTGTCTCTAGGACAAGTGGCTCAGGGACTGATGTCTAGGTCTGGCCAGTGAAAGCTGCATAGTCTGGGTAGGAGAACCATTTTGGAATAAAACATCTGAATAGAAGCACATTGAACTCCAGCTCGGGCTGGGGTAGGAGATGCCCAAAGTGTTAGTGAGATAGACATCCAAAGTTAAGCCTGGGATATCAGTCTGCAAACCTAGGTTGGGACTCCATTATAGACCTCAGAGTGATAGGCTTCTAGTCTTAGGTCTTTTTAACTTTATAGACTAGAGACTTTGTGTTGTCCCAAAGTACTGAGGGGTTAGAGGTGAAGGCCAAGGAACCAGGCTACCAGAATTTAGACATCTGCAGGGGAGGAAGCTAGGTAGGCTTGAACCTAATCTCTTTGGGCATGCTTCCAAGAACCATTCCAACTGGAATCCTGAAATCTAGACCCCCTTCTGTTACTATCTCTCTCTCCTTTTCAGGACAACTAGTTATTTAGCAATTAACAATTTGTTAATTGCTTGGAAATGTTTACTTGACTAAGCCAGGATTTAAACTTGCTTCTGAGAGAGTATCTTAGAGGGTCAGAAGCCTGCAATGGGTAGTTGGTTGCAAAATGGGAGTTAGATGGATAGCAGATCCATCTCTATTAATCTCCACTTAGGTAGTGATTAGATTTGTGAAGAGAGCTAAGAACTTAATTGTTCAGTGTCATCAGGAAGTCAATTATTTTAATCTTTCTTCAATAGTTAGCTATCAATTAACTGGGGAAAAAAGAATAATTGGAGATGGATTTGCTCTGACTAGCTTGTGCCTTGTGGAGTCAATATTCTTGGCTGTTAATGAGACCTTGGATAAAAGGAAGTAGGCACAAAGAAAGGAAAACAACTACAGGTGATGCTTGGCTAAGAGCAATATGATGGACTAGATGGACTCAGAGTGCCCTGCACCTTTCCCCAACTTTTTCAGCAATCTTTCCCCCAAGGCTCTACACAGCAGTCCCAATCCTGGGGCTAGGCCACTATAGACAAAACCCCAAGGTTTCACATGTAATTATTAAGAGTATGAGTTTGGAGTCAGATCTCATCTAGAATCCCAGCATGGCCACTTCCACCTGTGTGACCTTGATTAAGTTACTTAATCTCTTTCAGTTTCCTCAGCTGCAAAATGGCAATAACAATAGTACTTACCATATGATTGTTCAAAGAATTATATGAAATTAATGCACATAAAACACTTATCATAATGCCTGACAAAAAAAGGTACTCAACAATGAATATTTGTTTTCCTTTCATGCTTTCCCAGACCATGAATCTTCTGTGGTGGAAAATCCCAAGTGCTCTGATATTTTACACATATTCCTTCCTATAAGGCTGCTACCAATGAAGGCTTGTAAACCCTTGCACCCGGCTCAGGGTTGTGGCCTGGCAGACCCTCTGTCTTTGACTGACCCACCTCTACCCTTTCCAGTGTGTTATAATGGTTTTCAGTGGGGGTACTGGGGTATGGACAGATCTGGGCCGGAATCCGCAGCTCAACTACTTTCTGGCTGGATAACTTTGGACAAATCATTTAATTTTTCTATGCCATAATTTCCATGTCTGTAAAATAGCAACAATAATATTGTTACCTCATGGGATTACTGGGAGGATTCGATGAGCTGATGCATGAAGAGAACTCAGAACAATGTCTGGCCCATGATAAGTGCTCACAAACTGGTAGCTATATTATCTATATTGTTCTTTCCATCCTGGCTACCATTCTCTCAGGGACTTGAGGGGTATCAAGAGTTTGTCTAACAAAAATCATGTAAGCAGACACTTAATGGATTAAGTGCCTCCTACTCTACCACCATAAAACCCAAAACACCATTACCTAGTGACAGGTTATGGGCTCTAAGCTGTGCCGTTTTAAAACATGGCCTCCAAATCTTTGACACTCCTTCCATTGAGAGGTAATGTCTAGTCCCCTCCCCTTGAATCCAGGTTCTGTGAATACTTGACCAATAGAATACAGCAGAAGTGGCACCATGCCAGTTTCTGGGCCTATGCCTCAAGAAACTGGCAGCCTCCCCTTCCTGTCTCTGGGGGTGTTCACACTTGGAACTCAGCCATATGCTGAGTGGGTTCAATCTCTGGCCCGGGAACTTCCACATGCCATGGGGGCAGCCAAAAAAAAAAAAAAAAAAAAGACCCTGGCTAAGAAATTTGATATTAGAAATGGTTCTAGAAAACAGACTATCAGGATGAAGTTTTGGGGTTGGATTTTTGACCTGTCTAAAAGCAGTAGGGGCCCTGTTGCTGGTGTTAAGTGTATGAAGATAACCCCTGCCATGAAAGGGCATTGCAATCACTTGAGCTCTCACCTGTGGTATGTGGTAATTTATTGGTATGATATGAAGGTACAAGGCATGCTATGGGGAGGTCAAGTATCTATGGCACTTAATCGATAGAAGGACAATGTTATTTATGAGGATCTTGGAGTAGAATGGTTGCTTTTGACTGCAGTAGGAACTCCGTCTCTGTGGCAGTTTTAAAGGAGATCCTTATCTCCTGCAGCTACAGGACAGATTGTACTAAAAATCAGACTCAGGATCTGATAATAAAGGTGGCAGAGATGCAAAAAGACTAAATGTACAGCCTTGTCGTGGCTGTTTTTTCAAGATCAGATAGGGAAAAAGTGGAACATGGAGATCTGGGATGGTTATTTGGTAGATGAATCTAAGTATTGTGAACCCTCCAATTTTCCTGAACTTTTCTAGAAGCAGCCGCTTTTCTCTTGCCAGAGGAGAATAATTTTCCTTTTCATGGAGACTGTGTAATGATTTCACCTGAAGCAGCTGCCTTGTGAGATGACATTTTTTCTCAAGATGGACCCCATCATCCTCATTACCTCCAGTCAATAATGAGAACCACATCTCAGCACAGCTTTGATAGAAAAGCTCTAGAAATTTTGTATGCTCATTAATAGGGAGCATTGAAAACAGTTTACAATCTCAAAGAGATTATTTGCATGCAAGAAACCAGATACACCCCAAAGAATTTTGGGGTTTTGGGGTGCAGTGAAACAAGTTAGAGTTCTGGGATAATAGAGACATAACTTTAAATACTGGCTCTACAACTTACATGCATGACCTTGGGCAGATAGGTTTATCTTCTGAGCCTTATTTGCTATATCTTTAAAAGAGATAATAACAGTATTTTCCCACAGAGTTATTGTGAGAATTAGTTAATGCTTTTAGTAGTGTTTATCAAATGCCTAGAACAGTGCCTGGCAAATATTGTGTACAATAAAATTGTGTGTGAAAAGAACATACTTCTCATTTTAAGACAGAATGGTATGACTACAAAAGCAATGAGATGGAACATCTCAGAAGGTACATGAAGGATCTTCTTTGATGGTACCCTCAGAAGCGTGTCAATGCCTGTGCCAAAGATAGCTTCATCTTGACGCTAATGCAGCTTGTGCTCCAGGGTGCTGTGTTTTCACCAGCCCTTTCCAAAATTCTGAGGGTGGCCCTAGGAAATGTCATATAATCATATGAACTATATTTAAACTATATTCTAAAGTTTCTTTTAATAGATTTTCTCCAAAAATCCCCTTTAACCACTAATATTTTCTTTTTAATTTTTGCATTTTGTTTCTGGTGTTCAATAGGAAAAGATCTCTCAGATAGCTATTTGTAATGCTTTTCTGAAAATGATATATTGCTTTTATTTCCACATTGATAGTCCTGCTCTGTTCTTGGGCACAATTGTCATTCTAGGACCACTCTTTGCATCTCTTCTACATTCCATCCACCGTTTCCTGGATTTCATATGTTCCTCTCAAGAAGCCTCCTAGGAAAAGATGCATTGGAGTTAAATTCTCTGAGAATTTGAATATCTGAAAATGTCTTTATCGTTTTCTAGAACCTGTTGTTTGCCTGGGTATGGATTTCTAATTTGGCAAAAAAAAAAAAAAAAAATCCCAGTGTTTAACTTCCAGTGTTGCTGTTGAGAAATTGAATGTGATTCTGATTCTCAATCAGTATTCTTTTTTTTTTTTTTTTGTCTTTTTGTCTTTTTTGTTGTTGTTGTTGTTGTTGCTATTTCTTGGGCCGCTCCCGCGGCATATGGAGGTTCCCAGGCTAGGGGTCTAATCGGAGCTGTAGCCACCAGCCTACGCCAGAGCCACAGCAACGCGGGATCCGAGCTGCATCTGCAACCTACACCACAGCTCCCGGCAACGCCGGATCGTTAACCCACTGAGCAAGGGCAGGGACCGAACCCGCAACCTCATGGTTCCTAGTCGGATTCGTTAACCACTGCGCCACGACGGGAACTCCTCAATCAGTATTCTTGACTGCCATATGTGTCCTATTGTGATTATTCCTTCTCTGGAAGCTTAGAATAACTTACCTTTAGCTCTGATTTTTCCAAAATTTAATAATGATAAGTCTTACTGGGGATATCTTCTCATTCATTGTGCTGGACACTCAGTGGGCTTTTCTCTCTGGAAACTCAAGTCCTTTAGTTCTGGGGCATAATCTTGATTTCTTTCTTTAATATTTTCCTTCTCTCCTTTGTACTGTTGTCTCTTTCTAGTATATCTATTAGTTAGAGGTTGGATATCTTGGACTGGAGCACTGATTTTATTTTTTTATCTCTCTCCTTCTCTCTGTTTGATGAAACCAGGCTTCATCAGTAACTCCTAACCTCACTAATATGGGGAGGGAAAGCAGATGTAAGACTGGTAAATGACTGAACAAAATGGAGGAAGGTATCATCCCAAGTGCTCACAAAAGAAGACCAATGGAAACTAAGCTGATTCTGCCTCCAAAATTCCAGGTAGGCTCAGGAATTGGAGGAACCTTGTAACTTTGACAGTGAGTACAGGTTTGAATGCTTGGAGATAATTTAAAAGTCTGTTTATGGAACAGCTGATTCTGCCTCCAAAATTCCAGATAGGCTCAGGAATTGGAGGAACCTTGTAACTTTGACAGTGAGTACAGGTTTGAACACTTGGGGATAATTTAAAAGTCTGAATAGTTCAGAGATGTTAACATTTAGGGAAATCTACAAAAAATGCCAGAAAGCCACATGCTTGTTCTAACATGAAGCCCACCAGTTGACAAATCCTGCCTACACACAAAGATTCCATTCAGCATTTAGAAATTCAATTTAAAATTAAATGAGCAAAAGAAGATCACTAGTCATTTGAAAAAGGCATCCAAAATGAAAGAATGACAAAATGATCAGAGAAGCAGATCAAAAGAACAAGAGATAGCAAAGAATATAATATTTCTAGAGAAGTAAGATATACTAAACTACAACAGGATGCTACAGAACAGGAATGGAGAACAAGTTGTTGAAGCCAAGTTTGTGTGCCTGATGCATAGTGAGGCCAAACAAACTGAAACATTGGAGTTTGGAGCAAAGGATATTGCCGGGTGAAGCAAGGAGAATGGGAAGCTCATGCTTAAAAACACCTAATTCCTTGATGGGTTTTAAGAAAGCATTTTTAAAGGCCAGGTGAGGGAGGAGAATCCCAGGGTATATGATCAGCTCTTGTGCAATTCTCTGATTGGCTGATGGTGAGGTAACTGGGATTAACATTATCAGTCCTCAGGCTCCAGTAGGTCTGGGGGCTATGTGCTCATGGTCATCAAATAGTTAACAACTTCTATCTGATGAGAGTTTTAGCATTTGTAGAACAACTCAGGAAATGTGCATTAGATACTGTTATCTAGGTACTTCAGGGAGGAACTAAAGATTCTATATGGCTGATTTTTTACTGTTTAAATTGTTACCAGTTCTCCTGGCCCAACTGCTGTTTTTTAAAAAAAATTTTATGGCCACACACCCAGCATATGGAAGTTCCCAGGCCAGGGATTGAATCTATGCCACAGCTGTGGTAATGCTGGATCCTTTAACCCACTATGCTGGGCCAAGGATTGAACCAGCACTTCTGCAGCAACCCGAGTCACTGTAGTCAGATTCCTGAACCACAGCAGGAAATCCCCAACTGTTACTTTTGTCTCTACAAGTTCACATACTTTCAATCACTAATTCTTGATCCAGGCTGTTGTGACTCAGGGGAGGCCTGGAAGACTACAGCTTTTCTACAAACAAGAGGCAGGCGGAGGACTTGGGGAAGGGTCTGTCCTGGAAAGGCCCCACAGGGTCCTGCTTGGTTACAAGGTGACTTTGGAGCCCATCCTAGAAGATAATTTTGGTTTTTGCCTTCCAGTTGTACATAACATGATAGAGGGTAAGAGTGCGGTTATGAGCCTGAGTAGCATACTAAAAATAGGGGATGTGCATGTGATATGAAAATACATTTCTAGGTTCTCTCATGTCACAAACAATCCACATTGTTTAATTTTCCTTACATTATATAAGAAAAAGTGTATACTGTCAGCCAGACATACATCTTAGCGCCTTCTCAGCTTTCTTCTGATCACGCACCCTGTCCTGGGCATGCATGTGGCCTTCCAGATTCCCAGGAATATGTGGAAGCTTTTCAAAGCCCTTATTCCCCAAAGCATCTCATCGCCCAGCCGTTCTTCCCAAGGTTTTTGCTTAGTCTATTGTTTTCCCAACTGTTATGCCTTACCCCAGGTGGCAGCTTCTAATGTTTGCCTTTAAATGATTTTGACAATTACCCCCTGGGCAGTCACCTTAGCCCTGGAAGAGTTCTGAGCTAGTCTAAATAAAGGTAAGCCCTTGAGTTGGTCTTTCAGGAAGTCACCAGGCAAGTTAAAATAAACAGACACAATTCTCTGAGAGTAAAGTCTGTTCTGCTGTACTGGGTACTGGATTCTTATACCAGGAATGTGGGTTATTATTGTCTTCAAGGTCATTGCTGAGCTGTGGAGCAAGGAATGGGTCCAAGGTAAATTAAAATGCCACAAAACTCTCTTAGCAAGATCCAGCTGCTTTTTCTTGATTGAACATATCCTTGTTTCTGCAAGCTTTTGATTAGGAAGTATCCAGAGCTCTGAAAAAGTTAACTCTGATGGTTTTTGGCAGTTTATTCATTGCTTTTATGGAGGGATGAACTTTTGGAGTGCCCTGATCTACCATATTCGTAGATGTCACCTGGATTTTTCCTTGTTTTTGATGGCCTTGACAGTTTTGAGGAATATTGGTCAGATGTTTTTTAGAATGCCCCTCCATTGATACCTGTCTGATGTTTTTTTCTCATGATTATGCCGTTGCTATGGGATTTGGCAGAGGCAACACAGAAGGAAAGTGCAAGTCTCACCACACTTATACCACAGGTATATACTATCAGCATACTTATTTTTGGTAGAGTGGAAGTAGAGTGTAGCGCTTTAGGGGTTTGGGGTTGATAGTCAAACACAGCTGAATTCAAATCCTGGCTTCTCCAGTTGCTTGAGTAAGTGATGGAAATTTTTAAGCCTCAGTTTTCTCACATGTAAAGCAGGAGTAATAATAGTAGCTACCTCATAAGGTTCCTGTGGGGAATTGAATGAGAAAATGCGTGTGAAGTAGTTAACATGATGTCTGGCACATAGCGAGTGCTCAGTAAGTGTGAACTAGTACAATAAGAGGATGTGTGTGTATGTGTAGGTATACACAAGAACAGTTTTAAAGGAAATATCAAGAGAATCTAAAGGGATTTTCATTATATAAAAAAGTACCATTATTTTCCTGAAAGATTTGATGGGAAACCCAGAGTTCAGTATGGTTAGATATATTTGGATAAAATGGGAAATTTCACATGTGAGGCATTATTCCTGAAGGCAAGCCAGATAGCTACCTAGATAGAGTTCCTAGGTAGCCAGAGGCTAGTAGAAAGCCTAGCCTTTGTGGTCGGGGAGGAATCTTAGAAGAAAAGGAAGGGGTGAAAACCATGTAGCCATTAAAAGCACATGTAAACCCGAGATCAAATCCTGGTTCTCCTTTCGCAGGCTCTGTGACCTTGGGTAAAGTGACTTAACTTCTCTTAGCTGAAGTTTTCTCGTCGTCGTTTAAAACGGGAATGATAAATTGAGGTTAATGAAATAACCCAAGTAAATGGCCCAGAGCATCTTCTATCACATACTTAGTGCTCATCATTAATTGCTCTTTATTACCTAACAATGGTGTCTGGGTTGGGAGACATATTGTAGCAGTTGTTAAGTCTTTTAGTCAGGAAGGGCATTCTGTGCCAAGGGGTGGCTTTAGGAAGCTTCACCTTTTAATGTGGAGGCTGTTTGGGGCTCCTCCCTTTTGCAGTGGGCTCAATGCCTTGCTCAGGCTTGCTGCAAGCTGCCCTAGGAGCAGGGAGCTTTTGTGATATTTGTGGTGGCTGAAAAAATAAAAAGACATTTAGTGTACAATCAGAAAGAAAATGAAAACCACATGGAAAATTCAGCCCATTCCAATGTGTTCTTAGTGTCCCATTCTACATCCTGCTAGGCTCTCTTCTGCAGATGATGACTGAGAATATCCTCTATAGACTAATAAATCACAGGAACATTAAATGCATCCTTGCAGCTGCACCAGGGCTAGTTAGAGGCCTATTCAAGAAAAGGGCTTATGTGGAGGAGTTCCCCCCCTCCTTTTAAAAAGCCACCTGTATCATTTTTGTCTTGGTTTTTAAGTGGAAATAATTTTAAGATGTAATTTTCTTCCTCTACTTGTTTTTATGATGTACAAATAGTTCTTTGTTAATAGGGGAAAAAAAAAACCCAAACCCAAATGCTAAACCTAATTAAGTCTCTTTAGAGAAAGTGTGCCTCTTTAACTTTCCAACTTCCTTTCTGAGTTAGTAATTTCGGGGCCGGACAAGATGCAGGTGGAAGGAATTGCTTCATTGACAGCTGGCCCTGAATCTCTCACATTCCTGGAAGTGCACCAGTTCAGGGTACAGAGCTATCTGGGAGAACTAGGGCTAGTCTGCAAAGAGCACGTACTGTAATCTAAATCCTTTTTCTGTTGATTGGCAAAATCCCAGAAGTTCTTTGAGGCTAGGAGAGATAGCTTTGAGAAGAAAATTGGGACCAGATCATCTAATCCAGATGTGGAAAACCAGACCTTGAGGAAGAAAAAAAAATCTTTTTATTTTAAACTAGACCTTGAGGAAAAAAAAAAATCTCTTCTTTATAAACTAGACCTGGAGGAGGGAAAATCCTTTCATTGTAATCATATCAATTCCAGTTAGATTCACATAATGAGGTTAGCTGTGCAACTTGGTGAAGATGATGATCAGCCATGTAGAATGATTTAAAGAGTTCCAGAAGGCTCCCTCTGTGCAACAAAATCACCCTTAGTCAGGTTCGTAGTGCCTGGTAGCCCTTCATCAGTGATTCGCAGTCCTTTTTCAGTCAAGGACTTGCTTTAGAATCTGGTGAAAGACTGTTCCCTGCAGGAATGCACATGAATGTGCACACATCAGTGTACCTTTTTATGGGGGTTCACAGACTCCTGTGAACTGCTTTGGGGAGTCTTTGAATGGTCAGTGTTTTTTATAGTTGATTTTCAAGAGCCACGTAACAGGCACCCTGCCCACATACAGACAACTATAGACGTAAATTGAAAAGAAGCTCCATCACATTTTTATCACCATTACATTAAAATATTATTTAGAATTATTTAAATTAATAGCAGGGAAAAGGATGATATTTAGGGGTTGTATTTCACCAAGGTATGTATATCTACCTTAGTGATGCATAGCTTGAGCACAGATAAGATTCTATATTGAGCTGGTTTCTTTCCTCCCTATTTCTACTAAATTAAAAAAAAATCCAAAGTTTAAAGTACTTTATTTTTTTCTGTCTTTTGTCTTTTTAGGGCCACACCTGCAGCATATGGAGGTTCCCAGGCTAGGGGTCAAATGGGAGCTACAGCTGCCGCCCTACGGCACAGCCACAGCAATGCAGGATCCGAGCTGCATCTGCGACCTACACCACAGCTCATGGCAATGCTGGATCCTTAACCCACTGACCAGGGCCAGGGATCAAAACCGAGTCCTCATGGATACTTGTCAGGTTCGTTAACCTCCCAGCCACGACGGGAACTCCAAAGTTTCAAGTACTTTAAATGTAAATAAAGTACTTCAAGATAGATGAAATAAGAATGGCAAAATTTGATAGCTATTTGTCTTAGTTGGGTTTCTCTGAAGCAGAGTCTGAGGCAAGGACTTGGGAGTGGTTGGGTATATTTGGGATATTGTCCCAGGAAGCAGGAGTGGAGTGTTTGGGAGAGTTAGGGGAGGAGGAAAAGTCAACTCGAGGGTGCATTGTGAGGTTGCTGCATTGGGCCATGAGGGCTTGATTCTGGTTGGGCTTCCTGAGCATGTCCCAGAACCGTGCCCCTGATGGATGAAAGGCTGGAACTCTCATCTACTTGTTCCTATCCCCCAGTGGCTCAAGGTTACCCTCAAAGAGATTAATGCTCCCACGCTTACAGGCTGTGCTTTCCTGTGGACTGACCTTGGAGAAGGCATTGGGGCAGAAGCAGAAAGAGAGAACCTTGATCTTGAGGTAGGATGCAGTTGGGGTGATATGAGGTCTAATCTTGCATAGAACTGTCTGTCACAGCTCTGGCTGAAATCATAGGTGGATGGAGAAATTGTAATATAGGGCCCCAGAGGCATTTGCCTCTGAATCTGAGTAGTCGGTACATGGAGGTTTAATGTCCTATCCACCCTACTTTTGTATATATTTAAAAATTTTTCATAAGAAAAACTAAAAATCCTAACTCAGAATCATAGGTCATTGGGAATTATCTCAGGTATTTAGTGGCTTTATTGTATAGTTTTGGGTGTTTGGAGCAAATATTGGCCCATAAATTACAATGAGAATTCCCTGCTGACACTTTGAAGCACTCCATCAGATGCTGAAGTACTTGGACAAATCACACTCAAAGGCTGGAAGATTGATTAGTTCAGCTAGGAAGTAGATGCATATGGATTAACTGATCACCTCTTGGATTGATTCAGGTCTTGAAAGTGTAGTGGCAAGTTCTACTGAAAGACTTGCATGTGATGTTTAAATATTCCCAATATATGTAGTCTATTTCTTTCTGTGAGACGTGAAGAAATCACCATACGTTGGGGGCATAATCAAATTCTTATTGATAAAACTGCCCCATAGTTTGGCCTTTTAAAAGAAATCCTGCTTATTTCATCTTTAACATTAAACCTTGTGATATTTCATCGCTGAAGTAATTACTTTCAGCCTCTTTGAGATTCTGAGTATATGGCTATGAAAAACCTCTTGAGCAAGGCATTTAAAATCTGAGAAATTATCTTTAGTGTCATTGTCAACATTATAAAGTCTTTCCTCCCCACCCCTACCTTGTTGTAATAACTTGTGGGGAAGTGATTTCTTTCAACAGCTGGTATGCTTACAGTGAAAAAGTGGGGTTTGGTATTTGCCGCATTTCTTTGTGTAGTGTGCTGGGAAGACATACTCTTAGGGGCCACAGTTTGATTATATTCGCATGTTTATAGTTTTCTTCAACACTGAATCATGATCAGGGGACATGTAGCTGATTGCTAACTCTTACCAGAGAATCGAGCAGTGAGTGGCTTGGCATTCGGGTACAACCTCTATTATTTTGCTTAGTAACACATATGTGGATTGTGCTCATGGCTAATGCTCCTTGGAATTGATCCCAGTGCCCCTTTTCTAGCCTACTTTGTGATTCACAAAAAACACTCTATAACTAAATTAAAAACCTTTCCTCTTTAAAAAAATTTCTATGTAACTGACATTTAACATTATATTAGTTTCAGGTGTACAGCATAATATTCAATATTTGTATACACTGCAAAATGATCACTACTATAAATTTAGTTACCGTCTGTCACCAAAGTTACAAATTTTTTTTCTTGTGATGAGAACTTTTTTTTCCCCACTGTACAGCAAGGGGATCAAGTTATCCTTACATGTATACATTACAATTATATTTTTCCCCCCACCCTTTGTTCTCTTGCAACATGAGTATCTAGACAAAGTTCTCAATGCTACTCAGCAGGATCTCCTTGTAAATCTATTCTAAGTTGTGTCTGATGAGCCCAAGCTCCCGATCCCTCCCACTCCCTCCCTCTCCCATCGGGCAGCCACAAGTCTCTTCTCCAAGTCCATGATTTTCTTTTCTGAGGAGATGTTCATTTGTGCTGGATATTAGATTCCAGTTATGAGTGATATCATATGGTATTTGTCTTTGTCTTTCTGGCTCATTTCACTCAGTATGAGATTCTCTAGTTCCATCCATGTTGCTGCAAATGGCATTATGTCATTCTTTTTTATGGCTGAGTAGTATTCCATTGTGTATATATACCACTTCTTCTTAATCCAATCATCTGTTGATGGACATTTGGGTTGTTTCCATGTCCTGGCTATTGTGAATAGTGCTGCAATGAACATGCGGGTGCATGTGTCTCTTTTAAGTAGAGTTTTGTCTGGATAGATGCCCAAGAGTGGGATTGCGGGGTCACATGGAAGTTCTATGTATAGATTTCTAAGGTATCTCCAAACTGTTCTCCATAGTGGCCGTACCAGTTTACATTCCCACCAGCAGTGCAGGAGGGTTCCCTTTTGATGAGAACTTTTTAAGATTTTTCTCTCAGCAACTTTCAAATATGCAACGTATTATTGACTATAGTCACCATGCTGTACATTACATCCCATGCCTTATTTATTTTTATAACTGCAAGTTTGTACCTCTTGACCTCTCCTTCACCCATTTTGCCTACTGTCAAACTCACTCCCCTCTGGTAACCATCAATCTGTTCTCTGTATCTGTGAATGTGGTTTTATTTTGTTCTAAAAAACCTTCCCTCTATGGGTAGAAACTGGGTCACTGTTACATTGCTGGTGGAAATGTAAAATGGTACAGACATTCTGGAAAAGGCTAAATATCCAACTACTCTACAATCCAGCAATTGCACACATGGGCATTTATCCCAGAGAAGTGAAAACTTATGTGCATACCAAAACCTCTACACAAATGTTTGCAGCAGCATTACTTGCGATAGCCACCAAATGGAAACAACCCAGATGTCCTTCAACAGGTGAATGGTTAAACAAACTGTGGTACAGCCATATCATGGAATACTATTGAGAAGTAAAAAGGAACAAATTATTGATGTACACACCATCTTTGGTGTGTGATCTATAAAGAATTACACTGAATGGTAAAAACTATTGCCTAAAGGCTACATACTACATGATTCCTTGAAATGACAGAATTATAGAGATGGAGAACAGAGTAGTGGTTGCCAGTAGTGGTGGGGGTAGGGGTGTGGCTATTAAAGGACCATGGGAGGGGAGTTCCTGTGATGGCTCAGCAGTAACAAACCTGACTACTATCCATGAGGATGTGGGTTCAATCCCTGGCCTTGCTCAGTGGGTTAAGGATGAGCTGTGAGCTGTGGTGTAGATCACAGACTCAGCTCTGATCTGGCATTGCTGTGGCTGTGGCTGTGGCTGGCAACTAAAGCTCTGATTTGACCCCTAGGCTGGGAACTTCCATATGAAGCTCCCCCCCGCCCCCCGCAAAAGGACCACATGAGGGATCCTTGTGGCGATATAACTGTTCTACTTTGTGACTCTATCACTGTCAGTATCCTGGTTATGATATTGTACTACAGTTTTACAAAACAATCTTATTGGGGAAACTGGGTAAAGGATACCTGGTGTTTTTTTTTTGTTTTCATTTTGTTTTGTTTTGCTTTTTAGGCCCACACCTGCAGCATATGGAAGTTCCCAGGCTAGGGGTGGAATTGGAACTGCAGCTGCCTGCCTACACCACAGCCACAGCAACACCCAAGCTGACCTACACCACAGCGTGTGGCAACGACGGATCCTTAACCTACCGAGTGAGGCCAGGGATCGAACCACGTCCTCATGGATACTAGTGAGTTTCATTAACACTGAGCCATAATGGTAACGCCTTCTTTGTTTTATTCTTACACTGCACGTAAATCTACAATTATCTCAAAATTACAAGTTTAATTTCAAAAAACCCCTTTCCTCTTCTAGCATGGGATTTCAGGGTCAAAAATGCAAAAAAGTCTTGGAGCACTTCTCCCTATGACAAGCGTCTGCAAATCAGTTGCTTGGTCTGACTCCATAGTAAAAGATCTGCTGGCATTCACATGTGTTAGTAATTGCCTGACTACAGTGTGTGCCATAGATATTATGGATGTCTGGTGATGTTTGTTACAGGAATTTTGCCAATAGCTCATCCTGCTTTCTCTAAGTCATTTGTCATTAAAGTTGTGCCTGGTTTTACAAGCTTCTTGGCAATAAAATGACTCGTACTTGTTTTGCCAAGAGGCCTAGCAACTTTGAAGGATACCCCTATATTATAGCTTTAGTATCTTCTCTGTGTTAGTCACAATATTCATTAATTTCATAAGCAAGGAATTACTTCATGCATAAGCAAGGAATTACTTCATGCATGTTCTCAAAAACTTCAATTGGTTTACCACAGGGTTCACTGTACTTCCTTTAACAATTTGTAAAAGCTTTGATGACTTCATGCTACAATTTGATAGGTTTATTACAAACAGCATGCTGGAGATTAGGGGCAAAGGGATAGCAGGGGTAACAAAATCAGATTTTCAGATATTTATCTTCTTACTTCATATTTGCATTTTTGGCTGCTTGTGTGCGATTGTCACCTGCACATATTTTATTTGTCCCAGCACATACAGATTCACGTTCTGTATTTGTACTGGAGTCCTGTTCACTATTTATGTTCATGATGTTTACTGAGTTATAGCATTTAATTTACTATTTTTATTACTACTTTAACATTCAGGGAACCACTTTTGAGTGGTTAATTCGGTTGGGGATATAATGGTACACAAGAGTCATAACACAAAATGCAAATTTAACAAGCACAAGCAATAACATGCAAAAGGCACAAATATATGTTAACAGAGATGAATTGTAGCCTGACAAATGATTGTTGACAGAGACAAATACAGCTCTTGTTCATGCCCAATTTTTAAGAACATAAGGATTGTTAAGAATGCAGTGTGATTGGAGTTCCCGTCGTGGCACAGCGGTTCAACCCCAAGCCTGGGAACCTCCGTATGCCACGAGTGCAACCCTAAAAAGCAAAAAAAAAAAAAAAAAAAAAAAAAAAATGTAGTGTGATTGCTGTGAAAAATCATAATTAGCGTTACATCTCAAATAAGTACAAGGTATGTGAAGAAATAATTTCATTGCTTTTTCCTCTACCACTTGCTAGGTTTCTGGGGAAATCAGTGGCCCTGGACCACCCAGAGTCCATGCACCATACTTTGAGAAACAATGCCTAGGGAAAAGGCACGTGTTACACATTAAACACATATGTCTGTCTGTGCGTCTGTATGTCTCTTTCTTTCTTTCTTTCTTTTTTCTTGGCTGCACCCAAGGCATGTGGAAGTTTCTAGGCCAGGGATTGAACCCTCATCGCAGCTGCAGCCTGCATCACAGGCAAAGTTGGATCCTTCACCTGCTCTGCCACAAGGGGACTTTCTAATTTGCATTTTTGACAAGGTCCCCAGGTGATATATTGCACATTTAAAACCTGAGAAGCCCTGGACTAGCTGCTTATCTCTTCCTCCATCTGCGCCACAGCTGTCCCTAAACTCTGAGTTGCCTAAAATATGAACTCTTCAGTTGGCAACTGTGTCATAGAGACTGTAGCAGATTCAGTGGTTTTATAGGCCAGTGCCACCTAAAATTGCAGGTAATGTTGAGTTTTCTGTCTGGGCCATGTGCTAAAATGAAGTCAGAAATCATACCCACAGTATGAGGAGAGGGCCATGTCTAGGCAAGCCTGGACCTGGGTCAGGCTTTCATCTCTGCCTGGGTGTGGCATCTATGTCCTAAGTTCTCTTGGCTCCTCCTTTGGCTCCATTTTCTCATCTACAAGGCCCTATCCCTTTTCCTTTCAGGTGCTGGGTGCCCTCTCCAACCAAAGTGAACATCTGGGAATGAAGGCATGTACTCTAGTGTGAAATTAAGTACATGTTTCTCTTCCTCTGGCCTTGCTACTTTCTCAGTTGGGTGCTTCTTTGTGAATGCCCTTTAAAAATGGATTTCAGTTCTCAGCTAACTATTGGACTAGGGTATTTGGAGAGGGGTTGGGTGAATAAGGACAGCTCTCTTTCTAGCCTTTCGCCCTAGCCCTACCCATATTCCGGAATCTCTCTACTTGACCAACCTCTCACACAGTTGCCCTTCTTGCCTTCACAAGTCTCTCTCTCTTCCCACCTCACCCTGCCCCTCCCAATCTGGGCTTTGTTGGGCTATGTGTGAGGCTAGATTGGGGACAGCTGTGCCCCAGAGACCAGTCAGAGACACAGAGATACTAAAGCAACTTGAGGAGGCCCAATAAATCAGAATAGGAAGAAATGCAGAGAAGTAGGCATAATATGGTGCCTGTGGGTCTGGTAAGAGGAGATTGGAGACTGGAGACTGGGATTCAGAAGTAAGAAAGGCTTCATTTGACAGAAGAATCAGGGAGTTGGCCTTAGATCTGGGAACTTGACATGCTGACCAGAAATCCAGGGAATGGTGTCATGACTGGACACCAGTTATTGGCAAGAAACCAGGGGCTGGACAGAGGTTCTGAGGTCACAGAAAGGCCAGAAGCTGGGAGAGATTTGAACCTATAAGTGAGGTTGGTGGCTTTAGGAATGAAGGTTCAAGTCCTGTGCTGAGTTCATTTGAGTAAGAGACTTGGGCATTATAGAGTGGGTGCTGGGGAGTTCCCGTTGTGGCTCAGGGGTAACATATCCAAATAGTAAGCATGAGGATGTGGCCTTGCTCAGTGGGTTAAGGATCTGGCATTGCCGTGAACTGTGGTGTAGGTTGCAGTTGTGGCTTAGATCTGGTGTTACTGTAGCTGTAGCGTAAGCCAGCAGCTGCAGCTCTGATTTGACCCCTAGCCTGGAAATTTCCATATGCCGCATGTGTGGCCCTGAAAAGATAAAAAGAAAAAAAAAAGAAAAAGAAAAAAGAATATGGGTTTTGGATCTAGACGGCTGGGGTTTTATTCCTGGTTCTACCACTTACCAGGTTTGTGCCTTAGGATAAGACACTTAATCTCCCTGTGCCTCCGTTGCCTCATCTGAGGGATGCTGTGAACATCAACTGAGACAACGCATAGCAAACACTTAGCACAGCACTAGTGCAAAGACACCTAGATAAATGCTGTGCATTATTATGATTAACCTTTGTCAACCTAAATAAGGAGGTAAACTGAGGCAAACTCAAATTATATGAAATTTGAGTTTACTCAGGAATATTGGTGAAAAAGGTGATCCCTTGAGGGTACCACGTGGGCCGTATTTATGGGCAAGGAGCGCAAAGAGGGGGAAGTCCAGCCAGAGTTGAAGCAGTAGCTTCAGGATGAGGAGAGAGGTTCATCGGTCAGGAGATAACTCTGGGTCTTCTGTAAATGAGGCATTTAATGGAAATCAGTCTCTTGGTTTTTAAGTTCTGTTCTTTTGAGGGTGCATGTGTGAGATTCTCCGTTTCTGATGCTCTGGTTCCATTTTAGATTGGAATTGTCTCACACTCTCGAACTCCATGCTTCCATTTTGCTGCTCTCCAACGCACCCATGGTCATTGGTACATGTTCCTTCTGCTTGGAAAATCCTTTTTTGTTAACTTCTTTTCATCTTTGGGCCTCAGTTCAGAAATCACCTTCTGTGGGTGTGTCTATGAGAAAAACTCACCGTGTTTTCCTTTGCGCTCACACTCACAATACTTTTGACATCAGATATGTGGGTTTCACACCTAGCAATTCTCTGACATTAGCTGGGTGTCCTACAATTCAGTTCTTTCCCAGTGCTAACCAGAGTTATCACAGACCGCACAGGCTAAGGGCTCAGTCCCACAAGACTGCGTCCACTGAGATGCCAGTTGAAAGTCCAGGTAGTCACCTGTGCTTCTCACCGATTGCCTATAAACTGGAGGTTCTCGCGACCCACTCCTTGGGTTTGATCATTTGCTAGAATAGCCCACAGAACTCAGTGAAACATATTTATTGGTTTATTATATAATAAAGGATATGATAAAAGAATCAAATGAACAGCCAGATGAAGAGATACATAGGGCGAGATCTGGGAGGGTCCTGAGCACGGAAGCTCTGTCCCTGGGGAATTGGGGTACACCACCCTCCTGGCATGCAGGTATGTTCATCAACCCAGAAGCTCTCTGAATCTCATACTTTTGGGATTTTTACAGAGGCTTCATCACATAGACATGAATGATCATGAACTCAACCTTGAGACCCTCTCCCCTTCCTGGAGGATGGAGGGCAGGGCTGAAAGTTCTGAGCTTCTAATCATGCTTTGGTTTCTCTGGTGGCCAGCCGCTGTCTGGAAGTTATTCAGTAACCTGTCCAGAGTCACCTCATTAGAACAAGAGATAGTGCTATCACCGAAGAAATTCTAAGGGATTTAGGAACCTGGAGTCAGGAGCCAGGGTCAAAGATCAAATGTTAGAACAAAAGGTACTCTTAGTGCTCTTATCACTTAAGAACTTACAAGGGTTTTAGGAGCCCTGTGCTAGGAACCCAGCAGGGGCGTGGGTGGGTGTGGAGAGTGGTGTGCAGAGACCAATGTACAGATTTCTATTATCTCACAGGGTTCCTTCCCGGACCCTCTTGGAATGGGCAAGATCCCCTTCTTCATGTTCTCACAACCCTTGCTCTTTCACATCATGCCTTGTAATTGCTCATTTCCTTGTCTGTATCTCCCATCAGACTCTCAGCTCCATGAGTTTTAGAGTACATTGTTATTTCCTATTGCCATCCTAGCAGTGCTGACACATGGTAGAAATTCACTGAATGTTTATTGATTAAATGAATAAATGGTGAGAGACTCCAGGCTTAGATTCTTTGGGGAGCCATAACCAGACAGGATTTCTCTGTTAAAGCTTAATCTACCGGCAGCTGAACAATATAGAGCCAGGGCCCCAAGGCCTGAGGTCCCACTCAAGAGGTGGTAGTGAAACTCACCTGGCCCCTACCTTACCTGCTTCCTGTGTGCTGTGTGGGCCACAGTAGCACTGAGGGGTACAGCTTTCAATTTGAGGGAGTCCAACACATCCTCCAAGCTGCTTTGACAACTACCATCTTCCCCCATCTAGCTTGTATAATGATGCCTGGAGACTGGTAAACAAAAAATACTCTAGGAGTTCCATCTGTGGCACAGCAGGATCGGTGGTATCTCAGCAGCACCAGGATGCAGGTTCAATACCCGGCCTGGCACAGTGGATTAAAAGATCCAGTGTTGCTGCAGCTGTGGCATACATTACAACTTTGGCTTGGATCTGATCCCTGGCCTGGGAATTCCATATGCTGTGGGGTGGCCAAAAGTGGAAAAAAAAAAAGTCTAATACCATTCAAAGCATTCTGGGAAGTACAGCGTGTGTACCCCTGCTTGTGGCATTGAATATGTCTTACTTCATTAAGATGCCTCTTTCCCAAGTGTTCACTTTTCTGTTAAATTTATTTTATTTTAATAGACCTCTTAGTCTGTCTTTGTGAGCAAAATGATGGCCTCCACCAGCAGAGCTGCTGGAGCCAGAGTAGGGGCTCGAAGGCTTAGAGACCTGAAGAGATGGGCTTAGAAGTCACAGCCTTAGAAGGCTGGACAGCAGGCCCATCCTTCCTCCTCCTGAACTCTGCCAATTCCATGGGGAGCAATCATAGAACATTCTCAGGGACCTCTAAGTGACCGTCATCCACTGCCTAGGCATTTGTAGAGACATTCTACATGTCTTTCAGGTGGTAGAGTTTGCCTGGGGAGAGTTCATTTTGCATGAGAAAAATAGACAGGTAACCCAAAAGCAAGTGAGAATCAGAGCCAGGCAGATAGCCAGTTGCTCTCAAGATGTGTACTAATTCCAGGTTTGGGGCACTGGGAATAGGACCTGAGAGTTTGGCCTTCTTTAGACAACTTGAAAAAAAAAAGCATATTTAAGCTTTGGAGATCCATATTTCTTGTCTCATTATCAAAGGGCAATTTAGAGTAACATTGCTGCTCTTGGATCCCAGGGTATGGTTTAACAGATTTAGCAAATAAAAATATGGGATGCCCAGTTAAATTCAAATTTCAGGAAAATAACAGGTAATTTAAAAATGTTTGTGTATTTCAAATATCATATCCTGTAATTTATCTGGCAACCCTGTTCTCTGGTCATTATCACTTGGAGCACCACACTGTTGGTTTGCTTCATAAGGCAAATGCCTGAGACCCTCCTGTTACTGGGGCACCCTCAGCAGCTAGAGTTATTTCACTTCCCCCTCTAATGAGCTGAACTCTCTGTGTGTGTGTGTGTGTGTGTGGGGGTGTGTGTGTGTGTGTGTGTGGGTGTGTGTGTGCGGGGGAGTCTTAAATAAGCCCTTGCTGATGGTGTGTATAAAGATGGGGGTGGATGTCTTTCAGCAGCCCCGTCCCCTACTTCCCATCCTCTTTTCTCCTTGGTGTATGCCTTGAAAACCCATACTACAGTTGGTCCTGCAAATTGATAGCTTCCACATCTGCAAATTCAACCAACCACGGATTGAAAGTTTTTTTTTAATTCTAGAAAGTTCTCCCAAAGCAAAACTTGAATTTTCCATACCAGCAACTATTTATGTAGCATTTACATTGTATTAGGTGTTATAAATAATCTAGAGCTGTTTTAAAGTATGCAGGAGGATGTGTGTAGGTTATATGCAAATTCTATACCATTTTATATAAGGGACTGGAGTATCTATGGATTTTGGTATCCTGAGGGTTCCTGGACCAAACTCCATGGATACTGAGGGACTACTCTATTTCACTCTACTCTAAACCTTTTTTCCCAACAGTCAACTCCAAACCAGTTAAGACTTTGACACTTTCAGCCTAAAGTCAACTTATTGTCATAAACAGAAACCACAGGATTCCAAAGGAAGCCACTGTCTGTAGAATATTCAATAGGAGAAAAATCAAAAAGGAGACTTGCTTAGAAACCCAATACCTATTCATGTGGGAACAAAGAATCCAAATATGGGCATCTGAGAGGACTGCCAGGGCCTCCCTCAGTCATTTAAATGAGAGAAATGATGCAGATTTAAATGAAAGACAAATTGAACTGGAAGCAGCATCTGTGTTTGGCCAAGTGGCTTTTGGACAATGAGCTGTAAGGAGGGGCTGTTTGTGTCCCTGCAGATGTCTTGCAGGCTCCTGTAAGGAAAGAGCTGTTCCCACATGGTTTTGGGAATTGGACTGGAAGTGTTTATTGCTAAGTGACCTGCCCTAGCCTGTTCACAGCAAAGGAGGGCAACTCTGCCCACTTGAAACTGTACTCTCTATACTATTATTTACCTTTTTTTTTTGGTTTGTTTTTTCAGGGCCCCACCCTTGGCATATGGAAGTTCCCAGGCTAGGAGTCAAATCAGAGCTGCAGCTGCCAGCCTCCACCACAGCCACAGCAAGCCCAGATCTGAGCTGCATCCGTGACCTATACCAGAGCTCATGGCAATGCCGGATCCTTAACCCACTGAGCAAGCCCAGGGGTCAAACCTGCATCCTCATGGATACCAGTTGGATTTGTAACCTGCTGAGCCACAACAGGTACCCCTATATTTCCTTAATTTTTTTTTTTTTTTTGTCTTTTGCCATTTGTTGGGCTGCTCCTGCGGCATATGGAGGTTCCCAGGCTAGGGGTTGAATCGGAGCTGTAGCCACCAGCCTACGCCAGAGCCACAGCAACGCGGGATCCGAGCCGCGTCTGCGACCTACGCCACAGCTCACGGCAACGCCGGAACCTTGACCCACTGAGCAAGGGCAGGGATCGAACCCGCAACCTCATGGTTCCTACTCGGATTCGTTAACCACTGCGCCACGACGGGAACTCCTCCTTAATATTTTTGAATCAACTTGCTTTTTTAATATTTAAACAAACTTTCATTAAAAGGAAACTTTATATCACTATCATAAATTGAAATCTAGTATCCAGTGCCCTAGATAAAAGTGTAATAACTAGCCTGTAATGGTTAATTATAAATGTTCATCTGGGCATGACTTACAGTCATCTCACATCTCACCAGTGGTTTACCTAACACACTTTTGGCAACACGACATTGTTCTAAACAATTTCTCCATCCTCAGGATTATAACAGGCCTTGAAAGCTATTCGATGACCCTCCTCCCATCCTGAGATACTCTACGCAATCTTTGATTGATATCCTCCTGCTTCAGTCTGAACTTTTCTAATGAGGAGATGAAAAACCTTTTGCCTCTGACCAGAAACTACCATCACATGGTCTTCTTTGCCTTTTGATGTTGACATAAGTATATAGCCTTTGAAGGACTTGTACTGCTAGTGCAAATCTGATATAAGGCCACCTGCGTGTCCCCACCTTTGCACTATCCATCTGCCTTTCTTTTCTTTTAACTTAGGCCTTGTAGAGAGGAGGACAAAGGAGTGCATAGGTGATACTGGTGCGTTGGTGTGAATACACAGGATTCAAGTTTGATTTATGTGAATCATTCGAAGGGAAACAAAAACCAAAGATAGTGAGCTGGATCCAGTAAGAAATCCTTAGTCTTGGGAGGAAAGGGGAAAATTCTGAATGCAGATGTGTCTCCTGGTACAGCTGCCTTTCGAATCGTTCGTTTCTGAATCTTTTGAGAAAAAGAAGGTGGAAGAGAAGTGGGGGTGTCTCTAAATGAAAAAAAAAAAAAAGCCTTAGTAGGACATCAGCTCATAAGCGTGCTTGGTTGTTCCTTTAAGAAAGGGTATCACGGAGTTCCCGTCGTGGCGCAGTGGTTAACGAATCCGACTAGGAACCATGAGGTTGCAGGTTCGGTCCCTGCCCTTGCTCAGTGGGTTAACGATCCGGCGTTGCCGTGAGCTGTGGTGTAGGTTGCAGACGCGGCTCGGATCCCGCGTTGCTGTGGCTCTGGCGTAGGCCGGTGGCTACAGCTCCGATTCAACCCCTAGCCTGGGAACCTCCATATGCCGCGGGAGCGGCCCAAGAAATAGCAACAACAACAACAAAAAGACAAAAAAAAAAAAGAAAGGGTATCACAAAGGGAAGAGGCATTGTTCTCCATCCACGGCACAGTGGCTTTGCCATCTCAAGGGCCTCAGTGCCTCAGTGGTAGCTGCAGATAGCAGTGCCCAGTAGACACAGAGTTTCTTAGCACAGGTACCAAGGAATGAACAGGAGGACAGTGGCAGCTGTCCCTGGCAAGAAGAAGCTACTCCCTATGCACTCAAATATTATTCAGGGGTCTTTTGTTAGAGGCTAAGATAAAGGCAAGAACTGTAAAATTTGGGAGACGACCGGTAGTATGACCTTTTATGTATCCGCAGGCTGGCAAGGCCTGGGGAGCTCAGGTAACAAATGGCTCAGAGGAAAACTTTGTACCAAGGCAGACTAAACCAGTTCTAGCCATCACAGAACAAGGAGTACAGGCCCTTCTAATGAAGGTCTTTTCCAAAACTCTCAGAAAGCCTTTAAAATATAATACATGGAAGCAAAGCCTGCAACAAAGACAGGAGGTGTCCTGCCCCATCATTACTGTGAATTAGCCACTTAATCACTGGCCATCGCTTGAACATACACACGCTGCAGCAGCAAATGGGTCTGCGTAATTGGAGGCCAGCTATTTGTTCACTAGAGAGACAGAGCTATTAGGGCAATGTCTGGGTGAGTTATTGAAGGGGAGGGATGCACTCATAGCACAGAATGGGTCCTTGAAATACTTTCTTGTATGATGGCTCAGGAAGAAAAATGGGACTCTGGCCCCATTTGCTAACGTCTGCTGCATCTAGACGGGAGTGGGGTCTCTCAATGAGCTTCATGTTGACACAGGTGCTGGGGAGACACTGGAGAGGAGAAAACAGGCCAGAAACACCGCTGTCAGGATCAGCACTGGGGAGGGGAGTGGCTGTAGGGGAAGCAGCTGCATTTGGGTGGTGGAGGTGGGAGGAGGAGCAGGAGCTTGCTGGGCTCTGCGCATCCAGCCCAGCTCCACCCTGCGGGCCCTAGAGAAGACAGCCCTGGGCAGTGACTGGGAGATGGGGAGAGGAAGGGAGCTCCTGAGGTCAGAGGCATTCACCTGAGGTTGGGTGTTCAGCGGATATTGTCATGTGTGAGGGGTGCACCGAAGTCCTAGACTGGTGTAATGCCAGGTTCTTTTTTGTTTGTAATAGCTCAAATTCCTGGTTCACAGGTATTGATCAGCAAAACGGTCAGGTGGCAAGGACCTGCATACCTCATATCTGCTTAGGAAAGGAGCCTTCTGCTGACCACCACCCTCACAGGAGCTGCAAGGAGGCTCTTGTCTCCTCCTGAAGCTCCCTCTTGCCTCAGCTCTTACAAAGCGCACCAAGAAGCCACTTTCTTGCCTCCTTTCCATAGGAGAAGGAAGGAGGAATAATAACGAAAGTCCGTATTTGTTGAAGACTTTCCATGAGCCAGGCATTCACAATGATCCTGAGAGGTAAGTGTTAATACTGAGCTCATTTTACACATGAGGACACTGAGGCTCTTTTACTCCTGCTTATTTCCTTCACAACACTGGTTACCATATCTAATCATCTTTTTTATTTGTACCTTTGTTTGCCTGCCTGCATAGAGTGCATACGCTGTGAGAGAAGACTTTTGCCTGTTTTGTTCACTGTGTAACGTCCAGTACCTAGAAGTATATGTGGCACATTACAGCTTCTCAATAGGTTGTATCTTTTGTCGGGTCTGGGATTGGATTTTACCCTACTTACCAGCTCATAATTTAGCCTGTTACTGATTCGTGGGTGCTGGAAGGAAACACAAGACTCCTGAATCAGAGACAACAGGCTGTACAAGTCACAGTACAGCAAGTAGCATGAACATCAGTGTGTTGTCATCAGTTCCCCACATCCCCAGGTCCCACAAGGCAATGCATAGAGACTCAGATGCATGCTTTATACATACTCAGTTTACATCATAGCTGAGGGACACTGAGCTTGGGGAAGCCAGCATTTTGTAGCAGGCAGTAAACGTGCCTACTCTGTCCCAGAGGGTGACCTTAACTCATCCGTTAAGATTGGTTGCTGCAAAAGTCACTCTGAGAAGTGTCCCAGACAAAGAGCTCTCAGGGCCTTGCATTTGTAGTATGGCCAGCAACAAACACAGGAGCGCAAGAGACCTGTTGAATGATGTCTCCCAATATCATCCCCTCTCTACACTTCTGAACCGCACAGGGCACTTGGCAGAGCTACCTAGTATTAGTCTCTATCTTTTTTTTTTTTTTTTTAAAAGACAAAATTTTCAATGTATTAGTCTCTCTCTCTTTGGCCACATGTGAGGTATGTGGAAGTCCCTGGGCCATAGCAGTGACCTGAGCCACTGCAGTGACAATGCTGGATCCTTTTTTGTTTTTTTGTCCTTTTAGGGCCACAACTGTGGCATATGGAGGTTCTCAGGCTAGGGATCAAATTGGAGCTGCAGCTGCCAGCCTACACCACAGCCACAGCAACTCGGGATCCAAGCTGTGTGTGTGACCTACACTACAGCTCATGGCAATGTCGGATCCTTAACCCACTGAGCAGGGCCAGGGATCGAACCCACATCCTCATGGGTACTAGTCGGGTTCGTTAACCACTGAGCCATGGCAGGAATTCCCAACGCTTGTTCCTTAATCCGCTGCACCACAGAAGAACTGTGTTAGTCTCTCTTTAATGCATAGGCCTTGTCTCCATATTTGATCTAGACTGTGAACTTACTGGGGACAATCCCCCAGCATAATTTGTGGTCCTCACAACTGTCCAAGTTGTGTTGCACCCAGCACCACCTTAGTAAAACAACAAAGGCAGTGACAATGACAGCAGCATCAGGCTTTGGAGTAGCAGGCTTAGATGTGAATGTCAAGTCTGATTCTGACTTATGACCTTGGACAATTTTCTTCACTCCTTCGAACCTATTTCCTTGTCTGTAAAATGGGTACAAGATGAGGTGTTTATTTCAGAGGGTTCTTGTAATTTAAATAAATTAATCCAAATGTAGCAAATAGAAGGGTGTCTGGCATGTAATAAATATTTAATAAATGTTAGCTATTTATTGTTGCAATTATTACTGAACCCCGATGTGTCATGCACTTTAACAGTTTTAAAAATGTAATCCTTATATTCAAGCATAATAGACGTTATTTTCCCCTTTTTTTATACACAATGAAACAGGTTCAGAAGGATTAAAGTAACTTTTATACAAAGTGGCAGAGTGGAGTTTTGAGTCCTCTGTGCCACTGCTGAATTGTTTCTTCCTTTCTGAAGGAGTGGAATGGTGACACCATTTTTAAATGTAATGCTTGGAGACCCTCACAGTCACCAAGCCACCTAGGATCTTCCCTCTTCTCTCCTCAGGAGCCTGGCCTGGGGGAGTTGATGGGGCGAAGCTGATTGGAAGGGCTGGGGTGGGGGCTGGCTTTCTGAGGAGCTGCGGGTAAGAACAGCATGTTGAAGGAGGGCCAAAGCAGAATTAAATCCAAATGCAGGTGATTTCACTGAGTCTGGGAAAATTACAGCTCTCTGGCCAGAGAATGGACCCCCCGCCACCCCAGGCAGAGGGATCTGAGCTCCCAGCAGCTGGGAAGGCTCCTGCACTCGCCACAGCAGGCAGGTCTCTGGGATCCAGTGTTTGCTTTCCTTTTTCCTGGGATTTGTGTAGAGAGGGTTGCAGAGCAAGAAACCATCAGAGACCAAATAAAACCAATTCAAGGCCAAACGGATGCTCTCTTGAAGGCATTCAGGGTGACTTAATCTGCAACAGAGCTGCTTGTCACCCCTCCCTAATTTGGGGGCCTCCTGTTGAGGAGGCTCATCCCCTTCTCTTGGGACACGAGCCAGCTGGGATAGATGTTGCACTCTATCCCAAAAGGCACGTGTGCATTTTGTCCCAGATCTGAGCTCACTGTGAAGGGTCTTTGAACTCATCAAGCAACTCCAGGAAGTGGAAGAGGATCAAAGAACATGAGGGAATCATGGTTTAAGCCTCTTTGAAAGTCTCAGTTGGATGTGCTGTCAGGAGGGAGGAGGCAGCTTCCTTGTCCAAGGGCATCGTACAAAGAGAAGAGCTGTGAGGCCTCCAAAAGGAGCACTTGCACCATAATTCCCTGAGCAGAGGGGGAATAGGCCTTATGCAGGTTAGTGGGCCCCCTCTCAGACCCTCTACATCAGAATCTCTGGGGCTGGGGCCCAACAGTTAGCATGTCAAACAAGCTCCCCAGGTGAGTCTCATGTACCCTGGGTTAAGGCAAGTGTTTAGAGAGCTTGAATCTTACCTGTATTACATACCAACTCTGTGATCTGGGGCAAGATGTTTAACTCTCTGAGCCTTAGTTTCTTCCTTACAGAGTGGAGTAAGAATAGTACGTCCTTCACACCACTATTGGAAGGATTAAATGAGATAATATATGTCTCATTCAAAATGATAGTTGTTATTAAACTTCTTGTCTCCCTGCCATGCATTTTTCTGCTTCCCCTATTCAGTGGGAAATGCAAACTTATTATTCTCTGTTTGATGCACTCCTTCTCCTCTCACCGGCAAGTGTTTGGCCCCTCTAAGCACTTGTTAAAAATAGTGTTAAAAACCCAGGCAAAGCAGAGGCTCTGTATAGTGGCTACAGATGTCTAGCACACAGCAGGGTTCTCTGATGAGTGCTTACCTGGCAGTGCCCCCTTTCAGACTGCCTTCTCACCCTTCCCAGAGCACCCCCCTACTCAGTTCAGATTTATGCATCCAGAGTTCCATCTGTATGTGGCCCTCCTGTGGGTCAGGGTTATGGACCATGAGTTAGTCTTGTAGCCGCATAATGATGCAACCTTTGTGATAGGTCTCTCTTGAGTTTGGTGAATGAGAGTTAATTCCTCAAGAATAGTCCTTTCAGAGGAGGCTGACAAAATAAGTTAATTTCTGAAACTGAGAGCTGATTCCCAGATCCAAGTTGACCCCATGAAGGCACAGGTCCCCATAGGCATGGCCTCTGTCCCAACTCTTAACCATAGCACCTTTTTTTATTTTTTGTCTTTTTGGGGCCACACCCACAGCACATGGAAGTTCCCAGGCTAGGGGTCGAATTGGAGCTGCAGCTGCCGGCCTATGCCACAGCCATAGCAACACCACATCTGAGCCATGTCTGCGACCTACACCACAGCTCACAGCAGCACCAGATCCTTAATCCACTGAACGAGGCCAGGATCAAACCTGGGTCCTCATGGATGCTAGTCAGATTCATTTCCCCTGAGCCATGAGGGGAACTCCCATAGCACCTTTAATCATGCCCCACAGCTCTGCCTTCCACGTATTCCACTGCCTGCCCTTTTTGGGTTTTTTCCCCTTTGATGGTCATTTGAACCTGATTTTAGCTAGATTCTTTCTCGAGCTAAGAAGGGTGCAAGAGGTTTCTTCTGCAGAGGTGTTGTCCCAGAGATTGCCAGTACTTACAAGCTATGAAGAGTTATTTGACTTGGAAGCAGGGTTGATGCTTACTGCACATAAGGATCACCTGCTTAGTTTTAAAACCAACACTTGGGCTCTACTCACAGAGATTCTGATTTAACTGTTATCAGAAATTTTAAAATCACCCCACCTAGGTGAGGTGATTCTAAAGTACAGTCTGGGCTGGGAACTGCTGCTTTAAACTACATAAATGTGCTCATTCCATAAACGTAGGCATATTACCTCATTTATTCTACCTTGCTGTATTGTGCTTCATAGGTACTGCATTTTTTTTTTAAAAAGAACTGACGGTTTGTGGTAACGCTGCATCAAAAAAGTCTATTGGTGCCATTTTTCCAACAGCATTTGCTCACTTCATGTCTGTGTCACATTTTGGTAATTCTCAAATATTTCAAAAATTTTCATTATTATATTTGATATGGTGATCTGTGATCAGTGATCTTTGTTACCGCTGCAAAAACATTACACCCTAATGAAGGCTCAGATGCTGGTTAGCATTTGTTAGCAATAAAGTGTTTTGTTTTTTTTTTTTTTTTTTTGCTTTTTTTTTTAGGGCCACACCTGCAGCATATGGAAGTTCTCAGGCTAGGGGTCGAATTGGAGCTACAGCTGCCAGCCTACACCACAGCGATGGCAACACTGGATCTGAGTTGCATCTGTGACCTACACCACAGCTCACGGCAATGCTGGATCCTAACCCACTGAGCGAGGCCAAGTATCGAACCCACATCCTCATGGATACTAGTAGGATTCATTTTCACGAGCCGCAATGGGAACTTCAATAAAGTGTTTGTAAGTTAAGGTATGTACATTAGGTTTTTTTCTTTTTTTAACATTTTCTTGTTCTTTTTTTAATATAAAATTATTTATTTATTTATTTTTCTGCCTTTTTTTGGTTTTGTTTTTAGGGCCGCACTTGCGGCATATGGAAGTTCCCAGGCTAGGGGTCAAATCAGAGCTGTAGCTGCTGGCCTACACCACAGCCACAGCAACTCGGGATCTGAGCTGCGTCTGTGACCTACACCACAGCTCACGGCATTACCGGATCCTTAACCCACTGAGCAAGGCCAGGGATGGAACCTGCATCTTCACAGAAACAATGTTGGGTTCTTAACCCGAGAGTCACAACGGGAACTCTTGTATGTTGTTTTTCAGATATAATGCTATTGCATACTTAATAGACTACAGTATAGTGTAAACATTAACTTTTATATGCACTGGGAAACCAAATAATTCATGGGACTTTATTGAAATATTTGCTTTATTTCAGTGGTCTGGAACTGAGCCTGCAATATCTCCTAGGTCTGCCTGCACTGAGTGCTTATCATATACCAAGCACTGTTATAGCCCCTGGGAATACAGCTATGAACAAAAGTGACAAATCTCTACTTGATGGAGTTTATGTTTCAATGGGGAAGACAGATAATAAGCAAGATAATTATATATAATACATATAATGTTAAATGATGGTAAGTACAATGGAGAAAAATAAAGGAAGTTAGCAGGGAATGCCAGGAGCGATGTGTGAGGCACTTTGAATGAGGGTGCTTGTTTTAGTCTGTTGGGGCTATAATAGAAATACCATAGACCGGATGGCTTTAACAACAAACACTTATTTCCCACAGTTCTGGAGGCTGCAAAGTCCAAGATCAAGGTGCCAGCAGATTCAGTGTCTGGTAAGAACCTGCTTCCTGCTTCACAGATGGCTGTCTTCTCACTGTGTCCTCACATGGCAGAAGGGGTGAGAGAGCTCTCTGCAGTCTCTTATAAGGGCACTAATCCCATTCATGAGGGCTCCACTCTCAGGACCTAATCATCTTCCAAGGTTCCACTTCACTACCATCGCACTGAGGGTCAGGATTTCAACATAATGAATTTTGGGGAGATGCAAATATTTAGTGCACAACAGGGGTCAAGGAAAAGTTCAGGGAGAAAGGGGCAGGTAAGAAAGACTTGAAAAAGCGTCCTGAGGTGAGCCGTGCAAATATCAGGAGGAGGCGTGTTGGTGGAGAATAGCCAGTGCAAAAAGCTCAAGTTAGGAGTGTGCTTAGTGTTTTAGGAAAAATAAGGAGCTAGTGTGGCCAGAGGGAAGTGAAGGAGAGCGTGGTGGATCGAGAGCTCATGGTGGCAGTGGTAGCGGGTGGGCAAGTTGCTCAGGGCTGTGTAGGCCCTTGTAAGACTAGATTTTTACTTTGAATGAGATGAAAAGACATTGTATGGTTTTGAGCAGAGGAGCGGTGTGATCTGACTTAATGAAGGTCACTCTGGCTGCTGTGGGGAGGCTGGACTATAAAAGGGCAAGAATGGAAAGCGTGGGTATGTGGGGGGTGGGAGTATTTGGATTTATCTGGGTCTTCTTGTCCCCTCGTATTGTCTCCCACTGTGAGAATGGGGGTTGTGGGGGAGTGCATGACCCTGGACTTTGTCCCACAAGGTTAAAGGGAGAAATAAGTCAGATATGAAAGTGTGCCTAACGTTTGCAGATGTGGCTTCTCTGGATTAAGAGCCAAACACATCATGGCAATTTCTCTTTTGTCTCTGATTCCATCTCAGATTCTTCCTCTGGACCTATTCCTTGAGGATTCCTAGACATATTTCCTCCCCCTATAGTGACCTGGGTCTTTTATCTTGCTTTGCCGCCTGCTTTTGACAGAGAGATAAAGACTTCTGCATTGATGTCAGTGGAGATCTTATTATACTGGCCACCTGTGAAACAGCAATGGGCGGTAGAGATGCTTAATGTGTAAAATGTTCCTTGCCCTGGAAAAAATCAATACCATGGATGTGGACTTAATGGGACCCCTTGGGGAAGGGGAGTCTGGGCAATGTAACATTCTAGTTAATTGAAAGGTAACCCACTCCTCACCCCTGCTCCCCCCCCCCCTTTTGCATTAGCTCTTGTTTCTGAGTCTAAGAATAATGTGTTTACTGTGAGCTTATAATGTGCCAGGCATTGTGCTAGGTGTTTTATAGAGATTGTCTTATTTAATACCTGTAACAACTGAAGATGTAAATGTTATCATTAGCCCCATTTTTTTTTTTTGGTCTTTTTTTGCCGCACCCACCGCATATGGAGGTTCCCAGGCTAGGGGTCCAATCAGAGCTGTGGCCGCTGGCCTACACCACAGCCACAGCAACACCACATCCGAGCTGCATCTGCAACCTACACCACAGCTCACGGCAATGCTGGATCCTTAACCCACTGAGTGAGGCCAGGGATCGAACCCACGTCCTCATGGATGCTAGTTGGGTTCATTAACCGCTGAGCCATGATGGGAGCTCCATTATCCCCATTTTATTTTTTTGTCTTTTGTCCTTTTACGGCTGCACAGCAGCATTTGGAGGGAGGTTCCCAGGCTAGGGGTCTAATCGGAGCTGTTGCTGCCGGCCTACGCCAGAGTCATAGCAACGACAAATCTGAGCTGCATCTGCTACCTACACTACAGCTCATGGCAATGCCAGATTCTGAACCCATTGAGCGAGGGCCAGGGATCGAACCCGCAGCCTCATGGTTCCTAGTCGGATTCCTTTCTGCTGCACCATGGCAGGAATTCCTATTACCCCCATTTTAAAGTTGAGGAAACTGATGCTCAGAGAAATTAAATAACTCGCCCAAGGTGACACAGCTCATGAATTGACTGAGTATGTCTGTTTGATACTGAGGATCACCTTTAGTGATCAGTTTTTGCCCTGATAGACTCTGCTGTGATTTCTGGGCTTCAGACGGGGCCTCAGCACTACCGTACCGGCCAGCTGGAAGACTGCTCAGGCTCAGCAGTGCAGGCAGAGATGGAGCTCAGGAGCCTGGGTTGTGTGACGGTGGAAGACCTGGGAACAAGGTCCATTCTGATTATTAAAAAAAAAAAAAAGAAATCCACAACAAAAGCATGTTTTTTTTTTGTTGTTAGGCTCTTTTAGTGGACTGTGGAAAAACAATGTTTAGTTCATTGATAACAGTGTTATAATGTTACTATGAGTGATAAAGCTCCTTAATTTGACACACCTAATTTTTATTTTTGGCAGTGTCGAGGGGGAGAGGGGAGTATGAGTGGTGGGCAGTGGTACAAGGAAGTCAACATGAATTAGCTATAAATCTGAAATCCAGACTCTTTTCAGTATATACGGTTTCATTCCTTTCAGTCACACTTAGTGACATGAGCTAAGGTTAACAAAGTGACAAAGTGAAAACCTATTTTAATAAATAGATAAGAAAAATCATTGGTTGTTCTATGCAAATGGATTCTTTCCTAGTTTCAAAATGTCTGAGGATGTTTACTTTTTTCAAAAAGAATAAAAGCTCTCCTTGCCATTTAGTTTATCCCACTCATTTGCTTAACAAAGCCAGTTTTCACAGATCAAAGCACAAGACTCTGGTCTGAATTCCTGCAAAATCAGAATGAGCAGTTCTGTGCTGGATAGCTTCCATCTGCCCCTTCAGACCCTCTCTCCATCCTTCTCCATCCCACACTCTGCCTCGGGAGGGGAGGCTTACCTGTGGGGATGATGTCAAAGGCTTGCCCATCTTTAGTCAGGCCTAGATGGTAATGGCATCCACAGCTCCTGTTACTAGCTCCAGGACCCCTGCCTGTGCCTTTATAAACTGTCCATTTGTTAACCTTTCCTTTCCAAAATACCCATTTGAGTGTGCCATCTACTTCTTGCTGGGGCCCCAAATGATTTTCAGTGCTGTTTGTGTCTATTCCGCCTACAGGTTTGAGACATCAATTTCTGGGTGATACGACTACACTACTAATTTGAATGTACAAACCTCCACACAAGTCCAGTGACAGGGAACACATGGACAAAGGAACAATCGCAGACCTAGCCATCACATTCCTATGATGTCGGTTTCAGGAATCTGGGTATGGATAGATTATGACTGGGCAAAAGATAGGACCAGATCAAGGGGTAATAGTGGCCTCTCTGCCTCTTTGTTTCCTTATCAAAATCCTTCTGGCTAGGCCTTGGGTCTCAGGCATGGAGTTAAGACAAGAGACCCTTGTGGACTGGATTCAATGCCCACAACTGGTCCAAGGAGCAGGGTAGGAACCCTTGGTTCAAGTAAGGGACTTAGGAAAGGAGTCTCAATCAAGAATCACATAGCGTGACCCAGGAGAACACTGGATCATAAATTCTTTGAGGAAAGACATTATGTGGCTACCTTGCTCACTGCTGTATTCTCATTAGCACCCAGCCAGTAGGCTGGCAGATAGTAAGCATTCTATAAGTATTTGAGTGAATACTTATAGACGATGAAAGAACATGCTGACTTAATGCACAAAGAAGTTAGGGGGGTACCTTAGGGAGAATCAATCCTAACCCAAGTCTCGAGGTCAGTGTTTGGGAATGAGAGTGGTAATTTACCTTCCTCAGTCACAAAAGCCCTAGCTGTGCACCACACATAATCCTTTGGGGAAATTAGCCTACCAGAGCCAAGGACCAGGACCCATGGTCAGTTTGCCCACTGCTAGTTTTAAATAAAGAAGATTTTGAGCAAATGAGAATCTGTTGTGATGAAGGTTTTCTTGGAGCTTAAGTAGCTGTTTGAAAACGCAGGGAGTCTTTTTTTTTTTTTTTCTCCTACTGACAATAAAATGTGCCTGTATGATCTCTTTTATTAGAATCTGGGAAATGCCATTTTCAGGCATTTTTGTCTGAGAACACAATGTCACATAGACTATCTGGTGGCAAAGCAGTGCATTATAGTTCTCAACACTTCTGCTGGCAGGGCTAATCCTTTTACTTAAGAGTACAATGTGCAAGTGGAATGTTTTGGGTTTTAAAAGCGAGTCTGTATGTATTTGGAGGATTTTTGCTTTATAATTTCTCCCTAGACAGGCCTCCTGAGGACTTCTACTTGGCAATGATTGGTTGGGAGGAGGGCACTTAAAGTCATACTCCATGATTTCAATTAAGAAGGCAAGTTATAGTACTGGAAAGCTGGAGGTTTGAGATCTAATTCATCTGGGGAACCTTTTCAAATTCGCAGATACTGCCCCATCCCATGCTGATCAGAATCATTTGGGAGTCACCAATTTATTATTTTGTACCCTTTTTTTTTTTTTTTTTTTTTTTTAGGGCCACACCTGCAGCATATGGAGGTTCTCAGGCTAAGGGTTGAATCAGAGCTACAGCAGTCAGCCTATGCCACAGCCATAGCAACTCGGGGTCTGAGCCGCATCTGTGACCTACACCACAGCTCATGGCATCGCTGGATTCTTAACCCACTGAGTGAGACCAGGGATTGAACCCGAGTCCTCATGGCTCGTTACCACTGAGCCATCATGGCAACTCTCGGAATCACCAATTTAAACTTTGTGTCAATTCGAACCAGCCATCCTCCTTCCAAAGATCTGAAGTAGGAGGATAGCCTGAATTCCAAGAAGCATGAACCATGGTTTGGGAGAGGATTGGGTCGGTGTGGTTTTAGGCTCAACCATTGGTAATAGATTACAGCCATCCAGAGCTGATGTCCTCCTTTCCACTCACCCCCTAGGCACCTAGAGCTTGTGGGAGGGAGCAACTTCACAGCCCTGCTGAGCAGCGGTGGACCAAAAAAAAAGTGAGGTCGTGCCTTCCTTTTACACAATTTTAATGTAATCCTCACTAGCATTAGTGAAAATTGCTTTTTGGTGGCTGGAGGGAAGCAAAGAGCACTTGACTGTCTTAACATCCTCATCCCTGACAGCCTCTGTTAAAATGGAAAATTGGTGCGGTGGGAAGATCGGCTTCAGAGACTGACAGGGGGGCAGCAGGTTCAAATCAACCTTGATTAATCCATCTTCTTTGAAAATTGGTTGTGTCAAACGGTCAAGGTCATAAGGAGTCACTTCAGTTCCCAGATCCTGTTCAAAGAGTGATTGTTCTGTCTCGTTCATGTCGAACACTAAATGTGCCGTAATTACGGTGGGGGAAAGGGATTCAGAAAAGGAAAAGTAAGATGTAGAAGGGAGGAAAGGAGAAGAATTTAGAGAGCAGGGTTGAAAGTAAAAGAGGGAGGGGATGGAAAAAGGTGAGGAGTGAGAAAAGAAACAAGAGGTTGGGGGGTTATATTTCAGCCCCAGCAGGGTACTGACAGAGCCACAGGACATGCTGGGAGCAAGCGATGAGGAGCTGAGGAATAAAACCTAGGTTAGGAAGAAAAAAAAAAGGCATAACATCCAGTTTCTTGTGTGTGTGGAGGGGGCGGGGTGGGTGGGGGACTGACAGTCCAAATACAGAGTCCAGACAGGACGGGATCAGCTTTAGTCACATGGAGGCTGTGGGGCTCTGTACCTATGGTAAGTATGATAGGAGTACAGTGCTGAGGTACATGGCAGAGATGGTGACAATGCCCATTTCTATACCTGTCTGCCTAGGAGTTGAGTCACAACAGGGCCCGGTGTAACCCCAAGGTTAGCATCATGTGAGTTGGGGCCGAGTGGAGGGTAGAAGCCACCAGTGCCCATGGGTCTGGAGCAACATGGAGAAGTCAGTGGCATAGCTGTCTGCGTTATTTAGGAGGACTTCTGGCCAAAGGGATGCGAAAAGGCCATCTCTGGCTCTGGGTAGACTGGGCGATTCCTGACATCCTGGGGGTGTGTGGGCGAGGCCTAAACAGTGCTGGCCCTGCTTCCCCCTGTCCCCTGTCAGAGGGAGGCATAGCCTGCAGACCTCACTCCAATATCAGGCTCCTGCCTGGGCCTGGGGCAGGTGGAGGATTGCATTTAGAGAAGAGTGAGACTAAGAAACAAGGGTGGATGTGGCACAGGAAGAAAAGGTGGAGGAAGGAAAAAAAAAAGGTGTAAGAGAAAGTTGATAAGAGTCATAGATTTAGGAAACTGGAGAGAAGGAAGGATCCTTATGGCAAGAGAAGAAAAGAGCAGAGTCCCTCCTTCCTCATCTCTCCAACTTTGAACCTGTTATCAATTTCTGAACAAGAGTCTTATTCTCTAGTTTATGGCAGGATGGTTTTATAGATTCTCTGCTAATTTGACCCTAATTTCTTTTGCCTCCGTGGTGATAGATGGCATACTCTAGTTGTAATTGTTCTAAAAACCATAACTGTTGCTCAGATACCATCCCATGTGTGGCATATAGGATTTTTCTGGATCATGGCTGTAGGGGTGATGGTAGTGGAGTGTCGAAGACATCAAGTGAGTGGTTTCTGAAGCCTCTTCCTTTCACATATGTTAATCCATTTCTACATGATCAAAGGCAGTGGAGCCCAGCCAGCTTGGGCCCTGCCTGTGTATGTGGGTCCCCAGCTGCTCCACTGATCAGGATGCTTTTAAAAGATCTGGCTCCTCAGTTACCCTGTTCTCCAAGGTGGGAAGGTGTGGCTGGCCTCTTTTGTCAGCTGCTTCTCCAAGCGCACCAGGGAGCCAAGTTTCGGTGACTCTGTTTGCTGTTTCAGAAAGGATTGGATACGGCTGTGCTCTGTGCTTTAGTGTTGCTTCTGGCCAACTGCTTGCAGTAGGCTGGGAAAGCCAAACACCACAAATATTTGTCTGAGGTGGTGGTTATTTAGAATCTCTGATGTCAAGGGAAGCAAAATTAATGCTAAAAGCAGGAAGAGCCTCTTGTTGGCCTTGGGAATGCACGTGGCTGTATTTGATTCTTCCCACATGTTTGGTAACCATCCTGAGCTTACTGGAACACTTAATAACATTTTCAACTCTTAGTAGAAAGAAAAGGTTATTGCCCTTTGCATTGGTAGTCAGTGAGCATGTCTCTGGAGCTATGTGGTATATTAGAAGGAGCACTGGATTAAGGGTCAGAGCACTGGTGCTATCAGGTATCAACTTGGTAAACTTGGATGTCTAGGTCTCAACGTTCTCATCTGTAAAATGGCAATGTTGGGCTGGTAGAGTGTTTCTCAAACTTTCACATTCATTGGAATTGCCCAGAGGGCTTGTTAAATCACAGTCTATCCCTCAAAGTTTCTTTTTTTTTTCTTTTCCATTATGGTTTATTACAAGATATTGAATATAGTTCCTTGTGCTATACAGTACGTCCTTGTTGTTTATTTTATGTATAGGAGTTTGTTAATCTCAAACTCCTAATTTATCCCTCCTGCCCCCTTTCCCCTTTGGTAACCATAAGCCTCAGAGTTTCTGATTCAGAAGGTGGAGCCTGAGAATTTGCATTTCCATAAATTCCCAGGTGATGCTGATGTGGCTGGTCTGGGTACAACACTTTGAGAACGATTGGATCTCACCAAGGTGGTCTATTTCTGAAATGTTGAGATTGTGTGACTGTGTGTAGGATGGAGCATGGTGGGCGATAGCCAGAGGAAATGGAAGGCCAGCTCTGAGCCAGTCTTTTAGCCAGAGTTAGAGGTAGCACCCAGTGTGTGACCCAAGGGGCACAGTAAATTAGCTCCTTTCCTAGCCTACCATGTGCCTGAAATCTTTGCCACAAGTCTGTTGATTGGTTCAAGGCAAGAGCTGTTAGAATGTAAATATACTTCCTGGGAAGAGAAGGCATATATTATCATCAATCACTAGTTTCCTGAATCCACTCCTATCACTCAAAGGTCCTAGAGGACTGGGATATAGGACAGACAAGTTCTGAGTAGGTAAGAGAAGGGCTGTAGCAAGACTTGCTTCTTGGAGAAGGTCAACCTAGATAAGATGTCATAGTGGGGGCTCTTGCTAGCATGAGGACAATATATGCCTAAGGCGTTAAATGGTGATAAAAACCCAACTTTTTAAAACCAGATAATCTTTAAAGCAGTGTATATTAGAAGAATATAAATGCTGATAAGTATTGGCAAAGGAAACTAACACCTGCCATAAAGTATGCAAGGTTCTAGGAGAGAAGAAAACACAGGGGCCACAGGCAGTGACCATAGGAGTTACAGAGGGTGGGAACTTTACTCCTGTCTGGCAATGGGATACAGGGGCTACCCAACGCTGTTTAACACTGTTTTAGTGTTAAAGTTTGTCATTAGTGCTTTCTTTATCCCCTTTTATTTATTGAAAACTCACTATCTGGTAGATATTTTATTATACTTGATGCTTCATGTAAATCATTACATCTAATATCTCAAAATCATGCAGTGTATTGTTGACTTTTACATATGAGGAAACTGATTCAGAGAGGTCAATTGGCTTGCTCATGGTCACACAGCCTATAAGTAGCGGAGTTGAAATTAAAGCCTCTGCCTACCTAAAACCAAAGATAGCACTTAGAAAATTAACTTTATTTAGTAGCAATTTGCATACAATAAACTGTACCCATTGAAAGAGTGCAATTCAGCGAGTCTTGACATATGACTATACTTATGAAATCAACACTTTCATCATGACATAGATGAAAAATCTTCCTCCTTCCTTTTTGCTGTCAATCTTTGCCCCCTGCCCAGCCTCAGGCAACTACTGATCTGCTTTCTGTTGCTCCGGATTAGTTTACATTTCCTAGAATTTTATATAAATTGAATCATGCATTACGTAATAATGTTTTACTGTTTTCCATCACTCAGCAGTTTGAGATTCATCCATACTATTGCATGGATCAGTAGTTTATTCCTTTTTATTGCTGAGTAGTATTTCCTTGTAGGGATATATCACATTTTTTAATTCATTCAGTTGTTGATGGAATTTTTTTTTTTCGGTGTTTGGTTGTCAGGAATAAAACTCTATGACTATTTGTGTCTAAGTCTTTGTGCAGACATGTATTTTCATTCTCTTAGGTAAGTGACTTTCAGTTTCAGCTCTGACATGTGAAGACATTATAAGTCATTATTCCAATCCTTACAACAAGGAAAAACTAGACAAACTGAACATTAGTGACTTTTCTTGAACCAGGTCAGAAGGCAGACTGCCACCCCAAATCTGCAGAGACAGGCACTATAGAGAGATACAGCATACACTTATAGAGAGATTTGCTGACATGGAGTAGAAGTCATTGGACTCTGTAAGCAGTAAGACCACTTACTTGGCTAGTAATTTGGACAAATTGCTAGAGGCTGTGTGTGGACTAGCATGATGGTGAGAAACTCCTGGGGCTGCAATTAAAATGGGGCCCCCACATGTCTATAGGCTTTTCCTCCAGGAACCCCACCAGGCTTTCAAAGTGAGGATCTGAGAAAGATGCCCTCCTAGTCCTGGCTGGGGAAGGGGAAGGGGAACCATTGCTGCACACACCTGAAGCCTGCTCTATGACAAAGGCTTCCTCTCCAGGGAAAACCCTCTACCATTGGAACTTCATCCCACCTGGGAAAAGGGGAATACTCCCTACCCCCATTCCAGCCAGCTCCAGCATTCCTATCACACTTAAATAAAAGACAAAACCAAAAAGAACAAAACAGTCAAGAAGGGACATGGTGTCATTGAAATAGATTGGGAATGCTGCAGCTAGGGAAGAGAGTTGAGGACAAGGTGAAAGATAGCTATGTCCCTAGAGAAGGAACAGAAATACTTGGCAAGGCTGCATTCTAGAGATGAAGGCCTACTAAAAGACTGAGGCTTAAATCAGGAGATTACAGGATGTTCCCTTCCCCCATAAACTACCATCATCTCAACCAGCTGAAAGAGCTGCATGACACAGACATTTATTCTCTAAGGAGGTATACTTGGGGAAGACCAAGGTCAAGAGGAAGACAAAACTAAGGAAAAACACTAGAGGAATTTGATGCCCCAGACTTATAGTTACAACACATATTAAACACAGCCCAACTCCTAGTCATATTAACATAAATGCACTAACAATCTATTTACTTTAGTTTCTGTTGACACAGTGTGTCTGGTGTTCAACAAAAAATTACCAAGTATGCCAAAAGGCAAGATAAAAACAGTCTGAAGATTTAAAGCAACCATTAGAACCAGACTCAGATACGACACAGGTATTAGAATCATCAGAGAATTTAAAATAAATATGATTGATATTTGAAGGTCTCTAATGGAAAAAGTAGACCACATGCAGGAACAGATGGGTAGTACAAACAGAGATGAAGATTATGAAAGTCAAAAGGAAATGCTAGAAATAAAAAACAATAACAAATGAAGAATGCCCTCAATGGGCTTATTAGCAATGTTGACACAGCTGAAGAAAGAATCAGTAACTGTGAAGATCTGTCAATAGAAACTTACCAAATTGAAATGCAAACAGAAAATAATCACTACTACTACTACTGGAACAGAACATTCAGGAACTGTTGTACATTATCAAAAGGTGTAGCATTTCTCTTAGGTAGGTACCTGAGGTAGGCAGAATTCTAAGATGGCCCTCAAGATTCCTGCTCTGTGGTCTACATGTCCTATGTAATTCCCTCCACTGAATGTGGGTGGGACCTGTGAATGTGATGGGAGATCACCCCTATGATTAGGATGCATTATATATCAGACATTTAAGGATTGTTCAGATAGATGTAATTAAGGTCTCTGGTTGACTTTCAGCTAACCAAATGGAGATTATCCTGGGTGGGCCTGACCTAATCAGGTGAGCACTAAAAGAGAGTCTGTAATAGAGACTAATCTGCTGGCTTGGAAGAAGCCATGAGTTATGCAACTGCAAATACCTGAATCTGTAGATAACCATATAGTCTTGGAAGAGGACTCCAAACCTCGGATGAGACTGCAATCCTCATCTTGACACTTTGATTGTGACCCTGAAGAGAGGATCCAGTTAAGACACATGTAGGCTCTGAACCATGAGAAATGTGAGATTATAAATTTGTTTTGTTTTAAGCTACTAAGTTGGTAGTAATTTATTATGCAGCATAGAAAGATTAATGCAATACCTATGAATGAAATTCTGGGGTCATAGGATAATTGTATATTTAACTTTGTAAGAAACTGCCGAACAATTTTCCAAAGAGGTTATATCTTTTCACATTCTCACCAGCAATGTATGAGACCTTCTTTTGCCAGCATTTGGTATTGTCACTCTTTTTAATTTTAGTCATTCTAGTGGGTATGAAATGATATCTCATTATAGTTTTAATCTGTTTTTTTTTTGTTGAGAATATTTTCATGAGCTTATTGCCCATTCATATATCTTCTTTTGTGAAGTGTCTGTTCAAATGTCTTTTGTCTTTTTAGGGCCGCACCTGCGGCATATGGAGGTTCCCAGGCTAGGGGTCCAATCAGAGCTACAGCTGCTGGCCTAAACCACAGCCATAGCCACAGCCACGCCAGATCTGAGCCACGTCTGCGACCTACACCACAGCTCAAGGCAATGCTGGATCCTTAACCCACCGAGTGAGGCCAGGGATTGAACCTGCAACCTCATGGTTCCTAGTCAGATTCATTCCTACTGTGCCACAACAGGAACTCCTTGCCTATGTCTTAATTGGATTTTTTCTTATTCTTTTTATACTTTGGATAAATGTTCTGTCAGGTTTATATATTGCAAATATTTTCTTTCATTCTGTGGCTTGAGTTTTCATTTTCTTAATGGGGTCCTGAGCCATATGAGAGTAAGTTATATATATCATCATGATCATAGTCTCTTAATACCTTGATGAATACTTCCGAAAAATAATATTCTCTTACATAACCACAGTATAATTATCAACTTCAGTAAATCTAATACAGATACAGTATTTTATCTCATCTACTGACTCTATGCCATTTTTTTCAGTTGATTAAATAGTGTTTTCACAGCATTATTTGCCCCTCCAGTACAGGATCCAGTCCTAGAGTCAGGTATTGCTTTTCATTGTCATGTCTCTTTAGCTTCTTTTAATCTGGCATATTTACAAAGCCTTTGTCTTTTGTGATACTGACAGTTTTGAAGAATAAAGTCCTTTAAAAAAAATAGAACATTCCTCATTTTGGGTTTGTCTGATGTTTCCTCATGGTTAGATTCAGGTTATGTGTCCTTAGCTGGAAAACTACCTGAGCAATGCTGGGTCCTTCTCAGGGCATCACAGAAGCACATGATAGCCGTCTGCCCTTCAGTAATAGTGCTAATCCCAATCACCTTGACCAGGTGTTATCCAGTTTCTCTACTGTGCGCTTACTGTTATTTCCCTTGTAAATAACAAGGAATCCGTGGGATTAGTGTTCCATGCACAGGGCAGAGCAGGTACAAAGCCCTGAGTCAGAAATAAGCCTTGAGTGTTGGCAAAAGAGCATGGAAGCAGTTGGCTGAAGTAGAGTGAATGAGGGTGAGGCCAGCAGGAGAAGAGGTGAGAGAGGTAGGAGGTGGCCGACACTGAGGGCTTTAGAGACGATTGTAAAGAATTTGGCTGTATACTGACCAAAATGGGAAGCAACTGAAGGTTGAGAAGCAGCTGCTTGTCATTTTTTGTTTTGGTTATTGTTACTTTTGTTATGGAAGGGGCCCAAGTTTGGTGGGTCTGGCTTTCACTGAAGCAACCAGTTCCTGGAGCTGGGCAGCAAGTGGAGACCTGAATTAAGGGACAAGGCAGAAGCCCAAAGAAGTGCTGGGGCTCAGGTTCTTGGGAGGAAGAACAGGATGTGGTAGTGAAGCCCCAAGCACTGTTAGAGGCCCCTTTGGACTTACTGCCACTGGTCTGCATAAGAGTTAGAACCTCAGTGGAGCTTAGCCTGCCATTGGGGCAAATGACCCAGTAGGGAAGAGAGGGGAGCCGCAGGGGCCCAGATCTAGGCAGGCCCTAATCCCTAGCAGCTGACTCTGTTCGAAGGTGAGAACTCAGTAAATTCGATGAACAAATCCATCCTCATGGTAGAAGTCCAGCTGCCTTCTCTCTCACGCTGGGTGCCCATTCCCACTTGCCACTCCCCTCTCAATTGCCAAGCATGTAACAAGTATCGCTATGTACCAGATGCCACCTATCCACGGAAGCAGGTCCTTGGAGGCAATGCCGTTGTTAGCTGTTGTTAGCTAACCTTAAGAAGTGATTCAATGATGCTTATAATAATTCCAGGATCAATTAATAACTAGCAAGAGCCATATTTTTGGGTGGAGTAGGGAGTGAGGGGTGGGGGGGGGTGGATAGGGAGTTTTCGGTTGGTATAGGATGGAGATTAAGATTGTGGGCTCTGGAGTTAGACTGTTTCAAATCCCACCCCAGTCTTACTAGCTGAAGGATCTTGGGTGAGAAATTCAACCATTTTATTTCTGTGTTTCTTTCTTTTTTTTTTTGTCTTTTGTCTTTTTAGGGCCACACCTGCAGCATATGGAGGTTCCCAGGCTAGGGGTCTAATCGTAGCTACAACTGCTGGCCTATGCCACAGCCACAGCAATGCCAGATCCAAGCTGCATCTGTGACCTACACCACAGCTCACAGTAACGCCAGATCCTTAACCCACTGAGCGAGGCCAGGGATAAAACCTGCCACCTCCTGGTTCCTGGTTGGATTTGTTTCTGCTGTGCCATGACAGGAACTCCTATTCCCATGTTCCTTCATCTGTAAAATGGGGCTAATGGTAATACCTGCCTTGTAAGTTTTTTGTAAGGATTAAATGGGTTAATATATGTAGTACATACATAGAACAGAGCCTGACATAGTTATTATTAGGTATTGGCTATTAGCATTATCATTATTAGTGCCCATCTTTGAGGGAATGGTTCAGATGAAAGATCCCTAGCTACTCCTTGCCCTTCATGTTCTCCCATTATACCAAACTCGGATTCTTGAACCTTGAATGAGAGCAGTAGAAATCACTCTTCCTCTTCATGCATTTGAGGTAAGATTAGACTGTTTTTAAAAGACAAACACAATCGTACTCTGCTTTTGGGGACTTAAACTAAGAAATATGCAGAAGTAGATGGAACTGTATTATGAACCCTCATGTGCTCATCAGCCAGCTCAACAATGATCAACTCAGGGACAATCTTACTTTGTCTATACTTCAGCCAGCCCCCACCCCAAGATTATTTTGAAGCAGATCCAAGATACCATACAAAGATGCACTTTAAGCTGCCTTGAACCCCTTTGCACTCCGGAGGGTGAATTTTAGAGGGTGAAATGATCAGACTAAGTCATAGTCTTACATTTGTCATTTAGTTTGCAAATATCACTATACCCAGATTTTATTTTTAGTATAGAGTAATAATACCAATCTCCTAGCTAAAGATTCTGAAAACATTAACTTTATCTAGTTGCTCCCCTATTCACTGATTCCTGTGGCTCTCCCACTGTTCACACTGCAGTTTAAAGGCCAAATGCCTCAGCTCAGAGATGCTCTGGTCTAATAGAGCACTGAACTAGGGGCCAGAACATCTCAGTTTCTAATTAGCAGTGTGTCCCTAAACTAGTTTCTTGATGGATCAGAGAATCCACTTCCTCATCTGTCTGCCCTGCCAGCTTCAGAGGGTATTGGAAGATCAAATGAGATCGGTATTTGAAGGCCTATTAAGCTGTGGGATACTCTAATAAATGTAAGCATCCTTACTCAAGGCCCTCATAGTTAGGCTGTACTATCCCTTTCGAGTCTTACTTTCCAGTGTACTTCAGTAGAAATGATTTGCTCCATACCTGCCAGAGCGTTCGTTCATTCATTCAAATAAACATTTACTGAGTGCCCGGACACTGAATTTCTGCGTATGAATTAGAACTAATTCTTGACTTACAGGAGTATACTGGCTGGGAAGGGAGACAAACAAGTAAACAATGACAAGAAGTTGTGTTAGTACACAAAGAGAAGGGTAAGCTGAAGCCTACCTTACCTTTCACCTGAAGCTGAAGCCAAGCACAGCTAGCTCAGGGAAGCTGAGCTGGGGAACAGATCCAGGAAGGCTTCTTGGAGGAGGTGCTAGCTGAGCTAAGAATTAAAGAAAAGTAGGAGTTCCCCAAGCAGATTGGGGAGGGAAGGTATTACAAGCAGAGGAAAAAGAGGCACAGAAAGGTGAAACTTGATGTACTCAGGGAAACTACAGCTGATTTGGCAAAGCCGGAGCCTGGAGTGTGTGTGGCGGGGGTGGTATCCAGTAATGTGGCTAGAAGAGTAAGCAAGGGTCAAATTAGAAAGGTCCTTCTTGTCAAGGACTTACCCTGAAAGCACTTGGGAACCTTTGGAAGGTTTAACCCTCCGTATATCATCAGGGTTTGCTGGATCCAATTTTATTTTATTTTATTTTATTTTATTTTATTTACTTTTAATTTATTTATTTATTTTTGCTTTTTAGGTCTGCCCCTGTAGCATATGGAGGTTCCCAGGCAGGGGGTCGAAATGGAGCTGCGGCTGCCAGCCTATGCCACAGCCACAGCAACGCCAGATCCAAGCTGCATCTGTGACCTACACCACAGCTCATGGCAATGCAGGATCCTTAACCCACTGAGTGAGGCCAGGGATCCAACCTACATACTCATGGATACTAGTCAGGTTCTTTTTCACTGGGCCATAGTGGGAACTCCCAATTTTTATTTTTTTAAGAGTTTATTTTGAACAGTTCTAACTAGTTGTAAGGAGTGTCTTTTTTCCCCATGTTTTTATTTTAAGTGAGAATTGCAACTTTTAAAATTTTTATTTATTATTTATTTATTTTGTTTTTTGGGGCCATGCCCATGGCATATGGAGTTTCCCAGGCTAGGGGTCAAATCAGAGCTACAGCTTCTGGCCTAAACCACAGCCACAGCAATGCAGGATCCTAGCTGCGTCTGCAACCTACACCATAGCTCACGGCAATGCCAGATCCTTAACCCTCTGAGCGAGGCCAGGGATCGAACCTGCAACCTCATGGTTCCTAGTCGGATTCGTTTCTGCTGTGCCGCGATGGGAACTCCTGTAAGGATTATCTTTTGAAAGAACAGAATATAACTATGTGATTCTATTGAGCTCTTTTTTAAAGTTAAGATACATTGTGGTATCTTACTGATCTTATTTTTCTTATACAGGTAGTCCCTGACTTAAGATGGTTAGACTTTATAATGGTGTGAAAGTGATATGCATTCAGTATAAACTGTACTTCAAATTTTGATCTTTTCCTGGGTTAGTGATATGCTGTAGATATTCTCTTGTGATGCTGGGCAGTGGCAGTTAGTGAAGCTCTCAGTCGGCTATGCAATCATGAGAGTAAACAACTGATATACAATAACAAGCACTTCTGTGCCCATACAACCAGTCTGTTTTTCACTTTCAGTGCAGCATTCAATAAATGCCATGATATTCTGGTATTCCCCACTTTGTTATAAAATAGGTTTTGTGGTAGATGATTTTGTTCAACTGTAGGCTAATGTAATTGTTCTGAACACATTTAAGGTAGTGTAGTCTAAACTATTGTGTTTTGTAGGTTAGATGTATTAAATGTGTTTTTAATTAATATTTTCAACTTATGATAGATTTATTAGGATAAAACCCCAACATAAGTTGAGGAAGATCTGTATCTTGAAATACTTTGCTATTTCAATGTCCCAGGAATTATTCAATTATTACTCACAGTCATTCTTAACTATGGTTAAGAAAAAAAAACTAAAATAAAAAGAAAATAGAATCCTGGATTAGTCCAGAAGGATAATGCAATTCTGAAATAAGTCATCACCATTACAACACTTTCAGTTTTTTTTTTTTTTTTGGCTGTACCTGTGACATGTGGAAGTTCCCTGGCTAGGGATTGAACCCATGCCACAGCAGCAACCAGAGCCACAACAGTGACATCGGATCCTTATACCACTGAACCATGAGGGAACTCCTCTTTTTTTAATTTTTATTTATTTATTTATTTATTTAGGCTTTTTGTCTTTTAGGGCTGCACGATGGCATATGGAGGTTCCCGGGCTAGGGGTTAAATCGGAGCTATAGCCCCAGACTACGCCAGAGCCACAGCAACATGAGATCTGAGCAGCATTTGCAACCTACACTACAGCTCACAGCAATGCTAGATACTTAACCCACTGAGTGAGGCCAGGGATTGAACCCTCATCCTCGTGGATACTAGTCAGGTTTGTTTCTGCTATGCCACAAGGGGAACTCCCACTCCTGGTTTTTTAAATTGTGTTGCCCAGAGTCGTGCATTGTCCTTCAAAAATGTATAAAGAAGTCTGAAAACACATCTTTGTAGGTTTTTAAAGGCTTTTATTAAACACAGTTGGAAATTCAGAAATTTTAATTTTCTACCAAGAGAAGAAAATTGACAGGATAATGTTTCCCAATTATTTGATAAATCAGAAGATGAACCCAAAGATACAGCAGCACTCTAGACTAATGGTGATGGTGAAATTGATCATATAAGTGAAATCTCAGACAGTGAGTCTGCAGATGTTGATATCCTGAATATCCTGGATACAAATTTTCAAACTCAAGTGTCTATGAGGGAATAGTGTATTTCCAAGGATGAAAAGGAAAGGTGATATTCTTATCCAGCTAGTCATTTGATAGGAAGGACTTCATCAGGTAATATTTTGTGACATGAATCTGGACTATCCTGTTTTGCTAAAAGAACATATGATACCGTTCTTTTATCTTTTATAATATTTCTGCATGAAGGCTTACTTGATAGAGTTCATAAGTGGAGATGCTGAAAGCAAATGTATAGCCAAAGATGAATGTATGGAAAAAGGTGATGTAGAAATGAAAAGTAAAACATCATTGAATTGATCATTTTAATCAGTGTTTAGAAATCTAAAAATGAAAATGTTTTACAATTATGGAGCAAAGAAGATGGCCATTTTCTCTTCTGCAAAATTATGACCCATCAAAGTTTACAGAAGTATTACATTTTGACATTTTAGATGTATGAAAAAGAACCAGAAGCAATGACAAACTAGAATCTATTGGAGATGGGTTTGCAGTCTGGGATCAGTATTTACTATATGATATGTTCAGGGTTTGTGTGTGGCAGTTGTTGAGCAGTTAAGTTACATTCAAAGATGTTGCCCATTTGGGGTAGATATACCTTTAAAACCAGGAAAACATGGAATAAACATATGATTTACTTAAATTCTTATTGAGCTTGCCAATCAAATAGGTTTTCATTACCCCTTTATCCTTACTTCTGTTAATTATTAGTAAAATGACTTAAAATATAAAAGTATAAAAAGGTCCATTGGGTCCAGATGGTAAGTGGTTATAACAATTTTTCCTGGTATATTGAGGGTTAAGCAGGAGAATAATCTGGCTTCAGAATTAGTAAGTGATATGCAAGGGATTTAACTCAGAGTCACCATTCTCCACTTTCTATGTTATGATATGTTTGAACAATCCTGAATTGCTTACAGTCCCCATGAGCTGGGCTGACATCACAGACTCTGAATGGATGAGTTGGTCCTAAGACTTGCCTTTGGGAGCTGAAGATGGCTGGTACTTTCCAATATTTTTATGTAACTGTGTTGTGTACCTGTGGTTCATCTTATCTCCCAGTACGGATGGAAGCCCCTCAGGAGCACGGACAATAGTATCAATTGCTTTTGAATTCCCCTGTTTCTAGTGTATAGCAAATATATCAGAAATCTTTCCTGAATGGACAACCTAAGCAGAAAACAAAATCAAGTGCCTCCTTGTGATGGAGTGAATAGAGGATGGTTCAACTAACATTCATTGAGCCCTCGCTCTGTGCCAGAGAGTGGGGATATGCTACTTGTTCCTCAAGGAGCTCTTGGTCTAGCAAGTCAGATAATCCAGGGAGAGCAACAGAAATACATGCTCCCTTGCTGTCTGTGGCCTTGACATACACATGGGCTGGAAATCTCATAGCACTAGGTTCTCCTATGCCATGTGCTTTATATATAGCAGGCCTTTGGTTCAGGGTTGGAGGCTAACTATGGACTCAGTTTCTAGCACTGCCAATATCAGAGTTTCTTCTTTGACCTCCATTTCTGGTCTTTTAGCTCTGACTCCTTATGGCATGTTTTTCATTCTCTAAGGTGTAAGTATTGCCAAAGATCTCCTAATTAACAAGAGCCTGGAGTTCTGGCCTCAGACTCATCCCCACATCCTTGACCTAATATTTGACCAGTAAACAGAGCAGCCTGTCATCTGCATAGAGACTTGAATGAATGCATGGGTGAATGAACAGAGGTAGAGGCAATGTTTCTAGGTATCTGGTCCATCTCTAGCTCAGACATTTATTATGATTTGGGTCCAAAGGCTCCAAGGCATATAATAATATCCATCCATTGAAATCTAGGCAAGTTATTGAGGACTCAGCTCAAGTGTGGACAGAGAAGCAACGGCTGCAAACCATGAGTACTGGGACCTCAGTCAGACCTGGATTCAAACCTGTCACTTATTGTATGACCTTGGGTAGATGTCTTTAACTTCTCTGGTCTGTCTCAGTTTCCTTGTTTGTAAAGTGGGGTAACAATCGCACCCACCTCAGGGTAGTTGCAAGGATTAAATGAGATCATGTATACAAAGCTCTTAATACAATACCTGGTACAGGGTAAGCTCTCAAATGAGAGTATTAGTATTTCGGGCAGCCTGACCATTGAGCCCTCCTTTGAGGGCCAGAGTGGCACTGTGGTGTAGAGCTCCCCTGGGGCTTCTGGCCAGTTCTGGCAGGAGTTTTCCTCTCCAGCTGTTCCCTCTGAGGTTGACAGATGCTCCAGGCTCAGAATCGGGGCATGGGTGAGGTTGTGCCGTTCAGTGACTCTGGGCTAGGGGCTGCTGTGCTGAGGGAACTGGGAGGAAATCTTGGGCAAGCAGAGGCATTGCTAGGGCCAGAGGGGCTGAGGCATTCACATTCCTCTGGCTTTGACTCTTTCATATGGAGCACCAGATGCCTGCCCAGAGGATGACATGCCTCCCGCTCTGCCTCGTGTGTGCCATCTGCCATCTGCCTGGCAGTTGAAATACACTTGGGGTTTTACATAGGAATTCAAAGACAATGTTTATTTTAATCAGAAATTGTTTCCTATTATACATTCTTTCTTACTGAATATAAAAATAATAAGATTAGGAGTATGTAACATAGATAGGTAACATCCACTTTCCCCGTTTGCACTTTCCAGAGATAACCCTCATTAAGTTTGATATACAGTCCTCCAAATGTTCTGCCTACCAGTATTCAGGGCATCTGTGTTTTATGCAAGGAATATGTTACCAAGGGCCCAACAGAATTAGAAATTTGCATAATTCCAGACTAGTCTTGACAAAGGAAGGCCAGAATTTCTGTTTATCAGCTAAAGTGGCGCCACCATGTGGCAATAGTGTAAATATGACTTGCAATTCACTTGGCCTTGAGGTTTGGAAATTAAGTGATTTTTTTTTTTTTTTTTTTTTTTTTTTTTGCCTCACCTGTGGCATGCCCAAGTTGTCAGGCCAGGGATTGAATCCATGCCACAACAGTGATAACACTGGATTCTTAACTTGTTGAGCCATGAGGGAATCCATAAAATTATGTGATTCTTTTTTGAATTTTTTTACTTTAATTATTTATTTTTTAAAATTAAAGTATAATTGATTTACACTGTTGTGCCAATTTCTGCTGTACTGTAAAATGACTCAGTCATGAGATAATGTGATTCTTGATGACATTTTAATTTGGGGGAGATTTGCATTACTTCAAATGCTGTGCATAAACTGGGACTGAAATGTGTTTATATCAAAATATTTCAAATTCTATTTATAATCTAAATTTATTTAAAATGGAACTGCACTGTGTTAACCTTGAAATAGAGTTAGCTTTTTATAAAAGCTTTTCTAAAACTTGAATTTTAAAATACAGATAATAAGGAATTCCCATTGTGGCTCAGTGGGTTAAGAACCTAACATAGTGTCAGTGAGGATGCTGGTTCCATCCCTGGCCCCACTCAGTGGGTTAAGGATCCAGTGTTGCCATGAGCTGTGGTGTAGGCCGGCAGCTAAGCTTCGATTTGACCCCTAGCCCGGGAGCTTCCTTGTGCCTCGGGTGCGGCCATTAAAAAAAAAATACAGGAGTTCCCGTTGTGGCGCAGTGGTTAACGAATCCGACTAGGAACCATGAGGTTGCGGGTTCGATCCCTGCCCTTGCTCAGTGGGTTAACAATCCGGCATTGCCGTGAGCTGTGGTGTAGGTTGCAGACGTGGCTCGGATCCCGCGTTGCTGTGGCTCTGGTGTAGACTGGCAGCTACAGCTCCGATAAGACCCCTAGCCTGGGAACCTCCATATGCCGCGGGAGCAGCCCAAAGAAACAGCAAAAAGACAAACAAACAAACAAACAATACAGATAATGATATATTTAGGACACTCTCATGTCAGCAAATATACTTTTACTTCCTTTCTTTTTAACAGCAATAGATCATTCCAGTATAGCAGTGTATCCTAATGCATTTAACCAGTCCTCTATCTGGATGGTTATCTTTCCCCAGGGATAAAGCCTCCTCCCCCTGCCTTTCTGTCATCAGATTTATCTTCTGTACCAGGGAACTGGGCAAATCTATGTATGGAGTTCTTAGTGCTAGGGACTTACTTGAAGCCAGACCAAATCAAACTTCTGCCTCTTCTGGACCACCAAGGTAGTGACAGCCCTGACCAAGGGCCCCAGAAGTCGCTTGCCTTTTTCTCTTCCAAGCACATGTAGCTTTGTCATTAAACTGGCCTGGCCTTGTCATAGGGTGGGTTCTCTGGAAGCAGATGGTGAAAAAGAGTTTGGGGTATAAGCTATTTATTAGGGATTTGATATCTGTGAGGTGCAAGGAGAGGAAGCAGGATTGGACAGAGGAAGAAGCTGAACTCTGAGATTGGCCGGTTAAAGTTTTGGCCAACCTGGTGGGGAAGTTCTAGAGCAAGGACCGTCTAGCAGAGCTGTCTTGTGTAGGCCTACAGTGGCTTGACCTTTTTTACACCACTGCCTGGCTCAGTCATTGGATGCAAGTTGTCCCTGGGAGGACCATCTCAGGTGAGGCAACTCTCTGTCAGACCTGAGAAGCGCTGACAGCTAGAGGTTGTCTCCTGACCTCACTCCCGGGAGCTGGGCAGTCAGTCCTCCTCTGAGGTGGGATCTGGGCAGTGCATGTCTGTGATAACCACACCTGGTCTCCTGTCTTCTCCTGGGCACAGAGCTGACTCCTCTGGACTCCTGGCAGCCTTGGGGATTTACATGCAAGGTCCAGTTAGGATTTTGGAGGTTTGTGAGCAGGAAGGGCTTGCTGCCATGTCATGTAAGGGTGGCCAGGCAAAGTGGCAAGCAGTTCTCTACTGGGACACAGACACTACACTGGGGACTCGGTTTGGCTGCAGGGTATGTACCTGTGTGCAGTGAGGCTGACTGGCCATTTGTGCATGTGTGTGGGTGGACATGGGAATTATCTTCTACTGCTGCATGTGACATGTGTGGCGCTTAAGGAATTCTACTTGATCGATTGTTCATAGGATCACAGATAGATTATTAGGGTTAGTTTACTAGCCCTCTCAGATTATTTCCTCTGCCAACTGGGTGAACATACCCCTCTGTATTTGCTCATGACCTGCCATGTTTGCCTTTTGGCCCTGTTTGGAAAATAGTCAAAATGAATTTGAGCCATCCCTAGCTGGACACCTTGGATCAGCCAGATCTCTGGAGTGCTGACTGGCGTACTTGCACTTGAACAAGTTCCCAAGATGATTCCAGTGAACAGCCAAAAGAATTGACCATTAGGTAGCCCTTGTTGCTTTAAGTGTTCCCTCAGCTCTTCTTGTGTCAGTTTTATTTCACCAGTCAGACTGTTTGTTCCAGGAGGAGTATCATGTGTTCTACTGTTATGAGCTACTGGACACATAGTAAGGGCTGAGTTTGCTATGGGTAACTGTGTGTGTGTATGTGTATACATTGGAGAGGAGAATCAACTATAGCAATGATAACTTTTTTATGATTTTTATTTTTTCCATTATAGTTGTTTTACCATGTTCTGTCAATTTCTACTGAACAGCAAAGTGACCCAGCCATACATATATATACATATACTTTTTCTCACATTATCCCCCATCATGTTCCATCACAAGTGACTAGATATAGTTCCCTGTGCTATACAGCAGGATCTCACTGCTTATCCACTCCAAATGCAATAGTTTGCATCAATTAACCCCAGACTCCCAGTCCATTCCACTCCCTCCTCCTCCCCTTTGGCAGCCACAAATCTTCTCCAAGTCCATGAGTTTCTTTTCTGTGGAAAGGTTCATTTATGTCATGTATTAGATTCCAGATATCATATGGTATTTGTCTTTCTCTTTCTGACTTACTTTACTCAGTATGAGAGTCTCTAGTTCCATCCATGTTGCTGCAAATGGCATTATTTTGTTCTTTTTATGGCTGAGTAGTATTCCATTGTATATATATACTATATCCTCTTAATCCATTCATCTTAATCCATTCATCTAATCCATTAGGTTGTTTCCATACAATGATAATTTTGATGCCTTTTGATATGTATACAATCTCACACCTTTTCAATGCAGTTTGAAATTTCAACATATTAAATATCATGGCTAAAAGCAAATCAAACAATTATAGCAAGAGAGGAGAATCAACTGTAGCAATGATAACTTTTTTATGATTTTTTTTTCCATTATAGTGGAATTTTTCAAATTATACTTTTGGATGTTTCTCATCCCTCCAAAATGCCAGCTATAATAAGGTATCATTAATTCAGTAAAAATGTGGGGATTTTGGAGAAGTGAAAAATCTGAATTAATATAGAAATTCAGTTTTGTATTTTATGGTAACTCAGACTACTGATGATATTCTATCTAGAGCACTTCCCAACATTTTTTATAATGAATATCTAAGAATTATTTTTGATTAATAATTTTGTTTTTAAAATGAATTTGCCAAATTTCTAAAATACAGTTTATTTTCTTAGGTTAAACCCAGCCCAATACTTATTAGCTGTATGGCCTTGGAAAAGTTGTTTTATTTCTCTGAGATACAGTTTTTCATCTGTAAAATGGGAAAGATAATAATACCAAATCTACAGACTGAATATATAAATTAATTCAATAATGCATGTAAAACAATGACCATAATACCTATTACATAACCACTGGTAAATAGATACTAAGTGCTATTATTGTTTATAATAATGATGATGGTGATGTTGAAGATGAGGATATCTGTGTCCTTATTTATAATCCAATCTGTATAACCTGGAGCAAGTCACCTTACCTTTTTGAGCTGCAGTTTCCTTGTCTGTAAAATAGATACAATAAAACCTGTTTCATAGGATGATTATGAAGATAAAATGAGGTATGTGTTGAGAGTGTTTTTGAAACAGGAGCTTATGAAGCTCGACATCTAACTTATGTAATAAACTTCCTGATTATTTGTTCAATAAACCTTTCTTCCAAAATAGCAACAGTATGTACTTCATTGCAGTTTAGGTCAAATCATTATAGATTTTGAATGAATAAAAGGTTTAGATAGGAGAGATAGCATTTTTGGAATTCTCAGTAGGCACATTATTGCAGGGCTCTTGCTCTGTAGGCGCTAAGGAAAGTCTGCTCTTAAGCTAATAAAGATAACTTATCTCAGTTGTTCAACAAATAATAGACGGGAAGGAGATAAGCTTTGACCTTCAAATGTGACAAGGTCACTCCCTGGGGGAGAGCATGCTTTTCCTCGTCTCAGATGGACTTGGGCTGGGTGGCCAGTGCGCTTTGGCCGAAAAGCCATTCGCCATGAAGATAACTTCCATGGTGATCCTCAGAAGCCTGTGGATACAAATCCTCCCAGTATTCTTTTAACATTTTGGGGTTCAGAGGGTTTCCTGTGGGGAAACAAATGAAAGTTTTGAAAGGGTAAGTGAATGATTGGCAGCAATACTCATCCAAAGATAAAATGTCAGGCAATTCGTACTTCAGAGGACATTTAGATTTATAGATCAGCCAGGGACATGTGCAGTCAAGTTGGTTCAATTTCATTATTTATTCATTTAATAAGCATTTCTAGCAAAGCGTCTTTTAAGCAAAATGCTCACAGAATGGAATTTTCTGGCTAACTGCACGCTGACCGTGTATACCTATAACTGTGAAAATGCAACTGTTAGAGCTGATTTTCAAATTAGAATGTTAAAAGTCTAAAGAAAAAGGATGTTTGTACATTTAAAAAAATAATCTTTTTAAGCTACGAAATGGTATTGCTAATATTCCTCTTCTTTCTTCTCAGAGAAACCTTAAGTTTTTAAAAATCCATGGTAAATAGGAAAAAATAACAATTGCATGAATTCCTCAGATTGTGACTTCTATACATGTATGTCTTAAATACTTTCATGTTTTTCAGGAAATGTTTTGTTTTATTTTTTCAATTTACAAAATAAAACATTGCAATTTGTATCGTAGATATGCTTTGTTGATATTTTGCCCTTTGGAAGTTTGGGGTTTGCATGTCAACAGTTCCTTTTGAGTGCTTCTGGTCTGTATTCCTTTAAGAGCAAAATGTGTCAAGGGGACTCTGGCTTCTTCTGTTGGCTTGTTGGTGGTTGGCTTTTCACATATTGGTTAGAATAAAAATGAAATTCAAGAATGCTCCATATATTGAGGTTTTGACACAATATGAAACTCCAAGCTTTGTGGCTCATTGTGACTGTAATCAAGATACGAAATTACAGCTTTCAAAGTAAATTGCTCAAGCTTTTTTTGCTTTTGTCTGAAACCTTTGGTTGGGCACCTTTTAGCGTGAGGAACTTCACTTTTTCCTGTCTCATCCAGGACCATTAGTTATCTATTCTGGCAACGTCTACTCTGGAAAAAATGCTATTTCAGAATACTTGTCATTACTATAGATTTTGCTCTTTAAGTGTCTACTTAATGAAAAGCATTGTATACAGGCTTTTGGAGAGGGAGGAAGGACAGTAACCACCACCATCTGGCTTGGCTCTTCATCCATCCTTGTGGCCTAGTTGAGATGACTAGGGCTCACTAATGTCTGTGTCTCTTCTTCTTCCTGAGCACAGCACCTGACTGCCCTTCCCTGCCCCACCCCACTCTAGATGGTGCTAAGTCTCACCAATGGACTGAAATGATAAGTGTCACTTCCAGCCCCAGCCCATTGAAACCTCCATCATAAATTTCCATTCACTCTCTTTTCAAAATCTGCCAGCTAGATGAGGAGACAGTGGAGGACTCAGAGGCCCTAAAAGATGGCAGAGATGCATAGTGAAAAGAGCCTGGATATCTGAATAACTGCCTGGAACAGAGCCCTCCTCCCACCACACCCTACCCCACAATCCAATATCACTCATGTTTATTTCTTACCATTGAAATAAGCCATTAAACCATTTTCTGTTAAAGTAGTCAACCTACCTTTGTTAATAAACTTCAGACCTGCTTCTCCTTATTGGACCAGGAATGAGTACTGGACCCTTCAGGGACAGCAATATCCTCATTGGCTTGTGATCCCATGGCCTAGTATGTAACTGGGGCAATCAGATGCCTTCCTTTATGAAGAGCCTCAACTGGAAGCAAATAGAGTAGATATGAATGTCAGTCTGTTACTGGACCAAACTTGGGGCCCCTCGCCCACATGCAGTAAAGCCAATCTCCTGCACTGGGTTTTGGTGAAGGAAAGTGTAGCATTTATTGCAGGATCTAGGAGTCCAGGGCAGCTAGTGCATAAAAAGCTTGAACTCAGGAAAGTATTTTTTTTTAAATTATTTTATTGAAGTATAGTTGACCTATAACGTTGTGTTAATTTCTGCTGTACAGCAAAATGATTCAGTTATATATATCATTTTTCATATTCTTTTCCATTATGGTTTATTACAGGATATTTTTAAAAAATAAATTCTATTGGAGTGTAGTTGACTTAAGGAAAGCATTTTTAAAGGCCAGGTGAGGGAGGGGTGTCACAGGGTGTGTGATCAGCTGGTATGCAAATCTCTGGTTCCTTGATATTGAGGTAACAGAGCAGGGCCACAGGGGTTAACATTATCATCCTTAGGCTCCAGGATGCCTGGGGGCTATGTTCTCCTGGTCCTCAAGTAGTTAAGTCTTCCACTTGATGGGAGATTTAGCATCTGTAGGGCAACTCAGGAAATGTGCAAATACTATTATCTAGGTACTTCAGAGGAGAACTAAAGCAGAGGCTATGGGGGAGGAACCCGTCTCAGTAAAGCCCCATAGGGTCCTGCTGGGTTACAAGTCCATATTACTTACATGTGCTGGAAATGCAGCATTTCCCCCTATATCTGTTTTTACCTTCCATTTAGCCAGTTGGCAGAAACTTAATTTCAGTCTTGCCTTTTTTTTTAAAGCAATTTCAGTCAATTCAGGATTTCCTTAGTGAATTCAGAGTACCACCCCAGCTGCAGATAACATCTATGAGGTGTTTCTTCTTTCTACTGTGGCATCCATCTACTGTTGAGTTCCTCTTGTCTTGATCACTAAGCCTCTGCAAGTTCAGCTTTCTCTCAGCTACTTCCTTGCTCCTCTGGATACATGGGAAACATCTGGCTGCCCCTCACTCCACCCTGGGGAAGTCCCACGAGGCTGACTCAAGCTCGTTTGTGTAGATTCATCACACAACCATCTCTACTGCCTATTTGACATGTTAGTGAGGAATAATTCTGTGGGGCTTGCCACTTCTCTGGTCTCCATCCAAGAAGTTGGCACAGGTCCTGTTTACTTTTGAGCCTCTAAATCTATCCTTTGGGTTCTATGGTTATCCCCAAGAAATTGGCTTAGGCTGGTAGGGAACAGAGATTCCCATTAGCATATAATTCTTCTGTTTCTCATCTGATTCATCCTCTCTGTGGCCCAAGGAGTCCTCTAGTATGGGTGGGAGGAATGAGAAAAGCATTTAAGAATAACAGAAAACAATGGGATGGGAACCACTGTGGTTAATATGTCAGTATCATTTTGCTTCCATAAAGAAAGAATCTGCCGTCTGGTCACATTGATGCCAGAAATATGATACCGGAATCCGGGTTCTTGTTCATGGCAGTCGAAGAATGAACTCTGTGAACACACAGGCAGAAAGCAAGCAAAGTCTTTATTAAAGAAAAGCAAATAGCTCCCAGGACAGCTGGGAGCAGGGAGAAGAGTCCCCCTTTCTCTATTGTCCTAGTGGGGGTTTTATTCCTTAAAGATGGGGGGGTAACAATGTGGGGTCCAGAAAGATGTGGTTTTTCTCCCATTGGCCTTGCTCAATTACCTATATCAGTCCTTGTCCAATAGGGGTTTTAGGGTTGGAAATGTCCTGTATAAGTTTTATGGTTTCTTTGTCCTTTTCTTTCCTTAGATTAAGACAGTATTCCTCTCATTCCTTTTTTATCAGTTGAGGAGTGGGCTACAGCTTCGCATTTCCTACAGTAAACAAAGTCTGTGGGGAATGCGCATTTCCTATAATAAAACAAGGCCTGTGGAGGCGTTACTCCCAGGAGCCCTTAAGCCGCAAATGTTAAGCAATATCTATATCAAAAGAATGTACTGGAGCCCATGTTCCTACACTGACTACCTGAGTTAATATTCTGCTTCAACATGACAGAAAGAATCAGACTTGAAGAGGAGAATTGAGTTGGGTGAATGGCAGAGCCTTAGCATGTAGGTCCAGAGTCACGTAGGACCCAAAACCACACTGTGGCTCCATCCTCAGTGAGGCCTGACCCTCATGCTCAGAGTCTTGGATTCCTGTTATTATTATTTTGACAACTTTCTAGAGAAGCTTTCATTAAAATGTATCTACTTGGTTCCCTAAGCTGGAAATCTTGGAGTCATCCTAGGATTACCTCAAATTTCCCCAGATCACTATTTTGGTATATAATTGAGGTCATATTAATAGTAATAATTCAAATTTCTTAACAGGGGACCCCAAAGAATTGATGTGTGGCATTAGTTTATTAGATTCACATAGCTATATCTACATCTGGTTTAGGGTCAAGCTGGACATTCACCCCGCCTCTACCACACACATATACATATGACTCCTTTCCTTCATCTCTGACATTTAGTTAATCACCAAGTCTTTTTAGTTCTACTGCCTTGATGTCTTTTGAGTTTGTCCCTTTGACTCAGGCTCCATCCCCAGGACACTGCCCTCATTTCTCATCTGGTTTACTACAACACCTCTCAACTGGTTTCCCTAACTCTGGTCTGATATCTCTTCAAACATCTGACCTCTATCCTGAAGCCAAAGTGATCTTTTAGAAATGTAAACACATCTGATCATGCAGCTCTCTATTTTTCAATGGATCTTTGTATTTAATTAATTAATTAATTAATTTTGCTTTTTAGCGCCGCACCCGTGGCATATGGAGGTTCCTAGGTTAGGGGTCCAATCGGAGCTACAGCTGCCAGCCTACACCACAGCCACAGAAACACAGGATCCGAGCCGAGTCTGCGACCTACACCCACAGCTCACGGCAACGCCAGATCCTTAATCCACTGAGCAAAGCCAGGGATCGAACCTGAAACCTCCTGGTTCCTAGTCAGATTCGTTTCTGCTGCACCATGACAAGAACTCCTTTCAATGGATCTTTGTTGCCCTCTATCAATTTCAAACTCCTCACCTTAGTGTACAGGGTCCCGCCTAACTTCCCTTCAGTATCACCTCTTACCACTTCCTGACACACGACACACCCTCCCTTCCTCCCTGTCCTGTGGAACTGTTTGCAGTTTTCTGATTGATGCAGTTTCATACCTTGGGGTTTTTGTACAAGCTGCTTCTTCAGCGGACTTTCCTTGCCCAGGCCATATCCCAGATGAATTAAATCACAAGATCTTGGTGGGGTGGGGAGTCACTAAAAACCTCCCTAGGTGATAACACTGCATCCAAGTTGGAAAACCAGCACTTTAAACTGCAAGTCCAGCATCACCTCCTCTGCGAAATGTTCCTTGAACCCCAACTTTGATCAAGTTCCTTTTCTCTACTTCTAGGATACCATCTGTGGCCTTCTATCATAATGGCCATTGTTCTGTATAGAAATTGCTGGTTTGTTCATTTTGTTGATACTTTATACTTTCTGTTTTGATACTTTAATTTGTCTGTGTTATACTTTAAACTTGGAGTTCCCGTTGTGGCTCAGTGGTTAAGGAACCCGACTAGGAACCATGAGGTTGCAGGTTCGATCCCTGGCCTCGCACAGTAGGTTAAGGATCTGGCATTGCCATGAGCTCCGGTGTAGGTCGCAGACATGGCTTGGATCCAGCATTGGTGTGGCTGTGGCATAGGCTGGCGGCTATAGCTTCCATTAGACCCCTAGCCTGGGAACCTCCATATGCCACTGGCGTGGCCCTAAAAAGACAAAAGACAAAACAAACAAACAAAAAAAACCCACCAAAAACTTAAAAAAAATTACTTTAAACTCCTTGAAGGCATGGATAGACCTTGTCTTAAATGGCTTTGCATCCCGAGAACATAGTATGATGCCTAGCACAAGGTAGATACAATAAATTAATATATAACTTATTAAATGTTGTTGAAAAAATTTATACCGCACCTACGGCATGCCATGCATCATGCTAGCAGGTTTTCGTATTATCTCACTTAATCTGCACAACAATTCTGGGAAATATGAATGATTCTCTCTGTGCTACAAAAGAAGAAAATAAGAATCAGAGATGTTGTGATATACCCAGTTACATTTAAGCCAATAGTAGGTGGAGGATTTAATCCCAGATCTTCTACCTCCAAATTTCAATGTGTTTCTTTCTATCTGTGGCTGGCAGAAAATAATGCTAGGCAGCTGTATGTCACTTGTATTGGTTTTCTGTTGCTGTATAAAAAATGACCACAAATTGGTAATTACCACAAAGTGGCATAAAACAATACCCATTTATTAGCTCATGGTTCTTTGGGTCAGAAGTCTGGGTACAGTATGCTCAGCTGGTTCCTCTGCTTAGAAGTGTATGAGGCTGAAAGCAAGGTGTCAGCCAGGTTGAGTTCTCATCTGAAAGTTCCAAGGAAAAATCCGCTTCCCAGTTTACTCAGGTTGTGGGCAGAATTCTTGTAGGACCGAGGCATCTATATCCTCTCTGGCTGTCAGCTGGGGACTGCTCTAATCAAATAGAGGAAACTATTGTGTTTTGTCACATGGCTTTCACCATCTTCACACTAGCACTAGTGCATCAAGTCCTTCTAGGATTTTGAATTTCAGACTTTTATCCTGTGGCATATGGAAGTTCCCAGGCTAGGGGTTGAATCGGAGCCACAGCTGCCAGCCTAGCCACAGCCACAGCAACACAGGATCCAAGTCACCTCCGTGACCTACACCACAACTCATGGCAATGCTGGATCCCTGACCCACTGAGCTAAGTTGGGGATGGAACCCACATCCTTATGGATACTAGTCGGATTTGCTTCCGCTGTGCCACAATAGGAACTGCCTTGAATTTCAGATTTAAAGGCTCATGTGCTAGGTCAGGCCCACTCAGATAATCTCCCTATTTTAAGATCAACTGATTGGCAACCTTTATATCTGCAAAAATCTCTTACAGCAGCATCTAGGCTTGTGTTTGAATAACTGAGAGAAAATGTATGTACACCAGGGAGTCATCTCAGAATTCTGCCCAATATACAGCTTTATGCTTTATATGTGAAGTTTTGTCTTCACATATATGATGTCATTTTACCTTTTTCAATAGCTGTATTCAATAGGCAGGATGGTATTGATAAGGATGGGGTAAAATATTTTACTCAGGTAGTTGTAGAAGTCCCAATAAGGGACCATAGATAGAGAAGGAAACCTAGGGAACTTTGGGAGATCGCTGTCAGTTAACAATTACTCAAGAAGGCCATCAGAATGAGACAGCCTTGCTGGACTAGAGGAAGTGTAAGATTTGCCTCAGGTCATTGGTTGGGAATGGGATGAGACTTGCATTCAGGTTCAGACCAAGGGCAGGAGTTTAAGGACCACCCTTCTGCTGATTTGAATAAGCACCATGACAGTCCTAGTTTGACCTTATAGGGTCAAATACTCTCTCATCGGATACCAAGGAAGAGCTACTATTCAGAGAAAGAGGAAGAGGTGTTCTTTTCCCACCTCCACTTCCTTTGGATAATAAAACTGTAGCCCACCTAATTCTTGGGGCAGAGCCTCCTTGCCTGACCGCTTGGGTCTTTCACAAGTGCCCTATCTATTTTTTTGTCTATCACTTTGTCTCTCACTGAATTCCTTCTGCGTTGAGGCACAAAGAACCTGAACCTCAGTAAGTCCAGACATTGGGTAATGATTCTAATTTATTTATTTATTTATTTTTTATTTAATTTTTTTAATAATTTTTTAAAAATTTTCCCACTGTACAGCAAGGGGATCAGGTTATCCTTACATGTATACATTACAATTACATTTTTCCCCCACCCTTTCTTCTGTTGCAACATGAGTATCTAGACATAGTTCTCAATGCTATTCAGCAGGATCTCCTTGTAAATCTATTCTAAGTTGTGTCTGATGAGCCCAAGCTCCCGATCCCTCCCACTCCCTCCCCCTCCCCCTCCCATCAGGCAGCCACAAGTCTCTTCTCCAAGTCCATGATTTTCTTTTCTGAGGAGATGTTCATTTGTGCTGGATATTAGATTCCAGTTATGAGTGATATCATATGGTATTTGTCTTTGTCTTTCTGGCTCATTTCACTCAGGATGAGATTCTCTAGTTCCATCCATGTTGCTGCAAATGGCATTATGTCATTCTTTTTTATGGCTGAGTAGTATTCCATTGTGTATATATATACCACATCTTCCAAATCCAATCATCTGTCGATGGACATTTGGATTGTTTCTACACCATGCACAAAAATAAACTCAAAATGTCTGAAAGACTTAAATATACGACAGGACACCATCCAACTCCTAGAAGAAAACATAGGCAAAACACTCTCTGACATCAACATCATCAATATTTTCTCAGGTCAGTCTCCCAAAGCAATAGAAATTAGAGCAAAAATAAATCCATGGGACCTCATCAAACTGAAAAGCTTTTTTGCACAGCAAAGGAAACCCAAAAGAAAACAAAAAGACAACTTACAGAATGGGAGAAAACAGTTTCAAATGATGCAACCGACAAGGGCTTAATCTCTAGAATATATAAACAACTTATACAACCCAACAGCAAAAAAACCAATCAATCAATGGAAAAATGGGCAAAAGACCTGAATAGACATTTTTCCAAAGAAGATATACAGATGGCCAACAAACACATGAAAAAATGCTCAACATCGCTGATTATAAGAGAAATGCAAATCAAAACTACCATGAGATATCACCTCACACCAGTCAGAATGGCCATCATTAATAAATCCACAAATAACAAGTGCTGGAGGGGCTGTGGAGAAAAGGGAACCCTCCTGCACTCTTGGTGGGAATGTAAACTGGTACAGCCACTATGGAGAACAGTTTGGAGATACCTTAGAAATCTATACATAGAACTTCCATATGACCCCACAATCCCACTCTTGGGCATCTATCCGGACAAAACTCTACTTAAGAGACACTTGCACCCGCATGTTCATTGCAGCACTATTCACAATAGCCAGGACATGGAAACAACCCAAATGATTCTAATTTAAAAACCATGGGTTCAAGTCCCAATCTGGGTTCTGGCTAGATTCAAGTCGTAAGTACTGTCAGTTTCAGTATTATGACCAGTTTTTAAAAATTTATACGAGGAAGTTGGAACAAGGAAAAGCAGTTGATGATAGAGAAAGAATTAAAACCCTTTCTCATTCAGTGTTTTGTCTTTTAATGCCATACCCATCATTGCTTTTAAAAAAATTTATAATCCAATTTGGATATAATAGAATTGAGGAGCAATCATAATCTAATGTAAGTAGATTTGCTCCAGTGTAAGATGACTTACATTGTATTCAATGTATTCTAATCCATTTGTATAAATGTTTGCATTAAGGAAGGATTAATCATGTTGTAATAATGGGTTACAGTAGAGCACTTTAAATTGTACCCATTATCACCTCTACCTGCTTAGTGAATAATGATAACTAGTATTTGTTAATGTTCTACAGTTTGCAAAGTATTTCCACCCATGTTTTATTTGCTTTTGTGCCCACTATCAAAGAAAATTATATCTATTATAATTAATGCTTGTATGTGTGAGAATGATTTAGGGAAGTCATTTGAATTAGACTTTAAATTGACTTTCATCTATAAAAATTTCAATATTTTCTGAATTTTCAGGAGCATCCTTTTGTGAAACATGAGATGTCCCTGTAGGAGGTGCAGGGGTGTGTGTGTGTGTGTGTGTGTGTGTGTGTGTGTGTGTGTGTGTGTGTGTGTGTGCGCGCACACATGTGTACAAGAAATGCAAGTGATTCTGATTCTCTATGGAAATGTAAACCGTATCTGTGGTATTTCTTCATAGTTGCACTGGTGTATTGGAAGTCATATTGACAGAGTGGAACCAGGGACAAAGGCTCTGGAGGAGGACATGTGCGTGAGCCTGCGTGTGGTAGGGAACACACAGAAAATGACTAAAAACAGTGAGAAGGAAAATTGCAGAATGAGACACCAAAATGGAGAGAGCACTTAAGTATCTGGTTGCAATGGGCACAAATTCTCCTTTGCTCGATTCTAATGGGAAAGCTCGTTCTCTCACACCTAACCCACCTTCCACCTCACCTTCTCAGCTCTGATAGTTCAGCCACCTGAAGGATAGTAGCTTGAAAGGGAGCTGTTCCTATGCTGCTGAGCTCTCTCTTTGCCCCTTTCCTATCTCTCAGAGAGGCCATATCTGGTTCCCTACTGGGAACAGAGTCATTGGGTGCAAGGGAACAGATTTTAGCCTCCTGCATTCCCCTCCAAAATTGGTAACATGTACTAACAAGGACCATTTGTCACTGACAGCAATTTGATCATGGGTGTTTGGGAAGAAGGCTTTGTATTTTGGGGGCCTAAAATGTATTTGGGGGAGCATTTTCAAGTTATCTACTAAAAGGAGAGGCAAGGACTATAGGATCTCTGAGCAGGGCTCAGAGTTTCTGAATAGCTGGTCTCTATGTAGTCAGCAGGGCTAAAAGACCTGGATCTCTATGCTACCAAGGTAGAAATGTGGGATTTGGAGATGATACTAAGAGTGAGGTTCTACTCCTTAGGGTGAACTGGGTGCTGGATAATCTCTTCAGATGTTAACTTTAGAGTTAAAAATTACTTCTTTATACTACTAAATCACACTGATTTGTGATTTTGACACACATCTGTTAGCCAGGCCAGAAAGCTACCATCAGAGATCTTTGAGAAGGTAGTCCTCTTTTAAAATTCCATTAATTCACAATATTTGCTTCCTGTGGCCAAGTAGACTGGAAAAATAAAACCCTCTTCTTTTTCATATACAAACAAACCAAAAAATTCCCCCAAACCCACACATACACAAACACAATTAAAGACAAGTCCAGTTATATTTCTTCTTTTGATCTTGACAGAGATTGTTAAGTATATCAATTTTTGAATCAGAACTGAATTTTTTTCCCATTCTGTCAATTTATAACTGGATGATCACTGGCAAGTCATTTTGCCATTTTGGCCTCAGTCTTCTTATCCATAAAATGGGGGCTAACAATAATACTTGCCTTAGAGGGTCATATTGAATATTAAATGGGATAATAAATTTAAGGTCTGTTGTACAGTACCTGGAACAGAGTAAAGTGTTCAGTAAATGTTAGCTGTTATTATTGTTACAACCAGTTGTGGAAGTTGATATGTATTGCTATTTTAAGACCCAGAAGACCACTTTGCTTTCAAAAGACAGTCTCATAGCCTCTGCTTTCCCTCTATTGAATAACTTTGCACATGCGAAGAGAGAATTTCTTTCAGATATAATTTTTCAGGCAGCCTCACTGTGAAGTTCTACAGGACATTGAGCAAGATAGGGAAGTACTGTAAAGCATGCAGGGCTGTGCGCTTGGATCTTGGACTTTGGGTTGAGAAAAGGCTTTTATTTTCACCGAGGAAGCAGTATCATAAAATGGGTAAGCTTAGGGTAAAACCCCACCAACAATTTGGGCCATACAGAAGAGCATTTGTTTTCAAATGGGTTAAGGGAGGATACTGAAAAAACATGCTTTACAAGGAGCACAGTGAAAACAGTTGTGGACCTTTGTACATGGTGATAACAGTAGTATTATTTATCCATCCTATATATAACAGTTTGCCTCTGCTAATCCTAAACTCCCATTTCTTCCCTCCCCACTCCTCTTTGGCAATCACAAGTCTGTTCTCTATTTCTGTGAGTCTGTTTCTGTTTTGTAGATATGTTCATGTTGTATTCTAGATTCCACATTTAAGTATGGTAGTTGTCTTTCTCTTTCTGACTTCCTTCACTTAGTATGAGAGTCTCTAGGTCCATCCATGTTGCCGCAAATGTCATTGTTTCATTCTTTTTTATGGCTGAGTAATATTCTTCCGTGTGTGTGTGTGTGTGTGTGTGTGCGTGTGTGTGTGTGTGTGTATTGTATATACACCACATCTTCTCTATCCATTCATCCATCAATGGACATTTAGGTTTGTTTTCATGTCTTGGCAATTGTGAATAGTGCTACTATGAACATATCAGTGTAAGTATCTTTTTTATTTCTTTTTATGTTTTTTTATTTTTAGGGCCAAACCCACGACATATGGAGGTTTCTAGGCCGGGGGTCGAATTGGAGCTATAGCTGCCGGTCTACACCACAGCCACAGCAACTCAGGTTCTGAGCTTCGTCTGCGACCTATAACCACAACTCAGCACAATGCCAGAGCCTTAACCCACTGAGCAAGGCCAGGGATAGAACCTACGTCCTCTTGGATGCCACTCAGATTCATTTCCTGTGAGCCATGACGGGAACTCCTATCTTTTTGAATTATAGTTTTTTCTTTTTGAATTATAGTTTATATAATCCCAGGAATGGGATTGCTGGATCATATGGCAACTGTTTTTAGTTTTTTCAGGAACCCTCCATACTGTTTTCCATAATGAATGTACCAATTTACATTCCCATGAACAGTGTAAGAGGGTTGCCTTTTCTCCACACTTTATACAACATTTATTATTTGTAGACCTTTTTTTTCATTTTTATGGCTGCACCTGTGGCATATGGGAGTTCCCAGGCTAGGGGTTGAATCTGAGCTGCAGCTGCCGGCGTATGCCACAGCCACAGCAACACTGGATCTGAGCTGCATCTGCGATCTATGCCTCAGCTTGCAGCAATGCCAGACTCTTAACTCTTTGAGTGTGGCAAGGGATTGAACCTGCATCCTCATGGACACTATGTTGCGTTCTTAACCCACTGAGCCACAATAAGAACTCCATTTATAGATTCCTTTAATGATGGCTGATGTGATTGGTGTGAGGTGTTTCTGTACTGTAGTTTTGATTTGCATTTCTCTAATACTTAATGATGAACATCTTTTCATGTGCTTTTTGGCCACCTGTCTGTCTTCTTTGGAGAAATGTCTGTTCAGGTCTTCTGCCTACTTTCCAGTTGGGTTGCTTGGTTTTTTTGTTATTGATATGTAAGAGCTGTTGGTATATTTTGGAAAATAAGCCCTTGTCAGTTGCATCATTTGCAAATATTTTCTTCTAGTCTATAGGCTGTCTTTTCATTTCATGTATAGTTTCCTTTGCTGTGCAAAAGCTTATACATTTATTAGGTCCCATTTGTTTATTTTTGCCTTTATTTCCTTTGCTTTGGGAGACTGACCTAAGAGAACATTGGTACAATTTATGTCAGAGAATGTTTTGCCTATGTTCTCTTCTAGGAATTTTATGGTGTTGTATCTTATATTTAAGTCTTTAAGCCATTTTGAGTCTATTTTTATGTGTGGTGTGAGAGTGTTTTCTAACTTCATTGATTTACATACAGCTGTCCAACTTTTCCAATACCACTTGCTGAAGAAACTTTCTTTTCTCCATCGTATGTTCTTTCTTTCTCTTTTCTTTTCTTTATTGGCTGCTCTGTGGCAGATGGAGTTCCCAGCCCAGGTATTGAATCCAAGCCAGAGTTGCAACCTGTGCCACAGCTGTAGCAATGCCATGTCCTTAACCCGCTGCTGGGCAGGGGATCGAACTTGCATCCCTGCAGCTGCAGAGACATTGTTGAGCCCATTGCACCACAGCAGGAACTCCTCCACTGTATATTCTTGCCTCCTTTGTCAAAGATTAATTGACCATAGGCATATAGGTTTATTTCTGGGCTCTCTATTCTGTTCCATTTTTCAGTACGTCTGTTTTGTTCCAATACCACACTGTTTGATTACTGTAGTATTTTTTTTTTTTACTATAGCATTCTTTATAGTATTGTCTGAGGTCTGGGAGGGTTATGCCTCCAGCTTTGTCCTTTTTCCTCAGGATTGCTTTGGATATTCAGGTCTTTTATGGTTTCATATATCCTTGGAGATTCTGACTCAGTAGATTTGAACAGGGATCTAGGGATCTTCTTTGTGTACAAATTTCTCCAGTTGATTCCTAGGCCTTAAGTGAAAGCATGTTGTCACATATCTCTGTTGTGATACATAATCGTGTCTCCTCTACTTCCACAAGGCACTGTAGTCCTACTTCAGGATAACACCCAATACTTCAGTAGTGACTTTTTTTTTGTCTTTTGTCTTTTTAGGGACACACCCATGGCATATAGAGGTTCCCAGGCCAGGGGTCTAATGGGAGCTGTAGCCGCAGGCCTTTGCCACAGCCACAGCAACGCAGGATCCTTAACCCACTGAGCGAGGTCAGGGATGGAACCCGCAACCTCATGGTTCCTAGTTGGATTTGTTGACCACTGAGCCATGATGGGAACTCCCTTCAGTGGTGACTCTTAAGGGGGGGCAGTACATACCAGAGAACTGCATACTGGAGTAACATAACCATATCCTAGAAGCTGCTATTTAGGATTGATTACAACTCTAGAAATTTGTACCATCTAGATTAAGAAGAATGTCTGTTGTTTGCTTACCAAGAATAGCTATCTTCTTGGATCCAGTTTGAAAACAAATCCCTTAATGAGATTATTATTATTATTATTGCTTTTTTAGGGCCACTATTGTGGCATATGGAAGTTCCCAGGCTAGGGGTCAAATTGGAGCTGCAGCCACAGTCATGCAGGAGTAGTGTCTGTGACCTACATCATAGCTCACAGCAATGCTGGATCCCCAGCCCTGAGAGAGGCCAGGGATTGAACATGTGTCCTCATGGATACTAGTCAGATTCGCTTCTGCTGTGCCACAACGGGATCTCCCCTTAATGCGATTATTTTCTATTGATAGCAGACATTTTAATTCTGGAAATGTCCAATCAGTGCTTTCTCTTCACCAGCCTCTCTTTTCTTCCTGCTTAGATCGAAATGTTTGTATGTTGTAGATTATTAAGGGGAGTGGAAGCTCATTTAGAACAGCAAGGCAGGTGGATTTGTTTTGGCACCATGGATTTGGAGCATGAATGCAGAAGAAGGGCAGAAAGGGCAGCCTGGCACCTGGAACTTTTCTGGCCAGCTATGTGGAAGTTTGCCCAATTCTCAATTCATTCTACTCCCTTCTTCTGCTCTAACATCAGAAAGCCAAGCAGGCCTCTTGATACTCAGGGAATTAAGGGCAAATAGTGTTCTGTAGTTATTCATCACCTCCAAAGTCCTAGTAAGGCCATAAAGACAATTTCTCTTGAATGGCCCCATTTTGAAGCAAAGTAAAGGCAATAGAGACTGCTGTGGAAAGCATCTGAGGCTTTAGTAAAACAAGTCTCATTATTATTTTTTGTTAATTTCAAATACACAGACACAGTGTGATTATTTACCCCTCATCCCACCTGGAAATGTGGGCTGATAGATCAGGGCCATCTTTTCCTTTACTTTACCAGTTGAATCAAGTCTCAGGAATGACCACCTCTTGCCAACGCCTCCTCCTTTCATCCTTGTTCTCAGAAAGGTAGGCTTTACAACAGAGCCACAATTTACATACAAGGAAACTGAGGCTTAGAGAAATCAAATAATTTCCCCTGTGTCTTGTCCAGTGGTGGACAGATTCAAACCCATGCAGTCTGACTTGAGCCACGGCTATTAAGGTTAAACTGCTTCTTTGTGTATTTTGCCAAAAATTCTATAAGGAATTCTGATTGCATACCTAGTCAAGAGCCCTTGATTTATTTCTTGAATCCTTAAACATTATTTGAAGTATTTTAAGTAAAAACATAGTACATAAACATGGTAACAAGTTCAAATTATACAAAAGATTTTAGAGTGAGAAGTGAGTCTCCCCCTCCCACTTATCCCAGTTCCACAGTTCTAAATCTTCCCCTCTCTAGAGACAAATGCTATTTTTTTGCATGCCCTTCCAGAAATAATCTGAGCATATACTGCTCCATATATACTCTTAAAAGATAAGTAGAAGCATATGATACATACTGATGCTTGTAGTCTAACTGAGAAATCCTGCCTTGGCAAATAACACCATCTCCAAGATCCAAGAAGGCCTTCAAGCCAAACACAGGTGAGGACAGGATGGATATGATGTTTTATATACCCAGGAAAAACCTGGTGATGTAAAGAATTCCTTCTGTGGTTTCAAGCAGTTAATCTGGATAGGAAGTGACTCCATCTGGAAGTGTCTGCTTTGAGGAACGTATGCTCACTTGGGTATATGCTGGATGGCATTGCTCCCTGAGTGCAGGGCTTCCCTATGTCTTACAGAGGGTTGTGTCCTGCTCAGTAGCTAATGAGCTTAGTTCCTTGTGTGTATACACTAGGTGCTCAGTCAGTGATGAAAAAATATCCTTGCAATGGAGTGGGGGTTACTTTTTGTTCTCCACTTTTGCTTTTCAGTATCAAGGTACTCTGCATTCTTAATATGCACAAATTTTTTTTTGTCTTTTTAGGGCCACACACATGGCATATTAAAGTTCCCAGGCCAAATTGGAGCTGCAGCTGCCTGCCTACACCACAGTCAGAGCAACACCAGATCCTTAACCCACTGAACGAGGTCAGGGATCAAACCCGTGTCCTCATGCATACTAGTTGGGTTTGTTACCACTGAGCCACAATGGGAACTCTAATGTGTACAAATTTTGAATCATACTGAAAGTCTAGCTTCCTACACACTGCAAAGAGTATTGCTATGGACAAGAATGGTACAAAAAAGAAATCCTGACTAGTATTTTTACTTTCAGAAAATCATTAACAAAATAATCAGCTAGCACCTGAGGACCACAGGAACACAACAAAATATCACCTACTTACTAAGGTGTTGAACAAAACTAAAACATGAACACTAAACTGGAACAAATCATGCTAATTTGCTAAATACTGGGAGCAACTGGATACAGCAGAAAAAGCGGAGATTTGGGAGTTGAACAGACTTGGATTCCAATCCAACTTTGCTCTTAGGGACCCTGACTCTGAGCCACAGTTTCCTCATCTGTAAAATGGGTATGGTCATGATTACAATCTTCATATTATAAAATGAACTTAAGGAAATGCAACATTCATCAAAACCCCCTGAACTAAGCCTTTTATTATCGTTGAGGGAAACAAACCCTCCAAAACACCTAGGAATATCTTCCCTTGTTAATTTTTCCCTTAATGGCCTGTCCTTATTTTTACAATTCACTTTGAATCTTAATTTTGTACCCCAAAACTCTTTAAGAGTTTCTCTTTGACTCTTGCATTTATTACCTTGATGAGTATGGAAGGGCAACTTCTAAGGCCTTGTGTGATCCTCTCTGAGCTGGATCCAGTGACTTATTTTTAAGGAATAGAATACAGCAAACATAGTGGAATATCACTTCTGAGACTAGGTTTCAAGACTGACTTCCATCTTGCTAGCTGACTTTCTCTTTTCCTGGCTTTGCTGAAGCAAATTGCCATGTTGGAGATGCCCATTTGGCCAGGAACCAAGGGTGGCTTCTAGCCAATATCCAGTGAGGAATCTCAGGCTGACAGCCTGTGAGGACCTGAGTCCTGCCAAAAACTACACGAATGAGCTTGGAAGTGGATCCTCCCTCAGTCAAGCCTTGAGATGAGATCCCAGGCCTGGCCAACACCTTAATTATAGCCTGTGAGAAACCCTAGAGCAGAGGACCCTGTGTAGCCATGCTTAGATTCTTGACCCACAAGAACTGTGAGATAATAAATGTGTTATTGTAAGCTGCTGTATTTTAGGGTAACTCGCTATGTAATATGCCACCAATATGCCTAGAATGGACTTTGTAGTAGTATTTCCTAGAAGTCAAAAGAATGATCCATGCTGGTCTTTCAATAGGAAAATATAATAATAGTGATAACAACATTATCTATCATTTATTGAACATTTCATATGTGCTGGGTATAAATTGTTTGTACTAAATTCATTAACTTATTTCATCCTCATGACAGCTCTATGAGGTAGGCATTATGACCTCCATTTTACAGATTAGGAAACTGGGTCTCAGGAAGCTTTGTTAACTTATTCACTGTAAAACAAATACTGGCTTGTATTACTTCAAAACACATGCTCTTAATCAGATAGATACATTTGGCTTCATCACAATATGATAATTTAAGATGAACTCTGTGCTTAGCTCAGGGCTTGGCACATAGGAGGCACTCAATATGTGTGAGCTCTGATTATTACACCTTGAGCTCACAGCAAAGAGCCTCTACGTCAGTCTGCATTCAAAAACCAGCTCCTTACACCCCGCTCGGTACAGTCTTGCCCATAGTGGTCGCGGTGTTCCACACATCCTGAATAAGGTCCTGCTTCACCAAGTGAGCTTAATAACTCATCGCAATACATCCTTTCGGGAGGCCCATCCTGTGGGTTGTGATGTGCTGAACTTATTTTCATTCTGCTTAGGTGCTGCCACTGAATTCGGGGGGTGCTTGATCTGTTCACATGGGTTACCCATGCCCAAATACAGATGCTGGGCTATTTAGAATAGTGATTGAATTTGAGGCACCAGTTGCCTTCCAATGATCTGTTGCAGCTGAAATTAAATACTCCGTTCTTTTATACCTCTACAAGGCTTGGTTAACTCCTATTTACAGATGGAATTTTACAGCTAGCATATTTTATAGAGCACTTACCCTAATGATAATAACAGAAACACCTTACAATTGTGTCAGCTTGACTGTTTATAAAACACTTTCCTGTGCATCTCATTTGATTCTATGGTACTTCATCTATCCCTTATGAGACAAATGACTTTCTACCTTGTATCATAGCTATTTATATACATGAAGCAGTATGGTCTGGTGGAAAAAACCACAGATTCTGGCGTCAGATAAAACATGGATTTAAATCCCAGATCCACTGCTTACTAGATGTGTGACTTGAATAAAATCATGATCTTCTCTGAGCTTCCTGTTTTCCTTATTTATAAAATGGGCTTAATCATGCTCATCTTGTAGGGCTGTTTTGAGGAATGAGATAACATGTAAAGTGCGGGAAAATTAATGAGATGTCAATTAATATTTTCTCAAATATATTATGAGTTTGTGTGCTGATACTAAGCAAAATCTGTGACTATTCTTCATATTTGCAATGGGCCTGGCATTGCATCTTCTGTCTTTGAGAAAGAAGCTCAGTACGTTCATCTTGGATGGGCAAACCTGAGGGTGGTCAGGAAAGTTTTTTCTTCCTAGTAGAGGGCAGTTAAATAGCTTGCCAAGGGCTCACATGGCTGATAAATGAAAGAACCAGAATTCGAATTCTGATCATTTTCTTCCTAGTCCAGTGCATCTTCTTCTAGTCTTTTGGATTGATTTCCAAGATGGATGTACTGGGAATAAAATCTCTTGTAGAAGAGAACCTATAGAGGGCCTAGGCTGGGTTCTCCACTAGGATTAAAATATCTTTGGGCATGCTGTGAAGAGCTTCTCTATCCCACTCCTCCATGGGCTACCAAGGAGACTTCTGAGAGTCATATTCACATGCTAGGGTCCAATAATAATACCTTAGTTGTTAGAGGGTTTGGGTAAATCTGACTATAGTCTATTGTCTGACTTTCACATTTACCCACTGGCTAATTTCTCCAAGGATTTCTGTCTAAATAGACACAAAGGGTTGAGGGATAGTGAAAGTAAAAACAAGACAAGCAGGTAAAACAGTAGTTTCTCTAAGAAGCTCTGTGAGACATTGGATGGGAGATAAGGCAGCACAGATTTTATGCCTACCTAATTGAGAGTTGGCTCAGAACATAGCCAACTCTGACACATGGGGTTTCCAGGGAACAGAACTCAGCTTTGGCGTTTGGAGGGCTGTGGTACATCAGTGACACCAGGAGCAACACATAGCTATCAATGCTATCCAGCTTCCAATAATTGGTACAGCGGTAGCACCTGGGGCCATTTTGTTTTAGGAACAGTGCAAGGCAGCCTCAGTGGCTTGATGTGGCTCTGGAGGCTTCAGGAATAGGTGGAAGCAGTATACTTGGTAGGAGTGTTAATGCCCTCATCATTCATGGTGGGCATTGGTAGCACTAATGAGGTGCCTGTACGGTGGCTTCTTTAGGTAGTGGAGGCCTAAGAGGTCCATCATGCTAAGAAGGCTTCTTTGTGGATAAACTTGAGACAACTACTGGGAATTAGGAGAAATAAATGGAGGACCTAGAGGTACCATAATAATGGGTTTGGGTAAAAAACCAGAGAAATGCTATTTATGACAATTAATCTTTTTACCTATAGCTTGGTATGATTTGGGTAATTACATATTAGTAACCTGAGACCAAAAATCAGATTGATAACAGTTTACCCTGTAAGCTGGAGCACTTCCTGCTCTGTTCCCCAGCATGAAAGGTGCTGATTGTCAAAGGTAGAATCCTCCCTTCCTCCTGTTCTTCCCTGCTTCCTGCTCCAATACCCTACAAGTTCAATACTATAATGCAATCAGGCAGAATTCCTGGGAGCACAGAAACGTGAAAGAGAGGTTTCTAAATGTGACTCCAAATCTCCGTGTGACTATTTGGAGTAACTCAAGACAATAGGCTAAAACTTTGGGGATGACTTGAGTGAAGGTGGGAGGCACTTTGGAGTTTCTGAGGTGTGGGAATAGGGGAGGCAGGGAGAGGAAAGCTGCCCCTTGTTAACAATATGCACAGAGACAGTGAGCCATTTGTCTTGCAGTGGGTGCCATGGCTGTGCTTCGCTCTTGCGAAGTGTTGCCCGTGCAACGGCGGAGGTGGTGGCATCATGCCTTTGCTGTCGTGATACAAATTGCATCTGCTTACTCTAGGAGGAATAAAAGAAGCTTTTTTCCCCTCATGATGATCTAACTGTCTTTCTTGTCCTTCAAGGTTAACCAAAGATGTGGTAAAGGCATTAGGTACATGCCAAGAATGACACCACCACCACCAGTGACAAGAGGAAACATATATATTCTAAGGTACATACACAGACACACTCTCTCTCTCTCTCTCTTTTCCTCATTAGTCCATTTGCCTTCTTACAATGGCTCAAAGACTGGATGAGACAGTTGTCTTCCTGACCAAACTAGATTTTCCCCAAAATGTGTTTCTAAGAGCAGTTGTTCCAGGGAACTTTAGTAGGTGGTAGACAAAAAAAGGCTTCCCTGATCGAGTAAGTTTGGGAAACATTGGTTTACACAATGTAAACATATTTCTCAACTGTAGGACTTCCCAGTGGGCTAATGTGTACAGAGACTGGGAGGGGAAAATAATAGGTGAAATATGAAGAATTTCCCAAAGAGAGTCAAGAAAGCATGTTACGAGAGGTTTTATGAGTGGGAGGCTCTGGCAACAGACGTCCTGGGTTTAGAGCCCAGCTAGGATCTGTCACTTGCTACTTATGGGAACTTGGAAGAGTTTGTTTCACCTTTTGGTGCCCCAGTTGTCTTCATCTTTTGAATAGAGATGATAATGATGATACCTATTTCATAGGGTGGTTGTAAAATATAAGGTGCTCAAAAGAGTTCTTGGTTCTTAGGAGATGCTCAGTAAGTACAGACTAAGATGATTGGACGCTGTAGCCCTTTTCCTGCAAAGCTGAGCTGGGTCCTTCTTATATAAAGATGACAGGGGGATGGCATGAGGGAAGAAAGCAAGTAAAGGAGGTCAAATCCAGCCTGAGCAGAAGGACTACGTTTCACAAGTCCAAATCTCAAAAATTACTTCTTTCCTCCAGCTCCAGATAGTTTTGCCATTTGCCAGCCTCAAATTGGTTATGTGTACGTTGTTGGAGAAAGGAGAGTGGACTAAATGGCTGAGGGGTTTTGTTAATTATCCAGTGACTTGAATGGCTTTCATTTCTGTATCCAAAAAGATGAATCTACTGTTACTGAATTGTGTCTTGGAATTTTGCTAGGACTAAGCAGTGATACCAAAACCTCCAAGATTAATCCAAGCCCACAATCAAGTTGAATTACCTTCTCACACTCCAGTTTCATCAGAAAATGGCAAGAAATAAAGCTGCACCCTGACTGGGCAAAGTGTTTTTTGAGCTGATGTTCTATACTTGCAACTTCTAGAGACAGGTGGTGTCATATAGAGCAGTAGTTCTCAAACTGTTGTGTGTGACAGGATCACCTGTGTGGCTTGTTAAAGTACAGAGGGCTGGGTCCCAGCTCCAGAGTTTTTGTTTCAGTAGGTCTAGGCAGGGGCAGGTTTGGAAACAGAAGGCTGAGGATTTTGTTCCCAAGTAATGCTAATACTGTTAGTCCAGGGACCACACTTTGAAAACTGCTGATATAGAGGTTAAGGGAATGGGCAGTGCAGGGAAATTGGATAGATCTGGGTTTAATTTCTAGTCCCACCACTTAAAAGATGGGGAATCTTTGTTGAGTTACTTACTTGTGTGCCTCAGGTCACCCATCTGCAAAGTGTGGACCGCAGTAGCACCTACCTCATGCGGTGGTTGTGAGGACTAATGAGTTAATGTACATGAAGCCCTTAGAATATTGCCTACTGTATTAGTGTTAGTTGTTACTCTTGTTGTTAGTATTGTTATTAGGAGGTCAGGCCACTGAGTTGGGACAGAATCCCTGGAAGTGGGAAAAGAGCATCCCTATGGCAAGCTGTATCGCTCCCTTTTAGTTTGCCATTTGAAAGGGACATTAATGGTAGGATGTGACACTTTGGTTTTCTAGAGATGGAGATGCTTTGGTGCAGAGCAAACTAAACATCTCCTGCATTGTCTGGTTAACTGGTCTCTCCTACTTCCCACCATGTCCACCCCACAACAGGCTTCTGTTCCACCACTCTTAGCAAAGTGGTAACAGTACAAGTTTGGCCACAGGCCTCTATGGCAGGTGTTCCACTCCTCTTTGGGAATCTCGTGGCAATATTTTTAGAGAACATTTATGAAGTGCTTTATTGTGTTCAAACCTCCATGGTTTGATCTCTCTTTTAGAGTCCCAGCTAATTAGGTTCTGATGCCTTTAGGTAAGTCACCCACAGAAAAGAGAAATGCACCAGTTTACAATCCATTCATCCTGCCCGAGGGGGGGCCTTGCTGTCCCCCTATACATCTAGTTTTGATGATAATTAAGAAGCTTGTTAGCACCACTAGGATGCAGCTCTGTGCCCTGGTTGGGGGAAGGCGAATAAATCTGGGCATAAGGTAACCAATGCTCAAGTCCTTTGGATGACAGTTGAATGTGTTTTTAAAGAGCAACCCCTGCACTTCATTGTGGTGGCTGATGCTGGTAGGCTAGAAGGGGAGGTTAATAATGCCCAGTGAGTCCATTAACTTTAGCCAAGTCTTTCTCGACGGACTAAAGTGGAGCGCAGTTCTCACCCACAGTGGCTTTCTCCCTCTGCTCATTAGTTAACGTCAGGGCTTTAGTAGCACAGAGCAAAAGAAAGCATGTGTGTGTTTGTGCGTCCCCATTTGCCTCTTCCCTCACCAGCTGAGAGTAATTCATTTCTTTCCTCAAAGGGAAATATGCCTTAATGATAAGAATCCTGGCCTATAAATTGATTCTAGAACTAGCATCACCTCTGACTTGCTTGATGACCTTGGATGTATAAGATTTTCGAGGCCTTTGTGTCCTTTTTCTGCAAAATAGGATGATCCTGATTTCCCCATCTCAGAACTGTTGACTATCTAATGACATAACTAGTCATGCTTTGGAAACTGATTGGCTCTTTAGGGACATAAGAGATAATTATTATACCCAACACATTTGGATTAAGAGATCCTGTGCTTTTTTTCACATACCTGCCCTGCCAAGCCTTATTTATATAGCTTTTAAAAACTAAAAACGTAAAGTGAATAACTGCATGTTTTTACAGAAATAAAAAGTAAATTATAGTTCAACATTTTCCACAGGGAAAAAGAAAGGAAATCCTCTACAATAAAAAGCATGGGGGGGTGGTACCTACTAGGTGCTTCCAATCAATCACTTTCAGAAATAAAAATGCACTTTGGAACTGACCACTAGATGTCAGTGTTTGACAAGCACAGAGTTATTCGCTGAGGCTCCTGCATTAGCGTCTGGCACCATTTCAGCTAACAAGTTTCTCTGCAAAGGAGAAGGAGTTTGTGTAACTGAAGCAAAGATTTTGCTTTCTCACTTCTCGCCCCATCTTGTGGGAAACAGCCTGATGCTCTGGGTAAGTCGCCGTTATCTTCACTTTCAGTGATTCCCTTTATAGATCTGCAGTCTGCTGAGAAGTTTAAAACACAAAATTAAACATGCGCTTAGCTCCCTGATGGCCACATACTTGTTTTTCTTCACAAAGGTGCTTTTTCTTTTTCCAGACTAGCCTTCCTGGCCTATCCTTTGTGTAAAATTAATCAAATCTAACAAGGAAATACTGCTCTTTGGGGCCCAGGTTCCAAAGCATTCCAATCAAGGTCTTTATTTTTTTGCTACAGAGTGACACTTGCTCTGATTTCCCATCGTTTTCTAAAAATGGCAGCTACTTGGTGTGTCAGTTTCAAAAAGAAAACGTGGTCACATTGTAGCTGTGCTAAACAGCCTCTGTCGTTTTACACTTTTATGGGAAGTCTTGAGAAGAGGCGATGTAATTAGGTTCCAGTTGTCTCTGTTGAACTCAGCTGCTCACCTTTCCTTGGGGGAAGATGAATTCCTGTTATGTTGGTTTCTTATCACTCCGTGGATTAGGGAGGAAGTGTGCATTGAATTCAGATGAAAGCTAGTGATAAAATCAATTTAGCTCTTTGAAAAGGCCACTTGCTCTGGGGGTTTGGAATTCAGACTTGAGGGGCTACTCCCCTTGAACAGTTTTCGAGGGTGGGCTAGTCAGGTTTTGGTGCCCTTCTTGCACCTCTTATGGGAGGCTAGCCAGTCAGATGCATTGAGAAAACATTTTGCAGAGTAATTCGGAATTGCAACCTCCCCTCCTTGGTTGGCTCTTATCCCTTTTGCTCTCCAGTTGGCCAAAAGGAATAAAATGGTTTAGTGACACAAAGTCAAAGGTGGCTTTCGTGTTTGGCCACACTTCCTGGAGACCAGTGGAGGGGGGCGGGATGTGACAACACTTACTGGTGCAGAGTAGTGCCCTGCTGCAGCATCCTGAGTGGCTGCGGGCCAGGAGCTGGCCTTGTCCTGGGCAGTGAGTCATCAGGCATAAGCGGCTTGCTCTCGGAGGCAGGCCTGGCACTGGTTTCAAGGTCCTCTTGGATCTGGTGCCTGTCTGCACCCACTTCACTGTGTCTCAGCCTCCCAGGGTCCCCTCAGTGGTGTTTGGAGTCTTAGAGGAAGAAAGGCCTCTCACCTTCTTGAAGGTTCATTTTCCATCATCTCCACTTCCTCCCCTGTGCCTGAGACCTTGTCCCTTCCTGAAAGGTCTTGTTCTGTACACATCAGCCTCTGGTCTGGTACCTCGACCTCTTCTTCTTCTTTCCCCTCTGCCTTGCTGCTGATGAGGGGGTTAAGAGCAATAGTTTGGCAGTCAGATATACCTCAGCCACTTGCTACCTGTCTGATGTCAGGCAAATTCCTTTATTTCTCTGAGCCTTGGTTTCTTATTAACAGTACTTACCTTGCTGTGTTTCATGAGGATTAAATGAGGTAAGGTATGTTATGTAAAGCCACTAGCACTTTGTAGGAATTAGGGGAACCATAGCTGCTGCTGTTAATTTTGTTGTCATGACTATTCTGCTCATTGTCTGTTTGCTCCCTTTTCTCTCTCCTCCCTTCAACTGTTCAATGTTTCTAATGCCTGGGTTATCCTTACATTTACTCATTAACATTTACTCACTATCCATTGCCTCTTGTTTTGGCAATTCTATTTTATTTATTTTTTATTTTTAATTTTTTTGGCAATTCTATTTTATTTCATTTATTTTTTGCTTTTCTTAGGGCCACACCTGCAGCATATGGAGGTTCCCAGGCTAGGGGTTGAATTGGAGCTGTAGCCACAGGCCTACACCACAGCCACAGCAACGCGGGATCCAAGCCATGTCTACGACCTACACCACAGCTCACGGCAATGCTGGATCCTTAACCCACTGAGCAAGGCCAGGGATAGAACCTGCATCCTCATGGATCTTAGTCGAGTTCATTACCACTGAGCCACGATGGGAACTCCCTCTAATGTCATTCTTAATCCCCCAAATCAGAAGCAAATATTCCTTCTCTCCTTCCCTTCTTTAACCCTTGCTTTGAAACTTTGTATTACATAGCACCATATATTAATATACCTAAGTGCTTGTTTTTGTGGCTCAGTTTGACTTTTTTTCTTGGAGTATAAATTCCTAGAGGTCAAGGACACTACTAGCCTGCCTGTGGTTATTTTGTACTGGACACCCTGCCTTTATGGGAACAGAGAGGGACTTTGCTGGTCACCATCACAGTGTAAGAATCATGTAAGACCTAAGTAAATAAGAATGTTCTGGTAGATCAAGGATTGCAGTGGTTGATGGAGAAAGTGATCTTTTCTAGAAATCTTTACAAATGGCTGTGTCCTCATTGGACTGAGATAAGTGAAGTGGGGACTTGGCCAATAAAATAAGCTGTTTGGATTCTCTAAGGACAATAGCTGTGGGTCCTGTGAGCCTGCATTGCTGGAATGCCCTGTCCTGCTGTAGCAAATGGCCAATAGCTTCAAAGTATATGTGTGTCAGCAGGGACCTGGCTGAGTAAGGTCTCAGTGGTGGTTTTGGATTGCATCAGGGTTTCTTCAGAGGGGATTAACACGTATCTGAATGTTTTCACCCAAACTACTCAGTAGGGCAATCCTTCATTACAAGCATCATAGTACAAATGAAAAGGTTGCTGTTTTTTTCTGTCTGCGGCCTGTCAATCTCACACATACAACACAGGCCAGGTCAAGACCTGACTGATTCGACTGGTAAGGATACAATGGTCACTTTTAGATTGCGACAGTTTAGTACTTACATAGATACTGAAAGAAGAATAAGCCGAAAGTGCCAGCTCCCTGTGGTCCTTGTCCCACACGCTAAAAAGGATGACATGGAAACAAAAGGGGACCAGATGATTGCAACGTGCGTGAGTTGTGGACACCCCATTGCTGGGAGGCCCAGTCTAGGTTGCCACTAAGTAGTTTTATATTCTGCAGAATACATATTGATATAAATTTAGGTTATGAATTACATTTTATATTTATATAAAATTTATATTTATGTATTATATATTGAAGCAGTTTGATATTCTGAAAAGGCAAGGCAGAAAACCCCATACCTCACTGGGACCTGGGAGGCAATGAGAAACTGCCTCATGACAGCCTCCAGGGCAGGGGGTTGGGGGGTGGGGGGAAGGGGAAGGTAGGCCAGTGAGAGGTGGCCTCATAGGCCTCCTTACAGGCCTCCTCCCATCCTCTGATGTTCTAGGAAGATCACTTCAAAGCATTGAAGTTCAACGCCATTGCCTGTGTGACCTATGTGATTGTGCCCAGGGTCGCCAGGGTGCTGTGGCAGAGCTGCTCCCCAGCAGGGCTCATTCATACCTTGTTTGGAGCCCAGTTACCTGTTGGCTGAGGTAGCTTTGGTTTCTGTATATAGAAAACTTCTGAAGAGCACCCCTCCCCCAATACCAGAGTCCAACCCCTACCCCCTTCTCTAGAGTCAGAGTTGAGGTAGTTGTCCACAAGACTGTTTACACAATTTGCTCTCATTCTTAGTTTTCATCCGAACCGTTATGCTCCCTACTTGTTAGCCTGATTCACTTCCTTGATTCCTTACCCAGGGTTTTTTCATCATAAGAAACACCAAATAAACTTCTAGTTAGGACAGGGATTACCCTCTGAATCTGGGTCTCCTTGAGCCTGGCGCCTCCAATTTGCTCTCCTGCTCACTTTGTCCTGAACATTTGCTTTCCACAGGTCTTCAGGATTCTGAACACATGTATGGCTTTTGACCAGAGGCCTAACCCTACCCTTTGTCACACATGTCCCTGTGGTTCCTGGTTGCTTTGCCTACCCTTGGAGTCCCAGCTTAATTGGGCTGTCAAACTCAAGAGCCTAAAGCTTTTCATGCTCCTGCCCTTGTTTCTGTCCCATTGTTCTACCTGGACCTTGGGTTCACATGTTCTTGATTCTTGACGAACTCCCTGCCCAGGTACCAACCTATTGCCTAGTCTAGAGACCTCACTTTAACATAGTGGTGTTTCTCTGGATCCTGGCTCTCTTCCCTGGATCTTCCTGCTTATGTTCTTAGACTACCAGCTTTCATAAAATGACATGTTGAAAGAGTCTAATCTACACAGCGAAGCTATGAACCAGTTGTGAGTCCTGGCCAAAATCAGTGCTGTGATAGGATACCACTATGTTTATATTCCTGATTTAATATTAGTGCTATGACGTAGTACTTCTTTTTCTGTTAGATACTGCAATTAGTAAGTAGAATATACTCCAGCTCTGCTCCCTTGGAGGTCCTACCCAGGAAGACAGTACTTAGGACAGGGGAGTTTGGTATGAACAGTCACCAGGTGTTTACTCTCTCTACCATGAATGAAGGGATTACTGCTGAGTCTTTTAGCGGATGACTATCTTTTTTTTTCTCCTCCCATTTTTTTTTTTTTTGGTCTTTTTAGGGCCACACCCTCAGCGTATGGAGGTTCCCAGGCTAGGAGTACAATCGGAGTTGTTGCTGCTGGCCTCACCACAGCCATAGCAATGCCAGATCTGAGCCGCGTCTGTGACCTACACCACAGCTCACAGCAATGCCGGATCCTCAACCCACTGAGCCAGGCCAGGGATTGAACCTGCAACCTCATGGTTCCTAGTCGGATTCGTTTCTGCTGTGCCACGACAGGAACTCCCTTTTTCTTCTCATTTTTAAATGTTTTTATTAGTGTAGTTGCTTTACAAGGTTGTGATAATCTCTGCTGTACAACAAAGTGATTCAGTTATACCTGTACACACATCCATTCTTTTTCAGATTAGGGGATGGCTATCCTGAGCAATATATTTTAAAAACTTAATTTCTTTAGAGCAGTTTCAGGTTTACAGCAAATTTGGAGGAAGGTGCAGAGATTTCCCATATACCCCCTGCCCCCACACATGCAGAGTCTCCCCCATTATCAGCATCCCCCACCAGAGTGGCGCATTGGTTACAACCGATGAACCTCCATTGACTCATCATAACCACCCAAAGTTCATAGTTTACCTTAGTGTTCACTCTTGGCGTTGTATATTCTATGGGTTTGGACAAATGTATAATGATGTGTGTCCATATCATAGTATCAAACAGAGTATTTTCACTGCCCTCAAAATCCTCTGTGCTCCACCTATTTATCCTTCCCTCCTTGTCTCCCCCCAGCCCTTGGCAACCTCTGATTGTCGTACTGTTTCCATAGTTTTGCCTTGTCCAGAATGTCATATAGTTGGAATCATAAGGTATGTAGTCTTTTCAGATTGGTTTCTTTTACGTAGTAATATGCATTTAAGGTTCATCCATGTCTTTTCAGAACTTGGTAACTCATTTATTTTTGGCTCTGAATAATATTCCCTTGTCTGGATGTACCACAGTTTATTTATCCATTCACCTACTGAAGGGCATCTTGGTTGCTTTCAAGTTTGGCAGTTATGAATAAAGTCCTTATAATCATCTGTGTGCAAGTTTTGTGTGGATATAAGTTTTCTGCTCCTTTGGGCAAATATCAAGGATCACAACTGCTGGATTTTATGGTAAGAGTATGTTTTGTGGAGTTCCCATCATGGCACAGCAGAAACGAATCCGACTAGGAACCATGAGGTTGCAGGTTCAACCCCTGGCCTTGTTCAGTGGGTTAAGGATCTGGTGTTGCTGAGAGCTGTGGTGTAGGTCGTAGACACGGCTCGGATCTGGTGTTGCTATGGCTCTGGGTAGGCCGGCAACTGTAGCTCAGACTGGCAGCTGTAGCTCTGATTAGACCCCTAGCCTGGGAATCTCCATATGCTGCAGGTGTGGCCATAAAAAGACAAAAAAAAAGTATGTTTTGTTTTGTAAGAAACTGCCAGACGGTCTTCCAAAGTGACTGTACCATTTTATATTCCCACCAGCTATAAATGAGAGTTTTTGCTGCTCCACGTCCTCACCAGCATTTGATGTTGTCAGTGTTGCAGATTTTGGCCATTCTAATAGATATATAGTGCATCTCGTTGTTTTAATTTGCATTTCTCTGATGACGTATGATGTGGAGTATCTTTTCATGAACTGAGCAAATTATTTAAAAGCAATCATAGGAGTTCCCGTCGTGGTGCAGTGGTTAACGAATCCGACTAGGAACCATGAGGTTGCAGGTTCGATCCCTGGCCTTGCTCAGTGGGTTGGGGATCCAGCGTTGCCGTGAGCTGTGGTGTAGGTTGCAGACGCGGCTTGGATCCCGCGTGGCTGTGGCTCTGGCGTAGGCCTGGGAGCCTCCATATGCCACGGGTGCAGCCCTAGAAAAGACAAAAAGACAAAAATAAATAAAAAAAGCAATCATGGAGGCATCCAGTTATAGTTGGGGTTGAGGGTAGGGATCCGTTATTCCCTATCATCATTACTCATCTATCCATCCATTCATCTATTCAAGAAATATTTACTGAGTGTTTTTTTATGGACCAGGCACTGAACTAGGCCCATATGTGAGCAAAACAGGTACTATCTGAAATTCTCATGAAATTCTAGTTGGTGATATGGAGGGAAGAAAACATTAAACAGCTATACAAAAATAAGGTGGAATCGAGTATTGATAAGCATTATAAAGAAAATAAATTGGTTGGAGTTCCCATTGCGGTGCAGTGGAAACAAATCCAAGTAGCAACCATGAGGACAGGGGTTCAATCCCTGTCCTTGCTCAGTGGGTTAAGGATCCGGTGTTGCTGAGTTTGCAGATGCAGCTCGGATCTGGCATTGCTATGGCTCTGGTGTAGGCTGGCAGCTGTAGCTCTGATTAGACCCCGAGCCTGGGAACCTCCATATGCTACGGGGGTGGCCCTAAAAAGACAAGAAGGAAAAATAAAAGAAATTGGTGATGTGCTGGAGTAGACATCTGCTAGACAGGAAGGACCTGTGTGAGGAGGGGGGTATGTGATTTGTGTAAATTTCAGGAGGATTAGAATTCTAGGTGGGGTTGGGGTGGGGGTGAGGAATAACTAGTACTGAGGCAGTGAGTTGGGACTCAGCATTCTAGGCAGAATATAAATAAAGCTGTGGTGTCTCAGATAGTCTTCACAGAAGGCTGTGGTGGTGGGTTTTGGAGGGGGAGAAGGTGGAACTGTGAGGACATCTCAATTGGACTTCCTTTCATCAACACCCCTCCAAACATATAAGGACTCAGAGAGTTGGCAGGCCTCTCGCCCAGACACAGAGGAAATGGAAAGTGAGGGAGGCTTTCAGTCCCTGGCATCCATTCTGATGGGGAGGAGTTGGCAGAGATGATTGTGGATCCACTTCTAGGAGGCAGGAAAGCATGACGCTGATTCCTTCCCTCCATCTCTCTCTTTACGCACCCTTTCCCTCTTCTCTCTCTATACATCTAATGAAAGAATTTGACAGATTAATGTTATTAATTTAATTAATGTTCTTAATTAACATTAATGAAATGTTAGTGGTTGTATGGGATCCCTCCTGTGGGACTCCTGGAGAAAAGGCAACAAATACAGAAATGAATGAACAAAATGATTGAGCATCTCATGTTGGAATTGCAAACTCTGGGCTGGCTAGGTAAGGGAGAAATCCCCTTTAAATCTATGGACATCTCTCGTCTACATTTTCCAGATGCATGATGTCTCCTGTCCTGACCTCCATCTAGACTCCTTGCTAATGTGCCCTCCCTGTCCTAGATTGGGAGGTGGTTCTAGATGTGTGCTTAGCAGCCTCTGGGGATCATCCACATTTTCCATCTGCTGCTGGAGCCCATTTTCTTGAACCTTGGTTTCCTGCCTGAAGACAGGAACAGTTTCTACCCCCCACCCCCCACCCCCATGAGCTTGGAAGGCTGACAGAGAAGATTAAGATCATTGCCATCAAGTTTTTATCTGCTATAAGCAAAAACAGGAAACCAAGAAATAAAGGCACAGCTCAGCAATAGCTTCTGAGTGGGTAACATGGGAGAAGTTTTTCTTAAATCCTCTCCCCATGTACCTTCCCACCCACATGTTCTTAGTCAGATTTATTTTTTGCATATCAGTTTCTGAGGATGACAAGAAGTTTGCCCTTTTCTTAACTGTGGTTTTCAGAAGCAGATTATCCTGCACTTGGTTGAGACCTCTTACCGAACCCTTGGAATAAATAATATCCTCAGCTCAGAGAGTGGGTGTTGAATAGAGATTTTATGACTCATAACGGAGTGTCAAAATAGCCATTGCTGATGTATGGGTCCTTTGTCAATTTTGGAAATGACACTGAGGAGAGCCACACTCTCCTCTTGTATTGAAATGCTGTGATTGAGAAAAGTTTCTAAGAAGAATGTTTAGCATCTCTTGATATTTAAAAGTCTCACATGGAGTAGTGGCCTTTTTCAAAGGTGACCGGGGTTTGGCCTGGAAAGGCAGTTGTCTGTCCTCAGAGGAGGGGACCAGAGCATTTCTCTGGGGAGTGTGGTAGGGGGCAGCTCCAGGATGAAAGGAGAAAAATACTGGCATTTCCCTGGCCTGTGTCTTGAGGTGCTTGTTTCCATAGGAGGATGGGGTCAGGGTTGTATGCTTTCACTAGAGTAGATGGAGAGATCTCATGGTAGCAAGCAGTTAGGTGACCTTTCCAGGGCTCTGGCCTTTGCTATTCTCTCTCCTGCTGGAGGAAATAAAAAGGGGGGTCCTCTCACTAGGCCTGTGGGTCTGAGGGCAGCCTCGCCTAGAGCTGAGCCTCTCTCTGGGGTTATTATCTCTACTGCCACACTCAGCACAGGCCCCGTTAGTGCAGCCCTCTCATTAGTGGTTGTTTTGAAGGAATGAGGTTCTGTGATATGCCTCTTGGACTATTAGTGCTCCACGTAAATCCCATTTGAACAACAGATTCTTATTAATATCTATCGTGTTCCTGATACAGTGGGCTGTGTTCCTGCTCCTCATGAGTTCAAGAGCCTGTTGGGGAGATTTTACCAACCTGGTTTTAAAGAAAAATACAGGTCAGCATAAAAAGGGATGCTAGATTGTGTGATTCAGACTGTAGGGCTTAATGGGGAAAAGGAGGGAGAAGTAAGGTGGGCTGGCGAGGCTAGAGAGGACTTCTTGGAGGATGTGGGCCTTAAAGGGTGAATAGAACCCAGTTGGTTGAAGAGAAGTGAGTACATGTGAGGCAGAGGGGCCAGCAAAGGTATGGAGGACCAGCTGTGGTGCATGTATGCACGAGGGCATTGCAGGATGGTCCCGCAGTGTTGATCTTTCGGACAGGAAGTGTTCTTGTTGAGGGTTGTGAGGCTGGAGGGTTGGATAGGCATACATGGGGTCAGATAATGAGCATCTCAGAAGCCAGACAGGCTTTGATTTGAAGTGTGTTTATTAGGTTCTTCTGTTTGCAAGGGATAGAGATTCTTTCAAATGATCTTAAGTAAAGAAGCGGGGAATATTCTAAAAGAGCTATAGAGGAAAAAGGTTTTTAGGGGACTTGAAGATCAGGAAGCAAGAGTGCAGTGGGACCTCATGGGGACTGTACTTGGATCGTGGCAGTTTCAGGGGCAGCAGGAGGATTTGAGACTTTTCTTGCGAATGTGGTACTAGTCACACGACTCAGCCCTAATCCTCCTCACTACTTGCTGTCTTCCTTTTCCCCTCTGCTCAGGTTATCCTTCCTATTGTTCCCAGTTCCATTTTACTCATTGTCTCTGCTTCCTTATAATTTTGGTTTGTATAGCCCGTCAAGGCTCCAGCTTTCTATTTTCCCCCTAAAAGTTCTGACTCTTCCTCATGCCTTCTCTCCAGGCATCTAAAGGCCTCAGCTCCTGCACTCCTTCCTGTATCTTATAATTGCTTTGTTACTTGTCTGTCGCTCCCACTAGAATGCAAGCTCCATATGGGCAAGGCTTTGTCCATCACTACTCTGTTCTACTGCATAGCCATGTATCAGGTGTGCTCTTGATGCTCACTGGACATTTGCTGAATGAAAGAAATAGTGAATGAATGACAGTTTCCAGGCTCAGGTGGGAGGGCTGAGTACCCAGAAAAGATCCCAGAACAGTGCAGAAGCAACCAAGAAAGAGAATAGTCTTTCTGCAGATGTCTTTTCTGAATTAAAGAGAAAGGAAGGACAAAAGAAAGTATTTAGGTAAATGGAGTTTATTATAACATTTCAATAAAGGCAAAGGTACTTGCTTTGTACTCAAGAATTTCTAATTCTTTTAGTTTTTGCTGTCACTAAGTAATGATTTGCTTATAATTAAAAGAAAAAGTTAAGCTGAGTATTTTTATTTTCTGGCTAAATTAACAATAGTACATTTTCCTAATAAAACAATTATATCACTGTTAGAAAGTGAACCTGCAGGTGATTGTGTTACAACCTTTCTTCTTTTAGTTTTTCCACATCTGAAGAAAGCGCATGTGTTGGGTGTAGGTTAGCTTAGGCACCAGTTTTTATTTGGTGGAAGTTGTCTGATGTGTCCAAGATGACAATATATTGAAGTGTGATCCACAGACCATCTACCTTAGGGGTAGGGGGAAACTGATGGCCATGCTGATATGAATGCTGTGTGGACATGGACTCTGGGGATGGGGCCTAGCAATCTATGTCCAGCAAGTCCTTCAGGTGAGTCTGAGGCAGGCTCAAGTTTGAGAACCACTGGGATAGGAGGAGTGAAAGAGTTGCCCGGGGGAAACCATTATGCCCCTTTACCAAATTAAGAGACAGATGGAGTTCCTGTCACGGCTCAGTGGAAATGAATCTGACTAGCATCCATGAGGACGCAGGTTCGATCCCTGGCCTCATTCAGTGGGTTAAGGAACCAGCATTGCCGTGAGCTATGGTGTGGTTTGCAGACATGGCTCAGATCTGGCATTGCTGTGGCTGTGGCGTAGGCTAGCGGCTACAGCTCCAATTGGACCCCCAGCCTGGGAACCTCTATATGCAGGGATGAGGCCCTAGAAAGACCCCCCTCCCAAAAAAAGACAAATTAAGAGACAGATTTATCATATTAAGAGAACTCTGATTATAGTTTTCATGGTTCTATTGGGATGATCATAGCCTGATACAGATGTTGGTGGGCTGACAAATGTTTCCTATTTGTATGCAGGGTGCTGCCAGTTCCAGGGCACCTGCAGGCTAGGCTTTCTTAGTGGTCAAGGTCACCCTGTCATGGGGTTTTCTCAGCTCTAGGTAAGTAAGGTACTGCAGTGGAGTGCCAGGTGGAAGTGACATTACCTATGTCAGAAACCCAGATAAGTTTTTTGAACTCGTAAGTATGTCAAGGGCTGTGTCTAAGTGTGCAAGAGAATTTGAAAAGAAAGTGTTCTGCACCTCCACTAAAATGGCCAGGGGAACCCCCTGATTGTTGGGCTGGCTTTAAACATTCTTTAGAAAGCTAGATGGTGTGTGTAAAGACAGGCATTGTTTCCAGAAAAGCTCCATGACGAGGAACTACAGTTGAATAGAAACATAAGATTGTCATATTAGAAGGTGCTCTTTGCCAAGAAGACTCTTAGTTTCTTCTTGATTCCTAACGGAAACATTTCAGCTTTAATTTCAAGTCTGATTCAATCATAGATGGCATTTTAAATTTCGTTAGGGAAAGATCATGTAGCACTTTGTGAAGCTCTCTAATGATACTCTTTGAAGCATTCTGGGGGTCTCCCACGGTCTCGCAGGATTAAGGACAAGTGGTAGATAAAAATGGTAGAACATTCTAATAAATAGTAATAATAAAATAGCTCCGTACGGTACATCTCTGTGAAGCACCATTTCTCAAACGATATTACGTAAGGCGTTCTACAAAATGGAAACAGTGATTCTGCCAACAAAAAGTGCTCTATTGTTAGATAAATTTGTGATGCTGCCTATTAGAAAGCCCCTTTAGAGATTCACGATTTCATGTCAAGGCTCTGATAAGTCTTGCTATAAAGTCATCTGTTTAACTTTGTGCCATCTGTTTTTCCCCCAAATTTATTTTGCCTCCTTCAGTTGACCAGTTTCTTCAAATGGAAACAAAATGTGGATCAACTAACCCAGATAAGTTTATTGAACTCAGTATTTTACTTCAGACATACAAGTCAGGAGGCAGTGGCTGACTGGTGCAGTTCCCTTTCTTAGAAGGTTTGTGAGCCCCGTTGCTATAACTACAGAATCTTCCTTAGTCATTGGCACCAGCTTGAAGGATATCACATTTTTCTCAGACAGTGGCCTTGATTTCCAAAGCATCCTTGTAAATAATACCTAACTTTGGTAGAACTTAAAAAAATTCATTATTACATACAATCCTATCAACATTTATTTGAAGAAGGTATTATTATTCCATTTTCAGAGGCTCTAAGAGCTTAAGTATCTGCCTAAGCATGGTAGATATAAGGGATGGGTTTCCCCTCCATAATGTGGGTGGGCCTCATCCAATCAGTTGAAAGCTTTAAGAGCAAAAACCGAAGTTTCCTGAGAGGAAGAAGTTCTGCCTCAAGACTATAATATAGAAATTCTGCCTGGGGTTCCCGCTTGGTGGCCTGCCCTATAAATTTTGGACTTGCCGGCATCTGCAGTCTTGTGAGTCAATTCCTTAAAATAAATCTCTTAATATACATATATACCCTGTTGGTTCTGTTTCTTTGGCGAACCCTTGCTGATACAGTATCTAAATTCAAGCTGCTGTCATGCAGTCAGTTTGAATCAGCAGACTTGATGTCTAAAGCCTGTAGGCTTTAACTACTCTAGGGAACAGCCTGGTGATGAAAGTTTCCTTATAAGTTTTGTTTGGAACGGCCTACATTCCCCTCAAAGGGGATTTTCCCAGGGACCCCTACCAAACACCACTTCACTTTCACCTTCTTATTTGGGAAAAACAATCCAGTGGGTTGTCAAGCAGAGTTTTCCTACCCTAATTCAGGAGAAAATATCCCAGAATTCCCAGAGGGTTAGCTGATATTTCTCTGGGAACTGACAGGGCAACTTGCTCTACCTGCATTAGGTGTCTGCTGCTTTTTACTGTATTTTGAAGTGCTTTCACAGATGTTATCTCAAAGCTTTGCTGTAGGTGTGGCAGAGGCTGCTATTTGCTTTCTTTTTTTTTTTTTATTTTCCCACTGTACAGCAAGGGGGTCAGGTTATCCTTACATGTATACATTGCAATTACAGTTTTTCCCCCACCCTTTCTTCTGTTGCAACATGAGTATTTAGACATAGTTCTCAATGCTATTCAGCAGGATCTCCTTGTAAATCTATTCTAGGTTGTGTCTGATAAGCCCAAGCTCCCGATCCCTCCCACTCCCTCCCTCTCCCATCAGGCAGCCACAAGTCTCTTCTCCAAGTCCATGATTTTCTTTTCTGAGGAGATGTTCATTTGTGCTGGATATTAGATTCCAGTTATAAGTGATATCATATGGTATTTGTCTTTGTCTTTCTGGCTCATTTCACTCAGGATGAGATTCTCTAGTTCCATCCATGTTGCTGCAAATGGCATGATGTCATTCTTTTTTATGGCTGAGTAGTATTCCATTGTGTATATATACCACCTCTTCCGAATCCAATCATCTGTTGATGGACATTTGGATTGTTTCCATGTCCTGGCTATTGTGAATAGTGCTGCAATGAACATGCGGGTGCATGTGTCTCTTTTAAGTAGAGTTTTGTCTGGATAGATGCCCAAGAGTGGGATTGCGGGGTCATATGGAAGTTCTATGTATAGATTTCTAAGGTATCTCCAAACTGTTCTCCATAGTGGCTGTACCAGTTTACATTCCCACCAGCAGTACAGGAGGGTTCCCTTTTCTCCACAGCCCCTCCAGCACTTGTTATTTGTGGATTTATTAATGATGGCCATTCTGACTGGTGTGAGGTGGTATCTCATGGTAGTTTTGATTTGCATTTCTCTTATAATCAGCGATGTTGAGCATTTTTTCATGTGTTTGTTGGCCATCTGTATATCTTCTTTGGAGAAATGTCTATATGCTATTTGCTTTCTAATACCAGTTTCCCCTTTCTTCCCTAGTAAAACCCCTTAATATTTTGCTGAGTTATTGCTAACCAATAAAAAGACTACCAGTCATTCTTGGAGCTAGGAGAGGCTAGCTTCTTTTGGCAGAGTATATAGCGCTGTGGTTAGGCACACATATCCTGTAATCAGGCTATGTAGGTTGCAAATCTCTGCTTCATCTCTTACTAACTGCTAATTCTCTGTGCCTCAGTTTCTGCATCTATTAAATGATGTGATAGTACTACTTAGTATATTGAGTTTCTTTGATGAATCAATGAGTTTTTTTTGTTTGTTTGTTTGTTGTTTCCAGGGCCACACCCGCGGCATATGGAGGTTCCCAGGCTAGGGGTCTAATTGGAGCTGTAGCCGGTGGCGTAGGCCACAGCCACAGCAACACAGGATCCGAGCTGTGTCTGTGACCTACACCACAGCTCATGGCAATGTCAGATCCTTAACCCACTGAGCAAGGCCAGGGATCGAACCTGCAATCTCATTGTTCCTAGTCAGATTCGTTAACCACTGAGCCACGACAGGAACTCTGAATCAAAGAGTTTGTATTTGTAAAGCCGTCAGGACAGTGCCTGGCACAATGGGAAACACTCTAGAAGTGCTAGCTATGGTTTTTATTTTGCCCAACAAGAGGTAAGTGGAAGTGTTGTGTGAGAGATCTAGGAAGTGGTGCTTGTTCTTTGCTTCCTCACAGCTGAAATGTCCTTAGAGCTTGAACAGCCATCTTGGAACAGGAGGTAACAAGCTAAGGATCATGGAATATTGAGCTAGAGCTTGGGGCCAGCTGTGGAGGTACGCAGCAGTCCTGGAATGCCTATCTCCAGACTTCTTTTCATGAAAGAGAAGCTTCTACCTTGTTTAAGATACTGCTGCTGTTGTTTTTGTTTTGATGTGCAGCCAAATTTAATACTAATTCAGTGAGGATGATAGGCGGTACTAACCTCTTTTTACTGTTGAGAGATTCTCACAAATCTGCGACCCAGTAAAGTTACCCAGTAAGAGTCAGAATGTTGGATTGAGGTGAAAGCAGTGGTTAAATAACCCTTATATAGTCCAGTTTGTGAGCTGGTATGAGGGAAATCTGCCAGGCCTGTGTTTGGGAAGAGGTGTTCCTTTTCATCCCAGTCCCATCCTCACCTTCTTCTTCTAAACCAAGCAGAGCTGCTGGGTCATTAACTGCCTTTCCTCCTATGTAGAAGTCATAAGAAGACTGGGACCACATTGATAGTTGTATTTAAGAGGCAGTCAGGGCCCTTTGTTCTCCACAGCAGAGTTATTTTCTAGACTCATTGGGGTATTGTTTCTATTTCCATCTTTCTTCCTGCAATCTTTCTTTCCCATTTCCCACTGTGCATTGAATCTAATTGACCCCATCAGGTTCAACCCCAAACCCATGTCCTTCAGACCACCCTCTCTGTTATTCTAGCTCTCTTTAAACAGCTTATTCTGTTTAGAACAGTTTATTCCAGCAGGGAGATCCAGCTTCTTGCTTCTCGCTGATGGAAGGAGACATTGAGCCTTCATTATCTGAAAAGGTTTGAAAGCAATGTCCATGAAGCAATGAAGAAAGAAGGGCGGTCTCTCCTATGTAGCCACATTAGCTGAATGAAACATGGTGTGCCCAGTGGAGTGATGTGGCACAGATGGCCTCCCCTCTTTGAACCCCATACTCCTTTTTTTTTTTTTTGGTCTTTTTGCTTTTTCTAGGGCCACACCCGCGGCATATGGAGGTTCCCAGGCTAGGGGTCGAATGGGAGCTGTAGCTGCCAAGCCTATGCCACAGCCACAGCAATGAGGGATCCGAGCCGCATCTGCGACCTACACCACAGCTGCTCACGGCAACGCCGGATCATTAACCCACTGAGCAAGGCCAGGGATCGAACCCGCAACCTCATGGTTCCTAGTCGGATTCGTTAACCACTGTGCTACAATGGGAACTCCAAACCCCCATACTTCTTACTGATGTTATCCAGATGTTATTTATGTTACTCAAGATTTGGGGTGATGGAGAAGTATTATATATTGCTATGTTAACCAAGAATAATTTGGCTTTCCACTTCTTATTGCCTAGGGCCTCCCTTCACATATCCAAAATATCTTTTTATGTTTAGTAGTACCCTACTTTAGTAGCTCAAAAGAACTGTCAGAGGCTATGAAATGTGTTTTTCTTCTCTGTTCCTACTACTTTCTTTGAGGGGGTAGGGAACATATCCTTACTGGTATGAAATATGCCTCCTTCTTTAGAATGAAGAAACAGAAAATTACTTTTGAATTTAAAAAGATAACTTTTAAAATCAGTGTTACACTAATAATATTTGCTATTATTGGTTACTGTGGAAAACACTGTGTGAAATCCTTAATGTATATTATTTGGTTTCATCATCAAACACCATGGGTAGGTATTGTTATTGTTCCTATTATGCAGTTAAGGAAAGAAGCTCAGGAAGGTTAAGTAGCTTGTTTGAGGTCCCACAGCTGGTTTTTCAGCTCAGGTCAATCTGACTCCAGATTCTATGAATTCAGCCATATGTTGTACTTACTGCTTCTTTTGTTAGTACTCCTTATTTAATCTGTATGAGTTAATTATCATTTGGCAGTGTGATATAGTGGAGATAATGGCTCTGGCATCAGACCTGAGTTTGAATCTGAACTTGTTCTCTTGCTAGTGCTTTGACCTTGGGCATACCTACATCACTTAAATTAAGGGGTGAATGAATGAATGAGTAAATAACCTATCTTATGTGGTGAGGATTAGATGTGAACATGCCCAGCACACAGCAGATGGTTGATGAAAGCTTCCTCCATCTATTCTTCCTTCTCTCACATGGTTAGCTTGTGTTTTTCCAGTGAGACTCCTTTAACACAGGGGCCATGTCCTTGGTGTCATGTATAGCCTCAGTATCATATACAGTGCTAGGCACACTATAAGAAAGCAATAAATTCTTTTATATTAACACTTTTTGTATTTATGTAATGATTTTTAAATTGAGTTATAATTTATATACAATATTATATTATTTCCAGGTGTACAACATAGTGATTTGATATTTTTACACATTATGAGATGATTACCTTAATAAGACTAGTTACTATCTGTTACCATACAAATTTGTTACCATATTATTGACTACATTCTCTGTGGGTACATTACATTATTTTAGATTTGGAAGTTTGTATCTCTTAATCCTCTTCACCTATTTTGTTCTCTTTTCCCCTCTGCAACCACCAGTTTGTTCTCTATATTTGAGTCTATTTTGATTTTGTTTTATTTGTTCACTTTTTTTTTTTTAGATTTCATGTATAAGTGAAATCCTATGGTATTTGTTTTTCCTCTGTCTTACTTAGGATAACACCCTCCAGGTCCATCTATATTGCCGCAAATGGCAAGATTTCATTTTTTTCTATGGCTGAGTAATATTCCATTATACGCATATGCCACGTCCTCTTTATCCATTCATTTATCAGTGCATGCTTAGATTGCTTCCATATCTTGTAAACAGTGCTAAAGTAAACATAGAGATGCATATATATTTTTGAATTGGTGTTTTTGTTTTTTTAGGTAAATACTCATAAGTGAAATCGCTGGATAGTATGGTAGTTCTATTTTTAGTTTTTAAGGAGCCTCCATACTGTTTACCATAATGGCTGTACCAATTTATATCCACACTAACAGTGCAGAAAGCTTTCTTTTCTCTACATCCTCACAATACTTGTTTCTTGCTTTTTTGATAATATCTATTCTGATAGGTGTGAGGTGGCATCTCATTGTAGTTTTGATCTACATTTCTCTAATAATTAGTGACGTTGAACATCTCTTCATATGCCTGTTGGCCATCTGTATGTCTTCTTTGGAAAAATGTCTGTTCAGGTTCTCTGCCCATTTTAAAAACTGGGCTGTTTGTTTTCTGACATTGAGTTGTGTGAGTTCTTTATATATTTTGGGTATCAGCCCTTTATTGGATATATCATTTGTAAATATATTCTCCATTCAGTAGGTTGTCCTTCCATTTCATTGATGGTTTTCCTCACTGTGCAACAGCTTTTTAGTTTTGCTTTTTGTTGCCCTTGCCTGAGGAGAGAGATTCAAAAATATATTGCTAAGGCTAACGTCAAGAGGTATACTGCCTATGTTTTCTTCTAGTTTTATGGTTTCAGGTTTTACGTTTAAGTATTTAATCCATTTTGAGTTTGTTTTTGTGTGTATGGTTTAAGAAAGTGATCCAGGTGTCCCTATTGTGCCTCAGTGGGTTAAGAACCCGACATAGTGTCTGTGAAGATACAGGTTCCATCCCTGGCCTCGCTCAGTGGGTTAAGGATCCTTCATTGCCTCGGGCTATGATGTAGGTTGCAGATGCGGCTCGGATCTGGCATTGCTGTGGCTGTGGTGTAGGCCAGCAGCTATAGCTCTGATTCGACCCCTAGCCCAGGAACTTCAATATGCCACAGGGGCAGCCATAAAAAAAGATTAAAAAAGGAAGAAGAAAGTGGTCCAATTTCATTCTTTTGCTTACAGTTGTCCAGTTTTCTCAGCATTGCTTATTGAAGAGACGGTCTTTTCTCCATTATATATTGTTGCCTCTTTTGTCGTAGATCAATTGACCATATGAGTGTGGGTTTTTTCTGGGCTCTCTTCTTCTGCTGCATTGATCTATGTGTCTGTTTTTGTGCCCATACCATATTAGTTTTTAAAAAAATTATTGTAGTTTTTTAGTATCACACTGTTTTAATTACTATAGCTTTTTAGCATAGTTTCAAGTCTGGGAATGCAATACCTCCAGTTTTGTTCTTCTTTCTGAGTATTACTTTGGTTCAGGGTCTTTTTATGGTTCCATACACATTTTAGGGTCATTTATTCTATTCTGTGAAAAATGCCATCAGTGTTTTGATAGGGATTTCACTGAATCTGTAGATTGCTTCGAATAGTATGGACATTTTAACAATACTGATTCTTCCAATCTATGAGCATAATATATCTTTCCATTTATTTGTGTCATCTTCAATTTCTTCTATCAGTATCTCATAGTTTTCTGTGTACAGCTCTTTTAACTCCTTGTTTAAATTTATTCCAAGCTATTTTATGCTTTTTGATGCATTTGTAATGGGATTATTTTCTTCATTTTTATTTTTGATAGCTTGTTACTAGTTTATAGAAATGCAACCAATTTCTGTATATTAATTTTGTATCCTGCCACTTTACTGAATTCATTTATTAGTTCTAATACTTTTTTTTGGTAGAGTCTTTGGGGTTTCTATGTATTATCATGTCATCTGCAAATAGTGAAAGTTTTACTTCTTTCTAACTTGGGTGCCTTGTATTTGTTTTTCTTGACTGAGTGCTGCGACTAGGACTTCCAATACTATGTTGAATAAAAGTGATGAGAGTGGGCATCCTTGTCTTATAATACTTGTAATACTTTTTTAAAGTAAGTCTCTTGTATTAAAATTTGACACCTATAAAATATTTAAAGAGTTTTCTCTCCATTTTAGAAGCAAATAATGAACTAAAAAGTATGAGGCAATACTATAAGTATGTTTCTAAATGCTTTAGTAATTTTTTCTAACGTACAACATGGGAGATGAGGAATTATTGTCAAAAGCATCTCCATTTAGCTTACAACTTTCATGTCCTCTCCCCAAATGAGAATTAGTTTTTGATTAAGAATAACTTTGAATAGCCTCAAATGGTCAGTTTTCTTCATGGTCATCTTTAGTGCATTAAAAATAGTTTGTTCATGCAGATGACTAGTCAAGTTAAAAAAAATTAGTCAAACTGTTTGAGTGAATTGTATCTTTCACTATATTAATTGACAGAGTTTTAAAATCAAAGTTACTGAGGGCATAACATCTTGATGTTTTATTTTATTTTTTTAGGGCCATACCCATGGCATATGGAGGTTCCCAGGCTAGGGGTCTAATTGGAGCTACAGCTGCCAGCCTGCACAACAGCCACAGCAACACCGTATCCGAGCCTCGTCTGCGACCCACCCCACAGCTCAAGGCAACACTGGATCTTTAACCCACTGAGCGAGGCCAGGGATTGAACCCACAACCTCATGGTTCCTAGTTGGCTTCGATTCTGCTGCGCCACGGTGAGAACTCCACATCTTGATGTTTTTGTGTCTTGTGTTTAAATCAGTATATGAGATCTCTAGAGAGAGATTAAGAGACATGGAAGATAGATTTAAAAGGTCCAAATTATGTTTAAAATGAGTTGTAAATGGAAAAACTAGAGAGAATGTGGGGAGAGGCAATTTTAAAGAGAATGATTAAGAGTTTTCCAGAATTGACGAATGGCATGAGTCTTTAGATTCAGGAGGCATAAATCCTGAGTAGAATGAATGCAAAGAAATCTGCTTTCTAGATAAACCATAGTACAATTGCAGAACTCCAAAGACAAAGAAAAGCTTTTAAGATTAACTTACTCAGGATCATATAGTTAGTAAGTGGTGAAAACAGTATTCAGACCCAGTGTTTTTATTTATTTGGTTGTTTGTTTATTGTCTTTTTAGGCATATGGAAGTTCCCAGGCTAGGGGTTGAATTGGAGGTGCAGCTGCCGGCCTACACCACAGCCACAGCCATGCCAGATCCGAGCCATGTCTGTAACCTACACCACAGCTTGTGGCAATATTGGATCCTTAACCCACTGAGTGAGGCCAGGGATCGAACCCTCATCCACATGGATACTAGTCAGGTTTTTTACCATGACAAAGGGAACTCCCAAACCCAGTGTTTTTAATCACTACTACCAGATCATTTAGTTATGAGCTCTCATCTACAAGATGAGGTAATGGAGGCTAAGAGATTGCAGAGATTTACTTTAGAAGTTTAATGGTAGTATGTCTTGAAGTTGTACTGGCCCCTTTACCTCAGAAGTAGGAGACTCCTCATTGTGAGTAGTAAGAGGAGCCATGCTGTTCCTTGCAAGCAATAAATCATGTATTTCATACTATTGTTTCCAGTATGATCAACAGACACCATAGAACATAGTTAACATGAACGTCTGACAGTTACATAGTGCTTATCATGTGACAGACATTGTTCTAAGTTTTTAACATACATTAATCCATTTATTTCTCATACCAACTCAATGAGTCAGGTGCTGGCTTTATTGCAGTTTTGGGGATGAGGAAGATAAGGCTCGCAGACAGGGGAAGTGAATTGCCAAGATCACAAAGCTAGTGGGTGGAAGAGCCAGGATTTACACACTGTGTGGTCTGGCTGCAAGAGTCCTTAACCTCTACACAGTGTAGCTCAATAAAATAAACAAAAAACAGATCAGGAACTGTTTCTCTCTTGTACACTGCTGTATCCCTAGCACCCAGTATAATGCCTGGTACATAATAGATACTCAAGAAATATTCATTACATTAATAAAGGAATAAATAAGTGAATAAACATTGGTTTTCCATGAATATCAAGTGTGGCTAAATGGACGAAACTGCCCCATGACCAACTAGCTAATTAGTAGTGGTGAAATTTCTTGAACATACGACCAGTTTGTTTCGTGTGGTGCCAAGTATCTTGGTAATTAGAGTTGTGCCTTAATATCCTTGCTTACAATATCAGCTTTCCCCTGTGGTTTTGGTGATCTGCTAGTGGACCCCCTGGTTCTGAGTCCCAGCTCTAATTGTGGCTGAACCCTAGGTGCCACCTGCTGACTTTTGACTGTTTGGGCCTAGAGGCCCCAGGATCCTGGGTGGAGAGAATCTCAATTATGATTTTAAAAATCTGTATGATTATCCATCCAGATATGGATCTGTAACACAAAGGCAACAAGGAGCAGCTGGAAACTATCCATATCCTGCATGTTCTCTGTGGGACTGCCTGATCATGTGATCACAGAGCATACGGATTCCTAACAGAATGAAATAATCCACATGCTTATAACATAAAAGCATCTGAGAGGCAATGAGAAGCCATCTGTCTCTTAGCTCTGAGGCCAAACTCAGGGCTAGTATTAGGCCTCTTGTGTGTTACAGCTCCATTTTACTCTTAATTCAAACCAGATTCTTATTAAAACAGACTCCTAAAAAAGCCTAACAGCCTAAGTGGCTAATCACTCTCTTAAAAATGCAATCTCTCTGCCTTCACTCTGGGGCCCTTATGTGGCATTAAACAATTTTTAAAGTTTTAAGAGAATAAGTTTTCACGTAAAAGATGGCCTCCTGTGTCTTATACCTCAGAATACGGAGCTACATCTACAATTTAATCCTTGGAATACTCAGATTGATAATGCAACTTGATAGAACTAATGTATTATTCACTGTTTAGTATGATTACACTTTCTCAGGATCCCTGGTCTGAGCACTTTGCTTGAAGTGATGGGTCTCTTCAGTAAAGTAATTAGTAAAAGGCTGATTTAATAAGTACAGCTGGCTTTGCTAATTTCTTCCTACACTGGACAAACCAGTCATTTTTTGCAAATTGCCCCAACCAGTGGTTCTAGCATTCTGTATTGAATTATGTCTTTAATAAAACCTATCTATGAGTTGGTTAAACCAGAGAAAATAGTTGAATGACTATAGGCATGATCCTGTGCAAACATTGGCATTCTGTTATTTTTTCTTGATCAGAAATAGAAGGATTTGGTGATTCAACCCTGATTAAAAAAAGATAATGAAAGTGTAAATTGTTAACAGAAATGTCAACATGTACTGTTTTCCTCACGAAAATGTGACTATTTGTCAAGGCTGTAGTTACCTAAGAAATCAATGCTGTGGGAGGCAAATTGGTAATAATATACTCATCTTTTTCTGAACTAGAAGACTTCAACTAGGTTTGGGCATGATTAGTAAATGCTCCTTCTGCTCTGAATAAACCCTCTAATTTGCATCCATCACCACATATTTCCTAAGACAAGAGCTGGTGATCTTTTGATTTCATGAAATATTCTCATTCATAATTGTCATTAACTGAATAGAGCTGGATCTACTCTCTTTTCTCTGGGTTTCTCTTACCAGAACATGATTATTCTGTTTTCTTAGGTATATAACTGAAAAAATGGATAAATCAAAGGGATAGAAGAATTACCTTTGACTGAAGGAGGTGGAGGTGCTATAAATACATGTCTAGACATCCCTTTTAAAACTTCCATCTCTGTATCATTAATAAATTCATTAGTCAGGACCCTGTTCACAAATCTCTTATCAGCTCTAATCATTTGTGTGTTTGAATCAAGGTCTTCTGCCTTCATTAGTGTCATTAATGCCTGTCAGCAAATGATAATATGGGGGAATCTCACAAATTTATATGCATTCCCAGAGTGGAGACCCGAACCCAGTCAGTATTCTTGCATGACAGCAGCTGTAACAAATGGCCATCCTTCCCAGGAGAAGTGTAAACAGGTCACTAATTAATGCATTTAGCATTAGCCTCTGTTTAGTCTTCAGTCATAGCATATTCATTCATTATGTTGGGACACCAAGTACAGTGTTGTTATGGAAATGAGGTATTTGTACAGTCTTCTTAGATCCACATGACAGATTGAGTTATCTACCTATTTTTCTCATGGCACTTTCCCGGATATCAAAGAGTAGACAAATGACCTTGGAGAAGGTCCTACTTTATTACCAGCCTTCTGATGTAAATTGCATAATGGGTTGACAGTTTACTTAAATACATGCAATGAAAATCAGCCCTTGGTGTATGAGTAGGCAGGGAGGATAAAGTTGGGGGGTATTAAAGAGGAAAAGGGAAAATAAATTCTAACTTTTAGGAGATGTGATATAATGGCAGGGAATTGGAATCAAAATTAGAAGTGGAGTAGTACAATGAGAGGTTTGTTGCTGCTGAAACACTGAACTCTAGAACTCGGTCCCTTTCTCTCGTCCACAAAATGATCAACAGTTCACCAAGAAAGATATAGTTAGGACAAACCTTTCTTTCTTCCAGCTGGCAGTTCTAAATTCCCTAAATCCTTAGGTAAATTATTCAAGTAAAGAATGGGTGAAAAACAGGAGTTCCCGTCGTGGCGCAGTGGTTAACGAATCCGACTAGGAACCATGAGGTTGCGGGTTCGGTCCCTGCCCTTGCTCAGTGGGTTAACGATCCGGCGTTGCCGTGAGCTGTGGTGTAGGTTGCAGACGCGGCTCGGATCCCGTGTTGCTGTGGCCCTGGTGTAGGCTGGCGGCCACAGCTCCGATTCGACCCCTAGCCTGGGAACCTCCATATGCCGCAGGAGCGGCCCAAGAAATGGCAAAAAGACAAAAATAAATAAATAAATAAAATAAATAAAATCTTTAAAAAAAAAAAAAGAATGGGTAAAAAACAAAACAAAACAAAAAAAGAGTTCCCCTCGTGGTGTGGTGGAAACAAATCCGACTAGGAACCATGAGGTTGCAGGTTCGATCCCTGGCCTCACTCAGTGGGTTAAGGATCTGGCGTTGCTGCTGCTGTGGCATAGGCCGGCGGCTATAACTCCGATTAGACCCCTAGCCTGGGAACCTCCATATGCCGCAGGTGTGGCCCTGAAAAGACAAAAAAGACCAAAAAAAAAAAAAAAAAAAAAGGACATCAAAGAAACCTAATCATGCCTCATTTATTGACCATATATGCTGCATGTTGGCCATAAATAGCAGTTCTTATCATAGGTCATCCATTCATTTCTTTAACAATATTTATTGAGCAATATTTGGAGCCAGGCACTGTGCAATATATTTGGGATACAAAGAAGAGCAAAATTACAGCCCTCCCTTCAAGAAACTCAGGAGATAAAACTGGCAACACAGTATGGTTATCATAAGGAACACAAGTACTATGATGGTTTTATGTCTAGGATGTTATGAGGGCATATAGGAGGGATTCTTCGTGGAAAGCTAAGAGAAGTTTCATAGGAGAGGTAACATTTGAGCTGAGTCTTGTAGGACAAGTAGGAATTTTTGAAAGAGGAAAGGAGGCAACATGTATGTCAGGCAGCGGGAATAGGATGTGACACTACACAGTGTATTGTGTTTATAGAATGGTAAGAACTTTGAGGTGACTGAAGCATTGTCTGCATAGGGCATAGGCTACCAGGAGGAGTGATGGGAAATGTTAAGCTGCAGAAGAAGGAGACAAAGGCCAGACAGAGTTGAGTCTTATTTGTCACACTAAGAAGTTTTCGACCCCTGGTTGTCTGGGCTTCAGTTGCCAAGAGTAACTGCTATGGGTCTAGGGTTGGAAGTGGCTGAACACAGCTCCTGTGCCAGTAGTAAGACAGGTAAGCTATTGCAAGCGAGTCAGCAAGTTTCAGGGGGTCTTGGTGCCTAAAGGCAAAGGGTGCTAAGCTTGGTCCCCTTTAATCCTCTCCTTCACGAACTGCAGTTCAGTTCAATCAGCACTCAGCATTTTGCCCTAGGAGTTGATGTTGTGTGAAAAAGCTAGTTTTGACTGCAAAGCTCCCCCTGGTCAATTGGAAAGACTGTCAACAGGGTTGTTAGAAAAATGATCTACAGTTGTTTGGTTTTTTTTTTGTTTGTTTTTTTGTTTGTTTGTTTTTCGTTTTGCAGCAGAGGCAGGTATGGAGTCTAGCCTACAGGGAACCAGTCATAGCACCTCTTCCCCTTTGGCTCAGAATAAGACAGGGTGACAAAGGTATAAGAGATTTGCTGACCCCATAGTGTCCCCATGAGAGAGACACAAAAATAAGGCAGTAGACAATGGTTTAGGAAGGAGAACTTCAAAAGGTTTTGCAGGTGAATAACCATACCTATTTGACCCTAGGGCATAAAGGATGAACTCATAGTAACTACGAAGCTTGAGGATCAGTCTACACAGGAAAGCATACTTTCAGGACAGTGAGGAGAAAAGGGTTTTTAAAACACTTTTATTGATGAGTTCCCATTGTGGTGCAGTGGAAACGAATCTGACTAGTATCCATGAGGATGAGGTTTGATCCCTGGCCCTGATCAGTGGGTTAAGGATCTGGCGTTGCCATGAGCTGTGGAGTAGGCCGCAGACTCTGCTCAGATCTGGTGTTGCTGTGGCTGTGGCATAGGCTGGCAGCTGTAGCTCCAATTTGACCCCTAGCCTGGGAACCTCCATATGCCGTGGGTACAGTCCTAAAAAGCAAAAAAACAAAACAAAATAAAACACCTTTTATTGACGTATAATGTACATCCAGAAGAGTGTACATGCCATAAGTACACAGCTTGATAAAATTTCATGAACTGAAAACCAGCAGAGAGAATTCCTGTTTGGGATTCATAGAGTGCTCTTTGGAGGCCATGCTGAATCAAGTGACTTAATTTATCCCAGTATCCCCAGTTGTGGAGTGTTATGGCTGGTCTTTAAGTGTTAGGGGGTTATATAGTTGAAACTAAAATGGGATATGGTATCAGGAAACCAGGGTCCAAGTTCTGATTCATTATAGTGTTGTTAAGAGACCTCGGGCAAGTCTTTTCACTTCTCAGAGTCTTAATTTCCTTATCTATAAAATGCAGTCAATGACAATTCCAAAATTATCCAAGGGGTCAAATGTAGTAGAAACATCTTTGGAAAATTTAAAATGTCATCTTCCCAGTGCCTAGTGTAGTACCCACCACACTAGATGTTCCCAAATGAGTAGCGTATAGTAAGTTTCAAAAATGTTTGCCAAACAGTAGCAAGGGTAATTTGGCTCAGTGCATCCCTAAGGCTGTCTTTAAGGAAAATTCTCTAAAGAATATTAAGGTCAATTCAAGCAGCCTCAATCTTTTAGCTTTAGTTCCTCTTTGCTTAAAAGGAAGGGAATTTATTCTGTGGGGATAATAATAAAACACAATAAGGCAAGATCATAGAATTCCATGGTAGGACTATAGTTTGAGATGGTTGGAAAAATTTTCTTTTTACTTTATAGTATTCCCCCGTGGCTCCTGACACTGCAATACCTTGTAGTATAATGTTTAGATAGTTGCTAGACCCTTTGTCTCCATGGAGACAAGGGTAGATTTTTGTGAGTGTGCTAGTTATTCCAGGTGACTAACTGCAGCAGACAGTTTAGCCAACCTTTTCTCTCTCTCTCTTTAGCAATTCAGAAGTCTTGAAAAAGCCTACTGTACTGCATGTCTCATATGGAATTCACTTTGTAAAATATCTTCTTCCTGAATTTAGTTTACTTTGCCTTAGGGAGAATGCAGTTTGTTTATAGGAATTATTGCTTCTTGTCTGGAAAATACTCTCTTGGTAAAATGAAACTATTTGCATATAGGAGGATTTTCAAGCCTCACCTGCCCCTCCAAGCTCCTCCAAGAAGATGTTCAGTGGAACAAAGGCAAATGAGAAATGTGCTTGGCTAAGAATTTCCCCAGTATGTAAGCTACTCTGGAGCCTGCACAGTCTTTCCCTCATTAGAGTAAAGCAATAGATCTAAGCCATAGTGCCCCATGGGTTCTCCATCTAGCTGAGCTTACTGTGGCCAGGAGAAAGTGGCCTACTTATGGTGATGGTTGACAGAATCAAAGCAAGAGAGAGAATGTAGGACAATTTCTCTCTATGACAAATCGCTCTGAAAGTGGGAATGTGACAGCAGGTGATGCCATCAAAACAGGTATTGGTTCAAAGCTAGCCCTTCATCTCCTAGCCCAATACCTTCTCTTTCCCTCCTCTCAGGCTTCCCTTGATACTTTCACTAGAAGTAGAACAAGGATGGCTCTGTAGGATCCCAATTACCCTTGCCTTGAGCTTGAATATAGGCAGGCTGAGTTTGGGAGAGTGAAGTTCAAGGGTCTGGGAGCTTCGATAAAAATTTTTAATAGAGCCAAAACTCTAATATTAATCCCAGTAATTTCAAATTTGTAATAACTTGGAGGGCTGGTCTGAAAGTTACCTTTGTTCAGCAATGTATTCAAAAACAACCTTATTATAGAAACTGTTAAACATGCACAAAAATAGTGAGAATAGTATAATGAACCTCTACATACCCATCACCCAACTTCAACATTTGTTACCATTTTGCCAATATTAGCAAAAAATTTTCTTCATGCAGTTTCATCTTGGTTTCATGTTTACTGCCCTTAAGGCTTTATCTCAAGAAACTCTAAATACTCAGAGGGTTCCCTTTACATAGCAATAATTGATCTATCAATTACAAATAATTCCTAATTGTTCATTAAATAGGTCTCTTGGGGTCATTCTGGAACAACATTTCCTTAAAGCATTTTGAGTCCAGCTTGAGCTGTTTTTGTTTGAGAGTAATAAAACTGCACTTCTTTTAATTTTCCAATTTGGATTTTTCCCTGGTTCACACTTATCCTTACCATCTTCCCTAGATAATATCAGTGACCAAAGCGGGTTAATAAATTTAAGGAAGAGAGTGTTTACAGCCTCAAGTTTTGTGTCATAGCCGAGCTCTTCCTGTGGAAGCACAAAATCACTTAAGACCAGTATTTCAGGCTGAATTACTGGAGGCCATCAGCTTGTTTGTCCATGAATAAACAAAGAGGAATGTGTGTATGGAGCCTAAATGAGGTAGTGGTTGTCCATTAGCCTTCCAGGAAAGGACTGAGTCAGACTGTCCAAAGGGCATAAAATCAATCTGGGTTTTTGGAGTGGATGATTCCCTTCCAAACTGCTTAGATTAACAACATTATTATTTCTCTGCCATCAACCAGGCTTATTATGCTTTGTGTGAAGCAAGACTAATATGCTTGAAAGCACTCAAAAGTGCTTAAAGCTTTCCAAGCTCCTAAAAATGTATACACAACCTGGTGTAAGTGCTTGGTCTATCTGAGGACCATCTCCGGGTGCTTCAGAGCTATTAACTCTTTGCCTGTTGAAGAGAAAATGTCAGCTCCCATCTTTTCCTTCATTAGCAGAGCAGCATAAATAAACTAGGCAGACAAAGCATCTTATCAATTCATTTGACTTTTCCAGAGATCCACTTTCTTGGCTGTCATCAGCTGCTGTATCACATTTCTAATGGAGTCAGTTTCCCTAAGCCTGCATAAAGGATGAGAGAACTGTGATGTTCCTCTGTCCCTCTTGAAGGAGGAGCTTTGGGTTAATCATGATACTTGACTGTGAAACCCATCTACAAACCTCAGGGGAAAGTTTGCTCTCCAAGGGCCTTGGGTATGATGGAATATGAAATTGGTGTCTCTTGGGTCTGAGTTAGTGTGGCTGGAAATCAGTTAAGCTCAGCACTTTCAAAACTCTTTTCTCTCATGCAGGTGAAAAAGAATCACAAGTGTGATGTGAGTTTGAAGGAAAAAAGCATTTGTGTAAATTGGGTCTTGGAGGGTCCTATAAGACATTTAGTTTGTGGAAATAAATTATTCTCTCATTACTCCCTACCCTCTCATCCTTTCCCTTGTTTGGTACTGGCTGAATTTGGAAATAGGAAAAAGGTATCAAGAAGAGACATGTAATTCCCTTCTGTTTGAATGTATAAGTCTTGAGATAAGAGCAATACTCAGCTGGAATGCTTGCAGGTTGCTTTCTTTTATTATTTGAAAGAGTTTGACTAGTAATGACTGTTGGATTCAAAGCCATGTTTTATAGCATCTGTCTGTTTGGATTTCTTGATGGGCTTCATCAGTTTGATGTGGCAATTGTTTCCTGTCTTCAAAAGATATTTTTAGGTACTCAGGCCCTTACAGTTCTTATTTTAGGAACTGGAAAGGAAGAGGGAAAAATATTGGGAATATGATGGTCCTGTGCTTTTATTTTTCAGGTCTGAGATTCTCTTCTAGTTCCTTCTCTCCATTTTCTGACAACCTCCAAAGGGTGGCTGGGACCAACAGGAGGATGATCAGGCCAGGCCTCATCCCTGTACTTCTTTGTTTGCCTACTCCAGTGCTGTCTGTTGCCCACAGGGTGGCTTCTACTTCTCCCCGACTGCCGTACAGGATGAGTCAGCATTTCCCCATACATGCCATTGTGTGACACAGCCCCTCTGAAGCCGGAGAAACTCTTGGGAGTTGCACTTGTTAATTTATATTCCAGAAGGCCCTCAATGCATCCATGTACGTTAGCTGATGTATGATCTATTGGTGGTGGTCGAGGAATACCCTTAAGGAAAGGAGATGTTTCTTTTAACTTCAGGCCCTCTCCCATTTCTTACATGTCATGCTTCAATATAAATAGGATTGCTCTCAAAGGCAGCAATCCAATGCCGTTGTCTTGTTTTTTGTTCAAGCTGGGGGTGGGTATTGGTATTTGTTTATGTTGGGGGTGGGAGATGAGGAAGGAATGTAAGGAAATCTGGAAGTTCCTTTAATGAAATCAAACCCATTTATTTTCCAAGGTTAGTACTGGAGGGAGGAGCTCCATGTGGAGTGGGAAGCTGGGTCTTGGAGCCTTCAGTTTTCTTTCTCTTAGGAGATCTCTTACTCTCTTAGGATCTCTCTTGCTCCTACATTAGCCTGAATCTTAGTTTTATTGTTGTTTTTTTTTCTTTTTTTGCTTTAGGGCTGCACCCGAGGCGTATGGAGGTTCCCAGGCTAGGGGTCGAATCGGAGCTACAGCTGCTGGTCTACACCACAGCCCCAGCAACTTGGGATCTGAGCTGTGTCTGTGACCTACACCACAGCTCACGGCAATGTTGGATCCTTAACCCACTGAGCAAGTCAGGGATCAAACCTGCAAACTCATGGTTACTACTTGGATTCGTTTCCGCTGTGCCACAACAGGAACTCCTGAATCTTAGGTTTTCAAAAGTGGTTGAGAAGCCTGGATTGCAGTTTCAGTGCTGTCATTACCTACCTGTTGGGCCTTGTGAGCTCCCTTTTCCTCTGATGAGCAATCTGTAAATTTAAGGGGCTGACATAGATTACAGAATTACAAATTACAGGAAATCTGTGAGATTCCTTCAAGTTTTCTGGCTTTCTGACTTTCTGGTTCTAAATTTGTGAGTCTTCTGATCATGTCCTGTGGAGGGCATCCTCGAGTCCCCAGAGACTGGTCCAATGGGTATTCTGTGCCATTCACGCAAAAGGTGAGGCCTTTGGGGTTGTAACATATAATAAGCAGAACTAATTATTTCAGGCACCTAATGATAAACTTAGTATCCTAAAGGAAGAACAAACCAAGTTTTGGAGGAAACAGGAATCAGTGGGGCTGAACAGTGTGAATTAGGACCTCAGAAATCACTATGCTTCCCTCTGGGATTGAATCGCTTTACCTCTAGGAAGTCCTGAGGAGAAGGGAGTCCTCACCCTGGGCACATGGGAGCCTTGCACCTTCCTTTATGCTCCCACAGTACACATTCTGTTCCTCCCTTTTTCCACTGCTTTGGGGTGGATAAGTCTCCCTTGGGTCCCTCATGAGCTCCTAGATTTCCTATAAGAGGGGTAAGTGTGGCAGGCACCTCTGTAACTCCAGCAGCTGGCATGAGACCTGGCACACGGTGGGTGTTCAGTGAGTTTCTTCTGAAACATCTTGTCTGGTTCCTCAAGCTGGCATCTCACAGCCCCCATAGCACCCTGCCCTGCCTTGTATCTGTCAGATACCGAGCCATGTCTGTGACCTACACCACAGCTCACGGCAATGCCGGATCCTCAACCCACTGAGCAAGGCCAAGGGTCGAACCTGAAACCTCATGGTTCCTAGTCGGATTTGTTAACCACTGAGCCACGACGGGAACTCCGCTAAATAAATATTTGCTTGATGGTTGTATAGATGATTTTATTGTTGCAAAGACACAAATGTTATGTAGAAACCCCTCCCTTCTGCCTTGTGGGGCTCCTAGAAAAGTACCTTTTGCTAAATATTGTGTCCTTGTCATTTGTTTTACCCCCATTATTTGAGAGCCCATTATATGTCTACACTGTCCTAGGAGCAGTCCCTCTACAGAGATGAATCAAACAGATCCTGCCATACCAGGAAAGCATTTATAGGTGAGGAACCTCTACGATTAAAACAGTGTCACTATAAACTGAGCAAAATCTTAATGCAAATATAGGAACTTTAATCCTAAATCAGATGGTCAAGACTTATACACACGAGATTTCCCTCTTCTTCATTCTCTCCTCCCTATATCCCATTCTTGGCTGTTTTTCTACATCTGCCCATCTCTTGTGTGTGATTTCAGCCTTCAGACTGGAAACTGCAGTATTGCAGCCTCTAGCTACTTTAGCAGCCTGGAGCCTTTCTGCTGAGAACTGCAGTGTCAGCTCTCATTGAGGACTGTTCATTTAAGACACCATCAAACTAAATTCTTGTCTAACAGTTGTAGTGGAGACTTGCCAGTAATGTCTTCCGCTTTCATTTTATAACTTGATTAGGCACCAGAGCTGATTGGATACTTTTTTTTTTAAACAACAATGATGTTTATTTCAGCCCTGAAATCTTTCTGGAAATTTCTTTTCAATGGATGTTACATAGCATTCACTTTGGCAGCTATGTCAGTTATGCTTTGTTGTTATTGTTTTCCATCCTGTGAGACTCATTAAGAATTACCCTAACAGATAACTTTGCCAGTGTTACCTCTTGTTCCAAAAGAACATGAACTCTCCTCTCTTAGACATGGTAAATGCTGGATTATTTCTGTTTCTGAAAAGGTTTGCTAAATATTCTAGGTGTACTATTGTATTGGTTGGAGTGAATGCTAGTTGCTGTAACAGATACATCCTGAAATCTCAGCTACTTCAACCAATAAAGTTTCATTCTGAGTTATGTCACCTCTCCAAGTAGGGACTCCAGGGGCCCAGACTCCTTTCATAAGATGGCACTCCTATCTTTAACATGGGATTCCCAAGGTTGCTCTGGGGTTTATGTTCATTCCAGCCAGCTGTAAAGAGAAAAGAACATGGATAATATTATATAGGAGGTTTTATAATGGGTCAGGACTAGAGATATTGTATATCACTTTGGTTCATATTATGTTGGGCAAAAATCAATCATATGAATACATAGGGGACATGGCAAATATGGTTTAGATGTATGTCCAGGAAGAAGAGGAGACATATTTTCATGAACATATAATATCTATAACAAGAACATCCAGGGAGAACACTAGAAAGCCAAACCATTCCTTCTATACCAATCTTCATTCCACTGGTGCCATGGAACCACTGGGGATCAGATGCATTGTTTCCTACTTCTGTCAGTTTTTGAGAAGTGCCCTTAGCTCTCAGGTAGAAGTGGCTAGACCCTAATGTGGTGAATTGTAAAGTATTATTGATTCAGAAGTTGTAGGGAATGATAAATCTCTAAAGGAAGTTATGCCATCTGATGTTTTCCCTTTACCTTTTCCTTACGGGTTTGCCTAAAGGTGAGGAAACCGGGATTTCTCTTTGGTTCTTGCTGAAAAGGAGACACCTAGTTGTGTTCTGAAGTATCAGCAAGCTAGAGCCAGGACTTATATGTGACATTATCAGAAATATTTACCTAGCAATTAACATGTGCCAAGTACTTGCTGAGAGCTGGGGATATAGGGGTGAATAAGATGGTCAAAAGCAGCAATGAGATATCCTTTTTCTCCAATAATGTTGGCAAAATTTAAAAGGCTGACAACAGCAAGTATTGGTAAGGATGTAGAGAAATGACAACTCTCCAACAGTGCTGATGGGCATAAACATTGGTACAGCTAAATAGTCCCATATTCTACAATCCAGCAGCTCTACTTCTAGGTCTTTTTATTAAAGTAACCCTTACACATATACACCAAGAGATATGTGATAAAAAATGTTTGTTGTGACTTTTTTTTTTTTTTTTTGGCCGTACCTGTGGAACGTAGAAGTTTCCGGGCCAGGGATTGAATCTGAACCACAGCAGTGACAATGCCTACTGCAGTGACTTAACCCACTGTATCACAAGAAAACTCCTATTGTGACTTTTTTGTACTAGCAAAATCCTTGAAACAACCTAAATGTTCATCAACAGAGGAATGGTTAAATAAAATGGGTAATCTACATAGTTGATTTTTTTTTTTTTTTTTTTTTTGGTTTTTAGGGCCACACTTGTGGCATATGGAGGTTCCCAGGCTGGGGGGTCAAATTGGAGCTACAGCAGCTGGCCTACATCACAGCCACAGAAACACAGGATCCGAGCCATGTCTGCGACCTACACTACAGCTCACGGCAATGCCAGATCCTTAACCCACTGAGTGAGGCCAAGGATCGAACTCACAACCTCTTGGTTCCTAGTCAGATTCGTTTCCTCTGTGCCACGATGGGAGCTCCTATATAGTAGATTATTATACAGTGACTAAAAGAATTAAGCAGATATATGCATCAACTTGGCTATATTTCAAAAACATTTTTGAATGAAAGAACAAAATACCAGAATGCTGCCACAGCCACATGACATTTGGAATATGATATGTAAGCCAGTACTGGAATATGATATGCAAGCCAATACTGTATATTTTATATGGAAACAGGTATGTCTGTAGATATATAAACAAGATAGGAAGGATACATATCAAAGTCATATTAATATTTGGTTACCTTTGGAAAGACAAGGAGGGAATAGAGCATTGGGGGTGGAGGTCAAGAGGACATTTGTCTTTACCTATAATATTGTATTCTGCAACAGTGGGCAATGTTTTCTTTTTTGTGTGTGTCTTTTTGTCCTTTTAGGGCTGCACCCGTGGCATATGGAGGTTCCCAGGGTAGGGGTCTAATTGGAGCTGTAGCTGCCGGCATACGCCAGAGCCACAGCAACTCGAGATCTGAGCCACGTCTTCGACCTACACCACAGCTCATGGCAACGCCGGATCCTTAACCCACTGAATGAGGCCAGGAATCAAACCTGCAACCTCATGGTTCCTTGTCGGATTTGTTTCCGCTGCTCCACGATGCGTACTCCCCCCCCCCCTTTTTTTAGTGTTTTCATAAAGTATTTTTAAAGTAAATAGAAAAAGATTAGAAGTAAAAATGCCAAAATGTCAATAATGGTTACTAATGGGTGTTAGAAACCTGGATCGTTGTGGATTGTTTTTTTTGCACAAAATCCCACTGTCCATGACTTCAAGCAGGTTGCTCTTGAATGGGGGAGACAGACAGGTAAACAGGTAAAGGTTCAGGGTGCTGTGAAAACAAAGAGGAGAGGCTTCAAACTTAGACCTAGGGGTACAATAAAATCTTCCCTGAGGAGCCAATGATTTAGGCTTTGAAGATCAAGCATGAGCTTTCTAGGTCAAGGAGCTGCATCCTGTGGCTTTCCAGGCCAAGGAAAGAGTATAGGCAGTGGAGTGGAGATAGAAAGTAGCATGGTACATGGGGAAACTCCAGTTGGTTTTGTTTGTCTTGAGCACAAATGGTCAGGTGGGGCAGGGGGAGTGGCTGGAGATAGGGTAGTGTAGGTGCATAAAGATTGTAAGGCCTTCAATAACAAGCTTGGAATTTTTCTTATTACTAAAATTTATTGAATGGTTTGCCATGTGCAGCATTGAGTGAAGCTTTGTACATATACATCTTTTAATTTTCTCCATAGCTTTTAAAAGGTAGGTACTATTATTACCTCTATTTTAGAGAAAGGAAACCAAGGCTTACTGAGAAGATCAGGTCTGTATCTGGGTAGTGAAATGCTTTTTTGATTGATTACTTGAGCTCTAGTTGTAGGAATGAGTTTGCACCAAGCTATTAATTCCCAAATGTTGGTGAGCATCAAAATCGCCCAGGGGAGCTTAATTACATGTAGGTTTCTAGGCTCCAACCTATAGATTCTGATTTAGCATACCTGAGGCAGAAGCCAGAAATCTTTAATATTCATCACCAGGTGATAAGGTGGGCCTGGGATCACACTTTGAATAAATCCTCACACTATTGACTTTCTTTCTTGAGAATGTTGGACGACTGGTGTCCATTTTAAGAATAGCCACCTAGTAGCAGGGCAAAGCTCTAACTACTCATTACAAAAATTGGTCTTATTACCTCGGGACTCTGTCGCACTTCAATAACCCATCATGACATACATAACAAAAGCCCATCTTCAAAAACTGGAGTGAACCAGGGGCCTATGGTTTCTCACCTGAAGTATTCCAGCTCCTAGAACTTGTTAGATCCATGGCTCAGCTCTTGGTGTATACTTAGTATAAACACTGCTGTGAGGTCAGTCGGTTAGGCTCGGCATGACCATAGTAAGAGTGATAAATCGTAGGTAAGTCATCAATTTTGTATTTTACTAGCAAATATATCATTCATACATATCACTACTTGGAAACCAAGTGGATCTGTGGGCAAAAGATTTTACAAATGGAAGGCAGAGGACACAGTCTAATATTACTAGTCACAACACAAAAAGCAGATACTCAGGCATTGTTCTATAGCCTTGATTCAGAGAGATCTTGCATTCATATTCCTACTATGGTGTAAACTCTCCCCTTTACCCACTTCTATTCTCTGGGCACTGAGAGTTTCTTCTGGGTCTTCTGAGAAAGAGTTTCTTTCTGTCTCCAGTGTAACTAGGAACAATAGGTAGGGGCAGAGAATTCATATTCAAAGCTCTCCATTTTCTTATCCCTTAAACTTGGATGGTTAGGAGATTAATGGAGCCTTTTGAAGCTGGAAATGAAAGTCCTGCTGAATCATAGCAGCCTGGTCTCTTTGGTTCTCATAATACTTCTTTGTCCTTGCCTCTTTATTTTGAAGTGATAGTAATTTGAGAAATTGGTTGAAATTGTCCTGTTTTACAATAGTATAGCTCAACCTCTCTGCCCTTTGGGGGCCACACTCAGGATTATGTTAATATAATACAATTTTTTAGGAAAGGAAAAAGTCATATCTTGGCTCAAATGCTTTGGTCTAGAATGTAGGTAAAGGATAAAATGCTGTATAACACCAATGAATTGTTTTTTATGTGTTCTTTTACCTTTGTACTCAGCATTGAAAATTCTGACTAAATAGTGTTTTTCCCCCGTGATCCTTTTAATATATTTTTTTTGTCAAAATAATATCTTCCTCCTGATACTGTGATTGTATTTCTTCCCACTTTCCAGTCTTTTGTAAGTTCTGTGTCCTTTTTAGGCCAACATGTGTTCATAAGTTCTGCTTATGTAACATCCATGTGACTTGAAGTTAAATATCCAAACAACCTCATGTATATTTGTGTGTGTTTCTCCTCCCCTTTGGAGTCAACTTCTTTACTTTTCTTCTTTCTTTCTGTAACAGATTTTCTTTGTTGTAGACCTACTCTATGTGGATCAGGATGAAACATTAGTATGGGCATTAAAAATGGAGTCATTACAAACTTACAGTTATAAAATAAGTAAGTCCTGGGGATTTAATGTACAGCATGGTGATTATAGTTAATGGTACTGTATTATATTTTGAAAGTTTCTAAGGGAAGAGATCTTAAAAGTCCTCATCACAAGAAAAAAATGTTTGTAACTATATATTGGTAATGGATACTAACTAGACTTAATTGTAGTCATCATTTTGCCATATATGAACTATCAAATCATTATGGTATGCATCTGAAACTAATATAATGATATATGTCATTTGTACCTCAATAAAAAAATATGGAGGTGAGAGGACCTAATAGTATCCTCTGACACAGCCCCTGAGTTCAGACAGGTAAATATTAAATCTATTCAAATAAGTGGTTATCTAATCTTCAAGACTGTTTTGATAGTTTTATCACATTGTATCCATAGTCAAGGTGTTCTTCCTTATGTACAACTGTGAGTTTTCTTACAGAAAAAGAATTAGGGCTGGCCTTTCCTTTTATCCTCCTAAACAATGATGTATGTATGAGTATTGTATGTCTTGACATTAAACTTTGCAGTGCCTCTGAGCTTCCCATGCACTATGAGCTGTAGATGCCTTAGCAGTCTCTGAGGTTTCTGTTCTTTTGGTTCCTGATCTTCATCTTTTGCTTCTATTTCCAGCACTGTTCCTGCTCTTTTAACCCTGGAGGCATGTTTTTGACATGAATGAATCTACATACCAAAGTCTAGGAGCCCTTGTTACAGCTTTATGTCTTGTATGGTATGGATAAGATCATGAATATCATCATCAGCATTTATTGAGCACTTATTATGCACTGTTCCAGGACCTTTCCATTTATTTATTTACTTTTAATTTTTTTAAATTGAAGAATAGTTGACACACAATGTTATATTAGTTTTAAGGTGTACAATGTAGAGATTTAATATTTATATACATTATGAATTGATCACCGCAGTAACTCTAGTAACCCTCTGTCACCATACTAAGTTATTGCAATATTATTGACTATATTTCCTATGCTGTACATTACATCCTTATACCTTAATTTAGTTTATAACTGGAAGTTTGTACCTCTTGATCCCCTTCACCTATTTCACCCAACCCAGTTTACTTTCTGCATCTATGAATTTGTTTCAGTTTTTTAGATTCCACATATAAGTGAAATCATTTGGTATTTGTCTTTCTCTGTCTAGTTTATTTCATTTAGCATAATATCCTCTAGGTCCACTTTGTTGCAAATGGCAAGATTTCATCCTTTTTATGATTAATATTCAAATCTTTGTATATTCATTTATTTATGGACACTTAGGTTTTTCCATATCTTGGCTATTGTAAATAATGCTGCAGTAAACGTAGGAGTTGCATATATTTTTTCAAATTAGTTTTTCATATTCTTTAGATAAATACCCAGAAGTGGAAAAGCTGAATCATATGATAGTTCTATTCTTAATTTACATATTTTTTATAGTTGCTGCATCAATATACATTTCCACCAAGAGTGCATGAGGCTTCCTTTTTGTATACATTCTCTCCAACTCTTGGTATTTCTTGTCTTTTGATGATGGCCATTCTGACAGGTGTGAGGTGATACCTCATTGTGGTTTTGATTTGCATTTCCCTGATGATTAGGGATGTTGAGCATATTTATTTCTATGTGCCTGTTGATCATTTGAATGTCTCCTATGGAAAATGTTTATTTAGAACCTCTGACCATTTTTAAATTGGATTGTTTGTTTTTTTGATATTAAGTTGTATGTGTTCTTTGTATATTTTGCATATATAATATTGCACATATGATTTGCAGTGTTTTCTTCTAGGAGATTTATGGTTTCAGGTCTTATATTTAATTCATTTAAATACAGCTGTGGTGTAGGTTGCAGACATGGCTTGGATCCTGCATTGCTGTGGCTATGGCCATGGCCGTGGCCGTGGCTGGCAGCTGCACTCCAATTCGACCCCTAGCCTGGGAACTTCCATATGCCATGAGTGCGGCCCTAAAAAGCAAAAAAAAAAAAAAAAAAAAAAAAAAAAATTAAGTTGGATAATTCACATTGCTCAGTTTTAAGATTTACTATAAGCAGTTCTCAGCAGTTTCATTATGATGTGCTTGGGCATGGATTTCATTGTATTTATCTTATTTATGATTTGCTGAGCTTCTTAAACCTGTAGGTTTATATCACTTGCCAAATTTTGGGAGTTTTTAGCCATTGTTTCTTGGATATTTGTTCTGCACAATACTGTACTATTGAGTCCATCTAGTGAGTTGTTTTAAAACATTTTTTTTTTACTTTTGTATTTTTTAATTCTAAGATTTCTATTTTGTTTTTGTATTTTCTTTTCTTTTGTTTTATTTTCTTTTTCTTTTTCTGATTTTTAGGGCCACACTTGTGGCATATGGAAGTTCTCAGGCTAGGGGTCTAATTGGAGCTGCTGTTGCCAGCCTACACCACAGCAACACAGGATCTGAGCTGCATCCAGGACCTACACCACAGATCACAGCAATGCCGGATCCTTAACCCACTAAGCGAGGCCAGGGATTGAACCCATGTCCTCATGGGTACTAGTTAGGTTGTTTCTGCTGTGCTACAACAGGAACTCATTTATATTTTCTATTTTTTCTAAGATCCTCAATAGTTCCATTCATTTCAAGATTTGGGTTTTTTTTTTTGTGTGTGTGTGTGTGAAAGTTGAGATTTTCCTAATTCATATGTTGAGTAATTTTGAAATCTATCTTGCACATTTTGAATATTATGAGCTTCTGGGTCTTGTTTAAATCCATGGAGAAAGTTGAGTTTTAGCAGGCAATCTACTCAGTTGGTTTTGGGTTTTAAATTCTGACCAGATTTTCATGGATTTTGCATTCAGTATTAGGTACATTTTCAAAGACTTTGTAATGCAATTTGTATCTATCCTACCCAGTGGCTAGTATGAGACTTGGGCAGTGGTCTAACCAGGAGTTCAGTTCTCAAAATCTTTGCTATGCACTTTTGGGTCAGATTCACATATGCATAGCTTGGTAGTGAGCCCAGGAGTTTATAAACCAGGTTTGGGGGCCAGGCTGCTTTGCCAAGCTTGTCTTTCTCTACCATATCTCCGTACTTTTTTTGGCTCTTTGAGGCTTTCCTATTGGTCCTCTGGCCAGAAAATTGGCCCTGTTACTCCATTTTGCTGTTCACTTCCTGCAGCTGTACTCACATCTGGGGCCAAGTTTTGGAAGACAGAGAGAAATAAAAACAGTGGGGTTTTCTCTGCTCTCTGGGGACCACAACTTTTCAGACCTCGACTCCATGTTTAGCTGTCCTTGGGCCCACATTATTGTTGCAACTGCTGCCTTCTTTATGGAATTGCCTTGGGCCTTGGCCGTGAGTGAACACAGAAGAGAAAAGAGGAGGGGAGAGGGGAAAAAAGAAAAGAAAAAAGAAAGCAGGGATTTCTTCCATTTTGTCCAGGTGTTAGGAGACTCCTTTTCCATGCCTTGAACCTGGATTAGAGGGCTTCTCAGAGTTCTTTCTGTCCTGACCTGGTGCCCAAGTCTGGATTTCAGGTTTAGATCAGAGCATATTAGAGGAAAAATGTGAAACTCAGCACTGGGTCAGTTGACTTTTGACTCTGGTCTTCTTCAACTGCCTATTATGTTTTACTTTCTCCTCAAATGGCTATTTCATGCTTTCTGTTTGGGTTTTACAGCTTCATTTGGTGTAAGAGGCAGGTTGGGGTGTGCTGACTCCATCTTCCACACACCTAGAACCTGATCACTGCCTTTGAGACTCTTAATAATCTGGTTCCCACATTCTTTTCCAGTCCTTTAAAAGCTGATTTTGAAGTGTCTCCACCTTTGCAATTCACATGGCCTGGCTATTTTGCTCAGGGAAAGGAGCTGAGAGTCTCTAGTTGGGATTGTTGTTGAAAGCAGCTTTCTAAACCTTTGTTGAGGTTAGAATTAAAGTGGTTCTGTATTCTTCATGGAGTGTGTATTGGGTAGGGAAAGTAGCTGAGGTAAGAAAATGGGAAAGTACATTTCTTCTTACCTGTGAAACAGACATAATGAGATTCAGAAATACCAGAATTCATTATAAATATGAATAGGGTCAATGTCCCTTTTCACCTAACTGAGAATTCCTTTTTGTAATTATCAACCTCCATTGCAGAAACAGTGTCATTATTGGTTTTCCCACCCTTCTATTTGAGGGAATACAGACTATGAGGTAGAGATAACTTCAAGGTTAATTAATTGCCTCTAGACAAGGAGACCTTCTGCCTTCTTCCCCTTGAGTCATCTCAGCAACCATGTATGGATCATGGAGTAGTCAAGGCACTTGAAGCCTCCATGCTGAGATTAGCTTTGTAGCTGATTTGAAAACTTGATATGGACACAAAAGGCCATATGTCATCTACACTTTCAGCCTGCCTGGTGTTACCTGAATAGAGAATTCTAGAGTCATTTGTCCAAACTGAAAGGGCTTGTAGAGATCCTCAGATCCACAGAGAACCTTAGACTGGGGTCCGATCCCTTCATTATCCAAATAGAGGAAGCAACCTGTTGAAGGTCATAGGAAAGGCAGTGGCAGCTCTGAGTATAGAATACTTTCTCTTAGCTGTCTGTCCTTTGCTCTTTTTGCTATACTTTCCAAAGACCTTAAGTGCGGTAAGAGTGTGTGACCCCTGGAGTGATGGGTGATCAGTCACTAACAAGAGCAGATAGTAGCCCAGGCTGCTCATAGTAGCAAACTTAGAACTTCACAAGACTAAGAAGAATCCCATTACTCTTCAGATGGGAAAGATGAAAGAAGTTTTCAAGCTCTATTAATTCTCACGCTTCTTGGTAAGATAGGAAATTGTTGTTCCTGTTTAAGGAGGAAACTGAGGCCCAGTTGTCTAAGTTGTATACAGTCCAAGACATAGAATAAAATACAAATTCTGAGTTAGAACTTGACCCTGTATTTCCTTCATGGATCCATTTCTGATTCTTATGGTGAGGTCAGGTTTTATTAAAAAGACCAGATAGCACAGCTGGTCATAACCAGGGTAAAAAAAAAAGTTTTATGGACCCTTCTACTATACACAATGTTATTCCTAATTTGTTTAATAAACACAAGTCAAATTACCTCTATGAGCTTTTTTATTGACCTTGTACATAATTTATTGGATCTGCATTTAGATAAAACTAACGAGTATGAATGGAGTGAGGCTGCCTGGTGTTGTTAAAAGAACATTTAAGGTTTTTGATCCTGGGTGAATCAGTTAATCTCTCTGGGTCTTAGGCTCCTGTCTGCATGAGGATTTGGGACCAGATGATCTTTAGAGTTTAGTCTAGCTTTGAAATTTTGTGCTTCTGTGAGTTGTGCAGCCTTGGGATTTTCCTCTAAACTTTAAAATTCTTTTCCCTTGATGCATCATTTTCCTCTTCCATTAAATTGTTGTGTGTATGTGTGTGTGAGTGCATGCATGTGCAGGCACCCACACGTGTGGGGTGTGTAAGTAATGAGGGAATAATTTAATGAAATTACTGTTCTGTGTTGCTTACCTATGTATGTCACAATTTAACATAAAGACTTCTAAGAATTCTGAATGACTTTTATTGAGAAGGCTGTTGCTTGGAGGACAGATGTGGTAATAGTGAACAAATACTAGACAAGCAGTAATTCATAAACCATCTCCCCAAAGTAAAACAAAACCATATATAGCCCTGATCCTGCTCAGTATTCTTGTAATTCTAGAGAAATAAGTAGGAATTGTTTTGTATTCTTTTTTCCCCTCTAATTTTCTTCTACCAATGGAGAGAGGTCAGCTTTTTTCCTTAAGGTTTTCAGGATTTGAAAGTACTGTGTCTGAAAAGATCAAGTGTTTATAAGTACCATCACCTGTAGGAAATCACTTGCAAGAGCATTCTGATCTATGTACACATGGGGAGCAATGTAATGACGTGAGATAATGCATTGTAAGTGTGTGTGTTTTTGTGAAGTTTAAACATCTTTTTATTTGAGAGGTTTGAGATTTATAGAAAAATTGCAAAGATAGTATGAAGAGTTACTATGTGCTCCACACCTAGTTTTCCCTGTTACCAACATCTTTCATTAGTATGGCACATTGGTTACAACTTATTAACCAATCCCGATACATTACTATCACCTAAATTTTATACTCTATTCAGGTGTCCTTAGTTTTTACCTAATATTCTTTCTCTATTCCAGGATCCCATCCAGGACTCCACATTATACTTAGTCATCATACGCTCCTTAGGCTCCTTATGGTTTGAGAGTTTCTCAGACTTTCCTTGTTTTTAATGGTGTTATAGGGGAGGAAAAATAATTTTCTTTCTCCCCTAATAAGGCCGTTGGCTGAGGCCCCTTCCCCTGTAATAAAAGAGATTAATAGGAGAAAAGCAAATAGTTTAATAACATGTGTACTTCGGTACACATGGGAGATATCCAAGAAAACTGAGTGGCTCCCTGAAATGGCCCAAGCCACCACCTTAATACCGTCTCCAGCTATAGGCAAAAGATGGTGGTGGGGGAGGGGGACACAGCCAGTTATGATAGGTTTTCATGAAGAGCACACTAAGCAAAGGCAATGGCTGTTATGCAGATTTAAGTCCCTACCTTCTCCATTGATAAGAATTTCTAGATTTGATCATCTTTTTCTTCCTAGTATAGCTAGGGAGATACCCTTACAAATGGAGATTTCCCTTGTAAATATAAATGTTTCTTACAAAAGGGTACCTCCTACTTGGTTTTCAGAGCTTCTTCTATGTTGTTTCTTAAAAATAACCAGTTTACGGAGTTCCCGTAGTGGCGCAGTGGTTAACGAATCCGACTAGGAACCCTGAGGTTGCGGGTTCGGTCCCTTCCCTTGCTCAGTGGGTTAACGATCCGGCGTTGCCGTGAGCTGTGGTGTAGGTTGCAGACGTGGCTCGGATCCCGCGTTGCTGTGGCTCTGGTGTAGGCCGGGGGCTACAGCTCCGATTAGACCCCTAGCCTGGGAACCTCCATATGCCGTGAAAGCCGCTTAAGAAATGGCAAAAAGACAAAAAACAAAACAAAACAAAAACCCCCAAAAAACCCAGTTTAAGATAATCCTTATGCTAAAGAGGTATATTTTGGAGTGGCAAATTCTACTCCCTTTCAAGCTGACAACTTTAAGGAGTAAAGTCCAAAATTTTGTAAAATCCCCCTCAATTTGTGGTTTGTCTTTTTAATGGCTAATGTAGTTTTAGGAGATGATTCTGTGTTGGTCAAATGTGGTATGAAGCTGCCATCCTCACGTGGGCTGGTTGATCTGCTTTTGTTCCAGAGACAGACTGTATTTTACTGCAAATGTGTATGGTTAGCTCTGGTGGGTGGTGTTGGAAGGAGGAAGGGAATGTGCCCCTCCCCCCACCAGGTGACAGTCATTTTAGAGCAGTTTTCCCCATTAGAATAGGGTCAAGTCTAGTCTTTCTAATGGTGGCTCCCTAGTAACCTCTATAGTTATGATTCCATTACATAGAAATGCCATCTTAAAGTCCTTAGCAAAGCATATTTGAAATAGTATGCTTGCTAGAAATTTGTAGGGAAGTACTGTACAAGATTCTAGCATGTACCCTGGGAGTCATCCTTGACATTCATCCCCCCTTTTTACCTGCTTCATCTAATCCATCATCAAGTCTTATCAATTTTACCCTCTCTCCCCAATATCTTTCTAAGAACTTATTCTCACTACTTCCTTCATTACCATCTCAGTCCAAGCTCTCTTCAACTCCCATCTGGAATGCTATAATTCTTTCCTAACTAGCCTCCCTGCTTCCACTTTAGCTCCCTTCCAATACATTCTTTACATTGCAGTCATTAATTTATTCATTCATTCCTTAAAATTATATTTATCAAGTACCCACCACATGCCAGGCAACATTTCATGTGTTGGTAATATGGCAGTGAACAAAACAAAGCCCCTCTACTTATGGAATTATATTCTGTTGGGAGAGATGAGCAATAAGCAGATAGTTAATAAAACATTAGGTTGTGATAATGCCATGAAGAAAACATAAACAAGCAAAGGAATAGCGTCAAGGGTGTGATTTTAGATGGTCTTGGCAGAGAATGCTTCTCTGAGTAGATGGTATTGGAGACTTGAACCAAGAAAGGGGGTGATTCATGCAAGTGTCCTGTGGAAAACATTAACAGCAAGTCCAGTGGCTCTTGGCGGGGGGACAAAGGTTGATATTTTCTAGGAATAGCAAGGAAGCCTTTTGTGACTGGAGCAGAGGTAACAAAGGGAGAGTAGGAGAATTAGTCAGGGGCTAGACTTTCACAGACCATGGTGCAAGGACTTGGGTTTCTCCCCTAAGTGTAGGTGAAAGCCTTTAGAAGATTTTAAGCAGAGGGGTGGCATGACTGACTGATTTTTCGTAATACTAATCATGGAATTCTCTTTCCTTAAAAGCTTTTGAAAGCTTCCCATGGATTTTGGGATTAAGACCAAATTAGTTACCATGATCTACAAGGCCTTGTAAGGTCGTGCCCCATCTGAATCTTCAGCCTTATATCATATGATGCCTTTAAGTCTTTGTACTTATCAGTCCTTATCTTACCACGGGCCTTTGAACATGCTATTTCCTCTACCTGGAATGCTCTTCCCTCCTCTTTTTGTTTCATGAATGCCTGTTCATCCCTTGGATCTCACTTTTTTGTTCGTTTTCACTGAGTAGGTAAAAATTCTCTTGTCATGGATGTTTATAGTACTAGATCCATCTCATCTTAGTATTCACCATAAGTGCAATTCTGTATTTGTATAATTATTTGAATAATGTAATTTTGCCAGGCAAAATTGGAAGCTTCCACCATCATTAAATCCACAGCAGCCAGAGTACTTGGTATCTTTATAGAAGACACAAAATCAGTGTTTATTGAATGAATGAATGAATGAATAAATACATTTCCCTGAAGTCTAACTTGTGTATTTTATTTGGGGGGTGGGGGTGGAGGCTTGGAAAAAATCTATTATCTGTTATATTTGAGACACCCAAGAGATGTGTCATGTGTCTTTTATTCTGTGCCTGATGGTACTCTTATTGATTTACTAGACAGAGCCATTCTCTCTGAGTATTGTATTTTTCATAGATCTGCTGGCCCACTGGATTCTGTTACTTCTCTGCTGGCATGGTAGTGTCAGCTTATATCATAGTGCTGTTTCATCAGGCACCATAGCCTCTTTAGTGCACTGATGGGCACAGTGGGTTTCACCGCTGCTTTACTGAGAAGTTCCCTGTTGGTGGGTGCCATTGCTCTGATAGGTTCCCATACATTACCAAAGATTCCTATGATAGAGTTAAGGATGTGTGTAGGTGATGGGGAGATCTTTCTGTATCATGTTATCCTTTGTCAGAGAAGCCCCAAGTAGCGTTGCTGGGGCCACTGATTTTTAATTCAGTATAAAACTCTTTCCTTTCCACTTGGACACAGACATGCATGTAAAAGACCATGCTGCTCTGAAATATTATGCTTCTATGATGACTTCAGGTATACTTAATAACTCTAGCTCTCTATTCCTGTATCCCTCTTCCCTTAGGATGAGTATCCCTCCACCCCAGCATGCCTTAAAAATAGGTTTCTATTGGTCCATCCTATCTTACACTGCAGTGGACACAAGCAGTGGACACAACCTGACTTCTTACACGGGGGTTCCCCAGGCACTATGCAGACACATTTTCTTCAGACCAGCCTTACCAGTTTGTAAGACATCCCCTCACAGGTCTGAGCTCCAGGCATAGAGACCATGTTGCAAGCTGAATTCCTTTCACATACAATTAGCAGGCTGGAGTAGAAAGAGCATGTGTGAGGTGGACTTGAGTTCATCTCACAACTCTACACATTACTGGCTGGATGACCTTTTATGTTGTTAACTTAGCTTCAGTTGTTTGCTCATCCATAAAATGGTACAATGACAACTTCCTTGCAGGGTCCTTATAATAAATAAATTAGATGTATATAGAGCTTTTACCATAGGATCCGATATAATATGGATAGCGAATCAATTTGTGAGTTAGGAACTCTTCTAAGTGCTCTACAAAATTATCTCATTTAAAGATGCTCACAACCATCCTGTAAGGTAGATACTATCATTTCTATAAATGAAGAATCGGAGGTCTAGGTACATTAGGCAGTTTGTCCAAGGTCACACAGCTAGAAGTAGAGCTGAGAGGGAGGAGCTGGTCTAAATGAGTTCTAAAATCCCTTTCTCTCTCAAATTCTAGGATTCTCTACTTTGAATTAGTACAAAGTCATTGCATTACATAAATAGATATATTCATTCACTGCCCCACTCCCCACAGCAGTCCTTCTATAAACCAGTATTAGGGCTAACACTAATGAGGAGATAAAAGCATAAGTAGCTGCCTGACTTACTTTTATCTGAGAATAATTGAATATTTCTGGCAGCCAAAGGCTCTGAGCAGAGTGCCTCTTTAGGATTACTGACTTAAAAGAGGGCTTCACTGCAGCCCATCCTATCCCAGAGGTTTTCCCTGACATTTATATCATCAAGAAGGAGTGGGGCACTGGAAAGTAAATTCAGATTGCTCTTCTCAGGTTATGTGAGAGCTATTGCAGCTTGCAAATGTCTGGTTTTGGACAGATAATTTGCTCATCAGTGTATCTTGTTTTTTGGGTGTATGATAATTATTAACATTGATAATGAAAATGCCAAAGAATAGGAAATTAATGCAAGGCTAATCATATTGCAAAGAATGAAAAAGTATATTCCTGTCAAAAATATGAAATCACACACACACACATACCCTAACTGCATATGACTACCAAAACCAAAGCAGGACAATTTCAGAAAATATACCAAAAAAAGCCCTAATAACCCAGTGGTTCCCAAATTTTGCTTCATATTAGAATCACCTGAGGATATTTAAAAACTGCTGATACTCAGGTTGCACCTCCATTCCAATTAAATTAGAATGGGGCAGGGGTGGGGTGGGGTGAGAGCTAGGCCTTTTTTTTTTTTTTTTTTTTTTTTAAGATCCCCAGGTGAGCGTAATGTGAAACAAAATTTGGAAACCATTGGTTTAGCTGGTCTATACAGAAGTCATCATCTTCCCTTGAAGGCTCTACTGAAGAGTCAATGGTGAGGAAGCCTTTGAGAATCTGACATTATTTAGTAAAGTCTTCAAGATTGGATTCCTGAGTATTAGAAAAGAGTGGGTCTTCCTTGAGATCATGGGCTTTGTTCTTACTTAGGACGCATCTCTTCATTAGATTTAGCCTCGAATAAGAGATAAAGGTTGCTAAGGGGAGGGAAAAGAAATGGCTCCATAATTTTTTTTTTTTTATAAAAGGGGCTTGGGGAAGGTGATTTGATTTTAATCTGTTGTGACTTGCAAGAAACACCCAATATCTATACGTTTGTTTAGGATGGTTGATGGAGATTTTGAGGGATGATAAAGCCATCAGTTGTTACCACCATGGAGGAGAAGAGTAATTTACACTTCCTTTTTTTTTATTATCATTTTTTCTTTTTATGGCTGCATCTGTGGCATGTGGATTAGACCCCAGGCTAGGGGTTGAATCAGAGCTGGCAGCTGAGGTCTACACCACAGCCACTGCAACACCGGATCCAAGCTGCATGTAAGACCTGTGCTGCAGCCTGAGGCAATGCTAGATCCCCAACCAACTGAGCGAAGCCAGGGATTGAACCTGCACCCTCACGGAGGGTCCTTAAACCACTGAGCCACAATGGGAACTCCTACACTTTCTTTGCTAAGGTGTTTTTCAGCAAAATAATGAGGCAGATAAAGTTCTTAGCAAAATCTGCATCTGTGTGCCACTATCTTCTTTTCCCATCTCTGTTTATTTGTGTTTCTAAGCCCAATAGATATAATAATAATCACTAATATTTACATAGCTTTTAACATGTGCAGATGCTGTTTTGAATCACTCGTTAGATTAACATACAATGTCTTAACCCAAAGAAATAGCTAATTGAGTGGACTGTCAGGATGCAATGAAAAGACTCATTGGGAGTTGTTGTGGCTCAGTGGAAACGAATCTACTAGCATACATGAGGACACAGGTTCGACCCATGGCCTTGCTCAGTGGGTTAAGGATGTGGTGTTGCCTTGAGCTGTGGTGTAGGTTGCAGACACTGCTCAGATCTGACTTTGCTGTGGCTGTGGTGTAGGCCAGTGGCTACAGCTCTGATTCAACCCCTGGCCTGGGAACCTCCATATGCTGCAGGTGTGGCCCTAAAAAGACACACACACACACACATACACAATACTCATTGGGTTCAAAGAAATTCTGTGAAACTCAGTCTCACCACTCTGAAAATTTGAGTCTAATATCCTTCAGATGCTCTAGAAAGGCTCATTGTTTCTGAGGTATGTTTTGGAGCATCTGAATATTCTTAAACGTTTGCCAGAAATGAGGAATTCCTTTTGGATAGCTTTCTACCTTAGACTTGTTTCCTGGAGCTGTCTCTTCTGCCCTTTTTTTTTTTTTTTTTTTTTTTTTTTTGCCATGCCCACGGCATGCAGAAGTTCCCAGGCCAGGGATCGAACCCTCACCACTGCAGTGACCTAAGCCATAGCAGTGACAATGCCAGATCCTTGACCACTAGGCCACCAGGGGACTCCTCCATTTCTTTGTTAAGTGCCTCCTTAACATTTGTTTGCATTTGCGCTTATTTTCTGTAAGCTCATAAATGGTATTGATGATTGTGAATCTCTTAACAAATAGATGATGGTGGAGGGAAGCATTTAAAAAATATCATTAACTTCTCAATGAAATTTAGCTTTTCTTTGAGCAATTTTAAACTGACCATTTTTGAGGGCCTTAAATAACTGCTGGCAGTCCTGGCTTATTCTATGTGGGCTTGTGTGTTCTTCCATATTTTTCTTGGGAAGCTCCATCAGCTTGAGGAATTTGCTTCCCCTCAACAGTTCTTTTCTTGTTTCCTGTCCTCAGCAACATGGTTGGCCCCCTCATTCGTGACACATTCTGATGCCAGTGCCACAGCCTCTGTGGCAGAAAACGAGCCTCCTGGGCACAGCTTGAGGGGCTTTTGCTTTCCCACCTCAGGGCCTTTATCTTCCCCCTCAGTAGCTGTGAGGCCAAGTTGCTCAAGTGTCCTGCATCCCCTCATTAAGACAGGAGGCCCAGGAGGGTGTGGGTGGTGAAGGATGATGGGCAGTCCCTCAGCACCATAGTCCCTCAGCATCTTTGGTCCCCCAATCCCTCCTCCTGGCCTTCACCAGCTGCCTCCTCCACACAAAGGTTAATGTCTCCCTACTCCCCTGGGCATCCGTCGTGTCACCTTCCCCTCCTCCCGCTCCATCCTTCACAGCGGCTGCTTCACAGATTGCTGGGTCCCACCCAGAGGTCAGGATTCCGGGGTCTGGGGTGACCTGAAAATTGGCATTTCCAGCAAGTTCCCTTGGGAGGCCGATGCTGCTGGTCTGGGCACTGCGCTTGGAGAACCACGGGTCTGATCTAACTTCCTCATGTCACAGATGGGTCGACTGAGGCAGAACCCCAGCTGGGTTCCAGAATTGCTTCAAATGCTTGCCAGTTGTTACGACTTTGCAATCTCAGTTTACCTTTTCTGGGCCTCAGTTTCCTCATCTGCCAAATTGGGGACTAACCTCTGTCCTGCCTACCCCGTGGAGCTTAGTTACAGGTGGCTGCTATTGGGTGGTTGGTTACTCAGGCTTTTAGCAACAACCCTCTGATTTGGCGTGGAGCAGTCACATGGTTATCAGGCCCGTGAACTTAAACAGCTCCCCTCCGGTTACTGGGTCAGAGTTTACTTCCTGCCTTCCCTTCTGTTGAGGACCGAGAGAAGGAGATGCCATCAAATTGGGGTAGGACATAAGCCTTTTGTCCTTTTTGCTGTGTTTTTCTCATTTTGCATTTGCCTCCTGTGTTTGTTACTGTTCCTAAGTATCCTGGTTTTCCTTTTCTCTGTAGAAAATTTCCCAATGTTTTCCTTTTCTCTGTAGAAAATTTCCCAATGTTTTCCTTTTCTCTGTAGAAAATTTCCCAATGTTTTCCTTTTCTGTTTCTTCCATATTCTTTATACAAAATTCCTTACCATCTGATGATGAGACTCTCCAAGGATATCTTTTCTTCTTGTTTTCCTTGTGAATTTTTACGACGTATCTCCTTATCTCTCTGAAGTTATATTGGCATGTGTTATGACGTTTGGATCTCAGTTGATTTTTCCTTTTTTCTAAACAGCTTATCTCTGGCATCCTTTGTTGAGTAATCCTTTACTTGCCCTTGTTGTGTGACTGTGTGTTCTTTTAATTTTTTTTGTTTTGATTTTTTTTGAGTAGAGTTGATTTACAATGTTTCTTGACTTGAGCACTCCAGGAATGTAGAATAGATGAGAGTGAGATTTTTGTGTTCAGGCTCTTTTTTTAAAATTTTTATTGTTTTAGATGGGGAACCAGTCAATTGGTTTTCCTAAGGTCATGGTAGTTAATGGAGAAGCCATGACTAAAACCAAGAATCTCTGATTTCTAATCTGAATTTCAGATAGGTCTGCTCCTTGTCTTTCCAGTTCCAGGGACATTCGACAGTAGAAGGTTAACTAACCACTCATAAAGTAAATGAGCATGGCCTAGGGTCTCTGAAAGGACCAGCCTTCCTTGCCCATCTCAGAGAAACCAGCAAATATTTATTGCATAACTATGTTCAGTGACTCAAAATAGGCACTGCTGGAGACAGAGAAGCGGGTGCAACTATCTCTGGTGACAAAAGCTCAAGTCTAGTTGAGAGAAAGACTGCATGTGAAATATTTCCATCTTTACTCTCTCAACTATACTGACTTACTCATCTCTGCAGCAAAGAGTCAGAAGACCCCACAGTGTGTGGGCTTTTCTTGGGAAAGGTTTCATAGAAGAGAGAGGACTTGAACTCAAAAGATGGTAGTATCACCTCTACCAGGCTAGGGCAGTAAAGGCAAAAAATTGTCTCCACAGGCCCTGTGTTAAAATTCACACAAGGCCTGAGGGGGTCATAAGCTGTAAGTAAAGCCTGACCCAAGGGTTGGGGGAAGGACCGGGATATTGCCTCTGGCCAGAGGACAGACATAGGTACTGTGAATGGAGGTCCTGTGAGGAGGAAGTTTCCTGATACTGCACCCCCATTTCTTACTGTCCGCTATGACATGGGCTGCCTCCACTCTCTACTTTTCCTTAGTAGAAGCAAATAATCATAGACACTTTTTAAAAAAAATACAAAAGAGTGAATTCCTTATTTCTTTACCTGCTTTCTGTCTGTCCATTTTTTTTCTTGCATTGAATCTAATTATAGACCAAAGACTAAAAGTTTGGGATAAAGGTGATAAACAATTCATAATTGAAATATATATTGATAAGGTATAAATAACACGACTAAAATGTGGAAGAGGAAGAGAGGGAAGGGGAAATAGAATAAGGTCATGGGTTATTATATAGGCATATGGGAATACAAGTATTTTTAATAGGCTATCTTTTAGGGAAGTTTTATCATCTCTATTATCAGCAAAATTGGGCAGAAGATTTAGTAGATCTATTGCCATTAACTGTTGTTTAAACTTGCTTAGATCTTGACTGTCTACACGTGGCCTTCACATTCTCTCTTTATGTGAATCCTCACCATGGCCTATCAGATTTCTGTTCTCAGGAAAGCAGAAATGATGCAGTGATGTTGGATGCAGTGTTGTAGACTTATTATAAAATGGTTATCTTTGGACAACGTGCTTTAGAAAGGAGGATGCAAAAAATGTATTCTTGGAGTTACTAAGAGGTTGTCATGCCCACAAATTGAGTAATAGTAATGTGTAGAACACTTCCACAGAGCTTTTTCTTTACACACACCCCATGTCAATCTGCCTCAGTCTGGCAGCAGTAAGCATCTCTCTATGAGGCAAAACATTTCTTGGGGGTTATTGTATTCCTCTGGATGGTTAGTTTGTTAGTGCTTGGCATCTTGCCCCAATTCCACTGTGACCCTCTCCGATTGCTCAGAAATGTACTGCACATCATATACATCCCATTGACGAAGCACTTAAGACCTTATTAAAATCAAAAATTCTACAGATGCTAAAAGCTGTACTTCCAATCATGGAGACAGCAAGCTCACCACAGTGAAGGAAGTCTGGGGCCACTGGAGAAAGTTCTCTTAGACCCCGGCTTCAGCCCTGAGGTGGAGACCTTTGAGTAGCCCAGTATCTTGTCCCTTTCCCTCAGCAGCCTCTGCTTAACAAGATTTTAGCCCAAAGCAAGGGTGCAATCCTGAAGCCACAAAACAACTAACTTTCTGCTAATTGGAAGCCCAAAGTGATTAAATCAGTCTCTTCTTGCCCTCATTCCCAGAAGCACACACCTCAATAGTTACTAGGCTGGGCAGTACCCACCTCCCCAGTGAACACAGCCCCAGCCACAGAGAAGAGGGAATGCCAAAAGGCGTGGGTGGGAAAGGAGTCAGGATGAGAGGGATGGTTTCTGCGAGGGCAGGGGACAAGTAGACCATCAATTTTTGACTCTTCCATTCCCATCTTGCCAGTCTTTATTTTGTGGTATCACCTCTAATAAGAACTTCTAGGCAGAAGAGTAAATACGTAAGCCTCTTTACCATGAGTCAGTGGTTAATAGGCTGGATCTCCAAGGCACCAGCTACCCTAGATTTTCACCTAGGTTCACTAGAAATTGGTTGAAATTTCTTCTCTAAGTCCTTCCCCTCTCTTCCATCCCTCAAACACATCAAATATGATGAGCTACCCCTCCCCCCCTTTTTTTTCAGGGCCACGCCTGTGGCATATGGAAGTTCCTGGACCAGGGGTCGAATCAGAACTACAGCTGCCAGCCTGTGCCACAGCCACAGCACCTCGGGATCCAAGCCGCATCTATGACCTACAACACAGCTCATGGCCATGCCGGATCCTTAACTTACTAAGCAAGGCCAGGGATCGAACCTGCAACCTCATGGATACTACTCGGGTTTGTAACTCACTGAGCCACAGTGGGAACTCCTATGATCTCCCTTTGGATTACCTGGACAGTGCATAGCTCATTTCCTTAGAAAACCCAGAAGTGTCTTTTCAGTATACCTTTCACTGTGTCTGCCTCTGTCACCTTGGGATTACTTTGCTTAAATAGAAATACAGGCCTAGACATAATTGTGCCTTTAAATTCTGAGTGTAATGACTGAGGAAAAACCAATGGCTGCTTGGTTTTGCTGATGATGGTATAATGTGATATCATATAGCCATACGCTGGATTTTGCATTTTCTTTATAAAACACCTATTGTCCTGATTCTGTATCTATCTTTTGATCATGCTAGGTTTTTGTTTGATTGGATTTGATTTCCTTTGTATTCCCATAATGAACAGTTCATTTAGGTGGGTGCCTTTTCCTCAGGTAATCCTGGTAGATTAGCTATTATACCTCCCTTCTCTCTCTTCTCAGTGTGGACTCTATTAGGTTACTCTTATTCTGAGAATTCACTGTTATTAATTTTTTCCCACAGTTAACAACACTGTTTTTAAAGAGAGGTTATTTTTAATGCCAAGAGGCACATTCTAACAAGTATTCAGCTTCTTTATAGCTTCTTTGATCTTTGCTATATGAAAACAAATACAACAGAACCTGTCCCATAGTCTTTGTCTGCCACAGGGGGAGGGATATCAAAGATATCAAACAGGAAATTGACAATTCAGACCTGAAGGTTGTCAGAGAAGCAAAATGTTCTTAAAAGGTTGTGCAGGACATGAAGGGCCTCTCCTCAGGTGTGCCTGACCAAATGGATGGCCTCCAGGTGATGTCCTTTGTTTAGGGCAGGGGTGGAAATGAAGAGAAGTTTTGGGTATAAATACCTGGGGAGCAAAGAAAGACCAGTGGGAGGACAGTGCATTTGCAGGTGAACAGAGGGGGCAAGAATGGTTCGTAGTTGTATTTCAGCCTGGACCAGGGACTAGATCCAAACATTATAGCAAGATGGGCTGTTAGAACAAGGCATTTTCAGAAGCAAGGGGCCCACTGTGCTTAGGTAACAAAGTGTAACATGAGTGAAGGAAAGGGGTGATGGACCAGATATTTAACCTGGCCTGCTTGTAACATTTGCAGGGTTCAGAAAGCATTCAGTTGTGGATCCATATAACATAATATACAAATACTCGAAATGTTTCAGTCACCTTATACAGCATGTTTTATTTAATGGTTTAACTCCTTCCATGACAAAGGTACCTTCATAATGACCCGAAAGGCCAGGTTGGTTGGGATTTAGAATTCTCCAACTCCTCTAGGTTCTGTTCCAATGGTGCAGAAAGAGCTGCCCATCTCCCCTCCCCCTGCCCATGCCCTGGCTCTGAGACCAGGCCCCAGTCTCTGTTCTGGGCACACAAGCCCCCTTGGGCCTGGGAGCACATGCGCTGGCAGTGCAGTCAGCCCTCCCCAGGCCAGCTCTAAGAGGGGCACGCAGGCCCTGGCAGCAGGCTTGGGACGGTTCAGGGGTGCCGGGTCCCTGGGGCATGGGCTAGCAAGGGCACACTCCTGTTCCCGTGGGCTGGGCTCCTGGCTCTGTAGGGAGGGGTATGGTTGGAAGAGGACCAAAGTGGGACCTCTAAAGCATGGAGCTCAAGAGAGAGGTCCCTCTTGCCTGGGTCTAGAAGCAAAGCTGTATTAACAACGAGCACAGCATAAATACTAACAATCAGAAGCAATTTGAAACCCCTCAAATCAGCCTATACCAAAACCTGTCTATTGGCTTGCCCTTTCTTTTTAAGTAATGATGACAAGGGGCCTGTGCCGCTTGTCTCACCATGTGATTCTTGCCATAAGGAACACATGATAATACATTTTAAAATATCAACAATGGTGACCAAAAAAATTGTGGAAATGTTTAGTTCACTTTAACAGGAATTAGTGGAACACCTACTAAGTGGAACACACAGTGCCTAGCACTTTGGGAAAGAAAGAAAAGCTTTTAAGGTCCCCTCCATTCAGAAGTACACAGTCCAGGGGTGGTAGGGTGAAGGCGGTAGACACACACACACACACACATACTGCACAAATATTTGGACATGAAGGTTCAGAGCAGCACTATTCACAATAGGCAAAAGATAGAAACAATGCAAATGTCCATCATCAGGGGAATGGATAAATAAACTGTGGTGTATTCATAAAAGAGAAATATTATCCAGCCATAAAAATGAAGTACTGGTACAGCTACTATGTGGATGAGCCTTGAAAACATTATGCTAAGTGAAAGAAGTCAGATACAAAAGTTCCCATATTGTATGATTTCGTTTATAGGAAATGTCCAGAATGGGTAAATTCATAGAGTTGGAAAGCAGATTGGTAGCTGCCAGGGAGTTGGGGGGTGGAGAAATGGTGACGGCTTAATGGGTACAGGGTTTGGGGGTGATGAAATGTTTGGAACTAAAGAGGTGGTGGTTGCACAAAATTGTGAATGTCACTGAATTGTTCACTTTTAAACGGTTGATTTTAAGTGAATTCACCTCGATTTTAAAAATAATGCTGATAAAACTTAGAATATGGTATGAGCTACCACAGAATATAAGAGAAGGTATCAATACTACCAAGAGAGCACTTGGGAAGCCTTAACTAAATGCAGAAATGAGGCTGTCTAGTCTCAAACCACCAGGCCTTTCCCCTTTTCTGATGCTCAGATCAAACATGACTTCACCTCTTTCCCTCTTAAATAGAGTCTAAATATCAAGCTTATTTTCTCCCTTTCCTCTCTTAATTTTTCTCGCTTTTTATTAGGAGATACTTCAGACCTATATGAAGGTACAAGGAATACTACTATAAACATCTATTTACCCACAACGCAGCTCAGGAAATGTAGCATTACCAATACAGTTGAAGCCCACTGTGCAGCCCTCCCCAGTAGGATCCCTCTCCTTTTCCTTCCCCAAGGAGTAACCGCCGTCCTAAGTGTGGTGTTTACCTTTCCATGGCAGCCTCTCGGGATGCTACACTTGCAGACATCTTTCACATGCATCCTTTTTACCTCAATACATGGTGACTTGAATGTTCATAAACACGGTATCGTGTTTGCATCCTTCTGGAACCAGCCTTTCTCTTACGCATTTTCTGCTGCCACCACCCATTCTTACTCCTCTGGGTCTCAGCTCCTGTGAGTTCTCATCTCCTCCCCTGCCCAGCCCTTGCCATCTTGTTCAGTTTACCCACAACTGTCCCAAGCCAGTGAGCGAAGGCTGATCCTACCATAGGTGGGTCTCAGCTTCTTCCCCTGTGGCTCTAAAGCAATGCTCCCCAAACCGTAGCTGCATCAGAATCCCCCAGAGGGCTTGTTAAAATACAGATTGCCGGGCCCCATTCCCTGAGTTTCTGATTCACAGGTCTTGGGTGGAGCCTAAGAATTCTTGGGTGATGCTAATGATGCTATTTTGGGGACCAAATTTAGAGAACCACTGCTCCAAATCAGTGTCTGTGCTCAGGCTCAGCAGTGCCATCTGGCCTCCAGGCAAGCCAGGCCATCCGTGAAGTTTCCTTCAAAAGCACACAGCAGTACTGGGAAAAATACATAGAAAACGAGTCATGTGTAATTGTAAATGTTCTAGTAGCCTCATTAAAAAAGTAGAAGCTGGAGAAAGCAATTTTAATATTACATTTTGTTAACACTGTATTATCATTTCACCATGTGATTAGTTATTCATGAGACTTTATTGCTTACACTTTCAGCACCTCTCGGACTAGCCAGTTTGAATCTCAGCAGCCACACGTGGCTAGTGACTAATGTAGTACACAGCACAGCTCTAAAGGCTTGATCTACATCTCTCTTTACAAAAATTGTCTTAAACTTGACATTTTAATATAGTTGGGCTGCAATAAAAGAATTTAAAACAGGCACCAAATGGTGGAAAGTGATACCGTTCAATGAGGGAAAAGTAGGTCAAAACAAAAGTAAAAGAGATTTGAGTCGGGATTATTTAAGTAAAATCTGCCTGATGACATGATACTATACATAGAAAACCCTAAGGACTCAACCCCAAAACTACTTGAACTGATTAATAAATTCAGCAAAGTAGCAGGATATAAGATTAATATTCAGAAGTCATTTGCATTTCTGTATACCAGCAATGAAATATTAGAAAAGGAATACAAAAATCTGATACCTTTTAAAATTGCACCTCACAAAATCGAATACCTCGGAATACACCTGACCAAAGAGGTCAAGGACCTATATGCCGAGAACTATAAAACTTTAGTCAAAGAAATCAAAGAAGATGTAAAGAAATGGAAAGATGGGAGTTCCCGTCATGGTGCAGTGGTTAACGAATCCAACTAGGAACCATGAGGTTGCGGGTTCGGTCCCTGCCCTTGCTCAGTGGGTTAAGGATCCGGTGTTGCCGTAAGCTGTGGTGTAGGTTGCAGACACGGCTCGTATCCCGCGTTGCTATGGCTCTGGCGTAGGCCAGTGGCGACAGCTCCGATTGGACCCCTAGCCTGGGAACCTCCATATGCCGTAGGAGTGGCCCAAAGAAATAGCAAAAAGACAAAAAAAAAAAAAAAAAAAAAAAAGTAAAGATATTCCATGCTCCTGGATTGGAAAAATCAGTATTGTAAAAATGGCCATACTACCCAAAGCAATCTACAGGTTCAATGCAATCCCTATCAAATTACCCATGACATTTTTCATAGAACTAGAACAAACAATCCAAACATTTATATGGAACAACAAAAGACCCAGAATCACCAAAGCAATCCTGAGAAACAAAAACCAAGCAGGAGGCATAACTCTCCCAGACTTCAAGAAATACTACAAAGCCACAGTCATCAAAACAGTGTGGTACTGGTATCAAAACAGACAGACAGACCAATGGAACAGAATAGAGAACCCAGAAATAAACCCTGACACCTATGGTCAATTAATCTTTGACAAGGGAGGCAAGAACATAAAATGGGAAAAGAAAGTATTCAGCAAGCATTGCTGGGAAACCTGGACAGCTGCATGCAAAGCAATGAAACTAGAACACACCCTCACACCACGCACAAAAATAAACTCAAAATGGCTGAAAGACTTAAATATACGACAGGACACCATCCAACTCCTAGAAGAAAACATAGGCAAAACACTCTCTGACTTCAACATCATCAATATTTTCTCAGGACAGTCTCCCAAAGCAACAGAAATGATAGCAAAAATAAACCCATGGGACCTCATCAAACTGACAAGGTTTTGCACAGCAAAGGAAACCCAAAAGAAAACAAAAAGACAACTTACAGAATGGGAGAAAATAGTTTCAAATGATGCAACCGACAAGGGCTTAATCTCTAGAATATATAAACAACTTACACAACCCAACAGCAAAAAAGCCAGTCAATCAATAGAAAAATGGGCAAAAGACCTGAATAGACTGTTCTCCAAGGAAGATATACAGATGGCCAGCAAACACATGAGAAAATGCTCAACATCGCTGATTATAAGAGAAATGCAAATCAAAACTACCATGAGATACCACCTCACACCAGTCAGAATGGCCATCCTTAATAAATCTACAAATAACAGGTGCTGGAGGGGCTGTGGAGAAAAGGGAACCCTCCTGCACTGTTGGTGGGAATGTAAACTGGTGCAGCCACTATGGAGAACAGTTTGGAGATACCTTAGAAATCTACACATAGAACTTCCATATGACCCCACAATCCCACTCTTGGGCATCTATCCAGACAAAACTCTACTTAAAAGAGACACTTGCACCCGCATGTTCATTGCAGCACTATTCACAATAGCCAGGACATGGAAACAACCCAAATGTCCATCAACAGATGATTGGATTAAGAAGAAGTGGTATATATACACAATGGAATACTACTCAGCCATAAAAAAGAATGACATAATGCCATTTGCAGCAACATGGATGGAACTAGAGACCCATACTGAGTGAAATGACCCAGAAAGACAAATACCATATGATATCACTTATAACTGGAATCTAGTATCCAGCACAAATGAACATCTCAGAAAAGAAAATCGTGGACTTGGAGAAGAGACTTGTGGCTGCCCGACAGGAGAGGGAGGGAGTGGGAGGGATCAGGAGCTTGGGGTTATCAGATACAACTGAGAAATGATTTACAAGGAGATCCTGCTGAGTAGCATTGAGAACTTTGTCTAGATACTCATGTTGCAACAGAACAAAGGGTGGGGAAAAAAATGTAATGTATACATGTAAGGATAACTTGATCTCCTTGCTGTACAGTGGGAAAAAAAAACTGCCTGTATTTCAGTTTATTAATTTAAAACCTACTTTTAACTAGAACAAATGCTATGAAATACATCTGTAAAAGAGGGAAGTCATACATGAGTGGATATTGCTTTTTGGGGTGTTGAATTTTGGAAATGGAATCATGTTAATAAAATTCTCATGGGCTTCTGAAAAATGATAAATGCAAAAGTCGGGAGCAACAGATCTTTTCTTCTTGCTCTATCTTCTTCCTATTCCTCTCAACTGCAGGATGAAATGAGAAAAAATTCACAATTATACAGCATTAACCCGCACCGGGGACTTTCTAAATCTAAGAAAACGGTTAGCCTCATGTACACACCTGCTGCACTGGAGCGCTATAGCTCAACTACTAGAGAAGAATAACACGTTTTCCTCTTGCACCTTGGATTCTGGGTGCTTGTACAACCAATGGCTTCAATCATGTGATCATAACAACCTTGTCTCCCTCTTGCCTAACACCATAAATATTTTTTCCCCCTTGAGAGGCCATTCTGGGATTTAAATTAATTTCTCCACCTTAAAAGCCTGTGCCCATGGCACAAATGATACTCCCTCACCCTCCTAGACCCTCGGTTTCCATATCTAGTATATGAGAAGGCGGCTGTTATTATGAAATACACCTGTGAAAATGCAGGAAGAGAAAATGTTATTTAAATATGCTCAAAGACAAGATAGGCCTTAAGACTTCATTACCAATTCAGTGGTAAACAATAGGCATACGATGACTAAGTTTCTTTTATTTTGACTGTCACATAACATAAAAAATCTAAACTGAACAAATGTTTAGGTATCACTAAATGTGATCCTACTCGAAATTCTTAGCTTTCTACTATTTGTAAGTGTCACATTCTAAAAGGTGTTCTCTTAGTACAGGAGACTGCACTTCTGTAGCCAGGTAATGAAGGCCCCATCAGTACTTTCACTGCTGCTTCTAGAAACTGTTTTCTAAACAAATGCTGGTTTGAGGTACTGATACATTTACAACTTGTTAGTAGTCTTACAGGTAGAAGATGAAAGACCTCACAAGAACAAATGAGTAGACATGAAGTGTATTTCAGTACATAATGCATTTTATTAACATTCTGAGCAGGCAAAATTGAATCGTTAAACTAGTTTTAAACTTTTTCTTAGTTTACTGGGAGAATTAAAAAGCCAAAAGCCCCAAACTGGTAGATGCCAGGAACAGCTGGGTGATTTTCAAAGTTATACACAGATACCTGGGTCTTCACGGCCTGCCCTCGGCTGGGCCCAGATTCTTTTCGGGTTCTTCTTGGTTTTTGTTAAACTTCCCTTTTTCTGTTTCAGATTCAGCACCTTGGGCCTCTTCATTGGATTTCCCATTCTGATATTTTGTTGTTTCTTGGGTGAAGAAGAAGAATACAGATTTTGAGACCAGACACAGGACGAAAAATCCCTATTCATCAAGTAGTGATACCCAGTAGTCTACCCTCAGAAGCAGGAGGATGGGAGCAGCCCAGGAAAGAGTAGCTGGGCACCCTCCTTCCCACTGATACAACACTTCCCTGGCCCTCACTTTTCTGCTGCTTGATGGTTTTCAGTGACATTATTTCTCTTTTTGCAGTAAATCTGCCACCCTGTGCAGCTGATGACTTCTGGCCCTTCAGAGAAGCAGCAAAGTGTCTGGGTCTGATGCACTCTGTATGTTTTGGTCAGAACTTTCTTGCAAAAATATTTTGCCTTGAAGACAAATTCTATGGTGCAGCTCATTAGTTCCTCAATCCCCTGAATGTTTCACGTTTACCAGGGGCTCCCGCATAGTTCCTCATGTTTTGGGGTCAACTCTAAGACTCCCGATATTTTTTTTAAGCCACGAACCCAGCATGGGTTCCTTTTTCTTCGCTTCCTCCTAAGCTCCCTCCCGAACACCCACCTCCACTGACATTGACCTGTGGGCTCATGAGTGGCACGGATAATCTCGGAACCCTGACGGGGCTGGCAGAGGGCAGCAGGTTCCCCGAACCCGTGAAGGCCCTTAGGGGGCTGGGCTCCCCCTGGGCCCCTGTGGCCTTCAGTTCCCACAGGCTCCGCCGGCCGCTCACCGTCGGCGGCAGGGGACGCCACCTGTGGTGGGGACTCCTCTTTTGGCCCTTCACCCGCCGCTCACCGTCAGGGTCAGGGGCCGCCATGGCCAGCTGCCACACGCTGGCCGTGTCCTGGGCCTCTTCGGCCAGCTCTTCCTCGGCGGCCTCCCAGGCTGAGGCCTCCTCCTCCGCCTCCTCCGTGGCCTCGGCCTCCGTGGGCCCCTCTTCCGGCCTCTCGGGCCCCTGGAGCTCCAGGGCCATTCTGCCAGGCGAGCGAGGCCGAGGGTGCACTGTCACGCGGCCGCCGCGAGGCCGGATGAGGATGTGGTCGTTGTAGTAGATGCGGTGCAGCAGGGAGTGCACCAGATCCAGAAACATGATGCGGAAGCCCGCCATGGGGAACTGGTGCGCGTCCACGGCCACGTCCAGACCCTCCTCTCCCTCCCCCTCCCCCTCCTCCTCGGCCGGCCCGATGTCCGAGTCCTCCTCAGCGCTCCCGCCCTCCAGGGCCACCGCCCCTGGGCCTCCCTCCGCCCCCGCGACTCCCGCCGCCCCAGGGCCCGGGGCCGTGTCGCCCCCACTGGGCCCGGTGTCGCGCTCCACCTCATCGCTGGTTCTGGCCTCCCCCGCCGCGCTCAAGGCCGGGTCTCCATCTCTCGCGGCCGACATGGCACCAGGCAGTTACCTCGACGTCAACAGGGAGCCTGCCGATCGCCTGTGGGGACAGGCGAAGGTGGTGGCCACCCAGGTAGCTGCCCTGAGGGGAAGCTGTGGGCAGCGGGTGGCGGGTGAAGGGCCAAAAGAGGAGTCCCCACCACAGGTGGCAGGAGGCTGACACAGGGAGGGCCCAGGGAGGCTGGGCACCAGACAGCAGATGGCCAGGCCACAGGTGGGGGCGGGCCAGAAGAGTAGACAAAGGGCCACGCCCCCTCGTCACGAGGTCCAAGCTCATTTGCTGAGAAGTGAGGATTGACATACCCTGGGTCCAATGGATAACCAGGGCCCAACGGTTCTAGGGTTACTCACGGTCAACTCCTGGTTCTTTGACACCTTAGGGTTCTCTATGTTTTGTTCAGGTCTTTAAAGGTTCTAAAAGGCTCTTGTCCTTTCGATTTCGCGATTTTCTGAAAAACTGTTTCTGAAGGCACCCTGGGCCATGTTGACTGTGAGGGGCTCCCCAATTTCCACCTGGTAATGGGTCATGTGAATAGGGACGGGGTCATAAAGGTTGTATAGCTCAGACATTAACGGTAGTAAAAACCTCTCAAGAGAAGAATTTGGATGATTTAATTTGGCTAAGGATACTTGGGAAAGAATAGACAAGATTGAAACGGGTGCAGTCAGAACTGAATGTTGAAGTAATAAACGTCAGGAGCTATAAGGTGTATAGTGAACCTGGACAAATTCCCATAAAGCCTCCAAAGATTTAATAAAGAGAGCGTTCTTTTAAAGGGCCAGATCATCTCCTAAGAGCTAAGCATGACAGTCTGTCAGACATTAAAAGGGCAGGCTTCCTAGGATGTTTCTGAGGCAACAGTCTGAGCCTTTTTATTGATTTCAAGATCTGTTTAATCAAAACCTCAAATGTAACTAATTCTGAAAATTATGGAGAAATTAACTGCTATTTTATACTCATTCTTTAAAAAGTTTTGTAACACTAAAAATGTTTTTTGAAAAAACAGCAAATAATATCTAGGTATTATATTTAGTAAAAGTAGTACTAATCTATGATGGTAAGGGGAGATTTTTTTTTCCTATTACAAAACCAACCAAATTTCAATGTTTTTATTCTTCCTGTGGTTTCACCTCAAGCATGGAGCATGGTATCATCACTGGTTTAAATTTGGAAGGCATTTGTTTAACTTTGGAAAGCAATGTCAAAAATCTCTAATCCATAATCCTCACTATAAAGACAACAAAGATGAGGCAGAATCCCAATCTGAGGTCTAGAGTAGATTTTAACATCCCTTCTCCAACCTGCCCTGGCCCCATGTGATCTCAGAACAGTTACTTATCATTTCTACGCCTCAGTTTTATCATCTATATAATTGGAGTTCATACTCTGCATTTAGTCAAGATTTGAATTAGGTAGATGGAATGAGATGGGATTATATCAGGATATTTCAGCAAATAGTTGAAAATGTTTTCCTAGTCTGACTTTTGTCTTCTAAGTTGGTTAGTATTTCTAGGTATTAGCTTTCATTCTTATGTTGCAAAATCTAATAATAATTTCTTTTTCATGGCTTTAACATTGTAAGTTTGGAAATATTTTCTCATCCAGAGATATACTCTACACTTTCTTCTTTTTGGAGGTCTTCTGAGTGTTTACATTTAACTCCTTAATCCACTTGAAATTACTAGTGACAAATAGTGTTAAGATTAAAATCCCAGTTGATTTTACACAGCTCACCTATAACACTATTTGTTATGTAATGCCCCCCATAATATGTAGCCCTTTAGCACTTTCTATAAAAGTAGAAGAGATGCAAGAAAAGCACACATTCTTCCAAAATTTCAGAGCTGGAAAGGCCTTTAAATATTGAATCGAGGACTGTTTTTAAAATGCTTTCTCTAAAGACCTAGAGCTGCTAACTGGCTTCCCCAAGGTCACGTCACTTAATGGAAGAGCCAGGTCTAGGACCAACCTCCTGACCTTTAATTTAAAGTTGAAACAGACCTTATGCATGCAGCTTCAGGAGAAACTTGATAGCTAAATTTTCATTAATCAGGCACAATGTAAATAGCCATGAGTTGAGGGCCTCTCAAAGTCCCAGACTAGACTTCCCTATCCTTAGTCAATCAGCAAGTATTTACTAAGCACCAACATATAATGCCTCAGGTAGGACTTTGCCAAGGATGGAGATGCAAGTGCCATCATCTCTGGTAACTGTCTATTTGGGAGAAAAGACTGCATGTTGAGAATGAAAAAACAAAAAACAGCAGCCTTGACATTCAGAGCTGGACTAGCACTCACGGCTAGGTCATCTTATTTTCCTATTGGACATGAACAATGTCATAGAACACCAGCATCAGACATGGGTCACTCTGAGCCCATGATGAAAGTATACAAAACAAGGCCACTTTAAATTTGTTTACATAGGAACAAAAACAAGGTCTCACATTACTAAACATCCTCCTCTCTTGGTTAAAATGAGGATCTACCACTTTTTTTTTTTTTTTTTTTTTTACCAATTACAGCTTTGTCCCGGTTCTAGTTTCCTCTCCCTATAGATAAGATTTATTCAAATACAGATCACAGCATTACCCCAGCTATCTAAAGTCATCTAGTCTATAGCAAACCCCTGTTTCCTTGAAAACTTCCCCCAAATAACTCAGCCAACCCCCAACTGATATAATAGATTCTCTGACACTTGTTATTGAGACATCACATGGTTCCCCCATGGTGTGTGTTCTCCCTCACTGTAATGAATAATAAACCCAACTTACTCAACTACAGGCATGTTCCTGTGATCTCTGGCTAGAGGACACTGACAATGTAAATCATTTCTGTCTTTACACTGTAATAGATTGACTCAACCAAGTGAGTCAGGAGGCATCATAATTGGGCTTTTTTTCCGAAAAGGCTTCCTGGAGGAGGGAGGACTTGGACTGAAAAGATGGCAACATGCCCTGAATGAGGACAGTAAAGGCAGGATGTTATCTCCATATGGCCCCTATTAAAATGTGCTCGTAACCCTATAGAGTCCCTGGCTGTAAGAAAAGCCTGAGCCTTGAGGTAGGGAAAGGAAGCAGATGTTGCTTCTGGCCAGAGGGCAGACCTGGGTGATGTGACGGAAGTCCTGTGGTGAGGAGGGTGCCAATCTATTGCACACTATGATAGGGCTGCCTCCACTCTTCCTTAGCAGAAGCACATACTCCCAGGTAGATGTTTTTTTTTTTTTTTCCTATGAGTATTTCTGCTTTCTTTACCTCCTTCATGTCTCCATCCATTCTTTTTTTTCAGAACTTTCAATAGGAAAGTGATGATTATTTACTTTGGAGGAAATAGCATGTTACAGAACAAAAGTCATGTAAGTGTTTTTCTTTACATCATGAAAAACTGGGCTGTGCACTTGAAGCTAGAGGACAAACGCTCCAGACCCTGGTCATTCAAACCTTCACTAAGTACATATCAAGCACCGAGTACATATCACTGAGTACAGTGTGCTTGGAATTGTGTTAAGGTTTAGGGACTCACAGGTACCTAAGACCTATGGCTTGTCCTAGTTCATAGTCTGGAGTGTTAGACAAACACTTGGACAATGATGACACAAGGTGTCAAGTGCTCTAGCAGGGCTGAGAACAAAGTTCTTTGGAAGCATGGGAGAGTGAATGATTAGCTGGGGCAGGGGTGGGTTGGAGGAAGAGAGATGAAGGAGTTGGACTGGTATCTGGGAAAGTGCTCAGGAGGGGATCCTGAAATGAAGATTTCAACTGGCAATGAAAAGGGGGGCAGAGGTTACAACAGGTAAAGAAAGCAGAGGTATGTGGGTGTGTACCTACCCAGGAAATTAAATGGTTGGAGTATTGGGAAGAGTGGCAGGTGGGAATTTAAAGCAGATTGGGGCCATGAATGCTTCAGTATGGAATTTGCCCTTTGTCCTTAAAAGTAGGTTGGCCTCCCAAAGAAACAACCATTGAGATGGTGGTAGAGTTAGCAGATGAGTTTGTGGTGTATTTAGGAACAAGTAAAGTCAAGGAAAAAGTCTGCTAAGGCCCTCCAAGGTTTTCCAGCAAGTTTTAGTATCCACACTTTTCTCTCTGTAAAAATAAGATATATTCTTTGTCCAACAGATGATAAAACAGGCCAAAACAAGGAATCAAAAATCATGTATATCTTGTGCATACAAATCAATAAGAAAATAAGCCAATTGAAAAATAAGCAAGGGACTTGGGTAGATAAATCATAGATAAATACATATGGTTTTTAAACATATGGACAAATGGCTTTTGAACATATGGACATATGCTCACACTCAATGCAAATTAAAATGATATTGAGGTAATGATCATTAGCATTTATTAAGTACTTGTAGGTTGGGCACTATTTTAAACACTTGCATAGATTATTTTATTTACTCCTTGCAACAACTGTATGATGTGAGTACTATTATTACCCATCTTTTGAAAATAAGGAAACCAAAACACTGAGAGGTTTAGCAATGTTCCCAAGGAGACACAGCCAGTAAGGAGCAGAACTTGAATTAAGAAAATAAAAAGCACCCTTAATTTCACTACCCAGAAATAATCACTCTGCTATTTAGTACATGGTTTTCTTTTTCCAGGTTGGTAAGAAACTACAATTCTTTTTTTTTTTAACTATAATGATTTTTATTTTTTCCATTATAGCTGATTTATAGTGTTCTGTCAATTTTCTTCTACACAGCAAGGTGACCCAGTCACACATATATGTATACATTCTTTTTTCTCACATTATCATACTCCATCACAAGTGACCAGACATAGTTCCCAGTGCTATACAGCAGGTTCGTATTGCTTATCCATTCCAAAGGCTATAGTTTGCATCTATTAACCCCAAATTCCCAGTCCCTCCTACTCCTTTCCCTTCCCTCTTGGCAACCACAAGTCTGTTCTCCATGTCCATGATTTTCTTTTCTGTGGAAAGGTTCATGTGTGCCCTATATTAGATTCCAGATATAAGTGATATCATATGGTATTTGTCTTGCTCTTTCTGACTTACTTCACTCAGTATGAGAGTCTCTAGTTCCATCCATGTTGCTGCAGATGGCATTCTTTTGTTCCTTTTTATGGCTGAGTAGTATTCCATTGTGTATATATACCACATCTTGCTAATCCAATTGTTCTGTTGATGGACATTTAGGTTGTTTCCATGTCTTGGCTATTGTGAATAGTGCTGCAATGAACATGTGGGTTCATGTGTCTTTTTCAAGGAAAGTTTTATCCAGATATATGCCCAAGAGTGGGACTGCTGGGTCATATGGTAGTTCTACGTATAGTTTACTAAGGTACCTCCATACTGTTTTCCATACTGATTGTACCAACTTACATTCCCATCAATAGTGCAGGAGGGTTCCCTTTTCTCCACAGCCCCTCCAGCAGTTGTTATTTGTGGATTTATTAATGATGGCCATTCTGACTGGTGTGAGGTGGTACCTCACGGTAGTTTTGATTTGCATTTCTCTAATAATCAGGAATGTGGAGCATTTTTTCATGTGTCTGTTGGCCATCTGTATGTCTTCTTCGGAGAAATGTCTATTCAGGTCTTTGGCCCATTTTTCCATTGGTTTGTTGGCTTTTTTGCTGTTGAGTTGTATAAGTTCTTTGCATATTTTAGAGATTAAGCCTTTGTCAGTTGCATCATTTGAAACTATTTTCTCCCATTCTGAAAGTTGTCTTTTTGTTTTCTTTTGGGTTTCCTTTGCTGTGCAAAAGCTTTTCAGTTTGATTAGGTCCCATTGGTTTATTTTTGCTTTTATTTCTGTTGCTTTGGGAGACTGACTTGAGAAAACATTTGTAAGGTTGATGTCAGAGAATGTTTTGCCTATGTTATCTTCCAGGAGTTTGATGGTGTCTTATCTTACATTTAAGTCTTTAAGCCATTTTGAGTTTATTTTTGTGCATGGTGTGAGGGTGTGTTCTAGTTTCATTGATTTACATGCAGCTGTCCAGTTTTCCCAGCACCATTTGCTAAAAAGACTGTTTTTTTCCCCATTTTATATTCTTGCCTCCTTTGTCGAAGGTTAATTGACCATAGGTGCCTGGGTTTATTTCTGGGTTCTCTATTGTGTTCCATTGGTCTGTATATCTGTTTTGGTACCAGTACCACACAGTCTTGATTACTGTGGCTCTGTAATATTGCCTGAAGTCTGGGAGAGTTATGCCTCCTGCTTGGTTTTTGTTCCTCAGGATTGCTTTGGCAATTCTGGGTCTTTTGTTGTTCCATATAAATTTTTGGACTGTTTGTTGTAGTTCTGTGAAAAATGTCATGGGTAACTTGATAAGGATTGCATTGAATCTGTAGATTGCCTTGGGTAGTATGGCCATTTTTACAGTATTACGTCTTCCAACCCAGGCGCATGGAATACCTTTCCATTTCTTTGAATCCTCTTTAATTCCTTAATTAATGTTTTATAGTCTCAGCATATGAGTTTTTCACCTAAAGACCTGAATAGACATTTCTCAAAAGAAGATATACAGATGGCCAACAGAGACATGAAAAAATGCTCAACATCACTAATTATTAGAGAAATCAGATGAAAACTATCATGAGGTACTGCCTCACACCAGTCAGAATGGCCATTGTTAGCAAGTTAACAAATAACAAAAGCTTGAGAGGGTGTGGAGAAAAGGGTACCCTCCTGCACTGTTGGGAATTTAAATTGGTACAACTACTGTGGAAAACAGTATGGGAAACTAACTACAGAACTACCTTATGACCCAGCAATCCCACTCTTGGGCATATATCAGGACAAAACTTTGCTTGAAAAAGGTACGTGTACCCATATGTTCATTGCAGCACTATCCACGATAGCTAAGACATGAAACTACCTAAATGTCCATTGACAGATGAATGGATTAAGATGTGGTATATATACACAATGGAATACTACTCAGCCATAAAAAGGAACAAAAGAATGCCATTTGCAGCAACATGGACGGAACTAGAGACTCTCATACTGAGTGAAGTAAGTCAGAAAGAGCAAGACAAATACCATATGATATCACTTATAACTGGAATCTAATATAGGGTACAAGTGAACCTTTCCACAGAAAAAAAACTCTTGGACTTGGAAAACAGACTTGTAGTTGTCAAGGGGGAGAGGGAGTGGGATGGACTGGGAATCTGGGGTTAATAGATGCAAAGCAAACTATTGCATTTGGAGTGGATAAGCAATGAGATCTTGCTTATAGCACTGGGAACTATATCTAGTCACTTATGATGGGGAATAATGTGAGAAAAATAATGTATATATGTATGTGTGTGTGACTGGGTCACTTTGCTGTACAGTAGAAATTGACAGAATACTATAAACCAAGTATAATGGAAAAAATAAAAATCATTTTTAAAAAAGACAAAAAAAAAAGATAATAGTAACCACCCCTCAGGGTGTTTGTGAATATTTAACATGATAATATACAACAAACTTTATCAGAATTAAGGGTTATTAGTGAGGTTTGTCAGGGTCTCCTCACTTTCTTAGCATGCAGTTTTTTTCAGAGGAAGCAAAATTTTAATGTAGTCCTCTTGCCCACCCTCTGTCAGTAAATGCTTGCCCCCTATATGGAAGAAATGTCCCTCTCCCCCTTTTTTATGTTCTTAGTTGTTTTCATGGGACTCTTCCTCCCAAATTGTCCCATGGCTACCTCCTCCTCAGAATTCAGGTTTTAGTCAAAGAGCACTCACAGGGGATGGTCCCTGACTACTCTAACTAAAGCTGTCACCTACTGTCACTCCAATCACTCTCATATCACCACCCCGTCTATTTCCTTCACAGCTTCGAACTTTTCCCATTTAACAAATTTTAATCTTTGTTTTTATTATCCCTATCCCCACTCCTCTGCCTCCTCAACTACCACCAAGAGTTAAATGCCACAAAGTCATGGCTTATTGTATGTTTTCTTTACTCATGTGTCCCCTAAACACCTAGAACAGTGCTTGGAACAGAGTAAATACTCAAACATTTATTACATGACTATAAACAACTTGCTTCTCTATATTGGTTAATTGTACATAGTATAAAACCAAATGTTATTATATTGTAGGATCACATTTATGAATTTGGAGAGCCCTCAATGGGTGAGATTGGAGTTGAGCCTTGAATTTCTGTAAAGTATTGATTTCTCTAGATACCAATACATCTCACATTGCCAGAAGGTAAAACTATCTTTAGATTGAGGGGGGCAACTTCGTAGACAAAAGTGTCTTTTAATTTGGCAATTGAAAGTATATATACGATTTCAGGGAGTTGCACCAGTGTTAATATTTGTTTGCTTTGTTCTTAACTTACTCTAAATTGCAACTTGGGCAGATGAGAGAGGTTACATGTTAGGCAACTTGCTGTCTCTGCATATAAGTTCAAATTGTCTAACATTTTCTCCTCCTGCTTTGCCATAGGGTCTGATATGGCTCATCCTAGCATCATTTTATAGAATCTTTCAGAGATAAGTACCTTGTAAATTAACGTGGTATCACAACCAACCTGAAAGTATTACTTCAAGGCAGGGTCTTGAAATGGAACAGAAAATTTGAGAGAAGGCATGAGTAATGTAATGGAGGAAAGATCTGGGGCATGGGGTGCTCCCAGGGAAAGGGAGGTCTATATGGGGAGCGGCAGTGGGTGACCCTGTTCTAGTGCCTGGCGATAATGGAGTTGGGGATGGGGCAGAAGCCACTGCCTGAGAATGAAGAGGAGGGCACTGGGAAAAGAGGCAGAAGAACTAGGGATGCAAGTTTTGTTTCATTTTCATAGCTTTATCTCAGGTCACCTTGTCTCTGGAGGTACTTGGTTCTTTAAGACAGAAAGATAATAAGACCCTTTGAGGTTCCAAATGTGAAGAGCTTAAGATATAAGGAGGCTTATACGAAACAGATTGGGAAGTATGCTGTTACAACATATGGGGGAAAAGTCATTAATGGCATTTGGATTACGTATCTAAGTAACCTTAACTAATTGGAGAAACAGGGCCTTCTCAAACTCCCTTTCTCTGATCAACTACATTTGCACCCACTTTCTCATGTAGAGTCTAGAGTTTAGGACTATTTACTACTTAAAGTCATATATATATGACTATATATTTTCTTTTTAGGGCTGCAGGTGCGGCATATGGAAGTTCCCAGGGTAGGAGTTAAATTGGACCCTCAGCTGCCTGCTTACAGCACAGCCACAGCACTGAAGGATCCAAGTCACATCTGCGACCTACACCACAGCTCACGGCAATGCTGGATCCTTAACCCACTGAGTGAGGCCTGGGATCGAACCTGCATCCTTATGGAGACTAGTTGGGTTCTGTTACCACTGAGCCACAACGGGATCTCCCCAACTATAGCAACATTAATACAAACACTAACACGAACCTCCTCAGTGCCCAGGTAATCTCCCTCTAGTTTAAGAAATGAAACATTAGAAATGGAGTTGAAGCTCTGCTCATCCTTTCTTCAAAGAACAAGTGGTGTCGTGGATTTGTTGTTTCATTTCCATGCATATTTTTACTTTGCCTACATTTATGGGAATGAAACACATTGTTAAATATACCCTTATAGCCCAAAATACATAGTATTTTTTGCATGTTGTAAAACTTTATGTAAATGGCATTGTAGTATCTGTATTTTTCTGTCACCAGCTTTGCAACACTTTTCTCCAAAACCACCACCCAATCATTACCCTCAGAGAGGTAGGTAGCTCAGGCCCAGGGAGTTCTAGTCTCCTCCCCAGGTGAGTCTTTGCTGTCCTGGTCACTTTACCTGCAATACTTTCAAGCCAGTGAATTAAGGCTGGTCTTACCTTAGGTGAAAGTGAGCTTCTTCTCCTGTGTTGCCTTAGCAAAGGTGCAGGGCTGGGTTCAGCTGCCCCACGTGGTCTCCTAGATCATCACATTGGGAGCCACGCTTGAGAACCACTGCTCTACAGCATCTTTTCCCCATTGGTATTTTAGCCTTCCTTCAACAAAATAATCTGATACAAGTTGACCTAAAGGTGAAAAGATAGTATTCCTAGAAGGTAGAATGCTACCAAAACTGCTTTGTTAAGTTTAAATGTATTTCATGACAAAGTATAAAATAAAGATAAGACATTTTTAACTCCTGAGTGATGAATCACCTGACTCTGTTTCTTTTACTTGAATCATCAGTACAAAGACCCTCAAGTAAACTAACAGTTACTGAAGATGGTCTTACTGGAACTCTTAACTATGCACATGGTCAGGTTAAAAGTGCATTGTTGGAGTTGTCATTGTGGCATAGCGGAAACGAATCTGACTAGGAACCAAGAGGTTGTGGGTTCGATCCCTGGCCTTGCTCAGTGGGTTAAGGATCTGGTGTTGCTGTGAGCTGTGGTATAGGTTGCAGACGTGGCTCAGATCCCACATTGCTGTGACTGTGGCTGGCATCTGTAGCTCTAATTGGACCCCTAGCCTGGGAACCTTCATATGCAGTGGATGTGGCCCTAAGAAAAAAAAAGTGCATTGTTTATTTGTTAGTACAAGAGACTGGATTTCTATGACACAATGATGAAGGTACAAGTCATACAAGCTAGCTTGAAAACTATTTCAGTTGATTTCTCAGGAAGTTTTTCTAAAGCACTCTTGGTTTCCATTATGGATTCTGATATTTTTCAGCTGTAGGCTCATAGCTTTGACAAAAGTACTTAACAAGAACCAAACTATGGAAGTTCAAGGATGCAGTGAATTCTACATTTGGCAGAAAAGTGGGGACCACTGAAATTCTAAGAAAGCACTGGTCTTAAAACCTTCTAAAACTTCTTATTTAGCCACCTAGATTTTTTTTAAAAAGAAGCTATTAGCAGCACAGTTTGTTGAGGCTATTCTTTAATGATACATATCACCCGTGGCTCACTGCCCCTTGCACCCTGCACCCTGCAAAACTGCATTTGTTTTAGGGTTCTCCTTCTCCTTCTAGTTAATCTTTTTCTTCCTCTCTCTTTTCTTTTTCTTTTCACTTGATTTTTTCCCCTATGTCATAGTCATTGTCATTCTATGTGCCTTGTCCTGTCCCATATAATATTGATTTTGTATGCTCATGGAAAAAAAAACACAATTGATGATCTTCAAGAATTTTAGCTGTAACAACCCCACTGTACTCCAAACTTCGGCATTTCAGGAGTTCAAAAGTAACTGAAGTATGAGTCTTTGAAAGTTGTTTTGTCCCCTATTCTAGAAGTTCCATTTCCTTTGTTATCAGGTTGCTTAATGCATTCTGAGTGACATTCTTCTTCAATGTACTTGGCACCCAGTGCTGCTTATAATTTGTGGTCCACGAGAGAAGGATCAGAATCATCTGGGTATGACCTTATTATATATGTTTTAGTCAGCACCTCCTTTGAGATACATTCAGAGAAATTCTACTGTGAAACTCATAGGCTCACCAGCATCTGGGAATTTGAGCCAAATATCTTTCAGATGTTCTAAAATAGGCTCATCGAGTTTCTGAACCACATTTTCTGAGTAACTCTGCATTCTTCAAAACTTTCAACCTAAAATAAAAAATTCTTTTTGGGTAGCTTTTACCTTCAGACTTTTTCTAAAGTTTTTTCTTTTGTGTTTTCTCAACAACTGCCTCCTCAACACCTGGTTTCTATTTATTTTCATCATCTGTAGGCTCATAAGATGATTTTGTATCTCTTAGCAAGCAGGTTGATAGAGACAGGCATATTTTCTCCTGGTATCACAAATTGCTTTATGATGTTTGAATTTTATTTTTGCCTATTCTGTCTAGAGTTTTCTTAGGGCATTAAGTCAATAACATTATTCAAGTCTTGAAAGAAGTTTGAACACCCTCCAACTGAATCACCACATTTTTTTTTGGGAGGATTCATCAGCTTGAGGAATTTGCTTCCCCTCAACAGTTCTTTTCTTGTTTCCTGTCCTCAGCAACATGGTTGGCCCCCTCATTCGTGACACATTCCGATGCCAGTGCCACAGCCTCTGTGGCAGAAAATGAGCCTCCTGGGCACAGCTTGAGGGGCTTTTGCTTTCCCACCTCAGGGCCTTTATCTTCCCCCTCAGTAGCTGTGAGGCCAAGTTGCTCAAGTGTCCTGCATCCCCTCATTAAGACAGGAGGCCCAGGAGGGTGTGGGTGGTGAAGGATGATGGGCAGTCCCTCAGCACCATAGTCCCTCAGCATCTTTGGTCCCCCAATCCCTCCTCCTGGCCTTCACCAGCTGCCTCCTCCACACGAAGGTTAATGTCTCCCTACTCCCCTGGGCATCCGTCGTGTCACCTTCCCCTCCTCCCGCTCCATCCTTCACAGCGGCTGCTTCACAGATTGCTGGGTCCCACCCAGAGGTCAGGATTCCGGGGTCTGGGGTGACCTGAAAATTGGCATTTCCAGCAAGTTCCCTTGGGAGGCCGATGCTGCTGGCCTGGGCACTGCGCTTGGAGAACCACGGGTCTGATCTAACTTCCTCATGTCACAGATGGGTCGACTGAGGCAGAACCCCAGCTGGGTTCCAGAATTGCTTCAAATGCTTGCCAGTTGTTACGACTTTGCAATCTCAGTTCACCTTTTCTGAGCCTCAGTTTTCTCATCTACCAAATTGGGGACTAACCTCTGTCCTGCCTACCCCGTGGAGCTTAGTTACAGGTGGCTGCTATTGGGTGGTTGGTTACTCAGGCTTTTAGCAACAACCCTCTGATTTGGCGTGGAGCAGTCACATGGTTATCAGGCCCGTGAACTTAAACAGCTCCCCTCCGGTTACTGGGTCAGAGTTTACTTCCTGCCTTCCCTCCTGTTGAGGACCGAGAGAGGGAGATGCCATCAAATTGGGGTAGGACATAAGCCTTTTGTCCTTTTTGCTGTGTTTTTCTCATTTTGCATTTGCCTCCTGTGTTTGTTACTGTTCCTAAGTATCCTGGTTTTCCTTTTCTCTGTAGAAAATTTCCCAATGTTTTCCTTTTCTGTTTCTTCCATATTCTTTAAATATACAAAATTCCTTACCATCTGATGATGAGACTCTCCAAGGATATCTTTTCTTCTTGTTTTCCTTGTGAATTTTTACGACGTATCTCCTTATCTCTCTGAAGTTATATTGGCATGTGTTATGACGTTTGGATCTCAGTTGATTTTTCCTTTTTTCTAAACAGCTTATCTCTGGCATCCTTTGTTGAGTAATCCTTTACTTGCCCTTGTTGTGTGACTGTGTGTTCTTTAACATTTCTGAGAGTGAGATTTGTGTCCAAACCCCACCCCCAGCCTTTTTTTTAGGTAGGAAAGCTGCAACCCAGAGCAACTAACTGGTTTTCTGAAGGTCATACTATTTAATGGAGAGGCTGTGACTCACACCAAGATTGTTGACTTCTAATTTAATTTTGAGATAGGCTTGCTTCTTATTTATCTAACTGTAGTGGTGGTGATTGACTAATGTCTCTTCATTGTTTTTGTCATGTGTGAATATAGCCTGTATCCCTCAATCTTTCAAAAAATGCTAATGACCATATTTTTACTGTGAAATCTCCTGACCTTTAAACTATTTGGACTAAACACAGTATACTTGCAGCCTATATGTGATCATGTGTTGTTAATATTTAACCTTTTTAAAAAAGGTATTTTTGGTACTGCCATGGGATTTGTAGCTTAGCTTCTGTTCCAGCTATCCCAAACATGGATCATTTAGCTAATGTCAGAAAAGAAGTATTTCCTTATTTCTTATATATCTTTTCTTCTCTAATTAATCTAGTAGAGAAACTTGTGTTAGTGTTCCTGCAAGAGATCAGATGAATTAGATTATTTGAATCAGTTTATGGCATTAATGCTAGCTTTCTGGTTTTTTTTATTTGAATTGTAATCTAGGATTAGACCAATACATGGCCTTCGTTATAGTTCCTGGAGTGATGAAAATACAAGGTCCATAATCAACTTAATGTGATAAAGGAAATACAACTGCGCTGGACTTTTAAGGGAAGCAAACAGAGTAATTGCATACTAGTGCCTTCTTTTTATCCGTCTTTTACTTAACTCACATACAGTCCCGGCTGAGCTTTTAATATCTATCCTTATCTATAGCAGTTTCACAAAAATTTTATCTTCTGACTTCTTGCCTGAATTTCTGTCAGCTAACAAACGTGCTATTAGTATTGAGACAGCAGGCCATTGAGTGCACTGTATAATTAGGAAAGTAATACCTGAGGGACAACTAAGAAGTAAATATTTACAATATGGAGAATAAAAACATCAAGCATTTAAGGGGTGGTATGGCTTTTTGTATTGGAAAATGATGTTATTGTAAAAGTGTTGCCATATGGCCTTTTGTCATTGGTACAGTTTGGTGACAAGATGAAGAAAACCTCATCTGTTTCTCTTCTACCCTGTTTCTTCCTCCTTAATTCAAGCTGTAAGGCTCTCTCATCTTGATGATTACAATATCCTCCTAACTGGTCTTTCTGCTTACACCAATACAGTCTATTCCCAATACAGCAGTCAGAGTGATTCTGTTAATTCATAATTTGGATAATGTCTAAAATCCTCTTTCCAATGAATCCCATATCACATTAAAACCCAAGTAATTCCAACAGGCTTAGAGCCCTCCATGATCTGGACCCTCGTTACTTCTCTAACTTCATATTCTATTTCTTTCCCCATAAGTCTGTTCAGCTACACTGTCTGTACCCATGCAAACTAGGCATTTTCTTCCTCGGAACTTGACCTTGGAATGCCTAACTTTTTGAGAGTTCTTTTCACTATACTTCATTGCTTGATAGAACCTTAAGATTTTAGGGCCAGAGGGACTTTGGCTGACTCTAGGCCTATAAGTGAGATCCCACCATTCAAAAAAGGTAAAATAATATGGAAAATTTCCCCAAATACCCTATTCTTATGGTAGATTACTGTCATTAATCAGTAGCCATCACAATCCATCCCTTTTACATAATACATAAAAATTTATTGATACTTTAACAAACCCTCTCCTATTTAAGGCTGATATTGGAGGATAGCATCTTGTAGTGAAGGCTGCTTTGCACTGAGCTTCTCAAGACCCAGTTTTGCCTGCCTTGTCAAAATTTGCATTACAGTCCAGAAATCTAGAGTGTTAGAAATTACTGTAGAGATGGTCTACGTAGGTTATCTAATAAACATGAATATATGTAAAAACATAAGTCTGTCTTTAATTCTGAAGGTGTGTTCATGAAATCACTAACATTAATCCAGATAAAATAAGAATATGGATTAATTGCCAAATGTGTTCCCATGGCGCCTTCAAAAGATCAAATTTATCAAACTTTTTTCTGCAAATATGAACCCCATATAACTTGTAAGAATAAATTACATAGGCCAGGCAGTATTTGGAATTTGGGTTCCCTGCCTTTTAGGAGCTTTGGGAAAATAATGGAGTAATATGGCCCTTTACATTTTTTTTTTTAACCAGGTCTTGTCTTTACGTATTCACTCTGAAAGACAGAGTGGCCTTCAGGGAAAAGAATGTAAATTGCTAAGGAGAAGTCTTCGAAGCCAAGGTCTGCATAGTTAGAATGTGGATGGGTTTCCTGCTGTTATATACTGAAAGGTACTCTTTTTTGGGCCCCCATACTGTTAGCCAAATTTCAGACCTGTGAGGAAAAAAGTATAGCAAATGTTGCCAGTGAGAGAGATGAGGTTCTTGCTGCTTTTCCTTCCTTCTTCCCTGAGGTGACCAGGAACCATCCAACAATTGGAGTTTTCTGAGAGCTTGAGTGATCTAGAAAGAGAAACACTGTAATAGACTATTCTTTTCTAACTTGGCTATAGATAGGAATCAACTAAGGTACTTCTTTAAAATTATATTTCTCGAGTTTCCTGGTGGCCTAGTGGGTTAAGGATCTAGTGTTGTCACTGCTGTGGCATGGGTTTAACCCCTCGCCTGGGAGTTTCTGCATGCGATGGGCATGGCCAAAAAACTAGATTTCTAGTATCAGAATTGTTGGAGATAAATGCTGAGAATGTGTACTTTAACAAGTGGTTCGGTTCATTTTGATGCATTAAGAATTTAAGAACCATTGGTTAGAATTTAAGGCCATGATCTTTAGAGTCATGCGAACTTCAAAGTCAAGCTTTGACATATACTAACTGTACTTAAAATCTAATCCTCCTCATGTTCCCATTCACTTGCACTCCCATACTATCCTGTGTGATAATCACCTCTCAAATGTGTATGATCAGTTAGATGGGATCTAATTTCTTCCTTTAGGGCAAAGTCTAATATGCTGTCGTAATGAAGATTTCCATCAAATTTTAATTAAGATAGAAATTTATTTGCATTAATGGAATAGTTCAGAGATGAGTGGATCAGGTCTGGCGTGGTGGCTTTGATCTCAGAGAGACAGCAGTGATTGATGTCTTGAAAATGAGATCTTAATTCTCTGCTCAGGATTTGAACCTGGGAAGCCTGGTTGAAAACCAGAATCCTAGCCACGAGACTAGCTAGAGGCTAGAATCAGAATTTCCCTGATGCTTGTCCCCCATTAAAAGCCAGAATGTTTCAAGGAGGCAAAGACTTTTAAAAACAGGTATAAAGTTTATTATTAAAAACACAGTACAACATATGGGAGAGCACACAGAGAATTAGTTTAAGACAAAGGCAAGGCAGTAAAATACCCAAAAGAGGAGCATGGGTGTGGGCGTCCTCCTCAATGAGGAGCACACCAGAGAGGCGATTTAAATCACTTAGGACATTTCTTCTGGGTCTCTGTTTTCCTTTGGCCAGTTATCTTGTTATTTCTCACATCTGACTGGAAACAGGACCCTCCCCAATAAGTGTGTGCATCTTTGGCCAAGCTTCATTCTGGAGCAAAGGATTCTGGGACGGTATCGGGACTTATTTTACGGCCTTGTGCTCCCTCCATTTTTGACCCCTAGGAGTCTTACTGCGCATATGTGATTGGGGAGGTCTCCTTGACCCCAGGAGTGATCAAAGTGGTCATCTTTATACTTGAGCAAAGCTCAGCTCCTGCCATTAACTTTCTCTTTGAGGTGTCAAAGATAAGCAAGGCCCGATTTACTCAGCCTAAAAAGTCTCAGCTATTCTCAGCTCAGGAGCCCATCTACCTCCTCCCTCAACTTTCCTTCACAGTCATTCAAGGAATTAGGTTTCTTCCATCCTGTTGCTCTACCATCTTCTAGAGTATACTCCATGCTTATGTGGTTGAAGGTGATTCACCTTCAAGATCATATTCCTGATTCCAAGAAAGCAAAAGAAAGAGTATAGGCATACCTTGTTTTATTATGCTTTGCTTTATTGTACTTCAGAGATACTGTATTTTTTAATAAAAATTTAAAAAATTACAGTTGACATGGAATATTAGGCTAATTTCAGGTATAATACATAGTGATTTGACATTTGTATGCATTATGAAATGATCATCATAAATCTAGTAATCTTTGTACAAACTTAATATTACTGACCATATTCCTTATGCTGTATGTTACATCGTTGTTGCTTGTTTCATAACTGAACGTTTGCACCTCTTAATCCCCTCACCTATTTTGCCCCCTGACCTCTCCCATCTGCAACCACCTGCTCTCTATATCTGTGAATCTGGTTTTGGTTTTAGTTTTTAGATTCCACATATACATGAGATCATATGGTGTCTTTCTCAGACTTACTTCATTTAGCATAATATACTCAATATCCATCCATGTTGCAAATGGCAATATTCCTTTTTGATGGCTGATTAATACTCCATTGTATATGTATACCACATCTTCTTTATCCATTCATCTATTGATTACTTGGTTGCTTCCCTAGCTTGGCTATTGTAAAAAATGCTGCAATTCCTATGTCTTCTCAAAATAGTGTTTTTGTTTTCCTCAGGAAAATACCAGAAAAGAAATTGCTGGATCATATGGTAGTTCTATTTTTAATTTTTTGAGGAACTTCCATACTGTTTTCCATAGTGGACATACTGATTTATGATCCTACCAGCAGGGTTCCCTTTTCTGCACATCCTAACTAACACTTACTTATTGTCATTTTCAATAGCCATTCTGATGAGTATGAAGTGGCATCTCCTTGTGGTTTTGACTTTGATTTCCCTGATGATTAGTGGTGTTGAGCATCTTTTCATGTGCTTATTGGCCATCTGTATGTCATTTTCAGAAAAATGTCTATTCAGGTTTTCTGTCTGTTTTTTAAAATTAGGTTTGTTTTTTGTTGAGTCGTGTGAATTCTTTGTATACTTTAGATATTAACACCTTATCAGATATGTTGTTGGCAAATATTTTCTCCCATTCAGTAGGCTGCCTTTCCATTTTGTTGATAGTTTCCTTTGTTGTGCAAAAGTTTCTTAGTTTGATATAGCTCCATTTGTTTATATTGACTTTTGTTTCCCTTGCTCAAAGAAATCCAAAAAATATTCTAAGACCAATGTCAAAGAGTACTTCCTATGTTTTTTTTTTTTTCCTGGGTTTTATGGTTGGGGTCTTTAAGTCCTTAATACATTTTGAGATTATATTTGTATATGGTGTGGGAAAGTAGTCCAATTTGATTCTTTGGCATGTAGTTGTCCAGTTTTCCCAGTACCATTTTGAAGAGTCTGCCTTTTCCCCATTGTATAGTCTTTCCTCCTTTGTCATAGATTAATTGACAATAGAAGTATGGGTTTATTTTGGGGCTTGCTGTTCTGTTCCATTGATCCATATATCTTCCTGTGTCAGTGTCATACTGTTTTTTTCCTTTGTTTCTTTTTCCTTTTATGGCCACCCTGTGGCATAGGGAATTCTCAGGCCAGGGATCAGATTTAAACTGCAGTGGCAAGGCCGGATCCTTAACACACTGTGCTGGGCTGGGGATCTAACCTGTGTTCCTGCTGAGACCAGCTCAGCAGGATGGGGCTGAAGAATGGGTGCTGTGAAACTTAAGGAAAAAAGTTAACATAAAACAAGACACAGAGACATTTGTCTTAAGTAAAGGTGGCAACCAGGGGACTCAAGGTCTCAGGGACCAAGAGCACCACCTCAAGAAACCACACTGCTTTTACTGTGCTCTTTAGGATGAGTCAAGTGAGGAAGGGGCTGTTGTGGAGGATGTAGGGTTTATTATTGTATAAGTTCTTTTATTATTTTAAAAGTCACTTAGCTGGTAGATGGTTAAGCTTTTACTCTGACCCTTAGGCATATAACAATCACTAGCATTTGGGTTAGCTATCTATGCATAGCATTCCAGAGAATCCTCACTGTGCTTCCGCAAATGGCATGTCTGTTTGCGGCAACCCGGTGTGCCTAGGTTTGCACTTTGGTTCTCTTTGCTAATGTATACTCTGCTAACGACCACTCATAAACCACTTGGTCATGAGGTTCCTCTGTCTTATTCCTTAGAGGACCTATCATGCTTGTGCAAACGGCGTGCCTAGACCAATGCATTATGTCCTCATTCAGCTGACCCTATGAATAGCTTATGCCTTTAGCTCTTTGTTCTAAAGTCATTTACCAGCACTGTGACAGTTTTTCAAGCAGGAAGATGGCATGAAGTAAAGCAGGACAAGATGGGGTTTTCAGCAAAGAGGCTAAGAAAATATTGTAGAAACATGTCTTGCGACATGTTCCAGTGCTCCTAAGATGCTGCCAATCCTGTTGTGCCAATCCCATTGTGCTACCAGGGGATCTCCTATGTCATACTGTTGTGATGACTATAGGTTTGTAGTACAGTTTAAAATCAGGGCATGTGATACCTCCAGCTTTGTTCTTTCTCAAGGTTGCTTAGGTTATTGGGAGTCTTTTGTGCGTCTTTAGAAATTTTAAAATATTTTTATTGAAGGTCTGTGAAAGATGGCTTTAGTGTTTTGAAAGGTAACACATTGAATATATAGATTTCTTTGGTAGTATGGTCATTTTAACAATATTAACTTTTTCAACCATGAGCACAATGTATCTTTCCATTTGTTATGTCATCTTCACTTTCTTTCATTAATGTCTTAGTTTTCAGAGTACAAGTCTTTTACCTCTTTGATTAGATTTGTTACTAGATTAGTTTACTTTTTGATGCAGTTGTAAATGGGATTGTTTTCTTAATTTCTCTTTGGGTAGTCTGTTAGTGTATAGAAATGGATAAATTTCTGTATATTAACTTTGTATTCTGAAACTTTGAATTCATTTTGTACTAGTAGTTGGGGTTTTTTTTTTTTTTTTTTTTTGGTAGTGTCTTTAGGACTCATGTCATCAGTAGACAGTGCCAGTTTTACTTCTTCCTTTCCAATTTAGATTTCTCTTTTTTTTGTCTGTTCTTGGCTAGGATACTGTAATGAATGAAAGTGGTGAGGGTGGGCATCCTCATCTTGCTCTTGATCTTAGAGGAAATGTTTCCAGCTTTTCACCATTGAGCTGTGCATTTGTCATGTACAGTCTTTATTATGTTGAGGTATGTTCCCTTTATGTGCATTTTGTGGAGAGTTTTTTTTTTACCATAAATGGCTAAGTTTTATCAAGAGGTTTTCCCGTATCTATTGAGATGTTCATGTGATTTTTTTAAATTCAGTTTATTAATATGATGTATCACATTGATTTTTAAAAAAATTTATTTACTTTATGGCCACATCTACAGCATATGGACGTTCCTGGACTAGGGATTGAATCTGATCTACAGCTATGACCTACACCCAGCTGAGGCAACACCAGATCCTTTAACCCACTACACTGGGCTGAGGACTAAATCCATGCCTCTGCAGTGACCTGAGCCACTGCAATCTGATTCTTAACCCACTGCATCACAGGGGGAACTCCTTATTTTCTTTTGTGGATTTTGAACCATTCTTGCATCCTGGGATAAATCCCACCTGATCATGATGTGTGATACTTTTTGTTGTGTTGTTAAGTTCTATTTGCTAATATTTGCTAATATTTTGTTACAATTTTTACATCTATGTTCATCAGTGATATTGGCTTATAAAATTCTTTCTTGGTGACTTTGTCTGGTTTTGGTATTCAGGTGATGCTAGCTTGGTAGAATGAGTTAGTAACATGTTCTTTCATCTTTAATATTTTGGAATAGTTGGAGAAGGATAGATGTTAATTTGGGAGACTGTACGTTCTTAAGAATTTATCCATTTCTTCTAGGTAGTCCATTTTCTTGGTGCATAAGTGTTCATAATAATCCCTGATTCTGTTAAATCTGTGGTCTCAGTTTTTTTTTTTCTTTTATGCTTTGCTTTTTTTTTCTTTTATGCTTTGCTTTTTTTCTTTTATGCTTTGCGCTTTGTGTGTGTGTGTGCGCGCTTTGTGTGTGTGTGTGCGCGCTTTGTGTGTGTGTGTGCGCGCTTTGTGTGTGTGTGTGCGCGCTGTGCCGTGTGTGTGTGCGCGCTGTGCCGTGTGTGTGTGCGCGCTGTGCCGTGTGTGTGTGCGCGCTGTGCCGTGTGTGTGTGTGCGCGCTGTGCCGTGTGTGTGTGTGCGCGCTGTGCCGTGTGTGTGTGTGCGCGCTGTGCCGTGTGTGTGTGTGCGCGCTGTGCCGTGTGTGTGTGTGCGCGCTGTGCCGTGTGTGTGTGTGCGCGCTGTGCCGTGTGTGTGTGCGCGCTGTGCCGTGTGTGTGTGCGCGCTGTGCCGTGTGTGTGTGCGCGCGCGCTTTGCCGTGTGTGTGTGCGCGCGCGCTTTGCCGTGTGTGTGTGTGCGCGCGCGCTTTGCCGTGTGTGTGTGTGCGCGCGCGCGCTTTGCCGTGTGTGTGTGTGTGTGTGTGCGCGCGCTTTTTTTTTTTTTTTTTTTTTTTTTTTTTTTTTTTTTTTTTGCCTTTTAGGGCCACACATATAAGTTCCCAGGCTAGGGGTCGAGTTGGAGCTGTAGCTGCTGGCCTACACCACAGCCACAGCAATGCAGGAACTGAGCCATGTCTGTGCCCTACATCACATCTCATGGCAATACCAGATCCTTAACCTACTGGGATCAAACACACATTCTCATAGATTCTAGTCAGATTCGTTACTGCTGAGCCACAATGGGAATTCCATGTGTTCTCAATTTTAATTTATTTTCATTGCTGAAATACTGATTTAGACCCTCGTTTTTTATTTTCCTTGACATGTCTGGCTAAAATTTCATCCGCTTTATCTTTTCAAAGCACCATTTTTTTTGTTGTTGTTTCATCTTCTTTGTTCTAGTATCAATTTTACTTCTGCTCTGATCTTTTGATTTCTTCTAGTAATTTGGGATTTGTTATGTTCTTTCTTTAGTTCCTTTAGGTGTAAGGTTAGGTGGTTTGAGATTTTCTTGTTTCCCAAGGTAGGCTTGTATTGCTATAAACTTCCTTCTTAAAACTGCTTTTTGCTGGGTCACATAGATTTTTGGTTCGTTGTGTTTGTTTTCCTTTGTTTCTAGGTTGTTGTTTTTTTTTTACTTTGATTTTTTTCAGTGACCCATTTGTTGTTGAGTAGCATATTGTGTAGCCTCCATGTTTTTTTGTTTTTGTTTTGTTTTTGCAGGGTTTCTCTTGTAGTTGACTTCTAGTCTCATGGTGTGTGGTTAGAAAAGATGCTTGTGATTTCAGTCTTAGATTTACTGAGCCTTATTTTATGGTATATCACATTCTCTATCCTGGAGAATATTCCATGTGCACTTGAATGTAAACTTAGCTGCTTTGGGATGGAATGTTCTATATGTATCTTTTTAAGTCCATTTGGTCTAATGTGTTTAAAACAAGTGTTTGGTTATTTGCCGTCTGGATGATCTGGCCACTGATGTAAGTAGGGTGTTAAAGTCCCCTACTATTATTGTGTTACTGTCAATTTCTTGTGTCTGTTAGTATTCTATGTGCGTATATATTTAAAATGATATTTTTTTGTTGTATTGGTGTTTTTATCATTATGCAGTGTGCTTTGTCTCTTGTTACAGACTTAAAAAAAATCTATTGTGCCTAATGAAAGCTGGGGTAGCAATACTTCTATTTCCATTTGCATTGAATACCTTTTTTCCATCCCTTACTCTGTGTCTGTCTTTGGATCTGAAATGAATATCTTCTAGGCAGTGTATAGATCGGTCTTTTGTTTTTTTTCATACATTCTTTCACTATGCCTTTTGATTGGAGCATTTAGTTTTATTTTACATTTAAAGTACTTAGCAATAAGTATATACTTTTTGATATTTAAAATTTGTTTTCTGGTTATTTTTGTAATCAGTTCAAATGTGAACAAAGAATTTTGAATATTACATAGTTGATAAAGCAGTGGCAGGATTTGAGAGGATTAAATTTAATTTTGACACAAGTTTTACTGTGGGTAACTGCTATCAAACAGCTTTGCATGCTACAGAGAAATCCTTTGTAAAACGGAGTTGGTGTGGCAGATTTGCTTTTTGTCTTTGTTTAAAAAATTGTCATATCCAACATAACCTTCAGCAACCAGCATCCTGATCATTCAGCAGACATGAACATCAAGGCAAGTCCCTCCACTAGCAAAAAATTACCACTTTCTGAAGGCTCAGATAATTAGCATTTTTTATCAATAAAATGTATTTTAATGTATGTACATTTTTTAGACAAAATACTGTTGCACGCTTAACCTACTGTTGCACACTTAACATACTACAGTATAATTTGAACATAAACTTTCACATGCACTTGGAAACTAAAACATTCATGTGACTTGCTTTGTTTCAATTTTATTGGAGTGGTCTTGAAAAAAACATGCAATATCTCAGTATTACACCTGTGTCTATAAATAAGCAACATTGTTGGTATTCTTTTGAGCATTACTGGTATTAAAATTTTGAGCAAACTGTAACCAGTAAGAATAAGATATTCTTACTTTACCTTTTTTCTTTGGTGCTCTTCCTTTCTTTACATAGATCTCCTCCTCTCCAAAGAACTTCTAATCGGTCTTCCAAGGCAGGTCTGCTGGCAACGAATCCCTTTTTTTTTTTTTTTTTTTTTTTTTTTTTTTTTTTTTTTTTTGGTTTATATGACAAAGTATTTCTTCTTCACTTCAGAAGGATGATTGTATAAGGTACAAAGTTCTAGGTTGGTGGTTTTGTTTGTTTTTCTTCTAAACACTTCACTCTTTTTGCTTGCATGTTTCTGAGGAGAAAGCAGATGTAAATCTTTCTTTTTTTTCCCCCCCTCTGTGGGTAATGAGTTTTTTCCTCTAGCTTCTTTAATGATTTTTTTTTTTTTTTTTTTGGTCTTAGGTGTATAGTCTTCAAACTACTGGAAACTAAGGTGTAGTTCTTTGTTATTTAGGAAATTTCTCTTGATGTTGTGAACTTCCTGCATCTGTGGTTTGGTGTCTGACATTTTGGAATCTTCTCAGGCACTATTGTTTTAATTCCTCAGTTTCATTCTCTTTTTTATCCATTTAGTATTCCCGTTATGGATATGTTACCTTTTGTAGTTGTCCCATAGTCTTTGGTTATTCTGTCTTGTTCTTGAGTTTCAGTTTTTGTTCACTTTTATTTTCAGTTTGTGAGGATTCTATTGATGGATACTCTAGCTCAGAGATGTCTTCTTGCCTGTGTCCAAGCTACTAATGAGCCCATCAAGGCATTTTTCATTCCTGTTAGTGTTTTTGATCTGTAGGATTTCCTTTTGGTTCTTAGGATTTCCATCTCTGCTTACATTGCCCATCTGTTCTTGCATGTTATTTACTCTATCCATTAGAGCCCTTAGCATATTAATAATAGTTTTCTTAAATTCCCAGTCTGATAATTCTACCATCCCTGCCATATCTAGTTTTGATGGACACCATAGTTCTTCACATTCTGTTTTGTTTTTTTTTCCTTTTGTTAGGCTTTGTGATTTCCTCCCCACCCCATGGTAATCAGACATGATATACTTGGTAAAAGGAGCTACTGTACATAGCCCTTTAGTAATGTGGTGAGATGTTTGGAGGGAGGCACATTCTATAATTTTATGATTTGGTCTCAGTCTTCTAGTATGCCTATGTCTCTGAAATAGGAGCTTCTCAGGGTTTCCCCCCACCCCTTTAGGTAGGGCAAGATGGCTGAAGTGGGGTGGAGTTGGGTATTTCCCTTCCCTAGGTCAGTTAAGCTCTGATAATACCCAAGCAGTTTAGACTCTTGTTACTTTCCCTTGAGGGCAGGTCTTTTAAAAAAGAACAGAGTTCTCTAGGTATTTCAAGATGGTTCTTTATGCGCTCCCCCTGCCAGAAGTCTGAGTGGTTTTTTTTTTTCTGCCCTGGTACTTATGTGAGAACTTATTTGACCTCCTGGAGATAACCCTCACAATATTGTGCCCCCCCAATGACTGAGACCTCTTGGAATTTTGAATTTATAATGTTTCCTACACTGAGACTTCAGTTCATCAGTTGTAGTTCCACTTTTCCTACCCTGGCATTAGTTCCTATGGTGATTTCTATTCATAAGTCTGCTCTAGTAAGCTATAACTCCCTGTATTTGCCTTATGTCTCTCTAGTCTTGGAGGCTGAGGTTTTCCCTAGAAGAGTCATTGCTTTTTTAGCCTGTTCAGTTTTTTGTTGTTAGGATGTAGTGGTAACTTCCATTTCCTTACATGTGACACCAGAAGTCTGAAATGGAATCTTCACAGAGGTAATCAAGTTAAAATGGGGGCACTAGCATGGGCACTATTGAAATGCATCTGATGTCCATGTTTAGGTGTTTAGCAAAACAATTTTTTTTTTTTTGGAACTTCTTTGTTTCCATATCTCTATTGAAATTCTTCATCTCTTCATGCTTGTTATCATTTTCACTTTATATATAGTGAAATAAATATTTAAGTATATATGTAACAAAGTATATATTTGATTTAATAGAATGAATTCTTTAACATAACATAAAAAGTTATAAGTATCTCTCTGATAGTTTCAACATCTGAGGCATCTCTGTTTCACATCTGAGCCATCTATGTTGATTGCTTAATCTGGGGAAAGCAGCTTGTTGAAAATAGTAGACATTAATGTTTAGAAGAATAGAGACTGATGAGGTAAATATTATTTATGTCTGGGAATGGGATTCTCCTTCTGTTAAGCCATTAATGTGTGATTGAGTCAATGTAGTAAGGAGTTAAAGTGGGTTTAGGTTTTCTCATGTTTATTTTTACCATCAGATAAAATTGAAATTCTTCTAGGAGAGGGCTGTTACTATCTTATACTTAAGAGTAGTGGCTACATTACCAGATGTTCTCAGTGTTTGAGTCACTTCTGGATGCCTTCATCAGAGGACTGGGAGAATGTCTTTTTCCATATTCTTTCTTGTCCCACAGTGGTAAACTAGCATTGCTTATTACTTGTGTGCTGATTGTGTGCTTGGGGTGGTTCTCTGTTTTGATTCAGTCTAGTCTTAAGTAAACCCTGTTTGGTTTACTAGTTTACAGCTTTTGTAACAACTTCAACTAAAATTTTCAAACTCGGGAGAAAAAACTCAATGTAAAATTCAAAGAAGGCTTCCATCTCTATCCCAGCAACTCCATCTCAGTGTTCCCTGCACTAGCATGCACTCTATTTCTTTTGTTGTCTTATATCCTCTATCTCATAGCAAAAGGAGAAGTCATATCTTTTAGAGGTATGTCCTTGAATCCTAGAAAACTTCATGGAGGTAGTCCTAACTGAGCTGGGATCAGAAAGATGGCCAAGATTTCTATAGGCAGAAATGGTTAGGCAGGGCATTCCAGAAAGAGCCATAACCAAGAGCAAAAGTCAACATGTTCCCCTCTAGAAGTATAGTGATGTTTTAAGGGTATCATTTAGATGGTCACAAGATTCCTTGATGCAGAAATGGAACTATGCTGTGAGACTTGGAGCTATTTGTATCCCATGCTTGGGAAACAGACCATATAGTTATCTTAAGTGTACTGTAGGGATATGAACCTATTGCATCATGCTCTCTCACATTTTCATCTGCCTGCAGTGGCCCAAAGAGATAGCCCCATATTCCAGAGAGGAATAATTCTGGAAAAAAATAATCATGAGAACATGAGTTCAGTTGCATAAAATTCATGAAACAAGTTATTTTTCTCTTTAAGTATTGTACCTATTTTTATCTGAACTAGAAACCAAAACCAAGAAAAATTATGAGCACCAATTTGTGTGGCTGATCACTAAAGTATCATGTTGTCTCACAGTATCATAATTATGTCCTGTTCTTTTCCATGGTACCTCCACCCATCTGCCCATCTATCTCTGTTGGTAAGAACAGTCAAGGTAGAATGAAAACACTACTAAAGTGAATAAAACTCCTGTTCATTTCTCCTCAGCTGCTCAAACAAACAACAACAACAAACCACAGTAAGCCCCAAAGCTTCAAAATAGGGAAATAATTGTCTCTAGATTTCCTGAATTTACTTTGTTTATCCAGGTGAACCTTCCTTGTACTTCTGTGGTAATATCATCAGAAAAAATGTTGTTTTAAGAAAACATGTATTTAAAACTTAAAGAGGGTTAAGAAAATAGTGTTAATGTCTGGTTTTAAATCAAACTACTTTTTTTATTATCTGGTATTATTACCACTTTTGTTTTAATGCTTTTAAAGTAGTTGGTAGGTGAAGAGTGGGTCACCACACCTTGGGGTAAAACGATACTGGTGGGAAGGTGTCATCTTGAGGCACACAAAGCCTCCTCACTGATGCTGAAATGGAACTGTGATATGAGATTAGGGGAAATCTGCAGCTTGTATGTACTGAAGCACATTATAAATTTATGTCCAGATCTAGGTTTGTTTCAAACCCGTTTTTCTACTCTCTCTTAGACTCTGCCAACCGAATGGGTGAGGGATTCAGCCTCCTGTGCTAGGGCTTCTCCTAAGGGATTAAGAGATGGCACACTTAAATTTTTATATAAATAAACTGATTTTTCTGTTTCTCTAAACATCTACTTTGTGTACTGAAAGAAAAACAAAGGATACAGCTGATTAGGTCCATCCCTCCAAGGTCTGTAACTGGGCCAAAGATTCACTGTGTTTGATTGCTTTTGTTGCTATTTGGTGTGCTTATAAAAAACAACAGTAGCAAGCTTTCATTAGGTTATAATTTTGTAACAGTTGTAAAAACCTTACATTTCACTGAATCTTTCCAATAGCCCTGTGAAGTAAGTGCTATTATTTCCATTCTATGAAGATGAGGAAACTGAGCCTCAGAGCATTGAAGTGTTTATTCAAAGCACACAGTCAATGTTGGAGCTGGAATTTTAGCACAGGCAGGCTAACTAGATTCCCTGGGATTGGCAAATTTTTCTATAAAAGGCCAGATAGTAGATGTGGCCATATGGTCCCTGTTGCAACTACTCAACTTGGATGTTGTAGCATAAAAGCAGCCATAAACAGTATGTAAATTAAAGGGTATGGCTGTGCTCCAATAAAACTTTATTTATAAAAACAGGTGTAGAGCAGGATGTAGCCTGTGGGCTCTTGTTTGTCCTATTGCTTGTTGAACTCTGCCTTAACCAGCAGGAACTACTCTCACGTTATTATGGATTAAAAATTCATGACTAACCAAGGTGTTTTCCTTGTTCTTCTGTGGAAGATATACAATGCCCTTAGTCTTACAGAATAAAAAACCAAAAGGATACTGAGTATTTGTATCCTTTGGTTTATAAAAACATCCTTTGGTTTATAAAAATACCTACATATACATTTATTCATATAAATGTATGTACATAGATGTAGAGATGTACATATATAGATGGTGTGGATGCATGCAGGGGTGTGTGCATGTATTTAGGATTATACACACACATCTCTATTTTTCTTTTTTCTTTTTAGGGCTGCACCTGTGGCATGTGGAAGTTCCCAGGCCAGGGGTAGAATTGGAGTGGCAGCCTAGGCCACGGCCAAGGTAACACCTGATCAGAGCCTCATGTGACCTGTGCTGCAGCTTGCAGCAAAGCCTGATCCTTAACCCCCTGATGGAGGCCAGGGATTGAAGCTGAATCCTCATGGAGACAACACCTGGTCCTTAACACCACTGACCTACAATGAGAATTCCTCTCTGTATTTTTCTATGTGTATAGACGGACATACATTAAAATGTTAATTGTGGTTATGTCTTGGGTTGAACTGAGGAATGCTCTTTAGAAAATGATGACTTCCAATTTTTCTATTATGCATGTTTATTACTAACTAGAATTATACCAAATTAAAATCACTAAGATATTTTAGGTTTTTTCCTGGGCAGGAGGCAGAGCAGAAAAGGAGAGAAGGCATTGCACTGGGTGGAAGCTAGAACCAAGAGAAACAGCCTGCTCGGGAACCTACCAAGGATTAACAGATCTGGCAGTATGAGTTTTTGACTTCCATCTCCATATATATCCTTAACAGATCTGTGAAAATGAATATGGGCCTTTAAAATGGTTTTCCTTATCATGATAGCAAGTTTTCTCGACAGATGCTAAAGAAATAGTAGAAGAATTTTTTAACTTTCTAGTTGATGTATAACTCACACAGTTGATTCCTGCAGGGCAAGTGGCTTCCCCAGTGTCTAGCTCCTGCAGTGTAGGTGGCTTCTGCAGTGCATGGGATCCAGCAGCTCCCAGCTGCTGTATTCTCCCTCTGGTAACCACCTCTTAGGTGGTTTGGTTGTGAAGTATCTCTGATGAGATACTTCCCATGAGCCCCCATGAGAGTGAGTTTCTGACAAGTTCCAAAAGAACAGATTTCTAGAAAACTTTACTGGTGTGGCACCACAGCAACCTCTCTGCCTTCTGCTTAGCCATGGCTAGCTCCTCTCCATCAGTGTCTGGATCTCAGACCTACTGAAGGCGAGTTATGGGGATAAGGAGGAACTGTACCTTGGGTGTTCTTATCTTACCCTTAGGGATAGTGATGGCTTCTTTATAAGTGCTATTTCTATAGCTAGAGTTGTCTTTACTTCTTCCTAGCCAATCCCTAGTTACTCCAATACCCTGTTAGAATGAATAATTCTTTATATTAAAAACTTTCCATGTTAATATTACTATATCATTTGTTTTTTTCTGGGTGTACCCAGGCTGATACACCAGTATACTGAACCTGGCTGCTTAGAAAGCCTGAAGACCAGGAGACAGATTCTTCTTAGGTAATCAAGAGGGAGCAAGTTAAAATAGGAATGTGAATATTTACCTTCCTGATAGATAGGGAAAGGCTAAGTCAGTAGCAGGTTTACAATCCAGAACCAAATGCTGTTGCTTTTATTTTCCGAGTTGGATGAAACTGCTCTGTCTTTGCTCATACCTTTCACATTGCCTCACTGATACAGACTTTGTATCCTGTAGTTAGTTTCATGCATGTGGTTAAATATCTTTTTCTAGAACGGAAATGTTATATGGTGACATGTATCCATTTGGAGCCAGGTTTATCTATTCGAGTCCTGGCTTTATCAGTTACTACCTTATGTAACTAAATTAGTCTTTCTGAGTCAGATCAGTTTCCCTCTTTGGAGACAATACTACCTACCTAACACATTATTGAAGGATTAAGAACAATGAGTGTAAAAGCCATAATATCGTGCTTCATGCATAGTAATTGCCAAGTAAATGGTAGTTAGTAATTATTGTTAAGTGTGTACAGAAAATTACTCTTTATATATATATATATATATATATATATATGGAGAGAAAATGGGAAACAAGAGTTTTGATCTCAAAGCCGGAGCCCCACACATTTGTCAGGAGCAAATTGTAACATGACAGTGTGAAGGACCCTTTCCCTTACCCCTTTCCTTTCAGGAAGACCCACACCTATAGGCTGTAATTGGACAATGAAGAGTCAGGATGGAGTTCAAGAGCAGACGTTGGAAATGGCACTGGTCCTGTTAGGTCCTGACTGAAGCCCAATAGGCTTATGCTCAAGTGAGTAGGGCTGGTTCTCACTTTAAAGGGTGATAGTGATTGGGTAATGATCATATTATGCCAATAGGCATGACTCCTGCTGCTCTCTGTGTGATTCCCATGACTCCTTAGGAAGAAAGAGGGCTTATTTGATAAGCATACCAGGATGTGTATGTGTTGGACTTTGGGGTGGTGTGAGTATATTTTAGCTGGGCTCCTGCTGTGATTGACTTCTCACAAATAAAATGTTGCTTGGCTCCCTTTTCATGTCTCTCTGAAATGAGACAGATTCCAGTTCTTCTTGCTTGGGACCACATCCTGGCTGAGCTTCTGGTGTGTCACATCTGCCTCTCTGTGTGTGTCTGTCTGCCTCTATACTTGTCAGCAACGTTCACCAGCCACCAGCGGAAGGAAGAGCAGAAATGAAAGTAGCTTCTGCAATTGCAGCTCTGTGAATGACTTGGTTAAATAGATTATACCTGATTAGGCTGGTCTTGAATGGAAGTAGAGTAGGTGAGTTTCTTTGGATTAGCCTCTTAAAGGCTCTATTAATGTTTATTGGCCAGTTCATCTGTGCAATGTTCTGCCCTGAATGTAAATAAATGATCTAATTTTAAACCTCAGAAGACTACTATGAAGTAAATGCTATTTTGTTTTGCATTTATTTTTAAAATTGTTTTATTTCCATCTTTATTCATGAGTTGTAAAGCTATAAAACCTCTCCTGGAGAACAAATTGTTGGCTTAAAAGTACAGCGCTCTAAAGAGATCTGGTTTTTATCACTAAATCAAATAGCTTCTATTATTATCCACTTTTCTAGATAGGAAAACTGAGGCTTGGAGTTCCCGTTGTGGCGCAGTGGTTAACGAATCCGACTAGGAACCATGAGGTTGTGGGTTCGGTCCCTGCCCTTGCTCAGTGGGTTGGGGATCTGGCATTGCTGTGAGCTGTGGTGTAGGTTGCAGACGCGGCTCGGATCCTGCGTTGGCTCTGGCATAGATCGGCAGCAACAGCTCCAATTAGACCCCTAGCCTGGGAACCGCCATATGCCGCGGGAGTGGCCCAAAGAAATAGCAAAAAGATAAATAAATAAATAAATATCTATTTAAAAACAAAACAAAACAAAACAAAAAAACGAAAAAAAACTGAGGCTTATGTCAAGGTGATTTATCCAAGGTCACACAGCTAAGACAAGAGACAAACATGTCTACCCTCTTGCAGCTTACATTTATAATGGTAAAAGACAAAAATTGAAATATACATTATACACTTGACCTTTGAACAATATAGGTTTGAATTGCATGAATGTACTTATATGGGGATTTTTTTTTTTTTTTAATAAACACATAGGACAGTACTACATGATCACGATCCATGGTTAGTTGAATCTGTGGATGTAGAACCACACATAGGGAGGGCCAGCTGTAAAGTTATGTGTGGAGGATTGACAACCCCTGTGTTGTCAAAGGATCAGCTGTGATGTTAAGGAGAAACATAAAGCCGAGAAAAGTGTTATGGGGGTATGTGAGTAGGACTGCAATTTAGAGAAGGTGATCAGAAAGAATGTCATTGAGAAGGTGACATTGGAGTAGAGCTTTGGAGGAGGTGAGAGTGAGCAATGAAAATTGTCTGTAGGGAGGAGAATTCCAGGCAAAGAGAAATCTCAAATGCCTTTATGCAGGAATATTCATGGCATGGTCAGGGAACATCAAAGAAGCTAATGTATTTGGAGCACAGGGAGCAGAAAGGAGAGTAGGAGATGAGAGAGGTAAGGTGGGGGGGTCCAGGTTGTATACGTCCTTAGAGCCATTGTAAGGATTTGACTTTTACTCTGAGAATAGGATTTGGGCAGAGGAGACTGATCCTGTTAAAACAAAAGCTATATCTATTATACGGAGAATGAACTGAGGAAAGGGGTTCTAGTAAGGAGGAAATCAGTAAGTGACTTGTCTAAGAGGTAAATCTTTTGAATTCAATAAACACTGAATATAGGACTGGGTCCAATTTTGTGTTGGGTGTGAGGCTTTTATACAACTTTAGGAGCCACCTTTAAGTGAAAGAATTGAGAAAGAGAAACATGAGTTGTTATAATGAAAAAGGGAGGGGAACTGGTAAAGGGCCTGTGTAAGTGAGGGACTGTAAAACATAAGCTTCATTGCAGTTTCCGTTGTGGTGCAGTGGTTAGCAAATCCAGCTAGGAACCATGAGGTTGCAGGTTCCATCCCTGGCCTCGCTCAGTGACTTAAGGATCCGGCGTTTCTTTGAGCTGTGGTGTAGGTCGCAGATGCAGCTCAGATCTGGTGTTGCTGTGGCTCTGGCACAGGCCAGAGGCCACAGCTCCGATTCGACCCCTAGCCTGGGAACCTCCATATGCCACAGGAGCGGCCCTAGAAAAGGCAAAAAGACCCCCCCCCAAAAAAAAGGCATAAGCTTCATTGGCTTCACAAGTAACTCTGCCTCTGAATGAATTACTATGTACCAGACTCTATGCTAGGCCTTGGGAACAAAGGGATGGATAAATTAGTGATTAGACTTAACACCTGGACTATTGTAAAGCCATCTGTCTGCCTTTCCTTATCTCCTTCTCCTTCATTCTGCCCAGCATACAACTAGAAAATTTATTTTCCCCAAATTACTGCTCTATCTCTATATACTCTGCTTTTTTAAAAGCTTCTTAATTGGCTTTCCTTTGTGGTTTTTCCATTGCTTGAAAGAGTTATTAATTCTATCAGGCTTCAGAATCAGTTTGGGGAGTGGGGGAGGGTGCTTGTTCAATATGCAGATTTCCTGGCCTCAGCCCTAAACCTACTGAATGAGTTACTGAAGTTGAGGCTTGTAATTCATTTTAAACTGTCTTGTCCAGGTGATTCTGATGCAGAAGGGTCTACTTTAGTAGTTAGTGGGCTAAGGCCAAAGTTCCTTAATATGGGATATCCCCCATGATCTTGGCCTAGCTGCCTCTTTCCTGTTCTTGAATATAGACACCCCCCCCATTCTAGCTATTGTCCCTCAAACATGCTTTACACATTCTTGACTCTAGAGCCTTTGATCACTGTTCCATCTGGCTGAAATGCCCTTTATCTCCTCACTGCCTCTCCAAATTTTAGCAGTTCCTTAAGTCCCAGTTCAGATCTAATCTCTTTCTTGGTGCCTTTTCTGACACAAGAATACACAGCCTCCAAGCTCTTAAAGTACTCATCAGCAACCTTGTCATATTTATTGCATTGTTTTATTTCTCAGACATGTCTGTTACCTCAACCACACCATAAACTCCCTCAGGGTAGGGCCCATTCCTTTACATTTTTATATCTCCCAAGGGCCTTATCCAGTACTTAGTAATCAGGAAAAGAGTGTTTATATTCATAACAGACCATATATTTTGCCCTTAATTTTTAAGAAACAAATTTTTATTTTGGCTGCACCTGTGGCATGTGGCAGTTCCCAGGCCAGGGATGGAACTCGTGCTGCAGCAACAACCCTAGCTGCTGCGATGACAGTGTCGGCTCCTTAACCCACTGCACCCCAAGGGAAGTCCTATTTTTCCCTTGATGGTCTAATTTAGTAGAGCATAGCAAATTCCCAAACAACTACTTTTCAATGAACAACACAGATTTGGTTTATAAATACAGGTTCCAAAAATACTTTGAGGATGAAAACTTCTTGGACTCAGATTCTCATTACAGGAAGGTATTCAATGATATATTACTGGATACTGGCTGCTGTTTTAGTAAATACTTCAGAAATCTATTTAGTGCTGTTATTCTTATATTTTTTATCCAAGATGGTATTTCATGTGCTGTTGCTCTTAAAGGAGTTTATCTACCTGCTGAAACTGTATACTCCTAGGCTATTTGGCAAAGAACCACTACCACCAAAGTATTCTAGAGATTGCAGTGAGATCTGCTAAAAATTATTGAGGCAGAATAATAATTCAGGTAGTCAGTGTAGGAGCATAGGCTTTGATGCATTCTTTGATATGGCTAGGATTAAAATTCGTGGCTTATGGACTCCAGGGAGTAACATCCCCACAGGCCTTGTTTAGTATAGGAATTGTACCTATGCCCAGATGGACATTAATCCCTAATCTTCTGTGACTCAGTTTATGGGAAGAAAAGGGCAAAGAAACTATGAGATTTATGGGACATTTCCACCCCTAAGACCCCTATTGGACAAGGACTGATAAAAGTAATTGAGCAAGGCCAATAGGAGAAAACCACATCTTTCTGGACCCCACATTGGTACCCCCCCCATCTTTAAGGGATAAAAACCCCTATAGGACAGCAGAGAGCGGGGTGGGGGGATGGGGGTTCTCTTCTCCCCCCTCCCAGTTGTGCTGGGAGCTCTTTGCTTTCCTGTAATAAAGACTTTGCTTGCTTGCTGCCTGTGTGTTCTCGGAGTTCATTCTTTGACTGAATGAACAAGAACCCAGATGCTGGTAACATCTTCCTGGCATCATCTTTTGGGGGCTCATCCGGGATCCAATCCAATACGCTAGCGCTCACAAAGTAAGTGGCAGCAAACTTGCGATTTATACTTTTTTCAGTTTCGTTTGCTTCTGAAAGGAGGGCAAATGTGTGAATGAGTGAGAGTGAGATGTGTCCCAGACATGAAGTGACTGTGGAGTCCCAATCTGCTGTTACGTTTAAGCTCCTAAGCGACCTCATACACCTAAACAGGGAGCCCTCCTGAGTCCAGTCAGGCCAGGATTCCGGTTGCGGGTTTATACTATCCTGCTATATGCCAAGAGGCACCAAACAAGGTGTCCCGAGAGGGAGACAGCCAGAGACTGATGAAGCGAGTCACGACGCAAGTTTTCCTTCCCATTCCCCCCCCCCCACCCTGAAATCTCCTCTAGGTATTCTATAGCCTTTATAAGGAATTTGGGAAATCACAGGTTACTATATTTCTGAAGGTTAGCAATTGTTGAAAGGCATGTGAGGAACAAAAATGTTGTTTTTATGAATTCTTGAAGGGTGATAAAGGGCTTAAAATAGCTGTCCCTAACCCCTTAGGAGACTCTCATCTCCACCTTCCCTGCTTCCTACAGTATGTTAGGAGCCAGCATTTTACAGTAAATGATGTTGGTTGAGTAGCCGGAGTCCAAGTTGTGATGAAAATCTTTTAGTGGCGTCCCTAAGAGGACAAGATGCAAGGAAACCCCTTACATGTTGAGGGGGAAAAAATGCTAAGGGCTATGTGGACAAAAGTCCTCATAATCCAGTTCTGTAAGTTTAGGGAGTTGCCCTTGAATTATAAGTCCATCCCATTATATCATATTTCTGGTTTTCTAACCCTTATTATTTTTAGCCAGTTCATCACCCCTTGGGCTTTAGGCCAATTGATAGCACCTCTTACACGACTTTAGCCTTGTCCCTTATGCTGGGCTCAGTCATTGTTATATTCTTCTCATCAAATAATGCCCAATCTCCTTAGGAATCCTTTAAAGGGCTAATCTGATCCTTCATCATTTCCTTTGCTATTACCTCTAATGGAGCTGCGGGAGGCAAAGGAAACAGACCTCTAGATGTTAAGACCACCCTGAGTTGCTACCATGCCTGTCTGTGAGGGAGAAGGAGTTCATAACTAGTATTGATCCGAATTAGGCCAAGTGTTTAGTCTCAGAGCCCAGGCATGCTCAGTTTTGCTTTTTGCTATTTACTTTCACCCTGGTTGGAGAAACCAATAGCTGGTTCATCCAATTTACCCATTAACTGTGGCTTAGGAATTTTCCTCAATATTAATAGAGGGCATATCAGAGTGAACATCCTAGAATTCTGAAACTCAGGACAATACCTGCATGTCTGGGTTTCTTCACCTCTGCCCAAAGGCAGGTCATGGGCAGGGACGACAGGAAAAGAGGCTACACTGGTAAAGAGTGGTTAATTCCAGTCAGCCTAAGGTCAGATGGTACACTTTACCACTAATGTCTAGCTGTTCTGTACAAGAGAGGGGATGCCCTCACATATCTGAGAAAGGACAATAGGCACTGGATGCTGGTCCTCTCTTTTTCAGATGGGAGCCACATCCTCGAGCCTCTTGCATGGCTCAATAGCAACTCCTCTGACACGTGCCTTAAAGAACTGGGAAAAGTTTGACCCTCAGACTCTGAGGGGAAAAAAAACGTTTAGTTTTCTTTGGCACGAAAGCCTGGCCACTACATAACCTGTCGGATGGGGAGCGATGGCCCTCTGAATGCTCTCGAGATTATAATGCTATTCTCCAATTAGATCTATTTTGTAGATGAGAAGGGAAATGGCCAGAGGTACCTTATTTTCAGATCCTCTTTACAGTGAGGGAAGATACTAAACTGAGGAAGTCTTGTGGACTTCCCCAGTGCATGTGCCAACTCTCTGAGGACCTAGGTGCCCACTGTATTCTGGCACAATTGGGTCAGAACCTCCTGAGGTTAATCAGCCTTCTCCAATACTGCCCAAAGCTCCTCCTCTCCCCACTCCAGTGCCAAATTTATATCCCTCTTTACTTCCTTTGCAAGAGATAGCAAATGGAGAGTGGGGACCAATACTAGTCCATGTGCCTTTTTCGCTACAGGATTTAAGGCAGATAAAAACAGATTTGGAAAAATTTGCTGACGACCCAGATAGATATATTGAGGTCTTTCAGGGTCTCACACAGTCCTTTGAGTTAGCCTGCAAGGATGTCATATTATTACTAAACAAGACATTGACTATAAGTAAAAAAATATAGTCTTAGGAAATGCTCGAGGCTGGGGAGATAAGTGGTATGCTATAAATGCCAGAGGCAGATCAGAAGAGGAATGAACAAGATTCCCCACAGGTGTCTAGGCAGTTCCTATGAGTGATGCTAATTGGTCTGCTGATGATGGGGATAAAGACAATTGGCATTGAAATCATTTTATAACTTGTATAGTTGAGAGACTAAAAGCTACATGAGTAAAGCCCGTTAACTACTCCAAACTATTGGAGGTTTGTCAAGGGGAAAGAGAGAATCTATCGCTTTCTTAGACTCAGAGAGGCATTGAGAAAACATATACCAATGGACCCAGAATCAATGGAGGGCCAAATAATTCTTAAAGACAAATTCATAACTCAATCGGTGTGAGATATATGGAGAAAGCTCCAAAAATTGGATTTTGGCCCTGACCAGGACCTGGAGCACCTCCTTAGAGTAGCAACTCAAGTATGTTATAATCGGGACCAGGAAGAACAAAAGGAGAACGAGGAGAGAGCAAAGGCTGAGGCTCTAGTTATTGTGCTACAGGGAGTCAACCTGGGGGCTTCTAAGGTGAAAGGACTAGGGCAGAGACCTAAACCTGGAGCCTGTTTCCTCTGTGGAAAATAGGGACACTTGAAATGGAAATGCCCCAAGGCTCCCACAGCACCTAGGCCATGTCCCATATGTCAGGGTGATCACTGGAAGAGGGACTGCCCCTGAAGATGAAGGTCCTCAGGGTTGACCCCTGAAGCCCAGGATCAAGACCAGTGGGACCTGGGGCTTTCCTTATCACCACTCAGGAGCCCCGGTTGACTCTAAATGTAGGACGACAGCCTATTGACTTCCTGCTGGATACAGGAGCCACCTTTTCGGTTCTCCTCTCTAACCCTGGCCCCCCCTCAAATAAATCCGCCACTATTTGTAGTATTTCTGGCAAGCTGGTTACAAAATTCTTTACACAGCTTTGAGTTGTGACTGGGAGTCCATTTTCTTCTCTCATGCTTTTCCGATTGTTCCAGAGAGTCTAACTCCTCTTTTAGGAAGAGAGATTTCGTCAAAGGTTAAAGCCTCAATTCACATGACAATGGAGCCTAATCAAGGTTTATGCCTGCCTTTGATGGAAGTAGATTTTGACCTAGAAGTCTGGGCCAGAGGAGGAAAGATAGGAAGAGAAAACCTGCTCAACTTTAAATCCTGCAACTTTTCTTCCTGACTCGCTAGATCAGAAAGTCAAACATGATTGTCACCAGATCTTATGCAGCCAGGGAGGACTTAAAGGATGAGCCCTTATCTAATCCTGGTCTCATTATGATTATAGATGGCAGCTCATTTATTGAAAAGGGAGAATGTAAGGCAGGATATGCAGTTGTAAGTCTATATGAGACCCTAGAAAGTGGACCTTGAAACCAGGAACAAGTGCTCAATTAGCAGAATTAATAGCGTTAACTAGGGCATTGGAATTGGGGTCAGGAAAAAGGATAAATGTTTACGCGGACTCCAAATATGTATATCTAGTTCTCCATACACATGCAGCATGGAAACTGGAAAATATTCAGTATTAATATCTTATATTAAAATTGAAGTTTGATCTAATTAATACAGACATGTTGTTACAGTTAACAACATGAAGTATAATATCTTATTGTACCTGGGTTTAGTAAAAAATCAAATGAGTTACTGAGACATCAGTTACTAAACAGAGAAACAAAAGGTGTTTAGGACTATTGATCAATATATTTAGTGCCACCCGAGATGTTCTCTATAAGAAAAACGTGTTTTTAGAAATTATAAAAGACAGTCCATGGTTACTTTAGAAAAGTAGAATGTGTGTGCTTTCAGTAAAGAAAGCATGAGGAATGGAATTTATTTTATTAAGGGAAAAAGACTGTCTTTAGCTTGTTGCTCTGGATCAAAAAATAAGGAGCAGACTAATATGGATACAGAAAGTGATGCAAAGTGTGTGGGAAGTGGATGCTGAGAAAAGAATTTTATGGAGTTACCACTGTGGCTCAGCGGAAAAGAACCTGACTAGAAACTATGATGTTGTGGGTTCAATCCCTGGCCTCGCTCAGTGGGTTAAGGATCCGGTGTGGCTGTGGCGTAGGTCAGCAGCTGTAACGCTGATTAGACCCCTAACCTGGGAACCTCTGTATGCTGTGGGTGCGGCCCTAAAAGCAAAAAAATTTGGAAAAAAAAATTTGTACATGGTGGGGACTTAAGTTTAAAATTGAGTTGGGAGTTCCTGTTGTGAGTTCCCGTCATGGCGCAGTGGTTAACGAATCCAACTAGGAACCATGAGGTTGAGGGTTCGATCCCTGCCCTTGCTTAGTGGGTTAACAATCTGGTGTTGCTGTGAGCTGTGGTGTAGGTCGCATACGTAGCTCGGATCCCGCGTTGCTCTGGCTCTGGCGTAGACCGGTGGCTACAGCTCTGATGAGACCCCTAGCCTGGGAACCTCCATATGCTGTGGGAGTGGCCCAAGAAATGACAAAAAGACAAAAAAATTTAATAATAATAAAAATAAAAGCAAAAGTAAGTCCCCACTATGTACAATTTTTTTTAAATTTAAAATTGAGTTGGGAGTTCCTATTGTGGCTCAGTGGGTTACAAACCTGACTAGTAATCATGGAGATGTGGGTTTGATTCCTAGCCTTGATCAGTGGGTTAAAGATTAAGGGTCCAGTGTTGTTATGAGCTGTGGTATATGTCATAGATGTGGCCTGGATCATGAGTTGCTGTGGTGTAGGCCAGCAGCTGCAGCTCCTATCTGACCCCTAGTCTGGAAACTTCCATATGCCATAGGTGCGGCCCTAAAAAGCAAAAAAAAAAAAAAAAAAAAAACCATTAATTTTAAATGTCAGGTGGTGCCATAAATCATGCTCCTCACAAGGACATAAGGTAACTTTCAATTACACACTGACTAAAGAAATGACATACAAATATTTCATGACCATCCAGAGAAATCAGAAAAATCATACAGGTTATAGGTATTTTAATCAATTTTATCAAATATGGGATGAATATATGTGGAACACTCCTTAAAAGGGTTATTTAACCCAGCCTTCATCTATTTGCTGGGAACAAAATAAACATTATGTCGGATTTGAGGGGCGACCCCTATCCTCTAATGAGCTAAAACCTTTAGGATGTTTAGCAACTGAACATTGGTTACAAATCATCCAGGTCACATACAATCCAGATAAGACTCCTGTATGGCCTGAGACAGACTGGGGATTTAATCCTGGAGTACGTTAGCTAGCCCCAAATGGAATTTATTGAATATGTGGAACTAATCTGTTGTCTTGACTGCCCCCACGATGGGTAGGGCACTACACTCTGTGATTGGCTTTTGCTCATAGCAACATTATAAAAATTCTGAGCTGAGCACCAACCAACCTTCCCTATTTACATGGTAGATGGGCCAGATCAGTGTTCCGCCAGTATGATTACTTAGCAGCGACATTTGTGTCTTCATTGGGCACCACTGACATAATGCTGCAGGTGGAAGCCTTAACTAATTTTACTCAACAAGCTCTTAATGATACTGCAGAAGCCATTTCAACCCTAAATATGGAACAATAACAATAAGAAAAGTAGTGCTACAAAACTGAATGGCCTTAGATGTACTCACTGCAGCTCAAGGAGGTACCTGTACATGATAAAATCTAAATGTTGTGTCTATATTCCTGATTATTCACAGAATGTGTCTGATTCCCTGCTAGATCTCCAGCAGCAGATTCATAAGATGTTGGATCCAGCTCCAGCTTTTGGAGCTGCCCTCTGGAACTGGTTGACCTCTTGGTGAAAATATTTTCTCACCATATTCATTGTGATCTTGATCCTTTTATTCAGACCCTGTCTAATTAATTGTATTTCTCACTTCATTACATCCTGATTAAAAGCTGTCAACATTCAAATGGTGATATAAGGGGTACCCATGTAATGTATCGAAGCCCATTCGACCATCCCATGAGTGGAGACCTAACTGCTTTTGCCTAACGACACCCCTTTTCAGCAGGAAGCAGTCAGAGCGGTCGTTGCCCCTTTTCCCTGCAGTTAGAGTCTCCAACTCTAGAAGGGGAGATTGAGGCAGAATAATAACTCGGGTAGTCAGTGAAGGAGCATGAGCTTCGATACATTCTTTGATATGGCTAGGATTAAAATTCGTGGCTTATGGACTCCAGGGAGTAACATCCCCACAGGCCTTGTTTAGTATAGGAATTGTACCTATGCCCAGATGGACATTAATCCCTAATCTTCTGTGACTCAGTTTATGGGAAGAAAAGGGCAAAGAAACTATGAGATTTATGGGACATTTCCACCCCTAAGACCCCTATTGGACAAGGACTGATAAAAGTAATTGAGCAAGGCCAATAGGAGAAAACCACATCTTTCTGGACCCCACATTGGTACCCCCCCATCTTTAAGGGATAAAAACCCCTATAGGACAACAGAGAGCGGGGTGGGGGGATGGGGGTTCTCTTCTCCCCGCTCCCAGCTGTGCTGGGAGCTCTTTGCTTTCCTATAATAAAGACTTTGCTTGCTTGCTGCCTGTGTGTTCTCAGAGTTCATTCTTTGACTGCATGAACAAGAACCCAGATGCTGGTAACATCTTCCTGGCATCATTATGACATCACATTTTTGGGGGGTTAAGATAAGATGATTCCACTGTCACTCATTAGGATGTTCAGGCAAGTGAATATACAGTCATCCCTTAATATCCTAGGGGGATTGGTTCCAGGACCCCCATCCCCACCACAGATACCAAAATCTGTGTTTAAGACTCTTAAATAAAATGGCATAGTATTTGTATATAACCTATGCACATCCTCCCATATACTTTAAGTCATCTCTAGATTACTTATAATAATACAATGTAAATGCTATGTAAATAGTTGGCAACTATTTACATAGCATTTACGTTATATTTACAAGCGTGTGGCAAATTCAAGTTTTGCTTTTTGGAACCTTCTGGAATTAAAAAAAATGTTTTTGATCTGTAGTTGGTTGAATCCATGGCTGCAGAACCCATGGATATTGAGGGCCAACTGTAATAGGAGGGCAAACCCTAGGCACAAGTTAATAGTCTATGGTCAGACAATGAGAAGGTAATCTTGCTGGACGTGGAGCTTATGGAGCCTTGGATTTTCCTATTGCTATAGAAGAGGCAGCATAGTTTAGTACAATGATTTTCTATCTTCTAGAGTCTTGGTGCTTTAAAGAGTTGCTCTGAGGGCCACTGAAGGCAAGGGTCTGGTGGTTAAGGCTAATATTGTTGTAAGAGAGAAGTATTACTCAAATTTCATTTGGTTTCTGTTTGCATTACAAAAGGTAGAACTAACCCTGGTAAGAAGGAATCCAATGTCAAGATAAAAGATGAGCTTGTGACTTTAACTTTATACCCCAGGGGGCTGATCTGAGATGGGATTATAGCCTTGTGTTGTGATCTTTAAGGAATCATGAAAAGTGGACTAGGTCTGTAAAGAAACTGAGAGGAACAGATATTGTCTGAATTTTCAAAGGAGAGAAGGTCGATTCTATGAACTATATAGGCTTGTAAACTCAACTTCTATAGCAAGAAGTATGTTATTTTTTTTTTTTTAGGGCCACACCTGCGGCATATGGAGGTTCCCAGGCTAGGGGTCAAATTGGAACTACAGCTGTCAGCCTATGCTACAGCAATGCAGGATCCAAGCCATGTCTGCAACCTATACCACAGCTCATGGCAGTGCCGGATCCTAACCATTTGGGTGAGGCCCGGGATTGAACACGCAACCTCATGGTTACTAGTTGGATTTGTTTCTGCTGTGCCACAAGAACTTCGCAAGTAATGTTTTAGAACAGATTACTCATGTTGTCGAACCCAACTTTGTGTGTCTGATGCACAGTGAGGCCAAACGAACTGAAACATTAGAGTTTGGAGCAGAGAAAGGTTTATCTCAAGGGCCATGCAAGGTGAAGGGGCAGCTCATGCTCAATAGACCCAAACTCTGATAGTTTTCAGGGAAGAGTTTTTATAGGCAAGTTTGGGATGGAGTGTGTGACCGTCCTCTGATTGGCTGGTGGTGAGGTCACAGGGTGGTGCTCCAGGAATATCAATCATGAGCCTTCTGGTTTTGACCAGTTTGGGGTCCATGTGTTGGTGCTCAGCCTGAAGTTACCAGCCTCCACCTGGGTGGGGGTCTTATCTCCAAGTTCTTCCACAGGAATTATGTATGAGATGGTTATGTATATGCATTGAGGAGGAACCAGGACCCTGCTTTATCACTGCACTATTGTTTCTTGACTGTTCCTCCTCTGTTTCTGCATTCCTTTACTCCCCTAATTAGAAACTGTTTGACTCTTTCCTTTGGAACTCAGGACAAATCTAAGAGGCTGAAAGTCCTTTTCCTACAAACAAGAAACAGGGCACATGGAAGGGCTTTTATGTCTGGGAGGGCCCACATGGTCCTGCTTGGTTTCATGAAGAGGAGAGTTTATCAGTCAGAGTCCCAACAGGAAATGGATGACACATTTAAGGGGATTGAGGGAAGAGAGTTTAATGAAAGAACTATTTACAGACATGGGACAGAGTTAAGGAGCCTACAAAAATGGCAGTTTTATATGGTTTAACTTAATAGAATCAACGTTAGTGTAACCAGAGCAGAATGAGTAAGGGGGTGAGAGGTTTGCTGGGGCCAGTTATGGGACTATGTGACCATGAAACAGCATTGAAGGTAGTTTGGAAAATTTAATAGAAAGCCATTGTTGAGTTTTAAGCAGGGGAGTGACATAATGTGGTTACTGAGTGGAAAATACAGTTGACCCTTGAACAACATGGGGATAAGTGGGGACTGATCTTTATACAGTCAAATCTGCACATAATTTATAGTTGACCCTCCATGTCCATGGTTCTGAAACCATAGATTTAACCAGTCACAGATCTTATAGTACTATGTTATGTATGTATTGTAAAACAATCCATGTATAAGTGGACTCATGCAGTTTAAACCTATTTTTTTCAAGGGTCAACTATATGTTGTAGTGCGAAAAGAGTGGAGGCTCTTGAAGAGAGAGACCAATTAGGCTTTTGAAGTGAGTGGTGATGTTTTAGTTTAGGGTGGTGACAGAGGAAGAGATAGAAAGTAGAAAAATTTATCATATAATGTGTAGATAAGAATCAATAAGTCTCTTTGATTATTTGTGTGAGAAGAGGGGAAAAAAGATAAGTTAAGGATGGCTAAACTGTTTGCCTTGATTAGTCAGAGGGAGGGTGATGCCATTTATTGAGAAAGGGAAGAAGAGGAGGAATTCAAGTAGTCATGAAATAGGCCACAACATAATACCTCTTACTTGGTGATAATGTTTTTAGACCCTGTTAATTAGATAAGGGGGACTCTGTATGCCAAAACTTCTGTGTTCCATGGATTGGGATTCCACATAATAAAGGGGTTTATGGTCAAATAAGTTATAAAATATTGTGCTAAACCAAGTTTTTTCTTTAGAGTACTTTGCAGAGACTTTGATAGGCTACCATGAACTATGAAACTCCCAAAGGGGAGTATTCTGGGTTTCTCAATCATATTTCATCATGGAATGGTTTTATTTTTAAATTATGACTTGGAGGGTTAAGGAAATGCTACTATTACTGAACTCAGGTCCAGCTGCTCTCTCCTGGAAACTCAATACCTGAGGGAGAGGCAAATGTTGGTAGAAAGGAAAGTTGCTTTTTTCAGAATTCTAGCAATCTGGGGAGATGGTGGACTCAATGTCCCCCAAAAACCACCTCCAAAGACTCTGTTCAGCCATGAAAGTTGTTTGTTTGGGCTGTACCTGCATCATATGGAAGTTCCCAGGCTAGGGGTAGAATCAGAGCTGAAATTGCTGGGCTATACCATAGCCGCAGTAAGGTGGGATCCAAGCCGCATCTTCGACGTACACTTCAGCTCATGGCAACGCCAGATCTTTAACCCACTGAGCCGAGGCCAGGGATTGAACCCACATCCTCATGCATACTAGTCAGGTTTGTAACCCACTGAGCCATAACCGGAACTCTGGCCCCAACAGTTTTTTTTTTTTTTTTTTTTGCTTTTTAGGGCCACACCTGCGGCATATGGAGATTCCCAGGCTAGGGGTCCAATTGGAGCTACAGCTGCTGGCCTACACTACAGCCACAGCAATGCCAGATCCGAACCACATCTGTGACCTACACCACAGCTCATGGCAATGCCAGATCCTTAATGCACTGAGCGAGGCCAGGGATTGAACCCACATCCTCATGGATACTAGTCAGGTTCGTAATCCACTGAGCCATAACAGGAACTCTGACCCTAGCAGTTTTTAAAGAGAAATGGGGAAGTCATTTCAGTGAAATCATTGAGATGGAGTCATCACCATCCCCCATTGCATGCAGGCTTGTCAATTCCTTATGATCTTTCTCCAGATGCTATCTTGTTCACACAGTTCAGTTTCTTTGAGAGGTTACTGAAGGGGAAACTAGGGAAGAGATCTCATAATCTGTCAATTACTTATTCTTCATTTCTCCTTATTTGATCTATAGAAGGAACTGACAAGTTAGGCAAGGTATTGTGTGATCAAAAGATTTGATAGCTGTGCTAGGGCTGGAAGTGGGCGGAGCATGGGGTGCCTGGTTTAAGTTCAGTTATAACACAGCTTTGCTAAAGTTACAAGAAAAGGCGTTTCCTGCTCAGGGTGGTCTCTCTCCTGCAAAGAGCTGTTTACAAATCTCCCTCACCTCTGTCAGATATCATTCCATTTCTATGGGATTAGGGACAAAAGTCCATCTTATGTAACTTGTTCATGCTGAGAAAGGGCATCAAGGTCTTAAGGTAAAAAGATACTGACATGGGTTCAAAGCATCTCTTTTCTGACAGTTGTAGTTGCCCATTTACATATACGGGCAGAACAAGCTGCAGTTATTTTGATGCCCACGAAGATAGATTATTGTGAGCAACAGTGTTAATCCCATTTTCTTAAGGCCAGTTCTTGGAACTGTAGTAACCATAGATTTAGTACTGCTTAAGATGGAGCCGCTTATATCATGGCTGTAGTCTTGTCATCATGTTAGCTTTTTCCTTCTCTTGGCAGTTACAATATCTGTGAAATGACTCAGGAATGTTCATCACACACTGAGTCCATAACTCTATTGTCCTAATCCTTAACTGCCTGAACCTGCTCTTTTGTGACCAAAGGCAGCCTGGGAGATTTCAGCTTTTATTACAAACAAGAGGCAGGGAACATGGAGGTGGGGGGGGGGCTTTGTACTTGGGGGTGGGGTTGGGGTGGGGGAGGGTGTGCAGGGTTCTGCTTCATTCCACTACTGTAGATGTAATTTATCTGTGATGGACCCAGATCTCAATAGAGAATTGGACAGTCTTTCATGACTCTTCTGTGGAGAAGATAGATGATTATTGATTATATAATATACATTTGGAAGGTTGGTTACTGATTGAAATACCAGGATTGATGAAGGTTTAACCCAATGGTTCTTTACATCAGCATTACTTGGGGAGCTTGTTCAAAGTACTCGATCTCAGTCCAGACATTGACTCAGAGTCTGGGGTGAGCCCAGGAAAATACACTCTAAAAAATTTTCTTGAGATAATTCTCATGCAAAGCCATGGTTAAGACACACTGATACTTGGAAGAACATCAGACTTGAGTCAAATTTAGGTGAAAATACTGCATTTATCCCTTGTTGATACTATCATCTTGGATAAGTTTATATTCTCTGAAATTCACTTTTCTCACCTGTAAAATAGGAAATAATAATGTCTACTGATTGTAGATTTATAGCATTCATCTACTTGATTTCTTATTGCTGAGTAGTATTCCATGGTATGAACTTACCATGGTTTGTCACCATTCGCTTATTGAGGGAAATCTTGTGTTTTTCTGGTTTTTTTTTGACAATTGCAAGTAAAGCTACTATGGATAATCATGTATGGGTTTTTATGTGAACTTAAGTTTTCACTTCTTTTAGATAAATGCTGAGGAATGTGATTGCTGGGTGGTATGATAAACATAGGCTTAGGTTTTTTATTTTTCCTAAAGAAACTGCCAACTCTTTTGTAGAGTTAGCTATATCATTTTATATTCCCAGCAGTGAAGGAAGAGAGACCAGTTTCAGCTTCTCACTAGTGTTTGGAGTTAGCATGATTTTGGAGGTGGATGTTTTGATTTTGTTTACTTTCAACCCTTTATTGAAATAATTTACACACCATAAAATTCACTGATTTAAAGGGTACAACTAAATGTTTTTAGAATACTAATAGATGTGTAGTGCTATCTCATTGTGATTTTAATTTGCCTTTCTCTAATTGCTAGTGATGTTGAATATCTTTTCATGTGTCTATTCTCTTTGGTGAAATATCTTTTTTTTTTCCTTGTCAGTTTTGCTAGAGCTTGATCAATTTTATTGGTCTTAAATAATCAGTTTTGGTTTATTTGTTTTCTCTTTTTTTTATTTCATTGACTTCACTCTTTTATTTTCTTCCTTCTGCTTGCCTTAGGAGTTGTTTCATGATTAATTTCTTAAGGTAGAACTTTAGGGTATTTTTAATTTTGTTTTGTTTTGTTTGTTTGTTTTTTTTTTTTTTTTTTTTTTTTTTTTTTTTTTTGGCTTTCTAGGGCTGCCCCTGGCATATGGAACTTCCCAGGCTAGGGATAGAATCAGAGCTTCTGCTGCTGGCCTACACCACAGCAACACCAAATCTGAGCTGTATCTGTGAACTACACCACAGCTCACAGCAATGCCGGATACCTGATCCACTGAGCAAGGCCAGGGACTTGAACCTATGTCCTCCTGGATACTAGTTGGGTTTGTTTCCACTCCTCTGCAATGGGAACTCCAAGCTTTAGGGTATTGATTTCAGGCTTTTTCTCTTGTCTAATATAGTAGTTCCCTTTTAGCTGTGGTTTCAGTTAACCATGGTCAACCAAGTTATAAAAATACTAAATGGAAAACTCTAGAAATACACAGTTCATAAGTTTTAAATTGAGACCTGTTATGAGTAAAGTGTGATGAAATCTCACACCTTCCCACCTGGGACTTGAATCATCGCTTTTTCCAGCATATCCTGCTCATTAGTCACTTAGTAGGTGTCTCAGTCATCAGACTGACTATCACAGTATCATAGGCTCGTATTCAAGTAACCCTTGTCTTACTTAATAATAGCCCCAAAGTGCAAGACTAGTGATCCTGGCAATTTGGAAATGCCAAAGAAAAACTGTAAAGTTCTTCTCCTGAAAGCACATCAAAAGAAAAGTGTGAAGAAAGACAAATCTGTGCTCCTTTTGCTATTGCATGTCAGCTGGAAAAAGTTACGCCCACTGCAATAAGTGCTTAGTTAAGATGGAAAAGGCATTAAATCTATAGAGCAAAGTTTTTATTTTTTTGGTTGTGCATGTGGAAGTTCCCAGGCCAGGGATCGAACCCATGCTATAGCAGTGACAATGCTGGATCCTTAACCCACTGAGCCACCCAGGGAACTCCTAAAGTAAGATAATGAGCGAAAGACTACCTTTACATAACTTTTATTACAGTATATCATCTATTATGGTTCATATTTTATTGTGCTTATAGATTAAACTTGATCATATGTATCTATAGAAAAAAACATAGTATGTATAGGGTTTGGTACTATCCATGGTTTTAGGCATCCACTGAGGGTCTTGAAACACATCCAAGCAGGGGACTGCTGTATATACATTTAGCTCTATAAATTTCCCTTTTGGCACTTCTTTTAGCTATATTCCTCAAAGTTTAATAGGGTTATTTTCATTTTCATTCAACTAAATGTATTTTAATTCCTTTGAGACTTACACTTCTAATTAATCCTTAAGTCAAAGAATGTTGATTTGTTTCTAAGTGTTTGGATATTTTCCTGTTAACATTTCTGTTACTGATTTCTAGTTTGATTCCAGAGTAGTTGGGGAGAATACTCTGTATGGTTTCAATTTTTAAAATTTGCTCATGTTTGTTTTGGCACAGAATATGGTCTATCGTGAAAAGAATATATATTCTGTTGTTGACTGGGGTGTTCTATAAATGTTAATTAGACCCTGTTGGTTGGTGCTGTTGGATTTTTCTATATCCGTGCTGATTTTCTGTCTAGTTCTGTCAGTATTTGAGAGAGGTGTGTTGAAGTCTTCCATTATAGTTGTTTGGCTATTTCTGCTTTCATTTCTGTCAGTATTTGCTTCCCATATTTTGCAGTTGTTTAGGGCATAAACATTGGCATTGCATTATGTCATTTTGGTGAACTGACACTTTTCCATCTTATAATGTCCTCTCTATCTGATTAAGTAGGATGCTAGCTGTGGGTTTTTGGTAGATGCCTTTTATCAGATTGAGGAAGTTCTATTCCTATTTGAGTATCTCTGACATGAAAATGTGCTGAATTTTGTCAATTTTTTTCTGCATGTATTGAGATGATTCATGTTTTATAAAAAAAAAAATCTGTCCATATGGTGTAGTCACTTTTTTTGAAGTTAATGTATCCTTGTGTTCCTGGGATAAATTGCAGCTAGTCATGGTGTATAATTTTTTCAGTATGTTGATGGATTTAGTTTGCTAGTATTTTGTTGAGGACTGTTGAGTCTATGCTCATAAGAGATACTAAGTCTGTAGATCTTTTTTTCACATGATCTCATTTTGACTTTTGGTATCTGTATAATAAGAGACTCAGAATTAGTTGGGAAATGTTCTCTTCCATTTTTGGAGAAAAGTATTGAATTCTATGAATTCTTTACATATGTGATAGAATTCATCTGTAAAGTGAACTGGTCCTGGGCTTTTCTTTTTTGGGAGGTATTGATTACTGATTGACTCTTGTTTTAAATCTATTCATATTTTCTATTTTCTTGAGTCAGTTTTGGTCATTTGTTTTCTAGGAATTTATCAATTTCATTAGTTATCTAACTCACTGGTTTGCAGTGGTTCATACGATTCACAATCCTGTTTATTTCTGCAATATCATTCATTGGCTTAGTCAGTTTGGGCTACTATGACAAAGTACTATAGACTAGGTAGCTTATAAATAGTAGACATTTATTTCTCACAATTGTGGAGGCTGGAAGTCTGAGATCAGGGTACCAACATGGTCAAGTTCTGGCAAGGCCCCCTTCTGGGTTGTAAACTGCTGTCTTCTTGCTGCATCTTCACATGGCAGAAGGAGGCAAGGGAGCTCTTTGGGGTCTCTTTTGTAAGTGCACTAATCCAGTCATGAGGGATCTGTTCTTGTGATCTTATTATTTCCCAAAGGCCTCATTACCAAATACCACACTGGGGATTAAGTTTCAACCTAGGAATTTGGAGGGGACACAAGCTGCAATCTATAGCAGCTATTTTTATTTCTGATTCTAGTAACTTGAGTCTTGTCTCTTCCCCCCCTCCCCCTTGATCAGCCTGGTAAAGTTTTGTCAATTTCATTATCTTCTAGAGAACCAAATCTTGGTTTAATTTTTTTTTCTGTTTCGCTTTTTTCGTTCAAATCTTTATTATTATTTTTACCTCTGTTTTAGGTTTAGTTCTTTTTCCAATGACTTAAGGCGGAAGGTTAGCTTATTGATTTGTAATCGTTCTTTAAAATAGGCGTTTATAGCTATAAAATAAGAGAAGAAAGAATGCATTTATACTGCCTTTTATAATAACATAATTACCTTTTACATGTGTTTTTTGCTTTTTTTGTGTGGATTGGAAGTACCATCACTTGCTTTCAGCCCAGTGTTTCTTGTGAGGTGGGTCTGTTAGCAACAAATGCTCTGATTGTGTTGATCGAGGAATGTCTTTATTTCACATTTATTATTCAAAGATAGCTTTGGGGGATATAAGATTCTTGGTTGACAGTTTTTTGTTATCTTGAGAACTTGGAATATGTTTTTCCTTTGCCTTCTGGCCTCCATTGTTTCTGATGACAAGTTGGCTATTAATCTTATTGGAGTTTCCTTGTAAGTGATACTTTGGTTTTCTCTTGCTGCTTTCATGATTTTCTCCATGCCTTTTGGCTTTGAGCATTTTTACTATGATGTGTCTTTTTGTGGATCTGGTTGCTTTTATCATACTTGAAATTCATTGAGTTTCTTGGATGTGTAGATTAGTTTTTTTTCATAAAATTTGAAAATATTTGTCATTATTTCTTTGAATATATATATTTTTTCCGTTCAATTCTTTCATCTTTTTTTGGCACTCCTATTGCATATGCAAGTTTGTGTACTTTATGGGGTCCCATATTTCTTTGAAGTTTTTCTCATTTTTTCCTTCTCTGTTTGGATTGCATAATACCTATTGGCCTATATTTAAACTTACTAAATTCTTCTCTCAGTTCAAATTGACTATTGAGCCCCTCTAGTACAATTTTCCTTTCACTTACCATACTTTCAGCTCCAGAATTTCATATGGTTCTTATAGGTTCTATCTCATTGACAGTCTCTTATTTGATGAGACATTGTAATCATGCCTTAGCTTGGTATCCATTAGTGCTTTGAGTATGTTTCTTTTTTTTGCCACACCCTTGGCATGTGGCAGTTCCCAGGCCAGCAATCAAACCCAAGCAGTGACAACACTGAGTCTTTAACTGCTAGGCCACCAGGAAGCTCCTTGAGTGTTTCTAATAGCTACTTTGAAATCCTTGTCCATCAAATCTGATGATGATCCACTCCCATAGGCAATTTCTGTTGCCTGCTTGTTTTCCCACACATGGATCAGATTTACTGTTTCCTTGCATGTCTTATTCCATTCCAAAAAAAAATTACTTTTTAGGTAATACATCATAGCAACTCTAGTCACTGGGTCACATTCTTCCCAAAGCTTGATGGGGGCAACTTGTTATACTTATTTGTTGTTTATTTGCTTATGGCTAACTGAATCATTTGAATGAAATGTATTTCCTCCCCATAGTATGGAGCTTCTGTTACTCCTCAAAGGACACAGCCTTGAGCACAGGTGCAGTCACCCTGGAATAATAGTTGTTTTGGCAGGGCGCTCTTTGTCTCTTTCCCTGAGCACATCCAGTTATTAAGCTCCACTAATTGCCGGATGATTGTTCTTTTGTTTTCAACAATGTCCTGAAGGATCAATTGCTCCACTGACAGATCCAATTAAAATCTGATCCTTTGTTCAGACAGTTTTAAAAGAACTGTTTGCTACAGATTCATCTCTTCAAACTTTGTCTTTTTCTCCCTCCCTTTTACCTTCCTTCCCTCTCTTATGTTTCCCTCCAGCTTTACTGAGATATAATTGACATACAACACTAAGTTTAAGCTGCATAACATAATTTGATACACATATATATTGTGAAATGATTAGGGCTACCTAACACTTCCATTGTCTTATATGTTAGCATTTATTTTTTTGTGGGGAGAACATTTTACTCTCTTAGCAACTTTCAATATGTAATACTGTATCATTAACTATAGTCACCATTGCTACATATTAGATCTCCAGAACTTACTTAACTTAAAACTGCGAGTTTAGTACCTTTTGACCAAGATCTCACCATTTCCCCTACCCCTCAGATCCTGGGAGGAAATATTCTACTCTCTGATCTCAGTTTGGCCTTTTTAGATTTTATGTATGAGTAAGATCATATATTATTTGTCTTTCTCTGACTTATTTTAATTAGCATAAAGCCCTCAAGGGCTATTCATGTTGTTGCAAATGAATTTCCTTCTTTCTCATAGCCAAATAAAATTCCTGTGTGTTGTGTATAAACTATCACACTTTTTTTTTTTTTTTTTTTTTTGTCTTCTTAGGGCTGCACCCATGGCATATGGAAGTTCCCAGGCTAGGGGTCAAATCAGCTGTAGCTGCTGGCCTGTGCCACAGCCATAATACCAGACCCAAGCCGCATCTCTGACCACAATGGCAATGCTGGATCCTTAACCTATTGAGCCAGGCCAGGGACCGAACCCATGTCCTCATGGATACTAGTTGGGTTCATAATCTGCTGAGCCACAATGGGAACTCCTTATCACACATTTTTATTCCATTCATCCATAGACACTTGGGTTTTTTCTATATCTTGATTAATGTGAATAATGCTGCAATTAACATGGGAGTCCAGATGTCTCTGAGATCCTTATTTCATTTTCTTTGGATAATTACCCAGAAATTAAATGACTGTATCATATTATTGTATGTTCTATTCTTTTTTTTTTCTTTTTATGGCTGAAGCTGTGGCAAATGGAGGTTCCCAGGCTAAGGTTCAAATTGAAGCTTCAGCTGCTGCCCTATACCACAGCCATAGCAATGAGGCATCCGAGCTGTGTCTGTGATCTACATCACAGCTCATGGCAACACCAGATCCTTAACCTACTGAGCGAGGTCAAGGATTGAACCTGCATCCTCACGGGTATTAGTTGGGTTCATAACTGCTGAGCCACAATAGGAACCTCCTGTATGTTCTGTTCTTAATTGTATTGTAAGTTCTATTCTTAATTTTTTTGGGAATCTCCATACTGTTTTCCATAATGGCTGTACCAATGTACATTCTCACCAACAGGGCACAGGATTTCCTTTTCTCCACATCTTTGCCAACACTTGTGAGATGATGTATCATTGTGGTTTTCATTTGCATATCCCTGGTGGTTAGTGATGTTGAGTATCTCTTCATGCACTTGTTATCCTTTTGTATGTTTTTTTTTTGGTCCAGTTCCTCTGCCCATTTTTAAATTTTTTTTTTTGTTATAAGAGTTGTGAGTTCTTTACATATTGGATATTAACTCATTATCAGATAAATGATTTGGAATTATTTCCTCCCATTCTGTAGGCTTCCCTTTCATTTTGTTGATTGATATTTTCCAATGCAAAAGCTTTTTAGTTTGAAATCACACTTGATTTTTTTTTGCTTTCATTGCCTGTGTTTTTAGTATCATTTCTAAAAAATCATCATCAAGGCCCATGTCCAGGAGCCTTTTCCCTATGTTTTCTTTTAGGAGCTTGATGGCTTCAGGCCTTACATTTAAGTACTTAAATGTATTTTGAGATAACTTTTGAGTTGTACAGGATAGGGATCTGGTTGCATTCTTTTGCATTTTGGTAGAACTGTGATGCCTCCAGCACCATTCTTCTTGATTGTTTGGGGTCTTTTGTGGTTCCATAAAAATTTTAGGATTTTTTTATTTCTGTGAAAAAGGTATTGGAATTTTGAGAGGTTGCATTGAATCTATGATGGCTTTGGGTAGTCTGTACATTTGGCAATATTCTGATTCATGAACATGGGTTACATTTCCATTTATTTGCAGGTTCTTCAATTTCTTAAATCAATATTTTATAGTTCTCAATGTATAGATCTTTCTCTTCCTTGGTTTGCATTTATCCTTATGGATATTATTGCTGTAATGATACTGTATTTTTTTTTTTGGCCATGCCCATTATATGTGGCAATTCCTGGGCCAGGGATCAAACCTGTGCCATAGCAGTGACCCAAGCCACAGCAGTGATGATGCTGGATCATTAACGCACTGTGTCACAGGGGTACTCTACTTTGATGATACTGACAATGGGATGGTTTTCTTTTCTTTTCAGCTAGTTTGTTTTTAGTGCATAGGAACTCGAGAAAAAGGAGGGTCTATTGTATTTACCAAAATTTTTATCCTTCCCATTGTACTTTTTCTTTCTTCTTGATATTCCAAGACTACTTCTGTCATTTCTTTCTGCTTCATGAATTTCATTTAGCCATTCTTTTAGGGTAAGTTTGCTGATGATAAATTATCTTAATTTTTCTTAAAATATTCTTGATTATCTATTTCATGAAGGATATTTTCACCAGATAGAGAATTCTGCCTTATTACTGCCAATCAGGGATGGAGGTCCATGTTTCCCCCTTGACCACCCTTCAGTATCCTAAGGGAAGGAGCCTTGTTACTTCTGAGCATGGACAGAATTTCATGTTCCCACTAGGCTTTTGCTGATACCACCCTGGCTTGAAGCTGAAGGGATGCCTTGTTATTGTACTTGATATGGCCTCCACTGTTGTCATGGAAGGGGGGCTCTTTACTACTGGTCAAGAATCACAAGTACTCACCATCTGTCTTCTCTATCACTATCCTGGCAGAGGGAAGAGATGCCTAATTAATAGCTTTGTAAATGGAGAAGCCTAGGTTTCCTCCTTGGCCTATGTTATCATGGGTTAGGGTGAGAGCACATTTTTTTTTCTCCATGGTATTTGTCTGGAGTAGGTCATTATTATCTAAAAATACTCAGTCTTTCTCCTCTCTACCTTCCAGAGTCAACCTATGTTCTTCCATTGTGTTTTTTATGGCTGCACTCATGGCACATGGAATTTCCTGGATCAGGGATTGAACCCAAGACACAGTTGTGACCTATGCCACAGCCGTGGCAATGCCAGATCCTTTAACGCACTGTGCTGAGCCAGGGATTGAACTCACACCTCCACAGTGACCTGAGCCACTGCAGTCAAATTCTTAACCCACTGTGCCACAGTGGGAACTCTGCATCCTATGTTTTTATATATAATATCCAGTGTTGCTAATTGTACTTAGTGCGTCTACACTTCCATCTTGTCACAGAACCAGAAGTCCAGGGAACACTTAGATATAGCCATTTTAGGTACTGGATACATTGTGATGTAGCAATTTTGGTATAGTATCAGAGCAGTTATGATAAACACAAGAATACTTTTATTACTAAAAGTAATAAATACTCTTCTTACTAGATGATAATCACACCTGCCTCTCACTTAATCCTATTGCTGACCTCCTTGGAATTAGGAGCTCCTTTATTTTTATGAAGGAAAGCAGAACTGCCCAAGATTAATGGGTTTTCTAATGCTGGTGGGAGTGTGCAGAAGAGGCCTTGTGTTGAATTTCAGCCTTTGGCTCCTCCTGAGGTGGTGCCCATTAATGGCCTACATGATTATCTCAGGAGAAAAGATAGAGTGTTTAACCAATGTGGATATAGAAACAGGAGTTGGAAGCCTGTAGCATCTGACTTAATCCTTGCAGCAGATGAAGACTTAGCTTTTGTACTTTATCCCAAAATGGTTTTTATTAGAGTGGAGATACATACAGTAATTATCTTTGAGGTTAATAACAGTAAACTGTATTCCAAGGCTACAAAAGTTATTGAAATAGTGTTTAACTGGCAGACTTTATGACCACAACAAGTGTATGACCATAACCTAAGGGTAAACGATTTGCTACTTTCCTAGAAATGTAGTCACTCTTTCATTGTTCAAAGAATTTTCTCCTCTTCTCTTTCAATGTGAAATGATGGCTTTTCCATCAGCATCTTAACTCTGTTGCTCAGGACTCTCGGTTGGAAAAGGGACCAAAAAAGTAGGGGTGGGACTACCTAGTGTTTATGCATATTAAATCTGCTGAGTGAACATTGATGCATTAATCCATATCCCTTTAAATAATACTACTAACTATGAAGAGAACTTTCAGAATTAAGTGGCATTGAATAAGAGTCAGGTTGGTTCAATCAACTTACTTGCCAGCCATGTGATATTTGAGATTGCACCCTCGATAGAATTTCTTTTTCTCTAGATAATTTTTTCCTTTGAGCATTGTGGCATAACTGGTAATAGCTCTAACCTTGGGATCAGACTACATGGCTTCAACATCTAGCATTTCTGTTAACTACTTGTTAGCCTTTGGCAAGTTATCTAACCTTCCAGAGTCTTGGTTTCTTTAGTGGTAAAGTGAGCATCATGTTAGCACCTACTTCTTAGAGTTATTGTGAGGTTTAGAGGGATTAAAGATTATAAATGCCTGAAAAATCCTTGCTTGTTGTATGCATTCAATACACGTTAGCTAAAATGATAAACATTTTTTTTAAGGACAATGTTCATAGTTATGTGAATGGGTCCTAACTGCTGACAATATTCAATGGGTCTTGTTTTCTCCTTTTCTGACCTCTAAGTAGAGTGTAGAATTGGGTTGTGTTTTAGCTTTTGGTGATTTCATAGTAATACAAGTGCCTCAGCTGAATTTTGGGGTCATTTTTATTATGAGACATTGTGGGATTGTAAGATATTTGTCCGGAGAATCTGGCCACTAGACAACTGTGTGTAATAAGTTAGAAATTGGCATTTAAAAAATCAGGCAAAGCAACTTGATGAAGCTGTTGCCCTTCCCCCTCATTGCAGTGTGGTCTGGGTCTCCTGTGGGAGTGTAGACTGAGAATACACCTATATCTTGGGAGTGATATGCCTATATCTAACATTCAGTCAGTGCCTTACTATTCAGGATCTCCCTTCAGGGAATTCTAATACATATTACTTATTAACAGTATCTAGAATGACTTATCATAAGTTTATGTCCAAATAAAGCATTAGTAGTTTGGTCTCTTTTGGCCTCTTTTAAGAGAATATGACATTTGGTTATCTAAAGAATTATGCCAAAAGTATACTTAGCTACAGTTAGAAAATTCTTCATCTTAAATTTCTAGGAGAATATTTAATCTATGGTTTTAAAAGATTGGAGTGGATAAAGATGGAACAGATCAGAGATGAATAATTTTAGTTTGCTGAAATACTAACTTGAAACCTATTTATTTCTTGTGCCAGATTTTCAGTCACTGATTATATAAACCTTTGATATTAAAGTTTTTTTTTTTGTTTTTTTGTTAATTGACCAGAATTTTCTGAGTGTCTTGCTGTGTGTCAGGTACTTCATTAGGCTCTGGCTATATGATTGAAAATAAGATGAACAAGGCTTCTGCCCTCATGGCACTTCAATTTAGTGGGAAGGGAGACAAAAGATCAAAAAGTAAATAAGGTTAATAAGGAAGGATAAAGGTTCTGAAACAGCATACTGTGATAAAGAATAAATAGAGGGGACTATTAACATGATTTGGAAAGGCCTCTCTATGAAGGAGAAGCATTAAGCTGAAATTTGAAGACGGGCTAGTTATTTAAAGATGTAAAAAGGTCGGGATGGGGAAAAGTGTGAGAAGAGGATTCTAGGAATTGGAATGCATGATGGGAGGGAACTTAGTATATTTTTGCAATTAAAAGATGGATAATTCTTGAGCAAAGAAGATACTGATACTATGGATTCTTTAAATGTTCGGTGGAATTTACTAGTGAAGCCATCTAGTCCTGGACTTTTCTTTGAGAGGTTTTGGATTATTGGTTCAATCTCCTTACTTGTTACACATCTACTAATATTTTCTTTCTTTTTTCTTTTTCTTTCTTTCTTTTTTTTTTTTTTTGGTCTTTTTTTTGTCTTTTCAGGGCCGCACCCATAGCATATGGAGGTTCCCAGGCTAGGGGTCTAATCAGAGCTATAGCTGCTGGCCTACACCACAGCCACAGCAATGCTAGATCCGAGCCACCTCTGAACTACACCACAGCTCACAGCAATATTGGATCCTTAACCCACTGAGTGAGGCCAGGGATTGAACCCACAACCTCATGGTTCCTAGTTGGATTCGTTTCTGCTGTGCCATGATGGGAACTCCTAATATTTTCTATTGCATTTAATTTAGTAGCCTGTTTATTGACATAAAATTATTCATAGTATTCATTTATAATCCTTTTTATTTCCAAAAGTTTTGGAATAATGTCTTTTCTTGTATTTCTGATTTTCATTATTCAAATTTTCTCTCCTTTTTTCTTAGCCTAGGTAAAGGTTTGTCAATTTTGTTAACCTTTTCAGTAAACTAACTTTTGGTTTAATTGATCTCCTCTTATTTTCTACTTTGTATTTTTTTGATCTCTGCTCTAACTTTTATTATTCCTTTCTTTTGCTAGCTTTGGGTTTATCTTTTTAAATTTCTTAAGGCATAAATTTAGACTATGGTTTGAGATATATCTCTTCTTTCAATGGATGCATTTAGAATTACGCATTTCCCTCTGAGCACTGCTTTCACTGCTTCCTACAAGTTTTAGTTTGCTATGTCTTCATTTTCATTTGTATCAAAGTATCTTCTGATTTCCCTTGTAACTTTTTTTTTGTTTGACCCATTGGTGGTTTCAGAGTGTGGTGTTTCACACCACATGGTTCTTTACAATTTGAATTTTCCAGGTTTCCTTCTGTTACTGATTTCTAGAATCCTTCCATTGTGGTCAGAGAAAATACTTTCTATGACTTCGTATCTTTTAAAAGATATTAATACTTGTTTTGTAGCCTAACACATGGTCCTGAAAAATATTTCATGTGCATTTGAGAATGATGTATATTCTGCTGCTATTGGACAGAGTGTTCTATTTTCTGTTTGGTGTATTTGGTTTATACTGTTGTTTAAGTCCATTTCCTTATTGATCTTCTGTCTAGATGTTCTATCCATTATTGAGAGTAGAGTTTATAACAGTTTCCAACTATTATTGTATAACTATTTCTCTCCAGTTGTCAATGATTATTTCATAAATTTGGGGGCTCTCTTGTGCATATGTTTATAATTGTTGTCTTCTTGATGAACTAGCCTTTTTTTCAATACATAATGTTTTTTGTTTTTTTTTTTTTCTGTTTCCTGTAACTGTTTTTGACTTATTTTGGCTGCTATTAGTACAGCCACTCAAGCTCTTTTGTTACTGTAGGCATTGAATATATTTTTTTATTTTCAATGTACTTGTGTCTTTGGATCTAAAGTGAGTTTGTTGTAGACACAATATAGGTGAATCATTTTTTAAATCCACATGGCCAATCTGTCTTTTAATGGTTGAGTTTAACGCATTTACATCTAAATTGATTTTTTTCTTTTTAGGGCCACACCCACAGCATATGGAAGTTCCCAGGCTAGGGGTCAAATCAGAGTTGCAGCTGCTGGCCTACACCACAGCAACACAGGATCTGAGTGGCACCTGCAACCTACACTGCAGCTGGCAGCAATGCCAAATCCTTAACTCACTGAGCAAGAGCAGGGGTCAAACCTGAATCCTTATGGATACTAGTTGGGTTCTTAACCTGCTGAGCTATAAGAGGAACTCAATTGATTATTGATAAGGAAAGACTTCTGTCATATTGCTATTGGTTTTCTATATTGCTTCTGTCATTTTTGTTCCTTAATTCCTCCAATACTGCCTATTGTGTTTTTTCCAATACTATTTTTGTTTTTTCCCCTATTGTGCCATTTTGATTTTCTCTTCACTTCCTTTTCTTATGTATTTTAGTTACTTTATTAATTACCCTGTGAAGTGCAGTTAAGTAGAATTGAACATACAGATCAGGGTAAAGTCAGAGCTGGAGAAATAAATTTGAGAATAGTTGGTGTGTTGAAAATAGTTCCTATGGGAATAGATGAGATCTTTTAGTAAGAGAACATAACCAGAGGAAAGCAGAAAATGCAAGACCGATGCCTGAGAACTTGAAAGTCTAACATTCTTATGAGTGGAAAAATTGATATTTATACTGTAAGTCTTAGGACATGTGTCATTTGGATATCTTCATTGGATGTCATCGCTGAAGATACTAAGGTGAGAGCTGCTTTCCTGTGTTAGCTGAGTATTAGAACAGGATGAATCTCATTTCAAAATCAATTTATTTTTTTTCTAGAGTTACCATTTATCTCCTTAATTTTCTCCCTGGGTATCATCCCTCTGCAAAGAAAGTAACACATCTTAGGTTTGCATTTGATTCCTCAGATGGGGCCAAGGAGGACAAAGAATTGTGCTAATGAGGTCAAGGGCATGCATTTAAACCACATACATGATGACATATGTGAGCCACACATGTCTTGTTAAGTCTTTGGCCACAACTTGCACTCCTGACTTAACCAGTGTTCTCTTAACAGTATATCTTTAAACACAAGGGTTGAAGGGGTGGAGATGATTATTATGGAGGAGCAACTCTACATTCACATTTTGTTGGAGGAAGGCCAGGGTTTGTTATCTTTATATCTGAATGATACTGCTTCCCGACCCTTAAAACACAGCTCTCTGTTGGAGGAAGATGGGTTATGAATAACCATGCCATGCCTACACTAAAAGATTTAAAAAAATGTAATAATGGAAGTTAATCGAATGTAGTTTACCATTTGCTTTTTTGCCTGATGTTTAATTCCCGTTATTTACTGCATGCAGCCTGTTTCATCCTTGCTTTCCACAGCTGCTTGTCACCTGAAAAATGGCTCTTTGCACTTCTTGGACTCTTGATATCTGAGAATCAGAGCACTGGCAAGTTGATAGTCTAAAATCCCCATTACAAAAATCAGAATTAGGATGGTGACAGTGGAGCAGAAGCATTTTTCCAGCATAATTGCACTATGACTTGAGCAATGTGGATAACATGACCCTTAAAATTTGAGCGAGGCCCTTTGAGAAAACTTCATTTTCCTTGGACTATTCTCTGCACCCTGCCTTCCATCTTTGCCTGATTTACAGAAGCTGGAAGACATATTTGCTAACTATAAAATTGAATTCTTAATCGCTTCACCATGGCAACCCCATCATTGCCTAGACATATGCTGTATGTAGTCCTTTTGAGAACCCAAGTGTCTGTTAAAGGAGCCCACACAAGTCTGTGGGGTTTTAACAGCCTTCATGGAAAGGTCCCCATGTTGTTCTCAGGGTTAGGAGGATTTAGGCTCTTCCACTAGAGAAGGAGTGGTGAGTGAGTGTTGACACTGTATCAGGGCTTCTTAGCCTGGGTATCATTGATGGTCTGTGAGAAGTCTGGGAACCCCCATCAACTGTGAAACTTGATGTGTACGTATATTTTTCTCCAGAGGAAAGAGTGAGGATTCATAGCGTTCATCAGGCTTTCAGAAAATTGCAAAGCCTCCCTTGTACCATTGAGAGCCTATGCCTTAATTGATAGGTAAATCCAGAATTCGCTGTATATATAATTTTTAAACTTCATTAAAATACTATGAAAATAAGTCAAAATGGGGTTTTTAAAGAAGAGAGAAGAATTATAAATTTGTGTTAAAACCCATTATCTGCTTGCTACTCTATCACACTGGTAACTGACAACCACACTGCAACTGTTCTTAACTACCAGCCCATAGAATCAACCACGGTTAAATGGTATATAGTGCCATGGAAAAGGGTGCTGCCCTGAACTAAATAGTGGTTGGAGGGACTCCTTGCCATTGAGGGACTGGCGTATCATTGAACTCAGACCAAATTATGAGTTGGGAATAAAAATAAATATTGCAATGGTTTACTATCTAGGACTATGCTAAATATTTTCATAAAGTAAATGTTCACAAACATCTTGTGAGGTAAATATTACCATCCTAATTCTATAAATTCAGGACAGTAACATGACTTGCTCAAGATCTTATAGTCAGTAAAGTGTCAGTGTTGTAACTGAAATTTCGTATTTCTGTCACTGCCTGGGATCGTAGGAGAGTCTAGAATTCAGAGTAGGGACCACATCCCATGGATCTGAGCTAGATTCTGGCCTTTGAGCTTGAGAAATAATGTGCTTCCCACACCTTTTAGAGAGGTGGACAGTCTGCTCCACAATGACTCACTGGCTCCTGCAAGCACAAGTCCCTATTGCTGGGGAGGCCACTATTCTGTCCTCTTGAGCAGCTCTAAGTCTTGATTCTGTTTGCATGTTCTCTAAATAACACTGGCATTAGCCCACACTCAAACCACCTCCTCAGGATTTTGAAGTGCTGTACAAACAGTTGAGAGAGCATTGTCTAAAGCCATATGAAAAAACTGGAATTTATCTGGTGAACAAAAATTTTGCAATCATAACACCTTTTACTCCCACGGCAAGCAGAACTTTTTCTTTGTGAAGGAAGCAAGCAAACACTCCTTTTTCAGAATAGTGATGCTCTTTAAAGGGACAGAGCCAGCAGTTTAACTATTGATTTCCTTCTCTTTGCATTTAATGCCATCAGAGGGGGAAAAGCACAATTCTCGATGCAATTCTTGAAAGCACTTGAAGGGAGAATTTGTGTTCCTAGTTCTTGAGTGGATCCATGTGGGCTTTATTGAAAATCTAGTAAGCATGATGTTTTAAAGTGTGGTTCACAGTACCCCTGACATCAGAATCACCTGAGTGCTTATAGAAACTGTAGATTCCTGGACTCCACCCTGTACCTATTGACTCATACTCTCTTTGGGAGAGGGGGATGTGGCCCAGAAATAGGCATTTTAGCCACCCTTGTGGAGATTTTTATGCACACAAAAGAAGAAAATCACTGCAGCAGGAGGACAAACCCCATGATAATCCAAGTTAGAGTATTTTTGTTATTATGGCATTTGGCTAAAATGAATCCAGTAACAACATTCCTTGAAAGAAAGCCAAGTTAAGTGCAGCTTTTCTGTAGTGAATTCACACATGAAAAAAAATCTGGATAGGAGTTGACTGTGTTTAAGAGCTTTAAGGGCTGGTAGATTCTGCAAAACCACGGAGGTCAGAACTAGTGTCATATCTTAGAATAAGAAGGAGTAGACTTGGAAAGACTGAGATCTGCAATGAGATTGACATAACTGGGTTGAGACAGGCACAGACTCAGCTGCAGAGTCTAGGAGGAAGTTCACAGTGCAATAATAGGCAGAACTGGTTACCTCAAAATATGGGAACATCCAGAATATAAGAGCCTAGGCCAGTAACTTACTGGATATGTATCTGTGTCTGTGTCTGAGATGAAGTGAGGCCTTGCAGTGGAAAATTTGAAGAGTAAATAATATGACAAAGGCCCTCTTATGTGATATGATTAGAACTAGGGTTAGCTAATAAAAAAATACCAATTATATCAGGGAATCTTAGAAAAGATACGTTATCAATTATATCAGGAAATCTTAGAAAAGATACCTATTTCATTTTAAAATAAAATGTTCATGTAAAAGCTTTACCACTTTTCTCCATCAAATAAAATACCCTCAGGAGTTCCCACTGTGGTTCAGTGGAAACGAACCCGACTAGTATCTATGAGGATGTGGGTTTGATCCCTGGCCTTACTCTGTGGGTTAAGGATCCAGTGTTGCTGTGAGCTGTGGTGAAGGTCACAGACAGGGCTCGGATCTGGGTGGCTGTGGTGTAGGCCAGTAGCTGTAGTTCTGATTTGACCCCTAGCCTGGGAACTTCTATATGCTGCGGGTGTGGCCCTAAAAAAGCAAAATAAATAAATAAATAAATAAAATAAATAAAAAATAAAAAAACCCAAAAACAACACAAAACACCCCTCAAATATCCTGATAGCAGCCATATTTCCTCTAGCTTTCTGCCTGAAGCTGGGAATCTTCAAATTGTCTTGCTAATCCTGAACTGCACAGCTGGAATTACTCATTTGGTGAAAGGGCTTTTTTCCCTCCCTAGTCCAGAGCCAAATTTCTGTAGGAAGTTTAAGATGACAGTTCTAACTAGGGAAAGTAGACTCCACTCTCTTTATTTCTTCCCCTTAGGGAGGAAACTCTATCAGTGAAATCTAATTATGACTTCCTTTGCCATTTTGGGGATATAAAGGGATAGATTTCTCCCTAATTTTATCTATGGAGACACATCTATAAAAGCAAGTGAGCAAGCAGTGTTTCCAAATTAAGGGGACTGAATCAGGAAACCACCAGATGTTAATTCATTTTCCCTTAATGAAGATACACAACTTTAGGAACAAAGCTCAGTGATTCTGGCCTTCCTTCTTAAAAACAATAGTTGTAATTTATTAGTCTTTTCTGTTCTGGGGAAAAGAGCATTTGGATTCTCATAAGACAGAATTTGAACTCATGCCTGTTGGACTCCAGAATCTGGTGAGTCTGGATTGAAGGTCTAGCACTGGCAGGAATTGAATAAAGTGTGAACAGTGAGGGTGGATCACTGGGTAATAATTCAACTTGGGTGTATTAAATGTCATTTCTTTCCTTCTTCTAGTCATGCCTTGACCTTTCCATTTTTGAGGTATTACATCCAAGCCAAAATTAGAAATAACGCCAGGAAGAAATTATTCTCTAAAATTTTTTATCAAAGCAATATGTGCTCATAGTTTAAAAAAGTCAATTACCAGTACTGCAAGACACACATATATATATAAAAGCAGCAGTCCTCCTACCTGCCCTCATCACTCTTGACTCCTGTTCCCCTGAGTCATTTCTTCTCTTATTACCTTCATATTTTAAATATTCTATTGGGGTTTTTCTTGATTTTTAACTTTGAGCATATCTGTTGATTTCATGCTATTTAATATGAAGATTTAGTTATCAAAATCTTCCTCCTGTCTCTCTCACAACACTTATTTTCATATTATCCCAACATATGGATAAATCAACATTGATTGTTTACATTACAGCTATATAAATATTGTGCACATCCAGATGAATTTTGTACTTTACTATTTATTTTCTTATATATAGTCTGAATGTTTGTCTCCCCCTAACATTCACATGTTGAAATATTAACCCCCAAAAGTGCTGGTATTAGTAGGTAGGGGTCTTGGGGAGGTGATAACACCATCATGAGGGTGGAGCCCTCATGAATGGCATTAGTGCTCTTATAAAAGAGATCCCACAGAGCTCCCTAGCCCCTTGTGTTACGAGAGACTACAACAAGAAGTCTGCAGTGCAGAAGAGAACCCTCACCTGACCATGATGGCACCCTGATCTCAGACTTTTGGCGTCCAGAACTGTGAGAAATTTCTGTGGTTTATAAGCTATGCACTCTGTCGTATTTCGTTATAGCCTGAATGGACCAAGACACTTTCTTACGAATTATTTTTCTTTGGAATTAAAAATGTGCTCATATTTGGTTTAGTTTTCTATGTAACTATCATAATCCCTCTAGAGTTGTAAGCTTTTCTTTAACACAGGAAGGCACAGTTAACTTGTCAATTCTACTTTTTTCTATGACACATCCCTCCTAAAGTTTCCCATCATCCCGTTTCAGCCTGGACCAGTTGCTCTTGAAATCTGCTGTATAGCTGTTATCCTGGAGCTTCCCTTCACTATTATAAAAAACACAACAATTTATCTCTCTTCTGTAATGGCTCTGTTTTCTGGATACCTTGGTGCCATCTTTTTTGGTTCACTCCCTTCTTTCTGCTGGAGCTCATCCTTTATTTTTTGAGACATGCCTCCCGTGTCTTTAGTCTATATTCATATTCGATCAGTATAAAGTATAGCCTTCGAGGTCAAAAATAATTTTCTCTCCAGAATTGTGAAAGCAGTCATCCTCTTTTTGCCTTCTAATACTGCCATTGAAGATTAATGTATTCTCTTCTGTAAGTCATTGTATGTTTCATATTATTGGTCTCTGAAAACTTTTAAAATCTTCTCTCCATTCTGGTTCCAAACTTAAATATAAGCTCATTGTATGTTGTATTAATCATCGTGATGGACCTTTTTTTTTTTTTGTCTTTTTGCTATTTCTTGGGCCGCTCCCGCGGCATATGGAGGTTCCCAGGCTAGAGGTCCAATCAGAGCCGTGGCCACCGGCCTACACCAGAGCCACAGCAATGCAGGATCCGAGCCGCGTCTGCAACCTACACCACAGCTCATGGCAACGCCGGATCGTTAACCCACTGAGCAAGGGCAGGGACCGAACCCGCAACCTCATGGTTCCTAGTCGGATTCGTTAACCACTGCGCCACGACGGGAACTCCGTGATGGACCTTTTAAAATGGTGAAAACATGATCCTTAGGTGTAGAAATTTTCAATTATTTTTAAATTTCCTACTCTTTGTTCTTGTCTTTGAAAGCACTATTAATTGAATGTCCTAGATTGATCCTATATTTTATAATTTCTCTGCTACTATATCTTTGTCATTTTAAGTTTTAAGAAAATTTTTTCAACGTTCTTCCAATCCATAACTTATTTTATCTTGTATATAGATATGTGTGTATATGTGTGTGTACATGTATATTTGTACATGCAAATATTTCATTTCTAAGACCTCTGAATTTTCCTTTTTTTTTTTTTTACAGCATTCTATTTCTTTTTCATTGATGATATCATAATTTTAAAAAGTTTCCTTCTGCTTTCTATTTTATATGGTACTCATTGTGCTTCCTGGATTTGAGTGAGTGATTCCTTTCCCATGTTAGGGAAATTTTCAGCTATTATCTCTTGGAATATTTTTTCTGTCCCCTTCTCTCTTTCTTCTTCTGGCACCCCTATAATACAGATGTTGGTACGTTTAATGTTGTCCCAGAGTTCTCTGAGCCTCTCTTCATTTGTTTTCAATCTTTTTTCTCTTTTCTGTTCCACATCCATCATTTCCACTCATCTGTCCTCCACCTCGCTTATTTGTTCTTCTGCCTCCTGTATTCTGCTGTTAGCTGCTTCTACTGAATTTTTTATCTCGGTTAATGTATTTTGCATCTCTTCTTGTTTGTTTTATATCTTATATCCCTTTGGTCAGTGTTTCCTATAAGTTATGCATCTTTGCCTCTAGTTTATTTCCAATGTCTTGCATCATCTTCAGCATCAACAATCTAAAGTCTTTTTCCTGGAGCCTGAGAATCTCCTGATCACTTTGCTGATTTTCTGGGGTTTATCCTTTCTTCCTCATCTGAGTTATAGTTCTCTGTCTTTTCATTTTTATAGGTTTTTGGTGTGGTGACCTTTTTATAGATAATAGAGCTGTAGCCTCTCTTACTTCTGGTATCTGCCCCCCCTTGTGGCTGAAGTCAGTATGGGGGCTTGGTGTAGGCTTCCTGATGGGAGGGGCTGATGCCTGCCCCCTGGTAGGTGGAGCAGATTCTAATCCCTCTGGTGGGTGGGGCTTAGTCTCTGGATGGGATTAGAGGCAGCTGTGTGCCTGAGGGGTCTTTAGGTAGCCTGTTTACTGAGGGGTGGGGCTGTGATCCCACCTGGATTGTTGTTTGCCCTGGGGCTTCTCAGTGCTGACTGACTGGTGAGGCCAGATTTTCCCAAAATGGCCCCCTCCAGAGAAAGGCATGGCTGCTGAATATTCCCGAGAGCTTTGCTTCCAGTGTCCTTCCCTCAGAACAAGCCACATTCACCCCTGTTTTCCCTAGAGGTCCTCCAAAAACTGCAGTCAGGTTTGACCCAGATTCCTATGGAGACTTCGCTTTGCCCTGGGACCCAGTGCACGTGGAAGTCTGTGTGCGCCTTTTAAGAATGGGGTCTCTGTTTCCCCCAGTCCCATGGAGCTCCTGTGCACAAGCCCCAATGGCCTTCAATGCCAGATGCTCCAGGGGCTCTTTCTCCCTGTGCCAGATCCCCACACGTGAGAGTTTGATGTGGGGCTCAGAACTCTCACTCCTGCAGGTGAGTCTCTCTGAACCAGCTAGTTTCCAGTCTGTGGGGCTTCCCACCCAGGAGGTATGGGGTTGTTGATATCATGAAATCACCCCTCCTACCTCTTGATGTGGCCTCCTCTTTTTCTTCTGGAGTAGGGTATCTTTTTTAAGGTTTCTTGTCCATTTGGGTGGCGATTGCTCAGTAGTTACTTGTGAATTTTGTTGTTTTTAGGAGAGAAGTTGAGCTCCAGTCCTTCTATTCTGCCATCTCAATCCTGTTTCCTCTTCTGCTTTCTGTATTTTTTCTACAAAGTTCTTCTGTTTGCTTGTTTTGATCTATGTTTCATGTGAAGGCTGTCCTCAAATGTATAGTGGTTTGTGACTACATATTCATATTTAAGAGTAAGGCATTTAAAGCTTAATGGGAAACACTTCTGATCATGATGGAATAACTGATAAAGACTTGCCCTCCTGCCATAAATAACTAGAAAATTGTACCACATATATGGAACAAGTGTTTTTTAGAGTTTGTACTAGAGGCAGTACAGGTCCGTGATCTCTCAGAGTAGGGAAACAAGGTGATCTCTATGATCATCTCTGCTTTCTGCCTTAGAGGCACTTTTCAGACCTAGGCAGAGAAGAAGTTAGCCAAGCAAAGAAGTGGAAGTCTCACCAAGTTGAGCTAGAGATTATAGTTTGGCTAGTCTGAGGCAGCTGGAGTTTTCAGTGCAAGGTAACTTGAAATTGACCATTTCTACCTTGGCAGTCAGCAAACAGTACAAGTCAAGGTTTTTTGTTTCTATGTTTGTACTGGTGCTCCCAAAGTGCCTGTTGGTGAACATTTACCAGCAGGCCGTTCATAATATCCCTTGTCCTTGAGTATACTGAGACTTAGAGAAATAAGACTGAATATAGAGTCCAGAAATAGACCCACACATATATGTTCAATCACTTTCTGATGAAATTGCCAAGGTAATTGAATGAAGAAAGGATAGACATTGCAGCAAATGGTAGAAGAACTAGATAACCAACGGGGGGGAAAAAAATGAATGTTGGCTATTATCTCATATCAACACAAAACTTACTTTAAACTGCTTGTAGAACTAAACAAACAAAAAAACCCTAAAACTATAACATTTCTAAAAGAATCATCTATGGAAAGAAATCTTTGTAGCCTTGCACTAAAACAGAAAAAAAAAATCCTTCTGTTCTTTAAGAAGAAAATTGGAAGGCAAGTCACGGACTGGGAGAAAAGTATTTGCAATACATACCTCTGATAAAGGACTTTTATCCATAATACAAGAAAGACTCTTACATCTCAGTAAGACAAGTGATGCAATATAAATGAGGAAGATTTAAACAGACATTTTACAAAAGAGGACACAAATAGCCAATAAGTACATTAAAAGATGTTTAACATTATTAGTCAACAGAAAGATGTAAATCAAAACCACTATGAGGTAGCACTCTATACCCACCAGAATGGCTAAAATTAAAATGACTGACAGTCCCAAGTTTGGGGGCAGATGTGGAACCATTGGGAGCCCAAACATTGCTAGTGGTTGTGTAAAATGATGCAGCTACTTGGGAAACCTAGTTGGGCAGTTTTTTTTTTGTTTTTTGTTTTTTTTTAAAGGTCAATGTTGTGTATTGGTTTGATATTTCAAAACACTTGTTTATGACTTAAGTGAGGTGGTTTTAATCCACTTATTTATGACAAAAATTATTTTTAGAAGTTTTGATATAAGAATAAAGTTTTGTCAGGGTTTCATAATTTCATCTGTGGTTATTAATAAGCACTTGGTAGCTCAGCTGCTGAGTGGCCTTTTGGTGGCTTATTGATAAGAACATGAGGAGAAGGAACTATGGCAAGGAAACATTTAGACTATAAACACCAGTTTGTGAGGAATATCTGAGAGTTTCCGTCTGGATAAAAGCTACCCTTTGCTAACAGCTCTTGAAGACCTTGGAGCATTAGCTCCTACTTTGGTAAAGGCAACACCTCTATTGGCAGTGGTCTGAACAGCAGCCAGAGGAGAGCTCAGCTTGCCCACGGGCACTGGCACCAGCACCTGCACCATCATTCCCTAGCAATGCGCTCTAGCAACAAGAGACTTATTTTCATGCTGGCAGCTGGAAGTCAGATCTTGGTTGGCAAAGCCTTCTTTCTGGAGAAACCAAAGCTCATAGAAAAGGTATACCTTAACTAAATTTGGACTTTATTCCTTTCATTTCACCTTGCTTGGTATAATAGTGTAATTAATCTTTCATTTGGAGTGTGTTATTTCTTTAATGGCTTATTAAGAGATATCTTATATTCTCTTGGCTAGTGAAATTATTATAATTCCCACAGTGAACCTGTTAAATTTCTGGCAAAAACAAACTCACTCTCTGAGCTTAATTTGTCCCCAAAACAAAAACAGTCAAAATATTCCTACTATATTACACAGCATTTGGGACTTCTACCTACTTGTATGTTCTAAATAAAACCTATGTCTACAAAATAATTTATACATGAATGTTCTAGCAATTTTATTTATTAGAGTCCCAAACTAGAAATCGACCAAAATGTCTATCAACATTTAAATGGAAAAAAGTGATATATTAATACAATGGATTAATATAACTAATATAATAATACTAATCCATAATAAAAACAATTAATAAAATACTAATCCATAATGAAAACAATCTGATACATTCAACAATGAGTTAATGTCAAACCATTACACTGAGCGAAAGAAATCAGATACCAAAAGTACATCATATAATTACATTTAGATGAAATATTGCAATAACACAAAACTGATCTATACTAAGAGAAAGTAGATTGGTGGTTGTCTGAGGCCCAATGATAGGGTAGGGATTGACTGCAAAGGGGCTGGAGGGAACTTTTCGTTGTATGGAAATGTTCTATAACTTGATTGTGGTATACTCTTACGTATTTGTCAAAACTCATATAAATGTACACTTAAGTAGGTACATATTTGTCAAAACTCATTTAACTGTACACTTAAGTGGGTCTAACAAAGTTGACTTTAAAAAGAAAGCAAAGTAGATTAGAAGTTATTTATGGGTAAGTGGGGTTTATCTTTTTGTGGGCCTCAGTGTAGAGTAACAAGCTGTTTCTGTTTTTTCCCCCACTAGGGGACCACCAAATGTCAGCAGGCCTTCCTAAAACAATATAGCTTTTTTTTTTTTTTTTTTTTTTTTTTGTCTTTTTGTCTTTGTTGTTGTTGTTGTTGTTATTGTTGCTATTTCTTGGGCCGCTCCCGCGGCATATGGAGGTTCCCAGGCTAGGGGTTGAATCGGAGCTGTAGCCACCGGCCTACGCCAGAGCCACAGCAACTTGGGATCCGAGCCGCGTCTGCAACCTACACCACAGCTCAGGGCAACGCCGGATCGTTAACCCACTGAGCAAGGGCAGGGATCGAACCCGCAACCTCATGGTTCCTAGTCGGATTCGTTAACCACTGCGCCACGATGGGAACTCCAATATAGCTTTTTATGGAGACTTTTTTTTTTTTTTTTTTGTGGACTCTCATATTACTGTTCTGTCAATTCTAATTATTTAAGTACAATAAGTGCAAGTGGTTTACAACAGATTTGGGAACTAAAATAGTTGACTCTTAAGTATACAATTCAACTGGTGGAAACTAAAATGTGAATGAATTCTATAGCATAGTCTATGTGCTATGAGCATTGAGCATTCTGAGGACATCAGTAGATTTTATAGAGAAGACTGAGAGCTTCACTTAGCCTTATCAGTCAGTTAAGTAGAGTTTGGTTAAGAGAGCTAAAAAATTTAGGCAGCTATGGAGTAGTCTGCAATAAGTGAGTCTACCTTGACATAAGTGTTGCAAGGTTTTTGCGACCAGGCTGGAGATTCAGGGATTTTTGTCCTGAGATAGGTGACTGGTGTTGGAGAAAATCTCCTGTTGATCCAGTAAAACCTCTCTGCAAGATGTAGAAAGTAATAAAATAGTAGAATTATTGAATAAGCATTAAACCAGATTGTGATGCACATCACAGGCAATTCCCTGAAGAGGTGATAAAAACGAAAAAGAAATCTTACTCTTTTTATATAACCAAACAGATACAATCCATTATATGCATGTTAATTGTCTATCCAAAGGAAAAGATTTTCATATCTTTTTGATAAGCAGGAATTTGCATCTTGGAGCTAAACTACCACAGATGTGGAAGCAGGGCATCACCCTTCTTGATGTTTTTCAAAGAGATGGTCCCTTGACCCCCAAGAATGACATTCTTGGATATAAAACTGGCAAGAAACTATTTACCATTTATATATATTTACATCTCAAAGAGACAGAGCATTTATAATCTGAAGTTTTCTGAAGGAAATGCTAAAAGGGAGAAGGAAAAGTTGTTAATTCTTTTGCACTAAGGAAAAAGTTAAAATTTTGAGATTTGTATTTACCCTTACAATTTCCCCTTTCTGTTGCTATCTTCTAGTAAAATTAGTTTCTAATTATCTACAATGGCATTTATATCTCTCTCTAGCAACAGTCCTAAGTATCCATTGTAAGGCCACAGTAAAATACAAAACAAAGCAATTAGCAGAATTATAACAGAATGAATTAAAAATTAGCATAATATTTGCCTTGGGGAGAAAATTGTAAGCCTATCATAGCAATGGTGAATGGTTAAAACGGATTCTTGATTAACAATGCACAAAAATGCTCTTGTCATACATTAAGTTTACAAACTGTTGTGGTGTCTTTGTGCTTGCAAATAACTACTCGAGTATTACTGTGTAGTTTTTTTACAATATTCCATACAATCCAATCCTAACTCTGGAGCCTGATAACCTAAAATTTTAACTGAGTTTTTCTTAAGGCCCAATAAATTTCCCCTGAGTCCTCATCACTCATAGAAATATTACAGTTATGGAATAAACTAGGACCTTCCATAATTATTCCATCTTCTCAAATAATTCTCCCAGATAAAACCCACAAAGATAGCCATGGCATTATCTAGTGTCAAAGTCCTACTATGAGACATCCATTCAAAGGTGTAGATTAAACTTTGTAGAGGAGGAAAAATAATTTTCCTTCTATTCTTCAAGGTTTTTGGCTGAAACCTCTCAGTAATAAAAGATTAACAGGTATGCTTATCCATATTAGGACTGGAAGAAACTTGTATCCCAAAGTGATTAATAGTGACATTAGACATGTCTTCTGTAGTCTCTACCCATAAATGCCAGATTTCTGTTTTTCTAGTAATCAGATGCATTTCTATACCACCCTTCCAATCAAATTAGTTAACAAAAATTATTTGTGTCAAATTTGGGGCTTGAGTATCTGGATGTATATTAGTTGCTTTCACTTTAATATTGTAAAAATTAGTAATGAATATGGTTCTGTTATTTTTCTACCAATAATCAGATTGTTGGATTTATAAGTCCAGGCCATGCCCATACTGAGAGTACAATTGAGAATTGATGAGAAATGTGTGACTGTAGGAATCATTGTGGGAGTACAGAAAGAGAATGGTGTAACAAATAACCTATCTTCTAGTAAAATATGATTCTTAGAGAAATAGCCACTAATTCACTTTTATACTACTATTCACTAATACTTTGAATAATACAAGAAGGCTTTCTGAGAATCGTAATAAGTTTGTTAGAATCCCTCCTTTCAGTTGAGTTGAGTACCAACACCATTTATTCTAGAAACCCTAAGGTTCAAGTCTGTGGGAACCATAGTCCAACCCTCTTGAAGAACTGGCTTCACATGGCAAGTATGAATCCATCTGGGTTTTGTTTTACTCTGATTACCATGTAGGTGATCAGTAGCATTTGAAGTGGTCCTCCCTGCATGGTGACAGCCTATCTTTCCTCCAGAACATTTGTATGTAAACTAAATTGTCCAGTTTGATAGGAGTGACAGATTTCTTCCAGTAGGTCCTCTAGGTCCTCCTGACTTTGTCATAAGGCTTCTAAGGAAGAGAAAAGCCATTTTAGGTATTGAACATGATTATGAGAGAATTCAGTTAAATCAAGGCAGAGGAAGTGATTTCCTACCCAAAAAGTCAGTCCTGCCAAAGGTGAGCAGCCTTCGAAAAAGTCACCTGACTTGGATACTATCTGCCAGGACTGAAACAAACTGATGCATTGCTTTGGGCCCTTATTTAGGAATAATGATTCTGGTTTATAGGAATAATGATTACCGGTTTATATGTTTTTCAGTTTTATTTTGGCTGTGGTGTGCAGTGGCTTGATATGGATCTCAGTTACCAGAGCAGGGATTGAACCTGGGCCACACTGATGAAAGCACTGAGTCCTAACCACAAGACCACCAGGGAACTGAAGCTGGTTAAATTTGAGATAGAGAACCAGTAAAAAAACATCTTTAAAAAAAGACAAGTCATGGACATGTGTGAAATAAAATATCCTTTGTTTAGAACTCAATTTAAAGGAATAAAATAGTTATAAAATATTAGGAGAAAAAAGGGATAATTTTAAAAGTGTACTCATCCTATAATACTCCCATACTTTTAGTAAAGAAGATAAATTTGATATAGTTGACTACTATACAGATTTATATCTCAAAGTAAATAAATTTTCTCTTCCATTACATAGTTCCTAACCCTGCAACTATTCTGACTTCGGTACCATTGTCTGTGAAGTTTTTCACTGTAGTTGATCTATAGTCTACTTTTTCGTTTCTTCTGCTAGACAAGTCTATATTTTCGTTTGATTTATTTAGGAATCCTAAGTAAGTCTTAACTAAATTAGAGGATTCCAAAAGGGTGTGGGGACTCCTACACTGTTTTCCCTAGTCACTTACAGAAAAAGAGAAATTTGTCCCACCAAGAGAATCAATAATTATTAAATATATAGGTGATTTTCTAGTAGTTTCAGAAATCAAAGAGTAGTACAAAACTGTGCTTTGGCTTCACAAGAGCTCAAGTCCTCACTAGAAAAACTGCAGTATTGCCAAATCAAAACAAAAAAAGAGGCATCTGTTGTCAGCTAAAGGCTACAAAGTGTTCTAAGAGTGGGCCAATTATGCAGATAAAACGACCTATTACCCCCCCAAAAAAAGCCGAAAAAAACCCAAAAAACCCTCACTAATACTTAAAGAATTTTGGAAACTAGTAAGGTATCATTGACAGTGAATTCCAGTTTTTGCAGAGCAGGCAAAAACTCTTGACAATGCAATTGCATGATAATTCTTCAGATCCTCTGGTTTGGTCCCTAGAATCTCAAGAGGCATTTGAAAAATTGAAATCTCTTCACCAGATTTAGGGATTCCACATTCTGTAAAACCTTTCCACTGTTGGTCCTGAAAATAAAGGTGCTGCTAGTAGAATTTTAATTCTAAAGTTGGGAATAGACTAGACCAATCTGGAGGCCATGGCATTAAGAATGCCCAAATGCCTCTGAACTGTAGTGACAGCTACCACACTTACTAAAAAGGCTCAAGCCCTTGCATCAGGTGATTGATTTGAATATCCCATTTGTGGTGATGGTTATCTTACAAGTGCACAAAACCCAGCATCTGTTGGTTACCCATCAGACTGGCTATGAACAAGCATTATTATCCAATCCTAGTATTGTGTTGGAAGATGCCATCTCTTAAACCTGCTACTCTGTTACCAGATCTTGATCAAATAGATGATCATGATTATATAGTGGTAATTGAAGAAAACACTAGGCCCCAGTTTCATTTACTTGATAATCCTTTTTAAAAGGCAGATTTCATAATGTTCACCTTATGGGTCATTTACTTGACACAAAATTGGCCAACGTAAGGCTTTCTCTGCTGTGGTGACTTGTCATGAAGCTTATGTTTTGTCTGGAATTAAGTTGGCACAAGCAAGTAAGGTACTAGCTATTACTAGAGCTGAAATTCTTGGTCCTAGAGTTAAAAGCAAATGCATATACTGATGGTAAATATGTGTTTGGTGTCTGTCATGCAACAAAGCCAGTTTTGAAAAATTAGGGATTATTTCTATGAGAACTGAAACACCTCATGGAGAATTTAAAGCTGACTTGTTAGAAGCTTTATAAGTGCCTACTCAGATTATCGGTAATCCACTATAGAGCTCAGACAGGGCAAAATGATTTTGCTGAAAGGGCTATTGAAACATGACTCCAAATTTAGAAGCCTCATTTCTAATACTAGAAAGTTCTATCCATTTTCAGAAACAAGCTTCACAAAGGCAGATGAACAAAGAGGTTTAAAAGAGGGCTAAAAGAAATTCAACTGGACTATTAAGAATTTCTAACAAAATCTATCTATCAAAAAGACGAAATTATTCAAAACATATTTAAAGAAATTTGTCATCTGCCAGCAGAATTTTTTATGGACCACACCCAAGGTAGATGCCAAAAGTTTTCCCTTATCAACTTCACCAGGAACCAGTGGCAGTTTGATTTCATAGATTTAATGCCCTGTGAAAGGTATGAGATTTTGGTCCACTTATGGTATGTATGATGTCTGAGTCTTTTCCCTCTTCAAAAGCAGATGCTCAGGTAGTGGGGTAAAGGCCCTCTTGATGTACATAATCCCCACTTTTCAGATCCCAGATCTTACTGACTCAAACAAGGGAATCATTTTATGTCCACTGTTGTCAAAGAATTATGCAAATGTTTGCAGATTCCTAAAAGCCATCATACTCCAAGTAGACTGAAAAGACTCAAAAATCTAACAAACCCATTGACTAAGATTCAGCAATTTACGGGTAAAATGGACTAGAGATTTACCAGTAGCCTTGTTAAAAAGTAAAGCAACTCTTGCAAGCGGTAATGTTCTCTTTGAACTTGTGCATTTTTCTGATTCCCTTGTTGCAGTTCTTCCATCCTCTGGAGTCTCTTCCTATGATCTCTCTTCCAACATCCTGTCTTTTTGCCATAATAATAGACAATTTTCCCTTCTTCTTTTGCTCCCTGAATAGATTGGCCAGAGCAGGGTTAGCCCTTCTAGTAAATAGTTTTAAGTGAGGAGCTAACATGATGGTTTTTATTTTTTTACTCCTTTGACTTTCTCTAGATCACCACAAAACTGTGTAGCTGCTATGATTTGAGTAAGTCTGTCCTTAGTACCCTATTACCTTTCCCCTAACTTCAGTTTGGATAATCGGCAAGAGAGCTAAGACAAAAGTGAACAGGACTAGGGGGTAATTCTAATCTGCCTCAGTATCCATGCCAGTGAATTGTGAGAAAGCAACACACTGCTTATGGGAATCAACTGGGGACCTGCCTGTTGCTGGATACACTGCGGCAGTGTCTCCCAGCTCACATTAGCAACACTTCTTGATAGGTTTTAAAAGCCCTTCGTTCTTCCACAGTGGTAATGGGTGGCCAATAGCTTCCTTTGGCCACTATACGCATTGTGGTGGGTCCCCATCTAGTCCTCAACGTGTTTATTCCTTAGCCTGAGTGAAGTCTGCTGGTTGTATAATTCCCCATAGCAGCCAGTGCACATTCCTGGATATGAGGTTACAAACTGAAAAAGATGCTGTGGGGTATTTCTGTGTCTTTTTGGGGCACAAGAAAGAGAGACTTTAGATGACTAATACCCACTAGGGAGAAAGGTGCAGGGATTACCTGGGAGGCCTGTGTAGCTTCTCGATGGCATCAGCTTCACTGGTGGTCTGACGAAAAAGGGCTGGTTTTCCTTGTATTGAGGCAAGAAAAATATAGGGTTATATGGCACTTTGGTTTCTTTCCCATGTGGATATTTATCAGGCCTAATGCCTTCATCTTTTCCCATGTGGCCAATGCAGTTACTCTATCCTATTGCCTTTATCCAAATTCTCAATCATTCCCTGATCACATCTATCATGTGTGCCTTTCTAGTGACTTGGTAAGTGTTTACTAAGAGACTCTTTAGGTGGATTCGAGGGCTGAGATGTGAAGTGGACTCAGGCTAGGGCACAAACATGTGCCTTCAAATATGGCAGGGGATTTATTAACAGATGGAGAAGTTGTACCCTTGTCTCTCCTTGGAAGGAAACCTAATGGAAGGAACCACCCATCTAAAAGAGCACTGCCTTCTTTGCAGGTGTTGATTTAATGTAGGGAAAGATAAAGAGACTCAGAGCTGTGGTAACAGAAGAGAGGGCAGTTCTGTGTAAGAAAAAGTGATTTAATTCTCAAATTTCCTCTTCATTTTTCTCTTTCCTTCTGATTGTCAAATAATTTTTTTACTTTTTCCTTAGAATGGTAGTCATGATAAATACCAGTGCTTCATATACTTGGAATGAGGCACTTTTAGGAACTTCTGTAAATATGTTAATTTGTCCAAATGAAAAAAAAAAAGTGCTCATGCCACTATAACACTGATTATCTTATATATACCCATTCCAAATGTGACAGAAAGGTATTAGCAATTTGAGAGAGATACCTGCAGGCAACAGTTCTAGTATCACATGTTTTTCCACCAACAAAGTCAATGTGATCCTGATGGGATTTTAGAACTGGCGTCACCTATGCTTACTAGATAATACAATCTTGAATTTGGAAAACGGTAATTCATCTGGCTAGTATTCCAAGTGGAGAGCTAGAAAGGAGAAGTTCTATAATTGAGGATCTCTTACATGGCTGTTGTGTGCCACAAGACCTTCAGCTGATCCATCCAATTTAGGAATTGCCAGATGGATTTTATCCTCATTGCCAAATTGTTGGGGGAAATAACAATTGAACATTAAATTTCCTGTCAACCGAATAAAACCTCTCTATAAAACATGGAAAAGAATGAGGTAATTTTATTAATTGGTAAGCCTTAAACCAGACTGCGATGTGCAGTATAGGCAATCCACTAACGAGATGTGTACGGAAGCAAAATTTGCCATCCTATAATATGTCTCTGGCATGAGGATTAATACAGGCTATTTTTTTAAGGCCCCAAAGGCTCTTTGGGCTTTAAAAGAAATTTTGATCTGCCTTCGAACTGCCTAAAAGAATTTAGGTAGTGGGCCCAACCTCAGAATAGTTATCACTAGAGATAACTGTGCAGAATATGGGCTAGGTGCAGTAGAAGAAACTCTAAGCAAGGGCTACTCCGTATCCCATTGTCTCCGCAAAGGGCAGCAAACATTTACCAAACATTTGCTTTTCCGTCTCCATGTGAATTGCTTTCCTCCCCTTTGAAATCCCAAACCACTAACCCCCAACCTCTTCTGTCTTTAGCTGAAGATAGTATTTAAGGTAAAGGGCTTTAGCTTTCTTGGTGAGTTACTTAAGTTTTCCTGGGTTTCTCCCATATATACATGTTATTAAGCTTTTGTGTGATTTTTTTTTTTCTCCTGTTAATCTGTCTCATGTCCATTTAACTCTTAAACCAGCCAGAAGAACCGCAAAGGACAGAGAAAATTTTCTTCTTCCTTGATAGATTGCAAAGACAAAAAAGAACTACTACCTTTTTATATACTTGTTAGTCTGTATGTTATGTAACATATATATGTTAATCCATTACATATGCATTAATTGTGTCTATCCAGATGAAAAAATAAAACTTCTCATCCTTTTTACAAGCAAGACGTTCCATCTTGGATCTAAATTCTCACAGACAGGGAACATTCTTGGTGTTAACTTTCCAAAGAAGTAGCTTCTTGACCCCCAGGAATGACATTCCTGGGATGCAAAACTGCAAGAGGCTTATTTAGCTTTGAAAAAGATTTACATACATTTCAAAGAGGCAGAGCTAGCATTTATAATCTCAAATTTCTGAAGGAAATGCTAAAAGAAAATGGGAGGAGGAAATTTCTCTACTTATTTTGCACTAGGGAAAACTTTTATTTCCATTTTTAAGATTTTATTTACTCTTACACTGGCAATAAAAAGTAAAAGTGATTCCTAGAGGGCCTATACTACATAATAAATTATTTGGATAAGGACTCACACGTAGGAAGAAGAAAAGGCCTTAGTAATTGGAACTAGAGTATGAGGTGAGCACTGGCTCTGAGGTGTTTAAAAACAAGACAACAAAATGGAGTCACGTTAAGCCCCAGGTCACCAAACTGAGACTTAATCATAGCTTTGGCACTCTCAGAAATTGAATCTTAGGACAATCAACCAGAAATCATTTTATAAGGAATAGCAAGGTAATCTGCCTGACTAATCCTGCTGTCCCCTAAAGGAAAGTAACCTTGGAATAACCAATCTTCTTTGCTTTTTTTTTTTTTTTTTTTTGCCTAGGATAACTTCTTTGTTTCTGCTCCCTTCTGCCTATAAGTCATTTGTTTAAAAAAAAAAAAAAGGCTATTGTTTTATACAGCTCTCCTGAGCTCTATCTACTAGATTGAGTGCTGCCCTATTCAAATTGATTTTTGTTCAAATAAACTCTTAAAATTTAATTTGCCTCAGTTCATCTTTAAGCACAGGAAACCCATTAAAACTGGGGCATAAGATCAGAGTTGGAGTAGCAAGAGGTATTTGATGCTGTTTTGACAGATCTGGGCTAGAGCTGCTTAGATACTTTTGGTTTGTGTGGTTTCTAGGATCCAGGGCAGGGCTCAGCCTGCAGATGGTTTGGGTCACAGAGCTTAAACTACAGTGAAGAAGAAGCAATCTGGGCCTAGAAACAAGAAGGACAGAAGTTACAAGGAGGAAGATTTATGTACAAAGGCCTAATTGGTTTTTTTTTTTTTTTTTTACAACCATGTTGAAATTTACTCCTTTTACTCAGGTTAATAAAATATATCATGAGAAAAACTAAAACGTGGTTTAACAAAAAAAAAAAACAGTTTTGAAAGTAGAACAGTAGCCTGCCCCCTCCCCTCCCAATCTCCAGCAGGAAATAATATTGCAAATGGTCATTTCTTGGTCAATTTGCTTTACTAGAGGAACAAAGTTAAAGCATAGTTATGCCCAACCAAGCCACATAGTTACTCTCAACCAAACCACTTACCTGCACTGTAAAGTACTTAAAATCACTCTCAAGATCAAGGTTTAAAACCATTTTAAGAGACAAGACTTTAAGTATTTTATACCACTCCTGTAAGAGATGCTTTTGCTTCTCCAAATGGTCGGAGCTTAATTAGAAGTTTGATAGTACTTTTCTTGTTCCCATTATATCTCCTGTTCAAAATAGTGTTGTTACTGGTAATATGGTTTATATCTTGTCTGATCTGGGAAATGGAGTCCAAGGAGTGACATTTGAGAAAGGCAGACGCTGCTTTCGTGGAGGAAGGTATGATCCGCTGGGTGTAGGCCACATACCATGACTTACTTCCCTTAGTTATATTAATGGAGTGCCTAGAGTTCCTTGATCTTCAGTAAACTGAGGTAAATGTGAGCATTACAATGGTGAGAAGGGAGTGTACTTGTGGCTTACTCTGTTGAGGTGAGGCAAGTCCTGGTGGAAAGTACTGCCTATAAGATAGTATCTGAGCAATAATAGGTCTATAGAGAGGGTGGTGTAGAAGTCACTGTTGCACCTGAAGCTTGGCTATGAATGAAGTGAAAAGTACATGTGGCCTAGGAAGGATGTGGCATTTGATGACTTACTGATGGTGGAGGTGGTATAGAATGCTGACTGAGGAGGCATAATACGAAAGTTCAGTACCAATGTTTGACCCTGATATTCCAGATGATGGTGAGCAATTGCAAAGGCAGGGGGTGGTAGTTTTCAAGTACCTGAATTTGAGTCATTCTGAATTAGGAGGGAGAGTTATTAAATTGCTGTGTTCTCTTGTTGAAATACAAAGGTTTTCTGATTTAGTTTTCTGACTCAGTGAAGGAGGTAGAGGTGAAGCCATGGACAATCAGTTCTGCTGGAGGAACACTGATACCTTCTTGTGGCTGATGATATAGCTTGTGTGAACATGTTGCAAAGGAGGTGGAAGTATCATAAAGTATTGCTTTGGTGGAATATGGTTCATATGATGTTTGTCCGGTGGCATTATAAAAAAGATGATCAGAGATTTCAATTGGTAGTGGGACAATAAGCAGAATGAACATTTTCAAGTTAAGTATGGACATCAGGGTTTTCAGCTCTCAGATGGCGGTAGTTGATATGAGCCTCTAAGTCTCTTTGTGACAAATACGATCTCTTGCATCCTTGAACAGTGCTGCACATGAAGAGAGAGCCTTGTGTATGCTTCTCAATTCGTGCTACAGGATTATTACAGCCTGGGCACATCTTACTGCCTTCTTTTCCATGTAAAATAGCACAGGAATAGCAAAAAGCATGCTTGCATGGAATCACCCGCCCGAAGATTTTAATCGGTAATTCGCATTTGTCACAGAAATGAACTGGGGTATCATCCTTTTCACCTAAGATGTTTATCTGAAAGTCCCAAAAAAGACCTTCAATAGAACTTTGACCATTTTGCTCATTTCTACAAGACTTTCCCCCGCTAGGCGCATACCGATCCCCCTCACGAATATTGAGACCTCCTGCGTCCTCCATCTCAGAGCGCGACGGGAGCGGAAGTCAACCTTACTGGCACAGGGAGCGCATGCGCCCTACTCTCTTAGAGTACAGTAGGCGGAAGTAGTCTTGGTCCGGGGTCGTTCTGTCTTTGACCTTTTCTTACCCACCCTCGTTCCAGTGAGGAAGCAGAAAGACGAGTATTTGAAGTGTTTCAGTGCTGAGGTTGCTTAAGCTGCTCTTATTAGGCTTCAAGAAAAAAAAAAGGCTTTAATTGGAAAAGACTAATCCGGAGTGGGGGAGGGGTGAGCAAGCATGTATGCACATGCGCAGGTGCAGTAGTACCAGAAGGCAGAAACCCAAGGCAGGTAAGGCAGCCTACTGTCCTTAGACGATTTTTGAACAATGCAGTGTTTCCCCTTGCGAAGGTGAGAACGATCATAAATGATCGAGTAGAAAGTAGAAAGCTCCTCAGACTTTTCAGACAACGCCTAAAGGTAGAGAAGCATAGACTTGACTGCAGCAGTGAGGGTAAGGCGGGGGAAGACAGAGTTCTAAGTACTTCTGAAAACAAACTATTTCATTGAATACTTTCTACTTAAATTATATGAATATTATATGAATATAACTTCCTACTTCAGAATGTTTGTTTTACTAAAAAAATAATTGCTTTTGATTACTTAAATTACTTGAATCTCTCCCTGTCCCTAAAGTCTTTGAGTAACAGTGAAATCCCAGGAAGCTGTGTCAGATTTTTAGCACACTGCGTATGTCCCCTTGGTGTTGGTACACTAGTTTGTGATGTATGATGTAGAGTGGCTCCTTTACTGAGTGCAGGGTCATCAAGTGGGACTTGGAAGTCCTTTTTATACACAGTCCTTTAGAATGATATTTGTAGGAGTTCCCGTCATGGTGCAGTGGCTAACGAATCCGACTAGGAACCATGAGGTTGCGGGTTCTGTTCCTGCCCTTGCTCAGTGGGTTAACGATCCGGCGTTGCTGTGAGCTGTGGTGTAGGTTGCAGACGCGGCTCAGATCCAGTGTTGCTGTGGCTCTCGCGTAGGCCGGCGGCTGCAGCTCCGATTGGACCCCTAGCCTGGGACCTCCATATGCTGCGGGAGCAGCCCAATAAATAGCAAAAAGACAAAAAAAAAATGACATTGTATATGAGTATTGATCTGTGCATGAAAGTTCAAAAGTCCCTACAAATTAGGCAGGTGATAAGTTACATTATAAAGTGCCTTCCCATAGCCTCAAAATTTCTCATTTTGGTTCTTTAAATATTACATTCTCTTGGTATATTTGATATATGTTTATAGAACATTAACAGCTTGGAGGAGAGAACTTAGTAAAATCAAAAGTTAAAGGGCAAATCATCAGTAGTGATGACTATTCAAAGATGGATATGAAGCATATTAGAAATGATCATATTTGTTTATAGAAAGGTAAGGTTATACAGAAATGTCATTTGTACCCACCCTTTGGGAACCTAGTCAGCTGTAAAGAGGCTCACCCTCTCTGCGATAGCTTCATTCCATACTGTCTAGAATAAGTGCTCTCATTCTCATTTATAAAACAACTTTACAAAGGAAGTGATGCACTGCCATGACCAAGTATGCTAAATATATGATTGAAAAATAAAGGGTAGGTCAGAGCAGGAAGTTGTCCTCATTAAGCAGATTGTCCATTTCTGCTGAAACACCAAGGCACAAACTGACCTTTGCCAAACAAATAGACAAAGTCAGCAGGAATGTTATACCAGGTTGAAAATGTGTAGAGAAAAATTAAAAGCCATAAAAACATTTTTTGATGGTATCCATTTAGATAACTGGAATTGCTGAAGTGTAAAGTTAGATCAGAATATTTCTGCAATAGTACCACATAATTGCTGGGGAAAATTTCAAATTGCTAATATGATTTATAAAAGAAAAAATAGGAATTCCTTGGTGGTACAGCAGGTTAAGGATCTGGCATTGTCGTTATCATTGCTGTGGTGAGGATTTGATCCCTGGCCCAGGAACTTGTGCATTGTGGGCATGGCCAAAAAAAGAAAAAAAAAATATAGCTGCATGGGACATTTAATCAGAGGAAGTGAATGAGCAGCAAAAATAGGGTTATAAAGAATAAACAGGCTCCCTTTTGATGTTGGAAATGATTATGAAGCTCATAAGTGGTCAGAATAAGGCATAAGCTCATAATTGGTCAGAATAAGGCAGAGGTTTAGGGAAAAGTTACTTTGTCCATTTCAGTATTGACAAATTGTTGAGAAGTTGCATGTAAGTAGGTACCAGTTTTCTCATCCTGACCTAAATAATCATTTCATTGACTGTTTTGTCTTTATTTTGAATTTGTCATCTGTGGGCAATGGCTACTGATACTAAAAGTTTTTTTTAATTTAAGTAATAGGGAATACTTATTCACTATTAGGCTCTTGATTCTTTGGCCTTCTGCCAAGTAGCTAATGCCATATAAGCAAATACATGTGTACAACGGGACCTTGTGACTCAGTGTACATCCTTCTTTCTGCAAAACAATCCTGCTTGAAATGAAGTGTTTTGTCTTTTTAGGGCTGCACCCATGCATATTGAGGTTCCCAGGCTGGGTGTCGAATTGCAGCTGTAGCTGATGGCCTCCACCACAGCCACAGCAACTTGGGATCCAAGCCACATCTGCAACCTACACCACAGCTCACAGCAACGCCAGATCCTTAACTCACTGAGCGAGGCCAGGGATCGAACCTGCGTCCTCATGGATACTACTCAGATTTGTTTCTGCTGAGCCAGGATGGGAACTCCTGATGGTTTTTTTTTTTTTTTTCTCGTACATTCAAAAGGGTGCAGCTGTTCTGAGTGAAGTTAAAGTGAGGGAGGCCAGACTATTACCTCTTAACACTCCCACAGCTCTGGCATCCTTTCTCCCCCTCCTATAGGGTCTTAGAGGCAGTTCAGTGGAGCACAGTTTGAATACTACTGCTCCTCAAATACGTATTTTCTAAGCTGATGTATAAAATGTTTATAGTGAGCAGTGTCATACAGCTGAAAGAGTAATAGGTGAGCCCCCATATATCTACTGCCTAGCGTAAGAAATAAGAGCATTATTGGTGCACTTGAAAACCGCCACACCCTTGCAAGAGAAAAGCATTGTACTGAATTGTGTGTTCATCATCCTTTGGCTATTTTCAGTTTTAAAAATCCCATATGAATCTACTTTTATACAAAATGTTTATTTTTGCATTTATCACTTTATAGGGATGGAATAATACTGTGACTTTTTATGCCCTTACCATTTATATTTCTGAGATACTGTCATGTTAATGCATGTATTTTATTCATTTTCAGTACTATATTCCATTGTATGAATATAATTTAAAAATTTCCTCCATTGTAATCAACCTACATATCCATTAGTTATATCACATTTATATACAATAGAATACTATAAAGCCATAAAAATAAGAATGTTCTATGTGTTTGTGTGAAAATTAAAATTCAAAGCATTGTGTATTTTCTTGTAAATGCATGAAATATTCTTATAAAAATTCATAGAAGACTCATATAATTGCCTGTAAGATACTGTTGGCAGGGAACTCCATGGAAAGATTTTATTATGTAGCATTTTGTACTTTGTGCATTTTGACCCATGCGAATATATTATCTATTTAAAAATTGAAAGAAATTTCCTATTGATGAATATTTGGTTCTCAGGTTTTGCCATTATAAGTGTTGCTTTGAAACATGGTTGTACATGTGTGGCAGTTCCCTTGCAGTGCAGTGGGTTAAGGATCTGGTGTGGTCAGTGCTGTGGTGTGGGTTTGCTCCCTGGCCCAGGGACTTGCACATGCTGTGGGTGCAGCCAAAACAAAAAACAAAAACAAAACTAAATGACCAAAAAAACCTATTCTTGTACATGTTCAGGAATTTTTCTAGGGTATGTGTACAGGAATAGGTGTACTAGGTCATAGAGAATAAGCATATTCAACTTATCCAAAGAGTTCATATTCAGTTTATCAGTAGAGTGTAAAAAGTTTTTGTTGCTCCTCATCTTCACCAATGCTTCTTATTAACAGACTTTTAAATTTATTACAAATTTGGTGATAGTAAAATTTATATCATTATATTTTTCTCTTGTGTTTCTCTGATTACAAGTGAGGTTGAGTAGCTTTTCTTGTTTTATAGGCCACTTACAATCCCTCTTTTGTCAAATAACTGTTCATATCATTGGACCATTTTTCTGCTGAATCATTTGTATTTTTCCTTATTAATTTTTAGGAGTTCTTTATATCCTTCCTGATACTAATTCTTTGCCAGTTATATGACTTAACAATTGTTTTCCTTTAAGTTTGTAAGATGCTTTTTAATTTCTTTATAGTGTCTTGGATAAACAGAAGTTCTCAATTGTGATGCTTCAGACCTATCTATCCTTTTCTTTATGATTAGTGCTTTTCTGATATGCTTAAAATATTTTTCCTAACCTGAGATCATAAAAGATGTTTTTCTTTTTTTTTTAAGTTTGGTCTTTCAAATGAAGTTTTTATTATTATTATTATTACTATTTTTTTTTTTTTTTTGCGATTTCTTGGGCTCCTCCCACGGCATATGGAGGTTCCCAGGCTAGGGGTCGAATTGGAGCTGTAGCCACCCGCTTACACCAGAGCCACAGCAATGCAGGATCTGAGCCGCGTCTGCAACCTACACCATAGCTCATGGAAACACCAGATCCTTAACCCACTGAGCAAGGCCAGGGATAGAACCTGAAACCTCATGGTTCCTAGTCGGATTCGTTAACCACTGCACCATGATGGGAACTCCTCAAATAAAGTTTTTAATTGGTCTGTAACAGATTCGTATGGTGTAATGTAGGGATCCGATTTTTTTTTTTTTTGCTCCATATAAATAGTTATCCTAGAACCATTTATTAGTAGCCCATTCTTTCCCTTCTGATTTTTAGTGGCTAACTCTCATATATCTGATTTTCATATATGCATAAGTCTGTTTCTCAATTCTCTATTCCAATCCATTGGTTTATTTTCCCATCCCATCTTAATTACTGTGGCTTTAAAAAGTTTTAAAATTTTGGAGAGGGGAGCAAATTTCTTAACTTACTTTCAGGGTCATTTTGTCTAGGCCATTTGCTCCATGAAGATATTTTAGGTTGGTGAGATATTAGAGGGATGAAGGAGTTGTTAAGGAAAAGGAGAGAGAAGAAGGTTTACAAATACACATTTGCTCATGCTGCAGTAATTGTAAAAGTCAACCCTGCAAGTCAGGTATTTTCATATTAGAAAAGCTGCTTGCCTACATTTCCTGGCATCACTGTCAGTAAAGTGTGAGATTCACAGGGTCAACATAATTTTTTTTTTTTTAAGGGCCTCATCCTCGACATATGGAAGTTCCCAGGCTAGGGGTCAAATTGGTGCTGTAGCAGCTGGCCTGTGCCACAGCCACAGAAATGCTGGATCTTAACCTACTGAGTGGGGCCAGGGATGGAACCTGCATCCTCATGGATCCTATTAGGGTTTGTTACTGCTGAGCCACAACAGGAACTCAAATTTTTATTTATTTATTTTATTTCTAAAACTAATTTCTTTGGCATCTCACCATCTTTTTGGGGATGGGCGGTATTGCATTGTGATTAAAACAAACAAAAACGGCCTCTATTGTTGGGCATACGTGTCGGTTCAAATTCCTGTTCTGCTACTTACTACCTATGTGACCTTAGGTACTTCATCTTTTTGGTATTTATTATTTGTCTTTTTGGTCTGTGGATGGTGGTGGTGATTATGATAATAATATAATAATTATTTATATACTATAAGTTTTCTATTGCTGCTATAACCAATTACCTCAAAACAACATAAATTTATTATCTTACGGTTCTGTAGGTCAGAAGTCTGACAAGGTTTCTGATAAAGTTTCTGGACTGGACTAAAATCAAGTTTTCAAAAGAGTCCCTTTCTGGAAGTTTTAGGGGAGATTCCATTTTCCTGCTCTTTCAGATTGCTTGAAGAATTTAGCTCCTTGCATTTCCTTGTTTTCCTTGTTGGCTGTGGAGGTCACCTGCATTCCTTGGCTTGTGTCCTCTTCCTCCATCATTAAAACCAAGAGGGGTGGGTTTTAGTCTCTCTTACCTTTCAAATCTTTCTTGCCTCTTTTCCCTACATATCACATAGACACAAAAGAGAAATAATAGGTGAAAAGGCCATGTAATGATGAAGGCAGAGAGTGATGTAGCTGAGGAAGGCCAAGGATTGCTAGCAACCACCAGAAGCTAGGAAGAGGAAAGGAAAGATTCTTCCCTAGAGTGTTCAGAAAAAGCATGACCCTTCTAACACCTTGATTTTGGATATCTAGCCTCCAGACCTGTGAGAGAATACACTCCTGTTGTTTTAAGCCACCTAGTTTGTGGTATTTTGTTATGGCAGCACAGGAAACTAATATAACAGCTTACCATGTCTTCCCAAATTGTTTTTTCTTTGAAGTAGTATACTAAAAATGGTCTTTTTCTCACAGGCTTGGAGAGCAGACTTGTGGTTGCCAAGAGAGGAATTGGGATGGATAGGGAGCTTGGGGTTAGTAAATTCAAACTTGTACGTTTAGAATGGATAAGCAGCGAGGTCGTGCTATATGTTGTGATAGAACATGATAAAAGATAATGTGAGAAAAAGAATGTATATATGTGTAACTGGGTCACTTTGCTATATAGCAGAAATTCATAGAACATTGTAAATCAACTATAATAAAAAATAGTTTCATTAATTTCCAGTGTATAAGATACCTATATTCAAATATTGGTCCTAAGGTATGGGCAGTACCCTAAGAAATAATTGTTTGGCAGCACTCCTAATAATAGAATTAAGATCGATGAGTGAAAGTTGTAAGAAGAATGATTTTCTTTTTTTTAGCTGACTATATAAAATAGAATTCCGTAACAGTTATAATAGTACATAGTAGTAAGAGCTGTCCTTGTTAGAACAGATCGCAGACCTTTGGTTGAGGTAGTGGAACTAGTTTTTCATGAATGTTTGGGATAAAAAAATTCATTTTAAAGAGAACTAGTTATTCTTAGGGTAAGCAAGAATTTTTTTTAAAAATCATGTTAGCAGAAAAATCTGAAGTGGTGCTTGCTTACTTAGGTTTATGTATGAAAAATACAGAAAGCTCTTAGCAACATTTTTTGCATGAAGTTCAAACAATTGATCAGAACAAAATTTAGTTAAGTGATTATCAGGTCAGTATTATAAGACTATATCTAAATCAATTGGTATAATTAAACCCTGTAAATCATCCATTTATTGAGTATTCCTTGTGTGGTGTAAGAGATCTTGATGATGTCATCATTGCCCTAGTTGATTTTATATTCTTGCTGGGCTGTGTTGTAGACATTTGCTGGATGACTTGACAGGATGTTTTCTCTTTCTCACAATATTCAGAATTTCCTTCCGATACCCAACCCTGTCCTTCACAGGCCATTTACTTCAGGCTACCTAATCAGGGTGAATTTTAGTTCTCTTGTTTGGAATGCTGGTAAGATTTTCTGTGTGTTCCTCTGTGTATCAATAAGAAATACACAGTCTTGACTGTGACTGGCAACATATTCTTGCCAGGACAAGAACCAGTTTTAGGATAAAGCTGACACTGAGGATTTCAAAGCAGAAAGATTAAAGGAAACTGAAGATATCATTGAATTACTGGATCAACCAATATCTGGACGATCCAGTTAAATGAGAAAATCAGTTTTTATTGAAGCTGGTTTGCATTGGGTTTCATGTTCTATCCAGCACAAAGTCTTATCTGTTCATAAATGAACTGAAGAACAATAAATGACTATACAAAATACATAATCAATTGCTAGATATACCAAAGATAAACTACCAGCAGTATCAGCAATATTCCGGGGAACCTAATAGAAATGCAAAATTTTCAGGCCCCAGACTTTCTGACTCAGAAACTCTGCAAGTGGGTCCCAGTAATGTTTGTTTTAACAAGCCCTACAGGGGATTCTGATGCTGAAGTTTGAAAACCACTACCCCAGGAGTTCAGGGAAGGAAGATTGTGTGGAGAAGGGGAGACGAACTAAATACAGGAGCAAGACAGGTGTTTTTTTTTTTTTGTTTTTTGTTTTTTGTCTTTTCTAGGGCCGCTCCCATGGCATATGGAGGTTCCCAGGCTAGGGGTCTAATTGGAACTGTAACCACCGGCCAGAGCCAGAGCCACAGCAATGCGGGATCTGAGCCGAGTCTGCAACCTACACCACAGCTCACGGCAACACCAGATCCTTAACCCACTGAGCAAGGCCAGGGATCGAACCTGCAACCTCATGGTTCCTAGTCGGATTCATTAACCACTGCACCATGACGGGAACTCCAGCAAGACAGATTTTTGAAGAGAAGATATATGAACCAGAATGAATAAAAGCAAAGAGGTAGGAATGAATGTTATTTATTGGGCATTATCTGGCTAATTGTGGCTTTAATAAAATAGTGAAGGATTAATATTGCATGAGTAGGAGGGTCGCAAAGGGTTGGTGGCTGAGATTATTTTTTGTCTTATTATTTCACTTGAACTCATTAAAAACCTGAGCAATAGAATGAAATATTGTTACTCTCCATTGTAGGCAATGTCTGTGGAGATCAACCTGTTTGGACTATAGCTGTAGAATATTAAGAATATCAAGTAATAGAAAGAGGATGGTCTAGTCCTCCTTATATTGGTGTCAGGTAGATAGAGAAGCCTCCTTGCTGGACTTCAAAATTTTGTTTGCAGGGAATTACTTTTATCTACTTGTCAAAATTTGACACCAGTGGAGTGATAGGAACCGTGAGAATTTAACCTTCCCTGGCTTTCTGAGATATTGGGTATAATTCTTTGTCGTCTTCTTCCTTCCTTTCCATATTTTGTAGGACAAGTTTCCACCTTAAATACTGATGTTATGTCCAAGGTTGTACATCACCTTCACACACTGTCTACTCTGTTTGATAATGTGTGCTTGGATGGAACTGTTTACATTCTATCTTTTCCCTAAAGCACTGTAAGCCATGCATAATGATGCAGCCTGTGGAATTGTGGAATGGGAGCTGACTGGCTCAGAGAGAGTGCTGGAAAATGAGAGACAAGCATTTTAGACTAAAATGCTAATGGATGCAGAAACCTAAACACTAGACTTTATTTTTTGTCTTTTTTGTATTTCTTGGGCCGCTCCTGCGGCATATGGAAGTTCCCAGGTTAGGGGTCTAACCAGAGCTGTAGCCACCGGCCTATGCCAGAGCCACAGCAACGCGGGATCCGAGCCTTGTATACAACCTACACCACAGCTCATGGCAACGCCGGATCCTTAACCCACTGAGCAAGGCCATGGATTGAACCCGCAACCTCATGGTTCCTAGTCGGATTCGTTAGCCACTGAACCACGATGGGAACTCCCAAACACTAGACTTTAAAGTCTAACTCTTTCCCAAACTTACACAGACTGAAGTTTCTGGTGGTGGTGGTGGTGGGGTATGTGTGACAGGGGGTTGGAGAGAGAAGAGGACGAGCTTTAACTTAATAGTGTAAATAACTTCCATATTGACAGTCAGGTTTTTGCTAAGGAGTGCCAGAACAGTGAATAAGCATTTCTAAAGCAGAGGCACTCCTTAGTATATTTAGTCATTATTTAATTAGTCTTGATAATGGGGCTTCGTTTTAGAGAGAATTTAATGGTCTTGATACTGAGTGACTTTGGTATGGCGAAGATGTGTCTATGTGTTTATGAAATGCAAATAAAGGAAATGGCTTTGGAGTTTGGCCAAAAAAGCCTCCCAGTACCAAGCTATGGTTACTTTAAACCTGCTTGCTTTGGAGGTTAGATTGAAGGATGCCTGAGACGGGCAATAAATTTCTTCCCCTCTACCACTTTGGGAGGACATATCAGTCAATGAATCATCTCTTGTTTGTTCAGATAGACTGACCCATCATTTGGCTTACTTTGTGGGTCTGAAGTTTCTTGGGGGATAAGAGACAGATTGTGAGAAGAAAATGGTCAAATCATGGGACACTAGTGAGTTATAGGGCTGGAGAGGTAATTTTGACCTTGCACTTTGCTTGGAGGGTCAACCTGGAGCTTTGGTAGCTTGTTGCCTGGTGGGACAATTTCTGAAGGCATGGTTTCCAGGGGCACAGGCTGGTGGAGATTTGGATTTTCAATGCTTTTAGAATTATTTTATTTTTTCTTTTTAATTGTTATTTCCCCAATGCAATTTTTTTTCTACTGTACAGCATGGTGACCCAGTTACACATACATGTACACATTCTATTTTTTCACATTGTCATGCTCCATCATAAGTGACTAGACATAGTTCCCAGTGCTACACAGCAGGATCTAATTGCTAATCCATTCCAAAGGCAATAGTTTGCATCTATTAACCCCAAGCTCCCAAACCACTCCACTCCCTCTGCCTCCCCTTTGGCAACCACAAGTCTATTCTCCAAGTCTATGATTTTCTTTTTTGTGGAAAGGTTTGTTGGTGCCGTATATTAGATTCCAGAATTTTTTTTTTAAACGTGATGCTTTGATAGCCTTAACAAAAGACTGATAATTGTTACATGTTAACTAGAGTCTCTAACCAGTTTTTACCAGCTCTGGGTTGTGAGGTTTTGGCTATTTGGGGAAAAACATATATATATCTCCTCCCTTCCTTACTCTGGAGGTATCAAGCTCTGGTATATTTCTAATGGACTTTAAATGTTCAACTTCTGGGTTCATTTTCCATCATGAAATGCATCTCTGGCATTCAGTGTGAGTTGTTTAAGCTAAAGGAAGATACATATTTTGACAAACCCCACAGTGTCTGTCCTAAAGTATTTAACATGAGATAGGCCCTACTGCAAACAACATACTCATGAGACATCTGATAGTAGATGTGTACTACATACCTACCTAAGTATTAGACACTGAGGGGTCAGTGTGAAGACACAAAGATGTCAAACATTTAAATTATGTCTGCAAACAACTGGTTTACTGATTTTGTTATGTTTCTTTAACAAAATTAACTTTTTTTTGGTTGTTTTTGGTTTTCCTGTTGGTGAATACAAAGTATCCTTAGATTGCAGTGCTGTCTCTCTACTTTCTTAACAGTGTGCCTTTGGGTAAGTACCAACTTCTCAGTCTCAGTTGGCTCAACTGTAAAATAGAGATAACACTTGATCTTTGTCATGCATAGCATTATTTATTATAAGTGTAGCAAATGGTCTCAGTTGAAGTCTAAACTGGTATTACCTTAATAATTAGACATCTCTGGGCATATCTGGAAGGACTAGGGGACAGACTTGCCAGGAGTCAGTTGTTTTAAAGGACCACGGAGTCTCTTTGAAAAGAACTCGTAAGCAAAAAAAAAAAAAAAAAAAAAAAAAAATTAAGGCACATGAACTTGGCACAGGAGTAGTGCTAGGAAGCCACTGTAAAAGAAATAGCAGAGTCTTGATAATCAAGTCCAAAGCAACAAGATAGTTGAAACATTTTAGTTTAAGCAACAGACTATCACAGCCTAAATTGGACTTTTAGGGAAATGTAAGAGATGGAAATCACCTTTGGGTGGGCTAAGCAAAGAGTTATGGCAAGAAAGGAAATGACAGACACTGGAGGAATGGGTTCCATGGTCCTTCTAACCATCAGGAATGAAGTAGTGTCCATTACCTATTCTTGGACTATGGAGTTAACCCACCGGATGCTACAGTAGTTTTATATTTCTTCAATGTGTAGATGGTAATTCAGAGAACTTGATGTCAATAAACCTTGGTCAAAAGAAACTGATAGATGTGTAAAAGTTCCTAAGGTAAATGAGTTTCTGTTAGCCCACTCCTTTCCCACAGGTTGTGTTCAGGGTATAGGGCCAGAATGTGACTAGCCAGTCATGGCTCAGCTAAACTCAGTGGATGAGAAGGTGGTGGTGAGGTCTGGTGTTTTTCCTTTAGTCGCATTAGTGTGGCAGGCCTAGGAACTTGAGCTAATTTACTAGGGATCCGGAGTGTGGCACGTGCAACATGAGCAGGAACTTCTCTGTGGGAGGAAAAAAGTTGGCTCTTGATCTTAGGATAGTGGAGGTACCTGAAAACTGGCTTCTGCTTCATAGAGTAGGATGGGCATGAGGAGGCAGGTAAGTAGGAGCCTAATCAGAGAGGAGCTTACAGAAAGGTTGGCCATTTGTCTCAGTCTGCCATGGGTAAAACCAATATGCACCTATAGTTACGGCATTATTATTAAGAGAACCCTCTTTTCACCCTCACCCCAATTCTCCTGGTTTAGATGGTAAATTATATGGGAGGTTGCTTTGTCCTTTTAAATCCCTATGCTGCTTTGCTGTCTGGTCCTTCAGTTGGCAATTACTTAACTTTTCCTGAGGCATCCAGAGATGTCCCTACTCCCTTCTGTTGGGTCCATGTTCTTCCGTTTGCCCCCTTAGCTTCCTCCATTTTCCCCATTCCAGACTCTTGGGAAATTCTTTGTGCATCTTTTATGACCATGGGGGGATTGTGTAGCCTGAGTCTGGCTTTGTACCAAGCTGCAGTGGCCCTAATGCTTGATTCATTTTGATCCTCTTGCCTTTTTTTTTTTTTTTTTTTTTGTCTTTTGTCTTTTTATGGCCGCACCCATGGCATATGGAGGTTTCCAGGCTAGGAGTCTAGTTGGTGTCGTTGCCCCTGGCCTACACCACAGCTCACGGCAATGCTGGATCCTTAACCCACTGAGCGAGGCCAGAGATTGAACCCACAACCTCATGGTTCCTAGTCAGATTAGTTCCCGCTGCTCTGTGACGGGAACTCCCTCTTGCCACTTGGAATTTGATGACCAAGTGCACAAACAAGAAGAATCATCTCTTTGTTCTCTTGGGGAGTCAGCCTTGTACATCAGTTACATATTATCTCTATAGCCAACGCTTTGTGAAATTTATACTGCCTACCTACTACTATGGTCCTGATCTGAGAGATGGTTAACCTTCACTATAGCAAATACTGATAGCAATTTTCCCCAAAACAATGTGTACCATTTTCCCCGAAGGAAATTTAAGAAAATGAAAATAAAAGTTGCTTGGAGAGCACCAGGAAAGCCTAGTCATCCTAGCTGAACTGTGTTTGTTGAGCCCAATTAGCTAATGTTTGGCTTTGGCTCACTCTTCTAGCATAGGGCAGTGAAACCAATGGACTTATGAAATTCATAGATTTCCTCTTCATCTTTGTATCGTTTAGTTTTTATATTGCTAGGGTATGAAGACAGTTAAACATGAGCAATTTTATAGGTTTATCAGGGCACTGATGTCATTTGGGGATTGCGTGCTTCACTTAATGCATCATGTGTGAAAAACAGAATCAGACACAAATCACTGAGAAATGCAGTTAATGTTTTATGAGTTCATAAATCCAGAGCTGTGACTAACACTGGGACCTCCAATGGAGTCCTCCAGCCTTATAATTCAGCAGCTCCAAGGATTGATTTTATCACATAGAGTTTGGGCCGGGAGCTAAAATACATCCACATGCAAATTCAGACCATGGAGAATACCTGAACACATTTCTGCATAGAGATTTGTGAATGTTCACTGGTGAAATAACCTCATCAAGGGCCTTTGAGTTGTCACTTGCAAGTTGCGCATAGAGTGTGAAGTATCCACGACAGTAAGCATGTTCAAATCAATCCTCAGTGTTTAATTATAAGAGAATTAGTCTTGTAAAATTTAATTGTAATTGGCAGTTGTCATCTTATGTGGTTGTATAGACTTGTGTCCCTATTTTATAGATGAGAAAATTGAGATGAAGCTATGTTAAATAAATTGCTCAAATCATGATGTGACCAAGTTGTAGAATTGGGTTTTATCATTCCATGGCCAATTCTCTTCCTATGACATCATACTGTCTATAATGAGAATCCAGTGAAACACACCCATCTCTTTTGCTCTTTCATACATATGGACTTCCTGCATGGTGACATTTACATCCAGCAGGATATAGGGATGAAGATGGTTGTGGGCGGAGATCCCCCAGTAATACACGTCATGTTCCCTAGGAAAGAATTTAATCAGACCTGGAGCTTCCTGTCAACTATACATCAATGCCAGGGGAAAAAAGTTGGGCCTCTGTTTTCCATTTAATGGTCTATTTTGTATAACCTCAGTGGATTTCTGGTAGCCAAAGCAGACATTATATGGTTGCAGAGTTGATGATTACCATTGTGGTGTGAGTTAAAGGGAATGGGGAACCAGGCTTCCCTTCAATACTAGTAAGAGTTTTATTCTTAATTTTATTTATCTCTACTGACAGATTTTTAACTTTTTATTTTGAAATAAAGACCACAGGGAGTTAAAAAAAAAAATAAAAAAAACAGAGAGGCTCCTGAACTCTTTGCTCAGCTGCCTCTAATGTGAATCTTAAAGTATATCAAAACCAGAAATTTGTCATTGGTATAATACTGTTAACTAGACTAAAAGCCTTATTCAGATCTCACTAGTTTCTACATACACTCATTTATGTCTGTGTATGTGTGTGTATAGTTGTATGTAATTTAATCTCTAGGTTCTTTTAGTTTATGGCTCTTGGCTGTATTGTTATTCAGCCTTTGCCACCTTGGAGAGGTAGTGTGTTGTTACAAAGAACGTGGGCTTTGGAATCTGACAAGCTTGAGTGTAAATCCTAAAGTCTGCTATGTTTTAGCCGTGTGATTGTCATTTTGCACAAAATATTTCATGTCTTTGGGCTCAGTTTTACCCTCTGTGAAATGGGGATAATTGTTTTTAGTTCACATGGCTTTTGTGAAGATGAATTGGGATAATATAAATAAAGTGCCTGGCCCGGCAGTTGTTTCTTTCCCTCATTTCTCCTTCTTTGGGGGAGGTAGCATTTAAAGCTGTTCTCAGGTCTCTAAATCTAATTCTCTCCTGAGAAGAGCAGGTTTTAATGGGAGGAGGTGAGAAATGGATGAAAGCATTGGGAGTACTGGCACTAATGAAAGATTTCAGTGATTTAATAATTGTGCCTGGCATTAATTCTGGTGGTCTGTGGGGTCTGTTCCTGCATAACAGTGAATGTTTATAGTATTTTTTACCCCTGTGCTTTTACTTCTGTCTTAATGTTTAGTAAGCGTCATAGTCATAACTTCATTTCTCTCTCCTGAGGAATTCTACTTTTACCATTCTTATGACAAATTCAGAATCACTGTGCTGAGGGGGCGGTCCAAGGGATTAATGGTGTAAAAGTCGAACATTTCTATAGATTTGATTATTAAGTAGCCACTAATGAATGTGAAGGCTGGACTGAGTATAATTAGAGTGTTTATGTTACTTCTTTCCTGGGTAGAAGTAACCACTGGGATGGATAGACCTCTAAAGTTGGGGACCTGATTTTTTTTTTCCTTTTAATCTGAAAGAGAGGAAGGATGCTACTAAAAAACCCCCAAAAAACAGAAAACCCCACCAAAACTGCAACTTTTAAGGTTTTGTTTCCTTTCATTTATTTATTTTTATTATTTATTTATTTATTTTCCTTTTTTTGGGCTGCACCTGAGGCATATGGAGGTTCCCACGCTAGGGGTCTAATCAGAGCTACAGCTGCCAGCCTACGCCAGAGCCACAGCAATGCCAGATCCATGTCTGTGACCTACACCACAGCTCACGGCAACACCGGATCCTTAATCCACTGAGCAAAGCCAGGGATCGAACCTGCAACCTCATGGTTTCTTGTCGGATTCCTTTTTGCTGTGATGGGAACTCTGAGGATTACTTTATGATCCAGAATATAGTCTATTTTGATGAATTTTCCATGTGCACTTTTATATTTGTTAAGTGGAGCATTCTATAAACTTTAGGGAAGTCAAGTTAGCTGATAGTGTTGTTCAGGTCTTATATATTCTTAGAGATTGTCTATCTACTTGTTTTATCAATTATTGAAAGAAGGATATTGAAATATCCAACTATAATTGGGTGTGTCCATTTCTCTTTGCAAATCTATCAGATAAGTGTTGGTTTTTTTTTTTGTCTTTTTGCCTTTTCTAGGGCCACTCCCACAGCATATGGAGGTTCCCAGGCTAGGAGTCCAATTGGAGCTGTAGCTGCTGGCCTTCGCCAGAGCCACAGCAACATGGAATCCGAGCGGCATCTGCAACCTACACCACAGCTCACAGCAACGCCGGATCCTTACCCCACTGAGCAAGGCCAGGGATCGAAGCTGCAACCTCATGGTTCCTAGTCGGATTCATCAGCCACTGAGCCACAACGGGAACTCCAAGTGTTGGGTTTATGGAGTTGGTTTTTTTTTTTTTTTTTTTTTTTTAATGTTTGTGCTCCACCCTTGGTTTTCAGGCTTCCTCACAGGGGGTGGGCGTCTCTCCTTCCACCTTCTTGTCTGCCATGCCAGCAGTGGATCACTGTTGGCTTATTACTTCATGCTTGGTAGTCTGACGTTGGGGCCAGAGGAGGTTCTCTGTTGTCTGGTTTCATTTTTAGGCCTGTTTGTCTGGGTCTTACGAAGTGGAGCTTTCTCAGTTACCCTTTTCAGCCAAGCTCAGCCGTGTATCTTTGGATCTTGTGCAGGAGAGTTTCCTGCCACTCCCCAGTGGGAGGAGATCAAGTATGGTTCTAGCATAGGATTCAGAGCCCTGGGCCATTTTCTGCTTCTTCCCTAGTAGTAGAGTAGTTTTCTTTTACATTGCCCTCTGCCATATTGGTTCTTCACCTGTGCCCTGGAAGTGACAGGGTTTGTTGCTCCTCCACCAGTGGCTGAAAACTTTGATTCTTCAGGGCAAAGAGTCTGGGAGGAGTGTTTGTCTTGCTTGCAGTGGCAGCCTCTCCTCTCTAAGTCTGTACCATGAGGGAGGCTTTTTGTATTCTCCCGCTCAGTCTTTCTAGGGACCATGTGATAGACGTCTATGCAGAGGAGTCTGTGAATAGGTGTACATTCCCCATGTGTCTGAGGTGCCCAGGAGTTCTACTTGCCAATTCTTGGTTTTTAACAGTACAAAAAAATGGTAGCTACATTCTTCTTACTCAGATGTATGGTACACAATGTCTCTTTCTCCTGTGCTCTACCACAGTGTTTATGACCTGTTGCTGCCTTGGGAGGTGCCTGGCTTTCCTTGGATTTCAGATGAGTTGTTTTCCCTGACATGTCAGCTCTCTGATGGCAGCAGAAAAAAGTATGATTTTGTTGTTTATCTGGCTTTTCCTTGTTAAGGTGATAATAATAATGCTCTTTGCAGCTTCCTATATTAAGCAGAAAAATCTTTTTATTTATTTTTTGAGTTTTTTTTTTTGGGTGCACCCATGGCAAGTGGAAGTTCCTGGGCCAGGGATAGGACCTGCACACAGTAGCTACCCGAGCTTCTGCAGTGACAATGCCAGATCCTTAACCCTCTGAGCCACAAGAGAACTCCTGAGCTATTTTTTTTTTAATTACTAAAAGTGTACTTAATGAACAGGTTAAAAAATTAAAGGGGTATATCAAATGTTAGGTAAAATTTATACAAGCCCCACTCCATAGAGACTACAACTATTAACAAGCTTTTGGTTTTTAGTTTTTCCATTTCCAATGGTACCTAAACAGGATCATTATAAGAATCTATCACTAACTTTTCAGGAATTTTTTAAGCCCATTGGTGTCATATTGGTACCTGAAATTGGCTATGGTGGGAATGTTATGCCATGGAAATCAGCAAATGGTACAAATCAGAGCTCCCCTCCTGGCAGCTGGCTGGGAAAAATTTACCAACACACCACTGATTTTAACTGTAAGTACCATACTTATACCCCTTTTCTTGATTTGTTTTCTTTAAATAGTAACTATCAACTCCCCACAATGAAATATAAAAAATTTAGCAATCATCAAACACCCTTTCCTCCCAAGTGTTTATTTTTAGATCTTTTTTTCTTTGCCTTTATGATATTAGATAAAAACCAAATGTTTTCCAATTTCCCATCTATTCATCACTTCTAGTCTTAGTTCCATAGTAACTCCTTTAAAACATTTCTTTCTTTATGCCTTTTTGGTAACTACCATAATCCTAAAAATGTTTATCTCTATCTCTTGACTTAATGTTAAACAATACATTGACACATATCTACTTCTCTCATCTCTTTCATTTCCAAAATTTTAATTGTTATTTTTACATTATTTAGAATTTTTAAATTTACAATCTCTTAAGTTCTATCTTATCTATAATTCTAAAACTATGTTAAATGTCATTAGACCACATTTATAATGGAATTATGGAAATACTATTCACTGTGAAATCAGAGATTTTATCCAAAGAAAAGGAAATATGTTATTCAGCCCTTGCCTCTAGCAGGAAAATTAGAGGTGTCGAGGTGTATTGTGTACTCTGATTTCTTTTTAGGCTTCTTGGAGTCCTGTGGAATATACTCCTGTGCTACTGTTCCTTGTATCCCATGCTTTCCTCATTCTTGGATTAGATTTTGTGAACCATCACAATTAAGTATTTTAATATATAACGAGTGGTTATTAAACTTTGAGTTCTTGCATGCCCCAAAATTTTGTCTCGTCTCATTCTTGATCAGTACTTGGTATAAGGTTTACAATGCTGGGTACAAAGCCATTTTTCCTTAAAACTTTGCTAATTCACGTCTGTCTTTTAGCATTATGTGATGCTGATGAAAACAGTCTTAATGCTGGTCTGTTTTATTTTTGGTGAGGGAGATTTTCACTTTTTTATTATTTAATGTTTGATAATATTCTAGGAATAAATATAACATGTGTAAGTGTTGAATTTTGATCAAGTGAACATCTGTAAAGCCACCACCCAACTAGAACACTACCAGTACTCCTGCCATCTGTGTGTTCCTTTCATTTCCCACCCTTCTTATTTCTCTCCCCTCCAGGTATGAATATCTTGAATTTTGTGCTTACTGTTCTTGTTAGTAACGTCTATTGAATATGTATGAATCCCTACACAATATATTATTCAGGTTTTCCTGTATTTTTTGTTTTCCCCTGAGTTTTGGTTGCTTTTATTGTGTTAATATATACATAACATAAAATTGACCATCTAAACAACTTTGGGTTATACAATTCAGCATTAAGTACATTCACATTGTTGTGCAACCATCACTGCTATCCACTTCAAGAGCTTTTTTCATCATCCTGAAACAGAAAGTCCCCTCTCCACCCATCAGCTGGTAAGTTCATTCTACTTTCTGTCTCTATGAATTTTCCTATTGTAGCTACCTCATGTAAGTGGAATCATTCAGTATTTGTCCATTTGTGTCTGGCTTTTAACTTGCTATAATGTTTCCAAGGTTCATCTGTTGTAGCATCTGTAAGGACTTTTATTCTAGTCCATTTGTTTATATGTATACCAATAGGCCAGTATCACACTGTTTTGATTATTGTAGCTTTGTGTAGTAAGCTTTGAAATCAGGAAGTGTGAATCCTCCAATGTTTTCTTCTTTTTCAATATTATTTTGGTTATTCTGAGTCCCATGAAATTGCATATGAATTTTAGGATAGTTATCTCTGTTTTTACCAAAAACATCATTAGGATATTCATAGAGATTGCATTGAATCTTGAGATCATTTTTGTGTAGAATTGTCATTTTAACAATTTTAAGTCTTCTGATCCACAAATAAGGAAGTATTTTGTTTATGCCTTTTGTTTTGTTTTTTTTAGGGCCACACTTGCAGCATATGGAAGCTCCCAGGATAGGGGTCGAATCAGAGCTATAGCTGCCAGCCTATGCCATAGCCACAGCAATGCAGAATCTGAGCCACGTCTGCAGCTTACACCACAGCTCATGGCAATGCGGATACTTAACCCACTGAGGGAGGCCAGGTTATTGTTTTTCAAGTATGTTAACCCCTTCTTTCTACATGCCTTAGTCTGGTAGTTATATAGGCTCAAACACATTCTGGAAAAAAATGTACATTTTCTTACTCTTTTCTCCAACATTTTATGATTTTGATGTCCTCTTTTTCATCTTCATGTTTACCTGTTTGCTGTTCATTGTAGTTATCATTGGTTTCACATTTTTTTTCAAGATTTAAAAAAAAGAATCTGTACTGACTTAAGTGGTCTACTTTCCAGTTGCGATTTTTCTCTTTCGTATAGATTCTTACTTGTCTTCTATTTAGAGAAGACCTTTAAATGTTTATTTTAGGATAGGTTTAGTATTGATGAATTTTTAGTTTCTGCTTATCTGAGAAATCCTTTCTATCTCCTTCTCTTCTAAATGATAATCTTGCTGCATAGAAGTATCCTAGGTAGCAAGTTTTTCCCTTTCAGGATTTTGAGTATATTTTGCCACTCCCTTCAGGCCCGCAACATTTCTGTAGAGAAATCAGTTGGTAGCCTTATGGGAGTTCCCTTTGTTTTGCTCTTGCTGCCTTTAGAATCCTCTATATTTTTCACCTTTGCCATTTTAATTATAGTATGTCTTGGTGTAGGTCTGTTTAGGTTCATCTTGTTTGTGACCCTTTGGGCTTTCTGTACCTGAGTGTCGATTTCCTTCTTTAGGTTTGGGAAGTTTTCAGCCATAATTTCTCCAAATATATTTTCAATCCCCTTTTGTCTTCTTCTAGGACCCCTATTATGGGTAGATTGGGATGTTTTATATTATCCCATAGGTCTCGTATATTGCTTTCATTTTTTAAATTTGTCTTTCTGTCTGCTGTTCTGATTGGGTGATTTCCATTACTCTATCTTCCATATCACTTATTCATTCTTCTGTGTTAGCCAGTTTGTTATTGCTATTTATTGCCCTTTAGCTCAGCTTTTGTCTCAGGAAATGAGCTAATTTTAATTGGCTCCTTTTTGTAGGTTCTAGTTCCTTTTAACAGTAATCTGCATTTCTGTTGTAGCTTTTCTTAATTTCGTCAGTATTTTCATTACCTCCTTTTTGAACTTGGGGTCTAATAGACTGGAGAGGTCTGTTCCATTATTTATTCTTTCAGGGGAATTCTTTTTGTTTTAATTGGGAGAGGTTCTTCTACTTCATTTTACTTATGTTTCTCTGAGTTCAGGAGAAACAGTTATCTACGCTGGTCTGAAAGGGCTGTTTTTATGTGGAAGCATGCCTGTGTAGCCTGTGTGAGTCTAGTATTTTTGGTGTGTAGGCTGTTTTAATACGGATGCCTGCAACATCTTTTCTCAGTGTGTGCTGGCTGTTAATCCCCACGGTAAGGGGATGTGATTGTTGTGGTGGTGTTCAGAGCCTGCATTGGATGTTGAGCAGGGCCTCCCTTTGCTCAGTGGTTGTCATTGCCCTGTCAGGGGCAGGGTCTGCTCCTCACTTATTGGAGTAGACACGTCCAGATCTGTTTCTGAACCGTGGTGTGAGGTAGGTGGAACTGGAACACCCCTGCTGGGAGAGGAGCCACTGAGTATTCCTCTGTAGGAGCTGTCCATGGTGAAGTACCCTCTGTGGTGTCACCTGTCACCTGTTGTGTGGGCTCATAAAGTACACTGTTTTTGGCACTGCCCTCAACCCTGTTTCAACTGTGAGATTTGAGGCAATTGGCCAGGGCATAGCTCAGGCACTATGCTCACAATGTCACAGATCCGTTGGCCCAGAACTCCTGAGGTCAGGCACCAGGACTGCCATGTTTATATATCTGGACCCACTGTGAGAGCTGCTGAATCAGCTCGGACCTGGGCCCTGCCTCCTTGTGTCCACGCCCACAGAGCCCACAGCCAATATTGCAGGACCCACCCCAGCCACTGGAACACAAGTAATCTGCTAGATACCCCACAGGCACTGACTTTACAAAGCTGCCAATGGAGCATAAATCCACTGGTTGCACAGCTGCTGGGACATAGCTCAGATGTCAGCCTTGCTTCTGAAGTTGCATTGCCCTTGATCAGTTCAGATTTTATCCCACCTCCATGTATGGGCAGCCTGCTGGCACTTGTATGCTCTGAGTTTATAGAAGTGGAGCCATGCTTCCTGAGAATGAGGCTGCTGTGGTGGGTCCTGCCTCTCCCTTTGAGTGCCCAAATTAACAATTGGGCTTCAATGACAGAACTGGGCTTCATTCTGTGCATACCCCTGGTTGTGGTTTGGATGACACTTCAGCCTCTTTAGGCTGTCTCTGCATAGCCAACCCTAGTCTTCTCCCCAGGTCTCTCTTCTGAAGCCCATTTTCCAGCAGCCAGACCCCATGCGCACCAGCAGATAGGTGTCTCAGGCTGGGGACTGCAGGAAGTGGCCAGGACCCTCTGTACTGGTCTCTCTCTGTTCTGCCTGCCACAAGTCAGCTGTTGCACTTTCCTCTGAGCCTCTGAAGCTCCCTTTTATGTGCCAGTTGATATCCTTACCTGTGAAGTGGCTTTCCAGAGTGAGCGAACCTTTCCTCTTTCACAACCCCTCCCAGGGATGCAGGTCCCATCCTGATTGGTATATTTTTTTTCTTTCATCCTTCTTGGTTATATGATGATCTTTCTTACAATTTTGGATTTATGAGATATTCTGCCAGCATTCAGCAGGTATTTTGTGAAAATTGTTCCACATGTAGGTGTATTTTTGATGTATTTGTAGGAGGAAGTGAGCTCCACATCCTTCTATTGTGTCATCTCAATCCAGCTTCCTTTGTGTCATTTAATGAATGGAATTTCTTAATTTTAATAAAATCCAATTGATCTTTGCTTTTATGGTTAGTACTGCTTGTGCTGTAAGATACTTTTCCTTAACTTGAGCATAACCATATTCTTCTGTATATTATTATATGGAACTTATTTTCTTCTCTTGGAACTGATTTCTGTTTGGTTATGCATTAGATTCAATGGCATCACTGCCCCCCTCATATGGACACTGTTTTTTGAGTACTCCTTATTGAAGAGATCCACCTTTCCTTAATCCTCCACCAGAGATAGCTTAATGGAAAAGAGAATCGGGTTTCCTTAAATCTGGAAAAACAAAACATTAAAAAAAAAGCAGTATTTTGAATATAAAAATTTATCATATTTCTTGGCTCATTCATTCCTGTGTAACTCATATTCTGCTTTTATCTAGTTTTTCCAGTAGTTTTGGAAATTCTTACCAAGTTCAGTTTCAGTTACCAGAAAGCTGTACTTTTCAAGTGTTCTCCTTGAATCTCTTTTGGGATGAAGTACTTTGCAGGAAGCTCTTATAAAAGTCAAGGTAAAACAATAACTCTCTGTAAATGACAAAAGACTAAAAAAATGCTCATTGTTAAAGATCTGATGAGAGTTCATTATAATGGAATTAACAAATGGTTATTTTTGTAATGTGTAGCATTTTAAGATGACAACTGGAATTAATGACTGACACTAGGAAATAGCAGATTTCTAGGTATTTCACACAATTTCTGGAATACGTAGAGCATATACCTATACATACATAACATAAAGACAGTATTGCTTCTTGACAGTGCTTCCTGTGTATTTTATCATATCAAATAAGCCTAATTAGTGTAACATCTTCCTTTTTTTTTATAAGGAGACAGGCATATGGAGGTTCCCAGGCTAGGGGTCTAATCGGAGCGGTAGCCGCCAGCCTATGCCAGAGCCACAGCAACTTGGGATCCGAGCCGGGTCTGCAACCTACACCACACCTCATGGCAACGCCGGGTCGTTAACCCACTGAGCAAGGGCAGGGAGCTAACCCGCAACCTCATAGTTCCTAGTCGGATTTGTTAACCACTGCGCCACGACGGGAACTCCAGGAACAAATCTTTTGAAGTGTTTCAGTCCCCTCTGGGGAATTTCAAAGGTGGTTTGAGGTAAAAACAAAAACATTACACTTAGAGTTTGACTTTGGGAAGTCCATTAAAAATAACAAAAAGTTTTCAAAATATTTGCAGATAAGATCAGAGGTCTCTGTGATACAATGCTTAGTTATCCATTTAACCAAAATGACAATAGAAAATGTATTTATTTGTCTTTTTAGGGCTGCGCCTGTGGCATATGGAGGTTCCCAGGATGGTGTTGAATTGGACCTGTAGCTGCAGGCCTATGCCATAGTCACAGCAATGTGGAATCTGAGCTGAGTCTGCAAGCTACACCACAGCTCATGGCATCGCCAGATCCTTAAGCCACTGAACAAGGCCAGGGATCCCACATCCTCATGGATACTAGTCAGGTTTGTTAACGGCTGAGGCAAGATGGGAAATCCTAGAAAATGTATTTTAAAGACAAATCCAGAAAAGTAAGTTTCTTAAAACAAACAACAAAAACCTTAACTCTTTTAATAGAAAAGATTCAGTTTTTTGAACACCAGAAATTTTGACAAAACACAGAATCCTTGTTTTTCCTTTTGTTTGGCTCATTTTTCTTTTTTTTTTTATTGCTGAGCCCATGGCATATAGAAGTTATGCCAGGGATTGAACTGAGGCCACAGCAGTGACCTGAGTTGCTTCAGTGACCATCCTGGATCCTTAACCCACTGTGCCACAGGAGAACTCCAGAATCCTTGTTTTTTCAACAGATTGTTTTAAAAGGTAAAGCAAAGCCTTTTTCAGTCTCTTATCAAGAGCAGACCAATAGTGCAAAAAATTTCATCCTTTTAACAGAGAAACCCAAAATTTAATTCTGTACAACTTACTTTAATATTAAAACTCATTTGCTTGATTAAATCATTACAATCTTAGTTCTGACCACACATAAAATTCCTTTCCAAAGATTCTTATAAATCTTCTTTTACCAAAAACATGCATCCTATTTTTCTTGCATATTAGTTTTTTTAAACCGTTAGATACCATTAATTTCAAGTGAAAACTAAAAAGCATTACATTAGCATTTTGTAGACTGGAAAATTTATAAGTACTTTTTATGATTTCTAGAAACGTGCTTTCTCAGAAATTTTCTGTGTGGCGCCAAATGTGTTTACTAATATACCCAAATGCCTTTAGTTTTTCTGTAAGAGGAAGCCAAAGTGGATAAACCTATGTTTAGTAATTAACGTTGCAGTTATTTTATCTTATTTCCATCATTTAACCTAGCAAAGTCTAAAGTTTCAAGTTAACCAAAAATATTTTGGATGCCACTTTTAAGTGCATGTATCATAAACTGTGATTATTGCTAAAAAAATTCACCTAAAGATTCTTATCCCAGTTACACCTATTTAAATCCCTTGGCCCTGACAATTATAATTATGTTCAGATTACCCATGAAAACTTCATGAGACATTAGACAAAGTCAGCTATCATCCCAAGCTACTTTTCTTGGTGACAATTTTATAAGAGATAACATGAATTCATTTGACTAATAAACCCAGGTAGACTAAAAGTTGCATGTCTGCATTATACGCAGTGTTGATAATGCCAAAAACATGTCTATTTTAATTAAACCAACAGACTTAAATTAGCCCTTTAACGTTGGGAGCTCAACGTGGGGGGGGTCTCTCTTGGCCCACCTAGTCCTTGATAATGCTGTATTAAAACCTATATTTTAACTCCATCAATATCCATTTTATTCGTCTGATTTCTTAATAACTGTCTGGAGATTTCCATTCTACTGGGACAGGTCTCATGAGTCCCATTTCTGTTTCCTCTTGATTTTATCTCAATCAATATTTGGTTTATTCACCTTATTTCATAAGAACTATTAGAAGATTCCTACCTTGTTGGTAAGAGTCCCTTCTTGACTCTCTGCTAGGTCCGTTCCCAACTGCACTTGCCATCAGCCTCTACATGGATTAAATCATGAGCCACTGCAGCTGTTGACCTGCAGCACCCCCGCCCCCAGCAGAGTTCAGGGTGAAAACCGGGAGTGAAACACTCTGCTCTGGGAAAACTGGAAGAACAGGTCTTCAGAGAATCAGATATTTGTAGGAGAAGATTTTATCTGCCCAATTCTTGCATCTCATATTTAGAAAAACACTAAAGTCCTTCATGGTGATGTCTGCTCTTGGTGACTAGCAGTACCCTTTGGAAGATCAACAACTAACTTTTGTAAATTGTGTGTATGGTTGTACCTCCCCCTCACCTTTGTCATATCCTGATATCCCCCTTTTTCCTTCTTGGGTGGTATTTCAGAGCTTTCTGAAATACTGCTGCCCAGGCTGTAGTTAAACATAAAACAAAGAATGTCATAGTCATCTGTGAATGTAGTCACTTCTAAGAGAGCTGGTGAGTCCTTCAGGCTGTGAAAACTCAGGATACTGGCCCTGATAGCTGAGGTATGTATCAAAGGAATGATTTCAGTGAGCCCAGGCCTCTTTTGTTCCCAATACCTGCCCTTGGTTGCTAAAACTCCTATATATCCTAGCTCCTCAGGGCTGCCTGAGATGCTGTCTCCTGTCCTCATTTTGCCCCAAACAAAACTTAACTTTCAGATTGTGAGTTGTGCATTTTTTAAAGTCGGCATCATGTTTTTATTAGCATTTTTAAGACCCATAAAGGGATGCTGAGACAGCAAATTTGATAAGCCTTCCCAAACTTTTTTTTTTTATACAGTTTTGCAGGAATAAGTTTATATCGGGTGCTCAGTGGGAAAAGGAGACTCTTAATCACAGCATTTATCATGACCTGGGTAGTGAGCTTTTGGTTCTGTATCAACCCAAACATGCTCTTCCACTCTGCAGCACTCAAAACCAAAGATACAGCCCCCGAATGGTCTTCATAATCCATTTCAGTAAAGGTTCCTTAAGAAGCTCATGATAATGGTTTATAAAATGAAAGAGCTCCTTTGCATTGTACCCTTTGATTTCCGTAGTTTTCTTGAAGATCTGCTACTGTCCAGGGTACATGAACTATTTATAGTGGGGGTTCAAGGATATATCTGCAAAGGACATAACATACAAAGGCCTGAAGCTGGTAGAACCTTGATTATATGAAGCCTTGGAAAGTTAGGAAGAATTATAAGGGACAGCAAAGCATGCCCTGTTATCCATCCTGAGTGCTTTTGCCAAATTCATTTCATGGTTTCCAGTATTTGTATAAGTAACCTGTGTACTATAGGCTCTGAGATTAGGCTGGAGTGCTGCCTGTAAATCTTAGAGGGAAGTCAAAACAAGTAGTTAGGTGTTTTAAGGGATTTCCTAGGGAAGTTGGAGGAGTTGTGGGATCTAAAGGGATTTGCTGAGGTGGTGGGGCTGAATTTTGAGAGGGGGCATTTCCATTTGATGTAGACATTATTTTCTGTTCTAAATCCAATTTCTGTTTTTAATCTTATTAAGGAGGTCCCTAAGGCTGTTATACTTTGTGTTCTCTTCTTAATTTGGTCTTCTCATAGGTAATATTGAGATAATTGTGTAGCATGAGTGCTCTCCAAGAAAAAAAAACTATTTTAAATATAGCCAATTATTGGGGGAAAAACTGTAATTGTAATGTATACATGTAAGGATAACCTGACCCCCTTGCTGTACAGTGGGAAAAGAAAATTAAAAAAAAAATATAGCCAATTAAAAAAACCTCACCATCTGGCCATTGATGAGGATTTTATATTAATCTCAATATTAACTCAAACCAATAGCCTTTTTGTGGCTTAACCATGGATGCAAGAAACATTCCCCAAAGAGTACAAATGATGTAGCCCTCACAAAATCCAGATAATTCACTCCCAAAGTTAGCCTAAGAAAGCAAAGACTATATTTTCACAGGTAGTAAGAATGGTATAGGGCAAATGATGTCTCCCATTGCCTGTGAGAATGGGGGACACCTCCAGTTATAGACCCACTTATCTGACACTGGGCAGGCACTACTGGATTGGGATTTTTCCAGCCTAATGAGACAATGAAGGTTGAGGCAAAAAGGCCCCTTATGACAAACTCTTCTGAGAGCTTGGCACAATCAGAGAATGCTGAGATGCCACTTACAAGCCCAGGTTGTTACATGTGCTTTTGACTAACTAGCTTATCGGTTTACACAGCCTCCTGGATTGTCTACCAGATGCATGCCAGTACATACATCCACCAGTGGCTGGAGACCAAAGACTGTTCTCACTGGTCATAACTTTTCCTCTGTGAGAGGATAGGGGTCTGTAGAAATTGAGTACTCAAAACCAATTCTTACCAGTGTTGCTATACCTGAGAAATTAGTTCCACAAATAATTTCTACAGCTAGTCTAAACTTAGAAAAGGATTCTATTTACTCTTGGCTTCGATCAGACCCTGCAGGCAAAGGGCTTTTTGTTGGAGGTTCCAGAATTTTTCTTCTACAGCAGCCTGGGAGGGAGCAGAGTCCAGCCAGGGAAGTTTGTCCTGCCAATTGCAGCAGCTGTTGGGGAGGAGAAAATTTTTATTTACACTTCTAAGTTCTTTGGCTAGTCTAATAGTTAAAGTGTTAGAAGACAGATTAACAGGAGGAAAACAAGTTTAAAGACCCAGGAAAACTGAGTAACTCTCCAAAATGCTTCAAGTCCCCATGTTAAATACAGTCTTCAGCTGAAGACAAAAGATGTTGGGGGTGGGGAGATATTTATGGGAAGTGACCAGGAAAAGCCCAGTAAACAAAGGTAAGGTCGTTATGCAGATCTAGGTGATTGCCCTCTTATTTGATAAGTTTCTGGAAATTTAGACAGCTTCCTCTTACAGCCAGAGCAAGGGAGATATCCTTTCAAATGGAGATTTCCCTTATAAATGTAAATGTTATAAAAGGATAACTACTACTCAATTTTAAGAGCTTCTGCTGTGTCTGTAGTTTCTTTAAAATAATCAGCCTAAATGCAAAAGAGACAAATTTTTGGTGTGGGATATATGATGCTCTACAATTACTTGGTTTTTGTTTTGTTTTGTTTTTTGTTTTTGTCTTTTGTCTTTTTTCAGGGCTGCATCGTGGCATATGGAGGTTCCCAAGCTAGGGATCTAATCGGAACTACAGCTGCCAGCCTTCGCCACAGCCATGGCAACGTCAGATCCAAGCATCTGCGACCTAAACCACAGCTCACGGCAATGCCGGATCCTTAACCCACTGAGCGAGGCCAGGGATAGAACCCACAACCTCATGGTTCCTAGTCGGATTCATTTCTGCTGCGCCACAACAGGAACTCCAATTACTTATTAATATTATATAATTATGAATTGATATCCTGTATTGATATTGTCATATTAATACTTATGGTATATAAGTATTATATGTAAAGTAATAATATTGCATATTGTTATACATTAATATATTATATTATATATTATTATTATTATTTTATTATCAGAATTTTAAATTCCACAGATAAAACATACATGCTTTTGTTACTGAATTAAATTGTATGGATCCAGCTGAGGCTGTGGCCTGGCCCAGGCTCTCTGCCTTGGCAGGCAAGGGTTTTTTTTCCTGTTTGGATTTAAGATGCCTGTTAGGAATACAAAACAGATGGACACAGTACAAGCATTCAGCAGTCAAAGCGCAGACAAGTGAGAACTAAGTTCACAGATCAAATTCTTCTTCAGTAAAGACAAAGGGAGGAGGTGTGAGGCGTATGCATTTTTCTACTGAGGAAAGGACCCCCCTCTTTATCCATTTTTGGTCCTTAATGGCTGCCAGTAGGTGTGTCATTTAATGTGCTAATACAAGAAAATCAAAGTATAATGAGATTCAAGGTCTGTTGGATGTCAGATTCATTGCCATCTTGGTCCTAACTGGTTCCATCTGTTTTTTGTTGTTGTTGTTGTTGTTGTTTGTAGTTTCCTCTCTTATCTCTGGAACCTGTAACTTAAAGATTTATATTAACTCATGCTGAAGGTGGGAGTTGGCAGATTTTGAGCAAAGAGTTGGAGCAGCTCTGGTAACACTAATGGTTTCATGCAAACATTTGTTTTTTTATTGGGCTTGCATTTAATCTATTGATCAGTTTGAAGAGAATTGATCTATTCATGAAATTAAGTTTGGGTTTTGGTCTTTAAAACTTAAATATTTTTGTGATAAGTTATCCTTATTAGGATATAAAAGGACACAAGACCTTTGTATCTGTTGCTCTGAATCTTATTTCTCTGTTTTTCTTTTTTTTCTTCTCTTTTAGTTTTGGCTTTCTGAAATGTCAAGAGGCTATGTATACTTGTGTATTTTTTTATCCTGTTATTAGCATTTGGTGACTCCTTTTGATATAAAGTGTTTCTAGTTTAGGGGAGCTTTCTTCTATGTTTTTCTTTCACTGTCTCTCTCTCTCTCTCTTTTTTTTTTTTAAATTCTGGAACTCATTTAAATACTTGTTTGCTAACCCTCAGTCTGTTGCTCAGTTCTCTTAAGTCTTTTCTCATAATTTCCATCTTTCTTTTTTCTCTATGTCCTTGAAGATTTCTCTGACTTCATTTTTTGGATTGATTGAGTGGTTTCATCCTGTCCATTGATAATAAAAAGTTTCTGGGGTCATAATAGTTTTAATGTACAAGAACTCTCTTTTGATTTTTGCCTTTTTACATATCAGTATGCTTTTTTATGGATGCCATAGCTTTTAAAATATCTATAAGGATAGTAAGTATAATTTTTAAAGTAGTCTTTATCCTCTGAACTATTTCTTTATTCAGTTTTCTTTTCTCTTATTTCTTTCCCCTCTATGGTGTTCCTTTTTGTTGATCTTGATCTTTTGCTTTTATGCTATTTTTTTTCAGGTGTCTGGCTATCATTAGTTGTCCATCCAGATCTACAAATAAAAGGATTGTATTGATTAGGACAAGTCAGTTTCTCCCCTTTGTTATATAGATTGATCAATAAACTTCTTTGAAAGCTATGGCTGACCTGATTCTGTGCAAGTATATGTGGAGTATGATAGGCAGATCTTCCATAGCACATGGATTCAAGGACTAGGCAGAGAGATTTATAATGGCTACTCACAATTTCCAAAGTAAGGCGACATTTACTGAGTGTGGTTTAAATGATTTAATCATCATTATTCCTGAATAGAAATAGTTTTCCTTTAGTCCCCCTTCCTCAATTGTGTTACTACAGTCTCTGACCTATTTTGCTGATAGGTTCTAACACCCATATTAGAAGTGATCCCTGTTGTGGTGCAGCAGAAACGAATCTGCCTAGTAACCATGAAGTTGTGGGTTTGATCCCTGGCTTCGTTCAGTGGGTTAAGGATTCTGCATTGCTGTGAGTTGTGGTGTATATCGCAGATGCAGCTTGGATCCCGAGTTGCTATGTCTGTGGTGTAGGCTGGCAGCTGTAGCTTGGAATTGACCCCTAGCCTGGGAACTTCCATATGCGGTGAGTGTGGCCCCAAAAAGATGGAAGGAGGGGGAAAAAAAAAAAGAAAAAGGAAGTGATCCCTATGTTGCCTGAATATTTTTTATTTTTTTAAAATTTTATTTATTTTTTTGTATTTTTTGCTATTTCTTGGGCTGTTCCCACGGCATATGGAGGTTCCCAGGCTAGGGGTCGAATTGGAGCTGTAGCCTACGGCCTACGCCACAGCCATAGCAACTCGGGATCCGAGCCTCATCTGCAACCTACACCACAGCTCGGCAGCGCTGGATTGTCAACCCACTGAGCAAGGGCAGGGACCGAACCCGCAACCTCATGGTTCCTAGTCGGATTTGTCAACCACTGCGCCACGATGGGAACTCCATTTTTTATTTTTTTTTAAATTTTATTTATTTTTTTGTCTTTTTTGCTATTTCTTGGGCCGCTCCCACGGCATATGGAGGTTCCCAGGCTAGGGGTCCAATTGGAGCTGTAGCCGCCAGCCTATGCCAGAGCCACAGCAACATGGGATCCGAGCCGCGTCTGCAACCTACACCACAGCTCATGGCAACGCCGGATCGTTAACCCACTGAGCAAGGGCAGGGACCGAACCCACAACCTCATGGTTCCTAGTCGGATTCGTTAACCACTGCACCATGATGGGAACTCCTGCCTGAGTATTTTTTAAAAGATAGGATCTCTGGGTTTTATTTTAGGGCAGTGCTTCGTTAAGTCTGTATTGTCATCGTCATCTGAAATCTTAATAAAAATGCAAATTCTCAGGTCACCTCAGACATACTAAATAAGAAATTGGGGAGGGGGGATAAATTCCCGAAGTTCTCCAGCTGATGCTGATACCTACTCAAGGTTGAGAACAGCTGTCCGAGGAGTAAAAGCTGCTGTTTCCTGTTGCTCTTTTTATATTGGAGAGGGAGTGGACTTTCCTTGGTTAAGGTGTTTTGAATGCAATTTATTAAATGAAATAAACTGATGAATGCTCCTGGGCCTAATCTCTCTCTGCCTTTGGTTTTATTCTCTCTTGTTTAAATTTTCACTTGTGACTCTTTATGCTTTAAAAAAACAAAAACAAACACAACTTTGTTTTGCTGTCCTGTGATGAGATTTCATCTGCTCTGCTTATTCACCAATCCAGTACCATTTGACTTTTACATTCTAGGAATTCTTCAAAGATTGTCAATGTGCCCTTTCTTGGTTTAGTTTTTTTTTTTTTTTGTCTTTTTGTCCTTTGTTGTTGTTGTTGTTGCTATTTCTTGGGCCGCTCCCGCGGCATATGGAGGTTCCCAGGCTAGGGGTCCAATTGGAGCTGTAGCCACCGGCCTACGCCAGAGCCACAGCAACTTGGGATCCGAGCCGCGTCTGCAACCTACACCACACCTCACGGCAACGCCGGATCGTTAACCCACTGAGCAAGGGCAGGGACCGAACCCGCAACCTCATGGTTCCTAGTTGGATTCGTTAACCACTGTACCACGACGGGAACTCCTCTTGGTTTAGTCTTGATCAAGTTTATTCTTTTAAAAAATCTTTTCAATTATTTTGATCAGACCATGATGGCAAAGGGCAGGGGGAGATATTGTTTGCTTTTGTTAAAATGCCTTTTAAGTTAAATCCTTTACAACTAAGGGTCCATTAAGAAATAAAATTTGCTTTCTGACTACTTTTGATTTAATTTACAGAATTATGTAAATTCATAGCCTTAGGTAATTAGTAAACACTAGAACTGTAGAACAAATAATGGCAACATTATTAGGGTGAAATTTTAGAAATATAATCCTGTATACCCACTGTACATAGGAGTCCAAGGTTTAAAAAGGGAGAGTAGTTTTCCCTAGTTGAGGCAACAAGTTATTTCAGAGCTAAGGCTAAAACCTAGAATGGACTGAAGATTCTCTGTTTCTGGAGGGAATGCAGAAGAAACAGAACCAGGACAACTTTCTGGCCTGGACAGATTTAACCCAAGGATAACTCCATTTTTTTTTAACTTTATTTCTTGAAATAGAGTATCTTCTACATTTACACTGATTCAACTTTTAGAAAATTGGGCTGTTAGAAGTCACAGAGGGAATTAGCAGCTGTTATAAGAAAAAGCAAAAGGATTGATGGCATATTCCATAAATCTTGGTGTATTTGAGAAAATGTCCCAATGTGTTACATATGCTTATTCATGTGTGTAAACCTTTGGCTATGGTGCTTTGTCAATATGAATGTGCTTTTGCATTATCAGTTGGTCTGAGTGCTGGATTGCATGTAAATTCTTGATAACCTCAGTTCCTTCCCCTTTTCTTCCACTAGTTCCCTTTGCTTCATTGCTCCTACTCTTTTGTTCTCATTTCCTCTGTGCAAAAAGTGAAAAAAGGGAATGGAGAAAATGGTCAGGGGTGTCAAGAAGTTCATTCTAATTTTTCTCCCAAAAGAGAGGAATCAGAAATCTTTAATTCAAGTTTTGCGTCTTCCGTTTAGTACCTGTGTGACCTTGGGCAGTTCTTCTCTCAGAGGCATAATGTTCTTATCTGTGAAGGAGGGCAGAGTAAGTCACTGCAAGATACACCTTCTTGGCATAAAAATTATCTTGACCTGGTTATTTTTAAGAAACAGCAGAAGTAGGAAAATCTATGAAAATGGGAGAGAAGTTACAAATGAAGATTCCCCTTATAAAAGAGTAAGAGTATTTCCTTTTTTTGTACCAGAAAGAGGAAGATGATTAAACCTCTAGAAATTCTTATCCATGGAGAAGGCAGGGACTTAAATCTGCAAAAAACCTGGTTTACTGTGGCTGTGCCTGATAACCTCCTACTGCTTTGCTCCATCTCCAATCTCGTTTTGCCTTTAGATGACGTGGTATATAAAGCGATGGCCTGGGCCATTTCAGAGAGCTGCTCAGTTTTCCTCAGTATATCCCATATATATGGAAGGTATACATGTTATTAAACTTATGTTTGTTTTTCTCCTGTTAAACTTTTATTATAGGCAGCTTTCAGCCAGGATCCTAGAACGGTAGAGGGAAAATTACTTTTCCTCCCCTACACCTGCTTTGTGCCCTGGGAGGCCAGTCTTAATGGACTATGTTAATGTGCTCCCTTTCCCTCTGCCCTTTGGGTTTAGTCAAGGGGAGTTAGCACCAGGAAATTGGAGAGGGGGGAAAAAGAGAGAGATTGAGACATCTATTCCAGATTCCCTTCCTGATGTGGTTTGGATTTAACTTTATTCCTTTACCTAATACCTCAGCTCCTATCTGGTAGCTCTCTCTTGAAGTTCTCTCCAGGTTTTGCTTACTCCTCCTGCTACTGCCTTTTTAGATAAGGGTGGTGGTGGTAAAGGCTCCTTGTCTCTTGTTAACCCTGGAATGCTTCACCTTCCTTTGTTGATCCCCTTAATTTTTTTTTTACACCATTATAAGTTGTCTCTTTATTAAATTGTCCTTTTGAGTGTGCCATCTTTTTCCTGAGGGAGGACCCTGATTAATTCAGTATGAAGAAAATGTACCCCATGATGGGAATGTGTTTGCATCTTTGGAAAATATTTCCTAGAAGAAGTATGGGTATGTTGTTTCCTCAGGCACATTTGTTATGTGAATAAAGCTGTGACATGGGTATTTAACTATCTATTGACTCTCATAACTCTGGGCTTTGCTCACTTTTCACTGTCTCCTAAGAATTGTGAAGTCTGCTTGGATACTTTATGTACCCAAGATTAACTGCTATAGGAATTAGGTAAATTAGTGGCCAGCCAACTCAGTGGTTTTGCTCAGCTTGGGGCTGCAGAAACCATGGCTAAAGTTTTATGTTTGTGAAGGGACAATTAGGTAACTTGTCTTCAAAAGCTTCAGATGGTATTTGCAACCTTGGTCATAAATGATACTTTTGAGGGTCAGTCAGGGAAAGAAGGCTGGCTCTGATCAAGCTACAGAATGCTTCAGGCTCCTGATCGTGGGTAAGTTGTGACCTCCTTGTCTAGGAAGAGCACTGATATTTTCTACAAAGAGGCAACTTACATAATATACCAGATAGACTCTACATGAAGTCTTCCCAAAGGATATTTATATCCTTTTTTGAGAGGTGCAGTTTGTTTTTGCCTTTCTTTTCTGATTTGGGTGCCAGGATATGCATTGCTGTATTGAAAACTCAGTAGTAGTAATCTTTATTTTCTGGCACAACTGTAACTCCCTCTCTCATTAATGGAATCTAATTTCTGTTTGATATATAGATCAAAACAGTTTGAATATTTTGTGGATATTTACATTTTACTGAAAGTACTTTAAATTGATTAGAAAATGGGCAGTATAAGTACTTGGGAGCTTTAATGAGGTATCCCCCAAAATATGGAAAAAGCAGGGGACAAATTGACCTTGGAAATCAACACATAGGTCAGGGTAGGTCTATACCATCACCCGAGGGAAGATGTCTAAGATCAGAATTGTTGTAATACTACATCTAAAAAAGACTATCAATAAGAGTGTGGTCAATTCAATAAGCATAGAAAGGGGAGACTTAGAGTTCCCGTTGTAACTCAGTGGGTTAAGAAACCGACTAGTATCCATGAGAATGCAGGTTTGATCCCTGGTGTCGCTCTGTGTGTTAAGGATCCGGTGTTGCTGTGAACTGTGGTGTAGGTCATGGATGAGGCTCGGATATGGCATTGCTGTGGTTGTGGTGTAGGCCGGCAACTACAGTTCCAATTTGACGCCTAGCCTGCAAACTTCCAGATACCGTGAGTGTGGCCTTAAAAAAAAAAAAAAATAAATAAAAGGGGGAAAGAAAAGGGAGAATCAAGAAGGCATATGGTAGTCATGTCCACCCAAGCATGTTCAATGCAAGAGAAAACTTAGTAAATCTACTATTGAGAGCATCCCAATGAGATGGATATATCAAGCTACCCTGACGATTTTAAGCATTGGATAACTTGATTCTCTGTTAGAATTTTCAAGCTTATCAGATAGCTTTCTGAGTATGATAGGGCTTTCCATGCACCGTAATTACAGGGAGAAAAATATAGTATTCATATAAAATACGAATAATCTGGTATCTGTGACAGTTAATTCTCAGTGTAAAAAAAAAATAATAACCTTTTGTTGTGATTTGGCCATTCATGTGGTATGATAACCGGGAGAGAATACTCTTGTCATGCTGACCTGATTGTTCCAGTTCATGTGAGGATTATATTTTACATTGTGAATAAATGAATAGGCATTTTCGTGTCTGTTTTAGTCTAGCAAGAGTAATTAGTGTGCATGCATTGCTGAGAGGTGGATATGCTCTCAGTGAGCTGACAGCATCTGAATTTAGAGGTTGCAAGGCAGAGGGCCAAACTGAAACTATGGTTAATACACCAAAGTAATCAGCACCTTCCTGTAGGGCCTCTTAGGAGCCAGCCTGTAGGCATTGTTCCATAATCGCATGCTATGTAGCTGAAAATGAGCATGCTTTTGTTTTATAAAATGACAGGGCTTCTAACAGTCTCTGAGCCAAGCTTTGTCTACCTAGAATATATTTACACTTCATCACAAGCCTGTGGTCAAATGTGACTGCATTAACTTTTTGTCCAACAAAAAAGTTTGCATATTTTTTTCTTTGAAATATTTAATCCACAAGAAAGAATACATGTAACATATATGAAAGTCATTGATAATAAAACAAATAACTCTAAACCATTACTTCACCACAGAACTAGCAACTTACAAATGCTGTTGAAATTCCTGTGTGTTTTTCCCTGATAGCATGTCACTGCTGTGTCTCAGAGGTAACTACTATCCTGAATTTAGTATTTTAGTAATTCTTTGAATTTCTTTAAATTTTAGCATATATGTAGATAGATACTGGTAAATAATTTATTACTTTTTGATAAATTTTGAGCTTTATAAAAATTGTGTCATGCTACATATATTTTTCTGGGAACATGATTTTTTACTTGACATCCAACAGCACAGAAGAATCTTAGAATATATATTTATAGTTGATTCATTTTCACTGCTGTGTAACAGTGCATAACATGACTATATCACAATTTTTTTATTCTTCTGCCAGTGAACATTTAGAAGGTTGCTATATTTGAATGCCATATATGAATATTGTTTTAAGTGTGAGAAGTTCTCTAGGACAAATGCTTAGGAATAGAATTGCCGCATAAAAGGACATGCATATCTTTTACTTTTCTGGATAATGAAAAACCTTTTTTAATTCCAAAATTATTGAACATAATTATTTCAAGCAACATATGAGAATTTTGGTTGTACCAAATTCTTGACCAACACTTTGTAGTATATACTCTTAACTCTTTGTGATTTTACTTTTCTTTGGTTACAAATGAGTTTGAGCACTTTTTCATATTTTTATTGGCCATTCTGGTCTCATCTTCTGTGAAATGCTTGTTTGTGTCTTTTGCCCATTTTTTCATTGGCTATTGCTTTAAAATTTGTTTTTATGAGCTATTGATACAATTTTGGTACTAATGCTTTATTGATTATATGTGTTACAGATATCTTTCTCCAGGTCGTGGCTTCTTATTTTACTTTCTTCACAGTGGCTTTTGATCATCAGAATTTTTTGATTTAATATACTCATATTTATCAATCTTCCTTTCTGATTTAAGCTTTTAAAGTCTTGTTTAAAAAATTCCTTCCAGGAGTTCCCGTCGTGGCTCAGTGGTTTAACGAATCTGACTAGGAACCATGGGGTTGCGCGTTCAATCCCTGGCCTTGCTCAGTGGGTTGAGGATCCGGCGTTGTTGTGAGCTGTGGTGTAGGTTGCAGATGCGGCTCTGATCGCACGTTGCTGTGACTCTGGCGTAGACCGGTGGCTGCAGCTCTGATTCGACCCCTAGCCTGGGAACCTCCATATGCCGCAGGAGCAACCCAAGAAATCGCAAAAAGACCAAAAAAAAAAAAAAAAAATTCCTTCCACATTAACATTTAATGATCAAATTACCATAGCTTGAACTCCCATTGGCCTGATATCTTGACCTTAGCAAACTTTACCCTCTCCACATATATTTGGGAGTCTCTGAAAGTATCCAGTGAATATTTTCACAAACCTCTCTGCCCTCTACCACGTTGCAACTGCCATGATATTTTTCTTCTGTTCCACCTTCCCCTCCAGCCAATAGCCACTTACCTTGAAGCAGTTTAGGATGCCTCATTATAGCTAATATTAGGATTATTCTTCAGATGACTATCAGCATTTGTGCTTGGCATGCCATCTTCCAAAGGTACCTCTCCCTGGAGTCTCACAGGTATGCTGGGCTCTTTGTGGAATTAGGGAGAATGTCTGTCTTTCTAGCTCTATATGAAACTTTGTCCCCTAGGCACCAAAGCTGCATCACTGCATGAAAGTCTCATAACATCTCAACAAAAACAAAAAGCAAAGTCCATGCTTGTTTCTTTAGTCACATACCTGAAGTAATTGTTCAGGTATAATGCTATTTCTGTTCATACATAGTCTAGCAACATTTCTTTGACTTGTCCTTAGGTTTCATAAAGCTTCAGAAATAGTCCTTGCTCAACCATGAACAACAATTTATACTTCAAAACCAGAACACTTAATATACGTTTAGTTCATTTTCTTTTCCAAGCCTTTATTCCATTATGAGGTGAAGAAATGATCAGATCTACGTACTCTTCTTGGGATGCTTTTGTTCTCCCAATTTCCTGGGAGCAAATATTTGGACAAAAGACCTAGTTAGAATTTCTGTGAACAAAAGGTAATTTTCAGAGACAATCCAATATAAATTTGTATTAAAGATATTCTTAACTCTTCATAGTCTAGCTAAATATAGACCCAATTTATCAAGCGGTACAGTTGAAATTTCTATCTGTAGTCTCTGTACATACCTTAATAGTGACTACACAAGTTTTTCCAAGAGTGAAATGAAGGGATAGTCTATCAAAGCCTGAACTGCAATCTTTATCTCGAGGGAGAGAGAACTCCTTAGAGTCCTTAAAGTGGCTGAAACTTCTGTCCACCCCTTTTCATCAGAGATTTCAAAAAATATCTCAAGGCTAAATTTTCAATGCCATATGCTTTGTTTCCATTATTAATAAGGGCCATAAAGTATAAAACAAAAACCCCGTAGAAAAAGTTGTGTGGCATAAGCAGTGTGGGACAGGAGATGATATGAATTGTAATAGATGGCCCCTGGCCGTTTTGGTTACATGTTTATGGGAAATTAAAGATGGCTTCAAATTCTTTGGCATTTCTTCCATCAAGTATTGGTATCTATCACCCCTACACTTGAATCTGGGCTGGCTAGACTCTGTTCTGGCTAATGAAATAGGGTAGAAATGATACTATGTCAGTTCTGGGTCTTGCGAATAAGAGTACTTGGCAGCTTCTACCTTGGTCTCCTGGAGCACTGAGATACCATGTAAAAGGTCTCAATACCCTGCTGAGAGGCCATGCAGAGAAGCTGTGAGACGTCATAGAGAGAATGGTGTCACATTGAGATGGGTCTTCCAGCCATCCTTGATAAAGGACACCAGGAATATGAATGAAGCCACCACTTGAATATCACTAAGTGATATCAGCTTATGTCATGTGGAACAGAAGAACCACCCAGTCAAGCTCTGCTGGAATTCCTAACCCATAAAATCATGAGATATAACTAAATGGTTATTGTTTTAAGTCACTGGATTTGGGGGATAGTTTGTTACAAAGCAAATCTATAACTAGACGGTGATTGTTACCAGTTCCTTAGAAAGAGCTGGCAACTGAAATCATAACCATTTGTATTCTTTATAGTTCAGTATATCTAGGCATGAGAGTTAAGTATATATTGTTCTCAATGCAGATATTTGGTGCAGCCATTCTTAGCACATTCTTTTCATTTTCATAAAGTTCTGAGTTAAATAACCCATTTAGCCATTGTTTCATATAAGCTGAATAAAGCTTTCCAGTCCCAATAAAGTGTTATGTCCAAAAGACACAAATCCATGCCCTAAGGAAAGCTTTGGAAATGTATTATTTTTAATAGTGTTTTTGAAGAGGTATCAAAAAGAGATAAAAATTATAGTCGAGAGAGAAACCTCTTAGAATCCTCATTTCCTGTCTTTTCCAGTAGCTCACTATGTGGCAGTTTCCCTCCATCTCTTGTCTACTCTCTCTGAAAATTCCCCAACATCTGGCTATATGTGCTGGCTCTTCCATACCTTGTTCTCTTTCTCCATGTCTTCCCAGATCCACTTTTACCTCTTATGAGCGACTCTCTCCCCCTTAAAAGATCAATAAAATTTGTCCTTTGACTTCTCCAGTTTAATGTCTTTACCAAATCAAAAGTTCAAGAGGCAAATTGTTAAACATAGCTATATCCTTTGAGGTGGGGGAGAGGTAGGGTATGACTGTACCAGTACTCTTTTGTATTTTTTGATAACATAAAAACAAAATTTCATTTGGGTAAAGATCATGTATATTTTGTCTAGTATTTATTGTGGATATTAATAATTGTAACTGATTTTGAGTGTACAATTTGATGGCACAAGGGGTTGTGCAACCATCACTACTATCTCATTTCCAAAAATTTTCATAACCCCAAACAAAAACCTTATACCCATTAGGCAATAATTCCTCATATTACCCTTTACTCAACTCGTAGTGATCTCTAAGCTACTTTCTGTATCTGAATTTCTGATTTTGGTATTTCATATAAGTGGAATCATACAATATTATTTTTTGTCTGGCTTATTTCACTTATCATGTTCTCAGGGTTAATCCATGTTGTAGAATGTATCAGAATTTCATTTCCTTTTATAGCTAATATTCCACTGTATATATATTTACAGTTGATTATTCATGGATTCTGTACTTGAGAATTTGCCTACTCACTAAGATTTATTTGTTATCAATAAATGAATACTAATAGCATGTTTATAGTCATTAGCAGAGAAAATTTTTTGTAGAGTGGCAAAAAGCTTGAATCTCCTAATGTACATATGTACATGTTCCTAGCTAAGGCTGAATGAGGTGATGCTCTGTCTTCTTGTTTTAGCTTTCATTCTGTAAATAAGTGTCTTCTTTAAAGCTAGTTAGTGCCATGGTCTTAGTTCTTTGTTTTTTCTTTTTTTTCTTTTTGAGGTGATTTTTCTGCTTAAAATTGCCCCTGAGCATAGTGTTTAAATGCTGTTTAGTGTTTCTAAGCACAAAAAATGCTATGATGTGCCTAATGGAGAAAATATATGTATTAGATTAGCTTTGTTTAGGTATGAGTTATAGTACTGTTGGCTGTGAGTTCAATGTAAATAAATCAGTGGGATATATTAAATGAAAAATATACATAAGACAAGGTTATGTATTGACTGGATGATGAAAATACTGTGACCAGAGGCTTGTGGTAACCCAAACCTGAATTTCCCTTAGGAACAGTGGTTCACTATTTGCTAATTCTGAGTTCACAGCAATCTTATAATAACCATGAATAAAAAGACTAGATTATACCATATTTTGCTTACCGATTCATCTTTTTTTTTTTTTTTTTTTTTTTTTTTAAGGGCCGCACCCATGGCATATGGAAGTTCCCAGGCTAGGGGTTGAATTGGAGCTGTAGCTGCTGGCGTATACCACAGACACAGCAACTCGGGATCTGAGCCCTGTCTGTGACCTACACCACAGCTCATGGCAATGCTGGATCTTTAACCCAATGAACAAGGCAAGGGATTGAACCTGTGTCCTCATGGATACTAGTCACATTCCTTTCTGTTGAGCCACAATGGGAATCCCAATACTCATTCATCTTTTGATGGACACATGGATTGTTTCTACCTTTTTACCATTGTGAATAATGCTGCTATGAACCTTGGTGTACAAGGATCTGTTTGAATTTGTGTTTTTAATTTCTTTTGTGTATATACCTAGGAGTGGAATTGCTGGGTTATATGAAAATTCTGTTTAACTATTTGAGGAACCACTAAATTATTTTCTGTAGTGTTTGTACCATTTTACATTCTCACCAGCAATATGTGAGGGTTCCAATTTCTCCTTATCTTCAACACTTATATTTTCCTTCTGTAAAATTACAGCCATCTCAGTAAATGTGATTGCTGATGAGATGGGTTTATTTTGCATTTCCCTTATGACTAATGACACTAAGCATCTTTTCATATGCTTGTTGGACATGTGTATATGTTCTTTGAAGAAATGTCTGCTAATATCTTTTCCCTATTAAATTTTTTTTCGTCTTTTTGTTGGATTTCAAGAGTTCTTTATTTTGGATATTAAACTGTTATCAGCTATATGATTCACAAATATATTCCCCCATTCTCTATTTTTTTTCCTCTTGACACTGTCCTTTACACAAAAGTTTTAATTTTAATGAAGGCCATTTTTTCTTTTGTTGCCTATTCTTTTGTGTCATATTGGAGAAACCATTGTAAAATCCAAGCTCATACAGACTTGCTTGTATGTTTTTTTCTAAGAATTCTATGATTTTAGCTCTTAAATTTAGGCCTTTGATTCATTTGTATTAATTTTTGTGTATGATGGAAGGTAAAGGTCCAACCTCATTCTTTTGCATGTGGTTATCTAGTTTTCCTAGCAGTATTCATTGAAAAGACTATTCTTTCCAGAGATCCCATTGGGGCTCAGCAGTAATGAACCTGACTGATATCCATGAGGATGTGGGTTTGATCCCTGGCCTCGCTCAGTGGGTTAAGGATCTGGCATTGCTGTGAGGTGCGGTGTAGGTTACAGACACGACTTGGATCTGGCATTGCTGTGGCTGTGGCATAGACTGGCAGCTGTAGCTCTGATTTGATCCCTAGCCTGGGAACTCTCATATGCAATGGGTGCAGCCCTAAAAAGACAAAAAAAATTCTTGCTTCATTGCATGGTCTCAGCATCTTTGTTGAAAATCAGTTGACCATAGATGAGAGGGTTTAGTTCCAGGCTCTCAGTTCAGTTCCATGGGTTCATATATCTATCTTGACACTAGTATAACACTGCTTTCATTACTCTCACTTTGTAGTAAGTTTTAAAGTCAGTATGAGTTGTCTATGTTCTTCTCTTTCAAGATTGTTTTGGCTATGCTGGGTCCCTTGAAATTCTGAATGAATTTTAGGATGGGTTTTTCCCATTTCTGTTAAAAAAAAAAAAAAAGCCATTGGGATGTTCATAGAGATTACTTTGAAATTGTAGGTAACTTTGAGTAAAATTGTCATCTTAACAATACTAAGTTTTCCAATCCATGAACATAAAATACCTTTCCCAATTATTTATGCCTTCTTTAATTACTTTTTTTTTCTCTTTGGGCCACACCTGTGGCATGTGGAAGTTCCTGGCCAGGAATCAAATCTCATATGCAGCTTTATAATGCTAGATCCTTAACCCACTGTGCTGGGCCAGGGATCAAACTGGTGCCACTGCAGAGACAAGCTGGGTCATTAGCCCATTGTGCCACAGCAGGAACTCTTTCTTTAATTTCTTTAGCAATGTTTTGTAGTTTTCAGTGTACAAATCTTTTACCTCCTTGGTTAAATTTATTCCTTAGCATTTCATTCTTTTTGATGCTATTGTAAATGAAATTGTTTTCTTAATTTCCTTGGATATTTCATTTGTAGTATGTAGAAATGCAAGTGATGTTTACATGCTGATTTTTGTATTCAGCAATGTTGCTGAGTTTATTAGCTGTAACATTGGAATATTTAGGGTTTTCTATACATAAGATCATGCCATCTGGTAATAGTCATAATTTGACTTCTTCCTCTCCAATCAAGATGACTTTTATTTCTCTTTATTTCCTAGTTGCTCTGGTTAGAACTTAAGAGTACTATATTGATTAGAATTGGCAAAAGTGGGCATCCTTGTCTTGTTCCTTATCTTATTGGAAAAGAAAGCTTTTAGTCTTTGACCATTGAGTATGATATAAGATGTGGGTTTTTCTCTTTTTCTTTTTTTTGTCTTTTTGCCTTTTCTAGGGCCGCTCCTGTGGCATACAGAGGGTCCCAGCCTAGGGGTCTAATTGGAGCTGTAGCCACCGGCCTACGCCAGAGCAACAGCAACTTGGGGTCTGAATCATGTCTGTGACCTACACCACAGCTCATGGCAACACTGGATTATTAACCCACTGAGCAAGGCCAGGGATTGAACTGCAACCTCATGGTTCCTAGTCAGATTTGTTAACTACTGAGCCACGACAGGAACTCCAGGTTTTTCATTTACAGCTTTTATGTTGAGGAAGTTCCCTTTTATTCGTAGTTTGCTGAGTGTTTATGTCATGAAAAGGTAGATGATTTTGTCAAATTCTTCATCATTTGAGATGGTAATGTGTTTGTTCCCCTTAATTCTGTTTGGTCTATTGTATTGATTAGTTTCTGTGTATTGAATCACCCTTGTATTCCTGTGATAAATCCCACCTGATCATGGTGTATAATCCTTTTTAATATGCTGCTGGATTCAGTTTTTTATAGTTTATTGAGAATTTTATGTCTATATTTATAAAGGAGACTTCTCTGTAGTTTGTGTAGCATCTTTGTCTGGCTTCAATGTTAGATAAATACTGGCCTTGTTACCAAACCAGATTCTTTTGTCTTAGCAAGCCAAACGCAGAGACCCAGAGGTTTGTAGCGGAGAAAAGGTTTATTCGCAAGCCAAGCAAGGCTATGGGAGAAGATACTGCATATCTGGAGCTCCCATTGTGTTGTAGCAGAAACGAATCCAACTAGTATCCATGAGGATGTGGGTTCGATCCCTGACCTTGCTCAGTGGGTTAAGGATCTGGCATTGCCCTGAGCTGTGGTGTAGGTCGCAGATGTGGCTAGTATCTGCCATTGCTGTGGCTGTGGCGTAGGTCAACAGCTGAAGCTCTGATTCGACCCCTAGCGTGGGACCTTCCATTTGCCATGGGTGTAGCCCTAAAAAGCAAAAACCAAACCAAACCTCAAAAATTCTCAAATCTGCCTCTGGGCAAAGGCTCTGGGTGTTTATGGGATGAAGCTGAGGCATGACAAGCATGGGGAGAAGTGATTGAAGATAAGAAAAAAGTGAGGTGGTCATCATTCTATGCAGGCACGGCCAAGTGCAGCTAAGCTACAAACTTCCTCATGGGATGAAAATGGAGGTGTTCTTAGGGTGGGGTTTTTGGCCTTTTGACATTGAAAGGCCACTGGTCAGACTTGCACATGCCTAGTTGGAGGGCCAGTGGGAACCACCCACCTTAATCTACTTAGGCTCAGGCAAACATCTTATTTTTCAGACTGCATGGCAGTTGGAGGACATGCAAGTCTTTGTATCAGAGCAAGCTTGATCAGTGAAGGTAAGTTACAGTTCATTATTTACTAAGAAAGGTAGAGTTCAATGGATCTAACTGATAACTACCTTCAGCTTCAGCCTCACAGAATGAGTTTGGATGTGTTGCTACCTTTTCAAATGTTAGGAAGAGCTTGAGAAGGATTGATAAAATTGTTCTTTAAATGTTTGATATAATTTACTAATGAATCCAACTTGTCCTGGGCTTTTCTTTTGGGGGAGATTTTTGATTAGTAATTTAATTTCCTTACTTAAAATAGGTCTATTTAGATTTTTAAATTTATTCTGCAGTCAGTTTTGGTAACTTGTATGTCTCTAGAAATTTGTCCGTTCATCTAGTACATCAAATTAATTGACATACAATTTCTCATAGTAATGTCTTATATTTTTTGTAAGGTTGGTAGAAATATATGCCATTACATTTTTGATTTTAGTTATTTGCATCATCTTTCTTTTATTCTTGGTAAATAGCTAAAGAATTGTCAATTTTGTTGACTTCAGAGTATCAACTTTTGATTTGGTTGATTCTGTTATTTATCTGTTATCTGTATCTTGTCTTTCTGCTCTAGATTTAATTGTTTCCTTCCTGCTCTGAGTTTTGGGTTTAATTTGTTCTTTTTCAAATTGTTTAAGTTATAAAATTAGATTATTGGCTTAAGATCTTCCCTCCCCCCTTTTAAAATGTAGGCATTTACAGCTATAAATTTCCATCTGAATATTGTTTTTAATGCCATCCCATAAGTGTTGGTATGATGGACTTTCTTTTTCATTCATTTCAAAATATTTTCTAATTTCCCTTGTGATATTTGACCCATTGGTTAAGAGTATATTGTTTTAATTTCTACATGTTTTTAATTTTCCAGTTTTCTTTTTGAGTTTTAGCTTCGTTCTACCATTACCAGAGAAGATACTTTGTACAACTTAAATATTTTAAAATTTATTGAAAATGTTTTATGGTCTAACATGTCTGTACTAGAAAATATTTCATGTGCATGTGTAAAGAATGTGTATATTGTTCTCGTTGGTGAAGTGTTTTTTATATGTCAGGTCTATTTAAAATTACATTCTCAAATCCTCTCTATTTTTTTTATTTATCTTCTAATTGGTCTATCTATTATTGAAAACAGGACATTGAAGTCTCCAGCTACTATTGTAGAACTTACTTTTGCTCCCTTTGTTTCTGTCAGTGTTTGCTAGGGCTCTGTTTTTAGGTAAAGATATGTTTGTAATTGTTTAAATCTTCTGGATGGATAGACCCTTTTATTGTTACATATCTTTCTTTTCTCTTGTAACAATTTTGACTTAAAAGTCTATTTTATCGAATATTGGTATAGGTACTCTAGTTCTCTTTGGTTAGTATTTGCTATCTTTTCCTATCCTTTCCCTTTTAACTTATTTGTGTCTTTTTATCTAAAGTGAGTCTCATGAATAGAGCATGTAATTTGTGTTTTTATATTAATTGTGCCACTCTCTACTTTATAATTGGAGAGTTTAAAGTATTACTGATATGCAGGAACTTCTGTCATTTCATTATTTTCTGTGTATCTTAATCCATCTATTTTGTTCTTCTGTTGTTCTATTACTGCTATCCTTCGTATTTAATTGATTTTGTTCTAGTGTGCCACTTATATTCCTTTCTCATTTTCCTTCCTATGTATTTTTAAGCTATTTTCTTGGTGTTTTTGTTGTCTTCAGGTAAATAGCAAGAAGTGGAATTGCTGGATCATATGGTAGTTCTATTTTTTGAGGAACTCCATATTCTTTTCCGTAGTGGATGCATAAACTAACATTCCCATCAATAGTGGACAAAGTTTCCCTTTTTTACATATCCTTGCCAACACTTTGTTTTTTGTTTTTTGCTTTTTAGGGCCATATCCATGGCATATGGAGGTTCCTAGGCTAGGGGTTGAATCAGAGCTATAGCCGCTGGCTTACACTACAGCCACAGCAACACCAGATCCGAGCCACATCTGTGACCTACACCACAGCTCATGGCAATGCCAGATCCTTAACCCACTGAGGAAGGCTAGGGATTGAACCCACAACCTCATGGTTCCTAGTCAGATTTGTTTCCGCTGCACCACAATGGGAACTCCTGTTTGTTGTCTTTTTGATAAATGACATTATGACAGGTGTGAGGTGATATCTCATTTTGGTTTTGATTTGTATTTCCCTGATGATTAGTGATGTTTAGCATCTTTTCAGGGGCCTGTTGGCCATCTGACTGTCTTCTTTGAGAAAATATTCAGGTCTTCTGCCAATATTTTAAATTGGATTATTTGCTTTTTTTGATGTTGAGTTGTATGAGTTCTTTATGTATTTGATATTAACCCCTTATTAAACATATCATTAGCAAATCCCATTTGTTTATTTTTATTTTTGTTTTCTTGCCTGGGGAGACATATTCAAATAAATATTGCTAAGCTGATGTCCAAGAATATATTGGCTATGTTTTCTGCTAGAAGTGTTAGGGTTTTACATATCACATTTATATCTTTAATCCATTTTTAGTTTATTTTTGTGTATGATGTGAGAATGTACTCTAGTTTGATTCTTTTGAATGTAATTGCCCAGTTTTCTCAGCACCATTTTATTGAAGCAGTTGTTTTTTCCCCATTGTGTGCTTGCCTCCTTTGTTGTAGATTAATTGACTATATAAGCATGTGCTCATTTCTAGGCTTTGTTTTCTGTTCCATTGCTCTATGTGTTTGTTTTTGTGCCAGTCACATAGTGTTTTGGTTACTGGAACTTTGTAGTATAGTTTGGAATCAGGGAGCATGATAACCTCCAGCTTTGTCTTTCTCTCTCAGGATTGTTTTGGCTATTTGGGGCCTTTTGTGTTTAACTGTTAAACCCCTCTAGTGAATATTTCAATTCAACTCTTGTACTTTTTAGCTTCAGAATTTGCTTCCCTTTTATAATTTCTGTTTTATTGATGTGTTCTATTTTGCAAGACATTGTTCCCTTTGGTTTCTTTAGTTCTTCGTCCACTGTTTCCTTTAAATCAATTGTCTTAAATGTGTTGGAAGAGCTAAAAGTTTTTTTCTAGTGAGTCCAATGTGTGGCCTTCCTCAATGAAGGTTTCTTTTATTTTCTTTTTTTCCTTATAAATGTGCCATACATTCTTTTATCTCTGTATGCCTCATAATTTCTTGGTGAAAACTGCACATTTTAAAAATGATATTAGGGTCACATTAATATCAGATTTCTTCTCATTGGGGTTTGTTATTTTTGTTATAGGTTGTAGTTTTGTTGATTTAGTGGCATTTAAGTATATTTTTTAAAGGCAATATATTTGTCATGTATGATCACTGAAGTCTCTCTTCTCTTAGCTTAGTGTTGAGTGATTTGACAGATACTTCCTTAAACTCCTAGATCAAAAAACAAAGAAAAAAAGCTCTTTCAGTCTTTGTACCTGGGCTCTCTCCATGTGTTGGTCAGGCCTTCCACACGCAGTTTACAACTCTGCCTTTGCTCTCTTTTCCTCCTTATGCAGAGCCTGAATGTCAGTCAGAGGTAAGGGCTTAGGGACTTCTTAGTTTTGAACATGCTTCTCATGTTGGGCAGATGCATGACCTTTTTAAGTTTTCCAGGAATATATGGGACCTTTTATTCCCTAAAGCATCTTAACCAGCCTTTCCTTTGGCTTTTCATTGTGTCTTTTGTTTCCCCGAGTGAATATGATATCCATTGTCTCAGGTGGAAATGTTAGTTCATTTGCCTTTAGAATGTTTTCGACAAATGCTGCCTTTTTTTCTCACTTCAAATGTGCACTCACTTCTCTACCCTGAGAGAGCTCCAGTTTAGGCAAAATAAAGGCAACCTTTTTGTGTTAGTCCTTCAGGGAACGACCAGCCAGCCAGGTCAAAACCAACAATCACAGTTCTTTGAGAACAAGGTCCAGTCTGCTCCCTTTTGTACCAGGAACTGATTCTGGGAATGTGGATTAATATTTTTAAGACTCAAAATAAGCAGCAGGAGTAAGATAAAATGCCACAAAGCTCTATTGTTGGGTTTCAGTCACCTTTTTCTTGTTGAATTATTTGCATTGACTGTATTCTGGAGTTATGATAAAGCTGATTCTAATAGTTTTTAATCAGTTTTTTCTGTTGTGTTTTTGTGGAGGGATTGGCCCTTGTGATTCCTTACTTCACCATTTTTACTGATGTCATCCCCACCATATGTTACTATAATCAATAACTTGTTAATTAGAATGAGGAAAAATAGGTCACAGGCAGTCCCCAAAGTGGATGAATTCTATCTGGGCATGGAATACATTACACAGAGCCACAGAATAATAGTCAAGATAGAGGAAGTATCAAAAATCAAGTGACCTAACTGCTAGTAGAAGGCCCTCTTCACTATACTAGATTATCCTCATGGTTAGCTAGAAAGGTTCTGAGTACAGGTCAATGTGGGAGGAGTCATCGGTATTTTAATTTCAGATTATTGGTAAATAAATTTCTTTCACGATATGTTATTTTCCAGAGAGCTGTCCTTGAGTAGCCAAAATCCATCTGACCCCTTATTCTTATTCTAGTGACAGGTGTTACTGGACTGTGAGGTCACCTTTCATACTTGTAGAACTCAGTCTTTTTGGTTTCATCTGTAGCAAAATTCTCTTTGTCTACCACCTTTTTCCTTGGAGTGTTGAGAATGTCCAGGCATTCCTTTTGGCCTTTGCTGTCCTCTCCTAATGTACTGTTCCAACTAGAGTTCTCTCTTCTAGAGTATCTGTTGGCTCATTTCCTTTTCTGTTGGTAGAAATACATTTTGTTTACTTCCCCTTAGTCCAAGTAATTATATGGTGGACGAAATCAGTACCCAAAGATAATCAATTAAAATATTCTTAGTCTAGGGCCGCTGACTGTCCAAGGTATGGGTACAAAAGTGAATGGAAAGCATTGATACTTTACCATTTTCCCTCATAACTATGTGTCTTGACTTTGAATTTAGAAAAATTTGGTACCTATGGATTACCTTTGTGAATGAGTAAGATGGGGCTTTCTGTGTCAGTTTATTCTTCTCATGAACCTTTGAGAGCTAATATTCAGTGTGCACTTCCTTGTTATTGATTTCTTTGATTTGTTGGGAAATTTGGCTAAGAGCATTTGACTTAGCCTTAATGGAAAAAAGATATATTGGATCTAGTCTCTGATGATTGTGTGTTCGGCTGGGGCGGGGGGGGGGGCAGTGGAGAGAGTGAGTGTGTGTATTTGTGTGATTTCATTTTCTTAGTACTTTAAATGGGGAACAGATTTGAGTGTTTTTCATGGGAAAATAATAGTGAGGAAAAAAAAAAGGAAAAGAAATGAAGGTGGCTTAGGCAGCCATTAATAGGAACTTGGAGTATCTTTGCATGTAGACATTCTGCTGATAGTTGCTAGGAAGGCAAAGGGAGACTCTTAATAGCAGAATGTTCTGTTTTGTTGTTAATGTGGCTGGTGACACTTCTTTCTTGTAATTCATTTGAATGCCTTGTTACTCTGGATGGAGCTTCCTGGCCTCTTGTTACTTGTGTTATCTGTGAAAGACAAATGGATATCAGCAGTAATGCTATTTTCTGTGCTTTCAAAAAATAGGGCTGAAGAGTTTATAGAGCTATCTCACACACTGTGGCACTTTGCCTGAGGCTAGTTCAAGACAAATTTAACAATTGTATTAATAATGATAAAATAATAGTTATTAGTTATCAAGGCATAGCAAGTGACAGTTACATTTTATACATTATTTCTAAATATTGCAACATTGATTTTTTTTTCCACTTGGTACATGAGAAAACCATGGAACAGAGTGGGGAGATAACATGCCCCAGATTACATAGCAAATGGTTCAAGCCCAGGCCTCCTAAATTCAAAGCCCTCTCTCTCTTTCCACTCAGTCTCAGTGCTTTTAAAGGATTCTTGTTTGCTCTTGGTACCATATGTACTTCCTGTTTGGGTCCTTGTCTTCAAATAGCTATCATTTGAACATCTATATGCTAAGCACTGTGCTTACCATATATTATCATTAAGACTCACAGTACTCTTGCAAAGGAAAGATTGGTATCCTCATTTTACAGATGAGATGATTTCCTATTATACCATGCCACATCTCCTTGCTTAAGAGTCATCTAGTCTGTGGGCTAGGTAACTTTGAGCCATGCTCTGGCCCTTCCTTCCTTATCCTCATTAGCTTCCCAGACCTATGTTGCAGGTGATTCTATCATCTTGTTCCTACATGCTTGATGGGTGCTAGTGATTTCCTGGGTTACCTTTCTGACTTGTTAGCACTCCTTTGGGTATCCACAGGCTTACTGACTTTATAAAAACGTGGACTTACCCAAGCTTGGTATTCGTCAGTTGTGGTGGAAATTCACTGCATGTTTATCATTTACCTAGGTCCATACATATCAAATCACCTCCTCAGGACTCATGGACAAGGGGAATTATCTTAATCTTGCTCAGGCTGATGTAACAAAACATCATAGACTGGGTGGCTTAAACAGCAGACATTTATTTCCCACAGTTCTAGAGGCTGAGGAGTCCAAGATCAAGGTGCTGGCATGGTCAGATGATAGTAGGAACCCTCTTGATAACTTGCAGACCGTCACCTTATCCTTGTGTCCTAGCAAGGCAGAAAGAAGAGGAAGCGAGCTCTGTGGTGGCTCTTCTTTTAAGGATACTTATTCTATCATAGAGGCCGACCCTCATTACCTCATCTGAATCTGGTTACCTCCCAAAGACTCTGCTTCCTAATTCTGTTACACTGGGGCTTAGGGCTTCAGCAGAAGAATTTTGGGAGGACAGAAACAGTCAGTCCATAACAGAGAACCAAGACAAGTAGATACCCAGATGCTCATGATACTGGCTGTTCTCTGAGCAATAAAGTATTCTGTCTCTGACCCAAGAGTCTTTTATTTTCTTTCGGTATCTATGAAACCATGTGTTTTCTCTTTTTCAATTACAAGTAGGGTGAAATCCCAGACCCTTCACAGTTGTTGACTAGTACTCTACCCTAGGTTTCCCAGTGTAGCTTAAAGGAACAGGCTTTATGCTCAGCCCCCGAAAGGCTGGCTGCTGTTCCCTCCAGTCCTTTCAGGTGGTTCTTTCCTCACCCTTGGTAGTTTCCTCACGTGCATGTTCCGATCAGTACTCTGCTGACTACTTTAGGGGGACACACTCTGTTGAATTCCAGGGTTCTGTAAGCTATTCTCTCCTCTCTGATCATCTTTCCTGCAAAGTGTAGTCTCCTTTTTCTTTTGCTCTCAGCTCCTTCCTCTCTAACTGAGGAAATCCATTAGGCTTTAGTTCTTTCTCCCTGCACATGTCCTGGCAGTAAACTGGCACAATCATTTGTTTCAGGGATCACAGTTCTTTGTTGTTTGATGGCCTGTGTCCTGAAAAACTTTTTTTTTTTTTAATTATCTCTCTCTCTTTTTTGTAGGGGGGTGGGTGTGTGTTTCAGATGGGAGGATAATCCAGTCCTTGTTTTACTCTGTCTTGGCTGCAAGTGGAAACTGAATCTTTGTTTTTTGAAAGTAGATTTGATATTTTAAAACAGCCCAAAGAGAGTGGTAACTTAAATCAATAAGGTTGGCCATCAAGCTGGTTAATTCCTCACAATCTCATCTTCAGAAAAGATGTAGTAGTAAAACAATCAGCTTTTTTTCCTCCCTGTGGTTTTAGCATTTCTGTGGTTTAGAATTATTTTTTATAAAGAGGAGTTTTAGTGGCCTTCTATACTCTTCCCTCTCCTAATTTATTAGGCACTGCAATCTATGGAGGACTAAAAGTTCTGAGAAAAAAAAACATCTAGAGTTATATTTTTAACCATCATCCACTCTTTACCAACACTACAGTTACTTGGAAGAGATGACTTTTCCCCGTTTGGTGTTTTGTCTTCGCACTCTCAGTGCCATGACTTAGGCTGAGGCCCTCTTTTCCTTTCGCCTGGATTATTGTACCCCACTCCTAACTGGTCGTTCTTTTTTCTATCCTTCACATTAGGGCCAGAGTAACTTTCTGAAAACAAAACAAAAACAAAAATAGATTTGACTGTCATTTTGCTCTTGAGAATGGTTCCCCCTTAAATACTGAATAATGTCCAGCCTCCTTTGTGCCTACAATCTGATCTCTGCTTACATTTCTCACTTTATTTTATATAACACAACCAACCATACACAGAATTCTAATCCACAAATAACATATAGTAAGGTGCTCTTAAAGTCGAAGAGATGACTCTGCCTTTCTTGTACAGGTCCAGCTCTGTCTCATGTTGGCACACTTGTTTATGCTAGCTTCTTTTCCAGGAATAATTCATTTTGCTTGCCTTCAAAGACGTTTCTTAAATAATAACTACTCCATAAGGCCTCTTAAGAGGCCTCTCTGATTGGAATAAATTCCTTTGTCCTTTATTTTCCCATAGCACGTTGGTTGCACGTGTTATTAGAGCACTTAGCAGACTCTGCTTTGGTTTACTTGAGTCTATAACTATCTCCCTCAGTGTTGTGTGAGGCCTTGGAGCGCAGGTACTTAACTGCCTTATTTCTCTTCATATTCATCATAGCATTCATCTCGGCCTTATAACTTGCTGAATAAATATTCATTGGATTGAAGTTGATTAAATCAGGAAACTTTTAGCGCATAAGAATAAATCAATAATACTTCAATTCACTGACATCTGCAGTCTGGTCTGGGCTCAGTACAATTGCAAGTGAATAATTTGTCTTTGGCCTCTATGAGGACTCTGCTTGCTCTTCATGGCCACCTGTACCCAGAACCTTTATTCTGTCCCCTGAATGCCTACCTTTCTCTAGGTAATACACTCTGATAGTCATTTCAGATATGGTTATGTCCCTGATTCATCTGTGGGAGGTTTTTGTTTTTTATTTTTTTGATTTTTATTTTTTTTACACTGTAGCTGGTTTACAGTGTTCTGTCACTTTTCTACTGTACAGCATGGTGACCCAGTTACACATACATGTATACATTTTTTTTTTCTCATGGAGCATGATAATGTGTTTGTTTGTTCTAATAATGCAGTTTCCTGGGTCCTATCCCGGAACTACTGCTTCGGAATCTCTGGGGATGGAGCTCAGGAATTTGCATGTTTAACAGGCACCTGGCTACACTTAAACAGAGTCAGATTTGAGACCCATTGCTCTATACTCATGGGTCTAAATTATTCCATCTACTGACCCTTCTGTCCAAATTTATCTACTCTGAGTCTACTGCTTTGGGGACTCAGCTTTCAGCTAGTTGACATTTTGAAAAGTAGTTTGATGTAATTTCAAACTCACCTTCATGAAGTTACTAATCTCTTACTTCTCTCAAGGGCTTTTACTTTTTAATAGGGCACTCTGAAAGACAATGTGGAAAACATTGCCTCTAAGAAATGGTAGTGTTTAGGCTTTTTCATAGGAATAAAAGAGTTCATCTCTTTAAAAAGTAGTAATTTTGAAATTGCTGTGGGAAGCAAGTAAGGATTATAGAAAATGCAGAGTTTTGTTAAATTATTTTTCTGTTAATTACTCATGCATTAAGATTGGGATAGGGTTCGAAGTAGTTAGGAGAGTAGTATCTCACATCATGCTACAGGGAAAACAGGAAAAAAATGGAAAAAAAATCAAAGCCCCATTGGACCATGATTACTTTTTCTACCAGGACAAGCAGTTTGCAGATGGCTGTGAACAGGTCACAATCAGGAGATCAGAAAAAAATTTTTAGGTGTTTTCTAGAAGGAATAGAAGACAATTCAAAAGTTGCCTAAGAGGATACAAAGAAAGCTGGTAGAGAAGCAGTTTATTTCCAATTACAAGTCAAAGGATACTACATGGTACCACAGAATTCCTATTTCCTATTAAGAATTAACCGTAGTCTATTACTGTATTTTTTGGTTTCTTTCTTTTTAAATAAGAATGAGTCATTAATGGGTATCACTATTTTATATGAAGTTGTGTTTTTGTAGGAAAAAGCATGTTCACGTCTGAAAATACGTACTTGATGCTTGGAGTCTCAGCTAACCATGCTTAAGGCCAAAGTATGCTTATGAGGCTCACAGGACTCTAGTTCAATTCTTACCAAACATAATTGCTCACTCACCCTTGTCCAAAAATGTATGCATCCTGATAGATTGCATTTATTTACAAAATGTTGCATATAAAACTGATTTAATGTATTATAAACATTAATAAAATATATAGAAATAGCTTATATATGTAGAAATTTTAACATTCTTTTTCCACACTCTAGTAGATTGATTGATTGACCATATTCATGGGGTGGTGACTGAAAACCACTTTTTTTTTTTTTTTTTTTTTTTTTTTTTTTAGGGCCGCTCCCATGGCATATAGAGGTTCCCAGGCTAGGGGTCAGATTGGAGCTATAGCTGCTGGCCTATGCCACAGCCATAGCAATGCAGAATCTGAGCCTTGTCTTCGACCTATACCACATCTCATGGCAACACCGGATCCTTAACCCACTGAGCAAGGCCAGGGATCAAACCCGCAACCTCATTGTTCCTAGTTGGATTCCTTTCTGCTGTGCCACAATGGGAACTCCAAACCACTTTTGATACTACTTCTCTTTCCTGTTGGTTTTCAAACTTGGATTGAGCATTAGGATCATCTTGGGATATTCAGAAAGCAGTTAGATTCTTCTGCCCAGGTTTGTTAACTTAGAATCTCCATGGCTGGAACTTGGGAGCCATTATATTGAAAAAACTTGCCCAGGGAATTCTCATGCCCAGTCAAACTTGGGAAGTATTGATCTAATAGCAAAGGTCATATAGTGACCTTTGCTCTCTAGGACCATGATTCTCAACCTTGGCTATACATTGGAACTACCTGGGGAACTTCAAAAATGCTGATGACTGAGTTCCCCCTCCCTCCTAAGACTTAAAATTGATCTGAGGTATGACCTGGGCATTGGGATTTAAAATTTTCCCAGGTGAATCTAATGGCTGCGTAGGTTGAGAACCTTGTGGAGAGGATAAAACAGGCTCTGAGAAGCTATATTTAAGATTTTTTGGTTACTAGTTACACAGATTTAAGACAGCTTAAGCAGGAAGGAATTTACTGGTTCACTTAAGATATGCAGGGGTTGTCTGATTTCAGACATCTCTGCATTTATGGGCTTAAACAATGCCATCAGGGATATTACTCTCATTACATCTCTTGGCTCTTTTCTCCATATGCTTACATTCTTGGGTAAGCTTTTTCCATATTGCTGGAAATACGGCCACAACAGCTCTAGGCTGATATGATCCTTATAGCTTGTAGTCCTAGAGAAAGAAAAAAAACTATTCACTCTCATAGTTGATGTATCAATTCTTAGGGTAAACTCTGATTATTCTAGCTTGCTTCAGCCACTTATCTCTGAACTAATCATGGCAGCCAGATACAGAGGTAGGATGGGTCACATTCCAACTCAAGTGGCCTGGAGGGTGGGGATTGTGAGATGACAGTCTGACTTAAATGAGTTTCCCATAGGAAGAGAGGTTTGGTTATAAGAAGAAAGGGGAAAGGAATATTATGCTGGACAGATGATATCACAGTCCACTACAGAGGTGGACTTCATAAATACAATCCTGATGATGATGCTAATGGCACTAGTTGGAATGTTCGTGGAGTCACAATGCCCTAAGACAAAAGGAATGTCTCTCCAGGGGTAAACACCTATGTAAGGCTTGTCTTGCCTGAAATCAAGTTATAGATTTTTACATAAGCTGGAAAACAATTTCCCTTTCCAATAGAAATGTCAACTGAACCTAACTTTATGAATTGGCTAATTGTTTCCCCTGCTGTGGATATTAACTGCTGAGCTCTTGGAAAGAACTGAATTCTTTCTGGTGAGAGATTGTTTGATGAAAATCTTAAGTCCCATGAGCCAGTCATCCAATTGTTTAACATTCACTTGAAGAGAAATCTCTTTTTAGACTGTTGGTTTAAAGATTGATAGAACATTGCTCTTGATACAGTGCTCAAGGTGGTAAAATTTGAAGAGCTATTAGAATTCTGATGTTGTCAGAATTGGCACTATGTGAGAGACCAGCTCAGGGTCCTTCTCTGACACAGTGTAATATATTCACAGCTGAAGCCCTGGCCCTGAAAATTTGGTTGTCAGTTGGGAAAAGCATTTTTAGAGTCAGCTTTCTCTGTAATTGGTTAACACTCTTCTTTCTCCATGGAATCAAGTAATAGAAAAATAAATGCAGAGTAAATAGAATTTCATGCTTGTGCAATTCATTGGCAACATCATCCTTGGGTCATGCAGGAAGAGATGTTCTGTTGAGAGGAAAATTGTCTGGAAGGGAAACGCTTTATTTCAATCTTCTCTTATTTATTCTATTTGAAGTTCTAGTTTTAAAATGCTGATTCTTTGCAGAGAGATGTACTGGGAAGGGAGGGGGCTTTGCACCTGTCCTAGGGATCAAATGAGCTATTGCAGCATTATCAAATGAGTGATTTATTCATGCAGATTTTGAAAACTAGAAAACTCCTCCAAAGTTAATTATATTAAAAAAAACCTGTTATCTAAGGTGTCTACTCATTTTATCTGTTGCGCAGAATAACAAAGTAGAAGTTTGCCTTAGCAGATAAATTGCTTCAGCTCTATTGGGTCTCTGTGCCATGTGTGTCTATTTCTCACGCATACACATACATGTACCCTCCCCCATCCACTGTCTCACCTCATCACTCTTCCTAACTTGTATTAGTTTTTCATTGCTGCTATAATAAATTACCACAGACTTAGTGGTTCATATAATGTAAATTTATTATCTTATAGTTTGGAGGTCAAAGTCCAGAAGTCCAAAATGGGTCTCATTGGGCTAATAAACCGAGAGTTTCTAAGGGAGACTGTTTCCTTTTTCAACTTCTAGAGGCTGCATTGCTTGGCTTGTGCCTCCATCCTCCATCTTTAAACCAGCAATGATCAGTCAAATCTTAGGCATGTGGGATCACTCTGACCTATTCTTGCGCCCTACTCTTCTGCCCCCACTTTCCTACTGTTAAGGATCTTTTTGATTATATTAGATCCACTCAACTAATCAAGGATAATCACTATTTTAAAGTCAGCTGATTAGCAACCTTAACTCCATCTGCAGCCTTAGTTCCCTTTTGCCATGTAGCCTAACATGTTGTCCTATTCCAGACATTGGAATGTGGACGTCTTTGCCAGGGTGGAGGTGTGTGTTACTCTGCTACCACACATGTCAAATGCTTCAGGTTTCTGTTCTGTTCATTGGTTGCCCATAATCCCTGATACACTCAAGTAAGACTTTTTATTTCCTAAAGATCTTGGAGTATAACGGATAGATAGGAACAGAGGAATAGGCCAAAGCCCTGGGTGGAAAACGCTTTCTCTTTATGAGCTGTGTAACTTTTCACAAATCATCTAACTCCTTGGAGCCTCAGCTTTTTCATCCATCACCATTTCTCTGCTTTGTTTATCAAAGCATACCTGTTCTATATCCTTTCTAAAAGGCTTCAACTGAGAACTCAAGTTAATATGGAAAGCTAATTCAAGCTTAGGCATTAATAAGTAATAATGGTTTCATGCATCACCACTCCCTTCCCTCCAACCCACATATCCTCTCAAGTACTATCTATATTTTATAAGATGAATTCACCTGGAAGGAAATCATTTTATTAGGTGTGCAGTAAAAATAAATGGATTAGGCTGCTGCCTACCTTTTAAAGTTGGCTTTGTCTCTGAACACTTAAGAAGATAAGTATCTTTAGGATGACCAGAGGGTATGGTTTACCCTGGATGTTCCCAGTTTATGCTTGCTCCTTTGTTTTATTCTAAAATGTTCTGATTTAGATGATAAATTATATGTTAACTGTATTTGTTTGGCACTTGTCAATGTCTGGAGTGTATTTATAAAATTTCCATTTTACCTTGGATTTTGATGAAAGCAGGGACATTTTAATTACTATTGTAGCTTCTCCTCTAAGTACCCTAGAATCTGTATAGGATGGCTTCTGGGTAGCTATTTCTAACTGATATATATTCTATATTTCACATTTCAGCCATCATTATTTCTCCAAATAAGTTTATAGACTGTCTGTTACGAACTGAGTGTGTCTCCCCACCCCCATTCGTATGTTGAAGTCCTAACCTTCAATTTGACTGTATTTGGAAATAGGGCCTTTAAGGAGATAATTAACATTAAATGAAGTAATGAGATTGGGGCTCTAATCCAATAGAACTGGTGTTACTGTATGAAGAGGGAGAGACACAAGAGATACACAGGCACAGAGAAAAGGCTATGTTGAGGACACAGAAACAAGACCATCATCTGTAAGCCAAAGAGAGAGGCCTTAGGAGAAACCAAACCTGCCAAAACCTTGATATTGGGAACCACTTCTCTGTTCATAACAGTGAGAAATACATTTCTGTTGTTTAAGCTACCCAGTCTGAGGTTACTTGTTATGCCAGCCCTAGCAGATGGATAGACACTCTGTATAAGAAGCAGGTAAAGATCTTGTTAAAAAGGGAGTTTCCTGAGTGCTATCACAGACTGAATCAGAATTTCTCTGGTGGGCTTCAACGAAGCTTTGTTTTCCTTAGATGATTGTTCTACACATTAAATTTGAGAACTAGTGAAACAGGGACCTCAGAACGCTAAAAAGGGGGCTTTTTTCCATGTATCTTTATCATGTCAGGTCTTGGCTTTTCGTCCAGGGTCTTTCTACCTAGGTTTTAGCAGAAAACAGGGATTGAATATCCCAGTTTATCTTTGGCATATCTGGAGTTGTCTGTCAATGAAAATTCCAGAAAACCCAGAGACCGTGGGGACTATATGTTCAAGATGAATCAAGGAAAAGAGGAATATATCATTTTAGGGGAAAGTTAGTATTGAGACTAACCTAGAATTGATTCTTTGAAAAGACCATTGAGAAGGCCATTAAACCTGAATTTGACATTAGCCCACTTCTCCCCTTCATCCTTCTCTGGAGCTAGTCACCGATACTTGGAAGTAATGCTTTGCCCATTTCCTTAGGGGCACTTAAGAAACCTTGGCTTTCGGGTCTTTGTCTCTTGACCACTTACCTCTAATGCAGATGCACTCAGTCCTCAGAGATTTAATCCAATGTCATTGGAGGCTGGATTAGGGACAGGGCACTTAAGAGACATGGATTCGATAGATAAAACATCCTCTTCTATAAAGCTTGAGATGTTCTTGCCTCAGCAGTGAGGTGCACCCTCCGTGTCAGACCTACTTGTAATTAGCATGAACTCTTACCAATTCTATGGTCTGTGGAAGTCCAAAAACCTTCCCCTGGATCCATAAAAATTCAAGTAGTCTCCAAGTAAACCACTTGCACGAAATATTAGCAGTATAGATTTTACTGAATTTTGTAGAGGATATGGAGAATAATTTACATTACAGCAATGTAAATGTTGGGTCCACCATTCAATTAACAGTTTTGTGTGCCCTTGTAAAAGTCATGTTCACTATCTGAGTTTTAGTTTCTTATCTATAAAACAGGAAACCTGGATCAAATGGTTTCTAAAGCCTTTTTGAGTGTAGACACTATGTTCTGTGGCCTCTCTTTACACCACTTGACAAATAAAACTGGAAGCTGTAGTGTGTTTTGCTTAACTAAGGCAGGACCTCATTAAGATGTGGATCCTGATTTTGTATTGTCCTGTTCCTGAAGTTATAGGTTATATGCAATAGGTTATATGCAATTTATTTGTATATTGGAGATCAATTGGATTTTAGATACTGGGGTTTAGAATTTTTCATTTCTTTTTCTTTCTTGTTTTTTTGTCTTTTTAGAGCCGCACTCATGGCATATAGAGGTTCCCAAGCTGGGGGTCAAATTGGAGCTGCAGCTGCTGGCCTACACCACAGCCACAGGAGCATGGTATCTGAGCCACATCTGTGACCTACACCACAGCTCATGACAATGCTGGATTCTAAACCTATGGAGCAAGGCCAGGGATTGAACCTGCGTCCTCATGGCTACAAGTTGGGTTCATTTCCGCTGAGCTATGATGGGAACTCCTGAATTTTTCAACAAGTAGGGTTAATTTACTTGAAATTCCATTATATTTTCCAAATTTTAAAAATATTTTCAACTTTGCCCTGAAACGGGAAGGCTTGATGGTTGTTGCAATGTTAATGAGTGATATGGCAACCTTGCCCTTGGTTTAAGAAGCAGTATGTGGGATGTTCAGATCAGCAAGTCTCACATCCTTAAACTTAGCTATCAGTCCCGAACTCTGAAGGCTGTTTCTCATGCTGAGCATCATGGCCAGAAATGCTGCCATCTCTTCCAATGGTTATGCTGGTAAGGTAGGAAGGGTCAAAGACAGAGGCCCATCATCATGATAAACACTCAGAGCAGGCTGCGTCACCACAGTGGCCTATATAGAGGTGATTGTGTGATTTTAGGAAGCCTATATGTGTTGAAAAAAAATGTCACTGTATAAGATGCTTTTGAATCATGGGTTTGGTGGCTAGGTATTGGCTAAGTCATTATCCACACGAAGAGGAAGTAAGAGGGTGGCATATTATGGTCCTATTTGGATTTGGTTGAAAACAGAAAGAAAAGGAATTTCTCAGGAGAGAAGCTAGGGATGGTTTCTTTTCTTTCTTTCTTTCTTTTTTTTTTTTTTTTTTTTTGGTACTGAATTTGGTTACTTGGGTTATGCTATTCCTGTCTGGCTAATCCTCTTCTTCCAAAAAAAAAAAAAGTTATAATATGTACCATTTATGTTTACAGTGCTTTTTATTCATTATTTCATTTCACCATCACAACACCCCCAGGTAGATAAATATAGTCCAAACTGTACAGACAAGGAACCTGAGGCTCAATGAGGTTAAATGACTTTCCCAAGGTCATACAGCTACTAAGTGTCTGAACTGGAATGTGAACTCAGGTAGCCCTTTTCTCCTTCTTGCTCCCTTCCCTTTTACCTACACTCCTTATACTTTCCCCCCTCAGCCTGAATACCTAGTGATCATTTTGTGAATAGTTCGCAAGAAAGTTAATATTGGTGGGCTAAATAGATGATGATAGACTAACGGACCAAGTAATAATGTATTCATTGAATGCTTACTATGTGTGAGTGCCGACAGTACAGTGTGACAAAAACATAAGAATAACCCTTGCTCTCTTGAAACATAGAATCGAATTGCTGTCACTGTCCACAATGATAGCCACCAGCTAAGTGTAGCAATCAATTTAAATTATTTGAACTAGAGTTCCCGTCGTGGCACAGTGGTTAACGAATCTGACTAGGAACCATGAGATTGCGGGTTTGATCCCTGGCCTTGCTCAGTGGGGTAAGGATCCGGCGTTGCTGTGAGCTGTGGTGTGGATTGCAGACGCAGCTCGGATCTGGCGTTGCTGTGGCGTAGGCCGGCATCTACAGCTCCGGCTACAGATTGGACCCCTAGCCTGGGAACCTGCATATGCCTTGGGGTGGGGCCCTAAAAAGACAAAAAAAAAAAAATTAAATACAGTTAAAAATGCAATGTCTCAGTTACACTAGCTACATTTCAAGTGCTCAGTAGCCACATACAGCTAGTGACCACTGTACCGGACAGCACAGGTCTGGAACATTTCCATTATCACAGCAAGTTCTATTGGACAGTACTTAGACAATGAATAACAATTGCGTTGAGTGAGAAAGAAGACAAACAAGGTGTTTAAGAATTATTATTTAGTGGGTGAGCTACTCTGGGAGGGGAGTAACATTTGAGCTGAGTTTTCAGTCTGAAATAACTAAGCTAATATTGCCAAAGGAGGAGCCGTCCACAGATGCTCCCTGCTGAGAGGTAAAGTAACTTTCAGGGAATGACAGCAGGGAGGTGGATTTGTTCAACTCGTCCAGGGTGTAAAGGCACCTACCTTCTGCCTTCAATGGAACCAACTTGGCCAAGCAAGAGAGAACAGAATGGAGGAAGATATAGAACTGCCTCACATCTGTCCATGTTGAAGTCAGGACAGTAGAACCTGGGGCCATGAATTCTTGCAAGTGAGATCCTGCATTCATTTTTTGTTGATTTTATAAAATTGTTCTATAACTTTGAAATATTTTGTGCAGATCCAAGCCTGGCCATCAATATTAAGTGTGATAGAACACTGATATAATTCAGGGTGTATCTTGAGCAGGGAAGAGTTGTTTGTTCTTGGGTGCATGAGCTGTGTCAGCAGCTACATGCTCTGCCAGCTTCTTTAGCCTTCACTGGAGAGGTGAAGGGGATATAGAGAGCCATGCACCTACAGGCAGCAAGTTCATCTCAGGTTCACAAGCTAGCTAATGGGCAGCCTTGTGGTATTTGCTCTGGCTTCAGATTAATTAGAATGGAATGCGATTGCAATCTGTCTGTCTTTCTCCTTCATCATCTATCCCTATCTCATCATTTATGTCTGCCATCTATCTCTGTCACCTATCATTATGATCTATTATATTATATATCTATTTTCCAGAAGTCCTAGCAGAATCTTCAATGCTTTACAAATCCTAAGTCCCTCCTTTCTGGCTATTCAACTCTGGCCCAGATTCTTTCTCTGACCAGGGCACCATTAAACAAGGTATTTGAGGACCAGGCTGTTCTCGCTAATATCAACATCATGGGCTAGGAATATTTTCTGTTTACTTGGCAGAGAGAGAAGACAAAGTCTCCATAAGATGAATTTGACTTGACAGATGACATGATGTCACCACAATTGTTTGTGTCAGTAAAAACCGCCAATAAAAACTATCAGTATCATAGAAGTGGGCAAAAAGTCAGAATAATTCTATGAACTCCTCAAGTCTCAGCCAACTCTTGGTGACATGTGGATGTCACAGTGCTGGGATTTGGAACGTCTCAGTTGCAAATGCTTCCCAGTTTTTAACCTCCCAGAAACAACTATTTCAGCCTCTGCATATCTGCCTGCTGTTTGTCTCACTTCCATATTAAAGTGCTTTTTGAATGCGTCCCATTGCTACTATTTTTTTTTTTTTTTGGAGAGGGTGCTTTTTTTAGAGACAATGGTCTCTTTAAAAAGTACTGCCTCTTCCTCTTTGATTTAGCATCCTGCTTGCGGCTGCCCCTCAGAGACCTTGACTCACTGGATATGGCTGGAATCCAAGTCCTGTCTCTCAGTTTTTGTTGCATGTTCTGAGCTTTGTCAGAGCCATTCTGTGTTTGATGTATCTTCTGCCAGGATGGTGGCTCCATATTCAGTCTGTGTGCCAAGTGCTTCTGAGCCTGCCTTTTCAAACCAGATAATTTAATTTCTCCATTTTCAGAAAGCAAAGAGCAAGCCACTTTATTAACTGGAAATGTGCTTATTTGGTGCTGCGTGGGGGCTGACATTATCCCCCTGAATCTTAGGAAACTCATCTTGTTCTGAGGTTTAATTCTCCTTAAAAATCTCTGCAACTCTCCCACCCCCCACCCCCACACATATCCTCAGATGTAGACATAGATATATACTTCCAACTTTTCAAGTTCTATCAGTTCTTTTGAGGCTCAGTTTAAGTCTCATCCTCTTCTCGTACTCTTCCCTAATAAGGGAACCTGCATTTTTTCTCTTCTCCTGTGGCACCTCTTGTCTACAACATACAGTTTAACATGGGCTTATTATACTGTCTTGTACTATCCATTGAACTTAAGGTTTCAGGCAATGGTGGTGAGCCATTGTGGAATTTTGTGTGGAGTAGTTACATGATCTGATTAGTGTTTGAAAAAGAATCTCTCATGGTCTGGAGGCTGATTAGGAGATTGAGATAATAAGGAACTGTTGGACTGAGTACCTTGGCAATTGGGGTTGAGAAGAAGCACAAATTTGAGAGGTATTAGGGAGCAAACTTGATAGGACTTAGTGATCCATTGGATGAGAAGGGCCAGAGATAGGGAGGGGGAGGAATGACTTTCAGGTTTCTGGTTTGGACACTGACGCAGGAAATAGAAGTAAACCCACTCCTCAGGGGTCTCCTCCCCTTCCGCTTGCAATCTCCTGTAGGTCCACAATAGGTGCTCAAAAGCACACGATATTTATTTAATTTGATTCTGTTAAGAGAAAGTTTTGCCTTTTCTTTGTGTCCTGCCTTATGTAAGTTACTTCCTGCAGTAGAAGGGATTTTAGTTTCAGGGCCTCTTTGTTTTTCCTACTTTGACTCTTCTTTGTGTTGCTGTGGTCTATTTTTGCATTTTGGTTGTCTCTGATGCTGGTTCTGGACTTAGCACTCAGCTTGCCTTTCTCGTTAGTGCTACATACTTCTGATCCTTGTCCACACAATGATTTAATACTAGTGATCACTTACATTCGAACAGTGATTTGGAGTTGAGAAGGCATGTTCAGATATACTTAATCTCCTTTGATTCCTATTACTATATGTGAAGTAGATTTAATTGTCCCTGTTACATAGATAAAGGAGTTTAGGCAGTTGTGCTGTTACCTGTCCAACATCACAGATCTAGTAAGCAGCATAACTGGGACTTTGGCTCTACATGCAGTGTGGTTTAATTATACAGTTCATTTCTTACCTTGCTCTCTGGTACCCATGTGCTTCCAGACTTCATGACCTGTCTGATTTCTACCCTCTGCCACGTATGACCTCTAGTGCTGATTTGCACCTCAAGTCCACTGTGACCACCTGATTTCAGTTTATCTCCCTTGCTCAGACCTCTACCTTGCCTGGTATATACATCTCTTGCTTTGGCTTTCTCAGTCCAGGCATCTTGCCATGTCTCTGTAATTCCTGTACCCACAGTCCTGGCACTGACATAGCAGGACTTGCAGATGGATCTGTGGCACTAGAAATTTTCTTCCCAAGAACATAGAGGAACAGCCACTTTCAGTCTGTTGGAAGGAAACCTGACCTGAGGAAATACTGGCCTTTGGACTCTGTTGCTTGCAAAATGTTTAATTTGTGAATGTGAGCAGTGAAAGAAGCCCTAATGAGTGAGACAAGTTTTTCAACCCACACCCTGCCTCCTCTCCAACACAGATCTCCTATAAGGGTCTCCATGGGCTACACTGCCTGAGTCTCAGTCTCCTGTGAATCTCCAGACTCAGATGTTTGGTACTGAGCATTTTGGACCAATTTTCATTAATACAGTAGCAACAAACAGCCTTCAGGATTGTATGAATTGTTGGTAGGTGCCTTCTTCTCAACACCGAAATGGTTTAATGGGTGGCCCTCAGTACATGAGTCTCTGTGGACTCAGTGGGAGCCAGGATTGCTTAAGCTTCCTTAGCGTGTCATAGTTTTATAGTTGAGCAGCAAGTGCTTGTGAAACACCTCCTGTGTAACAGCGGTGTTATAAACACTATTTGCTCTTGAGCCTACCATCTAGTTGAGAAAAGAAGCCTTACATTTTTTCCCACCATGACTGAGTAGTACATGACACAGTTAAAAACCTGTGTTAGGAAGATTGGACAGAAAATGAGATATGGGCCAGACTAATTAAAGAAGCTTCCTAAGAGATGACATTTGAACCGATCCTGAGAGAGTGGGTAAGGTTTTGATTGCAGCACATGTGAGTCAGTGTTAGTGCTGATATTCTGGGATGACAGAATGGCATGATAGAAATCTCATATTTAATTCTTTTTTAAAGACTGTTTCTCTCCATCTCAGGTGACAAGTTCAGGAGGGTGCCTGTCAAAGAAGGTTTTTTTTTTTTTATTTTTATTTTTATGATGCCAAGTATCATGCTCTGAATCCCCCAATTCCATGATGTGGTTCTTTTGCAGTATGACTTTAGGCTCTAGTGTGAACTTAGTTCAGGAGACTCCTTTCCCAAGTCAGTTTCCCACTCTAGGTGAAAACCAAGTGTACTTTTGAGATAATTGTTCTAAGAAGGCAGTGCTTCTAAAATGCAGGCTAGAATAGAAAAGTTAACTTTGTGTAGCTCTGAGATGCAATTTTCTCTGTTCTTCCTTGGCAAAGATGATGCTGTGACTGGGGAGCCTTCTCAGAGTGACAGATCTGTGTGGGCTGAAGCTCCAGTTTGATCATGAGGGGGCGGGAGATGGAAATTTCTTTCTCTTCGTTATGACGGATTCTGATGCAGGCAACTGTATGCTCTGGGAGCTATTGTTGGGGGCATGATATATGCCTTGTTTCTCATTGGAATATTATGGAGCAAGCAGCATCTTAAAGATGTTTTTGCAAGTGGAACAGAGGGCAGGATATGCTAAGAAGAGGAAATAATCTGTTGTATAGAACAGATTTGTTGATTTTTGGAGCTGTGGCCTGCAGAAATGTGGCATCCAATATCAAATCCAAATGCCTCACTCAGTGTTTCACTTTTTCAAAGAGTTTCCTGGATGATAGGGTAGCTTGGGATAAGATATTCTATGTCTCAGATTGGGTAAGGGTTGTTAAACAAAAATGGGCTGTGAACTTGGAAAAATATGTCAGATTTCCTACCTTTCTATTGGTTTTCCCAGTTGTCACTTGATATTCTTCCCTGGGAAATCTGGAATTCTCCTCTGTTAGATTTATACTGAAACCTTGGTGGTAACTTGTAGGGAGAGAGAAATAGGCCTGGGATGCAGGGGTCATGGCAGGACTGATTCATCATAGCAAGGTGGGATCCCAGCTGCATCTGCGATTTACACCATAGCTCATGGCAATGCTGGATCCTTAACCCACTGAGCCAGGTGAGGGATCACAACCTGTGTCCTCATGGATACTAGTCAGATTTGTTTCCACTGAGCCATGACAGGAACTCCTAAATAACATTTATTGAACCCTGGTTATATGCCAAGCAAGTTCTCATCTAATTCTCATGACAAGCCTATGAGGTAGATGGTTTTATTACTTACACACAGGTTAAATGAAGTAAAGTTGCCCAAGGTCACAGAGCTGAAAGTGATTGAACTAGGGTTGATAGATTTTTTTTTTTTTAATCTTTGTAGGACTGCATCCGCAGCATATGGAAGTTCCCAGGCTAGGGGTTGAATGGGAGCTACAGCTGCCAGCCTATACCACAGCCACAGCAAAGCAGATTCCGAAGCGCGTTTGTGACCGACACTATAGCTCACGGCAATGCCGGATCCTTAACCCACTGAGTGAGGCCAGGGATCAAACCTGCATTGTCATGGATTCTAGTTGGGTTCATTACCACTGAGCCATGATGGGAACTCCTAATTTTTTAAATTGCGATAAAAATACGTGACATAAAATGTACCATGTAACCACTTTGAACTAGGATTTATTTTTATTTTTATTTAAAAAAATTATCATTGAGTGAAGTTGTCTTTTTTGGTATCCTTTTTTTTTTTTGGTCTTTTGAGGTCCACATCTGTGGCATACGGAGGTTCCCAGGCTAGGGGTCTAATCAGAGCTGTTGCTGCTGTCCTATGCCATAGCTGCAGCAACCCAGGATCCAAGCCGCGTCTGCAACCTACACCACAGCTCACAGCAACACCAGATCCTTAACCCACTGAGTGGGGCCAGGGGTCAAACCCACATCCTCATGGTTCCTAGTCAGATTCGTTTCCGCTGCACCAAGACAGGAACTCCTTGGTATGTATTTTTAAGAGTTTTATTATATATAGAATCATGAGACTACCACCACAATGAAGATACAGAATAGGAGTGGGATTACTGAGTCATTGTGGTTAACGATATGTTTAATTTTGTAAGAAATGGCCAAATCATTTGCCAGAGTGTATGGTTTTGCATTCCTGTGAGCAGTATATGAGAGCTGTAGTTTCTTGCATCCTCACCAACTCTTGGTATTGTCAGTGTTTTTATTTTAGTCATTCTATTAGGTATGTGGTGGTATCTTTTCATGGTTTCAATATGCGTTTCCCTAATGGCTAATAATACTGAACATCTTTCTGTTCTTTTTTTTCCCATTTTTATATGGTCAAGTCTTTGCACATTTTAAAATTGGATTATTTTCTTACTGTTGAGCTTTGAGAGTTCTTTATACATTCTTTGTCTTTTCATCTATGTTATTTGCATGTATTTTCTCCTTGTTTGTCATTTGTCTTTTTATTCTCTTTAAAAAGTGTTTTTAAAATTTAAAGATTTATAATTATAAATTTCATAAATTCCATTTTTTTTGTTATGAATCATGCTTTTGGTCTATATAAGAACAATTTATAATAAAGGAGGTATTAGGGATAGTGTTCCTGAATTATTTATTTGAATAATTTTATAGAAGCATATTTTGCATGTTGTATGTAACCCTTTTTAATGTGTACGTAACCCTTTTTAATGTGTACAAGTCAATGATTATTTAAAAATAAATTTACCAATTCCTAGAACCATCACCATGAAAGTTTTAAAACATTTTCATCACCCTAGTAGAATCCCTTATGCCCATTTACTGCTAATCTCTATTGATCCCTAACCCTGCTCCAGGAAACCACTAGTCTACTTCCTATGTAGTTTTTCTGGTACTGTTTTTTATTTAAAAAATTAAAAAAAAATGTGGTTTAGAAAAAAACATAAAACTTACTATATTACCATTTCTAGCTGTACAGTTCAGTAATGTTAAGTATTTTCATATATTGTTATGTAACCAATCTCCAGAACACTTTACCTTCTAAATCTGAAACTCTATGCTCATTAAATAACAATTCTCCATTTCTTCCTCCCTCCAGCCCCTGCTAACCTCCATTCTACTGCTCCTATGAATTTGACTACTGTAGATAGCTCACATAAGTGGAATCATACAGTATGTCTTTTTGACTGACTTATTCCACTTAGCATAATATCAATTTCATCTCTGTTGTAGCATGTGTCAACATTTTCTTCCTTTTTAAGGCTGAATAATATTCTATTTTATATACATACCATAGATATATGGTATCCATTGTTTATCCATTCTTTTGTTTATGGGCACTTTGGTTGCATCCACCGTTTGGATACTGTGACTAATGCAGCTAGGAACATGGATATACAAATATCTCTCAAAGACTCCCAGCGCCATTTTTTTTTTCAAAAAGACACTATTGTCCCCATTAGCATTTTCACCTTTGTTAAAAATCAATCTGTGTGTGGATCTAATTCTACACTATTTTCTTCCATTGAACTATGTATTTGTCCTTTTGGCAATCTTGATTACTGTAGTATTATAATACTTTTAAAATTGGGTTGTGTCTCTTTCAACTTTGTTCTTTTTTTTTGAAATATTTATGGCTACTTTTTTTTAAACCATTCCACATGAATTTTAGAATCAGATTGTCTATACCTACAAAAGTTCTAAAGAGGTGAAATTTATCATGTAGGGGAGAATTAATATCTCAGCTATAATGAGTTTTTGAATCCATGAAAGTGCTGTCTCTCCATTTATTTAGGTCGTCATTAGTTTTTTACACCAAAATTTTGTCATTTTCAGTATGCATATCCTATATGTATTTTGTTGGGTTTGCACTTAAAGTGTCTCAAGTTCAGGAGCTATTTTAAATGGTATTATTATTATTGTTATTTATTTTTTTTTTTTACCAAATTTCAGTTTCCAGTTTTACATTGCTAATATATAGACATGTGATTCATCTTTGTATGTTGGCCTTCTCTTTCACAATATTATTAAACTAGTAGGAAGTGTTTTGTGATTATTTTTATTTTACTTTTATTTTAATTATTTGCTGATTAATAAGAATTATATTTAAAAAAACACATTGAAAGTAGCTTGAAAGTTTGGAGAACACAGATGAAATGTGGTTTCACAGTTGGTTGATTTAGACATGAACTTAACATGTATAATAATGAAAATGTTGAAAATAGACAATCATGGACTTGGACAATAGACTTGTGGTTGCCCGGGGGAGGGGGAGGGAGTGGGATGGATTGGGAGCTTGGGGTTAATGGATGCAAACTATTGCTTTTGGAATGGATTAGCAATGAGATCCTGCTGTGTAGCACGGAGAACTATGTCTAATCACTTATGATGGAGCATGATAATGGGAGAAAAAAGAGTATATACATGTATGTGTAACTGGGTCACTATGCTGTGCAGTAGGAAGAAAAATTGTATTGGGGAAATAACAAAAGAAAATAGAACATGATTGAGAGCTATAATTTTTTAAAGAAAATTTATTTACAATGTTGTAGTAGTTGTAGGTGTACAGCTAAGTGATTCAGTAATACATATACATATATCCATTCTTTTTCAGATTATTTTCCCATATAGGTTATTATGGAATATTAAGTAGAGTTCCCCATGCTAATTATCTGTTTTTAGATTGTTTGCAGTTTCGTACTTAGACAAGCATGTTAGCAAATAAAGATTTAATTTCTTCCTTTCCAGTTGGTATGCATTTTATTTATTTTTCCTTTTTTTTGGGGTCTTTTTTTAGGGCTGCACCTGCGACATATGAAGGCTCCCAGGCTAGGGGTCGAATTGGAGCTGTAGCCACCAGCCTACACCATAGCTCATGGCAATGCGAGATCCTTAACCGACTGAGCAAGGCCAGGAATCGAACCCGCAATCTCATGGTTACTAGTCGGGTTCGTTAACCGCTGAGCCATAACGGGAACTCCTATTTTCCTTTTCTTATTGCACTGGCTAAGAATTGCACTGAACAAGGGCACCCTGATCTTAGAGGGAAAGCATTTAATCTCTCTTCATTAAATACAATGTTAGCTATAGATTTTGTAGATTCAGTTTATCAAGTTGAAGAAATCTCCTTCCGTTCCTAGTTTGCTGAGTTTTTAAAATCGTGTATTAATACTGAATTTTGTCAAATACTTAAAAAAAATCCATTGATATGATAATGTGGTTTTTCTTTAAATCATTTAATAGGTTGGTTTGCATTGATTAATTTAAGAATATTGATCCAGACTTCCATTCCTATTATAAGCCCCATTTGGTTATATGGTATTGTTTTTATATATGGCCTGATTTGATTTCCTAATAATTTGTGGAGTATTTTTATATTTATAATGGCAAGGGATATTGGTCTGTAGTTTATTTTCTTGTACCTTTGTCTCATTTTGATAGTATGTTAATGCTGGCCTTTATAAAATGAGTTGGGAAGTATTCCTTCCTCTTCTGTTTTCTATAAGTTTTTGTAGATTGGCATCATTTCTTGAAATATTTGGTATAATTGGCCAATGAGACCTTCTGGGCCCGGAGATACCACTTTTGGATAAGTTTTAAAACTACATAATCATTTAATTATAGGACTGTTTAGATTTCTCATCTTGAGTGAGAGTGAGTTTTGACAGTCTGTGATTTTTGAGGAATTGGTTAATTTTATATAACATGTCAAATTGAGGTACATGGAGTTGTTCAGAGTATAGCTTTCTTTCATTTTTTATGTTGTAAGACCCGATGTTAGGTTTTTTTTTTTTTTTTTTTTTTTTAACTGTTAGTCTTGCTGGAAGTTTATCAGTTTTCCTAATCTTTGCAGTATCATCAAAAAACATGACCTAGGAATTAATCTAATGAAAGATGATCAAGTCTTCTAAACAGAAACTATAAACTTTGGAAAGAAAATCAGTCAGTGGGGAGAATAATATATTCATGGTTTAGAAGTCTCTCTCTCTCTCTCTCTTTTTTTTTTTTTTTTTTAAGAGACAAGGATAGAAGGTATGTTTCAAGGATAGAGTGGCCACCTCCATTGCCTCTATCTAGGGTGAGCCCTGATGGCCAGAGGGGCCTCTTTCACTCCCTGGGGAACTGTGCACTTGGACCCACTGTCTGGTCAGCCTGCAATTGTTTTTATGAGCTCTGGATTGGATTGTCTCCAGACTATGCCCCTAACTGTTGGGTGACTTTGTACAGTCCTTTGGATCTTTCCTTTCCTCTTTCTCTTTTTTGGGGCTGCACCTGTGGCATATGGAAGTTCCTGAGCCAGGGGTCAAATTGAAGCTGCAGCTGGCCTACACCATAGCCACAGCAACTCAGGATCCAAGCCACATCTGTGACCTACACTGCAGCTTGTGGCAACACAGGATCCTTAACCCACTGAGTGAGGCCGGGGATTGAATCTGCATCCTCACGGACGCTATGTCGGGTTTAACTTGTTGAGCCACAGCTGGAACTCAGTGACTTGCTTCCTTCTTCTTCCATATCCTTCTGTTATCCCTAATGGAGTAATGCCCTGTTTCTCCTCTCATTCTACTTCTTCCCTGACCTGTATGAACCTTGGGCCCAGAAAGGCCTCTCTTGCCCCTGCTCCAACCAGGCCTGATGATTCCAACACTCCATCATGGAGGCCTTATGTCCCTACCAGTGGGGCACCCAGCCTATCTCAGAACTCCTGGGAATGCAGTACCCAGCATCCTGGTGACCTGGTGGACATGGGGGATACTGAATTATGAGCAGCAGGCATATGACCTGGAGGGTTATCTCCCTCAGATATGGGTCTCTTTCCCAAAATGGGATTCTCTGCAAACCCTCCATGTTTTAGTTACCTTGCTGCCTGAATTCAGCACATGCCTCCATTCCCATTCCTTATGTCGAATATAAATGGAGATTTTGTGATTTTTTCTCTATTTTATTTCTTAAAGTTTTATTGAAGTATAGTTGATTTACAATGTTGTGATAATTTCCGCTGTTCAACAAAGTGATTCAGTTATTTATACACCTCCATTGTTTTTCAGATTTTTTTTCCCATAGACTTCCATAAAATATTGAGTAGAGTTCCCTGTGCCATACAGCAGGTCCCTGTTGGTCCATCATTCCATATACCGCAGTGTGCATATGCCAGTCCCAACCCCCCAATCCATTCCTTCCCCCACTGCACCTGTTGCTTTTGGTAACCATAAGTTTGTTTTCAAGGTCTGTGAGTCTGTTTCTGTTCTGCAAATAAGTTCATTTTTATCCTTTTTTAAAATTCCACATATAAGTGATATATGATATTTGTCTTTCTGACTTCACTTAGTATGATAATCTCTAGGTCCATCCATGTTGCTACAAATGGCTTTATTTCATTCTTTTTGTGGCTGAATATTCCATTATATCTCACACACACACACACACACACACACACACACACACACACACACACACCACATCTTCTTTATCCATTCCTCTGTTGATGGACATTTAGGTTGCTTTCATGCCCTGGCTATTGTAACTAGTGCTTCAGTGAATATTGGGGTGCATGTATCTTTTTGAATTATGGTTTTCTCCAGATAGTTGCTCAGGAGTTAGCTCCCTCAGATATGGGCCTCTTTCCCAAGATGCAATCCTCTGATGTCCTCCATGTCTTGGTGCCTGAGTTCAGCATATACCTCCTTTCCATTCCTTATGTCAAATATAAATGGAGAGCTTATGATTTTTACATGAGAAATTCCTTGGGGAGTAAAGCCTAGGGCAAATTGGACTTTGAATTTTAATACTGTTCATTCCAACACTTAAGTCATGGATACCGATATATACCACATATACACACCATCCCGGACTAACAGTTTTCAGTCTTCATAAGCTGGTACAGAGATCAGCTTGGAAGTGTAAGGGAACTTTGGCCTGAAGATGGTGTGAATGGAATGCTCCTGAGACATTTAGTTTTCCCAGCCCTTCTATACAATCCAAAATAATTGATTTGGATCTCTTGGTTTGCTTCTATATAATGTTGATCAGTTGAAGTCTGACTGTAGAATACATGTTAGAAGTTTCAATATTTTAAGATGTCAGTTTTCCCCAAGTCTGTCTATATATTGAGTGAAAATCTAATCACCATCACAGCTTTTTTTAAAAGTGGAAATTGATGTGCTTTTTCTAAAATGTATGTGGAAATACAAATACCATAAAATAGTTTAAAAATCTTGTAGAAGAATAGTTAGAGAACATATGCTATTAAATATCAGGGTTTATAGGGAGTTCCCATTTTGGTTCAGCAGAAACAAACCTGACTAGTATCCATGAGGATGCAGGTTCGATCCCTGGCCTCACTCAGTGGGTTAAGGATCTAGCTGGAGTTGTTGTAAGCTATGGTATAGGTCACAGATGTGGCTCAGATCCTGTGTTGCTGTGGCATAGGCTGGCAGCTGTAGCTCTGATTTGGCCCTTAGCCTGGGAATTTCCATATGCTGCAAATGTGTCCCTTAAAAAAATAAATAAATATCAAGGTTTATAAAGTCTTAAGGGCTCCAGTGAAGCATGGTATGGTATTGGTCAAGAAAGGAGAAAGAGACCTATGGAACAGAAAAGAGAGTCCAGAAACAAACACATCCATATAGATCTTTGATACGTTACAGAGTTGAAGTGGAGATCCCTGGGTTAAGGAGAGGCCATCAAATAAATGAAGCAGGAAACATTGGTTACTCAATATGGGAACAATATGGGTTTTTACCTCTCACATTATATATGAATGTTAACTTCAGAAGAGTCTATAAATTAAATGTCAAAAGTAAAACTAAATTTTTTAGTAAAAAACATAAATATCTTTCTGATCTTGGAGTAGCAAACAATTTCTTAAAAAGACATAAAGGCACAATCAGAAAAAACTAAGGCTGATAAAATAAATCACATTCAATAACAAATTTTTGTTAATGAAAATACCACTTACCAAAAGTGAAAAGACAAGCTCCAGACTGAGAAGTTATTTATAAAACATAAAATCAACACAATGTTGGTATCAACATTTTTAAAGGACTCATAAGAGGTAACGTAATAGAAAATTTAACAAAAGACATGAATTTTATAGATGAAGAAGTAAAAACATACAATATGAGCTACTAAACCTCGCTGAGAATTAGGAAAATTCAAATCAAGATGTGAGATTTTTACCAGTTATTTGAAAATGATTAGGAAGTTAGTGCCAAACGTTGAAGAGGAGGAGGATAAACTATCATCTGTATGTTGATTCTGGAATTATAAATTGTTAAAACTACTTTGGAAAACAACTTGGCATTATCTTGTAAAGCTGAATATTCATATTCACTATGACCTGGAAATTCCATTCACTCCTAGTTACATTACTGAGAGAAACATTAGCAATTGTAAGCCAGAAGCCATGTCCACACATATTCATAGCAGTGATTATTATAACAGTAAAAAACTGGAGATCGCCCAAATTCTCATCAACAGAAGAATGGGTAAATTGTGATAGCTAGACATAATGGAATATTATAAACTTTTGAAAACAAATGGATTACAACATGCAATAGCTTGGATAAAGCTTAATAGCACAAATTGGAGTAAATGACATAAGTTCCTAAAGATACACTATACAGTATCACCCCCTTTGTATAAAGTGAAAATACAAGCAAAATCAAATATCATATTACTTAGGTATATTATACACAGAAATGCACACTTGAGATAAAGAATAAGAACATGGTAAACATATAGGATGTTGGTTATCTCTGAGGGTGAGACAGGAGAATGGGATGGGGAGGAGCAGAGAGGTGTATGTTACTGGTAGTGTTCTACTTCTTAAATTGGGTTAGTAGGATCATGGACTTATAATAATGAATTAATAAGTAAATAAAAGCATACCATGCATGGACCAGTCATGATAGTGTGTCGTGATTAAGGACCCATTTTTTTTGGCATCTGAGAGAGTTCAAATGAACCTTAAACTGGTGGGATTAAGCAATAAGTATACTTTTTTTTTTCTAGAATATTCTACTAGGTTGTTTGCTGGTGATACCCAGTTCCTCAGGATCAGTTCCAAAAATTTTGGAGGACCAACAGCATCAGCATCATTTGAGAGCTTGGAAAAAATGGAGAATCTCAGGACCTATTCCAGACCCACTGTATTAGAATCTGCATTTCAACAGAATTCCTTAGGTGTTTTGTATTCCCACATTAAGTTTGAGAAGCAAGTAGTTTCAAGCAGAGGTCCTTACTTTAAGCTCAACATGGGCTGGCCTTCAGGAAGTCTGTGTACTCATTGAAATTTTATGCAAAATTTTTAGTTTCTGTGAATAAATATTTTTCTGGCTTAGCTCCTGGATCAAGTAAGATAATTGGAAAGCTGTGTACTCAGTTCCCAAATTTTGAATAGTTTCACAGAGCATGCTTTAGTTTTATGTCTCATTTACTTGCATTGAAGAGCACTATGAAAAGCAGCTGTTGAAATTCATTGCATTTACTGCTGTATACTACTGAGAATATTATACACTACACAGGTGATTCTAAGGCCTGAATGCACGAAAGAATCATCTGAGATACTTCTGGGAATATGTATTGTTAACAAGCACTCATGGTTATTTTAATGAAACAAGTCCATGATTCCAGTAGTAGTTTGGGAAGTTTTACCACACTATTTAGTGTCTCTATATTAAAATTGACAGGTGGTTTTCCTTCTACCTGTACCAGGGAAAGCCTTTATTTCTTCTGGGTAACTGATAAGCAGTTGTTACATGAATAGAATAAGGTTATAACTTAATATGTATCACTCACTGACTTGCAAAACCCATATTTGTGACTGACTTTTGACAGTTATCTAGAACCTTCTGTTACACATCCTGTGTTTGTAAAACTTCTGTGTTAACCTTTGTTTTCATTTTACTTTGTATTTTTTCCCTTCACTTTAATCTTTTGACTTATTTTACCCCAATTGTCTATATTTTTGGTTGCCTCAACTACTTTTGGGATGAGGTATGCTATAAAATATAGATATTAATGATTTATTTATTGGGTTTATGTGAATTTATTCACTGTTAAAATTTTAAAAAATATTTTGAATGCCCTTTATTTTTTTAAATTTGTTTTTATATTTTTTATGATTTTAATTTTTTCTGTTATAATTGATTTACAAAATTTTTTTCCTTTGGAAGAAGGGCAGTGAATTTAAGGTAACTTTTTTTTTTATACTGTGTTTTTCTGAAAGCCGACTTAGGTCCTGTAATTTAGTTTATATTAAAAGATTATTTTTAAAATGGTGGCCCATACATGCAGATCAAAACCACAATAAAATATATAGCTTCACACCTACTATGATGGCTATAATAAAAAAAGATAGACAATAACAAGTTTTGGAGAGGATGTGGATAATTAGAACTCTCATACATTGCTGTTGGAAATGTGAAATGGTGAAGCTGCTTAGGAAAACAGTCTGGGAGTTCCTCAAAAAGTTGAACATAAGAGTTACTGTATGATCAAGCAATTCAACTACTAGGCATATACCCAAGAGAAATGAAAACATATGTCCACATAAAAAGTTGTGCATATGTATTCATATCAGCATGATTCATAATAGCCAATAAATGGAAATTACCCAGATGTCCATCAAGTGGTGAGTGGATGAACAAAATGTATATTGGTACAATAGAATATAAAAAATGATTTAATGATAAGTGCTACAACATGGATGAACTTTGAAAACATTGACAAGTGAAAGAAACCAGACATAAAAATGCTATGTATTATATGATTCCATTTATATAAAATGTCCAGAATAGGTAAATGTATAGAGACATAAAGTAGATTAGTGTTTACCAGGACCTGGGGATTCTTTTGGGGATGATACAAATATTAATTAGATAGTGGTGATGAATGCACAGCTCTGTATATGTAATAAAAACCATTAAGTTGTGCACTTTAGGAGGATGATTGTATAGTATATGAACTGCATCTCAATAAAGGTTTAAAAGATAGTGGTCCACAACCTTTTCACTATCAAGCATACCCTTTAAATAATTAGTTTATTTTGTTTGTTTGTTCTTTTTCAGCTGCACCCACAACATATGGAAGTACTTGGGTCAGGGATCAAATCTGAGTTGCAGCTGCAACGTATGCTGGATCCTTAACCCACTATGCCACAGTGGAAACTCCCGAGCATACCCTTTATTGTTGCTCATTATTATATGCATCCCCCTTTTTCTCATGGTTACGGTGTAAACCTTTTTTTCATATCATAAATGGCCTTTATTAACTCAATTATTGTTCTCATTTTTACTAATCAAAAGCATAGGTATTGTTAATAAGGATTTCTGTTTACCCTTAGCAGACTAGTGTTTCTAAACTGAGCTGATAGGATTACTGATAAAGGTAAGAAACTTGATGTTTTTGTAAATTTAGTTAGTCTTTTTGTGAGGGAAATTATGTATTAAGCTATTGGAAGCAGTACAAGAGATTAGACTTTTATTCCTATTGCTGTGGACCCCTGGGTGTTAGGGTCCTTAGCCTTAAAACAGTTATTCTAAATTCAGGAGATAATTTACATTTTTAAAATCCAACAGTTGGACTAGGCATTAGGAGATTTCTATTCCAGATATAGTCGTGCCAGTTTGTTGAAGGTAAATATATTGTTTTGTTGGCTTGCTTATCTTCAAAATGGACACAGTAAGTCCTTTTAACCCTACAGGATTGTTATGAGAATCACATGATAAACATTGACTGAGCACCTACTTTGTGCTAGACACTTTTCATAGACACATATGTATTATTTCATTTAATTCTCAAAACACTCCCGTGAGATAGTTATTGTTTTAGCTCAGTTTACAAATGAGGAAATTAAGCTCAGTGAGGTTCCGTAATTTTATTTAAGATTATACATCTGAAATGGAACTTAAACTTTTGACTTCAGAGCCCAAATTTATAATCATTAAGTCTATTTGGCCATTGTGTAATAGGAACAAACAACCCCGAATCTTAGGGCTTTAAGTCACAGAAGTTCTTCCCTTGTTTTTGCTAGATATTTTTGGTTGCTTAAGGGACTGATTCATGTCGTCATCCTTGTAAGACCCAGGGTGACAGAGTAACTGCCATCTCTAGCATCGTTGGTCACCTTGACAGGGGGAAAGAATGTGTGATATGTGCTCGCTCTTAAAAAATCCACCCAGAAGTGACACATGTCACTTTGACTCTTTCATTACTGACCAAAGCTTAGTCAGATGGCTATACCTAGTGTGTGTGGGGGTGTAGGGAAAGCAATTCCTTTATGTACTTGAAAGGTGGATGAAATGAGTGGCACCAGCACAACTTTCAAATGTATTTATTGATGTAAAACTACTATTATGACTGCGAATGCTGTTCTTACCTAAGAAGCAATGAAGTGGGTTTATGTTAACGTTTTTGGGAACAATTTCTTTTATAAAAAGTCATATTATAAAGCCTGCTTATATATTAGAATTAAAAACGTAAAACAAATCACCAAATAAATAAGTTCAAATCTGAGCTCTTTAAGCTGGCATATATTTATGTAGCTTTCTTCTCATAGAAGGGTATGGTTTTTTACCTTCCTGAAACACATTAGGAGAAAAAAACAACAGTAGAAGGCATGAAAGCACAACAAATAGGTCATCAATTAATTGGAACGAATGCCATGAACATTTAAAGAGGTTTGCTATGCCTTTTGGGCCTGGCTGATTTGAGAGAAATTTAATGCACGTGATTGTCACAATGCCTAACATAGCCATTTATAATTTTCAAAGTGCTCCTACAGAATTAAATGAACTAATGCATATGAAAGAGCTTTCTGTAAACTTTAAACACTTTTTGCAAATTTAGCTATTATAATTGTCACATGGTCTCAGACCCTTAAAGTTATCTTGTGAAGTAGACCCAATGCTGATAGTTGTTGTTTATTGTTGTTTTCATTATTTTTATTTATGGCAGAGAAAGAAACTCGGAAATTTTAAATCACTCTCTGTGACTGTATGGTTAGTCCACAGAGGACTCAGGACTAGAACTCTAGTCTGTTAACTCCTAGGTAAGCCCTTTTCCTACTGCACAGTGCTGCCTCTCTAGTCACCTTCTTGGGTGCAACTTAAATGCAGCCTAGAGAAATTAAACATGATCCATTCGAAAGAGGCAAACATAGTTTTCAGTTTCCCAAGACATAGCTGCCTTGTGCATGCGGACAAGTGGAGGAAACAGAATTTACTACCTTCTGATGAGGAACTCGTGAAAGGATAGTCATTCTAAAGCCTAATATTGATAGTGAGAAAATGGTCTTTCCAAGGGGCCAACGAGAGGCCTGGTGGCCTAGAGTATTTTTCAGTGTCATAGCTCAAGGAAGTTGAAGAAAGGTAGTTATGCTTGCCTTGAAGAATTGTGCAAAGTAGGTTAGCAGCATTGCTTCCATTTTTGTGAAAGAGAATGCCTTTCTAATTTTAGAGTCTTTCAAGAGGTGGGGAGGCTTTTGTGTGAGGGGAAGATTTTCTCAATGCTCATTTCCAGAGGTGCCTGTGAAATCATTTTATATCCTGTTTGGGAAAGGAAGACAATGTGGTGGAAATGAAAAATGAGTTTGCGTAAAAAGTTATCTTGCCCAGAAGAAACAGCGGAAATGAGGCTCCACAGCCATGCTTACTACTATTTTCCCTAAGTTATAGAAATGTGTGTTATCAGTTCGATGCAGGTATTGGGCTTCTCTAACTGTAATGTGTCTCTTGATGTTAAACAGTTGAAACTATTTAGGATCATTAGAGAAAAGGGACTTTTTTTTTTAAACTCCTGGAGAGAGTTGAGTTTTCTCAGTTAGATTCACTGTAATTTTTTTTTAAGATCCAGCTTCCAGAGTGTTAAAACGTAGCTTATAAAAGTGACCATTTACATCCTAACTAGTTTTTCCTCTGGTAAAACAGCAAATATCCCAAATGCCAATACACTCTTCTCCCCACCCCCTTGCAAAAAAAAAAAAAAAAAAAATAGGACAGGTTTCTACCAAAGACTGCGGTGACTGGGGTCTCAGACTTTATGGGTTGGTAATTTAATGTAGCTTTAGTCCTAGCTGAGGTTGAATTATAGCCTAAGGATCCATTTTTCAAATTTTTTTAACCAAAGAATTTACATACATGATTATACTTTGAACTTTTAGTTTTGAGATAGAATTAATATGTAGCACTGTATATAGTTTAAGGTGAACAGCATAATGATTTGACATACATCACGAAGTGATTATCACAGTGTTTAGTGAATATCCATCATCTCATATAGATACAAAATTAAGGAAATAGAAAAAAAATTCCTTATGATGAAAACTCTGAGGATTTACTCTTAACATCTTTCACATATAACATACAGCAGTGTTAATTGTATTTATCATGTTGTACATTACATCCCCAGTGCTCATTTATCTTATAACTGGAAGTTTGTACCTTTTGATTGCTGTCATCCAATTCTCCAGGCCCCCACCTCCATGACCATTTTCTATGAGTTGATTGGTTGGTTGGTTGGTTTGTAAGTATACCTTACCCACAACACTTAGTTCCTGTTGTACAACATAGTGGTTTGATATTTCTATACATTGTAAAATGATCACCATGATCAGTCAAGCTATGTCACCATACAAAGATATCACATAGGTATTAATTATATTCCTCACACTGTACATTTCATACCCATGACTCATTTATTTGTAATGATGAGTTGTACCTTTTAATCTCCCTTAACTCTTTATTTCTTCCCCCCAACTCCCTTCTTCTCTGGCAACTACCTTTTTGCTCTCTGTATCTATAACTCTGTTTTTTTCTTTTTTTGTTATATATGTTCATTTCTTTTTTAGATTCCACCCCTATGTGAAATCATATAGTATTGGCCTTTGTCAGACTCTTTTATTTAGCAGAATACCTTCTAGGTCCATCCATGTTGTTAAAAATAGCAAGATTTCATTCTTTTTATGACTGAATAATATCACACTGTGTATATACACCACATCTTCTTTATCCACTCATCCATTGATGGGTGCTTAGGTTGCTTCTGTATCTTGGCAATTACAAATAATGCTGCTGTGAGCGTAGGGGTGCATATGTCTTGTCTAATTAGTGTTTTCATTTTCTTTGGATAAATAATCAGAAGTGGAATTGCTGGGTCACACAGTAGTTAATTTTTGGTCTTTTGATGACTCTACATACTGCTTTCCATAGTAGCTGTGCCAATTTATGTTCCCACCAATAGTGCATGAGGGTTCCTTTTTCTCCACATCCTTGCCAACACTTGCTATTTGTTGTTTTTCTAATAATAGCAGTTCTGACCAGTGTGAGGTGGTATCTCATTTTGTTTTTGATTAGTGATGTTGAGCATCTTTTCATGATCTTATTAGCCATCTGGATATTTTCTTTGGAAAAGATACCTATTCAGATCCTCAACCCATTTTTATTTTTTTATTTTTAAAAAAACTTTTATTAAAGTATAGTTGATTTACAATGTTTCTTCAATTTTTGTTGTACAGCAAAGTGACCTAATCACACACAGTTCCCTATGCTGTACATTAGGGCCCTATTTGCCCATCCATTCCAAATATAAGAGTTTGCATCCAAAAACCCCAAGCTGCCCTTCCATCACCCTCCCTCCTCCACCTTCCCCCTTCCCCCTTGGGAACCCCAAGTCAGCTCTCCTTGGCCGTGATCTGTTTCTTTTTTGTAGATAGGATCATCTGTGCCATATTTTAGATTCCACAAATAAGTGATATCATATGGTATTGATATTTTTCTTTCTGGCTTGCTTCACTTAGTATGAGAATCTCCAGTTTCATCCATGTTATTACAAATGGCATTAGTTTGTCTTTTTTATGGCTGAGTAGTAGTCCATTGTATATATGCACCACATCTTCTGCCCGTTTTAAAATCAGTTTTTTTTTTTTTTTCCTTTCAGGGCTGCCTCTGCTGCATATGAAAGTTCCCAGGCTTGGGGTTGAATCCAAGCTTCAGCTCCCGGCCCAAGCCACAGCCATAGCAATGTAGGATCTGAGCTGTGTCTGTGACCTACACCACAGCTCACGGCAATGCTAGATCCTTAACCCTCTTGAGTGAGACCAGGGATCAAACCCGCATTCTCATGGATACTAGTTGGGTTTGTTACTGCTGAGCCATGATGGGAACTCCCAGGTTGGTTTTCTTTTTTAGTCATACCCTTGGCATATGAAATTTCCTGGGCCAGGGATCGAATCCAAGCTGGAGCTGCAACACGGCTGCAGCAACACCAGATCCTTAACCCACTGTGCCAGGCTGTAATATCCACAGAGACAAGCTGGATATTAACCCACTGAACTACATCAGGAAATCCAGGTTTTTTTTTTTTTATGTCGAGTTGTATGAATCCTTTGTATATTTTGGATATTAACCTCTCATTGGGTATATCATTTGCAAATACCTTCTCCCTTAAAGTAGGCAGCCTTTTTGTTTTCTTGATAGTTTCTTTTGTCATGTAAAAGCTTTTTAGTTTGGTGTAGTTGTATTTGTTTAGGTTTCCTTGGTTTCCCTTGTTTGAGGAGACCTATTAAAAAATATTAGTAAGGCTATTGTCAAAGAACATACTGCCTATGTTTTCTCCTAGAAGTTTTATAGTTTCAGGTTTACAGTTAAGTCTTTAATCCATCTTTATTTTTGTGCGTGGCATGAGAGAGTAGTCCAGTTGGAGTCTTTTGCACATGCTGTCCAGTTTTTCCAACATCATTTATTGAAGAAGCTGTATTTTCCCCACTGTGTATTCTTGTCTGCTTTGTCATAAATGCACATAAGTGTGGGTGGTAATTGGTCTGTTTATATTTTCTATTTATTCTTGAGTCGGTCTTGGGTGCTTTATATAACTGTTCTTATGCCAGTCCTATGCAATTTGGATTACTGTAGCTTTGTAGTATAGTTTGGAATCAGGGAGCAGTTTACATCTAGCTTTGTTTTTCGCTATTTTGGGGTCATTTGTTTTTGTACAAATTTCTGAATTCTTTGTTCTAGTTCTGTGAAAAATGTGATGGGTATTTTGATAGGGATTGCATTGAATCTGTAGATTGCCTAGGCTAGTATGGTCATTTTAACAAAATTAATTCTTCCAATAGAAGAACACAGTATATCTTTTTTCTTTTTCCTTTTTGATCATTTTCAATTTCTTTTTTCAGTGTTTTATAGTTTTCCTAGTACAGGTCCTTTATCTCCTTAGTTAGATATACTTCCAAGTATTTTTTTAGGTGATTTTTAAAAAAGAGACTGTTTTCTTACTTTCACTTTCTGATAGTTCCTTGTTAGTGAATAGATACACAACAGATTTCTATGTATTAATTTGGCATCTTGCAACTTTACTGAATTCATTGAAGGTTTGTAGTAGTTTGTTGGTGGTGTCTTCAGGCTTTTCTATGTATAGTATCATGTCATTGGCAAAGAGTGACAATTTTACTTTTTCCTTGCCAATTTGGTTTTGTTTTTGTCTGATTGCATGACTAGGACTTCCAATATTATGTTGAATAAAAGTGATGAGAGTGGACATCCTTGCCTTAATCCTAATCTTAGAGGAAATGCTCTCAGCTTTTCACAATTGAGTATTTCATTAGCTGTGGATTTGTCATAGATGACCTTTATTATGTTGAGGTATGTTCCCTCTATGCCCATTTTCCAGAGTTTTTATCATAAGTGGATGTTGAGTTTTTTCAAAAGCTTTTTCTGCATCTATTGAGATGGTCATATGATTTTTTTTTTTATTTTCCCACTGTACAGCAAGGGGGTCAGGTTATCCTTAGATGTATACATTGCAGTTACAGGGTCATATGATTTTTATTCTTCATTTTGTTAATGTGGTATATTACATTGAATGAATTATGGATATTGAATGATTCTTGTATCCTTGGGATAAATCCCACTTAATCATGGTGTGTGATCCTTTTAATGTATTATTGAATTTGATTTGCTAGTATTGTGTTGAGGATTTTTACATCTATGTTCATCAGTGATTCTGGAGTGCAATTTCTTTCTTTCCTTTCCCTTTCCTCCCTCTTCATTCCTTCCTCTCTCTCCTTTTTTTCTTTCTTTGGTTTTGGTATGGAGGCATTTCTAGCTTTGTAGAATGAGTTCAAAAGCATTCCTTCCTCTCCAATTTATTGAAATAGTTTGAAAAAGTTAGATGTTGGCTCTTCTCTAAATGTTTGATAGAAGTCACATGTGTGGCTGTCTAGTCCTCAACTTTTGATTATTGGGATTTACTTATTTATTTGGCCACACCCATGGCATGTGGAAGTTCCAGGGCCAGGGGTCAAACCTACGCCACAGCAGCGACTTGAGCCACAGCAGCGACAACACTGGGACAACCCTGGATCCTTAATCTCCTGTGTGCAAGGGAACTCGGAGATTTTTAAAAATTACTGATTCAGTTTCATTACTGGTAATTGGTCTGTTTATATTTTCTATTTATTCCTGAGTCAGTCTTGGGAGAGTTTCATTTCTTGGAATTGGTCCTTCTAGGTTGTCCATTTTATTGGCATGTAATTGTTATAATCTTTTATGACCCTTTGTATTTATGTGGTTTTAGTTGTGACTGCCTTCATTTCTGATTTTATTGATTTGTGCCCTCTCTTTTTTTTGGCGAGTTTAGCTAAATGTTTTTCAATTTTATTTGTCTTTTCAATATACCAGCTCTTAGTTTCATTGATCTTTTCAATTGTTTTCTTAGTCTGATTTATCTCATTTATTTCTACTCTCACCTTTATGATTTCTTTCCTTCTACTAACTTGGGGTTTTGTTTTGTCTTTTTCTAGTTCCTTTAGGTGTAAGTTCAGGTTGTTTGAGATTTTTATTGTCTTCAAGTAGGCTTGTATCACTATAGAATTTCCCCTTTAAAATGCTTTTGTTGTGTCCTGTATATTTTAGATCATTGCATTTTCATTTTCATTTGTCTCCAGATACTTTTTGACCTTTGATTTCCTTAGTCACCTTTCACTTTGATTTCTTCAATGACCCATTGGTTGCTTAGTAGCATATTGTTTAGCCTTTTTGTGTCTGTGTTGTTGTTGTTTTTTTCCCTTATGTTTGATTTCTAGTCTCATAGTGCCATATTTGGAAAAGATGCTTGATGTGATTTCAGTTTTCGTAAATTTACTGAGACTGCTTTTGTGCCTTAGTATGTAATCTGTCCTGGAGGATGTTCCATGTGTTCTTGAAAAGAATGTATATGTAGATGCTTGTGGATGGAATGTTTTATATATGTGTTGATTCCATTTGGTCTATTGTGTTGTTTAAAGCCAGTGTTTCCTTACTGATTTTCTGTCTGGATTATTTGTCCATTGATGTAAATGGGGTATTAAAGTTCACTTGTATTAATGTGCTACTATCAATTTCTGCCTTTAATATTTGCTTTATGTATTTAGGTGCTCTTATGTTGCATGGATATACATTTAAAATTGTTATAGCTTCCTCTTGGATTGATTCTTTGATTATTATGTAATGTCATTCTTTGTCTTTTGTTAGAGTCCTTGTTTTAAGTTCTGTATATATTTTTTTACAAGTATTGCTACCCCAGCTTTCTTTTCCTTTCTATTTGTGTGGGATAACTTTTTCAGTCCTCTCACTTACAGTTTGTGTCTGTCTTTAGATCTGCAGTGAGTTTCATACAGGCCACATAGATGGATTTTGTGAATGTGTCCATTTAGCCACTCTGTATTTTGATTGGAGCATTTAGTCCATTTACTTCTAAAGTAAATATTGATAGGTATTTACTTATTGCCATTTTGTTAATTGTTTTGGGGTTGTTTTGTAGCTTTTTCTTTGTTCCTTTCTTTTGCAATCTTCCTTTGTGATTTGATGACTATCTTCAGTGTTTGGATTTCTTTCTCTTTTGATTGTTACTGTGAGGTTTATATATAGAAATCTTTATATATCTATATACCTATTTATATCTATATCTATGTATAATAATTGTTTTAAGTTGTTGATTTAATTTCAAATGCAGTTTACTTCACAACCCCACTTCACATTTATTGTTCTTTTTATTATTTTCCCACTGTACAGCAAGGGGGTCAGGTCATCCTTACATGTATACATTGCAGTTACAGTTTTTTCCCCCACCCTTTCTTCTGTTGCGACATGAGTATCTAGACATAGTTCTCAATGCTATTCAGCAGGATCTCCTTATAAATCTATTCTAGGTTGTGTCTGATAAGCCCAAGCTCCCAATCCCTCCCACTCCCTCCCCCTCCCATCAGGCAACCACAGGTCTCTTCTCCAAGTCCATGATTTTCTTTTCTGAGGAGATGTTCATTTGTGCTGGATATTAGATTCCAGTTATAAGTGATATCATATGGTATTTGTCTTTGTCTTTCTGGCTCATTTCACTCAGGATGAGATTCTCTAGTTCCATCCATGTTGCTGCAAATGGCATTATGTCATCCTTTTTTATGGCTGAGTAGTATTCCATTGTGTATATATACCACTTCTTCCTAATCCAATCCTCTGTCGATGGACATTTGGGTTGTTTCCATGTCTTGGCTATTGTGAATAGGGCTGCAATGAACATGCGGGTGCATGTGTCTCTTTTAAGTAGAGCTTTGTCCGGATAGATGCCCAAGAGTGGGATTGCAGGGTCATATGGAAGTTCTATGTATAGATTTCTAAGGTATCTCCAAACTGTTCTCCATAGTGGCTGTACCAGTTTACATTCCCACCAGCAGTGCAAGAGGGTTCCCTTTTCTCCACAGCCCCTCTAGCACTTGTTATTTGTGGATTTATTAATGATGGCCATTCTGACTGGTGTGAGGTGGTATCTCATGGTAGTTTTGATTTGCATTTCTCTTATAATCAGCGATGTTGAGCATTTTTTCATGTGTTTGTTGGCCATCTGTATATCTTCCTTGGAGAAATGTCTATTCAGGTCTTTTGCCCATTTTTCCATTGATTGATTGGCTTTTTTGCTGTTGAGTTGTATAAGTTGCTTGTATATTCTAGAGATTAAGCCCTTGTCAGTTGCATCATTTGGAACTATTTTCTCCCATTCTGTAAGTTGTCTTTTTGTTTTCTTTTGGGTTTCCTTTGCTGTGCAAAAGCTTTTCAGTTTGATGAGGTCCCATGGGTTTATTTTTGCTCTAATTTCTATTGCTTTGGGAGACTGCCCTGAGAAAATATTCATGATGTTGATGTCAGAGAGTGTTTTGCCTGTTTTCTTCTAGGAGTTTGATGGTGTCCTGTCGTATATTTAAGTCTTTCAGCCATCTGGAGTTTATTTTTGTGCATGGTGTGAGGGTGTGTTCTAGTTTCATTGCTTTGCATACAGCTGTCCAGGTTTCCCAGCAATGCTTGCTGAATAGACTTTCCTTTTCCCATTTGATGTTCCTGCCTCCCTTGTCAAAGATTAATGGACCATAGGTGTCAGGGTTTATTTCCGGATTCTCTATTCTGTTCCATTGGTCTGTCTGTCTGTTTTGGTACCAGTACCACACTGTTTTGATGACTGTGGCTTTGTAGTATTTCTTGAAGTCTGGGAGAGTTATGCCTCCTGCTTGGTTTTTGTTTCTCAGGATTGCTTTGGTGATTCTGGGTCTTTTGTGGTTCCATATAAATGTTTGGATTGTTTGTTCTAGTTCTGTGAACAATGTCATGGGTAATTTGATAGGGATTGCATTGAATCTGTAGATTGCTTTGGGTAGTATGGCCATTTTCACAATATTGATTTTCCCAATCCAGGAACATGGAATATCTTTCCATTTCTTTACATCTTCTTTGATTTCTTTGATTAAAGTTTTATAGTTCTCGGCATATAGGTCCTTGACCTCTTTGGTCAGGTGTATTCCGAGGTATTTGATTTTGTGAGGTACAATTTTAAAAGGTATCATTTTTTTGTATTCCTTTTCTAATGTTTCATTGCTGGTATACAGAAATGCAACTGACTTCTGAATGTTAATCTTATATCCTGCCACTTTGCTGAATTTATTAATCAGTTCAAGGAGTTTTGGGGTTGAGTCCTTAGGGTTTTCTAGGTATAGTATCATATCATCTGCATACAGTGACAGTTTGATCTCTTCTCTTCCTATATGGATGCCTTTTATTTCTTTTGTTTGTCTAATTGCTGTGGCTAAGACTTCCAAAACGATGTTGAAGAGCAGTGGTGAGAGTGGGCATCCCTGTCTTGTTCCAGATTTGAGTGAGAAGGCTTTCAGTTTTTCCCCATTGAGGATTATATTTGCTGTGGGTTTATCATAAATGGCTTTGATTATATTCAGGAATGTTCCCTCTATACCCACTTTGGCGAGGGTCTTGATCATGAATGGATGTTGAACTTTGTCAAATGCTTTTTCTGCGTCTATTGAGATGATCATATGATTTTTGACCTTTTTTTTGTTAATGTGGTGTATGATGCTGATTGATTTGCGTATGTTGAACCATCCTTGTGAACCTGGGATGAACCCAACCTGGTCATGGTGTATAATTTTTTTGATATGTTGTTGGATTCGGTTGGCTAAGATTTTGTTGAGAATTTTTGCATCTATATTCATCAATGATATTGGGCGATAGTTTTCTTTTTCGGTGGTATCTCTGTCTGGTTTTGGAATGAGGGTGATGGTGGCCTCATAGAATGTCTTTGGGAGTATTCCTTCTTCTTCAACCTTTTGAAAGAGTTCAAGGAGGATGGGCACCAATTCCTCTTTATATGTTTGATAAAATTCACCTGTGAAGCCATCTGGTCCTGGACTTTTATTTGTAGGGAGTGATTTTATGACCTCTTCAATTTCATTTCTAGTGATCGGTCTGTTCAGTTGGTCTGTTTCTGCTTGATTCAGTTTTGGCAGGCTGTAAGATTCTAGAAAATTGTCCATTTCTTCCAGATTGTCAAACTTGTTGCCATACAGTTGTTCATAGTATTCTCTTATGGTTTTTTGTATTTCTGCTGTATCCGTTGTGATTTCTCCTTTTTCATTTATAATTTTGGTTATTTGGGTTCTTTCTCTCCTCTTTTTAGTGAGTCTGGCCAGGGGTTTGTCAATTTTGTTCACCTTTTCAAAGAACCAGCTCTTGGTTTTATTAATTTTCTCTATTGTTTTTTGAGTCTCTATTTTATTGATTTCTTCTTTGATCTTTATAATTTCCTTCCTTCTGCTGACTTTAGGACTTTTTTGTTCTTCTTTTTCTAATTCGTTTAGGTGGAGGGTTAAGTTGTCAATTTGGGATCTTTCTTCTTTTTTGAGAAAGGCCTGGATTGCTATAAATTTCCCTCTGAGCACTGCTTTCGCAGCATCCCATAGATTTTGAGAGGTTGTGTCTTCATTATCATTTGTTTCAAGGTAGTTTTTAATTTCCTTCTTGATTTCCTCATTGACCCATTGGTTTTTTAGTAGCATGTTGTTTAGTCTCCATGGAGTAGGTTTTTTCTCTTTGCTTTTCCCATGGTTGATTTCTAATTTCCTGGCATTGTGGTCAGAGAAGATACTTGAGATAATTTCTATGCTCCTAAATTTATTGAGATTCACTTTGTGTCCCAATATGTGGTCGATTCTTGAGAATGTTCCATGAGCATTTGAGAAGGATGTGTATTCTGATTTTTTTGGATGTAGTGTCCTGAAGATATCAATTAAGTCTAACTTTTCTATTGTTTCCTTTAGGATCTCTGTTGCTTTATTGGTTTTCTGTCTAGAGGATCTGTCCATTGATGTGAGGGGGGTATTTAGGTCTCCTACTATGATTGTATTCTCATCAATATCTCCCTTTATGTCTGTTAATATTTGTTGTGTGTATCTGGGTGCTCCTGTATTTGGGTCATATATGTTGACAAGAGTAACATCCTCTCCTTGGATGGATCCCTTAATCATTAAATAGTGTCCTTCTTTGTCTTTCTTTATGCCTTTTGTTTTAAAGTCTATTTTGTCTGATATGAGCATTGCGACTCCTGCTTTTCTGTCATGTCTATTGGCGTGAAATATTTTTCCCCACCCTTTCACTTTCAATCTATATGTATCTTTTGTCCTAAGGTGAGTTTCTTGTAGGCAGCATATTGAAGGTTTTTGCCTTTTTATCCACTCAGCCACTCTGTGTCTTTTGATTGGGGCATTCAGTCCATTGACATTTAAGGTGATAATTGATAGATGATTATTTATTGCCATTTGAACCTCGTGTTCCAGTTGATTCTATGGTTCTCCATTTTTTTTTTTTGGTTGGATGGTCTCCTGTTATTATCTGCTTGAGTGGTTTTTTTTTTTCATTTTTTGCAAATGCAATATTTGGTTTTGGCTTGTGATTGCCCTGTTTTTTAAGTATGCTAACCCCTTCCCATAAATGTGTGTTTTAGCCTGATGGTCCTCCTGACATCCCTTGCCCACATTTTATGGTTTTGATGACTCTTTTTTAGTTTTTTCTTTTTAATTTTATTTTGTTTGAAGCATGTTCATGATTAAATCTGTATGCTGGCTTATTTGAGTGACTTCTCTCTGATTGCAGTTTCCTCAGTCCTAGTTCTTCCTCTTCTTCTTCTTTTTTTTTTCTTTTCTTTTCTTTTTTCTTCCCTTTCCTTCCTTTCTTTTTGGTTTAGAGAAGCCCTTTCAATATTTCCTTTAACCTGGGTTTTGTGTGGCTGTATTCTTTAAGTTTTTGTTTGTTGGGAAAAATTTTTATTTCCCCTTCTATTTTAAATGATATTCTTGCTGGATAGAGTATTCTAGGTTGCATATTTTTTCCTTTGAGCACTTTAAATATCTCTTGCCATTCCCTCCTGGCCTGTAGTGTTTCTGTAGAGAAATCAGCTGATATTCTTATGGGGGTTCCCTTGTAGGTAACATTCTGTTTTTCTCTTGCTGCCTTTAGGATCCTCTCTTTATCACTAACTTTTGCCATTTTTATTATGATGTGTCTTGGTGTGGGTCTGTTTGGGTTCAGTTTGTTTGGGGCCCTCTGTGCTTCTTGTATCTTGAATCCAGTATCCTTTAGATTTGGGAAGTTTCCAGCAATAATTTCTTCAAATATATTTTCCATTCCCTTATCTTTTTCTACTCCTTCTGGAATTCCTATTATGCGTAGATTGGCCCGCTTTATATTATCCCATAGGTCTCTTATATTGCTTTCCAGTTTTTTGATTCGGTTTTCTGTCTGTTGACCAGATTGAGTGATTTCCATTATTCTATCTTCCATATCACTGATTCGTTCTTCTGCATTATTCATTCTGGTTTTTACTGCCCCTAGTTCAGTTTGCATCTCTGCAAATGAATGTTCTAGTTTTTCTTGGCTCCTCCTTATATTTTCTAGTTCCTTTCTGAGGGTATCTGCATTACTGTTCATATCTTCTCTTAATTCCTTCAGTATTTTCACTTTTTCTCTTTTGAACTCCAGTTCTGTCAGACTGCCGAGATCTGTTTCATTGTTGACTGTTTTAGGTGAGTTCTCCTGTTGGTTTGACTGGGAGTGGTTTCTCAGCTTCTTCATCTTGCTTGTTGTTTTCTTTCTCCTGAGGGAGTTGTACTCTCCGTGATCGGGCAGTGTTTGCCTTGTCACTGCCGTGGAATATTTCCTGAGGGCTGGCGTTGTTGGTCAATCTTTTTTGAGGCAGTGTGGCTTTTCTGGAGTGTTGATGGGGCTAACAGTGTTTCTTTGAAGCAAAGGAGGACTTCCTGAGGGCAGACAGGACTGGGAGGTCCACACCGCGATGGTAGCAGATTTCACTTGTCCATGCAGAGCTTGCTCTGGTGTTTTTAGGCTGTGGGGTTCTTGCAGGGGGTTGGCGGTGTTGGGCAGCTGCTCCTCAGGGGTGCATCACCCCCTGGGGGCTGGAGCAGCTATCTGGGGCACTGAGAACCTGAGAGGCTCTTCCCTAGGGCAGCCCAACTCAGAAGGACAGCCTGAGAATGTAGGCGGATCTTTTCACAGTCTGGCTGAGCTTGTTGCAGCTTTTCTGGGCTGCAGGGGGTCCTGCCTGGAGCTGGCAGTCCTATGCAGCTGGTCCACTTGAGCATCCCCTGGGGGCTTGGGCAGGTAGCAGGGCCGTTGGAAACCGAAGAGGCTCCTCCCTGGGGCAACCCAACTCAGAAAAACCGTCCGAGAATTAGGCTGATCTATTCACAGCCTGGCTAAGCTTGTTCTAGCTTTTCTAGGCTGCAGGCCTTTTCTCGGGGGCTGGTGCTGTTTGGTGCTGCTTTGCGGAAGTGTAGCCCCTCCAAAGGGCAAGCAGGCCTGTGCAGGGACAGCCCCTGCGGTGGTAGGCTTCAGGCAATTGTTGAGGCCAGCCCTCCTGGATGGCAGGCAGCCCCAGGTCCGTGAGAGCGTAGGGCGTGGCGGGGGTGGGGGGAGGGGATGCACTGGGAAGCAGAGTTTTCAGCTAGCTAGCGGGCCTGTAAGCTTGCTGTGGCGTGGGGGGTATTCTATGGGGACCCACCCCTTCTTCTCTCCCCTCCCCAGCACAGGCGCAGACCAGGCTCTTCTCCCAGGTTCCCTCTGAGGCGGCTTTCCCCTTCCCCACTCCTGGAGTATTGCTCCCTTCCTCTGCGACAGCTTTGTTGTCTAGTCTCCCAGGCAGTCTCTGCCCCGTCAACTGGTTTCTAGACCTCCCAAGCAGTTTCCGCTCTGCCCCGCCCCCCTAGCCCGGGGACTAATCTCTGGAGCCGAGGTCTCGGTGCCCAGCCCCCACCCAGGCGGCGCCCCCCGGCCCTTTCTCGGGGACTAACCTTCTGCGGCGAGGTCTCGGTGCCCAGCCCCCCTCCCAGGCGTCCCCCGGCCCTTTCTCAGGAATTAACCTTTAGCAGCGAGGTCTCGGTGCCCAGCCCCCCCCCACCCAGGCGTCCCCCGGCCCTTTCTCAGGGATTAACCTTCGGAGGCGAGGTCTCGGTGTTCAGCCCCCACCCAGGCGTCCCCCGGCTCCCTCTCGGGGACTAACCTTCAGCGGCGAGGTCTCGGTGCCCAGCCCCCACCCAGGCGTCCCCCGGCCCCCTCTCGGGGACTAACCTTCGGCGGCGAGGTCTCGGTGCCCAGCCCCCCTCCCAGGCATCCCCCGGCCCTTTCTCAGGGATTAACCTTCGGAAGCGAGGTCTCGGTGCCCAGCCCCCACCCAGGCGTCTCAATTTTTGGTGACTGTGCCCGTAGTTCAGATGGTCCGTTGGGTTCTTGATCGGCTTTTCCGTACTCCAACTTACTGCTACACTCTTCTCTGCATCTGGAGATTCCTCTGGTTCGTTTGATCTTTCGCCCGGTAGGTGACTTTCCAGGGTGTGGGATCCCTTTCTCCTCCGCAGTTCCCTTTCGGGAGCGCCCGTCCCGCTGGGATTCACCTTTTCTCACTCTCCTCTTTTCTCCCGTTCTGCCCAATAATGTCACGAACTTCTTGCCGTTATTGGAGTTTAGGTTCCTCTGCCAGCGATTGGTTGCTGTTCTGTGCAAGTCATTTATTCTGTAGATGTGCTTTTTTTGTTGTATTTGTGGGAGAGGGCGAGCGTGTCTCCCTACTCCTCCGCCATCTTGTCCTCTGACATTTATTGTTCTTGACATTCTATGTGTACTTTTGTATTGCATGTCCCTTAACTACTTATGGAGGATATATATGACTTTACTATTTCTGTCTTTTAACCTTCCTACTGATTTGTAAAAAGGTTGATCTACTACCTTTATTGTATATTTGTCTTTACCATTGATATTTTTCCTTTTGTGGTAAGGTAGAGGGAAGATTCCAAAATGGTGCTTGCCAGCATCAGTGTCTTTGTGGTGGGATGAGCTCCACAAAATGGTTGCTGCCAGTGTTTATGTCCCCAAAGTATGTCCCAGTTGCCTCTTGCCTCTCAAGGACACCCTCAAAGATTAACATGTGGGTCTGACCCAGGCTTCTTTCAAATTACTGTTTCTGCCCTGGGTCCCTGAGTGTGTGAGACTTTTATGTACCCCTTAAAAGTGAAAATTCTATTTCCTGCTGCCTCCTGGTTCTCTCAAAAGGAAGCCTCATTGGTCTTCAAATACAAATATTCTGGCAGCTCATCTTGGTGCAGGACCCCTGGGCTTGGGAACCCAATGTCAGGCTCAGAATCCTTGCTCCTTGGGGAGAACCTCTGCAGTTGTAATTATCCTCCCATTTGTGGGCCACCTATCTGGGCATGTGGGTCTTGATTATACCAAGTCTCTGCCCTTCCTACCTTTTAGGAATGCAGAATATTTTTGTTGTTGAAGATCTGTTTTTGCTAGTCTTCAGGTTGTTATCTATAGTTGCTCTGTAAATAGTTGTAATTTTGGTGTGCCTGTGGGAGGAGGTGAGCTAAGAGTCATCCCATGCTGCCCTTGGCCACCTGATTCTATCAGATTTTTAGTGAGTGATTAAGTTTCCATTAACTTTTGAAAACAAAATGAAGACAACAACAAAAACTTTCTTTCCATACTCTTTTGTATTAGTTTCCTAGGGCTGTTGTAATGAAGTACCACAAACTGGGTGGCTTAAAACAACATAAATTTATTCTCTTAAAGTTCTGGAGCCTAGGAATCTGAAATCAAGATGTTGACAGGACTGTCTCCTTCTGAGACTCTAGGTAGAATCCTTCCTTGCCTCTTGCTAATTTCTGATGGTGGCTGTTGATCCTTGGCATTCTTTGATTTACAGCTGCATCACTGTGATCTGTCCCTGTTTTCAAATGGTATTCTCCCTGCTTGCTTTTATCTTGATTAGGTTTTTTTTTGCCCTTATTATAGGAACATCTATCATTGGATTAAAGGCCAGTACTCCAGTATGACCCCATCTTAACTACAGTTGACCCTTGAACAACATGGGTTTAAACTGTTTGGGTCCATTTATATATGAGTTTCCCCCCCCCCCCAAAAAAAAACTAAATACAGTAGCACACAATTTGCAGTTGAATCCTTGTGTAGAACTGTGGATGTAGAGGAACCATGCATATGAAGGGCTGACTATGAGCTATATGTGGATTTTCAGCTACATGGAGGGTTGGTACCCCAATCCTTGTACTGTTCAAAGTTCAACTGTAATTACATCTGCAATGACTGTTTCCAGTCTGAGGTACTGAGGATTAGGACTTATCTTTTTGGGGGACACGAGTCAACCCATAACACCTTCTAACAATTGCCCTATATCACTCTCCACTTCTTAATTCTACATTTGATGAGTGAGTTATATGTAATCACTGACTATACTTTTACTCCTCAATGCACTGAAATAAGTGCCTATTATCATCACTCCTCTAAACCTACTTTTACTAACCTCATTCTACAAGGTCTAGTGGAAACTTTTTCTTAAAATGCTTTTTATTTTTTCCATTATAGCTGGTTTACATTGTTCTATCAATTTTCTACTGTACAGCAAAGTGACCCAGTCACACATATGTATATATATTCTTTTTCTCACATTATCCTCCATCATGCTCCATCACAAGTGACTAGATATAGTTTCCAGTGCTATACAGCAGGGGGTCTCATTGCTTATCCATTCCAAAGGCAATAGTTTGCATCTATTAACCCCAGATTCCCAGTCCATTCCACACCCTCCTGAAACTTTTGTTTTTATCTTGCCCTTTTAGAAACATTTGACATTGTTGCCCACTCCCTTTTTGAGCCTCTTTTCCTGTGACTCTGAAATCTCTTTGTTTACTTCCTACTTCTAGAAACTCTTTGTCCTTGTAGCTGCCTCTTCTATCTCTTAAATGTAGGTGTTCAAGGTTCTGTTCTAGGTCCCCTTCTCATGCCACATAATTTCTCCATATTATCCATCCTGATGGTTTAACTTACTAAACACTTGCAGATGACTTTGAAATCTCTGTCTTCAGCTACTTTCTCTTTCCTGAGTGTCACAACCATCTCAAGTGTCTCCCCAGTAGATCAACTTGGATGTCCCTTATGCATATCAAAGGTGAAGTCATCTTTCCATAACACCTGATCTCTCTTGTTTTTTGTGTTTTAATTATTTCAATCCAACTGATTTTATTTTGATTTAAGGAATGGAGTAGGGCTGCAACCGTGAATTATATTTCAAATGATTAGCTGGTTGGTGGAAACTCATTTATTGCATGATTTTTCTTAAACTTGAAATGCCACTTTTATCTCAGACTGTATATTTGGTTAAGTCTATTGTCATTTTGTCTAATCGTATTCAGTGATCTGTGTATCTATTTTTTTATTACAAGAAGTTTTAATTATTGAAGCTACATAATGTTTTAATAGACAATGACTATACTCTTAAACATTTGACCTATCTCCCCTTTATTGTTTTGATTTTTCTTTGTAAGTAGAAACCTCTTATCCTATACAATTTTCATGAGTGCCATACACTGTCCTAATTTTTTCTGCCTGTTGTGGGATTCTAGTACTTGGCTGGACACTGTGGTGTTAATTCTAATGGGAGTCTTTGGGAAAGGAGAGAATGGCTTCTCCGAAAGCCACAGTTATTTTAGCCAAATCAGTTAGAAATGCTCTGTGGCTGCTTCTCTAGATGGAGTGGAAATTTGCAATTGTGGTATTCCCAGCTCCATAATCTACCATGCTGCAGCCCTGTTTCTCACCTTCAGACATTTCTAAAAGCATCAGAAATCCAATTTCAACCTTTGTTCCTAATGAGAATACAAAGGCTACTACCATTTGACCTGGGACCCTTGGGTAACAGGCTGTGTGTGTAGAATACCATGATGGGGTGTTCCTTTTAAGATTTTGTGTGTGATTTACTTTTGTGGCTGACCATCTTTTGGGCTTTTTTGTATATCCCATTTTTTTTTCAAAGGGAAATTAACTAAAAACACAAAACATTTTAATGTATATCTAGGATATAACATTTTATTTTTCTGCCAATAAGAAGCAAGCTTAGCTATTTGGTCGCAGTTTTTGCACTCTCTAAGTCCTTTTAATTGCAGCCATTGTGATTTGACTCTGCTGTCTCTTATCTCTGGACTAGCATTTTGGGGTGAGCTACTGACCTTAGCTATATCTATATTATCTATGTCTGTATATTTCTATCTTCTTTTGGGTGTTCCAAGTACAGTGTCTTTAAAATGAAAGTCATAGTCCTCCCTGTGAAACTTCTTTTCTTTTAGAATTTCTTCTTTTGGTAAATGACCACCCACCTCCAGAAATCTAATAATCAGTGTCAGTCATTTTCTGCAGCTATTTTAAGAGCCTCCTAACTGTTTTTCCTGCTTCCTCTTCTGTTCCTCTTCAACGTATTCTCTACCCAGTAGTTGAGAGAACTTTCTAAAATACAAATCTTCTCATACTATCTTCTGTCATGTTCTATCCCAAGAGATTGAATATAGTTTCCCGTTCTGTACAGTAGGATGTCATTGCTTATCCAGTCTAAATGTAATAGTGTGTATATACATATGACTGGGTCATTATGCTAAACAGCAGAAATTGGCACAATATTGTAAATCAACTCTACTTAGAAAAAGACAAAAACAATACAAGTCTTATCACAGCAAATTCCTACTTAAATCTCTTTAATGGCCTTCCATGGCTGTTAGAGTAAATATAAATCATCCCACCATACCCTGCAAGCCCTGAATACTCTACCTACCCTTTCTTTTTTCTACTTTCTCCACATCCTATTCACTGACAGGGAAATTTTTCCTTGTAAATACATTCTGGATGTATCAATAGAGATCTCCATCTCTAGTATCACCACCTCATTTCAAGCCACCATTTTTTCTATACCTCATGTTAATTTTTTAGGTGACTAAATAACTGGTTTTCCTTATTCCATTCTTATCTCCCTTAGGTCCATCTCCTCATAGCAGTTAGAATAAACTGTTAACTAGAGATATATTCTTCTAACTGATCTGTTTTTAACTTGACTTATTTATATACAGCATAAAAAGCCATCTTTTTAGCATAACCTACAAGGCCCTCCATGATCTTTATCACTATGATTTTCAACCATGTCTCAGTATTCATTCTCCTTGTACTGTAGCTTTAACAATAATTATGATAATAATAATCATCATCCCAAATATTACTAACAGTTACCAGTTATTAACCATCTTCAATATACCAGCTCTGTAACTACCTTTAATTCTCAAAACAATTTTTCTATTTATTATGGAACCACTGATATAACTTCACTATTAATTGAATACTAGCTGTTGGTTTGAGATAAAAATATTCTTTATAATGTTAAGTGATTATCCTATTTCAAGTTTACTAAGAGATTTCACTAGGAATACAACATAAAATTGAATAAATATCTTTAATATACATTAAGATATAGATAATTCTTCATTGCTTTGTTAATATGGAATATATTATGGTTGTAGATTTCTAATATTAAATTGGAGGAATTTTACTTGTGATGGTATTTTAATATATTGCTATATTTGATGGGTAAATATTCTATGTGTTTATGTGTGTGCATGCGCATGTGTGTATGTGCTGCATTTATCAGCTTCGATATCAGATTTGTGTTGCCCTCATAAAAATGGTAAATTTATTCAGTATTCTTTAATTGCCTATTTCATATCTGTCTCCCTCAGTAGATTATAAGCCCCATGAAGGCAGAAATCATGACTAGGCATAATCCTGGCACATAATATTATAATAAATATTTACTGAATATTTAACTGAATCCTCATTTTATTGATAGAAAGCTGAGACAGTGTTTAATCAATTTTCCTTGGTTCATACAGTTAGAAAATGGCAGAGCTGGTCCTAGGATTGTATAAATAAAGCTTAATGGCCCAGACTTGAGTAGGACTATAGAGTGCATGGCTTGGAAATTTGGGTTTATCATTAGTATTTTAAAAATGAAAATCAAGTCTCAAAGTAGTCCAGTAAGTATCTTTTCTTGTCTTGGTTCAGACTTGTAGGCACCATTCTGGCTCCAGAGTCTTCAGCTTCTTTATTACGCTGCTTCTTAAACTACTTGAAGTTCCTCATAGATGCAGGGTTTCCTATATAAATGTATTGTCCAAAGTGGGACAATTTTGAGAATAAAAGGGGCTGCTGTTTATAACTATGCTTGGATACACACATGATGTGTTGTCGCTCATATGCATACCTTTGCTCATGCTGTGCCCCCTGCCTGAAATGTCATGTCTCCTTCTTTGTCTAACCAACTGTTAGTAATTGTTCACATGCTTTCTGCCCTGGGAGGCTTTGTCAGGTTCCTCCCCTCCCCTGTTTTACCCTTGTGTGTCTTCAGCACTTTGTGATTGCTCCATTCCAAGACCTATCATACTCTCCTCTGTGTTCATCTTCCTGATAGACTATGAACTGCCTGAGAGCGGGGACCATATCTTTGTTTCCCCTTGGTGTCCCTGGCGGTGCTTGGCACGTTGTAAGCACTCACTAATTTTTTGTTGAATATGTGAATGCATAAATAGAGGGACGAACAGCAAAATCAAATTGTTTTCTCCATACCAGTGAACTGCTATCTTTTGTGAAGGAAGTAGGACAGGAAAATATGTTCATGGTTTCCACTTGACATGAATGACTGACAACTCTGCACTGTTAGCCCTTTAGGAAACATTTGGGCAGCAATAGATGGCCTCACCATACTGTGAGGTTTGCTCAAAGGTACCCTAAACAATACAACTTCATTAGTGTGTCATACTACCTGGAATGTCACATCACAGCCATCCCTTCAGGATGAATACTGTCTCCAGATGGCCACTCCTAAAATGTTACATATATTATCTGAGAGGAGTGGCTACTCAGCCTTCTAAATGACCACTATTTATTCTACCCACTTATATTTTTCTGGGAATTGAATATATGTGGAGTGGATGAATTTGGGTGGCAGTTTGGGAGGTCCAGTGGTTGGAATTTCCCTTGTCTGTAATTATTTAACCATGTGATAGATACCTGTTTCCTGTATTGTGCTGTGAGCTCTGAGTGCAAAGATATGTCTTCTTTGTGAAGCAAAGCTCTTAGAATAGTTCCTGGCCTATAATAGGTGTTCAATAATATTTATTGAATGATGATTCTGGCTTATGTACCACTTCATATGTTTTTATAGGCCTTATATCATTGACTCATTTGTTGATTTACATATTGTTGGATCCTGTTTTTACACAGCCTCTCTAGAACTGAGCTTGCCCACCCTCAAGACTGACCACTGCATGATCTTTATCACCAACTGGAGCCCTAATTTGTTTTGTATCCTCAAGCTTGGTTTGTGTGTGTGTGTAGGCCACACCTCCAGGCCCCTGGGTGCTTAGGGAGCCACAGCCTTCCTACAAACCCTTTCTGTTGTGAACTTCAGATAACCCTGTTTAGTTCTTACCAATTCCCCTTCTCCACCTTCTTGGGATTGGATTTGGCTTCTTTTAAATGTGTTACCATAGTTTATTTACAATGTTGTGCTGATTTCTACTGTACAGCAAAGTGACGCACTCACGCATGTATATACATTCTCTTTCCTATATTATCTTCCATCATGGTCTAACCCAAGAGACTAGATATAGTTCTCTGTGCTGTACAGTAGGACCTCATTGCTTATTCATTCTAAATGTAATAGTTTGCATCTACCAACCCCAAACTCCCACTCCATTCCCCTCCCCCTTGGAAACCACAAGTGTGTTCTCTATGTCTGTGAGTCTGTTTCTGTTTTGTAGATAAGTTCCTTTGTGCCATATTTCAGATTTCTCATATAGGTGATATCATATTGTATTTGTCCTTCTGACTTCACTTAGTGTGAGAATCTCTAGTTGCATACATGTTAATACAAATGGCATTATTTCATTATTTTTTATGGCAGGGTAGTATTCCATTGTATATATGTGCCTCATCTTCTGAATCCATTCATCTCTCAGTGGACATTTAGGTTGCCTCCATGTCTTGGCTCTTGTGCTGCAGTGAACATGCAGGTGTATGTATCTTTTTGAAGTACAGGAGTTGGATTGCTGGATCACATCGTAGTTCTATATTCAGTTTTCTGAGGTACCTCCCTACTGTTTTCCATAGTTGTACCAATTTACATTCCCATCAACAATGTAGGGGGGTTCCCTTTTCTCCACACCCTCTCCAGCATTTGTTTTTTGTAGACTTACTAATGATGGCCATTCTGACCAGTGTGTGTACCTCATAGTAGTTCTGATTTTCATTTCTTTAATACTTAGTGATGTTGAGAGCATTTTTTCATGTGCATACTGGTCATCCATATGTCTTCTCTGGAGAAATGCCTATTTAGATCTTCTGCCGATTTTTTGATTGGGTTGTTGTTGTTGAGTTGTATAAATTGTTTGTATATTTTGGAGATTTAAGTCCTTGTCGGTTGCATCATTTGCAACTATTGTCTCCCATACTCCCATTCTGTAAATTGTCTTTTTTTATGGTTTCCTTTGCTGTGCAAAAGCTTTTGAGTTTAATTAGAACCCATTGGTTTGTTTTTGTTTTTATTTCTGTTGCCTTGGGAAACTGACCTAAGAAAATATTTGTATGGCTAATGTCAGAGGATGTTTTGCCTGTGTTTTTTTTTTTTCTAGGAGTTTTATGGTGTCTTGTCTTATATTTAAGTCTTTAAGCCATTTTATTTTTGTGCATGCTGTGAGGGTGTGTTCTAGTTTCATTAATTTACATGCAGCTGTCCAGTTTTCCCAGCACGACTTGCTGAAGAGACTATCTTTTTCTCATTTTAAATTCTTGCCTCTTTTGTCAGAGTTTAATTGACCACAGGTGTCTAGGTTTATTTCTGGGTTCTCTATTCTGTTCCATTGTGGATCATGTTTCTTGTATGCTCAGGGTTCTGGGTGTGGCTCTCAAGAAGAAGGTTGGGTTATAATTTTCAGTTTAGAGTGTGAGCTTCTTACTTTCAGGCACCTTGTTTTGTTCATTGCTGTACTTCTCATATCTAGGATGTTTTTTGGCAGGTTTTCAGTACATTCGCAATGAAATGGAGCCCTTTCCTGGGAAGGCATAACTGCCATTAGGAGGGGGATGGTCTTGGACATTAGTAGTAATAGCCACCTTAGCTACTATTTATGTTTTGAATATTTTGTGCCAAGCCTTGTCCTAAGCATTTTAAGAACTTTTTTCCTAATTGGCATAATGATTTTATGAAGCAGATGGTTCTATCTCCTTTTTACATTACTAAACTGAGGCTCAGAGAGGTTAGCAACATGACTAAGGTCACATAGTAAGTGGTGACAAACCCACACTGTTGATTCCAGAGCCCTCATACTTTCTTTTGGTGTTTTTTTTTTTTTCTTTTTTTTTTTTTTAGGGGCCACACCTGAGGCATATGGAGGTTCCCAGGCTAGGGGTCTAATTGGAGCTATAGCTGCCAGCCTACGTCATAGCAATGCCAGATCCAAGCTGCGTCTGTGACCTACACCACAGCTCACAGCAACGCTGGATCTTTAACCCACTGAGCGAGGCCATGAATTGAACCTGCAACCTCTTGGTTCCTACTTGGATCTGTTTCCACTGCTCTGCGATGGGAACTCCCAAAGCCCTCATACTTTTCTAATTCATCACAGGAGCGAGCACTGCACAGGTGGCAGTGGAGTGGCAATTTGGGAGGCACAGGTGGGTTAAAGAGGTGGTATAGGTACTAAAGATAGACTCCATTGCCTGACAAGTTTACCAAGTAACAATTCTGTTGCAATTTGAATCTGAAGTTTTGCTGTAACCAGAAGAGTCGGGCTGTCCATCTCTTAAGAAATCGGCAGCTCGGTAAGCACTGAGAGCAGACCAGGCACTGAAGGTGGGCAGCCTGTGCTGGGAGGTGGCTCTCTGTTATTCGCAAACCACTCTGTGCAGCCTGCTCAGGGTGCTGGATTTAGTGCTTATGTAGGATTTTAAGCTGAGGGAAATTATTTAATTTTGGATTATCTGTTTGGTTCCCTAAGATAAAACCTCAGATTGATTCATGTATGAAATTTGTTCTTCCTCATTCTGCTTCTCTTCCTTTCTCTCTTTCTTTCCTCCTCCTCCACCTCCCTCTCTCCCTCTTCTTTCTTTCTCCCTCAGCAGTAGATCTATTGAAAACCTTTTTGGGGGTAATTTATTCTATTTGGTGGAATTTGAATGGAAAATGAACCAAAATACAAAGTTAATTGTGTTAGATTTTTTTTTTTTTTTGAAAAAATCCCTGAAATGCAAAGGAAATGCTGAATTATGGGGAGATCACTCAAATACCCTTGCCAGCTTTGGCTGATTTGGAGGTAGGTGACATTATGGGTTGACTGGCAGTTTGTAAACATTCTAGCCTCTTACTTTTTACCCAGGATGCTAAGAACCTCATCTGTTCGTAATACATTTCAAGGAGGATTGGGCCAACCTACTGTGACTGGAAATTGCAGATAGTGTTTAGAATAGTGGGAAACCAATGCCTTCCAGTCCAGGGAGAAGTACCTGGGGCAATCAATTCACTGACCAGGACTGGTGGTGAGCCTGTTATGTCTTGAATGTGTTTCCAAAATCAGTGGGCATTTGCCTTTTTCAAAGGTGCAAAGAAGGAAAACAGTTGGAAATACAGAGGAGTAGGCATGCGGTCTTTCAAAGTTTGACTCCCTAAAGGGGAAGTAGTTACTTGGTAGCAGGTAACTATTGCTATTCTCCTTGCACATCAAAAGATGTCTCATTACACCCAACATGTTCCTTGTGATACAATCAGACTGGTCAATTTATGTTCAACCTGCTCATTCTTGCCTTTGTGTCTTTCTTTATGCTGTACTTTTTGCCTGGATTACCTTTCCTATTCTTTCCTAGGTAAGTCCTCACCTTTCTCCATTTCCTTCTTTTGCTCTTTTTTTTTCTTCTTTTCCTCTTCCTATTTTCCCTTTTCCTCTTCTCCTTCTATTCTGAATAGCTACAAAACACCAATGACAATAAAAACAATGGCTTGCAGTTAATGATTACCTAAAGAGTTGCATTCAAATCCTTATATACGCTAAACAGAAGTTGCCTGAATGATCTCTCTTGAGAAAAAAATTTTCTTTTATGATCTCACGTATAAGGGATCTGTATAACAACAGTTGAAGACCCAAAATAGCTCTCAGGTACTGCTTAAATGATTACCAACCATTAACAGAAGGAATATTCCAAAAGAATGAAGAAAAATTGTGCAATGAGATGGGAATACTGAGGTTCAGAAAGGTTGAGTAACTTATTTAAAGTTAAGTATCTAACAAATAGTGGTGCTGGGATTTGAACTCATGTCAGTATTATTCCAAAGACCACTGTACAAATTGCTCTCCTGCTCCTTAGATCTAGCCCAATAAGTCCACCTTTAGAACTCTAATTCAGCAAGTTGGCCAGTAATCCAAACAATATAAGCACAGTCTGAACTACTGAATCTAAAACTTGAATATACAGTTGAACCTTAAGCAACACAGGTTTGAACTGCACAGGTCCACTTAATATACACAGATTATTTTTCAATAAATATGTACTAAAGTAATAGTGCTACATGACCCATGGTTGGTTGAATCCGTGGATGCAGAACCACAAATAAAGGGGCAGACTACAGAGTTAAGGTGGATTTTCAATTGTGTAGAGAGTCTGCACCCTTCACCCTTGCATTGTTCAAGGGTTCACTGTACACTGTCACAAATTATCTTTTAATTATTTCATGTGAATAAGCTTGATTTTTTACCTCTAGGTTTAAGCTTTTAAAAAAAAAATATACAGTGCTGGGCGTACTGTAGGTACATATGACATACAATTCATCTTAAAGAAGAGAGGCCAAGCTGTGGTTCTGTAAGTAGAAATTCTAGAGACAAAGGTGTTTTTTTTTTTTTTAACCTAAAGCCAAAACAATTGGAGAAAACCTAAAAATCCATATAACTGTGCTATCTGGGTTTGTCTGGGAAGAGGTGAGGTGACATGAGGGAACTAGATCAAGACAGTGCAAAGAAGGGTGGTTTGGTGGATTTTTCTCTTCATTGATCAACAGATGTTGTATTGACAGATCTCAAGCACATACAAGCACATTGACTAGATTAGCTGAATCATTCAGTTAATAACCAGTCATAGAGCAGATAAGACAATATCTAGATAATTAAAATTGGCTTTATAGATGTGCCTCATTCTATAAGTTAATCAATTCCTGAGAAGTAGATGTTGATGCAAACCCTCTCTTTCCTCTTTAACTTGTGTTATCGGTTCAGATGTGCTTTGCCTTCAATTGGCATTAAGGTATAAGATATTAGCTTTAAGTTTTTGTCTTTCTCACTTCCCTGTCAAATAGGCGACTTCTTTAAGAAGGCCTAAATCCAAAAATACTGAAAATTTTAAAACTTATTTCCCTTATGAAATCATTGACAATATTTCTAGACTTAGTTTTCCTTAAATATATTAACTAGTGTTGGATTATAACATTCCCATTGGCATATGCGTATAAAATATATAAATATGTGAAGGAAGCTGTAATTAATCTATAAGCCACCCATAAGTGTATTGAGTTCTGGTATTGAAAGGACCCTTTGGTGAAAGCCTTTTGAAATGGAATTATCACCTGTTATTTATTGGCATTTGTCTTTTGGAGTTTTGTTCCATTGAGTTCTCTTAAAATAGAGGTTGCCTCTCTGCCAGGTTTTCCCAGCCTCAGCACTATTAATATTTTGGGCCAGATAATTCTTTGTTGTAGGGGTCTGTTTTGTACATTATTGGATGTTGAGCATTGTCCCGGGACTCTTACTTCTGGATGCCATAGCATCTCTTCCCCCAGACTTTTTGGTGACAATCAAAAATGTCCTCATACTTTGCTAAATGGCAACAAGAGGTAAAATTGTCCCAGGTTGATAACTACTGCACTGGGTAGATCTTGAGTATTAACATTATATATTAAAATAATAATATTTACATAACACTTGTTTGTGGCCGGGAATAAGTGTTTTGTGTGTATAACCCTAACAATTCCAAAAGTGAGTGCTTTTATTATCTCATTTTAGAAATAAGAAAATGGAGGCAGAGAGTGTTTAAGTAACTTGGGGAAGATAGTTGTGCCAGGATTTGAATCCATGCTGACTGACATCAGATTCTATCCTCTGAAACACTACACTACATCCATAGTTCATAACTCTATGATGGAATGGCCAGATAACAGAACTTTTTAGGAGAAACAATATTTGCATTCTTTCCTAGTTATCCACATTGAACATTCAGAGGAATATTGTTCATGGTCTACAGTGGGCCTGCCATAGAGGGCCAGGATTTCAGATAAAGGCAAAAATATTATAGTTTTTTTTTTTTTTAAAACCTTTAAAAATTTTTCTATATGAACATTTATGGGCGTACTCTTGGTTACTAACCACTTTTGATTGAGTCAGTGAATGCTGCTATTTGACAGACTGACTGTGGTATATGTATAGGCCGGACCCATCTTATGCTGACTCAAGGGTTGAACACTGATAGTGGGTTCTATTTCAGTACTTTCATGAAAGATAATGTTACTTTAGCTGAACTTAGTAAGCTCACATTGCCCAGAGCTTAATCACCCAGCCCAAAGAGTGAGAGTAGTTCCAAAATTCCATTGTTTTCTTCAGGACATTTATGCAAAATTTTCAGGTATGAACTTTGGGTAGTTTGCAGATCAGGGAGAGACTGAAAATGTAAACTAGGACTCTTTCTTACATGAATAACAGGTGAGATTGAAAGTCTTAAATTTGATCTCTTTTGATATTGGGTCTGATTATTCTACAAATAGGTAGCACCAGACCCTCGATCAGTCACAGCCTAAAGAAATACAGATGGCTGGAAAGCCTATATTAAGTAAGACAGTTTTGTTTTGTAATTCATTGCATTACTTTCTTCCTTCATTCACAATTTTTTGAGTCATTATAGCATAGATATTAAGACACTGACTCTCAAATCACATTCTACATATGACACTATTCAGTTGTATGATCCTGAGCAAATTGCTTAATCTTTCAGAGCCTCAGTTTCCCATTTGTAAAATTAAGATGTGAATGGTATTTATTTCAACTCTTTCTTTGAGTACTAAATAGAGAAATATACATAAAGCTCAATAGGTATTATCTATTTGTAGTATTGTGTACCTATTATGTCACTGTGTGTCTACTAGGGGATAGAAAACAAGGACATGAACTACAGAACAAGGCAGGAGGTGATATGTCATGAAAGGAGGAAAGATAAAATGCTCTAGTAGTTCAGAAGAGTATGGGAATCCTTCTGGGTGGAGAAACAAGGAAGGAATCATAGATGAAGTGACAGCCAAGCTGAGCCTTGAAGGAAAGAGAATTAAGGCATACAGTGGTGGGAATGCTATTTCTAGAGTTGGCTATAAATACCTACTGGGACTGGATTGCAAATGATGACTCATCCTGTTCTTCTTGATCATCCTAGTGATTTTCAGAGAGGAAATCCATAATGGTAGAAAAATCCTGCCTACTGGTGTGTCTCCTCTTTTATTTTTCATAGAGAGCATAGTAGTAAGGCATTCTTATTTCCTTCTGCAATGATAGAGGCACTAAGTTTTCAAGGTCAAATAGTCAGCCTTAAATTAGACACAGGTCCATGAACTCTAAACAATCAAGCACCATGTACATTTTCACTCAGTATTACTCTCACCCGATGTTATGTAGTACTTTGGGGTACTGAAGAAATATGTCCCTAAAGAAATTACTGTCACAATGGGAAATATGATATAAATACACTAAATAGTGTTATAAATAATATAGAATCCAATATTCATCTATGTGGTGTGGACTCTAACAGAAGGTCTGAAAAAAAGATTGATCAGTGGAACCTGGGATGATTTTGGAAAGAAGGCTTCATGGAGGTATAAGAACTTGAGTTTTAGATTGGGAGGGGAGAAGAGAGCTTTTGAGATATGGAAATTTATTTAGCAAAGATGGTAATTCATGAATGAAGATAATGTCTTTTATTTCGTGTATTAAAATTTCAGTGATGTGCCTGCATCTCTTCTACTGAGTGATCTTTGCAGACATGTGTTTGTATCTTTCCTGTCCTAATGCCATCCACTCCAGGTGGTGTATAAACTGTGTATATAATTGGGGTACTTTCTCAGACTCCTGCTCTTGCTAATCCTTTCCTCCATCCAGAAACTATGCGTGCATGAGCTAAACGAATGTCATGTCATTGAAAGGACTAATTCTCCATTTCTAGACATTTCAAGAAAATAATATTGGCTCATTTCAAAAAGGGGTCTTTCAAAGCCAGCACATTTCTTTGACATTCTTCTCCTTCTCCCCCTTCAGTGCATGAGCCCCACTGATTTCTTAGGAAGATGCACGGTTGTCATGGTAAAAAGTACGCTAATTGGCTTCCTCTAGTTGATGTTCTGTCAAGCTCACTGCCCCACTGAGGATTTGGAATAGAGTACTTAACTTTTTACTTCTCAGAGAACATGTTCCCAGCAAGTCAGCTGCCTCAGCAGAAAATGGAAGGTATTTGAAATGTCCAATACGTTTTCTGAATATTTCACCCTTCATGGGGCCAGACATGCACAGTTTCACTTTCATTTGGTATCCTTCCACAGAGAGTGCTGATGGAAACTCAGCTGGAGATTTTTAACTGTGTTAAGTGAATTTGGGGAATTTGTAAAGAATGAAGCATGTGGGCAGACCATTAATTTGAGAATGGAGCCCTGAGTCTGGGGCAGGACTGGTCTGAAGCCAACTGTGAAGTAGTCCTCTCTTTTGTTGTCGTCTTGTTTTCTGTTTTCCCCACTGCTAGAAGGATTGATGGAAGGAAAAAGGCAGAAAAGCCTCATACTTCCTACAAAAGATGTGGTCTCAACCTCAGATGGTTCCTGATTTCACTTTTCTTCCAGTCTTTCAAATGAGAATGTAGCTAACTCTTGGATCATTTTGCCAGGGCATTTTCTTTACTTAGGAACTTATAGGAAAACCTAAACTGTGGTTTTCAAGGCTCCGAATGATGTAACATAACACTTATAAAGCTGCCCATGATAATCATTGGGATAGATATTTTGGTATCTCTCATAAGATATCAGGTAAAGAGGTGTCATCATCGACATATTGTCCTAGGTCTTCTCGGTAGCAGTGACTCACTGAGAAATCCTGAGTATCCTGTGTAGCTCTGTGTTTCCGTTTGTGAGGCTGATTCCTCCTGTTGTGGAGCAGCACACGCCTAGGTGGTTTGATGTCAGGAGTCCCTGGAGGTCTTTTACAGTTCCTGGAACACTTGTAGTGATGTTGCAAACTCATCTGAAGACCCTCCATCCCATCTATTTCTTTAAATTTACTTTTAACTGTCACTGGTCCAATATACCTCAGTGTGAATGGGTGTAAGAAAAGGTTTTGGGCTCTGGCCACTGGAGGGAAAACACTGGGAAAGAAAAGTGTCCATTGGTTGTTGGAGGCTAGAAAACACCTTGTCTTTTGAACATTTTGCCTCAGGCTAGTAGTGGGGATAATAATGATAATTATAATCATCAGGAAGTAGTGCCCAATTAAGTGCCTAACTGGGCCTGATGCTTTACTTAGAGAACTTCGTAGACTTATCTGTTTCTGCATTGAGCCTAACACACTATCACAGAGACTGGGTTGTTGCATGCAAGTATTAAGTCAGCCAGTGCAAAATGTGTGGTCTGCATCATACACAGGTTAAGATCAGCTCATTTAGGGAGAATAGGGGGCAGTGAGGTTAAAAATATGAAGTGGAAATGAATATTGTTTGGGCTTTGTACCTTCTCAGATCTTTAGAAATGTTTGAGCTCTCTTTTCTGCTTCAGAAAATAATGTTAGAGATTCTTTTGTGGCAAAGAAAACTCTTGCTAGGCATTGGGAACATTATTCAGACTCACAGACCACTGTCTACTTTTGGGGATGGGGATGGAGAAGGTGAGGATTGGGTGGGAACTCATCCCCTTGAAGGTGGTTTTGGATGATTTTTATATACTGAAAAGAGTATAAATATATGCTAAGATTTATTGAGTTCTTACTAAGTCCCAGATGCTGTGTGATACATGCTGCATTAGTTATTTAATTTTGCTAACAACTGCTGCATAGATGAAGGAAAGGAGAAACAGAGAGTATAAAGAAGTTGCCCAAAGTCACACATCTATACTGAATACCCTCCACCCAACCCCTGCCATACACTCATACTAAATTTCTGTGATAGGTATTTTCTTATCCTTGGGTGCACTCTGCAGAAAGTGGATGCATTTAGTTGTGGACTCCATTTAAAAAATTATTTTTATTTTTCCAAAATTTTTTATTATGATTGATTTACAGTGTTCTGTCAGTTTCTATTGTACAGCAAAGTTACCCAGTCATACATATATATATACATTCTTTTTCTCACATTATCTTCCATCATGTTCCATTACAAGTGATAAGATACATAGTTTGCTGTGCTATACAGCAGGATCTCATTGCCCGTCCACTCCAAATGCAAGAGTTTTCATCTACTAACCCCAGATTCTCAATTCATCCCATTCCCTCCCCCTTCCCCTGGCAAACACGAGTCTGTCCTACATGTCCATGATCTTTTCTGTTTTGTAGATAGATCATCTGTGCCATGTTTTAGACTACACATATAAGTGATAGCACATGTGTCTTTTTCTTAGTTCACTCAGTATGAGAGTCTCCAGTTCCACCCATTTTGCTGCAAATGGCATTATTTTGTCCTTTTTATGGCTGAGTAGTATTCCGTTGCATATATGTACCACATCTTCCTAATCCATTCATTCGTTGAAGGGCATTTAGATTGTTTCCATGTCTTGGTTACTGTGAATAGTGCTGTGATGAACACATGGGTGCATGTATCTTTTTCAGTGACATTTTTGTCTGGATATATGTCCAGGAGTGGGATTGCTGGATCATATGGTAGTCCTACATTTAGTTTTCTGAGGAACATCCATACTGTTTTCCATAGTGGTTGTACCAATTTACATTCCCACCAACAGTGTGGGGGGTTCCCTTTTCTCCAAATCCCTCTCTAGCATCTGTTATTTGTTGACTTTTTAATGATTCTGACCAGTGTGATTCTGTACCTCATAGTAGTTTTGATTTGCATTTCTCTAATAATTAGCGATGTTGAGCATTTTTTTTTTTTTTGATGTGCCTGTTTAGGTCTCTGCCCATTTTTCATTTGGGTTGGTTGTGTTTTCGTTGTTGAGTTATTTGTGTTTTTGGGAGATTAAACCTTTGTTGGTTGAGTCATTTGCAAAATTTTTTTCCCATTCTGTGGGTTGTCTTTTTGTTTTTTTTTTTAATGGTTTCCTTTGCTGTGCAGAAGCTTTTGAGTTTAATTAGGTCCCATTGGTTTATTTGTGTCTTTATTGCCTTTATTCTAGGAGGTAGATCAAACATAATGTTGCTGTGATTTATGTCAAAGAGCTTCTGCCTATGTTTTCCTTTAGGAGTTTTATGTGTCTGGCCTTACATTTAGGTCCTTAATCCATTTTGAGTTTATTTTTGTGTATGGTGTTAGATAATGTTCTAATTTCACTTTCTTACATGCAGTTGGAGGACTCCATTTAATTGGATTCTGGTTAATTGAGGGTTGGCTCTTTCATAGAAGGTTGTAGATGATTCAGTTCAGGGACAGATGAGCCCCTTACTGTCCACAAACTAAACCAGATCTCAAGGTAGGTTATTGCTGGAGGTTGAGGAGTTTAATATTTATACACCAAAGAAACTTGCTATATCAAAGGAGAGTTAATAATTCAAAGGACCTGGAACTCTGTTGAATTCAAGCTGTTCTTATAATCCCATTATTGTTAAATCCCTTCCTTCCCCAAACCCACCAGCCACCCAACTGTAATGGCTTGTTTACATAAGGTTTCTTTATTTTAAAGGGAAAAATAGCTTCATAGCTCGTAGGGTGGAGGTGAAGCCTGCCTATGCTGTAGTTCCTACAGTTTGCCCTTATGTGTTTCCATAGAAACAGAATCGTGGCATGAACTAAAAATTCTTAGATTTGTTTTCCTTTTTGTGTTGTTTGAAACTTATGCTAACTTTATCAAAACTCAGGGAGAGATTCATGGCTTTATATTCTGCTGGCAATTAGTGGGAGCCTATGTGCTCAGAGGAGGAGGGCACTCAGGACTTTTCACAATCAGATTTGTATTAACCCTTGATACCTGTGAAGAGAGAGATAACATGGGTGTGTTAATCCCTTTCCCTTGTCTTTGCCAACTCAGTCTTTCCATTCAGCTCAGCCATCTTGCCTCAGGGCATAGGATCATTTTGGAGGCAAGAGTGTAATTAAGAGCATGGGCTCTAAAGTTGGGTTGATTTATGTTTGACTTCTTGCCATGCTATGTATCACCTTATTTAAGTTTGGGTAAATAATTTGAGGACTCTGATCCTCAGATCCTCATCTATAAAATGGGCAATAATACTGATACTTGCTTTAAAGAAATAATGTGAAGGCAAAGTGCCTGAAACATGGTAGATATTCAATAAATAAATAGTAGGTTTTTAAAAAGTTACTTGTATCCCCCCTGAAACCCCTCTAGTCTCTCCTAATTTGTCACACCTTTGAAGGCTTTTTCTTGAACCCTATCTCATTGCCTGTGTTCATGTCACATAGCTTGGCACTTTTGAGTTGGTTGGCAATTGAGTTCTAGTTCTTTTGTCATAGATGGGTGTTGTCTCTCAGATCAGCTAGACTGTAATCACCTGAGATCTGAGCAAACTACTCATGACACTAAAACCTGGGCTCTGGGCTTCATCTTTGTATCCAGAGACTGGAGTTGAGTTTTTGTCTCCACAGGAGTCTAGGTAACCACTCTCTTCCCCACCTTTTGCTGCGTCACTAATAACAATCTGGTAAGACATCTTCAATGTGCCCAGTGTAATAGATTCCATCTGTAAGGACCAATGAAGATGAAAGAACGCTGTCACACTGCCTAAGGCTTTTCTGCCTGGAGTGCCCCTGTGCCTGTGGCTCATTTTACCTGAGGGAAATACTGTATTAAGTTTGGTCAGCCTGAAGGACTGCCACTGGGGGCTTCTTACTGGGTGGGAACTGGCAAGGCCTCCAGCCAAGCTGAGCTGAGATCAAGGTCAGCTTCACTTTAAGAGTGTCCTATCAATCACCTTTGGGTGGTGGTATCATTCAGACCGAAGGTGTTAATCTTCAGTCTGGGCTATTTTTCCTCAGATATTTTGAAGTTAAAGATGATATCTAAGGTGAAAAATCAATTATGGGAAAGAGCTCAAGTTAGGTGCCAAGTGCTTGCAGGCAGCTTGCTGGAACGGAGAGGGAGACGGTAAGGAATTATTAAGGAAAAATCGAATGTTTACCAGGGCTTTGCAAAATAGAGGGGGAAGTGAAAATAGGGCTCCTATGATAAATGAACAAAGAGCATGGATTTGCTTCAGTTCTAACTCCTTTATTGCTCTAATCAAAAGCAGGGGTTATTTGAACTCAAATTATTTTTGCTAGGCTGAAAGAGGCATTCAAGGAGCGTTTTGAGGAGATTTTTGGGTAAGAGTGAGTGGGTAATTTTGCTGTTCGCTCTGTAGCCCTCCTTGTAGTTATCACCAGGGCATTTAGGTGCCACATTGGTTGAATATTTTCCATGAAGACAAAGACCAAGCATTGGGAACTTCTCCCTCTAGCCTGAGAGCCCCTTACAGTTCCACCAGGGACCAAGGGCAGGCCCAAGGCACTGACTGGTTTGAAAGCAGGAGAGAGGAGAGGAAGTAGGGGGAAGAGGAGAAAGTCAATGGGGACAGTATTTGGGTGTACTGAGCCAGCTGTTAATTGTGTTCTCTACCTCTAGTCCTGCCTCTCTTCAACCCATTCTCCACCATAACTACCACTGATTTTCCTAAACATAAATCTGATTGTCTGTTCTCCTGCCTCCAGTGTTTCCCATTAAGCTGTACCTCAAGTCCATGCTCCCTGACATGATGTACAGGCCCTTCACAATCTGTCTCTTGTCATGATCTGTCTCCCTTCTCCACTTTCTGCCGCACACTTGAGACCAATATTGAATGGCTTAGAGATCTTTCTACCTTAGCTCCCCATTTTACACACAAAATGCTTCTCCATGTCTTTGCCTATGCAAATCATCCTGCCCGGGACACCATTTCTACATTCTTTACTAGTTCCTTTTCATGTTTCAAGACAGCTTGGCTATCACTTCCTGTAAGCATTCTCCAACCCCTTCAGATGGCCTATAGTTCTCTTCTGAGTTCCATGGCCCCTGTGCATACCTCTGTTTCATCATATTCTCCATTATACTGAAATTATGTACATTTCTGTCTCCCCCGCTAGACTCCAAGCTTCTTATGGTGGAGAATGGTATAGAAAGGACCAAGGCAGTGGTCTTAAGTGCCTGTCAGAAGCAGCTATGCTTTGGGCTTCCTTCCTGTTCAGCAGATGCCTGCTTTCTCACTGACTTATGTATTTGTGAAAAGCTGCCCATGGAATTATCCAAGAAACACCTAGCTCTAGGAAATGTTTGCATTTTAAATGGGTGTCCTAGTGCCTTGCCTTTCAGGAATTTTGGATACTAAAACAGGCTGATGTAGAGACATATTTTCCTTGGCCCTTGTACTACCTGCTATAGGCAGCTGCCCATTAAGCCTGTGTTTAGGGTTGGCCCTGAACCTAGTGGCCACTGATCACCATAGTGATCTGTTAACATGTAGTTAAGTAGTTTCTCTAAAAAAAAGGGGGGGGCATGTGGATTCTGGGGCTTTAGCTAGAGTGTGAGCTTCTTGTGGAAAGGGACTGCCTGTCTCTAGCTTGCCTGGGGTTTCCCAGAGGGCTCTATAACAAGGGAGAGGATCTGAGGAGATTCTAACCAAGCCTGCTGATTTATGAGGGCTTTCCCTTTTTGCATTATGTCTAAACCAGTGTGGAGGGCAGCCCTGTATACAGTTCAGCCAAGACTGGGTGTCCTCTTCTCCAAATCCCAGGGTGCTGTCTTAACTAAGTTCAAGGCTTAAATAAAAGCTAGTTCAAAGGAAGTGAAGGATGGATGGAAAACAGCTTGGTCCATCAAACTGTCATTTCTCAGAAATTTCAAATGATTCTTATTGAAAAATGAAAAAAAGGAAGGAATCACATCTTACAGTATCTATAGGAAAATGTGCTTTAAGTAACAAGATCCAGGCTGTCCTTATTGGAGAGATGCCAGTTCTACTGATAGAAAAGATTTTCTCAGACCATCTGTCAGTTATCACAGTCTGGGTTTAACTCCTTCTGTACTAGCATAAAAAATTCACTAATTTAGTAAGTCGCTACATCGGGTGCTGGGGTGGGGGGGGGGGCGGTTAAGACATGGCACCTCAGGGGGCTCCAGAATTTAATAGCAGAGATGAGAGAGACATGATGATGTAAGAAGCAGGCCCAATACACTAAGTACCATAAGGAAGCTACCAAATGTGGTGAAAGCACCAATGAGGGGGAGATTACTTTTGGCTCTGGGCTGGGGAAGTCTCCACAGAGGCATGTAAAGGCAGTGGGAAAGGGCACAAATTGTGGGCATTTTGGGTAGAGGGACTAGCATGTTAAGTGCCAAGAGAGGTAGGGAAGTCCAGGATAGGTCTGTCCAATGGGAATACTCTGGATTTAAAAGAATATAGAGTGTAGAAATAACAGTAGATCAAGTTTTATAGATTGGGGATCAGATAAAGGAGGCATTTGATTAAGAAGTCAAGATTAAGAAATAGGAATTTTATTCCATCAAGTAGATGATGTGTTGTCAGTGTCAGCTTTTGGAATAGTCAGTACGTTGCTCAGAGCTATGCTTTAGGAGGATTATTTGGGCAGTCCAGGAAATATGGGTTAAGTACTGAACTATTTTCTCCAACCTCAGAGGCCATAGGAATAGATTTGTAGCTTCTGCTATTTAAGATGTGATGCATTGGGTTTTGGAGACTTAGAACTGGATTTTTTTATTAGTTGCTATTAGATTGATGGCCCTGAGGTCACTGCTCAGGCCAAGACAGCTAGCCCAGTTCAGATGAAAGGGTACATTTTTTTTTTGTTGTTGTTCTTTGAACCTATGTGAACTTAATAGGTTTTGAGTTAAACCTGGGCCAATTTTTCAATATCAGTTTGATGTTCCTTCCTCTTTGTATTTTGAGTGTGTATGTATGTGTATTGTATCATTTTGATGTTTTTTCCTTCAAATAGTTTTATGACTCAGTTTTTCTGTATCCCATGAAATAATGGGGGTGGTGGCTAGGATGATATGGGATCACTTCTGAAATAATCTGTACATTTATTCTCCAAGTTCCTTCTGGCTTAATGCTATCAGGAGGCTTCTGGGTTACATTTTTGGTTGGAGTAGCCCCAATGTTTCCTCAAAGAGTGGCTATCTTGGACCACTTGTGAAAGAATTCACCTGGGGAGGAATCTGGTTAAAAATGCAGGTTTAGGGCCTTTCCCTAGATGGGCTGAATCAGAGACCAGGTATCTGCCTGCTTAATGTGCTCCCCAAGTGTACAAATTCAAATTCATGCTCATGTTTTGAGGACCTCTGAAGTACGAAAAAATTAAAAAAAAAAAAACAAGAAATGGAGTTTTGAGTTTAAAAGACAAAAAAAGGTGCTGTGGGTCGCTGCAGAGGCACAGGTTCGATTCCCAGCCTGGTGCAATAGGTTAAGTATCCTACACCACAGCTATGGCTCAGATTCGATCCCTGGCCTGGGAACTTCCATAGGCCATGGGTGTGGTGTCCCCCTTTCCCCCCCAAAAAAAGGACTTTTGAAAAGTCTAGAAAACTTGGCCTTTGGATTTTTTTTTTCCTTTTAATTCATCAAGCTAAGAATTTTTGATTTAAAGAAACTTGTTGTAGAAGGACCTTTCTGTTTTGTAATGGTCTTTGTCCTTTCCATCTCCCTGAACCCATGCCTTAAGGCTCATTTCCTCTCATGTGTGTTCCAGGACCACTCAAGCCAATGAAGATTTTCTTGGTTTTCAGAGCTACCTTCACTTCCTCGTTGTCCCTTTCATTTTCCGTCCAGCCTTGGGGATTTACCTACTTCATGCCTTTGATGTTGCCCCAGTTCGTCTCCAAATTCCTTGAAGGAAAGGGCTATGTCTTATATTTTTTTCCCCACACTCCTGGTCCTGTAGCATCTGACACCATGCTTGTCACCCAGTAGGAGCATGATAAATGCTTGTAGAGTGAATGGAAGGATTTCAGAGGACATGATGGAGCTTTGCTAGAGAAACACAAATACCAAAACTATGTTCAGGGATAAAGGGGAAAGTGAACCTAAAATGCATGGTTATAGTCACTAAAATAGTCAAGTACCTAATGAAGTGTGCAAAGTTCTGTCTTTCCAGTAGCTTTTAGAGAATTGCCATGAGCCAAAATTCTTTATTTTCATTTATGAGAAACAAACCCATTTCCATAACTCTCCTTCCATTTTCAACACTTTCAATTCCAAACTATGACTCAGGCTTGCTTTATTTCTGGCAGCATGTCGTCTTTTAAATGGGGGAGTGAAAAGAACTTGGAACAATGACTTTCAAACTTCCCCAGTCCTTCAATAATAGTCCCTCTTAAGTGCTGAGGAATAGCCGTTTTGTGCATTCACTGATTACATCATCCATTATACTGGCCCTGCCATGGGATCCTTTTCTTTCTTTGTGGATTTGATAACTGACCCCATGTAATTTCATTTGTCAAAGTGCATCTTACCCATTTTCCCTTTCCCCCGATTTTTTCTTTGATGCCATACCTTCCCTGATTTTAGAGTGTGGAGGACTAGGGTGGGTGGGAATTGATGCCTGCCTGGGCTTTTTAAGTACCAGCAGCAACATTATTTCTATATTTTTGTTCTGCCACTGAAAATGCTTCAGCCCACATGTAACTAGTTCTCATTCTCTTCCTGTTCCCCCGCCCACAGCATCCTCCTGCTCCCCCTTAAATGCCTGCCCCCCCCCCCCCTTCTCAGAGGCCACTTTCCTTCACAGTTCCAGAATGGTTTCATTCATCACTGTCACAGTTCCTGTCGATGGTAAACTCTTCCATCTTATCTGCGGCCACCAGTAAATGAGTTTGCATTTAATATTTTAAAGAGTTTTCTTTGTTTCTGACATTTCTCCACCCACTGATACTTGCACTTATGTGGCTTGCTGTCACCTTTTTCTCTGCCAGTTGGTTGGCAGCAACCAGTCTTCCCCAGAAAATGCAAGAGGATCATCCTGTCACTCAGGAAATCTGTCTAATTTTCATCTGACATTGGTTACATGTGCTCACTTTCTTCTTTGGGTGAGAAAGGCAGACTTGAGAGGAAAGAGACAATTTAAGAATTTGGCAGAGGAGGCTAAAAGTTGCAAATGGTTGGGCTGGACAGTAGGAAATTTTGGATTTGTGTTTGTGCCCTGGGCTTGACCTACTGTCAGTCTGTGTAAATTACTTATTCTGTCTGTGTCCTTTCTCTGCTTATGGGAATGTTGTTAATTTCATAACTGAGAGGGACAAAAGTTTTGGATATCGTATTTTGAAAATACAAAGACCATGATATCACTTGATGAAAGCTTGCTGTGTTTCAGGGTGCTAGGTGATTTGCACACATGATTTTTACTCCTTGAGGCAACATTGAATGATTTGAGGCTTAAAGATATTCAGCATTTTGTTCCAGAACACATAGCTTATAAGGGATGGAACAAGGATTTTAGCACAGATCTCTCTGGCTCCAGAGTTTACAGTCTTGTGGTGACTTTGCTGTACAAGAATCTGGGTGATATTGAGCAAAATTGAGTGTTCTCAGCCATTTGTGTCTCCTCTTGCCTTGCTTTCTTTTAGGACATCTACTGATACCGGGCTGATGCATGTCTAGGGGTGTCCTTGTTTTGAGTTTCAGCTCTGCCATTTACTAGCTATATAAATTTGGGCCAGTTATTTAATCTCTCAGTGTCAGTTATCTATATGTGTGAAATTGGGATGAAAACAGCCCCTATCCCATAGGTTTGTTGTGAGCCTTGACAAGTGACCATATATAAAGCTAATACTTTTGCTTATTAGCACATGGTAAACTTTCAATGATGGTTAGTTATGACCATTGTCAGCTCAGCATTATTTCCCCACAGTGCTTCTCTCCAGACCTGCTCTGCTTGGCTGGTTGGCTGTGCTCCAAATACATTCTTCCTTGCCCCCCTTATTAACCCCCCTCCCCCCAAAAAAAACCCAAACTTCTTATTCTGTACTTTCTTTTCAGAGGGCTTTGCTCTGTACCTTCCAAGGCGACTGATACTTCCATGATAAATTGGCTCATTCTGGGGTATTAGTAGTAGATAATTTACTTTTGACTTAGGGTTTTGGATGACACTGCTCTTTAACCTCCTAGAACTGAAATAATTGAGTGTGGATTTCAAGTTGTGATTCTCTGAGCCTGAATGGAATAAAGTATGGAGTGGGTTTTTGGTATAGTTAGGAGTATAGCATGCTTTATTCAAATTGAGCAGGGCCACTTTAATATCTTTTTAGCATACATTTAGCTTCCTCGTAAAATTTTGTTGGAATTCTAATAATAGCAAACATTTAACACAGTACTTACTTTTTTGCCATACATTGTTCTCAACACTACATATTATTTCATTTAGTCATCACAACCCGAGGGGTAGACATTATCCTCATTTTACAGAAGAAGTTAAAGCACAGACAAGTTAAAGTGACTTGCTGAAGGCTAAACTAAGTGGTAGAACTGGGATTTGAGCACAGGCTACACTCAGCTACCACATTATATTGCCTCTTTTTGGAGAAAAGGCTGTCTTGAAAATGAGCTGAACTTTAATAATGGAAATTTAGGCCATTGACTTACGGTGAGAATGTTGGGTGATGTCAGAAAGCTGTCACCCTGAGACTAGTTTTTACCGTTTTAACATTTCAGGTACTCTTAGTAACCAATCTTGTAATTTTCAAGTAGTACTCTGCCACCAGGTAGTGGAAGAGAGTTACAAGTCATATGATTCATAAGGCAGAAATCAAAATGTCTGTCTGTCTTTTTAAAATTAAAACACTCTATTAATATAAGAAACTCTTAAATGGCATGAACCTTAATTTTTCCTAGGGAACGAAATCAAAATGTCTGATAGTCTCTGCATACCATGTCATAACAAAAAGATTGAAAGAATTAAGGTCATCTCACCTACAGAGAGAAGACTTATAGAGATAAGTGTCTTCAAATAGTTGAGCATCAAATGGTTGTCATGAGGAAGTGGGACCAGGCTTGCTGTCTTATGGACTAAAGGGCTGAGCTAGAGCTAAAATATGAGTTAAGGGAAAGCAGATTTTGGCTCACTGTAAGGGAGGATTTTCATAAACAGCTCTTACTTAATGAAGCAGACTTCCTTATGAGTGTTCTACAATGACTACAATACTCTTGGGGAAATAAGACTTTCTGAGAGAGAGTTATCAGGGAAGCCTTCATGAATAACTTTTCTTAGCTGTTATTAACTAATTTCTTTAAAATTTGGTTCTAGAGGGAAAGTGGTCCCTTCTGTATACCCTTATACCATTTATTGTGTTAGATCTTATTGTCTTAGATCTGTCTTAATTTGAGCTTTGGCTCATTACTCAGAAAACCTCTTTTCGGTGGTCAGTGGCTAATGCTTTCCTTTCAGGTGGTCTCTCTTGTGGCTTCTATACTTTGCCTTCTGACTTAACCTGGAAAACCCAAGAGACTTGATCTTTAGACTTGCGAGGAAACTGGAACCCCACATCCCTCCACCAGGAGGAGGGAAACCATCTATCTTTTATTCTCTCAACTGGTTAACTGAGCTTTTGGTATCCCAGCATTTCCCCTGAGTGATTACTCTAAAATGGAAGGAAATAGGATTACAAAGTGACAGAATCTTGTGGAACAGAATTTGAACTTTTAAAAATCACAGGATGGGCCTTAGTATAGCCCATAATCACTTACAGGTATTCTCCTTTTTTTGTCTCTTCAGACTCAGGCAAAATGTCTTATCACTGTCTCAGGAAGCATATTTTGTTAAATAAAGAACTCTTGTTTCTCCGAAGAGAGCAAACTTCGGTAAGAGCTCTTAAAATATGTTCTTCAAGATAATGTGGAGACAGAGTTGAGGATAGAGATATTTTTTCACCTGCTGTCTCTCCTGGTAGAATCAAATAGTCCCTCAATTTATAATTTGTCAAATTTCAGTATCCCATGACAGATAGAAGAAAACTTTGATGAAATGCTTAGCAAGAGATGATATCTTATATGTCAGATTGGAAGCTACTGAGATTTTAAATAATTTATAAACTCGCTCTAAGAAGTATACAAAGTTTGTTGGTTGAGGAAGCTTCAATATACTGCAGATTCTGTTTTATTAGGAGTCAGACCAGCTCCTCTTCACCCCACCCTCAGTTTTCTGTTAATGTTTTCTTCTTATCTAATATGCATGGCTAAATATTATGTTCCTCCAGACACTGGTTGGAAAGGAGGAGTAGATGTGTCATCATCATTTTTTTTTTTTTGACTAACCACACTGAGTCATGGTTAATTAAGAGAAATTAATCTCTCAAAGCAAACTTGATTTTATTGAGGGTTCACCCAAACTATAAACTTTTACCTGGAGCTGTTAAGCAACAGTCCATTGTTTTCTATTTGAAGTTCACACCTTTTGTTTTCTTGCCTACCATCAAGTTGGGAAGCTAAGGAAGCCAAGAGCCAAACAGGGGAGAAGTAGCCTGGAACCTAACTAATAACTGATTGGTTCAACTTTTCCTGAATACAGGAGAAGTAACAGAGGCATCCATAGAAAACTGCCTTAAGGGAGGGGTGACTTTTTTTTTTATCACTGGTTGCAAACTGGGGTTTGAAAATTAGGGGTAGTGGCATTATAATAGCTGCTGGAAGTGGCATTCCATTTTTTACATGAGTCAGTTGAGAGAAGCCAGCTGCTTCTGAACTACTTTTCCTCTTTCCTGCACCTGTGATAAGGAAACCTCTATTAACCCGAGTGCCCAGGTGTGGGAAGAGGGAAGGCATGGAAGGTTCTGATTAGTGGGATTTTTCAGGATTACTTGTAAATTCTGTTTTTTTCTCTCTTTTGGTTGAAATTATTTGCAAAACATTTGAATAACTGCTATTTATTGGGGTCCAACTGGGTCAGTGTTTATAACTACCCTGGAAATAGATGGTATATATTATCCTGATTATACAGATGAGGACTCTAATGAAGGGAGCTTGAGTACATTTTCCAAGGTTATACAGCAAAGAAGTAGAACAACAGTGGTTTGAAACCAAAAGCTGAGCTCTTGCTCAGTTTTCTTTGCCACTTGAGGGTAATGTTACACCTTAGGGCTCCATTTTGGTGTCAGGAACTACCTGAGTGCTGAAGTTACTGTTCTCTATTTGACTGAGTATCTTCCACAATCAGGTCTTTGAGTAGAGACTGTTCGGAGAGTGGGGATTGCTGCCTAAAAGGTGTAGGAGTCAAGATCTTTGTCATTGAGAACATTATTGTGTAATAGGAGCAGGATACACATACATACTTTAATATTAAAGAAAATCTTTGTGCTCTGTCAAAAGACAAGAGCAAATCCCCACATTGGTGTGACAGTATTTCTCTCTAGGCTTGCCAATTCTACTTTCTAAAAGTTCAGTGAACACTTAAAGCTAAATACCCTTTCAGGGATGCTTTAAACAGAAATTAAAATGATTTCATTAAGAAGTCAAGGCCTGCTGCAGGGAATGCCATGAGAGTACCCAGAGACCTTCCAGTCCTAGCCAGACTCCTTTTTTCTACAATGTATGATGTATCTCCATTACAGATGCATTTTGATTGACACTAAGAAATGTTCCTGAGAAGTTAACTCATGAATACCAATTTTTCTCAGTTGAATTATTGTTAACCCATGCTTGTGAAACTATTATAAAAATCCTGTGGTTAATCCTTTTTATGATAAAGCAAATAAACCCCCAACTGAGTTGTTTTCATAAGTTTGAATTTTTGTCTGCTGAACAGCTTAAGGTGGAAGCAGATCAACACACATAAACTCTGGATGCTTCCTCAGTTATTGCAATGAGGTTTGATATTTATTTCAAACTACAGTCATAAATACCAAGAGGCCTGTGGAGGAAAGAAGAGCTAGGTTCTAGGAGAGGCTCTCTTTCCTCAGGAATGTGAATAGTACAGCTTGTTTGTGCTCTGCCTAATGAGAAGTGGCTGGTGAAGTAATTTTTGGTGTGCTGGATTTCCGAGAATTGATTGTGATTCAGTTAGATCAGGCCAATGAAGCATTTTGTGTTTAAAAATACAGTGTGGAGTGTCTAAGTATGTTGAGTGAAGGAGAAAGTTGAAGACCTGGTTTAGAGGGAAATACCTAGGGGAAATCCTTTAATGAAACTATGGATGGTCCCCTTCTTTATTGGAGCCATATATTTTGGTGGCTACCTTTGGTAATTGTGGACCAAGCCCAAGTCTTTAATTGATAGCCTGTGTAATTGTAGGGGAATTCAGGTTTCCTTTTGTTTCCCAAGACCATATTGAATATGAATTCACTGATAGAACAAAGGATAAATAAGATTTAATCTATCGTATTTAAATGCATAATTAATAAAGGAGTCCTGGGAGTTCCCGTTGTGGTGCAGCAGAAACAAATCAGACTAGTGGACATGACCATGTGGACTTGATCCCTGGCCTCGCTTAGTGGGTCAGGGATCCGGCATTGCTGTGAGCAGTGGTGTAGGTCTCAGACAGGCTCAGATCCTGTGCTGTGGCTGTGACATAGGCCCGCAGCTGTTGCTCCTGTTCGACCCCTAGCCTGGGAACTTCCATGTGCCGCAGGTGTGGCCCTAAAATAAATAAAGGAGTCCTGGATGCAGAACTGTATAATATTTAACCCTTATAACTTGGAAGCATTTTGTAGATCCTAGTTTTCATAACAGTGCAGTGGAGGAAAGTGTTATTTTAATTGATAGCCAGAACCCAGTAGAATGTCACCAAAGGTATGTTTCTACATATAGGTTTCAAAATTCTCTTTTGGCCCTTTGGGCACATCTGCTAAAGCCTCAACATCAGTTACTATGTTTAGCAGAGAAAAAAGCAATCAATAAATTCTCCAGTCAGAGTTAACCATTTGTTTTCAGGGAAGTAGAAATTTAGTGTTCTTCAAAGGAATCCATTCAGAGGGAAACAAAAGTATGTCTGAATTTATCCACGTGTGTTAAAAGTTTATGCAAGCCAAATGTCTAGCACTGAGGTTGCAAGCTATAGTTTCCGAGCCAAATCTGACCACCACCTGTTTTTATCAATAAAGTTTTATTGGAACATAGTCACACCCACTTCTTTGTGTATTTTCTATGGCAATTTTTATGCTATAGCATCAGTTAAGTAGTTGCAACATCAAGACTCTTCTCTAAGACCTCCCTCCCTTACCCCTTATATCCAATTCATCAGCAAGTTTGCATATTGTAGTTCTAAAATAGATCTAGGGAGATTGACCACATTCTGTCTAAGGAATGTGTATCTTCCAGGCTGTTGTTGGCTTCTGAGATGGCCCACATTCTGTCTCTCTGAACAAATCTACCTCTTACCTATCAAAAAAAAAAAAAAAAAGGAATCTCTGTACTTCTCTTGCCATCCAATCCAAACCACCATTCTCTCTAACCCTGGACTTACTAAATAGCCTTCTAATTGATTTTCTCATTTTCATTCTTATTTATAATCTTTTCTCTTCACAGTAGCTAGAACTATATTGTAAAAATATAAATCAGATAATGTCATTGTCCTGCTTGAAATACTCTAATAACTTCCAAATGTACATAGAATGAAACCCATACCCCTTATCCTAAGCTGGCCCCTTGCCACCCCTTCACCTTTGTCTCTTATTACTCTCCTCTCACTCTGGCCACATTGCCCTTCTTTTAATTTTAAGAACATGCCTAGTTCACTTGCACTGTAAGACCTTTGCATATGTGGTTCCATCTACCTGGAATGTTCTTACTGTACATGTTTGTATGTCTCATATGCCACTTTCTTATTGAGGCCATTTGTGACCACACAATCTAAATTAATCATACCTCCAATTCAGTTTCTATCATGTCTGACTTTTTTTTCTCATGATATTTATCACTATTTGAAATATTGTTGTTTATTCATTTGTTAATTTGTCCATTACCTGTGTCCTTTAACTAAAATATAGGCTCCATCGGAGCAGGAACTTTGTCTTGTTCAGTTATTTATCCTAAATACCTAGAAAAAGCCCTTAATGAATATTAGTTCAATGAATGGCTAATGAACTAGAATGCATTGGGCATTTCTTACATCATTGCCTGTGTTGTCATGGGTTGAGTTCCCTGTGAAGCAACTCTGAGATGGCTTGTGGTCCATAGGATATTCATTTAGGAATCCCCCTGGGATCAACACATAGGCAAGGGAAAGGAAAGAAGCAGAAATGGATAGATGGAGAATCTGAGCTATAGGCTCAACAGTAGCTTTAGCTAACCCTTAGCTGGGTAAATCTGAAGCTAAAAAATGTTCTTCAGTGTTTTCCTGAGTTGGGCCAGCATGGCCAGGCCTTTATACCTCTCATCAATGTCATTGCATGTGGGCTGTCCCCAAGAAGGATCAGGACTGGGCAAGATGGCTCTCCATAGTTGAAGTAATCTCTGAAGAGACTAATGGCTGAAGGATATCTGCCAAAGTTGCTCTAGCAACTATAACATGAGCTACTTAACTGAGTAGTGTATCGTAGTGTTTGCCCCTGGTCGACTTAGATCCAATTCTTAAAATGTGTTTTGGGTGCAGATTTTCTAGAATCTATAGACCTTTGTTCCTGGAGGGAACTTAGAAAAGGAAGGTTGGTGGAGAAAATTACAGCTCCCATTACTGCAAATGATCTCAAGGGCTGCAACTGATAGTCATCATCTCTGTCCTCCACTATCAGTTCTAGATTTCCCTCATCCTCAGGTAACACCCTTACTTGTCATGGTTGCTTGCCTGGCGACCAGACCCTATTCCCTAAGGGGGGGGGGATTTGATGGTGTCTCAGTGTGTTCCCCACTGTGTATTCTTTCTGAGCACTCTGTATGTTCCTTTTAAAATTGTTAAAAGTATCTCAGTGGTTAGCTCAGGTCATGTGTGCCCTTGTGCAGGCAGAGGAAAATCATCTCAACATATTTTCTTCACAATATGGCAGCAGGTGCAGATTTGGAATTGAAACGCTAAATGTGTCATTGAAACAAATTAATGGTTGATGAATTTTTTATACAAATGTTTTCAGGTGCTGAAAGAAAACTGTCCATGGCCCCCTTCCCAGCATAATAAGGCAGGAATAAAATATCCAGACTCTCAACTAGCACTGTCAAAATATGCAAAGCTTAATTTAAGGCTGTACATAAACTCTGAGCTTAAGGAAGGCAGAATGCCTCAAAAAGGCCATTACTACGAGTTTCTAAATTATTAAAATTTTACTACTCCTGGAGTCTAGTAACTTTTTGCTATTTAAAAATTATGCCTATTTTCCTTACAGAAATTTCCTCCATCTCTATTTGGAAATTAACATGTGGCATTTCTTTAGAGAGAGATTTATAGGGAGCTAGAGAAAGCCCTTTGCTTGTTTCCTGGATGTCAGCTCAGCCATAGAACAGCCAGGGTACTTAATCAACATTTTTCTGCTACAAACTGAAAGGAGAAGTGGGCTCATGGACTTTAAGGTTCAGAGCCACTTTAAGGCACATTGTATCACATCATATCATCATATCATATCATGTATCATATCATATGTACTTTCTTTGTACAAATCCCATACATTTCCTAAAGTTTCCAATGAGGACTTAATTGCCCTGTGTCCCCATTCCCACCCCATCTCCCCTCGTTAGACACTAGGGACCTGGATTTCAAAGTTCCTGGCCCATGGCTTTTCTTGTTCCTTTCCTGTACCCATTCATATCCTCTTAAATGAATAATAGTAATGATGATAGCTACAAATATTGAGTGCTTATTGAGGTACTTGGCTAAGAAGCTTAATGTAATTTACTCGTTTAATCTTCATTGCAACTTTGAGATAGGAGACAGTGGTCTTGTGTTGCAGATGACTCAACTTTGGCACAGAGTGTTTATACAACTTACCTAAGAGCATATGTTTGTTCGCCAACTATTTGCTGATCATTCTTTAACTTCCAGGAAAAATTCTAGATGCTGGGGATATGACAGTAAACAAAGCAAATGATAATCCATACCCTAATTTAGCTTATATTCTGGTGTATACATTTGGAGGTAGACAATAAACAGAAAAATCAAATTTATAGTATGTTGGAGGGAAATAATTGGACAGTATATCACCCGGAGGGTGCAGTTACAGTGTTAGATAGGGCTAGGTTAGACCTCATTGATAATTATGTGTGAGCAAAATCTGAAAGAGCTGAGGGAAGGACTTAGTAGATACATTAGTTAAGAGTTTTCCAGGGAGAGTGAACAAAAAGTACAAAGCTGAGGTGGAATCTGGCTTAGTTTGTTCATGGAAGAACAAGGAGGCCACCATACTTAGAGTGGAGTGAAGGGTAGTAGGAGCTAAGGTCAGAGGGATAACAGTGAGGGAAGGAGGGCTCTTTGTAGGCCGTGTAAAGATTTAGCATTGAGTCTGAGTGAGAAAGTCATCAGAGGGTTTTGAACTGATGTATATGAACTGACTTACATTTAATAGTATCCCTAGCTGCTGTGTTGAAAACACATTATGGGAGACAGTAGCAAAAGCAGGAAAATTTTAGGAGGCTATTATAAATATTCCATATGAGATGATGGTGGCTTAGACTAGGGTGGTAGTGGTAGAGGACTTGAGAAGTGGTTGCATTTTGGAAATGTTATTAAGGTAGGCTGGTGGGATTTGCTAACCAAATGGATTGCAATATGAGAGAAAACTAGGACTTAAGCATGACAACCAAGTTTTTGGCCCCAGTAATTGGAAGGGAGTTGCCAAGTGAGATGTAAGACATGGTGGGAGGAGTAGGTTTGAGAAGGGAGAGTTGGAGTTTGGTTTTGGATGTGTTAGGTTTGAGAGGACTATCAGACAGCCAAGTGGGAAGTATTATGGCAGTGGGTTGCATATGTTTATCTGAAGTTCAGGGTTGGTGTACTGGTTGGAATTATAAATTTGGGATATATCAGTGATTAGATGGAACGAAACTGAATGAGATAAGAAATTTTAGAACTAAGATGTGGGACATTCAAGCATATAGAGATTGAGAAGAGGAAGCGAGCCAGAATGGGAAACCTAAGGAGGGGAAGTCACTGAGGAAGGAGGAAAACTGCGTATATTGCCTTGAAATTCAGGCAAAGAATCTTTTCTTTCTTTTTTTTTTTTTAAACTTTTTGCAATTTTATTTAATGTTTCAACTTTTTTTTTTTTTTAGCATTTGTCCTAGAGTTTGCAACATACAGTCATGGCTAATCCAGTTCCACTTTCAGATAATGCAATATACATCACAGGAGTTGTGAGTATCTTATGGTAACACAATAATCCTAGTTCCTCCCTCCTGTCCCTATATCATTGCTGTCATTCGTTTCACATATACATAAGCATATGTAATATATAATATATATGAAGTAATATTTCAAGTTGGGAGAGAGATAATAGTAAGTGCTGCTGAAAGTCAAATAAGGTGAGGACTGGCAATTTACCATTGAATTTAGCAACAAGGAGATCATACTTGACCTTGATAAGAGCAGTTTTGTGAAGCAGTGATCACAAAATCTTGACTGGAATGGATTTAAGGGAATCCTCATAGGTAGGAAGTTATAAGGACTCAGTGGACTTATAAACTCAGGCAGCCATATTCAAGAGCTCATGCTCTTAGTCACTACCGCATGCATTTTTAAAATAGATTATAATATTATGCTCTCTCTTCATACAGATTTAAATATATGTCCCTTACCCTCAAATAAGATGAGAATTGACTTAAAACTTTACTATGGCAGAAATTTCAGGCACCATTAAAAGCCAGTGAAGGGAATGTTGCCAAGATTTCACAAAATATACCATGTAGTCTCTGAAAAACAATGTGGAAATGTTTAGAAAATGGGGTGTGATGTCAAAACATAATTTGTTAAAATAGCCTCTTTGAACATTTGCTCTTTTGGTTTGTTTCCCTAACTGGTTGTGTGTGTGTGTCTGTGTAGGGTGGGGAGCCGGGGAGTCAGGGGAGAGGGAGTGGGAAAGAAAGCTGGAATGAGGGAGAGAAGCAAGAAACAACTCATTTGCCCATGCTCAGGCAAGGTACATAACCTGGTCTCGTGTTGGGGACAGTTGAAAATGGCCTATAGGTCATGTCATTATGGTGATTGCTTTCTCTCATGTAATTTCATTTTGTATACTGTGTTTTCCAAAGTAATTTATAAATAACTCCAGGCTAAGGGTCCAGACTTTTATTTCTTCATAAATGCTTCTTTGCCAGCTAGAAAACCACTCGTCTTTGAACAGAGGTTTCCTCCCCTTAAACACATTTGGGGTGTGTATTCTGTCATGGTGGTAGACTTTTCCATGATGTGTTACTCATAGTTAACTTTTGTTTCAGATTTCAATCATAACAAAATGTTGTGATGTTTATAAAGTTACAAAGCAAATAGAGACATGTGCTTCTGAACCTTCTGATTCTTTGATCTCTGAACAAAATCCCAAGTACTGCATGTTTTTAATGTATTCAAATGCTACAGACAATCCTTAATTCCCGGTTTATGTCAATGCATGAAGGTTATTCAGATACATGTGCTCCAGCAGGTAATGGAATGTCAATCTCAGCAGATGCCAATTAGAAATTCCTGGGCCAACAGAGTCTTAGGGCATCCAGTTTTGTTTAATATAAAAGTATAATCAGCCGGATGGATCAACTGAGTTCAAGAGCCATAAATCTAGTTAGAAATACCTGCTCAGTATCAGATGGCCACTTCAGGAAAGGGAATGGAGAAACTCCTGAGATGAACAGTGAGGAATCCACAGTACGTCTGAAGAAGATTTTAGATACGTGAACCATAGAGTCTCTAGGAGATAATGACAAAAATATTGCTGTATTTAAAACTAGCTTTCTTTAAAATGACTGCTAATCAGGACTGGCTTTATGTATAACAGAAATTAAGGGAAACCAAGAAAGACGAGTTCCTGCTTCCAAAGTGCCTCACCTGTGGTTCATTTGTTTTTTTGTTTTTTTTAAATTTTGTTTTTTTTTATCACTCAAATGAATTTATCACATCTGTAGTTGTATAATGATCATCACAATCCAATTTCACAGGATTTCCATCCCACAACCCAAGCACATCCCCCCACCCCCCAAACTGTCTCCTCTGGAGACCATACATTTTTCAATGTCTGAGTCAGCATCTGTTCTGCAAAGAAGTTGTCTGTCCTTTTTTCAGATTACCTGTGCTTCATTTGAAGCCTGCGTTTCTGTCATTTTAGGGTCATGATTGGGGTATTGCTACTTTGGGGAATTTAGCTGATTATGTAAATGGTCCTGAGAAGGGCAATACTTTGTAACATTATTGGTCATAGCTGCCTTGGTATGAAGGTTTTTTTGTTGTTGCTGTCGTTTTTACTCAGAGATGTATTGTGCAAATAGTTATAGGATGTCTGAGGAAATACGTTAATGGATAGAGACTTGTTCTGGATCAAGCAGAACGCATCTTGGTGCTCATCTTTCTTGGCACTGGCAGCACCTGCAGAGGATAGAAATAACACTAGAGTGTGAGTTGGAAATCTAGGTTTACGTTCCATCTTTGCCACCAGTTAGCAAATCCCTTTTTGAAAAAGGAGGGAATTTAGATTAGGAGTTCTCAAACTTTAAGATGCGTAAGAACTATGCAAAGGAGTGTGTTAAAAATTCAGATTTGGGATCATCCTTCTGTTTTTATCTTTTGATTCAATAAGTTTAGATAAGGCCCAGGAATCTTCATGTTAAGGAGTACCTCAAAGGGATCTATATGGTTTAAAGTTCTCTCTTTGAGAAAATGGATTAGATGATTCCGAAGCTCTTTTCCAGCTCTAAAATTCTTTCTGGTGGCTTTACTTGTGTTTTGGGGATGGGAATAACTCATTTATGTATGTTTATTTCCTTTTTTCTCTTCCCCCTCCCTTGTTCATAATCTCTCTTTCTCTTCCTATCTTCTCCACTGTCTCATCTGCAAGGTAAAAGGGGATTCAGTGGGAACAGGAATGAGTCAGTGAACACTAACTCTGAAAGTACAGGTAGGATCCCTGTTGGCACATGTTACTGGGTTTTAGGTGGAGAGATGCCGTGTTCACCTCACAGTGATACATGACACATGGGATGTATGTTCTAACAGGAGATGCATACCTCAGCAGGGGCCGGGGGCAGTGTCACATCACAGGGAGAGGTTAAGAGACTCTTTTTTTTTGCCTCCTTTATTATTATTATTATTACTATTATCATTATTATTATTATTTGTATGTGAGTATGTGTATGTCTGTGAGTGTGTGTGGTAAGAATACTTAACATGATAGCTATCCTCTAAGTAAATTTTAAGTATGTAACACATTATTTTTAACTATAGGCATCATGCTGTATAGTGAATTTCCAGAACGTATTTATCTTTTCATAAATGAAACTTTGTGCCCTTGATCCCCTTCCCAATTCCCTCTCCATCCAATCCCTGGAAACCGTATTCTACTCTTGCTTGTATGAGTTGAAATATTTTCGATTGCTTATATAAGTGAGATGATATTGTGTTTGTCCTTCTATGCCCAGCTTATTAAGAGACTCTCAAATGGAAATATGAAATGCCCTCTTTCTTTTTTCTCTCCCCTCACTTGTGAGCCATTGCAATGCCACTAGCAAACTGGAAGAGCTGAAAGAATATAGATAGTGAGAGATGTGGTTCCACTCATACTTTGAGGTGGCCATTCAAACCAGTTGCAGATACAGCTGTTCTCAACCTGGCTGCACATTAGTATCCCCTGGGCTGCTTAAATCATGCCTTGATCATGCCATAGAGTAATTCAGTCCAAACCTCTGAGGGTGAGTGTGGTTATTGGCTTCTTTTAAAATATATCAGATGATTTTAATGTGTAGCCAAGATTAAGGTGCCTACTGCCATGGGAGGGTTACTTAGAGATGTAAGAGTAATAAGACTTAATTAGTCTTCTAGCATGCTGCTAAGCTGCTGGCCAGTACCAAAGGCCAGGGTAGGCCTGAAAATTTGTTTTTGCTGTTCCCTTTTTCCAGTTGGCACTTAGCCCTCCTCACCTGGGAGTTCTAACTTCTCTTAATGAAGCATGTGCTTATGATGCCAACCTCCATTTAGACTGTCTTGTCTGCACCTTCTCTGGCTCAGGCTCTGTTCTCTGCTTCCAGCTGTGGTAGGGAGCACTCAGTTTGAGTTTGTCCATGATAAGAGTTTGCTTTAAAGAATCAAGAGGGTTTTGGCCTTTATTGTAGTTGAAGGCTTTGAGCCCAGTCACTGATATTGTCTCAGTTTTAGCTTTTGCATGTCCCGCCAATTCCAGCAATAAAAACCAAGTATGTGAAATGAGAATTTTCTCTGATTTAGCCTGAGTCTCAATTCATTTTCTTTCAATTCTCAACTCTAGTTACCCACTGAGGAGAACATTTTGGTCTATATTTACTGGTCTCCTTTTATATGTTGTTGGGAACTTGCTCCTTTATACCTGTCTTTAGAAACAGCAGAATCTCTGGCATGCTCAGTTTCTTTGCTTGCTCTCAGCAATGAAGTGGTCAGAAGGTGTTTTTTTCCTCTCTCTCTGGGAAAGGTTATGTAAACAATTTGTATTGTATAATGAGCTTCTGAATCCATACTTTGATTTGATTCTTACAGTAGGTCCATTCAGTAGGCTAGGCGTGAGCCATTAGCATTCTTTTAAAGTTGAGAAGATTGAGGTCCAGAGAAGTCCCTAGGCCCAGGTTTCTGCAGTCAGACTCAAAGCCTATTTTCTGCATAGCACCTAACACTATGAGATATGTTTCGTATTGTTTACTTATTATCTGTATTTTCTGCCATTAGAAGGTAAATTCCATATGAACAGGGCCCTTACCTTTCACATTCACTTCTGTATTCCCCAGAGACTAGATTAGTGCTAGGCATATAGTGAATGCTTTTGTTGAGTCTTGAAAGAAACTTCAACCTTCTTGTCCCAAATCCTGTGGTATTTTAAATTCTTTATGGCTCCTCTTCTTTTGCTAGTGTTCAAAGAGCTAGATGGAAAAATGCATAAATGGTCATGTAACTGGTAAGTAGTGGAGCTGGAACCAGAACCCAGGTTGTTTAATTCTCAGAATAGATTTGTGTTACTTTATTTTTGGATACTGGCAGCTTTAGTGTTATGCTGTGTTTTAGAAAGATCTTTGAAGGATGCTATGCATACTGTAAGGCCACAGACAGAACCAACCTTCTACAAAAGGTGTGGGGTTGGAAAGTTTGTCATATTTGTCTACACATTTTACTCCCCCTTTACCTGAGCTGAAGTTTGGTAGTCAGTGTTCTGAGGTTATTTAGTATTTCCATTGTGGAGCCCCACTCTAGCCTGCCCCCCAGCATTTGAAATTCCTTCTCTCCTATCAAATTTTCACTGTCCTTTGACCCATTCTTAGCTCAGATGTCAGTTGCTAACTGGACAGAGTCACCTTACCTTGGGGTCTCAATGTCCTTACTAAATAACAAGGTTAATATATCCTTACCAAGGTCATCTGAGTGGTTTGAATATATATAGTATCAATGTGTAGTTTATAAAGCATTTTACAGATATGAGCTATTAATTTTTTCTAGGAAACTGCTTAATATGGCGAACAAATCCCTCTAGAGCCCTAAGCCTTTTTATAATAGTTTAAGTTACCTTTTCTGAGCTTCCTAGTTAAATTTTAACAAAGATATTAAATACTTGCAACCTAACAGAGTAATTCCTATGGTGGGAATTTAAGGCTCTTGGCAGATCTGTGAAGAACAAATTTTTATTTGGGGATAGGAGAAGGAGAGATTTTTAGTGCTTTTCTGTTCACTCTCTTTGTAACATGCCTCACCTTGACTCTTTGTGCATCTTATATAGCTGCTACATGTGCTGAATCACAAATTGGTCAGGACTGCCAATATCTTGTGATGGCCAATTTGGCTTGAAATGATTTGAACTAATCCTAGCTAATGTCCATTTGGTTCACTTCCGTAAGGTTTCTTAGTATAGTTCTCCTATGCTGGAGCACAGTGGGCAACAGATCTCCACTGTGCAGGTGCAGCTGAATTGGGACAAAGTGTTTCTTTGCCTGCTGGTGTTCTGTGACTGGGGGACCAGTGCCAATGAGGTGAAAGGTAAGGGTTAGATAGTGTACAGAAAACCTCATTTGAAAAAGCCAAGGCCAAACAGGAAGGTATCTGATTCATATGGCAACTTGCCTCAGTGTGTATTCAGTGGGGCCCTTTTGTCAAAATCTGTCAACATGTACCTTTTGCAGAGTTGTGAGACCCAGGGGTTGGTGTCTTTCCAGGCATTTTCCTGTCAGAGGCATCATTCCAGAAAATTATAGAGTGAGGATTGAAACTAAGATTATAGGTTTAAGCAGCCCTTGCCTTCCTCTAAACTAGGGACAGCCTAAGCAATGCCCAGAAGCTAAATTTGGTCTTAGTCACTATGAAAATTGAAAGTAATGCTTTACAATTAAGAGTTTGGAAACAGCCTTTAATTTATATTCAATAAAATATTGATGAGGTGGGAGAATGTTATGCTGAGGGCTCAGGGCGCCTGTATTGAAGATTCATAGAGGCTTTTAAAGCTTTGATACTAGTTGGAGTGCGGCTCAAGACCCAGGGAAGTCTTGAGGTACTGAGATTGATTGGTAATCTCAGGTCCTGTGAAATGGAGTATTCAACATCCTTGTAGCAAGAATCACTAGAATTACTGCATAGAAAGGCAAAATGGAAGCTCAGATTCGTGATAGGTAAGGTGGATTTCAAATAAATGGAGCTTTGAAATAAATAGGGAGTTTAAGAAATGGGGATATTCTGAAGGACTGTGGAAATTTAAAAAGCATGGTAAATCCATCTTAGCCTGAAATGAAAAGAAGGAAGGACTAGTCCAGACAGTGCAGGTGGGACCAAATTGAAAAAGAAAACAACAAATAAAAATGTTGCAAGACAGCCTGTAAGTTCCCACTCAGGAAGAGAATCCCAGCCTATCAAGAAACTGAAGAAATCCTGAACCTCACAATCTCTTTTGGAAGAGCCAGAAGTAAAAGGGAAGGTAGCAGGATTCTGATCTAGAGACCAGATCTGGTCTGGGTCTGGCCATGGGTGGAGAAGTTTCACTATATAAAGACATGAAGAAAAAGTTCCTTTGCCAGCATTGCTTATGGCTCTGGATTCTGCTTTTTTACTTCTAGGTTCTTGAATGACAGGAAACTAGCTTATGTTGTGTGTGTTTGGAGGTATGAATATTGTATTTATGTTTTTAGAATGGTGTATATGTGTGTATTTTGGGACAGAGGAACGTGGAAGAAAGAAGCATTTAAAATTCTACTGCTCTGAGATAACCACTTTACAGTCACCATCCATTTGTGTGGCTCATTATGTGTGTACACATATAAATTATGTTACTTTTCATAAATGACATCATAGTCTAATACTTTATTGTTTAGGATACCTTTTGAGGGACTTGTCCTTACCCTCTTGTCTTCATTCTCATTACACTCCCCCAAGGTGACCAAAGTTAACAGTCTGACATATATCCTTTTATACTTCTCTCTAGGTTAATTTCATATAATTCAAACACACACACACATAGAGGTTTGTTTGGTCATTCTTTTATAAAATTGGTCAGTACGTTATACATTTTCTCTCTTTTATTTGTTAATCAGTACCCAGTGGATTTGGTGAATTTTATGCAATTCTTGTAATGACAGCATAGTAGCTTATGATGTGAATGTATGACAGTCTATTTAATCATTTCCATATTAATTCATTCTGGTTGCCATAACCATTGGTGCTAATACAAACTATTCTTGTATTAGTTTAAACCACAAGAAATTGCTGTTTCTGTATACTCAAAATAATCATCCATCAACAAAAAAAAATAGAATGTAAAAGATAAATCAAAAACAATAGGGATCAGGTTCGAAAATGTGGAAAGTAAAATCAGCAAGATTTGGTGCAACCTTAAGCTGACCTAGAATGCAGAGAAAAAGAAAAAGCTAAAAATATGAAAAAATCAATAATAAATATAATGGACTAGGTAATGGAGAACCAACATGTGGCTAATCTATATATCTGAAGATAAAGGATAAATGCAATAGAAGTAATAATAAAACATCTCTGAAATAAAGAAATAGCTGAAACTGCAGATCAGAAGGGATCCCCAGGTATCAAACTAAAACGATGTGACTGACATCTAAATAATCCTGGTGAATATTCTGAATTGCAAGAATAAAGAAAAAAATCCACAGGTACCCACTCAAAAAAAAAAAAAAAGACGCTTCCAAGTTTTTAAAAATGTAATTACTCTAGCTTTTGACATAATATTAAATGACAGGACGATGGAGTGACATTTACATTTTTGATAGAAAAACATTTTGGCCAAGGAGATTTCTATCCAGATAGCACAACATAAAGATACCTTCAGAAATGCAAGTGCTCAGGAAATATACGCTCTGTAGAATCCTTGGAAAAGGAGGGAGGCAACTCAAATGGATACTCAAATCAACTGAAAAATGGTGAAAAAATAAAGACCTTAAGAATGTGGACTATTTTAGGAGTTCTTGTTGTGGCTCTGGTTAATGAACCCATCTAGTATCCATGAGGACGTGGGTTCCATCCCTGGCCTTGCTCAGTGGGTTAAGGATCTGGCGTTATTGTGAGTTGTGGCGTAGGTCATAGACATGGCTTTGATCTGGCATTGCTGTGGCTGTGGTGCACGCTGGCAGCTACAGCTCCAATTCAACACCTAGCCTGGGAACCTCCATGTGCCACAGGTGCGGCCCTAAAAAGACAAATTCAAAAAAAAAAGGGAAAACCTACCCATTTTTTTCAGCTTTGTGAGGTAGAGTCCTTGTAAAAATTGATTAGAAAATATATTTGATACACAGTAGATTTCTTTTACAATTCAAGTTATCCACTAGATTTTCTTTACCCAAAGAGGGCTTTGTGTTTCTTTTTTCGACAAGGGTTATTGAGCTATAATCTACTATAATGAACTGCATATATTTAAAGTGTACAGTGTGTTGAGTTTTGACATTTTTATGTACCTATGAAATAAGGATAGTGAATGTTCCTATTAGCTCAAAGAGTTTCCTAGTACCTCTTTACAGTTCATCTCTCCCTTTCTCTTTGCTCTTAGGTAACCATTGATCTCCTTTTTATCATTACAGGTTAGTTTGCCTTTTTGAAGTTCTAAATCTTAGGATCTGTTCTCCTTTTTTGTTGGCCTCCTTTTACTCAGTGTTATGATCTTGAAGTTTATCCTTGTTGTGCCTATCAGTACTGATTCCATTGTACTGCTGAGTAATATTCCATTATACATTTGTATCTATTCATCTCGTAATATACCTTTGAGATGTTTTGAGGGATAATGGACAAAACTTCTATGTCATTTATGTACAAGAATTGGACATAAGGCTTTTTTTTTTCCTACTTAAATACTCAGGAATTGCTGGATCATATGGTAGTTCTATTTTTAGTTTTTCGAGGAGCCTCCAGACTGTTTTCCTCTGTGGGTGCACTAATTTACATTTCCACCAACAGTGTTTGAGGATTCCCTCTTCTCCACATCCTCACCAGCATTTGTTATTGTGCTCTTTTTATGGTAGCTATTCTAACAGATATGAGGTGATAACTCGTGGTTTTAATTTGCATTTATCTGATGATTAACAATGTTGAGCATCTTTTTGTGTGTCTGTTGACCACCTGCATTTCCTCTTTGGAAAAATGTTTGTTCATTTCTTCTGCTCATTTTTAAATCAGGTTGGTTGTTTGTTTTTTGACATTGAGTTGTATGAGCTGTTTAGATGTTTTGAATATTAACTCCTTATCAGTCATATCATTTGCAAGTATTTTCTCCCATTTAGTAGTTGGCTTTTCATTTTCCCAGTAGCTTCCTTTGCTGTGCAAAAGCTTTTAAGTTTAATTAGGTCCCATTATTTATGTTTGCTTTTATTTAGGAGAAAAATCCAAAAAGACATTGCTACGATTTATGTCAAAGAGTGTTCTTGCCTATGGTTTTCTCTAGGAGTTTTATAGTTTCAGGTCTTATATTTATATCTTTAATCCATTTTGAGTTTATTTTTGTATTTGGTGTTAGAGAATGTTCCAATTTCATTCTTTTACATGTAGCTGTCCAGTTTTCCGAGCACCACTTATTGAAGAGACTGTCTTTTCTTCATTGTATATTCTTGCCTCCCTTATTGTAGCATAGTTGGCCATAGGTGCTTGGGTTTATTTCTGGGCTTTCTAACCTGTTGCACTGATGTATATTTCTGTTTTTGTGCCAGTACCATACTGTTTTGATGACTGTAGCCTTGGAGTATAGTCTTAAGTCAGGGAGCATGAGTCTGATGCCTCCAGCTCTGTTTTTCTCCAGATTGTTTTGGCTATTGGGGGTCTTCTGTGTTTCCAGACAAATTGCTGAATTCTTTGTTCTAGTTCTGTGAAAAATGTCATGGGTATTTTGATAGGGATTGTATTGAATCTGTAGATTACCTTGGATAATCTGGTCATTTTAACAATATTAATTTTTCCAATCCAAGGACATGGTATATTTTTCCATCTGTCTGCATCATCTTCAATTTCTTTCATCCATGTCTTACAGTTTTCAGAGTATAGGTCTTTTACCTCCTTAGGTTGGTTTATTCCTAAGTATTTTATTTTTTTTTTACCTAATGGTAAATGGGATTGTTTCCTTAATTTCTTTCTGATAGTTCACTGTTAGTGTATAGAAATGCAACAGATTTCTGTATATTAATTTTATATCCCACAACATTACTGAATGCATTGATGGGCTCTAGTAGTTTTCTAATGACGTCTTTAGGATTTTCTATGTATAGTATCATGTCATCTGCAAACAGTGAGTTTTACTTCTTTATTTCCAATTTGGTTTCCTTTTTTTTTCTTTTTTCTTTTGCTTCTTAGTGCCACACCTGCAGCATAAGGAAGTTCCCAGGCTAGGTAGGGTCAAATTGGAGCTATATCTGCTAACCTATGCCACAGCCACAGCCACACGGGATCTGAACTGTGTCTGCAACCTACATCACAGCTCACAGCAATCCAAGATCCCTGACCCACTGAGTGAGGCCAGGGATTGAACCTGCATCCTCATGGATTCTAGTCAGATTCGTTTCCACTGTGCCACATGGAAATTGCCCAATTTGGTTTCCTTTTATTCTTTTTCTTGTCTGATGGCTGTGACTAGGGCTTCCAATATGATACTGAGTAAATGCGATGAGAGTGGACATCCTTGTCTTATTCCTGATCTTAGGGGAAATGCTTTTAGCTCTTCACTGTTGAGAATGATTTCTGCTGTGGGTTTGTTATATATGACCTTTATTATGTTGAGGTATTTTCCCTCTATGCCTGTTTTCCAGAGAGGTTTTTTATTTTAATCATAAACTGGTGTTGAATTTTGTCAAAAGCTTTTTCTGCATCTATTGAGATGATCATACGGTTTTTATTCTTAAATGTGTTAATGTGGTATATCACATTCAATGTTTAATATTTCAAGAAACATCTAAAGTATATTCCAAGGCAGTTGTAGTGTATATATTTCCACTAGCAGTGTATGAAAGTTTTAGTTATTTTACAGCTTCTCCAACTCAGTGTTGGAGTGCCATTCATTTTATATTTAGGCATTAGAATGGGTATTCAGTATTATCTCATCATGGTTTTAATTTACATTTCTCTAACTATTAATGAGGTTGAACATTCGTTGGTGTTTATTGGACATTTATATATTTTCTTTATGAAGTGTCTTTTCAAATATATTGTCCATATTTCTATTGTATTGTTTGTTATTATACCATTGACTTATAAGAGTTCTTTATTCTGGATAAAAGTCATTTGACTAATACTTAGTACCTATCTGTGGCTTGCTCTTTTAATAGACTTCATTAATTTAGATAATGCATATACTTAGTACAAAAAACAAAGGATACAGTGTATATACAGTACAAAATAAATTCCCTCTTTCATCTGTTTCCTGGTTCCCAGATTGGTTTATACCTCCAGACATTGTCAGAGCAAGCTTTGCATAAGTGTTTCTGCAGATGGATGTGGGCTAAGAGGGAGAGTTGGCATGGTATTGTCTTTGGTCTTGTACAATGGAGTTGCATGGAGGGGTGTGCAAACCTAAGCAGAAAAAAGCAGGAGGTCTACTGTAGAATGCCCAAGGGATGAAGAAGAGTCTCAATTAGCAACCTGACCTCCTGGTCTTAGAGGGGTAGAGCTGCCTTTGCTGGGTCATAAGAACAACAGAAGAGATGGCCCATTGAACCAATCCAGGAGATAAGGTCTACTTTATCTACCAGGTTCTAGGCCAGACTCAAAAGAGCACTCTGAGTCAAGTAAGAACTATCCTATCCCTTAACTTCCCCCACCTCTTTGACCTGGAGCTTCCAAAATAAGGGTGTAGGAGAGAGCATGATCAGGGAGAAAACATGCTAGCAGAAGGAGCTTCTACATTCCAGCCTCACACCCTGAGCTAGAAGGAGAGATTTCATTAGGTGAATTTAGGGTTTTTCATTTTTTTATAGGAAATGATTGAGCTGAAAAGTCATAGACCTATTGGAGTTTTTAATCCATGAACAAAGAAATAGTACTCTCATTAAATTCAATTTTATTGGGATTTTGGGAGAAAAAATTGTATTTTGATCAGAAAATGCATTTTATTTTCAGTCAGTATACTGATTTCATAAGCACAAATGTGTATATGTAATCTTTTGCACACATGCAGACACATGTATACCAGACATACCATTCTACACTTTGCTTTTATCACTTAAAACATCTAGAGATCATTTTACGACAGTATGTAGATATGCCCCATTGGTTTTTCTTTTGTTATTGCTTCATACTATTCCATTATGCGAATGTACCGTAACTTATTTTATTTTTTATTTTTTTGTCTTTTTGCCTTTTCTAGGGCTGCTTCCCATGGCATATGGAGGTTCCCAGGCCAGGGGTCCAATTGGAGCTGTAGACGCCGGCCTATGCCAGAGCCATAGCAATGTGGCATCCAAGCCATGTCTGTGACCTACACCAGAGCTCTTGGCAACGCTGGACCCTTAACCCATTGACCAAGGCCAGGGATCGAACCCAAAACCTCATGGTTACTAGTTGGATTTGTTAACCACTGCACCATGATGGGAACTCCCTGTACCATAACTTATTTAAGCAATCCTCAATTATGGACCCCTAAGTTAAAATTCATCTTCTACTTATATACAGTAGAAGAAATGGTCAACAAAATGAGAAAGCAACCTATGGAATAGGAGAAAATATTTGAAAACCACCCATACGATAAGGGGTTAACATCTCTGTGTGAATGAAGGAATTAATACAGCTCACTAGTGAATAAAAATAATCCTATTGAACATGGGCAAAGGACTTAATAGACATTTTTTTGAAGAAAATATTCAAATGGCCAACAGATAAATGAAAATATGTTTAACATCATTAATCACCAGGGAAATGCAAATGAAAACCACAGTAAGATATCACCTCACACCTGTTAGAATTGGCTATTGTCAGATGAGAATTGTTGGCAAGGGTATAAGGAAAGGGAACCCTTGTACACTGTTAATGGGAATGTAATGGTGCAGCTGTTATAGAAAACAGCTTGGAGCTTCCTTAAAAAACTGAAAACAGAACTATCATATGATCCAGCAACTCCACTTTTGGGTATTTATCTGAAGGAAATGAAATTACTCTCCTGAAGGGATATATGTATATCTGTGTTCATTGAAACATTCTTATAATAGCCAAGACATGAAAACAACCTAAGTGTCCATGGAGGTATGAATGAATAAAGAAAACATGACACCCTTCCCCCCCCAACAGAAGAATATTATTCAGCCATAAAAAGGGGGATATCCTGCCATTTCTGACAACCTGGATGGACCTTGAAGGCATTATGCTAAGTGATAAAAGACAAAGACATGCTATATGGTCTCACTAATAAATGTGGAGTCAACAAAGCCCAAACTCCTAGGAACAGAGAACAGACTGGTAGTCGCCAGAGGTGAGGGTTAGGGGTAAATGGGTGAAGGTGGTCAAAAAGTTAGTCTTCCAGCTATAAGATAAATAAATTCTTGGGATTAATATACAGCATGGAGACTATAGATAACAATATTGTATATATGAAAGTTGCTAAGACAGTAGATCTTAAAAGTTATCATATGAAAACAAATTTATAACTGTGAAATGATAATAACCTATTGTGATCATTTTGCAATGGACACATATATATCAGATTGTTATGTTGTACTTACACAGTGTTATATGTCAATTATATTTCAGCAAAACTGGAAAAAGTAAGACTCATTTTTTCTTAAAGTTTTATGTAAATCAGTTAACCTTAATAGAATTGTAGAAAAGCCTCCCTGGGTAAGTGTACTTCTTTTAATAGGAGGAAAAGGCGGTATATATTTTGGCATAGCTAGATGTGATACTTATGATGCTAATAGGAAAAATTGTATGAGTTAGTAGTTTGAAGTCTGTTTCTATTCTGGTTGTAACCAAAACTTGGTGAAAATTTAGTTTCTGTTCTTTTTAAATTGATATATAATTCACACATAACCAGCCAGAGTATGGACCCTAAAACAGGTACCAGGTACACATTAGGAATCTTTATATTTACTTCAGATATGCTGACAGCCTAGTTTATCTTGACCCAGTGCCTTTGGACTGTAGAATAACATCATAATCAGTAACTTTGTGAACATTCCTATAGTTTAGTTCTCAGAGTTTGTGTAAGGGTCGTTGCCGTGACTACAGAAATCGTTTCAATACTCCATTTTTAAAAAGTGATGTCTGTTGACTCTGCATGAGCAAAGACACAATAAATCTACTTCATTTTACTCTTATATCTTTTTCTCCCATCCTACTCTTCCTTTTCCCAATTATAGTTGGCTATATTGTTTTCTTAGCTTATTTCTTTATTTTTATACTTTTAAATATGCCTATACATTTGACTTGATTTATCAGCCTTAAATGACATCCTTTGGTCCCCAACTTTAAAGTTTGAAGAAATCTATACATCTGTATTAAGTCCTACTTTCTTTCTTGTTGTCTTCCTTCCTCCTTCCCTCCCTCCCCCTCCCTCCCTCCCTCCCTCCCTTCCTTCCTTCCTTCCTTTTGCCACACCCACAGCATATGGAAGTTCCCAGGCTAGGAGTCAAATTGGAGCTGCAGCTGCTGGCCTGCTCCACAGCCACAGCAGTGCAGGATCCGAGCTGTATCTTTGACCTACACCACAGCTCATGGCAATGCTGGATCCTTAACTCACTGAGCGAGGCCAGAGATGAAACCTGCATCCTCATGGATACTAGTCGGGTTCTTCAGACACAAAGGGAACTCCTGTCTTTATTATTTTAGTTGTATAATTTTGCATTTTCATTGATAAGATTTCTGTTTTACTCTGTAACCACAATTCCCAGGATTTTTTAAATCTTAGTTCTGTTGTTAAATGGTTTCTGTGCTCAGTGCTCATTCTCTTTCCAGAGTCTCCATTCATGTTTTGAGTAGGCTGACATTTGTCCTCCATCAGTTTTTTTCAAGATGTGTTCACTTGAATGATATCTATAAGTTCTTGTAAGATCCAAAACATCTGTTACTTTTGTAACAGGATGTGGCTGACATTTTTCTTTTTTTGAAGATCTTGTGGACAGACATTGCTTCACGTTCCTCCAGTGTTGAATGTTGCTCTGGAGACATCTGTGGCCAGCCTGATACTATTCCCTATCAGTGACTTTCTCTTTTTTTTGTCTAGATGCCCAAAGGATTATTTGTTCTTGAAATCCAGTTAATCCAGTTATTTTACTAAGATATATGTTAGTGCTAATTGTTCTGTATCAATTTTTCTGGGGCTGTGATATTTTTTTTTCAATTTATGTGTTTGAAGATTTTGTTTCTGGGGAGATTTAAATATTTTCTAGTCCATGTTTTTCTTTTTTGTTTCTCATACATGTTTGTATTGGATCTTCTCTGTGTTTTATATATCTATTGTGTTATTTTGAATCCTGTTAAACTCTGTTTCTGTTTTTTAACTTTTTTTTTTTTTTACCCTCTATACCCAATTTCTTATCAGGTTTTCATCAATATTGATTTTCTTTTGTGTTATTTACAGTATGATTTTTATTTTCTTCTCCTGTTGTCTTTTTTAGTTCATCAAGTAAAAACTTTTATCATACATATTAGCTCATATAATAAAATGACTCTATAAAATAATTTATAGTTGATCAATTTCCTATTGAATAAACATTTCTAACATCTACTCATTCTTAAAGTTTTAATTTAAGATAGAATTTCCTCTAGGAAAGTTGCTCTGACCCCTCAATTGTGGCTCTCATGGCCTTCAGTGCTTTCCTGATTATAGCAACCTACACAGTTTTGAAAATTCCTGTTTTGTTTGTCTGGAAACTAGACTCTAAGCTTTGGGAAGTCAGGGACTGTGTTAATTGTTCTTGTTCAGTGATGCATCCCCAGCATCTGGCCTGTAATAACCCTGCCATTTATGCCCTGAATTGTCTGGAAGGGCTTCAAGATGAAGCTCATCACCAGAAAGAAGACAATCTTATGAGTTGCTAATTATGAACATGCGTTGAATTTTTAGCATGGTGCAAAAAACAGTTCTGAACATTTTCCAGTTGTTCACCTTATGATTTTGAGTTATATGAATGTTCTAGGAATCCATTCTTTCCCTAATGACCCTCCAGCTTCCATTTTCTATCTTTCACCTTTCCCCAGCATTCTGCCTCTCTCTAGTAAAGCCATGGAGTTTCATTGGAGACTTTTTTCAGGGAATATTGAGGATGATATTTTAGATTAGTTTATTAAAGTATTTTTGGGGGATGGGTTAAATCTTGCAGCAGCTACATCTATGTGACAAGTATTTTTCTTATTAAAATTGGTTGCTCATTATTTTGCCAAAATTGTTAGTAAGAATGCCAGTAAGAAAGAAGGTAGATAGGGATAAGTGGTTAAAAAAAAAAAATTCTGCTCTGCTAATTCTAGGAGGTGCTCAGTAAATACTTCTTGGGTGAAAGAAGGAGTAATGAAACTAAGGTTGATGCTTTTTTTCCTGTGTGTTTGCATGTGTGTACACATGTGTGCACATTTTTTAGAATATTCTTCCCTGTGTATGTAAAAAAGTTTGAAATAAGAAACTAAATGTTGTTTTAAACTTTAAAACCTACAATGTAAAGAAAGACAGTTTAAAGTAGCACTTATGACCATCCTGTTACCACCTTATTTGGTATGAGCTGAGAGACTAGCCTCTGACTAAAATGATTTTCCATACCTACTTTAGGGCTTGCAGCTCCATCATCACTTAAGCCCTGTGCCTCAGTTTTCTTACCTATAAAGTGAGAATGGCACTAAGACATTTGAATGATTACCTGGAATTTATTTCAGATCTTTTCACACACTTACATGAGAGAGAAGGATACTATTGAATTCCTTTGGATGGTTCATTATTTGGGCAACATTCTTATTTAATAGAGTCTCTTGAGACAGAGAAGGGAAAAATCCAGAGGATAAGATTCCTGAGGGAGTTAATGTACGTACTTTAGCAGGGCAGCACAAGGACAGTGGGATGCCATGGATGAATAATTCTCTCTGCAAAGTTATATCCTGGCTTCGTGTAGCAACCTCTGCCCATTTTTAATGGTTTTAATGATATGTTATGAATCTTTTTCCTACCCTTTTTGTGTCATCACCTGGTTGCTCCTTTCAGTTATGCCATTGCTTTCTTAGTCACTTTATTGTTTTTGACCTGTCCAGCAGGAAGTGAAAACAAACAACAACAAAATAAAAGGAAGTGAGCAGGGATTGGAGGGCCTAACATTTGGAGTATGAAGCTCTGCTTATTTGTACCGAACACACAGGAGCTGAAGCCAAATAAATAACTGTTCTTAGACTGGAATTTAGGTCCTATAATCCTAATCTGCAGGTCCCTAAATACTACCTTTGGTCTCTGCTATGTTTGCTTTTCTGAAAACTGCAGCTTATTGAGGGCGGCTTTGTGTGGGGGATAGTCATGGAGATGCATCCAGACTTCTTTGTCCTGTCCAGCTCTGCTCTGGAGAGTCTGATAGTTTCTGCTGCTCATGCAAATTGTTACAAATGGAATATCTTCTTCCTAGCTTCTCTAAATCCTACTGTTTTCTAGGATCTGCTCAAATCCTACCATCTCCATGATGTCTTCTGTGATTTCCCCAGTGTTCTCCTTCTTTTGGTCTCTGAACCTGACTGTCTGGATTTGAATCCAAGCTTTGTCATTATAAGAAGTGTGACCTTGGGTATGTTACTTAAGCCCTGTGCCTCAGTTTTCTTACCTATAAAGTGAGAATGGTAATAGTGCCTACTTTATCAAGTTGGATGTTATGAGTATTAAATGGATTAATATATTTAAGACACTGTGAACAGTGCCTTGGCAGCAAGAGAAGTGCCTGCTCATATTAGATATTAGTATTATAACTTCTCATGTAGCTTATAATATACACTTAATTTTTTGTTATGTTTTTATGGCTCCATTTTATCTTCTTAAGTGATCTTGGGATAATGTAATAGAGTGGAAAAAGTATGGATTCTGGACTGCCTGAGTTTGAGTCCTAGCTTTGCTACTTACTAGTTCTCTCTCTGATCTTGGACAAGTTATTTAACCTTTGTGAATCTTGGTTTCATCATTGTATTATGAGTTTAATTACACCAACATATTGCAGAGAACCTTTGTGGGGATTAAATGAGATAATTCTTGTAGAGTACCAAATGCAGTAGATGCCTCCTATGTAGAAATGCTATTATGATAAATTTTAGTATCCATAGTGCCTAGGCTCAGATTAGGCAATCATTATGTGTTTTCTAAGTGGTACAAAAGTGAAATATTCTGCTTTTTCAGGCATCTATCTTTTGTGTTATTCAGAGACAGAATGAGCAGAAAGATGACTGCATCTTTGAGCTCTTAAAGTTAACTGCAAGCTCAGTATCTGTCCCACCTATTAAGCTGTCCCTTTTCCTTGTGTTAGATCTAGTCATGATGATAACAAATACTAAGAAGAACAGCTACTGTTTATTGATTTCTTACTATGTACAGTGTATGTGCTAAATGCTTTACATAAATTATCTGTAGTCTCATTTCTTCATATGCTACATTCTATCCCTAAGTACTCTCATCCATGATCTTACCTTTAACTACCATCTGTATGCTGATGACTCCCAAATTCCTATCTTTACTCCAGACCTCTTCTGAGCTCTAGACCTACATATCTAATTGAAAAATTGACATCGACATTTGGATATTCCACAGACAACTGAAACCAGAAGGTTTCAAACCTGGACTGTGCCTCCTACAGTTCACCCACCTCAATCCCATTCTGCTTTTCCCTCTGTGTATCCTGTCAATGTACATGGCACCATAAGCTATTCACTTGAACCCAAAATTTAGACCCTGGCAAATTCTGATAGTTTTTCTCCCCAAATATATTGTAAATTTGTCTGTTTTGCCTTCTTCAATATCACCACCATAGTGGAAGCTATTATCATTTTCTCTGTGGATTATAATTTTCTAACTGGTCTCACCTCTCACATACTTGTCCCCTTTCAATCTGTGTGTATACCTTGGTCAGAGTTTTCTTTTTACTTTTTTAAAAATGATGTAATGACATACATACAGTAATATGTACAAAGTACATTGCTCTCAAGTGTATAACTCAATGAATTATTCCATATGTATATAATCATGTAGCTATTCCCTAGATCAAGATATAGACTGTTTTCAGCACCACATAAGGCTTATTTGAGCTTCCTCTTAGAGGTAACTGCTATTGTGTAGTCAGATTCTAAAGGTGATCATTTGGGGGAAAGAAAAATATTGAACTCTTGTTAATGATATACATGACAAAGTATTTAGGGTGACGTATTGATGACTGCAGCTTACTTTGAAATGCAAATGAAAATAAGGTGGACTGGAGTTCCTGCTATGGCACGGTGCGTTAAGAATCCAACTGGTATATATACACAGTGGAATACCACTCAGGCATAAAAAAGAACAAAATAATTTGCAGCAACATGGATGGAACTAGAGACACTCATTCTAAGTGAAGTAAGTCAGAAGGAGAAAGACAAATACCATATGATATCATTTATATCTGGAATCTAATATGTGACACAAATGAACCTTTCCACAGAGAAGAAAATCATGGACTTGGAGAAGAGACTTGTGGTTGCCAAGGGGGGGGGGGTGGAGAGGGATGGACTAGGAATCTGGGGTTAATAGATGCAGACTATTGCCTTTGCAATGTATAAGCAATGAGATCCTGCTGTATAGCACTGGGAACTATATCTAGTCACTTATGATGGAGCATGATGAGGATAATGTGAGAAAAAGAATGTGTGTGTGTGTGTGTGTGTGTATATATATATATATATACACACATCATATATATATATACACACATCATATATATATACATCATATATATATACACATCATATATATATACACATCACATATATATACATCATATATATATACACATCATGTATATATACACATCACATATATATACATCATATATATATATACATCATATATATATGTGATGTATATATATATATGTGTGTGTGTGTGTGACTGGGTGTCTTTGCTGTACTGTACAAAACTGACAGAACACTGTAAACAAGCTATAATGGAAACAAAAAAATCATTAAAAAAATCCAACTGCAGTGGCTCTGGTCACTGTGGAGGTGCAGGTTCCATCCTCGGCCTGGTGCAGTGGGTTAAAGGATTTGGTGTGCTGCAGATGTGGCATAGGTAGGTCACAGCTGTGGCTCAGATTCAATCCATGGCCTGGGAACTTCCATATGCCACAGGTGTGGCCATTTAAAAAAAAAAAAGGTGGACTGGATGTTTAGAAGGATGACTAGATGGATACACATGTGATAAAGTCTAATAACTAAATTATGGACTCTTGGTATGTGGTGCTAACTGTAAAATTCTTTGAAACTTTTTGTAATTTTGAAAATTTTTATTATAAAACGTTGGAAAAGGGGAATCTTTTGCAAACACAATAGGATCTTGCTGTAATACCTGAAACTCTTCAGTGGCTTCTAATTGTACTTTGATGTAAGATATATAATATTTAATATATCCTAAAAGGCCCAACATTGCTCCTAACAGACCTCTCCACTGTCTTCTCCTTCCACTCTCCCCTCTCCCTCACTGTTCAAGCCACTTTTGCCTCTTTGCATTTCCATCAATATGCAGTGGCGAGTGAGTGAATAAAAACAATAAAGCCATCATAATAGGCAGCACACAACAGTGAAGCAACCTGGAAAGAGCACACTTTTTCAGAAATATGGTCTCAGGCAGGTAGTATTGTTTGAGTTAGAGTTGGGCAAGAGATAGAGTTTCTAGTTGTAGAACACATCCAACTATCAATTGTTATTGCCCTAATGTAAACATGATGTCAATTTATAGGAGAGAGGGAACACTGTTGTCTCCCCTTTGTGACTGTAAGTTCCATGAGGGTAGAAACCATGTCTAGTTTTTTTCTTTCATGTATCTGTAGCACCTAGCACAGTCTCAGCCAGTAGCTATAAAACAGACATTCTGTAAACAGGTGTTAAATGAAGTAATCTAATTAAATCCTTATAGCAGACCTATGGGATAGTTAGCAATTTGACCCCCATTTTTACGTGAGGGGTTTGAAGCTCATCAAGGTTAAATACCTCACTCAAACCCACGCACCTAATAGTAGAAGAGCTAGGATTCATACCCAGGTTAGTGTGACTCCAAAGCCCAGGCTCTTAGGTCCTCTCCTGCCCTCCCTAATGCAAATACTCTTCTCTTGGTGGAAGTCACCCTGAGATAGAAAAGGGCAGGGCCTTAAGAGGGCATAGCAGAGAAAAGGGTGGCAATGTATTTAGGCATAACAGATGTTCTGGAAGTTTATCCTCTGGGGTGATTTCATTTCCCCCATAAACTCCTTTCTCTTGGTGCTGGAAGCTGAAATTTGGAACCCCCACCTGGAAGTGAGCAGTGCCCTTTCTGGGCCAGCGCTCCTCCCTAAATTGTTGATGCATTCTGACTCATCCCCTTAGTTATATGCATTAGTTTGCTTTTCATCAAGCCAAATGTAATAACTGCCATTTTAGCTAGGTGTGGGGTTAGGGTTGGATAAAGTATTACAATGGAAAAATCGCTAGCATAAATGAAAAAGAAAATCTTCCCCAACCAAACCAGCTGGGGGTACTCTTAAAAATGGGGAGATCCATAGGCCTCATTCTCTGTGGCCTGACTTTACTGGCTTTTGGACCAAAGCCCTCTCTGGCCCCAGGGCCTACGTGATAGAACTAGCTGCCTCCTGCTGTGAAGTGAAGGGGGGTTTAAAAGTCCTTGATGGTAATTAGCATAAAGTCCCTCCCACCTTATACTGTATGGTAGTATTTGAAACCTCGGTTGCTTCAGGTTAAGGAACCTTAGGACTTTAAAGTTTATTTATTTTTTAAAGTTGAAAACATTAGCACATTTATTCAATATATATCCACAGGATATTCTGCAGTAAATGAGTAAATCTGTAAAAAAATTTTTGTTATTATAGTTGAATTACAGTGTTCTGTCAATTTCTTAACAGATTTGTGGTTGCCGAGGGGGAGGGAGTGGGATGGACTGGGAGTTTGGGGTTAGTAGATGGAAACTGTTGCGTTTGGAGTGGATAAGCAATGAGATCCTGCTATATAGCACAGGGAACTATATCTAGTCACTTGTGATGGAACATGATGGAGGATAATGTGAGAAAAAGAATGTGTGTATATATATATGTATATATGTGTGTGTGTGTGTGTGTGTGTATATATATATATGTTATGTATAACTATGAATGTATCCACTAATAGGATACTTAGCAGCTCTTGCCCTATTTCCTTTGTTGCATCCCTCCTCAGGTTTTCTCAGCAGAGTCCATAGATAGCAGAACTATGGATTTGGGCAAGCCTCCTGAGCCAATCCTGAATGAGAAGAGAAATAATAATCACAATTTTTAACATTTAACCAGTGCTTACTGTGTGTTAGGTACCATGTTCAGCACTTAACAAATATTAGATCAATTTAATCCTTGAAACAACTGAATGAGATTTTTATCATGCTTATTTTGTGGAAGGTCAGATAGAGGCACAGAGAAGTTAAACAGTTTGCTTAAGGTCACATAGTTTGGACAAGCTAAGATTTTAATCCAGATGGCTTGATCTCAGAGCACATTATCTTAACTGTCATGCAGTATTGCATTTGTCAGCCTATCTGACCACTTGAAATTGTCTTATTCTCTTTTTTAAAATTTTTAAATTTTAAAAAAATTTTAAATGATTTTTATTTTTTCCATTATAGTTGATTTACAGTGTTCTGTCATTTCTCTACTGGTACAGCAAAGCGACCCAGTCACACATACATATATACATTCTTTTTCTCACATTATTCTCCATCATGCGCCATCACAAGTGACTAGATATAATTCCCAGTGCTATTATACACCAGGATCTCATTGCTTATCCTGTCTTATTCTTTATCTCCAGATCTGGTGTACTTGTGAACTCTGAACTTCCTCATGGTCTTTAAGTCACAGCAAGAGAGGAACAGAGGCTAAGGAAAGCAAGTGGGTTTCACAGTTGGCCTAGTGGAAGGCAAGGGTGACCAAGTAGTTGTTACAGTTTTCTAAGCAATTATTATAACTAACACTTACTGAGGGATTATTCTCTGCCAAGCACTGTGCTATGTTTGTTACTTGTATTGACTCATCTGGAGGCAGTAGTTTCAGAAGTCTAGCTTAGATCTCCATCCTATCATCACCATTACCTGGGACCATCTAGGATATGATCCCATCAGGATCACTGACTCAGTTAACTTGGGCTCTAATCCTCTAAAGATCTTGCCAGTACCTTCTTGGGAGGTTAGACAATGCTCTCTTTTGGTTAGCTGCTGATTTGGTGACCTGCTGTATATGGAAGAATCAGAACCTGACTACTGACTGCTTGACTACCTTTTGGATCATTTACTGACTTAGTCACTAACTTGATTGGATAGTAGACCAATACTGCATGTTGTCAGGTTTAGAACAGAAACCATCATACCCTGTGGGAGACTGAGCTGCCTTCTCCTAAGGTGGCCTTTGGGACTGGTGTCCTAGTCTCAATACAGACTAGTCTTATCATCTTCACAATTCACAAAGGTGCCTTCTTGGGAAGGTCCCAAAGTGCCTTGGGCCTGAACCTGCTTGAGTTATGCCAGTGACCATTCAAACATAAGATAGCTATTGCATCTATTGAGATGATCATATGATTTTTGACTTTTCTTTGGTTAATGTGGTGTATGACATTGATTGATTTGCGTATGTTGAACCATCCTTGTGAACCTGGGATGAACCCTACCTGGTCATGGTGTATAATTTTTTTGATATGTTGTTGGATTCGGTTGGCTAAGATTTTGTTGAGAATTTTTGCATCTATATTCATCAATGATATTGGGCGATAGTTTTCTTTTTTGGTGGTGTCTCTGTCTGGTTTTGGAATGAGGGTGATGGTGGCATCATAGAATGTCTTTGGGAGTATTCCTTCTTCTTCAACCTTTTGAAAGAGTTTAAGGAGAATGGGCACCAGTTCCTCTTTATATGTTTGATAGAATTCGCCTGTGAAGCCATCTGGTCTTGGACTTTTATTTGTAGGGAGTGTTTTTATGACATCTTCAATTTCATTTCTAGTGATCGGTCTGTTCAGTTGTTCATCTCAATAGACGCAGAAAAAGCATTTGACAAAGTCCAACATCCATTCATGATCAAGACCCTTGCCAAAGTGGGTATAGAGGGAACATTTCTGAACATAATCAAAGCCATTTATGATAAATCCACAGCAAATATAATACTCAATGGGGAAAAACTGAAAGCCTTCTCACTCAAATCTGGAACAAGACAGGGATGCCCACTCTCACCACTGCTCTTTAACATAGTTTTGGAAGTCCTAGCCACAGCAATTAGACAAACAAAAGAAATAAAGGCATCCATATAGGAAGAGAAGAGATAAATCTGTCACTGTATGCAGATGACATGATACTATACCTAGAAAACCCTAAGGACTCAACCCCAAAACTACTTGAACTGATGAAGAAATTCAGCAAAGTAGCAGGCTATAAGATTAACATTCAGAAGTCAGTCGCATTTCTGTATATCAGCAATTAAATATTAGAAAAGGAATACAAAAATAAAATACCTTTTAAAATTGCACCTCAAAAAATCAAATACCTTGAAATACACCTGACCAAGGAGGTAAAGGACTTATATGCCGAGAACTATAAAACTTTGATTTCTTTGATTAAAGAAAATGTAAAGAAATGGAAAGATATTCCATGTTCCTGGATTGGAAAAATCAATATTATAAACATGGACATACTACCCAAAGCAATCTACAGATTCAATGCAATCCCTATCAAATCACCCAGGACATTTTTCACAGAACTAGAACAAACCATCCAAACATTTATATGGAACCACAAAAGAGCCAGAATTGTCAAAGCAATCCTGAGAAACAAAAACCAAGCAGGATGCATAACTCTCCGGGACTTCAGGCAATATCACAAAGCCACAGTCATCAAGACAGTGTGGGACTGGTACCAAAACAGACAGACCGACCAGTGGAACAGAATAGAGAATCCGGAAATAAACCCTGACACCTATGGTCAATTAATCTTTGACAAGGGAGGCAAGAACATGGGAAAAAGAAAGTCTATTCAGCAATCATTGCTGGGAAACCTGGACAGCTGCATGCAAAGCAATGAAACTAGAACACACCCTCACACCATGCACAAAAATAAACTCAAAATGGCTGAAAGACTTAAATATACGACAGGACACCATCCAACTCCTAGAAGAAAACATAGGCAAAACACTCTCTGACTTCAACATCATCAATATTTTCTCAGGTCAGTCTCCCAAAGCAATAGAAATGAGAGCAAAAATAAACCCATGGGACCTCATCAAACTGAAAAGCTTTTGCACAGCAAAGGAAACCCAAAAGAAAACAAAAAGACACCTTACAGAATGGGAGAAAATAGTTTCAAATGATGCAACCGACAAGGGCTTAATCTCTAGAATATATAAACAACTTATACAACCCAACAGCAAAAAAGCCAATCAATCAATAGAAAAATGGGCAAAAGACCTGAATAGACTGTTCTCCAAGGAAGATATACAGATGGCCAACAAACACATGAGAAAATGCTCAACATCGCTGATTATAAGAGAAATGCAAATCAAAACTACCATGAGATACCACCTCACACCAGTCAGAATGGCCATCATTAATAAGTCCACAAATAACAAATGTTGGAGGGGTTGTGGAGAAAAGGGAACCCTCTTGCACTGCTGGTGGGAATGTAAACTGGTACAGCCACTATGGAGAACAGTTTGGAGATACCTTAGAAATCTATACATAGAACTTCCATATGACCCCGCAAATCCCACTCTTGGGCATCTATCCAGACAAAACTCTACTTAAAAGAGACACATGCACCCGCATGTTCATTGCAGCCCTATTCACAATAGCCAAGACATGGAAACAACCCAAATGTCCATCGACAGATGATTGGATTCGGAAGAGGTGGTATATATACACAATGGAATACTACTCAGCCATAAAAAAGAACGACATAATGCCATTTGCAGTAACATGGATGGAACTAGAGACTCTCATGCTGAGTGAAATGAGCCAGAAAGACAAAGACAAATACCATATGATGTCACTTATAACTGGAATCTAATATCCAGCACAAATGAACATCTCCTCAGAAAAGAAAATCATGGACTTGGAGAAGAGACTTGTGGCTGCCTGATGGGAGAGGGAGGGAGTGGGAGGGATCGGGAGCTTGGGCTTATCAGACACAACTAGAATAGATTTACAAGGAAATCCTGCTGAGTAGCATTGAGAATCATGTCTAGATATTCATATTGCAACAGAACAAAGGGTGGGGGAAAAATGTATACATGTAAGGATAACTTGATTCCCATGCTGTACAGCGGGGAAAAAAATTCTCTAATTTGGATTTCAGGTAAATATTAGAATAATCTACATGAACAGAAAAGCTCATTCTTAGAAGAAGAAGAAAAAAAGATTAAATCCCTGAAAACAATTGAGCCATTAAAGGCAACTAGAACTTATAAACCTCTCCTCCTGCTTCATTACAGACTTGTAAAGATTCCAACATGAAGAGTAAGAAAATATTAATAAAAATACCATTAAAAATAAAAAAGACAGCTATTGGACCTTTTTCTTGATAGGACTTTTAATTAATTTCTTGTGTGCTCTTCAGTGGAAATCAGAAAAGGATTCAAAAGTCCAGTGAATCATGTGAAAACATATTTCCCTTTAGACGGTAAAACCAACTACTGCATTTTGTTTTTATCGAGGTTTGATTAACAAATAAAATTTTATATCCAAGTATTGCATTTTTGAAGCTATCTTGGTGGAGTGCTCACCTCCATTTTATATCCCTCAACAAAGTACCACTAACCAGTTTTTCCCTGCCTCCCACTTGACTTTGAATTAGAAGGATGCTTTAGTAGACATATCTAAAGGTACAAAAGGTGGCACATAAACACATTATGTTTGAATTGTCCCAGGTGAAAGATTCGGTTTTACTTTTTTTTGCGGGGGGTGTCACTTTTGGCTGCCCCACAGTATATGGAGCTCCCAGGCCAGAGATCGGAGCCCCAGTCGTGACCTAAGCTGTAGCTGCAGCAACACTAGATCCCTAACCCACTGTGCCAGGCCAGGGATTGCACCTGTGTCCCAGCAGCTCCCAAGAGGCTGCCCATCCTGTTGTGCCACAGCAGGAGTTCCTACTTTGTTTTTTTTAAAAGGTGGAAGTCCTAACCCATTCTTATTAAAATATTTGCTGTACATCTTGGTTATTTTCACAAAGGTAGGAAGGATATCTTGCACAAAGCTAGTCACACTCTTATGCCCAGCTCCATTATATTTGCTTATTGGTGAGCTGGGGGAAGGGTAGAGTCTGTTACTTGATGAAGAACAACTGTCTAATTCATATGTAGCTTAAATTCATATCTTTGGCCTCATGAGTTTTATGCCTCAACATACTGAGTTACCCACTTGCTCATATATATGCAAATTAGATTCCCTTTACCGCATTCTTCCATCTCCAGTTTACAAGTGCATTTTGAGTCATGTGCAGAAACTACTTTTTTGCAGATGCCAAGTGTTCTTGAGACCAAAAACCACAAACATCCTAAAATGTGAGGTGTCATAAAATTTTGACATAAGGGTGGTTAAGTATACAAAAGAAGTATCTTCTGTCTTGTGATTTGCAGGACAGAAACAATAATGCACATTTTATTCTTGGAGATTTTGGCTTTCATGAAGTTAGAAAGGTAATGCTATTACTTAGTGATACCAAGGGATTGGGATTGTATCTCAGTGTATACATGAACCACTTTGTTCAGATGAGCCCCAGCTATTACCCTTGACCCTCAGTGGATTTTCCTGCACAGTTCTACAGATGAACAAATTGCATTTGATTTACTAAGCCTGTTTCTAGATCAGTGTTTCTTAAAGTGTGATCTATAAACTGCCAGTATCAAGAACTGTATGGGGCATATGTTGAACATGTAGATTTCTGGGCTCTGCCCTAGACTTATGAGTCAGAATTTCTGGAGATGGGGTGCAGAAATCTGCATGTTTAACACATGCTCCTATTCTAAGTATTACTCAACACTGTATCATTTTGCCTCATTTTGGAATGCTTTTCCTTTATCCTTTTCCCCCTTATTTCCTGAGCCTGTAGAGCTCCTGCAAATCTCTCCAGACCCAGTTCCAAGGATTTCTCCTCAGTGAGGCCATCTTGATACACCTCCCTCATTTCCATCAGCTAAGTTGGTTGTGTAGTCGGGAACTTGGGGGCATTGGAACTGGGGTTTAAGGAAAGTTGAGACAATCGAAATGAAATAACTTGGGCAGAATTGGAAGATAGATGCTGAGTTTTACAGAGAAATTTTGCCCTGGGTTTCACACGTGAGTGTACTGCATGGGAGAGAATTTGAATCAACCAACAGCAAAGTAACAGCGGGTCTGATTGGTCAGAGCATTGAATTCCAGTCACATAGCAACCATGTTTGAGGAGGAGGCTTGGTGGCCATATCAGGACAAGGGGGTAGGAGGGAAAAAGAGACAAATGCCCACTTGACAACAGCCTCAGGAATAAGAAGCAATAAAATTATTTTAAGAACTTGGGAAAATACTTGCATGAAACTGGATAAATGCATTACTTGCACATGTATGTAGTGTTTTTGAATGCATATATCCTGGGATTCAGTTAGTTTGTCACCATGTTTTCTCACCTATCACTAGTGAAGTATAGCTATTTTCATGTGGAGGTCTGAGAAGATGTTTGGTTGTAAATAGGGGTTCTCATATTTTCTGAAAACAACTGGAAACTGTTAACCTGGTGTCTGAGTCAGTTTGGGTAGCTATAAAAGTATACCATAACTAGGTGGCTTATAAACAACAGAAACTTATTTCTCACAATTCTGGAAGCTGGAAATCTAAGATCAGGGTGCCAGCATGGTTGGATTCTTGGTGAGGACCTGCTCCCTGGTTATTCTTACTGTGCCCTCACAGTGGTGAGAGGGATGAGAGCGCTGTGGGCCTTTTATAAGGGTACAGATCCCATTCATGAGAGCTCTACCCTCATGAACCAATCACTTTGCCAAACCTCCATGTCTTAATACCATCACAGTGGGGTTAGGATTTCAGCATATGAATTTTGGGGGGGGGGACACAAACATTTAGTCCATAACACCTAGTTATGAAGATACCACAATCTATAAACAGTTTGAGAAAGTCTGCCAAAAAGAAAGGTGGAAGCCAATGATTGTTGGCCAGTTAGCTCTCTAGGTAAAAGGTAAATACCAGCAGGACTGACTTTGGCCATGGTAAGTGTAGAAGCAGCTTGTTTTCCCCTCCAAGGTCACCACTCTGGGACTCTCTGTCTTCTGTCCACACTTACCCTCTCACCATATCTCATTCCTCTGCACTTGGCAGTGCCTCTCTGGGTGGTGGACTGTGATCTCTTATTGCCATGGGACGTGACTCTACCAGACAGAGAAACTTTGATTTGCATGTGAGTCTTTTTTACCTTGAGCTTTTACTCCTTTCCTACCAATTTTCTGTCATGCTAAATGAGGTACCTGAAATCCATGAACATTAAGCCCATCTATGAGCAATTTTAAGGAAATAGAAAAGAAATGACATAAGGTCACATATTGATATAAATACTGTTGCGTGTCACAGTGCTCATTGCTTTGAAATACCAGAGCCTTTACATTTTTTAAAAGCCAGTTTAATGCTCTGCATCATTTGGGGGAAGAAAAGCATCTAAGCTAAAAAGACTTGGCAAAGAAAAACTTTCATCTACAGATAAACTGCTTTGTGACATGGAATGATCTAGTTACCTTGAACTCTCATTAATTTGTGCTACCCAAACCCACTGTGTCTCGACTCAGTAAGTTTTAGTTTTGGGGAAATGCAGCTGCTATGGGACCCCTGAGGCTCTTAGCCACTACCCGAATTCCCATGTAGTCATACAGTGACAGAGATCATTATTTTCCAAAGCCCTCATTTCATACTTGGGGAAACTGAGGTCTGGAGAGGCCTCAAATCATGAAATGTCCATGTTTGAAGGGCTCCTAATTTAGTCAAGGAACTAGCTCAAAATCACTCAGTTAGCTGGCAGACAAAGCAGGAGCACATTCCTGAGAGAGTGAACCAGCGTGCTTTAAACATTTTTAAACATTTTTAAACCAAGCTGGTTCACTGACTATATTCCCAGCACTGGTGTGAGCTCTTGACAAATGTTAACACCTATGAGGTGTTCACAACACACCTGTGAGGCGGGTAATACTATTTTCAGCTCCATTTCACAGATAAGAAACTGAGTCACAGAGAATTAGTAATTTTCCCATTGTCAGCCAGATACCACCCTTTTTTTTTTGTAACCTAAATCTCAGTGTTTTAAGATTATTAGGATTAACAGAAGTTGTACCTGTGAGGTTTTTAGCACAGGCTTCAGAGGAGTGTAAATTCTCAGAATTACGGTTATTTTTACTGTATGTTGTAGTGGGAAAAAAGTAGATGCTAAAGTTAGATACACTGAGTTCCAGTTGAGGTTCTGCCACTAATGGGTTGAGTGATCTCTGAGAGCCTCCCTTGCCTCATCCCTCAAGTGAGTATGCCAGTATTTCACAGGGCTGAGGTGGAGATGAAATGAGATGATCTGTGGTAAGTATCTAATGCACTTTCTGGTATATAGCAGATACTGTATTAGTTTCCTATTACTACTGTAACAGATCACCCCAGTTAGTGGCTTAATGCAAATTTATTATTTCATAGTTACAGAACTCTGGAATGAGTCTTATAGGACTGAAATCAAAGTGTCAGCATGACTGGTTCCTTGTAGAAGCTTCAGGGAAGAATTCATTCCTTCTTCCAGCTTCTGGTCGTTGTTGCCCTTTCCTTGGCTTGTGGCCTCAAGACTTCAATCTCCGCTTTAGTAGCCACATTGTCTTCTCTGGAGTGGTATCTCCCTCTGCATCTCTACCCTAAGGATATCTGTGATGGTATTTAGAGCCCTTTTCAAGATAATCCAGATAACATTATCGTGAGATTTTTAACTTAATCATACCTGCTAAGTCCCTTTAGTCATAGAAGGTGGCATTCACAGGTTCCATAAATTAAGACCTGGTATCTTGAAAGGCCAGTATTCAGCCCATCAGATGCTTAGTGACTCTTATGAACAGAACCCAGGTCTTCTCATTACAGGACTGTTTCCTGTACATTTCACTTTCTCAGATCAGCTTCCCATGTGCACTGTCTGTGGAGAATTTAGAAACAATAATGAAACTAAAAGCTGATCTGAATTTTATCACCATTTCGCAAGAATTCTGAACACCATCAGTGCTAAAATATTCTTCCAAACGGAGCAGACCTCTCTCACTGCACCCCTACTTTTGGCGTATCACTTCTCAGGACTGACTGTGAAGCCCTGGGATCCAGAGAAGAGGAGGGCTTTGGGCACAGTACTGTCTCCTCTCCTCTACTTATTCCACCACATATTCTTGCACCCAAGTTTTCTTCTATAACTGAATACAGTGTCCTCTTGTCCCTTATCCAAGTGTCCTGAAAAGCACTTTGAGGCTAACTAGCAGGTGATAACTGGGTGGTGTCCTTGACAACACTGGAAAACAATCCCCCCCACCCCAATTCTCCCTAGAAAGGACCTCACGAGAAGGGTTTGTGGGATGGATTCAGAGCCTCATATAATCTTTAATTTAGAATAAAAGGAATTATTTTTTATTGCCAGGAAGTGAAGCAAAGATTGCCTTGTGGGAGAGTACATAAATTACTGTTATGACAAATGGAAAAGAAAGATATAATTAGAAGATGAAGGAAAGCTACAAGGAAAGGAAAGCTGATGTGATCTTTACACTATTTGCTGAAATCCAGATTATCAAAGGAAGTTACCGAACCGGACACTATGAGAGCTACAGGAGACCTCACAGACTGTTCGACTGAGGCCATCATTTTACCTTTGGGGTAGTTGAGTACCTAAAAGGAGAAAAGACTTGTTCAAAGGTTCACAGCAAGGCTGGGGCAGAAATGTCTTTTCTTATGTTTTAGGAGACAGATTACACTTTGCAGAAGTTCTCTCTCACATGCTCATTCCCTCACACTTACTTATTTTCTTCCCCTTGTGCCTTAATTGATTTTTAAAAAATTATTCTCCAAGGGTGTAACAATCATATTTTACTTGTTTTTATGGCTGTTCTTTTGCATTCTCTTTACTGCAGCTCAGGTCACCAAATGTAAGGAGTTGCAGTCCTAGTCATAGAATAATCTGTAGTTACTTACCTCAGTTGATTGGAATAAACCTTTTGTAAATACCTGCAGAAAGCCTCAGAGGGCCATCGCTGTGGCTCAGCACCCGTCAGGGACTAAGTAGTTTAAGTCTGTTCCAGGGTCTCAGACCACATCCTTATCTTTGGCATCTTTTTGAAAAAAGCTTTTCTTTGGACTCAAACAAAGTAAATACGCAGGCATGCCTTGTTTATTGTACTTTACTGTTCTTTACAGATATATTTTTTACGTATTGAAGGTTTGTGGCAACCCTGTGTTCAGCAAGTCAGTTGGCACCATTTTTCTGACAGCACTTGTTCACTGCATGTCTCTGTGTCACATGTTGGTAGTTCTCAAAATGTTTCAAATCTTTTCATTATTATCATAATTGTTATGGTGATCTTTGATGTTACTATTGGAGAAAGTTTACAGCTTGCTGAAGGCTCAGATGGTGGTTGACATTTGAAAGTAATAGTTTTTTTTTTTTTTTTAAACTTTCTTTTTACAGCTGCCCCTGCATCATAGGGAATTTCCCGGGTTCAGGGGTTGAATTGAAGCTGCAGCTGAGGCCTATGCCACAGCCACAGCGATATTGGGTCTGAGGTGCACCTGCGACTTATGCCGTAGCTAGTGGCAACACCAGATCCTTAACCCACTGAGTAAGGCCAGGGATCAAACCTGAATCCTCATGGACACTATGTTGGGTTCTTAACCTGCTGAGCCACAACAGAAACTCCAATAAAATATTTTTAAATTAAGGTATGTCCATTGTTTTTTTTAGACATAATGCTATTGCCCACTCAATAGGCTATAGTATAGCACAAACATAATTTTTCATATGCACTGGAAACCAAAAAAATTAATGTGACTCATTATGTATTGCAATATTCACTTTATTGTCATGGTCTGGAGCCAAATCCATAGTGTCTCCTAGGTATCCCTGTATGTAAATTTATTCCTGCATCTGGGAGGACAACTTGATGCTCACATTAGCTTTCTGATAGCCCTTTGGTTCCAGCTTTGGAGATAAAGGCAGATGGCCAGTCTCCTGGGGGCATGTTAAGCATCTGGCATGCTGCTGGCTATTTTTACTACATAACCACCTAATTCTTAGAGGTAATCTACATTCCTGAGTCTGTCACTATGCTTACAGCAAAATCATTACTACTGTGCTCAACAAACTTGGCTTGAATGCATTGTCTGGGAGGTAGCAGTGTAAGGAAGGCAACTGGCGGCTCAAAATTCACAGTCTGGCTCTAACTTGATACCTTCTCCTTGTTGCTCATTTACTGTCCGTCCCTCTTATTGGAACCTATGCATTCCTGAGTCTTAACTCTTGTTGCCCTAATCTTTTGCCTGATTCCTTGACCCTGTATTGCTTTGTCTCTAGGCCTGGTTTCCTGCTGGCGAAGGCTTGCCCTTAAAACTCTCAAGCTGGCAGGTCTCTGGTCTTCCACACTTGATTCAAGGAGGGCCACTCTGCTTATATGTTTTTCGGACCGAGTTGCTATGTAAGATTTTTTCTTCAGGTTGGGATGAGGGGAAAGTGTGTATTTCACTGCTAAGGAAAAAAGATCAGTTTGAATTTCACTGGTCTGTTGGGTGTGTAAGGGATCTTATGTGATTCTGTTTTAGGTGTGCATTAGAGCCTCAAACATTCTTAGCATGTTTAATGTTTGATGTGGTCTTTTTGTCAAAATGCTCAGACTTAGCGGGTGGATTTCCAGGAGCATTTGGGAATAAAAATGGTCTTCTTCCTTTGAGGGCCCATAGAGAAATGTTTTAAGCATTTTCAAATGATTTTGTTGCAAGGCTTTTACAAGTATCCTGTTCTAGGATGGGATGGAAGAGTTTAGGTTAGGCAAAAATCAGTAGTAAGATCTGGTGCATTTATGAAAGCCAAGCCATTCCACTTGCTGGCTCTTTACTTCTGTGTCTTCTGTATTACTTACAAGTCATAAAATAGCATTAATATAGAGAAAGTTGGTAATGGTGGTGTCAGAAATGATCAAAGAACGTAATAAACAAATGACAAAAGAACATTAAAGTTTATGAGCTAGTGGAGATTGAACACATACTTTCAACATTGAAACCTCTTTTTGTTTGAAGAGGAGATTAGGTGTAATTGTTTTGTTCTTTAAAAATGATACTCTTTAAACACCACAATTTCTCACTGTGTTTGCTTGAGTGAAGTACATGGAAATTGAACGCTAATTCTCAGAAATGCTTATGTGGTGTAGGAGGAAAGATAGTGGGATGGGGGTAAGATGTTAAGGCTTTATGTGCAATTCAGTCTTAAAAGAAATTTGTGTAAAATGTCTTTTCTAATACATGGCATTCAATGGTTTACCTACTTTATAGATCAACTCTATATTATTTTGGTCAATGAGCTGGTTGGAAGAGCTGAAAACAGAGCAGTCAAACCAAGGAAATTAAATTCTTTATATGTCTGAATTTATATTGCAATTCTAAAAGTGACTCTATCCTGGAGTTCTCTGGTAGCACCGTGGGTTAAAGATCAGTGTTGTCACTGCAGTGGCTTGGGTTGCTGCTGTGGCATGGGTTTGATCCCTAGCCTGGGAATTTTCATATGCTGCAGGGGCAGCATATAACCCCCCCCCCCAAAAAAAAAGAACAAAAACAAAACAAAAAGTGATTCCACCCTGATAGCTTTGTAGAAAATAGAAAATTTCTCTATTAGTCTGTAGTGATACTTTCCAAAATGGCAAAGCTTTAAAGATAATAAGGGGTACTGATTGGAACACCTTGGGGACTATTGCATTAGACCTTGATTTGAATTTGAATAATATAATTTCAGTGTTTTAAAAACTTTGAAGTACATTTGGTATCATCCATTCTTTTACTTATTTAGCAACTATTTATTAAACATCTACATGCCAGGCACTGTTCTAAGTGCTGAGAATATAGCAGTGAACAAAACAGATGAAACTCTACTGTCATCAAGCTTGATTTCTAGTGGAGGGAAAAAGACAAAAACAATTAAAACATAATGAGAATTAGAAATATTAAACAATATAGTTTAATAGGGTTCCTTAGAGGAGCTGCCTTAGCGAGTAGCTAATTATCTATAATTTTCATAGCTGCTATTTGCATATCTATTATTGGCAAACAATGGACTTTTTATAAGATGCTTAAAATTCTTGGTTAAAAGTACGTTTCTTGAAATTTTTTATATGTCATTATTTTGCATACCAAACTTTTCTCAAATTTCACACTATTGTGATCTAAATAAAATTCTTTTACAAATCAGTCTGTAGATTTATATTTGTCTTTTGTCTCATAGTATCTTGAGAAATCTTAACTCTTGATCTTGGCATTAGATGAAATGTCAATAGCTTTAAAGGGTATAAAGTAGTTTCTGCAATTTGCTAAACAACAAAAAAGCAAATGTAGTTTAGATGAGGCTTTGGAAGAGGCATATTATGGTCGTGATCAGGAGAGACAAAAATTGATTGCTTGTGGTGCCTTTTAATTATAGGCCAGAATAGAATGATACCATGTACAATTAAAACTATGAAATTTATCTTCTAAAATCTATTAATTATTCCATAGCCTTTGACTGTGCATGTATTATTTGAAAAACCCTGTGCAGGAAGGAAGGGAGAGAGAGAGAGAGCATGTGTGTGTGTGTAAGGGCGCAAGAGAAGAGAAGGAATGAGAACGAAGTAAGAAAATGCAGGAGTTGGAGTTCCCGTCGTGGCGCAGTGGTTAACGAATCCGACTAGGAACCATGAGGTTGCGGGTTCGGTCCCTGCCCTTGCTCAGTGGGTTAACGATCCGGCGTTGCCGTGAGCTGTGGTGTTGGTTGCAGACGCGGCTCGGATCCCATGTTGCTGCGGCTCTGGTGTAGGCCAGTGGCTACAGCTCCGATGAGACCCCTAGCCTGGGAACCTCCATATGCCGCAGGAGCGGCCAAAGAAATAGCAAAAAAAAGACAAAAAAAAAAAATGCAGGAGTTGAGTCAGTTCTAAGTATAGGGGAATACATATGCACAGGTAAATAGGATAAAGATATTAAACTGATAAGTTACCTGTAAAAATTTTAAAGAAAGTTCTATAGGAGTTCAAGGTGGGGGATTGTTACTGCTGCCTGAAGATAGCTGGAGAAAGTTCCATGCAGGAGGATGTTTGAATTTACTTTTCTTTCTTGTTTTATTGAGACCAGGATCTTGTATATTATAATTTGATGGGCACTGAAATATCCACCTGCACAAAAATGCATTCCTCCCTGACCTTGCTATAGGACCCCAAATTCCCATTATTATTTGATTCTTTGGAAATTTATTTTATAACCCAATTGTGATAAGATGCATGGAAGAACATCCCAAACCATTTGGCCTTCATAAATGCCTTATGAAGGAGTTGTTTCTGAAATAAACAATAAAGAGAAAATTCCTAAGGATATAGGACACAGAATTGGGAGGTTCTGCTTGTCAGTGTGGTGAGAAGAAAAAAGGGGTCAAGAATAGTCGAGAAGGATCTTGTCCTGGGTACTTGGTGCTGATCAGTTGAAGACAAAAGGCAAATTTGCATCTTTGCCCCACCACCTTGTGGTCTTCCAGTGTTACCCATTTCAGCAGATGGCAACTTCACTCATCCACTTGTACCAACTGGGAACCCGGTGGAGTCATAGACTGGAACCTGACATGCCCTTCTCAGTCGGTTGCTTTCCTCTGTTTGCCATGAAGGAGAGGAAACACAGAAGTTTTCAGGTGTAGGTGAAAACAGCTGCAGTCTCCCTCTTTTTAAAGATACTGTAATGGATAGCTTAAAGTCAGTCTTTCATGTATGAAAATTCTAGAGTGAAGAAGTTTCTTTATGAGGGTTGTCCTGTGACTCCAATTTATTGCACTAAACCTCACATATGCTCATGAGCTCCAGAAAGCTTTTGTTTCTGTGAAGGAAATGCAGGCTACCTGGAGGATCATTTTTCACTTCTCTCTCATGGGGAGTCAGAAATGATGGATAACAATTGAGAACTCATGAACCAAATGTTTTTATTTCTTTAAGTCTTCCTCTGAGATACAGACTTTTTTTGGTAAGTCTTGTTACTTTAGTGAAGTTATGTTTTTGAAAGAAAAAAGAATGATATAGAATACATGTAATAATGATCTTTGAATTAGTTTTCCACACCTAAGGTGAGATTAGTTTGTCAAATCAGTATATACCATACACCAATATAGTTACCTAAATTGAAAGCAGATTGCTAAAGAATAAATGAATAGCTGGTGAACCTTGCAACCCATACACACTGAATGTTAGAGAAAGTCATGACACCTATAGTGACATTTACTTCATTTATGAATGATAATATTTCTAAAGTGCAAGTGAATTATGTTATTGCAATTAAAAGTATTTATCATTGTCATATTCCTATTCACATAGCCATAGATTTTTCTGCGATTTTTGAAGATGAGCTGGAGTTGCTCATTTTACCTAAGCCCATAGAAATCTACATTGAGTGGTACTTAAGAGAACAAATTAGGGATATTTAACAATTAAAGCTCACCCCTTGATTGATTGAATAAATAAATAACAAAACAAATATACTGCAGCATGATTTTATAACAAGTTATAACATCAATATAGTGCTTCTTGTGCCAGATACTCTTCTAAATGCTGTTTATATTAATCCCATTTAACTCTTAAAACAATCTTCTGACATATGAGTATGATTACCTTCATTTTACAGGTGAGGAAACTGAGGAACATAAATAGTCCTATCTAAATTTTACTGATTTTTGCTTCTGCCTACTTATACAAGACTTCTAGCTCCTTACAAATCCCCTCTTCCCATCTTTTTCTTCTCTATCCTCTGTCTATTCTTTCTCAGAATGTCCAGATACAACTTGTGAACGCACACAGCTTATGTTGTGTACTTCTGTGGGGCACTTCTACTTCTGTGCTTTTACCTGGCACTAGTTTCCCACTGGGTACTGCTGTTAGTCTGTTAGGTAGTGTATTCTACCATTTGTGTGTGGTGGGGTGGTACTTGGATTCTACTGACTCTTTGGGCCGCATCATTGCTCTTGCTCTCAGGAGAAACGGCGGTCTCCTGCTGGGTGCTGCCATTGTTCCTTTGGACGCTATTGCTGCTCCTCTAGATGCATCTCCTCTGATAATTCAAAGCACTTTTGGTGGAGCAGATAAGCAGTGTTCTGTGGCAGAGACAGACCCCTCTTTCATTTTGTCCTATGTGGTGAGAGGAGTTCCAGAATAATCTGATGCTCTCCCAAAGTGATGGAGCTTTTTATTGAAATGGCATTTTGCAACTTATATACACAGTAATCTCTCTTCTTAGAGCTCTGACATGTACCTGTGAGGGTGGGCCAAGGACAGATTTGAGTGGTAGTCATTTGCTAAATGTGGAGTCACTTCTCCCTTCAGATCACTAAGATTTTGTTGCAAGGTCAAGTTTTTTGTCTTTTCCCATCTGTTTTTCTCTTCCTGTAGTATGAGTTTCCTCCCAGAAGCTTCTTGATTTCCTAAGCCCATCCCACCAGATTTATTAGTTTTTTTCCCCTCTTCCTTTCTTCCTCCCTCTCTCCATCCCTTCCTCCCTCCACATATGTGGCATAGGGAAATTCCCAGGCCAGGGGTCGAATTGGAGCTGCAGCTGCTGACCTGCAGCCACAGGCATGCAGGATCCAAACCGCATCTGGGCCCTACACCACAACTCACAGCAATGCCAGATTCTTACCCCACTGAGCGAGGCCAGGGATCAAACCTGAGTCCTCATTGATATTAGTCAGGTTTGCTACTGCTGAGCCACATGGGAACTCCAGTTTAAGAGCTTCTTAACCACAGCAGTGGCAATAGTTGAGGCTCAAGCTTGGCTCACCTTTACAGAGAAGCCCTTGATTTTGTAGTACCCAGTGTACCCTCTTCAAGATAGAGTAATCAGCAGTGGTGCAGTGAATAGAATCCCATTTTCTTTTTTTTTTTTTTTAAGTAGCTTAAGGTGATGAATGAACCAATAGGAGCTATCAAACTTTGTTTTAAAAAATATATATTTCAAGCTTTTAAAAAAGATTGTTGAATAAAAAGAATAACCCATCAGTACCCAAAGCCCCAACTACTACCTCTTTTCTCTTTTGAATTTGTGCTATACATCATTATTATTTCCTTCATAAATTCTGTCAGCATATTAGTAAGAGAATGTGGCCAAAAGAAATAGCTTTTTATCAATATTAAGCAGCTTTGCAAAGTCACAGTTCCATTTGGATATATTTGCAAAATGCCCGGCTGCAGAGAAAACTCACTCCATGACTGAGATCAAAATCTTTTTGTCACCAGTGATTGAGTGTCAGTAATGATCGAATTTAACGAGCATGCATTAGAGAATTTCTAGTGGTTTCACAAGAGGTTATTTCAGTAATATTTGCAGCCTTAACATTTTTTTATGAGAAGGTTTGAGAGCTTAGGGTCGGATTTGGGTGATTTAGCTAACGCTCATCAATTGAGCCTACAACAATATTGCTAAACCAGAGCTAAGGTAATGAAGTAGAAGATTTTTTCATTGCAACCCAGCCAATTTCCAAAGTTTAAAAATAGGAAAGAAAGAGAGTTTTATCAGGTAATATGCAAAATAAAAGTCAAATTCAAAGCTTACTAATTAAAAATACAGGCTTTTCAGCTGTGCACACAATTCAGATAAAATGCTAAAATCATTCCTTGTATATAAAGGAAGACACATTTTGCTCTGTATAAACATTTATAATTCACTTTCTATGTGTTAGGTACTGTTAGATGTTTACATTACCTTATTTGCAGATGTCTATGATCCTAAAGCCACTTCCCTAAGCACTACTCAGTACTTATATACAGATTTTAATTGAAAATAGCTTAATAATTACAAAACATGTTTTTTAATAGATGAGAAAATATAATCAAGCAAAAAGTTTTTAAAAATCACCCATAATCATATTATCCAGAGATAACCATCACATCAGCTGGGTTAATGTCCTTCCAGGTCTGTTGCTATTCATGTATTTCATTTTACAGGGATTTATTTCTATAACAGGTTATTCTCTTCCTAGCTTTCTTTCTTCTTTAGTATGCTTAATTACTTTTTTAAACATCATCATGATTGTTCAAAGTTAGGATTATAAGCATCAGTTATCGCTCTATCATTCAAATCTAAGGTTGCTATGAAGACTTCATTCTGGAGGTCCGGGAGAGGCAGCCAAGAAGTTACTTTTAATCTAAAGAGAGCTTCAGGACTCAGTGAAATCAGTACCACAATAGAGCAGGGGTACACATGTTCAGAGATTGTTCTGAATCATATATGGACTGACATCTGCAGAAATGGTCTTCATATTTCATGCTTTATTGGGTCTTTTGAAAGAATGCTTCTGTGTCAAGAGTGGGTATAAGCATTGTTTGATGAGGTGATTTGAAAGAAAATTATGGTCATGAGTTTAGCTTTTGTTACTAGTATGAAGTCTAGTTGATGGCTTATAGATTATGATTTGAAGAGTGTTAGAAAATACATCATTTGCAGCAACATAGATGGACTGAGAGATTCTCATACTTAGTGAAGTAAATCAGAGAAAGACAAAGATCATATGAGCTCATTAGTATGTGGGATTTAACAAAAAATCATACAAAAGAACTTACAAAACAGAAACAGACTCAAAGATTTTGAAACCAAATTTCTGGTTACCAAAAGGGAAATGTGGGGTGGGAAGGATAAATTAGGGGGTTAGGATTGACATATACACATTACTATATATACAATAGATGGGTAACAAGTACCTACTGTATAGCACAGGGTAATCTACTCAATACAGTATAATAACCTAGATGGGAAAAGAATCTGAAAGAAACAGATAGGTGTATGTATAACTGATTCACTTTGCTGTATATCTGAAACAAATACAACTTTCTAAGTCAACATACTCCAATAAAATTGATTTTTAAAAAAGAAAATATATCAAAGATCTTTATTCAGATATATCTCTCATCACATAGAAACTCACCATTAGAATTACTTCCTAGTTGTAGGACATTCAAGGTCACTGTGATGATGCAAATGTGTTATCTTGGAGGGGAAGTACTACTCTCATTAAAAAACAGCTGAATTTGAAGGGGAAGTAGAACTTAGAAAATAGCACAGTGCCTAGCATATATAGTAGTTACATGACAACTAAATTTGTTACTTGAATATTGAATGAAAAGGTACAGAGGTTTTGATATAAGGTGCTACAGAAATGGCCCAGAAAGTAAGACAGAAGAACATCAAATACAAGTAATGGCTCCTCAGCTGATCTCAATTTATGGAGTGTTCAGTGTTCACAGCTTGTGGAATGGTGACTATCCTAAATAAAATAGGTGAGGAAAAATGTGTTTTACCTTTTGCTACCCTAAAAAGACATTTAGGCAAGAGATTGAATTCCCTAATCCAATTTGAGTTGAGTATTATTCCTGAGATGACCAAATAAGAACTAGGTATCTTTAAGAGGAAGGAAAAGAAGAGAGATTCAATTTTCTAAATGAGGCCGAAGTTACTGGCAGGTTTCAGTAAGGCAGTTCTCACCTAAAGGTATGAGGCAGTTGTTATTTCATAGTTGATCTCATCTATGGTTGGAGTTTCAGATCAAGAGTTTGCTCATCTTCTTCCAGTGCACTCTACATATAGAAAAATTATTCTAGAGCAAATGCAGTGTAATGCTGAGTGTGATAGTAAAGTTCGATTGCCTGGCTTGGGAGCTAGAATCTATGTGCGCTACCTGATGAGCCTGTTACCACCCAGAGAAACATGGAAGAGTATAAGATTAGGACAAGACAAGAAGTTGAGTAAAGTTTGGTAAAGAGGAAGGAAGTTTAGGTGCTGGTGGTGCATTTTAGCTAGGCATCAGGAAGGCATCCTGAGTAGGGCTCTGTCCAAAAGGAGAAAAGTTAGGAAAGCTTGAAAGGAAGAAGTGGAAAGGCATGAAAAGGGTAAGACTGCTTCTGCGTTCTTTTTCCCTGCCTGGTAGAGTATTCTTAGGCCCATAAGCTGTAGGAGAGATGGGAGTTTCCGGATCCTATATTGGTTTGCTTTTACTTTCTCTTCTCACTCCTTGGGTTTTATACTACCTTTTCTCTATGTCCTTCATTATTGGCTAGAACATTTTGTAATAGCTTTGGATGATGAAAATAAGCTTTGTTAAAAAATGCCAGAAAGTCAAAACTCCATTCAAAATGTACTTTTCTGCCTCCAAGTTTTCTTTCTATGAGTGGATATTTTAGTTATGAAAATTCAAATTACAGTATGGATATCAGGGAAAACCCAATAAAGGTAAACTAATGCACTTTATTTAATGTATGCTCAAATTTAATGTAGGCATTTTTTATTTTAGAAACAAACTTAAAATATGTGGCTCTTGTCTTTGGTGAGAGAGAAGTGGAAAAAAGAATCTTTGCATTCCAGGAAGCAGCCCAATTTTAATTAAAAATGCCAGGCTAATTTGTCTCCCTCCCAGAGCCTACCGATATTTTGCCTTTGGGCTGTTGTGTAGACTTGTCTGCCATTTGTCTGAATATAAATAACTCTCATTTTCACACTTGTCTTTTCTTGCAGTTTGTCAAAATGGTTGCTTTATAGCAGCAAATTAATTTCCTAACGGGTGAGCATATATATATATATATATATATATAGAGAGAGAGAGAGAGAGCGTGCTCAAGCACACGGCTTATCAACAGAAGACTACTTTATCTGTTGCATGAAAATAAAACATAGTTGTGTTAGGGGTCACAAAGACAACCCTCTGGTTGGATGATTTGCTAGAACGACTGATAGAATTTAGAAAAGCTGGACTTATCATTATGGTTCATTACAGTGAAAGGATACAAATTAAAAATAGCAAAGGAAAAAGGCACATAGGAGAAAGTCCAGGAGAAACTGGACACAGGCCTTCAGTGTCCAGTGAAGTTGCACAGGTGGCATTTAATTCTCCTATTAACAATGTGTAATGACACGTGAAAAGTGTTGCCAAACAATAAGCTTATTGGAGCCTTGGTGGAGGGTTTTATGAGAGGTTAGTAACATAGGCATGGAGCTCCACATGACTGCCCTTAGGTACTGAGTACTTAGGTACTCAGTCTCCTACACAGCCCTGACCCCTGCCTCCTGTCTATGATCAAACTGCCCAGTGTAACAAAAAGTAGTGTTCAAGTTAAATCACATCGTTAGCATATTCTATCTGGTGTGGTCCAAGGCCTCGGGTATACAGAAGTACTCTTATTAGGCAGGATGTTCCAAAGGTTTGTAAATTATTTCCCAGTAACCCATTAAAGGTCAGTCCTGGAGATCTTTGGAACATGCAGCATTTGGTTAGGCCAGGCCTGACGAGTTAAGTCTTTACTGTACAAGTAAATACAGACATTTTTCACACAATTCTGAATGCTGAATTATTTATTTTGGTATTTTAGAACCAAACTAAGTCCTCTGTGATTTGGATCCTAAGTGTATAGTAGAGCACATTTGGGAGAATGTGCCCTATTAGAATAAGGAGCATTTGGTAAACAGAGATCTGAATAAACTTGGGCCTCAAGTATTAATAGTGATGCCTGAACATGTTTAATACACAGAAGGGAGTTTCCGTTATGGCTCAGTGGAAATGAATCTGCCTAGGAACCATGAGGACGTAGGTTCGATCCCTGGCCTCCCTCAGTGGCTTAAGGATCTGGCATTGCCATGAACTGTGGTGTTGGTCATGGATGTTGCTCAAGATTTGGCATTGCTGTGGCTCTGGTGTAGGCTATCGGCTACAAGTCCAATTTGACTCCTAGCCTTGGGAACCTCCATATGCCATGGGTGTGGCCCTAAAAAGACCAAAAAAAAAAAATACACAGAAGAATTCATAAAATAACTTATCAAAACAGTTAAGTTATACTGAGCAAAATTTGAAGGGGCTTTATCTGGTAGTACAGTTTCATGTTGGGCTTTGTCCCTTATGGAATATAGAATTTCTTGAATTTCAGATTCTGCCAAGTTGGTTGTATAAAAATATCTCTTGCATTTTTTTGTAGTAAGTTTTGAAATTGTTTTGGATTTTGCTAAATAGGGATTTATTTGATATTTGGTTTGTTTTCCAAATGTATTTTACCTTTAAATAGTACAATTTAAAGGCTGTGTGGTTCTTACTTCAATAAAGAGTTGCCTGATTCTAATTTTTCTACCCTCCATTTCCTCTTCCTCTTTTTTTTTTCTTTTCTTTTTTTTGTCTTTTTGCCATTTTCTTCGGCCACTCGTGCGGCCTATGGAGGTTCCCAGGCTAGGGGTCAAATCGGAGCTGTAGCCACCGGCCTATACCACAGCCACAGCAACTCGGGGATCCGAGCCGCGTCTGCGACCTACACCACAGCTCACGGCAACGCTGGATCCTTAACCCACTGAGCAAGGCCAGGGATCGAACCCTCAACCTCATGGTTCCTAGTCGGATTCGTTAACCACTGCACCATGACGGGAACTCCTCCTCTTCCTCTCTTTTACTGCTGCTTTCATTTTTACTCTCCTCTGTCATCTATTCTCCTATTTATCAATCTATCTATCCTTTGATTATTTACCTAATATTTTACTATTTATAAGTACAGTACTGGTTACCAGGGACAAAGGGATGAATAAGGCTCATATCTTTTCCTTAAGAATTCCATAGCTTTTCCTAGATTTCGTATTGTCAGTCTTTTTAGTTTTAGCCATTCTTGTGGCTGTGAAGTATTATCTTATTTTGCTTTTAATTTATACGTTTCTGTTGATTAGTGGTGTTGAGTACTTTTTCATGTACTCATTTGCCATTCATATACCTTATTTTGTGAACTGCCTAGCTCTTTGGCTAATTTTTATTGTTATCTTTTTATTATTATATTGTAGGAATTAGAAGTTCTGGATGCAAATCCTTTTCAGATATATGCATTGAAAACATTTTCTCTCAAGTCTGTAGCTTTTCCTGTTACTTTTTAAATGGTATACTTTGATAAAGAGATATTAAGAAAGAAGAATTCATCGTTTCTTTTATGTTTAATATTATTGTGTGGTAAGAAAAATCCATCTACCCAAGGTGGTAAAGATATTCACCTACGTTTACTTCTAGAAACTATAGTTTTGGCTTTCATGCTTGGATCTGTTACCCATCAAAAATTAAATTTTGTGTATGCTATGATGTAAATGTTCATTGTCTTTCAATTGTAATATTTGTTTTTTAGAGCAGTTTTAGATCACAGCAAAACTGAGCAGAAAGTACTCCTTAATTACTGCCCTCATCACTGCCTTTTCCACTACTGTACATCTCAAATTTTATGTAGAGTGTGAGATAGAGGTCAAAGTTCACCCCCCATTTTAGTATATTTTAGAGCAGATTTAGAGTCACAAAAAAATTGAGTGAAAAATGCTTTGTGCCAACCACCTCCCCCACTACCAACATCCTATGCCCCAGTAATAAATTTGTTACAACGTATAAACCTGCAATAAAACCTCATTTATCACCCTAAATCTATAGTTTTACATTTGGGTTCGCTCTTGGTGTCATACAGTCTAGGGTTTTAACAAATTTATAGTGACGTATCCACTATTGTAATGTCACTGTGCTAAAAATCCTTTGTGCTCTATGGGTTCATCTCTCCCTTCTTCCTAACCCCCTGGCAACTACTGATCTTTTTACTGTCTCCATAGTTTTGCCTTTTCTAGAATGTTATATGTTTGGAATCATAGTGTATGTAGTCTTTTCAGATTGACTTCTTTCACTTAAATATTTACGTAAGTTCCTCCATGTCTTTTCATGGCTTGATAGCTCATTTCTTTTTAGTGCTGAATGATATTCCATAGTCCAGATGTACCATAGTTTATCCATTCAACTGTTGAGGACATCATGGTTGCTTCTGAGTTTTCACAATTAAGAGTAAAGCTGTTGGAGTTCCTGTTGTGGCTCAGTATGTTAAGAACCTGACATAGTGTCCGTGAGGATGCAGGTTTGATCCCTGGCCTCGCTCAGTGGGTTAAGGATCTGGTGTTGCTATAGCTGTGGTGTAGGCTGGCAGCTGCAGATCCTCTTTGACCCCTAGCCCAGGAACTACCATATGCCACAGGGGTGGCCATAAAAAGAAGAAGAAGAAGAAGAAAAAAAAAAGAAAACTGTTATAAACATCTGTGTGCAGGTTTTTGTGTAAACATAAAATTTCATCTCCTTTGGGCAAACATCACGGAGTGCAATTGCTGGATAGTATAGTAAGAGTATGTTTATTTTTGTAAGGAACTGGCAAACTGTTCCAGTGTGGCTGTACTATTTTGCATTCCTACCAGCAATGAATGAGCATTGCTGTTGCTCCACATTCTTGTCAGCATCTGGTGTAGTCTGTGTCCAGATTTTGGCCATTCTAATAGGTGTGTAATGGAATCTCATTGTTTTAATTTGCATTTCCCTGATGACGTATAATGTTGAGCATCTTTCCATATGCTTATTTAACATCTGTGAATCTTCCCTGGTGAAGTATCTTAAGATCTTTGGTCCATTTGAAAAATTGAATTGTTTTCTATTGTTGTTTTAAGAGTGTTTAGTATATTTTGGGAAACAGTCCTTTATCAGATTGTCTTTTGCAAATATTTTCTCCCAGTCTGTGGCATGTGTTCTCATTCTCTGGGCATCATCTTTTGCAGAGCAGACGTTTTTAATATTAATGAAGTCTGGCTCACTTATTTCTTTCGTGGATCATGACCTTGGTATTGTATCTGAATAGTCATTGCCATACTCAAGGTCATCTAGATTTTCTCTTATGCCCTATCTTCTAGGAGTTTTAAAGTTTTGCATTTTCCATTTAGATCTATGATCCACTTTGAGTTAGTTTTTGTGAAGGTTATTAGGTCTGCATCCAGATAGATTTTTTTTATCTATATATGTACAGTTCTTTTTAGCACCATTTATTGAACTATTTGTTCATTTAAAAAAATATGATTTCCGTAATTCCTACAACATATGTTGAAAAACCTTTTCCCTAATTGAATTGTTTAGGTGCCTTTTTGAAAATCACTTGACCATATATATATATTTGGCTTTATTTCTGGACTTTTACTCTGTTAATGTGTTTGTCAATTGTAGCAATAACCATGTTTTAAGGTAGAGTTAAGGCTTTAAATTAGGTAATGTAAGTCTTCTGACTTTGTAGGTCAAATTGGGGAAAACTTTCTTTTTGTTTCTGCTTTTTACGGCCTCACCCAGCAGCATATGGAAGTTTCCAGGCTATGAGCTGAATTAGAGCTACAGTTGCTGGCCTACACCACAGCTCATGGCAACGCCATATCCTTAACCCACTGAGCAAGGCCAGAGATTAAACCTGCAACCTTATGGTTACTAGTCGGATCTGTTAACCACTGAGCCATGAAGGGAACTCAAAAGTGGTATTTTGAAGTCTTGTAATCTATGAACATAATCAATATATTACTCATATCCTTTAATTTCTCTCATCAGTATTCTTTTTTTTCTTTTTAGGGCTGCACCTGTGGCATATGGAAGTTCCCAGGCTAGGGGTCAAATTGGAACTACAGCTGTTGGGCTATGCAACAGCAACACCAGATCCAAGCTGTATCTACAACATACACCACAGCTCATGGCAAATGCTGGATCCTTAACCCACTGAATGAGGCCTGGGATCAAATCTGCATCCTCATGGATACTAGTTGGGCTTATTACCGCTGAGTCACAATGGGAACTTCTCTCACCAGTATTCTGTAGCTTTCATTAGAGACCTTAGATATTTTTTATTAAATTTATTTTTAAAAATTATTTCTTTACAAACCATGCTTTTAAAAAATTAGAATATAGTTGATTTATAATGTTGTGTCAATTTCTGTTGTATGGCACAGTTACCCAGTCATACATATATATATGTTCTTTTTCTCATACTATCTTCCATCATGTTCTATCTCAAGAGATTGGATATTATTTTGATGTTGTTATGAACAATAATGTAGAATTTATTTTCTAATTTACTAGTTCCTAGGGTAAATACAAATGATTTATTGACATTTAAAATTAATTAATAACTAATAATATTTCAAGTTTTTTTCTGGGTTCCTTAGAATTTTCTGTGTATACAATTAAGTTATCTATGAAAAAAGTTTTATTTCTCTTCCTTTCTAATATTTAAACCATTGTTTCTTTTCCCTGCCTCATTGCACTAATTATGACCTCTGGGTCATTGTTGAAGTGCTGAGAGTGAAATGCTTATCTGATTTTAAATTTAGGGGCCAAATGGCCACTGTTTCACCATTACATATGATTTTAACTACATGTTTTTCTTGTGGATGCCATTTATCAAATCAAGAAATTTTATTCCTATTCTCAATTTTCTAAGAGTTTATAGCAAAAGGAGATGTTGGATATCATCATATGCTTTACCCACATCTATTAAAATGGTTCTTTGATTTTTTTTTACTTTTACTTTGTTAATATGGTAAATAACCTTGTAAAATCAATGTTTAAAAAACCTCTTCTATTCTTGGAATAAATTCACCATGGTCGTTTTTACATAATGTGGGATTTGGTTTACAATCTTTTGTTTAGGTTTTTGCATCTGGGTTCTTGAATGATATTGGCATGTAATCTTTCTCATAATATTTTTTGTCAGATATTAGAGTTCATATAATACTGACTTCCTTAAATAATTGAGAAAGTGTTCCCTTTTATAAAACTTACACTCTGTAAGAATTTAAAATTGGTGATATATTATGTTTATGAATCCTTTAATGCTTGATAAAATCCACTAGGAGATGGCTCTGAGCCTGGAGTTTTCTTTGTGCAAAGATAATTACAAATTTAATTTCTTTAATTATAAAATTATTTAGATATTCTTTGTCAATTTTGGCAAGTTGTACTTTTCTGTGAATTTGTCTATTTCAACTATATTTTCAGTTTTCTTTTGAGTTCCTTCATTTTGGTTTTTTTCTGACTTCTTTCAAGGAATGACTAAATCAGACATCAGCAACCTTTTTTTTCAAGTTCCATTTCAGTAGATATTTTAGGCTTATGAACCATATAGTCTTTGTCTCAATTATCTCTCCGGTAAGTAGCACAAAAGCTGCCTTTGGCAGTACTTAAGCAAATGGGTGTGGCTATATTTTCATAAAGACCACTTATAAAAGCAGGTGACTGGCCTGTAGGCCATAGTTTGCAAACTTTTTACTTACATCATTGATTTTTAGCTTACCTTCTTTTCTCAATTATACATTTAAAGTTAGTTTTTCCTCTAAGCCTCAAGTTTTGATACATCACTTTTTCATGATTACTTAGTCCAAAATATTTTAAAATTCCATTGTGATTTCTGTTTCAAAGCACATAAGAATTTTTATTTTTTATCTTTCCTTTTTTTGGGGGGCCTCATCTGTGGCATATGGAGTGTCCTAGGCTAGGGGTCTAATGGGAGCTTTAGCTGCTGGCCTATGCCACAGCAACACCACATCCGAGCCGTGTCTGTGACCTACACCACAGCTCATGGGCAACACTGGATCTTTAACCCACTGAGCTAGGCCAAGGATCGAACTTGTATCCTCATGGATCCTAGTCAGATTCATTTCCACTGAGCCACAATGGGAACTCCTTTTTTTTTTCTTTTTTAAAAAGCACATAGGAATTTTTAAACTGATATTTTATTATTTTACATTAATTCCACTGTGGACAGAGAACATGCTCTGTATAATTTAAAGCTTTATGGTCAATTTTATTTTATTTTTGAATTTTATTGGAGTATATTTAACATACAATGTTGTGTTAGTTTCAGGTGTACAGCAAAATGAATCAGTTATACATATATCCATTCCTTTTCAGATTCTTTTCCCATTTAGGCTATAACACAGCATTAAGTAGATTTCCCTGTGCTATACAGTAGGCCCTTGTTACTTATCTTTTTATATATAGTAGTGTATATAAGTTAATCCCAACATGCTAATTTATCCGTCCCCCCCATATTTCCCCTTTGGTAATATCATAACTTCGATTTTGAAATCTATGACTTCTGTTTGTGTAATTTTTAAATTAGATTCCACATATAAGTGATATCATAGGATATGTGTCTTTCTCTGTCTGACTTCACTTACTATGATAATCTCTAGGTCCATCCATGTTACTGCAATGGCATTATTTCATTCTTTTTTATGGATAAGTAATATTTCATTGTATGTATGTTCCACATCTTCTTTATCCATTCCTCAGTTGGACATTTAGGTCGTGTCGATGTTTTGGCTATTGTAAATAGTGTTGCGATGAACGTTGGGGTGCATGTATCTTTTGAAGTCATGGTTTTCTTTGGATATATGTGTAGGAGTAGTATTTCCAAATCATATGGTAACTGTATTTTCAGTTTTTTGAGCAACCTCCATACTGTCCTCCATAGTGCCTATGCCAATTTATATTCCCCCCCCAACAGAGTAGGAGGGTTTATTTTTCTCCATATCCTCTCCAGCATTTATTTGTAGACTTTTTGAGGATAGACATTCTGACTGATGTGAGGTGATACCTCATTGTAGTTTTAATTTGCATTTCTCTAATAATTAGTGATGTTGAACACCTTTTCACATGCCTTTTTGGTCATCTGTCTTGTTTGGAGACATGTCTGTTTAGATCTTCTGCCCATTTTTTTTTATCAGGTTTGTTGTTTTTTGTTTATATTTGAGCTGTATGAGCTCTTTATATATTTCAGAGATTAATCTCTTGTCGGTTGCATAGTTTGCAAATATTTTCTCTCAGTCCATAGGTTTTTTTTTAATTTTTTTTATGGTTTCCTCTGCTGTGAAAAAGCTTTTAAGTTTAATGAAGTCCCATTTGTTTATTTTTGCTTTTGTTTCCATTTCTCTAGGAGACAGATCCAAAATGATATTGCTGTAATTTATGTCAAAGAATGTCCTACTTATGTTATCCTCTAGGAGTTTTATAGTATCCAGCCTTACATTTGGGTCTTTAATCCGTTTTGAGTTTATTTTTGTGTATGGTGTTAGAGAGTGTTCTAATTTCATTCTTTTACATGTAGCTGTCCAGTTTTCCCAGCACCACTTATTGAAGAGACTGTCTTTTCTTCATTGTATATTCTTGCCTCCTTTATTGTAGCATAGTTGGCCATAGGTGCTTGGGTTTATTTCTGGGCTTTCTATCCTGTTGCACTGATGTATATTTCTGTTTTTGTGCCAATACCATACTGTTCTGATGACTGTAGCTTTGTATTATATTCTGAGGTCAGGGTGCCTGATTTCCTCCAGTTCTGTTTTTCCTTTTCAAGATTGCTTTGGCTATTTGGGGTGTTTCGTGTTTCCATACAAATTAAAAAAAAATTTTGTTCCAGGTCTGTGAAAAATGCCATTGGTAATTTGATTAGGATTGCATAGAATCTGTTGATTGCCTTGGGTAGCATAGTCATTTTGACAATATTGATTCTTCCAATCCAAGAGCATGGTATATTTCTCTGTGTCATTTTCAGTTTCTCTTGTCAGCATCTCATAGTTTTCAGAGTACAGTTCTTTTGTCTCTTTAGGTAGATTTAGTCCTAGGTATTTTATTCTTTTCAGTGCAATGGTAAGTGGGGTTATTTCTGTAATTTCTTTTCCGGATCTTTCATTGTTAGTTTGTAGGAATGCAAGAGATTTCTGTGTAATAATTTTGTATCCTACAACTTGATTGAACCCGCAACCTCACAGTTCCTAGTCGGATTCATTTCTGCTGTGCCACAATGGGAACTCCACTGTAGTACATATTTGTTGGTGAAAAGAATCATGTGTAAGTGTACCCTGTCAGTTCAAACCTGTATTGTTCAAAGCTCAACTGTATTACTCTGGATTACACATAAATTTAACCTTTCTAGTCTCCTACTTTCTTCCTTTATTTCTTTTCTTTTTTACATTTTTATTATTAAAGTACAGTTGCTTTACCATGTTTCTTCAAGTTCTGTTGTACAGCAAAATAACCCAGTCACACACATTTCCCTGTGCTGTATAGGGCCCCACTACCCATCCAGTCCAAATATAACAGTTTGCATCAAAAAAAACCCCAAAATGCCCATCCGTCCCATTCCCTCCCCTCTCCCCCCCGGGAACCCCAAGTCTTCTCTTGGCCATGATCTGTTTCTGTTTTTTTAAAGAGGATCATCTGTTCCAAATTTTAGATTCCACAAATAAGTGATATCAGACGGTATTTCTTTTTCTTTCTGGCTTACTTCATGTAGTATGAGAATCTCTAGTTCCATCTGTGTTGCCGCAAGTAGCATTAGTTTGTCTTTTTTATGGCTGGTATACATGTGCCACATCATCTTAATTGATTCATCTGTCAGTGGACATTTAGGTTGTTTCCATGTCTTGGCTATTGTGAATAGCACTGCAGAGAACATAGGTGTGCATGTATTTTTTTTCAACGAAAGTTTTGTCCAGATATATGGCCAACAGTGGGATTGCTGGGTCATATGGTGGTTCCGTATTTAGTTTTCTGAGGTACCTCCCTACTGTTTTCTGTAGTGATTGTACCAATTTACATTCCCACCAACAGTGTAGGAGGGTACCTTTTTCTCCACACCCTCTCCAGCATTTGTTATTTGCGGACTTATTAATGCTGGCCATTCTGACTGGTGAGAGGTGGTACCTCATAGTAGTTTTGATTTTCTAATTATTTCTCGAATAATTAGCGATGTTGAGCATTTTTTTCTTCCTGTGTTTCTGGGTTTACATCTGGAAGTGTTTTCCTTCTTCCTGAAGAATGCCCTTTTACTATTTCTCTCAATTTGAGTATAGGTAGTGAAATTTAGTTTAACAATTACTTTCTTTCAGCACTTTAAGATTATCATTTGGTTTTGTTCCTTGACTCCATTGTCTCTGATGAGGTAAATAGCAATTTTAAATAACGTATTGAACATAATCTATCTTTATTCTATGTTTTTCATTTATTTTTTTATTGAGATAAAATTCACTATTTTAAGCATTTTAAAGTATACAATTCAATAGTTATTAATATTCTGATTTCTTTTAAGACGTTCTCTTTGTTTTTTATCAGTTTTATAATAATATGCCTATGATTGGTTTTAATTATTATTATTATTTTTGTCTTTTTAGGGCTGCATCCATGGCACATGGAGGTTCCCAGGCTAGGGGTCTAATCAGAGCTGTAGTTGCTGGCCTACACCACAGCCACAGCAATAGCAGATACTAGCCACATCTGCAACCTACACCACAGCTCACAGCAATACCAGCTCCTTAACCCACTGAGTGAGGCCAGGGATCCAACCTGCATCCTCATGGATCCTAATCAGACTCATTTCTGCTGAGCAAAAATGGGAACTCCATGGTTTTAATTATTATATTTCCTATTTGGGGTTCATAGGGGACCTTGAATCTTTCATTTTATGTCTTTCTCCAGTGGTAGAACATTTTTAGTCATTATCTCCTCAAATATTACTTCTCTCACACTCTTTTTCTCTTTCCCTTTTGAGACTCCTCCCCCCACACCTTTTTCTTACTCACTGCTTCTTTCTGCCTATTTTTTCTGACCTATTTTATAATTCCCTGAATTTCTCTTCAGATATATTTAGTATACTGAGAAATTCAGCAGTTGAATTCCTAATTATGGTTATTGTGTTTTTAATTCTAGAATTTTTTTCTTTTTTGTAGTTTCTAGTTTTTTCAAATATTCATAATCTTTTCTCTTATTTCATTGAGTATATTTACCATGCGATTTAAAAAAATCCATGTCTGATATCTACATTATCTTTATATTCTGATATTTCTTTTGATTCTCTATTATTATTATCTTAACTGTATATTCATTTTTGATTTAGTGCTGGGTATAATACATAATATTATAGAAAGAATTTGAGCCTTAGTTTGATAGTATCTTCATAAAGAAAGGATCCTGCCCTTTTATGACTGACAATGGCTATGGGAACTCATAGTCCTGCATCATCTTAATGCAGTTTCACTGACCACTAGGCATAGTCCTGAGTGAGCTGGTCTTTTCCAGTCCATCCTATTACTAAGACATAAATCCTTGTGGCCTTAATCTGAAACATTTACCAGCATGCACTCCCTCCTCCCAATTAGACTCTGGATTTCAGTTTTCCTCCCATAACATCATCAGATTTCCAGATTTATTGTTCAGTATTTTAATCTCTGAGTTGCCAATTCCAGAATGACGTTCCAGCTTACCTTTCGTTGTTTCCTTCTCCTTTTAGGTCATTACAAGTTTTTGTCACCTTTTTAGTTCTCCAGTACCTTCACAGAGACTTAAATTTTGTTATTTTGTAAATAGGATTGTTTCCTCTATTTCTTTTTCAAATAATAAACTTTAAAAATATTTGTGCCAAGTTTTCTAGTTGTTTTGGGGGAAAGTTTGTCTTTATTACTTTTTATTACCTAGTTCACCTTTATACAATATACAAATTATGCTAGTTGGGTTTAAAAGCTTTTTATTTGGTCAAATAAAACTTTTGCAACCTTTTATCAGATCCCCAGAGTCTTTTTGTGGAGATTTTACTTACCCATGAAATCTCTAAGTTTAGGAACCACTGATTAAGGGGATACAGATGAAAAGCTCCCATCCTTGTGATTAAGGAGCTTATATGTAGTTAGTAAATCATATATATTTAACATGGATGGAGTAATTAGTGACTTGTAGAATGCCATGTTTATAAAGGCTTTGATTGTGTAGCATGACCTCTAGTAGCAGTTCAGAATTGACAAAGAAGATAGGGCTAGAGCTAGGGTTTGAAGGGTGAAGATTGCCCAAAGGGAGGGGGAAGAGAATTTTGGGCATGGAACAACATACACTAAAGCCTAGTCACCACTGAATTGATTTAATTCATAGCATGATGACTGAATAGTTTATCCCTTAATCCTTCTTTCCCTTGGTATGTTGCTAATACTAATCAGGCTATGCTGAATACTTAAGAATTCATTGGTGCACACTATGATACATGTGTTAATTTGATTGCCTGTTATTTCTGTAGCCGACCCAGGAGTACAGCAAACATGCAGGTGATTGTATAAAGTCTGCATGGTCCCCAGCTGGGTGTTTTATAGTCAGCTCCACCGCAGGAGAATCTCAGCTAATCCAGCTATTTTCTTCTCATGCTCAGTTTGGGGACTCCCCTGTACTCACTCTCCTGCCTTGGTACCTAAGTGAGACATTTTTGTCCAAAGCATAAAAGTAAAGATTAAGAAGGACCTATATTGCACCTATCTATTCAGGATGCTGTTTTCACCTGGCTGAAGTGACAGTTTTTTTGGAGCTCAATATTCTCCTCTGTGAATCTGCTCAAGATGCATGAAGCATCTTCTGCAACTCCTGAGGGCGTAGAGCCTCTATCTTTTAGGTACTCAGTGGATCTGAATGTCTAGCAGGGGCCGGGGGAGTTGACAACATAGTACTGTGAGCATGAATTTAACTTCATAAAATCAGGTGCATAAAAAATGTTTTACATGTTTTCTGTAAATCAGTTTTAATCTGCTCTGAGCCCCCAGTTTATAAGGCTAGTCGGAAATTCAATCTCAATTATTATTAGTCCTTTTTCCTATTGTCTTGCCTCCTATGTTGTGCAGAGGTCCTGGGAGTCTAGTACAGAACAGGACATGCAGAGAGGGCTCTGGTCTTTTGTTCATATGGGTCACCACTGACATACTCCTCATCCAAACCTGCACATTCCCTTGAAGGTAAGTTCTCCTGTGGCTTCTGTGGAATTTTGCTGAATTTCTGTGGATTCTTTATGCCCCAGAACCCAAGATTTAGCTTCTTTGGATACTACTGTGCACCCATTTTCCTCTGAGGTCCTGCCGCCATAACAGGGTGCAATGAAAGGAAAAAAATCCATGCACATTTCCCTCCTTGGTCTTTTAAGATCTTTTTTTCTTGCACAGAGGCAAAGATGAAAGTGTAATGGAAGATACTCTGAAGTTACCTTGAAACTGCTACTGATAGACACCTCTCTCTTCCACTAGGTTAACGGGGGTTGTGGGATCCTACAACTGTGATAACCAAAGGGACTTTACAATCATCTGTTGATTTACTGATTACCTCTTTGGTGTCAGGTCCTATGTAATGAATGAGATTTGGGGAGGACAAAGATGTAATAGAGGGGACATTATTAAGGCTGCCATTAACTTCTGAGGGGACCATCTTAACTCTTAGCTCTAAAATTGCCTTTTTCAGTTTCGTTGGTAATTATGAGTCATTCATTCTTTGGGGGTGTTTGGCCTATGACTGTGGGAATGGATGAATGTGTCTATTTTTATACTAGGTGCTCTTGGGCTTTGGCCTCAAAGGATAGAACTGTGTGGCTCAGGCACTTTTCTGAAATCTATGGCTTTACAAGACTTCCTGCTGCAGATAAGGACACTGACTTCTCTTATCTGCCTGTCCCTAAGTGCCTCTTTCTGGCAAGATACTGACTTTACCTGCAGAGCTAGATTGCTTTTATCCCTGAACTATAGACACTTAAGATTAGTGCCAGGAGAGGAGAAAGGGTAACTGTTTCTGAGGAAAGGAATTGTGTAGGTGGTAGTTATGTAAAAAAAAAAAAAAACTGGGGGGCTAGAATGGTATTTAGTCAAATATGGCTGCTACACAGCAATGAAAGAGTCTTTTGGCATCTTTTTCAAAGAGCTCTATACCGACAGAGCTTTGTACTCTGACAGTTATTCTAGGAAAAAGTGTTTAAAATGTCTCAGCCTTTTAAAAAATCCCTTACCTGTTTTAGTTGTATATCACGTTTTTATTGAGGCTTCTGGAATACTAATGATACTAGGTTTTTATTAATTCAGTGATGCTGCATTGTAAACCAGAAGGTTTATGTTATTGGTCCATACTATGTTAATTTTCTAGCCATCTGAGCAAACTACAACTATTACTTGATAAGTGTCTGAATGCTCTTCTTGTCAAGTATATATTTATCCTAAAAAATTTGGTCCTGGAGAGACAGCCTTTTATGTGCAATTTTGACTTTATATTTTGTAAACCTCTATTGATTTTTTTTTTCATCTCCACAGAGGTGGGATTCCTTTTCAGAGTTTTATCCCCTTTAACAAATGTGAGTAAATCTAAATGGAACTTCTACAGAGAGCCCTTAAAATTGCCCTAATGACTTTAAGGGTATCAAGGTTACAAGCATTCTTTTTCATTTGGACAGAAAGGAATTAATTGTGAGGAAAAAGCATGTTAAGCCACATTCTCTCAGCAGAAAAGAGGCTAGTTTCTTAAATATCTGTCTTTCTGTCACTTGGGATCTATCTATATGAAACAGAGGAAGGTCATCAGGCATAACTGGGGAGTATATAAAGTCGATCACTTGCTTTCTCTGACTTTTTTCCACACTGGATGGTCCTTCTCCTCAGCTGATTGGGAGACCCCACGTCCTTTCTGTACCCTGACAAAGCTTGGTCTTAGGAGGTAATTGCAAACATATTCACAGTAAAGTCTGAATAACTTAATTGCTTAATATGTTACTATCCTAATACATTTGCATTTGAATAAGCAGACAAAACTCAAAAGAAAGCCTCTCACAGGAGATTTTCAGGTATTGGTCTTTCAGTAGGAAGGATATTTTATTGGCTAGTAGTACCTTTGTGCGCCCTGCCCCCAACCATCTAACTACCCATTTGGGGGTTTCCCTAGTCTCTTTTGGTAAATCTGATTCTGGCTAGTAGTATCCATGCTGAGGGACATTTGAACTGTAGCTGATGAAGTCTTTGACTTGCTCTCTGACACTGTGTATGTGTGTGTGGTGGGAAGAGTGGAGGTGGTGGAGAATGGAGATGTAAAGGGGAAGAGCATTGATGGGAGAAAAAGCAAATGTGCCGTGCATGTGCATCCACTGTGGATGCTTGTGAAAAGATGGAAAAGGCATCTTTCTAGAATGTTCTTATTCTTTTTTTTTTTTTTTGTCTTTTTGCCATTTCTTGAGCCCCTCCCGTGGCATATGGAGGTTCCCAGGCTAGGGGTCTAATCGGAGCTGTACCTGCTGCCCTACACCACAGCCACAGCAACTTGGGATCTGAGCTGCGTCTGCGACCTACACCACAGCTCATGGCAACGCTGGATCCTTAACCTACTGAGCAAGGCCAGGGATCGAACCCGCAACCTCATGGTTCCTAGTCTGATTCGTTAACCACTGAGCCATGACGGGAACTCCTAGAATGTTCTTATTCTTCGAATAAGAATCTTAAGACTTTGATGATTAACTAAGATGAAGGTATACAATTGAGTAAACTATGAAGTCTTTCCAGTCTGGGATTGTTTTTCACCCTAACTACTTCTTAACTGCACATTGTTGGGTGAATTCTTTACCCTCTCTAGCCCTGAATTCCACAAATGTAAAATGAGACTCATACTTACCTGCTGTAAAGGATGCCACAGAGAGCAGATGAGGTAATAAGGTATAAAAAACATTTTGCAAACCCAAAAGCTATAACATGCGGTTTAAAGCAGAGATGTTTGTAACAGAGGATACTAGTTTAAGAATTTCAGCTGATGTCCTTAATCCCCTTCCCATTGCTTTTCCCTTCAATTGCATTGCCTTTCACTTCCTTGGTTAAGAAAGGCCACACCAGTGTAAAATTGGTGGCATAGCATGGTTCGACAGGAAAGGTTCAGTGCTCCTGGGCAGTCAGAGAGGGGCTCACACTTGGCTTAATGCTCTGTTCTCCTCATCTTGAAATTTTTGTTTTTTGAACAAAGTGTCTCATGTATTCATTTTGTACTCAGTCCCCCCAGTTTTGTGGCATATTCTGTTCCTAGGCTGCTCTGTGCTCCTTTGTGAAGTCGAAACCAGAAATTCCTTTATGATTCCACTGGGAGGAGCACATGGAAGTTAGCTAGCTAGGATCCTGGCTGGGGAGTTTACCAGCAAGGATTTGGTGGCAGAAGGAAAGTAGCTATCTAGGCATGCATTGTGGGGTGCCTAGCCTGGGCCAAGGACCAAATGTTAAATCACAGCCAAACAGTTGAGTGTCCATTATGCGAACAAGTGCCATGGTGGAGTCTAATCCGCAGCATATGCCAACAGAGTGAGCAGTGACCAGATAGACAAGGCGCATTGCCACAGAGATCCCTGGAATCTGAGTCAGAGGACAGTTATAAGGATCTGTGAGTGTGAGCTTGCCTCACATTTCTTTCAGCTACAAGATTATGCTATGGTTACACTGAACAAGTAGAACTCAGTAGAGTGAATTCATAAAGCACCTATACTCTTTTATCTCCCTCATGGTCTGCTCAAACCTGCTTGGTAATTTGGTTCTTGGTTTGCCAGTGGCTGAAATCTTTGCACGTCTTAAAGATTTTGGATGATTAAAAGTCCTCTGGTCACATCATTTGCCCCAAGAATTGTCTCTTTTCAATAATTAAAATGTCAAGTCCTATGTGATGTGATAGTTAATATTCTTTTTTGTTTGTTTTCTTTTTAGGGCCTTGCCTGCAGCATATGGAAGCTCCCAGGCTCAGGGTTGAATTGGAGCTGCAGCTGCTGGCCTACACCACAGTCACAGCAGCGTGGGATCCTAGCTGTGTCTGTGACCTACACCACAGCTTATGGTAACAACAGATCCTTAACCACTGAGTGAGGCCAAGGATGGAACCTACATCCTCATGGTTACTTGTCTGGTTTGTTATTGTTGAGCCACAGTGGGAATGCCATGATAGTTAATATTCTGAACTTCATTCAAATTCAAGCTTCTTTCTTCCCTGAGAATAGTCTGTTTCAGACTTGTAGTAAAAAGGGGACATATTCTTACTTTTTTTCTCCTTTTCATTGTGCATCATCTTTTTACCCCTTTCCTCAGTGTGTAACCAATTTTTATTGACTCTTGAGTCACATTGAGTAGAAAAATAAGATCTTATTTTGGTTTGACTTTGATGTATTTTTTTGGCAGGTATTTAAACCTTTCCTCTTGAGTTGTCTTCTTTGGTTATTTGGTGATTTCTTACCTCCACATTCAACAAAGTTAAAGCCTCTCTCTGGTCAGCTATTAAGGAACTCCCTTCCATTCCCACCCGCTCCTAATTTTGATAAGTTATCTCTAGTCTATTTCTGCTGAGGTCCCATTGTTCTAGGCTTATAGCCCTCTTGAGATAGAAGATTTAAGAAAGCTCACTTCTCAATAATGGTCTTTCAAAGATGTCAGTGGCTGAATCTCTGGAATCTGTGAATATGTTATATCATAAAAGGGACTTTGCTGGTATGATTTAGGATTTTGAGATGAGATTATCTGGGAGGGCCTGGTACAATCACAAGAGTGAGGCAGGAGATCAGAGCGGAGAAGGCAATGTAATTAGGAAATAGAGATTTGAATGAGGTAGCCATAAGCCAAGGGATGTAAACAGTCTCTAGAAGCAGGAAGGGACAAGGAATGGATCCTTCCTTGGCGCCCTCAGGAGGAACCAGTCCTGCCAACATTTGTAAGACTCATCGTGGACTTCTGACCACTAGAAGTATAAGATACTAACTTTGTTTTAAGCAACCAAATTTGTGGTAATTTGTTTCATGAGCAATAGAAAAGAAATGTATGGTTCAAAAGAGATACTTAGGTATCATTTATGTGGACAGATTCTGGGAGTGTAGGCCACTGTCAGTGCACCATCCTCTTTTTACTCTCAGAGCAGTTGGCCAGCCACAACCTCTTGCCCTTTAGATTTTGAAATAGACACTAGGCTCCTGTGACCTAAATGGCAGGGGACAGAAAGTAAGCCCTCTGAATGTTCTTCCTGAGGTCCCTCTTACTTGAATTAAGGTAAGGGGAAAATACCAACTCTCTTCCACTGTGGGGAAAAAAAAAGGAAGAATAATATTACCAGGAATCAACAACTATTTCCTTTTTTATTGAAGTATTAATAATATTGTTGAAGTAAAGTTGCCCTACAATATTATATATTATAGGTATATATAGCGCTTCACAATTTCTAAAGGGTATGCTCCATTTATTGTTATTATAAAATATTGGCTGTATTCCCCATGTTGTACAGTATATCCTTGTAGCTTATTTTATACCTAATGGTTTGTTATTCTTAATCTCCTACTCCTATATTGCCCCCCACTTCCCTCTCCCCACTGGTAAACACTAGTTTGTTCTCTATATCTGTGAATCTGCTTCTTTTCTGTTATATTCACTAGTTTATTGTATTTTTTAGATTCCACATATAAGTGAAATCATCCAGTATTTGCCTTTCTCTGACTTATTTTGCTTAGCATAATGCCCTCCAAGCCATCCACATTGCTGCAAATGGCAAAATTTCAATCTTTTTCATGGCTGAGTAGTGTTCGATTATATGTAGATACCACAACTTCTTTATCCATTCGCCTATTGATGGACACCTAGTTTGCTTCCATATCTTGTCAATTGTAAATAGTACTACTATAAACATCAGGGTGCATGTATCTTTTCAAATTAGTGTTTTTGGATATATAGGGTCATATGGTAGTTCTATTTTTAGCTTTCTGAGAAACCTCCATACTGTTTTTCCATAGTGGCTGTACCAATTTACATTCCCAACAGTGTATGAGGGGCCCCTTTTCTCCACACCCTCACCAAAATTGTTATTTGTATTCTTTTTAATGATAGCTAGTGCTGGGGCCAGCTCAGCAGGATGGGGCTGAAGAACGGGTGCTGTGGAACTTAAGGAAAAATAGTTAACATAAAACAAGACACAGAGACATTTATCTTAAGTAGAGGTGGGAGCCGGGGGACTCAAGGTCTCAGGGACCAAGAGCCCCCTGCCTCAAGAAACCACACTGCTTTTATTGTGCTCTTTAGATGAGATCAAGTGAGGAGTGGCTATGGGTGGATGATACAGGGTTTGTTTACTATTATATAAGTTCTTTTACTATTTAAAAAGCCACTTAGGTGGTAAAGGGTTAAGCTCTTACTCTGACCTCTAGGCACATAACAGTTCTTAAGCTTAAGTCACTTATGCCTTTAGGTCTTTGCTCTTAAGCTTAAGTCATTTACCAGCACTGTGACTGTTTTTCAAAGCAGGAAGATGGGATAAAGTAAGACAAGAAGATGGGATAAAGTAAAGAAGGACAAGATGGAGTTTTCAAGGAAACATGTCTTGGACAAGCTAGACTGCTCAGAATAACTATCTCATGATTTTGATTTGCGTTTCCCTAATGATTAGTGATGTTGAGCATCTTTTCATAAGTCTGTAGGCCATCTGCATTTTGTCTTTACAGAAATGTCTATTCAGTTCTTCTGCCTACTTAATTGTTTTTTTTTGTTTTTTGTTTTTGGTCTTTTTGCTATTTCTTTGAGCCACTCCCAGGGCATATGGAGGTTCCCAGGCTAGGGGTCTAATCGGAGCTGTAGCCATTGGCCTACACCAGAGCCACAGCAACGCGGGATCCGAGCCGCGTCTGCAACCTACACCACAGCTCACGGCAACGCCGGATCGTTAACCCACTGAGCAAGGGCAGGGACCGAACCCGCAACCTCATGGTTCCTAGTCGGATTCGTCAACCGCTGCGCCACGACGGGAACTCCCAGTTGGTTTTTTTTAATGTTAAGTTTCATGAGCTTCAATAACTGTTTCTAAAGAGAATTGTTTCTTTCCATTTTCCAGTCCCTCCTCAGCCTCAGCTCACTTATGCCAGAGGTGGATATTGCACTAAGGGTTGTGAAACAGGGTAGTTGGACACCTCCTTCAAAATTCTTGTATTGGTAGTTCAAGAGCCTGACTTTTGAATGTAAGCATACTTGTGGATAATTTCTTTATTCTTAATCTTCTGAGGTATCAGATTAAGTAGATTGAAAGGACTCCATTTTAATATCTTCCTACATTTATGAAGACCCTTTCAGAAAGCTCAAGTGTCATCTTGGGGATGAGCAGGGGGATGGAAAGCATATTTTAAAGACTGAACTTATGTAAAGTGTTTAAACTATTAGATTGGCTAAAATGAACAAATTGGGCAAGATAAATTTTTCTCTTCTGTCTTTTTTATCTTCTATTGAATGGATGAAGGTTTATGAGGAATATCAGGTCAGTTACAGAATAAATGAAGGAGTTCCCGTCGTGGCGCAGTGGTTAACGAATCCGACTAGGAACCATGAGGTTGCGGGTTCGGTCCCTGCCCTTGCTCAGTGGGTTAACGATCCGGCGTTGCCGTGAGCTGTGGTGTAGGTTGCAGACGCGGCTCGGATCCTGCGTTGCTGTGGCTCTGGCGTAGGCTGGTGGCTACAGCTCCGATTCAACCCCTGGCCTGGGAACCTCCATATGCCGCGGGAGCGGCCCAAGAAATAGCAACAACAACAAAAGACAAAAAGACAAAAAAACAAAACAAAACAGAATAAATGAATAAGCTAACATTTTCTTTATGCATCTGAGTACAGTATGAGTGAGTTTTTTCCTGCTATATGTTTGACTTTTGGGTACCTAATGCTTGGCAAAGTCATCAGTGCTTCTTCCGTGTCAGGACTATCTTTGAGACTACCTTAGTGATTGCTACAGAAACTAGTTACATACATTTAATTAAAGATCTTAAATACTGAGTCCTGAAAATAGCTCTCAAGGTATAAGTTCCTGACACCTGGTGGAGGAAAGAAGACCTATCTATATGTCTTTGGTATTTCTAGTATACAGATGGATTGCTGTAGTGGGGTAAGAATACATGTAAAGAATAGATGTAAAAAGGAAGATTAAGAATTAGGTTCCTGGGAGTTCCCATCGTGGCTCAGCGGAAACGAATCTGACTAGCATCCATGAGGACGCACATTCTATCCCTGGCCTCGCTCAATGGGTTAAGGATCCGGTGTTGCTGTGAGGTGTGGTTTCAGTCACAGATGTGGCTTGGATATGGCATTGCTGTTGCTGTGGTGTAAGCCAGCAGCTGTAGCTCTCATTTGACCCCTAGCCTGGGGAAACTCCATATGTATCAGGTGTGGCCCTAAAAAGAAAAAAAAAAAAAAGAGACCCCTGAACTTTATCTCAGCTTGGACTATGTTCTAGTCTTCATGCCTTGCTGTAAGGAGATTTGTCTGTCAGTACATGCAGTGCCTGATTACTGCATGTAATATCTCAAGTGAGGAAAAAATTACAAAAATAAACACCCGGAAACATCTGTTGGATCTGAAAAAGCATAGTGCTAATTTACATCCAGAACCATCATCAGCTGAGAAACGATTAACAGGATGGCATGTTTAATGCATGGTATACAGCATCTTAGTTGCAGGTGCCTCATCTTCAAACAGAATATAAACTTGGCTATTACACCTATTGCTCAGATGGTAGTTAAGCAAATAAAGCTTAGGCTTAGATTACGAATAATTTCACAGAATTTACAGTATGATTTTAGTTCTGTAAAGTGAGTGACCTTATGCGTTTTGCTAGAAGGACATGTGATATCATCCAGAAAACATGGATGAGGGGTTAAGAAGCATAGGTTCTAATCACACCTTTGTCATGTGTTAGCTGTTTGATCTTAGACAATTCATAGCCTATCTGGGTTTATTGTTCATTGATTCAAAGTAGATAAAATTCTCTGCCCTGCCTGTTTCATAGTGTAGTGGTGAATCGCAAATGAGGAAATACATGTGAAAGAGATTCATGTAATGTAAAGTGCTATACAGGTGAGGATTATTATGTTAGCTTTAGAATGACTCATATACATGTTGTTATTGAATTCCTTTTCCCTCTAAGGAATTCCCATCACTGTCTCAAGGAATCTATTTTCAGCAGGCCATCTTGAGTGTGGTCTGCTATTTTAGTTTCTCCTTTGTATTTAATGAATTTCCATTACAGGGAAGGATGGTGAGAGTCTGTTCCTGCCACCTGAAATTGTTTCAAAATTGGTCTGTTTTTTATGTTAGAATGACTGTATTTGCTGGCATATATCTCCCTTTTTTGCATATTCTTTTTCTGTGTTCATGGTTCCAATGATTAAATCTATATTATTTCATTCTTGGTAGAATATTAATTCCCAGCAGCAATTAGATTCTAACCTTTGAAGAATGGATCACAGCAATTTAAGGGATATAAACTGTGTTGATTATAGTAAACCAATTTGTATTAGTAAGGACAGGCTAGATTATGCTGCAGAAACAACCAATAAAATCTCAGTGGCTTCAAACATTAAAAAGTTTCTTTCATATATGTTCAAGCTACGCATCCATCATAGGTCTTTGGGGGCTCTGCTCTGCATTGCCATCACCCTCACTCTGTGACGCAGGCTGATGGAGAAGCAACTGTAGGGACCATTGCTAGTCTTTATAGCTGAGAAAAAAAAGAGACCTTTGAAGGTTCTTATAATACAATTCTCTGGTTCATAATTAGCATGTGTCACTTTCAGTAATAACCATTGGCTAGAACTACTCATATAGAGCCACCAAAAACCACACAGAGGCCTGAAAGTGCAATCCTATTACATGCCTGGAAGAGGGAAAAAAAATCTAAATGTTTTGACAAGTTTAACTAAATTGCTCACACTTTTTTGAGGTCTCTGATCTATAAGAGAGGAGAGTGGAATCATTTGTCAGTTTTGCTGTGGACAGCCTTTTTGGTGTCTGAATTATTGTTAATTTGCCTCTGAGATCTGGTTTATAGAGTTAATTCCCTGATGAAGTTAACATAAGCATTCTTTCTGAAGTCTTTCTCTGGTTTTAGTGATGTTATTTTAATGGCAGGATTTGGAAATCTCCAGGCCTCCTGTGTGTCTGCTTTTGAATGGTATTAGCGAAAAATGACACCTTAGCAGTGGTAAGAAAATAGAATGATTCTAGTCTGTACATGTGATTGTTGTTAATATTTCAAGTTTCCTATCATTCATTCATTGATATCCATCCATCCGTTCAAGTAACAGACTTCTGCTGAACACCTCCTTTATGCCAGGCTCTGTGGTGGGTGCTGGAGATAAAAAGTAGAATTAATCATGGACACTTTTTTCAAGGAAATTTCTTACTTTCTAATCCATGCCCCCTTTGGTAAATATGAAAATGTTATACCATTAATGTTGTTTTAAATTTCCAAATGGAGTGACTAAAAATACATCAAAGAAAAGACCATTTTAGAATTTATTTTTAAAAACTACCCACACAACTCTTTCCCCAGAAGATTTTATGCTCCGTGGTATGTTTCCTTGCTGCTCCCTGTCTCTGTAGCATTCTCACCACCACCCTTACCGGTTGAGGATCTGTAGTCTAATTACATCATTTGCACTTATATCCATCATTAGAATGGATATTGGGGAGCTTTCAGGCTGTGTGTATGAGCCTGCAATGACCTTGAAGATGAAAAACTTCATCTGAATTTGGGGTAGTCAAATTCAGATAGGAGATTTTAACACATTACATTATGATTCTTTCTCATTCTGTTTCTGTTTTTAGTTTCCTTTGTATGGCTGTATAGTGCTGTGAACAGAGTAGATGCTTCTTCTAAGCTTGCTTGTTCTATGAACAAAGGGGTTGACCTGCCCTAAAACTCTTTTTTGGGAGCTCAGGTATTGACAAGCAGGTAGCTGTAAAACGTATTTACTTCAGCAGAAGCCTATTCTCAAATATTAAAGTCTTTCTAACCTTTCACAAGGGATTCTAAAAGACTATGATAGTCTGAATATAGAAAGAGACTTTGGGGAAAAGAAGCTCAAATTCATTAATTGGCTGATTCAGAGACAGATATAATCTGGGACTGTAGAACCTCCCACTGCTCCCCAGAAACAATCAGTTCTTTGGTCATGATGTGAGAACCTTGTATTGTGATTTTTGCCTTAATGCTTTAGGTCCTTATGGCCTAATTTGAAATCCCCATCACTGATCTCATTTTTTGCAAATAAAGACTAGGACATTGGCCCTACCAGACCAGTATTAAAAATCTTGTATTTTCTGAGTATGCATCCCTTACCACATTTTTTGGGGGGTGTCATGTTAGATGTCACAAGATGTCTGACTCAGAAAGCCCAAAGAGAAGCAAGAAGGGACAATGGGAATGAGGGCTTCATGAGAAAACCTAGGAAACTCTGCCTGTTACATTAGCTCTGCTAACACCCTGGCTCCATGTTTTCCTTCATTCTGTCTTTGCCATGATCTTGTTGCCAGCCCACCTGACTTTGCTGCCAGCTTGACTTCCATTCAGACTGTGCAGCCCTGCTGGTTTGCCTAAGGAATGGCCTTCCTCACCTACTTTACAGTGTCACTCTGATTTTTGCCAAAAGTTAGAAAGCCTATCACCAGCACTTCTTGTCTTCACCTCCAGATTTTACTTTAATTGCCCAAGTGAATTCCAGGGGTAATTGCCATGGAACATTGGTTTTATTGCTTTATAGAAGTTTATTATTATCCATAATGTTGTTATCATTATTATTTTATTTGCAGCAAAAAGCGATTTTGTAAATATAATAATTGACTTGGATAATCTCTTTTGTAAAGGGAAAAAAACATCACCTATCAGATTTCCTTAAAGCAAGACCCTCTTGTCTGAACAGACTTTTCTGCTGTTTCTTTCTCTGCAAAGCAGTCCTTCTGTTATTGCTCTGGGAAATTTCAGTGGGTTGTCTTTGGGAAATGCAAAAGGACAACAACCTAATATTCTCCTCAAAGGGTAATGCCTTCTTCAGGACATGACCACTTTTTCTTTTGTACCTCACTCAGCAGCTCTGTGTGCTATAGAATGAGACATGTGTAATTTATTTTTTTATTTTTTTTTATTTTTTTTTTTTTTTTTTTTTTGGCTTTTTGCTATTTCTTGGGCCGCTCCCGCGGTACATGGAGGTTCCCAGGCTAGGGGTTGAATCGGAGCTGTAGCCACCGGCCTATGCCAGAGCCACAGCAACGCGGGATCCGAGCCGCGTCTGCAACCTACACCACAGCTCACGGCAACGCCGGATCGTTAACCCACTGAGCAAGGGCAGGGACTGAACCCGCAACCTCATGGTTCCTAGTCGGATTCGTTAACCACTGCGCCACGACGGGAACTCCAAGACATGTGTAATTTAGAAACCATTTCCTGCATCTTCATATAAGACTTTACCAGGAAAGCAAAGCCCTATTCTTCCCCTTTGCCTTTCAAAGCCAGTATTCCCTGAGGCTAAATGAACCCAGACTATTTATTTTTGTCCCTTTTCTCCTCTGTCAGTCCTCCTGGAGGATCAGGATTAAGAGGATTATATTACTGTTTAATTTTTTGCAGCATATGTTTCTATTCCATGAATGCAGGGCTCCTCAGCCAGATCAGGTCATTACCTGATGTTTTTATTTCCCTCATCACCTTTGGCATTTGATGATTTCTAGCTTTGTCTCGTGTATAAAAACAGGAAACTCAAAAAAAAAAAATGCGGATCAAGGCCAGGCTCATCTTCTATTTGTAAGGATTTTCTTCCTAGTGTATTTTCTAGCTCTTGGGAAGTTGCATTCATAAAAAGTTGTAAGATTCTAATTAGAATTACTAAGCTGCCCAGGAAGAGTCCTATGAGATGAAGTTGAGAAGGAAAGGCAAACTTGATGTTGACCATACTGAGGAAATTCTAGGAACATCAGCTTGGAGAGGCTTTCCATTCTATAGACTATATGGTGATCAATATCCATGACAAACCCCTTTAGATAAATAGTCTTTGTGGTAAAGATTAAATAAAGTATCAGAATTTTCTTCCATTGACTTTGTTACGAACCCATGGTTAAAAATCCCAGTTAAGGAGTTCCCGTCGTGGCACAGCAGAAATGAATCCAACTAGGAGCCGTGAGGTTGCAGGTTCAATCCCTGGCCTCGCTCAGTGGGTTAAGGATCCGGCATTGCTGTGGCTGTGGTGTAGGCTGGCAGCTACAGCTCCGATTAGACCTCTAGCCTGGGAACTTCCATGTGCCTCAGGTGTGGCCCCAAAAAGACAAAAGACAAAAAAAAAAAAAAAAATCCCAGTTAAGGTTTACGTCCTTTGGGAAGCCTTTCTTGATCACTCTAGACCAAATAAATTTTTCTCTTTTCTGAACTCTTAGCAGTTATCTGACAATTACATATCAACTTGCACAGGATTTGTTGTCTCAAACTGCTAATTTACTCTGGTGTTAATATTTAAATGTTTGTAAATACATGTGTTAATATATCTTACCACCCTCCTTGAGGACAGACTTTTGTATATTGTAGCTCCTAAAACACTTACTGTCATCCTTTGTAGAACCCCTGTAGATGCTTTTTGAATAAATGAATGTATTAAATGATAATTCCATTTTAAATTACCAGTGAACCATAAATTACTCCAGGCAAATAAACATATCTTTTTTAAAGACCATTCTAACCTTACCTCGGGCATGCTCTGTAGTGATTAATTTGTTCCACTCTAGTGTAACTATTCTCTTTAAAATTTTTTTATTTTTTGGTCACCCTTTGCACATACAGAGTTCCCAGGCCAGGGATCAGATCTAAGCCACAGTGGTGACCTACATAGATTCCTTTGCACAAGAGTGGGAACTCCTAGTGTAATTATTCTTGAAGAGGGGTACTGCTTATTCTCTTTCCCCACTTGTTAGACACTTCCAATGCTTTTCTTGTATATTATTCCATCACTATGGTTGTTCCTCCAGGCTCTATTATTCACCCTCTCATCTCCTGATATATTCATCCTCTTGGCTAGTTTATCAACTTTCTATGTTCTCCCTGTAGTTACTTCTCAGATCTACCTTTCCAGTTCTGTCCTGAGGACCTTACTACAGTGTTGTAAGAATGGGAGTTCTATCACTTGGACATATTTCAATTACCTAAAAATCAATATTTTATAGAAGAAATGTATTTTTTCTACCACCCAGCCTCCCTACTCTTTCTGATTTCCTTCTCCATTCTTGCTGTTTGTGTATACTTGGATCATCCAAGTGTCCTAGGCCTTGAAATCGTCTTTCTCACTTCCATTCATCTTCATTCTTCTTGTGCAGTCTGTCCCCAGATCCTGTTGAATGTCTCCTTGGAATGTCTTTGAGAGTCAATACCTCCTCTCTCTCTTTCTGTCTAGGTCTAACTATTACATTTCATCTAGATTAGTACCACAGTTTCCTAATTACTTTCCCTAGTATTGTTGGTAATGATGATTATAATGATTTATTAGTATAAATAGCTATTATTTATTATTTAGTGTTTGCTAGGCATTGTAATAATGTACATTATGAGGAATATTTCATTTGATTCTTGCAACAACCAGATGAAGTACATATTACCATTTACATTTTAGAGATTAAAAAACCTGTGGCTCCGAGAAGTTACATAACTTGTCTATGACCTCATGACTTTAAAAGCCATGGATGTAACAAATACCCTGCATATCACTGAACTAGTACCCGTTTCACTATGCCACTCCACGTGTTGAAGAACACGTGGAGATTCCCACTGTATACAATGAGAGTGAACTCCTTTAATGGGGTCAAAGGCCTTCCATGATGTTATAGCACCATATTTCTCCAAACTTATTTCTCGTGGCTCTGAGTATCTACCCACTGTTCCATCCAGGCTGACTTGGTCATTGTTTCCCACTCTCTCCCCAGTGCTCACCTCTGCTTAATGATTTCCTCTTGGCCTAGGATACCTTCTCTTCACCTCTTCAAATCCTGCCTCTAGTTCAAGGTCCAGTTCATACCCTACTTCTCCATGAAGCCTTCTCAAAATAGTCCAATATACAGAGAGATCTTGTTTCTTTTCTTAACTGTTCTGCCAGTTATTATGTGTGCCGCAACACTTAGCACTCCATGATGTACTCTTGTAATACTCTATAGTATGAGATGATTCAGGGGAACTTTTCAATTTAGTAAATTTTGCCTTTGATACCCTTTCTTTCCCCCTTACCTCCTCACCATTCTCCTGCATCTAGTATCTTCATGTTCTCTGCATCTCTAAGTCCTTACACCTACCCAACTGCTGACATACTCTGCTTAGGCTCTTTTTAGATCTTCCCTGCTAAAAGTAACCTGGCAGTCATCGACCTTCCATAATGTCTTTTATTCAAACTCAGTCAGATAGGTATAAAGAACCAATGTAAAAGTACATGTTGTCCATCTTTCTGAAAGGATTGCATTTGAATGGTGATTGCTTGTGAAACCATGTCTGCTTTGGTTGTTGGAATTTCAGAAAGTTGAGAGTGTGGAATATGGCAGAGGGAAATAAAAGATCTAAGGGGGAGGATAAGGGAATATATTGGGGCAGGTATATAGTCCTGGAACCCATTAAAACATCATGTAGGTCACCTCTAATTCTGCCAGAGTATAAAGCTGGATCTGGCTGCAGTGTCTTCAGGTTTTTCCTCTAGAGCAGTAGCTCCTGCCTGTGGCCTGCAGCTATGAGGTATTACATAAGCATGCTTACTAAGAACTGTCTGGAGATTTAAATAAATTATTTCTCAAAAATGCATACATAACATTTTTCAGATTCATGTGAAGGCATTATTTAAATAAAAATGAATTTAACAGCATGACTGAATTCATAACAACTTTTGGCCATTACTGATTTTCATAATCAGTGAACATTAAAAGTATAATTGACATGGACAGATCCACAAACATTGTGATTTTTTACAAAGGATCCTTTTAAAAGTATCTGCAACTATAGCTTGATCAGAAACTCTTGGAGGGTAAAGACTATCTACTTTGTTTGCATTTCCCAGAATGTGCTCCAACACTAGTAAAACAGGGCTTTTGAGACTCTTGAATAAATGATAGAAGGTGGAAGTTGGATGAGGAATTTCTTTTTTATGTTCCAGTCCCTTAATTTGTCAAATAAGAGTTTTAGACTAGGTGATATCTGAGTTTCTAGCTGTAGCACACCCTAGGTTGGGATGTACTTGGATATAACCCAAATGCTTAACTGGTTCTTTGGCACTAGGGAAAGTTTGAGAGAGGCTTGCTCTTCTTAGTATGGTTCTTGGCATCCACTCAAACTTGGTTTTTCCATTCCCAAAAGTGTTAGGGATTACAGAAAATTGATGAAACGTTTTAGAAGTTTTCTGAGTTTTCACCACACAGTCCTATTGTTTGGAGTGACCAGTAAGAAGTAAGTCACAGAAGAATTTGCTGATAGTCAGTGACTTGTGAATTAGCCTTCTCTGTGGAATAAGGCCTCAATCCCTCTACTAAAGCACAGAGTATTACTATTTCTCTGACAATGGGAACCATTTAGTTAGAGGAGGAGTCAAAGAAGATGACTTCTCACAAGTGTGGTTTTATCTTGCCTAGTCACATCAAGACGTCAAGTGGTCACCCCTCTCTGACTAATTTTGGTATGGAAAGTAATTTCTGTCTCATCTGACAAGAGGCAGCAGCTCTCACCAAGTCGTTTATTTCCTTTTCTTCCTTACTTTGTAATAGCTAGTTACTGTCCAGGTTCTCTCATATCTATATGATCTTTGGCAGCTATTTCACTGTTTGAAATCTGTTTCCTGTTCTGTAAAACTAATTTAGTATTGTTGAAAGGATTAGAAATAGTGGCATATTAAAATGCCTAGAGAAGTATCAGGCACATAATATGCATTCAGTAAATGGAATTGTCACTGTTATTCCCTCCTTTTTTGGTTCTTTTCTCCTTTCCTTTTTTACTCCCCTTGCCTCTTGTCTCTGTCTTGAGAAATGGCCTTTACCAACCTAGAACAAACTTACCTGGCAGATGGAAAGATCAGCCTCTCATCAGGGTATCTGGTTTTTCCCTGGACTCTTTCCCCCTGTAATTTGGGATTTCAGGCTTGAAACTAGGGCACTAACTGTGAGTGCTTGATGGCAAGGAACAGTTTGGGAAGCAATTAATCCCAGGCCCACTGCTGCTTCTCAGTGGCCTCAGTCCAGGGGATCTGGGCTAGGAATTGGATCTCATGTGGGTTGTCACTGCAAAGTTATTTCTGAATCTTCTAGATTTACAAATCATTTGGTACCCAGCTGTTATGCTGCGTGATTCATGGTTATGGGTGCCTTGCTTCAAACGCTTGTCAGCAGTTTCTTCCCTGTGGTTGCCTTGTGATTCAGTTGTTTTCGGTGTGGTGTGCATCTCCTCACATTCATTTGGACTCTGCCTCCCCCAACTTCTGTCATGGAACAAATGAGTCAGTGTCTAATGGTGCCGGCTTGCCGTCCAATTACTTTAAGTTTCCTTTGGTGGGTGGGCGCCGGAGAATATGCTGCTGGCTCATAGAGGGGGCTGCCTGTCCTGTTACTAAAGTGCCCTGAGAAGGGGGCCACATTTTCCAGAATGAATATTCAGGAGGCATTCAGGATAGACAAGGCCAAGGAAAAGGGCATTCTTATTCAGTAGGTGGCAGTGTGGTCTGGCTTGAAGAAGCACCACAAATTCTTGCATGTATTTGCAGTGCTTTATCCTGATGCCTTTGACAGCTCTGCTTGAGATTTTATTCTGAGTATTTTAGTACCTTTTGTCAAGTGCTCTTTTCTCAAAAAAAAAAAAAAAGCCCACTTCATTTCTTTAGAAACTTCTCTTGGTGGTGGGTGGCATGTGTTTGTACCAAGTACCATGATCTGAAGCCATCAAGAGCCTGGTGGCTAAATGCTCTTAGTTGGACATCTGGCCAGGTAGGCTGGGCTGCTTTTTCCTGGCTGTGGTGGTGGGAGTTCTTTCCTAATGGACACAGTGGTTATTTCACTGACATTATCAGTGGGGAACGCTTCTGCAGCCCCTAGATCTGACTGGTTTCTCTGCTGGGGAGGGAGGCTCCTGAGACCCAGTATGTCACCCCTGCCAGGGCCCATTCACAGCCTTCAGGGAATAGCCAGCTTGGTCTGGCTGAGTTGGGACTGCAATAGCATGATGTCCTCTGTCAAGCTGAGCACTGGAACAAATCCTAAACTCTGTTTTTGTACCTTGCCTCCCACTGCAAAGCCCTTGACCAGAATGGCTTGTTTCTCAACAAAGTAGAAATCTTTGAAAAGCTTTGCTTTTAAGTAAGAAACCTACTCTCCAGCATGAAGCCTGAATAGGAAGAAGAAAGTATATCTAACTAGGCCACAAGCAGTGTGATCCTTGGGAAGATTGGTGCCTATTTGGCTAGGACTGGAAAGCCTGAGCAAGAGCTTGGAATTGCTGTTCTCTTTGTGTGAGAACTATAGACACTATATCCTGAGGAGGCTGAATTTGAGGCCTTGGAGTCTGTGTACGGTGTCTTTTCCTTGTCTGCCATGCTGTGGATCAGATGCTTGTAGATGTGTGCACTTGAGCTCCAGGAAACCAGTGTAAGAGGGTGGGTGTTGAGCACTAAACCCTTTCACTTTAGACTGGAGGAGATTCTCAAAGTACTTGTTATTCCTAGTACTTATGTTCTATAAAGTTGCCACAAATACTGAATTAGGTTAGGCTCCTATGCGCTTATTTGTCAACTGATCAATATGTAACCTTGTTTTATATATGTTTCTGCTTAAAGACACCTTATTTAATATATATTGTTGATCCATTAACATTAAACTTGCAGCCAACAGCACTATCTATAACTCATGCCTGAATGAAGCTTATCTAACTCACATTATTTTCTCCATAAGGCAGCCTCTTGCACTTAGAAAAACCAGACAGTCACTTTAGCACTGTCTTTGGGAGCAATTTTAAATAGTGAAATCATTAAGAAAAGATACAAAAAATGTGGCACTAAATAAACAGGAAAGGCTACTCGTTTACAGGATGAGAGCTGAAAGAAGAAGGCAGAGTATTTCCTTGTTTCATCTCAACTGGTAATGAGCACATTGGAGAAATTCGAAATTGTCTCCACTCTGCACATGTGCACGCCCATGAATTACCATGAAAACACCTTGAGTATTGATGTAGGGGTTACAGATAAATTTTAGGGAGAGGCAAATTTGCAAGTATGGAATCATGAATATTGAGGATCAGCTGTATCTGCCCAATGATAGATCCACAGCATTATCTCTAATTTTAACTGTTAGAATTCTTTGTCTTATCCACATCCCTCTTTTATGGTAAATCAGGCTGATAGGACTATGGGCAGTGGTCAGTTACTCAGATCACTGACTAGGGTGAGCAGATTTTCTCAAATAGCACCAATTTGTTGGCTTTTCTTATATTTATTGGTAAGCAATTTCTGTGGACAAGTTAGGTAGGCTTAAAGATAGAGTTGGAATAGAAAAATTCAAATCACATCCTGCAAACTCAAGCAAACTCCCACTTTACACATCTCTCTCTCTATCTGAGTTCTGGTATTTAAGGTCAAAGTTGTAGTTTAAATTCAAAAGGGTAAAGATGATGCCCTGAACCTAACTGTTCAACCTGATGACCTCTAGTAAGTCAGCAAGCATTTCTGTTCTACTCTTTGTCTGTACAAGGAAAACAAAAACACAAAACTGTCTTATTTATTATCATTGAGAAAAATATTATTAAGAAATAACCTTCTCCGTTGCTGTGGCTCTAGCGTAGGCTAGATGCTACAGCTCCAATTGGACCCCTAGTCTGGGAACTCTAGATGCCATAGGTGTGGCCCTAAAAAAGACCAAAAAAAAAAAAAAAAAGATAACCCTATTCTCCTGCTAGACCATAAAAACCCATAAAAAAAATCTGTATTGCTTTTATTTAATATCTGACACCCTACAGCTTCTTCCCCTAGAGTTAAATAGAATGTTAGAATAATATCTCTTCCATATGAAGACCCTTTATACATCTTAAGGTAACACTGAAGTCATTTATTCAATCCTTTTCTCCATTAATTCATTCTTCCACTTACTCAACAAATATTTTTTGAGAACCTAATGTATTGATAGGTGTCATGGTAGAAATTGGGGACTATATGGCTGATTAAAAGACATATAATTCCTGAGTTCATGGATCTTAGGTCCACTTAAGTTTTTTTTTTCCTCTTCATGCTGAATGTCTTTAATTTGTTGAACTTTTCCACACATGGCATAGTTTGGACTCTCCTCACAGCCTTGGTCATCTTTCTCTGGATATTATCAATTTCTCTCTAGGAGTGTGGGTCCCAAATCAAGAGTGACCCGACAAATGAGGGATATCTGAGTTCAAAGAGCAGCTCTGTGTCTTACTATGTTACATTGAGTCAGGTATTTAACCTTTCTGGGTCGCATTTCCTTTTCTGTAAAATGGGAAGAAGAAGAATATCTGGGCTGTTGTGAGGATTAAACAAGATAATATACACAAAAATGCTTAGCGTACTATCTGGCATGTAAGTGCCTAATAAAGCATAAAACATTATTTTCTTCATATTTGTTAAACAGCCTAAGATGGCATTAGCATGTTTGGCAGATACATTCCACTATTACTGCCTCCTGACATTGCAATCACCCTAAACCTCCAAGTCATTTTCTGTCTTCCTGGGAAATTACTTCTACCTTTGAGAGCTGTACTCAGATGTCAATCCTCTATCAACCTTGTTGAGACACATTTTGACCAACTCTGTCTGTTTGACTGGCTTATGTGTCATCTTCCTGAGAGATGGATGTAATTTCAGTGTCAGGATCAATGTCCTTGACTTGACTTTTCTTTATCTCTTGGTTTGCTATGAATACGGAAATGTGTCTTGTGGCCTCCCTCAGCTTTAGAGTCTTTTCTATAGATGAACAGATTATAAATATAACATTTCAAGCAATTGGGGGAAAATGTTGCCCATTCTGGTTGTGTCTTGCTCTATTACATTTAGTCAGTTTTTGATGAATATACCTTTGCAAGATGATTGTTGAACAAAATTAATCCCATTTTTTAATGTGATGCATTTAATGATGGCTTGGCTGCCCTTGCCTGTTCCATTATTTTCTTTTTGGACTTTACCTGGACTGCTCTCTGATTTTCCTTCTTGGATGTACACAAAAACACATGTATAATTTTTTTCCTCCCCTCCCTGTTCTCCAGAAATCTTTGGCAATAATCCAGAGGGTTAAGGAATCATGAGTAGGAATGAGGTGGAGAAAGGATTTAAGCTGTGACTTACGTAGATTACACAAATGAATATAATCCTATGGACAAGGCTTTTTGTCAGTGTTTCTGGGCCAGACATAAATCAGGAGCATGGGAACTAGGGAGTTAGAAACTATTTGAGGACACTGGTGTGACAGAAAGCAGTACAGAAGAAGTAACAGTGGAGCTTAAAGAGGAGACCTCCCAAATGAAGCTCATTTAATTACTTGGGGCCTGCCCAATCTTAGACCTGCGCAAGGGGTGCTGCTGCCCTGGGCTCCATGCTCTAAAAGGGCCCCACTCTGGCCCTCCTTTGGCCATCCCTCTCCATAGGGACAGGACTTGGTGCTGCCAGTATGTGTACCCTTAGGCCTGAGGGAAACTGTGGAAGGCAGTCTAGGGTTGCCAGACAAAATGTATGACACCCTGTCTTTGTATTTGCTGAGTCTGACAAACCTACTATAGTCAGAACTTGGATTTGGGGGCTGGAAAATCTGCATGCATGTGTGAAAAGCCCTTCACTCTGTAGGACAGAGCCTGGCGTGGGAAGAGAAGGGAGCAGGCCAGGGATCTGGGGCCACCTTTCTCTGTACTGACATATTTTGGTGCAGAACTCTGGGAAACCTGAGAATTTAAAATTTGAACCTGGCCTTCGAAGTTATGAATTACATTTTTCGAAGTAGGAGAAGAGAACATATTTTATTTAACTATTTTAAAATTTTGATTCATATTTTTAAAATAAAGACATCTGGTATGTGGGCCTCCATTTGTGCTCTTGTCTCAGCCTCCACAAATACTAGTGGAGGGCCTTTAATAGTGGCAACAGATTACCAAGTCAAGTTCTGTGGCATATGCTTTAGGTCCAAATTTTTATTTAATCCTCATGACAACTCTAAGTTTGATAGGGTAAGTGTTCCCATTTAACAGATCAGGAGACTGAGACTCAGCAAATTGAGATAGCTTATCCAAGGTCAGAGAAAGAATGAATGGCAGAACTGAGATTAGACCCCAAACCTTAGTCTATCTGAACATATAGAATGAGCTTTGGATCTAGACTGCTTAAGTCAGAATCCTGCCTCTTCTATTTACAAGCACTTTGATCTTGTACAAGTCATAACTTCAGTTTCAGTGCCTCAGTTTCTTGAGCTGCAAATGCCAGTGTGTATGTGGTGATAACAGGCCAGGGATCATTGAGGCAGTGAAGGTCATCTTTGAAACTGCCTACCAAAGGTAGGTGGAATTATGCTAGAGTATATGAGGCTCTGTAGGATAAACCTGATACATCTTCTTGGATTTTTTTTTTTAATTATGTGGCAAATGTAACGATGTTACAATGCAGCTGTACTATGTAATAGGTGTCAGAAACATGAAATTCTAAACATGTCTTATGTTTGTGGTCACTGCTTAGACTATACTGCTTTCTGAACCTCTCTTGATTCCACTGCAGTGATTTTCAGATCACAGAAGAAAAAAAAAAAAAAGATTCATTTTGAAAAGGCTTGCTGTTAAGGCTATGTTCCTCAGCATTCTGCTTCTTCCGTAACAAACTGAACTGGTCATCTCTGTTGCCTCATCTCTGTAAGATTTGAGGGAGGTCATGGAAATAAAGCATCCAATGCAATGGTCTTCAACCTTGGCTGCATATTAGAATCACCTTGGAAAGTTTTGGAAAAAAAATGAGGTCTAAGCCTCATCTCCAGCAATTGTTGTTAACAAATAATGTCCAGAAGAAGTTATATCACGTGTTAGCTATCTGTTAGAATGATGGAGGGGTTGATTTGCTTGTTTCTCTTTATGCCTTCCACCACTGATCATAATAATAGTTAATATTTCATTTACTTATGATATGCCTGGCAGGTGTTGTACTAGGAGCTTTGTGTCATACCTTCCTTAATCTTCACAGAAATGTTATTACCCCCATTCTACAGATAAGGAACTTGGGGCTGTGTTAAATAAAATGTTGAAGGTTACAAAGCTCATAAGCAGTAGATAGTTGTAGCAAATACTTACATAACATTTTATTATTGTCATTGACTCTCCCAAGGACGATTTGCAGAATTATTTAATCTTCATGGCAGCCAAATTAGGAGTACTATTATTATTGCTGTTTGACAGATGTGGAAACTAAGGCACAGAGAGATTAAGTGATTTTTATCCAAGATCATACAGCTAGAATATAACAGAGTCAACATTTAAACATAGGCTATCACAGGGTAGTTTCAGAATCCACCCTTCTAACCACACTGCCTCTTGTTTCTTGTATAATAGTCAACCTCAAGTAACCTAAATCAAGTGTCTGAACCAACTGCCATGCTATACTGCCTCAAAATATTGGTAGCTAGTACTTTCTGAGCTTTCTTGACACAAAGTAAGGCCTTTATTTTCATTAATTTATGTTGGTACATAATACAAGCAGGTATGAAAGCCCACCAACTGTATCTGGCAGATTCCAAAGGCCAACTTACTTTCTACCCACCCCTCAGATAATCTGCCTCCAGAGATTGAGTTTTGACCTACCTCTCCACTAATTAACTATGAAACTTTAAGTAATTAACATAGCACTTCATAGATTTGAAAAGAGTTATTATTCTTTCGAAGCCCCTCTTTTTTTTTTTTTCTCCAGGCTAGATATTCTTAGTCATTTAAACTCTGCCTCAAGATTTGGTTCCTATACTCTTCCCAATAGTGGTTTCTCTTGTTAATTTAATGTTTCTTGTTTGAGATGGATGCTATTTACATACAAGACAACAAAGTTTTGCATCTATATAGGATTCTCTTATATATTTGCAAGGTTTTTGCATCTCTGGCCCCTACCCAATGGATGCTAGTAGCTTTCCTGAGTCATTGTGACAACCCCAAATACCTCCAACACATTTTCATGTGCTTTCTGGGGGCACTACTGCCTCTGGATGAGAATAATCATAATCAAATACAGAATCCTATGAAGAAAAACCACTATTTTTTGAATTGGTTGCCTAATGCAGTCTATGTATTGGCTTTGTAATGACTGATAGTACATTTCTCTTATAGCAGTTACATTGGCAGTTTTGAGGAGCCGCGCACACTGTTGACTCAGTTGAATTTGTTAACAGAAGCTTCTAAAACATTTTTATGTACCTATACATTTGATTTTTGAGACATGAGTATGGTACTTTATTTCCATTCTGTTTTGACTCCTTATGTTTTGATTCCGTCAACCAGTGTATTTGCTCTTCTTTCAAACAACTTGTCGCCTGAAATTTTGACCAACGGGCTCTATACCTTCAAGTTACTGATAACCATGTTGCACAGGATTAGGGAAAGGGCAAGAGCCCTGTGTGTTACTGTAGACCTCTTTGCAGGTTGACATTGCCTTTAGTCAGCATCAGTTAAGGTTGCACCTTACTGTATTGTTATCGACACATTCTGCATTTCTATATTCCCATAAGGATATCATGAAATTCCTTTTTTATTATTATTATTACTTTTTGGCTGCACCCACAGCATATGGAAGTTCCCAGGCCAGGGATAGAAACTGTGCAACAGCAGTGACCCAAGATGCTACAGTGACAAGGCACTTAACCTGCTGTGCCATGAGAGAACTCTGTGAAATTCCTTTTTTAAAATGCTTTGATACAATCAATGAAGAATTACTCTGGCAACATATTTCCTTTGATCTATCACTTCAAAGTACTTTGCATATAACTATCAACTATCAGGGTCATTATTTTATAGACCAGTTCTGTTAGCAATTAGAAATTACATGGAAATAAGAAATTTTATATGTGATTTAGGATTTAGTGATTTTATTGCTTCCAACACTCATAAGTAATATCAATATGAACCTTACATGCCACGTCTGTTTGTGGAATCTGTCCTAGTTTTGCACAGGAGGAGGGTTGTAATTCTCCCCACCCCAAATTGCTCACTAAATTCACAAATCCTTTCAGTAGGAGATGACAGAGCCTGTCATTTGACAATGAGAAAGAGGCCTTGAAATTTACCAACCACTGGGAAAAGAACATGGTATCCTACCCTCATAGAGGTATTAATGACATTGCGGTTCTTTTTATGAGAGCAGAATTTGAAAAGGAGGGGAGAGAGGATGAAGACACTGGTTACCTACCTGTTTAAGGACAAGATTGACTTTAGAGGGTAGATAAGCAAAGGAAGAACAAAAGGACAGAAAGGAGAGACTTTGACTGTCTAACATTTCTCTTTGGCAGTCAGACCTTGAATCAATTCTGTCCTTTATCAAATGTCTGCAGAGGTTGAAATTTTGAAGATGTTTTCAAGATGCATTTTCACTGGTTAGAGATGTCTATTTATCTGATTCTGACCTGCAGTCACCTAGCAGAGAGCAGGTGTTGAAGCCAGAGGGCTTCCTGAGAAGCCAGGGGACAGGCAGCAGGAGGACAGTGAATATTCTGAATGCAGAGGTGGGAGCCCAAAGTGGTTAAAGGGATATAAAAGAGGAGCAACTGGGTTGCTGAATACTCATATTTATCTAATTACAATTTCAGGCTTTTGCCCAGAGCATGACTGTCCATATGGCCAGAACCTGTACCCTCTCATCCCATTTGGATACAGATCTAGGCCTAGAAGCCCCCTCTGTGCCCCTCCGGTGCAGCTGTGCCTCCAGTTTTTATCTAGTTTGCATTTCTTACTTATGCAAGCTTCTGATCAATGCTTTATTGGTGACGTGTTTTTTTTTTCATATTGGACATTGATGAATTTGGCTGTACTTCTTTTGGTACATGCAACATTAAATAATCTGCCTATGTGTCTTTTTCTTTTTTGCTTTTCCCTTTGAAGTTTGAAACTGAAGCTGGTCAGCTGGCTGAGTGGCAAAGAGGGTTCTTCTGTTTTTGAGCTGTGCTTAAAGGAACAGGATTTGGCCCACATCTCCTCAGCCCTCTTCGTTGCTTCAGCCCTTGGCATCTTCAGCTGTCCTGCCTGCTGGGACCAAATTATGGATTCTAGCTAAAGGAGTGACAAATAAACCTCAAAGAAATAAAGTAAAGCGAGCCTGATCTGGAACCCAGGTCTCCTGAGCCCAGTCCATGGCTCTTTGTGTGGCACCATTCTGTTGGGAACATTCATGGGAATGATTCTGATGATGCCATGGTTGTCTTCCCTACCTTTTGCCTAGTGATGCTGCCACCTTTAGTACATAGCTGGCAACCAGGAGAGATGGCAGCAGACATGATGCCAAGGGTGGTTTATTGACTGGATAGCCATACTTACCTGACAACTTACTTTTTCTCATGTGGGGCATGCTTGCTGCAAAGGCAATCAAGAATTTCATTTCTTTCACTTGCTTCCACTTCGCTGAATCTGGCTTCATCAAAACTGTCCTCATCTTATGCCCATACACAGCCTCAGGCTACCCATGGGCTAAGATCCTCCTATGGCTCTTGTATCCCAGCAGTACCTCAGCTCTTCCTTATCCCTCTATCTCAAGCAAAATCCTACACAGGAATCAGCTTATCTAGTAAGTCCACCTTTGTTCAAGAGCTATAAAGAACTCATGGGTCAATATGTTCATATTATGTGGTTTTTATAATGGGCTACTGGAAGCAATAACTTAAGGCATCCGAATCATTCGGAGTACTTGATAACAATATGTGCATTACTAGGACCTACCACAGATTTTCTAAATTGTTTCTAAATAGAAATTTGCTGGGTTAGAACCTGAGAGTCTACATTTTAATAAAAGTCTAAGGTGATTCTGAACTAACAGTTGAGAATTACTCCCCATTGTTGTGCTTAGAATTAAAGCATTTGCTGCAGGTGTGTAAACATGTTAGTTGGTAGCAGTGGTCATTGTTGGGCTAGTTGATGATATCATGCCTTTAAAATTATATTTCATTTGTAATTGTGCCCCCCCCCACAAATACATAGAGCAGACCAGAATCTTTGAGTCTAAATTTGTCTTCCCAGGAAACTTGGGCTTTTTCTGTGTACACTAAAGATATACGTATAACTTGTGACCTCTGTAATGATTTTTTTTTCCTTGAAAAAATTCTGATTTCCATGTCTAGCTACACTGCATGATATACATTATATTTAATAAATATCAAATATACAACCATGTGTTGCACATGGCAGAAAGCGCTCTATTCCATCATAAAAAGGGAACCCAATTTATTCCTCTATGATTTGAAAGCAGCTATGGCATTGAAAGAAAGAGATTGTTAGGTGAATGGGAAGTCTTCAAAAGAAGACTATTTTATTTCCCATCTTGAAGTCTTGTTCTTCTCTCTAGAGAGAGTCATGCTTTATGGGTGTCCTGAAAAGTGATATAGGAAAAAGAAGAAAATAAGAATAGATTATAAAACTGTTTCTCCCTTGGGCTCCAGTATAATCTCTTCACATGGGCAGATGTTTTAAAACTTTGGTATCTGAGACTTCAGGCAATATTACAAAGCTACAGTAATCAAGACACTGTGGTACTGGTACCAAAACAGGCATACAGACCAATGGAACAGAATAGAGAACCCAGAAATAAACCCAGATACCTAGGGTCAATTAATCTTCAACAAAGGAGGCAAGAATATAAAATGAGAAGAAGTCTATGCAGAAAGTGGTGCTGGGAAAACTGGACAGCCGCATGTAAATCAGTGAAACTGGAACACACCCTCACACCATGCACAAAAATAAACTCAAAATGGCTTACAGACTTAAATGTGAGACAAGACACCATCAAACTCCTGGAAGAGAACATAGGCAAAACATTCTCACATCAACCTTACAAATGTTTTCATAGGTCAGTCTTCCGAGGCAACAGAAATAAAAGCAAAAATAAACCAATGGGACCTAATCAAACTGATAAGCTTTTGCGCAGCAAAGGAAACTAAAAAAACAATCAATCAAAACCAAAAGACAACCTACAGAGTGAGAGAAAATAGTTTCAAACAATGCAGCGGACAAGGGCTTAATCTCTAAAATACACAAACAACTTATACAACTCAACAGCCAGAAAGCCAACGACAATGGAAAAATGGGCAAAAGACCTGAATAGACATTTCTCCAAGGAAGATATACAGATGGCCAACAAGCACTTGAAACGATGCTCAACATCAGTAATTACTAGAGAAATGCAAATCTAAACTACTATGAGGTCCCACCTCACACCTGTCAGAATGACCACCATTAACAAGGCAACAAAACAACAAATGCCGGAGAGGGTGTGGAGAAAAGGGTACCTTCCTACAGTGTTGGTGGGAATGTAAATTGTTACAACCACTGTGTAAAACAGTATGGAGGTACCTCAGAAAACTGAATATAGAACTACCATATGATTCAGAAATCCCACTCCTGGGCATATGTCCAGACAACACTTTCCTTGGAAAAAATACATGCACTCCTATGTCCATTGCAGCACTATTCACAATAGCCAAGACATGGAAACAACCTGAATGTCCATTGACAGATGAATGGATTAAGAAGATGTGGTGTATATACACAAGTGAATACTACTCAGCCATAAAAAGAATAAAATAATGCCATTTGCAGCAACATGGATGGAACTAGAGACTCTCATACTAAGTGAAGGAAGTCAGAAAGAGCAAGACAAATACTATATGATATCTTATATCTGGACTCTAATACATGACACAAATGAACCTTTCCACAGAAAAGAAATGTATGGATTTGGAGAACAGACTTGTGGTTGCCAAGGGGAGGGGAGGGAGTGGGATGAATTGGGAGTCTGGGGTTAATAGATGCAAACTATTGTATTTATAGTGTGTAAGCAGTGAGGTCCTGCTGTATAGCACAGGGAACTATATCTTGTCACTTGTGATGGAACGTGATGGAGAATAATGTGAGAAAAAGTGTATGTATGACTGGGTCACCTTGCTGTATAGTAAAAATCTACAGAACACTGTAAATCAACTATAGTGGGAAAAAAACACCTCTGGTATCAGGATTCACCGAAGAGATAAACATAGTAAAACAGGATTCAAATGCCACCTTGTAGCCAGGGATGGTATTTCCTCTCTGTCCTCAGAATTGGTACCACAACTTACCTTTTGAATTTCATATTCATGAGGTGGGTAGATTGACTCTCTGATTTCAGAGACACCAGGCTTAGATAAGTAAGGAGTCTCTGTGCTTGATATAAACTGCAGAGCTCCCCTCGCCCATGCTGCTGCTTGTGCAAGGGTGACCAGATGACATGGCCTGGTTCATTCCATATCATTTGCAAGACAGGTACATATTTTTGACCTTCCACCTATTACTCATCAAATAAGTGATTTTGAATTTGTGAGAAATATCTCTTTAATTTCCATGTTTTTAGTAGGGCCTTCATATCTCTCTACTGGGAAGATTTACTTAGATCTTAGATTCACTCACTCCACAATGCTGATTATGACCAAGGGGTGAAACTAGTGATTTCCCTGGTGGATATAGGAAATGAGGTAATAATACATGCTTATCAAGCTCAGCTGGAGACACCTGTTTTCAAACTGGTCTGTCCTTTGGCAAATTCACTCCCTTAAACTTAAAAATCAAGTCAAAAATGTTTTATGCCTTTAACTCATTGAGTTTAAAAAGCATAAATTTTCAATGAAGTTAATTTTTATAAACATCCGAACCCATAGTCTTGAGTAACTTTGTTTTCTTCAATGTCAAATAGGGACAGATTAAGGAAAATGGATTATAGAGGCTCTCCCTCTCTCTCTCTCTCTTCTTTAAGCCATGAATCATGCAAGTGAGAGAAATAGAAAGACATTGATGATGTTCAAGTTTTTCCCTTACCACTAGTTGTAGGAACTGTACCTGTCCTTTGCCTATGATGAAGAGGCGTCTCTCAAAAGTAGACAACCTCATTTGAACTTTTGGGAAGAGTAATTCTGTTTTTAATGAGATTCTAATGAGGAGACAGGTTATTTATGTAATTTTATACTCACACTTTTCCACAGAAGTGCCAACCATTTGCTTTCCCATCGCTGTCATCACTTTGGTGAACTTGATTTGTTAACATCTGAGAAGGAGCACTCTGCTCCACTCTTGGACAATCCTGCTCTCTTTGCTAATGGCTGGTATTTGAATGAACATTAGATTCTCTAAGAACTGTGGAGTTGGGATTACAAAGACTGAGTCATTTAGACTGCTGAGTCATGAACATGCACAAGGTGGAAGCAGGAAAATGATAAGGCAGATAGGTAAAGAAATGGAGATGAGTAACCACATGGCCTAGAGGTATAGGGGAAAGTGTAGCTGCCTTTTGACTTTCTAGTGTCTGTAAATTCCAGTGCTTCTTACAGTAGGATTTTATGAGAATGTCTTGCATTTGTGAAATAATAAATCTCCTTTTCTAAAATAAATCTACTTTTAGCAGATCTCTGACTTGGTACACAAACATTTATAGTGTATTTCCAAAGGGCTTTCATATCTATTATCTTCCTTGTTTCCTTTAGCAATCCCATGTCAGAAATAGGGTAGAAATGATGATTGCATTGAAAATTAAAGAAACTGAGGCCTCAAATGGGAAAGGGGCTTGTCTTAAGCCACACAGCTACGTAGAGGTAGAGCCCAGCCTAAAATCCACGTGTTCTGGTTTGTAGGCCTAGTACTTGGCACTTACTGGGCACCCAAGGGTTATTTATCGGTTGCTAGATATATCCAAAGGGGAGTGGGTGAATCCAGTCAGTAACAATGAAAAAGTAGCTGGTCTTCTAATAGACATAAATAACATCCTGAAGGAATCTAACAAAGGAAAGCTTCTGGAGTCTCCAGCAAGTTTTCCTATTTGAACCTCTTCACTTAAGGAAAAAACAGTGTCCTGTCCCCTGGTGCCTGAACAATAGAGAGCAGATCAGCTCTTGCCCTTTGAGGATGCTCACCCTACCTCACCTCTCTGCAGCTGCTGCCAGTGGAGATGCCAATTATGTGGCTCAGTTTGGTAATTTCTATCTCAACCTTTAAAAAATAAAACCGCCCCTGGGGTGAAACTTTGAATGTCAACTCAACTAGAAACAACTTTTCCAGGCAAATTAGAAAGCTCTTGAAGATCATCATTTAGAACCAGAGTCTTGATAGGATCTAGCTTCTAATGGAATATTTAGTGTTGCAAATAGATTGATTCCTTTAACTTGAACTGTTAAGCACTTGCAACCTCTTCAAGCAAGGCCTGATAGGGCCTGGTTTTAAAGTATTGTATATGTTTCAGTGGTACTCTTCTGTTTTATTTTCTAAGTAGTGACTGATTTAATTTGTCTTTTGAAAAACAAATAATGAGATGTGTGTGTCAGGAGGAGTTGTGGAGAATGGTTTTCAGTGCTATTTTATGATACATTGCTAGATGTTAAATAGACCAGAAAATACATCCTGTCTTAAGAGCATATGGGTTTGACTCAATATTTCACATGGTCTCTGAAGGTTTATGTTGCCTATTTAAATAAAAGAATAGTAATCAGAGCATGGAACATTAGGTTATTCTGTACCTTTTATTTATAAACAAGGTAGAATTGAAGAGCAATCCTAAGGAAAAAACCATCTTAGCGTGGTCCAATGAGAAAAATCTGGCTTATAAAGCAGCAGTTGTCAAAGAGGGGGTTATTAAAGGTTCTGAAAAAATGCTTAAGATGCCTATTTTAACTTTATTTTTTCCATTTAAAAAATTTAAAAATTTTCAATGTAAAAAATTGAAGTACAGTTAATTTACAATGTTGTGTTTCAAATGTACAGCAATATGATTTGGTAATACATACCATAAATTCTTTTTCAGAGTTTTTTCCATTATAGGTTATTACAAAATATTGAATATATTGTTTTACCTTTTTTTTTTTTTCAATCAGCATTTCTAAACTTTTTTGACCTCAGGACCTTTTCCTTTACATAACACCTATTAACATATTTCCCTTTGAGGAACAATGTGTTAGACTATGGCTTGCATAAGATAAGACTAAAGATAAAGTTTGAGAACACAATATAGACAGTCCTGAATATTGTACTGAGAAGGTTCAGCTCCATCGTATAAGTAATGGGGTAATTATTTAGCTTTTTTCCTTTTTTTTTTTTCTTTTTATTGAATTTTGATGTATTTTTATGTATTACAATTTCGTGTTTTTTTATTACTCAATGAATTTATTACATTTATAGGTGTTCAATGATCATCACAATCCAATTTTATAGGATTTCCAACCCACAACCCCAGCGTATCCCCCTACACCCCAAACTGTCTCCTTTGGAGACCATGAGTTTTTCAAAGTCTGTGAGTCAGTATCTGTTCTGCAAAGAAGTTCATTCTGTCCTTTTTTCAGATTCCACATGTCAGTGAAAGCATTTGATGTTGGTGTCTCATTGTATGGCTGACTTCACTTAGCATGATAATTTCTAGGTTCATCCATGTTGCTAAAAATGCTGGTATTTCGTTCCTTTTAATGGCTGAGTAATACTCCACTGTGTATATGTACCACCTCTTCTTCATCCATTCCTCTGTTGATGGACATTTAGGTTGTTTCCATGTCTTGGCTATTGCAAATAGTGCTGCAATGAACATCAGAGTACACGTGTCTTTGTGAGCCATGGTTTATTTCTGGATAGATACACAGCAGTGGGATTGTTGGATCAAATGGTAGTTCTATGTTTAGTTTTCTGAGGAATCTCCATACTGTTTTCCCCAGTGGTTGCATCAATCTCCAATCCCACCAACAGTGTGCTAGGGTTCCTTTTTCTCCACCCCCTCTCCAGCACTTATTGTTTGTAGACTTTTGGATGACGGCCATTCTGGCTGGTATAAGGTGGTACCTCATAGTGGTTTTGATTTGCATTTCTCTAATAATGAGTGATGTTGAACATCTTTTCATGTGTTTTTTTGGCCATCTGTATGTCTTCCTTGGAGAACTGTCTGTTGAGATCTTCTGCCCATTTTTTGATGGGGTTGTTTGTTTTTTTGGTATGGAGCTGCAGAAGGTCTTTGTAAATTTTGGAGATTAATCCCTTGTCAGTTGATTCACTTGCAAAGATTTTCTCCCATTCTGTGGGTTGCCTTTTTGTGTTGTTTAGGATTTCCTTTGTGGTGCAGAAAGTTTTAAGTTTAATTAGGTCCCATTTGTTTACTTTTGTTTTTACTGTCATTACTCTAAGAGGTGGATCTGAGAAGATGTTGCTGTCATTTATGTCAGAGAGTGTTTGGCTTATGTTTTCCTCTAAGAGTTTTATAGTATCTGGTCTTATATCTACATCTTTAATCCGTTTTGAGTTTATTTTTGTGTATGGTGTTAAGGAGTGTTCTAAGTTCATTCTGTTACATATGGCTGTGCAGTTTTCCCAGCACCACATATTGAACAATCTGTCTTTACTCCTTTGTATATTCTTGCCTCCTTTGTCATAGATTAGTTGGCTGTAGGTGCGTGGGTTGAATTCTGGGCTTTCTATCCTGTTCCACTAATCTATATGTCTGTCTTTGTGCCAGTACCATGCAGTTTTGATGATTGTTGCTTTGCAGTATAATCTGAAGTCAGGGAGCCTGATTCCTCCAGCTCCATTTTTCTTTCTCAGGATGGCTTTGGCTATTCTGGGTCTTTTGTGCTTCCAAACAAACTTTAAAATATTTTGTTCGAGTTCAGTGGAAAACATCCTTGGTAATTTGATAGGGATTGCATTGAATGTGTAGATTGCCTTAGGTAGTATAGTCATTTTGATAATGTTGACTCTTCCAATGCAAGAGCATGGTATGTCTTTCCATCTATTTGTGTCATCTTTGATTTCTTTCATCATTGTCTTACAGTTTTGAGAGTACAGGTCTTTTGTCTCTTTAGGTAGGTTTACTCTTAGGTATTTTATTCTTTTGGATGCGATGGTAAACAGGATTACTTCCCTAATTTCTCTTTCTGATCTTTAATTGTTACTATGTAGAAATGCCGTCGATTTCTGTGTATTACTTTTGTATCCTTCGACACTGCCAAATTCATGGATGAGCTCTAACAGTTTTCTGGTAGACTCTTTAGGATTCTCTAGGTATAGTATCATGTCATCTGCAAATAGTGATAGTTTTACTTCTTCCTTTCCAATTTGGATTCCTTTTATTTCTTTTACTTCTCTGATTTCTGTGGCTAGGACTTCCAAAACTATGTTGAAGAGTAGTGGCGAGAGTGGACATCCTTGTCTTGTTCCTGATCTCAATGGGAATTCTTTAGCTTTTCACTGTTGAGAATGATGTTCGCTCTGGGTTTGTCATATATCGCCTTTATTATGTTGAGGGAGGTTCCCTCTCTGCCCACTTTCTGAAGGTGTTTTTTTTTTTTTTTATCAGAAATGGGTGTTGGATTTTGTCAAAGGCTATTTCTGCATCTGTTGAAAGGATCATATGGTTTTTATTCTTCAGCTTGTTAATGTGGTGTATCACACTGATTGATTTGTGAATGCTGAAGAACCCTTGCATTCCTGGGATAAATCCCACTTGATCATGATGTACAATCCTTTTGATGTATTTTGTTGAGGATTTTTGCATTGATGTTCATCAGTGAAACTGGCCTGTAGTTTCCTTTTTTGTGGTATTTTCCTTTCCTAGTATTTTGTTGAGGTTTTTTGCATGTATGTTCATCACTGAAATTTGCCTGTAGTTTCCTTTTTTTGTGGTACCTTTGTCTTGATTTGGTATCAGGGTATGGTGGCCTCATAAAGTGAGTTTGGAAGTATCTCTTCCTCTAAAATTTTTTGAAATAATTTTAGAAGGAGAGTTGTTACCTCTTCGCTAAATGTTTGAGAGAATTTGCCTGTGAAGCCATCTGGTCCTGGACTTTTGCTTGTTGGAATTTTTTTAATCACAGTTTCAACTTCAGTTCTCGTGATGGGTCCATTCATCTTTTCTATTTCATCTTGGTTTAGTCTTGGAAGATTGTTCTTTCCTGAGAATTTGTCCATTTCTTCTAGGTTTTCTGTTTTATTGGCGTATGGTTGCATATAGTAATCTCTTACGATCCTTTGTATTTCTGTTCGATGTCCGTTGTTACTTCTCCTTTTTCATTTCTAATTTTATTGATTTGAGTCCTCTCTCTTTTTTTTTCTTGAGAAGTCTGGCTAAGGGTTTATCAATTTTGTTGATCTTTTCAAAGAACCAGCTCTTCGTTTCATTGATCTTGTCTATGGTTTTCTTTGCTTTGCTTTCATTGATTTCTGCTCTGATATTTATGATTTCTTTCCTCCTACTAACTTTGGGTCTTGTCTGTTCTCCTCTCATGAGCTGCTTTAGATGTAAAGTTAGCTTGTTTATTTGAGCTTTTTTTTGTTCCCTGAGGTGGGCTTGTATTGCTATAAACTTCTCCTCTTAGAACGGCTTTTGTTGCATCCCATAGGATTTGGAGTGTTGTATCATTGTTGTCATTTGCTTCTAGGTATTTTTTAATTTCTCCTTTGATTTCTTCAGTGATCCATTGGTTGTTTAGTAGCATGTTGTTTAGTCTCCATGTGTTTGTGTTTTTTGCAGTTTTTTTCTTGTTGTTGACTTCCAGTCGTAGAGCGTTGTGGTCAGAAAAGACGCTTGGTATGATTTCAATTGTTACCGAGGCTTGATTTGTAGCCCAGGATATGATCAACTTTAGAATGTTCCATGTGCACTTGAGAAGAATGTGTATTCTGTTGCTTTTGGATGGAATGTCCTATAAATATCTACTAATCCATCTGGTCTAATGCTTAATTCAGGGCCTGTGCTTCCTTAATGATTTTCTGTTTGGATGATCTGTCCATTGCTGTAAGTGGGGTGTTGAAGTCCCCCACTATGATTGTGTTATTGTTGATTTGTCCTTTTAAGGTTGTTAGCAGTTGCCTTGTATATTGTGGTGAACCTAGGTTGGGTGTGTTGATATTTAAAATTGCTATATCTTCTTCTTGGATTGATCCTTTGAACATTAGGTAATGACCTTCCTTGTCCCTTAAAATATTCTTCATTTTAAAGTCTATTTTTTCTGTTACAAGTTTTGCTACTCCGGCTTTCTTTTGATTTCCATTTGCATGGAGTGTTTTCTTCCGTCCTCTCACTTTCAATTTGTATGTGTCCCTAGGAGTGAAGTGAGTCTCTTGAAGAAAGCATATATATGGATTTTGGTTTTGTATCCATTCAGCAGTCTGTATCTTTTGGTTGGAGTGTTTAGTGCATTAACGTTTAAGGTAATTATTGATATGTATGTTTTTATTGCCATTTTATCAATTGCTTTGGATTTGTGTTTGTTGCTTTGTTTTCTTCCCTTCTTCTATTGTTCCTCCTCTTCTGGTTTGATGACTATCCTTAGTGTTGTATTTGAGTTGATTTTTCTATTTGTTTGTGTATCAATTGGAGATTTTTTGGTGTGCAGTTATTCTGAAGTTTTGATATGAGTCTCTCTCTCTCTCTCTCTCTCTCTCTCTCTATATATATATATATATGAGATTGTTTTATGTTTTTGGTCTCTTAATTGCAAGTTCATCTCCAGTGTCCTGCATTTGTACCCACCTCTTCTCATGATTTCTGATGTTGGTGGCATAATTGTGCATGGATGATTTTGTATCTTTACTGTATATATACATTTATTGGTGAGCCTTGTCCTTTGTGGTATTTTTGTTTCCTGTTTCTGCCTTTTCTTTTCTGCCTAGAGAAATTCCTTTAGTATTTGTTGTAAAGCTGGTTTAGTGTTGTTGAATTCTCTTAGCTTTTGCTTATCTGTGAAGCTTTGGATTTCTTCTTCAAATCTGAATGTGAGCCGTGCTGGGTAATCTTGGTTGGAGGTTTTTTCTTTCATCATGTTAAGTATATCCTGCCACTCCCTTCTGGCCTGCAGAGTTTCTGCTGAAATATCTGCCAGTAACCTTATTGGGGTTCCCTTGTATGTTATTTGTTTCTTTTCCCTAGCTGCTTTCAAGATTTTCTCTGTCTTTAATTTTGGTCAGTTCGATTAATATGTGTCTCGGTGTATTCCTCCTTGGGTTTATTTTATATGGTACTCGTTGTCCTTCCTGGATTTGAGTGAGTGGCTCCTTTCCCATGTTAGGGAAGTTTTTGGCTATTATCTCTTGGAATATTTTTTCTGTCCCCTTCTCTCTCTCTTCTCCTTCTGGCGCCCATATAATATGGATGTTGGTGCATTTAACATTGTCCCAGAGTTCTCTGAGCCTCTCTTCATTTCTTTTCAATCTTTTTTCTCTTTTCTGTTCTGCATTAGTGATTTTCACTAGTCTGTCCTCCACCTTGCTTATTCGTTCTTCTGCCTCCTGTATTCTGCTGTTAGCTGCTTCTAGTGAGTTTTTATTTCAGTTATTGTATTTTGCGTCTCTTCTTGCTTAAGTTTTATATCATGTATTTCTTTTCTCGTTGTTTCTTGTAAGTTATCCATCTTTGCCTCCAGTTTATTTCCAATGTTTTGCATCATCATCAGCATCAACAGTCTAAAGTCTTTTTCCTGTAGGCTGAGAATCTCCTCCTTGCTTAGCTGTTTTTCTGGGGTTTTTCCTTTCTCCCTCATCTGAGTTATAGTTCTGTCTTTTCATTTTTATAGGTTTTTGGTGTGGTGACCTTTTTACAGATAATAGAGTTACAGCCTCTCATTTCTGGTCACTGCCCCCCTTGTGGCTAAAGTTATTATGGGGGCTTGCTGTAGGCTTCCTGATGGGAGGGACTGATGCCTGCCCACTGGTAGGTGGAGCTGATTCTTATCCCTCTGATGGGTGGGGCTTTGTCTCTGGATGGGATTAGAAGTGCTGTGTTCCTTGGTGTTCTTTAGGCAGCCTGTTTACTAAGGGGTGATCCCACCTGGATTGTTGTTTGTCCTGGGCCTTCTCAGCATTTACCAATGGGTGGGGCCAGATTTTCCCAAAATGGCCACCTCCAGAGAATGGCAGGCTGCTGAATATTCCCGAGAGCTTTGTTTCCAATGTTGCTCCCTCATAACAAGCCACATTCACCCCTGTTTTCCTAGGAGGTCCTCCAAGAACTGCAGTCAGGTCTGACCTATTTTCCTATGGAGACTTAGCTTTGCCCTGGGACCCAGTGCATGTGAAAGTCTGTGTGCGCCTTTTACGAAAAGGTTCTCTGTTTCCCCCAGTCCTGTGGCACTCCTGCACATAAGCCCCACTGGCCTTCAATGCCAGATGCTCCAGGGACGCTTTCTCCCAGTGCCAGACCCCAGCATGTGGGAGTTTGCTGTGGTGTTCAGAACTCTCACTCCTGTAGATGAGTCTCTATGAACCAGTTACTTTCCAGTCTGTGGGGCTTCCCACCTGGGAGTTATGTGGTTGTTTATATTGTGAAATCACCCCCCCCACCTCTTGATGTGGCGTCTTCTTTGTCTTCTGGAATAAGATATCCTTTTGAAGGTTTCTGGTCCATTTGTTTGAAGATTGCTCAGCCTTTAGTTGTGAATTTTGTTGTTTTTAGGAGAGAAGTTGAGCTCCAGTCCTTCTGTTCTGCCATCTTAATCCCATCTCCAGCTTTTTTTTTTCTTTAATAGCTTCCCCACTTGTCTCTGTGTTTTCATTCATACTCCTTTTCAGTCAATCTTGAATAGCACCAGTAGACAAATTTTCCTAAAACTGTTTCCATCATTTGTCTGCCCTACTTGAGAACCTAACTGGTGCTTTTTAGAACCCTACATTTTGGTCTTTTTATCTTCAGGTTTTTTGATAAAATATCTTTTATTGCTCTCCCCTGTTAGCCATATATCTGCCATTTCATCAAATAGGTTCTACTCATTAAAGAAAAAAATCTCTTATAAAGTGGCTTTCAGCCTTGGTTGTATGTAGGAGTAACCCAGGGAACTTCTAAAAATTCCTTTGCCTGGACCCCCTCTGACTCTGACTGATTATATCAGAATCTCTAGGGGTAGGGCTCAGGGATCAGTCATACATAAAACTTCCCAGGGAGTTCCCGTCGTGGCGCAGTGGTTACCGAATCCGACTAGGAACCATGAGGTTGCGGGTTCGGTCCCTGCCCTTGCTCAGTGGGTTAATGATCCGGCGTTGCTGTGAGCTGTGGTGTAGGTTGCAGGTGCGGCTTGGATCCTGCGTTGCTGTGGCTCTGGCGTAGGCCGGTGGCTACAGCTCCGATTAGACCCCTAGCCTGGGAACCTCCATATGCCACGGAAGCGGCCCAAAGAAATAGCAAAAAGACAAAAAACAAAACAAAACAAAACAAACAAAAAAAAAAACAAAAAACTTCCCAGGTGGTTCTGATGTGTAGCCACATTTGAGAACCAGTGCCTTATAATCTGACATGAGGCTGAGCCCATAGTATATCCTCATTTCAGACTTGGTGAAGTCACATTGGTTGTTGATATCACATTGATAAATTTCCATGGAGCTTACATTTATCAAGAGGAGACTCTGAATCTCCTGTGAAAAAATCAAAGCTGTAAGTATTGTGCTTGGAAAGAGGAAATGACTTTATTAATAAATATTCTTATTTTTTGAAGCAAATCATAAGTACAACAGCAATTTCCAAGACCAGAGGACTATTGAAGTTTTTCCTGGTAAACTGATTGCAAATATCTTTGTCAGTCATTTTGATTGATTACAGCATACACACATTGAAGTACACTTCAGCCAGGTTGAAGCCTTCCTGTTAAATCTCTTTTAATGTAATTTAAGATGTAACCTCCAGAGAATTCTGAACTTCTCTTTGAAGGCAACAAGTTCTATTAAATGTATCATCACTGCACAATATCAGAGAAATCAGATGAATATTCAGTCTTGGCATTTAACAATAATAGCAAAGATAGTAGGTTCAGAAAGGTTGCCTTTTCCTATTCTTCAAGCTTGCTTATCAAAAAGGATGCCAGTCGGGCCATAAAAGAGCATAATCTGCTTAGGCATATGGTACTGAGAAAATGTGGGGAGGAATGGTTATGCCCCAGGGCATGTACAAGCTCCTTAAAGAGGGATCAATCTCAAGTCTCTTTGCTTTTTATATAATAATAATAATAATAAATTATTATTTTAATAATCTAATAATTTAGTATTTTATACAGCAGATCCCCATTGGCCAATCATTCTATATACCCCAGGCTGCGTATGCCAATCCAAAACTCCCAGTCCATCTTTCCCCACCCCCACCTGTACCCTTTGATAACCATAAGTTTTTCAAAGTCTGCGAATCTGTTTCTGGTCTGCAGATAAGTTCCTTTGTGTCCCTTTTTTAGATTCCATATATAAGTGATATGATATTTTTGTCTTTCAATGTCTAACTTCACTTGGTATGATAATTTCTAGATCCATCCATGTTGCCGCAAATGGCATTATTTCATTCCTTTTTATGGCCGAGTAATATTCCATTGTATATAAATATCACTAGCCCAGACAAAGAAGCAACCTAAATGTCCATTGACAGAGGAATAGATAAATTTCAACTCTCTTTGAACAGGGATTTTTTATCATGGCTAAGCTGCGTTATCTGACAGTCCTCTTTTCCAACTTTGTCCATATGCAGAGCATGGACAGCACCCACCCACCTTACAAGCTTGGGAAGGGATTTCAAGTTAATTGGTTCTGGATAAATTCTACTTTTCTTTGCAAGTATATCTTGGTTCTGATCTTTCATGGGACCCATTTTCCCCCATTTCTTACCCTGGATAATAATCCTCCATTCACTGGATGATCATGCTAAAAGCTGTAAAACCTGGGCATAATCTTAGCTATCTCTCTGTCATTCATTTTCTACTTCCTCCAATAAATCTGCACTTCCTACCATTCCTGTAGATCAATGGTTCTCAACATTTAGTGTGCACCACAATCACCTGGAGGTCTTGTTGAAGCACAGATCTACTTCTAGAGTTTGGGATTCAGTAAGTCTGAGGTAGGGCCTGAGAATTTGTATTTTTCACAAGCTTCCAGGAGATGCTAATGATCTGGGGACCACATTTTAATTTTGAGCAGACTTTATGCTATAGTGCAGTGGCTGTTCTAGCCTTAGCTACACACTGGAATTACCAAGGAGGTTTTTTAGTATATATTTGATGCAAGTCTTATTCACCAATGGTTCTGATTTATTTGGGGTGGGATGGGACCCAGGCATGGTTGTAGTCAGGTTTGATAATCTTTGTTGTAAATTTTCTTTCTCACCTGCCTTTTGATTTCTTTTTCCTCTTTTATGCCCATCACATTTAAATGGTTTCCCAGTGCCTAGAGAAAATAGATCCTTAGCATGGCTTATAAGGTCCTTATGATCTCATGATGTTACTTCACTCTTTCCAAAAAATATGTTGATAACAATGGTTGTGCAACAATGTGAATGTACTTATTACCACTCAACTGTCCACTTAAACATGGTTAAAATGATAAATTTTATGTTGTATATTATATTTACCACAATAATAAAATATTTATTGAGCACTTTTTAAGAATCAGCCTTCTCCCAACATCATAAAACTTCTTGCTTTTTCCTGAATTACACCAAGCTTTTTCATATGTAGTCCCAATTGTGAAGAATGTCCTTTTCTTCCCTGCCTGGCCAACTCCCCTTTGACATTAAAGATCTAGTAAATGTCCCTTTTTACATAAAGCCTTCTCAGATTTATCGCACTAAAATTATAGTTGAACATATTTATTTTTTCCTCACTAAACCCTTTTCCTTAGAAAGGGCATTTCTTCCATCTTAAGGTTTTTTTGTTTTGTTTTGTTTTGTTTTCTGTCTCATTCCTGACGTGGGGTGAGTGGGTGAGTGGGGTAGGCAGGCTTGACCAGATGCTGGGGTTGGAATGTGAATTCTAAGGGGCCAGAGCTGGAGTAGGCACCGGGAAATAGTAGGTATCAGAAGAATGGGCCAAACTGGAGCCTGTAGGGGAAAGCTAGGGCTTAAAAGTCGGGGCCAAGTCACAAGAGACAAATGGCACAGAGTTGAGAGTTGGGTGAAGATGTGATCCAGAATCTTTCTCCTGCTGACCTGCTACAAACAGCTAAAATCCCTATTAGAGATCTTTTGTTGTGCTCAAGGTATAGTTCCTCCTGGAAATAAACTCCTGTGAAAAATATCAATAACCACAGGATATTGTATCACACTGACCTTCCTTTGACACCTCAGCACAAATGAGTTACTTAGGTTTTCAGTTGTCACTTTGCAAAGTGATGAATTGAAGCCTGAGTGATGTTTCAGAGGCAGAAATGGAAGGGGTCTCCACACTTTAGTAGTAAATCTAGGTAACTGGGGCAGCATATAAGCAATGGACTTCTAAATCTGTTGCTGACAGAGAGAATAGAATTGTACTTTACCTTTGTCCAGATCCTATTTAGAACTAAATATATCCAAAGGAAATGTGGTCCAATTTCAGATCTCTGGAAATTTAGTAGCTATGTGCATAAAATGTGGATATATTAAAGGAAGCGAAGGCCAAAGAAAAGTTGGTAGATGAATATTTTTGTTAGCAGCAAAAATTAAAAGAGGAGAAATATTGAGATGGATTCAGTGCTTTAGTGTAGGTAGTGAGGTCAGGAGTGAAGTTGCATAGTTTCCCCGAGCTGGCCCTTCTCCTGAGTGTCCTGAGAACCTAATTCTTCACTTGCTTGTTTGCTTGTCCATGGTATGTTCATTGAATTCTTCTTCCTGACTTCCAGTTTACTGTTGGTATCACTTCTAGTAATTACAGGTGTCTGTGGGAGCAGGAGACATTTCTGTGGCTTGCTGCAATTTTAAATGCTCTCTTGTTTCCAGCTCCATGGCCATTCTTCAGTTAGACTGTTTAGATTTGTCCTCAATGAGTGTGCTGTCTGCTGTAAAGGATCCAAAATGGGAGTGTGTTGAAATCAAGACTATACTCGGAATATACTCAGTTGCTATAGTTTGTGTTTGTGCATGGAGGGGGCTGAGGGGGTGGCTTGTGCATATGTTTCTTTGTACATTGAAATAATCACAACCAAATCTGAAAGTTCTACTTAAAATGCTTAGTAGGAAATTCAGGTGTATGTCAAAGCACTTGGAAAACTATAAAGCACTTGATAAATTGAAAGGATGCTAACAAGTACTTGGATAGCCCCTGAAAGTTCCTCATTAGCAGGCTGAGCCTGATGGGCCTAGTTCAGAGATAAAACAGCAAATGTATTATCTCTACCAACTGAAGGAGAGCATTGGCACATTTAATCCAAGAGCAGCAGATAACCTAGGCATCCTTGATATTCGTCTTAGAGGTACATCATACTACAGGCTTTTGTATTTTATTGGGAGCCAACAGAAATAGCAATTGTCTGTCTCTCAGCATGAATACTTAGGATATGGAGAATTGGTAGGTTAGGAATGAAACACTCCTGACTAACCCACAGCATGGTTATTTCTCATCAAAATACTGATTTTTGAGACCTGAGATTATTCCTTGTGACTCTTGAGTCTATGTTGCTTTAAAATGTTCTCCATTTGTTTCTAGGACATGTGATTTATTGCTCGAACTAGATTATATGACTTAAAAGCAAGTCTTTTTTTTATGAAATTAAACTTTGATTTATTGAGAAAGAATCTATGTGATGATCGTTTTGCCGGGCTTTTTCATACACATTATCTCATTGACTTCTCAGACATTGATGTGAAATGGAATTTTTATCTTTATTTTAATGATGAAATGTTGAGAGCTTAAGTAAACCTGTGCAAGGTCACACCACCACTCAATGTTGAGCTGGGATTCAAAGCCAGGCATTTCCATTACACATTACTACTTTTCATTTTTGGTACCCCTTAGTCCCTTTCATCTGGCTCTATGATTTCTCTAAATATTTGGGAGAATATATCCATTTCCTGTACCTCAATTGCTGGAGATGTTACCCCAGTCTCACATCCCCAGTCTCTTTGCTATTTAGCAGTGTTAGAAAAGCATCACAATTCTCTAACTAGAAACAAGAGGAGTTTAAACCTCACATGAAACTTTTCTAATGTAGAAACCTAGAAATTGTCATGATGTTTCCACTGTTGTGTGGTGTACACTTGAGGTGATTTTTGGGAAGCACACTTTGAATCCCTTACTTCATCTGTGAATTTCAAAATGTACCTGAAAATGGTATGATTGGCAGGGCAACAGAGAGGTTGCTATTTCTCCATAGGCGCTAGGCTGTCTTATCCAGTTTTCACCAGTCACTCATTTTCTAAAAATGAATCTACCTTTTTTTTTTCTCCCCCAAGATGGAATAGGAACTCATTTATGTTAACTTCTCAGCTATAAAATCCACTTTTAATCTTTCACTGAAGTACTAGTATCTTGGCCAGGAGAAAAAGATCTCATTAAAAACAAAAATGATATACAGTGTCTATTAATCAATTGGATGAAACTACCTTATGCCCTGAATGCAAAATGTTGAAATGTATCTCTTAAGGATCAATATTGTTTCTAAGTAACTAAAGCTAAATCAATACCAGTTCCACACTTCACTTTGGTAACAGATCATTAGATTTCAGTGTTTCTGAGCCTTTAACTACAAATACAGACTGCCCAGAAATAGTTTTCAGACTAGATTTTTCCTCATTTGTCTTTTTAGATGTTGATTTATTTGTTTTTTTCTATGTTTAGTGAAATCCTTTTAAAATATTACTCTTGAGATAGAGCAAATTCTCTCAGAGGAATTGTATTAAACTTTTATTGTATAGGGTTTTTAAGCCTCTAAGGGCTTAATTTGACCTATGTATGTCCAAAATCCTGTAATAACAGAGTTCAGTTGTATTTTGTAATATTGATTTTTGCTTGCTCATTTTAGTTTTAGTGCACACTGGAGTTAGAGGGAATTAATGAGTTCTCTTAACTGTTTAAGGACAAAAGGGCAAATTCTAAACCATAGCATTATTGCATTTAAGGATTAAAGAAAACCTTAAAGGTATATGGTTCAACCTCTTGTGTGAGGCTTGGATCAGTCTCCCTGTACAGGATCCCAGGAAGCTAACTCACTCTTAGGTTGGATTAAATCAAGTGTAAAATTTAGGAGGAAGGAGGGAGGTTGGGCCATTCAGATCCCTAGCGGGATACAGATTATTCCCTCTGAAGACAAATTTGAGAAATATTTTATTAAGGGGTATTTACAGAGGTATGGGGAGGGCTATAGTGACTAATAGAGTAAGTGAAGTACTCAGAGGCTAGCAATAACATAGAACCATGGGGGAGGAACGTATACCCTTCTAGGTTCTTGTCTGAGAACCCCTGTCATAAAAAGATGAATAGAAGAAAAACAATTAGTAACATATATACCCACTGTATACATGGGAGAGACCCAAGAAAACTGAATAACTCCCTGAAATGACCACAGCCCAAGCTGCAACCTTACATACAAATCCTCACCAGCTAAAGACAAAAGAAGACATTTTGTGTGTGTGTGTGTGTCGGGGGGTATTGAGTGAGGGGGAAACTAGTTATGGAAGGTTATTAGGATAAGCACAGTGAAACGTGGTTAGGATATTGTGCAGATTTAAGTGGTCATAGTCTTCACTGATAGGATTTTCTAGAAATTCATTCTTTGCTTCCAGGTAGAGAGGGAGGAACTCTTTTAAATGACCTTATAAATGTAAATATCTAACAAAGAGGTAGCTTCCACTCATTTTTTAGAGTCTTTCCCATGTCTACTGTTTCTCAAAGATAATCAGCCAAAAATATTCCTTATGCCAAAGAGGCGTATTTTGGGGTGGTATATTCTGCTCCCCTTCAGAACCTGAAGGAGCAAGGAGGGGAGAGTGGTTCCTGGAACTCTAAGAAATAGCTTAGAGAGAGGATCTACTGATAGAAACTAGACCTTGAATAGAGAAACACAACTATAGCCAACCCGAGACCCAGAAGGGATAAGTACCATGGGAATAAAATACCTTCCTCCTCTTCTTCATGTTCCTCCACCATTCTCTTTTCAATGATTTCGGTAAGTCAAAACTGACTGAAAGCCTTAGGGCAAAGGAACCTAGTTAATAAAGCACATAGATGTCAGCCTTATAGGACACAGAGCAGAGAGTAAATTGGAAAGAGGTGAACCGAAGATATTCAGCATGGAAATGACGGCCCCTTTCTACTTGGACTCTATCAGAGCATGTCTAGAGGATAGGAATTGCTTCGAAAGAAAGGGCTATAATAAAGCAAATGTGTTCAAAGAAAGAAAACCAAAACAATGAGAGAATTGAAAAGTATTCCATGTAAAAATGTTTAAAGTAGAACTATTACTCCTAGAAAAGATTTGAGGGTCAGTATAACATAATTAAGAGTACTGACTGAAGCCAGCTTTCAATTTACTGGCTGCATGACTTTTGGCAAGCCACTTATGTGTTTGCTTTAGTGCTCTCATTTGTAAAATTGGGCACTATAATAGTATCTATCCCATAGTGTTGTTATGACAATTAAACATTTAATACTCAAAGCACTGGAGTTCCTGTCGTGGCACAGTGGTTAACGAATCCGACTAGGAACCATGAGGTTGCAGGTTTGATCCCTGCCCTTGCTCAGTGGGTTAACAATCCGGCGTTGCCGTGAGCTGTGGTGTAGGTTGCAGGTGCGGCTCAGATCCCGCATTGCTGTGGCTGTGGCATAGGCCAGGGGCTACAGCTTTGATTAGACCCCTAGCCTGGGAACCTCCATATGCCGCGGGAGCGGCCCAAAGAAATAGCAAAAAGACCACCAAAAAAAAAAAAAAATTCAAAGCACTTAAAATAGTGTTTGGTATATAGTAAATGTTATATAAATTATGTAATCGAGGAGGTGCATGGTTGAGAGATTTGGGTCTTGAAGTAGAGTTATAATCAAGTCCGGTGGGTGAGAACTCTAAGATGACAGATTTTCATTCAGTGTAAAGATAACTTACCTCCTTGACATAAAAAATGTGATCTTATATGCTAGTGAGTTCCCCATCCTAGAGGTGGTCAAATTTAGATTAAATAATAAATCATGTCATTGCAGAGAGAGATTCAAACATAATTTGGGAGGTTTGATTAGAAGATCTTCAGAATCCATTCCTGACGTATCTATGATTCTTCAGCAAAATCATATGTGTTACCATTGAAAGTATAATCTTGTTGGCCAAACCTCTGCCTTGAAGGGCCAATGTCTGCCTTATAGATGTTGACCTAAAACAGATTGCCAGTTATTTGTCCAGGAAAAATGGGTTTATTCAGGATCAGCAGAATATTGCAATTTTGGGTCTACAACCATGGTAAGCTATATGCAAGTCCCCAGTAAAAATGGAGAGGAGAACTCATACAGGGGAAAAGGAAGTTGGGAGGGCTACAGGAATCAAAGAGTGTAGGACTTCTCATTGGCTGAGTTGTTGTCAAGTCAGGGTGGAAGAAAATTTACTCTTCTAGGTTCTTCTGGCTAAGAATTAAACTGACATGAGACAGATGAACAGGAGAAAAAAATCACACAAAAATTTACTAACATATATACATGAGGGAGTTACTAACATATATACATGAGGGAGAGCCGGGAGAACTGCGTAAATCACCAAAATGATGGAAACCTTCATCTTAAATACCATCTTTAGACAAAAGACAATGTTGTGGGTAATGGTTTGGGACCTCAGGAGGGAAGAAGGCAATTCACATGGAGATGGAAAAGCAAATGTTTGGTAAATACATGTTCCTGGGCCATGCTGAGACAATGGGACACAGTGGATTCAGGTCTCTTGGCCCCCACACCTTGCCCATATTCTTTGCAGATAGCTTTATTCCAGAAACAGGTCCTCTATCTAAATTCTTCAAGCAGGTAATGGGGAGGTAAAAAGACTTCCTGAGTCTTATATATTTTTTAAATAATCGGCTCAAACTAATCGTTATGCTAAAGACACCCATTTTGGAGTGGCTCCTCCAGCTGTATGGAGGAATCCTTGTTAAAAAGGGATGCCTTCCTTTCAGCAGCCAAGCTCCAAGTTTATATTTGGATTTTCATGTGAATAAAACTTCAAGAGTTAGAATGGCCAGCTGCAAAAAGTCCTGGCTGGTCTTTGATCTGTGGAACAAGAGCTTATAACAAAAAGAAAAAAAAAAAATAAGAAATACCACCTTCCCTGTCTTTGTCTAGGTAATGAAAGGAGTTTTCAAACTTCCCTTAGTTGCAAATAATTTCAGTTAGCATTTTAGAGGGGACCTAATGTAAATACCAATTCTGCTTAGGCTGAAGCCAGTTGATTAACCATTGTATGAAGTATGAAAAGCTTCTGTTTGGGGAAGGAGGAGAAACAGGTGGTCTTGTTTGGCATTCGTTCTCGTCCCCACCAGAGGCTTTGAATCTTATCCTCCCTCCTCTTATTTATCTCCCCACCCTGAAGTGAAAATTGATTTTTTTGTGGGTGGATCCTCAGTGCCAGTATAACAAGGAGAAGCTATATAAGGGCATGGTGACAGATTCATCCTAATTTGTCCATCCCACTCATAACACGGAAAATCTTGGGTACATCCTCAGTCCAGAATGGTCACTCTACCTGGACCTTTGAAGAAGTCCTCTATGAGCATGATGGAGGATAATGTGAGAAAAAGAATATATATGTATGTGTGACTGGGTCACTTTGCCGTACCATAGAAAATTGACAAAACTCTGTAAACCAAGTATAATGGAAAAAATAAAAATAATTTACAAAAAAAAAAAAATCCTTGGCAGGCTGAAGGGCAGTAGCTTCTTTTCAGTAGATCCTCTAGACCTACAGTGCAAGAACATTCCTGAGACTCAGTGAGTAAGATTAAACACACCAATTGGAGGAGAAACAATGCTGATAATGATGAGGAAGAACAACAAGAAGAGGAGGAGAAGGAATCACAGCTAGTATTTTTTCTACATGCCAGATGGTTGTTTTTTTTAATTATTTATTTTTATTTTTATTTTTTGTCCTTTTAGGGCCCCACCCATGGCATATGGAGGTTCCCAGGCTAGGGGTTGAATCGGAGCTGTAGCCGCAGGCCTACACCAGAGCCACAGCAACGCCATATCCGAGCCACTTCTGCGACCCACACCACAGCTCACTGCAACGCCGGATCCTTAACCCATTGAGCAAGGCCAGGGATCGAACCCTCAACCTCATGGTTCTTAGTCGGATTCATTAACCACTGAGCCACAACGGGAACTCCCAAATTGTTATTTTATAGAGACTACTGTGAACTGGTTTGGCACTTGCCATCAGCCTCTACATGGAGTAAAACATGAGTCACTGCAGCTGCCAGCCCGCAGCTCCCCTGAGTGGAGCTCAGGGTGGAGACCAGGAGTGAGGCCCTCTGTGTTCTGGAAAAACTGGAAGAACAGGCCTTCACATAGATATTTTGAGGAGAAGATTTTATGTGCCCAATTCTTGCATCTCCTCATATCTAGAAAAACACTAAAATCCTTCATGGTGATGACTGCTCCTTGTGATTAACAGTACCCTTCAGGAGACCTGCAGCAAACTTGTAAAATGTGTGTATGGATGCATGCACCTCCCCCTCACCTTTATCATATCCTGATATTCCCCTTTTTCTCTTTGGGTGGTAGAGCTGTCTGAAATACCACTGTCTAGTCCATAATTAAGAATAAAAGAATGTCACAGTCAAGCAGTCACCTCCAAGGGTGAGAGCCATGAATCCTTGAGGCTGTGAAAATTCAGGATACTGGCCCTGATAGCTGATGTGCATATCAAAGGAATGATTTCTGTGAGCCCAGACCTCTTTTGTTCCTGCTCCCTGCCCTTTGTTGCAAAAACTCCTGTGTATCCTAGCTCCTCCCTCACTGCCTTGGAGCAGTTTCTCAGGACTACCTGAGATGTTGTTTCCCAGGCTTAAGTCCTAATTTTACCCCAAATAAAATTTAACTCTCAACTTTGAGGTTGTGTATTTTCAAGTTGACACCATATAATTCAATCCACTGTTATGCCTCATTTTATGGATGAGAAAACCGAGGCTCAGTGATCCTCTGTCACTTTGAGGTCAAATGAAGCCAGGATCCAAAATCCATGTCTTATCTCCAAAGTGCACACTCTTAACTACCATGATATTGCTATCACGTGATACTGCTATGTTGATATGATATTGCCTTATTTTCTGAGAAATTCTATACTCCAGGCACTGTGCTAAGCCTCTGGGATGAGCAATGAGCTAAGCACACATGATCCTTATCGTCATGGTGCTTCATCCATGTTAGAATGACCATCTGAAAACTGGATTCTTAGAGTTCCTATCATGGCTCAGCAGAAATGAACCTGACTTGCATCCATGAGGATGCAGGTTCAATCCCTGGCCTCACTCAGTGGGTTAAGGATCTGCCATTAGCTGTGGTGTAGGTCACAGACACGGCTCGGATCCCAAGTTACTATGGCTGTGGTATAGGCCAGCAGCTACAGCTCTGAATCCACCCGTAGCCTGGGAATCTTCATATGTCATGGGTGTGGCCCTAAAAAGACCAAAAAAAAAAAAAAAAAACCCAAAACTGGATTATTTTGTTTTGAAATCATTATAGTTGCATGAATACTACTTCTCTCTTAACAAAATTCGAAAGAGAGGTGCGCAGTTATAGAAAAGTGACTAGACTAGCTATTGACTAGTCTTAGAAGAATGAGGCCCTTGTTTTAGGAAGCTAAATTAAGTATGACAGGATGAGCTTATAAAATAGGAACATGAAGGTGACTATTCTCTATCAGTTTCCTACTATGTATCAAACAAAAAGGAAATGATTAAAAACATTTATTCATGGTGTTTCTTTGGAACCAAAAAAAAATCTGTTAACGTGGATCTCCTACCAGTTGCAATTTTTTTTGTTGTTGTTGGTTACCTGCTGTCAATAACCATCAAGGTTAAGATCACAAATTTAGAGCTATTATGGTGGAGGTTTGTGACTCCCGAAATCTGAGCCTTATGGTATTATGAAATATGACATGTCAGGTGACCCTGATAATTGGTATAGCTGATTAAATTCTGCTATTATCCATTTCTGAGTCTACAGGACAGATATCAAAGTCAAAATATATATCACCTCCTTTTAGGATCTGCTTGATCCATACCTAAGTTATGCATTGGCAACTATGGTATAAAGGCCAAATCCAGTCTGTTGCCTATTTTCTTACAGCGTGTGAGCTAAGAATGGCTTTTACATTTTTAAATGGTTGAAACAATCAAATGAGGAATAATATTTTGTGACATAATATAAAATACTTTGTGAAAATTATATAAAATTAAATTTCGGTGTCCATAAAAACTTTTTTAAACATGACCATCCACATTCCTGCTGCAGTGGCAGAGCTGAGTAGTTACTACAGAGACTTGATGGCCCACAAAGCCTAATCATTTACTCTTTGATACTTTATGGAAGAGGTATGCTGACCCCTGGCCTAGAGGAAGGAGCTGATCCTGTTTGTAGAACATGCACATGAGAAAGCTCATAATTATGGGAAAAATGAATCATCAGTACTGTATTTTGGAGGAAAGAACAATAACAGCAAACGTTAGTTGATCCAGTAATTGCAAATCATGTGGAATCTATAAAAGTTAAGAAAAACATTACATTATATTTCTAATCAGTTTTCCTAGATATATGTTTTTTAAAACTTCTCTTTATCATGGTTGTGATCAGTAGCCATTGATCACTGATAACTAGAGGCTACAAGTATTTATCTTATGCTTCATATTTTAGCTGACCACATTTACCTACATAGTATATATAATACATGCATACAATATAAATATTGTATATGTCTCTCTTCATTTGAATTTGCATTCTGGCTTCATCATGACTGTTGCCAACACTGAAGAAGCCGCTGAATCAAATGAAGAGTAAAAACACGATTTTTTCTTTGCTGTCTGTTTTTTCAGAGTTCTCAGTACATATCTAACTCAAAACTATGGTTCTACTTTTCCTCACAAACAAAGAGAGGAGGGAAGATTTTCTCCCTTGCTCTTTTAGCCCTGGCTTTTTTTCCCTCCACGCAACAGTACCATTACCTGCTATGCAGAAATGATAAGCTCAAAAATATTCAGTTAAGATGTCCCTGTCAGTGTTAGTTTAATAAATCAACACTTGAAATTAAATGATTAATTTTTCAAAACATTAAACAGCAAAGGAGCACCAGAAGAAAGATGAGGGGAATAGGAAATTAGCACCTAAGAAATATTTACCCTTCATGGTAGCCCTTGTATAACATTGCAAATTGAGCTTCTGCCATTTGTGATAGAATAATGTAGCAAAGGAAACAGGCTGCTGTACATCTTTTTCAGAGCTGGCCTGGTTGTGGGGCAGGTGAGCAAATGAGCAGAGGCCTAGGGACTGAGTAGGCCAGGTCAAGGCCATTGTAATGAGATATGGAACAGATTCAGATGTTCTCATCCTACTGAGGAAGCTGATGGGGTTCAGGGCAGGCCACCCCAGATTGTGCCTCATTGGCATGTGAATTATTTTGAGCTGAAAACAAAGCCCAACAAACTCAAGAAGGGCTTTTTTTTTTTCCCCTTAACTGCCTAAAAATACTGAGATAGAGGGCCTGGTCTAGGGAGAGAACTGTCACCAGAGATGACTCTGAAAAGTACAGGCTAGCGTGCTAAGCTGGGGTAGCTCAGCAAGGCTTATTTGTTCAAATTTCTCTCTGAGCCCCATCGTCTCTGCCTGGCAGGGCAAACATTTATTTACCTAACATTTGTTCTTCTCATCTTCCTGTGAATTGTCTTCCTCCCCTTTAAAGCCCTAGGCCTCTATCCCCTTATCCTTAGCTCAGGATGCATATACTCTTTAATTGCCTGTCTTTGAGCCTCTCATGTCTATGTGAGACTCCTGGACGTACAAAGTTAAATTTGTTTTTCTCCTGTTAATCTGTCTTATGCAAATTTAATTATTTGATCAGCTCAAAGAACGCAGAAGGGGAAAAATTTTCTTCCCCTACAAATCACAGTGATTGGGACTGTGGATTCTGGGATCAAGTGGACTTGGGTTTGAATTCTGGTGTTGTCATTATACAGGCTGAAGAATCTTAAATCAAGGTATTTCATATTTTTATTTTTGTCTTTTTAGGGTTGAATCTGAGGCATATGGAAGTTCCCAGGTTAGGGGTTGAATCAGAGCTATAGCTGTAGGAGAAAATGTCCCAATAAAATGTAGAAAGGAGAGACCCCAGCCATGATGACTAAGCAAAGTCTAGCCAACTGCCCCAACCAGTCCTCCCCCATGCATCTGCTTCTGTAAATTTGTTTCCGCATCTACTACCTTGCCTGACGACACTCCAGTCCAACTAGCCAAGCTTGGACCTGGAAGACGTAGCCCATAAAAGCCTTGTGAAACCCTTCTTCCGGGCTCAGACTCTGGAGAGCGATCTCGTCTGAGCCCGCCGGCGTAATAAACCTGAGTTCTCCAACTCTCCGAGTGCTCCCTTGGTTTCTCGCCGGGTAAAAGAGCTGATCCACTACGGCCACAGAGCTACTGGAGCTGGTACGCTACAGCCACGGGGCTGTCGCCAGAGCTGATACGCTGCAGCACAGGGCTTCTGGGTATCTGCTGTAACATAGCTGCCGGCCTACACCACAGCCACAGCAATGGGGATCTGAGCCATGTCTGTGACCTACACCATAGCTCATGGCAATGCCAGATCCCCGACCCACTGAGCGAGGCCAGGGATGGAACTTGCATCCTCACGGATACTAGTAGGAGTCATTTCTGCTGCACCACAACGGGAACCCAACAGGTTATTTAATCTTAATGAATTTTGATTTCCTCATTTGTAAAATGGAAATAATAAAACTACTTCCTTTTTGGGGTTGTTGTGAGGATTGAATGGGATGTGTATAAATGTGTATATTACGCGGCCTGGCAAAAGTACTCAATATATGTTTGTTACTTGTTAGTGTGGATGCTAAGAGAAATAGTATCAGAAAAAATTGGATTAACTGGCCAATACTTTGTTAGATGGCATATCTCTGCCTACTCATATAAAGGAAGCCAGTGATAGGAATAACGAGTCAAATTAGGAGAACTAGGCTTTAGTCTGAAAAAATAATAACAACTGGAGTTCCCGTCATGGCTCAGTGGGTTAAGAACCTTGTTAGTATCCATGAAGACGTGAGTTTGATCCCTGGCCTTGCTCAGCGTTAAAGGATCCAGCGTTGCCGTGAGCTATGGCGTAGGTCACAGATGCAGCTTGGATCCTGCGTGGCTGTGGTGTAGGCCAGTGGCTATAGCTCCGATTCAACCCCTAGCCTGGGAACTTCCATATGCTGCAGGTGTGGCCCTAATAATAATAATAATAATAATAATAATAATAATAATAATGACAGTAATATAAAGATTAGGATTTATTAGGCCTTTATTAAGTGTTTAATACTCACAACAACCCTAAGCATATAATGTTTTAAATATTGGGAATTAAAATTTAAAGAGATTTGGCTGCTTGTTTACAGTAACACAGCTAGCAATTAGCAGAAGTGGGATTTAACTAGGGCTGATTGACTGAAGAGCCTCCATACATAACAATAAGTCTGTACTACCTTTTTGGGTCTGCAGTTAGCTAGCTCTATGACCAATGGCATAGAGAGTACACATACGGTTGTGTGGGTTATGCACTGTACAACTCAAGGGGTATTCTGTTGGTTATATGCAGTGAATAAACTGCACAATTATATGGGTAGCCGTGGGTTAGTTCCTTAGCTTATCTGAGTTTTAGTTTCCTTATCCCTAAAATAAAAGGTTTGATATAGTGGTCACTGAGCCTCTTCTAGCTGAGGGTCTGGTATAAATGCATGGTTAATTCAAAAATAATTTCTAATTTGCTTTGGAGTGTTTCATACGTACATTTGAATTTGTCAGTATCAGATGAAATGAATTCCTAGGATAAACCAAATAAGGACATGGAACTGGTAAGACCTGGAGCTGGAGGACAAGAGGAGCTGCCTAGTCTTCCCATCAGGTTCCCTTGCTCAGGGTCTCCATGCCATGAACAGACAGCTCATATCTGCAATGGATGCAAAGAACAGCAGAAAGCAAATATCGCTTTCTCAGATGTCCCCAGGATTGGGATATGTAAGTGAATGGCTTTGCAAGGCTTTCTTTACTCATATGTGAACTGCATGAAAATTAGGTGTAAATAGCATCATAGATTCAAAAACAGATATTCAAGTAAATTGGGTGTTGTCTACAAAAACCCATTTTATTGAAGCAATTAATTAAGCAAGAATTTTATGCTACCTATCAATAAATTAAAGGCACAACTTGATTGGTAATACTGTGAATCTATCCATAGGTACAGATAAATTAGCTTTAGGTATTGGGATATCACTATCGCTATATTAGGACCTAGACTGTTCCTTCTTTGGTACTTTGCTTGTTTTCAGCTAAATGATGCTTTCTGCAGACATGCCTAACTGAAAAACAGATTAGCATGTTCTTTTACTCATTGTATTCCACCCCTAAGTAGAATTCTTTTTTTAATAGTTAGACATTACCATTAAAGATATTCAGTTTCGGTAAATAAAAATGAATACTCATTCTTCTAGTCCTTCTGCATTCCCCCCCCCACCCCGTCCCCCACAAGGCTTCTTTCTAACTCTTTTTAGGATTATAATTTCTCCCCATCCCTAAGAGGTATTCATGGCTCTGGCACCTCACTGAGTGTCACAGCCTGGGCAGCCTCTCTTCCTATGTAGACAGTCAACTTACCTCCTCTCTGAGAATGATAGCTATCTGCTTACAACTAAGCTCAGGAATTCCTCTGCCATTTCTAGTGTTCCTTATGTTTTAAGACAACTTCATGCTCCCTACTCCTGTCATATTGGTTTGTTCATTATTCCTGACTCCATCCTTCACCTTCCTGCCTCAAAGCTTTTGCTTAGGTGATTTCTTTTGCCTGAAATTTCTCTCCCCTTTACTCATTTCTGCCCATTGCTCTCCCCACTCAAAGCCCAATTCAAATTGCATTTCCTTTAATAAGTTTTTCCATCTTATATACCCCCACAGCAATTTGCTTATACTTTAGTTATAACTACAGTGACTGCATTTGCTGAACTCTAAAATCAGGACACATGCTTTGACAACTGTTAAGTATACTTATAGGAACAATGTGATAGATTATTTGAAATCACGATGGTTCTAGAAAATTCAGAATGCATGTTTGCCTTAATTGTAGCATTCATTGCAGTCTGCCTTGTGTTGGCGTTAATTATGTATTTGTTTGGATACTTCCTGATGTTGTGAGCAAGAATTGTGTCATATGCATCCCTATATCACCCCACACCTGTCAGATTCCTTTGTCTACAGTAGGCATTCTGTTTCTTATGCAGTCATCAACTACTTATTAAGCTCATATGATGTGGCAAGCACTGTGCTAGGTGCTGGGGATGAGACGAGGTATTTTCCACTATGAAGTAAACCACCATGAGCTGAGTGTCATGGTAGGATAGACCTGGAACACATAGAGGGTCCCCTGACCAGACTTGCAGAGTTAAAGAGGTCTTGAAGGAAGTGATTTATAAGCAGATAACTGAAGGATGAGAGAGATTTTGTCAGGAAATGAGAGAGTTTAGGGGCTCAGGGTAGAGAGAATAGTCTGTGTAAAGGTCCAAAGTGAGAGAAGAGCAGCCTGTTGCAGAAATTCAGTTTCAGTCCCATTTGGAGTGTAGAGTGTGAAGCAGGGAATGAGAGAAGAGGCTTGGAAAAGGAAGCTGGTCACTGGGCCAGGTACTAGGGATATGAACATGAATAGGACATGGCCCTTGGTCTCCCCAGAATTTACCTTAAAGAGAAGTTCCCAGAACAGGTTTTTTTTTTTATTTTTTTATTATTAGAGTAGAGTTGATTTACAATGTTGTGATAATTTCTATTGTACCACAAAGTTACACATTAAGGCACCTCATCCTCCTGAGGGCAGGGGAGGTTTACCATAAGATGTGAGCTTTAAGTCAAAATCTAGATGACTAAGTGCTGAAGGAATTAAGTTGCTAGTGTTTAGCTATTTTGCCTTTTCTGCTTTTCTAAATCTTAGCATAGGATGGAAGCTGTCAGGGAGTGTAAGAGGAGAGCATCTTCTCTCTGCTTCCTTACTACTCTATAGCTTTCTTCTCTCTGTCTATGCTGAAATAGAGATTGATTACATAAAGCATAATCCCTTTTTTTCCCTTCCAATCAGAAAGCAGTTTCTCAAGTCACTTTATTACTTGGCTCGAAGCTTCTTCCCTCTTTTCTGATCAATATTTTAAGTGAGTCTTATGTAAAATTAAATTTACATTCAGGTGTTTCCTTAGCAACCATCACACAAAATCAAATACATCTGCCTTCAGAATCAGTTCATCTTCTGAAAAACCTTGTAGTTACCCAATTTTCTGTTATTAACAAAATTGCTTTCTAAATGGGCTAACATCTCTCAAAACAAAGCATTTTAAGAATCATATTTAAATAGAATTTGAGGTTTTAAAATAGAGATAAAAAGTGGTTTTAGCATTTATTTAGTAAGTCAGTTAATCAATAAACATTTGTTAGTACCTATAGGTGCTATGTTAGGTGCTGTGGATTCCAAAGCTGACAGTTATGGTCTTTTGCTCTCAGAAAACTTGTAATAGGACAGATACGTACAGCAAGAACTGTGATACAAGGTTTAAAGATGATAATGCATATTAAATGTGGGAGCAAGTACGTATGAATTTGTTTTAATAGGATTTGTTAAAATGATCTTTAACTTCTTTTGGACTGAATCTGAGAGAAAGCAGCTGTCAGCTCCTAAAGCTCTAATCCCAGAATTAAATTCTAAAGACCTAAAAAGTCCTTGCATCTGGGAGTTCTCACATTGTCATAGGAATCTGGGAAAAAATACCCTAAAGTGCCATGAGAAACTGTCAGAAACTGTGTGCTACATTAAGTCAGTGTAAAGTTCATGGAGAAATTTCTGGACTCTAATTTTGCAATAATGTGATGTTCTTGCCAAGGAAGAACATGGAAAACTGAAAGGATGTAAAATGTTCAGAGATTACTGTGCTTAAAATAACATCTAAAATAACCTGATAACCAGTAATTTAGACATGTAATTGCCCAACAGAGCTGAATTCTGACCACGATTACAAAACACTAAAGAGCCAGTGAACATGGATTCTAACAATGGTTTACAACTCTATAATGTGGAATTAAGCAAGTCTCTCCCTTCATCCTCCCCTCCCCTATTTTCATTGAGAAATAGATGACATATATCACTGTATAAATTTAATGTGTTTACAGCATGATGGTTTGATGTACATAATTTTGTGAAATAATTGCCACAATAGGTTCAGCTAACATCTATCTTCTCAGATACAATAAAAAGAAGAGGAGTTCCTGTCATGGCTCAGTGGTTAATGAATCTAAGAACCATGAGGTTGCCGGTTCGATTCCTGCCCTTGCTCAGTGGGTTAAGGATCCGGCACTGCCGTAAGCTATGGTGTAGGTTGCAGACGCGGCTCGGATCCCCCGTTGCTGTGGCTCTGGTGTAGGCCAGAGGCTACAGCTCCGATTTGACCCCTAGCCTGGGAACCTCCATATGCCGCGGGAGCGGCCCAAGAAATGGCAAAAAGACCAAAAAAAAAAAAAAAAAAAAAAAAAAAAAGGAAAAGGGAGTTCCCATTGTGGCGCAGCAGAAATGAATCTGACTTGTATTCATGAGGATGTGGTTTCCATCTCTGGCCTTGTTCATTTGGTCAGGGACTGGTATTGCCGTGAGCTGTGGTGTAGGTCGCAGACACTGCTCAGATCCTGCATTGCTGTGGCTGTGGCGTAGGCTAGCAGCTGTAGCTCTGGTTCAACCTCTAGCCTAGGAACTTCCATGTGCTACAGGTGCAGTCTAAAAAAGAAAAAAAATTCTGATGAGAACTTTTAGGATTTATTTTCTTAACAACTTTCCTGTATGTCATACAGCAGTGTTAGCTAGAGTCATCATCTTGTACAGCATTGTCCCATCTTGCTAGCTCATCTCCTGATGCTCACCTGTATTCCAAAGCTTGACCTCCAAATATGTCATCTTCCTGGCATCACTTAGCTTTCTGGAAAATGTAGGATAATCATTCTCCATCCAATCTACTCTCCACCCTGAATGTTTCTTTGAGAAGCGTGGTCCCTTAAGGCCCATCTGCTTTTCCCATTTCCTCTAGAAATTCGGGAAATTTTTTTTTTCTTAAGATTTTTACACCCTCGTTGTGTTGCTTTTAAGGTTATAATCAAATGGTTTGCTTACTTGTTTCTCTCCTCCACTGTAAGGAGGGAAGAGACCATACTTGTAATATTCATTACTGTGCCTCTAGGGTTTAGTACAGTGCTCGATGCCTTCTAGATTCTCAATGTATGTAGGGTAAACTGTCTTGTGAACACATTTTGGAAAGCTTTGAGGTTATGCTCATGCTAAAGTGTTCAAGGTTTGTAGGTTTGGTCTCTTGGGTAGGCCAGGCCATTTTCTTTTGTTTGGTTCCATAGTCAAATTTATACCACAAAGTCATGTTAACTGGTATTTTTTTAAGCAGACATGATATCCTAGGCTCTGTACTAAGAGTAGCTTAAAAGAATGAACAAAAGCTACCTAATAAAAACTGGCACTGTTCTAAGCACTTTATGCATATTAAGCTGTGTTTCACAACAATCTCTATAAAGTAGAAGTTATCATCTCCATTTTTCAAACAAGGAAATTGAGTCATAGTGAGGTTAAGTAATTTGTCCAAGATCACACATCTAATCAGTAGAATAACTGGAATTTTTGCCTAGGCATTATAAGACCTTGCTCCCATAGTCACTGTATAATGTTGCCTTGAGAGCACAAGGATAAAATTATCATGTACAAATTATAAAGTCTTTAAGCATTAGAGAAGAAAATCTGCTCAGAAGTCTGCATGAGAGAGGTGCAGATTGTAAGACAAATGGATATCTTTTTTTTTTAATTGAACTCTAATTGGCCAGAATTGTTTTTGTCACAACCAAATTAAAGACTATAATGATGGTCAGCAAAAGCCAAAGCTGGTGGCATTTGATACGTCACTTGACGTTTTTTCCACCATTTGAATTATTTCAAATGGCCATTATGTTTTTGGGGTTGTTTTACTGGTAATAGGTCACCTGGTTTGTTTGCATTTCATAGGAATTAGAAATGCCTTGATGTTGACAACTTAAAAATATAATTCCCACTGATTGTCTGCTACCTCTTCTGTAAATATAATGATCTACGTTCAGATAATTTCAGTGCCCAGAAATTTTGAAGTTGTGTCCTCAAAGTTATTTGTGATTCCTATGAAAATTACCCACTCAAAAGTCCTTTTTCTCCTAAATATTTGGCAAAATACTTTAAATTATAGCAAATATGTTGTAATTATCTCTTTAAAAAGTTATAATGAAACTCAGAGGTAATATAATCTTCCTTTAACTAGGAATATGTATATATTCCTAAGTGTACTTACTTATATAGTAAAGGAGAAGAAAATTTTTTTAATAGAATCTTCATTTGAATATGTATATGCTCAGGTCCTACTACAATATAAGTTACAATAAACATTTCCATCCACATGTTGAACCACTATGAATACAACTTCTGTAAATGTAGAGTGGTGTGTTGATGACTTAAAATATAGTGATACTGCCATTGGTGATATAATTATCTTAAATGATGAGCAATTATTGTTTAAGATGTGAAAAACAACGTATTACCTTCTATTAACTTAAGTAGTTGCTTTCCTAGAAAACTCAGTGTATATTAAAACCATGTAAGAGCATTTTATATAAAATGAAGTTGAAATGTTGATTCTTATTATAATATCAAGTTTTTCATCTGAATAAATATCTGATGGGGCATTCAAAGATAGAAGCATGGTCATATCAAGTCTTCATTTTGTGTTTTTGTTTAGGAAGTTTAATAACTCTAGCCCTCTTGTAGTCAGCATCTTATCTCACCCCAACAAAACAGACTTTAAATAACAAAGAATTACTAGAGTGTAAACCGGATATATATATATATGATAAAACTTTTCACTTGGAGAGAGAAAACAATTATAAATTTGTATGCACCTAATAACATAACCTCTAAATATATAAAGCAAAGATTGATAAAAAATACCAGGGAGATTTGGCAAATCCACAAACAGATGTTACACATCTCTTGGTAAATAATAGAATAAGAAGATAAATATCTTAGTTTGTTTAGGCTGTTATAGCAAAATACCATAAACTGGGTGACCTATAAAAATCAAAAATTAATTTGGAGTTCCTGCTGTGGCACAACAAGATCAGCAGAATCTTTGCAGGACAGGACACAGGTTTGATCCCTGGCCTGGTACAGTAGGTTAAAGGATCTGGCATTACTACAGTTGCAGCATAGGTCCCCACTGTGGCTCAGATATGATCCCTGGCCTAGGAATTTCATATGCCAGGAGGTGGCCAAAAAAACCCAACCCAAACCAACACCAACCCCTCGCCCCAAACAAACAAAAATTTATCTCTCATTCTTCTGGAGGCCGAGAATCTAGGATCAAGGCATTGGCAGATTTGGTGTTGGGTGAGGGCCCACTTCCTCAAATATGGCCATCTTCTAACTATAATCTCATGTGGCAGAAGGGGTCTAGAGAGCTATGTGGGCTCTTTTGTAAGACCGTTACTCTCATTCATGAGGGCTTCACTCTCATGACCTAAGCCCCTCTCAAAACTCCCACATTCTAGATTTTGGAGAAGGGCCCAAATATTCATTCTATAGCAACAAATCAGTCAGGATATAGAATATTGAACTGATAGCTTGATCTAATAAGAAATATACACAGTGATAAAGTGGAATGAGCACATAATGACTTGGAAGAGTCACAGGTGTGCATCAGTGGTCTCATGTTGATTGCTTGCAGTTGGCCCTGTTAGGAGTATTCACACAATGGAAATTTATCCGTCAGTGCACATCTTGGTATCTGAGAGTCAGTTGTTAAACATTTCCTAGCTTAGTACTGCATGTAAGACTTGTGGATTATACATTTTTTAAATTACATATGGAAATGTTTCCCAAATTGACCATATGCTGGGCCATAATGCAAATCTCAATAAATTTTGATGGATTTAAATTATATGAAGTGCCTTGTTTGACCATAATAGAATCAAGTTAGAAACCAATAGCAAATTGATAACCAGTAAATTATGAAATACTTGAAGAATTAGCAGTGTACTTCTATATAATCCATAAATCAAAGAAAAAATTATAATAGGCATTAGAAAATATTTTGAATTGAATCATAACAAAAATACATATCAACAGTATGGGATGTTGTTATTAGAGGGATATTTGTAGCCTTAAATACATTAGAAAGAAGACAGGCTGAAAAACAATGATATAAAAATCCATTTCATGAAGTTAGAAAAAGAGCACATGATGGAGGATAATGTGAAAAAAAATGTAGATAAATATATAACTGGGTCACTTTGTTGTACAGCAGAAATCGACAGAACATTGTAAATCAAGTATAATTTAAAAATTAAAGAATTAAAGGAGTCATTTGGAGAAAAAAAAGAAATACGGGAGAAAATAAAGTCAACAGAAATGATGTAGAAAACAAACCTACAGAAAAAAACATTCAGCAATAACAAAACCTGGTTGTTTGTAAAGACTAATAAAATATATAAACTTCGAACCACATTGTCTAAGTAAAAACCAAGGAAGGCACAAATAACCAGAATCAAGGATGAAAAGGAGGACATCCCGATATTCACATATCTATCTACCTACCTATCAATCTTATTAGGGCTGCACCTGTGGCATATGGAGGTTCCCAGGCTAGGGGTCAAATCAGAGCTGTAGCCGCTGGCCTACGCCACAGCAACATAGGATCTGAGCTGCCTCTATGACTTACACCACAGCTCATGGCAATGCTGGATTCTTAAACCACTGAGCAAGGCCAGGGATTGAACCTGTGTCCTCATGGACCGTGGTCAGATTCATCTCTGCTGAACTACAAAGGAACTCCACAATAGATTTTTAAATGTAAGAAAAGGTAAGAACAACTTTATGCTAGTAAACTTGAAAATTTAGATGGTATGGACAAATTCTTAGGAAAATATATCTTACCAAATCTGGCAGAAGAAATAGAAAGTTATAAATGGTCTTATACCTTTTAAAATGATTATGTTATTGTGTACTTACTATTTTGTGCTCTGAGTTTTTTCATGTAACAGTTTTACATATTATATGTAACAAATTCCTCACATCTGTCATTTTTAATGCTTATATAAAGCTTTTTTGTTAACATATCAGTGATAAAGAACATTTGGAGTCTTTCCTATTTTTTATACTTGTGCAGAGCACTGCCGTGAGAATCATAGTATAATTTACATTTTCCTTTTGGTCATTTCCTTGGGGGTGTATTCCCTACAATAGAATTACTAGGAGAGAGATTATGAATGGTTTTCTTTATTCTTTTTGTATATAGCTAGCAAAACTGAATCAATTTACAGAGCCAATAGCAATGTATAAGAGCACCCATTTCTCCAAATTCCTGCTAGCAATTGACTATAAATTATATGTGTTTATGGTAGTTTCATACATAAGCAATGGAACTTTTAAATTGTTTTAATTTATATTCATTTAATTGCTGTCGAGGCTTTGTCTTTTTTCACATGATGATACCCTATTTCAGTTCTTTTTATATAAACTGCCTGTTCATCTTTGTTAACTTATCAAGTAGAACCTGATATATGTGCATTAATTTTTTATTCAAGTTGGATAGTGAGCCTTTATCAGTTACATTTTTCTCATGAATTTTTCCCATTATGATACTTTCTTTTGATATTCATTTTATTGCATTTCATAGCTTAACAGCCTTTTTATTTTTAAGGCATTTGAATACATTTATCTTATATGAGATAGCATACTCCATTTCTTTAAAAGTCAGAACTATATCTCCCTTCCACAGTTAGAATTAGATGCCATTTCATAGTGAGCTACTGGTTCACTATCCCCAAGCCCTTTAAAGCCTCACAATTGGAATCACTTAACCTCTGTGTGTATACTAAGCCTGAACTGGATCAATCTGTTCTCTACTAACTTGGTTTGCATCTCATTCCAATAATTGTGCTTATCCCTTGCACAGCAGTTCGTGACAGGGCCTCTGCTTTGATGATCTACCTAGTATTCTGATTCTTCAAAGACTAGCACTTTGCCTTTTCCTCTCCCCTTCTTTTAGGGACTGAGTTCTGGTTCTAAATCCCAAACTAGCAACTGGGACTGCAGAACTTGCTGCCACAACTCTGGACATCAACTGTCTAGTCTCAAATGCCCATCTCCATTGCCACGCACATTGCTGGTCTTTACCTGTTTACCAGAGTGCCAATACCTGCCCCCACTCCTGGCCTTCCCTAATGCAGACTGCTTACCTGGTCTCCCATATCTTATCCTCAGATTCTCTAGGCATTGGCCTGCCTGGCTGGACTGCTTCCCTGTTGCCTTTAGCTGAATCTGTCTTGTCCCAATTCAGTAAATGCATTTTTATTCTCAGACACTAGCTTTGTTTGTCTGACCTCTCCTGATGTTGAATTTCAATTCTTAAAACATAATTTAACTTTATAATTTAACAAAATACTTTGTCATTATAACTTTGAGTGTTGCCTGGAATTTGTTGCAAATGTACAGTGTATGTCATAGGTCTGAGTTATTTATTTGTAACCATATATGTAACTAGCTGGCAAAACATTTATAAATGATTCTAATTCTCCACTGCCATGTTAACTTACATTTTCTACAATAGTTTTAGTTAACATGATAATAATTTGAGTTTATTTTTGCGTGCTGTATACTGATCAGTCCCCCTTGTTTGGTTAGAATAGTGCATAATTCTGACAATGGTTGTAGTATGTATTTGTGAGTCTGTGTATGCTCATCTTTATTTAATCTTTCTAACAAAAAGGTATATATCTTCGTTTATTTAGATCTTCCCTTTTTTACTCATTAGGGTCTCAATTTGTGTCACAAACTTCATTAATGCATAGGCGTTAATATTTCTAACTACTGACAATGTAATCTCATTTCTTTTTTGAGTTATTCATTGCGTTTTCTGTATTATTAATACATAGGGATGCATTTAATTTATTTTTGTGGATTTACTTCATTCCACAACTCTAATGAACTCATTTTATTACCTCTGGTAATTTTTTGGTTGACTTCTTTGGATTTTCAAAGTACTATGTACTTATGTCATAAGCAAAAAATGATTTTTAATATCTTCCTTTTCTAAATGTACCTTCAGTTCCTTTTTTTCTCTCTGATAATCTTAGTTAATATTCCATTAAAAGAGAGTGGCAATCAGGAAAAGAAAAACAACTAGCATTTATGGGGTTGTATTTTTGCCTGTTCTTGATTTTTTTTTTCTTTATTTTTAAATTTTTTTAGGGGTCATACCCTTGGCGTATGGAATGTGTGTTCCCAGGCTCAGGGTCGAATCGGAGCTGTAGCTGCTGGCCTACAGCACATCCATAGCAAGGCCACATCCGAGCCGCATCTGCAATCACAGTTCACGGCAGTGCTAGATCCTTAACTCACTGAACGAGGTCAGGGATTGAACCTGTGTCCTCATAGATACTAGTCAGGTTCATTTCTGTGGTGCCACAATGGGAACTCCCTGTTCTTGATTTTAGCAAGAGTAATTCTAGTTATACTTCTCTATTAAATATATTATTGATTCTCTTTTTTAAATGTGTCCTTTTCATGTTAGGAATGAAAACATTTAATTTTCTTAATCAAGAAAATATACTGACTTAACATTGCTTCTTGGCAGATCTGGAGAAAATAATTCAATGTATTTTTCTATTAACATATTATACTAGCTTGTATTCATAGAATAAGTAGTATATAGTTGCTAATTTATAAAAAAATTATGTTCTAGTTTTTATTTCTTAAGATTTTAAGGTTTTATATATATATAGCTTGAATAATATATAGTAATACATATTATATATGTATATACAGGTACATACATATTTTTCAGAAGTAAGATCAGCCTAGAATTCCCTCATTTGATATTTTTATTCTCAGTTTTTAGAATAAAAACAAATCTGCCTCATATAATGTCATGGGTAGCATACCTTCTTTTTTTATACTTAAAAATAATTTGGGAGTTCTCATTGTGGTGCAGCGGAAATGAATCTGACTAGGAACCATGAGGTTTCGGGTTTGATCCCTGGCCTTGCTCAGTGGGTTGGGGATCCAGCGTTGTCATGAGCTGTGTGTGGTGTAGGTCGCAAGACACGGCTTGGATCCGGTGTGGCTATGGTTGTGCTATAGGCCTGCAGCTGTAGCTCTGATTAGACCCCTAGCCTGGAAACCTCCACGTGCTGTGGGTGTGGCCCTAAAAAGACAGAATAATATAATAATAATTTGAAGTAAAAAATGTGTGGTCTAAGAAAGTTTAAAAGGTGTTCTTCTGAATCCATAAGTTCCTGTTGACTTAGGCATTTGTCTTTAAAAAATGTATTTTTCTAATGTGGTATATACACTTTCTATTTCTTGTGATACTGATATTTTGTGTGTGTGTTTTAGTAAAAATTTATTTTTTGGAGTTCTTGTCGTGGCACAGTGGTTAATGAATCTGAGTAGGAACCATGAGGTTGCAGGTTCGATCCCTGGCCTTGCTCAGTAGGTTAAGGATCCAGAGTTGCCGTGAGCTGTGGTGTGGGTCTCAGACGCGGCTCAGATCCCATGTTGCTGTGGCTCTGGCGTAGGCCGGCTGCTGCAGCTCCGATTGGACCTCTATCCTGGGAACCTCCATGTGCCGCGGGAGCAGCACAAGAAAAGGCAAAAAGACCAAAAAAAAAAAAAAAATTCATTAAAAAAATTTAATTTTTAAAAAATTAGCAAATTTATTTGAAAATACCCAAGAATATTTAATGTCTCCTCTTATTCTGATTAAAGCACGTGATTGAATATGTCTTTTGAGCACTTACTGTTATGAGAATTAACATGGCTTTTCTATCAAAAGAAGTCTTGGTTACTCCATTTTGTTCCTGCTTCATCTGAGACAACCTCCTCCACCCCCCTCTTTCCCTCTTCTCCTAGTAACAATTTGTTTTAAATTAGCCAACGGGGAAGAATGTGCGCCCTGACCTGACCAATGGGAAGGGAACAGGTACACCACCTGCATTAGGGATAAATAGGGGGATCTTCCCTCTTTCGAACATGCTTTTTGGGCACTGGCACCCTTCTGTAGAAGTGAAGAGCCTTTTTGAGATCTCCCCATGTTCATGTGTCTCACTTTCTGACATTAACGATCCAAGCCAGAGTTACTTTTCCCCAACATTGTGTGTCAAGCACTCATTCAGGCACTAAGGATGAAGCAGTTAAAAGAATAAAGTCTCTGTCCTTATTTACAGAATTTATAGTTGAGTGGACAACACAGATCTAGTCATGTGGGTAGGGTGGTCTGCTTTAGGTGGGTTGTCAGGGAAGGCCTACCTGAGCCAGTTAAGGAAAGGGCTGGGAGAGGAATATATATAAGTAGGGGGACCAATAAGAGCAAAGACCCTGAGATGCAAGAGAGCCTGGCATGCCTATAGTTTGCATCTTTCCTCTTTTAATTAATTGGTATAATCTTTTATTTGCCAGTTGTAGTATTTTTCCCTTATACTCAGCCATTGACTTGACATTAATTTTGTCACTTTTTTCTTTCTGTATTTTACTTCTGTCTCATCTTTGTTTTCCTTTTTTTTTTTTTTTTTTTGGCTTAATAATATTGATTCTCTTTCTGTTCCTAAGAAATTGGATTGTTTTTTTCTTTATGGAACAACTACAGGATTCATGTAACCCATTGGACCTCTCTATTTAAATCAATTGCTAGGGTACCCTGAACTAAATTTGTGACCGTTTTCTAGGAAGTGGAAAGATATAACATGCATTTTTGTTCTAAGTTCCCTGTAGTTTAATCTGTGTTGTACTGCCCAGATTTTTTCTTTGTGATGATTTCCTTACTTTGGGGATGGGGGCAAGGGACTTCAATAATTACAGTTTATTGTTATTTCAAATGATAGCATTTATTTTTAAAATGATTACAAAATTTATTACCTTTTGCATCAGATCTGTTTGTAGCTGTATCCCCTCCTTTTACGTAACAAAATGGAACACAAAAATGCAAATAGTTCCTTAATAAGTGCTCTGAGGCTTTAATTTAAACAAATAGAGGTATAATTTACATATGGTAAAATTCACCCTATTTAGCATACAGTTAGGTAAGTTTTGACAAGTGCAAAGCAACACTTTTCTCTCCTTATTGTTTTCCCTTTTCTTGAATGTCATATAAATGGAATCATACAGCCTATAGCCTTTTATGATGGCTTCTTTCACTTATCATAATGGATTTGACATTTATCCATGTTGTTACATATTTGTGGCTCATTCCTTTTAATTGCTAAACAAATTTTGAGATCCTGTTATACTGTGTGATACACCACAATTTATTTATATACTAGTTGATAAGGACATTTCGCCCCAGATTTTGATGATTAAGAATAAATACTCACATGCATGTTTTGTGTGAGCATAAGTTGCATTTCATTTAAAGACCTAGGAGCTTAATCACTAGGTCATACAGTAAACTTTTTTTTTTTTAATGGGAAACCACCAAACTGTTTTCCAAAGTGGCCGAACCATTTTACCTTCCCACTAAGAAAGAGAATTAATTCATTACATTTCTCTTTTTCAGGTGCCACACATGTTTTTATTTCTTTTGGCCAATGGTAGTTGTAAGGTTTTCAGAGCAAAGAGAAGATATGATGTGTAATATTTAAAATTATCTATAATTTTCAAAATAAAAAGTAAAAGCATGTCACAGGTAGTATTTTCAATTTCATAAAACGTCAAGTCTATTCATTGACTTTGCTTTAATCTTGCAATTTTATTTTGGGCTCATCCTACTTCTAATAAATGACAAAGTCTAAGACAGCTCTATTTTGTATGGAGTTATGTCCTTTGGCAAGTAATGTTATATTGATAATGAATTAAAAATGAGATATTTATTTAAGAGTGGAATAGCATATTGAAAGCTTTTTATTTTTCTGTAACTACATGCATTTATTTATCAAACAGACATTTGTTGAGTATCATGTGCAAGTTACTGGGCCATGTGTTGTGGGCAGTACAAAGATATGTGGGAGAGAGTCCCTGCTACCAAGCAAACTCCCATGGGGCCACTTTCTCAAATTCTTTCCCATTTTCAGCTTTTCCATTCGATATATAAAAGGTCGTATTATGTGTGCAGTTGTTGCTATCTTTGAAATACAACAAATCCAGATTCAAACCCTTGTTCTGCTACTTTCTAGATGTGTGACCTTGAGAGCAAGTTGCTTCATGTTTCTAAGCATGATTGTCATCATCTAAAATATGGACTGATAATACTTTTGCTCTGAGGATTAAAATGTAAATGCAGTAATGTTTTAAAAGTGGTGGTAGAGTAACTGACACATAGTAAGTGCTCAAAACTGGTACTTTGAAAAATGATTTCTATAACATTTACAATTCATAATCTAGTAGCAAAGATAAAATGTATACCACTCTTGTACAACCATGAAATGGTTCTTTTTTTGAAAGACACAGTCTGAATCAAAGGTAATTTTTATTTGATTAAATAAGTTCTAGTCGTTTTACCATTGTTCTAGTATTCTTATTTTAGATGCAGCATTAGATATATCCTAGCGCCAACTGAGAAACAGAACTCCAGGGACCATTCATTTTCTTGAAAAAAGTTGAATATAGTTGGGCTTTGGCAACTGAGAGGCAAATTCTAGCTAACTCACTGATAAAGAGACAGTTTACAAGTTAGCAGGGTTTAAATGGAAAAATCTCTATTGAAATAGTTGAAGAAGGGCCAAATATGCGGAGAGTCACAAGAAGATACATGTGAGATCTCAAAATATGTATGTTTTGACTTTTTTTTTCTTTGTTTTGTAAGTTAGGATGGACTTTCATTTCATATCGCTTTGATCTGAGATCAGTTTCCTTTTTGGGTATGGTTTAGTGTCTGTGAGTCCAAAGAAGAAGTCTTTGACTTTGACAGGTTAGTGGCCTGGTGCTGAGGAGATGTAGATCTGTAGAGCTATGCCCAAAAGAGATGTGTGGGGCCAAGTAGTTGGTAGTTGGGAATAAAGAGGATTATTTCATGCCAGGAACAGTTCCTTAGCATTTTATGTGTTCTCATTCCAGGGCTTCAGAGTTTCTTTTCTTTTAAATTTTAATTAATATCTTAATTACATTCTTCTTTTAAAAAATTAAAACATTATAGAGTGAGACCAAAGCTCTCTTTAATCAGTAATTACAACTCCAGTCCCCTATTTCTTTTCAAAATTAACTACTTCCATGAGTTTGGTTTTTATCCTTGCAAAATTTTGCCAGGCTTTTTTATACTTATATACATATGTTTCTATTGAGTACCTGTGTTTGTGTGTTTGTCTCTTGAGTGTCTGTGTAGTTGCCTCTGCATGCCTGTGTGCAGAATCATACAATTAGTATTATTCTGTATGAAGCGTCTTGCAAGTTGTTTGTGTCTTCATTCAACAAAGTGTCTGAGGAGAGTATTTATTTCGTTGCATATGTATCTAGCTCATCCCTTTGACTAGTTTTGTATTGTTTTATAATATGAACACTCTGTAGTTTATTTAGCCATTCTCTTATTTATGGATCTTTAGATTGTTTCCAAATTGTTGCTAGTAGAAACAGGACTGAAATCAACCATTTTGTATATGGCTTTGGGTGTACAGGTGCAAGTATTTTCTATAGGGGAAATGCAGGTGATTGGACTCACTGTAACTTTGGGTACAATCTTAATATCTATGTATTATCATGGCATCTCCTTCACATCTTACCCATATCTTAATAAAATCAGACTGTTAAAAATTGAAGTATAGGAGCAGTTTCCTTGTGGTGCAAAGAGTTAAGGATCCAGCATTGTCACTGCAGGGCCTTGGGTTGCTACTGTAGTGTGAGTTCAATCTCTGGCCTGGGAACTTCCACCTGCTGTGAGTGTAGACCAAAAAATCGAAGTATAGTTGATTTACAATATTGTGCTAGTTTCAGGTATACAGCATAGTGATTCAGTATTTTTTTATACTCTTTATATTACAAGATAATAGCTATAATTCCCTGTGCCATGCAGTAAATTCTGTTGCTTATCTATTTTATATGTAGTAGTTTGTATCTGTTAATCACATACCCCTAAACTTGTCCCTTCTCCCCTTCGGTTACACCAAGTTTATTTTTGATATTCATGAGTCTGTTTTACATAGGCATTCATTTGTATTATTCTTCAGATTCCACATAGTAGTATTTGTATTTATCATGTAGTGTTTGTATTTATCTGACTTCACTAAGCATAATATTCTCTAGGTTCCATGTTGCTACAAATGGAAGTATTTCATTTTTCATGGCTGAATGATATTCCATTGTATGTGTATACTACATTGTCTTAATCCAGTCATCTGTTGATGGGCACTTGGGTTTCTTCTGTGTACTGTCTATTGTAAATAGTTCTGTTGTGAACATTGGGGTGCATGTATCTTTTCAAATTAGTGTTTTCATTTTTTTTTTCTGGATATATACCTGAAAGTGAAATTACTAGATCATTTGGTAGTTCTATTTTTAGGTTTTGAGGAAACTATTGTTTACCATAGTGGTTGTACCATTTACATTCCAACCAACAGTGCATGAGGGTTCCTTTTATTCTACATCCTCATCAACCCTTGTAGACTTTTTGATGATAGTCTGATAGGTGTGAGGTGATAGCTCATTGTTGTTTTGATTTGCTATCTAATAATTAGTGATGTCGAGCATCATTTCATGTGCATATTGGCCATCTGTATGTCTTCATTGGAAAAATGTCTGTTCAGGTCTTCTGCCCATTTTTCAATTGGGTTGTTTGTTGTTTTGATATTGAGTTGTATCATTATTTGTATGTTCTGGACGTTAAACTCTTGTCAGTTGCATCATCTTCAAGTATTTTCTCCTGTTCCATAGGTCGTCATTTTCTTTTGTTGATGGTTTGCTTTGCTTTGCAAAAAGCCTCTAAGTTTACTTAGGTCCTCATTTATTTAAAAGAATCACACTTTTAATTTTTGCAAATAGTATGTGGAAAGTAAAAACATATTTCTAATTTACATGTCTTGGTAACTAATAGGTTAATTATTATTATTAATTTTTGTTTTTATGGCTGTACCTGTGGCATATGGAAGTTCCCAGGCTAGGAGTCAAATCAGAGCTGGAGCTGCTGGCCTATACCACAGCCATAGCAACATGGGATCTGAGCCTTGTCTGCAACCTATACCACAGCTCATGGCAGTACCGGATACTTAACCCACTGAGCGAGGCCAGGGATCAAATGCACATCCTCATGGATACTAGCTGGGTTCATTACTGCTGTGCCATAACAGGAACTCCAATTATTTCTTTATATATTTATTGGCCATTTGTATTTCTGTTGCTGTCATTTTCCCTGGGCGAATGATTTGTCCTTTTACTGAGTTGTCTTTTATATTATGGATTTGTGGGAGTCTTTTGATTATTCCTGGTTGGTTATGCATTGCAAATGTCTTCTAGTCTGTTACTTGCCTTAAACTTTGGTAATTTTTTTTGTATGCCATTTTAATATTTTGGTATAATCAAATTTATCATTTCTCCCATTATGTTTTGCTTGTGTGAATTATCTTAAAAGAACATCTTAAACTTTTATCTCAAGCCCCTAAAAATATTTCCTATTAGTATTAATAGATTTTTTAGTATTGATTTGTTTGTTTTAACTTTTAATGGTTTAATATCTTTGAAATATGTATGTGTATACATGCATGTGTATGCAACATGTGATTATTGAAGGCAAGTGAGGTTAATTTTTTTCTTATGCTTTTGGTATGTTAAGTTCCAGAATACTCAAGATGTTTTTTTTTCTCCCTACCTCTTTCCTCAGTGTTCTTCTCTCTTCTTAAATCTGGATCCTCTGTCCTTATACTTGTGCTTGCCTTTTGGTTCATATTCCAGATCTTCAGCACCATTTCCATTCTGTCATTTTTCAGAATCATTATTTTAGGGAAATTTACAGATGTAGAATAGATTTTGCTCTCAAAAAACCTGGAAAGATTAGGAAGATATCCAAAGTTAGAACAAGAAAAAGGTCAAAGTTATGATGTCACATCTGTCTTAAGAGGATGTAAAATAGCATTTATTAACCCTTACTAAATGTAAGACAGTGTACAAGGTATTCGATCATAGTTTTAATCATCTCAGCATCTCTATGAAATAGCTATTACGTCAGTTTTTTACATGAGGATGCTGGGGCTCAGAGTGGTTAAATAACTTTTTTAAGGTCACATGAATAGTATATCAGTCAGAATTTTCCAGGGAAACAAAACCAAAGGGGATATGGATATGTATTTAATTTAAGGAATTGGATCATGAGATCATAGGGGAGGGCAAGTCTAAAATTTGTAGAGCAGGTTGTAGGCAGGAGTTAATGGTTTAGTCCTGAGGCAAAATTTCTTTTCTGGGAAACTTCAGTTTTTGCAGTTAGGACCTTCATCTGATTGGCTGAAACTCACCTACACTATCAGTGATAATCTCCTCAAAGTCAGTTGACTGTAGATGTTAATCATATCTATAGACCATCTTCACGTGCAACACTTAAATTAGCAAAGTAGGTGAGTACCATAGTCTAACCAGGTTGAACAAAATTAACAATTATAAATAAGTGCAAGAAAAGGAACAAATGTAATGTGAACTCTTTCATGATTGTCTATAAAGCCTCCATTTGTAACCCCTAGGATCAGGTCTTGTTTTCCTATGTCCAAGTTTTTGCAATAAATAAATAATACTGGATGAGTAAATAAACTACCTACAAAATTTCTTCACTTTCTTAACCTCAGTCTGTTTGCTTAGGATCAGCATGTTTGCTTTAGGATCTATACTGTTTCAGTTGACTGTCTGTTTTGACTGAGGATTAATTGAATATCTAGAATCATGAGACTACTTTCCACTGCCCTCCCTATCCTTTCTCATAAAAGTAGCTGGTTTTGAATCTCTCCATGGCTGTCTGTCAAATGTGGTATAGCTGATAGTATTTCCTAGTTTAGATGCCTGGATTTTTTGGCCATAAATTCCAGGACCCAGGTTATCTCAGTGCCTCCTGTACTCTTCTAACCCAAACTGAAGTTCAAGACCTTAAAGGTATCATGGTAGAAATCAGCGATCATGGTAGAAATCAGCGATCATGGTCCAGGATTGGTATTAACAAGCAAGTGATTGGGCTGAATCTGTACCAGCATCAAGGCTTTCCTTGGCATTTGGCTTGTCACTAATGATGCTCTTAATAAACCTCTGACACAAGCTTATCTTGTGATAATAATCATTCTACTAAATTGTTAACACAGTGGGGAAAAACATTTTAATTGAAAGAACTGTTAGTTAGATTCCAATTAATTGAGATTTTATGGTATTTGTTTATGATAATGTAACAGTTATCCTGGCATTATCTTATTTAATATCTACTAAAAATATCACTGAAAAGTGAATTAAAATAAATGACGAGGAAGCCCATTGCCAGTCATTAACTCTTATGAATTAGTGAGAGTGTAAACAAGCATGGTGGTAAGTCAAAGTTCCTGCTTACCAAATAGTATAATTTATTTCAAGTAGTGTCACTTTCTCTACAGTATTTGGACATCAGAAAATATCCTGTGCTGGGTTCTAAGAAATCAGTGCTTGCTTTAGCTCTCCAGAAAGGTTGTTTCCTGCTAAGAGACTTGAGACCACTGGATTTGTGGCTGCTCATGTTTAACAATCTGAAAGACATTTATTCTTTTTTTTTTCCTTTGATTGCCCATAAATTTTATTTTATATTATTTTTTAATAATTTTTTTATTTTCCCACTGTACAGCAAGGGGGTCAGGTTATCCTTACATGTTATACATTACAATTACAGTTTTTCCCCCACCCTTTGTTCTGTTGCAACATGAGTATCTAGACAAAGTTCTCAATGCTATTCAGCGGGGTCTCCTTGTAAATCTATTCTAAGTTGTGTCTGATAAGCCCAAGCTCCCGATCCCTCCCACTCCCTCCCTCTCCCATCAGGCAGCCACAAGTCTTTCCTCCAAGTCTATGATTTTCTTTTCTGAGGAGATGTTCATTTGTGCTGGATATTAGATTCCAGTTATAAGTGATATCATATGGTATTTGTCTTTGTCTTTCTGGCTCATTTCACTCAGCATGAGAGTCTCTAGTTCCATCCATGTTGCTGCAAATGGCATTATGTCATTCTTTGTTATGGCTGAGTAGTATTCCATTGTGTATATATACCACCTCTTCCAAATCCAATCATCTGTCGATGGACATTTGGATTGTTTCCATGTCCTGGCTATTGTGAGTAGTGCTGCAATGAACATGCGGGTGCATGTGTCTCTTTTAAGTAGAGTTTTGTCCGGATAGATGCCCAAGAGTGGGATTGTGGGGTCATATGGAAGTTCTATGTATAGATTTCTAAGGTATCTCCAAACTGTTCTCCATGGTGGCTGTACCAGTTTACATTCCCACCAACAGTGCAGGAGGGTTCCCTTTTCCCCACAGCCCCTCCAGCACTTGTTATTTGTCGATTTATTAATGATGGCCATTCTGACTGGTGTGAGGTGATATCTCATGGTAGTTTTGATTTGCATTTCTCTTATAGCCAGCGATGTTGAGCATTTTTTCATGTGTTTGTTGGCCATCTGTATATCTTCTTTGGAGAAATGTCTATTCAGGTCTTTTGCCCATTTTTCCATTGATTGATTGGTTTTTTTGCTGTTGGGTTGTATAAGTTGTTTATATATTCTAGAGATTAAGCCCTTGTCGGTTGCATCATTTGAAACTATTTTCTCCCATTCTGTAAGTTGTCTTTTTGTTTTCTTTTGGGTTTCCTTTGCTGTGCAAAAGCTTTTCAGTTTGATGAGGTCCCATGGGTTTATTTTTGCTCTAATTTCTATTGCTTTGGGAGACTGACCTGAGAAAATATTGATGATGTTGAAGTCAGAGAGTGTTTTGCCTATGTTTTCTTCTAGGAGTTGGATGGTGTCCTGTCGTATATTTAAGTCTTTCAGCCATTTTGAGTTTATTTTTGTGCATGGTGTGAGGGTGTGTTCTAGTTTCATTGCTTTGCATGCAGCTGTCCAGGTTTCCCAGCAATGCTTGCTGAATAGATGAAAGACATTTATTCTTAAAAAGGACAGGGAAAAATAAATCCTTCCCACAGGGCCAGTTTGGAATACTTACTTGTGAAAAGGGCTAGTCTTAGATAACTTCATATAGGGTGTTCCTAGCATTCTCATGATTGTTCACACAAAGGTGTTTCTTAGAGGCATTCCTGGAGTAAGCATGGGCCATAAGATCGTTCCCTAGCTCTGAATTATTTCAGCACTTAGGTTGTGAAATAATATTCACAAGTTGTAATAACCTGATTATAACTCAGTCATTCAACAAGTACACTTACTGTGTGCCTACTTAGCACCTATTATGTGCTACACACTGTTCTAGGCAATTGAAGCTAAACCTGTGAATGTAGTCTTAGCGACTTAGAGCCCTGCTCCAGCTAGCCCCACACAGGATCAAGCTTATCTTGGTCTCCTTACTAATGTTGCTTCAGCTTCAATGTCCCTGTGCCATGGATTTCTTCCTACTTGATTCATGAAGACCTGCCTGATCTTGGGGTATAGTGGAGTCAGAGTGGATTCCAGACCTGATTTTTCCAGTTTTCCAAAAGAATATGCGTTACTTCCTTTCAGCTCCCTCCCTGCAGTTCGCATAGTCAGATCTTCATAGAAGCCTGTGGGTAAGAGAGTGGAGGATGGTGAAATCCTGGGCTCTATAAGCAGTTCAATCTTGGCTATATCACTTTATGGGGTGTATGAATTTAGGCAAGTTACTTAATCTTTCTGAACATTAGTTTCCTCATCAGTAAAATGAGGATAATATCAATCACATAGAGGGGAGCTGTGAGGAAGTTAAGTAATGTTATTTTGCAAGTAAGATGCCTAACATATAGTGCTCCACAAGTAAGTATTATCTTATTATTGCATGTATCTTAGAAGACAATATTGGTTTTAAGGATGGACATACTCAAACGGCATAGGGCGCTAAACATCTAATTAGTGAGGCCAGCCTCTATGCTACTTCTTTCTCTTCCATATCTCCAATTTCTGGATTTTTCTAGGCCTCACATATCTCTATTTTAGTGATGAAGCATCTGAAGTTAGCTTTGATTTCTTTTATCCTGCTGTGTGGCCTATATTAATGCAAAATGCTGCAAGTGCAGAATTGTTCAAGTAAGTTAAATTGCATCCCAACAGAAGCTTAATGGCTGGGAACTCTGGGAATATGTGGTCTTTGGAATATGAGGGATTTTAGTGAGATATAGGAGAGGGAAGTAGGGATGAAGGTAGATTATCTGATTCACATTTTTTACAGGCCTTTAGATAGTCCCTGCTTAGGGAGAAAACTGAGTTTGCATTTCTAGGCAATTCTAGTTGATCCCACATTTCTACCAATCATGTTTTAAAGTCGTGGGATAGAGAGGAAAAAGAACAATAAAAGAAATTAAGAGAATTGAAGTCTCATTCTTTATTTGCCACTGACTAGTTATATGATCTTAGGTTGGACATTGAGGAATAATCAGGGGATATTTAGGTTAAAGAAGATTCAGTTTGTACATGATAGCTGTCCTCCAACATTTAACTTGCAGCCTCAAGATAGAAGAACTAAAACCAGTGAATAGAAGCTATAGTAAATATAGACTGTGACTTAATGAGAAGGAAGAATTGAAAAAGGAAATAAATATCCCCCTTTAGTGAGCTTCCCATAACTGGGATTTTTTTCAAGCACTTGGAAGGAATTCGAACATCTGATGGAGAGTTATATAACAAGATGCATAAAGATATTTTCAATCCTGAGACTATGGTTTTTAGTCACCTTATTTCTAAGGACCTTAGTAATTCCATATAAAATGAGAAGCATGGATTATATGATTGTGTGGTAGCTTTCTACCTTTAAGGGTCTACACTTTGGGAGTTCCCATTGTGGCTCAGCAGTAATGAATCCTACTAGTATCCATGAAGACGCGGGTTTGATCCCTAGCCTCACTCTGTGGGTTAAGGATCTGGTATTGGTGTGAGCTGTGGTTGTAGGTTCCAGACACGGCTTGGATCCCACGTGGCTATGGCTGTGGTGTAGGCTGGCAGATGTAGCTCTGATTCAACCCCTAGCCTGAGAACTTCAATATGCCACAGGTGTAGCCCTAAAAAGAAAAAAAAAAAAAAAAAAAAAAAAGAAAAGAGAGTCTACAGTTTGTCTAATGAGCAACATGTGGCGGAAATTCAAACTTGATTTCTTTTTTATGGCTCTTATCTGAGACCTGTCTTTATGGGTCATGAGACAAGTCAGTAGATAAATATGGTAGAAGAGGTGGAATGGTCTCTGCCTGGCAGCTTCCTGTGTATAATTTTTATGTCTCTTATAAAAATTATTTTTAGTTTATCTTGTTTCCTGTGGTAATTCATGAATTTTGCCGGTTATAAGGAGAAACTTAATGTTCTATTTCTGCTTTGGTGATTTGTACAAACCAGAACTATAAAGAAACTCAAAGCAATGTATTACTTTAATCTCCTATAGTTTCCCTTGAAGGAAATCATTATTAGTCAGGTGTGCTCATTATAGCAAAGTATTTAGCAGTGTGGGAATTTTATCGAAGGGGGAGAATAAGCTGTGACATTCACAATCCATAAGACCCACATATGAATAACAGCCTCTTTGTAGTGATCCAACATGTAGAAGGAAATGTTTTTGATAAAGAAAAGAAAGGAGGGAGTTTCCGGATAACTAGCGTTATTTCTTTTGTTTCCCATCAGAGATTATATTACAGATGAAGACAGGATGCTTAATCTGAGGGGTCAAGAACACAATGAAAATGTGAGGCCTCTTGTTCAAAATGCAATAGCTGTCATTAAAAAGTAAAAAGAAAAAATAAAGCTTTTTCCTTTCTTCCTTAATGTCTGTCCCTATTTTTATCCTTATCTCTCTTTCACTATGGCATTTTTATTTATTATATTTAATAACATTCAAAGTAAAGAAAAATTAAAATTTTTAATTATGGATTTTACCGTTTATATTGTACAGTGATAATTTTAAATAAAAAGTATTCAACTTCTATGCAGAATCATCAGAATTGTACAACTCATATTTTATAGCTCATGCATGCATATGCATTTCACTCTTACCAGAACAGTGACCACTTGCACTGAACTAACACAACTGTTTTTAAAAAATGATTTTCTTTATTTTTAATGTATTGAGGTAACATTTGGTTTATAACATGTTTCATGTGCACAACATTGTATTTCTACTTCTGTATACACTGCAGAGTGCTCACCACCAAAAGTTTAGTTTCCATCTGTCATCATCCACCCTTTACCTATTTCATTCTTCCCCTGACCCTTTCCCTTCTGGGAATCACTACTCTATTCTCTGTACCTACATTTAACTCAACTGTTTTTATTTCATTTTTAGATATGATCACATGTTATCAAAGTCTGTCCAGCTTTGGATTACTGATAAGGAAAGACTGAAAGAAGGGAAACTATGGGTTGCCCTATCTTTACATATAATCGTTTTCAGCATAAATGATTGGTTAATACAAGGAAATGGCACAAATAAGACTATGATAGGGTTTCTTGGTTGTTCATGAATTTTTCAATGTTATTGCTTCATTCTGCATTCAGAGCAGAAACCATTGCATTGACTTGAAACAACAGATTTTTTTTTCTTTTTTTGCCAGCTTTTATACTTTATTTTAGTGGAGTCATTCAGTATGGACTGTTTAGTTTCTTTCACTTAATATTATATTTGTGAGAGCCCTGCATATTTTTGTGTGTACTTGTAGTTTTGTTCATTCTTTCAGCTGTTTAGCATTCCATTATGATTAATATACAATTTATCCATTCAACTCTTGGTGGACCTTTAGATAGTTTCCACATTTTAAAGATGGGAGAGAATAAATATGGAGACAATTGTTAGGTTACTATTGAAATTCAAGTATGATGTGGTAAAGGCCTGAAAGCATAGTTATTACACAGGAAAAACCACAGAAAACATAGATCTTATTCAAGCAGTACTGTCAAGTTTCAGGGATAAGGTTAGCCTTGTGATTTTAAGGTAGATCTGGTGGTTCAGAGGAAAGCTGGCTGCATGTTGTGCACACATTGCAGAACATCAACCACACATAATAGAGCTAGCTGCCCCCTCCATTTTAACAGGATAGATAGGAGAGGATAAATAGAAGAGGGGGATGAGGTATTTTTATTTACCCAGTCGTGTAACCAGGGACCACTGGAGAACATTGGAGAAGTTCAACAAGGTTCATCTCTCTATATTTAGTACTTTCTTAGAATATGATTTTTTTCTTAAATTCTGTTGTGTTTTTCTAAGAACCTCTTTTTCCTAGAATTTTTACTAATAATTCTAGATATTCTGGCAATGGTGACCAAACCTGACACCTGTGGCTAGAAATAGGAAATTTCTGCCTTGGTAATTAATAGCACTTTACTTTTTCTATTTCTTTTTCTTGGTGATGCACAATGCTAGAGCCTGGGTTCCTTCTGCCATCCTAAGTTTACTCAGGATAGACCACTTGGCAGGGTAAAGTATCCATTTTGTTATCTCATCTGCCATTTGATCGTTATGCAGATCAAGAGAAGATGAGTCTTTTCCACTGACTAATGCACACTAATTGCAACCTTCCCTTTGTTTGCAATGTCTTCTCTCCCTGTGTGCCTGGTGAGCCAACACTCAGGGTTATCTCATGCGTGAAAGCTTTCCCTGACCCTTTCTGCCAAATAAATCACTTTTTTTTTTTTAAATCGCTTAGTATTTGTTTTGGGACCTTACCCACAGCATGTGGACATTCCCTAGCTAGGGGTAGAATTGGAGCTGTAGCAGCTGTGTCTGCGATGTACACCACAGTTCATGGCAACGTCAGATCCTTAACCCACTGAACGGGGTCAGGGATCAAACCCGCATTCTCATGGATACTAGTCAGGTTTGTTATTGCTGAGCCACAATGGGAACTCCCTTCTTTAGCATTTTAAAACCTAAATCTGCCATAGAATTCATCATGTTGTATTAGGGTTATGCAGTTCAGATCCCAGCTTTGAGTTGTGTTTACCAAAGTATTCAGAAAAGTTTTGGCCCACTAGAGATCTATTTGTATATAGGATTAAAAATTTCTGGGAAATAGCTTATCATAGAGGTAAAAAGAACAAAGTCAATAAAGTGAGTTCCTCAACCCTAGGAACTTAAGGGGTGATTTCCTGGGATAGTAGGTTATTACTCAGACCTTCTCTTTTATTGAATGCTTGAAATAAGTGTGACCAGGGTTTTGAAGAGGTGTTTCTTTTCTTTTTCTTTTTTTAGTAAATGTACGAGATCTTGAGAGTATAAAATAGCAACAGTATTGGTGACATTAGTGCCTTTAATGTATCTTTCGCATGGAGCCTTAGGTGTTCATGATACAGACATTGGTGCCACACTGTTGGCACAGAGTTTAGTGTAGCTGACTATGTTGGTGGGCATTGGTCATGTGACTGCCACTTTTGCCTTTGGACCAATCAGGCGCTGCCTTTGTTAGCTGAGCAGGATATGAGAAAAATGTCAGATGCCACATGATGTTTGAGAATACCAGATCTCAGAGTCATCTGAGATACCCACTAAGGGTTGAGAACTCTTTTTTTTTTTAATTTTTTTTTCTTTTTTTTGCAGCTTTGGTTCTCACTTAAGATCCAGTAAATTTATTTATTTATTTATTTATTTATTTTGTTTGGTTGGTTTTTTTGTCTTTTTGCCATTTCTTGGGCCGCTCCCGCGGCATATGGGAGGTTCCCAGGCTAGGGGTCAAATCGGAGCTGTAACCACCAGCCTATGCCAGGGCCACAGCAACTCGGGATCCGAGCCGCGTCTGCGACCTACATACACCACAGCTCATGGCAACACCGGATCGTTAACCCACTGAGCAAGGGCAGGGATCGAACCTGCAACCTCATGGTTCCTAGTCGGATTCGTTAACCACTGCGCCACGACAGGAACTCCCGGGTTGAGAACTCTTTAAGGGAAATTTTGGGAAAGTAGAGTTGAGTCTGGAGTTCTGCAGAATATATGAAATAGAGTCAAAGAAAAGTATGAGGTGGTAAAGGTGAGTTTTAGCTATTTCCTCTCCTTCAGCCCCAATATATCTCCCTTATTGGGGTGGGAGTTGTTTGTGATAGAGACCATGTGGATAGATTATATTATTTGCTCACAATGCTTTCTTTCATCTTTAACCTGGCTGTGGCTCAAGGTGGGCACAATACATTTTCCTATCATTGATTTGGGGCTTGGTCATATGATTTTGGTTAATGGAATATGAGTGGATTTAACAGCCTGCCAATTCTAGGCCAAGTCCTAAAGAGACATCACATGTTTCCACATACCCTTCCTGAGCTTCTGTCCTGTGCCATGAGGAGAACATGACCCAAGTATCCGTTCCTCCTTCAGCCTAGATCCAGGGAAAGAAAATTGGAACAGACCTGGACCTAACCTGATAGAAAATTGAAACAGACCTGGACCTAATCTGAAGTCTAGAGTGCAGTCCAGCTTAGATGAGTCCAGCTGAGATCAGCCAAACCCCAGCTAAACCACAGACTCATGAATGTGTAAAATAAAGGTGAAAGGCCACTGGGATTTTGAAATTATTTGTTATAAACATTATTGCAGCTGAAACTTGACTAATACAGATCATATCTTGTAGTTCTGGATCCCTAACACTTGGCTCAGTGCCTAGCAAATAGTTGCTGAATGAGTAAAGGAAGGACTTCATGAAGGTTTGAGTAATTCTCTTGCCTTACCTACCTCAATGGTATTTCAATTGTTAGATAAGGGTACTTGGGAGTCAAATCCAGCATTTGTGGACTAGTTTTCTTCAGTTCAAAATTGGAGGCAGATGTCTCAATAATATATATGCCTTTCAACAGGCAGAGGTCTAGTTGGAGGGGAAAGAAATGATGTAAAACATAGCCACAATACTACCAGAAAAGCACTGTACATGTCTCGCTACTGTGGAGAAGAAAGACTTTCTCTGCATATGAATGTCAGGTCTGAATAAAACAAACAGTCCTTAGTTTATCCTTTTTGGTGTGTGTTTTTACACTAGCTCTTAGAGCACCAAGGAAATGGTAGTGGTGTGGTTTGGGATTGGCAACAAGCAAAGAGAGGCAGCAGAAATGAAGAGGTGGATTAAAAGGAGTAGAAACCTTGAAGAAAAAATTTTGTAGATGGAGGGAGAAGGAATTACACATGAGAATATGACTGCCTTTTGAGGATGCTGTAAGCAGAGTGGTCTGGGGGTGGAAAGAGAGATGGGGTTTTACAATAAAAGAGAGTGATGCAGGCAAGCAGATGGACTTGTTGCTGAGGTGAGGGAGGCCTTAGATGAAGGTGGAGGGGGAATCAAACTAACATGAGTGTCTTGGGTGAGCTGCCGATTAGTAATTTAGGACATTTTTGAGATATTGTAACCTAGAGAACTATTTATTTTTAGGGAAAAATACTAGGTATTCTATTTTTTTAAAAAAAGATTATGAGTAATCGTCCTTGAAAACAAAAAAACACTTTTAGAAATTGTTTTTGCCTCTTTTTTTTTCCTTCAGGGCCACACTGGCATATGGAAGCTTCCTGTTGAATCAGAGCTGTAGCTGCTGGCCTGTGCCGCAGCAATGCAGGATCTGAGCCATGTTTGCGGCCCTCACTGCAGCTCACGGCAACACCGGATCCCCAACCCACTAAGTGAGGCCAGGGATCAAACCCACGTCCTCATGGTTACTAGTCGGATTCATTTCTGCTGAGCCACAAGGGGAACTCCAAGAACTTGTTTTTTAATGCTGCCCTAATCCTAGTGGGAGAAATCCTGCTTTTTACAGTTTAAGGAGGATTTGGAATTTGGACAAATACTGATTGAATTTCTCTGGGATAGAGCTTAGAACTGGATCTGATTAGCTTTTTGATTACTTTAAAAATATACCGAATTTTATTTTCTTTTTGTGTCTTTAAGACTAAGGAAGGGAAGAAAAATTATGCCCTGAGTAATGGAAGATATTGTCAGTCAGATTGCTGGGGGGTGGGGTAGGTTTCAGAAGCAGGTTCTTGCAAGACTATTTTTTCCTTTTTGCTTACTCACAGGGTTTGGAACATGGTTGTTTTGGTATGAAAAATAATTTTATTGGACTTAGTGATCGATTACAAGCAAAGTGCTTACTAATGTGATTTTGATTCTTTGGCATTTCTAATCAATAATACTTGAAGCATAAGAAAGGAGTCAGATGTTAGCTATCTTGGGCTTAGTTATCTTGAAAAGGCAATTAGCAATCCTTTGTTGTGAATGCATTTTGATCAAAGGGTATGAAGTCTTATGGCTCAGTGGTAAATACCTTCAACTTGACATTTACAGTTTGTGTATCCTGGCAGAGTAAGTGTTCTAGGATATTTTGAACATTGTAGGCAAATATCTATGATTTTTTTTTTTTTACCAGTCAGTTGTGTTGTTTCAGTTTGTTTTTTAGGTTTTTTTTTTTTTTGCATTTTAGGGCCAAACCTGTTGCATATGGAGGTTCCCTGGCTGGGGGTTGAATCAGAGCTGCAGCTGCTGGTCTATACCACTGACACAGCAACAGAGGATCCAAGCCGCATCTGTGACCCACACCACAGGTCACTGCAATGCAGCATCCTCAACCCACTGAGCAAGGCCAGGGATCAAACCTGCATCCTTATGGATACTAGTTGGGTTTGTTACTGCTGAGCCATGATGGGAACTCCCTATTGTTTCAGTTTGAAAGAGATATCAGGTGATTAAGTGAACAATGTTATTGATAATCTCATTTAACAACTTTGAACAGGTGTCACAAACCAGGATTGGTTGATTTCTTTCATTTTATTTACTCCTTTCTTTTCCTCTTCCTTTCTCCCTTCCTTCCTTTTCTGTAGTCCTTTTTTTTTTTTGACTGTTTTTTAATTCTGGAAGTCTATTAACATATGTTTGAGTATTCACTTCAGTTGTTCCCAAACTTCTTAGAAGCTAGTCTTCTAAACCTTATCCCTCCACTTGCTTTCTGATTGCTTATTTAAATCTCAATTTTGATTCTGAAGAGAATGCATTTTTAAAAAATAAGCCTGTTTTAAAATCAAATGCATATGTTCATGTCTATCCTACAAAAGATAATAAAGACATCAGATAAAATTGTAGGTATTTGTCATCTTTATATAGACTCAACATGTGAAAAGGCAGGTTTATAAAATTAGTGAATAAATATTTGCCAAGTAAAATGATGACTTTAAAAAATGATTCATAGTAGCATTTACATAGTCAAAGCAACAAAAATTTGAAAGGACCTTAACAGTTACTACTATATATCCAGTGACTGAATTGCCTTACTAAATTTCATTATTAATTTGCTTATCCTTAGTTGTCTATAGTGACATGGAACTCACCAATACCAGAGGCAGTCTCCCCACCACCCCCCGCAATTTTGTTTTTACTATTATGCCGTATTATTATTTTAAATGAACAGATTCTTTATATCTGTTCTCTCACAACTTTTACCTATTTCTTATAATTTTACTTATTGCTTTTGCTTGGCCCTCGTAATAAAAGGAGGTTAATTAGCTGAAGACAGTGTCATTTTCAAAAATTTGCAAGTGAGATATTTGGAATGTAGAGAAGATATATGATTTACCTAAAATCTCATACGAAATTAATGAATTCCTGATTCCCAGTCTCTCTTTACTTTGTGTGATTTGAGTAACAAATTTCCGTTTACATTTAGCTGTTAGGGAATCATAGCTTGCAATGTGAAATGTGAAAGAGTATGAATGCACCCTGCAACCTAGAGAACATGAATCTGAGGTCTGAGTGCAAAAAAAAAAAAAAAAAAACCCACAAACTTCCAGAATCTTCCATCAGGTCCTACACTGTGTTTTCAAACTGTATTTGGAGTCATTGCTTCAGTGTAATGCTTTGTATCTCTGTAGAGGAGTATAGTTAGTCTTTCATGAGAAGACCAAGAGAAGATATAGATGCCCAAATATCTGGCTGCTTTCTGGGTACTATTGATTCGGCATATTGATGGTCCATTATCTGAGAATAAGAAGGATCTCATTCTTTGACTTTTTGCCCACTCCCTGCCCAGAGTCCTAAGACATTTTGTTCTTTCGTTTTTAAATTGTAGGTGGATAGTTTGTTGAGAGTGTTCCCTCTGGATTTTAATTTTGGAAGTGTCCTAAGTGAATTGAAAGCAAAAGGAATTCTAGCTAAGAGCAATGGGCAGATGTCTCATGTTTTTGTCTGTAATGATACAAGGTTTGACCTTGAGTCTGTGTTATTGCTAAAGGAGTAGTCACACACTCTCACCACCTCTGGTTTTTGGTATAAAATAGTAATAATGGTGCTAGGAGAAGTAGGAGTTTAGACTAGCAAGAGATTTTTCATATTTTGTGGGACTTTTTTTTTTTTTGTCTTTTGTCTTTTTAGGGCTGCACCCACGCATATGGAGGTTCCTAGGCTAGGGGTCTAATCAGAGCTGTTGCTTCCAGCCTACACCATAGCTCATGGCAATGCCAGATCCTTAAACCACTGAGCAAGGCCAGGGATCGAACCTGCAACCTCATGGTTCCTAGTCAGATTCGTTTCCGCTGTGCCACATCAGGAACTCCTTTTTTTTTTTTAACTATATAATGATTTCTTTATATTTCCATCACAGCTAAAAGGAGCTATTTGGTTAGCTTGTGTGTATTTATTTTTGCATGTGAAAAAGACTCCATGCAGCTCCATTTCAGGAACAAGCTGTTTAATAATATAATGCTGAAATTGTATGCTTGTTTTGATTGTTAGAGCAATTTTTCTGTTTTGCTGAATTTTTAGTTCCACTGTCATCTGAATAAAATTAAAATGTTTCTTTATTTAATTATGTATGTCCTTGAATGGATTTTAAGAGCAAATGTATTCATAATGTGAAGCAATGTAGGAAAATAACAATACAGTGATAGAGAATTTTTGGCTGATCAGGTTGATCCTTAGTCATAGTTGAGAATGTTTTTTCTTTGCTTTCTTTGTTTTTGTGTGTGTGTGTGTATTTTATGCAAAGCTGTATGTACTGTGGGTTAATGTAGTGGGGTGAGTGGTCCATAGAGGAAAGTGCCTAGATCTTTAGGACATCTTCCCTTTGTCTGTCTTACTGGCTTCTCAGTGACACTAGCAGGGCTGATATTTTAGCCATGTTTTAAGAACTGTCTACTCAGATAGGAAGAGAGTCAGAATTATCTCCCATGTCACAAACCAAGCCATTGTTTAGGCTTATCATGCTGTTAACTTGAACATCAGTGTTCCAGAAGTTTTATTATTTTCTTCTTCTTCTTCTTTTTTTTTTTTTTTTTTTCATCTTTTTGCCTTTTCTGAGACCGCTCCTGTGGCATATGGAGGTTCCCAGGCTAGGGGTCTAATTGGAGCTGTAGCCACCAGCCTATGCCACAGCCACAGCAACGTGGGATCCGAGCCGAGTCTGCAACCTACACCACAGCTCATGGCAAAGCCGGATCCTTAACCCTCTGAACAAGGCCAGGGATTGAACCTGCAACCTCATGGTTCCTAGTCGGATTTGTTAACCACTGAGCCACTACGGGAACTCTGAGAAGTTTTGTTATTTTCTCATATTTACTTAGTTAGAACAGAGACTATCTTCTCTTCGAATTAAGGACCTTGAGGATATTCATTCAGTCTTTACCTATTTGGCTTCACAGGCCAACAGGTCCAATTGTTGAGCCTTTTAGTTTAGCAGCTTTGCAGCTGGCAGAAATGCTGGGGATATGGGTTTTCTTCATTTTTGTGGCAGTTGGAAAGTTTTGTATGTGTATATACCCACAGTCTAGTATATTGAAATAGTAATCATTCTCTCTTTATATCTCTGGAAAACAGAAAGTTAAAATCTATGTTTTTTGTTTTAGATTTCAGCCAAAAGTTGAGTGGAAAATGAAGGTAGTTGTTTTATGAAAATATACACTTGTATTTGTAGGAGTTAAGATTCTTAATACCTTTGTTAGAGAGTAATTCAGCCATAAGTCTTTCAGCAGTAGCTACATTTAAATTATATTTCCATTTGGCAAGCATTTAATTTTTACAACAGTGTTTGTTCCTTTTACTGTTCCACACATCATATTTTTTTCCAAGTCAGATCCCACTCTTTGCCATTAATCATTTATCTTAGGGTAAAGTAAATCTGCCTGCTGCAGGTCATACTATGGGCTGCTCCTGTTTCCCTCCTAAAGTGAAGTGGCCTGGACTTACTGAGACTGGGATTAGTCAGTCATAGAGATCACCTCAGAGCCTGCAGTTGATACTGGATATAGTAGCTGGTTGTATGAAGAAGAGAATTAGCATGTACCACTTCTTACACACCCTGTTCACCTACCCATCCTCAGTAAACATCAACCCTTTCCAAACTTTTTGAGATTTTCAAATCTTGATGTGATTAATTTTAATCGGCAGACAACTTTGCAGCATGTCCCTCTGGTAGAGGGAGGCTGACTCAGGTCAGTTTAAGAATAAAAATAGGAAGTGCTAATATCCACAGAGTATTTATATAATGTGTTGCCATGTTTGTCATCCTTTTCTTCCCTCTGTTCCTTTTAAATCGAGATTTGCTTTCTCTTGGCCCTTCCCAGAAATTGTTCGTACATGGAATAGGCAGATGGTGGGCTGAGCTTTGAGAGACCTAAAAGGGCACATTGTGCCTCAGCGTTTTTCTCTAGCACAGATGCCTATTTGTGCATTTGTATCTAGTAAACCTTCACTTATTGCAGTCAGATCTTAATTTTTAGTGTAGTTCAATACTTTTCCTTTTTACAGTTTTCCATTCTTGAGTTCTTATGTAGTTGACTCACCTGACTGCAAAGTATTCATCTTCATCCTCTCTGCATATCTAGGTCAATAGGTAAAGAAGGAGGAAGTCACAGAACTCCCAAACAAAATAAAGCAGCTGGATTGAGTTTTGGGGAGTTGGGAGTCATTTGGCAATATTAAGAAATGAGAGACAGGATTTCAATTGTGGAAGGACAGTCTGTGATTCATCTCTACACCTCTGGACCTTATTTGAGGCTTTCCCAGAAGAAATCATGAAGGAGAGTGGAATTCTACACCCAGTGTAATATGTTCCTTCCCTTTGTGACACTCACTGTAATTTAATTTTGCCTATTCTGTTTGAGTGTCAGTCAGCTTCAGAGCTGTTCTTTTATTTATCTGTTCTTTCATATAGTCTTTTTTTTTAAATCAAAGTATAGTTGACTTACAGTGTTTTTTCAATTTCTGTTGCACAGCAAAGTGACTTAGTCACACACAGTTCCCTGTGATGTACAGTAGAACCCCATTGCCCATCTATTCCAAATGTAACATTTTGTATCCACCAACCCCAAACTCCCCATCCATCCCACTCCCCCCCACTGCTGCCCCAGCAACCACAAGTCTGCTCATATATTTATTTTTTTCCATTTTAATGGCAAAAAAATCAAGAGAATTTAGTTCGAATAATCTAGAAAAGTTGATCCCTCAAAAAAAATGCCCAAAGTACCAGAATGAGGCTTTTCTTTAGTCCTGCCTACTCAAATATTAGAAACAAAGAAGATATCCTAAGATAATTTTACCCTTAGGAAGTATCCCAAACACCATCTTCTCTAAGGCCTCTTAACTTCCTGAGATTTTGTTCTATAAATTATTCCCTCTATAAATAATTTCAATCTCCTTTACTTCTTTTGCCTTATCCTGCAAACATACTTAAATAGCTTTGGTTACAAATAAAATATTTCTTTGGTGCTGTGTTTCAAACAGACAGTATTTTCTCTTTTTCAGTATAGTGTTACAAGGTCAAATTTTGGAACCAGAGAGCTTAGTTTGAATTTCAACCATTCCAATTACAAGCTGTGTGACCTTGGGCAAGTTACTAGAAAACAAAAATGTCTGTGTGCCTCCATTTCCTCATTTGTAAAATGGGGATAATAATAGTACCTATCTCATAGTGTTATAAGGAATAAATGACTAAATGTAAAGCACATAGAATAGTATGTAGCACTCGTTAGCTTTATTTAAATATTTGTTATTATTAATACCTTTACAGATAATCTTTACTACTCTTAATTTTTGTCTGTAGGACTCATTACATTCCAACATACTATGTGATTGATTGCTATGTTTTTTTTTCTTCCTGTTTTCTCTCTTCCTCCTGCTAAATTATAATCTCTATGAGGACAAGGAATTTTTTATATTCTCTTCATTGCTGTTTATCCTTTGTGCTTAGCACATAGCAGGTATTCAATAATTATTTGTGGAGTGAACTCATTGTCATCTCTCTCCTACTGATCTATTGAAATTCCTCTGTCAGAGGTTATTAGTAACTGCAAACCTGTGAACTGTCTTTAATACCTCCCCCTCTCTTACTCACAGTATCTAATCAATGATGACATCAGGTTAATTGTACTGCCAAGTATCTCTCAAATCCATCTGTGTTCTCCCAGATGCACTGCTACTACCTTTAATCCTCACCACCATCTGTTGCCTGAGTCTTGTAATAGACCTCTAATTAATTTTTCTTGATCAATTTCTGTGTCTTTCAACCCATTCTCCATATATTAGCCAAAGAAAGTTTTAAAAATGTAAATCAAACAATACCATGCTCTAAAAATCCTTTATTAGCTTCCTATTGTCTTATAGAGTAAAACGCAAAATTCAATGGTCTACATGAAATTGTAGTATCTGATCCTATAGTTAAATAGTTAACATTTGACCCAACAGTTCTGTTCCTAGTTGTATACCTAAGAGATTGAAAATGCCTTAGCATAAACTTGTACACAAGTGTTTTACAAGCGTTAGTCATAGTAGCTAAAAAATAGTATCAGACCAAATGTCCATCAGTTGATAAATGAATAAATTAATATTATCTATATAAAGGAATATTATTCAGCTATAAAAAGCAATGAAGTACTGATACATACTACAACATGGATGAACCTTTGTTTGTGCTAAGAAGCCAGAAACAAAAAGCCACATATTATATGATTCTATTTACATGAAATGCCCAGAATAGGCAAAAGTATAGAGATAGAAAATAAATTAGAGGTTGCCAGGGTTTGGGAGGAGGGGACAGTAATTGCTAATAGATACTGGACTTCTTTTTGGGATGTAAAATGACAAAAATAATGCAATTCAGCAATAAGTTTGAAGTCCTTCATTCAAGGGAAAACAGTCCATGGATTGGGAGAGTACAGTGCTTCACAAGCAGTAGAATACTATTCTCAAGGGATTTTGGGTAAAAGCAAGTTTTATGGAGAGTTAAAGGCAATGTGGAAAAAGGCATGATTGGCTTGGAGATTGAGGATTTCCTTATAAGACTAGCAGGTCCTATTTTCTAGGGTAAGCTTTAATTCACTAAAGCTGCATTGGAGGATTATAATTGGCATTATGTTAGATTTTCTTGACAAGTATTTCCTACTGATGTAGGTTTACTTATGTTCAGATTTGTGATAGGAGCCAGGCCACCTGGGGTGGCCTCCATTTTGTGGGTCAACATATATAAATTAACTATTAGGGGTGATGAAAATATTCCGAGATTAGTTTGATGGTTGTATAACTTTGTAAATATGTTAAAAAAAAAAACACAGTGAATGGTATACTTTAAAAGGGTAAATTTTATAGTAATTTAATTACATCTCAATTTTTTAAAAGTTTAGTCCTTGCCTATCCTCTAATCTCATCTCCTGACACTTTCTCACTTGCTATATATATTCCAGCTACAATGGTCTTCTCTGTTTCCCAAACATGCCATGTTCTCTCTTATCTCAGGATCTTTGCATATGCTCTTCTGTGTTATAAAACTCATTTCCCATCTTCCTTACCTAACTCATTCTTGTTAATTATTCAGGATGTAGAGGTGAAACACTACTGCTTCCTTCTTTCAGGAAGCCATCCTTGACTCCCTTCAAATTATGCTTGTTCTCTCTCTATACATTACCCAGAGTATCTTGAACTTCTCCATTAAAATTGCATGATCATATCTGTCCTTAAGATTGGCTCAATATACCATAAGCTCCATGAGATCAGAGACCATACCTATCTTTGCTTATTCTTCTCTCTCCCTCATCCCTTCTTCAAAACCAACAAATATTTATTGGGTAGATGCTATTGTGCCAGGCCCAGTGCTTGCTGCTAGGGAATACAATAGTGACTAAAAGAAGCAATGTCTATGCCTGCATGAAGCTTAGTTTTTAGGGGAATATAACAATTAAAGAAGAAAACAAATAGATAAAGTACATTATCTCATTGTTTCATCCCATTTTTCATACATTTAACATCTATGTAATTAGGGTGTGTCTTAGAATCAGTGTAATAAGGAAGCATTTTCTTTCTTTTTTATTAACATATAAAATATTGTGCTCTGCAATTGAAGATGTCTTAGATTTGATGAAATGGGATAGTTACCAAATATGTTAAATGCTGGAAAGGGAATAAATAAAGTGATATGAAAGATGCTAAGTTTTGAGGACAGGCTATATTCTCAATATTTAGAATCCTGTTTGGTACCCAGTATAAATATATCATGAACTCATTCTCTTTTCCATCTTTCTGAATAACCTCTGCCCCTCACCCCCCACCCCCAAATATTTGCTGTCTTATTTAAGGACACTTAGTTGCCAAAGCTAGAAACCTGTGTTGTATACCTTATTTTTGCCCTGAATCTTTTAGTATACAGCTGATCTCCAAGTGCTGTTAAAATCAATGTTCTAGATATCTTCCACATCCCTCAACTGCCTACCACTCCCACAACTACTGCCTTTTAATATTAGGCATTCATTGTTTATTGATTTAACTATTGCAGTAACCTAATTTAGTCTGCTTTATTTCTCCAACCAATTCTCTACAGTGCTAATAAAGTGATCTTCATATATTGCCAAACTGTTCCTCACTCATCACCCTTCATTACCAAAGAGCCATAACACTTTATATGTATTTTGGTTTATAGTCATTATCACACTGTAGTATCTTCTCTAAGTCTCAGGAGGGCAGTGATCATTTCTACTTCAGTTCTGTAAGGTGCGTGTGGAGAAAAAGAGAACAAGCCGGGTGTTCAGGCAAAGAGAAGAAAATTTATTAAAGGGAAAGGAGAGGGTGACTGCCCCTTGAAAAAGCCAGCTCCTGCCCCCTGTGGTGGGTCCTTATACCCTGCAGATGGGAAATTGGATTCCCCGAAGTGGGGGGTTGGGGTGGGGTGGGTGGTTAGTTTATCTTTCGCCTGCTACTGGACTTGGGAGGTCATGTAGTCATGAGAAAGCCGGAGGTATCTCACAGTAGGGTGGTCTCGTAATCTTGAGAAAGCCAGAGGTGTGTGGTGTCCCATGGTAGCGGGGTCTTGTAGTCTTGGGAAAGTAGGCACCAACGGCGAAATCAATTCGCTTGAGCAAGGTGATCCATCTCATGGGTCACTGTGCCCTCATATTTTATTTGCGAGGTCAGCACAATGAACCATTTTAACAATGAGCCCCCATGTAGCCCCTAACAAGTTCACCACAGTGGATACTCAATGAATGCTTGTTGAATAAATGACTGTTAGGCTTTCCCCTTTTAACCTCAGCCATCAGAACATCAACATGGAAGTTTAAATGTGGGAAGTTTAGGTGATTTTCTGGTTAAACTGAATATTCTCAAATGTAGCCCTTGTCGTCTTTAGACACTCTCAGTCTCTGAACTTCTGTATAGTGTATCAATTTTCTTGGCATTTCTAATTTTCTTTTTATTTGGGTGGTGGTAGTAAATAAAAGCATCAAACTAATAGCCCCCGTGAGTACACACCAACTCATAACATGTCCTTTTTTTGGACATATAAGGCTCCTGCTCCACCCTGTCCCCATGGGAATCAGTAGTGAAGCATAGTGGCAGTAATAGGAGACTTAAATTGTCATCCTGATATGGGCATTCAGTGGAATAACTTTCTTAAGTAGAAGGAATTTTTTATGCCTTTTAAAAGGTACCTGTTATATTAGAATCACCTTTCAAAATGCAGCTAGTATGTGAAACTTGAAATGATAGAACCAAAATGAAGTGGAAAAGAGTAGGTTGAGTGCTTCCGTGAGTTGCATAACAATAGTCTCTCTTCTTCCCCAGAGCTCACCATGAATGATTAAAAATCATCCCTCAGGGTCTTGGCTTGAATCTCCTGCTTGTAACAGGAGGTTTGTGAGTAAAAGAACAGCTGCCCATCTGCTAGGGAAATGAAAGGAAGTAAATCAGACTTATCCATTTTATGCTGAAGATCCATGTTATCTGAGGTAGCTTTTTTTTTTTAACAATTTTTACCTTTATTTAAGTGAAAATATAGTTTATTTTCTATATTTTCAGAAGCAAAAAAAAAAAACAAAAACAAAAAACAAAAATCTTAGTTTCTTAAAAATGAATTAATCTCAGTGGAGCCTTTGAATAATTAGTGACCTGACTAATTTTTTTGAGGGGATTGTTTATTTTGTTTATTTTTTTACGCACAAAAAGGTGTGCATAATTAATACACACATCTTGATGAGTTTGGAGATAAGTATACACCCATGAAACCATGACTGCAATCTATGACATTAACTATCCATCACCTCCAAAAGTGTCCCTTGGCCCTCTATCTATTATTATAATTTTTTGTGACAGGAATACTTAACATAAAATCTATCCTCTTAGCAAATTTTTAAGTGTACAGTACAGTATTGTTAACTATAGCCACTATGTTGTACAGTAAGTCTCTATGGCTTATCATCTTGTATAACTGAGAATTATACCCTGGTTCATTTAAAAAATTAATGTTTTTCTTACTACAGAAATAATGCATGTACATTTTAGACAATTAAAAAACTCAGACAAGCAGAAATAGGAAACAAAGCACTGTAAGCTCACCAGAGAATGTTAACATTTTGATATGTGTATATAGCATGTGTATATATATATGTATGTATATTTGTAACAAAATTGGATCATACTGTGTAACCTGCTTTATTTACTCAGTGTTTATAACATGAATATCTTTCCTTGTCAATAAATGTATATGTACAACCTCATTTTAATGACTACATAGTAATAACTATGTAATTTTTCATTCCTGTATTATGAGATTTTTAGTTTGTTTCCAGTTTTCTAGCATTATTTAAAAAAATCTGTTTTTGCACATTTATACTTATTTTTTAGGATAAACTACTCTGTAAGTTAGGATAGGCTAGGTTACGTTTTGACAACAAACACCTGAAAACATCTATAGCTTAGAACAACAAGAGTTTATTGCTTGCTCATGCTACAACTCTGTTACAGGTTGACAGGATAGTTCTGATTATTAAGTAGAGACACAAACTTACTGAGACTCCTTCATTTTCTGACACTCTCTCAGCACGTGCTTTCATGAATACCTTGGCAGGAAATGAGAATATAGAAATTTGCTTATTAGCTCTCATGTACTTTTGCCTAGAAGTGAAACATAGTTGCTCATATTTCACTGGGCAGAACTAGTTATATGGACACATTTAACTTCAAAGAGGTGGGGAAATATGTGCTCCCATTTGCTCCAAAGTAGAAGAGAACCAGATATTGTCTCCCGCAATAGCTAAATGGTGATTTAAGTGCTGAAATAGCTATTAGAATATGCACTAAATGTGAATGTGTTATTTATTTAAAAATTACTCTCCAGGAGGATGATAACATTTTATCTTCTAATTGTTAGTGATTAAGGAACTTTCCCAACATGTTCCATCTTCCAATCAGTTATATAATTTTAAAATATCTTTGACACTTTCATGAGCAAAAATGACGTCTATTTTTTTTAATTTTTCTTTCTTGATTATTAAGGTAACCATTTTGATATATTTATGTGGCCTGGTTCATCTTGATGGCTTTAAGGAAACTGTTTTTTGGTTTTTTTTTTTTGGTCTTTTTAGGCCTGCACCCATGGCATATGGAGGTTCGCAGGCTAGGGATCAAATGGGAGCTGTAGCTGCCGGCCTATACCACAGTCATAGCAATGTGGGATCCAAGCCCTGTCTGTGACCTACACCACAGCTCGTGACAGTGCTGGATCCTTAACCCACTGATTGAAGCTAGGGATTGAACTTGTGTCCTCATGGATACTAGTCAGATTCGTTTCTACTGAGCCACAAGGGGAACTCCAAGGAAACTTAAAAACAAGACTTTGAACATGATGCAGTGATTTTGTTATATTTGGAGTGATTGTGATAGTGGAATGCATCTTAAAAATATAAATTGCTATAGACATGGTACTCTTTTGGCTGTATATTTTTTTCTCTGTGTTACATTAGAGATTTTTATTTCATTAAAGTATAGTTGATTTACAATGCTGTGCCGATTTTCTGCTGTACAACAGAGTGACCTAGTCATACACATATTCTTTTTTTTTTAACTATTATTTTCTTTCATGGTCTGTCCCAGGAGATTGGATATAGTTCCCTGTGCTATATAGTATAGGACCTCATTGTTTATCCATTCTAAATGTAATAGTTTGCATCTACTAACCCCAAATTCACAGTCCATGCCACTCCCTCCCCCATCTCCCTTGGAAACAAATCTGTTCTCTTTGTCTGTGAACCTGTTTGTTTTGTATATAGGTTCATTTGTGCCATATTTTAGATACCACCTATATATGTCAAATACCACCTATTTGTCCTTCTCTTTCTGACTTACTTCACTTAGTATGATAATCTTTAGTTACATCCAAGTTGCTGCAGATGACATTATTTCATTCTTTTTATGGCTGAGTGGTATTTCATTATATATATGTATCATGTTTAATCCATTTATCTGTCGATGGACATTTAGGTTGTATCCCTGTCTTGGCTATTGTGAATAATGCTGTGATGAACATATGGGTGCATGTATCTTTTTGAATGAAAGTTTTGTCTGGATATATATGCCCAGGAGTGGGATTGCTGGATCATATGGTAGTTCTATATTTAGTTTTGTGAAGTATCTCCATACTGTTTTCCATAATAGTTGTACAATTTACATTCGCACCAGTATAGGAGGGTTCACTTTTTCTATACCCTCTTTAGCATTTGTTATGTGTAGACTTATTAATGATGACCATTCTGACTGGTGTGAGGTGGTATACTCATCATATTTTTGATTTGCATTTTTCTAATAATTGGTGATATTGAGCATCTTTTCATGTGTCTATTGGCCATCCATATGTCTTCTTTGGGAAAATGTCTGTTTAGGTCTTCTGTCCATTTTAGGTCTTCTGCCCATTTTTCAATTGGGTTGTTGTTGAGTTGTAAAAGTTGTTTGTATGTTCTGGAGATTAAGCCCTGGTTGGTTGCATTGTTGGCAAAAATTTTCTCCCCTTCTGTGGGTTGTCTTTTTGTTTTATTTATGGTTTCCTTTGTTGTGCAAAAACTTGTTAGTGTGATTAAGACTCATTTGTTTACCTTTGTTTTTATTTCTATTGCCTTAGGAGACTAACCTAATAAAATATTTGTACATGTATGTCAGAGAATGTTTTGCCTATGTTCTCTTCTAAGAGTTTTATGGTATCATGTCTTACGTTTAAGTCTTTAAGCCATTTTGAGTTGATTTTTGTGCATGGTGTGAGGGTATATTCTAGTTTCATTGTTTTACATGCAGCTGTCCAGTTTTCCCAGCACCACTTACTTACTGAAGAGACTTTTTCCTATTTTATACTCTTGCTTTCTTTGTTGAAGAGTCATTGGCTGTAGGTGTGTGGGTTTATTTCTGGGTTCTCTATTCTGTTCCATTGATCTGTATGTCTGTTTTTGTACCAATATCACACTGTTTTGATTACTTTAGCTTTTTAGTATTGTCTGAAGTCAGAGAGTTATGCCTCCTGCGTAATAAATGAAATAAAAAAAATAGAAAAGATCAACAAAACTAAAAGCTAGTTCTTTGAAAAGATAAAACTGATAAATTTTTAGCCAGACTCATCAAGAAAAAAAAGGAGAGTGCCCAAATTAATTATTTTATAGAAGGAGAGTTAGAGACAAATCTTCCTACTTCAGAATCTTGGGGAAAGGCTAGTCTGACTTAAATTGGAATTTAAAAATATAGTTTAACTTTTAAATGTAGCACAGGTTAAAGATTGATATAAGTGAGTGCTAATAAACAGAATGAGGTAATTTAATGAAGACATTAAAATTCAGACTACCTCTACATCAATAAACCATAAACAAAAGATCCTATTAATATGCATGAGTTAATTACAGAACCCAGCTCAAAGCATATTGGAGGTATTCTTAATTTATTGGTTTTTTTTTGGTTTATGAAACCTCCGGCTTTTAGACTTGAATCATCCTTTTAAATGAGACCTAGAACTTTTTTTTTTGTCTGTACTGATGGAAGTTTTATTTTAAATGTGGTAATACTGTTCAATAGATGGGGTAAAATGAGATTTGTGTTCCTCCACACTCCTCCACAAATGAAGTGGCTTTGGCTGTGTTTCTTTGCCCTCTACTCTCTTAAAATGTAAACAACTTGGAAAAGTTAACAAAGGAAAGCAACATACGCAAAGTTGTACTTAGGATTTTTAATGATATCTGAATTACCACAGATATCAAATTTTTTAATGTCAGCCACAGTCATTTTCACTGTGCCTCATGAATGCCAAATGTATCTATATCCTTGTGATTTTTTCTAATGCCTCTTTCTCGCTTAGGCTACCATTATCCTCCTCTTTGCTTCTCTGAATCTTAAATGTTCTTTAAGATTCCACTGGTTTCATCTTGTCCAGGAAGTCTTCTCTGACCATCCCAGCCCTCACTAATCTTGCCTTCCATTCAGCAAGTAAAGTCATTTCCTCTCTGTACCTGTTAACTTAGCACACACTAACTTGTCTCATTCTTTGACTTGGTATGTATTTTTCTTATCACCTCTCAGTGCCCAAGCCACATGGTGGACTTCTTAAAGTAGAGGCCATCTTAAATCTCTTTGACTCCCATCTCCCTCAGAAGATATCTTGTTTATAGTAAGTGATCAGTAAATATTTCTTGGTTGACTGTCATCATCACTTAACTCTAACAGTCTTAGGGAACTCAATTACATTTAGGCATATAGTTCCCATAATAATTGGCTAAGGAGTTGCACATTCAGTCAGAAACCTTTTAAGCCATTAAGGTTTTTTAAGTTTTAAAATATATAATTTAGTAGACAATGAGATTAAGGAGGGACTCATACAAGAATGTCGAATTACTTTTCTATTGCTTAGGTCCTGTCCAAGAAAGCTCCTCAGCTTATTGTGAATTCATAATGCTTCTGTTTTTTGAATAATACAATGAGATATGTTTTAATTAATTGTAAGAAAAATATCATTCTAAAGGAAGCAGTTTCTAAAGTATACTTATATCCATCTCTGGACATATTTTGAACCTAATTTGAACTGGAGATTATTGCGATAATCCAGTAAGACCTTTTATCCTACAAATGTATATTCTTACCAAATTTTCATGTTAAGCCAATATGAATTATTTCTTCTTTCCTCTACAGTCTTGACCTTGGGGTAGATATTTGGGTTCTTTATGTCTTGGCAATGATGTGAGTATGTTTATAAAATTTATAATTGAAAGTTGGAAATTCATCAGAATTATCTAGTGTTTTCAAAGAGAAAATAAGTACCCTCATATTCTAATATGACCTAGCTTAAGAATTCAAAAAAGTAGCTTTGATTCAAAAGGACCATTCTTTTGTGCTTATATAGACAAGGATTATGATTGGATTGCTTAAATTGGAAGTCTCCAATAGGGAAGCAGTTTTATATCTTTGATTGAGTAGCAGTTGTCTTTTAGAATTTCAGAAATGCATATGACTTGAAATGATCATTAAATAATAGCTTGGAGTTAAGTGGCTGCTTCTAGGCTCAAAATAAACCTACTTCTCTGTTAACATCTTGGGAGGATCAAGATGAGCCCTGTGTTTTTTGAGTTAGTCTCTCCATTGGCCTACATTGGCTAAAATAAAAAAGGAACCCATTATGCTTGAGGTAAGACCATCCTTGGCCTCTTGTTGGCTGGAGTCAGTAGTGTGCCTAGGTGCCTTCTGATGGCTCAGAGTAAGACTGTTCCTCTATGGAACTTGATACCTTTGTGAACAGGATTCAAATGTGTACCCCTAAGTTGTGCATGTTTCTATTAAGAAGCTTATTTTTCCTCTGCTTCCTCAGATAAACTAATAGCTTACCTCCCCTACCCCCACTCCATTTGCAGTAAGAACACTGGGACTAATATAATTATGTTATTTATCTCTTTATTTTAGTCATCACAAAATGTCCAGGTGATCCTTTGTCCCCCCAACCCTACTGTGAATATCCTTCCACAAACCCCTTTTCTAATCCTATCTTTTCTTTTCCCCCAACTGCCTTTCACTGAGCCCTCTGGAGCTCATGGTTTGTCATTAGCAAAATCTCCTAAATCCTTAGCTGTCTTTCTGAAAGCTCTTTTTCCTTTTGCTTTAGTTGAAAGCTGGATCTCTCCTGAGGATACTGCGTCCCCTGTTGTCCTCTCATGTGATGGTTGCTTTCTTTCTTACATCCTTCACATAAATGGGCTTGGAAATGGGGTAGATGCCTTCCTTTCTCCCTATTGCTCTTTACAGGCTTTTCTTTAACCACCCCAAAACTGCCCAGCCTGGAATCCTATGTCATTAGACATTATATCCTTGATACTTTCATTGCTTAATCTATAGGTCACTTTTTCCCATTCCTTGAAGTTTTAGTTCCTGGCTATCATTCCCTCCAGGGCTACTCTCATGTATTTTCTGATGATTTTGTTAAGAGTAAAAATGATCCTTCCCATACCATTGACTTTTAAGACCTTGACTTCCACTTCTCTAAATATCTATCCTCTACCCCTACCCTTTAGACACTTATTTCTATGGTCATACTCCACACCCTGTCATTAACAATTACTATAAGCCATCAGTAACCCCAGTTTTAGGCATCTCATTTTCTGAGGGCTAAATCTTCTCTTTCTAGCCTACCTTCTCTAGTACCCAGCTCCAACAATATTTTAACTCCACCAGGGCTTAAAATCCATTGATCCTACCATTGTTTTACTGTCCCTTAAACTTCTCAAGTCTTTACTTCTTTTTTAGCTTAAATGTCATGGACAATTATTATAAATTCTTCCTGGCATATACCCTTGATTCTGTCATCATTTTTCTCATTTTTATAGTTTTCTCCTAACTATAAATATAATATAAATAAGTATAAATTGTTAACAATGCATTTAACGATCTTCTTCTATGCCCACCTAACCTACCTTCTCACCTCTTTGGAAAAAATGTTCTTGCTCCTATCATAGGCAATCTCTGTACTGTTCACTAAATCCTAACTCTGCTTCTCAAGATTATTGCCCAAAATATTCATCCCTCTCTCTCCCGCATCACTTTTCTCCACTCTACTGGAAATTTCTTATCAGCATAAATATACTATTATTTTTTCTAGCCGTAAAAATGTTCTCAGGGAAACAACAAAGGAAAGGGAAGAATACCACCTAATAAATGTGGAAGGAATGAAGGAATTAAAAAGATATTTTTTGGGGAGCTGGTATGTGATCCAGCAATTCCATTCCCGGGCGTATTATCTGGAGAAAACCTTAATTTGAAAAAAAAATACATGCACCTCAGTGTTCATAGCAGAACTATTTACAATGGAAATAAATAGTTGGAAACAACCCAAGTGTCCATCAATAGACAGTTGGCTTAAGAAGATGTGGTGTAACAATGGAGTGTTACTCAGCCATGAAATGAATGAAATATTGCCATTTGCAGTAACATGGATGGACCTAGAGATTATCATACTACGTGAAGGAAGTTAGACAGAGAAAGACAAACACCATATAATATCACTTATATGTGGAATCTAAAATATGACACAGGAGTTCCCATTGTGGCACAGTGGAAACGAATCTGACTACAAACCTGACTAGTATCCATGAGGATGTGGGTTCAATCCCTAGCCTCACTCAGTGGGTTGGGGATTGGCGTTGCCGTGAGCTGTGGTGTAGGTCACAGATGAGGCTTGGATTCTGAGTTGCTGTGGCTATGGAGTAGGCTGGCAGCTTCAGCTCCAATTTGACCCCTAGCCTGGGAACTTCCATATGCCACAGGTGTGGCTCTAAAAAGCAAAAAATAAATAAATGAATAAATAAAATATGGCACAAATGAACTTATTTATGAAACAGACTTATTGACATAGAGAACAAATTTATGTTTACCAAAGGGGTAAGTGGGTGGATGAGGGTTAAATGAGGAGTTTGAGATTAGTAGATACAAAATGCTATATATAAAATAGGTAAACAACAAGGTCCTAAGATATAGCATAGGAAACTATATTCAGTGTCATATAATAAACATAATGGAAATGAATATGAAAAATAATATATATATTTATAATTTAATCACTTTGCTGTACATCAGAAACTAACACATTGTAAATCAGCTATACTTCAATTAAAATTTTTTTAAAAAAAGACACTATTTTCTAACACCCAATGTAATAATTGGTTGAGGCAAATGGCTGCTGAAAACATTGGATAAAAGGCTTTTGGGGACAAAGTTAAAAATTTTTACCCCACAGATAATTTAAAAAGTCATGGAGGGAGTTCCTGTCATGGCACAATGGAAACGAATCTGACTAGGAACCGTGAGGTTGCGGGTTTGATCCCTGGCCTTGCTCAGTGGGTTAAGGATCTGGGGTTTCCGTGAGCTGTGGTGTAGCTCATAGACATGGCTTGGATCTGGCGTGGCTGTGGCTGTGGCTGTGGCATAGGCTGGCAGCTGTAACTCTGATTAGACCCCTAACCTGGGAACCTCCATAGTCAAAGAGAAAAATGTTCCTTTGTAAAAGAGAAATCTGGTGATCAGTATCTTAATAAAATGACCAAGCTTCCTATCACTAATAGTGGAACAACCAGGAATTTTGTGCCTTGGTGCTTGATTTGGGAAAAATAAATTACACAAAATCACCTGTAAAATATTCTTGCTCCAAAATACTCTATCTAAATCTAATCAAGTCGATATATCTTAATGTTATGGAGAATGGAGGTACAAATTAAGTAATAATACAAGGAAATTATCAGACAAATCCAAAATCTGGGATGTTCTATAGGACACATGGCCTGTATTTTTCAAAAAGTCAGTGTCATATAAAAATGATGGAAATATTAGATTAAAAGAGATGAGACATAAAAATCAAATGTATTATTTGAATCTTTATTGGATCCAAGCTATTTCAAATAACAGCTATAGAATATATTTTGGGGCAGTTGGATAGGTGATCTGGTTACATCATCTCTTAATTCTGAGGCAATTTTATGGTCCTGATTTTTTATTGACCTTCTTTGAAATGTGAAGTGTAGAGTATGTAGTTTTGAATCATGGTTGCTGATACCTAGAAAATGGGAAAAACCTCACCCATATTTTGTTTTAACAATTATTACAATTTTCTTAGAAAAAAGCATTTCTGATTGCCAGGATATCTAAATATATCAAAAGAAGAACAGCAAAACTGAGGGTATCTTATTTTTTGTTTCCATGTGTCATGTATCTTATTTATCACTATCAACAACAAATATTTATTGAGCATCTACTATGTGCTAAGCACTGTTTTGCTGCTGTGATGGAGTAGTGATCAAAACATTCGTTGCCCTCCTGAAGCCTAAAATTTAGGAGACAAGACCTAAAATATACAAATATATAGTATTGTAGTTGGTGATAAATGGTTTGTAGATGAATAAAGCAAAGTGGAGTAGGAAGTGCCAAGGGATATGGTTTGCATTTCTAGGCCTTTGCCAAGAAAGTGAATTTGAGCAAAGAACTATAGTTTATCTGGGGGAGGAGTGTTCCAGGCAGAAGTAACATTCTGCAGGGAAACAATATGACTCCAATAGAATAAGCAAGAGAAGGAGTTCCCGTCGTGGCGCAGTGGTTAACGAATCCGACTAGGAACCATGAGGTTGCGGGTTCGGTCCCTGCCCTTGCTTAGTGGGTTAACGATCTGGCGTTGCCGTGAGCTGTGGTGTAGGTTGCAGACTCGGCTCGGATCCTGTGTTGCTGTGGCTCTGGCCTGGCGTAGGCCGGTGGCTACAGCTCTGATTCAACCCCTAGCCTGGGAACCTCCATATGCCGCATGCCGTGGGAGCGGCCCAAGAAATAGCAAAAAAAAAAAAGAAAAAAAGACAAAAAAAAAAAAAAAAGAATAAGCAAGAGAAAAAGCATAGTAGGAAATGAAGTCAGAGAAGTAATAGGGAAACTGAACATGTAGTGTTTTATGGGCCCTTTTAAGAATTTTGATTTTTTACTTTGAATGAAATGGGGAACTGTGGAGATTATTGAATGAAGAAGTGTCGTGATCTGACTTAAGTTTTCACAAGAGTATTCTGGCCAATATAATAAGGCGAAAAATTGGCTAAGTTAGAAGCAGTGAGACCTGTTAGGAGGCTGTTACATAATCCAGGTGAGAAATAATGGTGTCTTGTCTTTGGTAAGAGGAGACTGGAAAGAAAAGGAAAGTATAAATGAAGCCCAATCCTTATTCCCACTTCTCACTGTGTGTCATGTGGCCATAGGCCTGGCCAGTCTGGGGGTGGAGATGAGTTGAAGGGGCAGAGAAGGGATTAAAATAAGTTGAATATGATGTTAGAGTTTTAAACTGGATTGACATATAATAGCTGAAAGTGACTCAGTATTTTTGAAATAAGCCCAAGAGGCAGTAAGGGACCAGGAAAGTAATTTCTGTAGAGTTAAGGAAAGCAGTGATTAGAGGAAAAATAGAGCTGCTCATTAATCCATTTTTCTGGATTATATTCTGTGAAATTTTCCTTAGTAAATATCTGTTGGTCATGAACGCTTTCAGTCTTGTTTGTCTGAAAAATCTTTAACTTGCCTAAAGATCATTTTCTGAATACATAACTCAAGGGTAAAAGTAATTTTCCCTCAGCTCTTTTAAGATATTATCACACTATTTTCTAGTTTTTATTACTACTCTTATATAGTCCACTGTCCATCTAGGTTAACATTTTTTTTGTGTATGTATGTGCACATTCTGTCTTTTCTCTCCAGCAGCTTTTTTTTTTTTTCATTGTCTTTGCTATTCTGCAGTTTCGCTGTGATAAATTGTGGTATAGATTTCATCTTCCTTCAAATTTATGCTTCCTCTACCTGAAGACAGATTTATGTGACAATTTTGGGATAGTCACAACAATTGTCTGTTTGAATATTGCCTCTCCCTCATTGTTTTTCCTTTCTGCAATACAGTAGATATAATAGATGTATATTAGATGTCTCTATCTTTTCATGTTTCTTAACGTTTCATATTTCCCACCTTTTGTTTCTGCTGTATTCTGTGATAGTGCTTCAACTGTTTTCTAGTTTACTAATTTTATCTTCAGCTATATCTGTTCTGTTTTTATGCTGTTGATTGATTTATTTTTACAATTTTAATTATATATTGTTTCTAGATAATTCTATTTGGCTCTTTCTAGACATTAAAAAAGTCTCTTATTTCTTACTAATACTTTTGATACCATCTTAAAAATTAAACTTACTTATTTTGGATTGTGTATCAGACAAGCTCATTTCTGAAATCTTTGTGTGTTTTTGCAGTGGTTGTGCATGTGTTCTTGTGCGCATGTACTGGTTTTTGATCCTAGTGTCTTACTTTCTTGTGTTTCTATAATTGTTAATTGTGAGTCCATGTTAAATGGATCTGTATTTGAGGGAATTTTCTGACACCTATGATCAAAGAGCTTTCTTCCAGAGGACTTTGATTTGCTTTTTATCAAACACTTGGGTTTTCTATTAACCTAGTGCAATTAAGATACATTTTCAAGTTGAGGTTTTTTGAGATAGTAGAAATTAAGACTCCACCTCCATGTGAGATGTTTGTTGTTGTTAGATTCTCAGGGAAGATCCTCTCCTACCTCTGCCCTGTATCAGGGTCCAGGGTGTCTGCCTCTGTGGGTTTGTCTTTTCTCTAGTTCACCATTTTTGCAGAGGTTGTAATCTTTTGCAGTCCCAGACTTGTTCACAAGTCACTTATTACATATTTACCTTTGGGCACTCTAATTTCTTCTATGCTCTTTGTCATGTATAGCTATGGAAACAGGCTCACAATAAATAGGAATCAGCCTATGCCTCCACAATATCTGTAAATATATATGATTTGATCAGCACTTTCAGTTGTTTTACACAAAGAAGATTTTTTAGGATACTCAGTATTAATTTTATAAATGAACATGCATGCCAACATTGTCAAATGTGCAAGTATTTACTCTGAATTATGTAAAATGAGACTTTAAATCTTCCTTTCTGTATGGAGTTTCCCAATTTAAGTAGGTAGGGATTACAAATAGTAAGAGAATATTCATACGAAGTCGTATAATAGAGTACTGAATTTAGTGCTAAATGCCAAGAGGAAGTTCATTTTGAGTTGAAGTCAGAAATGACTTGGAAGAAATACTCTTCAAAGAACTTGGATAGGCAGAAAAGAGGGAGCTTCCATCTTATAGAGAGTTTGATATCTTAAACTTGATGAGTCATTTTCTGGTTCTAATGTATTATATTGCTATAAAAATATAAACAAAGGTAAATGTGTTACCTATGCTGTATGAAACATTGGGAAATAACATCTTAGTGTTTTACTCAGATACTAGAGAGAACATAGAATTGTATTAATTTTTATTCACTTTGAGACAGTATAACTAAAGAATTCTTTGTCATTATTATAAAAATGACTAAGTATTATCTTTTTTAAATATATGAAGTACTATCAAGAGATTAGATTATAGGTCTTTGCTATATGTGTTCATTTGATTAAATCTGGAGCCAAGTACAAAAATAATTCAACAAATTCCTGCTGTTTTGTATGGCTGCCTCTAATAGTAGAGAGAACTGGATATATTATCAAAAAATCCAAATTGTTTGTCCTTAATAAGGAGAAAAATTATCACCATAGATACTTTAAAATCTAGCCGGTCTAGGTTAACAAGATATTTTAAGAAAACTTCTCAAACCTATAGGTTTACTTGAATTTCCCATAATGGCAAGGCTGAATGGTTTTAAGGAAATCCAGTTATCATTTATTTAAAAATATCATTTCAAAGGTAGTGGTAACAGTGAATTATACAAATTTTAGGAAATACAGATATGCAAAAAGAATAAAAATAAAATCATTCTGTAATGTAATTATATACATGGGATAATCAATAATAGCATTTTGGTTAATATCCTAGTTATTTTTAAAAATTTATATAATACTCATATTTTTAATGTTATAAATAGTTCCAGTATTGTACATGTATTCTAATCTTGTTTATTCTGTTTTATTATCCTTATTATTTATTACTAAGGTTTATAATCTTGCATCATTTCCATTATTGTTTGTGGCTTTTACATCATGTTTAGAACTATATTACATTATATTTATATATATAATAAAATAATATTATACTTTTAAAATATTTAAAAATAAAATACTATGAAATTGTTTAATAACTTATTTTACACTTAATATATTATGCACACTTTCCATTAAATATCGTTCATCAGTGTTTTTATTGGTTGTATAAAATAATTTTGCACAAAGGCACCATAGTTTAAGCTAGTCTTCAGTTTCTGATAGTTAAGTTGTTTCTAATTTTTGGCTAATAAAGAATACTACAAGGAACTTCCATATAGCTTGATCTCTGAACATATCAAAAATAATTTCCTTGGGAGAACCTCTATAAAATATGATTTATCAAACATATGCACCTAAAGTTTTGATATCTATTGCCAACTTACCCTCAGGAAAGGTTGTACTGTTTATATACCTCCCACCAATGCCTAGAATTGCCTGTTTTCTCCTATATTCAAGATTACTGGAAGTTATAAAATAATACTTGATCATTTGGGAAGTGGAAGATTATAAATTATTTTTAAATTTGTCCTTCATGTGACTTCTAATGAGAAGTTGATCTTGTGTATTTGTATTTTTAGAATCCCTGTTTCAGTCCTGGTGAAGAGCTAGTTTTATTTCCTTTACTTAGTCTCAAATGGGGATATGAAGAGACTAAAAGTTTAGAAGAAGCTATGGAGCTGAATAAGCTATAAACTAGGTTCATGAATTTATGTATTTATTCAATATATATTTATTGAGTATTTTCTATTTGCCTGGCACTTTGCTAGGTATTGGGGAAGACAAATTTATGCCCCCTTAAAAAATTTAAGAAAATAGGTAATATAAGGTATCAATGATAAGCACAAGGGAGAAAAATTAAACAAGTTAGAAGATAAAGAGAACTGGTATCAAAACAGACAGACAGACCAATGGAACAGAATAGAGAACCCGGAAATAAACCCTGACACCTATGGTCAACTAATCTTTGACAAGGGAGGCAAGAACATCAAATGGGAAAAAGAAAGTCTATTCAGCAAGCATTGCTGGGAAACCTGGACAGCTGCATGCAAAGCAATGAAACTAGAACACACCCTCACACCATGCAAAAAAGTAAACTCAAAATGGCTGAAAGACTTAAATATACGACAGGACACCATCCAACTCCTAGAAGAAAACATAGGCAAAACACTCTCTGACTTCAACATCATCAATATTTTCTCAGGTCAGTCTCCCAAAGCAATAGAAATTAGAGCAAAAATAAACCCATGGGACCTCATCAAACTGAAAAGCTTTTGCACAGCAAAGGAAACCCAAAAGAAAACAAAAAGACACCTTACAGAATGGGAGAAAATAGTTTCAAATGATGTGATGGACAAGGGCTTAATCTCTAAAATATATAAACAATTTATTAAACCCAACAGCAAAAAAGCCAGTCAATCACTGGAAAAATGGGCAAAAGACCTGAATAGACTGTTCTCCAAGGAAAATATACAGATGGCCAGCAAGCACATGAAAAAATGCTCAACATCGCTGATTATAAGAGAAATGCAAATCAAAACAACTATGAGATAACACCTCACACCAGTCAGAATGGCCATCATTAATAAATCTACAAATAACAAGTGCTGGAGGGGCTGTGGAGAAAAGGGAACCCTCCTGCACTGTTGGTGGGAATGTAAACTGGTACAGCCACTATGGAGAACAGTTTGGAGATACCTTAGAAATCTATACATAGAACTTCCATATGACCCCACAATCCCACTCTTGGGCATCTATCCGGACAAAACTCTACTTAAAAGAGACACGTGCACCTGCATGTTCATTGCAGCACTATTCACAATAGCCAGGACATGGAAACAACCCAAATGTCCATCAACAGATGATTGGATTCGGAAGAGGTGGTATATATACACAATGGAATACTACTCAGCCATAAAAAAGAATGACATAATGCCATTTGCAGCAACATGGATGGAACTAGAGAATCTCATCCTGAGTGAAATGAGCCAGAAAGACAAAGACAAATAGCATATGATATCACTTATAACTGGAATCTAAATACAGCACAAATGAACATCTCCTCAGAAAAGAAAATCATAGACTTGGAGGAAAGACTTGTGGCTGCCTGATGGGAGGGGGAGGGAGTGGGAGGGATCTGGAGCTTGGGCTTAGACACAACTTAGAATAGATTTACAAGGAGACCCCGCTGAATAGCATTGAGAACTTTGTCTAGATCCTCATGTTGCAACAGAACAAAGGGTGGGGAAAAAATGTAGTTGTAATATATACATGTAAGGATAACTTGTTCCCCTTGCTGTACAGTGGGGAAAAAAAAAAAGATAAAGAGAGTTGAATATCTTAGCTATTTTAGTTAGGGTAGTCAAAGAAGGTTCCTATGAGGAAATGACATCTGAGCACAGATAAGTGAATTTAGGACATAAGGCATGTGATTGTCCGGGGGAAGAGTATTCCAGGCAGAATAAAGTGCAAAAGTCCATTATATTTTAATGATTGTTAAAATCAGTTTACTTCAGTTGTTCACAAAGGTCTAGCCCTTTTCCCTCTTGAATCCATCCCTATAGCTTTTCTTCCTAGTCGGCTTAGTTTTAAAACTAATGGATGGAGATGAAAATCAGATAACTCTTCCTAACCAAACTTGCATGGTAAATTGAATTTTAAGAAAATACATAGGGAAACGATAATTTTAAGTTAAATTTAGTATAATGGTGATAGTTTTATTTACTTCATTTTGAGTACCATGTAATTACCAGGAAATGGTTTCTGTTAAAAGTACTGAGTAATCAAGAACAGCTTATTGCTTTATAAACTTATAAGTGATGGAATTTATTTCTTTTAATAAAAAATTAAAATGGAGATTTTATAATGGGCTATAAAATGAGGCTAATAAGAGCTAGGGCCCAATTATAATTTATTCTTCAGAATTGATGGTAATAGTTTTGTTTCTAAGAAAATGGCTGACAAGTGGGGCACATGGCAGACCAATAACAGAGGCACACTGAATACAGGGAAGATTTTATAGAAAATATCATCACTCAACTGAGTCAGTGTGCTATGGTGTTAATTTCACATTGGATGGAGGATGGCAGTGAGTTTCCATATAAAGTGCAATCTTGGGTTTCATTTTCAGGGTGTAAACTGGCTGCCCTTTTCCCATCTGATTCTGTTCACAAGGAGATCCATGCTCAACATTTGTACTAATCTATTATTCTATAACTTTTAGGCCTTACATACTTAACCCTGTTCCATTTTTTACTTGTGTGGTTTTGAAATGTTTTAGCTTTCTGCACATTTTCTCTTCATCAAGTCTAAAAACTCCTTAAGGGACAGTAACATACATACTCATATCAATAACTATAGCATTGTTTTGATAGGCCCTCAAAAGCTTTTCCCTTAACAGATAATGCTCATGTTAAACCAATGAAAGAATGAGTAATTAGTGGTAAACTCAGAGATTTTTCTTGGAGACCACTAATTATCAGATAGCAATACATATTGGTTAATATGTTGAGGAGTCACTATTGCAAAATGGAAAAAGGCACTGCTTTTAAAGCTAATAATTTTAATTCAAATTCAGTTACTTATTTGATAGCTTTATATCTGAACTATTTATAATCAATTAGGATTCATTTAGCTTCAGTGAAAGAAGTCAACTTGAAAAAAATTGAGGTAAAAGGGAATTTATTGCACTATATATGTGAGAAATCCAGTGGTAGGGTTGGGCTTTGGGCATAGTCTGATCCAAAAATTCAAGTGCAGAAATCCAGATTGTCTCTCTGTTCCTCCTCCTACTCTTCCAATCCTCCAGTCCAATCTAGTGACTATACCCCTTTTGGATCACTTTATTCTTTAGCTGACATTCTCCATGGGATTGAAGATTCTAACCCTTTAGGCTTATAACCTGAGTTACTACTCTCTTCCAATGGAAGAGAGTTGTCATAGCCAAAAGTTCCATAAAATGTCCTGGAATTAAGTTTCATTGGGCCAAATGTCCATCCCTGACCCAGTCTCTGAGACTAGAGGGGTAGAATATGCCTATTAAACAAGCCTAGGTCACATGCTCATCCCTGGGGCTGATGGTGGAGTGGTGTCAGTCTATAAGAATGTTATGATTAGAGTGGGGAAGTAGTGGTACTACCTACAACAATAGGAGTCCTATTATCAAAAGGGCAATGAATCCAGATCAGGACAAAAGAGTGGGTATCAACTTTAAAAGATTTCTTAACATAGAACTTTTAGCAGGTGTTCAAATGTTTTGTAAATGACTGAATGTTTGAGAGACTTTTTTTTTAAAGAAAAATGTATGATAAACTATCTATGGTAATCTGTCATCATCCTTCTGACTTTGAAAGGTTGTAAGTGTTCAATGGAATGATGTCTAAAATGCTAAGAGCCATTTCTTACACATTATTCTTGGTATTATATGGTTTTTACATCAACTTGTATTTAGAAGAATGGTCATTAAGTGAATTATCAGGCCCTGATGGCTAATTATTTTTACATTTAAAGTCTTATATTAAAAAAATATAGTTTTTAAAAGTAGTTATTCTTCCTCAGTTGATTCAAACATGCTCAAATAGACCAACTACCTTGATTAATGAATGCAACATATAACTTTAAATTCAGTATACCCTTGGGAGTTTCCTGGTGGCTCAGCCAGTTAAGGATCCGGCATTGTCACTGTTGCAGCTCTGGTTACAGCTGTGGTGCAGGTTTGATCCTTGGCCAGGAAACTTCCACATGCCATAGACAAGGCAAATAAATCAATAAATTCAATGTATTCTGCATAGAAGACCTTAATTTTCAGAGGCACACCTGTATATCCTTTCTGCAAAGTCTTTCATTTATTTTATTTAGTAAATATCAAAAGAAAACTGCTTGTATACTGGTACCAAGGACTTCAGTAGGTGTTCCTGATGCCATACTTCACAATTGTGATGTTGCACTGAATGTTCAAATAACTTGTCAAAAATATATGCCCATGCTGAGGACCTTGTTTCAGTGCTCATTCTTAAATATTTGATGCCAGAGCCTCTCCTTGGAATAAATGTAGCCTGCCATTATGTGCATAATTGAAACATGGTCATTGTTTTACCCTTTGGGTTGATGTAAATACAGAATACTGCTCTCTTCTATGAAATGTGTTATCTGTATCTTTCTCATATAGCTAGTGAGTGGAAGTGTCATTCTTGATCTCTTTTCCATAAGGCATGAGCTTGGAGAATTCCAGGCTCGAGAATAGACTTATCTATTTTTCGACTATTTCTCCCAGTATTACTTTTAACCAAGGGAATATATTGGGAGATAGGTGATGGAGTTGAAATCCAGGCTTTAGTCACATAAGAAATTGAAGGATGATATGCCCAAATAAGATTTGAACTTTTAAATATGATTCATTTGCACTGTTCTGTAGCCAGCTAACCTAACTACAGACTTTGGATGCTGTAGCTTCTCTTACATACCCTTTTACTATCATAGAAGTGAAAATGAATGAGGTCTATAAAGAAAGGCAAAGAATAAGTGTACTTTCCATGCCAATGGGACTGAGTTGTAGTTTGTTCAACTAAAAGATATGGTGCTGTCATTCTTGGAAGTTATCACCTTCTAATATATTCCATATTTCAATGACTTAATTGTTTATTATCCGTCACTCTCACTAGAATTCCAGCTCCATGAAATCACATAGTTTCATCTGTGCAATTCACAACTGGTTCCTCAACTCTTGAAATGGTACCTAACACACAGTAGGTGCTCAGTGAATATTTTCTGAATGAATTCTAATTGACCTTATTTTCCAAGTTGGGGGGGCATTCTTAGAGAGATGTCCATGGCTGAGACGGGCTGATATTTGGAATATAAGTCCATGGCAGAGATAAAAATATACAGGTTATCTTCAAAGAAATTTTAGATGAAGGCACAAGATCAAAAGTAAGATTCTATAAACCTGATGGAACTAGAGACTCTCATACTGAGTGAAATAAGTCAGAAAGAGACAAATTCCATATGATATCACTTATAATTGGAATCTAATGTACAGCACAAAGGAACATTTCCACAGAAAAGAAAATAATAGATTTGGAGAATAGACTTGTGGCTGCTCAGGGGGAGAGGGAGGGAATGGGAGGGATTGGGAGCTTGGGGTTAACGGATGCAAACTATTGCTCTTGGAAAGAGATCCTGTTGTGTAGCATTGAGAACTATGTCTAGATACTTACATCGCAACACAACAATGGGAAGAAAAAGTATGTATACATGTATACAACTTGGTCCCCATGTTGTACTGCGGGAAAAAGAAAAAAGATTCTATAAACCTAACATAGATTCTTGACTAATGCTTATGGGATAGAGTTGTTACTATGGACCCCCATCGCCTTGAAATGTTATCTTTTTGCTAGTTTGGGAAATGTCTTTTCAATTCTCATTCTCTCGGAAATATACAGTGAAGCTTCCAGAGGGTATGTAATATGTGATGATATCATCATTCTGTCAGCTGATAGAAAGTATGCTTATGTATTCAAGTATTCTGGTGTTCATAAAATTTTTAATAATTTTAATACTATAAATAATGATACATGTAGGGCATGCAAAGAAAAACTCTTTGGGGTTTTCAATAATTATAAGAGTATAAGGGGCTTCTATGACCAGAAAGTTTGAAAACTGCTGCTATATAACTAGTAACACCTCAGCTTCTCCATTCCCCTCTATCTCTCCTCTCCTTTGACTCTACTTTGCAGTTTTACTGAAATACAAATTATCTAAGTGTGCCTTAATTTATATTACCCCAGCTGCCTGTGTACTTGGCTTTTCTAGAATGTCCTTTCCCTTCTTTACTTGAGGAACTTCTAATGATTCTTAAAATTAGGAGAATTTCAGTTCAAACATTAGTTCCTCTATGAAGCTCTGTAAGAATTGCCCTGACAGACATAGGTACTTGATTCATTATGGCAATTTAACGCTATTTGCATTCATCAATTATATCATGTATGATACTTAGAAAATGACTTACAATCAAAATGGCAGAATATGCATTTTCTACTATCTCCCCCAAAGAACATCAATTTTGACAATGACCTTATAGATGAGAGTTCCTTAGTGGAAGTCTTGGCCTCTAGGAGATTGGAGTAAAAAAAAAAATCTGAGATTGAACACACTGAAGAGGGTAAGAGGAACAGTTTTGCTTTACCTGTCTCACCCCTTCCCAGATGCAGCATAGCTCAGTGTCAAAAGAGATGTTCATAGTCCATGATTTCTCTCATAGGGGAAAGTGAAAGCATGTGAGTGAGTGCCCGGGTTCTCCAGCTATGCAGAATGCTGCCAGAGAGATCCACTTTTCCCCACCCCATCCAGAATAATGAGGGTGTGCTGCATGACTGAGGGATGGGGAGCATCTGGGAGAACCACAGCCGGAGATCTGGGAGGACATCAGAGGGATGCAGATATCACTAATCACTTTGCAGTTTCCATCAGGAAGCCTGCCCATTTGCCACTGGGGAATACCTTGTCTACATATTTCCCCCACTGACCTGTGGACACCCCCAATGCTTTGTGCACCTTACCCACACATCCTCCTTTGTCTTGCAGCTAGCTCCCTGTGAAAGTCCCCAAAGGTGGCAAAGGTGAACTTGTGCTAATTACTAGTGAGCACATCAGAAAGCCAGGACAACTGTGTGGGAATAGGAGACAGCACATAGACTTGAGCATGCAGCAGTGCCCTAGGGAAAGCAAATAGGAGGCTGTCAGCACCTGGTATAGCTTTGCAGAATTGAGAGAAGGCATACAATCTTCAGAATTTCTCCAAGAGGGAACAAAATTGTGGAGCAGGAGTACTCATAGAAATAGTCTGAGAAAGTCTCAGAATCCCTAACAGGGCTGACTTAAGGCACATTGTCAAACCTTTAGGTACCCTAGGAAAAAAAGAAGACTCAATCAGAAATTAAAGTGGAGACATTACAACTAATATCACAGAAATACTAAGAATCATAAGAAACTACTACAAACAATTATATACCAACAAATTGGATAACCTAGAAGAGATGAATACATTCCTAGAAATATACAACCTACTAAGGCTGAATCATGAAGAAATAGAAAATCTGAAAAGACTAATAATAAGTAAGGAAACAGAATTAGTAATCAAATAACACCCAACAAAGAAAAGCCCAAGACCCCATGATTTCACTGTTGAATTTCAACAAGTATTTAAAGAATTAACACCAAACCTTCTCAGATGCTTCCTAAAAAATTGAAGAGAGAATACTCTGAAACTCATTTTGCAATGCCTGGATTACCCTGGTACCAAAGCTAGATAAGGGCACTACATAAAAAGAAAATGACAAGCTAATAACCCTGATGAATATAGATGCAAGAATTCTCAACCAAATACCGTCAAACTAAATTTAATAGCATGTTAGTGTTGTTAAACATAATTAAATGGGACTTATTCCAGGGATGCAAGAATGTTTTAACATATGCAAATAAATATCAACAGAATGAAAGATAAAAATCATATGATTATCTCAATAGATAGAGAAAAAGCATTTGATAGAATTCACCATCCTTTCATGAGAAAAACTCTCAACAAACTGCACATAGAAGGAATGTACATAATAAAGGCCATGTATGACAAGACCACAGCTAATATCATAGTCAACAGTGAAAGGCTGAAGGCTTTTCCTTTAAGGCTAGGGGACAAGATGAGGATGCCCACTCTTGCCATTTCTATCTAACATAGTACTGGCAGTCCTGGATAGAGCAATTAGGCAAGAAAAATAAATTAAAAGCTCTCAAAACAGAAGGGAAGAAACAGTTTTTCTATTTAAAAATTATTTCTGCAGATAATGACTCAATGTACAAAAATCAATTGTTTCTATATACTAACAATAATATGAAAAAGAAAGAAAACAATTCCATTTAGAATAGCATCAAAACAATAAAATACTTAGAAGTGAATTTAACCAATGTGGTTAAAAAACTGTACACTGAAACTGTAAGACATTAATGAAAGCAATTGAAGAAGATCCAAATAAATGGAAAGTTAACTGAGCTCATGAGTCAGAAGACTTAATATTGTAAAAAGATCAGTACTACTTAAAGCCATCTATAGATTCATTGTAATTCCTGTCAAAATTCCAGTGGCACTTTTCATAGAAATAGAAAACAATTCTAAAATTTGTTTGGAACTACAAAATACCTGCAATAACTAAAGTAATCCTTAGAAAGAACAATAAAGCTGGAGGCAACATATGTCCTGATTTCCAGCCCAACTGTATTACAAAGCTATTTTGACCAAAACAGTATGGCATAAAAGAAGACTTATGGACCAATGGAACCTAATTGAGAGCACATAAATAAATAGCCATTTCTATCCAACATAGTACTGTCAAGTAATAATTGACAAGGAAGCCAAGAATGGGGAAACTCTCTTCACAAAATGATTTTGGGAAAACTGGATATTCACTTGCAGAAGATTTAAATTAGATCCGTGTCTTATTCCACCTAAAAAATAAACTTAAAACGAACTTAAATACAAGAGATAACATCATAAAAGTCGTAGAAGAAAACATAAGAAAAATCTCCTTGACTTTGTTCTTGACAATGATTTTTTTTAGATAGGACACCAAAACCTAAGCAATGAAAGCAAAAATAAGTGGGACTACATCAAGCTAAAAAGGTCCTGCAAGGCAAAATAAACACTTAACAAAATGAAAAAATAACCTATGGAATGGGAAAAAATATTTGTGAACCACATTTCTGATAAGCGATATTTGCAAAATATATAAAAAGTTCATACAATGAAATAGCAAAAAACCAACTAATTCTACTAAATAATGGACGATGGAATTGAATAAACTTTTCTCCCACCCAAAATGGGGCATACAAACAGTGATCAGGTATACAAAATAATGCTCATCATCACTGACCATTAGGGTAATGAAAGTCAAAACCACAGTGAGATACCACCTCATACCTCTTAGAAAGTCTGTAATTGAGAATACCAGCTAAAAAATGCTGGTGCAGGTGTGAAGAAAATGGAACCATAGTATACTGTTGGTGAGAATGTAAATTGGTGCAGCCACTCTGGAAAACAATAGGGAGGTTACTCAAAAAATTAAAAACAGAACTATCAGATGATCTAGCAATCCCGCTTCTGAGTACAGTTGGCCCTCTGTGGCTCCATGGTTGTGGGTGGAAAATATTTGAAAAACATTTTTTTTCCAGAATGTTTCAAAAGGCCACACTTGAATTCATTGTGTGTTGGCAACTAATTAATAGTATTTACAACTATTCATATAACGTTCATATTGTCTTAGGTATTACAAGTAATTTAGGGATGATTTAAAGTATACTGGCAGATGTGTGTCAGTTGTATGCAAATATTATGCCATTTTATAGAAAGTACTTGAACATCCTTGGACTTTGGTATCCTAGAATCATTCCCCTGTGGATACCAAGGAACAACTATATGCATCTGAAAAGATTTCAGATTTCATCACTATTTTGAAGAGATATCTGCACTCTTTATGTTCACTGTAGCATTATTCACAACAGCATGCCATGGAAATAATGTTTGTCCATTGACAGATGAATAGATAAAGAAAACTGGTATGTATATGTATATATACAATGGAATATTACTCAGCCATGAAAGCAGGAAATCCTCCCATTTGCAACAACATGTATGGACTTTGAGGGCATTTTTCTAAGTGAAATGAGAGAAGGAGAAATATGGCATTGTCTTACTTATATTTGGAATCTAAAAAAAAGCAAAACCAAAGAAACAGTGTAGAATGGTGTTTGCCATAGAATAGAGGGAAATGTGGAGATGTTGGTCAGAGTACAAACTTTAGTTATAAGTTCTGGGAACCGTGATGTACAGCATGATAACTGTAGTTAACAATACTGTATTATATACTTGAGAGTTGCTCAGAAAGTAGGTCTTGAATGTTTTCACCACGAAAACCCTAAATGGTAAGTATGTAAGGTGATGATGTGTTAACTAACCTTATTGTGGTAATCATTACATAATATGTGTATCAAATCATTTTGTACACTTTAGAGTTACACGGTTTTATTTTACTTATGTTCCAGTAAAGCTGGGGAAAAAAATTAAATGACTTTTTTTTGTATATGTTAGTCTCCCAAACAAATTTATTGAGAGTGTGAACATTCTTTTAAGCATGTTTTCCCCCAAGGAGTTAGTATATTGGTTAGTACACAGTAAACATTTCTTGAATTAATAAAATAATCCTATCTGACAATTTATTGAGCACTTACATGCAGGTATTGTTCTATGAACTATAGCAGTATTATGTTATTTAATCCTAACCACAACCTTGTGAGCTAAGTACCATTTTCATGTAAAGGGGTTAAAATAATACCTGGCATATGACAAGGCTCAGTAAGTGTTAACTATTAATAATTATTATCATGATCATAATCATCCCCAAAGTACATGAAAAAAATGAGGTGCAGGTAAGTTAGATAACTTGCCCAAAGTCACACAGATAGTGAAGTGGCAGAACTAGCTTGAATCCTAGAATTTTAATTCCAGTACTCAGGCACTGAGTATACTGCTTAATTAATAGTGGCAGTGGAAAAATGTATGGATATGTCCTCATGGTTTGGCTGGTTCAAAATTAATTTATTTCTCAAGAAAATACCACAGCCTCTTTAACCAGAAAATGATAAAAAAATTCATTAAGATTTGTCAAGGTGATGAATAGTTCATACATTATAGAGAAGAGTGATATTGTAAGAGGACATTTATCACAACGGTATCAGCTGAAATCTAATTCTCTGGCCATTTGCAATAGAATCTGACAAAAAGGTTAGATAGGAAATAGATAACCAGTTGCTTTATTTTAGGGGATAGGGAAATATATACATGCTATTCCCTACCTGTTCCCCAATAAGAATGGGCAGTAGCTGGCTCTTGTGGAAGATCAGCCTAAGAAGCAAGATAAGAAGACAAATTGAGCAGAGGAGATTGAGTTTGGACCAAGAACTTCTCTTTAGACTTTGCTGGGCTCTGTGCTTGTAAATGAGCTTCAGAAGTACCTTTGTCAGTAGGACAATCAAGTCATACCAGGCCTGAAAGGCATGTATGTATAACATATGAACAGGGAATTAGCAATAATTATATGTTGTATATGTATGTTTCAGTGGTTTTCAAACTGTTCTTCAGAGCTATAGAGGTTTTTGAAAACCCCCAAAAGCAGTCAAAGGGGAGGGGTGAATGATCAGCACTTCGGACCACCTACTTCCATATTCACTACATCATCTCCACCTTAATCCTCTTACATATTGGACTTCTCCATGACATTTCAGTTGACCAGAATGATCTGTCTGCAGCTAAAGTTATTTTCAAAATCATTTAGCTTTAGTCACTAAGCACTTGAACATAATTTCTTAGTAATTGTCTTAGCTATCTTGTTTTATAGTTGAGAAAGCAGAAGATGAGAGAATTGAGGTAATTTGCCTGGGATCACAAACTAGTGAATTGTGGAGCTGGGACTCAAACACACTGTTTTTAATTCCAAGTCTAGTCCTCTTTCTATTTCACTAATGATGAATACTTTTGGGGTGCTATATATGTCTGTGTGTGTATATATATATACACACATATATATACACACACATACACATATACATATTTTATAAGTTTATTGATTTAAGCATAATAACAAAATCATATATATATAAAAGGTATACAGTGTGATGATTTGATATATATATACACATTTTGAAGGGATTACCTTCAGGTTAATTAACACATATATCACTTCACATAGTTAACTTTTTTGTGTGAGTATGCCCAAGATATACTCTTAGCATTTTTCAGTACTATTGTTGATACACTACTTATCAACAATAGTCTCTATGCTATACATTTAGCTCCTCAAAAGTTATTCATTTTATAACTAAGAATTTGTACCCTTTTACCAACCTTTCCATATTTCTCCCACCTGTTAGCCCCTGACAACCACCATTCTCTGTTTCTATGAGTTTAGCTGTTTTCTTTTTTTCAATTTGACATGTAAGTGGAATCATGTAGTGTTTGTCTTTCTCTATCTGGCTTATTTTATGTAGCATAATGCCCTCACAAGTTTATCCATGATGTTGCAAATGATAGGATTTCCTTATTTTTGAAGGCTGAACTTTATTCCATTGTATCATATACCAAAAATACACACATTTTCTTTATCCTTTTATCCTTAGATGGGCACTTAAGTTGTTTCCATATCTTGGCTGTTGTGAATTTATTGCAAAAACATGGGGTTGCAGATAGATCTTTGATCTAGTGGTTTCATTTCCTTCAGATATATACTCAGAAGTGGGATTCCTGAATCATATGGTAGTTCTATTTTAAATTTCTTGCAGAACCTCCATATTGGTTTCTATAGTGGCTGCACCAATTTCCATGCCCACCAACAGTGTACATAAGTTTTCTTTTCTCCACATCCTTACCAGCTTTTGTTATCTCTTGTCTTTTTGGTAACAGTCATCCTAACAGATGTGAGGTGACATTTTCATTGTGTTTTGATTTGCATTTCTTTGGTGATTAGTGATGTTGAGGATCTTTTCATATACCTGTTGGCCATTTGCATTTCTTCCTTGGGGATATGTCTATTCAGGTCATTTGCTCATTTTTTATTTGGGGGTTTGGTTTTGTTACTGTATTATATGAGTTTCTAATATATTTTGGGTATTAATTCCTTAGCAGATATATGGTTTGCAAATCTTAAATTCTATAGGTTACCTTTTTATTCTGTTGAGTTCCATTGCTGAGCAGAAACTTTTTTTTTTTTTGGTGCTCTAAAATATTTTATTACTCAATGAATTTTATTACATTTATAGTTGTACCATGATCATCACAACCCAATTTTATAGCATTTCCATCCCAAATCCTCAGTGTATCCCCCCACCCCTCAACCTGATGTAGTAGTCCCACTTACTTATTTTCGCTTTTTTGCCCTTGCTTTTGGTAGCAGATCTACAAAATCATTGCTAAGACCAGTGTCAGAGAACTTATTCCCTGTGTTTACTTCAAGAAGTTTCATGGTTTCAGTGTTACATTCAAATCTTGAATCCATTTTGAGTTGATTTTTGTGTATGTTATAAGATGGGGTCCAATTTCATTCTTTTGCAAGTGAATATCCATGTTTCCCAGTACTATTTTTGGAAGAAACTATCCTTTCCCTACTGTGGATTTTTGGTACTTTTGTCAAAAATTGATTTACCATATATTCATGGGTTTATTTCTGGGCTTTTGATTCTGTTGTATTTATCTAAGTATCTGTTTTTATGCCAGTGCCATTTGACCTTCTAGTGAAGAATGGATGTAAGGACTCAGGGAAAGATCATAAAGCCAAGTCTTGGCCCCAGAATAGACTTCTATTGGCTCCTATCACCATATCTACCTACCTACCAGAATCTGTACTCATGTTTTCTGCCTTCTTGCTAGTTTGAATAGATGAATTTCGTGTTCTCTTAACAAAACTAGACTTTTCAATTTTGCACTAGATCACAACCCTTTTTATGTCAGAAATTCTCTCTTCCCTCTCCATATCATCAAATTTTTTTTTCCTTTTTGGTTATTCCTTTCAGCATACACATTTGCTTTCTCCCATCTTAAACCAATCTCTTGAATCTACTCTCCTGTGCTCCACCACTTTCCATGTCTTTACTCTGCCTTTTGCTGCAAAACTCCATAAAGTTGTCTACACTTGGAGTCTAAATCCTTTTTTAAATCCTTTTCTTTGTCTTTTGAACCCATGTCAATCAGACTTTTTCCACCATGAATCCACTGATATAATTTCTGGAAAGGTCATCGGTCACCTTTATCTTGACACATAGAGAAGTGAATTCTCTTCCCTCATCTTACTTGTTTTAGTAGGAGCAATATATTCTTCTTCTTCTTTTTTTTTTTTTTTTTTTGCTTTTTAGGGCAACACCCGTGGCATACGGAGCTTCCCAGGCTAGGGGTCCAATCGGAGCTACAGCTGCTGGCCTACACCACAGCCACAGCCACTCAGGATCCAAGCCACATCTGCGACCGACACCACAGCTCACAGCAACACCGAATCCCTGACTGAGTGAGGTCAGGGATCGAACCCACAACCTCATTGTTCCTAGTCGGATTTGTTTCCGCTGCGCCACCACGGGAACTCCAATATATTCTTCTTGAAATACTTCTATCACTTGGCTTCCAGGAAATCAAATACACTTTGTCCCCCTTCCTCAGCACCTCATTGACCATCCCCCCTCTCTCTCTCCTTTGCTTATCTTATCTATCCTCTTCTTCATGACCTCATAATGTAGGAGTGCCCAGGAGCTTAGTCTTGGGTCCTCTTCTCTATTTACACCCATTCCCTTAGTGATATCATTTAGCCTCACATCTTTAACTACCATCTATAGGCCAAGGACATCAATGTTTCCTTTTTCAGTCTAGACCTCTGTGCCAAATTGCAGACTTTTATATTCAACTCCTTATCCAATGTTTCTGCTTTGATAGCTCATAGGCATCTCAAATTTAACATGTTCAAAACTGGACTCCTAATACTTCCAATATCTTTGTCCTTTCATTAAATAGCAAATCCCATTTACTCATTCACTTATTTGGATGAATAACTTACACACATTCTCAACTCTTCTTTAACAGACAAATTTAATCCTTCAGGTGACACTGTTTACCTTACGTTGAAAATATAACCAGAATCTAACTACTTCTATCTTCACTGCTATCATTGTTGCCAGAACCACCATCTTCTCTCACCTAGATTTTTCAATAGGCTTCCATCTTGTCTTCCTGCTTTCATTCTGGTCACTCTATAATCTATTATGAATACAACAGCCAGAGTATCCTATTAAAACATAAGTTGAATAATACCACTCAAATATTCAAAACCGTCAAATACTTTGCAGGGTGAAGACTAAAGTCCTATAAAGCATCACTTGATGTACTCCCATGTATGTCTCTGAATTCATTTTCTTCTCTGTCCTCATCATTTATTCTTTTTCAGGCACACCAGCTGCCCTGCTCTGCCTTGAACACTTCAGTCATGATAGTCTTTGTATTTGCTGTTCCCTTTTCATAGAATATTCTTTCCCAAATATCTTAATGAAGATAAGATATTCACCCCATTTATGATTTTAATTCACCCTCTCCCCACACTTTTATTCCCTTTGCTTTCATGTTATTTCTTCATGTTATTTTTTATCACCTTGTAACATACTATATAACTTATTTGCATCATGTTTGATTTTTATTGTCTGTTTCTCCCAATCAGAATGTAAGTTCTAATGGCAGGGATTTTTGTTTGTTTTGATCAATGCTGTATCCCCAGCACTTAGAATAGTGCCTCACACATAGTAAGCACTCAGTAGATATTATATGAATGAATGAATTGGGGAAGGCAAATCAAAATAAGTTAAAGTGTCTAACAGAGTTTTGAATATTTTGGGGCATGTAACCAAGAGTAGTTAACTTTCTTTTAAACATATTATTCAGCATCAGTGTAAATAAGTGTCAGTTCATGTCATACCAACTGCTGAGAGTAAGTGGCACTAATATAGGGTGCTTGTGGTGAGGTGAGACTTCCTAGAGGAGGCTACAAAACTCTGGGAGTTATTAATCTGACTCTTTCATATCTTGTTTGATGGGTCTGGTTCTAGGATCTTTTTCTTCCTGTCAATGCTTCTGTTTCCCTATGTTTCTCTTGGGCCTGGCTAAATCCTGGAGACAAGAGTCTTTAGAGGTAGTTCTGTTTTGTGCCTCTTGCTGACAGAACTGTGAGCTCAAAATAGAACTGGAGAAGGGAAAGTCTGCTTTTCATTTCCTAATTTTCATCTTAGAGGCCTCTTTGCCCCTTTGTTAGTTCTAGGGACTGGGAAGTAAACCTACAACTTCATTTTTATTTCTAATATCTGTCCATGAATAACAAGGATATTAAAAGCTCTCTGATAAATAATAGGATATACATTTGGCCTGTGGTTATTCCTGGTGAAAGAACCTCCTAAGCTGAAAGGACTGTTGTAAAATAATATTCTTTCTCTGGAGATAATGTAGGAGGATTTTTTTAGTTTCTGGAGGGTCTCTGCACTTGAGAGCCAAATGAAATACTCAGGGCTGTCAAAATGCCCAGTTTGGCCCTGAAAATATCCCATTCTCATGGGAGTGCTTAGTGTCTGAGTTTTAAGGAATAACAGAGGTGATCAAGTTCACCTCACAGGGGAGTTTTGAAAGTAATGTTAGGCTGTTTTTTAGTTTTAAATCCTTAAAATGTTATGAAAATACACATCAAGGCAGGCTCAATGTTTTGGTAGTAATTCACTCATGTATATCCCATGTATAAGATAATGGAAGTATTGAGGTAAGTAAGCCTCACATCAGATCTCCTGTGTAGTATCCAACCTGATGACCAGCTGGGGCAGGAGTGAGAATTGCCCCTGGGGATAATGTTGCACAATGCACTATGATGAAATTGCTATTGTGTTCTAAAGTTGCAAACATCAACCATCATACCTAGTAGGATAGAGCTCTAGAAGGCTTAGAGATGCACATCAGACCCATAACTGCTATACTCCTGTATCAGAAACTACTGCTGTTACAATTGTGTAATGACAACAAATATTAGCACTAGATCTGTTGGCACTTGGATTTTGGCTCTGTTCCTGTTTGTTGAGATACATAAATTAAGATATACTTACTTTGAAATCATAGCAAATTATATTACTTGCTCTGCTAATTAATCACCTCAGGAAATCTACAGTCTTTTTACTCGAATCAAAACATTCAACCTCCCTAGAAGAGACTGGCATAAAGCTTCTTCTGCTTTACCTAGAAAGCATGCAATTTTATGTTTATTTTCCAAATCTAAGAACTAGAGTCCATTTTTTTTCCTAGCTGGCTCCATTCTAGGTACTGCTTATGTTTATGCTTTGAATGTACCAAGACTGCTTTACAAATGGAGCTTTTCTAATCTGTTTAGGATGATGGTGAAGGCAGTTAGGAAAAGTTTCCTATGTTGTAAGAATTTAGAGAATTTGGGTAGAAAGATATATGAAGATACATATATATAAGATATATATGTAATGATATATATCCCCTCTTCTTTGATAAGTTGTTATTTATTCATTGTCAAAGGTGGTGATAGATTTCTCCTAGTATGGTAAGTATTCTCCCAGATCGCATGTTGCTTCATTTGATGTTTAGTACCCAGGAGTTAGAGAATCTATAAAAGGACAGTTCCTTCCTCCTCTCATAGACTACAAGAGTAATATGTCATGAAATTATACCCTCTGACAGACATGAGAAGGATTTACTCTCAAAAATAAAACAAAAAAGAAGCAGTGTCAGAGTTCCTGTCGTGGCTCAGTGGTTAACGAACCTGACTGGCATCCATGAGGATGCGAGTTTGATCCCTGGCCTTGCTCATTGGGTTAAGGATTTGGCGTTGCCTTGAGCTGTGGTGTAGGTTGCAGATGCAACTCAGATCCCTTGCTGTGGCTGTGGCTGGTGGCTACAGCTCCAATTTGACCCCTAGCCTGGGAACCTCCATATGCCACGGGAGTAGCCCTAGAAAAGGCAAAAAGAAAAAAAAGAAGCAGTATTTGGTATAGTAGTTGATAATAAGAGGTGTTTAATAAGTTCTTATTGAGTAAATGAATGAAGTAATATGGTTAAATCAAACATTTACTGAGTTCCTAGCGGTGATTTTTAACTATGCAGTTGGTTCTTTATTTACCAGAGAAGAACTACACATTGAGGCTGTTTTTCCTTGGATTGGGAAGACAAACCCATAATAGGGCTTAAAAATAATTATAAAATAGAGTAGTACAAATTGAACGATTGACTGATTCAAGGCCTATATAAGTCAGGCTGAATATTTGGGATCATGCAGAGAATGCATCTACGTATCTATAGGATTTGGGGGCTTAGTAGTTGAATCTTTGGCCAATGATTTTTATAATATCATTTGCTGAATCTCTCAGATATGACATAAGAAATCAAAAAAATGGAAAAAATGGTATGGTAGTCTTCATTCTTGATAGCATTAACCCATAATTGTTCTCCTCAATCCCAACACACTGATAAGTATATGAATGTGTACATGCATGTATTTATTGGACCTTTTGCCATAAGCCAGACTTATATAAACTGTTCCTCAATTGGCATTTTCCTCCTCTATTACCAATGCTATATTTAAATGCATTCTTATATCATTTTGTGCCTAAATGATTGCAGAATACCTAAAACCTGCCCTGTTGTAGGTCCTGTTCACATGAAATGTTTTCGGTTGTGTCTCATTGGCAATTCTGATGATTTGGAACTGTACTGATACGTGTAGATCCTTACTAATGGAAATTTGGATTATCTTCAAACTTTCTTTTCCAAAAATTCTACAATGAGAATTTCTATACATGTGCAGAAATGGGAGAGTCTTTAGGGTATTTATGTAGAATTGGAATAGCTGGGTCAGGTATTCATGTCTTCAATTTTACTAGCTATATCTGTCTCTCCACATATATCACTATCAGTTTACCCCCACCCCAGGTAAGCATTTATTTTTCTCTCCATCCAATACTTGTATTATCATTTTCTTTTTTATCAATATGAATTTTTGTCTTTTTCAAGAAATTGCTACCTGCCACAATGTTATAGTTATTCTCCTATAATTATGTGTTCATGATGTGTACTAGGGCTCAAATTTTATATTTTATACATGTGTAACCATAGTCCTACTTGAATTTAATAAGTAGCCCATCTTCTCTCCATTAATTTGTGATGCTTTTTTATACTAAACCCCATTTTCATATGTACTTGCATCTACTTCTGCTCTCTCTCTTTTTTTGTTCCCATTATTCTATTTGCCTACCCTGGGACAATATCACATTGATTTATGGAGCATTATAGTAAATCATGATGTATTATAGAGCTTTGTATTTACTCCTTGTTCTTCTTCAAAATTATGATTTGGCTAATCCCTTATAAAGTCAGCTTCTTAAGTTTCAGGAGAAATTCTACTGATGATTTTAAGCTGGTGTAGCATTAATTTTACAAATTAATTTGGGAGGGAGATATCACTTCATGGTATTGAATATTTCCATCAATGAATATTGTACGACTTTCAAGGTATTAATTATTAAAACAACATATTTACTCTTCTCCTAAACAATTCAAGGAGTTTATAACAATTTAACACCAATCAACTCCTCCCATTGCTTTTGTAATAGTCATTTGATTATTTTAACTTCACTTTATTTTTAACTATAATTGGTCATTATTGTGTGTATTGTTTGTAGCTAGTTTTATTTTACACTGACTCTTATTTTTAACCTTTTATTTCTTTATTATTACTTTACTTTTTGTATTTTACTCCTTCCCATTGGATGTTTCCTTTCTTACTTAATTGCATTCTTTAGTAGTTTTCCCAGAGAATATCTATGGGTAGCAAAATGAAGATTTCCTTGTCTGAATGTTTAGATTTAATGTATAGGTGTCGGTTTATTTTTTATTCTCTTAGTATACTTCAAATATGATTTTATTCAATTTTGGAAAAACCATCACCATTGTTTGTTCAAATATTACATATCTTACATTGTTTCTAACATCTGTTTCTATGACTCATATTAGACCTTCTCATTTTATCCTTCACACCTCTTAGAGGTAGAAATCTCTACCTTTTCATTTCTGTGTGTTGTATTTTGGATAATTGTCTTTAGGTCTAGCTTTCATATTACAAAGTTTTTCTTTTCTTGTGTCTTTTTCATTTGTTCAGCTTGCTCATGGAGTTTTTAATTTTAATGATTCTTTTTATTTAATTTGTAGAATTCTATTTGTTTAGTTTTCAAAATGACCAGTTCTTTTGCTGATATCTTATTTATTCTTTAGAGTTTCCATTCCCTCTTTTATTTCTTCAGTCATTTTAAACATACTTATTTTTTGGCTTATCTCAGATTTTTCCATTTTTGCTTCTTAAAGGTACTAATCTTTCTGTGTGTTTTGACTGAGTTCTCTCTCCTAAATAGTTTCTTCATATGGTTTGTCATTCTTTTATTAGAAGCTCATCTTTGGTTTACTTGGAGGGGGAGGGGAGAGTAGCATTGAGGTTCCATGTATCCCTGATTACATAGTGTTATATCAGAGTAGTTTTATATTTGCTTCTGCCCAGAGCCCAGGAGTTTCTCCATTTTACTCATTTATTTATTTATTTGTTTGCTTTTTAGGGCTGTACCTGTGGCACATGGGGTTTCCCAGGCTAGGGGTCAAATCAGAGCTGTAGCCGCTGGTCTACCAGTCACAGAAATGCAGGATCTGAGCCGCGTCTGCAACCTACACCACAGCTCACAGCAATGCCGGATCCTTAACCTACTGAGCAAGGCCAGGGATTGAACCCACAACCTCATGGTTCCTAGTCGGATTTGTTTCTGCTGCACCACATGGGGAACTCCAGTTTCTCCATCTTAAAACCTTTGTCATGTTAATTTCATGCTTCAGGGTTTCCCCTACTACGTGCGTATTTTAACTTCAGATCTGACATTTGCATGGCCCATATGTGGGAATTTTGATTTCTTGTGGGAGACTTTTTCTCTACCCTGAGCCCCAGTTAATCAAAATTCTAATTTTACTCTCCATAGCTGATGAAAGGAGCTTTTGTGGTCCACCTTAAACTCAAAATGCAGTGCTGCCATTTTCTTATCTTCTTGCCATGGGCCTACAGTCATCTCTTATCTCTAAACAGGCATTAAAGCTCTAAACTCTAGGACCTATAAATAGTCAGCTAACCCCCTGGGCTCTTCTGAGCTTCTGCTCAAGGGTTAACTGCTCTTGTTTTAAGTTCTTCCTACTTATTTTACAACTAGGAATTTTATTTTATCATACTTGTACATTTAATTTTTTAATATATATTTTATCCAGCAGCTCCATGTGTTTTCAGCTGGGGTGGAATGTCCATGTTAGCTGAGCTTTACTTGTTTCTGTAACCCTTTCCTTCTACTTTTATTGTATTGCAGTTCATGCCCTCAAGGGCCATCTCCAACTGGTTGGGTACCTATGTTGCTGTGTGTGCATAGAGGTGATCATGAACATGGGATTTGTTTATCTGTTCCCAGTTTGCTTTCTCTACTAGGTTCATATATTATTGTTTCTAAATTCCATTTCTGCCATGAGATAGTATACATTTTTCTTATATTAGTATTACTAGTGTCTATTTTTGTTTCTTTTTGTTTGTGTTTGTGAGGGATAGGTAAATGCCATACATATGTGCTTTCCCTGATTTAATTTGTTCTCAGTCCTTTGATGTGTAACATGGAGGGAGGTGTCATATGTTTGATTTCTAAAGTCTGTTAAGCCTCTAAAATTTGGTAAATAGTAGTTGTGCAGTATTATTCTTCTTTAATAAAGAGCTGTATTTTAATTTTCATAGGATTGAAGTTCATCTTGCCATTTGCTTATTCTGGTATGTCTTATTGGAGTTGATGGAGTTGCAAATCAAGCTTCCTTTGAGAAATAGAAATGACCTTATTTAATTTAGATAGTTTTTTATGTTAATGTGTATTATTTATAAAGGATTCACTTTGAGGAATTCAATTTGCAGCATGAATAGTTCAATTTCCAGGTATAGTATGGTATGAGTCGGGACACAGTTTAATTACAGTTAAGAAGTGTCATGGAACCAGTGAAGCATTTGGATTACAAAATCTAACAAATATTTATAAAAACATATGGAGTCCCCCTTGAAAATCCATAAAAAATTGCCTAAAAATAGTGAGTAAAAGTGACATTTAAATACCTCTGAGTTCAAAGTTGAAGTGATGGATAATTTTGTGTTTGTTTTACTGACTTTGGAGGTATCTAGTTATTTTGGAAGAAAAAAAGTTATCCAGAAATTAAATTTTCTGTAAAAGCACATTTAACTATACCTTAATTTAATGATTTTTATTATGTTTCTCACTTATAAATCAAACATAAAAGAGAATGCTATTAACTGTGGGTTCTATGCTTTGAATCATGCAGTGTACTATTCTTTGTTTAGGCTTAGAATTGCATTTATGATTCCAGATGGCAGTTGTTATAAGAGGCAATTTGCCAAAAGTATACCTAATTAATATTCATTTAATGTGCCCAGAAGTCAAAGAACTTCATCTTTTTACTTCTTTTTAATGTTGCCTTTCAGATGCTCCCCATGCATACTTTGTGGTAATTCATTTTTCCTGGCATACACAATTTTCTGTCAGATTTGCCTTATTCAGACATCTACTTACATGAGTTCCTGGCTTTTAGTAAAGTCTGGAAATGCATCAATCAGGGAAAATTACCAAATTGTTCCCTATGCACAAAAGCAGGTTGTCAATTGCAGTTACCTCGGTTAGGGACCTTAGAGGATTTGAGGCTTTTTTATACAGCATTAAGGTTACTTGCCTGCATATAATATTGCAATTATTAAATCCTAGCAATGCTGCATGGAATAAGAGAAAACGTATGTCTTTGAGGAGCTTATGTTCCACATCCACAAGGCAAGTGTAACCCACACAAACTATTTATATAAAGAAGATAACCTGATACACTGGGGTTTATTAATTATTAATTCATTTAAAGGCATTGACTAACTCAGCACCATGTGGAAAACAAAGTTTGGAAGGAGGCTCTCTAGGTACCACATCAAGTACAAAGGTTAAGGTTTATCTTTAAAGTATGACTGAGCATATATGAACTTTGGGGTCCCTTACTGTGGAAGCCACTTTTACTCTGTTCCCTCATGTTACTTCAACAAGTATGAAAATGAAAGAGTTTCCAGAGAGTGGGAATAAAATCACAGGAAACTGGAACATAAATAAAATAAATTGCCCTTCCTTATTTTTATATAATGAGGCAACTTAAAAAGTCTCTGTTTACTAATAAGGTTAGGGTCCTCAGATACTTCTAATGAGATATGGTTTGGGTTTAGAAGTAATCTTCCATGGAGTAGAAATGTATTATTGTGGCAGATGTTCTCAGCAAGAGGCCCACGAATTCCTCTAGCCCATGGGATAACTGGCCTATAGGCCTCAGGTTATTCCTACCCTCCATCACTTCTGCACCTTAAACTGCTTCTCTTTTGGGGTCTATGGGCATCTCTTGCTTGTTTTTCTCATAAAGCAAGAGTACTAACAAAGTGATTTTCAAGGCCTCTTAAATGCCTTAATCTCATTATTAACACAAAATCTTCAAATTTTTGGATAATAAAATGATAAAGGATTCAATCTCTATCACAGCATATTCTCTGAGTTAGAACCTCAATAGGAATAAATGGAATATACAGATTATAATAATTTGAGGAGGATTTATAAAGGAGCAGTTCACAAAGATGTGGACAGTGTATACAGGAACCACAAGAGAGTGCAAGAACCAAGGGGAATTGACACTGTTACTATCCCTAGTCTGAGAGACCGAGAGGGTGGTTACTAGAGCCCAGATAGAGAGGAGTTCATGTAAAATTGGCTTTAAGAACAGTGACTTTCTTTTGAGAGACACTGCCATCCAGAGTAAAACCTCATAAGAAAGGAACCAGAGGAATGAATACCCTGACCTCCCTGTCCTCTTTTCCTCTGGTCTTCTGCTGATGCTCCCCTTCAGCTGAACCCCACTGCAAGCCAAAGGGCAGGTGATTTCAATGGTGTAGTCCATACAGACCAGGCTCCTGAGGCATAAACCAGATAGATAAAAGAGTAGAGAGTGAATCTGGGCCTGCTATTTTATTTATTTAGTGTGTATGATGTGGCAGATTCCTTCTATGTATTATTTAATTTCATTCTTATAATACCATTTTACTGATGAGAGGTTGAAGCATAATGAGTCTAATTAAACTCAAGTCTGGACTCATAAGTATGATACTGTGTTGCTTTTTACAAAACTCTGAAGTTAAATAACTTATAAGATTATAGATCTGATACAAGGTAATAGCAAGATTTAGACCCAGAGAGTCTGATTTTAGAGGTCATGTTGTCAAACAACTATACTATGTGTTGACCTCTCATTTATTTTCTAAACTGTTTGACTAGATTTTCTTTGTTTATCTTTTCCTCTGCTTGACAAAACAGTAATTAGAATAGTTTATGTGATCATTTTCCTTTTAGCTCAATTCCTGTCCCAGTCTTTAAATGAAAAAAGTGTTTGTAAATACATTGCCTCAGCTCTTCATACCTTTCCCAAGGAAGGGAGCAATTCTTTCCTTTCCTTTGGTTATCCTAGCCTTTTAATCTTGTCTGGACCAATATTTCACCTCTAGGATTCAGGAATTGAGTTTGTGTTCTGTGCAATTAGGATGGCAAATAGCCTTATACCTGAGCTGCTTGTGGAAAATATCTCACCTAAATATTTTCAAATTCTGATGCAAAATATAAATTTTTCTGTTTTTATAGAAATAAACCCCAAACTGCAACAATAATATATTGGAGTAGATGCCCCTAAATTTGTTTTACTAGAATTAAAGGAGTCCTAAATATTAAGAAATATTCCTAGAGTAAATTGCAATATATTATAATTTGTGTTATTTTAAATACCTGAATAACACATAGTAATTTTAGAAAACACAAGTAAATGGCAAGAAGTACATAAAAAGTGATCCATAATCTTATAACCTAGAGAAAAAAACTGTTTACGTTTTGATGAAACTTTTCTTGTAATACTGTCTTATATAAGCATAGATATGGATTTATTTTGATGGATGTTTAAAGTATATACTTATAAAACAATTAAAAAAATATGTGTTATTCCTTTTCCCAGGAGAATTAAAATAAATAGTGCAGTTAAACAAAAGGAATAAAAATAGAAATTACTACAGAGCTAGTCAATATTAATGCTTTGGTGATTATCTTTCCAGGTTACTTTCTATGCGTATACCTATGCATATATGTACCTGAGAACATTTTACAAAAGTGGCATCATGTTATATATGTTGTTTGTGTCCTGCTCTATGAATATACAATATTTCCTTATTTGGAGGTACTAAACTAATTTCTTTAAATTTTTTTTAAAACGAGTATAGTTGATTACAATATTGTGTTAGTTTCAGGTGTACAGCAAAGTGATTCAGATATATACATATATACATACATACATACATACATACATATATATATTAGATATTGAATATATTTCCCTGTGCTATCAAATAAATCTTTGTTGCTTATCTGTTTTATGTATAGTAGTTTGTATCTTTTAATCCCGTACTCCTAATTTATACCTCCCTCCCATTCTGCTTTGGTAACTATAAATTGTTTTCTATGTCTGTGAGTCTGTTTCCATTTTGTTTATAGATGCATTTGTTTATTTTCTAGATTCCACATATAAATGATATATAATATGTGCTTTTGTCTGACTTATTTCACTTAATACAATATCCTCTGGGTCTATCCACTTTGCTGCAAATGGCAGCATTTCATTTATTATGGCTGAGTAATAGTCCACTGTGCATAATCCATTCCATTATGGTGTATACACACTACATCCTCTTAAGGCAATAGTCTTTTGATGGGCACTCAGGATGTTTCCGCATCTTGGCCATTGTAAATAGTGCTGCTATGAACTTTAGGGTGCATGTATCTTTTTGAGTTAAGATTTTTTGTCTTTTCCGGATACATGCTTGGGAGTGGGATTGCTAGATCATATGGTAGCTCTATTTTTAGTTTATTAAGGAACCTCCATACTATTTTCCAAAATGGCTGCACTAATTTACATTCCCACCAACAGTGTAAGAGGGTTCCCTTTTCTTTACACCCTCTCCAGCATTTATTATTTGCAGACTTTTTTTTTTGGCCACACTTATGGCATATGGAAGTTCCTGGGCCAGGGATTAAATCCAAGCTGCAACTCTGACCTACACTACAGCTATGGCAATGCCAGATCCTTAACCCACTGTCCCTTAGCAGGAACTCCTAGACTTTTTGAGGATAGCCATTCTGACCAGTGTGAGGTGATTCCTAATTGTAGTTTTGATTTGCATTTATCTAATAATTAATAGCATTGAACATCTCTTCATGTGCCTGTTGCCCATCTGTATGTCTTCTTTGGAGAGATGTCTGCTTAGGTCTTCTGCCATTTTTTGATTGGGTTGTTTGTTTTGTTGGTATTGAGTTGAATGAGCCTTTTATATATTTTGGAAGTAACCATTTCTTGGTCACATTATTTGCAAGTATTTTTTCTGATTCTGTAGGTTGTCTTTTTGTTTTGTTGATGGTTTCCTTTTCTGTGAAAGAGATTTTAAGTGTGATTAGGCCCCATTTTTTTAATTTATGCTTTTATTTCTATTGCCTTGGGGGACTGACCTAAGAAATCATTGCTGCAATTTATGTCAGAGAATGTTTTGCCTCTGCTCCCGTCTAGAATTTTTATAATGTCATGTCTTATATTTGTCTTTAAGCCATTTTGAGTTTATTTTTGTATATGGTATGAGGTGTGTTCTAACTTTATTGATTTACATGCATCTGTCCAACTTTCCCAGTACCACTTACTGAAGGAATTATTTTCCATTGTATTATCTTGCTTGTTTTGTCAAAGATGGGTATAGTTGTGTGGGTTTATTTTTGGGCTCTCTGTTCTGTTTCATTGATTTATATGTTTGTTCTTATGTCAATACCATGCCATTTTGATTACTGTAGCTTTGTAGTATTATCTGAAGTCTATAAATTTATGCCTCCAGATTCATTCTTTTTCCTCAGGATTATTTTGGCAATTCTGGGTCTTTGCTGGTTTGATATAAATTTTAAGATTATTCTAGTTCTATGAAAAATGTCATGGGTATTTTGATAAGGATTGCATTAAATCCATAGATTGCTTTGGATAGTATGGCCATTTTGACAATATTAATTATTCAAATCCAAGAGCATGGGTTACGTTTCCATTTCTTTGAATCATCTTCAATTTCCTTTATTGATGTCTTATAATTTTCAGCATAGAGGCATTTCACCTCTTGGTTAAGTTTATTCATAGATTTTTTTTGGACAGAATTTTAAATAGGATTTTTTTCTTTCCCTTTCTGATACTTCATGGTTCATGTAAAGAAATGCAACATATTTCTGTGTATTGTATTATCCTAATTTGCTGAATTCATTTATTAGATCTAACAGTTTTTGTGTGGAGTCTTCCAGGGTTCTTTAGAGCATCATGTCCTCTGCAAACAGTGACAGTTTTATCTCTTCCTTTACAATTCAGATACTTTTTATTTATTTTTCTTGTATTATTGTTCTGGCTAGGACTTTTAATCCTAATTTGAATAGAAGTGGTGAGAGTAGGTATCCTTGTTCCTGAATTTAGTGGGGTGGCTTTCAGCTTTTCATTGTTGATTACTATGTTGGCTATGGATTTTTTATGAATGGTTTATACTAAGATATTTTCCCTCTATACCCACGTTGGTGAATTTTTTTTTTTTTTATCGTGAATGGTTATTGAATTTTGTCAAATGCTTTTTCTGGATCTATAGAGATGATCATGGTATATCATGTTGACTGATTTGCATATGTTGAACCATCCTTGAGATCCTGGAATGAGTCCAACTTGATCATGGTGTATAGTCCTTTTTATGTATCATTGGATTTGGTTTTCTAATATTTTGTTGAGGATTTTTACTATAGATTTTAATCTATATTAATCAAAGATGTTGCTCTGTAATTTTCATTTTGCATAGTGTCTTTCTCTTGTTTTGGTATCGGGGTGATACTGCTGAGTACTCTTGCCTAGTGTCTGTCCACCGGAGACTCAGAGCCCAGCTGCTCTGAATTTTTTGGGTTACCTGGTGTGTATGCTGACAGAGTCTGCCACAGCCAGGCCTGCCTCTCCTATGCACATGTTGACAGTGGACTCAGAGACTGGACACACTCTTGCTGTGTGCCTGTTCACAGTGGGCTCTGTGGCTGGACCAGCCCCCTACCATGTGCATGTTGTGACAGTGGGCTCCATGGTTCTGTCCAGACCACACCCCAGGATCTCCAGGCTGTCTCTGCACAGCTAGATTGAGTCCTCTTCCAGAGCCTGTTTGCCTGAGATTCAGTGCCTAGCTGCTGCATGTATTTGTGCCCCACTCCCCAATGTGCACTTTGGACTAGAAATTGTTAGTCTCTCTCCACCCTGATTGTTAGCAAGCCAGCATGGGTGCACTCCTCTCAAGTGGAGTTTAGGCTTCTCTAGTGCTTCTGTGCTGTACAGTAGGACCCCATTGCCCATTCATTCCAAATGTTACACTTTGCATACAACAACCCCAAACTCCATAAATCTAAACACCACAGTGATTTAATTTCTACCATTGGCTATTTGAAAAATACATGAAATTGAAAATACATTAACACTTTGAAGGTTTACATTACTCCTTTTACTCTTTTAACTCATTTTTCCATTCTATACTTCCTACAGTGTTTTATTTTAATTTATATGATTTAGTACCTAAAAGCCATGTTGATAATCTGTTATAATTTTCTGGTAAAATATGTATATTAATTTAATATTTTTCTCTAAAAAATTCTATTGAAGTTTTACTACTAGAATGAGTTATCATTACAGATTTTTAGAGCACAGTTAATCAGAACAACTTAAGTATATCAATGTTTTGACAGATAATTAAAAAATAAAATGCTATTTGAAATACATCTCTTATGATAAATTTTCTTCAATTATTGTTTTCAGTTTGTAGATAAATTTTATTATAAGAATAAGACAAGTTTTATCTTTTTTTTCTATTTTTGTTTTTATTCTTAGAGTATGTAAGGATACAGGAATTTGTGCTCATAGAAAATTAGATGTGGATGGGATGAATTTTCTTATTGCCATGTCTATTAATCCTTTGAACTACAAGTTATTTGCCAAAAATCATAGACTAGTTTATCATCAAAAATTATTTTCAATGATCTGTCGGCTCACAGTTCAATTAAGTTTTTTTTTTTTTTTTAAGGGCCACACCCATGGCATATGGAGGTGCCCGGGCTAGGGGTTGAATTGAAGCTACAGCTGACAGCCTATGCCACAGCCATAGCAACACAGGATCCGAGCCAAGTCTGTGACCTACACCACAGCTCATGGCAATGCTGGTTTCCCAACCCACTGAATGAGGCCAGGGACCAAACTCATGTCCTAATGGATACTAGTCAGATTCGTTTCTGCTGTGCTGCAATGGGAACACCTCAATTAAGGTTTCCTTCAATTTTGGTAAAAGAATTAGAAATTCCCTAACTTGGGAGTTCCCATTGTTGCACAACAGAAATGAATCCAACTAATATCCATGAGGACTCAGATTCGATCCCTCAACTTGCTCAGTGGATCGGGATCCTGCATTGCCGTAAGCTGTGGTATAGGTTGCAGACTCGGCTTGGATCGCGTGTTGCTGTGGCTGTGGCTGGCATCTGTATCTCCAATTTGACCCCTTGCCTGGGAACTTCCATATGCCGTGGGTGTGGCCCAAAAAGCAAAAAAAAAAAAAAAAAAAAAAAGAGAGAAATAACCTCATTTGCATAAGTATATTACTCAGCTGTTAGTCGCAATATACCGTAGTAAAATTATTGATGACTGAGGTTTTCCTTTTTCTTTTTTCTTTTTTTCTTTTTTCTTTTTGCTTAAGTGAGAGAAGGGGGTTGTGAATGAAGAGCTGGAAAAAGAGAATCTGCAGATGTGCACTTGTGGCCTCAGGCAGTTAGCTATTAGCAAATAATTCATATGTAATTTGAAAGTATGAAATTGATTATCTTAAAAATCTCTATTTTCCTATGAACCTGTTGGTAAGCTTTTCATGTACCTCTAGAGGTACATGTACTGCCGAGACCAGCTCAGCAGGATGGGGCTGAAGAACGGGTGCTGTGAAACTTAAGGAAAAAAGTTAACATAAAACAAGACACAGAGACATTTATCTTAAGTAAAGGTGGGAACCGGGGGACTTAAGGTCTCAGGGACCAAGAGCACCGCCTTAAGAAACCACACTGCATTTATTGTGTTTTTTAGGATTATGTCAAGTGAGAAGGGGGTTGTAGGTGTAGGATATAGGTTTTTTTAAGTTATTTTAAAAGTCACATAGCCAGTTGCTGATTAAGCTTTTACTCTGACCTTTATGCATTTAACAATCATTAGCATTTGAGGAAGCTTGGCATCAGCTGTCTACGCATAGCATGTAGAGAATCACCATTGTGCTTCTGCAGACTGCGAGCCTATCTGCAGCAACCCGTGTGCCTAGGTTTGCACCTCGGTTCTCCTTGCTAATGCATACCCAGCTAACGACCCCTCATAAACCCCTTGGGGCCATGGGGCTCCTCTTTTATTCTTAAGAGGACGTATCATGCTGTGCAAATGGCGCGCCAATCTGCACAGGTCCAACATGCCTAGACCAACACATTAAGTCCTCATTCAGCTGACCCTATGAATAACTTATGACTTTAGGTCTTTGTTCTTAAGCTTAAGTCATTTACCAGCACTGCGACTGTATTTCAAGCAGGAAGATGGGGTAAAGTAAAGCAGGACAAGATAGAGTTTTCAGCAAAGAGGCTAAGAAAATGTTGTAGAAACATGTCTCACGACAGTGTGCCATGTTTTATGATCTTTGATTTGGAGCATGATACACAATTGCATCATTTCCATTAGTCTTCTTTCCCTCAATAAAATTATACACTTTTTGGTGGCATAGATTGTATGTTTATATCTCCTTTCCACCTAGCATGATTCTGGGTGTGTAGTAGGAGCTCAGTAAGTATTGCATTAATATGAATAGGTTCTTTAGGCTATTTATTCTGTAAAATGAGAACTGAGCTAAAATAGAAACATAGTGGAAGAGAAGGTAAAGAATTCTAGGGGACATCAGGTTTGCAGAGTAGGAGGACAACTAAAACAGCACATGAACAACAGAATGCAATCAATCAGAGGTACTTTCTGGATCAGAATCATGGTTAAACATCTCTTATTTTCACAGGAAAATCAATAGTAATTTTAGATTCTTTTTTTTTTTTCAGTAGACTTAGTGATTTCGAGCCAACTTTCTGCCTATCTGAATTCCACTCATGCTTTAGGACCCAATGCCCATGTTTCACTTTCTTAAACCACTTTTTTATTGGTCTTTTTAGGGCTGCACCATGGCATATAGAAGTTCCCAGGCTAGGGGTCAAATAAGAGCTGTAGCCACTGGCCTACGCCATAGCCACAGAAATGCCCAGATCCGAGCTGCATCTGCGACCTACACCACAGCTCATGGCAACACACTGAGTGAGGCCAGAGATCAAACCTGCATCCTCATGGATACTAATGGGATTCCTTTCTGCTGAGCCATGACGAGAACTCCTCCTTAAATAATTCTTGACTATGCTTTTTTCGATTTCTCTGAACAAATATTTATAACCTGCATCATATAATTTAGGACTTAATTGTATACTATACTGTATTATTTGAAGTTGTATCCTACCTTTGACATTTCCTCATTTAGTTTGAAGGCAGGAATTAACATTTATTGTGTATGGTAAATACTTTGTAAATATTTGAAATTTGAAAGTCCTTCTAAAGTGTAGTATAGCATGACTCTGAATGTCAGAAAAATTTGAAGTGCTTAGAAATGCTAGTCCTAAACTATAAATAACTTGGTTGAGAAACAAATAAACACCCCCCCTTTTTTGTTTTGTATTATCTTTAAGGTTCTTCAGAAATTTTTCATTTTATTGTGAATTAAATGGGGAATATTCTATTGTTTATGATAAGAGGTATTGACAATAGCCTTGATTACACAGCCATTAGCAACTGTATAATTACCAGACACAGACCTAAGTTGGTTGCAAATTTTGGTCATTGTAGCTGAAGATCCATTAGGTTGTTGGTACTATTAAATTTTCAGTGTTGTAAAGACTTCTGTTTTAATGTAAGGGCTAATAAACTTGGAACCATTTCCTGCCATTGTTTCCTCTAAATATAATCATTTCTATCCATTAGCAAGGAAGCATTTTCCCACATCGTATCTTCTTCCTTTTGACTGAGACATCCCATGGAGTTATAGCCAGGCAGGGAAATGATCAAACTTTGAACTCATTAAGAGTTTCCCAGAGTACAAGTTTCTGTATAAGCATTTTCTTTCCTCTGTTAGATCAGTGTTTCTCAACACATTGGGTTTGAATTTTAAAAGTTAATGGATTTTCTTTAACTTTTATTTTATGGTAACATTTTATGGTAACAGGCTAATCAAAGATAAAATAAAGACAGTGGCTCTGAAAGGAATGAGTATGAATTGATTTACCTATAAGCCTACCCTTAAAAATTACTGCTCTGGTTTGTAAATTTCCTGGGATAATCTGTCTTCCATAGATCTAGCATTGTCTGGAAAAGTAAGGCATTGGACCAATGTTTTTGAATGATTGAATTAAAAGTACAATGACTGTGCATTACTGTAATTCATCCTATGACTTGGTAATAGAACACATGAAGCTATTAATAATTATATTTAGAACTATGTTTGAAACGATAAAATGCTCTTTACATTCTATATTGTGAACAAAGAAGAATAAACTAATCTATGGGTGAAATTTTATATACCTATATCTCTGTGTATATCTGTATCTGTGGGATTATATGGTTCAAATTATCAGGCTACAGCTTTAGATGTGTTAAATTATGACTAAATATGACTAAATTTAGGTCACATACCTAGACTGCATTTGAATTTTCCCTGGATCTTATTAGCTACCCTTGTCTTTTTATCACTTGAAGAAGCCTTGCTCTTTGATAGGTAAGTAAACTTTCATGTCATGAGAAGAAATGTATCCTTTGCAAAATTCTTAGGAATTCCTTAGTCACATGTTCTTGTAGTCACTCCTGCCACAAATTTCGTATTTCCACTGAGCTTTTAGTCTTACTGATATCTCACTTACTATTGATATCCTATATTTTTAATGCTGGGTTCACGTAAATGTCAATCTGAAGTTTGTAAATTTCATTTTCCCAGGATATGTATACAGAAACACACAAAACACACATGTGTGCATACATAGTTATTTGTATGAGTTGCAGACATTCAAGACAGGATCTGAGCAGGAACTTTTCTTGTAGCAATGCTAATAACTTAGATTTAAATACGAGACATCATGCTTCCTAAAAGTCCATGTCACTCCGTCTTGCACATTTTTCCTCAGACACAATCCTTCTTCTGTCTTATTGACTACCCCCTCACTCTGCTCACATCTCCATGGTCTTCTATCTAAGAAGAACGAAACTAACCCAATTCCCTTTACCAGATTATGCAGAGCAAGATATAGTTCTATTTGCTGGCTAGTGGATATCTTTTTGTATTCAAAGACTCATTATATGCTCTGCTAAATGGTCCGTTCACTAGGGGTCTTACCTGCCTCAGAACAGGTAAGTCTGAAATTTTCTTTCCTTACTCCCTTCCTTATCAATCTGCAAAAGTGGAGGAGTGTCACAGAACCTCAAAGATAGGAATTAGGCAGGGTGGCTATGTTAAGTTTCAGTTTAAAGAAACATTTAGGAGTTCCTGTCGCAGTGGTTAACAAATCCGACTAGGAACCATGAGGTTGCGGGTTCGATCCCTGGCCTTGCTCAGTGGGTTAAGGATCTGGCATTGCCGTGAGCTGTGGTGTGGGTTGCAGACATGGTTCGGATCCCGTGTTGCTATGGCTCAGGCGTAGGCCGGCGGCTACAGCTCCGATTGGACCCCTAGCCTGGGAACCTCCATATGCCACGGGAGCGGCCCTTGAAAAGGCAAAAGGACAAAAAAAAAAAAAAAAGAAACATTTAGAACAGTAAATACAGATGTCTAATTTCATTCATTTCTAGTAAATGTTTCTGTATTTCCTTTCCAGAAAGCAGCTTTGTTTTCATGATACCTAGCTCTCTCATGTTTTATTTACTACTACTGTTGTTATTAATACAGGTAAAAAGGTAATAAGATGTTCTCGTCTGTTTAATCTTACATTCAGAAACACATGAATTTACACTTTCTTTTTTATGAATACAGATACATTTTTCTGAATGTATATGATAATATTGGTAGGGCATGACAGGGTGCTGTTTTCAAATCCATTACCAGAGCAGTGTTCCTGGGTCCCTTACCCTGCTGCTCACCACTCAAGGACTCAAGTCTTTTCTTTGTTAGTACATGTCTAGTCAGTAAATTAATTTCTGAGTGTTAGGTCCACTTTTAGGCCCTGGAAAGGGTATCCTTGGCAACAACTTTGGCACTCCAGGTGAAACCTCTGTTCCATAATGGATGTTTTGACTGCTGGGGTACTCAGGGACCAGCTTGCTCATCCACTGGCTAGACCCAGTGGCCACTATCAGAACCCTTTTGTTCCTTGTCTCCTCTTGATGAGAGTGACTGGCCTGGCAAGAATACCCCAACCAGGGAGCAGGAGGAGTAGGAGGCCAAGAGAGAAGAAAAAGAAGCCTGAAAGGATAGGAAGATAGAGAAGCAGAACTGATTCTTACACAACAAGATGCTACAATTTTGCCCTTGTTTCACCCTACCACTGGGTGAGGCCCACAGAGAGAGCAAGAAAGAAGACCTTCAGGGAAAGTATATGGAGAACCCTAAAACTGCTCAGTCTGTGTTAGTCCTGGGAGACTGGGACTGATGACACCCAGTGGCTGGAGAAGCCCCTGCAAATGATGATATCTGAATTAATCCTCTTGATCCTTGGGTGCCTCTTTAAATAGAAGTGTGCATTAAGGGGAAGGAGACGAGATGGCAGAGTAGAAGGGCTTGAGCTTGCCTCTTCTCATGAAAACACTAAAATCACAACTAACTGCTGAACAACCATCAAAAAAAGACTGGAACCTACCAAAAACAAACACTTTATCTTTTTATGATCTTCTGTAAAATGGAGACCACAGGCACAGAAAAGTTAAACAGAGTGAGATGGCAGAGAAATATGTTACAGATGAAGGGACAAGATAAAACCCCATAAGAATAACTAAGTGAAGTGGAGATAGGCAATCTACCTGAAAAAGAATTCAGAGTAATGACAATAAAGATGATCTAAGATCTCAGAACAAGAATATAGGCATAGACTGAGAAGATATAAAACATGTTTAACAAAAAGCTAGAAGAGTTAAAGAACAAAGAGAGATGAACAATACATTAATCAAAAAATACAATAAAAGAAATAGTGGAATAAATCAGGCAGAAGAACAATAAGTGAGCTAGAGGAGAGAATGGTGGAAATCACTGCTGTGGAACAAAAGAAAAAATGAAGAGAAATGAGGAAACTGTAAGAGACTTATGGGACAACATTAAATGCACCAACACTTGGATTATAGGGATCCTAGAAGGAGGAGAGAGAGAGAGAGAATGGGCCTGAATAAATATTTGATGAGATAATGGCTGAAAACTTCCCTAAGATGGGAAAGGAAATACATAAGTCTAGGAAATACAGAGTATCCAATACAGGTTAAATATAAGGAGGAACATGAAGATATATTAATAAAACTGACAAAAATTAAAGAAAGAAAATATTAAAAACAATAAGGGAAAAGCAACAAATAACATACAAGGGAATCCCCATAAGGTTATCAGCTGATTTTTCAGCAGAAACTCAGAAGCCCAAAAGGGAGTGGCATAATAAATATAAAGTGATGAAAAGGAAAAACCTACAACCATGAATACTCTACCCAGCAAGGCTCTTTTTCAGATTCATTGGAGAAATCTAAAGTTTTACAGATAAGCAAAGGCTAATAGAATTCAATCACCTTATTTACAACAAAAGTTAAAGGAATCTCTTCTAAGCAGAATGGAAGAGACCACAACTAGAAACAAAAAAATTACAAATGGGAAAGCTCACTGGTAAAGGCAAACATACAGTCCAGGTAGGAAACGATCTGCACACAAATATGATATCAAAACCAGCAGTCATGAGAAGAGGAGAGTACAAATATTGGATATTGGAAATATATTTGATATTGAGACCAGCAGCTTAAAATACTCTTGTATATATATAGAATGCTATATCATATCCATTACCAATCAAAGGTATCATTTGTTTAAATCACGTCATAGTATAATAGCAAATCATAGTTGTTTGCATACTTTTTCTCTTTACAGTTAAGAAATTAATTCAAACTCCAAGTAATCTCCCTGACTGACTTTTAGTTGTTAGCAATAGGAATCCTATACACATAAAGTCTCTTTTTAGATACTGAAGACTTGAGAATTATGTATACCCTCTATGCCCAAGTCTTAGCTTCCTCTGAACAGGACTGGTGTTGGTGCTTTCTTGTTGTTAGAACTCTATTGCAAATATAATCTGCTATATTTTTATTGTAGTTGATTTACAGTGTTCTGTTGATTTCTGCTGTACAGCAAAGTGACCCGGTCATATACGTTTTTTTCTCACATCATCCTCCATCATGTTCCATCACAAGTGACTAGATGTAGTTCCCTGTGCTATATAGCAGGATCTCATTGCTTATCCACTCCAAATGCAACAGTTTGCATCTACTAACCCCAAACTCCCCCTCCCCCTTGCAACCATAGGTCTGTTCTCCATCTCCATGAGTTTGTTTCTTTTCTGTAGATAGGTTCATTTGTATCATGTATTAGATTTCAGATATGTGATATCATATGGTATTTGTCTCTCTTTCTGATGTACTTCACTTAGCATGATAGTCTCTAGTTCCATCCATGTTGGCAAATGGCATTACCTTGTTTTTTTTTATGGTTGAGTAGTGTTCCATTGTGTATACGTACCACATCTTCTTAATTCATCTGTCAATGGGCATTTGGGTTGTTTCCATGTCTTGGCTATTGTGAATAGTGCTGCAAAGAACATAGGTGTGCAAATATTTTTTTCAAGGAAAGTTTTATCCAGGTATATGGCCATCAATGGGATTGCTGGATGATATGGTAGTTCTATATTTAATTTTCTGAGGTGCCTCCCTACTGTTTTCCATAGTGGTTTTATCAATTTATATTCCCACCAACAGTGAAGGAGGGTACCTTTTTCTCCACACCCTCTTCAGCATTTGTTATCTGTTGACTTATTAATGATGGCCTTTCTGACGGTGTGAGGTGGTACCTCATTATAGTTTTGATTTTCATTTCTCTAATAATTAGTGATATTGAGCATTTTTTCATGTGCCTGTTGGCCATCTGTATATCTTCTTTGGAGAGGTATCTATTCAGGTATTCTGCCCATTTTTTTTTCAATTGGTTTTTTTTTTTGCTTTTGAGTTGTATAAGTTGTTTGTATATTTTGGAGATTAAGGCCTTGTTGGTTGCATCATTTGCAGCTGTTTTCTACTGTTGCATAGGTTGTCTTTTTTTTTTTTTTTTTTTTTTTAGGCTTTCCTTTGCTGTGCAAAACCTTGTAAGTTTGATTAGGTCCCACTGGTTTATTTTTGCTTTTATTTCTGTTGCCTTGAGACAGACCTAAGAAAACATTTGTAAGGTTGATGTCAGAGAATGATTTGCCTATGTTCTCTTCCAGGAGTTTGATGGTGTCTTGTCTTATATTTAAGTCTTTAAGCAATTTTGAGTTTATTTTTTTTCATGGTGTGAGGGTGTGTTCTAGTTTCACTGATGTACGTGCAGCTGTCCAGTTTTCCCAGCACCACTTGCTGAAGATTGTGTCTTTTTCCCTTATTCCCTTCTTGGCCAAAGAATCCTTGACTATAGGTGTCTGGGTAATCTGCTATCTTCTAACTAATGATTTAATGTATCCAGAAGAAAATCGATAGAATAATGTAGGTGGATTCATTTGCTACTAGCTATCTGCTTGAAAAGTGGAGTAACCTCTTAGAGTTGATTTCCTAAAATGTCTTCCTTTGCTTCCTTGAGATTTAATATTCTTGATTCATCTTTTTCTCCAGTAGGTCCTTTTTATATTCTTTATTGACACTCAGCTTTTCTGTTTCTTGTGGGTAGCTATATGTTCAGCTCTGTATTTTAATTTCCTCAAAAAGCTCACCCATTTTCATAACTTCAAATATGATTTCCATGTAAAGGTTTTCTAAATTCCTTCTCTTGGCCCCAACCAATATGTCTTCCCTTTTTTATTTCCAAGTTCTATTTTTATATTATTCTTCTTCTAGTCTCCATCTGAAACTACTAGAGATAATGTATGTTTTTTTAATGATACTTAACTAAAGCATGATTACATTCTGCCTACTCCTTATTCTCTATTCCCCTGCTACCTTTCTAATTGAGAACCTACTCCCATCTTGATTGTTATAAAAATCTTCTAATTGGTTTTTCGGTGTTCTGTCTCTCCACCAATCTAGCAAACCCCTAGTTTTCTTAAGACATCACTTTGCTTATACATCTAGGCTTTTTTCTTCATAGGAGTCATACCTGCAAATTGGATAGGAGCCACAAGGTCAAATGTGATACTTAGTTATGGCTCTCTTTATACTAGCTGGCTATGTCTTCTTATGTGAGTAATTGAGGATAAATGCTGTTGAATTTTTCCAAATCCTTAATTTTTTTCATAAAATGGACTTAAGATAATAAGCATCAATATTAAAAGTATTAAGGAAATACACATATTTTGGTACACATTTAATATTTCACTCAGTAAACGTCAACTCTATAATCATAGCTAAATCCAACACTGGCTTATGTTTATCTCTCTAGTTTAAGTAGAAAAAATATCCACTAATAATTTTCGACATCTTGACAAGGTCAGAAATGATTCATAGGTATAAATGTGTATTTCTTAAACTACTGAGTTTTATGCAGGTTTATGGGATGACTTTTGAGAAGCCCCTAATTTCCTTATATAATTTTTCAGAGAGATAATGTACTTAAGATAATTTACACTGAGTACACTAACCAAACCTCAGTGGTTTAGCACAATAAAAGTTTATTTCTCTTTCTTAGAGAGTCCAGTATGGAAATTCTGGTGTGAAAGGGTCTCATTGGTGGCCCTCCATTAATGACAACTCCATATCTTAATTTGGGCTTCTGTAACAGATTAACATAGACTGAATGACTTATAAACAACAGAAATTTATTTCTCACAGTTTCATATGCTAGAAAGTGTGTGATAAGGTGTTAGCATTGCTGGGTTCTGGTGATGACCCTCTTAGATTGTGCAAGATTTCTCTTCTACTTGCACATGGTGGTAGAGAGACCAAGTGAGCTCTTTGAGTTCTTTTATATATATGGTTATTAATCACATTTATAAGGGCTCCATCTTCATGACTTAATCACTTCCCAAAGGCCCCACCTCCTAGTATCACCAGGGGATTAGGACTTCAACATATGAATTTAGGTTGGGGAGGAACACACAAATATTCAGTTCATAACATTCAGTCACTGTGATTCCTTCCGTCTCATGGTTCAACATTGCCTAGAGCTTTAGGTGTGAGTCTGGATTCTCTACATCTTTTCATCAGTTAGCTGAGTGAAAGAATACAAATTATCACATAGGTTATTTCAACAACTAGACTTTAGGAGTGTCATATATTATTTTTGTATATATTGTATTGGCTAGACTGGTTAAAAGGATCCACTGAGATGCCAAGGGGTTAGAAAATATAGTTTTCACACACAGGGAGTAAAAATTGGTTTAGTTTAATATTTAGCTGTGCTCTGCCACAGATGATGTTAATATGTCTTCTGAACAGTAACAATTAATACTTTGATTTCTGACTCATTTGTTCAGTCATTTACTCTTTATGGCAGGGAAAGTTTTTTGTTTGCTTCCATCTGTATACACAGACATCATTTGGTAGTGGTGGTGTTGGTAATGGTACAAAAGCTTGGGGAGAAAATGGCAAGTGTTGACTAATCACAAAGTAAATATGAGCTATTGATAAAAAATGTCTCATATAAAACTTTTTTTTATTTCATTTCATTTTTATTATTTTTTAATAGTTATTTCCCCAATACAATTTTTATTCTACTGTAGAGCATGATGACCCAGTTATGCATACATGTACAAATCCTATTTTCACACATTACCACGCTCTGTCATTAGTGACTAGACATAGTTCTTAGTGCTACACAGCAGGATCTCATTGATAATCCATTCCAAAGGCAATAGTTTGTATCTATTAACCCCAAGCTCCTCAGTCCCTTTCATACCATCCCCCTCCCCCTTGGCAATCACAAATCTATTCTCCAAGTCCATGAGTTTCTTTTCTATGGAAAGGTTCATTTGTGACGTATATTAGATTCCAGATATGTAATAACAAATGGTATTTGTCTTTCCCTTTCTGACTTACTTCACTCAGGATGAGAGTCTCTAGTTCCATCCATGTTGCTGCAAATGGCATGCTTTTGTTCCTTTTTATGGCTGAGTAGTATTCCATTGTATATATATACCACATCTTCCAAATTCAATCATATGTCGATGGACATTTAGGTTGTTTCGATGTCTTAGCTACTGTGAATAGAGCTGCAGTGAACATGCAGGTGCATGGGTCTTTTTCAAGGAAAGTTTTGTCTGGGTCTATGCCCAAGAATGGGATTGCTGGGTCATATGGTAGTTCTAGGTACAGATTTCTAAGGTATCTCCATACCGTTCTCCATAGTGGCTGTACCAGCTAACATTCCCACCAACAGTGCTGGAAGATTCCCATTTCTCCAAACCCCCTCCAGCATTTGTTATTTGTGGACTTATTAAGGATGGCCATTCTGACTGGTGTGAGGTCATATCTCGTGGTAGTTTTGGTTTGCATTTCTCTAATAATCAGGGATGTTGAGCATTGTTTCATGTGCTTGTTGGCCATCTGTGTATCTTCCTTGGAGAAATGTCTATTCAGGTCTTTTGACCATTTTTCCATTGGGTTGTTGGCTTTTTTGCTGTTGAGTTGTATACGTTGCTTGTATATTTTAGAGATTAAGCCCTTGTCAGTTGCATCATTGCAGACTATTTTCTCCCATTCTGTAAATTGTCCTTTTGTTTTCTTTTTGGTTTCCTTTGCTGTGCAAAAGCTTTTCAGTTTGATGAGGTCCCACTGGTTTATTTTTGCTTTTATTTCTGTTGCCTTGGAAGACTGACCTAAGAAAACATTTGTAAGGTTGATGTCAGAGAATGCTTTGCCTATGTTGTCTTCCAGGAGTTTGATGGTGTCTTGTCTTACATTTAAGTCTTTCAGCCATTTTGAGTTTATTTTCATGCATGGTGTGGGGGTGTGTTCTAGTTTCATTGATTTACATGCAGCTGTCCAGGTTTCCCACCAATGCTTGCTGAATAGACTGTCTTTTTCCCATTTTATATTCTTGCCTCCTTTGTCAAAGATTAATTGACCCTAGGTGTCTGAGTTTATTTCTGGGTTCTCTATTCTGTTCCATTGGTCTTTCTGTCTGTTTTGGTAGCAGTCCCACTCTGTCTTGATGACTGTGGCTTTGTGATATTGCCTGAAGTCTGGGAGAGTTCTGCCTCCTGCTTGGTTTTTGTTCCTCAGGATTGCTTTGGCAATTCTGGGTCTTTTGTGGTTCCATATAAATGTTTGGATTGTTTGTTCTAGTTCTGTGAAAAATGTCATGAGTAATTTGATAGGGATTGCATTGAATCTGTAGATTGCTTTGGGTAGTATGGCCATTTTTACAATATTGATTTTTCCAACCCAGGATCATGGAATATCTTTCCTTTATATCTTCTTTAATTTCCTTGATTAAAGTTTTATAGTTCTCAGCATATAAGTCCTTTACCTCCTTGGTCAGGTATATTCCCATGTATTTGATTTTTTTGGTGTGCAATTTTAAGAGGTTTTGTATTTTTGTATTCCTTTTCTAATATTTCATTGTTGGTATACAGAAATGCAAGTGATTTCTGAATGTTAATCTCATATCCTGCTACTTTGCTGAATTTGTTGATCAGTTCAAGTATATTTTGGGTTGAGCCCTTAGGGTTTTCTATATCTAGTATCATGTCATCTGCATACAGTGACAGTTTTACCTCTTCTCTTCCTATTTGGATGCCTTTTATTTCTCTTGTTTGTCTGATCGCTGTGGCTAGGACGTCCAGTACTGTGTTGAATAACAGTTGTGAGAGTGCGCATCCTTGTCGTGTTCCAAATTTGAGTGGGAAGGTTTTCAGCTTTTCTCCATTGAGCATTATATTTGCTGTGGGTTTGTCATAATGGCTTTGATTATGTTAAGGTATGTTCCCTCTATACCCACTTTGGTAAGAGTTTGTATTGTGAATGGATGTTGGACATTGTCAAATGCATTTTATACATCTATTGAGATGATCATGTGGTTTTTGACTTTTGTTAATGTGGTTTATGACGTTGATTGATTTGTGTATGTTGAACCATCCTTGTGCACCTGGGATGAGTCCCACCTGGTCATGGTGTATGATCTTTTTTATATGTTGTTGGATTCAGTTGGCTAGAATTTTGTTGAGAAATTTTATTTCTATATTCATCAAAGTTATTGGCCCATAGTTTTCTTTTTTGATGGTATCTTTGTCTTGTTTTGGAATTAGGACAATGGTGGCATCATAGAATGTCTTTAGGAGTGTTCCTTCTTCAAATTTTTGAAAAAGTTTAAGAAGGATGGGCACCAATTCCTCTTTATACGTTTGATATAATTCGCCTGTGAAACTGTCTGGTCTTGGACTTTTCTTTGTAGGGAGTGTGTTTATGAAATATTCAATTTCATTTCTAGTGATCAGTCTGTTCCATTGATCTGTTTCTTCTTGATTCAGTTTTGGCAGGCTGTACATCTCTAGGAAGTCATCCATTTCTTTCAGGTTGTCAAATTTGTTGGCATACATACAATTGTTTATAGTATTCTCTCATGGCTTTTTGTATTTCTGTAGTATCTCTTGTTACTTCTCCTTTTTCATTTCTGATTTTGTTTATTTGGGTTTTTTTCTCTCCTCTTCTTGATGAGTCTAGCCAGAGGTTTATCAATTTTGTTTACCTTTTTAAAGAATAAGCTCTTGGTTTGATTGATTTCTTCTATTGTTTTTTGAATCTCTATTTTATTGATTTCCTCTCTGATATTTATGATTTCCTTCCTTCTGCTGACTTTAGGTTTTGTTTGTTCTTTTTCTAATTCATTTGGGTGGTGGGTTAAATTGTCAATTTGAGATTTTTTTTTTCTTTTTTGAGGAAGGCCTGTAGTGCTATGAATTTCCCTCTGAACACTGCTTTTGCAGCATCCCATAGATTTTTGAGTGGTTGTGTCTTCATTATTATTTGTCTCATATTTTTTAAATTTTCTTCTTGATTGCCTCATTGACCCATTGGTTTTTTAGTAGCATGTTGTTTATTCTCTATGTAGTAAGTGTTTTCTCATTTCTTTTCCTGTGGTTGATTTCTAGTTTCATGCCATTGTGGTCAGAGAAGATACTTGAAATAATTTCTATACTCTTAAATTTGTTGAGGTTAGCTTTGTGGCCCAGTATGTGATCAATTCTTGAGCATTTTCCATGTGCACTTGAGAAGAATGTATATGCTGATTTTTTTTAGATGTAATGTCCTGAAAATGTTGATTAAGTCTAACTTTTCTATTGTGTCCTTTAGGATCTCTGTTGCCTTACTGATTTTCTGTCTTGAGGATTTGTCCATTGATGTGAGCTGGGTGTTAAAAGTCTCGTACTATGATTGTATTCCCATCAATTTCTCATTTTTTGTCTGTTAGTATTTATTATAGGTATCTGGGTGCTCCTATATTAGGGGCATATATATTGATGATTGCAATATCCTCTTCTTGGATGGATCCCTTAACCATTATGTAGTGTCCTTCTTTGTCTTTCTTTGTGGCCTTTGCTTTAAAGACTATTTTGTCTGACGTGAGTATTGAAACTCCTGCTTTGCTGTCTTTTCCATTGGCATGAAATCTCTTTTCCCATCCCCTCACTTTGAATCTATATGTGTCCTTTGCTCTAAGGTGAGTTTCTTGTAGGCAGCAGATTGAAGGTTTTTGCTTTTTTATCCACTCAGCCACTCTGTGTCTTTTGATTGGAGCATTTAGTCCATTAACATTTAAGGTGATTATTGATAGATACGTATTTATTGGCATTTTAAACCTTATTTTCCAGTTGATTCCATGTGTCTCTTTTCTTATTTTCTCTTTTGGGTTGGATGGTTTCCATTTATTTTATGCTTGAGTACTTTTCTTTTCAGTTTTTGTGAATGTGATGTTTGATTTTGATTTGTGGTTGCCCTGTTTTTTAAGCATGTTAAGTCCTTCCTATATCTGCTTGCTTTTGCCTGATAGTCATATAGGCTCAGACACATCATTAAAATAAAAAAAAGAATCTATATTTTCTTACTTTCCTTCCCCACATTGTATGGTTTTGATTTTTTTTTAACATCTTCATATTTAGATCTGTATGCTGGCTTATTTGAGTGATTACTTTCCAATTGTGGTTTCCTCCATCCTAATTCTTCTTTTTCTCTCTCTTTTTTAATTAAGAGAAGCCCTTTTAGTATTTCTTTTAGAATGGGTTTAGTATTGCTGTACTCTTTTAGCTTTTGTTTTTTGGAGAAATTCTTTATTTCCCCTTCTAATTTAAATGATATTCTTGCTGGAAAGAGTATTCTAGGTTGCATATTTTTTCCTTTCAGCACTTCAAATATATCTTGTCACTCCCTTCTGGCCTGTAGTGTTTCTGTAGAGAAATCAGCTGATAGCCTTTTTGGGGTTCCCTTATAATTAATGCTTTGCTTTTCTCTTGCTGCCTTTAGAATTATCTCTTTAACTTTTGCCATTTTTATTATAATATGTTTTGATGTTGGGCTTGTTTGGGGCCATCTGTGCTTCCTGTATCTTGATATCAGTATGCTGTAGATTTGGAAATTTTTCAGCCATAATTTCTTCAAATATATTTTCAATCCCCTATTCTTCTTTTCCTTCTGGAATTCCTATTATGTGTAGATTGTCATGCTTTATATTATCCCATAGGTCTCTTATATTGCTTTCATGTTTTTTTCATTTGGTTTTCTGTCTGCTGTCCTGATTGGGTTATTTATTTCCGTTATTCTATCTTCCATGTCACTAATTCATTCCTCTGCATTATTCATTCTGTTTTTTTACTGCCCTTAGCTCAGTTTGTATCTCTGAAAATGAATTTCTAGTTTTTCTTGGCTCCTCCTTATATTTTCTAGTTCCTTTCTAAAGGAATCTGCATTACTGTTCCTATCCTCTCTTAATTCCTTCAGTATTTTCAATACCTCCCTTTTGAACTCAGTGTCTGTCAGACTGTGCAGGTCTGTTTCATTGTTGTCTGCTTTAGGTGAATTCTCCTGTTCCTTTAATTGGAAATGGTTTCTGTGCTTCTTCATCTTGCTTGTGTTTTTCTTTTTCTGTGAGTTTGGGGAAGCCAAACTGTAGCCACTCACAGGCCCCCAGTGGTGGCAAGCCATGCTTCCCTCTGGCCTTTGAGATGACTGCTGCAGTCCGTCCCTGCCACCTGTGGATTGTGCAAGAGGAACCACATGGCACTTAGTCCCCTTATGCCCTTAGTCCACACAATAGGTGCCTGGCCACCGGTAGCCTGCTCAAGAATCACCTAATCTCCTTTAAATGAGCAAGAGGCTTCTCGCTGCCTGTAGCTTCAACAGAGCCACCCCACCCCTTAAGCTTGTGGACATGCACCCGCTCCAGTGCAGGGAGTTTCCTATGGCTGCCCGCCCCTCCTCCTCTCCTCTACCCAACAATGGCGTCTTGCCTCTCCTGTGGGTCCAGAACTTCTCCCAGGTTCCCTCTGCCATGGTGTTCTCCTCCTTAGCCCATGGCGCACTGCTCCTTAGCCTCTCATGCCATCCTTATTTCTCTCCCCAGGACTGTCCTCCAGAACCTGAGTCTCAGCGCCCAGCCCCCATCTGAGTGTCTCAGGCTGTGGTGTCTGGGCTGGTGGTTCAGATGATCTGTGTGGCTCTCACTTTGCTTTGCTCTTCCCAGTCCAGCTGCTGTGTTTTTCTCAGTGACTTTGAGGTCCCACAGCTCTCCCTCTGCTTTGCTGTTCTCAGTCCAGCCAGCTGTTACACTTTTCTCGGCAACTTTGAGGTCACATCGACTCTGCCAATCTTTCATCAGTTAGGTGGCTTCCCAGGAGGTGGGCTCCTTTTCTCCTTCACAGCTCCCTCTCTGGAATGCTAGTCCCGTCCTGATTCATTTTCTCTCTTTTTCTTTTGTTCTACCCAGTTATGTCAAGAGTTTCTTGCCCTTTTTGGAGGTTTAAGTTCTTCTGCCAGCATTCAGTTGATGTTCTGTGTGAGTAGTTTTACATGTAGATGTATTTTTTTTAATGTGTTTGTGGGAGAAGGTGTGTGTGACTTCTTATTCCTCTGCCATCTTACTCTGCCTCCCTAGAACTTTTTTGATTTTACTAAAATTAGTTTACACACACTTTCACTGTTTGTATGTGCATCAGTACTAATAAAGTTTATTTTTTCTTATTTAATTCATATAGTATAAATTAACCCTTTTAAAGTTTATAATTCAGTGTTTCTAAATATAATCACAAAAATGTGCAACCATCTTCACTATATAAATCTAGGACATTTTCATCATCCTCAGAATGAAACTTTTTACCCAATAGCAGTCTCTCCTATTATCTTCTCCTAGCTCCTGGCAAAATTTAGTTGAATCTGTATATAAACTCTGGAGTATTACCATATTATCAATGTTAATCTTCCAATCTATTTATACTGGATGTCTTTCCCCTTGTTCTTTATTTTCTTTCAATCATGTTTTATAGTTTTTAGGATTCAAGTCTCGCACTTTTGTTAATTTTCCCATTTGTTTTATTCTTTTTGATGATAATGTAAATGGAATTCTTTCCTTAATTTTCCTTTCAGATTTATTACTAGTATATAGACATAGTTATATATTGTTCTTGTGTCCTGAAAGTTTGCTGAAAATCATTTAATATCCTAATTGTTTATTGTTGATTCCCTAGAATAAGAGCCTATATAAGATCATATCATTTGAAACTTAGTTTTATTTCCTCTTTTCCATTTTAGAGGCCTGTTTTTCCTTTCCTTGTTTTTTCCTCTAATTTCACTGGCAATTAGGACCTCTGGTACAATGTTGAATAGAAGTAGCAAGAAGAGATAGATAGCTTTGTTTTATTCCTGGTACTGGGGGGAAACTTTCACTCCTATACATTAAGTATGATTATACCTATGTTTTTTTTTTTTTGTTTTGTAGATACCTTTATCAGGTTGAGAAAACTCCCTTCCATACCTAGTTTGTTGAGTATCTTTATCATAAAATGGTGTTCAATTTTTTCCAGTGTTTTTTGCATCTCTGGAGGTATATAGATTTTGGCTTTATTAATATGATGTATTACATTGGTTGGTTTTCTATCTTGATATATAACCTTGCAATCCTTGGATACATCCCTTTTGGTCATGGAGTATACTTCTTTTGCTATGCTGGTAGATTTGGTTTGCTAATATTTTGTTGAGGATTTTTTCACCTTTATACATAAGGAATATTAGTAGCATTTTTACTTTTTATTTCTTGGTTTAGTGTTGGTATTAGGGTAACAGGGGTCTCATAAGCTGAGTTGGGACGTATTTCCTCCTCTTTTATACTTTGGAAGAGGTTGTGAAGAATTGGCTTGAATTATTCCTTAAACATTTCTTAGAATGTACCTATGAAGTCATCCGGACTTGGGCTTTTCTTTGTAGAAAGCTTTTTGGTTACCGATTCAATCTTCTTACTTGTTATAGCTATACTATTACATTTATAAAGTTGCATTTCTTTTGTTTTCAAAACTGTAAGTTTCATTTGTTTGTGTCTTTTGGGGACTTTGTCTACTTTATCCAGGTTATATAATTTATTAACATATAATTGCTCTTGGTAATCCCTGGTAATCTTTTATTCTTTTTACTCCTAAAAGGTAGTTGTCTCATATTTAATTTTCTGACTTAAGTTTTTAATTTTAAAATTTTTTTCTGGCTGCACCTGAGGCATGTGGAAGTTCCTGGGCCAGGGGTCAAACCAGAGCTACAGGTGAGGCCCATGCCACAGCCAGGGTAACACCAGATCAAAGCCACATCTACAACCTATGTTGCAACTTACAGCAATGCTAGAACCCCAATCCACTCAGCAAGGCCAGGGATCAAATCCACATTCCTCACAGAGACAACATTGGGTCCTTAATCTGCTGAGCCACAATGGGAACTCCTCATTTCTGATTTAGTAATTTGAATATTCTATATTTTTTTCTTGTTCAGTCTAGCCAAAGATTTAATACTGTTAATTTTTTAAGGGAAACAGTTTTTCTATTCTTTGTTTCATTTACCCCCACTCTATTTTTTATTATTTCCTTATTTCTGCTAGCTTTGAGTTTGTAATGCTCTTATTTATTCAACTTTCTTAAGGTGGGAGATTAAGTTATTTGAGATCTTGTAAAAAATATAAATGACTTTATTCTTATCAAGCACACATGGAGCAATTTCAAAAGTAAACTTTTGCTAGATCATAAAAAAAGTGTATGCTCCTATTGTAAAATTGAGTGTTCTATAGATGTCTCTTAGGTCTATTTGGTTTATAGTATTGCTCAAGTCTTTTAAATCCTTGATGACCTTCTGCTTAGTTGTTCAATCAGTTATTAAAGTGTGGTGTTGAAGTCTCCATCTGTTATTGCTGATTTGTGTATTTCTCTGTTTTGTTCTGTCAGGTTTATTTTTTTCTTTTTAGGGCCATGCCCTTAGCATATGAAAGTTCACAGGCTAGGGTTCAAATTAGAGCTATAGCTGCCAGCCTATGTCACAGCCACAGTAATGCCAGATCTGAGCCACATCTGTGATACATACCATAGCTCATGGCAATGCCAGATCCTTAACCTACTGAGTAAGGCCAGGGATCAAACCTGCAACCTCATGGATACTAGTTGGGTTCATTTCTGCTGCTCCACAGTGGGAACTCCCTGTTCTGTCAATTTTACACCATATATTTTAGAACATTCTTTTTAGGTGCATGTAGGTTTATAATTGTTGTATATTCCTTATATATTGATCCTTTTATCACTATAAAATACCTTTGTCTCTAGTAACAGCTTTGGTCTTAAAGTCTGTTTTGTTTGGTATTACTTTAGCTATTCTAATCTACCTCTGATTACTGTTCACCTGGTATATCTTTTTCTATACTTCTACATTTTACCTTCTTGTTTTGACTGTAAAGCATATCTATTCTTGGGGTCCCTTGGTGGCATAGTGGGTTAAGGACCTGGTGTTGTCACAGCTGTGGTATGGGTGCAATCCCTGGCCCAGGAACTTTCACATGGTGTGGACACAGCGAAAAAAAAATAAAGTCTATCTGTTCTTAAGAGCGTATAGTTTAGTTATATTTTATATCCATTCCGTCAATCTTTGTCCTTTGCTTAGGATGTTTAATCCATTTACATTTAACATAATACTCATTGGGTAGGAAATTTATCTCTTAGTTTCTTCTTTGTTTTCTACCTGTCTTATTTTTTTTCTTCATTTATTACTCCCTTGTTGCCTTCTTTGGGCTGAATAGATACTTTCTAGTATACCTTTTTTCTTTTTACAGCCACATCTGCAGCATAGGGAAGTTCCCAGGCCAGGGGTCAAATTGGAGCTGCAGCTGCAGACGTTGCCACAGCAACACTGGATCTGAGCTGCATCTGTGACTTAGGATGCAGCTTGTGGTAACATCAGATCCTTAGCCCAGTTAGCAAGGCTAGGGATCAAACCATATCCTCACAGAGGCAACATTGGGTCCTTAACCCACTGAGCCACAACAGGAACTCCTCTAGTATACCATTTTAATTTGTATTAGTCAGAATTCTTCAGAGATTTAGTATAAAGACTTGACTCACACAGTTATGGAAGTTGGCAAGTTCTAAGATACTGAGTTGGCAAGGTGAAGAGCCAATGGTGGAGTTCTGGTCCAAAGGCTGGTGGGCTTGAGACACAGGAAAAGCTGACATTTTAATTTGAGCCTAAAAGTCATCAGGTTTTTTAGTAAGAATTTTAGTGAGAATTTAGTAAGAATTCTCTCTTACTTAGGGTAAGGTCAGCCTTTTTGTTTTATCCTGGCTTTAAACTGATTGGATGAGACCTACTCACAATAGGCAGGACATTCTTTTTAGTCTAATAATTTAAATCTTAATCTCACTCCAAAATACCTTCACACATAGAAACACTCAAAGTAATGTTTGAACAAATATCTGGGTACAAATATTAGCCCAATGAATTGACATAAAGTTAACCAGCACATAATTCTTTTGTCATTTTTTGCTATACTTTTGAGTTATTTTCTTAGTGGTTTTCTTTGGGGGGGGTTACAATTGACATTCTAATTTATAACAATCTAATTCCAATTAATAATGATGCAATTTTAATTGCATATAAAGCTTTGGTCTTATATAGCTCCCTTTTGGTCCCCCTCCTTTGTGATGTTATCATACAGATTACTAGTCTATGCCTTATATTCGCATTAACACAGATATATAATTATCATATTATTTAGTTACCTTTTAAATTAGATATAATAGTTATAAGCCAGAAATTATATCTATACTAATTTTAGATATACCTATGTAGTTACCTTTACCACTGTTCTTAATTCCTCATGATTCAAGTTATTGTCTCGTGTCACTTAATTTCAGCCTGATAGAGTCCTTTTAGTATTTCTTGTAGCTTAAGTCTGATAGTGAAAAATTTTCTTAGTTTTTTTTTTTTTGTTTTTTGTCTTTTTGCCATTTTCTTAGGCCCCTTCCACGGCACATGGAGATTCCCAGGCTAGGGGTTGAATCGGAGCTATGGCTACTGGCCTGCACCAGAGCCACAGTGATCTGGGATCCGAGCTACATCTGCAACCTACACCACAGCTCATGGCAATGCCAGATCCTTAACCCACTGAGCAAGGCCAGGGATTGAACCTGCAACCTCATGGTTCCTAGTCGGATTTGTTAACCACTGAGCCACAATGGGAACTCCATCAACAGTTTTACTATAATGTGTGTCTGTGAAAATCTCTGTTATTTCGTCCTACTTTGGGTTTGTTGAGCATCTTAGGTAGTATATTTATGTATTTCTTAAAATTTGGAAAGATTTCAACCATTGTTTCTCCAAATATACTTTCTACCCCATTTTGTCTTATTCTGGGACTTCTATTTTGCCTATGTTGGTATGCCTAGTGTTGTCACACACATCTATTAGGCTTTTCAATTTTCTTAAAATTTTTTTCCCCTCTATTCCTAAGATGCAGCAGTCTCAATGGACTCATCATCAAGCTCATGGATTCTTTCTTCTGTTTGTTCAAGTCTGTTGTCAAGCCCCTCTAGTGATTTTTTTTTTCAGTCCAGTCATTGTTCTTTTCAACTGCAGAATTTAGATTTGAGCCTCTTAAATTATTTCTATATTTTGTGGTATTCTGTTTTGTGAGGCAGTATTTTCATACTTTTCTTTAAATCTTTGGACATTATTTTTAATAGTTCTTTGAACACACTAAAATAGCTGATATAATGTCTTTGTCTAGGAATTCCAGTATCTTTTCTTACTTAGGGACAATTTCTGCTAATTTTTAAAATCCTGTCTTATAGGCCATCTTTTCTTGTTGTTTTATATGTTTCTTACTTTTTTGTTGAAAACTGGACATTTTAAAATAATATATTTTGGCAACTCTAGATATCAAATTATTTCCCCTCCCTAGGGTTTGTTGTTATTGTTATTTTACAGTTTTCTGAACTAATTAAGTAATGTCTTTTATGGCCACTGAAGTCTTCAGAGTTAGCCTTTTCATCAACTAATATTGAATAGATATTTCCTTGGATACGTATAAATGATAAGTCTGCTTTTCTTAGGAGCTGTATTGATAAGCCATGTCTTAAACCTTCAGCCAGGCAGTTTACTTCATTGCATCAGTGTTTACTTCCTATTTGTGCAGAGCCATAAAGTTAGCCAGTAGTGAGAGCTTACAGATTTCTCATGTCTTAATTGAGCAGAGTCCTACACAGGCTCATGGCCCTTTAGATTTCCAAGAAAAAGCCCCCTGTGGACATCTCATTCCTCAGTTTTCTTTTTAACTTTTTTGGTTAACCTATTGTTAACACCAATTATTATCTTCCAGATAGCTATGATAATTAACCCATTGCTACTGAATATTTTTGACAAATGCTCTAAGAGAAAATTTGTTTTCACTGGGAAAACTCTGATTCTGGTCAAAGAAAGAGAGGTCTTGTGAGTGAAGTATTCCAGGAAACCACCAGACTGGAGAAATAATGATATTTCTCTGGAAGTGGGGCTTTGAAAGAGCTCTGATCCTGTTCTCATTCCATTGGTTATGAAGCTGCTAGTTTCACAGTCATTTCAGGTTATTTATTTTCAAGGGTAACACACAGTTTGGGAAGGAAAAATAGGAATAGAGTAAGTTAAAAGCTGGCAATGTACCTGTTTTTACTGATATTCAGCTTTTTTTGTAATAAATTCTCCCCAATTGCTACAAAACTTTGTTTTCCATAATTCTGAACAAGTTTATTGTGAAAATTTTTACCAGGGTTATTATAATTTTATTGAAATGAATTTTTTAAAGTTCCTTATTCTGCTAGTCCCACTGTGTCATTTAAATATATACATGTATATATATGTGTGTGTAATTAGAATGTTTTCCTTATCCCAATTAATCATCTTGTACATGCACTTTGAGAATTATAGTTGACCCTTGAATAACATGAGTTTGAAATTTGTGAGTCCACTTATACATGGATTCTTTTCAATAATAAATGCTACATTACTATATAATCCATGGTTGATTGAATCTGCAGTTGTGGAACTGTGGATACAAAGGAACCAAACTGTGTCTATGGAAGGCTGACTGTAAGTTGCAGATTTTTGACTTTGTGGAGTGTTGGTGCTCCTAACCCCTGAGTTATTCAGTGGTCAATTATACTGTTATATGAGGAAGAACCAAAATGTATAGATGGGACTTACATGGAAGAAGCTCTTGACCTAGATTTCAGACAATTAGAATTGCTTCAATGGTAGGACAGGTCACTTTGTCAGGTAAGAAGTTTCCTAGATCATCATTTACGGGTGCCTCAGAGAATGTCCTTCATGGTCAGTGATGTAGCTGTAAACCAAATGAATTATAAAATATATTCCAATTAGTTTCTCCTAAGAATCTATTACTTCACATATTTGATATACTGATAAACTTCCAATTCTACAACCATGCATCTATCTGTGTGAGTATTTGTATTAATGTACAATCTTTTAGAAAAAATACGAAGATGAGTATATATAGATATTTACACAGATACATTGTCATATGCACATATATAGTTGACGATTGAGACTAATATTAGAACATTCTGTCATAGAAGTATGCTACTTGAAAAGATAAAATGAACCTAGATTAACTTAGTGTCATTTTTTTTCCTGCTTATAGCCTTTGTGTTAAGAATGAGCTATCTTGTATTTTAATGATCAACCTTTTCTAGGGGTTATATATTACCATGATAATTTTTGTAAAATATGTAGAAATCGCTATAAAACATGTCCAATTTTGTGAACACTCAATCACTAAAATAAAAATAGAAAATATCATAAAACTGAATGTGATATACTGACATTTTTAATAATGAGAATATGAAATGTTTCAACACAATTTCATTTTCTTGGCAATTTAACCCCTGAGTTTCTATTTTCCCTAGTTTTCAGTTATGTTCCTCATTATTTCTTTAGTGTTTCTGTCCTTATCCTGTCCAGTGTTTTCCTAGGATAGTTTCAGTTGTAGCCTTACTTTTGTATGATGTCTCCTAGAAGGATCTGCCCATGTCATTCACAGGGCACAAATCAACCACTCTATCAGCCCTAAAGCCACCTTGTCAACCAGAAGCCTATCGGTGTTTTTTAATGGAAAAAGTAAAGAATACTTGCTACTGCCTCTATGAACTCATTACATTAAAGCCCAAGCTGGTCCTTTCATATACTGGGCTACTTCTAGCTAGGCTCATAAATTACTCAAAGTATTCCTTGCATTTTTAATGTGTCCATGAAACATATTTTTGTGAAATGTTATTTCAAAGACCAACTTGAGTTTTATGGTTGTTTGGCCACAAGAAGACAAATTTCATAGTGGTTTGCTTAGAGCTCCTGAAAAATTTAAGTTCATGCAACTTCTCAGTCTCAGGGAACCTATATTCAAAGAAAAGAATGAATTGTAGAGAGGGTTGTTTACTCCCTTCTGAAAAAGAAAGATTAAGGCATAGAACCATGAATATACTTTATATTTGTTAACTCTGCAAGCCATAGAAAACTAGTTTGGCAGGAAGAAATAGGGTGAAAGTAGAGTTGGACTAATTACTCAGATATTAATGGTGCTTGTCATTTCAGTTGAGTTCCTTTAGGCACCTTCTAGTGCTTCATAGTCCTCCCGGATGAAAGAGTCTATCACATAAATGAAAAAATCCAAATGGTCAGTATGCATAGTGTGAAATCATACCTACAGGTGAGGATTTTTTTAGTCTGGGAAAATTAAATCTGAGAAGAGAAAAAATGGACTTCTGCAAAATCCTGAAAGGAAGAGAATGTGATATTGCTTTTTGATACTGTTTATCCTTTTCAAATATTTGAATATATTTTTCTCCTCATAAAATTAAAACAAAAAATAGGATAAAAAGGGAAAATTCCACTTCCCCAGATTCCTCAATACCCCCTCTTCTCCATTGAGTGTATCCTTCTACTGATTTTCCAGGAGTTTGCTTATATAGTCATTTGCACACACAGTTATTACGCTGTAACTTACTTTACCTGTGGTGATATTTCCATGTTACTCATAAGATATGGTTCATTCTTTACAACTACTGCAGTGCATATATAATAATGTATTTATTCACATTTCTATTGAGGCACATTAAGATTTCAGAACTTGTTCCTATTAAACAGCTGGCTTCTATTTTTGGTTCTTTAATCCTAAATGATTAACTCTGCATTTTATAAACATCTTTAATCCATTGTCTTCTGATGCAATCTCTAAATTTTAACATTTATTTTTAACATCATTATTTATGTTTTTCTTTTATACATCTCTATTCGTAGTTTATTTCTTACACCAGTGTGATGAGCACATTCTTTAATTGAAACAACAGTGTCCAGATTCATGTATGCATCCTTGCCTTACTCCTGATCTTAGATGAAAAAATTTCAGTTTTCCACCATTAATTATGATGTTGCCTGTAGGTTTGTCATATATAACATTTATTATGTTGAGAGACATTCCTTCTATACTGAGCTTATAGAACATTTTGAAAAGGTGTTGAATTTTGTCAAATGCTTTTCCTATATGATGTATTGGGATAATCATGTGATTTTTTTTTAAAGTAGTAATATTTAAAAAAATTTTTAAATTGTTATTTCCCCAATACATTATTTTTTTTCTACCATACAGCATGGTGACCCAGTTACACATGCATGTATACGTTCTTTTTTGTCTCATTGTCATGCTCCATGATAAGTGACTAGGCATAGTTCCCAGTGCTACACAGCAGGATCTTACTGCTAATCCAATCTTTCATTCTGTTAATATAATGTATCTTATTTATTAATTTGTGTATGTTGAAGTAGACTTGCATTCTCAGGGATAAATCTCATTTGGTAATGGTGTATGATCCTTTTGATGTGCTTTTGAATTTGATTTGCTAGTATTTTGATGAGTTTTTCATTTATATTCATAAAGAAGGTTGGCCTGCATTTTTTTTCCCCACACAGTGTCCTTATTTGGCTTTGGTATCAGAATAATGCTTGCTTCATAAAATGAGTATGGAAGTGTTCCTTCCTCTTCAGGTTTTGGAAAGTTTGAGAAGGATTGGTGTTAATGCTTTAAATTTTAGGTAGAATTAACTGGTGAAACCATCTGCTATTGGGATATTTATTGAAGTGTTTTTGATTACTGATTGAATCTCAGTATCCTTACTTTTGTTATTGGAGGGTTCAGATTTTCTAGTTCTGCATGGTTTAGGTATGTTATATCCTATGTATAATGAATTTTCCATTTTTCTAGAAGGCCTAATTTGTTGGTGTATAATTATTCATAGTAGTTTCCTTGGATTGTTTTTATTTTTGTTCAGTCAGTTGTAATGTCCTTTATGATTTTGTTAACTTGAGATTTTGCTCTTTTTTCTTAATCTAGCCAGAGTTTGGCTAATTTTGCTAATATTCAGAAAAACAACTGTTTGTTTTATTGATCTTTTTTTATATTTCTGGTCTCTAATTCATCTATAGAGAATCTTTATTTCTATAATCTTTATTATTTCTTTCATTCAGCTAGCTTTGGGCTTAGTTTGTTCTTTTACACTTCTTGAATTTAAATTTAGGTTTTTCATTATAGATATTATATATATATATATATATATATATATATTTTTTTTTTTTTTTTTTTGTCTTTTTGCTATTTCTTGGGCCACTCCCGCAGCATATGGAGGTTCCCAGGCTAGGGGTCTAATCGGAGCTGTAGCCACCGGCCTACGCCAGAGCCACAGCAACGCGGGATCCGAGCCACGTCTCCAACCTACACCACAGCTCACCGCAACACCGGATCCCTAACCCACTGAACAAGGGCAGGGACCAAACCCGCACCCTCATGGTTCCTAGTCAGATTCGTTAACCACTGCGCCACAATGGGAACTCCGATATTTATTATATTTTAATGTATGTATTTATTGCTATAAACTTCCTTCTTAGTATTACTTTTACTGTATCTCATAAGTTGTGGCAAGTTGTGTTTTCATTTTCATTTTCGTAAATGTATTTTCTATTTTTTTTTATTTAAACTTTGTCTCATGAGTTGTTTAAGAGTGTGGTGTTGTATTTCCACATATTTACCAATTTTCCTAAGAAAGGGTATTTTTAAAAAGGCTATAACCCTCAAGTTATAATAGAGATATAATAATTATGTATATCTATGTGCTAAGTGACACAGCCACCACCTTTACAAAATAGAAACTATAAGAGGTGAGTGAACAAATAGGTAGAGACACACTAATAACTAGAAATTTAATCCAGTTAAGACATAGACAAGACATAACAAGTAGAATATAAAACATGGGGGTAGAGAGAGAGTTATGAAAGACCCTAGCAACATAAACACTATGGTAGATATTATGGGTATATATCAAACTTTTTACCCTGATAATAGAGAAAATAATTTTCCACAAGTCATGGAAGATTTAGAAACAATGAAATAAAATAATAAATTAATAAAATAAATAATAGATAATTCCATGGTAAATGGGGCATGTGAAAGGAGAATTTCAAATCAAAATCCCAAATTTCTGAAAAATAATGACATTTAAAATTCAACATATTCAAATCCATGGAGCATATTCACACAAATGATTAGTGGAATTGTCATAGTCTTAAATACTTTAACAATAAATATAAATGAAAATAAATTCACTAAAATGTCAGGTCAGAATGTTGGAAATAGAACAATGTATATACAAAGAGAACATATAAGTAATGAAATAATAAAATAGCAGAAGGAAATAATACATGAAAAGAACAACAGTAGATTTAAGTAATATATTTAAATTCTGCTTTAAAAAAATCATTGCAAAGATAGACAGAACTACTAACTAACCTAATCTAAGGAAAAAAAAAAAAGAGGGGTGGGGGAAACCACAAATATGGCAAAAGGCATATGCCAAATATGGCAAGGAAAGAAGCATCGAAATAATGTAAAGAAGTCACAAGGAACTACTGTTACCTCTGTGATATAAATTTGGAAACAGAGATAAAATAGCTGATATTCTTAGGTAAATTGAATTTAATAAAATTAACCCTATAAAAATTAATAGATATAAGAAAAATTATATGATAACCTCCATAAATGCTGTAAATCTCTCAGTAAAATAAAATCCATGCTTGATTGTCATGTATTATCTTTATTTCTGGTTTTTTTTTGCTTTTTATTGAGTTAGGACTTTTGTCTCCATATAATTTTTTTTTCTTGTAAATATGTTAGGTTCAGAATAAAGGTTTTGCTTGTCTCATAGAATGAATTGGTAAATGACTCATTTCTCTTATCTAAAATTTTGGGGGTAAGATTTTCATTTTTTCTCTAAAATGCTTAGAAGAATTTCCTTGTAGGAACACTATGTCTTGAAATTTTTTATTGAAAGTTTTAAAAATACAGATTATTCCAGAAATGTAAGGTTGTTTCAACATTTAAATTAATATAATTTACTATATTAATAGGATAAAGGAGGAAAAATATATTACCAATAGATGCACAAACTTATTTTTATAAAATTCAAGTTCATTAGGATGAACTGTAGGAACCACTTGATAGGTTGCAGAATCCCTTCATCCTACACAAACCAACATTCATGCCAGTTTAGATACCAACACACTATAACAACACACATACACACACACATACAAAACATTCCACTTTTCATTTGTAGTTATTAGCAGTTTAGTTCATGATTGTCATTGTTTTTTTTTTTTTTATAATAAACATCTGAACAAATGAATCTTACCATTAAGTTTATGCTCCATATTTGCTCACTATTGTTGCTTCCACCTCTTGGACTCTTTTTTGTTTGTCTGTTTGTCTTTTCTAGGGCTGTACCCACGGCACATGGAGGTTCCCAGGCTAGGGGTCTAATCAGAGCTGTAGCCACAGGCCTACACCAGAGCCACAGCAACGCAGGATCTGAGCTGTGTCTGCAACCTACACCACAACTCACATCAATACCGGATCTTTAACCCACTGAGCAAGGCCAGGGATCAAACCTGCAACCTCATGGTTCCTAGTCAGATTTGTTAAACACTGAGTCATGATGGGAACTCTTGGACTCATTTTTTATTTTGCTTCAGTATACTCAAAAAATTGTTATAGTAAGTATCTATTGATTGCTTCGTGTCCCTAACATTAGTTTTCTTCACAGGTAAAATTTAATTTTGAAAGCTGTATTACTCTTAATCTGGTACTTAATAGTGAGGCTTTCTCCTTTTGACATCATATGGTTTCCTAAATTAGCTGGAACTTATAGGTCTTAAATGTATAACAGGCTGATGCAATATTATTATAATTCAGCCATTTTGATATAATTACAAAGGTGATATTTAAAGTGTAAGAATATAATTGGTTTGTTCAGAGCACATTTAAAAATCTTTGCTAGTGAAGCCTAGCCTTTGTTGCCAACAGCCAGGACCACACTCAGCAAGCTGCTGAAAAACAATTCATACTTCTGCTGTCGTTTAATCAACAGGAACTACTATAGAGCTGTTTCTCCTTTAATCATAAAACATATTCCTCAGTTTCTCAACACCCTCTTCACTCGGTGAGCTACAAGAATGATCAACACACTTCTCAGCCATTGGCTTTCTTCATAGTCTTCACTGAGTGAAGTTGTTGGCCATATTTTTTCCTTTTGAGTCAAGGACCTTTTCTTTCCATCATAACTAAATGCACCATAGTAAATCTCTTTGTGCTATGTTTAAAGGCCAACTCACCTATCTTTTGAAGAGGTGTTATCCTTGAATCAGGCTAACAGAAGAGGAAGAGAATAGGCCAGAGGCAGATTTTAGGGAGATGATGCCTGAGAGTTTTCCAAAACTAATTAAAGGTACTAATTTAAAAAAAAAGACTTAATAAGCCTTAAGAGGAGTTCCCATTGTGGGCTTGGTGGTAACAAACCTGGCTAGTATCCATGAGGATGCAGGTTTGATCCCTGACCCTGCTCAGTGGGTTAAGTATCTGGTGTTGCCATGAGCTGCAGTGTAGGTCACAGACGTGACTTGGATATGGTGTTGCTGTGGTTGTGGTATAGACCAGCAGCTGCAGTGGATTCTATGCCTAGCCTGCGAACTCCATATGCAGCAGGTGTGGCCCTATAAAGAAAAAAAAAGGCTTAAGAATCCCAAGAAAGAGGAGAGGGGAGCTCCTGTCATGGCGTAGGGGTTAACAAATCTGACTAGGAACCATGAGTTTGTGGGTTCAGTCCCTGGCCTTGCTCAATGGGTTAAGGATCTGGTATTGCCGTGAGCTGTGGTGTAGGTCGCAGACATGGCTCAGATCCCGCATTGCTGTGGCTGTGGTGTAGGCTGGCAGCTGCAGCTCTGATGAGACTCCTAGCCTGGGAACATCCATATGCCATGGGTGCAGCCCTAGAAAAGACAAAAAGACACACACACAAAAAGCATCCCAAGAAACAGAAATAAAAATAAATTGAATACTCAGTACATCATAATGAAAATACAGATCACTAAAAATAAGAAAATGTAGGAAACTTACAAAGGAAAAAAAAACATAATCAGGAGGAGACAAGGTGGCAGAAGAGTAGGGGGACATGCTTGCCCTCTCCCACAAACACAACAACAAAAAAAACACATCTACAGGATAAATGACTTGCACAAAACAGCAACCAATCGCTGGCAGAAGAACCTAAACTCCAATAATGGCAAGAAGTTCGTGACATTACTAGGTAAAACAAGAGAAAGGAGAGTGAGAGAAGGTGAATCCGAGCTGGATGGGTGCTCCTGAAAGGGAACTGTGGAGGAGAAAGGGATCCTGCACCCTGGAAAGTCACCAACTCGAGGGAAAGATCAAACGAACCAGAGGAATCTCCAGATGCAGAGAAGAGTGTAGCAGTAAGTCGGAGTTCTAAAAAGAAGATCGAGAACTGAATAGATCATCTGAACTACGGGCACAGTCACCAAAAATTGGGACACCTGGGTGGGGGCTAGACACCGAGACCTCCACTCTGGAGGTTAGTACCCTGGGAAAGGACTGGGGGGGGGGGCGGGGCGGAACAGGGACTGCTTGGGAGGTCTAGAAACCAGTCTGTCAAGTTTGACAGGGCAGAGACTGCCTGGGAGACTAGAAACCAAAGTGTCGCAGGGGGAGGGAGCAATACTCTAGGGGCAGGAAGTGGAAAGCCACATCAGAGGGAACCCGGGAGAAGACCCTGCTCTATGCCTGTGTTGGGGAGGGGAGAGAAGGGGTGGGTCCCCATAGAATACTCCCCATGCCACAGCAAGCTTACCGGCCACTAATTATCAGAAAGCTGTGCTTCCCAGTGCATCCCCTCCCCCTGCCCCTACCACCACCTATGCACTCACTGGACCTCGGGCTGCCGGCCAACTGGGAGGGCTGGCCTCAACAATTGCCTGAAAGCTACCACCAAAGGGGCTGTCCCTGCACTGGCATGCTTGCCCTTTGGAGGGGCTACACCCTGTGGAGTAGCACCAAACACTGCCAGCCCCAGAGAAAAGGCCTGCAGCCCAGAAAAGCTAGAACAAGTTTGGCCAGGCTGTGAAAATATCTGCCTAATTCTCAGACAGTCTTTCGAGTCAGCCTGCCCTGGGGAAGAGCCTCTTGGGTTCGCAGTGGCCCACCTAGCTGCCCAAGCCCTCAGGGGGAGCTGCACTCTCACGGAACAGCTGCATAGGACTGCCAGCTCCCAGCAGGACCACCCTGTAGCCCAGAAAAGATACAACAATCCTGGCCGGGCCATGAAAAGATCTGCCTAATTCTCGGACAGTCCTTCCGAATTGGGCTACCATGGTGAAGAGCCTCTTGGATTTTCAGCAGCCCAGCTAGCTGCTCCAGCTTTCAGGGGGCGGGGGGCTCACTCTCATGGAACAGTTGCACAGGACTGTCAGCACTCTGCAGGACCCATTGCAGTGCAGAAAAGCTACAAGCTTGTCCAGACTGTGAAAAGATCTGCCTACATTCTCAGGCCATCCTTCTGAGTCGGGCTGCCCTAGGGAAGAGCCTCTTAGGTTCTCAGTGAACCAGATAGCTGCTCCAGACCTTTTGGGGGGGGGGCTGCACTCCTGAGGAACAGCTGCCCAACACTGGCAACCCCCTGCAAGAACCCCACAGCCTAAAAACACCAGAGCAAGCTCTGCATGACTGAGTGAAGTCAGCTACCATCGTGGTGTGGACCTCCCAGTCCTGTCTAACATGAGGAAGTCCTCCTTTGCTTCAAAGAGACCCTGTTAGCCCCATCAACACTCCAGAAAAGCCACACTGCCTCAAAAAAGACTGGCCAACAATGCCAGTCCTCAGGAAACATTCCATGGCAGTGACAAGGCAGACACTGCCCAATCACAGAGAGTACAATTTCCTGAGGAAAAAGAAAACAAGCAAGATGAAGAAGCTGAGAAACCACCCCCAGTCAAACCAACAGGAGAACTCACCTAAAACAGTCAACAATGAAACAGATCTCTGCAGTCTGACAGAACTGGAGTTCAAAAGAGAAATACTGAAAATACTGAAGGAATTAAGAGAAGATATGAACAGAAATGCAGACACCCTCCAAAAGGAACTAGAAAATATAAGGAGGAGCCAAGAAAAACTAGAACATTCATTTGCAGAGATACAAACTGAACTAGGGGCAGTAAAAACCAGAATGAATAATGCAGAAGAACGAATCAGTGATGTGGAAGATAGAATAATGGAAGTCACCCAATCACGTCAGCAGACAGAAAACCAAATCAAAAAACAGGAAAGCAATATAAAAGACCTATGGGATAATATAAAGCGGGCCAATCTATGCATAATAGGAATTCCAGAAGGAGTAGAAAAAGATAAGGGGATGGAAAATATATTTGAAGAAATTATCGCTGGAAACTTCCCAAATCTAAAGGATACTGGATTCAAGACACAAGAAGCACAGAGGGCCCCAAACAAACTGAACCCAAACAGACCCACACCAAGACACATCATAATAAAAATGGCAAAAGTTAGTGATAAAGAAAGGATCCTAAAGGCAGCAAGAGAAAAGCAGAATGTTACCTACAAGGGAACCCCCATAAGAATATCAGCTGATTTCTCTACAGAAACACTACAGGCCAGGAGGGAAAGGCAAGAGATATTTAAAGTGCTAAAAGGAAAAAATATGCAACCTAGAATACTTTATCCAGCAAGAATATCATTTAAAATAGAAGGGGAAATAAAATTTTTCCCAACAAACAAAAACTTAAAGAATACAGCCACACAAAACCCAGGCTAAAGTAAATACTGAAAGGGCTTCTCTAAACCAAAAAGAAAGGAAAGAACGGGAAGAAAAAGGGAAAAAAAAAAAGAAGAAGAGGAAGAACTAGGACTGAGGAAACCGCAATCAGAGAGCAGTCACTCAAATAAGCGAGCATACAGATTTAATCATGAACATGCTTCAAACAAAATAAAATTTTAAAAAAGTCATCAAAATCATAAAATGTTGGCAAGGGATGTTAGGGAATAAACCTTTTGTTTGTATGTTTCTCTTCTTAATTTTAATATAGTAATGAAGTGTTTGAACCTACAGGACCATCAGGGCAAAACACACAATTATAGGAAGGGGTTAGCATACTTAAAAAACAGGGCAACCACAAGCCAAAACCAAATGTTGCATTCGCAAAAAATGAAAAGAAAAAAACAAACAACTCAAGCAGATAATAACCAGAGACCATCCAAACCAAAAAAAAAAAAAAAAAAAAAAAAGAAAGGAAGAATGGAGAACCATAGAATCAACTGGAACATGAGGTTCAAATGGCAATAAATAATCATCTATCAATTATCACCTTAAATGTCAATGGACTGAATGCTCCAATCAAAAGACAGAGAGTGGCTGATGGGATAAAAAGGCAAAAAACTTCAATATGCTACCTACAAGAAACTCACCTTAGGACAAAGGAAACATGTAGACTGAAAGTGAAAGGGTGGGGAAAAATATTTCACACCAATAGACATGACAGAAAAGCAGGAGTTGCAACACTCATATCAGACAAAATAGACTATAAAACAAAAGACATAAAGACAAGGACACTACTTAATGATTAAGGGATCTATCCAACAAGAGGATGTTACTAGCATCAATATATATGCCACAAATACAGGAGCACCCAGATACCAACAACAAATATTAACAGACATAAAGGGAGATATTGATGGGAATACAATCGTAGTAGGAGACATTAATAGCCCCCTCACACCAATGGAGAGATCCTCTAGACAGAAAACCAATACAGGAACAGAGATCCTAAAGGAAACAATAGAAAAGTTAGACTTCATTGATATCTTCAGGACACTACATCCAAAAAGATCAGGATACACATTCTTCTCAAGTGCACATGGAACATTCTCAAGAATTGACCACATATTGGGACACAAAGCTAACCTCAACAAATTTAGGAGCATAGAAATTATCTCAAGTATCTTCTCTGACCACAATGCCATGAAATTAGAAATCAACCATGGGAAAAGGAAAGAGAAAAAACCTACTCCATGGAGACTAAACAACGTGCTACTAAAAAACCAATGGGTCAATGAGGAAATCAAGAAGGAAATTAAAAACTACCTTGAAACAAATGATAATGAAGACACAACCTCTCAAAACCTATGGGATGCTGCGAAAGCAGTGCTCAGAGGGAAGTTCATAGGAACACAGGCCTTTCTCAAAAAAGAAGAAAGATCCCAAATTGACAACTTAACCCTCCACCTAAATGAATTAGAAAAAGAAGAACAAGAAAGTCCTAAAGTCAGCAGAAGGAAGGAAATTATAAAGATCAAAGAAGAAATCAATAAAATAGAGATTCAAAAAACAATAGAGAAAATTAATAAAACCAAGAGCTGGTTCTTTGAAAAGGTGAACAAAATTGACAAACCCCTGGCCAGGTTCACTAAAAAGAGGAGAGAAAGAACCCAAATAAACAAAAGTATAAATGAAAAAGGAGAAATCACAACGGATACAGCAGAAATACGAAAAACCATAAGAGAATACTATGAACAACTATATGGCAACAAGTTTGACAATCTGGAAGAAATGGACAATTTTCTAGAATCTTACACCCTGCCAAAACTGAATCAAGCAGAAACAGACCAACTGAACAGACCGATCACTAGAAATGAAATTGAAGAGGTCATAAAATCACTCCCTACAAATAAATGTCCAGGACCAGATGGCTTCACAAGGGAATGCTATCAAACATATAAAGAGGAACTGGTGCCCATCCTCCTTAAACTCTTTCAAAAGGTTGAAGAAGAAGGAATACTCCCAAAGACATTCTATGATGCCACCATCACCCTCATTCCAAAACCAGGCAGAGATACCACCAAAAAAGAAAACTATCGGCCAATATCATTGATGAATATAGATGCAAAAATTCTCAACAAAATCTTAGCCAACCGAATCCAACAACATACCAAAAAAATTATACACCATGACCAGGTTGGGTTCATCCCAGGTTCACAAGGATGGTTCAACATACGCAAATCAATCAGCATCATACACCACATTAACAAAAAAAAAGTCAAAATCATATGATCATCTCAATAGACGCAGAAAAAGCATTTGACAAAGTCCAACATCCATTCATGATCAAGACCCTCGCCAAAGTGGGTATAGAGGGAACATTCCTGAACATAATCAAAGCCATTTATGATAAACCCACAGCAAATATAATCCTCAATGGGGAAAAACTGAAAGCCTTCTCACTCAAATCTGGAACAAGACAGGGATGCCCACTCTCACCACTGCTCTTCAACATCGTTTTGGAAGTCTTAGCCACAGCAATTAGACAAACAAAAGAAATAAAGGCATCCATATAGGAAGAGAAGAGATAAAACTGTCACTGTATGCAGATGACCTGATACTATACATAGAAAACCCTAAGGACTCAACCCCAAAACTCCTTGAACTGATTAAGAAATTCAGCAAAGTAGCAGGATATAAGATTAGCATTCAAAAGTCAGTCGCATTTCTGTATACCAGCAATGCAACATTAGAAAAGGAATACAAAAATACGATACCTTTTAAAATTGTACCACATAAAATCAAATACCTTGGAATACACCTGACCAAGGAGGTAAAGGACCTATATGCCGAGAACTATAAAACTTTAATCAAAGAAATCAAAGAAGATGTAAAGAAATGGAAAGATATTCCATGTTCCTGGATTGGAAAAATCAATATTGTAAAAATGGCCATCCTACCCAAAGCAATCTACAGATTCAATGCAATCCCTATCAAATTACCCGTGACATTTTTCACAGAACTAGAACAATCAATCCAAGCATTTATATGGAACCAGAAAAGACCCAGAATCACCAAAGCAATCCAGAGAAACAAAAACCAAGCAGGAGGCATAACTCCCCCAGACTTCAAGAAATACTACAAAGCCACAGTCATCAAAACAGTGTGGTACTGGTACCAAAACAGACAGACAGACCAATGGAACAGAATAGAGTATCTGGAAATAAACCCTGACACCTATGGTCAATTAATCTTTGACAAGGGAGGCAAGGACATAAAATGGGAAAAAGAAAGTCTATTCAGCAAGCATTGCTGGGAAACCTGGACAGCTGTATGCAAAGCAATGAAACTAGAACACACCCTCACACCATGCACAAAAATAAACTCAAAATGGCTGAAAGACTTAAATATACGACAGGACACCATCCAACTCCTAGAAGAAAACATAGGCAAAACACTCTCTGACTTCAACATCATCAATATTTTCTCAGGTCAGTCTCCCAAAGCAATAGAAATTAGAGCAAAAATAAACCCATGGGACCTCATCAAACTGAAAAGCTTTTGCACAGCAAAGGAAACCAAAAAGAAACCAAAAAGACAACTTACAGAATGGGAGAAAATAGTTTCAAATGATGCAACCGACAAGGGCTTAATCTCTAGAATATGTAAACAATTTATTAAACCCAACAGCAAAAAAGCCAGTCAATCACTGGAAAAATGGGCAAAAGACCTGAATAGACTGTTCTCCAAAGAAGATATAGATGGCCAACAAACACATGAAAAAATGCTCAACATCGCTGATCACAAGAGAAATGCAAATCAAAACAACTATGAGATACCACCTCACACCAGTCAGAGTGGCCATCATTCATAAGTCCACAAATAACAAGTGCTGGATGGGCTGTGGACAAAAGGGAACCCTCCTGCACTGCTGGTGGGAATGTAAACTGATACAGCCACCATGGAGAACAGTTTGGAGATACCTTAGAAATCTATACATAGAACTTCCATATGACCCTGCAATCCCACTCTTGGGCATCTATCTAGACAAAACTCTACTTAAAAGAGACACACGCACCTGCATTTTCATTGCAGCACTATTCACAATAGCCAGGACATGGAAACAACCCAAATGTCCATCGACAGATGATTGGATTCGGAAGAGGTGGTATATATACACAATGGAATACTACTCAGCCATAAAAAAGATAGACATAATGCCATTTGCAGCAATTTGGATGGAACTAGAGACTCTCATGCTGAGTGAAATGAGCCAGAAAGACAAAGATAAATACCATATGATGTCACTTATAACTGGAATCTAATATCCAGCACAAATGAAAATCTCCTCAGAAAAGAAAATCATGGACTTGGAGAAGAGACTTGTGGCTGCCTGATGGGAGAGGGAGGGAGTGGGAGGGATCAGGAGCTTGGGGTTATCAGATATAACTTAGAATAGATTTACAGGGAGATCCTGCTGAGTAGCATTGAGAATCATGTCTAGATACTCATATTGCAACAGAACAAAGGGTGGGGAAAATAAATGTAATGTATACATGTAAGGATAACTTGATCCCCTTGCTGTCCAGTGGGAAAATAAAATAAATAAAAAGAAAAAAACATAATCATTAAGAGGGAAACCTTTGAATTGACAGTTGACTTCTCAGTAACAGTGATGGAAGTTAAAGACCAGTGGGTAATATTCTCAATGTGCTAAAATAAACTACTGCACAACTTGGAGAAGAATATACTCAATGAAAATATTTTTTTACAACTGAAGGAAAAACTCACATTGAATTAATGACAAATGGAATTATGTGTTTTGCAGTAATCATATCATCTACAAGAAGGGAAGATATGTCGGTTCCGCTTAGAATTAAGTTAAATATGCACCAGATAACTTCCAGAGAAACCACTAAACAAATAGAAATGAAATGGAGTGTATATCTTTTAAATTAATGAATGATGTAGCCACAACAAAAAATCAATTTCAAAGAAAATAAAGGAAAAAATAAGCTGAAAGAGGACAAAGTAAATGTCATATATAAACCCAATATGCAATATATTAAATATGCATTAAATGTAAATGGACTAAGTGGTCAAGTTCAAAGACCAAATTTCTTAGAATGGATTAAAAAAATCAACTATATCAAGTTTATACCAGGCACATTCTTAAAACATAAGTGTATAAACAGAATAAAGTAAAGGGGAGAATATGTTATATCATGCAAATACTAACCAAAAGAGTTAATATAATGATAGACTGCTACCAAAAATCTATAAAGGGACAAAAATCATCTAAAGACAGAGTTGCTATAACAAAAGTCTTTCTTTCATGAGGAAAGCAACACTAGAATGTTATATAACACCTGATTACATAGCCTCAAAATATATAATGTAAAATGCTACAGAAACAGTGTACAGAAGAAAACCACAGTCATGGTAGGACAGTATAGCATATCTCTCTAAACTGATAGGTCAAAAGTTTAAACAAATCAGAAAGAATATAGATTTGTATAGTACAATTAACAAACTTGACCTAATAGACATAGATGGGACACCGAATCCAAATAATAAAGACTATAACCTTTTAAAGCATACACAGACTATTTAAAAATTGATCATATAATAAGCTATAATGCAAATGTCAAAGATTTTTTTTTTCATACAAAGCATATTCTCTGACCTCAATGCAATTTAACTAAAACTAAATAGCAGTAGATAGCTAGAAAACTTATGTTGGGAAATTTAAAAAAATTTTCTAAATCCACATGTAAAAAAGAAATCACAGTGGAAACCAGAGTATTTTGAATGGAATGAACTCAGGTGGAATTTAGAAGGAAATTTGTTCACCTTATGTTTGTATATTATGGAAGAATGTTGGTCGCGAAGTTATAATCTAAGGGTAAATATTTAAAATTACATAAATACCATTAAAATTATACCAAATAAAATGGATGGAACAAAATAATAAAATTAAGAAAAGTATTTATAGAGGATTGGCATGGTCAGAATTTGGTTTTCCAAATGACTAATGAAATTAACAAAATGTTTATTGAGAAAATAGTTAAAGCAAAATAATATCTGGAATATAAACTTGGATATAATCACAGATGTTTCATTTTAAAAATTATATAGGGATATTTGGAATCAACAAAAGATCACAAGGCTTACAAAGAAATGAGAAAACGTTGCCCTCAGGGAAACAGCAGAATACACATTCTTCTTAAGTGCCCATGGATCACTATCACCTGTTCTCCAGGATAGGCCACATGTTAGGCCACCAAATAAGTATTTAAAATTTAAGAGAATCAAAATCATACCAAATATCTTACCTGACCACGACAGAATGAAGAAATCAGTAGCAGAGAGGAGACTGAACAGTCCACAAATATGAACAATCCACAAATATCCACAAAACACTCTTAAATAACAAATGTATCGAAGAGGTCACAAGGGAAATTGGAAAATATATTGAGAGAGATGAAAATGAAAACACAACATATCAAAACATATGAGATTCAGCAAAATTAGTATTGAGAGGGAAATTATGGTGGAAAGACTTACATTAAAAGTAAAGTTCTTAAATCAACAACATAAATTTACACCTGGGAACTAGAAAAAAAACTAAACCCAAAATTTAGCAGAAAGAAAGAAATTTAGAACAGACATAAATGAAATAATTGAAAAACAGATAAAATCAACAAAACTAAGCATTCAGTTTTTTTTAAAAGATTGACATAATTGACAAACCTTTAGATTAATAAGATTCATATAGCTAAATTTAGAAATGAAAGATGGAATTATGCAACTGATGGTCCACAAAGACAAAAGTATTATAATAGACTTCTATGAACAATAATATACTGACAGATTGGACAACCTAGGAAAAATGGAAGCTTTTCCAGAAAAATATCAGGAATAAATCAAGAAGAAATAAAAAGCAAAGTCTCTGAAAAGAGCTATATATAACTAGTGAGGTGATTGAATTTGTAATCAAAAATCTCCCCAAAAAAAGGAAAGCCCAGAATCAGATGGCTTCACTGGAGAATTTAATCAAACATATAAATAACTAATACCAATCCTACTCAAAGTCTTCTGCAAAATTGAAAAGGAGGAAACACTTCGAAACTGATTGTGTAAGGCCAGCATTACTATGACATCAAAGCCAGACAAAAAATACTATAAGGGAACTACAGACCAATATACCTGATGAATATTGATGAAAAGTTTTTTCAACACGATACTAGCAAATCAAATTAAACATTACGTTAAAAAGAACTATACACCATGACCAAGCAGAATCTATTTCTAGACTACATGGATGGTTCAACAAATGAAAATTAGTGAATGTAATATAGCATGTTAACAGAATGAAAGAAAAAACCAACATGAATGCTTCAATTGATGTAGAAAAATCATTAGACAAATTTAAAAACTTTTCATTATCAAAATGCTTAATAAACTAGGAGTCAAGGACAAACTTTCTCAACATAATAACAGCCTTATGTGAGAAGGCTATAGCTAACATCACAATCAGTGGTTAAAAATTGAAAGTTTTTCCTGTTAGAACAAGGCAAGGATACTTCTTACCACTTAACATAATATTGGAAATTCTAGCCAGAGCATTTAGACAAGAAAAATGACGTCCAGACTGGAGGAGAAGTACAGTTACTTTGTTTTGCAGGTGACATGATTTCGTATGTAGAAAAAAACCAAAGATTCCACAAAAACCCCCTAAATTACAGGATATAAATCAACTCAAAAATTACATTTTATACACTAACAACCATCCAAGAAAGAAATTAAGAAAACAATCACATTTACAATAACATCAAAAAATAGCCACAATAAACTTAAGAAAGTAAAAACTTGTATAATAGAAAATGATAAAAAGTTGTTTAAAGAAATTAAAGAAGATAAAAACAACTGGTGAGATAGTCTGTGTTCATAGATCAGAGGACTTGATAATCCTTAAAATGTCCATACTACCCAAAGCAATATACAGATTAATGCAATTCCTATCAAAATCCCAGTATCATTTTTTTTTCACAGAAATAGAAAATTACATCCTAAAATTCATATGGAATCCCAGGGGACCTCAAATTATTAGAAAAGGCCTTGAAAAAAAAAAGAACAAGGTTGGAAGCGTCATGATTTCTGGTTCAAATCATGCTACAAACTACAGTAATCAAATCAATTATGGTACTGTCATAAAGATGGAATTATAGACCAATAGAACAGAAGAGAGAGACTAGACTAAACCCTCCTGTATATAGATAAATGGTTTTGTACCAAGGTGCCAAGACTGCACAATGAAGATACTGCCCTTTGCCCAAATCTGTGTTGGAAAAACTGGATATCCACATGTAAAAAAAATGGATTTGGGTTCTTTTATTACACCATCTGCAAAAATTAACTCAAAGTGGATTAAAGACCTAAATAAGACTTTAAAATATAAAAATTATAGGAGAAACCATAGGGGATATGCTTCATTACATTGGATATGGATATCATTTCTTGGGATGGACACAAAAAACATAGGCTAACAATAACAAAAAAGATAAATGGGACTTCATCAAACTTAAGAACTTGTGCACATTAATGTGAGCAATCAACAGAGTGAGAAGCAACCTATGGAATGAGAAATGGGAACAGTAATTCATCTATCAGTAGTAGACAAGACAAATAAGTCATGCTCTATTCATAGACTATAAATCTCTTCAGGAAAGAAAACGGATAACTATACTTACCTACAATAATAAGAATATATTTCCCTTATATAATATTGGGCAGGCAAATCACCAAAAATATATACAGTATTATTCCATTTATATAAATTTCAGGATTTAAAATACTAAACTAGTTTTTAGGAGTGAATATATATATGGTAAATCATAAAGAAAGCAAAACATGACAATTATATGAAGGTATTGCTTCTCCTAGGAGGGACAGGGAGAGCATATTGGGAGAGAGCTTTCTAGTATACCAGGACTATTTTATTTTTTTATTTTGATGCTGGTAACATACGCATTTCCTTTTAAATTATTTTTAAGATATATATGTATTTTCTCTTTTGTATAGATTACATTAATTGATTTCTTATGATAGGAAAAAAAAACCTTTATTTGAATTGCCTAGTTCCTTTAGAGTCATTTGCTCTGTGTGTTTATTTTTGTCCTTTTTATGGTGTTGGTTTTTGTCATGTTCTAATGAATTTGGTTGTTCATTCATGTTTATACAGGAATGTCCGGATTCAGTTGTTTAGTCACCATAAGATTTCTCTGCAGTTGTGTAGATTTATTTCCTCAAAAGGCTTTGAATGGAATGGCTGATCACAAGGTTTATATAAGTGGATACTATATTTAGTATCTCATATTGGTAACCTCTTCCTCCTCCTTCCTCCATCTCTTCCCTTTCCTCCCCATTCTTCCTCTCCATCTCCATCCTGTTCCTGGCCCCTTCTTCCTTCTCTTTCTTCCTCTTCTACTCCGTTTCATATGTTTTCCATGACAGTGCACTCTCCTGCTTGTCTTTCTTCTCCTCTATCCATTCTTTCTTCTCATTTTATTTGTTTTTCCTCTTATTGTCACTGGGGTATAGATATTTTACAATTTTAGCCTAGATTCTCTGACTTTTATTCAGTCTTCACAAATTCAATTAAGACCTTAAAATAACTGGACTCCAAAATCTTTAGCTCTAATTTTACTTCTGAACTCTGGGGGACCAGGGGGCAAACCAGAGGACCAGAGACTATTTTTAGGCCATTTATTTATATAAAAATTTATTGAGCATAAATTAGGTTCTAGGTATGAGCACTATATAAGAACTATTTGCAAAGAAAGACAGAAATTTAAGCCAATAAATTCAATCAAGTGCTGTAGGTTCTAAGTTACTGCTTTGTGTTGAAATGTTGCAGTAGACTGCAGAGGAGGTAGGATGTTCTTTCCAGGCAGGTGAGAAGTCAGGAAGACTTATGAAGTTATGGATGATCCGAGTTTTGAAAGTTGAGTATTAATAAGACAAAAAAGAAAACAATGGAAAAATTAACAAAGAAAATAGGAAAAAACATCAGATGAGTAAACAATGAATGCTCATAAAAGATGTGAAAATCTTTCGTGTGAATTACTGGCAAGAGGACCATTAAAGCAAAAATATCATGTGAAACCCTTCTGATGGGCAAATATTAAAAAATCTGATGAGCTAAATATACTGTTTGTCCCATGTGAATGCATTCTTTCTCCTGCTTCATAAAGTTGACCTGTATGGGCTTAAACAATGAGTCAGTCCCCTCGTTCCAGATCTTCTGGTTGATTTAGTGGAATGTCAGAGAGTGGGAGGAGAATAACATCAGTGAAATTTCCCTCTTGGTTCCCTTTCTGTGGGGATTGTCTCTGGATAGTCTATCACTTGAAAAAGAGATCAATATTCCTCTCAAGGTAGCCTTCTCTATTTTTTCCTTTCTGATTTCCTATTACTACTCTCTTCCCTTATGTGTTTGGTATCTAAGGATGGTAACATTCCTGCAATATTACACTATACCTTTTGTTTACACCTTGCCTAATTTTTAAATAATTCCCTGCGTTTTAATTTAAATGTGCCCTCTGCTTTTTGCTGGGTCCTTGACTGAGAGAGTAATTGGTACTAGAAGTGAATCCAGGAAACACTCCCAAAATAAGATTCTGGAATTGAATTATAATATATATGAGGAATAGAGGAATAATTTTTTTTCTGAGGAGAAATGGTACTTGGGTAATCAGTGGTATTTAGTAGCACCACAAATATGCATGTCATCTCTAGCACCTTCTATGTATAACATGGATAGCAGCTAACATTTTCAGTTACAGAAAATTCACAGATCGGAGTATAGCCACATTTATATCATACCACAATTATTAATCTTAAGTGATGGGACTTTTTGTGTTCCTTGTGTTTTGAGACACACATTTTTTCATCTGTATGAATGAAAAGAACATGTAATAGGTTTATTATTATTATTATTGAAATGTTTTAAAATTTTTTATCAGTTTTAACTTCTAATATGGTAAATATAAATAGATAAGCACAAACTTTACCTAAGCTGTCAGAAGTGAAATCTCTTTAAGGTTCTCAGTAATTTTAAAGAATATTAAGGCTTCTTGAGACCAAACAGTTTAAAAACCAGTGATGTAAGAGAAATGCTTCAGAAAGTGAAATCCAAGGATCTGTTTTTTTTTTAAGAGCAGTAATGTTTATAGCATGTTCATGTTCTCTACATACTTTTCTGACATATACTAATCTTTTGCTATCTCCCAAGTGATAATAAACTATTCTAAAAGTTTCTCTCATCAAAAGTAGTGAAATTATTTCAATATATTTTATGTTTTAAGTATGTGTATATTTGATCAAAACCATTGAGAATTTATAAGGGATGTTTGAGTTAGAAATCATGTAGTTCAGTGATTGTTAAACATTGTCTGCAGAACTATGTTTAAATTACTCCAGGAGCCTGGGTCTTAGAGATTCTTGGGTCTTAACCCTGGAAATTATGATTCAGTAGGTTGCAGGTGTAGGATGTATGGCATAATTCTGTAATTTACAAAAGCTCTCCCAAAATTTTGATGCTTAGGTAGGTTTGAAATTAACAATCTAGTCCAAGCTTGTTATTTCCTAGGCAGGGTTTGAGAAACTGTGGTTAGTGGCCCAAATCCAATCCAAGACTTCTTTTTGTAAGTAAAAATTTCTTGAAACACAGCCATGCCTGTTTGCTTATGCATTGTCCTTAGTGCTTCTGTACAACAAAAGCTAAGCTGAGTAGGTATAACAGATTTTATGGTCCACAAAACATAAAGTAGTATCTGATCCTTTATGGAAAAATGTATACTGACCTTTGTGATAGAAGAAAAACAATAAATTAGAAGTTATGCAGATTTTTCAATCGATAGTAGCAGAATTCAGACTAAAAATCATGTCCCTTAATACCTAGTCCAGTGCACTTTCACTATACTTAATAGGTTTTTAAACACAGAAAGCATGTTAAAGACAATGATTTGTGCTAATAGTAAACTTATGATACAATTCTATTAAATAGTAAACTTCCATAGTGCATTTAAATTATAGTTTGATTTGAAAGTATTAGGTTCGATCCAGCACAAATGAACATCTCCTCAGAAGAGAAAATCATGGACTTGGAGAAGAGACTTGTGGTTGCCTGATGGGAGGGGGAGGGAGTGGGAGGGGTCAGGAGCTTGGGCTTATCAGACACAACTTAGAATAGATTTACAAGGAGATCCCGCTGAATAGCATTGAGAACTATGTCTAGATACTCATGTTGCAACAGAAGAAATGGTGGGGGAAAAACTGTAATTGTAATGTATACATGTAAGGATAACCTGACCCCCTTGCTGTACAGTGGGAAAATAAAATAAAAATAAATAAATAAATAAATAAATAAAAAAGAAAGTATTAGGTTCGAAGTCAACATTTTTCCAGACTAAACTTGTTATTGTGAGGCAAAAGGGCCAAAAGATCTTTTGCTTCAAACCTTATGGCCCTGACTCATGTGGTCCATGACTCAAGTTTCTCTTTAACTGCTGATTTAAAAGACATTGATCAAGCATAATAAATGCTGCCATGTATTTTTTTTTTTTTTGTCATTCTATGTAAGGACTAGAAACTTTGTATACATAACCACAAGTTTCAAATTTCATCTTGAATTCCTCCTCTGCCCAAATGGTTTCAAGAGCAGCTTTGCATTTATCTGTTGTATAAATTGGGCTCCCCCATAAAGTTTTAATTTGAAGAAATGTTTCTGGGGCTAAAAAATAAATACTTGCAAATCACTGAATTATCTCATTTACTGATCATAACTTCCCCATGAAATTAGTATTATGTTAATTTTAGAGATGAGGCAGTTGTTAGCTGTGACCTTCATTCTCAAACAAAAGATGAAATTTGAGCAGTTTGTTAGACTTGAAAGAATGTGTTCATACTAACACATCACAGTCACGCTTAGGGTAATGCAATTATATAGAAATTGTATGACCTGTCTTAGATTAGATAAGATGGTTGAAGGAAGATATTGATCTTCTCAAGAATAAGATGAAAAATGAAGAAATAGAAAGCCCGTTTTGATAGCTCACCATCATATTTACAAATCTCTCTTTGTGAATCTAAGGTAATTTTTATTTATTTTTTTTTAAATTTTTTTTTAGGGCTGTATGCATGGCATACGGAAGTTCCCAGGCTAGGGGTAGAATCAGAGCTGTAGCCACTGGCCTACACCACAGCCATAGCAACATGGGATTCAGGCTGCATCTGTGACCTACAACACAGCTCACAGCAACACCAGATCCTTAACCCACTGAGAGAGGCTGGGGATGAAACCTGTGTCCTCATGGATGCTAGTCAGATTTGTTTCCACTGAGCCATGACAAGAACTCTGAATCTAAGGTAATTTTAATCCATTTTTCCTGTTGATCATCATCCATTTGTTTGTCTAAGTGAGACAAAGGAGATGAGGTCTCAGGCCCTACCTCCTTGAGAAAAAGACAGCTGCAGTATGATATGCAGAATTTGGTAGATTGCCTATATAAAGAATAATTTGACCTTGTCACACATTTCTTGGAGCCAAGATTCTATTTTGGGGGGTTTGGCAGGTGACTGTCAGTTGAACTTGTCTAGTGTGAAGAGATTCTGCTTTCTGGAAAGCCCACATTTAAATTCTTTCCTTTTTGCTTTGCCTTTTAAAGACATGGACCACAGCTCTCATCCAGATCATCTCATTTAACCCAGTAGTGTATCTTGGCATGCATATTTCTGTCCCATAAAGATTCTGGTACTCTCCTAGTCACAAAGGGATAAAACAAAAGAATGTATGATTCTTATAAAATTCAGTCTCATTACTTGGACAGCACCTTCATATTCAAAAGTGTAGTGAAATGGAATAAGGATGAGCTTTGGAATTCGAGAGGAGTGGATCAAAATTTTTCACCATTGATTAGTGATATCTTTTGATAGCTACTTTAATGCTCTGTCTCAATTTTCTTATGTGTAAAATGGGTATAATAATTATATCTACAGTTCTTTCATGTGCATGTATAGCCACATTATGATACAGATATTATTTACCCATTTTACACTTAAGAAAATGTGATTAGGCATATATTGAGATACATAGCTATATTGAGATGTGTATATATCTATGTATGTAGCCACATTATGAGATAGATTCTATTATTAGAACATGGGTGATGTTCAGTAAACATCTATGATTTTGAAAGAACATTCCTTACCTCGACCATGACAAATAGGATGTCCTTCACTGAAATGGATAAGCCTCTTATTGATTAAAACCAAATATCAATAATATTTTCAAAAAGGTATTCCTGTTTTTTCATTCAAATCCTAAAAATACAACTGTGGAGAATAGCCTTTTATTCGGTTATTTAGGGAAAACTTTATTTTTTTTTAAAGAACAGAAAAAAGTGGGAAGTTTAAAACACATTTAAATATTTCCAGAGTTTGAATTTATTTTTCTTTACACATGAATACCTGTTTTCTCATATTAAGCATTTTTACTTACCTGCCTCACCTTTATTTTGTATAGCCACTTATAGTAATGAGGAAACTAATCAGATCATTTTACATTGGAAGTAGTATGTTTAGATCTTAAATAGAAATATTACTGGTTTTAATGCCACGTGGATGTATCTCCATATCTTGCTGGTGCAAACTTTTATTCTTAACTTTCTAATGTTTTTTTGTTTGCCATTTTTTGGTGAGATTTTTTGGTCCAAAAGGCAGAAAAAAGAAAAACAATCTGTAGAAATGGTTTCCATAGTGCCTTTTTCTTCTAATAAACGTTTGGGCTTATAAAATTAAACTTTGTTGTAAAAACACTTTACATTTGTCAATGATACTTTGAGGGAAGATTTTGCTATTTTGAATATGATTTAGGAAGATGTTCTTCTATAATCACAGTTACCAGTTTCCTGAAAAATATTAGGAAAGAAAGAAAGAAAACCCTGGATGAATAGAAACAGCTGTCTGATTCAACAAAAGCTGAAACAAAAGCTTTATTAAAAAAAAATTCACTTGGCATGTTATACCCCTAGTATTAGGATACATAATGTTTGAATTTCTTTCTTTGTACATCTTTTGTGTACTTGAAATAATGCATTTGCATGTCAACGGAAGAAAGCAAAATTATATTCTAAGGTTCATGGAAAGAAATTAATGATTGGCTCTTTAATTAGGCCAACACCATCTGAACCACTTTCTCTATTTTCATCCTCAACATTAACTGAAACCTTCTCTTTGGTGAAAATAATGTTTGTTGTATGAAGTTCTAAGTTAGTGTAAATATTACATAATAATTGTATAGGAAGAGGATATTATAACACTTGGTCCTGTGGTCATTCCTCTTTATAGGATCAACTCTAAACATTATGAAGTAATGCAAAGGTTTTCTTTAGTGCTGCTACTCCTTTGTGCAAGATGCTCTCATGAAATGGTGGTGGTTCTCACTCTGGTTACTATTCACTCATACCCTTCTAACTCAGTGAGTTAATTTTTTCTCTCCCTCCTAATATTCATAGATGACATACTTGTATCTTCTTCCTTTAGGGCACAATCTCAAATAGTTATACTGGCTAAGCAGCCAACATAAATAAAATGTGTCACATGGGGACTGTAAACAAAAGAAAAGTCTATGCCCCATCTAATGGAGACAATAGATGATTCCCACAGAGAAATACTGACCCTATATTGATTGATCTATCAGTCTGTCTTCTAGCTTCTCATGAAAAGTTAGATATGTGGTTTTTTAAAAATATGAAATCTCCTGGTTTTTCAGTGTTAGTGACCAATTTTTATAAAGGACATTCTGGGTTACGTTGTATGAGTTACATAAAGCTCTTTCATGGGCTACATGTAACTTGAAAAGTAACCAGTTTGCACTTTGTTGTAGGAGCTTGCTTTGTGCTCTTTGTGATAATGGTTTAATAATATAAATAAACTCTTGTAATTGTGATTTTTTTATTTCATATCTTCATTACTTCTTCCTCTGTCCATTCAATTGCATATTTGAAAATAAATGACTTAATAGACTTTGGTTACTGGTCTAGATACTGGAAATGCAGCCTAATTTGTCCCATTTCCCAAGGATCTAAGAGTTTTTATGAGAGAAGATAAACAGTCACAATGCAGCATGATAAATGTCATGAGAAAGAGAGTTACATGTATAATGGTGACATAGAAGAGAGATACCCAACTTTCCCAGGTAATACAATCTTAACTTAAATGACTATATCTCCTTCCAGCAGTTCTCTGAGAGGAGATGGTAATAGCAGAATGTTTAGGAAACCTGCTATGCTGGAGGGGGAGAGATTTGTGGCTAGATGGGCCTTTCAATTCCTCCTAAATAGAGCATCTTTGTCATTTGGCAATTGAAAAAGATGATGCTTTCATTTTACCCTTTGACATCTATTGAGTGTTATTTCTAAAGTGAAATGCTCAGAAGAGTCAATAAACTGTTTCCTTTTTATATTGCTTTGACTAGGTGTCAGCAATTCCAATCGTATCAGATCATTTATTACTCTGAGAAAATCCCTTGACAAACTCAGAGATTAATTTATTGTTGGTGAGCTACTCAGGAGATATTTCTACTACTTCTCATAATAGAGTGAGAGGCTCACAGTTCAGGCCAGGTTTGTTATTATGGCTTTGTATGAAATATAAGCATCTAAGAGAAGGGAATCAAAGTGAAATCTTGACTTGGTTTCAAATCAAACCCAAATCTCCATGCACTGTCAAAATCTTGGGCTTTCTTTATTGTAAGGGCAGTTCATGCAGAGAAAAGATAAGAGTGCCCGGTAAACAAGTAGCTTTTGGTTAGCAGATAAAACTGTAAAATGAAAGCACTCGACTGATGGATGGAAAATGTTATTTGTCTGACTTGAGTCGATATTATATTTCATGGGAAGTGAGGTAATACCTGACCTACAAGATTTACTCAAATGAGAACAGGCAAATTTCCTGGAAGTGTCCATTTGGCGATGAGTTTATAAACATTTAAGGAAAAAATTAGTACTATGTGCTGATTAGTATTATTTCTAAAAAAAAAAAAACTTCAAAAATTTCTAACAGCAGCATTTATTGGAGGTTTTAAATGGGATAAATATTTCCTTTACAAGCCAGCAGGACCTATAGAATGTGCAGAAGGCCCAACTTCTCATTGTGTTACATGAACAAAAGTTTTTGGTATCCAAAAAATCCTTTGCAGAGCAGGTTATGTTAATTTTCAAGGTTCAGAACACTACAAAGGGATATTTCTTTAAAAAGTAAGTTATAGATTTTTTTTTCATTTTTCTACTCTCATCTGCCAAGTCATCTATTTCAAACTTATAGGAGAATTCACTGTTTCTCTTCTTGGACTTTGGGAATATGTGGGAGCCTCCATGTTGTAAGCATAGGATCTGGAACATGATATTTGCTTTTTGGTTTTTTTTTTAAGCCCGCACCTGTGGCATATGGAGGTTCCCAGGCTAGGGGTCAAATAAGAGCTGTAGCTGCTGGCCTACCCTATAGCCACAGCAATGCCAGATCCAAGCCATGTCTGTGACCTACACCACAGCTCATGGCAATGCTGGATCCTTAACCCACTGAACCAGGCCAGGGATCAAAACTGCATCCTCATGGGTGCTAGTCATATTTTTTTCTCCTGAGCCACAATGGGAACTCCTGGAATATGACATCTGAATGTTGAAAGTATTTGAATGTTTTCTTTGCCACTTGTTAGCTGTATGGTCTTAGACTTGTTTTTGAACTTATTTGTACCTCAGTTTACTTATTTTAAAAGTGGGGATAGTGGAGTTACCGTCATGGCTCAGTGGTTAATGAACCTGACTAGTATTCATGAGGATGTAGGTTTGAACCCTGGCCTCACTAAGTGGGTTAAGGATCCGGCATTGCCGTGAACTGTGGTGTAGGTTGCAGACACAGCTCAGATCCAGCATTGCTGTAGCTGTGGTGTAGGCCAGCAGCTGTAGCTCGGATTGGACTCCTATCCTGGGAACCTCCATATGCCATGGGTGCAGCCCTAAAAAGACAAAAGACACACAAAAAAAGTAGGGATAGTAATGCTTACCCCAGTAGGTTGTTGTGAGGACTGAAATGATGATGCTTTGAATGTGGTAAATGTGTGGTTAATGTTAATCCCACTCCTGCCTCCAAAGATTTCTCTTTCCTCAGGATCCAATGCTGCAAGCATTTTAGACTCAGAAAAGCCAGGTAGAAAATATAGTTATAGGGATAAGGGTTAGAATTGATGATCCTCTAGACGATATAGGTGGTTGTCTATTCTGCCTTTCCAACAGATATGCCCTGCTCCCTTACCTTTGACATTGTGGAAATCTCTGAGTTGAGGACTTTGCTTCATATGCAGATTGAAGGCACTAGCTTCCATTATAAGTTTCAGTATGTTCAACCAAAACAAGGGTAGTTTTCACCAGAAACTCCTTATTTCTAATTTTTCCCGTATACTTGAGTCTGAGTATTTGCTTATGGGGGTGAAGGATTTTCTATTTTAAGTTCAGACTCTCACTGAGCTAGGAATCCTCATTCAGAGAAAGCCCCTACTGAGTATAAAAGGAACTTTGCCTAGAAAAAGTACTGTGGGGCTTGGCCTACTGCGTATAGATAATTATTCTTTATTTAAGACTGTTTTGAAGATAGTATGAAAATAGTTTCCCTCCGGCCTTGTCCCCCAAGGAGTCTCTTAGACAATGTACCCACAAAGATCTGTATTCTCTAAGTACAAACACACATTTGGTCTAGTTCAACAGCCTAGGCATTAATAAATACAGGACACCATCCTCTGATAGAGGAAATGGTGTAGTATATTTGTAAGTTCATTATTTTGACTCTACCAGGGATAAAGAATTATATGATAAAAGTGATAGCACAGTTGCAAAAATTTAAATTTAAAAATCATTACTATCATGGGAAGGGAATTATAATTTTCTCTGATTTTTGTTGAAGGACATAAATAAATCAAACCTACTTTTGACTCCTTATTATCATGAAATATAATTTTGATAAAATTAACACAGACATGGAGGGACTGCCCAAGATGGCAGAGTAAGGAAGACACTGAGCTCACCTCCTCCCACAGGCACACCAAAATTACAGCTATTTACAGAGTAACTATTGATGAGAAAGACCTGAAGACTAGCAAAAAAAAAAAAGATCTTATACAAATAAGGATATAAAGAAAGAAACACAATGAAAAGAATAGGAGGGGCAAAGATGCTGTATAATCTAAACCCATACCCTCAGGTGGTGACCCACAAATGGGAGGATAATTACAGAGTGTCTTACCAAGGAGTGAGGGGTCTAAGCCCTACATTGAGCTACCCAGCCCAGGAGTCCTGCACCAGGAAAACAAGCTTCTGAAGGCCAGTATGGCTTACTTTCAGGAGAGCCAGAAGGCTCTGGGAAATAAACTCTGCTCTTAAAGGGCACACACAAAATCTCACACACTCTAAGACTCAGGACAGAAGCAGTAATTTAAAAGGACCCTGTGTCAGACTGATCTGCTGATCTTGGAGAGCATCCTGGACAGGTTGGAGCTCACCCTGGTAACATGGACACTGATGGCAGCCATTTTGGGAAGCATGGTCTACCACAAGAACACTGGTGCAGGCAAGTGCCATTTTTGAATCTTCACTCTAGCTCATTAGCTCTAAGACCTGGTCCGACCTACCAGCCCATCTGTACCAATAGTGGGATGCCTCAGGCAAAGCAGCTAGCCAGGTGGGGACAATACCCCACCCATTAGCAATCTTGCTGCCTTAAGACTTACTGAGCCCATAGCTGTCCAGGGCCTAGGCCCTGCCTATGAATATGCTAACATTAACTCCAGGACCCCCAGACCAGCAGCCAGGGTTCCTGGGACCTGGGCCTGCCCACCTCTGGACTGAAACCAACTTATGGACTTCTAGGGCACTGCAGTGAGAGACCTGAGGTCCCAAATCTCACCACCAATGAGCTGGCACTAGCACCAGGATACCTCGATCCCACCCATTGGTGGTGCACACCTGCTCCAAATCCCTGGTGCCTCAACATCCAGCCCCCTTTACCAGTGGGCTGATATCATATTTAGGATACCATGAATGCCACAGCCAAGCCATGTACAGGATCTGTCTTGCCCATTTAGTAGACTGACACTAGATCTGGGACCCCTAACCCCACCCAGCTTGGAATCACCCAGCACTAGACCTGGAACCCCTGGATCTCCACAGCTAGCCACCTAATGATTCGGTCCCACTCACCAGCGGCTGGCAGCCTCCACACCAAGCAGAGCCTGTCAACCAACCAGACTGGGGACAGCTTTACCTACCTGACTACTCCCAGTAGTCAACCCACTACAAGAGAAGGCTCATGCAGTCCACATCAGGGGCACCCCTAGAGCATACAGCTCTAGTGACCAGAGAGGACTATACTGCTGGATTGCATCCTGCAAAAGATGACTTCAACTTTGGGAAACATAATAAAACTACCAAATATGTGAAAGTCAAAATAGCAAATTAGGTGACAGAGGAATATGCTCTCAAAAAAGGAGAAAGATATAACCACAGAAGAACTGAATGAAGTGGAGATAAGCAATCTACCCAATAAATAGTTTAAAGTGATGATCATAGAAATGATGAAAGAATTTTGGTGAGGAATTCATAAACAGGGTGAGAAGTTAGAAATTTTAAAGAGGAAGAAAACAAAAAGAAGAGCCAAACAGATGAAGAATAAATAAGTAAAATAAATATACTAGAAGGAATTAACAGTATTAAATGATACAGGGGAATGGATTGGTGAGCTGAAAGGGTGATGGAAATCACTGAAGCTAAACAGACAAAACAAATGAGCAAAGTTTGATACTTCTGAGAGAATATCACACATACTAATATTGAGATTATGGGGATCCCTGAAGGAGGAGAGAGAGAAAGGGGCAGAGAATATGTTTGAAGACATAATAGCTGAAAAACTTCCTTTATATGGGAGAGGAAACAGACATCCAGGTCTAGATGGACAGAGTCTTAAACAGATAAAACCCAAAGAGGACTACACCAAGACATGAGAAGAGATTAAAAGCAGCAAGGGTAAGGCAACAGGATACATAAAAGGGAACTCCCATCAGGCTATCAGTTGACTTTTTAGCAGAAACTCTACAGGTCAGAAGGGAGGGCACAATATATTTAAAGTGATGATAGGGAAAAATCTACAACCAAGAATACCTAGCAAGGCTTTCATTCTGTTTTAATGAAAAGATCAAAAGTTTTATAGTCAGGCAAAAGCTAAAACAGTTCAGCACCACCAAACTAGCTTTACAATAAATGTTAGGGGGGTTTCTCTAAGTGGAAAAGAAAAGGCCACAGCTAGAAATATGAAAATTACACAAGGAAAAAATCTCATCATTAAAGGAAAATATTTATTAAAGGTAGTAAGTCAACCAAGTATAAAGCTAGTAAGTTAAAAGTAAAATCATCTATATGTACAATGAGTAGTAAAGGGATACACAAAACAAAAATATGTAATTTATGTCAAAAGCATTAAATGGGAGGGGGGTAAAAATACAGTATTAAAATGTATTTAAATTTAAAAGATCAGAAACTTAAATACTCCTGTGTGGTTTGTATGTGTGGTGTGTGTGTGTATATGTATAACTTCATGGTAACCACAAACTAATATATAATCAAAAAATACTCAAAATATGCACGGTGTAATAGATACACAAAAAAGAGAAAGGAATATAAACAAATACTAAAATATGGTCATCAAATCACAATGGAAGAGAGAAAAAGAAAGGAACAAAAAAATACAAAAGCAACTGTAAAATAATTAACAAAATGGCAATAAATATATACCTATCAATAATTACTTTAACTGAAAATGACATTAATGCTCTAGTGAAAAGACAGAGTAGCTGAATGGATACAAAAACAAGACCCATCTATATTGCTGCCTATAAGAGACTCACTTCAGATCTAAAGGTGCAAACAAAGTGAGAAAATGGAAAAAATTATTCTTGCAAGTATGGAAATGAAAAGAAAGCTGGGCAGCAATACTTATACCAAATAAAATAGAATTTAAAACAAAGACTAGGGAGTGCTCTTGTGCTCCATCAGGTTAATGAACTGGCATTTTCAAGTAGCAGCTTGGGTTGCTGTTATGGTAGAGGTTTGATCACTTACCTGGGAACTTTGGCTTGCTATGGGTGTGGCCAAAAAAACCAAAAATAAAAACAAAGACTATAACAAGAGACAGAGGAGGATATTATATAATTGTCACAGGGGTCAATTTAAGAAGTTATAATAACTGTAAATATATATGAACCCAACATAGGAGCATATAAATACCTAAAAAACACATTAACAGACATAGAGTGAGAAATTGACAGTTCAAATCAACCCATGTTCTATACCACATAAACAAATTGAAGAATAAAATCATAATATCATCTTAATACATGCAGTAAAAGTTTTTGATAAAATTCAACATCCATTTATTATAAAAAATCTCAACAAATTGATTATAGAAGGAACATACCTCAACATAATCAAAGCTGCATATAACAAGCCCACTGCTAACATCATGCTCAGTGGTGAAAAGTTGAAAGTGCTTTCTTTAAGATTAGGAAAAAGACAAGTATGCCATTTCTTGCCCCCCCCCCCCTGTCTTTTTAGGCTTATGCCCACAGCATATGGAAGTTCCCAGGCCAGGGGTTGAATCAGAGTTGCAGCTGCTGGCCTATGCCACAGCAATGTGCAGTGTGAGCTGTATCTGTGACCTATATCACAGCTCATGGCAACACTGGATCCTTAACCCACTGAGTGAGTCCAGGGGTCGAACCTGCATCCTAATGGATACTAGTTGGGTTCATTACTGCTGTGCCACAATGGGAACTCCTCTTGCCACTTTTATTCAACACAGTTTGGAAGTCATAGCCATAGCAATAAAACAAGAAAAAAAAGTAACAGGAATCCAAATTGGAAAGGAAAAAGTGAAACTTAATGTTTGCAAATGATGTGGTACTATACACAGAAAATCCTCAACATGTCACCAGAAAACTATTAGGACTTATCAGTAAATTTGGTAAATTAGCAGAGTACAAAGTTAATATACAGAAATTTATTGTGTTTCCATACACTAACAATGAACTATAAGAAAGCAACATTAAGGAAACAATCCCATTTACCATTTCACCAAAAAGAACAAAATATTTGGAAATAAATATAACTAAGGAGGTAAAAGACCTGTACTCAGGAAACTAGAAAATATTGATGAAAGAAATTGAAGACAACACAAATGGATAAATAGTTTTCATGTATTGGAAGAATTAATATTGTTAAAAGTGACTGTGCTACCCAAGGCAGGCTACAGATTCAATGCAATTTCTATCAAAATATCAATGGCATTTTTTTCACAGAGCTAGAACAAATAACTCTAAAATTAGCATGGAAACAAAAGATGACAAATAGCCAAAATAATCTTGAGAAAGAAGGTCACAGCTGTATGTATCATGCTACTTGATTTTAAACTGTACTACAAAGCTATAGCAATCAAAACAGTATGGGACTGGCATAAAAACACACATTTATCATTGGAGCAGAATAGAGAGTCCAGAAATGAACCCATACTTATATAGGCAATTAATCTATAATGAAGGAGATAAGAATACACAATTGGGAAAAGACAACTTCTTCAGTAAATGGTGTTGGAAAAACTACTCTCACACCATGCACAAATATAAATTAAAAATGAATTAGAGACTTAAATGTAAGACTTGAAACCATAAAATTTCTAGAAGAAAACAAATGCTATACTCTTTGACACTGGTTTAGGTAATGCCTCTTTGCATATGTCTCCACAGGTAAGGGAAGCAGAAGCAAAAATAAGTATCAGATTAAAAAAGCTTTTGCACAGGGAAGGAAGCTTCAATAAAATGAAAAGGCCACCTATTGAATGGGAGGAAGTATTTATAAACCATATATTCAGTAAGGAGTTAATATCCAAATATGCAAATAATTCATACATTTTGATATTAAAAACAAAAGCAACCTGATTAAAAAAAATGGGTAGAGGACCTGAATAGACATTTTTTAAAAGAAGACAGATAACCAACAGACACATGAAAAGATGCTCAACATAAGTAAGCATCAAGAAATTGCAAATCAAAACCACAGTGAGATATCACCTCACAACTCTCAGAATGGCTTTTATCAAAAAGAAAATAAATAACAAATATTGATGAAGATGTGGAGAAAAGGGAACCCTTATGCACTGTTTGTGGGAATGTAAATTGGTGTAGCCATTGTGTAGTTCCGTATGAGATTCTTCAAAAAATTTAAAACTACCATACTATTCAGCAGTTTTACTCGTGTGTATTTATTCAAAGAAAAGGAAGACAGTAATTCAAAAAGATTTATGCACCCCTATGTTCATTGCACCATTATTTGAAGTAGCCAAGATATGGAAGCAAACTAAGTGCCTACCACTAGATTAATGGATAAAGAAGACGTGTGAGATATCTATATATCTACCTACACACACACACTCTACAATGGAATATTTCTCAGCCATAAAAAGACTGAAATCTTACTCTTTATGGCAACATGTGGGGACCTAGAGTGCAGTATGCTAAGTGGCATATGTCAGATCCAGTGACAAATACTGTATGATTTCACTTATATGTGGAATCTAAAAAATAAAACAAATGAACAAACATAAAAAAGAAAAACAGTTATAGGTACAGAAAAGAAGCAGGTGGTTGCCAGATTGAAGGGTGTGGGAAGATTAGGGAAATAATGTGAGGAAGGTTAAGAGGTACAAACTTCTCATTGAAAAGGAAGTGAGTCAGTTTATGAAATATATAATGTGGGGAATATAGTCAGTAATTATGTAATATCTTTGCATGGTATCAGACTGTAACTAGAATTTATCATGGTGATCATTTTGAAATGTGTAAAAAATATTGAATTACTGTATTGTATACCAGGAACTCCCCTAGTGCTGTAGGTCAATTAAACTTCAAAAACCAACAAAATCATAGAAAAGAGATCAATTTATTGTTACCAGAGGTGGGTATGGTGGGAGAGTGGATTGCATCAAGGCAGTTAAAAGGCACAAACTTCCAGTTATAAGAGGAATAAGTACTAGGGATATAATATACAACATGATAAATATAATTAACATGGCTATATGTTATATATGAAAGTTGTTAAGAACAAATCATGAGTTCTCATCACAAGAAAAAAACTTTTTATATTTCTTTAATTTGTATCTGTATAAGATGATGGATGTTCACTAAACTTACTCTGATAATCATTTCATCATGTATGTAAGTCAGATAATTGTACTGTACACCTTAAACTTATGCAGTGCTGTATGTCAATTATATTTGAATACAGCTTAATGAAAACAAAGATTAGCTAGAGCTGTGAAAAAAATTAGCATAGTTTTTATTCAGTCAACCAAGTACTGAGCGTACACTTATCCCCAAATTATCTCCGCCCCCAGCAATAGTATATCTCTCGAATATGTAGAAAATATGGCCCCTACTTTCAAGGAATTTATAGAATAGTTTAAAAACTATATATATAGTAAATGAAACAGACTAAATAATGTTATTCTGAAGCACTTTACATTTCAGAAAATCTTCCAAAGACTGGTTACTTGTCTCTAACCAAAAATTTCCACTAAACTTTCACTTAATACTAACTCATTCATGCGAATTTAAATGACTGATAGCTGTTTCTTTCCATATAACAGTGGAAGCAGGAAAAATAGATAGCTAAGCATCAGAAAAGTAAAAGGGTTTGGGGGGATGTGTGTTGGGAGAGGGCATAGCACAGAAAAGACAAGTAATGGGATGCTGGAGACAGCTTTCTGCAGAGCAACTTTGCCTCAGGCTATCATTCCTGAAATCCATGTGAATACATCCTTGAATAAGCATTAAATAGAAGCCTAGAAATGCTAAGCAAAATCTCAATTTTTCAAAGTTATTTATCTACTTCCTGTAATATATTTGTGTGACAACAATTATGTTTTGTTTATTGTTGTATTCTCATCACCTAATGTGTTAACACAATGATTGACATATATATTTAATATTTTTTCCCAGGAGCTACTCTTCTTTCAGTTTTCTGTTAATCTTTTAACTCTTCTTTGTGAGTTATTCTTTCTCTGCTGGGCCCTCAAGCAATAATATCCCTAGGTTCTATGTTCAGACCCTTATTTTGTTGTTCTATACACTTTCACTACATCCATTTATTATTCAATGATTACTTTTTTCCTGATGACTAGGCAGTGTAGAATGATAACTTCAATATCAGGCATGACCTTTGGAACCAGAAATGGGTTCAAGTTCAGCTTTACCACATACTAGCTATGGAACCTAGAAATACTTAACTTCTTTGATCCTTGACTTACTCTTTTGATAAAAGGGTTAATGATAATACCTAACTTATAGTGTTATCATGAGAATTAGATGAAATAATAAGTATAAACAAAATACTACAATGTTGCAAATTTAATGAGTAATTAGCAAATTCTAGCTACTTTTACTTTTGTTTGTAAAGCTTTATTGAGATATTATAATGCATATGCCATATAATTCACTGATTTCTTTCTTGCTTTTTTTTTTTTTATTTTCCCACTGTACAGCAAGGGGGTCAGGTTATCCTTACATGTATACATTGCAATTACAGTTTTTCCCCCACCCTTTCTTCTGTTGCAACATGAGTATTTAGACATAGTTCTCAATGCTATTCAGCAGGATCTCCTTGTAAATCTATTCTAGGTTGTGTCTGATAAGCCCAAGCTCCCGATCCCTCCCACTCCCTCCCCCTCCCATCAAGCAGCCACAGGTCTCTTCTCCAAGTCCATGATTTTCTTTTCTGAGGAGATGTTCATTTGTGCTGGATATTAGATTCCAGTTATAAGTGATATCATATGGTATTTGTCTTTGTCTTTCTGGCTCATTTCACTCAGCATGAGATTCTCTAGTTCCGTCCATGTTGCTGCAAATGGCATTATGTCATCCTTTTTTATGGCTGAGTAGTATTCCATTGTGTATATATACCACCTCTTCCGAATCCAATCATCTGTCGATGGACATTTGGATTGTTTCCATGTCCTGGCTATTGTGAATAGTGCTGCAATGAACATGCGGGTGCACGTGTCTCTTTTAAGTAGAGCTTTGTCCGGATAGATGCCCAAGAGTGGGATTGCAGGGTCACATGGAAGTTCTATGTATAGATTTCTAAGGTATCTCCAAACTGTTCTCCATGGTGGCCGTATCAGTTTACATTCCCACCAGCAGTGCAGGAGGGTTCCCTTTTCTCCACAGCCCCTCCAGCACCTGTTATTTGTGGATTTATTAATGATGGCCATTCTGACTGGTGTGAGGTGATATCTCATGGTAGTTTTGATTTGCATTTCTCTTATGATCAGTGATGTTGAGCATTGTTTCATGTGTTTGTTGGCCATCTGTATATCTTCTTTGAGAAATGTCTATTCAGGTCTTTTGCCCATTTTTCCATTGATTCATTGGTTTTTTTGCTGTTGGGTTGTATAAGTTGCTTATATATTCTAGAGATTAAGCCCTTGTCGGTTGCATCATTTGAAACTATTTTCTCCCATTCTGTAAGTTGTCTTTTTGGTTTCTTTTGGGTTTCCTTTGCTGTGCAAAAGCTTTCCAGTTTGATTAGGTCCCATGGGTTTATTTTTGCTCTTATTTCTATTGCTTTGGGAGACTGCCCTGAGAAAATATTCATGATGTTGAAGTCAGAGAGTGTTTTGCCTATGTTTTCTTCTAGGAGTTGGATGGTGTCCTGTCGTATATTTAAGTCTTTCAGCCATTTGGAGTTTATTTTTGTGCATGGTGTGAGGGTGTGTTCTAGTTTCATTCCTGGACAGCATGCAGCTGTCCAGGTTTCCCAGCAATGCTTGCTGAATAGACTTTCTTTTTCCCATTTTATGCTCTTGCCTCCCTTTTCAAAAAATTAATTGACCATAGGTGTCAGGGTTTATTTCCGGATTCTCTATTCTGTTCCATTGGTCTGTCTGTCTGTTTTGGTACCAGTACCACACTGTTTTGATGACTGTGGCTTTGTAGTATTTCTTGAAGTCTGGGAGAGTTATGCCTTCTGCTTGGTTTTTGTTTCTCAGGATTGCTTTGGTGATTCTGGGTCTTTTCTGGTTCCATATAAATGCTTGGATTGTTTGTTCTAGTTCTGTGAAAAATGTCATGGGTAATTTGATAGGGATTGCATTGAATCTGTAGATTGCTTTGGGTAGGATGGCCATTTTTACAATATTGATTTTTCCAATCCAGGAACATGGAATATCTTTCCATTTCTTTACATCTTCTTTGATCTCTTTGATTAAGGTTTTATAGTTCTCGGCATATAGGTCCTTTACCTCCTTGGTCAGGTGTATTCCAAGGTATTTGATTTTGTGTGGTACAATTTTAAAAGGTATCGTATTTTTGTATTCCTTTTCTAATGTTTCATTGCTGGTATACAGAAATGCAACTGACTTCTGAAGGCTAATCTTATATCCTGCTACTTTGCTGAATTTCTTAATCAGTTCAAGGAGTTTTGGGGTTGAGTCTTTAGGGTTTTCTATGTATAGAATCATGTCATCTGCATACAGTGACAGTTTGATCTCTTCTCTTCCTATATGGATGCCTTTTATTTCTTTTGTTTGTCTAATTGCTGTGGCTAAGACTTCCAAAACGATTTTGAAGAGCAGTGGTGAGAGTAGGCATCCCTGTCTTGTTCCAGATTTGAGTGAGAAGGCTTTCAGTTTTTCTCCATTGAGTATTACATTTGCTGTGGGTTTATCATAAATGGCTTTGATTATGTTCAGGAATGTTCCCTCTATACCCACTTTGGCGAGGGTCTTGATCATGAATGGATGTTGAACTTTGTCAAATGCTTTTTCTGCATCTATTGAGATGATCATATGATTTTTGACTTTTTTTTGTTAATGTGGTGTATGATGCTGATTGATTTGCGTATGTTGAACCATCCTTGTGAACCTGGGATGAACCCAACCTGGTCATGGTGTATAATTTTTTTGGTATGTTGTTGGATTCGGTTGGCTAAGGTTTTGTTGAGAATTTTTGCATCTATATTCATCAATGATATTGGCCGATAGTTTTCTTTTTTGGTGGTATCTCTGTCTGGTTTTGGAATGAGGGTGATGGTGGCATCATAGAATGTCTTTGGGAGTATTCCTTCTTCTTCAACCTTTTGAAAGAGTTTAAGGAGGATGGGCACCAATTCCTCTTTATATGTTTGATAGCATTCGCCTGTGAAGCCATCTGGTCCTGGACTTTTATTTGTAGGGAGTGATTTTATGACCTCTTCAATTTCATTTCTAGTGATCGGTCTGTTCAGTTGGTCTGTTTCTGCTTGATTCAGTTTTGGCAGGGTGTAAGATTCTAGAAAATTGTCCATTTCTTCCAGATTGTCAAACTTGTTGCCATATAGTTGTTCATAGTATTCTCTTATGGTTTTTTGTATTTCTGCTGTATCCGTTGTGATTTCTCCTTTTTCATTTATACTTTTGTTTATTTGGGTTCTTTCTCTCCTCTTTTTAGTGAACCTGGCCAGGGGTTTGTCAATTTTGTTCACCTTTTCAAAGAACCAGCTCTTGGTTTTATTAATTTTCTCTATTGTTTTTTGAATCTCTATTTTATTGATTTCTTCTTTGATCTTTATAATTTCCTTCCTTCTGCTGACTTTAGGACTTTCTTGTTCTTCTTTTTCTAATTCGTTTAGGTGGAGGGTTAAGTTGTCAATTTGGGATCTTTCTTCTTTTTTGAGAAAGGCCTGTGTTGCTACAAATTTCCCTCTGAGCACTGCTTTCGCAGCATCCCATAGGTTTTGAGAGGTTGTGTCTTCATTATCATTTGTTTCAAGGTAGTTTTTAATTTCCTTCTTGATTTCCTCATTGACCCATTGGTTTTTTAGTAGCACGTTGTTTAGTCTCCATGGAGTAGGTTTTTTCTCTTTCCTTTTCCCATGGTTGATTTCTAATTTCATGGCATTGTGGTCAGAGAAGATACTTGAGATAATTTCTATGCTCCTAAATTTATTGAGATTCGCTTTATGTCCCAATATGTGGTCGATTCTTGAGGATGTTCCATGAGCATTTGAGAAGAATGTGTATTCTGATTTTTTTGGATGTAGTGTCCTGAAGATATCAATGAAGTCTAACTTTTCTATTGTTTCCTTTAGGATCTCTGTTGCTGTATTGGTTTTCTGTCTAGAGGATCTGTCCATTGATGTGAGGGGGGTATTTAGGTCTCCTACTATGATTGTATTCTCATCAATATCTCCCTTTATGTCTGTTAATATTTGTTGTATGTATCTGGGTGCTCCTATGTTTGGGTCATATATGTTGATGATAGTAACATCCTCTCCTTGAATGGATCCCTTAATCATAAAATAGTGTCCTTCTTTTTCTTTATGTCTTTTGTTTTATAGTCTATTTTGTCTGATATGAGCGTTGCGACTCCTGCTTTTCTGTCATGTTTATTGGCGTGAAATACTTTTCCCCACCCTTTCACTTTCAATCTATATGTATCTTTTGTCCTAAGGTGAGTTTCTTGTAGGCAGCATATTGAAGGTTTTTGCCTTTTTATCCACTCAGCCACCCTGTGTCTATTGATTGGGGCATTCAGTCCATTGACATTTAAGGTGATAATTGATAGATGATTATTTATTGCCATTTGAACCTCGTGTTCCAGTTGATTCTATGGTTCTCCATTCTTCCTTTTTTTTTTTTTTTTGGTTGGATGGTCTCCTGTTATTATCTGCTTGAGTGTATTTTTTTTTTCATTTTTTGCAAATGCAATATTTGGTTTTGGCTTGTGGTTGCCCTGTTTTTTAAGTATGCTAACCCCTTCCCATAATTGTGTGTTTTAGCCTGATGGTCCTGTAAGTTCAAACACTTCATTACTATATTAAAATTAAGAAGAGAGACATACATACAAACAAAAAGGGTTATTTACCTCCTAACTTCCCTTGCCCACATTTTATGGTTTTGATGACTCTTTTATTTTTTTCTTTTTAATTTTATTTTGTTTGAAGCATGTTCTTGATTAAATCTGTATGCTGGCTTATTTGAGTGACTGCTCTCTGATTGCGGTTTCCTCAGTCCTAGTTCTTCCTCTTCTTCTTCTTCTTTTTTTTTTCTTTTTTCTTCCCTTTCCTTCCTTTCTTTTTGGTTTAGAGAAGCCCTTTCAATATTTCCTTTAACCTGGGTTTTGTGTTGCTGTATTCTTTAAGTTTTTGTTTGTTGGGAAAAATTTTTATTTCCCCTTCTATTTTAAATGATATTCTTGCTGGATAAAGTATTCTAGGTTGCATATTTTTTCCTTTGAGCACTTTAAATATCTCTTGCCATTCCCTCCTGGCCTGTAGTGTTTCTGTAGAGAAATCAGCTGATATTTTTATGGGGGTTCCCTTGTAGGTAACATTCTGCTTTTCTCTTGCTGCCTTTAGGATCCTCTCTTTATCACTAACTTTTGCCATTTTTATTATGATGTGTCTTGGTGTGGGTCTGTTTGGGGCCCTCTGTGCTTCTTGTATCTTGAACCCAGTATCCTTTAGATTTGGGAAGTTTCCAGCGATAATTTCTTCAAATATATTTTCCATCCCCTTATCTTTTTCTACTCCTTCTGGAATTCCTATTATGCGTAGATTGGCCCGCTTTATATTATCCCATAGGTCTCTTATATTGCTTTCCAGTTTTTTGATTCGGTTTTCTGTCTGTTGACCAGATTGAGTGATTTCTATTATTCTATCTTCCATATCACTGATTCGTTCTTCTGCATTATTCATTCTGGTTTTTACTGCCCCTAGTTCAGTTTGCATCTCTGCAAATGAATGTTCTAGTTTTTCTTGGCTCCTCCGTATATTTTCTAGTTCTTTTCTGAGGGCATCTGCATTACTATTCATATCTTCTCTTAATTCCTTCAGTATTTTCAGTATTTCTCTTTTGAACTCCAGTTCTGTCAGACTGCAGAGATCTGTTTCATTGTTGACTGTTTTAGGTGAGTTCTCCTGTTGGTTTGACTGGGGGTGGTTTCTCAGCTTCTTCATCTTGCTTGTTGTTTTCTTTCTCCTGAGGGAGTTGTACTCTCCGTGATTGGGTAGTGTTTGCCTTGTCACTGCCGTGGAATATTTCCTGAGGGCTGGCGTTGTTGGTCAATCTTTTTTGAGGCAGTGTGGCTTTTCTGGAGTGTTGATGGGGCTAACAGTGTTTCTTTGAAGCAAAGGAGGACTTCCTGAGGGCAGACAGGACTGGGAGGTCCACCCCACGATGGTAGCAGATTTCACTTGTCCATGCAGAGCTTGCTCTGGTGTTTTTAGGCTGTGGGGTTCTTGCAGGGGGTTGGCGGTGTTGGGCAGCTGCTCTTCAGGAGTGCATCACCCCCCAAGGGCTGGAACAGCTATCTGGGTCACTGAGAACCTAAGAGGCTCTTCCCTAGGGCAGCCCAACTCAGAAGGACAGCCTGAGAATGTAGGCGGATCTTTTCACAGTCTGGCCAAGCTTGTTGCAGCTTTTCTGGGCTGCAGGGGCTCTTCCAGGAGGCTGGTGGTGCTGAGCAGTTATTTCACGGGAGTGGGGCACCCCCTGGGGGCTTGGGCAGGTAGCAGGGCCCTTGGAGACCCAAGAGGCTCCTCCCCCGGGCAGCCCGAGTCAGAAAGACTGTCTGAGATCTTTTCCCGACTCGGCCGGGCTTGTTGCAGCTTTACTGGGCTGCAGGGGGTCCTGCCTGGAGCTGGCAGTCCTATGCAGCTGGTCCACTAGGTCTCAGCACCCCCTGGGGGCTTGGGCAGGTAGCAAGGCCCTTGCAGACCCAAGAGGCTCCTCCCCGGGGCAGCCCGTCTCAGAAAAACCGTCGGAGAATAAGGCCGATCTATTCACAGCCTGGCTAGGCTTGTTCTAGCTTTTCTGGGCTGCAGGCCTTTTCTCGGGGGCTGGTGGTGTTTGGTGCTGCTCTGCGGAAGTGTAGCCCCTCCAAAGGGCAAGCAGGCCTGTGCAGGGACAGCCCCTGCGGTGGTAGGCTTCAGGCAATTGTTGAGGCCAGCCCTCCTGGATGGCAGGCAGCCCCAGGTTCGGCGAGAGCGTAGGGGGTGGCGGGGGTTGGGGAAGGGAATGCACTGGGAAGCACAGCTTTCTGCTAGCTACCGGGCCTGTAAGCTTGCTGTGGCTTGGGGGGTATTCTCTGGGGACCCCGCCTTCTTCTCTCCCCTCCCCAGCACGGGCGCCGACCAGGCTCTTCTCCCAGGTTCCCTCTGATGCGGCTTTCCACTTCCCCGTCCCTAGAGAATTGTTCCCTTCCTCTGGGACAGCTTTGTTTTGTAGTCTCCCAGGCAGTCTCTGCCCCGTCAAATGGTTTAGAGACCTCCCAAGCAGTTTCCGCTCTGCCCCGCCCCCCTAGCCCAGGTACTAATCTCTGGAGCCGAGGTCTCGGTGCCCAGCACCCCCCCAGGCGTCCCCCGGCCCTTTCTCAGGGATTAACCTTCGGAGGTGAGGTCTTGGTGCCCAGCCTCCCCCTAGGCGTCCCCCGGCCCTTTCCCGGGGAGTAACCTCCGGAGCCAAGGATTCGGTGCCCAGCCCCCACCCAGGCGTCTCAATTTTTGGTGACTGTGCCCGTAGTTCAGATGGTCCGTTGGGTTCTTGATCGCTTTTTCCGTACTCCAACTTACTGCTACACTCTTCTCTGCATCTGGGGATTCCTCCGGTTCGTTTGATCTTTCCCCCGGTAGGTGACTTTCCAGGGTGCGGGATCCCTTTCTCCTCCACAGTTCCCTTTCGGGAGCGCCCGTCCCGCTCGGATTCACCTTCTCTCACTCTCCTCTTTTCTCCCGTTCTGCCCAATAATGTCACGAACTTCTTGCCGTTATTGGAGTTTAGGTTCCTCTGCCAGCGATTGGTTGCTGTTCTGTGCGAGTCATTTATTCTGTAGATGTGCTTTTTTTGTTGTGTTTGTGGGAGAGGGCGAGCGTGTCCCCCTACTCCTCCGCCATCTTGTCCTCTCGGGTCTCTTGCTTTTTTTTAATCGTTATTTCCCCAATACAATTTTGTTTCTACTGTGCAGCATGGTGACCCAGTTACACATACATGTATACATTCTTTTTTCTCCCATTATCATGCCCCATCGTAAGTGACTAGACATAGTTCCCAGTGCTACCAGCAGGATCTCATTGCTAATCCATTCCAAAAGCAGTCTTTCACATCTATCAACCCCAAGCTCCCAATCCAACCTACTCCCTCCCCTTTCCCCTTGGCAACCACAAGTGTATTCTCCAAGTCCATGAGTTTCTTTTCTATGGAAAGGTTCATTTGTGCTATATATGAGATTCCAGATATAAGTGATATCATACGGTATTTGTCTTTCTCTTTCTGACTATACTTAGTATGAGAGTCTCTAGTTCCATCCATGTTGCTGCCAATGGCATTATTTCATTCTTTTTATGGCTGAGTAGTATTCCATTGTGTATATATACCACATCTTCTAATCCAATCATCTGTTGATGGACATTTGTTTTGTTTCCATGTCTTGGCTATTGTAAATAGTGCTACAATGAACATGCAGGTGCATGGGTCTTTTTCAAGGATAGTTTTGTCTGGATATGTGCCCAAGAGTAGGATTTCTACGTCATATGGTAGTTCTATGTATAGATTTCTAAGGTCCCTCCGTACTGTTCTCCATAGTGGCTGTACCAGTTTTCATTCCCACCAGCAGTGCTGGAAGATTCCCATTTCTCCAAACCCCCTCCAGCATTTGTTATTTGTGGACTTATTAAGGATGGCCATTCTGACTGGTGTGAGGTCATATCTCATGGTAGTTTTGGTTTGCATTTCTCTAATAATCAGGGATGTTGAGCATTGTTTCATGTGCTTGTTGGCCATCTGTATATCTTCCTTGGAGAAATGTCTATTCAGGTCTTTTGACCATTTTTCCATTGGGTTGTTGGCTTTTTTGCTGTTGAGTTGTATACGTTGCTTGTATATTTTAGAGATTAAGCCCTTGTCAGTTGCATCATTGCAGACTATTTTCTCCCATTCTGTAAATTGTCCTTTTGTTTTCTTTTTGGTTTCCTTTGCTGTGCAAAAGCTTTTCAGTTTGATGAGGTCCCACTGGTTTATTTTTGCTTTTATTTCTGTTGCCTTGGAAGACTGACCTAAGAAAACATTTGTAAGGTTGATGTCAGAGAATGCTTTGCCTATGTTGTCTTCCACTAGTTTGAAGGTGTCTTGTCTTACATTTAAGTCTTTCAGCCATTTTGAGTTTATTTTCATGCATGGTGTGGGGGTGTGTCCTAGTTTCATTGATTTACATGCAGCTGTCCAGGTTTCCCAGCAATGCTTGCTGAATAGACTGTCTTTCTCCCATTTTATATTCTTGCCTCCTTTGTTGAAGATTAATTGACCCTAGGTGACTGAGTTTATTTCTGGGTTCTCTACTCTGTTCCATTGGTCTTTCTGTCTGTTTTGGTAGCAGTCCCACTCTGTCTTGATGACTGTGGCTTTGTGATATTGCCTGAAGTCTGGGAGAGTTCTGCCTCCTGCTTGGTTTTTGTTCCTCAGGATTGCTTTGGCAATTCTGGGTCTTTTGTGGTTCCATATAAATGTTTGGATTGTTTGTTCTAGTTCTGTGAAAAATGTCATGAGTAATTTGATAGGGATTGCATTGAATCTGTAGATTGCTTTGGGTAGTATGACCATTTTTATAATATTAATTTTTCCAACCCAGGATCATGGAATATCTTTCCTTTACATCTTCTTTGATTTCTTTGATTAAGATTTTATAGTTCTCGGCATATAGGTCCTTTATCTCTTTGGTTACGTGTATTCCCATGCATTTGATTTTTTGGGGTGTAATTTTAAGAGGTATTGTATTCCTTTTCTAATGTTAATTCAGTGGGGTTTTTTTTTGGTAAATTCACAGGGTTGTAAAACTTATCACCACCATCTAATTTTACAACATACTTTATCCTCCTAGAAACCAGTAGCCACTGGTACTCATTCTCCATATCCTCCACCCACCAGCTCTAGGAAGCCACTAATATCCTTTTTCTATTTATAGATTTTACTTTTTTGTAGATTTTATGTAAATGGAGTCATGCAACATAGAATAATATTTTCACGGATCATCAATGTTTTAGTTTGTATTAGCAATTCTTTTTATCTTTGAATGTTTCATTGTTATCAATGTACCACATGTTAATTTATCCACTTATCATCTGATAGATATTCAGTAGTTTTCAGTTTGTAGCTATTATGAATTATGCTGCTATGAATATTTGTGTATAAGTATTTGGGAGGACCTTTATTTCCCTTGGGGTATATACTTAGGAGTATATATACAACTACTGGTTCATATAGTAACTTAACGTTTAAGATGTTGAGGAAATGCCAAACTGTTAACCAAAGTAGCTTCAATATTTTACATTCCCACCAGCAATGTGTGAAGGCTTCAGTTGCCTACATCCTTGATGACATTCGTTATTGTCTGTTTTTTTTTTTTTTTAATCTTGTGATATAGTAAGAAATATATATATTTGGTTCCTGGTTCCTGACTCAGAACTCCTAAAACCCTTGTAATCTCCTGAGTGATGGTGATTGCAACATCTTACAGATCTCTTAAATGCATAGAAATTTTCTCTGTGATAGGTCTTTTGTTCAAATCAGGCATCTTTTTCGTTGGCTTCTGGATAGCTTGGGGATGGGGGCTAGTTATCGCAAAGACCAAGCCATGATTAGAAACTTGAAACTTTCTGGTTTGTGTGGGAATAAAACCCAACATAAAACAATAAAACCCATTTGGTACCAGAAGTGTTGTAAGTAGAGAAACAGTTTTCCTTCAAATTTATTACCTATTTTAAGTGGGTTGTCTTTTTATTATTGAATTTAATGTGGTTTCTATATATTCTCAACACAACTCTCTTATCAGACATATGATTTGTAAAAATTTCCCTCCATTCTTGGGCGGTCTTTTCACTTTCTTGATGATATTTTGAAGCAGAAACATTTTAATTTTTATTTATTTATTTATTTATTTTTAGGGCCACAGCTACCATATGGAAGTTCACAGGCTAGGGGTTGAATCGAAGCTGCAGCTGCTGACCTGCACCACAGCCACAGCAATGCAGGATCCCAGCCTCGTCTGCAACCTATGACAGAGCTCATAGCAATGCCAGATCCTTACCCCACTAAGTGAGGCCAGAACCTGCATCTTCATGGATACTAGCCAGGTTTGTTACCGCTGAGCCACAATGAGAACTCCCATGAAGCAGAAACATTTTTAATTTTCATGTAGTTCAATTTATGTTTTTTTCTTTTGTCACTTATGCTTTTGGTGGCATATCTAAGAAATCATTTCTCAATCCATGATCATGAGTATTTACTCCTTTATTTCCTTCCAAGAATTTTATAGCTTAACTCTTACATTTATATGTATGATCTATTTTGAGTTACTTTTTGTTTATGGTGTAATGTAGGGGGTCCAACTTCATGCTTTTCTAAGTGTACATCCATTTGTCCCAGTATTATTTATTGAAAAGATTAGTCTTTCTCACTGAATTGCCTTGAAAACTTTGTAAATGTATCATAAATGTACCATCATCTTCATTCCATTTATCCAGGATGTTTTTAAGTTTTCAGTATATAAATTTTGCACTTGTTTTGGTAAATATATAACTAAGTATTTTGGGTTTTTTGCTATTGTGCATGGAATTTCCATAATTTTGTGCTCTCGTTTTTGATTTTTCATTTCTGGTACGTAGAACAGTTAATTTTTGTAAACTGATTTTATATCCTGTAGCCTTGCTGAACTCATTTATTTTAATAGTTTTTTAAATGGTTTTCTCAGGATTTTCTGTGATACAAGATCATGTCATCTGCAGACAGTTTCAGTTCTTTCTCTCTAATCAAGATGCTTTCATTTTTTCATGCCCACTTGTCCTACCTAGAATTTCCAGTACTATTTTGAATAGAAGTGATGTGATGTCTTTGTATTGTTCCTGAATTTAGGAAAGGATTTCAGTCTTATACCATTAAATGTGATATAATCTATGTGTTTTCATAAATGCCCTTAATTACGCCGAAGAAGTTCAGTCCTATTCCTTAATTTTGATTGTTTTTATTATCTAAGGGTACTAGATCTTGTCAAATTCTTTTTATGCATCTATTGATATGATAATGTAGGTTATAATATGGTATATTACATTGACTTTTTAGTGTTGAACCAACCTTGCAATCCTGGAATAAATCCCACTTATCAATGATTTAGAATCCTTTTGACTGGCCAATGAGGACCTACTGTATAGCACAGGGAACTCTACCCAATATTCTGTTATGATCTATATGGAAAAAGAATAGATGTGCGGGAGTTCTTGTCGTCGCTTAGCAGTAATGAATCTGACTAACATCCACAAGGACGCATGCTTGATCCCTGGCCTTGCTCAGTGGGTTGAGGATTCGGCATTCCCATGTGCCATGGTGTAGGTGGCAGACATGGCTCAGATCCCGTTTTGCTGTGGCTGTGGTATAGGCCGATAGCTGTAGCTCCAGCTCAGCCCCAAGCCTGGGAACTTCCATATGCTACTGGTGCAGCCCTAAAAGGAGAGAGTGAAAAAAAAAAAAGAATGGATGTGTGTATGTATAACTGAATCATCTTGTTGTACAGCAGAAATTACCACAAAATTATAAATCAACTGTACTTCAATATAACTTTAAAAATGAAAAAAAAAAGAATCCTTTTTATATGTTGTTGGATTTGACTTTGCTAGTGTTTTGTTGAGAATTTTTGTGTCAACGTTCATACTATTAACATGTAGGTTTTTTTCTCTACTATTTTTGTCTGGTTTTTATATAAGGGCAGGATAGCCTTATAGAATATGTTTAGAAGGTTCCCTCTCCTTTTTATTTTTGTTTTTATTTTTGCAAGAGTTTATGAAAGATACTGTTTATTCTTCTTTAAATGTCTGGTGGAACTCACCAGTGAAGCCATCTGGTCCTGAATTTTTCTGTATTATGAAAAATTTTAAAAATAACTGATTTAATCTCTACTTTTTATAGATATGATCTGATTTTCTACTTCTTTTTGAGTCAGTTTCAATACTTAGTGTCTTTCTAGGGATTTGTGCATTTCCTCTGGGTTATTTAATTTTTGTCAAACAGTCATGCATAACATTTCCTTGTCTTTTCTTTTTTGGAGAGCTATTTTACTAGCATACCACTAATCATGGCCGACTTGCTTGAACCTACATAGTTATACTACTGGCTTTATTAGATGGCAGTAGGACTACCCTTCTAGATTTCATTGTGATTTTAGAATTTTTTTAATGCTTTGTGTCAGAGATTTTCATTTTTGCAATTTGTTCTTAGACATTTCTGGAGTCACTAAATTCTTCAAATCACAAGCAAGTTGTTATCTTCAATTTTAGGGTCAGAATATTTACTTCACTTATTTTGGACCTATGTATTTTCATCTTCATTTTCTTCCATTAGTATCTATAATGTTTGTGGTGATGAAATTTTAGCATGATAAACCTTTTGAAAATGGAAGTGAGTGTTCGGAGCATCTTTGGGTAAGAGCATTGGATGAGCTAGTTATACCTATAATTATTTTCTCCTGCAGTTTGCTTATTTTTTTTGCAGATGCAAGTATATAGCAGCCGTCCTCTGGAAAACACAAAGCACTTGGCTGTGAATTACAATCAGGTGCAAAATCAGCCTCTGTTCATGCGCCTTGCTTCTACTTAAGTTGGCTAAAAGGAGTTTTTATTTTAAAGTTGCTTTTGAGTCATGACCTTTAATGACAAACCTCAGCCCAACATAGATTGATTATAGCTGAGTTACAAAGGGCCCCTACAGCATTCAAAATGGAAATGCTGACCATGTGTGCCTTTAGGAGAGCTAGGCTAGTAGGACTGTCAGGACTGTAGTTCACAAAAAAGTTGATGAAATGTTTGAAGCTGAAGGAATGATTTAGAATCGCTTCATTAGAGATTCATGCACAGAGAGTTCACTTTCTATTTGGAACTTCTTTCAGAAAAAGTTAATTTTTTTAGGATGATAATGAAATATAAATTTGCAAATCTATTCAAATCCTAGTTTTGCCATTTACCAACCATGTGACTTTGGCCAAATTTCTTAAGTTCTTTGAACCTCAGTTGCCTCAACTACTTATTGGAAATAGTATAATGCATAATAATGTACTGTATTATGGAAACCTTCCTTTGCCTTGCAGGGTAATTATAAGATTGAAATGAAGGCTATATGTACATATAGTCATCTGTATCTAGCACCATGTATATTCCTTTCTCTTTAACTGCTAGTTATCACTTGTCAGTTGCCTAGGACATTACTTTTTTTAAATAACATTTTTTCTTTCTATGGTTGAAACAAGTTGTTTCTTCTAAGTGATCAGGATAATTTGACTGCTGACAGAGACAGCAGAGACTTTATTGTGATGATTTCCACAATTACTACTTTTTTGCATTTTTAAAAAATAAATTTTATTTGAGTATAGTGACTTACAAAGTCGTGTTAGTTTCAAGGGTACAGCAAAGCAAATCAGTTATACCTATAGGTATATCCATTCCTTTTCAGGTTCTTTTCCTCTGTAGGAGCAATTACTACTTTTATATGGAGGTCAGATTGCCTCAGAAACATATCATTTATTGTACACTTAACTCATTACTTTTCTAAAATATTTTACATGTATTATCTCTTTCAGTCTTAATGTTCCAAATGGTAGGTGCAATTATGATCCCCATTTTATAGATGAGGAAAAAAAGTCACTTGCGCAAGTCATATAGCTGTTAAATAAATCATATTAGGTCCAAGATTGAGTAGCTCATGATAAGCCCCATGTCAGGAAACCAAAGCTTAACTAAGTTTCTATGCTTGGCTCTTCCTGAAAGGGAAGTCCTGGGTCAACCAATCAGTGCTTGCCTACTCAGTCCAAGTTACCTAAACTGGCTCTGAGACTTCCCTTTGCTCCACAAAAGGAAAGTGAGTTTAGTTTAACTCATCAGCAAATGCATAGGATAAGTTCCGTGTGCCTGGTCACTTTGGTCTATAAAAATCTCATGCTTTGTACAGCTCCTCAGAGCTCCTTTCTGTCTGCTAGATTGGATGCTGCCTGGTTCATAAATCACCGAATAAAAGCCTACTAGACCAGTAAATTGTCTGTGGAAAATTTTCTTTTAACATAGTTAAAGTACATGGAAGAGGTGAAATTTTAACCAAGCAGTTTATCTTCTGAGTCTCTTTAAATATTTGCTACTCAATTTGTGGTACATGGACCATCAATATTGGCATTATTTGAAGCTTGTTAGAAATATGTAATCTCTGGTCCACCCTAGATCTACTGACTCAGAATGTGCATTTTATTAAGATCCTATGTACGTTAAAATTTCAGAAGTCTTCTTTTCTTTTCTTTTGGCTGAAGTTCCTGGGCCAGGGATTGAATCAGAGCCACAGCAGTGACAATGCTGAATCCTTAACCCTCTCAGCCACCAGAGAACTCCCCAGAAGTACTTCTTTAAACCACTAATGGATGATGATATGAGCCTAGCCCCTATCTGACACATGCATTTCTCATATAATCATTTAAATGAACAGTAGATTATAGTACCAGAAATAACACCATACCTAAGAAAATGAAGGAAAACTTTCATTGAACTAAAAACTAAAATATATACTAGAAATACTGCAGAAGAGACTAAATTGAAAACAGGCACTAAGGTTGGTCTGGCAGCTCCTTCTATTGAGATTGAAAAAGATTTACTAGAGTAAACCAAAGGAAAATTTATAGACTGTCTGTTGTGTTTTCAATGAAATTGAAGAGAACATGAATTCTCTTTTTAGAAAAAGTTGAAAAGACATGATGAAATGAACTGGAAACCAGCATCCTTGTCCTCATATCCCCATGCCTCTATGAGAGAAGGACATTGAAATGAAAAAGAATATAAATTGAGCTTGCACCAAATCTCTTGAATGTAAAGAGAGAGCTTGGTGTTGTGGGTCTTATAATGTAAATGTGGCTCAGGAAATCTGTAGTAAAATAATGCATAGGCTTGTTTTAATTTTGTTTATTATTTGAAAGGAATCCAAAGTCATGCTCAAGTTAGCAAGGGAAATATTCCTTGCTCATTTGAGATTAGATAGTCATATTAACTTCAGATTTAGTGGGAGGAATTGAAAAGTCCCATGGCAAAGGTTGTGGATATAGTGAGAAATGAAGAATTGAAGCTATTGGAGTTCCCACTGTGGCACAATGGATTGAGGATCCAACTGCAGCAGCTCACATCCCTGTGGAGGTTTGGGTTCAGTCCCCCATCCAGGAGCAGTGGGTTAAAGGATCCAGTTTGTCACAGCTGTGGATCGGATTAAGTTCATGGCCCAGAAACTTCCATGTGCCATGGGTGCAGCCATTAAAAAAAAAAAAAAAAAAAGGAATGGAAGCTATTAATGCAGCCTATCACAACAGTTTTTTTTTCCCTTTTTTCCATTTTTGATTATTCTGGTTGCGGTATTGTGATAACATATTTTGCTTTTAATTTGTATTTCTCTGAGAGCAAATGAAGTTGAAAATTTAATACAGTTTGTGTATCTTCGTTCGTAAGGGGCTTTTCCATATCTTTGCCTATTTAAAAACTTGAATTGTATTTTTCTTACTGGTATACAGGATTTTTAATAAAAATATATTCTGGATAGATATCCTTCATCTGATATATTTATTGCCAATATCTCTTTCCCATACTGTGGCTTACTTTCTCACTGTTTTAATACCATTTTTGGATAAACCAAAGTTCTTAAATTTTAATGAAGTATAATTTATCAACCTTTTGTTTATGTTTAGTGTGTTAATATCCTATTTAAGAAATCTTTGGAGTTCCCATCATGGCTCAGCAGAAGCGAACCCGACTAGTATCCATGAGGATGTGGGTTCGATCCCTGGCCTCACTCAGTAGGTTAAGAATCTGGCATTGCCGTGAGCTGTGGTATAGGTCACAGACACAACACAGATCCTGAGTAGCTGTGTCTGTGGTGTAGGCCAGCAGCTGCAGCTCTGATTCGACCCCTAGCCTGGGAACGTCCATATGCTGTGGGTGCAGTGCTGAAAGAAAAAATACTGAGATAACTTAAAGAAGACCTCATTTAATGGGAGCATATACTGTTCTTAGACTCAAAATTTAAGGACGGAATTCCTGTCATGGCACAATGGTTAACAAATCTGACTAGGAACCATGAGGTTGCGGGTTCAATCCCTGGCCTTGCTCAGTGGGTCAAGGATCTGACATTGCCGTGAGCTGTGGTGTAGGTCGTAGACGCAGCTCGGATCCCACGTTGCTGTTGCTGTGGCTGTGGCGTAGGCCGGCGGCTACAGCTCCTATTCGACCCCTAGCCTGGGAACCTTCACATGCCATGGGAGAGGCCCAAGAAAAGGCAAAAAGACCAAAACAAAAAACAAAAAACGAATCTGACTAGGAACCACGAGGATGCGGGTTTGGTCCCTGGCCTTGCTCAGTGGGTTAAAGATCCAGCGTTGCCATGAGCTGTGGTGTAGGTCACAGATGTGGCTTGGATCTGGCGTGGCTGTGGCTGTGGTGTAGGCTTGTGGCTACAGCTCTGATTAGACCCCCAGCCTGGGAACCTCTATATGCCGTGGGTGCAGCCCTAGAAAAGACAAAAAGACAAGAAAAAAAAAATTTAAGTACAATTCTCCTCAATGTAACAGCAAGTAAAATAATGGCTGTGTTTTGTTTTTGTTTTTGCTTCTTAAAAATAGATAAAACGACTCTAAAATTTTTGTGGAAATTCAAGGTCAGGAAGAATCAAGATAATCTTGAATAAGGAGGGATGACATATACTATCAGAAATCAAATGTTACTATAAAGCCATAATAATTTAAGCATCATAGTATTGCTGTTGTGTTAAAAATGCAAAAATAAACTATGGGACAAAATACAAAATTAAGAACCAGACTATAGTAGTTTTCTATTGCTGTCTAACAGATTATCACAAATTAAACAGCATAAAACAACACTCATTTAGTATCTCACAACTCTGTAGATCAGAAGTCCAGATGGGCTCAACTGGGTTCTCTGCTCAGGGACTCACAGGGCTGAAACTAACAAATTGGCTGGGCTGGGATTTCATCTAAAGGGCAAGAATCTGTTTTCAAGCTCATTCAGGTCGTTGGCAGAATTCAGTTCCTTAAAGTGTAGGTATGAACTCCCTAGTTTCATACTGGTTGTCATCTAATAACTGTCCCCTTCATCTCAAGGCTGCCTGCATACCATCTCACATGGCCCCTTCTATCATTTAACCAGCAATGGTGTGTGGAGTCCTTATATTTCAGTTCTCTGTGGCCTTTCCTTCTGTCACTAGTAGGAGAAAGTGCTCTGCATTTAAGAGTGCATTGATTAAATCAGGCCCACCCAGATAATCTCCTTATCGGTCCACTGTTTGGTCAGCTGCGCCATATAATAGAACATAATTATGGGGGGGCTATATTATTGTATTCACAGATTCCCATGATTAGGGTGTGGCATCTTGGAGAGCCATTTTAAAATTCTGCCTGTCACACAGATTCACACATAATCTCATGATTTTCCACAAATGTGGCATTGCAATGCAGCAGGACAGTTATTTTCTTTTCAATGATTCCAGACCAATTGGATATCTATATAGAAAAAAAAATGAAACTTGCACATATAAAAACAATTTCAGTTGGATCATAGATATAAATAAGGAAGTTAAAATAATTAAAATAATTGTCTAGAAAATAACAGGAAAATGTCATTTCCTTCAGATAAGCAAAGTTTTTTTTTTTTTTTTTTTTTTTTTTTTTTTTTTTTTAAGGGCCTCACCTGCAGCATATGGAAGTTCACAGGCTAGTGGTAGCATTGGAGCTGCTGCTGCCTTTATGGATACTAGCTGAGTTCGTAATTTGCTAAACCACAATGGGAGCTTCATGGAAGTATATTTTATGTACCATAAATTTTTTAAATAGTTTTGTTGAAGTATAATTCATGTACCATAAAGTCACTCATTTTAACTGTGTGATTTGATGTTTTGTTTAATTTGTACAATTATCATGGAAATCCGGGTTTAGAATATTTCTGGCACTTCAAAAAGTTTCCTTATGCCTCTGCAGCAAATCCCTGCTTCAATCACCAGACCTAGGCAATCCTTGATATACTTTTCCTGTATATAATTTTATCTTTTCTAGAGATTTAATATAGTGGAATTGTATAGTATGTAGTCTTTTCTTTCTGGCTTCTTTTACTTAATCAGGATGTCTTTTATATGACTACACATTGCTGCATGAAACAATAGTTTGTTCCTTTTAATTTAGATGCTAAGTATTCTCTTGAATGTTTTACTGTGTTTATTCATCCACCTAGTGATTGACACATAGGTTGTTTCCATTTTGAGCTATTATGAGCTATACAACTATAGATATTCACATACAAGTGTTTTTCTATATAAGTTTTCATTTCTCTAGGGTAGATTCCAAGGAGAATTAATGGCTCATATAGCAAGCTTATGTTTAACTTTTTAAGAAAGTACACAATTGTTTCTTAAAGTGTCAGTTGCTTCTTACAGTTTCACCAACAGTGTATGAGGATTACAGTTTTTCTAAATTCTTACCAACCCTTAACTCTCTTTTTATTTTAGACTTTTTAGTGGGTATATACTGGCAGTTCATTGTGATTTTTAATTTTCATTTCCCAAGTAACTGATGATTATAAGTAAGTTTTCATGTGCATATTTGCCATTTTATTATCTTGTATAGTGAAGTGGCTCTTCAGTTCTTTAGCTCATTGTGTAATTGGTTTATTTTCTTAAGTTGGAAGAATTAAGAAAAAATTAATCTGGATATAAGTACTTTACTAGATACATGTTTTGCAAAAACTATCTCCTATTCTGAACTTTTTTTTTCCTTTTCATTTCATTCCTGGTGTATTTTGAAGAACAAAAGTTTAATTTTGATGAAGTCTGATGAGTATTTTCCTTTTACTTATTTTTTTTAAATTTTCATGCATTTTTGTATCATATTTCAGAAATATTTGTCTAACCTAAGGTTGTAAAGATTTTCTTCTTCTTCTTCTTTTTTTTTTTTTTTTTTTTTTTTTTTTTGCCACACCTGTGGCACATGGAAGTTGCTGGGCCAGGGATCAAACCCGTGCCACAGTTGCTCCCTGCGCCACAGCTGCAGAAACACCTGATCCTTAACCCACTGCACCACAAGGGAACTTTCTTCTGTGTTTTTAGTTTTTTAGTTTTAAACCAAACATTTATGTATTTGATACATTTACAGTTAATTTTTATATATAGTGTGAGGTAAGGTTTGAGATTTTTTTCTTTTTCTTTGTGTTTTTTTGAAAAGGAGTATTTGATTGTTTTACCACTAACTTGTTGAAAAGACTGTTCTTTTCTCATTGAACTACCTTGGCATCTTTGTCAGAAATCAATTGACTGCATGCATAAAGGCCTATTTCCAGACTTGTCTAATTTGTACCATTGATCTGTATTATGTGAGTACTATACTTTCTTAATTACTCTAGCTTTATAGAAGGCAGTATGTGTTTCCTAATTTTTTTCCTCTTTTTTAATTGTTTTGATTATTGATAGTTATTATATATAATTTTTAGTATTATCTTCTCAATACTTATGAACAAACTTCTGGGATTATTATTGGAATTGAGATGAATATAGGGGCACATTTGAGGAGAACTGCCCAGTATTAATATTTTCTATCGACAAACTTGGAATATTTCAAATTTGTTCTCAAAAAATGTTTTTAGTTTACATTGTACAGTTCTTAAAGTTTTTTGGAATTTACTTTAAAACGTTCTTTTTAAAGTTATCAATGAAATAGGTTTGGGGTTTTTCAGTGATTTTTTTTCTGTATCTGGTTAGATGATATGAAATGTAATGTTTTGCATTTTCTGGGTAAAGTTCTTGCATATCTTTCTTTACTAGTATTGTGGATTTCTAAATAATCTTTTGACTGTATAATATCTGTGATGTTATTGCAAATGGTATCACTTTTATTTTTATATTCTGGTTTTCAGTTGATGTGTAAAGTACAGAAAGTATATATTGACATTTTTTGGTCATTCTTTTCAGGGCTCTATTAATATTAGTCTTTCCAATGAATTAATTTTGCATTGCTTATTCTCTCTAGAGTATTTTTATTTTCTATGTAATTGATTTCTATTCTACTCTTTATTATTTCCCTCCTTCTGTATTACTTAGAATTAGCTTGCTGTTCTTTTTAGTTGGAAGTTTAAGTAATTGCTTTTCATTTTTCTTTTCCAAAATAAGCATTTAAGGTTATTTATATGAGTCTCCATATCATAGGAACATAATATATATTTCTATTTAGGCTCTCTCTAATTTCCTTCATTAGTGTTTTATAGTTACCTATGGACTGTTCCAACACATATTTACTTAGATTTATTCATAATATTTTACTTTTTGAGGCTATTGTAAAACGTACTTAAAGAAATTTTGTTTTCCAACTATTCATTGCTAGTATATAGAAATAAAAATTGATTTTTGTACATTGACCTTGTTTCTTATGACCTAGCAAGAACTTATTACTTCTAGGAGTGGTTTGAGGTTCTTAGTGACTTTATGCATAGACAATCATATAATCTAAATAGGGGAAGGTTTAATATTTTATGCTTAATGAAAAATATGAATGATAAAACATCTTTGTCATTGATTTATAATTTAATATTATTGTGGATATACAAGATAATTTATATGATTTGAATCTTTTAAAATTTATTGATACTTGTTTCCTTGGCCCAGAGTATGATCTATCTTGGTAAATGTTTTGCATATACTTGGAAAGACTATTTATTCTGTTCTTGTTGGGTGGAGTGTTCTATAAATATCAATTAGGTCAATTTGATTCATATGGTGTTTCAAGTCTTCTATATTTTTATTGATTTTTCTGTCTACTTGTTCAATACATTATTGAGAGAATTATATTTGTCTCCAATCATAATTGAGTATTATTCCATTTCTCCTTGTAGCTCTCTCAATTTTTGTTTCATGTATTTTACAGCTCTGTATTAATTGCATAAACTATTATGATTGTTATGTCCTCTTGATAAATTGACTCTTTTATTATTATAAAATGACATTTTTATCCTTAGTAATATTTTATAGTATTACTAACATATTTATATCTATATACTATAATATGCATTTGTTTTAATAAAATATATAAAGTAATCTGTGTACTGAAATCTACTTTGTATTCTACTAATAGACCCATTCCAAATTCCTTTTGGTATTGTCATGGTATATGTCCATCTTATTACTTTTGTCATTTTTGTTTTTATATTTGAAGTGTGTTTCTTATAGGTATTATATAGTTAGGTCTTGTTTTTTTCCTTTTAATTCACTATTATAATCCCTCCCTTAATTGGATTATTTAGACCATTTATAAGAAATGTAATCATTATTAAAATTAGGTTTTAAAATACATTTTATATTTATTTTCTATTTGTTCTCTCTCTATATTATTTCCTTTTTCCTCTTTCCCTAAATCCTCTGGAATAAATTATTTTTCATTATTCTAACTTTTTCTCTTTTTTGTCCTCTTAGCTATCATTATTTATTTTATATTTTAGTGATTCTTTTAGTATTGAGAGTATACAGCTATAACTTAGAGTCTACCTTCATGTGATAATACTTCATGAATATTATCCTTATAACAATATACACCCATTTTACTCCCTACTGACCTTTGTTCTATTGTTGTCATTAATTTTACTTTCATATATGTTTTAAATCCTATAAACATTGTTGTGACTTTTGCTTTAAAATAATATTTTCAAAGATGTTTTAAAGTAAGGGAAGAACCATTTTTTTACATTTTTCAAAATATTTAGTTTTCCAGTGTTCATCCCTGAATTGTGTACATCCATATTCTCATGAGGAATCTATCTCTTTCTATCTTAAGGACTTCCTTTAACATGTCTGGCAATGAAGGTCTATTGGTGATGAATTCTTTTGCTTTTAAAAGCTTAAGTTTTTATTTTGTCTTTATTTTGAAAATATGTTGTCACTGGGTATAGAATTATTGGTCGCCATTTCTTTTTTCCCTTTAAGTGCTTTAAGAATATTTCCCCTCCATTTTCTGGCTTCCATTCACACTACTTGGTACGTATGGTTTTCTTATCTGAGTGATGAAAATGTTTTAGAACTAGATAGTGATGATGAATATTTATACTTAATGCCACTGAATTGTTAATTCTAAAAATGGTTTCACTGATGAATTTTATGTTACATGTATTTTAAAAGTATAATAAAAAATGAGCAAAGACATTTAATAGGTATTTTTTCAAAGAATATAGACTAGTGGTGGTGTGTGCATTACCCAGATTCAATAGATAGCAACATTTTAGTATCTTTATTTTATCCAGTTCCCTACTTATTTCTCTATTTCTGTTAGAGTATTTGTAAAGCAAATCCTGTCACCATAGAATTTCAGCTGTAAATTTTATAGTCATTGTGTTTATCAATGTGATAATTTGTTTCTATACTGCTGTGTATACGTCCAATAGTTTACTCCATTGCTTTGAACTACTGGCTAGTATTTCAGAGTGGGTAAGTACCATCGTTTACTTATCTGTGCCGACAGATGTAAACACCTAGTCTCCAGCTATCCACTTCCACATTGTTATGAAGACCAGCCTTGTACTTTGCTCTTGGATTCTATACGAAGCGTTTTCTGGAATACATACTCAGAAGTAAGTATATACACTTTACTGGAAGAGATAATAAAGTTTATATTTTTTATAAAACTGTTCTCTGCACGAGTGGCATTAACTACTAGAAGCTGCTTTGCAGAAAACCTTTCACCTCTTTACTTCAGAGGCTCCTGTTTTATTCCTCTTCTGTGACCCACATCATTTATCACATTTATTTGGACATATGTCTTGACTTCTCAACCTTTGCTGAGGACAGGAATTAGATATGACTCACCAGATTTCAGAGGAGCTACCAGAGTGGTTATTTCATATATTTGACCACGCCACAGTTACTAATCTGTGACCTAGATACACAAAACTGGCTGCTGATCCACACTTACGGTTAAATCTGTTTCCTTATGAATCATTCCACTGCCCTTCCACATAAGCTGTGAGGCCTGCTAGCCTTCCTATCTCTGTCAAGAATTGTATCAGACCTCAAATTCCATAATTTTTAAGCCATCATCAGACTTTGGCTTAAATTTCTTATATTCTGCTGAGGTTTCTCTAAACCCAAAGCCAGTGTGACCATTGTCTCCTTTGAAACTATGTTCTGTCTCTGTGCTAATGATACTTGGTGCCAGGCCTTAATTGAATAAAAATACCTTGAGCATTTGCACTTAAGCGGTATTCTTTCATGGCAAAGAACACAAAGAAAAAAACACAATTTTACCAATGACTGCGTTACTTCCTGGTTAGAGAAAATCTTAGAAATCAAGACACTACTATTAGAGGTTTGTCTTTTTTTTTTCTTTTTCTTTTTATGGCCGCATCTGTGGCATATGGGAGTTCCTTGGGTAGGGGTTGAATTGGAACTGCAGCTGAGGCCTATGCCACAGCCACAGCAACACATGATCCAAGCCACATCTGTGACCTACACTTAACTTGTGGCAACACCAGATCCTTAACTCACTGAGCGAGGTCAGGATTCAAACTTATATCCTCATGGGGACAATGTTGGGTCCTTAATCCACTGAGCCACAATAGGAACTCCTAGAGGTTTGTCTTAATGAAGGGCTGTACCAACTTGGGAGAGCCTGAAGTAACGAGAAAAGCAGTTGGACAGAGGGATATGTGGCTCTCAGTAGAAACGAAGGTGACCTGAAAGAGTTCTAAGAATTAAGAAGGAAGAGGGCCTGAAAATAGAGTCCAGGAAACAATAACAGGAATAGAAGTCTGAAGGATAGGATCCCCCCAGACTGACTTGTGATCCTGAGATGTGCCCTCAAGATTTCTTTCCTGTATTGGCCTAGAACCTTTGTAGGATTAGGGGTCATTTTTTTTTTTTAATAATGTGTCATCTTAGGCCTCTAAACAGTACTTTACTCAAAGTAAGTTCTCAGTAAATTATGAATTATTGTACCTTGCATGGTTTATTTTCTACTGACGATTTAACAAGTTATCACAACTTAGAAGATTAAAAAATTTATTATCTTATAGATTTTTGGAATAGAAGTCCAACATGGTTCTCACTGGGATAAAAGCTAGGTCTCAGTAGGGCTATACTCCTTTTTGGAGGCTGTAGGAAATAATCCATTTTTTGCTCTTTCTTAGCTTCTAGAGGACATATTCATTCCTTACAGACCCCCTCTTCCATATTCAAAGCTAGCAAAGGTAAGTCGAGTCTCAAACTGCATCACTTCCGTTGTCACATCTCCCTCTGACTTCTTTCTTCTGCTGCCATTTTCCACTTTTATGGACTGACTGTGGTAATTCAGGATAATCTCCCTATTTCAGGTTCAGCTCATTAGCAGCCCTAACTTCATTTGTAGTCTTAATTCCCTATTGTCATGTAACCTAACATATTCAAAGGTTCCAGAGATTAGGCCATGAACATCTTTGTGTGTAACCAGGATGGGAATGCTCAATGGGAAATCTCAAAGTCACCTCCTTGGCCAAAAGGTTGTAAAGGCCACAGGCTAGATGAATCTATTAGTCAACTTAGACTCATAGACCTATGGATAAACCTTACTATATCTTTCCCCCAAAGCCAAAAACCTGAATTAGGGACCCTCTACCCAGGGGTCTAAATGGAGATAACTTGATCTTAAGGGTTTGTCTCTTCTAAGAAGCTGGATGTTTATCACTGTTCAGAAAAATGAATTTCACCATTGTTCCTCCTGTGAGGTAAGCTTCCTTTCTCCAGAAAGCCTCAGGAGAGGGAAGGGAGATAGGAAGCTAATAGCATCAGTAGTAAAATAAGTTTATAAAAGTGCCTGTTGAGTGCTAATATATATTGTCAAAAGTTTTTCATGGAAGACAAACCTCTAGTTAAGCCAATCCCTGAGAGCATTCATCAGTCCTAGGTTGTAGTTTCTTGCATACCAAAACCCATCACAACTTATAGCATATAAATATTTGCCATTAGTCCTATACTAGTAAAAACCGAGTTTGTATGCTATACCTTATTGAAATGAACATGAATCGCCAGATCTGAAATGAGACCAGGATAGCCAATATAGCAAGATTTTCTACCAAATTCTTAATTGTTTTAGGAAGTGAGTTCAGACTGGAAAACAGAAAACTTACATGATCTATGAAGACATTGGCAAAAGGAGGTAGGATGGAAAGTTGTTTGGTAGCAGGCAGGAAGTGAATGATCTTCACAATATATGAGGGAAATTTGTTGGAGAGAAGTGAGGTGATTCATACCTCCACCAAGGTTTAAATACAGCTGTGGTATGTTGGAGAGATAACAGGTAAGGCATCCAAACTTTGTAGTTGATGGTGACAAATGGGAAAAAGAATGAACTAGGGGTATTAGTGGTGGCCATGAGGAATGGCTTAGAGGAAATATCCTCTCCGTGCCATGCAAGCCACCAGAATTGAACATAAGGAGAAGAGGAGTGGATGGTCATTTGGGAAGGCTCTTTAGGGTATTAAGGGGAATATTCCCAATTTCAAGCCATAAGACATTATCCGCACTAGCATCCCCACCCTCTAGGGAGGTGCCAGAATGGCAGTTTGTGAGGTATTAGCCTTCTATAGCTACCATTGGCTGGAGAGAATATCTTGATGACCAAACAGTGCTGACAGGGCATAGGTCCTCAGTGACTTAGGGAGTGGTATCCACAGGGAGGGCAGTACCCATAGGGCAAAAGCTAGGGAGGTTTTAACATGGCTAAGGTGACCAGGAAATCAAGAAGCTTCATGTACTTAGGAGACCATGAACCCTGAGCACCAAACAGAAGAAGAAGACCTTTAATTTTGAGTCCAGAGGGGATGGCAAGGTCAGATGATCCTACCCAGCTAAAAGTTACAAATAGTACCTTCATGGAATAAAATAATTGTGTTTGGAAATGACATAACCAACACTGACTAGGGCAGTTTCCGCTAAGAAATTTGTAGTGGAGCTACAGTCTACCAAGGAGAGAGCAATGGGAATTTTTATCTGCTGATACCGCACTATGAGAAATTATGAAATTACTTCATATGTGCTTTGATCCATCTTTCCATCTACCCTACATTGTCCAGTTTTAGTTAATTATGCTAATGTTTTTATTTTTTAATTTTTTAAAAAAAATTTTTATTACTCAAAAGAATTGATCATATCTGTAGTTGTATAATGATCATAACAATCTGATTTCACAGGATTTCCATCCCACAGTCCAAGCACATCCCCCCACCCCCCAAACTGTCTCCTCCAGAGACCATAAGTTTTTCAATGTCTGTGAGTATGCTACTGTTTTTAGAATGACTGGTGTTCATAATTATAGATTTATATGTATATATTCTCATTTAGTTACTTGGTAACTTTAAAGGTACCTTTTGACCCATGGTTAAGAAATTTAGAAAAATAATTTGCTTACACTGCCTTCTAGCTTTTCATCTTCTTTATTGTCTGACTTTTTAGTATCATTTCCATGTAGTTATAGTTAAAAGCATTCTGCTATCTTAAAAGTATTCATTAACAAGTCTAATGTAACAGTGTATCCATTGTGCAATAAGGGCTCACTAGAATTATATGTACTGAGTTCTTGCATATTTGAAACTTTTATTCCTTTTTACCTAAATGACACTGTGACTGGGTATAAAATGATTAAGTCATTTACCCTTGTAAGCATTGTTCCACTGTCTTTGAACAGTGACTGCTGCAGTGAAGAAATGAGGCAGGGCTGATACTTCCCCTTATAAGCCTAAGCTTAAACTTTAGCTACATTGAACAGTATTCTTTATCTCTGAAATTTAGTTAAGCTATCTTAAATTTAGTTAAGCTTTTTTGTGCCAATTTATTCTGTGACAGTGAATGGAAACTTTTAATCTTAAGGTTAAATATTTTATTCTGAATGGTTTCCTGAATTAAATCTTGGTATCTTGGCATTTCTCTCCTACTTTGGTTCTCTTCTTCAGGAGCACTCATTTTGCTTATATTGCGTACCCTTTATCACTTTTCATTTCCAATTGATTTTGCTTACTTTAATCAATCTCGTCACTATATCTTTGGCTATTTTTTCAACAACGTCTTTCCTGCTTTTATTCTGCTTCAATATGGCATGTATTCTGGGATGTTTTGAACTTTGCTGCATAATTTTTGACCTCGGTTTTCCTAAGTAATTTTTCACATCTTTCTACTGCCTTATTTTTCTGCTGTATCTCTGCTTAAGAGTTTTGTTTTAAAGTCAATTTCAACTTCTACTTTAAGTTCCAACATGTTGAGTTTAAAAACCAACATTCCCAAATTAAGAAAAGGTTACACAGAATGAAAATCTATGATTTTCCTTATACTAATCATAGAGCCTATGTTGCAGAGCAAACAAACACCCCAAAATCTAGAAAGATGAGTACATCCAAGGAGTCACAGTCAAGCCTGTTTTATTTAGAGCGTATGCCACTGAACCATAAATCAGTAGGAATACTAAAGCGATCGTTTTGATGAATTTCTAGAGATTGTGTGTTAACTTTCATAAGATTGACAAATCTCTATGGGCTTCAGTCTTAGCGGAGCCCTCCATATTTTCATGGGCTTTACCTAAAGGAATCCAACCAGGTTCTTATGGTAAAGTATCTAAGAAAGGTACCCTTGTGGCTCTGGAAAAGTAAGGGAATAATGTTAATTGTGAAATATATCAAGATCCTTCTCCTTAACAAAAATCTTACTCTCCAAGGTGAAGGATTTTATCAGAGCTTTTTCTCAGTTGGATGAAGGGAATTCCTTTGATTCTGTCTCTGTTTAGCCTTCCTGTATCACTGTGGGATTAAAGCATAGTCAACAGATTTCAAGGATTCAAGGAAATATATTGGAAATGTTGGTTCTAGGCAATGAGTAGGGAGATAAGGAAAAAACTGTACAAATGGAGAAACACTTTTGATGCCACAGTCCTGAGATTTAAGCCCACTAAAAGACGGTGATTTAATCATAAGATTGTAGAAGTCTCCCCAACTTCATACTTTATAATCATACCAACAGTGCACCAATATAATAAAAGGGGGTTATATTTGAAATTGCTTTAAGAAACAGATTCTTTCTTACTGGAATGCTTAAGGAAGAACAAAGTCAAGGTATGAAATGAAAAAGAACGTTAGAGAAATTTAAAGACTCGAACCTATAGAAAGATCAAACGTAAAACCCAACACAACCCCTAGTCAGTTTTACATGAACCCTAATAATAAAAGCCTGTTTACCTCAGTCTATATCAATGATATATTTCCAGCTTTCAATTTCAACAAATTTACAAGGGATATTAAAGACATGAAAAAAAAATCCAGTATGAATTGACAAAGTCTCAGAACCAGATTCAGAAATGATACAGATGTTGTAATTATGAGAGGCAATTTAGAATAAATATGGATAATATGTTATTTAATATGTTATGGGCTCCAATAGAAAAAAAGTAGATAACATATAAGAATAGATAGGCAATGAAAGTGGATAGAAACTCTTAAGAAATAATCAAAAGGAAATTCTAGAAATAAAACATAACAAAAATTAAGAATGCCATCAATTGGCTCATCAGTAGACTGGACATGGCCAATGAAAGAATCCATGAGTTTGAAGATGGATTAATAGAAACTTCCCCAAATGAAATACAAAGACAGTAAAGAACAAATTAATAGAACAGAACATTCAAAGAATGAAAGAAAATATAAAATATTGTAATTTACAAATAACTGGAATATCAGAAGAATTATTGATAAAATAAATATTTGAGGAAATAGTAGCTGAGAACTCAGATTTAATGACAGACACTGAATCTACAGATCCAGCATACTCAGAAAAAACAATTAAGATTAAAAAAAATGATCTAGGAATATTCAAACTGCAAAAAACAGAGAAAAATCTTTAAGAAAGGTACAGAAAAACATATTACCTTTAGAAGAACAAGTCAGAGAAATTCAGGAAACCTGTCAGAAATTATGGAAATAAGAAGGAAATGGAGTGAAATACAGTGTTGGTGGAAGAAAATGTGGAGTTGTAGATTCAGCAAAATTACCATTCAAAACTGAAAGAAATAATTAAATTATCAGAAAAATAAAAACAGATAATTCATTAATAACAGATTGCTCCTGTTGGAAATGTTAAAAAGAGACTCTTCATTCAGAAGGAAAATCATATTGGTTAAATACATAGATTTGAATATGCATAAATAAAGAGCATCAGAAAAGGAATAAATGAAAGTAAAATAAACTCTCATTTTATTGTTCTTCATTGACCTAAAAGATAACTGCTTAATGCAATTACTGTACCTATGTGTTGAGTCATTATAACTTGGATAAATGAAATGGATGACAACAATGTCATAATAGTTAGAAGGAAGGAATGACAATACTCTAAGGCACCTGTACTACATATAAGGTGTTATGGTGTTATTTGAAAGTAGACTTTGATTAGGTAAAAATATGTATTGTAAACCCTAGGCAACTACTAAAACAATTTTTAAAAAGCAGATATAGAGTGCTCAATTAAAATGGAAAGGGCAGAAAAAGGAAGGAAAAAATGCAGTTATTAGAAAATAGTTACTAGCATAGTAGCTATGAATCTAATTATTATCTGTAATTACTTTAAATGTGAATGGTCTAAATATACTTCTTGAAGACAGAGATTGTCAGACTGAAGAAAAATTTGATGGCTTACTTAACTGGACCAATTTTCTGAAAGACAAACTAATAAAATTCACACTAGGAGAAATTAATAATCTGAATAGTTCTCTATATATGAAAGATATATAAGAACTTGAACCAGTAATTAATAACCTTCTAAGAATAGAGAACCAGGACCAGATAGATTCATTGATGAATTCTACCAGTTTAAGGAAGAAGTGATACTATGTTTTTCCTTTATTTTTTTGATCCCTGGAAGGCCATGACCCAGGCAACTAGTGGCTAGCCCCAGTCTAGCAGGTTGCCAAGCACCAAACAGAAAAGGTGATCTGTAGCAAAATCAGGCACTGGATGGGAGGTTACAGCCAGTGCATGGCTAATCTGGCTGAGGCACATGGAACACGGGCTTCAGTTTCCTTTACCCTGAATCTCATCACTGGTAGTGTCTTCCCACATGTCCTCTAGCCTCTCACCTGGCTCCAAAGTTATATTATTAAGCTTTGACAGTCTATTCTAGGAAAGGAAGTAGAGAGAACCTTTCTTAACACATTCTATGAAGTCAGGATTACCAAATCCAAATAAAAATATTGAACAACAAGAAAATCACAGACCAATATTTACCATAAACACAGATGCAAAAATTCTCAACACAGTATTAGCAATTTGAAGTTAAAAATTTCTACAAATATATAATTATGCATTAGCAGGCATATTCCAGATATACAAGGCTGATTCAACATTTAAAAATTAATGAGTGTATCCTGAAAAAGAAAAATGGAGCTGGAGGAATCAGGCTCCCTGACCTAAGACTATACTACAAAGCAACAGTCATCAAAACCATATGGTACTGGCACAAAGACAGAAAGATCAGTGGAACAGGATAGAAAGCCCAGAATTCAACCCACGCACCTACAGCCAACTCATCTATGACAAAGGAGGCAAGGATATACAATGGAGAAAGGACAGCTTGTTCAGTAAGTGGTGCTGGGAAAACTGGACTGCCACATGGAAAAGAACGAAATTAGAACACTCCCTAACACCATACACAAAAATAAACTCCAAATGGATTAAAGACCTAAATATAAGACCAGACACTATAAAACTCTTAGAGGAAAACATAGGCCAAACACTCTCTGACATAAACAATAGCAACATCTTCTCAGATCCACCTCTCAGAGTATTGACAATAAAAACAAAAATAAACAAATGGGACCTAATGAAACTTAAAAGTTTCTGCACAGCAAAGGAAACCCTCAACAAAAGGAAAAGACAACCCACAGAATGGGAGAAAATCTTTGCAAGTGAATCAACTGACAAGGGATTAATTGCCAAAATTTACAAACACCTTCTGTAGCTCCATACCAAAAAAACAACCCCATCAAAAAATGGGGAGAAGATCTCAACAGACAGTTCTCCAAAGAAGACATACAGATGGCTGAGAAACACATGAAAGGATGTTCAACATCACTCATTATTTAGAGAAATGCAAATCAAAATCACGATGAGGTACCACCTTACACCAGCCAGAATGGCCATCATCCAAAAGTCTACAAACAAGAAGTGCTGGAGAGGGGGTGGAGAAAAAGGAACACTAGTACACTGTTGGTGGGGATGTAAATTGGTGCAACCTCTGTAGAAAGCAGTATGGAGATTCCTCAGGAAACTAAAAATAGAACTACCATTTGATCCAGCAATCCCACTCCTGGGCATCTACCCAGAGAAAACCATGGCTCACAAAGACACATGTACTCTGATGTTCATTGCAGCACTATTTGCAATAGCCAAGACATGGAAACAACCTAAATGTCCATCAACAGAGGAATGGATCAAGAAGAAGTGGTGCATATACACAATGGAATATTACTCAGCCGTTAAAAAGAATGAAATACCAGCATTTTTTGCAACATGGATGGACCTAGAGATTATCATGCTGAGTGAATTCAGCCATACAATGAGACACCAACATCAAATGCTTTCACTGACACGTGGAATCTGCAAAAAGGATAGAATGAACTTCTTTGCAGAACAGATACTGACTCACAGACATTGAAAAACTTATGGTCTCTGGAGGAGATAGTTTGGGGGGTGGGGGGATGTGCCTGGGCTGTGGGATGGAAATCCTGTGAAATCAGATTGTTATGATCATTATACAACTACAGATGTGATCAATTCATTTGAGTAATTAAAAAAAATTAATGAGTGTAATCTACCATATCAACAGACTAAAGGGGAAAAGTCATATCGATTGATATAGGAAAAACATTTTGCCCATTAATTAAAAAACTCTCTGCGAACTAGGAATAAGAGAACATTTTCATCTTGATAAATAACACCTAATACATACAGCTAACATGTTCAGTGGTGAGATACTGGACATTTTCCTTTTAAAACTGGTAAAAGGTCAAGGATGTTATCCATCGCTTTTACTTGACATCATAATGGAAATCCTAGCTATTACAATCAGATTATTTAAAGTTGTGTGGATTGAATGGAAGAAATGGCCTTTATTTTCATATTATATTGTCTAAGTAGAAGCTCTCACCCACCCACCCACACAAAACCTACCAAAAAAAAAAATAAATAACCCTCCTGGAATTAATAAGCAAATATAACAATTTTCAGGATATAGAGTAAACATACAGAAGCCAATTGCTTATTTATATACCAGAAATTAACATTTGGAATTAGAATTTTAATGAAACAGTAGCATTCAAAATGGCAGCAAAAATAAATACTTGAGTATAAATATAACAAAAGTGTAAATAATCTGTAGAAAACTACTTAACACAGATGAAATAAATCAAAGATTTAAATAAATTCATGTTCATGAATTGGAAAACCCACTACTGTTAATGTCAGTGCTTTCCAACTTTATAGATTTAATAAACAAAATCCCTACAAACTATTTCTTCATTGAAAAACTGACACTCCAAGTTATACAGAGAGAAAAAGAATAGCTAGCAAAATACTAAAGAGGATCAAAGTTGGAAGAATAATAAAGATAAAGTAACAAAGACAGTGTGGTATTGGTGGAAAAAATGAACACTAATCAATATAATAGAATTGAGATCCCTGAAATAGACTCAAACAAATACAGTCAACTGATATTTGACCAAGACACAAAGGTTAATTATTGGATCAAGAGTAGATTTTTCAATAAATAGTGCTGGAACAATTTGACATCAATAGGCCAAAAAAAAAAAAAAAGCTAAATACAGACTATGCACTTTTCACAAACATTAACTCCAAATGTATCATAGAGTTAGATGTAAAATCTAAAACTATAAAATTTCTAGAAGATATGAGGAGAATCTATGTGATCTTGAGTTTGGTGATGAGATTTCAATTCAATACCAACTGTATAGAAAAGAGAAAAAATGGATAAATTGGGCTTCACTAAAATTTTTAAAAATCTGCTCTGCAAAGTAAAATCTTAAAGACAAGCCATGAGCCAAGAGGAAATATTTGTGAACAACATATAGAATAAAGGGCTTATGTCAAAAACATACAAAGGACTCTTAAAATTGAGCTATTATTGACATATGACATTATATTAGTTTCAAGTGTGTGGAATAATGATTTGATATTTGTATTGCAAAATGATCAACTCAACAATAAGGAAGCAAACAACTTGATTTTTAAAATGGGCCGAAGACTTTAACAGGCTCCTCATCAACGTAGATATACAGATGGCAAATAACCACATGAAAAGATGTTTAAAATTGTCTGTCATCAGGGAAATGCAAATTAAAACTGCAGTGTGTTATAGCTTTACACCTATGAGAATGGCTAAAATAAAAAAAAAAGACTATACCTATGCCTGGTAAGGATGTGGAGATATAGAATTCTCATTAATTGCTGACAGTAATGGATAATAGTAAAGCAACTTTGGAAAACAGTTTGGCAGTTTCTTACAAAGCTAAACATAGGCTTACCATGTGATCCTTCAGTCATGTTCCCTAGTATTTAATCAACTGATATGAAAAATTAGAGCCATACAAAACCTGCACATGAATGTTTGTAGTACATTTATTCACAAACACGAAACACGAGAAGTAACTAGAAGACGATGTCCTTCAATGGGTGAATGGATAAATGAGCTATGGAATAGGTATGCAATGGAATGCTAATCAGCAGTGCAAAGATATGGATAAATCTTAAATGAATATTGCTAAGGGAATGAAATCAGTCTGAAAAGGCTATATATGATATGATTCCATTTATGTGACAGTTTGTAAAAAGGCAAAATTTTAGAGACAATAAACAGATTAGTAGTTGCCATGAGTTCAAGGTAGAAGAAATTTGAATAGTTGAAGTACAGGGAAATGTTTAGGGCAGTTAAACTATTTTGTGTGATATTGGGTTGGTGGCTGCAAGATAATAAGCTTTCGTCAAAATTCAGAACTTCATAGCACAATAATCGAACCTTAATGTATACAAGGTTAAAAAATCATTTAAGAAGTCAGTTGATTCCTTATTGGAATGGAGACTGTGACAAAATAATCTAAATGTATTTTCTACAGGCATATAATGGAAATATTGCAGTCTCAGTTCCAGACCACCACAATAAAGTGAACATTTCAATAAAGCAAGCCACACGAATTTTTTGGCCTCCCAGTGCATAGAAAAGTTATGTTTACACTAAACTATAGTCTATTAAGTGTGCAATAGCTTTATGTCTAAAAAATGTACATACTTAATTTAAAATGCTTTATTGCTAAAAAACCCCACTAATCATCTCCTGAGCCTTCAGTGAGCTGTAATCTCTTTACTAATGGAGGTTCTTTACTTGATGTTAATGGCTGCTATTTGATCAGGGTGGTGGTTGCTGAAGGTTGGGGTGGCTGTGACAATTCCTTAAAATAAGCTAACAATGAGGTTTGCTGCATCAGTTGACTCTTCTTTTATGATTTATCTGTAGCATGCAATGCTGCTTGATAGCAGCAGTATTTCTTTCAAAATTAAAGTCCTCTCAAACCCTATTGCTATTTTGTTAACTAAGATTCTATAATATTCTAAATCTTTTTTTGTCATTTCAATAATCTCCATAATGTCTACACCAAAAGTAGATTGTATCTCAAGAAACTACATATCTTTCTCATCTAAAAGAAGCAGGTCTTTTTCTTTTGAAATATACTGAGATTGCAGCAACTCAGTCATATTTTCAGGCACCATTTTAATTCTAGTTTCTCTTGCTATTTCCACTACATCTGCAGTGTTTTCCTTCACTGAAGTCCTTAAACCTTGAAGTCATCCATGAGGTTTGGATTCAACTTTTTCCAAACTCCTGTTAATGCTAATATTTTGACTTTTTCCCACAAATTACAAATGTTCTTAATGGCATCTTGAATGGCAACTCCTTTCTGGAAGGTGTTCTTTTGACTTTGCCCAGATCCATCAGAAGAATCCCTATTGGTGGTAGCTATAGCCTTATGAAATGTATTTCTTAAATCATAAGTCTTAAAATTTGAAATGATTCCTTGATCTATGGGCTCCTGAACAGATGTTGTGTTAGCAGGCATCAACACAATATTAGTCTTACTATATACATCTCCATCAGAGCTCTTGGATAACCAGATCTGTTGTCCATGAGCAGAAATATTTTGAAAGGAATCTTTTTTTTTTTTCCCCGAGTTGTAGTTCTTAGTGGTGGGCTTAGCATATTCATTCAACCATGTTGTAAACAGATGTGCTGTCATCCAGGCTTTGTTGTTCTATTTATAAAGCACAGGCAGAATAGGTTTAGCATAATTTTTAAGGGCTCTAGGATTTTCAGAGTAGTAAATGAGCATTGGCTTCAACTTGTCACCAGCTGTTTTAGCCTTCATAAGAGAGTCAACCTGTCCTTTGAAGATTTGAAGCCAGGCATTGACTTCTCCTCTCTTTCTATGAAAGTCCTAGATGGTGTCTTCTTCCAACAGAAGACTGTTTTATCTACCCTGAAAATCTGTTTTTTAATGTACCTACCTTCATTAATTATCCTAACTTTATCTTCTGGATAACTTGCTACTGCTTGTACATTAGCGCTTCCTGTTTCACCTTATACTTTTATGTTATGAGGTGAGCTTCTTTCCTTAAATCTCATGAACCAATCTCTACTGGCTTCAGACTTTTCTTCTGCAGCTTCTTTACTTCTCTCAGCCTTCATAGGACTGAAAAGAGTTAGGACCTTGCACTGGATTAGGCTTTGGCCTAAGGGAATGTTGTGACTGCTTTGATCTTCTATTCAGACCACTAAAACTTTCTCTGTGTCATCGGTAAGGCTATTTTACTTTCTCATCATTCGTGTGTTCTCTGGAATAGCACTTTTAATTTCCTTTTAGAACTTTTCCTTTGCATTTACAACCTGGCTGTTTTCACAGGCCTTCCTCACTAAGTTTTTGATTTAAAGTGAGAGACATGTGACTCTTCCTTTCATTTATTGTTGAGTCTCAGAGAATAAGGAAGTCTGAGAAAAGGGAGAGACAGGGAAAGGCTGGACTGTAGAGTAGTCAGACCACACACATCATTTATCAATTAAGTTTGCTGTCTTTTATGGTCATGGCTTATGGTGCCCCAAAACAATTAATTATAAGAACATCAAAAATTATTGATTAAGATCATAACAAATATAATAATAATAGTTTGAAATGTGAGAATTACCAAAATGTAACAGAGACATGAAGTGAGCAAATGCTGTTAGACAAATGGTGCCAATAGACTTAACACAGAGTTGCCGAAAACCTTCAGTTTGCAAAAAAAAAAAAAAAAAAAAAAAAAAAAAAAATGCTCTATCTGTGAAATGCAATTAAATGAGGGGTCACATGTCTCTCACTTTAAATCAAAATCTTAGAGTAGATGAAAAAGATGCTAATCTAACTTTGGAAATAAATTGCAACTGTACAACTAAAGGCAAAAGGAACTATGCATAAGTACTATATTCTAGTTGATAATGTTGTTTCCCAAGGAGTTATGGATTAACAATTCTAAAACTGCTGTACATGTAAACTAGATTTGAACAGTTAGGTAACGGAATGACACAGGGTAGGATCCAGATTTCTTGCAGTTGGAGTGGCTGTTGATAAGCAAGGTGGAGAGAAGGCTAGAATGATCTATGTGTTACTGGATTAGGGTTGGAGATATCAGTATGAACTTGGGTTATGTTTAATAGAGATACAGATGGATATATATAGAAATAGCTATAGTATACTGAGAGTAGAATACACATACATATTTTCTAACTTTGCCCACTGAAAGCCCAGAAGTACAGGGAACTATATCTAGTCACTTATGATGGAACATGATGGAAGATAATGTGAGAAAAAGAATGTATATACATGTGTGTGACTGGATCACTTTGCTGTACAGTAGAAATTGACAGAACATGGTAAACCAACTATAATGGAAAAAATAAAAATCATTAAAAAATTTAAAAAAAGAAGCAAAGATAACTTCCTAGCAAAGCCCATCCAATGCCTAGATTTATTTCCGAATATCATTCTTTAGTAAAGAAAGAAAAATCTTTGAATAAATAGCCAATTATAGGGCTGGAGCAATGAATAGTAAATGGGCCCTGAAGCATCTCACATTGACACAGCATCTTCTAACAATCAGCTAACCAACAGTGGTCAATATTGTATGTCAAGGGGATGCAGGAGCCTACTGAAAGACTTCCCCATGGTGAAAACTGGAACAATCTGAACAACAAAATAAAGATGGATAAAAATTAAATATGAGTGTTGGATTTTAACCTCAAATATAAAATATTCATGAACCCACGCTGATATAAATGATTGAATTACAAATAATCTGGGTAGAACTGACAAATCTCCCATGTAGAAAATTTGTGTAGATTCTCCTTGCTGAAGGAGATGGAACATTACTCCTTATTCCTGAACTGTGGGCTGTACATGATGACTTTCTTCCAAAGTGCCTTATGGGAAATGGAGTGAACGATTCTTATAAACACTGCTTCAATCAAGTGATCATGGTTAACATCAACAGTGATTTTCGTGTTAATAGTATGTTCCCTTGATATGATGCGATGGGAATGGTACTTTATTCTTCTTCTCAAAAACCTATAACCCTAGGCTAACTATGAGAACAACGCCAGACAATTCTCAATTGGGGGACATTATACAAAAATATCTGAGTGTTTTTACTCTGAACTATGAAGATCATCAAAAAGCAAGGAAAGCCTAAGAAATTCACAGCCAAGATGAGGCAAAAGAGACATGATTACTAAATATAATTTGGTTTCCTGAATGGAATAGTGGAATGGGAAAAGGACAGCACGTGGAAACTAATGATATTTGAACAAAATGTGGATATTGGTTAATAATCTATTTTTTCATTAATATGACATATTTTATGCTACTGTGAAATGTTAAAAACAGGAGAAACTGGGTGTGAGGTATATGGAAATCTGTAATATATTTGCACTTTTTCTGTATATAAAATTCTATAATAAAAATTGACTTAGTAAAAGATGAATCAATGCCTGGAGAAATTGTCAATTTTTTCATTAAGTTCTTTTTTATGTCCTCATTTTTATAGCAGTATTTTTCTTTAGTATGTTGTCTACTATTTGCCTTTCCTGATAACTGTCTTCCTTTCTTCATTTACTATTACATACAGAATCTTGTTCTGGTTCCTTTTTATTATTACTTGACTTTAAACAAGGGAATTTTTTCACAGTTATTTGAAAGTAATTTGTATGGAGAATGGTCAAGGTTGGTTTTCGGGGCAAGAAGAAGCTTCTGTTTCATAGTTAAGTTCCTCATGACACATTTGAGAGAGAATTTTTTTTACATTTTATTTCTCTACAGGGGTTACCTGCTTGTAAAGCTATTCATAATTCTAAGAATCTCCTTAACATACGTTGTGGTAGAAAAATTACATCTTCCTATGATGGTTTGCCTGTGTATTTCCTTAATGAACACTATTTCTCATAGGTTCCTTAAAACAATGGGCCTGCATAGTCACTGTGTACCCATTCTAAATAGTGTAGACTTATCAGTTGTCTCTCAAAATAATACAGTTAAAATAACCATACCTTTGGGAATTTGGTGGAATTAAAAACATTTTAAATTTCATCTGGAAGAAAACACAGGCAGGAATGATCAAGAAAATTTTGAAAAAAGAACCATGAGCAGAGACTTGATATGTCAGACATTGAAATATGTAGTAAAGATGAGTTGATCAAAATATTGTGATACTGTCTTAAGAATGAACAGGGAGATCAGTGAAGTAGAACATAAACTCCAGAAATATAATTTTTATATGAATATAATTTAGGGTAAAAGAGTCACCTCAAATGGAATACTTCATTTTTCTTCTCAGTGAGTCATCCCATGTTCTCTTTTGTCCCCCTTCAATATTTTATCCATACTGCAGAATTAGCATGTTCTAAACATCAGAAATATGATCCTATAATTTTTCTGCTTAAAACTTAGGACAAACAGAGCCAAGATCTTGGCTTCTATATACCATCATGCATTTAAAGGAACCAGAGCTCCTTGGTGAAATGGACGATTGATTCTAGGGCTGAGGCAGAGAGCCTCACAGACAAAAAGTACGGATATGTCAAAGGAGCATAGGAGCCATCCTGAGGGAGCTCCCCCAATGGTCAAAGCTGGAAAAATTAGAACAACAAAATATATAGTGTGTTATTGGGTTATAATTTAAAAAATAAATATGTATGAGTGTATACCGACATGAGTAAAATGTTCAATAAATAAATGAATGAGGAAAAGGGAGATAAATCTTACAGAAGAATTACAAATATATGTAGATACTCGCCAATCCAGGAGATGGAACTAAACCCTGCTTAAATGTGGGCTAGACTTAGTCATGCTATCCCAAAGAATAGAGTATGGAAAGGGAAGAGTGGTATTACATCCATACAAAAACTTGTGCATGTATTTTTGTTGTAACTTTATTCAATATTGGCAAATATAAATGCAATCAAGATGTCCTTCACCAGGTGAATGGGTGAACAAACAGTGGTATATCTATATAGTGGAATAATATTTGGTGGTAAAAAGGAATGAGCAATTATGCCACAAGAAGACAGAGATTGATCTTAAATGCATAATGCTGAGTGAAAAAAGTAATTCTGAAAAAGTGACATATTGTATGATTCCAACTATATAATATTCTGGAAGAGACAAAACTACAGAGACGGTAAAAAAAATCAGTGGTTGTCAGAGATCAAGAGGACAGGAGAGATTTGAATTGATTAAGAAGATGTGCATAAACACAATGGAATACTACTGAGCCATAAGAAAGAATGAAATAATGCGATTTGCAGCAATGGATGGAACTAGAGACTCTCATACTAAGTGAAATAAATCAGAAAGAGAAAGACAAATACCATATAATATCACATTTCTGGAATCTAATATATAGCACAAAATGAACCTATCTACAGAAGAGAAACAAACTCATGGACATGGAGAGCAGATTTATGGTTGCCGAGGGGGAGGGGGAGGGAGGGGGATGGACTGGGAGTTTGGGGTTAGTAGATGCAAACTATTGCATTTGGAGTGGGTAAACAATGAGATCCTGCTGTATAGCACAGGGAACTATATCTAATCACTTGTGATGGAACATGATGGAGGATTATGTGAAAAGAAATATGTGTGTGTGTATATATATATATATAGCATTTGTATAGCAGAAATTGACAGAACATTGTAAATGAACATTAATAAAAAATTTTAAAAGGACAGAAGAGGTTTGATTAAGTGAAGCACAAAGAATTTTTACAAAGGTGAAACTATTCTGTATGATAGATGTATTATAATGTAGACAGTTGATTTGTGCATTTGTCAAAACCAAAAACAGTACTACACAGAGTAAAACTTAATGTAAATACAAATGTTTTTAGTTCATAATAATCTATAAGTCTTGGTTTATTAATTATAACAAATGTACCACACTAATACAATACATTAAATAGAGGGAATACTTTATGGGGTGGTGTATGGGAACTCTGTATTTTCTGCTCATTTATTTGACGATAAATACATTTAAAAATCCTAAACAGATATTTAAAGTGAGAATACAAGATTACCAAAGTTACCAAACTTAGAGTTTTTCTCCTTGTGATAGAGAAAGAGAAGCTTTCTCGTATGACTGTCGTGAGCACAAAATCAAGACAAAACTTCAGGTATTAGCATTGAAATGTGGTGGCGGGGAGCTGTTTTGGGAGGGAGTCAATAACTTGGAGTGTTCAAAGTTTTCTATATATTTTGCACCAGATTGCTTAACAATAGCACATCTAGATAGCTTAGCCATCTTATTTTTTTGTGTATATTTCAGTGTTCTAAGTGTTTTGCTTTTTCTGAGTGTGGGATGTGATAGTGCATGATCACGATAGTGACATGATATATTGTCAGTTTTACTTCCATTGGAATTAGTCCCACTTATTTGTGTATTTTTTTTTATGGCCCTGAGTTTCTTCTGTAAAATGAGGCAGTTGGGCTATACAGTCTTTAATCCTTAGGAGCCTTTCCTTTCTTTTCTTTTCTCTTTTCTTCTCTTTTCTCTTCTTTCCCCCGAGGCATATGAAGTTCCCAGGCTAGGCATCGAATCCCAGCAATCCTGAATCATTTGCGCCCAGCTAGGGTTCAAACCTGCACCTCTGAACGACTTGAGCTGTTGCAGTTGGACTCTTAACCCACTGCACCATAGTGGGAACTTCTTTAGGAGCCTTTCTGACCCTAATATCTAGTATTCTAAAATTGATAGTTATAACCCAGTACTTTACTGTCTGTAAAGAAAAGTGTCTCTTTCTGAGAGAAGTATATAGAAAACATAAGAGGAACAATTACATAATTGTGATTAAAGTTATTTACTTATTCCATTTTAACATGACCACTGAATTGTTGTTTACATAGAAACTTTCATGGGAACCCATCTAACTACGGCATTGGATCTACTTTTATTTTGACATTGCCTTTAGTTTTAGGAGAAATAAAATGACAGGAAAAATAAGAGAGCCATGCTCAAAATAAAAACAAATATATTGTATTTTTCAGCCAGGTACCTATTCATTTCAAAACATCACGTTACCTCCATTTTTACTTATAATCCTGAGTAATATTAAAAAATGATTTTCAAGTGATCCTGAAATTCAGGAAAGTCTTTGAAATTTAAAGAAAGATTTAATCATGTTCACTTGACCCCACTTAATAAATTAGAAGGATATATTAAGCAGATTTTTAGCATATAAAGTTAAAAGAACAGATTTTTTAAATTTAAAATGGTATTCCCTACAGCCTGAAGTTATCTGACATTTTCTATCATAAAATTTATCCCACCATTTGAATGGCTTCGGAGACCCCTATAGAGCTCTTCTTGGCATGAATTTTGAGTCCTTTTATTCCAGTTTGAAATTAAAACACATTAGACACTCTCAGGTACATAATTTCTGTGTCATGTGCTGGTACATGCCCAAGTGGAAAGAGATGCATATTTGAACTTATTTGAATGACATATATTTTGTAACTACTAGCATCATTTCTTTGAGCTGGTTATATACATTTCAAGGAATGTTTTACTCCCTATACTCAGCCTTTTACAGATAAATTCATAAATGGTATCCTAGAAATGTCAAGGATGCTTATAATGCTGTCTCCTAATTTCATGTTCTAAAATTGATTTTTCAAGTAGTTTTGATATTTGTATTCATGAAAGTAAGAAATTGAAGTGGAAACTAGATTCACCAACTAATGAGATGTAGGCACCTTTAGCACACCACTGCTGACCTCGACTATGATCATGTGGGAACCTTTTCTGATAGAGTAAAAAACTATATTTCAGTTACCTTGTGATTTACTTCTGCTCTGATAAGCAGAAATTGCTAAACACTATCAAGGTCTGCCGATGTTAGTATGTTGAAGACTGTTTATCTCCTGGAATAGACCTGAAACTAGTTTGAGCTGGTTACCTACCTCAGTTGTTAGAAACATGGTATTAATTGTTCATTAAGTTAAGGTTGTGGCTTTTTTTCAACAAACATTTTTTTTTATTGTGTGGGGGGAAAAAAAATCTCTGTTCCAAAGACAGATGAACACCTATGGATTGTTTATTTATTTATTTATTTATTTTTAAAATTTTTTTACAGAATAAAATGCATACATTTACACACAATTACAGTCACACAGATTATTATAACATGGATCTTAAGAAACAGATTAAGTGACTCCCACTGGAGAAGTGGAGTGAAAAATATGCTGAGACAAACAGGAAATTTATTCTATACTTTATCCCAATTTTATGGCTTTCATCTTTACTACTTAGTTTTATCTATTACGTTTCAATTTTTCTTTAAAAATTAGCATTATATTAAATTGTTATATTATGCAACTAAAATTTATAAAGAAGAAAGCCTTATATACTGTTAAATATTTTATATAGCATAGTAAAAAGAATAACTTAACTGGTAAACATAACAAAAATAATACACCCTCTGAAAATAAGTAAAATATAAAATGCGTAAGTTGGTTAAAAAACTATAACTATATAAATATGTCCTCACATTTTGTTCCATCTCATTGATTCTTCAATAAAGGCATTACACCATTCTAGGTGATGTGATAAACAAGACATTATAGACTTTACATTGCACCATGGAGAGAAATGGTTATTAATAATACAATTGTAGAACTGTATTATTTAATTGTACAGTGGCATTATTTAATTATAATTATCATAAATTCTTTGATGGAGAGGAAATCAGAATCAGATGTAAGAAGACTTCAGCATTCCAAGGATGATGTCAAATGACCCCCTTCATGGTGGATTATGCACTTATTTACTATGAGATATATTTCTTCTCCAGAGATTCCTTGTTTGTGTATCAATTGTAGATTTTTGGTTTGCAGTTATTCTGAAGTTTTGATGTAAGAGTCTATATGTATATGAGATTGTTTTAAGTTGTTGTTCTCATAATTGCAAGTTCATCTCCAGTGTCCCGCATTTGTACCCACCTCTTCTCATGATTTCTGATTTTGATGGTATAATTATGTATGGATGATTTCATATCTTTACTGTATATATACCTTTACTGGTGAGCCTTGTCATTTGTGGAATTTTTGTTTCCTGTTGCTGATCTTTACTTTCCTGCCTAGAGAAGTTCCTTTAGTATTTGTTGTAAGGCTGGTTTAGTGTTGCTGAATTCTCTCAGCTTTTGCTTGTCTGTGAAGGTTTTTATTTCTCCTTCAAATCTGAATGAGAGCCTTGCTGGGTAGAGTATTCTTGGTTGGAGGTTTTTTCCTTTCATCACGTTAAGTATACCATGCCACTCCCTTCTGGCCTGCAGAGTTTCTGCTGAAAAATCTGCCGATAACCTTATCGGGGTTCCCTTGTATGTTATTTGTTTCTTTTCCCTAGCTGCTTTCAAGATTTTCTCTTTGTCTTTAATTTTGGTCAGTTTGATTATTATGTGTCTTGGTGTGTTCCTCCTTGGGTTTATTTTATATGGTACTTGTTGTGCCTCCTGGATTTGAGTGAGTGGTTCCTTTCCCATGTTAGGGAAATTTCCAGCTATTATCTCTTGGAATATTTTTTCTGTCCCCTTCTCTCTTCTCCTTCTGGCACCCGTATAATATGGATGTTGGTGCGTTTAACACTGTCCCAGAGTTCCCTGAGACTCTCTTCATTTGTTTTCAATCTTTTTTCTCTTTTCTGTTCTGCATCTGTAATTTCTTCTAATCTGTCCTTCACCTCACTTATTCATTCTTCTGCCTCCTGTATTCTGCTGTTAGCTGCTTCTAGTGAATTTTTTATCTCGGTTAATGTATTTTGCATCTCTTCTTGTTTAAGTTTTATATCTTGTATCTCTTTGCTCAGTGTTTCCTGTGAGTTATCCATCTTTGCCTCCAGTTTATTTCCAATGTCTTGCATCATCTTCAGCATTGACAGTCTAAAGTCTTTTTCCTGAAGGCTGAGAATCTCCTCATGGCTTAGCTGTTTTTCTGGGGTTTTTCCTTTCTCCCTCATCTGAGTTATAGTTTTCTGTCTTTTCATGTTTATAGGTTTTTGGTGTGGTGACCTTTTTATAGATAATAGAGCTGTAGCCTCTCTTACTTCTAGTGTCTGCCCCCCTTGTGGCTGAAGTCAGTATGGGGGGCTTGGTGTAGGCTTCCTGATGGGAGGGGCTGATGCCTGCCCCCTGGTAGGTGGAGCAGATTCTAATCCCTCTGGTGGGTGGGGCTTAGTCTCTGGATGGGATTAGAGGCAGCTGTGTGCCTGAGGGGTCTTTAGGTAGCCTGTTTACTGAGGAGCAGGGCTGTGATCCCACCTGGAGGGTTGTTTGCCCTGGGGCTTCTCAGCACTGACTGATGGGTGGGGCCAGATTTTCCCAAAATGGCCACCTCCAGATAAAGGCAACTGCTGAATATTCCAGAGAGCTTTGCTTTCAATGTCCTTCCCTCACAACCAGCCACTTTCACCCCTGTTTTCCCAGGATGTCCTCCAAGAACTGCAGTCAGGCTTGACCCAGATTCCCTTGGAGACTTTGCTTTGCCCTGGGACTCAGTGCATGTGAAAGTCTGTGTGTGGCTTTTAAGAATGGGGTCTCCATTTCCCCCAGTCCTATGGAGCTCCTGTGCACAAGCCCCACTGGCCTTCAATGCCAGATGCTCCAGGGGCTCTTTCTCCCAGTGACAGATCCCAGCATGTGAGGGTTGGATGTGTGGCTCAGAACTCTCACTCCTGTAGCTGAGTCTCTGTGAGCCAGTTAGTTTTCAGTCTGTGGAGCTTCCCACACGGGAGGTATGGGTTTGTTTATATCACGAAATCACCCCTCCTACCTCACACCTATGGATTGTTAAAAAAAAAAATCCAGTGATGCTTATTGGATTGTCTAAAAAAAGAAACAGATGAGATCACATCCCTTTGTTAGTCACCAAGAGTCATCAGGAATCTTAAAGTGTAATCATTTACTTGCAGGGCCAGGACTAGGGCAAGGTGAGTAGGTGCCTGGGGCACAGAATTTAAGGGGGTACTTATGCTTAGGGCTGCGCCTTCTTCAGTGAGTGCTTCTGTAAATTTGTACCGTGGACACCTCACTCACACCAACCTAGTCCTGGTCCTGCCCAATAGCCCTGTATCTATAAATCTGACAATATGGATTTGGATTGAAAGCAAACTAAACAAAGAACCTGGTTCATTTATGGGCCACTAAACTGTTTTATAATGCTACATGAATTAATAGTTATATAAAATTTTAAAGCCTTTTAAAAAGCAAAGCAAACAATAAAGAAAACCAATTGGACCAGTTTTGACTGTAGCCAGACTTGCATGTTTTTGAAAAGTATTGGATTTAAGGAATATCAGAGAATGAAAATATTATTTAACCAAAAGGTGACTAAATTGTACTCACATTTTGAATTGAGTCCCTAATTTCTTTTTGACTGTTTATCTGTTCTATACATAGCTATACACATGCAGTTGTATGTATGGCTTTACTTGGAATCAATAGATTCCACTATGTAAGACTCATTCATTCTGTACCCTAGTATCTAAGAGGTGAGTGCTGGGAGCTGTCCTTGGCTTTGTAGTTTTGAAAAAAAAATGTATAAATAAAATAACTCTATAACAGTATAACCTTGGGGAATTTAGTTAGCCTCTTTAAATCTTAGTTTCCTCATCTGAAAAGTGAATGATGTCTACAATATAGGAATATTGCTGAACTAATGAAATAACAAATCTAAAGCAACTAGCCTGGTGTCTCATACATGGTGATTCCTCAAAATATTGTAACCAGTGTAATAAATGATGCTAATCATTTGTGAGATGTGGTAACAGCAGATGTCACTAAGAGGTGAGACTCCTGAAACCAGATATTTTACTTTAAGAAAGCACTGCAGGGGAATGGGACAATGGAAAATAAGCAGTAGCAATTTTCTTACATGTATCCAAGATTACTTTTACATAATTTTCTTTCCTTTTAAAATTATTTTTTAGGGCCATATGTATGGCATATGGAAGTTCCTGGGCTAGGGGTTGAATTGGAGCTACAGCTGCCAGCCACAGCCACAGCCACAGCAACTCAGGATCTCAGCCAGGTCTGTGACCTACACCACAGCTTATGGCAGCACCTGATACTTAACCCACTGAGTGAGGCCAGAGATTGAACCTGTGTCCTCATGTATACTAGTCAGGTTCGTTACCGCTGAGCCACAATAGGGACTCCTGCTTTTGCATAATTTTCAAAAGCCCCTATGCAAATTGAGTTTTTTTTTTTCAGGATGACTTTCAGCACTTATTTTTCAGAGAGAGAAGAAGACTGGAAAGGGGTTTTATAATAAAAGCAGATTCCAGTGAGAGCTCTTTTCATGTCTCAAGATGGTCTGTTATAGGGAGACGTCTGTGTAGAAAAGCACAAACTTTTGTAATTGTTTTCTATGAAATAAACATGATTCATTAACTTTGATGGCTATCAAACAGCAAACAGAATCCATTTCACAACTTCTCTTGTCAGGTTAAGAGTGGCCATTATTGATTTGTGTTACACATTCTCCTTGTATATCATACTTTTACTTTAAGGACTTCTACATAGGATTTGGAGCTTAAGGATTCTATTGATTTCATAACACTGACTAGTTTACTGCTCTAATTTTGGTTACCTCTGTGACTTTGTAGGACTTACAGCCTTTTATACTCTCTCTGATTAGAATGCAATATGTTTTTGCGATGATGGCAAATTGCAGTGGCATATGTTATTGATTTTAGTTAATGAAAAACTTGTTACTCTCTTTTCTTTTAATGGGCTATTGCCAGAATTTTATAACTGGAGGTCCATTTTTCTTTATGAAGATTCTCTATACTTTGAGAGGTTGGGGAAGCATATAATGTTACAGTGGAAATATTGAAGCAAATTTATCAACATTGTCCCAAGGACTGTGCTTATAAACTAAGCAGGGCTGGCAGTAATAATGTTGAGAAAACAGACTCCATTTGATGAATAAGCAGTTCCCTGACAGATCCTGTTCTACTCTTTGTGTCCTTTTGTAGTTTACAAGTGTGTGATAAGCAATAAGTAGTACTTTCTTAATTACAACACAATATCAATCTTGTTTACCCCAATTAAGTGGAGGTGAGAGGGAGAAAATAACATGACTTTCCCTAGATGAGACCCTCTAGATCAGTGTTTCTTAAACTGTAGTTTGTGGAGCACATTTATCAGTAGAGTGAAGGGAAGTTCATTTTCCTAATTGGTAGTTCTGTCTAGTGCTAGCTCTAGGACAATTGTTAAGTCACCAAAGCTTTCTTTTGGTACTCTCTCACTGCTTTACTTCTTTTCACTTTTTCATATGCCCATGACTTGCTCCTCAGTTGCTCAAGGTCTTCTCCTTTTTTGCACAATGTTTTGGGTGGGTTCTTCAATCTATCCCCCTGTACTGTCCCTGCCCTGAAGTTTCATCATCAAAACTTTCTTCTCTGATAGTCTATTGCCTGTCAGTAAAGTAAGAGAGCAGGTTATATCCCTTGTGTACTGAGAAAACATGAACCATGGTTTGAAAAGGGATAAAAGTATTTCTTACTCTTGCTCTAAGATATTAGGCTACATCAGAATTGTTGGTCCAGCAGTACGTGCCATACTAGGAGTTGTTTAAGTATGTGTTAGAATATGGACTTATTGTTCTACAATTATTCTTTCTCTGGAAGAGTAATGAGAGACCTATGAAGCATACCCAGGGCAGGTGACAGTAAAGTGGTAGAATATAGAAAATATTAATCCAGGTATTCTTCTTAATCTATACTATAAGTATTACAAAGTCATTTGTTTTCAGAGTCAGTTATGGCCCAGTGATTTGTCACAGAATAAGATTAAAAGATGTTTGGAATTGCTAATAGATACGGGGTTTCTTTTGGGGGTAACAGAAATGTTCTGCAATCAGTTGTGGTGATGGTTGCATACGCCTGTGAATATACTAAACACCGTTGATTTATACACTTTAACTGGGTGAATTGTATGATCCATGAAGTAAATCTCAGTAAAGCAATTTTAAAAAGATGTATTGTATCTAGATAGCAGGAATATTAATGATTACTTTAAGAGGCTATATGTTTTAATGTAAACTTGAATCCAGGCTTTAGAGTCAGACTGATCTGGGTTTGAATTTTAGATTTACCACTTAGTAGCTTCATGATCCTAGGCAAGGTACTTAAATTCTCTGAGCCCTACTTTCCTCATCTGTAAAATAAGGCTAATATTTTCATATGGCCACTTTGAGGACTGCATGGAAGTGATATAGCTAAGATGCTTAATAGGATACTTGGCACCATTATTATATTGATGTATTCTTTTCCTAATGTGCCTCTTCTCATTTTTTGAAGGTAATGGAACCCAGTTATTTCCATTCTCATTGTACAGGTAGAAAAATAATAAGTGAATTGAAGAACTAGATAAAAATACACAAAACTTCTTGTATCTTTTATTTTCCATCTGTAAAATAATAATATTTACTTAGTAGTGGTGATATAAGGGTTTGGATAAATTAAATTTCACCTAAAGGGACTTACACTGTTCTTGGCACATATATCCTACTCAGTAAATGCCAGTTCCATTCTTCAGTCACCCCTATATAATGCTTCATGTCTAGCACATAATATTGGTTTCAACAAGTCTCCCAGATAGAAAAAAAATGAAGCTACTTTCTTAAATGTATTGGACATCAGACACAGTCGTTCAGTCATTTATTTGTCCATTCCTTTCATAAATACTGGTACCATGATGAATAAGACAGATACAGCCACATTTATGCAGAATTTCTGGTGTCTTTAGAACTATTTCCATGAATAAAAATAATTGCTACTACAGAGAAAAACCCAGGCTGGCCTGAGAGGTCAGTGGAGAGGCCTCTATCACATAGAGAGGGATGAGAAAGTCTGGAAAGGACCCCCAGGGGAAAAAGTGGCATCTGAACTGAAACCCATGTTCCAGAGACAAGAAAAAGGATATTGTGTTTGCCAATGCCCTTCCTCAGTAAAGTGTCAGTGCTTCTCAGCATTTGAATGCAGTCTTTATTTCTGATGATTTCTTAGGAGTTTCATAGTCAGGCTGTGTTATGAGGATCAGTTGTAACAGCCCAAATGTTCCCTGGGACTGCCTTGACAGAGAAACATAAATTGTTTGGAGAATAATAATGATGAAATTGCCTTTGGAGTTTGGGATGTGGTAAAATGAATTCTCTCATTTGTATACCTAGAGTGTGTACAATCAGTGTAATTCTCCCAGGAGCCTAATCAATATCTTCCCCTTGTGTTTCATATTGAGCTCTACAGTAACAAACCTGAAAGGGGAAAAACGTTTTAAGATTATTTTACCAGCTCTGGTCTTAACAGTCCAGGGGAATTATATTTGAGGCCTGGCTCACATATGTCTTGTGGCATGAATGGGAAAGCTAGAGAGCTACAGCTTCTATTAGATTATTTAAGAACAATCCTTAATTAAGTCTCTGTAGACATGACAAAAATGGATGTGACTAAAGTGTAATGGGAACAGTGGAATATGACCTGGTGTCTCCTAGCTATCACAGTATCTCTTGGAAGGGTCCATTATACAATGTAGGTAATTACACTTTGAAAATTATGCACATGCAAAGTGATATTCCTTTGGGACAATGCCAACATCACTAACAGGTATTTGGACAAAATAAATGTTTTGAAATATTTCTTTCTGCCTTGGCCTATTTTTAGAGTTCCTGCCTCCCCTGCATACAGTGGACTGTATATTTTCTTTTTCTTTTGTGTATTTATTTATATAGGCAAGGAGATACCATAAATAAAACTAAACAAAAAAAGCTAAAAAAACCCCATGTGCTATGACTTTTTCTTGGGTAGTCACCATGTGCATTTGTCCTTATCATGTCTAACTTCAAGTGAACAGACACTGGAGTGGTATTTGGCATGTGTGGTTTGAGATGTTACACCTCATAAGTTCAGCTTGAAATGGAGTTAGAAGTAAGGGCAATATATGCTGGTAATCAGAGCTATGTGATTTTGGAATCCAGATTTCTTTAACCTATTTTGAGACAAATTTGGAATATTAAGGAAAAATTTGTTTATTTTACTAACATCTAGGAATGCTAACTTTGAGAATAGTTCTTGATCTTTCACACAAGAGTTCTGTTTTGGACTCAGTCTAGGAGTCAAGGATAAATACAGGTCATAGATATGTTTCAGGCTTTGGATTTGAAATTCTTTTGTATCACTTGTGATCAGCATTGTATAATAGTGTAAAAGTACTTATTTTTGAAAGAGTTGTCATTGGTGATTGAACTCTAACATTTAAAGAGTTATGTAGGGTAAAAGGCCTGCTATAATTGGACTTACCTTGAACTAAATTAGACACTTGTCAGGGGATCTAATGTGTGATTCCAAAATATGGTAAAGTAAGTGAGCCGTGGAAATTCAATCCTGTAGGTATTATTGCAGATTCCTAGATATTAAGTCAGTTTGCTTTGGGGAGGAAATGTGATATTGGTTAATAGTTTTGATTTCATTTTTTTTTTTTTGGTGTGTATTTTTTAAATCTATCCTCCTTCCCAAAATAGGTGAGCAGTTTTATATTTCTTTATGTGGTTTGCCTTTTTTCTTATAACTTCCTTTTACCACTTTTCTGAATGCTGCACTTTCATTTGGTAGATGGTGGCTGTTACATAGCCAAGGTCATTAAGTTGTCGACTGTGGTTTGGAATAAGCTTTCTTGAATGTAAGTTATTTCACATAAACCAAGAAATAAATGGAAAAAAATCTCTTGAATAGAAAAAAGTTACTGTATGTTGACAAAATCTAATTTTGCATATGCTTTCAATGATTGCTTTTTGCAATTCAAAATATCCTGTGCTATTAAATTTCTGTATGTTAGAGTACAGCCATTTTCTTGAGATGAGATGCTTCATATTTAATTATATCAAAATTCCTTCTCTATGACTCTTGATTTCAGACTTCAACATTTGTGCATCTAGTGAATTTGATACAATATACAACAGAAAAGTTGTTTTCAATTTTTGGTGATTAAGGCAGAGGAGGGGAATTACAAGCAAACAAAAACCAATTATAAATGTTTTAAGCTCTTCAGAAAATATTGGTGCTAGAAATGGGAGTCTAGTGTGATAAATTGACTTTTTGGCTTTTTTTTTTTAATTTCACCTACTACTACCAGCCTGAGTGAGATTAAATGTGGGAATTTAAAGCAGAAAAATTAGCTGTGCTTTAGAGTGCCCTTTTTGTGCCACTGATTCCAAGAGGCTTGGGGTAGGAGAAACTAAAGATCTTTATGATAAATGCAAAATATAGAATGCAATTGTAGTCTGTCTTAGCCACCAGTAGACATACGTACAGCATTTACAAGGTATCAGAGCTCAGTGTTGATACACGGAATGGCAATCAGCTCCAGTATTTCTGAAAAAATGTGAGGACATAACTGCCATGTCGATGTGAGAGCATCTTGGACCAATAAAGGTAAGTATATTTCCTTCTTCAAAATAAATAGTCTTTCATTTATGACCTCAGCGAGATTCAAGTGAACCATATGCCTTCCCAGCCTCCTAAAGCTGAGTAGGTGGGGTATCAGTTTGAAAGTGTCAGCGATGTGGGATTTGTTTTCTCACTCACAGCTAAATCGAATTAAAAAAAAAAACTATGAAGTGAATGACTTTTTTACAAATGTTAAAGACTATATGGAGACACATATTTTAAAGAATCACTATTTGTAGTGGGTAGAATAGTAGAACCTCAGAAAGTAACCTTACATGGAAAACGAGTCTTTGCAGAGGTATAACCAAGGTGAGGATCTAGAGATGTGATCATCTTGAATGAGGGTGAGCCCCCAAGTCCAATGGTGAGCATTGATATATGATACTGAAAAGAATACACAGGGACATGGGGGAAAAAAAAAAACATGTGAAGTCAAAGGAAGAGAATTATGTTGCCACAAACCATAGTCAGCCTAGTGCCATCAGAAGGTGGGAGAGGCAAGGAAGGATTCTCCCATAGAGCCTTCAGAGGGAGCATAGCCCTGTTGATACCATGGTTTCAGACTTCTGCCCTACAGAACTGTGAGAGAAAAAAAATTATTAAGCCCTTAATTTTATGGTAATTTGTTACCATTGTCCCAGAAAACCAATACAGTATTATATAAAGAGTTTCTACAAATAAAAAAATGAGATTATCAACAACTCAGTAGAAAAATGTGAACATCTTATAAACAGGCAATTCACAGAAAACATAAGTAGCTAATAATTATGTAAAATATGCTCAGTCACTAATACTTGAAAAAATTTAAACAATGGATATATTTTAATTGACAAATATTAAGTCAACTTATAATACAATGTTGGTGAGGTAGGTTCTCTCATACACATTTAGTGGGCAAATGAATTCGTAATCTTTTATTGGAAGACAGTTTAACAGTACCTGTCAATATTTAAAATGTATATACCCTACAATCCCGAAACTTCACTTCTGGGAGTCTATTCCCACAAACAATAGCAATGATGCAAAAGCCTGTATCTATAAGAATGTTGCAGCATCATAGTAGTAAAACACTGGAAACATCCTAAATATCTTTTATAGTGGAACAGTTAAACAACTAAAGACACTGTGGCCCAAGTGGGGGAATATAGCAATTAGGAGCAGAGACTGTGGAGCCAGACTGCTGGTTTACCTCCTGACTGTTAGTTTGGTGGCTTTGTGATCTCAAGCTAGTTACTTAATCTTTTGGCCCCTCAGTTTCTTCATCTACAAAATGAGGATGATGGTAGTTAACACTTCACAGTGCTGTTATTTGTAATAAAGTGGTGTGTATATGTAAAAGGTTTAAAACTGACTGGATCATAGTAAATACTTAAAATATATGTGAATGCTATTTCTATTTGATTATTAATATTAATATGGCTCTATTAAAAAGTAAAATATATAGATAGACGGTATTGGAACTATACTTATGACATATCATCAATGTAAAAAGTAAGTTACAGAATTGGGTATATAGCACAACCAATTTTTGTATCCTACATACATGCAGAGAAAGTGTGTACCTGCATGTAAATAGATTTCCATACACAGTTTATGTGCTAATATGGTTAACTGCTCCTATGTAACAAAACAACTTATATTTAGTGGCTTAAAACTGTTTATTTCACTTTTTTTATGCATCAACTGTGTTTAGTAGGGTGGCACTCCCTTGACCTTCTCACATGTGCCTAGAGTTGGAGACATTTGAAGTAATTACTTGGTCTTGGAAATCTAGTATGGCTCAATTACATGTCTGGAAGTTGATGCTGACTCAGTTGGGAGTATTAAATATAGCACCTACATATGGCCACTCTATGTGGCTTGAGCTTTTCCATACCATGGGGCTGAGTTCTGTGATGGAGTTTCACAAAAGCAAACATCTTAAGAAATCCAGGTGGAAGCTCTTAAGTCTTCTAACCTGACCTCAAAAATCATACAGCTTCACTTTTATTATATTTTGTAGGTCAAAAGCAAGACATAGAGCTAGCTCTGAGTCAAGCAATGGGAATTACACACAGTGTGAATACTCGATGTGTGGTTTATTGAAGGAGGCATCTTTGGAGAGAAGTCTACTGCATATGGGTAGATAAAAATTTGGAAGTATTTATCCTATCTTTTAGCAGTGTTTACTTCTTGGGGTGGGGAGAATAGAAAAGCAGAGGGTTAAAACAGGGGGAAGCTTTTGCCTCTTCATGAACTTCAGAAAAGTGTCTGAATGATCAATGATTTAACCTTATCTTTTATTCTCTCCTAATTTATAATTAAAATAAAAATAAATGTAATATTTGGTTAATTAATATATATAATATATATATATATCTCAACAAATAGACAATTCCTGCATTATTTTAACAGTTCTAAGACCTAAAGAAGGGAAACCTCCCAACTTTTTTATCTTATTCCTGACACCAAAACCTAACTAGGAAATTCTCTTCTTGTCACTTTCTCTCTCTAACACACATACACTTAAATTTCACTTAATTTATCTGACCTATTTTGAAAAAGTAATGCACCAGGATCCAATGGGATTTATTCTAGAAAAGCAAGGATGGTGTACTGTTAGCAAATCTATTTACCTATTTCATGGTATTAACAGGTTAAAAGGAAGAAAACTGTTTCAATGAAAGTTAAAAATAAAATATCAATTTTTGTTTAAAAGTCAATGAAATATAAATAAAAATATTTTTCTGTAAAATCATGACTATTTCAACAATAAAAATGTATGAATTTCAACATAAATCAAAGTAAAGCAATGTTCCTTAGAATATTTTCTATGGATTATTTGTCCTAAGAGGCTCGGTGAAAATAGAGTTCCGTTTTAGTACTATGTATTTTCCTTTGGTGAAGAAAAGAACAGCAACAAAAACCCTCTGGGAAGTCCAATATTTAATTTATTTAGCTTAGTTATTCTAAGTTTTTCAAATTTATTTAACTGTGAAAATATTTCTTAAACATTGATGTCTCCACCTATTATATTTCTCAGAATGTACTAGAAAATGCTGCTGTAGAAGCATTTCTATTGTCAGGAGAGTATATGAAGTACACAATAAATGGTGTTAACAAATAACTGGATATTTTGTGAGCAATAATGTGTACTTCTACCTTGCTCTTTACCACAAAATAAATTCTAGATAAATGTAAACAAACCCAGAAATGACCTAGGCATGAACCCTTAGGTGACTATTTTAATAATTTTATGATGAGAATTTGTGAGTATTATTTCCAAACTGGAAACTATAGAGGAAAAAATTGAATTGTCCACGTTCAAAGAAGGTTCAAGAAGGAACAATTAGAATAACAACAACAAATTTCAACAGCTACCATAAACAAAGTTTTTAAAATAATTTGGAAATATTTGTTAAATGTATGGCAGATAAGGTAGAAATATCCTTAATATACTAAAAGTACTTTAGGAGTTCTCTTGGTGTTCAGAGGGTTGAGGATCCAGCATTGTCAATGCTGTGGCTCTGGTTACTGCTCTGACATGGAATTGATCCCTGGCCCAGGAACTTCCACCTGCTGTTGCATGCCCTGTACCCCCCCCCCCAAAAAAAAGGTAAAAAAAGAAAAGCTTTTGAAAAAGAGATATTGTAAAATAATAAGACAAAGTCAAACATACCCCAAAACAAAGTGTACAGATAGTCGTCTAATGAAAGAAGAAAATCAAAGGGCCAATAAAATTAGAAAAAGATGTTTACTATTTCTATTATATAAATGCATATCAAAAGAACCAAGATGTAATTTTCCATTCATCGTTATAGCAAAAAAAATTATATTGGCACTAACAAGGCTGATAAACTATGGAGAAAACAAAGCTGATGAACTTTGATAAAGAGTATAAATTGACAAAACTATTCTCATGGCCAATCGAGCAATTGATATGAAAATTAAAATGAAAATATTGCTTATACTTATTTGTCATTTGTTGTTTTCCAGAAAGACCAATTCTTAGACATTTTTTCAGGATGTTTTCTTTCTTTTTTTTTTTTTTTTTGTCTTTTTGCCATTTTCTTGGGCCGCTCTCGCGGCATATGGAGGTTCCCAGGCTAGGGGTTGAATCGGAGCTGTAGCCACCGGCCTACGCCAGAGCCACAGCAATGCGGGATCCGAGCCGCGTCTGCAACTTACACCACAGCTCAAGGCAACGCTGGATGGTTAACCCACTGAGCAAGGGCAGGGACCGAACCCGCAACCTCATGGTTCCTAGTCGGATTCGTTAACCACTGCACCATGACGGGAACTCCAGGATATTTTCTAATTAGACTATATTTTTCTATCTTCTCTACTTAGGTTTATTTTGATTTTTTTTTTTTGTTAACACTTGTTTCTTTTCTCTTTTCTTGCATAATAATAAATTTTAAAATGTTAATGATCTGACTTTTTCTCTGAGTGTATCTATGGCCATATCCCCGAAGTTTAGATTCTTCTTCTTCTTTTTTTTTTTTTGTATTTTATCATCCAAGCCACCTTTATTTTTTCTCTGAAATCTTGCTTTTCCAAACTATTCTGTGACAGAAGCCTGAGTAAGTTTTGAAAAATCTAAGGCCTCCAATTACACTTAGAATAAAATTCAAACTCTTTACCACAGTGTTCAAGGCCCAGAATAATCTAGCTCCTGCTGAAAGTTTTCAACCTCAACTTGGTCTACTCTCTTTGTTGTCTACAGTCCAGCCAGATTGCCTGCACAGTGCCTGGAGCACACCAAATGCTTTTGGCACATGTCCCCATCCTTCTTGCCTGGCTGACTCCTATTCTTCAGGTCTCCCCTTAATTATCAGATCCTCAGGCTTTCTCTAACACCACTTTTTTGAATTATATATCATGCTGTTTAATTTATTCTCTTTTTCTGCTTTCTCCACGCCACCCCCCTCCCCTGGGCATTTGGAGGTGTTTATTTTTACTATAGTTTCTCCAAACACACATAGTATAAACAGAAGAGGTGATAAAGTTATGGTGTAAATATCACTGTATGGTATCTTTTTTCTTTATGGCAACCACACATAAACTCCATGAGGACAGGCATCATGCATGTCTTATGTTTCATTTTATTCTAAGGCAAAGAAATAGAAAAGAGAAACATTTTAGAAGCATATAGAAGTTCATCCAAAAGTCCCAATGTCTAATAGTTTCAGGAAATGAGAACAAAGAAAATGAAGAAACAATCCAGTTCAGAATAGAAAATGACTTGCGTCTTCGCCATCAAGAAATTGAGTCTCTGTACCCTTCCTCTGATCCTGGGTGGACTTTTTTGGCTGATCACCAATAGAGTAGGCAGAAATGAAACTATGCATATTTCAGGGCTGGGTCACAAAGAGGGCTTTTTCCTCGGGTGCTCACTTTTGAAATCCAGTAACCATGCTATGAGGAAGCCAAACAGGGCATGGAGAGGCCCACATAGAAACTGAAGCTCCCAAACTTCAGCCATGGCAGAGCTCCCATGCAATAATCAGCTTCAGTTGCCAGCCATGAAGATGGCATATTGGAATTGGATCTACCAAGGCCCATTTTGAGCTGCCTCAGCTGATACTACTTAAAACAGAGAGGAAGCCTCTACCCAAATGGAAAATTTGTGAGGTAACTAACTTTATTTTTAGCCACTGGGTTTTGCTGTGGATTGTTAAGCAGCAAGAGATAAATAATAACTGAATAAGATTAGTTGGTAACTCAGCTTGGCAAGGTGAGACTATAGAGAATCATCATTTTTGCTAATATGAACATTTCATCCCTGAGATCATTGAATAAACATTGTGGAGACTAGGAAAACAGACTGTCATCTGCGTGACTTGACATCTTGTCCACTGGATTACTGACAACTTTTTCAGTAAAGATATGACTTTTAGTGATTATTCAAAAAGGACATAGATACAGTCACACTATTGGCCAGTTATAAAATGCCAGCTTACATCTCCAGATTTCTGTCCCTAATTCTATAATCCCTGACAATATGGCCAAGTCCCAGACAATATAACCACATGCTTATCTACTGTCCATTAATTAGTGCAGATCCATCTCTGAGATCATCTCTCCTTATGAGAAGAGTTGAAAATTGTATTACTACTAAAGTTCTGACCATGGGAAAGAATTCCTTTCTTTACTGTTCTTCAGGTCCACCATTGAATGGGACTGAATTGTTGGCACTCTAGGAAGGTGCCAGCATATTTTACAGAGTCACCTTTAATTGAGGCTTGTTTTTTGTTCCTTCTCATAAGGAATTCTCCATTGAGTCTGCAGGTGTAGGTAGAAGTGATGACAGTGCGATGGAAGTAGGCACACTGGTATTTTAAGAATCATACTTCTGCTCATGCAACTTGCATGTATCTCCAAGCATAGTCCCTCATTACCACTTTCACTTGATAATGGTATTCTCCTTGGCACATGTAATTTGTGATGACTGAGGAGTCCAGAATGTTTTTCGTCAGCGGGCATTCAGTCTCTAGGAGAGCCCACCAATAAGTCAAAAATGGTTTTCATTAAGGGGAATATATATTTATCACAGGAGTCAGTAGTTTTGCTTTAAAACTCTAGGAGTGTCTGCTGTGGGCCTCTTATCAGGGATCTGTGTGAGTTTTGTACAAAATTTCATACAGTCCAATACACTTCAAAAATGGTATGGGCTGGGGCATAGTAACCAAGTGGCAAGGTTTCTTGCATAACATTGTAGTCTGGACTATCTGAAGAGCCTTGGATATTTTTTTGATCTTTAAATAAAGCCTTTTGCCTACTTGATATGTGGGTTGGAGTATACCCCAATGTGATTTATATAAAGAGTCTCATCAAGTACTGTGTGTCTTAAAGTTTAGAGGATTAAGGTGAAGGGACTTGTCTTTAATTTTGGAAGGAGTATCATATCATTCCCCAGGCCACTACCCCTGGTAAACTTTATCAATGTTTGGGCTCCTGGATTTTCATGGGATTTATCCTACACTCTGATAAGCATCTGTATGACTAAGGTATCTAAGATAAGTGCTGTTACTTCCTGCTCACCTATCCTTTTATTATACTGTTATCATTAGTATCACAAGCATGATGTCCTGTGGCATGATGAAATGATCGAGGTCCCTGTGGACTCAATTATAGCACAAATCTGGAAAGTTAATGTACCCCTGAGGTAAGATGGTGAATGTTTAGTACTATACCTACCAGGTAAAAGCTAACCTATTTTTTTGTTCTCTATTTATTGGGATGTATTTTCCAGAGCCATGGTTGTTATACTAGGTGCTAGAGATTATATCGATTTGTTCCAGAAAATTGACTCGTCTAAACTGCAGCTGCAGTTGGAGTCACCACCTGATTAGGCTTAAAATAATTTGTTGCTCTGCTCCAAGACAACTTTGTCTTATGTGCAGGCCAAACAGCTAATTTAAACAAAGATAGGAAAGGATGTACATATTTCAAACATTTGATGGTGCCTTCAGTTACTTTTATTCCCCTAAGCAGTTTTTTTTTTTTTTAAATTTTAGTAGGAGGGGTGAGTCTAGGAATTTCTTATGACCTACCCATCTCCCTCTGAGTCAGGGGGCCAGTGTTGGTATTCTACTCACTGTCTATTCTAACTGCGTATTGGTAACTACAGTAGTATCCAGGAGACAATTTCGAGATCTGCTGAGCTCCAAAGCTCCATATGTCAATTGACCATGTAAATCCCTCTTTGACCAGAGAACTATAAGATGTACTGAGATATTAGCTTTATATTTTGTCTGGTATCCACTAATACCTGAAATATATGAGTAATCTCTTTTCTTCAAGTCACAGGCTCATTGATAATGACTTAAGTCCTTGTGATTTTATTACAGGATCTTTCCTCAAGGATTTCCTGCCTCCCTTTCATTCAGAGATAGTGAATGTGTTGACCAGCTTTAGGTTTGCAGCCTAGTTGAGTGACAGTGATTCATTACTTTAATAGTTCAAGTTAGAATCTTTTAACCAGATTTAGGTTGTTTTCAGTTTTATAAGTTAAAAAAGACATTAGTTGACCTCGTACTTGTTTCAGTCCAAGGTACTCAATAATCAGTTTTCTCCTATCTATCAAAGATCCTTAAGGGTCATTTCAATATGATTGAGGGGTAGCCTTGTCTATTACATTAACCCTGTCTGTATTGTCTCTGACTTTTGCTATTTGGCATCTGCCACTTTGAGATACCACTATTCCACTGAAATTAGAAACCATGCTAGTGACAGAATCTTCCTCCTTTATCTCAACCAAGGTAGGATACCTGTCATCACACTTTTCAAAGACACTGGTTGTACCTTCATCAGTGGATTTCTTAATGTCATATGAAGAAACAGTCTTCTGGACCTTTTTGTAGGACCAAGTTAAAGGGCAGTTTAGTATGTTACACATGACAATTCCATTCCAATGCTCTTAATTCCTTAAGAATTTGTATTTCTTTTTTATTAAAGCAAGAAATTTATGGCATCTTTATTTAGTGTAGACCAAAACTTAGTTAACCAATCAAGCACACAGAAGTATGTTTTTTTTTTAATTTTAGTACCTGTAATCCAGAATTTCTGATAAATGCATCCATTTTGCAGCAAAGCCTTAAGCTAATTATATAGGGATCTCTGGAGGTTGAAATGCCCTTCTTAGTTGTCTCCTATTGGGGAAAGGGCCAGACTTTTATACCAACAATATGTATGCACTAGATACAAGTTGCCCTGGGAAAGGGATGCAACCTTGGGTGAAATGATTCTCTTCAGGTAAGGGCAGTCCTCAAGAAGGCATAGGTGATACAACTTTCAACAACTGGGATCATAAATGTATTAGTTTTTGTAGTGGTGGTGGGGGAATATGGGCATTACATCATGGGATCTACTGTAGTTCACTCCCTTACACAATATGGAACCACTGAAAGAGATCTAATGGACCTCTTTTCCTGGGATTTAAGCACTGACATTTATAATTTTAGAGCTGTGTTGAAGCTCTTCGACTTTTCACTATATGGTCTTGAGGAATGAATCTGTCTTCTTCCTTTCCTTCCTCCCTCCCTTCCTTCCTTCTATCCTCCATCCACCCATATATTTAAAGCAATTCTAATCTTTATGAATTTGTTTTCTTATCTGTGAAATGGAGATGATAAAATTTCCCTTAAGTAATTTTTGCAACATTGTTAAGAATGATAAAGAATACATATTAACTTATTTCATGACTGAGAACTATAAAACATTAATCAAGGAAATTAAAGAGGATTCAAAGAAATGGAAAGATATTCCATGCTCCTGTGTTGGAAGAATTACTATTGTCATAACAGCCATACTACCCAAAGTAATCTACAGATCTGATGCAATCCCTATCAAGTTACCCATGAAATTTTTCACAGAACTAGAACAAACCATCCAAAAATTTATATGGAACCACAAAAGACCCAGAATTGCCAAAGCAATCCTGAAAAACAAAAACCAACCAGGAGGCAGAACTCTCCCAGACTTCAGGCAATACTACAGAGCCGCATTAAACAAGACAGTGTTGTACTGGTACCAAAACAGACAGACAGACCAATGGAACAGAGTAGAGAACCCAGAAATAAACTCAGTCACCTAGGGTCAATTAATCTTCAACAAAGGAGGCAAGAATATAAAATGGGAGAAAGAGTCTATTCAGCAAGCATTGCTGGGAAACCTGGACAGCTGCATGTAAATCAATGAAACTAGGACACACCCTCACACCATGCACAAAAATAAACTCAAAATGGCCTAAAGACATAAATATAAGACAAGACACCTTCAAACTCCTGGAAGAAAACATAGGCAAAACATTCTCTGACATCAACCTTACAAATGTTTTCTTAGGTCAGTCTCCTAAAGCAACAGAAATAAAAGCAAAAATAAAGCAATGGGACCTCATCAAACTGACAAACTTTTGCACAGCAAAGGAAACCAAAAAGAAACCAGAAAGACAACTTACAGAATGGGAGAAAATAGTCTCCAATGATGCAACGGACAAGGGCTTGATCTCTAGAATATACAAACAACGTATACAACTCGACAGCAAAAAAGCCAACAACCCAATTGAAAAATGGGCAAAAGACCTGAATAGACATTTCTCCAAGGAAGATGTACAGATGGCCAGCAAACACAGGAAAAAATGTTCAACATCCCTGATTATTAGAGAAATGCAAATAAAACTACCATGAGATACCACCTGACACCAGTCAGAATGGCCATCACTAATAAGTCCACAAATAAATATACCTATTATCACTGATTTAAGAGAAAACCCCTTGGTTGATTGATATGCTAGAGACCTAGGAAATGTGACAGCCTGATCTTCACTAGGCTACTTATGGTTAGTATCTTGTTGTGATAGGATCTGTAGAACATTTGTAGCTAATAAAAATCAAATGTAAATTCCACCATCATACAATATAAATCTCTTTCCCTGTGTCCACTGTCTCCAGAACTTGATTGCCGTTCTGGCTTACTCTTTTCCTTAAGAGCTTAACTATACTTAGTGATTCTAATTTCCTTAGAACAGCAGGAGGAATTCTTGACTTTCCAGTGGGAAATTTTTTTTTGAATAATGCCTTCTTTCTGTAAATCTTTGTTTTTTATAATCAATTTTTTCTCCCATTTACCTTATGGTTTTCATGAAAAAATGTTGCTAATTGGTGATTTTCTGGGTTTTCAAATAATTTATCCTTCGTTCGAACATATATGAAAAAAAGATTTAGCTAAATGTCAACTCTTCAGAAAGTTCTTCCCTGAAAACTTTACCTAATGAGCTTTCTCCCTTTATTCTCATTAGCAGCTAGCTCTTCTGCTCTATAAAAATTTTTGCAAAATTTATTGACCGTTTATTTGTTTATTGTCTTTCTTCCCCTGATTAGAATATTAACTGCATAGTCACAGACCTGCTCTTTTTTTCCCCCTGCATTATTGAGAACACCTACCTAGTTCATGGCTGGTACATATGAAGAAGTTTTGTAAATAAAGGAATTAGTTGATTGATGGAAAGAAGGAAGGAAGGAGGGGAAATGTGGATGGATGAATAGCTGAGTGGATGAGTGGTTAAAGGGTTTTAATTGAAAGTAAGTTCAATAAGAAAGATTAGTGTGATATGGCTGGCCAAGTACTGATAAGACGGTGGTCAAAGAGTAGAAGGATTAAATCACTCTCTACTAATTTCAAGAGCTAGACATAGGGCTGATAGGTGCAGTATAAAGAAATGTTAATGACAAATGACTTTGGAAATAACTGTTTTTACCCTTTTTCATCTCCCCTCCTAGGTTTATTGAGGTAAAATGGAAATAATAATAATACCTACCATAATAAATTGAATTAGGCTCAGGCTTACATAGGTTCAGTAACTTGCCCACAGTTACACAGATAGTAAGAAGAAAAGCTAGAAGGTACCCCTTAGTTGTTATAACTCCAAAGCTAGATCTGGTAACCTCTTCACTACATTGCCATACTTCTTATCAGCCAAGCCCTGTACTAAGTATTCTACCTGGATCATCTCATTTAGTTATCCTAAGAACATTAAAAAGTAGGTGCTTATTATTTGCCAGATTTTAAACCTGAGAAAGCTAAATCTCAGAGAAATTACTTGCTTGATTAAGTTAAAGAAATTAGTGTAAAAATTCTCATCCAAATTCATCTGGTTCCAGAGTTCATGCTCCTTCCATCCAGCAACTCACTCACCTTGAGTGTTGGCCTATCAGTGTTAAAAAAGTGATCATTTGCTTTTATGTAATAATTTTAAAGGACTTGAAAAATCATTTCTTCTGCTGGTTTGCTATGGGATCAAAAATGACCCTTCCTTAAGGGTTATCTCAAGGAAACTTATATTTTTATCTATTTAGCAGGAATCTATTTTAATTAAATTTTTCAGTGATGTGGTCGGTCCCTTGGAGAATGTGGTGGACAATGTGCTATGCCTCTTAGAACCCACTCAGTGATGAAGGACTTATTTTCTTAGCTGCTAGGAGGAGGGGAAAAAAATGCCTCACTCAAAGGGCAGCTCTTAAGGACTGATCTTACTAAGGGTATAAAGCCTTGTGCCCCACCACTCTGGGCTGACTCCGAAAGCCCATCTTGGTGGGATTTGCTGAGATCTTTGCTGGCACTGTAGGACAACTCAACTTTTCTCTGTCTAATCCTGCTTCCTTCCATTCCCTTCCACCCACAGAAGGGCATTAATTCAAAGTAGTCTATATTTCCTGCATGCTAATCTCAGAGTTTGCTTGTTAGAGAACCCTATTTCCAAATGAAAGAACAGGCTAGGAGATGAGAAGGAATGAGAAGACATAGGGGATAAGAAGAAAGACAGTAGGGAAGATCAGGAGCTAGATACACAGGGCACAACTAGTCAGCGAAGCACCAAAAAATTGATGGGAAGTAGGACAAATTGCATATTTCACAAATTTTTTGAGAGCTAACAACTGTGGCCTACCAAAATAGGGTTTAAAGCTATACTTAGATGATGCCTATCGAATCAAACATTTAGTATATAATAATTATATAGTTTATATATAGATGTATGTGTCTCTATATCTACATACATATATATACATCCCTATACATATGCATAATTGTTTATGCACCATGTTGGCAGAACAGCAGATTGATTGACTGATGTATTACTTTTCTACCAGGTGTTTGTTATGGCTTCATGTTGTAAACCTTGGAAGAGGGAAGCTTTTCTGACTAGGTAGCAGGGAAAATAATTAAGTTTCATTCTGCTGAGAGGCCGTGTCAGCAGCATTCAGTAAAAATGCAGGGGTAAGGTATAGGATATGAAAATTGCAATGTGATAATAAATAGAAAACCTTCCATCCTCAACAAATTAGAGGGCTCCAGTACTCTTTCAAACACTTCCTGGTTATTTTTGCTTTTCCCTTTGAATTTTGAGACCAGTCTGAGATGAGGAGAGACATGAGGCAAAAGGAGAGGCAAAGAAAAATATTTCCTGTTCTTTGGGAACCTGTCATACAGCCTTGTGGAACATCCTGTTATGATGTATGCTTTCCTGTTCCACTTTACATCAATGCAGTGGGCTAGCTAAGATCTACTAGAAGCATGTTTGCAGAATGCAGTGATAGTGTGTAAATATCTGTGCAGTCTTGCAGTATGTCTGTTTCACTATTTATATGAAGTAAACATGGTTGAGTCTATTTGTGACTTGTCATTTATACACCAGGAGTAGGTCTCACCTTAAAAGGCTGGACCCATTGAGAAGAATTAATAGTTCAAAAAGCAACTTTGACCTGCAGCTTTCACATAAGGAACTCTAGTGGAAATACAAAAGAAATAGAAGACACAATCTCTACCCTTGAGGAAGTTTCAGTCTCTCTGGCAACATTCAGTATACACACGTGAGAAAAATTGAAAATAGCAGATGATGATTTAATGCAGTACTTCTCAAAGTTGTCTACAGGAAAAGAAAAGTGAACTCACATACCAGAGAGTCAGTTGGAGCTTTGATTAAAAATAAAAAACAATTTTACATGTGAAATATTTCTTGTTTTATTGTAAAACTTGTGTAAAAATCTATTTTAAAATCTGTTTTAAGTGTGTTTTAGTAGAGAATAATACTCTTACCTGCTTCCTAATCTTAAAATGGACACTCCCGAAAGACGCATATGTTTGTATTTGTGCGTTTTTTTTGGAATGTGTGGTTATCCTAACATCTAGAATTTGAAAAGCACAAACTTAATCTCTGTTTCCTGAGATGACCTGTTTGTGTGTTTGAGTACAGGCCTTCTTGAAAGACTTCATATAGGTAATATTAAAAAGTGTGACATGCTGTTAAATATTTTTGTGTAAGAGGGTCTTTCAAACCTCTCTGATTGCACTATATAAGTGTTATTATAAAGCCCTTGGAGGACCTCTATTTGGAAACATGTTAATCATTGCTTAGCAATAACTAAAAAGTAACCACAAGATACATCTCCTTTATTTAGTCTTAAAGAGTTAATTATTTTGTGCCTGTACCTTTTTTGGTGAAGTGTATTATGTTAGTTTTCTATTGTTACTGTAACAAATTACCACAAACTGAGTGGCTTAACACAGCACAAATGTATTATCTTAGAGTTCTGAAGGTTGGAAGTCTGAGATGGCTTTCACTGGGCTAAAATCAAGTTGTGAACAGGTCTAACTCCTTTTTAGAAGTATCTGTTCTTCTCTTTACCAGCTTCTTAAAGCTTCCTACATTCCTTAATTCCATGGCCCCTTTCTTTTTCAAAGTCAGAAATGGCTGGTCAAGTCTTTTTGATGTTGTACAACTCTGATACTGTTTTGCCTTCCTCCTTCACATTTAAGGACCCTTATAATTAGATTGGGTCCACATACATAATCCAGGATGATCTCTTTATTTTAAGGTTAGTGGCTGATTAGTAACCTTAATTCCATCTGTTACCTTAATTCTTCTTTGCCATGTGATTTAACATATTCGCAGGTTCTGGGGATTGGGGCCTGGCCATCTTTGGAAGGCCATTATTCTGCCTACCACATACATTGAAGCTGACCTCCTCTTTCTGAGATTGGAGGAAAACCTCCTTTTCACCCCTGTATGTGCCTATTTGAAAATGGAGTAAAAATTTCCAATGAAAAGGATTCCTATGAGTGTGTTTTAAGTATGCTTGTATTCTGGTCAAGCATAAATGGGAAAATGGAAGGATTGCTTTTGTAAACTTGAAGCAAGTATATTTAGAAAAGAGCAATATGTTCGAGGATTTAGTGGATTTTTATTTCATTGTTTAGCTTTGGCTTGATTTTTTTAATGAGGTATTTTATGGATAAGAGGAGGAAAAAAGATTAATCTCATTCATTAACCCTCCCCCATACAAATGTGAGCATTTTTATGTGCGCCATCATGTGAAGATAATTGGATTGCACTGCCTTAATCTACATCTGGTCCCACTTGTTGTTGGTTCTACATACAACAGACTGAAAAGCTGCTGTTCCTGTGAATACCTGTGGTATTCTGTAAATTGTTCAAATGCTGTGTTATCCACTTTGCCAAATCTTTCTGATTTTAAAGTTTTGTGTTCTTTTCTAGAACACAGAACTCTGTTAAAATGAGTTGATTTTTTTTTCTTTTTCTTGTATTGCTGATGTCCTGGATCAAAATTTGAGTAAGTAGCTTATGAGGAGAACACAGAACCTCTTTTATTTATTTGTTTATTTATTTTAAGCTCACATTGCAGAATGACTAAAATATCTCCTATGACAAGAGAATGTGGCAAGGGTTCACTCTTGAGATTTTTGATGCCTGGAGCTTGCACGTTCAGTGACAATGCATCTGAATGAAAGAGTTGCTCATTATGAGTCACTGCTCGTTAGGCTAGAAACACCAGTCTTAACACTTGGGGAGCCTTCCTGATTAGTTTGTTGTTGGAAATTGCTACTGTCCAATCTTCTTATCCAATCTGATTCCCCTCATGCATGCTGCCGTAATCAGCATGGTAGCTGACTTCCAGTCAGATTTTAATATGTCATGCTATGCTGTTGACTATGTCATTAGGCACCCTTGTCAGATTTATGAGAAACACTTAAAGATGTGCCAAATTATCTTTTCTGCTAGGCACCCTCTGGGAGGCAGTGTTGGAGGAATGTGGGGGAATGGGAGTATCAACCAGGTGAGGCAAGCTAGCAGTTGGTCATGTGAGTACTATGAGACTGTTACAGATTCAATCTATATATGAACAACTTACTCACATGTATAGTGGTATTTATAATAGTCATTTTGTTGATACTTTGTGATAGGCTAGGCCCTGTGCTAGGCATTTTACATACATTATTGTATTTAATATTTTTCAACAACTAGTCTGAGTTAGATTCTATTATTATGCCCATTAACAATTAAGGAAACTTAGAGAAGTTTAGTAAGTTGTCCAAAGCCACACAGCAAATAAGTGGCAGAACCATAATTTTAGCTGTAATCTGTATGAACTTGTCTTAATTTAGGTTCCCCTTAAAGCAGAGCCTGTGACAAAGACTCGACTCAAGGTAGTTTATTTGGGATGTGATCTCAGAAAGCAAAGTGAAAGAGTAGGGAGACAAAGTCAGGAAAGAAGGAAAAACTGATACCAGAGTGTATTTTTAAATTCACTACTGGGATAGCTAGCAAGGGCTCAGTTTTACTGAGACCTCCTGGAAGTATATAATATACCTCCCAGAATAATTCACCTGGAAACATACTGAAAGATTTATTCACTGACTGCCATCCACCAATGGCTGAAGGTTGTCCCTGAGACTATTAATTCAGTTGCACTTCTTGGTTGTATTTATTGGAAGGCCAGGAGGCATGAGAGAAGGCCTTGGGGTAAAAAGCAGACCTCAAGCTATATAGGCTTGAGGTGGAACAGCTGCCAGCAGGAAGTTTTCTGAACTCCCCTGGACCTGTCCACTGCAATAACAGATGAAATCAGAGGTGTCCAAGAGGTTGCGGCATGGGGCATCAGAGGTATCTGCTACAGAATTCTAAATCTCATGTTATAAACCATGATTTTATATTGAGAGACAAACTACTCCACAGGCAAGATTTCACTCCTCGTGTTTTCTGATATTATCCCAACATATTATCTTCCTGCCAATATTAATTGAGCTCCTATTATGTTCCAGATACCTTGCTCTGTTCTGAAGACCTACAGATTTAAAAAGTGAAAGTCTTACTCTCAAGGAAATGTCCATTTCCGTGATTATCTGACAAGTATTTATGACTTAATGTAAAATAACCACCATTACAAGACAATGGAATGAAAACACTTACTCATACCTTCTGTGTGAGTGTGTGATGTATTCAAGTCTGTAATGTCTCTTTTTCAAATTGCAAATGTGAAACTGGTTGGTTAGGTTCAGAATGTATTGGAATGTATATGAAGATATTAAGAATCAATTAAGCAGGCAGTTGAAAGTGGATCTGGAGGCCTGGGAGCAGGGAGAAACTATCAACATGTCAGTAGATTGGTATTTTCCTGGCAGCATATGCAGCACACACTTGCCTTTCCCTTCCACAACCTTGAACTCATTTTGACACAGCTATTAGAGCCAGGCATCTGAATTGCCTTTGTCATAGCATTAAGACCCAGTGTCTGATTTCTTCATAATTAATAGACCTGCAAAGTATATGTGGTCATGGGGTGTATGTGTGCATGCATGCATGCATGTGTGTCTTAATTTTAAAAGATGAAAGGAAGACCTGGGACAGATATGCTTGAAATGCTCAACTGTCATTCACAGTATATTTTATTATTCAAGATTGAATAAGGGCAGAAATCTCAGCAATGTATTCATAGCTCTCTTTTGATGAACCTTACCAAGATGCCCCTTTCTTATGCATAAACACAGTAATGGATATATAATCAAAAGAGGGGAAGAATAACCCCTCTTCCAAAGTATGCAGTGTATTCCAACAGAGTATTGCAGTAACTTAAAATTCAACTTTAGCCATTCCTTCTTTTTCTACCATTTTTCTTTTGGATAGTGACACTGAAATCCTAACATGGGCTAATTTGTTAAAGCAGTTAAGAGAGGTAACATGATACAAAGAAAGGTAAAATGGTACGAAGGACTTAAGTTCAGACTACGTGGGGATTTGTACACTAAAACTGCCATTTACAATGCAATTCTAAGCCATTTTACCTATTCTCTCTGAAAAGAACCAGTTTCTATCTTTGAGAAGGAAGTTGAACGTGCTTACTAAAGTTAATGAAAGAATTAATGAAATGGTATATGAAAGTGCCTCTACAATAAGTGCTCAATAAACACTGCTATGAAAGGAAGGCTGAGATCAGAGTGAGGGTTGCTGAAAGGGGGAATAAAGAGCTTGGAAATAAGTGTTTACTGTATTACTGAAGGTTGAGCATGCCTTTCAGCTCTTGGTAATGGCCAAACTAGCATAGCTAGAAGAAGAGGACAAAAGGACATGGCCTCAAAACCCTTTTGCCTTTTTCTGCCTGTTGCCTTTTTCCATATGAGCTCTGGACTTCAGTTTCTTTATTATCAAAACGTAGAGCCTCTCAATAGACATTTGGGTTGTTTCCATGTCTTGGCTATTGTGAATAGTGCTGCAATGAACATAAGGGTGCATGGGTCTTTTTCAAGGAAAGTTTTGTCTGGATATATGCCCAAGAGTGGGATTGATGAGTCATATGGTAGTTCAATGTATAGTTTTTGACGTTACCTCCATACTGTTCTCCATAGTGGTTATACCAGCTTACATTCCCACCAACAGTGCAGGAGGGTTCCCTTTTCTCCACACCCCCTCCAGCACTTGTTATTTGTGGGCTTATTAATATTATTAATTAAGGATGGCATTCTGACTGGTGTGAGGTGGTATCTCATGGTAGTTTTATTTGCATTTCTCTAATAATCAGGGATGTTGAACATTGTTTCATGTACTTGTTGGCCACCTGTACATCTTCCTTGGAGAAATGTCTATTCAGGTCCTTTGCCCATTCTTCCATTGAGTTGTTGGCTTTTTTGCTGTTGAGTTGTATACGTTGTTTGTATATTCTAGAGATCAAGCCCTTGTCCGTTGCATCATTTGAAACTATTTCCTCCCATTCTGTAAGTTGTCTTTTTGTTTTCCTTTGCTGTGCAAAAACTTGTCAGTTTGATGAGGTCCCATTGCTTTATTTTTGCTTTTATTTCTGTTGCTTTAGGAGACTGACCTAAGAAAACATTTGTAAGGTTGATGTCAGAGAATGTTTTGCCTATGTTTTCTTCCAGGAGTTTGAAGGTGTCTTGTCTTATATTTATGTCTTTAGGCCATTTTGAGTTTATTTTTGTGCATGGTGTGAGGGTGTGTCCTAGTTTCATTGATTTACATGCAGCTGTCCAGGTTTCCCAGCAATGCTTGCTGAATAGACTCTTTCTCCCATTTTATATTCTTGCCTCCTTTGTTGAAGATTAATTGACCCTAGGTGACTGAGTTTATTTCTGGGTTCTCTACTCTGTTCCATTGGTCTGTCTGTCTGTTTTGGTACCAGTACAACACTGTCTTGTTTAATGCGGCTCTGTAGTATTGCCTGAAGTCTGGGAGAGTTCTGCCTCCTGGTTGGTTTTTGTTTTTCAGGATTGCTTTGGCAATTCTGGGTCTTTTGTGGTTCCATATAAATTTTTGGATGGTTTGTTCTAGTTCTGTGAAAAATGTCATGGGTAGCTTGATAGAGATTGCATTGACTCTGTAGATTGTTTTGGGTAGTATGGCCATTTTTACCGTATTAATTTTTCCAACCCAGGAGCATGGAATAGCTTTCCATTTCTAGACATGGAAACAACCCAAATGTCCATTGAGAGATGACTGGATTAGGAAGATGTGGTATATATACACAGTGGAATACTACTCAGCCATAAAAAAGAACAAAATAGTGCCATTTACAGCAAGATGGATGGAACTAGAGACTCTCATACTGAGTGAAGTAAGTCAGAAAGAGAAAGACAAATACCATATGCTATCACATATATGGAATCTAATATATGGCACAAATGAAACTTTCCACAGAAAAGAAAATCATGACTTGGAGAATAGACTTGTGGTTGCCAAGAGGGAGGGCAAAGGAGCGGGATGGATTGGGAGCTGGGGTTAATACATGCAGACTATTGCCTTTGGAATGGATTAGCAATTAGATCCTGCTGTGTAGCACTGGGAACTATGTCTAGTCTCTTATGATGGACCATGATAATAGGAGAAAAAGAATGTATACATGTATGTATATCTGGGTCACCATGCTGTTCAGTAGAAAAAAATTATTGGGGTAAAAAATAAATTTAAAAAGTATGTATATACATGTATATCTGCTTCATTTTGCTGTCAAAGAGTAATTGAGCAGTATCAGTTAGTTATAATGGAAATAAAAATTGATGAAAAAAAATGTAAGGCCTATTATTTTGACTTAAGATTATGAAATGCAGCAAGGATAAAATATGCAGCTAAGCCTTAGAAGTCCTGTATCTGCTGAAGGAATAGTGGAATTACTCTCCAAGAGCAGCCACCTGCTCAGCGGCAGATTATTGCACTCCCCTCCCCCACCCCCTGCCTATCCTCTCTAGGCTTGAGATGTGTGTTCATTTAAGAAAAGGTCAAGAAATAAAGCTTCAAAATTTAGGCCAGCCAGCTCCAATTAACTCTCAAGAACCAGACACCCCACTCCTCATTATGCTGAGCAGTAGTCAGAGTTCTCTGAGGGAGGGACATACTAATATAACTGACAAGATTCTCTGCGTAATTCACTGTGGGTTTGCAATAGAAAAAGAAGGGCAGCTGAAAAAACATGACTAAATTTTCTCCATAGGTTTGAAAGGATATACATAAACCAAAAGAAAGAACCCAATTATTTAAAGAGACTATACAATATGATGGCCTAAACTATTGAATTTTTGTTTAGAATATATTTATATAAGACATGAAGCAAGCCATAGGAATTTGGAAAGGACATAGAATAGAACTTCATTGCTAGGGGGAGTGGTATTTACTGATAGGAACCCAAGATAAGAAAAATAGGTTTCCTGAATGGTATTGAGTATAAACTTCTTTTGATTTTGGACATGATAGAGTAGGTAAACAAAATAGTGGATTGGAGATTGGGATTCAGATAATCCAGGTGCTACTCTCTGATCTACTCAGTAACTGGCTATCTAGCTTTGAGCAAGCATTTTAATCTTTATAGGCAAAATAAAGGATTTATATAGAGCAGATGACTTCTAACATGTAGTATTCTGTGGTTCTTTCTTAGCCAAAGGAAGTATGGGTCAAAATGAGATTCTCTATGCATTTGCAAAACTCTTTTTTTTTTCTTTTTTGGTTGCCCCATGGCATATGAAGTTCCCAGGCCAGGGATCATATCCGAGTCACAGTTGCAACCTACACAGTAGCAGCAGCAGCAATGCTGGATCCTTAACCCACTGTGCAGGGCTGGGGATCAAACCTGTGTTCCAGAGCTTCAGAGATGCTGATGATCCCATTGTGTCACAGCAGGAACTCCTACAATCCATTATTGAAAATCTCAGAGATAAAAAGAACTTGGAGTTCTTTTTTGATAAATATATCTCGTTTCACTGACTTTGGGAGGTTTGCAATATTACAATATCTTTAAAATAGGGCAATTAAATTTTTAAAAAAGAGGAGTTCCCGTCGTGTTTCAGTGGTTAGTGAATCCGACTAGGAACCCATGAGGTTGCAGGTTTGATCCCTGGCCTTGCTCAGTCGGTTAAGGAGCCGGTGTTGCCATGAGCTGTGGTGTAGGTTGCAGACGCGGCTCGAATCCCGCGTTGCTGTGGCTCTGGCGTAGGCTTGCGGCTACAGCTCCGATTAGACCCCCAGCCTGGGAACCTCCATGTGCCACGGGAGTGGCCCAAGAAATGGCGACAAAAAAAAAATTTAAAAAAGAAAGCACAGAAACTATCAGAAGAAATGACATTGACAGATATGTTTCAGAACTCCTGAATGAGTTACTACCACAATTTGAATTTGGTTCTGAGTATCTTGAGAGTCAAGGGGGAAATTGAAATTAATTGGGTTATATTCCATTATTAAAAAAAATTTATTGTATGAAATGAAACTAAAGTTTATCTTGAGAAGGAAACTTTTTCTCTCTAAAATTAAAATTTTACAAAGAATTCACTGCCTGGATCCTTACATAAAGGATTATTGGTAATAATACACAATGGATAACCTCTTTTAAGAAGTTTTGTAAAATATATAGATAAGTCTTCATTTTAGTTTTCTCACCTACAAGGTCAGAATAATTACCTAGGGATCAATAGATGTAAGTACAGATCTATATTTTGTAATATTATTGTCTAAGATGGAGAATATATGACAACATGAATTAAAAGTTTAGGAGGTGAATCTAAGGCCTCAAATAATATCCTCAGCACTCAGTCTTTCTCTCTCCATCTCAGTTGGTTTCATTCTCAAGCACAGGTGGCCACATATTTTCCATGCAGTCAATGATTCCAGAAAAAGATAACCTCTTTTCCAAGAGTCTAGCCGAAGTTCTGAACATGGCTTTTGTTGGTCAAACCTGTATTACATGCTCATCCCTGAGGTAACGTAGAGAATGTGCTTTACCAAAAGCTAGAGCTATAGGACAGAAAAAGTAACCATTAGATATTAATTAAAATCAAGTCATATTCATAAAGTTGCTTGGTTAGTTTAGCATGGAATGATAAGAAAATTGAACTGAAATCAGAATGTTCAATGTATCAAGATGGAATAGATTAAAATATTCATTTTGAGAGTTCCTTGTGGCAGCAGATTAAGGATACAGCGTTGTCACATCAACAGCTTGGGTTGCTGCTATGGCATGGGTTCATTCCACAGGAACTCCCACATGCCATGAGTGCAGCCAAAAAAAAAAATCATTTTAGGATTTCCTGTCATGGCACAGCGGAAATGAATCTGACTAGTATCCATGAGGATGCAGGTTCAATCCCTCGCCTCAGTGGGTTAAGGATCCAGTGTTGCCGTGAGCTGTGGTGTAGGTCACAGACAAGGTTTGGATCTGGCATTGCTGTGGCTGTGGCATAGGCCAGCAGCTATAGCTCTGATTAGACCCTTAGCCTGGGAACCTCCATATGCCTCAGGTGTGGCCCTAAAGACAAAAGACAAAAAAAAAATCATTTTAACACAGGAATATCCTTTTCAATTGGATGAGAATTTTCATATTTCAATGACTAAAATTCCTTCTTCCCTAGAAAGGTAATATTTCCCTCTATTACTAAGTGTTTTTTATGCTTCCCACCAACTAAATTCTTTTGACAGTCATCCATTAGATATATTAACATATCCCAACAATTTATAAACTCTTGATGTCTTGGGAGTCTTCTGTCCCTTTAGGAGACTGTGTAAATTCTCTCTCATCCATTAGGAGTTTATCTATCAGAGGTCAATTTTATTTTCCCCATTTCTTAGTTCTTGGTGGGAAGAGGCTCACGTCAGTAGCCCCACACTGGTGACAAACTTTCCTTCCTCACAGAGTTGTTGTGAAGACCAAATAAGGTTGTGAATGATGTTTGTAAATAAGCACTCAGTAAAGAGTAACAATTAATATGAATATTGCTCAAACAATGATAAAAAACTAGGGAACAAGATCAGATAATGATGGAGCCCATATTTTTCCCTCCCAGAAAATTTCTGTTATTGTTTAATGGTACCAGTGTCTTCCCAGTCATTCAGGATTAAAGCCTCAGTCATACTCAATCTTCCCTGCATTTGGGTTCTAACACATTATCAGTTGCCAAATCCTATGGTTGCCTTTCTGGAATATTTCTTACTTATCTTTATTTCCAACTGTACTACTGCTACACCAGTTATGACTCTCATTCCCTTAAGGATATCAATTTTCTCCTAAATAAAAGATCTCCTTATATCTAGTCTGTACTATATATAATTAATCATCTGATTAATCATCTGATCATGCTACTTCATTGCTTAGATATTGACGTCGTCTCTCAGTGGCTTGTAGAGTGAAGTCCATACTCTTGATATGGACTTTTATTTATGGCTCACCACAAGGAGGCTTGAATCTAGGTTTTCAGCTTATGAGTATCCCCCTTGACAAATTCTGTGCTTCAGCAGAACTGAACTATTCACATTTTTTTTCAGAAATTCCCTGTGCTGCTCTTCCTTTATTCATTTGCTCTTCTCTCCACTTTAAATGCCATTATTTATTCTCATGATATATGAGTCCTCCCTCTTTATAAAGACCAACTAAAATGCTGCCTCCTTCATGGAGTCATCCTTGATTTTCACAGCCAGAAGCAATCTTTCTCTTATTGCCATGACATTTCCTTATTTTGCATATTATTTTCTACCTTATGACAAAAGTATGTGTATGATTTTATCATCTTGTCACTTCTTTAAGGTCAGGATCTATTTCAGTTCATTTATTTAACCATTCAAACAGAACTCATAGTAGTAACTAAATTAATGTTAATTGTATGAATGGACTACATTGGTTCTTAGTGCAAAAACAATGGTTATACTCTTATGTCAAGCCAAGTTGATTTCAAACATTAAGCATGGGAAAAATCATCCTTCAAAATGAAGAATTATATTCCACAGTGATGGTTAATATCTTCATGAAACTTTAATCAAAAGATAATATAATATGAAATATATAAAACACAGGCAGAATCGTTAGAGCATAAGGCTGTGCTTATAAGAGCATGGACTATGAAATTAGAGATACTGGATTTAAATCCTAGTTCTGCTACCAATTAGCTTTATGACCTTAAACAATTTATTTAACCTCTGTGTTCATTGATTTCTCATCTGTAAAGTGAGGTGGTATAAAGATTGGGTGGGTACTTACATGCAAAGCACTTAGAATGGTGCCTGAAATCTTGCAAAGGCTCTAAGCTGATTACAATTATAAGCTGCTGGAAATGTGAAGCAAAATGGAAGTAAAACCACTTCTGCCAATTAATCTCAGCCCATAAGAGAGCAAGTAGATAACAAATAAGGATATATGTTCTGACAATAAATTTGATATAATTATATATATGTATATACAGTTTTGTATTCTACAACCAAGAGGTTCTTTGGTTTTTTAATGTAAGCACCTGAGGTGGAAAGAATGACCCCCAAAGATGACTATAATTCTTGGAACCTGGTTGTATGGTATATTACTTGGCGAAAAAGACTGTAGATGAAACTAAGAGATGTATCTCGAGATAGGAAGATTATCTTGGGTTCTTCATGTGGGCCCAGTCTAGTCATATGAGCTCTTAAAAGTACAGAGCATTCTCTGGCTGGAGTCAGATAAATGTGGTAGAAGATCCAGGAAAATGCAGAATTTATAAAGATTTGAAGTATTAGAAGGAAGTAATAGCATTATTTCCAGGTTTAGAGATGGAGAGGGCCATATGACAAGGCTGACAGTCAACAAGGAAATGAGGACCTCTGTTCTACAACAACATGAAACTGAAATCCTGCCAACAATCTAAATAAACCTGGAAGCAGACTCTTCTAGGGGTCTCTAAGAGCCTAGCCTAACACCTTGATTTCAGCCATGTGAGACTAGAGAATTAGCTAAGCCACACTCTGCTTAGATCGTGAGACATGGGAACTGTGAGATAACAAATCGATGTTTTAAGCTGCTGAATTTGTGATAATTTGTTACACAGCAAAAGAAAACTAATATGACACCACATTATTTTAACAAATAGATCACAAAACAAATCTCAGTGAATTCCCCAGAGTACAAACATCATGAATCAGATTTTGCACCACAAAGCAATAAAACTAGAAATAAATTTAAATGAAGGTGCAGAACACCCAGTTGCTTGAAAACATTGATAATAACATATAAAATTCTATCCTTACATAAAGTTGTTCTAAGAGAAAAGCTAAAATCTAAAAATATTTAAGAATGTTGATGGAGGGAGGTTCATGGGGAATGAGAATGTTACATGCTAAAACATTTGCTATAGGCAAAAACCTGTATTGAAATCAAATTAAAATGTCTAAACATATGAGGGGATTAAAAATAATTTGTAATTCAAGAAAGTTGAAAGACAATAAAAAAGTAAATCTAATCTTCGGTGAAGGAAGATGTTAACAAAATGAAAGTGAATAACTGAATTCAAAAGTAGAAAAATAAATAGTAGATAGGAAGACAGGTTAAGTAATTTAATAGTGCAAAAGATAAAGCAATAGTTTTTTCTTTTTAAAATTTATGTATAATCTTTAACATTGCTTTAATTTCAGGTATACAGTAAAACGATTCAATTATTTTTTTCATATTATATTCTAAGTTAGTACAAGACAATGAATGTAATTACCTGAGCTATAGAGTAAAATCTTGTTGCTTACCTACTTAATGTGTAGTGTTTTATAAATGTTAATCCCATATGCCTAGTTTCTCCTTCCCTTCCTCTTTCCTTTGGTAACCATAAGTTTGATTTCTTTGTCTGTTAGCCTGTTTCTGTTTTGTATATATATTCATTTGTATTAATTTTTGATTCCTACATAAGTCATATCAGATAGAATTTGACTTTGTCTGACTTACTTCACAGAGTGTAATATTCTGTAGGCCCATCCATGGAATGACATTATTTCATTCTTTTTTTATGATTAATATTCCATTTTATACACATACCACAGTTTCTTAAGTCAGTTGTCTTTTGATGAACACTATGATTGTTTCCAAGTCTTAGCTACTGTAAACAGTGCTACTGTGAACACTGGGGTGAATGTGTCTTTTCAAATTAGAGTTTTTGTTTTTTCTGTATACCCAAGAGTGGTAGCTCTATTTTTAGTTTTTTAAGGAATCTCTATGCTATTTTCCATAGTGATTAAACCAATTTACATTCCTACCAACAGTGTACCAACAGTGTAAGAATGTCCCCTTTTCACCACATCCTCTTCAGCGTTTATTATTTGTAGACTTCTTAATGATGGCTATTCTGACCAGTATGAGCTGATACCCCATTGTAGTTTTGATTTGCATTCCTCTGATAATTAGCAATGTTGAGCATATTTTCATGTGCCTATTGGCCATCTGTATGTTCTTCTTTGGAGAAATGTCTATTTAGGTCTTCTGCCCACTTTTTGATTGTTTTTTTTGATATTGAGTTGTATGAACTATTTATATATTTTGGAAATTAACCCCTTGTCAGTTGTAAATATCTTCTCCCATTTCTTATTTCATGTTTGTTTTGTTGATGGTTTTCTTTGATGTGAAAAACTTTTAATTTTGATTAGGTCACTTTTGGCTATTTTTGCTTTTATTTCTTTTGTATTAGGCTGATCTAAGAAAATATTGCTATGATTTATATCAGAGAATGTTTTGCTTAGGTCCTCTTCTCAGAGTTTTATGGTTTTATGTCTCATATTGAGATATTTAAACCATTTTGAATTTATTTATGCATATGGTGTGACAGAGTGTTCTAACTTTGCTGATTTATTATGTTCAGCTGTCCAGATTTCCTGGAATTACTTATTGAAGAAACTGTCTTTTTTCCATTTTATATTTTTGCCTACTTTGTCAAAGATTAATTGGCCAGAGCTGTGTGACTGTATTTCTGAGCTCTCTATTCTGTTCCATTGATTTACATGTCTGTTTTTGTGCCAATACCATGCTGTTTAGATTACTATAGCTTTGTAGTGTTGTCTGAAATTATATATCCTGCTTTGTTCTTTTTCATCAGAATTACTTTGGCAATTTGGGTCTTTTGTGGACCCAATTTTCATATTATTTGTTCTAGTTCTCTGAAAAATGTCATGGGTTATTTGATTGGGATTATATTAAATCTATAGATTGTTTTGGGTAGTATGGCCATTTTTTTTTTTTTTTTTGTATTTTTAGGGCAGCACCCGTGGCACATGGAGCTTCCCAGGCTAGGGTTCCAATTGGAGCTGAAGCCACCAGCCTACACCAGAGCCACAGCAACTTGGGATCCAAGCCACATCTGCAACCTACACCACAGCTCATGGCAATGCTGGATCCTTAACCCACTGAGAGAGGCCAGGGATCGAACCTGCAACCTCATAGTTCCTAGTCAGATTTGTTAACCACTGAGCCACGATGAGAACTCCTAGTATGGCCATTTTAACAATATTAATTATTCCAATCCAAGAACATTGGGCTATCTCTCATTTCTTTGAATCATCTAAACTTTCTTTATGAATATTTACAGTTTTCAGTATATATTGGTCTTTCACCTCCTTGGTAAGATTTATTCCTAGGTATTTTTTGTTGTAATTTTAACATAATTTTTTCTTTTCACTTTCTGATAATTCATTTTAGTATAAAGAAATTCAATAGATTTTTTTGTATATTGATCTTTTATCCTGATATCTCGTTGAATTCATTTATAAGTTCGAATAGTTTTTGTGTGAAGTCTTCAGGGTTTTCTATAGAGTATTGTCATCTGCATAGAGTGGCAGTTTTACCTCTTCCTTTCCAATTTGGATGCCTTTTATTTATATTTCTTGTCTGATTACAGTGGCTAGGACTTCCAATACTATGCTGAATAGATGTGATGAGATTGTTCCATAATTTAGTGGGAAGGCTTTAAGCTTTTCACTCTTGAGTATTATTGAGTATTATTTTGGCTGTGGGTTTGTCATAAATTGCTTTTATTCTGTGGAGATATGTTCCCTCCAAACCCACTTTGATAAGAATTTTTGTCATGAATGGATGTTGAATTTTCTTAAATGCTTTTTCTGCATCTATTGAAATTATCACATTGTTTTGTCTTTCCTTTTGTTATTGCGGTGTATCACATTGATTTTGCATTTGTTGAAACATCCCTGTAACTGTAGAATGAATCCAACTTCATCATGTTGTATGAGACTTTTTATATATTGTTGGATTCAGTTTGATAATATTTTGTTGAGGATTTTTACATCTATATTCATCAAAAATATTTGCATGTAATTGTGCTTTTTTGTAGTGACTTTGTCTAGTTTTGGATCAGGGTGATAGTGGATTGATAGAATGTATTTGAGGGTGTTTCTTTCTCTTTAGTCTTTTGGAAGAGTTTGAGAAGGATTGGTATAAGTTCTTTCTTTGTATGTTTGGTAGAATTCCTCAGTGAAGCCATCTGGCCCTGTACTTTTGTTTGCAGGGAGATTTTAATTTACAGATTCTATTTCACTTCTAGTGATTGGTCTGTTCAAATTATGTTTCTTCTTGATTCAGTTTTAGCAGACAATATGTTTCTAGAAACTTGTCTATTTCTTCTAGGTTGTCCAATTTGTTGGCATATAACTGTTCATGGTATTCTATGAGTTTTTGTATTCTGTGGTTGCAGTTGTTATTTATCCTCTTTTTTTTTGTTTGTTTGTTTATTTGGGTTCCCTCTTTTCTTCTAGGTGAGCCAGGCTAGAGGTATATTGATTTTGTTGACTCTTTCAAAGAACCAGCTTTTGGTTTTATTGATTTTTTTCTATTGTTTTTCAATCTCTATTTATTTCCTCTCTGATCTTTATTATTTCCTTCTTTCTGCTGACTTTAAGTTTTATTTGCTCTTCTATTTCTAATTCTCGTAGGTGACAGGCTAAGTTGTTTGAGTTTTTTTTTTATTTCTTGATAAAGACCTCTATTACTGTGAATTTCCCTCTTATAACTGCTTTGGTTGCATTGCATAGATTTCGTAAGGTTGTATTTTCATTTTCGTTTTCTCGAGGTATTTATTTTATTATTATTATTTTTTTGTCTTTTTGCCATTTCTTGGGCCGCTCCCACGGCATATGGAGGTTCCCAGGCTAGGGGTCGAATCGGAGCTGTAGCTGCCAGCCTACGCCAGAGCCACAGCAATGCAGGATCAGAGCTGCATCTGCGACCTACACCAGAGCTCATGGCAACACCAGATCGTTAACCCACTGAGCAAGGTCAGGGATCAAAACCGCAACCTCATGGTTCCTAGTCAGATTCGTTAACCACTGTGCCATGACGGGAACTCCTCTTGAGTTATTTTCTGATATCCTCTTTGATTTCATGCTTAACTCATTGGATTTTTAGTAGCATGTTTTTAGATTTCATATGTTCATTCTTTTTCCATAACTCATTGGATTTTTAGTAGCATGTTCTTAGTCTTCATATGTTCATTCTTTTTCCATTTTTCTTTTTGTGGTTGACTTCTAGTTTCTTATTGTTTTGGTCAGAAAAGATGCTTGAAATGCCTTCTGTTCTCTTAAATTTATCAAGGCTTGTTTTTTGACCTAGTATGTGGTCTTTTCTAGAGAATGTTTGTGCTTGCTTGAAAAGAATGTGTATTCTAGTTTCTTTTTTTAGTTTTTAGTTTTTTTTTTTTTTTTTTTAGATGTGGTGTCCTACAGATAACAGTTAAGTTAAACAGGTTGTTTTATGTTTTGGGTTTTTTTTTTTTTTGTCATTTAGGACTTCTGTTGCCTTATTGATTTTCTGTCAGTGGCTGATCTGTCCATTGATGTCAAGAGGGTGTTGAAGTCTCTTACTATTATTGTAATCCTATCAGTTTCACCTTTTATCACTTTTAGTGTCTGTTTTATATGTTTAGGTGCTTCTATATTGGATCTACATATGTTAATGAATGTATTATTCTCTTCTTATACTGATCCCTTTGTTGTTAAATGATGCCCGTCTTTGCTTTTCTTTGTGTCCTTTGTTTTAAAGTCATTTTGTCAAATAAGAGTATTGCTACCCCTGCTATCTTTTTTTTTTTATTTTCCCACTGTACAGCAAGGGGGTCAGGTTATCCTTACATGTATACATTACAATTACATTTTTCCCCCACCCTTTCTTCTGTTGCAACATGAGGATCTAGACATAGTTCTCAATGCTACTCAGCAGGATCTCCTTGTAAATCTATTCTAAGTTGTGTCTGATAAGCCCAAGCTTCCGATCCCTCCCACTCCCTCCCCCTCCCATCAGGCAGCCACAAGTCTCTTCTCCAAGTCCATGATTTTCTTTTCTGAGGAGATGTTCATTTGTGCTGGATATTAGATTCCAGTTATGAGTGATATCATATGGTATTTGTCTTTGTCTTTCTGGCTCATTTCACTCAGGATGAGATTCTCTAGTTCCATCCATGTTGCTGCAAATGGCATGATGTCATTCTTTTTTATGGCTGAGTAGTATTCCATTGTGTATATATACCACCTCTTCCAAATCCAATCATCTGTCAATGGACATTTGGGTTATTTCCATGTCCTGGCTATTGTGAATAGTACTGCAATGAACATGCGGGTGCAAGTGTCTCTTTTAAGTAGAGTTTTGTCCGGATAGATGCCCAAGAGTGGGATTGCGGGGTCATATGGAAGTTCTATGTATAGATTTCTAAGGTATCTCCAAACTGTTCTCCATAGTGGCTGTACCAGTTTACATTCCCACCAACAGTGCAGGAGGGTTCCCTTTTCTCCACAGCCCCTCCAGCACTTGTTATTTGTCGATTTATTAATGATGGCCATTCTGACTGGTGTGAGGTGGTATCTCATGGTAGTTTTGATTTGCATTTCTCTTATAATCAGTGATGTTGAGCATTTTTTCATGTGTTTGTTGGCCATCTGTATATTTTCTTTGGAGAACAGTCTATTCAGGTCTTTTGCCCATTTTTCCATTGATTGATTGGTTTTTTTGCTGTTGGGTTGTATAAGTTGTTTATATATTCTAGAGATTAAGCCCTTGTCAGTTGCATCATTTGAAACTATTTTCTCCCATTCTGTAAGTTGTCTTTTTGGTTTCTTTTGGGTTTCCTTTGCTGTGCAAAAGCTTTTCAGTTTGATGAGGTCCCATGGGTTTATTTTTGCTCTCATTTCTATTGCTTTGGGAGACTGACCTGAGAAAACATTGATGATGTTGAAGTCAGAGAGTGTTTTGCCTATGTTTTCTTCTAGGAGTTGGATGGTGTCCTGTCATATATTTAAGTCTTTCAGCCATTTTGAGTTTATTTTTGTGCATGGTGTGAGGGTGTGTTCTAGTTTCATTCCTGGACAGCATGCAGCTGTCCAGGTTTCCCAGCAATGCTTGCTGAATAGACTTTCTTTTTCCCATTTTATGTTCTTGCCTCCCTTGTCAAAGATTAATTGACCATAGGTGTCAGGGTTTATTTCTGGATTCTCTATTCTGTTCCATTGGTCTGTCTGTCTGTTTTGGTACCAGTACCACACTGTTTTGATGACTGTGGCTTTGTAGTATTTCTTGAAGTCTGGGGGAGTTATGCCTCCTGCTTGGTTTTTGTTTCTCAGGATTGCTTTGGTGATTCTGGGTCTTTTGTTGTTCCATATAAATGTTTGGATTGTTTGTTCTAGTTCTGTGAAAAATGTCATGGGTAATTTGATAGGGATTGCATTGAATCTGTAGATTGCTTTGGATAGGATGGCCATTTTCACAATATTGATTTTTCCAATCCAGGAACATGGAATATCTTTCCATTTCTTTACATCTTCTTTGATTTCTTTGATTAAGGTTTTATAGTTCTCGGCATATAGGTCCTTTACCTCCTTGGTCAGGTGTATTCCAAGGTATTTGATTTTGTGTGGTACAATTTTAAAAGGTATCGTATTTTTGTATTCCTTTTCTAATGTTTCATTGCTGGTATACAGAAATGCAACTGACTTTTGAATGCTAATCTTATATCCTGCCACTTTGCTGAATTTATTAATCAGTTCAAGGAGTTTTGGGGTTGAGTCTTTAGGGTTTTCTATGTATAGAATCATGTCATCTGCATACAGTGACAGTTTTATCTCTTCTCTTCCTATATGGATGCCTTTTATTTCTTTTGTTTGTCTAATTGCTGTGGCCAAGACTTCCAAAACAATGTTGAAGAGCAGTGGTGAGAGTAGGCATCCCTGTCTTGTTCCAGATTTGAGTGAGAAGGCTTTCAGTTTTTCTCCATTGAGAATTATATTTGCTGTGGGTTTATCATAAATGGCTTTGATTATGTTCAGGAATGTTCCCTCTATACCCACTTTGGCGAGGGTCTTGATCATGAATGGATGTTGAACTTTGTCAAATGCTTTTTCTGCATCTATTGAGATGATCATATGATTTTTGACTTTTTTTTGGTTAATGTGTTGTATGATGCTGATTGATTTGCATATGTTGAACCATCCTTGTGAACCTGGGATGAACCCAACCTGGTCATGGTGTATAATTTTTTTGGTATGTTGTTGGATTCGGTTGGCTAAGGTTTTGTTGAGAATTTTTGCATCTATATTCATCAATGATATTGGCCGATAGTTTTCTTTTTTGGTGGTATCTCTGCCTGGTTTTGGAATGAGGGTGATGGTGGCTTCATAGAATGTCTTTGGGAGTATTCCTTCTTCTTCAACCTTTTGAAAGAGTTTAAGGAGGATGGGCACCAATTCCTCTTTATATGTTTGATAGCATTCGCCTGTGAAGCCATCTGGTCCTGGACTTTTATTTGTAGGGAGTGATTTTATGACCTCTTCAATTTCATTTCTAGTGATCGGTCTGTTCAGTTGGTCTGTTTCTGCTTGATTCAGTTTTGGCAGGGTGTAAGATTCTAGAAAATTGTCCATTTCTTCCAGATTGTCAAACTTGTTGCCATATAGTTGTTCATAGTATTCTCTTATGGTTTTTTGTATTTCTGCTGTATCCGTTGTGATTTCTCCTTTTTCATTTCTAATTTTGGTTATTTGGGTTCTTTCTCTCCTCTTTTTAGTGAACCTGGCCAGGGGTTTGTCAATTTTGTTCACCTTTTCAAAGAACCAGCTCTTGGTTTTATTAATTTTCTCTATTGTTTTTTGAATCTCTATTTTATTGATTTCTTCTTTGATCTTTATAATTTCCTTCCTTCTGCTGACTTTAGGACTTTCTTGTTCTTCTTTTTCTAATTCGTTTAGGTGGAGGGTTAAGTTGTCAAGTTGAGATCTTTCTTCTTTTTTGAGAAAGGCCTATGTTGCTATGAACTTCCCTCTGAGCACTGCTTTCACAGCATCCCATAGATTTTGAGAGGTTGTGTCTTCATTTTCATTTGTTTCAAGGTAGTTTTTAATTTCCTTCTTGATTTCCTCATTGACCCATTGGTTTTTTAGTAGCTCGTTGTTTAGTCTCTATGGAGTAGGTTTTTTTCTCTTTGCTTTTCCCATGGTTGATTTCTAATTTCCTGGCATTGTGGTCAGAGAAGATACTTGAGATAATTTCTACGCTCCTAAATTTATTGAGATTCACTTTGTGTCCCAATATGTGGTCGATTCCTGAGAATGTTCCATGAGCATTTGAGAATGTGTATTCTGATTTTTTGGATGTAGTGTCCTGAAGATATCAATTAAGTCTAACTTTTCTATTGTTTCCTTTAGGATCTCTGTTGCTTTATTGGTTTTCTGTCTAGAGGATCTGTCCATTGATGTGAGGGGGGTATTAATGTCTCCTACTATGATTGTATTCTCATCAATATCTCCCTTTATGTCTGTTAATATTTGTTGTATGTATCTGGGTGCTCCTATATTTGGGGCATATATGTTGATGATAGTAACATCCTCTCCTTGGATGGATCCCTTAATCATTAAATAGTGTCCTTCGTTGTCTTTCTTTATGTCTTTTGTTTTAAGGTCTATTTTGTCTGATATGAGCGTTGCGACTCCTGCTTTTCTGTCATGTCTATTGGCATGAAATATTTTTCCCCACCCTTTCACTTTCAATGTATACGTATCTTTTGTCCTAAGGTGAGTTTCTTGTAGGCAGCATATTGAAGGTTTTTGCCGTTTTATCCCATCAGCCACTCTGTGTCTTTTGATCGGAGCATTCAGTCCATTGACATTTAAGGTGATAATTGATAGATGATTATTTATTGCCGTTTTAAACCTTGTGTTCCAGTTGATTCTATGGTTCTCTAGTCTTCCTTTCTTTTCTTGGTTGGATGGTCTCCGATTATTTTCTGCTTGAGTGTTTTTGTTTTTTTTCTCTTTTCATTGTTTGCGAATGCAGTGTTTGGTTTTCGCTTGTGGTTGCCCTGTTTTTTAAGTATGTAACCCCTTCGCATAATTGTGTGTTTTAGCCTGATGGTCCTGTAAGTTCAAACACTTCATTACAATATTAAAATTAAGAAGAGAAACATACAAACAAACAAAAAGGGTTATTTACTTCCTAACATCCCTTGCCCACATTTTATGGTTTTGATGACTCTTTTTTATTTTTTTCTTTTTAATTTTATTTTGTTTGAAGCATGTTCATGATTAAATCTGTATGCTGGCTTATTTGAGTGACTGCTCTCTGATTGCAGATTCCTCAGTCCTAGTTCTTCCTCTTCTTCTTCTTTTTTTTTTCTTTTCTTTTTTCTGCCCTTTCCTTCCTTTCTTTTTGGTTTAGAGAAGCCCTTTCAATATTTCCTTTAACCTGGGTTTTGTGTGGCTGTATTCTTTAAGTTTTTGTTTGTTGGAAAAAAATTTTATTTCCCCTTCTATTTTAAATGATATTCTTGCTGGATAGAGTATTCTAGGTTGCATATTTTTTCCCTTTAGCACTTTAAATATCTCTTGCCTTTCCCTCCTGGCCTGTAGTGTTTCTGTAGAGAAATCAGCTGATAATTTTATGGGGGTTCCCTTGTAGGTAACATTCTGCTTTTCTCTTGCTGCCTTTAGGATCCTCTCTTTATCACTAACTTTTGCCATTTTTATTATGATGTGTCTTGGTGTGGGTCTGTTTGGGTTCAGTTTGTTTGGGGCCCTCTGTGCTTCTTGTATCTTGAATCCAGTATCCTTTAGATTTGGGAAGTTTCCAGCGATAATTTCTTCAATATATTTTCCATCCCCTTATCTTTTTCTACTCCTTCTGGAATTCCTATTATGCGTAGATTGGCCCGCTTTATATTATCCCATAGGTCTCTTATATTGCTTTCCAGTTTTTTGATTCGGTTTTCTGTCTGTTGACCAGATTGAGTGATTTCCATTATTCTATCTTCCATATCACTGATTCGTTCTTCTGCATTATTCATTCTGGTTTTTACTGCCCCTAGTTCAGTTTGCATCTCTGCAAATGAATGTTCTAGTTTTTCTTGGCTCCTCCGTATATTTTCTAGTTCCTTTCTGAGGGCATCTGCATTACTGTTCATATCTTCTCTTAATTCCTTCAGTATTTTCAGTATTTCTCTTTTGAACTCCAGTTCTGTCAGACTGCAGAGATCTGTTTCATTGTTGACTGTTTTAGGTGAGTTCTCCTGTTGGTTTGACTGGGGGTGGTTTCTCAGCTTCTTCATCTTGCTTGTTGTTTTCTTTCTCCTGAGGGAGTTGTACTCTCCGTGATTGGGCAGTGTTTGCCTTGTCACTGCCGTGGAATATTTCCTGAGGGCTGGCGTTGTTGGTCAGTCTTTTTGAGGCAGTGTGGCTTTTCTGGAGTGTTGATGGGGCTAACAGTGTTTCTTTGAAGCAAAGGAGGACTTCCTGAGGGCAGACAGGACTGGGAGGTCCACCCCACGATGGTAGCAGATTTCACTTGGTCATGCAGAGCTTGCTGTGGTGTTTTTAGGCTATGGGGTTCTTGCAGGGGGTTGGCGGTGTTGGTCAGCTGTTCCTCAGGAGTGAAGCACCCCCTCGGGCTGGAACAGTTATCTGGGTCACTGAGAACCTAAGAGGCTCTTCCCTGGGGCAGCCCAACTCAGAAGGACAGCCTGAGAATGTAGGCGGATCTTTTCACAATCTGGCCAAGCTTGTTGCAGCTTTTCTGGGCTGCAGGGGCTCTTCCAGGGGGCTGGTGGTGCTGAGCAGCTATTCCGTGGGAGTGGGGCACCCCCTGGGGGCTTTGGCAGGTAGCAAGGCCATTGGAGACCCAGGAGGCTCCTCCCCGGGGCAGCCTGACTCAGAAAGACTGTCTGAGATCTTTTCCCAACTCGGCCAGGCTTGTTGCAGCTTTTCTGGGCTGCAGGGGGTCCTGCCTGGAGCTGGCAGTCCTATGCAGCTGGTCCACTAGGTCTCAGCACCCCCTGGGGGCTTGGGCGGGTTGCAGGGCCATTGGAGACTCAAGAGGCTCCTCCCCAGGGCAGCCTGACTCAGAAAAACCGTCTGAGATCTTTTCCCGACTCGGCCAGGCTTGTTGCAGCTTTTCTGGGCTGCAGGGGGTCCTGCCTGCAGCTGGCAGTCCTATGCAGCTGATCCACTAGGGCACCCCCTGGGGGCTTGGGCGGGTAGCAGGGCTGTTGGAAACCCAAGAGGCTCCTCCCCAGGGCAGTCCGACTCAGAAAAACCATGCGAGAATTAGGCCGATCTATTCACAGCCTGGCTAGGCTTGTTCTAGCTTTTCTGGGCTGCAGGCCTTTTCTCGGGGGCTGGTGGTGTTTGGTGCTGCTCTGCGGAAGTGTAGCCCCTCCAAAGGGCAAGCAGGCCTGTGCAGGGACAGCCCCTGCGGTGGTAGGCTTCAGGCAATTGTTGAGGCCAGCCCTCCTGGATGGCAGGCAGCCCCAGGTCCGGTGAGAGCGTAGGGGGTGGCGGGGGTGGGGGGAGGGAATGCACTAGGAAGCACAGCTTTCTGCTAGCTAGCGGGCCTGTAAGCTTGCTGTGGCGTGGGGGGTATTCTATGGGGACCCACCCCTTCTTCTCTCCCCTCCCCAGCACAGGCGCAGACCAGGCTCTTCTCCCAGGTTCCCTCTGATGCGGCTTTCCACTTTACCGCCCCTAGAGTATTGTTCCCTTCCTCTGCAACAGCTTTGTTTTGTAGTCTCCCAGGCAGTCTCTGCCCCGTCAAATGGTTTCTAGACCTCCCAAGCAGTTTCTGCTCCACCCCGTCCCCCCAGCCTGGGGACTAACCTCCGGGGCCGAGGTCTTGGTGCCCAGCCCCCACCCAGGCCTCCCCAGGCCCTTTCTCAGGGATTAACCTTCAGAGGCGAGGTCTTGGTGCCCAGCCCCCACCCAGGCGTCTCAATTTTTGGTGACTGTGCCCGTAGTTCAGATGGCCCGTTGGGTTCTTGATCGGCTTTTCTGTACTCCAACTTACTGCTACACTCTTCTGTGCATCTGGAGATTCCTCCGGTTCGTTTGATCTTTCCCCTGGTAGGTGACTTTCCAGGGTGCGGGATCCCTTTCTCCTCCGCAGTTCCCTTTCGGGAGCATCCGTCCTGCTCGGATTCACCTTCTCTCACTCTCCTCTTTTCTCCCGTTCTGCCCAGTAATGTCACGAACTTCTTGCCATTATTGGAGTTTAGGTTCCTCTGCCAGCGATTGGTTGCTGTTCTGTGCGAGTCATTTATTCTGTAGATGTGCTTTTTTTGTTGTGTTTGTGGGAGAGGGCGAGCGTGTCTCCCTACTCCTCCACCATCTTGTCCTTTCTCTACCCCTGCTTTCTTATCATTTCTGTAGGTGAATAAAAGTGTCATGTTTTGAGGATGGTATTTACAAATATGATGAGGGAATTAGAGATCATAAAGAAAAGTCAGTCCATTTGGTGGATAAAAATAAAAAGTTTTGTGTGGTAAAAATTAAATAATTAAAATTGGATGAAAGACACATAATTGGGGAAAGGATTTGTAACATATATGACAATGTAAGGATCTCCAAAAATTAAGGTTAAATAAAAACCTAAAAGGAAATATTGTAAAGATGAATTTCTGAACCAAAGATATAAAAGATTATAGACTTGGAGAACTCAAAGTTTTGGTAATGGTGGTGGTAGGAGGTGAAGAATAAAAAAATTTTTGCTTTTGGATAATTTAGTCATGCAAGGGAGACATTGGGTAGGTTTTAATTTATATTTCTCCCTTTCCCCTTTTGTTCAGCTAACTTCAGAGGTTAGCTTAATTCACTCTCTTAGGAAAACCTTCCCTGATTTTGCCACCATGTTAGTTCTATTATACATCCCATTGCATTCTTCTGTAATTAATTCCCTTGCAAATATTGCAAGTATCTGCACAAGAGAAGTCTAAGATCTAGTACTCAGGAAGGTGGTAAATATTGGTGAGATCTTCCAGCAGTCACTGTGGCCTTTGCATTTGGGTTTGACTTCTAGTGTTGAACTATTGCCGTTAAAGTCTATTAAGAAAGAGGAAGTCACAATCCCAGTCTTGGTGAAATTGGGTTACCCTGAAGACTGAGACATGTGGAAATATTGCAAATTCCTGTTATGGTAAATCTTAATCACAGAGGAGAATGTTGACTAGTTAAACTTGAGCAAAAGATCTGAGAGAGTCTAACAGAGGTGACCATATATTGAATCCATTGACTAAAGTAAGACTCCTTAAATTCATAAGGCATAGAATGAAATTTTTCTCAGATTCTGGAGAGGACTTAACCTCTATAGTAAATTGTCACTAATTATTGGAATTGTAGGACCCAGTAAAAGGGAGCAAGTTGGATCATTATACCACATCCTCCCAAAACCACCACAAAACTTAATTATTTGGTTTTGTGTTAGGTGTTTGAATTTTTACTTTTCTGGTTATTGGTTGGGTGTTTTCCATATTTATGGAGCCTTGGTTTGAATACATTTTTTTCTATAAATATTTGTTACCAGTGAATGGCACTATATTTGTAGAAGCCTTGAAATGGAGCTGGAACAATTGAAACATGGGCCTTGTTTTCCAAGTGACATTATTTCCAGTTGCAGAGGAGTGGTATTATGTCTGTGTTTGGCTAATGTCTTCATTAATGGCGTTGAAAAGAATTTAAATGGCATGTTAATTAAATTTGAAGTTATAGTAAAGGATAAAATGTTGTGAACATTATTGAGAATCCAAATAATAACCTCTCCAGGAGAGGTTAAGGATGTAAGCAGACAAGAAAGCCAGATTTAACCTATCAAGTAGAAGCAATCATGCAGGGAAAATTATCAAAAATAAGATATTTTAGTCTAAGGAGAGTACTGACTGGAAGTCAGCCATGCTGTGAGCATTTGGCAGTCACCAGAATAGAATTAGCCTAAATAAAATACTTGAGCAAGGAATGAAAAGATTCACACTGAATTTCTAACTTTTCTCTAAAAAAATAAATTTTACTTTGAAGTGTTGTTTTAAGTACTGGTGTACTCCATGGACAAAGGGTCACAGACTCTAGAGATCTCATCATCAGTGTTCCATAACTTTTATGGAAGTGGACAAAAATCTCTGTACCATGGATGGAATTAGTTATGTAAAGAAAATCTGACCAGCAATTCCATGTCTTAGAGAGTACTTTGGAAAAAGGTAAATGATGAGATTAATCTGCATTTTAGTGGTTGTTTCTCAGAGACCACTTGCTTTAGGACAACCAGGAATGCTTTCTAAAATGCAGAATTCTAGGTTTTACCCCAGACCTACTGAAATAGAGTCCATGGATATGGGTACATGGGATCCACATTTTAAACAAGGGCTGTTTTTCTTTCCTTTTATGTAATAATTTTGGGAACCACTGTTTTATATTGTCAGGACATGGCACTAAAATGTGATGAGTGGAAAGTACAAAATAGGAATAACATTTTAACATAGAAATCTTGTTATACTGACTTGGAATATAATTGTACAGATTATCAGGAACCCCACACATAGAAAGGAGAGGTATAGTGTTATCAGAATTACAGTGTAGAGCCTCACAAATTGGGTACTGCACAACTCCATGGGACATCATTCATAGATTACGATATGAATGACATTCCCTAGAGTTGTGCACTGTAGACCCTGAATCAGTCTACAGATATTCCCATTTAGTACTAGCATGATTCTCTTTTGGAGATGGGAAATTGGTTAGCCTCTATCACACTCCAAATGAAAAGACTTAGGTTTTTTCTTGATCTATAGTCATTGAATTTACAAATTTGATATTCAAGGTACCTTATTGCTGAGATAGGGATGCCACCAGAAATAAGTATATATCCTGTTACAGTATTGTACAGTCACATTTTCATTTATAATTTATTCTCCTATTATTTAGATTTTGGTGAACCATAGTTTTATAGCTTATAGAGTCAAGGTTGATATCCTGGACTAAGAAAGATTCCACTAAAACATATCGATCTCACGAAGGCCACCCTGAGACTATCAGACAGCTTTGCCCTTGTCATGACTACAGCTACCATGCTGTCATAGTGTATATTTTATATTGTGAAGAAAAAAAAATCGTGTTTAATAAGAAAAGTTGGAGACAGCTTGATGAGCCATAGATTCCATTTAGAATTTTTCCCTCATAGGCATTTTTTTTTTTGCACCTGCAACCAGATTGTAACCTTGAGAAGAATCTTATGCACAAAATTAGAGGCCACAGTGGAAAATTTACTTCGGAGAGTAGGTCATCAAAAGAGCATGCTGAGTCCAGATGCAGAGGAAATTAGAACCTTTGTTTGTTCTCTCTTCGAGGACAATTGTGCCCTCTGTGAAAATTACATAGCCCCTCCTGACACTGTTTGAGGGGGAGAGAAGCCCATTAACAAAAGAAGTAAGGGAGATATTGGAGCACAAAATTGGGAGGAGGAGTTAGGAAAATAATCGAGTTTAAAAACTGCCGAGTCATTAGGACTGATTGTATGAGCTGGGAAATAGGAAGGAGAAAGAAAATATGTTGCCTAAGCTAAGAGAGCAGATGGAACTTGCTGAAATAGTGACTAATAGGTCATGACTTCACTCATAGGTTTCCTTTCTCCTGAAAATCATCTTTACTTGACCCTACTGACCTTTCTAGATTCCTCTTTATTTCTTTGCTTCCTTTTACAACTAAACTCTTTACAGGTTGACTTTCTATCATTACCACCCAGTCTCTCCTCAACCTTTAACTTAAATGCATTTCATCAGAACTTCTTCCCACAATTCTACTAAATCCATACTCCTAAAACTCATCAATACCTTATCAAACATTTATTTCCAGGTCCAAATCTTTTTCCCAATCTGTCTCTGCTTTTATAAATATCTGCTGAAATTTTCCTGTAAATGTAATAGCAACAACAGCAAAGGCAAAAACAGCAAAGGCAACACCAATAACAATAAGACAGATTATTTATTGAGCACTGCCTGGCACTGTTCCAAGTGCTCTGCATGTACTGACTCATTTGATTCTCTCAATGACTCTATGAGGCAGGTGCATTCATTATCCTTATTTTGAAGATGAAGTAACTTCAGAGAGGATTCATAACTTCCCTAAGTTCATATAAACTAGTAAGTTGTGGAGCTAGGATTTGAATTTAGGTACTCTAAATGGTTGACCACTTGTAAACTAGCTTTCTGTATGCCATGCCACTTCAAATTCAGTATATTGAAAATTAAACTCCTAAATCCCCATCCCTAACCCTAAAGAAGTCTCTTTAATGAAACTTTCTCTACTTCTTTAATGAAATCACCATTTCCCTAATTCCTAACATCGTTGTCTTTAAGCATGCATCATATAAAACATGGACTTTTCAGAGTTCTGATTTACCATTGCATGAGGATGTTTATTCATCAAAAACTGCACAACTTTTAATACTGAATGTGCTTGCTCTAACATGATACACATAGGTCTGTGAACCTGAATTCATAGTTCTTAAACATTATAGATTTATTTTAATGCCTTCATGCAAATAAAATTGAATTTTAAATACTTAGCCAGAGTGGTAATATTTGGCAAAAATTCTTTTGCCTTTGCTTTCTTTTAGTAATTCCCTAGTGTTTTTTCAGGCATGTAAAAACTCATAACTTTGTCTGAAGAAAAAGGCCTCAAATATCTTTTTCCAGATAAAAAGTTATATAATTGAATAGTGTTTTAACTTAAAATCTCTCTGGTTTGAACTAGATAATAGGTTAAATGTGGGGATGGAGAGTTGTTATGGCTAAATAATTCCTATGGCAAATAATATTTTAATCATCCAGACATTTCTTTCCCTTTCACCATGTTTGTAAACTCACAGGACTTTGGCATAGGGCAGATCGACCATTTCTGTATTTGGATGACTTTTTCATTTTTGTGCATAGTTTGGTGTTAGACAACCTTTATATTTTAGCATTGTTTATAGAGCAAGGCATCAAACAGGGAGCTACTATGTTAAAAGATTGACACAATTCTGCCCTTAAGTAAAGCTGAATTCCAAAAGAGAAGTCATTTACTTACTATCAATAGTTTTAAATTACCACGAATTCTGGCAATAGTCCTATTCTCTAGTAAAGGGAACTTAAGTAACCATTGGCCAATAGTTCAACACTAAGTACTTTTGCTAAGAATGTCATTTTAACTTTGTACAATGACTGAGACTTTCCTTGCTTTGTTTTCTATGACCAGGTAGGTCCCCACCTCCTTTTCCCATATTCATAAGTAGGCCCCTATTTTCTCCTCTGCTTGGTCCTCTGCTAAGTACTCAGATTCTTTTGAAATTCTATTCTTGCATTATCTTTATCATTATGTATTCCCAGAGATTAGAATCTAGTCCCAGAACTTCATTTCCTTGATAAATGCTACCTGATTTCTCTGACACACCCTGTTTATGTACCTAGACCTCAGGACTTCTGCATATGGCCATGCAAGCTGTACACTGCACAGCTCCAGGAGATACCATTGTGCAGACTGTAATGTGAATGGTGCCCCTGGAGTGGTGCAATGAGGCGGCCCTAACTAGATCTTTGCCTATTATGTGCTGACAGACTACCCTCCCTTTCCGCCTTTTGTAACACCTTGTTTCACCTATGTCAGGGAAATTTGCCTAGTTTTATTACTAGACCTCCCAGACTTCAATTTTCTGCCTTCTTGGACCACCTATTAATGCCTGCTGTTTAAATAGTACTGCCAATGATTACAAATGTGATCTTTTTTAAACATCAAAATTGCACAGGAAAAAAGTTGTTAGAATGACAAAATCACAAAACTCAAGGGTCCATGAAATAGCTAGTTGTCAAAGTTCTGATTTTCACTCTGTTCATTTGAGAGCCTATATACACATATGATGCCTTAGTAGATCAAAATATTTTTCTCATTATATTAAATTTCAGTAAGAGTACTATTTTGCATTTATACCTTCAGATAAGTCAAACAAATCTAGACTAATTTTGTCTTTAATAATTCACATACATGTGAATGTTTTTTTAGAAGGTCTAAGAACAGAATCCGAAAAGAAATTGGATTCTTTCTATAATTTCACTTAAAAAATGTTTGACTGAAAGGAGTAGACCATAGTAGATAGTATGTATTCTGTGTGGACATGGAAAACTTTGATCAGGCTGTGTTTATATGGTCATTTTGAACACTATGTTAAAAAGAGCTTAAAGTGGGATACTTTCAGGATTGTTGTGAGAAAGCATATTACCTATGCATCATATAAGTCAAATACTGTACTTTTATAATTAACTGTTTGGGAGAAATCCACACATTTCCTCAAAGTGAGTTGCTAACCAGTTCTGTACCAAATGAAGTTTCCAAAGTGTGGGGATTAGTTGAAAACTACAAATCAGTAAGTCTGTTGGCAATCAGCCTATGATTTCCTGAAAGTAAGAAGTTCATAGCAGTGGATCATGCCTTTTCATTCCATTACCAACCATAATGACCTCCAAAATATAGTTAAGGACTTTACTCCAAAGGCTATTTTCTCTCAACTAGCTTGAAGCAAATTTCATTTTTCTTTTTAAAAAATGTGAAGGTGAAAGGCATGGAAGAAGTAGGAACATCCTCATTGACTAGATAGAGAGTGACACAGTGGTATCGTTTTTTGTCTCATATAAACTCCCTCATTGATGGCACGTTTTTTGATTGTTCTGTGTTTTTGAGAAATGTCTCTGATCAATATGGGCTAAGAGCATAGATTCATAGCAGTCACACTGCTCTGAAGCATATAACTGGAACATGATATTCTCTAGCCTGCTTACTATAAATGATAACCAATACCATCATATCTTTGTTTAAAGTTTATTAAGTGGGATAGAAATCACAAATATCTAAGATCCTTGCTGCTTCAATGATTAAGCTGAGCTCTTTTTTTTCCTTTCAGCCTCCATCTCTAATTCCCCAAAGGCAGCTTTATTGTATTAGCAAATTCTAGCTAGCTTGCTTCATTGAAGTTTATGATTTTGAAGCAATAGCAATCTGAAGCAAATTTGGTGGTATGGAAAACTATAGCAAGAAGCCCTTCCCTTTATTTCTTGGTAACAGAACAGAGTAATTATTTTTCCATGCCAAGAAACTTTATTCAGAATATACCCTTTTGTTTTAGTTAGTGAAATGACCAAATAAGGGAGTATTTAGTGCCCAAAGCTAGAGTTATCCATGTTTTATCAAGTGGCATTCAAAGAGGAGCACTTACTTTGGTTTTATAAGCTCTAATGGACATTTTCCTAGGTAGTAAATTGGCCCAGGGCTCAAGCCAGGTCGAAGAGTCCAGATTTAAATCTGGAATTTGTTGTTTAAACTAGAGCCTAAAAATGGCTTTAGGAACTAAGAAGGTCACAATTTTGTAGAGTCTAGAAGTGGGATTTTAAGTAATGGTAGGGTCTGTAGTGAAGTGGAGAGTTTATCTCACTTTTAAATAAATTCAAATGAGCTTGTGACATTGTTTAATGGATTTTACATTATATATATATATCCTCATACAGCAGCTTATTACAGTATGGTAATAAAGAACCAAGCTAGTAGGGTATTAAAGCATATTAAAGGGTCTGAGAAATACTGTAGTCAATAAACCTGCTTAACCAAGAGTTTCTCAAATGTGACAACAGGATCCTCCTTTCTTTTTATATCATTATTCCATCCCCTTTATGCATCTGCATCTAAGCATGACTGTTTGGCAAATGCACAATGCTTATTTACTTCATGTGGGATTTTAATGATCTATGGGAAGCTGTTTAATAAATACTATACTTAGAGAAACCTACTTAAAGCAACCATAAAAGCCAAGCAGTCAACAATTGAGTAAAGTGTACTCTTAGATGCTATATAATAGGCTCTGAGTATGCATATTCTGAAATACTAAACGTTTGGGCTGTCAGTTCCTAACTATTTCAAAGTCCTTTTAAAATAGATGCTTTCAAGTTGAAATTGGTCCTAATATAAGGTGACACATGGCTTTGTAATATTTCTCATCAGCTAAAGTGATCTAGTCCATTGGTTAGGGAATAGGCTAAGCTGTTATAATAAAGAGTCCAAAACTGTTGTTCCATTACAAGAGAAGTGATTTTCTTTCACACAGAACAGTCTAAGGCTATCCAGATCAAGTAGTTTGTCCTTAAGAAGATGACCCAGGAGTTGCACACTGCACTTCTGTCCACATCTCATTGCCTAGAACTTAGTAATGTGGGCATGCCTAATTGCAGGCAGACTGAGAAATATAGTTTCTAGCTGAGTAGCTTGGTTCCCAGCAGCAACTGAGAGCAGGAAAGAATGGGTACTAGGGGATGTTTAGCAGTCTCTGTTATACTAGGAAACATTTCTGGTCATAGTACAACAGATTAAAATGTAAGAGAGCTAACTTCTAAGAAAGTAGTTTGTTTAAAATTCAATGAATATCTGTAGAAAGGAAAAATCATTTGGTCATTTGATGAGCACAATGATACAGATAGAGGCAAATATATTTACTGAAGAGGCAAGACATTATGATTTCTCTTTCTCTTTTGTGTTGGTAGACAGTTAACCTGAATGAACTGCTGGTACACATTTATAATTACTCAGTGCTAAGATATTAGGAACTTTCTTTGTGTCAGGCACTGTATTGGAGATACCCTGATGAATAACACATGGCTATTGTCCTGGAGATGGTCATAATACAGTGAGTCTATATGGTGTTGGATAATCCCAGAATATTAAACATGGGTGTTTTTGTCTCGTTCCCCAAAGTAAAATAGGAAAGTAACAGAAAACTTTTGATGAGTGAGGTCAGAGGAAGAAATTCCTACTGCTGGTATAAGTAGGTAGCTAAATAAGTTTTCATTTTTTCCTTTGTCCTGAGAGGAATTGCTTTTTCTATTTTTAGCAATAATGCTTATATTTTCTTGCAAGTCTCCATAGCAATGAAAGTCTCAAGAAGAAAGACAGAATATATGACTCATTAACAGAAGACACTTCTAAATAAGAGTGATATGTGATATAAATAAGAGTGAGTTCCACATTTCCATGGGCCTATAATGCAGTATACTATAGGACTTGGCTGGGAGTCAGGAAAACTAGTTCTAGTATTATCTCTCTTGTCTCAGTTTTATAAAGTGTATAATGGGGATAATGAAACTTGTTCCACCTATTTCATATTCTATGAGGTTTTAGTAAGTTAATATATGGGAAAATACTTTGTAATCCCTAAAATAATACGCATTTATTAAGTATTATTGCTGTACCAAAACTTTGTGACTCATATCAGGATATTTGGTATCCTTATCATAGAGAACACTCTGGTTATAATTCCTAAATAGATCTTGATTCCCTTCATAATTTATATATAGGGGATGAAGACCAATGACAAGAGATGAAGTTGAAGGGTAGGTGGAGATTATGTAGGCCATGGCAACAACTTTGAATATTTTCCCAAGTGCACTGGTAAGCTATTGAAAGGTTTAGAACAGGGAAGTAGTGTGATCTGACTACTCTGGAAAATCTACTCTGGCAATTTTTTTTATGGCTGTTTCCACAGCGTAATGGAAGTTCCCAGGCCAGGGATTGAATCCTAGCTGCAGCAGTAGCAATGCTGAATCCTTTAACCCACTGTGCTGGGCCAGGGATTGAATCTGTGCTTCTGCAGTGAACCTGAGCCACTGCAGTCAGCTTTTTAACCCACTGCACCACAACAGGAACTCCAACTCTGGCTATTTTGTAGAGAGTAAACTTCAGGAGGAAAAATAAAAGACAGGAATTAGAAATACTTGAAATACTTTTGAAATACTTTTATAGTGGTCCACACACAAAAAAATTTAAAAAAATATGGTGGTTTGGGTTAGATTGATGCCTGTGGGGTTGGAGAAGAGAGGATAAATTTTGGAAAACTGTTTATATACTGTAGATATAAACCAAATTATGTTGAGATGGGGTACTGAGTATAGATTAGGAATAGAGATAGGAGTTATAAATAGTTCTTCCAAGAAGTTATTTGTGACCTGGAGGAGAGAAATAACAAAACAGCAGGAGAAGTTTGGAAGTTATGTTTTTAAGGTAGGATAAATTAAGCTTACTTAAATGCTGATGAAAAGGATCTAGTAGGAAGAAGTTGAAGACAAAAGAGAGTTAGAGGATAGTCAAATTAATATATTTTCTGAGAGAAGATGGGATAAAAAGAACAAATGAAAATATTAGCCTTAGAAAAGGTACTTCTTTTGTTGTAGTAAGAAGGTAGAAGAAAAGGATGGGTATGAATGTAAGAAAAATTACAAAAATAGTCATTGGAAAATAACAGAGTCCTCCATCTTATTCCTGTTGGTTTCTATTTTCTGTGAGGTGGGAGGCAAGTTAGCCTACTGAGAGCAAATGGTCATGTAGTGGGATCAGTAATGAGAGAGAGAGCGAAAAAAAGAACAAGAGCAAACACCAGCCTAAGACAATCCTGTCTTTGGCCCTATGCTTTTTCTCCTTGATTATCTCTAGAATTGTCTTCTTTTTAAAAGTTGAAACATATTTAACATGTAACATTGTATAAATTTGTGGTATACAACATGTTAATTTGATAATTTATACATTTAATATGGTTTCCATTATAGCAATAGTTAGCACCTCTATCATGCCACATGATTATTTCTTTTTCTGTGGTGGAAGTAAGTAAGATCTAATCTCTTAGCTGTGGAGTGGAGTATGGAGTGGAGAAAAGGGAACCCTCCTACACTGTTGGTGGGAATGTAAATTGGTGTGGCCACTGTAGAAAACAGTATGGAGGTTTCTCAAAAAACTAAAAGTAGAAGTATATGGCCCAGCAATTCTATTCTTGGGTGTATATCTGAAAAAAACAAAAACACTAATTTGGAAAGACACATGCACCCCAGTGTTCATAGCAGAATTATTTATAATTGCCAAGATATGGAAGCAACCTAAGTGCCCATCAACAGATAAATGGATAAATTATATATATGTATGTGTATATATATATATATATATATATATATATATATATATATATACACACACACACAATGGAATACTTCTTAGCCACAAAAAAGAATGAAATTTTGCCATTTACAGCAACATGGATGGACTTGGAGGACATAATGCTAAGTGAAATAAGTCAGAGAAAGATAAACATTATATGATATCTTATATGTGAAATCTAAAAAATAGAACAAAAAAAAAGTCTCATAGATTTAGGGAACAAACTAGTGGTTACCAGTGGGAAGAGGGGAATGGGCAGTATAAGGATGGGGTATGGGAGGCACAAATCATTGGGTGTGAGATAGGCTACAAGGATGTATTACATAACATGTGGAATATGGCCAATATTTTGTAATAACTATAAATGGAGTATATCCTTTAAATTTGCATGAAAAAAGATCTAGTCTCTTAGCAAGTTTGATAATTATAATACAATATTGTTGTCTATAGTCACTATACTGTGCATTAGTTATCCAGGACTTATTTGTATACTAGTTGCAAGTTTATACCCTTAAACAATTACTGTTCTTGCTCCCCCCCCCCCACCCCTCACCCCTGCCCGTAGCCCCTGGTAATAACCATTCTACTCTGTTTTTATGACTTTTACTTTTTTAGATTCCACATATATGTGAGATCATACAGTTTTTGTCTTTCTCTGTCTGACTTATTTCAGTTAGCTTAATGTCATCAAAATCCATTTGTATCTTCTTAAATCTATGGTTGAAGAACAGTATCTCTCCTAATATGACAGTAGTTGTATTTTTGTCTTAGCATTACAGAGCATTGTCAGTTTTTTTTTTTCTTTTTCTGTCTATGCTGGGAGAGGTTGCATTAGGAGCATCTAGCAAAATATCATTTGAAACCTTTTCTGAAGATTTTTGTTTTCCTCAAATGAACAGATTCTTAACAGGCTATGTTCAAGTCCTAGATCTATAGCAGGCCTGTGAAAGACAATTAAATGCATTGGCAGCTCTGTAACCTTTTGCAGGTGACATATTATCAACATGTTTCTGCGCGTCTCTTTCCCTTGGTGCCTCTGTTAGAGAATCACAGGTAGGTGATCATTTTGTCTAATCCTAGGATGCATTTATGACGTTCCCAAAAGTACACCTATGCACCCATCTTAGATCTTGTTTAGCTTTTTTCTATAGTGTCTAGTTTAGGGCTAGGCTCTGATGATACTGCAATATTCTCAACTTCTCTTTCATTTTAGCTCCAGCAAATCATTGAGTGGACAATCAAGCCTTGGATAGCTTTGGTTCCTTAAGACAGTGTCATCATATCTAGATCTCTACCTTACTCTATTCTTTTCAAACAAGCCCTAAGACAACATGGTGTCCAGAACTATTGCTAAATTCCATTAACTTCTTTTCTTCTTCTTGGGGTATATCTGTCCCTTTACTTCCATTTAGTCTTCTCTTGTTTGTTTTCTTCTTCTTACATGTAAGTTTAGGTAGCTTTGGTATATTATGTGATTTTTCTGATTTTTCTGATACCACATTTTAAAATTATCATCCTATTTTGATATATTTTTTCTTTTTTCTGAATTCCATGGATATCTGTATCATATGTAAAATTATGCTAATTAATTAAAGTCAAGACTCTTAAGAAATCCCCTTGAACATTTACCTTAAGCATATTATACTTATTATTACTCTGTGGTTAAAAAGTCCCCAGTAACTCAATTCAAGCTAGTTTAAACAAAAAAGTAATTGGGTCACATATTTGGGAAGCCTAAAGGTAGACATCAGTTACTACTATATCTGGGACTCTATTTCTCTCTGTGCATCAATATCATTTTTGGAGAAGCTCTCTCCATGTGATGAGGAAGATGGCTATAGTCATCTCTAAGCCTACACTTTCACAGGTTGTAACTCATAAAGAGTTTTTCTCACTTTTAGTGTGCATATGGAAAATTTTATATACGAACTTTGATTACTCATGCTTGAGTCATGGGCTTATCCTTGAGCAAGGAATAAGATGTCATGATTGGTAGGGTCTAGGTCACATGCCCATCAATATGGTTAGAGGGTCAGGCACTATGATTAATAGTTCCACTAGAACCATTTATATTGTGGATTATATAGTCCCTCCAAGGAAAGACTGCTAATAGACAAAATTAACATATTTACTATACATATGATACTATGTTTTACATAATATTGCCCTATATTCTTGGCTTTAAGAAGACATTTTTAATGAATTTTATTACATTTATAGTTGTACAGTGATCATCAGAACCCATTTTTACAGCATTTCCATCCCAAACCCCCAGCCCATACCCTCGCCCCCAAACTGTCTCCTTTGGAAAATATAAGTTTTACAAAGGCTGTTAGTCAGTATCTCTTCTGCAAAGCGGTTCATTGTGTCCTTTTTTTAGATTCCACATGTAAGCGATAGCATATGATGTTGGTGTCTCACTGTCTGACTAACTTCACTTAGCATGATAATTTCTAGGTCCATCCATGTTGCTAAAAATGCCATTATTTCTTTCCTTTTAATAGCTGAGTAATATTCCATTGTGTATATATACCACATCTTCTTGATCCACTCCTCTGTCGATGGGCATTTAGGCTGTTGCAAATCTGGGCTATTGTATATAGTGCTGCAATGAACACTGGAGTACATGTATCTTTTTGAGTCATGGTTTTCTTTGGATAGATGCCCAGGAGTGGGATTGCTGGATCGAAGGGTAGTTCTATTTTTAATTTTCTGAAAAATCTTCATACTGTTTTCCACAGTGGTTACACCAATTTACATTCCCACAACAGTGTAATAGGGTTCCCTTTTCTTCACACCCTCTCTAGTATTTATTGTTTGTGGACCTTTTGATGATGACCATTCTGGCCGGTGTAGGGTGGCACCTCATAGAGGTTTTGACTTACATTTCTCTAATAATGAGTGATGTTGAACATCTTTTCATGTGTCTTTTGGCAATGTGTATGTCGTCTTTGGAGAATTGTCTGTTTAGATCTTCTGCCCCTTTTTTGATGGGGTTGTTTGTTTTTTTGGTATTGAGTGGTAGGAGGTGTTTATAAATTTTGGAGATTAATCGCTTGTCAGTCTCTTCATTTGCAAAGATTTTCTCCCATTCTGCGGGTTTTCTTTTCGTTTTGTTTAGGGTTTCCTTTGCTGTGCAGAAACTTTTAAGTTTGCTTCAGTCCCATTTGTTTATTTTTGTTTTTATTGTCATTACTCTAAGAGGTGGATCTGAGAAGATATTGCTGTGGTTTATGTCAGAGAGTGGCCAAAGTTTTCCTCTACAAGTTTTACAGTATCCCGTCTTGTATTTAGGTCTTTAATCCATTTTGAGTTTATTTTTGTGTATGGTGTTAGGAAGTGTTTCATTCTTTTACATGTAGCTGTCTGGTTTTCCCAGCACGACTTATTGAAGGGGCTGTCTTTCCTCCATTGTATATTGTTGCCTCCTTTGTCATAGATTAGTTGGCTGTAGGTGCGTGGGTTTAATTCTGGGCTCTCTATCCTGTTCCAATGATCTATCTTTCTGTTTTTGTGCCAGTACCATATGGTTTTGAGGACTGTTGCTTTGTAGTATAGTCTGATGTCAGGGAGCCTGATTCCTCCAGCTCCATTTTTCTTTCTCAGGATGGCTTTGGCTATTCTGGGTCTTTAGTGCTTCCAAACAAACTTTAAAATAATTTTGTTCGAGTTCTGTGAAAAATGTCCTTGGTAATTTGATAGGGATTGCATTGAATCTGTAGATTGCCTTAGGCAGTATAGTCATTTTGATAATATTAACTCTTCCAATCCAAGAGCATGGTATGTCTTTCCATCTATTTGTGTCACCTTTGCTTTCTTTCAGCACTGTCTTATTGTTTTCAGAGTACAGGTCTTTTGTCTGTTTAGGTAGGTTTACTCCTAGGTATTTTATTCTTTTGGATGTGGTGGTAAACGGGATTGCTTCCCTAATTTCCTTTTCTGCTTTTTCATTGTTAGTATATAGAAATGCAATCGATTTCTATGTATTAATTTTGTATCCTGTGACATTGCCAAATTTATTGATTAGCTCTAACAGTTTACTGGTAGCATCTTTAGGATTTTCTATGTATAGAATTATGTTATTGGCAAACAGTGATAATTTTACTTCCTCCTTTCTAAATTGGATTCCTTTTATTTCTTTTACTTCTCTGATTTCTGTGGCTAGGAATTCCAAAACTATGTTGAATAGTAATGGCGAGAGCAGACATCCTTGTCTTGTTCCTGATCTCAATGGGAATTCTTTAGCTTTTCACCATTGAGAATGATGTTAGCTCTGGGTTTGTCATATATGGCCTTTATTATGTTGAGGTAGGTTCCCTCTCTGCCCACTTTCTGAAGGGTTTTTATCAGAAATGGGTGTTGGATATTATCAAATGCTTTTTCTACATCTATTGAGATGATCATATGGTTTTTATTTTTCAGTTTGTTAATGTGGTGTATCACACTGATGGATTTGTGGATATTGAAGAACCCTTGCATCCCTTGGATAAATCCCACTTGATCATGATGTATAATCCTTTTAATGTATTGTTGGATGTGGTTTGCTAGTATTTTGTTGAGGATTTTTGCATCTGTGTTCATCAGTGAAATTAGTCTTTTGAAAATCTTATTGAACCCTTATATAGAGCTTACTATGTATCAGACACTTTTTACTATTTTACAAATTTTAATTCATTAATCCTATAGTAACAATAGCTAGTATAATTATGTATATTTTACAAGTAAGGAAACAGGCATAGTGAGGTTGAGTATCTTGCCCATGGCCACATAGTCAGAGAGTAGAGAATCCCAAGGTTTGTACCCAGGCTGGCTAGACCCATTGTCCATGTGCTTAACCATCTCCTGCCATACACTATGATTATCCTTTGATACCTCCTTCCTGATCTACCTAGTTTGGTCACAAACTGTTGTTGAGTGTAACTTCTACCTCATTAATAAACTGCAACTATGTTTCCTGTTCTCAGTCTCTCCATCCACTGTTGTCATTCCATTCTTCCATCCCTGGTTCCTTGTTTGTGAGTTGTTTTCTTGTTTTTTTTTCTTTCTTTTTTTTTCTCATGGTAAATTATTATAGTATTTTAACTAATCTCTTTCCTTGAGTTTAATCCTCTGAGATATGTTTTCCAACTTCCTCCAGGATTTTTTTTCTAAGATATGTCTAATATTTCACTTCTCTGATTAAAAACATTAGTTTCCCCAAATTTTTCAAGTAGAATGTAAACTCTAGCACTGCCTACAAAGCCCTGCATAAGCTAACGTTTTTCTGATTTTTCATATACTGTTGCTGCTTCCATACTTGCTTGATTTTGCATACACACCTCTTGCCACTTTCCTACTTATATCTCACTTATCACCCACACTATCTAGCTTTATGATCTTTGGAGACTCATCTTACTCTCTGATCCCCTGTTTCCTCAACTATAAAACAAAGAGGTTAGGCTAGAATATCCCTATGTACCTGCCAGCCCTTACAAAATCTATGATCCTGATTCTTTGGTTATCAGCTCTTCCACTATGATATATTTAGCTTTCTGGATCCTTTTTCTGTAGCCACAATAACTGCTCCTGGATATAAATTTTAGCTATGTCCTTGAAGGGGAAAAATGTCTTAGTTTTTCTCTTTTTGTATTTTGAGAGTAATAGAGAATTTGAATGTACGTATTTCTTTTGTACACTATTTTTAAAAATTTTATTGGAGTATAGTTGACTTACAATGATGTATTAGTTTCAGGTGTACATCAGTCATATATATAAATATATCCATTCTTTTTCCCACATAGGTTATTAAAAACTATTGAGTAGATTTTCCTGTGCTATACAGTAGGTTCTTGTTAGTCATTTATTTTATACAGTAGTTGTACACTAATTATTTAAATGCTCTTAGATCGGAACTGTCTGATCACACAATTTTCTAATCTTTAAAAGGGGGGGATGAAGCTATTGCCAAAGAGTCAATGAACCCTAAAATCAAAGATTAGAATTCAGTTTAAAGTTTGGAATCCACAAAGTTTAAATAGTTTGTTAATAAATAAATTTCAATTATCATTGTTAATACCATATTCAGCTAAACTATATTCATTCGTTCTGGTGACTTACATAGTGATCCTTTTGTGTTAGCTAAATCGAAAGTCTTGCAGCTTTGACATATGCAAACACTAATTGACTCTGAAGGGCTGGGGTTTGTTTCTTGTCCTTTTTCAGAGTCAGTGTTTTCCAAATCACTGTTGCAGAAACAGCAGGACCTCAATGGCTAGTTGCTTTTGTGCATAGGAAAAATATGCTAATGAACTCAATCTGTGAAGGTATGAATGTATTTTGAATTTCCATTTAGGTTTTTTTTTTTTTAATATATGGTTTTCCTTCAAGGGTACTTGCCTCATTTGTGGAGAGTTTTCATAAAATGTGAGGATTGAAAAGGGGCCTGTAAACAAACTTTTCAGAAATGAAATTGGTTGCTTTTTGTTAAATCCAAAACAAATTGATCTCTCATACAATGCAATGCAAGGTTTTCTTGAACAGAATTAGAGACTATAGGAAAGAGGAGAAAGTGGAAAGGAATTTATCCCTTCCTCCTTCTTCCTGCTTTCCATTATTTGGCTTGTTTGACTAGTAACATCGGCTTTGGAAGTAAGTAGATCAGAGTATGCATCCTGATTCAGCTACTTCCTACCTGTGATTTTGGGAAAAAGTATTTAACCTCTTTAAGCCTGTTTACTCACAGTCAAGTGGGGATAATGAAAGTGCTTATCTTGTAGGATTTTAATAAAGATCAAATGACATAGTGCATGTTAAAAAGCTGAAAACAATGCAAGCAATCGGTACACATTAGCAGCTTTTGTTACTGCTGCTGTTCATGGATTAATGGGGAAGAAAATTTTATTTTATACCACACAGCAGATTTAATTTAAAATTACCTGTGTGATCTCTCTCTTCTCTTTTTAAATGTTCTACCTGTCAGTCCTCTGCCTCACTTCCCTTTTTTGTTCTCTTCCCTCTCACAGACTCTTAAATCTTCCCTGTTGCCTGAGTAACTCAATTTTTTCCTAAAGTGCTTTCCCAGTTAGCAAAATAAAGTCCTTATAGATCACCCAGTCTTGTCGTCTTAGAAAACAGCTCAGCAAACATTCAAGCATGACTTTTGTGGGGGTTTGCCCTTTCACCTTGTTGCTTTTGTGGTTCCATCCATCCCCACCCCACTCTTTAATGCCCCTTTCCCCATCCAATAAGCAAGTCTCTTGCTAAAGAAGGGATTCTGCTGCTAAGAACAATATTTCTTCAGTAGTATAATTATTATTATACTCAAAAGGCAGAGGATTTAGCTTTATCATATGTATTTTAAAGTGATTGCAGTGTTTAATGTGCTTTTAAGGTCTCTGATCACACACCAGGAGAGAACTTTTTAATTTTGGAAGAATGTGCTAACAAGTTAGTTTATTCTATGGTGACTTTTTAAGAAGTAAATATTAGAATATCAGTAACTTACAATGTTGTGTTAGTTTCAGGTGTACAGAAAAGTGAATCGGCCATAAATATACATATATGTCTTTTTCAGAATATTTCCCTATATAGGGTATCACTGAATTTTGAAACCAAACTTAACGGTTATCAATGGGGAAATGTTGAGGGAGGGATGGGTTGGGAAGTTGGGATTGGCATATACAAACTACTATATCCAAAAACCGATTGGTAACAAGGACCTGCTATATAGCTGGGGGAAATCTATGGTGATTTTTGACTCCTTAAATCTCTGTACTCTGAAGTTTCACAGAAGTCGCTTAGACCTAAGATATATAGAGATATACCTCTCTTCATTGGGCTGGTGTGGTTTAAGCCAGTACTAGAAAAAGCCAGCCCTGGATTCATATCCTACCTCAGACATTTACTGACTGTGTGATCTTGGACAAGTGTCTTAACTTCTCTGAACCTAATTGCTATCATCTATAAAATGGGGATAAAAATATCTACCTCAAAAGGTTATTTTGAGTGAATTCAATACAAAATCAAAATCCCTGATATATAATACACATAATAATTGTTTTTGTAATTATTCATAAATGTGTGTGTTTAAAAAATTCTCCCTTAAAGGAAATATGTCAAAATATGATCCAAAGTAATGTACAATCTACATCTGAGTATATGTGCTACTAGAAGTTAAAAACTGTCAAGAGTTAGGTGTGGCTGCTCTTGAAGCTACTAAGAAGTTGAGTCAACATGGACTTATTAAGAAATGTTCTCTTGACCAGCCTTTCTGTGCGGAATCACCATTGGCACTGGGAATGCATTGCGGCTCTGTTATGGAACTACACTGTGTTGAAGATTACTTTGTAGCAAGGTCTTGGTATTTCAACTTCTAAATCTTTTCTGTGATGCTTATGTTGGCCCTATCTAATGCTGAATTCTTCTTTGTTATAAATAAAGCGGTTCTCTTTACCAAAGAAAAATAAATCCCACAGCTTAAAATGGAGATGGAGGAGAAAAAAGTCACATCAAAATAATATTTTTTTTCCTCATGAAAATACAGCCTTTGCACATTGTCCCAAGCAAGCATTTGCCAGAGAATGCTTGACAATTAAATGTTGCCCCGCTTTTTTAGTGGTAGATCTTCAAAACAAAATAGCCTGTCAAGATGACAAATGAATGTAATGTAAGCTGATAAAACAAAACAAAACAAAACAAAAAACTAGCTTCAGACTCTTCTTATGTGAATAGCATGTTGTATATGGGATTTTATGGAATTTAATCAGATTTCTTTATAGTCACTGAAAAGAAGGAAACGCTTACTTTTAAAACCATTGGGATGATCTAACTCTCAGTTCTTGAGCATTTATTATCCTGAGACCTGATGGTTCCAATAATACTTGCTGCTTAGAACTGTGTAAAGGAATTATACCTTGTTTTGAATCAAGGTTCTCATTGCTCTTGATCTTTAATGCCATTGTAATTATCTTGGCCATCAGATGTTTGTCCTCAGAGTCCTTGAGCTTATCAACCCCGTTTGCTTTCTTAACTGTACCGAGGGGACACTCATCATTCAAATCTCAGTTTGAGCATCATTTTCTCAAGGAAACTTTCCCTGCACACACACAATAGATGCCCCTAGGATAAGCCCTAGTTGTTCCCTCTACTTTTCCTTCATAGTGGTTATCATATCATGTTGTTTTATTAAGTTGACCCATATGCAATTACTGCTTATGTTAGTCAAAATGGTCAAGTATTGGCAGTTTCATATGCTCTAACCTAAAATACTTATTTGTAGAGTTATTTAATTAATTTCTATTTCCCTTACTATACCATAAGCTCCATGAGGTCAGAAGCCAGTTTCTTTATCTCTGTGTCCCCAGTATCTAGCAAAATGTTTTTCATATAGCAGTTGCTCCATAAATATTCATTGAATGAGTGAATGAATGACTATCACCTGAATAAAAAATTTAGGAGCCAGATATAAACTCTTGAAACAAGTATCAAAATACTCCAGACTAAGACAATTATACTAGGATAAATATGCAATTATACTATGTGTAAGGAGGGGTGGGCAGCTTTATCATGGGTGGGAGAGACTATTTTTACAAGTAATTCAGCTTCTTCACAGTAGATAATCTTGTGTGCTCTAGGGTGGTATAACTTGCCTACCACACAGACACTCCCAAGTCAGAATTACTGTTGTATGTTTCTGTTATTGATGGATATCTGTCATCTCCTTCAGGAATTTTACACCAAAGCAAATGAATAAGAAGTTTGAACATAACTACTCTAGCTTTTTCTGACTCCTATTTCCCTGGCCAACCTTATCACTCACTATACTTTTTGATGAAGCTTGCACTCAAGCTAAACCACTCTGCTAGCTGTTCCCCACATGCATTTTTGGACTTCTGTTCATCTGTATCCTTGCTCATGGCCCTGTCTTCTATCTCTTGTCTTTTTCTTTCTGACTTACTTCACTTGGTATGATAATCTCTAGGTCATCTCTGTTGCTGCAGGTGGCATCATTCTTTTTCATGGCTGAGTAGTATTCCACTGTGTATATATATCACATCTTCTTTGTCCATTCATCTGTCTATGGACATTTAGGTTGTTTTCATTTCTTGGCTATTGTAAATAATGCTGCTAGGAACATTGGGGTGTATGTATCTTTTTAAATTAGAGTTTTGTCTGTATATATGCCCAGGAGTGGGATTGCTGGATCATATCACTACTCTATTTTTGTTTTTTTTTAAGGAACCTCAATACTGTTTTCCATAGTGGCTGTACCAATTTACATTTCCACCAACAGTGTAGGAGAGTTCCCTTTTCTCTATACCCTCTCCAGCATTTATTATTTTTAGGCTTTTTAGTGATGGCCATTCTGACCAGTGTGAGGTAGTATCTCACTGTAGTTTGGATTTACATTTCTCTAATAATTAACAATGTCGAGCATCTTTCCATGTGCTTATTGGCCATTTATATGTCTTTGAAGAATTGTCTATTTAGGTCTTCTGCCCATTTTTTGATTGTGTTGTTTGTCTTTGTTATTGAATTTTATGAGCTGTTTATATATTTTGGAAAATAAGCCCTTGTTGTTTGTATCATTTGCAAGTATTTTCTTCTAGTCTATAAGTTGTCTTTTCATTTTGTTTATGATTTAAAGGCATTGTGTTTTAATGCATAGGCATTTTACATAAAAAGAATTCTAGTGAAGGATGTAAACATAGTCTATAGTTAAACAGCTGACTCTAGATTCCACTTAGGGAAAAATGTTTTTTGGGGAAATTCCTTGGTAAGGATCTTGAGAGTGGAGGGTTGAATGTCTGAGAATGTGAGCTGGGGGCAAACATGGCATGAAAAGATTGCTAAGCTCCTTTGTGTAAGAAATTCTAACATAGGGCTATAAGTGGAGGTAGGAAGGGACAGAAATAACAAGATAGGAGAGAGAGAGGAAAGCAACATGGGGGAAGCCCAGAGCCTGTAGAAGGATGTGTCCAGTGACATAATATCAGTGGTAGGGTAGCTAAAGGACTTTTAAAAGCAAAAGGCAATAATATCCAATGTTTTATTTTTTTTATATAGCTATAATATAAAATCCTTTTCCCTTCTCAAACCTCTAGTAAAGTCTGTTATACCTATATAATTTTGTAGTTCAAATTACAAGGAATGAATTGGTGCAGGTTTAAAGGAAGTGTTGTTTTGCCCTATACTACCCCTACTGATGCTTTGTGTAGATTGGAATGTCCCATCAGGAGAAAAGTGGCTTAGGAGTTTCAAGAAGTGACTACAAAAAAGTGAACAGAGACCAAAGAGGCTAAGTAATTCAGACCAAAAGTTTTAACCTGTTTATATTAGAGTGGCCATTTGACAAGCTCCTGCTTTTTGCTAGAAACACAGTAAAAAAAGTAATGTTAGAAGTCTTGAAGGTGTTGGGAAGCCAACATCAAGGTTACCTAATACAATGTGATAAGTTCTATAATAGAGACATGATCAATGTCTTTTGTTCTAATGTGAATTGACATTTACATATAAAGTTCCCCATAGCAACCTTCAATTAAATTTTGATTCCAAACTAGGAGTCAGGAAATTCATGACTGTAGGAGACATATTTTCCCCCTGAAACACCTATTATCTTTCTTAGAACAACTTTGTCAATAACCTTCCTACAGAACTTAAAAACATTTCTGAGAAGATAGCAAGATTCATCAATAAAGAGTAATAACTTAGATACTTTTTCTGCCTCTTTCCAAGACTCAGCTTGTTTCTTTCTGGTATAGTATTTTCCAAATGAGTCATGACTATCTTAATTTGGGTTTTAGTGGTAGGGTACTATCCTCTAGTAATGTAATGAAAACCTGTTTTAACAGCATTTCATTATACTATTAGATATATCACGGATCAAGACCTCATCCCAAAATAAGATGACTTGGTATAGTAGAAGCCTGATACAATATGATTAACTTTGCAGGAGGCCTCATTCCTTTATCCCAAGACCAGCTTTTTTAAAGGAGTTCTACTGTATTGGTTTAATTGATTTGTTATGCTCATTAAAGGTATGTGCCTTAATTCTTGCTCTGTCTCTTTCTTTTCCATTGCAATGAAATGTAACCTCGAATTACCTTGGGGTGTTAATTGTTTATAATATCTTTCTATCTGGCAGACAGTTTTCCAGATTCTATTGTTGATTGCAACTCTGGTAGGGATAGACTAGTATGGAGGCCTGGAATATATGGAAGCAGAATATCTCTTTCTTGAGACCAAAATATATAACACAAGGATAAGAATCAGAATAAAACATTTATTTCTCAGTATTTTCCCTCCCAAAAGAAGCAGTTTAAAGTCAGATTTCAAATTGGAATGGAGTTGAGAGCCGAGATACAAAGTCAAATAATACAGAAACTAACTGGAGCAGAAAAGAGAGGAGATGCAAAACAATGAAAGGAAGATGAACTTGGGGTAATTTATGACGTGAAGCCTAGAGAGATATGGAAATTTTTTGTTTTGTTCTAGAGATTTCTGGCATAGTCATGTTGAGGATAATTTAAAGCAGGGTTACTCAACTTCAGCACTATTGTCATTTTGGACCAGACAATTCTTTGTTGTGGGGGGCTGCCCCATGCCCTGTAGGATGTCTAGCAGCATCCCTGGCCTCTACCTACTAGATGCCAATGCCCCACCCCCATCGTATTGGGAGTTCATATGAACCAAAAATGTCTTTAGACATTGACAAATGTCTTTTTGTGGAGGAGGGTAAATTTGCGTAGTTGAGAACTACTGACTTAAGGGATTGACAAACAAAACATACTTAAGAGAGTTTAGGATGATTTCCCAAATATAGATAAACTTATACTATTGTCTTATTGTCATCTTCTCCACCTCATATTTCTAAAATTGTCATCTGTTCTTTCCCTCCTATGAAAATTAAAATTATTGCTTACTCTTTCCCTGTGGTCAGAGTAGTTCAGAAAATAGAGTGATAATAAATTTCATGTGTTCTTTAGGTCAGGATATGTATTCAGGGACAACCTTCAAATGAAGAATGGTATCATCAGGCAAGGAAATCCTTGGAGGAATTCCTGAGGTTTAGGCATTCTGTGTCTAGAAAAAGGTTATATAAGAAGGTAATTCTATTCAAAACATTTTTGATGAGGTTTCTGTTTATTCGGTGCCCCATCCTAGCTGTACAACATAACCTCTCTGTATGTGTGTGTTTCTGTGCAGGTGTGTTGATTTTCTGACTTTTGTTAGAAGTTATTTGTTTGTTCTTACAGAGAATAAAAATGGAAAATAAAACAAGACAGCTGCCCCCAGTGACACTACTATTCTAAGTAACTTTAGTCTTGAATCTGTCCAGTTCTTGGAGGTTTCCTTAACTTTTCAAGCATTTCATCCAAGGGAGTTGAAAATATTTCATGAAATGTTTTCCTTATTTGTTTGTAAGTTAGGTTTTTAAAATTCAAGCAATGATCTCAAACTGCCCTATTCTATTGATTTCTGCAATTACTCATTTTAACAACCTCTCTTGGACAGCAGGGGATCAACCACAGTGTTGCAAAACAGCATTGCCTTCCACAAGTCAAAAGCATTTTTACTGACATGAAGATTTATTGGCCTAAACTATTTATAACCCTTTGTTCTATTTGTCCTAAATATTAGCTGAGCTGCATGCTAGCAGTATGATTTCAGAACAGGTAGGTTACTATTAGTCTCTTATCCTTTATTGACAAAACAATTGAGACTTCTTTTTCATCTTGATGCCATTACTTTTCACAATATTTTGTCTCTTACATGGAGGAAATTTTTTAAGACTAAGTTTGTCCTGTAACTTAGTATTTGACCTCTGGGTTGATTTTCCATCTTGGAATATCATATCTAATAAAAGTTCCCAAATCTGTAATTTTTAATAGATGATATGAAATTTGCTGGATGAGTTGGACATTTCTCTAAAATGGTAAAACCATCCCTAAACTGCAAAAGTGCCTTGTTATGCACAAATATATCCACTATGTGAAAATTCAATAAATGAAAATGTAATTTTACATTCAATTTATATCAACCAGATGGCCCTTTGGCCTAGTTTTGTTTATGTTTTAATTATAAAATTGTGTTCATTATAATTATTTAAATACAGAAATGTATAGATATAAAAAGTGAAAGGCTCTTATTTACTGCTACTCCTCTGCCCAGTTCCACTCTCATAAAGTCACCACTGATGACATTTTGGTGTATAATTTTTAGAATATTGTTCTAGGTATACAGAAATAACCTGTCATGAGCTATCCTTTCATGATACGCACACATCTGCCCACTCTCCCAACCAACACACACATAATTTTTAAATGATTGCTTTTAATATTTCATTATATGGGTATAGTGTAATTTTTAAATTAATCCTTAATGAAAAATTTATTTTTATTGTTTTATTTTACAGATCTGTATTTTCTAAAATGACTCTGGGATCCATGAGAGTATGAGCTGTATTTGGGTTATGTTTGTTTATTAGAAGTTCAAATATCACTGCCTCTAGATCTCTAGTTAAAGTTTATTCTACTCACTTGTCTTGCACAAATGCCACTGTGTGAGGTGAGGAAAGGGGAAGTTGGATTAGGATGAAGGAGAAGCAGTGGTATCTGGTAATTGGTTGGACTGGGCAGTGATAAAGGAGCAGCAGCAGAATGAATAGCAGAAAAGAAAATTCAGCAAAAGCCATGAATCAGAGCCAGAGAGGATTAGCAAAAACTCAAATTCCCAGTTTATGCAGCAATATTAGAGGAGTATATTAGACTCACATGGCAACTAGCCTTTTAAGCCAAATTTACCTGGACCACAAGTGGAAAGTAATTGCAGATAACATCTAGATGTTAATGAGAACTAATTTACCTGCTTTAAAACTTGAAAGTGATCCATTCAAGATACACATATAAACAACCAAAGAACCTAGATTGCAGTTTACATGAGAACATGGGCCATGCTTATTTTGTCTACCACTTTAACTTACATAGATCAAGCAGCATGCTAAATATTTTTTTAAGGAAGAAAAAAAAAGAAGAGAGGGAGGAAAAGGAAGGGAGGGAGGGAAGGCAACTTAGGATAATAATGTGATTCCAAATGGTGCTTCAGTTTAGCATAGGAAAATAAAGGTCCAAACAAAAGATCTATTTAGAGATTTGGAGAAAGCTATGAAATGTTAGGTACATCCCTAATTTATGAATGTGTGCTTATGTTTTTTAATAACATATCCATCAATGGGTCTGAGAAAGATTAAACATCAACCTGCATCCATTTATTTTTGCATTTAGCAAATATTTGTTGGACAGCCATTGTGTATGCAACATTCTCTCTTGTGGGAGACATGTGGCTTTTGTCTTTAAGGAGTTTATAATTTAGGCTTAAACACACATGCATGTGTTTTAAATGACTTAAGAGAACAACAACAACAAAAAAAAAAAAACCAGCAGTGGGCCACAGTAGGAAAAAAGAATGTGAGCTTTTTAAAATTTTAATTGAAGTATAGTTGATTCTCAAGGTTGTCTTAATTTCTGCTATGCAGCAAAGTGATTCAGTTATACATATATATATATTATTTTTTAAAATATTCTTTTCCATTATTGTTTATCATAGGATATTGAATATAGTTCTCTGTACTAAGAACATGAGCTTTTGAGTAAGATAGACTTAAGTTCAAAGAATGGCTAGCCATGTGATGTTGGCATGATACATACTACTCTAAATCTCAGTTTCCTCATCTGTGAAATGAGGAAATTAAAATATTATCTACCTCATAGGGCTATAGTGTAAAATAAGATAGTGTAGTTAAATACTTAGCATAGAGCCTGAAACAGTGTAAGCTCCTAATAATGATATGAATATTACAGTCATTATCTACCAATAAGACTAAACACAAGACATGTCTGTAGACAGTATGTGATTATGTGCCAAATGAGTGCTATATGTGAGGGGTCAGCAAACATTTTTTTTGAAGGAACACAAAGTAAATATGTTAGATTTTGCAGATCATAGATGATATCCTGTCACATATTCTATATTTTTGTTTATAATTCTTTAAAAATATAAAAACTACTCTTAATTCACAGACTGTATGAGAATAGGTTTGTAGCTGGATTTAGCCAGAGACTGTATTTTGCCGAACCCTGCTATAGATGATAAAGTACTGTAGGATTCAAAAAAGTCACTAGCTGACATGCGGAGCTTTTTGCAAGAGGTGGGGCTTGATCTGAGTCTTCGACTATGGGAATGAATGGATCATAAATATAATTTGGAATGGTAATTCTTATCTTCTTAGGGCAACTGATAAAAATGTTGCTCAGTATATCAATCTGAAAACTACTGAATGTAAATAACTAAAAACATAATTTAGGAATAGGCTTTTAAAGCTTTGGTCACTCCATGTTTCTTGGACCTACGGATGAGGAAGGCATTTTTTGATTATTACCTCTTCTGTATATGAGCCATTTTTTATTTCATAAGGACTCAGAATTGAGACTTCAGCATATTTGAAAGAGTAGTACAAATATAACAATAATTGCTAACAATTTCTTTATGCCAGGTAATGTTCCAAATGATTTCATTCATTAATTCATTTAATCCTTAAAATAACTTTATGACGTACATAATGTTGTTATTATCCCCATTTTACATTTGAGAAAACTGAGCCTTAAAGAGTTTAGGCAAATTATCATATGTCTCACAGATAATGAGTGGCAGAGGTGAAGCATAAGCCCAGTTAGTCTGGCTCCAGAGCCATATACTCTTATAATACCTCTTCTCGTGGGCTCTGATTCATTAGGTCTTAGGCAGATGAGATTGAAACTCCATTTTATAGAATTCAAAAATGAGACTAACATATTTCCTGCCATATGAATTTTTCTCAATATATTTTGAAGGATATACTGAAGATGGATATTTTTTTCTGGCCATCTACAAATTCCTAAAGTATTTCATTTATTTATGCAAGCGTGTGATAATTATTGTGGTTGAGGGAGTGCCATGTCATTACAATGTAGGCACTAATGCCATCCTCATTTGACAAACGAGGAAACCGAGGTGTGGAGAGATGAAGCAACTTGTCCAAGGTTACATAGCTAGTCGAAGGGCAGACTCAGGATTTCACCCCAGGCCTGTCTGATGTTAGAGCCCAAGCTTTAACCATCTTACATACTGCCCCCAAATAATTTATAATCCAGTTGTGAAAATAAGGGAAAGTATTACTAATAGTACCCAATGGCATTTATAAAATGAGTTGAATAGACAAGTACTGTGAAAATTCAGAGGAAGGAGAGGGCACTTTGAGCTGGGGTGGACACAGAGGAGATGATGGTGATGTTCATTTTTATACCAGTAAGTCCAAATTTAGCAAAGCACAAATTGCAAAGTGGGAGTGGGATGGGGATGGCAAAAAATACTGGAGAGATGCTAGATGATTTAAGACAATGGCACAATGGAAAAAGTTGCTTCTGCTGTAATTTATTGTTATGGAAACAATATACACTAACAGTAAATGTTAAAAAGACAACAAAGACCCAAAGACTGAAGGAGAGAGGGCAGTGGCATATGAAATTGATCTCGAAAATTTAAATAATGAATCACATTAAAAGTTTTGAGCAGGAGAGTTAAAGATGATACCATTTTTACTTCAAAACTATCCTTTCGTAGAGAGCAAAAGATTAGAATTATTAATGATGCATTTCTTAAAAAGGAATACCTTCTGTTTGGATATTGTCAACTTTTAAAAATATGCTAATGATTTAGCAGTTTTCATGTAATGGAAAGAAGTTTTTATACTAATGATTTTCTTGGCATCTGAAAAAAGTCACTGTATTTTAAACATGATTCTCGCTCTCATCTATATCTGCCCCATATTTTATTTTGATTTTTTAGCCTCATAAGTGGATATTATGTAATAATGTCTCTAAAATATGCACTGTCATCCACCAAGGGGTATGATATTATCTTGTCCCATTCATTTCTCTGATATTCTATTGAAGAATATGTCTGATATCTTTTGTAAATCCTGATAAGGTGTGTATGTGTATATATATATATATATATATATATATATATAATTTTTTTTGTATTAGAAGGTCATTACAAATCTCTGAGTAGATTGATGAAACTGTTAATTTACATGTCAAGAGAGGGCCACAGATGTGTCTGAAAGAGGTGTACTAATGGCATGGCACTAATGCAATTTCACAAATGACTTAATGGAGCACATAAAGCATATTTCCTCTATTAAATACACATAGCATAGAGTCATATCTTGCTTTACGGGCTGTGAAAAATATTTTTAATCAGCTAAAGGATGAAGAGACTCTTCAAGGTTATGCAGATTATGTTATAAAAAGCCCTTAAATGCATAATCCTCAATGAGTGTTCAGGAAGGAAAATTTCAATCAGGGATGTTTGTTTAGACTGACAACATTTGTGAGTTTAAGTTTCCAAGAGGATTTTAAAGGGAAAATTAGAATGTGAGTGTCATTTTTTTAAAAAAATAGGGAAATGCAAAGTTATTCAATGCTATATTCATTAAAATATATTTACTGAACCATGATCCTAGATTGCTGACCTCCCTTCTAGCCTGGATCAGAACACAATTATAGCTATACTTGTTTTTGTTTGTTTTTAATTACTTGAAGACCTACAAATATTTCTCACTGTCCTTGAGACCATTATCACCATTTCCTTCTCCTAAGCAGCAAGTAATTATCAAAATGCCTTTAAGTACCAACTTTCTGCCTTTGAGATAAAGAACCTTTTATACTTCATTGATTCATTCATTGATTCATTCACTTATTTACTCAACAAATCTATATTTAACTTTTATAATATGCTCAGCACTCTAGTAGTCACTTGAGATATAATGGACTTCAAAATACTTCTAAGGAGTTCCCTGGTGTCTCAGTGGGTTAAGGATCTGATGTGTGTGCAGGTTTGATCCCTGGCAAGGGAACTTCTGGATGTCATGGCCAAAAAAACAAACAAACAACAACAAAAAAGGTGCAAAACTTCTATATGTCAATTAAGCATCAAAACCCCCCCACAAAAACTTATGTAACACTGAGCTTTTAAAGAAATAGATGAGGCCTTAGACTGAGAATGTACCACGTAGGGGTTCTGGTCCCTTAATAAATAATTGATGGGAGGGCACTGCAATTCCACCTTGGGGAGAATATTATGCAAAAGCTGGGAAATTGGCACTTAAGGTAGAGTTTCAGAATTAGACATGGCTGGAATTAAGCAAAGTCCTCTAAACCAGGAGGTTGGGGCAGAGGTCGAAGAACCTCCAATCACCTGAAGTAAGAGGCAAGCCAAAGCTTTACCAGCCAGGGAATCAGTCTCCAAGACTTCTAACTTATGAGCTTCCAACTCTTATCTGACCCCTAATAATAAATAACCATAGGTATCATGAAAGTTGATGGTCAGAGAATTGAGGACCCTGGAGCACTATAAAGTCTTTAGTCATCCAAGAATGATTAAAATTCTTTTTAGTATATTGTTTTTCCAAAAGTAAGAGAAGCAAGCCCTCAAGAGGAGGTGAATCTAAAACATTGTGCTTTGAATTATTAAAATATTCTGAGGACTCCATTGGGTCCCAGGAACTGAATGTTGGTCCCAGCTGTATTACTTCTGAACTGTGTGGTCTTGTGCATATCACATAACTTTCTGGAGCTACTGATTCCATCTCTAAAAAAAAAAAAAAGATGCTAAAACTGGCTCAGCATGACATTTGGGATTGTGTTAGGAAAATCTAATGATATTAAAAAAAATTGGAGTTCCTGTTGTGGCGCAGCAGAAACGAATCTGACTAGGTACCATGAGGTTGCTAGTTCAATCCCTGGCCTCACTCAGTGGGTTAAGGATCCGGCATTTCTCTGAGCTGTGGTGTAGGTCACAGACGTGGCTCGAATCTGGCATTGCTGTGGCTCTGGCAGCTCCAGCTCTGCTCAGACCCCTAGCCTGGAAACCTCCACATGCCGCAAGTGTGGCCCTAAAATGAGAAAAAGACAAAAAAAAAACTAATGATATTAAATGTAAGAAGGTTTTCAAATTTGTTCAGCAATATGCAAATGTAAGGAATTTTTATTTGAGAGTATCTCAGGCTCTGAAAAAGTCTGCTTTAGTACTTGAGCAGCAAACTCCTTAAGCTTCTCATCTGAAAGTTACTGCAGTAGTTGAGAAAGTATTTTAAGAGTTTATAATAAAACTGGAAATGGCAGCTATTCTCATTTTCTTTTTTTTTTTTTTTTATTGTCCAAGTATATCTATTTACTTTCACATAAACATTAAATTGGACAAGATACTGGATACATGCCACATAGTAAAGGCCAATGAGTAATCCCTTCTCTGTTATAATCTTATCACTATTAGCCTAGCTTTAGGAAAAATTTAACCTAGTCAAAGCAACTCATTTAAATCATAATAACTTTGAAATTGGCAAAGCCTTATATTTATCTATTTATTTATTTATTTTTTTTCTTTTTTTTTTATTTTCCCACTGTACAGCATGGGGGTCAGGTTATCCTTAGATGTATACATTGCAGTTACAGTTTTTTCCCCCACCCTTTCTTCTGTTGCGACATGAGTATCTAGACATAGTTCTCAATGCTATTCAGCAGGATCTCCTTGTAAATCTATTCTAAGTTGTGTCTGATAAACCCAAGCTCCCGATCCCTCCCACTCCCTCCCCCTCCCATCAGGCAACCACAAGTCTCTTCTCCAAGTCCATGATTTTCTTTTCTGAGGATATTCTCATTTTCTTATGTGGGAGATGGAATTGCCAATTGTCAGGTGAGTTTAGGACTGCTTCTTTTATTCTTAATAAATAAACTGTGTACTGACTCTATGTAATACCTGTTCACAAAGAGTTGAAAACATTTAGAGCTGTGCTATACTCCTTTGTATGGAGGGTGTTTTATTTAATAGGTTGAAGTAAAGGCCATTGTACTGTATCAGACACAGAAGTGTGTTATCTACTCAGTGCAGTAGTACAGAAATAAAGCCCAGAGACCTAGTTTAATGATGTCCCAGTTAATTATCAACACCACTATGGTTTTGCAGTATGGAAAGTATAGCAGTATATCCAGAATGAAAACAAAAGCAATAAAACCCAAACATGATATCATTATATCTGACCCAAAGTTGTCCAGGGATGATGTTCTCCTGGAATGTAAATGTAGCATGACTCTGAGTCTCTTTTTTCCCCACCCTAATTTTTAATAAAATTTGTGTACACTAAATTTCCATGTACTCAGTGTGCAATTATGTCAGTTTGACAAATGCATAAAGTTGTGTGATCATTGCCAAGATCAAGGTGCAGAATAGTTTTCACACCCCAAGAGAACTCCTTCATGCTGCCCCTTTGTAGTCAAACTCTCTCGTTCTTAACCCCTGTCAACTCATTCTCTGTCCCTATAATTTTGCCTTTTCCAGAATGTCATATAAATCAAATCATACCTAGAGTACATTGCCTTTTCAATCTGGCTGCTTTCACAAGCATATAATACAGTTGAAATTCATCCATGATGTTATAATTATATGTAATTCATTCCTTTTTATTACTGACTAGTATCCCATTATATTAATTTTCCATAGTTTTTTATAAATTCATCATCGATGAACATTTGGGTTGTTTCCAGCTTGGGGTTATTATGAATAAAGCTACTATGAACATTTTCATGATGGTTTTTATATGAACATAAGATTTCATTTCTCATGCCATAAATACCTAGGAGCTGGATTGCTGGGTCAAATGGGAAGTATATATTTAACATTACCCCAAATTACATGATTGTTTTCTAAAGTGGCTGTACCATTTTCCATTCCCACCTACAATGATCTCATCAAGACTTTATTTGTGCTTTTTCCCTAATGATTAGACTGAGTACCTATTCATGTGCTTATTTGCTGTCTATACAACTTCATTGGTGAAATGTTTCTTCATGTGTTTTACCTATTTTTACAATTAGTGTTTTTTTGTTTTCCTAATTTTATCTGAGAGTTTTTATATATTTTGGATATAATCCTTCGTCAGATATATGATTTCCAATTATTTTCTCTCAGAATGAAGCTTGTCTTTTCATCCTCTTAGAGTTGTTTGTAGAGCAAAAGTTTCAAATTTTGATTAAGTCCAGATTATCCATTTTTCTCTTTCAATTGCTGTGCTTTTGGTGTTATATCTAAGAACTCTTCCAGACCCAAGCATATAATGATTTTGTTTCTATGTTTTCTTCTATAGGTTTTATATTTTCTCATTTTACCTTTAGGTCTATGATCCATTTTGAGTTAATTGTTTGAATAAGATATAAGCAATAGATTGAAGTTTATTTTTTGGATATGCATGCTCAGTTGCTCTAGAATCATGTGTTGAAAAGCTCTATTGTTGTATGCACATTTAGGATTACTTCTTCTTGGTGAAGTGACCCTATTATTATATAATTTCCTTCTTTATCTCTGGTAATTTTCCTCATATATGTCTACTTTATCTCATATCAATATAGTTAGCCAGCTCTCTTTTGATTAGAGTCCACCTAGTATTTCTTTCTCCAGCATTTTATTTTTAACTTATGTATATCTTTTATTTAATGTGAGTTTCTTATACAAATCATATAGTCCTGTCTTCAAGAGAGCATATGGTTTTTTCTTAAATCCAATCTGACAATCTATGTGTTCATTTGTGGTCTTACACCATTTATATTTAATTTATTTTTCTTGGGTTAAGTCTATAATTATATTCTTTGTTTTTTGTTGGTACCTGTTTTTTGTTTTTCTGTTTTCATTTCCTTTCTAAATTCAAAAAAGATTTAATTTTTGAATAGCTTTTAGTATTCCATTTTAATTTATTTTTTACATATATATATTTATAACTTGCAGTGGTTGCTCAGATTACTACAGTATACATATCTGTATTTTCAAAGTCTGTTTAGAGTTAATATTATACCACTTCAAGTAAAATGTAAAAGCCTTACAACCATATAAAGTTCTTTATCTTTGCCCCTTTATGTTACAGTTGCCATATGTATTTCATTTATGTATACTTAAGCCCTCCCTCAGAAAATGTTTTAATTATTTTCAAGAATCATACGTATTTTAAAGAATTTAAGTGGAAAGAAATACTCTTTTATATTTTACCCCAATAATTGCCATTTCTATTAATTTTCCTTTATTCCTGAAGCAAGTTTCCCTCTGGTACCATTTTTCTCTAGCCTGAAGAACTTCTTTTATCATTTCTATAAGCTCAAATCTGATGGTGACAAAGTCTCTTAGTTTTACTTCACCTGAAAATGTCTTAACTTTTCTGGACATAGAATTACAGGTTGATGGATCTTTTTTAGGTCTTCAAAAATGTTGTTCTACTGTATTTTAGCTGTGTGGTTTCTCAAGAGCAATCTACCAATTATGAAAATTCTCTTACATTTAATGTGCTGTTTTTCTCGGGATGCTTTCAAGATTTTTTTCTTTGTTTTGATTTTTTAGCTGTTTGATTATCATGTATTTGGACATGGTTTTCATTTATTCTTTTTGTATTGTGCTATACTTCTTGAATCTATAAATTCATGTCTTTAATCAAATTTGAGAAGTTTTACCTTTTATTTTATTCAAATAATTTTATGTACCAACCAATCTTTTTCTTCTCTCATTCAGGGACTCCAATGACACAAATATTAGGCCTTATGATATTGTCCTGCAGGTCTCTGAGGCTCTGTTCATTTTGTTAAAATGTTTCTCTCTATTCTTATTATATAATTTCCCTTAATATATGCTGTCTTCAAGTTAACTTATGATTTCCTCTAGCATCTCCATTCTGCTACTGAGTCCACCCCAGTGAAGTCTTTATTTTGGATATGGTATTTTAAAAGTTTTAAAATTTCCATTTAGATCTTTATTGTAATAATATGTTTCCTTGCATGGAACTTCTAATGTTTTCTTTATTTCAAGAACGTTCCCTTTGGTTTTTTTTTTTTTTTTTTTTTTTTTTGGCCTTTTTGTCTTTTAGGGCTACACTGGTGGCATATGGAGGTTCCCAGGCTAGGGGTCTAATCAGAGCTATAGTTGCTGGCATATGCCAGAGCCACAGCAACACGAGATCTGAGCTGTGTCTGTGACTTACACCACAGCTCATGGCAACGCCAGATCCTTAACTCATTGGCAAGGCCAGAAATCAAACCCACATCCTCACAAATGCTAGTCAGGTTCATTAACCACTGAGCCAGGAGGGGAACTCCAAGAGTGTTCACTTTTAACTTTTGGTGAGTGGGGAGGAAAACAACAATGAATTACCACTACATACCTGTTAGAATAGTTCCCCCCTCCAAATAATAATACCAACAGCTGGAGAGAATACAGAACAATAAGAACTGTCATTATTGCTAGTGAGAATTTAAAATGGTACAATCACTTTGGAAGATAGGTTGGCAGTTTCCTGCCAAGGTAAACATAATCTTACCATATAATTCAGCAGTCATAGTCTTTGGCATTTACCCAAAGGAGTTGAAAATCTATGTCTGCACAAAAACCTACACATGACTGGTTTTTAGCAACCTTATTCATAATTGCTAAAATGTGAAAGCAACCAAGATGTTCTTAATAGGTGAGTGGATGAACACACTGCTCTATCTATACAATTTTTTAAGTGATTTACAAAATAAGCTATCAAGCCTAAACAAGGCATGGAGGAACTTGAAATGCATATGGCTAAGTGAAAGAATACAATATGAAAAGACTACATACTGTTTGATTTCAATTATATGATTTTCTGGAAAAGGTAAAACTATAAAGACAGTAAAAAAAGATAATGGTTGCCAGAGGATTGTGAGAATGGTTGAATAGGTAAGACACTGAGGGTTTTTTTATTTTTTTGTGGGGGAGCAGTATGTATGTTGCTGTAATGGTGGCTACATTGATAATATGCCCTCATAAAACCTTACAGTAAAGAGTGGACCTTGATTATGCAAATAAAAATATCATCTAAGAGGGTGGTGGATTCCAGGATGAAATTACAGAATATGACAAAAGAATATGAATGTTTCACAAATGTATGGAACAAACGAACAGATGGGGGCATAAGGTGCTGCTATAGTAATTTTGGAAATAGATGGAATTTGTAAAACTAAAAACATAAGAAACTGTACATAAGCATTTCAGTCTAATTTATAAAATTGTTTCCATAAGAGGCATGTGTTGACAATTCTGAAACCATTATACATGTATACTGAAATGAAACAAGTAAATGAATGATGGGTGGCAGGAGCTAGTGTTCTTGCTGTTGGCATGGAAGAAGTAAGGGGAGGAGGGTAGAATGATCCATGTGTTAATGGATTAGACTTGGTGACATTAGTATAAGCTCACATTTAGCATAATACAGATACAAAGGAATATATATTGAAATATTTATGGACATGTATATATATGAGTCAGTAAAAACACTTATTTTTTGCTTTGCCAGTTTAGACAGCATAGGAGCAACAACAATCTAATACCAATCAACATACTTAGTACCCAGATCTTGGTCTCTAATACCATTCTCCAATAAAAGGAGCCAGAGATCCTTTGAGAAATGACTGATCATAGTGCTGGAGCTAGCCATAACCAAAATGAGCTTGGAGCACTTTACAATGCCAGAAAATAAGAAAGTGCTCCCCACTCCAAAAAATAAAAAAAAAAAACACAATGGTGGGTTATGTCAAAGGATACCAGAAGATAACTAAAAGAGCTTTCATTTGGAAAAGCTGGAAAAATTTGAGCAATAAAGTGAATAAAATAGCATTAGATTATAGCTTAAAGTATAAAAAAATTCATGAATCAAACTAACATAAATAATTGAACAAATAAATAAAAGCTGGAGAAGAGGCAAATCTCCCAAAGTAAAAAAAAAAAAAAAAAAAAATCCCAAATAATTTATGTAGATAATCTGCCCTTAAGGAGATAGAGAATAATTCTCTACTTAATAAGTTTGGATTGTATATAGTGAGTTTTTCTCCAAAGGGTACATTATGGAAAGTGAGGGAAAACATTAACAAATTTACAATTGAGAAGCCTAGCAAATACTACCTTAAGCCAGATGATCAAGGTTAATATCAACAATAAGTCATATCTATAGTATGCTTTCTTGATATGATATGTAAATGAACCTTACTTTTGTGACCTCTCTCCCAAAAGCATATTACCTCAGACTAATAATGAGAAAAACATCAGATAAATCCCAGTTGAGTGACATTCTACAAAACGTCAGACTAGTGATTCCTCAAATCTGTCAGGTATTGCCTCAGATCATCAGAAATGAGGAATGCCACGAAGAGCCAAAAGAGACATGATATCTATATGTAATATGGTATCCTGCATGGGATCTTGTTTTTCTTTCTCTCTTCTTCTTTCCCTCCCTCCCTCTATCCCTCCTTCTTTTTCTTCTTCCTCCCTCCCTCACTCCTTCTGCCTGCCTGCCTGCCTGCCTTCCTTCCTTCCTTCCTACTTATATTCAGCTATCTCTAGAAAGAGATAACTATGTCGTTACTAAAATAAATATACAACAGGATCATAGCGTGCATTTTTAGCTACTTGCTTTTTCAACTAACTAACAATATATATTGGGTGTTTAACCATGTACATACATACAAAATCAGTTTCCTCTATCAAAATGGTTGCATATGTAGATTAGATTTAGACCATAGCTTCTGGGGTTTATTTAAACAGATACTTGCAATTTACATACACCATCGTGGTTGAAGTATAGAAGGGAATAAGTATAGAGGCAAAGATGCCAATAAAGACAGTAAACCTGGGGTTCTCCAGGCAACCAAGATGAGGACCTAGATGAAGCAGGTGGAATAGAAGTGTTGGAACAGAGATATGGGATTAAGATGGAAGAATAGAAGGACTGGAGCTCAACTTCTCTCCTAAAAACAACAAAATTCATAACTAAATGCTGGGCAATCTTCAACCAAATAGACTAGAAACTTTCAAAAAGATATCCTACTCCAGAAGACAAAGAGGAGGCCACATCAAGTGGTAGGAGGGGCAATTTCACGATATAAACAACCCCATACATCCCGAGTGGGAAGCTCCACAGGCTGAAAACCAACTGATTCACAGAGACTCAGCTATAGGAGTGAGAGTTCTGAGCCCCACATCAGCCCCCATGCACGGGGAGCTGGCACTGGGAGAAAGAGCCCCTGGAGCATCTGGCATTGAAGGCCAGTGGGGATTATGTTCAGGAGCTCCACGAGCCTGGGGGAAACAGAGGCACCATTCTTAAGAGGTACACACAGACTTTCACGTGCACTGGGTCCCAGGGCAAAGGAAAGTCTCCATAGGAATCTGGGTCAGACCTGACTGCAGTTCTTGGAGGACCTCCTGGGAAAACAGGGGGGAATGTGGCTTGTTATGGGAGAAGGACATTGGAGGCAAAGCTCTTGGGAATATTCATCAATGTGCCTTTCTCTGGAGGTGGCCATTTTGGGAAAATATGGCTCCACTCATCAGTGCTGAGAAGCCCCAGGCCAAACAAAAATCCAGGTGGGATCACAGCCCCACCCAACAGTAAACAGGCTGCCTAAAGACCCCCAAGGCACACAGCCACCTCTAAACTCACCCAGAGACAAAGCCCCACCCACCAGAGGGATAGGAATCAGCTCCACCTACCAGCGGGCAGGCATCAGTCCCTCCCATCAGGAAGCCTACAGCAAGCCTCTGGAACAACTTCAGCCACAAGGGGGCAGTTGCCAGAAGTAAGACAGGCTACAACTTTATTATCTGTAAAAAAGGTCACCACACCAAAAACCTATAAAAATGAAAAGACAGAGAACTATAACTCGGATAAGGGAGAAAGAAAAAAAAAAAAACCCAGAAAAACAGCTAAGCGATCAGGGGATTCTCAGCTTCCAGGAAAGAGACTTTAGACTGTTGATGCTGAAGATGATGCAAGACATTGGAAATAAACTGGAGGCAAAGAGGGATAACTTACAGGAAACACTGAGCAAAGAGATACAACATATAAAACTTAAGCAAGAAGAGATGCAAAATACAATAACTGAAATAAAAAGTTCATTAGAAGCAGCCAACAACAGAATACAGGAGGCAGAAGAACAAATATGTGAGGTGGAGGACAGATTAATGGAAATCATGGAAGCAGAACAGAAAAGGGAAAAAAGGTTGAAACAAATGAAGAGAGGCTCAGAAAACTCTGGCCCAATGTTGAACACATGAACATCCCTATTGTAGGGGTGCCAGAAGGAGAAGAGAGAGAGAAGGGGACAGAAAAAATATTCCAAGAGGTAATAGCCGAAAACCTCCCTAACATGGGAAAAGAACCACCCACTCAAATCCAGGAAGCACGATGAGTACCATATAAAATAAACCCAAGGAGGAACACACCAAGACACATATTAATGAAACTGACCAAAATTAAAGACAAAGAGAAAATCTTGAAAGCAGCTAGGGAAAAGAAACAAATAACATACAAGGGAACCCCGATAAGGTTACTGGCAGATTTTTCGGCAGAAACTCTGCAGGCCAGAAGGGAGTGGCATGGTGTACTTAACGTGATGAAAGGAAAAAACCTCCAACCAAGATTACTCTACCCAGCAAGGCTCTCATTCAGATTTGAAGGAGAAATAAAAACCTTCACAGACAAGCAAAAGCTAAGAGAATTCAACAACACTAAACCAGCTTTACAACAAATACTAAAGGAACTTCTCTAGGCAGAAAAGAAAAAGCAGAAACAGGAAACAAAAATACCACAAAGGACAAGGCTCACCAGTAAAGGTATACATACAGTAAAGATACGAAATCGTCCACTCACAATTATGCCACCAAAATCAGAAATCGTGAGAAGAGGAGGGTACAAATGCAGGACACTGGAGATGCACTTGCGACTAAGAGACCAACAACTTAAAACAATCTTGTATATTTATAGGCTCTTATATCAAAACTTCAGAATACCTGCACACCAAAAATCTCCAATTGATTCACAAACAAACCAAGAAAAATCAACTCAAATACAACACTAAGGATAGTCATCAAACCAGAAGAGGAGAGAACAAGAGAGGAAGGGAAGAAAACAGAGCAGCAAACACAAATCCAAGGCAATTGATAAAATGGCAATAAGAACATACATATCAATAATTACCTTAAACGTTAATGCACTAAACACCCCAACCAAAAGATACAGACTGGCCGATTGGATGCAAAAACAAGACCCACATGCATGCTTTCTTCAAGAGACTCACTTCACTCCTAGGGACACATACTAATTGAAAGTGAGAGGAAGGAAGAAAATATCCCATGGAAACAGGAATCAAAAGATAGCTGGAGAAGCAATACTCATATCAGACAAAATAGATGTTAAAACGAAGAATATTTTAAGGGACAAGGAAGGTCACTACATAATGATCAAAGGATCAATCCAAGAAGAAGATATAACAATTTTAAATATCAACACACCCAACCTAGGTTCACTGCAACATACAAGGCAACTGCTAACAACCTTAAAAGGAGAAATTGACAATAACACATTAATAGCGGGGGCTTTAACACCCCGCTTACAGCAGTGGACAGATCATCCAGACAGAAAAATCCATAAGGAAACGTAGGCCCTGAATGAAGCATTAGACCAGATGGACTTAATAGATATTTATAGGACATTCCATCCAAAAGCAACAGAGTACACATTCTTCTCAAGTGCACGTGGAACATTCTAAGATTGATCACATCCTGGGCTACAAATCAAGCCTCGGTAACTTTACAAAAATTGAAATCATACCAAGCGTCTTTTCCGACCACAACGCTCTACGACTGGAAATCAACAACAAGGAAAAAACTTCAAAAAACACAAACACGTGGAGACTAAACAACATGCTACTAAACAACCAATGGATCACTGAAGAAATCAAAGAGGAAATTAAAAAATACCTAGAAGCAAATGACAACAAAGATACAACACTCCAAATCCTATGGGATGCAGCAAAAGCCATTCTAAGAGGAAAGTTTATAGCAATACAAGCCCACCTCAGGGAACAAGAAAAAGCTCAAACAAACAAGCTAACTTTACATCTAAAGCAGCTCACGAGAGGAGAACAGACAAGACCTAAAGCTAGTAGAAGGAAAGAAATCATAAAGATCAGAGCAGAAATCAATGAAAGAGAAACAAAGAAAACCATAGAAAAGATCAATGAAACGAAAAGCTGGTTCTTTGAAAAGATCAGCAAAATTGATAAACCCTTAGCCAGACTTCTCAAGAAAAAAAGAGAGAGGACTCAAGTCAATAAAATTAGAAATGAAAAAGGAGAAGTAACAACGGACATCGAACAGAAATACAAAGGACCAGAAGAGACTACTATATGCAACCATATGCCAGTAAAACAGAAAACCTAGAAGAAATGGACAAATCCTTAGAAAGGTATAATCTTCCAAGACTAAACCAAGATGAAGTCGAAAAGATGAATGGACCAGTCACACGAACTGAAGTTGAAACTGTGATTAAAAAACTTCCAACAAGCAAAAGTCCAGGACCAGATGGCTTCACAGGCAAATTCTCTCAAACATTTATAGAAGAGCTAACATCTATCCTGAAACTATTCCAAAAAATTGCATAGGAAGGGACACTCCCAAACTCATTCTATGAGGCCACCATCACCCTGATACTAAAACCAGACAAAAATACCACAAAAAAATAAATAAATAAAACTACAGGCCAATATCACTGATGAACACAGATGCAAAAATCCTCAACAAAATACTAGCAAACCGAATCCAAAAATACATTAAAAGGATTGTACATCATGATCAAGTGGGATTTATCCCAGGAATGCAAGGGTTCTTCAGTATCCAAACATCATGCAGTGTGATACATCACATTAAAAAAACTGAAGAATAAAAACCATATGATCTTTTCAACAGATGCAGAAAAAGCCTTTGACAAAATCCAACACCCATTTCTGATTAAAAAAAAAGACACCTTCAGAAAGTGGGCAGAGAGGGAACCTCCCTCAACATAATAAAGGCCATATATGACAAACCCAGAGCGAACATCATTCTCAATGGTGAAAAGCTAAAGAATTCCCGCTGAGACCAGGAACAAGATAAGGATGTCTGCTGTCACCACTACTCTTCAACATAGTTTTGGAAGTCCTAGCCACAGAAATCAGAGAAGAAAAAGAAATAAAAGGAATCCAAATTGGAAAGGAAGAAATAAAACTATCACTAGTTGCAGATGACATGATACTATACCTAGAGAATCCTAAAGACTCTACCAGAAAACTGTTAGAGCTCATCCACGAATTTGGCAACATTGCAGGATAAAAAAGTAATACACAGAAATCGACAGCATTCCTATACACTACCAATGAAAGATCAGAAAGAGAAATTAGGGAAGTAATCCCGTTTACCATCACATCCAAAAGAATAAAATACCTAGGAGTAAACCTACCTAAAGAGACAAAAGACCTGTACTCTGAAAACAATAAGACAGTGCTGAAAGAAAGCAAAGGTGACACAAATAGATGGAAAGACATACCATGCTCTTGGATTGGAAGAGTCAACAACATTATCAAAATGACTCTACTACCCAAGGCAATCTACAGATTCAATGCAATCCCTATCAAATTACCAAGGACATTTTTCACAGAACTTGAACAAAATATTTTAAAGTTTGTTTGGAAGAACAAAAGACCCAGAATAGCTAAAGACCATCCTGGGAAAGAAAAATGGAGCTGGAGGAATCAGGCTCCCTGACTTCAGACTATACTACAAAGCTACAGTCCTCAAAACCATATGGTACTGGCACAAAGACAGAAATATAGATCCATGGAACAGGATGGAAAGCCCAGAATCAAACCCATGCACCTACAGCCAACTAATCTATGACAAAGGAGGCAAGAATATACAATGGAGAAAAGACAGCTTGTTCAAGAAGTGGTGCTGGGAAAACTGGACAGCCACATATAACAGAATGAACTTAGAACACTTCCTAACACCATACACAAAAATAAAATGGATTAAAGACCTAAATATAAGACTGAATATGTCAAACTCTTAGAGGAAAACATAGGCCAAACACTCTCCATCATAAATGCCAGCATTATCTTCTTAGATCCACGTCTTAGAGTAATGACAATAAAAACAAAAATAAACAAATGGGACTGAAGCAAACTTAAACGTTTCCACACATTCAAGGAAATCCTAAACAAAACAAAAACACAACCCACAGAATGGGAGAAAATATTTGCCAATGAAGCGACTGACAAGGGATTAATCTCCAAAATTTATAAACACCTCCTACCACTCAATATCAAAAATCAAACGACCCCATGGAAAAAATGGACAGAAGATCTCAACAGACAGTTCTCCAAAGACAACGTGTGGATGGCCAAAAAACACAAAATAGGATGTTCAACATCACTCCTTATTAGAGAAATGCAAATCAAAACCACTCTGAGATACCACCTCACACCAGCCAGAATGGCCATCATCCTAAAGTCTACAAACAATAAGTGCTGGAGAAGGTGTGGAGGAAAAGGAACCCTCGTACACTGTTGGTGGGATTATAAATTGGTGTAACCACTGTGGAAAACAGTATGGAGATTTTTCAGAAAACTAAAAATAGAACTACCATTTGATCTAGCAGTCCCACTCCTGGGCATCTACCCAGAGAAAACCATGACTCAAAAAGACACATGTACTCTGATATTCATTGCAGCACTCTTTTCAATATCCAAGACATGGCAGCAATCTAAATGTCCATTGACAGAGGAGTGGACAAAGAAGAGGTGGTACATATACACAGTGGAATATTACTAAGCTATTAAAAGGAACGAAATTCTGGCATTTTTTGTCAACGTGGATGGACCTAGAAATTATGCTAAGTGAATTCAGTCAGTCAGACAATGAGACATCAATATCAAATGCTATCATTTACCTGTGAAGTCTGCCAAAAGGATAGAATGAACTTCTTTGCAGAACAGATACTGACTCACAGACTTTGAAAAACTTATGTTTTCCAAAGGAGACCCTTTTAGGGTGGGGGGATGTGCTGGGGTTGTGGGATGGAAATCCTATAAAATTGTATTGTGATGATCGTTGTACAACTATAAATATAATAAATTCATTGAGTAATAACAAAAACTGTTGGAACATATTTGAGAAATGGTTGAGAAGTTAACAAAAAAGAGGTTTGAATAATACTCAAGTAGAGCTTACTTTTATGTTATAGAAATTTGACTGAAGCATTGGACTCCTTCAGCATGGGACTTTTTTGTCCATCAGCCCATGGATTCAATATAAAGTTTATTTCAGTGTTTTAAATGTTCACAGCACAGGTGTATTTATATAATATTTTGTGTATCTCTAGTTTCATTCTGTTGATCCAGGACTAGCTTTATGAATATGGGAAATTGAAAATTGCTTAAGGAAATTGCACTAGAATGTATTAAACAACAATTATATCATGTGACTAACCCTGTACTAAACGTTTTGTTTACTTGAGCCCAGTGTATTAGTCTGCTCAACCTCTCATTAAAAAATATTATAGACTGAGTGATTTATTTTATTTTTTGACTCTTTTTAGGGAGGAGATCCCTCTCTCTCTTTCGTTTTCTTCTTAAAAGGCCTCTACTCATAATGGATTAGGGTCCACCTTTATCACTTCATGTATTCTTAATTACCTCCTAAAGTCTCTATCTCCAAATTTAGTCACATTGGGAATTAGAGCATCAACTCATGGATTTTTGTGGACACAGTTCAGTTCATAGCAAATATAGTTAATGTGCTTGGCAGTCCTACAAGACATTATTATCCCTATTTAATAGATAATAAAATGAAATCTGGGAAAGATGTTAAGCAAACAACCTAGGGTTCCTGGGCTAAGAAGTGATATAACTACTATTTAGGTCCTCATCTCTCAATCATTTCACCAGACCCAGGAGTTGACTACAGTCCATGGGCCAAATCTGATCTATACCCTGTTTTGTTGAAACGTGACCTTGCTCAGTATCATATATTGTTGTCATATATTGCCAAACTGATTATGCTACAATAGCAAGTTGAGTAGTTGTAATAGTGACTGTATGGCCCACAAAGCCTAATATTTAGTATTGGCCCTTTGCAGAAAAGGTCTACTGGGCCCTGTACTATGTCACAGTGCTATCAAACAGCAAAAATTTTGAGAATGTGTACAATTTTTATCACATATTCACTTTTATTTTATTTTATTATTTTTTTATTTTCCCACTGTATAGCAAGGGGATCAAGTTATCCTTACATGCATACATTACAATTACATTTTTCCCCACCCTTTGTTCTGTTGCAACATGAGTATCTAGACAAAGTTCTCAATGCTACTCAGCACTATCTCCTTGTAAATCCATTCTAAGGTGTGTCTGATAAGCCCAAGCTCCTGATCCCTCCCACTCCCTCCCTCTCCCATCAGGCAGCCACAAGTCTCTTCTCCAAGTCCATGATTTTCTTTTCTGAGGAGATGTTCATTTGTGCTAGATATTAGATTCCAGTTATGAGTGATATCATATGGTATTTGTCTTTGTCTTTCTGGCTCATTTCACTCAGGATGAGATTCTCTAGTTCCATCCATGTTGCTGCAAATGGCATTATGTCATTCCTTTTTATGGCTGAGTAGTATTCCATTGTGTATATATACCACCTCTTCCTAATCCAATCATCTGTCGATGGACATTTGGATTGTTTCCATGTCCTGGCTATTGTGAATAGTACTGCAATGAACATGCGGGTGCATGTGTCTCTTTTAAGTAGAGTTTTGTCCGGATAGATGCCCAAGAGTGGGATTGCGGGGTCATATGGAAGTTCTATGTATAGATTTCTAAGGTATCTCCAAACTGTTCTCCATAGTGGCTGTACCAGTTTACATTCCCACCAACAGTGCAGGAGGGTTCCCTTTTGTCCACAGCCCATCCAGCACTTGATATTTGTGGACTTATGAATGATGGCCATTCTGACTGGTGTGAGGTGGTATCTCATGGTAGTTTTGATTTGCATTTCTCTTATAATCAGCGATGTTGAGCATTTTTTCCTGTGTTTGTTGGCTGTCTGTATATCTTCCTTGGATAGCAGTTGATTCAGGTCTTTTGCCCATTTTTCCATTGATTGATTGGCTTTTTTGCTGTTGAGTTATATAAGTTGCTTATATATACTGGAGATTAAGCCCTTGTCCATCGCATCATTTGAAACTATTTTCTCCCATTCTGAAAGTTGTCTTTTTGTTTTCTTTTGGATTTCCTTTGCTGTGCAAAAGCTTGTTCGTTTGATGAGGTCCCATGGGTTTATTTTTGCTCTCATTTCTATTGCTTTGGGAGACTGACCTGAGAAAATATTGATGATGTTGAAGTCAGAGAGTGTTTTGCCTATGTTTTCTTCTAGGAGTTGGATGGTGTCCTGTCGTATATTTAAGTCTTTCAGCCATTTGGAGTTTATTTTTGTGCATGGTGTGAGGGTGTGTTCTAGTTTCATTGCTTTGCATGCAGCTGTCCAGGTTTCCCAGCAATACTTGCTGAATAGACTTTCTTTTTCCAATTTTATGCTCTTGGCTCCCTTGTCAAAAAATTAATTGACCATAGGTGACAGGGTTTATTTCTGGATTCTCTATTCTGTTCCATTGGTCTGTCTGTCTGTTTTGGTACCAGTACCACACTGTTTTGATGACTGTGGCTTTGTAATATTTCTTGAAGATTGGGAAAGTTCTGCCTCCTGCTTGGTTTTTGTTCCTCAGGATTTCTTTGACAATTCTGGGTCTTTTGTGGTTCCGTATAAATTTTTGGATGGTTTGTTCTAGTTCTGTGAAAAATGTCATGGGTAATTGGATAGGGATTGCATTGAATCTGTAGATTGCTTTGGGTAGTATGGCCATTTTTACAATATTGATTTTCCCAATCCAGGAACATGGAATATCTTTCCATTTCTTTACATCTTCTTTGATTTCTTTGATTAAAGTTTTATAGTTCTCGGCATATAAGTCCTTTACCTCCTTGGTCAGGTGTATTCCGAGGTATTTGATTTTGTGAGGTGCAATTTTAAAGGGTATCGTATTTTTGTATTCATTTTCTAATATTTCATTGTTGGTATACAAAATGAAACTGACTTCTGAATGCTAATCTTATATCCTGCTACTTTGCTGAATTTATTCATCAGTTCAAGGAGTTTTGGGGTTGAGTCCTTAGGGTTTTCTAGGTATAGTATCATGTCATCTGCATACAGTGACAGTTTGATCTCTTCTCTTCCTATATGGATGCCTTTTATTTCTTTTGTTTGTCTAATTGCTGTGGCTAAGACTTCCAAAACGATTTTGAAGAGCAGTGGTGAGAGTGGGCATCCTTGTCTTGTTCCAGATTTGAGTGAGAAGGCTTTCATTTTTTCCCCATTGATTATTACATTTGCTGTCTGTTTATCGTAAATGGCTTTATATTCAGGAATGTTCCCTCTATACCCACTTTGGCGAGGGTCGTGATCATGAATGGATGTTGAACTTTGTCAAATGCTTTTTCTGCGTCTATTAATATGATCATATGGTTTTTGACTTTTGTTAATGTGGTGTATGACGTTGATTGATTTGTGTATGTTGAACCATCCTTGTGAACCTGGGATGAACCCAACCTGGTCATGGTGTATAATTTTTTTGGTATGTTGTTGGATTCGGTTGGCTAAGATTTTGTTGAGAATTTTTGCATCTATATTCATCAATGATATTGGCCAATAGTTTTCTTTTTTGGTGGTATCTCTGTCTGGTTTTGGAATGAGGGTGATGGTGGCATCATAGAATGTCTTTGGGAGTATTCCTTCTTCTTCAACCTTTTGAAAGAGTTTAAGGAGGATGGGCACCAATTCCTCTTTATATCTTTGATAGCATTCGCCTGTGAAGCCATCTGGTCCTGGACTTTTATTTGTAGGGAATGTTTTTATGACATCTTCAATTTCAATTCTAGTGATTGGTCTGTTCAGTTGGTCTGTTTCTTCTTGATTCAGTTTTGGCAGGCTGTAAGATTCTAGAAAATTGTCCATTTCTTCCAGATTGTCAAACTTGTTGCCATATAGTTGTTGATAGTATTCTCTTATGTTTTTTTGTATTTCTGCAGTATCCGTTGTGATTTCTCCTTTTCCATTTATACTTTTGTTTATTTGGGTTCTTTCTCTCCTCTTTTTAGTGAACCTGGCCAGGGGTTTGTCAATTTTGTTCACCTTGTCAAAGAACCAGCTCTTGTTTTTATTAACTTTCTCTATTGTTTTTTGAGTCTCTATTTTATTGATTTCCTCTTTGATCTTTATAATTTCCTTCCTTCTGCTGACTTTAGGACTTTCTTGTTCTTCTTTTTCTAATTCATTTAGGTGGAGGGTTAAGTTGTCAATTTGGGATCTTTCTTCTTTTTTGAGAAAGGCCTGTGTTCCTATGAACTTCCCTCTGAGCACTGCTTTCACAGCATCCCATAGGTTTTGAGAGGTTGTGTCTTCATTATCATTTGTCTCCAGGTATTTTTTAATTTCCTTCTTGATTTCCTCATTGACCCATTGGTTTTTTAGTAGCATGTTGTTTAGTCTCCATGTAGTAGGTTTTTTCTCTTTCCTTTTCCCATGGTTGATTTCTAATTTCATGGCATTGTGGTCAGAGAAGATACTTGAGATAATTTCTATGCTCCTAAATTTATTGAGGTTAGCTTTATGTCCCAATATGTGGTCAATTCTTGAGAATGTTCCATGTGCACTTGAGAAGACTGTGGATTCTGATCTTTTTGGATGTAGTGTCCTGAAGATATCAATGAAGTCTAACTTTTCTATTGTTTCCTTTAGGATCTCTGTTGCTGTATTGGTTTTCTGTCTAGAGGGTCTGTCCATTGATGAGGGGGGTATTAAGGTCTCCTGCTATGATTGTATTCCCATCAATTTCTCCCTTTATGCCTGTTAATATTTGTTGTTGGTATCTGGGTGCTCATATATTTGGGGCTTATATGTTGATGATAGTAACATCCTCTCTTTGAATGGATCCCTTAATCATTAAGTGGTGTCCTTCTTTGTCTTTCTTTATGTCTTTTGTTTTAAGGTCTATTTTGTCTGATATGAGTATTGCAACTCCTGCTTTTCTGTCATGTCTATTGGCATGAAATATTTTTCCCCACCCTTTCACTTTCAGTCTACATGTTTCCTTTGTCCTAAGGTGAGTTTCTTGTAGGTAGCATATTGAAGGTTTTTGCCTTTTTATTCCGTCAGCCACTCTGTGTCTTTTGATTGGGGCATTCAGTCCATTGACATTTAAGGTGGTAATTGATAGATGATTATTTATTGCCATTTTGAACCTTGTGTTCCAGTTGATTCTATGGTTTGCCATTCTTCCTTTCTTTTTTTTTTTTTTTTCTTTTTTTTTGGTTGGATGGTCTCTGGTTATTATCTGCTTGAGTGTTTTTTTTTTTTTTTTCATTTTTTTGTGAATGCAATATTTGGTTTTGGCTTGTGGTTGCCCTGTTTTTTAAGTATGCTAACCCTTCGCATAATTGTGTGTTTTGGCCTGATGGTCCTGTAAGTTCAAACACTTCATTACTATATTAAAATTAAGAAGAGAAACATACAAACAAACAAACAAAAAGGGTTATTTATTTCCTAACATCCCTTACCCACATTTTATGATTTTGATGACTCTTTTTTTTTCTTTTTAATTTTATTTTGTTTGAAGAATGTTTATGATTAAATCTGTATGCTGGCTTATTTGAGTGACTGCTCTCTGATTGTGGTTTCCTCAGTCCCAGTTCTTCCTCTTCTTTTTTTTCCTTTTTCTTCCCTTTCTTTCCTTCCTTTCTTTTTGGTTTAGAGTAGCCCTTTCAATATTTCCTTTAACCTGGGTTTTGTGTGGCTGTATTCTTTAAGTTTTTGTTTGTTGGAAAAAAAAATTATATCCCCTTCTATTTTAAATGATATTCTTGCTGGATAGAGTATTCTAGGTTGCCTATTTTTTTCCTTTTAGCACTTTAAATATCTCTTGCCATTCCCTCCTGGCCTGTAGTGTTTCTGTAGAGAAATCAGCTGATAATCTTATGGGGGTTCCCTTGTAGGTAACATTCTGCTTTTCTCTTGCTGCCTTTAGGATCCTCTCTTTATCACTAACTTTTGCCATTTTTATTATGATGTGTCTTAGTGTGGGTCTGTTTGGGTTCAGCTTGTTTGGGGCCCTCTGTGCTTCTTGTATCTTGAACCCAGTATCCTTTAGATTTGGGAAGTTTCCAGCGATAATTTCTTCAAATATATTTTCCATCCCCTTATCTTTTTCTACTCCTTCTGGAATTCCTATTATGCGTAGATTGGCCCACTTTATATTATCCCATAGGTCTCTTATATTGCTTTCCAGTTTTTTGATTCGGTTTTCTGTCTGCTGACCGGATTGGGTGACTTCCATTATTCTATCTTCCACATCACTGATTCGTTCTTCTGCATTATTCATTCTGGTTTTTACTGCTCCTAGTTCAGTTTGCATCTCTGCAAATGAATGTTCTAGTTTTTCTTGGCTCCTCCGTATATTTTCTAGTTCCTTTCTGAGGGCATCTGCATTACTGTTCATATCTTCTCTTAATTCCTTCAGTATTTTCACTTTTTCTCTTTTGAACTCGAGGTCTGTCTGACTGCAGAGATCTGTTTCATTGTTGACTGTTTTAGGTGGTTCTCCTGTTGGTTTGACTGGGGGTGGTTTCTCAGCTTCTTCATCTTGCTTGTTGTTTTCTTTCTCCTGAGGGAGTTGTACTCTCCGTGATCGGGCAGTGTTTGCCTTGTCACTGCCGTGAAATGTTTCCTGTGGACTGGCAATGTTGGTCAATCTTTTTTGAGGCAGTGTGGCTTTTCTGGAGTGTTGATGGGGCTAACAGGGTCTCTTTGAAGCAAAGGAGGACTTCCTGAGGTTAGACAGGACTGGGAGGTCCACCCCACGATGGTAGCAGATTTCACTTGGTCATGCAGAGCTTGCTCTGGTGTTTTTAGGCTGTGGGGTTCTTGCAGGGGGTTGCCAGTGTTGGGCAGCTGTTCCTCAGGAGTGCAGCCCTCCCAAGGGCTGGAGCAGCTATCTGGGTCACTTAGAAGCCAAGAGACTCTTCCCCAGGTATCCCGACTCAGAAGGACTGTCAGAGAATGTAGGTAGGTCTTTTCAAGGCCTGGCCGAGCTTGTTGTAGCTTTTCTGGGCTGCAGAGGGTCCTGCAGAGAGCTGGCAGTCCTTTGCAGATGTTCTAAAAGAATGCGGCTCCCCCTGTGGGCTGCAGCAGCTAGCTGGGCTGCTGAAAACCCAAGAGGTTTTTCCCCAGGGCAGCCCAACTCAGAACGAGTGTCCGAGAATTAGGCAGATCTTTTCACCGCCCAGCCAGTCTTGTTGTAGCTTTTCTGGGCTGCAGGGGGTGCTGCAGAGAGCTGGCAGTCCTATGCAGCTGTTCCATGAGAGTTTGGCTCCCCCTGAGAGCTGGGGTGGCTAGCTGGGCCACTGCAAACCCGAGGCTCTTCCCCAGGGCAGGCCAACTTGGAAAGACTGTCCAAGAATTAGGCAGATGTTTTCACGGCCTGGCCAGGCTTGTTCTAGCTTTTCTGGGCTGCAGGCCTTTTCTCGGGGGCTGGTGGTGTTTGGTGCTGCTCCATGGGGGTGTAGCCCCTCCAAAGGGCAAGTAGGCCAGTGCAGGGACAGCCCCTGTGGTAGTAGGCCTCAGGCAGTTGTTGAGGCCAGCCCTCCCAGATGGCAGGCAGCCCCAGGTCTGCCGAGTGCACAGCAGGGGTGGGGGAAGGGGGAGGGGATGCACTGGGAAGCACAGCTTTCTGATAGTTAGCAGCCAGTAAGCTTGCTGTGGCGTGGGGGGTATTCTATGGGGACCCACCCCTTCTTCTCTCCCCTCCCCAACACGGGCACAGACCAGGGTCTTCTCCCGGGTTCCCTCTGATGTGGCTTTCCACTTCCCCGCCCCTAGAGTATTACTCCCTTCCCCTGTGACAGCTTTGCTTTCTAGTCTCCCAGGCAGTCTCTGCCCTGTCAAACTTGACAGACTGGTTTCTAGACCTCCTAAGCAGTCCCTGTTCCGCCCCGCCCCGCCAGCCCTTTCCCGGGGACTAACCTCCAGAGTGGAGGTCTCGGTGTCCAGCCCCCACCCAGGTGTCCCAATTTTTGGTGACTGTGCCCGTAGTTCAGATGATCTGTTCGGTTCTCGATCTTCTTTTTAGAACTCCGACTTACTGCTACACTCTTCTCTGCATCTGGAGATTCCTCTGGTTCGTTTGATCTTTCCCTCGAGTAGGTGACTTTCCAGGGTGCAGGATCCCTTTCTCCTCCACAGTTCCCTTTCAGGAGCACCCATCCAACTCGGATTCACCTTCTCTCACTCTCTTTTCTCTTGTTTTACCTAGTAATGTCACGAATTTCTTGCCGTTATTGGAGTTTAGGTTCTTCTGCCAGTGATTGGTTGCTCTTCTGTGTGAGTCATTTATCCTGTAGATGTGTTTTTTTGTTGTTGTTGTTGTGTTTGTGGGAGAGGGCGAGCATGTCCCCCTACTCTTCTGCCATCTTGTCCTCTCTCTCCCACTTTTATTTTTAACCTATCATTGTGTGCCAGCACATTTCTAAGTGTCCTAAATTTTTTTTTCTTAGATGATGGGTAGCTAAGGCTATGGCATTCGTGGAGATTAACCATTTAGTGGAAGATGCTGAACCTCTGGCTTTCACACTCCACTAGGAAACACAGATGAATGAGCAAGGGAAATGACTCTTGGTGATAAAGATTCTAGTGCTGAGAAACTAGAGTATGGAGAAGGTATGTTCCAGAGCAGTGGATTAGTTTCATGATGGAAAGGTGTATTTCACTAACACAAGTAAGTGGCATCTTTGGTGTCTAGCCCTCTTTGAAGAGAGATAGCTCTCCCTGAAACCAAATGATTGCTTTGGCAATTTTCACTTTAAAGTGGCAGAAACAAAATTGAAAGTTGAACACAGACTCAGCAACTGTAACCCTCAGGGAAGAATGTCAGGACTAATTTTTATATAGATACTGACTTCTGTACGATTTGCTATTCCATAATCAAGCTTAAGTCAAAGACAGTAGAGCCTTAGGGTAACGTTGCTTACTATTACATAGACTCAGATGTATTTTGGGTCACATCATGTTGCAGGAATCATAATTACTCCATTTATTAGAAGGCAGTTATAACATGGTTGGTATAAATATTAGTCCTATTTTCTATATCATTTTTATAAAAGGTACTTATCAAACTGATTATTTGGTATTGTTCATTAGGATAGGTGACATTACATAGAAGAGAATTGCAACTGAGAATAAGTATCTCAGTGAAATAGTAAGTTACTTTAAAATAAATATATATTTTATTTAAAATAAATTATATATATGTATATGAAAGATTAGATGTCTTTGAATTGCAGCAATTTGTTATGTGACTTGATTCAATAGAATAGGACATTTAATGTAGAATTATCAGATGTCAAAGCTGGAGGAGCCATTAGAGAGTATTTAGTCTAATCTTCTCACTTAATAGATGAGGTAACTGAAGTCTAGAAAGGAAAAAAATGTTATCAGTGTCTCACAGTGAAGTTCATGGAAGAGGTGGATGAGAAGTTATCAGAAGCAGATGATTTAGGCTACGTAAAGGTGTAAATGAATGTGAGAGACAGTGATCCATGCAAATGACTTCCATTACAACTTGCCAAGAATTTATGTAATATAGTGGACCACATTTGAGGAAAGTTAGAAGAATTCCTTTTCTTTCTTTTTTTTTTAGTATGCTGCAAGCAGCGAAATCAAGTTTCTGCTGGGGTTGCTCTTTTTTGGGGGCTCTTTCTTCCACCTCTCTTTCTAACACATTTTCTGGCTAAGCCTAAAAGAATCTTCACAATGGAAGAGGCTTCAGGAGACATGTACTGAACCCCCATCAGGTAATGAACTCCCCATGATTTGCCATATATGTAGTAAAAAGAACACTTGACTTAGAGTCAGAAAACCTAGATTTAAGTATTGTCTATGACTGCTATGGACAGGTCACTTCTTTTTTCGAGGTTAGTCTCTATACATGTAAAATGAAAATGTATGTTAGACTAGAAGATCATCTCTAAGATTCTTTCTAACTCTTAAGACTCTAGGACTCTAACATTTGAAGTTAATTAGTTTCCACTTGGTCACCTGTGGTGGCAAGAAACTCATTATCTGTGCACTTGATTTCAATTATGAACATCTCTATTCATTAGAAAATAGTATACACATGTAGGGCTGAAATCTGTATTCTCATAACTCCATCCATTAATCATAAAGGGAAACTGGAACATATGTGATTTCTTCTGTATAACCGTCCAACAGACCTTTGAAGCCATTCATAATCCTTTTCTAGGCCTAATCTCTCCAATTCCTTCAACTGTTCTTCATCTGATACGATTTTTGCCCCCATCACCATCTCGCTCAGGCTCCTTTGGGTATGTAGTTTGACACTGTGGAGTCCATAAAGGACCTCACCCAGAAAAGTCTAGTGGTTTGTCTGCTATCTCAGAGTAGAACGGGCTAGCATCTTTGATTTAGTAATTGTATTTATTGGATTTCATCCTAGGATCACATCTATTTTTAGTCAGTGGTATGACACAACTGGCTCAGTGAATGTGTAGTCATTCTATCCAGACCTTATTTTGTGGCTTCAGAATCATGATTTCCCAGTCTTTGAACACTCTATTACTTAGGCCCAAGGGCAAGATTCTGTGGTAATCTTAGGAATAACTCATTTTGTTAATATTTTGGAACTTATCTTTGTCATCCAATATGTTAACTCTCATTTGAGTTCCTATCACTGACAAAACTGATAAGCCAAACTTCAAGACTTTCTGCCAAATAATTAATAAAAAATTTGAATGAAAATGACCAGAGAATGCCACTGAAGTTCTAAGCTGACAGTGCTTCACTCAACAAAATTGTTATCTTTCCAACACAAGTCAATCTAACTCTACCAGCACCCAGTCCATATTTTGCTGTCATTTTTGCATGAAAGCTATTGAAACAGGCTTTGTTAGGTGCCCTGGTGAAGGCTAGATGTAGTATGTTTACAATATTTCTCCTGATTTACCAGTCACATATACCCCACCAGAAAAGGAAATGAGAATACTTTAGTATAACTTGTGTTTCATGAATCAAATGGAATCCTAGAAATGTGTTTATAAAATCATCATTTAAACATTCAAGATTAATTTACACCTCACCCATCTTTTTCCTTTAAGAAAAATTGGGTAATATTGATATATCTCTAGTCTTCTAATATCCTTCCCAGGATTCTTCAAACATCACCACTCTCATATTAAAAAAATGGGGCAGCATGGTGTACAGGAGAGAGTAGCCATAGAACCAGATTTATGCTTAACTTTTGACTCCACAATTTACTTGTGTATCAAATTACTTAAGATCTCAGCCTCAATAATTTCCCTTGTAAAATGTAAGAAATGCTATCTGCTCAGCAAGAAGGGTTGTGATACTTAGAAATGCCACATACCTGGTTCATAATACATACTGAGAAATTCTGTTATTATTATTACCATCATTATTATTATTTCTCTAGAGTAAAATTTATTTGGGTCTGGTAGTTTGACTTGAGATTTTAAGTATCCTTTTAAAAATCTTCCTCTCTTGCTTAGGATGTCAATTTCTTCTTTTTAATGATAGTTCTAAACTTTCTAGTCCAAAGACCATTCTCATACCCATTCTGGCATGGTATTATTACCTCATTGTTGCTTCACTTACAGTCTAAGTACTGTCTGAGGTGCGGTTTCACATCTCAAGGTTCTGAATCATAGCATCTCCTTGATGTTATTTTGTGTGCAGAGAACACTGTCTTTCCTTTTTCACTTATCTCTTCTCCTGCCTTATTTTTACAGTAAAACATATGCTTTTTCCAAGATTCCTTTTCCTTACTGTCTCAGATTCTCACTTATGGGTTCTTCTTTGGACCTTTCCAGGTTTTCCTAACATCCAAAATCTTTAATCCCTGCTTTTTCATTATCCCCTTGAAATCTATTGTTCTATAATAGAAGCCTATAGAATGTTACACAAGAATTTTCTGGCTTATAAGTGACTATATCTGAGTTCAATTTTCCATGTCACCACAATGACTAATATGTACTGGGTATATATTTCTGATAGATTATATGTTCTTCATTAAAAACTGCTGTGTCCAAATATCTATTTTCTGTATGCACAGGATGGGTCTGTGGTGACTGTGTTCAGTGTAAGGAGTTGTGCTCAGTAATAGTAATGTGAGGTAGGTTTATAGTTAGAGTTACCTCAAAGTTTCTATGACTTCATTGTATCATAGAATTTAGTCTCTGTTAACTAGACTGTAGTCTCCTTGGGAAATCCTTAGGATCATAGCAAGGAATAGCTTCAGGAATAACCATGAAAACCTAGGCTAGCTTGCTGGATGTTGAGATCATATGGAGAAGAGCCTAGCTTGGCTGTCTTCAAGATGAAATTCCATCACTTTAGCATAGTATACAAGTCCCTACATGATCTGGCCTTAGCCATGATCTTGCTCCAGCCATAGCATGGTACAGTTTTAGTGTGTCATATTTTCTTTAGATCTGTACCTTTGCACATGTTTTCTTTTGTCTGTAGTTCTCTTCTAGAATTTAAGAATTAGTTCAGTTATCATATCTTTTTTTGTAAGTCTTCATCGAACCCCTGTATTTCTAGCCTGAGTTAATACAACATCTTTGTGATCTCATAACTCCTGATTTTTCCTCTATCCTGATACTTATTAAGCTATATTGCCTATGTATCTGCTTATCTTCCCAGTAGGCCATATGCCCCTGAAGGGCAGAAATTGTGCCTTATTCATTTCCATATACCAGTATTTAAATAGGAAAGAGTGGACAGTCGAAAATTTGATTAGAAACATTCATTTAACCAGTATGGAGATTGACAAGGGACACCCAGAATTTCTAGGGCCTGAGGCTGGAAATGAGTATATGCAAAAGACATTTATTTTATTTTTTTAAATTTATTTTTTATTAGTTCCTCCAACACATTTTTTCCCCCACTGTACAGCATGGGGACCCAATTACACATAAATGTATACATAATTTTTTCTCCCATTGTCATGCTGTATTGTAAGTATCTAGACATAGTTCTCAGTTCTACACAGCAGGATCTCATTGTAAATCCATTCCATGAGCAATAGTTTGCATCTGTTTACCCCAAGCTCCCAATCCCCCCCACTCGCTCCCCCTCCCCCGGGCAACCACAAGTCTATTCTCCAAGTCCATGTGTTTCTTTTCTGTGGAAAGGTTCATTTGCGCCATACATTAGGTTCCAGATAGAAGTGATATCTTATGGTATTTGTCTTTCTCTTTCTGACTTACTTCACTAGTATGAGAGTCTCTAGTTCCATCCATGTTGCTGCAAATGGCATTATTTCATTCTTTTTTATGGCTGAGTAGTATTCCATTGTGTGTGTGTGTGTGTGTGTGTGAGATATCTTCCTAATCCAATCATCTGTTGATGGACATTTGTTTTGTTTCCATGTCTTAGCTATTGTGAATAGAGCTGCAGTGAGCATGCGGGTGTATATGTCTTTTTCAAGGAAAGTTTTGTCTGGATATATGCCCAAGAGTGGGATTGCTGGATCATATGGCATTTCTATGTATAGATTTCTAAGGTCCCTCCATACTGTTTTCCATAGTAGCTGTACCAGCTTACATTCCCCCCACAGTACAGGAGGATTCTCTTTTCTCCATACCCCCTTCCAGCACTTGTTATTTGTGGACTTATTAATGATGGCCATTCTGACTGGGGTGAGGTGGTATCTCAAAGTAGTTTTGATTTGCATTTCTCTAATAATCAGCGATGTTGAGCATTTTTTCCAGTGTTTGCTGGCCATCTGTACATCTTCCTTGGAGAAATGTCTATTCAGGTCTTTTGACCATTTTTCCATTGGGTTGTTGGTTTTTTTTCTGTTGAGTTGTATAAGTTGCTTGTATATTGTAGAGATTAAGGCCTTGTCAGTTGCATAATTTGAGACTATTTTCTCCCATTCTCTAAGTTGTCTTTTTGATTTCTTTTTGGTTTCCTTTGCTGTGCAAAACCTTGTCAGTTTGATTAGGTCCCATTGCTTTATTTTTTCTTTTATTTCTGTTGCTTTGGGAGACTGACCTGAGAAAATATTCATAAGGTTGATGTCAGAGAGTGTTTTGCCTATGTTCTCTTCCAGGAGTTGGATGGTGTCTTGTCTTATATTTACATCTTTAGGCCATTTTGAGTTTATTTTTGTGCATGGTGTGAGGGTGTGTCCTAGTTTCATTGATTTACATGCAGCTGTCTGGGTTTCCCAGCAATGCTTGCTGAATAGACTGTCTTTTTCCCATTTTATGTTCTTGCCTCCTTTGTCAAAGATTAATTGGCCATAGGCGTCAGGGTTTATTTCTGGGTTCTCTATTCTGTTCCATTGGTCTGTCTGTCTGTTTTGGTAGCAGTCCCACACTGTCTTGATGACTGTGGCTTTGTGATATTGCCTGAAGTCTGGGAGAGTTATGCCTCCTGCTTGGTTTTTGTTTTTCAGGATTGCTTTGGCAATTCTGGGTCTTTTGTGGTTCCATATAAATGTTTGGATTGTTTTTTCTAGTTCTGTGAAAAATTTCGTGGGTAATTTGTTGGGGATTGCATTGAATCTGTAGATTACTTTGGGTAGTATGGCCATTGCAAAAGACATTTATAAATCAATGTATCTAAACATATTGCAGTAGGGACTGGGGGAAATATTTTTTTGTCATCCATTAAATATTTACAGTGGCTGTGTATTTATAGTGCACATGTATCATGATGTATCTGCTAATAACTGTGTTTTGGTCTGTGTTGTATCAGTTAGGCTTATGTACAGATACACACATATGTGCACACAGACAACAGACATACACATATATACTGTTCTTATCTAAGAGAGCTATAGATCTCAGAAAATAGTGAGAAACTTAACTTAATTTTAAATTATTATTGAGTTTTGATCTAATATGTTTAAATACCCTATGCAAATAACATGGAGACTAGTCATACCTTTCCTCTGGTTGGAATATTTATATAGTATAGAGACATGATGCTCCTGAGGGAAGCCATTTGGGAGAATGTTTGATTAACTGAAGGTCTGGATTATTTAAAAATGCTTATTTATATCAAACAGGTGCATGTGTGTATATAAATGTGTATATATACACATATAAACATTTTCTGTTCATTTATATGCTTGCATGATCTGTATATATAGACCTATATTTATTGTGTACTCAAGCAGTGGAAAAATGCTGTGTATTCACTTCATTTAATATACATCACCAGCACACAGCACATGCTTGAAAGCTTTTAGGGGAATTATATGTATGACATAGCACATTTGTAGAAATCTGCTATTTTGTAAATGGCCATGAGAATTCAAATTGAACCCCATCAAACCAGATGGTGGACTTGAAAGGAAATTTCAGTTTCTATTTATTTGTATTTTTGTTATTTGAGTATTTCACTAAGTGCTTATTTTACTTTTGCAACCAAAAAAAAAAGCAATTTTAAAAGACAGTTGTCAGATTACTTCTGTCTTGTATAAAAATAGTAAAGCGGTGAGCCTATTAGTATACCATCATGTAGATTATGTCAGCTTTGGTAAGATTTCTTTGAGAAGTAATGAAGTTAGATTCCATTCGACTCTATTTTATATTAAATGAATGCCATGAACACACATTCACATTTATGAAAATAGAGATTATAAAGGCTACAATTTCAGAATTAAATCTGTGAATAATCTGAATAAGAGCTGAGTCCTTCATGGTTGCACCCCTATGAATTTCCTTTGTAATCCATTGAGGCAGCTATATGTAGGAAGAGAAACTAGAAAATTGGAACCATAGCCATCTACCTTGTTGTGTGACACCTTGATCTTCACTTTATTTTGGCCATGTTTTCATAGTTGTCATCTTACTCACCTTCCTTTTACTGGTATAATCATGGCCACCTTAACACTTCACTTGCTAAAGAAAGCTAGCCTTGGAGTTCCTGCTGTGGCACAGTGGGTTAAGGATCTGGTTTTGTGTCTGTGGAGGCACAGGTTCAATCACCAGACTGGTGTAGTGGGTTGTAGATCTAGCCGCAGCTGTGGTGTAGGTCACTCCTGTGGCTCAGATTCACTGTTTGGCCTGGGAATGCTCATATGCTGCAGGTGCAGCTGAAAAAGAAAAAAAAAAGGCATCCTTCTATTGCCTTTGACAAAGGACAGCACTCTCTTTACCTTTCAAGAGAAAAAAACATACTAATTCGATATAGTGATCTGTGTCATCCATTTAAACAGTGGCCTTTGGCATATATGTAAGAGCAATTGTGAACTCATGAAGCAATATATTGACTGATGATAAGAACTTCTGACCCAGTAGGAAAAGTGAGCAGTATTGTAGTGAGACTGGATGCTGGTGGGTATGGAATAATTTGGGTTGGGGAGAGTTCTAGCAAACCCATCAAATCACACTCTGCTTGAAATCACCTATATCACTTAAACCTGAGATCTCTCAATCATATCATCTATGACTTGTTTATTCATGAAAAAATGGTATTTCCTGTTTATACAAGAGGGAAAATGCTAATTTGGCTCATCAAAGTAATCCAAGGACTCTTTGTGTATAAAGTATCGCAAGAGGAGGAGGTACAATTTGATGAGTCAGTGTAAATGAATCAGAAACATATGGGCATGAACTTCCTTTCATTTTGAGACACAGGAAGGATTCTAAACATTCCAAATAGAAAATTACAAGTTTAATGATGGCATATTAAGCTTAATCCTTGGCATTTTGTCTGAAGTTCAAAAATTTTGACCTGAAAACAAGGTCAGTCAGTCCTCTGTAGTCTTGGATGCATTTGTTACATTAGCTAGTGAACAGATGAAGTCCATTACATTCTGATTTTCCAGGGTTTTTATTATCGTCCATCATTAATTTGGTACTATTTTCTGCCTCATAATTTATTCAGTTCACCTACTCAGTGGCCATTTGGTAAGGGAAATAAAAGCCTACATAATGATAAATAAATGTCTTAGTGGTTATTTTATATTAACCTGCTATTTACCCCTAGCTTGGCAAAGACTTCAAATAGCTAGGATATTTACTGAATTATCTGTAGTTTTATTCTTTTTTATTTTCTGCACCAGTGCTCCTATCATTAGTACAAATAATCAGTACCTTAAATGATGTGCAATTCTATTCTTCCTCTTCCATCGCTTTGTTATTATTTTGAGTCTTAACAGCTTTGGAAGTAGATGTGGTCATTCTTGGAAGTTATATAAATTCTTTGTTTTCTATACATTTGTAGTCAAATGTCATTCTAGGATTTGAGAGTATACTTCTCTGGGAAAAAAAAGTTTATTTTACTCAGTAGGAAACATTATATCTGCCAGCCAAATGTTTCTCCTTGCTGTGTGCTGAATTCTCAGGTTCATTAAACAATTTGTAACCTCAGCCCACAGTTCAGGTTGAAGAAATGTTGGTCATTTTATGCGATGGAACCTACTGATAGGGCCTCTCTTAATGAGAATTTAGCTGGAGGGGAGCTGGCAAAAGCTGAAGTGATTTTGAGAAGTGTTTCTTTTTTCTTAACAGCTGAGGTCTGAGTACAAAGCTCAGAGGAAAGAGAATAAAGCCTATCTGTTGGGACAGGAGTTACGTAAGAATAGTCTTAGGCAAGATTCCTAGAGAGATAATCTTGTTTGTTAAGGTTTCCTGAAAATGCTGAGGTCATGGATGATGTACTTTCAGACAATTATCAAGAAGTTAGGAAAGTGTCAGCAAAGAGCAAATCTTGCTGAACTCTTTTTCACTCTGATAGGTTTTCAAAAAGAATAACTTTAAAGAAGAAAATAGCCTTTTCTTACTTCGAATCCCAGAGAGTAACAAACACTCCTAAATGGGGGTGTGATCCATAATTTCAGATTAGACACTCCTTGATAACAGTTTTGGTTGGATGCAATCATAGTGAAATTGCTAAATAGCAATGATGCAGCATCACTACTGCTGTGAAAAAAAATCAAACTTTTTATGGAGGTATAATTGACAAATAACATTATATTAGTTTCAGGTGTACAACATAATGATTCAATTTTTTTATGTTGTGAAATAATCACCACAATAAGTCTAGTTGATATCTGTCATGTTACATAGTTACCAATTTTTTTTCTTGTGATGGGCACTTTTAAGATCTACTCTCTCAGCAACTTTCATGTATGCAATACACTATCATTAACTGTAGTTATCATACTTCATATACCCATGACATTTATTTTGTAACTGGTTTGTACCTTTTGACCCCCTTCACCCATTTTGTCCACTTCCCACCCCCAGACTTTGGCAGTCTCCCATCTGTTCTCTGTATCTATGAGCTCAGGAAAAAAATGAACATTTATTGGTGAGGACTGAAGTTACCACTAACAGAGAGGAAGGACCAAATAGCACGCATCCAGAGCAGTACATTCTATATAGGGGAGTGTGTGTGTATCAATGGGTTTTATTTATTTAAGAGTAGATTCTCCAACACTGTTTTCTCCTTCTAGCTTGAATCCTAAAGAAATAGCAGAGTTAGATTAATGAACAAAGGCTAAGAAGATGGGAATGAGCTCAGGGCAGATGGAACAGTATACGCCAAGTCCCAGAGATGAAAAAGAACATGATACTTTTAAGGAACTGAAAGGAATGTAATATGTCAGGAGCATATAATTTACTGGCATGAATAGGAGATGTGAGCCTCTAGAGAGAAGCAGAGATCAGACCATAAAGGATCTTTATAAGTCAGTTTGTGAGTTTGAGCCTTAACCTTAGGGTATGGGAAACCATTCAAAATTTAGGAAAGGAACAAGAGCAGAGTTATGTTTTATAAAACTCATTTGACTATATTATAGAGAATGAATTTTAGAGCTCAAAATTGGAGGTGGGGAAACTATTTAGAGGCTATTATAATATCTAAGGTAAGAGAATAGAAATGAATAACTAAAAGAAAAAAAATCCCATAGTAAATTATTAAATATCTTTTGGGGAGTCAGGGGCCAAGGAAATAGAAATGTTTTCAATAATAGTGAAAATGAGATGGCAGTGATGATTATTATCTAATATGTACAGTGCTCTACAGTTTATAAATAACATTCAAAACTGGTATCTAATGTAAACCTTCTTCATAGCTTCATAAGTTAGATGTGTGTATTATTATTATCACTTATCTTATGGAAATAAAGGAATAGAAGTTGTAGAAGCTCTATAAATGTTCAATGTCAGAATTGCCAAGGTCTGTGTAAGGTCTGAGACTTCACCCTACTTGCAAGCTAACAAATTAGTCTACCAGTTTTATGGAGGGTAGAAGAAAATATGAAAATCTTCGGTCAGAAACAAAGGCCTTTATTTTTCATGGCTCAGTAAGCAGCATGATAATCTGTCTGTTTCCCTTGCCCTTCACTCACCATGACAGTAATGTGAACTGGCCCAATAGGGTGCTGCACATGTAGTGGGTGTGTTTCACAGCTGAGAAGATCCAAGCTTAGGAAACCCCAATATTTTTTAACTCCCCACCATTTGCACTAGAAGAAGACATTATCTTTACTATCCTGAACAGCAAACAACTCTGCTTTTTACCTTGGAGGAAGACACTTTCTTCATCTTCCAAAGTTGTTTGCTGTGCAGGCATCCTTGCAAAGATAGTCCAGAACAAAATCTCTTAATGCATCTCATCAAAGATGTGCAGACATATATGAAATCTATGGATAATGGTCTCCCAGTAATAATCCTTGCCCTTGGGTGTCAAAACCCATGTATGTCCTATATTCCTGTACTTGCATAGGAGTTATAATTTTATGGGTACATTCAAAACATTGAGTTGTCAAAGCATTTACATAGAGACCAGTTTGCTGTGAGATCTAAAGATTTTTGCTCATGACTATATAATTATAGAATTAAGTTGCCATAGAAATATTCTCATATTTTTCCTTGTTCTAGCACTTAGGATATTTCAATTATTGCTGCAGTCTGGATTTAGAGGAGAGAAAACTAAAGGAGCATGGCTGAATGGTTGTTTATTTATTAGTCTTTCTAAATTGCTCCTTCATGGTGATCGGAACTGCAGAAGAGCATCAGTGTTACCAAAACCATCCAGTATGAAAGGAAATAACAGGAGCTACAAGGATCAAGAGAAATACTTAACTAATAGAATCTCAACAAATAATAAGATTACATTGGATATATACTTCAATATGTTAGTACTCAGTATGAAATGTAGCCAGTGTGTTGGTTACATATAGTGAGAAAACACAATTTCTACTGTCTAGGGAAGAGCGAAAGACCTTTGCTACTTTGTAAAGTGCTTGGAAATGCCAAATCTAAAGTTTACAGAGCAGGAAACGGAAGGAACGGTGAATTTCTGAACACTTTCCACATGCTGTGTGCTTGTATTTCATTCTCACAGAAACTCTATGAAATTATTATTATTCTCATTTTAAAGGTGGAGACTATGGAATGGATCTGGGGAAAAAATACTTTGCTCAATATGTTAAAGTTGTTAAGTGACCAATCTAGATTTGAGTTTAGGTATAACTTTCGATGCTTGTTCTTTTCATTCTGTGCCATGTACTACCTATGTATACATTTTTGTGATTTCATAGCATAGTTAGAATGACTATTTCCCAAGAGTACTTGGAGACTCTTAGTGAAATATTTTGATTTGACCAAGTCAATATATTATCCTTTTTGGGGAAACTTAAATGTGTAAACAAAAATAAAAAATAAGGTCAGACAAAAAGCAGTGACAAGTTGATAAGTTGGGATGAGAAGGAGCAAAATCATCAATGACCATTTTTTAAAGAGGTAAAAGCCTTCTAGACACAAGTGTATATGTGTATTAGCTAGTTGGATACAAGAAGATATATAAATCCTCTCTGCCCAATTCTGCCTAAAAGAATATGCTCACAATGGGTATGGTTGGATTGTCTGGACCACTCAATCAGATCAACTATTTAGAGATTGCTTCATTACTCACAAACAATTCATTACAACAGTTGGGAAAAAACTTTGTGACCTTATTGCCTGCACTTTCTGTTAAGAAATTGGTCAATTCAGTTATAGAGTTTAGTAAAACCAATTATTTGTGTTCCATGGACAAATTAATAAATCACAGTAGTGGTTTAACAGGATTTTCCCCCTTTTAAGGTATTGCAGTTGGCTTCCTATAGACACAGCTTTATTTTTAAGAGCCTGAAGTAGCAAATGCTGTTTTTTTTTTCTTCAGTCTTGCCCCAGGTCTTTAGTACAGGCTTTATAGGATTCTGAAACAGTATAATAAGGAGCAGTGATATATAAGTTTAATGATATAAACTGAGGACCTATACTGATAATTACAGTATTGCCTTGTCTGTCTAGAGTTACTCATGTGTATGGTCCAGCTTGGGCTCTGAAAAGTAGTCTCAACATATTCCCAAGAAAGTGGAAACCTCTGGAATGAAAAGCAATACTGGAACAGAGTCCAAGGTCACAAAAAATCTGGATTAAATATCCGAAGAAAGGCTGTATAGAATCAATTACAATGAAAAAGTTTAGCAATACACACTAGAAAATGATTTGAGTGAAGAGTGGAAAATTGATTATTTGTTTCTGAATTTGGATAAACATGTTTTCCACTTAATGGCTTTAATGATAATCCTTGAAATGGAATTAATGGTGTTAAATTTAAAAAATGGATTAAAGAATACTTTAAGCAACATGAAATTCACCTGTGAAATTCATAAAAACAGTTTATTTAAGGCAAATAAGTATTCAAAAAGAAAATCCTGAAAAGTGCAATAAATTGATTAGGGAAGAAATGGAGCTGTGCTTTAAAAAAATATCCTGTAAGTAAACATATGATGTCTGAGGAATTAGTGATGTTCCCCATGCCTCCATGAATTTGACCTATTTTATGGGATTAACTGTATTGCTAGCAGTAAGGTCTTGACTTTCTTCCAAGAAAAATCACAACTTTTAATTGATATTAAGGATTCTACAATACATGGTTTTGGGCAGACTTGGGAAATACCAGGATGATAGCAGAATTTATTTTGTGATCAGGAGTTAGGGGTTGCAGAGGTAAGAATTTGGGTGTGGGGAGCTGTTACCTATTCCCTCAATAGGAAAAGTTTTAAAACAAAGTTTTTATTTCAAGCAAATTCCAGATTGTCTTCTGAGGTAATTATACCCAATGAACAGTCAACAAGAGAGCAACTCTTCTGGACGGGCTCTTCAGACTTTTCCTTCCTTTCCTCCTCCTTTTTTATTTCCTTTGCCTTCACCAGAAAAAAATTATCAAGCCTCTATTATGTGCCAGATATTTTTGCTAATCTCAGTGGTTTAGTGGTAAACAAAGACATGATCCATGCTGTATTGGAGCTTATAGTGTAATGTAGAATATACAGAAGTAAATAAATTCAAATATATTGTGATCAGTGCTAAGATATAAGTTCATTGTAGTGTATAAACAGAGAGGAAACATATCTGAGTCAGCCTGGATTTCAGGGAAGGCTTCTGAAAGGGAGTTAACATAGAGGAGACATGAAAGATAGGTAGTAGTTAGCCAAGATAAGAAAGGAAAAATGAATGTGATTCTGTAGAAGAAAGAGAATGTGAAAAGGTTTTGAGGTGAGAGCAGGCACAGGATATTTAGGAACTAAAGGTTCAGTCCTGGAGCAGAGAGCTTGAAGGTGGGAGTAGTAATAGTAGTTAAAACTTAGGAGGGAAGCAGAAGCTAAACAATAAGGACTATTAAGCCATGTATTAAAGTCAGTACTAATTTCAATGAGAAACTACCAGATGGTTTTAAGTAGGGAAGTGGCACAGCAAGGTATATGTTTTCAATGTTCACTCTTAAGGCTCTATGCAACTAGCAGGGCAGAGTGGAGTGGAAGGACAAGAAGAGAGGCACACGATCATTTAGGAAAGTGTTACAACAATCAGTGTGGAAGATAAATGGAAGCATGGACTAGATTGTGGCAGTGAAGATGGATTCAGAAATTTTAATGTTACAGTTCACAAGACGTGGTGATGCATAAGTCAAGGTTGGGGGAAAGAGCTCATACAGTGACTCAATATGGAATCCAGCTTCCTGGCTTAGATGACCATTTTCTAAAAGAGGTAACACTGGAGGAGAAGAATTATGGGAGTTTTTCCAGTAAGACATCCCTTTGGAATTATTTATGAAGCAGTTGGATATATGTGAATGGAATGTAGAGAGGAATTTGGGATGAATATATAAATTTTAAATCCCATATGGGTAGTGACTGAAGCCATTTGAGAACACCCAAGGAAAGTATAAAGGGTAGTAAGAAAAGAGCTTAGAACCCTGAGGAGTGAGCACTTATATTTAAGGTATGGCCATGGTAACCATAGCCATCAAAAGAGACTGGCAAGGGGAAGAATCTAGAGAATGTGGTTTTATGGAAAGCAAGGGAGAAGAATACTTTGAAAAGGAAATGATAGCCAGCAGTATCAAAAGGTTCTGGGATGAGTATCACAAAAGGAGTCAGTAGGTTCAAGAAGGATGTCTGTGATCTTGACAAGTGTGGTTTCAGTACAGTGATGAGTTTAGAAACTACATTCGAATAGTTTAGAAAGTAAACAAGATTTGAAAAAGAGTTTAATTGAATAACTGGGGGAAGGTGTGTGTATAACAGGAGTCAAAAATCTTCATGGTAGTGGTGGTATGGAGGCAAGAATTTTGACTACTATGGTGTCAGATCTAAGAAATATTTGCCTAAATCAAAGTCACAAAGTTTTTCTCCTATGTTTTCATCTAGAAGAGTCATAGTTTTAGGTTTATCTTCAGATCTGTGATTCATCTTAAGACACTTTTTATACATCATGTGAAATTTTTTTATTTTTTGCATATATATGTCCAATTATTCTTAGGACCATTTGTTGAAAAGGCTCTTCTTTCTCCACTGAACTGCCTTTGTTGAAAATCAGTTGCCCATTTATGTGTGGATCTATTTCTGTACTTTACATTATATTCTTTTAATCTCATCTTTATGCCAATACCATGCTCTCTTTACTGTAGCTTTATAATATTGATTTTTTTATTAATCTAGGGGCTTTGCATTTGCATTTTCATATGAATTTTAGGTCCAACTTGTCAATTTCTAAATAAAAACATAGATTTTTATTCATAATTCTTTAAATGTATAGGTGAATTTGGGGAGAGTTGACATTTTAATATTAATTTAACCCATGAAAAAGATATCCCTTCATTTAATGGTTTCTTTCTGTAATTCTTCTCAGCAATGTTTTGTTGTATTCAGTGCATAGGTCTTGCACATCAGATTTATCTCAAAGTACTTCATATTTTGACACTCTTTATGAGTGTTGTTTTATTATTATTTATATTGCTTTCAAATTGAGTCTTCTGTTGTTCATTGGTAGGATGATTGAAATTGATTTTTAAAGTTTTTATTTTGAGATAATTGTATATCCACATGTAATTGTAAGAGAGAGTACAGAAAAAAATTCCATGTGTACTTAACTCAGTTTGCCTCAGTGGTAACATGTTGCAACATTGTAATACATTACAACTAGAATATTGATACTGTTACGGTCAAGATACAAAACATTTTCATCAGTACAAGGTTCCCATTATTCCTTCCTACCTCTATGGTCTGCTTATTCTCTGGCAACCATTAATCTGTTACTATTTGTATAATATTATTGTTATTTAAAGAATGTTATATATAAATGAAATCACACAGTACAAAACTGTTTGGGAATTGGTTTTTCTCATTCATCACAATGCCCTTCAAATTCATCCAGAAATGTAACATTAAAATATGTATGTCGTATGTGTGTTATTATCATAACTTCCATTTTCTTCTCTTTCCTACTTTTTCTGAAATCATAATAGTAATAAAGTTGGTCAAAATAAAACAGTAGCCATATGATCAGTGGAAGATGGTGGAGTGAGAACTAGAGAAAGTATCTCTAAACTTCAAGTTGTAGCCATTACAGTTCTTTTTTTCTCACTGAAGACCATTGGGAAGAATGAGGATTGTAGGCTTCTGATTTTGATTTCGCCTTCCCTTGATTAAGACTTCTGGAGTTCCCATCATGGCTCAGTGGTTAACAAATCCAACTAGGAACCATGAGATTTCAGGTTCGATCTCTGGCCTTGATCAGTGGGTTAAGGATCCGGCATTGCCGTGAGCTATGGTGTAGGTCACAAACTCGGCTTGGATCCCGCATTGCTGTGGCTGTGGTGTAGGCTGGGCGCTACAACTCCAATTGTACCCCTAGCCTGGGAACCTCCATATGCCACGGGTGCGGCCCTAGAAAAGACGAAAAGACAAAGAAAAAAAAAAAAAAGACTTCTCTACCATAAAACCAGACATACATGTGTATGTATGTTTGTGTGTACACATACATATATTTGTGATTAATTGTTGTTGAAAGTTGATACTTTCTTGTATCTAAATTACAGTGGGGATTTCTTTGGGTGTTTGTCAGATTTTTTTTTTTTTCTTTTTCAGCCTCACCTGCAGCATGTGTAAGTTTGTGGGCTAGGGATCAAATCCAAGCCACAGCTGTGACCTCCACCAGGCCGGGGATGGAACTGGCAATGCCACAGAGACAAGCCAGATCATTAACCCCTTGTGCCACAGCAAGAACTCCCATTTGTCAGATTTTTCAGGAATTGGAAATATATGAAAGCAGCAGGCATTTTTTCAATTAGATAACTGTAATTTCACAGTTAACCAAATCTTCTCTCTTTATTAAGTGTAGTACCAAGATAAGTGAAATAAAAATGCAAGACTTGCCCTATATTTTCACAAAAGAGATGATTTAGAATAGGTATTCTTCTGTGGGCTAATAGAATAATTGCATACTTAGGGTGTTCATATTCAGGATTGATACCTCCCTACCCCACTGTTTCTAAGGAACCTATCATTTTGGTGTCTAAGCATTAAAGCCCTTTTTAATTTTTTTTTGTTGGTCTTTTTGCCTTTTCTAGGGCTGGTCCCATGGCATATGGAGGTTCCCAGGCTAGGGGTGTAATCGAAGCTGTAGCTGCCGGCCTACGCCGGAGCCACAGCAATGTGGGCTCTGAGCCGCGTCTGCGACCTACACCACAGCTCACAGCAACACAAAGCCCTTTTTAGAGCCTACTCTCTCCCTGTAATTTGTAGAGAGAGGTGCTGTGTAGCTGGGCTCATGTCCAATAGTTGGCACATGGCTTGCAGTTCTGTAAATTTCAGTTAATTCTTTCTGGAGAACACATCTCAGAGTTGAAATTATTCTAGTCCACTTTCATGCACAGTACCAGATGCTTTTGAAAGGAATAGGTACCAAGAAGGACGTGGGGGCAGGGATTGTGTAGACTCATGCACAAATGAAAACATGCACACATATTTATACATTCTGGCTAGTAGCAGATTTAATGGTTCTCAGACTCAATGGACTTAAGGTGTCAGCATCCTTTTTAGAGTGGAGAGGGGTTCAAATTTAGGGGACTGGATTTTTTTAACACAATTTTTAATACCAAAAATGTTATACTGCTGTTAGAGGCTTCATATTGCTTCTGAGCAATTTTCTTTACAACTACTGGGAGAGTTTTACAGAGGAGGTGAGTATTACAAGGCAGTATCTGTAAAACTGACAATCATTTTTTTATAATTATTATTATATAAAATCTTGGTAATAAATGATAAAAGAAGTAATTTCTTTATATGAATTCTTAAATTCTTTTTATAGATCAGTAAATTTTTGCATGGACCAATGTGAAAATAGGCTTGTAAGTGGTGCAGTATGTTTACCAGTCCAGCTTAATGATAACACTGGGGTTTATATTGTTTTAAAAAGTGAAAGTATACAGTTGCTTAAAGGACATTTTTGTGATCAGTTTACATTGACTATGAGAAGCTGATGGCCTCATGTATTTCCTAGAATCTCTTGAGTTTCTATTTGTACTGGTTTTGCTTTGAATATTAAAAGGGGAGGGGGAGAGGGAGAGGGAGGTAGGGAGGGGTTGAGGAAAGAAGGAAAGGTAAATTTACAAAAGTAAAAATATATGGATTCAGAAAGAAAGAATAAGTCAACATTCAGTGTTTTAGATTAATTTAGATGGTACAAGAAAGGAAGTAACTGTTTGCAGTTTTTGCACACCCTTCATCAGTGAATGCATTCTCTTTTTGGATGAAATTTTCACACAAGTAGTTTAGAATTTAAGATAACAGTTTTTTTTTTTTTTTCAAATAGTTGGTATCTAGCCTCATTAGGGTACATGAGGCTAAGGATTCATGTATTTGAAGATAATCTTCCTAGAAGATGTGTTTGAAGATAATCTTATAGGCAAAACAATCCTTTCAGACACTAATTTTCCACTATATTTATTATTGAGACAAAATTTACCCATACTATATTTTTAATATAAATAGAATTATACAATATGCTACATGTCTGGCTTCTTATTCTTTTTTTTTTTTTTTTGTCTTTTTGGGCCCCACATGTGGCATATGAAAGTTCCCAGACTAGAAGTCGAATTGGAGCTATAGCCTCCAGCCTATACCACAGCTCACAGCAACGCCAGTTTGCTTAACCCAGGGATTGAACCTGTGTCCTCATGGATACTAGTCAGATTTGTTTTTGCTGAGCCACGATGGGAACTCCTATGTCTGGCTTCTTTTACTTAGCAAATTTTTTTCAAGGTCCAGTCACATCGTAGCATGTATCAGTCAGTACTTTATTTCATTTTATGGATGACTAATATTCCATTGTGTGTGTGTGTGTGTGTGTGTGTGTGTGTGTGTGTGTGTGTGTGTAAGTATACACACACATTTCTCTCAGTTCATCTGTTGACAGATATTCATGTTGTTTCCACGTTTTGGCTATTATGAGTAAGCTAGTATAAACTCTATTGTACATTTGAGTACCTGTTTTCAATTGTTTTGGGTATATATCTAGGAATGGAATTCTTGGATTATATGGTAACTATATGTTTAACTTTTTGAGGAACCACAAAACTGTTTTCCATAGAGTGTTACCATCCCATGAGCAACGTACATGTGTTCTAATTACTCTGATGGATGTTGGAATGAGAGAGGTTTATTACCTAAATATACTTACGAAGTAACAGAAGTAGGACTAGTATCCTAGTCCTTTTAGTAGAAGCCTTTTATTCATTATATCGTTCTGCAGCTCAGATGATACTGTTTTGGAAACAGAACAACAAGTGGTTGTGATTTCTCGTTATGGAGAAAGGGTTTAAGTGTGCATGAATAAAGGAACAATAAGAGGTATTTGTCAAGGATTCTGTCAGTTGTCAAGCTCTCTTAACCTGCATTTTATTGTTTGGTTAAATGTCTTAATGATTAACTTTGCTAATACTGACCACAAAGTGTTCTACAAGATTATTCGCATACCATAAAATTCACACTATTAAATTGTAAAATTCAGTGGTTTTTCAGTATATTCGTACATTATGCAACCACCACATCTAAGTTTAGAAATTTTTATTACTCCAAAAAGAAACTTTGTACTCATTAACAGTCACTCCCCATTTCCCCTTTCAGCCAGTCCCTGGCAATGGCTAATCCACTTTCTATTTTTGGATTTGCCTAAGCTGGTCACTTCATATAAAGGAACTCGTACAACATAAGGTCTTTGATGACTTTTTTTTCACCTAGCCTAATGTTTTCAAGGTTCATCCATATTATAGAATGCACTTTATTCCCTTTTAAAGCTGAATAATAATCTGTTGTGGGGATATACCACATTTTGTTTATTCATTAATCAGTTGGTGGACATTTAGATTATTTCCACATTTTTGGCTATTATCAATAATGCTTATGTGAACATACATGACCAATTTTGTGCAGAAATATATTTTCCTTTCTCTTATATACCTAGAAATTGAAACACTATATCATAACTCTATGTTTAACATTTTGGCAGAGTACCAAAGTGGTTGAACCATTTTACAATACCTCTGGCAATACATGAAGGTTTCAGTTTCTCCACATCCTCCCCAACATTTGTTATTGTCTTTAAATTTTTAGTTAATCTACTGGGTGTGAAGCAGTATCTCATTGTAGTTTTGATTTGCATTTTACTTGATAGCTAATGGTGTTGAACATCTTTTCATGTACGTATTGGCCATTTATATATCTTCTTTGGAGAAATATCTTTTCAGATCATTTATACATTTTAAAATTAGGTTATTTATCTTTTATTGTTGAATGATAAGTGTTTTTATACATTCTGGATACAAATCCCTTATAAAATATATGCTTGGAAAGTATATTCTTTTGTTTTGTGAGTTGTCTTTTCACTTTCTTCACAGTTTCCTTTGAAAAACAAAAATTTTTAATTTTGACACAAATTCATCTTTTTTTTTTGTAGTTTTGCCTTTGGTATCCAGTTTAAGAAGGCTTCATATTATCTAAGGTCTGGTGATTTACATATATTTTTATTCTAAGAATTTTATATCTTTAGCTCCTACATTTAGATTCATGATCCATTTTGAGTTAATGATTGTGTATTATGTAAGCTAGGGGGTTCAGTTCCATTCTTGTACATGGATCAGGAATTGTCAGATGTCAAAGTAGTAAATTATAACAACAAACCAAACTGAAATTAACCATCAAAACTTTTATTCACTTACTGTGATAGTATAAGCAAAAGGCCAAATGAAAGATTCCTGCTGTTTCATGGACCCAGGGTCTGGGAAGAGGGAGAAGAGGAAAGGCTTGGAGCCAAAAAGTACTAAATAGTGAAGACAAGGCCCTTGATAAGAAGGTTCCTTTGAGGCACATGGGATAAGAATACAGATGCACATAGGAGCATGGCCAGTGTTTGGGGCCAGATGGTACAGTCTTTGCCTGCAAATCCCTTGAGAGCTTGTAATTCACTGGCTGTGCTTTTGCTCTTGGTGTCCTGTTTAAGAAGGCTTTGCCTAACTTAAGGTCTGGTGTGGAGAAGATAGCTTTCCCCTAGAAGGCTTTCCAGATGAAATGTTTGTAATTGGTTATGGTCTTCCCTGAAAGATCACATATAGGATTTTGGCCTTGTGCCAGACTCCTCAGCATATGGACAGCCATTTGTCCCAGAAGGATTTGTTGAAGGGACTATTGCTACCCTATTGAGTGAGTCATCTTGGTACCCTTTTTGAAAATCAATAAGGATTTAATTATGGACTCTAAATTCTATCCCATTGGTCTATATGTCTCTACTTATGCAAGTACTACACTGTCTTGATTGCTGCAGCTGTGTAAAATGTTTTGAAATCAGGAAGTATGAGTCTTCCAACTTTGTTTTTGTCAAGATTGTTTTGGATCCTTTTCATTTCCATATGAATTTTAGGATAATTTTGACAATTCTTAACAGCTTTGTTAATCATAAAAACTTATTATCAAGGTATTTATTATATTATTTATTTTTGAAAATTATTACTTAGATGTGTCACATATGATAGCTTTATTAAAAGAACATGTGATCACCTGGAAAACCTTGTTTGCTTTTGCTTGTTAAAGAGGAATTTTTTTACAAAAGGATAATGAAAAAAATCTGTGAGATCCTGGGTTAATTACAAAAACACATATAGACATATCTCATCACCTTATTTGTTCAGAATTTTTTGAACATGGATATAATGTAATACAATAAAATAAATATTTAAAGAACAGCAATTATTTAATAGAATAAAATTCATGAGGGAATGTTTTTTTTGAAATGTAATAATTTTTTATTAAAAGGCTATAATAATATTTAATGAAAAATAGCTAAAAATGTATATACACTTCATGATTGCTAATTTAATTTTCACAACTCCAAATCAGAGCAGAATGTCAGTAGTATTATCCAATTTCATAGAGATGGGAATTTAAGCTCAGACATTTGAAGTGATTTGCCCCAAGTCATAGAATAAACCAGAGAAAGCCCTTAAACATGTTTTCACTCCTCATATATAATACTCTTTTACTCTAAACCAGCTATCTTCTTGTGGATATAAATTATTATTTTACTCAATATGAAAATTTGCACTTGACTTTAGAAACAAAATTACATGAGATTTATTAATTCTATAGCAGTTGTGAAGTTAACCACTTGATGCTGTGCACACAGTCCTTCATTGATATATACTTTGACTAGTCAATCACTTTGAAGAGCTTAGCATCCAGCTGCATAGATCCACATGCATATTTGAGGCAATATGAGGGCAAAGTGTCAAGTAAACAAAAGAAATGAAATGACATTCATAATGTATAACAGTGAAAATGACATTGAGGTTGGTGATAAGAAGCTTTTTATTGGGAGACAGGAGTCTAAAGCCAAGTCAAATATATTGACAGATGTAGTTTTGACCTATACTAGGTAATATGAAATTGGAGTCTCCATTAGGAAAGGACTATGCCTTATTTATTCCAGAATTCTCAGTGACTATCACATTGGAATGTATAGAGTAATTGGGGGAATAAAGCATCTTCCATAGGGAGAAAAACATGTATAAAAGTGTTACAACATGTATAGAAGTTTTGTTGTGGAGAAGAGGGATGCAAAGTCTTGGAGTACTATACAATACCGAATGACTCTTGATAGCTCTTTCTCATCCTACATTTAACTTACATAGTGGAAAAATTGTGTATTCCTTCCATGGTCTCCGGTCCTAACACAGAAGATGTGTTTATTTCTCAAATTATTTGGGAGTAATGCTTGGGTCAGATCTCAGATATAAATTTCTTTCCATGAATAAGCTAAAAATCTATTTTCTCTGTGCTGTTTTTGTTTTTCCTCTTTGTTTTTTTTAAATCATTTCCCAGTTCCTTCTCAAATATTGCCCTTTTCTGATAATAGCCATACACTGTTGTTTGAGATGAATTTTAATAAACAATGAGCTGTAAAGCCAAGCCAACATTTTAGACAGTTTGGGGCAAGCCTTGGAGAAAACATAATAATGTCATGAAGATTTATCTTCCAAATAACCCAGCTTCTGATAGCATGAAGCTAAGCCGCTTGTATGTCCCTTAAAGAATGTTCCAAGTGACAGTCCTTGCAAATGCCAGTGCAACCAGAACCCTAGAGCTGAAATCTTTCTTTTTGACCTCTTGGCAATAGAAGACCCAGGAGGAACCAAGATAGATTGTGAGCTAGAGAGACATATCCTTTTCTAGGAAAGAACACAACCAGATCCTCTTATCTCTCAATCGTATCAAGTAAACACAACTTACAACTTGAAGTAATACTTCAAATATATTATTATGTATTTAGCTTTAGTATACTTTTTCACCCCCTCTATTGATGATAACCAAGTTAATGAAACTGTGGTTTAAGCATCTGTGATGACTTACATGCTTCTCAGCATAAATTACCTTTTGAAGGTTAAAAAGCAAATAAAGCAACTTCCCTAAATTTGGGATCAGTTTATTTTATGTAGGCAGCTATTAATGAGTAAAGAAGCATTGAAGAGCAGGGCCTGGGCGGGAAGGACCCTCCCCATTAACCGTCTGTTAGCAACAGCTGCTGAGAACAGCAGGCAGGTTAAAGCTGATCTCTAAAATGGGCATAGGTGAAATGTGAATTTTTTCCTATTCAGGTATTTAGAATGGCATGTGCTGTGCTGAATCCTGCATCATGGTACAGAATAATTTATCTATGCAGAGAAAAAAGGCCTTTATCTCCAATATTGGCTTTAGCTAGCCATCTTACAAGTATATGCTCTTGGCCAAAAGGAAGTTAGTATGAGCAAGTACTCATTGTGGCTTGGGATAAATTCAAGCCCTTGATGGTCTTAACTTTCTTGCCTTCCTGATGCTCAGTCAAATGTGTCAGCTAGGTATGAAAGTTTTCATCTTGAACTAAGTGAACTGACAACACAGCATCAGTCATTATGCCTATGTATTAATTTTCTCCTGAATAATAATAGAGAGTAATACAAGAGAGCTTTCAAACTGTCAATCCTTGGGCTTGTTTACACACACACACACACACACACACACACACACAAACACTCATTCATTGTTTAAGCAAGAGCACAAAGACTTCCATGTGGCTTAAAAGAAATGGAAAGCTCCCAAGATTTCACCTAAAAATACAGATTTATGGCTTCTTTTAAACCAGGACAATCTTGCCACAGGAGTCTCTTATTCATGCTGGCAGTAGTAAGCTAGAGCTAAGAATAAGAATCACCTTCCCTTCTTTAGGATGGACAGACAGATTACCATGGCTTCCACCATATCTTTTTTTTTTCTTTTGTCTTTTTAGGGCCACATCCATGGCATATGGAAGTTCCCAGGCTAGAGGTTGAATTGGAGCTGCAGCTGCTAGGCTGTGCCACAGCCACAGCCACACCAGATCTACACCATAGCTCATGGAAATACTGGATCCTTAACCCACTGAGTGGGGCCAGGGATTTAACCCACGTCCTCATGGATACTAGTTGGGTTCACTACTGCTGAGCCACAACAGGAACTCCCAGATCCTATTTTTAAACACCTAGTCCACTTCATGTATTTATGTAACCAGATTGGCACCTGTAATCCTCTGTGTTTGACTCCTGCAAAGATTGCTATGTAAAATGTAAAACTTAACCTGAATCAGTGAAAGATGAAAATTACAATAATTTTTAAAAGAAAGGCAGTTGTTCTTTTCAAGCACATAATTCATCAGCACATGAAATCAATCATTCAATCAGAGCTTGAATGTGGCATTGCTCCCAGCATCCTTAGAGCTCATCTAGCCAAATCCCTTCATTTCATGAATGGAAATCCTGAGGTCCAGAGAGTCTATGCAACTTGCCTGAGATCTTTAAGGTTAGTTTCTAAAACAACTGGTGTCAGAAATATTAGTTCACGACTCTTTTTAACCACTCTTGCTACTTCCAGGTAATAGGATATTTTCAAATACGACATGATTCAACTTCTATTCTAGTTTAATGACCTAGCCCAAATTCTATTTCTTTTCCCAAGTCTTCCTTGACTGTTTCAATTTACCAGGGCTTCCTCTCCTGTGAACTGCTTCAGAATGTATGATTTGTACCATTCACTTTGGTACTTAATCAGATATTGTCTGGTGTGGGTACTTAACTCCAGTATATGCATGTTAACACAACAAAGTTATGAGTTCTCGAGGGAAGGAGAAGTATTGCATATCTCTTTTCTCCACAATAGCATCTTAACACATGGCTGAACACTTATATGCTTGACTATGGGTTAAAATGAATTAAATTGAAGAACCCATGGCTGCAGCACAAATCAGGAAACCTAGTTTGCTTGAGAGGTTTTAAATAGCCAGACCTCTCCCTCTAGAAGAGTAGGGTATGTGCTTTAGCTGAAACATATGCTTTTGGTTTTTATCCTCCAGCCACTGGCCAACCCTGGCTTCTGAGCCATCAAGAGATACTCCTTTGGCTGGATAGATGAAGGAAGACTCTGACATGTAACTTTATAGTAGAGACACCTAGAAAATACTGCCTTAAACTAATTGTCCTTTTTTTTAGGATCTAGAATTCTAGAGTGCCTTTCCTATATCATTTCATAGCCTCTATTGCTTTTTACCTTGTATTACAACTTTCTACAGTGCTTTACAACTATTGGTGGCAAGTACATTGGACTTTGTAGAGTAAAAGAGGTTAATCAGGCAAAGAGAGTGGTAGGTGAATACCCAAATCAAAGATAATAGTGCTGAATTTCGAAGTTCAAGAGAGCCCAGTGTTTCTGAGGGTATCCAGTGAGCATATGTCAGGTTCCTCTGCATTATTTCTTTCAATTCTTGCCCACTCACAGCAGGGATTTGGAGGTGCAGGCTGCCTGGTGGGAGAGCCAGCAGTCTTGCTTGGCAGAAATGGAGGCAGGCAATCTGGCAGGGGGCTGTTCTGTCTGGGATTGGTTTGGGGCAGGATACCTTATTTGCATTGGCAGCAGGTTATGTAGAGGTGGGGTGAGGAATGGGCTACATTCCTTCCCTAGTAAGGAGTGAGCAGCCCAGGATGTTCAAGGTGGGGGAAGGGGCATTTCAAGGAGATATGGCCAGAGGCTTTGGGGTTTCATCTCCTTGAAGGGGACATGAAGCCTGTAACACATACACATTATTTCCTGCTTGTTCTTTATCACTTCTGGCTCAGAAGTTCTGTACTTTGCTTAGCTTGAAACAATTGGACCACTTTTCATACTTCATTGACAGGGGAAATATAGTAAAACACGGGAAAATACATGCTTCTATTTTTGTATTTTTCTTGTTTTATTATATATAATAGGTGTATGCCCTGGCATTGCTTGGGGACCAGTAGATACCATTTCTGGGGATTATGTTAGAGAATCATTTTTTTACTTCTGCTCCTCTTAACCCCTTAAATAACAAAATTTTGTTTGGAGGCCTGAAATTTAAACAATTCACTGATCATTCATATTTTGCCACCACTATATTTTTTCATGAGAAAGGAGAAACATAATTCTCTGGATGATGTATTTTAGTATTAACTAAAAGCTTAGATGGCACATCAGCTAATTAGAATCAGAATCAAGTTTGGGAGAGAAACTTCAGACGATGATGAATATTTTCTTTGCCTGGCTTTTGATATTTAATTTTTCTGTGGAACTGTCAACTACCCAATTTTGATACTGACAGCCCGTTTCAAATGTAAAATTTAAAATCATAAATACAAATAAAAGATTTAAGACCTGCACTATCTGATTGTTTTGAGTCCATCATGTGAAAATTAAAGCTGTCCTATCTTTCTGACTTGCAATCACTCTGACAGATGTTGGCCAGGCTTATTATAAAATGACTTGTTTTACTTCATTACTTCTTTATCACAGAAATCAGCCTTCTGGTACTTTAAAATCTATCTTAAAATTTCATAGACAGATCCTCCTTTTCCCTAGTGAAGTAGTTCATTAGGATCAGTGTAGTTATTTATGAGTTTATGGGAAACTGAAGATATGATCATTTAGGCCATCCATTAAAATAGTGTTAGACATGTGAAATGATTGATGAGAAAACTTACATGTGGGGGGCTAAACTGTTCTGGGCACAGATATGGCTAATGAGGCAGGAGCCTCTGCGGCCTCCATGATATCTTTGTTAGCCCTGAAGTCTAGAAGCTCAAGAAATCAGAACATGGAGAATTACATGAATAAGAAGACTTACATATAAAATAAATGGAAAAGTCGTGCACTCTGGGATAGAGGGGTAACAACAATTAGCTTGATTGGAGGCAATTACCTTCTGCCCTCCTTTCCTTCCATCCACAAGCCTTTATCAGTTATTTACCTTATTTTAGGCTTTATCACATACTATAGACTAGTAGTTTCCTAGATACTTGAGCTATGGAGATAGGCCCTTAAGGAGACACAATTGAGCCAGAAAGATAGAAATTCACTGGGACTTAAACCATTCTAATTAGTGGCCCAGCATATGTAAAGTGAGAGTTGATTTAGTTTACTTGGATGGAATTTCGGTGGATGTCTTTGTGCGTAACATAATGCCCAATAGTAACAGCTAAAGTATAAGCACTAACTAGGTGCTAGGCACTGAGTAAAGCTCATGATGTGTCTAAACATTCTTAATTCTCAACAACAATCCAATGAACCAGGTGATGTTATCATCCCCATTTTATAGAAACTGAGGCACAGAAATGTCAAGTAACTTGCCAAAGATCATAAAGCTAAAAATCAATATAATAATATTTGATCCCAGGCCACATGGCTCCAGAGGCTGTGCTCTGAATTGCATACTACACTGCTTTGTTTTAAATGTTAGTTGGTATAATTATTGTTATTATTATATTTATTCATATTCTTTACTTGAAGTGCCATTGTCAGTTCAGTGATATCAAAGTATGTGATTTTTCTTTGTTTTCTACATTGATGGAAATTTTATAATTTCTCTGCCATTGTGAAACAAAGAAAATTTTGAGTTATTTTTTATGTGTTGGTGATGATGACAGTGATGATAATGGTTAATTACTAGGTGTCTGACACTGTTCTAAGTGCTTCACATCCCTTAACACATATGTCCTTAAAGCTGCATCACGAGATAGGTACCATTATTACTTGTTTTGCATATGAGAAAACTAGAGTAAAGAAAGTAGTTTACTCAAGGTCATATGACTATAAAGCAGTAGAGATTCAAATCCAGCCTTTTGCCTCCACAGTCCATGTGTTTAAGTTCCACATTGTACAGTTAATGTAATGTTGACAGTCTCACATTGTTTTCTTTAGGAAGTTGTGGGGTATGTGTCCTTCTCTCATCTGCTCCTGAAATGCTATTCCTAGGTTGTCTATTTTCTATTTTAGAGAGACTATGGTGTGGTGTCCAGAAAATAGAGTATCTGGAGGATGACAACACACACCTTCCAATTCCTTTGGTATGGAAAGTAGATGGATGAAACCTTATAGGGATTGGCTTTTCAAGCCATGTGTAAAGAGGGGGCATTAGGGACAGTAATTTCCCTGAACAAAGGGAACAGAAAGTGTGAAAAAATACATATTGTGTATATACTTTGCTCGAGACCCCGCTTTAGTACTGAGGTTATATTTATAGCATTAAGCAAAAGAAACAAGATTCTCTACTCTCATGTAGTTTGTATTCTAGTGGGTAAAGATGAAAAATAAGTAAATTGTTACACGTGTCATGGAGGAGTAGGAATAGAGAATGTTATTAAGGGGGAGGGGATGCTATAATTTTTTTTTGGCCTCACCCACAGCATTTGAAAGTCCCCAGGCCGGGGATTGAACCTGAGCCACAGCTGCAACTGGCGACATAGATGTAGCAATGCTGGGTCCTTTAATCCTCTGTGCCAGGCCAGGATCAAACCTGAGCCTCTGCAGTGACCCAAACCACTGCAGTTGGGTTCTTAGCCCACTGTGCCACAGTGGGAACTCCTATAATTTTAAATAGGATGGTTAGGGTAGGCTTTGCTGAGAAAGATATATTTGATTTTTTTAAGAAGTGAGGAATATGTTTACGCAAAACATTGTACATTACTGTTCATATCAGTATTACTCATAACATTCAAAAAGTTCAAACAAATATAGTGCTCATCAATGGATGTATAGGTAGGCAAAATGTTAAATAGCTATATGGTGGGATATCATTGAGCCATGAAAAGGAATGAATTCTGAAACATGCTACAACATGAATGGACTTTAAAGACATACTAAATGAAAGAAGCCAGGAGTTCCCGTTGTGGCTCAGTGGTTAACAAATCTGACTAGGAACCATGAGGCTGTGGGTTCCATCCCTGGCCTTGCTCAGTGGGTTAAGGATTCAGAGTTGCCATGCGCTGTGGTGTAGATCAAAGACGCGGCTCGGATCCCACATTGCTGTGGCTCTGGTATAGGCCGGTGGCTACAGCTCTGATTGGCCCCTAGCCTGGGAATCTCCATATGCCGCGGGAGTGGCCCTAGAAAAGGCAAAAAGACAATAAATAAATAAATAGATAGATAGATAAATAAATAAATAAAAGAAGCCAAACACAAAAGGATACTGATTATAAGTTCCATTTATAGGAAATGTACCAAATAGGAAGATCCTTAGAGATAGAAAGTAGATTAACAGTAGCTAGGGTCTGAGGAAGAGGAGTGAGGAGTGACTATTACTGTGTACGGGGTTTTTTTTGGGGGTGATGAAAATATTCTGAAAGTAGATTGTGGTGTATCTATAACCTTGTATAACCTTGTAAATACGCTAAAAGCTACTAAACTGTACCCTTTAAATGCTGAACATTATGATATGTGAATTATATTCATTTAAAAAGCCTCAAGACAAAGTTATATTTAGCCAGAGTCTAATTACACTTGGTCCAGTGAAGTTGCTTCAACTCCAAAGGGGTTGCCCCTGGAAGTGGAAGGAGGCGGGCAGCCCAGGGTGTTTCCAAAGCTAGGGCCATCCTCCAACAATAAGGGCCATACAATGCTGAGTTCTTACCAAGTGGGTGGATCCCTGAGAGTCATGATGTCACAGTGACCTCTCAGAATGTTCCAGCCAGCCTTGAGCACAGCAGTCAAATCTGTTCCAGGATTGAATGCCTCACTGAACAGTGCCCTGAATAGTAAAACAAAAACAAAACATGGTACTGTGGCAAAACTGTTTCTCTGATAGCATAATTCCTGGGGGCAAAGCCTTAGTGTTCTCTTGTTCCAGATCAGATCCAGGATTATTACAACCAGGGCTACTCTAACTGGAATGGACTCTATTGTTGTCCTAGGGATCTGGCTGAACCTATCCTAAATACAAGTTCTCAGAGATTAAGAGATCGATTAATAATCTTATATTCATATATTTAATAAAATAAATGTAAGGGACTTCATAAAAAAACATTTACTATGAAATAATTTAAATATCATTTTACACAGCATTCTGTTTACACCCCATATAATCTTAACATTACCAGCTGTAAGTGTGGATACACTAATGTTGAACTTATACTTTTAGTACTTAATGTTCCTGTCCATCAACAGATGAATAGACAAATTGTTGTATACAGTGGAATATTTTTACAGATAACAATGAAGTAATGATACTTAGGGCAACATGGTTGAACCTCAAAAACATGATGCTGAGTGAAAGAAACCAGATACAAATGGCCACATATTATATAATTCCGCTTATACAAAATAACAGGAATAGCCAAATCCACAGTGATACAAAGTAAATTAATAGTTGCTAGGATCTAAAAAGATGGGAAGAATGGGGAAGTAACTGTTTAATGAGCACAGAGTATCATTTTGAGGTGATAAAAAATTTCTGGAATGATAAAATGGTGATTATTACACAGCTCTGTGAATATACTAAAAACCACTGAATTGTATACTTTAACATGGTGAATATTATGTATGTTATATCTCAAAAATATATTTTAAAAATACTTTCAAAAATTGATGAAGGAAATGAAGGAGAGATTCATGCTAATAGTTGGGGAAAGAGTGCATGACAGAAGACATAGCCAGTTTAAAGGTCTAAAGGCCAGTTTTAGGCTTTGCATGTTTTAAGAAGAGCAAGTGGCTGGTGTGGCTAGAGTGGAGTGAGCAGCAAGGACAATAACAGGAGATGAGGAGATGGAAATAACAGGAGGCCTTGTAGGGACTTGTAAGCCATTGTATAGACTTTGACTTATATTCTGGTGAAATGGGAAGTCATTGGAGATTTGAGCTAAAGAAAAGCATGAGCTGACTTGGGTTTTTAAAAAATAACTCTGGCTTTTGTATGGAGAAGAGAATATAGGAACATAAGATGTGGAGCGGGGAGACCAGTTAATGGGCTTTTACAATAATCCAGGTCAAAAAATGATGGTAGTTTTGACTAGAGTCTTAAAAGTGGAGGCCTAAGAAATGTTTGGATTTGATGACACATTTTAAGTTTGAGAAAATAGGATTCCTGATAATCTGGATGTGTAGCATCAGAGACTCAGAGACTCCGTGATAATTCCTCCTTTTTTGGCCCAAGCAATGGAGTCGTGTTTTATTTTCACTGGGAAGATTAGTACTAGCAGTTTAGGAATAGAAGTTTTAAACACATTACACTTAGGAAACCAACTAATTATTAAGTAGAAATTTTTGATTAGGCAGTTGTATCTATATAGCACACTTGGATAGAATACAGGCTGGTGTCTTTTCTGATTTGTTAATACAGAGGCAATACCAGTCTTTCAATATTTTAATATCTCCTCTGTCTTTAAGTTTTATGTTGTATAAAGCCATGGGGGTGGTTTTCTTGATACATTTCTTCTATCACATGAGATACATAGATTGTGTGAGAGAAAATATACCCTCTGAGGGAGGCCTGCTTTTCAAGGAGGCACAAAGCCCTGCCTAACTATTTGAGCTGACTAGTCTAAGGTAGATTTTTTTTAAATGATTTTTCCCACTGCCAAGAGGGAAATTACTTCTCCCATTTTTCAGGATATTTCTGTGAGAAACCTATTGTTTGTGAATCCTTCTATCCCTTTGATATATCTGCAGATATTTTTAAAGTCCAGGTAAGCCTTTTGCCAGCTTCATAACCCAGGAGTGTTTTTCTTAAGCATCTAGAAGACGTCTCTTTGAAATGTAAACATGAAGGAATATCGTGTCGTTATCTCCCTGTCACCCTCAGAATATCTTTCCCTGGACTGTAACCGAATGCTTGTCCTAGTGATAAAAGTTTTATTTTTCCTTCAGACAAAGGCAATTAGCTAACTCAAATGGCTGTCTCAATGCTGAATGAATTTGGGATGAATTGTGAAAGAATGCATAAGAAATGGTGTTGTAATGTCCTCTTATGGGAAGACAAGTTAACAGTTAATCTTGAGAAGTTATATGCAATGCATTGTAACTGCATGGTGATACACAGGCTGGAATTTCTGTCTTTGTAATCTCTTAGCAGGTTGCCTGTGATGAGCATAGTAATCTGGTTTAGTGCTTTTCCAGTACTAAAATGGTTATCTTTCTTTCCTGTATCTTGTGGAGAGGATTCTCTGCCTTGACAGGATGTCTTAAATTCGCCCAATACTGGTAATAAATGGGAGAAATCCATGTAATTTTAAAGCTTCTATAGCTTTAAATTCTTCTGCTTTGTATTGCTAAAGCAGAAAAAGGTCCTAGAAGAGAGAGCTCTTTATATAGCATATAATTTTATAGATTGAATTTCTGGATATGACAAATAACCCAAGTAGCAGTCCACCTCCTCCAAACTTTAAAGTGCCCCCATTTTCAGATTTTCTACTTGGACACTGTTTCTTTGAAGTAAAAAATCTGATGATATAAATTAGGAGGCATATTAACAACAAAAAATTATTTGGAACCATTATGCTAGGGGTTGAGGTTGTAATGGTTAGCAAGATAAAATTGTTCTCATGGAGCTTATAGTCTAGTGAAAAAGAAAAGCAATTAAAATACAGTGAGACTAAGTGGTAACAAGACATTATAGGGTATTCTCGTAAAACTAAGAGGGATATTTAACACAGCCTTTGAGAGTCAGAGGAGGTTTCCTAGAGGAAGGTTGTCAGCTGAGACCTGAAGAATGAGTAAGAGTGGGCATTTAAAAATGCAAAGGGGGAGTGGTAAGGGGTATGCTAGACAAAGGGACTAGCATGTGCTAAATTCTGAGTAGATGACAGGAAATAAATATGTGTGGAACTGTAAGCAGTTTAGCATAATTAGAGCATGAAATATAACTACATAGGCATGAGGGTGCTTAGAGACAAAGGGTAAAACATGTATTCACATGCCTTGCTAAGATATTTGAGTTTAACTTAGCAGGCAGTGGGAAGCCTGAAGGCAAGAGGAGAGGCGGAATGATCAGATCTGTGCTTTATTTAGAAAGATTAATGATATTGCAATATGAAAAGTAGTTTGGAATGGGAAAAGATTGGATGTGGAGGGCATTGTTAGGAGATGGTCCAGATAAGAGATGAGGGTGGTTTCCCCTCAGGGAAGTGGCATGTGGATGGAGAGTAATGGTGTATTCCAGTGATGTTTAGGAGTTACATTTCATAAAACAAGGATGTTGATTAAATATAGAGGATAACAGAGTTCCTGTCGTGGCTCAGAAGTTAACAAATCCGACTAGGAACCATGAAGTTGAGGGTTCGATCCCTGGCCTTGCTCAGTGGGTTAAGGATCCCGTGTTGCCGTGAGCTGTGGTGTAGGTTGCAGACGCGGCTCAGATTCCGTGTTGCTGTGGCTCTGGCGTAGGCCGGCAGCTACAGCTCCAATTCGACCCCTAGCCTGGGAACCTCCATATGCCACAGGAGTGGCCCAAGAAATGGCAAAAAAAAAAAAAAAAAAAAGACAAAAAAAATGTAGAGCATAAAGCAGAGGGAGAAAGTATACTGTCCACTGGCAAATTTTTCCCCATATCCATTGGCTGAAAATCCCTCTTTTTATTTATTATTTCATTTTTATTTTTATTTTTTTTAATTTTTCATTATTATTTTTAATAGCTATTTCCTCAATACAATTATTTTCTACTATACAGCATGGTGACCCAGTTATATATACATGTACACATTCTATTTTCTCACATTATTATGCTCCATCATAAGTGACTAGACGGAGTTCCCAGTGCTACACAGCAGGATCTCATTGCTAATCCATTCCAAAGACAATAGTTTGTATCTATATAACCCCAAGCTCCTAATACATCCCACTCCCTCCCCCTGTCCATTGGCAACTGCAAGTCTACTCTCCAAGTCCATGATTTTCTTTTCTGTGGAAAGGTTCATTTGTGCCCTATATTAGATTCCAGACATAAGTGATATCATATGGTATTTGTCTTTCTCTTTCTGACTTACTTCACTTAGTATGAGAGTCTCTAGTTCCATTCCCATTGCTGCAGATGGCATTATTTCATTTTTTTTATGGCTGAGTAGTATTTCATTGTGTATATATACCACTTCTTCCTAATAGAATCATATATCAATGGACATGTGGATTGTTTCCATGTCTTGGCCATGGTGAATAGAGCTGCAATGAACATGTGGGTGCATGTGTCTTCGTTAAGTAGAGTTTTGTCCAGATATATGCCTGCAAGTGGGATTGCTGGGTCATATGGTAATTCTATGTATACACCTGACCAAGGAGGTACAGGACTTATATGCTGAGAAGTATAAAACATTAATCAAGGAAATTAAAGAGGATTCAAGTAGAAAGATATTCCATGCTCCTGTGTTGGAAAAGTTAATATTGTAAAAATGGCCATACTACCCAAAGCAATCTACAGATTCAATGCAACCCCTAACAAATTACCCATGACATTTTTCACAGAACTAGAACAAACATCCAAAAATTTATACGGAACCACAAAAGACCCAGAATCGCCAAAGCAATCCTGAGGAACAAAAACCAAGCAGGAGGCAAAACTCTCCCGGACTTCAGGCAATATCACAAAGCCACAGTCATCAAGACAGTGTGGGACTGCTACCAAAACAGACAGACAGACCAATGGAACAGAATAGAGAACCCAGAAATAAATCCAGACACCTTTGGCCAATTAATCTTTGACAAAGGAGGCAAGAATATGAAATGGGAAGATGACAGTCTTTTCAGCAAGTATTGCTGGGAAACCTGGACAGCTGCATGCAAATCAATGAAACTGGAACATACCCTCACACCATGCACAAAAATACACTCAAAATGGCTTAAAGACTTAAATATAAGACAAGACACCATCCAACTCCTGGAAGAGAACATAGGCAAAATATTCTCTGACATCAACCTTATGAATATTTTCTCAGGTCAGGCTCCCAAAGCAACAGAAATAAAAGGAAAAATAAACCAATGGGACCTAATCAAACTGACAAGTTCTTGCCCAGCAAAGGAAACCACCCACCCACCCACCCACCCAACCAACCAACCAACCAAAAACCCCGAAAAAGACAACTTACAGAATGGGAGGAAATAGTTTCAAATGATGCAACTGACAAGGCCTTAATCTCTACAATATACAAGCAACTTATACAACTCAACAGCAAAAAAGCCAACAACCCAAGGGAAAAATGGGCAAAAGACCTGAATAGACATTTTTCCAGGGAAGATGTACAGATGGCCAGCAAGCACATGAAAGAATGCTCAACATCCCTGATTATTAGAGAAATGCAAATCAAAACTACCACAAGATACCACCTCACACCAGTCAGAATGGCCATCATTATTAATAAGCCCACAAATAACAAATGCTGGAGGGGGTGTGGAGAAAAGGGAATCCTCCTGCACTGTTGGTGGGCATGTAAGCTAGTACAACAACTATGGAAAGTCTTCTTTTAAAAACTTGAACTCATTTTGGCACATCCCCTGAATTACCCATATGTATGTGAAAATCTAATGACACCTGGAAATGGGACAAGTTCCTCATTTTTGTGAGTAACATGAGGTGAGGTCTCATGTCCAGATTCTCTTTCTCCTGAAAGACCAAAATTATATGCATCCTACTTGGTATTTATTACCTTTTGGAGCAGTTTATCCTTTACTAACTCAAACCCAAACTGATTTAAATGTATCATGTTTGAGAGAGCTGAATTTCCTGTCACCATCACAGATGCCTAAAGACAGCCTAAAGCAGAATACATTATCAAGTAAACAATAAGAAATACAAATATTTACCCAAAGTAGCCATACCTAACATTCTGCTGAATTTTACAAATGTAGCAACTGGAGTGAGAGAGTTCTGAAATTGGTAAGAATGTTAAAATAATAAAAGTGAATCCTAGTAATTCTCATTTTTATTTAATGTATTTGGCCATGCAGAGCAAAATTCATTATATCTGGTAAGGTAGGGAGTTGGAGTAACGTGTTTAATGATCCTCAATATTATTCTCAATTAACTAGAATATTCAAACACCATTATTGTTCACTGTCACTTTATCCGCAGTTCTGAGCACATCTTGCATAAAGTAGGTATTCAACACTATTTCTTAAATAAACATATATGTGCACCAGTGATTACCAAAAAATTATATAAAATAATGCAATTAAGTGTACATAAAACCAAAACTAAGCATAGCATATCTTAATTCCTTTAATAATTTGATAGGCACTTTGAAATATTTTAAGAGTTTAGGGTTATCATAGTTAACATGGATGATTATTGACCAGTATTTTGGTTCAAAATGAAAATATATTAAATGTTTCTATCTTTGGCACAGGACAGGACCTGGAGGATTATTTTTTTAGTAAATTCCTTCCATCACTTTGCTTAGTTGTTACTTGTATTTCCTAGTTGCCAAGGTGCTAAAGTTACATTATTTGATAATCATAATGGTTTGTCTTCAGTAAAAGTGAATATTTCTTTGTCTTTTGAATTTCATGATATACTCAATCCCAGGGCTAAAAAGTGTTTTATTAAATAATAAGTATTACCCAAACATAGACTCAGTAATGCTTAATTAAGTATTGTAACTCAGTTGATTCAACAGTTTTATTTGAAAAATGGCACTCTATCAGATAGAATAATAATTAATATTGTTTTAAGATTAGTTTTTTATTGAGGTGTAGTTGATTTACAATATTATATTGACTTCAAGTATTTTTAATCTATTTCAAGTTATTATAAAATATTGGTTATATTCCCTGAACTATAAAATTATATCCTTGTAGTTTATTTATTTAAAACATATTGATCTGTACCTCTTAATCCCCTGCTCCTATCTTGCCCCTGCCTGCTTCCCTCTCCCTACTGGTACCACTAGTTTGTTCTATATATCTGTGGGTCTGTTTTTATTTTGTTATGATCATTCATTTGTTTTCTTTTTCAGATTCCACATTTAAGCAATAACATAGAGTATTTGTCTTTCTTTACATGACTTATTTAACTAAGCATAATACCCTCTAGTTCTATCCACATTGTTCCAAATGGCAAAATTTCATTCTTTTTTATGGCTGAGTTGTATTCCAGTGTGTGTGTGTGTGTGTGTGTGTGTGTGTGTGTGTGTGTGTGTGTGTGTGTATGTGTGTGTGTGTGTGCGTGTACCACATCTTCTTCATCCATTCCTCTGTTGATTCACACTTAGGTAGCTTCCATATCTTGGCTATTATAAATAATGCTGCAATGAACTCTGGGGTACATGTATATTTTCAAATTAATGTTTTTATTTTCTTCAGATGTATACCCAGGAGTGGGGTTGCTGGATTATATGGTAATTCTATTTTTAGTTTTTTGAGGAACATCCATATTGTTTTCCATAGTGGCTGCACCAATTTACAATCCCACCAACAGTGTACAGGGTTTTCCTTTTCTCCATATCCTTGGCAACATATGTTATTTTTAGACATTTTGGTGTATGATAGCCATTTTGATGGTGTTAGGTGACATTTCATTGTGCTATTGTGCTTTTGATTTGCATTTATCTCATGGTTAGTGATATTGAGCATTTTTTATGTGTCTGTTGGCCATCTGTATATCTTCTTTGGAAAAAAATTGCTCTTCAGGTATTCTGCCTAGTTTTTGATTGGGTCATTTGTTTTTCTGATATTGAGTTGTATGAATTGTATATTACCCCCTTATCAGTCATATTATTTGAAAATATTTTCTCCTATTCAGTAGGTTATCTTTTAATTTTGCCAGTATTATCCTTTGCTCTGCAAAAGTTTTTAAGTTTAATTAGGTTCCATTTGGTTATTTTTGCTTTTGTTTCCTTTGCCTTAGGAGACTGACCTAAAAAAATATTGCTATGATTTATGTCAAAGAGTGTCCAACCTATACTTTCTTATAGGAGTCTTATAGTTTCCAGGCTTACATTCAGATCTTTAACTCATTTGGGGCTTATTTTTGTATATAGTGCTGGAGGATATTCTAATTCCTTTTTTTTTTTACATGTAGCTGTCCAGTTTTCCCTGCACCACTTATTGAAGAGACTGTCTTTTCTCTATTGTTTATTCTTGTCTCCTTTGTTGCAGATTAATGGGCCATAAGTACATGTGTTTATTTCTGGGCTCTCTATTCTGTTTCGTTGATCTATGTGTCTGTTTTTGTGCTAGTACCATACCGTTTTGGTTACTGTAGCTTTGTAGTATAGTCTGAAATTAGGAAGCATGATGCCCCTAGCTTTGTTATTTTTTTTCTCAAAATTGCTTTGGCTGTTCAGGATCTTTTGTGGTTCCATAAAATTTTAGGATTATTTCTGGGAAATAGGCCATGGGTATTTTGATAGAGATTGAATTAAATATTTAGATTGCTTTGGCTAGTATGGACATTTTTTTTTTCTTTTTAGGGCTGCGCTCTTGGCATATGGAGGTTCCCAGGCTAGGGGTCGAATTGGAGCTACAGCTGCCAACCTATGCCACATCTCACAGCAACACCAGATCCTTAACCCACTGAGCAAGGCCAGGGATTGAACCTGCAACTTCTTGGTTACTAGCTGGATTTGTTTCCTCTGTTCCACAATGGGATCTCCTAGCATGGACATTTTAACAATATTATTTCTTCTAATTCATGAACATGGGCTATCTTTCCATTTATTTGTATTGTCTTCAATTTCCTTCATCAGTGTCTTATAGTTTTCAGAATACAGGTCTTTCATTGCCTTGGTTAAGTTTATTCCTAGATATTTTATTATCTTTGATACAGTTGTAAATGGAGTTGTTTTCTTGAATTTCCTTTCTGATAGTTCATTATTAGCATTTAGAAAGCAAGAGATTTCTCTGTATTAGTCTTATATCCTGCAGCTTTACTGAATTTATTTCTTCTTAATTGTTTTTTGGTGGGGACTTCAGGGTTTTCTATATATAGTATCATGTCATCTGAAAACAGTGACAGTTTTACTTCTCTTCCAATTTGTATGCCTTCTATTTCTTTTCTTTTATTATTGTTACTATAGCTTGCAGAAAGTATGGAGCTGTGAAAGAGGGGCCACAGTATAAGAACTTTGACCAGAGAGGAACCATGATTAGGTAGATCAGGGAGTGTGGAGGAAGGGGACTAAACATAGGGACCTCTCTGGCCTCTTTTCTTTCTCTCTATTCCACCCCTTCAGTATCTTGTTGATGCCTACTAACTAGAGGTAAGAAATAAATAGAAGCCAGCTAACAAGAGAGCTCTGGTAATGCTGTAGGTAGATATTAATTTTCCAAGAACACAGAGCAGTCAGAACAGGGTGGAGAATGGATCTGGGGAGGAGTGGATAGGGGCAAACAGAGAATAAGTATCACAGCTTTGGAAGATGAAGTGTCTTTTTTTTCTTGAACACTTCTTGACTTCAAACAGATTTTTAAAAGCAAAGTATGCCAACTTTGTTTTTAATGCACTTCTCAGATATCTTGGGATCTTTTTGAAGTCTTGAAACTTTGAAGCTAAGAATGACCAGTTTGAAATACACAATGTGAAAACAACAACAATACTTCCAAACAAGGTGAAACTTTAACTAAATTAGCACGTTTCACAGTAGACAAATCTACCTTGTTTAGACATCAGGTAATGTTCAAAGTATATGGAGAAATTTAGGTATTTTAGTATTTCCTGTTTTTTTTTTTTTTTTTTGGAAATACAAAATCCTGTCAGTTTATCATTCATTTGCAAAAATAGAGGTATTCTTATTATAAGAAGAATAGCAGTGCAAGTGTACTGATAAAATGGCACCTGATGTTCAGCATCTGTATTGGGAGATAAAATCTGATGTAGAAGAGTTGGTGCCAGATTGGCAAATACATGACAGTGGAGATAGGGCATATACCCTAATCAGTAGTCAATGCTACTAGTAATTATCATTTATCAAATGCTTAATATGTACTGAGATCTCTGTTTATTATCTAATTTAATTCTACTAACAATTTTGTGACCTAGATATGATTATCTTCATTTTGCAGGTAAGGAAACTAAAACTTAGAGATGGAATGATTTACCCAAAATTCAATATTCTCTGTGCAGGAATGTGAGTCTAGTTTTGTCAGATTTTATGAGTTTTCAAAAGAAGTGTAGAATCTAGATATTTATGTGAAAATTCTCCATGTTTAAATGCACTTTAAATTTTTACTGCTTTCTAGTCCAAAAAAATCCCACATCTTTAAGTCTGACATAGTTCATTGGCCATTATACCTAAGCTATCTTCCATTCAGATGATAAAATTATATGGTCATCAGAGTCTTTACAAATTCTCTCCAAAGGTATGAGTAAGATTTCTGATTCTTTGGAAGGGAAATACTTGGGACAGGGGAGCCTTTTGGTGTTCATCAAATCATAGAGAAACAGATTATTTATAGTTTCTAGGCACTTGGGGCGAGGGAGTTCTTTCAAGGGAGAAGTCCTTGGAAATATCTTTGTGCTTCATAGAACTATGCTCTCCCAGTAGAGTGGCAAAACTCTAATTCTATTCAGGCCAGTATAACAATATATAACTCTGTGTTTCATTACAGCCTAATAATGTTACCTAGTTCACTTAATTCACTGTATAACCACATTATTATATGAACAAAAGCAAAAAGAATGTTCTTTTCAATTCATGTTAATTTCTTTTTTCCCTTTTACCCACTGATGTTGTAATCACTACAAGTAGTTTCGATACATGTTAAAGAATTTCTGGGCCTGTGGTATTGGGAATCATATTAGTAACTGGTCATTTCTTCCTCTATAATTTATTCCTTTTATTAGGTTTTCTTTAAGTGCATAGCCTAGAGCTGTAATCTATAGCCCTGGTGGGGAATTTACATTGAGAATGATAAATGTATATGGGAGGAGAAGGTACACATACTATTGTGAACACAGACCCATTATGATCCATTGCAATGGGTGTGAGGCAGAAAAAAACAGATGGCTTGGTTTGGACAACTAAGTACAGTGAGTCTGAAATTGTAGCAATGCCTCAGTCATTTTAGAAGAAAGGTAGCTCTATATCCTTTGATTATTCTTGCAGGCCATTTTTTTTTTCTACCCTCTCTGCTATAACAAAGAGAACAGTAAAATAAAATGAAAAATATAGATCAAATTTTAACTCCAAATCCAATGTGTAATTCTACATACTATTATTTTGAATGAGGAGATGCTTCCATTTCACCTATGAAAATTGCCACTATGTTTGGAAAAGTTGCTTTTTACAATATTGTTGAAGATTTCACATTTATTCATGAGACCACCTAATTCTGGGAAAATTTGGGGACAGATAAAAGCTCAATTAACTGAAAATAATGTGGAAGGATTATGGAAGAACCAAACATAAGGATAATGGGAATCCATATATAATCCTTTTCATTTAAACCCTTACTTTCAGTTTGTTCTCCCTTCAGGTAATTTACCAAAACAGCTCACACACAAGACAACAGTTTGAATTTAAATCCTTTACCATCTAATTTACATGTGAATATCCCAGTAATGACCATTTTTATTTTTAAATGAGCACTTAATATATACTATGCTATAGATTGATATTATCTCAAGTCTCACAATCTGCAAACTAGATATTATCACCAGAAGACTGAGGTACAGTGAGATAAAGTAGCTGAAGCAAAGTCATATTTGAATTTAACCCATGTTTTCTGTCTTCACAACCAATGCCCTCTTGTCCCACAGAGTAATAGGAAAAGATACAAGTGTCTTGATAATTTAGAAACTAGATCCAGAATCCTAGAAATGGATGGTTATCTTTAATGTTATGTTTTCGCATTTATATATATTTATTTTTCCTTTATTATCCACTTTGGAAGAATCTTTCAAAATGGTGTAACTGTTTATTCCATAGGATTTAAGGCTGTACACACCACTAAAGGAATGGTGTCATTTGTATAAATGAGTTATAAATCCTTTATGCAAATCAGTTAAATTGTATATTGCTGTATGTTTTAAGCAGTTCTTTAAAGAAAATAGACGTAAGTATCCAGTCAAATAATAAAACACACTCAAAGTCACCCAGATTTCTATTACATTAGTTAACTTATTTAGTGTATATTTAAAGTATGTCTGTGATATACTAGACACTCTGTTAGGTACATTAGAACTAAAAAGATGAGTCCCTGACCTCAAGGAGCTTATAGGAGAAATGAAACAAATATGGGTAACTACAATAATAGAAGCTCCTCCAAATGTAATAAGTGCCTCTTCTAAGTATGACATAGACATCAAGTATGTGGAGTAGAAAAGTGATTATTATTTACTTGAATAAACAGGGAATCTTTTAGAAATAGAAATATCCAATGTGATTCCATTAAGGTCAAGGGAAGGAAATAAACTGAATAGTAACATCCAAAGCAGAAAAGTGACCAGCAAGCCAACTAAATGAATAGAGTAGAAGATTATACTAAATTTTCTTTTGATTCAAGGGGGAAATGAAAATGATAGCTTAATATATAAAGCTTTTAAATGAATGCCTATGTTTCAGGCACTGAACTAGGTAGGCCCTTTACATCCTTTATTTACCTTTATATCCATTAGTTCGTTCCAACAATAGCTCTGGAAGGTAGATACAATTATTACCTCCTTTCTCATGTTTGAATTAAGATTAAAGAGAGGTTGTATGTTTTACTGGTAAGAACATGGACTCAGCCCAACTGAGTTCTACATCCTGGTTTTGCCAGATAGAATCCAGTGTCTCACTCTAGGAAAGTTATATAATCAATCCAAGCCTCCATATCTATTTCTATCTAAGCCTCATCTTTTTAATGGGAATAATATGTTCATTTCACAGCGTAATGATTTAGTTTAAATGCAAAGCATGGTGACATATAATAGTTTATTTAACATATGTAGAGAATTTTTAATATAGTACCTAACAAAATGAATCAACTCGCATTTATTTCTGCTTGTCTCCAAAAGGGGATAATGAAGATAGAATGTCCCACTAACATCCCATCATAAGGAAATTGATAACAAAGGGATTATATAGAGAGAACTATAGAGATGATTGCAAATGTTTGCAGATGAGCACAGAGAGAGGAACAAAATTCTGAAAATATTTATGTGTAATCATATCAATCTGTAAAATATGATACTTTCATGTATAAAATAGTCAATGTGTAAGAGGGAACAACGAAGCTTATTCCCAAGAACCTGAAAGTAACTGAGAGTTAAAATGTGAATACAGCATAAAAGAAACATGAAAGAGACAAAATTACCTTTAAGAGACAAAAATGGGTTTCACAGCAGCAAGGCTTTATATATAAACCAAACAAAGTTTTACTGTGAATTAAAGTCTGCATCAATCAAAAGGAGAAATTGGACAGGCACAGAAGCATGGGAAATAGAGTCATGGAGACATAGAGTGACATTGCTTACTCAAGCACTATGACAGGCTGATTAAAACATCCAGTCTCCATGGCATGTACATCCATACTACAGAAATGACTACATAATGGCTCTCAGTAGATCTTTCCTACTGATGGACACTTAGGCTTTTTCCAATATTTTGCTATTACAAACAGTATTGTAGTAGTGAACATCCTGTTACATGCCTCTTTTTGCACACGTGTAAGTATGTACTCCAGGTTTGATGATGAATATTTATGAAAATTAAATGAGCACTTGTTCTTTTTCATATATTCATTAGTACTATGCTATATAAGAGAAGGTCTATACATGGTTTGAGAATTAAATCTAATATATATGACCAATATAGATTAGCATATAAAGAAGTGCCAAATTGTCAAGATTGTTAGTGGTCTAGTAATTCAGAGGTCCCTGGCGGGGCGGCGGGCGGGGCGGGGGGGAGCAGGAAGGGGGTTGAGGAAAGCTTGGGTAAAAACTCTCTAAAACTGAATGTTTGGTAGAACTCAGCTGTGAAGCCATAAGGTCCTGAGCTTCTGTTTTTTTGGAAGTTTTTAAATCACATTTTCAATTTCAATACCTAAAATTGGTCTATTCATATTTTCTATTTCTACTGGTTCAGTCTTGATAGGTTGTACCTTTGTAAGAATCTGTCTATTTCTTCTAGGTTGTCCATTTTATTGGCATACAATTACGCATAGTATTCTCTTATGATCCTCTGTATTTCTGCAGTGTCAGCTGTAACTTCTCCTTTTTCATTTCTAATTTTATTGATTTGGACACTTACCCTTTTTTTCTTGAAGAGTCTGGCTAATGGTTTATCAGTTTTGTTGATCTTTTCAAAGAACCAACTTTTGGTTTTATTGATCTTCCCAATTGTTTTCTTTTTCTCTATGTTATTACTTTCTGCTCTAATCTTTATGATTTCTTCTACTAATTTTGGGCTCTGTCTGTTCTTCTTTCTCTAGATGTTTAAGGTGTAAGGTTAGGTTGTTTATTTGCAATTTTTCTTCTTTCCTGAGATAAGATTGTATTGCTATAAACTTCCATCTCAGAACTGCTTTTGCTGTGTCCCATAGGTTTTGGATTGTTGTGTCTTCATTGTCATTTGTTTCTATGTATCTTTTAATTTCCCCTTTGATTTCCTCAATGACCCATTGATTAATAGCATATTGTTTAGCTTCCAAGAGTTTGTGTTTTTTGCTTTTTTGTTTTGTAGTTTATTTATAGTCTCATAACATTGTGATTGGAGAAAATGCTTGAAATAATTTCAATTTTTTAAAATTTATCAAGGCTTGATCTGTGGCCCAAGATGTGATCTATCTGGGAGAATGTTCTGTGTGCACTTGAGAAGAAAGTATATTCTGCTGCTTGGGGTGAAAAGTTCTATAGATACCAGTTAAGTCCAGTCTAGTGTATCATTCAAGGCCTGTGTTTCTTTGCTAATTTTCTGTATGGATGATCTGTCTGTTGCTTTAAGTGGGGTGTTAAGTTCCCCCACTAATACTGTGTTACTGTCAGTTTCCCCTCTTATGGCTATTAGTAGTTGCCCTACATATTGTGCTACTCCAATGTTGGGTGCACATATATTTATAATTGTTATTTCTTCTTGTGTTGATGCTTTGATCATTATATAATGTCCTTCTTTGTCTCTTGTGACCTTCTTTATTTTAAAATACATTTTGTCTGATAAGAGTATTGCTAGTCCTGCATTTCTATAATTTCCATTTGCATGTAATATTTTATTCCATCCCCTCACTTTGTCTGTATGTGTCCTTAGATCTGAAATGGGTCTCCTGTAGGCAGCATATATATGGTCTTGCTTTTGAATCCATTCAGCTAGTCTTTTTCTTTTAGTGGGAGCATTTAATCCATTTATGTTCAATGTAATTATGGATAACTATGCATTTATTTATTTATTTTTTTTAATTTTCCCACTGTACAGCAAGGGGGTCAGGTTATCCTTACATGTATACATTACAATTACATTTTTTCCCCCACCCTTTGTTCTGTTGCAACATGAGTATCTAGACATAGTTCTCAGTGCTATTCAGCAGGACTCCTTGTAAATCTATTCTAAGTTGTGTCTGATAAGCCCAAGCTCCCGATCCCTCCCACTCCCTCCCCCTCCCATCAGGCAGCCACAAGTCTCTTCTCCAAGTCCATGATTTTCTTTTCTGAGGAGATGTTCATTTGTGCTGGATATTAGATTCCAGTTATGAGTGATATCATATGGTATTTGTCTTTGTCTTTCTGGCTCATTTCACTCAGGATGAGAGTCTCTAGTTCCATCCATGTTGCTGCAAATGGCATGATGTCATTCTTTTTTATGGCTGAGTAGTATTCCATTGTGTATATATACCACTTCTTCCTAATCCAATCATCTGTCGATGGACATTTGGGTTGTTTCCATGTCTTGGCTATTGTGAATAGTGCTGCAATGAACATGCAGGTGCATGTGTCTCTTTTAAGTAGAGTTTTGTCCGGATAGATGCCCAAGAGTGGGATTGTGGGGTCATATGGAAATTCTATGTATAGATTTCTAAGGTATCTCCAAACTGTTCTCCATAGTGGCTGTACCAGTTTACATTCCCACCAACAGTGCAGGAGGGTTCCCTTTTCTCCACAGCCCCTCCAGCACCTGTTATTTGTAGATTTATTAAGGATGGCTATTCTGACTGGTGTGAGGTGATATCTCATGGTAGTTTTGATTTGCATTTCTCTTATAATCAGCGATGTTGAGCATTTTTTCATGTGTTTGTTGGCCATCTGTATATTTTCTTTGGAGAACAGTCTATTCAGGTCTTTTGCCCATTTTTCCATTGATTGATTGGTTTTTTTGCTGTTGGGTTGTATAAGTTGTTTATATATTCTAGAGATTAAGCCCTTGTCGGTTGCATCATTTGAAACTATTTTCTCCCATTCTGTAAGTTGTCTTTTTGTTTTCTTTTGGGTTTCCTTTGCTGTGCAAAAGCTTGTTCGTTTGATGAGGTCCCATGGGTTTATTTTTGCTCTCATTTCTATTGCTTTGGGAGACTGACCTGAGAAAATATTGATGATGTTGAAGTCAGAGAGTGTTTTGCCTATGTTTTCTTCTAGGAGTTGGATGGTGTCCTGTCGTATATTTAAGTCTTTCAGCCATTTGGAGTTTATTTTTGTGCATGGTGTGAGGGTGTGTTCTAGTTTCATTCCTGGACAGCATGCAGCTGTCCAGGTTTCCCAGCAGTGCTTGCTGAATAGACTTTCCTTTTCCCATTTCATATTCTTGCCTCCCTTGTCAAAGATTAATTGACCATAGGTGACAGGGTTTATTTCTGGATTCTCTATTCTGTTCCATTGGTCTGTCTGTCTGTATTGGTAGCAGTCCCACACTGTCTTGATGACTGTGGCTTTGTAGTATTTCTTGAAGTCTGGGAGAGTTATGCCTCCTGCTTGGTTTTTGTTTCTCAGGATTGCTTTGGCGATTCTGGGTCTTTTGTGGTTCCATATAAATGTTTGGATTGTTTGTTCTAGTTCTGTGAAAAATGTCATGGGTAATTTGATAGGGATTGCATTGAATCTGTAGATTGCTTTGGGTAGTATGGCCATTTTTACAATATTGATTTTCCCAATCCAGGAACATGGAATAACTTTCCATTTCTTTCTATCTTCTTTGATTTCTTTGATTAAAGTTTTATAGTTCTCGGCACATAGGTCCTTTACCTCCTTGGTCAGGTGTATTCCGAGGTATTTGATTTTGTGAGGTGCAATTTTAAAGGGTATCGTATTTTTGTATTCCTTTTCTAATGTTTCATTGCTGGTATACAGAAATGCAACTGACTTCTGAATGCTAATCTTATATCCTGCCACTTTGCTGAATTTATTAATCAGTTCAAGGAGTTTTGGGGTTGAGTCCTTAGGGTTTTCTAGGTATAGTATCATGTCATCTGCATACAGTGACAGTTTGATCTCTTCTCTTCCTATATGGATGCCTTTTATTTCTTTTGTTTGTCTAATTGCTGTGGCTAAGACTTCCAAAACGATGTTGAAGAGCAGTGGTGAGAGTGGGCATCCTTGTCTTGTTCCAGATTTGAGTGAGAAGGCTTTCAGTTTTTCCCCATTGAAGATTATATTTGCTGTGGATTTATCATAAATGGCTTTGATTATGTTCAGGAATGTTCCCTCTATACCCACTTTGGCGAGGGTCTTGTTCATGAATGGATGTTGAACTTTGTCAAATGCTTTTTCTGCATCTATTGAGATGATCATATGATTTTTGACTTTTTTTTTTGTTAATGTGTTGTATGATGCTGATTGATTTGCGTATGTTGAACCATCCTTGTGAACCTGGGATGAACCCAACCTGGTCATGGTGTATAATTTTTTTGGTATGTTGTTGGATTCGGTTGGCTAAGATTTTGTTGAGAATTTTTGCATCTATATTCATCAATGATATTGGCCGATAGTTTTCTTTTTTGGTGGTATCTCTGCCTGGTTTTGGAATGAGGGTGATGGTGGCTTCATAGAATGTCTTTGGGAGTATTCCTTCTTCTTCAACCTTTTGAAAGAGTTTAAGGAGGATGGGCACCAATTCCTCTTTATATCTTTGATAGCATTCGCCTGTGAAGCCATCTGGTCCTGGACTTTTATTTGTAGGGAGTGATTTTATGACCTCTTCAATTTCATTCTAGTGATCGGTCTGTTCAGTTGGTCTGTTTCTTCTTGATTCAGTTTTGGCAGGCTGTAAGATTCTAGAAAATTGTCCATTTCTTCCAGATTGTCAAACTTGTTGCCATATAGTTGTTCATAGTATTCTCTTATGGTTTTTTGTATTTATGCTGTATCTGTTGTGATTTCTCCTTTTTCATTTCTAATTTTGGTTATTTGGGTTCTTTCTCTCCTCTTTTTAGTGAGTCTGGCCAGGGGTTTGTCAATTTTGTTCACCTTTTCAAAGAACCAGCTCTTGGTTTTATTAATTTTCTCTATTGTTTTTTGAATCTCTATTTTATTGATTTCTTCTTTGATCTTTATAATTTCCTTCCTTCTGCTGACTTTAGGACTTTCTTGTTCTTCTTTTTCTAATTCATTTAGGTGGAGGGTTAAGTTGTCAATTTGGGATCTTTCTTCTTTTTTGAGAAAGGCCTGTGTTGCTATAAATTTCCCTCTGAGCACTGCTTTCGCAGCATCCCATAGGTTTTGAGAGGTTGTGTCTTCATTATCATTTGTTTCAAGGTAGTTTTTAATTTCCTTCTTGATTTCCTCATTGACCCATTGGTTTTTTAGTAGCACGTTGTTTAGTCTCCATGGAGTAGGTTTTTTCTCTTTCCTTTTCCCATGGTTGATTTCTAATTTCATGGCATTGTGGTCAGAGAAGATACTTGAGATAATTTCTATGCTCCTAAATTTATTGAGATTCGCTTTATGTCCCAATATGTGGTGGATTCTTGAGGATGTTCCATGAGCATTTGAGAAGAATGTGTATTCTGATTTTTTTGGATGTAGTGTCCTGAAGATATCAATGAAGTCTAACTTTTCTATTGTTTCCTTTAGGATCTCCGTTGCTGTATTGGTTTTCTGTCTAGAGGATCTGTCCATTGATGTGAGGGGGGTATTAATGTCTCCAACTATGATTGTATTCCCATCAATATCTCCCTTTATGTCTGTTAATATTTGTTGTATGTATCTGGGTGCTCCTATATTTGGGGCATATATGTTGATGATAGTAACATCCTCTCCTTGGATGGATCCCTTAATCATTAAATAGTGTCCTTCTTTGTCTTTCTTTATGTCTTTTGTTTTAAAGTCTATTTTGTCTGATATGAGTATTGCAACTCCTGCTTTTCTGTCTTGCCTATTGGCGTGAAATATTTTTCCCCACCCTTTCACTTTCAATCTATATGTGTCCTTTGTCCTAAGGTGAGTTTCTTGTAGGCAGCATATTGAAGGTTTTTGCTTTTTTATCCACTCAGCCACTCTGTGTCTTTTGATTGGGGCATTCAGTCCATTGACATTTAAGGTGATAATTGATAGATGATTATTTATTGCCATTTGAACCTCGTGTTCCAGTTGATTCTATGGTTCTCCATTCTTCCTTTATTTTTTTATTATTGGTTGGATGGTCTCCTGTTGTTATCTGCTTGAGTGTATTTTTTTTTTCATTTTTTGCAAATGCAATATTTGGTTTTGGCTTGTGGTTGCCCTGTTTTTTAAATATGCTAACCCCTTCCCATAATTGTGTGTTTTAGCCTGATGGTCCTGTAAGTTCAAACACTTCATTACAATATTAAAATTAAGAAGAGAAACATACAAACAAACAAAAAGGGTTATTTACTTCCTAACATCCCTTGCCCACATTTTATGGTTTTGATGACTCTTTTTTATTTTTTTCTTTTTAATTTTATTTTGTTTGAAGCATGTTCATGATTAAATCTGTATGCTGGCTTATTTGAGTGACTGCTCTCTGATTGCGGTTTCCTCAGTCCTAGTTCTTCCTCTTCTTCTTTTTTTTTTTCTTTTCTTTTTTCTTCCTTTCCTTCCTTTCTTTTTGGTTTAGAGAAGCCCTTTCAATATTTCCTTTAACCTGGGTATTGTGTGGCTGTATTCTTTAAGTTTTTGTTTGTTGGAAAAAAATTTTATTTCCCCTTCTATTTTAAATGATATTCTTGCTGGATAGAGTATTTTAGGTTGCATAATTTTTCCTTTTAGTACTTTAAATATCTCTTGCCTTTCCCTCCTGGCCTGTAGTGTTTCTGTAGAGAAATCAGCTGATGATCTTATGGGGGTTCCCTTGTAGGTAACATTCTGCTTTTCTCCTGCTGCCTTTAGGATCCTCTCTTTATCACTAACTTTTGCCATTTTTATTATGATGTGTCTTGGTGTGGGTCTGTTTGGGTTCAGTTTGTTTGGGGCCCTCTGTGCTTCTTGTATCTTGAACCCAGTATCCTTTAGATTTGGGAAGTTTCCAGCGATAATTTCTTCAAATATATTTTCCATCCCCTTATCTTTTTCTACTCCTTCTGGAATTCCTATTATGCGTAGATTGGCCCACTTTATATTATCCCATAGGTCTCTTATATTGCTTTCCAGCTTTTTGATTCGGTTTTCTGTCTGTTGACTGGATTGAGTGATTTCCATTATTCTATCTTCCATATCACTGATTCGTTCTTCTGCATTATTCATTCTGGTTTTTACTGCCCCCAGTTCAGTTTGCATCTCTGCAAATGAATGTTCTAATTTTTCTTGGCTCATCCTTATATTTTCTAGCTCCTTTTGGAGGGTGTCTGCATTACTGTTCATATCTTCTCTTAATTCCTTCAGTATTTTCACTTTTTCTCTTTTGAACTCGAGGTCTGTCTGACTGCAGAGATCTGTTTCATTGTTGACTGTTTTAGGTGAGTTCTCCTGTTGGTTTGACTGGGGGTGGTTTCTCAGCTTCTTCATCTTGCTTGTTGTTTTCTTTCTCCTGAGGGAGTTGTACTCTCCGTGATCGGGCAGTGTTTGCCTTGTCACTGCCGTGGAATATTTCCTGAGGGCTGGCGTTGTTGGTCAATCTTTTTGAGGCAGTGTGGCTTTTCTGGAGTGTTGATGGGGCTAACAGTGTTTCTTTGAAGCAAAGGAGGACTTCCTGAGGTTAGACAGGACTGGGAGGTCCACACCACGATGGTAGCAGATTTCACCTGGTCATGCAGAGCTTGCTGTGGTGTTTTTAGGCTATGGGGTTCTTGCAGGGGGTTGGCAGTGTTGGGCAGCTGTTCCTCAGGGGTGCAGCACCCCCTGGGGGCTGGAACAGCTATCTGGGTCACTGAGAACCTAAGAGGCTCTTCCCTGGGTCAGCCCAACTCAGAAGGATGGCCTGAGAATGTAGGCGGATCTTTTCACAATCTGGCCGAGCTTGTTGCAGCTTTTCTGGGCTGCAGGGGCTCTTCCAGGGGGGCTGGTGGTGCTGAGCAGCTATTCCGCAGGAGTCGGGCACCCCCTGGGGACTTGGGCGGGTAGCAGGGCCACTGGAGACCCAGGAGGCTCCTCCCCGGGGCAGCCCGTCTCAGAAAGCCCGTCTGAGATCTTTTCCCGACTCGGCCAGGCTTGTTGCAGCTTTTCCGGGCTGCAGGGGGTCCTGCCTGGAGCTGGCAGTCCTATGCAGCTGGTCCACTAGGTCTCAGCACCCCCTGGGGGCTTGGGCGGGTAGCAGGGCCATTGGAGACCCAAGAGGCTCCTCCCTGGGGCTGCCCGACTCAGAAACACCGTCGGAGAATTAGGCCGATCTATTCACCGCCTGGCTAGGCTTGTTCTAGCTTTTCTGGGCTGCAGGCCTTTTCTCGGGGGCTGGTGGTGTTTGGTGCTGCTCTGCGGAAGTGTAGCCCCTCCAAAGGGCAAGCAGGCCTGTGCAGGGACAGCCCCTGCGGTGGTAGGCTTCAGGCAATTGTTGAGGCCAGCCCTCCTGGATGGCAGGCAGCCCCAGGTCCGGTGAGAGCATAGGGGGTGGCGGGGGTGGGGGGAGGGAATGCACTAGGAAGCACAGCTTTCTGCTAGCTAGCAGGCCTGTAAGCTTGCTGTGGCGTGGGGGGTATTCTCTGGGGACCCACCCCTTCTTCTCTCCCCTCCCCAGCACAGGCGCAGACCAGGCTCTTCTCCCAGGTTCCCTCTGATGCGGCTTTCCACTTTACCGCCCCTAGAGTATTGTTCCCTTCCTCTGCAACAGCTTTGTTTTGTAGTCTCCCAGGCAGTCTCTGCCCCGTCAAATGGTTTCTAGACCTCCCAAGCAGTTTCTGCTCCACCCCGTCCCCCCAGCCTGGGGACTAACCTCCGGGGCCGAGGTCTCGGTGCCCAGCCCCCACCCAGGCCTCCCCAGGCCCTTTCTCAGGGATTAACCTTCAGAGGCGAGGTCTTGGTGCCCAGCCCCCACCCAGGCGTCTCAATTTTTGGTGACTGTGCCCGTAGTTCAGATGGCCCGTTGGGTTCTTGATCGGCTTTTCTGTACTCCAACTTACTGCTACACTCTTCTCTGCATCTGGAGATTCCTCCGGTTCGTTTGATCTTTCCCCCGGTAGGTGACTTTCCAGGGTGCGGGATCCCTTTCTCCTCCGCAGTTCCCTTTCGGGAGCGTCCGTCCTGCTCGGATTCACCTTCTCTCACTCTCCTCTTTTCTCCCGTTCTGTCCAGTAATGTCACGAACTTCTTGCCGTTATTGGAGTTTAGGTTCCTCTGCCAGCGATTGGTTGCTGTTCTGTGCGAGTCATTTATTCTGTAGATGTGCTTTTTTTGTTGTGTTTGTGGGAGAGGGCGAGCGTGTCTCCCTACTCCTCCACCATCTTGTCCTCTTCCCAACTATGCATTTATTGTCATTTACTTAATTTTTTTTTATTGCTATTTTGGGTCTTTTTTCTTCTGTTCCTCTTTTGATTATCTTTTCTTGTTATTTGCTGACCATGTTTAATGTTATGGTTGGCTTGATTTTTCTTTTTTTATGTGTGTGGCCATTATAGTTATTTGACTAATGGTTCCCCTTATATTTTGATGTATCCAGCTATATGTGTGCAGAATTGTTTTGTCTTGATGGTCTCCTTAATTTCAAATGCATTTTCAATGTTCTGCATTTGTCCTCTCCTCTTCTTATGCTTGCTAGTTTTGATAACTTATTTGTCAATGGGTGATTTCCTACTTTTAAATTATCTTTGCCTTTACCAGTGAGCTTCTTAATTTTTAATATTATTGTTTCTAATGGTGGCTTTTCCTTTTCTGCTTAGAGAATTTCCTTTAGTAGTTGATATAGAGCTGGTTTGGAGGTGCTGAATTCTCTTAGCTTTTGCTTGCCCGTGAAGCTTGGTTTTAGGTTCTTCCTCTTCATCACCTCAAATATATTTTGCCACTCCCTTCTGGCTTGTAGAGTTTCTGCTGAGAGATCAGCTGTTATCCTTTTGGGGATTCCCTTATATACGATTTGTTGCTTCTCCCTTGTGGCTCTTAATATTTTTTTCTTTGAACTTAATTTTTTCAGTTTGATTAGTGTATGTCTTGCTGTATTTCCTCTGGAGTTTATATTGTATGGAATTCACTTGAATAAGTGTTTCCTTTCCCATATTTGGGAAATTTTCCATTATAATCTCTTCAAATATTTTCTCTGGCCCTTTATGTTTCTCTTCTCCTTCTGGAACCCTATGATGCAAATGTTGGTACATTTAATATTGTCCCACATGTCTCTTAGCCTCTCCTCAATTTTTTCATTCTTTTTTTCTCTATTCATTTCTGTAGCAGTGATTTCCACCACTCTTCCACCTCACTTATTCATTCTGTCTCCATTAACCTAGATTATTTTTCATTTCACCTATTGCACCACTCATTTTGCTCTTCAAACCCTGTAGTTCTTTTTTTTTTTTTTTTTTTTGTCTTTTTGCTATTTCTTTGGGCCACTCCTGTGGCATATGGAGGTTCCCAGGCTAGGGGTCAAATCGGAGCTGTAGCCACTGGCCTACGCCAGAGCCACAGCAATGCGGGATCTGAGCCGCGTCTGCAACCTACACCACAGCTCATGGCAACGCCAGATCGTTAACCCACTGAGGAAGGGCAGGGACCGAACCCGCAACCTCATGTTTCCTAGTCAGATTCGTTAACCACTGCGCCATGACGGGAACTCCAAATCCTCTAGTTCTTTGTTAAACATTTCTTTTAAGTTTTTGATCTGTGTCTCTCTCCATTCTTTTTCCAAAATTTTGGATCATCTTTACTGTCTTCACTCTGAATTCTTTTTCAGGTAAATTACCTATATCCTCATCATTTAGTGATTTTTGTGTGTTTTTATTTTGTTCCTTTGTCTGAAAGCTGCTGCTTTGATGTCTCATAGTGTATACTTTACTGTTTATCATTCTCTTGACAATTGGTATGTAGATGTTGAAGCAGATGCCTAGTCCTGGAGTTCTCAGGGGGTTAGTGGTTCACGTGTACCTCTTTCCTGGGTAGGGTCTAGGGACTGCTCTCTGTAGATACAGGAGCAGATTCCACTGTTCTGCTGGCAGTCTTCTTGCTTGGCCACTCTAAGGATCTCTCTCTAGAGACTCAGGGGTGGGGAGCTTCTTCCTAATTGTTGCTCACAAGCTCTCTCTGTAGCTTCTGGATGTGTGTTTCTGGCAGTCCCTCCCCCTGCCTTGCTGCTGGTAGGAGTGCTTTCTAGAGCCCTGCAGATTGGAATGCGGGTTAATGGGCCTCCCCTGGCTCCCTTAGTATGGAAAGAGTCCCTCTTACATGGGCCTTTGTAGGGCCACTGGCAGGGGTCCTGTATCTTGTGCTTTTCACCAGTTGGGCAGCCCACAACTCCATCAGAGAGTGGGCAAGGGCAACCCTCTCATGGGAATGGGTGCTGTGCCAGCAGCTTTTCTAGCACTGCTTTTCTGGTGCAAGCTTCTGCAGATTCTCTGGGCAGAGCCAAGGTGCCTGTGTTTTCCTTGATCAGCAGGGAGTGGGCAGGCCTCTTATGGGAATGGATGCTACTGTGCTGGCATAAGCCTCTGCACATTCTCTGGGCAGACCTGAGATGTCTGTGTTTGCCTGTGTTTTCCCTGCTTAAGCAGGTCACTGCTTTTTCGGGAAGTGGGCACTGCAACCAGCAGCTTTTCTGGTCCTGCCCTGCTGGTCAGAGCCTCTGCAGATTCTCTGGTTGGAGCCAAAGCACCTGTTTTTCCTGATCTCTTGGGGGCTGAGCGCCACCACCATCAACAGCTCTTCTGGCACAGGTTGGGTTCCACTAGTGCAGGGCCCTACCAGCAAGAACTGGGAACTTGTGTTATTCCCCCAGGCAGTTACTCCACCTGCTCCAAGGAGTCTGTAGCCCTAAGGGCAGCCCATTGCTCGGCAGCTGCTAAGGCCAAGTAGTTCCTGAGCTGAAGCAGGCAGTGACCTGCAGCTTGAGAAAGTGGGCATAGGGAACAAGGCTGTAGTGGTGGATTCTGCTCCTTCCTTCCAGCACCCCCAAACAATGGCATCTAGTCTCTAAGCCCAACTGGTTTGCCTCTGCTTAGATGCTCTGCTTTGCGGTCACCTTATACTCTAGTCCCTCCTGGCTGTTTCTGCATAGCCAATCTCATTTCCCCTCCCCCTCCCATGTAGCCAGCCCCAGCTCCCTCTTTGGTCTGATTTCTAAGGCCAAAGTTTTAGTTCCCAACACCTGCTGGCACCCACATTGCCCATTGCAGTGACCGTTTGTAGAGGACTGTCTCCTTACTTGCTTCAGACCATTTGTGGCTGGTCTTGTCACTGGTGGGGGAACTTCCTGGAATGCATGAGCTATTCCTCTTTCCAGCTCCATCCTGGGAGAGCAGGTCCCATCTCGTTTCCTTTTACTTTTCTTTTGTTCTGTTTCTTTCTTATGTCCTATGTGGTTTTTGTCATGTTTTTCTTGTTATATCATAATCTTGAGGACTTTTGTCAGTTTTTCACAAACTTTCAGTGTGAATAGTTCCACATATACTTGTATTTTCAATGTATTTATGGGAGTAGATGAACCTTATGACCTGCTACTCTGCCATCTTAGACCTCCCCTCGAGAAAGTTACTTTTGAGACCAGCATTTTATTTCTATACAGCATTGTAAATAGGGCTCTTCAGGCTATTTCTGCTTTATTAATTTAAGGTAGAAAGTAATATATATTTTTCTAGTTAAAATCAGTCTCCGGAGGCAGACTGTACTTGAATTTTTAATATAACCCTACCACTTAATTATCAGTGCAACCTTGAGCAAGTTACCTGAGCTCCTTAGTTTCTTCATTTGTAAAATGAAAACCACAGTTCGTACCTCTGATATATGTGTGAGAATAATTGACATCATTTGTTTTAAGTGTTTAGTATAATACTTGGATAATAGTAAGTACTCCAAAAGTTGTTAGCTATTTTATTTTTCACACTGGCTGCATTTCTAGGTAACAAATTTACTTAGAGTAGTGGTTCCAAAACTTGAGTTTGTATTAGGATCCCCTTAAGAGCTTGCTGACATACAGATTAATGGGCTCCACACCCACAGCTACTGATTCAGTAGAGCTCAGGGGGGCCTGAAAATTTGTGTTTCTAACAAGTTCCCTCATGACATAGATACTGCTGGTCCAGGTACCACATTTTGAGAACTAGTGGCTTAGAGTAAAGTGTTAATCAAAGCTAGATTATAGCACTGGCATTAATTTTGGCCAGTTTTTATTGATCCTCCATCATCTAAACACAAGCTGTTCTCCTTAAAATAGTCAGATATGTCAGAGACAGCCAATCACATGAGCAGCTTCACAGTTAGCAGCAACCACATCAAGGAAAAAGAACTGACATTTGAAAGTAGAGAATAAGAAAATTCATCAATATCTTAATCTTTATCATCTGTAGGTGGTGAGATTATAAATGCTTTGAATTTCTTTTTTACTTTTAAAATATTTTCAATACTATTACACTGAAGTCCTATTAATTTCATAATCTGAAAGGATTTTTTAAAGAACATTTTTTACTTAAGAGGTAAAACAACATTTTTAAAAAGTTTAAGGAGGATGGGTGTAAGTTCCTCTCTGTATATTTGGTAGAATTCACCTGTGAAGCCATCTAGTCCTGGACTTTTAATTGTAGGGAGTCTTTTCCTGACATATTCAATTTCATTCCTAGTGATTGATCTATTCAGTTGATCTATTTCTTCTTCATTCAGTTTTGGCAGGCTGTAGGCTCTAGAAAGTTGTCCATTTCTTCTAGGTTGTCAAATTTGTAGGCATACAATTGTTCATAGTATTCACTCATGATTTTTTGTGTTTGTGCAGTATCAGTTGTGACTTCTCCTTTTTCATTTCTGATTTTGTTTATTTGGGTTTGTCCTCTTCTCTTCATGGTGAGTCTAGCCAGGGGTTTGTCAATTTTGTTTACCTTTTCAAAGAACAAGCTATTGGTTTGATTGATTTTTTTTGAATCTCTATTTTATTGATTTCCTCTTTGATCTTTATGATTTCCTTCCTTCTGCTGACTTTAGGTAGTTTTTGTTCTTCTTGTTCTAATTCATTTAGGTATTGGGTTAAGTTGTTGATTTGAGATTTTTTTCTTTTTTGAGGAAGGCCTGTAGTGCTATGAATTTCCCTCTGAGCATGGCTTTTGCAGCATCCCATAGATTTTTCATAGCTGTGTCTTCATTATCATTTGTCTCAAGGTATTTTTTCATTTCCTTCTTGGTTTCCTCATTGACCCATTGGTTTAAGAAGGAATGCTCCCAAAGACATTCTATGACACCACCATCACCTTAATTCCAAAACTAGACAAAGATACCAACAAAAAAGAAAAATGTAGGCCAATATCTTTGATGAATATAGATGCAAAAATCCTCAACAAAATTTTAGCTATCTGAATCCAACAACATATAAAAAAAGATCATACAGCATGACGAGGTGGGATTCATCCCAGGTTCATGAGGATGGTTCAACATATGAAAATCAATCAATTTCATACACCACATTAACAAAAGAAAAGTCAAAAACCACATGATCATCTCCACAGATGCAGAAAAAGCATTTGACAAAGTCCAACACCCATTCATGATCAAAATTCTTACCAAGGTGGGCATAGAGGGAACATTCCTTAACATAATCAAAGCCATTAATGACAAACCCACAGCAAATATAATACTCGATGGAGAAAAGTTGAAAGCCTTCCCACTCAAATCTGGAACAAGACAAGGAGGCCCACTCTCACCACTGTTATTCAACACAGTACTGGAAGTCCTAGCCACAGCAATCAGACAAGCAAAAGAAATAAAAGGCAGTCCAAATAGGAAGAGAAGAGGTAAAACTGTCACTGTATGCAGATGACATGATACTAGATGTAGAAAACCCTAAGGACTCAACCCCAAAACTACTTGAACTGATCAACAAACTCAGCAAAGTAGCAGGAGACAAGATTAACTTTCAGAAATAAGTTGAGTTTCTGTTTATTAACAATGAAATATTAGAAAAGGAATAAAAAATACAATACTTTTTAAAATTACAGCACCAAAAAATCAAATACCTGGGAATAAACCTGACCAAGGAGGTAAAATACTTATATGCTGAGAACTACAAAACATTAATCAAGGAAATTAAAGAGGATTCAAGTAGAAAGATATTCCATGCTCCTGTGTTGGAAAAGTTAATATTGTAAAAATGGCCATACTACCCAAAGCAATCTACAGATTCAATGCAACCCCTAACAAATTACCCATGACATTTTTCACAGAACTAGAACAAACATCCAAAAATTTATACGGAACCACAAAAGACCCAGAATCGCCAAAGCAATCCTGAGGAACAAAAACCAAGCAGGAGGCAAAACTCTCCCGGACTTCAGGCAATATCACAAAGCCACAGTCATCAAGACAGTGTGGGACTGCTACCAAAACAGACAGACAGACCAATGGAACAGAATAGAGAACCCAGAAATAAATCCAGACACCTTTGGCCAATTAATCTTTGACAAAGGAGGCAAGAATATGAAATGGGAAGATGACAGTCTTTTCAGCAAGTATTGCTGGGAAACCTGGACAGCTGCATGCAAATCAATGAAACTGGAACATACCCTCACACCATGCACAAAAATACACTCAAAATGGCTTAAAGACTTAAATATAAGACAAGACACCATCCAACTCCTGGAAGAGAACATAGGCAAAATATTCTCTGACATCAACCTTATGAATATTTTCTCAGGTCAGGCTCCCAAAGCAACAGAAATAAAAGGAAAAATAAACCAATGGGACCTAATCAAACTGACAAGTTCTTGCCCAGCAAAGGAAACCACCCACCCACCCACCCACCCAACCAACCAACCAACCAAAAACCCCGAAAAAGACAACTTACAGAATGGGAGGAAATAGTTTCAAATGATGCAACTGACAAGGCCTTAATCTCTACAATATACAAGCAACTTATACAACTCAACAGCAAAAAAGCCAACAACCCAAGGGAAAAATGGGCAAAAGACCTGAATAGACATTTTTCCAGGGAAGATGTACAGATGGCCAGCAAGCACATGAAAGAATGCTCAACATCCCTGATTATTAGAGAAATGCAAATCAAAACTACCACGAGATACCACCTCACACCAGTCAGAATGGCCATCATTATTAATAAGCCCACAAATAACAAATGCTGGAGGGGGTGTGGAGAAAAGGGAATCCTCCTGCACTGTTGGGGGGAATGTAAACTGGTACAGCCACTATGGAGAACAGTATGGAGGTACCTTAGAAATCTATACATAGAACCACCATATGACCCAGCAATCCCACTCTTGGGCATATATCTGGACAAAACTTTCCTTGAAAAAGGCACATGCACCCCTATGTTCATTGCAGGACTATTCACAGTAGCCAAGACATGGAAACAACCTAAATGTCCATCGACAGATGATTGGATTAGGAAGAAGTGGTATATATACACAATGGAATACTATTCAGCCATCAAAAAGAAAGAAAGAATTAATGCCATTTGCAGCAACATGGATGGACATAGAGACTCTCATCCTGAGTGAAATAAGTCCGAAAGGGAAGGACAAATACCATAGGATATCATTTATATCCAGAATCTGATATAGTGCACAGATGAACCTTCCAAAGAAAAGAAAATCATGGACATGGAGAACAGACTTGTGGTTGCCAAGGACGAGGTGGAGGGAGTGGGGTAGATGAGGAGCTTTGGGTTAATACATCCAATCTATTGCCTTTGGAATGGATTAGCAATGAGATCCTGTGTGTAGCGCTGGGAACTATGTCTAGTCTTGTATGATGGAACTTTATAATGTGAGAAAATAGAATGTGTACATGTATGTGTAACTGGGTCACCATGCTGTACAGTAAGAAAAATAATAAAATGGGAAATAACAATTAAAATATATATGTAAAATAAATAAAATCCTTCCCCCCAAAAAAAGGAGGTAAAACAGCTGGGAATTACCTTCCTGGCTCAGCAGTAACAAACCTGAATAGGATCCATGAGAATGTGGGTTTGATCCCTGGCCTCACTCAGTGGGTTAAGGATCATGTGTTGCAATGTGCTGTGGTGTAGATCACAGACGTGGCTCAGATGTGTTGTGGCTGTGGCCAGCAGCTACAGCTCTGATTAGTCCCCTAGCTTGGGATCTTCTATATGCCATAGGTGTGGCCCTATAAAGCAAAAAAAAAAAAAAAAAAAAGGTAAAACAGTAATGTCAACTCCATGAGAAATCAAAGTGACTTTTACCCGTTTCTACCAGTGAAACCGCATAGCACGTCACTCCATTCAGAATGCCCACCCTGAGACACCCATCTCTTATGTCTTTCCCATATCTTGAACACAACTCTTGAAGAGTTCATTGTAACACCTACAGAATTACAATATAGAGAATAACTCCCTCGAGAAGTGGGCTGCTATTTCAATGATTCAATGAATTCATTTTATTAACTCTCTTTAGTTTGAAAATGTCTATTTTTTATACCTTTAGCAACTTTAGTCTTGAGTCTATTATTTAGAAAGAGTGTCTTCTCTTTGTGAATTTTAAGTACCCCACATATATATCTAGCATGAAATAGTTGGCTACTAATAAAATGATGAGCCTGTTAAGTTTCAATAAATTGTTTCTGATAAACTAAATTATAATGACAGTGTTTGGCTTTAATGTATTAACTTGGGGACATAGGCTTCCCTACTGCCAGCATTTGTTTCTCCAAAACATTCCTGGGAATTCACTATAGAACATTTGCTACAAAACCTATTATTGAATGAGTGTAATTATGATATAAAAGGCCATGGAAGCCCAATGTAACTGGTCAACCTACTGCAAAAAAAAAAAAAATATTACTGGATATCTGTTGTGTGCTTAGCTCTGTACTAGATTATGTGTACTTGGGACATGATTTTTATGTACTCTCACTGGGAGTTTTGTGTTATAAATTATCTTTTATACAAAGTAAATAACAGAAACAGTAAATAAGTGTTCAAGGACATGGAATTTGAAGCCATAGTTCTGTCGTTTCTTTAATCTTTCTGTCAATGGACAAATCTATTAACTACTCAATGCCTCAATTCCTTTATCTGTAAAAAAATTAATACTAATATTTTCTAGTTCATATGGTTGTTATAAAGATTAAATTGCTTAATATATGTAACATTCCTAGTTCTGAGTCTGGCATTTATTTGCTCAATAATATAGGTATTATTAGAGAATGGGAGATATGTCTTCAGCATTTTATGAAATTCTGAATGCCCGCCATTCCCATGGCTCCCTTCTAAGGCAAAAGTTAATTCTGTATATAGTAATGGGGTCTTATGCCATTTAACTCTGCTTCCAACCTTAACTGGTAACATTGTACATCCTTATTTATCAATGTTTGTATAATTGTTCTTGTTTACCATATGCAGGTGACTTGCCATATACAAAAGTGATTTTCACTTTTTAGAAGAAATATTAGCCATATTTCAAGACTTATGGGCCATTGCTCTTTTTTCTAAAATTGAGTATCACTGCTACTCACCTGGATTATACCCGTATGATTGTTGGTACTTTAGCTAACACTTACCTCAAGTCCTTGCTCAAGATGTTTAGAAATTTTACATACTACCAATGATTTTGATATATGCATTTTTTAAAAAACCGTCAGTGAGAAAACACCACTTGCAGGCATGCACTGGCCCTAATAGTTCTCTCTTATGATATTAAAACTAGTACAAATTATTATGTATCTGCTTATGGTTGCTCTGAGAGGGTTAAACAAGATAGCTGAGATCTTAATCTTCAAGCTTATTTTACTTGCTTTACTAGCCCCCAAAGGGAAACAAAATTCCTATAAGATTTGTGTCTTAAATGATATTTGAAAATAACATACTGAAATAAATTTTCTCTGTTTTCAATAATCTTGACTTTGATTTAACAAGAACATGTTTCATCTCTGTACTCACTGTTCAAACCTCTTCCCCTAGATGTTAGATATGTATTCTGTCATGATGTTTCCTAGGGCTCCTGCCTATTCTGTAGCCCAAGGAGTTGAAAGGCTAAGTCTGGGACAGGAAAAGTTTTTATAATTCTAAATTGATTGTAGTTATTAGACTTTATAATTATGGTTTATAATTATTGGAAAATGGATCTCAGTCCAGGCTTATTACCCTTTTCTGTTGTGATGGCTTAAAGGCTTCCTATAGTTATCCCAATATGTTTCTAGGTTGCCACAGTATGCCTTATTTGAGATATTAAAACTTTAATATCTACTTGTTTTCTAAATCTACTAGGAGATAACCAAATGGATAATGAAAAGGAATATAACTTAAAATTGTGAGAAGGAAAAATAGGTTATGGGAGAAAAATACAAAAGAAAGTAATAAAGGAAAAGGAAGACATAAGCATGGAAAAAGAGATGTACAGAAGATAAAAACTAATAGGATATAACTATATCTAAATATAGCAGGATCATGATAAATTTAAATGAAGTTATGCAGAACAGAACTTTAAAAAAACCCAACTATATAGTGTTCATTCAGAAACACTTAAGGACACAAAAATACTGAAAGTTAAAATTTTTAAATATATGTATGATACTAGCCAAAACTAATGCTAGATGACTATATTAATATCAACTAAAATAAACTTTAATTAAAAGAAATCTAAAGATAGAAGCAGTATATATAACAGAGAGAGTAAATTACTTAGAGAGATTGGGAAATTTTAAACATGACTGTACCCAATAACACAATTTCTATATAAAATAAAGAAAAAGTGGAAAATTCAAAATAGAGAATAATTTTAACACACTTTATATCTTATAATTCATAGATACTTTTAAAAATTGTTATAGATTTTCTATATTGCTGTATTTATATGAAAATAAGCATACTTTGATATATTTTCATGTGTGTGAGTGTAAAAAACTGCATTTATTAACTACAGAATGTTCATTATTTTCAAGTCTGCATGAAACATAATTGAGGATTCATCATACTTTTCTCATAAAATAAGTTACTACAAATTTCAAAGTACCATAAAGGCCACTTTAATGGCCAAAACACAATTAAATTAGAAATCAGTAACAGAAATATGTAAAAATATATATCGAGATACTGTCAGGCACACACATAAATAATTCACGATCAAAGAAGAAAGTATAATATAAACCGACCTGAGGACTGTGAAAAACTACATATCAAATTTGTGGAATGCAGCTAAAGTCGTATTTAGTGGAACAGCTCTAGTATAAATGGCTTTTTTTGAATTTTTATTTTTTTATTTTTATTTTTTTATTTTTATTTTTTCCATTATAGTTGATTTACAATGTTCTGTCAATCTCTGCTGAATAGAAAAGTGACCCAGTCATACGTGTGTGTGTATATATATATGTATCTATATCCTCATACACACACTTTTTTTTCTCACATTATTCTCCATCATGTTCCATCACAAGTGACTAGATTTAGTTCCCTGTGCTATACAGTAGGATCTCATTGCTTATCCACTCCAAATGCAATAGTTTGCATCTGCTAACCCCAAACTCCCTGTATATTCCACTCCCTCCCAGTATTAAATGTTTAAAATTTTTTAAAAAGCTGAAATTAGTGACTCAAGCATACATAATAAGAATTTAGAAAGGAACAACATAAAAATCTAAAAAAAGAATAGAAGATTACAAACTATACAAAAATATAACAGGATGAAACAATCCCAATAGAAATTATACATAAAATAGACAAATTTTTGGAAAAATTGATAAAGAAAATAGAGAAAAGAATAATTATTAAGAATGGAAACTGAATACAAATGTAGAAGGGAGCATAAAAATTCTGAGAACATTATGATCATCTTTGTAATTCATATGTTTAAAGGCAGGCTAAATAGAAAAATTCCTAGGAAAATATAAATTACCAAAAGAGACTTAAGAATTAGACAACTTTAATAGTCCTTTAGCTGTTAATGAATTTGAATCAGTAAACTGCTATGCTATATTCCTTCCTCATCAAGTAAAAAGAAAGAATAAGTATCCTGAGATGAGGTAAGAAGGCTAGCAGGAAAAGAGATAATGCTCTGAAGGTAGGATATGTGAATTTTATATTTAAAATGTTGATCAGTTACAGTTCTGCAAGGATTAGGTTATGACAGAGTGGTAGGGATAGCACAGAGGAAGATCCTGGAGTAAAGAGTTCAACGGTGAAAGGATTTGGCATAGTCATCCATAGAGATGCTGATGTCATTCAAAATGATGGGAAGATTTGTGCTTGAAAAGGAGAGATTATAGACCAGAGTCAAAATCTGAAGAATGTAAAGAAAGGTGATTCAGCCAGCTGGCTTTAATCTTGAAGGAACAGGTGTTTTTACATGGAGGTGGAGAAGTAAATATTTGAATGTGATATTTGAGAGTAAAAGATGTGTCATTTTTATTTCCAAGTCCTGGTGGTACTTGGAAGTTGAGAGAAAATGAGCAGGTTTATAATAATAATAATAATAATATTATAATAGCATAATAATAACATTAGAGTGTTGCTGGGGAAACAAGTCAGGTAAGTTAGGATATTGACAGCATCAATGAAGAATGAAACTCTTAAACTATTAATTTATGATCTGTATAATTATAACAGTATGTTGCCCTGAAAAGGAGCTCTTTGGGGTCAGATGGTAGAAAGGGCATTCAACTGGGAATTCAATTTTACAGAAGAAAAGAAGTAAAATACTTTGTTTTTTCTATATTGGTTATGAAATCTGTGAGTTTGTTTTTGTTTTATAAATAAGTTATTTCGTATCTGATAAAAATGATATGAAAGAACTTATAAAACAGAAACTCACAGATTTCAAAATCAATCTTTTTTAATTTTAATGATTTGTATTTATTCCATTATAGTTGGTTTACAGTGTTCTGTCAATTTTCAAAACCATTCGTATAGTTACCATAGGGGAAACCTTGTTGGGGGGGTGGATTGGGAGGATGGGAATAACATAAATATTCTACTGTATAAAATAGATAATTAACAAGAACCTATTTATAGCACAGGGAAATCTACTCAGTGGTTTGTAATAAACTATATGTATGGGAATATACGTGTGTGTGTGTGTGTGTGTGTGTGTGTGTGTGTTATCTGCTTTACTTTGCTGTACAACTGAAACTAATGCAACATTGTAAGTCAACTATACACCAATAAAATTTTAAAAACTATCATGCCATCTGATATCAATCTAAAGATATATTTCTTAGAAAATGAATTTTCCAGTTCAGTAAAAATTGAAAAATAAAATTTCACATGTCAAGCTCACAAAGAGGAGATGTTATAAATGACATATATTATGTGGAGCCCTACATAGTAGAGACAAATGACTGAATATAATATACTTAGTTCATTAACAAGTAGATAGGACAATTTGTTATCTTTGATGGTGCTTTCAGTCTCCCATAGCAAGGCCAAAAATCATAAAAATGGCAATATGTTAGGTGCTGAATTTACATGACATTTTCATGATTTTCATGATAGTTTAGAGGCACATTTTGTCAAATATGTCTAAAGGCCTCTTTTTAGTACCCAAGAGGATATTCCATATGAAAATCAATGTAAATAGCAGTTTCGTAAAACAAGATGATTAATACGGGGAAAAATCAGAAAGGAGGGGAAAACTTAAAAAAAAAACAGATAAGCTTTTCCCTAATATACCTTGTTAGGAAACTAAATGCAAAAAGACAATAAAACCAAATTGATGTACACTAAATACTTTATATTTAAAAACTTCTAATGTTTTTATTAATTGTTCATATTCCTGATGGTGGAATAGATATCATTTGCAGGCTTGTCTGGGGTTTAAAGGATTGGGGGCATGTTTTAAATTTTTTTCTTCGATTTCATTCCAAGGATTTTAATTTTTTTAATTTTATAATGGTATTTATTTTCTCCATTAGAGCTGGTTTACAGTGTTCTGTCGATTTTCTACTGTTCAGCAAGGTGACCCAGACATACATGTATACATTCTATTTTCTCACATAATCATGCTCCATCATAGGTGACAGGATATAGTTCCCAGTGCTATACAGCAGGATCTCACTACATATCCATTCCAAAGGCAACAGTTTGCATTTATTAACCCCAAATTCCCAGTACATCACATTCCCTTCCCTTCTCCCTTGGCAACCACAAGTCTGTTCTCCATGTCCATGATTTTCTTTTCTTTGGAAGGTTCATCTGTGCACTATATCAGATTCTGGATATAAATGATATCCTATGGTATTTGTCCTTCCCTTTCGGACTTATTTCACTCAGGATGAGAGTCTCTATGTCCATCCATGTTGCTGCAAATGGCATTAATTCTTTCTTTCTTTTTGATGGCTGAATAGTATTCCATTGTGTATATATACCACTTCTTCCTAATCCAATCATCTGTCGATGGACATTTAGGTTGTTTCCATGTCTTGGCTACTGTGAATAGTCCTGCAATGAACATAGGGGTGCATGTGCCTTTTTCAAGGAAAGTTTTGTCCAGATATATGCCCAAGAGTGGGATTGCTGGGTCATATGGTGGTTCTATGTATAGATTTCTAAGGTACCTCCATACTGTTCTCCATAGTGGCTGTACCAGTTTACATTCCCCCCAACAGTGCAGGAGGATTCCCTTTTCTCCACACCCCCTCCAGCATTTGTTATTTGTGGGCTTATTAATAATGATGGCCATTCTGACTGGTGTGAGGTGGTATCTCGTGGTAGTTTTGATTTGCATTTCTCTAATAATCAGGGATGTTGAGCATTCTTTCATGTGCTTGCTGGCCATCTGTACATCTTCCCTGGAAAAATGTCTATTCAGGTCTTTTGCCCATTTTTCCCTTGGGTTGTTGGCTTTTTTGCTGTTGAGTTGTATAAGTTGCTTGTATATTGTAGAGATTAAGGCCTTGTCAGTTGCATCATTTGAAACTATTTCCTCCCATTCTGTAAGTTGTCTTTTTCGGGGTTTTTGGTTGGTTGGTTGGTTGGGTGGGTGGGTGGGTGGGTGGTTTCCTTTGCTGGGCAAGAACTTGTCAGTTTGATTAGGTCCCATTGGTTTATTTTTCCTTTTATTTCTGTTGCTTTGGGAGCCTGACCTGAGAAAATATTCATAAGGTTGATGTCAGAGAATATTTTGCCTATGTTCTCTTCCAGGAGTTGGATGGTGTCTTGTCTTATATTTAAGTCTTTAAGCCATTTTGAGTGTATTTTTGTGCATGGTGTGAGGGTATGTTCCAGTTTCATTGATTTGCATGCAGCTGTCCAGGTTTCCCAGCAATACTTGCTGAAAAGACTGTCATCTTCCCATTTCATATTCTTGCCTCCTTTGTCAAAGATTAATTGGCCAAAGGTGTCTGGATTTATTTCTGGGTTCTCTATTCTGTTCCATTGGTCTGTCTGTCTGTTTTGGTAGCAGTCCCACACTGTCTTGATGACTGTGGCTTTGTGATATTGCCTGAAGTCCGGGAGAGTTTTGCCTCCTGCTTGGTTTTTGTTCCTCAGGATTGCTTTGGCGATTCTGGGTCTTTTGTGGTTCCGTATAAATTTTTGGATGTTTGTTCTAGTTCTGTGAAAAATGTCATGGGTAATTTGTTAGGGATTACATTGAATCTGTAGATTGCTTTGGGTAGTATGGCCATTTTTACAATATTAACTTTTCCAACACAGGAGCATGGAATATCTTTCTACTTGAATCCTCTTTAATTTCCTTGATTAATGTTTTGTAGTTCTCAGCATATAAGTATTTTACCTCCTTGGTCAGGTTTATTCCCAGGTATTTGATTTTTTGGTGCTGTAATTTTAAAAAGTATTGTATTTTTTATTCCTTTTCTAATATTTCATTGTTAATAAACAGAAACTCAACTTATTTCTGAAAGTTAATCTTGTCTCCTGCTACTTTGCTGAGTTTGTTGATCAGTTCAAGTAGTTTTGGGGTTGAGTCCTTAGGGTTTTCTACATCTAGTATCATGTCATCTGCATACAGTGACAGTTTTACCTCTTCTCTTCCTATTTGGACTGCCTTTTATTTCTTTTGCTTGTCTGATTGCTGTGGCTAGGACTTCCAGTACTGTGTTGAATAACAGTGGTGAGAGTGGGCCTCCTTGTCTTGTTCCAGATTTGAGTGGGAAGGCTTTCAACTTTTCTCCATCGAGTATTATATTTGCTGTGGGTTTGTCATTAATGGCTTTGATTATGTTAAGGAATGTTCCCTCTATGCCCACTTTGGTGAGAGTTTTTATTGTGCATGGATATTGGACTTTGTCAAATGCTTTTTCTGCATCTGTTGAAATAATCATGCAGCGTTTTGCTTTTCTTTTGGTAATGCGGTCTGTAACATTGTTTGATTTGTGTATGTTGAACCACCCTTGTAAACCTGGGATGAATCCCACTTTGTCATGTTTTATAATCTTTTTTATATATTGTTGAATTTGCTTGGTTAGAATTTTGTTGAGAAATTTTGTGTCTATATTCATCAATGATATTGGACTGTTATTTTCTTTTTTGGTGGTATCTTTGGTTTTGATATTAGGGTGATGGTGTCATCATAAAATGTCTTTGGGAGTATTCTTTCTTCTTCAATGTTTTGGAAATTTTAAGGAGGATGTGTGTAAGTTCCTCTTTGTATGTTTGGTGGAATTTACCTGTGAAGTCATCTGATCCTGGACTTTTATTTGTAGGGAGTGTTTTTTTGACATATTCTATTTCATTTCTAGTCATCGGTCTGTTCAATTGATCTATTTCTTCTTGATTCAGTTTTGGCAGGCTGTAAGTCTCTAGAAAGTTGTCCATTTCTTCTAGGTTGTCAAATTTGTTGGCATACAATTTTTCATAGTATTCTTTTATGTTTTTTTGTGTTTGTGCAGTATTCGTTGTGACTTCTCCTTTTTCATTTCTTGTTTTATATTTTTTTTTCCTCTCCTCTTCTTGGTGAATCTGGCCAGAGGTTTGTCAATTTTGTTTACCTTTTCAAAGAACCAGCTATTGGTTTCATTGATTTTTTTCTGTTGTTTTTTGAATCTCTATTTTATTGGTTTCCTCTCTTATCATTATTATTTTCTTCCTTCCATTGACTTTAGATTTGGTTGTTCTTCTTTTTCTAATTCATTTAGGTGGTGGGTTAAGTTATCAATTTGAGATTTTCCTTCTTTTTTGAGGAAGGCCTGCATCACTATGGATTTTGCTCTCAGTACTGCTTTTGCGGCATCCCATAGATTTTGCATGGTTGTGTCTTCATTATTATTTGTCTCGAGGTATTTTTTAATTTTCTTCTTGATTTCCTCATTGACCCATTGGTTTTTTAGTAGCATGTTGTTTAGTCTCTGTGCAGTCAGTTTTTTCTTATTTTGTTTCCTGTGGTTGATCTCTAGTTTCATGCCATTGTGGTCAGAGAAGATACTTGAAATAATTTCTATACTCTTAAATTTGTTGAGATTAGCTTTGGGCCCCAGTATGTGATCGATCCTTGAGAATGTTCCATGTGCCCTTGAGAAGAATGTATATTCTGATTTTTTCAGATGTAATGTCCTGAACATGTTGATAAGTCTCATGTTTCTATTGTGCCATTTAGGATCTCTGTTGCCTTATTTATTTCCTGTCTAGAGAATCTGTCCATTGATGTGAGTGGGGTGTTAAAGTCTCGTACTATGATTGTATTCCCATTAATTTCTCCTTTTATGTCTTTTAGTATTTGTTGTAGGTATCTGGGTGCTCTGATATTAGCAGCATGTATATTAACAATTATATTATCCTCTTGAATATACCCTTTTACCATTAAATAGTGTCCTCTTTGTCTTTCTTTATGGCCTTCATTGTAAAGTCTGTTTTGTCTGACATGAGTATTGCAACTCCTGCTTTGCTGTCTTGTCCATTGGCGTGAAATATCTTTCCCATCCCCTCACTCTCAATCTATATGTGTCCTTTGCCCTAAGGTGAGTCTCTTGTAGACAGCAGATTGTAGGCTTTTGCTTCTTTATCCAATCTGCCACTATGTGTCTTTTGATTGGAGTATTCAGTCCATTGATATTTAAGGTATTTATTGATAGATATGTATTTATTGCCATTTTAAACCTTGTTTTCCAGTTGATTCTATGTTTCTCCTTTCTTCTTTCTTTTCTTCCTTTCTGTTTTTTGGTTGGATGATTTCCATTTATCTTATGCTTGAGTAGTTTTCTTTTTAGTTTTTGTGAATTTAATGTTTGGTTTTGATTTGAGGTTGCCCTGTTTTTTAAGTATGTTAACCTCTTCCTGTATCATCACTTTTACAGTAGTTTCTTTTTTTCTCTATTAGATCTGTATACTGCCTTATTTAAATGATTGCCTTCCAGTTACAGTTTCATCCATTCTATTTCTCCTTATTTTTTTATTTAGAGATACCCTTTCAGTATTTCTTTTAGAATGGGTTTAGTATTGCTGTACTCTTTTAGCTTTTGGTTCTTAGAGAAATTCTTTATTTCCCATTCTATTTTAAATGATATTCTTGCTGGATAGAGTATCTTAGACTGCAATTTTTCTTCCTTTCAGCACTTTAAATATATCTTGCCACTCCCTTCTGGCCTGTAGTGTTTCTGTAGAGAAATCAGCAGATAGCCTTATGGGGGTTCCCTTATAATTACTGCTTTGTTTTTCTCTTGCTGCATTTAATATCCTCTCTTGATCTTTTACCTTTTGCCATTTTCATTACATTATGTCTTGGTGTCGGCCTATTTGAGTTCATCCTGTTTGGGTTTCTCTGTGGTTCCTGTATCTTGATATCAGTTTCCTTTAGATTTGGAAAGTTTTCAGACATAATTTCATCAAATATATTTTCAATCCCCTTTTCTTTTTCTTCTCCTTCTAGAATTCGTATTATGCATAGATTGGCCCACTTTATATTATCCCATAGATCTCTTAATATTGCTTTCATGTTTTTTCATTTGATTTCCCATCTACTGTCCTGATTGGATAATTTACATTATTCTACCTTCCAAGTCACTAATTTATTCTTCTGCATTATTCATTCTTCTCTTTAATGTCTTTAGCTCAGTTTGTGTCTCTGCAAATGAATTCTAATTTTTCTATGTTCCTTCTTATGTTTTCTAGTTCCTTTCTAAAGGAATATGCATTACTCTTCATCTGCTCTTAATTCCTTGATATTTAGCCTTAATTCCTTCAGTATTTTCACTGTCTCCCTTTTGAACTCAATGTCTGTCACACTTCAGAGGTCTGTTTCGTTGTTTGCTTCTTTATGTGAATTCTATTCCTTTAACTGGGTATGATTTCTGAGCTTCTTCATCTTGCTTATGTTTTTCTTTTTCTGTGAGTTTAGGGGAGCCAAACTGTAGTCTTGGAGGGCTCCTTCTATGGAAGAGCACCCCTTTGTATTTTGTGGAGGGTTACTATTTATTTTTGGCAAATGAGTTTGAATATTTGCTGGCTCTTTCTTTGGTGTGAGCAGGCTGTTATCCCCAGGGTGCTGAGTGTGTTTCCAGGGAGAAGGAGGCAATGGGTAGGGCTAGTAGTCAGTGCCTGGATGCTGGGCTCTTAATAGCAGCAAGAACCTGCAGGAAGGTGGGACAGGATACTACTAGTTGCAGGGCCCTGACAAGTGATAATGAGCCTAGGCATATTTACAAGGTGCCCAGAGCATTTGGCAGTGGCAGCAGCAGGGTGTGTGAATTCCCAGGGGAGTGAGAGCAACAACATGTAGTTTTCAATTGCAATGCCCTCCTCTGAGGTGATTGGAGCCACAAGTGGTGCCTGTTCACGGATCCCTAGTGGTAGCGGGCCACACCCACCTCTGGAGTCAGTGATAACTGTGGTGGTTGGCCTCTGCCGCCTGAAGACCATGCAAGAAGCACCCCATCTTGCTTAGCCTACACAGGAGGTGCTTCACAGGCTGCTCCTGTTTTTAGGATGCTGGGAACTGACAGATCTAGCAGGGAAACTCCTTTGCTGTGCTCCCAGGTTTGCAAGAGCAACAACAGTTGGTGTTTGGTCACAGTGCCATCCTTTGTGGTGCCCTTGAGCTGATTGGGGCTGCAAGTGGTGCCTGTTCACAGATCCCTAGTGGTGGCAGGCCATGCCCACCTCTGGAGTCAGAGATAACTGTGGTGCTTTGTAGACCATGAAAGAAGCACCTTGTCCCACTTAGCCCCCACAGGAAGTGTTGCACCAGGTGCTCCTATTTGTAGGTTCCTGGGAAGGGACATGATCAAGACCCTGGGCACTGCCCAAAGTATTTGGCAGTGGCAGCAGCAGGGCAGGTGTGCTTCCAGGGGAGTGAGAGCATCAACAGCTGGTGTTCCATGGCAGTGTCCTTCTCTGTGGTGCCCTCTGAGGTCATTGGTGTGCTGCATGTGGTCCTTTTTCAGGGATCCCCAGTGGCAGTGGGCCACAGCTACCTCTAGAGTCAGAGATAACTGTGGTCGTTTGCCCCTGCCACCTGCAGACCATGCAAGATGATGAGATATCTGGCTTAGCCCATATAGGAGCTGCTGCTCCAGCTGCTCCTAGTTGTAGGGTCTTGGGAAAGGACAGTGGTCAAGCATCTGAGCACTGCCCAGAGGATTTGGCAGTGGCAGCTGCTGGGCGGGTGTCTTCCCAGGGGGGTGAGAGCAATGATGTATGGTGCTTGGTTGCAGTGTCCTCTTTTTTTTTTTTTGTGACCCCTGAGGTGACTGGGGCCGCAGGTGGAGCCCACTCACAGGCCCTCAGTGGTGGCAGGCCACACCTCCCCCGCCCTCTAAGACGACTGCCACAGTCTGTCCCTGCTGCCTATAGATCACACAACAGGCACCACATCACACTTAGCCCCCTGCTGCTCTTAGCCCACACAAGAGGTGTCCAGCCACCCATAGCCTGCACAAGAAGTGCCCAGTCTCCTATAGCTCAAGCAAGTGGCTTCTCGCCACCCGTAGCTTGCACCAGAGGTGTTCCCCCACCTTTGAGAGCCCTCACGCCCATGCACAGGGAGATTCCTATGGTGGTCCACCTCTCCTCCTCTCACCCTCCCCAGCAATGGCACCTTGTTTCTCCTGCAGGCCCAGACTTTCTCCTGGGTTCCCTCTGCCTTGGTGTTCTACTCCCCAATCCATAGCACACCACTCCCCCAGCTGTGGCACAATTCTCCGTAGCCCCTTAGGCTGTCCTCACACAGCCAACCCTAGTCCTCTCCCCAGAATTGACCTCTCCAGCCTAAGTCTCAGTGTCCAGCCCCTGCCTGAGAGTCTCAGGCTGTGGTGTCTGGGGTAGTGGTGCAGATGATCTGTGTGGCTCTCACTCTACTTTGCCTTCCTCAGTCTAGCTGCTGTGCTTTTTCTCAGCAACTTTGAGGTCTCTCTGTCTCAGCTGGTCTCCCAGTCAGTTAGGTGGCTTCCCAGGGTGTGGGTTCCTTTTCTCCTTCACAGATCCCTCTCAGGAATACTAGTCCCATCCTGATTCCTTTTTTTTTTTTCTCTCTCTCTCTGTTTTTTTTTTTTGTTTTGTTTTTTTTTTTTTTTTTTTTTTGTTGTTGTTGTTCTACCCAGTTATGTCAAAAGTTTCTTGCCCTTTTTGGAGGTTTAAGTTCTTCTGCCAGCATTCAGTAGATGTTCTGTGCAAGTCATTTTACATGTAGATGTGTTTTTTTTTATGTGTTTGTGGGAGAAGTTGAGCATAACATCTTACTCCTCAGTCATCTTGATCCACCTCCTTAATTTTCGAATGACCTTCTCTTGTCATAAAATAGCAGAGATAGATGCTCATTAAACAAGAACTTTCAAAGGCTTTGAAAGATTATTTCTTTTTCTTTCCAGAGTTAGGTGAGGGATTTTTTTTTTTTTTTTTTTTTTTTTTTTTAGGCGACGTTCTTTTTGGGGATTCAAACAGCCCAAGAACACTACTCAGATTTCTAAAATGACAAAATTTGTAATGCATCTGATTGTTATCTTACCAGGTTGTGCTCCATAATAGGCCAGGACTGATCGAGATTATCTAATTAAATATTGAAGTCCTAACCTGAGCATTTCCATGTCCTAGTGGTTAAGGAAGCACAAGTAGCACCAATGTGTAGTGTTGATGGCTCATTAATGCAGTTGTATATAGAGTTGCTATGGTATTCTCTTTCTCTTCTTATTGTATGTGTGACTTTTGGGGAATTTAATCCATTCACATTTGAAATAATTACCGATGGGTAAGGACTTATTTTGCCATTTTGTTAATTGTTTTCTGTATGTCTTGTAACTTTTTTGTCCTGTCTCTTTCTTTGTGTTCATTGATTTTTTTTTTTGCTGTAGTATGCTATGATTCACTTCTATTCTTCTTTTATGTATATTCTATAGATAATTTGTGTCTCCCATTGCAATTACATAAGACATCTTAAAATTGTAACATTCTATTGTAAATTGATATCAACTTAACCTCTATCTTATAAAAAACTCTAATCCTTTACAACTGAACTTCTTCCATTTTGTTATTAGTTTCACAAATTCCACTTTATGTATCATATACTAATTGACATAGATTTGTATGTCTCTTTTTATGCTTTTGTCATTTAAATCTATGAACCAAAATTGCTATAGCACAGGTTGCTTTATTTGTCTATGTATTTGACTTTACTAGATAACCATTTATTTTTGCATAGCTTGATATTTCTATCTACAATCCTTTTGTTTCAACTTGAAGGAATCTATGAAGCATTGCTTGTAGAGCAGGTCTAGTAGTAATCAACTTCCTCAGCTATTGTTTAACTCAAAAAGTCTTAATTTCTCCTTTATTTTGAAAGAACTTTGCCAGATAGAGTATTTTTGGTTGACATTTGTTTCTTTCAGAGCTTTGAATATATTGTTCCACTCCCTTCTGGCCTGTAATATTTCTACTGAGGAACCTGCTGATATTTTTATGGAAGCTTCCTTTTATGTGACAAATTACTTTTCTTTTGATTCTTTCAAGATTCTTTGTCAGTTTTATTACAATGTATCCCATTGTGGTTCCTTTTGGGTTTATCTTGTTGGACACCTGAGCTTCTTGGATCTGTGTATATTCATTTATTTCCTCAGATTTGGGAGGTTTTGGTCATTATTTCATCAAATAAGCTCTCTGCTCCTTTCTCTCTTTTCCTTCTGGGATTCTCATAGTTCATAGATTGGTCAGTTTGATATTATTTCATAAGTCCTTTCTGATCTCTTGATTTTTTGTCATTCTTTTTTTATTTTGAGTTATCTGTCTTCAAGTTCAATGATTATTTTTTACTGCCTAGTCAGTTTTGTTGTTGAATCCCTTCTAATGATACAGTTCATTTACTGTATGTTTCAACTCCAGAATTTCTGTTTGATTCTCTTTTTATAGTGTGTATCTCTTTGTTGATATACCTATTTGCTCGTGTATAATTTTCTTGATTTCACTTAGTTTTCTGCTCTTTTAGCTTGTTGAGCATTGTTATGATAGTTATTTCAAACTCTATGTTAGCTGGCTCATAGATGCATATTAAAGAAATACAGTGTTGTTTTCTGGTACTTAGTTTGTTCCTTTGATTGTACCCTGTTTCCCTGTTTCTTTGTATGCCATTTACATTTTTATAGGATTTGGACATTTAAAAAGCAACTACTTCTCCCATTCTTTGTGTACTGGCTTTTCAGGAGAAGATCTTCACAGATCAGCTGGGCTGGAAGTTCTAAGACCTCTCAAACCTTTTCTGATCTCTTACTCCACCTGGCATCTACCTGCATAACTTCAGCTCTAATGTGTTATTCACCTCTGCTTTTAGCCATTTCTATAGTCTGACTCCAGTCCCATCAGTACTCTGGGTTAGGTGAGACAGAAATCATTCATTCCAGCAGTCTTAGACAAGCCAGAATATTGGTCATGTGGTCTACTCTTTTGTGTCCATCCTGAGGCGGGAGCTCCAATCAGTATGGGGGCTTTCCTCCTAGTTGTTTTGTACTAGGCCATGTAGGAAGACACAAATGGTTGTGTCAAACACCATGAATTTGCCTGCTCCTTTTACTAGAATTCCTTCTTTGTTTTATGGTATTCTGGGTGCTGTATCTTTATCAACTAGTCTCTAGAGTTCTTACAGAGTTAATCTGGTCTGTATGTTATTGTTAACTTGGTATCTCTGCAGGTGGAAGCATCTCTAGCTTCTTATTCTCCCACCTTGCTGACATCTGTCTGCTTGACTACTCTTAAGTATTCTGAATACCATTAATGTTACTTGTATTCATAAAGTGATTATAAACTTACGACTTAAACCAGCCCTAGACTAAAACAGGGACAGAGAAGGTAAATTTGTTACATGCTAACTGTGAGATCTGGAAGTAGAGGTGAGGTAACACATTTGGCCTAATCATAATTAACCCTCTAACATTGTGCCAGAGTATTATTTCATTCCATAGGTATTCTTAAGTGTGAATAGAGGGGTTTGGCACTGAAGAAAAAGATGTCAGATTGTGTCTTCACTCTGTTCCTCGATATAATCTCTGAAGAAGCATTTTTCACTCATGAGAGCCAGATATTAATAAATAAAAGGAATTTCTGTAGCCCATTTCCCCCATGATTTGATTCCACTCTCTGAATCTTGGCCCCAATTAGACACCAAGCCAATCCCTGCTAGAACTTCTCTAGAGAACATGGATATTGGCCCATCATTACATGGGAACCCTTGTAATTTTTCCTCTGGGGCAACAGGATAAAGAGCTGTTCTTGGCAACTTGTGGCTTTGCTAATGGAAAGGTTACTTTTGTATTACACAATGGAACTTTCCCAAGTAACAACACTAAATGTATTTCTACCTTCATACATGAAGTGGGTATTTGAGGTAGTCTCCAATTTAGTAATAAGAAGAGCATCCTATTTAAGGATAGACATACAAAAGCCAATCTGTCTGGGTTTACATCTGTACTTTTCTATATACTGGCTATTTTGACTTTAGGCAAGTCATGTACATTTTTGTGTCATTTGTAAAACAGAGTTAATAATAATACCTACCTAACATGGGGGTTGTAAGGATTAAATGAGTCAATACATGTGAAAGATTTGGCAGATAGTAGGTATGCATTTGCTATTATTAATAGTGGTATTTTTCAAAGGAAAGGTGCTTACATACGTCAATCCTGAGGTCCCTGGGATATTGGCATTACATAATACCTTGCTATTTTTCCTTTAGTATTCTTTTTCTTTGGGGGCATGCCCACGGCATTGGGAAGTTCCTGGACCAAGGATCAAACCCACACCACAGCAGTGACTCAAGCTGCTGCAGTGACAACCCCTGATCCTTAACCTACTGCACCACAAGAAAACTCCCTCCTTTGGATTTCTGATTTAAAGGTCTCTTCTATGGGTCAATGTGTGTAAACACATTCTGTTTCTAGCTATATTACTTAACAATTCATACTGAAAATACAAAGCTGCTGACAAGCCTGATGAGTGATACGGAATGGTTGGACCCAAAAGAAATGACACCTCTTCCCCTTATATACATTCCCCCATATATTTTTATTGAGATAGAATAATCCATAAGAATGACACTAGACTAAGGATCTAACTCCATCTCTTACTAGCTAAGTCACTATGAGTAAGCAAACTCTCTGAATCTCAGTCACCTCATTGATAAAATTATATTAGACCATCCCTTACTACTAGTAGGATTGTAGTTAGCCAGGCAATAAGTTTGTGGCAGGTAATATTATATTGCAAGGAAAGATGACCTTAGTGTACTCTTAATTTTATCCATACCACACATCTACTCCAACATTACCCCTACCATCTTCATGTCTTCCTTCGTGTCATTTCCCCAGGAAATATTTCTCTAAACACTCTATACAAATTAGCCCACTCTTATCATGCTTTATGGTATTATCCTGCTTATTGATTTTATATCTTATCATAATTGATAATTATCATTTTTACTTATTAACTTATCTGTTTAATGTCTGTATTTTTCAGCATGACATTTTGTCCTTTGTGGCCATTATGCAGTAGAGAGTGTGGAGTTCTGAGAGTAGTAGAGGAATAAAATTTAACTTTCTATTTCTCAAAGGCAGAGTGGCTACACACTATGCCAGTGTACCTCTTGTGACATCTCTTCTACTCTCTCCTTTTAAAAATCCTTTCTTCCACCAGAATACCTTTTCCCTGTTTATTTCTTCTTCAGATGCAAAAATAACCACTGGGTAGGGGAAGAATAAATCAACGTTTCTGAGTGTAGAAAATTAGCATACATTTCACATTTCAATTTTCTTTTCTGCTTTCCCCTTTCAAGTCCTTTGGAATGTAGATCTTATAGAGAATAGGACATCTTGATTATGGGCTTCCAATTATTTAGAAATAGTACAAGTGTTAAGATTAGGTATCATAGCTGTAATAGGGAAATTAAGCAGTGGGTATTTTTTTTTTTTTAGGTTGGCTAATGGGATCTGTAGGACTCTGAAAATAAAGGGTTGACAGTTTAAAGAAGCAAGTGTTCAGTGCATGAACACAGAGAGTGAACATAACTCCTTTGCGGAAATAACTAAATTTATTTGCCTTGAAGCTTTTTGTTCCTGAGCTTGGGGAATTGACGAATTACACATGCTTGCCCTATATCTCAGTTCTCAAATTCCTAAAAGACGTCCACCAGGGTATCTTCCATTTGTTTTTCAAATATATGGCTTGAATCAGAAGGTATTTCCCCATCTCTTGGATGTATCTCTCATGTTGAAATCCACAGAAAGGGAGTTCCTGTTGTGGCTCAGTAGGTTATAAGCCCGACTAGTATCCATGAGGATGCAGGTTCGATCCCTGGTCTTGCTCAGTGAGTTACAGATCTGGTGTTGTTGTGAGCTGTGGAGTAGGTCATAGATGTGGCTCAGATCCCACGTTGCTGTGGCTGTGGCGCAGGCTAGCAACTGCAGCTCTGATTTGACCCCTTGCCTGGGAACTTCCATATGCTATAGGTACAGCCCTAAAAAGCAAAAAACAAACAAACAAACAAACAAAAAACAAAAAAACAACCAAACAGAAAACCTAAAAGCAACCACAGAAATCACCTATTTTTGTGGAAATTATGTAGAAAGTAGGGATGTTGAATGTATATTGATTTACAGTTGTGAAGCTCAACTTGGTCCCAGTGACTTAGCACCCACACATGTACTGTAGCAAATTTTAGCCTTTCAATCCTATCACCACCCACTGCTATATTTCAAGGGTCTAAATGATACTATTTGACTACCTTGAAGCTGCTGCTGTTGCTGTTTTCTGGCTTTTGGTGTCTGTGGGTGTGCAGATGTCCCATCCTGTTCCACTAGGAATTCAGTCATTAAAGCAAGACTCCTTTTTTTTTTTTTCAGGAGCTTTCAGCCTTCATAAATTAAATAGGCCCAATTTGCTGCAGATCCCTCTTTTAGCTAATAGGTTCCTCCATGCTTCCTGGGTAAAATATTGCTCCACCTAATTCTTATTTAAGTAGCTCCTCTAGAGCTACCTCCTCCTTTTGGGTGGTAAATGAGAGATTTGTTTCTTTTGATTTTTGAGAAGATCATAAATGTAGAGAATGTTGCCTAAAGTATTAACTGTCTCTGAATCTCATAGGCTCACCTTGAAATGAGACCAGTTCACTAAGGGAAACAATTTCAGATAGGTTTCTAATTATGTGATCTCTGGCTATCCGGTATAATTGATGGAAAGAATTGTCTTCTTTCTGTCTGTTTTGGATCATTGTATTATGCTGTCTCTGAGTTATTTGGAAGAATAGGGGAAGGGATAACAGTTGGGGCAAAAAATATATCATGTATTTGAATGGATTATAATATATAAACCATGAGAGAGTGGGTAATGTTTCCAAAATATATACCATGGAGCTGCGAATTGAGAAAGAAAAAATAATAACTGGAATGGGTTTTGAGAAAAATAATTATATAGAGAAGCAGGAAACTGAGAAAACTTATACCAAGAATTTTAGAGCCCTTGATCCTTACTACAATTTCACCTTTCAGAAATACTGCTAAAGAACTTGAACCTTGGAGTTCCCATAGTGGCTCAGTGGTTAACGAATCTGACTAGGAACCATGAGGTTGTGGGTGCGATCCCTGGCCTCGATGATTGGGTTAAGGATCTGGCATTGCCGTGAGCTGTGGTATAGGTCGCAGATGTGGCTCGGATCCCGTGTTGCTGTGGCTCTGGCTTAGACCAGCGGCTACAGCTCTGATTAGACCCCTAGCCTGGGAACCTCCATATGCTGTGGGAGCAAAAAAGAAACTTGAACCTAATTATCAAGAAGATAGGCTTTGAAGTTAGGCAGATTTAGGTGTGAGACCTGGTTCTGTTTCATTACCTGTGTGACCTTGGGTATGTCCTGCACTTTATCTGTGAAATGAATATACTAATGTAGTACTTCCATAGGCTTGTTGTAAAAGATAAATTTAATAATACATGTAAAGTTTTGGGCACAGTACCTGTCACATATTAAGTATCATTAAAACACAGGTGTTATGTTACTACCATTATAAGCAGGCTAGACACAGAAGTAACACATTATATGTTTTTCTCATGTAAATAGTAGTTAAAGGTGGTCCTGTTATTTATATACCTTGCAATATTGGGCAAATAAGTGAAAATCTCTATCTCAGTGTTCTCAACTGTTAAATAAAGATAGTACCTACCATATAAAGTTTTAACATTAAATTAGATAATGTAGTAAAGTCTCAGCTAAGCATCTGGTATCACAATGAATGCTAAATAAATATTAGTAATTATTTTTATTACTCATTTGACCTTGGAAGTCACTAGGCTATGATTAAAAAATAGAAGTCTTCATTTATACCATCCACAAACATTTATTAAGTATGTACTTTGGGTCAGACACTGGTTTTAGGACTAGAAGTATATCAACAAATAAAGCAGAAGAATATCAATAACAATTCTGTGATTTTATTCTTTTGGAGACTACTAAACACAGTAAATACCTTATGTAGTATAAAAATGATAAGTCTTATGGGGAAAAATGAGTAGGATAAGGAATTAGATGTACTGGGTGGGGGTGTAAGAGGTAATACTATTAATATGCAGTCAGGGTAGGTTTATCTAAAAAACTGTCATTTGAAAAAAACCACAAAAGAGATGAGAAAGAGAGCCATGTGGATATCTGAAGAAAGTGTGATCCTGACAGGGAGCATCCAGAAAACCTTGAGACAACTGTGTACCCGGTATGCTAAGCTAATAGTAAAATTATCAATGTACCTAAAGTGGAATGAACAAGGAGAAGTAATGTGTAGGAGATGGTGTCAAATAGGTTCAGGAACCCAGATCATGTATATCACTGTATGAAATTTGGATTTTACTCTGAATGAGATCAGAAGCAACTGGAAGAGTTTGAGCAAATAAATGATATCACCTTATTTATCTTTTAAATGGATCATTATGGCTACTATATGTAGACTAGACCATGGAGGATGATAAAGGTAGAAGCAAGGTAACCAGTAAGGCAGCTATTAGGTAATTTAAGAGAAATTATGGTTGCCTTGTACTAGAGTGGTACAGATGGAGTGGTCAGATTCTGCATAGTTTGAAAGTAGAGCTTTTAGGAATTACTGACTGATTGTATGTGGGGTGTGAAAGAAAAAAGGGCCAAGGATCATACCAAGGATTTTGGCCTGACTGGAATTGCCATTAACTGAGTATGGCAGGTAGATTCTAAGATGATCCCAAATGGTTTGGGCCTACTGGTCCTTCATAGGACTGGTTTGGGAATGTAATCTTTCATGAGATCATGTCCTCTTGAATGTGGGAGGGACCACTAACTTGCTTCTAAGCAATAGAATATAGCAAAAATGATGGGAAGTCACATCCATGATTGCATTATATAAGATGGTCACTCTCATATTGTTAGCAGACTCCCTTTCTGGCTTTGATGAAATAAGCATATATATTAGAGAAGTCCTTGTGGTAAAGCATTGAAGCTGGTCTCAGGTGATAACTAGTAAGTATCTGAATTCTACAAACAGGAGCTTTGGGGGGGGGATATTTCTCTTATCTCTTTCCAATGAGACCTCAAATGTGGCTGACACCTAGATTGCAGACTCTTGAAAAACTCTGAATCAGAGCTAGATAAGCCATGTTCTGACCCAAAGGAACTGTAAAATAATAAATATGTGTTACGTTATGCCACTAAGTATGCAGTAAATTGTTATGCACCAATATATACCTAATAAACCAAGACGGGAAAGCCTGGTATCAAACCAGCTTTGTGAAAGTGAAGATTAGGAATTGCATTTTGAATGTCTTGGGTTTGAGATGTCTGTTAAACACTCAGGTGGATATGTTGGATATGTAGGTGTGGATTTCAGGGGAGAAATCTGAAAGGAGAATATAAATTTGGGAATCAACAACATATAGATGGGATTTGAAAACATGAAAATAGTTGAGCTCACTAGTGAGTAAATGTAGATAAAGAAGCAGTTCAGATACTGAACCATGGGATACTCCTAACTTTATAAAATGGAGAAAAGAGGAAGAACTAAAACAAATTGACATGTAATAGCCAGTGAAATAGGAAGAAAAGCAAACTAGTATACTATCCTAGAAACCAATATTTTTTTTTCCCGGAGGAAAAGAGATATATGCTGCTGTTATGTCAAAAAAATATGAGGACTGAGAATTGGTTGATCTTAGGAATATGGACAAGTCATTTATTATAATAGAAGAGAAAGAAAGTGTACAATTTACCCTTGAACAAAACAAGTTTGAATATGTAGGTCCACTTATATGCATTTTTTTCAATAGTAAGTACTATAGTACTACAGAGTTGCTTTTGATTGAATTTGCAGATACAGAATCATGGATACAGAAGAATCTCAGGTATGGAGGGCCAACTGTAACTTATGTACAGATTTTAAACCCTGTGGCAAGGTCAGTGCTCCTAACCCCCACTTTATTCATAAGTCAACTGTATATGGCTTTAGAAGCAGACAGGCTGGTAGATATGGTAGGTATTTTAGAAAGTTCTATTCTGACTGTTTCAATCTTTTCAGCGAAGTACAAAGCAAGGGCAACAACTGAGAGTGAGGATGTGGAAGAAGGTGCTAAAGGTTTGAGGAGAGGAGAAATTATGAAATAACACTTTAGGAAGATGGGAAAATAAGTGGACTAGAGAAATAAGATATAACTTCAGGGCAAGTATTAAGGGCCCACTTAATTTTTATGGCCATGTATTTGTGGTTATATGTTTTCTTTGATATATGTGAATCCCCACAGGTACAGGCATAGAATAGTTCAATAATTTGGACTTAGGTAAAATACCATGGACTCACAGGCACCAATGGTCCTCAATGGGAGGAAATTTTTTCTATTATTTCTTTCCCTGGATGTTCTCAAGGACTGCCTAAGTATGCTAGGTAAACACTATTCCGTTGATTGGTTTTCTCAACACTCTTCATCTTTCAGAATCCTTGGAGGCCAATCTCCACAAATGCTGATGCCTCTACAACCCAGTCTGCTACTCACAGTTTTCTTAAGTGTTGCCTTGCTCCTGGCTGTAGAACATGAGAGTGGTCTATAAAATCTGGAAAATGCTGGGAGAATAAAAATTCCCTGCTTATCATTAGATGAAATGTCAACAGCTCAACATCTAAGAAATTGAAATGCTCCCTTTACTGTTACTCATGTCTGATATTTAACTTATACCTTCATGGCTCTTTAAATTATGAGGGGAAAAGCTCTTGTTTTACTGTAGTGTTTAGTCAGAGTTAATATATCTATGATATGAGGTAAGGTCCAACTTTATTCTTTTGTTCTCATCCTTTTTTATTAAAGTATAGTTGATTTACAATGTTTCTTCAATTTCTGTTGTACAGCAAAGAGACCCAATCACACATAGTTCCCTGTGCTCTACAGTAGGACCCCACTGCCCATACATTCCAAATGTAGCCATTTGTATCCACCAACTCCAAACTCCCCATCCATCCAAGTCCCTGCCCTTGGCAACCACAAGTCTGCTCTTCTTGGCTGTGATCTGTTTTTATTTTGTAGATAGGTCATTTGTGTCATATTTTAGATTCCACAAATAAGTGATATCTATGGTATTTGTCTTTTTCTTTCTGACTTACTTCACTTTTCCCCCACACCCTGGCAACCACCATTCTACTTTTTGCCATGAAGAATTTGGCTACTTTCAATACTTCATATAAGGAGAATCATACAGCATGGTATTTTTTGAACTAGTTTATTTCAGTTAGTGTGTCTTCAAGGTTCATCCATGTTGTAGCATGTGACAGAACTTCTTTCTTTTTTAAGGCTGAATAATATCCCACTGTGTGTATATACCATATTTTCTTTACCCATTTATCTACTGATGGACATTTAGGTTGTTTCTACCTCTTGGCTATCATGAATAATGCTGTAATGAACATGAGAATGCAAATATCTCTTCAAGATCCTTGCTTCAGTCTAAATTTCTTTTCTGATATGGATACCTAAGGGATGTGTGTGTAGGTGTGTGTAAAATATGGAAATAGAGATTATAATAATTATCCAAAATCTACATTTATAGTTCACTCTTGTTGTGAACTATTTTCTTCCTTTTTAGTTTCAATGCCTTTTATTTCTTTTTCTTACATAACTGCTCTTTTTAGAAACTCTGGTACAATGTTAAATAGAAGTGGTGAAAGAAGAGAGCCTCATCTTGTTCCTGATCATAGGGGAAAGCTTTCAGTCTTTTACCTCTGAGTATGATATTAGGTGTGAGTTTTTCATAAATGGTTTTTAACATTTTAAGGATGGTCCCTTCTATTCCTAGTCTTTGGAGTGTTTTTTTTTTTCATGTAAAGCAATTGGATTTTGGCAGATTCATTTTATGGATCAATAAAGATGATCATTTGCTTTTTTCTTTTCATTCTGTTAACATAATGCATTACATTGATTGATTTTCAGTTGTTGAGTTACCCTTGCATTCATGGGATACATCCCATTTTGTCATGTGTATAATATGCTGCTAGGTTTAGTATTCTAATATTTTGTTGAGGATTTTTGCATCTATATTCATAAAGAATATAGCTCTATAGTTTCTTCTTCTTCTTTTACTTTGTTGTCCATTATAGTAGCCCTACCCACCTTGCTTTTGGCAGTTGAGTGCTATCACTTGGACACTGCCAACCTGGAATCCATTTAGTCCCATTGCATATAGGTTTCCTATTTCAGTGACTGCCATTCCCACTGTAAGGTCTGGCCTGCACAGAAGGCCAATTACAGAGCATCTAAAGGTTGGAAGGACTCTCTCAAAAATTTTTTTCAAAGTATTGGTGGAAAATGTGTCTTCTGGTTCCTCCCAGTGTGGATGTGTAGGTCTTAAATGACAAATCTACTCTAACATTCCATTCTCCCTAAGCTTTTGAATCCCTTTCTCTCAATTAAAGCAAGAAAGTTCCAGTATGTCCACTTTGTTCACAATGGACCACGTTTTCATCCACTTTTCAGTCAACCAACTAAACAAAATATTAGAACCCTTTCTAACTCCAGAGCAATGACATTAAATGAAGAATCTCTTCTTAGTGAGCCCATATCAATAAATTCCTTCTGATCCAACTTTATGTTCCTTCTACCATTATGCCATGTTATTAATATCTATTTCCACATATTTCCTATATTTCTTTCTGTCTGAATTTGAAAACAGAAGTTGTTCTTTTGGAATGTAATATAGTTCATTATGGGTCACACTTTGAACCTCTTACTAGGGGTCTGCTGGGACTTGAATCTAGTTATAGGTCTAGAAGCAAATAAAAGTTGTGGAGTAGGGTCCTGAGGATAATCAGTGCTGTCTTGCAACACAACCACCTCAGAGGTAATATAGCTTCCTCAGGTAATATAGGGTTAATCCCTGCTTCTGATGGGGAGAGGGAGGGAGGCCTCTTCCACTGTTGTGAAATAAAGCTTATCAGAATTTAGGGCCTGAATGACTGCAGCTTCATCAAGGTCTTCATCACTTCTCATACCAAACTGTAGGATCCTATTGTTTCCCAATGTGCTCACTTTAACAACAGATACCCTGTGAGACTGAGAGTTCCTCTTGTGTTGTAATTCAGCCAGTTAGTATGCTATTCTGTATTTGATTTTCAGCAGTCTCAGCTGAAATAGGAAATAAGTGTGTCCTTTGGATTATACATAGAAGCTTTCAGGTCCTTTATGCCAAACTTGAGCTAGAAATTTGAATCCCAGAGCTCATCCTTTTATTTCACTACATTGTGCAGTAAGCTTAGGGGCAACTAATCAATCTTATTATATTTGTTTTCCAAAAAATTTTGAAAATATCATGTACACAAGCACCCAGCTCCTTACTTCTTATAAAATTGATTAGGAATTTCCAGTGGAAATATTTTGCACATCTATTCTGTCAGACTTTACTATGGACTATCAATGCTTTATTTACTACTTGAAAATAAAGTCATTCTTTAAATCTAATCAGATTGGAGAGCTCATTCTAGAAGCCCTCAACCAGTTTAGTATTTAGAAAACAAATCCTTGAGAGGAGGGGAAAAAAAGAAAAGAAAACAAATCCTTAAAATCCTATCCCTCCTGAACCACTCCTGGTACTAAAGACTGTATTTGTCAGGGTTTTCCAGATAAACATAACCAATTAGAGATGTATTTATGGTTTTAATATATTTTATTTGTCTTTTTTAAAATATATTTTATATATTTTAAATTATATATGCATATATTTATATATCATGTATTTGTAGAGACACAGGAAAGCCAGTGGTGTAGTTCCAGACTATGTATGAAGACCTGAGAACTGGGAGAGCCAATGGTGTAAATTCTAGTTTTAATCCAAAGCCCCAAGAGCAAGAATTAATGGTGCATATCCCAGTCTAAAGACAGGATAAGACCAATGACCAACTTGTACATTTAGACAGGAGAAGACCAATGACCCAATTCTCCCTCTGCCTTTTGTTCTGTTTGGGCCTTCAATGGATTAGATGATGCCTACCTGCTTTGGGGAAGGTAATCTGCTTTACTTAGTTTTGGCAAGGTCAGTTCTGATGATTTTTTACAGTTTATCGTTACTTCAGTGGAAAGGCATATTCTTTGAACACCTCACTCTCCACTTTTTGGTATGTCACTCCATATAGCACATTTACTACCAAAAATATTGGAGGAGATATTATAAATTGAGTATTTTTAGCTACAACTATCCTTTTAATTGCTTCAGGTAACAACCCTTATATGTGAAAATCACTAGAGTGTCTTATAAACCTCTGTATACTGTCCATTGAGTCACAAAAATTTTACTTTGATCACTCTAATTTATTTATTTTTTTATTTTCTGTCTTCCCTTTTTATGTCACACCTAAAATTTACTTAGAATATATTTTCTTCTAAGAGTTTGATTTTTCAGCTCCTACATTAAGGTCTGCAGATAATTTTGAGTTAATTTTGGCTTATGATGTGAGAAAGTCATCTAGTTTCATTAATTTGCATGTGGATATCCAGTTGTACCAGAACCATTTGTTAAAAACTATTCTTTCCTCATTAAATCATCTTTAAATTCTTACTGAAAATTAGTTGATGAAAATTAAAAGGGTTTTACTTGTAGACTCTAAATTCCATTTCATTGGCCTATATGTCTATATGATGTTGACACACTTTCTTGATTTTGTAGCTTTGCATTAAGTTTTAAAATCTAGAGTGTGAGTCTTCCAACTTTACTTGTTTTTGAGAAATTTTTTTTTTTTTGCTATTTTGGTTCCTTAGACTTTAGGAACACCTTGTCAATTTCGGCAAAAAGCTTGAATTTTGGTAGAGATTGTATTGAATCTGTAGATTAATTTGAGGAGTGTTAATATCTTAACAATATTAAGTCTTCTGTTCAATAAACATGGGGTGTCTTTACATGCATTTGAGTCCTCTTTTAATTTTGTTCAGAAATTTTTTATAGGATTCATAGTTTATTTCTAGGTAACTTATGCTTTTTGATGCCATTATAAATTGAATTGTTTTCTTAATTTCAGTTTGGATTGTTCATTAATAGTCTATGGAAATAGACACTCAGGCTTAATGGATTCCAGTCAAGCTGCATGGTGGTGACTGGAAATGAATCCAAAAGGATATTTCTAGGTTAGATGGGATTAAGATGGAAGAATAGAAGGACTGGAGCTCAACGTCTCTCCTAAAAACAACAAAATTCATAACTAAATGCTGGGCAATCTTCAACCAAATAGACTAGAAACTTTCAAAAAGATATCCTACTCCAGAAGACAAAGAGGAGGCCACATCAAGTGGTAGGAGGGGCAATTTCACGATATAAACAACCCCATACATCCCGAGTGGGAAGCTCCACAGGCTGAAAACCAACTGATTCACAGAGACTCAGCTATAGGAGTGAGAGTTCTGAGCCCCACATCAGCCCCCATGCACGGGGAGCTGGCACTGGGAGAAAGAGCCCCTGGAGCATCTGGCATTGAAGGCCAGTGGGGATTATGTTCAGGAGCTCCACGAGCCTGGGGGAAACAGAGACACCATTCTTAAGAGGTACACACAGACTTTCACGTGCACTGGGTCCCAGGGCAAAGGAAAGTCTCCATAGGAATCTGGGTCAGACCTGACTGCAGTTCTTGGAGGACCTCCTGGGAAAACAGGGGGGAATGTGGCTTGTTATGGGAGAAGGACATTGGAGGCAAAGCTCTTGGGAATATTCATCAATGTGCCTTTCTCTGGAGGTGGCCATTTTGGGAAAATATGGCTCCACTCATCAGTGCTGAGAAGCCCCAGGCCAAACAAAAATCCAGGTGGGATCACAGCCCCACCCAACAGTAAACAGGCTGCCTAAAGACCCCCAAGGCACACAGCCACCTCTAAACTCACCCAGAGACAAAGCCCCACCCACCAGAGGGATAGGAATCAGCTCCACCTACCAGCGGGCAGGCATCAGTCCCTCCCATCAGGAAGCCTACAGCAAGCCTCTGGAACAACTTCAGCCACAAGGCGGCAGTTGCCAGAAGTAAGACAGGCTACAACTTTATTATCTGTAAAAAAGGTCACCACACCAAAAACCTATAAAAATGAAAAGACAGAGAACTATAACTCGGATAAGGGAGAAAGAAAAAAAAAAAAAAAAACCCAGAAAAACAGCTAAGCGATCAGGGGATTCTCAGCTTCCAGGAAAGAGACTTTAGACTGTTGATGCTGAAGATGATGCAAGACATTGGAAATAAACTGGAGGCAAAGAGGGATAACTTACAGGAAACACTGAGCAAAGAGATACAACATATAAAACTTAAGCAAGAAGAGATGCAAAATACAATAACTGAAATAAAAAGTTCATTAGAAGCAGCCAACAACAGAATACAGGAGGCAGAAGAACAAATATGTGAGGTGGAGGACAGATTAATGGAAATCATGGAAGCAGAACAGAAAAGGGAAAAAAGGTTGAAACAAATGAAGAGAGGCTCAGAAAACTCTGGCCCAATGTTGAACACATGAACATCCCTATTGTAGGGGTGCCAGAAGGAGAAGAGAGAGAGAAGGGGACAGAAAAAATATTCCAAGAGGTAATAGCCGAAAACCTCCCTAACATGGGAAAAGAACCACCCACTCAAATCCAGGAAGCACGATGAGTACCATATAAAATAAACCCAAGGAGGAACACACCAAGACACATATTAATGAAACTGACCAAAATTAAAGACAAAGAGAAAATCTTGAAAGCAGCTAGGGAAAAGAAACAAATAACATACAAGGGAACCCCGATAAGGTTACTGGCAGATTTTTCGGCAGAAACTCTGCAGGCCAGAAGGGAGTGGCATGGTATACTTAACGTGATGAAAGGAAAAAACCTCCAACCAAGATTACTCTACCCAGCAAGGCTCTCATTCAGATTTGAAGGAGAAATAAAAACCTTCACAGACAAGCAAAAGCTAAGAGAATTCAACAACACTAAACCAGCTTTACAACAAATACTAAAGGAACTTCTCTAGGCAGAAAAGAAAAAGCAGAAACAGGAAACAAAAATACCACAAAGGACAAGGCTCACCAGTAAAGGTATACATACAGTAAAGATACGAAATCGTCCACTCACAATTATGCCACCAAAATCAGAAATCGTGAGAAGAGGAGGGTACAAATGCAGGACACTGGAGATGCACTTGCGACTAAGAGACCAACAACTTAAAACAATCTTGTATATTTATAGGCTCTTATATCAAAACTTCAGAATACCTGCACACCAAAAATCTCCAATTGATTCACAAACAAACCAAGAAAAATCAACTCAAATACAACACTAAGGATAGTCATCAAACCAGAAGAGGAGAGAACAAGAGAGGAAGGGAAGAAAACAGAGCAGCAAACACAAATCCAAGGCAATTGATAAAATGGCAATAAGAACATACATATCAATAATTACCTTAAACGTTAATGCACTAAACACCCCAACCAAAAGATACAGACTGGCCGATTGGATGCAAAAACAAGACCCACATGCATGCTTTCTTCAAGAGACTCACTTCACTCCTAGGGACACATACAAATTGAAAGTGAGAGGAAGGAAGAAAATATCCCATGGAAACAGGAATCAAAAGATAGCTGGAGAAGCAATACTCATATCAGACAAAATAGATGTTAAAACAAAGAATATTTTAAGGGACAAGGAAGGTCACTACATAATGATCAAAGGATCAATCCAAGAAGAAGATATAACAATTTTAAATATCAACACACCCAACCTAGGTTCACTGCAACATACAAGGCAACTGCTAACAACCTTAAAAGGAGAAATTGACAATAACACATTAATAGCGGGGGCTTTAACACCCCGCTTACAGCAGTGGACAGATCATCCAGACAGAAAAATCCATAAGGAAACATAGGCCCTGAATGAAGCATTAGACCAGATGGACTTAATAGATATTTATAGGACATTCCATCCAAAAGCAACAGAGTACACATTCTTCTCAAGTGCACGTGGAACATTCTAAGATTGATCACATCCTGGGCTACAAATCAAGCCTCGGTAACTTTACAAAAATTGAAATCATACCAAGCGTCTTTTCCGACCACAACGCTCTACGACTGGAAATCAACAACAAGGAAAAAACTTCAAAAAACACAAACACGTGGAGACTAAACAACATGCTACTAAACAACCAATGGATCACTGAAGAAATCAAAGAGGAAATTAAAAAATACCTAGAAGCAAATGACAACAAAGATACAACACTCCAAATCCTATGGGATGCAGCAAAAGCCATTCTAAGAGGAAAGTTTATAGCAATACAAGCCCACCTCAGGGAACAAGAAAAAGCTCAAACAAACAAGCTAACTTTACATCTAAAGCAGCTCACGAGAGGAGAACAGACAAGACCTAAAGCTAGTAGAAGGAAAGAAATCATAAAGATCAGAGCAGAAATCAATGAAAGAGAAACAAAGAAAACCATAGAAAAGATCAATGAAACGAAAAGCTGGTTCTTTGAAAAGATCAGCAAAATTGATAAACCCTTAGCCAGACTTCTCAAGAAAAAAAGAGAGAGGACTCAAGTCAATAAAATTAGAAATGAAAAAGGAGAAGTAACAACGGACATCGAACAGAAATACAAAGGACCAGAAGAGACTACTATATGCAACCATATGCCAGTAAAACAGAAAACCTAGAAGAAATGGACAAATCCTTAGAAAGGTATAATCTTCCAAGACTAAACCAAGATGAAGTCGAAAAGATGAATGGACCAGTCACACGAACTGAAGTTGAAACTGTGATTAAAAAACTTCCAACAAGCAAAAGTCCAGGACCAGATGGCTTCACAGGCAAATTCTCTCAAACATTTATAGAAGAGCTAACATCTATCCTGAAACTATTCCAAAAAATTGCATAGGAAGGGACACTCCCAAACTCATTCTATGAGGCCACCATCACCCTGATACTAAAACCAGACAAAAATACCACAAAAAAATAAATAAATAAAACTACAGGCCAATATCACTGATGAACACAGATGCAAAAATCCTCAACAAAATACTAGCAAACCGAATCCAAAAATACATTAAAAGGATTGTACATCATGATCAAGTGGGATTTATCCCAGGAATGCAAGGGTTCTTCAGTATCCAAACATCATGCAGTGTGATACATCACATTAAAAAAACTGAAGAATAAAAACCATATGATCTTTTCAACAGATGCAGAAAAAGCCTTTGACAAAATCCAACACCCATTTCTGATTAAAAAAAAAAGACACCTTCAGAAAGTGGGCAGAGAGGGAACCTCCCTCAACATAATAAAGGCCATATATGACAAACCCAGAGCGAACATCATTCTCAATGGTGAAAAGCTAAAGAATTCCCGCTGAGACCAGGAACAAGATAAGGATGTCTGCTGTCACCACTACTCTTCAACATAGTTTTGGAAGTCCTAGCCACAGAAATCAGAGAAGAAAAAGAAATAAAAGGAATCCAAATTGGAAAGGAAGAAATAAAACTATCACTAGTTGCAGATGACATGATACTATACCTAGAGAATCCTAAAGACTCTACCAGAAAACTGTTAGAGCTCATCCACGAATTTGGCAACATTGCAGGATAAAAAAGTAATACACAGAAATCAACAGCATTCCTATACACTACCAATGAAAGATCAGAAAGAGAAATTAGGGAAGTAATCCCGTTTACCATCACATCCAAAAGAATAAAATACCTAGGAGTAAACCTACCTAAAGAGACAAAAGACCTGTACTCTGAAAACAATAAGACAGTGCTGAAAGAAAGCAAAGGTGACACAAATAGATGGAAAGACATACCATGCTCTTGGATTGGAAGAGTCAACAACATTATCAAAATGACTATACTACCCAAGGCAATCTACAGATTCAATGCAATCCCTATCAAATTACCAAGGACATTTTTCACAGAACTTGAACAAAATATTTTAAAGTTTGTTTGGAAGAACAAAAGACCCAGAATAGCTAAAGACCATCCTGGGAAAGAAAAATGGAGCTGGAGGAATCAGGCTCCCTGACTTCAGACTATACTACAAAGCTACAGTCCTCAAAACCATATGGTACTGGCACAAAGACAGAAATATAGATCCATGGAACAGGATGGAAAGCCCAGAATCAAACCCATGCACCTACAGCCAACTAATCTATGACAAAGGAGGCAAGAATATACAATGGAGAAAAGACAGCTTGTTCAAGAAGTGGTGCTGGGAAAACTGGACAGCCACATATAACAGAATGAACTTAGAACACTTCCTAACACCATACACAAAAATAAAATGGATTAAAGACCTAAATATAAGACTGAATATGTCAAACTCTTAGAGGAAAACATAGGCCAAACACTCTCCATCATAAATGCCAGCATTATCTTCTTAGATCCACGTCTTAGAGTAATGACAATAAAAACAAAAATAAACAAATGGGACTGAAGCAAACTTAAACGTTTCCACACATTCAAGGAAATCCTAAACAAAACAAAAACACAACCCACAGAATGGGAGAAAATATTTGCCAATGAAGCGACTGACAAGGGATTAATCTCCAAAATTTATAAACACCTCCTACCACTCAATATCAAAAATCAAACGACCCCATGGAAAAAATGGACAGAAGATCTCAACAGACAGTTCTCCAAAGACAACGTGTGGATGGCCAAAAAACACAAAATAGGATGTTCAACATCACTCCTTATTAGAGAAATGCAAATCAAAACCACTCTGAGATACCACCTCACACCAGCCAGAATGGCCATCATCCTAAAGTCTACAAACAATAAGTGCTGGAGAAGGTGTGGAGGAAAAGGAACCCTCGTACACTGTTGGTGGGATTATAAATTGGTGTAACCACTGTGGAAAACAGTATGGAGATTTTTCAGAAAACTAAAAATAGAACTACCATTTGATCTAGCAGTCCTACTCCTGGGCATTTATCCAGTTCCTGGTGGAAATACTTTCATTTGAGTTACAATTTAGTTGTTTGACTTTGGCTTTTGTCGTGGGCGGTCCAATGAGAAATAGCTGTTTTGTTTTTTTGTTTTTTTTTGTCTTTTCTAGGGCCACTCCTGCGGCATATGGAGGTTCCCAGACTAGGGGTCTAACCAGAGCTGTAACCGCCGGCCTACACCACAGCCACAGCAACGCGGGATCCAAGCCACGTCTGCGACCTACACCACAGCTCAGGGCAACGCTGGATCATTAACCTACTGAGCAAGGCCAGGGATTGAACCTGCAATCTCATGGTTCTTGGTGAGATTTGTTAACCCCTGCACCACGACGGGAACTCCAGAAATAGCTGTTTTAAAAACTTTTGTATGTTCTGGAAAAAAACAACTGGAAAATATCACCAACTATGTTAACTGATATAAATAATAGTTGATAATTTATATTATCTTCTAATAGCCCCTCAACAATAATTCTTCACATTTCCTTCTGAGAACATGTATCTCAAGACAGGTTCATTTTGAGGAAGGGAAATTTGATAGAGTGGTGTACTGCATCAGAAGACTACTCAGGAAGTACAAGGGTTTTTGTTTGAAGATTGGATGAGAGTATTCAAAACTAGTTTTGTAGAATACTGAAAACAAATTTGGGAACAGATATGAAAATTTACTTTATCAGAAAGTAGGAACCTGGTTTCTTCCTGCAGTATAGCAGTATGTGTTTGATAAGAAGCAATTGGTAGGTGTAATTCATTCTCATGGATAATTTTGCCAGAAGCAAATGCCTAATAAAGGGCCACTGTATTTTACAATTCCGGTGGATGCCGTTCATATTACTGTCTGTGTGAATGGTGCCCTATTAGTTGTGCAGCATACACTTCGCACAGCTATACATGGCAACCCCGCTTATGTCTCCATTGGCGTTAGGATGTTTTTCAAAGGCATAATTTAAAATTTCCAATAACCCTGTTTATTAATTATCTGTGAACCTATGCCTGTCATATATATCTATGTGCATCTGTGTATGTGCGTGCATGCACACACTTACTTGCACCTTGTTCTTTTTTTTTTATCTTTTTGTCTTTTTTTAGGGCCACAATTGTGGCATATGGAGGGTCCCAGGCAAGGAATCAAATCAGAGCTGCAGCTGCTAGCCTATGCCACAGCTGCAGCAACACCAAATCCAAGCTGCATCTGCAACCTACACCACAGCTCACAGCAACACCAAATCCTTAACCCACTGAGCAAGGACAGGAATCAAACCCACATCCTCATTGGTGCTAGTCAGTTTCACTAACTGCTGAGCCATGACAGGAACTCCCTGCTTGCACCTTGTTCTGATTGGAGCTTAAATTCAAATAAGACATTTGTTTAGTTTGTGCTAGATAATTGGTTTCTTCTTTGTGCCATTATTTTTAATTCCAGAGAGGGAGTCCCAAATATTTCTGTCTGAAAATTACAGACTAACTAAGCTTGTGTATTTTTCGTAAGCACCTTTATCAGGTTGAAGAAATATCCTTCTATTCCTAATGAAAGTTTTTATTTTAATTGTGAATTGGTATTGAAGTATGTAAAATACTTTTTTTGCATCTATTGAAAAGGTAGTACAGTTTTAGTTTTAATCTGTTATAATGATGAATTTCACCAATTGCTTTTAAAATAGTAAATCAATTTTCTATTACTAGAATAAAGCCTACTTTGTTTTGATGTATTATCATTTTGATATATTGCTGATATTTATTTGCTATTTTGTTAAGGACTTTTGCTTCTATATTCATGAATAATATCCATTTCCAATTTTTTTTCTTGTAATTCCTTGTCAGTTTTGGTAATAGTGTTATGCTAGCTTCATAAAATGAGGTAAGGAGTATCTCTTATCATCTACGTTTTAAAAGAATTTGTGTAGGATTGGTGTTCTTTAAGTGTTTGATAGAATTCACAAGGAAAACCATCCAGATATAAAGATTTCTTTGTGGGAAGCCTGTTGATTTTTGCTTAATTTCCTTTAATGATAGAAGGTGATTTATGTTTCCTATTTGTTCGTAATTTTTATCTTACAAGGACATTGGTAATTTCCTCCAAGTAGTCATAGTAACTGTGATAAAGTCATTCATAACATGCCCTTTTTATAATTTTAATGGCTGTACGAACCTTAGTAATATTCCCTTATACATCCCTAATGTAACAAATTTGTGTTGTTTTTTTTCTTTTTGTCTTTAAATTTTATTATTTTTTTTTTTTGGTCTTTTTTTTGCCTTTTCTAGGGCTGCTCCCACAGCATATGGAAGTTCCCAGGCCAGGAGTTGAATCCGAGCTGTAGCCCCCAGCCTACACCAGAGCCACAGCAACGCGGGATCCGAGCCGCATCTGCGACCTACACCAGAACTCACAGCAACACTGGATCCTCAACCCACTGAGCAAGGCCAGGGACTGAACCCACAACCTCATGGTTCCTAGTGGAATTCCTTAACCATTGCACCATGACAGGAACTCCAAAATTTTATTAGATTTTTTAAAAGAAAAATCTTTGGCTTTTTTGTATAATTTACTCAATTTATATTTCATTGACTTCAGATCTTTTACTTATTTTTGGCTCACTTTGCTCACCCTTTTCTAGTATAAGATGAAGGGAGAAGTAATTAATTTTAAACATTTCTTTTTTAAATTTAATCATTTCAAATTATATGTTTACCTCTAAACATGGTGTTAGCTTTATCCAACAATTTTTGATATGCTATATAGTCATAAATTCGTTTAAATTTTTCTTGTCTTGTTTTATTTTTAAAAAATACTTCCTAATCCAATACAATTTTTTTTTTCTATTGTACAGCATGGTGACCCAGTTACACATACATATACACATTCTATTTTCTCACATTATCATGCTCCATCATAGGTGACTAGACATAGTTCCCAGTGCTACACAGCAGGATCTCATTACTAAATCATTCCAAAGGCAATAGTTTGCATCCATTAACCTTAAGCTCTCAATGCACCCCACTCCTTCCCCTCTCCCTTGGCAACCACAAGTCTATTCTCCAAGTCCATGATTTCCTTTTCTGTGGAAAGGTTCATTTGTGCACTATATCAGATTCTGGATATAAATGATATCATATGGTATTTGTCTTTCTCTTTCGGACTTACTTCACTCAGGATGAGTCTCTAGTTCCATCCTTGTTGCTGCAAATGGCATTAATTCTTTCTTTCTTTTTGATGGCTGAATAGTATTACATTATGTATATATACCACTTCTTCCTAATCCAATCATCTGTTGATGGACATTTGGGATGCTTCAATGTCTTGGCTATTGTGAATAGTGCTGCAATGAAAATAGGGGTGCATGTGTCTTTTTCAAGGAAAGTTTTGTCCAGATATATGCCCAAGAGTAGGATTGCTGAGTCATATGGTAGTTCAATGTATAGATTTCTAAGGTACCTCCATACTGTTCTCCATAGTGGCCGTACCAGTTTACATTCCCACCAGCAGTGCAGCAGAGTTCTCTTTTCTCCACACCCCTTCCAGCATTTATTATTTGTGGACTTATTAAGGATGGCCATTCTGACTGGTGTGAGGTCATATCTCGTGGTAGTTTTGATTTGCATTTCTCTAATAATCAGGGATGTGGAGCATTCTTTCATGTGCTTGCTGGCCATCTGTACATCTTTGGAGAAATGTCTATTCAGGTCTTTTGCCCATTTTTCCCTTGGGTTGTTGGCTTTTTTGCTGATGAGTTGTATAAGTTGCTTGTATGACCTAGAGATTAAGGCCTTGTCAGTTGCATCATTTAAAACTATTTCCTCCCATTCTGTAAGTTGTCTTTTTGGTTTCTTTTTGGTTTCCTTTGCTGTGCAAAAGCTTGTCAGTTTGATTAGGCCCCATTATTTTATTTTTGTTCTTATTTCTGTTGCTTTGGGAGACTGATCTGAGAAAATATTAGTCAGAGAATGTTTTGTCCATGTTCTCTTCCAGGAGTTTGATGGTGTCTTGTCTTATATTTAAGTCTTTAGGCCATTTTGAGTTTATTTTGGTGCATGGTGTGAGGGTATGTTCTAGTTTCATTGCTTTGCATGCAGCTGTCTAGGTTTCCCAGCAATACTTGCTGAAAAGACTGTATTTTTCCCATTTTATGTTTATCTCCTTTGTTGAAGATTAGTTGATCATAGGTGTCTGGGTTTATTTCTGGGAAATGAAAGGCATCCAAATAGGAAGAGAAGAAGTAAAATTGTCACTGTATGCAGATGACATGATGCTATATAGAGAAAACCCTAAGGGCTCAACCCAAAGATTACTTGAACTGATCAAGAAATTCTGCAAAGTGGCAGGATATAAGATTAACATTCACAAATCAGTCACATTTCTGTATACTAACAATGAAATATTAGAAAAGGAATACAGAAATACAATACCTTTTATAATTGTACCCCAAAAAATCAAATACCTGGGAATACATTGGACCAAGGAGGTAAAGGACTTGTATGCTGAGAACTATAAAACTTTAATCAAGGAAATTAAAGAGGATTCAAAGTAATAGAAAGATTTTCCATGCTCCTGGGTTGGAAAAATTAATAATGTAAAAATGGCCATACTACCCAAAGCAATCTATAGAGTCAGTGCAATCCCTATCAAATTACCAAGGACATTTTTCACAGAACTAAAACTAACAGTCCAAAAATTCATATGGAAGCACAAAAGACCCAGAATTGTCAAAGCAATCCTGAGGAACAAAATCCAAGCAGGAGGCAAAACTCTCCCAGACATCAGGCAATATTACAAAGCCACAGTCTTTTCTTTTAATCACTTTAAATTTATAGGTATGTCAAATAATTTCCAAGTATTTATAAATGTATTTTTAAATTTTTTTATTGATATAAATTTTTAAATGATTTTTTTCCATTATAGCTGGTTTACAGTCAATTTTCTACTGTACAGCAGGGTGACGCAGTGACACATACATATATACATTCTTTTTTCTTACATTATCATGCTCTATCATAAGTGACTAGATATAGTTCCCAGTGTTATACAGCAAAATCTCATAGATATCTAATTAATATTGTTTTGTAAAATAATTCCAAGTGGCCAGTGGAAATACTCTGTATGATGTAAGTCCTTTGAAATTTATTGAGAGTTGTACTATAGCTAAGCATTTGGTGTGTCTTGGTGAATGTTTAATCTGCATTTGAATAGAACGTTATCTACAGTTGTTCACTGTAGGAATCTACAAATGTACATTAGGTCAAAGTGATTGATATTATTGTTCAAATCTTCTATCTTTTTACTGCTTTATTCTCAACCTGTTCTCTTTATGAGAGGTATTAAAATATTTGATAATGATTTATATTTTTGTATCTCTTAAATTTTCAATCTTAATTGGTATTCTGAACCTCTTTTCCTACATGCAGACACATATTTGTTTATTATGTCTTCATGATGAATTACTTTATTATTATTAGATTACATTCTTTTTGGCATTACCCTTTTCCCTACAGCTTACATTTTGTGAGATTAATATTGCTGTGGTACATCATTTTTCATCCTTTTAATTTCAACTTGTATATATCTTTATATTTATAGTTCTTATAAAACATGGATTTAGGTTGTGTTTTATTCTGTCTGATAATTTCTGTTTTTCAATTGTAGTATTTGATCTATTTATAACTAATGTAATGTTTCCTATGGTTGTGTTTAAGTCCATCATACTGCTATTTGTTTTATATTTTTGCCATCTTTTCTATTCTCTTCTGTTCCTTCGTGCCTTCCTTTGTTTGTGCTAGTTATGTATATTTTAGTATTTGCTTTTATCTCCTCAATTGGCTTTTTACTCTTTTTGTGTTTTTGGTAGTTTCTCTAAAAATTATAGACCATATTCTTTACTAATCGTTGTCTAATTTTATGTAATATCCCACTAGTTTCCACTCATATAAGATTAGTATAAGTTGATATTCTCCCAATATATGTACTTTGGTATGCTATATTTTATACATATGTTTGTATAAAAATTTCTGTATTCATATATTTAATGTAAAATTTTTTTATACTTACCCACATACTTATGCTTTCTGGTCCTGTTCATTTTTTTCTCTGACAATCTTTATCTTTTGCCTAAGAAACTATTTTTTTTAATCATTTCTTGCATTGTAGGCCTATTTGAGACAAATTCTTTGGCTTTTGTATGTCTAGAAATGTCTTTAGTCTATTTTTTGAAAGATTTTTTGCAGTGTATGGATTTTTAACTACATTTTTTCAATGCTTTAAATATGTAATTTCATCTTCTAGCATCCTTTTTTTTTAAATAAGAGGCTTACTATCATCCTTATTGTTTTATTTATTTTTTAACCACATAGTATTTAGTTTTTCTCCAATAGATTTTAAGATTATCTTTTTCACTGATTTGCAGCAGTTTTATTATGTAAAATACAATGCAGGAGACAGAGGTGACCCAGTTCTACTCCTTGTTTAATGTAGTCATATGAGTGACTCTGGCTGATACTGCGTGGGACGGAATAACTACTGAGTCAACCTATAGACTTGCAAGACATAATAAATCAGTGTTGCTTTAAATGACTAGTTTTTGTAGTGCTTTTTAAACAATTATAGATAAGTGAAATAGAATTGCTTCCTAGAAGTGGAGTGTTTCTATAACAAAGATATAAAATAGATGCCATTGTCTTTGAGACTGGTTAACTGGAGAAGTGGTAAGGAAATGGTAATTGAAGGCAGAGAGAGCAGTGAGGAACTGGGGCCTGGAAAAGGGTCCTCTCTGTTATATACTGATATAACATTGGCAAGATTGTCACTTGTGATAACTTGGAAGATAGAAATATTACCTAACAAAATTTTAGAACTGGTTAAGATGATAGCTAGGAAATCAAACTGTCAGGAATTCAGTAGTGTCATTTAGCTTCTTTTAGCTATCTATGATTAAGCATGGGAAGAGAGAGATGAGCTAAATAAGGGAGTGTTCAGTTTTCAAGAATAATATGGAATAAATATGTCTAATATAAGACTTACTGGTTTGGAAAATAAAACCTTTTTTTATTTGCAGCCTCTCCAGCTGGAAAAATGCTTTTCAAAATAAGGAATGGCCTCATGGAGCTTATTAAATCCTGAGCACTTCCCAAGGTCAAGTTCAAATCAAGGGTATAAATGTAAAAGATCCTGGAGGATAAAATGTAATGTGAAAAGAAAGTCCACCTAAAAGAGAATCAAGGCACTTCAGCTAAGCTCCTAAATGAATGAAATTACATGAATGATCCCAACTGACCCTGTATGCAGTGGAAGAACCACCAAGTCAACCCACAGAATTGTAAGGAGTACTTCATTTTTTTGCTATTTTAAAATGCTAAGTCTTTTAAGCTAAATCTGACATCTAGGTATCTAATGATTAGCTTCTATTTACAATTACTTTCTCTTGATTGTTGGTCACATTTTCCTGCTCTTTCATCTCATTTTTTTTTCCACAATGAGGTATGATTTATTTCATGTTAATAGAGGTTATAAAGGGGGAGTGACAGTGATTGGTGAGAAATTTTCATTTTTACTATATAAACTTGCATACCATTGGTCAATTGTTTTATCAAGCATATCTACTTTTGTAAGATAAATCCAATTTTAAGTGCTTTTAATAGAGGAAAGCACTATATACAAATTGGTATTACTTTATAGATTGGAGGACAGATCTTGATCTTCTGTTTCTCCACGCTGAAGTAGACCATAAACTATCATCCAGTTACTTCTCAGGAAGCCAGATATGCTCACAGATGTTCTTGGTCAACTCCCACACTGTTGGCTTGGCCATTGATATTTTTAAAAAATTGAATTAATTGCTAACACTTTAAAACTCTGGTGATCTTTTTTCTATTTTATTTTATTTTAAATTTTTTATTATGATTGATTTACAGTGTTCTGTCAATTTCTATTGTACAGCAAAGTGACCCAGTCATACATACATATATATATATATATACATTCTTTTTCTCACATTATCCTCCATCATGTTCCATTATAAGTGATTAGATATATAGTTCCCTGTGCTATACAGCAGGATCTCACTGCTTATCCACTCCAAAAGCAATAGTTTCCATATACTAACCCCAGATACCCAATCCATTCCACTCCCTCCCCCTGGCAAACACGAGCCTGTCCTATATGTCCATGATCTTTTCTGTGTTTTAGATAGATCATTTGTGCTCTATTTTGGAATCCACATATAAGTGATATCATATGGTGTCTCTATCTCTTTCTGACTTACTTCACTCAGGATGAAAGTCTCTGGTTCCATCCATGTTGCTGCAAATGGCATTATTTTGCCCTTCTTATGGCTGAGTAGTATTCCATTGTATATATGTACCACATCTTCCTAATCCATTCATCTGGTTGTTTTCATGTCTTGGCTATTGTGAATAATGCTGTGATGAACATACAGGTGCATATATCTTTTTCAATGAAATTTTTGTCTAGATATATGACCAGGAGTAGGATTGCTGGATCATTTGGTAGTTCTACATTTAGTTTTCTGAGGTATTTCAATATTATAAAAGTCTGGTGATTTTTGCATTAAAATATATGATAGGTAAAGTAGATTGTTACTCTGAATACATCACACAGATACAGACACACACAAACACACAAATTTTTAGTTGAAAGTTAAATTAGATTTCTAATTGGAGCTTCCAGATATAATTTAGTTTTAATTTACAATCAGATATAGTTAAGTGGTATTTAAAAAACAGAAGTTCTAGCTGGTCCTGGTGGCAAACATGATCATGGAGGTTTTTTGTTTTCCTGTAAAGCAGTATTCCTGTCACCAAGGCCAGAGGACACATCCTTTAGCTGTTGTTGCTGCTATTTTTGTTGCAGTATGGACCTAGTGGGAAAGGCATGTCTGTGGCACTAATGGTTAAAAGCAGTAGTACCTTCTTAATTGCATTGTTCTTGGAGTCAACAGCTTAAGTGAAGGATTCAAAAAGCTCAGGTAAAAGATTTCCTACTTTCCTGATTGAAGTGAGGTTGGCAACTAACTTGAGGGTCTGATTCTTGATTCATTCCTGAAGACTCACCCTCAACAAATTGCAAACCCTCAGTTTCTTATATTGAAGCCTTTTACTCTCTATGCTTAAAATAGCCTTAATGGTTTTCTGTTTTCTATATCTGGCTTCTGAGTGATACAACTAGGAAAAGTAGGAGATCTAGCAATATCTGACACATATTTTGTTTATAGTGAAAATAGACTGGTTGGAAGTATTGTAAGCTATGTTTTGCTATAGCCCCTAACCCTATAATATGGGAGTGGCTATGTTAAATACCATTTTTCATTTTATTTGTAGCTTGTTTTTATTAGAAAATCCCACTTCTCTCATTTATTCTTACTATCCCGGACCTTGTGGAGATTTGAGTTTATAACCCTTCTACTACATACCTAAAACTCGGTTGAAAAAAAAGGAATTTTGATGGACAATATGTTAAAGGATGCAGTTCTTCCATTTTGTAAAGACTCTAAAATGACTCACATACAAATCCAGGTCATCAGAAAGCTATATACCTAACCTCCATTATTTAGGCTGCTGATATAACTAGTTTTACTGAATTGAATTTTACCATGGTGTTATAAATATACTTAATAAATAGCCCTATGAAATTACTTATTTTATTAACTGTAAAGGTATTGTTGGGTACATTGTAATATTACTTCTGTGAGGACACAGAAAATAGATTTTTCAGGTCAACTTTTATCTTTTATCTTATGATCAGGTAAGAGATAAGTTTTTTCTTTTTGCATTGGCTGTTAGTCAAAGCTCACTTGAGTGGTTGACTTCTAGTAAGTATAAGACTTCATGCATGCATCTTGTGTATTTAACCTGGATTTGTCTTCTTGTACAACTCTTCTCCTTACCCACATTTCATCAGATAATTAAAAGCAACCCTATTGTAAAATATTTTGAAACCCAAATTGTTTTCCACAGATGTTGCATCATTGATATTCTAACCACCAGTAGACAAGGGTTTCAATTTCTCCATATCCTCTTCACTATTTTTTTACATTTATATTTATAACAGATATTTATCTTTAGTTTTCCTTTTTGTGGCATATTTCCTTTTAGTACGAATATACTACTAGCTTCATATAGTGAGCGAGAAAATATTTCCTCCTTTTCCGTTTTTTGAAAGAATTTGCGAATGATGTTACTAATAACTCATTAAACATTCAACAGAATTCACTATTAAAGCCATCTGGGCCTAGATTTTTTGTTGAAAGTTTTAAAATTACTGCTGTTGAAGGTTTATTTAGGTTTTCTATTTGTTTTTGAGTCATTTTTGGTAGGTTGTATCTTTGTAGAACTTTCTTCTTTTCACCTAGGTTGTCTAATTTGTTGAAACACATTTGTTCATAGTATTCCTTTACAATTCTTTTTATTTCCATGAAATCGGTAGTTATGTCCCCTTTTATTACTGATTTTAGTTATTTGAATATATTTTTTCTCTTGGTGCATTTAGCCAAAAGTTTGTAAATATTGTTAATCTTTTCAAAGAACGAACTTAAATTTTTAAAAATATTTTTCTTAGTCTTAGTTTTCATTCCATTCTAGCCTTTATTTCCTTCTGCATGTATTGGATTTAGTGTGTTCTTTTTATTACTTTTAAGGTGGAAAATTAGGTTATTGTGTTAAGATCTTTTTAATATACGAATTACATCAAAAAATTCCTCTATAAGCCCTACTTGAATTGAATTTTATACATTTTTTTATTTTCATTTTCATTCATCTAAAAATATTTTCTAATTCCCCTTGTGGTTTATTGTTGAACTCATTTAAAGTAGATAGTAATGTGCTTAATTTCCACATAATTGAAGTTGTCTTAAATTTCCCTGATTTTCCTTGATTCCTAATGATTTCTAACTTCATCTACTGTATTCGTATGATAACCAAGCCTTTTAAATTTGTTGATATTTCTGTTTGGCTGAAGACATCATCTATCCTGGAGGAACCTCCCATGGATACTCAAGAAAATGTGTGTGTTGCTGTTGTTAGGTGTGATGTTCTGTAAATATTTGTTTGGTCTAGTTGTTTTATAGTCATGCAATTTCCTTGATGATATTATGCATGTTCTATTCATTATTGAAAGCTGGTGGATTGGAGTCCTCATCTATTTTTGTTGAATATTTTCTCTTCAAATCTGTCAGTTTTGCTTCATATATTTTGGTTCTCTGTTGTTAGGTGCTAGAGTAGGTTGACTGATGGCCCCCCAGAGATATGTCCACCCCAAACCTGTGGAAGCTATCTTATTTGGATAAAAGTATCTTTGCTAATGTAATTAAAGGCCTAAATATGTGGTTATCTTGGATTATCCATATGATCCTACATCCAATGGCCAGTGTTTTTATAAGATAAATGCAGAACAAGGTTTATGATGCATGAAGAGTAGAAAGCAATGTGACCACAGAGACAGAGATTGGAGTGATGCAGCCACCAAAGTCAAGGAAAGCCAACAGACACTAGGAGCTAGAAGAAACAGAAGGATACTTTCCAGAGCTTTAAGAAGGAGCAGACCCCCTAGCATTTTGATTTTGGACTTTTAGCCTCAAGAACTATAGGAAAACTAATTTCTATTGTTTATAGCAACACAGTTTTCAGTTTAGGCCATCACAGGAAACATATTTATACTTAATATATTTATATTTTTAAGCTTTATTGAGATGTAATATACAAATTTGCATACATTTAATGTATATATTTTGATCAGCGAACATGTGTATCCACCAGTGGTACCATAACCACAATTAACATATTCATCACCTCCAGAAATGTCCTTGTGTTCTTATGTATGTGTGTGTGTGTGTTTTCTGTGTAGTCAGAACATTTAATGTGAGATCTGTCCTCTTAACATATTTTAAAATGCACAATATTATATTATTAGCTGTAGGTACTAAGTTGTTCGGCAGATCTCTGGAACTTATTCCTGTTGCATAACTGAAATTTTGTACCCACTGAGCAACAATTTTCCATTTCCCCCTTCCTCTAGCCCCTGGTAACAATTCCATCTTTTTCATGTTTCTTAAATTTTATTGTATCCTAGATTTTATGAATATATTTTGTTGTGTATTTATTTATACATGTCTCTCTGTAAAAAGTGATGAACTTTGTTCTGACAAGCAATGAAGATATTTTTGAACCAGTTATAAACTTGTAAACCTTCTTTTAAGCTTTCTTAGTGTGTCTCTAGAGTAGTATTTAATAGTACCAGTTTAGTTCTTTGCCTATGTTGTGATCATCCTTAAGTTCATACTGAATGCTTTGAGTGTTCAATGAAATCTTTCTACTCTAATTGCTGAGAAATCAAACCTTTCAGTCTTGTATGAACAGTGATAGTTGTTCTGTTTACTGCCCCCTTTCTAGTAGTTGTTCTTTACGTTACCTTGTGAAATTTTGTCCTATGGTCATTCAGCTTAGAATTTACATAAAAATTTAAGGGGACCCATGCACAGATTTATAGAGTGTGTTTTCTGGGTTATCCTTTCTATTTGGTATCCTTCACCTAAATTTGTAGATGTCTCAGTCTCCCTGGATTCTGATCTCATTCTCCTCATGTCAGGGAAAACCCTTCTGGATCTGGACTCTGTTGCATATATAGTTAATGTCAGTTCATTACATCGTCACTATTTTAAAGTTGGGGTCAGGAATTTCCTTTATTCAGAGTTTGTTATCAATATACTGGTAAGATTTTGGTGATCTCTCTGTGCCTTAGAGCCCAGCTGTCAAATTTTCAAATCACAGAGGCTTCTTTCTGTTGTCTAGCTCAAGTACCAGCATTTTAAGTCTTGGGATAATTCCCTTTGCTCTGTAGTTTTACTTCTGCTATTGGTTTATGTATCTCCATCCTTCTGTGCCCCCTGGCTTTTGGTAGGACATTTCTTATGGTTGGTGAAGCCTGGTATATCTCACAATCTCATATTTGATTTAATGTCTCAACCTTTGTTGTGTTTATGTCATTAACTCAATTTGGGCACTGTTTACCTTTGAAGTCTCTCTTACCTCTCCTACTCCTACTACTTTGGAGTGCTGCCATATGCAGTTAGTGAAAGTTCCATAGGAAAAGATCAGCAAGTTGATGTAGACTGACCTGTGACTAGGGATTTGCAAGATTCTACTCCACCATTCCAGCCCACATATGGTAGTTAAAATTAGTTAATGTATTGAATTGGTCTATTTTCCCCAATCTCAGAGAATAAATCAGTTATGTGTTTCTTCTCTCTTAAGGACTCATGACTTCTTGTACTTTAGATCATTTATTATTCTTTGTATCCTCAGTCCTCTAATGTGTTAAAATTATGATTACTATAGATTTTGCAACTTCTCATTTATAGAATGGTTTTGTTTTTAGTTTTCATATTTTTCCTCCACCACATTTACCTCCCATGCAAACTCAAAAGAAATGTACATCTATCCCTCTGGGCTTTTATATGAAAGGAAAATTTCCAATGTACTTTTTCTACATGTAGGTTACCTCATCTGAGAGGCATAACTTTAGGGAAAGCATAAAAGATTTTAGGTACCTGTTGGATTAAAACTAACTTTCACCCAAATGAAAATATTGCCATTCAAATTGAGGTAATAAGCAAAAAGTTATTAGTGCCAAGAATAAATACTCAAAGTCTGGTATTTATCATTGTTTCCCTTTAATTTCTGAACTGACAAATGATAATTACTTAGGCAATTAAAATAATTAGGAAAATGTGGAGTCACAAAAGGAGAAGCCTTTTAGAAGTACAATTTAAATGCATAGCGAGAGATTCATGTATGTTTGCTATACCCTATCGGGGGTAGACTGATTACCAGGTGCCTTTTAGTGAGTTACGATTGATAGATCACAATGCCACCTGAGTTCTGTCTGGGAACAAGGCCCACTGGAAGCACATTTACTGCAGAAGGTAGGTCTAATTTTAAAGAAGTCTTCCGGGGATCTTGGGATTTATATTCTGGTAAATATCTTGGTAATAAAAGATGGTTTTTAGAACCCACTTTTGTATAACATCTTATAAATTTGTAATATGTTTTTAGGGAATAAACTATTTTTGACTGTGTTTAAATGAGTAAGAAAAATATGAGTAAGATCATTGGATAATCTTACCAGTTTTAGAATGTTTATTCACTTTGTGAGCTGCGAGGAGGCAGAGGCATGGGCAGCCTGAGGGAGTGCATGGAAAGAATTAGAAGATTGACAGTGGCCTTGTGAGAGAAATGACAGTTTCCGTGAAGAATAGAATAATCCTAGGTAAGATAGGCCAACCTTAATAGAGAGAATACACATTAAAATCAATCAAAGGAGGCGTTAACTGTGAGAACCACTTTGGTGTTTGTGTGTATAGCAAACACTTAAGCTATTCTACATTCTGATGGGATAGTGACAGCTGGGATTGGTGTCAGAGATTGATGATACCAATTTCTAAGGAGAGACTATTTCAGATGTAAATGGATGGTATTTTATTACAATTTTGTAAAATTTGTTCTATTAGGCATGACTTATTTAGTTCAGGTATACTTTCTATTAAGTTATTTATTCAGAATATTGCAGTAGACTACTGATAGCTGTATGTACCAATATCAAATTATTTATCTCAGGCAAAAGTCCCTTGATTTAACTAATTTAAAAGTATATTCCCTCTAAATTAAAATTGGCCTTTATTATATAGAAATTTTTTCTTCCTCTCAGAAACTCATTTATCATATTAAACTCCTGTCATACAAGACATGAAATATTTTTGTGCATATTACCTATTTATTCTCTGTTCATGCACAGGTGAAGTTAAATGAGTTCAGCTCATAGCAAAATTTAGAAGGTGATGAGTTTCGAAAGGAGAGTGTTTAGTGAATTTGGACAAGAGAGAGTTTCACCAAAAATGATGCTCTTGGTATAGGGTCAGCAAAAATCATTTAGGAGAGATTCTTAAGTGTGATAAGCTGGGAGGCTTATTTCAAAATAAATTAATATGCCATTCTTCTTTCCATTACTTGAACACGATGAATGGCATCAAATAAATGACTGATCTGAAAAGTAACTCACCTAAATTATATTTAGAAAGATGCTTAGAATAACAACACTAGTCAATCAATAATATTTATTGACTGCTCACATTGTTTATGTTGATTATGTTATTAAACATAAACATTTATTGAACATCTGCTCTGTGCAGATCATACTGAAAGTTACAGAGAACACTTAACGAGGCATTATGGAGTAAGTGGGTTGTCTGTGTAGCCCTTACTCAGCAAGTTACTGCAAATGAATATAGTTTAAAAATTAGATGTGTATGTATATGCAACAAAGGAGTGATCTGAATAGGGTAAGGTTAACTAGATAAGACACCAGATACCTGGCATGTAAGTTAAAATTGTTGCAGCCTCAATAGATATGTTCCATAAGTAGGATGATTTTGAAGTAGTACCAGAATGCTACTCTGTTCAACAAGCCAATTAACTTGCCTTTACCTACTCAAAGCAGAAATACTCTTTCAGGTATATGAATGAATTTTTAGCATTTTATCTCAGAAGATTTTTATCAATTCTTTCTTTTTTTTTCATTTAATTCTTTCTATTTTTGGATCTTTTTCTTTGTTTCATGAAATGTATAACTTTCTGATTAAAAGACCAGAGTTGACTACTAGTGATTATCTCAAGGGAAAGGAGAACTCTAAAATAGATTGGTATTATTCTGTAACTTCTCCCTACTCAAAACCAAGGGACTGGAACAAAGATTGTTGCACTGTGAATACATGAATATTGAAAACCAAATCATGGTGCTATATCCTCAACAGTTCCTCCTAATCATATCTCCTAGTCTTCTTGCAGATAAAAGTTTTTGAATATTTTAAAATCCTGGCTACAATTTTCATTGCTTTGGGACCATAGTTATAGAGATACTGAGTTAGAATATGGTGAAAAATCTGTAATTTGTGATATTTGAGGAAAACAAAACTTCTCAAATGTCTTTGGCAGCAAAAGCCCCTCTAATCAGTTACATATCTGTTCCAAATGGGGATTTAGATAGATCTTGGTCTTATATCAATTTTTCTATGAAATATACTTTGTTCAGCTGGTAAAATTTTCTGGATATCTTTTTTAGTGCTAAAGATGAATGTGGCATCATTTTGGAGGTAAGGAATAGCATGTAAAAAAATCCATAAATTATTTCTCCTTGTACAGATCAGCTTCAAAAGCAACGTGTTAATTTACATCACCCTTTGAGCCTAATCAGAGGACTTTTTTTTATGAAAGCAGTTGATTTAAGCTTAGCTCCCTAGGGTTAACTCTGAAGGTGTTTTTGAAGTTTAAACCTGATTATGTGTTTAAAATGTATTTTTTATTAATATAAAGCTGTTGATAGCCTATAAACAAAACATAACCTACAAGCTGAGTATATAACAAACATATGCATTTGAGAGGTAAACAGAACATACTTAACATATTTTCTATATGTTCTTCCCTGCCGTGATCCCTCTGCCACACAGAATCTGTGTTAGGAATAGTAATCCATTTTTTATGTCTTTCAAAGAGATACAGTAAGGAAGTCTTCAATTTTTAGTAAGGCTTTAAATAAACCATGATGGCATTCTGGAATATATCTAGGTTGGGATTTCTATTCAAGCCATTTTTTAAACAGAAATCCTTTCAATTGTTAAGTTCCTCTAGGATCCACTCTGAAGACATTGGCAAGGTGCTTCAGTGAATAATTCATTCACGGCCTGTCCTTACACAGAGAACCATTTAGAATGATTTAAATGATTGTACAATGACTGTCCAGCTTGAAGGTTTAAAAAGTAGCCATAGTGTATCTCTCCTTTCATGCTACAGTAGCAGTGTGATAGTGGCTGAGATACAAGAATACTATATAGAGGTTCCTGTTTGGCTTCTGGTTAAAGCTGTTAGCCACTGGATTTTGCAGAGAGATACAGAGGAAGGATTGGGCCTTAGTTGGGGATGGTTTACACCCAGGTATTAGGTATAGTCATTGTTAATCCTGAGTGAGAAGAAATTTCCAGTGCAATTAAGTTGGGTACACTTAATGATCACCTTTACTCTTAGATTAATGTAGACAGAATAGGGATCTATTTTAAATACATAGATATATGTATAATTTTATATGTATAATTACATATATAGTATAATGTTACTGCTTCACTTGCCACCTATGTTTAAATGTGGGTTTTTTTTTTTTTTTTTTTTTTTTGTCTTCTTAGGGCCACGCCCATGGCACATGGAAGTTCCTAGGCTAGGGGTCAAATTGGAGCTATAGCTGCCAGCCTACACCACAGCCACAGTAATGCCAGATCCAAGCCGCATCCATGACCTATACCACAGCTCACAGAAATGCTGGATCCTTAACCCACTGAGCAAGGCCAGGGATCAAACCTGCATCCTCATGGGTACTAGTCAGATTCATTACCACTGAGCCACAACAGGAACTGCAAAATATGTTTTTATATGTGTGTATATATATGCATGTGTGTGTGTATATATTTCTTTTGAGAGGACAATACAGATTTTTTGATATTGCAGCATTATGAGATTGTAACAAACATTTGAAAGGATGATTTATGTTGTTTACTTGATATGAAATTTTTAGTTTAATTAAATGTTTCCTCTGCTAGATAACAAATATGTCATGAGATAAAGTTCAGGATTTTTTAAAGTATTCTATTAATAGCCCTATAAGAACAGGGATGATACTGCAAACTACCTCCTTTTTAGAACTCATCTATTTTGGTTTGGCATAGTCCTCTGTGGGTTCTTCTCTTAACTCTGATTTTTTATTCTAATGTTCTTCATAGACAACTCTTTCTTTATATACTTCTTAAGGTTTTTGTTTCCCAGACTTCTATCCATAGCTGTCATATGCTCTATCCTTTTTACCTTCATGGTGTGTCTATTCTACTCTTCCCTTTATTTAATGATGTGTATCGATATCACTCTTATATTTAATTATGAATATGCATTTTAGACCATTTCATCTGTATATGACTTTTATGGAGAAATTTGTGTAGTTCAAACTCAATTATGTATAAAGTCTAATACATCATTATTTCTCCACACATGTGTTCTTAGTTCTATATATTGTTTATCTTATAATTTCACCATCTGTTCGATCACCACATATTCAAATTGTAGGCATCTTTAATTCCATTTTGTAATCTTTCTGCCCTTCATTAAACATTTCAGTCAATCGCAAAATCTAACCTGTTTTTCCCTTATTATATTTCATCTATCTTCTCTTTTATATTCTAATTAGTATATCATCCCAGATCTGATTTTCATTTATTTATTTTCATCTCTACTCACTTCCCAATTATGCCTGGGAATTCCTTTTTAATGTCTTAAGTCTTCTCTGCAAGACCCTCTCAAACCCATCTCCTGATGGAAAGCTGCTTTCTCTCTGATCCTCTTTTTTTGGTTATGTACATGCTACTATATCTAAGTAACTCAAATATAAGCTCATCTCCATGTCTTCTTAAAATCTTCTACATATTAAATTGTAAGATGTAGAGGCCATATTCATTTCTATTTGTCTCCCACTGGGCCTAATTCAGTGTTTCTATGGAATAGGTACTATATAAATACTTGCTTAAATAAAGTGAATGCAGGAAATTTTAATAATCAGAAATTGATCATTGCTTTGGCAAAATGGTATTTATTTTCTATGGAGGACAATATATCAGGGGTTGTTTGATTAGGGAATATGTATTTTCTTGATATGATGAAATGTAGTATGTCTTGTTTCTTTAAAAGTTTACTCAGGGGGATTGAGATAGTGAGTAGAAGGACTGGAGCTCACCTTCTGTCATAAAAGCAACAAAATTACAGCCAACTGCTGAACATCCTTCAATGAAATAGACTGCAAACTATTAAAACAGATATCCTACTCCAGAAGACAAAGAGGAGGCCACATCAAGATGGTAGGACAGGTGATTACATGATATAAGCAACCCCGTACCTGCCAGGTGGGCAGCCCACAGACTCAAAAGTAACTATATCACAAAGACTCACCTATTAGGAGTGAGAGTTCTGAACCCCACATCAGGTCCCCATGCCTGGGGATCTGGCAATGGGAAAAGGAGCCCCTGGAACATTTGGCATGAAGGCCAGTGGGGCTTGCATGCAGGAGCTCCACAGGACTAGGGGAAATGGAGACCCCATTCTTGAAAGGCACACACAGGCTTTCATGTGCACTGGGTCCCAGGGCAAAGCAGAGACTCCATAGGAATCTGGGTGAGACCTGACTGCATTGTTTGGAGGGTCTCCTGGGAAAACAGGGGCTGACTATGACTTGTAGGGGAAGGACATTGGAGGCAAAGGTCTCTGGAATAATCACCAGTGAATGTTCCTCTAGAGCTGTCCATTTTGGAAAAATCTGGCACCATCCATCAGTGGTGAGAATCTCCAGGCCAAACAATAATACCAGTGGGATCACAGCCCCACCCATAAGCAAACAGGCTGCCAAAAGACCCACCAAGCACACAGCTACCTCTAATCTCACCCAGAGACAAAGCCCTACCCACAAGAGGGATAAGACTCAGCTCCACCTACCAGTGAGCATGCACCAGTCCCTCCCATAAGGAAGCCTACAGCAAGGCCCCATACCAACTTCAGCCACAAGGGGAGCAGTCTTCAGAAGCAAGAGAGGCTACAATTCCACTGTCTGCAAAAAGATCTTCCACACTGAAGATCTATATGGAATTAAAAGGCAGAGAATTATGACTCAGATAAGGGAACAAGAAAAAAAAAAACAGAAAAACAGTTAAGTAACCTTGAGAGTATCAACCTCCATTAAATAGACTTTAGACTGATGATAGTGAAGATGATTCAAGATCTTGGAGATAAACTGGAGGCAAAGATTGATAAGTTACAAGAAACACTGAGCAAACAAATACAACATTTAAGGATTAAGCAAGCAGAGATGCCAAATACAATAACTGAAATTAAAAAAATTAATTAGGGAGTTCCCATCGTGGTGCAGCAGAAACGAATCCAACTAGGAGCCATGAGGTTGTGGGTTTGATCCCTGGCCTCACTCAGTGGGTTAAGGATCTGGCATTGCCATGAGCTGTGATATAGGTCACAGACACGGCTCAGATCTGGCATTGCTGTGGCTGTGGCATAGGCCGGTGGCAACAGCTCCGATTAGACCCCTAGCCTGGGGACCTCCATATGCCATGGGTGTGGCCCTCAAAAGACACACACACACACACACAAATTCATTAGAAGCAACCAACAGCAGAATGCAGGATGCAGAAGAATGAATAAGCAAGTAAAGAACAGACTAGTAGAAATCACTGATGTGGAACAAAAAAAGGAAAAAGATTGAAAATAAATGAAGACAATCTAAGAGAACTTGGGCACAATGTTAAATGGAACAACACCCATATTATATGGGTGCCAGAAGAAGAAGAGAGAGAGAAAGTGACAGAAAAAAATTTGAAGAGATAATAGCCAAATACTTCCCTAACAGGGGAAAGGAATCACTCACTGAAATCCAGGAAGCACAACGAGTACCATATAAAATAAACCCAAAGAGGATAAGACACATATTAATCAAACCAAAATTAAAGACAAAGAGAAAATATTGAAAGCAGCTTGGAAAAGAAACTAATGATATATAAGGGAACCCTGATAAGGTTATTGGCAGATTTTTCAGCAGAAACTCTGCAGGCCAGAAGGGAGTGGCATGATATGCTCGAAATAATGTAAGGAAAAAACCTCCAACCAAGATTACTATACCCAGCAAGGCTCTCATTCATATTTGAAGGAGAAATCAAAAGCTTTAGAGACAAGCAAAAGCTGAGGAAAATTCAGCAAGACTAAACCAGCTTTACAACAAATACTAAGGGAACTTCTTGAGGTGGAAAAGAAAAGGTAACAACCAGAATCAAAAATATTACAAATTATAAGGCTCACCAGTAAAGGCATTCATATATTAAAGGTAGGAAATCATCTACACACAAATATGCTACCAAAATCAGAAATCATGAGAAGAGGAGGGTAGAAATGCAGGACACTGGAGATGCACTTGCAGTTAAGACACCAACAACTTAAAACTATCTTGTATATATATATAATCCTATATCAAAACTTCAGGGTAACTGCAAACCAAAAATCTATAGTAGATACACACACAAGTAAGAAAAATCAACTCAAATATAACACTAATGATAGACATCAAATCAGAAGGGAAGAGAGAAGGGAAGAAAAATCTAACAAAAAAAATCTAAAACAGTTAGTAAAATGGCAAAGAGAATATACATATCAATAACTACCTTAAATATAAATGGACTAAATGCCCCAACCAAAAGACATAGACTGGCTGAATGGATACAAAAATAAGAACCATATATATATGCTGTCTTCAGGAGACCCACTTCACTTCTAGAGACACAAACAAATTGAAAGTAAGAGAATGGAAGAAAATATTCCATGCAAATGGGAATCAAAAGAAAGCCAGAGTAGCAGTATTCATATCAGACAAAATAGACCCTAACATAAAGAATATTATGAGACAAAAAAGGTCACTACATAATAATCAAAGGATCAATCCAAGAAGAAGATATAACAATTGTAACTATTTATGCACCGAACATAGGATCACCTCAATATATAAAGCAACTGGTAACAACCTTGAAAGGAGAAATTTACAATAACACAATAATAGTGGGGGACTTTAACACCCCACTTACAGCAGTGCACAGATCATCCAGACAGAAAATCAACAAGTAAACACAGGCCCTAAATGACACATTAGACCAGATGGGCTTAACCCATATTTATGGGATATTCCTTCCAAAAGCAACAGAATACACATTCTTCTCAAGTGCACATGGAATATTCTCTTGGATTTATCACATTCTGGGCCACAAATCAAGCCTTTGTAACTTTAAGAAAATTGAAATCATATCAAGCATCTTTTCCGACCACAACACTCTATAACTGAAAATCAACAGGAAAAGAAAAAAAAGCAAAAAACACCAACATGTGAAAACTAAACAACATGCTATTAAACAACCAATGGATCACTGAAGAAATCAAATAGGAAATTAATAAATACCTAGAAGCAAATGACAAAGAAAGAAGAATCCAAAGCCTATGGGATGTAGCAAAAGCAGTTCTAAGATGGAAGTTTATAGCAATACAAGCCTACCTCAGGAAACAAGAAAAAGCTCAAATAAACAACCTAACTTTACATTTAAAGCAATAAAATGGCAATGAGAATATACAAATCAATAACCATCTTAAATGTAAATGTACTAAATGCCCCAACCAAAAGACATAGACTGGCTGAATGGATTAAAAAAACAAGATATGCGAGAAGAACAGACAAGACATAAAGGTATCAGAAGGAAAGAAATCATAAAGATCAGAGCAGAAATAAAGGAAATAGAAATGAAAACTATAAAAATATCAGTAAAACTAAAAGCTGGTTCTTTGAAAAGATCCACAAGCAACTATATGCCAATAAAACATACAACCTAGAAGAAATGGTCAAAGCCTTAGAAAAGTACAATCTTCCAAGACTAAACCAAGACAAAATAGAAAAGATGAATAGACTGATCACAAATACTGAAATGGAAACTGTGAATAAAAATTGTGATTAAAACATGTGAGAAAAAGAATATGTATATATATGTATGACTGGGAAAATTTCTGTACAGTAGAAATTGACAGAACACTGTAAATCAACTATAACGAGAAAACAAAAATCAGAAACGATTTTAAAAAGTGAAAATAAAATAGACTTCACTTTTGAAAGAAGTTAGAAGAAAAACAACCAACAAAAATCTTCCAACAAACAAAAGTCCAGGACCAGAAGACTTCCTAGGCAAAATCTATCAAACATTTAGAGAAGAGCTAGTACACTTCTGAAACTATTCCAAAAAATTGCAGAAGGAACACTCCCAAACTCATTCTATGAGGCCACCATCACCCTGATACCAAAACCAGACAAAAATACCACAAAAACAAAAAAAAATTACAGGCCAATATCACTGATGAAAACAGATGCAAAAAATCATCAGCAAAAAACTAGCAAACCAATCCAACAATGCATTAAAAGGATAGTATACCATGATCAAGTGAGATTTATCCCAGGGATGCAGGAGTTCCTCCATATCCACGAATCCATCAGTGTGATACACCACATTAACAAACTGAAGGATAAAAACCATATGATCTTCTCAATAGATGCAGAAAAAGCCCTTGGCAAAATCCAACACCCATTTCTGATAAAAACCCTCCAGAAAGTGGGCATAGAGGGAACCTCGCTCAACATAATAAAGGCCATATATGACAAACCCAGAGCGAATATCATTCTCAATGGTGAAAAGCTGAAAGAATTCCCATTGAGATTATGAACAAGACAAGGATGACTGCTCTCACCACTACTCTTCAACATAGTTTTGGAAGTCCTAGCCACTGCAGTCAGAGAGGTAAAAGAAATAAAAGGAATCCAAATTGGAAAGGAAGAAGCAAAATTATCACTGTTTGCAGATAACATGGTTTTATACATAGAAAATCCTAAAGACGCTACCAGAAAACTGTTAGAGCTCATCCATGAATTTGGTAACGTCACAGGTTACAAAATTAATACACAGAAATCGACAGCATTTCTATATAGTATCAATGAAAGATCAGAAAGAGAAATTAGGGAAACAATCCCGTTTACCATTGCATCAAAAATATTAAAATACTTAGGAATAAACCTAAAGAGACAGCTGTACTCTGAAAACTATAAGATGCTGATGAAAGAAATCAAAGATGACACAAATAGATGGAAAAACATACCATGCTCTTGGATTGGAAGAATCAATATTATCAAAATGACTATACTACCCAAGGCAATCTACACATTCAATGCAATCCCTATCAAATTACCAAGGACATTTTTCACAGAACTCGAACAAAGTGTTTTAAAATTTCTATGGAAGCACAAGAGATCCAGAATAGCCAAAGCCATCCTGAGAAAGAAAAATGGAGCTGGAGGAATCAGGGCCGCTGCCTTCAAACTATACTGCAAAGCTATAGTCATCAAAACTGTATGGTACTGGCACAAAGACAGAAAGCTAGATCATTGGAACAGGATAGAGAGCCCAGAATTAAACCCACGCACCTACAGCCAACTAATCTATGACAAAGGGGGCAAGAATATACAATGGAGAAAGGACAGCTTGTTCAAGAAGTGGTGCTGGGAAAACTGGACAGCCACATGTAACAGAATGAACTTAGAACACTCCCTAATACCATACACAAAAGTAAACTCAAAATGGATTAAAGACCTAGATATAAGACCAGACACTATAAAACTCTTAGAGGAAAATATAGACCAAGCACTCTCTGACATAAAGAACAGCAACATCTCAGATGCACCTCTTAGAGTATTGACAATAAAAACAAAAATAAACAAATGGGACCTAATTAAACTTAAAGGTTTCTGCACAGCAAAGGAAACCCTAAACAAAACAAAAAGACAACCCACAGAATGGGAGAAAATATTTGCAAATGAATCGACTGACAAGGGATTAATCTCCAAAATTTATAAATACCTCCTATCACTCAATACCGAAAAAACAAATAACCCCATCAAAAAAATGGGCAGAAGATCTAAACAGACAATTCACGAAAGAAGCCTTACATGAACACATGAAAAGATATTCAACATCACTAATTATTAGAGATATGTAAATCAAAACTCTATGACGTACTAACTTATACCAGCCAAAATGGCCATCATCAAAAAGTCTACAAATAATAAATGCTGGAGAGGGTGTAGAGAAAAGGGATCCCTATTACACTATTGGTGAGAATGTACATTGGTGTAACTACTGTGGAAATCAGTATGGAGATACCTCAGAAAACTAAAAATAGAACTACCATTTGATCCAGCAATCCCACCCCTGGACATCTATCCAGAGAAAACCATAACTCAGAAAGACACATGTACTCCAGTGTTCATTGCAGCACTATATACAATAGCCCAGACATGGCACATCAACAGAGGAGTGGATCAAGAAGATGTGGTACATATACACAATGGAATATTACTTAGCCATTAAAAGGAAAGAAATAATGGCATTTTTAGCAACATGGATGGACCTAGAAATTATCACGCTAAGTGAAGTTAGTTAGACAGTGAGATACCAGTGTCACATGCTATCACCTACATGTAGAATCTAAAAAAAGACACTATGAACTGCTTTGCAGAACAGATACTGACTCACAGACTTTGAAAAACTTGTGGTTTCCAAAGTGGACTAGTTGGGGCATGGGGGATGGGAATGTTATTTAATTGGTTTGTAATGATTGTTGTACAACTATAAATATAATAAAATTCATTGAGTTAAAAAAAGAAAAAAATTATTCAGGCTTTCTTTTTCTCTTTTGTTTTATCTGAATAAACTCTTATCAAAGAGGAGAAATTAGTAGCTCTTAACAGGTTATTATTACCATAGGCAACCAAATATCTACCTACTTGGCAATCGCCAAGTAACTGAAGCCTCACTAATGTACTGAGGTACTAGAGTTGTGACTTAATTCTGAAATTTCTAAGGCACAGCCTTTTCTAAAATCTCTTGGCAATTGACGTCAACGTGGGCAGCATTCTTTCAAAGGATATCAGCATAGATAGGACTAGAAAAATAATTTGGCCTTGGAGTGCATTTCTTTTTTTTTTTTTTTTTTTTTGTCTTTTTGCCATTTCTTGGGCCGCTCCCGTGGCATATGGAGGTTCCCAGGCTAGGGGTCTAATCGGAGCTGTAGCTGCGGGTCTATGCCACAGACACAACAACGCAGGATCTGAGCCGCATCTGCGACCTACACCACAGCTCACAGCAACGCTGGATCGTTAACCCACTGAGCAAGGACAGGGATCAAACCCGCAACCGTATGTTTCTTAGTCGGATTCGTTAACCACTGTGCCACGACAGGAACTCCTGGAGTGCATTTCTAATGAGTGAGACAATGTGTGACTTGACTGCCAGTAGATTTGGCTTTTGTAAACTTCCTCAGCTTTTATCACCTGAAAATCCCAGGGGATTCATCATTATTTATGCACAATGGTATTCAGTCCCTTTCTTCCTCTGTATTACAATTTTCTCCTGGCACTCTCTCCTTTCAGAGGGAAGGACATACTGGAATGAATTTAAAGACCGAGATCTCTTAAGAAGCCTCTTCAGGTTTAACTTGGTACTCTAGCAGTTACCTATCCAAGATGAAACAGTGAAACACTTAAGAAAAGTGTATCTAATGCTGTTCATATTTTCAGATAGTATGAATAACACAGCCAATTTTACTTTAAATATATCTTGTTATAGATCATTTGGTCATTAACTTTGTCAATGTCACTCTGTTGTCAGTATTATATTTGATTAGTGTTCCTGATAATAGTTTGAGCTATATACCTTGTAAAGATTAATGCACTGCTGGCTTTCATAAACAATAGAGGAAAGGGAGTGTTGAGGAGAAGAGGAAAAGAGAGTGAGAGAGAAAGATAAGAGGGGGAGGAAGAGGAAAATGTGTTAGAGTAGGAGAAGGGGAAAGAGAACTAAAAAAGGTAGAAAATGAAAAAGTGGAAGAAATGAAACAAGTAGACAAATGCTGATAATAATTTGAAGAAGACAAAAGAATAACAAGCATATAAAAATGGTCAAAATCTACAAACACAGATTACTGCCTGGAATAGTACATTTATAGTACCTTATAGGACTCACATCTCTTGTGACTGGTAGTACATATGATCCAGTACAATCATTTACTTCTTAGAGAACCAACTCTATACAGCCTACTGGGTGAGCAGTGGGTTGTCTGTCTCTTCTGGCCACAATTAACTGAACTAGGGGCAGATACCTGATCGAGGGAGAACAATTCATATTTTCCATGCTAGTAATTTGGAATTGTAACACAACAATTCTAGTTATTTTCATCTGATCTCTTGCACTGAGAAGATCTAGACTTAGGAAGTGAGGTTCCCATTCTGAGTTAACCATGTTGGGACCATGTTTATGGAAAACTTAAGCAAATCAGTCTTCAGAGAAAGAAAATACTGAAGCAAAATCACAGAGAGAGAAGGGGAGACAACAGCTCATGTCGCTCCAGAGGTAGGAAGAGAATAATTAGAGCTTCTGTAAGCCTTCTACTTCCTGGTTTCATTCCATTATGTAGGCCAGCTACATTTGTTGCCTTTGGGTTCTAGATCTATATTAGTCATCTAGGGCTACCATAACAAAATGCAGTAGAATGGGTGGTTCAAGCAACAGAGATTTTTTTCTCAAATTTTGAAGTTTGGAATTCCTAGATCAGGGTGCTAACACAGTCATGTTCTGGTGGGAACACTCCTCGTGGCTGTGTTGTCAGAGGGCAGAGAGAGCGCTCTGGTGTCTGTTTTTCTTCTTATAAAAGTACTAGTTCCATCATGAGGCCTGCCCCTCCTCCTCTTATGATCTTACATGGATCTAATTACCTCCCAAAACCCCATTTTCAAATAACCATCACATTGAGGCTTAGGATACCAACATATGAATTTGTAGGGGATGTAATTCAATTTTTGATAATATCCTTGCAAAACAGATATACCCCAATTTTTATGTTTAAGGTGGCTCTAATGGGAATGATCTCAGAATCTGTATTGCCAACAAGTTTCCCTGGTGATTCTGCTTCTGCTTCTTACAAATCACAGTTTGGGAAATACTGTACCAAGAAAATGTGAAGAGCTGAATCAAGAAGGATCAAGATCAGGCAGTAAAGGGTTAGGGCAGGGCTGGATGGACAGAGGGACAAAGGCAACAGTCAGGAGCAAAACCATAACTATGGAGAGTAGTATGGATAAAAATTGAGATATTGAGATACTGAAGGGTCTGTAACTTACTATGATGTGTTTGAGGGACAGAAAATGACCAGGCTAGCCTAAACATGCAGGGTTAGGCTAGACAGATGCTGGCATTAAGCAGTTCTGATCTCTTGCTATTCAGACTTACAATCTAAAGCAAACACCTGTGGCTAAAACACTATCCATTACCTGAAATGAATTCACATAAACTAATCCAGAAATCAAAAAATCATTTTCAATTTCTCTCTTTTCAGGTACCAAATATAGATAATACCCATATTCCTTCAGCACTACCTTCAAAGCACCCAGAATATGTCCATGGTTCTCCATCTTGACTACAACCTTACTATAACTTTTTTTCTCACCCGTACTACTCTAATAGCCATCTTTATTGGTCTTCTTGCTATCATTATTCATCCTCTCCAAACTATTTTCCCTAGAGCATCCAGGGATATCTTTAAAAACTAAAATTATTATATCCTCTTTCTGCTTAAAATAGTTCTTCACTTCCAAATTCTCTTCAGGATAAAGTCCAATCTCTGTTCCATGGTTATAAGCCCCTCTATCATCCCTCCAGCTTTACCCCTTGCAATTTTATGCCTGGAACTTTGAGTTTCAGTAAAATTTAACCAATTGTTTTTTTCTCACCTGGACCATATTTTTTATTCTCATGTTTTTTTTTTCTTATCCATGAATACATTCATGTAACCACTACCTAGATTTAAAAAAAAGAGAATATAACTAAATTCTCTTTTTAGTAACCCCATAAATTCTCTTCATGATCCCTCAAACTATTTCCTTTTGTCCAAACCTAGCCACTATCATCATAGATTATTTTGGCTGTATTTTAAGTTTATGTAAATGTAATGTATATATTATTTATAACTTGCTTCTTTTGTTCAACATTATGTTTATGAGATTTATCCATATTGGTGCATTTAGCAGTAGTTCACACATTCTCATTGCTATTTAGTATTCCATTTTAGGAATTTGCAGCCATTTAAGAATTCATTATACTGCTTTTGGACATTTCAGTAGTTTCTAGTTTGAGATCACTACAATTTAAGCTGTTATGAGTATTCTTAAATATGTCCCTTGATGTATATGTGCACTCATTTCCATTGGGGAAATACCTAGGAGTGAATTCTATTCTTCTTTATAACTTAACCCACTTTAGATGTCATCTCCTCTCTGAAGTCTTCCCTACTCCACAACCCCAAATTCAATTAGTTGGTCTGCTTCTTTGTGGCCAAAGAAGCCTGTATTTAAGAGAGCATGTAGCAACCTGTAATGTAAATATTTAAGCAAGGCCAGGAACCCAACCTGCATCCTCATGGATTCTAGTCAGATTTGTTTCCGCCGAGCCACGACAGGAACTCCTACTACATACCTATTTGAATGGCTAAAATTCAAAACACTGGCAACAAATGATGAGAATGTGGAGAAACAGAAACTAATTCATTGCTTCGGGAATGCAAAATGGTGTAGCCACATTGGAAGACAGTTTGACAGGTTCTTACAAAACTCAAGATACTCTTACCATGTAATTCAGTAGTCTTGCTCCTTGTTATATGCTCAGATAAGCTGAAAATTATGTCTATGTAAAAATCCACATATGAGTGTTTATAGCATCTTAACTGCCAAAAGGCAAAAGGAATCAAAATGTCTTTTACAATAGATGAGTGGATAAACAAACTGTAGTCCATCCAAACAATGGAATGTTATTCAGAGGTTGAAAGAAATTAGCTATTAAGTCATGCAATCACATGGAGGAATATTATAAGCATACTGCTAAGTGAAACAAGCCAACCTGAAAAGCCTATACATTTTGTGATTCCAACTCTATGACACTGTGGACAAGGCCAAACCATTGTGATAGTAAAATGATCAGTGGTTGTCTGGGATTCGGAGGTAGTGAGGCAGGGATGAATAGGTGGGGTCCTGAAACTCTTCTATGTGATATAGCACTGATAAACATATATCATGATACATCTTTCAAAACTCATAAAATATGTAACACAAAGAGTAAATCCTGATGTAAACTATGGTATTTGGATAATAATGTGTCAACATTGATTTACCAGTTGTGTTAAAGAGCTAAAATTCAACAAAATAAATTTTAATATCTAATTGGTTTTATTCAACCAGTCATGAATCAGGCATTATCACATCTAACAAGTAGAAAGGCACTCTGAGTAGTTGTACAAAATGGAAAGTTTTTATCAGCAGAAAGAGGGCAGGACAAGGAAGTTAAAAGATTAGATTGTTTCAAACAAGGTCACCTTCCTTTAGGGGAGTAGAGGGAGTTTTAGGCAGATTACTTCACTGGTGTTGACCAGGAAATTCCAGATTGATTTTGGTTTAAAATTCCATTCCTGGGGTAGGCTGAAACTCAATTAGATTAGGTATTAAGTCTGGGTGAATCTTAGCATAAGTGACTCCATTGTGGGCCTGTTCTTTATAACAGTTGTAGCTATTTGTACCACACAGATACAACATATGAATATTAAAAGAAACTGTACATGGGGAAAGAGATTATATGGAAACTCTGTACTTTTCCTTTCAATTTTTCTATAAACTTAAAACTACTTAAAAAAACCAGGGCCTATTGATTAAAAACAAACTGTATAGGTTAAATATGCTACCATGGTAGAGAATCAGTGAACTAAAATATCTAATTTGGGGTCTTCAAGAAATTTGGAGTGATTTATCAAAATAGGGAACACAGAAGGAGTATTGGTGGTATAGATGTTGGAGCCCAGGATATCCTGGCTTTGACTTGCTTGAGAACAATCCAAATAAGGACACCCAGAAGACATGTATTTCCACTTTTTTCTGATAGCCATTATCAAAGCAATATTTGAAAAGCTGATCACAGTTTTGCATTTAAAGCCGCAATGGATTTGAAAAGGATGAAGCAGAGCATACTTCTAATTAGAAAATACTACTGGTCTCAAGTTTCTAGTCATAGCAACAGTGCTTAATGCCACCTCCAGCTTTGCCTATAGGTATGTATTTTGCCACAAGATAATATATTGTCCCTTGATACATAATTCTTAAAAAGAAGGAGAGAAAGAAGAAAATAAGCACTAAAAACACCCCATGCTGTTTGGCATAACAAAAGCATACATATGCATCGGTGAAATTCACATAACTACACAGAGAAAAATGAATGTATTCTTCCAGAGACAGAAGTATTTCCTGGATAGCCAAATAAAGCTTCTGTTAAAAGATATTTCTTCCTTTTGTTTGTGCCTGCTTAAAATGCTCTACAATTCTTTTCAAAGCAGTTAAGAATTGCTTTTTGATCTCTGCTATTGGTTTCACTCATCCTTTTCTTAATGCAGCCACTCTAGGTATTCATCATAATCCAGTCTTATCTCTGGAATTTAGAATATCCCAAACACATAATGAAAATGATTTGCATTGGTTTGTTAAGATAAGGCTAAAATAGCTTTCTTTTCATTCCTATGTAGTTAAAGTTATCAGTCATCTATGGTGAGACCACTAAGATTTTTCTTTGTCTGTAAAATGGAATGAAGAGAATTGAAGTGTATATTATTTAATAAGCATTTTATTGAATAAATTGATGTGTAACATTGTGTAAGTTTAAGATGTACAGTGCATTACTTTGATACATTTGCATATTATAATGTGATTGCCTACACAGTGATAATTATCACATTACATAATTACACTATAATATTATTGTCTATATTCATTGTACTGTGCATTAGCTATGGTTTATTTACTATTCATTACATGTTTGTATCATCTCATTTCCCAATTTTTTCCCCTGGTAACTACCATTTTACTCTCTGGTTTTTTTTTTTTACAGATTTAACTTTCTTAGATTCCACATAATAAGTGATATCATATGGTACTTGTCTTTCTCTGTGTGAATTAACTCAGCATAATGTGCTCAAGGACCATACATGTTGTCAAAAATGGAAGGATATCTTCCTTTCTCATGGCTGAATAGAGTATTCTGTTTATATGTACCACGTCATCTTTATCCATTTATCCACCAATGGGCATTTGGGTTGTTTCCATGTCTTGGCTATTGTGAATGAATATGCTGCAATAAACATTGGAGTGTATATTTTTCATCAAAATCCCATTTCCATTTCCTTTGGGTATATACTTGGAAATAGAATTGCTGCATTGCATGATAGATCTATTTTTAATTTTTGGAGGAAACTTTGTATTGTTTCCCTTAGTGGTTGGACCAATTTACATTCCCATAAACAATGTATAAAGGTTCCATTTTCATCCCAACCTCACCAGTCCCTTTTATCTTCTTGATAATAGCTATTTTTAACAGATGTGAAATGATATCTCATTGTAGTTTTGATTTTTATTTCCCTGATGATTAATGATATTGAGCATCTTTTCACATGCCTGTTGGACATTTGGATGTCTTCCTTAGAAACATCTATTCTGTTTCTCTGCCTATTTTTTAATTGGGTTGTTTGCTCTTTTGTTATTGTGTTGTATGAGTTCTTTATATATTTTGGATATTAAGCCCTTTTCTTATATCTAGTTCACAGAATTTTTCTCCCCTCCTGTAGGCTGTATCTTTTTTCCTTTCTATGTAGTTAAAGCTGTTTTGTTCTTCCCTTCCTTCCTTCCACAAAAGTTGTTGAGTTTGACATAGTCCTATTTGTCCACTTTTGCTTTTATTTTTCATACTTGTGGTATCATGCCCCCAAAATTATTGCCAACACCAATATTGATGAGCTTCTTCCCTCATTTTCTTCTAGGACTTTTGTGGTATCAGATTTCATGTTTAAGTCTTTGATACATTTTGAGTTAATTTCTATAAATGGTGTGTTATATAGGTCAAATTTCATTGTTCTGCATGTGTTCTTCATTTTTGCCAGCACCTTTTGTTGAAGAGACTATCCTTTCCCCATTGGCCGTTATTGGCATCCTTATCAAATATTAGTTGACTGTTCATGCCAGGGTTTAAATCTGGGCTCTCTAATAGGTTCCGTTGGTTGAAGTGTCTATTTTTATGCCACTACTGTATTGTTTTTATTACTATGGCTTGGTAGTATAGTTTGAGATTGGGAAGCATGATACCTCTGGCTTTGCTCTTTTGTTTTCCTCAGGATTGACTTGGGTATTTAGGGTCTTTTGTGGTTCCATCCAAATTTTAGGATTGTTTCTATTTCTGTGAAGAATGTTTTTTGTATTTTGATAGGGAATGTATTGAAGCTGTAGGTGTCTTTGGGCAATTTTAACAGACATTTTAACAATATTAATTCTCTGAATCCATGAACATAGGATATTTTTCCATCTGCTTGTCATCTACATTTTCAGCAAAATTTTGTAGTTTTTGTAGTACCTAACATTTACGTCCACAGTAAAATTTACTAAGTATTTTATTGTTTTTGTTACTACTATGAATGGGATGGTTTTCCTTATTTTTCAGATACTTCATGCTGATAAAGAAATGCAGTTGATTTCCGTATGTTGATTTTGTATCCTGCCACTTTATGGAAATTACTCACAACAGTTTTTTGACTGATTCTTTGGGCTTCTTAAAAAACAAGATCAGGAGTTCCCATTGTGGCTCAGCAGGTTAAGAACCTGACATAGTATCCATAAGGATGAGAGTTCAAACCCTGGCCTCACTCATTGGGAAGGACCAAGCATTGCCATAAGCTGTGGTATAGGCTAGCAGCTGCAGCTCCAATTCGACTCCTAGCTTTGGGAACTTCCATATGCTGCAGATGCGGCTGCTGTAAAAAAATAAATAAACAAGATTATATTATCAGCAAGTAACAGTAATTTTACTTCTTCATTTCTGATTAGAATGACTTATTTCCCTTTTGATTCTTTTCCTTGACCCAGTGGTTGTTTAGTAGTGCATTTTTTTAGTGTCCACATATTTGTAGATCTTCTCATTTTCTCCTCATTGTTCATCTCTAGTTTCATATCATTCTGATCAGAGAAGATAGCTGGTATGATTTTAGTCTTCTTACACTTGCTAAGATTTGTTTTATTATTGTATGATCTATCCTGGAAAATGTTCCATGTGCACTTGACAAGAATGTGCATTCTGTTGCTGTTGGGTGGAATGTTCCATATATGTTTATAAGTCCATCTGTTCTAAAGTGTGGTTCAGTTACAAAGCTGGCATGTTGACTTTCTGTCTGGACGGTCTATCCATTGCCAATAGTGGGGTATCAAAGCCTCCTACAGTTATTGTATTGTTGTCTTTTTCTCCCTTAAGATCTGCTATTAACAGCTTAATATATTTTTAGTGCTCCAATGTTGGGAGTGTATGTATTTATGATTATTATATATTCTTGATGTATTGATCCCTTTACCATTATATAATGACCTTCTTTGTCTCTTGTTACTCACTTTGTCTTGAAGTCAATTTTGTCTGAAAAAAAAAATAAGGCTGTGTATGCCTTCTTCCATTTCCTTTTCAATCCTTTTAAACTTCTGTATGTCTTTAGGGTGGAAATAAGTATCCTGTAGCCTGCATATAGTTGGGTCATTTTTGTTTAATCCAGTTAACTCCTCTGTTCTTTTGAGTTGGTGAGTTTAATCCATTTACATTTAGGGTGATTATTAATATATAAGGCTTTATACTACTGCCATTTTACTTTTTCTCTTTTGGTTATTTTGTTTCTCCATTCTCTTTTTCCTTCTGTTTCTGTCTATATTTGTAAATTGGTTTTCTATGGCGATTTGCCCAGTCTCCTCTTTGTTACATTTCATTCATCCTTCTCTAGATTTTTGCTCTGTTGTTAGGATGAGATTAACATAATACATCTTATAGATAAACTTATTTTTCTACTGATAGTAGTTTATCTTCATTTGAATATAAAGGTTTTATATTTTTACTCTTCCCCTTTTATATTTTTATGTCACATTATTTTTATGCTATGATTTTTTTACAGAATTTTAGTAGTTACTTTTAAACTTTATGCTATAGTTGAGCTTAATATGGCATTCTTAAAAAGAGTTACAGTATTCTAATTCTGACTAGTTACCACCTTAATCAGAGTTTTGTGTATTTTTGTCTTTTTGTTTCAGCATGTGGGTCTTCTTTTAACATTTCTTTTAGTGCAGGTCTAGTGGTGATGAGCTCCCCTCAGCTTTTATTTGTCTAGGAAAACATTTATTTCTCCTTTATATCTGAAAGATAACTTTGTCAGATAGAATGTTCTTGACTGGAAGTTTTAATATTTCCATGTTTTGAATCTTTCTATCCCTATCTCCTGGCCTGTAAAGTTTCTTCTAATAGACTAATAGGTATCTTTGTAGGTTAATATCTTTTTTCATTGGCTGCCTTTAAAATTCTTTATCATTTACTTTTGACAGTTTAAATACAATGTGTGTTCATGAAGGTCTTTTTGCACTGAGGTAGTAAGAGTTTTCTTTGCATCATGAACTTTTATATTCATTCACTTTCTTCCCCAGATTTGGGAAGTGCTCAGGTATTCTTTTTTCTTTGTCTTTTCAGGGCCACACTCATGGCATATGGAAGTTCCCAGGCTAGGGGTCAAATCAGAGCTGTAGCTGCAGGCCTATATTACAGCCACTGGAACTCAACTATTATTTCTTTAAATGTGCTCTCCGTTCCCTTCTCCCTCCCTTCTCCTTTGGGGATACCCTTTTTTCTTTTTTTTAATTTTTAAATTTTATTTCCCCAATACATTATTTTTTTTTCTACTCTGCAGCATGGTGACCCAGTTATACATACATGTAGACATTCTTTTTTCTCACATTATCATGCTCCATCATAAGTGACTAGACATAGTTCCCAGTGCTACACAGCAGGATCTCATTGCTTATGTTAGCTTTTCAGCTCAAGTCTGATAGTTCCTGTAGGATTTCTTCACTTTTAAAAAATCTTATTTAGGAGTTCCCACTGTGGCTCAGTGGGTTACAAACCCAACTAGTATCCATGAGGATGCAGGTTTGATCCCTGGCCTCATTCAGTGGGTTAAGGATCTGGAGTTGCCATGAGCTGCAGTGTAGGTTGAAGATGCAGCTCAGATATTGCATTGCTGCTGTGACTGTGTTATAGGGTAGCCACTGTAGCTCCAATTCGACCCCTGGATGGGGAATCCCCATATGCTACAGCCTAAAAAGCAAAACAACAAAAAAATTAAATATTAAAAAATCATAGTTATATGTCCATTTCTATCTGAATCATTTCTATATTTCTTTTTTTGTTCTTTTTATTTGTTTTTTTAATTTTTTTTCTACTATATTTCTATCCTTGAACTTGCTAATTCTCTCTTTCATGGGATCTGTTTTATTTCCAATGCATTCTTATGTATTCTTTATCTCATTAATTCTTCGGCTCTAGAATTTTGGTTCTTTTATAGATTACCAGCCTCTTTAGTAAAGCAGTTGTGTTTGTTAATTTTATTCCCATGGTTATTATATTACTTTTCTGAATTTTCTTGTACCTTGTTGAATGTTTATTATAACATCTGTTGTACATTATCAGTTACATTGTGATATTCTATGTGTTTGGGTTTGGTGGCTAGAAAGTTGTCATTTTACTTTTGTGATACTGTAATGTTGTGATTTTTTTATGGTGTGAGGAGAACTGACTCTGCCACTGCATTTGAATTAGCGAACACCTTTCTTATTTAGGTGAGACTTAATTTTGATTCTAGCAATGCGAAAATTGGTAGTTAGGAGGCTTTTTAAAGCTAATGCTGTAGCACAAGTTTTTGGTTTCTCCTACCAGAACTGACCCCCCAGTATTGTTGGCAGTGCATGCATTAAATAAATGAATAAATAAATAAATAAATAAATAAATAAATAAATAAATAAATAAATAAATGAAAAGAAAAAAAGAAAGGCAAAAAATAGTGGCATGGCAGGGGGAGGTATGTGCTTAGTACTTGGGGCTTTGAGTGTGTCCATGGCCTGGTAGGGGGATCTTCAAGTTGCAGAGATCCCAGAGATCTGTAGGAATTCCTCTTGCCTCCTGAGTCAGACAGCAGGAGACTCTTTTCTTCAGTTCTCTTTGCCTACTTCCTTTTCCTTTCCCTCCCTCTAGTCACTTTGTCATTCTTAAGAGAACAACTGGCTCCTCTAGCTGCAGTGCACCTTCCTGCCTAGATCTCCATTTACCCTCCGGTTCCTCTGCTTCTAGAAATGCTTACTGCCAGGCTAGATGCTGCCTTCTCTGCTGTTGCTGGCCCTATCACCACTTCCCTTGTTCCACCACCTTCTCTGTGGTGCGGTTTACTCACTTTTGGGTGCACAGATGAGTGGATCTCTCTGTGTCCTAGTGTGCTGTGCTGATGTACTTTTGGGGGAGGGGTTATGAATATTCAATTAGTTACAAATCAAAGGGAAGAGAAAAATGAAGAACTCACACTGCCATGATGCTGACATCATGCTTCCCAATAAGCCTTTTGATACTTCCAATATATTTGCCCTAAAAAGCCAGATTTGGGAGTTCCTACTATGGCACAGTGGATTAAGAATCTGACTCCAGTGGTTTTGGTTGCTGCAGAAGCATGGGTTTGATCTCTGGATCAGCAAGGTGGATTAAAGGATCTGGCATTGTCACAACTGTGGCATAGCTTGCAGCTGTGGCTTGGATCCAGTCCCTGGCCCAAGAACTACCGTATGCCATTGATGAAGCAAAACAAAACATACAAACAACAACTAACCAACCAAATAAATCCCCCCCCACCCCCAGATTCCAGAGACAAATAAACAAATAATTATTTTGGCATGATCCACCCAGAAAATAATTTTATCTTTATTACTCACTTTGATCAATAATGGATCAATTGTATATTATTCTATTTTATAATGTGGCCAACTTTTCCCTTTTTTATGGCTGCACCTGTGGCATATGGAAGTTCCCAAGCTAGAAACGGAATCAGATCTGCAGCTGCAGCCTACCCGACAGCCACAGCAACATTGTATCTGAGCCACATCTGCAAGCTACGCCACAGCTTGTGGCAGCGTTGGATACTCAACTCACTGAGTGAAGCCAGGGATTAAACCCACATCCTCACAGAGACAACATCAGGTCCTTAACCAACTGAGCCACAATGGAAACTCCTACATGGGTAAGATATAATATAGTAGCTGTTTGTTTAGAGGAGATAAGTGGTCTAGCAATGTTAGTTTTAAAAGCAAATTCTATTTTGCTATTGTATTAAAAGTGGGACAATTATATGTATATTGTTCAAAAAAATTTTACCTAAAATATTTATGCAGAAAGAATTTGAAATTTTTTCTTTGCTTTTTAGGGCCATACCATGGCATATGGAGGTTCCCAGGCTAGGGGTCCAATCAGAGCTACAGCTGCCAGCCTATGCCACAGCCATGGAAATGCAGGATCCAAGCCATGTCTGTGATCCACACCACAGCTCACAGCAATGCTAGATCCTCGACCCACTGAGCGAGGCCAGGGATCAAACCCACAACCTCATGGTTCCTAGTCAGATTCATTTCTGCTGTGCCACAATGGGAACTCCAGAATTTGAGGTTATTTTAACCCCCTTTCTTGTTGAAGAGTATAGTCAACTCATTATGATTGATATCAGAAATTTTTTTGAGTTTACTCTTCTTATCTGCCATTTCAGCTATTTCTAGTATCTCTAAAATTTATTTTTGCTGTTGCTTATTGTTTCTTCCTAGTTCATAAGAGTCCTGTCAATCCCTTGCAATTATCTGACTTTATATATTGTTTAAATTTTCCTTTTGAAATAATTATAGGTTTATAGAATGTTGCAAAAATATTTAGAAAGTTCCTGTGTACCCTTTACCCAGCCTCCCCAAATTAAAGGCTTGAAAAATTATATGAGGACCAGGAAATAGACATTAGTATAATCTATGGAGCTTATTCATATTTCATTAGTTATTTTAAAACCCCACTCTTTTTCATGTATTAGTATGTGTAGTCCTATTCATTTTTATCATATGTGTAGTTTTGTGTAGCAACATGATCCAAATGCATAACTGTTCTACCACCATAAGTATCCCTTGTTCTACAAAGCCACATCTACTCCCATGCTTTTTCTCCCCTTTCCCTAACCCCTAGCAATCACTAATCTTTCATCAATAGCTTATATTTTAAGTATGTTATATAAATGGAATCATATAATATGCAACCTTTTGAGATTAGCTTTTCTTTTTTATTGAGGTATAGTTTATTTAGAATATTAGTTTTAGGTATACATTGTAGCAATTCAATATTTCTTTAGATTGTACTCCATTTAAAATTATTATAAAATAATGGCTATATTTCCCTGCACTGCATAATATATCTTTGTAGCTTATTTATTTTATAAATTGTAGTTTGTACCTCTTGATGTCCTACCCCTATCTTACCCCACCCCGTCCCTTTCCTAACTAGTAACTACTAGTTAGTTTTCTATGTCTGTGAGTCTGTTTTCCGTTTTTTTAATATTAATCCATTTTATTTTTTTAGATTCTACATATAAGTGATAACATGCAGTATTTGTCTCTCTCTGATATATTTTACTAAGTATAATACCCTCCAGGTTCATTCATGCTGTTGCAAATTGCAGAACTTCATTATTTTTATGGCTGTTATTCCATTGTGAGTGTGTATACGCGTGCACACACACACACAACATCTTCTCTGTTCATTCATCTGTTGATGGATACTTAGATCACTTCCATATTTTGGCTACTGTAAATAATGCTTCTATGAACATTGTGATGTGTGTATCTTTTTGAAGTAATGTTTTCATTTTCTCCACAGGGGTGGAGAGTAGCTTTTTCACTAAGCACTCACTGTTAGCACTGCTGGTGTGGGCACTGGAGCTCCATATTTTAAATAGTTCAATTTTATCTCACTCTAAGTTTTCCTCTGCCTATCTACAAAGTCTAATAGGGCTATCCTACAAATTACTTTTTTTCTATGTAAAGTGTTACATAATGTAGTCTAGGGTGGGAATTTCCTAATCTTTAATCTTTGATTTATATGAAATAAACTTACTATGTGCCCTAAAAGTGTTATAAAAATACAATCCTATATGGGATTTTTTTTTTTCCTTTTCTAGGGTTGTACCCGTTGCATATGGAGGTTCCCAGGATAGGGGTCCAGTCAGAGCTATAGTCGCTGACCTACGCCAGAGCCATAGCAACATGGGTTCCCAGCCGTGTCTGCAACCTACACTACAGCTCACGGCAACACTGGATCCTTAACACACTGAGTGAGGCCAGGGATAGAACCCACAACCTCATGGCTCCTAGTTGGATTTGTCAACCACTGAGCCATGACGGGACCTCCAACAATCCTGTATGTTAAAGTAGCTCAGAACAATGTTTCATAGTTAAACCCAGAGATTTTATTCAAGATAATGAGAAAAGTTTTTCCTCTCATAAACATTAGAGAAGGCAAGTTAGGATGAACCCTCTTCTAAAGATTCAGAAATTCCTTTCATGCCAGATCAATTGGTTGTATAGGAAAAAAATGGACAGATCGATGTATAGCATTTGTCAGATACCTAGTTGATTTCCTAGGAAATTATCTTGAACAAAAAGTTCATAATAATTATCTCACTTATCATCAATTGCTATAATGACATGTTAATTCTATTAACTACAAGTTTACACTACTCATAAAGGTGTATGTGTGTGCATGCGTGCTTGTGCCTGTATTTATGAAAAAATATTAATGAAATGTAAGAAAAATAGTACTTATGTTGCTCTCATGATGTTTTGCATTAAACACCCTGGGAGAACATTCTTTGTAGAATACATTACTGGCTTATCCTTCTCATTTTAGAGTCCTGAAAAGGCAGTTAACATATATAATATATTTTCAAAATATTTTTATAAGCTTACCACATATTTGGAAAGTTTCATGAATTATCTAGGGATTCTGATTCAGTAGACCAATTTTATAAAAGTCACTGAATATTATGTTTTCAGTAATGGACCCTATTATTGTTCTGGAGTCTCAATAAATCTTATTCACAATTGCTACTATAAAAAGATTATAGCAGAAAAGTTTGCGCTCATATATAATAATAATCATTTATCCATTAATTCTAAAAACCTTTATTGATCAATTAATGTATGTTGGGCTTAAGCTAAGAATACAAAGATCAGTAAGACACTGAGGATGATGTTCAAGTGAGCTGTTCTAATACTTTAAAGTAAAATTTTCCTATAATAAAGGTCTTCCTAATAGACAACACTGTCTAATGGTTCTTCCTTTTTCGAATATTCTGAGAAAGCTCTTGGTTGGGAAGAGAGAGAACAATCATAACAGGAGTTTTGAATTTGACCTGTGCATTCTGCAATACAATGTTTTTGGTATTAAAGTATAGTGCTTGAAGTGAAAATTTTACTGAGCTATGAGCTAAAATTTTTCTTTGTTGGCTAGGTTGGTTTTTTTTTTTGGATTTGCTGTTTGTTTGATTTTAGCGAAAAAGTTGATGTATCAACAATATTAAAGACATCTTTGAAAGAGAAAAATTTCATAATTATATAATCCTAACAGAACAGCTATTTTTATCTTCACGTATTCCTTTCTTGTCCTTATCCACTTGCACACACGTTTTCACATAATTGCAATTTGTTACACATATTCTTTTTTTTTTTTTGCTTTGAATTTAAAGTGGTATAACACTTAACCATGTTTCTTATAAAAAACACATTTTCAGTAGCTGCATAACAATCTAGTACTCATGCTGATGTTTTTTTCTATGCAAGACCAAATACTGGATCTAACATTTTTACTCTCAGTGATCTGATTTTCATTCAGATTTCACAAGTCATTTTGCTTGGTTATCCCTTAGTTGGGTTGGTATACTACAACTTTAGGAGCTTAAACCTGAGTCTGTATATATATATTAATGATATCATGACCTGAAATAATCTTGAGAGAAAAGCTGACATTGGACTTTAAAGAAATTTGAAGATGGAATTTGGAGGTAATTTGCATAGGGCACTCTCCTTACATTCTACTGGAGGATGATTCTCATAGTTTTAGGTACTTTCCACTATATCTTTTAATACTTTATCACATAGTGTTTCTTGTAACCACATTGTTGTGTAAATGTTTATCACATTAATTGAATTGTGTGGAAACAAGTCCCTGATCCAAGAGCAATAAATCACTCATTTCCTGGCTTATTACAACCATGGGATACGGAGATAATGTTAGTTATGAATGATAGTGACAAGTGGCCTCTATAATATTTCCATGGTCTATTTTTGGAAAAAGAAATAAAATATTATTAAACCTCATGCTGATACAGTTAAACTATTAACTCAGTGACTTCTCATTTCAATTAAATGTTTTTTTTTCATTTGGAGTTAAGAAATAACTAATTCTACTCCTATACTTGTAAATTTAAGCTCTTCAACATCTAATTGAAGTTTGTGATAATTTGTTTTCTGATCTTCAAACTTACTCCTTAAATACCACACTAGGAGCCAACTTGGTGAACTCTCATCATCTTTTCTATAAACAAAAATGGAAATTACTAGGTTTTATGGAAGGGACTTGGATTTTAATGAAAAAATGCATTTGCTTCTCTCAGATATACCATTCCAGGGGGATTAATTGGTAGAACTCTGATTAAAATTGTGTCATAGTACCTGCTCCCAAAGAAGAGTGTTCCCTGCTGAGACAGCCTTGCAGTGGGGTACAAGAGAACTGATAACCCTGTACATGGAGCTGGTTATTTATTTCATCTGGGAGGTAGCAGTACATTTTAAAGCAGACCTGAACAAATGTAAACAGGAAGACATTTGGTGAAACTTACTCAACCTAAACTTACTACATGTATATGTTGTGTTATTGTTATGTGGGCTCCCATACCAAGAGAGCCAACATTAATCCTATGTTCATACTACATAGAGAGAGCTTTTTTCTTTTCTAACTAAAACCCTAATTTTTCTTATCTAGGAGCTCTGATTGGTATTAATTTTTTGAACAGGTGATGAATACTTTCTGTTCAATTTAATTGAATGCTTTTTTCTCTTTTTCAGAAAGATCGTGAGATTTGTTGATAACTGTTCCTTATTTATCTTAGCTTCAATAGTGGAAAACAACTTGCTTTTTCAGTTGTGTAGATTTAAAGTGAAAATCAAAGCATCGAAAAATAATAGAGAAATTATGAGAGAGGGAATAGGGCTAAAAGTACCCAGATGGAATTCGGCAAAGATAATATACAATTGTATAATTTACTTAAAATATTCAGTTTTGTAAGTAAAGGTTGGGATATACCTAGCTTAACAGTTAATTGTGTTTAAAAGAATATGATGAATTTATTGACTACAAAAATTTGGTTTTAGATGTTTAACCTCAAATGGGAGAACCCTAGGCAAAGGCCTGAATTCAGGCTCACTGTGAACATAGTATTATCATTGCTGCTAAAAGGCAGATGATATATCTTATTTATCTCTGTATACTTAGTGCTTACCACAAGGTTGTCATATAGTAAATGCTCAGTGGATATTAGTTGAATAGATAATGATGGCTGCCATTTATTAATCACTAAGCTATTGATTATTGACTGCTAGGCATTTCGAAAGATTTTGTACATATATTTACCTCAATTAACTTTCACAGACATCCGGTAGAATAATGTCCATTTTACATAAGATGAACTCAGGTACAAGGAAATTAAATAACTTGCTCAAGATCCCATAACTAGTTGGTGGCAGTTCAGTTTTATTCCGAAGTCTCTCTTACTTCAAAGCCTATGATATTTTCACTGGCTGCTGTTTGAAAATGCTAATTTTCTCCAAAGTTTTATCTTCATGATAAAGCGATAAACAATTAATTCAAGATAAGACATTGTAAAATTCCCAGTATGCAATCCAGTAACCTAATACATGTTTTCTAGTCCATGGGTCTATCCATTAGGTAGGTAGGGCATGTCAGACAATATGTTCTCTATCTGCATACCTCCTCCCACTAAAGATGTCTAACTTTTGTATCTTCATGAAAATGTAGATGACACTTAAGTAATAATACAGTCCTTGTATTTAAGATTATAATCTAGCTGGTGAAAAGGCTTAAGAAGAAAATGGAATTAAATGGAAATAGAATGATAGAGAAAAGGAAAGGAATTAAGAATTAAGTAATAATATTTCTTGAAAAAGATGAGGCTTGAGCTTGGCAGTTAAAGGTGGAGGCAGGATAAAACACACCTGAAATTATATAGACAGGTATATATTGTTCTAGACCACCACAATAAAGGGAATATTGCAAAAAAAAAAAAGTCATACCAAATATTTTGGTTTTCCAGTGTGTAGAAAAGTGGTGTTTTGGAGTTCCCATTGTGGTTCAGTGGACACAAATTGACTAGGAACCATGAGGTTGCGGATTCATTCCCTGGCCTTGCTCAGTGGGTTAAGGATCTGACATTGCCGTGAGCTGTGGTGTAGGTCACAAATGTGGCTCAGATCTGGCATTGTTGTGGCTGTGGTGTAGGCCAGTGGCTACAGCTCCGATTTGACACCTAGCCTGGGAACCTCCATGTGATGCAGCTACAGCCCTGAAAAGCAAAAAGAAAAAGAAAAGTGGTGTTTATACTATATTATAGTCTCTTAAGTGTACAATAGTACTAAATCTTAGAAATGTATACTCCCTAACTTAAAAAGTACTTCATTGCTAAAAAAAAATTGCTACCTATCATCTGAGCCTTCAGCTAGTCACAATCTTTGCCAATGGAGGGTCTCATCTCATTGTTGATGGCTGCTGAATGATCAGAGCGATGGTTACTGAAGGTTGGAATGGCTGTGGAAATTTCTTAAAATAAGAATTTTTTTCTTTTTTGGCCTCCCTGCATCATATGAAGTTCCCAGGCCAGGAATTAGATCCATTGTGACCAACAGCCAAGCTGTGGCAATGCCAGATCCTTTTAACCCACTGTGCCAGCCAGGGATTGAATCTGCATTCTGGCATTGCAGAGACACTGCTGATACCCTTGTGTCATGTTGTGAACTCCAAAGCAACATCTAATCAGCATATAGTTGCTTCTAGTGGTCTCTTATAATCCTTTGTATTTCTGTGTTGTCATTTGTAATTTTTCCTTTTTCATTTCTAATTTTATTGATTTGAGCCCTTTCCCTTTTTATCTTGAGGAGTTTCACCAAAGATTTATCAATTCTGTTTATCCTTTCAAAGAAACAACTTTTAGTTTCAGTCATCTTTTCTATTGTTTTATTCACTTCTATTTCATTTATTTCTGCTCTGATCTTTATGATTTCTTTCCTTCTATTAACTTTGGGTTTTACTTGTTCTTTCTACAGTTGCTTTAGGTATAAGTTTAGCTTGGTAATTTGGGATTTTTCTTGTTGCCTGATGTGAGATTGTATTTCTATAAACTCTCCCCAGAACCATTTTTCCAACATCTCATAGGTTTTGGATCATCAAGTCTTTGTTATCATTTGTCTCAAGATATTTTTTGATTTCCTCTTGTATTTCTTCAGTGATCCATTTTTTGTTTAGTAGTATATTGTTTAACCCTCATATTTCTTTTTTTGCAATTTTTTTCATGTGGTTGATTTCTAGTCTCATAGTGTTGTCATCAGAAAAAATGCTTGGTATGATTTCAGTTTTCTCAAATTTACTGATGTTTGATTTGTGGCCCAAGATATAACCAATCCTGGAGAACGTCTCCAGGATTACAAGAAGAAAGTACATTCTGCTACTTTCAGATGAAATGTTCTATAAATATCAGTTAAGTCTATCTGGTCTAGTGTGTCATTCAAGGCCTGTGTTTCTCCACTGTTTTGCTGTCTGGATGATCTGTCCACTGCAGAAAGTGGGGTGTTCAAGTCCCAGACTATTATTGTGTTATTGTTGATTTCTTCTTTTATGGCTATTAGCAGTTGCCTTATATAATGGCTTGCTCCTATTTTGGGTGCACATATATCCACAATTGCCATGTCTTCTTGGATTGATCCCCTGATCGTTCAGAACTACAGTGAGAGATTGCCTCAAGACCAGTCAGAATGGCCATCATGAAAAAGTCTACAAAAAATGAGAGCTGGAGAAGCTGTGGAGAAAAAGGAACCCTCATACACTGCTGGTGGGAATGTAGGCTGGTGCAACCACTATGGAAAACAATATAAATGTTTCTCAGAAACAAAATATAGAACTACCATATGATCCAGCAATCCCACTCCTGGACATACATCTGGAGAAAACCATAATTTGAAAAGCTACACATACCGCAATGTTCATTGCAGTGCTATTTACAATAGCCAAGACATTGAATCAACCTAAATGTCCATCAACAGAGGAATGGATGAAGAAGATGTAGTATATATATTCAGTGGAATATTATGTAGCCATAAAAAATGAAATAATGTCATTTATAGCAACATGGTAGACCTAGAGATTATCATACTAAGTAATAAGGCAGACAGATAAAGATAAATATCATGAGATAACCAATATGTGGAATCTAATAAAAATTATATAAAAGAACTTATTCACAAAATAGAAAGAGACTCAAAGATTTTGAAATCAAACTTACGGCTACCAAAGTGTAAATGAGGAAAGGGATGGATTGGGAGGCTGGGATTGGCATATACAAACCACTACATACAAAATCAATCAGTAACATGGACCTACTATATAGCTAAGGGAAATCTATACAGTACTCTGTGACAGATTATATAGGGAAAGAATCTGAAAAAAATGAATATAAATGAATATGTATGGATGATTCCCTTTGCTGTATACCTGAAACTAACACAACATTGTCACCTATACTCCAATAAAATTCATTAATAAACAAACAGATAAATAAAATGAAGATTTGAAAGATTAAAATAAAAGACAACAAATCAAGATTGCCACACTGTTTGGCTGTTCTTTTCACAAATGATTTCTCTGATGCATGCAATGCTATTTGATAGCATTTTACCCACAGAATAACTTCTTTTAAAGTAGACTTAATCCTCTCAAACATGTTTGTGCACCTTCACCAGGAATAGATTCCATCTCATGAAGCTACTTTATTTTTTTGGCGTAGAATGATGAAATATTTATGACTATTTTTTTAAAGTTGTATATAGAGTATATTTTTATATTACTCAATGAATTTATTACATTTAGATGTACAATGATCATCACAACCCAATTTTATAGCATTTCCATCCCATACCCCCAGCGCATCCCCCCTCCCCTCAACCTGTCTCCTTTGGAAACCATAAGTTTTTTAAAGTCTGTGAGTTGGTATCTGTTCTGCAAAGAAGTTCATTGTGTCCTTTTTTGAGATTCCACAGGTCAGTGATAGCATTTGATGTTGGTGTCACAATGTCTGACTGACTTCACTTAGCATGATAATTTCTAGGTCCATCCATGGTGATAAAAATGCCAGAATTTCATTCTTTTTAATGGCTGAATAATATTCCACTGTGTATATATACCACCTCTTTTTATCCACTCCTCTGTCGATGAACATTTAGATAGTTGCCATGTCTTCACTGTTGCAAATAGTGCTGCAATGTCCATTGGAGTACATGTGTCTTTTCAAGACATGGTTTTCTCTGGATAGATGCCCAGGAGTGGGACTGCTAGATCAAATGGTAGTTCTATTTTTAGTTTTCTGAAAAATCTCCATACTGTTTTCCACAGTGGTTACACCAATTTACAATCCCACCAACAGTGTACGAGGGTACCTTTTCCTCCATACCCTCTCCAGCACTTATTGTTTGTAGACTTTAGGATGATGGCCATTCTGGCTGGTGTGAGGTGGTACCTCAGAGTGGTTTTGATTTGCATTTCTCTAATAATGAGTGATGTTGAACATCCTTTTTTGTGTTTTTTGGCCATCCATATGTTGTCTTTGGAGAACTGTCTGTTGAGATCTTCTGTCTATTTTTTCCATGGGGTCGTTTGTTTTTTTGGTATTGAGTGGTAGGAGGTATTTATAAATTTTGGAGATTAATCCCTTGTCAGTCGATTCATTTGCAAATATTTTCTCCCATTCTGTGGGTTGTGTTTTTGTTTTGTTTAGGGTTTCCTTTGCTGTGCAGAAACCTTTAAGTTTAATTAGGTCCCATTTGTTTATTTTTGTTTTTACTGTCATTAGTCTAAGAGGTGGATCTGAGAAAATGGTGCTGTCATTTATGTCGGAGAGTGTTTGGCCTATGAATTCTTCTAAGAGTTTTATACTGGCTTTAATCCATTTTGAGTTTAATTTTTTTGCATGGTGTTAGGGAGTGTTCTAAGTTCATTCTGTTATATGTGGCTGTCCAGTTTTCCCAGCACCACTTCTTGAGCAAGCTGTCTTTTCTCCATTGTATATTCTTGCCTCCTTTGTCATAGATTAGTTGGCTGTAGGTGCATGGGTTTAATTCTGGGCTTTCCATCCTGTTCCATGGATCTATATTTCTGTCTTTGTGCCAGTACCATATGGTTTTGAGGACTGTAGCTTTGTAGTATAGTCTGAAGTCAGGGAGCCTGATTCCTCCAGCTCCATTTTTCTTTCCCAGGATGGTCTTTAGCTATTCTGGGTCTTTTGTTCTTCCAAACAAACTTTAAAATATTTTGTTCAAGTTCTGTGAAAAATGTCCTTGGTAATTTGATAGGGATTGCATTGAATCTGTAGATTGCCTTGGGTAGTATAGTCATTTTGATAATGTTGTTGACTCTTCCAATCCAAGAGCATGGTATGTCTTTCCATCTATTTGTGTCACCTTTGCTTTCTTTCAGCACTGTCTTATTGTTTTCAGAGTACAGGTCTTTTGTCTCTTTAGGTAGGTTTACTCCTAGGTATTTTATTCTTTTGGATGTGATGGTAAACGGGATTACTTCCCTAATTTCTCTTTCTGATCTTTCATTGGTAGTGTATAGGAATGCTGTTGATTTCTGTGTATTACTTTTTTATCCTGCAATGTTGCCAAATTCGTGGATGAGCTCTAACAGTTTTCTGGTAGAGTCTTTAGGATTCTCTAGGTATAGTATCATGTCATCTGCAACTAGTGATAGTTTTATTTCTTCCTTTCCAATTTGGATTCCTTTTATTTCTTTTTCTTCTCTGATTTCTGTGGCTAGGACTTCCAAAACTATGTTGAAGAGTAGTGGTGACAGCAGACATCCTTATCTTGTTCCTGGTCTCAGCGGGAATTCTTTAGCTTTTCACCATTGAGAATGATGTTCGCTCTGGGTTTGTCATATATGGCCTTTATTATGTTGAGGGAGGTTCCCTCTCTGCCCACTTTCTGAAGGTGTCTTTTTTTTTTAATCAGAAATGGGTGTTGGATTTTGTCAAAGGCTTTTTCTGCATCTGTTGAAAAGATCATATGGTTTTTATTCTTCAGTTTTTTTAATGTGATGTATCACACTGCATGATGTTTGGATACTGAAGAACCCTTGCATTCCTGGGATAAATCCCACTTGATCATGATGTACAATCCTTTTAATGTATTTTTGGATTCGGTTTGCTAGTATTTTGTTGAGGATTTTTGCATCTGTGTTCATCAGTGATATTGGCCTGTAGTTTTATTTATTTATTTTTTTGTGGTATTTTTGTCTGGTTTTAGTATCAGGGTGATGGTGGCCTCATAGAATGAGTTTGGGAGTGTCCCTTCCTATGCAATTTTTTGGAATAGTTTCAGGATAGATGTTAGCTCTTCTATAAATGTTTGAGAGAATTTGCCTGTGAAGCCATCTGGTCCTGGACTTTTGCTTGTTGGAAGTTTTTTAATCACAGTTTCAACTTCAGTTCGTGTGACTGGTCCATTCATCTTTTCGACTTCATCTTGGTTTAGTCTTGGAAGATTATACCTTTCTAAGGATTTGTCCATTTCTTCTAGGTTTTCTGTTTTACTGGCATATGGTTGCATATAGTAGTCTCTTCTGGTCCTTTGTATTTCTGTTCGATGTCCGTTGTTACTTCTCCTTTTTCATTTCTAATTTTATTGATTTGAGTCCTCTCTCTTTTTTTCTTGAGAAGTCTGGCTAAGGGTTTATCAATTTTGCTGATCTTTTCAAAGAACCAGCTTTTCGTTTCATTGATCTTTTCTATGGTTTTCTTTGTTTCTCTTTCATTGATTTCTGCTCTGATCTTTATGATTTCTTTCCTTCTACTAGCTTTAGGTCTTGTCTGTTCTCCTCTCGTGAGCTGCTTTAGATGTAAAGTTAGCTTGTTTGTTTGAGCTTTTTCTTGTTCCCTGAGGTGGGCTTGTATTGCTATAAACTTTCCTCTTAGAATGGCTTTTGCTGCATCCCATAGGATTTGGAGTGTTGTATCTTTGTTGTCATTTGCTTCTAGGTATTTTTTAATTTCCTCTTTGATTTCTTCAGTGATCCATTGGTTGTTTAGTAGCATGTTGTTTAGTCTCCACGTGTTTGTGTTTTTTGAAGTTTTTTCCTTGTTGTTGATTTCCAGTCGTAGAGCGTTGTGGTCGGAAAAGACGCTTGGTATGATTTCAATTTTTGTAAAGTTACCGAGGCTTGATTTGTAGCCCAGGATGTGATCAATCTTAGAATGTTCCACGTGCACTTGAGAAGAATGTGTACTCTGTTGCTTTTGGATGGAATGTCCTATAAATATCTATTAAGTCCATCTGGTCTAATGCTTCATTCAGGGCCTATGTTTCCTTATGGATTTTTCTGTCTGGATGATCTGTCCACTGCTGTAAGCGGGGTGTTAAAGCCCCCGCTATTAATGTGTTATTGTCAATTTCTCCTTTTAAGGTTGTTAGCAGTTGCCTTGTATGTTGCAGTGAACCTAGGTTGGGTGTGTTGATATTTAAAATTGTTATATCTTCTTCTTGGATTGATCCTTTGATCATTATGTAGTGACCTTCCTTGTCCCTTAAAATATTCTTTGTTTTAACATCTATTTTGTCTGATATGAGTATTGCTTCTCCAGCTATCTTTTGATTCCTGTTTCCATGGGATATTTTCTTCCTTCCTCTCACTTTCAATTTGTATGTGTCCCTAGGAGTGAAGTGAGTCTCTTGAAGAAAGCATGCATGTGGGTCTTGTTTTTGCATCCAATCGGCCAGTCTGTATCTTTTGGTTGGGGTGTTTAGTGCATTAACGTTTAAGGTAATTATTGATATGTATGTTCTTATTGCCATTTTATCAATTGCCTTGGATTTGTGTTTGCTGCTCTGTTTTCTTCCCTTCCTCTCTTGTTCTCTCCTCTTCTGGTTTGATGACTATCCTTAGTGTTGTATTTGAGTTGATTTTTCTTGGTTTGTTTGTGAATCAATTGGAGATTTTTGGTGTGCAGGTATTCTGAAGTTTTGATATAAGAGCCTATAAATATACAAGATTGTTTTAAGTTGTTGGTCTCTTAGTCGCAAGTGCATCTCCAGTGTCCTGCATTTGTACCCTCCTCTTCTCACGATTTCTGATTTTGGTGGCATAATTGTGAGTGGACGATTTCGTATCTTTACTGTATGTATACCTTTACTGGTGAGCCTTGTCCTTTGTGGTATTTTTGTTTCCTGTTTCTGCTTTTTCTTTTCTGCCTAGAGAAGTTCCTTTAGTATTTGTTGTAAAGCTGGTTTAGTGTTGTTGAATTCTCTTAGCTTTTGCTTGTCTGTGAAGGTTTTTATTTCTCCTTCAAATCTGAATGAGAGCCTTGCTGGGTAGAGTAATCTTGGTTGGAGGTTTTTTCCTTTCATCACGTTAAGTATACCATGCCACTCCCTTCTGGCCTGCAGAGTTTCTGCCGAAAAATCTGCCAGTAACCTTATCGGGGTTCCCTTGTATGTTATTTGTTTCTTTTCCCTAGCTGCTTTCAAGATTTTCTCTTTGTCTTTAATTTTGGTCAGTTTCATTAATATGTGTCTTGGTGTGTTCCTCCTTGGGTTTATTTTATATGGTACTCATCGTGCTTCCTGGATTTGAGTGGGTGGTTCTTTTCCCATGTTAGGGAGGTTTTCGGCTATTACCTCTTGGAATATTTTTTCTGTCCCCTTCTCTCTCTCTTCTCCTTCTGGCACCCCTACAATAGGGATGTTCATGTGTTCAACATTGGGCCAGAGTTTTCTGAGCCTCTCTTCATTTGTTTCAACCTTTTTTCCCTTTTCTGTTCTGCTTCCATGATTTCCATTAATCTGTCCTCCACCTCACATATTTGTTCTTCTGCCTCCTGTATTCTGTTGTTGGCTGCTTCTAATGAACTTTTTATTTCAGTTATTGTATTTTGCATCTCTTCTTGCTTAAGTTTTATATGTTGTATCTCTTTGCTCAGTGTTTCCTGTAAGTTATCCCTCTTTGCCTCCAGTTTATTTCCAATGTCTTGCATCATCTTCAGCATCAACAGTCTAAAGTCTCTTTCCTGGAAGCTGAGAATCCCCTGATCGCTTAGCTGTTTTTCTGGGTTTTTTTTTTTTTTTTCTTTCTCCCTTATCCGAGTTATAGTTCTCTGTCTTTTCATTTTTATAGGTTTTTGGTGTGGTGACCTTTTTTACAGATAATAAAGTTGTAGCCTGTCTTACTTCTGGCAACTGCCGCCTTGTGGCTGAAGTTGTTCCAGAGGCTTGCTGTAGGCTTCCTGATGGGAGGGACTGATGCCTGCCCGCTGGTAGGTGGAGCTGATTCCTATCCCTCTGGTGGGTGGGGCTTTGTCTCTGGGTGAGTTTAGAGGTGGCTGTGTGCCTTGGGGGTCTTTAGGCAGCCTGTTTACTGTTGGGTGGGGCTGTGATCCCACCTGGATTTTTGTTTGGCCTGGGGCTTCTCAGCACTGATGAGTGGAGCCATATTTTCCCAAAATGGCCACCTCCAGAGAAAGGCACATTGATGAATATTCCCAAGAGCTTTGCCTCCAATGTCCTTCTCCCATAACAAGCCACATTCCCCCCTGTTTTCCCAGGAGGTCCTCCAAGAACTGCAGTCAGGTCTGACCCAGATTCCTATGGAGACTTTCCTTTGCCCTGGGACCCAGTGCACGTGAAAGTCTGTGTGTACCTCTTAAGAATGGTGTCTCTGTTTCCCCCAGGCTCGTGGAGCTCCTGAACATAATCCCCACTGGCCTTCAATGCCAGATGCTCCAGGGGCTCTTTCTCCCAGTGCCAGCTCCCCGTGCATGGGGGCTGATGTGGGGCTCAGAACTCTCACTCCTATAGCTGAGTCTCTGTGAATCAGTTGGTTTTCAGCCTGTGGAGCTTCCCACTCGGGATGTATGGGGTTGTTTATATCGTGAAATTGCCCCTCCTACCACTTGATGTGGCCTCCTCTTTGTCTTCTGGAGTAGGACATCTTTTTGAAAATTTCCAGTCTATTTGGTTGAAGATTGCCCAGCATTTAGTTATGAATTTTGTTGTTTTTAGGAGAGACGTTGAGCTCTAGTCCTTCTATTCTTCCATCTTAATCCTGTTTCCTCATGAAGGTACTTTTGAAGCTCATGATAAGAAGTAATTCCTTACGTTTTGTCTTGAGTTTGCAGCCATTTAGTCATATCTTCAGGCTCCACTTCCAATTCTAGTTCTCTTGCTATTTCAACCACATGCAGTGACTTCCTCCACTGAAATCTTAAACTCAAAATAACCCCTGAGGATTAGAATCAACTTCTTCCAAACTCATGTGAATGTTGATATTTTGATCTCTTCTAATGAATCGCAAACATTTTTAATGGCATAAAGGTAGAGAATCCTTCCTTGAAGATGTTCATTTGACTTTACTCAGATGCATTAGAAGAATCACTATCCATGACAGCATCATTCTTTATAATAATTTTTGTGTCAACCACCAATATTATTTAGAAAACTCAAGTGGAGGAGAAATCTCTACTGGATTTACTCGTGTTTTTACATAGTGTTATTCTTTTTATCACCGCCCCACTTTTTTAGGGAACTTCCTCCAGACATTCTTTTAGTTTAAGTCTTTTGGTGACAAACTCTTTGTTTTCCATTTTCCTGCATCTGAGAATTCCTTGACTTCCTCTTATTCTTTAAAGATATTTTTCCTGGATACAGAAGTTTGTGCTGACAGTTCTTTTATTTTAGCACTTGAAAAATATTGTGCCAATCTCTTGCTGACTCCATGTTTTCTGTTGGTAAATCCTTTGTCATTTTATCTTTCTCCTGTAAGTAAAGTGTTGTCTCTGGCTGCTTTTAAGATTTTTCCTTCAGTTTTTAAAAGCTTGATTATGATGTGTCTTGGTGTCAATTTCTTGGAGTTTATCATGTTTCTACATGTCTTAGGTTCTTGAATGTATAGTTTCATGTTGTGTTTGTATGTGTGTTTGACAAATTGTGACATGGATGTTTGGTCTTTTGTTACAATCTCACAGTTCTTTGAGGTGTTGCTGTTTTTTTTTTTTTTTAATCTGTTTTCTTTGTATTGTTCTGATTGGATGATTTCTAGATTTTTGTCATTCAGTTCATTGATTCCTTTTTCTCTGCCTTCATTGAACTCCAGAATCCATCCACTGATATTTTAAATTTTTAGTTATTGTATTTTTCAATTCTAAATTTTGCATTTGTTGCTAAATAATTCATTTTTCTTGGATAAGCTATTCTTTTTTAATGTGTTTAAATCAGGTATATAATTACTTGAAGTACTGTTGTGATGGCTACTTTCTTTGTCAGAAACTGACATTTCTGTCATCTTGGTGTTGGTGTATATTGATTGTCTTTTTTCATTTGGTTTAAGATTCTTCTGTTTCTTCATATATTAGTAATTTTCTATTGAGAGCTTGACTATGTGTCTATGTACCTATATCTATCTGTATATAGCTATATATATTATACTATGAGACTTAAGATCTTCTTTAAATCTGTTTCAGCTGGCTTCCTCTGACACCTTTCTATCAGTAGGATGGGAAAGTAAAACTGAAGTGGGGGAGTGCTTATTACTGTCTGGTAGGATTGAAAGCTCTGGATCTTTATTCAGTCTTTTCTGCCATCATCTACTGGGAATATGGGGGTGCTTCATTACACACTCATAGTGTTGAAATCACAGTTTGTTCCATGCCGTCAGGCTAGATTAGAGCTTTATTTCCGAAAAGTTTCTTGTCTTGATAGGTTGCCTCTTTCATGGTCTTATGCCAAGATAGAGCAGGAATTTTTTTTTAAACCTTCATTCTTTTGTTTCTCAGGTATCTGCGAGCCTATCTTTTTAAAAAAACTATTAAAGAATAGTTGATTTATAGTATTGTATTTTTTTCAGGTGTACAGCAATGTGAGTTATACATATATCCATTCCTTTTTAGATTCTTTTCCCATATAGATTGTCACACAGTATTGAGTAGATTTCCCTGCACTATACAGTAGGTCTTTGTTAATCTATTTTATATATAGTAGTGTGTTTATGCTAATCCCATCCTCCCAATTTATGCTTCCCAACCATGGTTTCCCTTTGGAAACCATAAGTTTGATTTCAAAATCTGTGAGTTTTAAATGAAACAAATGTTTTATAAATGAGTTCTTCTGCAACATTTTATTCCATATATAAGCAATATCATAAAATATTTGTCCATCTCTGCCTGACTGGCTTCATTTAGTATGATAATCTCTAGGTCCATTCTTGTTGCTGCAAATGACATTATTTCATTCTTTCTTATGGTTGAGTAATATTCACATTATATATATGTAGCACATTTTCTTTATCCATTCCTCTATCAATGGACGTTTTGGTTGCTTCCATGTTTTGGCTATTGTAAATAGTCCTTCAATGAATTTTGGGGTGCATGTATTTTTTCAAATTATGGTTTTCTCCAGATATATACCCAGCAATAGGATTGCTGGGTCAATAAAACAAAAATATAGAGCAGAATTTTCTTTTTTTCTGCACTCCTTAGCATTTCTTTAGCTTCCAATTGAAATATATGAAAAAAAGAAGGGGCAGAGAACTCACCGTTGTGTTGCCTATTTGTGAGAACAACTCATTCTCATTGTATTGAGTCCTGAAGTTTCTAGGTGGTCTTCCTTGTACTCTCACTTTTCAGAGTTTTCTTAAGTTTTTTTTTATGTGTATATAATGTTTAGGATTTGTTAGTCATCCTTAGGAGGAATTTTCTTGGAAATGGAAGTCCCAGTTACCCAATTTATACATGAAAAGAATAGAAACTCAAATGAGGTAAATAATTTCCTCTAGTATCACAGAACTAAGTGAGCAGAAGAGCTAGGCTTTTCTCCCCCTAATCTGTCTTCTTCCAGCATTGTTATAAAAGTACTCTAATATTAGATTTCTCTCTTATTTTAGGCCTTCAAATTTTATTGTCAATAAAAAATGAGAAAGGAGTTCCCATTTTGGCTCAGCAGGTTAAGGACCTAACATTGTCTCTGTGAGGATGCAAGCTCAATCCCTGGCCTTGCTCAGTGGGTTAAGGATCCAGTGTTGCTGAAAGCTGCAGCATAGGTCACAGACATGGCTCAGATCCAGTGTTGCCCTGGCTATGGTGTAGACTTTGGCTGAATCTCCAATTTGACCCCTAGCCCGGGAAATTCCATATACAACTTGTGCAGCTGTTAAAATAAAAAAAAAAAGTGAGGAATGATATTTACCTTCACACTTGCTTCTTGAATCACATGACACAATCTAAAAGTCCCAATTAGCCATGGATTTATCATTACTGATTTAGAGAATTATGGTTTAAAATGTTTTGAATATTAATTTGTATTTTTGCAGTTCAATCAAATGCTAACCTAATGGCTAGCATTTTAAACAGTTTTAAACAGTTAATTTTGGGGAGTTTCCTGGTGGCACAGCAGCTTAAGGATCTAGTGTTGTCACTGCTAGCAGGGAACTTCCACATGCTGTGGGCATGGCCCCTCCAAAAAATAAATTTAATTTTTTCTTCATTTTTATTTATTTAATTATTTGTGAATATATGTTATGGTTTTAAGAGTTTCTTCAATTTCTGATTATATTTAAATTATGATTTCATTTATAAACTATACAGAAAACTTTTTTAGGAACATACCCTTCCTAATGATGAGTTAATAATACCATTTTTTCAAGCATTCAGGACAACTCATTGTGCATTTATCTTTGTGTGATGTGAAAACCACTATACTGGGTATTTCTCTTCATGATATCTTCTGTCATTTTCCAAGTCACCCCAGAAAGAAATTTTGTTCTACATGCTTCTTGAAATATAGTATGAATCCATTAATGTTTTAGATTTATAGCCTTTATTTTTTTTACCCTGGAGGATAGAGAGTGAACTGTCATATATCTGCAAAGGACGCATTTTCTGTAATAAAATAGAATAGACTCTTTTGGTGTATTCTTCCTTTTGCTATCCTCTACACTAAAGTTCCCTTGCCTTTTAAGCAGATATTTTAAGTATGCCTCAAAATATGAAAACATATTACCTAAATGCTAGTGAAGCTCAAGGATATAAAAAGGATTAAGGAAGGTTTAGATAAGAACTTGGCAACCAAAGTTTTATGAAAGGATTAAAAGTGAGCCTGATATATTGATTCTCTGAGCCTTTATGTGGCTGGGTGGGGCCTAATAGTCAATGCCCCTAAGGTGATGACACTCTGGCTATTAGAAGCATTTACATGTTTTCATGATGAATTTGAGTTTAGGCAGCAATAATTTAGTTAAATATGTTCACAGAGGCCTCAGTCCTTCCCTCATTTTAGTTCATAAGCAGGGTCTGAAGCAAGCATTCAAATCTTATTTCAATTTGTAGGAGAAACTAGGACACTCAATGTAGGATGGTCAACTTTGAGGTTGTTACTAAGTTTCTGTAACTTACTGTCATTTTTAGGGGCAAAATACCAGGATTGTGGGATAGCAACACAGAGTATTAGATAAAAATAATGTCTGGAGTAAGAGCTGGGATAAATTCCTACTTTGGCCACTTAGTAATAGAATAAAAAATTGGTTAATGCTATAGTCTTTGGAGTCAGGGGGCCTAGGATTTTAATCCAAGCTCTGGTAATTACCAACTCTTTGACCTTGAGCAAGTTATTCAACTTCTGTCTCATTTCTTAATCTCTAAAATGGTGCTAATAGTGGCAACATGCCTCATAGGATCACTTTGAGATTAATACATAGTGAGCATTAAGAACCAGAACCTAGCAGATAATGTGTTTAATAAGTATTTATTGTTAATAAATGAAATTGTGGTTATCATTATTAGTGGATTACATAAATCATGAGGCTCACTTTATGTGACAAATTTTATGGTTAGAAGAGTGAACCCAGTTACAGTGTTCTATTAAGGAGCATAGCTTTGGTCATTTAGGTGAGTGGAGTTGGCTTCAAATGATATTATGTATTAGAGGCTGTGGGTTTTTTGGTTTGTTTTTTGGTTTTGTTTTTGGTTTTTAAGAGTGCACTTCCTTTGTGTGTGTGTGTGTGTGTGTGTCTTTTTTAGGGCCGCACTCATGGCATATGGATATTCCCAGGCTAGGGTTCAAATCAGAGCCGTAGCTGCTGGCCTACATCACAGCCACAGCAACATGAGATCTGAACCGTGTCTGTGAACTACACCGCAGCTCAAGGCAATGCCAGATCCTTAACCCACTGAGCAAGGCCAGGGATTGAACCTGCATCCTCATGGATGCTAGTCAGATTTGTTTCCACTGAGCCACGATGGAAACTCTGTTTAGTGCACTTTCTTTATTTAATCAGTATTTTGATTGTAATTCACATTGTACTTCATATTTACACCATCATTCATGAACCTTAAATCTTGTATCTCAATCAAAATGTACAAAAATACATACTTTAAATTGCTTAACACAGATTAACCATCTTTTTGTCCTTCCATTAGATTTCTATCTGATGGCAGAAAAAGGGGGAACAGTTGTAGAGATGCAGAAAGAGAGCCTCTAGCCTGTGATGTCTCAGGCACCTGGCTCAGCTTCTTCCTCTTTTTAAATTTATTTTTAAATAAAGTGTAGTTAATTTACAATGTCATGCCAATTTATGCTGTACATCAGAGTGACATAGTCATATATGTATATGACATAGTCATATATGTATTCTTCTATCTATAGATAATCTTCTATCATGGTCTAGCCCAAGAGATTGGATATAGTCCCTGTGCTATACAGTAGGACCTCATTGCATATCCATTATAAATGTAATAGTTTGTATCTACTAACCCCAAACTCTAAGTCCATCCTTTTCCTGCCCCTCTCCCCCTTGGCCACAAGTCTGTACTCTGTGTTGGTGAATCTGTTTCTGTTTTGTAGTTGAGTTCATTTGTGCAATATTTTATATTCTACATACAAGTGATATCATATGGTATTTGTCTTTTTCTTTCTGACTTACTTTATTTTGTATGAGAATCTCTAGTTACATCCATGTTGCTGCAAATGGAATTATTTCATTCTTTTTTATGGTGGAGTAGTATTCCATTGTACATATGTATCACATCTTCTGAATCCACTAAACTGTTAGTGAACATTTTGGTTGTTTCCATGTCTTAGCTATCGTGAATAGTGTTGGAATAAACATAGGGGTGCATGTATCTTTCAATACATGCCCAGGAGTGGGATTGCTGGATCATATGGTAGTTCTATATTTAGTTTTCTGAGAAACCTTCATAGTGTTTTCCATAGTGGTTGTATCAATTTATATTCCCACCAACAGTAGGGTTCCCTTTTCCCCACACCCTCTCCAGCATTTGTTATTTGTAAACTTATTAATGATAGCCATTCTGACTGGTATGAGGTGGTACCTCATAGTTTCGATTTGCATTTCTCTAATAATTAGTGATATTTAGCATTTTTTCACATGCCTGCTGGCCATCCATGTCTTCTTTGGAGAAATGTCTATTTAGGTCTTCTGCCCATTTTTCAATTGAGTTATTTGGTTTTTTTGCTCTTGAGTTGTATGAGTTGTTTGTTATGTTTTGGAGATTAAGCCCTTGTTGGTTTCATCTTTTGAAACTATTTTCTCTCATTGTAGGTTGTCTTTTCATTTTGTTTATGGTTTCCTTTGCTGTGCCAAAGCTTGTCAGTTTGATTAGGTCCCACTGGTTTATTTTTGCTTTTATTTATGTTGGTTTGGGAGACTGACCTGAGAAAACATTTGTAAGGTTGATGTCAGAGAATGTTTTGCCTATGTTCTCTTTCAGGAGTTTGATGGTGTCTTGTCTTATGTTTAAGTCTTTAAGCCATTTTGAGTTTATTTTTGTGCATGGTGAGAGGGTGTGTTCTATTTTCTTTGATTTACATGCAGCTTTTCAGTTTACCCAGTGCCGCTTGCTAAAGAGACTGATTCCCATTTTATATTCTTGCCTCCTTTGTCACATATTAATTGACCATAGGTGTCTGGGTTTATTTCTGGGCCATCTATTCTGTTCCATTGATCTATATGTCTGTTTTTATACCAATACTATACTGTCTTGATTACTACAGCTTTGTAATACTGTCTGAAATCTGAGAGAATTATATAGAGGCTGTGTATTTTTGTTTTGGAAGTGGATGGTATAGGAGGGAGAAATCACATCTTTTAACTCTTCTATGTTCTAATGAGTTGCATAGACATAGGAAACCAGACTGAGGAGTTCCCACTATGGTGCAGTGGGTTAAGAATCTGACTTCAGTTGCTTGAGTTCCTGTTGAGGCATGGGTTTGATCCCCAGCTGAGTTCAGTGGGTTAAAGGATCTAGCATTGCCATAGCTGTGGCTCAGATTCAATCCCTGTCCAGTACTTCCATGTCATGGGTGCAGTCATTAAAAGAAAAAAAAAAAGAAACCAGATTGAGATTAAAAAAAAGACCAATTCCATTTATGGAAAGCTTGACTGAATTATATAATTTAAGATCCTAGGCATAAGTATGTGATATCCATGAATGTTCTTGTTTGGAATTGTCACAATTATTATGTGGAACTAAGTTTAGTATATTGGCTTTGTGATTTGTCATCAAGATATATTCACCTGGAGGTGTGCTGTCATGCTGTGTTAAATGTCAATACCACTCAAAAGATAAACAGTTCCAACCACAATTTCAAAGTTATCTATTTGGCTAGATCTTGAAATTTTATCTTGAACAGGGCTAGGTAAAAGATAAATGATTAGCAACTATACCCAACAGTGTGACTCATTATTAAGTCTTTTCTGCATTAATCTTATGAGGTTTAAATCATTATCTGAATCATGTAGAGTTAGTTTATCCAGTAACATCTAACTAGTGGATAGCTTAATTCAGAAAAATACAACTTTATACAGACATCACTTTGACCCTGTGTTGTGGACATCTCTAATCTCTTTAGATTCACTCAGTTTTTTAAGCTTTCCCCAAAACATATTTGTATCTCTAGGTGTTATGTCCTAGAAAAACTTATTAGTCAGAATGACTAGTGACATTCTGGTATAATTGGAAAAATTGAAAACAACAGAGAACACATGTCCACTTGCACTGAACTGGGGTACTTCCATGCCTGAAATATGGTAAGAAGTTCTGATTGCTATAATTGAAGAAACAAGAACTGGGAAGATCAGAGAAGGACAAACTGAATTCCAGGATTGATTAAGAGTTATGTGAAAGGCACCAGTCAGAATGGCCATCATTAATAAATCGACAAATAACAAATGCTGGAGGGGATGTGGAGAAAAGGGAACACTCCTGCACTGTTGGTGGGAATGTAAACTGGTACAGCCACTATGGAGAACAGTTTGGAGATACCTTAGAAATCTATACATAGAACTTCCATATGACCCCACAATCCCACTCTTGGGCATCTATCCGGACAAAACTCTACTTAAAAGAGACACGTGCACCCGCATGTTCATTGCAGCACTATTCACAATAGCCAAGACATGGAAACAACCCAAATGTCCATCGACAGATGATTGGATTAGGAAGAAGTGGTATATATACACAATGGAATACTACTCAGCCATAAAAAAGAATGACATCATGCCATTTGCAGCAACATGGATGGAACTAGAGAATCTCATCCTGAGTGAAATGAGCCAGAAAGACAAAGACAAATACCATATGATATCACTCATAACTGGAATCTAATATCCAGCACAAATGAACATCTCCTCAGAAAAGAAAATCATGGACTTGGAGAAGAGACTTGTGGCTGCCTGATGGGAGGGGGAGGGAGTGGGAGGGATCGGAAGCTTGGGCTTATCAGACACAACTTAGAATAGATTTACAAGGAGATCCTGCTGAATAGCATTGAGAACTTTGTCTAGATCCTCATGTTGCAACAGAACAAAGGGTGGGGGAAAAAATGTAATTGTAATGTATACATGTAAGGATAACCTGACCCCCTTGCTGTACAGTGGGAAAATTAAAAAAAAAAGAGTTATGTGAAAGGAAAAACAATAACAAGTAAGTCTAGGCAAGAATAGGACAGTATTAACTATAAAGGTGAGCTGTGTTAGGAAATGTACCTTTTTGTCAGGTGTCTCATAGGCATATGAAAGTAATTATATCTCAATTGTACATAGTCATCTTGGTCCTCAAACCTGTGTCTTCCTTTCTTTCTTGCATTCTTTAATTTACTTGGCAGTACTACCATTCACCCAACTACCCAGTAAAGAAACTTAGGAGTTATCATAGACTCTTCATCTTTTTTTAATTTCATCATCCAACCCACTGCCAAGTCCTGTCATTTTTATTTCCATCCAATCATTTGAATAAAAATTTTTTTAAAGATCCTACTGCCTGTACTTTAATTCAGGATTTCATTATTATCTGGACATTTATATTAGTATCCTATAGGTCTCTCACCTCTCTGTTAATTCTGTATCTTCAGCTCATAGCATAGTACCTGCAATATAATAGGTAACCAGTAGCAGGTTTCTCTCTTTTTCAGGGAAAGTTTCTATTTTTAAAATGAATGAAGAAGGCCAATTGATTTGTTCAACATCTTCAATTCTAATGAAGTACATTTATGAATTAAAAAGAAAGTTCATTTTATACATAGTAACTTGTATCTTTTAATCCTCTACCCATATTTTGCCTGTCTTCTCTACCCTCTCCCCACTGGTATCCACTAGTTTTTTTTTCTATATCTGTGAGTCTGTTTCTGTTTTGTTATTTAAATTCATTTGCTTTATTTTTAGATTCCACATTACTGTGTATAAAATAGATAAGCAACAAGGATATATTGTACAGTTCATTATAATAGCTTTAAAAGAGTATAATCTATAAAGATATTAAATCACTATGCTGTACACTTGAGACTAGTATACTGCTATACTATTGTAAATCAATAAATATATAATTCAATAAAATTAATTCAATAAAAAAGAAAGTCCAATAGTCTACTTTTTTTTTTTTTTTGGCTTTATAAGGCCATACCTGTGGCATATGGAAGTTCCTGGGCTAGGGGTCAAATCAGAGCTATAGCTGCTGTCCTACACCAAATCCACAGCAACATGGGATCCAAGCCGCATCTGTGACCTATACCACAGCTCAAGGCAATGCCAGATCCTTTAACCCAGTGAGAAAGTCCAGGGATTGAACCCGCATCCTTATGGATACTAGTCAGGTTGGTCTCTCCTGAGCCACAAAGGGAACTCCTATAGACTGTATTTTTTTAACAGAAAACATAATGGAAATAAAAACATCTACAATAAAACTTAAATGCATTATTTAATGACTGATCCATAATTATCACTTGGGACTTTGAACTAGAAAACTAAACCTTACTATTACATATAAAAATATATTTTTATATATATTTCCTATTTTGTTATAAACAATGATATAATAAATAGTCTTACATGTGACTCTCTGGAAGTGCAATTGCTGTGTCATTAGGATATGCACATCCTTACTTTACAAGATAATTGTTTCTCAACATGACAGACACCAGTTAACAGATTTCACAGCAGTATATTAAAGTTACTGCTCTACTTTTTCACCAGCACTTAATGTTGACAAACTTAAAAATTTTTGTCAGTTGAGTGACCATGAAATGAGGTATGTTTGGTTTAATTTTGATTTCCATGACTACTGGTTAGATCAAGCATTCTTTAATACATTTATTTGTCTTTCAGTTCTCTTCATGATTGTTTCATCATTTTGGTGATCTTTCCTGTTTTCTTTAGTAGTTTCCATCTTTCCATGTTATTTCTCTATTCCCATTTCTTGATTTCTTTAGGATTATTTAAATAATTTTTAGCATTACATTTTCAATTCATCTATTGTTTTTTAGCTGTATCTCCTTTAGCTAAGATACACAGCTAAGGTTACACCACCTTGTCCATGGAATATGGACCATGACCCCCTAATGCTCTAGACCATGGGTCAATAAATGGCTTGCAAGCCAAATGTGTGCCACTAATTTATTTTTCAAGTGTCCTTTTAAGAAAATATGTAGTTCTAATCACTTTTGTCAATGTGTAGATTCGTGTAACATAACTTCAACCAAGTCGAGGAACTGGGAGTTCCCCGTCATGGATCAGTGGTTAACAAATCTGACTAGGAACCATGAGGTTGTGGGTTCAATCCCTGGCTTTGCTCAGTGGGTTAAAGATCTGGCATTGCCATGAGCTGTGGTGTAGGCCGCAGACGTGGCTCTGGTGTAGGCCGGCAGCTACAGCTCCAATTCGACCCCTAGCCTGGGAACCTCCATATGCCATGGGAGCAGCCCAAGAAATGGCAAAAAGGCAAAAAAAAAAAAGGAACTGTTCCATGACCACAAAGATACTTTTATAACTCACCGTAAATCCTAACGCCTTAGTCACATTACTCCCTTCACATTTTATCCCTTCATATCACAGTATGTAATTATTAATTACATTTTAATTTCTATACTTTTGTCATTTCAAGAATGTTATGTCAATAGAATTATACATTATATTAACACTTGGAATTAGCTTTTTTGCTCAGCATAATTCTTTGGAGATTCATCCATAGTTTGGCATGTACAAGTATTTCATGTCTTCTTTCATTACTGAGTAGTATTCCACGGTAAGGATGTACCTTAGTTTATTTATTTTTTAAATTTATTTTTCTTTTTACAGCCACCCCTGTGACATATGGAAGTTCCCAGGCTAGGGGGTAGAATCAAAGATGCAGCTGAGGTCTATGCCACAGGTTGTGGCGATGCCAGATCCTTAACCCACTGAGCGAGGCCAGGGGTAGAACCTGCATCCTCATGGATATTATATCACGTTCTTAACCTACTGAGCCACAATGGGAACTCCATGTACCTTAGTTTACTTATCCACTTACCTGGTGAAGGCCATATGGATTGTTTTTAGTTTTTGACTATTATAAACATGTTATTAACATTGACAGGTGAACATTTTTGTTTGAAAAAAAAGTTTTTATTTTTCTTGGTTAAATGCACAGGAGTGTGATTGCTGGTTCCCATGCAACTGTAAGTCTAGTTTTTGAAGAACTTGCCAAACTCTTCCAGAGTTGCTATGGATTCAGTTTCTCCCTATCTTTGCAAGCATTTGATGGTATCAATTTAAAACATTTCAGCCATTGTGATAGGGGTGCTGTTGTATCACATTGTATGTATAATGCAATTTGTATTTGTGTAGTGATTCATGATGTTAAACATCTTTTCATGTATTTATTTGCCATCTCTATATTGTATTAGATGATTTATTAATGTCTTTTGCCCAGTTTCTAAATGGATTTTTTTTAGCTATTGAATTTTGAGAAACCTTTATATAGCCTAGTTGTTTGTTGGATATGTGGTTTGCAAATATTTTCTCACTATTGGTAACTTTTATTTTCATCTTCTTCACATGGTCTTTCAAAATTTTTAACTTTAATAAAGACCAGTTTAACCATTTTTGCTTTTGTGGATCATGATTTAGTGTCAAGTCTAAGTCTGTATAACTCTGGATCCCAAAGATTTTCTCCTCTGAAATTTTTTAATTTTAATTTTTTGCTTTCATTTAAATCCATGATACAGTTTTAGTCAATTTTTGTAACAGATATGAGGTTCAGGCCACAGTTATTTTATCTATGATGTCTCCTCTTTTATTTGTGATATTTATGATTTTTATCTTCTCTCTTTTATTCCTTGTCAATCTTGTTAGAGATTTATTAATTTTATTGATTTTTTAAAAAGACCCAGCTTTTAATTTATTAATTTTTCACTATTCTTCAGTTTTCAAGGTTATTGGTTTCTGATCTTTATGATTTTCTTCCTTTTGCTTGCTTTGGATTTATTTGGGTAAGGAACCAGCTTATCAATTTGAGATCTTTCTCTTCTCTCATGTAAGCATTTAGGTGCGTTAAATTTCCTTCTCAGTACAGCTTTACCTGTGTTCCACAAATTTTCATATTATATATGTTCCTTTCATTCAGTTCAATATGTATGTTATTTACCTCAAGACTTCCTATTGGTCCCTAGATTCTTTTAGAAATGTGTTGTTTGACTTCTAAATATTTTAAAACATTACTTATGATTTACTAATTGCTAGCTTAATACTTTGACATTTGGTGAACACAGTATATTTTTTTGCCTCTTTTAACTTTGTTCAGTCTTTTATGGCCAGAATGTGGACTATAATAGTTAATGCTCAATGGGCATCAGAAAAGATGTGCATTTTGTTATTATAATGGTGCGTTGTTATTTATGTTGATTACATATTCTTTTTGGATGGTATTAAGTTCATCTGAATCATAATGGAAACCCTGTAGTAGTTCTTTGACTCTGGGTAAAGCAGTTTACCTTTCATAACCATTTAGTTGAAGTCCTTAAGAAAAAAGCCTGAGGTCCCCAGAAGAAAAAGGAATTCTTCCACTAGGCTGCCCTCAGTCTCAAACTGCAGTGTCAGCTTCTGCTAGAATTTCCAACTTGTTGGTCTGTGCTGCAGATTTCAGACTTGCTAGCACACGTAATCATATGAGCAATTCATCAGAATAAATCTCAGTCAACTTCTCTCTCCCTCCCTCCCTCTCTCCTCACTATTGGTTCCATTTCTCTGGAGAATCCTGACTAATACACATGGCATATCTTTTACTTCCAAAATTACCTATATTATTATAGCTAAAGGGGCTTTCTTTTAAATTACTCATAAATGGATCATGTGGGATTGTTTTGAATATGCATCTGATCTGCACATTTCTATTTTAATTTGCATGTTTAGACTATTTACATTAATATAACTATTAATATATTAGGTTTATGATTACTATTTTGTTTCTAATTTGTTATGTTTCTTGTTCCTCTTTTCACATCTTACATGAGTTACTTGAATATATTTTTAGAATTCCTTTTAGATTTATGTACAGAATATTAAGTGTATCTCTTCATGTGTGTGTGTGTGTATATATATATACACACACACATTTAGTAGTCACTCTAGGTATTATATTATAGATGTGTAACTTATCCCAGTCTACTGGTGTTGACATTTTATGAGTTCAATCAAAGTGTAAAAATCTTATTTTCATTTTATTCTTTTACTCTCTCCCCATTATCAGCCCTGCCAACTCAAAGGTAGAGATACAGGTCTTCTTTGGTATTTGGCTAGAGAATAGTGGGTATTGTCTCCTTTTGTGGGCCTTTTCTTTTTTCTAAACTCCATTTTTTCTTTCCTTTGGCTAGAAGAAGCAGAATTATCTGCATGTGTTGATGATTCTATGTTGTAGGGTTTTCCAGCACCCCACCTTTGATATATAGGAAGAAAGAAGGAAATCCTTGGAACCTGCTACCATGTTGTTCCTCTAGTTGTTTGACTCCTAAGCCATTCTATATTCTTCTTTCCACTTTTCAGAATCTATGATTGTTTTATGTATTATGTCTAGTGCTTGGAAAGAATAGTGGGACTACTCCATCTTAACCAGAACCAGAAGTTCGTCACCACTTGTTTTTGTATATAAACTTTTCATGTAATACAGCCACAGTCATATGCTTATGTATTGTCTATGATTCCTTTTTCACTATAATGGCAGAATCATATAGTTGCAACAATGACAGAATGGTCCACAGATCCTTAAATTAGTACTGTTTTGCTTGTTACAGGCCAGTGGTCCTGAAATTTAATTTTATAACAAACACTTGGGAATCTTTTAAAAATGCCTACTTCTCATTCAACAGGTCTGGTGTGTAGCCTGAAATTCTTTATTTCTAACAGACTTCTATGTCATGCCAGTGCTGTTGGTTTTTAGCCCATACTTTGAGTTTCAAGATTTCTCTCTCTTTAGAAGCCAGTCCTAGAAGCAGGAAAAAAACTTAAAGCGTAAAATGTTTTCAAGTTAACCTTGCATTTTTATACTCTGCTGTGAGAACTTTAGATCTTTTGAATAATATGAAACTAAAATATAGTGATAAGGGTGAGATATCTATTAAAAACAATAGGGAGTTCCCATTGTGGCTCAGCAGGTTACAAACCCAACTAGTATCTATGAGGATGTGGGTTCAATCCCTGGCCTTGCTCAGTGGGTTAAGGACTGATGGTCAGAATGGCCATCATTAAGAAGTCAACAAATAACAATGCCATGAGCTATGGTGTAGGTTGCACATGCAGCTTGGATCTGGCATTACTGTGGCTGTGGTGTAGGTCAGCACCCTAGACTGGGAACTTCCAAATGCCACAGGTGCAGCCCAGAAAAGAAAAAAAAATCCCTTATGCCAAACTGCTTTAATAAAATTATTCCATCTGCATCCTTTCTCTGTCATTGGTTAATGGTTCCTATATTTATTATGACCTGACTACCTACAGCCTCCTCCATTTGTGTGTTTTAATTTTTTAGGATCCATCAACTTGCCTATTATTTCTTGACATGTCCATTTTTTGCAAAATTGAGTATGTTAATTCCTCCTTATCCAGATATTCTTACTATAAAAGGTTCAAATTTATTCTATAAATATATATTTATAAATCCAATACTTATTTAAAGAATATTACTAATTTTTAAATTAAATTCTAGAACTATTTGAAAAGGACTGATGGTCAGAATGGCCATCATTAAGAAGTCAACAAATAACAAATGCTAGAGAGGGTGCAGAGAAAAGGGAACCCTCCCACTGTTGGTGAGAATGCAAATTGGTACAACCACTATGGGAGACAGTAGGGAGATACCTCAGAAAACTAAATATAAAACTACCATATGACCCAGAAATCCCACTCTTGGGCATATATCTGGACAAAACTTTCCTTGGAAAAGACACATGCACCTGTATGTTCATTCCAGCACTATTCACAATAGCCAAGACATAGAAACAACCTTGATGTCCATCAACAGATGGATGGATTAAGAAGATGTGGTGTATATACACAATGGAATACTACTCAGCCATAAAAAGAATGAAATAATGCCATTGGCAGCAACATGGATGGAACTAGAGACTCTCATACTAAGTGAAGGAAGTTAAAAAGAGAAAGATGAAAACCATATGATATCACATATCTGGAATCTAATATATGACACAAATGAACCTTTTCACAGAAAAGAAACTCATGGACTTGGAGACAGACTTGTGGTTGCCAAGGGGGAGGAGGAGGGAGTGGGATGAACTGGGAATCTGGGGTTAATAGATGCAAACTATTGCCTTTGGAATGGATAAGCAATGAGATCCTGCTGTATAGCACTGGGAACTGTATCTAGTCACTTGTGATGGAGCATGATGGAGGATAATGTGAGAAAAGAATGTATATATGTATGTGTGACTGGGTCACTTTGCTGTGCAGTAGAAAATTGACAGAACACTGTAAACCAAGTATAATGGAAAAAGTAAAAATCATTTAAAAATACATGAAGTAAAACCTGATAAAACATTGTAAATCAACTATCATCATGTCTGTGCATTTTTAGAAATGCAGTCTTATAAATTTTCTAAGTGCCTTATTCTTTTGTGCTATTAGCGCTGTTTTTTATTACATACTTTATTTTTTTTTTTTTTGTTTTTTGTCCTTTTAGGGCCACACCAGCAGCATATGGAGGTTCCCACGCTAGGGGTCTAATTGGAGCTGTTGCTGCTGGCCTACACCAGAGCCACAGCAACGCCAGATCCGAGCTGCATCTGCGACTTACACCACAGCTCATGGCAACACCAGATCCTTAACCCACTGAAAGAGGCCAGGGATGGAACCCGCAACCTCATGGTTCCTAGTCAGCTTCATTTCTGCTGCACCAGGACAGGAACTCCTACTTTTGAACTTTTGAATCTGTATTTCTAAGCTTCCTCCCATTGGCAATTTCTTCAGGGTGCTCCGTAATATTATATCTTTATATCTCCAATCTCTGCTTAATGGTTATGAATGTGAACTTGAGTTTGCACTGACATTTTGCTCAGTTTTTTTTTTTTCCGCCTTGAATACAGGGCCCCCCTTTTTTTTTTCTCTTTTTGTCTTGAATACTGGACCTGTTTTTACTTGATGGAAACAGCTCCTATTCTTTGTAAAAGTCAAATTGTTCATTTGTGGTTGAGATCTGGACCAGTGTGTGGAGATGTTCATGGTAAGAAATCTAGTAGTTGCACTCATCATATCTAATATGCACAGTATTAGCCTTCATGTTCCATACGGTTTTTGAGTCTGTGACCCTTCATCCTACTTCAGTCATGTAGATGCCATGTGTTTCTTTCTACTTTTCCCCTGCGAGGTTTCTTCATTTTTAAAAATCATACATTACTTTTATTTTTATTTATTTTATTAAAGTATAGTTGATTTACAATATTTCTTCAATTTCTGTTATATAGCAAAGTGACCACACACAAAAATCATACATTCTTTTGCATTACTTTTTAGAAAATTTATGCAGTAATTTCTGGTGTATAGAATGTCTTGTCCTTATTTTCAAACATATCTTTTTTTTTTTTTTTTTTTTACTTTTCAAGAACATTTGTCTATAACTCCTATCTCTATGGAGAGGAATAGGAAATTTTACTGTATTGTCATTCTGATTTTTGGCCCAATAATGCTCTAATTATTTCTGATAAATTGTCATGTGTTCTCTTTTTTTCCCTATCTGGATATGATTACTATATCTATAATTATTTCTACCTTTGGTTATTTTATTTACATTTTTCATAGGACTTTGACAAGACTTTTCAGATAGACTTTGACAAGACTTTTCAATTATCGCTGAGTAATTGTGGCGATAATTAAAATACTCTTATTATTCACGACTTTAATGGCCAGGCTGTAATGTAGTGTTCTTTAGTCTGTGTTCCACAGTGTGCCTTAGAAAAATCAGGGAAGTTTTTATAGATACAAATTCCTGGATGATATCCAGTTTCTACTTAGTTAGAATTGCTAAAGAATTGCATGGTAAAAAGAGTCCCAGAATTCTGATACACTTATTTTGCTATTATATTCAATTTTATTGTTGGTCTGAGACAAGTACAATTTATCATGTTAAGTATGTTTTCCCCCCAGGTTATTAAGATTTTTTCATTAGCAATGAATATCAAATTTAATCAAGTTTTGTTCTGTACCTGTTGAAGAAGCCACATAGTTTCAGTTGTTGGCTTATCTTTGATTACATCAATTGCTATGGTAAAATATATATTCAATTTTAAAATATGGAATGATTCTCACATTACTGGAGAAAAATATAACTCAGTTACAGTAAATTCCTTTATATTTATGATTTGACCATTTCTATTTATAGCTGAGATTGATCTAGTCTAATTTAGGCTCTCTTTTTTGTATGTTGGCTCAGGGTATGCTAGCTATGCAAAATAAACTTTCCTTAAATGTTACAATTTCTGATGTAGTTTAAAAATAAAGGGATGGATTAAATTAATTAAAACTGATTCTGGCAACCAGGGTGGAGATTATGCTGTAATTTATATAATTACATCAATTAAAATTAGTATATTGAGCTTTCTTAAATTAAATTGACTCCATTTAAGTTAGCTTTATTTAGTTAGAAAATCACCTACTTTCTAAGATTATTAATTTATTAGCATATAATTTACATTTTAACTTTTACTTTATTTTTTATCTCCTCTAATTTTTAATGTTCTTTGCTATGATCTACTTTCTTTATGTTTTTATTTTTTATTATGCTTGCTAAAGTTTTTTTGCCCCTTTTTAGGGAAAAAATACTTGCATTTGTTTATCAATATTTACATATCTATAATTTAAGAATTTATCTAATTATTTTCATTAATTGTTTTCTCTTCAAGGAGTAATTTTATTGATTATATTCTATTTCCTTGAGTTGAATGAATAGTTCATTTTCTCTTTTTTTCTTTTATATTAAAGGCATTGAAAATTAAACTTTCTCATTTGCAGCCAGATTTGGGCTAAATCTTATGAGTTTAGAATTTTTGTCTTAATTATTTTCTTTTAAATTTTAGTATTAAGTATTTCAAATATATGGATAGTCTCAAGGAGAATACAGTAACATCTAGCAGTCCCACACCTCAGCATATATTCAGAGGAAATCATTATTCAAAATGATACATGCACCCCGATATTCATTGCAGCACTATTTACAATAATCACAACATGGAGGTAACATAAATGTCCATCACAAAGGGATGGATAAAGAAGACTTGGTACATATATGCAATAGAATATTACTCAGCCATAAAAAGAACAAAATAATGTCATTTGCAGTAGCATAGATATGGCTAGAGATTATCATAGTGAAATAAGTCATACAGAGAAAAATAAATATTATGATGCCATTTATATGTGGAATCTAATAAAATGATACAAAATAACTTATTTATAAAACAAAACCATTCTCAAAGATTTCAAAACCAAACTTAATGGTTACCAAAGGCGAAATGTTGGGGAGAGAGAGAACATTAGGAATTTTGGATTAACACATACACACTACTATGTATAAAATAATCAACAAGACATACTGTATAGCACAGGGAAATTGACACAAAATATTGTAATAACCTATATGGGAAAAGAATCTGAAAAAATGAATATATGTGTGTGTGTATATGTATGTGTGTGTGTGTGTATATATATATATATATACACACACACATATATATAATTCACTTTTCTGTGTACCTAAAACTAACACAACGTTGAAAGTCAATTATACTGCAAGAAAACTTTTTTAAAAAATAAAGTAACAAATACAACAGTTTGTAAAATCTTATCATTATTCCATATTTGCTTCAATTAACTGAGAACTATGTCTGGTTACATATGACAGAGCATGATAATGGAAGAAAAAAGAATGTATACATGTTTGTGTAACCAGGTCCCCATGCTGTACAGTGGGAAAAAAATTGTGTTGGGGAAATAACAATAAAATAAACAAATGAATAACACTTTAGAGATAAGTGAAGCCCCTTGTTTACCCCTGCCTAACATTACTCTCCCTCCATACTTCCTTTAGTATCACTTCATGTTCACCTTTCTCATGTAGGGTTTCATACATTTATGGTATATTTCTTTATACACAATATACAATTCTGTTATAGATTTCTATAACTTTATATAAATTGTTTCATTCTATAGATATGATCCAACAACCTGCTTTTTTTCATTTCACTTTATTTATTTATTTTTTGTTTTTTTAGGGCCGAACTCATGGCATATGGAGGTTCCCAGCTAGGGGTCGAATTGGAATGGTAGCTGCTGGCCTATGCCACAGCCACAGCAACGCAGGATCCGAGCTGTGTCTGCGACCTACACCACAGCTCATGGCAATGCCAGATCCCCAACCCACTGAGTGAGGCCAGGGATGGAACCTGCATCCTCATGGATGCTAATCAGATTCGTTTCCACTGAGCCATGACAGGAACTCCTTATCTTATGTTTTTGAGAATTGTCTCTGCTGATACAGTAATTCTAACACATTCATTTTAGTGGAGATACAGTATATTTGTATTAACCTACCACAGTTTACTGATTGATGTTCTTATTTCTCAAATATACATTCTTATTTATACCATACTATGTACACTTGTATAAGAATTTCTCTAGAGTATATTTCTAGATGTGAAATAGAAGCTTCCTTAGGTATAACCATGTTCAACTTCAAAAGATTTTTCCCAATTGTGGTGATAACAATCTATACTCTTGTCAGAAGATTATGAGAGTTCCCATTCCCTATTTTCTCACATCATTACCAACAAATGGTACAGGGAGTTTATAAAAATATATGTCACTATACATTTATGAAATGACAGTTTATTCTTTTGTATTTTTCATTTCCTTTACTATTAGTGATTATACACTATTTGTATGTTTACAGGGAATTCTCCTTTTCTGTGATTTTCTTTTATTTTCTTTTTGCCTTTATAGGGTCACACTTGTGGCATATGGAGGTTCCCAGGCTAGGGGTCGAATTGGAGCTGTAGCTGCCAGCCTACACCATCACAGCCACAGCAACACCAGATCCAAGCTGAGTCTGCAACCTATACCATAGCTCATGGCAACACCAGATCCTTAACCCATTGAGCAAGGCCAGGGATTGAACCTGTGTCCTCATGGACACTAGTCAGATCATTTCCGCTGAGCCATGATGGGCACTCCTCTTCTGTGATTTTCTTGTTTGTATCTTTTGTAGATTCTCATTCTCCCTTTACAACAAATAACCTCCACTGTATTTCTTTTATAATCAAAAGAAAAAAGTTTTCATCATGAAAAATTCAATGAGAAAATTTGTAAAAATATAAAAAATAATTCACCAATGTCTGCTATACAACTACTCTTACATTCAAGGAACCGTGCTATTACAAAGCATAGTCCACAATTTGCCTTTAAGAACTGATTTCTTCTGAAAAGGAATGGATATATGTATATATATAACTGATTTACTTTGCTGTACACCTGAAACTAACACAACTTTATAAGTCAACTATACTCTAATAAAATTTATTGGCAAAAAACTGATTTCTTATTACTTGCCTGTATGTTGGCTGGCTACTTCTTTTTTCCCATGCTCTGTCAAAGGTGACAGTTAACATGTCCCATCTCTCTTTGGCAGGGCTTGTCACTCTTTGGAATTTTATTTACGTTGTTGGTTGCCCTGTAAATTCAAGTCTTTTAGTGCACTCAAGAAAACTTATGATTTTGAAGGTTATTTCACTTTTCATCATTCTTAATGTGGAAGAATTGATCTTTTCAGCTTTTCAGGGTCTAAGTGAAAGCAGAAGCCCCCATCTTCATTTTTTTTTCTGGTAACATCTTTTTGATACATAATTTACATATTCAAAATTTATTCCTTTAATGTGTACAATTCTCTGGTTTTTAATAAATTCAAAAAATTGTACAATCATTGCCACTGTCTCATTACATAATATTTCCATTGCCACCAAAAGAAACTCCATGCCCATTAGTAGTCATTTTCACCTCACCCCATCCCTTTGGCAACCACTAATCTCCTTTCTATCTCTATAAATTTGCCTATCCTAGATATGTTACATGAATGGAATCATATGTGATTTTTTGGGTCTGGCTTCTTTCATTTAGCATAGTGTTTTCAAGGTCCCTCCATGTTGTATCATATATCAGTACTGCATTCCTTTTTATGGTCAACTGATATTCCAGTTTATGGATATTCTACATTTCATTTATCCACTTATCACTATATGGTCATTTGGGATGCTTTAACCTTTGGTTTTTGTGAACAATTCTGCTAAGAACACTGGTGTACAAGTTTTCACTTGAACATGTTTCTATTTCTCTTGGTTGTATACCTGGGAGTTTAACTGCTGAGTCAATTGGTAACTCTGTCTTTAATGTTTTTTGAGGAACTAAGCAGACTGTTTTCCAAAGTGCTGCCCCACCTTCATTTTTGAATGCTATATTTTCACCATATATATCTAAGACGACAGCCTTTTTTTCTTTCTTAGAGCATTTTAAAGTTGCTATTCTGTTGTCTTCTCGCATTTATTGAATATGATGAGAGGTTGTCACCATTCTTACTGTTTGTTTTCCTTCAAGTTAGTGCATATTTTTTATATTTATGGTCCCTGAAAATGTTTATCTTGTTTTGATTCTGAGTTTATCTTTTTTGTTTACTAATTTTATCAAGGCTCACAAATTTATTCTATAAGGACCAGATAGTGAATATTTTAGGCTTTTCAGGCCAAATTGTTTCTGTCATAACTACTCGACTGCCATTATTGTGAAAGTAGCCATTGAAAAATCAAAAGTGCCTGGGTGTGGCTGTTTCAATAAAACTTTATTTATTAAAAAGCAGTGTGATTGGTCAAAATTTACCTGTAGACCATAGTATGCCAACTTTTACTTTTTTAGAGTTAATATCACTACTAAGTTTGGTGACCAAAAGTTTAATTGAAGTATAAAGTCTGTGGGACAAGCCTGTAATCAATACTTTCAATTTGGTCTGTGACTAAAGTTTTGATTTTTATTTTTACCTCAATGTTATTAAGGGTAATTTAAGTTTTTTTTCATGTGGTTTTAGTTTTCATTGTTGTTAATTGTTGTTATCCCCTAGTTATTAATTGCTAGTTTCATTGCACTTTAGATATTATTGGAACCCTTGTAATGAATAGTTTGTGGAATTTATTGAGCTTTTCTTTGTGGCTTGATATGATAGATAAAAAAATCTGTGGGCACAGGAATAAATTGTAATCTTAGTTTCCTAGTTATAATAGTCCATAGATTACTCTTAAATCAATATTATTAGTTACGATATTTAGATCTTTATTATTATAAATTGTTTTGTCAATTCATTTAATGAAAATTTGAGAAAAGTTAAAGGAACCATTATTTATTTTCTAGGTGTTTTCTTTCTGTTGATAACCATTACATCTGCATTTCTTTTTTCTTTTATATTCTATGTAACAGAATATTTTTGGGGACTTCATATTTCCCTGAACTTGGAGAGTTAGGTTCCAAAGCTGGGGACAAAAATATATCAAGTACACCACATTCTTAAATAAAGCCACAAAAGTTAGGGGCCAGACACTCCCTCCAAGATGTATTAAGAGGCAGTCAATCTGGCTATGGTCATCACCACTGGATTCTGCTGCTTTCCTTTCCCAGAGTATAAATATGTAAATAAAACGTAAAAAGTTGTTTGTACAGTGGCAGATATTTTGGAGTACTGAGCCATTGGCCTGTTGAGATATGATGTACCTTTTCCCTGTTTTTTCCATAAGGAAAGGTAGAAATGCTTCTCCCATCACAAAGCCACAGAAGTTGGTCCTAAGGATGATTTGTGGCAATTGCTTGTACCTACATGCAAAGTATATTGGTATCTCATTCCCATTTGGATACTTGCTTGTCTAGTGATCTTGTGCTTATATAAGCACCAAGAAAAAGGGAATAGAGGAACAATGTCAGGCCAAGGAGTGGGGACAGCACCTTGAGTTCCCAATGTTTGGTGTGGCAAAGGAATGGATTTCCCAGGATCAAGTGCACAGTGAAGAAATTAGTTGACCTTGAGTCATGGTTTAAAAGGGCTAATCACCAGATAACAGGACCCCAGAAGCAAAGTCTATGAAATATATTGTAGGGGATTAGATCTGGGGTTGAAATTGAAAGAGGCCAAATCCAACCGTTAAAAAATTGCATATTAAGAAGGACTTTCTGCAGGACTCCCTATGAAACTGATAATGTGCACTGCAAGAGAGCCTGACTCTCTCTCTTTCTCTCTAATGGAAAATGTTAATTGTCAGGGAGTATTTACTAGGGAAGCATTGAGAGAAAAGAAAATATCACCTAGACAGCCAATTATGTAAAAGAACCCCTGCCATTTCTATTTCCCTTTCTCAGGCTTCACACCTTACAGAATCTGGAGCCAAAAGCGAGGTAAGAAGGGTTAAAAGAACATTAGACCATACTTCCTCCTGTCTGCACGTGCCTTGGTCTGAAGGTCAAGTAAAATCTGGAGAAAAGGGAGGAAATGAGTTTAAAGTTTTTAGTTGGAATATGTGCTATTTAATAATAATTGTGGGAACTACAGAATGTCATTAAGTGGATTGAAAAGATAGATTCCACAGGGCGTGACCAGAGGTAGTGACTGGAAAAAAAACTGTTTGTTATTTATATCTCACAGAGTTTGGCGGGTTCAAAAACCAGTTATTTATATTTTGCCAGATGATTATTTAATAACTAATAAATTTACTACACTAGGAATCTTATGCTTTATCAATATAAAATGAATTTTTTCTCACATTTAATGCTTTATGTTTTGAACTTCAGTTTGTATTATGCAATCCCTTTTGTTTTCATTTGTGTTTATATTTTTTTGTTTACCTTTTTAAAAAAATTTCTTTCACAAATTGTTTTTCTTTTTTTTTTTAAATTGACATTTTATTTTATTTTATTTTTATTTTTTTGCCATTTCTTGGGCCGCTCCCGTGGCATATGGAGGTTCTCAGGCTAGATTGGAGCTGTAGTCACCAGCCTATGCCAGAGCCACAGCAACGCAACCTACACCACAGCTCATGGCAACGCCGGATTGTTAACCCACTGAGCAAGGGCAGGGATCGAACCCGCAACCTCATGGTTCCTAGTCGGATTCGTTAACCACTGCACCACGACGGGAACTCCCACAAATTGTTTTTCAACTCAATATAACACAAATGCACACACATCTATCGATCTAATTTCAGTATAGGAGTTTAACTTATTCACACTTGTCTTAATAGCAGATAGGATTGATTTATTTCTGCCAATTTGTTTTTATATGCTTTCTTTTAAAAACTGCTTTTCCTTGGTTTTCTAACTTTTGGTATAGAGATTTCATGTTAATGTTTTTCAGTGATTTAGAGAATCATGTTTTATATTCTCATAAAGGAATGCTTTATGTTGATTGAAAGCATTCTTTAATTTCTGAGTCAAAGTTTTTTTTTTTTTTTTTGCTTTTTAGGGCTACACCTGTAGAATATGGAAGTTCCCAGTCTAGGGGTCAAATTGGAGCTATAGTTGCTGGCCTGTGCCATAGCCATAGCAACGCAGGATCCAAGCCAAGTCTGTGAACTACAACACAGTTCATGGCAACACCAGATCCTTAACCCACTGAGCAAGGACAAGGATCAAATCCATATCCTCATGGATACCAGTCAGATTCGTTTCCACTGAGCCATGATGGGAACTCCTAAAAAGTAAAATTGTTTAATGTGAATGCACCATATTTGAGATAGAATATTTAGAACACTTTTAATTCTGTTTCTTCAGCTTCTTGTTATCACTCTAATCAGCATTTCTCTTTAAATATTTGCTATTCCATTTATCTATCATATCTATATCTACATGCATACATACATAGATGATTATTCATCTTCATTTTGATATTTTAAATTAGCATTTAATATAGTTGCACTTGTGAAAGTTATTTAGAGTTGTCTCTAATTTCAGTGCTCACCATTCTTCATTTTTCATCTTGATCATACTATTTTTGGACTCTTTATTTAGCTAATCTCTTTGTCAGTTGCAATATACATAAAAACATTTCTTTTAAACTTAATGAAGAGTGTATTTGCAGACATCTTGATACCTAAGATGGTCTTTCACTTGCTAGCATACATAAAAGCTGATTAAATGAGGTATAAGATACTCCTTCAAATTTATTATGAAATTAAGTGTTATAATAGTAAAGTTTGAGAACAGGCTGATTTTTATCCCTTTATAGTTAAAATATTCTGTCAACCTAGACACTTGACAATGTTTTTGTCTTTATATAGTTAAACATTAAAGGTCCCCTTTATATCACTATTTTAATCTATGGGAATTTATCTTGAAAAGATAGACAGTATTTCTGAATATTTTCCAGTCCGTGTAGAAAGTTTAAATTCAGAGGACTAGGAAGTAGATGGGTAGGTAGATGATGACAATTGTGTGGATATATACTTTTTTAGCTACAATGAAATGAGGATTTTAGATCACAAAAGTCAGGGAATAGCCAAATGGATTCACCTATTTTTTATTCTCAAACACTTATTAGAACAATCTCTACAGGTTTGAATGGAAAAGAAGGAGCAAATTTATTCTAAATCTGGTTGTTTATTTATACTTTCCCCAGATCAGAGACTATGACACCATGGTGATATTTAATTATAGTGACTGTCTCTGGAGGGAACCCATTGTGAATTACCCTTGCTTTATTTGGGTACAAAAAAAGCAGAATTTCCTCTAAAAGGTTAAGAGAGGCAGGGTTTTTCAAGAAAGAGCCTTGATCCCAGTGTATTTTAATCTCCTATTACTTGTCACTAATTTCAGAAATGCAAATTTCAAGTTTCCTTTGTGGCTCAGCGATTAATGAACCTTGCTAGGATCCATGAGGATGCTGGTTCAATCCCTGGCCTCACTCAGTGGGTTAAGGATCCAGCATTGCCGTGAGCTGTGGTGTGGGTCACAGATGTGGCTCAGATCCCATGTTGCTGTGGCTGTGGTGTAGGCTGGCAGCTGTAGCTCTGATCCGACCCCTAGCCTGGAAACCTCCATATGCTGCAGGTGTGGGCCTAAAAAGCAAAGAAAAAGAAATGCAAATGGCACAGGAAAGGGGCACAGCCCAACTTTATAATATGTTCTATCTTCTGAGAAAGAATGTCTGTTTCCTTAGGCCGAAGCAGTATGAATACAGATTTTAAAAATTTGCCAATAGTAAGTGCCCTCTTTCACAAACCCTTTCCTACTTGGAGTTCTGTTCAAGTAAATGTCTGTCATTCTTACATGCAAAAATTTTTTTTCTAGTTATAACTGATGTCATATGCTTTTTAATATGTTTATTCACCACTTGTATTTCTTCTTTTGTATACTGCCATGTTTGATAAAATAATGAATGATGTTTATATTTGTCTTAATGATTAGCAAACTTGTTTTGACACACACTGCAAGCTTTCCTAATTTGTTAGCTATATTTTATGTGTTTGTTTATGTGTGTGTATTTTTGATTGTTGTTTTATCTATATATTTTAACATTTCTCTTTAGTCCAATTTATCAATTATTACCATTTTTATTTCTGATTTTAATATTTTTAATATTTAGAAATGAGTCTCTCTAACCATCCATAAAAATTATAACCTGAATTTTTACTAGTACTTTTATGATTTATGTTATATTTAAAACTTTGAACCACTTATAGTTTATTTTGATAATTATGATAGAAGCAATACTTTTTGGGTTTTTACTGCAATGAGTGCTTTTGTTTCATCAATATCATTTTTGGATAAATTTTTCTTTGTTAATTTGAGATGGCACATTTAGCATGTATAAATTCTTATATACCCTTAGGTTTATTTAAAGACTTTATTCCATTCTATTGATCTATTCTCATCCTAATACCATTTTGCTTCAAATAATGTCACTGAGTAATAAATTTTGATGTCTGGCAGAACAATTCATTTCCTACTGTTCTTGTTGTCTGTATTTTTTAAGAGTAGACAGTGATCTGCTTCCAAGTACAGTAATAAAAAGGAGCATTTTCCTAGTAGATATTATAAATTATAAAATATAAAAGAGTAAATATCAACTTTAGGCCACTTTGTTAAATTTCAAATTATATTCCACAGAGATTTCAACAGAAAAATATAGGGATATGAAATTTACTACTTGGGCACCTCTATCCAAAAGTAAATGTTACCTTTTATTTTTCCAAAATTATAACATCTGTTTCCATAGTGTAGTGGTTATCATGTTTGCCTGATGCTTTTCCAAGGTTATAAAGTTCCAAAATATGATTTTAGCATTTTTTTATTTTAGCATTTTTATGTAGAGGCTATGATTTTGTTGGTTTTTTATTAGCTTTTTTCTATTCCTTTGGGTTATCATTTTATTCCACAATATTTTTCAATGGTTTACTTATGGAATACAGGAAAACCATTTATTTTATAACTTTTTCCCAAACAGTTTACCATACTGAACTCTTATTTGCTATTGGGATTTTCAGATAGATCATCATATTGTATGTGCATAATTAAAATCTTGCTTATTTATTTCTAAAATATTTATGACTTTTGTTATATTTCTTGAATGATGTTTTTGGTAGAAGTACTAGAAATATAAATACTAATAATTATAGAATATTATCTTGCTCATGATTTTCATGGTGAGTCTGGTGAGAAGAGGGGCAATTAGACAATTGCACTCAATCTGCGTTCTTACCAGTGCATTGATCCCCCATTTTCGTTTATCTATTCTGCTTTTCTTTCCAAATGTTTTATCTTTTTTTTCCTTTTCTTTTTTGGTTGCCCCATGGCATATTGAGTTCTCGGTCCAGGGATCAGGTTCCAGCCACAGTTGTGACCTACACTGCATATGCCGCAATGTCAGATCCTTGACCCACTGTGTTGGGCCGCGATTGAACCTGTGTCCCAGGGCCGCAGGGACACCACCAATCCCCTTGTGTCAACTCCTAAATGTTTTATTTTAAAAAGGAAATTCTTTGATTTGCTTTTAGTGGTCAAGGTCAAATCATACATTTGAGAGCACATTTCCACTCTGCTAAGACATACTATCAAAAAGAAGAGAGATATATTTGAGATAAGACATCTGAAAATCTTTATTCCTAAAAATAAACAGACAAGACTGACAATGATAAGTACTACCATGGACTAGCATGGATCCAATGCTACTGGATCTCTCCTGTATTACTGGTAAGAATAAAAAACAACAGTGCAGCCAGTCTGAAGAACACATTAAAAGTTTGTTGTAAAGTTGAACATGCATTTAACATATAACCCAATAATCTGACACCTGAATATGCCCCCCTAAGGAAATGAAAACTTATGTTCACAAAAAAAAAAAAAAAACCCTGTACCTGAATGTTTATCACAGCTTTATTCATAGTAGTCCCAAACTGGACACAACCCAAATGTTTCTCAGGCAGAAGGTGAATAAACTGTGGCACAACTATACATAAGAATAAATTGTGGTACAACCAGAATTCAAAAGGATCCAACTCTTGATATATATAACAACATGGATGGATCGTGAATACATTACCCTAAGCTATAAAAGCAAGACTGGATAGTTTACATAGTGTATAATTCCAATTACATGTCATCATGGAAAAGACAAAACTATAGGGATAAAGAACAGATTCTTACCAGGAGTTGGGGTAAGGGTAGGTCTTTTTTCTATGAAAGTATTGTGCGATGGAGTGTCTTGGGAGAGTGTCTTGTATCTGGATCATAGAGATGTTTATATGACCCCATGTATATGTCACAACTTGCAGAATTATACGGAAAAAAAGTGAATTTTACTAGATGTAAATTCAAAAATTAAAAAAAATGAATTACATAACAGGGTCTTCCTTTGAGCTAACACTTGCTTCTTCCACTGGCAGTTTACCTACCAGGAGCAGAGGTCAATTTAGACATACCTGTGAGAAAAGCCCAAACTGGGGGTTTTCTGCTGAATACATATGAAGCATGTGCAATTTGTATCTTTTTAAATTCATCCAGCCACTTCTCATAGAAAATGATAAGGTTTTTAAAAACAATACAAAGGACCTAATGAGAAGTAAAGCAAAGTGTAACATTTCTAAGTATGAGAAATCACTGAGGGCATGTCATGTACTGGCTGAATTTTAGGCATTAGTCTGCATTATATATAATGTTTTATTTTTTCATTAATCGGATTTAAAATTGTGAGGATTCTTGTGTCTTCCCCAGCTACAATTTAAATTCTATTCAAATAATATCATTACCTATATAGAATCATGACTAATTCTTCTAAATTATTCATTTTTATCATTTTTATCAAGCTAGCATTTTAAAATATTGTCAGGAGATTGCAACTTAGTTTCTTACCTCTAAATCATTCCCATTGAAGGGAAATTAAGCTATGTTTGCTGTCCAAATGCAACAGTGGAAAACACTTTCTTGCAAGTTATTATAACTGCCTGGTCAGATTTCTTTGGGCCACTCTAAATTTGGGTTGCCATCATTTTCCATGGTATATTCTATAACCAGATCAACAATCCTTAAATAACTTTTTTACATTCTGCCTCCTAGATCCCCTTTTTATTTTTGCCCTTTCTCCATTCTCATACCCTTTTGTATAAACACTTTTGTCCTGGATTATAGAAATAGCCCTCTACATATTTTCTCTTTCTCTTATGTAACCCTCTTCTTTTTTTATCTGCTAATAATCATCAAATGAGTGAAAGTATGAATTCAAGATTTACAGACTGGTATATGTAAATGTGATACTCTAATCAACCAGGCAGTAAGTATTAGAAACATTATAGTGAGCTCACAAATAACTGAACTTCAAATAATCACATATTAAATAAATATTATAATATCAGTTTCACCCTTGAGATTATAAAAAATTAATATAAAAATTGATAACTAGTTTTTAAAAGTTCTGAGGAAATGGGCATTATCAACCAGTACTGTGAGCTCAGTACAACTTTAATCAGCCTGTCTGATGATGAGTGGGGCTGTGTTCCCACCCTGTTGGTTCTTTGGACTTAGGTGTCCCAGCGCTGGAGGCTGCAGGCTTTTAAGTGGCACCAGGTCTCAGTGTCAAAGTAAAGGCCTCCAGGAGAGTTTACAATGATGAATATTCCCTGGAGCTTCTGCCGCCAGTGTCCTTACCCCCACAGTGAGCCACACCTGACCCCCACTTCCCCAGGAGACCTTCTGAAATGCCTAAGTAGGTCTAGCCCAGGCTTCTGTGGAGTCATTGCTTTGTGCTGGGTCCCAGTCCATGTGAAACTTTGTGTGTGCTCTCCATGAGTGGAATCTGTGTTTTCCCTAGTCCTAGGGAGCTCCTGTGCTCAATCCCCCCTGGCCTTCAAAGCCAACTGCTCTGGGAGCTCCTCCTCCCGATGTCAGACGCAAAGACTGGGGAATCTGGCGTCCGGTTCAGAATTCTCACTCCAGTGGGAGAATCTCTGTGTTATAATTATTCTCCAGTTTGTGGGTTGCCCACCTGCTGGGTATCATATGGTATTTGATCACGTCATGAAAGCCCTGCTCCTGACATGTCATTGTGGCTTCTTCTTTGTCTTTGGATGTAAAATATCTTTTTTGGTATGTTCTAGTCTTTTGTTGATTCTTGTTTAGCAGTTAGTTGTGATTCTGGTGTATTCTTGAGAGGAGATGAGTTCAGCTCCTACCCTGCTATCTTGTCCAGAATCAAGGGGCTGCTTTTAGTTTGGATGCTTGCTGCCTCTTTCCTCTGTGTATGCTTGCCGTTCTCTTTGATATGGAGTGTACAGGTGCAGCAGCCCATGTGCACTCCCAGGACAGTGGGAACAGTAATTTGCCATGCTTGTGAGTCTCCCAGTGGCATCAGCGGCTCTCTGGGACCTCTTGCAGGCTGATCTGTGACTGTGCTCCTGACTGACTGGAGGTCTCATTGACTCTCTCCTCAGGTTAAGTTAATTTACTAGAGCAACTCACAGGACAGAAAACCAGTTTTACTAGATCCCTGGCTTATTACAAAGGATATTTATGGACATGAATAACAGCGAGATGAAGAGCTGCATGGGGCAAGGTCCAGAAGGGTCCAGAGCACAGGAGCTTCTATCCTCGTGTGTGTGGTCACCCTTCAGGTACTTTAATCCTTCTTCACTAATCTAGAGGCTCTCCAAAACCTGCCCTTTTGTTTTTTTATAGAGGCTTCATTATACAAGCAAGACTTTTGTTTTCCTTTGTGCTTCATCTAGTTTCACTGGCTCATAGGGTGCTGTGTGCTGAGGCCTCATACCTGGCACCTCAGACCAGATTTCCTGTTTTGAACAGGACATCTCAGCTCAGCAGGATGTATGCAAAAGCCTCAGAACCTTTTGAAGAGGTTGAAAATGTGATTGCTTGCACAATTATAGAGAAAGGCATGGTATTGGGGAAGGTGCAACCAAACTGGTTGCCACTGGACTAGAGTGATTGCTTCCTCTATCTTATGACACTAGAGAGGCAATATAGCATAGCTGTTAAGAACACAGGGCCTGCACTATAACTATATGGGTTTGAATCCTAGTTCCACTACTTACAATATGTGTAATTTCTGACAAGTTTAGTAAATTACCCAATGCTTCAGTTTCTTTATAAAATACTAATACTCATGGAATAAAGTGGTTGTGAGGATTTCATGAATTAATGTTTAATGCTTAGAATATTTCCTCTTACAAGGTAACCATTTAATAAATGTTAGCTGCTACTGCATAATGATAGGATTTATATATCCATCTCACTCACTAAGATATGGTATTTTAAAAGTATATATGCAGGTAAATCCAGTTTAATGTAAATAATATTTATCACTGTTTTGAGCATAGGATTTTGGCATTTTATTATTTTTCATAATTTAGAAAATACAGTTTATTCAGATAAAAAGCAAAAATGTATTGCAAGTAATATATGCTTGATATAGAAGCACATCAAGATAAATCATCTCCACCTCACCATACAAACACATCTAAGGCCCAGTGCTAGATTTCAGTGAAATTTATTTCCACATACTTTGGCAATAAGTAGGATGACTATATAATTTATCATACAGTCCAGGATATTTTTGATAGATAAATAATGAACTTTGTAATTATACCCATAAAACAGATCTTAATAGGGACTGTCTGGTTAACTAGGTTACATGGTCATGCTAGCTCCAATTGCATTTCCCTTGGAATACTTGCACTCAGCCACTGTAACCCAGCACACCTATACTCACCTTAGATTCATAACGGTCAGTAAGGACACCCTGGTTCAGGCTACCATTCTTCATTTGGATGAGTCCAATAGATTTCTAAAAGATCTCCCTCCTTCTGTCCTTATTTCCATTCACTCACCATGGCTGCTGAAGTGATTGTTTTAAAATACAAGTTAATTCATGTGACTTTTCTGCTCAATTCCTCCAATGACTTTATCACTCGGAATAAAATCTATAGTCCTTTCAAGAGTAGGGTCAAAATCTAAGACCCTACTCTATCAGGTTGTCCCCTACCTCCAAACAGGGATCTCATTGCTTCTCTAACCTCATCTCCTACTGTCCCCTGATCATTTGTTTGCCTCTAGTAATACTGGCCCTTTTCTGTTCTTCAGGCTTACCAGACATGCCTAGACCTTGGGGCCTTTGCACTTTCTGTTCCCTCTTCTTGGTGTGTTCTTTCTGCCAATATCTATGGGTTTTGCTCCCTCATATTTTTTACCCCATGAAGCCTACCCAATCATTTTATTTAAAATTTTAAATCATTTCAACCTCTGATACTCCTCATCCCTTTCCTTATTTTTTTTCTCTTGCAAATTACTAGAATGTAAGCTTCTATGAAGTTAATGATTGTCTCTTGTTCTACTATTATATCCATTGTATCTAGAGCAGTGTTGGCCACATAGCTGGCGATTAATACATATATGTTGACTGACAATGAGGATGTTAAATTTCACCTGCTTTCCTAATTTTATCAAGCACAGACTTGCTTATACTATTGCTTTGCAGAAATTCAACCATGTTTTTTGGAGTCCATGCCTAAGGCCATAACGTCTATGAACAGATTGCCTGTCCATTCTAAAAAAGGTCACAAGTGTAGTAATTTCTACAGCTATATGCCATACCTGTGTGCCATTTTGTAAGGGAAATGGCAAGAATTTTGAGCATCTTCCCACATATGTTTTAAAATCGGTCAGGTAGGAAATAGGAGTCTGTTATCTGTACTGGTACAGATCTTTATTTTACAGCCACTCATTCCTTAGAGGAGTAATAAAGGATGACAGCAAGAGAAGAAAGATCTTTAGAGTCATTTTTGTATGATGCTTTGCCAAAAGCAACATTTATCAGGGCAGTGCACACACCACATGGAAGTTGGGGGGCCTTGGTAATGTGTGAATTTGTTACCACCACCAAATTAACTCTGCTCAATTCTGCTGTCTTTCCAATTTTACATCCTTGATTACAAATTCATAAAACTGTCCCTTCTTTTGAGCATAAATTGAACTGCTTCAAAAATATAATTGTTCATGTTTATCAAGTACCTAATTTGTTTTTGCTTGCCAGTTACTAATTACTTATAAAATATAAATGAATTGCAGGCCATATAGTCTCTGTTAAATACTAGAAGGAAAATCTTTTTGTAGGGCCTATTAATGCTGGAGCTGTAGAAAGTAACGAGCCTGGTGTTAAGCATTCCTGACATATTTTACTTCTCAACCTAGACATCTGGGAATATATATTTGACAATGGCTTACATATACATCCACAAAATGTGGCAAAATAATATATTCTGTGGAAATTGTCTTTTGAGAAGTTTTCATGCTATGAAAAGTATTTTAGCCTAACTTATTCTAGTACCACTATATTTATTGAGAGACTAAACTTCAGGAAGTCAAAGCTCTTTTCTTCATCATTTTATACCCAGGTGTATTCATTTCCTGAGGCTATTGTAACAAATTACCATAAAGTTGGTGGCTTAAAACAATAGAAATTTATTCTTTCACAGTTCTGGAGGGCAGAAGTCTGAAATAAGAGTGTCTGTAGGACTGCACTGTCTCTGGACGTTCTGGGGGAGAATCCTTGCTTCTTCCTATTTCTGGTGGTTGCCCAGCATTCTTCAGTGTTCCTTGGCTTGTGGTCCCTTAAATCCAATCTCTGCTTCTCACTTCACATTGCCTTTTCCTCTGTGTGTATGTCTATCCCTCCAAACTTCCTCTGCTTCTCTTTTAAGTACACATACCATTACATGCATACACACCAGAAAATCCAGGATAAAGTGCCTCCTCTCAAGATGCTTAACTTATACTTTCTGTAATAAAAGGTAATATTCTCTGTTTTGCATATAAGGTAATATCTATAGGTTCTGAAGATTAGGAAGTGAATACATCTTTAAGGGACAGTTTGTTTAGCCTATTACACTAAGATAGTACCTGACACATAATAGGAAGTTGATCAATCTGGTGGCATATATGACTGGAGCAAGTCTCTCTCTTTCGCTCGCTCTTCAGTGTATTTATTTACCTATTCACTTGCCCATAATAAAAACTAAGCCTTAACTGTATTTGGTGCTGTGGAGTTTTTGTGGAGGAGAGTAGGCATTGTTTAATAATTCCTTTGTTATTGAATAGATACAGTTTTGCTATTTCAGCAAATGTATTTAAATATGTATGTTGGTTACTTCTATTTCATTTGACTTATAGTTTCATTCAAAAACATTTAAGTGAACTATTTCCCATTTCTTGTTCATCCCATAGTCTTCATTATTTTCTTATATGCTGAAGTGAAAAAAAAACCCAGATTTTCTGATCATTTTAAAGCATGAAAACTTAGAATAATTACTTTAAGGGAAGAACCAAGTTATGCGTAATGAATGTTTTGGATAACATTTGAATTTCTTTAGGGTTTTTATTGAAGAAATGCTAAATTCTAAATGTCAACTGTTTTTTCAGGCTGTGGAATCTCTGAACATTCTTAGTTAATTCTGGAAAGTAGCAGAGTGCCGTCACCTTGAATTTGCTCATGACCTTGATCATGATGAAAGTTAGGATTTAAGTTATTCAGTGAAGTCCTCATTAATTTAGCCTTTCATTAAATCTTGTCATGGAACATACTCAGATTCAGTCCCTTGCAAAGCAATGGTTTCCTTTTGTTTCTCTTCATCAGTTCACATTCATGCATTATAAAATTTTGGTTTTCACTAACAATCAGGATAATTTGGTAGAGAAAGGAAGCAGCTAAAACTAATGAATAGTTAAAATATAGAATAATTCTTATGTTTGGTGTAACTGATGGAATACGGTGACTCTTAAAGGCATCTTCAACTTCCAGGAACTTTGAATACATTACTTACCTACAAATTGCTTTCTTTTTAAGTAAATACTGTAGGTAAACATTACCACAGTGATATTCTCATATTTAGAAATTCCTTAATAGTGCCTCTGAGTTATTGAGATCTGTTTTTTATTTGTTTTGCATATGCCATAATTTTTCAGCTTTATTGAAGTATAATTGACAAAATTGTAATGTATTTAAAGCGTACATCATGATGATTTGATGTGCATATATATTGTGAAATATTCCTCCTGTCTACTTAGTTAACACATCCATCAGCTCACATATTTTTGTATGTGAGAACATTTAAATTCTACTCTCTTAGCAACTTTCGATTATACAACATAGTGTTTTCAACTATAGTCTCCATATTATATATTAGGTCCTCAGACCTTATTTTTAGCTAAAAGATTATACCCTTTTACCAACCATTCTCTTTTCCCCTGACCCCCAAGACACTGGCAACCACTTTTCTACTCATTTCTATGAGTTTGATTTTTTTTTAATTCCACACATAAGTATCATGTAGTATTTCTATTTATCTGTGCGACTTATTCCACTTAGCGTAATGTGCTCAAGTGTCATCCATTATTTCTCAAATTGCAGGATTTCCTTCTCTATTGAAGCTGAATAAGATCCAGTGTGTGAGGGGTGGGTGTGTGTGTGTGTATCATATCTATTTTTATCCATTCATCCATTGATGCTTAGCTTGTTTCTATTTTTTTGGTTGTAGTGAATAATGCTGCAATGAACACGGGATTGCAGCTATCCCTTTGAGATCTTGTTTTCATTTCTTTAGGATGTACACCCAAAAGAGAGATTATTGGGCCATATGGTAGTTCTATTTTTAATTTTTTGAGGTACTTCTCAAAAAAAATGTTTTCCATAGTGGCAGCACCAATTTACATTCCCATCAACAGTACGCATGCATGAGGATTCCCTTTTCACTGCAACCTCACCACCACTTTTTATCTCTTGTTGTTTTGATAATACCCATTACAACAAGTGTGAAGTGATATCTCATTGTGGTTTTGATTTGCATTTCTATGATTATTAGTGATACTGAATCCTTTTTCAAATACCTGTTGGTCGTTCATATGTCTTCTTTTTTCCTTTTATGGATCATGCTCTCTTTTTTTGGTCTTTATTCTTAAAATTAATTTTTTTCTTTCAGTTTCATTAAGATATAATTGACATACCACCTGTATAAGTTTGAGGTATATAGCATAATGATTTGACTTACATATATCATAAAATTATTAGCACAATAACTTTAGTGAATATCCATCATCTCATACAGATACAAAATAAAAAGAGAAAAATATTTCTTCTTTGTGATGAGAACTCGTAGGATTTACTCCCTTAACAACTTTCATATATAACATTAATTATATTAATTATGTTTTATATTACATCCCTAGTACTTATTTATTTTATAGCTGAAAGTTTATATCTTTTGACCACTTTCATCCAGTTCCCTCTGTCCTGACACTCTGCCTTTGGTCACCACAAATCTGATCTCTTTTTCTATGAGTTTGTGTGTTGAAGTATAATTGACCTAAACCCCTCTATATCTCCTGGTGCATAACATACTTAATATCTCTATACATTACAAAATTATCACTGTGTTAAAACTAGTTCTATTTGTCAACATATAAGAATATTACACTATTATTTATTATATTCCTCACCCTCTACAGTTCAAACACTGTAACATGTATTTGTAACTGGAAGTTTGTACCTCTTAATTTCCCTCACCTATTTCGCTCATCCCCTCCACCCCTCTCCTCTCTGTCATCCAACTGTTTTTTTCTCTGTATCTATGACTCAAGTTCTGTTGTGTTATGTTCATTCATTTGCTTTTCCTTTTTAGATTCTACTTATAAATGAAATCATATAGTATTTGTCGTTTGTTGTCTGACTTGTTAAACATAGTGTAATACCCTCAAGGTCCATCCATGTTGCAGCAAAGCCAAGATTTCATTCTTTTGTATGGCTGATATTCCATTGTATATGTGTGTATACACACATACCACATTTTCTTTATCCATTCATCTATCCATAGAGACTTAGGGCTGCTTTCATATCTGGACTACTGTAAATAGTGCTGCAATGAATATAGCAGTACACATAGCTTTTTGAATTAGTTTTTTAGGTTTTTTTGGATAAATATCCAAAAGTGGAATTATTAGATGATATAGTTGTTCTATTTAAAATTTGATCTCTTTTTCTATGAGTTTGTGTGTTTAAGGAAACTCCATACTATTTTACTTAGTGGCTGTACCATTTTACACCCCTACCAACAGTACATGAAGATTCTTTTCTTATGGGCCTCCTCAACACTCGTTTCTTGTCTTTTAGGTAATAGCCATTCTGATAGGTGTAAGGTGGTATCTTGTTGTGGTTTTGATTTGCATTACCCTGATGATTAGTGATACTGCGCACAGTTTTATGCCTGTTGGCCATCAGTATGTCTTTGGAAAAATGTATATTCAAATTATCTCCCTTTTTTTTTTTTTTTTTGTCTTTTTAGGGCCACACATGTGGCATATAGAAGTTCCCAGGCTAGGGGACAAATTAGAGCTGTAGCCGTTGGCCTATACCACAGCAACTCCAGATCCAAGCCACATTTGCAACCTACACTACAGCTCACGGCAACACTGGATCCTTAACCTACTGAGCAAGGCCAGGGATCAAACCTTCATCCTTATGGATACTCATTAGATTCATTTCCACTGAGCCATGATGGGAACTCCTCTTCCTTTTTTTCTTTTAATGGAGGTTTTTGTTTTGTTTTGTTTTTGGTGTTGAGTTGTATGAGTTCTTTGTATGTTTTGAATATTAAACTCTTATCAGAGCATTCGCAAATATATTCTTCCATTCAGTACACAGCCTTTTCATTTTGTCAAGAGTTTATTTCACTGTGCAAAGGCTTTTTAGTTTGATGTAGTTCCATTTATGTTTGATTTTATTTGCCTAGCCTGAGGAGACAGACCAAAAAAAATATTGCTAAGACTATTTTCAAAGAGTGTATGCCTTTTTTTTCTAGGAGTTTTATGGTTTAAGGTCTTACATTGATGTCTTTAATCCATTTCAAAATGGATCTTAAGATTATTTTTGTATATAGCAGGAGAACTTAGTCCAGTTTGTTTCATTTGTATGTAGCTGTCTAGTTTTCCTAACCCAAAACTATTTATTTAATAGTATGACATTTCCCCATTGTGTATTCTTGACTCTTATGTCACAAATTAATTGACCATAAAAGTATAGGTTTATTTTGGGCTCTGTATTCTGTTCCATTGATCTGTGTCTGTTTTGGGGATATTACCATACTGTTTTGATTACTCTAGTCTTATAGTATGGTTTTAAATCAGGAAGTATGATACTTCCAGCTTTGTTCTTCCTTCTCAAGATTGTTTTGATTACTTGAAGCACTTTCTGTTTCCATATGAATTTTAGAATTATTTGTCCTTGTATTCTGGAAAATACTATTAGTACTGTAATAGGGATTGCATTGAATCTGTAGATTGTCTTGAGTGTGGTAATTTTTGCAATATTATTTCTTCCAATTCATGAACAAAGTATTCTTTTCATTTGTTTCTGTCATCTTCACTTTCATCAGTGTCTTAGAAATTTCCTAGAATAGGTCTTTCACTTCCTTAAATTTATTTCCGGATATTTTATTCTTTTTGATATTCTTTTTTATTGTAAATGGGATTGTTTTCTTCCTTCCTTCTTTCCTTCATTCCTTCCTTCCTTCCTTCCTTCCTTTCTTTCTTTCTTTCTTTCTTTTTTTCTCTTTCTTTCTTTCTTTCTTTCTTTCTTTCTTTCTTTCTTTCTTTCTTTCTTTCTTTCTTTCGTCTTTTTAGGGCTGTACATGCAGCATATGGAGGTTCCCAGGCTAGGGTTCCAATCGGAGCTATGCCCTCTGGCCTGAGCCACAGTCACAGCAATGCAAGATCCGAGCTGCCTCTGTGACCTACACTACAGGTCATGGCAACACTGGATCCTTTACCCACTGAGCAAGGCCAGGGATTGAAACTGTGTCCTCATGGATACTAGTCAGATTCGTTTCCGCTAAGCCACAATGGGAACTCCGAATTGTTTTCTTAATTTATCCTCTGGTAGTTTGTTGTTAGTCTATAGAACCACAACAGATTTCTGTACATTTATTTCATATCCTGCAAATTTACTGAATTCATTGATGAGTTCTAATTGTTTTTTGGTGGCATCTTTAGAATCTTCTGTATATAGTATCACGTAATCTACAAACCTTGACAGTTTTACTTCTTCCTTTCCAATTTGGATTTCTTTTATTTCTTTTTCTTATCTGATTGTTGTGACTAGGGCTCTCAATGTTATACTGAATAAAAGTGAGGAGAGTGGATATCCTTGTCTTCTTAATTTTAGAGGAAATTCTTTCAGCTTTTCACCATTAAGATGTTAGATGTAAATTTGTCACATATATCCTTTATCATGTTGAAATATGTTTCTTCTCTACCTACTTTGTTGTGAGTTTTTGTCATAAATGGATGTTAAATTTAATCAATAGCTTTTTATTCATCAGTTGAGATGGTCATATGATTTTTATTCTTCAATTTGTTAATGTGGTAGATCACACTGTCTTATTTGTTGATACTGAACCCTACTGGTATCCTTGGGACAAATCCCAATTGATCAGGTATGATTCTTTTAATGTATTATTTATGTTAGTTTGTTGAGGATATGTTCATCAGTGATGTTGATTTGTAATTTTCTTTTTTTGTGGTGTAATTATCTGGTTTTGGTATCAGGGTGTTGCTGGCCTCATAAAATGAGGTAGGAAGTCTTCTATTCTCTTGAGTTTATGCTATAGTTTGAGAATGCATTAGGGTTTTTTTGTTTTTTTGTTTTTTTGTTTTTTGTCTTTTGTCTTTTGTCTTTTTGTTGTTGTTGTTGTTGTTGTTGCTATTTCTTGGGCCGCTCCTGCGGCATATGGAGGTTCCCAAGGCTAGGGGTTGAATCGGAGCTGCAGCCACCAGCCTACGCCAGAGCCACAGCAATGCGGGATCTGAGCCGCGTCTGCAACCTACACCACAGCTCACGGCAACGCTGGATCGTTAACCCACTGAGCAAGGGCAGGGACCGAACCCGCAACCTCATGGTTCCTAGTCGGATTCGTTAACCACTGCGCCACGACGGGAACTCCGCATTAGGGTTTTTTTAAAAGATGTTTGATAGAAATTACCTAAGAAACCATCTGTTCCTAGAGTTTTGTTTGGAGTTATTTTTATTACTGATTCAGTTTCATTACTGGTCACTTGTCTATTCATATTTTCTATTTCTTCCTGGTTCAGTCTTGGGAAATTGTACATTTATTGGAATTTATTTCTCTAGATTGTCCATTTTATTGGAATATAATTTTTAATAGTAATTTCTTATGATCTTTGAATTTTTGTGATAATGGTTATAACCTATTTTTCATTTCTGATTTTGTTTATATAGATTCTCTCTTTTTCTTGATGCTTCTGTCTAAAAGTTTATTAATTTTGTGTTTGTCTTTTCAAAGAACCAGCTCTTAATTTCATTGATTGTTTCTATTTTTTTTAGTCTCTATTTCATTTATTTTCACTCTGATCTGTGTTATAACTTTCCATCTACTAACTTTGGGTTTTGTTTTTTTCTATTTTAACTAGTTCCTTTAGGTGTATTGTTAGGTTGTTTGAGATTTTTCTTAGTTCCTGACGTAGGCCTATATCACTTAAAGTTCTCCTTTAGGACTACTTTCGCTGCTTCCCATAGATTTTTGGATCCTTATGTTTCCCATTTCATTTGTCTCTAGGTAGTTTTTGATTTGCTCTTTGATTTTTCAGTGATTCATTTGTTGTTTAGGAACATATTGTTTAGCTTCCACATGTTTGTATTTTTTTCAGTTTTTTTTCTTATGGCTGATTTCTAGTCTTGTAGTGATGTGTTTGGAAAAAAATGCTTGATATGATTTTAATCTTCTTAAATTTGTTGGAGCTTGTTTTGAGGCTGAGCCTGTGATCTATCTTTGAGACTATTTCATGTGTACCTGAAAAGAATATGTATTCTGTTGGTTTTGAATATAATGTTTTATATGTATTTGTTAAGTCCATCTAATGTGTTGTTTAAGGCTACTGTTTCCTTATTGATTTTCTTTCTGGATGCCCTGCCCATTAATGTAAATGGAACATTAACTTTCCCTGCTATTATTGTGTTACTGTCAGGTTCTTTCTTTATGTTTGTTATTATTTCCTTTAAGTATTTAGTTGTTTCCATGTTGGGGGAATACATATTTAAAATTGTTATATATTTTAGTTGGATTTATCCCTGTATCATTATATAATGACCTTCTTTGTCTTTTTTTTTATAGTCTGTGTTTTAAGGTGTATTTTGTCAGACATAAGTATTGCTACCCCAGCTTTATTTTGCTTTCTTTATATGAGGTACTTTTTTTACATTCCTTCAGTATCAGTCTTTGTATTAAGATCTGAAGAGAGTCTCATGTAGGCAGTATATAGATGGACCTTGGTTTTTGTTGTTGTTGATTTGGGTTTTTTTGTTTGTTCTTATCCACTTAAAACTCTAAGTCCAATGATTGGAGCATTTAGTCAATTTACATTTAAAGTAATTATTAATAGGTGTGTACATATTTCCATTTTGTTAATTGTTTTGAGGTGTTTTTGTAGTTTTTTGTTTTTGTTCCTTTTTTGTTTTATTGAAGTATAATTGATTTGTAATGTTGTGATAATATCTGTTATGTAACAAAGTGATATAATTATACACATACACACATTCATTATTTTTCAAATTCTTTTCCAATATAGATTATCATAGAATATTGAATAGAGTTCCCTGTGCTATGTAGCAGGTCCTCATTGGGCAGATATTCCATATACCACAGTGTGTGTATGCCAATCCCAACCCCCAGTCTGTCCTTGCCTCACCTGTCCCATTTAGTAACCATAAGTTCGTTCTCAAAGTCTATGAGTCTGTTTCTGTTCTGCATATAAATTCATTTGTATCATTTTTATTAACTCTCTTCCTTTGTGTATTCTGTTTGGACTCCTTTCTCTTTTTTTGTATATGTATCTATTACAGACTTTTGGTTTGTGGTTACCATGAGGATTATATATAGTAATAAATACTATATATGTATGTGCGTGTATGTGTGTGTATATATATATTTTGTTTGTTTGTTTGTTTGTTTAACAGCTGCACCTGTGGCATGTGATGTTCCCAGGCTAGGGGTTGAATCAGAGCTGCAGCTGCAGGCCTACACCAAGCCACAGCAACAACAGTCCAAGCCATATCTGAAACCTACACTGTAGCTTGTAGCAATGCCGAATCCTTAACCCACTGAGTGAGGCCAGGTATTGAACCCACATCCTTATTGACACTATGTCAGTTTCTTAACCCACTGAGCCACAACAGGAACTTCCCATATATATGTTTTTTTAAGTTGATGATCCCTTAAGTTCAAAAGCATCGCGTCAACCTTACGCTTTTACTTCCCTACCCCATGTTTAATGTTTTTGATGTCATATTATACCACCTTTTGTTTTGTGTATCCTTTAACTACTTACTGTGAATATACATAATTTTACTACTTTTGTTTTTTACCTTCCTAGTAGCATGATAATGATCCTGGAAAGACTGGCCTGATGGGCGGTGGCAGTTCACAGGTCAGCTTTCTGGGGGGCCTGGGAGGGGCTGGAGTGTGTGCCACCCCCCTGTTTGGTGGGACTCTGTCCCCATATGCATAGCTGCTCAGCCTCGTGTGTCCTGGGATTGATGCTGACCACCTCGTGGGCAGGGTTAATTCTCAAAGCTCATAGTAGAGAGGACTCCAAAATGATGCTTCCCAGCACAAATGTCCTTGTGGTAGAACAAGTCCCCATAAATGGCTGCTACCAGCATCTGTGTCCCCAGGGGAAGTCCCAGTGGCCCTCCCCCCACCCCGCCTCTGGGAGGCTTCTCCAAGATCAAAAAATTGGTCTGACCCAGAATTTGTAAGTTACTGTCTCTGCACTGGATCATGGATTGCGTAAGATTTTGCGTGCACCTTTAAAGAGCAGAGTGTCTATTTCCTATAATCCTCCACCTCTCCCATATGCAATCCCCTCTGGTCTATAAAGCCAGATGTTCTTGGGACTCATCTTCCCAGTACAGGACCCCTGGGCTGGGAAGGCTGATGTAGGGCTTTGACCCTTTGCTTCTTTGGGGGGAATTCCTGCAATTGTGATTATCTTCCCATTTGTGGTTTGACTACCCAGGGGTGTGACTTGACTACTGCATCTCTGCCCCTCCTACTTTCCTTGTGTCATTCCTTTGTATCTTTAATTGTGGAAAATCTCTTCTGCTAGTCTTCTGGTCATCCTTTTCACTTTTAACTGCTACATAGCATTTCACTATATTTCTGTTACATTTGGCATAGCTTATTCCCTAGTATTGGGCAAGATATTCCTTCCAAGATATTCTTCAAAACAACACTGTGATAAACCTCCCTTGCATGTTGCCCTATGAACCTTTATTTGAATTTCTTTGAGTTTTCTGGCTCATAAGACATGTACATAGCTAATGTCATTAAATAGATCTAGAATGCTCTCCAGAATGCTTTTGTTAGTGTAGATGAGTGTGGTAGTACATAAGATAGGTACTGATATTATCTGACTTTCTATTGATATTATCTTTCTAAATCTGTCAGTCCTACTGATATAAAGGTACATCATGTAGCTATTTTAATTATGTTGCTCTAATTCAAAAAGGTTAAGTATTTCTTAATATGTCAACCATTTTATCTCATTCTGAAAATTATTTATTCATACCCCTTTTAAAATTGGATATTCTGTCTTTGTTCTGTTGTTTTATAGGAATTACTTGTGTGTTCTTAATGTAAATCCTTTTCTGGTTTTAGATGTTGTGTATGTCTTCTGTCACCTACCTGTTAGCTTTTGAATGGTGTTAACTTTCTTTCAAATGAAATTCTTATTTGGGTGAGGTGATAGTCATGTTGCTTATTTTCCTATTATTTAGCATGCTTTTTAACTCTTGCTTAAGGAGTCTTTACCCAGTGTCAAGATCACAGAGATATTTTCCTATAATTTTTCTTTATTATCTTTATAGTTTTGTCTTTGTATTATGTAGTTATTTCATTCATTTAGAGGTTTTTTTTTTATTTTTCAAACTCGTGGGCTAGAGATCAACTTTATTCTTCTCCATGGAGTAAACCACTTTCACCAGGTCATTTAGTAAATAGTTTTCCTTATTGATTTGTTATACCACTTCTGTTCTGTTTGTCTCTCAGTTCCTTAAAAAATTTTTTTATTATATTGGCTTTATGATTTCTTAATACATATGAGGGTAAAATTCCCACCCTCCTTTTAGGTATTCTTTTCATAAGTGTTTTTACTTGTAGACTTTTCTTATTTCATGTAAAGTGTAAATCAGATGGTCAGCTTTCTAATAAAATACTGCTAGAATTTTATTAGAATTGCATTGTTTATATATTATTATATGGCAAATCAACATTTTTTTATATTGCTCTGTCTTATGACCACAGCAAATCTCTCATTTTTTTTCCAGGACTTTCTTTAAAGTATAGTCGTCCTTAAGTATCCATAGAGGATAGGTTCCAGGAGCTCCACATATACCAAAATCTGCAGGTGCTCAAGTTCCTTATGTAAAATATGTTGTATATGTAAAATAGGTTATATAGTTGACTCTTTATAATCTCTATCTGTGGTTGTGAAATCCATCAATATGGAAGGCCAACTATACATTTATTGAAAAAAATCCATGTATAGGTGGACCTGCAAAGTTCATACCTGTGTTGTTCAAGAGTTAATAGTAAATGCAGTAATGTATTTTCCCTTGCTATGGGTGAGATTGGTCCCAATACCCACCACAGATACCAAAAATCCACAGATGCTCAAGTTCCATAGTCAGTGTTTCACATCCGTAGATTCAACCAAACTTAGATTGTAAACATAGTTCATAATCCACTTTGGTTGAATCTGCAGGTTTGGAACCCACAGATACTGAGGGCTGACTGTTCATTGAAAAAAAATATGTATATATGAATCCATGCAATTCATATGCATGTTGTTCAAGGGTCAACTGTACATCAAAATTAATAATATTTTTAGAAGATATTCTTTGTGCTATAGCAGGAATAGATTATAGGAGTAAGAGTGCAAGTGGGAAACATCTAAGGAGATTGTTGCAAGAGTCTTGGAAAGTGATGATGATTAGTGTCTTGGACTAATGCTGTGGCAGTGGAAATAAAAGGACAGATTTAACATTCATTTTGATGGTGGAGACAGAATAACTTTTCAGGAATTTACATGAATGAAGCAATTATGATGAATTTACACATGTTTCCAGATCAGGCAACATGATAAATACGTAGTGCCATTACTGAATAGGGCAGCAGCTTAGCATGGACCAGGGTTAACAGAGGGAATATTAGACATAGCATATAGACTGATTATTTTTAAGGTGGGGTGAAGACACTTTGTGTACCATACTTAGTCAAATGGAACACATATGAAATTATAGATTTATAAAGCCTTGAAACTGCTAAATCAAAGTTATAAATATAATGTTGTATTATTCTTTTATTAATTTCTAAGCAGTATTTCTCATACCTGATCTTTGTTTTCTGCATCTAAACAACTGAGATAGTGGGAATCTTATGGGTATTAAATTAGAAATTTCTAAGTTTGAATTCCAGATCTCCCATTTTCTAGCTTCTTGAACTTGGGAAAATTATTCACCTTTTCTGAGTTTTTTTTCCTTGTCTTTTAAGTCTTTACAGTGGTATATATTTCATACAATCCTTGTGAAGATTGAATGAGAAGTTAGTCACAGCACATGTTTGTCATCAAACATGTTTCCAATCTGTCTCATCGTCTTGCTTCCATAGATGATATCAAGCTAATAACATAGTAGTACTATTGTAACTTCTAACTAACAAGGCAATAATACTGTGATTCTTGATATCTTACTTCCTATACAACAGGAGGTTTCATTTTATACAATTATGTACATTTTATAAAATGTGCATTTTTCCAAAATAAAATCATTTTCAAATAAATTGCAGATGATAATTTAATGAAATCCTATTATGAACCATATTATAAAATGAAAAGCCACTCTCATTCATTTATTCCTTTTCCCCTGTTGTCATGTGGTTGTCATTTCATGAATATGGTTTTTATTATAAATAAATCTCTTTTTTAAAAGATAATATACAGGCAACTTAGAAATATATATATCAAAACACATCATCCTTTACAGAAAATTTAAAAGTAAATCTTAAGACACAAAGGGCAAATAATCCACTGTTACGAAATTTAATTTGGGACTTGTTGAGAAAGGAAGAATGCATTTACTTATTGCAGGTACTTATTATGACAGATTCCATCACACCGTAGCAGTATTTTAAGTCATTTATTCCATGCTGTGCTGTCATCTGTGATAACTAGAAATGCATATTGCTCCATGACAAGTTTAAAAAATGAATGACCATTATTTTGAGTAAAAAAATTTTTTTCCTCTTTTTGCCGTTTCTACGGCTGCTCCCGTGGCATATGGAGGTTCCCAGGCTAGGGGTCTAATTGGAGCTGTAGCCATCAGCCTACGCCAGAGCCACAGCAATGCCAGATCCGAGCCTCCTCTGCAACCTATACCACAGCTCACGGCAACGCCGGATTCTTAACCCACTGAGCAAGGCCAGGGATCGAACCCGCAACCTCATGGTTCCTAGTCAGATTCGTTAACCACTGAGCCACGATGGGAACTCTCCTTGAGTAACAATGTTATCAAATTGTGTGTTCTGTTAAATCTCAAAATGAGAATTTATTATTTTAAAAGAAGTTGATGGAGACGGATAATGTCAAGTGTAAGAGGGTTTAATTAGTGGCATTTTAAATGTTTGTTTTGTAAAAGTAATAGATTTCAGAAGTTTTAGAAAGCTGGAAAGTAGAAATATACATAAAAGAACAAGAAAGAATACAAGTAGTTAGTATTAGTATTTTACATGCTCTTGCAAGTTTTCCTGAGTTGTTTTATACAATTTAGATAATCCCTTATATGTGTTTCTGCATCCTGGTATTTATTCTTAAATTTATAAAAATTGAATATATTCACACTGTTAAAAGTTATTTTTACACATTTTAATGGTGTCAGAGATTCCATTAAATGTATATAGCCTAATTTATTTAACAAGTCAAGGATTTTAGGGCATTAGAGTTGTTTACAATGTTTGCACTTTTACCAGTTAACTGTTATTGGTCTGTGCAGTATACATCCTTTATTTGGGGGCACATTTCTAATAACCGTATATCCTAACTTCATTCCTGTGTGAAGTTAGTTTTGCAACCCATGCCAAATATTAACTTGGTAGTAAAAGCTTTTGTGGTAGGTATCTTGCTCATGGAATGCCCTTTGCAAATATTCATTGAATATACGAGAAGTACAGTAACCTTTCCATTCTCTCTATCCTTCAGCCTTCAGATTGTGTACTACACTCAGATCTCAAGAAAGTATTCCCTAGATCTTTTCAGGAATGAAAACTTCTTGATTTTATTTATTAAGCAGTCTCACACTCCATATGTAACTTAACATGTTTCTGCCTTATTAATAGGATTATTTTAAGAGTTATTTGGTTACCCACATAAAATGACAGAATTCTTTTACCAAATAGAATTTTTTAAATGCATAAGAAAGTTGATTAATCACCTTTGTACTAGACTCCATTATTGCCCAACCCTTCAGAGTTCTTTTTTTCTGCGGATGTCTTCCAGGAATAGACAAAAACATTTGTGGAAGGGAGTTCCCATCCCAGCACAGCGGAAACGAATCTGACTAGGAACCATGAGGTTGAGGGTTTGATCCTTGGGCTCACTCGGTGGGTCAAGGATCCGGCGTTAACATGAGCTGTGGTGTAGGTTGCAGACATGTTGCTGTGGCTGTGGCTTAGGCTGGCAGCTACAGCTCAGATTAGACTCCTAGCCTGGGAACCTCCATACGCCACGGGTGTGGCCCTTAAAAAAAAAAAAGACAATATATATATATATATATATATATATATTTGTGGAAAGGAAACTTATATATGCAGATATTTACACGACCTCTTCTTGCCTTGGATTGTCTGGTTGTAACGCTTCCCTCAATTATGTATGCTCTTGCTAAGCCATTTAGCATTGGACTATAGATTGAATGAAAAGTGTCTAAGCATCCCTCTTCACTAAGATTCCCAGCCTGTATCCCACCAACACTGATGTCTTTCTCCACCCCAGAAATGTATTGAGAACCTAGGAAGCTTCTGTCTGGATTTTCCAGACTTACTATTTAGAGGGGCCTAAGAAGAAATTATCTGGATGGAAGGTAGACTAAAGGGCTTGTCTTATAGCTGCATTTACATAAAAAGTGCACAGGTTTTACCTAGTCTGTATATTTATCTCAGAGGGCTTGAGGATACAGTGATAGAGATATTGAATTGCTTTAACCATATATCCCCTACCACTCCTTGGTTTTACTACTGTGCAAAATCAACAAATTTAACCACTATGTTAGACTTGTTATAACTACTAAATATATTTAACTCCTTGTTATAACTACTAAAAATCTATAAAACATGGAGATGCTTTTCTGTTAAGTCCAGGTTACTCATGTTGTTGAAGTAGATCTTTATTAGATTAAATCTCAAGTCAAGAATACTAGTCATATTGAAGGAGTTGGGAAGGAAGGGAAAGGATCTCTCCCAGGATGGTGAGGGAACTACAGTAAGAGAACACTGGATCTAGGAAACATGAATTTTAAGATTTTAGAGGTACATTTTACAATCTTTACTTTGTATAATGATATATATTCAACATAATTAAAATAAAGCAATAAAGAGACTTGTTAAGGTATGGAAGAGAACTTTTAAATGAAACCTTTGGAATGCATGTTTTGGAGTATGTCAAAATATTTTTTCTCAGCTGGAATTAATTTATAAAATTAACAAAATATCCTCCCAAGTATTGCAGAAATAGGAGGAGAATAATTAAACTTGAACTGAGAAAAATAGAAAATGTCCTTTGATACCTCTCAAAACCTGTACTTTCCAAATTGAGTGAGAAGACATGTAGATCAATAGCGAAAATATTCCCTAGTTGAAAAATTTTATGTGGAGATGGATATCTCATGACTCCAGAACACTCTGTTTCCTGTTGCCCATTAATGAAACCTGAAAGAAAAGAATAAGACCTATGAAGCAGAGAGGGATCCAAGAGGCTGACTGAGAGCAGAAGGCAGAGTAGGAAGGACCACTTGACATTCCTATGACTGAGACTGCCTTAGGTTGCTCAATCAAGAATTTTTCTCCATTGGTAACATCTGCCCTCCTCCAATACTGGCTAAAAGAACTAAGTAACAGTTCAGTAAGATGAACTCAGGTTATGCTGTGGCCAAGAATCCGGCTTATTGTGATCTCTAATTCTTCCTATATTTACATCTCGGAATTCGTATTTTACCCTAATACCTACCTTCACTTTTTATGTGGAAGGAATCGAAATTCTGTTTGCTGCATGCAAGAATTGGGAAGGGAAACTTTAATAGACACAATACCTTCTCCTCTTCTCCCATCTCCCATGGAACTGTAGATGGATATTATAAACTAGAGAAGAAAATGTAATATTTAAATGAGCTATTTTAAAAAGGTTTGGTAATCTCTGGTGTTAGCTGCAATTTCTTGAAAATCTCCCAGACAATAGATCTCTGAATGATTAATGTAGAATTTGTGAGAACCCACATCAAAATCTACCTAAATTACTCTATCAATTTTACATCTGCTAGTGAGTCTTAAGTATCTTTCCAGTCTATGTGCTTTGTTTTCTTTTATTTTTCTGCATATCTCCAGTCTTGTCTAGGGGGGTGAAAATCACACATGTATTCAGTAAGGAAAAACTGACAACCGTTCTATAAATCACTGTTTCAGGGTTGAAACAGGTAGATGGCATCTCTGCCTTTTTCCCTCAGGGTATTTTTGTGCTCCTGGGATATCATGTCCCCTTTGATTGAGTGGCTCACCACTCATGTTCTATGCTATCACCAGAAGGCTATGCCACATTGCCTGGCACAATATTACCTCTATTCTTTGGGTGCTACTTCTTTCCAGCAGCTGGGAAGGCATCTTGCTTTTGTCAGCTGTTTCTTTGAAATGGGTCAAGTAGAACTGAGCTGCCTAAGAGCAATGGTGGTGTCATTCTGTATTCTTGCAAGGGCCCTAGTCTGGGTTTGAGAGGTGGGGGATTGCTGAGACTTGTTTGAATACTCTGCAAAAGAAGAATGAGTAAAGGTTAGACAGAACCCTCCTCCTTCAACAGAGGCTAGATCAAAAACTTCCACCCTGCTGACAGGGGTAGTGTGAAAATTTCTTTATTGGTTCTCATAGCAATTCCTCTTCTGTTGCTGTACAGAGCTGGAGAATCTCTGTGTCTCCTCCATGTCAGGTAGCCTGGTGATTTTTTCAAATAGTTCTTGTCTGGTGCATGGTGAGCAATACAGTTTACAACAGTGTATAGATGTGTAAATGTATATGTAACTGAAGCAAAAATTTCATGAAACGCTTACTTAATGTGAGTCTTTCTGCTGTTTTATATCATATCCTAATCTATTAAAAATCTGCTTGTGACCCACACACCTGATTTTCAAACCTACCAATGGATTGCCATCCACAAAAGAAAAACACCAATCTAGTCTACTAACAGTTTGACCATAAATGATTTCTTTTTTGTGTATTTATCATTTACCTGTTTTCTTAATGGAAAAAATTTGATTTTCAATTGCTGTGAAGACAACTAGACCCTATATGAATTGCTGTTTAAAATCCAACAAGTGGAGTTCCCGTCATGGCTCAGTAGTTAATGAATCTGACTAGGAAACATGAGGTTGTGGGTTTGATCCCTGGCTTTGCTCAGTGGGTTAAGGATCCAGCGTTGCCATGAGCTGTGGGGTAGGTTGCAGACGTGGCTCGGATCCCGCATTGCTGTGGCTCTGGCGTAGACCAGTGGCTACAGCTCCAATTCAACCCCTAGCCTGGGAACCTCCATATGCCATGGGAGTGGCCCGAGAAATGCAAAAAGACAAAAAAAAATTAAAATTAAAAAAATAAAATAAACTCCAACAACTAAGAAAGGTAATATTCTATGTTTCCTATATTTTTTACACATATAAGAGAGGGAGTGTGATAAAGTGAAAAGACCACTGGATTGGTAGTGTCAGTTCTGGATCTGACACTAGCTTCAAGACCTTTAGCAAGTCACATCCCTTCCCTGGGTCTCAATTTCTTCAACTGTAATATGAAGGGACTGGAATATAAGTGATTTATGAGGTCTATTTCTGGTAGAATCTATGCTTTTATGTCACTTCTTTCAGAGAATTGTTATTATGATGGCGAGAGATAATATATATGGTAAGTCTATGTAAGATTTTGTAATTCTCATCTGTTTATAACAAACAGTGCCTGAGTACTGTGCCAGATAGGTGAGGGACTAAGAAAATGTAGTAAGCAAATATACTGGCAAAAATAACAGTATCTGGAGTTCCCTCATGGTTGAGCAGGGTATAGATCTGTAGATCTGGCATTGTCACTGCTATAGGTCTAGTTACAGCTGTGGCATGGGTTTGATCCCTGGCCTGGAGATGTCCACATGCTGCTATTGCAGCCAATAATAACAAAAACAACAACAACAATAGTATCTGAGCTCATAGAACTCTGCTTTACAAATCCAAGCTGCAAGGACTCTTGAATTTAGATCATAGTGTAAGGCATTAGTTTACTGTCTCTGAGTACCAGTTTTTAAAAGACTGGAGATAGAATCATGTAATCACAGTGTCAAATATAGAAAAGTACTCATAGATTATTTAATTCATAGTGCACAATAGTGTGGTCCAGATATTCTAGACTTGGCAAAGAAATGCAAAGTAAAATGTCAACATGGAATGGACTTAGTCTGCAGAGTAGATGAATTCAGAAAAATTTTAAGCACTTAATACAAACCTAGCTTTAATGAAATCATCAATAAGTTGATTTAGGAGCTGAGAAGTAAAATTCTTTGATTTTTAGAGTTTGGGAGAATACTTTATAATGATACATTATTTTTTCTTTTGAACTAAGTCCATAATAGGTACTTAACTATATGAGTAGACTTAAAAGTTTGATCTCTTTGTTGATGAGAGGTCCTGCAGCTTTTACAAGCAAAGCTGATCACTTTATAGTGTCAGTGAACAGTGTTCAAATGAACCTTGACAGACCTATGGAATGATAAGAAAATTGGTCTCTTATACTCTATAGGAAGACCATTCCATATGAATGCAACAAGTACGTATGTAAGGTCTACTGGAGACAGACTCTGGGTACAGATATATTTGACAGAGCCTTTTTACTTCCTGTGACTTTTTTGGAAATGACTATTATCACACCTTTGTAGTCAAGGTGAGAGTTGATGGACCACTCAGAGTTAGTAAATGTGCTGAATTAATTAGAAGCCAGGGCTTTTCAGCAAAAGTTCTGACACTTTCCATTAAGATTCAAACTAAACTTATATATTTATGACAAAATGGAGTGCTTAATAATTGTTGGGAAGGATTTTAATTTCTTGATTACTCATTCTAAAGAAAACAAACAAGTTTATGTCTGCAGGAAGAAAGCCTCCTCTGTGAGAAATAAACCTATACATTCTCCTTTAAGCTGCATTACTTAACTTATAGACTTTACCTGAATTAACCCACTGTTTTAACATAATATACACATGACTATGATTAAAAATGTATATGTAGTTCGTTTATGAGATCAGGATCTCCATTTCCCATATTATAAATCTGTGGCCCTAGAGCCATTTGCTTCTAATTTCTTGGAAGATTAGGTACTACAATATAGGGGCCAGCAAACTATGGCCAGTCATTTGTTTTTGTATAAACAAGCACACCCATTTATTTATGTATTGTCTATGCTTTAGCTTTGCAATGATAGAGCTGATCAGTAGCAACAGAACCTAAATGGCCCCAAAGCATAAAGCATTTATTATCTGGCCCTTTATAGGAAACGTTTGAATGACTCTGGCTGTAACCAGAGCTATAGCAGTGATAATGCCAAATCTGCACCCTGCTCAACCATGAGGGAACTCCAGATACTGTTATTCTTGCCAGTATATTTGCTTACTAAAGTATAGTTGATTTACAGTATTGTGTAAGTTTCAGATGTACAGCACAGTAAATCAGTTATATATATATATATATATATATATATGTGGTGTGTGTGTGTGTGTGTGTGCGTGCATGTGCGTACACGTATATATCCTTTTTCAGATATTTTTCCTTAAAACAGCATGGAATAACCAAGTCAATCCTTTTTTTTTATGGCCGATAATTCCTCCATCTGGGTTCATTATCTGATTCCCTCCTATCTCTTGATTGGAAGCAAATATGTTGAGTCATTTTTTTAACTATTGAAGGAAAAGTGCTTTAAACTATGATTTTTATATATCCAACCAAAATGTCATTCAAAAGTGACTAGTAAAAATATTCTCACATGCAGAGTTCCCATTGTGGCTCAGTGGTAATGAACCTGAACAGTATCCATGAGGATGGGGGTTTGATCCCTGGCCCCACTCGGTGGGTTGAGGATGTGGCCTTGCAGTGAGCTGTGGTGTAGGTCTCAGACATGGCTCAGTTCCCTCATTGCTATGACTGTGACGCTGGCTGGCAGCTGCAGCTCTGATTTGACCCCTGGCCAGGGAACTTCCATATGCCATGGGTGCAGCCTGTAAATAAATAAATAAATAAATAAATAAATAAGTATATATATATATGTGTGTATATATATATACACACACACATATATATATTTACTCTCACATGTACAAAACCTCATAAATTTTATTATGCAAAGGCAAACGTTAAAAACATGAAGTACATGAACTAAAACAGATTCAAATCCAGAAGATGCGAAAAGAGAAATATAAATTAATAGTGATCAAATACCTTGGTAAATTTCATCATTATCATCTAAGTTAAAATCATTCATCTCTTCATGTATTTATGGATGTGTGTATTTCTTCCTCTATGGAATTTCCGCTTGTATTTTTCATATTTGAAAAAGAATCTTTGGATATATTTTGCTTATTCTTTGTAGTAATCATATATTTTCTTGATGGTCCCTTTTTTTAAATGTTGTAAATACCTTCTTCCAGTTTCAGCCAAGTGCCATGGTCAAGGGAACCCAGGAGAAGCAGAATTTCCTCTAAGAGGTTAAGAGAGGCAGGTGCCATTGTTGGGGAGGGTGAGAGGAGGAGGAGCGGACTGCCATGGGTTTTTCCCTAACCCCTCAGGCTGTCTCCACAGGCCAACTCTAGTTCTTTTCCTGGAACTGACCTTTAGAGCCTGAGTCTCCATGCCCAGCCCTTGCCCGACCATCTCAGTCTGTGGTGTCAGAGGCAGTGGTGCAGATGATCTGTGCAGCTCTCACTCTGCTCTGCCCTCCTCAGTACAGCTGCTACACTTTTACTGGGGACTTTGAGGTCCCTCCATCTCAGCCGATCTCCCCATCTGTTAGGTGGCTTCCCAGGTTGTGAGTCCCTTTTCTCTTTAACAGCTCCCTCTCAGGAGTGCTAGTCCCATCCTGATTCCTTTTCTCTCTCTTTTTTCCCTTTTGTTCTACCCAGTTATGTGGAGGGGTTCTTGCCCTTTTGGGGAGTTTAAGGTCTTCTGCCAGCATTCAGTAGATGTTCTGTGTGAATTGTTCTAAAAAATATATATATTTTTTTTCAATGTGTTTGTGGGAGAAAGTATGCGCTATATCTTACTCCTGTGCCACATCTTACTCCTCTGCCATCTTGATCCTTCTCCCCCACTTATGTCATTTTAATGTATCTGAATATGACAGTGTTTTTTAAATCACCTCTCTGACACTCTAGGAATTCCTTCAATGTAAGTTTATTCAACTTTCTCTTGTTCTTGCTTTCTCTCTGGGAAATTAACAGAACCATGTCTTCAGGTATTTCCTTATGCTTATTTTTATTTGTCTTTTGTCTGAGATTTCTGTTAGCCAAATGTTGGCACTTCTACTGTCCTTTTATCTTATCAAAAATAATTTCTATTTCTATTTCCTTCCTTACTGTGTTCTAATAGTTTCTTTAGCTAAATCATTCATTCTTTCATTGTATCTTATTTTTAAATTAATTTTACATATTGTAATTTTTTCATGCCTAGATTATATTTTATGATTTTTTATTCTATTTCACATTGTTAATATCTTCCCTTATCATGTTTACAATATTTATTGTGGTGATTTATATTTTGTCTGCTCCTTCTAGTACTTCTGCTTCTGATGACATTTATGGTATATTTTAATTGTTCCTTTTTTGATGTTATTGTACTCATCAGGTGTCACTTTGATTTGGAGTGTGAGCTTATCCCCCTGCAAGTACACATGAGAGCTCTAAATCATCTATGTCAGTTTATGTGGGTTCAGTGAGAGAAAGGTGAAGCCCTATAGTGGAGAACCTAGGCATTCAAAACTACAGTTAATTCATCCTCTTTGGTATTACACTATAATGCCATTCTTCAGGTCAGCATTTTTCTTTAAAACTCTCAGTGAGAAACAACACAATGGGGAGGCAATCCCAAGAGCAGTAGTACTCAATATGTGGTCCCTGGACCAGCAGCATCATTCACCACCTGGAACTGATTAGAAATGCCAGTTCTTAGGCTTACTTGGATCCACTGATTCAGAAAGTCTGGAGCTGTGGTCCACTGATCCATACTTTAATATCACCTCCGGGTGATTCTGGCATGTACTAAATTTCGAGACCACTGCTCTAGATTTTAATCCACTAGCTCTGAGGATTTGGAAGGGGATACATGGAAAAGTCAGGCCTAAAACTAATCAATTCCTATCTGTTTATCCCATGTCTTCAGTATACCAGGGCTTCTTTGATTGTACCCAGTCGTCACTTATCTAATTTATCTTCTCAGAGCAACTTGAATAATTTTATCATCCAAACTGAAGCCATCTCATTCCCTTAATCCCAGACACATCATATAAATCCACCTTCTTTCTTCCCAGAAACTTCTGTTTTTATCTTTCTCTTGATTCCATATTTCTCATTATAGCTACTCCAAGTTCGATATTTACAAATGGAACCAGAAGGTCATGTGAAATCCGCATCTTAGCAAAAATGATAACTAACCTCTCATGAACCCCAATACATTTTCTTATGTTTTCAGTTTGCTATTTCTACTGAACTGCAGTGTTTTTGATCATCTTTGGAATGCTTGACATGGATAATATGAGGCGTTGAGTCAGGCTTTTTGGCTATAAATTCATTGAGTTAAATATTTACTAAGGACCTGCCTCTGTTCTAGGACATGAGTTTATATTCAAGACAAAATTATTGGTCTTGTGGAACTTGTGATGTGAAGGAAGAAAAACACTTTGTAACTAAAAATCCAAAGAAATCATTCATATAATATTCTATAATAATCACATGAAAATATAATCTCCATATTAATATTAGAAAAGATTTAAAAAAGAAATATCAGACATGAAAAATGTTCAACCCCACTAGAAATAAAAGCAATATTTTTAAATGGGTATCATTTTTACCTATATAATTTGCAAATATATAAGTACCAAGTGTTGACAGTGGTACATGGAACAGATAGGCTTTTACTTTACTAAGATAGTCAGCATTTTTGAAAACCTGGTCATTGAAATGTCAATAACCTTTGTCCCAATAATTCCACTTCTAGGTCACTCACTGAAGAAAAAAAATCTTTAAAAAACAAAGCCTTAAAAACAAATACAAATTTAAGATCTTCCATCTCTGGTGGAATAGTCTGGGTATGTGTTTCTGAAACACTACTTGAAACAGTAACCTGCTGGTCGGAAATATTTATTTAGGCTTCTGTGATTCAGGAAGAAACATATTTTTTTGAGTCATTAAACTTTTGGGGATTTGTTTTATTAAAGCATCTAGCATTACCTGAAATGAAACAATTTGTGAAACTTAAATTGTATGCGTAAAGCATTTAAACAGATGATACCATAAAGAAAGCCCTTAGTAAATATGATATATTATTATAAATGTATTTATGGTAGAAGAAGCATGAAAATAGTCTAACCAGCTAAAATGGAAATAATTGGGTAATGACAACACGTGCATTCAATGGGCTTTTGGGCAAATATTAAAAATTCAAAAAACATAGAAGTAAAAATCTAGAAACATGGAAAAACGTACATTATAAGAAAAATATTTGTGACCACTATGGTCTTAATTTAGTATTTAGAACTTACAGTAAAATATAATATGCAAGAATAGTAGAAAACTACTTGAAAGAAAGAGACAAAAAAGTTAACAGGCCATAGACTTTTCCTAGAACTTGGGGATTACAGGGAGGAATCTTCAGAGAACTTGTAAATAAGGTTGTATTATGAAATTTACAAATAATAGATAAAAGCAGAAACAGAATCATCTTGAGAAGAGTATCTTTTAGTCTTTCAAATTGCTATTTTTAACCTGATTGACTATATTAACATACTTTTGTAGGAAGAAATGAAACACTCTGAGGTAGGCCAGGGATTGCAGTGATTAGCCTGAAAATTTATAAAGACAAATTTAGAGAGTGTCCACTAAACCACAGTCGAAGACAGAGAGCACTAGTAAATCACTGGGAATATTCAGGCGATAATATGAAAGGGACTTTCAGCATTTCATTCTCTTTAACATCCTTATTGTGAAATGGATGAATTAGTTACCTTATCAGGATATATGAAGCATTAAATTTGATAGATGTTTTGGAGAATATTTTATATGTTATATGTTGCTGAAAAAAATAGAATGTTTGTCATTAAATTAAGAAAAATGATCCAATCTTCAAGAATGTAAAACATCTAAAAGACATATTAGTGATAAAGTGTGCTTTATAGTCAAACATATGGTCATTGTGGTAGATATATTACACAGCTAAAAATGAGAAATTTTCTGTCATTCAATTACTTTAAAACCCTTAAAGAAAGTTATTTTACCATATGTGCGTATTTTACTGTATGTGTCCTTTGTCCAAACTCTCTATCTTCTCCTTTGATCTTTATGTCTGTTTTTTCCTCAATACCATATTGTCTTGAGCTTTGTAGCTTGAAATACATTACAGTATGTCTTTTTTCTCTATATTTTTTAAAAAATGTGTTTTACTATCTTTTTTGGTTTCTAGCAGTTATACTATGATATAACTTGGTTTTATTTTTTTGTGTGTATCCTACTTGGGATTTGGTGTGATTCCTAGATAACATGGTTTGCTATTTTTGATTAAATGTGGAGGAAATTTTCTTTAATAACTCTTCAAAACTTTTATACCTTATCTGCCCTCTCCTATTCCTCTGGGTGTCCAGTTCAAAGTATGCTTCATTTCAAGATCATTTCATAGTGTTCCACAGGTCATGGAGCTTCTCTTCTTTCATTTCAATTTACTTTTCTCTATATACTTTAATTTCTTATTTTTTACTGTATATTTTAGTTCACAGAGTTTTTACAACTTGCTTTCAAGTTTATTAGTCATTTCTTGATTTGTGTCTAATCATATATTGATTGTTTTTATTTTTTCCAGCTTAAGAATTTCCATTTGATTTTGTTTCTTTTTATATTTTTCTCTCTTGAAATTCCCTATCTCTTCACCCATTATATTCTATTTTAATAAATAGAATCTTTTAATATATTTGTTATACCTACTTTATAGGTCTTGTCTGCAAATTTAACATTTAGTGTCTTGTGTGTCTGATTGTATTTTTCTGTTTCTTGGCATATTAATAATTGTATATTAGACTTTATAGCTAATACATTAGGAAACTCTGAACATTAATTTCTTGTAAGAGTTTTTAAGCAATCAAATTGAGGGTATATTACCATGAAATTTTGAAGACTTCATTTTATGATTTGTGTGAATTACTTCCTTGGTCCTTGTTCACAGTCTTCACTTCTAAGATATGCCCTTTCATGGTGTCAGTGGAAAGTCTGTGATGTTTATCATAGTATTGTCAGTTGGCATGACTCAAATTGTAAGTTCTCTTTTTTTCTGTCATGGATAGCAGCAGAATTCTATGTTCAGAATTTTCAGTTTTTTAGCTTATTTTTGTTTTTGTGCTCTGCTAAGAGATCACATTTGCAGTCAAAGAAGAAGGCTAAGGACTTGACAGAATTTAGAGGCAGATTTTGTTGCTTTCCTTTTGCATCCTTGTTTTCTAGGATTTTCCTCACAATCTGTAGTCACTCTGGCAGTCCTAAACTCTATCCTTTGCCCCTCAGGTCTGTAAGACTCTTACTTTTTGCTTGAATTCTAGTTGCCTTGCACATTTATTGAGGAGTACTCCTGAGGAAAAACCAAATAAACATTGATCTTACTCAGTGGTTACTATCAAATTGTCTCTAGATTCTATCTGATTCTTGTGTTGTTTTTGCTTGTTTGTTCACCTTTGTAAAATTGGTCCAGTCTTAAAAGTGTTATCTGTGGTAAATTTAGTTTGATACCTGCTATCTAACCATTATTGTCTTAGTTAATTCTAATAGATTTATATTCTTTGGTGAAATCCCCCATATTTTCATCTATTTTTCTCTTTATCTCTTCCTTTGTTTTCTTGATGACACTAATCAATTTTATTTTTGCTAAATTCTTTATCTAGAAACTCTAGTATTTGGATTACCTATGGGTCTATTTCTTGTTTTTTGTTACTTTTTGTTATTGTTTTGTTTTTGTGAGGTTTTTTATCTTCATTTTTAAGTTTTATCCAAGTATAGTTGATATACAATGTTGTGATAATTTCTTCTGTTAAGTGATTGTTGTACATGATCCATTCTTTTTCAGATTCTTTTCCCATGTAGGCCAACACAAAATACTAGGTAGAATTCCCTGTGCCGTACTGCAGGTCCCTGTTGGCCAATCATTCCTTATACTGCAGTGTGTATATGCCAATCACAAACCCCCAGTCCATCCCTCCCCCACCCCAACTATCGCCTTTGGAAAGCATAAGTTTGCCTTCAAATTTTGTGAGTCTGTTTCTATTCTGCAAATAAATTCATTTGTATCCTTTTTATAGATTACAGATGTAAGTGATAGCATAACAATGTCTTTCAATGTCTGACTAGCTTCACTTTGTATGATAATCCCTAGGTCCATCCATGTTGCTGCAAATGGCATTATTTCATTCTTTTTTATGACTTAACAATATTCCACTGTATATATATCTATATACCACATCTTCTCTATCCACTCCTCTGATGATGGACATTTAGGTGGCTTGCATGTCTTGGCTATTGTAAATAGTGCTGCAATGAACGTTGGATGCATGTATCTTTTTGAATTATGGTTTTCTCCAGATAGATGTCCAGGAATGGAATTGCTGGATCATATGGTAGTTCTATTTTTAGATTTTTGAGGAACAACCATACTGTTTTCCATAATAGTTGTACCAATTTACATTCCTACCAACTGTATAGGAGGGTTCTCATTTCTCCACACCCTTTATAGCATTTACTGTTTGTAGACCTTTTGATGATGGCCATTCTGGCTGGTGTAAGGTGGTACCTTATTATAGCATTTCTCTAATAATTAGTGATGTTGAACATCTTTTCATGTGCTTTTTGGCCATTTGTATGTATTCTTTGGAGAAATGTCTAGTTAGGTCTTCTGCCCATTTTTTGATTGGGTTGTTTGTTTTTTGATATTGAGCTGCAAGAGGTGTTTGCATATTTCGGAGATTAATTCCTTATCAGTCTCATCATTTACAAATATTTTCTCCCATTCTATGGGTTGTCTTTTCATTTTGTCTGTGGTTTCCTTTGCTGTGCAAATACTTTTAATTATGTCCCATTTGTTTATTTTGTTTTTATTTTTATTACTCTAGGAGGTGGATCTGAGAAGATATTGCTATGGTTTATGTCAGATAGTGTTCTGCCTGTGTTTTCCTCTAACAGTTTTTTAATATCCCATCTTATATTTAGGTCTTTGATCCATTTTGAGTTTATTTTTGTGTACAGTGTTAGAAAGTGTTCTAATTTAAAAATTTTTGTTTTTTAATTAGTAGGACTTTTTCTTGGAATGACCAATAATTTTTAAATCAATTCTGGACAATATGTTTACTAAAGCTGTTAGAAATTCCAGACTGTATTTTTCTTTCTTCTGCTAGGTAGATAAAGTGGGGTGCTGATGACCTTAATCCATTCAGGTACTTAGCTGAGTCTAACCTAGACTACAGTTTTGATTGAAGCCCTGTATAATTCTGGTTCATCTATGTCCCTTGGAGCTATCCCTTTAGAATTGTAACTGAAAATCATATGTCTACCAGTGTCTTTCTGTGCCAAGTCTTAGATTCTGCGCCTCATTTCGTCAGCACTATGAGATTGTACTTTACTTTATTATTTTTTTGGATGTTTGCATTTATTTTCTTATATTTAGCTTTAAAATCAATGTTATAATGGTCATTGTTGCATATATTTGCATATTTTTGATATTACAGAAACAGATTTTTTTAGAAAGGGTAAATTTGTGTAAAATTTTTTTACATTAAGATATAATTCAGGAGTTCCTGTTATGGCGCAGTGGTTAACGAATCTGACTAGGAACCATGAAGTTGCGGGTTCGGTCCCTGCCCTTGCTCAGTGGGTTAACGATCCAGCATTGCCATGAGCTGTGGTATAGGTTGCAGACACAGCTGGGATCCCGCGTTGCTGTGGCTCTGGCATAGGCCAGTGGCTACAGCTCTGATTCGACCCCTAGCCTGGGAACCTCCATATGCCACGGAAGCGGCCCAAGAAATAGAAAAAATAAAATAAAATAAAAATAAAAAAGACATAATTCACATATTTTAAAATTCACCTTTTTATAAGATGCAATTCAGTCTTGTAGTATAGTTAAGAATTGTGCAACCATTACCATTCTCTAGTTTTAGAACATTTAAATTCAACCTCAAAATAACCTCTGTACCTGTTACCAGACACTTGTAACCAATCGTTTATTTTAAGTCTCTATGAATTTGCCCATTCTGGACATTTTATGTAAATGAAATAAATCAGTATGTGACCTTTGAGGTCTGGCTTCTTCCACTTAGCATAATGTTTTCAAGGTCCATCTATATTGTAGCATTTATCAGTACTTTATATCTCTTGTACAGATATATGGCATTTTGTTTATTCATTCATTAGTTGATGAGCATTTAGAGTGTTTCTACCTTTTGATTATTATGAATAACACTCCTATGCATTTGAGTGTACAAGTTTATGTGCACACATGTGTTTTCAGCTCTATTTTGTATATAACTAAAAGTAGATGGCTAGGTCATACAGTATTTCTATTTAACTTTCTATGAAACTCCCACACTATTCTCTGATATCTTTTAAAAAAAATTTTATTATAGTTGATTTACAATGTTCTAGCAATTTCTACTGTACAGCAAAGTGACCCGTTATACATACATATATACATTCTTTTTCTGACAGTATCTTCCATCATGTTCCATCCTCAAACTCCCTATCCATACCACTCCCTCCTCCTCCCCTTTGGCAACCACACATCTGTTCTCCATGACCATGAGTTTGTTTCTGTTGTGTAGATATATTCTACGTATAAGTGATACAACATGGTATTTTTATTTCTCTTTCTGACTTACTTCACTTAGTATGACAATCTCTAGTTCCATCCATGTTGTTATAAATTATTTTGTTCTTTTTTATGGCTGAATAGTAGTCTATTGTATATATATACCACATCTTCTGGATTCATTCATCTGTCAGTGGACATTTGGGTTGCTTCCATGTCTTGGCTATTTTGCTGCAATGAACATGTGGGTGCATGTATCTTTTTGAATGAAAGTTTTGTCCAGATACATGCCCAGGAGCAGAACTGCTAGATTATATGGTAGTTATATATTTAGTTTTTTTAAATTTTTTTATTATTGTTGATTTACAAAGCTCTGTTGTTTTATGCTGTACAGCAGAGTGACCCAGTTATACATACATATATATATATATATATATACATGTATATATATATATATATACATACACACATATACATTCTTTTTCTCACATTATCCTCCATCATGTTCCATCACAAGTGACTAGATATAGTTCTCTGTGCTATACTATTGGACTTCATTGTTTATCCATTCCAAATGCAATAGTTTGCATCTAACCCCAAACTCCAGTCCATCCCATTCCAACATTTTTATGGGTCTATTGCTTAGCTTTTTACCTTCTTTCCCATACAGCAGCCCTCTATGTGGGTCTAGACTGTGTATTAACTCTCTTGCAACTGCTCACATTCAACAAATTTATTGTCCCCTGGGAAATGACAGTTTCTCCCATTCCAGAATAATATCCTCTCTAGTCCTTGCCATTTGAACAGCTCTTACCTACCTTTTTTGGAATAACTTTGTAGTTTTTTGGGGTTTTCTTATTGTTTTTGTTAGAAGCACTTGTGTATAATAAATCAATTTGTCCTAACTATCAGGCTATGCTTTGTTCTTATTATTTTATGTGTGATATCTTCTGATATACAGACATGTTCAAATTTAAAGTCACAAATTATATCAGTGGTTTTCCTTAGTTGATTGTGCTTTTCATGATTTAATTTAAAAAAATCTTGGGAGTTCCCATTGTGGCTCAGTGGGTTAAGAACCCAACAGACAGTGTCTCTGTGAGGATGTAGGTTTGATCCTTGGCCTTGCCCAATGGGTTAAGGATCCAGTGTTGTCACAAGCTGCAGTGTAGATCGCAGATGTGGCTCAGATCTGGTGCAGCTCTGATTTGACCCCTAGCCTGGGAACTTCCACATGCTGCAGATGCAGCCATAAAAGGAAAAAAATAGAAAAGTAAAAAAATAAAAATATAAAATAAAAATCTTGTCCAACTCTGCATGTGTTTTGAGTAGTTACTAAATAGTCAGATGATGCCACTCTGATCCTTTTATTGTACAATCAGTTCTTAACGATGATTATTTCCCAAATGTGTTTTTTATTAGGGGTTGCAAAATGTTGATTTTCTAATTTCATAATTCTCACTGCATTTAATGCCTTGGATTTACTCAATAGAATATTTTTAAATCAACTTTTGTTTTCACATTCCTTTCTCTTTTTATCCATTGGAAAGTATATTTATTTCCTTGTAAGTTCAACTATGTTAATATAAATTGTTTTAATATCTTATTCACCACAAATAACAAATACTGGAGAGGGTGTGGAGAAAAGGGTACCCACTATGGTGGGAATGTAAATTGGTATAACCACTATGGAAAACAGTATGAAAGTACCTCAGAAAACTAAATATAGAACTACCATATGACCCAGAAATCACACTCTTGGGCATATATCCAGACAAAACTTTCCTTGAAAAAGTTACAGGCACCCATATGTTCATTGCAGCACTATTTGCAAAAGCCAAGACATGGAAACAACCAAAATGTCCATCGACAGATGAATGGATTCAGAAGATGTGGTATATATACACAAAGGAATACTACTCAGCCATAAAAAAGAATGAAATCATGCCATTTGCAGCAACATGGACACAACTAGAGGCTCTCATACTAAGTGAGGTAAGTCAGAAAGAGAACGACAAATACCACATGATATCACTTATATCTGGAATCTAATATGTGGCACAAATGAACCTTTCCACAGAAAAGAAACTCATGGACTTGGAGAAGAGACTTGTGGTTGCCAAGGGGGAGGGGGAGGTAGTGGGATGAACTGGGAATCTGGGGTTAATAGATGCAAACTATTGCCTTTGGAATGGATGAGCAATGATATCCTGCTGCATAACACAGGGAACTATATCTAGTCACTTGTGATCGAGCATGATGGAGGATAATGTGAGAAAAAGCATATGTACATGTGTGTGTGACTGGGTCACTTTGCTGTATAGTGGAAATTGACAGAACACTCTAAACCAACTATAATGGAAAATAATTATTTAAAAAATCTTATCCAGAATTTTATCTTCTTTTAAATATTGTGAAATGTTTTAGTTTTCCATATTGTTTGAAACTGAAGTCTTTAAAATGTTTGACTTTTATCATGATATACTTGTATTTTAATATTTGATATCTGTCCAGGACTTCATTACCTTTCTTTAGGTTTTTTTAAAAATTGAATTACGTTTATGGCACTGTCAGTTTGATCCTAGATCCACACATTTTTAGCTCTGAGGCCTTCACTAAGTTGTCAGTTTTGGGGAAGAAATTGAAATTTTAAAATTAATAGGGGTAGGGAAGAGAAGGATTCTGAGTTTGGGATTATCAATGCAAAGTATTATATATAGGATGGGTAAACAACAAGATCCCACTGTATAGCATAGGGAACTATATTCAATATCCTTTGATAAATGATAATGGAAAAGAATATGAAAAAGAATATATATGTGTAACTAAATCACTTTGCTGTAGAGCAGAAATTGTCACATTATAAATCAACTACACTTCAATAAAATTTAAAAATTAAACCTCCCTGTACTTGACTATATTAACAAAATCTACATACTTTTTGTTGTTCAACAAAGTTTTTGTTTTTTAAGACAGATCATGTATATGTCATTAATCAGAGTTCAACTTATTATGACGCATAGGCTAAATCTGACCTGCTGTCTAATTTTTATTAATGTATATGTTTAGCCAATTAAATGTGCAAAAGCATTAATTGAAACATTAACATATCTCTAAACATTTGATTAAAATCAAAATCTAAGCATCACATTCTTTTAAATGCCTAAAAACCAAGAAAAGCACATACCCAAAATTTTAAAAATGATTTTTTTCTATTTTATTTCCTTTGAAAAAGTGATCATACTATGCACGGTAATAACTGATATTTACATTTAACATGCACTAATATCTTTTTATTGTGGCAAAATGCAACCAACATAAACTTTACAATTTTAACCATTTTAAAATATGTAGTTCAGTAGCATTAACTGTGGTTACAATAATGTGCAATGATCTTCTTTCTCTAATCCCAGAACTTTTTCATAACCCCAAAAGGAACCTGTGCACCTACTAAGGGATAGAGTAGGATAACCAAATAGTTTAAAAGTTAAAAATTTAAAATCCCACTAGGGAATTGTAGGTGGAACTTTAGGGGGCTTTGGGAGACCACAGTAAATTGATCACTCAAAAATGCAGTGGGAAAATCTTAAAACAATGTGGGCTTGTTTGACTCATGAAATAGAGAAGGTTTGCTTAGCGATAAAGCCACCCAATAGAGGCACAAGTCATGTCTCAAGACAGTAGAACAGTAGTGGAAAAATTAGAACTACATCTTGCTAGTCGAAGTCAGCAAGTTAATGATACCTAGGACATGGATCCTCTGTGCACATGAAAACTAATAATTTGGGGGAAAGGTGACATTCCAAAGTAGAAGATCCTCATTATACTGAAACCTGAGCTAATTTGCCACATTTTAATGTAAGTTACCACCCTTTTTGTCCATTTCCATAATGCATGATGGTCCCTATTAGGCTATATAGGGTCAAAAGCTCTCCTGCCTGATGCATGGGATGAATTAATGGTAGAAGAAAATGGTAGAAGAAAATGAATTAATGGTAGAAGAAAATTAATGGTAGAAAAAAATGAAGTAGAAGGTGATCCCCTCCCTCCCCACTTTTTCTTTGATTATAACAATGTAACCCATTACGTACTCAGGGCCGCTTGCCTGCCCACTTGTATCATTCACAAGCATCCTGCACTGATAAATCACTTTTTGCCTATCAATTTGCCTCTCACTGAATTCTGTGCTGAGACATAATGAACCTGAGTTCCTTGGAGCCTCTGAGACACATCCTGTGGTTTCACTATTGTTATTGTCGAGTTGTCTGTTTCTTTCTTCAATTCTGACAGTGTTTGCTTTATATATTTTGAGGCTCTATGTTAGGTGTGTATAAGTTTATAATTCTTATATCTTTTTGAAGGATTGACCGTTTTATGAATGTATAATATCCTCCTTTGTCTATTGTAATTATTTAGTATAGCCACCTCAGCTCTCTTTTGTCTACAGTTATGGGATCTTTTGCTATCCTTTTGCTTTCAAACTACTTGTTTCTTTGGATCTAAAATGATTCTCTTGTTAACAGCATGTAGACGGATCACGTTTTTGATTCATTCTGCCAATCCCTGTCTTTTGATTGAGGTAATTACATTAGTAACTACTGATAAAGAAAGGACTTCTGCTATTTTTAGTTTTTTTCCTCTGAGTTTCTTATACCTATTTTTAAAAATTATTTTATTACAGCCTTATTTTGTATTTCATTGAACTCCACACATAGTCCCCAACAGGTCAAAATAAACAAACTCATAAGATCTTCTGTGTTCAAGAACCACAAACACTCACTGGGAACATTAGCTATTTCTTTAAGGCAGTTGTAATAAAGGGAGAGGGATAAGGCAAGGAAAGTTAAAACACTATAAAGCTCTCCTACTGTGTTTCAATTGCCTTTTTTCTTTTTATTTTCTTTAACTGAAGTAGAGTTGATTTATAATATTGTATTAGTTTCAGGTATATAGCATAGTGATTCAGTTTTTTCCAGTTATATTTCACTATAGGTTATTAAAAGATATTGAGTATAATTCCCTGTGCTATATAGTAAATACATGTTGCTTCTCTATTTTATGAAGTTTGTAGCTGCTAATCTCATACTCCTAATTTGTCTCTCTTCCCCTTCCTCTTCCCTTTGGTATAAGTTTGTTTTCTATTTCCGTGAGAGTCTGTTTCTGTTTTGTGTACAGATTCATTTGTGTTCTTTTTTAGATTCCATGTATAAGTGATATCTATAGTATTTTTCTTTGTCTGACTTACTTCACTAAGCATAATATTCTTTAGGTTGGCAATATTTCATTCTTTTTATGGCTGAGTAACATTCCATTGTGTGTATATCTATATCTATATATCTATATCTACATCATGTATCTCACATCTTCTTAAGCCAGTCGTCTCTTAATAGACATTTGGGTTGTTTCCATGTTTTGGCTATTGTAAATAGTGCTGCTATGAACATTAGAGTGCATGTATCTTTTTGAATTAGAGTTTTCATTTTTTTTAGATATATACTCAAGAGTGAGATTGCTGGATGATACGGTAGCTATTTTTTTAGTTTTTTAAGGAAACTGCATACTGTTTTCTGTAGTGACTGTACCAGTTTTCATTCTCAGCAACAGTGTAGGAATGTTGCCTTTTCTTCCTGCCCTCTCCAGCATTTGTTATTTGTAGACTTTTTGATGACAGCCAGTCCGAATAGTGAGAGGTGATACCTCATTGTGGTTTTGATTTCCATTTCTTTAATAATTATCAATGTTGAGCATCTTTTCAAATGCCTATTGGCAATTTGTATGTATCCTTTGGATAAATTTATATATAGGTCTTTTGCACATTTTTATACTGGGTTGTTTGATATTGAGTTGTCTGAGATGTTTGTATATTTTGTATATCAACCCTTTGTCAGTTGCATCATTTACAAATATTTTCTCCCATTCAATAGGTTTTTTCATTTTGTTGATGGTTTTCTTTGCTGTGCAAAAGCTTTTAAGTTTCATTAAATCCCACTTGTTTATTCCTTTTGTTTGGGGAGATTAAGATAATATTGCTATGATTTATATCAGAATGTTTTGCCTATATTCTCTTCTAGGAGTTTTATGATGTCCTATCTTATATTTAGGTCTTTAAACAATTTCGAGTTTATCTTTGTATGTAATATGAGGGAGTGTTCTAATTTCATTAATTTATATGTAGCTGTCCAGCTTTCTCAACACCACTTATTGAAGAGACTGTCTTTCCTCCACTGTTTAGTCTTGCTTCTATTGGCATAGATTAAATAACAGTAGGTGCATGAATTTATCTCTGGGGGCTCTATTCTTTTCCACTAATCTATATATCTGTTTTTGTGCCAATGCTATTCCATTTTGATTACTGTAGCCTTGTACTGTAATCTGAAGTCTGGAATGGTTACACCTCCAGCTTTGTTTTTTTTCCTTAGAATTGCTTGGGCAGATCTGGGTTTTTTGGGGGGAGTTCCATATACATTTTAGGATTGTTTGTTCTAGTTCAGTGAAAAATGTCATAGTCAGTTTGATAGGGATTGTATTAAATATGTAGATTACTTTGAGTAGTATGGCCATTTTACCAATATTAATTCTTCCAATCCAAGAGCACAGGAGGATATCTTTCCTTTCCTTTGAATTATCTTCAATTTTTTTCATGAATGTTGTATAGTTTTCACAATATAGGTCTTTTACCTCCTTGGTTAAGTTTATTCCTAGGCATTTTTTGTGACACAATTTTATCTTTTGCTTTATTTATTTTTTTTTTTAAGGCTACACCCACACACAGCACATGGAAATTCCTAGGTTAGGGGTCAAATTGCAGCTGCAGCTGCCAGCCTATGCCACAGCCACAGCAACACTGGACATGAGCCACACCTGTGACCTACACCATAGCTCATGGCAACACCAGATCCCTGACCCATTGAGCAAGGCCAGGGATTGAACACGCATCCTCATGGATACTAGTCGGATGCATTTTCTTTGAGCCATAATTCGAAGTCCCATTTGTGACACAATTTTAAATGAGATTATTTTCCTTTCTCTTTCTCATATTTCATTATGATACATACACACTACTGTATATAAAATAGATGAGTAACAAGGGCCTACTGTATAGCACAGGAAATTTACTTAATACTGTAATTTGCTTTCATTTCTCCCAGTAAACTCTTTTCATATTCAAATTGAACTTTTATATTTATTCTGAGTAATACTCACAATTTTATATTTTATTGTTATTTTTTATAGGTTAATTCATCTCATGATAAATAACAATTGTGGTATACAGGCAACATTTTTGGTGCCAGATTTGATAGGAATGCTTTTAGTGCTCTGAAAGTTGAAATGGGATTCATCTCTTGTGGAAAATGCTGTATACTGTTTATGCCTACCTGGAGTATTGGATTGAGAAAGGTTTTTAGGTCTGTTGTAACTCAGCTATAAAGAGGACTTTTATAGTTGAATTCATTAATTTCATGAATGTGGACCAGGAAATGGAAATATATGTCCTAATTTTATATACCTGCTCTTCTATTTCACCATTAAGCATAGCAAATAAGTACTAATATCATTTATACATTATTAACAAGTTAAAGAGGTTTCCTTCAGTTTTCACTTTACCAAGAGTGTTTTTTGGTCAGAAATTGGTATTGACGTTTATCAAATAAATGCCCTTTAGCAACTGTCAAAAATCATATGGTTCTTTATTAAAGTAAAACAAGATACAGAGTAGGTTAAGAATTCCTAATTATAACTCATTTTGTCATTTCCTGTGATAAAAATCAGTTTGGTCATAATATATTATTTTTTATTAACATATGACTGGATTTATTAGGTATTTGGGATTTTCATGTTATATTTACTAACAAAATTTATCAGTATTTTCATGCTTTTTGTGATATCACTAAGCTTATAACTGCTAAGCCATCTAGATATAACAGCTCGAGAAAAGATAATTTCAAGATTTCTGTCTTTTTGGCCTATACTCTGAAACATTTTGAAGAAAATAAGAGTTTTTCTTGGCTTGAAGTTAGAAAGAATCAATCTGCATAACAGCTTTGGATTATAGTGTCACTCTTGGGGGTAATTCTTTGAGAATCTTTTCAAACTTCTTTTGTGATTGTTACTATATTCTTACACTATTTGTTCAGTTAACTTGATCATATATATTTCCTGATAAAATAGTCCATTGTATCAGTTGAAATTTTTTTTGTTAGAATGGAGTAGAGAATTTTTATTCTTCTGTAATTTTTTTATTTAACGTTTGGGCATTTAGTGGATAACAACAGTATCCTGATGAAAATGTCCCCATTCCTTAGCCCTGTTCCTCATATAGAACAACTTTAAACTATTTAAGGTGTTTCTTCTAGTGTTATTTCTATATTTCAAAAGAATGTGCTCATGCCATTTATTTATTTTGTGATTTTAGAAAATCAGCATTTATTTCCATTTATGGTATAGGAATATTTACCTCTGTAATACAATTCAAATTTTTCTCCTTCCATCTTCCAAATATAGTTATAATTTTAATAAAAGTTTAGTGTTTTCATTATGACTATGCTGATATCATCAACTGCTATCCATCTATGAGTTTTTATTATATTTTTTAACTTTCATAATTTAATAATTATCTTTTCTCATTAGCAATTCTTATTTGTTGTTCCAAATTGAATGTGAATACCCATCAGTATTAATTTCTAAGCAATCAAATGCGTTGTTTAATGTAGCATTTCTGTTTTTCACCTAGAGACATATTTTCCCATAATCCCCCCATTCCACAATAATTGTTTTCTGGGTATGCTGAAGATTTGTCATCCAAGGATTACTTTCATTCATCTCCTATGTTATACTCCAAGTTCTCTAAATCTCATGGCCCTCCAGTTTCCTTACCCATTTTGTTGGAGTAAGTTTACCAGTAGCTTCCTGCGAAAGGGTGTATGCAGAGTATAAAGTTTTGAGTCACTGTGTTTGAAAATCTTACACTGTTCAGAAACTTGTTTTAGAGGCATGATATTCTCTCAGAATTTTAAAGGCATTGCTTCATTTTCTTTTTCTAGCTTCTAGTGTTACACTTAAGAACGTTGATGCTATTCTATCTCCCAACCCTTTTAGGAGCATGTCTTTTATTTCCACTGTTCTGAAATTTCGCAAAAATGTGCTCTGGTATAGGCTTTTTCCCAGTTATTCTGTTAACACTTTGTTGCTTCTTTCTATTAGGAAACTCATCCTATAAGTCTGTGAAACTTTTTTATTTCTTTGATAATTTTCTATTTCCTTAGTTTAAAATTTCAGGTTATTTTACTAATAGACTGTTGTATTTTTTAAATTAATTCTTCAATTAAAAAAATTCTCTCTCCCATTATGCAATTTTTGTTGTTGCTCTCAATATTATTTAAAATTTTAGGACATTTCCTTGGTTTTTAACTTCTAGTGTTTCTACTTTCAAAAATTATAAGCTTATTTTTAAGTCCCAAAGGACTTCATTTTTTTCCTGAGTCTGACTTTTTTGTAACAGTCTGTTCTTATTTCAAAGACAACATATATTCTCTGAAGATATTCATTATTGACAGTTTTGATGTTTTATCTGTTTCTTATATATTCTCTTTTCATCTTGCTTCCTTTTCTCTTGTTTTTTGGAGGGGCTATTTTCATGTTGGAGAGTTTCCTAAACATCTCATTATCTTCCATTGTTGGTTTACATTTAGGAATGAAATATAAAAGACTTGCTTAGAAGCTCTGTGTGTATCAACAGGGCTTTCAAATAGCAAACTTTAAAGTACAGTGGTTGTACACTAACCTAGCTCTTTCATTAGGAGAACTTACAAATGGCCTTTCTCTAAAGTCCTTCCTCTTTTCTATAGATAAATTATCTAATTACCTGCCTAGCATGTATAAGCCTGACTGCTGAAATTCTGGAAGCAGTGTGACAAAGGGAGCCTAGAACTTCGAATATTCTATATGTAAATTTTTATTTAATTGTTACATGTGGAACTTTGCACTTCACCCCATCCTCTTTTATGGTTGACCATGTATACAGATACAGATCTCTTTTTCCCTTGTCATGGTGTCTTTTTTTAAAATTTTCAATTTAATATCATTCTGTGTAAAGAATTAAAACCTTAACCTTTTAACATAAATTTTACTGTTCATCTTTGTATTGTGCAATGCCAATTTTAAATGCAAATATAAGAGCATTTAAATCATATGTGGCATCACAGAAATTGTTCAATTTGTAAGTTTTAGTTCATGTATGAATATGAATTTCATTCCTACCACAATTGTGAAAATGCTGCACAAAACTAACTAAACTATTTTTGTTTTATTTATTGATATGTGTACATTTTATAGATACTCTCTGCTTTGGCTTACCAATGAGTAGGAAGGACTGAATTGAAAATAAATTTTGGTTTCCTTTCCTTTTAAAAAATTTTTTTAATGTAAGTAGTTGGCTAGTTAGGGATATAACATAAATAAGAAAGAATATGGTGGGATGCTTTGGTTGTTTCTATTTCTTAGAATGCTGTTATCTTTTTTCTGCATTTTAGAGTAAGCTGTGGTTCAAACAGAAAGCCTGGTTGTAGGGCACTATCAGCTCCCTTGCTTAATTAACAGATATAACACACCTACCTTGTCCTTACCTGAAGTCTTGCTGAACTGCCACACATCATGAGTCCACTGGAATTCTCTGCTCATGGATTACCCACAAATGCTATAGGCACATGATGTGACAAGGAACAGCAGGGAGCATGCATGTTGCATCTATGCCCTCTGCTCATGCTTATGCTCCATTGTCCCATGGAGTTTCATTTATAAAACCCAAATTGAAAAGTATAATTATTAAGAACTTCAAGACAGCAGCAGCAGAGCTTTAAACCAAGGTAGAGCTATTTTTAACACAAGGCCCTATAGACCCATGAAACCAAACCTGTTTACATTGGTGTTTTCAAGTATATAATTCAGAAAATTATTTTTGTTTTTTAATTCATCATTTCTGCTCTTCTTTATGTCATTTCCTTCCTCCTCTATCCCTTACATTTTTGTTGTTTTCTAACTTTTCCATTTGAATTTCTAGTTTAATTATTTTTATTTTTGCTTATTTAATGAGACTATGGATTTCATCAACTGTAACAGTAACCAGAGTCTATAAATTTTGATATTTTGTGGTATAATTGTTCATATTTTTCCAAAAACTATGTAATTTTGACTTCCTACTTCATAGGAGAGTTACCTAGCAGCATAACTATTAGTTCTGTAATAAGTCTTATTCTACAAACACAGGTGATTTCAAAAATGTCACATAATTTCCATTAAATAAAATTTAAATCAATTTTTTGTGTATTGAATTATGTCCCCCAGAATGATATATTGAATTCTTAGCCCCCCAGACCTTGTTGGAAATAGGATCTTTGCTGATGTAATAAAAATAAGATGAAAACATACTAGATTAAGGGAGACACTCTTGCAGTGACTGGTGTGATTATAAGAGAAAGGAGAAGGAGAGTTTGACATTAAGAAGCAGGAAAGTGGCCTTGGGAAGATGGAGGCAGAGATTGGAATTATGCCAAGAAATGCCAAGAATTGCTAGCAACCACCAGAATCTAGAAGACTCAAAGAAGGGATCTTTCTTAGAGACTTTGGAGGGGATATCATTCTGCTAACCCCTTGATTTAAAACTTCTAGCCTCCAAAACATGAGAGGATCAATATTTGTTGTTTTAGGCCACCCTATTTTGCTAATTTGTTATGGCAGCCCTGGGAAACTAATACAGATTTTGGTATCAAGACATATAGTGCTACTGTAACAAATAATTTAAAATGTAGAAGTGGCTTTGAATTTGCCAAATGGGTAGCAGCTGGAATTTGCGGGCACATGACTGGAAAAGCCTAGGCTGCCTTAAAGAAATTGTTGTTGGAAATATGAAGGTTAAGAAATTTCTTCCAGTCTAAGTTCTCAAATGGAATTGAGAAGCATGTTCTTGGGCACTGGAGGGAAGGGAATCCATGTTATAAAAGAGCAGAAAGCATGGCTGAGTCATATTCTTCTGTTGGACAGAAAGGGTGTGTAAGTGATGAACTTAGATACTTGTCTGAGATTCCCAAATAGAATGTGGAAGATGCAGTCTGCTTTCCTACTGCTAAGAGTGAAGTGTGAGAGGAAAGAGAAAATTTGAAGAAAAAAGGAACTAGAACTTAATTATTTGGAAAATTATCTGCCTATTCATATTGAAAAAGATGCTAGGTCATGCTCTATAGAGAACACCAACTGTGTGCCTGGGCAACCTTCTTCTAGAGAGATTAGGGATGTAACTCAGGGATCTAATCAATCATCTCAGCAGAAGCCAAGAGCATTAAGAGATGGGGTTATCCAGGAAGGATCTGTAGAGAATTTGCATGTCTAAAAGCATTGATCCCCTTGGAAAACATGGAAGACTAAAATGGTTTGAGGATTATTTTAATTTTTTAAAAATGATTTTAATTTTTTCCGTTATAATTGGTTTACAGTCTTCTGTTAATTTTCTTTTTTTTTTTATGCTACTCCAAGGCTTTATTTATTTTTTTCCCATTTTTTTAAATAATTTTTTTTATTTTCCCACTGTACAGCAAGGGGGTCAGGTTATCCTTACATGTATACATTACAATTACATTTTTCCCCCACCCTTTCTTCTGTTGCAACATGAGTATCTAGACAAAGTTCTCAATGCTATTCAGCAGGATCTCCTTGTAAATCTATTCTACATTGTGTCTGATAACCCCAAGATCCCGATCCCTCCCACTCCCTCCCCCTCCTATTTTCTACTGTACAGCAAAGTGACCCAGTCACACACACGCACACACACACACACACACATATATATATATACACACACACACATACACATTCTTTTTCATACATTATCCTCCATCATGTTCCAAAACAAGTGACTAGATATAGTTCCCTGTGTTATGCAGCAGGATATCATTGCTCATCCATTCCAAAGGCAATAGTTTGCATCTATTAACCCCAGATTCCCAGTTCATCCCACTACCTCCCCCTCCCCCTTGGCAACCACAAGTCTCTTCTCCAAGTCCATGAGTTTCTTTTCTGTGGAAAGGTTCATTTGTGCCACATATTAGATTCCAGATATAAGTGATATCATGTGGTATTTGTCGTTCTCTTTCTGACTTACCTCACTTAGTATGAGAGCCTCTAGTTGTGTCCATGTTGCTGCAAATGGCATGATTTCATTCTTTTTTATGGCTGAGTAGTATTCCTTTGTGTATATATACCACATCTTCTGAATCCATTCATCTGTCGATGGACATTTTGGTTGTTTCCATGTCTTGGCTATTGCAAATAGTGCTGCAATGAACATATGGGTGCCTGTAACTTTTTCAAGGAAAGTTTTGTCTGGATATATGCCCAAGAGTGTGATTTCTGGGTCATATGGTAGTTCTATATTTAGTTTTCTGAGGTACTTTCATACTGTTTTCCATAGTGGTTATACCAATTTACATTCCCACCAACAGTAGAGGATGATATCCATTTTTTCTACACCCTCTCCCGCATTTGTTATTTGTTGACTTGTTAATGATGGCCATCCTGACAGGTGTGAGGTGCTACCTTATAGTCGTTTTGATTTGCATTTCTCTAATAATTAGTGATGTTGAGCATTTTTTCATGTGCCTGTTGGCCATTGGTATGTCTTCTTTGGAGAAATGTCTATTCAGGGCTTTTGCCCCTTTTTCAATTGGGTTGTTGGGTTTTTTTGCTGTTTAGTTACACTAGTAAGAACTAGGCCAGTTTGGACTATAGGGAGAAAGAAGGGATGAAATGAAGGAAGGCTGTTGAACTTCTGAAATTCTATGGGTGGAAAAATTTACTTGTCTACCAATATGTGTTATCCTTCAAGTTAAATAATGAATGACTCCAGTGTTGGCTCAGTGGTCCATGAGTCAATGGGACATCCATAGGCCTAGATGGTACTGTATTAAACCATAGAGGTTTATTCATGGGCCTTGAAACATAATGGTCTTTTCCCTGCTGGATTTGTGCTTGTATAGGACCTCTTTATTCCTTCCAATTTCTCCCTTTTGGAATGGGGATGTCTATCCTAAGCCTGTCCAACCTTTGTGTTTTGGAAACAGTTTCTACTTTTACATATCCACAAGTGGAGGGGAATTTTGTCCAAAGATGAACCATATCCAGAGTATCACCTATACCTGATTAGATGGTTTAGAAGGTGAGATTTAAGACCTTTTGATTTCATATTTAGATGAGACTTTGGCCTTAGAGTTAATGTTAGAATGAGTTAAGGCATTTGGGGGCATTGGGATGAAGTGAATGTATGTATCTTGCATGTGGGAGAAACAAGAACTGGGGGCAGGGGCAGAGGGTAAACTGTTGTGGGTTGAATTGTGTTCTCCCCCAAAATATGTTAAAGTTGTATCTGCCAGTATCTAGTCTAAGTCTTAATTACTAATTCTTACTAGATTCTTAGACTAGCAGCTTCAGTTATGTACTTTTCCCCAAACTCACAGAGACTTGCTGGCTGCAGTGAGTGCCATGCCCCTTTGTCTCTATTCCTAGCTGCCACAGGTATCTGGACTATGCTGATTTCTTCAGCACTCTTGGGTCAAAGGGCTAGAAACTAGACCCTTGGGGAGCACATTGAAAGTCCTGAGATGTTAGAGCCATACTCTACTCCTCCCTTCGTTCTATATGAGAAGCCTCAATTCTGCCTTCTCCAAATTTCACAGTTACGCAGGAAGGTGTCCACCCTCTCTCCTTTGTTCCTAGCAGCCCCAGGAGTACATACCATGTTTTATGGTTTGATGTTTATCTAGCTAAAAGTTAAGCTGTGTTTATTGTTTACTCTTTTCTCTATGTATAAGTATCAAAAGGTTAAATTTGTTCTGGTGTCCTTGGTTTTCCCCACCTCTACATAATAGTTGTACTGATGGAGTAAGGTGTTGGGAAAGACAGAATTTTTTTGTAGTGCTATGATGACTACTTAGTGCTTAGTCTTTTAGTAGGACTGTGTCCCTGGGTTATAACTTTCACTAGTGCTTCTCAAGGTTTTTACCCCCATTAAGTGGGACAGAAATTGTAGAAAGGCCTAGAGTTGGATAGTTCCCTTTTTCTAGGTTGGTTAGGCTCTGGTAAAAACCTGTTGGTTTAGGAGTTCCCATCATGGCACAGTGGAAATGAATCTGACTAGTATCTATGAGGACCCAGGTTTGATCCCTGGCCTCGCTTAGTGGATTGAGGATCTGGTGTTGCCATGAACTGTGATGTAGGTCGCAGACATGGCTCAGATCTCCAGTTGCTATGGCTGTGGTGTAGGCCAGCTGCTATAGCTCCGATTCGACCCCTAGCTTGGGAACCTCCATATGCCGTGGGTGTGGCCCTAAAAAGACAAAACAAAAACCTGTTGGTTTGGATGGAGCAAAACAGTTTCTTTTGAGGTTGGGCCTTTTTAGGAAGAATAGAATGCTTTGGGCATATTTCACAGTGGCTACTTTTTGGTTCCCCCTTCTAGAAGCATGAAGAGTTTTCTTCTCTGGTCTTCACTGTGAGAGCCTGCTAGGACTCTTGGAGGTAAAACACACAACACTATACCACCTCCTCCCCAAGATTTGGTCCCTGTGGTGCTTTTAACTCTCAAGTTTGTCTACACTGAACCTCCAACAGTTCGTTAAGTATAGGTTAAGTTTTCCTACCTTTATTCTGGTTCCCATGAATTTTCTGCCCTTGTGTTATAACCTAATAAGTTGTAATTCTCTGTTTCCCCATTTCTGGGGAAAGCAATTTGATCTGTAACATTTCTTGGTTGGGTCTAAGAGGAGTTGTTGATTTTTCAGGGTGCTTAGTTTTGTTTTTTGATTTTGTTTTGTTTCTTTCTTAGTTTTTTTCTTACAGGCTAAACCATAAGCTAGGAAATCTCCACCTGTTACTTTTTATTATATAATTAATTTGTGAATAGATGCATCTCATTAAGTATGAAAATTTGACCAAATGGTAAAGTCTCCTTTGATCACTCCCCAAATCTTTATTCCATTGCTCATTCTAGGAATAAATGTATGGGCTTGGTGTGTAACCTTTAAAACCATTGTTGCATTTAAGTTTATATAACTCTACCCACAGAAAATATGCATTATCATTTATTCCTGTTTTGTTTAATAAACATTACTATTTTATATATTTCTAAATAACAAATTACCCCAAAACTTAGTGGCTTAAATCAATCAACATTAATTATCTAACATTTACCATGGATCAAGAATCTGGGTGCAGTTTAACTAGGTGCCTCTGGCTTGGAACATCTCACAAGTCTGCAATCAAAGTGTCAGCCAGGGCTGTGGTCTCATCTCAGGTATTAACTGATGGAGAATCCACTTCAAAGCCCAGTCATGTGAATGCTGGCAGAACTCATGTCAGGCATTGAATGAAGACATAGTTCCTAGGTACATGGGTAACTCCATGTGGTAACTAACAACATGGCACCTGCCTTTCCTCAGTCAGTGAGAGAACAAGAGAGGGTTAACAGAATAAAAGCCAGAGTCTTTTTGTATCTTAGTATTTGAAGTGACATTCCACCACTTTTGCCTTATTCTGTTTGTTAAAGCTGAGTCACTATGTCCAGCATTGGGACTCATGTTAGAAGCTGCCTACCACAGTTATCCTACTTTATGCATTATTCTGCAAAATGCATTTTCCACATAGTAATGTAGTTCTTTTGATACCTGCATAGTATTCTATAGGATGATTCCAGTTTATTCTGTCATTTCCCTGTTAGGCATTACAATTTGTCAGTTATTTATTATTAAAAACAATGATGTATTTTTTTTTCTTTTAAATGTAGTTTTGTGCATGTTTCTAAGGAAATGCACATACTTTGTTCTTACTTGAGCATACCTATAAGTCAAGTTTCTGGGTCATAGCCTTACACATTTAAAATTTTAATAACTAGTATAAAATTGTCCCCTTCCAAGATAACCAGCATTTTTATACTATCGCCATCAATGTATGAGTATATGCTTCTCTATGCATTGATCAATTCTTGATACTATTAAACTTTTTGATACTATTAAACTTTTAACTTTTTTTTTTTGTCTTCTTGCCATTTCTTGGGCCGCTCCCATGGTATATGGAGGTTCCCAGGCTAGGGGTCGAATCGGAGCTGTAGCCGCAGGCCTACGCCAGAGCCACAGCAACGCGGGATCCGAGCCGCGTCTGCAACCTACACCACAGCTCACGGCAATGCCAGATCCTTAACCCACTGAGCAAGGCCAGGGTTCGAACCAGCAACCTCATGGTTCCTAGTCGGATTCGTTAACCACTGAGCCACAAAGGGAACTCCCTTTTAACTATTTTTGTTAATCACCCAGAATGGTAGTGTTTTGCTTGTTTCATTAAAAGTACCCTGGTTACTAGTACAAATGAGCATTTCTTCATAGTTTTATTGGCTGTTTGCTTGGATCCCTCATGTTGTACTTTTATAACTACAGCCACCGTACTCTTCTACCCACCCCTAGCCACTGGTAATCACTAATATGTGCTCCATTTTTACATTTTTGTAATCTAAAATTGTATATTCTTAAAAATACAGTGTGTTGCTTTTGCTATTGGCTTTTTAATTTAGCACAATTTCTTAGAGATTCATCCAAGTCTTTGATTGTATCAACAGTTTGTTCCTTTTCTTCATTGAATATTCCATATTATGGATATACCAGTTTCTTTAACCATATACCTATTGAAGGGCACTGGAGATGTATCACAGTTTTTTCACTACAAAAAATAAAATTGTGTACATACTCATGTACAGGTTTTTGGGTGAACATAAGTTTTTGTTTCTATGTGATAAATGTCCAAATGTGCAAGTCTGGGATCATATAGTAATTGTGTGTTTAGTTTTTTAAGAAACTGGTTGACTATTTTCCATTGTAGCTGTATTACTTTACGTTCCCACCAATATTGTGTCAATGATCTAGTTTCTAAACATCCTCAACAGTGTTTTGTATTATATCTATATTTTACTTTAGCTATTTTGATAGATGTGTGGTGATAATACCATATGGATTTAATTAGCATTTTTTAATGGCTAATCATTTGAACATCATTTCATATGCCTATTTTTCATCTATATATTCCCTTCAGTGATGTGTTTATTAGCATCTTTTCCCATTTTGTAATTTGAGTGTTAATGATTGTTAACGATTGCTGTTCTGACCAGTGTGAGGTGTACCTCATTGTAGTTTTGATTTGCATTTCTCTAATAATTAGCAGTGATTAGCATCTTTTCATGTGGTTTTTTTTTTTTTTTTTTTTTTGGCCATCTGTATGTCTTCTTTGGAGAAATTTCTATTTAAGTCTTCTGCCCATTTTTTAATTGAGTTGTTTGGGTTTTTTGTTATTGAATTGTATCAGCTGTTTGTATATTTTGGAAATTAAGCCCTTGTCAGTCACATCATTTGCAAATATTTTCTTCCAGTCTGTAGGTTGTCTTTTTGTTTATGGTTTCCTTTGCTGTGCAAAAACTTTTAAGTTTATTAGGTCCCATTTGTTTATTTTTATTTTATTTCTATTGCCTTGAGAGGCTGGCCTAAGAAAATATTTATACAATTTATGTCAGAGAATGTTTTGCCTATGTTCTCTTCTAGGAGCCTTATGGTATCTTGTCTTACAATTAAGTCTTTAAGCCATTTTGAATTTATTTTTGTGTATGGTATGAGGGTGTGTTTTATTTTCATTGATTTGCATGTGGCTCTCCAACTTTTCTAATACCACTTACTAAAGAGACTTTCTTTTCCCCATTTTGCATTATTGCCTCCTTTGTCAAAGATTAATTGTCCATAAGTGTGTGGATTTATTTCTGGGCTTTCTATTCTGTTCCATTGATCCATATGTCTGTTTTGTGCCAATACCATGCTGTTTATATGACTGTAGCTTTGTAGTATTGTCTGAAGTCTGGGAGAGTTATGCCTCCAGATTTGTTCTTTTTCCTTAGGATTGCTTTGGCAATTCTGGGTCTTCTCTGGCTCCATATATATTTAGGATTATTTGTTCTAGTTCTGTGAAAAATGTCATGGATAATTTGATAGGTATCACATTGAATCTGTAGATTACTTTGGATAGTGTGGCCAGTTTAACAATATTAATTCTTACAATCCAAGAGCATTGGATATCTTTCCATTTCTTTGAATCATCTTCAGTTTCCTTCACTAATGTTTTATAGTTCTCAGCATATAAGTCATTCACCTGCTTGGTGAGGTTTATTCCTAATTTTTTTATGTGATTTTAAAAGGGATTTTTTATTTACATTCCCTTGCTGATATTTCATTGTTAGTTTAAAGAAATGCAACCAATTTCTGTATGTTAATCTTGTACCCTGCTATCTTGCCTAACTCATTATCAGTTCCATTAGTTTTTGTGTGGAGTCCTTAGGGTTTTCTATCTATAGTATCATGTCATCTGCATATAATGACAATTTTACCCCTTCCCTACCAATTTGAATACCTTTTATTTCTTTTTATTGTCTAATTGCTGAAGTAAGGATTTCCAATATTATATTGCTGAAGTAAGGACTTCCAATACTACGTTGAATGAAAGTGGTGAATGTTGTCATCTTTGTCTTGTTCCAGATTTTAGTGGTAAGGATTTCGGCTTTTCACCATTAAGTATTATATAATACTTAACAAAAAATATGATGTATTTCAAAATACATTGAAAATTGCAAAACATTGGTTAACTCCAATGGGTTACTTGAACACTATTTTTAGGATTCCATATTGACTTATTTACAGTGTTTTTAAATATCTCTTTGTAGTTTTTGTAATAATTGCTCTGAATGTTACAATAAGCATAGATAATTTATCATTGTCTACTGATAATCATTTTTTTACCACTTCAAGTTAAGGTGGAATATTTACTTTCATTCAGGTTTCTTAGTCTTCTACATTTAAAAATACTATTTCTGTAGTACCCTAGCTGTTCATTGGGTTAAGGATCTGGTGTTGTCACTTCTGTGGCTCAGGTCACTACTATAGCATGGGTTCAATCCCTGTTCTGGGAACTTCTGCACGCAGCCAAAAATAAAATAAAAAAAAAAATAAAAGTACCATTTCCTTGAGTATCACATGGTGTTATAATTTTCTTTTACTCATCAAATATAGTTTATAAGGCTCATGAGCAAATATATAATCAATTATATATACCCATATTTCTTTTCATCCTGTTTCTTTTTTCCTGATGCTCCAAGTTTCTTTTTTTTTTATCATTACTTTTCTGTTTAAAGAACTTTCTTTAGCCATCTTTCTAACAATAGGTCTAATAAACAGAGAGCAGAATGATGGTTACTAGGGGCTTGAGGGGGAGGAGGATGGGGAGATGCTAGTCAAAGGTTATAAGCCTTCATTTAAAGTACAGTGTGGTGGCTATAGTTAATAATACTATCTTGTGTACTTAAAATTTCCTTAGAGAGTAGACATTAAGCATTCTCACCACACATACAGAAAAAGGAACTTTGTAAGGCAATGGATGTATTAATTAGCCTGATTATAGTAATCATTTCATAAAGTATATGAAGGTCAAATCATTACATTGTATATCTTAAATGTAAAGAATTTTATTTGCCAATTATACCTCAAAACTGATACTAAGAAAGAATAGATCTATTAGTGACAAATTCTTTGTATTCTCTCTCACATGGGAATATTTCTGTATTTCCTTAATTTATAAAAGTGGTGGACACTTCTTTGCTTTCAGCGTTTAAAGTAATTTTTGTAGCTTCCTTCTGGCCTCCATGGTATCACATGAGAAATATGCTGTCATTTGAATTTGTGTTTTCCTATAGTTCATGTGTTGTTTCTCTCTGGCTGCTTTAAAAATTATTTTCTTTGATTTTAGTTTTCAGAATTTTAATTGTGCTGTTTCTTGGCAGGGATTTCTTTGAATGCATTCTATTTGATATTTACTTAACTTTATGAACTTGTACGTTCTTGTTTTCCATCAAATTAGGGAAATTTTAAGCTGTTATTTATGTGAATATTCCTTTAGTCCTACCCTCTCCTCTCCTTCTGGCACTGTGATGATACAAATTTTGTTTCACAGATCACTGAGGCTCTATTCCTTTTTTCTCTCTATTATTTAGATTGGGTAAATTCCATTGATCTGTCATTCCTACCTACTGAGCCTATCTAGTGAGTTTTCTTATATCTGTTATTTGGCCACTATTTGTAATAACTAAGATAAATAAAAATTTCAAGTTGTGATGTTTTATCTATTCTTTTCTAGTTATTGCACTATTTCTATTTTGTTGTCATGTCAGCTAGGACCATCATTAAAATGCTTAATAATAGAAGTCATGATATCTTTTTATTTTGCTCTTTTTTTTTTTAGGGCTGAACCCATGCCATATGGAGGTTCCCAGGCTAGGGGTCTAATCGGAGCTACAGCTACCAGCCTACACCACAGCCACAGTAATGCCAGATCCAAGCCATGTCTGTGACCTACACCAAGCTCATGGCAATGCCAGATCCTTAACCCACTGAGCAAGGCCAGGGATCAAACCTGCCTTCTCATGGATCCTAGTCAGATTCATTTCCACTGAGCCATGATGGGAACTCCAGAAGTTATATCTTTAATTTATTCTTGAATTTATTAAAATTCTCCCTGTTTTCCTAGAAATATGATATTTTTCATGTAGCTTTTCTTCTCCTTTTCTTTCTTTCTTTTTTTTTTTTTTGTAGTCATCTTTGGTTAAGGAAGTTTTTCCTTTATCTTGCTAGAAATTTTTATATTGATGATGCATTAAATTTCATCAAGTCCTTTTTTACATCAGTGAGATGTTAATGTTTTTCCTTCAAATCTTTTAAATAAGCAAATTACAAAGACAGACTATCAAATCTATGTGCCATCCTAATATATATCTGACTTATTTCTACTTTATTATTTCAAATCCTCCTTGAATTCAATTTTCTCATATTTTATTAGGATTTTCCTTTTATGCTTATACCTGAGTTTGATTACTAATTGTATATAGTGCACTTCTTGTCCAGTTTGGCATCAAGTTTATGCTAACCATTGGAAAGGATTTTATAGGAATTCCTGCTGTTGTGCAGTAGGTTAGGAATCCTGCATTGTCTCTGTGGCAGCATGGGTTCTATCCCCAGCTTGGTGCAGTGGGTTAAGGATCCAGCATTGCCACAGCTATGGTGAAGTTTGCCACTGTGGCTCAGATTTGATCCTGGCCTGGGAACTTCTGTATTCTGTGGCTACAGATGCAGATGAAAATGAAAATAAATATATCAATAAAAATTAAGAAGTCTTATAAGAAAGTAAAAATTTTAAAAATGAAAAGAGTTTATAATATTCTCTGTGTTCTAAATTTCTGGAACAATGTGCCTAAGATGAAAGTTACATGTTTCTTAAAGTTTTTGTTTAATACCCCATAGAAGGTCATAAAATGGTAGTAAAAAACACCCCCTAGAAGGATATGAAATGGTAGTGAAATATAATTTTCAAAGATTTGTTTTCTTTAGAGTTTATTGGTCTATTCAACTTTTCTACTTTTTATTTGGAAATTTTTGTGTACCTTTATATTTCTAAATTATTATCTACTTTATGAGTGCAAATATTTTTGCATAAATATGTACATAGTCTACTGATGTGGTAATCATCTGATGTTTTTGTATTTTACCTTTCCAATTTTGATTATACTTATCGAGGTTTGTGTTTTTAATTAGTTTTCTGAAACAACTTTATTTTATAAATAAGTTCTACTGCTTTTTTATCTTCTCATTTTCAGCTTTTACATTTATTAATTAATTTAGATTGATTTTTTTTCATTTTGCAGTTCCCTTTCCGGTTTTATATTTCAATACTTAAATTGTTTGTTTTACTCTCCCATATTCAGGTACATTTCCTTCTTCTTATTACATTGGCTATACCTCACACATAGTGTTTTTGTTATCATTTACTTCTAAATTTTTTTTTAATTTCTTATTCAATTTCTCTTTAATCAAGGTTATTTTGTAGCTGTCTTTCTTCTTCTTAATTTCTAAATTGTACGGAATTTAGACAGCACCCTTTAAAAATTATTTCTCAATCTATTGAATTTTAGTGTGTGGATATGGTTGGTACAATGTGATTATTTTTAATTAGTTAAGACATTTTTTGTCAAATTCTGCAAATATTCCAAATATGTTTTTGCTCTACCTCTAAATAAAGATTATGCTTTTTTCCCCAGTTTGTTGGTTAATTTGGTTATTGAAATCCTCTATAAACCTTCTTATTTGATTTACTGGTTTCTGAGAAAGATTTGCTTAAATCTCCTATTATTGCATGTTTTTCAAATTCTCCCTTGAGACTTAGTCAACATGTGCTTACTTTAACAAAAATATGTTGGGATATGTAAGCTAATGTTCATGACTTTTATAGGTTATAGTTGATTTTTCTTTAACAATACATACTTTCTTACTTTGCCCCACTTAATGCTTTCTGTAATGAAACCTGTTTTACCTACACCTGCTTTTATTTTAACATTTACTTCATGTAAAATTTTTATTCATTTATTTATCACCTTTTCTGCCATCTTACTAAGGTGCCACTCTTATTAGCAGTCATCCTTAGACTTTTAAAAAATCCAATTTGAGGATCTCTATCTGACAGTAGATAATTTTAATCAATTAAAGTTTATGTGAATTCTGATAGATTCAGCTTTATTCCTGCCATCTTATTTTGTGTTTTCTCTTTCATTATTTTATTCTATTCCTATTTTATGTTGGATGATCAAATTTATGTTTGACTTTCCTATTATTTGTTTAGAAACTGAATTCATAACTCTAATTCTTTGAGTATCCACATATTAGCATACTCTTAATAAATATCTAAAAATAGCATTAGTCTTTTGCATTTTCTCTCTCCTTCCTTCAGTGGTCCTACTTATTTGTATCAGTTACTCCTTTTTATCTGCAATTTCAGGTCTTTCTTCATTTTAAATTTTAAATATTCTTTTACATATTTCAGGTCTCTTATTTTGGTACATAGTTATCTGGTTTTTTCCTTAATCCATCTTCTATGTTATCACCTCTCTTATCATTTTATTGCCTTTATTTTTTCCTTGTTCTTCTATGTAATCTTAGAAAGCTATTTTAGGTACTCTACACATAACTAATTTATGTTGTAATAATCATCCGTGCTTGTAATGCTTTTTTGAAATATGTTACAGTATTCATTTCCCTCTACACTTTTTTTCATTATACTACCTATATCTTTTATCTCTATTTTATTTCATCAGCATAGCTTTCATCTCCTCTCTAGATTTCAGTTTATTTCTGTGAACATAGTGCAGATGCTGGCTAAAATTTCCTCTTATTCTTGCAATCATTTTAACAAACTATATCCTCTGTATCTCTTTAGTGTTACCTTTATTTCTTATTCTGAAAAATCTTTTGGCCCACTTGTTAGTTCTTTCTGTTGCAAACTTGAATATTGCCTGATATTTGTCCAAAGTGTGGATGGATTCTCCTTAGATTCCTTCATTAGTCTCTAGGATACTCATAAAATCTTTTGTTCACAACTTTAATTTGAAAGTTGATTAAAATAAGTTTTTTTAATCTGTTTGGTGATTCAGTAACCTGAAGGTAATGGTAAGATGCTATTGTATTGAGCAGCCCTGGTATATAGTAATTTTATTTTTTCATAGATTTTATTTCAAGAATCAACTTTCTGCATTTAGTTTTTCATTAGCCTGACTTCCACTTCAGACACATAATTCATTGTCCATTTTTATTCTTGGTGCTGGTGCCCACAATGCCAGAGAAAACCCTGATATATTAAGAAATGATTTTAAAGTCCTAAATAAATGAAGAGATTTACCTCGTTCATGGATCTGAAGATTCACTGTTGTGGAGATATTGACAATTCCCAAAGTGATTCATAGAGTCAAATTAATGCCAGTCAAAATCTCAGCAGGAGCTTTGCTTATAAATTGAAAACTCATTCTACAATTCATATGGAAAAGTAAAGTTACTAGAATAGCTAATAAAATAATTCTGAACAATACCTTATTACAAGATTTACAATAAATCTAATGTAATCAAAACAAAATGATATTGACAAAGAGACACACATATCAATGAACAAAATAGAGAAATCAGAAATAGACACACAGGTATGGCCATTTGATTTCTGATGAAGATGTGAAGGTAATTAAATGGAGAAAGTATAATCTTTTCACAAAAAACTACTAAAACAATTGAACATTCAAAAGAAAAAAAAAGTGAACCTTGGAGTTCCCGTCGTGGCGCAGTGGTTAACGAATCCGACTAGGAACCATGAGGTTGCGGGTTCGATCCCTACCCTTGCTCAGTGGGTTAATGATCCGGCGTTGCCGTGAGCTGTGGTGTAGGTTGTAGACGCGGCTTGGATCCCACGTTGCTGTGGCTCTGGCGTAGGCTGGTGGCTACAGCTCCGATTGGACCCCTAGCCTGGGAACCTCCATGTGCGACAGGAGCGGCCCAAGAAATAGCAAAAAGACAAAAAAAAAAAAAAAAAAAAAAGTGAACCTTGACATATGCCCCATGCCTTTTACAAAAATAAAATATTAACTCAAAATGCATCATAGACCTAATTGTAAAATGAAAAAAATAGAAGTTTTAGAAGAAAATATGGGGTAAAATGTATGACATTGAGTTGGTAGCATAATTTTAAGTAGGGCACTAAAACTAGGTACAGATATCCTGTTGGATAAAGTACAGAATATCAATTATATCTGAATTTTAGGTTAACGATATAATAATAGTGTAAGTATTCCCCAAGTGTGTATTTTTCTTTATTAAATCTACTAACTCTAGGGATAGAAAATAGATCAATGGTTGCCAGAATCTGAAGGTAATAGGAGGATTGAATACAAAGGAGTATGGGGGAATTTGGGAGATAAAAGAAATATTCTGTATCTTGATTTTTGGGATAGTTATTACAAGTGGAGTTATTTGGCAAAGCTGGCATAACTACACCAAATGGGTGACTTTCACTATATTTAAAGTATACTTTAATAAAAATTCAAAGAAGTTATAGTAAAATGATAATTTTAGCCAGGTGAATATACAGTTGCTGTCTGTAAAAAATTCTAAACTTTTCTGCATGTCTGAAAATTTTCATAATTAAAAATTATGATGGGGGAATTAAAGAAAAACATAAAACAAACAAGCCAGAAAACAAATAGAAATATTTCTATATGCTATAGAAAATGTCTACCAATGATGAAACAATTATGCTAGGGAAATACCAAAGATTTCTATTTGTTTTGGCCATACTTGCTTTAAAGGACTCGATGGTAGCTGTGTCTGATAAGTTGCAGGAGCATATTTTCCAGCTTCTAAAATACCAAACCTCTTATCTTAATATTAGGTATATTTGTGGTGTTTTTTTTCCAGAAACAACACAATTCTTGTGATCACACACTGTTTTTCTAGAAAAGGGATTTGAATAGATAAGTTTCATATCTTCTTTTGGTCAGGCCTTTTTTGCCTATTTCACATAAAAATTTTTTATAGTTTATGTCATTTGAAGGGGATCTTTGCCCAAATTTTCACAACGTTTTCCGTATTTTAGCTATTTTGTGTCTGTTCTAGGCAACATAGTAGGGTCAGGGGTAATGATTTGGAAATCTTTTCTTATATCATGATTTTAAGAAAAATAAAAATCAGGTTGGCAGAGCTAAGAGAGTTTTGACCAAAACAACCAAAATTTGATTTTGTTTTCTTGAATACATGAAAATGTTTTGTATATATTCAAATTCAGAATTTTGCTAGTTTATTATCTGTGTATTTATTTATTATAGGTGTATTTAATTTATCTGAAACATATTAATATTTTTCTTTCTACTCTTAAGCATTCTTTTAGGTCCAGAAAATTTTTTTGTCTTTTTTTTTTTTTTTTTGTCTTTTTAGGGCTGCACCCATGGCATATGGAGGTTCCCAGGCTAGGGGTCAAATCAGAGCTGTAGTCACCAGCCTACACCACAGCCACAGCAACATGGGATCTGAGCCACGTCTGCAACCTACACCACAGTTCACAGCAATGCTGGATCCTTAACCCACTGAGCAAGGCCAGGGATGGATACCGCGACCTCATGGTTCCTAGTTGGATTTGTTAACCACTGAACCATGATGGGAAGTCCAGGTCCATATAATTTTATTCCAGGTATTTGGTTCTTCCTTTCACAAGTTCTTGTTCACCCTTTAGAACACCTAAACTTTATACCTTTGATCTCTATTGTCTGTGCTCATTTATACTTCATCTTTTAATGCTCATTCATAATTTGCAGAATGTGGAGTAAAGGAGACAGTATTAGATTTGCCTCTAACTTGCATATTTAGTTTTTTTTTAACCATTGAGACTACATTTTGTATTTCTTTGTATTGTTTTCTGTTATCTATGTCTTTTTTTTCTGCTTTTCAATTCAGTCTGTTTTTTCCTTTTAATGCACATGTGCTTGTGCCTAAAAGACCATGTCTTCCTAAAGTCATATTAAAGAGGCAAAGCATGGGAGATTTTCAGCAGTTTTCCATAGGTTCTTTGTAAATATTTGTCATTCTTTCCTCAAAACTGTTCACTATCTCCTGGGAGAAGATTGCCAGAAAATTATAAAAAATAACAACAATGAATAAAAGTTCTGGTTCAAGATGGTGACACAAGAAGATCTTGAACTTACCTCTACACACAGACATACCATATCCAGAGCTATATAAAGAAATTTTTTTTCTAACAGAAATCCTAAAAGCTAGCATATACACATAAGGCAAATAAAGGGAAACAAAAGACACATCAAAGCAGGTAGGAGAGGCTGGGGTACAATCTCACCGTAAATCTTACCCTTGGCATGGTGACCCACAATTAAGAAGGAAACTCCACGTTGGGCACCCCAGCTTTTAGGACCTGCATGTGAGAGATGAGGCCACAAAACACTTAGCATTGAAGCCAAGGGGCCTCATGTCCACAAGACCTATAAGGGAAGAGGGAACTGAGAAAGCACTCTTAAATTAAGGGCTTTTATTGCTCAGACTCACAGGTACCAGGAACCAGTGCAGAGGCAACCAATTGAGAGCCACCCAGACTTTATGTGAAAGAGGCTTATTTGATTATCTTAATGTGTCAGCCTGAGAAACAGGCATCTAATTAAGTCACATCTGGGTACCTGCTAGGTTACACTCTGAAGATGGAGACTCTCTGCCTCACTCTAGCTCACTGGTATCTCCCAGAAAGTAGCTTGTATCCTCTTCTGGTGCCCCGAGTTTTGTGACAGCCACCCAGGAGACACCTCTAGAACTGCCTGGCTCTGGTGGCCAAGAGGGCTTATGTTAACTGGTCCTATAGGACTATAAGCCAGGAGAGAAAGAGTTGTTACCCCAGGGCACAGCAAGAGGCCACAGTCCAATGAGCCCAGTCTTTCTGTTGAAAAAGGCCTCTTAGATTATATATATAGCTGTAGCCTGAGGGGCAGGCTTCTAATTAAACACATATTTAAAGACTGTAATCCTTTCCAGAGACCTAGGAGGGAAGGCACTATCTTCATGCTTTCACTCAGCCAGGTTCCAGAGCACCAGTATCTCCTAGAAGAGAGGTTTTACATGTATCTGGTGCTCCAGTTTTTGCAGCTGCCACTGGCTGAGGGGAATGCCCTTGAAGCCATAGGGATATGGGTTCCCACAGGACTATAACCATCAGAGAGACAGTTCTTGGCTGGCTACCACTCTCAAGACACTGCATAGACAGAGACTGCAACCCATCCCAGGTCTTTATGTGAAAAAGGCCTATTTGTCTTAGAGCTAAGGGCCTACCAAGGTTTTTTCAAGAGCTGGAGGCCAGTGGCCTTGCTCTCATGGCCAATGGGACTTATGCTCACAGTTCCACAGGGTCTTGGCACACCCTCAACTACTGGGAGCCACTAAAATAGGTTGCTTGGACTATCACAGTGGTTCACTCTTTGTGCTATGCAATTCAGTGAGCATTAACATATGCTTTGTGTCCTGTATCTACCATGTGGTGTTAGTCAGAATAGTTTTACTACCCTAAAAAATTCCTTGTGGTTCACCTATTCAATTCTCCCCCTTTTTCCTGAACTCATAGTAACCATTGATCTTTTTAACTTGTGTATACCTTTGCCTTTTCCAGATCATGATAGCAAGATTTCATTGTAAGGATGTACCATAGTTTGCTTATCCATTCACCTCTCAAAGGGCGTTTCCCATTTTTGGTGACTGCAAATAAGGATGTTGTGTTTTTCATATCTGTAATTTTATTTTGCTTTTTAATAACATCTATTTTTTCTTTTTCTTTTTTTTTTTTAAGGGCTGCAGCAGCAGCAAATGAAAGTTCCCAGGCTAGGGGTCAAATCAAAGCTGCAGCTGCCACCCTACACCACAGCCACAGCAGTGCCAAATCCGGGCTGTGTCTGCAGCCTACACCACAGCTCAGAGCAAAGCCAGATTGTTAACCCACTGAGCTAGGCCAGGGGTCGAACCCATGTCCTTATGGATATTAGGTTCGTTACTGCTGAGCCACAACAGGAACTTCTTTGCTGAGACTTTTTAAGAGAATTTGTAATTGCCTGTTGAAGCATTTTATGATGTCTACTTTAGAATACTTATGACAGAATTTCAGTGTCTGATTCATCTTAGTGTTAGCATCTTAGTGTTAGTTGGTTTTCTTTTCTCATTCGTGTTGTAATTTTTCTGGTACTTGATATGATGTGTGATTTTTTATTGTGTCCTTCATATTCTTGAGTATCCCTGGATTTTAGTATCTGAAGAGGTGCAGGAACCAATCCCCCATGGTTACTGAGGGACAGCTCATCTGGCATTGCTGTGGCTGTGGAGTAGACCAGTGGCTGAGGCTCTGATTTGACTCCTATCCTGGGAACCACTGTATGCCGCAGGTGTGGCTGTAAGTTAAAAAAAAAAGGGAGTTCCCGTCATGGCTCAGTGGTTAACCAATCTGACTAGGAACCATGAGGTCGTGGGTTCGATCCCTGGCTTTGCTCAGTGGGTTAAGGATCCAGTGTTGCTGTGAGCTGTGGTGTAGGTTGCAGATGCGGCTCGGATCCCACGTTGCTGTGGCTGTGGTGTAGGCCTGTAGCTACAGCTCTGATTAAACCCCTAGCCTGGAAACCTCCATATGCCATGGGAGTGGCCCTAGAAAAGACAAAAAAAAAAGATTAAAAAAAAAAAGAAGAAGCAGTATATACCAATAGCTCTTTTCAACCAGGTACCTCATTCCTCAGAGTAGTAATGGGTAGGGCACTAGTCCAATAGTATTAATTCATGGAAGTGTCCCCCATGGAGACATTTTAAAATCAGTGTTTTTGTCTTACTGAATTGTAAGAGTTTTTTGGTATCTATTCTGTGTACAAACCTTGATGAGATGAATATTTTTGCACATTTTTTCTTAATCTCTTTGCCTTTTTATTCTTGAAAGTCTTTGGGAGATCAAAAGTTTTTAATTTTGATGGATTCCAGTTTATAAATTTATTCTTTGTTTTACAATCTTCATTTAGACCAAAGCCACAGAAATGAGATGAACAATAAAATAATACTTGCATTATTAATTTTTAAAATTTCCAATGTAGTAGGCAAAACATGATATCCATATACATGGTGGTATATGGAATGACTAGCCAATGGGGAACTGCTGTAACTCTCCAATATTCTCTGATGGTGTATATATGGGAAAATAATCTGAAAAAGAATGGATGTGTGTACATGTATTACTGATTCAATTTGTTGTACAGCAGAAATTATCACAATATTTTAAATCAACTGTACTTCAATGAAACATTAAAAAATGAAAAAAAACATGATATACAATTCTTAAGAAATATTTCTTCAATTATTAGAGATGTTGGACCATTTCTATTACTATTTCTTACACTTATATTACCAACTTTTTGACCATATCATAGAGGGCAAATGTTTCACATCTCCCAAAATATCCTGTGGTATTTTTTAAAAAAGGAATTCTACAGAGACTGAATAGGCCATGAAGTTGACCAATATGAAAATGTTTTTCCTTCAATTCAAATAACTTGCTAGATGCAGCATGTTATGCCTATGTATAATTTAGGAGACTCAATCCTTTTTTAAAAATTAAGACAAAAGACAGGAGACACATCATTTTCTATTATAATTTGATGTACCCACTACTACTTATTGCCTGACAGAAATATATTATAAATAGGACTTGACTATGCTCCTTGTTGTTAACCATCTAAAGATAAGCACATATCTGAACTTTTCAGTTTGTCTTAATATCTTCATGAATGGAAGAACTGTGACAAAATTTCCATTCCTATTTAGAAGACATACATTTTGCTGATATTTCACAATTTGGTGAAAAAATTCAAGTTTATTCTCTGCATCCTTTTTTTTATTTAATATGCATCACTCTTGCCTCAACTTAAACTTTGCATTTGCTGTAATGCAAATATATATAGGCAGCAGGATAAATTGGTGCCATGCATTGAAGGTTAGGAGCTAGAAGCCGTGGGTTTAAATCCCAAGCACTTAACGTATTTATGGGATGACTCTCGCAGTTCAAATTCTGTATAAGTTGAACAGCTGAAGAGATGAAATCTAACTTGCTTGTTGTTTAAACCTGCAAAAGCTACCTCTTTTAGCTTTAATTTCTTCACTACAGAGTCATTAAGATTATTAAACAAGATTAAATTAAGAAAACTGCTTTGTATGTTATAACACACATGTAAGATGTTGCTATTCTTTTACAGTCACATCCCCTCTTCTGGATAACTGATATTTTCCTGTGCTTTATTTGGACCATCTGTAATTTAGATCACTTAATTTTGCACTTAGGCTAAGCTGAGATGATCTAGCTCTATGTACATGTTCAGATTTCCATGTGTAGAAACACCTCAAACTCCTAAGTGGTGCATTTGGTAACCTGAGAAATGTCCTGATAATGAGTGAGTCTAATTATCAAGTTTCAAGTACTGCCTGCAGGGCTACTTTTAGCTTTAATAAGGAATACCTCACTGGGGAATAAAGTTCATTTTCTTTTTTGATAAAGCAGGCTTTGCTAGATTAAAAAATACATACTCTTTGGAGATTGGTCAAACTTGAGACAAAATGTTCCTTCTATTAGATGATCTTTATAAAATCATATCGTACAGGATTTCAGGGGTTTTATATCCCTAAATAAATGGAATGGGTAACAAATTTTAGTTTCTACACTCTGTGAAGGGAAGAGAAAAAAATACTCAATTGTGGAGAAGCAATAAGCAAAAGCCTGACTGACAAAATCTAATGAACCCACCTGACCCTTGTATCTCAGCAGCTTCAGTCCTGGGAGGGATGGTGATCTGATACCTGAGCATTCCTTCTCAATGACTCATGCAAAATCACATTCATCTGTAGGCCTAAGGAGGACTGTTTCCAATGGTGCTTCCTTCTTTAGCTAATAGAAAGTTATCTCCGGAAAAGATGAAACATGTGGCTCATAGAGCCCCACTGCTCTGTACATGTTTTAGAGGATGTGAAGGAGCAAGTAAAATGGAGACCTTACTTGAGAGGCAAATTCAGATTGAAGAGGTAGGAAACAGTCAAGTACTAACCAGGTATTTTTCAAACATATTAAAGTTATTGGGGATTTTTTTGTTTGTTTGTTTTTTGTCTTTTTGCCTTTTTATAGAGCAGCTCCAGCGGCATATGGAGGTTCCCAGGCTAGGGGTCTAATCGGAGCTACAGCTGCCAGACTACGCCAGAGCCACAGCAACATGGATCTGAGCCACATCTGTGACCTACACCATAGCTCACAGCAAGGCTGGATCCTTAACCTACCGAGTGAGGCCAGGGGTCGAACCTGCAAGCTCACGGTTGCTAGTCGGATTTGTTAATCACTGAGCCATGACGGGAACTCCTAAAGTTATTGGTTTTTTTTCCTTGAAATACAGAGATAATTTTTGAAGTGAGTATTTTTATGTGTAATTTACATATATTAAAATTCACTCATTTGGAGTTCCCATCATGGCACAGCGGTTAACGAATCCGACTAGGAACCATGAGGTTGCGGGTTCGATCCCTGCCCCTGCTCAGTGGGTTAATGATCCGGCGTTGCTGTGAGCTGTGGTGTAGGTTGCAGACGCGGCTCGGATCCCGCGTTGCTATGGCTCTGGCGTAGGTCGGCGGCTACAGCTCCGATTGGACCCCTAGCCTGGGAATCTCCATATGCCACGGGAGTGGCCCAAAGAAATAGCAAAAAAAAAGACAAAAAAGAAATTAAAAAATAAAATAAAATAAAATTCACTCACTTAACTTTACAATTCGATAAGCTTTGATAAATATATTCAGACCTGTATCCACCACAACAATCAAGATATGAGGTGTTTCTTTCACCAGAAAAATTTCTATAGTGATTTCATTCAGTCCCATCCTCCCAGACATATTCCTTGGCAATTGATATGTCACTGTAGTCTTTCATTTTCTAGAATTTCGTATAAATGAAAACATACAGTATGTAGACTTTTGTGTCTGATGTCTTTCATTAAGCATAATACTTCTGAGATTCAGCCACCTTGTTATTATATCAGAAGTGCAGTCCTTTTTAATTCTGGGTAGTATTGCACTGTATTGATATGCAACAATCATTTTGTACATTCACCGGTTGATGGACATTTGGGTAGTTCCAGTATTTGACTGTTATGAATAAAGCTGCTATTAATAGTTATGTACAAGTTTTGTATGAATGTGTGTTTTTATTTCTCCTGTGTAAATAAATACCTAACAGCAGGATTACTGGGTCATTGGTAACTCTTTATTTTAACTTTATAAGAAACTGCTAAACTAATTGCCAAAGAAATGTGCCCCTTTTTTACTTCCATTATCAATATATGAGTTACTATTGCTCCATGTCCTCGCATAAACTTAGTGCCCTCAGTTTTTATACTTAGCCATTTTAGGGTATGTAAGTGGCATCATATTGAGTTTTTAATTTGTAGTTCCCTAATGTGATTTGCATGAGTTTATTTATCATTAGTGTATCTTCTTTGGTTAAATTTCTGTAAAAATTTCTTGCCTATTTAAAAAAATCACTGTTTTTGTCTTATTACTGAGTTGTAAGAGATTTTTTTGGTCTATATTACATATACAAAACTTTGATAGGATAGAAATTCTTGCATTTTTTTTCTTAATCTCTTTGCCTCTTTATTTTTAAAAAACTTTTATTGAAATATGGATGATTTACAATGTTGTGTTAATTTCTGCTATACACCAAAGTTATTCAGTTATATATATACACTCATATCCATTTTTTAAGTTTTTTTTTTCCCATTTAGGCTATCACAGAATATTAGTAGAATTCCCTGTGCTATAGAGCAGATCCCTGTTGACCATCAGTTTCATATAAAAGAGTGTACATAAACTAATCCCAAACTCCCATGTCCCACTTTTCCCATTGGTTACCATAAGTTTGTTTTTGAAGACTTTGAGTTTGTTTCTATTTTGTAAACAAGTTCATTTGTATCATTTTTGTAGATTCCACATATGTGATACCATTCATGATATTTGTCCTTCTCTATCTTTATTCACATAATATGATAATCTCTAGGTCCATCCATATTACTACAAATGACATTATTTCATTCTTTTTTATTGCTGTGTAATATTACATTGGATCTAAGTGCCATTGTATATATATATATATGTATACCATTGCATATATGTACATCTTCTTTATCCATTCCTCAATTGATGGACATTTAGGTTGCTTCTATGTCCTGGCTATTGTAAATAGTGCTGCAACAAACATTTGGGTGCATTTATCTTTTCAAATTATGGTTTTCTCTGGATATATGCCCAGGAGTGGGATTGCTGGATCATATGGTAGTTCTATTTTTAGTTTTCTGAGGAACCTCTGTACTGTTTTCCATAGTGGCTGCACCAATTTACATTCCCTCTGACAGTGTAGGAGAGTTCCATTTTTGCTGCACCCTCTCTAGTACTCATTGTTTGTAGACTTATTGATGATGGCCATTCTGACTAGTGTTAGGTGATACCTCATTGTAGTTTTGATTTGCATTTCTCTAATAATTAGTGATGTTGAGCATCTTTTCATGTGCTTTTTGGCCATCTGTCTGCTTTGGAGAAGTGACTATTTAGATCTTCTGACTATTTTTGATTGGGTTGCTTGTTTTTTTCATATCTAACTGCATGAGTTGTTTTATATTTTGGAGATTAATCCTTTGTCAGTTGCTTCATTTGCAAAGATCTTCTCCCATTCTGTGGGTTGTCTCTTAGTTTTTTCTCTGGTTTCCTTTGCTGTACAAAAATTTTTAAGTTTGATTAGGTCCCATTTGTTTATTTTGTTTTTATTTCCATTATCCTAGGAGGAGGATCTGAAAAGATATTGCTGTGATTTTTGTCAAAGAGTGCTCTCTCTGCCTATGTTTTCCTCTAAGAGTTTTGTAGTATCTGGCCTTACATTTAGGTCTTTAATCCATTTTGAATTTTTTTTTGTGTGTGTATCATGTTAGAGAATGTTCTAATTTCATTTTTTACATGTTACTATCCAGTTTTCCCAGCACTGCTTATTGAAGAGGCTGTCTTTTCTCCATTGTATGTTCTTACATCATTTTTAGTAGATTTATTAACCAGACGTGTGTGGGTTTATTGCTGGGTTTCCTACCCTGTTCCATTGATTTATACTTCTGTTTTTGTGCCTGTATCATAATGTTTTGATGGCTGTATATCTGTAGTATAGTCTGAAGTCAGGGTGCCAGCTCCTTTTTTCTTTATCAGGATTGCCTTGGCTAATCAGGATCTTTTGTGTTTCATGCATATTTAAACTCTTTTTGTCCTAGTTCTGTGACAAATGCCATTTTTAATTTGATGAGGATTGCATTGAATCTGTAGATTGCCTTGGGTAATATAGTCATGTTGACAATATTGAGTCTTCTAATCCAAGAGCATGGTATATTTTTTAATGTGTTTGTTTCATTTTCATTTTCTTTCATCAGCATCTTACAGTTTTCAGAGTACAGGTCTTTTGCCTCTTTAGGTAGGTTTATTCATAGCTATTTTATTCTTTTTGATGTTCTGGTAAATAGGATGGTTTTATAATTTCTCTTGCTGATCTTGCATTGTGTGTAGGAATGCCAGAAATTTGTGTATTAATTTTGTATCCAAGACTTTGCCAGATTCATTAATGAGCTCTAGTAGTTTTCTGGCAGCATCTGTAGGATTTTCTATGTGTAGTGTCATGTTATCTGTAGTGGCTGTTTTATTTCTTTATATCCAATTTTGATTCCTTTTATTTCTTTTTTTTCTCTGATTGCCATGGCTAGGACCTCCAAAACTATGTTGAATTAAAGTGGTGAGAATGGACATCCTTGTATTCTTCCTGATCTTAGAGGAAATGCTTTCAGCTTTTCACCATTGAATATGATGTTAGCTGTGGGCTGGTCATATATGGCCTGTATTACGTTGAGGTAGGTTCCCTCTATGCCCACTTTCTGGAGGATTTTATCATAAATGGGTGTTGAATTTTGTTGAAAACTTTTACTGCATCTATAAGGATGATTGTTTGGTTTTTAATCTTCAATTTGTTGATGTGGTGTGTCACACTGATTGATTTGTAGATATTGAAGACTCTTTACATCCCTGGGAATAATCCCACTAGGTATATGTGGTATATAATCTTTTTAATGTATTGTTGGATTCATTTTGCTGGTATTTTGTTGAGGATTTTTGTGTCTATGTTCATCAGTGATATTGGTCTATAATTATTTTTTTTGGTGCTGTCTTTGTCTGATTTTGGTGTCAGGGTATTGGTGGCCTCATAGAATGGGTTTGTAAGTATTCCCTCCTCTGAAATTTTTTTCAAAGAGTTTTGGAAGAATAGGTGTTAACTCTTCTCTAAAAGTTTGGCAGAATTCACTTGTGAAGCCATCTGGTCCTGGACTTTTGTTTGTTAGAGGTTTTTTAATCAGAGTTTCAATTTCAATCCCTGTGACTGGTCTGTTCATATTTTATATTTCTTCCTAGTTCAGTCTTGGAAGGTTATACCATTTTAAAACTGTTCCATATCTTCTAAGTTGTCCATTTCTTTGGCATATAAGTGTTTATAGGAGTCTCTTAAGATTCTTTGTGTTAGCCTCTTTATTCCTGAAAGTCTTTCAAGTATCAGAAGTTTTAGATTTCGATTGTTTCCAATTTTTATATTCTTTGTTTTGCAACCTTCAGTTAGCCCCAAATCACACAGATTTTTTCTTATATTTTCTTTTAGAATTTTATAATTTTAGCTTTACCTTTAGGTCTATGTTCCATTTCAAATCAATTTTTATATAGTATGAAGTAAGGTTAAAATTTTTTACTTTGCATATAGATATCCATTTGTTTAAGCATAATTTGTTTAAACCCTTTCTTTCCTCCATTGAATAACATCAGCACCATTTTAAAAAAAGCAGTTGACCAGATATGTGTATCTATTTTTGAATTCTCAATTCTCTTCTATTGATTTATAAATCTATTTTTATGCTAGTGCCACACTTTTTTCTTCATTGTAGCATTATAAGTCTTGAAGTCGCTTTCCAACTTTTTCTATTTCAAAAGTATAATGGCTCTTCTAGGACCTTTGTATTTATATGTAAAATTTATAATCAACCTGTCAATTTATATAAAAAAAGACTGTGAGAATTTTATTTTGAATTATATTGGGTCTTACATCAACTTGGGGAGAATTGACACTGTAAAATAGTGAGTTTTCCTTGGTAGGCAGAATTTTAGCTTCCATGATCTGTGACCCCTGGTGTTTCTCCTGTAAATACATTACGTTTCATGACAAAAGTAATTTGGAGATCTTATTCAAGTTACTAATCAATTGACCTCGATAAAGGATATTATTCTGATTTATCTGGGAAAGCCATTTGCTATCAGTTGTATGGGCTATTAAAAGCAGAAAGCAGGGGCAGAATTAGAATGATCAGACATCCAAGTGCTATTTTTTTAACTCAACATAGAAAAAAACAAGATAAGGAAACATGTCTGTGTGCTAATTCACATTTAAAGGATTTATCTCTTTATTGAATTAAGCAAAAAATCCTGCAGAACAATTAGTGGCTGTTGTTGGTGTTATTGTTTTTGTTGCTGTTATTGATACAACATAACAAAAAAGATACAGAATTTCTGTGTTTTGGTGTTAGTTTCCCCAAATCCGTACCTTCGCTCCAATCAGGGAGAAACACCAGACAAACTCAAATTGAGGACATTCTATACAATAACTGACTAGTGATTTTCAATAGTCTCAAGCTCATTAAAGACACAGAAACACTGGGGACCTGTTATAGACTAGAAGATACAAAAGAGAAATAACACTAAATATAATGTGGAGTTAAAAAAAATGATATTAGTGGGAAAATTGATGAATTTCTAATAAGGTCTGTAATTTAATGATATAGTGCAAATGTTGCTTTCTTGTTTTTGATAATTGTACCATAATAATATAAGATGTTAACATTTGGGGAATCTGCATAGAGGATATAAGGAGGTATTTTGTACTACTTTAGAAAAATCTGAAATTATTCAAAATGACAACATTTTAGAACATTTTTACTCAAGGAATAGAATGACTAGCACTAGTAAAGTTCTGAGGGCATAAGCATATGACAGGTAATCTTTGAATGGGGCATGGCTTATCAACATTTGACTTCAAGAAAGGATACTAGCCATTATGCTGAGACTGAGAAACTTGCATGTGATCACATAGCAGAGAAAGATCAAAGCAGTACATAAAAAGAATTTTTATATCTCAATTCTAAATTTACCAAATACCTCTTCTACTTGAGTGGTAACAGATAGCTAAACTGAAGAATTAATCTGTGCCAATATATTTGATTTATCCCACAGAGCAAAAATCCATTTTCTTAAGCCTTTCTGGAAAGTCAGTGTCTTAATGAAAAGGAATAACACTAACATTATGGATTTTAAGTATCGTAATAGATCAGTCTATCCAAAATTTGGAGGCATACAAGTCCTTGGAACTATTGTTAATTTGTTCTATTGTAAGTGGCTGCCTCTTCTGTTTCATCTGTATCAGGAAGTTTGAATTAATATTTCTGTTCTAACTGCTATCTTATTAAATAGCTGATATTTTTCTTCATGTTTTTACCTTTTTTCTTTTTAGCATTGTCTTTACATCTTTTCATGATTAAAGAGGTATTGTTTAGTTCTGTAACTAGAGGCCCTAAAAATGTGTCTGTGTGAAGTGAGCGAGCTTTAATGTGATAGACTGTATTATCGTGGGTTTTAGCAGTTGGATTGTGGGACCGCTCACAATTGTCTGTTAGAATTTTATGGTTTATAACACCTGAGGGGCACAGTGGTAATTTTATACAATCTTTGTTTCTTAAAAATAAGATATCATGGGAGTGCCCATCGTGGCTCAGTGGTTAGCGAACCTGACTAGCATCCATGAGGACGCAGGTTTGATCCCTTGCCTTACTCAGTGGGCTAAGGATCCAGCGTTGCCATGAGCTGTGATGTAGGTCACAGACGTGGCTTGGATCCTGCATTGCTGTGGATCTGGCATAGGCTGGCAGCTACAGCTATTGGACCCCTAGCCTGGGAACCTCCATATGTGCTGTGGGTGCGGCCCTAAAAAGACAAAAATACCAAATACCAAATAAATAAAATTTAAAAAAGACATCATGGACTGTTGAAACACACAATGATTGAAGGAACTGGAAAAAAAGGTATAAGAAGAATAAATAAATAAATGTCATTTGTAGTGCAAAAGAAATACTTTACTAGTGTAATTTTCAGAAGGCAAACATTTTCAAGTATAAACCTGATTTCATCTAACAGAGGCTTCCCTGTTTTGGGATACACATATCTCCCTAATCTCCATATTCCTGAGTGCTACAGGGACTTTGTTTTTTTTCCTAACAACTAGCTAAAGTGAGCATTTATTTGACAATTTCATCACCAGTGGAAAAAGTCCGAAAATGGCGTTCACATAGCTCTCTGAAAAATAGTAAGCTCTCTGTGGAATACTCCAGAAAATAGTAACAAATATATGTCCAGTAGATTAAATTTAATGGGAAACCAAAAGTTACATTATATTTTAAATTCTGAGAAGATACATGAAATTTTATGTGGAGTACCTATGACCTCTTTCTCTCCTCTCTCTCAATCACACACACACACACACACACATTCAATTTTAGTTTGTTATTCTGATATCTGGTTGCTTTATTTCCTAAAAGTCTATCTCAGTAATATAAGTTTAAAGTTAAAAATTAACGATACAACTTGTATTTTTGACTAGAGTATAAAAGTTACACATTTTCTCTGTATAACATAAAAATTTTCAAAGTTTAGTAAATGTTTATTATTAAAATCAGCATGTAAGTATGAATAGATGAGAACATTTTTTATAAAAATTATCTACCAGAAGCCTAAGACAAGTATCATATTTGATGGAACAGCATTTATATAATTTCCCTTTAAGATAAGGTACAAGTCAAAAATTCTTTTTCTTTCCACCACTGGTTAACATAGTCAGGTAATCCTGCCACAAATATTACAATGAGAAAAAAAAAAAAAAACTGGATTGGAAGAAAAAAAAAATAACTTTCATTTTATATGGATAATATGCTTATTGACATATAGGAGTCCCTATGGAATCAACATACAAATTATTATTATTTTTAGATGTCATTTGGGGGGGCACACCCATGGCATATGGAGGTTCCAGGCTAGGGGTCAAATTGGAGCTACAGCTGCTGGGCTATGCCATAGCCACAGCAACGCAGGATCTGAGCCGTGTCTGCGACCTACACCACAGCTCATGGCAACACCAGATCCTTAACATGACCAAGGTCAGGGTTTGAACTTGAAACCTCATGGTTCCCAGTTGGATTTATTTCTGCTGCACCACGATGGGAACTCCTCAACATACAACTTATTAGAATGAAAGTGTTCATGGAGGAACAAAAATCAAGAGTTCTTCCATACGTGCAAGAGTTGACTAAGGTATTATTGCTATTATTAATTAAATATATCCTATTCACTGTATATTCTTGCCACTGTAATCAATGTTACATAGACAGTATAGATAATGAGAAAGAAGAAATATATGAATGATTGATGATGACTGGGAATTTTCTATAACTGTCAAAGGACCTCAGTCCACAAATATAAGAAGCACTATAAACCCTAAGACATATAAATACAAAAAACTTCAAATCCATGCACATCATATTAAGACCATTGAAAATAAAATACAAGGAGAAAAATCTTTAAAGCACTCAAGAAAAAAATGACATAATATCATTAAGAAAACAATATAACTGATAGCTTACTTTTCAACTAAAAAAGGAATAAGAAAACAGGGAATGTAAAAATAAAATAAATGTAAATTAAAAATATACTGAACTTATCACTCATGCATTAAGGTGAATTAAATACACTGTTGGAATACCAAAATGAGAGAATTTATCATTAGCAGGCCTGCCCTAAATTTAAAAAGTATAATTTAGGCTGATGGCAAATTATTCCACATTGCAGTTTGGAGATATAATATAAAAAAAGGTAAATCTAAATGAATTGTCAGTATAAAACTACAGAACATGATCATCATCAAAAAATACAATAAGGTTTCCTTAAATATATGTAAAAATAAAATATACAAAACCCAGATATGGATACATGGGATTAAAGTAGCCTGATGTCTTTGTATTATTTGAAATTTGATAAAATAATTTATATTGGATTTTAAATCAAGGCTTCATTTTGTAGTCTTTAATTATTAAAATAAGAGTGAAAGAATGTGCAACTAACAAGTTAAAAGTAGGGTAAAATGGTATAATAAAACACAATAGCAAAAAGTTAGGAAAAGAGAAAATTAGTTACATAAGAGATGTGGCACAAAGAGCAAGCACATTGTACAATGGTAGATTTTAAGCCAGATACATCAGCTATCCCATTAAATAGCTTAATTTCCTAATTAAAGACAAAGTCAGTCTGGATTAAAAAAAAAAAACTAAAGGCACATTTTAAATAAAATGAAAGGGCAGAATAAGAAAAAAGATTGTGATACTAACAAAAAGAAAATTGTTCTAGCTGAACTCATGACAAAAATAGAACATAAAAGTAGAAGCAATATTAGAGATAGAGTTATTTCATAAAGATAGAGACTCAAAATACCAGGAATACATACATATTTTAACTTTGTATTAACCTAATGAAATAATCTCAAAATAGACAGTGAAGGTCAACAGATCTAAAGGAATATATTAATCTATAGTCCTAAATGGAGATTTTAATATGTACTTCATAGTAAATTTAGAACAAGTTGACAGAAAAGTTAATTTAAGATTGAAAAACACAATTAGAAGTTCTTGTGTGGTGCAGCAGGTTAAGGATTCAGCATAGGTTGTGGCATAGGTTGCAACTGCGGTTTGATTTCTGGCTCTGGAACTTCCAAATGCCATGGGTATGGCCCAAAAAACAATAAAGAATGGAAAACACAATTAACAAATTTGACTTAATGACAGTATTAGGAAGGAAATGATCAAAATCAAGAGAGACATAATAACATATGAAGCAAATATATAGTGGAGAATAAAGTCAGACATTGGATCATTTACAATATGTTTGATGTTTTCTTCACTCTGTCAAGACCAATCAAGAAAAAGAAGGCAGAACATAATTAACCAGTATCTGGAATAAAAACTGGGCATCGCTTTAGATTCTATGGATTATTATAAAGACATTAGCAAGGTAATTTGAATAACTTTATAAAAATAAATTTTAACTAGATGAAAGGAGAATGTTTCTTTAGAAATACATGTGAATAAATGAAACAGGAGGACATAGAACATCTAATCATTTTCTGTCTGTTAATGAGTTTGATGTCATAATTAATTTGAATGTCTAATGGAAACATTTCCCAATTAGTGTCTGCTTATTCATAGAATGAAGTGATTTGTGTCCCTCTGACATCTAGTGGAAATTCCAGTTAAATTTTTTTTTTCAAATCTGCTTAAAGGCATCAGAGAACAGAGGATAAGATTCTGTACAAAGTAGAAACACGTAAATGTATAAGTTGAAGATCTGTAGTCATTCAGTCATTTTCCCTTTAGTAGCATTTGCCAATTCAAATTGGGGAAGAGGTTAAGAAATAGAAAGTTTATTTTTTCTTTAATTTATTTTTTTCCCACTGTAAAGCAAGGGGATCAAGTTATCCTTACATGTATACATTTTTCCCCCACCCTTTGTTCTGTTGCAATATGAGTATCTATCTAGACATAGTTCTCAATGCTACTCAGCAGGATCTCCTTGTAAATCTACTCTAAGTTGTGTCTGATAAGCCCCAGCTCCCGATCCCTCCCACTCCCTCCCTCTCCAAAAAAAAAAAAAAAAAAAAAAGAAAGTTGAGAAGAGATTGGAAGTCAAAAACTAACAGAACTCTTGGGAGACATATGCAATGGAGCAACAGAATAGGAGATTTATAGGCCATAGATGTCTGGAGTCCTCCCAAAACATTGTCTGTATTCTAAACCTCTAGTGGGTAGTAGACTGGAAAGATAAGTCAAAATATATGAAAAACAAAAGTTCTAAAAATCCAAAGTCCTAAACTCCAGTGCCTCAGAATGTGACCTCATTTGAAAATAGGATTATTAGATGTAATTTGTTAAGATGAGGTCATATAACTGGTGCCCTTATAAATATGAGAAATTCATACTTAGACATGCATACAGAGTAACACTATGTGAAGATGAAGGCAGAGATTGGAGTGAGGCTTCTAAAAGCCAAGGTACCCTAAAGATTTATAGTAAACCACCGGAAACTAGAGGAGAGGTATGGAACACATTCTTCCTCATGACCCTTGGGAAGAACCAGTCTGCCAATACTTTGATCCAAAACTGTAAGAAAATAAGTTCTATCATTTAAGATTCTCAGTGTGTGGGACTTTGTTATAGCAGCCCTAGCAAATTATTATTAGTGGAAAGATTAAATTAGAACCAAAAAAAGAGAAGAAGAAGGAGAAAAAGGAGGGGAAGGGGAGGAGGAGGAAGAGGAAGGAGGAGAAGAAGGAGGAGAAGACGGAGAAGAAATCCTAGGCCAGGGTGGCTTCACTGGTAAATTTGGCCAAACATTTAAAGAAGAAATACCAGTCATCCACAAACTCTTCCAGAAAACTCAAAGATAAAAGAGTATTTCCCAACTCATTCCGTAAAGCTAAGATTACCCTGATACCAAATCCAGATAATGAAATCACAAGAGAAATCTATAGCCCAGTATCCCTTATGAATATAGATGCAAAATCCTCAACAAAATACTAGCAAACTGGATCCAATAATATATTTAAAAGGTTATATATGATGACCAAGTGGTTTGTATCCCAGGAATGCAAGATTGCTTTAACATCCACAAATAAATTAATGAAATATGCTATATCAATGAGTTCCTATTGTGGCACAGCAGAAATGAATCCTCAGTAACCGTGAGATTACGGGTTCAATCCTTGGCCTCACTCAGTGGGTTAAGGATCTGGTGTTGCTGTGAGATGTGGTATAGGTCTCAGGTGCAGCTCGGATACTGCATTGCTGTGGCTGTGGTGTAGGCTGGCAGCTACAGCTCCGATTGGACCCCTAGCCTGGGAACCTCCATATGCCATGGGAGAAGCCCTTAAAAAAAAAAAAGACAAAAAAAAATGAAATATGCAATATCGATATAATAAAGGACAGAAAACTCACTGTCACTTCTATATATGTAGAAAAAGCTTTTGACAAAATTCAACATCTTTGTGATTAAAAAAAAACCTAAAAAAAACTAGGACTTCAAAGGATCTTCCTCATTAGGATAAAGGACATCTAAAACTAAACAGAAAAACTACCCACAGCTTATTAACATACTAAATGATAAAAGACTAGCTACTATCTCTGTGAGGTCAGGAAAAAGATTTCTACTCTCACCACTTCTATTCAATGTTTTACTTGACTTACCAGCCAGGCAATTAGACAAGAAATGAAATAAAATGCATCTAGATCAGAAAGGAAGAAGTAAAACTACCTGCATTTAGAAATAAGGAACTAATTCAGCCAGGTTATGAGATAAAGGTCAATATACAAAAATCAATTATATTTCAATACATTTGAAATGAGAAAAAAATGTCATTGACAGTTGCACTTATAATAGCATCAAATAAATAAGATACATAGTAATTTTTAAAAGTTAAATTTATGCTTGGAAAACTTCTAAACAGGGAGAGGAAGAAATCTTTTGCACAAATGGTACAGGGACAACCAAATATCCACATGTAAGTGAATGAATTGGACTCCTACTTCATACCATATATAAAAATTAACTCCAAATGCATCAAGGACCCAAATGTCAGAGAAAACACTATAAAAGACTTAGAAGAAAACATAGGAATAGAACACTATGGCCTCTATTTATTTGAAATGATATAAAAAATACAAAGAACAAAAGAAAAATAGCTTTATTTTACATCAGCAAAATTTAAAATGTATATGCTTAAGGGTACAATCAAGGAAGTGCAAAGGCAATTCACAGAATGGGAGAAAATGTTTGCAAATTATATATCTGACAAGAGACTTGAATCCAGAAGATATAAAGAACTCTATAATTCAATAATAAAGAGGCAAGTAACTAAATTAAGGGAAAAAGGATTTTCCCCCAAAGGATCAGAATGGATTTTTCTCTAAAGATAAACAAATGGCCAATATTCATGTGAATTAAAAATCCTGCCCGTCATATCAGTAAACAAAAGACATCACAGCCATCAGTGGCTATAGCCACCCACAATGGTGAGCCCTAAGGGAACTCAGGATGGAAACATAATACCTACTATTGAATCTTCAGACTATAGCCACCCCTGACAGTGCAGCAGAGGAAACTCAGGATGAGCAAACACAATACCGGCCCCAGATAGCTGAGCTGCATATCAAAGGAATGATTTCAGTGAGCACAGACTCTTGTACCTTCCCATTGTTAACTTTAAAAAAAAAAAATGCACAACCTGAAAGTTGAGAGTTTTATTTGGGGCAAAATTAGGACTTAAACCTGGGAGACAGCATCTCAGGTAGCCCTGGGAGACAGCATCTCAGAGAAACTGCTCCGAGGAGGCAAAGGGGGCAAGCTAGGATATATGAATTTTTCCAACAAAGGGAAGGTAGTAGGAACAAAAGATTTACAGATAACTAGATTTATGGAAAACCATTATCTATGGAAAGATATAAAGATCTGGGCATACTGGAATCGCTCCTTTGATATGCACCTCAGCTGTGGGCTGATGTTCTTTCTTTTCTGAGCTCCCTCGGGGTTCACCAGCCCACCCATGGAAGTGACTGCATTGGCTGATGATTGACTGTGACATCTTTTGTCCACTTAACTACAGCCCAGTATGCAGTATTTAAGATAGCTTTGAAATACTGCCCCAAAGAGAAAAGGGGAAATACCAAGATATAAGTGATAGAGGTGAAGGGGGAGGTGTGTGCATCCATGAACATATTTTACAAAGTTTGCTGCTGGTCTCATGAAGGTCACTTCTAGTCATGAGGAGCAGACACCACCATGAAGGGTTTTAGTGTTTTTCTAGATATGAGGAGATGCAAGAAGTGGGCTCATAAAATCTTCTCCAAAAGATATCGAACTATCTGAAGACTTGTTCTTCCAGTTTTCCCAGAGCACAGAGTGCCTCACTCCTGGTTTCCACCTTGAGTTCAGCTCAGGGGGTGATGCAGGTCAGCAGCTTCAGTGGATCATGATTTAATTCAGGTAGAGGCTGATGGCAAATGCCAAACTCCGGTTCACATCATACATAGAAAAGTGCTAAATTCCTTGAGATATCTGGTTTTCATTTATTAAAAGTATTTTTTTGTTGTTCTGATTACCTGGTTTTATTGCAAAAATTCCTATATATCCTGGCTCCCCCACTTTCTCTTTGGAACAGTTTCTCTGAGATACTGTGTCCTGGGTTTAAGTCCTCAGATTTGTCCACCAAATAAAACATAATTCAATTTATGTTGTGCATTTTTTTCAGCAACATGCACATTAAAGGATGTGCATGTCATTAGCTATTAGGGAAGTGCAAATCAAAACCAAAATGAGATTCCACTTCACCACTCTGCTGTGCCTCAGGTCTTCTGGGACAGCAGCTCACCCTGAGCTTTTTTGTTGTAAGTGGCTCCCAGGCATCTAGAGTACCAGATGCCTTCTGTGCTCTGAGACTAAGGAGACCAAAGCCAGTCCTGCAGGAAGCCACCTGAAAAGCAGGAAAATTGTTTTTTTTTTCAGTCTTTTCTTTATCCCCAGGGATTAGCCAAGAGCTGAGAGTCAAGCAGAGGTGAGGGGGAAGGGCTCTGGCTAGTGATTGCTCAGAAACTTTGTCTTTGTTCTCAGTAGCCTTCAGGCATCTCGAGTATGCCACTCCATCCAACAGGACTAGTCCCTTGGGCAGGCCTCTCCCACCCTGTTGCCAAAAACTGGGCCTCTGTCCACCAGTGTCAATAAGGAGACAGAGTTTTGGGTGAAGGAGAAAAAGGTAGTTTTTATTGCTTTGCCAGGCAAAGGAGGCCACAGCAGGCTAATGCCTTAAAGACTGTGCCCCTCTTTGAGAGAGAATAGGAAGTGGTCTTAGAGTTTGGGAAGAGAAAATAGGGCCACAGATAAGGATCAGAGTAAGAGCAAGCTTGCTTTGTTTTTCATAGCTGGTGTTTAGTGGCCCCAGGACTGGTTCTGATGGTTCTCCTTCTTTCCAGAATGAAGAATACATCATCAAGTAGTTAACATCTTCCTTTTGTTGGGGGTTTTAGTTCTGCAGGAAGGCTCAAAGATATTGTTATATATATTCCTTGAGAGGAACCAGGACCCTGCCCCAAAGCTGCAGTATTGTCTCTTGACTGTTCCTCCCTGGTCTCTGCATCCCCTCTCTTCCCTGATTAGCAACTGTTTGAACCTGACCTTTGGAACTCAGGGAAGGTCTTGGAGGCTGAAGCTTATTATCTAAAAACAAGAAATTAGAGACACAGAAAGGCTTCTGTGCTCAGGAGTCACACAGGGCCCTACTTGGTTTCAACCCCATATGTTGGAGTGTTAGACACAGAGTGAAGCTCTTTCCCTCCAGAGAGAGAGGATGGGATTTGCAGGTTTTGACCTGTTAGCTCTGTAGGTTTAGCTGGAGGGAGAGGTTGTGGTGAGTGCTTGCATGCTAACCCAAACTACTTTTTATTGTTGTCAGTGGCTCCCAATGTAGAGTCCTTTCCACTCAGTGCTCAGATTCAGACAAGACATAAACCAGTCCCTCCAGCAGCCCCCAGGAAAATCAGAACATACAATCCATGCCTTTCCTTTCCTCTCCAGGGAGGAGCTTGGAGCTTAAGTTTTCCTCCTGATCATATTTATATGGATGGTGTATTTTTGGCGGGGGGGGGGGATTAGGCTTACGGCAAGAGAATGTCTTAGTTTTTTTTCTGTGGGCTTCACTGTCACTGATTTCATGCTAAACTAGGGTGCAGGAGCCTCTCAGCTGGGTTTCTGGATTTCTCACAAAGAGAATTGATCCATATGTCACTGCCGAATGGATGTGTTTCTCTAGGGAAAGAGGGTCTAAGCCTTCCGATTCTTTCCTCTTGCTGATGTTACTTCTCAATATTGAGTTTTTAAAAAACGCAATTATTTATTTGAATTTTTTCTTTGTATTTGACTTTCTCAAATGTAAAAAGCAAGATAGATTATCATTTATTAAGATGCTGATCACTTGTGTTCTGATCGATTGAGATAGATTTCTCTGAAATAGCATTTTGAAACAAAGTTACTGTTAAAATCATATATTAAAGAGTTGGCCAAATATATATTTTTAAGTACTGCATTTCACTCTTTCTCATACATTGCCATAGGAATGTAAATCAGTGCCTTTCTGGAAAGCAGATTGCAATTATGTATTTGACCTTAACAATATTTGTACTCTTTAAACTAGTAATTCAATTCAGAGAAATTGATCCGTATCTCTATTTCCTAGGGATAAAGATTTACATTGAATATTATTATTTGCAGTTTTTCTATTTTTTTTATTTTATTTTTTTTTGCTATTTCTTGGGCCGCCCCTGCGGCATATGGAGGTTCCCAGGCTAGGGGTCGAATCGGAGCCATAGCCACAGGCCTACGCCAGAGCCACAGCAACGCGGGATCCGAGCCGCGTCTGCAACCTACACCACAGCTCACGGCAACGCCGGATCGTTAACCCACTGAGCAAGGCCAGGGATCGAACCCGCAACCTCATGGTTCCTAGTCGGATTCGTTAACCACTGTGCCACGACGGGAACTACTGCAGTTTTTCTTTTAGGTAAATTAAAACTTTGGAGATACCTCAAATGCCCAACAATAAATGAATGATTCAGTAAAGCATGTTACATACCCCCAGGGAATATTTTGTAGCTATTAAAATATTTTAGGCTTCTTCTGATGCTTGCAATTAATGGTAAGCAAAGGGAAAAAAAGCTGCATACTCAAGTATGCAGGTGCAGAATCACAGGATACCTGGGATTCATTTTTAAATACTTCAGCAAAAGAAAATTCAAAATTCAGGTGATAAAGAAATTGATGGATATTCTTAATAATTGTTGAATCCCAGTGGTATATTGTGATTTATTGTCATCATCTTTAGTAGGTATGTTTAAAGAAGTTTATGATAACTTATAAAATGACCCACAGATGAATAGTTAGAGCAGAGGGGATTTTTAGGACAGTGAAGCTATTCCATATGATAATGTAATAGTGGATACATGTCATCATGCATTTGTTAAAATCCACAAAATGTACAACACAAAGGTAAAATCTGGACCATAGTTAAAAGTAATGTATCAATTCTAACAAATGTATCATGTAAACAAAATGGTAATGGGAGAAATCATCTGGAGAAGTTGAGGAAACCTATGTGAACTCAGTACTTCTCAATTTTTTTGGTAAACCTAAAACTACTCTTTAAAAATAGTCTAATTACAATAAACCCTGACACCTATGGTCAATTAATCTTTGACAAGGGAGGCAAGAACATAAAACGGGAAAAGAAAGTCTATTCAGCAAGCATTGCTGGGAAACCTGGACAGCTGCATGCAAAGCAATGAAACTAGAACACACCCTCACGCCATGCACAAAAATAAACTCCAAATGGCTGAAAGGCTTAAATATACGACAGGACACCATCCAACTCCTAGAAGAAAACATAGGCAAAACACTCTCTGACATCAACATCATCAATATTTTCTCAGGTCAGTCTCCCAAAGCAATAGAAATTAGAGCAAAAATAAGCCCATGGGACCTCATCAAACTGAAAAGCTTTTGCACAGCAAAGGAAACCCAAAAGAAAACAAAATGACAACTTACAGAATGGGAGAAAATAACTTCAAATGATGCAACCGACAAGGGCTTAATCTCTAGAATATATAAACAACTTATACAACCCAACAGCAAAAAAACCAATCAATCAATGGAAAAATGGGCAAAAGACCTGAATAGACTGTTCTCCAAGGAAGATTTACAGATGGCCAGCAAACACATGAAAAAATGCTCAACATCGCTGATTATAAGAGAAATGCAAATCAAAACTACCATGAGATATCACCTCACACCAGTCAGAATGGCCATCATCAATAAATCGACAAATAACAAGTGCTGGAGGGGCTGTGGAGAAAAGGGAACACTCCTGCACTGCTGGTGGGAATGTAAACTGATACAGCCACCATGGAGAACAGTTTGGAGATACCTTAGAAATCTATACATAGAACTTCCATATGACCCCACAATCCCACTCTTGGGCATCTATCCAGACAAAACTCTACTTAAAAGAGACACGTGCACCCGCATGTTCATTGCAGTACTATTCACAATAGCCAGGACATGGAAACAACCCAAATGTCCATCGACAGATGATTGGATTAGGAAGAAGTGGTATATATACACAATGGAATACTACTCAGCCATAAAAAAGAATGACATAATGCCATTTGCAGCAACATGGATGGAACTAGAGAATCTCATCCTGAGTGAAATGAGCCAGAAAGACAAAGACAAATACCATATGATATCACTTATAACTGGAATCTAATATCCAGCTCAAATGAACATCTCCTCAGAAAAGAAAATCATGGACTTGGAGAAGAGACTTGTGGCTGCCTGATGGGAGGGGGAGGGAGTGGGAGGGATCGGGAGCTTGGGCTTATCAGACACAACTTAGAATAGATTTACAAGGAGATCCTGCTGAGTAGCATTGAGAACTTTGTCTAGATACTCATGTTGCAACAGAAGAAAGGGTGGGGGAAAAAATGTAATTGTAATGTATACATGTAAGGATAACCTGACCCCCTTGCTGTACAGTGGGAAAATAAAAAAAATTATAAAAAAAATAAAAAATAAAAATAGTCTAATTACAGAGAAAAGAGAGTAGTGGTTACCAGAGGGGAAGGGCCAGGGGAACATGGGGCAGGGGTGGAGAATGAAATGGGTAAAGGGCATCAACTGTATGGTGAAGGATGGAAACTATATTTTTGGTGTTGAGCACGCTGTAATGTATACTGATATAGAAATAGAATGTTGTACACATGAAGCTTATATAATGTTCTAAACCAATATCCCCTTGATACAAATATAGTTTTATTGTTTCAAATAAGTAAATTATGAATAAGCAGTATATTATCAATTTCCTTTTATGTATTTACATTTAATAAGGCTGAAAATGATATAGTTAATATAAGCAAAGAAATTTGGGGTGGAATTATAAGTTATTTTTTTATGTTATTTCTAACTTTAAAAAAATTATTATTAGGTAAATGTTATAAAAATCATATATGCATATTACATCAATACCACTTCCCAGAAAAATCGGCTATTTTTATGTTATTATTTGGACTTAATTCCTTTCAGTATATTCATTATGTCATAAATCTCACTCTGTATGTTTTTGGCGTTTGGGATTTGTTTAATACAATCTTGGGTACAAATATCCAAGTAAATTTGGAATCAGAAGGAAAACAAATAAATCTAAATCCATGTATTGGAATTGGCAGTTACTATTTTCATTCAATTTATTATGTTTCTATAAGATCAAGCAAACTAGGAAATATAATTGTGTAAATGTCAACATTTAGTCTTCTAAAGGTAAATTTTGAACTTTTCAAAACTGCTCATTCTAGGTATTTAAATATGGTAGTTTGTTTTCCATAGTTATTGCATAGTAAATGTTAAAACTAAATCTAAAATCTAAATCTAAGAAATATTTTTTAAAAATATTTTTATTCAAAAACATCAAATCTAAAACAGTAGTTTTCCTCTTACACTATGTTCTTCAGTATCCCTGTTTCCTCACTATCACTTAAAAACTAATCTTTTTATCTACTTCTCCTTTGCCCCTAATTCTTTTTGGATGTCTTCTTTAGCCTATTCATATCATAGATTATATTGATCAATTTTCACATGTTGAACCAGTCTTGCATAACTGGAATAAATCTCCTTTGGTTGTGGTATATAATTCTTTTTACCTGTTGTTGGATTTGATTTGCTAATATTTAGTAGAGGTGTATTACACCAGTGTTCATGAGACATATTACTTGGTAGTTTTCCTTTCTTTTAATAATTTTAGCCTGGTTTTGGTGGTAGGGTAATGCAAACCTCATAAAATCAGTAAGGAAACATTTCCTCTGCTCCTTTTTTCTGAAAGCAACTGTAAAGAATTTGTGCCTTTTTTTTTTTTTGCTTTTGCTTTTTAGGGTCCCACCCACAGCATATGGAAGTTTCCAGGCTACAGGCTGAATTGGAGCTACAGCCGCTGGCCTAAGCCACAGCCACAGCAACACAGGATCCAAGCCACGTCGGTGACCTACACCACAGCTCATGGCAATGCTGATCCTTAAACCACTGAGCGAGGCTAGGGATCAAACCTGCAACCTCATGGTTCCTAGTTGAATTCATTTCTGCTGCACCACGACAGGAACTCCCAAGAATTAGTGTCTTTTCTACATTAAGTTTTGGTAGAAAACCATCTTGGACTGGTGCTGTCTTTTTTGGAAGGTTATTAATTTTTTATTCAATTTTTATAAATAGATATGGGCCTATTTAGATTATCTACTTTTCTTCTTGTGTTAGTTTTGGTTTGTGCCTTTCAAGGAATTGGTCCATTTCATCAGTTATCAAATTGATGGTCATAGAGTTGTTCATAATAATTTTGGTGTGACAGTTTGCCCTGCAACTTCAGTTTTCTAATGGGTCCAAGTAAAGTAATTGATGTTCAGTTTGCTCAGCCTTTTTCTTGATGTAAGGACTACAGTAAAAATAGAAGTCTATTTTCAAGTCTTTAAAGTACCAGTCTTTACAACAGTGATTTGTGACAATATTTTGATGCTATGATCATCTGATGAAGTCTATAAACCCTCATTATAATACAAAATGAATAAAATTTTTATCCCAATATTGGATAAAGTTTTACAGACTACTTGAACTTGCCCTGAAACCCATACCTACTATACTGAGGTACCCCCTATACTGAGGCAGTGTTTTCAAAAATTTCATACTGATAAACATTTATAACAATATCGGCTGGGGTTCTTGTTAAACATGTAGAACTATTGACTTGCCCCATTTCTACTGAATATGAAGATTTGGGAAGTAGCTTGGAACTCTGTTTTTAAATCAACATTACAGTTTTTTTGTGCATAATAAAATATACAAACTACTCGTCCTCCAACCTGCTATGCTCTGTGCAGCATTATCATTACACTCTTTCTCAGTAAAATTCTTGGCATTAATATATTATCCACATTGTCTTTTTACACTATTCTTTATATATTTCTTGTCTTTGATCCCAAAATTCTCCATGCTTTTCCCATTATCTCCACTTTCCCAATTTACCATTATGTAAAGATTTTATTACCTTTCTCTTTATTACAGGAAGTCGTCTTTTATGATTCAAATGTAGTGTCGTATTTCTCTCCTCAAAACCCTTATAATCTTTAGTACTGTAATAATATTATACTTTAGTGTATATATATATACACACACAATATATAATATGTTGTATATATATATATATACACAATACGTATAATATATATATACTGAAGTTTTTTTTTATTTATTTTTATTTATTTTTTTTTCTCCGCCGTACAGCATGGAGATCAAGTTACTCTTACATGTATATATTTATATTCCCACCCTTTGTTCTGTTGCAAAATGAGTATCTAGACATAGTTCTCAATGCTACTCAGCAGGATCTGCTTGTAAATATATTCTAAGTTGTATCTGATAACCCCAATCTCCTGATCCCTCCCACTCCCTCCCTCTCCAGTCAGGCAGCCAAAAGGCTATTCTCCAAGTCCATGATTTTCTTTTCTGAGGAGATGTTCATTTGTGCTGGATATCAGATTCCAGTTATAAGTGATATCATATGGTATTTGTCTTTCACACTCACGTCACTCAGTATGAGACTCTCTAGTTCCACCCATGTTGCTGCAAATGGCATTATGTCATTCTTTTTTATGGCTGAGTAGTATTCCATTGTGTATATATACCACTTCTTCCTAATGCAAACAACTGTTGATGGACATTTGGGTTGTTTCCAAGTCCTGGCTATTGTGAATAGGGCTGCAGTGAACATGCGGGTGCCTGGGTCTCTTTTAAGTAGAGTTTTGTCTGGATAGATGCCCAAGAGTGGGATTGTGGGGTCATATGGAAGTTCTATGTAAAGGTTTCTAAGGCATCTCCAAACTGTTCTCCATAGTGGCTGTACCGGTTTACATTCCCACCAGCAGTGCAGGAGTGTTCCCTTTTCTCCACAGCCCCTCCAGCACTTGTTATTTGTCGATTTATTGATGATGGCCATTCTGACTGGTGTGAGGTGATATCTCATGGTAGTTTTGATTTGCATTTCTCTTATAATCAGCGATGTTGAGCATTTTTTCATGTGTTTGCTGGCCATCTGTAAATCTTCCTTGGAGAACAGTCTATTCAGGTCTTGTGCCCATTTTTCCATTTGTTGATTGGCTTTTCTGCTGTTGAGTTATATAAGTTGCTCATATATACTGGAGATTAAGCCCTTGTCCATTGCATCACTTGAAACTATTTTCTCCCATTCTGTAAGTTGTCTTTTTGTTTTCTTTTGGGTTTCCTTTGCTGTGCAAAAGCTTGTCCGTTTGATGAGGTCCCATGGGCTTATTTTTGCTCTAATTTCTATTGCTTTGGGAAACTGACCTGAGAAAATGTTCATGAGGTTGATGTCAGAGAGTGTTTTGCCTATGTTCTCTTCTAGGAGTTGGATGGTATCTTGTCTTATATTTAAGTCTTTCAGCCATTTGGAGTGTATTTTTGTGCATGGTGTGAGGGTGTGTTCTAGTTTCATTGCTTTGCATGCAGCTGTCCAGGTTTCCCAGCAATGCTTGCTGAATAGACTTTCTTTTTCCCATTTCATATTCTTGCCTCCTTTGTCAAAGATTAATTGGCCAAAGGTGTCTGGATTTATTTCTGGGTTCTCTATTCTGTTCCATTGGTCTGTCTGTCTGTTTTGGTAGCAGTCCCACACTGTCTTGATGACTGTGGCTTTGTGATATTGCCTGAAGTCCGGGAGAGTTTTGCCTCCTGCTTGGTTTTTGTTCCTCAGGATTGCTTTGGCGATTCTGGGTCTTTTGTGGTTCCGTATAAATTTTTGGATGTTTGTTCTAGTTCTGTGAAAAATGTCATGGGTAATTTGTTAGGGGTTGCATTGAATCTGTAGATTGCTTTGGGTAGTATGGCCATTTTTACAATGTTGATTTTTCCAATCCAGGAACATGGAATATCTTTCCAGTTCTTTACATCTTCTTTGATTTCCTTGATTAAAGTTTTATAGTTCTCAGCATATTGTAAGTCCTTTACCTCCTTGGTCAGGTATATTCCCTGGTATTTGATTTTTGGGGGTGCAATTTGAAGAACTATTTTTGTATTCCTTTTCTAATATTTCATTGCTGGTATACAGAAATGCGACTGACTTGGGAATGTCAATCTTATATCCTGCTACTTTGCTGAATTTGTTTATCAGTTCAAGGAGTTTTTGGGTTGAGTCCTTAGGGTTTTCTATGTATAGTATCATGTCATCTGCATACAGTGGCAGTTTGATCTCTTCTCTTCCCATATGGATGCCTTTTATTTCTTTTGTTTGTCTGATTGCTGTGGCTAGGACTTCCAAAACTATGTTGAAGAGCAGTGGTGAGAGTGGGCATCCCTGTCTTGTTCCAGATTTGAGTGAGAAGGCTTTCAGTTTTTCTCCATTGAGTATTATTTTGCTGTGGGTTTGTCATAAATGACTTTGATTATGTTCAGGAATGTTCCCTCTATACCCACTTTGGCGAGGGTCTTGATCCTGAATGGATGTTGGACTTTGTCAAATGCTTTTTCTGCGTCTATTGAGATGATCATATATGGTTTTTGACTTTTCTTTTGTTAATGTGGCATATGACGTTGATTGATTTGCATATGTTGAACCATCCTTGTGAACCTGGGATGAACCCTACCTGGTCATGGTGTATGATTTTTTTGATAAGTTGTTGGATTCGGTTGGCTAAGATTTTCTTGAGAATTTTTGCATCTATATTCATCAAAGATATTGGCCGATAGTTTTCTTTTTTGGTGGTATCTCTGCCTGGTTTTGGAATGAGGGTGATGGTGGCATCATAAAATATCTTTGGGAGTATTCCTTCTTCTTCAACCTTTTGAAAAAGTTTAAGGAGGATGGGCACCAGATCCTCTTTATATGTTTGGTAAAATTCACCTCTGAAGCCATCTGGTCCTGGACTTTTATTTGTAGGGAGTGTATTTATGACTTCTTCAATTTCATTTCTAGTGATCAGTCTGTTCAGTTGGTCTGTTTCTTCTTGATTCAGTTTTGGCAGGCTGTAAGATTCTAGAAAATTGTCCACTTCTTCCAGATTGTCAAATTTGTTGGCATATAGTTTTTCATAGTATTCTCTTATGGTTTTTTGTATTTCTGCAGAATCTGTTGTGATTTCTCCTTTTTCATTTATACTTTTGTTTATTTGAGTTCTTTCTCTCCTCTTCTTGGTGAGTCCTGCCAGAGGTTTGTCAGTTTTGTTTACCTTTTCAAAGAACCAGCTCTTGGTTTTATTAATTTTCTCTATTGTTTTTTGAATCTCTATTTTATTGATTTCCTCTTTGATCTTTATCATTTCCTTCCTTCTGCTGACTTTAGGTCTTTTTTGTTCTTCTTTTTCTAATTCGTTTAGGTGGAGGGTTAAGTTGTCAAGTTGAGATCTTTCTTCTTTTTTGAGAAAGGCCTGTATTGCTATGAATTTCCCTCTGAGCACTTCTTTTGCACTGTCCCAAAGATTTTGAGAGGTTGTGTCTTCATTATCATTTGTCTCCAGGTATTTTTTAATTTCCTTCTTGATTTCCTCATTGACCCATTGGTTTTTTAGTAGCATGTTGTTTAGTCTCCATGTAGTCGGTTTTTTCTCGTTTCTTTCCCATGGTTGATTTCTAGTTTCATGGCATTGTGGTCAGAGAAGATACTTGAAATAATTTCTATGCTTGTAAATTTGTTGAGGTTAGCTTTGTGTCCCAATATGTGGTCGATTCTTGAGAATGTTCCATGTGCACTTGAGAAGAATGTGTATCCTGATCTTTTTGGATGTAGTGTCCTGAAGATATCAATGAAGTCTAACTTTTCTATTGTTTCCTTTAGGATCTCTGTTGCTGTATTGGTTTTCTGTCTAGAGGATCTGTCCATTGGTGTGAGGGGGGTATTAAAGTCTCCTGCTATGATTGTATTCCCATCAATTTCTCCCTTTATGTCTGTTAATATTTGTTGTAGGTATCTGGGTGCTCCTGTATTTGGGGCATATACGTTGCTGATAGTAACATCCTCTCCTTGGATGGATCCCTTAATCATCAAATAGTGTCCTTCTTTGTCTTTCCTTAAGTCTTTTGTTTTAAAGTCTATTTTGTCTGATATGAGTATTGCAACTCCTGCTTTCCTCTCATGGCTATTGGCGTGAAATATTTTTCCCCACCCTTTCACTTTCAATCTATATGTGTCCTTTGTCCTAAGGTGAGTTTCTTGTAGGCAGCATATTGAAGGTTTTTGCTTTTTTATCCACTCAGCCACTCTGTGTCTTTTGATGGGAGCATTCAGTCCATTGACATTTAAGGTGATAATTGATAGATGATTATTTATTGCCATTTTAAACCTTGTGTTCCAGTTGATTCTATGGTTCTCTATTCTTCCTTTCTTTTCTTGGTTGGATGGGCTCCGATTATGTTCTGCTTGAGTGTTTTTGTTTTTTTTTTTTTCTTTTCATTTTTTGCGAATGCAATGTTTGGTTTTGGCTTGTGGTTGCCCTGTTTTTTAAGTATGCTAACCCCTTCCTATAATTGTGTGTTTTGGCCTGATGGTCCTGTAGGTTTGAACACTTCATTACTATACTAAAATTAAGAAGAGAAACAAACAAACAAACTAAAAGGGATTATTTATTTCCTTACTTCTCATGCCCACATTTTATGATTTTGATGACTGTTTTTTTTTTCTTTTTCATTTTGTTTTGTTTGAAATATGTTCATGATTGAATCTGTATGCTGGCTTATTTGAGTGACTGCTGTCTGATTGTGGTTTCCTCAATCCTAGTTCTTCCTCTTTTTTTTTTTTTTTTTCTTTTTCCCGCCTTTCTTTCCTTCCTTTCTTTTTGGTTAAAGAAGCCCTTTCAATATTTCTTTTAGCCTGGGTTTTGTATTGCTGTATTCTTTTAGCTTTTGTTTGTTGGAAAAAATTTATTTCCCCTTCTATTTTAAATGATATTCTTGCTGGATAGAGTTTTCTAGGTTGCATATTTTTTCCTTTTAGCACTTTAAATATCTCTTGGCATTCCTTCCTGGCCTGTAGAGTTTCTGTAGAGAAATCAGCTGATAACCTTATGGGGTTTCCCTTTATAGCTAACATTCTGCTTTTCTCTTGCTGCCTTTAGGATCCTCTCTTTATCACTAACTTTTGCCATTTTCATTATTATGTGTCTTGGTGTGGGTCTATTTGGGTTCAACTTGTTTGGGGCCTTCTGTGCTTCCTGTGTCTTGATCTCAGTATCCTTTATATTTGGGATGTTTCCAGTGATAATTTCTTCAAATATGTTTTCCATCCCCTTATCTTTTTCTGCTCCTTCTGGAATTCCTATTATGCGTAGATTGGCCCGCTTTATATTATCCCGTAGGTCTCTTGTGTTGCTTTCATGTTTTTTTTCATTTGGTTTTCTGTCTGCTGACGTGATTGGGTGATTTCCATTATTCTATCTTCCACATCACTAATTCGTTCTTCTGCATTATTCATTCTGGTTTTTCTGCCCTTAGCTCAGTTTGTATCTCTGCAATTGAATTTTCTAGTTTTTCTTGGCTCCTCCTTATATTTTCTAGTTCCTTTCTGAGGGCATCTGCATTACTGTTCATATCTTCTCTTAATTCCTTCAGTATTTTCACTATTTCTCTTTTGAACTCCAGGTCTGTCAGACTGCAGAGGTCTGTTTCATTGTTGACTGTTTTAGGTGAGTTCTCCTGTTGGTTTTAACTGGGAGTGGTTTCTCAGCTTCTTCATCTTGCTTGTTGTTTTCTTTTTCCTGGTGGAGTTGTACTCCCCGTGGCCGGGCATGGTTTGCCTTGGCATTGCTGTGGAATGTTTCCTGAGGGCTGGCATTGTTGGTCCATCTTCTTTGAGGCAGCATGGCTTTTCCAGAGGGTGGGCTGGGCTGACAGGGTCTCTCTGAAGCAAAGGAGGACTTCCTGAGGGCAGACAGGACTGGGAGGTCCACACTGTGATGGAAGCAGATTTCACTCGGCCGGGCAGAGCTTGCTCTGGTGTTTTTGGGCTGTGGGGCTCTTGCAGGGTGCTGGTGGTGCTGGTCAGCTGTTCTATGGGAGTGCATCACCCCCCAAGGTCTGGAGTAGCCAGCTGGGCTGCTGAGAACCCAAGAGGCTCTTCTCTAGTGTTGCCTGACTTGGAAGGACTGCCTGAGAATGTAGGCAGAATTTTCACAGCCTGGCTGAGCTTTTTCTAGCTTTTCTGATCTGTGGCAGCTCTTGCAGTGGGCTGACGGTGCTGGGCAGCTTGTTCCATGGGATTGCAGCACCCCCCAAGGTCTGGAGTCGCTAACTGAGCCACTGAGAACCCTAGTGGCTCTTCCCCAGGGCAGCCTGACTTGGAAGGACTGCCTGAGAATGGAGGCAGATTTTTTATGGCTGGGCCAACCTTGTTCTAGCTTTTCTAGGCTGCAGGCCTTTTCCCGGGGGCTGGCGGTGTCTTTGTTGCTGCTCTGCGGGGGTGTAGCCCCTCCAGAGGGCAAGCAGGCCAGGGCAGGGAAAGCCCCTGTGGTGGTAGGCTTCTGGCAATTGTTGAGGCCAGCGCTCTGGTATGGCAGGCAGCCCCAGTTCCTGCACATGCATGAAGGGTAGGGGGAGGAGAGATGCACTGGGAAGCACAACTTTCTGATAGCTGGCAGGCCAGTGAGCTTGCTGTGGCATGGGTAGTATTCTTTGGGGACCCACCCCTTCTTCTCTCCCCTCCCCAGAACTGGCACCTTGTCTCTCCTACAGATCCAGCTCTTCTCCCAGGTTCCCTCTGATGTGGCTTTCCACTTCCCAACCCTTAGTGTATTGCTCCCTCCTCCCATGACACTCTGCTTTCTAGTCTCCCAGGCAGTCTCTGCCCTGTCAATCCTGACAGACTGGTTCCTAGAACCACCCCCCCGCAAAGCAGTCTCTGCACTGCCCACCCCAGCCCATTCCCGGGGACTAAGCTCCGGAGCCAAGGTCTCGGTGCCCAGCACCCACCCAAGCATCTCAATTTTTGTTGACTGTGTCAGTAGTTCAGATGATCTGTTGGGTTCTCACTCTGCTTTTCAGTACTCCGACTTACTGCTGCACTCTTCTCTATATCTGGAGATTCCTCTGATTTGGTTGATTTTCTGTCGAGTAGGTGACTTTCCAGGGTGTGGGATCCCTTTCTCCTCCACAGTTCCCTTTTGGGAGCACCCATCCAGTTCAGATTCACCTTCTCTCACTCTCCTCTTTTCTCTTGTTTTACCCAGTTATGTCACGAGATTCTTGCCATTATTGGAGTTTAGGTTCTTCTGCCAGGGATTGATTGCTGTTCTGTGCGAGTCGTTTAACCTGTAGATGTGGTTTTTTTTGTGTGTGTGTGTTTGTGGGAGAGGGCAAGCGTGTCCCCCTACTCTTCTACCATCTTGCCTCTCATCTCTTGAAGTTTTTTTTTCCTGAACTCTTTAAGCTGAATATCAGGAATAATATATTTTTGTTTCTGAACAGATAGAACTGCCTCATCATTAATTTACATTGCCAATCATCAGTATCTTTATATATCTTTAGATATGGTATATCTAAAAATCTAGGTGTACCCAAATATGTCTAGATATAAATATGGTATATCTAAATATGTTTAGATATTAGGTAACTGGTTCATATTTTGTAGCACTTTTGTGCCATTTTAACCACTCATTTTTCCTGGACTTTCAGTTCTCTCATAATATGATACATTTTATTTTCCGTCTGATATTTACTAAGAAGCACATCATTGGTTTTGCATTACTCTCTAGTTTAACGTCTTTTTTTTTGGGGGGGGGCACATCCACAGCATATGGAGTTTCCCAGGCTAGGGGTCCAATCAGAGCTACAGCTGCCGGCCACAGCCACAGCCACAGCCACAACATGTGATCTGAGCTGCATCTGCAACCTGCACCACAACTCACAGCAACGCTGGTTCTTTAACCCACTGATTGAGGCCAGGGATTGAACCCACAACCTCATGGTTCCTCTGCCACAATGGGAACTCCTCTAGTTTAACATCTTATAGTACCATTTTTGTATTGGCAATGTGTTTCCACCATCTCTCAACAAAATTTAATTTGGGAGATCAATACCAATTACTCCTGCTGTGGTACAGTGGATTAGAGGATCTGGCATTGCCATAGCTTCAGCATAGGTCACAACTGTAGCTCAGATCTGATCCATGGTCCAGAACCTCCATATGCCAGGGGCAGTCAAAAAAGAAAAAAATAATTAGAGGCATTTTGTGTTTAGTGCAATGACTACATAAATCAACTGGCAATAATTAAATTTTATATCACATAGAAAATCATGATGAGGCGAGTGTACCAATCAGTGAAGTTTTACAGAGTGAACACTCCCAGCTAACCATCACTTAGACCAATATGTAGAAAATTGCCAGCATCCTAGGCATTTCATCGGAGCTGGACACAGCACACAGTGCCAACTTCCCCACAATTAAGCCATCTGAAGTAACCTGAGTCCAAGCAGATTGCTTTCCCAAAGTAATCACTCTTCCAACTTGTAAAATCTTAGATAAGGCTTTTATATTTTTGAATTTGATATAAATGTTATCATACAATACACTCCTATGTCTGCTTTCATTTGTTCAACGTTACATTTGGGATTCATCCAAATTATTTCATGTAATGGGTTGCAAATATTTTCTTCCAACTCTGAAAAGGCTTACCTTTCACTCCTTTCATGAACATTTGTTTTATGAAATCATTTTTTAATTCTGTAGTCCAATTTATCAACTCTCTTTATAGTTAGTTCCTTTGAAATCTTTGCCTACAACAAGATCATGAAGATATTTTCATGATTACCTTTTAGAAGATAGAGTTATCTTTTAGAAGATATAATGTTTTGCCTCTTTATGTTTCTATCTGTGATCTACTTGGAATTAAATTTTTTGTATGGTATGTGGTATAAGTCATGACTCTTAACTTTTTTAAAAAATGTATGGGTATACCGTTGACCCAGCACTATTTATTTTTCCTTTTCTACTCCTCTACTGGGCAACTTTTTCTAGAAACAAACTGTCAAATTTAGCAATATACCTTTTTTTTTTCTAGTTTACTAACAGTTTATTTTTGTGATGGTGGTGGTGATGATGATGATTGTGATGATGATGTGGGAATGTTGGATTTTACCAAACATTTTGCTGTATCTGATGATAGGGTCATATGATTTTCTCCTTTGTTCTATTGATTTGAGAAATTATGTAACATAAAATTTACCATTTTAACCACTTTTAAATGTACAATTCAGTAGCATTAAGTATATACACATTGTCGTACAGCTACCACCATTATCAATCTCTAGAACTTTTTATTCACCCCAAATTGAATTGATTTTTAAGCAACAGATATATATTATTTTATTATTTTTATTTGCTACTGTAAGAGTTCTCTTGTGGTGCAGCAGATTAAGGAACTGGCTTTGGTGTTGCAGCAGCTTAGGTTGCTGCTGTGGTATGTGTTTGATCCTTGGCCCAGGAACTTCCACATAACTCCAGCACAGCAAATTAAAAAATATTGCTAATGTAATTACAATATGTACTCTTAGCATAGTAAGCCTAATATAAATTAGACTATTTCAACTTTCTCAATTAGAACACTTCAGAATAGGTTACCTCTATTTAATACCTTCTTGCATTCTGTGCTGTCTTGGCCACTGATTTGAATTCTTTGTAATCTGCAAATATTTTACACCCCACAGTATATCATTATTATTGTTTCAACAATACAATATGAATTCAGATTTTTAATTCCATATTTACTTTTTGTTTTTCATTCTTTCTTGCAATTTTTTGTTACCATCACAGATCAGTTTTACTCTGTGTGAACTCCTCCCTTAATATTCCCTTTAATGCTGGTCTACTGATAGTGAATTTTCTGTTTTTTTCTGTCTTAGAAAGTTTTTATTTGTACCTTATACTTCATTTTACAAACTACTTTTTTGGGTGTAATTTACATATGATAAAATGCAAAACAAAATAAACTTGAAGTTTGAGGGGTTTAACAAATATACACACCCACCTTACACTAATTAATCAAGAGGTAGAACAGTCCCATCACTCAAGAAAGTTACCTCTTACCCCTTTGCAAGGTAACCACACCCCAAGGTAACCACCATTCTGATGTGTATAACAGAAACTTAATTTTGTCTATTGTGGAAATTCGTATGTATGAAATCATACAGTAAGTGTTCTTTTGTGTCTGGGTCCCATAACACAAAGTATTCTTTTGTTATCCATGCAGTTGTGTGTTCAAATAGTTTCTAGTTTTCATACTGAGTAGTCTTCCAATGTATGGATATATCACAGTTCATGCAATCTCTTCTTAATGGATATTTGTATTTTTCTGGATTTTAGTTCAAAATTGTGAATTTCTTTCAAATAGAGAAGCTATGAAAGTCTTGATTAAGTCTTTATGTTTTTTAATCTTACAATGATTTTTGTTTTTTCCATTATAGCTGGTTTATAGTGCTCTGTCATTTTTTCTACTGTACAGCAAGGTGACCAAGTCAAGTCTTCCTTTACACATAGGTTTTTATTTCTCTGGGGAAAAATACTAAGAGTGGAATTACTAGGTAATAGGTTATGTCTATATTTAACTTGTATAAAAAGTTGCAAAATGTGTTTCCCAAAGTGATTTTTACCATTTTACCTTCACACCAGCAACCTCTAAGATTTCAAGCTACTCTGCATCTTCACCTACACTTGAAATTGCCATTCATTTTAATTTTATTCAAATGAGTTCAAAGTTCTACCTTTCATGGTTTAATTTTCAGTTCCCAAATGGCTAATGATTTTTAGAACCTTTTTATGTTTTTTTTTTTTTTTTTTTTTTGGCCATGGCCTATGTCTTCTGTAAATTTCTAAGAAGATATATTGCCTACTTTTAAGTTAAAAATATATCTTTTGGAGTTCCTGTTGTGGTGCAGTGGTTAATGAATCCGACTAGGAGCCATGAGGTTGTGAGTTCAATCCCTGACCTCGCTCAGTGGGTTAAGGATCCGGCATTGCCACCATGAACTGTGGTGTAGGTCTCAGATGCAGCTCGGATCTGGCATTGCTGTGGCTTTGGCATAGGCCAGCAGCTGTAACTCTGATTCAACCCCTAGCCTGGGAACCTCCATATGCTGTGGATGCGGCCGTAAAAAGGAAAAAAAATTAAAATAAAATAAAATAAAATAAAATAAAAATGTGTCATTTAATTATTGAATTGAATTCTCTATATATCCTGAATACAACTCCTTTGCTAAATTTATGTATTATGAATATTATCTCTAAGTCTATGGTCTATCTTTATTTTCATAATAATATTGTCTAAAGAGTGAAAGTTTTTAATTTTGTTAAGGTCTAGTTTTTTTTCCAAAATGTGAATTTTATTTGTTCATTTATTTTTTGAAATATAGTCAATGTACAAAATTATGTTGGATTCAGGTTTACTACATAATGATTTGACATTTGCATACATTATGAAACAATCACCACAGTAAGTCTAGTAACCATCTGTCCCAGTACAGATATTACAATATAAATGATCATATACCTTATGTGGTATAGTATATCCTCATGACTTATTTCTTATATAATTAAAGGTTTACTCCTCTTAATTCACTTGACCTATGTGACCCACATCCCCATGCCCTCCCCTCTGGTAGCCATGCATTTTCTCTGCATTTATGAGTCTGTTTTCATTTTGGTTTGTTTGCCTGTTGTGTTTTTTAGATGCCTAATATAAGCGAAATCATGTGACATTTACCATTCTCTGACCTATTTCACTTAGCATAATACCCTCTAAACCCATCCAAGATGTCACAAATAGCAGGATTTAATTATTTTTATTGCAGAATTGTATATATGTATACCACATTGTATATATGTATACTGCATTTTCTTATCCATTCATATGTTGATGTATACTTAGATTTCTTCCATATCTTGGATATTGTAAATAATGCTTCAGTGAACACTGGAGTGCACGTATTTCATAGAATTAGTATTTTGTTTTCTTTTAGTAAATACCCAGAAGTGAAACTGCTGGATCATCTGGCAGTTTTACTTTAATTTTTTTTTCTGCTTTTTTTTTTTAGGGCCACACCTGCAGCATTTGGAGGTTCCCAGGCTAGGGGTCTAATCGGAGCTACAGCTGCCAGCCTACGCCACAGCCACAGCAATGAAGGATCCAAGCTGTGTCTGCGACCTACACCACAGTTCACAGCAACACTGCATCCCCAACCCACTGAGTGAGGCCAGGGATCAAACCCGCAACCTCATGGTTCCTAGTCAGATTTGTTACCGCTGCACCATGATGGGAACTCCTACTTTACTCTTTTGAGGAACCTCGATACTCTTTGCCATGGTGGCTACACCAATTTACATTTTTGTCAGTAGTACACGAAGGTTCCCTTTTCTCCACATCATCACTGACACTTGTTGGTTCTTCTCTCTTTGACAATAGACATTCTGACAGGTGTGAGGTGGTAGCTCCTTGGGTTTTGACTTTCATTTCTCTGGTGATTAGTTAATATCGAGCATTTTTTCATGTGACTCTTGGCCATGTGTATGTCTTATTCAGAAAAATGTCTATACAGGCCCTCTACACATTTTAATTGTTTTTAATGTTAAATTATGTTTCTATATATGTTAGATATTAACTTTTAATCAGATATATTGTTTGCAAATATATCTTCCAGTTCAGTAAGCTCGCTTTTTGTTGAGAGTTTCCTTTTCTGTGCAGAAGCTTTTTAGTTTGATGTAGATTGTTTATTTTTGCTCTTGTTTCCCTTGCCTGAGGAGACATAGTCAAGAGAATATTGTTAAGATCCATGTCAAAGAGCATACTGCCTTGGAGTTCCTGTCATGGCACAGTGGTTAATGAACCTGACTAGGAACCATGAGGTTGCAGTTTCGATCTCTGGCCTTGCTCAGTGTGTTGAGGATCTGGCATTGCCATGAGCTGTGGTATAGGTCGCAGACGCGGCTCAGATCCCACATTGCTGTGGCTCTGGTGTAGGCCGGTGGCTGCAGCTCCGATTAGACCCCTAGCCTGGGAACCTCCATAGGCTGTGGGAGCCACCCTAGAAAAGGCAAAAAGACAAAAAAAAAAAAGCATATTGCCTATATTTTCTTCTAGGAATTTTATGGATTTACATCTTACATTGAGGTATTAAATCTATTTGAGTTTATTTTTATATGCAATGTGGAAAAAGTAAGCCATTTTGATTATTTTCTATATAACTGTCCAATTTTCTTAACATGATTAATTGAAGAGATTGTTTCTTTCCCACTGTATATTCCTGCCTCCTTTGTCATAGATTAATTGACCATATAAGTGTGGATTCACTTTAGGGTTCTCCATGATGTTTCATTGTATCTATTTTTGTGCAGTACCATAATGTTTTGAATACTGTAGCTTTGTTGTATAGTTTGAAATCAGGGAGCAGGATACCTCCAGCTTTATTCTTCTTTCTCATGACTGTTTTCGCTGTTTGGGTTATTTTGTGTTTACCAACGTGTTTTAGAATTATTTCTTGCCATTGGTGTTCTGATAGGCATTGCATTGACTCTGTGGATTAACTTGGGTATTATGGTCATTTTAACACTATTAATTTTTCCACCAACATGATATACTTTTACATTTGTTTATGTTATCTTCAATTTTTTCATCAGTAAAGAAAGAAATACAATTCGTTTACCTCCTTTTATTTAGGTTTTTATTTTTTTAATTTATTTTTATTTTTATTTTATTTTTTTGCTTTATAGGGCCACACTCATGGCATATGGAGGTGCCAGACTAGGGGTCAAATTGGAGCTACATCTGCTGGCCACAGCCACAGCCACAGCAACACAGGATCCGAGCTGTGTCTGTGACCTACACCACAGCTCATGGCAATGCAGGATCCTTAACCCACTGAGCAAGGCCACAGATTGACCACACAACCTCATGGATGTGTTTCTGCTGTGCCATGATGAGAACTTCTCCTTTTATTTTTTTTTTTATTCTATTTTAAATAGGATTGTTTTTTCAATTTTTATTTCTGATAGTTTGTTCTTGGTTTATAGAAACAATAGATTTCTATAAATTTTGGATTCTGCAACTTTCCTGAATTCATTTTTTCATTCCAAGGGTTTTTTTGGTGGCATCTTTAGGATTTTCTGTATATTGTATTATGTTGTCTGCAGACAGTGACAATTCTACATCTTCATTTCCAATGTTGATGCCTTTTATCTCTAATCTGACTGCTGTGGATAATACTTCCAATACTATGTTGAATAAAAGTGATGAGAATGGGCATCCTTGTCTTATTCCTGATCTTAGAGGAAATGTCTTAAGGTTTTTACCCTGAGTATAATGTTAGCTGTGAGTTTGTAATATATGGCCTTTATTATGTCCAAGTAGGTTCCCTCTATATCTACTTTGTTGAGAGTATTTTTAATCATAAGTGGATGTCAAATTTTGTTCAAAAGATTTTATGCACCTATTGAAATGATGTGATTTTTATTCTTCAATTTGTTAATGTGGTGTAATATGTTGCTTGATTTGTGGATATTGACACATCCTTGCATACCCTGGATAAATCTCACTTGATCATGTTTTTGATCCTTTTAAAGTATTGTTGAATTCAGTTTGCTAATATTTTGTTGAGAATTTTTACAATAGGCTAGAGGTGGACTCCAAAATTACACTTGCTAGCTCCAGTGTCCTCATAGTAGAATTAGTTCCCACAAATGGCTCCTGCAAGTGTCTGTGTCCTTCCAGGGACTCCCGTTTGCCTCCTGCCTCTCCTGGAACCTCTCCAGGATCAACAAGTGAGTATGACCCAAGCTCCTTTCATATCACTTCCTCTGTGCTGGGATTCAGAGCATGTGAGATTTTGCACATGTCCTTGATAAGTGGCATCTCTCTTTTCTACATCCCTCTAGGTCTTCCAAAAGTAAGCCCCAGTGGCCTTCAAAACCAGACATTCTGGGGGCTTGCCTTTCTGGTGTAGGGACCCTTATGGGGAGACCTATGTAAGGCTCAGACCCCTTGCACCTTGGGTATAACCTCTGCAGTTGTGATTATCCTCCCATTTATAGATTACCTACAGGTGTATCTGTGGGGGAAGCTAAGCTCAGGGTCTTCATAATCTGCCTGCCACCTTGGATGCACTTCTCAAAGTACAGTATTTTAAGTTTTCTTTAATGATTTTATTATTTGTGTCTTGTTTAAGAAGTCTTTTTATACTCCCCAAATCCTCACAGTACTCCAATTTGTTTTCTTCTAGGAGTTTCATAGTTTTAGTTTTTATATTTGTGACTGTGATTCATCTCAATTTAATATTTGTGTATAGTGAGAAGTAAGTATTTAATTCTTTCTGGAAATAAAATGTAAAATTCCAAACTCTTCTACTACCATTTTTTGAAAGAAAACTATCCTTTCTCATTGCATTATTTCGGTGTCATTCTCATTTCTATTCAGTGATAGCTGAGAGTTGTATTATTCTTTTTCTGCTTATTGCTTTTTATCCCTGATTAATATATTTTTAAGTTTCATTGAATTATAGTTGATTCACAATGTTGTGGTAGTTTCTGCTATACAAAGTGATTCAGTTATACATATACACATATCCATTTTTTTCAGATTATTTTCCCATATAGGTTATTATAGAATATTGGGTATATTTCCCTAATTCCTCTTGTTTTCAGGAGTTTTACTATGATTTTTCTTATATTTATCCTACCTTTGATTTATGATGTTTCCTCAATCTGTGTCTGTCTAGCTTTCCTTTCTTTGAGGAAGACTCTTCGACATCTATTCAATTATTGCTTCTGCAATTTCCTCTCTCATATTTCTTTTTTGGTTGCCATTTACATATATGTTAGAAAGATTTCTCTCTTTTTTCTAAATTATCCACTCTTTTTTCCCTCTTAGTCCCTTAGTCAGGATATATTTTACTACCCTATCTATCAGCTTAATAAACCTTGCTTCAGCTATGTTTAATCTGCTATTAACTCCATCTATGGAGTTCTTAATTTTAGTTATTTTAATTTCTATAATTTTATTTTTATGACTCCAAATCAAATATTGCATTTATTTATTTATTTTTATTTTTTATTTGTCTTTTTGCCTTTTTTAGGGCCATTCCTGTGCTATATGGAGGTTCCCAGGCTAGGGGTCCAATCAGAGCTGCAGCTGCTGGCCTATGCCAGAGCCATAGCAACACAGGATCCGAGCCACATCTGAGACCTACACCACAGCTCACAGCAATGATGGATCCTTAACCCACTGAGCAAAGCCAGGGATCAAACCTGCAACCTCATAGTTCCTAGTCAGATTCATTAACCACTGCGCCACGACAGGAACTCCCCAAATATTGCATTTAAGTTCTTAATATTTTTTATTTTCTTGAATATATTGAGTTATTTAATTGATATTATGAAAGTTCCTAAATATAGAAAAATTGCAAAAATATTACACTAAATATTCTTGTACTCTTAACATAGATTCATCAGTTGTCCACAACATGCCATATTTTCTTTAGTGCTCTGTGTCCTTGTGTATATGTGTTTAGTCATTCATATTATTTATTATTCTACTGGACCTTTTGAGAGTGAGTTGTATATATGACCCTCTGCCCCTATAGTGGGTTGAATAGTGGCTTCCCCAAATATATGTCCATATAGCACCTCAGAAGTATTATCTTATTTGGAATTAAGATCTTTTAAGATAAAATTAAGGTAAAAATCTTGAAATGAAATTAGCCTTGATTAGGATAGCACCTTAATCCAGTGATGTGCTTTATAAGAGATAGAAAAGGGTAAATAAAACACAAGAGGCCCAGGGGAAAAAGGCCATGTGAAGATGTAGGTAGACTGGAGTTCTGCTGCGGCAAACTAAGGAGCACTAGATGCTTTTAGAAACTGGAAGAAGTAAAGATTTCTCTCATAGAGCCTTTGGAGGATGAATGACCCTACTGACAACTTGATTTCAGGTTTCTGGCATCTAAAACTGTGGGAGAGTAAATTTCTGTTGTTTAAAGACACCAAGTTTGTAGTAATATGCTGTGGAAGCCCTAGAAAAAAATAAAATGATCCCTGAGAACAAGGATATTCTTTTACATGTACAGTACAATTATCAAATTGATCAGAGCATTTAACATTGTTATAACACTATTATCTAATCTAAAGTCCTTATCTAATTTCTCCATTTTCCTCATTGAATCTGTTTTTCTTCAAATCAGAATCGCATATTCTATTTACATCTCTTTAGGCTTCTTGAATCTGAAATATTACCTCAGCTTTTGTTTTTCAAAATATTGGTCTTTTTTTTAAGAGGGAGGACAAGTTATTTTGTAGACTATCCCTCATTTTTATTTTGTTTAATTGTATCCTAGCTTCTAGTTTCAGGTTATATTTTAGAGGAAATGATGCTGGAAAATTAGAGGAAATATTTAGAGGGAATATTTTAGATGAATGATGCTGTTTTTTTCCCCAGTGCCTCTCATCAAGAAGCTCATGATGTTAGGCTTGGTGGTTAACTTGGATCACTTGCTTAATGTGCCCTCCATATTGCTCTACTCAGAATTTAACATCCCTTTTAATTAATGTGTAATCTATTCAGAGATACTTGAGAATTGTGTAAATATCTTGCTCATCAACACATTTTTATCTAATAGTATTATCATCCATTGGTTATTCTTGCCTTGATCAGTTATTGCCATACATTTGCAAGATGATGATTTTTTTTATCATTTCTTGTACATTTACTAGTCTTCTACAATAAATAAAAGATTTCCTTCCTCTCATCTTTTCTTTCTCTTTGTTCCTTCTTTTCTTCTATTCTTCCTTCATCTCTTTGTTTCTTTGTCTTTATCACTGTCCCTCTCTCTTTCTCTGTCTCTGTCTCCTCCCTACTCTGGGTCTATATTTTATATAGGTTTTTCACTGTATGGATTCATGAATTCTTCTTTTTCAATTACATTATAATCTATTACTAGTGTTTTAATTTTACTAAGTTGTACCAAATTTAGCCAGTATGTGGCAAAACTAATTATAAACCAGTATTCAGAATCACAATGTTTTTATTTGTATTCCCTCATTGTGTATTTGTGTGTCTCTTCCTTCACAATCAGAATTCTTATCAAAGGAATATATTTTCTTCTATGGAACATGAAAACCATAGATAAGAATTGCTTAACCCATACCACTTGCAAAATAAAGCCTACCAAATGAAGTGGATTTCCTTGTAGTTTTTACATGTTTAGTTTGGAAGATATGTACCTGAAAGTTACTTCTGTGTGTGTTTCCCCTTGTGTCTTTATTCTATCCATTTGTTAAACCATTATGTTCATTACTTTTATGTTTCATTTGATTTGAAGGTTTTCCCAAATATTTGTTTATTTATTTTTTGATTATATAATCATTCAATATGCTTCCAAATTTCAACTTGTTACCTTTGGATAACCAATTTCACTGGATTCTGGTTATCCTTCCTGTGAATTATACATAAGTAATGTGCTTGTTCCCCCCCCCAAAATTTATCTTGGAAATTTGTCTATATCAGGCTATAAATATCCCTTATTCCTTTCAAGCTACATTGCAATCCATTGTGTATATATAGCCTACTTCATTCAACCAATTGCATAGGCATAGGCTCTTACACTGTTAAAATAATAACATGTTATGACAAATAATATCCCAATCCATAAGGGCGTACATATGTATTTTCTTGCTTTTGGTGGCATATCATAAAGGTGAAAATTATATCTCAATCTGTATATATCTTAAATAAAGTTTAATATTTTAATATGCTTAAGGCCATTTTATACTATTTTTGTAATTTATCTGTTAATGACTGGGAATCTTCTATCAATTTTGTTCTTTTTTTTCTTTTACATTTCTTTGCTTTCTTATGTGATTTTTCCTTGATTATGTGTTACAAATATAGTCTTCAAGATTGTTGTCAATTGCCATTGCTTACAGTGTTTTTTGCCATGGCAGATTTTTTTTTTAATTAATTTTTTGAGTTGAATGTATCAGTATTTCCTTTATTTGTGTTGTCATTTTGAGTCATCATTTACAAAACACTGTTTTTCATACCCAGATTACATACATCCCCATATTTTCTTCTTGTACTTGTGTGGTTTCTTTTTTAATTTAAAATTCTGATTCACTTGGATTTTATTCTTGTGTATAGGATGAAGTATGTATACAATTTTATTATTATTTAAGGGCTATTTGGTTGTCCCTACATCATTTGATAAATTGTCCATATTTGTCCCAGGGATTTGAGATAATACTTTTATTGTGTAGTAAATGTTGCTATGTACTTATCTACTGTATTTTCTAATCTGTTCCATTGCTCTGTTATTACTTAACCAGTGTAATATAGTTTTAAATATAGAGGCTTTATAGTATGTTTTAAAATCCAATTATAGAAGCTTTATAGTATGTTTTAAAATCTTGTAGGGCTATTGCCTCTCCTTATTGCTTTCATTTTTCTGAGTTTTCACAGGTGTTTGTGTATATTTCTTTTTACATGAACTTCAGAACTACTGTATCTAATTAGAGAGAAAGCTTCCTGATATTCTTTTTATTTATTTTATTGAAATATAATTGATTTACAATGTTGTTTCAACTTCTGCTGTACAGCAAAGTATTCAATTATGTATATATATATTCTTATATATATATTCTTTTTCATATTATTTTCCATTATGATTTATCGCAGGCTATTGAATATAGATCCCTGTGCTACACAGTAGGACATTGTTGTTTAGGCATTCTCTATATAATAACTTGCATCTGTTAATCCTAAACTCCCAGTCCATCCCTCCCTCACCACTGGATTGGCAACCACAAGTTTGTTCTATAGGTCTATATGTTTCTGTTTCATAGACAAGTTAATTTGTGTCATATTTTAGATCCACATATGTGCTATCATTTGTCTTTCTCTGACTTACTTCATTTAGTACGTTAATCTCTGGGTCCAGCAATTGCTGCAAATGGCTTTATTTCATGCTTTTTGAGGGCAGAGGGCAGAGTAATATTCCATTGTGTGTATATATACTATATCTTCTTGATTCATTCATCTGTCAATGGACATTTCTATTGTTTCCATGTCTTGGCTATTGTGAATAGTGATGCAGTGAACATTGGGGTGCATATATCTTTTCTACTCATAATTTTTTTCTAGATATATGCCCAGCTTCCTGATACTCTTATTGGGATTGCATTAAAACAATACCTTAACTAAGAAGATAAGGTAGATATAAAATATTGAAGATGTTTTTATTTTATTTCATTTTTTATGCTTTTAGGGCTATACCCACAACATATGGAAGTTACCAGGCTAGGGGTCAAATCGGAGCTGTAGCTGCCAGCCTACACCACAGCTCACAGCAATGCTGGATCCTTGACCCACTGACCAAGGCCAGGGATTGAACTCACGTTCTCATGGATACTAGTCGGGTTCATTACCACTGAACCACAATGGGAACTCCTTGATAATATTTCTATATCATAATCAAGAATAAGTGATGTCTTTCCATTTTTGTGTATCTCCCTATCTCCCTTTTTTATCTTCCAGTAGATGTTTATGGTTTTCCTTATATATGTTTTATATATTTCTTATTGTTTTCCCTAAATATTATATAGATCATCATTATTATAAAGGCTACTTCTGACTTTCCATTATCTGGATCCCCTGTGGGTACTTTTCTATTGTTCATTTTTCTTCTTGATTTTATTTGATCTTGAGACTTAGTATGCCTCTTAATTTTTTAAACTAGAATGTCAGACATTATATATGAAAAAAATGTAGAGGGAATTTGAGGCTTTTGCATCTGGCTTCTAAACTAGAGGGAGATCACTTTAGTCAGAGTCTAGGCTGTTATAGGGGCTGAACTTCAATCTTTAAGAAAGCTAGTATATTTTTGGTTCACCTTTACAATCCTGTAAAGATGATCCACCTGGAAACTAAATTATTTTATAAGGGCCCAACCACTTTGAACAGTCCTAAACTCTAATTTCTGTTTGCTTAGTTCCAAGAGAATGCTGAGAGCTATGTTCAAATTCTTAGCTTTTTGGCTCTCAGTTATGAATTTGTAGATGCCTGTAGAGGAAATGTAGCACCAAATGTTAGACTTACCTCTCTGTGTTTCACTTCTCTCTGGGATCTTGACCCCTCAAGTCTTGCCTTTTTATTTGTAGCTTTCAGATACCTTCAAACATTTTTTAACAGAAAACCTTTTTGTTTTAAAATAAGTCATAGTTTCACTGGAAGCTACAAAATAGTACAAAGAGGTACAGTATACCTTTTATCCCAGTTTCTTCCAATAGTTACATCTTATATAGCTACAATATAATATAAAAATAAATATATTGACATTGGTACTATATGTGTGTAGAGTTCTATACCATTGTATCCCATATGTACATCCATGTAACTACCATTACAATCAAGATGTAGTTTTCCATATTTATAAAAAAATGTTTTAAAAGTATTTTTCTAGATAGTCTGTTGATTCTTGGAAGTAAGGTTGTTCTAACCTAGCTAGCCTATCATGGCCAGAAGCCGATGTCTTAAAATTAGTTTTTTAATGTTTATTTTTCATATTTATATTAGGAATCTTTCTGACTCAGATTATATCATGTGTAGTATGTGAAAATGTAAGAAGTAGGTTTTAGAGTTCTCTTTTTCTTCCCCATAATTCCTACCATGGAGTTGGATATATGGTTGTAAAGCAACAAATAATTATTAGATGATATTTAACTAAATTTCTTTGTATAGTCATAGCTATAAAGTCATTATGGTGATGCATTTGAGCCAAAGCCATCAGTTCTAGTTTACCTATATAGTAGAGACCTCACTTAACTTACTTTTTTGGTAGATTCAAGATAAATGAATCATAGTTGTCTTATTCTTGGGCAGTTTTATCTTTATGTATGTGCACATCTAAAATGGTCCTTTATGTTTAAAAATCACATTTAAATTACACTCGGGACTAGTCTCCTGCTCCACTGTTGGAAGAACTTAAATTTCAGGTAAAGAATATGGGCATTTAATAGACAATACATATTAGTGTCTACTCAGCAAAGAAATGCTGCTTGATGAAACATACTTTAGGAAACTAATTCTGTTAGAAGTGAACATAGTATATAAGATGTGAAAAGGAATATTTCAGGAGAAATGTCATGAAGAGCCATGAAGTTGGCCTGGGGGACAGGTGAGTTAGAATTTTATATCTATAAGAATATTAGGGAGCTCCCGTTTTGGCTCAGTGGTAACAAACCCTACTAGTATCCATGAGGATGCAGGTTCAATCCCTGGCCCCACTCAGTGGGTTAAGGATCTGGCATTGCCCTGAGCTGCAGCATAGGTCACAGACATGGCTTGGATCTGGCATTGCTGTGGCTGCGGCATGGCCCACAGCTGCAGCTCCGATTTGACCCCTAGACTGGGAACTTCCACACGCCACAGGTGTGGCCTTAAAAAGGCACACGCACAAAAAAAGAATATTAGAGTTTAAGTCCATGACTTTGTCTAATAGAAGGGAAAATAGAAGTAGGAAAGTGGGAAGGAAATACAGATGGCACAGGATAAAAAACAAAACAAAACACAAAACAGTTCAAAGGCATATAAATTATTTAAAGTCAAGTTTTGGGCTTTCACATATTTGTTTAAGAGGAGTGTCGTATAAAAACAATTTCAGACTAGGATAAGAAGAGGCTTTTCTGAGAAGAAGGGCTGTTGCAATAGGGAGAGTGCTCTGATCTCAAAAATCTGTAAGTGTCTCAAAAGCAAACAAAAATGCTTTTCTTTTATAGAAAGGAGTAAGCAGTATGTATGGGGAAGTCAGGCAAATGAAAGGAAATCATCAGAGGGGTCTGAGGGGAAATGTGTTTCATTGTAATCAGCTGATTCTCAGGATAAGCTGATAAGGGGGTACTTTTGGCTTTTCATTGTTTGCTCAGGTTTGAGGACAAGCAGGGTTCAGGGACCTTTAGTGAAGAGATAAACCTAATAAAGTTTAGTCAAAACAAAACAGACAGTAAGACATGGCCAACTGTGAACACCTGATCAGGAGCCAACACCACCCAGAGATACATTGTTACAAAAGGCATTCCAGTGGATAATAAATAGCCTCTTGGTAGTTATGCTAGAGAAGAAATTTGTTAATCTGGTGGAAATTAGGCCTAGGTGACCTTCAAAAATTTATTCTAATTTGAAGAACAATTCCTTGTATAATTCATTGAAGGTTAATATTTCTCCCCAAACCCCAAAGGGTGTTGATTCCTTAGTGTCCGTTCCTGGACAATAAGATTTGCTAAATCATCCAGTCACTTTATATAGTATCTTTCAATGAAAGTTAGTAAAATCTTTTAAAAGCAAGCCTTGCAATCATCACTTTATAGATTATATAAATGAATTATTCAGGACTAAGTATTTCAGAATATCTATTATTTCAGACTGAACAGAATTGCTGTGTACAGGATATGCATTTCTTCCCTAGGAATGCAATAATACTATGGAAAGGATGTGCAGTATTAACATTTAGATAGATATCATTGGAAAAGCAATGCTAAAAATTTACCTAGTGTGGAGAAAAAAGAGGAAAGAGTTTGGTTAAATCTTATCAGACCCACCACTAGTCCATCAATTCAAAGTCAGCTTGGGGAGTGATGTTACTTTTCAAGCTCTCATGAAAAGACTTCCTGATTTGTAAAGGAGGCAAATTTATTTATGTAAATTGACTATTTGGCAGTACTTCTGCTTCTTTTAGTGTTGACTAGTCCCACCTCTGATAAGGCAGATCTAATTTCATTTCCATTAAAATGCAATGAAAGCACATTTATGAATTTAATAATTTCTTGCCTGAGTTTGATAGGAAGTTAAAGTGGTCGGCTATGGAGTGTTATTAATAAATATTGCTTTTAAAAATTAAAATAGAAACATCTAGCTGGTCAAGGATTTTTTTTTCTATAGATTATTAAAAAAATGAGTTGGTAAAAGAAATAGTAATTTGCTAAAGGGTTTGTTTAATTCGACCCTCTTGCTTATCTCATTGGCAAATTATTTTCAAACCTAAGCTTTTCTGTATAATTTAAATATGGGTGTACTTTGTTCTTCATAACTTATTCATCTCCCTGAAAGGAACATGAAGCAAATATAAATTTAGGCTTTTTAGCAAAGCATGAAAAGAGGAAAATGACATAGTGACTTGTTCTTCTAATTTGTCTTTCAGAAGGGTCTCTTAAAATTTTATTTTCTCTCATCTTTCTATACTTTTATATGAAATGCCTATGTAGATATTATTTCTGATAATTTATGTGCCTACTTGATCCACAGTTCTTATTGATGAAGTAGCATTTAGCTGAAGTTCCTCTACGTAATCTGCATAGTCAACAACCATTTGCATTTTAACAAAAAAAGGGAAATTATGTGTGAAAATCTTTTAAAAATACAAACGGGTTTTAAAGATTATGAGAATTACTTGTAGCAGAGCTGATTGTGATTTCCTGTCTAATTTTCTGATTTCCTCTTCCTAGGCTGGGGGGGGGGTAATTTACCCTTTTTTTCCACTTAAAAATCATGTGATTGAATTGTTAGGTCAGATAAGACAAATGGCTTTCTTGACATCAAGAGAAATGTATATTGGGAAAATACTGAGAAAGTCTATATAACAAATGTAAGAATTACCGTATGTCTTTTCTATCAAAGGAAATATTGGTTACCCCATTTTGTTCCTGCTTCGTCTGAGACACACTCCTCCACCCCCTTTTCCCTATCCTCCCAGTAACAATTTGTTTCAATTAGCCAACTGAGAAGAATGTGCACCCTGACCTGACCAATGGTAAGGAGACAGATGTACTGCCTGCATTAGGGATAAGTGGGGAGGGGGGCCTTCCTACTTCGCACACGCTTTTTGAGCACTTGTGCCCTTCTACAGAAGTAAAGAGCCTTGAAGATCTTCCCATGTTCATGTGTCTTACTTTCTGACACTGACGATCTGAGCCAGAATCACTCTTCCCCAACACAAAGTAGAAACAGTGAGTTGCATGGATTCAGAGTGCTGAAACAATGTGGCTACAACTTAGAGTTTCTTAGGCATACTTAAGTAAATGCTGAAGTTACAAACTCTTAATTTCCTTGACAGTACTGCATACCTGTTTGTCCTATATACCTGTCAGTCAGTTCCAGCCTATCCTTTATTAAATGACAAATAAATAAGTCTGGATTGGAGTGGAACATATTATCTGGTATCAAACATAATCTTACTATGACTAGAACTTCCAATTTAATCAAAATATTTGGGATCTATTAATATTTCTATACTAGCCTCCTTTTCTATTTTGTATGTTTATTTTTAAATTTAAAATGATATTCTTACCATTTTCTAAACATAATCTAAATTTATCATGCTATTTAAAATTCATGATCAGGAGTTCCCATCGTGGCGCAGTGGTTAATGAATCCGACTAGGAACCATGAGGTTGCGGGTTCAATCCCTGACCTCGCTCAGTGGGTTAACGATCCGGCATTGCCGTGAGCTGTGGTGTAGGTTGCAGACGTGGCTTGGATCCCGCGTTGCTGTGGCTCTGGCGTAGGCCGGCGGCTACAGATCCGATTCAACCCCTAGCCTGGGAACCTCCATATACCACAGGATCGGCCCAAGAAATAGCAAAAACACACACACACACACAAAATAAATAAATAAATAAATAAATAAATAAAATTCATGATCAGTTTTATGTGGAGACTTTGGTCACATTTTGTGTATGGAATGAAAGTACATTTTAATCAAAATAATTACAAAAATTATATAAAATGAATTAAATTCAATATCTAAAAGTAAATATTTGAACTATACATCCTCATGCATATTAAAAATTCATAGCAAATTAAGAAAGAAGAAAACATCATTAGATAAATGTACAAAACCCAGAGCAAAGTCATACTTAATGGTAGAATATTAATAATTCATCCAAAATCAGAAATAACACTGTTAGTGCTATTATTTGTTATTTTACTAGAAGACCTAACCAATTAAGGCAAGAAAGAAAGAGATATAAATATTAGAAAAGAGCTTCAATTTTGTTTTAGAGTAAATTTAACAAGAAATATGAAAGACCTTTACAAAGAAAATGATAAAATTTATTGTTGGGCTGCACCCTGCAGGCCTATAAGGCCTTCACTTGCCCAGTTATCAGACCTAAAACTCAGAGTCAGCAACAGAGACATCAGTAGCTTAATGAATGGGGAAGCTTATACATTTGAAGAAAGGTCCTAGAATGACACCCCACTGTATTGGCTAAGGACAGGCAGGACATGCCCATAGGCTTCACTCCAGCAGGGAAGGGGAGAGTGCCAGTTATAGGGGGAATTGACATTGGGTTGGCTCATTAGTTATCAGGGAAATCAGCAGAGGAGCATACCTCTCACTGCCCTTTGGTGACCAGTCACTGCTGGGGCCTGAGCAAGTATGTAGGAAGGTCACTCATGCGAGTAGGGTATAGATGAAGCAGGACTGGTCAGGCAGGGGATGTACAGAGACAAGAGAAGAGCCATCTTTTTTTAATTATATATATGAATGTACAAATGTATTAATAATATATTGGTCTTTTTACGGCCACGCCTATGGCATATGGAGGTTCCCAGGCTAGGGGTCGAATCAGAGCTGTAGCTGCCGGCCTACACCACAGCCACAGCAACATGGGATCCGAGCCATGTCTGCAACCTACACCACAGTTCACCAATGCCAGATCCTTGGCCCACTGAAGGAGGCCAGGGATCAAACCCACATCCTCATGGATACTAGTTGGGTTCATTAACCACTGAGCTCTGACAGGAACTCTAAGAACAGCCATCTTGAGTGGCCTGACCATACATTTATTGATAGAAATTTAAAGTTCTAACTGGGATGATCAAACATTTTCCTTTTATTTGAAAGATACATGAGTTTATTAAACTTTTGGAAATTTACTTATACTAATTCTTTAATAATGTTGTCTTCTTCATTTCCCTCTATTTGCTCTTCTGTAATTCCTAATAGTAAAATATTTTCTCTATGAGATTGAATTCCTATGTCACTTATCATTGCTTTTACATTTTCTTTCTCTTTTCCTTTTTCTCTGCAAAAATGCATGTACTTCCTTAGCATTTTCTCCAGCAACTATGTTGGTTTACTTTCATATAACAATCATGTTTTGTTTTCTGATGATTTTTTATGACATTCAGTTTCATTTTAAAATTGTTTTTCAGTTTAAGGAAGTTACAGAATCATGCAGTTTTAAGAAATAATATAGATTCTGTATACTCCTTACTCAATTTCTCCCAGTGATATATCTTGTAAATCTATAATATAATATCACAACAGAGATACTGCAATTGATATGGCCAAAATATAGAACATTTCCATCACCAGAAGGATCCCTAATGTTGCCCTTCTATAGTCATACTCATTTCCCTTCCACCTCACCCATTCCTTAACCCCTGGTGGCCATTGAATTGTTTTCCATTTTTATAATTTTGTAGTTTCAAGAATTTCATATAAATCTTATCTAAATACAGTATTTATATAGTATATTTTTTGCTTTGTTCACTCAGCATAATTCTCTGGAGATTCTTACAGGTTATTGTATGTATCATTAGCTCATTGCTTTTTATTACTGATTAGTATTCCATGGTATGCATGTACCAGTTTGTTTAACCAGTTGTCCATTGAAGGATATCTGCATTGTTTTCAGTTTTGAACTATTACTCATATAGCTGATATAAACATTCATATATAGGTGTTTGTATGCGTATAAATTTTCATTCCTCTGGTATAAATTCCCATGAATGTAATTGCTGGCTTGTATGGTAGTTGCATGTTTAGTTATTTAAAAAATCATCAAACTTTTCTAGAGTGACTGCACCATTTTACATTCCTACCAGCAATACATGATGTTCTCATATTTCTCTGAGAATACTAATTATGTTATTCAAAAATGTCTCTTCTCTTTCTTGTACTATATTTACTTTGGACTCAACATTTGCTTATTGTTTTTAAATTTACTATCTTGTTCTGGTGATTTTTATCATTTTAGTTGCCTCTTCATATACTTAAGAATGAAGTATGTTGACTATTGTCCATAAGTTGAAATTGGTTTTCTCTGCTATTGCGTAGGCAGGTGTGTTTCCTGACTGGCTTCTCACCTGATTAGGTAGCTTAAATGGAAGCTTTGTTTCTGGAGAGTAGGCTGAACATTTTGAATGGCAAATTTCATTTTAATAAGTTGCCCGTAAGAAGAGTTAGAATGTTTGGCTTGGAGTCCCCAAGTTCCAAACTGTGGAATGCTTTAATGCAGGTGTCAAATTCAGTATGGGAAAGCCTAGCTACACATAGAGATAAGCACTCCAGTTTGGGGCAAGGGATGTGTATATGTGTGTTTTGAACATGGAACAGGGGACAAGAAAATGGCTGTCCCATCTCTCTATATGGAGGAATAAGGCTGGATAGGATGAGAGTAGAGACTGATCAGAATTCAATAGATGATCATTAAAATTAATACCCATCTAGCCTCACATTTCACCAGCCTTTGTGTCAAATAGTTGGACAGGATGGGATGATGATAGAGACTTGGTACAAATTTTTGATAATCATTCAAAATCAAACCTCTATACTCTCCTGTACATAGCTATTTCAAGAAAAGGTCCTCACTGGGGTTTTCCCATCAAGATCAACTCATACTTCTATTCTAGGTACCATATTCATATATTTAAAACCACATTTACAACAGGGCAAGAGAGTAGCTTGTCCTAGGCTCCATGCTTTAGATAAACTCAATTACAAACATGTAAAAATTAAACTTATTAAAGAACATATAGAAACTTCTGTACCTTAGCATCTGCCACTCAGACTTGCAACCCTAAGCAAACTCTTGTGACTCATTGTTTAGATCCAGGAAAAAAAATTTTCCTGTCACTTGCCCTGTGCCCAAATGTATCCAAATACCAAAGAATTTTGTGTGTTGAATACAGGTACTGCTTCAGGATGTGAGAAACATTTAAATGACTTATGTAACAGAAACCACAAATGAACTTGTTCTATCTTTTCTCTCAGATGATATGAATCCAATAGATTCTTGCTTAAGGAAGTATTATTTCACAGTAGTGCCAAGCATCCCTTTCCTTCCTTTTCTTTATGTTCCAAGTCTTGTTTCTGGAGAGACACACATGGTTTTTAGAACCATTGCACAATGCAGCTGAGAAAACTTTTGCTATATTTAGCAATTCATATTCCTTTTAAATGTACATATATAAAGTTATTTATGTTGGCAAGTAGGTGGGCATTGAACAGTAAAATTGCAAATATCTTTATATTTGTAATAGTACTTGATGAGATTTGAGTAAATTTTCAAAAACATTTCAGCTTTAAAAATTTATCTAAGTTTTTGATATTCGTTAATTAAGATGCATATTTGGCTTTTAATTTTTTAAAGTTTGAATATTACATAAAATTGAAAACATATGAAAATAGCTATGTTGTAGTATTTTATTGTAATTTAATTTTATGAACATAAATTCAAGAATTGTATATTTTGAACATGATCACATTTCACATTTTAATCTTTTATAGCATTATTATTAATATGAGAATCTTTAACAACATTAAAGGACAGGAAAAATAAATTGTATGGAAAGACTATTCCTAAATTATGAATTGCATATATCAATATTTTATTATTCAACCAAATATCACTGGCTAATCAATGTAAAATCACGTTGTACTTTAATAATTAAATCTGATATTTAATATTCTGCCAAAATTCAGTCATGTAATCAACCAGGCTTTTAAATTTTTTCAAGGCAGGACAACATATATGTTTTATGTGACAGATTGTAAGCTTAATTTAGAAGTCTTATACTCTTGCCAGGATCCCAAATTTTTTTTGTTTTTATGTTTTTGCCTTTTCTTGGGCCACCCCCATGGCATATGGAGGTTCCCAGACTAGGGGTCGAATTGGAGCTGCTGGCCTACACCACGGCCACAGCAATGCCAGATCCAAGCCGTGTCTGTGACCTACACCCCAGCTCATGGCAATGCTGGATCCTTAACCCACTGAGCAAGGCCAGGGATCAAACCTGCAACCTCATGGTTCCTAGTCGTATTCATTTCTTCTGAGCCATGAGGGGAACTCCTTAACTCTGTATTTCGAGACTATTATCTGATGTAATAATTAAAATTTTCTAATTCAGATCTTCATTGTCATGTATGCTATTCACTGCCCCTAAGCAGAGTTTTATTTTTGTTATAATTGCTGATATATTTTTTATTTCTAAGGATGTTATCTTGTTTTTATTCTCTCATTATGCTTGTTGATTTCCTCTTTTACTTCTAATTCTCTATTTTTAATGTATATTTTCCAATTATATCAATATGTGCATATAGATTTACGATCATTATATATAATTGAAGGAGTGACCATTTTGTCATTTTATGAAATTTCTCTGTCATTGGTGATATTGCTGGCTTTAAAGTCTACTTGATTTAGTAACAGTCCTGTTAAAGTAGTTTTCCTTTTAGTATTCTCATAGTAAATGTTTTCATCGTTTTACCTTGAACCCGTGTATTTTATTTAAATTGTGTTTTATAGTTGAAGGTACAGAGTTGTAATTTTTCCATTATGTATTATGATCATCTTAGTCTTCTACTTAGACTGTAACTCTTATATTTAATGTACTTACTAATATAGATAGGTCATCTGCAATCTTAAAATTTGTTTTTCACTGACTCTTCCTATTTTATGTTCCTTTACGCTCCTTTCTTAACTTCTTGATCTAATGAAATCTGTTAAAATTATTTAAATTTTCTCTATTGTTAATTACAAATTCTTTTTACTACTCTTTCAGTTACAACCATAGAAATTACATGTACCCATTTTATAGCTTATATTTTAAAACAAATTATTTTTACTACTTCATCCATAATACAAAAACTTTTAACACAACTTCACCAACCCCTTTAACCCTTGCATTTTGTCAAATATTTTGTTCTATATACAATTTAAATTCTATAAAAAGTTATTTAAGTCAATAGTCATTAACTTCTATATGTAAATTCCATAAGATTTCTTTTATCATGTTGTATTATCATAATTTATGTGGGTATGTGTTTATCTTTTGTTGCTTGTCATTCATTCCAGCATTCACTTCTCCCTGGGATCATTTTTATTCTGCTGAAAAACTCCTTTCAGTATTTCTACATTGAAAGTGCTGAAAAGTAATTTTCCAGGGTTTTTTTGTTATTTTATTTTATTTCATCTTATTTTCTATGTTTTGATCTCAAAATGCTTTTGTTTTGCCTTCAGTTTTAAAGACAATATTTAGGAGTTCCTGTTGTGGCTCAGTGGTTAACAAATCTGACTAGGAACCATGAGGTTTCAGGTTCTATCCCTGACCTTGCTCAGTGGGTTAAGGCTCTGGCATTGCCGTGAGCTGTGGTGTAGGTTGCAGACGCGGCTCAGATCCCCCGTTGCTGTGGCTCTGGTGTAGGCCGGCAGCTACAGCTCCGATTGGACTCCTAGCCTGGGAACTTCCATATGCCGCAGGAGCGGCCCAAGAAATGGCAAAAAAGATAAAAAAATAAAAAATAAAAAATAAATAAAAACAATATTTAACTGAGTGAATTTGAAGATCTAATTGGGTTTATTGAATGATTTATGAATAGGGCAGCATGTAGCAAATCAGTGGAGCTCCAAGAAACTATACAATATGGAAGGGCTTTTAGACAGAAGGGGCAGGAGCAAGGAAAAAGTGAATAACCTCATCTTTCTTTGGGGGATAGAGGGATCTATCACAGATTACCTCACTAGTGCTGACAAAGAAATTCCAGACTCACTGGTTAAAATTATGACCCTGGGAGGGGCTAAAACTACAATTAGGGTGGATACTAAGTCTTGGTTTGGTTTGTTGATGTGAGGCTTTAAGATAGGTTGTCTTTACTGTAGCTGTAGTTGCCAGAGGCTTCAAATTCCTCTTCGTTGATTTTAGAATTCCTTAATTACTCCCACTCAGAGAAAGTCTTTGTTATGCCTCTCCTTTAGTTGTAAGCCACCTCCACCTTTATACTGGTCACCTCTTGGTCTGGTCACAAGGTATGGGAGAAGAGAAATTAACTTCATGATTAAATCAGTCCTTTAAGACACGGACCCATGTTTTTGAGCTGTAACATTTATCAGTGTTTCTTAGCATTACTATCTCTTTTTAGGTAATATAGGAGGGCTGGAGGGAGTAGAAGTGAATAAATGCTGTTATCCTTAGGTATAATAGGGATCTTCTGGTAAGGCCTTTTCTCCTGCAAAGTACCTTTGGTTTGGAGAACACTCTTGTCATATTTTAAAATGGTTATATTTCTCTTTCCCATTTCAGAGCCAGTAGAGCATCCTTCCAGGATTTGCACTGGGAGGATCTCATTGGGCTCCTGAAGGCAAAAACCCATGAAAGTGTACTCCAACACACAGGCCAAAACAATGCAGATCCTAGGAGTTCTCCCTCATGATAGTACACTTAACCTCCAGCAATTTGTCAAAATTACAAATTAAGTGTTCCTAGGACTTTTTGCTTCCAAGTCTCAGCTGTGATTCTTTATTCACCTATCTCTCCAGATTTCAAAGTGGCACTTTGCCCTATATCGCAATTCTCTGATGGATCTAAGAAGAATCCTTAATTTTCAGTTTGTTCAGCATTTTTCTTTTTGTAATGATAGGAATAGCTACCTCCCAGCTCTTAACATCTCATATTTGAAACCAAGAGTCTATATTGGTTTGTTTATAACTTCTAGAGGAGTAAATATTTTTAAGATAGGTTTATTTCATAAAAGTATATCATGCTGCCAAAAAAAAAAAAAGAAAGAAAGAAAGAAAAGAAAAGCATTAGTTCCCATGGTGGCTCAGCAGTAACAAACCTGACTAGTATCCATGAGGATGCAGATTCAATCCTTGGCCTTGCTCAGTGGGTTAAGGACCCAGCACTGCCACAAGCTGTGGTATAAATTGCAGACGTGGCTTGGATCTGGCGTTGCTGTGGCTGTGGTATAGGCTAGCAGCTATAGTTCCAATTTGACCCCTAGCATGGGAACTTCCATATACCATGGATGTGGTCCTAAAATGACAATAAAAAAGTATATCATGTTGTATGCAGTCTTTGGAGATTCATTTATTTTCAACATTTTATCACAAAATTCTTTCATATTTTTACATGTTATTGGTTCATTTCTTTTTGACTATTATATAATATTCCATTTTAATGTACCACAGTTAGTTCATTTACATTATTGTTTATGATCATTTATTTTTTTCCAGTTTGTTCATAGTGTGAACAGTACTGGTCTGAATATTCCTCTAAAATATCCTGTTGGACATATACAAAATTTTCTCTTTGATATGTATGTAGGAAGAAAATTTCTGGCTCATATATATGTCTATGTTCACTTTAGGAGATAATGCTAAGGGTTTATTAAGTAAATATATATATTTCATTCTATTAATATAGTGGATTAAAATGATTTATTGTTGAATGGTAAACCAACTTTGCTTTTCTGGGATAAACCCCAAAAAGTCAAGATATGTTATTCTTTTTGTACATTGCTGTAAATTATACAAAACTTGTACAAAATATTGATATTTTGAAAAGGATTTTGCATCTACATTTATGAGGGATAATGATAAAAATTTTATTTTTCTAAAATATTCTTTCTTTTTATGACCATACCAGCAGCATATGGAAGTTCCTGGGCAAGGGGTCAAATCAGAGCTGTAGCTGCAACCTATGCCACAGCTTGCAGCAGTGTTGGATCCTTAAGCCAATGAGTGAGGCCAGGGGTTGAATTTGTATCCTCACAGACACTATGTTAGGTTCTTAACACACTGAGCCACAATGGAAACTCCATATTTTTGTCAGCTTTTGGCATCAGGGTTTTAATGTCCTGGTTAGCTGATTTTGCAAGGGTTTCCTCTACTTTTATTTATGGAAATTTTTTGTTTTAGATATGGTATTATTTGTTACTTAAATATTTGATTAATTAATTGATAAAAATATCTGTGTTAGGAGGTTTCCTTTCTTCCCTCCTTCCCTGCTTTCTTTCCTCCTTCCTACCCATTCATCCTTTCTCTCTTTTCTCTTCCTCTTCCTTTTTTTATCTCTCCTCTTCTCTTTCTATTTCTCTCTCTGTAGCTCACTCTCTCCATTTTATTTTCTGCTTTTCTTAGATTGTTTCAGATTGTAAATTGAATTGCTTTAATTAAAAAGTGGTTTTCTAAGTTTTTGTTTCTTCATCTGTCATTTTTGGTAATTCATGGTTTTCAATTAAATATCTCCAGTTATCTTAATTGTTGAATTTAATGATATAAACATGTATAATATTAATTTATTACCTTTTTAATGTCTGTAGTCTTTTTAATATATTTACTGATATTCACATTTTAATTACTGCTCTAGGAAATATGTATGTCTCTTTTTCTTAATTAGTTGTGGATTAGTATTTGACAATTTTTATTATTTTTTTTCCAAAAAAATCCCATATTCATTGTTATCTATTCCCTATTTCTTGATTTATGATCTTATTTTTATTATTTACCTTCTATTATTTTAGGTTTAATTTGCTTCTTTACTAGTGCTCTTATGGTACAAGCTTAGGCATTAATTTTTAAACGTTTTTTTTCTAGCAGTAATTTGTATTTATAAATTTCTCTCCAAGTATTGCTTTGATTACGTACTACAAATTTTGATACTTGGATATTCATTATTGATATATATGTTAGGTGTTGAGTTTACAATATTCACTGGTTTTTTGGTGATCTTCTTTGATCCATGGATTAGTAATACATATGTTGCAGAAATTCCAAAATTGAGGGAAGCTCTCCATACTATTTGTTATGAGTTGAGTTGTGTTCCCACCCCAAAAAAGGTATGTTGATACCCACCCCCCGAACCTCAGAATGTCACCTTATTTGGAAATAGAATCAATGTGATTATAATTAGTTAAGATAAAGTCATACTGGAATCAAGTAAATCTTTAATATAGTATGACTGGTGTGCTTATAAGAAGGAAGTCATATGAAAATAGACACAGGAAAAATGTCTTGGGAAGACAGAGAATCAGAATGATGCATGTACAAGCCAAGGAATGCCTAAGATTTCTGACAAACCACCAGAAGCAAAGAAAAGGTAAGGAAGGATTCCCCTAGAGGTTTTAGAGGGATATTGGCTCTGGTGACATATTGATTTCAGACTTCTAGCCTCCAGAACTGAAACAATAAATTTCTGCTGTTTTAAGTTCCCCAGTTTGTGTACTTTGTTATGGTAGGTCTAGGAAACTCATACACCATTACCGTATGGTTTCAAATATGTTAAATTTGTTGAGGATTTTTTTCTTGTGGTTCAGCATACCTTCTACCTTGATGAATGTTCGCTACTCTTGTGCATATATGCTGCAGTTGTTGGTATGGCAGTCTTTAAATGTCATTTAGATCAAGTTGATGGCAGTTTTCAAATCTTTTGTTAGCTTCACTGATTTTTTTCCTACATTTTTAATCAAGTACTGAGAAAGGGATGGTAATACTCTGTGAGTGCTGATTTTTCTATTTTAGTCTGTTGACTCCTATTAATATAGCTTTTTACATTAATATTATTCATATTCATTTTTTATAACTTTCCTTAACTGTTTACTGTGACTTTTTTATTAATTTGTTTCTACTAAACACCATATAGTTTAGTCTCATTTTTAAATCTAGTTTGGTAATTCTGCCATTTGATTCTAGTGTTAGTCCACTTCTTAACTGAATCAATATGGATATTCACTTTGTCTTTACTGCAGGTCCAGTTTCCTGTCATAATTTCTCTTCAGCCTGGTGTACTTTTTTTTTTATCATGTATTATATTGTATGTCTGTATGGGACAAATTCTCTCAGCATTTACCTTCTGAGAAAGTTTTTATTTAATATTCATAGATTGTAAAGACTGGTATATACATTAAGTTTTTACACATACATGTCTGTGATCATTATGAAATGAAATTTTGTGTATGGAGTAAAATAAGATCCAAGTTCATTTTTTCCCCATAATGATATTCACTTGTCCCAGTACCATTTGTTGATAAGACATACTTTTTTTATTAAATTATAGAAATATATTTGTGGGAAAATCAAATGACTGTATAAGCTTAGGTCTCTTTCTGTGTCCACTATCCTTATATCAGTACCATTCCGTCTTAGTTAATGATGCATTTTTGTAAGTCTTGAAATCTTGTAGTAAATGTCCCATATCACTCTCCTTTTGAAAAGCAGTATTGGCTCTTCCATAGCATAAACTGTGGAATCATACTGTCAGTTTTTTTGGTATCATAGCAATATACTCTCAGTTAATAAATATAAATTATCTATTAAATCATTCTTTAATATTCCTTATCTATTTCACATGGTTTTCAGTAGTGAGTTCTTGGAAAATTTCATTAAATTTATCCCTAACACTTTAATATTTTCATGCCATTTTAATGATATTTCAGAATTAAAATTCCCAATATTGGAGTGCCCACTTTGGCACAACAGGATCAGCAGCACCTCTGCAGTGCCAGGATACAGCTTTGATCTCTGGTCATGGCACATGGGTTAAAGGATCTGGCATTGCTGCAACTGCAATGTAGTTCACAAATGTGACTCACATCTGATGCATGGGCTGGGAACTCCATATGCCATGGGGAGGCCAAAAGAGAAAAAAAAATACCAATAGTTTGTTACTAGTATGCACTAATGAAATTGCTTTTTTATATTTTAACATATCATATGATTTATAGTTCTAATATTTTTATTAGTAGATTACAATGCCCCAACTTTTCCAGAGCTGACCAAAGTACTCACTAGTCTGTCTCACTAGTCTTGAAGCTCTGATAGATCCAGACAGTCTAGCCACCTGGAAAAGAATGGAGGTAGCAGCTTGGGCTGGTAAATGCCATAGCTACCTGTACCCTTTGAGCTTAGCTTGGAGGGAGTGAACAATAGCCACAGCTGCCTACTTTTCCCTGGGGAGAGAAGGAGTTGGTAGAGATCCCCAGAATCTCTGGCCAGGTTGCTTGGCAGAGGACTTCTGTTTGAAACAAGTCAATGAAGACTGAAAGAGCTGTCTGCTTTGTTGATGCATAGGCACAAACACAGAAAACCTATGAAAATGAGGAATCAGATAAAGATGTTCCAAACAAGGGAAAAAGAGAAATTTTCAAAAACCAATCCTATTAAAACAAAATAACTCATAAAAATGCTCAGGGAGGTGGTGAGTAAATCACTTTAAATTCTAGCATAAAAGTTAAAAGACAAAATATTTTTAAAACTATAACTAAAAATATGTTAAAGGATGCACCATATGAATACATGTAAATTGTGACAATAGCATAGACTAGAGAGGGGAGAAAAATATAGAGTATTTGTATCAAATTAAACTCAGGGTATCATCTTAAAAACTATTATAATTATGATATAGTATTATAAAATATAATATTGTATAATTTTATGTATTATATGATCCTAAAGAAACAAAAAATACCTATAGAAATTATATAAAATAAAAAGAGAAAGGAATGAAAGTATGTCAATTAAAAATATTAATGAGGGAGTTCCCTTCGTGGAGCAGTGGTTAACGAATCCGACTAGGAACCATGAGGTTGCGGGTTCGATCCCTGCCCTTGCTCGGGTGGGTTAAAGATCCGGCGTTGCCATGAGCTGTGGTGTAGGTTGCAGACGCGGCTCGGATCCCGCGTTGCTGTGGCTCTGGTGTAGGCTGGCGGCTACAGCTCTGATTCGCCCTCTAGCCTGGGAACCTCCTTATGCCGTGGGAGCAGCCCAAGAAATGGCAAAAAGACCAAAAAAAAAAAAAAATTAACGAAACAGAGAAAGACAAGAGAGGAAAAAATAGACAAAAGAATTAAAAGACTAACATAAAACAACCAAATGGCAATAGTAAATACTTTCTTAATAATTATTAATTTAAATATAAATAGATTAAATTTTCCACTTAGAAGACCTTGACTGACTGAATGAATAAAAACAGGATTAACCATATACTATCTACAAGAAGATTATTTTTTTATTGAAGTATAGTTGATTTACAATATTGTGTAAGTTTTAGGTGTACAGCAGAATGATTCAGTTTTATATATTGTATATATTTTCCATTATAGGTTATTACAAAATATTAAATACAATTCCCTGTGAAAAAGAATGAAATATTGCCATCTACAGCAACATGGATGGATCTAGAGAATACCATATGAGAAAATCACTTTAGATTTAAGGACACATATAAGCTCAAAGTGTAGGTAATATTCCATGTCACTGGTAAACATCAGTCATCAGGGATGACTGTAATTTTACCAGACAAAATAGACTTTAAATTACAAACTGTCACAAGAAACAAAGATATTATAAAATGATGCAGGATAAATCTACCAGGAAGATAAAGCGATTATAAATATATTTACACTCAGTACCAAAACAAACATCAGTAGAACTGAAGGGAGAAATAGATAACAACATAGTAAGAGTAAGATAGGTTATTGCCACATTTTCAAGGATGGATACAACATTGAGACAGAAGGTCAATAAGGAAACAGAGGACTTCAGTAACACTAGAGACCAAATGGAGCAAACATATAGAAAATTTTCTACTTAATACCACAGTACACCACAGTATACATTCTTTTCAACTGTGAATTGATCTTTCTCCAGAATAGATCACATGTTAGATCATAAAAAAAGTCTTAACAAATTTAAGAAGATTGAAATATACCAAGAATCTTTTCTGACCATAATAGAATGAAACTAGAAATAAGTAGCAGAAACAAAATTTTAAAAGTTCACAAATATGTGGAAATTAAACCATACACTCTTTGACAACCATTGTGTAAAAGAAGAATCATAGAGGAAATTAGGAAATACCTTGAGACAAAAATAAAAGCAATGTAATAAAACATGAGATTTGGAAAAAGTACTAAGAGGGAAGTTCATAGTTATACAAATGTACATTAAAAAGAAAGATCTCAAACAATCTACTTTCATACATCAAGGACAAACTAAGCAGAAGGAATTTTAAAAACACTAAAACAGAAATAAATAATATAGAAAATGGAAAAACAATAGAAAAAATAAAACTCAAAGTTGTTTTTTGAAAATATTTTTTAAAAATTTAAAAACTCTTGGATAGGCTAAGCAAAAGAGAAAAATCAAAAGCAGAAATGAAAGATATTACAACTCGTGCTATAGAAATAAAAATAATCATAAGGATACAACTATGAACAATTATACATCAACAAACTACATTGCTTAGAAGAGATGGATAAATTCCTAGAAAAATAGAGTCTACCAAGCCTGAAATATGAAGTCTGAACACACCTGTATCTAGTATAGAGATTGAATCAGTAATAAAACAATCTCCCAATAAAGAAAAGCCCAGAGTCATATAGCTTCACTAGTGAATTCTTATCAAACATTTGAGGGAAAAAAACAATCTTTCTCCAACTCTTCCATAAAATTGAAGAGGAGAGGAGGGAACATTTCAAATTTGTTTCGAATCCATCACTACCTTGATACTAAAGTCAGACAAAGACCTATAAGAAAACCAAAGGCTAATATCTTTGATGAATATAAGTGAAAAAAATCCTCAAGAACATACTAGCAAACTGAATCCTACAGCACTTTAAGAGAACTATATACCATGATCAATTGGGATTTAAATCTTTTTTTTTTTTTTTTGTCTTTTTAGGGCCACACCCACAGCATATGGGAGGTTCCCAGGCTAGGGGTTCAATTGGAACTGTAGCCACTGGCCTATGCCAGAGCCATAGCAATGCAGGATCTGAACTGCATCTGCGACCTACACCACAGCTCACAGCAACACCAGATCCTTAACCCACTGAGCAAGGCCAGGGATCGAACCCACATCCCCATGGATGCTAGTTGGGTTCGTTAACCACTGAGCCACAACAGGAATTCCTGGGATATATTTTTGGAATGCAAACATGGTTCAATAAATGAAAATCAGTTAATGTGAATAAAAGACAAAAACCACATGCTTGTCTTAAAAGATGCAGAAAAAGTGTTTGACAAAATTCAAGACCTTTTCATTAAAAAACCTCTCAATAGGAGTTCCTGTCACACACAGAAATGAATCCAACTAGGAACCATGAGGATGTGGGTTTGATCCCTGGCCTTGTTCAGTGGGTTAAGGATCTGGCGTTGCTGTGAGCTGTGGAGTAGGTCTCAGACGTGGCTCAGATCTGGTGTTGCTGTGGTTGTGGCATAGGCCAGCAGCTGTAGCTCCAGTTAGACCCCTAGCCTGGGAACCTCCATATGCTGCGGGTATAGCCCTAAAAAGCTAAAAACAAAAAAACAAAACCTCTCAATAAACAAGAATTATAGGATATTTTCTCAACAAAATATATTGAAAAGCCATAGCTAACATCATACCCAGTGGTGAAAAATTGAGTCCTTCCTCTAAGATCAGGAACAAAGCAAGGATGCCTGCTCTTATTATTCTATTCATCATAGTACTGGAATTCCTAGGCAGAGTGATTAGGCAAGAAGAAATAAAAGGCATCCAAATTGGAAGATAAGAAATGAAACTGTCCCTTTTTTCATGTAATATGTCATTCTACATATAAAACTCTAAAATTTCATTAAATAATAAAACTAATAAAGAAATTCAGTAAAGTTGCAGGATACAAAATCAACATGTAGAAATCAGCATGTTTCTATATGCTAGTATCAAATTTTCTGAAAAGGAAATTAGGAAAACAATCTCATTTACAATAGCACCAAAAATAATAAAATACTGAGGAATAAACTTAACTAAAGAAGTGAAAGACTTATAAATTCAAAGCTATAAAACACTGATGAAAGACATTGGAAAAGATACAAACAAATGGAAAAATTATTTCTTATCCATGGAGTGGAAGACAATACTGTTAAAATCCTCATACTATCCAAGGTGATCTACAGATTCAATACAACCCCTATCAAAATCTCAGTGGCATCTTTATTACAAAAAATAAAAACTCAATTCTAAAATTCATTGGGACATAAAACATCACAAATAGCCAAACCAAACTTGAGAAAGAAGATCAAGCTGGGGTATAACATTTTCTGGTTTCAAAGTATATTATAGAGCTGAAATAATCAAAACAGTAATATACCAACATAAAGACTAACATATAGACCAATGGAAAATAATAGAGAGCACAGAAATTAATCTATGTGCATATGGTCAACTAATCTTTGACAGGGATGCCAAGAATACACAATAGAGGAAAGAACTGTCTTTTCAGCAGATGGTGTTAGGAAAGGTAGATATCCACATGCAAAAGAATGAAATTGGACACATATTTCACCACACACAAGTATCAATCCAAAATGGGTTAAATACCAAATGAGTGACCCCTAAACAACCTTAGGAAAAAACAAGAGACAAGCTGCATGACATTATTCTTGGGAATAACTTCATGGATATGATACCAAATGCATAGGCAACAAAAACATAAATGTGGCTAAACTAAAAATTAAAAGTTTCTACACACCAAAAGAAAAAAATTAACATAATTAAAAGGCATCCTACAGGATGGGGGTCAATATTTGCCAACCATATATCTAATAAAGGTTGAATATCCAAAATATGTAAGGAACTCAAACAACTCAATAGCGAGAAGACTCTAATAACCTGATTTAAAATGGCCTAAGAACTTGAATAGATATTTGTCGGAAAAAAAAAATACATCTGGCCAGCAAGTATACGAAAAATGCTCAGTGTCACTAATCATCAGGGAAATATAAATGAAAACCACAATGAGATATCACCTCACACCTGTCAAGATGTCTATTATCAAAACAGTAAGACAAGTATTGGCTAAGATGTAGAGAAATTGGAACACTTGCATACTGTTGATGGGAATGCAAAACAGTATAGCTGCTATGGAAAACACTATATAGGTTCTACTAAAAATATAAAATTAACATGATCTAGCAATTCCATTTGCGGGCATTTATACAAAATAATTTAAATCGAAATCTCAAGGAGATATCACTCTTTCATGTTCATTGTAGCAGTATTCCCAATTGCCAAGATGTAGGAACAACCTAAATGTCCATCAGTAGATGAATGGATAAAGGAAGTGTAGAACTGAATACTAATTGAATACAAATAAAGAGTAATCAACCTTTAAAAATCAAAGGAAATTCTGTAATATGTCACAACATGGATCAACCTTGAGGATTTTATGCTAAGTGAAATAAACCAGTCATAGAAAGAAAAATACTGCATGATTCCATTAATATGAAGTGCCTAAATTAGTCAAATTTGTATTGACCAATGGTGGTTGCAAGAGGCTAGAGGGAGAGGAAGATTGGAAGTTACAAACCATTGGGTATAGTTAAGCAAGATGAATAGGCTCTAGAGATGTGCTATACAACATTGTACCTGTAGTACACTTAAAAGTTTGTTGAGTTGAGCTCATGTTGTCATTTCCACATTAAAATAAAAAAAACAGACCAACAGTTCCATATATAAGAAAAATACATGAGGAAATATTCCACAGTAATAGAAATACAGTTGATTCTAATGCAAGTGAAGAGATTCTCAACTTCATGCATAATAATAGTAATGCAAATATAAGCTTAATTTAATTGTCATTTCTCACTTAACAGATTTTTAATTGTCAACAATCTGACATACTCTCATTTACTGATGTTTTAGAGACATAATAACATTTATATAATGCAAATGGGAGCTATTTAGCAAAATCTATAAAACTGCAAATGTGTTAATTCTTTAATCAATAATTGCCCATGTATCTCAAATTTCATGTGTACGTGGTTACTGATGACCACATGATTTTTTTTGAGTAGGAAAGATGGAAAGAACCCAAGCTTCTATCAGTATAAAGATTAGACAAATAAATTATACCGTATCCATGGATGGGAATAATATGCAGCTATAAAAAGTAAGGGATACACTAAGTACTTATATAGAATTAGATCCAAGATATAATGCTAGTGAGATAATCAATGGGAAGAGTGGTATATGCATTATACTGTTTTCCATAAAAAAAAGAAAATAAGAATGTGTCTTATTTGCATAAGAGGAAACTATTAGAATAACCAAAGTAACAAAACAAAGTAAAACATATTACAGGTGTTATATATTGGAACCATGGAGGAACAGAGTGGAAAAGCTGGGATGTGGGTGGAAGAGAGGCTTCCTAATGTAAATAATGATGATAAGAGATTTATTTTTTTTATCAAAAACAGATTGTAAAAGAAAATTGGAAATAACAAGATAGCAAGGATCTAGACTTACAAGTATTCATTTTTATCATTGATTTTCATAAACATTTGTAGCATATGTATCCTGTATAAGAAAACCTTTTACTAAAAAGCCTGAATTCAGAAATTCACCTCTATTTTTTTGTCTTAAATTTTTGCCTCTCAAATTTAAGTATTTATTTTACCTAAAACTGGATTTTTGAATATGTTGTGAGGAAGGAATAAAAATTTATTTTCCCTACTTGGAAAATCAATCTAGCATTATCTGTCTGTCTATCTATCTAGCTAGCTAGCTAGCTTTCTATTTTTATTTTGAGATGTATTTTACATAAATAATAGTACATAAAACAAAATGTAAACATAATTACAAAGTGTGTGTGATTTGTAACAATTAAGGTGAAAAAAATAGATAATTTTCAGCACCTCAAATCCCTCATGTATCCATCCTTTCCCACATTCTAAATATTTTGACTTTTATTTTGATTATTACCTTATTTTCTTTATAATTTTACTATTTAAGAATGTCTATGAATGTTTTCTTTGATTCTGAGAATGACACAAAGTGAGCATACTACTGTATTACTTTATTTTTTATTTATTGTTCAATATTATGTTTATGAAAATCTACCATGATTAAATATAGCTATGGTATTTCATTTGCTTTGCTGTATATTATTCTAGTATATAGATATCTCAAAATTTGTTCATTTGACTATTGATAGACATTTGAAGTTTTATCCAATTGAAAATCATTTCAAACAGTGCTGTTGCAAACATTTTTTACATATCTCCTAGTGAGCATGTGCCAGAGTCATTATACTCTATATATATAAGTGGGATATTGCTATATTACAAGTCAAGATTTTATTCAAATTAGTAGATAATGCTAAAATATTTTCAAACATAGCTGAGCAACTTACACTCGACCAGTCATGAATGAGATTTTCCATCACTTCACAATTTTACCAACAATTGGTATCATCAGAGATTTTAGTAATTGCCAATCTGGTGTGTATGCAATAATGTTTCATTTTGGTTTTGATTTGAATTTTTCTGATTTACTAATGAAATTAAAGATATTTTTATATGTTACTGGTAATTGGTATTTCCTCTTTTGTAAAGTCTAGTAAAATTTATGGTCCATTTTAAAAAACTGGTATTTGGAGTTTTTCTTAATGGCTACTTGTAGTTTTTCTGTTGGTTTACATTATATACATATACTTAGTTAAATATGTATATTGCAAACATCCTCTCCTTTATTTCTTTTAACTTGTCTTCTCACAGTTTTATTGTGCCTTTAGATGAAGAGAAATTAAGCTTAGTGTAGAGTTTATCAATATTTCTTTCATGCATGTGGTTGTTTGCATCTAGTTTAACATATATTTCCTTCAAGTTGAAATAATAAAAATATTGTCTTAAGTATCTTCTAAAAATGTACAGTTTTCCCTTTCATGTTTTAGTCATTTTTATGCTTGGAATTTATTTTTATAGCATTTGCAAAATTTGGGATATATTTCATATAACATATAATTGAGCATTTTTAAAGTGTACACTTAAGTGTTTTATAGTATATTCAGTATGTTGTATAGCTCTCACTACTATCTAATTCCAGAACATTTCCATTACCCTATAATGAAACCATACTCATTAGAAGTTAGTGTGAATCACCAATTACTCCCATCTCCTGACACTCACTTTTCTACTTTCAATCTCTATGGATTTGCCTATTCTGTGAACTTCATATAAATGTTATAAAATGTGACATTAGAAAATTAGAGACCTTCTAGATCCCAGGAATATTTGGAACTTTCCAGAGCCTTGGGGACATTCCTCTTATACTGGTTGCTAGTATAAGAGGAATGTGTGGCTTAAACAACAGAGATTTATTTCATCACAGTTCTAGAGGCTTTAATTCTTAGAGTAAGGTGTTGGCAGTTTTGATTTCTCCTAAGGCCTTTCTCCTCACCTTGAAGACAGCCACTATTTTTAGTGGATCCTCACATGGCCCTTTCTCTGTGTGCACCTATCCATTGTGTCTCTCCCTATTTCCAAATACAGTCATATTCTAAGATACTGGGGTTAGGGTTTCAACATATGAATTTTGAGGGGACACAGTGCATTCCATAAAATCTCTCAAACTTTTTGTTAATCTGTTGTTTTCCATAGCCATTACTTATCACCACCTATTATCTCAGGTGGCAGGAACCTAAGATTGTGTTAGCTAGCTTTTAAATGTTTGCAGCAAATGCTACCCCCTGTCTTACATTTTTGGTCCTTGATCTGTTTTGAATTAGTTTTTGTATATCATGGAATGTAGGCTTCCAACTTTATTCTTTTGCACATGGGTATCCTATTTTCCTAGCAACATTTGTTGAAGAATGTCCTTCCCCCGTTGATTGGCCATAGCACCCTTCTTTCTTTTTTTTTAATATTTTCTTTTCTGCATTAATGTTCTTCTTACCACATCTGGTATAACATTGAGTAGCACGGGAGACTTTTCAAACTTTCACTATTATGTATGAGATTGGTGGTAGTAGTTGTTGTTGAGAGAGGTTGTAAATACTCTTTATCAGAGTAAGAGGGGCTCTCTGTAGTCTTAGTTTACTAAGCTTTAACATAAACTGATATTGAACTTTATCACATGTTTTTTCTGCATATTTTGAAATTATCATGTGATATTTCTCCTTTAATTGCCTAATGAAAATTGTCATACTACCTGATTATCTAATATTAATCCAACCTTACATTTCTCAACTGTTTGATCAACTCAATATATTTATGATGTATTCTTTTTATAAGTTGCTCTATTTGATTTACATTTTGTTAAGTGTTTTGAAGCTTATTAGAATGACTGACCTGTGATTGTTTTCTTCATTACAATGCCACTGATAGGTTTTTGTTCAAGATCATTCAGCTTAATAAAAAGAGATGATACGTGTACCCTCTTCTACTTTCTGGAAGAGTTTCTCTAATAATACAATTGTTTATTTTGTATACATTTGGTGTATTATCTCAGTGAAAAAAATATATCATTATATCATTTCATTTTTTATATTCATATTACTAATACATTCAGAGTTTCAAATTTTTCATTAGTCGATTTCATTGCTATATTATCTTATGAATCTTTTCATTTAACTTTTAAAATATATTAGTATAAAAGTTAAAATTCTCTTTATAAGTTTTAATGACTAAAACTATCTTTAATTTTGTAATTTTAATTTTGTTCATTTTAACTCTTGATATTCATTATTTGTACCCATTGTATTTTCTTATTTTCTTAATCTTGCCAGAGGATAAATTTTAATGATCTTTTCAAAAACCCTACTTTTACTTACTATACCAACTTTGTTTCTGTTTTCATTTTTATTCATATCTGTTCAGTATTAATAATTTATTTTCTCTTGTTTATTTTCCCTTTTGATACTTCTTGATATGCATTAATTTATATGGATAATTCATTTTCAGCCTTTCCTATTTTCTAATATGAACATTCAGTGTTACAAAATCTCCTCTTGATGTTGGTTAATTGGCATAGGCCTCAGCTGAAGTTCAGATTTGACCCCTGGCTGGGAACTTCCATATGCCACAAGTGCAGCTGTAAAAAGAAGAAAAAATTAAATATTTTTGTTCCAAAAGTTTCACCCAAGGGAGTTCCTGCTGTGGTACAGTGGATTAAGGATCTAACTGCAGTGGCTCAGGTTGCTATGGAGGCTCAGGTTCAGACCCTGACCTGGTGCAATAGATTAAAGGATTCGACATTGCTGCAGCTGTGGCATAGGTCACAGCTGGGGCTAGGATTCAATCCCTGGCCCAGGAACTTCCATATGCTATGTGTATGGCCATTTAAAAAAAAAAGTTTCACCCAAATGTTTCAGATTTTTTAACTTAAAAAATGTCCTTTTAGACTTTTTATTATGACACTTCATTCCTTTATTGAGAGATTTTGCACTATTTACCTCCCACCCTTCATTGTCTATACTTTTTAATTTTGGTCCTAATTAAAAGAATATTGGAATTATTTAACCCTTTCTATGTATATCACTTTTTTTCTTGTCACCTTTTTCACTTTTTCGCTTCATTCCTCGAAAATATCTCAATTTAATATTATTCTTATTAATTACCAGCTTGGGTCATTCTGATATTTCAGCCAAAATAGTGAGTCTAAATTTCAATAAAATTCATAGAAATTAAAAATGACTGCCTCTGAGAGATTTGAGAAAATATAGCATTATTACATACATACAATGGAATATTATTCAGCTATAAAAAAATTAAATGATGCCATTTATAGAAACATGGATGGTCTTAGAAATTACCATACTGAATGAAGTAAGTTAGGCAGAGGAAGACAAATATCATATGATATCACTTATATGTGGAATCTAATAACATGATACAAAAGAACTTATTCATAAAAACAAACTCACAGATTTCAAAACCAATCTAATGATTACCATACGTGAAACCACTGGAGGGAGGGAAGAATTGGGAGGGTGGGTATAACATAGACACACTACTGTATAAAGTAGATGATTAATGATAACCTACTGTAGAGCTCAGGAAAGTCTACTCAATAGTTTATAGTAACCTATATGGGAAAAAGAATGAATATATTTATATGCATGACTGATTTACTTTGCTGTATACCTAAACCCAATATAACATTGTAAGTCAACTATACTCCAATAAAATTAAATTTAAAAAAGAGTCAACAATGAGGAAGAAACTTCAATATTAGAATTAATATGAAAATGTAAAATATTAATAAGATTGACTAATATTTTCAATTTGCAGGATTTTAATATTTTCACTCACATCATGTTGGTGTTCAGTTGTTGGTTCTTGATTGCGTATCTATATTTACATATAATGATTAAGGTTGATCAGATTGGCCAATTTCCATAGACAGAAATGATTCCCTTTTCTCTTGTCATGAATGCAGGTTTGAATTAACAAGTTACCCTTGGCTTGGGGAGCATGTTACAATTACCAGAATTCTTTTAGAGTTTAGTTTCCTGGGCTGCTTCTGAATTTAAGGAATCTGTGTCCTTTGTGGTGGCTGACAGGAAATTAAAGCACTACTCCTTTTTTCTTTTTTTTTCCTATCTTTTGACCTTTTAGGACCACACCTGTGGCATATGTAGGTTCCCAGGCTAGGGGTCTAATTGGAACTACAGCTGCCAGCCTATGCCACAGCCACAGCAATGCCAGATCTGAGCCACATCTATGATCTACACCACAGCCCACAGCAACACCGGATCCTTTAACCCACTGAGCGAGGCCAGGGATTGAACCCACAACCTCATGGTTCGAGGTCGGATTTGTTTCTGCTGCACCATGATGGGAACTCCTAAAGCACTACTCTTATTCCTATGTAAATTGTCATATTTGTCCTATACATGCTTTAATCCTGGGGTCAAAACACTGAAAACAGCCACTATAAGAAAGAAGGAATAAAATTTTTTCACTGACATTTAATTACTTGGGAAAAGTATACACGTTCCTTTCATTTCCCATTGTGATTGTTCTTATGCACTAGTTCTGTTTAGAGTATTATCTGTGGGGCCTCCTCTTCCTCTCAAGGAGACTGAAAGTTTTTCATATCTTTTTGTTGTCACTATTAATCTGTTCATGTATTTTTATAATCTTAAAATATTCTTCTCTTTTCGTCTGCTGGAGATGTACTTTCCTTTTTAGCATGATGCTAGTATTATTATAATATTATTTTATTTTAATAGACTTTGATAAGGTGGTAAAGTGAATACATGTATTATGTTTTCAAATTGAACTAAATTTCCTATTTGCTTATTAATTAATATTTCAAATTCAAAAGCCAACTGAACTCATTGTAGCATGAGGAATAATAAATAATGCTTAAATTAAATTTTAGACTCCCTGATCATGTGGAAGGCATTTATAGAGCAGGCTTGACTGTTATCCTTTGTAAGGCCTGCTTACAAGATTGGCCTTGGCTAGCATCTGAGAACTTGGATTTAGGGAAGGTTCTCCTCATTCTAACTGGTAAGAGTGGCTCACTTTATATGAGTAATCTGACTTATACTGAACACTTGCTTTCCTTATGGGAGTATGCAATTTTAGTACGTACTAGGCAGACAGTGCCTAATGTGATGAGCCCCCAATAAAATTCCTGGAACTAGGTCACTAAGAGCTTTTTGATATTTCATTTGTGTTTTCACAACTCATTGCTAGGGGAATTAAGCATGTTCTATGTGACCCCAATGGGAGAGGGCTTGTGCCTAGTTTTCTCTGGACTTTTCCCACTTTGACTTTTCCTTTTGCTAATTTTACTTTATGTCTTTTCAATGTTATAAAATATAGTGATGAGTGACATTATGTATTAATACTTTTTAGTCTTCCTATCAAGTCATCAAATTGGGGTGGTCTTGGTGACCTATGACACATTGCTCTAATTTATTGCTACCATCTTTATTTGCATATGTTGAGCCATACTTGAATCCTAGGGATAAATACCATTTTGTCATAGTGTATAATCCTTTTAAGGTATAGTTGAATTTGGTTTTTTAAATGTTATTGAGGATATTTGCATTTATGTTCATCCAGAAGATGAGCATGCAGTTTTCTTTTTAGTGTCTGTCTACCTTTGGTAATCAATGTGATGCTGGCTTCCTTAAATGAGTTTCAATGTGCTCCCCCTTCTGGTTTTTTGAAACAGTTTAAAAATATTTGGTAGACATTATGCATGAAGTCCCCTGGTCCTGGTCCTTTCTTTGTTGAGAGGTTTTTGATTACTGATTCAATCTCATTTGTTATTGGTCTGTTTAGGCTTCCTATTTCTTCTTTGAAAAAACAACGAATTTTATTACATTTATAGTTGTGCAATGATCATCATAACCAAATTTTATAGCATTTCCAACCCAAAACCCCAGCCCGTCCATCCCACCCCAACCTATCTCCATTGAAAACCACAAGTTTTTCAAAGTCTGAGTCAGTATCTGTTCTGCAAAGAAGTTCATTGTATCCTTTTTTTTTAGATTCCATGTATGAGTGGAAGCATATGGCATTGGTGACTCACTGTCAGACTAACTTCACTTAGCATGATAATTTCTATGTCCATCGATGTTGTTGCAAATGCCATTATTTCATTCTTTTTTATGGCTGAGTAATATTCCATTGTGTATATGTACCAGATATTATTTGTCCACTCTGTTGATGGACATTTAGGTCATGTCCATGTCTTAGCTGTTGTATATGGTGCTGCAATGAACATTAGAGTACCTGCATTTTTTTCAAGTCATGGTTTTCTCTGGATAGATACCCAGGAGTGGGATTGCTAGATCAAATGGTAGTTCTATTTTTAGTTTTCTGAGAAATCTCCGTATTGTTTTCCATAGTGGTTGCACCAATACACATTCCCACTAGCAGTGTAATAGTGTTGTTCCCTTTTCTCCATACTCTCTCCAGCATTTATTGTTTGTAGGCTTTTTGATGATGGTCATTCTGGCTGGTGTAAGGTAGTACCTCATAGTAGTTTTGGTTTGCATTTCTCTAATAATGAGTGATGTTGAACATCTTTTCATGTGTTTTTTGGCCATCTGTATGTCTTCTTTGAAGAATTGTCTGTTTAGATATTCCGTCCATTTTTTGATGGGATTGTTTGTTTTTTCAGTATTGAGCTACAGGTGGTATTTATAAATTTTGAAGATTAATCCCTTGTCAGTCACTTAATTTGGAAATATTTTCTCCCATTTTGTGTGTTGTCTTTTTGTTTTATTTAGGGTTTCCTTTGCTGTGCAGAAACTTTTAATTCCCATTTGTTTATTTTTGTTTTTATCATCATTAATCTAGAGAGTGGATCTGAAAAGATATTGCTGTCATTTATGTTGGAGCATATTTGGCTGATGTTTTCCTCTAAGAGTTTTGTAGTATCTATTCTTTTTTCCAGACCCATTTATTGAAGGGACTGTCTTTTCTCCATTGTATATTCTTGCCTCCTTTGTCATAGATTAGTTGACTGTAGGTGTGTGGGTTTAATTCTAAGTGTGTTAAGTGGGGTGTTAAAGTCCCCTGCTATTATTGTGTTATTGTCAATTTCTCCTTTTAAGGTTGTTAGCAGTTGCCTTATATATTGAGGTGATCCTATGTTGGGTGCATATATATTTACAATTGTTATAACTTCTTCGATTGATCCTTTGATCATTATGTAATGTCCTTTTTGTCTCTTATAACGTTACTTTAATGTCTATTTTGTCTGATATGAGTATTGCTACTCCAGCTTCCTTTTAATTCCTGTCTGCATAGAATATTTTCTTCCATCCTCTTACTTTCAATTTGTATGTGTCCCTAGAAGTGAAGTGGGTCCCTTGAACACAGCATATATATATGGGTCTTGTTTTTGTATCCATTCAGCCAGTCTGTATCTTTTGGTTGGGGCGTTTAGTCCATTCACATTTAAGATAATTATGGATATGTATGTTCTCATTGCCATTTTATTAACTGTTTTGGATTTGTTTTTATTGCTCTTTTTTCTTTCCTTCTTCTCTTGTTCTCCCCTCTTTGGTTTGATGACTATCGTTAGTGTTGTATTTGAGTTGATTTGTCTTATTTGTGTGTATATCAATTGTAAATTTTTGGTTTGCAGTTACCCTGAAGTTTTGATATAGGAGTCTATGTATACATATATATATATATAAGATTGTTTTAAGTTGGTCTTTTTTTTTTTTTTTTTTTTTTTTTTTTTGTCTTTTTGCCTTTTCTAGGGCTGCTCCCATGACATACGGAGGTTCCCAGGCTAGGGGTTGAATCAGAGCTGTAGCTGCGGGCCTACACCAGAGCCACAGCAACGTGGGATCCGAGCCGCATCTGCAACCTACACCACAGTGCATGACAATGATGGATCCTTAAACTACTGAGCAAGGCCAGGGACCAAACTGCAACCTCATGATTCCTAGTCGGATTTGTTAACCACTGAGCCACAATGGGAACTCCAAGTTGGTCTCTTAATTGCAAGTGCATCTCCAGTGTCCTGCATTTGTACCCTCCTCTTTTCATGATTTCTGATTTTGGTAGTAAATTTGTGTGTGGATGACTTCCTACTTTTACTATATGTAGGCCTTTACTGGTGAGCATTGTCATTTGTAATATTTTTGTTTCTAGTTGAGGCCTTTTCTTTTCTACCTTGAGAAGTTCCTTTAGTAATTGTCATAAAGCTGGTTTAGTGATGCTGAGTTCTCTTAGCTTTTGCTTGTCTATAAAGCTTTTGATTTCTCCTTCAAATCTGAATGAGAGCCTTGCTGGGTAAAATAATCTTGGTTGGAGGTTTTTTCCTTTCATCACGTTAAGTATGTCATGCCACTCCCTTCTGGCCTGCAGAGTTTCTGCTGAATAATCTGCTGATAACCTTATCAGCATTCCCTTGTATGTTATTTATTTCTTTTCCCAGCTACTTTCAATATTTTTTCTTTGTCTCTAATTTTGGTCAGTTTGATTAATATGTGTCTCGGAGTGTTCCTCCTTGGGTTTATTTTATATGGTACTTGTTATGCTTCCTGGATTTGAGCAAGTGATTCCTTTTCCATGTTAGAGAAATGTTCAGCTATTACCTCTTGGAATATTTTTTCTATCCCCTTCTCTCTCTCTCTTCTCCTTCTGGCACCCCTATAATACAGATGTTGTTGTATTTACCATTGTTCCAGAGTTTTCCTAGCCTTCATTTCTTTTCAATCTTTTTTCTCTTTTCTGTTACACATCAGTGATTTCCTTTGTTTGTCCTACACCTTGCTTATTCATTCTTCTGCCTCCTGTATTCTGCTGTTGGTTGCTTCTAATGAATTTTTTATTTCAGTTATTATATTTTGAATCTCTGTTGCTTAATCCTTAAATATTGTATTTGTTTGCTCAGTGATTCTTTTAATTTATCAATCTTTGCTTCCAGTTATTTCCAAGATCTTGAATCATCTTCACTATCATCAGTCTAAAGTCTTTTTTCATCAAGGTCGATAATCTCCAGATCACTTAGTTATTTTTCTGTGGTTTTTTCTTGCTCCCTTATCTGAGTCATAATCTCTGCCTTTTCATTTTTTTATAGGTTTTTGGTGTGGTGAACTTTTTGCAGACAAAAGAGTTGTAGCCTCTCTTGGTTCTCATGTCTGCCCCCATTGTTGCTGAATTTGGTATGGGGGCTTGCTTCCTGATTATAAGGACTGGTGTCTGCTCACTGGTAGGTGGAGCTGAGTCTTATCCTTCTTGTGGGTAGGGCTTTGTCTCTGGGTGAGATTGGAGGTGGCTCTGCAGCTGGGGGGTCATAGGCATCCTGTTTGCTTTTGGGTGGGTCTGTGATCCTACCCAAATTATTTTTTGGCCTGGGGCTTCTCAGTGCTGATTGGTGATCCCAGATTTTTCTAAAATGGCCACCTCTAAAGGAGCACATGCTGATGATTATTCCTGAGCCTTCACCTCCAATGTTCTTCTCCCACATCAAACCACAGTCACCCCCCTGTTTTCCCAGGAGATCTTTCAAGAACTGCAGTCAGGTTTGACCCAGATTCCTATGGAATCTCTGCTTTGCCCTGGGACCCTGGGCACATGCAAGCCTGTGTGGACCTTTTAAGAATGGGGTCTTTGTTTCCCCCAGTCCTGTGGAGTGCCTGCACACAAGCCCCCTGGCCTTCAGTGCTAGATGCCCTGGAGGCTCTTTCTCCCAACGTCAGATCCCTGGGAGTCGGGACCTGATGTGGGGCTCAGAACTCTCATTCCTGCAGGTGACTCTCTGTGATACAGTTACTTTCCAGTCTGTGAGCTGCCCCACCTGGCTGGGATGGGGTAGCTTATATTGCATAATTGCCTCTCCTACCACCTTGATGTGACTTCTTTTTTGTCTTCTGGAATAGAATATAGTTTATAGTCTATTTGATTGAAGGTTATTCAGCAGTTGGTTATAATTTTGTTGCTTTTATGAAGGAAGTTGAGTTCCAGTCCTGCTACTCTGCCATCTTAATCCTGTCTCCTTCCTATTTCTTCTTGATTGTGCTTTAGTCTATTGTATGTTTCTAGAATTTTATCTGTTTTTTTTTCAGGTTATCCAATTTGTTGATACATAATTGTTTATAATAGTCCCTTAAGATAATTTTTATTTCTGAGACATTCATTGTAATGTCTGTTATTTGTTTCTGATATTTTATTTGAGTCTTCTGTCTTCTCTCTTGCTTGTATAGGGTAAGCTATGGCAGAGGGGATTCCTCTTGGCATGAGATGTACTGGAAATCTGTATGGAATGATGCAGGTAACATCTCCCTGCCCTTTCTGTGCTGTAAATGAATGTCCAAGTATAGGATTCGTGCATTACCATTTGTAGAAATTGTTCTACTTTCTCTTAATTTTCAGCAGCAGATTAAATTTTGAGTTTATACCTAATGTCTAAAATTTCAATACTGCAGGGTATATGATAGTCTTTTCCTATTCATGTGATTAACTCCTTTTCCCAACAGTGAGAAAATTGGCTCTCATTAGTTATGCATTTACTTAAGCAAGGATAAGTTGTTTAGGAAGTTATTACATAGATAGTCACATCTTCTATTAAAAGAACTATTTTGTTTCATCCTTTTCAATATTTAGACCTTTTATTTTTCTTTCCTCATTGCTATGACTAGGATATCCAATACGGTGCTCGGTAGACATGGTTAGAACAGGAATAGCATAATCCTTTTCTGGATATTAGAGGAAAAGCATTCAGAATTTTTTTATCATGTTCACTCTAGTTTTTTCATTGATACTGTTTTCATATTAGATAATTTACATTATATTCCTAGTTTGCTGAGAGCTTTTATCATGGATGACTTAAATTTTGTCAAATAATTCTCCTGCATATATTGAGATGATCATGTGTTTTTATCATTCATTATGTTAGTGTGGAAAGATACATAGATAGATTTTTAAATATGAAAGCAACCTTGAATGCCTGGAGTAAACACTACATAATAATTGTGTATAATCCTTTTGACCTATTGCTAGATTCAATTTATTAATGCTTTGTTAAGTATTTTTTTTGTCATGGTTCATGAAGATATTAGTCAGTAGTTTTCTATTCTTATAATGTATTTTTCTGATTTTCACAAGATTATGCAATCCTCTTTAGGAAAATACCTAAGGAGGGGAGCTGGTTGCTAGGGGAACCAACCTTGATTATGGGGTTGGAACTATCAGTCTCACTCACTGATTTCCAGAGGTAGGAATGCGGCTAAAGTTTGAATCAGTCACCGGTTGTCAATGAGTTAATATCAATCATGCTTTTATAATGAATCCTCCATAAAAGCCCAAAAGGATTTGGAGGGCTTCTGGGTTGGTGAACAGGTAGAAGTGCTTAGAGAGTGGGGCACTCAAAGAGGGCTTGAAAGTTCTGTGCCCCATCTCCATACCTTTCCCTCTGCCTCTCCTCCATTTGGTAGTTCCTGAGTTATATCCTTTGATAATAAACTAATGAGCCACTAAAAAAAAATTATATCATCCTCATAAATTGAGTTGGGAATTGTTCCCTCCCCTATTTTCTAAAATGGTTTTGTAGGATTAGAGTTATTGCTTGTAGACATGTTAGAAATAATTCATGTGAAAGCACTGGGGTCTCTTGTTTTCTTTTTGGGAGATATTCAGTTGATTATTTAATATTTCTAATAGGTAAAATGTTATTCAGTTTTCTATTTCTACTTGGGTCAGTTTGATAATTTGTGCCTTTAAAGGATTTTGTCCACTTCATCTACATATTTGAATTTATTGGCATACAGTTATTAATAATATTCATTCATAATTTTAAAGCCTAAATGATTTGTAGTCATACTCCCTCTTTTTTTTTCCATGATCCTGGAAATTTGAAGCTTCATTATGTTGTTCTTATCTATCTAAAAGTACATTAATTTTATGGATTTTTTTAAAAGGACCAACTTTAATTGATTTTTTTCCTTTGTTAATTTTCTATGTAATTGATTTCTGCTCTTATATTTTTATGTTCTTTCTTTTACTTTGGGTTCAATTTGTTCTTTTTGCAGTTGTGTAAGATAGAAGCTTAGATCATTGAGTTGAGGTAATTGTACTTATCTAAGCATTTAAAGCTTTACTCACTGATTATTTAGAACTATGTTGTTCAATATCCAAATAATTGTGACAGTTCTAAATATATTTTTGACAATGGATTTAACTTAATTTCCTTGAGCCAGAGAATATAGCCTATAAGATTATAAAATTTGAATTTGAAGGACCATAAAGCAAGCTCAATTTGAGATTGTAATATATAGCCAGGTGTGAGGTAGAAATAATCCTTTTAATTTTCCTTGAGATTCCTAAATTAATCTAGATGTCTTAGTTTCAACTTTTCCACCTGTTGACACATAGTTGTGACACAAGTTTTGTGTCACAATAGCAGTGCTTCCATGAGCATTTTTCATCATGATAATACCATGTCCCCTTTCTTTTTTTTTAATTTATTTATTTTTCTGCTGTTACAGCATAGGGGCCAAGTTACACTTTCATGTATACATTTTTTCCACCATTTGTTCTGTTGCAAAATGAGTATTTAGACATAGTTCTCAAAGCTACTCAGCAGGATCTCATTGTAAATCCATTACAAGCTGTATCTCATAACCCCAAGCTCCTGATCCCTCCCACTCCCTCCCTCTCCAGTCAGGCAGCCAAAAGGCTATTCTCCAAGTCCATGATTTTCTTTTCTGTGGAGATGTTCATTTGTGCTGGATATTAGATTCCAGTTATTAGTGATATCATATGGTATTTGACCTTCACACTCACGTCACTCAGTATGAGACTCTCTAGTTCCACCCATGTTGCTGCAAATGGCATTATGTCGTTCTTTTTTATGGCTGAGTAGTATTCCATTGTGTATATATACCACTTCTTCCTAATGCAAACAACTGTTGATGGACATTTGCGTTGTTTCCATGTCCTGGCTATTGTGAATAGTGCTGCAGTGAACATGCGGGTGCCTGGGTCTCTTTTAAGTAGAGTTTTGTCTGGATATATGCCCAAGAGTGGGATTGCGGGGTCATATGGAAGTTCTATGTAAAGGTTTCTAAGGCATCTCCAAACTGTTCTCCATAGTGGCTGTACCGGTTTACATTCCCACCAGCAGTGCAGGAGTGTTCCCTTTTCTCCACAGCCCCTCCAGCACTTGTTATTTGTGGACTTATGAATGATGGCCATTCTGATTGGTGTGAGGTGGTATCTCAAGGTAGTTTTGATTTACATTTCTCTTATAATCAGCGATGTTGAGCATTTTTTCCTGTGTTTGCTGGCCATCTGTATATCTTCCTTGGAGAACAGTCTATTCAGGTCTTGTGCCCATTTTTCCATTTGTTGATTGGCTTTTCTGCTGTTGAGTTATATAAGTTGCTCATATATACTGGAGATTAAGCCCTTGTCCATTGCATCACTTGAAACTATTTTCTCCCATTCTGTAAGTTGTCTTTTTGTTTTCTTTTGGGTTTCCTTTGCTGTGCAAAAGCTTGTCCGTTTGATGAGGTCCCATGGGCTTATTTTTGCTCTAATTTCTATTGCTTTGGGAGACTGACCTGAGAAAATGTTCATGAGGTTGATGTCAGAGAGTGTTTTGCCTATGTTCTCTTCTAGGAGTTGGATGGTGTCCTGTCGTATATTTAAGCCTTTCAGCCATTTGGAGTGTATTTTTGTGCATGGTGTGAGGGTGTGTTCTAGTTTCATTGCTTTGCATGCAGCTGTCCAGGTTTCCCAGCAATGCTTGCTGAACAGACTTTCTTTTTCCCATTTTATGTTTTTGCCTCCCTTGTCAAAGATTAATTGACCAAAGGTGTCTGCATTTATTTCTGGGTTCTCTATTCTGTTCCATTGGTCTGTCTGTCTGTTTTGATACCAGTACCACACTGTCTTGATGACTGTGGCTTTGTAATATTTCTTGAAGTCTGGGAGAGTTATGCCCCCTGCTTGGTTTTTGTTTCTCAGGATTGCTTTGGCAATTCTGGGTTTTTTTTTTGCTTCCATATAAAATTTTGGATGGTTTGTTCTAGTTCTGTGAAAAATGTCATGGGTAATTTGATAGGGATTGCATTGAATCTGTAGATTGCTTTGGGTAGTATGGCCATTTTTACAATGTTGATTTTTCCAGTCCATGAACATGGAATATCTTTCCAGTTCTTTACATCTTCTTTGATTTCCTTGATTAAAGTTTTATAGTTCTCAGCGTATTGTAAGTCCTTTACCTCCTTGGTCAGGTATATTCCCTGGTATTTGATTTTTGGGGGTGCAATTTGAAGAACTATTTTTGTATTCCTTTTCTAATATTTCATTGCTGGTATACAGAAATGCGACTGACTTGGGAATGTCAATCTTATATCCTGCTACTTTGCTGAATTTGTTTATCAGTTCAAGGAGTTTTTGGGTTGAGTCCTTAGGGTTTTCTATGTATAGTATCATGTCATCTGCATACAGTGGCAGTTTGATCTCTTCTCTTCCCATATGGATGCCTTTTATTTCTTTTGTTTGTCTGATTGCTGTGGCTAGGACTTCCAAAACTATGTTGAAGAGCAGTGGTGAGAGTGGGCATCCCTGTCTTGTTCCAGATTTGAGTGGGAAGGCTTTCAGTTTTTCTCCATTGAGTATTATTTTGCTGTGGGTTTGTCATAAATGACTTTGATTATGTTCAGGAATGTTCCCTCTATACCCACTTTGGCGAGGGTCTTGATCCTGAATGGATGTTGGACTTTGTCAAATGCTTTTTCTGCGTCTATTGAGATGATCATATATGGTTTTTGACTTTTCTTTTGTTAATGTGGCATATGACGTTGATTGATTTGCATATGTTGAACCATCCTTGTGAACCTGGGATGAACCCTACCTGGTCATGGTGTATGATTTTTTGGATATGTTGTTGGATTCGGTTGGCTAAGATTTTCTTGAGAATTTTTGCATCTATATTCATCAAAGATATTGGCCGATAGTTTTCTTTTTTGGTGGTATCTCTGCCTGGTTTTGGAATGAGGGTGATGGTGGCATCATAAAATATCTTTGGGAGTATTCCTTCTTCTTCAACCTTTTGAAAAAGTTTAAGGAGGATGGGCACCAGATCCTCTTTATATGTTTGGTAAAATTCACCTCTGAAGCCATCTGGTCCTGGACTTTTATTTGTAGGGAGTGTATTTATGACTTCTTCAATTTCATTTCTAGTGATCAGTCTGTTCAGTTGGTCTGTTTCTTCTTGATTCAGTTTTGGCAGGCTGTAAGATTCTAGAAAATTGTCCACTTCTTCCAGATTGTCAAATTTGTTGGCATATAGTTTTTCATAGTATTCTCTTATGGTTTTTTGTATTTCTGCAGAATCTGTTGTGATTTCTCCTTTTTCATTTATACTTTTGTTTATTTGAGTTCTTTCTCTCCTCTTCTTGGTGAGTCCTGCCAGAGGTTTGTCAGTTTTGTTTACCTTTTCAAAGAACCAGCTCTTGGTTTTATTAATTTTCTCTATTGTTTTTTGAATCTCTATTTTATTGATTTCCTCTTTGATCTTTATCATTTCCTTCCTTCTGCTGACTTTAGGTCTTTTTTGTTCTTCTTTTTCTAATTCGTTTAGGTGGAGGGTTAAGTTGTCAAGTTGAGATCTTTCTTCTTTTTTGAGAAAGGCCTGTATTGCTATGAATTTCCCTCTGAGCACTTCTTTTGCACTGTCCCAAAGATTTTGAGAGGTTGTGTCTTCATTATCATTTGTCTCCAGGTATTTTTTAATTTCCTTCTTGATTTCCTCATTGACCCATTGGTTTTTTAGTAGCATGTTGTTTAGTCTCCATGTAGTCGGTTTTTTCTCGTTTCTTTCCCATGGTTGATTTCTAGTTTCATGGCATTGTGGTCAGAGAAGATACTTGAAATAATTTCTATGCTTGTAAATTTGTTGAGGTTAGCTTTGTGTCCCAATATGTGGTCGATTCTTGAGAATGTTCCATGTGCACTTGAGAAGAATGTGTATCCTGATCTTTTTGGATGTAGTGTCCTGAAGATATCAATGAAGTCTAACTTTTCTATTGTTTCCTTTAGGATCTCTGTTGCTGTATTGGTTTTCTGTCTAGAGGATCTGTCCATTGGTGTGAGGGGGGTATTAAAGTCTCCTGCTATGATTGTATTCCCATCAATTTCTCCCTTTATGTCTGTTAATATTTGTTGTAGGTATCTGGGTGCTCCTGTATTTGGGGCATATACGTTGCTGATAGTAACATCCTCTCCTTGGATGGATCCCTTAATCATCAAATAGTGTCCTTCTTTGTCTTTCCTTAAGTCTTTTGTTTTAAAGTCTATTTTGTCTGATATGAGTATTGCAACTCCTGCTTTCCTCTCATGGCTATTGGCGTGAAATATTTTTCCCCACCCTTTCACTTTCAATCTATATGTGTCCTTTGTCCTAAGGTGAGTTTCTTGTAGGCAGCATATTGAAGGTTTTTGCTTTTTTATCCACTCAGCCACTCTGTGTCTTTTGATGGGAGCATTCAGTCCATTGACATTTAAGGTGATAATTGATAGATGATTATTTATTGCCATTTTAAACCTTGTGTTCCAGTTGATTCTATGGTTCTCTATTCTTCCTTTCTTTTCTTGGTTGGATGGGCTCCGATTATGTTCTGCTTGAGTGTTTTTGTTTTTTTTTTTTTCTTTTCATTTTTTGCGAATGCAATGTTTGGTTTTGGCTTGTGGTTGCCCTGTTTTTTAAGTATGCTAACCCCTTCCTATAATTGTGTGTTTTGGCCTGATGGTCCTGTAGGTTTGAACACTTCATTACTATACTAAAATTAAGAAGAGAAACAAACAAACAAACTAAAAGGGATTATTTATTTCCTTACTTCTCATGCCCACATTTTATGATTTTGATGACTGTTTTTTTTTTCTTTTTCATTTTGTTTTGTTTGAAATATGTTCATGATTGAATCTGTATGCTGGCTTATTTGAGTGACTGCTGTCTGATTGTGGTTTCCTCAATCCTAGTTCTTCCTCTTTTTTTTTTTTTTTTTCTTTTTCCCGCCTTTCTTTCCTTCCTTTCTTTTTGGTTAAAGAAGCCCTTTCAATATTTCTTTTAGCCTGGGTTTTGTATTGCTGTATTCTTTTAGCTTTTGTTTGTTGGAAAAAATTTATTTCCCCTTCTATTTTAAATGATATTCTTGCTGGATAGAGTTTTCTAGGTTGCATATTTTTTCCTTTTAGCACTTTAAATATCTCTTGGCATTCCTTCCTGGCCTGTAGAGTTTCTGTAGAGAAATCAGCTGATAACCTTATGGGGTTTCCCTTTATAGCTAACATTCTGCTTTTCTCTTGCTGCCTTTAGGATCCTCTCTTTATCACTAACTTTTGCCATTTTCATTATTATGTGTCTTGGTGTGGGTCTATTTGGGTTCAACTTGTTTGGGGCCTTCTGTGCTTCCTGTGTCTTGATCTCAGTATCCTTTATATTTGGGATGTTTCCAGTGATAATTTCTTCAAATATGTTTTCCATCCCCTTATCTTTTTCTGCTCCTTCTGGAATTCCTATTATGCGTAGATTGGCCCGCTTTATATTATCCCGTAGGTCTCTTGTGTTGCTTTCATGTTTTTTTTCATTTGGTTTTCTGTCTGCTGACGTGATTGGGTGATTTCCATTATTCTATCTTCCACATCACTAATTCGTTCTTCTGCATTATTCATTCTGGTTTTTCTGCCCTTAGCTCAGTTTGTATCTCTGCAATTGAATTTTCTAGTTTTTCTTGGCTCCTCCTTATATTTTCTAGTTCCTTTCTGAGGGCATCTGCATTACTGTTCACATCTTCTCTTAATTCCTTCAGTATTTTCACTATTTCTCTTTTGAACTCCAGGTCTGTCAGACTGCAGAGGTCTGTTTCATTGTTGACTGTTTTAGGTGAGTTCTCCTGTTGGTTTTAACTGGGAGTGGTTTCTCAGCTTCTTCATCTTGCTTGTTGTTTTCTTTTTCCTGGTGGAGTTGTACTCCCCGTGGCCGGGCATGGTTTGCCTTGGCATTGCTGTGGAATGTTTCCTGAGGGCTGGCATTGTTGGTCCATCTTCTTTGAGGCAGCATGGCTTTTCCAGAGGGTGGGCTGGGCTGACAGGGTCTCTCTGAAGCAAAGGAGGACTTCCTGAGGGCAGACAGGACTGGGAGGTCCACACCGTGATGGAAGCAGATTTCACTCGGCCGGGCAGAGCTTGCTCTGGTGTTTTTGGGCTGTGGGGCTCTTACAGGGTGCTGGTGGTGCTGGTCAGCTGTTCTATGGGAGTGCATCACCCCCCAGGGTCTAGAGTGGCCAGCTGGGCTGCTGAGAACCCAAGGGGCTCTTCCCCAGGGCAACTGGGTTTGGTGGACCACCCCCCAATTGAGGCAGATTTTGCATGACTGTGCTGAGCTTGTTCTAGTTTTTCTGGGCTCCTTGCCTTTTCCAGGGGGCTGAAGGTGCTGGGCAGCTGTTCCATGGGTTTGCAGCACCCCCCAAGGTCTGGCGTGGCTAACTGAGCCACTGAGAACCCAAGGGGCTCTTCCCCAGGGCAGCCGGGATTGGCAGGACCTCCTCCCAATGGAGGCAGATTTTCCATTGTTGGGCCAAGCTTGTTCTATCTTTTCTGAGCTGTGGGGTCTCTTTCTGGGGGCTGGTGGTGCTAGTCAGCTGTTCCACAGGAATGCAGCACCCCCCACGGACTTGAGCAACTACCTGGGCTGGTGAGAACCCATCGGGCTCTTCCCCATGGCAGCCGGGATTGGCAGGATCACCGCACAATGGAGGCAGATTTTGCATGGCCAGGCCAAGCTTCTTCTAGCTTTCCCCTTTCTTGCTATCTGATCACCCCAAGCTCAGGTTTATTCTTATTTTTTACCTTTTTCAAAGTGGGGTAAATTGTTGTGTTTTGGGAAATCTACCTTCATCTTTTAAATTCTATCATATTTTACTAAGCATCTTCTTTCTAAGATAAAGTTGTTTTATAGTAGAATGGTCTTCCGTATTATATAATTTACCACACTACTGGAAACATTAGTCTCCAGTCTCACCTTTTTTTTTTTTTAACTTTTGTTGAATATTCCCCTGATCTATGACCTCTCTGTGATCCTTGGCACTAGTGTGCCATCAGCCTTAGACCTAAGGCTTAGATTAGAGTAATAAAGCTATATCCGTAAGGGCTAGAAGCTAAGACTAGAAATACCTGCTAAGGTATGGCAAGCTGAGAGCCTACCTGAGATATCAAGTAACAATTAGCCCAATTAGTTAATTGTTGGGTTTTTGTCAACAAGAAATTGATTGAAATCTTGTTAAGCAGATGGTTAGTGAGAAGGTTAAATGCTCCTGCAGTCATATTGGGCAAAGATAAAGACAATCTATTTCCATCAAGGAAGTATGGAAGGATTGGCACTTCTGAGGAAAGAACCTTCCAGTCTCTAAAAGGACTCATAAAATTAGTCCTTTTGAACCAGTTTTGACATGCTGTTTTGGGGGATATGATAATGCTTATTACTTGATATTATGTAAACCAAATGCTAAGAAGCATTAGCTACATGAATCCAGGACCATATCTCCTTTATTCATTACTGCTTTCCCATAAATATTTTCATAGTTTTGAATGAGTGACTGGATAATTATCAGGGCACTGACTATGCAGAATGTGTGACCAATAACTTGATAATATATCCAAAGTGAAAGATAATAAATATATTGTTCAAAATCAATTAATATAGCAAGAAGTTTCTAGAAAATTTTTTTTTGTCTTTTGTTTTTTTAGAGCCACAACCTGCGGCATATGGAGGTTTCCAGGCTAGGGGTCTGATTGGAGCTGCAGCTGCAGCCTACCCCAGAGCCATAGGAACGCCAGATCTGAGTTGTGTCTGCAACCTACACCACAGCTCACAGCAACACCAGATCCTTAAACCACTGAGCGAGGCCAGGGATTCAACCTGCAACCTCATGGTTCCTAGTCAGATTCATTTCCACTGTGCCATGACGGGAACTCCTAGAAAATTTTTTATTTGAGGATATAGTTCACTTTCTGAAATAGATTACTTATTGTAGAGTAAGGATAGGCCTCCTAGTTAAATTTGGAATGTTCTTTTAAAATAGCTATTTAATTTAGAATAATGAACTCTGTGAAATGGGGATAATAATATCTGCCCTGGTATTGCTATTACATCTATACCCTAATTGGGATCAGGGAAGATGAAAAAGAAATTTGACTACCTATATAGAGAAGGGAGAATTCAGAGGGAAACATGAGTTGAGAGGCATCAGTATCAGAAAGATGTTACTTGGAGAGTAGTCAGTAATCTAAGCCTCAGAAGCAAAGGTCTAAGTTGGATAGAACTCCAGTATGAAAATTCAGAGACTAGATCATGTCAACATGGGGTTTAAAAAGGTGAAACAAAGCACTGTTAGTTTTTTTTTTTCTTGAACTACCTAATCTTAATCTATTTGAAGATAAGATATGTTACTTCATTATTCATTCATTGTCCTCTTTACCAAAAAGCAGTACATTTTTACTAAATATAGGAACATATTCCTGTCACACAGACCTTGGTGCTTACTGTCATGCTGAAGTGAATTGATACCAATTCATAGGGTTGTTGGAAGAATTGAGAAAATAGATTTATGCTCCAACTTCATATTAGCTTCACATTTGCTCAGATTTGAAGTGTACAAAGTATGTGTTGAGCTTTATATAAATTAGTCTAACTTGGTGTGGGGTATGACGTAATTTTTTTTCCAGGGACCTATTAGAGGCACAATGTTCTAGTAATAATATGTAGCAACAGTAAAATAAACCATATATGTGTGTGTATATGTATACAAATATATATATATATATATATGATCCTATTATCTGTTAACAGGTGAGAAAACAATTCAATCCCAATTACTCCAAGTGAGAAATGCAAAACGTAGTTATTTTCATTATATTTATTTAATAAACAAAACTACATCTTAATTTGCTCTGACCTTCTGAATTTCCACTTGTTATAGGGTTAAATTTTGGACCCCAGATTTTATTGTTTTAATTTTTATTTATTTATTTTTCTTTTTAGGGCCATGCCTGGGGCACATGAAAGTTCCCAGGCTAGGGCTTGAATCAGAGCTGCAGCTGCCAGCCTATGCCACTGCCAAAGCAGTGCCAGATCCAATCCATGTCTGCCACCTACACCACAGCTCACAGCAATGCCAGATCCTTTAACCCAACCCACTGAGTGAGGCTAGAGATCAAATCCACATCCTCATGAATACTAGTTGGGTTCCTTACTGCTGAGCCATGGTGGAAACTCCCCGGACCCCAGATTTTAATAGCAAAAGTGGCTCACCTGCACAGACATGTTTAGAGACCAGTGGAGAAAGATAAGACACAGTGAGGTCATGGCATCATTTTAAACCTAATTATATACCCGGAAGGGGGATTAAGATGGCGGAATAGAAGGACTAGAGCACAACTTCTCTCCTAAAAACAATAAAATTCACAACTAAAGACTGAGCATACTTCACCAAAATGGACTGGAAACCATAAAAAACATACCCTACTCCAGAAGAAAAAAAGGAGGCCACATCAAGAGGTAGGAGGGGCGATTTCACAATCTAAACAACCCCATACCTCCTGGGTGGGAAGCTCCACAGACTGAAAACTAACTGGTTCACAGAGAGAGACTCACCTACAGGAGTGAGAGTTCTGAGCCACACATCAAACTCTCATGTGTGGGGATCTGGCGCAGGGAGAAAGAGCCCCTGGAACATCTGGCATTGAAGGCCAGTGGGGCTTGTGTGCAGGAGCGCCACAGGACTGGGGAAAACTGAGACGCCATTCTTAAAAGGCACACACAGACTTTCACGTGCACTGGGTCCCAGGGTAGAGTGAGGTCTCCAAGGGAATCTGGGTCAGACCTGACTACAGTTCTTGGAGGACATCCTGGGAAGACAGGGGTGAATGTGGCTTGTTGTGAGGGAAGGACATTGGAAGCAAAGCTCTCAGGAATATTCAGCAGCTGCCTTTCTCTGGAGGTGGCCATTTTGGGAAAATCTGGCCCCACCTGTCAGCCAGCCACTGAGAAGCCCCAGGGCAAACAACAACCCAGGTGGGATCACAGCCCCACCCCTCAGTAAACAGGCTACCTAAAGACCCCTCAGGCACACAGCTGCCTCTAATCCCATATAAAGACTAAGCCCCACCCACCAGAGGGATTAGAATCTGTTCCACCTACCAGTGGGTAAGCATCAGCCCCTCCCATCAGGAAGCCTACACCAAGCCCCCATACTGACCTCAGCCACAGGGGTGCAGACATCAGAAGTAAGAGAGGCTACAACTCTATTATCTGTAAGAAGGTCACCACACCAAAAACCTATAAAAATGAAAAGACAGAGAATTATAACTCAGATGAGGGATAAAGAAAAAAACCCAGAAAAACAGCTAAGCCATGAGGAGATTCTCACCCTCCAGGAAAAAGACTTTAGACTGTTAATGCTGAAGAAGATGCAAGACATTGGAAATGAACTGGAGGCAAAGATGGATAACTTACAGGAAACACTGACCAAAGAGATACAACATATAAAACTTAAACAAGAAGAGATGCAAAATACAATAACTGAAATAAAAAACTCACTAGAAGCAGCTAACAGCAGAATACAGGAGGCAGAAGAACGAATAAGCGAGGTGGAGGACAGATGAGTAGAAATTACGGATGCAGAACAGAAAAGAGAAAAAAGATTGAAAACAAATGAAGAGAGTCTCAGCGAACTCTGGGACAACGTGAAACGCACCAACATTCGTATTATAGGGGTGCCAAAAGGAGAAGAGAGAGAGAAGGAGACAGAAAAAATATTCCAAGATGTAATAGCCGAAAACTTCCCTAACATGGGGAAGGAATCACTCACTCAAATCCAGGAAGCATGAGTACCATACAAAATAAGCCCAAGGAGGAACACCCCGAGACACATACTAATCAAACTGACCAAAATTAAAGACAAAATCTTGAAAGCAGCTAGGGAAAAGAAACAAATAACATACAAGGGAACCCCGATAAAGCTATCGGCAGATTTTTCAGCAGAAACTCTGCAGGCCAGAAGGGAGTGGCATGATATACTCAACGTGATGAAGGGAAAAAACCTCCAGCCACGATTACTCTACCCAGGAAGGCTCTCATTCAGATTTGAAGGAGAAATCAAAAGCTTTGTAGACAAGCAAAAGCTGAGAGAAATCAGCAACACTAAACCAGCCTTACAACAAATACTAAAGGAAGTTCTATAGGCAGAAAAGAACAAGAGAAGAAGGAAAGGAAAAAGAGCAGCAAAAACAAATCCAAAGTAATTAATAAAAAGGCAATAAGAACATACATATCAATAATTACCTTAAATGTGAATGGACTAAACGCCCCAACCAAAAGACATAGACTGGCTGAATGGATACAAAAACAAGACCCATATATATGCTGTCTTCAGAGACCCACTTCACTTCTAGGGACACATACAAATTGAAAGTGAGAGGATGGAAGAAAATATTTCATGCAAACAGGGATCAAATGAAAGCTGGAGTAGCAAAACTCATATCAGACAAAATAAACTTTAAAATGAAGAATATTTTCAGGGACAAAGAATGACATTACATAATGATGAAAGGATCAGTCCAAGAAGATGTTATAACAATTTTAAATATCTACACACCCAACATAGGTTCACCACAATATATAAGGCAACTGATAACAACCTTAGAAGGAGAAATTGATAATAATACAATCATAGTGGGGGATTTTAACACCCCACTCAAAGCAATGGACAGATCAACCAGACAGAAAATCAATAAGGAAACACAGGCCCTGAATGAAGAAGCATTAAACCAGGTGGACTTAATAGAGATTTATAGGATATTCCATCCAAAAGAAACAGAATACACATTCTTCTCAAGTGCACATGGAACATTCTCTAAGATTGACCATATCCTGGGCTACAAATCCAACCTCAGTAACTTTAAGAAAATTGCAATCATATCAAGCATCTTTTCCAACCACAATGCTATATGACTGGAAATCAACAACAAGAAAAAAACTGCAAAAAACACAAACATGTGGAGACTCAACAACATGCTACTGAACAACCAATGGATCACTGAAGAAATCAAAGAGGAAATTAAAAAATACCTAGCAGCAAATGACAACGAAGTTATGACACCCCAAAACCTATGGGATGCACCAAAAGCCGTTCTAAGAGGAAAGTTTATACCAATACCAGCCCACCTCAGGGAACAAGAAAAAGCCCAAATAAACAAGCTAACTTTACATCTAAAGCAGCTTGAGAGAGAACAGACAAGACCTAAAGTTAGCAGAGGGAAAGTAATCGTAAAGATCAGAGCAGAAATCAATGAAAGAGAAACAAAGAAAACCATAGAAAAGATCAATGAAACGAAAAGCTGGTTCTCTGAAAAGATCAGCAAAATTGATAAACCCTTAGCCAGACTTCTCAAGAAAAAAAGAGAGAGGACTCAAATCAATAAAATTAGAAATGAAAAAGGAGAAGTAACAAAGGACACCACAGAAATACAAAAGATCATAAGAGACTACTATATGCAACTATATGCCAATAAAACAGAAAACCTAGAAGAAATGGAGAAATCCTTAGAAAAGTACAATCTTCCAAGACTAAACCAAGATGAAGTCGAAAAGATGAATGGACCAGTCACACGAACTGAAGTTGAAACTGTGATTAAAAAACTTCCAACAAGCAAAAGTCCAGGACCAGATGGCTTCACAGGCGAATTCTGTCAAACATTTATAGAAGAGCTAACATCTCTCCTTCTGAAACTATTTCAAAAAATTGTAGAAGAAGGGATACTCCCAGACTCATTCTATGAGGCCACCATCACCCTGGTACCAAAACCAGACAAAGATATCACAAAAAAGAAAACTACAGGCCAATATCACTAATGAACATCGATGCAAAAATCCTCAACAAAATACTAGCAAACCGAATCCAAAAATACATTAAAAGGATTGTACATCATGATCAAGTGGGATTTATCCCAGGGATGCAAGGGTTCTTCAATATTCACAAATCCATCAGTATGATACACCACATTAACAAAATGAAAAATAAAAACCATATGATCATCACAATAGATGTAGAAAAAGCATTTGATAACATCCAACACCCATTTCTGATAAAAACCCTTCAGAAAGTGGGAAGAGAGGGAACCTACCTCAACATAATAAAGGCCATATATGACAAACCCACAGCGAACATCATTCTCAATGGTGAAAAGCTGAAAGAATTCCCACTGAGATCAGGAACAAGACAAGGATGTCCGCTCTCGCCACTACTCTTCAACATAGTTCTGGAAGTCCTAGCCACAGCAATCAGAGAAGTAAAAGAAATAAAAGGAATCCAAATTGGAAAGGAAGAAGTAAAACTATCGCTATTTGCAGATGACATGATACTATACCTAGAGAATCCTAAAGACTCTACCAGAAAACTGTTAGAGCTTATCCACAAATTTAGCAAAGTTGCAGGATACAAAATCAATACACAGAAGTTGATAGCGTTTCTATATACTAACAATGAAAGATCAGAAAGAGAAATTAGGGAAGCAATCCCATTTACTATCACATCCAAAAGAATAAAATACCTAGGAGTAAACCTACCTAAACAGACAAAAGACGTGTACTCTGAAAACTACAAGCCACTGATGAAAAAAATCAAAGATGACACAAATAGATGGAAAGATATACCATGCTCGTGGATTGGAAGAGTTAATATTATCAAAATGACTATACTACCTAAGGCAATCTACAGATTCAATGCAATCCCTATCAAATTACCAAGGAAAATTTTCACAGAACTTGAACAAAATATTTTAAAGTTTGTTTGGAAGTACAAAAGACCCAGAATAGCTAAAGACATCCTGGGAAAGAAAAATGGAGCTGGAGGAATCAGGCTCCCAGACTTCAGACTATACTGCAAAGCAACAGTCATCAAAACTGCATGGTACTGGCACAAAGATAGGCAGAAAGATCAGTGGAACAGAATAGAAAGCCCAGAATTGAACCCATGCACCTACAGCCAACTAATCTATGACAAAGGAAGCAAGAGTATACAGTGGAGAAAAGACAGTCTCTTCAATAAGTGGTGCTGGGAAAACTGGACAGCCACATGGAAAAGAATGAAATTAGAACACTCCCTAACACCATACACAAAAATAAACTCCAAATGGATTAAAGACCTGGATATAAGACCAGACACTATCAATCTCCTTGAGGAAAACATAGGCCAAACACTCTCTGACATAAACGATAGCAACATCTTCTCAGATCCACCTATCAGAGTATTGACAATAAAAACAAAAATAAACAAATGGGACCTACTCAAACTTCAAAGTTTCTGCACAGCACAGGAAACCCTAAACAACACAAAAAGACAACCCACAGAATGGGAGAAAATCTCTGCAAGTGAATCAACTGACAAGGGATTAATCTCCAAAATTTACAAACACCTTCTGCAGCTCCATACCAAAAAAACAAACAACCCCATCAAAAAATGGGCAGAAGATCTCAACAGACAGTTCTCCAAGGAAGACATACAGATGGCCAAAAAAACATGAAAAGATGTTCAGCGTCACTCATTATTAGAGAAATGCAAATCAAAACCACTCTGAGGTACCACCTTACACCAGCCAGAATGGCCATCATCCAAAAGTGCTGGAGAGGGGGTGGAGAAAAAGGAACCCTAGTACACTGTTGGTGGGATTGTAAATTGGTGAAACCACTGTGGAAAGCAGTATGGAGATTCCTCAGAAAAATAAATATAGAACTACCATTTGATCCAGCAATCCCACTCCTGGGCATCTAGCCAGAGAAAACCATGACTCACAAAGACACATGTACTCCAATATTCATTGCAGCACTATTTACAATAGCCAAGACATGGAAACAACCTAAATGTCCATCGACAGAGGAGTAGATCAAGAAGATGTGGTACATATACACAATGGAATATTACTCAGCCATTAAAAAGAACAAAATACCAGCATTTTTAGCAACATGGATGGACCTAGAAACTATTATGCTAAGTGAAGTCAGCCATACAATGAGACACCAACATCAAATGCTTTCACTGACATGTGGAATCTGAAAAAAGGACAGATGGGACTTCTTTGCAGAACAGATGCTGACGCACAGACATTGAAAAACTTATGGTCTCTGGAGGAGACAGTTTGGGGGTGGGGGGATGTGCCTGGGCTGTGGGATGGAAATCCTGTGAAATCAGATTGTTATGATCATTATAAAACTACAGATGTGATAAATTCATTTGAGTAATAAAAAAAGAATATTAAAAAAAATAATGATAAAATAAACTTTATATATAAGAACTAGTCCCCAATTTCATCTCCTTCTATCTAACTTCTGTCTCCTAACAGAGATGGCTTTCTAGGGTTATTTCCCAATTACCTTATTTATCGGAAATAAAATACAAGAAAACAGAAATGAACATGTGTTTCTAAAACACAGATGGCAAAGACAGAGAAATTTGTAGAAGTACAGAATAAAGAGTTGACATTTATTTCTGCCTTCCAAAGCACACATACAAATCATCCAAGATCTCTCTGCTTCAAATAAAAATTGCATAAAAGCTGTTGTAGTATAAATAATGGATTGGAGACAAGGCTCACTGAATTAAGGTTCATAATAACTTTAAAATAATTTTTAAATGAGTACATGTACTTAGTAAGAGATAAATGATGTTTAAATCATCAGGAGACTGCTCTACCAGTCAAGAGCATAGGGCTGACAAGTCACTTTCAAGAGAGTGGGAAAAAAAATGTTTAGTTACTACAAGTTTTTTTTTTTTTTTTTTGGTAATTTTTGGCCACCACACATCATATGGAGCTCCCAGGCCAGGGATTGGAGCCACAGTCCTGACCTAAGCTACGGCTGCTGCAACTGCCGGATTCTTAAGCCACTGTGCCAGGCTGGGGATTGAACCCGCATCTTAGTGGCTCTCAAGATGCTGTGGATCCCTATGTACCACAGCGGGAGCTCCTAGTTACTACAAGTTTTAATGGTGGGGTAAAGAGGCCAAGGTATCTGGAAAACACGGTCAAAACTGGGATTCTGAACAGATAGGCTGAAACCAAGAGCAACAGATTTAGATGTGAATTATGTATACAGAGGTTTTGTCTATGTGTGTGAAGAAATGGGGACAGAGGAGAGAATTGGGGTGGAGTGGGTGTGGCAATAGTCACAGTATATCGAGGTTGCAAGTAAGAAGAAATTAGTATAGTAATTCATGATCGTTATCAAGATTCATAATTGTAACCTGAGCAGTAGGTACAGAGTTGGGTTAGGAACTAAACCAGGCATAAAGGTACAGGTGGGGGTAGTTTCAGATCAAGTGACTCAGAGACCAGGAAAGGAGGCAGATAAGCATGTTTACCAGTCATTCTACACTTAGAAATTTAAGCTCCAAGAGACCAGAACAGGAACCAGGCAGTATGTCATATTGTAGGTGAGGTAGGGTGATTTAGCAGAGGATTAAGGCTGTACCTGGGCCTTTTAAAGAGCAGTGGGCATTGATCTTATATTCATATCAGAAAAAAACTAATATTTAAAATCATAAATTTTCTAACAATCTGTGGGATACTGGTTCCCATGACAGAAAGGATTTTTTTTCTCTCTCTTTTTTTATTTTTTTTACAAAATTTACCATAAGATTCATTTGAATATTATATATATATGTTTTAGTTTGACTAAACAACTTTGCAGCAACAGTCCTCTTTTGAACCTTGAAGGATCTTTGTAATTTTCTTGTAATACTTGCATTCTGATATGTAATAACTTGTTCATCAATTTGGTTTATAAAAAAATTGTTGAGCTACAAAAGAATGTGAATGCTTTAGTTATTGTAAAGGAGGTATGTTTATAAACAGTATATATCAATAAATTTTCATAAAAAATGAGACAGTACTATAAATTAGTAACCACAAATAGCCACCAAGGAAAAACAACTATTAAAATGGTAAAGAAAATCATCATAGTTTCCTTCTGTGCATATCTATGCTATTTTGTAGCTTCCTTCTTTTATTTATTAATGTATTTTGAACATCTAATAATGATGTATAAGAAAGTAATGAGTTAAAAAGAAATCTCTAATGAAATATATATAATCTATATACTGTTGACTTAAAAAAAATGCTGAACCTGAAAGTTGAGAGTTGAGTTTTATTTGGGGGAAAAATTAGGACTTAAGCCTAGAGACAGCATCTCAGGTAGCCCTGAGAAACAGGGAGGAGCTAGGATATGTAAGAGTTTTTGAAAGAAAGGGCAGGTAGCAGGAACAAAAGAGGCCTGGGATCACTGAAATCATTCCTGTAATATGCACCTCTGCTATCAGGGCCAGTATCCTAAGTTTTCACAGCCTGCAGGACTCACTGGCTTTCACCTTTGGAGGTCACTTCATTCACCATGGCATTCTTTATTTTATTCTTAATTACAGCCCTGGTGGTAGTATTTCAGATAGCTATGAAATGCTGCCCCGAAGAGGAAAGGGGGTATATCAGGGTATGATAAAGGCGAAGGGGAGGTGCATGCAGCCACGAACACATTTTATGAAAGTTTGTTGCTGATCTCCTAAAGGTTACTACCAATCACAGGGAGAAGACATCACCATGAAGAATTTTAGTGTTTTTCTAGATATGAGGAGAGGTAAGAACTGGGCATATAAAATCTTCTAAAAATACCTGACTATCTGAAGACCTGTTCTTCCACTTTTCGCAGAGCAAAAAGTGCTTCACTCCTGATTTTCACCCTGAGCTCCACTCAGGGGATGCTGCAGGTTGGCAGCTACATAGGCTCAAGATTTAATCCATGTAGAGGCTAATGGCAAGTGCTAAACTTCAGTTCTCAATACCTATATTTCATACACATATGCCTGCATATGAAAAACACAGAAGAATATTATGATTTTATAACTTCTCATGAAAAGAGCTAAAGGCAAAGAAGGAAACAACATTTATATTGTAATTAGGGAAAAACCACAACCCCAAACCACAGGTTTTGAAAGTTTAAGATCAAATTGAAGGTCAAGCTTATGATCTGTCACATATGTCTTCTAAAATAAAGCTATGTAGAAATTTGGAAAAGTAAGAACCTCTTGAATTGTTAATACCCCTTAAATTGTACAGATGCTATTTTGAAGTACAGAAATCGAAGAAGAAGACAACATCATTTTGAAGGCAACAAATATACAAGTATAAGAAAGCCAGAGTGCCTAAGTGAATGCTATTTTTTAACTGCTCAGTCTCATATCCAAGAGAAATAACTTGGAAGCAAGATTAAGCAGGTTGGAAGGTAGAAGGATTTACTAGAGTTTCAGCTTTACAGATATTAAGCAATGTCAATCATGGTAGATGAAGCATACATATCCAAGCAGCTTACTTGTATTTAAGTGATATTGAACATATTGTGAAATCAAAGAAAAAAAATTTACTTTTTCCCATGTTGGTTTGTATTTAACAAAATGTGGACTCAGCATACATCACTGTAGAGTACCAAGTCAGAAACATGAAGAATGAGGCCTATGAAAGTTGTTGGCAATGCTTTGAAAGCTACATGGGGTGTGCGCAGGGGAATTAATTAGAAGTTAGATATGGAAGCCAAAAACTGAAGCCCTCAAAATTGAGTAATTGTTTTTTTGTAAAGAAGAAACCGGAACAAATGAAACAGACAAAAATACATGCATATTTAATTTCATGATGGAGCAAAACTCTTCTGATATAAAGGAAGCCTTGAATCTGTGTTACCATATACCAGGAAAAATTAAATAAGAATAATTCCTGAATGTCAAAACCAGATGAATTTGTTGGACTACAAGTGTAAATAAATTCACTGGCATCCAAAAAGAATAAGAAAATAATTTACTAAGTGAAGAAAATCAACAATGTACTTAATGTGTATTTTTTAATTTTTTTCTCCTGGTTAGACTGAGGGGACATGTTTCTGTCAGGACCATAGGGATAAGGTGCCATTTTATCATGTATTATCATGGGAATTATACTATCAATATGACTTATTATTACTGTTGATGTTCACCTTGATAGCCTGGCTGAGGTGGTATTTGTCAGTTTTCCCCACTGTAAAGTTATTCTTTCTTCCACTTTCCCATACTGTACTCTTTGGAAATAAGTCACTATGTGTAGTCTACGCTTAAAGAGTGAGGAGTTATGCTGCCTCTCCTTGAGGATGGAAACATAACAACAAAAATTATTTGGAATTCTACATGGGAGATTTATCTCTTTTCCAGTTTATTTATTCAGTACTTGGTTTATTTATGTATGGACTCATGTATATTTATTTTACATTTGGGTTATAATTCAAGAGTGCTTTTTTCATTTTTTAAAGTTTTTTTGAGGTATAGTTGATTTATAATTTTGTGATAATTTCTGCTGTACAACAAAGTGATTCCATTATACATGCATACACATCCATTCTCTTTCAGACTCTTTTCCACATAGACCATCACAGAATGTTGGATGGAGTGCTCTGTGCTACATAGCAGGTCCCCACTGGCCAGTCATTACATATACCTCAGTGTGCATATGCCAATTCCAAGCCCCCAGTCCATCTCTCCCTCCACCTGTCCCCTTTGGTAACCATAAGTTTTTCAAAGTCTGTGTCTGATTCTGTTCTGCAAATAAGTTCATTTTGTATCCCTTTTTTAGATTCTTATGATAAGTAATATCATGTTTGTCTTTCACTGTCTGACTTTCACTTATTAGGATAATCTCTAGGTCCATCCACATTGCTGCAAATAGCATTATTTCATTCTTTTTTGGCTAAGTAATATTCAATTGTATTTGTGTACCACATCTTCTTTATCCACTCCTCTGTTTTTTTATTTCTTTCTTTCTTTATTTTTATTAATTTTTTATGTTTTTTTTTTTTTTTGTCTTCTTGCCATTTCTTGGGCCGCCCCCGCAGCATATGGAGGTTCCCAGGCTAGGGGTCTAATCGGAGCTGTAGCTGCCAGCCTACGCCAGGGCCACAGCAACGCGGGATCCAAGCTACGTCTGTGACCTACACCACAGCTCACGGCAACACCGGATTGTTAACCCACTGAGCAAGGACAGGGATCGAACCCGCAACCTCATGGTTCCTAGTCAGATTTGTTAACCACTGCTCCACGACGGGAACTCCTCCACTCCTCTGTTGATAGACATTTAGGTTGCTTCTCTGTCTTGGCTGTTGTAAACAGTGCTACATCGAACATTGGGATGCATGTGTCTTTTTGAATTTTGGTTTTCTCTGGATAGATGCCCAGGAGTGGGATAGTTGGATTGTATCATAGTTCTGTTTTTAGTTTTTTGGGTAGTCTCCATACTGTGTTCCACAGTGGTTGCACCAATTTACATTCCCACCAACACTGTAAGAGGGTTCCCTTTTCTCTGTACCCTCTACCACATTTATTTTTTGTAGACTTTTTGATGATGGCCATTCTGGGTGGTGTAAGGTGGTGCCTCACAGTACTTTTTATTTGAATTTCTCTAATAATTAGCAATGTTGAGTATCTTTTCATGTTTTGTGTTTCATCTTTTCTGTATGTCTTCTTTGGAGAAATGTCTATTTGGGTCTTATGCCTATTTTTTGATTGGGTTGTTTGTTTTTTGATATTGAGCTGCAAGAAGTGTTTGTATATTTTGGAGAGTAATCCTTTGTCAGTCTCATCATTTGCAAATATTATCTCTCATTCTGTGGGTTGTCTTTTTGTTTTGTTTAGGTTTTCCTTTGCTGTGCAAAAACTTTTAAGTTTAATTATGTCCCATTTGTTTATTTTTGTTTTTATTGTCATTACTCTAGGAGGTGGATCTTAGTAGATAGCGCTGATTTTTGTAAGAGGGTGTTCTGCCTATGTTCTTCTCTAAGAGTTTTATAGTATCCTGTCTTATATGTAAGTCTTTAATCAATTTTGAGTTTATTTTTGTATATGGTGTTAGAGAGTGTTCTTTTATTCTATTACATGTAGCTATATAGTTTTCCCAGCACCACTTATTAAAGAGGCTGTCTTTTAACCACTGTATATTGTTTTTTTTTTCTTTTTTAGGGCCACACCCATGGTATATGGAGGTTCCTAGGATAGGGGTCTAATTGGAGCTACAGATGCCAGCCTAATCCAGAGCCACAGCAATGCAGGATCCAAGCCACATCTGTGACCTACACCACAGATCACAGCAACGCCAAATCCTTAACCCACTGAGTGAGGCCAGAGATCAAACCTGCAATCTCATGGTTCCTAGTCAGATTCATTTCTGCTGTGCCACAACAGGAACTCCTCACCATTGTATATGCTTGTCTCCTTTGTCATAGGTAAATTGACCATATGTGTGTGGGTTTATCTCTGGGCTTTCTATCCTGTTCCATTCATCTATATGTTTTTGTATGTGAGTACCATACTGTTTTGATGACTATAAATTTGTAGTATAGGCTAAAGAAAGGGTGCCTGATTCTTCTAGCTCCATTTTTCTTTCTTAAGATTGCTTTGGCCATTCAGAGTCTTCTGTGTTTCCATACAAACATAAAAAAATTCTGTTCTAGTTCTGTGAAAAATATTGCTCATAATTTGATAGTGATTTCACTGACTCTGTAGGTTGACTTGGGTAGTATAGTCATTTTGACAACAATCTTGATTCTTCCAATCCATTAATATGGTATATCTTTCCCTCTATTTGTGTCATCTTTGATTTATTTTATTAGTACCTTGTAGTTTTCAGATTTCATTTTTTTTTGTTCTTTTTATTTGGCCATTTGGGCATATTTAAAGCACTTTTTAAAAGATCTTTGTCTAGTAACCTCCGGGATGGTTTATATCAGTTTATTTTGTTCCTCTAAATTGGCTATATTTTCTTTCTTTGTTTTGTTTTTTGCTGCTCCTGTAGCATGTGGAAGTTTCCAGGCTAGGGATTGAACCCACACCATAGGAGTGACCAAGCCACTGCAGTGACAACACTGGATCCTTAACCTGCTATGCTATAAGAGAACTCCCTGGATATGTTCTTGATTCTTTGTCTTGTTATTTTTTTGTTGAATACTAGACATTTGAATATTATAATATGGTAATTCTTGAAAATGAAATTCTTTCTCATCCCTCAGGCTTAGTATGTTCTTTAATTATTGAAGATTGTAGTAGTATATTTGATTAATGAATTTTCTTTTCTATTTTTGGCCACCCCATGGCATATGGAGTTCCTGGGATCAGATCTGAGCTGCAGTTGTGACCTATGCCACAAATGTAGTGGTGCTGGATCCTTTAACCCCCTATGCTAGGCTGGGGATTGAACCTGCATCCTGGTGCTTCAGGGATGCTGCCAGTCCCTTTGTGCCACATCAGGAAGTCATGATTAATGAATTTTCAAGGTTATTTTTTAAGTGTATTCCCTTTTGTGTGTGATTACTGAAGTGTCTGTTCATTAAACTGTGTTCAGCTAATATTTATAGAAATTTCCTTAAGTTCTAGATGCTAAAAGAAAGGGAAAAAAAAGCAATTCTTTCATTCTTTGCAGATTTTCACTTTATTAGATTTCTCTAACAGTTATTCAGGTTTATACTGAGCCTAGATATTAGCCTGAGGTAAAAGTCTAGGGTCTTCTAAGATCCTAATGTCTGCATCTGTCCTAACCTGTTTTGCTTGTGACTTTCTAAATCCCCTATAAACATGAGGATTTTTGATGGCCTAATTTTTCAAAGAAACTCCCTAGCTTTTCTTCTAGACTTTAGGTGGTCTGTTATATGTCTCCACTTTAATCCTTTGTCCAAGCCTTCTGAGGGTTATTTGTTCACCTTGCAAAGCTTTCAAAAAATGACTGTTACTTTTCTGGCCTGTTCTGAGTTTGGTGAAACAGAGATAAGTGCCTAGTATCAGTACTTCATATAGCCCCCAGACAGGTCAAAGGCAACATACACAATAATTTGTGAATAAGGCCTGATCTGTTTCTTCTGTAACTTGGCAGAGGGTCCCACACTGGGAATGAAGGCTATCATTTTCAAGACTGCTGTTGAGCCAGGGGGAGGGTTGGGGAGAAGCAAGCAAAATGCCACCAAGATTTGCTACCATTTTGAAAGTTGCTTTTTTCTTGATTCAGTATTTGATTGATTGCTGTAAACCTTTGATTCTTTTCTAGAATTATGACAAAGTTGGTTCTGAGAGTGCTTGTTTTTTTTGGTGGTGTTCTGGAGGATGAGAGCTTGGAGCTGTCTACTCTGACATCTTGTTGATATCACTCTTACGTAATTTTAAATAATGGGAACATGTTCACATTATTGAAAGTTTACCATTAAATTCTCACGAGCTTATTTGAACTAGCTATAGCACACCTCTGAGTTTAAATTCATTTAATGGTATATTATCTATACTTTGGAATTACATCATGCTATCCAATCAAAAACATGAGTCTCTTCCTCAGAGTATGTCTAAAGAAAGTTTCTCCAAGTAGGACTCTGTGATATATGCATTAAAAAGAAATTTCCAGGACATTTGTTCTGGTTTGATATTTTCATAAACCATCCTAGATATTCGCATAATTATACCTGCTCTCATCTTTATTGTGTATGTGTGTGTTTGTGTAATGGTTCTGTCATCTCTTCCTAATTGTGGCCTTGTATCTCCACTATAAGAATTTTAATGGTTCCTTGGGTTTTACAATGCTTAGCTAGATGCTGTTAATCCTCTGGTCAAATCACACAGTCCTTCTGAGTATAGGATTGACCTTTCTCCCAATTTTTTTACTCTTACCAAAATCCAATAGCACTGCTTTTGTATTATCTTTAAAATCAACTATTCTTAAGTGGCTGAAAATACACCCTAGTGCAATTTTCAGTCGGCAAGAAGGTTTAATATAGTTACATTTTAAGGATTGCTATCTGATCATGCCAAAATAGTAATTACTTATAGTGGGGGGATGTTTAAAGTTAATTTATACATTGTTACATTGAAAAATGAAATCCTCTGATTTTTAAAATAAACACTTCCCATCTGGTATATGAATTCCTATGCAACATACAGGAAAAAGCAAAGCTATCCTTCCTGTATTGTTCACATTCCAGTGCTACATGTTAAATAACAGGAGGAAATGATTCTTGAGCTGAGTTTTTATCATATGCAATCAATTATCCATTGAATATGTAAAGTTTGGTTGTGGAATGCTTTTAGTTTCCTAGTTAGACATTACAATAGAAAAAAAAATTACATAAGAGTAAAGCCACTTACCATAGAACCAAGTTTAATTTTTCATATGATTTCAAAACTTATACAAACTAGATGATTTTTATAATAAATGTAAAAGCCTAAAAATAACTTTAATTATTTCCTTCCATCCTCTAATCACTCCTGTCACTGTTCTTTTGATTCTTGAGACTTGCCAAAATTTACCCATTGGCACAAGCTCTATTTTTAGGTATGTTCTTTCTCAACTAAAAATCATTGATGCATAGAAATTTTCCATTTATTCGCTGATTTGAAAATAATAATACATGGTACTTTAGTGGCATGTCAAAGGAGCATACAAAGCAGTCATTCTCCAAGACATAATTGCAGGCAGTGCTTTAGTGTAAAGCAATTTGCTTTTAAACATGAGAGAGCATATGGCCTGAGGAGAGAGAGTCAGTGCTATAAGGCATTATTTCTATTATTTATTTTGGAATCTCTCCAAAATCTTCTCTATATTGCTTAAAACAAGCCAGACATTGATCACAAACCTACTATAAACTAATATATCCAAGTCTACAAGATTACCTCAAAATGCATTAGAAAATTAAAAAAAAAAAAGATAAAGGGTTTATGATATCAGGTGGCTATAAAAACAAACATGTGAAAAATATTTTGAGTCAGTGGAGCTTGAACACTTGCTCAAGTGCCTGAGGCACGCATAACTTCTCCTATTCAGAAATCTTCCAAGCAAAATGTGTTTGAGCCTAGAGTTGTCAATGTAATGGTCCCTTTTCCTTGTTGTTTGAAGTTTTGTGGGATCAGAGGAAAATCAAGATTAACCATAGTCTATACATAGCTATCAATTCCTATGATACAGATTGAGTCTAGTACAGTTTGGGTAATTCCAGATAGCCAGTTATGTTATAGTCATGAACGTTTAGGCCAGAGAAGACATGTATGAACAACGACTTTTACCATGTATAAAGGAATTTTTTATTGAAGCATGTTTTATATTAATGACCAAATAATTATTGACATTACCTTTCTTTTTATCTAAGTAAGTTTTGGATCACTTAGATATCTACAAAGAAATGAGGAGCAGATTGAAGAGCGAAAATAATATTCTGTGATGAAATTTTCTAGAACAGTTTGTTAATGTCATCATATCACTCTCTAAACAAGCTTGAGCTGCATATCTCTTTTTCAACAAGATTAAGAGTGAAACATAAATGATGATTTGACTCAAGTAGTGAAATTATTATAAATATCATTCCATTGTATTAAAATTAACATATTACTTGGCTGATTTAGTTTTTTTTTCTATCACTTAAGCTGTATTAGTAACATTGCCCAAAATGAACTAGAAGACATGGGCCACAGTTACCCAAAGCATTGTTTACACGATAGTGCCAAAATGCTTTGCAACTGAATTCTTGATGAATTTGTAGTTCAGTTGTGGATAGGAAGCCAAAAACATTGGCTCCGAAGATGGAGGGTTTCATAATACAAAGGCACAGGAATGAAAGTGTTGTCAGTACAACTGGCAAAGAGTTTGATCTGCTGTTTAGAAAATGCTGCCACAATGCTATTGATCAATTCCCACTGCATTTTAAAGGCAATGAATTATTTGGGAATATAATGATGAATATCAGGCACTCTCTTGTGTAACTAAAAGTACCTGCCTGAGAACGTTCCATTTAGGATTTGATCCTAACAACTAGTTTTCAAATCACAAACGAACCCATCTATCAAATAATATCTTGTTCTGTAGCTTACCTTTCTTGTTATATTGTAGATGGAGGCAAAAATCTATTTGAATCCTTTGGTTTGAATTGTGGATTGTATATAAGCAGCTTCTTATTCTGAAAAGGGGCATTTTCTTCATTGTTAAGAAATGCCACAGTTCGTACAACTGATGACTAGAAAACACTTGACCTTTGCTATGATCACCATTATGTATCTCCTCCAAAGACCTCCTAAGGTGTCAAAAAAAAAATGAGCACTAAATTGACTAACATGCTTTCTTTTTCAGCTTGTATGACATAACCTTTAAATAAAACAGTTTTTGTTTTAGAAATAAATTAATATTTATTTCATTTATTCACAAAATGCACTAAATGTTTCATATTTGTCAAGCACTATGCTAAATCCTTTTGTGTGCTTAATTTCCTAATTCTCACAAAATTGTTTTTTAAACAGGAAACAAAGATAGAGAGAGGTTTCTGTAACCTAATTAAGGTCACATATCTAGTAAAAGGCAAAACAATTACATGAACTTATTATCTGAATTTTTAAGTCTGAATTTTTGCTACTACTGTCTTTATTATTTTCCTCATTATAAAAATCTATCCCAATCAAATTACAATATTTAAGTATATTGTTAGTTATGAAGATGTAAAAGTACACTTCTAAATCTGGGTTTCTCAACCTGGTCACTCTCAATATTTTGGGCTAGGTACTTTTTTGGCAGAGGGGCATCATCAGGAGAGGGCTGTACTGTGCATTGTCAGATGTTTAGCAGTATCCCTGGTTCAAACCATTAGCTGCCAGTTGCAAACACTATTCCTAGTTGTGACAACCAAAAATGTCTCCAGGGGAGTTCCTGTCATGGCTCAGTGGAAACAAATCTGACTAGTATCCATGAGGATGCAGGTTTGATCCCTGACCCCACTCAGTGGGTTAAGTATCTGGCGTTGCCGAGAGCTGTTGTGTAGGTTGCAGACGCGGCTCAGATCTGATGCTGCTGTGGCTGTGGTGTAGGCCAGCGGCTACAGCTCCGATTTGACCCCTGGCCTGGGAACTTCCTTATGCCATGTGTGCGGCCCTAAAAAGACAAAAAAAAAAAAATGTTTCCAGGCAATGTTAAATGTCCTGGGGGAAGGGGGATAAAGTAACCCTTCCTTCTGAGACCTGTTGTTCTAAAGAAAACAGCACCATGCTTCCTCTTTCAGTTATTGAATTTATTATTATCTTGTTTTATAGTTTTCAATAGCTTCATAGACTCAGAAGTCCATTAAAAAATAGATACAGGGAGTTCCTGTTGTGGTGCAGCAGAAACAAATCTGACTAATAGCCATGGATGCTAGTTCAATCCCTGGCTTTGCTCAGTGGGTAGGGGATCCTTGCCTCAACCAGTGCTGCAGGGCAACGGGAGATCCTGGAAGAGGGCCAGTGAGGTATAACGAAACACACAAGACTTTTTACAGTTAGAAAGTAGGGGACCAGGAGGTACTCTCTTCCATAGAACAAAAGTGCCTAGGCTTTAGCCCTCATGACTTATTAAGGAAGGTGACCTATGTAGGTTAGTGGACAAGAACAGGCATAGGCAATGACAAAGCTATCTCTTAGTGATAAAAAACAGGAACTACCAGTGAGGAAGTTACTGGTGTATACCCTTAGGACATAGTGCAGCTGTTGAGTAACATGGTTAATGCATAAGTCCCTTATCTTGTCTTTGAAGGAGACCCTGTACTTGACAACTCTGCACCAGCATACATGCTTTTCTGGCTTTGCCACACACCAAGTTTGCGTTCTGCAGAGTTCAGCAGTTCAGTGGTCTCCAACAGATCCTGCATTGCTGTGAGCTGTGGTGTAGGCTGGCAGCTGTAGCTCTAATTCACCCTCTGGCCTGGGAACTTCCATATGCTGTGGGTACAGCCCTAAAAAGAAAAAAAAAAAACATTAATTTTCTCTAATGTTATTTCCATGGAAACTAGGAGGTCAACTTCTATTCCTGCAGTTTCTTGGCTGAGCTTTTGAGCTAACCTAGTCCTATGTAATTATAAGAATTTTTTAAACTTAAGATCAATTTAATAACTTATTAGTGTGACAAATTCTAAGCTACTTTTGAAATAAGAAAATAATGCTGCTTTCTTATAAGGTTTCAAGTGTGATCCTGGACAATAGTTATGGCATTGCTGAAGTTTTCTTTAAAGGTGGGATCTGAAAGGAAGTCTGTAGAAAGCTCAGGCTTTAGAGCATTCTTTAAATTCATAATCTAAAAGGTAACATTAAAACTTTGTTATTCTACAAGCATCATAGTCTCGATTTAACTTTAAAAGCTCTCAATATTTGACTATAAGTTGTAACATAATGGAGTTCCATGAGGTATCAATTCATACACACAAGATAAAAATGAATGTGTAAATAAAAAGCCACCTGGAATTATAGTTAAAATAGTTACTTCTCCCTCAAAATGTGCATATTTTCTTTAGGCATTGTCAGCTGTTAACTTTATGCCAAATCCATAGTGTAGTTTTCATTATGTGCCATCCACTTTATCTTCACATTGAGAGTTATTTCATAGTCTCAACACTCATCAGATATTCCTTTGTTAGAGGGATATCAGTCTGCTCATGAGTCTCCCAAATGCCTTTATGAAAACCCCAAAAGTTTTGAAATAAAGCAAATCGATGGACAAATAACTAAGTGGCAATCTGGTAAATTATAATATTTGATGTTTATTCAAAGACCATGTGCTCCATTTTTAGTGATGTGAACACAGTCCTAGTTTTGTGGTATCCAAGACTTCTTCATTTACTTGACTAACTTATACATTGAGGAAAAAAAAGAGGTACAAAGATCATGTTTCTAAATAAAGAGGCTATCAATAAAACATATTTTCAAGCCATTAGCTTTATCTCAAATTTTTTTTAATCTCCACTCAATCCTTTAGTAAAGTCTGCTTCTGTTGCTACTTCTGCATGGAAGAAGACTTGCTTATAGTTTATAGTAAGAGAAATGTGGACCAAGGAAACTTTCTGAAAATACAAACTTGACCTATCTTTTAAAAAAGACAATGTCCAAGAGGTGGCTGGGCATTACCGATGAGTTGCTCTCACCCAACTGATTCCTCATACACTTTGAATGAAATTTAAACTTAAATGCTATGAAGGAATGAAACTGCACCCTTCCTTACCATCCCTTTTCAGGAAGACTCCATTTCATTTTGCTAGCAGTGCTAATTGCTCCCTAGTACTCTGTCATTATGCTCCCCTCCCAAAATAAATAATATTTATGAAACATTGAAACAATAAATAAACTGTGTGTTTATTGTGTTTATTCAACACTGAGGCTTCCTTTCCAAATTGCATGGCTCAGCTCTGCTGTTCAAGTAGAGCCATCATGCTTTCCAAACTGTCCTGCCAACTTGTCTTTGCGTACATATTTTTTTTCTTTCAGACTTGGAGAACATCAATTAGGCAATTCCAGGTGGTGTGGTTACCAGGAGAAAATCACATTTCAGAGCCATCAAATGCTTCACACACACTGAGACTTTGTAATTCTCAGAGGTATGATTATCTCATCCCCACTCTTCTTCATGCCACATCAGCATCCCTTTCTGTTTTCACTGTACTAACTTACAGATTCTTCAATCCCGTCCTCCCAATTATGTCCTTTCAAATGTATAATCATACTAAGAACAGTGTCAGAAAACAACAACAACCACAAAATCAACACAGCACTGGATTGAGCCAACTTTGTAGGTTTTTTCCCCAACATTTAATTTCAGTATGTCATCCTTTTCCAGTAATTCATTGTTTTTGGAAAACTAACAAGGAAGTTTATAGACATCCAGAATCTAGAAGGATGAAATTTGGAATAATAAAATACTGGGTGTATTTGAAGTATGTTGAGAGATCCCTTTAGATTTGAGTTTAGGATGAATCACGTTGGATCTTAGGATGCATGACTGGGATAATGGGAAATAATGTTGAAAAAGCATGTTGGATCAAATTAACAAGTCTTTGAGTCCTATAAACAAGATTTTGGATTCTGATATTTCTTTCCATTTACTCATTTATAACCTTCAATGGTCTCCCATTTACTACATAATTTCCCATTTTAGAAAATAATCTGATAGTGATATAATAGATTGAAGGAAGAAGGAAATGATGACAGAAGGATCAATTCAGTGAACTCAGAAATTTAGGTGTCACATGATGAGGGCCCTAAATTTGGTAGTGCCAATAAGACCAAAAAAGAATGGCTTTAGCTTTCATAATGCCAAGTTTAATTGACTATTGAGGATCCATATGCTATTCATTTTCTCTGGCTTAACACACACTGTCTAGACCTGTGCTGTATAATGTGACAATGTACATTTAAATTTAAATTAATTAAAAGTAAGAAAACTTAGAAGTTCAGTTCCCCAGTAGTACTAGCCATATTTCAAGTGCTCAAATATCCACATGTAGCTGGTTGTTACCATATTACACAGTACAGATAGAGGCCATTTCTATATCTGGAGACAGAGTTCTATTAAAAAACTCTGATCTAGGCTATACAAACCTACGCAGAAATGTAGCAGCCTGAAATGAGTGATTTTTGAATAGTATAATATCTGCCAGCATGGACCCTCATTGAGTTCTGAAGGAGGAAAACCTAGTATTTAGTTTCTTCTGCCAAGTCAGTTCTTTCTTTGTCACTCATGCTCTCATGCTACACATCCCATTCCTCTGTGTTGCCACAGCATTCTGTGCTTATCGCTTGGAGCACTTATGACACCCTTGAAACATTAACTTACTTGGCCTCCTCCACTATATTGTATCTTCAGCATCTAGCACAGTGGGTGATACAAAGAAACTTCTGTGAATTTCTGTGGATGAATGAATGAGATGTCAAAGCAGCATCATATAATATGTCATTAGCATGGGCATGGCATGAGATATTTTTGATTAAGATGGTCTGTTAATTCTGCTTCTCAAATAACTTATTTCATGAACAATATCTGATACTTAAGTTTTCTTTGCTCTAAACACCTTCAGAATTGGGTTTGAATGGAGTGCCAGTATGGAGTAGGTATAATGTCCCTCCATATGAAGGACTTTACAGTCATAACCATTTAGAGCTGAAGCTTTCCTGGAAGTTTGACAGACACGTACAGAGATAGAAACGTGCAACTGATTTAGTATCTGAGAGGAAACACATAATCCATTCTTTTCCTCCTGAATATGAATCAGATATATATCAGATTCCATTTACCAGTTGGGGCATAAGCAGCATTTGCAAGGCAATGCAGTGTGGCTAAGCATCCACATTGCTTTGTATTAATTTCCCAGGATTACTGTTTTTGATTCTCCTTCTAATGAAATAATAAATGTACAGAGATTGACTGAATTGGGAAATAGATCACAAGCTTGGTCCCAATGATATATTTTGCCTCTGCATAAAAGTGGAACTGCCTGACAAATGGAGAGGCTCAGGCACCTGGGATTGTAGATTAAACAGCACAGCAAGTATGTGGAAAAAGATCGCTGTTTTTGGTAATTAAAGCTGGCCTGTTTAGTACTGGGAGGTTACAAAGAGGCCCTGCTTAGTTCTTTTATGTTTGCCTAAAACATGAAAAGCTCTCAATTTCACCCCCTCGCCCCCCAGTCTCATAGGCTAGCAATACTTTCCCTGACAAATGAGGCTGTGTTTCTAGGTAAAGCCTGAGTGTAGCTACAGAATCTGATAGAATAATGGTTCTCCTCTTTGCCGGTCTGTTTCCTGAAATGCTTCCTCATTTTAATTCTCCAATTCTTGCATTTCCATCTCCCCATGAGAGCTCCATTCTCACTGTTGTCAGCAGAAGAAGTTGCTCAGTGTGGTGCAGTGAGCCTGACGGATGGCTTTAATTCACTGGTCCCAGACTGCCTTTACGATTGCTCAGGTCCTGGAGAGATCTGGCCACCCAAGGCAGCAATTGCTGCCTCTGTGTTTCAACACCTGCCTCGACAGCCTGAAGGCATGGAGATTGGCGCCCAGGAGGAGAAATAGAAACAGATATTTCTCCTGACTTCTGCACCACTGGGGACTGGCAGAGAAGGAGAAAAGGTCTTAGCATTACATCACAACTGACCAGTCTCCCGTTTGCCACCATTCCAAGCTCAGGATGAAATAGGGGTGGTGCCCTTGTCATGAAGTGACATCAGACAGAAAATACAGACAACTCTTCTACAAATTTAAGTTTAGGAGAAAGTTTAATTTAGATATATAGAACAGGATATCTCCTTGAAATAAAGGTCTCTGTCAGTTATAATTTCCTTACTATTCTGAGGCTAGGTTGAATTCTCATTTTAATTTCCCTTTTAATTAATTTTACTTGTGTTATGTTATTTATTGCTGTATATATTCTTATTGCTACAGACAGGTATGCCAAGCAAGTAACCAACTGGCTGTAACTAATCTAATACTGGGCAGGGCCTTTCTACTCACTTAGCTTGTATTTCAACTGACTGGATTAGTTAAGCAGGACAGCTCACCCTTTAAAATAAATTTATCAAACTACCTCATTCTAATTGACTATTATGATTTAGCCTTGTGGCAGATTAAACATTTGTTATTTAAGAAGAGTGTGGAGATAAAGCAATTCATGATTAAACCAGAGTATTGCTTATCATAAATTGGATCATCATAACCAGGCTATGGAGAGCACTTCATATTTACAAAGAGTGTTCACATCTCTGATTTCCTCAGAATCCTCGTAAGATCACTATGAGGAAGTTTAGTCTCAGGGATTAATATTATCCTCATTTTACAGTTCAGCACAGTGATTAAAAAAGCAGATCACAGGATTTGGAATCAGTACTCCTACAGTTTTAGTCCCTTTAGCATTTCCAGCAGTTACACTGTGCTTTCCTAAGGGACAAACTTATTTATAAATGTTGTGTATTGACACTAGGCAAAATCTGGACAGAGAGCAAATTCAATAATTCAGAGTGCTATCTCAGGCTCTTTCTAGCAGACCTTGTCTATCAAAGTATTTTCTTCTTCCTTCTCAATTGCTGTGACTCACAGCTTTGGAAAACTTCAGGCTCAGCATTGCCCCAAGCTCTGGAACTCTTCTGACAGCAGGATAGAGGAGTTCCCATAGCTGCAGGCAAACATTCTAGGACTATCACGTTGCCCTTCTTGCAACCTGAGATCAGCTTTGATCTCATGCCACACTTATGGTAACTGGGCCTTATTTCTGAAACTCAGATACTCCCATCATTCTCCAGTTTGATGACCACAGCCTTATCCTCTTAAGTTCCTATTGTATAACCTGTCGAGCACTTCTAAGACCTTTAGTGAATAAAGTTTTATGGGGGAATGCAACTATGCCCATTCATTTATGTATTGTCTGTGACTGCTTTTGTGCCACAAAACACAGTTGAGTAGTTGAAATAAAAAATATATATGGCTTGGAAAGCCTAAAGTATTTATTGTCTGGCTCCTTAGAGAAAATGTTTGCTGACCCTTGCACTAGGGCTGTAGTATGCTTTGCTCTTCCAGTTTATATTCTTTGGTATTTGTGTCTTAGCTTAAGCTCAGCACAGTGGCTGGGATGACGAGACTCAACAAGAGATTTCCCCTATGTCTGTCTGTATGCCGGCTTGCCTGTTTTAACTTAGAAGTATCATCTATCCCTGGATTCCCACTAACAAACTTTAACTCTGCCCTAGGCAGGGCACCCCATAGCCTTATTCTCTATTCCCATGCTCACTGCTTGCATCAGACATCATTTGCATTTTTAACTACCATTAAAGGAGTTCTACTTGTGGAATTAGGCTTCCTTCCCTACCCTGTATATGTGTCTATTTTATCCTCTTAGACCCTACTATTCAGTGTTCTGCATGTCTCAGTGGATAGATATGTTTCCAAGTCCTGTGTCCTTCTGGTATAGTCATTCTAGGTGAAGTCAAATTTCTCCAGGTCATGCTTCCTACTCATTTCTGGTAGAGAGCAGGGAAGATTGAAGTTAGTTGAGACACATTTCACTTTGAGCTAATATACTGGTATCTCCAGTATGGTAAGTTCTTGGGACTTTAGCGGATGTGGAGTCAAATGCACCTTAAAAGATTTCAGCTAAATTGAGACCTAAAAACAGGGGCCTGATCACTGTAGGTGTAAGGCATACATGTATACTCTTCTAGCCTATTCTTATGGATGAGTATCATTCTCTACCTTCTATCCTCCCCAGTTATCATTCTTAGGAATGGCCTCTGATACTTATTGCATGGGATCAACCAGTAGCAACTCAAAGCTCCTCATTGAAAACAAACAGAAGTTCAAAAGTTTATAATTCAGAGAATGATTCGAATTTTACAAGTACTTTTCTACAACAACAAACATCCTTGTAATTAAAGGATGAAGCACATTTTTATGCTAGTAGAAATTCTAACAATGAGCTGATTGTGTAAAGTTTCCATAGTAGACAATCTTGTGCTCAGTCAGAAGTAATGTTCCCAGTGCCCTTAAAAAATGGAGTTGATTTCAAAACAAGTATGTTTGCCCCATCCTCCCATTGGAGATGACTACATAGGTGACCATCATTTCCGCAAATTTGACGGTGAACTGAGTTTCCCTACTTTTGGCCACACATGAGTAAATGAAATGTTTCCTCAGTGTGGAAAGCATATCCACTAAGGTAAGCATAGTTTCCTTCTCTCTTTTGTGCATTTGATTCTTGGCGACCTGGTAAAGAGACTCAGATTACTGCCCTACTATTCTTCTTATCACTGGGCTATATTTTAACCTAACCTAATTTATTTTCTTTCTGTCTGTCTTTCCTTCTTTCTCTCTCTCTCTCTTTTTTTTTTTTTTTTTTTTTGGTCTTTTTAGGACTGTACCTGTGGTATATGAAGATTCCCAGGCTAAGGATCGAATTGAAGCTGTAGCCGCTGGTCTATGCCAAGCCCCAGCAACACCAGATCAGAGCTGCATCTGCATCCTACACCAGAGGTCACAGAAACTATTTTTAACCCATCAAATGAGGCAGGGCTCGAACATGTGTCCACATGGATGCTAGTCAGATTCATTTCTGCTGAGCCACAATGGGAACTCCCTAACCTAACAATATTTTTTAATACCCTTGTTGCTTTCAACACACTCTTACCCCCATGTGTAACATTTCTGATTTGATTTGGTAAGGAAAAGATTTTAGAGCACCATAAAGCAGAATAATATGTTATCTAAGTAAGAGTGATATATTTTTTCTATTTCCTGATTTTGCGAATTTAGGCAAATCAAGAGTAGATTAAAATGTCATTTGCGAAGAATTGACAAGAATGATTACCACCTTTAAGACTGCTGTAGGGGGTCAGGAAAAATATTCAAAGAGATAACAGCTGAAAAATTCTCTAATATGGGAAAGGAATCACTCTCTCAAATCCAGGAAGCACAACAAGTACCATATAAAATAAACCCAAGGAGGAGCACCCTGAGACATATATTAATCAAACTGACCAATATTAAAGACAAAGAGAAAATATTGATAGGGAAAAGAAACAAATAACATCCAAGGAAATGCCAATAAGGTTATTGACAGAGTTTTCAGCAAAAACTCTGCAGGCCAGAAGGGAGTGTCACAACATACTTAATGTGATAAAAGGAAAAAAACTTCAACAAAGATTACTTTACCCAACAATGCTCTCATTCATATTTGAAGGAGAAATCAAAAGCTTTACAGATAACCAGAAGCTGAGAGAATTCAGCACCATAAACCAGGTTTACAACAAATACTAAAGGAACTTCTCCAGGCAGAAAAGAAAAGGCCACAACTAAAAAAAAAAAAAAAATAGCACAAATGACAAGGTTCACCAATAAAGGCAGGAAATCATCCATACACAAATATGCTACCAAATTAAGGAGTCATGAAAAGAAGAGGGTACAAATGCAGGACACTGGAGATGCACTTGCAATTAAGAGACCAACTTAAAACAATCTCATACATACATACACATGTATATATATACATATATATATACACATATACATATATGTGTATATATATATATATATATACTCCTATATCAAAACTTCAGGGTAACTGCAAACCAAAAATCTACAATTGATATACACACAAATAAGACAAATCAACTCAAATAGAACACTAAAAGTAGTCATCAAACTAAAGAGGAGAGAACAAGAGAAGAAGTCAAGAAAAAAGAGCAACAAAACCAAATCTAAAAGTTAATAAAATGGCAATGAGAACATACATATCCATAATTACCTTAAATGTTAATGGGCTAGATGCCCCAACTAAAAGACATAGACTGGCTGAATGGATACAAAAATAAGACCTATATATATACTGTCTTCAAGACACTCACTTCACTTCTAGGGACACATACAAATTGACAGTAAGAGGATAGAAGAAAATATTCCATGGAGATGGGAATCAAAAGCAAGCTGGACTAACAATACTCATATCAGACAGAATATACCTTAAAATAAAGAATATTATAAGAGACAAAAAGGACATTACATAATGATCAAAGAATCAATCCAAGAAGATATAACAATTATAAAAATATACGCACCCAAAACAGAGGATCACCTCAGTATATAAGGCAACTGGTAACAACCTTAAAAGGAGAAATTGACAATAACACAATAATAGCAGGGGACTTTAACACCCCACTTATAGCAGTGGACAGATCATCCAGACAGAAAATCAACAAGGAAACACGGGCCCTAAATGAAGCATTAGACCAGATAGACTTAATTGATATTTATAGCACATTCAAAAGCAGCAGAATACACATTCTTCTCAAATGCACATGGAGCATTCTCTTGGGTTGATCACATTCTGGGCTACAAATCAAGCCTTGGTAACTTTAAGAAAATTGAAATCATATCAAGCATCTTTTCCAACCACAATGCTATATGACTGGAAATCAACAACAAGAAAAAAACTGCAAAAAACACAAACATGTGGAGACTCAACAACATGCTACTGAACAACCAATGGTTCACTGAAGAAATCAAAGAGGAAATTAAAAAATACATAGAAGCAAATGACAACAAAGATACAACACTCCAAAACCTATGGGATGCAGCAAAATCCATTCTAAGAGGAAAGTTTATAGCAATACAAGCCTACCTCAGGAAACAAGAAAAAACTCAAATAAACAAGCTAACTTTACATCTAAAGCAGCTTGAGAGAGAAGAACAGACAATGCCTAAAGTTAGCAGAGGGAAAGAAATCGTAAAGATCAGAGCAGAAATCAATGAAAGAGAAACAAAGAAAACCATAGAAAAGATCAATGAAACGAAAAGCTGGTTCTTTGAAAAGATCAGCAAAATTGATAAACCCTTAGCCAGACTTCTCAAGAAAAAAAGAGAGAGGACTCAAATCAATAAAATTAGAAATGAAAAAGGAGAAGTAACGGACATCAAACAAATACAAATAAGAGACTACTATATGCAACTATACACCAATAAAACAGAAAACCTAGAAGAAATGGAGAAATTCTTAGAAAAGTACAATCTTCCAAGACTAAACCAAGACAAAATGGAAAAGACGAACGGACCAATCACAAGAACTGAAATCGAAACTGAGATTAAAAAACTTCCAACAAGCAAAAGTCCAGGACCAGATGGCTTCACAGGTGAATTCTATCAAACATTTAGAGAAGAGCTAACACCTATCTTTCTGAAAATATTCTAGAAAATTGCAAAGGAAGGAACACTCCCAAAACTCATTCTGTGAGACCAACATCACCCTGATACCAAAACCAAAGATACATCAAAAAAAGAAATTATAGGCCAGTTTCATTGAACATAAATAAAATCCTCAATAAAATACTAGCAAATTGAATCCAAAAATACATCAAAAGGATTGTACACCATGATCAAGTGGGATTTATCCCAGGAATGCAAGGGTTCTTCAATATCCAAACATCATGCAGTGTGATACATCACATTAACAAACTGAAGAATAAAAACCATATGATCCTTTCAACAGATGCAGAAAAAGCCTTTGACAAAATCCAACACCCATTTCTGATAAAAAAAAAAACCTTCAGAAAGTGGGCATAGAGGGAACCTACCTCAACATAATAAAGGCCATATATGACAAACCCACAGCGAACATCATTCTCAATGGTGAAAAACTGAAAGAATTCCCATTGAGATCAGGAACAAGACAAGGATGTTCACTCTCACCACTACTATTCAACATATCTTTGGAAATCCTAGCCACAGCAATCAGAGAAGAAAAAGAAATAAAAGGAATCCAAATTGGAAAGGAAGAAATAAAACTATCACTATTTACATATGACATGATATTATACCTAGAGAATCCTAAAGACTCTACCAGAAAACTGTTAGAGCTCATCCATGAATTTGGCAAAGTCGCAGAATAAAAAAGTAATACACAGAAATTGACTGCATTTCTATATACTAACAACAATAGATCAGAAAGAGAAATTAGGGAAATGATCCCATTTACCATTGCATCAAAAAGAATAAAATACTTAGAAATGAACCTACTCTAATGAGACAAAAGACCTGTACTCTGAAAGCTATAAGATGCTCATGAAAGAAATCAAAGATGACACAAACAGATGGAAAGACATACCATGGTCTTATATTGGAAGAGTCAATATTATCAAAATGATGATACTATTCAAGGTAATCTACAGATTCAATGCAATCCTTATCAAATTACCAAGGACATTTTTCACAGAACTTGAAAAAAATATTTTAAAGTTTGTTTGGAAACACAGAAGACCTAGAATAGCCAAAGACATCTGGATAAAGAAAAATGGAGCTGGAGGAATCAGGCTCCTTGACTTCAGACTATACTACAAAGCTACAGTCCTCAAAACCATATGGTACAGGCACAAAGACAGAAATATAGTTGGTAGAACAGGATAGAAAGCCCAGAATTAAACCCATGCACCTACAGTCAACTAATGTATGACAAAGGAGGCAAGAGTATACAGTGGAGAAAAGACAGCCCCTTCAATAAGTGGTGCTGAGAAAACTTAACAGCTATGTGGAAAAAATGAACTTAGAATACTTCCTAACACCATACACAAAAATTAACTCGAAATGGATTAAAGACCTAAATATAAGACCGATACTATAACACTCTTAGAGGAAAACTTAGGCCAAATACTCTGCAACATAAACGACAGAAGTATCTTCTCAGATCCACCTCCTAGAGTAATGACAATAAAAACAAAAATAAACAAATGGGACTGAAGTAAACCTAAAAGTTTCTGCACATCAAAGGAAACCCTAAACAAAACAAAAAAGACAACCCACAGAATGGGAAAAAATTATTTGCAAATGAAGCAACTGACAAGGGATTAATCCCCAAAATTTATAAACACCTCCTACTACTCAATACCAAAAAAACAAACAACTCCATCAAAAAATGGGCATAAGATCTAAACATATAATTCTCCAAAGAAGACATACAGATGGCCAAAAAACACACAAAAGGATGTTCAACATCACTCATTATTAGATAAATGCAAATCAAAACCACTATGAGGTGCCAAGTTACACTGGCCAGAAAGGTCATCATTAAAAGTCTACAAACAATAAATACTGGAGAGGGTATGAAGAAAAGGGAACCCTATTACACTGTTGGTGGGAATGTAAATTGGTGCATCCACTGTGGTAAACAGCATGGAGATCCTCAGAAAACTAAAAATAGAACTACCATTTGATCCAGCAATCCCACTCCTGGGCATCTATCCAGAGAAAACCATGACTCGAAAAGATATGTGTACTCCAATGTTCATTGAAGCATTCTATACAATAGCGAAGACATGGCAACAACCAAAATGTCCATCAACAGAGGAGTGGATCAAGAAGAGGTGATATATATACACAAGGGAATATTACTCAGCCATTAAAAGGAACAAAATAACAGCATTTTTTAGCAACATGGATGGACCTAGAAATTATCATGCTAAGTGTAGTTAGTCAGAGAGTGAGGCACCAACATCATATGCTATCACTTACTTGTAGAATCTAAAAAAAGGACACGATGAACTTTTCAGAACAGATACTGACTCACACACTTTGAAAAAACTGTGGTTTCCAAATGAGACAGGTTGGTAGGTGGGGGGATGTGCTGGGGGTTTGGGATGGAAATGCTATGAAATTTGGTTGTGATGATTGTTGTACAACTATAAATGTAATGAAATTCATTGAGTAATTTAAAAAAAGAAAATGAAAAAAAAAAAAGATTGCTGTAGGTTTCTCTGACCTTAAAAATCATGCTGAGGTGAGCTGGGGCTTTGTAGAATCTTGAACAAAATCCCTGAATATTTATATTATGTACAGATCTTGACGATGTACTAAGCATGCATTTCTTCCTCTTGTAGCACATTCTGGAATTATTGAGCAAAGATGGGGAGGGAAAATGGCGAGAATCAGTGTTGGCTACTCATAGAACACTTTGTAATTGGCTGTGAGTTGTAATGAGAGCGTACGATTTGTGGGATTGTGCCCACAGTGAGGTTTTTTCCTTTAGGCAGCACTTGAGGGTTATTGGCCATTTAGCACATGAAGAATATTTTGCAATCAGGCTTTCATTTTGACAAATATATTTGTTTTGGAGATATCTAGATGGAGAAAATTAGTAGCACACACTCAAGTCCCTTTCCTTTCTCAGATTATAGATGTATTAGATATGGAAAGGAATTTGTAGGTTAGTTATACCCCTTCATTTTGCAAATGAGGAAACTGAGGCCCACAGACAGAAAATTACTTGCCTAAGACATATAGTTATTTGATTAACTCAGCCAAGAATTGAGCCCAATTTAATAGCTTTTCTTTTGTACCATTTTACTACTCTCCTTTTATGGCCCTTAGATTTTATTTTGAGAGGGTGATGTGGCAAGTAAGAAATTTTTTTCACCGCAGGCTGTGGGTGAAATTACCTCATTTTACGGAGAGATATTTGCTAGATTTCTTTCCATTGACTGGCTATTCTGGCCTTCCAATAACTTCTTTGTTCCAATCCAGAAAGTATTAAACACTGGAATTCTTATAAGTATTCTGAACCAAGATGCACTTTGCAGTTCGCCTTTGCTGGAATGCAAATGAGTGCAAAATGGCTCACTTAATTTACATTTCTGTCAACAGTGTGTTTCTCCTGATTACCTGCCTAGACTATGTGAGCATACTATTGAGATGCCGAGTGTTCTCTATTTGTGTTGAAGAGGCCACTAGTAATTGCAAACATGCTTCCTTCTACCCACAATCTTACTTCGTCCATCTAAGAAGAGATGGTCCAAAATTATGGTTTATAAATTTCAAGTATAACTATTTCTTACCATTTATTTGAAGTGAGGTCACCAGGAACATTTTGCTTTTCTTCTATTTTCTGTCTAAAATATGTATATGTATGGAACTGCACACTAATTTGATTATTAAATATTTGCAAATAGGAATTATAGAGGTGGAAAGGAATATTTAGGTGACTGATTTTCAAAAACGTTTCACCAGTAGCCCTTTTCTTACATACAGTAATAATGTGCAGTGTAAATTACTTGAAACATGGATGGGGAACCTGCATTTCTGCCTGCTTGACCTCCTCATGTAAACAAATTTTTTAAGTTTTAGTGAGCTTTGAGAAGTCTTTGAAGAATGATTTTACAAATCTTTATCTTATAGATTAGAATACTAAGGAATAAACTGGTCTAAGGCCTACCACTGGGTAAAGAGCAAATTTGACACCAGGAACCAGATATGAATTGATAACAGTTCAGAGCTCTTTTTTCTGCTTCTGAACAAGAACTTGGGATGCAGAAAATTTAAAAAAAGGAGTTTCTGTCATGGTTCAGCAGAAACAAATCTGACTAGCATCCATGAGGATGCAGGTTTGATCCCTGGTCTTGTTCAGTGGGTTAAAAATAGTTGCTGTGAGCTGTGGTGTAGGTTGCAGACATGGCTTGGATCTGGCATTGCTATGGCTGTGGCATAGGCCTGCAGCTACAGCTCCAATTAGACCCCTAGCGTGGGAACCTCCATATGCTGTGGGTGTGGCCCTAAAAAGACAAAAAAAGAGAGAAAGAAAAAAAAAATGGGATGCTGGTGAATGAAAATTGAGATATCAAATTTTGAAAAATTGAGCAAATCACATTTTATGCTAGGTCTTAAAGTGCTCATTGTTCAATTATTATGTAAAATTAAATAAATGCTGAGCCTGTAACAGTGACCACTTTCTACCACTATAACGGTACATGTGACAAAACTTCAGATACTGGCTTGTTACCTCCTAAAGGAAAAGATGTGTGTAACAATACAGAAAGTGGCACAGAACAGATTAGAAAACTGCCAAAACTAAAACTAAATTTTTCCACATTTGGAAGATTATGTAAATAATTTCACTTTGCTTATTTTCAGCCTCATAAAATTTTTACTTAGAGACTGATTTTCTCTACATTGCCAAAACAAGCAGCACCAATTCACTACCATTTTTTTTTTCTTTTTAGGGCTACATCTTTGGCATATGGAAGTTCCCTGGCCAGGGATCAAATCAGAGCTTCAGCTGCAGCCTACACCATAGCCATGGAAACACCAAATCCAAGCCACGTGTGACATACTCTGTAACTTAGAGCAATACTGGATCCTTGACCCACTGAGGTAGGCCAGGGATAAAACTCGCATCCGCACAGAGGCAACATCAGGTCCTTAAACCATTGAGCCACAGTGGGAATTCCTTCACTATCATTTTTAGTTCACATGGTCTTTAAAACTTTAAAATTTATCTTTTGTACTATGCAGTTCTTCAGATTTGACAAATGTGTAGTCACACATCTGAAAACATAATCAATATATGGAAGGTTTTATCACCCCTCTAAGTTCCCCCATGTCCTTTTCTACTCATTTCTCCACCCCAGCTCTAGCAATAACTGATCTGCTTGAGATCTCTGTAGGTTTTCCTTTTTATAGAATATTACATGAAAGGAATCAAATAGTACATGCCCTTTTGAACCTGACTTTTTTTACTCAGCATAATGCCTTTGAGAGTTGTCCACATTGTTGCATGTATTGGAAGTTTGCTCCTTTTGTGTTACTGAGTAGGATTCTATTTGTTTTATTTGGGGCAAATTGTAAATTATGCTCAGAGACTGAGATTGTCTTTGTCAGTATTAGCTTAACACAGGTTCACTTCAGGAATTTCACACACCAGTAGCATACAGGGTAACGTGTCTCAATAAACCCATAAAGAAATATACCTCAAACAAATGATAGATTAATTACACTATTATTCCAGACAAGGGAAAATGACAGAAAAGAACAATTAAGTTTAGGGGTACCCTTTATATGAGTTTGGTTTTTTCAGGAGACCTGGCTTAAAAAACTAGGAGTGGCTTTCAGCTTCCAGTATAAAATGAAAGTCCCTTGCTGCTGGAGAAGGACAGTGTCATTGTTGATGGCAGGCTAGGCTGCTCTGAGGGTTACCACTCTGGGGACCATTGCATGTCTTGCCCTACTGCCTATAAGGAGTACCTTACCAAGGCAGTAACAGGTGTCCCTTGTCTTCCTGAGACTGCTACATGGTTTAACACCACTGCCAACCAAGAGTAGCCTGGCCACAAGCAGGCTCAAGATCTTTGGAGAGCTAGATCAGCAAAGGGCAGCTTTTACCCAGACCAAAACTTGGCTATTTCTTACAAACCAGTATTTCTAAATATTCCGTTGCCATAGTTACTTCTCCACATGTTCTTACCATAAGCCCCCAGCAGGGCCTTTTAGCATTTGAGCTACTAGATGGTTATCAATGACAACATATGAGATAATGATATTCTGACACAACTTATATCAAAACAGCTTCTAAAAATTTTTTTTGTTTTTGATTCTTCGTCATAAACAAGTAGATTAAAACAAGTTCATTTAAGTCATAAGCAAGTGGATTTGAAATCATATCAAGCCAATACACAACACCATTATATAGATATACATTCCCCAATTGAAGGATATTTGGGTGGTTTCCAATTTGGGGCTATTATGAATAATGCCACTATAAACATTTACATACAGATGTGTGAATATAAGTTGTTATTCCACTTGAGTAAATACCTAGGGGTGGGACTTCTGAGTGAAATGGTTAATGAATGTTTAACTATACAAGGAACATTCAAATAATTTTTCAGACTGGCTGCATTATTAATGCATTCTACAGAAGTGTAGTAGAGTTAGAGTTGTTCTGCATCCTTGCCAACACTTTGTATTTTTAAGCCATCTAACTATGTTTAGAGGTATCTTGAAGTTTTATTGTCATTTCTGTAATGACTATTAATTTTGAACTTTCCGTGTATCATTTGGAATTTGTACATTTTCTTTACTGACATGTCTGTGCTAATGTTCAGGCCATTTTTTAAATTGAGCTGCTTTTTGTTTTAACTTGGGAGTTTTTATTTTTTTATTTTTATTTTTTGAAATTTTTATTTTTTTTTTACAGAATAAAATACATATATTTAAACACAATTACATTCACACATATTATTATATCATGGATCTTAAGAAACAAATTAAGTGACTCCATCTGGAGTAGTGGAATGGAAAATATGCTGAGACAAATAGGAAATTTATTCTATACTTTATCCCATTTTGTATGGCTCTCATCCTTACTATTTAGTATTATCTATTACATTTCAATTTTTCTAACAATTAGCATTATATTAAAATTGTGTATATTATGCAACTAAAATTTATAAAGGAGAAAGCCTTATATACCATTAAATATTTTATATAGCATAAATAAAAAGAATAACTTAACTTGTAAGGATAACAAAAATAATACACCCTCTGAAAATAAGTAAAATATAAAATGCATAAATTGGTTAAAAAAAACAGTGTAACTATATAAATATGTCCTCACAATTTGTTACATCTTATTGATTCTTCAATAAAGGCATTACAACACTCTAGGTGATGTGATAAACAAGACATTATAGACCTTACATTGTACCATGGAGAGAAATGGTTATTAATAATACCATTGTAGAACTGTATTATTTAATTGTACAGTTGCATTATTTAATTATAATTATCATAAATTCTTTGATGGAGAGGAAATCAGAATCAGATGTAAGAAGACTTCAGCATTCCAAGAATGATGTCAAATGACCCCCTTTATGGTGGGTTATGCACTTATTTACTATGAGATATATTTCTTCTCCAGATATTCCTTGTTTGTTTATCAATTATAGATTTTTGGTTTGCAGTTATTCTAAAGTTTTGATATAAGAGTCTATATGTATATGAGATTGTTTTAAGTTGTTATCTTAATTGCAAGTACATCTCCGGTGTCCTGAATTTGTACCTACCTCTTCTCATGATTTCTGATTTTATGGTATAATTGTGCATGGATGTTTTTGTATCTTTACTGTATATATACCTTTACTGGTAAGCCTTGTCATTTGTGGAATTTTTGTTTCCTGTTGCTATCTTTTCTTTTCTGCCTAGAGAAGTTCCTTTAGTATTTGTTGTAAGGCTGGTTTAGTGTTGCTGAATTCTCTTAGCTTTTGCTTATCTGTGAAGCTTTGGATTTCTCCTTCAAATCTGAATGAGAGCATTGCTGGGTAGAGTAATCTTGGTTGGAGGTTTTTTCCTTTCATCACGTTAAGTATGTCATGCCACTCCCTTCTGGCCTGCAGAGTTTCTGCTGAAAAATCTGCTGATAACCTTATTGGGGTTCCCTTGTATGTAACTTGCTTCTTTTCCCTAGCTGCTTTCAAGATTTTCTCTTTGTCTTTAATTTTGGTTAGTTTGATTAATATGTGTCTTGGTGTATTCCTCCTTGGGTTTATTTTATATAGTACTCATTGTACTTCCTGGATTTGAGTGAGTGGTTCCTTTCCCATGTTAGGGAAGTTTTCGGCTATTATCTCTTGGAATATTTTTTTCTGTCCCCTTCTCTCTCTCTTCTCCTCTGGCACCCCTATAATACGATGTTGGTGTGTTTAATGTTGTCCCAGAGTTCTCTGAGACTCTCTTCATTTGTTTTCAATCTTTTTTCTCTTTTCTGTCCCACATCCATAATTTCCGCTAATCTGTCCTCCACCTCACTTATGCATTCTTTTGCCTCCTGTATTCTGCTGTTAGCTGCTTCTAGTGCATTTTTTATTTCAGTTATTGTATTTTGCATCTCTTCTTGTTTAAGTTTTATATGTTGTATCTCTTTGGTCAGTGTTTCCTGTAAGGTATCGATCTTTGCCTCCAGTTCATTTCCACTGTCTTGCATCTTCTTCAGCATTAACAGTCTAAAGTCTTTTTCCTGGAGGCTGAGAATCTCCTGATCACTTTGCTGATTTTCTGGGGTTTATCCTTTCTCCCTCATCTGAGTTATAGTTCTCTGTCTTTTCATGTTTATAGGTTTTTGGTGTGGTGACCTTTTTATACATAATAGAGCTGTAGCCTCTCTTACTTCTGATGTCTGCACCCCTTGTGGCTGAAGTCAGTATGGGGGCTTGGTGTAGGCTTCCTGATGGGAGGGGCTGATGCTTACCCACTGGTAGGTGGAACAGATTCTAATCCCTCTGGTGGGTGGGGCTTAGTCTTTATATGGGATTAGAGGCAGCTGTGTGCCTGAGGGGTCTTTAGGTAGCCTGTTTACTGAGGGGTGGGGCTGTGATCCCACCTGGATTGTTGTTTGCCCTGGGGCTTCTCAGTGCTGACTGACGGCTGGGTCCAGATTTTCCCAAAATGGCCACCTCCAAAGAAAGGCAGCTGCTGAATATTCCTGAGAGCTTTGCCTTCAATGTCCTTCCCTCACAACAAGCCACATTCACCCCTGTTTTCCCATGATGTCCTCCAAGAACTGCAGTCAGGTCTGACCCAGATTCCCTTGGAGACCTCACTCTACCCTGGGACCCAGTGCACGTGAAAGTCTGTGTGTGCCTTTTAAGAATGGCGTCTCAGTTTTCCCCAGTCCTGTGGCGCTCCTGCACACAAGCCCCACTGGCCTTCAATGCCAGATGTTCCAGGGGCTCTTTCTCCCAGTGCCAGATCCCCACACGTGAGGGTTTGATGTGTGGCTCAGAACTCTCACTCCTATAGGTGAGTCTCTGTGAACCAGTTGGTTTTCAGCCTGTGGAGCTTCCCACTCGGGATGTATGGGTTGTTTATATCTTGAAATCGCCCCTCCTACCTCTTGATGTGGCCTCCTTTTTCTTCTGGAGTAGGGTATCTTTTTTAAGGTTTCTGGTCCATTTGGGTGGAAATTGCTCAGCCTTTAATTCTGAATTTTGTTGTTTTTAGGAAAGTAGTTGAGCTCCAGTCCTTCTATTCCACCATCTTAATCCTCTAACTTGGGAGTTTTTAAATGCATTTTTAGCTACAAGTCCTCTATTTGATATGTGAGTTGCAAATATATTTTCCAAATATTTGGCTTGTCATTTCATCCTCTGTCTTTTGAAGGGCAAAAGTTCTTAATTTTGATAAAATTCAATTTATATGGATTTATTTTATGCTTTTCGGCAATGTTTAAGAAATCTTTGCCATATATAAGTTCACAAAAATGTTATATGTTTTTTCTAGAGGTTTTATTGTTTCACTTTTTACATTTAAGCTCATGATCTAATTTTGAGGGTTTTTTTTAATATATGGGATGAAGAATGGATTGTCCCCCCCCTTTTTTCTATGAGTTTGACTTCTTTCCCACATATAAGTTATACCACGCAGTATTTGTCTTTCTTTTTCTGGCTTATTTTACTTAGCATAATGCCCTCCAAGTTTAGCATGTTGTCACTAATGGTAGGATTTCCTTCTGTTTTATAGCTGAATAATATTTCATTGTTTATATACTACTTTTTCTTTATTCGTTCATCCATTGACATTTAGGTTGTTTCCATACCTTGACTATTATGAATAATGATTCAGTAAACTCAGGGGTTGCAGAAACCTCTTCAACATGGTTTCATTTCCTTCGGAGGTATACCCCAGAAGTGAGATTGCTGGATCATTTTTTTATTGTTTGTTTTGCTTTTGTGTGCAGTTTGGTTATCCAGTTGTTCCAATAAAGTCGTTGGAAAGAATATCCAATCTATTTAATTGCTTTTACACCTTGGTCAAAAAGCTAGTTGACCATAATAGTTTCCTGTGGGCTAGCAAGCAGGCTTTAAGATCATCTGGCATGAGGAATTTGCTACCTTCTGTTCCAGAAAAAAGGCTTCATACTACATAATGGCTAATCAGAAACTTTCTTTAAAGGAGCTGAAATGAAAGCCCTAAAAGAAAAGACAGGCACTATGGGGAAACTAGGAAGGGTAGAGTGAAGTGGTACAGAAGGCAGGAGCAGAGTATACAAGAAGAGAGTCGGGAATTAAGAAAGCATTAGGAAAATTGAAAGCAAGAACAAAACATTGGCTCATGATAGTGGAGAGCACTAGAGTTGGGAGCAATGGATCCTGTTAAAGACAACAAAGGACTGAATTTGTACTGCTGAGCTAAGTTCCAGATGGTATTACTGTTATCTGTGAGACTTACTTATTAAGATTCTTTCTTGTCCATTTGTATTCCTTTAAATATTCTTAGTAAGAATCATACTGATCTGTGTGTGCCTCTTTTTTTTTTGAACCCAAAAAGGCTCAAAATCAAACATCAAGTTTGTGTCAGCCAATAGTAGAGTCTGGCCTAATCTGGTATACTGCTTACTCACAGAGGAAGTACCTTCTAAAGTTTGTGGTACTGGGACTAGATTTTGAGAAGGCTTTTTTATTTATCTGTTTGAATTTTTGCAACAAGAATGAATTCATGTATAGTTGAAAATGAAGAAAAATATCAATTGATCCTATGTATGTTGGTCTATTTCAGTACTATTTTTTTTTCATCTGAAATATACATCTATACTTTTGCCTTTTGCTATAGCACTGTATGTTATACTGCTTTATAGCGAGTCTTTAAATTAGGTAGTGTGAGTCCTATAGTTTTTTCCTTTTTCAAAATCATTTGGGCAATTCTAGTTCCTTTGCATTCCCACATATATTTCAGAATTATCTTGCTGATTTCTACAGTAGTTCTGTTGGAATTCTAATACTGTATTGAATATATAGATACATTTGGATAGAATGAACATTTAACACGGTCTTCAAAGTCATAAAAAGACTATATCTCATTATTTAGATCTTGACTTCATTTATCAGTGTTTTGTATGTTTTGCATATAGTTTCTATACACATTTTGTTAGATCATTGCCTATTTGAGGGTTTTTTGGATTTTATAAACTGTATTTAAAATAAACTTCTAGAAAAAATGACTTCTAATTATTACTAGATTGTATAAAATTAAGATTTATTCTTTTCTGTATTACCTTGTATCCTATGATCTTACTAGTTCTAGTTTTTTGTTGCTTTTACTAATTCTTTAGGATTTTCTACTAGACAATCATGTTGTCTATGAATGTATCATGTTTTATTTCTTTCTTTCTGATCCAATATGACTTTAATTTCTTTTTCTTACATTATGGCACTGGCTAGGACCTCCATTATGAAATTGAGAGAAAAATATTACCTGTTTTACAATCTTAGGAGAAAAGTATTCAGTCTTTCACTATTAAGTATGATATAAGATGTTTTACTGTACATTATCTTCAGCAAGTTGAAGTTCTCTTTCATTTCTAATTTGCTGAGTTTTTACCAAGAATAGATGTTGAATTTTGTCAAATGTTTTCCTCTACTTTTGAAGACAATCAGATTTTTTTTTCTTTAGTATATTGATATGGTGAATTATATTGATTGAGTTATGAATATAAAATGAGTCTTGCATTCCCAGGAAAGACTCCTATTGATCACGACGTGTCTTTTATTTTATATACTGTTGGATTACTTATGCTAAAATATTGTTAAGAATATTTACAGCTATTTTGTGGGGAATAATGATCTGTATTTTTTCTTGTAATGAATTTGTCTGTTAATGCTGGTCATAGAATGAGTTTTGAAGTGAGGGCTCCTCTTTAATTTTCTGGAAGAATTTTTTGTAGGATTGGTATTTTTTTCTTTAAATATGTGCCAGAATTCCACAGTGAAACCAAATGGGCTATTAGGGGTGTGTGTGTGTGTGTGTGTGTGTGTGTGTGTGTGTGTATGTGTGTGTTTTAAAACACAAATTTAATTTCTTTCATAGATATAGTGCAATGTATGTTACTTGTTTCTTCTTGAGTGATCTTTGGTATTTGCGCCTTTTAAGGAATTAATCAATTTCACCTATACTGTCAACTGTATTTACACAAATTATTTATAACGCCCACTTATTATCTTTATCTTTGGTATCTGAGTGATGTTCCCTCTCTCATTCTTTTTTTTAATTTTTTTATTTTTACAAGTGTACCTGCAGCATATGGAAGTTCTAGGGCTAGGGGTTGACTTGGAGCCCCAGCTGCAGGCCTCCTCCACAGCCACAGCACACAGCAATGCCAGATCAAAGCTGAATCTGTAACCTACACTACAGTTTGTGTGAAAGCCAGATCCTTAACCCACTGAGGAAGACAAGGGCTAGAACACACATCCTCACAGAGACAACATCAACTTCTTAACCTGCTGAGCCACAGTGGGAACTTGGTCTCTTTCATTCTTGTTACTGAAAATTCGTGATTTTCCAGGAATTCCCATTGCGGCTCAGCAGTAACAAACCCAACTAGTATCCATGAGGCTGTGGTTTTGATCCCTGGCCCTGCTCAGTGGGTTAAGGATCCAGTGTTGCTATGAGCTGTGGTATAGTTCACAGACGCAGCTCAGATCTGGCCTTGCTATGGCTGTGGTGTAGGCCACAGCTATAGCTCTGATTCAGCCCTTATCCTGGGAACTTCCATATGCTGCAGGTACAACCCAAAAAGACAAAAAAATAAAAAAGGAAAAGAAAATTTGTGATTTTCTATTTGTTAATTGATTAGCCTAGCAATAATTTTATTAATTTTGTTGATCTCAAATAACCTGGTTTTGGTTTTACCTATTGGTTTTGTGTTTTCTATTTCATTGTTTGCTACTCTTATTTTTGCTTTCCTTTTGGATTTAGCTTTTCTTTTTAAAGATTTTTTCTCTAGTTTTGAGAACTTTCTTCTTTACCAACATAAATATGTAATATATATATATGTGTATATATATATATACACATACACACACACACACACACACACACACACATACATACGTGTATATATATATTTTTTGTCCTTTTCAGGGCCACACCTGCAGTATATGGAGGTTCCCAAGCTAGGGGTCTAATTGGAGCTACAGCTGCTGACCTACACCACAACCACAGCAATGCCAGATCCAAGCCACGTCTATGACCTACACCACTGCTCGTGGTAATGCCGGATCCTTAGCTCACTAAGCGAGGCCAGGGATCAAACCCAAAACCTCATGGTTCCTAGTCGGATTCATTTCTGCTGTGCCATCATGAGAACTCCAGTATGTAATATTATAATTTCCTTTTTAACATTGCTCTAGCTGCTTTACAAAAATTTTTTATATGCTGTGTTTTCATTTTTATTTTATTCAGAATTCATCCTAACCCTCTCTTTGATTATTTCTTAGGCTCATGGGTTCTTTGGAAGTGTTATTTGGAAGTATTTCCTTGGTTTATAAATATTTAGGGATTTTCTGAATATTTGGATATAGCTTTCTAATGTAATTTATTGTGGTCAAATAACAGACTTTGAGTTATTTAATAATTTTATGTGTAATATCATATTTATCTTTGTCTTTTGTACAAGACAAAAACATGAAAAGTGTGTTTTTCCCATTGGCTGATTGTAAGATTTTCTAATCACATTTTAGAAATATTCAGTTATGATATGATAATATAGTTTTGTTCATAAGTCTTTTGCTTGGGGTTTTTTGAACTTATTGGATCTGTGGGCTTATAATTTTCATTAAATTTGATAAATTTGTATTTATTCAAATATTATTTATTTAAAATATTCCCTTCATTTATTTCTCTCTACTCTTTCAATGACTTCAAGGACATACATCAGATCATTTGAAATTGTAATAAGTCATTGACGTTCTAGTCATTTTTTTCTATTTTTCACTTTGTGTAAATTTTGTATTATTTCTATTACCTTATATTCAAGTTCAGTAATATTTTATTCTGCAATGTCTAATCTGCTGTTAATCCCATTTTAAGAATTTGTCTTCTCAGATTTTGTATTTTTCATATCTATAAGTTCAATTGAGGCCTTTTAAAATATAATCTCTATTACTTAACTTTTTTTGTTCCCCTCTACCTTCTTAAATATAGTGATAAAGTAACTGGCTTAACATCCCCATTAATGTCTGACTAATTCTTTCATCATCTTGGTGTCATTTCTGTGTTGATTTCAAGTGACTGATATTTTCTCCTCATTATGTGTCATATTTTTCTACATCTTTGAATGGTAATTTTTGACTGGATCCCAGATATTGTGAATTTTACCTTGTTGAGTGCTGGATGTTACTGAATTTCTTTATGTAGCATTGAACTTTATTTTAATCACTTGCAAATACTTTAATAATTTTTGAGAAGAACTGAAGCAACCAAGGTCTCTGTCTTGGTTGTACTGATTTTTCTTCTTTTATTATTGGACTTCACAATTACCTGTCATGTATCTGCTTTACTTTGTGTACTTCCCACCTTTTTTTTTCCTATTATACATGGGACCTCTTGATATTATATTGACTATGAATGCCAGAAACTCCATATTAACAGCTCCACTTAAAACAGAAAGCTTGTTTCACACTGTTATTTATATCAACCCCAGAAGGAATCTGATTTGCCTTCTTAAGTCAACTGAACCAATCATTGTTTCTAGGAAGATTAAATGTTATGATTGGCCTGGCCTAATCAGAAGAAACAGGATAGGAAATATTAGTGAGTAGACAACACAACAAAATAAAACAATAGTTCTCCAAGTACTGAATCAGAATAAGATTGATATGCTCACCTATACTAGAGGATATGTTAAAAATTTCTTAGAAAGCAACTTTCCAATATGTATCAATAACCTAAAAAGTGTTTATATTTATGACCTAGAAATTCTATTTTGGGAAATTTAAGAAAATAATCAGACTTGTATACAAAGGTTCATGTAAAAGCATGTTCAGTACAGTGTAACTGATAACAAAGAAATATTGGAAATAATCTTAATGCCCAAGATTAGGTCAATGTTTAAATAAAATATAAAATATCCATAAAATAGAATATAGGGTGTCATTAAATATTACTTTAACATATTTGTATTTGATCATTTTTAATTTATTCATATTATATGAAATTTGGATTTATACAGTAAACTGTAACTACAATAAGATAACTTATGTGAGTTTAATATATGTATGTGTTATGCATATACACAAAAAGCTTTTAAGAAAAGACTAGATGGCAATACACTGACAAATGAACAGTTAATATCACATAGCAATTAACCTATGGGACAATTCTATTTTTTCTTAAAGTACTTTGTAATTTGCAAATTTTCAATAATGAACATCTATTACCTTTAAAATGCTTTCTTCCCTGATGTATATGAAAAATAACTGACTCAATATCAATTATCACTGTAGTTAAGAATAGAAGCCAATATTAAAAAAAAAAAAGAATAGAAACCAAAATATAAAAGGTACTCATCCTCTTAGTGAGACTTACTGGTTTTAAGGAATGAATACATTAAGCAGGTCCAATCAGACTTTTTACTTTACATTGATACATTCCTTACAGACCTTCTTTATATTCAAGACTAAATCTCTATTCTTGGCCAACATTTCTGCACATGTTTTTCCTGTTCATAAGGAAACTTGGAGAAAAATTGGATTATTTCAGTATAATCTTTTTCCAAGGCTAGAAATAACTTTCTATGTTGACAATCATTTTAGGTTTATATTTTTCTTAAAATATGATTAACTAGTAACTTTCTTTATGTAACCTAAATTGCATGAATTATTTTTAATTTAAAAAAATTCAAACATGTGCAAACATAGAGAATAGTAAAATTAGCCTCCATATACCAAAAAAATCCATATTCTAGAATTACCAAATTTTGATACCCCCGCTTTATCTATACTACCCTTATTTTAGTGAAATATTTTAAAGAAAATCCCAGGCATCTTGTAATTTCACCGCAATAGTATGCATCTTCAAAACCATGTATTTTTTTTTCTTAGGGCTTCACCCTCGGCATATGGAGGTTCCAAGGCTAGGGGTCAAATCCGAGCTGTAGCTGCCAACCTACCCCACAGCCTCAGCAATGCAGGGTCAAGCCGTGTCTGCAACCTACACTGAAGCTCATGGCAACACTGGATCCTTAGCTCATGGAACAATGCCAGGGATCTAACTCGCATCCTCATGGATGCTGGTCAGATTAGTTTCCCCTGAGCCACTATGGGAACTCCTCATGACACTTTATAGAACACTGCCTTTCTTTTGCCTAGCTTTGATTGCCTAAGATAATATTTATTTGAATTTATTTTGTTGAATCAGAATTTAACAAATTGTATTTAATGCAGTTTAATGTCTTTTACATTTTAATCAAGAACATTTTTCCCTTCCTTGTTTTTTTTTTTTTTCCTTTCTTGATCCTACTGACTTGTTGAAGAGTCAAGCTTAGTTATCTTATAATATATCTCATAGTCCAGATATTTTTGCTTCCCTGTGATGTTTTGAAACTTGTTCCCCTACCCCATATTTGTTTTAAATAAGAAATCATCTATTTTAGTATCAGGGTGATGGCGGCCTCATAGAATGAACTTGGGAGTGTTCCTTCCTCTGCTATTTTTTGGAAGAGTTTCAGAATAAACCCTTTTCTGAGTGTTTGATAGAATTTTCCCGTGTAGCCATCAGGTCCTGGACTTTTGTTTTTTGGAAGTTATTAAATCACATTTTCAATCTTAGTACTTGTGATTGGTCTATTCATATTTTCAATTTCTTCCTGGTTCATTTCTCCAAAGAAGGCATATGGATGGCCACAAGTATTAGCAAGAAATCTATTGAGAAGAACTTTTATTCATAAATGAGAACTATTTGGTTAATCTGAAAGTTCATATTGTTAAGTCAGGAATAATTCTCAGTCTTTTTTTTCTCTAATTATATATCTTGAAAATAAAGTTTTAGATCCCTACCTACAATAACATTTTATTTTTTGCTTCCTCTTTTCTGAGCATCATTAGGATTATGATGTGTTCAATAGAACCTTTGGTTTTTAATATATTCAATAGAATTTGTATTGTTAATGAGTTTTAAATATATATATACCTCCCCTAAGTTCACTGAGTTTAGCTGAATTGGATATTCTAGATGGTATGCCATACCTTCTATACCATGCAGACAAACCTAGTTTGTTCTTGTTTTCCTACCACAGTTAGCAATAGCACCTCCTTTCTTTCTTTAATATGTCCTTATTTAGACCATAACTAATATGATCCCTTTATATTATGGGCAGCACTACTTTATAGAACTATATCTTAAAATTCTCTACTAGAACTCCAGAAATAGTTCATATAAATTAGATAAACCCTGAAAGAGAATACTGAAAAGATAAACCCTAAAATTTGAAGGACCCTATACTGTGTTTCCAGGTATGTGCTCTGGATCCTTTCAGCCTCTGGACTCTCGAGCATTTTTAGACTGCTTGGATAGTATGTTCATCCATCAGATAGTGGAAAAGATTTGTTAATACTATCCTATGATACTTGCTATTAGAAGTGCTGCATTTCTCAAATGCCCAGCTACTCATTAAATTCAGTTCATTTTGTTCTTGCTCTACTGCTAGCCTAATGATCAGTGTGTGCCTGTGGAAAGTCAATTCAATTGCCTCAGTGCATAACAAGGGCAAAGACAGGCACAGTGTTCTTTGCTTTAAATTACAGGCCATTTTAATACTTTATCTCTAGAAAGGAAGTTCAGAACTGGTAAATTGCAACTTACATAATGTTTAAGTTGTTAAGGGTTATTTTACTATGATGCTGGTTTCTGAGAATTGATTTTTTTAATGTTAGAATTTTTGAAATTCTCTAGGGATCTTGAGTTATTTTCATAAAGATTTGCAATATTTGATAATGCTAATAGAAGCAGAGTGAGATTGATTTAGAGCTTAGACAAGACAGCAGCTCAGTTTTCTTTCATTTTTACACCTCTTCCATAAAAAGTTATCAAGTGACCCTCTAACTCTAACTTCCATCCTCCTAAATTGAATATCATGGAAAGACTGCTTTCCAATGTCATAAGAAGGGAATCAGCATCATTAAATAAGACAAGATTTGAGAAGTCCTAAAATTCATATTTCGATAGTTATCATCTTTCTAGAAGAAAATGGAAGAAAAGAAAAATATGCATTAATTAGCTAATTAATGCATTCAACAAATTTGTATTAAGAACTCATTATTTGCTAAGTATTCTTCTTGGTGCAGTGAATTTAGCAGTGACTATGAGAGCATATATGGACATTACATTTTAATAGGAGAAGACAGAAAATAAATGAAACAGAAGAATGAAGACGATAGTGGCACTCCTGGTGCTGGCCAAGATGGAGTAAGTCACTACAGTCTACTTTTCCAGTTAATTACAATAAAAACTACTGGGAAGAATACAAAAGGCAGCTGCCTGAAGATGCTGAAAAGTAAACAATGACAGAAAGTTTGTTTTTTTTTTAACTGCTTAAAAAAATTTGTCCCTCTTTCTTGCCCAGCTTTAACCCAAGGGTAAACCAAGTCCCAGAACTGCACTTTGGATGCAGAAAGCAAGAACTTTGAGAGAAACTATCTCTTTCTAGCTGGAGAGAACTAGGAAAAGGGGGGGGGCTATAAGTTCAAAATTGTGTGAAGAATCTCTGAGTTGTTTTTCTTTATTTCTTCTCTTTTATCCCTTGACCTTGCCCTGAGGCAAATCCCAGACAAGAAGCTGCATAGCTGTAGTGGCAAAGGAGGCAGCAATGTGGATACCTATAGTCCTGAGAGAAAACCTTCTCCCTGGTTAGAGGATCCTGCAAAAAGAGAACCCGTGATCCTAAGAAGTGGGAGGAGATATCTTGAGGAAAATAGAACTAAAGTAGGACTCTCCAACTTCTGTGAGTCAAGCAAGTCCCAGGGTCATTCCCAATGTTCCCCTATGCATACATGAAACAGACCCCCAAAAAACATAAAAAAGGCTTTAAGGATGGAACTGCAGTACATAATACCTAATTTCCAGACTAATCACTGAGATGTTCACTTGCAGGATAGATCTGAAGAGTATAAGAAAGGCTTTACAAACCAGACATTGGAACCATTGCCTACATAAAATGAGAAACAACTTACAATCTAAACATAACGAAGTTGATTGCCAACCAAAACAGAAACAAAATCAAAATCAATATTCTCCAGAGAATTTTAACAGGACCCAGAATCTTACAACATAATATTCAAAATCCAAGATATAGTCCCAAATTACTTGCCATATAAAGAGCTAAGAAAAGGTGGCCAATTTTGAATAAAAAAGAAAATTAACAGATCCTAATCCTAAAATGACCCAGATGATGGAATTATAAAATAAAGCCCTCAAAGCAGCTATTATAAGACCACTCCATGAGGAAAAGGTGAATACCCTTAAAATGAATGGGAAGAAAGTAGCTCTCAGCAGAGAATTATAAACTATGGGAAAAAATGGAAATTTCACAGCTGAAGACAGATCTGCTACTTACTAGGAAAAAACTGAGTCTCTTGGCAGTATGATTAGGAAGCTATTTTATGGTAAATACCATTTTCAAAATTTTCAGTTTGTAAAAGAATATTATAGTAATTTAGCCATCAAAACTGTGGAGGTGAACAGTGAGGAGGAAGGTAATGCAGTCTTAAGCGAATTGCCCTGGATTAGGCTTTAGTTTTGGACAAATTAACTTCTAGAGGCCTATTAGGCATAGACAAGAGATGTCAAGCATGGAGTTTTATGTAAAAGCATGGTGTTCAGGAATGAAGATATAAAAGGAAGAATCATTGGTATGTAGCTGTATTTAGAGAAATTGGGTTTGTTAAAATCACATAATATGAACATATATGCATAAATAAGCAGATATTCCAGGAATGAGTGCAGGGCACTCAATTAGAGGAGGCAGAACAAGGAAAGGAATCTGAGGAGGAGCCAAAGAAGAACTAGGAAGAAAGCCAAGAATAAGATGTCATGGAAAACAAATGAAGACTGAATTTCAAGAATGAGGTAGTGGTCAACCGTTTAATGATATTGAGAGGTAGCCATTGCATTTAGCAAAATGAAGGTCACTGTTGATCTTAAGAGTATATGCAGTGGAATGGTGGGAAGAAAACTTCAATTGAAGTGAGTTTGGTGAAAGACTGGGAGGTGAGGAATATTAGCTGCTATTTTAAGAAAATAGTGAATATTTGCCCAGTTTTGAGAAAATTTGCTCAAAAGTAGGGAAATGAGGAATTAACTTCAGAAAAACTTGCAGTCAAGGGAAAGCTTATATATTGCTAGAAAAGGAAGGACCCAAGTGGAAAAATTGAGATCAAGATAGAGATAGTAATTGGCTCAAAATTGGGTGGTAGCAGCCAACTTGATAATTTACTGTTAATTTCCTTTCTAATTTTTTAAAAAAAATTTGAAAAGTTAATGTATTTACTTGTATATCTTTCTGTACACTCAAACAAACTCAGAAGATTTAAGAAACACCACGGACAGTAGCATCACCATAAAGGAACAAAAGAGTCTTCTATGAGCATCTTTTAAGAGCACACAGTTAGAGTGGAGTTTATAATTCAATGGATATTTATTAACAACTGGCTATGTGAAAGGCACTGTTGGAAGTTCAAAATAAGTATAATACTCATCTTCTGTCCTCAAAGGCTATAAAATGTAGTTCTTTGTGGGGTTAATAAGATGTACAGAAATAACTCTACCATAAAAAATAAGTTAATTCCATATCATATTTGCTATTCTTGAATAGCATTTCTTTCATTCTACCTTCTGTAACAGTGAGTTGAACATCCCTTCCAATAGACTAGAGTCCATGGGGGCAAAAACTATGTCTTGCCATCTCTGTGTGTTTTCTTTTACTGACCCTCAGTATTCAGTACATGTTTGTACATAATAGAGGAACTTACTGCATTCTTATTTTGTGTTTAATTGATGAAATAAAGTTACATTGACTGAGGAATGGATAAATAGGATGTGGTACATATATACAATGGACTATTACTCAGCCATAAAAAGAATGAAATAATGCCTTTTGTAGCAACATGGATGGGCCTAGAGATTATCATAATAAGCGAAGTTAGTCAGACAGTGCAAGACAAACATCATATGATATGATTTATATGTGGAATCTAAAAAGAGGGTACAAATGAACTTATTTGCAGAACAGAACAGACTTAGAGACTTTGAAAAACTTACATTTGCCAAAGGGAACAGGTTGGGGGGAGGAAGGGATAGACTGGGGGTTTGGGATTAGCATATGCACACTGAGGTATATGGAATGATTGGCCACTGGGGACCTGCTGTATAGCACAGAGAACTCTACTCGATATTCTGTGATAATCTATGTGGGAAAAGAATCTGAAAGAGAATGGATATGTGTACATGTATAACTTTGTACATGTATAACATGAATCACTTTGTTGTACAGCAGAAATTATCAGAAACTTGTGAATCATCTATATTTTGATAAAGCTTTAAAAATATAAAAATTATAATAAACGTACAGTTAAACTGTGTTGATAGCCAGATTAAATAATATTCTTCCACTGTAACTGTAGAATTTACCAATTAGTAATTTTTAACACACTAAGAAACAATACATTTTTTTCTAGTTAAGTGGCAGACCTGTAACTAAATTCCAACACTTGACTCCAGTGAAAGATGAGAGTTAAAATATAGTTTAAGAATTTTGGAGTTCCCATTATGGCACAGCGGAAATGAATCCGACTAGGAACCATGAGGTTGCGGGTTCGATCCTTGGCCTCTATCAGTGGGTTAAGGATCTGGCATTGCCGTGAGCTGTGGTGTAGGTCACAGATGCAGCTCAGATCTGATGTGGCTGTGGTGTACGCCTGCGGCTACAGCTTCATTTAGACCACTAGTCTAGGAACCTCCATATGCCACAGGTGCGGCCCTAAAAGGACAAAAGACAAAAAATAAAAAAGAATTTCCACCATTTATATGTCTACCCACCATAATTAGTAGATCTGTTCAAAAGTCTCTGCATAGAGTCACACACTCACTGCAGACTTGTGGCATAAGTGGATGATATGTTCACAGTTCCACTTACTCACTGTAGTAGGTTTCTTCAATTAAGAATCTCGGATAATTATACTATGTTGTATACTTAAAAATCTAGTAAAAGTGTAGGGCTTGTGTTAAGTGTTCTTACCATGAATAAAATTTTTAAAAGATTAAATAAACTGTTACTCAGCAGATTGGTTAGAAAAATAGATATTCCTTTTGCTTTTTTCAAACCATTCCTCCAAACTTTCACTTGCTTCTAATCAGTCATTTCAAATTTTTCACATATCTGTTTCCTAAAACACAGAGATTCATGCCACTCATTATTTTCTATCTAATTAACTGGGGCATTTTATTATATAAAGCAATCAGTGAATGTACTGATTTTTTTTCTTCCAAAAACAGCTAAAATCCATCTCTGAATTTAGTGAAAATTATTGTTTCAGGAAGAAACTGGAAATTTATGATCAGGCTCTTCCTTAATATGACAGAACTTACTAACATGTCCTTATTTTAAGCTATACATTAAGGAAATTGTGAATTTGAAAAGGGTAAAAAATAAATGATATAAAATAAACATTATTGATATAAATTGCTAAAAAGGCAAGAAAAGTGGAGTTTCCATTGTGGTTAAGTGGGTTAAGGACGTGATGTCTCTTTGAGGATGTGGGTTTGATCCCTGGCCTGGCTCAGTGGGTAGAGGTTGTAGTGTAGTGTAGGTTGCAGATGTGGCTCAGATCCAATGTTGCCATAGCTGTGGTGTAGGCTACAGCTGCAGCTCCTGTTCAACCCCTGGCCCAGGAACTTCCATATGCTATACGAATGGCAGAAAAAGAAAAAAAAAAATGGACAAAAAGACAAAATAATGAATTTATTTGAAAAATTAAGGCAAATCTTCTCTGTGACTTTTAACTGCTCTGAGACAAAATGTGAAGATTTCTTAATCTTTTTACACAAGTTCATCTGTGAAACAGCATGCTTACTCATGGCACTCTCAGATAAGTGAATTTAAAGACATATGTTAGGAGGTGGGCAGGAGAATGGATTTGGAATCATAAGAATTCTGTTTCAAGTTGGAATCTGATGAGTTGCTATTTACATAAGAGCTTCCCGGTGCTTATTTGAGTCTTCAGTGGGGGAGGGGTAGGAATATAAGGACAAACTCCAAGGGCATAAGAACTAGAAACTCTTCTGTAGGATGCTAGCAGAAGGTTTGGGACTCGAGGAGGCAGAGGTAGTTTCCAGATGGAACTATTCAGTATGTATGAATCTGCTGCCTTTATCAAGCAAAACAAGGTTGCGGATTTTATATGTCTTTCTGGGGGATTAGTGAATAGATATGACTAGGAAGAGTCCCACAGTCCATTTAACAACGTTTATATTTAAACATTGAAGCAGAGTTGTGTTTCATATCCATGGAGTTTTCCATGACTTGAACTTTAGTAAAGTCAGAAAGAGATTCTAGGTCCATTTTTTTTTTAAGAGAACACTTGTAGCACTGTTTTTCTGTTACCTAGGGATGAGTACTTCTTCTTTCTTAAAATACCCTAAATTATCCTCTGTTCAGAAATGAAAACTATTGCAAAGAAATAGAGCATAGGAAAGGAACCAGTATGGAAATATTTTACCAAAATAGCTGGGTGGGAAATGGTTGTAACATTCATTGACAACAGCAGTCTTCCTTCTGAATAAATGTTTATTGTTGGTCTTGCAAATAATAGAATAGAATAGTTAACTAAATTTTAGGGGATTTTAAATTTTGACTGGAGGAGGCAAAGTATAATAAAACAAGCTCATGGTAGACTGTTCCAGAACATTATTGAGCATTTGCTGAGGCTTAGTGGTAACATGTACTTTTGCAAAAATGTAGTCAAAGTAGAAATAGTGATATTTAATCTTCTTTTCAAAAACCAGAATGGTGACATTTTGCCTGAACAATCATTTAATACTTAACTTACAAATTACTTGTGCTCCAAATATTCACTTATAATAGAATGGTTTGTTTCTATGGCAAAATGAGTTCTGAGTTATAATATTCTAAATGCTTGGTGCTTAGGTTTTAAAGATTTAACCAACAATATACTTGAAATGTCTACTTATAGCAATATTTCAACAATATCTAACTGCCAGTGTGATTTATTTCTATGGGTAAAGGCAGTTTGAGTTACAATTCAGGTTTTTACAAATGCTTTTGGCCAATTCTGAGAATAACAAATAGCCCAGTCTGACTAGTGTCAAGGCTTGTATAAGATGGTATTGGAAGAAACATTTTGGACATGTAGAATTGGGTGAAATTTGAGTCTTGAAGCTGAGATCAAGAGATAGACTGGTAAAATTATCTTTTAAAAAATTCCAAACTCTACCCTATATTATCTATCAAAAACCTTCTCCAAGTTTTTGTGATATATTGGTATATGTAAACAAGAGACTGCATGGAGGGCACAAAAGTATCTAGACCAGGATGATCTAGAGGGTATGACACTAGAGACAGGATGACAGCTCTAGTCTGCTAATTTTAGGAGACCAGGATTTTGTGTATCTTGTTCATGACTAAAAATCCAGCATCCAGCATTGTTCAGCAAATAATCTCTGCGAAAAAGAACTTGCGGACTGAATAGGTTTGAGACTTGTCCAATGAAGAGGTGGAGAAAAGAGAATCAAAGGGAAAATTCCAGAGTTCTGAGCCAGGATGTCTTTAATTCAGTGGGTCTCATTTCTGAGAATCCCACCTACTGGGGAATATAGAATATGAGGCCCTTGGTTGAGAGCAAAACCCACCCAAGTCCCATGAAAAATATTAAGTGGATGGCTTGAGCTGTAATTTGAGGAACCTGGCACTTTCTGTCCATGACTCATGATGTTCTTGTCTAGTGACATAATATAGTACTGTTTTTAGTTTCTGAAAATTAAATATAAAATGATACAAAGTACTTTAGAACTGTGTCTCTATGATAAATTAAAGAGAACTCCAAAATAGCTGGTCATTTTAGTAAATTGCATATAAAATTCAATAATGCTAAATATGTGGAATGGTATAGACCAGCAAATAATTAAAATTGGGTTAAAAGTTAACAAGTGCTTCAGCATCAAACACAATGCAGATATTTCTATTTGGAACTATCAGTATAAATAAGTAAGTTAGAAACTTTTAGTGTCCTTTACATGCCATAGTAGGAAAGAAAACAAGATTCTCAAACTTTCAAGTAGAAATGTAAAATTTTGAGGGAGGAGGCTATAATAGATCCAGTTCATTTCTTTGAAACCTTATTTTCTTTTACTTAAATATGTTTATCAAGATGCTTGTAACTGTAATTATAAGTAGCTAAAACAGTAAGGACATTATACTATCTCACTTAAGAAACAGGAAGCCATGAGCTGCTGAGAATTGGTTCATTAAGAGACTCTATAATGAGAGCAAGAATCCAAGTTCATTCTTTCTCTTCTGCCATCCTTGGTAATTTGGTTACCTGTGTTTGCAAAATGGTTGTGGCATTTTGTGATCCAGGCATGGCATTCTCACATATTTAAGTTTCTCAAATCCTTTTCTGTAAGCAAGTAAACTTATCCCAGAACATCTACTTTTACTTTTCTCTGAGAAGAGAAATAGGATTACCTTGATTGGCTTCGACTAATCACAGTGCCTTGATAGTGGAGAAGGCCATCCCTGAGGCATTTGGCCACCCAAGAGCTGAATAAAATAGGGAATGGGTAACAAGGAATAAGGAGAGAATATTTGCTGGATAGGCAAAAATAGATGAGATTGCATATTGTGTTAACTATGCAGATGTTTTACTAGGCATTGGCTCCCTTTTTTAAAGGACTGAGGCTAGCATAATATTTTTATTAGTGTGGGTATGCCTGAAAAGCTTTTAAGTTACATATCCACCAGTTATTAAGCAGAGTACCCAAGCCAAAGGGGAAAAAAAAGACTTCCTTAAGTATCTTAAGGGGACTCCCCCATTTTAATGAATATAAATGCTGGTATTTAGAATTGAGGAAGGATGAATTTGAATGGTTTATATGACTTAACCTTAGTGATGCCTGTCAATTCCAGTGGGTTTTTGTTTTGTTCTTTCTTGATAGACTGATCAATTTATTGATAAGATTGAAATTAATCTGGATTTGCTTTTTAGCATATATGAAATCAGTGTGATGATAAATTTTTAAATGTAAGCAGTGAATTTGGCATTAGGTCAAGAGCATGGTTTGTGCTCAAGCAATTGGAAATAGCAAAAACTGCTGTATCACTGTTTATTCTTTTATTCTTCTTTCTTGCTCTCACCACTACCAAATCTTTTAAAAAAAGAGTAAAGTACCAATCTAGCAGTAGTGTAGCCGCTTGATACTGATTTTGATTTATATGTTAAACAAATAAACTGTGAGAGGAGAAAGTGAAATTTCTCTTGTTTCCAGAAAGTTTCACATGCTCCATTCAGGATGGCCTTATGTAGAACTAGCAAAAACTTTCATACATATTTGACCTCTATAAATCCCTGTATTTATCAAAATACCTTCCTTCACAGGACTTCTATTGCACTGCTCTTCTTTCTTCCTTTGTCTTAATCTTTTGCAATTAGGGAATTCTTTATTCAGATTTCTATTTATATATTGTTCCCTTACAACTTAAGGGAAAATATAAAAATGAGAAGGGAAGGAAGTAGTCAAAAAGGAATGAAGATTGAAAGTATTTGACCCAGAGGAACAGAGAAGATAATCAGATAATCCTAGTGTCATAAGTAAGAGGAATAGTAGGGATGATGTAGTTGATCCAAATCTTTTAGTTTACAGGTGAGGAGGGTGATATTTAGAGGGGGCAAATGACTTACACATCTAATTTGCAAAAGATCTGGTACAAGAACTCAGGTCAACATATCTCTGAGGCATCTATTTCACTTTCCTTACTAACCACCAAAGACTTTCTGAGTATTCAATACTTATCATTACTGCAGTAGCATCTGAGCTTTTATAGAGGCAGCCCCTCTGCATGAAAAAGCAACAGCTGCAGGAATCTAACACCAGCAAGCAAAAATGCAATGCAGTAACCAAGCCTAGAAGGAGTCCTTTCTCTAGCAAAGTTCCTTGGCAGGCTGCAGAATTAGCTAGTGGGAATGAGTCATCAATTGACATTGGTGAATAAATTGCCACCTATAGATTTTCTTTTATCTTTCCCTTCTTTTTATTTTAGCTGATTCACTCATTATCTTTTTATACTCATAGTGGGACAATGACATAATATCTGCCTTATTAATGTCTTTTTCATACCTGAAGTGTCAAGATCATCACAAATAAATTTCTATTATTCCCAGAAAAGAGTTAGAAAAAAATAGAAAGCAAAAATTTCAAGTGAAAATCTGAATGAAAATAAACAACATCTTGTGATTATTACAATACAAGTAGCACTACTCATGTATTTTAAATTGTCAGGTACAGGAGAAAAAAAAATTCTTACATATATTTTAGAGCAACAATAATAAAAATGTGTTTCATTTTCTTTTCTGTAAGAAGACTTACTGATCTTTTAAAAATGTGTTTACCAAAATTATAAATAAAACTTAATTAATAGCTATTAGCTCTAAATTTCAGTTTTATTTTATACAATGTCTAGCATTGTTCACCAAGGTAAAGAGGCTACCTATTGTATAGAGGAGTATGCATTCTCCTTAGGGTTTTAATAGCCATTACAACTCTCAGCCTCTGAAATTTCTATGGGCATTATGCTTATTTATAGATCCAGGTCCAAAATTTATAGCAGAAGTTCTCACATCCTAGAGCAACCAAAGCTCTTAATATACAGGGTGTCTGAGAATTACTTTCTTTGTAGGTTCTACCAGCTAGCTAAGAATTTCCAAGGAGGTTTCAGTGGGCTTGCTAGTATTGTGGAGCTAATCTCCCCTTACTTAAGCAAGATTTCTGAGAAGCCATGCTGTTTAGAGAGAAGAAGAAAAACAATGTAATAAGTAACTAAAGGCAAGGCAAAAAAACTTGATGAACATAATTGAATCATTTAGCTATAAATTATCAGAATTAGTTTAGATGTGAAACAGGTTGGCAAGATCGCTATCTCATTAAATGTATGAAACAGCAAATGTATTGAAACCGATTTTATTAAAAAATTGAATCTACACTTGAATAACAAGTAATTTCAAGGCAAATAATTGTAGGGCCCCATGAATTGAAACTTACATAATGCATGTCTTTAGAAATGGTCCTGGCTGGAAATTCACATTGCCCATTTTAGTAATATTCCTAACCTTGAGATTTATTGTTATTGATGAAGGCTATGGACTACCACATCATATCTTTTAGAACAACTGTGTATAAAAAAGGAATTTGAGCTGAATGAACCATGAATCAGTTAATACCACAAGCAAGACCTTGATTCCATATGTTAAGTTACACATGTAGAAATCTGCATTGTCAAATAGCCATGCCCTGCCTTAAATGCCCAAATTTAGAGAATAATTCATTGTCACTTAAATTCTAATTTACATCAGTTTTGATTACAGAAAAATAAACAAAGCAGTGAACCCATTAGAAGGATTACATTGGATTGTGAACTTCTGCAGAGTTGATTTCAAAAGGCAGAACTGATTTTCGTTTGGCTGTAAATTTCTGCCTTCTGCTTGGCTTGAGCCTGATGTTAACTGTTAATTCTTTTGCTATTGGCTCTCTTTTATAATGTACTTGACACCTGGGTTCATTTTGAATGTGTTTAAATGATATTCCACAATTGAACTAATTATTTCTGGTAATTTGTTGGAAGAGTGACCTGTTTGCTTGCAGAGATGCAGTATTTGTAGATGGGTCATGAGGAATAACTTTTCAATCTATAGTGAAAAGCATAGAGACATTAAATGATAGACTCTTATATGGGAGAAAACAGTCACAGACAATAACTAGAAGGATCAGCACTTTTTAATGCGTTCCCTTTCCTTTGGCTCCTCAGAGAGAGTATTTCAGTTAGATATTACCAACATTAAAATCATTACCCAGTATAAGGGCAGATGGCTGGCCGATAATTGTTTATAGGGACAGATGGCAGTTCCTTGTACCCTCTTTCTAGTTTCTGTGTTTTTAAAGCTCAGCAGTTGCAATGTGAAGCCTTCATAGGACCATAAAATACAAACCACTTTAAATAACTCTGAACCAGGATTTTGACTGATGTGCTTAAAAGAAAGAGTCACAGTTTGAAACTCAATCTGCAGAAAAATGCTAGGTGTATGGCCCTGCAGGTTATAATTTATATGAATAGCAGGCTAATTTCAGCTAAGTCTAAACACAGACACACAAACTGGCATCAGTAATATAAAGAATTGAACCCAATCAAGAATTTTTACCCTAAATCAGACAAAGACAAAATTTTGGCAAATACTCAATAATCAACAACCAGCATATATTGAGTACTTAGCTAGTCTTCACAAGGGCTACCAAAGAAGTTTCAGGCCTTTTCTCAACCTTAGTTAGCTGACAGTCTACATAGGGAGCAAAATGATACCCAGAGAGAGATCATTTCAATACAAGGCAGAGGATGCTAAATGCAAGTCACACAGACAGTAGCAGTAGAGTGACCACTGTAAACATGAGCACTTAATAGGAATGAGTAGGCTCAAGAGCAAGGAAAGGATCGGTGGTGGTTTTGCAGGTGGAAATAATGGTATAAGAAAGACATAGATGTAAAGACACAGACCTAGCCTGAAAATACTGTATTCTTGCTTATTGCACAATATTTTTCTTTCTTTCACCTATTACAGTCTCTTCTTATAGTGTGGTATGGGGTGGTAAACAATGTGCCTCCTTGATTAATGTAAAAGAATAGTATAAAGGAATAAAATAGCTGAGCTTGAATCTGTGGGAATTGAATTCTAGGTTTATAGATTTTAGACACTGTCCTTAAAATAATTGGGAGTGCCACTGAAGATTTTTGAGAAAATATGATGTGTGCAGATACTATTTTCAGAAGAATTTGTCTGCTAGTATTTTGCAAAGTGGACTTGAAAGGGAGAACCTGGATAGAGCTATACTTCAGACTAAAGATAAATCTCTAAAATAGAGTAGACAGCATGGGCAAGAAAAAGAAGGTGATAGCCATTGTGAAGAAAGAGTCAACATAATGTTAGGATTGGCTACACACTAACAGCCAAAATGGAGGGCAGGAGATCAAATATTTACAACTTGAGTGATGAGGAAAATGATTTTCTTTTACAGTAACAGAAATAAGAAAGACTGAGAAGAGAGGGTGTAATCGTACATTTGAATTTATTTATTTACATATTTGGCTGCACCCATAGCATGCAGAAGTTCCCAGGCCAGGTATCAAATCTGCACCACAGCAGTGACAACACTGAATCCTTAGCCCCTAGGCCACCAGGGAACTCTTGAATTTATTTTTGATGTTCTTTTAGACATCAGGGTGGAGATGTGCAGAACTCAGGAGGAGATAATTTGTAGAAAAGACAATATAGGGGAGTAACTGCTGAAATGGTAAAAGTGGATGATCTCACTAAGGGAGAAGTTTATAAAGGAAATAGTAGTATAATGAGGACCAAAGCTTGGAGGCAATATCCAGATTTCAAAACTAAATGTTAAATGTCTGTTTTCAAAACAATTTTAACTATTTCTGTCTCTCTTTTGTGTGTATGTGCATGTGTGTGTGTCTGTGTCTGCCCCAATTGTGCATGAATCTTGTGGTATCTGCAGATGAAAGCTTATGTTTGTATGCTTGGTGAATATAGAATCTTTTTTCTTTTTCTTATTTTATTATCCTTTGAAATAATGGCATAAAGTCTGCAGAAAAAGCATTCCCTTGACTGAATGTTATATTCAGAAGAAGCTTCCAAAAAGAAATAAACAACAACAACCCACAGCAAATAAAAATACCTAAGTGTTTCCTTGCATCAGCAGAAAAGTATAGTTTTGATTCAACTAAATTTTTTTTCTGCGTTTCAAATGAAGCCAGTGCAGTAGTAGTAATGTTATGTCAAGGGGTTTATTTTCCCTAAATGGTTCTTGTCAGGGTCTAAAATAATAATAATTTTTATGGTGATTTTGTGTGACTCTTATTTGTTTTCAAAGTAGTTTAATTCTGTCTCAAATCCCCAGAGTTATTGCCAGATATCAAATTCGGGATATATACACAACCTCTTCCTCCCCAAAAATCACAGAGAGACTTGGTATATTTTAGAATCTTCTGCTCTGTAGTCAGATGTGTTATCCATTGCACCACTGGCCCTCTATTTTAAGCTTTGGAACTGAACACATTGGAGGAGAAATAACTTAATAGCACTGTAGACTTCTTGACATGGAGGATGCTATTTGTTTAATTGGCCCTGACCCAAAATGATACACAGTATTTGAATTGGAGTAGGGAGTAAGAAACAGAATGGACTCTATTATTTTATTTAAATGCAGGCATTATATAGAGTTTGGAAGGACATTAGTTATCATGTCATCCAGTTTTCACCTCGCTTATATCTAAGCAAGCAGATACAAACTTACATTTGATTATTCCAAGTAATAGAGAATCCCTCTGTGTAAGTCCTAGCCCATTCTATTTTCAGAAAACTGAGCAGAAGGAAGTTCTTGACTATGTTGAGCTGAAATCAATACTTCAACTATGAGTGATGGTTTGATTTTATAGAGAGAAAAAATATCAGAACGTTTTGTACTTGTTCAGTTTTCTTTTAAATTTGGGCTATGTGTCATTTATCTGTGCCCTCTTATCAGCCTGTGCTTATTGTTATAAAAGATTTGCTTAGCAATCAGGTAATAATGATGCTGAAGAGATACATGGACAGTAGACTGTGAGTTCTTTTGATTGTAGGATTTATAGATAACTCTTCATTGCATCCCCTGTAGATAGCAGCTAGCACTGTGCCTGGCACATAGCAGGTACTCAGTAAATGTTTAATGAAAGGAGGAAGGGAGGAAGAAAGGAGAGGAGAGGGAAGGGAAAAAGTATATGGGAGAATGATTATATTATCTTCACCAATTTTGATCTTTAATATGGCAGAATAATTGCATGTAATGTGTCTTGGTTGATATACTTTGGTACTTATAGATGTATATATATATTTATTAAATAAATATAAATTTGTTGTTCTTATAGGGCTTCCAATCTATCTCTATCACTGTATGCAGATGACATGATACTATATATAGAAAACCCTAAGGACTCAACCCAAAAACTACTTGAACTGATTAATAAATTCAGCAAAGTAGCAGGATATAAGATTAACATTCAGAAGTCAGTCGCATTTCTGTATACCAGCAATGAAATATTAGAAAAGGAATACAAAAATCCAATATCTCTAAAATTGCACTCCAAAAAGTCAAATACCTGGGAATATACCTGACCAAGGAGGTAAAAGACTTATATTCTGAGAGCTATAAAACATTAGTCAAGGAAATCAAAGAAGATGTAAGGAAATGGAAAGCTATTTCATGCTCCTGGGTTGGAAGAATTAATATTGTAAAAATGGCCATACTACCCAAAGCAATCTACAGATTCAATACAATCCCTATCAAATCACCCATGACATTTTTCACAGAACTAAAATTAACAGTCCAAAAATTTATGTGGAAGCACAAAAAACACAGAATTGCCAAAGCAATCCTGAGAAACAAAAAACAAGCAGGAAGCATAACTCTTCCAGATTACAGGCAATATTACAAAGCCACAGTCATCAAGACAGTATAGTACTAGTACCATAACAGACCAGAGAACAGAGAATAGAGAACCCAAAAATAAACCCAGACAAAGGAGGCAAGAACTTCAAATGGGAAAAAGACAGTCTATTCAGCAAGTATTGCTGGGAAACCTGGACAGCTGCGTGCAAATCAATGAAACTAGAACACACCCTCATACTATGCATGAAAATAAACTCAAAATTGCTTAAAGACTTTTAAATATAAGACAAGACACCATCCAACTCCTGGAAGAGAACATAAGTAAAACACTCTCTGACATCAACATCATGAATATTATCTCAGGCCAGTCTCCCAAAGCAGCAGAAATAAGAACAAAAATAAACCAATGGGACCTAATCAAACTGACAAGCTTTTGCACATCCAAGGAAACCAAAAGGAAAACAAAAAGACAACTTGCAGAATGGGAGAAAATAGTTTCAATTTTGGAACTGACAAGGCCATAATCTCTAGAATATACAAGCAAGTTATACAACTCAACAGTAAAAAGCCAACAACCCAATGGAAAAATGGGCAAAGACCTGAACAGACATTTTTCCAAGGAAGAGGTACAGATGGCCAACAAGCACATGAAACAATGCTCAACATCCCAAATTGTTAGAGAAATGCCAATCAAAACTACCTTGAGATACCACTTCACACCAGTCAGAATGGCCATCATTCATAAGTCCACAAATAGCAAATGCTAGAGAGGGTGTGGAGAAAAGGGAATCCTCCTGCAGTGTTGGGGGGAATGTAAGCTGGTAGAGCCACTATGGAGAACAATATGGAGGGACCTTAGAAATCTATACATAGGACTACCATACGACCCAGCAATCCTCCTCTTGGGCATATATCCAGACAAAACTTTCCTTGAAAAAGGCACATGGACCCCTATGTTCATTGCAGCGCTATTCACAGTAGCCAAGACATGAAAACAACCCAATTGTCCATTAAGAGATGATTGGATGAGGAAGATGTGGTATATATACACAATGGAATACTACTCAGCCATAAAAAAGAAAAAAATAATGCCATTTGCAGCAACATGGATGGAACTAGAGACTCTCATATGGAGTGAAGTAAGTCAGAAAGAGAAAGACAAATATCATATGATATCACTTATATCTGGAATCTAATATATGGCACACATGAACCTTTCCACAGGGAAAAAACTCACGGACTTGGAGAATAGACTTGTGGTTGCCAAGGGGGAGGGTGAGGGAGTGGGATGGATGGGGTGCTTGGAGTTAATAGATGCAGGCTATTGCCTTTGGAATGGATTAGGAATGAGATGCTGCTATGTAGCCCTGGGAGCTATGTCTAGTCGCTTATGATGGAGCATGATAATGTGAGGAGAAAAGAATGTATACATGTTATGTGTAACTGGGTCACCATGCTGTACAGTCAAAAAATAATAATAATGTATTGGGGAAATAAAAAAAAAATATTTTGCAAGCAAAAAAAAATCAATTCTAACCGATAAAAAAAATTTAAAATATAAACTTATCTTGATCTTCTGTACACAGGGATATATTTTTCTTTAAATGACAGGTCTTCGTATTAACAAAACAATCTCTTGAAGTGCCTGAAATTTACCTTTTGGGTCCTGTCACCAAATCTCACTACCATTATTCCACCTGAATGTACCTGATCCTAAGCTAGTGACCTGAGGGAAGATTTTGAAAGAAATCTTAGCAGTTCATCATGATGCCATGAATCTTGATGGGATTACTCTGATGTTAACAAACACATTGAAGGTCTCTGTTACAATACAGCTGTGTTCTTTAAAAAGGAAAATGTGAAGATTTAATCACCAAGTTAAAAGTAATTGGATCCTTATTTTCAGTCTCCTAAAAACAATGTTAAGGAATATGATAATACCTCCCTGAGTTGGTGGAACTTTGACATATCTTTGTATAGATGGGGAGGGCTATGTTAAGGAAGGATACGGAAGCTAACTCCTACAGGATTATCATGACTGACTTGATTTTCATATTGACATAAGTTTTCATTGTCATATATCAATCCAAAGATGGTAGAAATGCTTATTAGATTTATATATTGATCCCATTTGATGTCCTCATGAACAGAGGAAGTTACTTTAAGTATGATGGAGAACCACATTAGCCAGCAAGAGAAGGTATTAAAATCCCTCTTTGCTATGTTAACCAGTACAGTAGAAAGAGGTATCTTCAGGACATTGTGCTGGTGAGAAAAATCAACCAGGAAGCCATCCACTTCAGGAGGTTTAAAAATTTAGTACATAGGGAATAGTGCAGGCAGTCTCTTTTGTAGCAAATACTTTAAGGTCACATAAAATGATAAGGATATTGGATATTGGGTAGAGTATTAGGAATAGGAACCAAAGTGGTGGAATAGATGGCATCTGGGTATACATGTAAAAAGAATGCAAAAAAAAACAAAAAAAGAGCTTTGTTGGAGCAGAATAAGCAAAGTCATGCCATGGAGTATTTAATCATGTCCAAGTATAATGTGATTTTTCACCAAGTACACACATACACACACTCCCTCCTATATATAACCCCTTCCCAGTCTATGTATACACATGTGCACCTCCAATCCAACCAACTCAACCATACTATAAAGTCTTCATGTGTATATATGTATATGCAAGTGTGTGTGACAAATATGTTTGAAACCACTTTTGAGAAGAAAATCATGAAAAAAATGGCCTAATTCAGTCTTCAGCTGGTAGGATTCCTTTTCCTTTTCATTGTTGTCACACCAGCAATTATTGTGCTTGTTGTGTACTAGGCACCTTTTCATATATGAACTTATTTCATTATGACATCAGTTTGTGAGGTAGATACTATTATTATTTTCCATTTCAGAGATGAACAAACATGATTGCATTTCCATGTTTATCTCTGAAGTGCTATTCTGCCATCCTACTTTGGTTATTATGTCATCAATTCTTGGGATGTTCAGGATGCCCTTTGGAGCCTTGCTAGGGAAAGAGGCCAACTCAATCAAGACATATGGGGTGAACCTAACCATTAGTTAACCCGTGTCTTCTTGCCTTTTCAAAGTACTATATAATTTCCCACCAAGTAGTCTCAAAAGTGAAATTTGCTTCCTCCTTTGGTGACATAGAACCTACCTATTTTTTTGTCTTTCCTCTTTCTCCTCTCAGAGTCCAGAGCATATGTTCTCTCCTCTATTTTCCTAGGCACGTCAATGAGGTATACATTGTTGCATATTGAAGAACCTATGTTAAGGAATTTTTCACCACATTTTAACCTCTTCTTCTGCTTGGTATATCTCCAACTGTCACCTTAGCAATTGTCCCATAGGTTTTAATGAGGTAGCAAACTCTAATAACAACAATGCCTATATTAAGATAGAAGATGACCTTTCCAATTTGGAACTGACATAAAGCATTCATCCTATATTTCAGCTAAAAATAATGCAGGGCAAGAAAAGTGCCTACAGGAGCCCAAATTTTGAGAAGCAGCTAACTCTACTGCCTTTCTTGTTACATTTCAGAAGCACTGGATCACTGGAAATAGTAATAAAATCCATCCAAATTGCTGTAATCCCAAAATACTAAATTTGAAGCTTGTAATAATTAAAACCTGTGAAACATTGGGCATGGTCAAAAGGCAAATTTGGGGGATTGAAAACAGCCTTAGAGATCCCATAGTTCAATGGCTTCAATTTCCTTCTTTGTATAATAAGAGAAAGAAAAGGACCCTGTCTTATTTATCTTTGTCACTGGGACACCTGGCATCATGCCTTCCACAGTTGGTATTCACTACATGTCTGTGGAGCTGTTTTATACTGAGAATTGTGGGTGACCTACCCAAGAATACATAGCTATTAACAGGGCAGACCCAGATTAGAACACTTATTTTATACCTGTGACCTATGTTTCTAGCCACTTAGAACAAGACAGGTCACGTTTTGAATCCCTAGAACATTACCCTACATAGCAAGATGGCTATTAAGGTGGATATTAGTCCTGCCCTCTGAAAATTGCAGTGGTAAGAGAAGTTGGGGCATTTACTTCTAGCCCCTCCTCTTAGCTTTGTTTTCAAAATGGAAAGGCCTCATGACTCTTCAAATCCATAGCTGTGAGACTTAATTTCTTTTCTTCAGGGATAAGCAGTTTTAAAAATGTATGAACATAAGCAAATTTGTCCAGAGAGGACAATGTCCTCATATTCCCATTCCCTAGGAGTTCAAACAGGTAAAATACAGCTCTTCATTTTAGCCGTAATTAATTACTTTGAAGTATTACCTATTTCACCTGAGGGACCACACAGAAAGCGTAGAAAGCAGGCCAAGTTATAACGAGGCATCGTTCCTAGCATATTCCAAGCAGCAAGTGACACTTAAGGGAATAGCCATACAGCTTCAGTCAAACAGTGTGTTCTCTTGGGTTAATATTATGGGAATTACTAACTTCTGAATTGCGTCTAGGAGGAGTCTTGGTATATGACAGGACCCATATGGTCAAGTGGAAAGTAAAGCCAATAAATTACCAAGCAGCACACATGATTAAGGAGTGGAGCTAGGAAAGAAGAGATTTGAGGTGTTTTGAATCTGTGGTCAGCACAGAGATAAATTAAGCAACATAAAAAGATAACCAAAAGCCCATGTGCAACAGTCTTGGCCTGCCCCTAAGCCTTGTCAGCTGCAGTCCTGAGAATTATCCACTAACATCGGGATCAGCAATGCTCAGTGCTTGAGCCAGTTCTGACAAAAGTAGCCAGAAAGTCAATAATAGAGCCTTAGGTGCCAGGTATTATTCAAAAATCTAGTAAAGATGAACTTTTTTAATCCTTACAACAACCCCTTGAGGTAGAGACTATTACCCATTTCATAGAGGAGTAAACCAAAATACAAACATGTTAAATCATTTGCCCAATTGTCTTAGTTAGGATCATTCTAGCTGTTATCAATAAGTGCTCCCAAAACTCAGGATTTAACCAAATAGAAATTTATTTCTTGCACACAAAATTTTGCACATCTTGTAAATGGCAAAGTACCTTACTCAAAGTTAATTGCCTCATAATTAATTTTCCAATTCACCATTATTATTGCAAAACAGATCCTTTAACCCCTACATGTTAGGGGAATGACTGGTTACATCCCTGAAATAGAGAATGAATACATCACCTCTATGGTTGTAGTAATGGTGAGATAACAAAAGTGTTTAAATTGGTATTATAACGATGTAGATTTAAAAATTAGTTTTAAGATCAAAAGTAAAACATGCCCTGATAATAAGATCTTTAAACATACCAGGCATATTGAAGTCCTTCACATATACTTTTCACTTAACTCACAATCCCCCACTTGAGGTAGTACTACTATTGCCATTTTAAAATTTTTGTGAATGCATTCCTTTCCTTATTAATTTTAATGTCCTTATTGTAAAATAAAACAGATTATGAAAACACATTGAACAAACATATGGTGTGATGAGTTAATATAAACTAAACACATGTGTACCCAACTCAAGAAACAGAATTGTAGCAGCCACTCCAAAGCCCTTCCATTTTCCCTATCAGTTCAAACTCCTCTCCCTTTCCTTTCTAAAGTAACTTATATCTTGGTTTTATAGTAATCCTTTCCTTGTATTTATTTATAGCTGTGTCTATTTTTTATGAAATTTGTTATATTTTAAGATTTTATTTTAATCTAAAGATTCCCCTTCCAACTCTTTGCTTTATTAATTATTGGATGAAGAACCCAAAGAATATGTCACATGTTCATGGTGTTCTTCTGTCTTAAGCATGTTCCTCTATCTTAGTATTTCCTGCAGATTGTCAGGTGAAGCCTGCATCAAACTCAAGTTTGTTCTCTTTAGTAAACTACGGGCAGAGTTGTCTTCTTAAATCATGAGACATAAATGTTTGGTTCCATCTCTTTTTGTGATTTTAGCAACTGTTACTGCTCAATGCCTAGATCAAGTAATTAATAAGGGATTGAAAAATGGTAAAAATTCTAATTCTGTTATTTCTTTTTCTTTCTTTCTTTTTTTTTTTTTTTTTTTTTTTTTTTTTGCTTTTTTAGGGCCGCACCCATGGCATATGGATGTTCCCGGGCTAGGGGTCTAATTGGAGCTGTAGCCGCCAGCCTTTGACAGAGCTACAGCAACACGGGATCCAAGCCGCATCTGCGACCTACACCATAGCTCACGGCAAAGCCAGATCCTTAACCCACTGAGCAAGGCCAGGGATCAAACCCACAACTTCATGGTTCCTAGTCGGATTCATTAAAAACACTGAGCCACGATGGGAACTCATAATTCTGTTATTTCTTAAAGATAGTAAATTTATAAATAGATGTGTGTTCTCATCTACTAGTTGATTAATGAGGAGTAAAATTCACATGGAAGAAAGAGGCAGGATAAATGCATTATCTTTCCTTTTATTTACCCAGTTCAGTATAAAGAAAGGTGAATTTCCAAAGGTAAATAGTTCATTTATTGTTTAATATTATTAAGTATTCATGGATTTAACATATTTAACAGATTTCAATCCATTTGTTGTATATAAAGATATATATATAAACAACATAAAATTTATAATTTTGTGTTCAATGTCATTACATTCACAATGTTGTATAATCATCATCACTGTCTACTTTGTAGTTGTATGTGTGTTTTTATCTTGACAGAGTGTTTGATTGTGTCAAATGCTTTTTTTTCCATCAATTGAAAAAAATCATGTGTTTTTTTCCCAGTTCTATAACGTAGCATATTACATTGATTTTCTTTTGTTGAATGACCCTTGTCTTCCTGTGAGAAATCCCACTTGGTTATGGTGTGTCATCCTTTAAATATACTCTTGGCATCAGTTTCTAGTGTTTTGTTGAGAATTTTTGCATCCATAGTCATAAGGAATACTGGTCTATAACTTTGTTTTGAGGTGTGATGTCTTTTTCTGGCTTTGTTATAAAGCTAATAAGCAATTAGTCCCTTTTCTTTTACATTTTGTAAGAATTTGAGGAGAATTGGGCTTTTTCCTCTTTAAATATTTGGTAGAAATTACATGTGAAACCATCTGGTCTTTGTTGAGATATTTTTGGCTAATGATTTAATCTCTTTACTTATTAAAGAACTGTCTTATCAGTGAATCGAGCCTTCTATAAATATATAATGTCCTTTGTCTCTTGTAACAGTTTTGGACTTGAAGTCAATTTGTCTGATATTAGTATAGGCACCCTAACTCTCTTTTGGTTACTATTTGCATAGAAAGTCTTTTTCCTTTCTTCTACTTTTAAGATATTTGTGTCTTTGAATCTCTTATAAATAGCATGTAGTTGGATCATGTTTTTTCTTTCATTCTGCTAATCTTTGTCTTTTTTGATAGTTTAAACTATTTACATTTAGATTAATTACTGATAAGAATGGACTTCTGTCATTTTACTATTTATTTTCTGTCTCATTCATTTTTTGTTGCTCATATCCTCCCTTGCTAGCTTTATTTTAGTTGATTTTTGGTTGTTGTTTAGTCTTTTGATTCTCTTCTCATGTCCTTTTGTATATATATTTTAATGTGACTCCTTTGTGGTTACTAATGGGATTTACATCAAACATCTTAAAATTTACCAATGTAGTTTTAATAACCTGCCTTCGGAAGCATACAAAGAGTTTTCTCCTATATAGCTTTGATAGGGATAGAGTAGGCACAGGTGGTTGTAGAAGTCCCAATAGGGGATCATGGATAAAGAGGGAAACCTGGGGGATGTTGGAGGACTGCTCTAAGTTCAAGAAAGGTGTCAGAACAAGGCAGACTTGCTTAACTAGTAGAGGTGAGAAAATTGCCTCAGGTCATTGGGTGGGGCATGGGATGAGGCCTGCATTCAGATTCAGACCAAGGGCAAGAGTTTTAAGACCACCCTTCAGCTGATTTGAATACACACCTTACTGGAACTAGGGAGGAGCTACTACTCCTGGAAAGGAAGAGGTGGGCCTTTCCAACCCCCACTCCCCTTGGATGATGAAACTGGCCCACCAGATCCTCAGATCCTCGGGCAGAGTTTCCTTGCCTGGCTGCTTGCATCTCTTACAAGCGTCCTAGCGTAATAAATCTGTTTCTTACCTATCACTTTGTCTCTTGCTGAATTCCTTCCGCATGGAGGCATAAAGAACCTGAACCTTAGTGAGTCCAGACACAGGGTGAGTAACTCGAATTTAAAACTGTGTGTTTATGTCCCAATCTACCTTTAGGTTGGGTTTGAGTCCAGGCATGTGGGTTCAAGTTCCAATTTGGGTTTTGGCTGAGCTCAAGTCCTGGCACGTGGGTTCAAGTCCCAGTCTGTGTTCTGGCTAGGTTAAGGCCATTAGTGCTGTCATTTTTAGCTTCATCCTCCCTCCCTTTATGTTGTCACACATTATATCTTTATATGTTATATAGACAATAATATAGATTTATAATTGTTTTACACCTTTGTCTTTAAATCTTCTAGGATATAATAAGTGAAGTTATAACCCCCAAATAAAATAATACTGGCTTTTATATTTACTTGTGTTTTTACCTCTACCATAGTTCTATTACTTCATACAACTTTGAATTACCATCTAGTAACTCTTCTTTTCAATCCGAAGGAATCCCCTTCGCATTTCTTATATAGCACATCTAATAGTAGGAAATTCCCCCAGCTTTTGTTTATCTTGGAATGTCTTAATTTCTTTCTAATTTTTGAAGGACAATTTCACAAGATATATAATTCTTGATTGACATTTTTCTTCTTTCAGTACATTAAATACATCATCCTCTGTCTTCTGGCCTTCATGATTCATGTGAGAAACAAACTATTCCCTTATTGAGAATCCCTTGTATGTGATGAGTCGCTTCTCTCTTGCTGCTTTCAAGATTCTCTTTTTCTTTGGCTTTCAACAGTTTGATTGTAATACATTGGTCTGGATCTCTGAGTTTATCCTATGTGAAGTTTATTGACATTCTTGGATTTATAAACTCATATCTCTCATGAAATTTGGGAAGTTTTTGGCCATTATTTCTGCATATATTCTTTTTCTTCCCCTTTTCTTTCCTCTCTTTCTGGGACTCACATGATGTGTATGTTGTCCTTTTTGATGATGTTCCACAGGTCTTTTAGGTTTGGTTCATTTTTCCTCATTCCTTAATCATTCTCCTCAGATTCTATAATTTCAATTGTCCTATCTTCAAGTTCTCTGATTCTTTTTTTCTGTCTGCCGAAATCTGCTATTGAGCTCCTCTAGTGAAGTTTTCATTTCAGTTATTGTACTTTTCAACTGCAGAAATTCTATTTGATTCATTATTTTATAATTTCTATTCCTTTATAGATACTCTCATTTTGTTCATATATTGTTTTCCTTATTTCCTTTAGTTCTTTGGCCATGTTTTATTTATGTAGCTCTTTGAGCATATTTAAGATGTTTTAAAGTCTTTTGCTGGGAAATATAATGTCTAGACTTCCTTAGGTATGGTTTCCATCACTTTATTTTATTTCCCTAATTGAGCTATAATTTCATTTTCTTTGTATGCCTTTTAATATTTGTTGTTGAAAATGGAAAGTTTTAATGTTATAATGTGGTAATTCTGGAAATCAGATTCACTCCCTTCTATAGGGTTTACTTTTTGTTGTTTTTATTGTTGAAGTCTATAGTAGTTATTTCATTAAATGACTTTTTCAAGCTCTCATTGTGAGTACTGTATTCACTGTTAGGTGTTGTCACTGATGTATTTCTTCTTTAGTATGTGTTACTTAATATTTTGAGAGAGATTTTCTTGAATGCCAGGAGCTAAAAAAAAAAAGAACAAAAAACATACAAAAAATCCGCCAAACACAGAATACTTCTGCCAGTCCTTACAGATTTTCTCTGTGCAGGGGCATTCCTTCCACATTTCACCAGGCTTGAACTGGGCTTCAAGATCAGCCTTAGTTGAAAACTTTATCTTCTTCAGTTTTTACTCAATATGGATATGGCTTTCTAAATTTCCCTGTATATGTAACTCCTTTGAGTATGAATACATTGTATTTCCCAGAGAAATCCCACAGTTTAATCTCTTGGGCCTTAGGTGGACTATTTTATATTTTGTCCCCAGGTATCTATAGGCTATTATTTCATTGTAGCATCTTTGAGCAAAGCTTACCACTTTTCTAGCTTGACATCTGAGATATTTGAAATATAATTGCCTTGCATTTGTCCTTCAGATTTATCCCAAATAAGTTAGAACATATTCAATAATGCATATAAAGCCTATTCTCTTCCCTTTGGATCCAGGGACCAGGATCTAACCCTAGGAATTCAGATTTTTATCTTTAATATTGACACCATGCTTGGAAGGGAGTATGGTCAAGGGCAAGTAAAAATTCCATAAAGTTTTCGTATTGTTTCCAGAATTGCCTTTTTCTGGATTCAGCATTTCCTTGATTGTTTTAAACCTTTGATTATTTTCCAGATTTCAGACAGATTTGGGGTTCTGACAATTTCTGGTTATTTTGTAATGTTTCTTTGGTGAAATGAAAGCTTGGTGCTGCCTTTGTGCCATTTTTTTCTGGCATTACTCTTCTAATGTAGTTCTTTTTGAATCTTAAACTTGCCTGTCTTTTATCAGTAAGATGCATTCGTACTTGCCCATGAATTTTTAATATGACCCTAATTGTTTTTGATAGCATGTATGTTATCTTGTTGCTTCTCTCTACTTCATTCTACACACCCCTGCTATCATGCTAGTTTTTCATGTTTATATCTGTCCTGCTCATCTGCTGATATTTTGAGGTGGTGAGTGTATCTTATCACCTATTCTTGTTGTAAATATTGTTCATAAGTTTTTAATTTTGATATCTAGTTGTTCTGTCTGCTTTTATTGTAAGATTCAGGGAGGTTCAAATGCTATGCTGATGTTTCCACTATCTCCCCAAAATTCTTTTCTGTTATTATTAACTTAAATGTGGGCACATTGACATACAGAGAGATTAAGTGACTTTGTTAATGTTACAGAGTAATTAGCAAAGCCAGAATTCAGCCCTTGCAATTTAAATAGAGCCTGTAAGTTTAACCTCTATGTTATCAGATCAAGAAAATACATGTTTACCATTATCTGGGGAGAGGAGACTTTTTTAACTGTTCCATGATTCCTGCCTAGGACTTTATATGAGGGAACTTCTTCTCCTTTTTTAATAGTAAAGGGGATATGTACAGTTACTTTGGAGAGAATTTTTCCAGTTTATTTTCTAAGTCCTACGCACTTCTTCCCAAGAACCTTATTTTAACCAGAAGATAGAATAAAGGTGTTGAAAAGTCAATGTAGGCTCATCTCAATGTCTTTCTCTCCTCTCTTCTATCTCTTTTAAACCCCCTGTACTCAAAGAAGGTGAACTTCATATGTGCTTGCAGTCTTTATGGGATAAGCAGATCAGTTCTTGTGGTTCCCAGCTATTAGTCTACTCTTTCATGATTTTTATGTTAATTGAGAAATCATGCATTCCTTTAGTTGAGTTCATATTCTTAAAACTGAGCATTGAGGGAGTAGGAAACCCAATTTTAGCATTAGGATCTAATCTAGTTTTCAAATCTATATTTACAATAGACAGAGCTGATTATTTGAACACCATTTGGCTTCTTGTGCCCATTCTCAATCCAGAATAGTGATAAATATTTGTCATCTGAAATGTAAGCATTACCAAATACAGCATCATAGAGTCTTTGCTATTGAGAGCAATTGTCACTCTTGGCCAACCAGTTTTTTTGATAATCAAGTACCTATACACCAAACTCAGTAATTATCTAATCTCTCTTGAACACCCCCAATTATATGACTATCTTGGGTCAAAACACCTTTATCTTGCCGAGTACTTAATCCTATGGGCTATTTTCTTTCTTTCCTTTTTTTTAAAAATTTAAATCATAGTTGATTTACAATGTTCTGTATTTCTCCTGTACAGCAAAGTGACCTATTCTTTTTCTCACAATATTTTCCTTCATGTTCCATCGCAGGTGATTGGATATAGTTCCCTGTGCTATACAGAAGGATCTCATTGCTTATCCACTCCAAATGTAACAGTTTGCATCTATTAACCCAAAAATCCCAGTCCATCCCAATCCCTCCCCCTTCCCTTTGGCAACCACAAGTCTGTTCTCTATGTCTATGTGTTTGTTTCTGTTGTGCAGTTAGGTTCATTTGTCCCATATTTTAGATTCCACATATAAGTGATATCATATGGTATTTGTCTTTCTCTTTCTGACTTACTTCACTTAGCATGAGAATCTCTAGTTCCATCCATGTTGCTGAAATGGCATTATATAGTTCTTTTTATGGCTAAATAGTATTCCATTGTGTATATATACGCATCTTCTTCATTCATTCATCTGTTGATGAATATTTAGGTCATTTCCTTGGCTATTGTGAATAGTGCTGCAGTGGACATAGGGGTGCATGTATCTTTTTGAAGGAAAGTTTTTCCAGATATGTGCTTAAGAGTGGGATTGCTGGCTCATATGGTAGTTCTATATTTAGTTTTCTGAGGTACCTCCATACTGTTTTCCATAGTGGTTGTACCAATTTACATTCCCGCCAACAGTATAGAAGGGTTCCCTTTTCTCTACACTCTCTCCAGCATGTATTATTTGTAGACTTAATGATAGCCATTCTGACCATTGTGAGGTGGTACCTCATTGTAATTTTGATTTGCATTTCTCCAATAATTAGTGATGTTGAGCATTTTTTCATGGGCCTGTTGGCCATTTGTATGTCTTCTTTGGAGAAATGTCTTTTAGGTGTCATGCCAATTTTTCAATTGGGTTGTTTGTTTGTTTGTTTGTTTGTTTCTGTTGTTGTATGAGTTTTTGGTATGCTTTGGAGATTAAGCCCATGTAAGTTGCAACTACTTTCTCCCATTGCTTAAGTTTTTTCACTTTTTTAAAAAATTGTTTTCCTTTGCTGTGCAAAGGCTTTTAGTTTGATTAGGTCCCACTGGTTTATTATATTTTTTTTATTTCTATTGCCTTGGGAGATTGACCTAAGAAAAATTCATATGGTTGATGTCAGAGAATGTTTTTGTAGGACTTTTATGGTGTCTTTTGTTATGTTTAAGTCTTTAAGGCATTTTGAGTTTATTTTTGTGCATAGTGTGAGGGTGTATTCTAGTTTCATTGATTTACATGCAGCTGTCTAATTTTCCCAGCATTGTCTAAGGAGACTGTCTTTTTCCTATTTTATATTCCTTCACCAAAGATTTATTGACCATAGGTGTCTGGGTTTATTTCTGGACTCTCTACTCTGTTCCATTGGTCTGTATGTCTGTTTTGGTACCAGTACCACACTGTCTTGTTTACTGTAGCTTTGTGATGTTGTCTGAAGTCTGGGAGGGTTATGCTCCTGCTTGGTTATTGTTTCCTCAGAATTGTTGTGGCGATTCTGGGTCTTTTGTGGTTCCATAAAAATTTTTGGATTGTTTTTTCTAGTTCTGTGAAAAATGTTGTGGATAATTTGATAGCGATTGAATTAAATCTGTAGATTGCTTTGGGTAGTATGGCCATTTTATTGATAGTAAATCTTCCAATTCAGGAGCGTGGAGTATCTTTCCACTTCTTTGAATCCTCTTTAATTTCCTTCATTAATGTTTTATAGTTCTCATCATATAAATCCTTCCCCTCCTTGCTCAGGTTTACTTCTAGGTATTTAATTTTTGGGTGTATGATTTTAAAAGTTACTTATTTTTGTATTCCTTTTCTAATATTTCATTGGTACTATACAGAAATGCAAATTATTTATTTTATTTTATGTTATTTTTTTAATTTTTTATTTTTCCCGCTGTGCAGCATGGGGATCAAGTTACTCTTACATGTATAAATATTTTTTCCCCACTTTTTGGTCTGTTTCAATATGAGTATCTAGACATAGTTCTCAATGCTGCTCAGCAGGATCTCCTTCTAAAACTATTCTAAGTTGTATCTGATAACCCCAGGCTCCTGATCCCTCCCACTCCCTCCCCCTCCCATCAGGCAACCACAAGTCTGTTCTCCATGTCCAAGATTTTCTTTTCTGTGAAGATGTTCATTTGTGCTGGATATTAGATTCCAGTTATTAGTGATATCATATGGTATTTGTATTTGTTTTTCTGACTCATGCCACTCAGAATGAGACTCTCTAGTTCCACCCATGTTGCTGCAAATGGCATTATGTCGTTCTTTTTTATGGCTGAGTAGTATTCCATTGTGTATATATACCACTTCTTCCTAATGCAAACAACTGTTGATGGACATTTGGGTTGTTTCCATGTCCTGGCTATTGTGAATAGTGCTGCAATGAACATGCGGGTGCATGGGTCTCTTTTAAGTAGAGTTTTGTCTGGATATATGCCCAAGAGTGGGATTGCAGGGTCATATGGAAGTTCTATGTAAAGGTTTCTAAGGCATCTCCAAACTGTTCTCCATAGTGGCTGTACCAGTTTACATTCCCGCCAGCAGTGCAGGAGGGTTCCCTTTTCTCCACAGCCGCTCCAGCACTTGTTATTTGTGGACTTATGAATGATGGCCATTCTGACTGGTGTGAGGTGGTATCTCAAGGTAGTTTTGATTTACATTTCTCTTATAATCAGCGATGTTGAGCATTTTTTCCTGTGTTTGTTGGCCATCTGTATATCTTCCTTGGAGAACAGTCTATTCAGGTCTTGTGCCCATTTTTCCATTTGTTGATTGGCTTTTCTGCTGTTGAGTTATATAAGTTGCTCATATATACTGGAGATTAAGCCCTTGTCCATTGCATCACTTGAAACTATTTTCTCCCATTCTGTAAGTTGTCTTTTTGTTTTCTTTTGGGTTTCCTTTGCTGTGCAAAAGCTTGTCCGTTTGATGAGGTCCCATGGGCTTATTTTTGCTCTAATTTCTATTGCTTTGGGAGACTGACCTGAGAGAATGTTCATGAGGTTGATGTCAGAGAGTGTTTTGCCTATGTTCTCTTCTAGGAGTTGGATGGTGTCTTGTCTTATATTTAAGTCTTTCAGCCATTTGGAGTGTATTTTTGTGCATGGTGTGAGGGTGTGTTCTAGTTTCATTGCTTTGCATGCAGCTGTCCAGGTTTCCCAGCAATGCTTGCTGAATAGACTTTCTTTTTCCCATTTTATGTTTTTGCCTCCCTTGTCAAAGATTAATTGACCAAAGGTGTCTGCATTTATTTCTGGGTTCTCTATTCTGTTCCATTGGTCTGTCTGTCTGTTTTGATACCAGTACCACACTGTCTTGATGACTGTGGCTTTGTAATATTTCTTGAAGTCTGGGAGAGTTATGCCCCCTGCTTGGTTTTTGTTTCTCAGGATTGCTTTGGCAATTCTGGGTTTTTTTGTGCTTCCATATAAAATTTTGGATGGTTTGTTCTAGTTCTGTGAAAAATGTCATGGGTAATTTGATAGGGATTGCATTGAATCTGTAGATTGCTTTGGGTAGTATGGCCATTTTTACAATGTTGATTTTTCCAGTCCATGAACATGGAATATCTTTCCAGTTCTTTACATCTTCTTTGATTTCCTAGATTAAAGTTTTATAGTTCTCAGCATATTGTAAGTCCTTTACCTCCTTGGTCAGGTATATTCCCTGGTATTTGATTTTTGGGGGTGCAATTTGAAGAACTATTTTTGTATTCCTTTTCTAATATTTCATTGCTGGTATACAGAAATGCGACTGACTTGGGAATGTCAATCTTATATCCTGCTACTTTGCTGAATTTGTTTATCAGTTCAAGGAGTTTTTGGGTTGAGTCCTTAGGGTTTTCTATGTATAGTATCATGTCATCTGCATACAGTGGCAGTTTGATCTCTTCTCTTCCCATATGGATGCCTTTTATTTCTTTTGTTTGTCTGATTGCTGTGGCTAGGACTTCCAAAACTATGTTGAAGAGCAGTGGTGAGAGTGGGCATCCCTGTCTTGTTCCAGATTTGAGTGGGAAGGCTTTCAGTTTTTCTCCATTGAGTATTATTTTGCTGTGGGTTTGTCATAAATGACTTTGATTATGTTCAGGAATGTTCCCTCTATACCCACTTTGGCGAGGGTCTTGATCCTGAATGGATGTTGGACTTTGTCAAATGCTTTTTCTGCGTCTATTGAGATGATCATATATGGTTTTTGACTTTTCTTTTGTTAATGTGGCATATGACGTTGATTGATTTGCATATGTTGAACCATCCTTGTGAACCTGGGATGAACCCTACCTGGTCATGGTGTATGATTTTTTTGATAAGTTGTTGGATTCGGTTGGCTAAGATTTTCTTGAGAATTTTTGCATCTATATTCATCAAAGATATTGGCCGATAGTTTTCTTTTTTGGTGGTATCTCTGCCTGGTTTTGGAATGAGGGTGATGGTGGCATCATAAAATATCTTTGGGAGTATTCCTTCTTCTTCAACCTTTTGAAAAAGTTTAAGGAGGATGGGCACCAGATCCTCTTTATATGTTTGGTAAAATTCACCTCTGAAGCCATCTGGTCCTGGACTTTTATTTGTAGGGAGTGTATTTATGACTTCTTCAATTTCATTTCTAGTGATCAGTCTGTTCAGTTGGTCTGTTTCTTCTTGATTCAGTTTTGGCAGGCTGTAAGATTCTAGAAAATTGTCCACTTCTTCCAGATTGTCAAATTTGTTGGCATATAGTTTTTCATAGTATTCTCTTATGGTTTTTTGTATTTCTGCAGAATCTGTTGTGATTTCTCCTTTTTCATTTATACTTTTGTTTATTTGAGTTCTTTCTCTCCTCTTCTTGGTGAGTCCTGCCAGAGGTTTGTCAGTTTTGTTTACCTTTTCAAAGAACCAGCTCTTGGTTTTATTAATTTTCTCTATTGTTTTTTGAATCTCTATTTTATTGATTTCCTCTTTGATCTTTATCATTTCCTTCCTTCTGCTGACTTTAGGTCTTTTCTGTTCTTCTTTTTCTAATTCGTTTAGGTGGAGGGTTAAGTTGTCAAGTTGAGATCTTTCTTCTTTTTTGAGAAAGGCCTGTATTGCTATGAATTTCCCTCTGAGCACTTCTTTTGCAGTGTCCAAAAGATTTTGAGAGGTTGTGTCTTCATTATCATTTGTCTCCAGGTATTTTTTAATTTCCTTCTTGATTTCCTCATTGACCCATTGGTTTTTTAGTAGCATGTTGTTTAGTCTCCATGTAGTCGGTTTTTTCTCGTTTCTTTCCCATGGTTGATTTCTAGTTTCATGGCATTGTGGTCAGAGAAGATACTTGAAATAATTTCTATGCTTGTAAATTTGTTGAGGTTAGCTTTGTGTCCCAATATGTGGTCGATTCTTGAGAATGTTCCATGTGCACTTGAGAAGAATGTGTATCCTGATCTTTTTGGATGTAGTGTCCTGAAGATATCAATGAAGTCTAACTTTTCTATTGTTTCCTTTAGGATCTCTGTTGCTGTATTGGTTTTCTGTCTAGAGGATCTGTCCATTGGTGTGCGGGGGGTATTAAAGTCTCCTGCTATAATTGTATTCCCATCAATTTCTCCCTTTATGTCTGTTAATATTTGTTGTAGGTATCTGGGTGCTCCTGTATTTGGGGCATATACGTGGCTGATAGTAACATCCTTTCCTTGGATGGATCCCTTAATCATCAAATAGTGTCCTTCTTTGTCTTTCCTTAAGTCTTTTGTTTTAAAGTCTATTTTGTCTGATATGAGTATTGCAACTCCTGCTTTCCTCTCATGGCTATTGGCGTGAAATATTTTTCCCCACCCTTTCACTTTCAATCTGTATGTGTCCTTTGTCCTAAGGTGAGTTTCTTGTAGGCAGCATATTGAAGGTTTTTGCTTTTTTATCCACTCAGCCACTCTGTGTCTTTTGATGGGAGCATTCAGTCCATTGACATTTAAGGTGATAATTGATAGATGATTATTTATTGCCATTTTAAACCTTGTGTTCCAGTTGATTCTATGGTTCTCTATTCTTCCTTTCTTTTCTTGGTTGGATGGGCTCCGATTATGTTCTGCTTGAGTGTTTTTGTTTTTTTTTTTTTTCTTTTCATTTTTTGCGAATGCAATGTTTGGTTTTGGCTTGTGGTTGCCCTGTTTTTTAAGTATGCTAACCCCTTCCTATAATTGTGTGTTTTGGCCTGATGGTCCTGTAGGTTTGAACACTTCATTACTATACTAAAATTAAGAAGAGAAACAAACAAACAAACTAAAAGGGATTATTTATTTCCTTACTTCTCTTGCCCACATTTTATGAATTTGATGACTCTTTTTTTTTTCTTTTTCATTTTGTTTTGTTTGAAATATGTTCATGATTGAATCTGTATGCTGGCTTATTTGAGTGACTGCTGTCTGATTGTGGTTTCCTCAATCCTAGTTCTTCCTCTTTTTTTTTTTTCTTTTTCCCCCCTTTCTTTCCTTCCTTTCTTTTTGGTTAAAGAAGCCCTTTCAATATTTCTTTTAGCCTGGGTTTTGTATTGCTGTATTCTTTTAGCTTTTGTTTGTTGGAAAAAATTTATTTCCCCTTCTATTTTAAATGATATTCTTGCTGGATAGAGTTTTCTAGGTTGCATATTTTTTCCTTTTAGCACTTTAAATATCTCTTGGCATTCCTTCCTGGCCTGTAGAGTTTCTGTAGAGAAATCAGCTGATAACCTTATGGGGTTTCCCTTTATAGCTAACATTCTGCTTTTCTCTTGCTGCCTTTAGGATCCTCTCTTTATCACTAACTTTTGCCATTTTTATTATTATGTGTCTTGGTGTGGGTCTATTTGGGTTCAACTTGTTTGGGGCCTTCTGTGCTTCCTGTGTCTTGAACTCAGTATCCTTTAGATTTGGGATGTTTCCAGCGATAATTTCTTCAAATATGTTTTCCATCCCCTTATCTTTTTCTGCTCCTTCTGGAATTCCTATTATGCTTAGATTGGCCTGCTTTATATTATCCCGTAGGTCTCTTGTGTTGCGTTCATGTTTTTTTCATTTGGTTTTCTGTCTGCTGACGTGATTGGGTGATTTCCATTATTCTATCTTCCACATCACTAATTCGTTCTTCTGCATTATTCATTCTGGTTTTTCTGCCCTTAGCTCAGTTTGTATCTCTGCAATTGAATTTTCTAGTTTTTCTTGGCTCCTCCTTATATTTTCTAGTTCCTTTCTGAGGGCATCTGCATTACTGTTCACATCTTCTCTTAATTCCTTCAGTATTTTCACTATTTCTCTTTTGAACTCCAGGTCTGTCAGACTGCAGAGGTCTGTTTCATTGTTGACTGCTTTAGGTGAGTTCTCCTGTTGGTTTTAACTGGGAGTGGTTTCTCAGCTTCTTCATCTTGCTTGTTGTTTTCTTTTTCCTGGTGGAGTTGTACTCCCCGTGGCCGGGCATGGTTTGCCTTGGCATTGCTGTGGAATGTTTCCTGAGGGCTGGCATTATTGGTCCATCTTCTTTGAGGCAGCATGGCTTTTCCAGAGGGTGGGCTGGGCTGACAGGGTCTCTCTGAAGCAAAGGAGGACTTCCTGAGGGCAGACAGGACTGGGAGGTCCACACTGTGATGGAAGCAGATTTCACTCGGCCGGGCAGAGCTTGCTCTGGTGTTTTTGGGCTGTGGGGCTCTTGCAGGGTGCTGGTGGTGCTGGTCAGCTGTTCTATGGGAGTGCATCACTCCCCAAGGTCTGGAGTGGCTAACTGAGCCACTGAGAACCCAAGGGGCTCTTCCCCAGGGCAGCCGGGATTGGCAGGACCTCCTCCCAATGGAGGCAGATTTTCCATTGTTGGGCCAATCTTGTTCTAGCTTTTCTAGGCTGCAGGCCTTTTCCCGGGGGCTGGTGGTGTTTTTGTTGCTGCTCCACGGGGGTGTAGCCCCTCCAGAGGGCAAGCAGGCAAGGGCAGGGAAAGCCCCTGTGGTGGTAGGCTTCTGGCAATTGTTGAGGCCAGCCCTCTGGTATGGCAGGCAGCCCCAGGTCCAGCTCGTGTGTGAGGGGTAGGGGGAGGAGAGATGCACTGGGAAGCACAACTTTCTGTTAGCTTGCGGGCCAGTGAGCTTGCTGTGGCATGGGGAGTATTCTATGGGGGCCCACCCCTTCTTCTCTCCCCTCCCCAGCACTGGCACCTTGTCTCTCCTACAGATCCAGCTCTTCTCCCAGGTTCCCTCTGATGTGGCTTTCCACTTCCCAGCCCTTAGCGTATTGCTCCCTTCCCCCTCAATGCTCTGCTTTCTAGTCTCCCAGGCAGTCTCTGCCCTGTCAATCCTGACAGACAGCTTCCTAGACCCCCCAAGCAGTCTCTGCACTACCCACCCCAGCCCATTCCTGGGGACTAAGCTCCGGAGCCGAGGTCTCGGTGCCCAGCCCCCACCCAAGCATCTCAATTTTTGGTGACTGTGCCAATAGTTCAGATGATCTGTTGGGTTCTCACTCTGCTTTTCAGTACTCCGACTTACTGCTGCACTCTTCTCTGTATCTGGAGATTCCTCCGATTTGGTTGATTTTCTATCGAGTAGGTGACTTTCCATGGTGTGGGATCCCTTTCTCCTCCACAGTTCCCTTTTGGGAGCACCCGTCCAGTTTGGATTTACCTTCTCTCACTCTCTTTTCTCTTGTTTTACCCAGTTATGTCACAAGATTCTTGCTGTTATTGGAGTTTAGGTTCTTCTGCCAGTGATTGATTGCTGTTCTGTGCGAATCGTTTAACCTGTAGATGTGTTTTTTTTTTGTTGTGTTTGTGAGAGAAGGCAAGCGTGCCCCCTACTCTTCCGCCATCTTGCCTCCCTCCACAACTTATTTCTGAATGTTAATCTTGTCTCCTGCTACTTTGATGAATTTGTTGATCAGTTCAAGTAGTTTTTGTGTGGACTCATTAGGATTTTCTATATCTAGTATGTTACCTCTTCTCTTCCAATTTGGATACCTTTTATTTCTTTTTGTTTGTTTGATTGCTATGGCTAGGACTTCCAATGCTATGTTAAACAGCAGTGGTGAGAGTGTGCATCCTTGTCTTGTTCCAGATTTTAGTGGGAAGACTTTCAGTTTTTCTCCATTGAGTATTATATTTGCTGTGGGATTGTCATAAATGGCTTTGATTATGTTAAGGAATATTCCCTCTATACCCACTTTGGCAAGGGTCTTGATCATGAATGGATGTTGGACTTTGTCAAATGCTTTTTCTGCATCTATTGAGATGATCATGTGGTTTTTGACTTTTCTCTTGTTAATGTGGTATATGACATTGATTGATTTGCATACGATGAATGAACCTGCTGCACCCACAGCATATGGAACTCCCCAGGCTAGGGGTCGATTTGGAGCTGTGGCTGCCAGCCTATACCACAGTCACAGAAATGCTGGATCCTTAACCCACTGAGAAAGGACAGGGATCAGACCCACTCCTCATGGGTAGTTGTTTGTTACCCCTGAGCCACAATGGGAACTCCTATATGTACTTTTTTATGTGCTGTTGGATTCAGTTGGCTAAAATTTTGTTGAAACTTTTTGTGTTTATATTCATCAAAGATATTGGCCTATAATTTTCTTTTTTGGTAGTATCTTTGTCTGGTATTGGTATTGGGGTGATTGTGGCTTCATGTAATGTCTTTGATAGTGCCCCTTACTCAACCTTTTGGAAAAGTTTAAGAAGTTTTTCTTGGTATGTTTGGTAGAATTTGCCTATGAAAACATTTGGTCCTGGACTATCATTTGTAGGGATTGTTTTTATTATACACTCAATTTCTTTTCCAGTGATTGGTCTATTCAAATGATCTATTTCTTATTGATTCAGTTTTGGCAGACTGTAAGTCTTCAGAAAGTTGTCTGTTTCTTGTATGTTGTCAAACTTGTTGGAATATAATTGTTCATAGTATTCTCTTATTTTTTTTATTTCTGCAGTATCCATTGAGATTTATCCTTTTTCATTTCTTATTTTGTTTATTTGTGTCTTTTTCTCTCTTCTTCTGAGTGATTTTGGCCAGAGGTTTGTCAATTTCTTTTACTCTTTCGAAGAACTAGTTCTTAGTTTTATTGATTTTTTTTATTGTATTGTTTTTTGAATCTCTATTTTATTGATTTCCTCTCTGATCTTTATGATTTCCTTCCTTCTGCTGACTTGTTTGTTCTTCTTTTTCTAATTAGTTCAGTTGGTAAGTTAAGTTGTTGATTTAAGATTTTTCTTCTTTTTTGAGGAAGGCCTGTATCACTATGTACTTCTAAGAACTGCTTTTGTGTCATCCCATAGATTTTGAATGGTTGTGTTTTCATTATCATTTGTGTAGAGATATTTTTAAATTTCCTTTCTGATTTCCTCATTGACCCATTGGATTTTTAAGTGCATGTTGTTTATTCTCTATGCAGTCAGTTCTTTTCTCATTTCTTTTCCTGTGGTTTATTCCCAGTTTCATGCCATTTTGGTCAGAGAAGATGCTTGAAATAATTTCTATATTCTTTTTTTTTTTTGTCTTTTTTTTTGTTGTTGTTGTTGTTGCTATTTCTTGGGCCGCTCCTGCGGCATATGGAGGTTCCCAGGCTAGGGGTCAAATCGGAGCTGCAGCCACCGGCCTACGCCAGAGCCACAGCAGCGCAGGATCCGAGCCGCATCTGCAACCTACACCGCAGCTCACAGCAACGCCGAATCGTTAACCCACTGAGCAAGGGCAGGGACCGAACCCACAACCTCATGGTTCCTAGTCGGATTCGTTAACCACTGCGCCACGACGGGAACTCCTCTATATTCTTAAATTTGTTAAAATGAGTTTTGTTCCCCGGTATGTGGTTAATCCTTGATAACATTCCATGTGCACTTGAAAAGAATCTATGTTCTGATTTTTTTGGATGTAATGTCCTGAGAATTTCAATTAAGTCTGTTTTATTGTGTCACAGAGTTTCTATTGCCTTATTGATTTTCTGTTTAGAGGATCTGTCCATTAATGTAATTGGAGCGTTAAAATCTACTATTACTGTATTCCCATCAACTTCTCCTTTTATGTCTGTTAGTATTTGTCATATGTATTTGGGTGCTCCATATTAGGGACATATATATTGATATGTGTAATATCCTCTTCTTTAATTGATCCCTTTATCAGTAAGTAGTGTCCTTCTTTGTCTTTCTTTATGGGCTTTGTTTTAAAGTCTATTTTGTCTGATTGGAGTTTTTCAACTGTCACTTTCCTGTCTTTTCCATTTGCTTGAAATATCTTTTTCTGTCCCCTCACTTTCAATTTACTTGTGTCCATTGCCCTAAGTTGATCTTTTGTAGGTCAGCCTAAACTGCAGCCACAGCAATGCCAGGTCCAAGCTATGTCTGTGACCTATACCACAGCTCAGTGCAATGTTGGATCCCTAACCCACTGAGTGAGGCCAGGGATTGAACCTGCATCCTCACGAATCCCAGTCAGGTTTGTTAACTACTGAGCCATGAAAGGGACTTTCTCACTCTATGTCTTTTGATTGGAGCATTAAGTCTATTGACATTTAAGGTAATTATTGATAAATATGTATTCATTCCCTTTGGCCTATTTTCTTAATAAGTGTATAAGTAGTGTAATGTTTTGTTAAGAGCCTAAATATTGTATCAGTCACATTTGGAACCTTGGACAAGTTATTACCCTGTATCTTTATAATGAAAATGGGTCTAATTGTAGCTTCCTAATAATGTTCTCATAAAATTTAAATTAAATTACATGTGAAAATCTCATAGTCATTTTCAAAGTAAGGACTTAGAAATATGTTGATTCCCTTCATTCTTACTAGGCATGTTTGCTTGGTTGGCTTACATAATACAAAGTCTGTATTTTAGGCATTAATCTTCCTGTGGACCAGCATCATCAGCTATCTATAAGCATATTAGAAATGCAGACTTTCAGGCCCCTCCCAGACCTACCATATTAGAATCTGCATGTTAAGAAGATCCCCAGGTGATGCTTAGGCACATTAAACTGTGAAAAATCACTGCTTTAATTGTCTGTGATATGCTGCCTCACCCTTTAAGGAGATATCAATCTTAAAAAAGAATAAACTGAACTTGTAGAAGCATAAAGGGGCCAGAGGCAGTAAGGATAAAAATATATAAGCTTGAAGGAAGCTTGTAGAGTAGAAAGAGACTAGAATGAAACAAAAATTGAGAAGCAGTACCAAAGACTGGAGTAGTGTAGGCTTCATCTCTGAAAGTTGTGATAGCTATGCCATGGACATGGAGGTAAAATCAACAGCAGCTCCAGGTCCAAGCTAGACCAGAATACAGGTGCAGTAAGGAAAGCCATATATTGAGTTATCCAGAGAAACTAAGGAATCTGTTGCCTATAGGGGCACCTGGATACCTCAGCTGGATATTGCCCCCCCTCAAATGGATATCTCTCAACTCCAGGACAAGGCAGAGACTGTTCTATGGTTGTATATTCATTTCCTTCTCACTGTGAGCATGGGACTTATTCTCAAGCAACAGAAGAGAGAAGAGGACGGGGGTCTGGTAAAGTAAAAATCCCCAAGACTGGAATATAGAAAGCTTAATCCTAATATAAGGTTCACTGTTACCCTGGCTTTTGGTTTCTAGGTGGGAGAAAATGAAGGTTATATAAATGTAAATTGCTTGAAATAAACAGGCCATCACTCAAGGCTTGGAAATCTTTGTTAAACAGAAATTTCCATCACAATATTATTCAAGCTATGGTTACTGTGACATAAGAGCTTTAATGGCTATACTTTATGGTGATGGGCAGCACTGATGTATGGGGAATTGCACAACTATAATTGAATCAGAGCAGGCTGTGGTCTTTTAGTCCGTAGTTGTAAATGTTTGCAGCAGACAAGCCTTCTATGCAGCCCAAGTTATGAATATGGTGACGTTGCAGCTGTGCTTGGATGGACCCTTATAACAAAAGATGTTTTGTTTTTTTTTTTTTTTCCCATCTGCTTGCTGATGACACAGTCTTTATCTGGAAATGAAACATCTTGTTCCTCAATTAGAAAAAAAAATGCTATGAAATGAAATTTTAAAAAGGAAATAAGAAGTAGGGGAGGAGAAAGAGAGCCCCAGGATGTGGGTGTTCATTGATAAGCAAGGAACTGAGTGTTACAGTTTAATTGGAAATAAGGGAGGACTGGGGTATACATATGCATGTGTGTGCACAGACACAGACACAGACACACACTTTATCTTTTGACCTTGAGATACCTATGAGATACCTATGTGCTGTTGTTTTGGTCGTATGCGAAGACAGAGTTCACTGCAACCTATGAGTAAACAAGCATTGGGCACCCATTGAGCCAAGATCTGTAGCACAAATGTTTTCCAAGTTACCCTGCAGACAAACCTCAACCTGGCACACAACCTGTTTTCCAACACTTTAAGTAGTGTCTAGATTCCCAGGCCAGTCTACAAGAGCTGATTTGATTGCTAAGTAGTAAACTAATAGCATAAGCATGAGAGCTTAAATCCAAGGTCCACAGACCATTCACAGTGAAGGAGAGGAAGGCAAAGCAAAAGAGTAAGCAGAAATGTAGGGAGTATGGAAAAGGAAAAAAGATGAATAAAAGTAAGGACAGAAGCTATTGCAAGAGCCCCCTAAGACTTTGTCCATGCGAATTATGGCCTCCTACCCTTGTCATCTATTCTCCTACCTTATTCCTGGAGTGATGTTAACAACACTATAAGTGAAATCATGATGCTCCATTAAATTTCATTATTATTGTAATATAATAAAATTCTAGAGCTTTCAAGGTCCAGTGTGATTTGTACTCTACCTATATATTCGACCTAATATTCATTTTTTTTCACCCTTGCTAAGGAATTTGGTTTTCTTTCATGTCTTTGAAGATGCCAAATTCCTACCTGAGGCAAGAATAGAAATAGGAGAAAAAGCTGTTCATATAAACTGCTTTCCACCCTTCACGTCTTAGCTTAAATGTTCTTTATCTGTGTTGCTGTTATTGTTACACTATCCCCACCACTCCAATATAGATTAGGACTTCTTGTTATATACTCTTAGAGCATCCTGTAGTTTTCCTTTGTGGTACTTATCAGAGTTATAAATTCTTGTGAGCATATCTTTAATTCCTGTTTTCCTCCACTTAACTGTATGCCACATAAGAAGAGAGAATAAGCTCTGATTATTCACTGTTACATTCTCAACCTGGTTCAAAACTTTGAATGAGTGAAGAGTGAAGGGACTAGATAAGAGGTATTTACTTGCTATTTGCTGTATATGAGTCAAGAAGTTTATAGTAAAAATTTTAAAAATAAATAGAAGTTCCCTCGTGGCTCAGCAAGTTAAGGATCCAGCATTGTCACTGCTATGGCTCTGGTTATCATTGTGGCACAGTTTTGATCCCTGGCCTAGGAACCTCCGCATGCTGTGAGTGTAGCCAAAAAAAAAAAAAAAAAAAAAAATTAAAAAATTAAAAAAAAAAAATAAATGAAAATCACATATTAAATAAATAAACAGGCATTAGGAAACTGTCACCATGCTCTAAAAAATTCTCTCTCCTGAGATCCTAAGTGCCCTCATGCTAAGTTAAACCCTCTTAAATTTGCCCTCTTCTCAGTTCAGCTCTACCACTTTAGGCATTCTATATTCTGAAGATTTTATCCCACTCTATCCTTTTTTTCCATTTACTGAAATCATAAGTTCCCTAAAGAGCTCCACATTAATTTTTATAGGGCATCTTCCTCTGGGATCTCCAGTGAAGTTGGTGAGAGAACAAAAGAAGGTAGAGGGGAACAGAAGGTATTTGAGGGTGATTTGTTTGTACGGGTTGATTTTTTTTTTAATTTTATGGCCACATTCATGGCATATGGAAGTTCCTGGCCTACAGACTGAATCTAAGCCACAGCTGTGACCTACACCATAGCTGCAGCAACACTGGATCCTTTAACTCACTGCACCATGCAGGGATTGAACCTGAATGTCCACAGCGACTGGAGCCACCAGTCAGATTCTCAATTCACTGCACCACAGCAAGAACCCAAAATGTGGGTTGATTTTGTGTTCATTGGCAGTTTCCAAGTCAATTATTGCCTTAGACCTGGGGTTATAAACTTTTTCTGTAAAGAACAAGATAATAAACATTTTCAGCTTTGTGGGGGTATGTGTTCTCTGGACATCTACTCAGTTCTGCTGTTGTAATGGCAAAGTAGTTATAGACACTACCTAAATGAATAGGTGTGGCTATTTTCTAGTAAAACTTTATTTGTAAAAACAGTCTGGATTTGGCCCACTGGCCATAGTTGATTCACTCCTGCATCTAGAGAGCTATTGACCAGAGGCAAGGTGCCTTGCTTCATCACCTTGTACCTGTTTTAAACATTCCTCAGAAAATAAAGTATCTCCTAAGGAAGGATTCCTTACTGTAAGAGTCTGATGGAAAATAGGACACAGAATACATTTATTCGGCCTTTCCCCCCACCACTGACACCAGTATTATAGATGAGTAGTATGTGACTAGGAAGAGTACATCCATTTGTACCATTTCAGGCCCTGACCTTTCTACAGCTAGTGTAATTACAGGTAACATGGTATTCCATTAATATAGCAAGGGATTTTATCCTTTCTGTCTCATTTTTTTTTTGTGAATTGAACTTCTAGAGAACCAAACAGTACTTGAAACACCTTAAGTGTATCACAAACTTAAGAACAAATATATGCAATTTACTACTGCATTTATTTCCTGAAGGAGTGGAAAGTTTATGTAATTGTTTGGTTAGGGTGGAGCTCTATGAGGAATGAAAGAGCATACTAGTGAAGGTTACAGAAGATGAACTAGTTCCGAGGAAGTTGGTGAATTTGTCTGGGACCATATGGCATAAGTTGACATAACTGAATCTACATATTACCTGGGTTCTGAACTAGATATTGCCCCTTCAAAACAGACACTGTATACTATAGGAGATAGCCTTTCGTCAAGAGGCATTATCCATGAACAAAACCCTCTCTACTCCTCTTTGCTAGGTACTGTAGTAACTTCTCTCAGATTGGAACAAAACTAATTCAACAAATTTAAAATAGGAATGCAACTTCCTAATTGGGTGAAGAACTCTGGGCATTCTCTGTATTTGAGTAGCAAGAATCAGGTTGGTATCTATATGGTATGCTTCTAGTCAAATATATCACAGTGCTTAAAGGAGTAGACTCTGAAATTACAATCTAAGTTCAAATCCTGATGTACTTTGTCTGTCTATCTATCTATTTATCTATGGCCGTGCCCTTGGCACGTGGAAGTTGCTGAGCCAGGGACTGAACCTGTGTCATAGCAGTGACCTGAGCAGCTGCAGTGACAGTGCTGGATCCTTAGCCTTCTGTGCCATAAGGGAACTTTCTCCATTTAGAATGTGACTTTAGATACATTACCTAAGCTATTTGGCCTTCAGTTTCTAAGACTTAAAATGAGATAACATGTGGGGCATGCTTAGTTCCTTACCTGACATATAGCAGTCAACATATTAACTATTACCATTTTTTTCTTCATTTTCCTGAGCTATTGCCAAAATGAATGTCAGAGTGTGTAGAATGGGGAATAGAGGGAAATTTTGGAATCAGACAAATCTGAGTTTAATAATGATGTTTGGATACGTTACATACACCAATTTAGCGAATTTCACTGAACTTCAGTTTCACTGTCTGTAAAATGGGAATAATTTCACAAATAAATGAATAGTAATTCTTGCGAAGATTCATTCTTGCTAAATATTAGTTCTCTCCCCCGACACTCTGGACCTCAAAATTGTTTTAACAGAAGAATATGTTTTGTCTCTATTTTCTGAGTTCTTCATACCATGCTGCACTTATTGCAATGTTTCCTTGTCCCTCTGGAGTCCTACCTTAATTCATCCATCTGCAATATCCTGGGCTTCAGAATCTGAAACCTAAGGGTATAGACTGCAAGGATGCTACACTCTCATCTTAGAATGAGAGGCGAGACTAGGGACCTAGAGGGCAATCATTGTGAATGAATAAAGAGCTATAGAATATATCTACTGTGACTTAGGACTGAAGCAGTATCTGCCTTGGGGGTTGCAATGAGGAATACAGAGTTCTACACCCTCAGGCCCAGCACAGAAGACACTCTTCTTTTCCAAATCTGTACAACTATTGGCAGGATATTCTTCACAGTTTTCCCAATACCCATCGTACTTTTTCCCTTACTGGTTTAGAGTATCACCTTACAAGAAATTTTTTTCAGCACCCCATTGACTGGACTGTTCTAGGCTCAACTTTCTGAGTATATAATGTTTATAGAGATGACCCTGTAAGATCTTAAAGAGTTTTCTGAGTCATCAAAGAAAGATAAACTGAAATGAACTGAATGATAATTGAAGCACATGAATTTTGAGTTATTAATCTGTATTAAAGTAACTTTAATTGTGTTCAAATTTTGTAAATGCTGCTAAACCCTCTGCATCTGCATGGAAAATGTATAGAACATGCAGTTAACTGAAGGAGTCCAATACTGCTGGACTGTTGGAAGACCAAGAATGGGCTAAATTAGATTGTTACACTTAACAATCTGTTACAAAATAATATTGAACTTGATAGCAACCTTCTGTTACCATATATACTTAACAGAAGAATGCTTTCCCTGGAACAGAAGGTGGACAACTTTTACATTTGCTATTAAAGGGTGCTATATTTACTCAGTGGCTTTTAATATCTCTGTGGATAAATTTAAGCTTTTAAATAACATTCTATTGAAGCTTCCCTTATAAAGGAAGCTTGATACATAAGTATATACACATGCACCTCTTGTGTATTGAGCCATAGCTAATATCTTTGCTCTCCACACCATTATCTGATCCCATCCTATTTCTCCAACTTAATTCCCCATGTCTACCAAAGAATCTAGATTTCATTAAAGTTCATTGGCCCCAGTGTGTTTTGTTCTTTGCTATTTTTACTCATATTGTTCTTTCTGCTTGCAATATCTTTGCTTTCCCTCTGCCCAGCCAAATCTTAGTAATCTTTTAAGGCCCATTTCAAAGGATGCCTCCTCCAAGAAGCCTTCCCTGAGTTTGGTTACCTTCAGACATATGATTCCCTCTGTATGGAACAGGCCCTTCTTCTCTGACTGATTCCATTCCACAATAGACAACATTAATTTTTCTTAAAAGTGAAGGTGTGGTTTATTTAGAATTAGAGCGTTTAATATACAGACATTTATGGATTTCCCTGGCTATCATTTTGTTATTAAATTCTAGTTTAATTTCACTGTGGTCAATGAACATTTTCAGTGTGATTTTAATCATTTAACATTTGTTGAGACTTGCTTTATGGCCCACTATATGGTTTATTTTTGATAAATATTCCATGTTCACTTGGAAATAATGTGTATGCTATAGTTTTTCTATATTGTACAGCGTTCTATAAATGTCAATTAGGTTATTTTTGTTCATTGTTTTGGCAGATGCTATCAGTGCCACATTCATATCCTTAGGACACTATCATGTTCTCTGGCTTACTTCAAATTGCTGACGATGGCAACTCTATGACTGAGGGCTTTTCCAGAAAGATGGAAGGTCATGCTGTCCATGTGTACACTGTAGGCCAGAAGTGCTAGAGAATTTATTCCCCTGGAGAGTAACCCTATAACTGATGGCTCTTGGGAGTAGGTGTATGTGTTAAATGTTCTAGGCCTATTACTCCTTGGTCAGGACAATACTGAGGAAGTGTTTGTTTGTTTTAACTTTTTCTCAAATGTAACTAACAAGAATAAGCTCCAGTGCCCATAGCAACTCATAGCAGTAGTTGGTTTTTCTTTGCTTTAACAATTCCCCTGTTTACTACCATTATTCCCTGGACCTCCTAAAGCAATAACTAGCATTTATATCCTTATCTCCAAATTTGCTTCTGGGAAAGCCCAAACTAAGTTTATTTATATCTTCTATAGCATCACTAATTTTTTGTTCATTTTTTTTTTTTGGTCATTCAGTGAGCAGGTATGTTAATATCTCCTAATCTAATTGTGTTCCTTCCCTTCTGCCAATTTGTGCTTTATATATTTCCAACCTTTATTATTGGATGAATGCAGGTTTAGGATTAGTTTTTCCTGTTGAGTTGACATTTTATCATTATGAAACTTCTCTTTATATCCTACCTCCTTATTTTGTAGCTTTCTTTGGGTTAGTTGTATGCACAGTAAGTTCTTTTCACCCTTTACTTTCATGTATATATGTATATTTTTAGGGCTGCAAGCACAGCGTATATAAGATCCCAGGCTAGGGGTTGAATCAGAGCTAAAGCTGCTGGGCTATGCCACAGCCATAGCAATGCCAGATCTGCGCTGCTGTGACCTACATCACAACTTGAGGCAATGCCAGATCCTTAACCCACTGAGTGGAGCCAGGGATCAAACCCATGTCCTTATGTATACTAGTTGGGTTCATTTCATCTGAGCCACAATGGGAACTCCTTATATTTCTTTATATTAAAGGTATGTCTCTGGTGAACAGCATGTATTTGAGTTTTATTTTCATTTTTAGAATGACAATATTTGTCTTTTATTTGGAGTTTTAGTCATTTTTATTTAATGATGTTACCAATATATATGGGTTTATACCTACTATTTTGCCAGGTTCTTTCTTTTTTGGCCTATTTTGGTATATTTCTCCCTTTGTCCTTTTTTGGATTTTTTAAAATTAATCGACTATTGTTCCAAATATTCTTCTGATCCATTCTCTCTTTTCTCTTTGTCTTAGATTCCATTTATGCATATAATAGACCTTTTGTGTTTTTCTTTTCCTCTTTATGCTCAATTCTGTACATTTTCTACTGACCTACCTTTAAGTTCACTATTCATCTATTCTACTCCTTATGATTTCCTGCTAAACCTATCTATCAAATTATTAACTTGGGTTATTTGAATTTTTAAATTGTTAAATCATTTTTTATTTTTATTTCTAAGATTTCCATTTGATTTTTTTTGTCCATACCCATGGAATGTGAAAATTCTAGGGCTAGAGCTCAAACCCATACCACAATAGCAACCTAATCTGCTGCAGTGACAATGCTGGATCCTTAACCTGCTGCACCACAAGAGAACTCCCCATTGGATTATTTTTGTTATTTCTTTCTCTGTGAAATTTCCCATCTTTTTGTCTGTATTCTTGAAGATATTAATTGTAGTTATTTATAAGCTTGTGTCTGATAACTTTAATATCTAGATCAACTGCTGGGTCTGTTTCTATTAACTAACTTTTCTCTTGGATTCAAATCAATTGGTCCTGTTTCATGCCATGCCTGTTATTTTTATATTGAATAGTAGACATTGTGCAACAAAAATTTCGAGGCTCTGGATCTCATTATTTTTCTTTAGAGAGAATATACATTTCTTCTTAGAGGAAAACAAAGTATGGCCAAATTGCCTTAATCCTATTGAGAGTGGTCTATTTATATTTTGTCCTTTCTCTAGGATATATCCCTTTCAGAGTCTTATCAGAAATCCTTGACCATTTACTAGGGTACTTCTTACTTTGTATCTCCTAACTTCTATTTTTTGTCTTCTTAGTGCCATGACACTGCTTAGCCTTTTCACCTCCTACAGCTAGTCATAGTTTGATTTCTAAGAATAACCCTCCATACAGGTAAAACTTGGAGTTCATAAAACTACTTCAAGGGAAAATTGTGTGTATGGTGTTAGACTCACTTTTCTGTTCCTTTTTTTTTTGTTCCTTTTTCTCTGAAATCTCAGCCCTTATCATTTTTTTTTGATAGCCCTAAATGCTTACATTTGTTTTCTAAGCCCAGTGAGACTGCTGTCAGATCAAAAAATCTGCTTTCTGTTAGCCTTCATGTGTCTTGCAAGAATTAGAAAATATTATAAAAGGGAAAAGAGCCACAATTTTAGGGTTTACTTCAATGTGCTTTCATTCTCTTTTGACCTTGATACATCAAGTCTGCTGCCTTGGGTACACTCTGATGTCTTTCAACAGCTCTTTATGTGTTTTATATACATATTCCAATTTGTCTCCATTCTCTCTGTGAGCATAAGACTTAGCTTATGGGTATGATTTTATGCCTTCAAACCACTCTTTTTATTTTATTTTATTTTTTGTCTTTTTCTATGGCCACACCCACGGCTAGGGGTCTAATCAGAACTGTAGCCGCTGGTCTATGCCACAGCCACTGCAACACGGGATCTGAGCTGCGTCTGCGACCTACACCACAGCTTGCGGCAATGCCGGATCCTTAACCCACTGAGTGAGGCCAGGGATTGAACCCACAACCTCATGGTTCCTAGTCGGATTCGTTAACCACTGAGCCGCAATAGGAACTCCCACTCTTTTTATTTTTAATATAGCATTATAATTTTTCATGGTGGAAGGAATTGTCTGATACCTGCTATTCTATTTAAGTCAGAAGTAGACTTTCAATGATACCTTCATTTTGAAATTTATTCCTGCTATTTATAGAAATATAGGTTAATGAGTATTTTCTTTGAGAACTTTGATAATATCATTATACTGTTTGTGTTGATAAGTTATCCATATTCATAGTGTTGATCCTTTGAAGCTAATATGGCTTTTTTTTCTGGCTGGGTTTAATATTTTCCTTTTGTCTTTAGTTATTAGTGGTTCTCTTATGATATGTCTGGGTGTTGTCTGATTTGTATTCATATTCCTGGCATATATAGCAGTTTCTGAATCTGTAGTTTAATGTCTTTTATCATTTTGGAATATTTTCAGACATTAGTGCTTCAAAATTATTTCTGCACAATTTTCTTTCTCCTCTTCATTCACACACAAACACAACATATATGACTATAATTTCAAATGCATCAGTTGGTCTTGACTATAATATATAGTCATATATGTATTATCATATATGTTGAGTATATGTTATGTTATTCTATATCATGATTTATATTATATAATCATATATAAACAATCATGTATGATTATTCCATCATACCTAATATTTTGATTTTGTATTTTCCATATTTTTGTTTGTACCACCACAATTGTGGACATAAGTTAAAAACCAAGAAATCCAGCAGATACACCATCTTAATCCTATCAGGGGCCCAAGAGATATGCAACTATATACAGAGTTGATTGGTCTGTCATGCACATAGAACATTTACAATTTCCTAATATAGATGCCAAGATGTATCTGAATTGCTTTGATTCAAAAATATTATTTCCTTATTTTTTAACCACTGAATATCATTCTATTCATGCAGGCCTGATTCCCAAATGCCAACTCACATTTCTTACAACCTAAGTGCACTCTCACATGGTGAACAATGCAGATATAGATGCAATATTTATACAACTCTATAATTTCCAAGATCCAGTCCTGATGTTAAACCTTTACTCACACTCATCCTTTTTGTTTCTTTGTGCTTCATATGAATATTTTTCTGACTAACCTCCAATTAACTATATCTTTCTTCAGTTTTGTCTACTGTACTAGTAAACCAATATTGGGGGGTTCTTACTTTCAATTAGTATATCTCTAAATTCTAGAATTTCCATATGGTACTTAATTTTTTGTTTGTACCTCTCTCACAAATATTGTTAATTTCTTGAAATTCTTTAGCTATAGAAGTCAGGATCATTTTATATCTCCTGTTTATTTGTAGTGTGTGTTTTTTTCTTTAATTTCTCAAATTCTCTATTTGTGCAAGTTTGGTTATATTTTACTCAAGGCCACAGAATTATGTATAAAGTTGTAGATAAGTTCGAGGTTCTACATGATGTTCTCTTCCTCCAGAGATGATTTAATTTTCACTGTGGCAAATAGCTGGCTGAAGGCACTAGCATTTCCAGATTTCCTTAATCCATAGAGGTTTGAGTATCATTGTAAAGATTTGTTTTTTCTATTAGTGCAGTAGTGAGGTACAGACATTCAAATCCCCAACTGATGACCTTAGATGTTTAACAGGAATCCTCTTCTTTTAGTACTACTGAATTACACTTTGTATTTTATATAGTATATCACAATTATATATATACACATAATATATAAAATATATACTCTTTGTGTATAATTTTTACGTTATATTATTCTACATAAAATGTTATATTTCTGTTTTACCCAGATATTTTTGGTGTCTTCAGTCAATGGATTTGTCTGAAAATAACTAGTCTGCCATTGTCAGAAAATTAAGTCTACCCAAGACTAATGAAGTAAAGCTGAATAGAGGATGTATAACTACAAACAAACCTTGAATTCAAGAACTTTCAGAGTAAGTAAGAAAATAAATTTCACATTATATAAAGGTGTTTATATTTTGAAAATATTTGTTGATGAATGGTACATACTTTTTAAAAACACAATTTGCTAAATGTTTCCATTTGTTTTTTTATATAATTACATTTTAATTTTTTCAGTGCACATGTGAGTGAGAAAATATGCTTATCCATCAGTGAATTATGGAGTATTTTTCATATGCAATGTGCAATGCTAACTGTGCCTGTAAATTGACTATTCCTATAGGACATCCTGGTATTTAGAGCCATGAACCTTGGAGGGAATAAAGAGATTTACAAGTATGAATATTATAAAACCTAATCATGAAAGTAATAGTTCAATAGCTGATCAAATATTAGGATATTTTAAAAAAATTTTAATGATTCATTTCTTTCTTTTTTTTAATTTTGTATATGATGAATTTTTTTTTTATTATAGCTAGTTTACAGTGTTCTGTCAATTTTCTGCTGTACACCATGGTGACCCAGTTACACATACATGCATACATTCTTTTTTCTCACAGTATCATGCTCCATCATAAGGGACTAGACATAGTTCCCAGTGCTACACAGCAGGATCTCATTGCTAATCAATTCCCAAAGCAATAGTCTGAATCTATTAGCCCCAAGTTCCTAATCCGTCCCACTCCCTCCCCCTCCCCCTTGGCAACCACAAGTCTTTTCTGCAAGTCCATGATTTTCTTTTCTGTGTAAAGGTTCATTTGTACCATATATTAGATTCCAGATATAAGTGATATCATATGGTGTTTGTCTTTCTCTTTCTGACTTACTTCCCTCAGGATGAGAGTCTCTAGTTCCATCGATGTTGCTGCAAATGGCATTAGTTTGTTCTTTTTTTATGGCTGAGTGGTATTTCATTATGTATATATACCACATCTTCCTAAATAGACATTTCTCCAAAGAAGATATACAGATGGCCAACAAGCATATGAAAAAATGCTCAACATCACTGATTATTAGATAAATGCAAATCAAAACTACCACAAGATACCACCTGGCACCAGTCAGAATGGCCATCCTTAATGAGTCCACAAATAACAAATGCTGGAGAGGGTGTGGAGAAAAGGGAACACTCCTGCGCTGTTGGTGGGAATGTAAGCTGGTACAACCACTATGGAGAACAGTATGGAGGTACCTTAGAAATCTATACATAGAACTACCATATGACCCAGAAATCCCACTCTTGGGCATATATCTGGACAAAACTTTCCTTGAAAAAAACACATGCACCTGCATGTTCATTGTAGCACTATTCACAATAGCTAAGACATGGAAACAACCCAAATGTCCATCGACAGATGGTTGGATTGGGAGGATATTATTTTCATGTAGTATTTCAAAGTAAGCCTGGTTCACCTGAAGATTTGACTAATAATACAACCTCATTAGACCAGTGATACACCAACTAGCCCTTTCAATATGCTATGTATAATTTCACTATAAAATTTCAAAGGATAAAATTTAACATTGGTGTCAAATCAGAGCTGCAGCTGCCAGCCTAGACCACAGCCATGACAATGCGGGATCTGAGCCTCATCTGTGCAGCTTGTGGCAACACCGGATTCTTAACCCATTTAGCAAGGCCATGCATTGAATCCACATCCTCACAAACAGTATGTTGGGTTCTTAATGTACTGAACCACAATGGGATCTCTATAATTTCTTTATTCGACATGTATTCGTTGAGTACCTATTATGACCCAGATTTTTATGTGAAGTGCTACAGCTACAAACATGTCTCTGTTATCATGTCATTTGAATATAAAAAAAATGAAATCTTAGGACTAGGCAAGATTTTCATGGAGTCCAGACTGAGGAAAAAAAAAAAGTGAAGCCAGAAATAGTTTCCAGAAATAGTTAGCAGAAAACATGGGAGTTGGCAAATAGTAATTAGGATGAGACTGAAGAAAGTTGCAGGAAAACTGGACTAAAAGGAAGTTTTGGTTTATGTCTGGTATTAGAGTTTTAGGTTTTAAAAGGTGCCATAGTTCCTGATAATCATTTACTGTCCTACAAATGGTCATGGAAAGGGGCATCCCATGTGCATCGATTGTGATTTTAAGGGGTCAAGAAAGCCTGAGGCTAGGGTTTTGAATGCATGAACAATGCAAATACTGAGGTTCTGTAGTCCTAAGTTGAAATGTGTGGTAGTGGCTGTGATACAGGTAGGAAAGAACAAATGAGATTGATCAAGCAGGTAGCAGGCCACAAAAGGACAAGAGTATTTACATAAGGGTGAATGAGTAACTGTGTGGCAGTGGTAGTATTAGCAATGGACTTTCAGAAAATAGTGATTCATTTCTGTCACATTCTCACCATAGAATATCCAATTTAAGACCATGTTCAAAAGAGCAGAAGAAATCAGTAGACCATTATTTCCATCTCAGTTCTGCCATCTATTACTGTGATAATTGGGGTGACTGTATAATTTATAATCAAAACTGATGAAGTTTAGAGAGTGAAAAAGGATGTTATTTAAAATTACACCAAAACAATAGATGCAAACTGTGACTGGCCAGGGCAAAAAGGCACATATAGTTGCCCTATGGGTGGGTCATATTCCTTCACTTGTAAAATGTGGACAATATGCACTTTAAGACAAGTGTGTGAAAGTATCGAACCCTATTAGTGAGTGTTCAATTAATCTTTGCCAAATTGGAATATTTTTGTCTTGTCTTGTCCCAGGAAATGTAAGCTCAATAAAGTCAGGGGATGCAGCTATTTTTTTCTTTGGAGCCCCACAATACTTAGTACAAAACCATGCATTTAGTGAGAATCTAATGAGTGTAACTTTTATTATTTTTATAACTTTATTTGAATCCCACTGCAATTTACTCTCATGCCTTGATTATTTCAAAGACAAAACTCATCTTTAGTATAGAAAAGAAAATAGAGGTGGGAAAGTTTTGCAAGTTAGCAAATTCAAATAGAATTTGTTATAAAAGCGAAATTTTGAAAATGAAATTTAGGTTTGTATTTGTGCCTCAGGATCTGGAGTTCAGCCACTTCTTTTTCATTCAATCTTCTGAAGGGCTGTTCTGCCCTGTGGGCACTAAAACTGTTTGGTACCAAACAGATGGAAGTACTTTGGGCATGACTCTGATTTCCGTTTGCCAGTTCCTGGTGCTACTTAACCCAAATATAAGGAGTCAAGGACAGGCTCAAAGCTCCTTTCTTAGATAATACAAAAATTTTGCACAGGTACACCTAGGGTTAATACTTGGCACTGATCTTGTCTGGATACTTGGCATTTCAGTTACCTTGGTGACTTAAACACTTTTCTTGAGACACAGAGGAGTAGGCATATTTTTTGTCATCCCTTTGGTAAACATGTAAGAATTAATTTAATGCTTGAATTACTTTACCATCCTCAGTGACTGTTTCTCATTCTCTTCTAAAATGGTCTTTCTTCATCCATGGCTGATCTCTTATCTAAGGCTGCATGCTTCAAAAGTGACTTGACAGCTAACATCACTTGTTACACTAACCTCAGATTAATTCTGGTTTCTCTCCTGCCCTATTTCTCTCCTTATTTTGCTCTTTCAAAATTCTTCCATTACTTTTTTTTGATAATGAATGTGAAATTTGCAAACTTATATTGGTTGCCCTATTTAAATCAAAATATCCTATGATCATAATAGAAGGAATTATAAACAGAATTGGAAGAGACCCTAAAGGCCATATAATCCAAACCCTTCTCCTCCTCTAAATATTTGAATCCTGTCTGCAACACTCCTGACATATCTTTATATCAGATGCTTCCCATTACTTGAGAATTTTCATCAAAGTCCACTTTTTGATCTCTATCCTATTCCATCCTCATGCTGGTATTATTGCAAATAGTTTTTTTCTTATATTGAATCAAAATCTGTAACTTTGCCTATTGATCCTTGTAAACTCTTGGGGATATACAGAGGAAAATGATAGCAGTCCTTAAGTATGTGGAGAAGAATTGATCATGCCTTCTCCCAGGTAAATGTATTGAAACCCTTTAGCATTTTTTTCTACAACGTGGTTTCAGGTTCTCCCTAGGGTGATCAACTTGTCTTAGTTTGTTTTCCTAGTTTTAGTATTGAAAATCCTGCATCCTGGACACTCCCCCAAGCCTCAGCAAACTGGGATAATAAATCTTTTATTTTTAATTTTCCTGGTCACTCTGCTCTGAACACACTCTACTGTAGCTCTGCTTTTTTCAAATGCAACGTCCAAAAGTAGACACAATACAACTCACCATGGAACAAAATTTTGTATTGTCCAAGAGACTTGTCCAATGGATTGCTAAAAGGACCTCATTATTTTTCAGTCCAACAATTGATGTGTAAATTATGTATTTTAAGTATACCAAAGTATGGGGAGTCCCCATTGTGGCGCACTGGAAACGAATCCAACTAGGAACCATGAGGTGCAGGTTCAATCCCAGGCCTCGCTCAGTGGGTTAAGGATCCGGTGTTGCCATGAGCTGTGGTGTAGGTCACAGACGTGGCTCAGATCTGGCATTGCTATGGCTGTGGCATAGGCCAGCAGCTATAGCTCCGATTAGACCCCTAGCCTGGGAACCTCCATATGCCATGGATGCAGACCTAAAAAGACAAAAGACCAAAAAAAAAAAAAAAAGTATACCAAAATATGAAATGGCTAAATCTATTTAAGCGGTGGAATTTACATTTTTTAAGTCATTTTTACTAAGCATCCTGTGTCTCTATCTTCACACTCTTATTTCCTCACAAAAATGGAAAGAAATAAACCTAAGTGTTTCAATAAAACACTGGCTATTTTTAATTAAATATTTGGTGCTAGTAGTAGAATTACTTTGACTAACTTCCCAATTTGTGCCTTTGGCTTCAGGTTTAGCCTTTAATAACTTCTTAGAGTGTTTTATGTATGCATATTTAGGAATAGCCTGGATTTCCATGAAGACCAGCATATACAGGAAATACTAGAAAGAAAAGTAATGTCTTATGCCAGATTCTCATTAAGCCTATACCAGTTTGAATTCAGATTAGACCAGATTGAACCTTTATAAACTATTTGTTCACATGGTCATCAAGAAATCAAAAGAAATATCTAGATGCAAATATAATTGAAAGGTGAAAAGTACAGGATTCTGTGCTAATTTCCAACTCACTACCAGATTAGATTTATTTATGATATATTGAATTTGAAGTTAAAAGCCATCTATCATCTGTTCTCCCATATTCACTGCAGCACTATTTCCAGTAGCCAATGTATGGGAAACAATTTATATGCGCACTGACAGATGAATGAAATAAAGAAAATGTGAACATGGAGAGCATTATGCCAAGTGAAATAAGCCAGACAGATGAAAAAAAATACCACATGGTACCACTTGTATGTGGAATCTTAATAAAAAAAGAAAAAGGAAAAAAAGTCAAAGTCATAGAAAAATAAGAGTAAATAAAGTAGTTGCCGGGAGTGGGGAAAATAGGGAGAGATTGGTAAAAAGTTATCAGCTTTCAGTTATAAAATAAATAAGGCCTAAGGATCTAATGTATAACATGGTGATGGTAGGTGATAACTTTTATATAATTTAAATTTTCTAAGAGAATAAAACTCAAATGTCCTCAACACACAGAAAAAGGTAAAAATGTGAGGTGATGGATATGTTAACTAGCTCAGTGGGGGGAATCCTCTCACAATGTGTACATATCTCCAGTCATTGCATTGCACACTTTAAATATTTTATGTGGTAAAAGTCAAGAATCATCTATCTACAAAGCTCTAAAGCACAGGTCACAATCTGGCAACCTATGGCTCAGATCCAGCTTGCAGTTGTGGATATTTTTGTGTGTGTGTGAAACCATATAGTGATGATCTTTTCAATGTTTTATTTTTTATTTTTCATTAAAATAGTTGCCAATATTTTGAAAAAGCAAATTTCACATTTTAAAAAATCTGAATCTCTAGGTTCTTTTGAAAAATTGTAGCATCTGGTAACACTTTGCCCACATTTATGACAATGAACTGTTCTAACTGAAGAGTAACTGCTGCTTTTATATGAGGCTTTATGGTTTGCCACAATCCCTGCCACAGCCTGTGCCACAGCCAGTGCCACAACCCCAAATGACTTCATTAATTACACTAACTTCCAGACCCTGTAGGCATTGGATGTTGAAAATCTTCATCTAAGTCCTCATCTCTTTGAACTATTACTCTGTTTTGTAGATCTTACATTTCAAAAAAAAAAAAGCATTTTCTTAGCAATTCTTAGCAAAAACAAACAAAAAGCATAACAATTCTTTTTCTTGGAAATATCTATCATCTTAGTAGGAAGAAAATATGTTAACACATCTGAGGCAATTATATAATAAGTGTTTTAGATTGATTGAATTAATGGCCCCAATTTTTCACATCTCCTTGTATCAACATCCTTTGGCAGTGGCTTCTCATATTGACTTGAGTTTGACTATGAAACCTGTTTTGGCTAATGGAACATTAGAAAATTTGATGCAGTCAGTAGCTTGAAAAAGTACTTGGTGTTTCTACTTTTCTCTTTTTTTCTACCTTCACCATGGTAAAATTCCCCAGATAGCTTGCTGGATGAGGTGAGACATACCTATTGGTATGGCTGTTAACAGGTAATGGCTATTACCCTGGTTGACAGTCATCAAACCTCCATACATGTGAGGGAGCTCAGCTTAGACCAAAAAAATGGCCCAGATAAGTCCATTTGAAATCACTAACCCACAGACTTGTGAGCTAACTAAAGACTTAGTGAGTTAAATCCCTGAGTTGGACTTGTTATGTAGCATTCTTGTAGTAGTAAATAATGAATAGAGAAATTTGTTCATAGAAGCAAAATATTTGTAATAAAAATCTAAAATATATGTCATTGGCTTTGGAAAAGGCAGTTGATAGAAACTGGAAAAACAGTGTTGCAGGAGTGGAGGCTGAAGAAATGGTGAGGAAGCTACTGCTTCAGCCTGGAGAGATGGCAAACCATGTTTGGTAAAACGTTTGGTAAAACATGGTCACTTAGAATGTAGAAAATAGAGCAAATTAACATTTATACTTGAGTTAAGATATCTCCAGACAGAATGCTGAAGATGTTGCTGACTCTTACTAGCTGTGCATGATAAGGTACAAGAAAGAGATGAGTTAAAGAACTGGCCATTTTTTAAGTAAAATTTAGAGAATACCAGAACTCACTGGATTAGAAATATTTTTTACTCATCTCTAGCCTCTTATTGCTAGTAAAAGATTAAATCTAGGGAGGTGCCAAAAACATGTGGTCTTAGTACTAAAGACCAAGATAGTTTTGTTAGACTTGTTAGACGGTGTTAAAGTATTTGATAGAATTAAGGGTTTTCTAAGAATCTCTAAAGTAGACAAAAGTGTTTCTTAAAATCTGCAGGGCAGGGAGTTCCCGTTGTGGCTCAGTGGATTAAGAACCTGACTAGTATCCATGAGGATACGAGTTCCACCCCTGGCTTCACTCAGTGGGTTAAGGATCTGGTGTTGCCATGAGCTATGGTGTAGGTCACAGATGCAGCTCAGATCTTGCATTGCTGTAGCTGTGGAGTGGGCTGGCAGCTGCAGCTCCAGTTTGACCCCTAGCCTTGGAACTTCCATATGCCATAGGTGCAGCCATTAAAAAAGAAAGTCTTCAGGGTATTGTCTTGTAGGAGCCTGACATGTCCAAAGAAATACCAATAAAATTTAGAGAAAAAAAGCCTGTCTCAAAAAGAATTATGACTGTGGCTTTTGCCAATGGAGTGGAATTGAACTATATTTATATGAAGCCCAAAAAATTTTGAGGGAGGTGTAGAGACAAAATGGCCATCTACATCAGGCCTCCCCATATAATTGATCTTTATACCCTCTGGGATTGGCCTTGTGACTTTCTTTGGCCAGTTGGAAAGTAGAAAACTTAATGCAAACAAAGCTTTAAAAATTGCTTGCCTGTTTCTGCCTCTTTTAATGCTATTCTCCCTTCAGCATGATGACATGCATAGTTTAGACTGCTACAGGATAAAAGACAAGTGGCCATGACACCCCTATCACCCAGCTATAAATCACCATCCACCAGACATGTGAGTAAGCCCACCTAGGACCAGAAGTACCATCCATCTGAGTACAGCTTAAATCCCCAACCCACAGACTCCTGACCTAAGTAAAGACAAACTATTTTAAAACCCCTGAGTTTTGGGGTGACTTGTTATGCAGCATCATCAAGGCAATAAATAAAAGATAGAAACAAGTTAGTGTATAACCATGGGAGGGATGGAGAGAGAAATCTGTATTCTTTGGCAACTGATGCCCATAGATAATGAAGAAACTTCCTTTTTTTTTGAGCTACTGTATCTGATATGGGTACATTTCAACAATCCAGCTCTTGGCAAATAAAGCAAGTTTGGGTTGAATTTATTTTAAAAAGTTGTTTGACTTGGTTCATTTGGTGTAAATTAAAATTGGCACACCCATAATCCTGCCTTTCCTCTAATAATTTTGAAAAGTTTTAAAAAATAGTTTTTTTCCTATTTAATTTTTAATGAATATAATTATTTTTTATAATGATTTTTATTTTTTCCCTTATAGCTGGTTTACAGTGTTCTGTCAATTTTCTACCATACAGCAAGGTGACTCAGTTACACATACATGTATACATTCTTTTTTCTCACATTATCATGCTCCATCATAACAAATGCTGGAGAGGGTGTGGAGAAAAGGGAACCCTCCTGCACTGTTGGTGGGAATGGAAGCTGGTACAACCACTTTGGAAAACAGTATGGAAGTACCTTAGAAAACTATACATAGAACTACCATATGACCCAGCAATCCCACTCTTGGGTATATATCTGGACAAAACTTTCCTTGAAAAAGGCACATGCACCCACATGTTGATTGCAGCACTATTCACAATAGCCAAGACATGGAAACAACCTAAATGTCTATCGACAGACGAATGAATTAAGAAGATGTGGTATATATACACTATGGAATACTACTCAGCTATAAAAAAAGAACAAAATAATTCCTGTTTAATTTTAATTAAGTAGTATTTATGACATCATGCCTCAGAAGAGGAGATGGTTGGAAAAGTGTGCATCAGCACCAAAATGCCTCCAATTGCTAAAATCCCAAAGTAGGCTTTAAGACTCTGGAATATAGGAACTCAGGTTCTCGGTCTTATAACCAGATTCATGAGCTTTAGTTTTCTCATATGTTAAATTGCAATGATACTATATAACTTGAAGGGCTGTCCTGAAAATAATAAATAATATATATAAAATACTTGTCATAGAGCAGGCACAAATCAATTATGAATATCATCTCAGAATTCTGTAACTTTGCATTGTTTTCTTTTGAAACCCCAAAAGCAAAAGATGTCTGTAGATAAAATATAACAAATAGAAAATAACACAAGGAACTGCTTTCTCTACCATATAAATGCAGAGCTCACCTTACTTACTCTGAGAGTCCATAACATTTATACCTGCTTCAAGGGTTAGGCTCCATTACTGGAAGGAACTAAAACGGATTGGGAACTAAAAGACTTGAGTTTGAATCCCTTCTTGGCCAACTTATTAATTGGGTAACCATGGACAAATGACCTAACCTCTCTGAACCTCGGTTTCCTCATTTATATAGAATATAAATGCTGTGAGTATTACTTATGATAATCAATGTAAAGCATTAGCAAAAGGTAGGAAACAATGTATGGCAGCAAGTAATAATTGCTCTTTGTCATCTTATAGTAATATTTTTACCTAAATATTAATGGTTTGAATGATATTTTCAGCTTTGTGTTGTGGTATTGACTGTGGCCCAGTCTGTGTTCTTTTATGGCTTTCTGAGAATTGGAATTCCTGCTGGGAAATTTTCTAGCTTTCAAAATTCTTTTCACCTTCTGAATACTAGTTCCTGTGAGCATTTCCAAAGGCAAAATGGCATTTTAGGAGCAATGATAAGTGTACTTCTAAAATAGAATACACACCAGGCAGTTTCCAAGGACAGAACAATATCCTGGTGAGAGCAGCTGGGCTGATTAGGGGAACAAATGGTCAAATGCAACTCCTGAGGAAGTTCTGTAAGGATGAGGGCGATAGTGACCACATGAGCTTTGTTCCTTGATATTTTTTTAGTTTCCCAAGTGTTTGGCCCCTTTCTCCTGAATGTGGAAACTTTGTGCTTAAAAGCAAAGACAATTCCCTGCCAAAATTGTTAGCAATACTTTATGATTATTTAGTAGCAGTGACTACTTTCACTGTTTAGGAAGATCTACAGAAATGTTGAAGGAGACATTCTCCCTCACAGTTAATTCCTATTTTTGTTCTGTGAACTCACTGTGCCTTCGTTCCCTGTCAGCTTATATCCCTGTGTTGCTCAGCAAAAGGATATCCATTACAAAGACAGTTATCATCTATTAGCTTATACGAATCATTCAGGACATCTGCCCAGAGCTTTTCTGCTCATTGGCTGGGGCAAGTAGCCAGAAACAGAAAAATATTTTACTTTCAATTGGCACCACCCTGGAACTGGGTGCACAACACAGTTGTGAGATGGGAACTTGGGACTAGCACTTCATCTGTGCATGCACGGGGGCTCTTGCTTCAGGTGTTTACCTTCTCTCCCCAACTATAACACAGATCTCTAAAAGGTAGAAAAAAGATATAAAACATGAATGTGTTTTATTGTTTTATAACACCTCTCTCAACATAGAGCCTGACACATAGCAATACATACTCATTAATTGATAGCTTATAAAGACCCAAGAGCATTTATTAATAACAACAAATTATCTTTTTTTTTTGAAAAATGAGCTATCATGTCCTCCAAAGTGGTAACATCTCCAATTTGTCCACACTATTATTATATAATAGCCATAAGTAACTGCACCTATTGCGTTCCAGGAACTATATAAGATAATTTATCTCATTTAATTCTGCAAACAATTCACCAACTAGTTATTATTTTCATTTTAGTAATGGAGACAAACTCAAAGAAGTCAAGTGACAAAAGAAAGGTTTTAACCTAGATTTTTTCTGACATCTTGTTCAGTTATATGCTGGCACTCCCATAAAACTAAGGAGGCTGCATAAATCTTGTTTCAAGTCACTTACAAAGCTTCATTTAGTGGGCAAATTTAATAAATCTTTTACTTATTACCAGAGTTCTTAGTATTGCTGCTGTGGAATAAGCAACTCATCAGTGGTAATTGGCTTTTCCAGGATATAAGGAGTTAGAGATGTGATGATATTTTACCACTCTAGTTCTACCCCAGGGCAACTGTGATGCTTGTCCCAAAGTAATTGTGTGAGTTTACAACTCTAAAACATCAAGTTCTGACAATGAGTATTCAGATTTAGTACATTGGTGCTCTGTATCTGAATGGCATGATGCGTGATGAGTATTGGGAGATGAGGCCAAACATGTAGGCAGGCAGCATGCCTTGCCAGAAAGGGCTTTATTTGCCATGCTAAAGACTTTGAACTTTGTCCTGTAGATAGTGGGAAGCTACTCTACAATTCTAAGTAAATTAGTAACTCAGATAAATGTTCTGGAAAGATCACTGTTTCTAGAAGCAGTGACAGACATAGATTTAAGATGAAGGTCCCTATAGATATATAATTAAAAGGAAGACTATTGTAATAATCAAGGGGAGAAATTAATAGGAGGATGTGGGGGTAGAATGTACTAGGCCAGCAGCTAAGGTTTTTATGATGTTAAGCTGACTAAAGTTAGTGATCCACTAGCTATAGGTGATAAAAAAAAAAAGGAGAGGAATGTAGGATAAACATGGATTCTGAGTAGGTATTGGTACATTCATCATGACTGTAAGTATAGGAGGAGCAAATTAAGCTGATTGTGGATGGAGAAAATTATTATGAATTTAGTTTTTAAAATGTTGAGCTTGAGTTATATATGAAGCATACTGAAATTATTGTTAACTAGTAGGCTGCAAAAATTTAGTTCTAGGAAATTGCCTAGACTTGAGATGAAGCTGTCAGAGTTATCAGTGTCTAAGTGATAATATAATTCTAAGGAATGGATGAGATGGCTGAGGGAGAGAGTGAGGAGTGAGAAAGGAAAAAAGCCAAGGAGAGAACTCTGGCCAAAAGCAATGGTTAAAGTATGACTACTTTAGTCAATTAGTCAGTGACATTTCCATGAGCAAACAGCGGGGTAACACGGTACTAGGCATAAAGTGGAGGAGCAGTAATAAGGTAATAAAAGATGTAGCTGTGATCATGAACTGTCTTGGTATGTACTTTTATGTTAGGTACACCTTGTCCTACAAGAATAGAAGTGTTACCATGGAAGCCAAGAAAGCAACTCTTAAGGAGTGTTGAACATTATGCGATGTCAAAGAGAAAGATGAAGATAGAAGATAGAACAGCCATTGGAATAGCTCTTAAGTATTAAGATCTTAGGGGAAAGCTTGGTTCTAGTTACTTTAAGAAGGTGTGAGGAGTGTAGCAGAAATGGTTTATTTCTTAACAATCATCCTAGAGATTATAGTGAAAAGAGCTGGGAGTCAAGTGGGCAGTGAGAAAATACAGAATAGTATGAGGAAAACTATATGAAAGTAGAAAGCTGGGTGAAATGCCATTTTAATGGCATTAGTATAACTCTATTCTTATAAGTGTATAAACTCACGTCTCTAGTAAGATAAGGGAAGAGTGAAATTTATGGCATCGGTGGGATAGCTGATCTAGCTTAGGGGTATAATATGAGGCAGAGGAATGGATTTTCTCTGTATGAAGTTAACTGACCCACATTAAGCTTGAATTTGTCATGTTTTTCATCCAAAATTACCTAAATGTGATAGCCCCTAAAGTATTTGTTATATGATAGGTTATATATCACTGAAATGATAGCTTATATACAAGAAATTTGTGATAATGGTCTACTGATAAAGTATGTTGATTTAGCAAGTTGTTTAAAATCCTAGAAATTCATCTCTAAGCCACCTATCATTTTTGTCTATTTCCATAAAATCATCATACTTTCAAAGTCATATGCTACTATCATTTACAATCAAATACATAATCTCAATATATTCACATATTTACATGTTACTTGAGAATAATAGTGAGAATTCAAAAGGAAAATGTTAATAAGGTAAATAGTAGGAAATTGAGTATGTATTAGTGTATATAAACTGAACCACATTAAATATTAGCCAAAAAATAATTTATATATAATTTTAACACATGTGCAACCTTTAAGAATACAAGAATTACTAATACTATAATAGGATTTCTCTGAAAATCACCATCTTAAATTTTACATTTGTAAAAATGTATATATACAAAATTATATATAGGCTACTAACTTACTCATTTGTAGAAACTTACTATACTTACATATTTCATGGTATGGTAATAAAAGCAGTGAAGGAAAGAAAGCATGACAGTGATTGTCCTCAAAGATAATGCATTCTTCTGAGTAAGATACACACTTCCATGTAGAATGAATCATATTCAGTACTTGATTTGTGCCCCCCCCTTACCATCTTTACAACATGATGGACTTGAATTGGATCACTTGTTCCAAAAGGAATACAACTAGACATATGAAGATCAACAAGGGAAAATATAATTCCCCCTTCCCCTTTCCATACTTTTCAATTGAGAAAACAAAGCATTATGATCAAGTAGAAAGAAGACTAAACTAGAAATCACTCTGGATTTTTTACCTGACTTTCTGACTTAGTGGCTGTGCACCTCAGGACAAGTCCCTTTACCTTTTGGGAGATAGTTTTTCTCATGTGTGAAATGCAATAGGTAGATTTGACCAGATGCAGTGTCTATAATTCTGTGATCCACGAATCCCTTGTCTATTCCCTCTGGAAGTTCTTTGTGAAAATCTCCACCTATAGTAACTTTTTTTACAATGAGAATTGTTCTTGGGAAAAAAAAAAGATTCTTCTGTTTCTCTTGTGTAAGCAGAAATTGACTTCCACCCTTTGAACTAGGGACTGTAATATTTAACCTCTTTCTCCATTTGTTTCAGGGGATAGATTTTCCTCTTCTTTAGGAAGTGGCCTCATTACTTCATTGCCTGCTGTGAAGGCTTTTCTGTTCCACAGCCTTTCTTTCTTTCTTTTTTTTTTTTTGACATATGCCAGCTTGTTTTTCTTTTCTAAGATATATGATAGATAATGAGAATTATTTCTTACTTTTGAAAGTTGTTACCTCAGTGTTTTCCCATTCATTTCACCAGAGGATTTCCCTAGTTTATAATGGGTCCCTGTGTTAAGGCTAGCAACAATGTCAATGAATTAAAATGAAACAATCAAGTAGTGACAGCTGAACAGATGTCAGCTAATAAACGTGCATAATGGGCGAGACCCCAATTCCTACCTTGCTCTGGGGCACCATCAAAGTACTATTGCCTCCATATTTGGCCTGTCCTGAGATTCACCAAATCCCCATTTCCAGAAATATAACTCAAGAAGGATTTCCCTGGGGTGAGAAATGGAGAAAGAAATGCCCAGGTATATTCAATCTGTCAGCTCATCAACGTGCAGATATGGTTGAATTTTGCCTCCCCTCACTGTCACTTCCTCCCCTCACACATCAGAAACAGCTGAAAAGAAAATGTAGGGAACAAACAAGCTATTTGTTAAAAAGAAACTAACCGGAGTTGGAGGCAAAGGCATAATCTTTCTAACTTGTCTTATGTGATTGACAAACAAAAGATTATAAAGGAAAAAAGCTGTCCAGTCTATTCTTTGGATTTTTCAGAGTAATAACTCTTTAGAGTCATGGAACATGTATAGAAACTGAATTTCAAGCAAGGTTGAAGTGACTTGTTCAATGTCCATAGGAACTCAAGCCCCCTGAATTCCAGACCAGGGCTTTTCATTAGATTTCACTCATGAATTGATGTTTTCTCTTTGCTAAAGCCCAGGAAGCCTTACTTTGATTGCAAGATACAACTGCTACCATCTGCCCTTTAAAAATTATGTTAGCATTGACCTAAAAGCTACAACAACTTTCTTAGAACCCAGGGAGATAGAACTATTAAACATGATATTTTAAGCATATAGAAGAACCCACTACCCAAAGGTGTAATTTGCCTAAGAAAGAAAAACTTTATCTGGCCCCCAACTTCAATGAGGCAGGAAAATGATTTGAACAAATCCAAGAATCATAGTTAAGAATTTAGGCTTCATGGAGTTCCCACTGTGGCACAATGGGATCAGTGGTGTCTCTGGAGCACTGGAATGTGGGTTTGATTCCCAACCCTGCACAGTGGGTTAAGGATCTGGTGTTGCTGCAGCTCAGATCTGATCCCTGGCCTGGAAAATCCATATGCTGTGGGGTACACATATCGAGATTACAATGGTAACTCTGCCACATGCTGTGAAACTTTGGACAGATTTCTTTGCCTCTCTGAACATCAATTTCTTCATTTATAAGATAGGGATGAATAATACGCGCTTTAAAAAGTTATTCATGAGGACTGAATAAATAAGATAATGGATGTTAAGCATTTAGCAAGTGTCTGGCAAAAAATGTTCAAGATATGCTAGTCGCTATTACTATCTTCTCCTTCATCAAGTCTTTTTGTGTATATGAAAAACTTGTTACTTTTTTTCTCAGTTGTTAGGAGGTAGAAATCATAAGTACAGGAATAATGTCTGCATTGTTCACTGTTGTATGTCCAGCATCTAGACTTATGCTTTCTCATAGTATAGACAGTTGGAACATATATATTTAATAGATGAGTGAGTCACGTGGTTCTCCAAATATGGTGATCCATTGCACTAGAATATGAGTTAACATAAAAGGGACTATATTTTTTTATCTCCTTTTTGGAATCTGGCTATAACATTGCTACTCCTCTCTAACATTTGACATCCACTGTTCTATAGGAACTAGCTTTTTCAGTGTTATAAGGCAGTTTAGTCTTTCCTGCCATGTTTTCAAAGATTCGGTCTTTTTTTTTTTTTTTAATTAAAAAAAAAAAAGACTCGTTTTGCTTGTGGTGCAGCGAAAACAAATCCAACTAGTATCCATGAGGATGCGGGTTTGATTCCTGGCCTCACTCAGTAGGTTAAATTACTGTGGCTGTGGTGTAGGCTGGCAGCTACAGCTTCAATTTGATCCTAGCCTCGGAACTTCCATATGCCACAGATGGCAATGCTGGACCCTTAACCCACTGAGCAAGGCCATGAAATAATTCTTTTGCTGTATGTGGAATAATTTGTAAATTTATTCCAGTGTGGTTAGGATGGGCAGTGTTTATTCACCTTGTTATTCAATCACACTGTCATTGATGACAAGTATGATGATGATGATGATGGAGGATAATGGCCCACCTGTGTTTAGAGGATTATAAGCAAAGGATTAATGGGAACAATAGAAGATATTCATATCAAATGTCTGCATTTTTACTCTCAACCTAAAGAAAATCTGCCTGATGCTTAGTTACTTTATCACTCTTCTTGCCCTCACCACACACACACACTTCCCCTACAGTGTTTCCTGCTTTATTAAGTTCCCATGAGTGTGAAAAGGAGCATAGGAAAGGCATGAATTCTAAGGAGGATTTGTGCTAGATCGTGGAGTTTAGGCAAAGACTAACAGACTGAACAAGTGAAGCCTGTTATCCAGATCTCTTTTCCATATTGGAATTGTTTCCTTACTGATCTGGTTTCTTCATGACTACCCATATTGTACTCGAATAGCTCTCATTTCACAACAGCCCCACATAGGCTACTTTCATTTTAAAAAAGACTATTTAATACTAGCTCTTTTTTTTGTAAAAACTGAGTTTAAGAGTCATAAAGCCAGAGGTCTCTACTCTTCTTCAGGAAATGAACACAAGCTAAAAATATTAAAAACTGAATTACCACCTACCCACAAAATCAAATTATGCATTCCAAAATGATGTCTACACAGGTATGAGGATTAGCTCTTATCTTGGATTACCCACTCAGTATTTGAATATGCAAACACTGTTAAGTAATGTCCATTTCCCAGTCTATACTAATATACTGTACTAAGATAGTGTTCACCTCTCCTATCCCCAACACCTTAGAAGAACCATTTTACAATGGTGATAAGTTGTATTATAGACCAAAGTGAGCTGGATATCAAGCAATCTGTGTTCTAGCCCCCTTCATACTACTTACTTATGTCATCTTAGATCAGTTATTCTCTTCCTAGAAGTAGGTGGCATAATTTGTAAATAGAAATAATGGCTTTTAATGCCAAATTTATTTGTAATAGTTTATGATTCCCTGAGATTCTTTGTTAATATAGAAAGGAGTGAAAATTAGTTTTCCTTTGCCTAATTCTATTCTAAAGCAAACAAATAACAAAGTTCTTGAAGTAGTTTAATTTGAATCCTTGTGACACAACATGTAGGAAAGATATAGTTGTGCCCCAGTTTGAAAGATCCCAAGCAAAGCTTTACTAATTTGATGATTTCTTCAGTATGTTCAAATTTTTAGTAAATGTTTGTAAAATTAATTTTATTGGTTAAACTAAATAGGGCACATATACAAATTAAGGCCTCCAAATATGTTAATACTATTGGCAATTTTAAAATATAATGGAAGAATTAGCATAATATTTGCAAGTCATCTCAAGTAACACTTTTTATGCAACAAGCAACACTAATATAATTAAGAAGGAAAAAAGAGAGAGAAGGCTTAAAATGTTTTCTTTGAGCTGAGAGGAAGTAGTGTCAGATGATTGGTATTGAAGACATGCATATACTTAGTCCAATTCTCTTCTTAAAAGTAGAACGTTAAAGAGAGCTGGCTTTTTGCTTCACATACAGCCATCTGAATCTTATGAAGATGAAAAAAACTGCTAAAAAGAACTCCGAGTACCCAGGACATGGGTATAGAAATTCACATGCCTTTCTTTCTGATTATCTGTTACTAAGACTATTTCATAAACTATTAAGATGTTTCCTCCAACCTAGTAAGTATGATCCAGATAGAGTCCTCAGATTCCTAAGATCTATAAGGTGCATAGAGGTGAACAGAGTCATGGGAGCCACATTGTCATTTACTCAATCTATTACCTTGATGAAGATGGCCATTGCCAGTGTGCTTACTTCACTTTTGCTTTTGAGTATTGACACCTGGTTTTACTTTTCTCTCAAGTGGGCAGACACTAGTTGTTGCCCAGTGAATCTCTAATTCTCTAGACTTCTCCTAGAGTTTACAAAAACTTTCTCAGTCATCAATTCCTGTTATCAATTACTGATGTATATAGCAACCTACTTTTCACCAGATGCTAAGGGCTATCACTGTCAGAAATCTTAATGCTGCATCTAGTCCACATCTTCTTCAAGACTTTAGTAAAGTTTAATGCTGTTTGCTCTGTGATGACTTCCTGCTTATTTTTATCCATAGCTTTTATCACCTTATAACATACACTGTAATGTACTTTTATTTATTGTCTCTCACCTCACACTAGAATATGAGTTTCAAGAGGGCCAAGACTTTTATCTGTATGCTTCACTGATGTAATCCCAGAATCCAGAAGGCTACTTGGTTTATAGTAAGTGCTCCATAAACACTTATTGAATTGATGAATCTAGCTCAGTCTCTTTCATGTTAGACTGTTCAGATGTTGACAGCACCTGAATTAAATAAGATTTGATCCATAACTTCTTTGTAATATGAAGTTTCGATGACTGATCCTGCTTCTTACAGTTAAGGCCATCGCCATTCCTGCTCATTTTCTTTATTCTCTGCTAGCAGAGAACTAACTTGGGTCTCCTCTTCTCTCCTCAGAAGTATCCCAACTATTTCATGTATCACTTAGTAGAGGGGAATCCAAGAAGGACCACTGTAGCAATTTACATATTTTACATCTCAAACAACCTAGCATAAACTCATCCCTTCCATGAAGCATTTTACAATTTGCCCCATTAAACACCTTTGACTTCTCTCTGTACTACATTTTATTACTCTATTTTTGTGTGTATTTGCACACACATATTGGTACCCTTGGGTGCATGTGGCCCTTTTTTTGGTCCATGAACATATTGTCAGTTCTTCAGTGCAGATGGCAATCCTCTCAAGTAAACCTGCTCAGTTCCTACTGGGACTATCCCACTCCTGCCTTATATTCTCAAATGAGATCGCTTCCTTTAGACTACACAAAATCATTTTAATGAACCAAGATCCCTTGCCTTGGTAAAGGTGAACATACAATTTTGTTTCTAAGAAATAATATTTATCACATAATTTCCAGAACCAATAATAACTGGAGAACTGGAGAATTTGATATTCAAAGGTCAGGATCAGAGGAGAGATTCTTCAGGGTATTGGAATAATGTGAACACCAGTGTCATTTCTCCTAGTGTAGGTTATTTGAAACTTAGTGGGAATTTTGGGCTACATCTGTGCTGACTGTGTCAGCACATGCAAGAACAGTATGTGCTTTCTCAGATGAGTGGCTTTTTTATGATAAGTTTGCTGCAATGATTCTGCTTAAATAGAACCTCCTAACAGACAAGCAGCAGCTGAAGAACAAAATGCACAGCATGTTACTCTGTAGCCTCATCAAAGGTATCCCAACACAGAAGGGAAATTACAAGTTAAAATGTTATTGATTTGTATCCTTTCAAAGGAAGCAACAGAAAGCTCCAGCAAAAATCTTCCCATCTAGTGATACTCTATGTACATAAAATTCTCATTGCATTTTTTTTCTTTGACAAAAACAATTGCCAATTTGCCAGAAACCAATAGGTATGAGTAGTTCTGAAAAGAGACCCATTTACCATTTCTAGCCATTTTCCCCTTCAGTGATTTGTCAAGGAATGAAGTGGCTTATACCTACTTCCCACTATTAGCTACGGGTACACAAAAGTAAAATTGTCTCAGCCTCCAGGGATTAGTTTTAATAAATAGCACTTTCAGTTTATATATGTGACAAAATATTTGTTTCAAAAATTTCCCAGAGTTTCAGAATTTCTGACATCAGATAAATTTTACCATTAGCTGTGTACAGTTAGTAGCTCATACACCCCCTCCAGTGATGTAACTCTGGTGTGAAATACGCTGAATGTGACTGTATTACATTTTTCTTCACTCTTCCATCTTCTTTAGTTCTTATCCAATTCAAAGGCCAAGGGATTGGTAACTGAATCTCTAGGAGGAGTGGCTATCCTTTTTCTTTCAGGAATTCTAGGTTCTTGTCTAAATCTCTCTTACATTTACCCTGAAACTTCCACGGTCTGAGGGTAAATACATTCAAAATGTTGATAAGATGCTTTCCTGGATGGAAACTGTGTGTTCTGGGGTGTTAATATGTTGATATTAAACAAAGTGTAGATAGATAGAGAGAGAATTAGAATATTTTATTGAAGTATAGTTGATTTACAATATTAGTTTCAAATGTGCAGCATAGTGATTCAATATTTTTATAGATTATACTCTATTTAAAGTTATTATAATAATGGCTACATTTCCCTGTGTTATACAATATATCCTCGTTGCATATATATTTTATACATAGTGGTTTGTACCTCAATCTCCTACCCCTAACTTGTCCTTCCTCTCTTCCCTCTTCCCACTGGCATCCACTAGTTTGTTAGTTTTCTATGTCTGTGAGTCACTTTCTGTTTTGCATTTACACCCATTTGTATAATTTTTTAAATTCCACATGATAACAATGCTGTTTGCCTTTTTCTGCGTGCTTTACTTCACTAAGCATAATATTCCCATTCACATTGTTGCAAATGGCAGACTTTCATTCTTTTTTTTTATGACTGAGTATTATCCATTATATATATGTACCATATCTTCTTTATACTTTCATCTATTGATGGAAACTTGGGTTCCTTCTATATATTGGCTATTGTAAATAATGTTGCTGTGAACATTGGGATACATGTATCTTTTTGATTTGTGTTTTAATTTTTTTTGGGGGGAGGGAGATATATACCCAGGAGTAGATTGCTGGATCATATGATAGGTCTATTTTTAGTTTTTTGAGGAACCTCCATACTGTTTTCCATAGCGCTACACCAATTTACATTCCCACCCACAGTGAACAAGGGTTCCCTTTTTTCTACATCCTTGCCAAAATGTGATATTTGTGATCTTTTTTATGTTAGCCATTCTAACAGGTATGAGGTCATATCTCATTGTGATTTCGATTTGCTTTTTAGATAATAGAATTTTTTTTTTTTGTCTTTTTTGTCTTTTTTGTTGTTGTTGTTGCTATTTCTTGGGCCGCTCCCGCAGCATGTGGAGGTTCCCAGGCTAGGGGTCTAATCGGAGCTGTAGCCACCGGCCTATGCCAGAGCCACAGCAATGCCAGATCCGAGCAGCGTCTGCAACCTACACCACAGCTCACGGCAACGCCGGATCGTTAACCCACTGAGCAAGGGCAGGGACCGAACCTGCAACCTCATGGTTCCTAGTTGGATTCGTTAACCACTGCGCCACGACGGGAACTCTGATAATAGAATTTTTAAGTGTTCCTCCCCTCTCCTTCCTCTTCCCTCTCTTTCTTTCTTTCTCTGTATATATATTTAAATAAATAAAATATATAAACAATAAAATAAAACCAAATTAAATAATGGGGAAAAGTCTTAGATACTTGACATAAGTAGTAATAGTAATGACCAATAAAAACATGAGAAGATGCATGAATGTCATTATTCATTAGGAAAATTCAAATTACATCCAGGATGAGATATCACTATCTACACTAGAATGCTAAAATTCAAAAGACTAAGACCATCCAATGTTGAAGAGAATGTAGAGCTACTGGAGCTCTCATACATTTTCATGGGAGTGTAAAATGGTGCCACTGTTATGACTAAACATAACTACTACCATATGAGATAGCAATTCCTCTCCTAAATATTCACCAAAGAAACATGAAAACATATATCCACACATTTATTTGTATGAAAATGTTCATAGTATCTTTTGTTATAATATAAATAATGTTGAAAATTATCATTGAAAGAATGAATTAAAAATTGATACATCAGTATCAGTTTTGTTCAACACCAAAAGGAGAGAACTATGGATACCTGCAAAGACATGAACAAAGACTCAGACAAACATGCTCATTAAAATAAGCCAGACCCAAAATAGTACTCACTGTACAATTCCATTTTTGAATTCCTACCATAGGAAAAACAAAGCTATGGTGATGAAAATCATAAAAGTGATTGCCTCTGAGAGGTATGGGGTAGATCAGAAAAGCGCAGGAGAATTTTTGGGGTGATGGTACTGATCTATATCTTGATTGAGGTATTAGATCCAGGAATAGACACCTGTCAAAACTAATCAGTATATTCTTAATATTTGTGTGTTTACTGAATGTAATCAGAACTCAATAAAAAATAAAAAAAAGAATATCACAGCAAAAGTTGAATAGTTATTAGCCTTAACTAACTTTAGATATGATTTCTACTTCCAAAACTATACACAGTGGCCTAGCTAATTTCTATCTTAGATCAACTCTAAAATATGAGTCACACAGAAGAGTGAACAGCCAAATGTTACATGGAAATGTGAAGAAACTTCTTTTAATATACCCTTTGGAAAAATTGTATTTCTTTAAAGTGAAACTAGAAAATAGATTCTTATAATAATTTTAGATTTGATAAATCTTGAAAATAAAGTGTTAACATACATCCTCAGTAGGAAATATTTTATTCAGAAGTATAGTTAAAACCAAGGGAAGTTTTGCTTTTGCTTTTGCTAATTGAAGAATATGTGAAAGCCTGAGGTTCAGTGCTAAATGTTTCTCCTATGCCTTTCTCCCCCTACCACAGTCATTCCTGAAGCCACTCCTTTCTTTGTCTAAGTCTAAGGAGCAACTTAAAAAAAATCACTGAACAATTTGAGTGGTAATGAAATTAGTATTCCTTTGGGAGGAAAAGATATAATCTCAAGCTTCACAAGCTATTGAGCCATGGGAACCATCAGTAGGGTTGGCTGTGGCTGTGGCCGGCAGCTGCAGCTCCGATTCAACCCCTGGCCTGGGAACTTCCATATGCTGCACTTGCAGCCCTAAAAAAAAAGAAAGAAAGAAAGAAAGAAAGAAAGAAAGAAAGAAAGAAAGAAAGAAAGAAAGAAAGAAAATAAAAAAATATGTATGTGGGATTTCCCATTGCAGCTCAGCAGAAACAAACCTGACTAGTATCCATGAGGATGTGGGTTCGATCCCTTGCCTCACTCAGTGGGTTAAGGATGGGATTGCCATGAGCTGTGGTGCAGTTCACAGATGTTGCTTGGATCTGGTGTTGGTGTGGCTGTGGCGAAGACCAGTACCTGTAGCTCCAATTTGCCCCTTAGCCTGGGAACTTGCATATGTCATGAGTGTGACCCTAAAAAGTAGAAAAAAACAGAAAGAAATATGTATATAATGCTTGTGAGTTACTTAATAATACATTTAAAAAGAGGAATAAGTACAAAGAGTTGAGATGGAAGTAACAGGGGAAGAGAGGAGAGGGAAATGCCCCAGAATAAGTGGTGGTATATAGTAGATTGTTACTAGCAGGAGCTGCCATGGAAGTACTAATGCCTTCGTTTTTTTTTTTTGTTTTTTTTTTTTAACTTATGTGAACAGAAGTTTTCTTTTAGTTTCTTTTGTGCTTCAGCTTAGAACATTTTATTCCCTCAGAGATTTTGGTGGCATAGTAAAGTAGAAAACACTTGATTTGGATCAAGAGGAAAGCCTATATACTAGCTCTCAATTCCAGGGAGAAAATAAAAGCCAGTTCAAAAGACAAAATCAACTATCAGTAGTTTGGCCTCCTGAATTTTTAATTCTCCCAGTGGCTGTGTGAGAATATATGGACAGCATGTACCATGAGTTGAAAGTAGAAGGACACTTCTGAAAGATAAAAGTGACAATGGGTCTATGAGGAAAAAATAAAGAAGGTCCTGGCAGCCCTAAGGGTTAATATGTCTGAGCTGACTCCCTTTAGGTTTTTGAAAGTAGGGCCTACACAAGGTCAAACTAAAACCAGAATTTGTTCTGTTAATTGATTCCCTTTTACCATCCCAACTAAAGCCTCTTGAGGCTGGTACTCTGGCACCTGAGTCAGTGCCAGTGTGAACTAAAAAGTCTTCAAAGTTAGTTCGCAGACTCCTCCCTGCAGACCTCATTGAGTGTTCCTCATCTTTCTTGGCCATTTTATTTTCTATGTTCACACTGTTAATACATTTCCATCAGTAGCATCTCTTATTATAACAAGAGTTATTATTGCTTACATTAATTCTTAAGTAGTAAGAGTGGGTTGCTTGTGTACAGTTTCAAAATTCTACCCATGCTAAGCCCTTAATCTCATAGGTTATAATTAATGCCCTATTCTATTAAGGCCTTATCCTATAGCACCTAACACTCTTAATCATTCTTTGCTCTTCTTCCTCATCAAAATATAACTGGGTCTTCTTTGTACAAAGCCAAATTCTCTGTAGGGTGAGTGTTGATGATGATTTGGTAATGAGATATTTACTGTAGTACTTATTAACAAATTAAATGTTCCTTGGCATGTTGGTTATGTACTTGTTCAGTTTCTGACTATGTGACCTTCAACAATGTGTTGGTCCTCTATGAACCTCAGTTTCCTTATTTATAAAATGAGAATTATAGAGAAAAATTCCAAAACCAACTTGACTTAGTAAAATGAGCAGTAAGAGGATAAATTGGATATTGGATGTAAATCACTTAATTAATGCCTAGTGAGGAGTAGTAGCTATCATTTATTAAAAGCTGACCACTAATGTTATTGATTAAATGCATATTCAAGGTCTCTAGTATTAGGCCCTAGGTCAAGAAGAGTTGAGTCCCTTAGGGATCTCATATAACACTATGTAGATAACTTATCATTTTCCCAGGTGGAAGGTTGGCCTTCGTAGTAACTAAAGAGCAGAAAAAATATTTAGAAAATGTTTGAATCATTCAGGGTGAATTTTTTTTAAAGCACAACTCTCTCCTTGACATAATTTATAATCATGCACTCAAAAAGCATTACCTGAATATGCCAATATAATGGATATTATTCTAGTAAATACATATTTTATTTGTTTATAAATAAATATTAACATATAATTTTATATAATACATATCATGCTTAGTGAAATGAGTTAGAGAAGGACAGATATTATATGTTATCACCTATATGTAGAATCTTAAAAAAAATGTATGTAGTGAAACAGAAACACAGATAAAACAAACTAGTGGCTACCAGTCAAGATAGAGGTAAGGGATTGAGGTACAAACTACTACATATAAAATAAGTAAGCTATAAAGATATATTGTACAGCACAGGGAAATTTAGCCATTATTTTGTAATAACTTTAAAAGGAGGGTAGTCTATTAAAATATTGAGTCACTATGCTCTACACCTGAAACTAATATATTCTAAATAAACTGTAATAATAAATAAAATATAAAATATATTTTAAAATAAAAATTATAAATATATTTATTACATATAAATATATAAAATAAAAATATATAAAGATAAATACATGAGAGAGAGGGATGAGAGAGGGGCTGTTACTTTTGAGTATGTACATAGATTTGACTGACAGTAGATCTTTTTCATAAAACTTTGGGTAATTTTCTAGAGAACTACTAGGTGTTCTATATTGTTTTGCTTTTCTAGGAGAAGATTTTATCTCCTCTCTAAATTTCCCTCTGGAAGTAGTCACAATTGGACTCTGAGGATATGTTGACCCAATGAAAGTCTCCTGTTGAAATGTTATATTAAATTGCTTGTGAGGCTTCAAAACCAAGGAAATTGTAGGGTATTATTTCCTAGAAAGGTAACCAATACTGATAGTGAATTTTACCAATCTAAAAATTAAATCAGAGAAGAGCATTTCACTATATCATCCGTCTTCTAAACTGACTATAAAAAATGGAGTGGAGGGATGCATCTTTTACCACAGATGATCAAAAACATCTTGAATTTCTGGGATAATCTCTAACCTTTGTAGTTGATATGAAGCAGCATAATTAGGCCCTCCTATAGCTTATTTCTTTGAATTTATTAATGAGATATAATAGGAAAATGGCTTGGGTAATATAATAGCTTCAAATATTTTTACATAAGGAATTTCAATTGTTTGGTGGAGTCTAGGGCTTTAAAAGTTCCCAATACAACAAGCTGCTACCAATTAAGGTTACCAAAACCCATTTTATACCCACTCAATTCTTCTGTGTCATCTGACCTTGATTGTTGATCTCAAATGCAGTTATGAGTTCTGATTCTCATGATCATCTCTGCTTAAATTTGATGTCTTCTTGAAGTTTTTAAAACGTTTTATTCATGAATTCATATACTATAACATTCACTTTTTAAAGTGTAAAATTCTATAGTTGTTAGTATATTCATAGAGTTGTGTAGCCATCAACATTTTCTAATTTTAGTTGTTTTATCACTCCCAAAAGAAATCCAATACACATTAGCAATCGGTCTCCGTCATACCAACCCACACTCCATCCATAAACAGCAATCACTAATCTATGTTCTGTAGAGAATGTAACTATAGTTGTAACATACTGTACTCTCTCTATGTATTTGGCTATAGAAGTGGGAGTTTTAAATAAATTAAATCATATAAAATGTGATGCTTTGTGACTGACTTCTTTAGCATAGTATGTCCTCTTTTAATAGCTTTTATGAGTTATATTTGATATTGAAAAATCTTCACATATTTAATGTATACAATTTGATGAGTTTGGACATATGCAAACACCCAGGATACCAATACCACAATCAAAATAATCCCTTTATCCCTTTGGGTTTGTATGTATGTGTGGTAAGGAAATGTAACATGAGATCTACCATCTTAACAAATTTTGAAGAATACAATAGCATATTGTTGACTGTAGGTGTTACATTGTACAGCAGATCTCTAAAACTTACTCATTTAGTGTAACTGAAACTTCGTAACCATTGAATAACAACTCTGCATTTCTCCTACCCCCAGTCCATGAAAACCACTATTGTATTATCTGCCTCCATGAGTGACTATTTTAGATATCTCATAAAATTGGAATCATGCAATATTTGTCCTTCTGTGATTGCCTTATTTTACTTAGCATAATTTCCTCCAGGTTCATCCATGTTGTTGCAAATGGCAGAATTCCCTTATTTTTAAGGCTGTATAATATTCCCTTATATGCATATACCACGTTTTATTTATCTATGCATCCACCAATGGATACTTGGAATGTTTCCCTATCTTGGCTATTGTGACTAGTGAGTGCTACACTGAGCATGGGAGTACAGGTATCTCTTTGAGATCCTGATTTCAGTTATTTTGATAAATACTCAGAAGTGGGACTACTGGATCATATGTTAGTTCAGTTTTTTATTTTTTGAGATATCTCCATACTGTTTTCCATAGTTGCCACATTATTTTACATTCCCACCAATAGTGTACAAGGATTCCAATTTCTCCACAATCTCACCAACACGGGTTATCTTTTTTTAAAAAATAATAGCCATACCAACTGACCTGAAGTGATATCTCATAGTATTGAGTTGCATTTTCATGGTAATATATATGTTATTGGTCTTTGGAGAAATGTCTATACAAGTCCTTTGCCATTTTTTATGCCTGTTTTTTTTTTTTTTTTTTTTTTTTTTTTTTTTTTTTTTTTTTTTTTTTTTGCTATTGAGTTGTAGGAGTTCCTTATATATTTTGAAAATCAACCCCTTATTATATATATAGTCAGCAAATATTTTCTCTCACTCTGCAGATTACCTCTTCATTCTTTTTATAGTTTCTATTGCTGTGCAGAACCTTTTTAGTTTCATGTAGTCCCACTTGTTTAATTTTTTTTAATTTTGCTTTTGGTGTTATATCTGAGAATCATTACCAAAACTTGTAGGACCTAATTAAACTTAAAAGTTTTGCACAACAAAGGAAAACATCTACAAAACAAAAATACAACCTGCTGAATGGGAAAAAAATGTTTTCAAATGAATTAGTGAATGACTAACATTCAATATATGTGAACAGCTCATACAACTCAACATCAGAAAAACCAAAAAAATGGATTAAAAAATGGATAAACGAACTGAATAGACATTTTTCCAAAGAACAATACAGTCAACAAGCACCTGAAAAGATTCTCAACATTGCTAATCATCAGGAAAATGCAAATCAAAACCACATTGAGATATCACCTCACCCCTGTTGGAATGGCTATCATCAAAAAGAACACAAATAACCAATGTTGGTGAAGATGTGGAGAAAAAGGGCCCTCATACATTGCTGATGGGAATGTGTAACCACTATGGAAAATAGTGTGGAGTTCTTCTCAAAAGACTAAAATTAAGAACTGCTTATATGACCCAGCAATTCAACCCAGCAATTCCACTCTGAGTTTATATATGAAAAAAAACAAACAAACACACTAATATGAAAAGTTAAATGCACCCCAATATTTATAGCAGCATTGTTTATGATTGATAAGATATGGAAGCAACCTTAGTGTCCAAAAAGAGATGAATTAATAAACTGTGATATAGAGAGGTAGATGGGTAGATGTAAATAGACATAGATATAAAGATACGTGTGTGAAAATGAAATACTACCCAGCTAAAAAAAAGAATAAAATTTTGCCATTTGCAGCAACATGGATGGACTTGGAGGGCATTATGCTAAGTGAAATAAGTCAGAGAAAGACAAATATTGTATGATATCACTTATATGTGAAATATTAAAAATATAACAAAGTAGTGAAAATAACAAAAAAGAAGTAGACTCACAGATATGCAGATACAGAGAACAAACTCATGGTTGCCTGTGTTGGGGGAGGGCAATATAGGGGTAGGAGAGTAGGAGGTACAAACTCTTGGCTATAAGGATGTGTTCTACAACACAGAGAATATAGCCAATACTTTGTGATAACTGTAAATGGAGTACAACCATTAAAAATTATATTTTTAAAAAAAGCCAGTTGTGGTATTAATTGAGGTTGCATTGAATATGTGGAGCATCTTGGGAGGGTATTTCCATTATAACAATACTAAGTTTTCTTATCAGTAACATAGTGTTTCTTTCCATTTATTTGTCTTTAGTTTATTTCAACTATATTTTTTATTCTACTTCATTTATTAAATTTATTTCTTCATTTATTAAATTTATTTCTAAATATTTATTATTTTAATGTTATAAATGGAACTGTTTATTTACTTATATATTTTTAAAGCAAACAAGTTTGTTTAACATGTATATCTCATGTATACATGAGAGATACCCAGGGAAAAATACTAAACTCTCTTAAGAGATGGCTTAGAATTCATATTTAAATATCTTAAACAAAGAAAAAGGGATGTGGAGGTACAAACTATGGGAATGAAGAAGAAAAATATGTCAAGCAAAAATAAAGTTTATTATACAGATTTAAATTAGTTCCTTCTCAATTGATAAGAATCTCTTATGATATAGTCATGCTTCTCTCCCAGACACAGAGGGAATATTGTTAGAGTAACTAGCTTTTGTTAAAGAGAAGATTCAGTTTCTTAAGTAATCAAAGACCTAATAAAGACAACATGAAACAGAGGAGATTATTTTGATAAGAACAAAATTTTTGTTTCCTAAGTGAATTACCTAACAGATAAAGAAAAATTTTGTACTGTAATCCCCAAAACTTTGTCCTTTTAACAAAGAGAAAACCAAATTCTAGTTTTGTGTTCTTTTGATATTAAGGTTTACTTTTGAAATCTTTATAATAAATTCATTCAATTTTAGCCAGCTTGACCACAAAACATAAGACGTTTGCTCTCTCTCCTTTTCTGTTCTGTTTTCCTCTCCTCCCATTTCTTCTTTTTCTCTCGCCCATCCCTAACTTTCTATATTCTCCTCTTTCTCATTCTAAAACAACTTTTTCTCAGGATTGCTTTGACAATTCTGGGTTTTTTTGTGCTTCCATATAAATGTTTGGATTGTTTGTTCTAGTTCAGTGAAAAATGTCATGGGTAATTTGATAGGGATTGCATTGAATCTGTAGATTGCTTTGGGTAGTATGGCCATTTTTACAATATTGGTTTTTCCAATCCAGGAACATGGAATATCTTTCCATTTCTTTACATCTTCTTTAATCTCCTTGATTAATATTTTACAGTTCTTGGCATATAGGTCCCTTACCTCCTTGGTCAGGTATATTCCCTGGTATTTGATTTTGTGAGGTACAATTTTAAAAGGTATTGTATTTCTGTATTTCTTTTCTAGTATTTCATTGCTGGTATACAGAAATGCGACTGACTTCTGAATGTTAATCTTATAGCCTGCTACTTTGCTGAATTTGTTTATCAGTTCAAGGAGTTTTTGGGTTGAGTCCTTAGGGTTTTCTATGTATAGTATCATGTCATCTGCATACAGTGGCAGTTTGATCTCTTCTCTTCCCATATGGATGCCTTTTATTTCTTTTGTTTGTCTGATTGCTGTGGCTAGGACTTCCAAAACTATGTTGAAGAGCAGTGGTGAGAGTGGGCATCCCTGTCTTGTTCCAGATTTGAGTGGGAAGGCTTTCAGTTTTTCTCCATTGAGTATTATTTTGCTGTGGGTTTGTCATAAATGACTTTGATTATGTTCAGGAATGTTCCCTCTATACCCACTTTGGCGAGGGTCTTGATCATGAATGGATGTTGGACTTTGTCAAATGCTGTTTCTTCATCTATTGAGATGATCATGTGGTTTTTTACTTTTCTTTTGTTAATGTGGTGTATGATGTTGATTGATTTGCGTATGTTGAACCATCCTTGTGAACCTGGGATGAACCCTACCTGGTCATGGTGTATGATCTTTTTGATAAGTTGTTGGATTCGGTTGGCTAAGATTTTCTTGAGAATTTTTGCATGTATATTCATCAAAGATATTAGCTGATAGTTTTCTTTTTTTAGTGGTATCTCTGTCTGGTTTTGGAATTAGGGTGACTACCACATGATCCAGCAATCCCACTCTTGGGCATATATCCGGACAAAACTTTCCTTAAAAAAGGCACATGCACCCGCATGTTCATTGCAGCTCTATTCACAATAGCCAAGAGCTGGAAACAACCCAAATGTCCATTGATAGGTGATTGGATTAGGAAGATGTGGTATACATGCACAATGGAATACTACTCAGCCATAAAAAAGAACACAATAATGTCATTTGCAGCAACATGGATGGAACTAGAGACTCTCATACTGAGTGAAATAAGTCAGAAATAGAAAGTAAAATACCGTATGATATCACTCATATCTGGTATCTAATATATGGCACAAATGAACCTTTCCACAGAAAAGACAATCACGGACTTGGAGAATAGACTGGTGGTTGCCTCAGGGGAGGGGGAGGGAGTGGGAGGGATTGGGACCTTGGAGTCAATGGATGCAAACTATTGCTCTTGGAATGGATTTACAATGAGATCCTTCTATGTAGCACTGAAAACTATGTCTAGATACTTACAATGCAGCATGACGATGGAAGAAAAATTATGTATACATGTATTTGTAACTGGGCCCCCATGCTGTACAGTGGGGAAAAAAAAGTGCATTGGGGGAAATAAAATTTTAAAAAAATTTTAAAAAATTAAAAAATGAAATGATTTTTTCCCTTAACAAAAACACATCTTTCATACTTTATAGCTTTCATTACCAAAAACATATCTTATTTTCCTTGCATACATTGTGTATGGAGTTGTGTCCCTTATTATTTCTAGTAATTTTAATTATATTAGAATTCTTATTTTTTGTTTTTTTTGTTTTTTGTTTTTGTTTTTGTCTTTTTTGCCATTTCTTGGGCTGCTCCTGCGGCATATGGAGGTTCCCAGGCTAGGGGTCAAATTGGAGCTGTAGCCGCCAGCCTATGCCAGAGCCACAGCAACGCAGGATCTGAGCTGCGTCTGCAACCTACACCACAGATCACAGCAACGCCGGATCCTTAACCCACTGAGCAAAGCCAGGGATCGAACCCGCAACCTCATGGTTCCTAGTCGGATTTGTTAACCATTGAGCCATGACGGGAATGCCTAATTAGAATTCTTAACTCTTAGTAACTTTAATTTCTAATGAAAACCAGATAGTGAGCAGTTATGAGCTTACTCCAGCATTCTGTAGATTAGCAAACATATGACTACACCATTTTATAATTTCCAGAAGTATGTGTTTCTCCATAGTACAAAAATAAACCATATTTACTAGTAGACCCAAATGTTTACTACTATTCCCAAATATCTTTAACCTCTTTGTAAAAATTAAGAAGCCAAAAGTAGATAAACATAAATTTATATTCAGCAATTAATGTTTCAGTATTTTATTTGAAAATTATCTAATAGTCAATGAGTATCCATTATTTGATTTAACTCTATAAAATTCTGAGGGTATAAGTTACCAAAGAGACTTGGAAATTATTATTATTATTATTATTTTGGCTTTTGTCTTTTCAGGGTCGCACCCAGGGCACATGGAGGTTCCCAGTTTAGGGGACTAATTGGAGCTGCATCTGCTGGCCTACATCAGAGCCACAGCAATGCCAGATCCAAGCTGCGTCTGTGACCTACACCACAGCTCACTGCCACACCAGATCCTTAACCCACTGAGTGAGGCCGGGGGTCAAACCCATAACCTCATGGTTCCTTGTTGGATTCATTTCCACTGTGCCATGACGGGAACTCCAGAAATTATTTTTAAGTACACAAATTTTAAAGCATTTATAAAGCATGATTGTTATTAAAAAGTTCATTTATAAACTTTATCCCACTTCCACCTATTTAATTCATTTGTTTTTAACAATTTTGCTTGGATCGGTCATAGAAATTTCATGGAACACTGTATAACTAGCCATCATCTCACTTGCCTTGCTGACAAATTTTATAGCATTGAGATAGCATGAGTTCATTTGTCTAGTAAACCTAGGTAGATGAAAAGATATGCTTTACATTATGTTCAATGCTGACAATTCTGAAAGTATACTCTTTTTTTTTTTCTAAACTGACAATGTAATTATTTGCCAAAGATTACCAAAGCTGGAATGAAAAAGCATTTGGATTAGTTCCAACTTTTGTGAGAGAATATTAAATTGATTTAAATGCTTATTTTTTAAGACAATTAAATAGAGCTCTTTTACAAATTAATTTTTGCAATGCCATAAGGGAGCAGAAAAATATCACACATATATAGTATATATATGTTGACTGAAAACAAATGCACAATGTGAGAGAGTTGAGTACTTATTGAAAACTATACCCTAGAGAGCATCTCGGATAGCTCTGAGATACTGCTTTAAAGAGGTGGTGGAGAGGTCAGTGTCATGTATGATGTTAGTGAAGGGGAGTACATGCAGTCAAGCATACATTTTGTCAGAGGCTTGCTGCTAGTCAAGAGGAACAAATATCACCATTAATGATTTTATAGATATGGGGAGATGCAAGTATTTGAGCTCATAAAGTCTTTTCCTGAAGGCATGTTGTGTGAATTTTTCCCAGAGCAAAGTGCCTCACTCCTGATCTCCACCCTGAGCTCTTTCAGGGGGTGTTGAAGGTCAGTGGCTGCTTTGGCTAGTGACTAATGTTCGTAGAGGCAAATGGCAAGTGCCAATTTTTAGTTGGCAAATACATATACATACATAAGTCTATAGATCGACACAGAGGTCTTATATCTCTCATTTTTAAATTTTAACCATGTTTTTGGTATAATAATACAAAATTCACTAGTTTATAATAGAGTAGCTGGAATACAAATTGTGTTTCTGGCAGATAGAGTAAGTTAAGATTACCCACTAAGATGTCTAAAACTTTTTTCTAATATTTGTGAAAACTTAAATTTTTAATTTGCCCAGTTTTTTTCCAGATCTCTCCATTTTTCTCCCTTCTAGTGAGTTATCTCCCTGAAGTTTGCATTTCAAAGAGATGGGTCTTGGGTCCCAGGGAAGATTGGGTAGAAAATTTAAATCTCAAAGCCGGAGAAAGGATGTAACTTTTCTCCTAGGAGTTTTGGGGCATGTTTGTGTTTTATTAGAAATCTAGAGTAATTAAGTTTATCCTTTTCTTAAGTGCAAGACAATTCTTTTTCAAATGTACTGATCTTTTATAATATGTGAGCATTATTTGAGATTATTATTTGAGATTAATAAGGGAGGTTTGGGGATTGGGAAGAAAGACAGTTAAGTTTTGAATTGTTTCTAGAGTTGTATTTCTGTTCTTATAAAGACTCGATTTGTTTTTAGTTCCTCAAAGAACTGGATCTACAGCCAGAATGGTATCAAAGGCCTGACCCATCCATACAACCACATTACCTTTAATTTGCTTCTTTTTTCTTTTTTGGCTGCACCTGTGACATATGAAATTCTCAGGCCAGGGATTGAATCTGAGACACAGCTGCAACCTATGCTACAACTGTGGCAATCCTGGGTCCTTAACCCACTGCACTGGGCCAGGGATTGAACCCATGCTGCCTCAGAGACAATATGGGATCCTTAACCCACTGAGCCACAGTGGGAACTCTCCAATTTGCTTCTTTATATCAGGAGATTACCAACTAAAATGGAAATTGAAAGATCCCTATGCTCTGGATTTAGAGTTGTGTGTCTTGCTTGGTAATGTTTTAATAAATTGTTCTATAAACTATTGAAGATGTTTATTTCCCTTTGAGTATATAGTTCCACTTTAGCTTATAAAAGAATACCTTTTAAAAAATAGTGCTAGAGTTCCCTTCATTGGTCAGCGGTTAACAAACGTGACTAGGATCCATGAGGATGTGGGTTCGATCCCTGGCCTCGCTCAGTGGGTTAAGGATCTGGCATTGCCGTGAGCTGTGGAGTAGATTGCAGATGCAGCTTGGATCTGATGTTGCTGTGTCTATGGCGTAGGCCAGCAGCTGTAGTTCTGATTAGACCCCTAGCTTGGGAACCTCCATATGCCGCGGGTGCTGCTCTAAAAAGCAAAAAATTTTTAAAAATTAAAAAAAAATTGTTCTAAAGTGATGTCAATAAGATGCTGGGGTAGGAGGTCCTATTACTTATTCATCAACAAAAAACAACTGGACAGCTATCCATTGAGCTAAGTGGTCAGAAAAACAGATTTGAATCAAACTCTTCAACCCACTAACTATAACTTTGGGTAAACACTCACTCATTGTGACTGTCAAATTCAAATTTTTAAGAGACATGATGATACCTGTCTTGTAGGATCACTTCAATGATGAAACATGATTATGCATGTAATGTTCCTAATAAATGCTTCAACATTATTAGTAATAAGTGGTGATTATACCTGTTGCTGTTGTTTGTCCTAGATTCTAGGTGTCCACATTCAAAATGATGTCTGTTTTTTTTTTTTAATTTCTCCTATATCACCCAGTAGAGGGTTTACATATTGTTTTCCAAATGACTGAATCAATTGCCTAATCAATGTTCTTACTCTACAACTTTTGGTTGAGCACCTCTGTAATATTTTGAGGACATTTTAAATACAATCATAGTCTCTCACTCAGAAATAACAGTAACAGATGAACAAATCCATGACTCTAAAATTTACATTTCAGATTTGCCTCTTTCCAACAATACTGAGGCAACTACTTCTGGAGGAATGAAAAGGATTTACTTCTGTGACCTTAAGTTATTGTGAGAAAAATATGAATTGCAAGCAAATGAGGCCCTACCAAAATGAGGAGAAAACTTGTGCTTCTTGTTTTAACTACTACTAGTCCTGTCTATGCTTAAGTCATACATACTGAAATAATTGTCAGTAATTTTCATTTTCAAAAAGGGAAGTTATGGAGCATATCCATGCTTTCAGACATTGTCAGCAGATGGCCAGGGCACGTGCCATGATTCCCTAGGCTGACAGTTTACACTTTCCGACCCTGCCAGAGAGCAACCATGCAATGATTGATATTCAGCCATCAAAGGTATTTCTTAGTTTCTGTTTATGAAACTCAATAGCTGCCAGGATTCATCTTTTAATGCCTATGATTCATTTTCATCTTTCCTGATATCTGACCATACCTGAGCTTTTAACCCTACTTGGCACAAAATGAGTGTTACCAACTTGACAAACTTATATTCTGGCTTTGTTACTAGGGCCCTTTAGGCTGTGAAGTACTCTTTAAAGCATGGATTTGTTTATCACAGATGTAGACACTTGACTTGTTTACAAAAAGGAATCTGTGTAAGCTTGCCAAGGAGCACATGAGGTTGTCTCTGAATGTGTGAGCAGTGTCATCATTGTCCTTGAGGGAGAACACCTGCTGTGGTGCCATCACCAATTAGCTCTTCTTTTTTTACCTCTCTCCCTCTCCAGGAGGCTTACTCTTCAGTTCCTTGTGTTCTAAGTTTCACAAGATTATTTTCTATGGGGAGTTATGTGAATCAGAATACTACATGGCCTTTCTAAAATGTCTGTGGCTTCTTGGTTACACAGAATGTGTCATTTTCTATGGCACAGTCTATGTAACCAAAAGGATGAGGTTTTTTAAAGAAGTTTTGAGTGTGGATTTTATAAGTCACTTGTTAAAATAGTAAAACTATGTGACTGATTAGATTATTTTATAATTAAACATTGAAATTCATCATCCCCATCTTTAATCTAGTGAAAAAAATTGATTTGAAGGTGGTGATAGAATAGTTTGCTTCCCCAGAACAGGTCATATTAAATACCATGATCTCTTCCTGATGCAGAGTTTCCAAGGCTTAATATGGAGATTGCAGACTGACCACAGCATAAGCAAACAAGACAGCTAGCTGATTACATATGTGTTTTTCTTGGTCTGTACTGTGTTAGTCTATGCAATGTTTTAATTGTTATTTAGTTATACATATTTAAAAACAAGAAATTTCACATAATGGCTCACATAAATAGCTTTTTTTGAGCAAGAAAAATATAAGATCTGGTACATTGGGCCTTCATCTGTATATAACAATATTTGACTGGGACTGAGTAATAGCCTTTAAGAAGCATATGCTTTCCACTCTTCCATCATCTTCATTACTTCCTGTTGTCTATCCAACTGTAAAGCTTAATGTTGATTGACATTTATCATATTAAATATGGCCTTTAAGTGTGCAACCCTTGGTATGTCCTGAAGTGCCCTTTTATGTTTCTTATATCTATGTTTCGAACAATAAATTTATAGATTTATAGATCTTTGAATGGAGAAAAAACATGGCATCAGTATAGCCATATGTATTAGTTTCCTATTGCTGCTCTAAGAAATTATTACAAACAATGATTTTAAACAACATACATTTATTCTTTTATAGTTCTGGAGGTCACATATCTTAAATGAATATTACAGGTAAAAACCAAAGTATGGGTAGGACTGAATCATTCTTCAAGCTCATAGCCTCCTCTCTCTGAAGGAAGAATCTTTTTCCTCACCTTCTGTATCTTCTATAGGGTGTTCTGTGGTTTATGTATATCCCTTATCTCATTCCAATCTCTAGATTCTATTGTCACATCTTGTATTCTACCTTAATCCTCCTACCTCCCTTTTATAAAGACCCTTATGACTAGATTGAGACCATTGGGATAATCCAGGTTAACCTCTCAATATCAAGATACTTAATAAAATCTATAAGGAATCTTTTGTCATGTAAGGTAAGATATTCATAGATTCTAAGGATTAGGATGTGGACAACTTTGGGCAGCCATCATTGAGCCAGCTACACTGTCATTACTCAGGCCAACCATTCATGGCGATAAAGTTATTAGTGTGGGGATGTTTACTTTAGCAAAGCCTTTTCAACTTATAAATAAATCCCTAATGAAGAAATGGTCCAAAATTTATGGAGAGGTAGGTAGGTTTTTATAGACATTCAGGCAAAAATTGTAGAAGCTTATTTTGTTCAGAGAATTTGTAAGTTAAAAATATTCAAAATGATAAATTTATTAGACTATCTTATTGATCATTAGCAAATTGTAAGCTTTGTCAATATTTTGTTTACACAGATGTCTCTGTTTAGGAATTTTCATTCAGTAAGATATTTTCACGTCAGTCTTAGACTCTCATTTGTAAATGTGGCAATGAAAGATGATTTCTTAAACAAAAATAATGGTTCAAAACAAGCTAACTCTTTCTGTGAATCCTGCTGCATAGCACTGGGAACTATGTCTGGTCACTTGTGATGGAGCATGATGATGTGAGGAAAAAGAATGTATACATGTATGTGTGACTGGGTCACCTTGCTGTGCAGCAGAAAATTGACAGAACACTGTAAATCAGCTATAATGGAAAAAATAAAAATCATTATAAAAAATATAAAAGAAATACATAATTGTAAGCTGAGGCTAATATTATGATCTAGTGAGCTTTGGGACTGAAAGCAGGTAGAAGGGCTCAGAGATCAACTACTGTGGAAGACAAAAGTATTGCTGGTAGGAATACAGAAAAGTTCATTGAGTGGAAATCAGGGACATGGAGTGGTCTTTTCTCTATGATGAAAAGAACCCCTCAAAATTCTGTTACTCTTGTTCTAGGCAGTAACTTTTATAAAGTTTAATTATTGGACTGGTGGATGGAAGCAGGAGAAGTCACAGGAAGAAGGGCCTGAGCTAGCCAAGTACAAACTTAGTGACTGTCTTACCCTGGATTCCCCCAGAAAATATCGTGAGGCAGAGTTCTCTTTGTTTTTTAACTAAGGAGTGCGATCTTAGGAGCAGAAGTAAGATAAAAATAAGACCAGAATGTAAACAAAAAGTAAAATTCAATACAGGCATAATTGGAGAGATTGCAGTTTGGGTTCCAGACCACAGCAAATAAAGTAAATATTGCAATAAAGTGAGTCAGTCAAATTTTTTGGTTTCCCATTGCATATAAAAGTTAGGTTTAGGAGTTCCCGTCGTGGCGCAGTGGTTAACGAATCCGACTAGGAACCATGAGGTTGCGGGTTCGGTCCCTGCCCTTGCTCAGTGGGTTAATGATCCGGCATTGCCGTGAGCTGTGGTGTAGGTTGCAGACGCGGCTCGGATCCCGCGTTGCTGTGGCTCTGGCGTAGGCCGGTGGCTACAGCTCCGATTCAGCCCCTAGCTTGGGAACCTCCATATGCCGCGGGAGCGGCCCAAGAAATAGCAACAACAACAACAAAAAGACAAAAAAAAAAAAAGTTAGGTTTACAGTACACTGCAGTCTGTCAAATATGCAATAGCATTATATCTTAAAAACAATGTACATATCTTCATTTTTAAAATATTTTATTGCTAAAAAACTGCTAACCATCATCTGAGCCTTCAGCAAGTCATAGTAGTAACATAGAAGATCACTGATTATAGATCACCATAACAAATACAATAATAACAAAAAAGTTTGAAATACTGTGAGAATTCAAGATGTGACACAGAGAACTCCACAAAGCAAATACCTTTGCAGAAATTATATCAATAGACCTGCTTGACACAGGGTAGCCACAAACCTTCAATTGTAGAAAACACGGTATCTGCAAAGTTCAATAAAGCAAAGCACAATAAAAAGGGCTATGTCGGTGTCAGGGTCAGATACCAAGCCTGCCACTACTTGGTACTAAATTCAACTAGTTCCTCAATCATACAGAACCTTCTTGCAGAAGACTAGGTAATAATTTCTTAGGAAAATCCTTTTGGGGGAGGAAGTAAAAAGAATTATATGTCAGCTCCTATCTCCTATTAGTGAAGGTTTCACCCCTGAGGTTTTAATTTCGACACTTGGGTGGAGCATGTGCGGATATATGTTTCTGTGTCATGAATCCTTGGCAAAGGAAATGAAGAATCTAATGCATGAAGAGGTGACAAATATTCAGCTAGTTCTCATTTGAAGTTGGCTACTCACTGGTAGCTTGGGATAGAATGAATGGTCAAAGACCCTGAAGACAAATGAAGCTGAGAGAATCTGAAAAGTCATATGAAAACTACTTGACACCTATTGGAATTGTTATATCTTTATCACTATAACTTTATGGGTCCCAAGTCACTAATATAAGATGCCACTCTGAGAGAGGGAAAAAGAGAAAACATTTCCACCCAAGATGAGCCTTCTAAATAAAATTTCAAAGTATAGGAGAATAGATAACTCTAAGAAAGAAACACAACTACTTAAAAGTTCAGAAATAAATTTACCCAGAAAATTTCAAATAATTAAGCAAATTCAAATTATACCATATGTTTAATATCATCAAAGCTAGGTTAAACTATAACTACTATATGTTTTTATACAGCCAGCAGACTAAAGGCAATATATACATTTTTACTTTTATTTATTTTATTTTTTGCTTTTTAGGGCCACACCCACGACATATGAAGATTCCCAGGCTAGGGGTCTAATTGGAGCTACGGCTACTGGCCCACACCACAGCCACAGCAATGCCAGATCCGAGCCATGTCTGTGACCTACACCACAGCTCACGGCAACGCTGGATCCTTAACCCACTGAGCTAGGCCAGGGATCAAACCTGCAACCTCATGGTTCCTAGTAAGATTTGTTTCCAGTGCGCCATGATGGGAACTCCTATTTTTATTTTTATTTATTTATTTTTAGAGTTTTATTGAGGTAGATTTATAAGCAATCTATACATTTTTAAATGAAAAAAATCAAAATTGGAATAATATTTGATGACATTTTAAAATTATATGAATTTAGGAGTTCCTGCTGTAGCGTGATAGGATTGGCAGTGTCTCTGGAACCCTGGGACATAAATTCAATCCCTGACCCAGTACAGTGGGTGAGGGATCCAACACTGCCATAGCTGCAGCCTTAGGGCAAAACTGTGGCTCAGATATGATCCCTGGCTCGGGAACTCCCTATGCCATGGGGCAGCCAAAAAAGAAATTAAAATAAATTTTAAAAAATTATATGAATTTAAAATTTCAGTGTCTTTAAATAAAGTTTTATTGAAACATAGCCAAAATTTTTACCTACTATGTATTATTGCTTTCACTTACAGAGTTGAATATTTGCAGTGGGGAACACATATCCTGCAAAGCCTCACATATTTACTATTTGGTCCTTTACAAAACATAACAAAACAAAAAACTTTGTTGACCTCAAATATAAGACATAAAAGAGGAAAAAATACAAAAACAAGAAATTAAGTTATAAAACAAGAGCATGCAATATGAATCATAAACAGATGTACATGAAAAATAAGTAACTGGAATCTCAAATATAGGAATATATATAGTCATTTATTTTACTTTATTTTTAGGTACTTATTTAAATTTTTAAAAATTGAAGTATAATTGATTTACACTATTAGTTTCTTATGTACAGCATTGTGATTCAGTATTTTCACAGGTTTTAAGTCCATTAAAAGTTATTAAAAGAGAATGGCTATAATTCACTCTGCTATAAAATATATACTTTTTAATCTAGTTCTGAGCCACAACAGGAACTCCTAGTTCTTATTTTTTAAAAATTTGTGTCCTTTCTTTTTTTTTTTTTTTTTTTGTCTTTTTGCTATTTCTTGGGCCGCTCCCGCGGCATATGGAGGTCCCCAGGCTAGGGGTTGAACCCGAGCTGTAGCCACCGGCCTACGCCAGAGCCACAGCAATGCAGGATCCGAGCCGCGTCTGCAACCTACACCACAGCTCACGGCAATGCCGGATCATTAACCCACTGAGCAAGGGCAGGGACCGAACCCGCAACCTCATGGTTCCTAGTCGGATTCGTTAACCACTACGCCACGAGGGGAACTCCCCCTTTCTTTTTTCTTATTGGTGAACCTGGCTAAAGGATTTTCAATTTTGTTTATCTTTTTAAAAAAATATTGATTTCTTTGATTTTTTTTCCCCATTTAAAAAATCTATTTATTTTCTCTCTGACCTTTACTGTTTACTTCTTTCTGCTGACTTCGGGCTTTATTTGTTCTTCTATTTACTTCAGATTGTAGGTTAAGTTATTTATTTGAGGAGTTCCCATTATGGCGCAGTGGAAATGAATCCAGCTATTATCCATGAGGACTCAGGTTTGATCCCTGGCCTTGCTCAGTGTGTTAAGGATCCAGCATTGCCATGAGCTGCAGTGTAGGTCACAGACATGGCTCAGATCCTGCATTGCTGTGGCTGTGGTGTAGGCCAGCAGCAACAGCTCTGATTCACCCCCTAGCCTGGGAACTTCCATGTGCTGTGGGTGCGGCCCTAAAAAAGGCAAAATAAAAGTTATTTGAAATTTTTTTTTTTTTTTTTGAGAAAGGCCTGTATCACTGTAAACTTCTTTCTTAGTACTGCTTTTCTGCCTCCCATAGATTTTGGAGTGTTGTATATCTATTTTCACTTTTCTTGAAGTATTTTCTGATTAGCTCTTTGATTTCTTCATTGACCCATTGGTTTAGTAGCATGTTTTTTATTCTCCATATGTTTATTATTTTCCTATTTTTCAGTTCTGTACTTGATTTCTAGTTTTATACTGTTGTGATCAGAAAAAATACTTGATATAATTTCTGTTCTCTTATATTTGTTGAAACTCATTTTGTGCCTTAGCATGTAATCCATTCCAGAGAATGTTCCATGTGAACTTAAATGTGTGTTCTGTTCTTTTTTGATGTAATGTTCTGTAGATATCTATTAAGTCCAATTTGTCTATTGTTTCATTTAAAACCACTGTTTCCTTATTGATTTTCTATCTGGATGATCTCTCTATTGATGTAAGTAGGGTATTAAAAGTTCCCTACTCTTACCGTATTATCAATTTCTCCCTTTATATCTATTAGTATTTGCTTTACATATTTAGGTGTTTCTGTGTTCTGTTCATGTAAGTTAAGGAGTATCATATCCTCTTCTTGTATTGATCCCATTATCATTATATAATGCCCTTCTTTGACCCTCATTATAACCTATGTTTTAAAGACCATTAGTCTAATATTAGGATTATATGTGTATATATGTACATTTATATATAATCAAAATGTATATCTATTACTATCTTTTTTTAAGAGATAGTCTTCCTTTTATCTTCTTGTTTGCCTGCCTTTCTTTCTTCTCTATATCTGTAATGCAAAGAAAATCACTTGGTTTTGGTGATAATTATTTTACTATGATTTTTGAATTATATTTCCTTTCTTCATGATTTCTGCATCCATATTCATATTGCAAATTAGTCTCTCCTTTTAATTCTATATTTTATAGTAAGGGTTAAAAATGAAAATATCATTTGGATGCCTTTCTTATTTTTCTCTATTCTCTTATATATATATGTATGTGTCCTATATGTCATGATAGCATATGATATCATTTCATATATCAAGACAATAATATATGATATGATATATATTATCACATATATGATTATCTTGATGAAAAATTAGTAAAATATCTATCAAAAGTATATATGCAAAGGTAAATTCATTATATTTTCCTCTAACTGGTGACCCTAGTTTTCTTGGTTCCACAGGGAGAACAAATTATAATCCACTCATCCATCTTGGAATACTTCTAGTCCATGTTGATTCTACCTTTTCTTTTAGCCTTACATATGCTATTTTGCTAGGACCTGATTTCACTGTATCTACCAAAATATTAAATAAAATACTTGGCACTTCTCTTTCTAGTCCCATCCCCCTGTTCATATCTCCCCTAGTTCAATACTTTTTATACCCCAGAAAAGAATATTGTCTTCCTTCCCTAACAATTCACATCATCCATGTCCTACAAGGCCCAGCACCATATGTTTTATTCACTAGTATTTTTCCAGGCAGTACCTGGAAAACTATCTACACGTATTGAATGTTCAAAACTTTCTTGATCAGATGCTTCAGTGAATGATTACCCTGTCCCTCAGAACTCTCTCATCTCTAAACTCCTATCACACTTACTATTAAAAACAAATCACAATACTAATTCTCTACTTTTTGTGTTGTTATCTTTGGAATGAAAAGATAAAGGGAAGGGGGAAGGAAAATAACATGTATTGAGAATCTCCTATATACCCAATATTTTGCAGGTGTTTTTAACAATTAAAAGATACAGCATATATAATCATCTCCATTTTAGAAGTATGAGATTTTTAGATAACTTATACAAAGTTACATAACTGATAGGTAGTAGAACAAAACTAGGTGTGCCATACTACGGAAGCAGTCATATTTTTCTATACACAGGTTATCCCAGATAGACAGTATATTAAAAGAACTTTAATAACTTTTCCATTCTTCCACATCTAACTTTACCTTTCCATTTTTGCTACCATCTGTTCCATGTTCACATCACTTTACCCCTGAAATAGCCTAATAAATTTTCTGTTTTTCCTATCCACTTCCAGCGTTATACAGTCAGTCAAACTGATACATAAAGCAAAACTAAATACCAAACTCAATATTTCATTTTTTCTCAAAACTCTTCAATCATTCTACATTGGACTCAAGGTACTGTGCACATTCCTTAGTCTAGGGTTCAGTGCCTTCTATGATTTTTGAGCCCTCTCCTAATTATCCCATCTTTAAATATCATATGTAATATAAACCAAAATGTCCATTGTTACTAATGCTTCCACTGCACTCTATACACTTTACTATTTCAGACTTTTAAAATTTTTGCTGTGGTTGTGTTCCTGGAATACCATACCCATAGTCTCTTCTCCACATATTTAGATCCTCTTCAACACTTAATTTATATACATCAGAAAGGAAGAATAAGACTAGAATGAAAAGTAGAAAATGATAAATCTTATCTTACCTGATATTGCTCTGTAAAAATTTGTCTTATCAAAATTTCCCCTGCAACTGGCAGAGTAGTATTCAATTGTTGTTTATTGAGTGGATTAATAAATACCTTATTTGAGACCACTAAACAGTAATTTAGAGTGAGATCACCTCCACTTTTCCTCATATCATGCTAAGAAGTGAGAGAATCACTCCTCAGTACTGATGTGAATATCAAATTGCTCCCCCACATCTTATGCATTGTGGAGTAGTGTTTAAGAAAATAGACTTGGAAGTCAAATAACCTCATGATCATAGTTACTAGCTGTAAGATCTTGGATTTAACCTCTTTTATCATTTTAATTTCTTCAACTATAAAATTGGAATAGAGGTAGTCTCCTCTTTATAGGGCAATTATAAGGTCTAACAAAATGTTGAAATGTGTTAGCTTTATTTCTAGAGTTTGCACTGTTCTATAACTTCAGATACAAAGAACATCAGATTGGAATGACCCTTTTAAGGGACAGAGATTTTTTTTTGTGGTATTCCAGTAGAAACTATGACAACCTTTCTATCACATCTAGGAAGTCCATTTCTCTCCCAGATTGAAGCTAGGTTGCTCTGCTTTGCTATAACTATCCATGGACTGAGTCTCACTCAGTGCTGCTGGCACAATTTTTCCTACACTCAACATCTTCTCTGTATTAGAAATGCCACTAAATAACAAAAACTACTACTTTAAATCATGACTTGTCCTTTAGTGATACAAAGAGGCCCCTTAAGTTTTCACTGAGCAGTGAGGAATACATATGTGTTTTGCCATATATTAAGCCTAGACTCAGGTTTAACACTATAAACAGTTAATACTACAAAATATTCTATTTTTTGAAAAATTTACTTGAGGCTGCATCAGTAGAACTAATTGTATCTTTCGAGGGAAGCATCTAATATTATTAAATATATTTTATCTCCTCTGCAATGTATACTTCTTCATGCTTCCCTCCATTATGCTTCCTTTAGAGCTGTAATTATTCCAAGAATAAAACAGGAAATCAAGTGAGTGCTAACAGGCAAGATGGTGAAAATACCCTTTTATATCAAATTATTAACACATCCATCCTTCTGATCCCAAATTTCTAAATTATATATGGAGATGAAAAGGGGGGATGCTTGGTCATTAAATTTCAAAATATTGAAAAAATTAATCCTCTTAGAAGTTAAAATAAATTCCAGACAAATAAAAATCAGTACAAATAAGCAGAGGCCAATATAATATACTCAAAAGGAAGAGGTTATGTTGTAGAATATCCAAAAGGAAAATGACCTCAACTTACCTTGAATCTATTTATGAATGAATATTCTTAATCAAGCAATAAAGAAAGATAGTTGCTTTTCATTTATTAACATTGACATTTACCATGATTCCCAAATGTGCCCTCTCAAAGCAATAATCTCAGATCAGATGTGATATAGGACTAGCTCAGGGTAAGATTTCTGAAGTCTACCTGTCAAAAACTAAGAAACCACTCCCAAATGATGTTTATCCAATTAATTAAAATCCTTTAATTTTGCCTCCCGAATATTTTTTCATCTTTATCCCTTTATGTATGTTCCCAGAACCACTTCTTTAGACCAGGATAATGCCATCTCTTTTCTGAAAGTTTGCAGTACCCATTTCTGCCTGTAATATAACCCTCACCAATTAATTCCCCATAGTGCTAATGGAGTGATCCTCCTAAAACAAAAACATGATCATTTTCTTCTACTTAAAACCCCTCATTGTATTCCTATTGCCTCCTCTAGAAAACCTCCCCTTATTTCTCATGACCCCACATACTATCCCATAGGATAATATGTTTGACCCTAGTATTGTTCTTAGTAAAGTAAAAAGGAGATTATAATAGACTGATTTCCTTGAGTGGACAAATTAAGTCATTATTTCATCCCCAGTGCCCAGTTCATTTTCTAGCACAGATGAGGCATTAAAAAAGTTTCTTTTGAATTATTGAATGTGCCTTCTAAGATCTGGACTGAAGACCAGGATAAACAAGGATTTGGAGTTTATAAATATAGTTTCTATAAACCTCTTAAACCTCACTGTATTATTAACAGTAGCTATAATTTGTTGATTACGTACCATGACTAGACTTGTGTTAGAAAACAAACAAAACCCTTACATTGAGGCTATGTCTTTATAATGCCAAAATACTCAATGGAAAGGCTAAATATACAATCATTCTTCTTGATCTTAGGTTCAAAACGTTCCATATAACAATTTGTAATTATATGATTTGGGGAACAAATTGGTCAACTTTGGTCTGCCTTTTTAGACAACTTAATTTACACTTAAATAATAATTCTTCATTTAGCTTTTTAAAAGATCATGTTTAATGTTCAAAGCAAGTAGGGGTGAGGTATCACAGAGTATATGCAAAGTCTTGCTGAGATAATTTAAATATTTTTCCTCTTGGGTGTGGAAGAGGTTGTTAGGTTTCTTTGTAACTGTTCAGATGAGAATATTTGGAAGACAACTTGATATCAGTCCTTATAATACAATAGAGGTGCAGTAGCCTGCAAGATGCCTATTCAATTCTGCCAGCCTATTTCTCCTGGAAATAATGTTATTTTGCTGGTTGACACAGTGTAGATAGTAATAGCCAGTTCATATTTACTGGCCTTTAAGAAATGTTCCAATTGCTATTGTAGTGCTAAAGCATTTATTTTTGCCACAAACAGAAATCTCAGCCCTCTGCCCATTACATTATGTTCTCTAGCTTTGCAGTTTGGGGTGATATTGCAGTGGGTTATTGTTATTGAGATGAAGAGAATTATTTTCAGAACACTTTCTTACAAAGTTGTGGGTTCAAAAGCAGATTCATTTCTTTTGTATATATAAATTTAATAGCTAATTGAAAAAATTGTGACATTTCAGAGAAGTAAATTGACCACATGTGAATTGTTAAATACAGTTTAGCAACTACAAATGCTATAAATATAGTTTGCATTACCATTAGCTTATCGTATTCAGTTGAGTTTGAGAATAACTTTTTCTATTCAGATGGTATAAATATAATCAGTTCAATTGGTAATATTTATTGTCACTGTCACCACCATTATTGTTATTTATTGGAATGTCTACTAGTTTCTTTGAATATAGTATCAGATTTAAATACCTTGTTTGGTGGTATGCAGAAAGGTAGAGGATTTTTTAAAATCACATTAATTTATGTTAAGAGGTTCCTCCTAAGAGATGGCCAAGCATCTCTTTGAAAATATGGCTTTCTTTAGCCAATTTCTGTTACTTAACATTTTTGCAGGTATGATAGGCAGCCATGATAAATTCATCATGTAGAACTTCTTTTATGGCAAAAGTCATCTTAAGCTGTGGGATTTGGAGTCCAAGTTCTAATTGCTTAACGCTTGCTGTTGAGTGAACTACTTTCTTCTACCAACTGGCAAGAAATGGGTGCCAGGAAGAGATCTGCCTGGAGACTTTATTTTTTTTAATCGCACTTACTCTCAAGAAATTCAATTTATTGAGGGGGATGCATACACGATTAATGATAAGACAACATATGTGATTCTGTGACAACATACTCAAATTGACGTTCTAGTTAGCCATGTTCACTGCTCTTGCCCTTGCCCATTTTAATCTTGATCTTGATCATGGCAGGAAATAAACGATGCATGAAAAGGAACACTTAAGTAAACAATAGTATGTGAAAAATATACTTCAGAAAAAGAGTAACTCCAAGATCTCATATATTTGGCAGAAGACTGAGATCAAGTATATATGAAGAACTTTTTATAAATCAGTAAGGAGACAGTCCAATTTAAAATTGGCAAACAGAATAGATACAATGATGTCACATAAATGATAAATAAGCACATTAAAAGATGTTAACCATGATTTGTAAAGAAGGAAATGCAAATTAATACCATGATATGATACCAAGGCACTTTCACTCAAACAGCTAACATTTAAAAGACTGAAAATAACAAGTGTTGGCAGGGATATAGAACAACTGGAGCTCTCATGCATTACTGATATAAATGTAAAAGGATACTACGGGATTTTTGAAAATAATTTTAGAGTTAAGCATATACTTACTATATGACATAGAATTCTGCTCCTAGGTATTTATCTAAGAGAAATGAATGTGTCTGTCCCACACTGACTTGCCTACAGATGTTCGTAGCATATTTCTTTCATAATAGGCAAAAACTGGAAATAAAATAAATGATCATTGACAGATGTGACAAACAAATTGCAACAAATCTTTAAACTGGAATAGTACTCAGAAATAAAGAGGAAATGGGAGGAATTAAGGAAAGGAACATAGTGAACAAGAGTATGCGAAAAATATACTCACAAAAAGAGTTACATGAGAAAACTGAGCACATGAAGAATATTTATATAAAAATATATTGTCATTGAACTGAACCTGGGCACTAATAGGTATGCATATGTGTGTATATATAAATATATATATATATATATATTTATAGTAGTGATGTAAAAAAAGAAATACATGAAAAGATGTGATCATCCATTTCTCATGTTAAACATGAAGTAAACAACTATCAAAAATAAAAGCTATAGGAGTTCCCATCGTGGCTCAGTTGTTAACGAATCTGACTAGGAACCATGAGGTTGTGGATTTGATCCCTGGCCTTGCTCAGTGGGTTAAGGATCCGGCGTTGCTGTGGCTCTGGTGTAGGTCGGTGGCTACAGCTCTGATTAGACCCCTAGCCTGGGAACCTCCATATGCTGCAGGAGTGGCCCAAGAAATTGCAAACAAAACAAAACAAAATGAAAAATAATAAAAAAATAAAAGCTATATTAGACACATCAAGAATTATAATATATAATATATTCTGCTACTCAGAGAATCATTGATACAATTAAAAGACCTGAGGAAATCAGGCAGATTTCGGAGAAAGATAAGATCAAAGCAACTTGAGATATCCCAAGTGCGCATAAGTTATATACCTGAGAAAACAGTATATAAATACATATTCACATATGTGATAGAAGAAAAATTTAGACTTCACTTTCCAGATCAAATAGTAATGCTTTGCAGTAAAATAGTGAAGAAGGTCAGTTTTAGCTCTGGCATGTAAAGAGCTTAAAAATGTTCACTCTAGGGAATTCCCATTGTGGCCCAGCAGAAATGGACCCGAGTAGTATCCAAGAGGATGTGGGTTCTATCCCCGGCCTCACTCAGTGGGTTAAGGATCCGGCATTGCTGTGAGATGTGGTGTAGGTTGCAGATGCGGCTCAGATCCCGTTGCTTATGGCTGTGGTGTAGGCCGGCAGCTACAGCTCCCACTAGACCCCTAGCTTGGGAACCTCCACATGCTGTGGGTGCAGCTCTAGAAAAGACAAAAAAAAAAATCCACTCTAATCCTTACAGCAAGAAAAAAATATGAATAAACCTAAAATAAACTTTTCTTGGATCCATCCCATAGAACTGAAGTTGCAGGAAAACTGCCATCCAAAAATCCGAGAAATAGGCAAATACAGAGATCAGCCTACCTGGAAAAGAGGATGCAGGAGTAGTAATCTGGTGGGAAAATGACCACAAAGTGGTCATTTTTAAAAATAGCTGAAGGCTGAGAGTGGACTAACTTGAGAGTGAGAAATTTAGGGCTCAGTCTTAAGAGTATCCCTATATTGTGTGGGTTTTATCTTCAGACATTCTGCTGAGTTCTCATGACAGAAATCCAAGAAAAATTCCCTCACATTTTAGGCAAGTAACCATTTGGAATATACCAAGAGCATTCTCCATAACAAAGGCCAAATCTCCAAGTAAAAATTTTTAACAGAGCCTTGTCTGACCCATGGGAAAGTCAGTTAGCCAATTTCAGCTCCCTGGAGCCTTTCTCTCTCACGTAAGGGGAAAAAAATGGCTAAGGGATACTTCAAAAGGTCACCTTCCAAGAACTCTGGCCCACTAGAAGATTGAGATTGTATAATAAGATTGTAGAATTAGTCTCTTCCCTTATACCTTACCAACACATTAACAGGGCTTTAGTATAAGAACAGTGGGTTATAATGAAAAGAGCAGAAAGCCAAAGACCCTATATAAGAAGAGTTTCTTACAGAGCCCAAAGACTAGAAGACAGAGAAAAATAAGGACTCTAGAGGATTTAAAGACCTCTGGCACTTACAACTAGAGAAAACATTAAACACAGCCAAAGTCCTAGCCAGATTAACATAGAACCTCACATGAAAGGTCCTTTGTCTCAGTTCCCATTACCCAATGTATCACATCTGGCTTTTACCAAAAATATAAGGTATGTGAAAGGCAAGGGGAAAAAAAAAAAACACCAGTTTATAGAGACAAAAAAAAAGCCTAAGTCCCAGTTTCATATATGAAGCAGTTTTTTGAATAATCAGATAATTTAAAATAATTAACATGTTAGGGGTTCTATTGGAAGAAATAGACAATATACAAGATTGGATAGAAAATGTAAGAAGAGAACTGGAATCTCTAAGAAAGCATCAAAAAGAAATAGTAGAAATCAAAACCATATTAACAAAAATGAAGAATGTCTTTGTTGGGCTCATGAATAGAATGGACAACTGAGAAACCAATCAGTAAGCTTAAAGTTTTATCAATAGAAACTTCCCAAACTTAAATAATAGGATAAGACAGAGTAAAAAAAAAAATTACAGAAATATTCAATTACTGTGGGACAGTTGAAAAATGTGTAACATATGTATCATTTGAATAAAAGGAGAAGGAAGAATGGGCCATAAGAAATATTTAAAATAATAATGGCTAAGAATTTTTCAAAATTTATGACATACATCAAACCCTAGATCCAGGAAGTTCTGAGAACACCAAGCAGATTAAACAAACAAACACACAAAAAATCTACAACTAGGCATATCATATGTAAACTTAAAAAAAAATACAAAGAGAAAATCTTGAAAGAAATCACAAGTGGAGGTGCCACATAACTATTTAAGAATAAGGGCATGAACCACAGAAGATATCTCATCAGAAACCTCACAAGAACAGAGTAGACTGAATATTTGAAGTGTTCAAATAAAAAGTCTTTTCAATATAGAATTCTATATGTTGCAAAATTTCCTTTAAAAGTGGAGGAGAAATAGACTTATACACACTCACGCACATGCACATACACACACACTCTGAAGCAATACATTGCTAGTGGATCTTCTATGCAAGAAACATTAAGAGGAATTCTTCATAAAGATAGAAAAAATATATATATGTGTGTGTCAGAAATTTGGATTTACATAGAGAAAGGAAGAGCAACAGAGAGAATAAATGAATGTGAAGTAAAATATTTACTTTTCTCAATTGATCTAAATGATAAATATTTGCCTAAAGTAATGATAGCAAAACTGTATTGAGTGACTATCATATATATCATATATATATATGAAAAAGTAAAATATCATATATATATATGGAAAAGTAAAATGAATGACAGCCATGTAATAGGGGAGGGGAGGAGAAATTGGGAATGTTCCCTTATAAAGTTTCTGCACTACATGTGAAACCATATAGTGTATTTTGTAAGATCTATATAAATACAAATGTATACTATAAACATGGCAACCACTAAAAAAGTTTAAAAATGAAGTGTAATTAATACACTGAGAGGAGAGAAATGGAATCATATAAAGTACTGGAAACTTCAGAAGGCAGAAAAAGATGGGAAGAAAAATAACAAAGAGCAAATTAAATGAATGTGGAAGTTACATGGTGGATATTGCTATAACTAAATTTAAATATGAATGACTTGAATACACTAATTTAAAAACAAGAGATAATCACAACATATAAAAAAGGAAGATACACATAAGAAACGCAATTAATTAAGGTATCCAATTTAACAAAGACTCTGATAGGTTAAAATTGAAGGAATGGAGAAAGGTGCTAACACAAATCAAAAGAAAACTGTAGTAGCTCTATTATTTTCAGACAAAGAAGACTTTAGAACAAGGAAGAATATCACTGATAAAGAGAGTCATGACATAATGATAAAGTCTGTTCTCCAAGGAGGCATAACAATCCCTAATTTTTATGCACCTAACACTGGAACATTAGTATATGTGAAGCAAAATCACATACAAATCATCAGGAAGAAGAGAAAAGCCCACTATTTCAGTTGGTGTTCTCAACTCTTTAGTAATTGATTGACTAAACAAACAACAAATAGTAAGGAGATAGGTAACCTCAACACCACCACCAGTCAACTTGATCTAATTGGCATTTATAAAATACCCCATCCAACAAGAGCAGAGTACACTTTCTTCTTAAGCTTATATAAAACATTCACAAAAATAGACTGTATCTGAGGTCATAAAAAAACACCTTAACATTTAAAACAATAGAAATCATAAAAGTTTGTCCTCAAACCACAATGCAATAAACTAGAAATCAATAAGAGAAATATACCTGGAAAGTCCCCAAATATGTAGTAATTATTCAACACACTTCTAAATAACAATTAAGTCAAAGAAGTTCCAAGAAAAAAAATGAAATAAATGAAAAGAGAAACCTATAACAAGAGGTTGAATCGGTAATAAAGAACCCCCAAAGAAGAAAATCCTAGGACCAGATAGTCTCACTGGTGAATTTAATCCAAAATTTAAAGAAGAATTGACACCAACTTTATCAAACTCTTCCCAAAAAAACAAGGAATATTTTCCAAGTCACTCTGTGAGGACAGAGGTTCCCAGATAACAAAGCCAGACAAAGATACTTCGCAAGTAATGAAAACTGTAGACCAAAAGCTCATGAATATTGATGCAGAAATCCTCAACTAAATATTAGTACATTGAATTCAGCAACATGTTAAAATTATTATATACCATGGCCAAATGGGATTTAACCCAGGAATGCAAATGTGGCTCAATATATGAAAATAAATCACCATGATATACTGCTTTAATAGACTGAAGAGGAAAAATCATGATCTTCTCAATTGATCCAGTAAAAACAAATTTGACAAAATCCAACATCCTTTCATGATTGAAAATATAAACTTAACTAGAAAGAGAAAACTATCTTGACACAATAGGATATTTATGAAAGACTCACAGCTAACATTATAAGCAGTAGTATAAGACTAAAAGCTTTTCCCCTTATATATGGGATAAGATAAGGATGTTTACTCTCACCACTTCTATTTAAAGTTGTACTGGTAGTTTCTTAGTATGCAGGGAAAATTATCTAAAATGCAAAGGAAGGAGAAAAACTATATCCATATATATATAATCCCAGAGAATTCACAAAAATAGAACTAATAAGTAAACTCAGCAAAGCTACAAGATATGAGATCAACACACAAAAATCAGTAGTATTTTTATGCACTGGCAATGAACAATCTAAAACAAATTAAAAGTATTTATTTAAAATAAAATCAAAAGAATAAAATAACAATAAATTTAACCAAGGAGGTTGCCATTGTTTATTTGTATCCCTCCCCCCAAAATTAATATGTTGACATCCTAACACCTAAAGTGATGGTATTAGGAGGTGGGGCTTTTGGAGGTGATTGAATAGGATTAGTGCCTTTATAAGAGAGGCCTGGATTTCCTGTTGTGGCTCAGTGGGTTAAGAACTTGACATAGTGTCCGTGAGTATGTGGGTTCAATCCTTGGTCTCGCTCAGTGGGTAAAGGATCTGGCATTGCCACAAGTTGCAGTGTAGGCTGGAGATGTGGCTGAGATCCAGCTTTGCTGTGGCTGTGGTATAGGCCTGCAGCTGCAGCTCTCATTTGACCCCTAGCCCAGGAACTTCCATATGCTGCACCTGCAGCCGTTAAAAAAAAAGTCTTGAGCTCACTGCATAGCCCCATTTTCCACATGAGAACAGTGTAAAGACAGCTATCTATAAGGTAAAGGCATCATCAGACAGCAAATCTGTCAACCTATGCTAAAGCCATGACGAGAAATTGAATCCTTATCTCATACCATGTACAAAAATTAAATCAAAACAGAGCAAAGACCTGAATAATTTCTTTTCGTGGCTCAGTGGTTAATGAATCCGACTAGGAACCATGAGATTGTGGGTTGGATCCCTCGCTCAGTGGGTTAAGGATCTGGCATTGCTGAGAGCTATGGTGTAGGTGACAGACACAGCTCGGATCCTGCATTGCTGTGGCTCTGGTGTAGGCTGACAGCTCCAGCTTCGATTAGACCCCTAGCCTGGGAACCTCCACATGCTGCGGGAGCAGCCCTAGAAAAGGCAAAAAGACCAAAACAAACAAACAAACAAAAAAACAAAAAAAGCTATTTGAAGTTCCTGTTGTGGTGCAGTGGAAACGAATCCAACTAGGAACCATGAGGTTGCAGGTTTGATCCCTGGCCTCACTCATTGGGTTAAGGATCCAGTGTCGCTGTGAGCTGTGGTATAGGTCACAGACAGCAGCTTGGATCTGGCATTGCTGTGGCTGTGGTGCAGGCTGGGAGCTGTAGCTCTGATTAGACCCTAGCCTGGGAACCTCCATATGCCCTGGGTGCAGCCCTAAAAAAAAAAAAAAAAAAGACTCCTGTGTGTATACTTCAAACAAACAAACAAAGAAACAAAAAACTATTCAACTCTTAGAAAAAAAACATGTGGGTAAATCTTAATGACTTTATAATTTGCAATGTATCTTTTTTTCTTTTTTCTTTTTTCTCTTCTTCTTCTTCTTTTTTTTTTAGGGCCATACTTGTGGCATTTGGAAGTTCCCAGGCTAGGGGTCAAATCAGAGCTATAGCTGCCAGACTACACCACAGCCACAACAACTCCAGATCCAGGCTGCATCTGTGATCTACACCACAGCTCATGGCAATGCCTGATCCTTAAGCCACTGAGCACGGCCAGGGATTGAACCTGTGTCCTCAGAGATACTAGTCAGGTTCGTTACCACTGAGCCATGACAGGAACTCTGTTTGCAATATATTCTTAACTGGGACACCAAAATATCAAGTAACAAAAGAAGAAATAGATATACTTCTTTGAAATTAAAAACTTTTGTGCATCAAAGAATATTATTAAGAAAATACAACTTAAGGAGTTCCCTGGTTATCTAGTGGTTAGGACTTTGTGCTTTCATAGCTATGGCCCAGGTTCAATACCTGGTCTGGCAACTGAGATTCCCACATCAAGCCACAGCAGGCTGTAGCCCCAAAACAAAACAAACAAAAAATAAGAAAAGACAACTTACAGAATGGGAGATAACATTTGCATACAAATATCTGACCAGATTCTGATTCTACAGCATGTAAAGAATTCTTAAAACAATAAAAATCAAACCCAATTTAAAAATTAGCAAAGGACCTGAATACACATTCTCCAAAGATGTACAAATGGCCAACAAGCACATGAATTAATGTTCAATGTTGTTAGCCATTAGGAAAATGCAAATAAAACTACAGTGAGATGCCACTTCATATCCACTTCCTTAGCTATAATAATTTTAAAAAGGGAAATTACAAGTGATGCTGAAGAAGTGAAGAAATCATTGCCTTCATATGCTAGTAGAAAGGTAAAATTGTTCAGTTGCTGAGAAAAACAGTTTGATGTTTTCTCAATATTAGTTGAAGGAAGGAAATAATGATCAGAGACTTTATTTCCTTTCTTTATTTCTATTGGAATAGACTTTATTTCTTTATTTCTACCGAAATAGAGACTGCAAAAACTAAGATCAATTAAACTTCTTTGAAAAGATGAAGATTGAAAAATCTTTAGCCAAATTCATCAAGAAAAAATGAGAGTTCAAATAAATAAAATCATAAATTAAAAGGGATGAAATTATAATGGATATCACAGAAATACAAAGGGTCATATGAAAAAACTAAACAATTATATGCCAACAAATTATACAACCTATAAGAAATGGATAAATTCCTAGAAACATACAATCTTCCAAAACGTAATCATGAAGAATTAGAAAATCTGAATAGACTGATTACTAGTAATAAAATTGAATCAATAATCAACAAAATCCCAACAAATCAAAGTACAGGTCCAAACGGTTTCACAGAAGAATTCTGAAAAACATTTAAAGAAAAGTTAATGGCTATCCTTCTAAAATTATTCCAAAAGACTGAAGAAGGAACCTTTCCAAACTCATTTTATGAGGCCAGCCTTTCACTGACACTGAAACAGGACAAACATACTACAAAAAATGAAAATGACAGACCAATATTCCTAATGAACATAGATGTAAAAATCCTCAACAAAATATTAGAAAATTAAATTCAACATTGCAGTAACAGGATTATTATGCACATGATCAAGTGGGATTCTTTCCAGGGATGCAAAGATGATTTAAAATCTGCAAATCAACCAATGTGATACAACATATTAACAAAGTGAAAGATAAAAATCATATGATCATCTCATTAGATGGAGAAAAATCATTTGACAAAATTCAACATCCATTTATGGTTAAAAAAAAAACAGGAATAAATGGAACATAATTCAATATGACAAAGGCCATATATAGCAAAAGCACCACAGCTAACATCATGCTTAATGGTGAAAAGCTGAATGCTTTTCCTCTAAAATCAGGAGCAAGACAAAGTTGCCAACTCTTGCCACTTTTATTTAACGTGGTAGTAGAAATTCTTGCCATAGCAATTAGGCAAGAAGAAAAAATAAAAGTCATCCAAATTGGAATGAAAGAAGTAAAATTGTATATACATATGTATGACTGGGTCACTTTGTTGTATAGCAGAAATTTGACAGAATATTGTAAATCAACCATAATAAAAAAAAAACAAAAAGAGAAAGACTTATGTGCTCCTATGTTCATTATAACATTATTCTCAATAGCCAAGATATGGAAGCAACCTCTCAGATAGAGAAATTAAGATGTATATATATACAAACAAAGTATTATTACAAATACCGCACGGTGATACATGGGGTATTTTTATAGTGGTGAAACTATTTCATATGATATTCTAATTATGTGTATGTGACATTATGTGTATGTCAAAACCTGTAGAACTTTATAGCACAAAGAGCAAACCTTAGTGTATAATAATTTAAAAATATATTTGGGAAGTTGGGGGATCCTAGGTTAGAGTGCAGACAGTGACAAAGGCCTAACTGTATAATAAATGTTTGAAACAACCTTATCGAAGGGTTTGGAGATGAGGCACTGCCCGAAGTAACTTAGGAAATGAATGGAAACTAAAAGAAATAAAACAAAGGTAACCCACTCCACTCTAGTTGGTAAAGTTCTTTCCCTTGGGGGAAAAGGTTAATACTTTTCATACTGCTTTACAATATACTGTTGAATGATTTAATAAATGAATGACATGTGATATGAGCCAGGTCTTTCACTATTGGGGTGGGAGTTTACATATCAGTAAGAGCAGGAAGCCAGAATGATCCATGTGGTAATGAATTAGTATTGAAGACATCAGTATGAACTAATGTTGAACTTAATATACACACAGAGGGTTATATACATAAACATTTATAGATGTGTGTAGATGCACAAGTTAATACACATATTTTCTTGCTGTCATCTGAGAGATCCTAGAAGAAATGGTACCCAAGTGAAAGCAAACACATCTAGTGCCCAGGTAGGTTTATAATACCATTCCACAATAAAAGAAATCAAGGCTTCTTGGAGAAATAGCTGATTCTAGGACCATTATAATAAATACACAAAGTGAATCTGGAACATCCTAGAATGTCAGAAAGAAAATAGGTTCTCAAAAAGGAAATGCTCACTTTGACAGGAATATGTAAAAGGGGCACAAGAGCCAATTTAAATAGCTCCCAATGGCCAAGGCTGGAAAATATTTGACCAACAAGATAAAGTCATACTCTCCACTCTCTAGGTGTAGGCTATGTAGTTCCTTCCAAAAAGTAACTTTCTTCCAAAAAGTACAGTGTAGAAAGAGAGAAATAAGGAGTAACTGTACAATGGAGGAATCAGGCAAAATACCTCTGCGAGATTATGAAAATCACATCAACAATGACCAAACATGTTAATAGTATGTACCCTTGATATGATGAAATGAAAATGGTATTGTACCTCTGTGGTCTTCCTTGCTAGAAGACATGACTACAGTCTCATCATGAGGAAAACATCAGAAAAATTCTAATTGAGGGACATTCTACAAAACACCTGAACAATACGCCTCGAAACTATCAAGGTCTTCAAATACAAGGAAATTCTGAAAATTTGTCATAGCTAAGAGAAGTCAAAGGAGACATGATAACTAAACTTAATGTGGCATTCTGAATAAGGTCCTAAAATAGAAAAAAAAGGCATTAGGTAAATACTAAAGAAATCTGAATAAAGTATGCACTTTAGCTAATAATAATATATTTATATATAATATTAAGTAAATTCAAGTAATGTAGCTCATTAATTATACAAATATACCATGATAAGGCAAGTTATCATGTCTCCTTTGGCTTCTCAAGTTGTTAATAATAAGGGAAATTGTGTATGGGGTATATGGTAACTCTTTGTATAATCTTCTCAGTTTTTCTGTAATCTAAAAATGTTCTAAGTATAAAGTCTGTCTGAAAATGTGAAGGCTGATTAAAACAGACATATTCTTCATAATTTACCAAAGCTCTAATGTAATGCAAGTATCCTCATATGTGAATTTCAGACTGGCTTCTGAATGTCACAGAAAAACCCAGGGCTAAAATAAAATAACAGTGTAATGAGAAGGTGGAGAGAACCAAGAATTATCACTCAAGAATCTTATACCTAACCAAGTTACTGTTCTATTGTGAAGACTTTGACAAAAGATATTGTCAACATAAAAAAACCCTGGAAATTCATTGTACATACAAGCATGTCTTGAAATATTTTCTACAACTAGTCGATGGATCAAGTTTTAAAAGTCAGCTCTTATAGAGATTTGAATTTGAAAGAGCCTGCAGGAATTACTGAAGAAAATAATTAGAGAATTAAGGTCAAGCAATTTGTGGGTATTGTTGTTATTAAAAAGGAGAACATAAAATTATAGTAATTGGCAATGTAAATGTATAATGCATCTAATAAAAATTAAGAGGTTGAGGAAGAAGAAATGGAACTTTAATTCCTCTTACCTTTAAAAATTGAAGTATAGCTTATTTATAATATTATGTTAATTTCAGGTGTATAGGAAATTGATTCAGTTATTTTTCAGATTATATTCCATTATAAATTATTATAAGATATTGAATATAATTCCCTGTGCTGTAGACTAAATCCTTGTTCCTTATCTATTGTATTTTTTAATTTTTAATTGAAGTATAGTTGATTTACAATGTTGTATTAGTTACAGTTGTACAGCGAAGTGATTCATATATATATATATATATATATATTCTTTTTTAGATTTTTTCTCTTATAGGTTATTACAAAATTTCGAGTATAGTTCCCTATTCTATACAGTAAGTCCTTGTTGGTTATCTATGTTATAGTAATATGCATATGTTAATCCCAAACTCCTAATTTAACTCTGCCTCTAGCTTTCATCTTTGGTAACCATAAATTTATTTTCTATGTCTGTGGGTCTATTTCTGTTTTGTATATAAGTTCATTTGTATCATTACGTTTTTATATTCCACATATAAGTAGTATCATATGGTATTTGTCTTTGTTGTACTTAGTGTAATAATCTCTAGATCTATCCATTTTGCTGCAGATGGCATTATTTCTTTCTTTTTTATGGCTGAGTAGTATTCTGTTATATATATACACATATATACACACATACATATACCATACCTTATTTATCCATTCATCCATCCATAAACATTTAGGTTACTTCTATGTCTTGGCTATTGTAAATAGTGCTGTTATGAACAATGAGATACATGTATATTTTCAAATTAGAGAACTTAAAATAATGCACATTATATGGTAGGCCCTCAATAAATATTTATTGAATGAATAACAGAATCAATAAGTATCATCTGGGAGTTCCCATTGTGGCTCAGTAGAAATGAACCTGACTAGCATCCACGGGGATGCAGGTTTGATCCCTGGCCTTGCTCAGTGGGTTAAGGACCCAGCATTGCCTTGAGCTGTGGTGTAGTTTGCAGACACAGCTCAGATCTGACATTGCTGTGGGCTGTGGCAAAGGCCAGCAGCTATGGCTCCAATTCGACCCCTAGCCCGGGAACCTCCATATGCTGCAGGTGCGGCCCTAAAAAGACACACCAAAAAAGTGTTATCTGAAGCTGGTAAGTCAATAAATAGAGGTTGACAGGTAGTATTTAAATTTTCAAGAATATAGTCCTTTCAAGTTATCAGTGGGGAGAAAAATCAAACACAAACCTTATGCATAAGGAAATGTGTTAATTGTGATATTACTAGCAAAGTTGGCCTTACAAAAGGGCACCCAAAAAAACTGTAGAAACCATTCTCTCTAAAAGTTTTTTTGTCTTTTTAGGCCACACTTGTGGCATATGGAGTTTCCTAGGCTAGTGCTTGAATCAGAGCTGTAGCTGCTGGCCTACACCACAGCCACAGCAATGTCAGATCCAAGCCATGTCTGTGACCTGCGCCACAAGTCATGGCAATGCCAGATCCTTAACCCTCTGAGTGAGGCCAGGGATCAAAACCGCATCCTCCTGAATACTAGTCGGATTCATTTCTGCTGAGCCACAATGGGAACTCCCCATTCTCTCTAAAAATTTTGATCCAGAGAATTCCCTGGTGGCACAGCAGGGACCCCAGGTTGCTGCTGTGGCACGGGTTCGATCCCTGGCCCAGTAACATCCAAATGCCCCAGGTGCAGCCAAAAAAACAAAAATCAAAACTTTGATGCAAGTATCGTAACTGTAGAAGGAATCAGGCAGTTAGTTAAGCATATATTAGCCATGATCAAGTGGAACATTCATTAAAAATATAAGGATTGTTCCATATTAAGAAATCACTGTTATAATGTATCATATCACTAAGCCAAAGAAGGAAAAACATAGTGATCCCAATGATTATAAAGTATCTTTAATGTAATTTAATGTCCATTATGATTTAAAAATCAAACCTTATGGAAATAATGTTGACCATTGAGCAACGCAGGAGTTAATCCACATATAACTTACAGTCAACCTTCTGTATCCATGGTTTCTTTGCATATACAGATTAAACCAACCATGGTCCATGCAGTACTGTAGTATTTACTACTGAGAAATATCTGTGTATAAATGGACCTGTGCAGTTCAAACATGCATTGTTCAAAGTTCAACTCTAGATATTACCATCCTTGGTGATAAAATGAAACTTTCCTATTGAAATAAGAAATAGGAGAAGTCTACTTACTAGCACTGTATCAATTTGATAGGTTTTAGAAATACTAACTGGGTAATTAGACTACAGTAAATCATATTGGCAAATGAACAATGGAAACAATTATTAATTATAAATAATAGGAATAATAGATTGTATCTTTTGAAAATGCAAGAAAATCAACTGAAAAATTCTTAGAAACAAGAAAATGCAGTAAGGCCACTGGTTATAAATTTAATAGACAAAAGTCAATTACATCTTCTATAAATAAATAAGTAGTTTAAAAAGATTATGGAAGGAAGCATCTCATTTACAGTAGTACAATATCAACAAAGTCTATGTATATACTTAACATAGAATATCCATGACTAATAAGAAAAGCTGTAAAATCCTACCAGATTACATGAAAAAGCTAAATCTTTCTTGTCTAAGAAGATAATCTATTCCAAATATTTTAAGTCTAATATCCTATTAACATATTAGTAAGATTTTTCATTTTTCATTGTGTTTTAGTCATGGCAAAATGAGTCTAAAATTATCTTGAAAAATAAATGTGAAAATAATGAGGATAAAAAGAGGAGTAATGAGGCAAGACTAACTCTATTATATATCTGTTAGGTTATATTCCAAGAATAAATCAAACAACAGAAAAGTATAGAGAAACCAGAAACAGATTCATGGGGATTCAGTATGCTCTAAATAAGTAGGAAAACATGGATTATTCAATAAATTTTGTTAGGACAATTTGACTAGCTATTTGGGAAAATTAATAAACTTAAGATTTCTATCTCAACCTTTATACTGAGATAAATTCCAGTTTGGAAAAAAAGCACTGCAATAAAATATAATTTCATATGATTCCATAAAATGATTTTTTTATGATCTTGGGGAAAAGTATTTCAAAATAAGACATAGAAACCATAAATCCACAAACACAAAGATCAATACTTTTTTATATAGCAAAATTCTAAGTATACCATAAAGTCAAAAGACAGAAGATAAATCGATACAAATATTTGTAGTATATTGATAGATGATTAATTTCTTTACTATAGGAAGATACAAATGAATGAGAAAAATATGGGCTAGTCAATAGAAAAATGGGCAAAATATATGAATTAAAACTATACAACAAAAGAAATAAAAATAGCCAATAAGTACATTGAGAGATACTCATCCTTACAATTCAAGAATTTCACATTAATTTGACAAATATTTAAAGTCTAATAGTGTTCTATTTCTCAGTCTTTAGAAGGAGACCCAATAAATATCATTTCTCAATCCTTTGTAATTTCTATCACTTCTCCATCCTCTGAGAAATAAGACAAAAGAATAAGGAAGAATTAATAATTACCTAACTTAACAGCACTTGTCCAAGATATGACTATCCCTTGTATCCATTAGCAGATTGTATTTTCTCTGTGTGCAGCCTTATCTCAAAGAAAGGGGACATACTAAGCCAAGTATGTCCAATTAATTCTTCTCAAATTTACCAAACACATAAATCATTCCAAGTCCATGAGGAGGTGGAGAAAAGGCAGACCTCTAATATTAACTAATGTCCCTCCACATGGAATAACATACCACACCTGGAAAAGATGTGTTCTTCTTAGTCTCCTGACTTTAAAAATTTTAACCCATTAACCTTATCCATTGAATTTATGTTCAACTGGTGGTTTGGCTATTTACCTCCAGAGAAGGGGTCAGCAGTTTTTCATGACAATCTTGTACCCACCTTCATGAGGCTGACTCTCCTATACCAACCACTAATTCTTTTGATATCTTTCTGGGGCCACAGTTGGTCAAGAGAGATTTTATGTGCAGAAAGTTCTAAAATAAATCAGAAGCCATGTCAGAATTCATTCCTTATTTTATTTCCCAGCTGAAGTGTTATCTAGCCACTGTGTACAAAATTTCCTCTCAGTAGCTCAGCAATAAGAATAAAGAGCGTCATTAAAACCCTCCACCAATAAAATGCCAACAAGATCACCTGCATTTGAATATGTTGCCCCATTATCAAATTCCTAGGGAAAAATAAAAGTCCCCAAGTTAATTCTCTTAGAAAATAAGTGTCCAAAGATATTAAATTCAAAATACTTAAGAACCTAAATTAAATTATTTTGTTCTTGCATAAGTTTAAAATTTTCTCCAATTTTGTACCCTCTACATCTCAGAGAGCACATAAACACGTGGGTAGAATTAACATTCCTTTGGCAATCTCAGCCTGGGCCCTCACTGGAATGAACATAGTTCCTTCAGATCCTCAATTCCTTCATAGCCAAGTCTTTCATGAGCCTTGATTTTTAAATAATTCCAAGGGTTCACAGGACACACAGTTATCAGAATGCCAGCCACAAACATACTAAATTAATTTTTTTAAAAAGCCTATCCTAGGAGTTCCCGTCGTGGTGAAGTGGAAATGAATCCGACTAGGAACCGTGAGGTTCTGTCTGGGTTTGATCCCTGGCCTTGCTCAGTGGGTTAAGGATCCTGCGTTGTGGTGAGCTGTGGTGTAGGTCACAGACGCGGCTCGGATCCCACATTGCTGTGGCTCTGGCCTAGGCCGGTGGCTACAGCTCTGATTAGACCCCTAGCCTGGGAACCTTCATATGCTGTGGGTGTGGCCCTAAAAAGACAAAAAGACAAAAGAAAAAAATAAAAAGCCTATCCTGTAGTTATACCAAGCAAGCTCATGTTCCCTGAATGTAGTATGTACTTAATTGTGTCAAACACTGTAACAAAGACTCAGTGGTATCTGAGGGAAAGATAGAAAAAGACATTCTTAATTTTAGCCTTACCAATATGTTGATTAGAGGCCAGTTGTCCCAAATCTACAATCTATAAACATAACAGAGAGAGAGAGATCTCCCTACATAAAGCAGATTTTGGCACTCTCCAAAATATTTCACTTCTCTTGTGGGGGGAGAGCAGGGGGCATCCACTTATATGAGTTAGCACCTCCCTCATAGAGAAGCATTTAAGATATTAAGCCTCTTGTTCCAAGTTTTATTTAAATTTTTCATACAGCAAAATTGAAGGAAAAATTTAGTGAACAGCCAGATAACCACCATGTAGATTCTATCATTAACACTTTGCTATACTTGATTTATAAGATATCTTTCTATCCATGCATTCATCTTACTACTGTTTTAACATTCCTTTGGCAACTTCTGCCTAGGCTTTCAGTGGAATGGGTGTAGTTCCTTTATGTGAATAGCACAGTTTGTTAACCTATTCTTCTTTTTATGCACATGAGTTGATTTTAGTTTTTGGCTATTATGAATGAAGATGCTATGAATAATCATAGACAAGAAGTTTTGTAAAATATACAATTATTCCCTTAGAAAAATATATACTAGAGAAATTGTATCATAAGGTAAGTAAATGTTAGTTTCATCAAAAACTGCCAATGTCATTATACCATTTTATACTCATACCTACAATATATGAGGGTTCCAATTATTTCACAACCTCACCACCATTAATTTTAGTAATTTTATTTTTATTTTATTTTAAAAAAATTTTTTGTCTTTTGTCCTTTTAGGGTTGCACCTGTGGCATATGGAGGTTCTCAGGCTGGGGGTCTAATCAAAGCTGTTGCTGCAAGCCTACCCCAGAACCACAACACCAGATCCAAGCCGCGTCTGCAACCTACACGACAGCTCATGGCAACGCCTTAACCTCTTGAGCAAGGCCAGGGGTCAAACCCACAATCTCATGATTCCTAGTCGGATTTGTTTCTGCTGCACCAAGACAGAAACTCCAGTAATTTTATTTTTAGACAGTCACGTTTATGTGGTGGCAGTTCATTGTGGCTTTAAGATGAATTTGCCTGAAGGCAAATGATGCTGAAGACTTTTTACTTGCTTAGTAGTAAATAGTATGTCTTTATTTCAGAGGTACTTGTTCAAATATTTTGTCCACTTTTATTAGGTTTTTGTCTTTTATCATTGATATACAAGAGTTCTACATATATCCTGGATGATAATCTCTTTACATATGCATGCTCTGAGAATATTTTTCCCCATTTGTGGCTTGCCCATTCATTTTGAATTGGGTCTTTTTGATAAGCAGAGTTTTGAAATTTTGATGATGTATAATTTATCATTTTTTTCTTTACAGTTTTTGCTTTTCTCCAACTTGTCCAAAAATCTTCACCTACACTGAAGTCATAATCACATTAATATTTTCCTCTAAAAGCTTTATAATTTTTAATTTTATTTTTCTATATTTAATACTGAATAAATAAGTGCATATGGTGTAATATAAAATTTATGCTTCCTTTGCTACATCAATACACATTTATTTCAGTTCAATTTGTTGAAAACATTTTCTTATCTTCATTGGATTGCTTTTTTGACACTTTTTTCTAAAAATCAAATGACCATATAAATGTTAACATATATCTAGACTCCATTCTGTTGCATTAATTTGTTTCTCAAACATCATTCAAATAAAAGTCTTAATTATTATAGGTTTATGGTCAACTTTGAAATCAGAAAATTTTATCCAAGTTAATTCTTTTTCTAGATTATATTAGATAATCCAAGTCCTTATTTTATCCATACAAATTTCACATAAAATTTAAATTTAAAAAGAAAGAGCTTTTTGAATTTTGATTGGGATTGCATTGAATCTCTTGATATTTTGGAGTAAAACTGACCTCTTAATAAAATGGACTCTTCCAATTCGTGAACAAAATCTATCTCCCAATTTATTTAGATTTTCTTTAAGTTATCTAAGCAATGCTTTTTCTTTTGCTGTTCTGATTGGGTGATTTCTCTTATTCTTATTCTTTCTCCCAGGTCACTTATGCATTCTGTGTCAGTTGGTCTGCTGTCCATTCCTTTTATTGTGTATCTTATTTCAGCTATTGAATCCTTCATTTCTGATTGGGTATTTTTAATATTTTATACTTTTCTTGTTAAAATTGTCACTGTGTATGTCAATTATTTCCCCTAATTCACTTAACATTTTTATTAGCAGTGCTTTGAATTATTTATCTGATTGATTGTTTATTTCTGTTTCATTATTCTTTAGTGGTTTTCTCTTGCTCTTTCTATTGAGAGAAGTTTCTCTGCATTTTCATTTTGCTTAACTTTCTCTAACTCTATGAATTTAGGTGAAAAAATTACCTATTGTGGTCTTAAAGGAGTGACCTTACATGAGAGAATCCTCATGCAGGCTGCATGTGCCCAATGACTTTGATAGGAAAGCTGGATTTGACGTGGACTCAAGTTGTGTCTTCCCTCAGGGTGTACTGGTAGCTCTCACCTTGGTAAATGTGGAGTTGGAGCTAGAATGGCTAAAGCTGGCACAGGTTGTGAGGCAGGATTTCTACTCTGCTTAGTGGTCATTATTGACCTATCAGGCATGGGGTCTGATCCAGAGTTGCTGGAGAAGAAGCCCTAAGGGTTGGTCCAAGTTGGTTCTGTTCCCTTTATGCATGTGTTTTGGTGCAAGTCCCCTTTGTTTCTCATAGCTGATCACTGGCCCCAGCCTCTGCTGCCCCCACCCTATTATGGAACACTTTCACAGAGTTGGTGGAGCCTGTGTGAACTCTTGGTATATAGCAGGTGGTGAGCTGTGGTGGAATGCCATCATCAGAGATCTGGGCTGTTTCTGAGACACTGAATATCAGCATTAGCCACTGCCATCCTACCCAGGCTCCACCCTTGGACTGGGTCACTTCTATGTCCCATAGTCAAGTCTCCACTCAGTCTTGGCCACCCCAGATCCAGTGCCACTGTGTGAGGTGGCATGAGCAAGGTCAGAGCATTCACTTGTCTTGGGCTGGGGCATGATGAAAGGTGGTCACAGGAAACTCTATAAATACTAAACTAGACCTCTCCCTGCCCTGCCTTCTGGATAAACATGCACATGTGCTCCTCACAAGTGGAGTCCGGGCTTCCCATCACTCTTCTATTAGTCCCAGTTGTCCTCCATCTAGCCAAGGGGGTTTGTCTCCCCTATGTAGGACCCCAGGACTGGGGCATCCAATCCGTGGCTCAAACCACTCATTTCCCAGGAGGGGTGTCCAACTATGTTAGCTCTTTTCCCTCTGCATCCCCTTCCAGGGGCACAGGATTCAAACATAATCATGTTTCTTCCCTGCTTACCTGATTACATGTGTACCTTTCATATAGTCTTGCATGTACAAGAGTCCTTCTGCCAGGTTCCAGTTAGTTTTCAGTGAGAATTGTTCCACATATAGATGTATTTTTGATGTGTTCATAGCAGGAGGTAAGTTCCACATCCTCTGCCATCTTGATTTGAACTCATCTGTCAATTTTGTACATCTTTCCTAAGAACCAGCTTTTGGCTTTGTTAATTTTTTCTTTTGTTTATTTTCAATTTTACTGATTTTTACTCTTATGTTTATTATCATTTTCTTTCAAGTTTCTCTTCTTTTCCTAACTTTAGAAGGCAGAACCTAAGATCATTTTTAGATCTTAAACCTGTTTTTTCCTCATAAAAACCTTTAATGTTATGAATTTTCCTCCAAGCACTGCTTTAGCTGTATCTCATAAATTTTGATGTTTCATTTTCATTATAATTCATTTTGAAATATTTTCCAATTTTCCTTATGATTTCTTCTTTGCAAATTATTCATAAGTGCTTTTATACAAATATACTTGATGTTTTCTAGATATTTTATTTTTCCTTATTTCTAATTTAACTTCATTGTTGCAAGAGAACATGCTCTGTATTTCAGTCCTTTTCAATTTATTGAAATTTGTTTTATGGCTTAGCCCAGGGTCTATCACATCTTTGTACATGAACCATATCCATTTGAAAATAATTATATTCTGCAGTGTTAGGGTATAGTGCTTTATAAATATCAATTAGGTAATATTAATCATTAGTGTTATTCAGATGATACAGGTTTTTATTGATTTTTATCTAGTTGTTCCTTCTGCTGGAAGATAGGTGTTAGAATCCCCAACTATTTTTATGTAATGGACTATTTTCTCCTATAATTTGGCCAAATCTCCTATAATTTGAAGTTTTGTTATCAGATACATGCACATTAATGATTTTTATGTCTTCCTGATGAATTGATCCTTCTCTTGTTATGAAGTGTCTCACTATATCTCTTTTTCTCTGTCTTGAACTTTTATCTAATAGTAATATAGCTCTTCTAGCCTTTTTATGCTTACACTGTAATGTTTTTAAGAAGTTTATAAATCTGCAGTGTTGAAAGTTCTATTCACTAGATCTTATTTGAGACTATTTTATTGCTTATTCAAAAATATCTTTATTGATATTTATATTTTGAACCTATATTTCTTCACTGAATTGGACTCTTTCTTGCCAAGTAGTGTGCACATTGTTTTCTAAATAGGAGTTTTCAGTTCTAGGTCCCAGTGGTAACTTTCATTGCTGCTTGCTATAAAAAAGCTTAATTATCTGAGATTTGTCTTCTAGAGAAGACTTTGCCCCCTCTGTAATTAATGAATCCAGATTCATGCTATGACTACATGTTTGGGAGTAACTCTTGAGCCTGTGGACTATCTACATGAATCCAAATTTGTCTTCTTCACTATTGTTTCTTAGGTACTGAATGTACTGATATAGGGCTGCCTTTGTAAGGCAGTAAAATTTTTTATGAAAACTCTAGAGCTTCATAATTTCTAAGGAATTTAGCTTTCAATTTAAAAACAACACATTTTGTTCTATCATTGGCTTAAAGGCCTATATATGGAAAGACTCTCTTTTCCTCAAATTTGAATCTTTGCCTCAGTTGTACCCACTTAGCAAGGCCTCAGTGCCACAGTAATGTCTGCTGAGGCTTCTTTAATTCCACATGTAAGTGCTAAGGATAGTACCTTTGTAGTTCACACGTCATTCTGTGCCCTAAATTTCTCACCATTTTTTAAGGCAGTTGAGGTTTTTCTGAGGCCAGCACCTGTGCTGAAGCCAGTTTAGCTAATTCGTTTGTTAAGCCCAATATTGTAACCATTATTTTCTGAGGCCTGTCCATGGCTGTGGCCTCTGTAGCTGTTAAGGTCCAAAGCTCTAAAAATTTCCACCCATACCTTTAATGAAACATGAAACCTTAGGTTTATGCATTTACTCAATGCCTGGGATGTGCAGTACCTCTAAAGAACTATTTGTTTATGAAAAGGCTACATAAGCTCTATTCACCTGCCAAGGTCAAAACACAACATATCCTAAGGTCACAGCAGTTAAAAGCTACCTTCACAACTGTAGAAATTGGTTTCTACAGTTTGTTTAATATAGAACACTGTAAACTTTAAAGGTTAAAAAATCCATGTTTTCTATACTTATATAAATGCTCACAAGCTTAAATTTATCCATAAAGAGCATGTGAGAAACCTTAATCTCCAGGAATTATTTTAACCCCCTCCAAAGTCTACTTTTCAGTATTTCTGAGTGAATGAAGTAAAAAATAAGACAAAAATTAAAGATGGGGATCAAAATATAACTTTTATTACTGAAAATTGATGTTGGAGAATGTGGCTTATACTTATGAGTAAGTAGGATTCCTAATATTATATATTCTACTAGAATACAAGGGCAAGTCATTCTGATCAGGGAGGGAATTTCAGTGTAAAAAGATAATAGAGCTGGAGCAGTTTCTGATTTCCTAATATTTATATACCTGTTGTGATTGGCTGCCCCAGAGGAGCAGAAGAGAACTCTGCTCTAATAAGAGTTTTCTCCTTTCACAAATCACTAATCACATTAGATCATTCCTCATCCCCTAAGGCAAAATGAGTAAAGAAATGGAAAGAGACCAAGAATGTTATGCTAATATATGACTCTTCACATAAAAGGAAACATTAGAAATGAGAAAGAAGCATTTCCTCCCAATTCCAAATCCAAAATATATTATTACAATGCAAAAGCAAGTTGTAACTGGGTTTTGATCTTGTTTGTTTAAGTAATAAAGAAAATACATATAGCTAAGCCTGTAGACAAGAACAACGTCTTAACTGCAATTTGTTGAGAAGAGGAAAGTAAGCACATGCATTTCAGACTACTTTCTCCATGTTTGGCTATGCAAGGATGAAAAAGATAATGAGAGTATCTTGAGGGCAGTACAATCAAAGCAATGTTCTTTTATGGCTGCACCCAAGGCATATGGAAGTTCCTGTATCAGGAACTGAATCTGAGCCACAGCTGTAACCTATGCCACAGCTTCAGTAATGTGGGATCTTTTAACCCGCTGTGCCAGCTGGGATAGAAACTGTGCCTCAACAGTGATCTGAGCCACTGCAGTCAGATTCTTAACCCATTGCATCATGGTGGTATTTCTGAAGCAATGTTCTTTTAGAATGGTAAAGATAATCATGATGACTAGCAGAGAGGACAATACTAATGTTAAAGAAGAGATTGAAGACATGAAAAGAAAAAGGAAATTGTTGTTGACCCCTCTTATTTTCTCCTTTTTAGGATCTTGGTCTACTTATCCCTATGAATAATTCTATGTAGTTAATTTTAGAAAAAAATCAGGGTATTCATTTTTTGAGACAGGTAAAAAAAGTGTTAGAAAGAGTGGATATATCCATGTTCAGGTAAAGAAGAAAATCATAAATCAAGATAACACTGACTGCAGAAAACATTGTCTTCTATTTTCCTTAAAAAGATAGGCTGAAAGTGTTAAAAATAGTACAATCAGAGGACTTGAGAATAGCAGTGAAGTTAGAAGAATTACTGTAGAAAAAATATTTTTATGATGCTTTCTGCTAGAAGCTCTCTGTTCTCATAATTGACACTATCCAAATTCTCTCCTGAAGCAATTGATGGAGATGGGCATATTTGTAATATTGTAATATTGCTGATCAGCTACTCATACAAAGCTAATCAAATAAATATACTTTTTCTCTAGGAATTTATATTTGAGACACTGAGAGACTATTCCAGGTAGTTGTGGGAATCTGAGGAGATAATAGTAGATAAAATAGTAGATAAAAGTAGACAGAGAGAAACAGAGAAGAAAGGTTAAGTGGCCTGAGAGGTGGCCAGAGACAGAGAGAACAAAAGAGACAGAGTAAGTTGGTGCCATAGTACTTGATGGCATCCAGCTACCAACTTTGAGTCACTTTGAGTCTAGATATGTTAATTTCCATGAGGTCTCTGCACATTTTCAATACTTTTTAATACATCCCTCATTCCTTCAACTTAGCTTGAACTTTCTTAAAACCAAAATAATTTTTAGAAAAGGAAACACCAGGAATGAATGAAATAGTTGTTTAATGTTATAGAAGGGCTAGCTGAAATATTGGGAATGATACATTTTCAACAGAGTCAATCACCATGTCTTGTGTGACACTCTCTAGCAAGTTTCAGAAGCCCAGAAGTAGTCAAGGAGAAAACAGACATGTTAACTAAAGGTTTTAGAATTAATTGACTAGGCAGATACTATGAGAGGAAAAAGAAATTCAAGTTTCTGTTGAGGATGCTCTTTAAGAAGCTTATCATAAGTATTTAAGTAATATAGGGAGTTATGGAAAGGAGGAGGTAACAGAAGGTTGAAAGTTTTGATGAAATAAAAAACAAGGCTATTTGGGGTGTAAGAGTAGAAGAGGCTGCAGGGTAGAATGATGCGATGAGAGAAATTTCATTGTTAAATGTTACAGAAGTGGAATAGTTCTAGATAATGACAATTTCTAGTGATTTTCATTGTTAGTGAATTTCAGAAATAAAATGTAGAAGATGGTCAAGGAAGTATAAGGGAGTCATGGATGTGCTATATATTTTTCAGTTGACATATGGTATTGCTATAGTAATGAATAAATGTGTAACTGTAAAACTGATATCAACATCTTCAAAGATTGTGGGAGAGTGACTTGCAAATGAAATTGGACAGGAAGTGGGCAGTTTTATAGGCTTCAAAGGAATATGAGATATTGAACAAAGGTCTGAAAAATAGTAAAGAGGAATCAAGGGTATTCCAATGCATTTCCCTGAACCTTTGTCTACTATGGGAGAATGGGGAAATATCAGTTGATAGGTTATAGGAGAATCAGTGTCCATGAAGGGAAAACCAGGTTCCAGTCAAGGAAAAACAGTGGTAGGATAGAGAAAGTGGTCTAGGAAAAGCTGAATATATAAACATCCCTCTTTAAAACAGAATTAGGTTAGAGGTTGAGGGCATAACATTATTAGTGTAGTTTGAAGTGCTATATATGCCTTAAGTTACTTTTATTTTGAAGAACATATGCTTTCACTAAATAAGAAGCTTCTCTCCTCAAATTAGTCCAATTTATTGAGACCCCAAGGCACTGATCTTTCCTATCATTCATGTAGCCGTGTAGTATAAAGCAACAAATTAAATTGACTGAAGTCAGGATCTAATTTTCTCACCAATAGATCTGGAAATAAGAAACTCATCCAACTCCAATTAAAACTCATTCAGATCACATGGCTTCACCATGAGTTGGAATCATACATTCTTAACTTCTATTAATCACTGTCATTTATGTAACATATTATTCAGCACCTGTAAAGTTAGGCACCTTAGAGTTAATTTGCAATATGTACAATTTGGATCCAAGTTTCTTCTTTTTATTTAAAGGAAGTAATAGAAGCAAAAAAATTATGAAATACACAATAGACTTATGCTAACTTATAAATCATCATTAGCATTATTATTTTTCTTATCAAATGATGTGAAGTAAAAGATTATTGAACTGTGTGTCAGGATGTCTGGGTTCTACTCCCCATCTTGTTTTCTTTGAGCTAGCTCCTTTACCTATATAGAGTTTAGTTTTCTGACCTGTCAAAGAGAGAGGGTAATCATCTGAATCATCTCTAAATGACTTACCAGCTTGAAATTGTGTTGGCTCCTCTCACTTTGCTCTTCTATTTGCTCAAATATAAGGAAAAACATAAAAGCAGCCATTATATTAGTCAGGGTTCTTCAGAGAAACAAAACCCGTGTGTGTGTTTATATTTATATATTATACTTTATATCATACATTATTTTATATTTACATATCATTATTTCTCATAGTTATATATTTTCTATATTAAACATTTCTATCCATTTTTGTTATAAAATAAAAATATATATACATACATATATATAAATGAAATTTATTATAATGAGGTGATTCATGAGATTGCAGAGGCTGAGAAAAGTCTCAAAATCTATGGTCTATAAGCCAGAGAGACCAAGGAAAGCTAGTGCTGTAAATTCCAGTCCTAATCCTCAGGCTTGAAAACCAGGAGTTCTGATGATATAAATCATAGTCCAAGGGCAGGAGAAGACCAAAATCTCAGAAGAGAGAATTCAGCCTTCCTCTGCCTCTCTGTTCTATTCAGACCCTGGGTGGATGGGATAATGCCCTCCCACACTGGGGAGGGCAATGTGCTTTACCCTGTTTCCCAATTCAAATGCTAATCTTGTCCCCAAACACCCCAAAGACCTACCTAGATATAATGTTTAACCAGATATATGAGTAGCCCTTGGCTCAGTCAAATTGACACAAAATGTTAGTCATCACACTTTTACCCCTTATCAACTGGGCATTCATGCACATCTCCAAATGAAGACAATAACAAGTTCATAATTCTATCTAACATGATACAACTATCCTGCATACAGTAAAAATGCACTAACTGGTTCCCCAGAATAGAAAATCCTTTAATGATGTTTACTCTTCTCTTCGATATCGCATAACTTAAAATTAAAATTAGCAATACTTAAATACTATGATATAAAGTTAATGATACATCTTATGTTACATGATAAAGGAGTAAGAGAGGAAAGAAAACAAAGATATTGGCTACATGCATACACACACAATTATCCATAACAAAATAAAATAAGGAAGAAATACTCATTGCAATTATGGTCATTGTTCCTGTAACTGGTCTCATGGTCATAGGTGGTATTTATAAGTACCTTTTTGCATTACTCATTCTGTGTTCCCTTTGCCTTCAGGATATACCTCAGCTGATTATAATTCTTTACCTGCTGTGGTGACCCAAACCCTTATTCCTGAAGGGTCTGGGATATTAGTGGTCTTGCCTGGATTGAGTTGCAGTTTTCCACTGACCTTAATAAAAAAGCATAGTGATAGTAAGAAGCACCCTAAGGGGTCTTCATTGTTCCACACTTTTTTCTTTCCCTCCTTTGTGGAGCAGTAATCCAATTTCCCCTTGGTGGTTAAAATCAGTCACCCCAGCCAGCATATTAATTCTTCCTTGCCTGTTGATTCAGAGGAATGAGGAATCCAAAGTGGCTGTGTGGAAGACTTAACTTCCAGTGTAATAGAATCATTGTTATGTCTCCTGGTAGAAACATTTTTCCCTCTGTAGGCCAACAGAGCAAAGGGTCCCAAAAACAAGGAGCAAAAATATTGTTAATTTGTCATTAGAGGTGATAGTGGGTGGTGGCATTCCCATTTATACCCCTTGATTCCTGGACCATTTAATCCTATCAGAGAAACAGCATAACATACTGAGCATATACAGCCTTCTGGAGAACCTTGCCCTAGCCCTCCAAGGTATTGCCAACTAGCTGGCACTGTAACTGAATCTTTTAAAGGTTATGCCACAATTCTGTTAAGCCAATTGCTTCCAGATCCTGAGGAACATGATAGGACTAATGAATTCCATGGATATGGGACTGTTGCCACAATTCTTGCCAGAAGCAATGCTGTGCAGAATACCATGACGGTGGATAAATTATCCTGTAAGTCCATGGATGGTAGTTTTGGCCTAAGAAGTTCAGGCAAGGGAGGAAAATCTCCATATTAAGAGTATCTATTCCAGTAAGAACAAAAATGCTGCCCCTTCCATGATGGAAGCAGTACCATATAATCAGTCTGCCACTAGATAGCTGGCTAATCACCCTGAGAAATGGTGCCATATCAGGAACTCTGTGTTCGTCTCAGCATATTGGACATTCAGTGGTGGCCATAGTTAGGTTGTCCCTGGTGAGTGAAAGTACATGTTGCTGATATATATAATCCTCATCCTTGCCACCTTGGACACTTAATTCATGAGGCCATTAGACAACGACAGGGGTGACTGGGGAGAGAGGCTGACTGGCCTGTTCAGAATGGGTCTTTCTATCCACTTGATTATTAAAATTCTCCTCTGCTGAGGTCATCCTTTGGTAAGTATTCACATTATCACATTAGATTCAAGTATCATCACATGTATTGTCTATTCAGAGAGGTCTGTCCACATACCTCTTCCCCAAATTTGTCATTAATTTTCAAATCATGCTTCTTCCAAGTTCCTGAACATCCCCCATAACCATTGGCCACAATACATGAATTTGTACATAATTCCATATCTATCCATTTCTCCTTCAAAGCAAAGTATAAGACAAGGCGCACTACTTGAAGTTCCACCCACTGGAAGATTTACCTTTATTACTGTCCTTTAGTGATGTCCAAGAAACAGGCTGTAGTACTATAGCTATACCACTTTTGATGATATCTATGTATCCTGTAGAACCATCTATAAACCTGAGACTTCTCTTTCTCTGTCAAAAAATCACAGGGAACTCCATAGATGCAGGCTGGGAGAGAAAAGGCAGTGTGGCAGGACTGGGGACTATGGGCATTTGGGATACTTCTTCATGTAACTTACTTGTATTGTGCCCTCATGGCCTGCTTGGGCTTGATCATATACATACCGCTTCCATTTGATGAGTACTGCTATGCATACCCAACTTGATGACCGTGTGGGTCAAATAACATGGAATTCATGATGGGTAACTCAGGTTGCATGGTAACTTTATGGCCCATGGTTAAGTGTTTAGTCACTAGTATGGCCCAGTGGTCAGAGAAGAGCTATTTCTCAAAAGGAGAGTAGTTATCAGCTGATGATGGCAGGGCTTTGCTCCAAATCCTAAGGGCTGATGCTATACTTCACCTATAGAGTCCTGCCAAAGGCTCCAAATAGCATTCTTATCTGCCACTGATACTTCCATTTCCATTGGATTGGCTGGATCAAGTAGCCCAACTGGCAGAACAGCTTGCATGGCCACCTGGACATATTGAAGAGCCTTCTCTTATTCTGGGCCCCACTCAAAAATAGCATCTTTTCAAGTCATGTGGTAAATGGTCCAGAGCAACACACCCTAATGAGGAATATGTTGCCTTCAAAATCCAAAGCAACCCACTAGCAGTCGTGCCTCTTTTTTGGTTGTAGGAAGGGCCATATACAACAAATTATCCTTCATTTTAGAAAGGATATCTCAACATGCTCTTGTTCTGTAAACCCCTAAAAATTTCACTGAGATAGAAAGCCTCTGAACTTGTGTTCTCTTTACTTTCTCTCCTCTGACACTCAAATATCTTACCAATAAATCTAGTGTAGTTGTTACTTTTGACTCACTAGGTCTATTCAGCATAATGTCACTAATGGAATGGACCAGTATAGTATCTTTTGGAAGGGAAAGGTGATTAGGATCTCTGCAAACTAGGAGTTCCTATTGCGGCACAGTGGAAATGAATCCGACTAGGAACCATAAGGTTGCGGGTTCAATCCCTGACCTTGCTCAGTGGGTCAAGAATCTGGCATTGCCGTGAGCTATGGTGTAGGTTGCAGATGTGGCTCAGATCTGGTATTGCTCTGGCTGTGGCATAGGCTGGCAGCTGTAGCTCCGATTAGACCCCTAGCCTGGGAACCTCCATATGCCGTGGGTGCGACCGTAAAAAGCATAAATAAATAAATAAATAAATAAATAAATAAATAAATAAATCGATCTCTACAAGCTAAATTATGACATAGGTATGGAGAGCTGATACACCCTTAAGGTAGGATAGTGATGGTATACTGCTGGCCTGTCCAGCTGAAAGTAAACTATTTCTGGTGAGTCTTATTGAAAAGGATGGAGAAAAAGGCATTTGCCAATCAATAGCTATATACCAGCTATCAGGGAATGTGTTAATTTGCTCAAGCAATGAAACCATACCAGAGTATAGCAGCTGAAATGGGAGCTATCATCTGGTTAAGTTTATGATAATCCAGTTATTCCCCAAGATCGATCTGTCTTCTGCCTAAGATAAATAGGGGCAATTCTAGTGGCTTCCACTTGACTTTTCCTACCATAATAGCCCTAACTCCACAGTTCAGGGAACCAGTTTGGAAATTCTGTCAGCTTCTAAGTATATCTATTCCAATTAATGTATTCCAGAACTGGGAAATAACACAAAACTGATTCAGGGACTCACTGGGCCCACTGTGAGATGGCCCTGAGCTAAAACTCCATTGATCACTTGACCTTCATAAACTCCTAATCTGGTGGAACAGAGTGACATCTTATGTCTTCTGGAATTAGTGTTAGTTCAGATTCAGTGTCCAGTAGTCCCTGAAAGCTCTGATTATTTCCTTTTCCCCAATTCATGGTTACCCTGCCAAAAGGTCATTGATCCTTTTGTGGAAAGCTGGGAAAAAGATTAACAGTATACATTTTTGGTAGTATATAGGGTCCTTCTTCAATGGGACCCAGCCTCACCTTCATTCATGAGAGTTTCTGGGCCTATAAATACTCTCTCAAGTCTAAGAATTTATTGAGGGGATGTAACTCTATGATTCAGTTTAGATTTTTTCCACTTGACCTAAAACTTTTCTGTTTATACAAATCAAGTAAGAATTTACTAGGCATCCCATTTCTTTTTCTTCTAGGAATAGCATGATTAGCCAACTTCATAGGTCTGTATGAGTCAGAGTATTCTGATTGCTACTTTGTGCTGTCTCTTATTGTAACCATGACTTCCTTGCCTGTGGCTATTGAGTGCCAGCACTTTACCCCTGCCAGTTGGGATCTAAATACTCCCATTGCATTTAGGTTTTCCAATTCAGTTGCAGTTCCCACTGTAAGTTTTTAAGTTTTGCCTATAGAGAAGAGCAGTCACAGAGCTCTTCATGGATTCTGGGTCTCCCCTCATGACTTTATTTCTCAAAGCATTGGTGAAAGGTATGTCTTCTGAACCCTCCCAGTGTTAATGAATAGATCTTAAATAATTAATCCATTCTAACATTCCAATCTCCCTAAGCCTTTTAATTCCCTTCTCTTTTATTTATTTATTTTTTTTCTTTTTAGAGTGACACCCATGGCATATAGAAGTTCCAAGGCTATGGGGTTGAATTGTAGTTGCAGCTGCTGATCTATGCCACAGCCATGCAGCATGCAACCTGAGCCATGTCTGAGAATTATACCACAGCTCAAGGCAATGCTGGATCCTTAACCCACTGAGCAAGGCCAAGGATTGAACCTGCATCCTTATGGATACTAGTCGGGTTGGTTACCACTGATCCACAAGTGGAACTACTCCATCTCTACTTTAAATGAAGGTAGATCCAATATTTGCACTTTATTCGCTGTGGGCCACCTCTTCATCTACGTTGCAACCAACAATCCAAATCTTTAGAGCCCTTTCTAACTTCCCAGTCTGGAACATTAAATGCAAAATTTCTGTTAAGTGAGCTCATGTGAATAAATTCAGCCTGATTCAGCTTCACGGTCCTTCCATCATTTTCTCATACCCTCTCTTTCTATTGCCACACATTTCCCTGGATTTCTATTTGTATACACCAGAAAGCTCAGGTAGTTCTTTAGAGTGTATTGTACCACCTCATGGGTAATGCTTTGTACCTGACCTTTTGGGGCCAGCTGAGACTTGAGTATAGGTCTAGAAGCAAGGATGGTAGGGGTGGATTCTGAGGAGAATCAGCATTGTTTTACATGACAGCTGCCTCAGGGGAAGCCATTACACTTTCCTCAGGCAGTGCAGGGTTAATTCCCTCTGGCAGGGGTGGGGAAAGGACAACAAGACTAGGGGTAGAGAGGCTATTACCACTGGAGGGTGGGGATGCTGCTGCTACTAGGGGTGGAGAGGCTGCTTCTGCTGGGGTTGGGAAGCTACTTCTGCTAGGAAGTGGAAACAACTTTCAGTCAGAGTGGGGAGATCTATTTCACTGGCAAAGATGACTCATTAAGATCTAGAGCTTCTGGGTACCCAGTTTTGTCAGGGTTTTCCCATATGTCTCCATCCCAGTTTACAGGCGCTCATTCTTTTTAAATGACTGTCTTCACTTTAACAGTAAAAATCCTAAATGTCTAAGACTTGAACTTGAATTGTAAGTCAGCCAGTTTCCTTATGAAATTCTCCATTAGATTTTCAGCAATCTCGGCCCTTTGACTATAGGAGTTAAGGCTCTCCTTCAGGGCATGCATAGAAAACTTCAGGTCATTTATGGGCACTTGAGCTAGAAATATGAATCCCTGCATTCATCCTTTTCTTTCACCATTTTGTCTGGTGACATCATGAGCAACTGGCCAATCGCATTATATTTGTAAGTTTTCTTAAAATGTTTGAAAATATATACACAATCACTCATCTCCTTGCTGCTTGTAAGTGACTGGTTAGCAGTATCCAGTGCAGATATTTTGCATATCTCTACTGCCACATCATGCCATGGATTATCAATGTTCTCTTTATTGCTGGAAATAAAATCATTAGTCTTTAAATCTAATCAGATTAAAGATCCAGTTCTGGAAATCCCAGAAATGACCCAGAAATCTCATTATTAAAATTCTGTTCCTATAGAACTATTCTTGATACCAAAATATGTATTAGCCAGAGTGTTCCAGGGGGAGGGGGGAAATAAATATATATCCATCTATCAGATTTATTATTATAAAAATGAAATTTATTATAAGGAATTGGCTTATGTGATTATGGAGGCATGAGAAATCCCATCATCTTCTGTCTGTAAGCTGGAGACCCAAGAATAGCAATGCTTTAAATTCCAGTCTGAGTCCTAAGGCCTGAGAACCGGGAGTGCCAATGGTATAAGTTTCAGTCCAAGGGCAGGAGAAGGCAAGTGTCCCAGCTCATGCAGTCAGGCAGAGAGAGAGAGAATTCAGTCTTCCTCTGCTTTTTTGTTCTGTTCAGTCCCTCAGTGGATTGGCTAATGCCCACCCACACTTGGGAGGGCAATCTGTTTTATTTAGTTCACCAACTTAAACATTAATCTCTTCCATCTGGAAACACTCTCACAGATTCACCCAGAAATGTTTAACTGGATACGTAAACATCCCTTGGTCAGTTCAAGTTGATACATAAAATTAACCATGACAGCCAACCATAAATAACTCAGAATTACTCTTGATCCTTTACTGTAAAAGCATTTTTCTTTTTAAGTGAAAATGACTGTCAGTTTCAAAGGTGCTTAGATTTTGATCACATGAAGTCAACTCTATGGATAAAAATGGAATTTGTGATTTGAATTGTGTTGTTTTTTTCTACTTGTGGAAATATCACATGTAGATATCACAGATATCACACAGCTATGGCCTCTATCATATTTCTGGAAGTATAATTCATACCCAGGAGTCTTGTAAGAAAATACATTTTTTTTTTTGTACAGCCAAAATGTAAGAAACCTCTTTTAGGGTATTCTAGCAATAAAATAATGATGCTTTTTATTAAGGCTTTGCTAGGAATGAGAGGACCTTCTGCATCCTCAAACAAACATGGAATGCTACTTGGTCGATATTTACTGTTCCTCATGTCTTCTAGAGGTTTCTTATCCTTAAAACTAATAAGTTATATAGCAGGTTTAAAAACTGCTTTACAGATCCCTAGCGATTCCTCATAGGTGTCTCATTCACTTGTTCATTTGCTCATTCAAAAATTACTTGAGGAGTTCCCATCGTGGCTCAGCAGTTAACAAATCTGACTAGTATCTATGAGGACGCAGGTTTGATCCCTGGCCTTGCTCAGTGGGTTAAGGATCCAGCATTGCCGTGAGCTGTGGTATAGGTTGTAGACATGGCTTGGATCTGGCGTTGCTGTGGCTGTGGTATAGGCTGGCAGCTACAGCTTTGATTTGACCCCTAGCGTGGGAATCTCCATATGCCACAGGTGCGGCCCTAAAAAGCAAAAAAAAAAAATTCTTGAATGCCTGCTATGTACCAGATGCGGTGTTAAATGCAATGTGCCAAAAGAACAAGGAGATGAAAAGAGAAAGTTGCATATCTGCCACTGCTTCAACCAGATCAGGTCAGCTTCAACTATTTTAGATTTTGAATTTCTGCAAAAGATTTCTGTGACCAAAAAAACATGAAAATTACTAGTGTGGATTATAATAAAGTATCAGAATATATACTCCTTCATCATGTCAGTTAGCTGAAATTTCACTGGATTTACATACATTTTCAGTCTCTGGTGAAGTTACATTGCTTTGGATTCTTCATGTACTATATCACATTGTAAAATCCTCAGTGTCTTCCAAAGTGTCTGAATTTTTACAGTTACTAATCTGAGAAATGATTCAAAATAAGGCAATGTGTTCTGTCTCTGGTACTCAGGAAGGGTCACAGATCTGTGACATTTCCTGTCCATTATTACCAACCTCATTTTTTTTTCTAAATATCATAAATGGTGAGAGAGAGAGACACTAGCTCCAAACAGCCTGTGAAGATGACTAATTCTAATTAAATTTTCAGTCGATTTTTTTTTTTTTTGGTTTCCTATGAAGCTCTGCTTTTATATCTGAGTGCATGGCTGACTTGCCCTGATTAGTTATTGGCAGTGTTGTTGTTGTTATTGTATCACTAAAGTACTTCCTTTTTATGATGAGTTGACTAACAGTACTTAAGTGGTACTTAAATATAAAGATTATCTTTCTTGACTCTGAATTTCTATTCATTTATACATTTGTGGCAACTGTGATAAAGAAAAATGCTTGAATATTGTCTTGGCTAAGTGTATGAGATTTTAATAGTCAAGGGGAAAAACTCTGAATTAACAAGGAAGACAAAAATATTCAGAACATCCAAATCCATCAATGACTTCCAAACAAGTATAAGAAATTCACAAATTTTGTTAGCTATTGGTTAGAGCTGATATAAATGAGTTCAATATTCTTTAAGATTATACTGGCTAATTGTACTTTAACCAGCCAAAAAAAAAAACCAAAACAAACAAACAAACAAACAAAAAACACTCTTCTGAAACTGACTGAAATGGTTAAATGTTTCCCATATTAAGTCTTGGTTATCAAATTCTTAATCTATGTAGCTATTAAGCAGATCCAATGGAAACAGTCACCTATAAGAACAGCACTTTACATTTTTGTGTAAGTTTTATTTCACATAAAAGTGTGCTGGTGCAGGCCTATGGAAACACACACACACACAACCTGGTTGTATCTACCAGGAGCAAAATACTTAAAATGATGAGAATTCAGAAGTCTATAGAACTGAGATATTTAGCAATATTTTTCTATATCTAAATAAACCCAAATGTCCATGCCATGAACTCTTAGATTTTTTTTTTTTTTTTTTGCCTTTTTGCTATTTCTTTGGGCCGCTCCCGCGGCATATGGAGGCTACCAGGCTAGGGGTTGAATCGGAGCTGTAGTCGCCAGCCTACGCCAGAGCCATAGCAATGCAGGATCCGAGCCACATCTGCAACCTACACCACAGCTCACGGCAATGTCAGATCCTTAACCTACTGAGCGAGGCCAGGGATCAAACCCGCAACCTCATGGTTCCTAGTTGGATTCGTTAACCACTGCGCCACGACGGGAACTCCTAGATTTTTTTAATGTACTTTTAGGCAACCCATAGACTGTCTCTTCAAGGTCATCAAAAATTGAAAGAGGCCTTGTCAGTGGAAAGAGTTCAGAATGTATGGCATGGTCTTTCTGGAAAGGCTGAATGGAGTTTGCCTTCTGTAAAGTATATCCTCAGGGGCCATCAGCAGAGGACTCACCATAAACAATTTAGCATAGATTTGCAGACTACTTACTTGGTTAGACTGCCAAGTGGCCTAAAAGGGCTTGAGACTCACCACTTCTTCAAGCTGTGGGACTTCTTCCCCACCCTCAGAGCACGAGGATCACATGTTCCTCACTTCTAGGTTGTAAAGTACCCAAAGTGGACACCATGGGCCTACTGCTGGGACTCAGTCCCCATCACTGGAGAAAATCAACTATTTTTTCTAATTTATTTTTCCTCAGTGCAGCAAAACTTTTCTTAAAGCACCAAATAGTAAATATTTTATTTAGTGAACTATAAGAGCCCTGTCACAACTGCTCAACTTTACCTTTGTGTCACTAAAACAACCATTTGTAAACCATTGAGTGTGGTTTGTTCTAAAAAAATATTATTTGCAAAAGCAGACATTTGGCCAAATTTGGTTCACAAGGTATAGTTTGAAGACCTCTTGGCTATTCTATACAGTTAGTGATCTTGGCATAATGTCAGCCCTTAATTTTGTTTTTTATAATTGATTACTCATGGTTATTTTCAATCTCTCTCTCCTGCACTCTTGTTATCTCCCCACCCACCCTTTCTTCTTCCTCTTCTCACCCTCTCACCTGTGTTGCTCTCAGTTCTGATGCCTAATATTCCTCCTCTTCTATGATGTGCTATTTATTCAATTGCTCTAGCTCATTTTTTGCTAAAGATTGTCTCCCACCATTTCCCTTTCTTTTTTACCCTGCATTCTTCATCAAGCACAGTTCAGGAAGTTAGTCATTTAATCAGGGGAGCAGTCCTCTCACATTAACCACAGCTGAATATCTCACAATCAGCCTCATTCTCTTTAAATTATGCAGAGACCCTGGCTCTTTGATTCCTAGCGATACTGTATATGGAAAAAGTAAGGAGCAATAATGAGGGCTGGGTTGAGGGCAAGGAGGCTTGGTTTCTAAAGGGATATATGCGTCCCACCTGTATACCTTAGTTTAAGGGTCTTGTCATTTGCTCTGAGGTCAGAATGAGTGTTATTTGACATTACAGCAGTGTATCCCACACTGTGAAGTATGAATGTTGACCACTACAAGACCTGGTACAGACTGTTACCCTAGTCTGCTTATTTCTTATTATCAGCTGTTTAAAAAAAAGCCTGGACATATGCCCTCCTTAATCATGAATCTTAAAAATTTCTTCCTCCCATAAGTTAATTAAAATGTGCTTTTATTTTGACAAAGTCCAACATCCATTCATGATCAAGACCCTCACCAAAGTGGGTATAGAGGGAACATTCCTGAATATAATCAAAGCCATTTATGATAAACCCACAGCAAATATAATCCTCAATGGGGAAAAACTGGAAGCCTTCTCACTCAAATCTGGAACAAGACAGGGATGCCCACTCTCACCACTGCTCTTCAACATAGTTTTGGAAGTCCTAGCCACAGCAATTAGACAAACAAAAGAAATAAAAGGCATCCATATAGGAAGAGAAGAGATAAAACTGTCACTGTATGCAGATGACATGATACTATACCTAGAAAACCCTAAGGACTCAACCCCAAAACTCCTTGAACTGATAAACAGATTCAGCAAAGTAGCAGGATATAAGATTGACATTCACAAGTCAGTTGCATTTCTGTATACCAGCAATGAAACATTAGAAAAGGAATACAAAAATACAATACCTTTTAAAATTGTACCTCACAAAATCAAATACCTCGGAATACACCTGACCAAGGAGGTAAAGGACCTATATGCCGAGAACTATAAAACTTTAATCAAGGAAATCAAAGAAGATGTAAAGAACTGGAAAGATATTCCATGTTCCTGGATTGGGAAAATCAACATTGTAAAAATGGCCATACTACCCAAAGCAATCTACAGATTCAATGCAATCCCTATCAAATCACCCATGACATTTTTCACAGAACTAGAACAAACCATCCAAACATTTATATGGAACCACAAAAGACCCAGCATCGCCAAAGCAATCCTGAGAAACAAAAACCAAGCAGGAGGCATAACTCTCCAAGACTTCAAGAAATACTACAAAGCCATAGTCATCAAAACAGTGTGGTACTGGTACCAAAACAGACAGACAGACCAATGGAACAGAGTAGAGAATCCGGAAATAAACCCTGACACCTATGGTCAATTAATCTTTGACAAGGGAGGCAAGAACATAAAATGGGAAAAAGAAAGCCTATTCAGCAAGCATTGCTGGGAAACCTGGACAGCTGCATGCAAAGCAATGAAACTAGAACACACCCTCACACCATGCAAAAAAGTAAACTCAAAATGGCTGAAAGACTTAAATATACGACAGGACACCATCCAACTCCTAGAAGAAAACATAGGCAAAACACTCTCTGACATCAACATCATCAATATTTTCTCAGGTCAGTCTCCCAAAGCAATAGAAATTAGAGCAAAAATAAACCCATGGGACCTCATCAAACTGAAAAGCTTTTGCACAGCAAAGGAAACCCAAAAGAAAACAAAAAGACAACTTACAGAATGGGAGAAAATAGTTTCAAATGATGCAACCGACAAGGGCTTAATCTCTAGAATATATAAACAACTTATACAACCCAACAGCAAAAAAGCCAATCAACCAATGGAAAAATGGGCAAAAGACCTGAATAGACATTTCTCCAAAGAAGATATACAGATGGCCAACAAACACATGAAAAAATGCTCAACATCGCTGATTATAAGAGAAATGCAAATCAAAACTACCATGAGATACCACCTCACACCAGTCAGAATGGCCATCATTCATAATAAATCAACAAATAACAAATGCTGGAGGGGCTGTGGAGAAAAGGGAACCCTCCTGCACTGCTGGTGGGAATGTAAACTGGTACAGCCACTATGGAGAACAGTTTGGAGATACCTTGGAAAACTATACATAGAGCTTCCATATGACCCCACAATCCCACTCTTGGGCATCTATCCAGACAAAACTCTACTTAAAAGAGACACACGCACCCGCATGTTCATTGCAGCACTATTCACAATAGCCAGGACATGGAAACAACCCAAATGTCCATCGACAGATGATTGGATTAGGAAGAAGTGGTATATATACACAATGGAATACTACTCAGCCATAAAAAAGGATGACATAATGCCATTTGCAGCAACATGGATGGAACTAGAGAATCTCATCCTGAGTGAAATGAGCCAGAAAGACAAAGACAAATACCATATGATATCACTTATAACTGGAATCTAATATCCAGCACAAATGAACATCTCCTCAGAAAAGTAAATCATGGACTTGGAGAAGAGACTTGTGGCTGCCTGATGGGAGGGGGAGGGAGTGGGAGGGATCAGGAGCTTGGGCTTATCAGACACAACTTAGAATAGATTTACAAGGAGATCCTGCTGAGTAGCATTGAGAACTTTGTCTAGATACTCATGTTGCAACAGAACAAAGGGTGGGGGGAAAAATGTAATTGTAAGGTATACATGTAAGGATAACCTGACCTCCTTGCTGTACAGTGGGAAAATAAAAATATATATATATTAATAAAAAAATGTGCTTTTATAAGGACTTTGATTGAGTCAGTAGAAACATAGCAGAAAACAAGGTTCTAAGGAAATAAGACTGAGGATGAAAAAAATTGATAAAGAAGGAAAATGCGAAAGTATAAAGCAATGTCTCTGATGACCTGGTAAAACTGTGATAGGCTTCAGGCAGCCAAAGCTCAGAATGAGGACTCTGGGTGCCTAAAGGAATAGAATAAATCAGCAAATCATTCTCTATCACAGTATTACCTGGGTAGGCATACAGGATGTTTGAAATATGAGAAATAAGGAGAGTTAATATGTATAACTTCAGTTTGAAAACTGATAATCAAGATTGACTCATCTATAGCCTAGCTATAACTAGAATAATTGTTGAATGGTAGAAGGACCACTGCAAACCCACCTATTAAAAAGCCCCATTATAAGAAAGGCCCTATGTTAAGTCCCAAGGCACTCAGATAAAAAAGACTTACTTTCTCTTTCTCTTTAATAGCAAGTTTCTTGCTATTTACCTATTTCTCTCCAACAGGTTATTAAGACCATGTGATAAGTGCTACAGTATAAATAAGTGCAGTATGCTGTATGAGCACATAGGAAGGGCACCTAAATCTCATTTATAGTCAAATAATGCTTTCTCCAGTAAGTTACACTTGACATGAGATTTGAACAAAATATGTTTCAAATTGAGGAAGTAGCTAGTTGACAAGGCCTAAAGTTGAGAGAAGCATAGCACATTCTTGGAATTGAAAGAAGTTCAGTTTGTCTGGAGAATGAGACAGCACCAGCTGTAGAGAGCAGTGAGGCATGAGCATGGCTGAAGTAGCTGCATGAGCCATGTAAGCCAGGAATGTCAGCAGTTGTGGAGTGAACATTGACCCTGACTGATTTGCCAGAAAAAAAAAAAAATTTTGAGTTACACTGCCATCCCAGAAACCTCAAGAAATCCTCCATAGGATGGACCACATAGCCAAGTAGAAGTAATAAGTCAGTCTAATTTGGGCATAAATGTCAATGTGACTTCATTTGCACTGTTATGCTTATGAAGCCTGGGGATATTCAATTTATGTAAGATTGATTTCTAGCCTGGGCATTAGGACATTTTCAGGTCACACACAAAAAAATCCCTCACTACCATTTGCTTATTTATGGTTGAGGTTATGAATATAATTAACCACTGAGAAAAAGGGATACCAAGATTGTGTTTGGCTACCAACCGGGGGAGGAGATCTATCAAGCCCTTCAGCAAGGACAATCCAGCCAAAGGCCTTTGCATAGAATTTGTATCAATGTACAACAAATGCAGGCCTTAGTGATTCCTGGAGCTCACAGCAGATAGCTGATAGTAGCTTCCTCTTCTAGCATCTGTTCATGTATATACAGAATAAACTGTTTGTCTATAATTTCAGATGTTCTGATTAATATAGAATTTGACATCTCATATTACAATTTTCAAAGAGTAAAGTATATTTAATACTAAAACTAGATTGAATTTCTTGGTCTTTTTTCCTAGCTCCATTTTTTTCATTCTGTTGCCCCAGTGTGAGTTCTTCACACCACCTGTTTCATTTAAATTGTTTTGAGAAACACCCAGCTAAGCAACAAGTTTTATCATTGTTATTGTTTTTGTTATTGTTTGCTTGCTTCTTATTGTAGAACATCTCAGAGGCGTAAATATGCCAATATGATTTCTGTATCTACAAGAGGTGTATATTATACATCACCTGTTCCCCACATGACCATAAAACTTCTGTAAGAGCAGATATTATATCTGTTGTTCATTGCTACACCCCATATCCAATGTCTTGCCTGACCTAATAGGCACTTTAAATATTTGTAAAATGAACAACCATCTTAAGGGCAAATATTTCATGGAAAACTCTTCTCAGATATATTAAGCAAAACTTTCTGTCAAATGCCATCTAGCTAATTCCATCATATTTATATTTTGTATGCAATCTGTAAAGCAATACTACCATTTTGGTAAAATATACATGGTAGTAGCATCTTGCATAAATTTCAGAAAACAGCAAGATGCAACAGTAAGCATTAAGACAACAGGAAAATTTCAGCGAAATGTTAGGTGAGAATTTTACATAAATGGACTATTTCAGGTAAACAATGATTCTAATTTCTATTCTGCTTCTAAAATACTTTTCAGTTGTTATGTAGGCATAGCTACATAGTCAAAAATACTGTATAATGATTAAAGAATGATTGTTTTCCAAAAGTCTTTCGGAGTATTGAGAAAGTTTGTTTTAGATTTTAGTAGCTTCTCAAACAAAAATAAATAAATAAGATCTCCTGGGAATGAAGATGTTTTATAAATAAATCATATATTCATTCTGGATATCCATGCATTCTGGATGACAGATGCTTAGTTCAGAAACCTTTTGTCACTTTTGATTGGGAGCACCATCTTGCAATGCACAATATGCTAATATGTCCTCGTATGATTAGAAGAATCACTGTCAGTTACTGATGTGAACAGACAGCAACTGCTAATCCCAAAGCCCAGTTGTTTAGATGATGAAATGAAAACCCCTTAATTAAACCCCATAACCAATTTATAATCACTCGTGCACAGGGCATTCCTAATTTTTTTTTTCTATAGGCGTGCAATAAGTCCTTGGTATCTGGCCTTCTGTGATTATTCAGTTTAAAAAATCTACTACCATGAGTGAAATGAGTGTACCCTATTCTTTTGGTTAGACTAGGGGAAGCAAGTAGAGGAAACGATTCCCATTTTTTTCGTCTCCAACTATTAATCTTGAACAGGTCATAGTACCATATAAAGTGGTCTGTATGTTCTGCTGGGGAAGTTAATGAATTTAGCTTCATTTTTTTTCTTTTCTGTAAGTATTCAGAGATTCAAATATTTCTGTTTGTTTGCTTGTCTCTTTAAATGATGCATGCTAAAAAAGAGAGAGTGAAATAATAATAAGAATTGAAAAGATGAGATTAACATTTGTGCTGAACTAGGACATTATAGCTGAATGTGACCTGAAAGATTTATTGGTCCATGAAGGATATATGTGGATTTCAGCTGGGGCACCAACTCATTTTCTGTAGCAGCCTGAAAATCTGTGTTAAGCAAGATCCTGGGATGGTCTTGAAGTAAGTGAGAAAGAGTGCCTTGATTGGTTAAAATGCCTATTGTTGGGAGGTGGTATAGTCTACTGATTCCAAATCTATGGTCTTCTAGTTATTGCGAGTACTCTTTATGGGGGTGAGGGTGTATATGCACTGAACCACATAAAAGTGTTAAACTCTTGTCAGAATTATGGAGTAGTTTGTGTCTGCAAAACAACATCAGCCTACTGATTAAGCAAGCATTATCTCTTTTCCACTGCTAGAGTTACTGCAGGTAAATGTTCTGTGACAAGAGCAATATGTTTCTGTGCCTGTGGATAATAAATTATGAGCTATAACTGTGTCTTTAATACTTCTGGATATGTGGTATTTGACTCCCATCAACCAGCCACAGGCTATGCTAAGTAAGCTTCAAGAGGCCTCCTTGAACAGTTTTCGAACTTTCTTACCTATCTATTCTTGTTCTGTGGAACCCAGGAATTCTATGAAAGTATCTCAAGGGCTACCTCAGTGGTTTTTAGGTATGGTTTCAGGCTCTTCACCCATGCTTGTGCATGGGCTTTGAAACTTAAAAGATAAAGAAAAGTTTCAAAACACGTTGTTTTTCTTTTAGCAACAGAAAAATATTTTTTTTATCTTTTTTATTTTATTTTATTATTATTATTTTTTATTTTCCCACTGTACAGCAAGGGGATCAAGTTATTCTTACATATATACATTACAATTACATTTTTTCCCCACCCTTTGTTCTGTTGCAACATGAGTATCTAGACAAAGTTCTCAATGCTACTCAGCAGGATCTCCTTGTAAATCTATTCTAAATTGTGTCAGATAAGCCCAAGCTCCTGATCCCTCCCACTCCCTCCCCCTCCCATCAGGCAGTCACAAGTCTCTTCTCCAAGTCCATGATTTTCTTTTCTGAGGAGATGTTCATTTGTGCTGGATATTAGATTCCAGTTATAAGTGATACCATATGGTATTTGTCTTTCTCTTTCTGGCTCATTTCACTCAGGATGAGATTCTCTAGTTCCATCCATGTTGCCTAATCAAACTGAAAAGCTTTTGCACAGCAAAGGAAACCCAAAAGAAAACAAAAATACAACTTTCAGAATGGGAGAAAATAGTTTCAAATGATGCAACCGACAAGGGCTTAATCTCTAGAATATATAAACAACTTATACAACCCAACAGCAAAAAAGCCAATCAACCAATGGAAAAATGGGCAAAAGACCTGAATAGACATTTCTCCAAAGAAGATATACAGATGGCCAACAAACACATGAAAAAATGCTCAACATCGCTGATTATAAGAGAAATGCAAATCAAAACTACCATGAGATACCACCTCACACCAGTCAGAATGGCCATCATTCATAATAAATCAACAAATAACAAATGCTGGAGGGGCTGTGGAGAAAAGGGAACCCTCCTGCACTGCTGGTGGGAATGTAAACTGGTACAGCCACTATGGAGAACAGTTTGGAGATACCTTGGAAAACTATACATAGAGCTTCCATATGACCCCACAATCCCACTCTTGGGCATCTATCCAGACAAAACTCTACTTAAAAGAGACACACGCACCCGCATGTTCATTGCAGCACTATTCACAATAGCCAGGACATGGAAACAACCCAAATGTCCATCGACAGATGATTGGATTAGGAAGAAGTGGTATATATACACAATGGAATACTACTCAGCCATAAAAAAGAATGACATAATGCCAGAAAAATATTTTTTAAAAATATTTAAACCACTGATTGACACTCTAGTTTGTTTTCTTATTAATGTTTTTCAAATAACACCCCAGGACAGATCTTGGAATTTCTTCAAACTTTTTTGAGATTAATATTCTAGATGTTAATCTTTAAGAAAACTTTGAGTTACCAATTCTGAAATGGTGTGTCAAAACAGACTTCCCATTTTGGCACAGCAGAAATGAATCTGACTAGTATCCCTGTGGATGCAGGCTCGATCCCTGGCCTTGCTCAGTGGGTTAAGGATCTGGTGTTGCTGTGAGCTGTCATGTAGGACAGTCACAGACGTGGCTCAGATCCCCCACTGCTGTGGCTGTAGTGTAGGCCGGCAACTGAAGCTCCGAATTAACCCCTAACCTGGAAACTTCCATCTGCTGGGGGTGCGGCCCTTAAAAAGAGAGAGAGAGAGAGAGAAAAAAGACTTCCCGTTTGTATAGTCTAAATCATATTTTACATTTTCCCCTGAAGTTCTCTATCCAAGAGAACTTTGGAAGATGATCTATTGGAAGATGATCTATCCAATATTGAGAATGAAGGAAATGGTCTTGCTAAGAAAATTTATCAATTTTCTCAAATATAATAACTATGTTTTTAAAATTTCACTAGCCCTGCTCTATTTACTGTAAGCAGTGGTTTGCTAAAGCTCTCTTGTATGGATTTGGAGGAGCCAATTATTAAATTTTCAATAAGTTTGCAAGGCAAGTATGAAACTAATTATTTTTAAATATAAATTATGTAAATTTATAATTAAATAAAATATATTACAAAGAAATACTCAAAATTTATAACCTTATAGTTATTCTGAAATATTTTTATCATTACCTATATCCTTGAGGTCATGTACATTTCTTGCATCTGTGTGGTGGAAATGGTATATAAGGGTGTGTTGCCATACATCTCTTCCTGACTCCTTATTTAGTGACATCATGTTGATAGCTTGAGAAAAGAAATCAGTAAATGCTACACAATGCAGTTTTCTTTTCCCCTGCCTTGATTTGAAATGTTTCTACCTCCCTTTATCCAGACTTACCCACTTTCTCTCATATTTCCACTGTGTGGTTTTCCCCCTTTGATCAGACTAATGTTTCCATTCTAAGGAGTAAAAGGAAAGAAAATGTCTTCATGTATTACTTTCTACTTGGATAGTTTTCTCATAGTAAAAACTATTGTTGAGGGTATATCTTTCTCTTGACCTAATGAGTATTTTTCATAGGGGTGATCAATTGCACTGACCCTTCTAGAGTTTTATGGCTTTTTCTGTGAAATGAATGACCAAAAAATGGTTCATACCATAGTGCTAACTGAACTAATGGAATTTTCATCATGAAGCTAAAATCTTGTACTGCCATATATATTCAATGGAAATAACATCATTGTATCTTTAGAAAATCAAGCTTATTTTTTTTCAGCCTTTAATCAACATGTTCCCATCCTTATGAGTCTTTTGAGGGGATGGGGTGTTCATAATTGTTGCTATGAAAACTTGCCAAATAAACTTTCATAATTCAGTGGAAACATTAATAAATCATGATATAAGAAGAATAATACTAGTATAATAAAGCCAAACAAATGGTTAGATGCCAGTTAGTTCTTAGCTACTCTATAGTAACAGGAAAATATTTGACTGTAAAAACTCCAACTTCAATCTGGAAATAGGATCCAAATGTTCCTAAATGTCCAAATAAGAATAGCCTCCAGAGTGACACGAATTAATTACTTTGGTAAGAGGCTAATAACAACTTTTAGCTTCCTTCAGTTTTTTTTGTGGTGGTGTTGAAAGGGCCATCAGTTCTTGTTTTTCCATTGTTTTGAGGATGAGTTTCCCAATGCCACACTAAATGAGCAGTTTAGATCTGCAAAGAAACCAGTGACCAGTGAGCAGATGATTTCCCAAGAAGTTTCAATCAAATTTGAATTGGAATTATTGCCTCCTCACCTTTCTGTCACAAATATATCCATATCAGTCCTTAAAAGCTTATTTTACACATAATCTAGGGTCCTCTTCCTTCTCCTTGGTTTGGTCACAATTAACATTCTGTGCCCACATTTTATAGAGTTGAGCGAGACAATGTACAAAGCAGAAAAATTAATTAGCTAAATTAATAACTGTCATATAAAACCAGTAGGAAGAAGTGCGCAGCTTCTCAGACCCTAAAAGTGGAAGGAGGATTACACACATAGCCCAGAGGAAACTAGCAAAAACCATGCTCTAGGTTTTTATTGTACCATTCAACTCATAAAATAGCACCAAAATGTACCTCTGTGTGGGATTATTTTTTTTTTTGAAATATCTTGAAGATAGTGTTCTTTGAGCATTCTTTTTTTTTTTCATTTGTGAATAATTCTAATTATCTCATCATTTTCCTGGAATATTATTCTACTCCACTCCCTGTATTTGTTCCATCTGGAACTCTGATTTGAAAGATATTGAAATTTATAGATTTGTTTTATATTTCCCTTAATTATTCTTTGATATGGCCTATCTTTATCCCTTTATATTCTCTTTCAGTAAAATTCCACAAGTTGGCCCTCCAGTTCAGTAATTCACTCTTCTGCTTCATTTTTTTTTGTGTGTGCATGTTTGTGTGTTAATATTTGGTACTATCCATTCAACCAATATTCAGTAACTATTCATTGAATGCAATGATGTTATGTTACATCATATGTGCCTATTATATACTAATGAGTTGTAGAAGAAAAAGAAAAGAATACGGTGAGGGGGGTAATACTTTAGACAGAGTGGTCAGAATGGCCTCTCAGAAGAAGTTACAATAGAGCAGAGGCTTAAATCAAATGCAAGTGTGGATTCTTCCTTTACCTGAGGAAAGATTAAATGGAAATGTGCAACAAGGAAGTCATTGTGACTGAAGCCTACTGAGGAAGAAAGAAATGAAAAGAAATAGGGTTAAAGAGGTAAAATTGGGCAGGTTACTCAAGGCCATCTGGAGGACTATTGATTTCACTCATGTTTGACATTCAGCCAGTGTAGTGCTTTGAACAGGGGAGAAGCACAATCTGATTTATATTATAAAAGAGTTTCTCCTGCTATTCTGTTAAGAATAGGTTTTAGGTACAGGGACAAGGATGGGAACAAGGAGACTACAAAATTAACTCCAGCAAGAGATGGTGGCGGTTTGGTATAATGTACTAAATATTTGTATCCCTTCAAAACTCATATGGTGAAACCCCACTTCCAATATAATATTAGGAGACAGGGTCTTTGGGAGATAATTAGGATTGGATAAGGTCATGAGGGTAGACCCTTCATGATTGGGATTAGTACCCTTTTAAGCTCTCAAGATAACTCACTCTCCATCTTTGTTCTTGGCCATGTGGAGATACAGTGACAAATGACAAGTAACAAGTAACTCTGTAACCTTGCAGAGGGTCCTTACAAGGATTTGACTTTGCTGGCACCTGAGTTGCAGACTTTCAGCCTCTAAAACTGTGAGAAATAAATTTGTTATTTATATACCACCAATCTATGATACTTTGTTATAGCAGTTGGAAAGGACGTAGAAATTGGTTCCTGAGAAGTGAAATTGCTACTGTAACAAATACCTAAAAATATGGAAGTAATTTTAGAACTGGGTAGAAGTTTTGAAGTGCATGCAAGAAGAAGCCAGTATAGCCATGGAGCAAATTTAAAAGGAAATTTTGGTGAGAGCTCAGAAACAGAGGAGAGTTATAGAGAAATCTTCCATCTTCTTAGAGAATATATTAATAATTATAAACAGAATGTTGGTAGATATATAGACAGTAAAGGCCATTATGATGAGGTCTCAGAAAAAAGAAACGTGTTATTGGAAACTAGAGGAAAGCTGACCCTTATTATAAAGTGGCAAAGAACTTGGCTGCATTGTGTTTATGTTCTAGTGTTTTGTGGAAGGTAGACTTCAGAGCAATGAAATTGGATATTTAACTGAAAAGACTTCTGAGTAAAGTGTTAAGGATATATGACTTCCTCCTCTTGAAGGCTTATTATAAAATGTGAGAAAAAAGAAATTACTTAAAGATGGAATTCTTAAGCAAAAAAGTACTAGAATTTAAAGATTTGGAAAATTCTCAGCCTATCCATGTTGCAAAAAAATGGGAAACCATGTTTGGATGAGAAAACTAACAGTGTGTCTAAAGAATCCTTTGTCAAAGAGATTAGTAGGAGTATGAGCCATGGATGTAATCAGTAATCCCAGTAAGAAAACTGCCAGTTTGAAGTGAAGTGGGAGAAGACAGGAGGGAAGCAAGAAAGGCTGATGGACCTCTTGGATTTTATAAGGCAGGAGCTATTCGGCTGCAAAAGTGCACTATTCTTTAAGATGAGGAAAGAATGAGCCTGAAGGTGATTCGAGTCTGCCTCCTGAGTTCGAAAAGGAGCGGGGAGCATCACCTTTCTTTCAACAGGCTAGGGAATCTCTGCCCAAAGCTTTGGGGGTGAGGTCATCCAGCAGAGGTCTGGGAGCATAACTCCTGCCTGGCAGTGTTGTGGGGGCAAGACTGCCATCCCAGTGGGTCCAGAAGGTGGATTGCTGCCCAGTGGGTTTGGAGGGCAGAGTATAGAACCAAAGAGGATTATTCATTTGTTCTTTTTTAAAAATTATTGTTGTTAAGGTATAGTTGATTTATAGTGTTTTATCAAGTTCTATTATACAACAAAATGACCCAATCACACACATTTCCCTGTGCTGTACAGCAGGATCCCATTGCCCATCCATTCCAAATATAACAGTTTGCACCCAAAAAAACCTCCCAAATGCCCATACATCCCACTCTCTTCCCTTTCCGCCTTGGCAACCCCAAGTCTTCTCTTCTTGTCCATGATCTGTTTGTTTTTTGTTTGTTTGTTATTTTTAGATGGGATCATCTGTTCCACATGTTAGATTCCACAAATAAGTGATATCATATGGTATTTGTCTTTTTCTTTCTGACTTACTTCACTTAGTATGAGAGTCTCTAGTTCCATCCATGTTGCTGCAAATGGCATTAGTTTGTCTTTTTTATGGCTGAGTAATATTCCTAAGTATATATATTACATTTTTTTTTTGGCCTTTTTGTCTTTTCTAGGTCCACACCCATGGTATACAGATGTTCCCAGGCTAGGGGTCTAATTGGAGCTGTAGCTGCCGGCCTTATACCACAGGCACAGCAATGCAGGATCCAAGCCGCATCTGTGACCTACACCACAGCTCACAGCAACGCCAGATCCTTAACCCACTGAGCAAGGCCAGGGATCGAACCCCCAAACTCATGGTTCCTAGTCGGAACCACTGAGCCATGATGGGAACTCCATACATCTTCTTAATCCACTCATCTGTTGGTAGACATTTAGGTTGTTTCCATGTCTTGGCTTTTGTGAATAGCCATGCTGCTATGAACATAGGGGTGCATGTATCTTTTTCAATGAAAGTTTTGGTCCAGACATATGCCCAGCAGTGGAATTGCTGGATCATATGGTAGCTCTATATTTAGTTTCCTAAGGTACCTCCATACTGTTTTACATAGTGGTTGTACCAATTACATTCCCACCAACAGTGGATGAGGGTACCTTTTTCTCCACACCCTCTCCAGCATTCGTTATTTGTTGACTTGTTAATTATGGCCATTCTGACTGGTGTGAGGTGGTACCTCATTGTAGTTTGATTTGCATTTCTCTAATAATTAGTGATATTGGGCATTTTTTCATATGCCTGTTGGCCATCCAAATGTCTTCTTTGAAGAAATGTCTATTTAGGTATTCCACCCATTTTTCAATTAGGTCGTTTGTTTTTTTGTTGTTGAGTTGCGTGAGTTGTTTGTAATATTTTGGAGATTAGGCCCTTTTCTGTTGCATCACTGGCCAAGATTTTCTCCTATTCTATGGGTCATCTTTTCACTTTCTTAATGGTTTCCTTTGCTGTACAAAAGCTTTTGAGTTTGATTAGGTCCCATTGGTTTATTTGTGTCTTGATTGTCATTATTCTAGGAGATGGATCAAATAAGATGTTGCTGTGATTTATGTCAAAGAGCTTCTGCCTATGTTTTCCTCTAGGAGTTTTATACTGTCTGGTCTTATATATAGGTCTTTAATCCATTTTGAGTTTATTTTTGTGTATGGTGTTAGTGTTCTACTTTTATTCTTTTACATGTAGCTTTGCAGTTTTCCCAGCACCATTTATCCAAGAGGCTTTCTTCCACTGTATGTTCTGTCCTCCTTTGTCATAGATTAGTTGACCATAGGTACTTGGGTTTATACCTGGGCTTTCTATCCTGTCCCATTGGTCTATAAGTCTGTTTTTGTGCCAGTAGCATATTGTTTTCATGACTTAGCTTTGTAGTATTGTCTAAAATCAGGAAGCTTGATTCCTCCATTTTCATTTTTCTTTTTCAATATTGCTTTGGCAATTTGGGGTCTCTTGTGTATCTATACGAATTTTAAAATATTCTGTTCTAGTTCTGTGAAGAATGTCTTTGGTAATTTGATAGGGATTGCATTGAATCTGTAGATTGCCTTGGGTAGTATAGTCATTTTGATAATATTGATCCTTCCAATACAAGAGCATGGTATATCTTCCATCTGTTTGTGTTGTCAAAGAGGATTATCCTTGAACCTTAAGATCTCATGAAGTTTGCCTAGCTCAGTTTTGAATTTCCTTGGGACCTGTCCTCCCTTTCTTCTTCCCCATTTCTTCCTTTGGAATAGGATTCTATCCTTTTCCAACATAATATTTTGGTTTAGTTTTGCATAACTTGTTTGGTTTACATGTTGACATCTAGGGAAGAATTTGCCTCAGGATAAATTGTACCTTAAGCCCATCTATATCTGATTTGATGTTATTAGATGAAACTTTAAACTTAATCTTTAGAGTTGATGTTGGACCAACTTAAGTTTGGGGGCTACTGGGCTGGAATGAATATATTGTAAACGTGAAAAAGACATGAATTTGGGGGGCCAGTGGTGGGATGTTGTGGCCTTAATGTTTGTACCACTCCCCTAGAATTCATATGATGAAACCCTATCCCCAATGTGATGGTATTAGGAGGTGGGGCCTTTGGGAGGTAATTAGGATAGAAACTATAATGAAGTTGGAAGCCTCATGACTGAATTAGTGGCTTCATAACAGTCAGAATCGGTCTTCCTCCCCCTTTCTGCTCTCTGGCATGTGAGGTTACAAGAAGTCAGCAGTCTACAACTGGGATGAGGGTCTTCCTCATAATTCAATCATGCTGTCACCCTGACCTCAGATTTTTAGCTTCCAGAACTGTGAAAAGTAAATATCTGGTGTTTATAAGTCATGTAGTCTCTAGTACTTTGTTTTAGCAGCCTGAATAGACTGAGACAGTTGATCCTTCAGTTTATAATTCAGCAATCTACCCATGATCTCTAATTGAATCTGTCATCTGGTCTACTAGGAGAAGCAGGTCTCTACAGCACAGGGACTGTATTGTCTAGATAAGTGTGTAGAGATAGCCATCTAATTACCATGTTAATTATGTCCCCGCTTGCACTTGTTTTTGTCTGTCTGCAAATATGGAACCCCTTTAGGACTGATCCTCCCTTTTTGATTGCATAAGCTTTTCTCACGACAGTTTCCTTCTGAGGCTTAACGTCTACTTTCTAGTTTTCAATGATTCCTCACAATTTCTGGTTCACTGAGAATATCTCTTATTGATTTTCAGCATCTGTCTGTTCTCTGTCTCTTCATCTTTCCCATATGTGTGTATGTATTTGCATGTGTATATGTGTGTGCATTTGTTCCTGTTTATATTTCCATTTGTACCTATAATTTTGTGGGTTTGATGCCAGAAGGAAATATATTTATCTCTTTGCTTGACTGGAAGGTAGATTTTAAAATAAAATTTGAAAAAAATGTCTCCTTGAGCAAAACAAACCATGTATGAAATTCCAGGGTTCCAATAGATTACACTGTGCATATACTTCTGATGATCAGTGCATACGTCTTTTTTTTTGACATTTGATGCTTCAGAAGAAATTTAGTAATATGATGGTTCATGTTGAATGCTGAACCCTGAGGCATTATCAATGTACTCTAGCCACTTAATAGAAAATTATTCAGGAGTTTCTGTTTCAGATAATGATGAGATCCACTGGCCCCTATCTTTAGTGGTTATTTCTGTGGGTAAGGGAATGAAATAGGTGAGACATTCATATTCACCAACCATAATTAATTTTGGTGTTATAGGGCCTCAGGCTAAAGCACTAGCTCTGATAAGCCAATTTAGGAAGGGGGATTTGGGTTACTAGCCACTTGTTACTTTCTGGCCTATCATCCGATGACATGTCCCCATCCAGGGCAGGAGCACCACAGAACACATATCTTAATTATGGACTAGTCTTCCATGTCCTCTTCTGGCTTAAGACTGCACAGAAGGTGCTATTAGAGAGCTGCAAACACTATATCCTTTTGTTTGTTCCCTGGCCTTTAGCATAATACTCTTATTGTTATAATTCAAATGACAACTGCTCACCTGAAGACTTGTCAGGAGTCCTTCTCCTTCAGTGATAGATCCAAAGGAGAGATCCCTGGAACTTTGTTGGGAGAAATCAGAGCTGTACATAATGAATGAATGAAGGCATTACAACTCAAGCCCTGGAGAAAAGAGACAATATTTTGGAATTTTCTTTAATGAGTTCTAGGATTTTCTTTGGATAAAAATGGAGACAAAGTAGCAGTGAACACTGCCATCAGTGAATTCTGAATGCTGACACACCATGGGGGGCACAGAAAAGTATAGGGAAATTAAGTGTGCATATTTGGAAAACATCATCTGGAAAAAAAGAAAAGTAAAAACTATAGTTCAGTAAATGTATGGTATCCACAATAAATTTTCAAATATTTTAGGTAGAAAGATACCTTTGTTATTGCATAAAAAGATCATTCAGGTAAATAACAATCCTCTCTTACTATTAGAAGGTCATGGTCATAATGAATGGGGAGAATAATGCTCTTTTAGCTACTACCCCATTGAAAAAGATGAAAAAATGTATTGCTAATTGAGAACTGAAGCTTGCCAGTATGGTGTGACATCATGGTTGTCAGAAGCCTGTCTGCAGGTCCTTTACATCACTTACAAAGAATTACTTGCCTACACAAAAGCAGTACTTCAGGAATGGGAAGCACCTGGTTGACTGCTGAAAAATGCTGGGAGTAAATATTGAGTGGACATACCCAAGCATAATTCTTAGGACTGATGATGATAATGATGATGACTCTCCCTTAATATAATCTCAAAACAGAGTGAAACACTGGTATGGTCACAACCAAGAAAAAGCACATTGCAAAAAATGCTTTTGTCCTTTGAATCCAACAAGAATGACTCATCTTTATGCAGATCCATATCTGACAATCACAAGATGCTCCCTGAGCATTACTCTTCCCCCTTTCCTTCCTTTTTTTTAGGGCTGCACCCATGGCTTATGCAGGTTCCCAGGCTAGGGGTCAAATCGGAGTTATAGCTGCCGGCCTATGCCACAGCCACAGCAACACAGGATCCAAGCTGTGTCTGCGACCTACACCACAGCTCATGGCAATGCCAGATCCTTAACCCACTGAGTGAGCCAAAGGATCAAACCCACAACCTCATGGTTCCTAGTCGGATTGATTTCTGCTGTGCCATGATGGGAACTCCCCCTTTCCTTCCTTTCTTCCTCACTCCTTCCTTCTTCCATTTCTTCCCTCTCTCCCTTCTTCAAATATAATTTAACAGGCTTATGTATGACATATCCTAATGGGAGGTCATTTCCACTGGCACTTGAATGATCCTACGCTAAGAACTATCCTGACCTCCATTAAATCTCACCATTCTTTTTGCAGAATTGAGCCCCCTCCTCAGAATTTTAGAAAATAACTAGAAAATAGTTATGAAAGGAAGAGGGCTTATTGGAATTTTCCCCATTGTTTGAATCTTGCCTACAAGGATTAATGAGCAGGAGATGGAAACTTTTCTTGCAGGAATGGAGTAAGACTTAGAGCCTTTATAACAACTATTTGTTGATTTAGTAGAAATTGTGTTTCACCAGCAGGGTCATTCATCAGCATGAGGCACTAGCAGCAATGTGCCCAGGAAAATCAATTTTGTAGAAGACTCAGAGCTTACCAGAAGTCTTATGCTCTGAATGCAGGAGATTCATTTTGGTTTCTGATGAGTAAAAAGAAAGAATAAAAATGAGCATTTTAAACCAAGGCACACATCGTCATCGTGCTCTGTCAAGTTTTATCAGTCAAAGCTGTTTAACAAAATTTTATGGATTTCTTAACCTTTTTGTAATGGAAATTAATCATTTAGGTTTCAGCAAACCTGAAACACTCAGTACTTCAGATCAGATGGACTTTCTTTCTGGACATAAGAATTCATCATACTCATCATCACCATTACTTAGCATGTTGGTTAATTATTGACCATAAAAGTGGCAATATTTTATTGTTCTCAAGCCCACAATAAAGATACATACTATTTAATTATTCCTTAGCATTTTAATATCTATTGTCTAACCCCCTCCATTTTTATCCACATTTAAGATTAGGGACAAGACATATTTCAATTAACTTTTTCATCCTGAATAGAGTCCTCACTACAACCAGCTCATTTATCTATCCCTGCCTTGTGAGGGAATGTCATTTGAAAAAATGACAGCTGGAGTAAACTTTGAGTGGAGCTATGGAATGAGTAGGACAGACCAATGGCTACCTTGAAAGGCCTTAGGATGGGGGAAAGTACACATATGGGCCCTGGTCAGAATGGACAGGCTATGGATATTAGATGCATTTGGAATGGCACCTAGAGGAAGAATTTCAGGTTTGTGTTAGGACACTTAAAGAGAGGGTAAAATTGACAATATGTAGAAATCAACTCCTTCACAGTTTTACTGAAAGCTGGCACTATAATAATGTAATCTGCATATTAACTACGTAGCACCAAGAAAGGGAAAGCTTGGAACTAATTTAGCTTGAAAAGGTATAATTAAGCAACCAATTCTTTTGCAATGGCAGGCAACATCCTCCTTAATAAATCACACTCATACAATAAAGTTTTACCTTCTAACTTTACAGATGATAGAACTGGGCCTCAGAAACAGAAGAAACCAACCCAAGATCTCCTAGGTAGGAAGTGGAGAGACAGAACTAGATACCAGGTCCTAGGAATACCAGCCATGAGCATCTTCCTAACATCACTGATTGTTTCTACCACTGGTAGAATATAAGATCAAGTGTCAAAAGGCTAATACCATCCTTTTAAGATGTGTTTTTTTCAGAGTCCTAGGCTGTCCTAGGGAAAATAGAAGTTGCATTTACCAGTAATCACTTCTGAAATATTCAGTCTTCATTACTCATAACCACTCCCTTCTAATGCCGAGTTTGATACAACTGACAATGCTATTTCTTGGGAAACTGCTTTGGTTTCTTATTGATGGTCTTAATGGATTCAAAATACTCAGAGGATATCTCTCTTTCTGTCTGTCTCTGAGATTTCCAGTTTAGCCTCTTTATGTAGTTTTTTTATTATTATTACTATTTTTGGTTATTATCATTATTATTATTCCTATTTCACAAATAGAAACATAAAGCCCTAAAGGGTGACATCTTCTTCAAAGACACATAGCTATGAAACTTTGGAGTGGGGACTAAACTTCAGATCCTTCTCCTGCAGTGCTTTGCATTTGTCTATCCTTGACTGTGAATAACTCTCTGAGATGTTGGATGGAGACTGAGATTAGCTCCTCTGAAAATAAAATGAATTAAAACATCTATGAGTTATGTATGTGTTTTATAATTAGAGTATGTGTGGTAGACAGTGATAGGAGCTGAGCCATTACCTCAAAGAACCAGTGTGGGAAAGAAACTGACAACAAAGAAGTTCTATGCTTAAGAACAAAATTACTTCCTGAAACAGGAAATGTTGGCTACAAAGGGGAGACAGAAAAAAATGAAGATCAATGGCTATTTTCCACAAATCCTTTTGAAAACTCAATCTACTAGGGAAGTAACTATTCATTTTATAAAATTATGCGATATTTACACTTCATGATTTATTCAGAAGCAAGTACTGAGATGCAATAAGTAATATGTTCTCATTTATGAAAAGGGGTCTTCAGGGGACAATTGGATATTAAACTTAATTATTCCTATATGTGTATTCTGTGATAGGACAACTTTGTTCAATTTCAAATAGAAGATATAGTAAACATTTCTTATTCAGCATATTTGGGGTGGGATGGATGCCTATAAATTAAAAAAAATCTTTTTAATGAAGTTCTACTTTTTATTATTTATGGTGGTTTTTATTTTATTATTTATGGCAATATGAGGACTTGAGAAATATAAGAACTTGAGTTTCTGAACCCGCTTCTATCAAGTAGCTTTAAAGAAGAAAATTATTCCCTGTGGAAATATACTAAGGCTTTTTAGTATAGAAAAGAGTTGCATGTAGGTTTCTGAGCACTTGGCTGTGTTTCCTGGGTATAAGAAGATTACTTGTGATCATGCCTGAAATCCTATGTGTGGTTGGGGTCACAACACAGAAAACTTTCCTTCCAGTCTCATCTCATTCCTTTCCCTCTAGCACATGGAGCCATCTTCATGGAACAATGCTTTGACCATGTTATCAAAATCAAGGATCTATAGTAGTTCTTAATAGCTAGAAATGGATTCTCCAGGATGATGCCTGATGTGATAGAAATAACATAGGATTTGAAGGTAGACAAAGCCAGGTTCTAATCCATGCTCTGCTAATTTGTAATGTTTGCAAGCCATTCGAAATTTTTGAACTTCATTTTTTGCTTCTCTAAAATGGAATTATACATGTTAACCCCCATGATTAGTTGAATATTAAAGATAGTATTGATGTAGATTATTTAAAAGGGCCTTAATAGGGGCTTCCCTGGTCTAGCTATCAAGGATTTAGCATTGTCACTGCTGTGGCTCAGGTTCAGTCCTGGCCCAGGAACTTCTGCATGTCATGGAAGTGGCCATAAATAAATAAATACATAAAAGGGCCTTAATAACTCCTTCCATTCCTGCATGCATGACATTTTTCAATGTGACTTTGCAGCTTCTTCCATCAAAAAGTAGAGTTTAGTTCTCCACTTCTTAATCTGAATTTGGCTATGTGGTAAACTGGTCAATTAAACATTACCACACATGTTGCAAGCAGAGGCTTTAAAAGTGCTTGCACATTGAATATTGCCCTTTCTTTCCCCTTCTGGCACCTAGCTACTAAGTGTAAAAGCCTAAGCTAGCCGGCTGGATGATAAGAAACACTTGGTCCATCCACCCACATAGCTGCAGTTGACAAGAAGCCAACTCCCAGAAGCTAACTGCAGATGTATTAATGTGCCCAGCCAAGATCATCAGAAGAACTGTCCAAAAGAGCCCAGCTCAAATTCCCAACTTGCAAAATCATGAGTTAAATACATGTTTCACTTTAAGTTACCAGGTTTTGAGAGATTCTTATACAGCAAAAGTTAAGTGATAACAAATGTCGTAAAAAGCCCATTACAGTCCGTGGGATGTAATAGATGCCTCAGATTGGTATTTCTCCATCCTACCTAATGTTGCTTGACATGGACATCTCGAATTTTTATTACTTACCTACATAAAGCTTCCCAAACCATTGACATAACTACCATGCTTCTCTCTCTACCTATGGAAATCTATTTTTCCACAACACCTTATTTCAAATCCCAACACCTCCACAAGGCCTTCTTTAACTTTTGGGGCCTAAGAAGAGCAGATGTGGGGCTCCCAGGGTGGGGAAAGGGGAGGGAGTGAGATGGATTGGCATTTGGGGGGGGGGTTGGGGATGCAAACTGTTATATTTGGAATGGATGGGCAATGGGATCCTACTCTACAGCACAGGGAAATGTGTGTGATTGGGTCACTTTGTTGTACAGCAAAACTTGATGAAACATTGTAAATAAACTATACTTTAATAATATAAAAATAAAAATAAAATAAAAAGGACTCAAGTTGAAAAAAATGCAAACTACTGGGGCTTGCTATTATTACTTTTATTTTTTCTGATACTCTACTATTTACAGTCTAAAATAAACAATGTAGAACTTTAGGTATTAATTCATTATCCCTTAATAATTGATTCATGTGTGTGGATTTTCATTCAGTGAGTAAAATGTTTAGTGAATTGTTACTAGATATAAGACCATGTGATAGATTTTGGAGACAGAGATGAATAAGATATAACTCTACCCTCAAGTTATTCACAGTAGCAATAAATGCAGACAAATAACAGTAATGCAGTGTGATTTGTGCTATAAGAGAGGTTAAATATAGTGGTGGGACAAAGGCAGTTTCAGGTGTTGGAAAATTTTTACAGAAAGACTTGTGGTTAAGAATTCCACCCTCTCTCTGCCCCCCTCATTCTGGTAAACTCAGTCTTCCAATATTCAGCGGGAATAGTGTATATGAAGTTATTAAAAAACTGTGCTTTATCTTTGGTGCATAACAACACTGTCAGTTTCTCCTGAGAATTTATTGTGAAATTGGCATTATTATTTCTATTCTGCAGATGAGTAAACTGCAGCTAAAGGTATTAAACAACTTGTGTAAAATCTTGTTTTCTTTCTGCAAACTAAACTATATGCATCTTTAGGACAATGACCACAATGTAAATCTCTGTTTTTAATAAAACATATAGAACATAACAATTGTCAGTGAACACCTATGGAATGAAAGAGAAAAAGGAGCTGGATAAAATAGTTTTCTCTCATAGGTTAAGAAGGAATTCAGTGTCTTCCCCTTTGTCTTAGCATAAAATACAAAAACTTGGTCTATAGGTCTCTGAAGGAACTATCACTAATATATCTTTACAAGCTCCACTCATGCTTGACTCAATCGTAATATTTGTGTTCTAGCCATATTAGGCTTTTCTCAGTTCTTAGAATGTACCAAACCCTCTCCTGGGCCTTTAATATCTACTATTTCCTCTGTCTGGAATGTTCCCCTCTGCTGTGACTCCCCCTCACCTCTATATGTGACCAACTCATACTCATCCTTCAGGTTTCAGCTCAAGCATCACTTCTTACTGAAGGAAACCATGAATCCACACACTAGATCAGCTCTTCCGCTTAGAGACACCGACAGAATTGTATGTATCTCTATAATTTTAATTACATTTTTACCTTTTGTCTTTCCTTCTATATTGATAGCCCTCTAATCTCTTGTTCACTGCTTTGTCCCCGGTGGTCATGGCATATAGTAGGCATTCACAACTTTCATTCATTCATTTAAGTAAATGTATTATTTGGTGAGGAGTCTGTGCCTGTCCTCTGTAGAAATAGATATTGTGTTGTGGGGCAAAGTATTTCACTTGGTGCTATAGTATGGCTTTAAATGTCATCAGGCTTGAAAGAGATCTATGCACATCGTATCCACTCTGCACTTGGCTCTATGTTGTATATTCAGTATCTTGATTAAGAATGAAAGATATGTGACTCCCAAGCAGTCCTTGCTAATACAGGCATTTCCCTTCCATCTGCTTGGCATTGTCTAAAATTAAATGATATAAAATAGATCATGAGAATTGTAATCTTTTAAAAACAAATTGGCTAATGTTTTCTACTGGGAAGATTTCTTTAAGAAGGTTTGAAAAACTATATCCATCAACTTCCAATGACATTCACTTTTTAAAAAGAGGCCAATTTGATCATGAAATGCCTGTTGAATGAATTTTATTTTTGGTGGATTTTTCCCTTTAGATATATTTTGTCCATAGAGTTAATAGCCAGTGTTTTCCAATTCTTAAAAAATAATAACATCACTGAATCATCATCAGTGGAAATAGTTGTCTGGAAACATTTACTAAAATTATTTTAAGAATTCTGACTCCAAGAAGCATAATACAAGTGTTAAAACTCAGTTCTTGGAGTTCCCATCATGGTCAGTGGTTAATGAACCTGACTAGGAACCGTGAGGTTGCGGGTTCGATCCCTGGCCTTGCTCAGTAGGTTAAGGATCCAGAGTTGCCATGAGCTGTGGTGTGGGTCTCAGACGCGGCTCAGATCTGGCGTTGCTGTGGCTGTGATGTAGGCCAGTGGCTACAGCTCTGATTGGACCCCTAGCCTGGGAACCTCCATATGCCGTGGGAAGCAGCCCTAGCAAAGGCAGAAAGACAAAACAACAACAACAAAAAACCTCAGTTCTTGTAGCAGGATAAAACTGGGTTTGAATTCAAGCTCTGCTATTATGTCATATATAGCGGTGGGACTTTTGAACAAGTTACTTAATATTTGTAGTCTCAGGTTTCTTATCTGTGAAATAGGGATCCTAATAGTATCTGCTTCACTGGGTTGTTTCAAGGATTAAAGGAGATAATCCATGTTAAGTACTTAACTCATATCAACTGTGCGTTTACCATTTCCTCAACGCAATTATTTAGTATCAAAATTCTTGATAATGATTATTACAAGGAGAAAGGATTAGGGAGACCATTTTAAGCTACTTGAATGAACAAATGCATGGAACTGAGGCTATGAAAATAGTATGAAGCCATGTTTAGGGGTCAGTGAGGAGAATCTTCCACCTTGATGGCAGAGTTTATGAAGGAGACTAATAGGAGACCAGATTGGGGATGAGTGTATCAAGGATAAGAAATTGGAATTCTATACTGTGAACAACAGGGAGTCACTTTCTTTTAAACAGCCCCAGGTTTGTAGTATATGTTCTGTTATAATTTCAAAGTATCAGGGGAAGCTTTATTTTCTACCAAATGCTATGGATTGAATTGTGTTGAAATCCTAACCCTCCCCCCTTCCCCCATTCCTCAGGCCATGGTATTTGGAGAGGGAGCCTTTGGGAGGTAATTATGTTTATATGAGGTCATGAAAATAGGACCCTGGTGATGGGAAGAGAGGGAGACACCAGAGCTATCTTCCTGCCATGGCAGGACATTGTGAGAAAACAGCTGTCTAAAATGCAGGAAGAAAACCCTCACCTGAAAACAACCAAGCTGGTGCTCTGATTTTAGACTTCCAGGCTGAGGAAGTATAAGGAAATAAATTTCTGTTGTTTAAACTGCCAGGTCTATGATATTTTGTTATGGCAACCCAAGCAGACTAAGATACCAAATGTTGAGAAGTCATGCTGCTTGAAAATACTGTTTTTTAAAATGTGGTTTTAAATAATGTCCTGGTACAGCATGAATTTGTAGCTGCAAGTTCGTTAACAATAAGCAGTGGGTCCCACCTTATCAAATACTTTGCTCTTTGAGTGATAAATGTTAAGGATAATTTGATACAATGTAATCAGTAAACACCTATCAGGAGAATACCAATAAACAAGGAAAATTACTGCTCTCAGAGCAGTTCTCAAATATGCATTCTTCTGATATGCAGATTTATACCAGGGACCTTTATGGTATAAGGTCTCCTCTTTATGCTATGAAGACACTGATATGGGAAAATTAGAGCCTCAAAAGAAAAGGAGTTCAAAATTAATAAAAAATTTCTTAAGCAAACCAATGGGAAATAAATAACAGAGTACTTATAAATAAATTCATTCATTCATTTACTCATTCATTCATTGAATAGACATTTGTTTTCACTTATATCTTCTATTTGGTAAATCCACTTTTGCCTTTAAGGAAAATTGTAGACAATCTTGAATGAGTCAAAAAGATAATAGCAGAAGGCTTGGAGATAAGGTTATGTCCTCTCAATTTAGGTATGTAGATAACCAAGCAGATAAAATAAGCCTTCTGGTTGTTGAAGAGGTAAGCTACCACCACCAAAAACATTAAATAAAAATAAAAGTAAAAGACCCCTCTGATGACTTTATATCAAGTTGTTATCAGTTCTTCCTATATATTCAGATAAGTTTACACTTAATATGAAAATGAGCTATTTTTTTGACGCTGAGAAAGGAGCTAATGGTGATAGATCTTTAACTCTTCTCAAAGGTTTATGAAACACACAAATCCTTATATATCTTTAAATTGTGCTGTATTTTGTTTCCCATTTGATTATTGTACTTTAACAAGTAAATATGCTCAACTGGTGAACAAGGCCTCCTTTTTGCCTTGAAATATATTGAGTTTAAAAGCATGACTCCTTTAACCACAATCATGAAACACAGTTGTTCCAAATACAAGGCTATTATTGTAATACCGTCAACATGGTGAGAGGTGATCCTAGTGGCAATCCAAATACTTAGTCATAAATGGTATTTTTCCATAATTTCAAAACACCATTGAAAACAACTAGTTATTTTGAAAGCAACCAGTTTATTACCATTGTTTCATTGAAAATAGATAACTGGGAGTTCCTGCTGTGGCACAATGGGATTGGCGGTGTCTCTGCAGTGCCAGGACACAGGTTCCATTACCTGCTTAGCCCAGTGGGTTGGAGGATCCTGCACTGCCATAGCTGCAGCTCAGATCTGGTCCCCAGGAACTCCTGTGCCACAGGGTGGCCAAAAAAGAAAAACAAACAAAATTTTTTTAAAAATAAGAAAATAGCTGCTTTTAAGTCAGCTCGTTTTATATAGGTGCAACATTGAGGTAATGTCAGTTGTAAATTTTTGGATCTACAATATTCTTATATTTTATTACCTTTGGTGTACATATCTTCAAATACACTCTGCACATTCAATGCATTAAAAGGGATCTAATAATAACTCATATGTTTATATGTGTATAACTCTACACTTCAAAAGTATTTTATGTGCAATTTCTCATATGATTTTTAAGTTTTTTTTCTCCATTTTACGGATGTGTTAATTGATGCTTAGGGAAGTTAAGTGGTTCACCCAAGCTCACACAGTTACTACATGACAAACATACCACTAGAACTCAGGCATCTAACTCTCAGTTCAGTGCTGCTTCCATTTCATCAAGCCAAGCACCTCTCTTCTCAGAGAAAAGTGAAAAGTTCATCCCCTTGAAACCCTTTCTTTAGAAAGACTACTTTTTTATCCTTTTCCTCATCGATCTTCATTTTTCTTTATAGCTCTTTAATCATGGCCTTCTGTCACTATCAATGACATTCAGAGTTTTATGCTTCTCTTGCCAAGGTAGAACCACAGCTTTCTTCTTTGAGAAAATCCTTTGGCAATTTTTTTTAATGTTTGTAAGAGGCATATTTTGGAAATAGTAGTTTATCATTGAGACACCAGGATAGGATATGGACAATTCTGGATAGAAAAGAAAAATTTGTAACAATACTGTATCATATTCAGATAATCAGTAGGCTAAATTTTTGAAAGAGCAGCTCTAGGGGATGGAATAGAAGAGGATTCCTAGTAGATTCTAAATGTGCTAAATGATTGAATTAGGATTTGGACTGATTGTAAACATAAAGATGAGCAGTCATATAGATCAGATTTGTCTAATAGAAATATAATGCAAGCCATATATGTAATTTTACATTTTTGAATAGGCATACTTAAAAAGTGAATATAAACAAATAAAATGAATTTAATATTTTATTTAACTCAATATATTCAAGTATTTTAACATGCAATAATTATAACATGCAATAAGCATTTAAAAATTATTGGTGATAGGATTTCCCGTTCTGACTCAACAGTAATGAACCTGTCTAGTATCCGTGAGGATGTGGATTCGATCCCTGGCCTTGCTCAGTTGGTTAAGGACCCATTGTTGACATGAGCTGCAGTATAGTTTGCAGATGTGGCTCAGATCCTGTATTGCTGTGTCTATGGCATAGGCCAGCAGCTGAAACCCCTAGCCTAGGAACTTTCATATGCCACAGGTGTGCCCCCCAAAAAAATGCAAAAAAAAAATTATTGGTGGTACATTTTATATCCTTTATTATTATTATTTTTTATGACTGTGTCGGTGGCATATGGAAGTTCCTGGGTCAGGGACTGAATCTGAGCCACGGCTGTGACAACACCAGATCCTTTAACCCACTGTGCCAGGCCACCAGGCTGGGGGTCAAATCTATACCTCTGCAGTGACCCGAGCGTCTGCAGTTTGATTCTTAACCCACTAGGCCACAGTGGGAACTCCTACATTCTTTTTTAATAGTAAATTTTTGAGATCTAGTTAATATTTTGCACTTCTAGCATGTACTGGTTTTTATCAATCGTATTTCAAGTGTTTAATAGCCACATATGGCCAGTGTCTGCTCTATTGGATAGAAAAGTCTGGAACTTTTAATAAAGTCTATGTTATATATAGTCATGGAAATAATTAATTTCTACTATTACTTGGAAAATGATTCAGATACAGTTTCATGCTTCCAGATGTGAATGTTCATATACATTTAGGATAGAAGTGGACTAAAGTGAAATTTTTCAACCTTAGCACTATTGACATTTTTAGCCAGATAGTTCTTTGTTGTGGAAGACTGTCTTGTGCATTACAGGATATTTATCAGTATCCTTGGCCTCCACCCACTAGACGTCAGTAGGATTCTCTCCCATGTCTCCAGAATATGCCAAATGTCGCCTAGGGGTTGGGGAAATGTCAACTATGGTTGAGAATCGATGATCTAAAGAATGTGTCTAACCAAAGATTTTTAGACAGACTGAATAGTACACAAAGTAGAGATTCTCAAACTCTGAGCCCTAAATACCAATCCTTCATTGCATTGTCAATGTGTGCATCTTGAATGGTTGGATAAGAGGACCAATATGATTTGGTAACCTTTGCAGAATCTCATGTTGCCCAGGACAATGATTTGGGACCTAGATTGAATTGGTTAGCTCTCCTTTCTTTCAAAGTCAGAGAGAATAATCTTGAACCTCTCCCTGAAGTAACTGGAAGGAGAAAGTAAAGAATGGCTTGTTCAGAGAAAACCAATTTAAGTAATAGAGAGGAAAAAAAGACATGTGTCTTGCAAGTGGTAAATTGTGAAAGGTTATAGGCACATACTATGTTATCCAGTCTAAGAAACATTGCTTAGCTTTCAAAACCCTCCAAAATCTGACCTCCTCTTACTTATCCAAAAATCTCTCTCACATCTTCCCAAATAGAAGTCTAAACCAGTTAGACATACTTGCTTATAGTTGGCTTAATATACCATGGTCCTACCCATGTTCAAGCATTTGTTCATGCTATTTCTCTCATGTAGGATATTCCCCCAATTTCCTTTTACTAATCTAAACTTCATTTAAGATCCTGTTCAAGCTCTAGGGTATTCTTGAAGTCATATCTGGCTTAACTGATTTATAGTGATCAATCTCTCTTTTTTTTAATGCTGAGGCAAATTAAGTGTGAAGTTGAGAGCTGCTCTTTTGTATGGGCTTGTCTTATAACCATGGTGAGAGTCTAAGTTTCAGGAGGGCAGGGGGTTTTCTTTTTTTGTCCAAACACAAAAATACGTAGACCCTCCAGACAATACCTGGCAAGTTAAAGTATATTTTAGGTTGAGTTCTCTGAGAAGCAGATGCTTAGTAGGAGTTAAGTGGGCTGCATGTTTGCTGGGAAGTTCCCTTGGGATCAAAACCTGTGGAAGGGAGTATAAAGAAGTAGAAGTGATTAAAGAGAAAGATTGAGCTACGATGCTGGTCCAAGAGCCTTGGCCAAGTCCACAGAATTCTAAAACTATAATGACTTGCACCTGGCCAAAACTGCCAGAGTGTTATAACCCCACCTCAAAAAGCTCATTTTATGGGCTTCCTCTAAAAGGGTGTCACCTTGGACAGTCTCTTAAGGGGTTGAGTACTCTTCTGGCAGCTAGGTTGACAAATCCTTACTTGAAGGGGGATTTGGACAATAGATTTTCATGCCTATCACAAAGTGATAGATGTGTAGGAGGAATTCAGTGAATGTTTATTGAATACTGGAAGATCTTGCAGTGATGCAACTTGCAGGTGAATGAGTCAGGGTAAGTTTTTGTCTGTTAATCAGGTTGGGTGGGCTTATTTGATAGCCATTTAGTTGGCTTTTATAAGGAATACCCCTTCCAAAATAAGAGGAGTGACTCAGTGTTTGTGATGCATCTCAAATTACTCCTTCAAGGAGTAACACTTATAATGGTTTTGGAATATCTTTAATGAATGTTACATTATCAAACTGAGATAGCATAAAATCTTTGCTGGATATGTCAAGAATCAAGTCAACCTAGTATAGGTGCTGAAAGACCATGTTTATGCTCATAGGCTTGATGATCTTAAAAGGAAAGCAAATGAGCCAGGCTCTCAATTTCTCAACCTGATATTTTTGTTCTTCCATTGAAAAGGGAAATAATGGCTGGAGTAAAGTGGTATGAACATATTTATTTAGTTTATACTATATACCAAATTCTTTATATCCCTAAGTGTTATCCCCTGCAGTAATTCTGGAAAATAGGGAGCAATACCTCTAGTTTTTCAGATGAAGAAACTCAAAATTGTAAAATATCCCTGACCCATCATCATCATCATCATTATCAATATCATCAACCTCATTGACAATATTGCCAAGACATTCAGAGTGCTTACTTGCTACTAGACATTCTTCTAGGTGTTTCACATGTGGAAACTAATTTTCTTCTAATAACTACCTTATAAAGTAGGAGCAATTTTTATTCACATTTTTCAGATAAAGTGACTGAGTTACAAAGAGGTTTAGTAATATGCTTAAGGTTATGCAAATAGTGGTAAAGCTGAAATTTGAAATCAGGCTGCTTGTACCTAGTTTCTGTCTTTTTAACCACTATTGAAACTTGCCTCAGTAGTAAGAAGCAGAAATGAGGCATAAAAATAAGTCAGTCTTATTTTAAAGGCAGCCATTTTTCAATGCACAAATGTGGCTTCAAAGGTACTTGCTTATATATTTTGAGTCATTATTTTGATAGAAAGTAGGATCTACATGGTAAATTGATGAAATGATTGCAAGATGACCCTTAGTAAAGATGTGTATTTTAGTAGGTCACTGAAGATATCTTCAGAAATTATGAGGTTTTTGCAAAGGTGGCTGGGAATCAGATTTCACATTTGCTGTCTTGTGAGAATAATATTTTTCTCATTCTAATTAGTGCAACCACTGAAGATTTATGAGGCTTATTTGGCATTGTCTAGAGTCTATTGCCATCTTTGACTGCCCCAAGTGACAGGAGAAGGCCAAAAACAAGCCCCAGCAACAGGGGTTTTAGCAGGATTCCACCTGCCAGAATCAATCGTGACAGAAACTTAGCCAACTTCCACAGAATTACCCTCCAATTGTATCCTTTATGCTTGGCCTGTCTCTCCAAGTGAATTGCAAACTCATCCAGAGCAGAGAGTGTATATTATTTGTATCCTATCCCCTTCTACAACAGAGGGTATATTAGAATTTGAAACCATGCCTATGGAAATTTACCAGTAAACTGAATCACAGGGCTCATATTTTCTTGACCATGCATGTTAAAAATACTTCTTTAACAACCAGGAGTCATATATTATGATGAAATACTTTCAATCTCAGTGTTTCTGAAGAGGCACACAGGCTGAGAACAGCCCAAATAGGTATGAAATAACTCCACATCCTAAAGCAAAGGGCTCTATTAACAATCTAGATGACAATACCATGCATAGAGTAGCCCCCCCAACCGTTATCCATACTTAGATGATGCATTCCAATACTCCCAGTGGATGCCTGAAACCACAGATAATTCCAAACCCTATATATACAAGCATACCTATGATAAAGTTTTTTCCTATACAAGCATACTTACAATAAAGTTTAATTTACAAATTAGGCACAGTAATAGATTAAAAACTAATAAAATATAACAATTATGACAATATGCTGTAATAAAAGGGAGTGAACATGGTCTCTCTCAAAATATCTTATTCAATGGTACTCACCCTTTTTCTTGTAATGATAAGAGATGATAAAATGCATATATGATGAGATGAAGTGAGGTGAATGATGTAGGCATTGTGATGAAGCATTAGGCTATTATTGACCTTCTTGACAGCATTGATGACTAGATATCAGGAGCAAATAATGTTGATGGTTGGGGATCCCAGGCGGGGGAGCAGAAAAATGAGCAACTTTTTAATGCCATTCAGAATGGCTCATAATTTAAAACTTCAAATTTTTTTTTCTGGAGTTGTCTAGTTAACATTTTCAGACTGAGGTTGACCATAGGTAACTGAAAACACAGATAGTGCAGTGAAACTGTGGATGAGGGAAAACTACTGTATATTGTGAAACAGATCTTGTTACCATTTTCCAGCCCATAGTTCTATGTCTAAGTTGCTTCTTAGTTCAAGATCTTTCCATTAAATTCCACCTCATTCCATAAACTCAATGGCATGCAATTTCCTATGAATACCACATGGGTCTTTTCAGCCCCTGAACTTGTTCATCCTAGGAATTTCATTTCCATAGGAGAATTACAATTATCCTCTGCCCCATCCAGACTCTGATAGTACATATTCTTTTCCAATCAAAGTAATTATTTGGAGGCAAATTGTAACTACACATGAGGCTTCATATCAACTCAGCATACATAGAGACCAATATGATGTTCAGAGTTTTCTAGAAATCAAAATATTGAGTACAAAAAGCTGGCACCACTGAACATGTGATAGGACTGGTACTTAAAAGCAGAGACTGTGTGTGAATATTCTATAAGCAGGATAAACATATTCAAATGGAGTCCAATCTAAAATAGACTCAAAAAGGCCAAAGGTACTGATCTTTCTTTTCTATAAAAGCAACAATCAAATGGTAAAGATAGTTTGTAGAGTAACAGGGAAACAAGTCTAGGTTGGGAATAGCCTGAATTTCCAGAATTAATATTCACTAGTGAGCTCCAAGCCATTAGTAATCAACAGACTTCGTATGTTTTAGAGATTAAGCCCTTGTCAGTTGCATCATTTGAAATTATTTTCTCCCATTCTGTAAGTTGTCTTTTTGTAGAGAAATGCAACTCAAAACTACCATGAGATACTACCTCACACCAATCAGAATGGCCATCATTCATAAGTCCACAAATAACAAATGCTGGAGGGGGTGTGGAGAAAAGGGAACCCTCCTGCACTGTTGGTGGGAATGGAAGCTGGTACAACCACTATAGAGAACAGTATGGCAGCACCTTAGAAATCCATACATAGAACTACCACATGACCCAGCAATCCCACTCTTGGGCATATATCCAGACAAAACTTTCCTTAAAAAAAGACACATGCACCTGCATGTTCATTGTAGCACTATTCACAATAGCCAAGACATGGAAACAACCCAAGTGTCCAGCGACAGATGATTGGATTAGGAAGAGGTGGTATATATACACAATGGAATACTACTCAGCCATAAAAAGAATGACATAATGCCATTTGCAGCACCATGGATGGAACTAGAGACTCTCATACTGAGTGAAGTAAGTCAGAAAGAGAAACACAACTACTATATGATATCACTTATATCTGGAATCTAATATACGGCACAAATGAACCTTTCCACAGAAAAGAAAATCATGGACTTGGAGAATAGACTTGTGGTCGCCAAGGGGGAGGGGGAGGGAGTCAGGTGGTTGGGGAGCTTGGGGTTAATAGATGCAAACTATTGCCTTTGGAATGGATTAGCAATGAGATCCTGCTGTGTAGCACTGGGAACTATGTCTAGTCACTTATGATGGAGCATGATAATGTGAGAAAATAGAATGTATACATGTTATGTGTAACTGGGTCACCATGATGTATAGTAGAAAAAGAATATATATTGGGGAAATCAAAAATAAACAAAAATAAAAAAGTAATCAATAGATTTCAAATTAAAATATTCATTTTACATATCACATTAGGTAAAGTTTAAAAGAATGATAACATCTAGGGGAGAAAATAATGTGTAGAAATAAGACACATGATAGACTAATTGTGAGTGTTTACATTTGTACAGTATTTCTGGAGGTTAATCAGCAATAATTAATGGGCTTATCTTTTAATTTTGACCAACCAAGAAATTTTCCTGCTGGAATTATAAATACAAGTTTAGATATAGATATTTAGTGTAATGTCTATGATTGTAATAAAAATCAGGAACAACCTATATGCTCAACATTGGGGGGTTAAATAAATCACAATGCATCTATTTGATTTAATGCCATGGGACCATGAATAACTATGATGTCTACTTTCATATATTTATATAGAAAGATGCCTAAAATATATGTTAAAAGCTCAGTTTATATAACAATGTATATAGTATAATTCCATTGTTTTGGTTAAAAGTATCCAAAATGTATAAATATGTATGAATATACCTATACTACATGGGAATTTTTTTTTCAACTTTTAAAAGTTTTATTGAACTATAGTTGATTTACAATGTTGAGATAATTTCTACTGTACAAAAAAGTGATTCAGTTATACATATACACGCATACATTCTTTTTCAGATTCTTTTCCCATATAGATGATGACAGAATATTGGGTAGAGTTCCCTGTTCTATATGTAGCAGGTCCCTATTGGCCAGTCATAACATATACCACAGTGTACATATGCCAATAACACAGGAAAATTTTTGAGAAAAATACTTTTATCACTCATAGTCTCCCTAGAGATCCATGCACCTTACATTTAGAAGCCTGACAACTTTCCCACTGTTTGGCATTGCACCTTATTTATAGGTTGAAACTATTTTCCTCAGGTCTCCCTTTTCAAATCATGTACATTCTAGTATTTTCAGAAGTAAATGTCTATTCTTATTTCTTTACAAAGTTTTAATAGATATTAGCGCAAGTATACATTTTCACCCATAAATTTTCTGCTATATACTAAGGCAGACATAATATAATAAAATTATTGTTTTATTACCCAAATATCTTACACACGGACTTTATATACATGTAAGTTATATAATCCTCACATTGAAGAAATGTTTAAGATATTCATAGCCAGCTATTGAGTCAACTCATATTGAGAAAGAGAACTACTGCAACTTGTCAAACTAATTTCTTTGACTATGCCTTGCTGGATATATGGCCCAGAACATAAAATCTGTTAGTATCATCTTAGCGAAGATTATTTTTTACAGCACATTTGGGACTCACTAAAATGTACTTTCAATCAAATGGGACTGGCAATACCTGTATTCTCAGACTTTATGTCATTGGCATGTATTAAATGATATCATTTACATTGAATTTGACCTTAGTATTTAGAGGGAATAATCTCACAAGCCTTTTCAACTAGGTCAAACATCATTGGCTTAACTAAAATATATGAATTTAATAGGATTAGCCCTGGATTCTTTAGCACAAATATATTTCCGAATATACCCGCCTCATAAAATTTAACCTCTCATAAATTTCAGTAGTTCCTTTGCAGGTTGTAGGAAGGTTCACATTTAATAAATGGCATTTTCAGTTGGGTTTATTTTTCTTTAAGTTACTCTGGATGGTACTATTAAATAGTTTATAAGCTCACTCTATTATTCATTGATACATTGTTAAACATTCTGAGATTCATTTTATTTATAGTTATGTTCACAAAATGCCTGTTGTAATGTTGTTTGGTTGGGTATTGAGAGAGATCTTTTCTCTGAAGGAAAACATTATCCTTAATATGTTATAAGGTGCAGCTTAGAATACCCATATGGCAAAGCTCATTTCAAGGGGAATGTCAGCTTGTTCATTCAAACTCACTAGATTTTGGTTCATCTCGCGGGGGGGGGGGGCGACAAATAAACATCTTAGAAAGCTTTCACATGCATTTTCAGTACATTTCCCAAAGACAGTTTTAAGATATTTTTTAAAGACATGTATTTCATGCTTGAAATTAACTTTTCAATAAGGATTATTGCTAGCTTGGAATTTAATTATCTCTTTGAGGTAGGAACATATTTTAGTAAGCTCAAGAATAGTTTACTAACTCATGTTAATTCCTGGGAATTTGCGATATAAGAATACAAAGTAGCCAAGAAAGTAGTCTTGTCCCCTTTATTATAAAGAAAAAGCAGCAAATGAGTGGTAAATCATTACTAAAGAACTGTAGAAGTCACAAACAAAATTCCTGTTGCATATTTGAAAGTAAAAATAGAACTTTGAAACATTAACTGCCATTAAATCTGTGTGTGGCAAAGCAGGACTAGTGTTGTCTTATAGGAAACTTAAAAATGACTTAAAAGGTGATAAGCTGGCCAAGTAGAACTAGGCCAAGGTCTGCAGCTTTGTTATACTTTTAGTTAAAGGATAGTAACTCTACATGGAAAGGGCTTATCCAGCTCTTCTACCCTTGCTAGCTCTCCAGTACACATTTCTTTTGTAAAGTATTTTAACTTTTACATATTTATTTAATAGATTAATTGAGATATAATTAACATAATAAACTTAACAAATTTAACATGTAAATTTTGGTAAGTTTGACATATGGCTATACTATGAAACCATCACATCAAGGCAGTGAACATATCCGACACCCCAAATTTTCTTTATGTCCTTTGTAATCCCTCACTGTTTCCTCCTCAGTTATTTCCCTACCATCTCCAGGCAACCACTGGTCTGCTTTCTGTTACCATCAATTAGTTTACATTTTCTAGAAACTTCAATAAATGAAATCATACAATATATACTATTTGTTGTCTGCATTCCGTTTCTCAGTAGAGTGTTTTGAGATTCATTCATGTTTTACTTTATATCAATAGCTCCTTTCGCCTTTTTTGGCCTTGCATAAAATTCTGAATAATTTTTGTTTACTCCATGTAGCATGTAGAGATAAAGGTCTAAGATCAAAATTTTTATTATTGAGTAATGATTAACAAATAATACCATATTAGTTTCAGGTGTACAACATAGTGATTCAATATATTTTATGGTACGAAATGATCACTACAATAAGATCTGTTATTACCTATCATCATATAAAGTTGTTACAGTATTATTGACTATATTCCCTGTTCTGTATATTACATCCCTGTGACCTATGTATTTTATAGCTGGAAGTTTGCACCTCTTAATTCCCTTATTTCTTTCTATTCTGTTGAATATTTGTATTTATCACACTTTGTATTTAAAGTGTGATAATCAACCAGCTAATCTAAATTGAATATTCAATTCAAAGTGTCCAGGAAACATCTGAATTCTTTCGGGCAATAGCTTCAGACTTTGATACGCCATCTTGGAAACATGTCTGATCCTTCAAAAAGTGAACTATTGTGTATTCAATATGTTAATTTTTATTTTTTTATTTTTGTCTTTTTAGGGTCACACCCACTGCGTATGGAAGTTCCTGGGCTAGGGGTTTAATCGGAGTTATGGCTTCCGGCCTACATCACAGCCACAGCAACACAGAATCTGAGCCACATCCGCAATCTATACCACAGCTCAAGGCAACACCAGATCCTTAACCCACTGAGTGAGGCCAGGGATCAAACTGGAGTCTCATGGATACTAGTTGGGTTTGTTACAGCTGAGCTATGATGGGAACTCCTCAAATATGTTAGTTTTTCAAAGTTACTCTTCCTTAACTGAAAATTTGCTTAGCTAGTGGATTAAAAGTTCATAGTTTTCTCATCAGTCCATGTTTTGGTTTTCCATCATGATAAAAAAACAGATTTTGAATTCTATTACCAGACTCCTATAGAAGTATACTATGTATACTGGATAAAAAACTTATATGAAGAAGTAACTATTTCCCGTGAAGAAGTACTCTCATTGTCAAAAATAGTAAGAGGTCTTCTTGAGGAGGGAGTAGAAAGAATGCTAGAATCTTAAAGAAAGAAGGGACCTAATTGGTTATGGGGACCTGATTCCATCACCCAGGACAGATCATTAGCTGTTTTCTTTCTGATGTTATTTAAAAAACAGATTCTAAGGATTCTGTTGTTGTTTTCCATGTTTTATTATAGTGATATTTGAGGATTTTTTCTTATGTCTAAATAATTTCAGTTTTAGCTTATACCTATCTTTTCAGATATCTCCCAGAATGGATCACATACCAAAAATTGATCAGCATCTTTCTGATAACAGCTATTCAATTTAATTGAAATGAAATGTGAACCCTTCTCTAGAACAAAACAACTCAATTTCCATATTAAATTTCCTAAGACTTTAACTCTATTACTTAAACATTAGTTTTTACTATTCCCAAATAATTTTCCAGACAGTTTATATCTTCTTGAAAATATGATGAGCCAAAACTGTACCAACCATTCTTATCACTATGTTCTACTCTCTTTCGGCATCCTTATTTGTCTGCAGTCTCAATGATCATATCTGTGCTGTTGGCTTCTAGCTTTGATCTTCTTCACAGTATTTGTTTTGCATCTCCAACTGTGTACTGGATATCATTGCTTGAATATTCCAGTGACAGTCACTGGATCTAAAAGAAAATGCCTTTCTTTGTACTCACAAAAGCCCTCCATTTGTCAACCCCATGGTTCTAATATGAGATTTTCATTCTCCTCGTTAATCAGGGTCATCCTTTAGGACAGATGATGACTAGCATATCTTTAAAATTTCATGGAACAAGGACAGGATATAAGGGAAGGGGCAAGGATGGGGACCATGCAGTTTCTAGCTTGAACCAGAAAAATGAGTTAGGTTGGCTAGATCAAACATCATCTGTGCTTTGCTACTGATGCTGTATTTAGTGCACTGAAAATTATTCCTCTTAGAAACATGTCTCAAATTGCAAACCATCTAAATCCTGACAATTATATAAGGTAGGACATTTGGGTGTGTTGATCCAAGATAGTATCAATAAAAAAGAGATGATGACTGCCTAAAAAAGAAAGTCTTCATTTGGAATACCTCTTCCTCCAGATAAACATAGATCTTGGCATAATCAGCTTTTTGGATGGAAACTTTACAAAACTGTCCATAGCATTACTAACTCAATTTAAAAAATAAAAACAAGAGTAAAAGCAATCTTAAAAGATTTTAATTTGGCATCGGTTTCAATTCAATGAATATTTTATTACATTAGAACTTCACCTCTGATATTCAGCCTATAAGAGTAGAACTTTTCCCCCTTCTCCAATTCAGAACTTTCAAAAATAAGATTAATTTGCTTAACTTTAGCATATGAACTAATGAAAATATTTTTAATGTCATCACCTAAGGTGCTTCTCTTACTGTTTGTGCTTAGAAAATAATTTATTAACCTCCAGAAAAGATGCACATAATTTTTCTCTACATTATGGTTTACTTGGCTGTGTGATGGCAAGGAAGAATTGTGATGTACTGTCCTGGTGAAACTAGTTTTGGTGCTTTTAGCTAGGGAGAAAAGTGTGCTTTTCACATTCTGACCTATAAACCATGAAACATTTATTTCAAAACTTTATTTTGAGTTTATTTTATTTCCATGAAAGTGGAGTTTATTATTATAAGCCTCCTTATTGGATAAAAGTTAATGTCTTCTCAGCTATAATGCCCTCTATGACTCATTTAAAGGGTGGAGAGAGTATAAAGTGGGAGAGCACATTTCAGACCAGTGGTTCTCAAAAGAACTGATACTAACCCCTAGATATCATTTTGGAAATTTGTGGGGACAAATCTGAGTCATGAAAATTGGGAGTGGGCTCAACTGGCATTTAGTGAGCAGGATGCGATGATCAAGAACCATAAAAAATGGTCCTGTGTCTTGAACTACTTTTGAATATCCTATTAGACATTCATGTAAGTGACATTATCTGTGCTAAATAAATATCTGAGCCTGGGAAACGATGTGACTCTAGAACCTAACCCCATGATACATACAAAGTCATTTTGATTGATTTTTAATAAATATTTTTTTTATTGTTTTAAATCGAGGGAATAGTTTAGGGACTAATATTCATTGTACACTGGTTTGTTTAGAGCTTATCAAGACCTGCCCACATTCAGAAAATTACATAGTATTTGAATTGGCAATTCAGAATTCCTGAATTGGTTTGCATTTTTAGCTGTCATATTTGTGGTGATGCTGTATTACAGGTACAAATATTGATCATCTCCATTGTGTTATCTTTTGTAGTTGAATCCAAGTATCTACACATTAAAACACTTACTTTATTATACTTTAAAAATTCTCCAATAAGTTATATGTGATGTTTAAATTGAGTTTTTAATAGGTTATTTTAACTATGAACTTAATTTCAGCATATTAAGGAAGATATAATGACATGTTATTAAAAATAAATTCATTAGATCTGAAAGCTCACTGGAATTGTATTATATTAAAGACTGAAATAGATGGAGTTCACGTCATGGTTCAGCAGTTAACAAAACTTACTAGTATCCATGAGAACATCAGTTCAATTCCTGGCCTTGCTCAGTAGGTTAAGGATTCAGCATTGCAGCGAGCTATGGTGTAGGTTGCAGACGTGGCTCAGATCTCACGTTGCTGTGGCTGTGGCATAGGCCAGCACCTACAGCTCCCATTTGGTCTCTGCCCCGGGAACTCGTATATGCCTTGGGTGCAGCCCTAAAAAGACCAAATAAAAAAAGATTGAAGTATGAAAATATTGTTTGCTATAGAGGTAATTTTAACTATCTGTGAGATCAAAGTAATAATAGTATCTACCCCATTATGATGTTGTTGTAAGAATTACTTGCATGTAGACTATGTATGTAAAACAGTAATTATGGTGTCTGTTACATTGAAAGTACTCAATAAAAATAGGTTGTTATTGTTATTATTATTAGTAGTAATAGCAGTAGTACTACTAGTAGTACTCATAGTAATATGAGTTGTTCATCTCTGGTAATTTATGCCATGCTTCTTAGAATAGAAATAACATATTTGAGTGTAGAATGTATATTATGTGTGACACAGTTGAACACTTATCCTCCCTAAACACTTTCATTTTGTTTATAGATCTCAAAAGCTCTGGAATTTTCTCTTATCTCATGACCTGATCCTTTTCGGTCTATTTTTCTTATTACATTCATCCCCATAAACATTTAACTTTGGAGTATTTCAGGGTTCAGGACTGGGGCATCTTGTCTTCCCTGTGCACAATCACTCTTTTGGTGGACTCATCCTGCCCCAATGGCTTTAGACAATATCTACATATTGATGAATCCCAAATAGATACTTCTAGCTAGGAACACTTTACTGAACTCCAGCCTCATATATACTACTGCCAAGTTACTATCTCTGATTGTGCATCTAATGTGTATCTAAAATTAAGATGTCTAAAACCAAATTCCTAATATCTCATCATCCAACAATGATATTCTTCTATTACCTTTCCTGTCATTGAATGTTTCTTCTAGGTACTTAGCAAAAGAAATCCTAGAAACAGTTTTCACTCCTCTTTCACTCACACCCTATAAACCAGTCTATAAGTGAATCCTTCTATTGGCCCTACTCTTTTTTTTATTTTTAATTTTTATTTTTTGTCTTTTCTAGGGCAGCACCTGCGGCATATGGAGGTTCCCAGGCTAGGGGTCCAATCGGAGCTGTAGCTGCCAGCCTACGCCAGAGCCACAGCAACGCGGGATCCGAGCCGAGTCTGCAACCTACACCACAGCTCAGGGCAACACCGGCTCCTTAACCTACTGAGCAAGGCCAGGGATCAAACCTGCAACCTCATGGTTCCTAGTTGGATTCATTAACCACTGAGCCATGACAGGAAATCCCTAAATTTTTTTTTATTCTTAGTTCCCCAATATATAATCTTTTTCTACTGTACAGCATGGTGACCCAGTTACACATACAAGTATACATTCTTTTTTTTGTGTAACTAATTTCAGCAAATTTTTTCATTTAAAATTATTGGTGTATATGTATCTATTTGAATAAAGCAAAACAAACTGAAAGTAAAACCCAGCACTTCTATAAAGTACTTTAAAACAGAAGTACACAGAAATCATTCCATATCTATTTTTCCCATGAATCTAACAATCTTGAGTAATATACAAGGTATAGAATATAACCTTCATTTAACTGACAAGGAAAGAGTTATAGAAAATAAGTGATTTGCCAAGGAACCTGTGTCTTTTCATTTCTAGTCACTCTGCTTTCCCTGTTAGTGCTGTATGTGTACTTTTGTCTATAATTCTGTGCATGCAGGCTTACTAGAGCAGCTCTTTAGATGGATTCAATTGGCCAGTCAATCCATAATTTACTATGCCAACCAATTCACTTAGTATTTTTATCGTGGAATGGAAAAATGTGACCAAGTTGCTTTGAAATGGATAACTTTTTTGTATGTACTTTTCATTAGCACTACATGTGTAGTATTTACAGAACCTGCATCCTAGTACAGGAAGAACCAGGAGAGATAAGATCATGTCTTCTCCATGTTTTGTTAATTACTTTCAGCTCTAAGATGATTTTCTGTGGTAAGAGCTCAATAAATATGTATTTGTGATAAATAAAAGCCCAAGTTAGTACAAATAAATTATGACAGATAATGTAACTCTTCTCTCCTAACCTCCTTCTGTAATAGTAATATTTGTAGGATACAATGTGTTTCCAAATGAAATACCCTGAAGAATGTACCTTCAATAGATATTCTATCCATTGCTTTAAATAGATGATATGAGATCTTTGTGGAAATAAGAGATCCAGCTGATGACAGAGCAATTAATAATATCCGGTGTCAACACAGTTATATGAATGGTATATATCATCTAGGACACACTGTAAAGGTAGTAAACCACTTGGGGATATTTCATCTCTGGATAAATAATAGAGTATCTGGTCATAAATATCTGCCAAATTAAAATAAAACATACACATTATGACCTTTGAATAATCATTTTCTGATATGTATGCACTATGGGCTAAAAAAATGTTTTCAAGATGAACCCCAAATTTCTGAAGTTAGCAATTATAAGGTCAACTAATATTTGATAAGGGAACCAGGAACATGTGGTGTGGAAAAGATAGTCTCTAGATGATAGTACTAAAAGCAGTTCTCTTGGGTTCCTTTATCCTGCTGTTCTCCAACTGTGCACCCTTTCCCAATAAAGTCTTTTGCTTTGTCAGCAAAATAAAAAATAAAATATAGCAATAAGAATTAATTGAAGTCATTTGGATAATACATTTGTCCAGACAGATAATATAAACCCACAAAAGACCAATGGTTATTGTTTTATCCCTGATTTTTGTGAGGCTAGGGGAAGAGTGAATAACATTCTCTATTAAGTTGCCTATGTGAATTTTTTGGAGAGGAAAACTGTATTTTACAATCTGGTGAATGCTTGAACCACATGTTTATTAGTGAAGGAAGAGAAACACTGAAAAGTTGTTTTTTATATATAAAATTCAGGGTCCTTATTGGGAAAGGGGCTATTTCTGATGATACATTTTTATTTATGAAAGAGAAGATGAAGTACAGTATTGGAATTTTAAACCATTAACCTAAAAGTAAATGAACCCATCCTTTGATGATATTGCCAGGGCTGAGATCTTAATATAAATGTTAAAATGGCCATTACTAATATTTGATACACTGATTTCACATTTGAGAGGTCACCATAGAACCATGTTCTATAATTATAAGTTGATAATGATTCTAGAGAATTTCTTTTTTGTAGACAAGTATTGGGTATTCCTTTGCTTAGAGGGGATGTGATTTGATTTCTTGTAGTGAGACAACTTTTTTTGATAGGGACTTACAGTATTAACAAGGCAAAAATACTTCATGTGACTATTTTCAGCATATACAACACACACACAAATACACACACATATACGTTCTTATAGGAATGTCGACTTAATTATAATGTATAGTCTTTTTAATACACTACTTAATTGTTCATTAGTATTTTGTTGAGAACTTTTGCTGAGAATTTTTGCATCAATATTCATAAGGGATATCGGTTTGTATTTTTCTTGTAGTATCTTTGTCTGGCCTTAGTGTGAGGGTAATGCTGGCCTCATAGATTAAGTCCTTTATTAAGTGTTCCTTCCTTAATTTTTTAAGATTTTTAAGAAGGATTGATGTTACCTCTTCTTTAAATATTTGGTAGAATTCATAAATGAATCCATATAGTCCAAGGATTATCTTTGTTGGGAAGTTTTTTATTATTGATTAAATTTCTTACTAATTATAGGTCTATTCAGGGTATGTATTTGTTTATGATTCAATCTTGGCATGTTGTGTATTTCTAGGAATTTTTCCATTTCATCTAGATTATCCAATTTGTTGAAAATAAGTACACATACCATTCTATTATAGTCCTTTTGGTTTCTTTAAAATGTATTTTTGTTCACAATTTCATTTCCTATTTTAGTAATTTTTCTCTTTTTTTCAGAAACTCGATAAATGTTAATTTTGTTATATTTACAGAGATAACTTTTGATTTCATCGATTTTCCTTTATTGCTTTTATATTATTTTCAAAAAATGATTATTCCCTTATTCCTTCTAATTTTGGGCTAATTTATTCTTCTTTTTATATTTCCTTAAGGTGTAATGTGAGATTATTTATTTGAGATCTTTCTTCTTCTTCTTCTTTTTTTTTTTTTTTTTTTTTTTGCTTCTTAGGGCTGCACCTGTGGTATATGGATGCTCCCAGGCTAAGGACCTACATCACAGCCACAGCAATGCCAGATCCGAGCCATGTCTGCAGCCTACACTGCAGCTCATGGCAACCCCATATCCTTAACCCAATGGGTGAGTCCAGGGATCAAACCTGCATCTTTATGGATACTAGTCAGGTTCTTAACCTGCTGAGGCACAGTGGGAATTCTGATCTTTCTTCTTTTTTAATGTTTATGGCATATTGCATGCATTTTAGTGTGTTGTATTTTTGTCTTCATTTGTGTCAAGATAGTTTTTGATTTCTCTTGTGATTTCTTCTTTGACCCATTGGTTACTTAAGTGTGATTGTTTAAATGTGTTTTATTTCAACATATTTGTGAATTTTTTGTTTTTTCTTCTGTTATTGATTTCTGGTGTAATTCCATTATGATTAGAAAAGATACTTGTACGATTTCAGTCTTTTTAAATTTATTGACTTGTTTTCTACCCTAACACATGATCTGTTCTAGAGAATATTCCATGAATACTTGAGAAAAAAATATGTATTCTGATGTTGTTATGTGGCATGTTCTGTATATGTCTATTAGGTACAATTGGTTTATGGCATTTTAAGCTCTCCTGTTTCCTTGCTGATCATATATTTGGATGTTTTATCTTTAATAAAGGTGAGGTAGGAATGTCAAACTATTATTGTAGAAATGCCTTTTCTCTGATTAGGTCAGTTTGTGTGTGTCATATTTGGAGTGCTGATGTTTGGTGTGTATATGTTCATAACTGTCATGTCTTCTTGGTTAATGACTCTTTTATCAATATATTGGTCCTTTTTAAAATCTCTTATAACAATTTTTGATATGTAGTGTATTTTGTTTGATGTCAGTATACCTGCCCTCTTTTGGCTACTATTGATATGGATTATCTTTTTCCATCCTTTCACTTCCAACCCACTTGTATTTTTACATTTAAAGTCATTATCCTACAGACCCCATAAAACCAGATAATGGTTTTTGTAGTTTATCCATTTTGATCCAATCATAACTTTTTATTGGGGAGGTGGTAATGCCCTTATTTACTTTAAATACTTATAAAGAAGGACTCATTTTTACCATTTTGTTATTTGTTTTCTGTATCTCTTAAAGTTTTTGTTGTTGTTCTCTTTGATTTTGTTTATCTGGGAATGTCTTGATTTCTCTCAGTTTTGAAGGACATTTTTGCTAGATATAGAATTCTTTGTTGACAGAATTTTTCTTCTTTTAGCACTTTAATTATATTCTCCCACTACCTTCTGGTTTCTGCTGATAGATGATAACCCATGGAGAATTCCTTATATATGAAAAATCACTTATCTCTTCTTCTTTCAAGATTTTCTCTTCATCTTTGGCTTTTGACAGTTTGATTATATTGTGCCTTGCCATGAGTCATATTGAATTTATCCTGCTTATATTTTATTAAGCTTCTTGGATTTGTAAATTCATATCTTTCCCCAAATTTGGGAAGGTTTTAGCCAATATTTCTTGAAACAATCTCTCTATTCCTTTCTCTTTCTCTTCTAGGACTTCTGTAATACATATGTTAGTCCTCTTGATGGTATCCCACATGTCCTTTAGGCTTTGTCACTTTACTCTTTTATTATTCCACTCCTTTGAAGTAATAATTTTGATTGTCCTGTGTGCAAGGTCAATGATTCTGTCTTCTGTTTACTGAAATCTGTTAAACTCCTCTATTGGATTTTCCAATTAATTGTATTTTTTTCATCTCCATAATTTCTGTGTTTTCATTTTATAATTTTTATCACTTTGTAGTTATTCTCATTTTTTTTTCTTTTTAGGGTCACATCTGTGTCATATGGAGGTTCTCAGGCTAGGGGTCTAATCAGAGCTACAGCCACCGGCATATGCCAGAGCCACAGCAATGTGAGATTGGAGTCACATCTGGGAGCTACACCACAGCTCATGGCAATGCCAGATCCTTAACCCCATGAGCGAGGCTATGGATTGAACCTGCAACCTCATGGTTCCTAGTTGGATTTGTTTCCACTGTGCCACCACAGGAACTCCTATTCTCATTTTTTCACATTTAATTTTTCTGATTTATTTTAGTTCTTTTTTATAAGCTCTTTGAGTATATTGAAGACAGATTTTTTTTGAAGTTTTTGTCTATTAAATCTGATATCTTTGCCTCCTCAGATAAACTTTTTTTCCAATTTATTTTCTTCCTTTTTGAATGCTGTGATTTCCTATTTCTTTATATGCCTTGTGATTTCATTGTTGAAAATTGGACTTTTGAAAAAAAAGCCACCTTTCTTAGACTTTTCTTATGGGCTCTGTGGAGAGTCTGTATTTGGATAATTTGTATTGGATAGTCTGTATTTAGTGGTGATCAAGTGGAAGTTTTCAGAGAAAATGCCATTCTTCTCAAAAGTTCATAGTAATTGTCAGTGTTTTCAGGCAAGTTTCCAAAATTGACTGGCTTGAGAAAGTGGTACACAGGGAAATTGTATCAATCTAAATCCTAAATTATATATATATATATATAGATAGATAGATAGATAGATATAGATATAAACATACACACATACACATATATATATAAATGTGTATTCATTATAAAGATAACCCCTATCTTAGGTGGATTCTATCAGTTACCTCCTAGTATAGAGCATGATTGAGGCTACTGAGATCTCTTCAGAGAATATATGTCTATATGCATAAGCCATGAACAATTCTAGGACCTATAACAGAATTTTTTTCTTTGTTTTAGGCAGGAAATAGATTTATTAAGATAGGACACTTGTGAGAGATGCAAGTGGGCAGGCATGGAAGCTCTGCCCTGAGGATCTGGTGGGCTACAGTTTTATCTCCCAAAGGGACTGGGGGTTGGAAAAGCCCACCTCTTATTTTGTACAATAATATGGTACAGGCTAAAAGTTTTATAGCTTGGTCATGAGACACTAAGCATGAAGGGCAAGCCTGTCACATATCCATTAATCTAGGTCACATATATGACATAAAGACAGCAAATAACAGACACAGAGGATTGATTTATCAAATATAAATAGATTTCTAGGTGATTTCAGAGTCAGGGGATGAAGAATAAATGCAACAGGGAAGGCTTTCTGGAGTTTGCTAGAGAAGTCTATACTGCAGTTACTCCAATGGTAGTCAGAGGGTTTCTGTGGGCATCAAAATCAAAGCAAACGCAGCTTTCCTTCTTCAAGTCATTCCTGTGCAGTCCAATGTAATTAATTTTAATGAATTGATTACCCACTGGGTTGCTATGGGTTATGATTTTGTTTTAAATGAACATGGCTGGAAAGTTCAAAATCATATGAAAGTGACTCAAGGGAAATAAACCACCAATCATTATTAATCCATTCCCTTGGTAGTCAACACAAAAGAACCATATTACTGCTGGAGTTATTTAATATAATAGATAAAGTTCATGTGTGCTTTTTCTAACATTTCTGATATCATTAGAAATGCATGCTATTTACAAAATTGGACACAAATATCATTTATGAAACAAGATAGATGAGCCAGTCCTAATAAAATTTTCCTCAGTTGGACTTGGAATATGAACAATTTGCTGAAATTAAAACATTATATTTTTTAAATGATTTATAAAGGTCATTTCAGGTTCAATTCAAAAATTTTGTTCATGGGGTTCCCATCGTAGCTCAGCAGAAGTGAATCTTACTAGCATCCATGAGGACACAAGTTTGATCCCTGGCCTTCCTCAGTGGGTTAAGGATCTGGTGTTGCCATGAGTTGTGGTGTAGGTTGCAGATATGGCTAGGATCTGGCATTGCTGTGGCTGTGGTGTAGGCTGGCAGCTACAGCTCTGTTTTGAACCCTAGCCTTGGAACCTCCATATGTCACAGGGATGGCTGTAAGAAAAATAAAAAGCAAAAATTTTGTTCAGAAATTCAACTGAATGACAAGCTGATTGGTCACTGGGGATTTCCAATCAAGTAGCTCAGATTTTCCCCTCAGGGAATCTGCTCCAAATATATGTTTCCTCTGATAAGTGTGTTTCTCACCACATGCAAACCTCATGGTTATCTATTAGCATAAAATTTACCATGATGGTTCTTACAGGATGCAGCAGGCAAAATGAGTATATTTAGCCCGACTTTGCAATTTAGCTATCTCAGCACTGAAACATATCTTTTTCACATCATTTAAAGTGTTTTACTTTCCTATAGACAAATCTTTAAAATTTCCCTCCCAAATAGAATGTATCTAGCTCTTGATTGTCCTACATATGAAAGGACAGAATCTAAATAATGCTAGAGACATCCATATGGAAGTTCCAAATCTGTCCTGTTACACAACATAGCACATAGTTCTCTAATACCTCTCAGCCACCTTAGAAGATGCCTCTGCTAATGGAATATGGTGGTTTTCTATTGCGTCAACCTAGCTAAACTTGAACCTTATATAGTTCCTGATATGAGTTTACCACAGAGTAATTTGGACAAAATATAGAAGGTAGGAGTGGGTCACATAGTTGGCATGGGATTATATCTGGACCCACAGCTCTCCAGTGTTGGCCAGATCTCCACCTTGAACTTCTCCAAGTCCTGTTCCAAACATGTAGCTCCATGGCAAGGACATAAACTCATTCTTCAGGTCACCTGTGTTGTTGAGAACAGATGTGATAGAGACAAACATGGATTTCAGTTTGTTCTTGTAAATTCTAATTTGTCCTGATATACTTCAGTTGGTACTCATGGATTCCAGTTTGTTGATATCTCTCTTTTGGACATTTAGGATTTTCCCCCCAACTCTTGGCCCTGCTTATTATAGCAAGTTTAGACACACCAACTGATACAGAGGTAACACAGACATTTTTATAAGTTTTTATAGTTGCATAAGAACTAACCTCTATAGTAAATCCCTTATTTGTAGCACTTGTAGTAATTCTGTATCTTTGATTGAAACCTAACTGACACACTGTGTTACACTAAGATACATTATCCTTAATGTAAGAAGGTGTTACCACAATCCGTATTACTTTGACTTTTCTGGAAAATTTTGAATAACATCTAACATGTTTGGTAGACCAGAAATTTATGTATGGGAGATAGCTTCCAAATACTAATTCTATAAGTATTTCAAATACTGCTCTTCCATTTACTGGCTAGGACATTTGGCATTCTTTTAAATGAAGATCTTACTATTTTGTAGCTCAGGGCAATGCTTTGACCTTTTCAATATTCCCTAATTAGATTGGCTTCAATTCTGCTTTGCCTCCTGTTTACAGCCTACGCAGCCTCTGGGAAAGGGGCAGAGTGGCCAGCTGTTCACAGTTGAAAATATTTTAAAGGTCAAATAAATAGAGCATTTTAACTGTCTGTTCTACTGAAATGTATTCACCTTTTTCCAGGGAAATCTAAAGGAACAGGAAATATACTCTCCATAGAACAAAGCTGAAATAATGAGATTTTGCTATTTAATTTAAGAAATTTCTCAACTGGCCTAGGTAGATATCTGCACCCTTAGACAAAGGGAGGTATGCTTCTCAAACTACTTCAGCTTGTGCCTTTCTTAGGTCACCCTTCCTCCCACTCGCAATACACTTCTATTTATTACTACAAAAATAAGATAACTCAATAAAATTTAAAGAAAAAAAATCTTAGGCTTCTCTCTGGTAAGACAAATGAAGTGATTGATATATAAATTTTAACAGAGTCAATATTTCAAGAAATTCAAATGTTAGCAACTGGATTGTTCTGATTAACCAAATTTGTAGGTTGAAAAATAATTTTTATGCTTCATTCTTTCTCAATTCTTTAAACACATTTTCCTCATAGTAGAATCTAATGAATCATTTAATGCTACCTTGAAAATTGGGGCAATATTAATATCAACAGTAATTTTCTAGTACTATATTTAGATAATTCACTTTTGGAGTGAATTCCTGAAAGAAATACTAACCTCAAGAGTATAGTCTGCAAGTTTTGTTGTTCTTTCTTTTTTTTTAAACTCAGACAAATAATAAGAAAGCAAGTCTATAACAGTGATATTTCTCTAGTAAATATCCAAAAGCTCGTCACAGATAAATTAATATTCTGATTGGCTTGGTCCCAGATACTTGAGGTTTAACATATTAGAAGAAAACATTGTTACTGTTGCTTAAACTTGAAAACCAAAAATGTGCTTTGGTGTACATGAAATATTCTTCAAGAGATGATGAAAGAATTGGGGCTGTTGTTCAATCAGAAGTGCCATTGCTTATTTTACTGAATGGAGCTTTTAAATTAAATTAAATATTTTATAAGATTTATATATTTTCCAGGATTAAAATTTGCCTTTGTATTAATGTAATACTGTGGAAAACAGGGTTATTTCTGAGTAAAATTAGGTACCTTGCCAGGCTACCTGGATATAAGAATTGCAAGGAGAGAGCTGTTATCTGATATACCTCAGGAAATAATCCTCAGAGAGGCTTGATAACTGTAACTTGAGAAAAGATGTGGGAAGGGAATGGGAAAAGATTTATCTTCTCTCCAAAGCCTGGAGTAGTTGAAAGAACCTAAGGGCATGATGCTGAAGTGTTACACAATCATGCTTCCCTAGGGGGCTCCGATTGATGTTATGGCAAAAACTGCAAGTTAATAACTTTCATCAGGGTTACCAGTTTGTATGAGGGGGGAGAATAGAACAACCTGGAGAAGTCCCACAAAAATCCTGCTATTACATAGTTATAGAAGCTCCAGGGAAACATTGGCATACAAAAAACTACTGCTAGAAATAAAACATCATCAGGAGTGTCAGGAGTCATGCACACAAGAGAGAACTACTGTGACTTTGTCTAGAAGAGGGCCTGCTCTGAGACAGCCAAGTATGTAAATTTTAGTGATAGTGTCCAAAAGTCACCTGACCTGGGTTCTTGGGGCCATTCACCAAGGGTAAAAATTGTCATTGAGATAGCGCAGGTCTTCTAAGATCAGCATGATCAAAGACTTGATAAGCTTTGCCTTGGAAATGATAGTAATTGATGACTACTCTGTTTCTAGACATGTCATGCAATAAGAAAGAGGAGATAGCAAAAAAGCTCTTATAAACTCTTCACCCATGGATAAGTAGCATCCATTTGCTTAAAATACTAGATTCCATTTTTATGCCTTTCTGACACTTCAGTGTTAAGCAAGGATTCTCTGGACATAATCCTTTATTGGGAACTTTATCAATAATCTTAACAAGGACACATTTCCTTTCAAATGTGATAGAAATGCAGTTGAGATTAAGCAATTCCAGACTATAGCTTAATTCCCACAGTGAGGTACTGGGAAGATTTAATGCAACCCTGAAGGGAATAATTAAGCATGTGGATAATCATGCTAATAATTTAGTTCTCATTTCTGTTATTTACATGTAGAGAGGTGTCTTAGGAATTATTTCATGTTTTATAATTCAGAATTATACATGGGAGGAAAGGGGAGTCCTTTTAACTCAATAACTAGATTATTGATACTAGAACAGAATACTAAATTTTAGAGTCAGATAATTGTGTGGCTATATAATATATAGTATATATTATTTTAAGGTAAATGATTTTAAGTATCAAGTTGATAATAATTCATATAACCTCTTAGAGATGTCCGACATGGTTTATTTAAACAATCCTCTGTGGGTTATATACTATTTAAAATTTCTAAGATTAGGGAGTTCCCGCCATGGCACAGTGGTTAATGAATCCGACTAGGAACCATGAGGTTGTGGGTTCGGTCCCTGGCCTTGCTCAGTGGGTTAACGATCTGGCATTGCCATGAGCTGTGGTGTAGGCTGCAGACACGGCTCGGATCCAGTGTTGCTGTGGCTCTGGCGTAGGCTGGCAGCTACAGCTCCGATTAGACCCCTAGCCTGGGAACCTCCACATGCCACGGGAGCAGCCCTAGAAAAGGCAAAAAAAAAAAAAAAAAAGACAAAAAAAAAAACAAACAAAATAAAATTTCTAAGATTAATACATATTAACTGAAAATTATGCTATATATAAAAAGATGCACAATTGTATATATAGCATTATTTATATATATATATATATATAGTTTACATATACTATACCATCAGATTAATATTAATACCAAATGTCAACTTGTTTTCAAATACTATAGAATTTAGTTAGGGTGAATTCTTAGTATCAGACAAATGAAAACAAAATTAAAGGCAAAAACAATTGGTACATATTTTTGTGTATTAAAAATGGCTGTTGAAATGAGAAAGTTGAAGATGAGAAACATACAAAAATACTACACTTTACTAGAAGGAAGGGAAAATTTCAGAGTATAATATGCTAATAATACAGTAAGTTAAACATTAAAGACCAATGGAAAAAATGTGCCTTTTGGAGGAAAACAAAAGTATGGAAGTTTACTAGCAAACTAAAGGCCATAAATTTATAAAACAATAATTAAAGTTGTTGAAAGAGGGATGGATGATATCGTTGCCATTATATAAATGTAAATTGAGGATTAGGATTACTAGAGAGATGTACCTATGATTTCAAACTAGCTAGATTGAAATTTTTTGTTTTGTTTTGTGTTTTGGGCTGAATGTGCGGCATATGGAAGGTCCCAGGCTAGGGGTCGAATTGGAGCTGCAGCTGCCAGCCTACTCCACAGCTGCAGCAATTTGGGATCCAAGCAAAGTCTGTTCTGTGACCTATACCACAGCTCACAGCAACACTGGGTCCTTAACCCACCGAGCAAGACCAGGGACTGAACTCATATCCTCATGGATACTAGTTGGGCTCTGACTGCTGAAAAACAATGGGAAGTTCCTAGATTGAAAGTCTTAATGCAGTTTCTCTTGAATAAGTCACCAGAGAAATCCCAAATAGCATATGTAAATTAAGCTAAATTTATTCTTCTTAAATGTTAGGAAAAAAACAGAATTACCTAAGGCTTCTTAAAAATATATACTTAGTGAGCTCTATCACTACAGATGCTGATTTTGTGGGTCCGTTAAGGAGACAAGCATTACAATTTTTAACAAAACTCCTGGTCATCATAATGGAGGGGTTCCAACTACAAAATTACAGACACATTAGAAAGCTCAGAAAGTCTGTTCTTTTTTTTTTTTCTTTTTGTCTTTTTAGGGCCATGCCCATGGCATATGGAGGTTTCCAGGCTAGGGGTCAAATGAGAGCTGTAGCCGCTGGACTACACCACAGCCATAGCAACACCAGATCAAGCCACATCTGTGACCCACACCACAGCTCATGGCAATGCCAGATCCTTAACCCACTGAGTGAGGCCAGGGATTGAACCTGTGTCCTCATGGTTACTAGTCAGATTTGTTTCCACTGAGCCATGGCAGGAACTCCAGAGTTTTGTTTCTGATTCACCACCAGATCAGATGGCTGGAGACACCCCAAATCAAGGGACAGAAAAGTCATTGGAGTTCTTGTTCATCACCTAGAAGGATAATTCCTGAAATATTGAAAGCAGTATGACTCCAGTAGTAGTTCCCTGTACTATAGAGTAAATCCTTGTTGTTTATCTATTTTAGGCATAGCAGTTTGTATCTGTTAATCCTTCCCTTTCACTCTCTCCTTTGGAAACCATAGGTTTGTTTTCTATGTTTGTGAGCCTGTTTCTATTTTATACATAGATTCATTTGTTTGTTTTTTTAGATTCCACACATCAGCAATATCATATAAATTTGTCTTTTTCTGACTTATTTCATTAGTCATAATATTCTCTTGGTCATTCCATGTTCCTACAATTGTCAACATTTCATTCTTTTTTATGGTTGAGTCCATTGTGTGTGTGTATGTATACCATATCTTAATCTGTTGATGGGCACTTGAATTGTTTCCAAGACTTGATTATTCTAAGTAGTCCTGCTATGAACACTATGGGCATGTATCTTTTCAATCATATGGTAACTCTTCTTCAAGTTTTTTAAGGAATCTCCATACTCTTTACCATAGTGGCTGCACTGGTTGACATTTCCACCATCAGTGTAGGAGGGTACCCTCCTCTCCACACTCTTTCTGGCGTTTTTCTTTTTTTTCTTTTTCTTTTTTTTTTTGTTTTAGCTTTTTAGACCTGTACCTGCAGCATATGGAATTTGCCAGGCTAGGAGCTGAATTGGAGCTACAGCTGCCAGCCTACACCACTGCCACAGCAGTGTGGGATCTGAGCCACGTCTGCGACCTACACCACAGTTCACGGCAACACCGGCTCCTTGACCTACTGAGCGAGGCCAGGGATCAAACCCACATCCAAATTGATACCAGTAGGGTCATTTCTGCTGTGCCACAGTGGAAACTCCTCCACCATTTATTATTTGTAGACTTTTTGATGATAGCCATTCTAACTGGTCTGAGGTGATATCTCATTGTTTTGATACTCATTTTTATGATAATTAGTGATGGTGAACATCTTTTCATATGCCTGTTGGACATCTGCATGTCATCTTTTAGAAAAATTTCTCTTTTTAATTTATTTTTTATTGTTATTTCCCCCAACACATTTTCTTTTCCACTATACAGCATGGGGACCCAGTTATACATGCATGTATACATAATTTTTTCTCCAATTGTCATGCTCCGGTGTAAGTATCTACACATACTTCTCAGTGCTACACAGCAGGATCTCATTGTTAATCCATTCCAAAGGCAATAGTTTGCATCTGTAAACCCCAAGCTCCAAATCCCTTCCACTCCCACCCCCTCTCCCTGGGCAACCACAAGTCTATTCTCCAAGTCCATGATTTTCTTTTCTGTTGAAAGGTTCATTTGTGCTGTATATTAGATACCAGATATGAGTGATACCATACAATATTTGTTTTTCTCTTTCGGACTGACTTCACTCAGGATGAGAGTCTCTAGTTCCATCCATGGTGCTGCAAATGGCATTATGTCATTCTTTTTATGGCTGAGTAGTATTCCATTGTGTATATATACCACCTCTTCCTAATCCAATCATCTGTCACTGGACACTTGGGTTGTTTCCATGTCTTGGCTATTGTAAATAGAGCTGCAGTGAACATGTGGATGCATGTGCCTTTTTCAAGGAAAGTTTTGTCTGGATATATGCCCAAGAGTGGGATTGCTGGGTCATATGGTGGTTCTATGTATAGATTTCTAAGGAACCTCCATACTGTTCTCCATAGTGGTTGTACCAGCTTCCATTCCCACCAACAGTGCAGGAGGATTCCCTTTTCTCCACACCCCCTCCAGCATTTGTTATTTGTGGACTTATTAATGACGGCCATTCTGACCAGTGTGAGGTGGTACCTCATGGCAGTTTTGATTTGCATTTCTCTAATAATTAGTGATGTTGAGCATTTTTACATGTGCTTGTTGGCCATCTGTATATCTTCCCTGGAGAAATGTCTATTCGGGTCTTTTGACCATTTTTCCATTGGGTCGTTGGCTTTTTTGCTGCTGAGTTGTATAAGTTGCTTGTATATTCTAGAGATTAAGCCCTTGTCAGTTGCATCATTTGAAACTATTTTCTCCCATTCTGTAAGTTGTCTTTTTGGTTTCTTTTTGGTTTCCTTTGCTGCGTAAAAGCTTGTCAGTTTGATTAGGTCCCACTGGTTTATTTTTGTTTTTATTTCTGTTTCTTTGGGAGACTGACCTGAAAAAACATTTGTAAGGTGGATGTCAGAGAATGTTTTGCCTATGTTCTCTTCCAGGAGTTTGATGGTGTCTTGTCTTATATTTAAGTCTTTAAGCCATTTTGAGTTTATTTTCATGCATGGTGCGAGGGTGTGTTGTAGTTTCATTGATTTGCATGCAGCTGTCCAGGTTTCCCAGCAATGCTTGATGAATAGACTTTCTTTTTTCCCATATTATGTTCTTGCCTCCTTTGTCAAAGATTAATTGACCATAGGTTTCAGGGTTTATTTCTGTGTTTCTATTAAGGTCTTCTCATTTTTTGATTGTGTTGTTTATTTTTTTGATATGAGTTGTTGTATATATTTGTCATTCATATAATTTGCACATACTTTCTCCTATTCCATAGGTTCTCCTTTGATTTTGTTAATGGTTTCTTTTGCTGTTTAAAAGCTTTTAAGTTTTACTAGGTACTATTTATTTTAGCTTTTGTTTCTTTGTCCTTAGGAGACCTAGCTAAGAAAATATTGCTATTATTTATGTTAAAGAATGTTTCACCTATGTTCTCTTCTAGAAATTTTATGTCATATCTTACATTTAGGTCTTTAAATGTCTTTAAATGATTTTCACATCATATGTATATGATATGATAGAATGTTGTAAATTCATTACTTTTGTGTAGCTTTTTCCCAGCAACACTTATTGAAGAGGCTATCTTTTCTCCATTATATATTCCTCTCTCCTATTGTTGTAGATTATGTGACATAGGTTTATTTCTGGGCTGTCTTATCTGTTCCATTGATCTGTTTTTTTGTGTCAGTACCATGCTGTTTTGATTACTGTTGTTATGTATTATAGTCTGAGGTCTCGGAGGGTGATACCTCCAGATTTGTTCTTTTTTCTCAAGATTGCTTTGGTGATTTGGGGTCTTTTGTGGTTACATATGAATTTGAGGGTTATTCTATGTCTGTGAAAAATGTCATGAGTGCTTTTGTTAGGGGTTGCATTAAATTTGTAGATTTCTTTGGGCATTATGGCCTTTTTAAAAGTATTAATTCTTCCAATCCTAGAGCTCAGTATATCTTTTTATTTCTTTGTATCATCTTCAATTTCCTTCATTGGTGTTTTAATGTTTTCAGAGTTTAGGTCTTTTATCTTCTTGGTTAAGTTTATTCCTAAGCATTTTAATTTTTGATGTGATTTTTGTTTCCTCTGAGTATTGCTATCCTGTTTCCTTGTCATTTTTGCATGAAATGTCTTTTTGCATCCCCTAATTTTTGGTCTGTGTGTTTTTAGCTCTGAAGTGAGTCTCTTGGAGACAGCTTATTGAAGGGTCTTGTTTTTTTTTTAATTCAATCAATCATCCTATGTCTTTGATTGGAGTATTTAGTCCATTGATATTTAAAGTCATTATGGGTAGGCATATACTTAATTGCCATTACTTGTTTTCTGGTTGTTTTTATAGTTATTTTCATTTCTTTTTCCCTACTGTTTCTGTTTTATAATTGTCTTTTATAGTATGCTTGTATTCCTTTATTTTTTCAGTTTTTGATGTGAGGTTCATATATGTGGCCCTATGACAATATCTGCTTGTTTTGAACTGGTAGTTCAATTCAAACACATTGTAAAAGATTGGCATTTTTTTACTCCCTTTCCCCTCATTATGTTTTTTTTTTTTTTTTTTTGATGATAGGGGTAAGTGACTAAAAGATACAAACTAGTACGTATAAAATAGATAAGAAACAAGGGTAGATTGTATAGCACAGGCAAATTATAGTCTTTATACTATAATAACATAATGGAGTAATCTAAAAATACTGAATTAGGAGTTCCCATCATGGCCCAGCAAAAACAAATCTGACCAGGAACCATGAGGTTGCAGGTTTGATTCCTGGCCTCACTCAGTGGGTTAAGGATCTGGCATACAGTGAGCTATGGTGTAGGTTGCAGATGCACCTAGGATATGATGTTGCTGAGGCATAGACTGGTGGCTACAGCTCCAATTAGACCCCTAGCATTGGAACCTTCATATGCCGTAGGTGTGGGCCTAAAAAGACAAAAAGACAAAATAAATAAATAATTAAAATAAAAATACTGAATTACTATGCTATATACCTGAAGCTAATATAATATTGTAAATGACTATATTTAGTAAAAAAATAATAAAATTTGCCATTGTAATACAAAAGAGTATTCTACAGCAATAGCTATGCCAGAAGCAGTATATGTTAGGAAAACAGAAGATTCTGGAATGTCCTTTAGTAAAAGGAAAATTCAAAATATTACAAATAAAGAATATATAAGTTCACCCAGTACATAGTTTCTTTCAATAATCTTGATAAGAAATTATAATTATTATTTTTTAATTTTCCCTTCTGCAAATTTATAGCTCTGTATTCTTATTGGCTACTTCTTTTACAAAGAAAATAGAATGGAAATAGATATGTATATATATATGAGAGCATTTAGTTGTGTTCATAAGAATTTTTGAGCAAGCCTACTGGGCAATGAACAATTGTTGGCAAACAACATCTTATATTTCACTTGACTTAATATTTCCTATATATTAAAATTCTATCATTTTATATTTTTAAGTTTTTTTATTACTAAAATGAATTTATCACATCTGTAGTTTTTTAATGATCATAACAATCTGATTTCACAGGATTTCCATCCCACAGCCCAGGCACATCTCCCCACCCCGCAAACTGTCTCCTCCAGAGACCATAAGTTTTTCAATGTCTGTGAGTCAGTATCTGTTCTTCAAAGTTGTCTTTCCTTTTTTCAGATTCTATGTGTCAGTGAAAACATTTGATGTTGGTGGCTCATTGTATGGCTGACTTCACTAAGCATGATAATTTTAGGTCCATCCATGTTGCTAAAAATGCTGGTATTTCATTCCTTTAAATGGCTGAGTAATAGTCCATTGTGTACATGTACCACATCTTCTGGATCCACTCCCCTGTCGATGGACATTTAGGTTGTTTCCATGTCTTGGCTATTGTAAATAGCGCTGCAATGAACATTGGAGTACATGTGTCTTTGCAAGTCATGGTTTTCTCTGGATAGATGCCCAAAAGTGGGATTGCTGGATCAAATGGTAGTTCTATTTTTAGTTTTCTGAGGAATCTCCATACTGTTTTCCACAGTGGTTGCACCAATTTACAATCCCACCAACAGTGTACTAGGGTTCTTTCTCGTCCACCTCCTCTCCAGCACATCTTGTTTGTAGACTTTTGGATGATGGCCATTCTGTCTGGTGTAAGGTGGTACCTCAGAGTGGTTTTGATTTGCATTTCTCTAATAATGAGTAATGTTGAACATCTTTTCATGTGTTTTTTTGCCATCTGTATGTCTTCTTTGGAGAACTGTCTGTTGCGATCTTCTGCCCATTTTGTGATGGGGTTGTTTGGTTTTTTTTTTTTTTTTTGGGTATGGAGCTGCAGAAGGTGTTTGTAAATTTTGGAGATTAATCCCTTGTCAGTTGATTCACTTGCAAAGATATTCTCCCATTCTGTAGGTTGTCTTTTCGTTTCGTTTAGGGTTGCCTTTGCTGTGCAGAAACTTTGAAGTTTGATTAGGTCCCATTTGTTTTTGTTTTTATTGTCAATATTCTAAGCATTGGATCTGAGAAGATGGTGCTGTTATGTCAGAGAGTGTTTGGCCTATGTTTTCCTCTAAGAGTTTTATAGTGTCTGGTCTTATATCTAGGTCTTTAACCCATTTTCAGTTTATGTTTGTGTATGGTGTTAGGGAGTGTTCTAAGTTCATTCTGTTACAGGTGGCTGTCCGGTTTTCCCAGCACCAATTACTGAACAAGCTGTCCTTTCTCCATTGTATATTCTTGCCTCCTTTGTCATAGATTAGTTGGCTGTAGGTGCGTGGGTTTAATTCTGGGCTTTCTATCCTGTGCCACGGATCTATATGTCTGTCTTTGTGCCAGTACCATACAGTTTTGATGATTGTTGCTTTGTAGTGTAGTCTGAAGTCTGGGAGCCTGATGCCTCCAGCTCCATTTTTCTTTTTCAGGATGTCATTGGCTATTCTGGTCTGTTTTGCTTCCAAACAAACTTTAAAATATTTTGTTCAAGTTCTGTGAAAAATGCCCTTGGTAATTTGATAGGGATTGCATTGAACCTGTAGATTGCCTTGGGTAGTATAGCCATTTTGATAATGTTGACTCTTCCAATCCACGAGCATGGTATATCTTTCCATCTATTTGTGTCACCTTTGATTTCTTTCATCAGTGGCTTGTAGTTTTCAGCGTATAGATCTTTTGTCTCTTTAGGTAGGTTTACTCCTAGGTATTTTATTCTTTTAGATGCGATGGGAAATGGAATTGTTTCCCTAATTTCTCTTTCTGATCTTTCATTGTTAGTGTATAGACATGCCGTCAATTTCTGTGTATTAATTTTGTAACCTGTGACGTTGCCAAATTCATGGATGAGCTCTAACAGTTTTCTGGTAGAGTCTTTAGGATTCTCTAGGTATAGTATCATGTCATCTGCAAATAGCGATAGTTTTACTTCTTCCTTTCCAATTTGGATTCCTTTTATTTCTTTTACTTCTCTGATTTCTGTAGCTGGGGCTTCCAAAACCATGTTGAAGAGTAGTGGTGAGAGCAGACATCCTTGTCTCATTCCTGATTTCAGTGGGAATTCTTTCAGCTTTTCACCATTGAGAATGATGTTAGCTCTGGGTTTGTCATATATGGCCTTTATTATGCTGAGGTGGGTTCCTGCTATGCCCACTTTCTGAAGAATTGTTATCAGAAATGGGTGTTGGATTTGGTCAAAGGCTTTTTCTGAGTCTATTGAGAGGATCATATGGTTTTTCATCTTCAGTTTGTTAATGTGGTGTATCACACTGATGGATTTGAGGATATTGAAGAACTCTTGCATCCCTGGGATAAATCCCACTTGATCATGATGTACAATCCTTTTAATGTATATTTGGATTCAGTTTGCTAGTATTTTGTTGAGGATTTTTGCATTGATGTTCATCAGCGAAATTGGCCTGTAGTTTTCTTTTTTGGTGGTATCTTTGTCTGGTTTTGGTACCAGGGTGATGGTGGCCTCATAGAATGAGTTTGGGAGTATCCCTTCCTCTAAAATTTTTTGAAATACTTTTCAGAAAGATAGGTGTTAGCTCTTCTCTAAATGTTTGACAGAATTCGCCTGTGAAGCCATCTGGTCATGGACTTTTGTTTGTTGGAAGTTTTTTAATCACACTTTCAATTTCAGTTCTTGTGATGGGTCCATTCATCTTTTTCTATTTCATCTCGGTTTAGTCTTCGAAGATTATACTTTTCTAAGAATTTGTCAATTTCTTCTAGGTTTTCTGTTTTATTGGCGTATAGTTGCATATACTAGTCTCTTATGGTCCTTTGTATTTCTGTTTGATGTCCGTTGTTACTTTTCCTTTTTCATTTCTAATTTTATTGATTTGAGTCCTCTCTCTTTTTTTTCTTGATAAGTCTGGCTAGGCGTTTATCAATTTTGTTGATCTTTTCAAAGAACCAGCTTTTCATTTCATTGGTCTTTTCTATGGTTTTCTTTGTTTCTCTTTCATTGATTTCTGCTCTGATCTTTATGATTTCTTTCCTTCTACTAACTTTAGGTCTTGTCTGTTCTTCTCTCTCAAGCTGCTTTAGATGTAAAGTTAGCTTGTTTATTTGGGCTTTTTCTTGTTCCCTGAGGTGGGCTGGTATTGCTATAAACTTTCCTCTTAGAATGGCTTTTGTTGCATCCCATAGGTTTTGGAGTGTTGCATCTTTGTTGTCATTTGCCTCTAGGTATGTTTTAATTTCCTCTTTGATTTCTTTAGTGATCTATTGGTTGTTTAGTAGCATGTTGTTGAGTCTCCACGTGTTTGTGTTTTTTGCAATTTTCCTCTTGTTGTTGGTTTCCAGTCCTATAGTGTTGTGGTCAGAAAAGGTGCTTGATATGGTTCAAATTTCCTTAAAGTTACCAAGGTTGGGTTTGTAGCCCAGGATGTGATCAATCTTAGAGAATGTTCCATGTGCACTTGAGAAGAATGTGTATTCTGTTTCTTTTGGATGGAATGTCCTATAAATATCTATTAAGTCCATCTGGTTTAATGCTTCATTCAGGGCCTGTGTTTCCTTATGGATTTTCTGTCTGGTTGATCTGTCCATTGCTGTGAGTGGGGTGTTAAAGTCCCCCAGCATTATTGTGTTATTTTTGATTTGTCCTTTTAAGGTTGTTAGCAGTTGCCTTCTACATTGTGGTGAACCTATGTTGGGTGCGAAGATATTTAAAACTGTTATATCTTCTTCTTGGATTGATCCTTTGATCATTATGTAATGTCCTTCTTTGTCCCTTAAAATATTCTTCATTTTAAAGTATTTTGTCTGATATGAGTATTGCGACTCCAGTGTTCTTTTCGTCCCCGTTTGCATGAAATCTTTTCTCCCATCCTCTCACTTTCAGTTTGTATGTGTCCCTAGAAGTGAAGTGGGTCTCTTGAAGACAGCATATATATGGGTCTTGTTTTTGTATCCATTCAGCCAGTCTGTGTCTTTTGGTTGGGGCGTTTAGTCCATTAACATTTTAGGTAATTATTGATATGTATGTTCTTACTGCCATTTTATTAATTGCTTTGGATTTATTTTTGTTGCTCTTTTTTCTTCACTTCTTCTTTTGTTCTCTCCTCTTGTGGTTTGATGACTATCTTTAGTGTTGTATTTGAGTTGATTTTTCACATTTGTTTTGTGTATCAATTGTAGATTTTTGGTTTTCAGGTATTCTGAAGTTTTGATATAAGGGTCTATATGTATATGAGATTAAGTTGTTGGTCTCTTAATTGCAAGTTCATCTCCAGTGTCCTGCATTTGTACCCACCTCTTCTCATGATTTCTGATGTTGGTAGTATAATTGTGCATGGATGATTTCGTATCTTTACTGTATATATAAGCCTTTACTGGTGAGCCTTGTCATTTGTGGCATTGTTGTTCCCTGTTGCTGTCTTTTCTGTTCTGCCTAGAGAAGTTCCTTTAGTATTTGTCATAAGGCTGGTTTAGTGTTGCTGAATTCTCTCAGCTTTTGCTTATCTGTGAAGGTTTTGATTTCTCCTTCAAATCTGAATGAGAGTCTTGCTGGGTAGAGTAAACTTGGTTGGAGGTTTTTTTCTTTCATCATGTTAAGTACATCATGCCACTCCCTTCTGGCCTGCAGAGTTTCTGCCAAAAAATCTGCCAGTAACCTTTTCGGGGTTCCCTTGTATGTTATTTGTTTCTTTTCCCTAGCTGCTTTCAAGATTTTCCCTGTCTTTAATTTTGGTCAGTTTGATTGATATGTGTCTTGGTGTATTCCTCCTTGGGTTTATTTTATATGGTACTCGTTGTGCTTCCTGGATTTGAGTGGGTGGTTCCTTTCCCATGTTAGGGAAGTTTTTGGCTATTATCTCTTGGAATATTTTTTTCTGTCCCCTTCTCTCTCTCTCCTCCTTCTGGCACCCCTATAATATGGATGTTGGTGCGTTTCACATTGTCCCAGAGTTCTCTGAGACTCTCTTCATTTGTTTTCAATCTTTTTTCTGTTCTGCATTCATTATTTCCACTAATCTGTCCTCCACCTCGCTTATTCGTTCTCCTGCCTCCTGTATTCTGCTGTTAGCTGCTTTTAGTGAGTTTTTTCTTTCAGTTATTGTATTTTGCATCTCTTCTTGTTTAAGGTTTATATCTTGTATCTCTTTGCTCAGAGTTTCCTGTAAGTTATCCATCTTTGCCTCCAGTTTATGTCCAATGTCTTGCATCATCTTCAGCATCAACAGTCTGAAGTCTTTTTCCTGGAGGCTGAGACTCTCCTCATCACTTATCTGATTTTCTGGGGGTTTTTCCCTTCTCCCTCATCTGAGTTATAGTTCTGTCTTTTCCTGTTTATAGGTTTTTGGTCTGGTGACCTTTTTTACAGATAATAGAGTTGTAGCCTCTCTTACTTCTGGTGTCTGCCCCCTTATTGCTGAAGTCGGTATGGGGGGCTTGCTGTAGGCTTCCTGATGGGAGGGGCTGATGCCTGCCCACTGGTTGGTGGAGCTGATTCTAATCCCTCTGGTAGGTGGTGCTTAGTCTCTGAATGGGATCAGAGGTGACTGTGTGCCCAAGGGGTCTTTAGGTAGTCTGTTTACAGAGGGTTGGGGCTGTGATCACACTTGGATTGTTGTTTGCCCTGGGGCTTCTCAGTGCTGACTGATGGGTGTGGCCAGATTTTCACAAATAGCCTGCTCCAGGGAATGGTATGCTGCTGAATATTCTTGAGAGCATTGCTTCCAATGTCCTTCCCTACCAACAAGCCACATTCGCCCCTTTTTTCCCAGGAGGTCCTCCAAGAACTGCAGTCACGTTTGACCCAGATTCCTATGGAGACTTTCCTTTGCCCTGGGACCCAGTGCCCATGAATGTCTCTGTGTGCCTTTTAAGGATGGGGGTCTCTGTTTCCCCTAGTCCCGTGGAGCTCCTGTACACAAGTCCCACTGGCCTTCAATGCCAGATGCTCCAGGGGCTCTTTCTCCCAGTTCCAGATCCCCACACGTGGGAGTTTAATGCTGGGCTCTGAACTCTCACTCCTATAGGTGAGTCTCTGTGAACCAGTTACTTTCCAGTCTGTGAGGCTTCCCACCTGGGAGGTATGGGGTTGTTTATATCACATAATTGCCCCTCCTACCTCTTGATGTGGCCTCCTCTTTTTCTTCTGGAGTAGGATATCCTTTTTAAGGTTTCTGGTCCATTTGCTTGAAAATTGCTGAGCCTTTAGTTGTGAATTTTGTTGTTTTTAGGAGAGAAGTTGAGCTCCAGTCCTTCTATTCTGCTATCTTAATCCCATCTCCAAAATATGATCATTTTAATCTTGGTAAGAAGTTAAATTTAACAACTAAAGTTTAATATCTTATGTCTGATAAAATAGAGACCATTATACTTTGGAAGTAGCTGAAAATAGAGTTTTTAGGTTCAGAAACAGTGTTAGAAGAAGTAGAACTGGAAATAGTTCAAGCATACCAGAAATGGAAAAGTTGAATATAAATATAAGATTTGCTAGTGATAAAAATTTAAACCATGAAAATCATAAGAGATAAAGCATGTAGATATTTTAAAAATTGCTTCTAATGCTTACACAAAAAAAGAGTAAAAATATTGGGCATGTCATTTAATTTTATTATTTTCAAGGAAAAATTAAACTTACAATTTAATGTCAACCCTTAATTTTCACTCTGGGAAAAAGCTTAATAATCTGCCTTGTATTCTGTAACCTAGGCCTTTACAGTTCACCTGTTGGAAGATACCTTGTGGAGAAGTTAGTCAAATAGCCTCTAAAATGGGTCCTCTGAAAACGTTTCAGTATGGGCCATAATATAGTGGATAAGAAAAACAAAGATCACAAAATAGTGGATACGAACACCTTTATGAGTCTGGGACTAAAAAAAAAAAAGCTTGAGAGACACATACATGATTAATTTAAAAGTCTTAATATGGTTTCTAAATTAAATAGTAGTCATTATTCTTGCCAAGCAAAAAATCCTCAAAATAAAAATATATGTAGTAAATGTACTATATTTGTTGTACCCTGTTATTGCAACATTGCCATTTATTGAAAGCTTTCCATAAAAACTGATGTATATATCATTGATGCAATTCAGTTAGCATTCCAAACATTCATAAAATTCCCTTATTGTACTTGGAATGCACTTGTAGTGGGAAATTACAGTGTTTTAAAAGTCATTGGTTTTAGGGGTAATCTATTCTTATATGTTTGATTCAGAACAACCTTAATTTATCAGTACAAGTTCAACCCTTAAGGGGCAAAAAAAGAGTTCTTTCAAAGCACTAACTAGTGTAAATTGCATATCTAATTCAAGTGGTCCTGTATTTTACTTTGTTTTTTGATAGGTATATGATATAAACTAAGAATATTCCAAAGTATGATTTATAAAGCCTTTCTAACAACATTCAAGAAATGACAGTCATTCAATTTAGTTATTTCAAGATACATGCACTAAATGATAAATATAAAATGCATCAAGTTAATACTAACTCAATGTTATGTGCAGTAAACATGTTTATAATTAAAATGCATAGCAGCCAATCTCTCAAAAAAGCTTGCTTTCAGAACCATAGTTAAAAATAAGTCTCTGAACTTTATAATATTTCTTATGTAGGTTTTAATATTAAACTTTACTCAGTGACATGCAGTTAATTCAAAAAGGATCTCTGGACCAAGTAAATGTTGATCTGGGTTCCAAGGGCAGGGGTCAATTATGTTTTATTTAGATGTCCTATACTCTTGACTTCTTCCTTACAGATCAGCAGTTATAATAGGCATATTGTGGCTTATAATGCACTTAAAATATATCTTTTAAGACTGTCAGTTAAAAAATTTAAAAAATTCACAATTTATAGATTAAAAGCATAGGCTTTAATTATTGTATTAATTAGTTAACTTGGTAGCACAGTTCTTATGTTAGAGAACTTCTCATATAACTTTTCTTCCCACAATCTTTGTCAGGCACCATGTTCTCTGTAAAATATGATGTACAAAGAGAAGATATTTTATAGACAATTGCTAACCTCTGCATATTTCTGTTTGGTTTCTTTTTCTGATTATGAGAGATCATTGCATTTTAAAATCTTGGGAAAGATACACCAAGTCTCTTTCCAAATCAGTACTTGGAATATCTCTGCATTCAATTTTGCAATGTTTCAAGAATATTCTTTGCTATTTTAAAAAGTAAAATCAGCAGATTTGAGGTAACAGATGTCAGAAATTAGCAAGGCCATTACAGGCTAATTATTTACCAAAACATCATCGTAAAGGCAAAGTATTCAGAAATAATTATGGCTTTCTATATTACTCATTGCAGCCATTAGAAATTTCTTTGAAGCCCTAGAACTAAAGTTTTTTTTTCCCAATCCCTCCTCCTGCCCCACTTAGCATTGAATCATACAGTGAGACACCTGCTTCCAGCTGCCTAGAAGATGAACACACAGAAAATTCTATTCACTTATTATTCTAATGTTTCCTGGAAATCTTTCACTGAGAATTGTTGAGCAATGTATAAAAGCATTATGATAAAAACCAATATACTCCTAAATTACACTGGCTTCTCCCTCAAAATTTAGAAAGCTTCTGTATGTCACCCTTTTCCAAAACACATTTATAATGCAGTTGGGTGTATAAGATTATTAATAAAATTTGAATTTGAGGACCTCAGGATTATAGTGGTTAAAAATTAATGGTCTATACTTTTTAGGCATAATGGCCTAGAGGCAATGGGCCAGCCCTGTATGGAAGAAAGAGCAAGTTCTTACCTTATGGCCAAAAATACATCTCAGCTCCAGGATAGTTCTGGTCTGTTTTATGTTATTATACATATGTTCCATCTCCAATGCAGATTTGATTGATTGACCACTTGGAGTGCCATGCTGAAAAATAATCTTCATCTGTGTCATTGCTCATTAGAAAAGGCTATCATGATTAATTTGTATCTGACATGGATACAGGAAAGGTTAGCAAACTTCCTTGTGCAGGTAATTTGCCATCCCTCCAATAGTAAACATGTTCACAGTTGAAGGTTTGCTGTTAGAGAAAGAGGAGGACCACTGGGGTAAACAAGGGAATAGTCAAGAGTGGAGGGCAAAAAGAAAACAAGCAATTTAAAATCATAAACTTTATTCGCCATATCCCCTTCAAAATTTAACAATGCTTCTTCCCAACTACTTCATGTGAACAGATCCTATATTTTGGAAAAAATGTATTTCAAAAATTTAGTTAGGAAAAATAAAAAGAAAAATACACTTAGTAGTTGAATGTATTTTGTATGTTTTTTAACCAGTCAATTGTTGTTAAGCTAAAATATTAAGAAAAACTAAAAATAAATATGCATACAGAACCAGTCAATAACCTCTTCATACCATTTAACTTTATTTGTATGTATTATTGCCCACATTAAAAAAACTAACCTTGTGCTATTTAAAATTTAGAAATGTACACTAGACTTCTGTGAACTCTGAGAATACAGGATTACTTCTATAGAAAGCAGAACTTGATTGTGGTAAAAACCTTGTCTGCCTAGGGTAAAAATTCACACTAGAGATTATCCAAATTGGCCACAGTTTAGTGAACATATGTCGTCTTGCAAAGCTGATTTTTTTCCTCCCCTAACATAACCAAAGGAGCACAAAAATAGATGGCAGGAGAAGGGATATACAACAGATTTTATTATCACTGGTCAGACAGTAGCAGCTGTCACATGAAGCTAGGACTGCCAAGCAGAAAAATATAGATATGAGCTTTTTCTTCACTTGTAACTATAGATACATGATTTCTCAATGAAAAACAAAACTTTCTCTATTTTAGATATGTTTCTATAAAGTCTAATCACCTTTTCCATTCTGCATTTTACTGCTAGTCCTTAGCCAGAAGAATAAGGCAAGAAAAATAAAATATTAAGGATTAATAAAATGAACAAGTAAAACTACCATTATTTTCAGTTATTAATACTTAAATATAAATAAAAGAATCCAAGATAAAATACTATAGTTAATAAGAGTGTTTATCAAGATTGCTTGATTTAAAATCAACATCTAAAAATTATTTCCAGAGTTCCTATCATGGCTCAGTGGAAATGAATCTGACTAGCATCCATGAGGGTACAGTGGCCTCACTCAGTGGGTTAAGGATCTGGCATTGCGGTGAGCTGTGGTGTAGGTCAGAGGTTACAGCTCCCATTTTACCCCTAGCCTGGGAGTGTCCATATGCCATGGATGTGGCCCTAAAAGAAGACAAAAAAAATATTTTCTATATCCCAGCAAAAATCACTGGAAAATGAAAATTTTAAGAGAGAAAATTTACTGTAGCTTCAAAATGTATAATGCTTAGGAATAAACCTTCTAAAGGCTATGTAAGATTTTTATAGAAAAAATTAGAAAAAGAAGTTATAAAGAGATATTAAGATAAACTTAAATAAACTGAGCATTATGCCACATTTATAGATTGGAATGTAAATAATAACAAAATCAATCTCTAGATGTAATGTCAATGCCAATCTCAAAGTCCCGAAAGAAAATTTCATGACCTTGAAAATTTTATTTGCAAATTCATGTGTATATTCAGTGTGTTAAAAAAACAGATATTATTTGATGAGGAAGAACTAATTAGGCTTCTAAAAATTAAAAAAATTAGAATGATTACTAGATCTGATAAAAATTCAGCAAAGTAGAAGGATACAAGATTATCATTTGGAAATAAGTTGCATTTCTGTATACGAAAAATGAAATAGCAGAAGGGGAATATAAAAAGACAATACCTTTTAAAATTGCATCCAAAAAAACCCCTGGAAATAAACCTGATCAAGGAGGTGAAAGACATATTCTGAGAACTATAAAACATCAAAAAAGCAAATAAAAGTGGATTCAAAGAATTGAAAGATAGCCCATGCTCTTGGATTGGAAGAATATTATTAAAATGGCACTACCAAAAGCAATCTATAGCTTTAATGCAATCCATATAAAATTACCTATTACATTTTTTCACAGAACTAGAACAAATAATCCAAAAATATATACAGAATCATAAAAGACCCAGAATTCCCAAGGCAATCCTGAGGGAAAAAAACAAAGCAGAAAGGACAACTCTCCCAGACCTCAGACAGCACTATCAAACTATAGTAATCAAAACAGTATGGTATTGGTACAAAAAACAGACCTATATATCAATGTAATGGAGGAGAGAGCCCATAAATAAATCCACACACCTATAGTCAATTAATCTTCCACAAAGGAGGGAAGAATATAAAATGGGAAAAAAAGTCATTTCAGCAAGTGATGCTAGGAAAATTGGACAGCTGATGTAAATCGAAATTAGAACACACCTTCACACCATGCAGAAGAATAAACTCAAAATGGCTTGAAGACTAAAACATGAGACATGACACTATAAAACTCCTAGAAGAGAACATTAGCAAAACATTCTCTGATATAAATTATACAAATGTTTTATTAGGTCAATCTCCCAAGGCAAGATAAATAAAAATAAAGAAATGAGAATTAATCAAACTTAACAAGCTTTTGAACAGCAAAGGGAACCATAAACAAATGAAAAGACAACCTACAGAATGGGAGAAAATATTTGCAAATGATCCAACCGACAAAGGCTTAACCTCCAAAATATACAAACAGCTCATACAACTCAATAACAACAACAACAACAACAACAACAACAACAAAAAACAATCGAAAAATGGGCAGATGATCCAAATAGATATTTCTTCAAATAAGATATATACATGTCCAGTAGGCACATGAAAAGATCCTCAACATCATTAATTATTAGAGATATGTAAGGACTTGGTTGAACTCAACAGCACCATCAATCAACTGAATCTGTCATCTATAGACTATTTCTTCCAACCATACATGTTCTTTTTGAGTTCAATGGAACAGATGCCAAAATATAACACATTCTGGGCTACAGAACACTTTAGCATATTTAAAAGAATAGAAATCATGCAATGTTTGCTCTCAGAACACAATGGTGAGAAACTTTTTTTCTTTCCCATTAAGATCAGGAAAAAGGCAAGAATGTCTCCTTTCACCATTTCTTTTCAACATCATACTGAAGTCCCAGCTAATACAATAAGACAAGAAGAGGGAATAAAAGGTACAAAAATGAGAAGGAAATAATGCTGTCTTTACAGGTGATATGATAATTTATGTAGAAAATCTAAAGAATTGACAAAAAAAATCCTGAAACTAATAAGAAAGTATAGCAAGGTTGCATAATACTAGGTTAATAGACAAAAGCCAAACACTTTCTGTCATGGTGTGAATGTTTATATTCTACCAAAACTCACATATCCAAATTCCAACCCCTAAGGTAATGGTATTAGGAGGTGGGGGCTTTTGGAGGTGATTAGGTCATAAGGACAGAGCTGTCATGAATGAGATTGGTGTCTTAAAAATAAGGCTCCACATAGTTTGCTTGTCCCTTCTGCCATGTAAGGCTATAACAAGAAGTTTGCAAACCAGAGAGGGCCCTCACCCTCATCAGGGAAGGCTGGCACCATGATCTTGGACTTCCAGTATCTAGAGCTATGAGAAATGAATTTCTGGTTTTTATAATCCATCAAGTCTGTGATATTCTGCTATAGCTGTCCTACAGGCTAAGATAATTTCATAAATATCAGCAATGAACAAGTGGAATTTGAAATTAAAAACACAATACCATTTACATTATCACCCCAAATTTTAAATATTTAGATGTAAGTCTAATAAAATATGTATAAGAGCTATATGAAAGAAACAATAAAAACTCTTATGATGAAATAAAAGAAAAAATAAATGAAAAATATTCCATGTTCATAGATAGGAAGATAATACTGTAAAGATATCAATTCTTCCCAACTTGATCTATACATTCAATGCAAACCTAACCCAACTCCAAACAAGTTATTCTGTGCATATTGAAAAATAGATTCTAAGGTATATATGAAGTGGCAAAAGGTTATGAGTAGTGAATACAACATTGAAATAAAAGAACAAAGTTGGAATACTAACACTACCGACTTCAAGACTTACTATAAAGCTACAATATTCAAGATAGTGTAGGATTGGTGAGAGAATAGACAAATAGGTCAGGGGGACAAAATAGAGAACCCAGAAATAGACCTCTATAAGAATAGTCAATTGCTTTTTGACAAAAGAGAAAAGGCAATACAATGGATCAAAAATAGTTTTTTTTCAATAAAACAAATGGATATCCACATGTGAAAAATAAAAAAAGAGTCTGGACACAGACCACAAACCTTTCACAAAAATGAACTCAAAATGGATTATATATCTAAATGTAAAATCCAAAATTATGAAATTCCTGGAAAATAAATATAGATGACCTTGGTCTTTTATTTTTTATTATTATTTTCTTCTTTTTATGGCCACACCTGTAGCAAATGGAATTTCCCATGCTAGAAGCCAGGGATCGAGCCCACATCCTTACAGAGACTACATCAGGTCCATAACCTGCTGAGCCACAATGGGAACTCATCCTTGGCTTTTAAAATGACTTTTTAGTATTATACTAAAACAGCTCAATCCATAAAAGAAATAATTAATCGTTGCACTTAATTAAAAAAATTCTATGCTCTACAAAAGACAATGTCAAGAGAATGAAAAGTCAATGCACAGATTGGAGAAAATATTTTCAAAGACATGCCTGATAAAGAGCTGTTATTCAAAATATACAGTCTTAAAACTCAACAATAATAAAATGAACAACCTGATTAAATAATGGGCCAAAGGCCTTAACAGACACTTCACCAAAGAAGATATTCAAATGATGACCATATGAAAAGGCGATAAATGCAAATTAAAACAAAAATTTGATGCTACTACACACCTATCAGATGACTAATATGCCAGAAATTTGACAGTGGAAAATGTTCATAAAGATTAGGAGCAAAAGGAACTCTTATTCATTGCTGATGGGAATTTAAAATGGTACAGACGTTGGAAGGCAGTTTGATAGTTTCGTATAAAACTAAACATACTCTAACCACATGATCTAGCAATCATTCTCTCTGGTATTTAAACAAATTAAAAACATGTCAACATACCTGGCTATTTAAAGTAGCTTTATTTATTTATAACTGCATAAACTTGAAAGCAACTTAGATGTCCCTTAGTAGGTTAGTGGATAAATAAGATATGATATATCTAGACAATGGACTATTATCCAGCACTAAAAATAAATGAGCTATGCAATGGGATCCTGCTGTGTAGCACTGGGAACTCTGTCTAGTCAATTATGATGGAACATGTAATGTGAGAAAAAAGAATGTATACATGTATGTGTAACTGGGTCACCATACTGTACAGTAGAAAAAACTATATTAATAAATGATTAAAAAATAAATAAATGAGCTATTCAGCCTTGAAAAGATATGGAGGAAACAATTACATATCACTAAGTAAAAGAAGTGTTATAAGAACATGTGAATATATATACACAATAGAATACTATTCAGCAATAAAAAAAGAACAAAATAATGCCATTTGTAACAACATGAATGCAAATAAAGACTCTCATACTAAGTGAAGTAAGTCAGAAAGAGAAAGACAAATATCATATGATATCACTTATATCTGGAATCTAACATATGGCACAAATGAACCTTTCCACAGAAAAGAAACTCATGGACTTGAAGAACAGACTTGTGGTTGCTAAGGAGAGGGGGGGGGGGAGTGGGATGGACTGGGAGTTTAGGGTTAATAGATGCATTTGAGTGGATAAGCAATGAGATCCTGCTGTATAGCACAGAGAACTATATCTAGCCACTTGTGATGGAACATGATGAAGGATAATGTGAGAAAAAGAATATGTATATAAATGTGTGTGTGTGTGCGTGCATGACTGGGTCATTTTGCTGCGCAGTAGAAATTGACAGAACACTATAAACTAACTATAATGGGAAAAATAAAAAAAATTAAAAAATGGAAACAAAAAGTCAATCTGAAAAAGCTATATATACTGTATGATTCCAACTATATGACATTATAGAAAAGGCAAAACTATGGAGACAGTAAAATGATCAGTGGTTGCCGAGGGTTAGGGAGGAGGGAAGGATGAACAGTCAGAGAAAAGGATTTTTAGAGCAGTGAAACTAATCTGTTTGATACTCTTATGGGGAATACATGCCATTGTCCAAACCTACAGAGTGTACAATTCTAAGAGTAGAACCTAATATAAATTATGGGCTCTGAGTGATGATTGTGTATCATTATATGTTCATCAATTCTAATATGCCACTCTGGTGGGACATGTTGATAATGAGAGATGTTATACATATGTGGGTGAATGGGATATTCAGGAAATCGCTGTAACTTCTGTTCAATTTTTATTATTTAAAAATTCTTATTTATTATTATTTTTTAGGGCCATACCTGTGGCATATGGGGTCCAATTGGAGCTGCAGCTGCCAGCCTATGCCACAGCCAGAGAAATGTGGGATCTGAACTACTTCTGCGACCTAGCCCTCCGCTTATGGCAATGCCTGATCCTTAACCTACTGAGTGAAGCCACTGATTGAACCCACATCCTCATGGATACTAGTTGGGTTCTCAACCTGCTGAATCACAATGGTAACTCCTGCTCAATTTTAAATAGCTCTAAAAAATAAAGTCTATTATAATAAATGTAAATAAATAAAAATTTAAAGCAACTTTTGCCATGGAGGTGGCCTTAACTCTGACAATACTGATGTCAGACTCTTTGAAGGAAGAAACTTATATATGTAAATATGACCAGAGTAGGAAAAAAACCCTCCCCAGAATATAATGTAACCACACAGCTTTTAAACTCTACCCCTCCTTCTTTCTGTACCATAAAGAAGTTCATTAAAAAAAAAGGGCCCTTCCTCTTTTGTGCCAGTGGAAAGTTCAAATCACACCAACCACTGTTCATGTTCGGGAACACACTCCAGCCCTATCCACTAACCATAACAAATCTCCAAGCCAGATTCCTTTCTCTGCTCATCAAGCATTCTTAGTTCTTCTTCAGAGAATACTATGTTCTCTCTAGAGAGCCTTATTATGTGAGAAATACTTTTCTTACCCTCTTAGTATATTTGTGGCATCATCAGTCTTGACATCTAAACCAAACTTGGGGTTTAGAGGACCATCTTATTTCTGTGATTCACAATGAGACAGGTGAAGGAGATTTTACCTTTAGAGTAGTATTCAAGTGAAGGAATAAAGAAGGAGAAAAAGAATTAGAATATCACCATATTGCAACTCTTAATGAATGAATGAGTCAAGTCACTGATCTGCTAACAATTCAAAAAGACAAATTTTTTGCCTTCTGGTGGCAAACACACAAACACCTCTTAAAATACTCTTCCAAAAAATTAATCTCAATCTGGTAGTTTTGAGATCTAGTACAGTTTACATCAAATACAGAGAACTGAGTAAAACCTAAATGATGACATGGGGATGCAATTAGCAAAATTCAGAATGTGAAAAATCTATACAAACAACTAGTTTCTTAAATTTGAGGGAAATTGGAGCAGTTATTAGGAAATAATCAGAGATTAAGAAGCTTAAAAGGTATATCATGTAATCACAATGTGAGGAGTCACTTGGTCTTAAACTGTCAAAAACATGACACATAAGACAATTGGACATTTGAATATTGCCTGTATATTTGATGATACTGAGGAATTTTTAATTTCAGGTGTCATAATGGGTTATGTTATGGCCATGATTATTAAAGTCATTACTTTGTATAGGTTCAATAATGTCTTAGATTTATTTCAAAATTATATGGGAATTCATGGTAATGCTCTACAAAAACTAACTCTAAATAAACTACAGAAAAGAATTTCCTCAGCATGATAAAGTATATCTACAAACACCCTACAGCTAATATGATATTTAATGATGAGAGACTTCACACATTCTCTTTAAGATTAGGAACAAAGAAAGTATGTCCTTTCTCACCATTGCTATTAAACATTATGTTAGAAATAAATGATGGAAGAGAACAGAGATCCCAAGGAATAGATCAACACAAATATATTGCACTTATATTTTTACAATGCTGCAAAGGCAACTGAAAGGAGAATGAATGGTCATTTCAGTAAAGGTTGCTGTAAAATTGGACATCCATTTGCAAATAAAATGAAATAAACTAATAAATTGAAATGAAATAAACCTAGATAAAGAGGTTACATCTCCTACAATAATTTACTCAAAAGGGATCATACACATAAATGTAAAATGCAAAACTCTAAAATTTCCAGAATATAGGAAAAAATCTTTGTGGTGTTACTTTGTTGATGAGTTTTAGGTACAACAAAAACAATATATGACAGAAAAAAGTTTAATTGTATTTAAATTAAACTTTTTTTTAATATGCTAAGGATTCTGATGAGAGAAAGAAAAGTTACAAAGTGGGAGGAATTGTCTACAAATCACATATCAGATGAAGGATTTGCATATAAAATGTACACAAAATATTGAAATAAAACTACAAATGATTAAAAAATGACCAAAAGATCTTAACAGTTTACCAAATAAAATGTACAGATGGCATATAAGCATGTGTAAAGGAGCTCAATAGGAGTTGTTATTAACTAAATGCAAATTAAAACAACAATGGGGTATTACTACATACCTACTACAATGATTAAAACAGCGGACAATGTTAATTGCTGGTAAGAATATTGGCAGTAAGAACTCTCATAGATTGCTGGAGAAAAAGCAAAATGGTACAGCCACATTTGAAGACAGTATGACAAATTTGTATAAAGCTAAATACAGTGTTAATATATAATCTTGCAATCACAGTCCTAGGTATTTATCTAGCTGGTTTTATAAGGTATGTCCACAAGAGAAGCTGTGAATAAATGTTTATAGCAGCTTTATTCACTATTGCCAATAATTTTAAGCAACCAAGATGTCCTTAAACATGTGAATGGATAAACAAACTATGGTCATACCTACAATTGAATATTATTCAGTCATAAAAAGTGATGAGCTCTCAAGCCACAACAAAAAATGGATGAATCTTAAATGTATATTGCTAACAGAAAGAAGGTCATTTTAAAGGGCTACATACTGTATGATTTCTTTCACATGCCACTTTGAAAAGGGCAAAAATATAGAGATGAAAAATAGATCAGTTGTCAGAGGCATGGAGAAAGGTGAAGGTTGAACAGATGAAATATAAAGTAACTATTTTTAGCAAGATGAAATTGTTCTATATGATACTGTGATGTTGGCTATAAGACACTATTTGTCAAAACCCTTAAAACTTTATAGTCAAAAGAGTGATAATGTATACAAATAAAAAAAATATTTAGGAGGTTGGGGATCCCAGGATGGCATGCAAACTGTGACAATGGAATTTATAATATATGTGTGTGTGTGTGTGTGTGTGTGTGTGTATAGTTATACATAACTATATATTAAGATATACTTGTTATGTTATACACACATATATATAATTACATATATTTGACTATATTTCCACATGAAGAGTGAAGAAAAAGCTTCTAACCTAAGCAACTTTGTAAATGAGTACAAAGTTAAACACTATATCCTAGTTGACAATGTTATCTCTTATACTTATTAGTTAACAATTCTAAAACTCCTATGCATGTGTCTCAGTCAGTTCAGGCTGCTATAACAGATTATCAGAGATCTGGTGCCTTAAACAAGAAGCAATTATTTCTCACAGTTCTGGAGGCCAGGAAATCCAAGATCACAGTGCTGGCAGATATGGTGTCTGGTGTGAACCCACTTCCTGGTATGCATATGGCTGTCTTAATGCTTCCACACATGGCAGAGACCAAATGGAAAGGAAGCAAGCTCTTTCTTATCTCTTTTTATAAAGGTTCTAATTTCATTAATAAGGTTTCTACCTCTACGACCTAATTACCTCCCAAAGGGCCTACCTCCTAACACCCTATCACATTGTGGTCCTAATACCCTATCACATTGTGGGGTTAGGAATTCAACATATGAATTGTAAGGATACACAAACATTCAGTCCATAACAACATATTACTGCAGTGAACAAATAAGGAAATGGATGGCAGATGATGGGAGCCATGTTTCTCATTATTGAAGTGAGAGTTTACAGATAAGCAAGGGAGTAGGCTAGATGATCCATGTAGTAAAGAATTAAAGTTGGAGATATCAGTATAAACTCATGTTTAGCTTAATGTCAACATATAAAATTGCATTAAGGAATATTTATAGTTGTGTATATATACAAAGGTTATTAAATGTACATATTTCCTTGTTCTGTCAGTTTTGAAGGCCTAGAAGTAAAACCCTTGTAGCAAGGAACACATCCTATACCCAGATCTTGAGTTCTAATACTATAATACATTTTCCAATAAAAAGAACCAGGGCTTCTTAGAGAAATGGCTGATGCTAGGGATGGAAAAGGGAATATATGAGATGAACCTGGAGTAACAGAAAGTAAGGAAAAGCTAAGCATGCTCTCTCTTGCATGCATGTACTCTCTCTTTCTCTCTCTCTCTCTCTCTCTCTCTCTGTCTCACACACAAACACACAGAGCAATGGAAGGTATGCATAAAGGACATCAGAGCCATCTGAAAGAGTGTCCAGTGGCCAAAGCTATAATAAAATAAATATTGGGTAAAAATTAAAATAAGCATCAGATTATAATCCAAAGTATAAATTAAATGTCTATACACATATAAATAAATGATTTAGGAAGTAAATAAATGGAGAGAATAGACAAATCTGTGCAGAAGAATTCCAAATAATTTATGTAGATACTGTACTCTCAAGGTTTAACTCTCCACCCTTTGAATGTCACTTAGTGATTTTCTTCCAAAGGGTACAATAGGAAAGCAGGGGAAAAGAGTAATTTTACAGTGGAGGATATGAGAAATACTACCTCAACTACGTGATCAAAGTTAACCTGAAGATATCATGTATTCTTGATATTATTTGGAGAAAATGGTACTTCAGCTTCTGTGTTATTTTCCTCAAAAGTCCATGCTTCAAAACCTTGTTATAAGTTCCTTCTCTTTCTGACAATTCAGACACTAATTTTTTAATGTTTGTGTAGCAACACCATCTTGTTAAATACTTTGTAGAAATTTGATCTTAGTTTATCTATTTAGAATTCCATTACTTCTAATTTGCTTAGGCCTTCAAGTGTTTCTAACTTATCTCTGCAGAGTATACTTAAATTCCTGGCCAGGGCATTTTTTACATTACTTTGCAGTCTACATTGCCTCATGAGTTAACTTGATTTTCTTACCTTGTCCAGGTATATTGCACCTTGAAGGCACCACTGCATCTTATAGCAATCAACTCACTTGACTTGCATGCTTTAAAGAACTCTTTCTCGTATGACTAAGAATAACTGATTTCCTACTTTCCTCCTCAACCAGTTGGTTTTCAAATCCTGACTATCTTGACATGTAGCAACCTTAGGATGCTTAAACTGCACCTCACTTGACTAGTGTCCCTGTCTCTGCTACAAGCTAACTCCTATGTAAAGACATAAAGTTAAGTATTACATGCTTACAGAACACAGGTAGAAGTTGTGTTTCTTAATAATATTGGTGCTAATAATAATATCATGAGAATAGTTCAGGCTATCTTATCTTCAGTCCGGAACATCGATAGATTCATTGTTAAGAGTTCCATATGGCCAGACTGTTGTTGACACCAAGACTGAGAGAACATGCCTATGTGATTTTAAGTTCTAGGTGACATACATATTTTTTTAATTCTAAAGTAAAATCTAGTCAATTGTGGTAATATCTCATAAGTATCTCCTTTGGGATCTCCTAAATCTGTAATGAAATCACACCAAAAAGGTGTCTTTTATGCAGCAGAATTTGAATGGCATAGAATAACCATGACTTTGATGGAAAGTGTGATTTATATATCTTTGATGACAGTGTTAATCAAGTGGAAAGGTTGACCTACATGTTCATACCACAGCCTAGTTTTATGGATTAGTTTACTTGCTTATTGCACTGGCCAAAAATATCCCTGATTGCTGTCACTTAATGGAAAACATTTGAGGAGTAGAAAAAAAATGGCTTTGCCTCCTGAGATAACAAATTGGAGAATGCTGTTCTGTCACAAATAGTCTCCACTTTCCACTTCATGAGCCATGAAAGGCAACACTTTGCACTGAAATGGGAGATTCATTAGAACGAGTAGTAATCTGTGAATCCATAATGCCTGTACAGATAAGTTAGCCACACCCCAAATGAAACTGAGTATGCTCTGACTGCATCTTGCAGCTGAATGCATATGAATTCCCCTAAAAGAACAATGAAATAGACCTTCTCAATCTCATAGATACTGAGTTCAAAAAGGACATAATGGAAATATTGAAAGAATTAAGAAGGGCTATTGACAAAAATGCAGACTAATGTAAAAAGAGACTAGAAACTATAAAGAGGAACAAGGAAAAATAGAAAACTCTGCCAAGACAAAAGCTGAGCTTAAGGCAATGAATGGCAGATTAAATAAGGCAGAAGAATGAATAAATGATATGAAAGATAGAATGATGAAAACCACCCAATCAGAACAGCATATAGAAAGTCAAATGAAAAAAGTGAAAGCAATATAATAAACCTATGGGATAATTCAAGGCATGCCAATTTATGCACAATAGAGATTCCAGAAGGAGAAGCAAGAGAAAGGGGATTCAAATATGTCTCTGAAGAAATTATGGTTGAAACCATCCCAAACCAAAAGAAGGAAACAGATATCCAGGTATAGGAGGCACAGGGGTTCCCAAACAAGATGAATCCAAACAGACCTACACCAAGACAAATTATAATTAAAATTGAAAAAGTGAAATATAAAGAGAGGATTCTACAGACAGCAAAGAAAAAAAAGAATTAATTAAAAGGCAGCCCTCATAAGGCTATCAGCTCATTTCTCTATGGAAATGTTGCAAGCCTTAAGGGAGAGGTGAGACATATTCAAAGTCCTGAAAGGGAAAAAAATCTGCAATCTAGAATACTCAACCAAGCAAGATTGTCGTTTAGAATAGGAGATAATTTCTCAGACAAGCAAAAACTGAAATAATACAGCAATACTAAACCTGCCTAAAGGAAATATGGAAAAGTCTTCTCTAAATAGAAAAGAAGCAAGTATCTATAGAAAGACAAAATCACAATTATAAAGTAAATCACTTAAAGAAGCCAGTACACATATTTAAAAAATTCTGTGAAAATGATGATAACCACAATTAACAGCAAAAGGATAAACATAAAGATGTAAAAGAGGATATCAAAATCATAAAAAGTGAAGGAGTAAGAAAATGTAGATTTTTTTCTGAATGTGTTTGAGCCTATATTGTTACCAGTCTTAAGCAAGTAGATGTATGTGTTAAAATACTTGAGAAATAGGATAGCCACAAAAAAAAAAAAAGTACAATAGGTGCACAAAGAAAAGGGAACACAAGCAAAATACAAAAGAAAACCATCAAAACAAAAACAGAAAGACAAAAAGAAAAAGAAAGGACCAAAGAAGAAATAAAAAAATCAATAGGAAGACAAGGTTTAAAATGGATATAAGAATTCCTATTGTGGCTCATCATGTTGAGGACTGATGTTGTCTCTCTGAGGATGCAGGTTCAATACCTGGCCTTGCTCAGTGGGTTAAGGATCCAGCATTGCCATGAGCTATGGTGAAGGTTGCAGATATAGCTCAGATCCAGTATTGCTGTGGCTGAGGCATAGGCCACAGCTGCAGCTCCAATTCAACGCCTGGCCTGGGAACTTACATATGCTGCAGGTGTAGCTGTAAAAAGGAAAAAAATGGTGATACATATCTATCAATAATTACCTTAAATGTGAATGGACTAGATGCTTCTATCAAAAGACATAGAGTAGCAGATTGGATTAAAAAAACAAGAACCTACAATATGCTGCCCACCAGAGACCCACTTTAGGGCAAAGGACAGACATGGATTGAAGGTTAGGAGTAGGAAAAAGTTACTTCACAGAAATGGAAATGACAAGAAAGCATAGATAGAAATATTCATATCAGACAAAGTAGACTTTAAAGCAAAGGCTATGAATAAGATAAAGGATACAATATAATGATAAAAAATCAATACAAGAAGGTATTACATTCCTCAAAATATATGAACCCAATATAGGAACACTCAAGTACATACAACAAACACTAATAGACATAAGGGGAGAAATTGATGGTAATATAATAATAACATGACACTGTAACAGCCACCTTACATCAATGGACACATCTTCTGGACAAAAATTCAGTAAGGCAATAGAAGTCTTAAATGATAGAGTAGAACAGTTAGACTCAATATTTTATTAATATTTCATTGTATCCCCCAAAAAAACCCCAAATATATATTCTTTTTAAGAGAACATGGAGCAGTCTCTAGGAGTGACTATATACCAGGGCACAAAACAAGCCTTAACGAACTTAAAAGTATAGAAATTATTTCAAGCATGTTTTCTCACCACAGTTGCATCAAAGTACAAACCAAACACAGAAAAAGAAATAAGAAGAAAACCAATTATATGGAGACTAAATAACATGCTACTAAAGAAACCTAATGGGAAATGGTTAAATTAAAGAGGAAATTTAAAAATACCTTGATAGAATTTACAATGGACACAGAACCATACAAAATCTCTGAGATGTAGCAAAAGCAGTTCTTGGAGGGAAGTTTGTGGCAATACAGGCCTTCTTCAAGAAAGAGGGAAAAATTGTATTAAATTGAAGAATAAAAACTATATGATCATCTCAGTGGATGAAGAACAAGCTGTTGATAAAATTCAACATCGATTTATGATTAAAAACTGCAGAAAGTTGGCATAGAGGGAATATACCTCAATATAATAAAGGCCATATATGACAAACCCATAGCTAACATAATACCTAGTGGTGAAAAGGTGAAAGCCCCCCCTCTAGGATCAGAAACAATACATGGATGCTAACTCTCAACACTTTTACTCAATATAGGATTGGAAATCCTTGCCATGGTAAGCAGATAAGAAAAATAAATAAAAGAGATCCAAATTATGAAACAGTAGTTAAAACCATCACTGTTTGCAGATGACGTACTATACATAGAAAATCCAGAAGATGCTACCAGAAAACTATTAGAGCTCATCAATAAATTTGGTAAAGTTTCAGGATATAAAATTAATGCACAGAAATCTCACTCATTCCTATAAACTAGCAATGAAAGAACAGAAAGAGAAATTAAGGAAGCAACCCATTTACCATGGCATAAAAAGAATAAAATACCCATGAATAAACTTATATAAGAGGCAAAAGATCTGTACTTTGAAAACTTTAAGACACTGATGAAAGAAATTGAAGATGACACAAACAGATGGAAAAGATATACCATGTTATTGGATTGGAAGTCACTATTGTCAAAATAACTATATTACCCAAGGCAATCTACCTTGGGTAGATTGAATGAAATCCTTAACAAATTAACAATGGCATTTTTCACAACACAAAAGATTTTTAAATTCTTATGGAAACATGAAAGACCCTGAATAGCCAAAGAAATCCTAAGAAAGAAAAATGGAGCTGACTTCAGACTATACTAAAAAACTACAGTCATCAATATAATATGACACTGGCACAAAAACAGAAATATATATCAGTGGAATAGGACAGAAAGCCCAGAAAAGCAGAAAATAATAAAGATAAAAGAATGAAAAGAGATGAGGACACTGTAAGATACCTCTGGGACAACATTAAATGTACCAACATTCACATTGTAGGGGTACCAGAAAGAGAAGAGAAAGGGCCTAAGAAAATATTTTAGGAGATTATAGCTGAAAATTTCCCTAACATGGGAAAGGCAACACTCACTCAAGTCCAGGAAGCACAGAAGTCTCATGCAGTATCAATCCAAAGAGAAGCATGCTGAGACACATATTAATCAAACTGATAAAAAAATAAAGACAAAGTAAAAATATTAAAATCAACAAATGAAAAGCAACAAATAACATACAAGGGAACCCCCACATAAAGTTATCAGTAGATTTTTCAGCAGAAACTCTGCAGGCCAGAAGGTAGTGGCATAGTATATTTAAAATGATGAAAGGGGAAAACCTACAACCAAGAATAGACGATGTCTTAAAAAAACTGCTAACCAGCATTGAGTCAATTCACACTCATATTATACTGAAAACATCTGTCCATCCATTTTCTGCTAGAGCAGAAGTTCTCATATATTTTAGTCTCAGAATTTCTTTGCACTCTTAAAATTGTTGAGAACTCCCAAAAACTTTGGTTTATATGAATTATATCTATTGATATTTGCCATATTTGACTAAAATTTGAGACATTTAAAATGTTTAATTCATTAAAAATACAAGAAAAACTAATTATGTGGTACATAGTTAACATATTATTATAAGAAATAACTTTTCCAAAGAATAAGAATTAGTGAGAAGTGTGGCACTATATAATATTTTTCTACATCTGTTTTATATCCGGATTGACAAAAGAGAGCTGAATTCTCATATCTGCTTCTGTATTTTATCTATTGCAAATTTTTGTTTTGGTGGAAATATTTAAAGAAAATATCTCATCAGATATGAAGTTGGAAAATGGGAGTAATAATTTTTTAGCTTTTTTAGATAATTAGGATATTATTTGTTATACTAAAATTTAATGAGATATTTTCTTAAATGTTAATTGCAATGTGGAATCTAAGATCATACCAATGAACATTGTTTACATGGTTAAACTGAAATATATAGAGAATGTGCAAAAATAACCACGAAATTTTTTTTTCAGAGCAAATTCTGTAGGCATTCCATTTTGAGTTCTCTTTATCCAAATACAATTTGAAAGTAGCAATTCAAGGATAGCCATACCAAACTAAAATCCATCAGAGATTTTCACAGTCAGAGTAAGTTTCTTTCCTGATGTGGCCTGTATTTACACTAGGAAAGAGGTGAGACATGCTTTATACCATGTACATAGAATAAGCACTTGAACAGAAGGAAAACCTAGATGTGGCCCTTATAGAGATTGTCTCATTGTCTTTGCACAATGAAGAATTGTGCAGCGTTACTTTGCATACTTAGTCATAGATACTTTAATTCCCTCAGATTATTTTGATGATAGAATGAACTTAAAAGACAAGTCCTTTGGAGTATGATCTGAGAAAAAGTTTAAAGTATCATTTCTAGGCATTATAAAGAAACTATTCAAAATATTTGTTTTATAGTCACTGTATAGCAAGGAATAATCTGTATAAGCCTGGTTAACTGATAAAGCATGAAGACAGAGAGTTCTGGAATATAAAACAAGGCAAATTAAATAGTATTGACAAATAAAAAGAATAATTTAATAACAATGCAATGTGGAAAAGAAGCCTGATTTGGACAACATCAGCTTCTTTCCATCAATAAAAAACCAGAGGAGTTCCCATCATGGCTCAGTGGATAACAAATCTGACTAAGAACCATGAGGTTGCAGGTTTGATCCCTGGCCTTGCTCAGTGGGTTAAGGGTCCAGCATTGCGGAGTTCCTGTAGTGGTGCAGTGGTTAACGAATCCGACTAGGAACCATGAGGTTGCGGGTTCGGTCCCTGCCCTTGCTCAGTGGGTTAAGGGTCCGGCATTGCTGTGAGCTGTGATGTAGGTCGCAGATGCGGCTCGGATCCTGCGTTGCTGTGGCTCTGGTGTAGGCCATTGGCTACAGCTCCGATTCGACCCCTAGCCTGGGAACCTCCATATGCCATGGGAGCGGCCCAAGAAATAGCAAAAAGACAAAAAAAAAAAAAAAAAAAAAAAGGATCCAGCATTGCCATGAGCTCTGGTGTAGGTTGCAGATGTGGCTCAGATCCCACATTGCTGTGGCTGCAGCATAGGCCAATGGCTACAGCTCCAATTTGACCCCTAGCCTGGGAACCTCCATATGCCATGGGTGTGGCCCTAGAAGAGATAAAAAAAAATAATAATAAAAAACACCAGAAAAAATGAAATCCAAGCACAACAAATGGTGAAATATGACATTATCTTATTAAAGGCTAATATAGAAGCTATAAAATATGGCTGTAGAAGCCACAAGGAACTTAGAAATCAATAATGCCATAACAGAATTTGAAATAGCACTGAAATCATTAAGTAGTATGATTAGTAGTAGTATTACAGAAAAAAGAATCAGTGAGGTAGAGGTCAAATATAAGCCTTTGTCAGAACTTAAAGGAAAAGAAAGAAAAAATATTAACAAAAAGAACAGTAATTTTAGAGCTTGGGGGAAGGAGATAGAACTTAACAGGAAAAAAATATCCTGAGGAAAAGACTATAGCAAATAAAAATAATATGATATAAGATAAATTTAAATGATACTGGACTTGGAAATATCTGCCTCTATAAATTGATAGGACTCATTAAATACTGAGGAAAATTAATAATGGGATGTATACCTATAATTATGTAAAAATTTTTTGGATGGAGAAAAAATAAAAATACCTAAGCCAGGGAAGAATAAAATTATTTATAATGAAAGAAATCAGGTTGATCTTAAACATTTTTGGACATACTAAATGCAACAATACAATGGAGTAAGAGGCAAAGTTTTGAGAAATTAATAACTAAAGAATTGTAGGAGTTCCTGTCATGGTGCAGCAGAAATGAATCCAACTAGGAACCATGAGGTTGCGGGTTTAATGCCTGGCCTTGCTCAGTGGGTTAAGGATCCAGCGTTGCCATGAGGTATGGTGTAGGTCATAGATGTGGCTCAGATCTGGTGTTGCTGTGCCTGGGGCATAGGCCAGCAGCTGTAGCTCTGATTGGACCCCTGACCTGGGAACCTCCATATGCTGTGAGCGTGGCCCTAAAAAGCAAAAAAATAAAAAGAATTGTATACCCCATCCAGTGAGTAAATTGTTGTCTCTACTACTTTTACTCGTGAAACATACCCTCCAACTTACACTTCCCTGAAAAAAATGTGTCATAGAGACCAAGAGATACATAAAAAAAGCTTTTGACAAAATTCAATATACTTTTATGACAAAAAAAGTCTTAAAATTGGGTATAGAAGGAATATACTTCAACATAGTAAAGGTACATGGTAAACCCACAGCTAACATCATACACAATGGTGAAAGTTTTAAATATTTCCCTCTAAAATCGGGAGTAAGAGAAAGGTGCTCACTCTCACTGCTCCTACTCAATATAGTACTGAAAGCCCCATCTAGAGCAATTAGTCAAGAAAAATAAATAAAAAACATCCAATTTGGAAAGGAATAAGTAAAATTGTCTCTGCTGATGAGACACTTTCTATATATATCATCTCGTATATAGAAAATCCTAAAGGCTCCACCAAAAAACCCTTAGACCTAAAAAACCAATTAAGTAAGGTGGCAGGATTCAAAATTAAAACATAAAAATCAGTTACATTTCTATATACTAACAGTGAATGATAGGAAAAAAGAAATAAAGAAAACAATCCCATTTACAATAGCATCCCCCCAAAAATATTAGGAGTAAATTTAATCAAGGAAGTGAACAATCTATACACCAAAACTAGAAGACCCTGAGGAAACAAATTGAAGATGACACATATAAATGAAAAGACATCCAGTGTTCATGTATCGGAAGAGTTAATACTGTTAAAATATTCATATTTCCCAAAGTCATCTGTAGATTCAATGCAATTCCTATCAAAATTCCAATGGTATTTTGCATAGAAATTGAAAAAAATCCTAAAATATTTATAGGACCACTAATGACCCCAAATAGCAAAAACAATCCTGTGAAAGAACAAAGCTGGAGGTATCACACTCCATGGTTTCAAACTATATTACAAAGCTGTAGTAATCAAAACAATATGTTGCTGGTATAAAAATAGAGCAATGGAACAGAATTGAGAACACAGAAATAACCCCCTGCATACATGGTCAACTAATATTTGAAAAGGGAGACCAGAATACTCATAGTATAATAATAGTATTTTTAATAAGTATGTTTGGGAGTTCCCATTGTGGCTCAGTGGTAATGAATCCAACTAGTACCCATGAGGATGCAGGTTTGATCCCTGACCTTACTCAGTGGATTAAGGGTCTGGTATTGCCATGAACCATGGTATAGGTCACAGACATGGCTCGGATTCTGCATTGCTGTGGCTGTGGCATAGCTCTGATTTGACCCCTAGCCTGGGAACTTCCATATACCAGGGCTATGGCCCTAAAAAAAAGACAAAAAATAAACAATAAATAATAAATAAATAAATAGGTTGGGAAAACTGGATATCCACATGCAAAAGAATGAAATTGGACCCCTATCTTACACCACTCACAAAAATTAACTCAGATTAAGGATTTAAACACATAAAATTGTAAAATTTCTAGAAGAAAACATAAGCTCCTTGACCTTGGTCATGGCAATTATTTTTTGGATATGATACCAAAAACACAAGCAACCAAATAAAAAATGAACAAGTGATCCTACATCAAACTAAAAAACTTCTGCACAGTAAAAGAAAGAATAAACAAAATGAAAAAGAACCTATGGAATGGGAGACCATATTTGTAAGCTACATATCAGGTAGGGGGTTAATATCCAAAATATATAAGGAACACATGAAACTCAATAGTTTGAAAAAATGATTAAAAAATGGGCAGAGTAAGTGAATAGACATTTTTCTGGAGACATTAAAATGGCCAACAAGTGCATGAAAAGGCACCCAATATTATTCACTAATCAACAAGGAAACACAAGTCAGAACCAAAATGAGATATCACTTCACACCTGGTGGAACGGCTATTATCAAAATGACAAGAGACAACAAATGCTGGCAAGAATGTGGAGAAAAGGGCATCTGAGCATACTACTGGAAGGAATGTAAATTGGTGCAGCTACTTTGGAAAACAGTACGAAGTTTCCTCAAAAAATTGGAAATAGAACCACTGTATAATCCAGCCATCCTACTTCCGAGCATATATGCAAAGAATATGAAATTACTATCTTGAAGAAATATCTGCATTCTAATGTTCATTGCATTATTATTCACAATAGCCAAGACATGAAAACAATCGGATTATCCATCAAAAAGGTGAACAGATAAAGAAAATGTAGTATATATGTACAATGAATGATTATTCACGGATAAAAAAGGAAATCCTGTTTTGTGACAAAGATCGACCTTGAATGCATTACACTAAGTGAAATAAATCAGACTGAGGAAGATAAATATGTATGTTCTTATTTATATACAAAATTTAAAAACATCGAGTTAATGAAAACAGAAAGTGGAATAGTGGTCACCAGGGCCTGAGAGGTAGTAAAATAAGGAGATGTTAGTCGAAGGGTACAAACTTTGAGTTACAAGATGAATAAGTTTCAGAGTTTAATGTACAGCATGTTGACTATAGTTAACAATAATATATTGTACTCTTGAAAGTTGTTGTGAGAGTAGAGCTTTAATATTCTCACTGTAACAACACAATACACAGTAATTATGTAAGGTGAAGGTTGTGTTAACAAAACTTACTGTGGTAAATATTTTGTTATACACACATGTAGTACATACAATAAAGCTGGGAGCAAAATCATTATGAAAACTTTTGTATTAAGAAAAATGCAAAACTTAAGAATTGCGTTGAAACAATACCTGTAAGTGTGATTAGTAAACTAAATTCTCAGGACCAATTTCTTGAGAGACACTGTAAAAATCATTTAACAACAGTAGATGAAAAGTACAAAAAGAAGAAAAATAAATTATCTTTTTTCCCTATGAAATAAGAATACATACTGTTTAATTTTTGATGTTGATAATTAAGGTTTTGAAAACTGACTTGAACTTATATTTCTCTTTAAAGAACAAATAGAATAATTGAACTCAAACACCCTATTCTCAATTAAATCAGAATATGTCTTTAACATAAGTAAACTTACAATGAGAAAAACAAATCCTTTGTCAGCATACTGAGAAAATAAAAGAGCAGAAAATATATTTAACTAAATTCAAAAACAAAACATTTAAAATAAATTTGAAAATATAATTTGAGACCCTGATTACAAAGCGTTGAACCTCCCTGTTGAAATACAGAGGCTCAAATAGAGATTTAAAAAATTGTACTGCACAAGAATAATACCTAAAACAAAATGACTCAGAATGGTTAAAATTTACAACAAAGCAGAACCAGGACATCATAATATTAATGTCATAGAAAATGGAGTGTCTTATAAGAAGCATTAAATAAGACAGAGGGTCATTGTATATTAATGAAGTGTAAAAATACATATATTAAAACACTGTTAAAAATCCAAAAATGAAACAGCAAAACAATAATAGATGATTTAAATACACAGTTAAAATTAAAATAAAACATTAAGAATTAAAATATAGAGGTATTGACACGTATAGTTATTCACACTGTATATGTAAAAATTTTGCCTAAGAACATAAACATTCTTTTCAAGTACGTAAAGGACATTTATATGTTTATCATAAATTTCAATAAGCAGAAATTATACAGCCTCTAACCACATACAATTAACACTATAAAATGTGAGTCCATGTCTAAAACACAAACTCATTCATTAAAATGAATAATTTCTGATCAAAGGGTAAATCAAAATTTAACAACTCATTGAATAGGAGGCCTCTTCTTTCCCTTTTCCTCTCTTCTGCTCCCTCTGTTCCTTTCCCTACACTTCCTTCTCTTCCTTTTCATTAATAATTCAGTTCTAAAGCTACTAGGTGGGCAGAGGAGAATAGGCATAGATATTGGTAGTGTGTTGGACAGGCTGTGGCAGAACAGTGCTGGACATCAGATCCTGAATGAAAAGGCTATCCCTATTGAAGAGTGACTTATTTGAGTGTGCTAGCCCAAGTGAGATGAGGAGGGCATTCATGAGTGAGAGGGAGGTGGCATCCATGGAGAGTTAGAGTCTAAGCAGGGTGAGGAGGGTTTCCATGAGGAAACCTGCTTAATGTGCAGTGCTGATGTGCACTGCTTAATGTGCACTGCTTAATGTGCAGTGCTAGAGCCAGAAAGAGCTAAGGACAGTGTTCATACATAGGGCTGGTACAGTGTGTAGCACATGAGAGCCTAGTAGGATAAGCAGAGTGTCCATGAGAGAGTGGCCCAGTATGGATTATGTTAAACCACACAGGGTAAAAAGAATGTCCATAAGGAGAAAGTGTTTTGAGAAATCAGAGTCCAGACAGTGTGAGGAAGAATGAAAGTAGGGTCTGCCTGGCTTGAGGAGACAACCCAACAGGGTGAACATGATATTTGGTGGAGGAGGAGGAAAAGAAAGATTGGTAAGCTACAAGGTAATAGATCAAATAAGTAAATATTTAAAGGATAATGGAAACCAAGCTTCTCAACATGGGAGGAAATATTTATGAATACAGAGAGTGAGAGAATTTGAATGAACATTCTGATATTGGGCTGGAATTGGAGGTACCAACTTTAAATTAGAGTCACATATTGACAAATATGTATAAATTATATGCTGTTTTTGTATATGTACATATGTGTGTATATATTCCACATGTTTATATCCATATATTCCGCAGCTCTGAACACTGAGCTAGGGATCAGCAACATCTAATAGCAGTGAGCACACCTAGTTCCCAGATCTTCTCTTCTGTGTAATATTTTTTACTAAAAGAATCCAAGGCTTCTTAGAGAAGCAGCTGATTCCTTAGGTAGAGCTAGAAAAAGTACAAAATGGACCTTGAACAATATCTTGCTCCAGAAAGTAAAGAAGATCTCAAAGAATGATGGGTTTATACTAGAAAGACATAGATATTAGACTGAATGTACCTTCATTGGCCAAATTGGGGACAATTTGAATATCAAAATAAATAATAGTAGTAATGGAATACAATAGGAAACCATAAGGTCCTTTAGATATAAATGAATAAATTGAAATTTTGATGATAAGCAGAATATGTACATAATTTCAAAGTACCTCCCCATAAAATGACTATTAATTCCAATGAGATAGTTATTTTAAAGTGGAACAGCTTGGCAGATGTCGTCTTAATCAAATGATCAAAATGCACATCAGTAATGGGACAAATATAAATTAATCATCATCTTATAGGATGCAGGGAGAAGGACTCAACATTACCTCTGTGATATTCCTACCAAAGATGTATATACTGAACTGAATCATTAAGAAACATTAGTGAAGCTCCAGTTGGGGGCCATTCTACAAATGAGTGGCCTGTGATCCTCATTTGTCAAAGTCATTCTGTCAGCCATAGAGATGCACCTCTCAGATCTCCCTTGAAAAGAGCACTAGGCACAAGGAGTACAGTTAGCTGACAATTTCCAATATCTGCCCAAGGTTTTGAGCTGAAGTCATGCACATGACGCAATATTCAGCCACTGACTGAGAAAAGAGGTGGAGAAAGGGTTTAGATTTTGGCTAGTGTGGGACTGTTAACGGAAAATCATTAAAGCAGATCTCACCATGGGACTGGCAAAACTTTATCAGAGATAAAAGTATGATACTCTTTGACCCTATTCTTCCCCTCCTTTATATTTTCATTGATATTAGATCTGCATGGTGATGGGAAAATTTCTCCTTCATTCTCCTGTTCCTTCTCCACTATTTCACAGAATTTACTCCCACTCCTCAATAAATATATTGTACTTCTAACTTTATCTTCATGTCTTATTTCCAGAAGATTCAATTAACATATTTAGTGCCAAAAGTGATCCAAGACAGCAGACAATTGGGTGGGATTTGGGGAATGTTCAGTCACCACTTGAATGGGAAGGAAGACCACATCCTGAATGCTATTTGGGCATGAATAATCCCTGAAAAATGATGGTGGTCCTATTGCTAAAACAGTTCAATGGTAGTGGCTTGAGGGAATAACATGGTGAAGGAGAAGATGGAGGTTACGTCAATGACTCAGGATTTTGAAAAGGATGAGTGTATCAATGCATACAAGGGCAACGGAATTTATTGGTCATTGCTAAAATGCATTGATACTATACAGAGGGATAATGAGAAAGTGAGGGTAGTTAACAAATAGCTCAAAACTAAGTATGAGAACCAGAAGACTTATTTGGAAGCCTACAAAGAGTCAATTATCTCCTACACTGGGAGAGAAGACAGAACTAAGGTATAAGTTTAGGATCTAATAATTATGTTTACAAAGCTTCAAAGAAGACTGTTTAGCTCAGGGAAATCTATTATGCTAAGGTCAAAGTTCTATGTCAGAAATTCTGGTGCCTGGCACATTGGAATAGGTAAATTTGGGTGAATGTCTTTGAATATTATAGCTCTGAAGATAGCCCTAAACCCTCAAAGCATGCAGAGGTGCTCCACTCTTCCCAATTAAGAGCTAATACTTCCCCTGCATGAAAGGCACTACAGAAGCATTTTCAATACATTTCAATAGGGATCTCTCAGAGTTCCCCTTGTGGCATAGAGGAAATGAATCCAACTAGTACCCATGAAGATGTAGGTTCGATCCCTGACCTTGCTTGGTGAGTCGGGGATATAGCATTGCTGTGAACTATAGTGTAGGCCTCAGATACGGAGTTGCTGTGGTTGTGGTACAGGCCAGCAGCTACAGCTCCAATTCGACCCCTAGCCTAAGAACTTCCATATGCCACAGATGTGGCCCTAAAAAGCAGAAAAAAAATATAGGGATCTCCCTCAGGAGATGCACCCAACTTTTCTCCTGGCTACAAGGCTGACTACTATGGTTAAATAACATCATATCCTGACTGGGTATGTGCTAAACCTGATAGAAAAAAAGGAGATTATATACCACATGAACTTATAGAATTAAGTGATGTATGCCAAAGAGAGCCAAGAGAGTATCCTTGGGATTAAATTTTGAGAGTGCTAGGTTAAAGAGACAATATAAAGTGGATAAGCGAGAGTTCAACAATGTAGGGGCATTATCTTTGGATATGAGGTTTAATATTCTAGCAAGGACCTTAAAAAATAAGGCAAATTCACTTTAGAGTGGCTCTTAAAAGCCTGAAAAAATAAGACAGTCCATGATAAACAAAGTTAAAATGCCAGAGTTACATGTCAGAAGATGGAGGAAGGGACTGAAGGGGAACTGGAAGTAGAATGTTGAAACTATATGAGGACAGAGGACCCACTGCCTAATTATGTTGTGTGGAAGGACCTAAAGGACACACCATTCATCAAGGTCATCAGGAACTTACTAGTAAGAGAGGATACAATATCATTCAAAAGTTTTTGTTTTTGTTTTTTTGTTTTTTGTCTTTTTAGGGCGGCACCTGTGGCACATGGAAGTTCCCAGGCTAAGGGTCAAATCAGATCTGCAGCTGCCAGCCTATACCACAATGATGCTGTGTCCAAGCTGGATCTGCAACCTATGCTGCAGCTCATGGCAATGCTGGATCCTTAACCCACTGAGCGAGGCCAGGGATTGAACTGCATCTTCACAGACACTATGTTGGATTCTTAACCTGCTGAGCCACAATGAGAACTCCTTCTGAATGAGAAGCTTGATGGGAGTTATTCTCCATAGGGCTAATACAATAGGAGATAGATAAGTGTGTCTGTCTGTATGTCTGTGTGTAGCAAGAGAGAAACTGAGAGGTACAGAGAGACAGAATAGAGACAGCGACAGAGAGAGAGAGGATTTTTTTTTTTCACGAATTGTGGAGGCTGGCAAGTCTGAAATCTGCAAGGTAGGACAGAATGCTGGAGACCCAAGGAAAGGTTAATGTTACAACTGAGTCCAAAGGCAGTCTGAAGTTAAAATTCCTGCTTCCTCAGGAGACTTCAGTATTTTTTTTCTTCAACTGATTAGATGAGGCTCTCTTTTATTAGGGAGAGTAATCTGCTTTCCTCAAAGTCTACTGATTTAAATGTTAACCTCATCTAAAAAATTAAATTCATAGTGACATCTAGGTTGGTGTTTGACCAAATATTTGGGTAGGATGGCCCAGCCAAGTTTGCATATATAATGACCCATCACAGTACATTTCTCAAAAATGAAAACTAATGAATATTATCAAAATGTAGATTACCTTGGTTGGAGAGAACATGTGTGGTCATGAAGGGGCATGGGGGGAATCTTTGTTGAGTGATGGATATGTTGATAATCTATTGTAGTGACAGTTTTTTGATTGCATACTTAGGTCAAAACTTAAGAAGTCATGCATTTAATTATGTGTGGTTTACTGTATGTCAATTATACATGAAGAAAAACTTTAAAAATAATAAAACATGGCTTGACACAAAGTTAGCACATAATAAATATTTTTGAATGATAAAATAATTTAATTAACTAGACATTTGACTCAAAAAGTTAGGAGAAACGCCAGATAAAACTAAGAAAAAACAAGAGGAAATAATTATCTCAATAAATTTAAGAAAACTACTTAATTAGAAATATAGGCATTCCCGTTGTGGTGCAGCAGAAGCAAATCTGACTAGTATACATGAGGATGCAAGTTTGATCCCTGGCCTCACTCAGTTGGTTAAGGATCCAGCATTGCCGTGAGCTGTGGTGTTGGTTGCAGACACAGCTCAGATCCTCTGTGGCTGTGGCTGTGGTTGTGGCCATCAGCCGTAGCTCCAATTCGACCCCTAGCCTGAAAACCTCCATATGCCACAGGTACAGCTCTAAAAAGAAAAAAAAAGACATATATAAAATTATTTCTTAAAAGTATGTGTATAATTGATTCACTTTGCTGTACACCTGAAACACAACATTTTAAGTCAATTATACTCCAAGAATTTATTTTTAAAGTATAGGATTCTGGGAGGGTTGCAGAGTAGGAATTAGAAGTAATTCATCTCCTCACCCAGACCATTATATACTGGCAGCATTTGTCTGATGTAACTATTGTGAAGCACTGGAGTCTATTGAAGGCTTGCAAATGCCAGGGGAAGACTTGCTTAATAAATTGTAGTTAATTTTGGTCATTTTGACTTTTAGCTCTGCAGCAGCTACTATCCATATAATTCCATGGAACATTTTACAGGATAGGCCATTATTATGTCACATATCTCAATATATTTTAAAAGACAGATAACATGTACATTATCTTATCTGGACACACCTGGATGAATTTAGAAATCAGTAACAGAAGGAAAACCAAAACTTCAAAAGTTTGTTAAAATTAAACAATATACTCTTAAAAAACCAATGGATCAAAGAAGAAATCACAAGGACATTTGCCATTATTAAAAATGAAAAGAAGGGAATTCCCCTTGAGGCACAGTGGAAATGAATCTGACTAGGAACCATGAGGTTGCAGGTCTGATCCATGGCCTCGCTCAGTGAGTTAAGGATATGTTGTCACAGTGAGCTTTGGTGAGGTTGGCAGATGCAGTTCAGATCCCGAGTTGTTATGGCTGTGGTGTAGGCCGGCAGCTATAGCTCTGATTTGACTCTTAGCCTGGGAACCTCCACATGCTGTGAGTGCAGCCCTAAAATGCAAAAAAAAAAAAAAAGAAGGAAAATTAAGAATATTTTCAAAATGTAATAAAAACTATCTAGAATATATAGCAAACTATTAAAACTCAATAAGACAAATAATAAATAAAATGAACAAATATTTTAAAAGACACCTCAGAAAAAAAAGATAAAGAAAAAAAGATATATGGTGACCAATATGTATATATGAAAAGATAGCATTATTAGTTATTATAGAAGTGCAAATTAAATCCAAAATTAGTGTTGTATTTGAGTTGATTTTTCTTATTTGTTTGTGTATCAATTGTAGATATTTGGTGTGCAGGTATTCTGAAGTTCTGATATAAGAGTCTATGTATATGAGATTGTTTTAAGTTGTTGGTCTCTTAATTGCAAGTTCATCTCCAGTGTCCTGCATTTGTACCCACCTCTTCTCATGATTTCTGATGTTGGTAGTATAATTGTGCATGGATGATTTCGTATCTTTATATATACCTTTACTGTTGAGCCTTGTCATTTGTGGCATTTTTGTTTCCTGTTGCTGTCTTTTCTGTTCTGCCTAGAGAAGTTCCTTTAATACTTGTTATAAGGCTGGTTTAGTGTTTCTGAATTCTCTCAACTTTTGCTTATCTGTGAAGGTTTTGATTTCTCCTTCAAATCTGAATGAGAGTCTTGCTGGGTAGAGTAAACTTGGGTGGAGGTTTTTTCCTTTCATCATGTTAAGTACATCATGCCACTCCCTTCTGGCCTGCAGAGTTTCTGCCAAAAAATCTGCCAGTAACCTTTTCGGGGTTCCCTTGTATGTTATTTGTTTCTTTTCCCTAGCTGCTTTCAAGATTTTCTCTTTGTCTTTAATTTTGGTCAGTTTGATTAATATGTGTCTTGGTGTATTCCTCCTTGGGTTTATTTTATATGGTACTCGTTGTGCTTCCTGGAATTGTGTGAGTGGTTCCTTTCCTGTGTTAGGGAAGTTTTTGGCTATTATCTCTTGGAATATTTTTTTCTGTCCCCTTCTCTCTCTCTCCTCCTTCTGGCACCCCTATAATACGGATGTTGGTGCGTTTCACATTGTCCCAGAGTTCTCTGAGACTCTCTTCATTTTTCGATCTTTTTTCTCTTTTCTGTTCTGCATCCATAATTTCCACTAATCTGTCCTCCACCTCACTTATTCGTTCTTCTGCCTCCTGTATTCTGCTATTAGCTGCTTCTAGTGAGTTTTTTATTTCAGTTATTGTATCTTGCATCTCTTCTTGTTTAAGGTTTATATCTTGTATCTCTTTGCTCAGAGTTTCCTGTAAGTTATCCATCTTTGCCTCCAGTTTATTTCCAATGCCTTGCATCATCTTCAGCATCAACAGTCTAAATAAAATCTTTTTCCTGTAGGCTGAGAATCTCCTCCTTGCTTAGCTGTTTTTCTGGGGTTTTTCCTTTCTCCGTCATCTGAGTTATAGTTCTGTCTTTTCATTTTTGTAGGTTTTTGGTGTGGTGACCTTCTTATAGATAATAGAGTTGTAGCCTCTCTTACTTCTGATGTCTGCACCCCTGTGGCTGAAGTCAGTATGGGGGCTTGGTGTAGGCTTCCCGATGGGAGGGGCTTATGCCTGCCCCCTGGTAGGAGGAGCTGATTCTTATCCCTCTGGGTGGGTGGGGCTTTGTGCCTTGGGGGTATTTAGGTAGCCTGTTTACTGATGGGCTGGGCTGTGATCCCACCTGGATTGTTGTTTGCCCTGGGGCTTCTCAGCACTGATGGGTGGGGCCAGATTTTCCCAAATTGGCCCCCTTCAGAGAAAGGCTTGCTGCTGAATATTCCCAAGAGCTTTGCTTCCAATGTCCTTCCCTCACACCAAGCCACGTTCACCCCTGTTTTCCCCAGAGATCCTCCACAAACTGCAGTCAGGTTTGACCCAGATTCTTATGGAGACTTTCCTTTGCCCTGGGACCCATTGCATGTAAAAGTTTGTGTGTGTCTTTTAAGAATGGGGTCTCTGTTTCCCCCAGTCCCATGGAGTTCCTGCACACAAGCCCCACTGGCCTTCAATGTCAGATGCTCCAGGGGCTCTTTCTCCCAGTGCCAGATCCCCACTTGTGGGAGTTTGATGTGGGGCTCAGAACTCTCTCTCCTATAGGTAAGTCTTTGTGAACCAGTTACTTTCCAAACTGTGGGGCTTCCCACCTGGGAGGTATGGGGTTGTTTATATCATGTAATCGCCCCTCCTACCTCTTGATGTGGCCTCCTCATTGTCTTCTGGAGTAGGATATCCTTTTGAAGGTTTCTGGTCCATTTGGTTGAAGATTGCTCAGCCTTTAGTTATGAATTTTGTTGTTTTTAGGAGAGAAGTTGAGCTCCAGTCCTTCTCTTCTGCCACCTTAATGCCATCCTCCTATATCCACAATTAAATAGCTCTACACACCCATTAGAATTGCAAAAATTTTTAAATCTGATAGTACCAAGTATTGGTGAAAATGTTGAGAAACTTTAGCTCTCATATACTGCAACTGGGAATAGAAAATGGAAAACTTTTTTTTTTTTTAATTTGTTACTTTTTCCTTTTTAGGGTGCGTCTACAGCACATGGACATTCCCAGGCTAGGGGTTGAATTGGAGCTATAGCTGCCAGCCACAACCACAGCAATGCAGGATCTGAGCCACGTCTGCAACCTACAACACAGCTGGTGGCAATGCCAGATCCTTAACCCCCTAGCGAGGCCAGGTATCAAACCTGCAACCCCATGGCTACCAGTTTGATTCGTTTCCACTGTACCACACGGGAGCTCTGTAAACTTTCTTTTAAAGTTACATATACATCTATTGTACAACTTAGATACAAATTTCACTGTTACAAAACTAAATATACTTTCACCAGATGACTCAGCAATTGCACTTCTTGGTAATTTACCCAAAGGAGTTAAAAAGTTTATGTTCATGCAAAAACTTGCACTTGGATGTTTATAGCAGATTTATTCATAATTAGAAAAACTTGGAAGCTGCCAAGATGTTCTTCAGTAGGTGAATGAATAAACAAATTGTGGCACATCCAGACAACGGAATATTGTTCAACACTAAAAAGATATGAGTCATCAAGCTATAAAAAAGACTTGGAATAAACTTAAATGCATATTAATAAGTGAAAGAAGGCATTCCCATCATGGCGCAGTGGAAACAAATCTGACTAGGAACCATGAGGTTGCGGGTTTGATCCCTGGCCTTGCTCAGTGGGTTAAGGATACAGCATTGCCATGAGCTCTGGTGTACATTGCAGACGTGGCTCAGATCTGGCATTCCTGTGGCTCTGGTGTAGGCCAGCAGCAACAGCTCCAATTAGACCCATAGCCTTGGAACCTCCATATGCCATGGGTGCAACTCTAAAATAAATAAGTGAAAGAAGCCAACCTGAAAAGGTTACATACTGTATAATTCCAAGTATATGATATTCTGAAAAAGGCAAAACTATGGAGAAAATGAAAAGATCAGTGGTTGCCAGGGGTTGAGGGGAAGGTGGGGGTGAATAGGCAGAATAGAGAAGATTTGGTGCAGTTAAAATACTCTATATGATACTACAATGGTAGATACAGGTCCTTATACATTTGTATAAATCCAGAGAATTTATAACATCAAGAATGAACCTTAATGTAAACTATGGACTTCAGAAGATGAAATATACCCACTTTTTGTTTATTATATTACTTAAAAGACACATACATATAGTAATAATTGTTAAATCAAAGTTAATGGGTATGCAATGTGTGAAAATGTAGTAATTTGTGACATTAAGAACATAAAGGGGGGAGTTCCCATCATGGCTCAGCCATTAACGAACCTGACGAGCATCCGTGAGGATGCAGGTTTGATACCTGCCTCGCTCAATGGGTTAAGGATCTGGTGTTGTCATGAGCTGTGGTGTAGGTCACAGATGTGGCTCAACCCTGCATTGCTGTGGCTCTGGTGTAGGCTGGCAGCTATAGCTCCAATTGGACCCCTAGCCTGGGAATCTCCATATGCCTCAGGTGTGGCCCTAAAAAAAAGAGACAAAAAAAAGAACATAAAGGGTAACAACAGAACTGACAGTAAGTTGGTATCCATTCAAACTAAAATGTTATGAATCTAGGATAGAAACTGAAATCCCCTGGATAACCATTACTAAAATAATTTAAAAATATGTAATACAGGAAATGATGTAAGCATCAAAATAACAAACTTGGAGAAAGAAATTCAGCACAAAAAAAAGGCCTTAACAGAGGAACTTACAAACATAAAAATAAAGGCATAAAGAAATCAAACAGCAATATGGCAGAAATCCTACTTTATCAATTATCATGTTAAATGTAATAATTCAACAATTACAAGACAGAGATTGGAAAAATGAATTTTTAAAAAACATGATCCAACTATATACTGTCTATAAGAGACTAAATTTAGATCCCAAAACACAGATCTTCCATGCAAAGAGTAATCAGAAAGAACTGGAATGGCTCAATTAATATCAGACAAAATAAGCTTTAAATCAAAACTATTACAAAATAACAAGAAGGACATTATATATTGATAAAAGGGTTAATCATTCAATAAGATATAATAATTATAAACATATATACACTGAACATCAGAGCCCTAAAATATATATAGGAAAATTGCCAAAATTAAAAAGAGAGACAGTTCTCAAATAATAGTTGAAGAATTCAATACCTCACTTTCAATAATGGATTGAACACCTAGATATAAGATCAGTAAGGAAATAGAAGATTTAAAAAATAGTATAAACTAAATAGGCCTAAATGATATATAATAGATCCCTAGACCCATCAACAGCAGAATGTATTCTTCTCAGGTTCTTATGGAACATTCTCCAGGAAGGGCCACCTGCCAACTCTTGGACATCAAAAAAAGTTTCAATACATTGTAAACTACAGATATCCTTTGAAATATCTTCTCTGACTACATTGGAATAAAGATGAAGATCAGTAAGAAAAGGAAAACTTGAAAATTCATGAATATGTAGAAGTTAAATAGCACACTCCTAAGGAACCAATAGGTCAAAGAGAAATCACAAGGGAAATTAGAAAACTATTTGAGATGAATGGAAAAAAAAGCATAATACTGCAAAACTTATGTGATACAGCAAAGGAAGTGTTCAAAATAATATTTATAGCTATAAATGCCCACATTAAAAGCAGAAAATCTTAATTCAACAACCTAACTTTACAATTTCAAGGAACATAAAAAGAACAAATAAAATGAAGAGCTAATAGAAAGAAGGAAATAAAGATTAGAGTGGAGATAAATGAAATAGAGAATACAAAATAACCAGAAGTTAGTTCTTTGGAAATATGAAAAAAACCCTTTAGCTAGACCTGCTAAGAATAAAAAGAGAGAGAATACAAAAAAGTAAAATCATAAATGTAAATGGGTATATTAATACTAACTTTACAGAAATAAAGAGTATTATCAGAGAATATTATGAACAAATGCACACCAAAAAAAAATCAGACAATTGAGATGAAATGCACAAATTCCAGATGACAAGCCACCAGCTAACCCAAGAAGAAAGAGAAAAAATTCCAAAGGACATCATAAGAAATGAAAACTATAGGCAATTATCCCTTATCAATATAGGTGCAAAAAGCCTTAAACAAAAGTAGTGTTCCAAATCATGGAGCATATGGATATGATTATGCATGCTGATCAAGTGGGATCTATGCAGAAATTCAGAGTGATTCAACATCTGAAAATTGAGCAATGTAATACACTACATTAATTGAATGAAGGGGGGAAATGACCATCTTAATGAATATAGAAAAAGCAGTTGACAAAATTTAATAATCTTTCATGATAGAACACTGAGTAAACTAGAAATAGAAGGAAACTTCCTTAACTAATAAAGGACATTTACAAAAACCTGACAGATAACATCATACTCAATGGTGAAAGATTAAGAGCTTTCCCTCTAAGATCAGAACAAGACAGAGATGCTCACTTTTACCATTGCTATTAAACTCTGTACTAGTCCATTGAAAGTTGGCAAGGGAGATCTGCTCACCATGGTCACTCTGAAACACTGGCTGTCAAAAACCTTATCTTAATATATACTTCTACAATAGTATTAGTAGGGAAAAGTTAACATTGTTATTATCTCAAGGAAAACAACATAGAATTTGTTACCAATGCTAAAATTTTAAATTTTAGTACAAAAATCACAATTTTGGGAAATCCAATCTACCATTGTGAGCCTGACAGCTAATATAAGTTCCACAGTGATATTAACTAATGTTTCTTTTTTGATGTTGTATAATGAAATGTGTCAACATTTGAGAGATCTGCATAACTCAATAAGCTAGTATTTTATAAATGATGTCATAACATCATGCATGAATAAATGACCTATTCAAAGTATAAGATGGACCAAAGGATTTTAACATACATAAAAAATTAACTGTTATGGAATATGATTTGACATTGTAACTATCCTTTAATAAATTATCACTTATTGAGTTTCAGCATATAGATTTTCTTCAAAGAAACCACAAAGTAGAAAAAGATATAAGTCTAGCTGTTTTCTATAAGGTAGATCTTTTATAGAGGTTACAAAAATTTAAAACAATGCTTTTCTCAATGAAGTTTTTTGTTTTGGAATATGTAGTTATTTTAAACAAAAATATGTTCTGTGTTAACACGCAATGTTATAAAATGAATTAATATTTAAACTATTTATCAGTTTTAATTTCTAATATTTAAACAATAATAGACATAATTGACATAAGCCAAACTCCTTTGGGGACTTTATTTTTTTAAATATAAAGAGATTTTTTATATCACCAAGTCTGAGGACCACCTGAATAGGAAATAATTCTTGAATGGCCTTGAAGGTCCAATTGAAATATGTGGTCAACCTGTTGTATGGGGCATTTTCAGCTGTGTTCAATGGTAAAATGATGAGCATGGATGGATTTTACTTGGCCATGATTTTTTCAGGAAAAAGTGTTTAGGTTGTATTAAAAAAGAGCGCTTTAATAAGTTAATATGGAATTTAATCTGGGTAATATGTAGGAAAGAAAAAAATAAATGTGATGAGGGTGTTGGAGGTCCTGAAATATCAAAAGCTTGCTAGAGTAAGGATAAAAGAAACTGGAAGTATACGATATGGTGGTCAGAGAATGGAATTCAGGTTAAGTTTAAGTTATGGGTAAGTTCCAATTTTTGGTAATAAGTCAATGAAATGATCATGGCAGTGAGTGTTTGATAGTGAGGAGTAAACTTGATGGAAGGAAGATTTTCTTGTATGTTGAATTTACCAAAAGAAATAATAGTATCTGTGATAATGACAGTGAGGCTCTTTCTAAAATCATTGAGAAATTGGTGTGTTTGCATTGCGACGGGGAGGGGTGATCCAGTATTTGGTAGATGACACAAAAAATAAAGGGCAAGGGATGATATAGAGTGATGACATGACATTCCAATTCAATTAATACTTAAATGATTAAGTCTGGCGTATCAAGATGATGGAATAGCATCCATAGTTATTTTATAGAATGATATACAACAACACTGGGAAATATTTATATGAAAGTAGTGAAAAGATTATGTAGCGGTTTTTATTCTATGATTCTAGTTGAGTAACATACACAAAATTACTAAGGTACATGCATGTACATGTGAGAATTAGCAGAAATTAAAGACTAGAAAGCTAACCACCACAATATACATGTCAATTGTATCTATATTGCAGCATTCCAAGGAATTATTTCCTTCTATGTGCTTATATGTAGAAAATATAGAATATTTTCTAATTTTTATGATTATAAAATCCTTTGGTAATTAGAAAATATTAAAACTTTATTTAAATAAAAGAAAGTAGTTTAGAGCCTTTATGGCTGACCATCCTCATTTAATAATTTTCCATTATTGAACATAGGTTAGTATTTTTTGCAAATATTTTTGCAAAGTTCTCTTTAAAGGTGTTAAATGTCCAATCAGATTACTTAGCTCACCCTAGAAATAGGCAATGCTATTCAAATATGGCCCTTCCCCATGATTTTATGGTACCTAGAATTTCCACTATTGGCATGTCATCTTAAGAACTTTCTTTAGACAGATTTCTTAGGAAAAGCAGCATGTTATTAAATTAACATACAGGAACACTAGCTTTTCTTGTCTTTGCTGTTGGTGTTTTGTTTTGACTAAAATCATCATAGATTGTCACTCAGAAGATAACCAAGTCTTAAGTAAATCCATCTTTCCACAATTAAGAAAAGTCTGGACTCGGAGGGATTCCCATGGATAGCTCCTAAAGTGGGGTACCATAGTTACTACTTAGGTAGCATAGGTACTTACTCTTTTAACTAACCATCTTTAGGACATTCTTTTTTCTGCTGGCTAAAAAAAATCTTCAGCAGCATCAAATGTGCTTCATTTCATGGAATAAGTAGTAGCTTCCACTGGATCTTTGTATCAGCTGCTCTGGCTTAGAATCCTGGCACACTATGTTTGTCTTTCTCTTCCATAAGATAACTTGAATCCAGGCTATTTACCCTGCTGCTACTAATCAGGTGGCCCCAGTAATTCTCTTGTAGCCTCACAAAATACATTCTAATAATTTATGCAGAACTCCCTTGCAAGGGACTCACTGCATTCTCCATCCCCTGTAATAATTCAGGGAAGAGGGAAAATAACTTCAATGTGCTTGGGCACATAGAGTTTAGGGACAAAACTAGGGAACATTGGCTCAAAAGACATCCACTGCCCATTTCCTATATTGTACTGGTAACCAGTGCTATGATTGGAAAAAAGCCCTGAACTGTAGGATTTTCCTATTTCTCCTGTGTAAATATAGCCACTATGGCCAATTTCAAGCTACCAGTGTGCCATCACTGAAAACTGGGAAGAGGTACTAACAGTTGACTCTGCCTGTAAAGAATCCATATTTCATTGTTACCTTGCCTTATAAATTATGACTATTTTTCAATTTTTTAATCCTTTTTTACCTCAGTAAAATCCTAGATCAGTGTTTCTCTGATTTTACCCCTTGGACCACCAGTATCAAACTGGTAAGTTTGTTAAAATGTAGAGGTCTGGGTCCCATCCCAGACTTAAAGTGTACCTTAGAATGCATAATTTTAACATCTATCAGGTGATTCTGATGTACGCTAAAGTTTGCTATTCATGGTCTCACATTCTCAGTTCCATTTAATTACCATGACAGTGTGTACAACTGTGAACTGAAGCAGCAAAAACCTCTAAGGTTCAATCCTCCCAGAGAGTAGATGTATCAGTTACTATCATGGCTCCAAAATGTCTATCTGCATCAAAATTTAATGAAAACATTCAACTATCTACATAATCTCTGATTTAGATTTGAGTTAGAACCAATCTCATTGTATTAGTTTGTGAGGGCTACCATAACAAAGAACAACAGAGCGGGGTATCTGAAAGAATAGCAATGTATTTTCTGACAGTCCAAAATTGATGTGACATCAGTGTGGTTTCATCCTGAAGCCTCTCTTCTTGGATTGTAGATGGATGTCTTTTCCCTTTGTCTTCACATGGCCTTCCCTTTGTACAGGGCTATGTTCTAATCTCTTCTTATAAGGAGGTCAATCATATTGGATTAGGGCCCACCATAATGACCTCATTTAACCTTAATTACCCCTTTAAAGGCACTGTCTCCAAATACACTAATACTCTAAGGTAATGGGGGATAGAACTTCAACATATGAAGTGGTGCGGGGGCGGGGGTAGGGGTGGGGAGGGAGACACAATTCAGCACAAAATTTCTAAATAAGCTAAAATTAGGAAATATATATAGGAATTTATAGTGAGCCATTAATTGTGACACACAGATTCAAGCCTTGGCATATTTAAGCATCTTTTTTTTTTTTTTTTTTTTTTGTCTTTTGTCTTTTGTTGTTGTTGCTATTTCTTGGGCCGCTCCCGTGGCATATGGAGATTCCCAGGCTAGGGGTCGAATCGGAGCTGTAGCCACCGGCCTACGCCAGAGCCACAGCAACGCAGGATCCGAGCCGCATCTGCAACCTACACCACAGCTCACGGCAACGCCGGATCGTTAACCCACTGAGCAAGGGCAGGAATCGAACCCGCAACCTCATGGTTCCTAGTCGGATTCGTTAACCACTGCGCCACGACGGGAACTCCTATTTAAGCATCTTAACTTGAATATACCTGGCATCAACAAATGTTAGCATCCCTGTCACAATGAGCCATCAGCTTGCAGAATGTCTCTGGCATGAATCCAAACACACAGACCTTTAGATTTCATGGAACAATTCATTCACTTATAAAGATGAGGAGTAATTCATAGTCATCTTGTGGAAAGCTGAAAGCAAAATGATATTTATTTTTTAGTTGATCAACATTTTGACTCATGATTTTAGGAACTTGGGGGGAAGAGTCTGTCTTTGAAGCAGAATCAGAAACCTCTTTTTTTTTTTTTTTGTTTTACACTACTAACCATAATAGGTACAATTTTTACCCTCAAAATATAAGAAATTTTCCAAGAAGGAAATGATATTTAAAGCTTTTCTTAATTATTTTTTCCATGTGCCTTTAAAATGTTTTGCTCAATTATGGATGGTTATTCTATTCAAATTATATTTCCTGCTTGACTCCATAGTATATACAAGTTTTTGTGCCAGACGTATGATTCCAAATAATCTTTTTAGGGGGACATGCCCACAACACGTGGAAGTTCCTGGGCCAGGGACTGCACCTGTGCCACAGCAGCAACCCAAGGTGCGGCAATAACATGAGGTCCTTAACCCACTGTGCCACAAAAGAACTCCCCAAATAATCTTCAAGAGTGCTTTATCATTCATTTAGGTCCTTATTCAACATTAAACAAACATTTGGAGGACAGCTACCTTACATTTTTGTGCTAAGAGCTGGAAGGTTCAAATATGAATATCAGAATCTTATCTTCATGGAGCTCACAGTTGAAACAGAGACGTAAATAATGAAACATGCTAGGAGTTCCCGTCATGGCTCAGCAGTTAACAAACCCGACTAGGACCCATGAGGATGAGGATTCGATCCATGGCCTTGCTCAGTGGGTCAAGGATCTGGTGTTGCTGTGAGCTGTGGTATAGGTCACAGACCTGGCTGGATCTGGCATTGCTGTGGCTGTGGTGTAGGCTGGCAGCTGTAGCTCTGATTCGACCCCTAGCTTGGGAACTTCCATATGCTGCGGGAGTGACCCTTAAAAAAAAAACAATGAAACATGCTACGATAGATATAGGCTACAACTTTATAGGGGTAGGGAAGAAAAATTGACTAGCTTCACCTGAGGGAAGTGTGGAAAGTTTTACAGAGGTATTATATTTTATCTGTATCTTAAAGATTTGGAAGAGGGGAGAAAATCCACTCCAATAAGGGTAAATAGTGTGTGTGGAACACTATGCTACTCTGGAAGCTGCAAATAATTTTTGTCAGTTAATGGTAAATGATAGAGTGCCAAAATATAGACTACATTCACACCATTCAGAACTTTGTATACTATCCTGAGGTGTTTAAATTTTATTTGAGAATCAGTGAAAGTTTTAGCTGTGATGTGACATTAGATTTGTGTTCTAGATACAAAAACTGAGTCCTTGATCTTCCCCCACTTCAAATTTGTCCCTTACCATTTTTCCCTATCTCAGTTAACTCTATCCTTCCAGATGTACAAGACTAGACTCCTCGAAGTTATGTTTGTATTACTTTTTTCTCTCATGCCCCACATCCTGTCAGCAAACCATCTAAATTCTACCTTCAAATTATATCCACAATCTGAACACTTCTCACTCCCCTTCACTGCTACCAAGTCACCATCAGGTACTGCCTAGATTATTAAAATAGCTTATGAGAAATAAAATATTGCCTGCCGTATCAGTAAACAAAGGCTGTCACAGTCATCAGCAACTACAGCGACCTCCAAGGGTGAGCCCCAAGGGAACCCAGGAAGGAAATAAAGAGTATCTGCCATCTGGCACCCATCGGACTGAGCTACTCTTGATGGTGCACCCTGAGGAAGCTCAGGATGTGAAAACACAGGACACTGGTCCCAGATAGCTGAAGTGTACATCAAAGGAATGATTTCTGTGAGCCCAGACCTTTGCATCTTCCCATACATAGAAAAGCACTCAATTCTTCAACTGGAGACATCTGGTTTTCTGTTATTAACAGTAATCATTTGTTCCTACTACTGGCCCTTTGTTGCTAAGCTCCTATATATCCTAGCTCCCCCCTTGCCTCCTTGGAGCAATTTTCTCAGGGTTGCTTGAGATGCTATCTCCCGGGCTTAAGTCCTCATTTGGCCCCAAATAAAAGTTAACTCTCAACCATTATGTTGTGTATGTATTTTTTTAGTTGACATCTATTGTACTCTTGCTTCCACTTTGCACCCCCCCACTTCATAAACAAGTTTGTTCTCAAAATAGAAGCCAGAGCAATTGGATTAAAATATTCAGATCATGTTACTCTTTTGCTCAAATCTGACCATTGGCTTCTTCAGGAGAGCAAAATTTGCCACCCCAAAATGTATTTCTTTGGCATAAGGCATAAGGCATTTAGGCTGATTATTTTCAAGGGCCAAATGACCCAGAAAGAACCTTTAACCTTCCTTCTTAACTGTCTGAAAGTATGTAGATAGAAGACCTGTTTCAGAAGGGTATCACCTGAGATAACTATTACTGTGTCTAGACAGTGAAGAACCTAGATAATTCTGTTTTTTAAAATTCCTCTCAGTATTCCACTGTCTCTGCCTGTCCCAGCATACATGTGTTTACCAAACATTTGCTTTTTTCATCTTCATGTCAATTTCCTTCCTCTCTCTTGAAGTCCCAAATCATTACCCTCTATACCCTTTTTTTCTTTAGCTGAAGATAGTCTTTAAGGTGAGGGTTTCAGCCATTTTGGTGAGTTAGCAGTTCTCCTGGTCTCCCCCATGAATACATGTTATTAAACTTTTGCATATGTTTCTCCTGTTAATCTGTCTTATGTCAATTTAATTTCTATACCAGCCAGAAGAACCTAGAAGAGTAAACGAAATTTTCTTCCTGACACTTCCCATCTGATTTAGAGGAAAAGTCAAAGTCCTTACAAGGAACTGCCAAGTCCTAAACCATCTGAGTCTCCCTTAGTTTTCAAACCTAAGTGACAATCATCCCTCCTCCATTTTCTCTTCCCCAAATACATTGGGCTCCTTGTTGTTCCTAGAATATGCCACACACGTTTCCACCTCAGGGCCTTTGCAGTTGCTCTTGCCTTTCCCTGAAATGCTCTTCCCCTCTAGAGATATATCAGTTTTTCTCTCACCTCTTTAATTCAAAAGTCACTTTAGTAATATACACCCTAACCATTTTTTTGATAATTCACCCCATCCTTCAATACTGTTGTTCTTCCTTAATGAATATTTTCACATGGCACTTATCACCTTATGGTATACTCTACCATTGACATATTCATATGATTTATTATTCCTGCTAGAGTATGATCACCATGAGGCAAAAGTTTTTTGTTTCTTTGCCTATGATATAATTCCTAGAATGGTACCTGGAATAGGAAGAGCTTAATCAACACTGCACTAAGTTGAATGAAACTCCAGAGGATATTGTGAACTGAGTAGACAGGATTAGTGAGGTAAAAATTTTGCAATAGTCCACAATGTTTGCATTAATAACTATTTATTGAGCTAAACATCTGCTATTTTTCCACATTTTTATACTTTCTTTGAAGAGTAGGAATATATGAGAAACTTCTCTATCATGTGAAATATTAAATTAATTTCTGCCAAACTGCATGCCTATTACTTGCTTTCTTCCTGCCAGGTTGTCTTTCTTCCTGTCATTGCTGTCACCATTTCAAATCTTCTAATAAAATTCAATTTAACTTCCAGTTAAATTTGATCACTTTTGCTTTTTTGCTGTATACTCCTGTGTGTTGGCCAATTCCCATTTTGATTGTCCATTTTTATAAAATGTTACATGGGTTTATCATTGGGAGACAGGACTCAGCACAACTACAAATTTTGCTCTCTGTGGAACTGATAACAGATGTGCAGTGACCAATCAACAAAAAACTTTGAAAAATATGCCATGATTAATAACTTATAATGTGAATCTTATTTACATAGTGATTTGTGGGATGAAGAGCTAGCAGCAAAGTTTGTACTTTATGCAATTACAGTTAATATAACATGGTAACAAAGGTAAATTTTGTTATTTGGGGTTTGTGTTATTTAAACTGTGAGTAACCAAATTGCAAGTTTATCAGATCCTTGTAAAGCATGGGCTCTCCATTTGTATGTATATTTGTGTACATGTGTGTGTTTGTATGTCTGGGTGTGTAGTCCATAAATCTACTATAGACATACATATGGAATATTTATTGCATGTAATTTTAGTTGTTTTAAGTTTTATGAAAAGATTGTTGTACTGTATGAAATCCCGTGAGTTCTTTTTTTACCTATGTCATATACTATAATTATATAAAATACATAAATCTATTTCCAAGTTCTCTATCCTATTCTACTTCCTTTACCTATATGAAATACCACATATTCTAAATTATATGAGTTTCCTAATAAGTTCTGATATCTTCTAAGGCAAGTGCACCTTTGTTGTTATCTTGACCCATTATTCTTACTTAGATGTTTTAGAATCATCAAATTCCATGGTTCTCCAAAGAAGAACATCTTTTCATAGCCAGTAGGCACATGAAAGGTGCTCAACATCTCTAATTAACATAGAAATGCAAATCAAAGCTACAATAAGGTACCACTTCACACAAGTCAGAATGGCCATTATTAATAAGTCCACAAATAACAAATGCTAAAAAGGGTGTGGAGAAAAGGGAACCCTCCTGCACTGTTAGTGGGAATGTAAATTGGTACAACTACTAGGGAAAACAGTATGAAGGTTCCTCAGAAAACTAAAAATAGAGTTGCTATATAATCCAGCAACTATACTCCTGGGCATATATCCAGACAATACTATAATTCAAAAAGATATATTCACTCCTATGTTCATAACAACAATATTCACAATAGCCAAGACATGGAAACAATCTAAATGTCCATCAATAGATGAATGAATTAAGAAGATGTGGTACATATATATACAATGGAATACTATTCAGTCATAAAAAAGAATGAAAGCATGCCATTTGCAGCAACACGAATGCAACTAAAGATTATCATACTAAGTACATCAGAAATACAAATACCATTATGCTCTTACTCATATGTGGAATCTAAAATATGGTACAAATGAACCTATCTACAAAACAAAAACAGACCCACAGTCATTAAAAAATAGACTTGTGGTTGCCAAGGGGGAGAAAGAAGAGAGGGGGATGGACAGGGAGTTTGGGATTAGTAGATGCCAGCTATTATATTTAGAATGGGTAAACAACAAGGTCCTACTGTACAGCACAGGGAACTACATCCAATCTCTTGGGACAGACCATGATAGAAGATAATAAAAGAAAGGGAAAGTATTCATATGTATTACTAGGTCACCTTGCTGTACAGTAGAAATTGGCACAACACTATAAATCAACTAAACTTCAATAAAAATACTTATAACTCCATGGAACAAAGCCTGTTGGTATTTTTATTTAATTGCACTGAACATATAATTCAATTTTAGGGAAATATGACATATTTACTATATTAATGCTTTTTCTGTGTAAGCACAGTATATCTTTCTACCTATAAATCCTAGCATTTCAGGTGTTAAAAATATTTCTTAAGACTATTTAATAATGTTTCCTTTAGAAGTCATGTACACATTTTGTTGACTTTTTTCCAGATACCTTGTTTTCCATGAAAATACTAAAAAAGGTATTTATTGATTGTATTTTCTAGTGACTTCTATTTTTTTTTTTTGGTCTTTTTTTTGCCATTTCTTGGGCTGCTCTCGTGGCATATGGAGGTTCCCAGGCTAGGGGTCTAATCGGAGCTGTAGCCTACGCCACAGCCACAGCAACGTGGAATCCGAGCCGTGTCTGCCACCTACACCACAGCTCACGGCAATGCCAGATCCTAAACCCACTGAGCAAGGCCAGGGATCGAACCTGCAACCTCATGGTTCCTAATAGGATTTGTTAACCACTACACCACAACGGGAACTCCCTCTAGTGACTTCTATTTTAAAATCAATCTTAGTAACATTTATCCTCCAGTAAAAGTTGTCAATATATATATTGGCAAATCATTGTTCATAATAGATCTTTAGTTCTTTTGATAGAATTATTGGTAGTTAAAATGTTTTGTTATCAATACTTATCTATTGTATCTAAATTATTGTCACCATTTTGTCTATTTAAGTATTTTAAAGAATTTATTTTGGTTTGGTTAAGACATAAATTATTATAAATTACTAAATTAAATATCATATGATACCAACTTAGCTGAAAAAAATCTATAAAATTATGACTTTGTTTTCTGTTTGCTTAGTTTTTAAATGTCTTCCTAAATGTGATATCTTCCTACTAACATTAACTAATATACATTAGGATATCTACATTATTACATTTAGGACAAGATACAACAGTAGTGTATATACATTCATTTTTTAAAAACCCTGGAGTTCCCACTGTGGTTCAGAGTAACAAGCCCAACTAGTATCCATGAGAATGCAGGTTCAATCCCTCGCCTCACTCAGTGGGTTGAGGATCTGGCATTGCCATGAGCTGTGGTGTAGATCACAGATGCAACTTGGATCCTGCGTTACTGTGGCTGTGGCATTGTCTGGCAGTTGCGGCTCCTATTCGATTCCTAGCTTGGGAACTTCCATGTGCCACACATGTGGCTCTAAAAAATGAAAACCCTGTTGACAATTTCAAATACTTTGGCTGACTTTTAAGATCTGATTAGGTCTTTATTTTTTTTAAATCACATAATTGGCTGATGAAGAGATTCTACTAGTCAAAGGAAAGTTGTCATTTTTGTGTTTCAGTTATGTTTGCATTGTTAGTATTATCTTTAGCCTGCAATTTTGTTTTTTGTCATAATTCATTAACTGCATTGCACTGAAGACAAATGAGAGAGTATCACTGTCAACTCTGCACTATGAAGAAGGATGAAGTACATTCCAGGCCAAGGGACTATCTGCAAATTCCCTAGGTTGAGAAAGCACAAAGTGTGTTCTATGAAATAAGCAAAAGTCAATGTGCAGAGAATTAGGAAAAAACCGTTGCCAGGAAAAGGGTTAGGAGCAAATCTTTTCTCCTACTTCCAATATATTTATCTGCAGGGATCTCATATTAGTGTTTGTCAAAAGTCCTGAGAGAGGATATTTTGATCTATAGCCTTACTGATCATCCCCTTAATAACATCATGTATATCCCATTCTTTTGCAAAATTTGGGAAACAAGGTACATAAATCCTATGTAGCCAGTTATGAAACAGAATACAAAATTTCTCCTGGTTCTTTTATTCCTTGATAGGAAAGTTAAGATATTAAATGGATGTAATAATGCCTAGTCTGTAGAACAAAACCAGGGGGAAATGATTAGCCAAGTTAAGTTTTCCCACAGTGACCACTATATCATAGGAGACTTAAAATAATCTCCCCCAAATTTAAGTATACTCCTTTCAAAACTTTCTTCGACAATGACATCTTCAAAGAAGGAATTTAAAACGAGCAATTTCTTGGCACTAGCTAATGTAGATTGAATTAGCAGAAATAGAAACATGAAAATTGACTGGAATATACATATAATCATCCAGGGAAAAGATAATGAATCTTGTATTAGGCTCAAGGCAATAAGGCTGCTAAGGAAAGAGCAAAGAATCAGATTCCTGACAGAATGGTAAACCACTGTCAATTGCTGGCTTCATACCATGAACCAAACATAGAAACTCCAAAACAGAAAACAAAACCCCAAATGCTGGAGGTGCTTTAATGAATCTGTTAAGTTAATAACACCTGTGAGAATTCTGTAACATGCTAGAAGTTAACTGTGTCCTAAATTGGAAAGGGGTTGTCAGAGAAAAAGCAGAAGTAGCTTATAATACATGAGGCTGGAACCATGGGTAGAAGACAGGAGTTTTGTTTAGTTTTGTTTTTTAAATGTCTGTTCTTTCTTCTCTCCCACATATCCCTAGGCAGACAATTAGCTTCCCTGTCTTCATTGCAAGGAAGAAAAATAGTCAGTAGGGAGGCAGTATTTCCACTATAGTAGATTAAAAGTTTGACAGATTCTCCCCAGAAAAAGCATCAATTAGACTGGACAAAATCATGGGAAACAACCACTGCTGAGCCCTGTAAATCAACAAATGCATAAAACAAATTGAGAAGTACTTATGCAAGAAAAATACCAAATCTTGGATGAGAACAGTGAGTGGAAGCATGTAGCATTCTTGCCCATGGTCTGTTCCTGCATTCCTCCCATAGCTCAGTTGGCTCAGTAGTTCCACCAAAAATCTCTATGAGAGCAAAAATGCTGTTTCATGACTTATCCTGCCTTCTCATCAGAAACAACAAGTGCCAGAAGGCAGTGAAATGACATATCAAAAGGGCTAAAGGAACAAAACTCTCAATGAGATTATCTATACAGCAATAATTTAGAAGGGTAATATATCCTAAACAAATAGGAATTTATTCTAAGAATGTTGGGTTGGTTTAACACTCACATATAAATCAAAGTAATTCAACACATTAACAAACAAAAAATCCCCAAATGATCATTAACAATAGATGCAGAAAAAATATTGGACAGAATGTAATATCCATTCCAGACAAAAACTTACAGCAAACTAGGAACAGAAGGGAACTTTCTCAATATGATAAAACTCCTCTATGAAAAACTTCCATCTAATGTCATACTTAATGGTGAAGATGTAATGCTTTTCCCCTAAGATCAAGAATAGGATAGATACCTGCTCTCACCACTTACATTTCACATTGTACTGGAAGGTTCTAAACAGCGCAATCAAGCAAGAGAAAGAAAAATCATCCAGCTTGGAAAGGAAAATAAAACTGTCTGTATTGGTAGATGACATGGTCACATCTCCTAGGATTTACAAAAAAGCTATTAGAATTAACAAGTGAGCTTAGCAAGGTTAAAGGATAAAAGGTCAAATACAAAATTTTTTTTCTATATGCTATATAAGTACAAGTGGCTATTTAAATTAAAAATATACCATTTAAAATTACATGAAAAAATAAACATTTCATGATGAATCTGACAAAAGATGTGAATTATATGTACACCAAAAAGTGAAAAACATTGTTGCAATAAATTAAAGAATGCCTAAGTAAACGGACATAAACACCTTGTTTATCATTTGAAAGGCTCATTACATTAAGATGTTAATTCTCTCTAAATTTATCTATAGATTCATTACAATCCTCCACAAAATATCAATAGGATTTTGTTGTAAAAAGTGGCAAGCTGATTTTAAAATGTATACAGAAATGCAAATGAGCTAGAACAGTGAAAAAAAAGTTTGAGGAATTACACTACCTTAAAGACTTATTATAAAGCTACAATAACCAATGCAGTGTGAGAGTTAACTAAATATCAACAAAAGGATCAATGGAACAGAGTAAAGATACAGAAAGAGACTCATACATATATTGAATTAATTTTCAAAAAAGATACAAAGGCAATTCAGTGAAGAAAGATAATCTTTTCAACTAATGCTGCTGGAACAACCAGATAACTATATACAAAAATAAACTTCTATCCATAACCCACACCATATATAAAACTTAACTAAAAATGAATCATAGATCTAAATATAAAATTTTAAATTATTATATTTTTAGAAAAATTATAGAGGAAAATCTTTGTGTTCTTCATTTAGATAAAGATTTCTTAGACATGATAGGTAAACACAACTCATGAAAGAGAAATTGATAAATTGGAAATCATCAAAATTTAAAAGTCTGGTTCCATAAAATACACCCATAACAGAAAGAAAAACACCCCCAAACTGAGAAAATATTTGCGCATCATATAAATATAAATACCTCTCAAAACTTAGTAAGAAAACCACATCTCAATAAAGAGAAAAAATATTAGAATAGATTCTTCCCAAAAAGAGATATCTGTATGACAAATGAGCACATGAAGAGTTGTTCAATATCATTAGTCATTAGGAAATACAAAGTAAAACTACAGTGAGATAACTGTAAATACTTATTAAAATGGCTAAAATTGAAAAGCCTGACCATACCAACTTTTATGCAGAATGCAGAACAAACTCATATACTTCTCATGGGAAAGTAAATAGGTACAGCCACTTGGGAAAACATTTAGGATGTTTCTTAAAAAATATAACTATACCTACCTTATTATTCAAGCATTGTACTCCAAGGCATTTTCAAAAGGCATTTATTCCAAATGAAGCCTGTGTTCATATAAAAATCTATATGCAAATGTTCATAGCAGCTATATTTATAATAATCAAATGGGAAACAACTCATATGTTCATGAATGGATAAAAATGAACAAGTAGGTATATGAATAAACATATAATACAACATATAAATGACATATAAAGGAATGATACTTCACAATAAAGGGAATGAACCAGTGATGCATACAACAATATAGATAAATGACAAAAGAATTAGACTAGGAGACTAGACAAAAAATGGTATAAAATTTATATAAAATTCTAGAAAATACAAACTAATCTGTGGTGACAGAATAAGTAGATCAGTGTTTATCTGAGAAGATGGAAAATGGGGAGTGGTAGGGATCCAAAAAACTTTCAGGTTTCATGGATAACTTAAGTATGATTATTGTGGTGAAATAAAATGGGAAGTGTATATAGATGATAGATAGATACGCACACTTTAAACATGTGTATCTTATTGTATGCTTATTATAATTCAATAAAGTTGTAAAAAATGTCATGGGAAAATAACACAAACTACATGCAAAAGTGACATGCAGATATACAGATGTTCTAACTGTGAAAAGAAAAAGTATAAAAATGAGCAGAAACATTTTAGAAATATATATCTTCATCTTTAAATTATGACTGACTTTCAACAAGTTACAAAATGCATTTATCATAAGTCAAAATACTAATTTATTGGCCACATAAAATTTAAAGATATCTTTTAGTCAAGAAACCCTTCGAGAAAGTTACTAGATGAAAAATTGGAAAAATTCAATAACAGAAAGATAACTGGAAAATCCCCAAATACATGGGTCAAAGAAGGAATCTCAAGACAAATTTTTAAAATTTTGAACTAAATGAAATTAGAAAATATAACATATCAAAATTTGTTATATGCAGTGAAAGCAATGCTTAAAAGGGAATTTTTAGCATATATTAGAAAACAAGAAAGATCTAAAAATCAATCATCAAAGCTTCTATTTCAGGATAATTTTTAAAAAGAACAAATTGGATCTAACTCCTAGCTAATGCAACATAAGAAAGGAAATGAGACATATCATAATTGTGAAATAAGAAATAAAACTGTCTTTGTAGATGACATGATAATCGATGTGGAATATCTGAAAGAAGAGACCAAAAAAGAAAAAAATCCCCAAACCCTAGAATTAACAAGCAACCTTATACAGGTTGCATGACATAAGATTAATATACAAAATTCAATTTCTTTCCTTTATACCAGCAGTGAAAAAGTGGAATTTGAAATTAAAAAAAAACATTTATGTTAGCATCCAAAAAATAAATACTTAAGTACAATTCCAGTAAGAAATATACATGACCTATATTAGGAAAACTGCAAAACTCTAATGAAAGAAATCGAAGAACTATAAAAAGAGAAATACTCTACTTTCATGGATAGGAAGACAATATTATCAAGATGTCAGTTCTTCCTACCTTGGTCTATAGACTCAATCCAATCTCAATGAAAATAACAGCAAAGTTATTTTGTGGATATTGACAAACTTATCATAAAATTTATATATAGAGGCAAAAGATACAGAATGGCCAATGCAATACTGAACGAGAACAAAGTTGGAAGAATGACACTATCTGACTTTAAGACTTACTATAAAGCTATAGTAATCAAGACATTATGGAAGATTCACAGATATAGAAAACATGAGGTTACCAAAAGTGAGAGGGGAAAGGGAGAGGAAAAAATTAGGTATAAAGTATTAATAGATACAAAGTACTATATATAAAATAATTAAAAACCAAGGATTTACTGTATAGCAAAAGGAATTATACCCAATAGCTTGTAATAACCTATATTGGAGTATACCTTGTAAAAATAGTGAAACAATATACTGTGCACCTGAAACTAACACAATATCATAAATAAACTATATTTCAATTTTTAAAAAGACATTGTGGTATTGGTAAAAAAAAAAAATGAACAAACAAAAACCAGACAAACAGATCAATGGAATGGAATAGAGCACAGAAAGAGACCCACATAAATATAGTCAACCAATCTTGAGAAAGGAGCAAAAGGCATTACATTAGAAAAAGTCTTTTTAATAAATGATGCTAGAATAACTGGACAGTTACATGCAAAAAGGAATCTAGACACAGATCTCATATCCTTCGCAGGTGTTAACTCAAAATGGATAACAGACGTAAAATGCAAAATTAAAAATTTCTAGGCTATTACAGAGGAGAAACTCTAGATGACTGTAGATTAAATGAAGACTTTTACATACAACATGAAGTTACACTGTATGAAAGAAACAATTGATAAGCTAGATGATTGAAATTTAAATTTTTGCTCTGCAAAAAGACACTGTCAAAAGAATGTGAAGTTAATTCACAGACTGGGAGAAAATAGCTGCAAAGATACATCTGACAAAGAATTCACCCAAAATAAAGAACGAACTCTTAAAACTCAACAGTAAGAAAACAACCTGATTCAAAAATGGGCCAGAGACCTTAACAGATACCTCATCAAAGAAGATATAAAATGGCAAATAATCATATGAAAAGATACTCCACATCATCTGTCATCAAGAATATGCCAATTAAAATAATAATGAGCTACCACATCTATTACAATGACCAAAATCCAGAACATTGGCAACACCAAGTTCTTTTAAGGATGTGGAACAACAGGAAATTCCATTCTTTGCTGGTAGGAATGGGAAATGGTACAGATACGTTGGAGTTTGGGGTTTCTTACAAAACTATACATACGTTTAACAAACCATATAGCAAGCATGACTCCTTGATATCTACCCAAAGGAGTTAAAAACTTATATCTACACAATAATCTGCACATGGATATCTATAGCAGCTTTATTCATAATTGCCAAAATGGAATATTATGAAATGCTAAAAAGAAATGATCTATTGAGCCATGAAAAAACATAAAAAATGTAAATACATATTACTAAGTGAAAGAAACTCATCTTAAAAGGCTATGTACTAATATGATTCATTCTGGAAAAGGCAAAACTATGGAGATAATAGAAAGACGAATGGTTACCAAAGGTAAACTGGAAGTAAGAGATGAATAGGTAGAGCACAGAGGATTCTTAGGACAGTGAAACTATTCTGTATGATACTATATGGTGGATACATGTAATTATATATTTGTCCAAACCCATATAATGTACAATACCAAGCATGAACCCTAACAAACTATAGACTTTGGGTGACAATGATTTGTCAATGTAGGTTCATCAGTTGTAACAAATGATCCACTCCAATGGGGGATGTTGACAATGGGGGAGGTTATACATTTATGGTGGCAGGGGGTATATGGGAAATCTCTGTACCTTCTGCTCAGTGTGTCTGAACCAAAACAACTCTAAAAAAATAAGATCTATTTAAAAATTGAGAAGATAACTTTTTGATGTTAAAATTCACAAGGTATGTCTGAGATAATCAATAAACTCTTACAAATCAACAGTAAATATTTGGATTACACAATGTCTTAATCTTCTTCTTAGCATAGCTAGTGCCTGAAACAGCATAAAAATGCAATAATTGGAGTTCCCGTCGTGACGTAGTGGTTAACAAATCCGACTAAGAACCATGAGGTTGCAGGTTCGATCCCTGCCCTTGCTCAGTGGGTTAACGATCCGGCGTTGCCGTGAGCTGTGGTGTAGGTTGCAGACGCGGCTCGGATCCTGCGTTGCTGTGGCTCTGGCGTAGGCCGGTGGCTACAGCTCAGATTCGACCCCTAGCCTGGGAACCTCCACATGCTGCTAAGGCAGCCCTAAAAAGAAAAAAAAAAGGTAAATTTGACATCAAAATATACATATTCTATCACTTAGTAATTGTGTTTCTCAGTGTCTACCCAAGACCCAATAAAGATGAGTACAAGGAAGATAGGTTCAAGGATGCTTATTTCAATATTGTTCCCAATAGTGAAATATTTAGGCAACTTTTCAGTGTTCATTAAAGATTGGCTAAACACTCTATATGTTCAATGAAGCTGTCTCCTCTAGCTAGTCCATTCACATTCTAGTTTACAGAAAGGAGTAAGGAGCTGAGGAAGGATCTACCCCCTTCCTAAAGGATACTTCTTGAAAATCACATGCAACAGTTCTGCTTACATTCTGTTGGCCAGAATTAATCATATGACCATAGCTGACAGTAAGGGAGAATGAAATTGTCATAATTTTTCAGACAGCCATATGACCAGCTAATGACCAGAGTTTGTATTATTTAGAGAAAACCTATGGTACATTTTTAGGAATAATTGGCCACCTCTACCACAGAACTATTTTAGGATAAGCCTGTGTGTTGTGTTGTTCTATGCAGCATGAAGAGTTCAGGGGGAAAAAGAGAGAAAGAAGGAGGGAAATAGGAGGGGAAAATAGGAAGACAGAGGTAGGGAAAGAGAGAGAGAGCACTGTATTGAAAGCAATGCCTGATGGGAGGGGGAGGGAGTGGGAGGGATCAGGAGCTTGGACTTATCAGACACAACTTAGAATAGATATACAAGGAGATCCTGCTGAATAGCATTGAGAACTTTGTCTAGATACTCATGTTGCAACAGAACAAAGGGTGGGGGAAAAATGTAATTGTAATGTATACATGTAAGGATAACCTGACCCCTTTGCTGTACAGTGGGAAAATAAAAAAATTTTAAAAAAAATTAAAAAGAACAAAAAAAAAAGATAGCAAATGAAAAGTTCACTAGAGAACATCCATGATAAAGGATGGCTTCATGGGTGTGCAACTTGTGTCACACAGTATCAGGACTTCATGATTAGTGTAATGTTCTGATGTCACCATCTTGAATAAAGGATCCTACATTTTCATTTTGTAATGGGACCCACAAAATAAGTAGCTGGTCCTGTCCATGACACAAATTTGTGCTTAGAGTTTAGCCACTATGGATGTAATTTGGGAATTGAATTTCCTTTAATTGTCTACTTCACTTACATTATAGAAATATCTTTTGTATAAAAATAATGTGAGTTAAGAGACAAATATATTGAATTTTGAAGTAAAGGGACTTCAAATGACAGCATGAAGTTAATAACTAAAGCATTAGGAACCCTGAGGGGATCCTGTAAGGGAGTAAAGAGCAAATACACAATGCAAGTAGAGAGAAAACAAATACATGACAGTGCTTAATGGACTTCCGCCAAAACATCTTCCTTAAGAATAAAGCTAAAATTGCCTGTCTTAAAGCAGGACAATTACTCAAATGTAGAGCCAGAACTCTTCCCAGCCAGAAAATGAGTTTCCAAGTTTTCTTGCAGAAAAAACTCTGTAATATTTGTTTTTGTCAGATTCCTTACCCAGATCCTTTGCTTTCTTCTATTTTACTTTGATGATCTTGTCATCAGGCTCTCCCTCCCTCCCATCCTGCATCTTAATTGAGCAGAGACTGCAGAAAAGACTATATTCAATTCTTTGGAATATCCATCCTAGTGGAACTGCTAGATAATGTGATAATTCTATGTACCATAAGCTGTTTTTAAAGTCCAATAAATGGATAAAGCTCTAAGAAAAGGAGACAGAAGATAATATTAAGGACCTGAAAGGAAATATATGCATAAATTATATTGAAAATTATAATAAATGATATATACAATTATACCAATAAATTTAAAAAATTTTAAAGTTCATATAGCTACATATGCACACACACACAAAGACAGAAAATAGACCTTTGAAATAACTGAAATAGAGTCAAAGATTTACAACAAAAAATATAATAGTTCCAGATTTTCTTATAGGTGAACTTTGTTAAAACACTATGGAACACAGAATCCTCTGTATTTCATCATTCTGTCAGATTATATAACAAGATTTATAGCTACCATCTCATACTATAAAATTGATGAAATCTTAATAGCCAAAGACAGGTCAAGCATATTTATTATCCATACATATGTATTTTTCTTGACTCATTGTTTAGGCCAAAATTTATACATGCTAGAAAGATATAAAATAATTATTGTTCACAGTCAATATGATTGTTTCTTTAGAAAATTTAAGTAAATGAACTGAAAATGGCAATAAGTACATATTTCTCAATCATTTCATTTCATTTCTGTGGCATGTGGAAGTTCCAGGGCCAGGGATCAAACCACAGCTATAGCAGTAACAATGCCATGTAGTTATGCTGTAGATCACAAGGGAAGTCCATCTATAATTATTTTAAATGTCAATAGTATGGAGGTTCCTTAAAACACTAAATATGGAACTACCATATGATCAAGAAATACTACTGCTAGGCGTATATCCAGAAAAAAAATCTAATTTGAAAAGATACAGGCACCCCAATATTCATTGCAGCATTATTTACAAGAGCCAAGGCAGAGAAGTAACCAAAGGTCCATCAACAGAGAAATGGATAAAGAACATGTGGTACATATATACAATGGAATATTACTCAGCCATAAAAAGAACGAAATAATGCCACTTGCAGTAACATGGATAGACCTAGAGATTATCATACTGAGTGAAGTAATTCAGACAGAAAAAGACAAATATCATATGATAGCACTTATATATGGACTCTAAAGTTTTCAAAACCAATCTTATGGTTACCATAGGTGAAATCATTGGGGGGAAGAAGAATTGGGAAAGTGGGGATAACATATACACACTACTGTATGAAATATATGATTAATGAGAACCTACTATATAGCATAGGAAAATCTATTCAATAGTTTATAATAACTTATATGGGAAAAAAGAATGGATATATTTATAGGTATGACTGATTCACTTTTCTGTACACTTGAAACAATACAACATTATAAATCCACTATATGTCAATTAAATTAAATTTAAATGGAGTCCCCATTGTGGCTCAGTGGGTTAAAAAGATGTGGATCAATTCCTGGCCTCACTCAGTGAGTTAGGGATCTGGCATTACCACAGACTACTGTGTAGGTCACAGATGCAACTTGGATATGTTATGGTTGTGGCTGTGGTGTAGGCCCCAGCTATAGTGCTAATTCGATTCCTGGCCTAAGAATTTACATATGCCACAAGTGTGGCAGTAAAAAAAAATTTTTTAATTAATTAAAATTTAAAAATAAATGTCAGGAGTTCCCGTCATGGTGCGTGGAAACGAATTCTAACTAAGAACCATGAGGTTGTTGGTTCAAGTCCTGGCCTTGCTCGGTGGGTTAAGTATCTGGCATTGCCTGAGCTGTGGTATAGGTCACAGATGCAGCTCGGGTCTCATGGTTGTGGCTTTGGCTTAGGGCAGCAGCTATAGCTCTGATTAGACCCCTAGCCTGGGAACCTCCATATGCCATGGGTGTGGCCCTAAAAAGACAAAAGACTAAAAAAAAATGTCAGTTGGATAAATGCTCCTATCAAAAGACATGGTGGCTTATCGGATTTAAAAAAAGACCTTTCTATATGCTACCTATAAGAGAATCACTTTGGAGCTAAGGACACTTACAAACTGAAAGTGAGGCTAAAGGAAAAGATATTTCACGCAAATGGAAATGACAAAAAAAGGAGTAGCAATACTCCTATCAGACAAAATAGACTTTAAAATAAAAGCTATAACAAAGAGAAAATCTTGGAAGCAGAAGGGGAAAAGTGACATTTTACATACTAGGGAAGCACAAAATATTAAAAGCTAACTTTTCATGAGAAAGGGGGTGGGCAGAAGCAGTGAGATGACTATGAGAAAGTGCTTGAGAAAAATAAACTGTTAACCAAGAATCTTATATCTAGCAAAATCATCCTTAAAAAAAATGAAGAGGAAGTAAAGTTGATCCTAGATAAACAAAAACTGACACAGATTTTTGATGGCAAACCCACTTTAGGCTGAAAGAAATTATCATCAGACAATACAAATCCACTTGAAAAAACTGTCATTATAGGTGACTAGAGAAAAAAAGACAATATAATTATATATTATTCATGCCCTTCTTTCACTCAACCAATTTAAAAATTAATTGTAAAAAATAATGTGACTATAATTGCATTATTGAGCCCAAAATTTATAGGAATATATTTGACAATAGCACAAAGGATACAGGTAACAGCAAAGTTATGCTGGAGTAAGGAAATAACAACCATGGTAGTATGAAACCACAGAGAGAAATAAAACAAAACAAAATTTAAACATTCTTAGCAATTACACATGGAACATTCTGCAAGATGGACAAAACAGGCCAAAAAAAAAAAAAGTTAGCAAATTCAAGATGATTGAAATCAATGAAAGTACCTTTACTAATCACAATGAAATGAAACTAGAAATCAATAGCACGAGGCATATTAGTCAGGGCTTCCATAACAGATACTATATACTAACAGCAGAAACTCATTTTCTCACAGTTCTGGAGGCTTGAATTCTCCAGATAAGATGCCAGCCTGAAATATTCTGGTCAGGACCCTCTTCCTGGCTCAGAGGTAGACTCTTTCTGGTTGAGTCCTCACAAGACAAAGAGAGAACAGGCATTCTGCTACATCTTACTGTAGGGCAATAATCCTGCCATGAGGAATTCACACTCATGACCTCATCTATATCTAATTATTTCCTAAGGGCTCACCTATAAATACCAACACATTTGGGGCTAGAGCTTCATATATAAAATTCAGAGAGACGCTGTTTAGTCCACAGTATTTCAATGATGGCCTGCAAAATTCATGACCTTCTTGAATGCAAAATGTCTTCATTCTGTGATAATTGTGATTTATAATAAGAAATATATTTTTGGTCTTCGTTTCTGTTTCTGGCATAGAGCTTCTAAAACCCTTATAATTTCTTAAGTGATGGCTGCCATATGGTGTTTTTTGTTATATTAATGAGGTGACTTTTGGACTACACCTAAGAATGGGGGCTGGTTGCCAGAAGAACCAACCATGTGATTAAAGGATTAGAACTTTCAGTCCCACCTCCTGATTTTCCAGGAGGGAAGAATTGCTTCTGAAGTTGAATCAGTCACCACTGGCCAGTGATCACTGGTGTTTTGACAGAGTCAATCTATTTGCCTGAAGCCAAATAATGAAAAAAAAAGGAAAAAAAGGTTCTTCCTCTGTGTTGGAGCACTTTTCAACACATATGCAGGTCATTTACAACTTTGCCTTAAAGGAGTTTGTTTAAAACTCCCTCTCACTCTTCAGTTGCTGCTTGTATGGAATGCGAAGGTCTGCCAGGGGTGAAAGCTTACAGCCTCTTCTGATTATTCATCTGCCCTGAGCATGTGCATAGCTTTCTCAATTCCCTCACATCTATGGGAGTTTTTAAATCCCTTATTCCTGTATGTATCTCCTTTTCCAACCCATTTCTTCAAACCAGGCTCTTGATCTATTTCTTATTCCAAGAGTTGTCCTTTGCTCCAGCCTGCTTCAGCCAACACCTATGCCTTTAAGTTATTTTGACAATAGTCCCTTGGATAATGGCCCCAACCTTGGGACTGCTCAAATCAAGTGAAGTAATAGGAAGCCTTCATCCCAGTCTTTGTTAGAGACTCCAGAGAGTTTGAGACTCACAATTACAATTCTTTCTAAGTTCCATTTTACTGTGTGATGAGGGCTGTGGTCCTCATGGCTGCTGATGATCTAGGCTCTTGAGGATGGTAGGTGGATAATTTAGAATGCTACAAAAAACTCTCTTACCATAAAGCAATAGCTTCTTTCTTCACTAATCTTCCCTTGGTTATAGTAATTTAAAAAAAAAATTTTCCACTGTACAGCATGGGGACCAAGTTACACATACATGTATACATTCTTTTTTTTTTAACTAGACTACAAGTTTCTTCAAAAATTGATACTGACAGCTTGCCTGTTTTATCATTTACTTTTGAAGAGGATGGAGCCATGCAGTTCCTACTCTGTTATTTTCAGTGATATCCTCAGTTTGCTTTAATTACTGATTTATTTACATAAAATGGTTGGGATTGCCAAGGAAGCCAATGAAATACCTAAGCCTTAGTGAAAAAAATATACAAAGATACATACAACAATCTCTGACCTGTTCTAATTACCCTTTATGACTCTCCCTCAAAAACCATTTTATTAGTGCTATTTTCTTGTTCAGTTATAATGCATTTAAATATGTATTGATTTTGTAGGTAGAGAATATGGAAATAATAAATATATCTTCATAAATATCTATTCTTTCTTTTCTATGACTTTCATACATGTCTACCTTCAGATTTTTCTCATTTCCTCTTTGACAATGACTTCATTTTCCCTCATTGTGAATTATGTGAGCTTTCTTCCTAAACTCTGCTTTATGTTTTCCAAATTCACTATAGTGTTATCAAAAGAGATCAAGGCTAGGGAGTTCCCGTTGTGGCTCAGTGGTAAACGAACCCAACTAGTATTCATGAGGACATGGGTTCAATCCCTGGCCTTGCTCAGTGGGTTAAGGACCCGGCATTCCATGAGCTGTGGTGTAGGTCACAGATGCAGCTTGGATCCCACGTTGCTGTGGCTGTGGTGCAGGCCAGCATCTGCAACTTTGATTCGACCCTTAGTCTAGAAACCTCTATATGCCATGGGTGTGGCCCTAAAAAGACAAAAGACCAAAGGCCAAAAAAAAAAAAAAAAGAGAGAAAGAGACCAAGCCTAACTTTGTTTTCTAGGCTGATTGATGACAAGTGCTAATGATACTAATGATTCAATTCTGTCATCACTTTGGATTTTGAGTTTATATAGCTTGAGGCAGCATCATAAAGGAGGGATGAACAGAGGAAACAGAGGGGCAAGTACAAAATTAGACTGATTTTTTCCAGTATCTCCAGCTACTACCTGGTCAGAAGTCACCTATGGCAATTCTTTCTGGGCCCTTGGCATCATTTGGAAGAAAAATTTGTAGGCATCTATGCTGTCTATCCATGCTGGAATTCTCCCCTTAAGTCAGAATGAATACTGAGGATATGTAGTGGTGGGGACAGACACTGAGAGTGAAGCTTATCTTCTTTTTGGGTTGATGGTCCATCACATAAAAGTACATTCCTATTTAGCGACTTCCACTTACTGGATTTCTTTTTCAGAATTTGATTTTCCGAAGATTATCTATTATATAAGAATTGTGAACTTGTCTCTCATTTATGACTTAAGAAAAAAGTGAATCACAAGAATATCTTATTACAAGGTATGGATACTCATAGTTGCTCACAAGGCACAGAGAGTTCACATATTCATTACATTCTCCCTTATAAGTAATTTTTGCAAAGAATTGATAAATTCTAGTTTTATTGTGTTTTAGTATATATATTCTATATATATATTCTATATATATTCTATATATACATTCTATATATACATTCTATATATATTCTATATATACATTCTATATATACATTCTATACACACACACACACACACACACACACACACACACACACACACACTACTGAAATGTGGGGGGCAAATTGGGAGCAGAGTATTTTCATTTACCTGAAAAGGAAACCTAACTATCTAAATCAAAGTTACCACTGCTGTTTAGCAATATAACAGTCATATGTCCCCTACAGAAGATCCAACATAACTGGACAAGGGGGTCTCAGGCTGTGCTTATCCAATCACCAATATTATAAAATATAGACATCAGCACCACAGTACCTAACAACAATCATCTTGAGGGACATAGTGCAATCAATAATTGTCCTGCTATTGAGGAGGTTTTGTAAACTCTAAAAATCTTTATGAGCATAGATACTTCTGGCAACAGCCAAACTTCTTAGACTATTGATACAAATTGCTTGGGGAAAGATTTGTTGTCCTGATTATTACTTAACTGAATATTTCACATTTGTCCTCCAAGCAAGACCTAACTCAGGTTTCACTTTATATGTGAAAGCTTTAGGTGCAAAAATGCCACAAGAATCTCTTGCTTTTTCTGTGTACTTACATCCACCCTGATGAGTGATACCCAACTGGGAAATCCCCACAAACTGCCTTCATTTATTCTTCAGTTTTACCATGTGTACAAGTCTGGTTTCTTTAATCAGACTGCAACCTGGAAAGTTTCCCAAGTTCTGTTATATCCAACACAGGATCTAGAAATTAGTAAGCAACTTATATGCCTTCAAAAAAAAACCCTCCCAATTTATTTATTAAAACCAACTTTTGTAACTGAGACAACACAGCTCTAGGAATGGTGAAAACACCTCTCCTAACTGACTAATGTGTTTACATTTGTGAGAATTAAGCCCTAGAGGAAATAAATAAAGCTGATCATCACTATCTAAAAAGTTATTCTTAAGTTTGCCTGGGAGCTTTAAAAAGTACTGAGGACTGGCTCACTGTCCCAAGAGATTCTGGATTAATTTGCCTTATGTGCATTCTGATCATTGGAATTTTTTAAAATGGCCTAAGTGATTCCGATGTGCAGCCAAATTTGAGAAGCTCTACTCTACAGTTATATAGGCTTTAATTTGCTCTTGAATATTTACTCTTTCTGTAACTGGAATTGTTCTCCCACAACCAAAACTCTAGTTTAGGGAAAATATTTTTTGTAGGTATATACATTTTCTTTGATTTAAAAAAAAACAAAATTCCATTAAAAAGAGACCATGAGAGCCCAATCTCTATTGAGGAAAATAATGAAGATCTATAATTACCTAAAATTATGCTACAAATGGCATTCCACATTATGCAATATATTTTCTTTGGAATAACTTTCCTCTGGATGACACATGTCACAAGTTCCTAAAGATATGATCACTACTATTCTGATAAATACATTATTTTCATCTTAATGATATAATAAATTTTATCCCCAATGTTTTTTGGTCTTTTTACCCAAAAGAACAGAGCCTTGATGATTATAGCAAAAATCTACAACCCAGATTGCTTTTAGTCATCTAGCAAACCTGAGGCTGAGTATCACAATGAATTTTCTTCTATTGCTTTGCTATTGTGTTGCTACAGGAGAACACGTTTCAAACAGTTTCCTTCAAATTTCTCATTTTATGTAGCACCTAGTTAATTTCAGATCATCTGCAAAAAATTTTTTCTCATTTCTCCTAAGAGTCTCCTTCCACAAGCATTCTGATTCTCCCAAAATTTGGGATTTATTTTGATATGAATTCTTAAAGATTTTAACTGAGGGGACATTCTCTCCATCTTCTGCTTCAGTGATCTCTGCCTGGAAATACTTCATACCAGGAAAGTGAAAGTTTAATTGACAATGAGCTTAAAATCATTGAATATATTAAATCCAGGTAAAATATTTTCATCAATATTGTCCACCTATTAGAAATGGTAAAACTGATGTCAGCTACTTCCTAGAACAGCATGTTACATCAGCAAGAACCATCTACTCTAACAGTGTGATAGAAATGGTTTGAGCACAAATCTGGTATCTTTTTTTTTTTTTTGTCTTTTTTTTTGCCATTTCTTGGGCTGCTCCCGGGCATATGGAGGTTCCCAGGCTTGGGGTTGAATCAGAGCTGTAGCCGCCAGCCTACACCACAGCAACGCAGGATCCAAGCTGCATCTGCAACCTACACCACAGCTCACGGCAATGCCGGATCCTTAACCCACTGAGCAAGGCCAGGGATCGAACCCGCAACCTCATGGTTTCTAGCCGGATTCATTAACCACTAAGCCACAACGGGAACTCCAAATCTGATATCCTTTTAAGTTTATTTATTCAAATAAAGTTGTAAAGTTATTTTTTTAGTTTTTTGTTTTTTTTAACATTCTACTGATAGTCTTTTAGACAAAAATTTGGAGAAATTAAAGTACTTAAGTAAAAGAATCTGTTACCTTACTTGTAAAATCAGGATGATAATCCCTACCTCACTGAGCTATAAAGAGAACTATTGCATTTGGAGTAGATAAGCAACAGATCCTGCTGTATAGCACAGGAAACTATATCTAGTCACTTGTGATGAAACATGATGGAGGATAATGTGAGAAAAAGAGTGTGTGTGTGTGTGTGTGTGTGTGTGTGACTGGGTCACCTTGCTGTACAGTAAAAAATTGACAGAACACTGTAAACCAACTATAATAGAAAAAATGAAAATCTTAAAAAATTTTTTTAAAAATTTAAAAAGAAGATTAAATGAAATGATTTGTATAATGGCTTCTAGTACAGTTCTTGCCATATAGTTGATTCTCAATAAATATTAAATAAGAAGAGATAAAAAATTAATCTCCTGCTTCGAAGTTGGAGAAAATGATTCTCAGAGAGATAAACTAACTTATTTGAAGTTTCAAAGTTAGTAAGGGGCAAGGTTAGAGCTTGAGGCCAGTCATAAATTTTTAGTGAATTAAATTATACTTTCTTATATGAAAAACTTCCTCCATAAAATTTATTCTAAATTTAGATGAACTGCTTATTATTCACATTTGTGACAGGACCACCATGAATGTCCATTTACATATATATCTGTTTATTAGAAGGATAGAATTAAAACAACAACAAAAAGTTACTACGAGTTTTGGTCCCACTGTTTTCCTCTGCAAGGCTGCATAGTATTTTAACTTAAATTTTAAGAATATGTTCCACTCAGAACTCATCCTTTCAAACATATTTAAAATAATTTAAGACTTTTACAAAATATATTATTTTTAATTAAAATAAATGACTATTTCCCCACATGAACATTCTAGGTACAGAAATATGAGAATGCATGGAAGAGACATATTGTTTCATTAAATTACTTTTCCTGTATTTCCTTAGATTTATTTTTGTCACTTTATTTTCTAATCATTTCTGTATTCTTTGCTCTTAACCATTTACTTTTTTTTAAATTTACTTTATATTGTTATTTCCAACACACTTTTTTTTTTGCACTGTATGGCATGGTGACCCAGTTACATATAACATGTATACATAATTTTTTCTCCTATTGTCATGCTGCATTTTAAGTATCTAGACATAGTTTTCAGTGCTACACAGCAGCATCTCATTGTTTATCCATTCCAAAAGCAATAGTTTGCATCCATTAATCCCAAACTCCCAATCCCCCCACTTCCTCCCCCTCCCCCTGGGGCAATCACAGGTCTATTCTCCAAGTTCCATGATTTTCTTTTCTGTGGAAAGGTTCATTTGTGCTGTATATTATATACCAGATATAAGTGATATCATATGGTATTTTTCTTTCTCTTTGACATACTTCACTCAGGATGAGAGTCTCTAGTTCCATCCATGTTGCTGCAAATGGCATTATTGTGTTCTTTTTTATGGCTGAGTAATAGTCAACTGTGTATATATACCAATTCTTCCTAATCCAATCATCTGTTGATGGACATTTGGGTTGTTTCCATGTCTTGGCTATTGTGAATAGTGCTACAATGAACATGCAGGTGCATGTGTCTTTTTCAAGGAATGTTTTGTCTGGATATATGTCCAACAGTGGGACTGCTGGATCATATGGTAGTTCTATGTATAGTTTTCTAAGGTATCTCCAAACTGTTCTCCATAGTGGCTGTACCAGCTTCCATTCCCACCAACAGTGCAGGAGGGTTCCCTTTTCTCCACACCCCCTCCAGCATTTGTTATTTGTGGACTTATGAATGACGGCCATTCTGACTGGTGTGAGATGGTATCTTGTGGTAGTTTTGATTTTCAATTCTCTAATAATCAGGGATGTTAAGCATTTTTACATGTGCTTGTTGGCCATCTGTATATCTTCCTTGGAGTAATGTCTATTCAGGTCTTTTGCACATTTTTCCATTGGGTTGTTGGCTTTTTTCCTGTTGAGTTGTATAAGTTGTTTATATATTTTAGAGATTGAGCCCTTGTCAGTTGCATCATTAAAACGATTTTCTCCTATTCTGTAAGTTGTCTTTTTGGTTTCCATTGCTGTGCAAAAGCTTGTCAGTTTGATTAGGTCCCATTGGTCTATTTATTATTATTTTTTAATAGTTATTTCCCCAATACAATTTTTTTTCTACTGTATAGCATGATGACCCAGTTACACATATATGTACACATTCTATTTTTGCACATTATCAAATACTCCACATAAATGATTAGATATAGTTCCCAGTGCTACACAGCAGTATCTCACTGGTTTATTTTTGCTCTTATTTGTGTTGCTTTGGAGACTGACCTGAGAAAATATTCATAAGGTTGATATCAGAGAATGTTTTGCCTCTGTTCTCTTCCAGGAGTTTTATGGTGTCTTGTCTTATGTTTAAGTCTTTCAGCTATTTTGAGTTTATTTTTGTGCATGGTGAGAGGGTGTCTTCTAGTCTCATTGATTTGCATGCAGCTGTCCATGTTTCCCAGCAATGCTTGCTAAATAGGCCACTTTTTTTCCCATTTTATGTTCTTGCCTCCTTTGTCAAAGATTAATTGACTCTAGGTGTCTGGGATTATTTCTGCATTCTCTGTTCTGTTCCATTGGTCTGAATATCTGTTTTGGTACCAGCATCACACTGTCTTGATGACTGTGGCTTTGTAATATTTCTTGAAGTCTGGACGAGTTATGCCTCCTGCTTGGTTTTTGTTTCTCAGGATTGCTTTGGCAATTCTGGGTTTTTTGTGTTTCCATGTAAATTTTTGGATTGTTTGTTCTAGTTCTGTGAAAAATTTCATAGGTGATTTGATAGGGATTGCATTGAATCTGTAGATTGCTTTGGGTAGTATGGCCATTTTTACAATATTGATTTTCCCAATCCAGGAACATGGAACATTTTTCCATTTCCTTACATCTTCATTAATTTCCTTGATTAATGTTTTATAGTTCTCGGCATATAGGTCCTTTGCCTCCTTGGTCAGGTATAATCCCAGGTATTTGATTTTTTGGGGTGCAATTTTAAAAGGTATTGTGTTTTTGTATTCTTTTTCTAAAGTTTTATTGTTAGTGTATAGAAATGCGAGTGATTTCTGAATGTTAATCTCATATCCTGCTACTTTGCTGAATTTGTTGATCAGTTCAAGTAGTTTTGAGGTTGAGTCCTTAGGGTTTTCTATATATAGTATCATGTCATCTGCATACAGTGACAGTTTTACCTTTTCTTTTCCTATTTGGATGTCTTTTATTTCTTTTGTTTGTCTGATTGCTGTGGCTAGGACTTCCAAAACTATGTTGAAGAGCAGTGGTGAGAGTGGGCATCCCTGTCTTATTCCAGATTTTAGTGGGGAGATTTCAATTTTTCTCCATTGAGTATTATATTTGCTGTGTTTTTTCATAAATGGCTTTATGTTCAGGAATGTTCCCTCTATACCCACTTTGGTAAAGTTTTTATCATAAACGGATGTTGGACTTTTTCAAATGCTTTTTCTGCATCTATTGAGATGATCATTTGGTTTTTTACTTTTCTTTTGTTAATGTGGTGTTTGATGTTGATTGATTTGCGTATGTTGAACCATCCTTGTGAACCTGGGGTGAATCCCATGTGGTCGTGGTGTATGATCTTTTTGATGATGTTGGATGACATTGGCTAAAATTTTGTTGAGATATTTGCATCTATATTTACGAAAGATATTGGCCTATAGTTTTCTTTTTTGGTGGTATCTTTGTCTGGTTTTGGAATTAGGGTGATGGTGGCATCACAGAATGTCTTTTGGAGTGTTCCTCCTTCAACCTTTTGAAAAAGTTTAAGGAGGATGGGCATCAGTTCCTCTTTGTATGTTTGGGAGAATTCACCTGTGAAGCCATCTGGTCCTGCACTTTTATTTGTAGGGAGTGTGTTTATGACATATTCAATTTATGTCTAGTGATTGGTCCTTCAGTTGATCTATTTCTTCTTGATTCAGTTTTGGCAGGCTGTAAGTCTCTAGAAAATTGTCCATTTATTCTAGGTTGTCAAGTTTGTTGGCATATAATTCTTCATTGTATTCTTGCATGCTTTTTTGTATTTCTGCAGTATCTATTGTGATTTCACCTTTGTCATTTCGAATTTTATTTGGGTTCTTTCTCTCCTCTTCTTGGTGAGCCTAACCAGAGGTTTGTCAATTTTGTTTACCTTTTCAAAGAACCAGTTCTTGGTTTTATTGATTTTGTCTATTGTTTTTTGGATCTCTGTTTAATTGATTTCCTCTTTGATCTTTATGATTTCCTTCCTTCTGCTGACTTTAGGGATTTTTTGTTCTTATTATTGTAATTCGTTTAGGTGTCACTGTCATTTCTCTCAAGGTGTTTTTTAATTTCCTTTTTGATTTCCTCATTGACCCATTGTTTTTTTAGTAGCATGTTGTTTAGTCTCTATATAGTATGTTTTTTCTCATTTCTTTTTCTGTGGTTGATTTCTAGTTTCATGCCCTTGTGGTCAGAGAAGATATTTGAAATAACTTCTATACCCTTAAATTTGTTAAGGTTAGCTCTGTGCCCCAATATGTGATCAATTCTTGAGCATGTTTCATGTGCACTTGCAAAGAATGTGTACTCTCATTTTTTTGGATGTAAGGCCCTTAAAATATCGATTAAGTCTAACTTTTCTATTGTTTCCTTTAGGATCTCTATTGCTTTATTGATTTCCTATCTAGAGGATCTGTCTGTTGATGTGAGTGGGGTGTTAATGTCTCCTACTACGATTGTATTCCCATCAATTTCTCCTTTTATGTCTATTAATATTGTTGTATGTATCTGGGTGCTCCTATATTTGGGGCATATATGTTGACAATTGTAATATCCTCTTCTTGGATGGGTCCTTTTACCGTTAAAAAGTGTCCATCTTTGTCTTTATGGCCTTCATTTTAAAGTCTATTTTGTCTGATACAAGTATTTCAAATCCTGCTTTCCTGTCTTATCCATTGGCATGAAATATCTTTTCCCACCCCCTCACTTTCAATCAATATGTGTCCTTTGTCCTGAGGTGAGTTTCATGTAGGCAGCAGATTGAAGGTTTTTGCTGTTTTTTCCAATCTGCTACTCTATGTCTTTTTATTGGAGCCTTCAGTCCAATGACATTTAAGGTAATAATTGACAGATGTTTATTTATTGCCATTTTAAACCTCGTTTTCGAGTTGATTCTATGATTCTCCATTCTTCCCTTCTTTTTTTGGTTGGATGGTCTCTAGTTATTTTCTGCTTGTGTACTTTTCTTTTCATTTTTTGTGAATGTAATGTTCAGTTTTGATTTGTCGTTGCCCTGTTTTTTAGGTATGTTAACGCTTCCTATAATTGTGTGTTTTAGTCTGATAGTCCTGTAGGTTCAAACACTTCATTACCATAATAAAATTTAAAAAAACATAAAGAAAAAAGAAAAAGAATCATTTATTTCCTTACTTCCCTTGCCCACATGTTATGATTTTGATGTCTTTTTTTTTTTTATTTTAAACATCTTCATGATTAGATCTGTATGCTGGCTTATAAGTGACTGCTCTCTGATAGTGGTTTCCTCCATCCTAGTTCTTCCTCTTTTTTTTTAATTTAGAGAAGCCCTTTCAGTATTTCTTTTAGAATGGGTTTTGTATTGCTGTATTTGTTAGGCTTTTGTTTGTTGGAGAAATTTTTTATTTCCCCTTCTATTTTAAATGATATTCTTGCTGAATAGAGTGTTCTAGGTTGCATATTTTTTTCCTTTCAGCACTTTAAATATCTTTTGCCATTCCCTCTTGGCCTGTAGAGTTTCTATAGAGAAATCAACTGATAGCCTTATGGGGGTTTCCTTATAATTGACACTTTGCTTTTCTCTTGCTGCCTTTAGAATCCTCTGTTTATCATCAACATTTGCCATTTTTATTATAATATGTCTTGGTGTGGGTCTACTTGGGTTCAACTTGTTTGGGGCCCTCTGTGCTTCCTGTATCTTGAAATCAGTATCCTTTAGATTTGGAGCATTTCCAGTGATAATTTCTTCAAATATATTTTCAATCCCCTTATCTTTTTCTTCTCCTTCTGGAATTCCTATTATGCATAGATTGGCCTGCTTTATATTATCCCGTAGGTCTCTTATATTGCTTTCATGTTTTTTCATTTGGTTTTCTGTCTGCTGTCCTGTTTGGGTGATTTCTGTTATTCTATCTTCCATGTCACTAATTCATTCCTTTGCATTATTCATTCTGGTTTTTACTGCCCTTAGCTCAGTTTGTATCTCTGCAAGTGAATTTTCTACTTTTTCTTGGCTCTTCCTTATATTTTCTAGTTCCTTTCTGAGGGAGTCTGTGTTACTGTTCATATCTTCTCTTAATTCCTTCAGTATTTTCACTATTTCTCTTTTGAACTCTAGGTCTGTCAGACTGCAGAGGTCTGGTTCATTGTTGACTGCTCTGGGCGAGTTCTCCTGTTGCTTTAACTGGGAATAGTTTCCAGCTTCTTTATCCTGCTTGTGTTTTTCTTTTTCATGATGGAGGTGCACTCCCCATCACTGGGCAGGGTTTGCCCTGGCACTGCTGCAGAGTGCTTCTTGAGGGCAGGCAGTGTTGGCTGGTCTGCTTTGAGGCAGTAGGGCATTTCCTGAGGGTGGGCAGGGCTAGCCGGGTCACTCAGAGGCAAATGAGCACTTCCTGAAGATCGGTGGTGCTGGCCCGCTTGCTCCACAGGGGTAGGGCACTTCCCAACAGCAGGCAGGGCTAGCCTGGTCACTCCAAAGCAAAGGAGCACTTCCCTAGGGCAGATGATGCTAGATGGCTTGCTCTGTGGGAGTGAGGCACTTCTAGAGAGTTGGCAGAGCTAGCTGGGTCACTTCAAGGCAAAGGAACACTTCGCAAGGGCAGGTGAGACTGGCAGGCTTGCCCTGGTGCACCTGGGCCTCAGAGCTCTTCCTGGGCTTGCTCTATGGGAGTGGGGCACTTCCTGTGTGCAGGCAGGCAGGGCTGGGGAAAGCTGCAGTGGGGGTTGGCTTCCCTGGGTGGTGGGGTCAGTCCACCAGGAGATGGCAAGCACCTTCTGGCCAGGTACGCAGGGGTGGGGGCATGCACTGGGAAGCTCTGCTCTCTGCTAGCTGGCACGCAAGCACGCATGCTGGGGCTCAAGGAGTATTCTATGGTAGTCCACCCCTCCTCCTCTCCCTCCCCAATACTGGCACCTTGTCTCTCCTGCAGGACCAGACCTTCTCCCAGGTTCCCTCTGTTGTGGCTTTCCACTCCCCAGCCCTTAGTGTATTGCTCCCTCTGCCCATGACACTCAGCTTCCAAGTCCCTTAGGCTGTCTCCACACTGCCAACCCCAGCCTGTTCCCAGTGACTAACCACCAGAGCCTAGGTCTCGGTGCCCCAGCCCCACCCAAGCATCTCAGTTTTTGGTGTCTGTGCCAGTGTTTCAGATGATCTGTGTGGCTCTCACTCTGTTGTTCAGTTCTCAGACCTGCTGCTGCACTTTTCTCGGCATCTGGAGATCCCTCCGACTTGGCTGTTCTTTCTGTGGGTTAGGTGACTTTCCAGGGTGTGGGTTCCCTTTCTCCTTCACAGCTCCCTCTTGGAAGTGCCAGTCCAGTCCTGATTCCCCTTCTCTCTCTATCCTCTTTTCTCTTGTTTTACCCAGTTATGTCAAGAGATTCTTGCCATTTTTGGAGGTTTAAGTTCTGCCAGCATTCAGTTGCTGTTCTGTGCAAGTCATTTTACGTGTAGATGTGTTTTTTTGTTGTGTTTGTGGGAGAAGGCAAGCACGTCCCCCTACTCCTCTGCCATTTTGCTTCCCTTCCTCATTTTCTCCATAATTATAAAATGGGTAAAAAGAACAAGAAAAGGAAGTCTTCTGTGCTCACTATTCAAAACAGAAATAAATGTACAAGAAAAATCAATAAGACATCTGGTTTCAATTTTGACATATAAAGAGTTTGGAAATAGCCCAATTCCTCCTAACAAGTAAAAATCTGAACAAACTGAAAAACCAACAACTGCTCTTAGAACCATAAGTGAAGTAGGGTCACAGGACAAAACATGGCACCCAAAATTGGAGAGACAAACAGGCAAACCAAGAGAATCACACTTTTTAGTGCAAAACCTACAAACAGAAATCCTTGTGGGAACCAGTTCTGGGGTAGGAAAACCTGAACTATAATTGAAAAAATTGCTGGGAGCTCAGTGTAGGCAAATCTGAGCAATAAAAACTCCAATCTAGTCATTGGAGGAGGAGCATACTTTTATGAGTTCTACCTACAGGATCTCAACTAGGTTCTCACAGCAAGTATCATCGAGAAATCCCCTTAGGCTTCTGTCAGGGAGAGGGAAAAAGGAATCATTTTAAAACACAACACAGCATTCTTTTCTCCTAAACAAGTTCTGTCCTCAGGAAAAACTCTTTAACCATAACTTAATTTACTGGGCTTTAACCTAATTCAGTTGACTTGGGGGAAAGGAAATACTCAACTTGAGCCAGCTCTAGCCTTCCACATGGAAGAAGGAAAGTGTTCAACCTCCACATTTTCTAGCCATCCTGTTTCAACTAAGGTAAAGGTAGAAATCTGAGAAGGCTGTGTCAAGTTTATAGTGCATAGCAAACAGGCTTACTAAAATATTGAGACCTAATCATAGGACTATAGAACACTTCCCATCCCAAACCCACCTTACCACCACAAAATTAAATGATATTTATAGAAGTTCCTTTTGATCTAGTGCTTGTCCAGATATTAAAAAAAATTACATGGTACACTAAAAAGTAAAAAACACACTTTAAGGACAAAGCAATCATTTGAAATAAAATCAGATATAGCAGGGATGTTGGAATTATCAGACTGGAATTTAAAACAACTATGATTAATATGTTGAGGGCTCTAATGGATAAATTTCACAACGTGCAAGAACAAATCTGCAAAGTAAGTAGAGTGATGGAAATTCCAAGGACCAAGAAGGAAATGGTACAGACAAAACCCTGCTATAACAGAAATGAAGAATGCCTTTGATGGGCTTATTACAAGACAAGATATAGCTGCTGAGGAAAGAATCTCTGAGCTTGGGAAATCTCAAAAGAAAATGCCAAAACTGAAGAGCAAGGAGAAAAAATGCTGAAACAGAATTATCTAGTAATTTTGGTACAACCACAAAAGGTATATCATATGTATAATGGGAATAACAGAGAGGGAAGGGAAAGAGAAAGGAGTATAAGAAATATTTGAAACAATAATGACTGAGAATTTCCTGAATTTAATGTCAGACACCAAACCATAGATCTAGGAAGCTCAGAGAACGTTAAACAGGAAAAATGTTCTTAAAAATACACCAAGGCATACATCTCAGAAAATCAAAGTTGAAGAAAAAATCCTCAAAGAAGCCACCAGTGGGGGGGGGGGGCACCTATAAAGCAGCAAAGTTGACTTCTACTCAGAGACCATGCAAGTTAGAAGATACTGGAGCAAAATGTTCAGTGTTGAGAGAAAAAAAAAATAAAACACTGACCCAGAATTCTGTACCCTGTGAAGTTATCCTTCATAAATGGAAGAGAAATCAAGACATTCTCAAACAAACAAAAATTGAGGGAATTTGTTGCCAGTATACCTGCCTTGCAGGAAATGTTCAAAGAAATTTTTCATAAAAACCAAAATGATATAGGTCTGAAACCTGGATGTAAATGAAAAAAGGAAGAGCATCAGAGAAGTAAATAGGTGAAGGTAAAATGAAAACTTGTGTGTGCAGTGGGTTAAGGATCTGGCATTGTCACTGCAGTGGTTTGGGTGGTTTCTGTGGCACAGGTTTGATCCTTGGTCTTGGAACTTCCACATGCCATGGGCATGGCCAAAAAACTAGAAAACTTCTGGGGTTTTTTTCCATTCATAATTAACCTAACTGTTTAAAATAATCATAGCAACAATGTATTCAATTGTGTGTGCTTATGGTATATGCTTATATACTATGTATGAAGTGAAATGAATAACATCAATGATACAAGGAGTGGCAGGGAAGAATTAGCATCATTTTCTTGTACTAGGTCACTCACACTACCTCACTCTGAGCATCAAGAGTCTAAATAAACCCATAGAAAAAAGATCATTAGAGAATATAAAAAAATAAGACACAACCATATACTATCTACAATAAACCTAATTTAAATATAAAAATACATAGAGATTAATGGATGGAGAAAGATATACTATGCTAACACTAATTGAAAGGAAGTGGGAGTAGCTATGTTAATTTCAGATAAAGCAGGGAAAGTGATTAGGGATAAAGAAGGATATTACATAATGATAAAGGAGTCAGTTCTCCAAGAAGACATAATTCTTAACATGTATGTGTATAACAGCAGAGCATCAAAATATTTGAGGCAAAAACATATAGAACCATGAGAAATAAATGAATCCTCTATTATAGTTGAAAATTTCATATTCCTCTATCAAAAATGGACATGCAGCAGGCAGAATATTAGTAAGGACAGAATTGAATTCAATTAACACCATCAATCAACGAGATATAACTGGCATCTGTAGACTACTTTATCTAAAAACAACAGAATACAGATTTTCTCTAACTCATAGAAATGTTCACCAAGATAGAACACATTCTGGGTTTTTAAACACACTTTAGCATATTTAAAAGAATAGAAGTCATACAATGGCTACTTTCAGACAAATGATTAAAGAAATCAATGATAGAAAAGTAGTTGGGAAATCACAAAATACTTAGAGATTAAACAAAACACTTCTAAATAACACATGCATCAACAAAGAAGTTTTCAGAGAATTAAAAAAATATTTTGAACTGTATGAAAATGGAAAAAGAACTTATCCAAATTTGTGAGATGAAATGAAAGTAGTGCTTAGAAGGAGATGTATAGCATTTAATGCATACACTAGAAAACAAGAAAGACCTAAAATCAATTATCTAAGCTTCCACCTTAGAAAACTAAAAGAGCATATTAAATCCAAAGAAATCAAATTTTAAAAAATAATAAAAATGAGAGCAGAAATCAATGAAACTGAAAACAGAAAATCAAGAGAGGAAAACCAATTAAATAAAAATTGAGTCCTAGGAGTTCTCATTGTGGCTCAGTGGTAATGGACCTGACTAGTATCCATGAAGAAACATGTTTGATCCCCGGCCTTGCTCAGTGGGTTAAGGATCTGGCATTGCCATGAGTTGTGGTGTAGGTCACAGATGCAACTTGGATGTGGCATTGTTGTGGCTGTGGCATTGTTGTGGCTGTGGCATAGGTGGCAGCTATAGCTCTGATTTAACCCCTAGTCTGGGAACTTCCATATGCCATGGGTGAGGACACAAATTACTAATATCAGAAATAAAAGAGGGGATATTAATACACATCTCATGGACATAAAGGATAATAAAGGAAGATTATAAACAAGTCTATGCCCACAACTTTGGTAACCTAGATAAAATAGACCCATTCCCTGAAAGACACAATCTTCCAAGACTCACACATAAATGAATATGCCTCTATTAAATAAATTGAATCAATAACTAATAACTTGCCAAAACAGAAAGGACCAGGTGCAGATGGGTTCACTAGTGAGTTCTACCAAACATTCATGGAAGAAATTATACCAATTATATAAATGTTTTTCAGGAGTTCCCGTCGTGGCACAGTGGTTAACGAATCCGACTAAGAACCATGAGGTTGCAGGTTCGATCCCTGCCCTTGCTCAGTGGGTTAACGATTTGGCATTGCCGTGAGCTGTGGTGTAGGTTGCAGATGCGGCTCGGATCCTGTGTTGCTGTGGCTCTGGTGTAGGCTGGTGGCTACAGCTCCGATTCGACCCCTAGCATGGGAACGTCCACATGCCGCGGGAGTGGCCCAGAGAAATAGCAAAAAGACAAAAAATATAAATAAATAAATAAATAAATAAATAAATAAATAAATGTTTTTCAGAAGATAGAACCAGAGGGAATACTTCTTAATTCATACTATGAGGCGAGCATTAGCCCAATGCCAAAACCAGAAAAAGATATAAGAAAAGAAAACTATAGACCACTTTCTAAAGAACATAGATGGAAAAATCATCAAAAAAATATCAGTGCCTCAAATCCGACAGTGTATAAAAAATAATACATCAGAGTTCCCATTGTGGTGCAGAAGAAATGAATCCAGCTAGTATCCATGAGGATGTGGGTTCAGTTGCTGGCCTCGTTCAGTGGATCAGGGATCTGGTATTGCCTTAAGCTGTTGTGTAGGTTACAGACGTGGCTTGGATCCTGCATGCTGTGGCTCTAGTGTAGGCCAGTAGCTGTAGCTCTGATTGACCCCTAGCCTGGGAACTTCCATATACCATGGGTGCAGGTCTAAAAAGCAAAATAATAATGACAATAATAATACATAAAGACCAAGTGGGATTTATCCCAGGTAAGCAAGGTTGGTTCAACATTCAAAAGTCAATTAGTGTAAATCCATCACATTAAGTGTCTAAAGAAGAATTACATGATCATATCAATATATGCAAAATGAATTTGACCAAAATCCAATATCCACTCATGATAAAAACTCTCAGTAAACTATGAATAGAGGGCAACTTCCTCAGACTGATAAAAATATCCACAAAAATCCTATAGCTGACATAATAGTTAATGGCATGAAACTCAAATTTTTCTAAGATCAGGAACAAGGCAAAGCTGCCCCCTTTCACATCTTGTTTTCAACTTTATACTGGAAGCTTAGCTAATATAATAAGAAAAGGAAATAAAAATGATGCAGATTTGGTAGGAAGAAGTACCAAATCTGTTTACAGATCACATGACTATGTCAAAAATCAACAGAAAAACTCTTGGAACTAATAAGAAATATAGCAAAATTACAGTATGCAAAGTTAATATACAAAAGTCAATTGTTTCCCTAAAGACCAGCAATGATGAAATTTGAAATTAAAACACAATACCCTTTACATTAGCCTTAACCCCAAAATGAAATAGTCAAGTACAAGATCTACATGAGGAGAACTTTAAAACTCTGGTGAAATAAGGAAAAGATTTAAATAAATTTTTGCAGAGATATTCCATGTTCATGGATAGGCAGACTCAATAGTGTCAAGAGGTCAATTTTTCCCAACTTGATCTACTGATTCCATACAATCCCAATGAAGAAAATGGCAAGTTATTTTGTAGAAACTGACAAACTCTTTCTAAAGTTGACACAGAGAGGCAAAAAAACCTCAGAACTCTCACCACAATATTGAAGGAGGAGAATAAAGTTGGAAGAATGACACTACTTGATTTTAAGAGGTACTGTAAAGCTACAGCAATCAAGAATGTGTGATATTGATGAAAGAATAGACAGATTAATGGAGCAGAATAGAGAGCTCATAAATAAGCTGATCTTTGACAAAGGAACAATGGAATTACAATGGAAAAAATATTTTCCTTCCACTTTTTTTAAGAAAAAAATACCCTCACGCCATGCACGAAAATAAATTCAAAATGGCTTAAAGACTTAAACCTGAGACAAGACACCATCAAACACCTGGAAGAGAACATAGGCAAAACATTCTCTGACATGAACCTCATGAATGTTTTCTCAGGTCATTCTCCCAAGGCAACAGAAATAAGAGCAAAAATAAACCAATGGGACCTAATCAAACTGACAAGCTTTTGCACAGCCAAGGAAACTAAAAAGAAACCAAAAAGACAATTTACAGAATGGGAGAAAATAGTTTAAAATGATGCAATGGACAAGGGCTTAATCTCTAGAATATACAAGCATCTTATACAAATCAGCAGCAAAAAACCAACAACCCAATGGAAAAATGTGCAAAAGACCTGAATAGACACTTCTCCAAGGAAGATATTCAGATGGCCAACAAGCACATGAAAAAAAATGCTCAGCATCCCTGATTATTAGAGAAATGCAAATAAAACTACCACAAGATACCACCTCACACCAGTAAGAATGGTCATCATTAATAAGTCCACAAATAACAAATGCTGGAGGGGGTGTGGAGAAAAGGGAACCCTCCTGCACTGTTGAAGGGAATGTAAGCTGGTATAACCACTATGGAAAACAGTATGGAGGTACCTTAGAAAACTATACACTGAACTACCATATGACTCATCAATCCCACTCTTGGGCATAGATCCAGACAAAACTCTCCTTAAAAAAGATATATGCATCCACATGTTCATTGCAGCACCATTCACAATAGCTAAGACATGGAAACAACCCAAATGTCCATCAACAGATGAGTGGATGAGGAAGATGTAGTATATATACACAATGGAATACTACTCAGCCATAAAAAAGAACACAATAATGTCATTTGCAGCAACATGGATGGAACTAGAGACTCTCATACTGAGTGAAATAAGTCAGAAAGAGAAAGACAAATACCACATGATATCACTTATATCTGGAATCTAATATACAGCACAAATGAACATTTCTAACGAAAAGAAAATCATGGACTTGGAGAATAGACTTGTGGCTGCTCAGGGGGAAAGGGAGGGAGTGGGAGGGAGTGGGAGGGATTGGGAGCTTGGGGTTAATGGATGAAAACTATTGCTCTTGGAATGGATTTGCAATGATATCCTGCTGTGTAGCAATGAGAACTATGTCTAGATACTTACATCACAGCACAACAATGGGAGAAAAAATTATGTACACATGTATGTGTAACTTGGTCCCCATATGTACAGAAGAAAAAATAAAGAAATAAAAGAAAAGAAAAGGAAAAGAAAAAATAGTCTTTGCAGCAAATGGTGTTAGAACAACTGAGTATCCAAATATAAAAAGGAATCTAGACACAAACGTTTTATTATCTTCACAAATATTAACTCAAAATGGATTACAGACTAAATGCATAATGCAAAACTACATAACTCTTGGAAAAATAAAATATAGGAGAAATTTTAGATGTCCTGAGTTTTGGTGGTGACTTTTTATATATATTACTAAAGGTGTGATCTTTGAAATATTTAACAAGTGGACTTCATTAATAGTAAATGTCTTATTCATAGTATAGTAACAAAAAATATGAAATATACATACAAAGAAGAACTATAGAAGAATTTTTTGAAGAAAAATATCCCAAAGGCACAAAAGAAAATTTGAACAATTTAAAAATACCATGTATATTTTTCACATTCATAGATTTGTCATTCCCCAAAATCTCATTGTTTGAACAATCCCAAGCAGCCTTGAGTATCAACTACATATAATTGGTCAGGGCATATAATTTATTTTATCTATTAGATTAATCTAACCAGAGACAGTATTTTTGCTCCAATAAAGCTATGATGTTATCTACTCATAATTACATGTGGATTTTATGGAAACACTATAATAGTGCTTTTTTATGTTTTTTAAATATCATGAGCCCATTATGCTTATTTCTTTATTTAAAAAATTAAGTTATATTTACACTTTTAAATTCTGCTTTTTTCTTAAAAGTTTATTTTGAACATGTTCATAATACACTAAATACTCTGAAAATATTCACCATGTTAAACAGTCTTTGAAAATATTTACCAGATTAAATATTTGCAGCCTACGAAGATACCACTACGCACGTAAACATTATTCTCTCTCTAGCATTTTGTCTTCAACCAGGCTATCACACCTACCAAGGCAGTCCTGTTGTCAAGACCAACAGTGCCCTCCAATGCTGCAGTATACAATAGTCTCGGCTCTGCTTCAACTTTCTTAACTATAAGCACCATTCAACAATGTTGGCCACTCACTTCCTAACTTCTACTAACGAAACACATCTGAAATCTGTCTGCTTCCATTGATGTGCACTATTGCTCTGGTCAAAGGCATTACTTTTCATCAAAACCACTGTAATGGGCTTTCAAGATAATTATTCTGCTTCTTATTTTCTCCCCTATAATCCAGTCTCCAAAATGCAGCCAAAGTGAGCTTTTAAAATGCAATCAGTTTATGTTATATTATTTTCAAGACCTTTCAACACATTTAGAGTAAAATTCAAATTCCTTACAAGTCCTAAAAGGTCCTATTTATATCTTCCTCAGTTTTTTAGTTGATTGCATAGAACCAGGCATCTTTCTATTGCTCAAATACGCTAAATCTTTCTTTGGTCTTAGAGCTCTACTTCAATGTAGCAAAGTCTTTCCTTAGATATCAACTTAAATGCCATCACCTAACTATCTAAGGATAGTTTCTCTCCAACTCATATTTTTCATTATAGTACTTATCAGTATTGATTTTCTGATTTCTTCTTTTTTTCTTTATTGCCTGTCTCCTTTCGATAAAATGTAAACTCTTCAAGTGAAATGATTTTATGTATCTCATTACTACTATATTCCCAGGATCTCAAATAGTGTCTGGTATGTTGTGGCTGCTGAACAAATAATTGTGATGAATTTAATGAATGAATAAATGAATGATATTTTTGCATTTTGAAATAAATTCAATTACATCATTGTGCTACCACTAATATTTTACATATAAGCATTTTCCTACTTTAAAAGGTAAGCAAATTTCCTAGAAAAATAATGTGTCAAAGGGTACATGTATTTGAGGGCTCAAAATGTGCTAAAAACTTATTTCCAGAAAGACTGTGATAATTTTTACTTTTTTAAGCAATATGTGAGAGTGCTCCTTTCCACTATTATTGTCACCATTTTAAAATCCATGATAATTTCAGAGACAAAATTTGTACCACTAATGTTTTAACTTGCAATTATTTAATTACTGAAAAATTAAGCAAATATATTCATGCTTTACATAATTTTAATATAACTCAGTAAATTTAGCTATTTATATCCTTTGCCCATTTAATTTTACTTAGGATATATTTTATGGTAGTTATAACTAGAATCTATAGAATCAAGTATCTATGACCAGACTGCATGAGTTTCAAATTTCATCATTAAAATTTAGCTGTGAGTCCTTGTGAAAGCTATTTGACCTCTCTGTACCTTAGTTCACCCATATGTAAGACAGTGACAATAGTAGCTATAGCTCTAATTCGACGGCTAGCCTGGCAACTTCCATGTGCCACAGTGTGGCCCTAAAAAGAAAAATAAATAAATAGAAAGAAACATAGAAAAGTACAAAAAAATATTGGTTTCTGACCACTATATTATACACAAAAATCAAGTGAAAATGGATTGAAGACTGAAGCATAAAACCTGAAACCATAAAATTGCTATAAGAAAATATAGGGGAAAAGTCCTTTGGCATTGCTCTTGGAAATGATGTTTTTGGATTTGGCACTGTAAACAAAGGCAACAAAAGCAAAAATAAACAAGAGGAACTACATCAATCTTAAAAGTTCAGGCAGGGATGGGATTAAGTTGGCAGAAGAGAAGGACTGGAGCTCAACTTCTCTCCTAAAAACAACAAAATTCACAACTAAAGACTGAGTACTCTTCACCAAAATGGACTGGAAACATTAGAAAAGATACCCTACTCCAGAAGAAAAAGAGGAGGACACATCAAGAGGTAGGAGGGGCAATTTTGCGATATAAACAACCCCATACACACTGGGTGGGAAGCTCCACAGACTGGAAACTAACTGGTTCACAGAGACTCACCTACAGGAGTGAGAGTTCTGAGCCACACATCAAATTCTCACGTGTGGGGATCTGGCACTGGGAGAAAGAGCCTCAGAGAATCTGGCATTGAAGGCCAGTGGGGATTGTGAGCAAAGTTCCATGAGACTGCGGGAAATGGAGACCCCATTCTTAAAAGGTGCACACAGACATTCACAGGCACTAGGTCCCAGGGAAAAGCAAAGTCTCCAAGGGAATCTGGGTCAAACCTGACTGCAGTTCTTGGAGGACATCCTGGGAAAACAGGGGTGAACATGACTTGTTGTGAGGGAAGGATGTTGAAAGCGAAGATCTCAGGAATATTCAGCAGCAAGCCTTTCTCTGGAGGTGGCCATTTGGGGAAAATCTGACCCCATGCATCAGCCAGCTGCTGAGAAGCCCCAGGGCAAACAACCATCAAAGTGGGATCACAGCCCCACCCCTCAGTAAACAGGCTACCTAAAGACCCCTCAGGCACACAGCTGCCTCTAATCCCATCCAGAGACTAAGCTCCACCCACCAGAGGGATTAGAATCCACTCCTCCTACCAGGGGGCAGGTATCAGCCCCTCCCATCAGGAAGCCTACACCAAGCCCCCATACTGACATCAGCCACAGGGGTCCAGACATCAGAAGTAAGAGAGGCTACAACTCTATTATCTGTAAAAAGGTCACCACACCAAAAACCTATAAACATGAAAAGACAGAGAATTATAACTCAGATGAGGGAGAAAGAAAAAAACCCAGAAAAACAGCTAAGCCATGAGGAGATCCTCAGCCTCCAGGAAAAAGACTTTAGATTGTTGATGCTGAAGATGATACAAGACATTGGACATAAACTGGAGGCAAAGTTGGATAACTTACAAGAAACACCGAGCAAAGAGATACAAGATATAAAACTTAAACAAGAAGAGATGAGAAATGCAATAACTAAAATAAAAAATGCACTAGAAGCAGCTAACAGCAGAATACACGGGGCAGAAGAACAAATAAGCGAGGTGGAGGACAGATTAGTGGAAATTATGGATGCAGAACAGAAAAGAGAAAAAAGATTGAAAAGAAATGAAGAGAGTCTCAGAGAACACTGGGACAACGTGAAACGCACCAACATTCATATTATAGGGGTGCCAGAAGGAGAAGAGAGAGAGAAGGAGACAGAAAAAATATTCCAAGAGGTAATAGCCGAAAATTTCCCTAACATGGGGAAGAAATCACTCACACAAATCCAGGAAGCACAACGAGTACCATATAAAATAAACCTAAGGAGGAACACCCCGAGACACATACTAATCAAACTGACCAAAATTAAAGACAAAAAGAAAATCTTGAAAGCAGCTAGGGAAAAGAAACAAATGCGTACAAGGGAACCCCAATAAGGCTATCAGCAGATTTTTCAACAGAATCTCTGCAGGCCAGAAGGGAGTGGCATTACATATTCAATGTGATGAAAAGAAAAACCTCCAACCAAGATTACTCTACCCAGCAAGGCTCTAGTTCAGATTTGAAGGAAAAATCAAAACCTTCACAGATAAGCAAAAGCTGAGAGAATTCAGCAACACTAAACCAGCCTTACGACAAATACTAAAGGAACTTCTCTAGGCAGGAAAGAACAAGAGAAGAAGGAAAGGAAAAAGAGCAACAAAAACAAATCCAAAGCAATTAGTAAAATGGCAATAAGAACATACATATCAATAATTACCTAAAATGTGAATGGACTAAACGCCCCAACCAAAAGACACAGACTGGCTGAATGGATACAAAAACAAGACCCATATATATGCTGTCTTCAAGAGACCCACTTCACTTCTAGGGACACATACAAATTGAAAGTGAGAGGATGGGAGAAAAGATTTCATGCAAACGGGGACGAAAAGAACACTGGAGTCGCAATACTCATATCAGACAAAATACTTTAAAATGAAGAATATTTTAAGGGACAAAGAAGGACATTACATAATGATCAAAGGATCAATCCAAGAAGAAGATATAACAGTTTTAAATATCTTCGCACCCAGCATAGGTTCACCACAATGTAGAAGGCAACTGCTAACAACCTTAAAAGGACAAATCAAAAATAACACAATAATGCTGGGGGACTTTAACACCCCACTCACAGCAATGGACAGATCAACCAGACAGAAAATCCATAAGGAAACACAGGCCCTGAATGAAGCATTAAACCAGATGGACTTAATAGATATTTATAGGACATTCCATCCAAAAGAAACAGAATACACATTCTTCTCAAGTGCACATGGAACATTCTCTAAGATTGATCACATCCTGGGCTACAAACCCAACCTCGGTAACTTTAAGGAAATTTGAACCATATCAAGCACCTTTTCTGACCACAACACTATAGGACTGGAAACCAACAACAAGAGGAAAATTGCAAAAAACACAAACACGTGGAGACTCAACAACATGCTACTAAACAACCAATAGATCACTAAAGAAATCAAAGAGGAAATTAAAACATACCTAGAGGCAAATGACAACAAAGATGCAACACTCCAAAACCTATGGGATGCAACAAAAGCCATTCTAAGAGGAAAGTTTATAGCAATACCAGCCCACCTCAGGGAACAAGAAAAAGCCCAAATAAACAAGCTAACTTTACATCTAAAGCAGCTTGAGAGAGAAGAACAGACAAGACCTAAAGTTAGTAGAAGGAAAGAAATCATAAAGATCAGAGCAGAAATCAATGAAAGAGAAACAAAGAAAACCATAGAAAAGACCAATGAAATGAAAAGCTGGTTCTTTGAAAAGATCAACAAAATTGATAAACGCCTAGCCAGACTTATCAAGAAAAAAAAGAGAGAGGACTCAAATCAATAAAATTAGAAATGAAAAAGGAAAAGTAACAACGGACATCAAACAGAAATACAAAGGACCATAAGAGACTAGTATATGCAACTATACGCCAATAAAACAGAAAACCTAGAAGAAATTGACAAATTCTTAGAAAAGTATAATCTTCGAAGACTAAACCGAGATGAAATAGAAAAAGATGAATGGACCCATCACAAGAACTGAAATTGAAAGTGTGATTAAAAAACTTCCAACAAACAAAAGTCCATGACCAGATGGCTTCACAGGCGAATTCTGTCAAACATTTAGAGAAGAGCTAACACCTATCTTTCTGAAAAGTATTTCAAAAAATTTTAGAGGAAGGGATACTCCCAAACTCATTCTATGAGGCCACCATCACCCTGGTACCAAAACCAGACAAAGATACCACCAAAAAAGAAAACTACAGGCCAATTTCGCTGATGAACATCAATGCAAAAATCCTCAACAAAATACTAGCAAACTGAATCCAAATATACATTAAAAGGATTGTACATCATGATCAAGTGGGATTTATCCCAGGGATGCAAGAGTTCTTCAATATCCTCAAATCCATCAGTGTGATACACCACATTAACAAACTGAAGATGAAAAACCATATGATCCTCTCAATAGACTCAGAAAAAGCCTTTGACCAAATCCAACACCCATTTCTGATAACAATTCTTCAGAAAGTGGGCATAGCAGGAACCCACCTCAGCATAATAAAGGCCATATATGACAAACCCAGAGCTAACATCATTCTCAATGGTGAAAAGCTGAAAGAATTCCCACTGAAATCAGGAATGAGACAAGGATGTCTGCTCTCACCACTACTCTTCAACATGGTTTTGGAAGCCCCAGCTACAGAAATCAGAGAAGTAAAAGAAATAAAAGGAATCCAAATTGGAAAGGAAGAAGTAAAACTATCGCTATTTGCAGATGACATGATACTATACCTAGAGAATCCTAAAGACTCTACCAGAAAACTGTTAGAGCTCATCCATGAATTTGGCAACGTCACAGGTTACAAAATTAATACACAGAAATTGACGGCATGTCTATACACTAACAATGAAAGATCAGAAAGAGAAATTAGGGAAACAATTCCATTTCCCATCGCATCTAAAAGAATAAAATACCTAGGAGTAAACCTACCTAAAGAGACAAAAGATCTATACGCTGAAAACTACAAGCCACTGATGAAAGAAATCAAAGGTGACACAAATAGATGGAAAGATATACCATGCTCGTGGATTGGAAGAGTCAACATTATCAAAATGGCTATACTACCCAAGGCAATCTACAGGTTCAATGCAATCCCTATCAAATTACCAAGGGCATTTTTCACAGAACTTGAACAAAATATTTTAAAGTTTGTTTGGAAGCAAAACAGACCAGAATAGCCAATGACATCCTGAAAAAGAAAAATGGAGCTGGAGGCATCAGGCTCCCAGACTTCAGACTACACTACAAAGCAACAATCATCAAAACTGTATGGTACTGGCACAAAGACAGACATATAGATCCGTGGCACAGGATAGAAAGCCCAGAATTAGACCCACGCACCTACAGCCAACTAATCTATGACAAAGGAGGCAAGAATATACAATGGAGAAAGGACAGCTTGTTCAGTAATTGGTGCTGGGAAAACCGGACAGCCACCTGTAACAGAATGAACTTAGAACACTCCCTAACACCATACACAAACATAAACTGAAAATGGGTTAAAGACCTAGATATAAGACCAGACACTATAAAACTCTTAGAGGAAAACATAGGCCAAACACTCTCTGACATAACAGCACCATCTTCTCAGATCCAATGCTTAGAATATTGACAATAAAAACAAAAACAAATGGGACCTAATCAAACTTCAAAGTTTCTACACAGCAAAGGCAACCCTAAACGAAACGAAAAGACAACCTACAGAATGGGAGAATATCTTTGCAAGTGAATCAACTGACAAGGGATTAATCTCCAAAATTTACAAACACCTTCTGCAGCTCCATACCCAAAAAAAAAAAAATAAAACAATCAACCCCATCACAAAATGGGCAGAAGATCGCAACAGACAGTTCTCCAAAGAAGACATACAGATGGCCAAAAAACACATGAAAAGATGTTCAACATTACTCATTATTAGAGAAATGCAAATCAAAACCACTCTGAGGTACCACCTTACACCAGACAGAATGGCCATCATCCAAAAGTCCACAAGCAATAAATACTAGACAGGGTGTGAAGAAAAAGGAACCCTAGTACACTGTTGATGGGATTGTAAATTGGTGCAACCACTGTGGAAAACAGTATGGAGATTCCTCATAAAACTAAAAATAGAATTATCATTTCATCCAACAATCCCACTTCTGGGCGTTTATGCGGAGAAAACCACTACTCACAAATGTTCATTGCAGCACTATTTGCAATAGCCAAGACATAGAAACAACCTAAATGTCCATCAACAGAGGAGTGGATAAAGAAGAGGTGGTACATATACACAAGGGAATATTACTCAGCCATTAAAAAGCATGAAATACCGGCATTTTTAGCAACATGGATACACCTAGAAATTATCATGCTAAGTGAAGTCAGCCATACAATGAGACACCAACATCAAATCCTTTCACTGACATGTGGCATATGAAAAAATGGCAAACTGACCCTCTTTGCAGAACAGATGCTGACTTACAGACATTGAAAAACTTATCTCTGGAGGAGACAATTTGGTGGGTAGGGGGATGTACTTAGGTTTGGGATGGAGGTCCTGTGTAATTGGATTGTTATGATCATTATACAATTACAGATGTGATAAATTCATTTGAGTAATAAACAAAATTATTGTCTTTTGTAATTGCTTTTTTTGTTTTTTTGTCATTTTTATTTTTTAATAGTTATTTTGTATCTTAGGAATCATCACTTAATCTTAACTCACAAAGACTTTTTCTATGTTTTCTTCAAGAAGCCTTGTTATTATTGTTATTATTATTATTGGCTGAAAGATGATCCTTTTTGTGTTAATCCTTGTGTGTTAGTATATATATGAGGTAATGGTCTAAGTTCATGATTATGTAAATGAATATCCAAATATTCTAGCTCCATTTTTCAAAGACTATCTCTTAGCTCACTGAATTTCATTTGCTGCAAATTAAAAACTAGGTTTAAAATGGCAATAAATATATATTTATCAATATTTCCCTTAAATGTCAATGGACTGAATGCTCCAATCAAAGGACAGAGAGCGGCAGCTTGGATAGAAGCACAAGAGCCTACAATATGCTGTCTACAAGAGAACCATCTAAGGGCAACGGACACGAATACATTGAAAGTAAGGGGATGGAAAAAGGTATTTCATGCGAATGGAAAAGATGGTAAAGTAGGAGTTGCAATACTCATATCAGACAAAATAGACTTTAAAATGAAGGCCATAAAGAAAGAGAAAGAACACTATTTAATGACAGAAGGATGCATCCAAGAAGAGGATATTGCAATCATCAATATATATGCCCCTAATATAGGAGCACCCAGATACATACAACAAACACTAACAGGCATAAAAGGAGAAATTGATGGGAATACAATAATAGTAGGAGACTTTAACACCCCACTCATATTAATGGACAGATCCTCTAGGCAGAAAATCAATCAAGCAACAGAGATCCTGAAGGAAAAAAGAGAAAAGTTAGACTTAATTGACATTTTCAGGACATTGCATCCAAAAAAATCAGAATATACATTCCTTTCAAATGTACATGGAACATTCTCAAGGACTGACCACATACTGGGGCACAAACCTAACCTCAACAAATTTAAGAGTATAGAAATTATTTCAAGTATCTTCTCTGACCACAATGGCATGAAACTAGAAATCAACCACAGGAAAAGAAATGAGAAAAAATTGACTACATAGAGACTAAACAACATGCTACTAAAAAACCAATGGGTCAATGAGGAAATCAAAAAGGAAATTAAAAAATACCTTGAGAGAAATGACAATGAAGACACAACCACTCAAAATTTATGGGATGCTGCAAAAGCAGTGCTCAGAGGGAAGTTCATAGCAATACAGGCCTTCCTCAAAAAAGAACAATCTCAAATTGAAAACTTAACCCACAACCTAAACGAATTAGAAAAAGAAGAACAAACAAAACCTAAACTTAGTAGAAGGAAGGAAATCAGAAAGATCTGAGAGGAAGTCAATAAAATAGAGATTCAAAAAACAATAGAAAAAAAATCAATAAAATCAAGAGCTGCTTCTTGGAACGGGTAAACAAAATTGACAAACCTCATCTGCTACAAATCAACTGACCATACAGTGTGTGATCTATATTGGGACTTTTTTTTCCATTAAGCTCTATATGTCTATTCTCATATCAATACCACACTGTCTCAACCACTTTAGCTTTAGAGTAAACTTTTGAAAGAAATTAGGGGAATCCTCTTGCTTTATTATTTTTCAAAATTATTTTGCTAGTTTAAGCTCTTTTTGACTTCTCTATAATTTTTTGACTGTAGTTGCCAATTTCTACCAAAATCCTTCTGGAGTGATATCAGCAAGGTGGAAGAATAGGAGTTCCTTGGTTTTATTCCCTCTCACAGAAAGACCAACTAGCAACTATCCACAGGTAAAATGTCTCAGTGAAAATCCCAGAACCCAGGGGTGAAATTCAATCATCCTCTTGGATCACATACACAAATAAAACAAACAAACAAAAAACAGAAACCAAGAAAAGCTACATTAGCATTATTTATGATAGCTAAAACATGGCAGCAACCTAAATGTCCATCAACAGAGGACTGGATAAAGAAATGTGGTACATATATACAATGGAATATTAATCATAAAAAAGCATGAAATAATGCCATTTGTGACAATATGGATAGACCTAGAAGTTATTATAATAAGTGAAGTCAGAGAAAGAAAAATATAAGATCACTAATATGTAGAATGTAATAGAAATGATACAATAAAAAATGTATAAACAGACTCAAAGATTTCTAAACCAAATTTATGTTTACCAAAAGGCAAACATAGGGGAGGAGGGATAAATTAGGGGGTTGAGATTGACATATACACACTACTATTTATAAAATAGATGAGTAAGAAGTACCTACTGTATAGCACAGGGAAATTTATTCCATACTGTATAATAACCTATATGGAAAAATAATCTGAAAAGGAATGGATATATGTATGTGTATATGTATAAGTGATTTACTTGCTATATGCCTGAAATTAATACAACTAACTATATTCTAATAATATTTAATGAAGAAAGAAAGAAAAGCTGCATTAAAATGATAGGAGAATTTTTACTTTGACCATGTCATCCCTTCCCCAGGCCAGCACAACACAGAGAGGATTCCCCTGGGCCTATGGTTTTACCAGTGGGGGAAAGAGAGACTGAGGCAGACCTCAAGCTTCTCCAACATTCTAGGGAGCTTCATGGGAGGCCACTTCCAGATCATCTCATAGGGAATACTAGGGTAATCAGCAGGACTAGACTGACAGGGATAAGCTAGAAATTTATAAAAAGGGGGTGCAGGGATCTCAGCAGACCAGGTTCCTGCTAATAGAGACACGAGACTGGAGAGCCCAGCTCACTCACAGTGCTAAGCCAGTGTTTCCATTTGGCTAAGGAGCGTGGCAATCTGATTTTCCTGTCTTGGATACCCAGCAGTCTGGCCCAGCTATAGAGCAAGCCAGCACCACTGCCCCATTGTAGAATATGGCCTCTGGCTCTGCCTGACCAGGAAACTCAGCCAACAATCTAGTCCAACTGTGCAGAATAGCCAGTGGCCTGCCAAATCATGGAGCCCAGCCTTTAGTTTCACTCAACTGTGGAGCACAGCCTGTGGCAGCACCCAATCATGAAACCTAGACTGAGGCCCTGCACAACTGTGGAGCATACTTGAGGTTTCCTCCAGTTGTGGAGACAAACCTGCAGTTCAACAAGCGGCACTACCTAGCCAGGGAGCACAGCCTGCAGCCCTGCCCAATCCTTGAGTATAATCAGTGGTACTACCCTGGCAAAGAGCCCAGCAAGCGGCTCCTCCTGACCTCAGAACATGAACTTCCTCCTCTGAAAGTACCAGACAGTAAGCCCATTCTGCCCACAAATGATAGCAGCTGCCCCATCCCACCCATCCATAATCCCAGGCTGTGCTGATTGGTGAAGGTCTTTCCCTGCTGATTTGTCTAGAAAAGCTGGAAGAGGCAACTGCTTCCTCAAATACTCAGGTTTCTCTAATAATTCAAATGTGAGAAAAAAGGATGTGACTATCAGTGCTATGGGGATAGGAAAGTAGCTAAGGACATTTGAGAAAGAAAATTTTGAGGTCTGTTTTTACAGGTTAAAATGGCTTGCAGTAGATATTTATATGGAAATGTTAAGCAGGCAGTTGGAAAGGTGGGCTGGTAGCTCAAGAGGGATTTTAAGGCTGGAGACAAAATTTGGGATTCAAAACTACTTAAAGATGGATACATTCAAACTATGTGAAGGAATGTGAATGCCGAGGGAGAGATTTTAGAGTGAGCAAAATTAGAAAAATGTAAAAGAAATAGAAATCTTAGAAAATAGGATTTGCATGCTTTGCAAAATTTGCATACTAAGTTCTAAAAGTTGATTACAACAATATTTGACATGGGTAATAGTTACATCCAAGGAATTCTACAAAACTACTAAGGAGATCTTATTTTCATCACAATAAGAAACATTTCTTTTACAATATTTGTTTTTAACTCTTGGTTTTGGAGTTCCCATTGTGGCTCAGCAGTAACAAACACGACTAGTATCCAAGAGGATGTGGGTTTGATCCCTGGCCCCACTTGGTGGGTTAAGGATCCAGTGTTGCCATGAGCTGTGTAGGTTGCAGTCATGGCTTGGATCTGCTGTTGCTGTGGCTGTGGTGTAGGCTGGCAACTGCAGCTCTGATTCGACCCCTATCTGGGAACTTCCATATGTCGAGGGTGTGGCCCTAAAAAGAAAATTTAGATTTATATAATTGTTTAAAAATTCAATCAATTATTGTGTATTTAGTTTCACATGAAATTAACTTCACCATTATTCCATTCGATTCTTTCTTAGCGAATCTGTTGGTACTTTACAATCCATTATGTTACTTTTCCTTCTACCCAATTATTTGTCCAACCCCTATCTTATGACTTTCTGCTGTCTATTACTGATCCTAATTGATTCCTCTTTTCTCTTCCTAGCTGTCTCTAAGTCAGAATTCACTATACATTTATATCCTTAATTGAGATTATAGGAAAGTATCATCCTACTTATCCAACCATATCTTCTATGGCTTCTCAATCTGAACATTTTGTTTCTAGGAAGGCAATTTGCCATTAGTGACTCAAGAGTATCTCGTGCAAATTGGAGCAGCTTTTCTTTTATTCATTATTGTTCCCTCTGCCTAGAGCACACTATTCTTCTTTTTTTTATTCTTATTTAAATCCACCCTGCAATTATGGTTTAAGTTCAACCACATTTATGAAGTATTTTCCCTACTTTACTAGCCCACCCCAATCTTCTTTTCTCAGTTTTTTAACAACCAGTTTTCACAGTTAATCATATATTGTCTCATTTTCTTATTTAATCATTCTAGGTGTTCATTGTCTGCACAGGTTTGTAATTTCTTTAGTGTAAGAATAACTGCTTTTATAATTTGCTAAACCCATTATGAAGTGATAAGCAGTTTATTATTAAACACATTTTTTGAAGAAAAAGGTAATAAATATATTGGATTCTTAAATTGGAAATTATCCCCATCATCCTTTAAACAATTTTTCTGATTTTTAGCTCGATAAATCTTTGTTCCTACTTCATTCAATACTAAAATTCCCTTCTCAATGAAGTATTTCTAGACCACTCAAGTTCACATTGATCTTTCTTAACTACTGGTAAAAAGAATAGTAGATGATCACTAATAAGAATGCATTTTCCAGGGTGCATTCTAGTTGTTTTATATTCACAATATATATTTTACAATTGCGTTGGGATAATGTGAAATGCCTTTCCTTATTTCAATAAGAATCAGAGACCCCCAAATTTTTATGAAACACCTAAAATAAAATTTATAGAAAGTGGTAAATTTAGGATTAGAATTCAGGAGTATGATGTTCTCAAACCCAAGATCCTTCATCTGTTTCCCAAATTGTAACACTCTAAAAAAAAATCTTTTGAACATTCATAGTACAACAGCCACTATGCTCAGCAAAATGGTGACAGTCTGGTAAAATAATCCTTCCCCTTCACTTTTCTCACAGTCTAGTGCAGGAATTAAACACCTGCACAGATACAGCAGTTTTAATTAAACGTCATATGTGGGTTTTGGAACTTGGGAGGCAGAACTGAAGGGATATGCTATAAGCGAACTGTACATAAATATGTGACCCAAAAGTGCCAAATGAAACACTAGTATTCTTTTATGAAAGGGCCTGATGTTAATCCTCTCTGGAAATTGGGAAGCAGGAAAACCAACTTGATGGAAGAAGCGTATTTATTGTATCTTGGCCCTCTTTTGGGACTTGTAATATGCTTTCTGGTTGAAATAAAGCTCTTGTGAAAGAATCAAGCTACATTATTTAATATCAGTCCTTGAAGTAACTTCATAAAAGCTCATGATATACTTGATTGAAATCTGTTTTAGTTTATTTTGTTTTAATTACAGTATGAGATGATTTGTGAGAGGAAGAAGAGAAAGTCACAGTCATCAATAATGTGGCACCCTCAGGCACAATGAAGACCATTTTAGGTTTTGAAATGGTATTTTTAACCAACAAAGACAAACAACTGTCATCAGTAACTACAGAATTTAATTTTCAAATAGCTCAAGTTGTCTCTTTGACAGTTGCTGGTGCTTGAGCATACAGTCAAACAATGTGTCCTATTTTCTCTCCTTCTCTGGCATACAAGAGGCTGTGAATATGTCCTAGATGGCTCTCACTATAAATTCTATTCCTCTCTTTTAAAATTGTTTTCAGACCTTTCACATTTCTGTGATGTCTTCTGGGAAGCCTGTGGTGTGGGAACAGGATAAGTTTATACTCCCACACATAGTGAATATACCCTGTGTTTTATCCATCATATAATTCATTCAACACCCGAACATTCATTCATTCATTTCTCATTCAATAATTGTTAGCTCCTTCTATATCAGAAACTGTATTAGGCATGGATAATGCAAAACTGAATGAGAGATGTCCCTTAATCTCAAGAAAATGACCATTTGGAGGAATATTATATATGTAACCTTAAATACAATAATTTATCAGCTCATGAGTACAAAATAAGGTCAGAAAGATGAACATAATGTGTTATCTAACTAACTTATCCCTGCTTAATTTTAGGATATTTGTTGCACTCTATTCTCTAGTATCTCAGAAAAATCCAAGAGAGGGTTTATCTGTGCATCTGAGCCAGTCCTGGTCAATGCTTGTGCTGCTCAGGCTATTTCAGAGCTGATAATTTCTTCTAAATTTCTTCTATGATTGCAATGCTCTTTTTGGCCTACCACTGAACCACTGCTCCTCACGTTGTGTTAAATATTTGCTAATGTATCATTCAAGCTAATTTCCCTATCTTTCATAGGTTTGCTACTCTTCCATCAAAAGTATGTAAAAGGTAAGTTCACCCAACCTCCTTCAAGGTTATATTCTCATAGTAGGCATGATAGCATAACTTCTTGGGTTTAAGAGATTTTAACTTTTTTAATTTTAAATACCCATTTCTTTCCAAGTCCTGCACACACCAGATGTTACATTATGGTAGGTTTGAGTAAGAGCGATAACTCTATCTCTGGTAGGTTTAGGTAAAAAGCCTCAACTGTGTCCAGAACTACTATTCACATTTGAAATCAGAGTCTGTGTCGAGTCCTGTGAGAATTCTATCACTTGGGGTCAATTTTCTTCCTGAAATTTGGTTTGACTACTATTACTCTTCTCATCCCAGTTCTCATTCAACTTAATGTGCCCATAAATGTCTTAACAGCCATACATAGTTTATGCAATTCAGTGAATATAAATAAAAACATAAATGTTATTTAACTCCACATACATGACATAACCATATCTCAGTTAATAACTCAGGGAAGGAGTTCCCGTTGTGGCACAGTGGTTAATGAATCTGACTAGGAACGATGAGGTTGCGGGTTCGATTCCTGGCCTTGCTCAGTGGGTTAAGGATCCGGCGTTGCTGTGAGCTGTGGTGTAGGTCGCAGACATGGCTCGGATTCTGCGTTGCTGTGGCTCTGGCGTAGGTCAGCAGCTACAGCTCCGATTCGACCCCTAGACTGGGAACCTCTATATGCTGCAGGAGAGGCCCTAGAAAAGGCAAAATAACAATAAATAAATAAATAAATAAATAAATAAATAAATAAATAAATAAAAATAACCCACGGCACCTTCTACAAATATAAACATGTAAATAAAGTGTTAAAAATAGCTTGATAGAGATCAAAATGGAATGGAGATGATGTAAATTCTATGGGGTGGGGTGAGGTACAGCAGAAAGTCAACACAGAGGAAGTGATCTAGAAGATGCATGTTGAATGATTTCAGTAGACCATAAAGAAAAGTGAAAGATAGCATATTCTAGGTAGAGGAAGCAATATGAACAAAGGCAGAGGTTAGTGAAATAGTATGTTAGGTTCAGCCAACTGTGAGTTTTTCTTTATAAATAGAGGAAAAGAGAGAATGATAAGACTTTAGATGTGATGAGTTTGAGGTAACTGTGGAACATTCAGGGGCAGAAAAGCAATAGGAAGTTGAAGCTTAAGATATAAACCTTGGATTAATATACAGACTTATTAGTCATAGGCATATGCGGTAACTGAAGCCATGAGAGTGAATACTCAGGAAGAACATTTGGTTAAAGAAAACAAGTGTGGTAAGAATGAAACTCTGCCAAAATCCAACAGTTCTGGGGAAACGTATTAGTGAAAATTTGCTTGCAAAGGCAGGATTACTCCCAAAGTTAACAAGTTAGTAGAGGTTTTTGTTCTAAGGATGCAGTGTTAATGCAAAACTAAGGACTCAAAATTTAGCCAAATTTATAAGTGATGGTAACTGGAAATCTTTTGGGGACTAGGGTTTCTTTGCTCTCCAAGGCTGAAGTCTCCTGTCTCTCTGAATGTTGGCTTCGTTATTAACTCCTAAATTTCCTGCTTTCACATACATGTGGAAAATATACAATACTCCAATTCAATATAATACTTGAATTTGGATCACTTCCAAACTCAAGTATCTAACAAAACTAATTCAGTCTCAAGTTTAAACTTAAGGCAGTGGCTCAGTGACTTGTTTCATATTTAGCCTCTTGGAATTGATAGATAAAACATACATACATATATATTCACACATAAAAATATTTGTATGGACACCCTGAAGAGACACCAAGGCAGAAATGACTTGTGGAACTAAGATTTTAGAGGGAAAGAAAGTCAATATTGGAGAGTTCAACATCTGCATCTGCGTTTCAACTGATCTGCCAATTTGAAAGTGTCAGGTAGGTTGAGAAGCTGACCAGACATTTTAGGTATGTCTTTGGGTTTGCAGGAAATGCACTGGAGTCCAGGGCTCACCAAAGAGGAGGAACTACAGAAAACACTGCAGGTTTTCAAACGGGATTCTGATCAACTACACCTTAGGTATAAATGATAACCTACAACAAAGGCCAATGCTCGCAAAGACTAGACACTTTTAATCACCTCCATCCCTGATTGGATTAGGATCATCTATCCTCAAATGCCTGTGAAAAGTAAGAGTAAATCATTTCTTGTGGAAGATAGTATCAAGTAGAATCCCAAAGTATCTTCACAAACTATCATATACAGTGTCAGATTATCTATCAAAAATAATAAGGTGTAAAAATTACAGTAAATGACCAAATATAGTAGGAGAAAAAAGTCAATAGAAACAGACTGATAGATGATGCAGATATGATATTAAAGTTATCAGGGGCAGGCTTTAAAATGTGTCTCCAACACACTATGGTCTAAAGAACATATTCAGCATGCTGCCTGATTTTGCAAATAAATTTTATTAGAAAATAACTATGCTTATTTGTTTACATAGTGTTTGTAGTCATTTTCTGCTAAAATGGCACAGTTGAGTAATTGCAACAGAGATCATATGTCCACCAAAGCTGAACATATTTAGTATGGTCTTTTATGGTAAAAGTTTGCTAACCACTGCTTTAAATTGTTTGATTAATATATCCAAGAAATTAAAAGACAAATTATTGGCAGAGAATTAAAAATATAAAAAAATAGAAGAGGAAATTTAAATCTGAAAAATTATAAAAACTGAAATTAAATTTCAATGGATGGGTTTAATAGATTCGACACAACTGAAGAGATAATTAGATTAACTTGAACATAGGACATGAGAAAATATTCAAACTGAACATGAAACACAAAAGTGCAGAAAACAGAAAGATCTTAAAATACATATGAAAAAGAGTTTAAGGGAGGTTCCTCTCGTGCCTCAGTGGTTAATGAATCCAACTAGGAACCATGAGGAGGCGGGTTCTGTCCCTGGCTTCGCTCAGTGGGTTAAAGGATCCAGCATTGCCATAAGCTGTGGTGTAGGTCACAGATGTGGCTTGGATCTGGCATTCCTGTGGCTCTGGTGTAGGCCAGCAGCTACAGCTCCGATTAGACCCCCAGCCTGAGAATCTAAATATGCCATGGGTGAGGCCCTCAAAAGACAAAATAATAAGAAAAAGAAAAAGAGTTTAAGAAACAAACATTCATGTAACTGACATGACATAAGGATTAAAGAGAGATGAAGCACAAGTAGTATTTGAAGAAATAATGCCTGAAAAATTTCTCAAGCTGTTAATAGTAACATGTTGTGTGCATCAGTGAGAGCAGTCAGGAAAGCCAATATTTACCCATGGGTTTTGAAAGGTTGTGTTTTCACTGGTGTTTCTTTCTATGCAGTAATTTAATTTGTTTGCATCTTTAACACAAAACTTATTTAGAAATGAGAGTGTAGATTTAAAAATAAATCCCTAGTATGTAGATGGATCTCCATTTCTAATTTTATTGCAACGTGATCCACAAATGCGTCCTCTGTGATTTCTACTTTGGGGGAAAAAATTGCAAAGTCTTTTGTGCCCAAAGTTCATGGAAAAGTTTGGTCAATGTATTAAGTGCTTGAAAAGAATATTTATCTTTCTGTTGAGTATACAGTTTATATACATATTTAAAGGAGCTTGTTAGTTACAATACTCAAATAACTATATCAAGGCTTATATTCCAAGTGTGGAATTTTCAATTTATTTTTAAATTTCTTTTATTTCTTGCTTTCTATACATTCAAGGTGTGTTAAAAGATGTACAGAAATCATGACTATTAAACATACCTGGTACATTGTTTATCACTATGAAGAAGGTCTATGTACTCCTTAAATATATGTCAAATTCTAATTTGCTTCATATTAACATGGTGACATCTGATTTTATTGTTACTATTTCCTTGATATGTGGTATTCTTATTTCTGAATTGTCAGCCATTTTTACCTTTTTGGATTTAGTTTTGACCTTTTTATCACCACATAACTACATTTTATTTTTTGAAATTCAGTCTGTGTTCTAGTCCTGTAAAGTATTCTACTAATATAGAAGATTGATAGATGCATAGATATGTACATGGAAGAAGAGATGGATACAGAGATAGATAAAACCATTTATTTTTGTATTTGTTTACTGATTTGTTTTCTTTTTTACTTTTTCTGTATTTTGTTATATTGATTGTGATTTCACTATTCCTTTTTTTTCCAAATGTATAAATATATATTGTCTTATATAAAATAATTATTTCAGCTTTCATTCAAATAAACTGAAAGAGCAATATAATACATTGAAATAAAGTAAAATGAAAATATCAAAATAAATGAATATTTTTATATACTTTTAAAAAATGATACCTGAATGCTCAACAGGAATAATACAACTTATCTTCAAATTGACAAAGGAAAATAATTCTAACCCAGAATTTGACACCTGGGAAAAATATCCTTCATAAATGAAGACAAAGATATTTTCAGACTAATAAAAATTGGAGAACTTAGCAGCAGATCTGCACCAGAAGAAATGTTAAAAGTGAATTCTTCAAGCAGAAAAAAGTCATACATGCTGAGGAACAAGAAATAATAAAGAGCAAAGAAACAGTAAGTATGTGGGTAAACAGAAATGAATGTTAATTATATGATATATATTCTGTGTATGTTATATGCGGCATATGATATATACAATATGCAATATATATATGCAATAATATATACACACTATATATATATGCAATATATATATACACTATATATATGCAATATATATATACACACTATATATATGCAATATATATATACATACTATATATATGAAATATATATACACACTATATATATGAAATATATATATACACACTATATATATATGCAATATATACACACTATATATATGCAATATATATACACACACTATATATATATACACAAACTATATATATATATATATATATATATATGCAATATATATATATATATATATATACTCCAAATAACACAAGAGGAAGAGGAAAACTGATTTATAGTGCTCTAGGATCCTTTCATTGTCGAAAGTGAAATTCACATTACACATAAGTAAGTTAAGATACATGCTGTAATCTGGGTACTGCTAAAAGATAGGAAAAGAATGTTAACCTGCAAACTAATAAAATAATAGAATTAAGCGATGAAATGATTAATTCAAAATAATTATTTTTCCCATTAGAAAAACAATATTAATAAGGTAAATAAACCCAAATATATTAGTAATTATATTAAAATTAAGGGAACTAAATTTCCAATTAAACGACATATAATTATCAGAATATACTAAAGTGCTGAGCACAAACCGTGGGTACCTTTGCAGTTTCTCAATAACATCATTTTTTTGTCTTTCAGGTTGGAGTACTGCCTTTGTTTAAATACTCTCAACTTCCATATTCTGGATGAAATATCAGACTTTTAGATAGAGGATCAGAGGATGTAATTTCAAAGTGCAGGTACTTCCTCTTCACATGAAATTCTTGAACAATAGAAATTGGGAGGATCTGAGCAGAAAAATTACTCTCCTTCTCCATATAGTACTTGAAGCTGGATTTTCTCCTTGAAACACTACTAAAAATGTTCTATATAAGTAAACAATCTTATTGAGCAATTTTCTATGCCTCTTCATGGTTTAGAACATTCCCTCACACAATATATAAAAATAAACTAAAAGTGGCTTAAAGACTAAAATATAAGACATGACACCATAAAACTCCTAGAAGATAACATAGGCAAAAAAATCATCTGACCTAAATCATACAAATGTTTTATTAGGTCAGTCTCCCAAGGCAAAATAAATAAAAGCAAAAATAAACAAATGAGATCTAATCAAACTCCTAAGTTTTTGCACAGAAAACTACAAACAAAACAAGAAGACAACTTACAAACTGGAAGAAAATATTTGCAAATGATGTGACTGACAAGGGCTTAATTTGCAAAATATTCAAACAGCTCATGCAACTCAGAATAAACACACACACACACACACACACACACACACACACACACACACACACAAACCAAACAGCCCAAACAAAAAATGGGCAAAAGACCTAAATAGACATTTCTCCAAAGAAGACATACAGAGGGCCAAGAGGCACATGAAAAGATGCTCAACATTGCTAATGATCAGAGAAATGCAAATCAAACTACAATTAGGTATCACCTCACATCAATCAGAATGCCGATCATCAAAAGTCTATAGACAATAAATTCTGGAGAGGGTGTGGAGAGGGGGGATCCCTCCTACACTATTGGTAGGAATGTAAATTGGTGCAACCACTATGGAGAACAATTTGGAGGTTCCTCAAAAACTAAATATAGAACTACCATATGATCCAGCAATCCCACTCCTGGGCATACATCCAAAAAAACCATAAATCAAACAGATACATGCACCCCAAAGTTCACTGCAGCACTTTTTACAATAGCCAAGACATGAAGCAGCCTAAATGTCCATCAGCTAAGGAATAGATAAAAAGATGTGGTACATATATACAATGGAATATTACTCAGCCATAAAAAGAATGAAATAGTACCATTTAGCAGCATGGATGAACCTAGAGATTATCATACTAAGTGAGAAAAGATAAAAATCATATGATATCAATTATATGTAGAATCTAAAAAAATAAGATACAAATGAAGTTATTTACAAAACTGAAACAGACTCAAACTTTGAAAACAAATTTATGGAGTTCCTGTCGTGGTGCAGCGGTTAACGAATCCGACTAGGAACCATGAGGTTGCAGGTTCGATCCCTGCCCTTGCTCAGTGGGTTGGGGATCCAGCGTTGCCGTGAGCTGTGGTGTAGGTTGCAGACGTGGCTCGGATCCCGCGTTGCTGTGGCTCTCGCATAGGCCGGTGGCTACAGCTCCGATTCAACCCTTAGCCTGGGAACCTCCATATGCTGCGAGAGCGGCCCAAGAAATAGCAAAAAGACCAAAAAAATTAAAAAATTGAAAACAAATTTATGGTTACCAATAGGGAAAGGCAGAGAGGAGAGATGGATTGGGAGTTTGGGTTTCATATATGCACACTATTGTATACAGAATGGATGGTCAATGGGGACCTGCTATATAGCACAGGAAAGTCTAGCTAATATTAACCTGTATGGGAAAAGAATCTGAAAAAGAATGGATATGTATATATGTATAACTGAATCAGTTTGTTGTACTGACAATTTAACACTGTAATTAATCTACACTTCAATCAAATTTTAAATAATGAAAATAAAAACAATACCATTTATGATAGCTTCAAGGTACAAAATAACTAAAAATAAGTCCAATAAAAAATGATAAAGACATCTGCCCAGAAAACTCTAAACAGTATTGAGAGAAAAATTACAAAATAACCATAAGTGGAGGGACAAATTATATTCATAAATTTGAAAACTCAATACTGTCAAGACGTCAATTACCCCGAATTCATGTACAACTCTTCAATGTTTTCCTTATAAAAACACCAGTAGAATCCTTGTGGAATTTGACATTGTCATTCTAAAATATTTAGAAAAATGCAAAGGGCAAAAATAAGCAAGAAAATACTAAAGAAAAAAGATGGTGGAAGCACATTACAAAATGTTAAGGCATGTTATAAACTTACAGTCAGTTAAACACTGTAGTGTTAGAACCAAGATATGAAATAGAACAGGAGAAAAATCCAGAAATAATCCCTCACACATAAGGGCACTTGTTAATGACAAATGTGGCATAACAGACCATGAGAGAAATGGTCTTTCAAATAAATGGTGCTAGATCAATTGGATAGCCATGGGGAAAAAAATGCAATGATTCTTTTCTTGTACTGCATATAAAAGTCAATCCCAGGTTGACTGAAGATCCAAAATTTCAAAGTAAAATAATTGAATTTCTAGAAGTTGTTGTAGGAGAATATCTTCATGATTTGATAATAAGGAAAGTCTCATAAAGAGGATACCAAATATCTTTAAACTAAATTACAACTTTGTTAATAGGAATACATTATAATCAAGGACTTAAATTAATCAAAGTGCACCATAAAGGGAAAATTTGAACTGCACAATGGGGGAAGATAGCTGCATACATATAATCAACAAAGAACTCATATCTATAATATTAAACAAATTCTTATAAGTCTTTATGAAAAAAGACAGAAAAAATCAGCTATCAGATATGATAAACATATGAAAAGATTAATTTACTTTGTAATCAAGGAGATTTAAGACCACTACGATATGCCATTACACTTACAGAAGAAAATGAAAGCATCTCTTGGGCATATATCCAGACAAAACTTTCCTTAAAACAGGCACATGCACCCTCATGTTCTTTGCAGCACTATTCACAATAGCCAAGACATCTAAATAACCCAAATGTCTATTGACAGATGGTTGGATTAGGAAGAGGTGGTATATATACACAATGGAATACTACTCACCTATAAAAAAGAACAAAATAATGCCATTTGCAGCAACATGGATGGAACTAGAGACTCTCATATGGAGTGAAGTAAGTCAGAAAGAGAAACACAACTAGCATATGATATCACACATCTGGAACCTAATATATGGCACAAATGAACCTTTCCACAGAAAAGAAACTCATGGACTTGGAGAATAGACTTGTGGTTGCCAAGGGAGAGGGGGAGGGAGTAGGATAGATGGGGAGCTTGGGCTTAATAGATGTAGACTATTGCCTTTGGAATGAATTAGGAATGAGATCCCGCTGTGTAGCACTGGGAACTATTCTAGTCACTTATGATGGAGCCTGATGATGTGAGAAAAAAGAATGTATACATGTATGTGTAACTGGGTCACAATGCTGTACAGTAGAAAAAAAATAATGTATTGGGGAAGTAAAAAAGAAAGCATCTGACAACTTGAAGTGTTTAGTAATGGTGTAGAGCAATCAAAACTCTTTTATTTATTTGTTTCCCCAATACATTATTTGTTTTCCTACTGTACAGCATGGTGACCCAGTTACACATACAAGTATACATTCTTTTTTCTCACATTATCAGGCTCCATTATAAGTGACTAGACATAGTTCCCAGTGCTACACAGTGGGACCTCATTGCTAATCCATTCCAAAATAGTCTGCATCTACTAACCCCAAGCTCCTATATGGTGGGTAGGAATGCAACCTGATAAATGGAAAACTCTTCAGCATTATCTCCTAAAACTGAACATATACAATAGCCCCAGAATTACACTTCTAAATATGTATAAAATTGAATCGTGAATTTATGTGAACAAATAGGTATGTGTAAGAATGTCTGGAGTTCCCGTGGTGGCGCAGTGGTTAACGAATCCGACTAGGAACCATGAGGTCGCGGGTTCGATCCCTGCGCTTGCTCAGTGGGTTAAAGATCCGGCGTTGCCGTGAACTGTGGTGTAGGTCGCAGACGCGGCTCGGATCCCACGTTGCTGTGGCTCTAGCGTAGGCTGGTGGCTACGGCTCCGATTAGACCCCTAGCCTGGGAACCTCCATATGCCGCGAGAGCGGCCCAAGAAATGGCAAAAAGACAAAAAAAAAAAAAAAAAAAAAAGAATGTCTAAGGAGTTACCATTGCGGCTTAGTATCCATGAGGATGCGGGTTTAATCCATGGCCTTGCCCAGTGGATTAAAGGATCAAGTATTGCCATGAGTTGTGATGTAGGTCACAGACATGGCTTGGATCCTGCGCTGCTGTGGCATAGGCTGGCAGATGTAGCTCTGATTCAAATGCCTAGGCAGGAAACTTCCATATGCTGCAGCAGGTGTGGCCCTTAAAAAAAAAAAAATGTCCAGAGAATCATTCTTCATGATAGCTCCAAACTGGAAGCAACTCAAAAGTCAACAGTAGAATGGACATGTTTTGGAATATTTATCACACAGTAGAACACTATGCATCAATGAAAATGAAAGAAGTTATGTCACAAAGAACAACATGGAATTTCACAAACATACTATTAAGTGAAATAGGGTGAACACCAAAGATATTTATTTATAGAAAATTCAAAAGTAGACAAAACCAATCTGTAATATTGAAAGTTAAAATGGCTTTATCTTTGGAGAAGTGGCAAGGAATAGTGACTAACGGTAGATAAAAAGACAGCTTTTGAGTTGTTGCTAATGTCCTGTTAAATGAATGTGAAAATTCATCAAGTAGACACTCAGGATGTATGCATTATTCTCTATACATGTTAATTGTGATTTTAAAAGCTATTAATTCTTAAGAAATGAGGTTTCAATTGGCCTAAATTTACCTGTATGTCAACTCTGATCCACTCAGTGAGCTTACTGTGTTGGACTCACATAGCCTACAATTCATTCATCCGAGGCTGAGATGACACACTTTGACAAGGGGGTATAAATAGGGATATGAATGAGGAGATATAATCAGTAAAATGGTTTGGGTCTTACATGTAACCCAAGAAGGGTCAGCTACAAATAAGCATCAAAAACGTCAACCTGAAAAATTGATTGAAAAGGAGTTACAATAATATAAGGAGAAGCAGGAGGGAAAATTCATTTTAAAATAAAAGTGCATAGTGTTTCAAAAATAGGAAAGTGTTAGGATAGAGTAAAAAGTTGCCACAAACTCAAATAAGATAAAAATCAAAAGGAGTAAGTCAATTATGATTCACTTGTGACCTGTGTGATGAAAGTTTCAGTGGTGTGAAAGGGGCAGAGGCATGATGATAAGCCAAAGCCTTATTGCAGTGGGAAGAATAAATGAGAGCCCTTGAGAATCTCATGAAGGCCATGGATCTTCTTGCCAGAAAAAATGCTTGTGCACACATACACATAAAAAAATTTCCTCCATTTCAAGTGATCCACTTGGAACCCATCTATCAATCCTAGTTTAAGAAAATATAGCATACGATATTCTTCATATGGATCTTGGTTATGAAGAGGGAGTGAGACAGCAGTAACTAATACAGGCAAAATGTTGGGAAATGCTTGAGGTTTTAATGTGTTTAATTTTAATGGGAGACTTTGAACATAGCTATAAATTTTGAAAAGAGTGTAAATAGAAAGGAATAGGTTATAAACATATGAAGGAGATAAAATAACTGATAGGGCAAGGTTATTATTATGGAGAAGATAGGAAGGGATAAAGCAAGGCCAAAGGCAGGGGCAATAAACAGAAAAATCACCTCTTTTTCTGAGATCGAAGGGAATTATTTGATGGCAGGAACAGATATAAATAAATTTATAGGATGTAGGAGCAGGAAATTGAGTAACTTCATAGCCATTTAACTCATTTTTTTATGAAGTAACTAAAGGTATCATCTACAGAATGGTGGGCAAGAAGATAGATATTGAGGATTCAAATAGTTTCATTGATATTTATCCCAAATATTTTCATTGAGCAATTGATTTGAAAACCACATGTTTCAGGCAAAACTAAGATGTACTCCTTGCCTCGAAAGAATTCTCTGTATAAATTAATAATAGAACAAGTTCCCTCACATGATATAGTGCCTGCCTGAAATACCAGGAGGCAAAGGATTGTGAAGCTTGACCTCAGCTCAATAGTTAGGAGTACCTATCACAAGAAAGGAAGAATGCCACATATGTGCCATCTCTTTTACATGTGCAGCAGTTTATTACCTGCAGAGTACTAAAAGCCCATGTTCACTTATAATATAACCTATGAGGAGAATAGTTCAGGCATTTCCTCAATTTTATTTCAATTTGAAACACTTCTGAAATAACTTCCATAAGTGTCCATTATTTTGTAAAGTAGGATTTCCTATTTCGTCATAAATTTACCTCTTTCTAATCAAAAGGATCCTCTAGTTACAGCACTCTTTGTCTTAATTCTATAGATTTTAACCAGACATTTGAATATCATTCAATCTTTCCAAACTGAAGAAGACTCATCATTTGTCTCTCCTGAATACCATTCTTGCAATTTGAATGATTTATATAAGAAGAATATTGTGATTATTATTTATTCATGCACACATAACATAATTCACAGGCAGAACTTGGCACTTAATAAATATAGGCTATTCTAATTATAAATTTTGTTATAAGTTTTTTTTGTCTTTTCTAGGGCTGCACCCATGACATATGAAGGTTCCCAGGCTATGGAGGTCCAATCGGAGCAGTAGTCACCGGCCTACGCCAGAGCCACAGCAACGCCAGATCTGAGTAGAGTCTGCAACCTACACTAAAGCTCACGGCAACTCTGGATCCTCAACCCACTGAGCAAGGCCAGGGATCAGACCCGCAACCTCATGGTTCCTAGTCGGATTTGTTAACCACTGCGCCATGAAGAGAACTCCTTGTTATAAGTTTTTGCTCCTTTGCCTATTGTTTTTCTTTCTAGTGCTCCTTCCTCTTTTTAATCCTTGAATTCCTTTGTTGTAGACATTCCAGAAGACTTCTATAAGCAGTGCTTTAGTTGTCCACAGTTTCATGATTGCATTCAGTGTTGAAAGATAGCTGGTACTAGACTAGTATGCATCCAAATAACCCCCAAAATAAGCCACATGATTTCTTTCTTTCTTTCTTTTTTTCTTTTTTTTTTTTTAGGACAGCACTTGTGACATATGGAAGCTCCCAGGGCTAGGGGTCAAATTTGAGCTGGAACTACCAGTCTACAAGACAGCCATAGCAATGCAGGATCCAAGCTGCAGCTTGAGGCAATGCTGGATCCTTAACCCACTGAGTGAGGCCAGGGACTGAGCCTGCATTATCATGGATACCAGTCAGGTTCTTAACCCACTGAGCCACAATGGGAACTCCACCCCATGATTTCAAAATGTAGTTATTCTATCTAGTGAGAATGTCATCCTAGACTCTGAAATGGTGCGTCATAGTATAAAGAAAAGTGTTCAGTTTGTGAGAGGCAGGTGGACTGGATTCAAATTCCTAATCTGTTATAAATTCTGTGTGTAGTTGGATAAGTCACTTCATCAATTCAAGTTAGTTTCATCAACAGCAATATATATACATATACACAGTTGAGAGACTGAAGAGATTTAGAATGTGTCAGGATAGTTTCTAATGTTGGGCACCAAAATCCTAGACTTACACATAATCTAGACAGAGAAAATTGAATAAAATATATTTAATTGTTCCTCTTTGATTCTTCCTCCAAATAACTCAGAATTGAGAGTCAAATGGGTTCTAATTTGAGTTCTACCATTAATTATCTGTGGTTTCTTGAAAAATCAAAATCTCTTTGGATCACAATTTTATCATGTGAATAGTATAGAAATTGGAAGGAAAATTACATGAAAAGTTAAAGGAGTCACCAGGAGGAAACCTCAGAAGAAGACAAGTCATAAACTGAATAAGTTAATTGCCCAAGACTTACTGATACAAATTTCTCAAGAAATTGATAGCAGCTTAACAAAGTGGCATCATTATTTTGAACATAGAATTGTTAATGGAACCATATATTTATGTTACCCTGAGCATGTTCAATGAATTATCTTTCTAGAGACACACTATTAAGGGAGTGAAAATCTAAATCAGAAACTTTTTTGAGAATATGTGGTTAGTTGGATCATTTGAATATTTGGTGGCATTAAAGCAAGATAGTCTGATGTGCTCTGTCCACAAAAGGCAAACATTTACTATTATTAATATCTTTCATTAAGTCTTCCTCTGTCCAGGAACCAAAGTTTCTATAAGGTAACTTCTTTTTTATTCCCTAGTCCATTTTGTGTTTATTTCTTAGCATGGCTCTCAAAGGGCAACCTGACTTGGAAAGTGCCACACTGTTTTTACTCTTTATTATAGGGTTATTAAAACCCTCAAAGAATTGCTATGATTTTCAAGTAATACTTAACATTGTTTAAAGCCATTGTCATAATAATGTTATATATTTTGTTGTTTGGTTTTAAAGGAAGAAAACAAAATATGAGACAGTATTATTTCCCTAAAAAAGTATTTTGGAAAATAATAGATTTGCATGCATAAATTAGCAATAATAATAATCGCTGTTAATATTTACTGAGTTCTCAGCACTTTCCAGACATTGTGCTAAGTACCTTATATTTCATCTTCACAACTAAGATAATCTTATTATTCCCAATTTACTGATGAGGAAAAATAAACCTAAGTGGATTAACTAATTTTCACAATGTCACACAGCTAGTAGGTGATACAGATTTTTACCTAAATAATCTGATTCTAGAAAAGGCAGCCAAAGCTTTTGTTTGGGAGTCAGGGAACACCTCTAAGATAGAGTAGTGGTACTAAATTATTGGCCTGTTAAGTACTGGAAAGAACAAAATGACAACCCTAGATTTTGCCCTGCAAGCTTGTGAAGCAATTAGTATTTGCATTTTTAAACATGAGAAAGTAAAGCCAATTCTAACTCAAAAATGTTTTTAAAAAGAAGGAAGTTCCAACTTAATTTCAGTCCAGATTCTATTTAGTTTGCTCTGTGACAGATATGCTATTTTTAACTTTCAAACTTACAAAGTTTCAATTACTGGTTACAAATAACAAAAAACTCCTTGATGGCTTCAGACAAGTGCCCAACATGTGTCCTAAATGTTTACACTTAATGAATTTGGAAACTGTCATCTCTGCCTTCAAATGACTAAAATATGTTTCCTTGTGATAATGTTATTTGTTACAAGTAAATAGTATTTAAATAACTACAATAACTTTCTTCTGATCAAATCTTCAGAGGGACCACTGCCAAGAGTACTTTTTTATATTTTGTTTTAAACAGGTGAATTATATGAAGGAAATGTATTAGATCCCTTCTTCCTTGGGCCACCTTAGAACAATAACCATAAACTTTATAACCAAGAGGATAGAAAATGTGACAGATTTATTTCCGTCTCAGTCTTTATTCAACTGTAAACTCTTTTTTTAGGGCAGAGTCATGTCAGTTATATTTCTCTGCTTCCTATAACATCTAATGCACTAGGTGCATAGTAAGGATTCAATAAATATATAACACCTATAAAAATGGAGATTGAATGGTGGAGTTTTTGTAATTGTTTTACCTGTCTGTCTCCTCACTTGCAAAGAGAAAAATTAAATTCTGTGTCATTACTCATCCGTTGAACATTTTATCTATGTAAAAATGAATGTTACAATCAACATAGCTCTAGAAAGTCCACACTTTGAACATTTTCTCTCTATTTTAAACCAGAGCAATGAGAGTTAGAATATAAACAGAGAAAAATTCAAGTATAGTTGATCTCAAAAACAAGATTAATCTTTCCATGGACAATGAACAAATATAAATGCAAACTGGTATCAAACTGATGCTACAGGACTTCTGGGCTTTGGGTTCAAAAGCAGAGGGGCTATGTGGTTATCTTCTATGAATGCCATAGAATAAGTGTCTTAGCATAAATTAGAATGGAAATGGGCTATGTACTTGAAGCTTGGGGCTGTTTTGGGGCAGTCCTACTTGTTAATATAAGTGAAAAATGCCCTTCCAACTGATGCCTAGGACAATAATTTATTAAATGTTGAGTGCTTAGGGATAGAGAAGATAGATGTGTAACTACTTTATGACTATTCTTTGTGATCTCCCCAATATCATCATAGGATATAAGCCCTGTAATACCAATTTATGATCTGGTTCTAGACTCTAGTCCTTAAAAGAATATAAAAGCAACTAGAAATTTTCTGAATAAAGAGAGGTGAGGATAGAGGGGATTAGGTTGTGTGTGAGGATTGACAGAGAGAAAATATAAAAGAGAGACTGCAATTTGAAATTTAAAAATTCAAGATGGAGTTCCCGTCGTGGCGCAGTGGTTAACGAATCCGACTAGGAACCATGAGGTTGCGGGTTCAGTCCCTGCCCTTGCTCAGTGTGTTAACGATCCGGCGTTGCCGTGAGCTGTGGTGTAGGTTGCAGACGCGGCTCGGATCCCGCGTTGCTGTGGCTCTGGCATAGGCCGGTGGCTACAGCTCCGATTGGACCCCTAGCCTGGGAACCTCCATATGCCTGCCGTGGGAGCGGCCCAAGAAATAGCAACAACAACAACAACAACAACAAAAGACAAAAAAAAAAAAAAAAATTCAAGATGACTGAGGCCTCCCTCCATACAAAAAAGAATATTAATTCATTAATGAATAAATAAAACTAATAGAATGATCTGGAAGAATTTTCAAAATAAATATATTCAGGATGTTTAAAGAAACAAATAGAGAAATTATATCTTTAAATTAAAAATGCATTAATTTTCTTCCTTTGTTTAAATAAATGCATTAAAAGTTGTATAAGTGGCTTCTTTAACTGAAGTCCACAAGTTTTGGTAAGTAGTATTTTCAATGTAACTTGTTTCTCAATATTCTGTCATTTTCAAGTGTTTTCCTCTTTAAATTGAGTTACATAGAAATACAATTTTGAGTTTCCAAACATACAAAGTTTCAACTACTTTATAGTTAATTTCCATTCCACTGTCATTGTATTTTTTTTTTCAGAGAAGGTGGTCTTCATATTGATTTTGGAAGTGTGAGGATTTACTTGCAAACTAATAGGTTATCAATCTTTATAACTGTTATCTGTGTGCTCAAAAAGAATGCATATTCTGCCTTTGTTGGGTGAATTATTCTATAAATATCCATTAATTCAGGTTGGATACTTCTATTGTTCAAATATCCTGTATCCTTATTATTATTTTGTCTCCTTGATCGATCAGTTTTAGGGCAAAAATGTGTTAAAATATCCTACTTTGATTATGGGCTTTTCAATTACTACTGAAAAGTGTCTCCTCTTTTGTTTTGTAATGAGGTAAAACTCCATAACATAAAAGTAATCATTTTAGGTATACAATTTAGTAGCATCTAATATACCCAAATGTTATACAACTGTCAGAACTGTCTAGTTCCAAACATTTTTATCATCTAAAAAGAAACCCTATACCTATTAAGCAGTCACTCTTCTCCCCTCAAGTCCCTGGCAAATGCTAGTCTTTCTGAGTCTATGAATTTACATATTCTGGATATTTCAAATAAATGGAATCATATAATATGGGGCCTTTTATGTATGGCTTCTTTCACTAAACATTAAGTTTTGGAGGTTCATCCACATTGTAACATGTATCAGTACGCCAGTCCTTTCTATGGCTGAGTAATTGTACTTTGTATGAATATACCACATTTAACTTATGCATTCATCCACTAATGGACATGTGAAGTGTTTCCATCATTTGGCTATCATGAATAATGGTACTATGTACAGTTATGTACAAGTATTTATTTGAATACGAGTTTTCAATTCTTTTGTGTACACATCTGAGAATGGAATTCTTGGGTCAGAGGATATCCCTATGTTTAACTGCTAAATGAACTGTTAAACTAATTACCACAGTGGCTGAATCATTTTACATTTCCATCAACAATGTATGTGAGTCCTAATTTTCTTCACATCTTCACCAACACTTGTTATTTTTCATTTTTTTAGTTATAGCTATCTTAGTGGGTGTGAAGTAGAGCTTCATTTTAGTTTTGGTTTCCATTTCTCTAATGTCTAATAATGTTAGGCATTTTCCATGTGCTTATTGGACATTTATATATCTTCTTTGGACAGATGTCTATTCTGGTCCTTCGCCCATTTAAAAGTATGGCTGTTTATTTTTGTTGTTGAATTAGAAGAGTGTCTTCTATATTTTGATACAAGGCACTTATCTGATATACAATTTGCAAATATTTTCTCCCATCCTACAGGTTGTTTTTTTTACCTGTAGATAATGTACTTTGATGCACAAAGGTTTTTAATTTTGATGAAGTTCAAATTATCTTTTTTTTTTTATTTTGCTACTTATGCTTTGGGTGTTATATCTAAAAATTCACTACCAAATCTAAAGTCATAAAGATATATAAGGTTGAATATTCCCCTTAATATAGTCTTTTCTACTAATGCTTATTCCCTTGCATTCTACTTTTTGCAACGTGCATACTGCTTCATAAGCTTTATTTTAGTATTTACTAACTATACTTTTCATTAATTTTCAATTTTTGTAAGTGATTTTGTTTCAGTATATAATGATATAAAACTGAATATCTAAAATGTTTTTATCTTGCCTTTGTGATTGTATGTTGGTTTAGCTAAGTATGGAATTAATTTATTTTTCCTTTCTGTTAGTTTTTTAAGACCAGTTAATAATCTTTTTTTCAGTCTTAGTGCAATATTGTAGGTACCAGTTCATCTTCAATTATGATGCTTAGTACTTGAAGGAAACTCTCATAGTTTTCTTCATTCTGGGAAAATTTTTGCAATTACCTTTTTAGTCTTTTTTAAAATTAAAGTATAGTTGATTTAGAATGTTGTGCCACTTTCTAACATACAGCAAAGTAACCCAGTCATACACACACACATATATATATACACACACATATATATACACACACACACACACACACATACATATATATACACACACACACATACACATTCTTTTTTTTAGAATTATTTTCCATCATGGTCTATCCCAGGAGATTGGATAAAGGTCCTTGTGCTATACAGCAGGACCATATTTTTCTATTCATTCTAAATATAATAGTTTACATCTACTAATCCCAAACTCCCAATCCATCCCACTCCCTCCCCTCTTGGCAACCACAAGTCTGTTCTCCTTTACTGTGAGTCTGTTTCTCTTTGGTAGATAGGTTCATTTGTGCCATATATCAGATTCCACATATAAGTGATATCATATGGTATTTGACCTTTTATTTCTGACTGACTTCACTTAGTATAGGATTCTCTAGTTGCATCCATGTTGCTGCAAATGGCATTATTTCATTCTTTTTATGGCTGAGTAGTATTCCATTGTATACATGATTTTTTCTATTGTCTTTGTATATCTATTTTCTTGATTTCCTCTCTGATATTTATGATTTCCTTCCTTCTGCTGACTTTAGGTTTTATTTGTTCTTCTTTTTCTAATACTTTTAGGTGGTAAATTAGGTTGTTCAAGATTTTTCTTGTTTTCTGAGGAAGGCCTGTATTGCTATGAACTTCCCTCTAAGAACTGCTTTTGTGGCATCTTATATTTTTTGTGGCAACTTTTGTATTTTTATTTTCATTGCCATTTATCTTGAGATACTTTTCAATTTCTTTTTTCATTTCCTTATTGACCCACTGGTTTTTTAGTAGCACATTGTTCAGTCTCTATATAGTCAGTTTTTCCTCATTTCTCTCTCTGTGATTTCTAGTTTCATGCCATTATGGTCAAAGAAGATACTTGAAATAATTTCTATACTCATAAATTTGTTGAGGTTAGTACTGTGGCCCAGTATGTGGTCAATCCTAGAGAATGTTCCATGTGTACTTGAGAAGAATGTATACTTTGGAGTTGTTTTGGATGTAATGTCCTGAAAATATCACTTAAGTCTGTTATATTGTATCATTTTAGGATCTCTCTTTCCTTATTGATTTATGTCTAGAAGATCTGCCCATTGTTGTGAGTGGGGTATTAAAGTCTCCTATTATTATTATGTTCCCATCAATTTCTCCTTTTATGTCTGTTAGTATTTGTTGTATGTATCTGGGTGCTCCTATATTAGGGACATATATGTTGATGAGTGTAATAGTCTCTTCTTGTATAGATCCTTCTATTATTAAGTAGTGTCCATCTTTATCTTTCTTGATGGCCTTTGTTTTAAAGTGTACTTTGCCTGATATGAGTATGTTATTCTTACTTTTTTATTTCTGTTTGCATGAAATACCTTTTTCCTTCCCATAACTTTCAATTTATAAGTGTACTTTGCCCTAAGGTGGGTCTCTTCAGGCAGCATACTGTAGGCTGTTTTTTTTTTTTTTATCCAGTCTGTTGATATAGTCCATTGACATTTAAGGTAAATATTGACAAATATGTATTTATTGCCATTTTATCCTTTTTTTTTAACAGCCACACCTGCAGCATATGGAAGTTCTCAGGCTAGGTAGGAGTCAAACTGGAGCTGCAGCTTCAGGCATATGCCACAGAAACAGTAATGTAGGATGCTGAGAAACATCTGTGACCTACACTGCAGCTTTCAGCAACACCAAGAATCCTTTGCACACTGAGCAAGGCCAGGGATCGAACCTGCATGCTCATGAATACTGGTTGGGTTCTTAACCCACTAAGCCACAGTGGGAAGACCTGCATTTATTGCCATTTTAAACCTTGTTTTCCAACTGATTGTATGTTTCACATTTGTTCCTTTATATTTTTTGGTTGGATGATTTCCTTTTATTTTATACTTGTGTACTCTTCTTTTTGATTTTTGTGAGCCTATTGTTGTTTTTGAATTGTAGTTGCCATGTTTTTCAAATATGTTAACCCCTTTCTATATTTGTTTGATTTAGACTGATAATCATATTGGCTCAAACACATTCTAAGAAAAGGAGTCTAGATTTTCTTACTCTCCTTCCCCACACTTTATGTTTCTGATGTCCTTTTTTTTTTACATCTTTTTATTTATCCTTTTGCTGTTCCTTGTGTTTATCATTGTTTCACAAATAGTTTTTTTTTTTCCTTTTTGATCTGTATACTGGCCTATTTAAGTGATTACATTCCAGTTGTGATTTCCTCTAGCCTATATCTTCTTATTTCTTTCCTATTTAGAGGAGACCTTTCAATATTTCTTTAGGATTGGTTTAGTATTGCTGTATTCTTTTAGTTTTTCTTTGAGAATTATTTCTCATTCTATTTTAAATGATAATCTTACTGGCTAGAGTATTCTAGGTTGCAAATTTTTCCCTTTCAGATCTTTGTATATATCTTGCCACTCTCTTCTGGCCTGTAGCATTTCTGTAGGGAAATCAAATGATAGCCTTCTGGGGCTTCCATTATAATTAACACTCTTTTTTTTCTTACTGCCTTTAGAATCCACTCCCAATCTTTGATTTTTTCCATTTTTATTATAATATGTCTTGGTGCGGTTCTGTTTAGATTCATCTTGTTGGGAACCCTCTGTGCTTCCTATATCTGGATATATGTTTCCTTCTTTAGACTGGGAAATTTTGAATTCCAAACTTCTCATAGACATATGTTGTGATCTCTCTATATAACTCACATGCATTTTATGTATATTTTCATATTTTCTCTATCTTTTTGAATAGCATTCTCTCTCAAGTCACTGCATCCAATCCACATTTTAACCCACCTAGTTTTATTTCCTAACTGTAACTAGTCTACTAGTTTAAACCACCTAATTAGTTTTGTTTTACTTCAGTGATTGTATCCTTTATTTTCATCAGTAATTTAAATTTCATTTATGTTTTTCTTATTTTCTTTTTCAGTTGATATGGTTATATGTACCTATTTGAGCATGCAACTAATACATTCTATTATCTTATTTAGAATATTTAATAAAATTAATTTTATTAGGTTATATCATATGATTTGTGACATTTTACACACTCATTTTGAATAAGAGGTTATTTGTTTATGTTTTCCACTCTCATTACACATCTCATGCTTCCACATGCCCAGTACCTTCAATGTGGAATCATTCTTATAATCTCTAAAAAAATTCCCAATCTTGTAGTGATATTGAAAATATTTCAAATTCCATAAATATACCAGTTGAGATCTTAGTCTTTATTCACTCCCTAGACCCATACCTTCTAATAGAGCAGAATCCCCAGGTATAATGTCAACAGTAAGTTTCTTACCATCTTTTCAAGTGTAAGGGGCCCCACTTCTGCTCTTGGCTACAGGTGGTATGACTGGTTATGGTATCCATTTCTTAACTACAGGACTTAATTTTTTCCTTATCCTGTAGGATCATGGGTCTGTAGATTTAGCTTCACTCTCTGATTTGAGTCTCCATTCCATTTCTGGTCATGAGGATATTTATTTTACTGTCAAGCACATGTTGTCTTTGCTATTTGTTTAATGAAGAAAGGCTTATGTCACAGAATAAACTTGTGGTGCCTTTTTAACCAGATGTTCTTTATTTACTCTGCAACCTGTTTCCAGCTAATTTCCATGTCCATCATTTCACTGAAAATGCCCTTATCAGTGTAGCTGAAGGCTTTTATGCTACTCAAAGCAATGAACATTTTTCTGTATTCATCTTAACCTCTCAGCAGCATTCAACAAATTTTACCTTTTCCTTCCTACAATACTCTCCTCTTTTAGTTTCCACCACATATATATGCCTAATTTTCTACTATCTCTGTAGCTACTCCTCTATTTATGTTTTGGTTCCTCCTTCTTTAATACAGCTCTATTTTGTCAGAACTCCTTAAGACACAATTCTGGGTTTTCTTCTCTTTCCTATCCACATTCTTTCTAGAAGTTTTCAGTAATTTACACAGTATCAATTAATAATTATATGGAGATTAGTTCACAAATGTATATGTCCAAGCCTAGACATTTCTCCTGGATTCAATACACATTCATAGAATATCTTATTTTAATATCTCTTATATGTCTCACATACATCTCAGAGGATATTAACACTAAAATTTTGATTTCCCCCCAAACTTGTTCCTTTTCCAGATTTACTCATCTCAGAAAACAATTGCAACATTCAATTGCCCACTCAAATCAGAAAATTTTGAGTCATATTTGTTTATATCCTTTTTATCACAGTCCACACACATACATATACATGTACATACATATAAACCAACAAAAAGTCCTGGTGATTCAACTTCCAAAATATCTCTGAATCCATCCACTTTTCTCTATACCCACTGTCATTCTTTAGCACAGGCTCATCTCTTATCTGGCTTGCCATGATAGACTTGGTCTCCCATTTCTATTCCCACCAGTCCATAACAAACCACTCCATACAAAGTAGTCAGAATGATAGTTTTAAATAAAACAATGTAAATCTTGAATGGCTTTCAAATTCACTAAGAATCAAACTGAAACTCCTTACCATGACCTATAAACCCCAAATGACTTTGCCCCTAACCAACTCTCCATTTTTACTTAGTACCACACCCTCCTTCATTCATTATGTCCTATATAAAATGGCCTTCTTTTAGTTCCTAAAAGAAAACTACCTCAGGGCTGCTGTGCTTGCTCTATAATCTTCCTTCAAAATTTTTTTTAAACAAGTTATTTCCAGGATCACTTCTTGTTATTCAAGTCTCAGTTTATAGTCAGCTCTACACAGAGCCCCTTCATGGCCATTTAAAATAATATTCCCACATTATTGTCTGACATTGAGGCTCTTTTTCCTTCCTAGCACTTATTAAAAGTTGCTATTATTGAATTTAGATACTTATTTAATGAATATTGATAGCTTGTCTTTAGTTACTACTGAATCCATAATGATCACTAGCACTAAAATATCTAACACTTCCTCTAGTTTGACAACAAAATGGTTAGTGACCTACTGCATATCATTCAGATGCAAAAAGATAAGTCAGCAAGCACAACTGTGTGACTGTTCAAGCCTATGTTCACACTCTAAGAGGAGTATTTCCACTTTCCTGGAAGTCTTTCCTAAGAAATCTCCCAGAAAAGTGGGAGTACCTCTTTGCACACAGACCAAAGAGAATATCTACTTTATATCCCTTTTATCAAGTACTATATCTACAGAGAAGACTATTCCCATTAAAATTTTTCAAATCATTGAATATTAGTGTCTGCATTAACAAATGTAGCATGCGTGGCCAGATTCATCATTATCTACAAAGTTTTGCTTGGGAAAAATGCCCTTTGGACTCAAGATGATACTTATATAACTGCTATTTACACACACACACACACACACACACACACACCCCTCAACTGACATCTATAAGCAAAAAACTCAAATTTCTCTTCTCCCCCTAATAGGTCTTCACAAAAATTTAGTGGTACTTAACCTAGTCAATGACTTTCCAACATTTTGATTACTGTGATAAAAGTACCTGGCACACATGGCTTGATGGTCAGTCAGTATCATTCTCTGAGCTGTGTAGGAGATATAGTACAAAGGTCTACATATGGGCACTTGGATTTATTTTTTCTTTTCATAGGATTTATTCATTGCCCAAGAACAAAAATCAGAGTTTTTAAACAACATTGACTTCCTTTTTTTTTAAGTTTCCCCAATACATTATTTTTTTCTACTGTACAACATGGTGTTACATATACATGTATACATTCTTTTTTCTCACATTATCATGCTCCATCATAAGTGACTAGACATAATTTCCAGTGCTACACAGCAGGATTTCATTGCTAATCCATTCCAAAGGCAATAGTCTGCAACTATTAACCCCAAGTTCCCTATCCAACCCACTCCCTCCACCTTGGCAATCACAAGTCTATTCTCCAAGTCTATGATTGACAGATGATTGGATTAGGAAGATGTGGTATATGTACACAATGGAATACTATTCAGCCATAAAAAAGAAGAAAATAATGCCATTTGCAGCAACATGGATGGGCACTTTGGAATTAGTCATCCTTTGAATAACATATCAATGGCAATTGAATGTTGCAGCTGTTTGTAATCAACTTAGTACTGAGATCTCTTAATACACACACACACACACACACACATATATATATACACACACACACACACACACTATGTAACTGCTGCTGAATTTTGTATTCAACCTGGTATAAATCAGGTTGGGTTCTTTTAAAACTACTATGTTCTCCAAGGATAAAATATGAATAAGATTTAGTCAAACCGCCTATGATTTGGAAATAATAATATTCATGAATTCCTTTTCCCTCATCTTTTTCTTTGAAGAAACAAGATACTTAAGTCCATGTAGCTAAAAATGCTGTTACTAATGTGCTATCTATTGTATGTTCATTTTCCCAATTGAAGAGACTTCACTGAGTCCAATAGTTTCTCTCACCTGGTCCTTTCTGCTTCAAAAGCTATCATTTGCCATATACACTGAATCAGGGAAAAACAAGGATAAATAAAAATCTATAAATGAATGCTGTGACTGAGCCTGAATGTGACCAAGGCCTTTATAGCTCATTGAAAGAAAGAAAATGATGCTCACTCAATAGAAGCTTCCAAAGCATGTATGATCAGAAGAAGAATTTTTAAATTTTCTGAAAACGTTATATGTATATTGGTCATCTGTATGATTTAATGGCACTTGGAATCTCACTAATTATGTCACCTTTGTTACTAAAAACAGAGCTTATAAATCCTTTATTCTGTCTGGTAGTGAGCCTCAGCAGAAGTTTCAAGACCTTCATTTCACTGTAACTCTAAATTTTTTGATGGGCATCCACATCTTCCCTTTTGGTACATAGTAATTCATGGATGTCTAGGATTTCATATTCCAGTCTTCAAAAATTTCTCTTACAGTTCCCTATGTTTCTGATCTTTCATATTTCCTACAAAAGTGTCTCTTTTCTATGCTACATTCACTATTACCTAAGCTATTCTGAGAAAAAAATTATTGTTTATTTACATATTCTGTACCTTAAGCCAAAAGAATAAATAAAAGCAACAATTTTAGATCCCTATAGACTAGTCAAAGAGGTATAACTGGATCTTTAGTTGATGTGGATTCTATTCATAGGACAGATGTTTACTGAGCCTTTACTACTTTCAAGTAATTGTACGTACAAAAATGAAGCATTTACTTTCTTATGGATTTTATCATATTCTCTCATATTTAATCAAAAGAAGGAAAAAGAGATAAGTTATAGATTTTTAATGATAGAATATTATTTCAAATAGTATAATCAGAGAAGGATTAATAGAAAGTGTGGCATTTGACCCAGAATTTGAAGAATAACAGAATTTCAATGTTTGGAGCTTGTATATACAAGACAGAAGATATCCAAGGTGAAACAAAGGTTATAAATGATAGAAATGACATAAAGCTTTACGCCTTAGGAAATGATGAATAGCTCAATTTCACTGGAGCATTATGTGGTTATATGAGGGATGATGGGAAAAAAGATCTGGAATATCAGGACAAAGAGTTCTGACATTTAGTGAATATTCTTGAGAGAAAGGCATAACATAGCCTCAGTGTTGCACTCAGTCATTAATTACATTACCCTTTAAATCAATACAACAATCTGTGAGTAATTATTGTTATTTCTCTAAGGGACCAAAACTTACCAACTCAAAATGTTTCTTTGGCATGTGGATTGTTTTGACCTAAAAAAAAAAAAAAAGACCCAGAAGACTCAGGAAGAAATTTCACCTTCCCCACTAACTGCCTTAAACAATTTTAGATAGAGGGTCTGTTCCTGGAATAGAGCTATATCATCAAAAAATATGGGCTAAGTGTTGTGGCGGTCAATAATGAGGAAAAATTAGAGTCCACCTGGGTCCCACTGTCTATGCTTGGCCCAGCAAACATTTGTTTAGCAAACATTTGCTATTTCATGTCCATGTGAATTGCCTTCCTCTCCTTTGATGCCCCCAAACCACTACCCCAACATCTTCGTTTATCTTTAGCTGAAGATGGTATTTAAGGTGAGGGTTGCAGCCATTTTGTTGAGTTATAAGTTTTCCTAGATCTCTCCCATGTATAAATGTTGTTAAACTTTTGTGTGGTTTTTTTCCTGTTTATCTGTCTTATGTAAATTTAATTCTTAGACCAGCCAGAAGAACATATAAGGCATAAGAAAAATTCTTCCTCCCAAATATCACCATTTAGAATATAAAATAATAAAAGCTAAGAGATGTAAAGTGATTTCTACATCATCTCATAGCTATGTGAGGTAAAGACTGAACTCAAACTACATCTGTTTGACTCCAAAACAGGACTTCTTTATGACCATTCTCTATAACCTCTCTAAGCTTTCAGGAGATTAACATATCCTTCTAACAAACCTAAGACTAAAGAGAAAAGGAGAAAAATACAAGCAATCATTTGGGAAACTATAATAGTTGACATTAACTATGTGGGGGTTGGTGGTGCCAATACAATGCACAGTCAAAGATTTGGGTATAATTTTACAGTTGGTTGGCCTTTGTATCCGTAGTTCTGCATCTGTCAATTCAATAATGTGAAATGTATAGTATTGGGATATATATTTATTGAAAAAAATGCATATAAGTAGATCCACACAGTTCTAGAGGCTGAATAAAGAGTAGCATGAAAGTGAGAATCTCCTGAGGGCACAGTCTTATGGAATCCATACAAATTAATGTAGTTTATCTCTAGGAACCAACTCCCACACCCTGGTTCTCACAGTGAAGATCCTGACAAGATCCTCTCCTGTCTCTCTCTGGGGGAGGGGAAGAGAAATCATCCTGAAACACTCCCAGAGGGTTCTCCATAATGAAGGCCCACTTTTCTAGAGAAAAGACCTTCTAAGAGTCTTATCCCAGGTGACTGAAGGGCATTTCTCACTCCAGCCTTCTCTAACTTTCTGCCTCAACAAGGGGAAGTATGAGGGGAAGGCTATACCACTGAAAAAACCCTTGTGAAGAGACAATTGCTCAATAAAACACTTGAGAAGAATACAAAAATTATATATGGAAAGTTGTCCCTCTCTCACATCTTTGCACTACACCAGTAGGGCTTAGAGGAAAATTTGTAGCATTTGTGAACTGGAGTTTGGCACTTGCCATCTGTCTTTACATGGATTAAATCATAAGCCACTACAGCTACCGACCCACAGCAACCCCTGAGCAGAGCTCAGGGTGGAGACCAGGAGGGAGACAATCTGTGCTCTGGGAAAACTGGAAGGCTAGGTCTTCAGACAGTTACATATTCTCAGATTTTATGACCCCACTTCTTGCATCTCCTCAAGAAAAACACTAAAACCCTTTATGGTGGTGTCTGGTCCTCGGAACTAGTAGTGACCTTCATGGGACCAGCAGCAAACTTTGTAAAATGTGTGCATGGCTGCATGTACCTCCTCCTTCACCTTTGATGCAGGTGCCTCAAACCCTGAGAGAAAAGTTATATTCCTTACACTTCTTTTTGAAATGAATATTTTGAAACTGAACATCTTAAGAGTCCTTCCTTGTCCTTCTCCTTTACTTAGTTACACCCTAAACACAATCACCTGTAAGCTAAATATTAGGCACCCTGAGCATAATTGCCTGTGGGTTAAAGATTATTAGCACATAATTTTTTTTTCAGGAACTTTCTTAGGTTGTTCTAACCCCTGATCAATATGCCCTTTTCACAAGTACTGTTATTCTAGGCAATTACACCTAGGAGAAGTCAAGACCACCATCATGATCATGTCTCCTCACTCCAGCTTTGATGACTAAGATTCCTCCAAAGAAAGAAGAATGCATGTTTTCCAAATCCTGATTCCTATCTGAAAAACCTGTTTTTCTCCTTTTTACTATAAAGTTCCTTGCAATTCTTTCTAAGAGGGGACACAGTCTTTAAGGCATTAGCCTGCTGTGGCCCTCCATTGCCTGGCAAAGCGATAAAGCTATTTTTTTAATCCTTTACCCAAAACTCTGTCTCTGCTTTTCAGTTGGGCACCAGCAGACAGAGGCCAAATTCCAGCACCACCTTTATCGTTTGTATCTTGATATTTCCCCTTTTCTCTTTAGCAGTATTTCAGATAGCTCTGAAACACTGCTGTCACAGTCAGCCACTCCCATGGGTGAGCTGGTGAGCCTTGAGGGAACTCAGGAAAGAAACAAAGAATACTGGCCCACAGCTGAGGTGCATATCAAAGGAGCGACTCCAGTAAGCCCAGACCTTTACATGTTCCCATAGAAACTGGTTTTCTGTAAATCTTCTGTCCCTATTACCTTCCCTTTGCTGCAAAAAGTATATATCCTAGCTACCCCCTCATCTCCTCAGAGCAGTTTCTCAGGGCTACCTGAGATGCTGTCTCCTGGGTTTAAGTCCTAATCTTGCCCCAAATAAAACATAACTCTCAAATTCCAGGTTGTGCATTTTTTTTAAGTCAATACATTAAAAGGATATATTAGAAAATAAAAAATACCTAAATTCAAAAAACTAAGATTTCACCTTAGAAAACTAGAGAATAAAAAAATTTAGAACCAAAGAAAGTAGAATATTAAAATTATAAATATTAGAGCAGAAATCAATGAAATTAAAAATAGGAAAATAATAAAGAATGAAACCAAATTCTAGTTTATTAAAAATATCAATAAAATTGATAAAATTCTGGCCAAGCTAGCCAAAAATAAAAAGGAATAGATATAATTACCAATTTAAAAGATGAATGAGAGATCATAATTAATCTAAAAGGATAATGAAGAAATACTATGAATGACTCAATGACCATAAATTTGGTCATTTAGATGAATGGATGAATTCCTAAAAAGATACAAAGTATCACTCACACACCTACAGTGAATTAATCTATGACAAAGGAGACAGGAATATACAATGGAGAAAAGGCAGTCTCTTCAATTAGAGGTTCTGGGAAACCTGAAGAGGTACATGTGTATCAACAAAGTTAGAACACCCACTCACACCATATTAAAAAACCCTCAAAATGGTTTCAATACCTAGATACAAGACATGATACCATAAAAATTCTAGAAGAGAACATAGGCAAAACACCATCAGATGTAAACTGTAGCAAGATTTTCTTAGATGAATCTCCCAAGGCAAAAGATAAAAACAAAATAAACAAATGGGACCTAACTAAACTCACAAGCTTTTGCTCAGCAAATGAAACTATAAACAAAACAAAAAGACAACCTGCAGACTGAGAAAAAATATTTGCAGACAGTGTAACCAACAAAAGGTTAATATCCAAAATATATAAAGATCTCAAACAATTTAATGTCCAAAAAACAACCCAATCAAAAAAAAAAATGGGCAGAAGACTTATACAGACATTTCTCCTAAGAAGACATATAGATGGCCAACAGGCCCATGAAAAGATGTTCGTCATCACTAATTATTAGAGAAATGCAAATCAAAACTACTATGAGGTATCACCTCACACCTGTCAGAATGGCCATAATTAACAAGTCAACAAGTAAATGCTGGAGAGGGTGTGAAGGAAAGGTTACCCCTCCTACACTGTCGATGGGAATGTAAATTGGTGTAGCTACTAGGAAAAACAGCATAGAGTTTCCTTAAAAATCTAAAAGTAGAGCTATCATGTTCCAGCAATATCACTCTTGGGTATGTATCTAGAAAAGATTAAAAACTCTAATTCAAAAAGATATATGTACTCCAATGTACATCACAGAACTATTTACAATAGCCACAAGTGAAAACAAGCAAGCAAGCCCCCACCAGATGTTTGGCTTAAGGAGATGTAGTGTGTGTGTGTGTGTGTGTGTGTGTGTGTGTGTGTGTAATGCAGTATATATATATTATATATTTTATGTATATATATTATATATATATATATAAAATGGAATATTATTCACTCACCCATGAAAAAGAATGAAATCATGCCATTTGAAGCAACATGGCTAAGTCAGAATAAGACAAATATATGATGTCACTTATATGTGTCCTTTAAAAAACAGATTCCACATATAAATTATCATCTGAAAAATAATACAAATGAATAATATACAAAATAGAAACAGACTCACATACAAAGAAAACAAGTTTTTAGTTAAAAGAGGGAAAGTGGGTGGGGGAGGGATAAATTAGGAGTATGGGATTATCAAAAACAAACTACGATACATAAACTAGATGAGTAACAATTATTTACTGTATAGCACAAGGAACTATATTCAATATCTTGTGAAAACCTGTAATGGAGAATAATCTGACAAAAATACATATATATACATATATATATAAAATGGAATCACTTTGCTGTACACCTGAAACTAACATAATATTGTAAATTAACTATACTTCAATTTTTACTATTTCTTATTTTTTATAATGATTTTCATTTTTCCATAATAGTTGATTTACAGTATTCTGTCAATTTTCTACTGTACAGCAAGGTGACCAAGTCACACACACATATATTATATATTCTTTTTCTTACATTATCCTCAAACATGTTCCATCACAAGTGACTAGATATAGTTCCCTGTGCTATACAGCAGGATCTCATTGCTTATCCACTGCAAATGCAATAGTTTGCATGTATTAACCCCAGACTCCCAGTCCATCCCACTCTCTCTCCCTCCCTCTTAGCAACCACAAGCCTTTTCTCCAAGTCCTTGCATTTCTTTTCTGTGGAAAGTTTCATTTGTGCTGTATATTAGATTCCAGATATAAATGATATCCTATGGTATTTGTCTTTCTCTTTCTGACTGATTTAGTATGAGAGTCTCTAGTTCCATCCAAGTTGCTGCAAATGACATTATTTTGTTCTTTTTATGGCTGAGTAGTATTCCATTGTGTATATATACACATCTTGTTTATCCATTCCTCTGTTGATGGACATTTAAGTTATTTCCATGTCATGGCTATTTCAAATAGTGCTGCAATAACATACAGGTGCCTGTATCTTTTTCAAGGAAAGTATTGTCTGGATATATGCCCAAGAGTGGGATTGCTAGGTCATTATGGTAGTTCTATATTTAACATTCTAGAGTTCCTTCTTACTGTTTTCCATAGCGGTTATACCAATTTACATTGCTACCAATAGTGTAGGAGGGTACCCTTTTCTCTACACCCTCTCCAGCATTTGTTATTTGTGGACTTAGGAATGATGGCCACTCTGACTGGTGTGAGGTGGTACCTCATGGCAGTTTTGACCTCCATTTCTTTAATAATCAGTGATGTTGAGCATTTTTTCATATGCTTGTTAGCAATCTGCATATCTTCTTTGGAGAAATGTCTATTCAGGTCTTTTGCCCATTTTTCAATTGGGTTGTTGGCTTTTTTGCTGTTGAGTTGTATAAGCTGTTTGTCTATTTTAGAGATTAAGCCCATGTCAGTTGCATTGTTTGAAACTATTTTCTCCCATTCCATAGGTTGTCTCTTTTTTTCATGGTTTTCTTTGCTGTGCAAAAGCTTGTCAGTTTGATTAGGTGCCATTTGTTTATTTTTGCTTTTATTTCTGTTGGCTTGGGAGTCTGACCTAAGAAAATATTTGTATGGCTGATGTGAGAGAATGTTTTGCCTATGTTCTATTCTAGGAGTTTGATGGTGTCTTGTCTTATATTTAAGTCTTTAAGTCATTTTGAGTTTATTTTTGTGCATAGTGTGAGGGTGTGTTCCACTTTCATTGATTTACATGTGACTGCCCAGTTTTCCCAGCACCACTTGCTAAAAAGACTGTATTTTTCCTATTTTATATTCTTGCCTCTTATTTCTGGGTTCTCTATTCTTTTTCTTTCTTTGCTTTTTAGGGCCACACCCATGGCATATGGAAGTTACCAGGCTAGGGGTCCAATCAGAGCTGTAGCTGCCAGCCTATGCCAGAGCTACAGCAATGCCAGATCTGAGCTGCATCTGTGACCTACACCACAGCTCACGGCAATGCTGGATCCTTAACCCACTGAACAAGGACAGGGATCAAACCCACAACCTCATGGTTCCTAGACAGATTTGTTTCTACTGAGCCATGGTGGGAATTGCTGGGTTCTCTATTCTGTTCCAATGGTCTGTCTGTCTGTTTTAGTACCAGTATCACACTGTCTTGATTATGGTAGCTTTGTAATATTGCCTGATGTCTGAGAGAGTTATGCTTCCTGCTAGATTTTTGTTCCTCAGGATTGCTTTGGCAATTTGGGGTCTTTTATGGTTCCATATAAATTTTTGTATTGTTTGCTCTAGTTCTGTGAAAAATGTCATAAGCAATTTGATCCGCATTGCACTGAATCTGTGGAATGCTTTGGGTAGTATGGACATTTTTACAATATTAATTTTTCTAACCCAGGAGCATGGAATATCTTTCCATTTTTTGAATCCTCTTTAATTTCCTTGATTAATGTTTTATAGTTCTCAGCATATGTCTTTCACCTCCTTGGTCAGGTTTATTCCTAGGTATTTAATTTTGGGGGGTGTGATTTTATACTTCAATTTTTAAAAGATACAAAGTATGAAAACATATAAGGAGAAATGTATTTTCTTGAAATCTTATTATCCTTTAAGGAAATTTTGTCAATAATTAATAACTTCCCACAAGAGGAAGTACCAGGCCCAGATAGCTTCACTGGTGAATACCAGTGAAACTGAGCAGGACCCTACAGGGTCCTCCTGAGTATAGGACCCTACAGGGCCCTCCTGAGTATAGGACCCTACAGGGCCCTCCTGTGTTCCAGACTCTTGTTTGTAGAAAAAAGCTTTAGTTTCCTAGGCCTAAGTTCCAAAGGGAAGACTCAAGCATTTGCTGACTGGGGAAGTGAGGTAATACACAAAAAAGGGAAAAGCAGTTAAGCAAGAAATATGATAGCTTAAACAACAATCAGTAATATAATAGTCCTAGTTCCGCTTCAAGTGGCATACATAGCAATATGACACATCTTTGAGTTGTAATGCAGACCTAAGACCCCTGCCTAGGTGGAGTATTGTGACTACATGCTGATCACAAAACACATAGATCCCAGACTGGTTGGAACCAGAAGGTTTATGTTCAAGATTCTTGAAACACCACCCCATTACCTCACCACCAACCAATTATAAGAAAGTCATGCACTCTGAAACCCTCATCTCAAATGTTGCCTTTAAAACCTTTCCCCTAAAAACCATTGGGGAATTTGGGTCTTTTCAGCATGAGATACGCTACCCATTCTCCTTGTTTGGTGCCTTGCAAATAAATAGTATGCTTTCCTTCACCACACCCAGTGTCAGTTCATGACAGTAGAGTGAATCCAAGTTTGGTTCAGTAATATATCAAATACTTAACGAGGGAATCATTTCAATTCTTCATAATATTTTGTTGAAGATAGAAGCAATGAGAGCATTTAATAATTCATTCTGAGGCCACCATTATTTTAATTCCAAAGAGTCTAACATATTATAAGAATGGAAAACTACAGGCTGACATTTGTGATGATCAGATATAAATAACTATTCAACAAAGCATTAGTTAATCAAATCCAATAATGAATAAAGGTAATTATATACCATGAACAAGTGGGGTGTATTTCAGGCAAGAAAAAAAGAGAAAAAAAGTGTACATAAACATTATATGCAGTGCATTCAAGTTGCCAAAGTTGTTTCCCATGGGAGTACAGATTAAAAATACTGATACAAATATTCACGTACTATAATCAATTCGGTAAGTGGATGGTGAATGGTAGAAACTAAATTTATCACTGTTGCAGTGGGAAGCTACAGATAAGCAAGGGGAGACTAGTATGATCTAAGCAATAATGAATCAGAGTTGGTGCCATAAGTATAAATTCATGTTTAACTTAGTATAATTATAGATTGATAGATGGATGATATGGATAAATAGATGTAAATGTGTGTATTACTATATATACAAAAATTTTCTAGCTTTGTCCACTAAGAAACTTAATAGCAAGGAGCATATCTAGCATCCAATCTTGGTTTCTAATACTCCTCTATAATAAAAGGAAGCAGGGTCCTTTGATAAATGGCTGATTCTAGGACTAGGGCAGTGAATACAGCATATAAGTGTGGAAAGGTGTGCCAGAAAATAAGGAAATGCTAAAATAAATACATATATACATATACATAACCTACAATGATGAGGCTATGAGCAAATTGAAAGAGGTCTTCTAACCAAAACTGGAAAATTGTAATCAATAAAATAAGGTAGTATTAGAATAGAATCCAAAGGACAAAACAAATACCCACAAATATATAGAGTAAATAAATAAATAAGGGAAAAGAGAGAAATCTCATGTGCAGAAGAATTCCAAATAACTTATGTACTTTGCTTTAAGGAACTAAAGCATAACTCCCCACTCCTTAAGTGTTATCAGTGCATAGTAACAGCCTTCCAAACAGTAAAGAATGAAAAAGGAGAATAAAGAGTAATTTTTTAGTGGAGAAAACTGGAAAATATTACCTCAGCCAGGTGATCAAGGTCAATATCAACAGTCATAAATCATGTTGTTAGTACATTCTATTGATATTATATGATGAGGAGGCATTTTACCTGTAGTCTTCCTCCCCAAATACCATCATCCCAATCTAACCATGAGAAAAACATCAGAAAATCCAAACTGAAGACATTCTACAAAATATCTAACAAGTACTCTTCAAGACTGTCAAGATCATCAAAAAAAAAAAAAAGCAAAGTCTGAGAAACTGTCACAATCTAGAGGAGCCTGAGTAGTCATTATAATAAATGTACTGTGTTATCATGGATGGAATCCTGGAATTTAAAAAAAAAAGACATTAGGTAAAAGCTAATGATATTTGAATAAAATATTAACATTAGTTAATAATGTTTAAATATTATTAATTATAAGAAATTGATCATTATGTGAGATGCTGATAAAAGGGGAAACTGGATGTGGAGTTGGTGGGAATTCTCTGTACTATCTTTAAAATGTTTCTGTAAGTAGAACTTTCTTCTAAAATTAAAAAAATAAAATGTGTGATAATTCATTCTGTTAGTCATTCTGTGGGGGAATAAGCACTCCTACATATGGTTCTACATTCTAGTGGAAATACACATTGCTGCAACCCTGATGAAAGGGAACTTAACAATACCAATCAAATATATATATATGTGTTTATCATTCAAACCATCAATCCAACTTCTATAACTTCACCTGGGCCTTTAGGTTGTTTCTAATCTTGGCTATTGCAAATAATGATGCACTGAACTGGGGGTACATGTATGTTTTCAAGTTAGTGCTTTCATTTTCTTTGGGTAATTACCCAGAGGTGGAATTGTTGGATAAAATAGTAGTTCTATTTTCACTCTTTTGAGTCCTCCCCATAATGTTTCCATAGTGGCTGCACCAATTTATAGTCTCACAACAGTGCACAAGTGTTCCCTTTTATCCATATCCTCATTAACATTTGTTATTTGTTGTCTCTGTGATAATAGCCATTCTAACAGGTGTGAGGTAATATCTCATTGTAGTTTTGATTTGTATTTCCCTGATCATTAGTAATGCTGAGCATCTATTCATGTAACTGTTGTCCATTTTTATGTCTTCTTTGGAAAAATGTCTATTCAGATCCTCTTCCCATTTTTTAATTGGGGTGTTTATCATTTTGAGTTCTTTATACCCTTTGAATATTAACCCCTTATCAGATACATGACTTGCAAATATTTTTCCCATTCAATAGGCGGTGTTTTCATTTTGCCAATGGTTTGTTCTTCTGTACAGAAGCTCTTTAGTTTGATGTAGTCCCATTTGTTCATTTTTGCCTTTGTTTTTATTGTCACATCTAAAAAATCATCATTGCCAAGACTGATGTCAAGGAGCTTACTGCCTGTGTATTCTTCTAGGAGTTTTATGGTTTCAGGTCTTACATTCAAGTCTTTAATCCATTTTGAGTTAATTTTTGTGTATGACATAAAATAGTGGTCCAGTTTTCCCCAACACAATTTATTGAAAAATTTCTTTTTCCATTTTATATTCTTTGTTCCTTTGTCACAAATTAACTAACCATATATGAGTATGTTTATTTTGGGGTTCTCTATTCTGTTCCATTGATCTTTGTGTCTTTTTTTGTGCCAGTCCCATACTGTTTTGAGTATTACAGCTTTATAATATACTTAGGAGTCAGGGATCATAATGCCTGTAGCTGTGTTCTTTCTCAAGATGGCTTTGGCTATTTGGGGACTTTTGTGGCTCCATTCAAACAATCCTAAAATTGTGCATTCTATTTCTGTGAAAAATGCCACAGAAATTTTGATAAACATTATATTGAATCTGTATATTGATTTGGGTAGTATGAACATTTTAACATTAATTCTTCCAAATCCATAAGCACAATATCTTTCCATTAATTCATGTCTTCTTTCATCAATATCTTATGGTTTTCAGTGTATAGATATTTCAACTCATTGGTTAAGTTTATTCCTAGATATTTTATTCATTTTGATATAATTGTAAATATTATTTACAATTAATTAAGGATTATTTTCTTAATTTCCTTTCTGATATTTCATTGTTAAAGAGTATAGAAATGCAACTGATTTCTGTAGATTGATTTTGTAACCTATAATTTTACTGAATTCATATATCAGTTTTAACAGTTTTTTTTTTTTGGTGGACTCTTTATTGAATTTTTTCTTATGCACTGACATATTTCCAATTATAACTTTCTTAGTTAAGAAAACATTTCCTATATAGAGTTTATATTGTCTATTACATTTATTACATTGTTGTAGATATGACATATACCCAGGGGACTGAAAAAATGTAAACTAGTACATTTTTAACTTGGCCTTTTGATAGCCCTACTCCTCGATTTTGCTTAGTTCTTCTACCATTTTCAAAGTAGATCAGAGAGATACATTAGGTTGATTCCCAAGGTAGCTGAGAAAGAAGAAAGGACTCTACAGCTATCCCTGCATTTTCTAATAGTGGATTAATTATCTGTGGTAAATCCTTCTTCATGGGACAGCTTTCCCTAGTCCATGAGTCCATGGGAAGATGAAAAGTTATTTTCTAACATTATCCTAAGAATAATGCAATTAGGAAAGGAAACAAATTTTCAAAAATCCAAAATTTCACTTCAATTTCGATTGCTCACTACTCTGAATTATCCATACTGCTATTCGCTGTCACTATTAGAGAATATCAAAGATGTGTCCATACCTTAAAGTGCTAAACACTCATTCCAGATTGTGGACTAGAGACCTGAGGAGTAAGTGTTCTTATTAGAAGAGGACATTTTGAATTACTGCTTTTCTCTAGCTTCACAGGTTTAGTTCCATTCTAACAGCTTCACTGAAGTCCATGAAATATTTACATTGTTTCTTGCTAAATTATATACATTATTTACCATATCATCTATAAAATATTTACCACAGTTCCAAATATGCCATGTATCACACTCCAATGCTCTTGTTTCTTTTAGCATTAAAATAGAAAAGGCCAAGCCCTGTGTAAGCCTAGAGAAAGTGGCTGTAACAAAGAAGAATGCCAACGAGGGAAAATGTAAAGAGAAGAAGGTGGCAGTTATTTGAAAAAACACTCAGTGATATATAGTCACTATTTTCTCAACTTTCTCTTCCTCAAGCTAAGATAATCATTTCTCTCATGTAGAAAAGATGCTGATTTTTCTAATTCATACATTCATACATACATACACACACAGTCTAATAGAAAATATTCTGTAAATAATCCACATTATCCTCAAGAGTCATGTTCTAGGGTCAACAGATATTTAAAACTGTTAAGAAAAACTTATGGTGATATCAGGAGTCAAGACACTAGCACACCTTATTCAGAACACTTCTCTACTGTAAATAGTGACATGTATTCATGTCTCCCTAAGCAATATGATATTTTGCTCTCTTAGAAATAGGAAAACCATAGATGTGTTGTCAATAGGAGATATGGATGTAAATATTTAGATATATATCTTGTGATCAGCAAAAGATGCCAAACTAGGAAACCCTTTGACACTCCAAGGAATTTTTTTTAAAGAACTAATTTGTTCTTACCTAAAAACTAATTTGTTCATTATTCTTTAAATGTTCATTGCCCCCAAAGTAGGCATCTTAGAGATTCTAATTATCTACCAATTAATTAAGCATTCCCCTATTCCATTGAAATTAACATAATCTTGATTTTTAGAGGGACACACTGATATCCATTTAAAAGACTCTATTTTCAGCCTTTCTCACACTTAAGGGTTACATATGACTAAGTTCTGATCAAGAAGTATAAATGGAAGTGTTATGTGGGACTTCCACAGGTCTCTTTATAAGTAATGGGGCATCTGGCTCTTTTCCTTTCATCCTCCATCCTGCTGTTTGAGACCTGAAGATTATGATTGGAGGGCCTGTAGCCATCTTGAACTGCAGTGATAAAGGCCATACCATAGGAATCAAACATCATATAGCTAGACAAGTCTGGGTCCTTGATAACCTTAGAACTGCTATACTAGCCCTTAACTGCCAGTCTCAGCATGACTCTGTCATACTTAAGATACATTGTTTTAGGTTTTTACTATATGCTGCCAGACTTAATCCATACTAATACAGCTAAGTTCATGCACTACTCTCTACTTCAACCATTTCAACCTATAGGCACTGGAAAGTATTATGTATGCCTATTTGTTGTGAAAACTTTTTCTGAAAGCAATTACTCATATCTTAGTGGTGCAAATATAGCTCTGTGGATTATTTCAAGTCACAGCTATCCACTCTTCATGAAATATTGCCTTTTTCCTGCTCATCTGAAGTCAGAGGATAGCCTTCTACAGTAATTATGAACACTAAATTGTTTTTCCTAAAATTTAGATTGGACTGGCTCAAAATGTGTTAGTGCTGCTAATATGCTGAAATATATTATTGATGACTATATCCTCGGAGCTGTCAAGACCTTGCTGGCTAATTTTCATTTGTTGGATTGAGTAGTTATTTGCAATTGCTATGCAGACATAAATGCATCAACATATTTGACTTACATACAATAATTAAATGCCTACAATATCATTTGTTTCACATATAAAACTGTTTGAAAACTTACTTAAACTGCACTTTAGGTCAACAAACATTTCTTCAATGATTACCATATGTTATGAAACAAAAAGCAAAGTGATATGAGATTTAACAAGTCCAAAGCTCATAAATGTAACTTCAAGAGGGAGAGGAGGAGTGCAGACAGTTTTGGGAAAAGCATTTGAATTAAAAATTGCCTTAAATAAATGAGTGCTATAATTACATTCTTGCCTTAAATGTAGTAATCTATGGCATCAATACCTCTTTTAAAATCTTCTAGATTTTCCATTTTGCTTTGCTGAAACACATTAAATCACCTCATGTTGCAGCTGGGGTTTCCTGAAATCTCTCTAAAGTTAATCTCCAAAGTGCACTGCAGGTGTTTTTATAGGAAGGATATTCTTTAAAATTGTTTTGAATAGATCATAGAAGCTTTTGATTAAAACTGATGGTTTTATAAACACTTTATAAGATGATATTTCTATACCAGCAACTTTCCCAGGAAAAAATTAGGTGCATGGCATTGACCTTGACTATTTCAATATTTAAGAGGAAAAGGTCTATTTTATTTCATAAATAATCTAGATGATTGCCTGAATTCTCCCCTTTATGACGCTGGACAGAGCAAAAGTGTTCTTAAGGCTATATTCACTAATGGTATGCAGTTCTGTAGTTAAGTGAATGGTACAATGTGAAACAGGAAGATAGGCAAGAATATTAGCAATGGATGACATTGTTCTTAGGTTTTTAAGTCCAATGTAATCTTATTTGGTTTTGTTTAGCCTAATTTCTCCTATTAGACTAAGCAGGTCAGGTTTGTGCCCTCTTTTATGTGGAGTTGGTCTCTATGTTTTCATACAAACCACTTTTGTCATATGCTAATGTACAGACTTAATGTTTCTGGGCTCTCCGTTGACTTCTTGGAAATGAGGGCCAGCTATCAAACCACTGCAAGAAGATCGTAGGGATTACAAGTCTTCCTTCTGTATGTGGGCACTGTTCTATTCTGGAACCCTTAGTTGCATAAAATGATAAGCTAATTGTTAGGAATAAGGAATTTTGAACCAACTCTAAAACCAAATCCAGCATGAATTATATAGATGATTTGCTGTATTTTCAGCCTTATCTCCACTTTTGTTGTTTTTTAAAATGAAGTATGAAACTGTGAATTGCTTTATTTTAAACCTGATGAAACTATTTAAATTAGAGAAAAAGTCTATAGATGTTCCCTGAACCAAAATAAGACTGAACTATCTATAGATTTCCTGAGGTAAGCCTCCATTTCATGTGATTCAAGTTTCTAATTGTAAGAAGATTTAAAAATAAATTTGAGGAATTATTCAGACGCTAAGAGGTATTTATCAAAAAGGGACTCAAAACTTCAATGTCTAAAATGCACCTGAATGGTCATATGTTTAAGATGAATAACCTGTTTCTTTTTATATCCCTAGTTGTTGTGTCTCTGTAGTTCCCCTTCTCTGCATCAGTGTACTTTCAATTGAACTTATTTACAGTGTTTTGGAGAGGACCAGAGGAGGCAGAGCTGAGGTCCAAGGTTTTAATGGAGATCTTGTCCAGATTAACTTTTTACTGATGTTTTCATACTTGAGATTAGAAAAGAGGGAAATCACAGGACTCTTTTCGTAACACTATTTTCCTCTGATTCTACTCCAACTAGAAATCTCAGTTCACTAATTTTAGGCAATTTTAAATCTATTTCCTAAATTAGCATTTAGGAAAAAAGTATTTATATGCAAAAGAATTTTCTTAAAAGAGACTATATAGAGAATTGGAAAATTCATATTAAAAACTCAAGTTTATCAATTCATCCATTAGGAACAAACTGATTTTGAAAAGAAAAAAAGAAACCAAAGTTATTTAAAAGTATAAGAACAGGTCAATTTCACCAAAGAAATAAACCATCTCTGGCATTCAACCAATTCCAAGGGCTTCGTTGCGGGCTAAATGCTTAGTGCACATCAATGAGAGAATCAGTATTCAAGACATGAAGTAACTTTTTGGCAGACATTGAAAAAGGCACCAAATGGTCTCTGTCTTTACTGTGATCAACTGTGAAATGAAAACCTACCACTTAAATCACTTCTACTGCAACCTAATTTGTTCTCCCTGAACACAGTACAGAATAAGTCTCAGTGCCCTCTGGCCCATGGAATCTTTCTTAAAATAAAGCCAGCAATGTGAAGTTTCTGTGGTTGAAACAGCTTTCCAATCTGCAAGTATACTTGATAGTTCAACTGCAGTTTGAAATTCAGTATATCAGTAATTTGAAATTTAGTGTATCTGACCTGCATAGTGTCAACCTCATTTAAGTCCCAGTTCTACCACTAATGAACTATGTGGCTTTGGTCAAGTCATTTCTCCCTTATTGTCTTCATTTGCACCACCAATAAAGGAAAAATAAACTGACTCTAAATGTCCCTTCCAATTTTAAGGATCTATGAACCCAAGTAATTTTTTACTATATAAAATCTGGTAGGATTGAGATTTAGATTTAAAATGTTTGCCCCTCCTTCTGCTAACCAAATTTCTACTATCAACAACAATTTTGTGAAAGGATTTATCTACAGATCTGCAAGGAAAGGTCAGCTTTACATATTCAAGGAGTAGGTACTTGCCTTCATAGGGCAATATGAATTTAGGTCATACTAAGACCCTCTATAGTAGAGCAAGCTTCCAAAACACCTCATATTTGCATTTTGTGTCTTATGCTAGTTTTGCTTTAATGCCACCTAGTTCTTAGGGATAGAGCTGAAAAGTATGAGATCCTTTACTGAAAACAAGAATAGTTTCAATTTGAGCTTGAAACATGATAAAGTAGTTTACTTGGTTATTACACAAATTTATGGACTCTATGGAAGGACAATGGTCGTAAGAGAGCTAAAAAGCCTACTTGTAAAGGTGAATGTGGTCATTGGACTAAGAGACATTGTGTATACTTCTAGATGAGGGAAGGCTCTGCAAACTACATGTGTTATCAGACAATGGAGGAATTCTAACAGTCTGGGGAAAAGCAGATGAAGGTGTTTAGGTTACAAATACTCATAGTTGATAAAATGCAATACAAAATCACTAGAGTACCAAAATCTTTATGAAAATGTCATTACTTCCTTAAACAAGATTTTCTTCAGTTTACTGATATATAGATAGAGATATAGATATAAATATAAATATGGATATATTTCCATGTTAGCCTCAGATGAGCTAATAATTAGCTTTATACAGATATTTGTGAGAACATAGGATTCAGTGAACAGAAATCCATTTAATGCATCCCTCATTACCATAGTACTTCTATTCTGCCTAAAGTAGATAAGTTTATCTCAAAGAAACATCTCAGGAGTTCAACTGCATTTTAAGGGTACGTAGTTCCTTTGTGGGGAAGTTGTTGGAGTTCCTTATTTCTTACTAAGACTCTATTTTTAGGGCTCTATTCTTACTAAGGCTTATTAGTCCTCTTCCTAGGACTAATGTGCCTCATTTCTTACTAGGACTATATTCTTTGCCCAATATAACATAGAAGTATCTTACATTTCCTTGTACTTTTTTTTTTGTCTGTGTTCCCTAAGTGTTTGATGTGCTAGGTTCCTCCACTAGGTGGGAATAAGACTTGATTTCAACTGACAGAAAACTGACAGAAAGTAATAATTGTTTATGAGAAACCAAAGTTAGGTAAATATGCACCAACAGTTTTATAGCTTTGCAAATAGAAAAATAATCGACCAAAGCAAAGAGTATACAGTGCCGTGGGGGCAACAGAAACCCACTCAATGATCCAAAATGGGATTTTTCCCATACATCCACATTTCCTGTTGACTTCAGTGCCAGACATTTTAGAATTTCATGCATCTTGACATCCTTCAAATAGCTGCATGAATAATTAAGGCTTATATTGGTATATGTGCACACACATGTATGTTTGGAGAGATTCTTCTCTTTCAATCCATACATTAAAGTGTGAGAATATAGAATCTGAAAGCAGTAGAAAGGGGTTTTGTTTGAATTCAGGTAAAGCCGGGTTTGAATTTACCTATCAGTCCTCCTCTGTGTGATATCAATTAGATTACCAAATGTGGTACCTCAGTTTTTTTCATCTATAGGAAGGGGTAATAATGGTCTCAATTTCATAGGGCTGTCTGAGAATGAAAATTAATGTAAAGCACCTTGCACAATGCCTTCAACCAAAGAAATAAAATAGTAAGAAGTAATTATGATATCAAAGACTCTTGAAGTTTGGGGAAGTTTTGGAGAGACTCCATAAACAAGGAGAAAATACAAACAAATAGCATTTTCCTTATGGATTCAGTATGTACTGGTATTTATATTACTGGCACATATTAACTGGGAAAGGCCAATGTAGTGCTTAAGAACATAATCTCTGCAATCATACAGCTTGGACTTGAAATCCTGGCTCTTTCAGCTGATAAATTTGGATAATTTATCTAATATGAGCTCTCAGATTTCCACCTAAAACAATAGTAGTTATAATAGTCCCTCACTCACTAGGTTATAAACACTAAAGGAGCACTAAATACATATTAATCCATTCAGAATAGTGCATAATATATAGTTTACATGGAATAGATGACAGCTATTATCATTATTGTCATGGTGCTCCTCAAAAAATTAAATAATTAAAATGGTAGAAGAGAATATCTGGTCCATGAATTGAAAACCATCCTTTTATATATGAGGTGAATTAGTCCAAAGAATGGAAGTGACCAGACCCAAGTCAAAAATTTATTTATAGTGGCAAAACTGTGTATGGAATCTAGGTTCCTTGCTCCAAAAGTACTACTATTTCAACTCTATAGGAGATACTTGTAGAAATTGTAGCACCAGGAAGATTTTCTAAGCAGCCTTCATGAGTTGTCATGTTTATAAATTCAGCCCCTACACCTCTACTTGGGAATTTTTTTTAATGTTATATCATCTTTACTATTCCCTGTCATGAGAGGTGAAATTATACCATGTTCTCCATCCTAAATGTCAGCTAAATTCTATTTTCAGGTAGATGCTCTGGTCAAAGGACATTTTTAAAGGTTTCAACCTCACAATTATGATCATTGCTTTTATCCTCCTCATCCTCAGACCCCTTCCTATAATAACTCCAACAAAGAATTCTGTTTATGGAGACATAGCCTTAGATTTAACATGCATTTATTATTAATTCTGATATAAACTCCTTTTAATTTCTCTCAAACCCCTAATAGTTCCTTTTATTTTTTTATAGTGCAAATTAAATCTGTGGCCATAAAAGCCATTTTTAGTCATTCTTTAAAGAGTAGGCTTGAGAAATGATTTGATTAGACTTCCAAAATTGCAACTTGGAATTATTTCTAATTTGTAGATTTAAAAAAAATCAGATTCAATAGACACAGTGATACCAAAATAGAATTTAAATGATTGGAAAAAATAGAAATTCCTCTTAGAATCTCAGAGTTGGAAGAAATCTCAGAGATCACTCATTCTACCTCTTAGTAAATAATACTTTTGCACTCTCCCCAGATAAGTCGTTAAGCTTCTTTTGTTAAAATTCATAGCAGCAGAGTGGATTAGGAGGACATATAGCTTGCCTCAACTCATGAGCAGATCAAAAACATACCTAAAGGTGGAACAATTCTCACTGCAATGTAACTTGAAGCTGTCGGAAAGAATGCAATACCACAAAGGCTATAAGAAAAGTCCATGCATAGAAAGGGAAGAAGAGCTATCAGGTCAGGATGTGTGCCTCTGGAAGGGGATTGAGAGTAAAAGAGAGATCACACTGGAGGACACCCACTCTGGTCCTGAGGTCCTACGCAGGAGAGACCAGCCCCCTTTGCTGGCTGGACCACTGGGACTAAGAGGAAGCTGAGAGAAATCTGGACTCAGCTCATGAGGAGCATGTGTGTACTGGGTAGCCTGTGAGGCAGGGTGGATAGAGGTCTGCTCTATGCTCAACATTGGTAATTATTAGAGAAATGCAAATCAAATCCAAAATGAGGTATTACCTCATACCAGTCAGAATGGCCAGTCTATAAATAGTCAAAAAGTCTATTAGTAACAGATATTGGCAAGGATGTTGAAAAAAAGGAAACCCTTATACACTGTTGGGAATGTAAATTGTTAAGAATGGAAAACAGTATGGACGGTCTTCAAAAAACTAAAAACAGGACTACCCAATGATACAGCAATTCCACATCTGGGTACAGATCTAGAAAAATGAAAACGCTAATTCAAAAAGATATATGCACTTCAATGTTCATAGCAGCACTATTTACAATAGCCAACATATGGAAGCAACTCAACTATCCATCAACAGATGAATGGATAAATAAATGATACACACACACACACACACTGAAGTATTACTCAGCCCTAAAAAATTAATGGCATTCTGCCACTTGCTGAAATATGGATGGATGTAGAGAACATTATAATTAGTGAAATGTCAGATAAACACTATATCACTTATATGTGGAATTAAAAAATAATACCAATAAATGTATATAGCAAACCAAATACAGACTCACAGATCTAGAAAACAAACTACTAGTTACCAGACAGGAGAGAGAAGGGGAGAACAGCAAGATAGGGGTATGGGATTAAGAGACATAAACTACTATACATAAAATAGGTAAAAAAAAAAAAGCCAAGGATATATTGTAAAGCAAATGTAATTTTAGCCATTATTTTGTAATAACTTTTAATGGAGTATAATCCATAAAAATACTGAATCACTATGCTGTACACATGAAACTAATATATTATAAATCTACCATACTTCAAAAATAAATGAATAAATGAATGAACAACTGTAGAGGATTCCCTAACAGATATCTTAGTGGCTTCTTGGGTGCAGAAATAGACAAAGAGAGCAGTAGAAATGAAGAAAGAGCCCACAAATGACACCAAAGCTTATAAGGAAACAATATATGACAGATTAAGCACTGAGATGTGTGAGCAAAAAATGGACTCTTCAATAGTTGGTTTTCTGGAAATTGGTATCATATTTTAAAAAAAATGAAAATGGATTCCTACTTAACATTTCACCCAAAATTCTGTTATAAATAGATTTAAAAAACAAATGTAAAAGTCACAACTTTAAAATTTTTACATGGCAAAATAGGAAAATACCATTATAGAGTAGGAAAGGATTTCATTAGCAAAAGCAACAACAAAAACTAAAAAAAATATTTGGTGAATTTGACTCCATTAACACTATGGTGTTCATCAAAAGACAACACAAAAATCAAGGTGGATAAATATGCCACAATTGGAAAGATAAACTTCAATCTGTATCACTGAAAAAAAAAATAGTAACCAGATAACTATTACTAAACAATTTTTAAATGGAAAAGTGGGCACAAACATAAATATAAAACACAATTGCGCAATTAAAATATGAGAAGATAATCAACCTTATTACTAATCAAGAAAATGACAAGTAAAGTCATAATAAAAGCTGGTTTTGCATGTAAGGGGCTTAGAAGATGTCGCTCCACCCTAACAACCCTTAAAAGGCTGAACCAACTGAAAAAAAAATCAACAATTCTTGGATTCTTTAAAGAGGCGAATAGAGAGGAAACTGCTGCCCTCAAGAATGGAGAGACAAAGAGAATGAGGAGTGTCAGAGTGTTATCACTTACCTGCAGAGACTCTCTAGCAGAAACACCAATGGGAACCAGTGCAGGATGGAAACGTCTGAGCTGTAATTGTTGAAGTGATAGAGCTCACTGTGAACAACTCTAAGTGTTAAAAACTCCAGGGGAACCCAGTCATATAGGTGGCCCCACAATATTGCAGTATCTATCTCTAGGAGTGTAACCAGGTTCCAAACAGTAAATATTGGAGAAAAATACCCTCATGCTTCCGGCAGGGAGAGGAAAAGGGGAGCCATTTTGAAATAAACCAGAGCACCTTTGTTCTTCTTAATAAGGCCTGCCCTCAGGAGAAACTAGTTAACTAGAACCTAACCTGCTAGGATATTAGAGCCTAACTGACCTGGGTGGGGGAGTGAAATCTCAACTCCAGTCACCTATACCTTTCATGAGGGAGAAGGGAAATATCCAGCTCTAGCTGGATCTAGTCAACCTGTCCCACCTGAGGAGGTAAAAAACACAGAAACACTTGTGGAATTCACAGCACAGAGATACAGACTCATGAAAAAGACTTAGACCTAATCGTTGAAAGATAAAAAAATAAACAACTTCACTTAAAATCATCTAGGACAAGATGGCGACAGAGTGAGGGTGAAGTAAGATGTTGGAAAAAATGGTGTAAAGGAGAGGAAGGAATATTTAAAGACATAGACTTTGAGAATTTATATTTCCCATAGGAAAACACTTACTAGGATAAGTGATTTGTTCCAATCACTTCTCTTGGTTAGCCATTACTCCAGAGCAGTGCATCTTACAACTTTCTGTGATCATAGAAATGTTTTATTTCTGTGTTGTCCAAAATGGTAATCATTAGCCACACATGGTTTATTTTTATTTCTCTCTCTCTCTTTTTTTTTTTTTTTTTTTTTTTTTTTTTTAGGGCCACACCTGCAGCATGTGGAAGTTCCCAGGCTAGGCGTCTAATCGGAGCTACAGCTGCTGGCCTACTCCACAGCCACAGAACCACCAGATCCAAGCCACATCTGTGACCTACACCACAGTTCATGGCAATGTCAGATCCTTAACCCACTGAGCGAGGCCAGTGGACTGAACCCGCATCCTCATGGATTTTAGTTGGATTCCTAACCCACTGAGCCACAACAGAAACTACAGCGTATGGTTTATTGAGAACTTGATGTACGGCTAGTTTGATAGAGGGACTGAATTTTAAATTTTATTTAATTTTAAGCAATTTAAATTTAAATACCCAAATTTGGCTAGTGGCTACCATGTTGGCCAGAGCAACTCTAGAGCCTAATAGCAACACCTTTTTCATTCAGGCTGGATGATCCTCCCTGTTTTATTTCAAGAAATTGCTCCTGGAAATTCCCATCATGGTGTAGTGGTTAACGAATCCGACTAAGAACCATGAGGTTGTGGGTTCGATCCCTGACCTTGCTCCATGGGTTAAGGATCTGGCGTTGCCGTGAGCTGTGGTGTAGGTTGCAGATGTGGCTCAGATCCTGTGTTGCTGCTGCTCTGGCGTAGGCCGGTGGCTACAGTTCCTATTCGACCCCTAGCCTGGGAACCTCCATATGCTGCAGGAGCGGCCCAAGAAATGGCAAAAAGACAACAAAAAAAAAAAGAAAAGAAAAAAAAGAAATTGCTCCTGAAGAAGGCAGACATCTTTTACTGGCATATTCGCTGGTGACAAAAATCCCAAACTCTACCTCTGAGTTACCATATCTTAAATATGATTTTTTAATTTTATTTTAATGGATAAAGTTTTTTTAAGTATAGTTTATTTACAATGTTGTGACAATTTCAGCTGTGCATCATAGTGGTCCAGTCATACCTATACATACATTCTTTTTCTCATACTATCTTCTGTCATGTTCTATCTTAAGAGATTGGATATAGTTCCCCATGCTGTACAGTAGGATCTTATTGCTTATCCATTCTAAATAGTAATAACAAACATGATTTTTTCCTCTCTGACAATAGTTCACCTAGCACCCTGCCAACAATTTAAATTGCAGTATAAGTTGCTTAGTAGTATGATATAGATTCATGTCTAAATGCAAGACATATTAAGCCTATTCCATATTTCTTTGCAATATTTATTTTCTGTGGTACAGACTCAATCTAATCTACCTCACAGAACTGTTGTAAACATCCATAGAAATAAGTGATATAGAAAAATTTTAAATAAAATGCTGTGAAAAGGTAAAGCAGGAATTTTCCACATTTGATAGATGAGGAAACTGAGGAAACTCATAGGTGAAGTGACAGGCCACAATGATCTAAAAGTGATAGAGCCTAGCTAAGAACACAGGCCTCTTGAATTCTTTGGTGGGTTTATAACTAATGATTCCATATATTGCAATAAAGATTGATCCTCTACATCTATCCCCATGCTAGAGCTAGGAGGAGAGTGGGAGAGGAAGGATGATGGTTATAAGTTACCAAAATAACATAGTTCAAATGAATATTATAATTTTCAGTTGCTGGTTTGGGCACTACAGAATCACTGTTCAATTATAGGATTTCCTTGACTACTAACACAAGTTGTTTTAATGTCACTTTTAAATGATTTCTATAACCAAATTTCTGGTGTTGTTTTATGTCATTGGATAAACATTTGTGTCATCCCATCATATTTCTATCTAAAATCTTTCACCAAAAAGGGAAGGAGAGAGAGAGAGAGAGGAAGAGAAGGAGAGGAAGAGAGAGGTAGGGTGGGAGAAAGGAAGAAGGAGAGAGAGAAGAGAAAACGACATCAATCAATACCACACATTAAATAAAAAAATTAAATCAAAATAATCATAGATCTAATGTATGTGATAAAACTATAAGCTTCTTAAAAGAAAACATAGAGTAAATCTTCATAGCCACGGATTAGGCAATTATTTCTTGCTATAATACCTTTGTTAGTGATTGACCAGATACTTAAAGAGATTGGTTTTTTAGAATTGTTTCTCTCCTGCTCAGATACAGGGCAAGCCAAATGAATGCATACTTCTGTGACTAACTGAAGAGGAAGTACATCTTGGGATTAATGCATTATACACACATGGACTTGGTGTCAACCAGAGTTCCCTTCCCTCTTCACCCCACTACCATTTTTGAAATCAAGTTGAAACTTTGCAAAACTCCCAGACACAATTCTGCCTTAGCCTATACACTTGGTCAAGAGGTCTGTAACAAACAAATCTAGCCCACATGGAAAATTTAAGGGAAAGAGTTTCTTTAGTGAGTCAGTTTATCCCATAGTGCTTTGCTCTAGCAAGAAAGCAAAGACCACTTAATGCTTTAAAAGATTTTCCCCCATCCTTTTTATGTACCATCATTGCTGAAGCATCATTACCAGATAATTGTGCTACTAATGGAGACAATCTGTTGACAGCAGAGTAAGTCCTCAAACATTCCCCTTCCTATTTGGTTGCACTTGTCTTCACTAGGATGAATTTTTGTACCTTTTAACAGAACTTAATTTGTTATGTAAAAAATCCCTTTGTTTTGTGTGCTTGGCATGCCATTGTCTAATTGACTTCCACTTTCATCAGCCAGGCAACATATTTTATTGCAATATTTCTTAAAAAGGTTGTCCTGTTGGAAACCCACATCGAAATCATCTAAGGTAGGGAATTCATAAAACGCAGATTCTTCAAGCATACACCAGATAATTCTCAAGCACAGTAAAGTTTAGGAGCCACTGCTTTAGTGGCTTTTAGAGCAATCTTCTAGACCTTGGGCAAACAATAGAAAAGCACAATTCCTTTGATACCTGAGAAGTTATAGTCTTCTAAACATGACTCAAAACTATATCTGATTTCAGAGTTCCCATATTGGCTCAGTGGAAACGAATCTGACTAGCATCCATGAGGATGCGGGGTCCATTCCTGGCCTTGCTCAGTGGGTTAAGGATCCGACATTGCCATGAGCATGGTGTAGGTTGCAGACACTGTTTGGATCCTGCATTACTGTGGCTGTTGTGTAGGCCAGCGGCTACAGCTCCAATTCGACCCCTAGCCTGGGAACCTCCATATGCTGTGGGTATGGCCCTAAAAAGACAAAACAAAAACACACACACATACAAAAAACTATACCTGATTTTGAAATTTAGACCAATTTACAGCAGTTACCCAAGAACCAGAAGAAAGTGAGAGAAACTCTGGCAGAGAAAAACATTTTTATCCAAAACAAGTATATAATATTTCTACAGTAAATCTGATTTATTGCTATCCAAATGATCATAAAAACTCCAGACCTGGGATACTATGCTGAGATAACAGACAATTTTTCATGTCTAGTACAACATTATTAACTTCATAAATTAAACATTACCAGGTACCTACTATGTAAAAAGTATTAGGTTTGGCACTGTAGTTCTAGGCTGAGTCCTAAGAAGGTATTTTTGACAAAGGGTTTATATTTTATACCTAACATTTACCTGAAAATAGAGTACCATCAGCCTAAATATTTGTCTCTAAACTCTATACTCTAATTTCCAGGAACTGCTATTCCAACAGAGCCAGGATAGGCAAGATTAATATATTAGTATGGCTCTAATATAGAGCGTGTATGTAACAAAGTAAGGTTAACGGATGCCTGAATCTTAATTAGACGCCAAGTGTATTTTTAATCATCATCCTATGAAGTTTGCATAAGTCTGATTTCTGATACTTTAGAAGCAAATATATTCAATGATTACAATATTCTATATGGTTGTGAAGCAATGGATGTAAAAGCAATTTACCTCTCATCATTTCAAGTGTTTATAAATGGGAATAATTTTGAAAGAAGTTAAACATGTGCCTATATATATATATATATATATATATATATATATTATAAATAAAATTCCAGTTAGTTCCTAGAAATTAAATATATTTATTCTGCTTTGTAATTTGAATGCTAAGTGCTCATGGTGCAGGAAAAATAGGACTATATCAATCCAGAATAAGACTCAACACAGCTGGGATAAAAGAATATAAAATGACTATCTCTGTATTTGGAAGAATAATAGTCCCCCCAATCCATGGTTTCACTTTCTGTGGTTTCAGTTATCTACAGTCAAACTGTGGTCCAAAAACATTACATGGAAAATTCCAGAAATAAACAAATCATAAGTTTAAATTGTTTGCCGTTCTGTGTAACGTGATGAAATTTCATGCTCTCCCGCTCTCTTGCCTGGACATGATTTATCCCTTTGTGCAGTGTATCCCACCCACTAGTCACCTACTAGTCGTCTCCATTTTGAGATGAATTGTCACAGTACAGGTGCTACAGGTGGTTCTCACCCAGTTTTGAGGCAAAGGAAGGCTAAAGACCCTGAGCTAAAGGCCCTGAGGCACAAGTGAGCACAATGTGTCCAAGGAACTGACAGAAAAACAGTCAGATGGGACCATGGAGTTTGAAATAGAAATAGCAAAAAAAAAGAGGGGGGGTACAGAGGCACATTAATTGAACTGGGAAGGGGATTGAAGATTAAATATTGCATTTTAGAGTGAAAATTAAATCTGCGAAATGAGATTAAGTGGAATTTTTCTTATTCAGGTACCTAAAATTAAATGCAGAGGTCAAGGTATTTTCCTTTATCCTCTTTTATTCTAATAGGTTATTTGTGCAAGGTAAATTGGATCCATCCATGATATATTAAAGAAATACATATGAAAGTATGAAAGAACTGCTGACATTAACTAATCTCTAGTTTTTAGATACTTCAATTTGAACATGATTTGAATCTGATTGGAATGTTAAGATTTGGCCAGATTACAAAACTTTTCTTAAAAAAGACACATGCACCCGCATGTTCACTGCAGCTCTATTCACAATAGCCAAGACATGGAATCAACCCAAATGTCCACCGACAGATGACTGGATTAGGAAGAGGTGGTATATATACACAATGGAATACTACCCGACCATAAAAAAGAATGAAATAATGCCATTTGCATCAACATGGATGGAACTAGAGACTCTCATCCTGAGTGAAGTAAGTCAGAAAGAGAAAGACAAATACCATATGATATCAATTATAGCTTGGATCTAGTATTTTTCAGAAATGAACCTTTCCACAGAAAAGAAAATCATGGACATGGAGAATAAACTTGTGGTTGCCAAGGGGGAGGGGGAGGGATTGGGGTGGTTGGGGAGCTTGGGGTTAATAGATACAAACTATTGCCTTTGGAATGGATTAGCAATGAGATCCTGCTGTGTAGCACTGGGAACTATGTCTAGTCACTTATGATGGAGCATGATAATGTACAAAAATAGAAAGTGTACATGTATGTGTTACTGGGTCACCATGCTGTACAGTAGAAAAAAATTGTATTGTAGAAGTAACTATTTAAAAAATAATAATAACAAAAAATAAAAAATTTAAAAAAAGATTTGGCCAGATTGTTTTGTCATTACGTGATTACTACTATTTCAAATTATAAAATTTCCAAATTTTCAGACCCAGGTTGCAAATGCAGATATATAAAACCATTTAAAGATTTCATAAATAAAATGTCAGTGTTTTAAGATACATAGTATCATGTATTCCATCACTCACATTTCAAGATCATTTTTTTTGGTCTTTTTTTGTCTTTTTAGGGCTGCACCTGTGAGATATGGGGGTCCAACTGCAGACACCAGCCTATGCCACAGTCACAGCAACACCAGATCCAAGCCTCATTTGTGACCTATACCATACCTCATGGTAACACTGGATCCTTAACCCACTGAGCTAGACCAGGGATCGAACTCGCATCCTCATGGATGCTAGTCAGGTTCTTTTACTACTGAGCCATGAAAGGAACTCCTCAAGATCATTTAACAAAGACATGAAAGGTAAACTATAGATGAACACGTGCTAACATCATCACATACACCTGAGAAAAGACATTTCAGCAGAAGCACATTTGACTGTGCTATAAGAAATATGGGAAAAGAACTTGGTTCATATGAATGCAAATTAGGCATAAGAATATGGGAGAACTGGCTCTGATCTGGTCAAGATCTAGTATTAGAGGAGGCCTAATATGAACAGTAAGTCATAGCAGCTGGATAGAAAGATGGTAGACAGTGGTGCCATGATTCTGGTGCATTATTTCACACTAAGTAAACTTGAGGTAGTTACCAGAGGGCATAGAATATATACGGCTTCCTCAGGGAAATTATAGTGCTAAACAAGGAAAGTAAAGTATATAGATGACAAACGGATCCTGACACCCCTGAAGCTGGTGGGTTGAGGCTATTAAGATCAAGGTATTCTCACCATGGTCAGAGCTTCTAGGTGGGTCTAAACAAGGTTCAGGATATGGGAGAGGACATCAGGGCTCTAGCTATAGGGATATGTCTAATAGGTAAGCCATGATGCTCTAAACACTTACCATACCCAAGTGACACATTATAAAAAGTGACACTTTACATAGAAGTTGCCAGGCTTTTTTGTCTTCTGACCTTAACCACACTGAACAAACTGTTTAAAACAGATCAGAAATGAATTTTTCCCTGGACAAAAAGGAGAGTTTCCAGATCTTACTAGGCACAGGAATTGTTCAATAGAGGTAATCTACATTGGACAGTGACAAATGAATCTGTCAAATAACCAAATACTCTAGTGTCTCTTGAATATGAGCCATATAATTTAGAACTTCTAATCATTCAGTGGTATGCCTGTGTGCCTCCTCTCATCCTGTCCCCTTAACTTGGAACAACTTTAAATCGTTTTTCTCTACTGGTAAAATCCTAAATCTGTAAGGCTTATTTCAAAATGTTATTTCCTCTGTGAAGCCTTCCCTGAACCTTCAGCTAAGTTTAGTCCCATTTATCTCTTGCTTGCTTTTCTGACTTCTTCCCTTAGTCTCCCAATTCCTTGAAGGCAGAACTAACCTCTTATCTATTCTTACTCAATACTTAACACAGCATTAGATGTATTAATGACACTAAAAACTAACATTTAAGAAAGTATTCTATGTACCAAAAACCATTATAAACACTTTAAATATATTAACTCATTTAATCATCATAACAACTCTATCGTGTAGTTATTGTTATTATAGATGACCTTTCATACAGATTCTTGAATTTTTTCTTCTGTGTTATTCTTTTTTCCCCCTTCTTTCTACCCCTACACCTGTTCACTCCCATAAAATGCAATCCTAGAGACCTTAGCATTCTCTTCAGTTTCTTCTGAATTTGACATTTGTCATCCATGGATAACAAGAGTTACTTCTCATGCTAAAGTGATTGGGTTGGAAGAAAGTTTTCTCCTTTGTGTGCTAAACCAACCAAGCAAATAATTTTATTTTCCCTCTTCAAAATAAGTTGAGAGTGAGTGAATCTTCTTGTCTTGAAAAACCAGTGGGTTGTCCTGATGGACATATATTTCTTGCTAAGGTCTGGCTGACGTTCATAGCCTGAACGTGTATGTGTAGTAATTTTTTCCTGCAATTTTGCAGGTAGAAGCAAGATAGTAGAATTTTACTGTGCTCTAGAAAAAGCAATAAACCCTTCTTCAAACTTTAGAAGCTAGTACAGTAAAAGGAACTCTATACCAACAGGATATTTTCCCTTCAAAATAACAAAGCAGAACACAAAGTAAGCCAAAGCATATTAACACAAAAAGGAACTCAGTTATCTTTGAAACTGAACTCTAGAAATGACTTACTTAAAAATAATTCCTCAAATGTGGCTTGAAGTCTACAGACAAATCGTTGATAATCAACTTGTACTGTCTTCTTCCCTCACAGCTCTGGATACAAACCAAAAGAAAACTCAGACAATGATCCATTTAGAGTCAGAAACATCTTCTATATCAATTATTATATTGACTTTCCTACTTACCTCAAAAAATTGTGTGTTTAATTGTCTCTTTCTATTTATTTTTCTTTGATTTCTCTCCAATGAGAGTATAGAGCTGTTTATTTAAAGACCTCAGGGTCCAGCAACATAGGAAGCAAGTTGTCACTAAGCAAGTTGGAGGTCAATGAAAGTTTATCACCAAGTCTCTCATAGCCATCACCTATCAAAATATATCTTTCACATAGAATCCTATGCCACAATAAATTTAGATAGTGCATATTCTAGAACAGAAATCACAATAGTGTCACTTGACGTTGCTGAGTAATTTGCAATGCATAGAAATGATTTTAATATAGGCCCGAATGGACACCTGTTAAAGGAAGCTCAGAGCTATTCTGACAAAGCAGTAGCTGATGCCAGCAGGGCAGGGGCTGAGACACCACAGAAAACCCAAAAGCTCTTTTAATATTCAGCCACTAGGAAAAAAAGAAAAAGAAAATAAAAGCTTCATAGCTAAACTTCATTTTATATAGCTGCCTCAAACTTTAGAAACTTCATAGACCATAATCCATTGAAACAGTACCTATTGCATCAAGTTTCAATTGATAAACTTGCCACTAAAGTTTTGGAGTAAAAGGTTTGGATCTTCTCAATTTTCTGTAAAGCTGAAAAAAAAATCTAGGAACCAATCTGGTAGATCACTCACTATTCCTGATCTGTGTTCTATTACGTTTCTCATCCTTACCTTTGTAACTGATTAAAAATCTTGGCCTGAATACTCTGTTTCTCTCAAAGAAATTACTATATATTACAAGGTTTTACTTTCATTGTTATTTCTCAGTCCAAGCAAAGATTAAATGCTTCTATCAACCCAAATTTTTGTCCCACTTATGTTTTCAAGTGTACTTGCATGTTACCTCGAAAAGTGTTATTTTTCTGGGTTTTGTGTGGGGAAAATTTAGACAATCTTTTTTAAAAGAATATGTAATATGCAAAGCTTGAATTCAGATAATTTTTTTAAAAACATACGATATACCCAACTATTTGAATGGCAATCAGTGTTTTCTGTTAAAGTGCAGACATAGCACTTAATTCTATTTTCATCATCTTTTCTATTCCTGATATTTTTTAGTGAGGACAATTTCAGTCAAGTTTAGCACTATCCAAAAAACCAGACCCCTATCCAAAAAATCAGATCCAATGGGATGTTTCACAAATGAGGAACCATGTATGAGTCCTGAGGGACAAGGTTTAAATAAAGAATTTCAACAATAACATATTAATCAGAATCTTGCCACATTTCCTTCTGGGAGTTCTGTTATGTAGTCCATATTCCTGCGCTTAGGGCAGGGATTATTTTACCTTATTGGCCTTAAGCTACATTAGCCCTTATAAACCCAAATTCTCTCACAGGTTTCAGTGATCTCCTAATATGATAAAAATGCACTGAAAGCTTTTCCAGCAGAGTACATCTTTATATTACCACCACCTCCCTTCTTAGCCTCAGTGAACTCTTATTAATCCTCCAATACACATATCATATTATTGCCGCTGTGAAGTCTTCACTGGTTGTTTCATGCATACTTCCTCTGCTGGGTTCTAAAACTACTGTGTATACCTATGTTAGAGTATATAGTTCAGTGGTTACCACAAATTTCAAATAAAATATTTATGGAAGAAAGAAGAATAAAATTGACCTCCAAAGAGTCTGGTTGAATTAGAACAAGGTGGCTTTATACCAGTACAAGGTTTCTGCAAATCTAGTGCTTTACTTTATAAGACACATGCAAATGTTTCATGCTATCCCATTATATAGCAGTTTATTATAATTTAAAAGTATTACTTTGAGTCATCATCAATAAAAGTGAATATCAAAAATATTTCTAATATTCAGCCTATGGTTTTCTGTTCCCTTTGCAAAACTACTCTACGCATTCCATCTGAGTAGCACCTTTTTATATCCCCTAGTAATGACCAAAAATATATTTGTATAAGGTACAAATATTATGTAAAAGACAAAACAATACTCAGAGGAATATTTTTAGCACTAAACACGTAATACAGAAAAGACAACTTTCAAATCAATGACACCAGTTTCCACCTTAAACTAAAAAAAAAAAAATGGAAGGGCAAATGAAACCCAAAGTAAACAGAAGAAAATAAATAATAAGGATTAGAATAAAAAACAATGAAATAGAAAAAAAGAAATGGAGAAACTCAGTAAGACTGACCTTAGGTTTTTTGAGGTCAATAAAACTGATAACCACCTAGGCAAAGTAATCAGAAAAAAAGAAAGATCACAATTATCTTTCAATAACAAAAGAGGAGACATGACCATAGATTTTGCAGATATGAAAATAATAAAAAAATTATGAAGAATTATGTGGCAAAAAAATTTAAAACTGAGATGAAATAGATGAATTTCTTGAAAGCAAAGATTATGAAAAAAATAGAAAACCAAAAATGCCTCATGTCTATTAATGAAAATTAATTTACTTAAAATCTTCTGATGAAGAAAATTTCAAGCCTCACATGGCTTCCCTTGATAATTCTACCAAATAATTTAAAAATGATATAATGGAAATTTTGTGGAAAAATTTCCAGGTAATAAAGAGAGTAAAATATCTCTCACCTCCTTCTATGAGGCCTGCAATACCTTAAAACCAAAATCAAGCAAAAACATTATAAGAAAACTACTGACCAATAATCCTCATGAATATAGATGCAAAAATAATTCTTTAAAATTACAGTAAATTGTATGAAACAATATTTTAAAAGAGTAATATGTCATAATCCAGTGTAGTTTAGTCCAACAATGCTAGGTTGACTTAACATTTGAAATCAAACAATGTAATTCATTATATTAACAGATGAAAAAAACATGATCAAATCAGAGTTCCCGCCATGCCTCAGCAGAAGTGAATCTGACTAGTATCCATGAGGATATAGGTTTAACCCTTGGCCTCACTCAATGGGTTAAGGATCCAGCATTTCCATGAGCTGTGGTGTAGGTTGCAGAGGCGGCTCAGACCCCATGTTGCTGTGGCTGTGGTGTAGGCCTGTGGCTACAGCTCCAATTTGACCCCCAGCCTGGGAACCTCCATATGCTGTGGGTGTGGCCCTAAATAGAAAAAAATAAAACTATACCTGATTTTGAAATTTAGACTAATCTATAGCAGTAACCCAAAAACCAGAAGAAAGTGAGAGAAACTCTGGCAGAGAAAAATATTTTTATCTAAAACAAGTGCATAATATTTCTATATAGTTAATCTGATATATTGCTACCCAAATGATCATAAAAATTCCAGACCTGGGATGCCATGCTAAGATAACATAATTTTTCATGGCCAGTACAACATTACTAACTTGATAAATTAAAGAAAACATTACTAGGTACCTATATGCTGCACGAGTTGCCCCAAAAAGGCAAAAAAAAAAATGATCATTTTGATACATGCATAAATAAAATGTGCCAAAACCATCTATTCCGGTCAAAATGCTCTCAATAAAACTAGAAATAAATAGGGATTTCCTCAACCTGATAAAGATCACCTATGCAAAACATGCAGCAAACATTCTTCACACTTAGTGGTAAAAGAATGAATGCTTTTCATCTAAGATTAGAAATAAAGCAAAGATAACTGATTACAACACTTCTATTCAACATTGTATTGAATGTTTAGATAGTGCAATGAAAAAAGAAAAAGATTGGAAAGAAAGAAGTAAAATGATCCTTATTGTCATATAACATGGACATCAATGGAGACAATCTATGTGTCCTACAAAAAAGTTCCTAGAATTAATAAGTGAGCTTAGCATGTTGGCAGGATACAAGATTTACATTAAAAATTAACTGTATTTCTATATCCTAGCAACAAAAAGTAGGAAATTCAAATTTAAAACATACTATTTATAGTAATACTAAACATACAAAATAATTAGGCATAGATTTGAAAAATGTGGAATTCCTGTACACTTAAAAGTACAAAACATAGTTGAGATAGAGAAAACCTGAGTAAGTGGATGAGTTAAAATTGTTAAAATGTCATTTCTCATCAAATTGATGTATAAATTCAATGCAGTACAAATCAAAGTCCTAGCAAGATTTTTTATGGAAACAGACAAACTGATTCTCAATTTTATACAGAAATATAAAAGATATAGAATAGCCAAACCAACTTGAAAAAGAAGAACAAAACTGGAGAAATTACACCACCTAATTTCAAGACATTTTATAAATCTACAGAAATCAAAATTAGGTAATACTGGCATGGAGACAGACCTAGTTTGTCAATGGAACAAGTTAAGTATAGAAATAGACCTACATATATATAGCCAATTGATTTTCTTTTTTTTTTTTCTGTCTTTTTAGGGCCACACCCATGGCATATGGTCATTCCCAGGCTAGGGTTGAATTGGAGCTGTAGTTGCTGTCCATAGCCACAGCCACAGCCACATTGGATCCCAGCTGCATCTGCAACCTACACCACAGCTCACAGCAATGCCATATACTTAACCCACTGAGCGAGGCGAGGGATCAAACCTGCGTCCTCATGGATACTAGTCAGTTAGTTTCTGCTGAGCCATGGAGGAAACTCCTCAATTTATTTTCAGTAAAGATTCAAAGGCAGGTCAGTGATGAAAAGATAGTCTTTCCAAAAAAGAGTTATACTGGAACAATTATATATATAACAGAGAGAGAGGGAGGGAAAGAGAGGGAAGAAGGGAAGGAGAGAGAGGAAGAAAAGGAAAGAGATAGAGAAAGAGAGAGAGGGAGGGAGGGAAGGAGAAGGAGAGAGAGGGAAAGAAAGGAGAGGGAGAGAGAGAGAAGGGGAAGAGAGACAGAAGAGAAAAAGATATTAATCAATACCACACATTAAATACAAAAATTAAATCAAAATGATCATAGATCTAATATAAGTGGTAAAACTATAAACTTAAAAGAAAACATAGGAGAAAACCTTCACAACCACTGATTAAGCAATGATTTCTTATATATAACACCAAAAGCACCATTTATAAAATAAAATGAATAAACGGGACTTCATCAAAATTAGGAACTTACATTCTTTGAAAAACCCAGGTAAGAGAAAGAAATGGCAATCCACTGACTGGGAGAAAACATTTTTGATTCATATAGCTTATAAAGACTATGTATCTAAAATACATAAAGAATTGTCAAAATTCAATAAGAGAATAAAAAATCAAATAAATAATAGACAAAAGATTTGAAGAGTAGAATCACCAAAGATGGAATAAGCACATAAACAGATGCTCTACATTGTTAGCTATTGAATATATCCAAATCAAAACAACAGTGAAATTCTAGTACGTACCTATTAGAATAGCAAAAAAATTTAAAATATACCCATACTAGATGTTGGCAAATATGTGGAAGATTAAAACGTTCATATTCTGTTGGTGACACTGCAAAATGGTACAACCACTTTGTTTGGCAGTTTCCTAAAAAGTTAAATGTATACCCATCATATCATTCAATCATTTCTCTTGGTAAACACCCAGGAGAAACTTAAATGTGTGTCCACACAAATACTTGCGCATGAATGTTCATAGCAGTTTTGTTCATAATAGCCAAAGGCTAGAAACAGCCCAAATGTCAATCAACAGATGACTGGCCAAATATTTCTTATCTATAGAATGGAATGCTATTCATAAATAAAGAGGAAGTGAACTATACCAAAGATCAATTCATCTTTGAAAAGGGAGGAAAGAATACACAATGGAGCAAAGACAGCCACTTCAGCAAGTGGTGTTGGGAAAACTAGACAGTTGCACATAAATCTATGAAGTTAGAATACAATTTTATAACATAAGTAAACTGAAAATAGCTTAAAGACTTAAATATAAGACATAATACCATAAAACTGCTAGTAGAGATCACAGGAAGAATATTCTTGGACATAAATCATACAAATGTTTTCTTATGTCAGTCTTCTAAGGCAGTAGAAATAACATTAAAAATAAAAAAGTTGGACTTAATCAAACTTATATGCCTTTGCATAGCAAGGTAAACCATAAACCAAATGAAAAGACAACCTTCAAGCTGGGAGAAAATATTTGCAAACAATGCAACTGACAAGGGTTTAATCTTCAAAATATACAAACAGTTTATACAACTCAATAACAAAGAAACACATAATCCAATCAAAAAAATGGGCAGGAGACTTAGATATTTCTCCAAATCAGACATACATATGGCCAACAAGTACATGAAAATATCCTCAATGTCAATAATTATTAGAGAAATAAATGCAAATCAAAACTACAATGAGATACTACCTCACTCCAGTCAGAATGCCCATCATTAAAAAGTCTACAAATAACAAATGCTAGAGAGGTTGTGGAGAAAAAGTAACCCCCAATACTCTTTGTGGGAATGTAAATTGATGCAGCCACTATAAAAAATAGTAGGGCTGTTCCTCAGAAAACTAAAAATAGAGTTGCCATATGATCCAGCAATCCCACTCCTGGGTATATATCCAGACAAACTTCTAATTTGAAAAAAATACATGCACCCTTATGTTCATAGCAGCATTATTCAAGACATGGAATCAACCTAAGTATGTGTGTGTATGTGTGTGTGTGTGTGTGCGTGTGTGTGTGTGTACACACACACACATACAAATTGCTACAAATATTACTTCTCCATAAAAAAATGAAATAATGCAATTTGTAGTAACATGGATGGACCTAGAGATTATCATACTAAGTGAAGTAAGTCAGAAAAAGACAAATACCATGTGATATCACTTATACATGGAATCTAAAATGTAACACAAATGAACTTATTTACAAAGCAGAAACAGACTGACAGACATTGAAAACAAATTTATGGTTACCATAAATTTGTGGGAAGGGGGTGGGAGAAGGATAAATTAGGAATTTGGGATTAGCAGATACAAACTACTATATATAAAACAAATAAACAACAGGGTCCTACTGTATATCACAGGGAACTATATTCAATATCCTGTATTAAACCATAACAGAAAAGAAAAAAAGTTAAAAATAAAAAGATGTGAACTATTGATACACATAATAACACTGATGAATCTCAAAATTTTTCTGAGTAAAAAGAGCCAGGCAACAAAGAGTACACACTCATTTATGTAGCATTCTATAAAATGCAAACTAATCTATAATAATAGAACTTCAATTTTTGCCTGAGGAGGGAAATGGAGGGTAGAAAACTTTTAGAGTGGTGGATATATTCATTATCTTGATTGTGGTGGTGGTTTCACAGTTGTATACCTATGTAAAAACGTTTTGAGTTGTTACTTTTAATATATGCAATTTTCTTCAATAAAACTCTAAAAACTTCATGGAAATGGTGCATACTATTCCAGTTTATGTCATTTCAATATAAGAATTAGTATATTTTAAATTATTTGCCACTGGGTAAAAGTGATGATCAAAATAATTTCATACACTTATTTTTTGATATTATGTTCCCTTTGCAATACTGTTACACTTACAGTTTGAGAATCACCTTCTCACAAAGAAATATTCTGTTATATTAAAAAGTAATATACTCGGCAGAAACCGAGTGTGTTTTTCCCTTTAATTTTAGCCCCAAGAAAACTGCCTGCTACATAGTAGAAACTCAGTAAATGTTAGTTGAAGAAACTAGACTCTCTGATGTTCTGGTGTCTGACACTCTGTCTTCTCTTTCTTATATATGTCACATTGAATTACATCCACAAGCTTGTTCTAATGGTACTGGAGGTATGGATCTAAAATTGGAGGACGTCTTTTCCTCCTTGGGCTTATATCTCCCCTCCATTATTTGCTTCATTTCCCCACTGGCAATGCTCTTGGACACTTCCTCCCAAATTCAGACATGGAAAACCTCCTATTATCTTAGGTTCAGCTCTTTTCTATGATAATTTATTGCCAATGTGTCCTTGAGCAATTTACTTGATTTGTCTGAGTCTCAGTTTCTTCATTATAATGGAGAGATAATAATACCAATTTCTAGGGTTGTGTGTGAATTTCATGAGTTGAGACCCATGAAGTCCTGAGCCATAGTGAAGAGTCAACAAGTGCTAATCCCCACCCCCCTCTCTGGTTCCCACTACATATAACTCGCATTAAAATATTCCTCTACAGTGCATGTCTCCTGGACTCTGTGAGTGACACAGATCAATAAACAAGTGCTTGATACTTAAATAATGTTTCCCACAGAATAGAGTTTTAATTTAGAATTATAGAGTGGGAAAATGAAACATTATAGCAGGTTTTTGTATATATGAAGTTAGAGGGGTGGTGGATGTAAATGAGAACATTTTTTTTTCTAAACTTACTCCATTTAGACTTATGTTCATTCTACCTATACTCAAAGCTGGCTTTCATCTCTGTACATGTCTCAAGGTCTTGCTTCTTTCCCTATATCCCTTCAACCCCAAACATATCTTTTTTCCTCTTATTATACAGCCCAGACATGAACATCATTGCCCTTGAATAGAAATGTATTTACTGTACTGTTTCTACTACTAAGAACTGACTTTTTCTGAGCCTAATGTTGAGTTTCCTGGTGCATACAGATGTTCTAGTCCTTAAGAGTTTATCTTTAACTTTATCTGGAAGAAGGAAGGAAGGACAGATGGAAGGGGGAAGAGAGATTTTTCTGTTCACTAGCAAGTTCAGGAGATACCAATATAGAGTAATATAGAGTCTTAAGGGATTTTTTTTTAATTATCAAAAAATGAGTGGACAAAAGGATACTTCAGTCACTCTTTCAGCCCTAGGACTATGTTTAAGTCCATATCATGGCAAACTGCTGGAAAATTAACTATAATTAAAATTATTTGACCACTTACTATCTACCTGAACTATCCTAAGCACTTTACATGTAATGATCCATTTGACCCCCAAAGAAACTTTCTGCATTAGGTACTGTTACCATTTTCATTTGCCTGAAGAGAAAATGCAAACTGAGGATCACAAGGGTTAAGACAGTTATCCAACATCACATTACTAGGATAAAGCAAGTTAAGGATATATTTGGATGATACATTTAATTACAGTAATATTTCAATTAATCAGAACTCTACTAACTGAAGCCCTTAGGTAAATGTCTCTTCTTTCGAGAGAAAGAGACACATTGTAAAATTAAAGCTCATGTTGTAGGCCTTACTAAATAAAATTTTCTAGAAAATGAGCCTCTTGTCCTGCAAGAGTCTTAGTCAACAAAGATTAGTGGTTACTAGACTTTATCCTACTAAGGAAATAAAATAGAATTTGAAACTTTAGAAAAATATCCACTGAGAAAGAGTAAAATAAACATGGTTTTGCTTTTATTTCTAACCCTTAGATCACCAGGATATTCAATTAACAAGAACCAGAGTTTTTGTGCAGTCTGAGGTTTTTCTGTATCCTGACATTTCTACATATCTAGATGTTAGATGCCAAGGAGGTAAAATATCCAACTACCTAAATGAGTATTTTCTAGTATCTATCTGAAAGAATAATACAGCTGACAATTTCCTTCAGAAATAAGTATGATAAATGTGCTATAAAATAAAACATATATGATGTGTCTGTAATAAAATAATATGTAAAATGAAATAAAACACCTGTAGAGATAATGTATTAAATTGTCACTATTGAATAGGGGCTACTGCTTGCTAATGCATCGTGCCATTTCTGATATTTAAATTATCATAAACAAAAAAGAGAGAGATTATTTTTTACCTACTGATCAAAATTCTGAAGCTCAAAGATTTAAAAATATTCAAAGGAAGTTTCCATAAGAGAATTACTCAGTGTGATGTAGAAGATAGTTTAATAAACATGCAATGTAATAATGTAATTGGTGACACTTGAGTACTGAAGTGTGAACAAGCACTAAAATTGGCTTGTTAAAGTCCAAAGGCTTAATGAGATGATTCACAATTGGCATTGGAACTAATAAGAAAATTGTGGAAAGGCAACACTATCAATTTGAAATTCATTGACTTGACTTTTCAAGACCTTTACTATCAAAGTACAGCCTAGCTGGTGACAAAACAGCTGATATATTGTCTGGAAAGTGACTTTGCAAAAAGATCTGGCAAGATGTTTTCATAAAGCACACACACATGTACATGAATGCATTTAATTCACCTATAAAATCATCTCACAAAATAAAGTCTCCTATAATGATCAACAAAACAAAACAAAACAACTCTGCCATGAGATTGAAGATGTAGGCCTTAGGAAATTCTCATATGCTCAGCTCTCCAAACAGTCTAGTGTCTCTTGGGAAACAATGGGCCGCATTTTTTTCTTAGCAGGTATGAACTGGTCACATATGTTAGTACTATATTTCACTCTTTCTCTCCCTTCACCTTTAGTTTTTTTCCCCATGCTGTTTTGATTTTATCCAAAAGTGGTAGTTTGAACAAAAATTCAGGGAAAAGATCATCCAGTTTCTTTTTTCTTCAGGCTGTGTACCTCTTAAAGTCATTATAAGAATGAAAGGAAATATATAGCATATAAGAAAGCAAGACTTTTGTATATGTGTCTATGTGTGTAAAGTAGGGCTCATATACACATGTGTGTACATTCAGAGAAGCAATGCCATAAAACCACCTACTATGTCATGTACTTCCCAAATTCTTTCTGAATATATTACTTCTGTGTGGATAGATGCAGGTAATACCTTTCACTAAAATAAATTAGATAAACATTTATGTGAATGGTCACAGAGATTTTCTGGTGAAACTAATTTTATCCACTAGCACTTGAGTGCCTGCTTTGTGTACTCAGTGAAGAGCTGATCATTCAAAAATATTCATCTAGTTCAGTTTTTTCCTGCTCTAATTGCTACTATTCTCTGTTTTAAAATCTATCCTATTCTGTGATATTAGAAACCACTGCATTATACACTTCAAATAGATGAGTTGTATGGTATCTTGATTATATCTCAATGAAGTTATTTAAAAATCTACTGTGTGAACAGTATAGCCACTATGTATTGACATTTACCATATAAGTGCTTTGCATATGTTAAATCTTTTAATGATGTGACACTCATGAGCAATGTGACATTCACAATTCCAGTTTCACAAAGAAACTGAGGCTTAGAAACATTAAATAATTTGCCTAAGGATAGATAGCTAATAAGTGATGGATTCAGGATGCCACTTGGGTCTGACTCCAAAGTCCTTATTCCTTTCACATCACCAGGCTGCTTCTGTGCCTGTCCACCTACCTAACAGAAGTAAACAGGTCCTGATGACTTCTTAAAGTTGCCTGAGGATAAAATTTATTATCTTTTAAACAATTCTTCCAATTCCTTGCATGACTCTAGCTTTCTGTTTATAGCTATGGATCTGAAGGAAGAATAGTAACAGCAAAATTCTGACTTCACTGGTTCTGAGAGATGGATTCCAATCCACAATTCAAGAAGGGGATATCACGTCAAAATGACACTCTAGATACATTTTTCACTTAGCCCTCATAAAGATCAATGCAGAAAAATTTCTGACTCAACTACATCTTGGAACTTGACATTTGTTAGGTTCTTTTTCCCCCTGGATACTGCTTTTCTCACCAGCTTGATTCATACTGAAACATGTTTTTCTAGACATACAACTTATTTTGTTTCAAGCTAGGAATTCAGGGATTTCTAAAGGATGGTATCTGATGAAAGACTTGACTAGATCACTGCACAGGGACTTTTCAACACTGAGATACCACTGTGGACAAATGCCAATGATCCCTGATAGTAACATATCACCAATTCAGATTACCAAGGCCTCCTATCTATCCATGTAGAAAAGGGGAAAAAGACAGGGAAACTCACAGGCATCAAGTCAAATATCTGATTGTGACTGGGAGTGGCAGCAACAATAAAAGACACAGGAAATTAAAGTTACTTTCAAATTTTACTCTCAAATTAAGGTTATTTTCAAATCTATTACTGATACTAGTACTAATCCAAGCCAAACGACCTCTCTCACTTAAGCTACTGTCACAGTTTCCTACTTGAACTCATGATTATTTCTCTTGGTCCCTTATAGTCCATCCTTTCTGAGACAGGAAGACAAGAGCACAGCCATTTTCGAAAGGGACCAGGGAAAGGCCTCGGGCAAAAACAGTCTTATAAGGCAAAAGAACAACAACAACAATGATGACAACAAAGGCCCTGGGGGGCCTGAGTCCCAGAGGCAAAAACTAGGCTGGCAGGAATTTAAAAATTGACTTTACCCCCGTTACACCAACGAGTATACCTAGTTGCCACAAGACAAGAAGCTCAACTATAAATTTTAACATTATCTGTTCATGTGTTCTCTTGTAGAAAATTCTCTTGCATTTCTTTCCCCTCATAGAAGCACTCCCTATTCTTGATAGCCACCATGGAGCCACCTGCTGTTGATCAAAGAAAAATGATGATTTCTGGAAATTATCAGTGATTATGAGACAAACCCTCCCTTTTCTTATAAAAGCAAACTTGCCCTTCTACTCAGGGAGCTGGTACTTTTTTCTGCCTTCTCTTTTGTGCACAAGCAATCTATCTTAATAAGCGTTGATTGCCTAAAAGTCTTCTTGAAGTGATACTCGTTTCCATGGTATTGCTGTCCAAGAATCAGGAAAAGACCCAATAATGTTGTCACAGCATTAACCATAGTTAGCCTATCTTCCTGGATATCTAATAGAAACAAGTTCAAAGCAGCATTCTTGATATCTACATCCCCACAATCTGTCTCTACCACAGTGTTATCCATTTCAGAAAATGCCACTACTATGCAATGGCTGATACCAGAAATCTAAGTGTCATAGACTATCACCCAACATCTAATCCATTAGAAAGTCAAGGGGATTTTCCTCCAAAATACATGCAGTATTCAAACATAGCTATCCTCCTCCACCATCAACCTAATCTAAGGTACTGCCATCTTTCATCTGAACTACTATGATATCATTCAAACTGATCTCACTGCTCCATTTGCACCAGTCCTCTGAGGTCAGTGATATTTTTTGAACTTACATCATTGCTCTCTCATTATTAAAATCATTTGAAGACTGGTCATTTCTGTTACAATGAAACCTAAACTCTCATCTTCAGCTTCAGGTTCCTGCATGTTCTGCCCTTATTTACCTCCCAAAATTAATCTCACCTCTCCCACTTACTACACTTACTCAGCCTCTCACCCTCCCACATGCCAAGCTCCAACCACGTTAAAAACTCCACTGTTCTTAGAACAACAAGCATCCAAAATGCTGCAGAGACTTGTACATTCTTTTCTATCTGACTGGCGTGTTCATATCTCAACTCTTTGAATTACTATATCTTTTTAATCTAACTGGTCTCAGTTTATACGACAGCTCAGAGATTTTCCTGACTGCTCAACTTATATAGCATTCTCTACTATGGATACTTTATTTTGAAGCACATATTACTTGTCACTCTTAAAATTTCACATTTACTTGTGAGAAAATTTGATTAACATCTTCCCCACTTACCTCCCATCCACACACACTAGAATATAATTGCCATAACTCTTTGGCTTACCATTATAGCCACGGTTTTTAGCCCAGAGCCTAGAACAGAGTAGGTCTTCAATTAATATATTTATATGGTAAATATATATATTTAGTAATATGTGTTTAATAATATGTATTACTAAATATGTATTTATATAGTAAATGCATTGCCAATATATTCAGTGTACCACAGAGAAAATGTACCATGGTGACTCCAGGAGGCAAGGGAGAGGGAGAATAAAAGATCCAGGAAAGTAGCCTCTATGAAGTCATCCAGCTGAGCTTTCAGAATTCTCTCCTCTAGGAGGTCACAACTTACTCCTTAACTTCCTCAAGTGCCAATAATCTTTTGGGCCTACCAGATTCTTTTACTTCTAGGTAATTCAAGAAGAGGATGTACAACTGAATCTTTATAAGAAGGCATGATTAAAGGTTATCAAATTAATATTTTTATAACATATTTATCCTCTAATACCCCCTTATTCTTCTTAGCCACAGTGACACTTAGCAAAAACAAAAGCTCAAGAAACAGTAGGTATAAATCACAGACGCACCTGAGGATGAAGACCTGTTTCTATAAGACAAGATTTCAATACACTAAAGGGTCCTGGAGCACAGAGGAATGAATTCCCTAGTGAACATTGGTTACTGAATCAAGTCCCACTGCTGTTTACCTTAATTCAGGAAATAAACAGAATTCAGGAATTCAGAATTCTGTATCACTAAATAACCCCAATAATGGAATTCAGAATTCTGTATCACTAAATAACCCCAATAATGGGATATTTTCAAATATATATATTGCTATTTTTAGAGTCTACAATAACTTGATTAGATACATCTTTTGATAGGCAAGAATTATTAACAATAATACATGAAATATTATGATATTTGAATAAGATAGTAGGAGCCAGATCCTAGTGTGACTTATATGCCAGGCTCAAAGATATTTTACTTGAAAATTATAGACCATCAATGAAGGATCCTAGGTAGAGAAATGATGAGATCAAATTTTAGATCAAGTTCCGTTTGAGAGAAATGACAAAGGTGAATTAGGGAAGAAAAGTAGTAGAGAAAGTAATTGGAGGCTATTCCCATATTACTGTTGAAAAACAAATAATAACTGAAATTCTGCTAGCAGGAATGGAAGAGAGGGATAAATTTAAGTGATATTTAGGATGTAGAATCAACTGAAATTCCATAGCAAGGAAGTTGGACGTGGGAGATGAGAAAAGGAGAAAAGGCAAAAGTCCCATATACGTTTCTGGTTTGCAGAAGTAGGATGCAGACTATTTGCAGAATGGATGGCAGGCTCATTTCTTCATACTTGAAGGCCACAGGAGGAGGAGGAGGTTTGGGGAGGAAGACCATTTTGGATGTATTTAATGTCTGATGCCTGTGAAATATCACAGAAAAAAAATAGTATATACTATTTGAATTGTATTACAATTTTTTTCTTCTAACTTTCCCCCATGGAATTTAGCATTATAGTTTCTCACAAAGTCCAATAAAAAGCCCGATACTGAACAGGTGTTCAAACATAGTTGTTGACTTGATTTGATTTGCATACATCCTACCTCAGCCCACCCACAACTGCCACCTGGGCCAGGAGAATGGGAAGAAGGGGGTGTTCATCTAGCCTGACAGAGCAGGGATGTAGTCTGCAAATTATCCCTGCTGTCAGCAAAGTTCCTTGAGCTGCTAAACAGATGCCTGGAGAGAAGGTGGGCCTAAACCATTTGCAGAGGCGGCTTGGTTGTCATGACTGCAGATTGTGTTGCGGCAGAACTGCCTTTCCTAAGCTCCTTCACTTGTTTCCTTCTCTGGAACTGTGCTATGGCCAAGACACATCTGTGGTCCTAAAAGAAAAATGAGTCGAGTAGAGATGAAGGAACTAGCTATTTCTTCACTGGAAATTTAAATAATAGGCAAAGCAGCTCTTCAATGCTGTATCCAATTACAGCATAGCCCAATCAGCTGCCATTTGTTGGAGTAAATGGACTATTTAGGGTGTATTTTAAAATAGGGCCTGCATCTCCTACTAGGATGATTTTTACCGTACAATAGTGCCATATTGTTGCTGTATTTAAAGTACTCATTTTGAGTGTGCAGGGACTGTGACAGCAACTTGGAAAAAACTTTTCCACTTGCCATTTTATATTATGTCCCTCGTAAGGAATGAATGCCCATTTTGCTATCTGTATAGGCAAATAGATTCATCCACAAGCAATTAACCCAATATTTCCACCCCAACAGAAATATATGTGGCCTAGGTCAGTATTATCCCCATAGCCATTCCAAAGTTCTTGACACTGAAGTTGACCTTTCCACAGAAAACAGATATACTTTAATGTCCTGGCCTTTGAGACCCAGGTGATGGCTTTGGTGACTCAATCAAAAACTGCAAAGAATACAAACCACAGCAGAATAAAGGCAATGTCTATTTTGAACTGGTTGGACAATTTTTCACCACCAGGAGCTGCATCTTTACCTAGGCTAGACTGAGTCCCATTTATAGGATACAAAAGGCTATAGATCATGTTATGAGCCTTGGAGGGGATGTGCAGAGACTTAAATCCTAGCTCTATTTTTGATGCTAACTAGTTGGGAAACTTTGGACAATTTACTTTATCTCTCTGGATTACGTTTTCCCACCTGAAAAATTATGAAGCTAGAAATTATGGTCTTCATGTTTCTCTGGGAAGGATCATAGATTTTATTCCTCATCATATGATCAAGGAAATGCCTACTTCTGTTGACGTATCTTTTCATTTTCTGTAAGGAGGATGGGAGATGGAAGAAAAAAACCTACTCCTAAATTGTGCCTCACCATATCCCTAACACGTCAAGGTTGTCTAGTCTTTCTAATTATCAGACGTGTTACTTCTGTCTTATTGAGCATATTTCCTGAGTATTCCTGCTCAGCAAAATTGTTTGTGGGGTCACATGAATACTGTTTTCTATGGTAGTCTTCCTAAAAGAAGACAAAAATGAAGCCTATCTATAAATGAAGATGGGAGTCCTGGTGGCAGGATTTCCTTAAAAACTAAAAAAAAAAAAAAAAAAAAAAAAAAAAAAAGGAAAAAAATCAACTGGTTTGAATTACCTTACTCTCCAATATCTTCTACTCTCTAAGTGCAGAGTCACTTGATATGAGACTGGGAGGATCTGCCTTGAACTTAAATGACAGTTCATTCTGATACTCTAAAACATCAATATTTTTAACAATACATGCTTTAAAAATTTCACACACAGCTTTTAAACATATTTTTAAGTAATAACTCTAATAATGACAATATGCATTCAATTATTTGGTTGCAAAATGTCTAAATGTTAACATTAAGTCTTGAGAAGTTTTTATTAAGTCAAAAATCTTTTGACGTTTCAGGAATCTCACATACCTCAGAGTTATCTGTTTAAAAGGTAACTCTACATTTTTTTCTCTTCTATTTCAGCTACACAGACCCAAGAACATTAGCCCAGAGTGTACTAATTGCTCAGTTTCCGGAGCTGCTATGGTGGTCAATCAGTGTTATGTTACAGAAAATGATGTCTTTATGTTTTTGGAACAGCAATTTCAAATTTGTTCATGGTGCTTTTTTTGCATTATATTTTCTTCATGATATTTTAGATAACAATTTGATTTAAATAATATTGCCTGCTGTAGACTACAGCACGGATTTCAAATGGAAGACTGCTCACCTCTAGATTAATTCCCTCAATCCATGATAACCCATTTCCTGCCTCTTTAAGAGCATTTTTTGATATCTTCATTTAGCTTTCTGTTGAAGAAGGAAGAGGGGAATGGGGTGAAAGGAGAGCTCAAAAAAAGAGTTCCTTAACAACAACAAAAAATGTTATTGGAGGGGGAGAAAAGAAGAGAAGATTTAAACTGTAATATGAAATGGAAGTGCTCTGAAAATGAGGCAAAACATTTCAATTTTCTTCTGGTCTATAGAAAATCAACCAAAACATAAAATGGCATTATTTGAGTCTAGAAAGGAAGGAAGATTATCAAAAGTACCACTTGTGGGTGTACATTTATTAGTAAGAAATTGACCTGCTATATTCAGATGAAAACTTGTAGCTCTGCTGCGGAAAGGACTTCAGATACAAGCTAATCATTTCCCTGAGCCTTTGAAAGAATTCCCGAGGCTCTTTTTTAGGGTTTGCAAATGGCTTCCAAACCCTGTACTTTGAAACAGACACCAAATTCTCTCTAGGTCATAATTACAGGAAATAGCCAACTGCTTAACTGCAGTGTCTTGCCCACAGATTAATCTCAGTTTAATAGATAACATCTTTTAAAGAACATGTAATATCCAGGAGACCATATAGAGAAGACTTATTTACAAAATAAATCTTAGTTTGGGGACCTTGGGATTAGGACAGTGGTGAAGAGATTTGTGGGTCCTTATAACCATAACCTAGAAAGCAATCTGGCTGGAAAACGCATCAAGACCGACAAAGGAAGAGTTTCTGCTCTGGCACAGTGGGTTAAGAAACCGACTGCAGCAGCTTGTGTCTCTATGGCAGCACGGGTTCCCAGGCCTGGTGCAATGGGTTAAAGGATCTGGCATTGCTGCAGCTGCAGCAGCTAAGAATCAATCACTGGCCAAGGAATGGCCATATGCCACAGGTGTGGCCATTTAAAAAAAGAGAAAAGGAGAGGTTTCTTCTTTCTTTCCTTTCCAGGTTTTTTTTTTGGGAGGGGGTTAGACTCCATTGGACCCCAATAAGATGAGAGAGCTCTGATATTAATTACCTTGAGAAGCTGGGTGCATAATTATTCCTTTCAGCTTATTCTAATATTCTTAATCATCTTTTCTGAAGGCTCTCCATGCTGTTCTGTGCCATGACTTCAAGCAATTATTTTGTAAACTTAAATGCAGCAAAGGAGTTTCTAAGAGAAGAAATTTTAGGTTTAAAATTCAAGGGTTATATGAAAATAAATCTGTATTCTCAAATTCTTTCTTTTGTCAGTTTGAACACTGGTATTTGGGATTTCCTAAAAATGAGACCCATCAGTACTGGCTGCAAGGAAGTATCTGTAACCAGTCCCCATGTCAAATAAAAAGGCAAGAGAAAAAGTGGTTAACTTGGAAAGAGGACAGATAGAAGTTGTAGAAAAGATAGAAAATATCAATAGACAAGTCTAAACGAACAATTAGAGCAGGTGGGGTCCTCAAAAGCAAGACAGCAATGCATGTGGCAGGTACTCAAACTCAAATTTCTTCCCGTTTCTTCTCCGCACTAACCCTAACATATACTCCTCTCTCCAAATAAAAATTTCCTTTCCACTAGGCACTTGTAAAGGAACAAAAAGGAAAAGGACCTGATATCACTCTCTGATCTGAAATAACTATATCATACCTGAATTTGTGATGTAAATTGTGCATTTATAAATCTCTAAAGATGGTATTGCATATATTGATGTGTGGATTGGGGACTTGAAAAGGTTAGGGGAGAGATTTCCTGCCAGTCTTCATATTCAATTCTTATTCTGCCTATATGTGATAGCGGCTTTGTTGCAGGCCAAATTCGTTCTGCAAATGACAAGTCCATGATAAATTCTATTTGCCAAGCTGAATTATAGAGTGAGTACTGGGGTATATAATGGGACTACGACTTTGATTTTCTACTACATATACTATTTATCGCTGATTTCTTTTCCATGGAATTTATAAAATGGAGGGATCCCAGGTGCTTTTGCTATTTGATTTTCCATTCGATTCCTAGACACCAAAAAATGGCTCTAGGATCTACATTCCAGAAGTTTTTAACTTCAATCCCCTCCCAGAAAAAAAAAAAGAAAAATAAGAAAAGAAAAAGAAAGAACACACCTGCATTTTCTATGAAAAAAATCATTCATATTTGTATTATTTATATAATTTTTAAAAAGTCAATCCCTTTCCGACCTAATACTAGCATATTAATCTCAGTGTGGTTAATAGGGATATTTTATCTGTTCAGTTGTTTGAATCAAGCATAGTTGATTTCCATTTATCTGTTTTGGGGTTCTGCCACTCACAAAGATATGACAAGATGGAGTGAAATACTAATACAAAAAAGGAAAATTCACAGGTGTGAACCTGGTTTTTTTTTAGGGTCACACGGGTGGCATATGGAGGTTCCCATGCTAGGGGTCAAATTGGAGCTGTAGCCACCAGCCTATGCCACAGCCACAGCAACACAGGATCTGAGCCACATCTAACCTACACCACAACTTATGGCAATGCCAGATCTTTAACCCACTGAGTGAGGCCAGGTATCAAACCCACATCCTTGTGGATGCTAGTTGGGTTTGTTAACCACTGAGCCAAAAGAGGAACTCCTGAACCTGCTTTTAAATAGTCATTTTCCCAGGTTTCCCAAGTATATTAATAATCATTTTCTTTACTTTCCCACTGCACTCTTCACCCTTCCTCCTTCCTCATAACTAACTGCCTCTTCTCATCCTTATCCACATGATGCAAGCAGTTCACATATTTAGAACATTTTTCTTCTCTAAACATTACAGGTAGTCTGGATATGGTGTGGCTATTGGTAATTAGTTCTCTACAGGGAGATCTGGTGCTCTTCCATCTGAAAGGATAAATTTTCACACACTCTTATATATGTCATAATAGAAAGCCAATGCTCTTATAGGCTTCCTTGGTCTCTAAAGCAAATGAATCTATTTCCAATCAGCAATATAGAATAATAGCCTGTCAACCCTCATTTTTTCTTTAAGTATGGCCTCCAAATTACATGCCATACAGTTTAGACAAGTAATTTTCAGGGAAGTTACAGAGAGGTAAAATTCAGTCTCACCTTTCCTCTAGAGACTTGTAGTGGTCATTTATTATTTGCTTCCTTGCTTCCATTTCCCCATTCTAACAGGACTTGAATTTCTCAATCATAAAATTTGGGTGGAATTGACTCCATTTCCAGATACATCTTCAAGGAGACCTTAATTGACTTAAGCCAATTAGTGTATCCTATCCCTCTGGAAACAATATTTTTGGCCTGGAGATGAACATATAAAAAATTGAACTATTTTTATTTGAAGAAACACTTGCTGAGAGTTTCTGAAAAATAAAAATTCCTTTCACTTCAATGGAAGATACATAAAAAGAAGTTCTCTCACATGCTAAATATGAACAAAGAAGCTTATAAACCCAGGAGCTAGAGGCAGCCATCTTTAGATTTAGAATGAGTCAGTTTTAGAATGAAGGTGACATCATGGAAAGAAAAGTAGAGTCAGAAATAAAATGGATAGCCTTTTTTTGTTGACCTGCTAGATCAACCCTTTCCTGAAGCAAAACCTGCCACTAATATTTAAGTTATATGTGTAAATAATGTATCTTTATTTTTAAACCAGTGAGAACTATGCTGTTCTTGTTGTTTTTACTTCCAACTGAAAGAGTACTCTAAGGTGAATCATGAAAAAAACTTGAAACAGAAACAGAGTAACTATATAAGCTTTGCTTCTATAAAATCACCTTCACTAAGATTAATTTTAATGTTATGAATACAACTCTTATCAAGGATTTTTATTTTTTTAAATACAGTAATATGAAGATAATTCTATTACTATAAAAATATCCCAAGACATTGGTTATTGTTATTCATTCATTTTTATATTGGGTCCCACATGAGGATTCTTTTAGAATTTAACATCACAATAATCCATTTTTTTCTTGAAACATTGCTACATAATCTCTTAACTCATAATCTGAACTATGTCATTCATCAAATTTCTCTTTGAATACTGACTAATAAGATCTGAGACAAATAAGAGTAATAATATAGCATCTTAAAAGTATTCCCTGCTTCCAACTTTGATCCACGTTAATGTATATCTGACACAGCAGCCAGAGTTGTCTTTTTAAAATGTAATTCAAGGAGCTCCTGTTGTTGGGCAGCAGAAACGAATCTGAGTAGGAACCATGACATTGCAGGTTCAATCCTTGGCCTTGCTCAGTGGGTTAAGGATGAGCTATGGTGTAGGCCACAGACATGGCTTGGATCTGGTGTTGCTGTGGCTGTGATGTAGGCCTGCGTCTACAGCTTCGATTAGACCCCTAGCCTGGGGTATGCCACAGGTGCGGCCCTAAAAAGGACAAAAGGACAAAAAATAAATAAATAATTAAATAAATGAAATAAAATGTAATTCACAAAAAAAAAAGGAGTTCCCATCGTGGCTCAGTGGTTAATGAATCCAACTAGGAACCATGAGGACAAGGGTTCGATCCCTGGCCTCACTCATTGGGTTAAGGATCTGGCGTTGCCTTGAGCTGTGGTGTAGGTCAGAAATGTGGCTCAGATCCCACGTTGCTGTGGCTCTGGCATAGGCTGGTTGCTACAGCTCTGATTTGACCCCTAGCCTAGGAACCTCAATATGCTGTGGGTGTGGCTCTAGAAAAGACAAAAAGAGAAAAAATTTAAAAATTTAAAAATAATAAAATGTAATTCAGATCATGTCACCTCTCTTTGCAGAGCTCTCCAGTGGAGGGTAAATTTGTGCTTAGTGTGCAAAAAACAAAGCAAAACAAAGAAACAAACAAACAAAAACCTCAAGGGGATATTGCTCCTATCTAATACTGAGAAAAGACTGAATAATTACAAAATAATAGTATCTCTTGAGCTCATCAGAAAGCTGAAGTCTTAAGGCAGGAGACTGTAGAAAATACCCTTTCTGTGTACAGGAGGTAATAGGATTCCATTTGGGAACAGTATAAAACAGCATCTCCTTCCTTGGACCTTCTCTTATATGATGCAAAATCCCTAAGCCACTTGGGAGAGGCAGAAAAACACTCCTGTTCCCAGAGTTCAAGCAAAGATCAATTGCTTTAGGAGAAAGGTAGACACTATCCACTTTCTCTGAGGAAATGTAGGAAATATTCCTACTTTAAGAACACAAGAAAAGTTATGCTATTTCTGGGAAATGAGAGAAACAAAAACTCTATGCTCCTGATGGAGAGATAGGGAACACTCTTGGATTCAGGATTTTATACCAATATAAGACAGAGGGGAAGAAATTCTTCCCCACTCCAAAACCTGCCATATGGAATGACAAGTTTTTAAAAATAAATTATCTGATGATTACAACTTCTGTGTTATCTCTGAATCACATTCTATTGTTTGCATTATTTCTTGAGAATAGGTTGGGTTTTTTTCATGTGTCTTACAATTTTTAATTTAATTATGGACACTGTATTTAGGAATAGTAAAGAGTGATATAAATAGCATTTATTCCCAGAAATGGACATGTCTTTTCTTCTGATAAGCTGTTAGGTTGAGTTGTATAGGGAAACAGCTCTGTGCTAGTACCTTAATGACCTTGCACTATTTGCATAGGCCATATATGGAATGATTGGCCAATGGGGAACTGCTGTATAGCACAGGGAATACTACCTACTCTTCTGTGATAATCTATATGAGAAAAGAATCTGAAAAAGGATGGATGTGTGTATATGTATAACTAAATCACTTTGTTGTACAGCAGAAATTACCACAACATTGCAAAACAACTATACTTCAATAAAAATTTTAAAAATGTATCAATAAATAAAGTAGAAATTGAGATATTTTCAGACAAAAGCTGAGCAGTCTGTCACTAGTAGACCTGCTCTAAAAAATGCTAAAAAGAGGGAGTTCCCGTCGTGGCGCAGTGGTTAACGAATCTGACTAGGAACCATGAGGTTGAGGGTTCGAGCCCTGCCCTTGCTCAGTGGGTTAATGATCCGGCATTGCCGTGAGCTGTGGTGTAGGTTGCAGACGCGGCTCGGATCCCACGTTGCTGTGGCTCTGGCGTAGGCCAGTGGCTACAGCTCTGATTCAACTCCTAGCCTGGGAACCTCCATATGCCTTGGGATCGGCCCAAGAAATAGCAAAAAGACAAAAAAAAAAAAAAAAAAAAAAGCTAAAAAGAGACCTCCAGACTTATATGAAAGGACATTAGACATTAACCAAAGACATATGAAAAACTGCAGTAGTAAAGGTACCTGCACAATTAAATATAAAAGCTAGTAATACTGCATATTTGGTTAGTATTCTTTAATTTTCCTATATGATTTAAAAGGCAAATGCATAAAACAATAATTATAAAGCTATGCTAATAAGTATGCAATGTATAAAGATGTAGTATGTGACAGTAACAACATAAAGGGAGGTAAGGAGGTGTAAAAGAGTAGATGTATATTTTTGAATCAAAACTGGTATCAATTCAAGTTTTATTGTTATAAATCTAAGATGTTAATTGTAATACATAGGGTAGCCACTAAGGAAACAAACCAAAAAGAAATACAGAAAAAGAAAGTAGATGAAATCAAAATAGTACACTAGAAAAAGTTAATCACAAAATAAGTCAGTAATAGAGAAACTGAAGAACAAAAATGTATATGACATATAGAAAAAATAGTAAAATTATGGAAGTATGTCTTTCCTTAATAATTACTTTAAATGCAAAAGGATAAAATATTCCACTTAAAAGGCATAAATTGGCAGAATGGATGAAAAACATGATCTAACCATATGTTACATCCAAGAAACTCACTCTAGACCCAAAGACACAAATAGATTGAAAGTGAAAGGAGGGGCAAAATATATGCAAACAGTAATCAAAAGAGAGCTGGGGAGGCTTTAATAATATCAGACAAAATAAATTTTCAGTCAAAACTATTATGAAAAACAAAAAAGTCCATTATATACTGATAAAAGATTCAATCTACCAAGAAAATATGGCAATTATAAACACATATGCACCAAAGAACAAGGATATAAAAATGACAAAAACTAACAGAATTGAAGGGAGCTATATAGTTCAACAATGCTAGTTAGAGAATTCAGTACTCCACTCTCAATAATGGACAGAACAACTACATAGAAGATTAGGAAATAAGAACTTATACAACACTACAAACCAATTAGACAGACATACATAGCATATTCTACCCAACAACAGTAAAATATACATTTTCTCAAGTGTACATGGGCCATTTTCTGTTATGGACCATCTTTTAGGCCACAAAACAAGACTTAATAAATTTTAAAAGTCTGAAATCATACAAAGTATTTTCGCTGACCACATTGGAATGAAACTAAAATTCAATAACAGAACGAAAACTGGACATTCACAAATACATGGAAATTAAACACCACACTCTTAAACAATGAATGGGTCAAGGATGTTACAAGTGAAATTAGAAAATACATTGAGATGAATAAAAACAAAAGAATAGCATATAAAATCCAATGGGATTCAGCAAAAGTAATTCTCAGAGTAAAATTTATAGCTCTAATGCTCACATTAAAGGAGAGGAAAGATCTCAACTTTACACCTTAAAGACCTATAAAAATAAGTGCAAACTAAACCCAAACCTTGAAGAAGTAGAAAATCATAAAGATTAGAGTGAAGATAAATGATATAGAGAATAGAAAAAAAAAAAAACCAATAGGCTCAACAAAACCAAAACTTGGTTCTTTGAAGAGATCAATATAATTGGCAGACACTTAACTAGACTAAGAAAAAAAAAAAAGGATAGGAATTAGTAAAATAAAAAATGAAAGAAATAAAAAACAATAAAAGACTACTAAGAACAAATATATGTCAAGCAGATAATAAAGATGAATTGGATAAATTCTTAGGAACACTCAAATTACCTAAATAATTCAAGAAAATATAAAAATATAAAACCCTACACTCTTATTGATACAAACCTATAACAAGTAAAGAGAATAAATCTGTAATCAAAAATCTCCAAAGAAAAGCCCTGGACCAGATGGCTTCATTGACAAATTCTACCAAACTTTTAAAGAAGAATTAATACTAATCTTCACAAACTCTTTAAAAAACCAGAAGAGGAGGAAAGCTTCCTAATTCATTCTATGAGACTATTATTAACATGATATCAAAGCCAGAAAAAGATAACACAAAAAGAAGAAAATTACAGGCCAATATCCCTTAAAAATACAGATGCAAAATCGTCAACAAAATACTAGCAAACCAAACCATGAACAAGGAGGATTTATTCCAGGAAGCAAGGGTGCTTCGACATAAGGAAATCAATTAATATAATATACCAAATAATAAACAAAAGCCAAAAAAAAGAATTATCATCTCAGTTAATATAGTAGAGGCATTTAAAAAAAAATCCAACATTGTTTCATAGTAGGAGCTCTCAGAAACCAGTAATAAAAAGGAACTACCTCAACATGACAAATGACATTTTATGGAAAAATCACAAGTAACAACATACTCAATGATAAAAGATTGAAAGATTTCTCCTTAAGATCAGGGGCAAGATATGGATGACCACTTTTACCAGTACTATTCATCATTGTACTGGAAGTTTTAGAGCAATTAGAGACAAGGGAAAAATAATAAAATGTAAAAATGAATAAGTAAAACTATATAGGCCCAAATGACATGATTGTTAACATAGAAAATCCCAAATAATCAACACTAGAGCTAATAAACTAATTGCACAAATTTGCAAGTTCCAAAATCAATACCTCCAAATCAGTTTTGTATCAATGAACAATCTTAAAATGCAATTAAGAAAGCAATATCAGGAGTTCCCATTGTGGCGCAGTGGTTAGCGAATCCGACTAGGAACCATGAAGTTGCGGGTTCGATCCCTGCCCTTGCTCAGTGGGTTAACGATCCGGCGTTGTCGTGAGCTGTGGTGTAGGTCGCAGACGCGGCTTGGATCCCGCGTTGCTGTGGCTCTGGCGTAGGCCAGTGGCTACAGCTCTGACTCGACCCTAGCCTGGGAACCTCCATATACCGCGGGAGCAGCCCAAGAAATGGCAAAAAGACAAAAAAAAAAAAAAAAAAGAAAGCAATATCATTTATTTATTTACTATTATTTGTTTTAGGGCCACACCCATGGCATATGGAGGTTCCCAGGCTAAGGGTCTAATCAGAGTTGCAGCTGCCAACCTATACCACAGCTACAGCAACACCAGATCCGAGGTGCATCTGCAACCTATACCACAGCTCTGGCAACAACAGATCCTTAACCCACTGAGCGAGTCCAGAGATCAAACCCGCAATCTCATGATTCCTAGTCAGATTTGTTTCTGCTACACAATAATGGGAACTCCTAATTTCATTTATTATAACATCTAAAAGAATAAAATGCCTAAGAACAAATTTGACCATAGAGGTAAAAGATGTACATGGAAGCTACAAAACATGACTGAAAGAAATTAAAGAAAACCTAGTTATATGGAAGATAACCTATGTTCAGAGGTTGGGAAACTTAACATTGTTAAGATTTTGCTACTATCCAAATTGATCTACAGATTGAATACCATCCTTATCAAAATTCTAACAAACATTTTCCAGAAAATGAAAAGGTCATCCTAACCAGAACAATTTGCAAAAAGAAAAAAACATTATAGAGGACTCAAACTTTCTGATTTAAAAATTTACTACAAAGCTGCAGTAATCAAAATTGTGTTGTGCTAGCATAAGGATACAAATCATTGGAATATATTTGAGAGTCAAAAAACTCCATATTTATATGGCCAATTTTTAAAAAATTTTATTGAAGTGTAATTAATTTATAATGTTAATTTCTGCTATACAGCAAAGTGATTCAGTTACATAATATACATGTAATTTTTCATATTCATTCCTATTATAGTTTATCACAGGATACTGAATATACCCTTATTTACCCATCCTATATATAATAGTTTGCATCTGTTAATACCAAACTCCCAATTCTTCCCTCCCCACCACACTTCCCCCTTGGCAACCATATGTCTCTTCACTATATCTGTGACTTTGTTTCATAGATATGTTGATTTCTGTTGTATTTTAGATTCAATATATAAGTGATATCATATGGTATATGTCTTTCTCTTTCTTATTTACTTTGCTTAGTATGATAATCTCTAGATCCATCCATGTTTCTGCAAATGACATTATTTCATTATTTTTATGGCTGAAAAATCTTCCATTGTATATACATATCTTTTTTATCCATTCATCTGTTAATGGACATTTAGGTTGATTTCCTGCCTTGGCTATTGTAAATAGTGGAGCTATGAACATAGGGGTGCAAATAGCTTTTTGAATTAGAGTTTTCTCTGGATAAATGCCCAGGGGTGGGATTGCTGGATCATATGGCAACTTTATTTTCAGGTTTTTGAGGAACCTCCATACTGTTTTTCAATAGTGCCTGCACGAATTTACATTCCCACCAACAGTGTAGGAGGGTTCCATTTTCTCCATATTCCCTCCAGCATCTGCTTTTTAATGATGGCCATTCTTATTGGTGTGAGGTGTTACTTCATTGTAGTTTTGATTTGCATTTATGTAATAATTAGCAATGATGAAATCTTTTAACATGCCTATTATATGGCCAATTGATTTTTGATGGGGTGCCAAGTGGAGAAAGAATGGTCTTTTCAACAAACAATGCTAGGACAACTAGATTTCCACAAGCATATAAGTAAATACACAATATAAAAAAATTAACTCAAGATGGGCCAAAATTCATAAATATAAGAATTAATCCATAAAATTCTTAGAGAAAACATAGGAGTAAATATTCATGACCTTGGATTCTTAGCTTATGACACTAAAAGCATGAGAAACAAAATAGTTAAATTAGTCATCATAAAAATTTAAAACTTTTTCAAATGAAGGATATTATTGGGAAAGTGAAAATAAACCTATAGAATGGAAGAACTATTTGCTAATGCTATATTCGATAAATGTTTGCTATTGAGAAGACATAAAGAATCCTTAACAATTGAACAACAAAATGATAAAGAATCCAATTAAAAAACTGGTCAAAGGACCTGAATAGATATTTCTCCCAAAAATACATCCAAATGTACAAGAAGCACATGAAAAGCTGTAAAACATCATTAGTCTTTAGGTAAAGACAAATAAAAAACACAATAAGATACCACAACACACTGAATAATATGGCTATACTAAAAAGAAAACAAAAAAATAATAAGTGCTGGTGAGGAAGTAAAACACTTATACATCACTACTGCAAATGGAAAAAAAACAAGCACTATGAAACATGTTGATGATTCCTTATAAGGTTAAACATAGAATTAATCACATGAGTTAGCATTTCCATTCCTAAATATATAATCCAAAATAATTCAAACAGGACATCAAAGTGGTATGTTTATGCCAATGTGCATTGCAGCATTATTCACAATAGTCAAAAGTTTGGAAGAATCCAAATGTGCAAACGAATGGATTAACAAAAATGTTGTATTTACATACAATGAGAAGGTTATTCAGCCATAGAAAGAAATCAAGTTCTAATATAAGCTATAACATGGCTGAACCTTGAAAACAATATGCTAAATGAAATTAGTCAGGTTACAAAAGGAAAAAAATATTGTATGATTCCACTTTCATGAAATGTCTGGGATCATTAAATTCATAGAGAAAGAAGGTAGATTTGAGTTTACTAGGAGCTAGGAAGGAAGGGGGTAGAGAATGGATAGTTAATGCTTAATTGGTACAGATTTTCTGTTTGGGAGGATAATTATTTTTGGAAGATAGCGAGAAAGATGCTAAACACTTAGAAACTAAACTACATGCTTCTAAATAATCCAAGTTTCAAAAAGGAAGTCTTAAGAAAAGTAAAAAAATATATATATATTGAACTAAATGAAAATAAATATACAACAAAGCAAATTTGGGGGGGAACAGCTGAAGCAAGACTGAGAGGAAATTTTATAAAGTGAAATTCATACATTAGAAAAAATGGGAAAAAAATAAATAGTATAGTAATATAATCCCTCCTGAGGGACCTAAAAAAAAAAAAAGAAGAAGAGCAAAATAATATCAAAGCAATTAGAATGAAGGAAATAATAAAGAGTAGAATCAATGAAATTAAAAGGAGGAAAGCAATAGAGAAAGAAAGTCAACATGACAAAAAGCTGGTTCTTTGAAAAGATCAATAAAACTGACAAAGCTCTAGCGAGAATGACAAAGATAAAATAACCCATAGTCAAAGTGGAAATACAAGAGATGCTAAAATATATTTGGAATTAAACGGAAACAAAATCACAACATATGAAAATGTGTGGGACACAGCTAAGGTAGTGCTAAAAATGAAACTTAGAGAATTAAATACTTGTGTTAGTAAAGAAGAAAGGCCTAAAATGAATAAGCTAATGTTCTTAAGAAATTAGGAAAAGAACAATGCAACACAAGTTACGCTGAATGAAGAAATTAAGAAGCCAAGGGAAGAAATCAGTAAAATTTAAAATAGAGAAAATCAATGAAATTAAATGGTGATTATTCTAAAAGATAAAAAAATGAATACCTTTAATCAAATTGATATAGGCAAAAGAAGGAACAAAGATAAATTACCAATATTAGAAATGAAATAGAGATCACTATACATTACCCCTGAACTAAAAGTATAATAAGTAAATGTTAAGAAAAATTTTATGCCAATGAAATTAATAATTTAAATAAAATGGATATAATCTTTGAAAGTCACAAATTATCATAAAATCAGCGAAGAGGAAATCGATTACCTGAACAAATCTATTTGGTAAATAAATCAAATATTAAAATATTTTGCACAGAGAAAAGTGCAAATGACTTCATTGGCAAATTTTATTAGACATTACAGGAAAAACTATCACCAGTATTAAAAGAACTCTTTTACAAAATAGAGAAAGAGGATATTTCCAAATCATTTTATAAGTCCAAAACTACTCTAACATCAAATGTGACAAAGATATTACAAGAAAAGTTAGCTAGAGACCAATATTCCTTATGAACTTTACCATAAAAATCCTTAAAAATATATTAGCAAATCAAATCCAGAAATATATAAGAAGGATAATACTTTCTTACATATGACCAAGAAGTCATATTATTTATACTCTTTCTTGTTTTACTGCACTTTATGTTATTGTACTTCACGGATACTCTGGGTTTTCTGGAGCTTTTTGGGGGAGGGGGAGGGGTTGTTTGTTTTTACAAACTGAAGGTTTGTGGCAACCCTGCCTTGAGTAAGTCTATCAGCATTTAACCACTTCATGTCTCTGTGGCACATTTTGATAATTCTCACAATATGTCAAATTTATTATTATTATTATTATTATTATTATTATTATTGTATTTGTTGTGGTGATATGTGATGAGTAACCTTTGGTGTTCATACTGTACCTGTTTGGGGGTACCACGAACTGTACCCATATAAGACATCAAACTTAATCAACGAATGTTCATGTGTTGTTCTGACTGTTCTTCCCCTCAGCTGTTCTCTCTCTCTTCTTGGGCCTCTTTATTCCCTGAGACACAACAATACTGAAATTAGGGTAATTAATAATGTTACAATGGCCTCTAACTGTTCAAGTGAAAGAAAGAGTTTCACAACTCTCACTTTAAATTAAAAGCTGGAAATGATTAGGCTTAGTGAGAAAGCCTGTCAAAAGCTGACAAAAACCAAAAGCTAGGCCTCTTCCCTCAGCCAAACTGGGAGTGCAAAGGAAAAGTTCTTAAAGTAAATTAAAAGTTGTACTCCAATGAATACATAAAGGATAAGAAAGCAAAACAGTCATATTGCTGGTATGAAGTTTTAGTGGTCTGGATAGAAGATCAAACCAGCCACAACACTCCCTTAAGGCAAATTATAATCCAGAGCAAGACCATAATTCTCTTTAATCCTATGAAGGCTGAGAAGTATGAGGAAACTGCAGAAGAAAAATCTGAAGATATCAGAGGTTGTTTCATGAGATTTTAGGAAAGAAGCCACCTCCATAACATAAAAGTACAAGGTGAAACAGCAAGGACTGATGTGGAAGCTGCAGTTAAGTTATTCAGACCACTTACTTAAGATAATGAATAAAGATGGCTCCAATGAACAATAGATTTTCATTGTAGATGAAACAGCCTTCTATTAGAAGAAAAAATGCTATCTTGGACCCTCATAGCTTAGAGAGGAGAAGTCAATGCCTGACTTTAAAGCTTCAAAGGGTAGGCTGACTCTTTTGTTAGGTGCTAATGTAGCTGGTGACATGAAGATGAAGCCAATACTCATTTACCACTCTGAATCCTAGCGCCCTTCAGAATTACACTAAATCTACTCTGCCTGTGCTCTATAAATCGAAAAACAAAGCCTGGTTGACAGCACATCTGTTTACAATATGGTTTATTGAATATTTTAAGCCCACCAGTGAGACATGCTGCTCAGAAAAAAAGATTCCTTTCAAAATATTCTGGCTCACTGACAATGCACGTCACCTGAGAACATGGATAGAGATGTATATTAAGATTAATGTGTTCATGCCTGCTAATGCAACATCCATTCTGCAACCCATAGATCAAGGAGTCATTTCAACTGTCAAGTTTTATGATTGAAGAAATGCATTTCATGAGGCTACAGCTGTCATAGTTAGTGATCACTCTGAATGACCTGGGAAAAGTAAATTGAAACCTTCTGGAAAGGATCATCATTCAAGAGGCCATAAAGAAATTCATGATTCAAAATATCAACAAACAAGAAGTGCTGGAGAGGGGGTGGAGAAAAAGGAACCCTAGTACACTGTTGGTGGGATTGTAAATTGGTGCAACCACTCTGGAAAGCAGTATGGAGATTCCTCAGAAAACTAAACATAGAACTACCATGTGATCCAGAAATCCCACTCCTGGGCATCTATCCAGAGAAAACCATGACTCGCAAAGACACATGCACTCCGATGTTCACTGTAGCCCTATTTGCAATAGCCAAGACATGGAAACAACCTAAATGTCCATTGACAGAGGAGTGGATCAAGAAGAGGTGGTACATATACACAATGGAATATTACTCAGGCATTAAAAAGAATGAAATAACGGCATTTTTAGCAACATGGATGGACCTAGAAATTACCATGCTAAGTGAAGTCAGCCATACAATGAGATACCAACATAAAATGCTTTCACTGACATGTGGAATCTGAAAAGAAGACAGACTGACCTTTGCAGAACAGATGCTGACTCACAGACATTGAAAAACTTATGGTTTCCGGAGGAGACAGTTTGGGGGGGTGGGGGGATGCGCTTGGGCTGTGGGATGGAAATCCTGTGAAATTAGATTGTGATGATCATTATACAACTACAGATGTGATAAATTCATTTGAGTAATAAAAAAAAATTGGATTAGCAGTGGTATCCTGCTGTGAATTACTGAGAACTCTGTCTAGACACTTATGATGGAACATGTAATGTGAGAAAAAAGAACATATACATTCTTTCTGTAGAAGGTGTGGAGAAAAGGGACCCTACCTCACTGCTGGTGGGAATGTAATTTGGTACCATCACTATGGAGAACTGCATGGAGGTACCTCAGAAAACTAAATACAGAACTACCATATGATCCAGCAATCTCAGTCCTGTGTATATATCCAGAAAAACATTTATTAAAAAAGATACAGGAGGGAATTCCCATCGTGGCGCAGTGGTTAACGAATCCGACTAGAAACCATGAGGTTGCGGATTCAGTCCCTGCTCTTGCTTAGTGGGTTAACGATCCGGTGTTGCCGTGAGCTGTGGTGTAGGTTGCAGACACGGCTTGGATCCCCAGTTCCTGTGGCTGTGGCGTAGGCCAGCGGCTACAGCTCCGATTTGACCCCTAGCCTGGGAACCTCCATATGCTGAGGGAGCGGCCGAAAGAAATAGCAAAAAGCCAAAAAAAATAAATAAATAAAATAAAATAAAATTTGGATTCAACTGAATTTCACTGTAAATAATTAAAAAAAAAAGATACAGGAGTTCCCAACATGGCTCAGTGGTAACAAACCTGACTAGCATCTATGAGGATGTGTGTTCAATCCCTGGCCTTGCTCAGTGGGTCAGGGATCCATCATTGCTGTGAGCTGTGGTGTAGGTCACAGATGTGGCTTGGATCCTGCATTGCTGTGGCTGTGGCTCCAATTCAAACCCTACCCTGGGAACTTGCATATGCTGCACCTGCATCCCTGAAAGGCAAAAAAAAAAAAAAAAAAAAAAAAAAACAAGCACCTCTATGTTCATTACAGCATGGTTCACCATAGCCAAGACATGGAAACAACCTAAATGTCCATCGACAGAGGAGTGGATCAAGAAGAGGTGGTACATATACACAATGGAATATTTCTCAGCCATTAAAAGGAAAGAAATAATGGCATTTGCAGCAACATGGATGGACCTAGAAATTATCATGCTAAGTAAAGTCAGAGAGAGAAAGACAAATACCATATGGTACAACTTATATGTGGAATCTAAAATATATCACAGATGATCCTATCTACAAAACAGAATCATATCACAGACCTGCAAAGCAGACTTGTGGTAGCCAGAGCAGAGCAGGAAGGGAGTGGGATGGACAGGGAGTTTGGGGTTGGTAGATGCAATCTATTACATTTAGAATGGATAAGCAAAGGGGTCATATTGTACAGCACAGGGAACTACCTCCAATCTCTTCCATTAGAACATGATAGAAAATAGTATAAAAAAAAAGAATGTATATACATGTATGACTGGTTCACTTTACTGTATAGCAGAGATTGAAGGGACATTGTAAATCAACTATACTTTAATAATTTTTTTAAATTGAAAAAATAAAAATTAAAAAAGAATTGGAACCTCAAGATGTAACTGAATTGTTGCAGTAAAACTTGAATGGATGAGGAATTGCTCCTTATGAATGACCAAAGTTGTTCCTTGAGATGGAATCTACTCCTAGTAAAGACTGCTGAAACAACAACAAAAGATTTAGAATATTACATAAACTTAGTTCATAAAGCAGCAGAAAGTCTTAAGAGGACTGACTCTAATTTTAAAAGCAGTTTTACTATGGGTAAAATACTATCAAGTAGGACTGCATGCTACAGATGAAATGTGGTGCAGGGAAGTGTAACTCGATATGGCAAACTACTGCTATCTTATTTTAAGAAATTGCCACAGCCATCCCAACCTTCAGTAACTACCACACTGATCAGTCTGCAACCACCCACAATGGGGCAAGGCCCTCTATCAGCAAAAAGATTATGATTTGCTGAAGGCTCAGGTGATGGTTAGCATTTTCAGTAATAAAATATTTTTAAATTAAGGTATGTATGTTGTTAAGACATAATGGTATCACACACTTAATATACTTAAGGATAGTGTAAACATAATGTTTATAGTACTGGCAAAGGAAAAAATGTGTAATTCACTTTATTGTGATATTTGATTTATTGCAGCTGTCTGGAATTAAACCAACAGTATCACCAAGGTATGGCTATATACAGAAATAACCAAGTAGGGTGTATAACAGGAACGTTAGGTTATATTAACACTGGAAAATCAACCAATATGATTCAGAATATCAACAAAAAATTATATATGAGAATTTCAATAGGTGTAGAAAAGTATTTGACAAAATTGAACATCTGTTAAAAAATTCTCAGAAAACTAGGAATGTATAGAAATTTTCTCAACTTGAAAAAAGGCGTGTATAAAATATCAATGGCCTATGTTGAACTGTATGTAAAAAGACTGAGTGTTTTCCCTTCAGATCAGAAACAAGACAGTGATGTTCACTCTCACCACTTGTACTTGACATTTTACTCTAAGTCCTAGCCAGTGCAATCAGCTAGAAAAAAATAATATAAAAGGCATCTAGATTGAAAAGAAGAAATTAAACCTCCTTTATTCTCAGATGACATGATTGTCTATTTAGAAAATTACCAAGAGCCTTCCAACAAAAGCTATTATATCTGAGAGGAAAGCTTTTGAACCTCACAGGATACAAGGTCAATACAGCAAAATCAATTCAAATTCTCTATACCAGAAAGGAAACTGTCATATTAAAATGAAGGAAACAGTACCATTTATAACAGTATCAAAATATGAAATACTTATAAATAAATAAATACTCACAAATACTCCAGCAAAGTAAGTGCAATGTTTGTATGCTAAAAGGTCAAAAATATTTTTTTGAGAAATTTAGAAAGTGGGGCTATATACTGTAGTCATAGATTAGAAAAAAAAATGTTAAGATGTCAATTCTCCTCAAATGGATATATAGAATCAAGGTATTCTCAATTAAAACTCCAATAGGCCCTTTTCCATAAAACATTATGGCACTAATTATAAACCATGTATGGAAAATCAAAGAACTTGCAATAGCCCAAACAGATTTGAAAAACAACTAATTCAAGAATGCTAACCACTAAATTTCAAGACTTACAAGTCTATAGTTAGCAAGTCCATGTGAAATTAATATAAGCATAGACATATGGATCTATGGAACAAGATATGAAATCTAGAAAGAGATCTACACGTATATATGTTCAATTGATTTTTTGACAATTGTGCCAAGATAATTCACTTGAGAAAGGATAGCACTTTTAAAAAACGTCATTGGAGGGAGTTCCCATCGTGGCTCAGTGGTTAACAAATCTGACTAGGAACCATGAGGTTGCAAGTTCGATCCCTGGCCTTGCTCCGTGGGTTAAGGATCCAGCGTTGCCGTGAGCTGTGGTGTAGGTTGCAGACGCGGCTTCGATTCCGCATTGCTGTGGATCTGGCGTAGGCTGGTGGCTATAGCTCCAATTAGACCCCTAGCCTGGGAACCTCAATATGCTGTGGGTGTGGCCCTAGAAAAGGCAATAAGACAAAAAAATTGCATTGGAAAATTTATGTATAAATAAATACAATCAAAATTTGATCAAAATATCTACAAAAAAGAATAAAAATATAACCTAACTATGAAACATAAAACTATAAATTTTCTAAAAGAAACCCTAGAAAAATATTTCTGACCTTGACTATGCAAATATTTCATAGACAATGCACAAGAAATACAAACTATAAGAAAAAGTGGTAAATTAAACAATCAAAATTAAAAACTGCTACTCTTCAAAAGAAAACTGTAGAAAATGAAAAGGTACATCACTAATTATTAGAGAAATGCAAATCAAAACCACGATGAGGTACCACCTTACACTGGCCAGAATGGCCATCATCAAAAAGTCTGCAAACAATAAATACTAGAGAGGGTGTGGAGAAAAGGGAACTATTACACTGTTGGTGGGAATGTAAATTGGTGCAACCTCTGTGGAAAGCAGTATGGAGATCCCTCAGAAAACTAAAAATAGGATTACTGTTTGATCTAGCAACCCCACTTCTAGGTATCTATCCAGAGAAAACCAAAATTCAAAAAGATACATGTACTCCAGTGTCATTGCAGAACTATATACAATAGCCAAGATATGGAAACAACCTAAATGCCCACTGACAGAGGAGTGGATTAAGAAGATGTGGTACATATACACAATGGAATATTACTCTATTACTCAGCCATTAAAAGGAAAGAAAATGGCATCTGCAGCAACATAGATGGACCCAAAAATTATCATGCTAAGTGAAGTCAGTCAATGAGACACCAACATCAAATGCTTTCACTGACATGTGGAATCTGAAAAAGGACAGACTGAACTTCTTTGCATAACAGATGCTGACTCACAGACTTTGAAAAACTTGCAGTTTCCAAATGATACTGGTTGGGGGGTGAGGGCTGGGGGGTGCAATGGGGGTATGGGATGTAAATGCTATTAAACTTGGTTGGGATGACATATATATATACATACATGTGCATCTATGGAATGATATATATATATATGTACAGATGGAACCATATAGCTCCATTCTGGAAAAGGTGAAATTATACAGACAGATACAAAATTAATATTTGTCAGGGAGTGGGAAATGGAGCTCCAGATTTCACTTAAAATAAAAGCCAATATCTTTACATTGGCCTACAAGGACTTATGCAATCTGACATTTTCATTAACTCTCTGACCTCATCTCCTACTCGTCTTTCATTATTTTATCTCAGTCATACTGGCTTCCTTAATATATCGCTCAAACACACTTAGTACATTGCCATTTTAGGGCTTTTCCATTGGCTATATCCTCTGCCTAAAACATTATTTTCCAGGATACCTGGTTGGTTTATTCTTTCAAATATTTACTCAGATCTCACCTTCTCAAGGAGGCTGACCCTGACCACCTGTTTAATAATGACTCCTCCTTTCGACACACTCCAGACACATGTTATCTTCTAACATATTAAATAACTACTTTTGATTATTATTGTTTCTCTCCTCCTCTAGAATGAATATCATGAGGACAGAGAACGCTGCATGATTTATCTACTCATTTATCCCAAGCACATAAAACAGTGGGAGTTTGGTGCATTGTAGACCGAGATACTTATTAAATGTCTGGATATTATATAATGAAAATGAATAATTGTATTAGTTGTAAGAAAATTATTGCTTCCTCTTCCTTTTCATGGCCAGGAATTTTTTATGATTTTTATTTTTTCTATTATACTTTGATTATAGTGTTCTGTCAATTTCTAATGTACAGCTAAGTGACCCAGTCATATATATATACATACATTTTTTCTCACATTATCATGCTCCATCATAAGTGGATAGACATAGTTCCCAGTGCTACACAGCAGGATCTCATTGCTTATCTACTCAGAATTCAGTAATTTTCATATATTAACTCCTGATGCCCAGTCCATCCTACTATCTCCCCCTTAGTAATCACAAATGTGTTCTCCAAGTCCATGAGTTCCTTTTCTGTGGAAAGGTTCATTTGTGCCATATATTAGATTTCAGATATAAGTGATATGATATGGTATTTGTCTTTCTCGTTCTGACTGACTTCACGCAGGATGAGAGTCTCTAGTTCCATCCACGTTGCTGCAAATGGCATTATTTGGTTCTTTTTTATGGATGAGTAGTATTCCATTGCATTTATACACAACATCTTCTTAATCCACTCATCTGTTGATGGACATTTAGGTTGATTCCATGTCTTGGCTATTGTGAATAGTGCTGCAAAGAACATAAAGGTGCATGCATCTTTCTCAATGAAAAAGTTTTGTCTGAATATATGTCCAAGAGTGTGATTGCTAGGTCATATGGTAGTTCTCTATTTAGTTTTCTGAGGTAAATCCATACTGTTTTCCATAGTGGCTGTACCAATTTACATTCCCACCAACAGTGAAGGGGGTTCCCTTTTCTCCACATCCCCTCCAGCAGCTGTTATTTGTTGACTTGTTAATGATGGCCACTCCGACTAGTGTGAGGTGATACCTCATTAGTAGTTTTGATTTGCATTTCTCTAATAATCAGTGATATTGAGCATTTTTTCATGTGCCTGTTGACCATCTGTATGTCTTCTTTAGAGAAATGTCTATTCAGGTCTTTGGCCCATGTTTCAATAGGGTTGTTGGGTTTTTTTTTGCTGTTGAGCTATATAAGTTGCTTGTATATTTTAGAGATTAAGCCCTTGTCAGTTGCATCATTTGAAACTATTTTCTCCCATTCTGTAAGATGTCTTTTTGGTTTCTTTGGCTGTGCAAAAGCCTGTCAGTTTGATTAGGTCCCACTGGTTTATTTTTTCTTTTATGTCTGTTGCCTTGGGAGACTGACCTGAGAAAACATTTGTAAGGTTGATGCAAGAGAATGTTTTGCCTATGTTCTCTTCCAGGAGATTGATGGTGTCTTGTCTTATCTTTAAGTCTTTAAGCCATTTTATTTTGGTGCATTTTTTAAAACATATAAAGCTTTGTGAGATGTTTATATGTTTTGGAGATTAATTCCTTGTTGGTCACTATGTTTGGAAATATTGTCTCCCATTCTGTGGATTGTTTTCTTGTTACGTTTTTGATTTCCTTAGCTGTGAAAAACCTTTAAAGTTTAACTAGGTTGTATTGGTTTATTTTTGGTTTTATTTTGATTTCTCCAAGAGGTGGATCCAGAAAGATATTGTTAAGATTCATATCAATGAATATTCATGCCTCTAAGAGTTTTATAGTTCAGCCTCAGGTCTTAAATCCATTTTTAATTTATTTTTGTATATGGTATGAGAGAATGTTCTAATTTTATTCTTTTACATGTGGGTTTCCAGTTTTCCCAGCATCACTTATTGAAGAGGCTGTCTTTTCTCCAGTGTATATTCTTGCCTCCCTTGTTGTAGATTAATTGAACATAGGTGCATGGGTTTATTTCCGGGCTTTCTATTCCATTCCACTCATCTATATTGCTATTTTGTGATAGTACCATATGATTTTAATGACTGAAGCTCTGTAGTATAAAGAAGCCTGATTCCTCCAGCTCCATTTTTTCTTTCTCAACATTATGTTGCTCTAGTTATGTGAAAAATTTCACTAGTAATTTGCTAGGGATTGCACTGAATCTGTAGATTGCCTTGGATAGTAAAGTCATTTTGACAATATTGGTTCTTCCAATTCAAGAGCATGTTATATCTGTCCATCTGTGTTGTCTTCAATTTCTTTTATCAGCATCTTATGGTTTTTCAGAGTATAGGTCTTTTGCCTCTTTAGGTAGGTTATTCCTAGGTATTTTATTCTCTTTGATGCAGTGGTAAATGGGATTGTCTCCTTAATTTTTCTTTATGAACTTCCATTGTTAGGGTATAGGAATGCAAGGGATTTTGGGTATTAATTTTGTATCCTCCAACTTTACCAAATTCATTGATGAGTTCTAGTAGTTTTCTGGTAGCATCTTTAGGATTTTCCATGCATAGTATCATGTCATCTGCAAACAGTGAGTTTTTCTTCTTTTCCAATTTGGATTCATCTTATTTATTTTTATTCTCTGATTGCTGTGGCTAGAACTTCCACAACTATGTTAAGTAAAAGTGGTAAAAGTGGACATGCTTGTCTTGTTTCTGATCTTAGTGGAAATGCTTTATAATTAAGATTACATGTTTTCCTTTTTATATACTTTGCATTTTACAAGCTACATTAAATAGTATACATTAATTCCACCGCTTTTAGGTAGTTAGAGAAAGCAATTTTCTAATAACAGCCCAAAGCAAACCAAACTGAATAGGAATTCATGCAAAAAAGATTATTATTGAAGTTTTCATTTTTAATTGAAATGAGATTACTATAAAGGATTGCTGATGTTGCAGCACTATTCACAATAGCCAAGACATGGAAACAACCCAAATGTCCACTGATAGATGATTAGATCAGGAAAATGTGGTATACATACACAATGGAATACTACTCATCCATAAAAAAGAACCAAATAATGCCATTTGCAGCAACACGGATGGAACTAGAGACTCTCATCCTGAGTGAAGTGAGTAAGAAAGAGAAAGACAAATACCATATGATATCATCTATATCTGGAATCTAATATAGTGCACAAATGAACCTTTCCACCGAAAAGAAAATCATGGACTTGGAAAACAGACTTGTGGTTGCCAAGAGGGAGCAGGAGGAAGTGGGATGGATTGGGAGCTTGGGGTTAATAGATGCAAACTATTGCTTTTGGAATGGATTAGCAATGAGATCCTGCTGTGTAGCACTGGGAACTATGTCTAGTCACTTACGATGGAGCATGATAATGTGAGAAAAAAGAATGTACATGTATGTATAACTGGGTCACCATGCTATACAGTAGAAAAAAAAACTGTATTGGGGAAATAACAATAAAAAAATTTAAAAAAGAATTACTGATATGAATTATTTATACAAGCAACTACATTAACAGAAACATTGTATCAAATTCATGGACAGCAATAGTCTGACACATTTCTGTAATGGCTTGTCAACAAAATTACACTGTATCTGGTTCTGCATTCTGTATTTTTAAAAGTAATGACAAACTAGAAAGCACTCAGAAAAGCTTTACCTGAGTAGTTAGGATTCAATCTATTTCTTCTTCTTCTTTAGTTTAGTTAGGTAGGTAGGTAGGTAGTTACACAGTGTGTAAACTTGTTAAAAGAGCCAAATACCCTGGGGTGCCAATCAGGACAAAATTAAAACAGAAATTCATTTTCAAATATATGCAGACTGTCTTAGATAAGAGGTAGTTTTTGTAATCCCAAAACAAAAAGAAAAGCAAGATAAAACTGAAACTAAAATTAAGAAACAAATTTCACTAGAAATTCCTCTAAAGTTTGGCATAAAACTTTTGTACTCAGATCAGAACTATATCTGTTTTGTCAATGTGTAGTCCAGATGACAGGTTCATTTTGAGTCATTTCATTTGGATGACCTAAGAGCATTACTGAATACCAATGGATATTTTGACAATCATAGGATAGTAGGTTGTAGCCAAGTCAGCCATTGTGAGAACAGGAGCTCTCATGTCCTGACTAGGCTAAGACATGCATATTAATCATTAACTAAATTCCTAATATTTGCCATCTATACTTTAAAGATAGTACAAAGATATTACCTTGCTATTAAGTGTTGTACATATTTATCAATATTATAATGATATAGAGAAAACGAAATCCTTACACACTAGTGTTGGGAATGCAACTTGGTAGAGCCACTACTGAAAACAGTATCAAGGGTACTCAAAAAATTAAAAATAGAATTAGAGGAATTCTACTCCTGATATTTATCCAAAGAAAAGGAAAACACTAATTCAAAAGATATATGCACCTCAACATTCATCATGGCATTATTTACAATAGCCAAGTTATGGAAGCAATCTAAGTGTCCAACATGATGAATGGATAAAGAAGATCTACCTACCTACCTACCTATATGTGTGTGTGTGTGTGTGTGTGTGTGTGTGTGTGTGTGTGTGTGTGTGTATGAATATTACTGAGTCATAAAAAAGTGAAATCTTGCCATTTGCAATAACATGGATGGACCTAGAAATACACTTAGTGAAATGTCACAGATAGACAAAAATACTTTATGATATCACTTATATGGGGGATCTAAAAAATAACACCAATAAATTATATAGCAAAACAAATACAGACTTACAGATATAAAAAACAAACTAGTAGTTACCAGAGGGTAGAAGTAAAAGGAGAAGGGAAAGATAGGGGTATGAGATTAAGAGATACAAATTACTATACATAAAACAGGTGAGCAACAAGGATGTATGGTACAGTACAAGGAATTATAGCCATTATTTGTAACTACTTTTAATGGAACTGACTACATGGAATATAAAAAGTAAAATAAATGAACAAACATAACAAAATGGAAAAGGACTTACAGATACAAGAAAAGACGAGCGGTTGCCAGAGGGGAGGTTGGTGGAGGAATGAGCAAATAAGTGATGGATATTAAGAGGTAAAAACTATCAGTTAAAAAATAAAGGTCACAGCATGTAGTGTATAGCACAGGGAATATAGTCAATAATATTGTAATAACTTTGTATACTGCATAATCTATAAAAATATCAGTATATGACATAATTGAATCTAAGAAAATAAATCAACAATACTTCAATTAAAGAAGATTTACAAAAAAAAGATTTACATACAAATAAATAGTGCAGGGTACAAGGTAATGAAAACCATAAAAGAGGGGTAAATTAAGGGGTTTGGGGGCCTCAGAGGGAAATATTGCTTTTAGAAAGGAAAAATATGAAGAAAATTGTATTTTAATTAAGCCTAAAAAAAGGTATTTAGCATTCACATAAGGAAAGATAAGAGAAAAAGAGAGAAAGATATTTTAGGAGCGGGACAGTGGTGCTCCTGCATATATGCACACGCATATACACACACGACTGTTAAATCAAAAGCCAATTTGGTAACTGTAGTAGTGCTGCATGGCTGAAGTGAATAGCTGAAAGGAGTGTACTTAGGCGATAAGACCAAAAAGATAAGTTGAGAGTTGTTTGTGGGGAGGAGGAGCCTAGAATACCTTGCTAAACAAATTCAAAATTGTTTAGTACTGTGGAGCTTCTAAAGGATTATACAACTAGTGACAAAAGGATGACTCACCTCCCAGAAATGGCTTCACTACATGCCTCACAGGAGGGGTAGATGTGCAACTGTTTTTTCATAGGCTTCCAAGCACTTCTGATTGGCTGCAGTTCCTATACAAGTACATCCTTGATTTTTGAGAGAGCTCAGGGACTATCTAGAGTGTACTTAAGCTCTGTGCTGAGTTGAAATCTAGTTTGCTTCCCTCTCTCCAGACCCCAGCACTTTACTTGACATTGCCATATACAATGATTATTGAGTGGTATTTTATACTATTGTATGTTTGAGCTCAGGGAAAGGAAAATAACATCAGCATCAAATCAAATATGATGGGTAGAAAGGGAAATCTTCAGTCAAACAAAATAATTTACTATATGGTTTTGAATAATATACTTTGTCTTATTATCCATGTTTTTCCCCTTAATGAATATAGGTAGCTGATAGCTTGTCTATATTTCAATTCAGGACTGAAAATAAGGCTGACTTTACCTCAGTTATTAAACATGTAGTCAATTTCTGCTTAAATCAATTTCTATATTTGATATATGTCAATAAGACTCTTCACCAGAAGTGTTGGAATTGAATTAGTAATATATAGACAGGCTATGACACATCATCCACAGAGATAACGTAGGCAATAAATAATGGTAATATAATTACAAGGCAAGAAGAAGGTTGCTTACCTTTAACAAATACATACTGAGCACTTATCTCCCTGCCTAGCACAGATTGTCAGGTACGCAATCAATGGGATCTTGATAAATTGTCCATATAATCTGAAACCAGAACACTTATAAAGACAAAAAGGGGTTACTGTTAAATTCTAATGGAATAGCAAGTGGTAAACAAGAGTGTCTAAGAGAAACAAGAGAAAACTGAAATGTATGGTCATTCTAGATTTTTAAAGTATGGTGTATAGCTTGATGGAGATGTCACATCGAAAACTCTTAGTGTACAAAGTGGCATATGACCAAACCCAGGATGATGTGATTTGAAAAAAAAAAAGTTTTATGAAGTAACTGTAATCATTGAGAAAGTATGATTTGAAATTTGAACATATGAGAAACTTACAACTCGGCCTAGACATCAAAGTAAAGGAGAGGTGGAAGCTGGAAGAAGTCTGTAATTAAAAATGGAAAGGTAGAAGTGAAGTGGATGTGAGAAGGAGACTGAGGAAATATGGCTGACCTGAGTCTATGCTTATTCTAATGGAATGGATATCTGAATAGAATTTTTTAAAGGATGACTCCATTGACTACCACTGGCTCTCCTTGAAAAGCAGTCTTAAAAGATAGTACTCCTTCTCCTGTAAGAAGTGATTTCCCTCTTCAGAAAACCAACTCCAATTATGGATTTCATGCATGTCAGGCTCAATAGGCAGGGATGTGATTACATCAGAAAGTGGTATGCAGTGTGTTCACTTTAAAATTACTAGGAGAATAAGAGTTTGCAATCTTTATGTAAAGCAGTAAGCTGTTCTGCCTCTATCATTCCCTCTTAGCATGGCCGGAAAAGTGCAAAGCTCATCCCTCTGGAAAGAAAAAGACTGATGAAATATTAATAAAGATTACTAACAAAGTAAGCACTATGACTAAGATTGTAGAGAGCCATGGGATTTAGATGGTGAACAAATTTTTTCAGCAACAGGGCAAGTTATTCAAATGTTTTAAAGCAGATAATACCATCTCTATAAACTGCAGGGGGCCTTTGTGGGAGTGTAGGGGTAGGGGACATTTGAAAGAAGGGAGTTATTTATTAGGATTAAGTAATAGGCAAAAAGGAAGAGGAATTCCAATTAAAAACTCACAGCACATCCATACAGTAGCATGGAGGCCTTCGTTTTCTCTCCAAAATTCTTACGTTTCTCGCACCTTGCTTTTTTTACCATCACAGGAATTAATTTAAATTATACATGTTCCTCAGCACAAATTTGCAGTGCTGAGGCTTTTAGATCATATGTATATGTTACTAGCTAAAGTAGATTTTTTTTATTTAAAAAAAAACTGGACATTTCCATGGTAGGTGAAACAATGTAACTTAGAGATAATTTTACCTACGTTCATGGGTTTTTGTTTTAGATTATCAGAGTCAGCTTCGGCTGCTATAACAAAATTACTGTACTTAAATGACATTTATTTTCTCATACCACTAGAGGCTGGAAATCTGAGATTAGGACACCAGCACAGTCAAGTTTTGGTGAGGGCCCTCTTCCTGACTTCCAAACAGCCAACTTCTCACTGTGTGTTCACATGGTCTTTCCTTGGTATGTCCATGTGGATAGAGAGGGCTCTGATGTCTCTTCCTCTTTTTATAAGGACATTAATCCATTCTTATAAGGACACTGATCTCACCCTCATGACCTCATCTAAACCTAATCGCCCCTCAAAAGTTGTACCTCTTAATACCACCACATTGAGGGTTCTGGCTTCAACATATGGATTTTGGGGGGCGCACAAACATTCAGTCCCTAATGGAGACTTAGCTGGAGACACTCTTAGGGAAAGGCCAGAATGGAACCACTGTCTCTTACATGTAGAATAAACACATGTCCCATCTTCCCCAACCTTCCCTGAACTCAAGGATTATTTACCCTACCTAGCCAGAGACAGAATAAGACTGAGAGAGAAAGGGAAAGAAGAGAGGGAGGGAAAAAGAAAATTAAAGAGAGTGTGAGAAAGCAAGAGAGCAAGCTAGCTGTAGCAGAGTAGCAATCATGTATGACAAGCTGAGGGACTTAAATGCAATATGGATATCAAAAGCAGATACTGCATGTCATGTCTGGTAAGCTCTCAAGCTTTGCAATGAAGACTTAGGAGTGATGGGTTGCTATATACACATCTGTAGTATCTCGGTCTCATTTGAGCTGCTATAACAAAAATACCATAAACTGAGTGGCTTGTAAACAACATAAATTTATTTCTCACAATTCTGTAGGTGTAGACTGGGAAGTCCAAGAGCATGTCACTGACAGATTTTGTGTTGAGAGTCAGCTTCCTATTTCACAGAGAACATCTTGCTGTGTTTGCATATGGCAGGAGGTGTGAGGGAGCTCTCTGGGGTCTTTTTTATAAAGCACTAATCCAATTCTCATGACCTAGTCAGCTCCCAAAGGTCCCACCTCCTAATACCATCACACTGGGGATTATGTTTCAACATATGAATGGGGCAGGGATATAAACATTCAGTCCACAGCATGTGGTATTCAAGTTGTACTGTTGAAACCTTCCTCCTTTACCTCAAGGGAAGTCCTCTCTTTATCATATTCTAACTCCACAGTATAACAATAGGCCATGAGCCAAAGGAGAGATTCTTCAAATGGATAAATTTCAATATTATTGGGGAGATAAAATTGGAGGGCATACATTAATTAGGAGATATACCCATTTTAATAAATAAGAAATTTGAAGCCTAGTGAAGCCTTCAGTGACTTATTCAAGGTCAAGAAATGAGTTACAAAGGAAACACAAAGAATAATCCAGGACTTTTGAATCCTATCAGAGTTCTTTTCTTCAAAAGCATACTGCCAACCTGAAAGCTTAAAAGATTCCTAGGACTTCCTTTGATAGGTATTCTCCTATAGGCTAGAAAGGTTACTAAGATCATTTTTATAAAGGAAAGGGAATTAAAGATAAGACTGCTATTTCTCAAAGATTTGTAGTTTAGTTATATCTGTCACAGTGAATAACTCATAGAACAAGGAACACAGGTAAGAAAAAGTCCAGAGTGTAGAGTGAGGACATCCTGAATTCAAATTTTTCAAAGGAAAAAAGAGAGGTTTCATTATTATTTTAAAGGATATTATAGGATTGTTGTGGTACTGTTGCATAGTATGAGTAGATAAAAAAGCAAAAATAATAGGCATTCTTCATGCCTCTGAGAGTTTGATAAGGACAGAGACCCAGGGTACCAAGGTAGAAGTTAGCCCTAAAAAAGGACAACTGAGTTTCATTGTAAAATAATTAATTGCTATTAGTAAACACATTAAATATATTGCTTTTCCATAAAACTTTTTCTAAGAAATTATTTGATTTCCCCAATACATTATTTTTTTTCCTACAGTACAACATGGTGATCCAGTTATGTATACATGTATACATTTTTTTTTCTCCCATTATAATGCTCCATCATAAGTGGATAGACAGTGCTACACATAAGTGGATAGACAGTGCTACACAGCAGGATCTCATTCCTAATTCATTACAAAGGCAAGAGTCTGCATCTATTAACCCCAAGCTCCCAATCCATCCCACTTCCGCACTCTCCCCCTTGGCAACCACAAGTCTGTTCTCCAAGTCCATGAGTTCCTTTTCTGTGGAAAGGTTCATTTGTGCCATATATTAGATTTCAGATATAAGTGATATGATATGGTATTTGTCTTTCTCGTTCTGACTGACTTCACGCAGGATGAGAGTCTCTAGTTCCATCCACGTTGCTGCAAATGGCATTATTTGGTTCTTTTTTATGGATGAGTAGTATTCCATTGCATTTATACACAACATCTTCTTAATCCACTCATCTGTTGATGGACATTTAGGTTGATTCCATGTCTTGGCTATTGTGAATAGTGCTGCAAAGAACATAAAGGTGCATGCATCTTTCTCAATGAAAAAGTTTTGTCTGAATATATGTCCAAGAGTGTGATTGCTAGGTCATATGGTAGTTCTCTATTTAGTTTTCTGAGGTAAATCCATACTGTTTTCCATAGTGGCTGTACCAATTTACATTCCCACCAACAGTGAAGGGGGTTCCCTTTTCTCCACATCCCCTCCAGCAGCTGTTATTTGTTGACTTGTTAATGATGGCCACTCCGACTAGTGTGAGGTGATACCTCATTAGTAGTTTTGATTTGCATTTCTCTAATAATCAGTGATATTGAGCATTTTTTCATGTGCCTGTTGACCATCTGTATGTCTTCTTTAGAGAAATGTCTATTCAGGTCTTTGGCCCATGTTTCAATAGGGTTGTTGGGTTTTTTTTTGCTGTTGAGCTATATAAGTTGCTTGTATATTTTAGAGATTAAGCCCTTGTCAGTTGCATCATTTGAAACTATTTTCTCCCATTCTGTAAGATGTCTTTTTGGTTTCTTTTTGGTTTCTTTGGCTGTGCAAAAGCCTGTCAGTTTGATTAGGTCCCACTGGTTTATTTTTTCTTTTATGTCTGTTGCCTTGGGAGACTGACCTGAGAAAACATTTGTAAGGTTGATGCAAGAGAATGTTTTGCCTATGTTCTCTTCCAGGAGATTGATGGTGTCTTGTCTTATCTTTAAGTCTTTAAGCCATTTTGAGTTTATTTTTGTACATGGTGTGGCAGTGTGTCCTAGTTTCATTGATTTGCATGCAGCTGTCCAGGTTTCCCAGCAATGCTTGCTGAAAAGACTGTCTTTTTCCCATTTTATGTTCTTGCCTCCTTTGTCAAAGATTAATTGACCAAAGGTGTCTGGGTTTCTTTCTGGGTTCTCTATTCTGTTCCATTTGTCTGTCTGTTTTGGTACCAGTCCCACACTGTCTTGATGACAGTGGCTTTATGATATTGCCTAAAGTCTGGGAGAGTTATGCCTCTTGCTTGGTTTTTGTTCCTCAGAATTGTTTTAGCAATTCTGGGTCTTTCGTAGAATTTCTCCAATAAACCAAAGCTAAAAGAATACAGCAACACTAAACCCTTTCTAAAAGAAATACTGAAAGGACTTCTCTAAATTAAAAAAAAAAGAATTAGGATGGAGGAAACCGCAATTGGAAAGCAATCACTTAAATAAGCCAGCATACAGATCTAAATATGAAGACGTTAAAAAAAAAAGCCATCAAAATCATAGAATGTGGGGAAGGAAAGTATTGATTATTTTTTATTTTCATGATGTGTTTGAGCCTATATAACTATCAGGCTAAAGCAAGCAGATATACGAAGGGGTTAACATACTTAAAAAACAGGGCAAGCACAAATCAAAACAACATTACATTCATAAAAACTGAAAAGTACTCAAGCATAAAATAATTGGAAACCATCCAACCAAAAAAAGAAAAGACGCAAAGGGAAACATAGAATCAACTCGAAAACGAGGTTTAAAATGGCAATAAATACATATCTATTAAAAATCACCTTAAATGTCAATGGACTGAAAGCTCCAGTCAAAAGACACAGAGTGGCAGATTGGATAAAAGCAAAAACCTTCAATCTGCTGTCTATAAGAAACTCACATTAGGGCAAAGGACACACATAGATTGCAAGTGAGGGGGTGGGAAAAGAGATTTCATGCCAATGGACAAGACAGGAAAGCAGGAGTTGCAATACTCATATCAGAAAAATAGACTTTAATACAAAGGCCATAAAGAAAGACAAATAAGGATACCATATAATGGTTAAAGGATCCATGCAAGAAGAGGGTATTGCAATCATCAATATATATGCCCCTAATATAAGAGCACTCAGATACCTAAAACAAATACTAACAGACATAAAAGAAGAAAATGATGGGAATACAATCATAGTAGGAGACTTTTAACACCCCACTCACATCAATGGACAGATCCTCTAGACAGAAATTAATAAGGCAACAGAGATCCTAAAGGACACAAGAGAAAAGTTAGACTTAATTGACATTTTTAGGACATTACATCCCACAAAATCAGAATATACATTCTTCTCAAGTGCACATGGAACATGCTCAAGAATTGATCACATACTGGGCCATAAAGCTAACCTCAACAAATTTAGGAGCATAGAAATTACTTCAAGTATCTTCTCTGACCACAATGGCATGAAACTAGAAATCAACCACAAGAAAATAAATGAGAAAAAACTGACTACATGGAGGCTAACCAACGTGCTACTAAAAAACCAATGGGTCAATGAGGAAATCAAAAAGAAAATTAAAAAATACCTTGAGAGAAATGACAATGAAGACACAACCACTCAAAATCTATGGGATACTGCAGAAGCAGTGCTCAGAGGGAAATTCATAGCAATACAGGCCTTCCTCAAAAAAGAAGAAAAACCTCAAATTGACAACTTAACCCACCACCTATATGAATTAGAAAAAGAAGAATAAAGAAAACCTAAAGTCAGCAGAAGGAAGGAAATCATAAAAATTAAAGAGGAAATCAATAAAACAGAAATTAAAAACAATAGAAAAAAAATCAAGAAAACCAAAAGCTGGATCTTTGAAAAGGTAAATAAAACTGACAAACTTCTGGCTAGACTCACTAAGAAGAGGAGAGAAAGAACCCAAATAAACAAAATAAGAAATGAAAAAGGAAAAGTCACACCGGATACTATGGAAATACAAAAAACCATGAGAGAATAGTATGAACAATTGTATGCTAACAAATTTGACAAGCTAGAAGAAATGGACAACTTTCTAGAGACTTACAGCTGGTCAAAACTGAATCAAGATGAAATACATCAACTGAACAGACCAATCACTAGAAATGAAATTGACTATGTCATAAAACACTCCCTACAAATAAAAGTCCAGGACCAGATGGCTTCAAAGGTAAATTCTACCAAACATACAAAGAGGAACTTATATCCATCCTCCTTAATCTTTTTCAAAAGTTTGAAGAAGAAGGAACACTCCCAAAGACATTCTATGATGCCACCATCACCATAATTCCAAAACCAGACAGAGATACCAACAAAAGGAAAACTATAGGCCAATAGCTTTGATGGATATAGATGTGAGAATTCTCAACAAAATTTAAGCCAACCAAATCCAACAACATATCAAAAAGATCATACACCACGACCAGGTGGGATTCATCCCAGGTGCACAAGGATGGTTCAACATATGCAAACCAATCAACGTCCTACACCACATTAACAAAAGAAAAGTCAAAACCACATGATCATCTCAAAAGATGAAGAAAAAGCATTTGACAAAGTCCAACATCCATTCATGTTCAAAACTCTTACCGAAGTGGGTAGAGAAGTAACATTTCTCAACATAATCAAAGTAATTTATGACAAACCCACAGGAAATATAGTACTCAATGGAGAAAAGCTGAAAGCCTTCCCACTAAAATCTGGAACAAGACAAGGATGTCCACTCTCACCACTGTTATTCAACATAGTACTGGAAGTACTAGCCACAGCAATCAGACAAACAATAAATAAAAGGCATCCAAATAGGAAGAGAAGAGGTAAAACTGTCACTGTATGCAGATGACATGATGCCATATATAGAAAACCCTAAGGAATCAACCCAAAAACTACTTGAACTGATTAATCAGTTCATCAAAGTAGCAGGATATAAGATTAACATTCAGAAGTCAGTTGCATTTCTGTATACCAGCAATGTAATATTAGAAAAGGAATACAAAAATACGTTACCTTTTACAATTGCACCCCAAAAAATCAAATACCTGGGAATATACCTGACCAAGGAGGCAAAGGACCTATATGCTGAGAATTATAAAACATTAATCAAGGAGATTATAGAAGATGTAAAGAAATGGAAAGCTATTCCATGCTCCTGGGTTGGAAAAATTAATATTGTAAAGATGGCCATATTCCCCAAAGCAATCTACAGAATCAATGCAATCCCTATCAAATCACCCATGACATTTTTCACAGAACTAGAACAAACAATCCAAAAACTTTTACATAAAACCTTAAGGTTTCCAGAGAATTCTTCATGCAATTAAACTATTGACCTTGATTGGGATCTTGCTATATGCAGTTCATATACATTGGCAAAATTCAAGTACTGTTTTTCTTTTATTGACAAACACTTAAAGACTAATGAAGTAAGGGACCAGTTCAAAGAAACAGAAAGAATGTCAACATCAGAGGTAAAAATATGCCCCTAATTAATGAAATTAATAATTATTTCTCTCTGGTTAAGGATATTAAATGTGGTGTTTATAAAATACTAAGATAGAGGTATACAAAATATAAAACCTAGTCTGAATAAACACAGGAACATTAGACTTCCAGCAACTTCAACTGGAACCTAGAAATAGACAACATAAATAAATAAATAAACAAACCTGAGGTGATTCACATAAATTCCATTAATAAATTAAAACTAAGTTGGGAGTTCCCACTGTGGCTCAGCAGATTAAAAACTCAACATAGTGTCCATGAGGATGTGGGTCTGATCCCTGGTATCACTCAGTAGGTTAAGGATACTGCATTGCCACAAACGTGGCATAGGTAACAGACATGGCTGGGATCTGGTGTTGCTGTGGCTGTGACATAGGCCTGCAGCTGTAGCTCTGATTCAAATCCTAGGCCAGGAACTTTCATATGCTGCAGGTGTGTCCATAAAAAGAAAAAAAAAAAAAAGACGTATTTTGTCCCATAGAAGAAGTATTTCATCCTTTGCTCAGATTCATATATTGACATGTCTGTACAAATATAAAGATATCTATGTATCTTTGTATACAAGAAAACAAATTTATCTCATTCTCCAATCTATAGATTAAAAGCAGCAAATCAGAAGCTACAAGCAAGTAAAGGAAGTTGTCATTTCAGGCTGACATATGACAATGATAAATGACATACATTCTTGCTATAAAGCAAAAGGATAAAACTTATAAGACTATACCCAGGCAATTAAAAAAACTGAAATTTGGGGCTCATCCATAACACTGTCATCCATGTTATGGATGACATAATACCAGGACATGACTATGTGTTACTTGGCCTGTATTTGATGGTCATATTGATCTGTTTCTTTAATCATCAAGCAAAATTTTTTATATGCTATTAGATTTTTATCATCTTGGATATAAATTTACACAAAATATAATTCATTTCGTGCTTCTTTTCTAAACATTTCAGGAACTCAGTACTCCATAACCGGTTTCCTCAATTCTACTTCTGCTTCTTTATATTCTTTCCTATACAGCAGCTGGAGTAGTGTTCTTTAAACAGATCAAGCCACATCCTTGCTGAAAACAGTCTAATGGCTTCCCATCACAATTCGAATTAAATTCAAATTCTTAGCAATGGACAAAAGAAAGACCTTTATGTTTACTCCCACCTACTTTTCTAACTTCATTTCCCATCCACCCTCCCACATACTATGCTATGTATGTATTTATTGTACAGACCACTACAGGGTCTTTGCCTTCTCCACAAATCAATCTATAGCATAATCCCTTTTCTTTTCTTCATAGCACTCATCACTTACTGAAATTATCTTGCTTATTAAACTGCTATTGTTTATTTCCTTTCTTTTCCACTAGATGTAAGGTTCATGAAAACAGAAATGTTATCTATCATGCCCATTGTCGTATTCCTGGTGAATAGTGGTAAAGTTGAGATTAGAACCTAAATCCAAAGACTCAGGCCAATTCTTCCTTCACAAGGGTTAAAATCTATTTAGAGAGATATGAGACACATTAAGAGTAATGAAGTACAGTCCTCATTTAGGTACCGATTGTTTGAAATAGACTGAAAGTGAAAAAGGATGTCAGAAAAGACTAACATTAGTATAGCCAAGAGACTTAAAGGTAGATATCACAGAGGAGGTAGATTAAGTGCCTTTATCTCAGAGATCTTAGGCAAATATAAAAGTTAAAAATAAAATATACATGTGTGAAATCATTATTTTTTATCTGGACAAAACTTACTGTGTATAAATAACTCATGTAAAAACCTCCCAGATTTTGATTCTTGCCATATAACATTTCTACTCAGTGCTGTTCTAAGTTTTCAGGGGAAAAAAAATCATAACTCAAGTACATATATTCTGAGCTTTATCCATTCGCAAAAAAAGACGACTTGAAAAATAGACTTTCTTTTTCCCACCAAACTCCCAGAAGTGATTGTAAACTAGGGAATAGTTCACAATCTATTGGATAGATAGATAACCTCCGTCTCCAAAATGCTACAATTAAAATGTCATAATTATATTCAAATTTGTGACAAAAGGCCATGAAAATTTCAGGAAGAAAATGATGTTGCCATTAACATGCAAACCAGTCCTATGGTTTGCACCAGTCTATGAAAAAGACATATGCTACAAATGCATAGGAAATGACTTATCAGTTGGATTGTGTGGGCTGCTTGTAACAGGAGACAGAGTTATAAAGATCTAAGAGAACTGATCAGGAATGAAAGACCATAGAAGCAGTAGAATAAACTGTTCTTGGATACATGCTGCCAGAAACAAAGACCCAAGACAAGGGCAGAAAAGATAGAGGGAAAAAATGATTCCTGGGCTCAGACTCAAATTGGCAGAGGCAGTGACAATGGGAGAGGCTATATACTTGCATTGAGAAAGTTGAGAATTATGTGATTTTTCTTATAATTTGGTTTGAAATTTCTCATGAGGTTTTTATGCTGGATTGTACATTAGCACAAATTATATGTGCTGAAAATTTCAAATCTTAGGTGACAGGAACAATGATTAACTTGTGGTCCTGAAAAAAGAGAGGGAACCTATTCTTGAAGCCTTTAGGCTGTATGGGGTGATAACTGTGGGATTAAGCGTGCCATCTCACCAGATGAAGACTTGTCTGCCTTCCCAAACTAGGACAGCACATGTGCTGAGGTATTTTTAACAAATATATTGAAGTGTTTTATATGATTTTAAACATTATGTAATAAGCATGCTTACTTTCATAAAGAAAATACTAATTATCAATATATCACCACCTGGAGATAAGCAGTAGCAATTGGTTTATTTTCTTCCATTCTTTTTGTTCCTGGTTACAAATATACCCTGTCATCCAATTCAGAGTACAAAATAAGGTCACATCTCTTCTGATATTCAAAGTAATACAAGTCTGAAACACATCTCACAAATTTCAATCAGTCCTTTTGTTCTCTTCGAAATTTCTTTCCCCAATATTCCTCAGAATTCTTACTCTGAGGGCATGATACTTCCATTGACTACTTGACCCATACTACATGCAATGAAAAGCAGGTAATTTTCCAAATGGAAAACAAATTGCTATTTAAAAAAGTAAATGAATACTGAGTAGCCAGTGGGTGGCCAAAACAAATGTATACTGTATTTCCATGGGTTCTCAGGAAAAAGGAACTCAATTTCAAGCACTGTATTTTTTGGGTATAACACAGAGGGTACAGCTTTCATCTAAAGAACTGAACTGTGTAATACAAATAAAACAAATACTAAGCACATTTTAGCCTCTCCTTTGGCCTCTTTTGGAGTATATTCTTTCCTTTAAGTATATTTTTTCCTCCTCATGACTGCAATTATTTTCTTAAGCTACAATTTAAAAATAAACTAGGGCATGAGATAGTCTCCTTTCAGATGCCTTTTCGGAATCATTAACCATCTTAGTTTACATTTGGTTTTGACCATTCATTTCATTTCCATGGTGATTTAGAAGAGCAGCTGAAAGGAAGCAGAAAATGGATAAAAATCTGTCCTCTTAAGCAAGAGTAGGGGGTGAGGACAGAAAACAAAGTGGGAAAGCAGACTTATATAAGTGTTATTCAGGATATGTGACCCATTATGTTGATGATAATCAAGGCACTTTACTGGCTGCCACTTATACTCATACTAATGATGTCACCATTGAGTTACAGTGCTCTGAAGGACAAAAAGTAGAATATGTAGGACAAGTGCCAAATCTTCAAATGGTATGGTGGGCTGTGGATGCATCATAGACTTCTGGAAGAATTTAGAGTACCTTCTCATTCAGAGTACACACCCAGCTGGTGACCATCTCATATTAATAACTGGAGTTTAGGGTGTACCAAATTCAGCCAATCTGGAGCAGAATTGTGAAATCAGTAACATATAATTGCAGAGTCCACATCTTTGTTTCCGTATATCCATCCTGCTTTGTAGTGTGCCAAAGACCTTAATAAGGTCCTCGTAATAAGTGTGACTACTTGTTGTGGTACAATGTTAGAATTAAGTTATGTCCCATACTCTTGAATTTTCCTCATATCTTTCTCCCCTTACAAACATATCTATCCAGATTTTTATTATGGCCACACCCACAGTATATGGAAGTTCCTAGGCCAGGAATCAAATATGAGCTCTAGCTGCAGCTGCAGCAATGCAGGATCCCTTTAATCCACTGAGCCAGCTGGGGATCAAACCCACACCTCTGCAGCCACATGAGCCACTGAAGTAAGATTCTTAACCCATTGCACCACAGCAGGAACTCCTCTATCCAGATTTCATTCCTTGTAATCCTCCAAGAAAATGGAGGAATGTTGCCATGGCAACATTTTGTTAGAGGTGTTTAATATCTAGCCCAATTATCTTCAATTATTTCTTAATCTCAGAACACTTTGCTCAAACAGCATTTTACAGATTTGTTAGTACTATGAATGTGGACTAGCCATGTTTAATTGAAAAATTTGTAAAATACTTTATGGACTTGGACATTTTTCTGATTAAAAAATGTAACACATGATCTGTGCAAAAATAAAAGGGAGCAGAATGCAGAAAGTATAAGGAAGAAAATGTAGATTATCCATATCTCATCATCTGAAGGTAGCCACTGTTAATATTTTGGTATATATTCTTCAAAAATATAGCTTGGATGGAGAAGCTACAGTTGAAACTTACATGAACACAGTACAATAATATAATTAAAGCACCTAGCATGATTCTTGGCACACAGAAGACTTTAAACAAATGTAACTATAGTTTGTGCATACCACATTTTATGTCTCATTTGATTCCCTGCCATTGCCCTATTGTAAATGAAATCAACAGTGTCACAAACTGAATGTTTGTGTCATCACAAAATTCCTATGCTGAAAGTCTTATCCTCAATGTGATGGTATTTTAGGAAGTGGAGCTTTTGGAAGGTGACTAGGTCATAAGAGTCCTTCATGGAGTCTTCATGAAAGGGTCTAGTGCCCTTATGAGAGAGACCCCAGATTGCTCTCTGGTCATCCCTTCCTCCATGTGAGGACAGAGTGAGAAAACAGCATCTATGAACCAGGTGGTCCTCCCTTCCTCCTTGTGAGGACACAGAAAACAGTATCTATGAACCAGGAAGCAGGCTCTCATCAGACACTGAATCTGCCAGCACCTTGATCTTGGACTTTCCAGCCTCTAGAACTATAATAATTGGTGTTTAAACTACCCAAATGGTAGTTTTGCTATAGCACTCCAAATGGACTAAGATAAGCAATATTAGCATTATTTTTCTCTAGATAATTCTTAAGAATAGAGATTTCTAGGCCTTGAATACCTGGGAAAAAAAAGAAAAGAAAAATTTTCAATTTAGTAGATCTGAGTAGGAAACTGGCATTTCACATTTGCCAGTAATTCAACACATTAATCTAGTGCACAAAGTTTGAGAAACTTTGCTTTATGGTTATCACTCAATGTGCATTCAAAGGGAATGCCCCAAACCTTCTCCTGAGAATACTGACAAAAATTCAAAACAACTCACTGCAAGATAGGTGTTGATGGTGATTCTGAGCCATCTTGATGCACAGCCTTGAGAATCTTTGTCTTACACCTACAATGTCTTTTTTTTATGTGCTTCTGTCCTAGTATATGCTCTATTGTTTTCAACATCTATGTTGTCCTCAATTCATGGTCTTTACTAGCAGCCCCAGGAGAGCAAATTTGCATTTTTGATGTCTTTATGTTATGCCCTACATTACTAAGCATAACGTGTTGCACCCAGCCACAGGTCAGTCAATATTATTGACTCACCAAATGATGAATTTGAAGCAACCAGTCAATACTACATTAGTCCTAAAGGAAAAAAATATGGAATGCACTTGTTTTGAACAACCTCCATTTGCCCATTGTTGTTGAAACAACCATTTCCCTCTGGGCAGAGTGAGGAACAGCTCCCTCCATTGTCTATCCAATTCATTCTTCTCCATTCCCTCCTGACTATACTCCACAAGTCTCTGACTGACATTTTAAAAAACAATATAATGTGAGCTATTGTAAAAGTTCACAGAAATGGACCTAAAAATCTAATATGGCCTATTTTTGGTAGGCCTCTTATTAACTCAAAGAAGTTCTTTCACTACTCTCTTCTAGAAGCTCTGAAATGATGAAATATCCAGAACTTCTTTAAGCTGCCAGTTCTTACACCATAGCTGTCATTAGCATGATCTCTAGAATCAAACTGACTAGAGTAGAATGTATACTCTCACACTCTCTGTTTAACTTTGGGCAAGGTTCATACCTTCTCTATGCATCAGTTTTCTCATCTGCCAAGAAATAATTGGGAGCATAATATCAGTATCCATCCCACAGTGTTTTTGTGAGGATTAAATTTTATAATGTTTGTAAAGAATATAGTACAGTGACAGACACATGATAATCACTCTGAAAATGTTAAGAAAGGATGGTGTTAGCATTGGCACTCGTAGAACTCTGAGAAATATGCCAGTATCATGACTGTGGGGGCTGGCTAAGAAATCACATATGGCTATTCTGACAACAGAGGTCAGAATGGGGAATGGATACTAAATCTGGGGCACTGGAAGTCCTAACACTGAAAGAGAAACCTGATAAGGAGGTGAGGGTCTGGCTTTGCCATGAGGTTCTTACGTAGTTTCAGCAAGGACCCGCTGGGGCAAGCTGTAAATGTTTACTCCTGGCTATGTGGACGTGTTTCTTTCCAAGGATGTTTTGTAAGAAATTCTGGACTGCTGGTGCTTAATAAAATAATATTGATTTATTTTTACCCCCAGAGTAGCACACTGGTCCATTAAATGGCCAATTAGTTTTCCCTGTATGGAGGCAAAAGGAAGGAAGAAGGCTACAATAAACCCGATAGTGGTAGAACTGTAGGGATTCTATCAACCCCACCACTGTCTTGGCTCATAAGACTATGCAGCATCTCTGTTGACAATAACTCTGTCACAGTCTGAAAGGAGTAGAGGTGGCAGGAAATAATGTCAACCATGGATCCCCAGGTTTCATCCTTATACTCTCCACAACACAAACAGTTCCCTGCCTCCATCTTTGAAAGCATCAACAAGGATATGTTGGAGTTCCCACTGTGGCTCAGCAGGTTAGGAACCTGACATAGTCTTCTTGAGGATGTGGGTTCAATCCCTGGCTTTGCTCAGTAGGTTAAGGATCCAGCCTTGCTGCAAGCTTTGGTGTAGGTCACAGATGCAGCTCAGATCTGGTATTGCTGTTGCTGTGGTGTAGGCCAGCAGGTACAGCTCCAATTTGACACCCACCCTGGGAACTTCCAAATGCCACAGGTGTGGCCTTAAAGAGAAAAAAAAGAAAGGTTGTGTTAACTAACCTTATTAGGGTAATCATTCCACAAAATATACATGCATCAAATCATCACATTGTTCACCTTAAACTGACACAATATTATATATTAATTATATCTCAATAAAACTGGAAATAAAGATAAAGAACTGCATGTATTGTAGGTAGTCAGTGAGGATCTCAGCTTCCAGGACTAGACCAAAACCTACTTTTCGGTGGGAATTTGCAAAGGTGTATTTTCTCCCTCTTTTACTCGGGAAGAAAAAATATTGAATAACATCGTAAATGTTGGAAACAATAGTGCTGAAATGTGAATCTCTTGCCTGGTATAGCAAACCTTTATAACCCTAGTACTATGGACTAGACTAGACTCTGTTCACCTCTCCCAGGTAAAGGTGCTGGGAACCTTGCAGCTCCATTAGTAATTTATTCTCATCCTACTTCTCTCCCACTCCTTTCCTCACTGCTGCCAATGTACACTATAAATTCTTTTCTCTATGATGTTACTTTGTTCTTTCCTCCCCCTGAAATGCACTCCCTCCTCCTCCCTGCCTCTTTAAGATCCACTCATGTCTCAACACCCACCTCAACTTCTACCTCATTAATTAAGCTTCTTCTGCTGGTTCTTGCACATACTCGCACACTGGTCTTAATTTCTTTTGAGCTGAGATAATAGTGCAAATCAGTCTCCAAGTCAAGGATTTTTTATTTTAAAAAAGATGTATATATGTCACTAGTGGTAATATTTTACACACACACACACACACACACACACACACACACACACACACACACACAATTCTGGTCTTTCAAGCATGAGTTAAAGGTTCTGGAGGGCAATTTTATATTTGATACTTCTTCTATATTTTCCACAGCATTTTTCACAGATGCTCTAAATATATAAAGTTACAACCCCTTGGTATCCCCAATTATTCATATTCAGATTACCTTTGTCCAGTACCTACTATAAGTCTAATTTTTTTTCCTAATAAATATCTAATACTCATTTTCTCAACATTAAAAAAGAGGGAAAATAAGAGAACAAATGCAGTATTACATTTAAGACAACTAAAAAATTTATAAAAAAGAATAGGAAAGAAAAACAATTTGCAAATATTCCTTATTATCACTTCATTGACTACAAAACTGATTCTAGAACAGACTTATTGGTCTTGTGATTGAACCCTAATCAGAGCAGAACCTGCTATTCTGATTATGTTTGACTCAGAAAATGAGATAAGACACAATGAATTAGCCTCTATTGGGAGTTTTCCAGACTCTAAATGTTCTATGTGGATTTACTTCTTCAAGTAACAATCCTAATGAAGAGGATTTTATTCCCATTTTATAGGAATTGAGACCCAGAAAGGTTAAGCCACTTGCTCTTATTTGCAGTAAGTACATTTCAGAGCCAGAATTTGAACACTGATCTGGCTTTATTCTATTGCTCATAGTCATAATTATTGTGCTATGTGGTCTCTCTGTTTCTCTGGACTGAGAAATCAAGAGGACCAATTTACTTCCTATATCTAATCAGGGCTAGGGAAGGCAAGATCATAACAGGGTTATGTGATGCCAACGTGTTTAATACAACTTTAACATGACAGTAAACATTACTCTACATGAGGTATCACATATGGCATAAAAATTACGGTCTTTGAAGTCAGACTTGTGGGTTTACAGTCCCTAACTTTGCCACTAATTAACAATGTGACAGTAGGCAAGTCATTTAACTTCTTCTAGCCTGTTTTTTTTCCTCATCTGAAAAATGAGCGAAAGGAACTAGGTGATCTGTAAGGTTCCTTCTAATTCTAATGTTCTATGATTTAAATATCAAAATTATTACACCAAAATAAAAGAGTTGCTTAAGGATCTGCAATTAAACCACTCAAAGGAAAAATGTGGCTCAATAGACTCGAATATATGTGTTAAGCTAAATTTAATGTTCCAACACTCACAGAAAATTTTGTCTTGCAAGTTAATACAGAAATCAGTGTGAATGGTAAAGTTTTCCTAAAGAGGAAAGTATCTCGTTATTATATCACAGAAGCAAAGCTGGCAACTAAAAATGCCAGAAATGTTATAAGAATCCACATGAAGTCTTGAGTAAATGAGGTTATGGTATAGTACAGTGTCTCTACATGTCTCAGAAGTTTGAGTTGAGAATTCTTCATGAATAAAACATGTGGTCGTAATGTGCACTCTAGTGTTTCACTTTTCCTTAGCCTCCCAATGCAAGAAAAGCATTTTGTCTCAACCTTTCTGTGTTGATTCTGGCTGTTTACTTTCACTTATCTTGTCTGAGCATTTAGACACTAAGCTTCTGGGAACAAGGCTCTTCAGAAAGAAAAGAAAATTTACAGCCAGATTTATAGCCAGATGCCTGAAAATATGATTTAACATGACTTCTTTTGTAGCTTGATACCCACAGTAAACCTAAATCACACTGCTTTCTCAGTGGTAAAAATATTAAGTCACAGTGTTTTGTTAACCAGTGACCTAATATTTGATGGGAATAAAATAAAGATTGGGAACTCCATGGATGGAAAGAATAATTCCATCTGTCTGCACTTGATCCATGATTAATTATAAGTTGTTACTGCTACTCAATACCTTTCTTTTTAAAAGATCTCAGGTTGAAAATTGCAAATGACAATTTTCATTCTAATTGGGCAATTTCATAAAATGTGAATATTAGCTGACATACAAAGGCATATGGGAAGGGAGCCAAGCAAAATATAGACATCTGTTTCCCCACTCCCTTGGTGCCTCATTTAAATATAAATTTTCGGTGTGTTTAAGAGTGTCTCACCTTGTGTGTGTATGTGTGGGTATAAAAGATAAAAGGAAGGAGAAGGAGAAGAAAAATGGGAGAGAGACAGAGAGGGAACCAAAAATAGCATCTATTAGATTCTATTGTAAAGTGTGTTCAATATCAGATTCAGCTTTAGATTTCTGGCAAATATTGTTTCTTGATTTACCCCAAAGCCACCTCTCTCCTAAAATATTTTCTTTGCTAAAATGTGTCTAGGCCCAGGAAATAAATCATGACAGCACTAAGCCAGTTAAGGCAATCCAGTTCCCCTTCCCCATTGAATGGACTAGTCAAAAACATAGGATGCAATTATAGCTAATAGATTACAAAAGGAAGTTTGCTGGGAGCTTCTAGAAAAGATTTCCCTCCCGTAGACTCTCTCAGCAAGCTTACATCTATCATGATTCATCTCCTGGTACGGGGCATATTTTAGCTTCAACAAAATCCAGGCCTTTGTTTTCATGTGTTCCTTTCTGCTTTGAACATTCTCTTATAAAGACATGCTGCTTAGAGCTATTTCAGTCACCTAGTGACCACAAGGGAAGGGCAAAAAATAATTCCAGAGAAGCCTACCCGCTATCCTGACATCATTGTTCTGTTGAATTAAACCTAGCATCAACTACCTCCAGATTTCCCCTTTGGAGAATACTAAATGTTCCTATGGTTTTTAAGCCACTGTTAGTCTGTTTTTCTGTTATTTGCAGCCTAAACATCCTCAATAATATAAGAATCTACCCAGAAATGTGAACTACATTTAAATAATTGAAATAAAATCAAATGGCCAATGTCTATTGTATTGGAGAATACATAAACTTCTAAATCTGGCTCTGTTTTATAATTTATCTCAAACTTCAGCTCAACCTTAAAGTGTTCCCACACGTGGTCATGTTGTCCTCTGCTTTTCAAGACTACTACAAAGTACTGACCACACACTGTGGCACTTGACTGTAAAGAGATTTGTGTTCTTAACTTCTATCTTCTAAATTCATGTACTATCTCCAAAAAGACTGTAAACTCCTTGATGGCAGTGTTTGGCTCTTATAACCAACAGAATACCCAGGGAAGAGAGTAAAGCTTCTACTTGTTGTATTGAATTATAGCCCTCCTCTCTGTCTTACATATACTAGGAATCCTGAAACTTAATTTTTCCTTTCAAGGTGGATGTTAGTAGGAGCATGATCTTTTCCATCAGGTTCTGGAGGGAGAGTCTTCTGCTCCATTTCCCACTCCCCTTCCCTTAAGTCAGTGTTAAATCAATGACACTATCACAGTAAAAATTTCCTCAGGCCTCTGATTTCCTAAAATCAATCTGCCATTTCGTAACTCATGTCATTTTTGTATACAACAGCCCAAGCAGCTTGAGAAAGCAATCAAAGTAGGAGCAAAGTGGATATTTTAATGATCCAAACCATGGTATAGGTACTATGTCAAGTTGATTTAAAAGCGTTGACTGGACTCACCAATGTTACTATTCTTCCACCTAATAGCAGAGATGGAAACACTCATCCTTTTGGGTATTTTCTTGTACTTTTCCTTGGCCTTAGGTCATAGGTTAATTAAGGACTTATGCAGGTACTAAAATAAATAATAAACACACACAGCTTCTACAGACTGCAACATTCTCAGAGTCTAACAAAATGTGAAATCAGAATCAAGCATTTTTAGTGTCCTGGTTGACTCATAAAAATTTTATTTCCCTAAAAACATTCAGGTTGTGGAGCTATATAGATAACCTCAAATCTATATCTTCAACTGAAGCACTGGATTTTTGGCCTCCCACAGAAGTAGATGTTCTTGCTTTCTATTTCTATTACAATAAATTAGGTATATTTTTCCCAAAAATCATCAACAAGCTAAAGTGGAGTCATTTGAGAAATGATGTATCATCCTCACCATTGGATGGCTTGAGTATATGACTTCTAAAGGTCCTTCATTTTACTTGTGATTCTTTCCTACTCATTCCATTCCTTTCACTGTGGTCATTATATTTTATGTGAAGGAGTCAAAGATAATGTCTTTCTTTGAGCAATTCTAAGATGAATGTCAGGAAAAACAGGCAATTAGAATTTTAGCACCTGCACAATTCAATTCCAAAGCACTTTAAACAACAGTGCTAAATTCACTATAGAAAAGCAAATTTTTATCTTAAATATGGTTTAATCCTCTTTTTCAGGAAGCTTACATAACAAAAAATACATCTGGAGGCTATAGTGACCCATTTATAACCATAGTTGGATTTGTTACCAAGGAACCTGTCAAAATCAGCTTAGTTTGTTTGAATGGCTCATTCTGGCTCCCTGTGCCTTTCTTCTCATTTGATTTTAGGAACTCAAACTGGTTTAGTGACGCCAGCCAGGGGAAATGGTTTTCTTTGACTTTGCCAACTCGGCAGGACTAGAATAAATGGAATAAGTGGCTAGCCGCATAGTGTGATGTTTCAGGGGTTTGTTCATTTGTCTCTTCCTCTCCAAAATGTCCTCTTTACTAGGAGGAATGGCTTTTGATTCACTTTGGGATAAAACAAATCCTATGACAAGCTACTTATGACATGTAAATATTTCTCTTTCTCTGAGGGAATAAGTCAATGTGTTAGACTGATTATGGCTGGCCAGAAGAAAGTTAGTGTGGGAGAATCAAATACCAGCAACCATCCAAAATTTAGGTAGCTAAACTTTGTTCCCTACTTAGAAGGAGGCAGGGCTCAACTCAAATTAGCCATGGCTGATACTGCTTGCATCTTTGTTCTTCTGGATTTGGTACCATTATACTCCTTGCTCATGATTCATGTCCAATGAAAACCTGCTCTATTAATTTTTTGTTGCTATATAACTGATTACCACAAATTTACAGGTTTAAAACATTTATTTGATAGCTTAGTCCTGTAGGTCAGAGGTTCAGACAGACTTGACTAGTTTCTCTATTGTGGGTCTTGCAAGGCTGAAATCAAGATGTATTGGCCAGAATGGGTTCTTACCTAGGGTATATGGAGGAAAATCACTTCATTTAGATTGTTGGCAGAATTTAGTTCCTTGTAGTTGTGGACTGATGTTCCAATTTCCTTGAAGGCTACTGGATGGAGGTGACTCCCAGATCTCTCCAATCCTTTCACATGGTCCCTTCCATTTCAGAGCCAGCAGAAACATGTACTTGGAAACTCTCTGGCTTCCTCTTTGACTACCAGCCTGAGAAAACTGCTTTTAAAGGAAGAAATCATGTCATTAGATTAGGCACATTGGTATAATCTCCCCTTTGCTATGTAATGTGACATAATCCAGGGAGAAACACCAGGAAATTCTCATCTATTGCTGATGAGAATGCAAAATGATACAGTGACTTTATTTATTTTTTTATATTTTATTTTATTTTCCCACTGTACAGCAAGGGGATCAAGTTATCCTTACATGTATACATTTTTTTCCCCACCCTTTCTTCTGTTGCAACATGAGTATCTAGACAAAGTTCTCAATGCTACTCAGCAGGATCTCCTTGTAAATCTATTCTAAGTTATGTCTGATAACCCCAAGCTCCCGATCCCTCCCACTCCCTCCCCCTCCCATCAGGCAACCACAAGTCTTTTCTCCAAGTCCATGATTTTCTTTTCTAAGGAGATGTTCATTTGTGCTGGATATTAGATTCCAGTTATAAGTGATATCATATGGTATTTGTCTTTCTCTTTCTGGCTCATTTCACTCAGGATGAGATTCTCTAGTTCCATCCATGTTGCTGCAAATGGCATTATGTCATTCTTTTTTATGGCTGAGTAGTATTCCATTGTGTATATATACCACTTCTTCCTAATCCAATCATCTGTCGATGGACATTTGGGTTATTTCCATGTCCTGGCTATTGTGACTAGTGCTGCAATGAACATGTGGGTGCATGGGTCTCTTTTAAGTAGAGTTTTGTCCGGATAGATGCCCAAGAGTGGGATTGTGGGGTCATATGGAAGTTCTATGTATAGATTTCTAAGGTATCTCCAAACTGTTCTCCATAGTGGCTGTACCAGTTTACATTCCCACCAGCAGTGCAGGAGGGTTCCCTTTTCTCCACAGCCCCTCCAGCATTTGTTATTTGTTGATTTATTATGAATGATGGCCATTCTGACTGGTGTGAGGTGGTATCTCATGGTAGTTTTGATTTGCATTTCTCTTATAATCAGCGATGTTGAGCATTTTTTCATGTGTTTGTTGGCCATCTGTATATCTTCTTGGGAGAAATGTCTATTCAGGTCTTTTGCCCATTTTTCCATTGGTTGATTGGCTTTTTTGCTGTTGGGTTGTATAAGTTGTTTATATATTCTAGAGATTAAGCCCTTGTCGGTTGCATCATTTGAAACTATTTTCTCCCATTCTGAAAGTTGTCTTTTTGTTTTCTTTTGGGTTTCCTTTGCTGTGCAAAAGCTTTTCAGTTTGATGAGGTCCCATGGGTTTATTTTTAATCTAATCTCTATTGCTTTGGGAGACTGACCTGAGAAAATGTTCATGAGGTTGATGTCAGAGAGTGTTTTACCTATGTTTTCTTCTAGGAGTTTGATGGTAAAGAAATGGAAAGATATTCCATGTTCCTGGATTGGAAAAATCAATATTGTGAAAATGGCCATCCTACCCAAAGCAATCTACAGATTCAATGCAATCCCTATCAAATTACCCATGACATTTTTCACAGAACTAGAACAAACAATCCAAACATTTATATGGAACCACAAAAGACCCAGCATCGCCAAAGCAATCCTGAGAAACAAAAACCAAGCAGGAGGCATAACTCTCTCAGACTTCAAGAAATACTACAATGCCACAGTCATCAAAACAGTGTGGTTCTGGTATCAAAACAGACATACAGACCAATGGAACAGAATAGAGAACCCAGAAATAAATCCAGACACCTATAGTCAATTAATCTTTGACAAAGGAGGCAAGAACATAAAATGGGAAAAAGACAGTCCATTCAGCAAGCATTGCTGGGAAACCTGGACAGCTGCATGCAAAGCAATGAAACTAGAGCACACCCTCTCACCATGCACAAAAATAAACTCAAAATGGCTGAAAGACTTAAATATACGACAGGATACAGTGACTTTAAAAAAAAACACTTGGCAGTGTTTTTTCGATGACTGGAAAAAGCTTGGCAGTTTTTTGCAAAGCTAAACACAAACTTAACATTTGATCCAATAATCATACTCTTAAGTATTTACCCAACTGATTTGAAACCTTATGTCCAGAGTAAAACTCTACATCAATGTTTATAGCAGGTTTATTAAAAATCATCAAATTCTATTGGAAGCCAAAATATGTTTCAATAAGGGAATGAATAAGCAAACTGTCGTATAGCCATACAATCGAATACTATTTACTCATAAGAAGAAATGTACTATTAATCCACACAATAATATGAATGAACCTTAAATGCATGTTGCTAAGTGAAAGAAACCCATATGAAAATGCCTCACACTGATGGGGATGGAGTAAGCACAGGTAGTATAGAAGTCCTAATATGGGACGGGAGATAGAGAGGGAAACCTAGGGGACTTTGGGAGATCACTGTAAGTTAATAACTGCTCAAGAAAGCCATCAGAACGAGGCAAGGCAAGCTTGCTTCACTAGAGGAGGTGTGATATATGCCTCAGGTCATTGGGTGGGGGATGGAGTGAGGCCTGCATTTGGGTTCAGACCAAGGGCAGGAGTTTGAGGATGGCTCTTCTGCTGATTTGAATAAGCACCATGACTGGATACCAAGGAGGAGCTACTACTCAAAGAAAGAGGAAGAGGTGGTCTTTTCCGACACCTATTCTCCTTAGATAATAAAATTGTAGCCTACCTGATCCTCCAGGCAGAGCCTCTTTGCCTGCCCTCTTGCATCTCTCACAAGCATCTATCTTAATATATCTATTTCTTGCCTATCACTTTGCTTTTCACTGAATCCCTTCTGTTCAGAGGAATAAAGAACCTGAACCCAGTGAGAGATTCTAATTTAAAACTGTGGGTATAACTCCTAATCTGGATTTGAGCCCCAGCATATGGGTTCTAGTCCCAATCTGGGTTTAGGCTGGGTTCGAGTCCAGGCATGTGGGTTCAAGTCCCAGTCTTGGTTCTGGCTAGGTTCAGGCCACTAGTGCTGTCAATTTCAACACTATAATTTCATTTACACAAACTTGTGGACAGTAAACAAATCAGTGGTTATCAGGGGTTTCTGCAGGAGTGAGGAGGGTTAAATAGTTGAAGCACAGGGTAATTTTTAAGATGGTGAAACTATCCTAAATAATACTTTAATGGTGGATATATTACCCTGTGCATTTGTCAAAACCCATAGAATTTTACAGCATGAAGAGTAAACCTTAATGTGTACAAATTTTTTAAATAATTTAAGTAGTCAGAGATACAAGTAAGGAGTGCACACTATGCAAAGAGAATCTAACTGAATTATAAACACAACATAACCTCACTGAAGGAAGTGGGGGGAAAGTACTCACCTAAGCAACTTTTGAAAATGACTGAAGTCTCTAAGACTAAAAAAAGCAAAGGGAGCTGTACATAATCACTGTACTCTACGTAGTAAAGTTTTGACCCATGTTAGTAAAGATTAGCAATTCTGATAGTGTTATACATTTATGCTTAGATTGATTGAGCAAGTGGATGTGGATAGTGAGGACAAGGTTTCTCACTGTTGCAGAAGTTCACAGAAAAGCAATAGGAGAAGACTAGGATGATACATGTGGTAACGGATTAGAGTTGGAGACATAAGTATGAAATCATGTCTTCTTTAATACAGATAAAGATGATTATATAAAAAAGTATTTATAGTCATGTGTATACATACAGCATAGTGTACACACATTTATTTCCTTGTAACATTAGCTAAAAGGCCCTACAAGCAATTAACCCCATTAGCAATGAGCATAGCTAGTATCAAGATTGGTTTCTGTGTAAATAAGTAAAGACCAACCAAATAAGAACTGGCAAAGGTTATTTGTTCAGAGCTTGCTAGGAAGTCAGCCCCATAACTTGCATTTTGGCAGAGACTCAAAGACAGCAGGGAAGTAGGAAACATCTACAGCAGAAAAAGAAAAGGAAACTTTCAGCTGTGCCCTAAATGGAGGTTGTTGTCTTAGGGAAGCTACACATAGGCAGGCTAACTCTAAGCAGAGTATCCTATGTGATTAGTTAATTGTGAATAGCCATAGTTGACTCTCTGAATAGTTCTAAGTTGGAAGCAGGGACAAAAACTAGGTAAGTTGTTAGTTATTAATCAACTCCTGGTCATTTTCAGGCAACTGTTACAAGAGCTTTGTTTGGCTTCCTGAGCTGGCTTCTAGATAGTGGTCTGACTTCCTACAAGTCTGACTTGCAGATAGGCTGATTTCTGGGCTGGTTACAGGTTGTTTTTCAGGGCTAGTTGCTATAGGTCAGAGTTCCATTTTTATATAATGTCTGGTATCATCTCTTTGTATATTAAGTCTTTAATTTTTAATACAATTCTATAGTAAAAAGAGCTAAGTTCCTTGGACAAATGACAAATTACAGGATTGGGGAAAGAAATACACAAAATGATCCTGGAGAATATTTTAGTGCCAGAAAGTAAGGGAGTGATGATGGTGGTGGTGGTGATGATGATCCCATAATGATGGTAGTGTGTCAAAGGGACACAGCCAGCCAACCGTAGCAGCTTCCAATAGCTAAAGTTGAAACAATTTGAGCAACAAAATAAATATTTGATAAAAATAAAGTACTGGATTATAACTCAAAATATAAAATAGATATCTGTGAGTCTATACTGATATAAATGATTGAATAAATAATTGAGGAGAAGAGATAAATCTTATATACAGCTGATTTATGTAGATAATGCTTTTCCAAGGAGATAGAACATAATTCCCCACTCCTCTGGTGTGGGTTTCACATGTGACTTTGTTCTAAAAATTATAGTACAGAAGGAGAACTTTGAAGAAACCTGACAAATACTACTGCAGCCAGTTGATCAAGGTTGAAATTAACAGTCATAAATCATGTTGATAATATACACCCTTGATATTTCTGATGAGAATGGCAATTTATCTCTCTGGATTTTATTCCAAAAACATATAATCTCAGTCTAACCATAAGAAGAACTTAAGTGAACAAAGCCCAATTAAGGGAATTCTAAAAAATACCTGACTAGCATTCCTCAAAACCTCATGGTTTGATGAAAACAAGGAAAGTCTGAGAAACTGTCAGAACCAAGAATAGCTTAAGGAGACATGAGGACAAAATGTAATGTGGGATCCTGAATAGGAGCCAGCGATTAAAAAAAGGGGCAATAGATAAAAACTAAGAAAACATGAATGAAGTGAGGATTTTCATTAATAATATCAATATTGGTTCATTAGTTATAATAAATGTACTATACTAATGTAAGATGTTAGCAATAAGGGATACTGGGTAGGATATATGAGAACTCTGAACTATATTTACAACTTTTCTGTAAGTTGAAAGCTATTCTAAAATAAAAAAATTATTTAAAAAATGCACTGTGGACTATACTGTGAGGACAAACAAAGCAGCTTGCTGGGTGCTAGAATGCTACCTCTGATATAACATAATCCCTGAGAAAGCAGACAATCTGTTGGATTCTCCCAGGGTCAGCAAAAGCTTAGATAAGACAGATTGGGAGTACTGGAAACCTAAGGCAGGGGAGATGACTAAAACCCTTTTTGGACGGGGGCACTGTCTGCCCAGGTGAGACTGAGTAGTATGCAGAGTGATCTTAAGGTGGGAGGGGTGGAGGAAAGAGCGTTTTTGTACAATAGTGCCTAGCAGTCTAGCAGACAACTTCTGAAGCAGCTCTCATGTGACAGGAAGCTAGCTGCCTTTGGGGCTTTGTGGAGTACATTATGTGGGTGCCGGTCAGTGAAGAACTGCACTTTTCAGGGGATAACATCTGACAGATTGCACTTTGAACTTTGCAGACAGAAACTTAAAATATTAGCTTTTTAATTAAAATGGCACCGACTGAAAAAAGATGGATTTGAGGGAGACCATTCCCATTTCCCATATTGGCATTAACTGAGTGTGTGTGTGTGTGTGTATTAATTGATAATTTGGGGATTAAAAATTATAATCCAGGATAAATTATTTTTGTGAAACAGAAAGAATGCACAGTTCTTATAAAATTATTATTTCTAGGACACACCCAGGATAAGTACTTGTTGGGAAACAGACACAGTGAGGGGAGGAAGGAGAGACCTGGCACAGGAAAATTAATCAACCTCACCTTTTTGGGATTAAGTCCGCTTTAGAGAAATCGGTCTCGTAAAACACGATCTAGGGGAAAGCCAAGCATAAACCTCTGGTTTGATCTTCTTTTTCCCACTCTGGGCTGATAGCCAGATTGTTTTAAATCAATTGACTAAGGACTCAAGTGGAATTGGACTTGTGGATTGTTTGAGACCAATAGGAAGTGTTTTATTATTCTATAACTTGGAGCACATTTGTACAGTGGATTATGATTATCTTTTTTGGAAAAAAAATACTCCATTTCATATATATTATTTTGCTTTCATTTTTAACCTTACAGCTATAAGAAATAGAAACTTTTATAATTTTCATTACAAAAAGATGGGAAAAATGGGAAAGGAGAAATGTAGTAATCAGTTTAACAAACCAAAAGTTATGAATATGGACTTTTTAAATTTTTATTGTTATTTCCCCCAACACACTTTTTTTTTCCCACTGTACAGCATTGGAACCCAGATACACATACATGTATACATAATTTTTTTCTCCCATTGTCGTGCTGCGTAGACATAGTTCTCAGTGCTACACAGCAGGATCTCATTGTAAATCCATTCCAAGAGCAATAATTTGCATCTGTTAACCCCAAGCTCCCAATCCCTCCCACTCCCTCCCCCTCCCCCCAGGCAACCACAAGTCTATTCTCCAAGTCCATGATTCCCTTTTCTGTGGAAAGTTTCATTTGTGCTCTATATTAGATACCAGATATGAGTGATGTCATATAGTATTTGTCTTTTTCTTTCTCTCCAGCCCAGTGCTCTTTTCACTCTACCATGCTGCCTTTTATACACATCCTAGGGCCTGAATCTGACTGGCTTCACCCACATTCCAAGCCATCTTAAAGTTTGAGAGAAAAGATTCTGGGTGAGCACACAAAATGCAACCAACAGTGATCCTTTCTGTAATTGGAACTGAAATAGGAGGAAATCATCTAGAGTATAGTCATGAAATAACACCTGATTGTTTCCTCCTGTCAGCGCTACCTGTTACTTGAAGCAGCTCACAGCATCTCTGTCTACTGAGACCACTCTGGGGCAATGGGCTGACAATTTGTCACAAGGGCCTAGGTATGATGCACTTTTAACCAGAAATGTAAGTGATATAAGGACAATTTTTTTTTTGTATTGTCACCCCTATGACAGGGTCACAGCATAAGCTAAGTCATCTTTCAGATTCCAAATCAGAAGATTTGGCATCAAGAAAACTTAGCCAAACCTGGATAACCAGTTCAGCATTTGAGTATTTGATCAATTAGATACTAGTGATCTGGTTTTCAGGAAATTCATGGATTTTTGCTTAATTTTCCCTATCCTTTAAACGGACATTTTGTATCATGGAAAGTAAGGGTAAGGAGATGGTAAGTGGGGGCATAGCCCCTGTAACCGAAGGTAGCACAGATCATCCCAGTTACCAAATGGCTCCAGAATGGGTCTTTGCTCTATCAAATGAGGGCAGCAATCTGGACAGCCAAGTCCAGCTGTGGGGAATGATGGTTGAATGCAATAGAAGAGCAGGGGCATCAGCTGGAGCACTTAGAGTAAAACAACATTTAAAAAAATCCCAAGTCTGGATTGACTGATTTTATCACTGTTGTTATTATTCATGTATTTAGTTCAAGATATTATAAATATCTAATGTGGACACCTGAAACAGCAAAGCTCTCTAACTATCCAAATGACTTGATTATGTAAATCAAACTACATTCAAAAGAAAATCATTGAATACCAATATATAGGGATTTTTCAATTTTTAACTAATTGTTTGGCATCACATAAGATAGCCAGCATGGTAATACATTTAAAATTCATGTGGTGGTGGAAATTGTAGGTGATATTTTAAAATCTTTTATTATTATTTATGTTTTCTAATTTTGGCCAATGAAATATCATCACATTATAGATCAGAAGATTTGGAAAACCTTAAAGGTTCTCAGGAGTTCCTCTGCTTTATTCCCCTGTCTTCATGCAGTTCCAAGTCAAATTTACTAAAGTGGTAGCCCTTGTACATACAAAGCACTTCATTGTTTTAGCCCTTTATTTTACCAATGAGGCCACAAGGACCCAGGGTAGATAAATACTACCAAGGTAAGTAAGTATTTGGTGACAGAGATTAAGATGGATCACTAAAACTTGACACCACTTCCACTTCATCTTTTTCCTATCTCCCTGCTTCTGCAAAACATTTACCAACAACTTCCAAGCTATGACTCCACCTTCCTTAGTGTTCTTGATTGAGGAATTCTGCTATAGACAAGTAATTTGAAAATACAATAGCACTGGGAACACACTGATTAAAAAAGTTTCTGTGCATCAGCCACATCTGTGTACAAAAGCAGTTTACATTACATATAAAGACAAAGGCACTCCATCAAAACAAACAAACCCTGACTGAAAGATTGTTCTCATCATTCTGTCACAATGCCTAAAATTTCTATCCAGTCATGCCTGTAGAACCATAGATGTGTTATTCAATCAGTCATCCATAAGAAGTTTATTGGGAACAAACCATATAATAGGAATTACTTGTAGGATGCCAGGATTCAGAGATGAACAAACCCTGGCTCTTCCCTTCGAGGAGTTGACATAATAGCTCTGAAGGAAAGTAAGTAAAAAAAAAAAAAAAACTATTAAAAATCATAATAGAGAAATAAGTCCTATGAGAACAGAGTCAAGGCATCTAACTCAGGAGGAGATGCTCAGGGAAAGCTTCTTGGAGGAAGTTACATCTAAGCTATATTTTAAAGGATAAATAGGTAGGTAGAGTTGAGAGAGTTGGAAGAGGCATCCTTATCAGAGGAAACTTGTAAAGCCTTAGATGTATTAGAGCACATGGTTCATTGAGGAGCTGAAAGTAATTCAGCACAGCTAAGGAAAAGTGTGACATGATATAATAATGACGGATAAGGATGGAAAGGTAAACAGGAGTCAAGTTAGGAAAGGCTTTGCAGACCATGCTAAAGAGTTTGGACTTTCTCTAAAGCTGTCAATAATCACTGAATAATTTTAAATACGAGGATACATTAGAATTGGGTTCATAGCATTATATTATTGGAAAGGGCCTCCATATTAGCATGAGTGATTCTCCTATCCAGGAGCTATGGAGCTCCAGGAATGAGAACAGAATTAGGGACACCAAGTCTGGGCTAGGTACATTGAATACTAACCAGGAATGAGTGAAGGGAAATCCTGTTCATGTTTGAAATTCAGAATATGCAGGTTCCTCTCTTTAAAGTAGAACTCATCCCTCCCAAAGATATGACCCCCATCTCTGTGCCACCTTGCTTTCTTTCTCCACTTTGAATCCTAATAACAAGCAAGCAGGACCTCATAAATAAGAACTTAAGCAGAAATATTTATCACATTTATGCTAATATAGACTACTGTCGGTTTGGCTTTACCATAGAGTTACACTGGGATCCCATTAGCTGCTTTCTCAGTTACATATTGGCTTAATTACCTAGAAAGCCAGCTACTCTTACTAAAAATGTAGTCTCTTCCATACAGAGCTTAAACATAACCCATGAGACAGAGTAGCCCTCCATTTGGGCATAGATGTTTAAAGTATGTGTTTACTCTCCAACCTTTACATCTAATTAGCAATCAGCAGGGCATAACCAGTGATATAACCTCTGCTAGCCCCCTCTCAGCCATTGACACAGCCTTTGGGCAGTAGTCAGGCTGAAAATAATACCACTTACATTAATATTTAATTCTGATTTCCATCTGCAAGCACTATAAAAACTGCATAGGGTTAGCAATTGGAGGAAGGAAGAAAAGAGCTCAGCTTTCAAATGTACCAAAGGTGGCCCTGATTTGGGAGAAATGGTGTGCCAGTGTTCAGGAAAATTGCAGACGAATTATTTGAGAAAGAGCATTTTCTAAATAAGTTAGCTAAGGTAGTCTTTGACATACACAGAGCATTTTATATGTGTTTTGCCATAGCTTGCTGCCACTCATTCACATGTAATACATTTTAAGGAAAAGATTTCCATCTTCTAATAAAGTGCTTCAGAAAAGCAATGAGCAGTAACTAAGTGCTGAAAATCAACAGGGCTGGTGCTTCTTTGAGGTGCCATGGCAAAATTGGTACCAAGAACCAACCCTTTCCATACTTCAATAAGTGACCTTGGGGAAGTTTCTTAAAATCTCTGTAGACCTTTTTCCTTCATCTATGACATTTTGAAATGATTTTAAAATGAGATAATAAATATGAATATATATATACATATATATATGTATATATATACACACACACACACACAGAAACACGACATGTTGATGAGGGTTTGGATATGAGTGGATCATTGAATGAATCATAGACCTCGGGAGTTGAAAGAGTTCTTAATGCTCATAAATTCAACCCACTCCTTTTGCAGATAAGAAATTTGAATCTGGAGTTCCTGTCATGGCATAGCAGAAATGAATCTAAGAACCATGAGGTTGTAGGTATGATTCCTGGCCTTGCTCAGTGGGTTAAAGATCCAGCATTGCCGTGAGCTGTGGTGTAGCTCACAGACATGGCTTGGATCTGGCATTGCTGTGGCTGTGGTATAGGCTGGAAGCTGTAGCTCCAATTAGACCCCTAGGCCTGGGAACTTCCATATGCTGTGGTGCATCCCTAAAAAGCAAAAAAAAAAAAAAAAAAAAAAAAAAAAAAAACCAAAAAAAAACCAACAAAACAAAAAGAAATTTGAATCTGAAGAGGGAAAGTGACTTGTCCAATGTCATTTTTCTGCTAGGAATCACCTCTCACTCAGTTTGACTCCTGCTCTCAGAACTCACCACCTTGGTACATATTAGAAATGGGATATGTAAGACAAATCCAAGAGGAAGAAAATGAGTCAGAGAGGGCAATACTTTGGAGCCTGGACAAAAGAGAAGAGTGCTAGCAATCAGAAATTATGTTGGCACTCAGAGTGCTGCTTAATACTATAGTGAAGGAACATAATATGATGAGAACTTTGAACCACCCCACTTCTAACCCCTCCCTAAAGTAGTCACATGCAACAAGGAACAATGATAATGGAAGGCAGTCATATTTGCTGAGAATTTGGCTACAAATCCCACTGTGGAATATTCCACAGAGTTGGGCTAGATCGCATAGAATGCTCCCTTTCACATGAACATATCGGACTCTGTTCTGCTCTACAAAATGTAGTCACTTCATAACACCTCTACTGCTACCACTCTCACCTCATACCAGAGTTACTGCAGTAGCCTCTTAACTGATCTCCTTGCTTCCACTCTTGCCTTTATCATCTCTAAATGGTCAGTGATTCTGTTAAAAGATAAGTCAGGTGTTCTTGTGGTTCCCTACTTAAAACCCTTCAAACTGATCCCAGTGGCAGTTAAGGCCTATCACATACCCTCCTTCCCTATTATCTCTCTTCCTCATCTCCCGCTACTCTCTACATCATCACTACTCCAGTCACACTGGATTCTGTGCTGTTCCTTGAGCACACTGGTCACCACCCTGTGACCTCACCACCAATCAATCAGAGGAAGGCCACATATCCTGCAGGCCTCCCCCCAAATTCTGCCTATAAAATTTCCCTGAAAACCATCAGAGTGTTCAGGTCTTTTGAGCATGAGCTGCCCCTTCACCTTGTATGGCCTTTGCAAAAAACTTTTCTCTGTTCCAAACTCCAACATTTCACTTTGTTTGGCCCCACTGTGCATCCAATACATGAAATTGGATTTAACAACACAAGTATGGCCGACTTCCAAAGCCCATAAGCTTGGCTATAATGAAATACTGCCTTCTTACCTCAAATCAGAACCTGAATTTGCTTTCCCTTTCTCCCTTCTCTCTCAGCCCGTTTTATGGAAATAATTGACATAGTATATATGTCACTATCCAGGAAAAAGTCTCTTCCTGCCTACTGAGTATCAGTCCAGTAAGTAATGGGATTCCAAGCAGGATGACATTTAGTTTCAACAAATGACCCTGAATGCTGATGAGCTGGCATGGAAAAGGGCACAGGTGCTAGGAATACATGGTATACCGAGGCCTGCCCAGCCTGGCCTCATGGGATTTCAGTGCTTATCTGAAACTCAGCATGCCAGAGAGCTTTTGAATGTCCTGGGAATTAGAACACAAACCCCACGGAAAGCATTTAGTCTTGGTCATAAATTTCAAATCCTCATGTCAGGCTGTCACCTTATTGAACATGATATTTGTGTTAGTCTGTGTGTGCCTATTGACAATGACATTTTCTCAAGGAAAAAACAGGCAAGAAATTATCTAATCCAGACAAGTCACTCATAAATCCTAGAAAGAAGATGTGAATTTATTAGTGTCTGGAGTTTCATTAAAAGTATTGGTGGTCATAGGATAACTGTAGCACACAATAATGATAATTACATGTTTATTGATCTTGCCTTTGACAGTTTACAAAGTGATTTTTATCTATATTATCTCAGTTTAAGTTTTGACAGCTGCCTAGGGAATGCAGATGAAGAAACCAAGTTCCTGGGTGTGATGGCTAGTAAGTGGCAGAGCCTGAACTAGTATCCAGATCTTCCAACTTGCAGTCTAGTGCACTCTTCTCCATATCACACAAGATTCCTAGTAATGTCTCTATGGAAACTTTGCCTTATATCCATACATATTCAAGTTTGATAATCACCATGTGCTACCAAAGTTTTCTCGCCTGACATGACATAGATACACTCATAATTGGAGTGATAATAGTACTTCAAAGTTCCTTGCCCCAAATTTTTCCTTCCACCAGTCTGATCTAGGGCCTTATATATCCATATTTAATTTAGTCATTAGAGAAGAACCACATGAAATAGAGAGTAACTTCATATTATAAACTGATATAAGCAGTTAGCTTAAGTATCCCAGCAATATCTTAAAGGATGAGCCATTGGACAGATATATTTTAATGAAAAAAGGGGCATGAAAAGGGGAAGAGATGGGTCAGCTTTGAATAAAGACCCCCAGTTGAAGAGCCTAGGTATGCAGAGGACAATATGGGAACACACACACCTAGAGTATGAAAGGCAGAATGTAGGATGGGATGAGGACTGAGGGGACTGAAGAACATGAGGGATAAAAAGAAAAAGCATTTAGGAATTTAAACCATGACTGACCAATTTAGGTTTGGGCTAGCTTTGACGGAAAAAAAAAAAAAGTCCTATCTGATGCAAAACAAATTAAAATGAGTTTGCAAAGACAAAATATTGTTTGTAAATACCACAAAAAAGAAACAAAAAAAGTCTTAGCTTTCCAATGCACTCCAGCATGTTACCCAGAGAAGATGGAACTGGTTTTCTAGAAAGCTAATGAGCTACTAAATGGAGGGTATAAACTGCAAATGATGCCAATCAGGAATGTTAATGGTAAAGATGCTGCATGCTGTTTTTTTTTTTTCATTGTACTTCTGAGTTAATACATATATATACACATATATACATATATGAAAATGATAGGGAACTTATAAGTAAGCACTAAAACCTCTAGGGTTACAAATGATAAAAAGAATATTACAGGTAGTTGTTATCTTAATTCTTTAAATGTTCCATGGTAGTAATCAGAATGTTATCAATAACTGCTGGAAGTGAAGTAAAAAAGAAACAAGTACTATTTATTGATATTTACTTAAACATTTTTGGAACATTTTGAATAACACATTTCCACCATGTAATATTTTAGCTCTGCTCTTGTAATACATATAGAATTCTATTTTGAAGGGAAGTGTATTTACCAATGAATTAGATGTTACGGAAAATGGTACCACTAATCATAAAACCTTCTAGTTATCCATCATGTCCAAATATCTTTGAAATTGGAACCTGTTGAAGACAGGTACTGTTCCCTTTAGTTTCAAACCGAAATAACATCTGTGAAGTTTGTCATAAGGTTGATTGTTTTTCACAAAGAATACCTTCTAGATAGCACATAAGTTTCTTTTCATATGCCTGTTTCAATTGTTTTGTGGTTGCCACCTGGGATACTGCTAAGAAGAATTCTAAGGTTATTTTCAGGCTCAGCCAGAAAGAATCCTATGATTAATTTATCATGTCCATGGCTGAAGGAAAAGGAAGTAGTATTACAAGTGTCAAATATTTGTTATCTCTTCTCTAGAGACTATTTTATCCCCTTAATCCTGATGACTAAAATTTGGGTAGCATCTGCTAATGGGTAGTGATAATTTCTGATGGAGTAATGCAGTCTACTGTCACTTTCCTCAGGGGTGCATAACTGAGAGATGTGAAAGATAAATCATTGGCCTATTATATAAAAAGATAATACAACTTGATATCTAGGTTTCTTAATACTTAAGGAAAGATAGGCCTGGAGAAAGATTAAAAGAAATAGAAAATCTACGTACAAGGCAATTTGTCAGTCTTACTAAAATAAGTTACATTGATAATTTTCTTAATCAAACCTTGAATTTGTTTGGACTTAAGTAAATATCCCAGATTCTTTCTCCTAATGTGCTTTCAGGATCTGTAAAGAAGATTCTGAGCCTAGTCAGTTACGTGGAACAAAAGCAAACCATTTGTTACTTTGATGCTAAAGCTCTATGTCCATCATCTTCCTGTGGCTTGCTTGGCTCTTCACACTGTCCTTAGGTGATTACCTCTTGTTATTGTGATTATCAGTAAAATCTTAAACAGTTTTTCTCTATTTCCTCCATTCCTTAGTCTGCCCTTTTTCAGTCTGGGAACATAAAAGAATGTGGAATCATCACGTTCTCTTTCTTCTTGGGCTTCTCAAGATCACCCTCACTCTCTAACATGATTACAGTTACCCAGGTAACTAAAATACTGATAGGGTTTAACTTCTACCCACTCTTCTCCAGCTAATCCAGTCCCAGAATTTCTTTATTCCCCTGTCTTGTCTAATGAGAGCTTTCATCTTCAAAGAAAATTCACTTTTGAGTCAAACACTCATTTTTATGATCTTTCTTCCTATAAATGCCAAATTATTCCTTAAAGGGAAATTATTGTTTTTATTATTTTTAATACTTGAAAGAACAGTCTTTAAGCACATTCACCATTTAATGGTTTATTATAACATTCTTGCTTTCCAAGCTAAATATAGTTAGCATCAAGAAATTCGGTGTCCTTGTGAACACCGACCCTCATTACCTGTTTATGTCCTCCCTGACTGCTCCCTTTTAAGTTATCTTGAGCCATAGCCTAGCAGCCTAAGTTGAAATGAATACCATTGCTATGCAATATATCAAATGCCCAAAGCCCCACTTCCTTCTTTGGGATGCCAAAATGTTAAATAACTTTAGAAAGTGGAATTGCTAAGAAAAACAGAGTATTGAATTGTATTGTACTTTATCCTTAATATAGTTACCATTCACTTAAGCAAATTATATAAATAAAAATACTTTGTAATAGATCCTAAGTTATTCTTAATCAATGTTCAATTTATCTTCTTCATTCAAATAAGAGCCTAACATTCTTGAATAAGTTCACTTTGCTTAATGTAGATTTCATGAGAGTCATTCTCAAATTCATACTTCTGTTCTTGTCCTATTGTTCACAGCTCCTCCACAACCTATTACTCATAATATGCCTTGCATGACAAGAGGCAATGCATTCTTAGTCAAAGTTGAAGGAGATTCTGACAACAACCACTTAGATTCCAGGCAATTAAAGAAGGTCTAAATCTCACCTTCAAGTTATTTCTTACTTGGTAAAATGAATAACCAGATTATTGAAGAAAAGTGAGGTTCTGTCTTAAAATATATATTAAAAAAAATGTGTCCTATTCTACGTCTCCTCGTATTTCTTAATTTAAAAAGGCATCACAAAGCAGATCTCAGGGGAGTTACCTTTGTGGTACAGCAGAAATGAATCCAACGGGGAACCATGAGGTTGTGGGTTCAATCCCTGGCCTTGCTCAGTGGGTTGAGGATCCGGCACTGCCATGAGCTGTGGTGTAAGTCATACATGCGGCTCGGATCTGGCGTTGCTGTGGCTCTGGCATAGGCTGGCAGCTACAGCTCCAATTAGACCCCTAGCCTGGAAACCTCCATATGCCATGGGTGAGGCCCTAAAAAAACAAAAGACAAAAAAAAAAAAAAAAAAAAAAAAAAAGGCAGATCTCAATGGCAGTGTGAATGGTGTCATATACGTTATACTAGCTTTTAAAGCAGAGATGTTTACAAGCTCTTTGCTCTTTAAAATGAGTTAAAGTCAACTCTAGTTTATCCCCACTTATTTGCAGCTGGATAAAGGAAAAGAAAATGGTAGAATTATGGCCAAGACCCACAAATTATGCATTTTCTGTGACCATTTAAAAGGATGCAAATAGGACTGTCACTTGCTCTGTATGGTATGATGCAACAAAAAACAATGAATAACACTGGTTGGGGAATATAATCCTTGGCCTAAGAGTCAGGAGTACTAGGTTCAAATCCCATCTCCAACACTTACCAATGATGCATCACTTCCCTCTTCAGAGCTTCAATTTCCAAATCTATAGTGTAAAAAGTAATACAAGATCAGTATTGTGAATTTTTCATTTTTAGTTGACCTCAGGTGCACAGGATTGGATGAGTCATAAGCTTTGGTTCAGCACATGCTTATGAAGAAAAAGATTAGATGGAATTTTCGTAGGATTCACAGTCAACCTATGTTTTCACTTACTCTGTCAAAAGTATCTCTATCAGTGCTAGAAGAGAATCAGTAATCCTGTCAAAGTGAATCCCTATATCATTGAGGTGCTTTTTATTCTCAAGATCTCTTGAGATATAATTGACATATACCATAGTGTAAATTTAAGATGTACAATGTAGTAATTTGATATGCCTATGTATTTTGAAATGCTTTACAACAATAAGGTCCGTAAGCACATCATTTACCTCACATACTTATCATTTTGTTGTGGCGGTGGTAAGAACATTAAAACTCTGTTTCCATAGCAACTTTCAAGTATACAATTAAGTGTTGTAAACTATTATCGCCATGCTGTACATTAAATCCTTGGAACTTATTTTATAACTGAAAGTCTGTACCCTTTAACCAATATCTGTCTGTTTCCCAAACCATTAGCCCCTGGCAACCACCATTCTACTCTTAAGTTCCATGTTTTTAGATTCCATACATAAATGAGATCATCCAGTATTTGTCTTCCTCTGTCTGCCTTTCTGACTTATTTCCCTTAGCATAGTGCCCTCCAGGTTCATCCACATTTTCACAAATGACAGGATTTCCTTGTTTTTATGGCTGAATAATATTCATTATATGTAAATACATATATATACTATATATCACATTTTCTTTATCCATTCACCCATCAATAGATACTCATGTTGCTTCCATGTCTTGGCTATTATGAATAATGCTGCAATGAATATGGGAGTGCAATCATCACTTCAAGATAGTGATTTCATCTTCTTTGGATACATACCCAGAAGTGCAATTGTTGGATTATATGGTAGTTCTATTTTTAATTTTTATAGAAACCTCTGTAAGGTTTTCCATCACAGCTGTGCCAATTTAAATTCCCACCATCAGTGCACAAGTATTCACTATTCTCCACATTCTCACCAGCATTGCCTTTTCATGAGATGATATCAACTGTGGCTTTGATTTGTATTTCTCTCTGATTATTGATGTTGAGAATCTCTTCATGTACTTGTTGGCTGGTTGTATGTCTTCTTTGGAAAAATGTCTATTCAAGTCCTCTGTCAATTTTTTTAATTTGATAATTTGTTGCTTGATGTTTTTGTTTTTGTTGTTTTTTTTTTTTTTTGCTATTGAATTGTATGAGTACCTTATGTATTTTGGATATTAACTCTTTATCAGATATATGGTTTGCAAATAGTCTCCCATTCAATAGGTTATCTTTTCATCTTGTTTCTTTTGCTGTGCAGAAACCTTTTAGTTTGATGTAGTACCACACATTGATTTGTGAAATTGTTGCTAATGCTTTTGGTATCATATTCACAAAAAACATTGCCAATACTTGAGTCAAGGAGCTTTTCCCATGTTCTATTCTAGGAGTTTTATGGTTTCAGGTATTACATTTAAGTCCCTAATCTGAGTGAATTTTTGTAAGTGCTTTAAGCTATGGATCCAATTTTATTCTTTGCATGTGGATATCCAGTTTTCCCAATACCACTTATTGAAGAGACTGTCCTTTCCGCAATCAGTATTCTAGGTTCCCTTGCCAAATATTAGTTGAACATATGCACATGGGTTCATTTCTGTTCAAGTCTGGGTTCAATTCTGTTTCATTGGTCTATGTGTCAAGTTTTTTTAAATGCCAGTACCATATCATTTTGATTACTGTATCCTTGTAATATATTTGAAATCAGGAAGTGTGATACCACCAGCTTTGTTCTTTCTCAAGATTGCCTTGGCCAGTTAAGGTCTTTTATGGTTCCATTGGAATTTTAGGATTTTTCTATTTCTTTATAAAATTCCATTGGAACTTTGTGATAGGTATTGCATTGGGATATATACCAAATCTACAGATGGCTTGAGTAGTATGGACACTTTATCAATATTAACTCTTCTGATCTATGAACACTGGATATCTTTCCATTTATTTGTCTTTTTCAATTTCTTTCCTTAGTGTCTTAAATTTTTCAGTGTATAGATCTTTCACTTCCATGGCTAAATTTACTCCTAAGTATTTTATAATTTTTGATGCTATTATAGACAGGATTGCTTTCTTTTTCAGATAGTTCATTGTTAGCATATAAAAATGCAACTGATTTTTGCATGTTGATGTTGTATAATGTTGTATCCTGAAACTACCAAATGCATTTACAGGTCTAACAGTTTTTTGGTGAAGTCATTAGGATTTTCTATATAAAAGGCCATGTCATCAGCAAATAGAGAAAATTTTATATCATTTTTTTCCACCTTAGATGCCTTTTATTTCTTTTTTTCCCCCTTATTACTCTGGCTAGGACTTGTACTATGTTGAATAGAAGCATTGAGAGTGAGCACTCAATGCTTCTATTTTTCCTTGTTTCTTAGATGGAAAGCTTTCAATCTTTCACCATTTGAGCATAAAGTTTATTGTGGGTTTGTAACATATATCTTTCATTATGCTGAGGTATGTTCCTTCTATATCAAATTTGTTGAGAGTTTTGAGATGTTGAAATTTGTCAAATCTTTTTTTCATTCCCAAGATATCCAGTATCAGAACAGTTAATCTCATCATCTTCTTTAGGTCTTTACTCAAATGTTGCCTTCTCAGTTAGGTCAATCCTTACCACTCTATGTAAAATTATAAACACCCCAACCCACTCCATATATACTCTCTATCTACTCTCTCATTTATCTTTCTCTATATCACTTGTCACAAACTAATGTACTACATATTTCACTTATGACTTAATTTTGTTGTTATGTTCCATAAAATAGAAAAGTAAGCTCCATGAAAGCAGGACTCTTGTTCAATGCTATACTCCTAGTGCCAAGTAGAAGCACATAGTAGGCTCACAATAAATATGACCTAAATTGATGCATTTTATATCACTAATCTCTTAAATTATTTTTATTGGAATTGAGCAGGCCTTCAACTACCCACAGATCCCTGTAGCAAATAGCAAGGCAAGAAGCCATCTCCTTCAGTGTCAGTTGACTGTTTCCATGACAGATATTAATCCTCTAGCCACTCATCAAGGTGCCACCAGAGTTGTCATCCATCACATAGCTGCATTATTGTGTTACTCAGGCTGAAGCTGAAAGGTTTGTCCCCAGGGTGACTTGGCCTGGCAGAATCCATCTCCACTGACTTCTATTTAATATCCTACCTGCTATTTGAGCCTCTGTTACTATAGTAGAGGCTAATAAATAACTATCATCTCTCTGGCATTACAGGGTTTTTCCCCTTCCTTCCTGAGATATACCTGATTCATTTATACAGCAAACTCTTGGGGTGAGGGAGGACATTCTCTGTTTTTATTGTTTATTCTCAGTCTAATTATCTCTATCTCTATTGCATTGAAAACTGGAAGTCATTTGTCTGTATCTACCTACAGTATTCATTTTGACATTTGATCACTCTCTACCTACTTGTAGTCTACTTTCCCATAGAGCTATGGCCATCAGCACATGTTATTTTCCTGATTGTAAAATAATCTGAGCAAATATTTTATAAAACAGAATAATTTTATAATATTTATGATAGAGTTATAGATTAATTTGGAAGTCACCTTTTCTAACACATTCGTTTTCCAGATGGGGAAACTGAGTCCGAGAGAATCTGAGTGACATAGTTGTTTAGCATTTTCAAAGTGCTTTCACAAATACCTCCATGTTTCAATAACTATGGGGCAATAATTATTATTCCCATTTTACATATAAGAAAACTAGAAACTGGGGCTCTGAAAGGTTGAGTGACTTCCAAACGTCACACACAGTAGAGACAGGACTCCTAATCCTATGCTCTTCCTATTATACCCCATTGCTTCCTACACATACTTCAGAAAGAAGTGCTAATCTCTTGACTTTGTGGTATGCAAATGGTTACACAGGGAACATGTTAACCCACAGTTAAATTGATTATTCTTGGGAAGAACTGTCTACTTCTATCTTTGTCACTGCTCTTCTGACAGCTGGTGTGGTGCTGATAAGTTGCCAAGGGCATAGATGACACAAGGCTTTGTTTAAACATGAAGCAGCATAGGTGACTCCATTGGTCCTTAAGGGAGACCTTAACCCCATGCAGCTTCAGCACTGTCAGTTGGCTGACGCAAGCAGTGGCCAAGGCCATGCTTTGTAAGTCTTTGTGGGTAAGTAACAAACATTAGATGAACTGTCTCTGCTTCATGAGAGTGTTTGCTCTCTGAATTCTAAGATCAAAAGTGACATATGATATTCTATCACTTAAAATTTCCTTCTTTTTCTCAGAGGTTTTACTGTTAACACTAAGAGGCAGCAAGTGTAAGTGGTAAAGTATGTCTTTATGTGTCTATGTATTGAAAAATGATGGTAAACGCTGGTACATGTTGAGTTCAGTTATAAAGTCTTACTAGCCAGTATGCTGTTCTTCTCATGACAAAATACTCCTTCAGCATAGAACCTCCAACAACTTGGTAAGACTAACTGAAGGGCTGTGACAGTGGTTAAGGTCTCTAGAGAACTCTATTCAGCCAAGTGGATTTAATGCAACACAGCTATCCTTTTATTGCCTATTCTTATCTAGATTCTAGAAGTTCCAGATAAATTTTGTGGACATATGAAAAATGTCACTGCTGAGCTATATTATATACTTATTTGAGGTACAATATTTAGCCTGGGATATAGAATTCAAGCAATTGTCTTACAAAGTAATATAAACTCTATATTTTGCCTTTCCAAGCAATGCCTTTGGCTTATTCAGCATTTTCATCTGTGAAAAAAAAATGTAATCAACAAATAATATCTTATCTAGAGGCAGTGGGATAAAACAAGAAGATAACAAGACTTGAGCACTTGCTCTTTCTTATACTAAGCTGTTTCATACTAAGCTATGTCTTAAGAATTTTATCTGTATAATGAGACTAATACCCCCCAAAAGTGTTTAATTGTATTATACTTAACCAAATATAATGTATTTTAGTTTAATCAGCATTTTTTCTAAACTAAAAACATAAATAGAAATAGCCACAGAGATAAACTGATTTATTATTCTTCACTTCTGAAGCAATTACTAAAATTAGATCTTTAGCCAAAAATATATCTATCATGCTGGTTGCCTGTACTTTGGGGAGACAGGAAAACTCAGGGCCATAAAAACCAGAAAGTTTGGGTAATCATCACCACAGAAAACTTCCAAGAAGGAAATGGGAAATGTTCAGGTATATATCATATATTCAGATATTGATTTGTGAAAACAACTTTCTAACGGGCCTTCCTGCCTCATCGTTCCACTCCCCACAATCATTTTAGAATGTAAATCACTGTCACTTTTTTGCTTAAATTTTAAATTGTTCAGTGGATTCATATTGGATTTTGGACAAAGTCCAAATATTCTAATATTACCTAGATAAGCTTGTATGATCTAAAATCTGATTCTACAGCCTCAACTAATACCTTTCCCCAACAACATTAAATATACTGCCTGCTTGCATATGTTGTTTCCTCTGCTTAAAACACTCTTCCCAGTGAGCCTCCATTCCCTCCATCCCCTCCCCACCTACACACTCATCCTATTTCTTCCTTTACCTTGATAGTTAACACTCATCTTTCAAGTTTCAATAGAGATGTTCATTTTGAAACTCTATAGACTATGTTAGGTAGCACTATAATGTACTCTCATGACATTCTATAAATGCCTTATCACAATATATTGCAACTGCTTGATTTAAATTTTTAGGCTATTTTGCTGGACTATGAGCTTCTTAAAAGGAGGGAATATTTCTCATTCATTATTATAAGCAGTTTAACCTAGTAGCTATGAGTGCAGGCTCTGGAATAACTGCCCAGCTCCACCACTTTTATCTTGGGCAGATTATCTGACCTGTTAATATCTTAGTTTTCTCATTGATAAAGTGAGATAATAATAAAATGGATACCTCAAATGGTTGTGGGGATAATTACGTGGTTAATATATGCAATGTACTTAAAACAGTACTAGGCAATAGCAAGCACTCAATGCATATTAATTCTATTTGTCTTTATCCACAGTACTTAAAATGATGCCTGGCACAGAGCACATGCTCAATAAATGACTGATGAATGAATGAATAAGGAGTAGAATCAGGTAGCTCTTATTGCCAACCAGCAAGCTCTGTGAGCATAGGACACAACCTAGCCTTCTCATAATTAAATTATTAGTGCCTAACATAGTTTCAAGCATCATGTACTTTCTCAGTTACTATTATTTATATGAATTCATGAGATGAGGAATTCTAATTTTGTGTATATGTTTATTGTAGTTACTGAATTCTATTCAAAACTTCAATGAACAAAATTCCAAAATCAAACAGAAACGTAATACCACAATGAATCCCTATAAACCACTGTACTAGATATTTTATTATCACTGGGGATGGAGTCACATTATAGTTGGGTTTCAGTGAAACCAACTAGCAGTTTCACTCATACAGAAATAAAAGGGAAGGAAAAAAAGAGAGAAGCTCTCACAAAATTCCTTTTTACCCTTAGAAATATTAAAGCTGTTACTTTCAAAGTGCTACATATAAGTGAATACCCCCACTGATTATTACAAGTTACCCTGATGGAGAAATGGCCTTGAAAGTTAGACTTGAACTTCCCAGCTGAGCCAGTAGTGTTCGGGGGAGGAGTGTGTAGCACTGTACTTGTCTGTACAGACACAAATGGGAAAGACGCACAATCTTTGACACAGCATAGTAGTATTTGCATCCTAGTGCTACAACTATGTAATTCTGAACAAATTATCAGACCTCTCTATGTCTCTGTAGTTTCATGTGAAAAAAGGTAATGAGATTTATATGCCACTACATAATTGCTGTAAGTATTAAATATGATCCTATGTATAGAGTGCATATCATGATGCCTGGCTCATGATAGGTACTCAAGGAATGGTAGCTATTTTTATCATTATGGGCTTTAACCCTTGACATCTCAATTTGTTGGCTGGCTAATCTGAACAGGAGTACAATAGTCATTTCCCAATGTAAACACTTATTACCTCAGTGACTTTTTCAAGGAAATCTGTATAAGAAGCTTAGAATCTCTTAAAATAACCAAATTTGAGTAGAACATTAGAGCCTTGGCTGTTCAACTTTCTAGCTCTTTGACCTTTTCCAAACTACTTAAAACATTTTTGTGCCTTAGTTTCCTTTTTCATAAAATGGAAACAGTAGTAGTATCTAAATCATAGGCTTACTGTGAGAATTAAATGAAATTGTTTAGCATAGTCCTTAATGAGAGACCCAACACATTGTACAAACTTATGAAATGTTAGGAATGATAATGACATAAAAGTCTCATCCCTGGCACTTGAAATCTACTTGATATCCTTTTGTTATAACGAATTAAAGATATATGTAAAATTATAAATATAAACTTGAGAAGAAGAATATAATGAGTAAAAATGCTGCTCCATTTATTAAGTACCTACTATATCCAAAGTACTATTCTAGGTCCTTTAGAGACATAATTTTCATCTTCACAGCAATGTAATGTGGTGTATATGATTATTCCCCTTTTAAAAACACACCAACTGAGATCAAGATAGTGAAATAGAAGGACATTCAGCTAACCTCCTTCCACAAATACATCAAAAATACATCTACATGTGGAACAATTCTCACAGAATACCCACTGAATGCTGGAAAATCTCATAAACATAAGACAGTAAGAAAGATCTCAAGTAACCTGGTAGGATGAAAGAAAAAAAAGCAATTTGGATGAGACCTGTGCCCCTGAGAGGGTGCTATGAAAAGAGTAAAGATTCCTTCACCCTGGGAAGCCCCTTTACTGCCTGAGAGCTCAGCCAGGAAGAAAGGGAACTTCAGAGTTTCAGAGGAGAGTACAGCAGCCAGATCGTGTCAGGCAGAAGACAGAAACCAGCACAAAGGGTCCTGGCCACCCCCTTGCTTTCCACAGCCTGAGACCAGTATCTTCTGGTGCACACAGGGTATGGGTACTGAAACTCTGGATTCAGAGATCAGATCCAGGGAGAGAACTCAGGTTGCATGCACAGAGACAGACAGAAGGAGCTGGAGTGATGTCCAAGGTGCAACCAGGGTTGTGTACAAGAAGGAGCCCAGGTCCACCATTGAAGCCTCATTGTTAACCAGTGCTCTGAAAGGAGGGGTGGGGCATGCCATAGCAGCCTTGTTTTTGGGATGCTTATAGCAGGTGCACCTCCACCTCTACAAGTTCTGGGAGCATGCAAGCACTGATGGGTTACCCACGTGTGGAGGCAGGGCTGAAATCTGAACTGTGCCCCAGCTGCTGTATAGTTCATAGATTTATGAACTGAAGGTATCTTTGTAAACTCACTGCCTGTGGGACATTTGAACAGATTACTAGTGCTTCTGTGGCTAGCTCATGTTCAGCTGCAGGCTCTGCTAGCATACAGACATAATGGTGCCTGGTTTAGGCTAACTCAGTAGCTCCCAAGTCAGGTCCAGATGCATAACTATGGCAGATACTAGTGCTGGATCGTAGCAGGTCTATGCCAAGGGATCTGTGCTAGTGGCTTTGTGAGCATACTACCTGAGGGACACCCCAGCCATTTGCCTGAATTCCAACAGTTGAGGCAGGCCTAATGGCAGTGCCAACAACTGTACTTTGTGAGCCCACATAACAGGTGACAGGAGATACCACAGAGCACACTTCTCATTAGACACCTCCTGTGGAGGAGTACTCAGTGGTTCCTCTCCCAGTAGCAGTGCACCAATCCTGTACACCTCACACCAGAGGTCAGAAATGGATCTGGGGGCATCTACTCCAACAACTAGGGAGCAGACCCTACCCCTGACAGTGCTGTAACAACCAAAGAGCAAAGAAGATGACTTCATCAACATCAGTGTAGGTTCTGGTCACTACAACAACAATCACACCCACCTATCAAGGTATAATAGCCAGCACACACTGGGGAAAGATGTGGCAGGCACCCATTCTAAAAAGAGCGCTGATACCAAAAATATTAAACTCAGAGAGGCTGCAAAGGCCCACTCCCACATAAAAATAGCCCTTCAAGACCACAGTAGATAACTGTTTCTCCTAAACTCATAGAGTTAGAGAAATATTAGTAAAATGAAGAAGCAAACATTCCCAATTAAAAGGTCAAGAGAATTTCATTGAAAGAATGATGAAGCAGACCTTTCCAGTATACTAGACCCTGAGTTCAAAAAGGAGTAAAAATACTAAAAGAATTATGAAAGGGTAGTGATATAAATGCAGATTACTATAAAAAAGGAACTAGAAACTATAAAGAGAAGCCAATTAAAATTAGAAAACTCAATTGCAGAGATAAAAGCTGAGCTAAAAGCAGTAAATAGCAATAGCAAACTGGATAACACAGAAGAATGAATAAGTAATCTGGAAGAAAGAGTTATTGAAATTACCCAATCAGAACAGCAGAGGAAAAGACAAATGGAAAAGAAAAGAGAAAAGAAAAAAAAAAGGAAACCAATGTATAGCACTTACAGGATAATGTAAAACACCTCAATATAGGGATTCAAGGAGGAGAACAAAGATAATGGAGGAATGAAAATAGGTGGGAAAATTATCACACTACATCAAAACATATTATAATTAAAATGGCAAAATCTAAAGATAAAGAGAGGATTCTGAAGGCAACAAGAGAAAAACACAGAGTTAATTACAAGAGAACCCACCCAGAAGACTCTTAGCTGATTACCCTGCAAAATGTTGCAAGCCAGAAGGGAGGGGCAAAATATATTCAAACTCCTGAAAAGGAAAAATATGCAACCTAAGATAGTCTACCCAGCAAGGCTATCACTTAGAATAGAAGGAGAGATAAATAATTTTTCAAACAATCAAAAACTAAAAGAATGCAGCAATAGTAAACCTATACTGAAATAAATATTGAAAAGTTGTCTCTAAATAAGAAAGAAGGAAGAATCTATAGGGAAGATAAAAATCACAATTGGAAAGTAAATCACTTAAATAAGCCAGTACAAATATTTTATAAAAATAAAAAAAATTGTGAAAGCTATGATAACTACAATGAAGACCAAAATAATAAATATTAAGATGTAAAGGAAGACATCAAAATAATAAAATATAGGGGAGGAGAGTAATAAGATGTAGGGTATCTTAGAATGTGTTTGAGGCTATGTGAGTACCAGTCTAAAGCAAGTAGATATAGTAATGGGTTAACATACTTGAAAAGCTGGGTAACCACAAATCAAAAACATATAATAGCTACACAAAAGCCAAAAAGAAGAGAACACAAGCATGATGCAAAAGAAAACCATCGAACCACAAAAGGAAAAACAAAAAGGAACAAAAAAAAGGAAAAGAAAGGAAAAAAATCAACTGGAAAACAAGGTTTAAAATAGCAATAGGAGTTCCCGTCGTGGCACAGTGGTTAATGAATCTGATAGGAACCATGAGGTTGCAGGTTTGGTACCTGCCCTTGCTCAGTGGGTTAATGATCTGGCATTGCCATGAGCTGTGGTGTAGGTTCCAGACGCGGCTCAGATCCTGCGTTGCTGTGGCTCTGGCGTAGGCTGGTGGCTACAGCTCTGATTCGACCCCTAGCCTGGGAACCTCCATATGCCAAGGGAGCAGCCCAAGAAATAGCAAAAAGACAAAAAAAATAAAAATAAAATAAAATAAAATAGTAATAAATAAGAGTTCCCTTGTGGCACAGCAGGTTAAGGATCCAGTATTGTCACTGCAGTGGTTGTGGTTGCTGCTGTGGTGTAGGTTCCATCCGTGGCCCAGGAAACTTCACATGCCATGGGCACAGCCCCCCCCCCAAAGGCAATAAATATATATTTATCAATACTTACTTTAAATGTCAATGGATTGAATGCTCCAATGAAAAGACATAAACTAGAAGACTGTATATATTTTTAAAAAGCTTACAATAAGCTGCCTACAAGAGACCCACTTTAGGACAAAGGTCACACATAGACTGAAAGTGAGAGGATAGAAAAATGTATTTCATGGAAATGGAAATGACAAGAAAGCTTGGGTAGCAATAGTCATATCAGATAAATACACTTTAAAACAAAGGCTATAAAGAAAGATAAAGAAGGACACTATACAATGATAAAAGGATAAATATAAGAAGAGTATATTATATTCAACATATATGTACTTAATATAGGAGTACCTAAATATATAAAACAAATACTAAGAGACATATAGGGAGAAATTGACAGGAATACAATAATAGGAGAATTTAACACCCCATTGACATCAATGAATGAATCTTGAAGAAAGAAAATCAGTAAGGCAACAGAGATTCTAAATGACACAATAGAACATTCAGGCTTAACTGATATTTTTAGGATGTTACATCCACAAAAAAACAGAATGAACATTCTTTTCAAGTACACATGGAACATTCCCTAGGATAGACCACATATTATGTCACAAAACAAGCCTCAACAAATTTAACAGGACAGAAATAATTTCAAGCATTTTTTCTGACCACAATGGCATGAAAAGAGAAATCAACCACAGCAAGTCAAACAAGGAAAGAATGATTACATGGAGACTAAACAACATGCTACTAAAACACCACTGGGTCAACAATGAAATCAAAAAGGAAATTAAAAAATATCTTGAGACAAATGACAATGTAAACACAAACATACAAAGATGTATGGGTTACAACATAAGAAGTTCTTAAAGTGAATACTTAAAGTGTTACAGGCCTATCTCAAAAAAACGAAAATTCCAAACAACCTAATATACCACCTAAAAGAATTAGAAAAACAAACAAAACCTGAAGTCAATATCAGGGAGGAAATCATAGCAAGCAGAGAGGAAATAAATTAAAAAGAGATTTAAAAAGCAATAGAAAAAAATCAATAAAACAAAGAACTGATTCTTTGAAAGGGTAAAAATAACCAACAAAATTACGGCCAGGCTTACCAAGAAAAAAGACAGATGACCAAAATAAACAAAATAAAAAATAAAAGCGGAGAAATCAAAGCCAAAGATACAAAAATACAGAAAAAAAAGTGATGGAATAGCATGAACAATTATATGCCAATAAATTGGAGAATACAGAAGAAATGGACAAGTTTTTAGAAACAGATCCCACCAAAATTGAATCAAGAAGATATACAAAATTTGAACAGACCAATCTCTAGAAGTAAAATAGAACCTATAATTAAAAAAAAAAAATCCCTGCAAAAGAATGTCCAGGACCTGATGGCTTAAATGTGTAATTCTACCAAACATGCAAAGAACTTATACCAATCCTTCTTAAACTCTTCCAAAAGACTGAAGAGGAGGGAACACTCCCAAAGACATGCTATGAAGCCACCATCACCTTCATACTAAAACAAAAGATATTACCAAAAAAGAATTATAGATTAATATCACTGATAAATATAGATGCAAAAATTCACAACAAAATATTAGCAAACTGAATCTAATAACACATTAAGAAGTTCATATAACATGACCAAGTGGGATTCATCTAAGGGTCACAGGGATGTTTCAACATAGGTGAATCAATCAGTGTGATGTACCACATCAACAAAAGAAAAGACAAAACTGCATAAACATCTCGATAGATGCAGAAATAGCATTTGACAAAATTCAACATTCATTTATGATTAAAAAAATACTTCTTACCATAGTGTATATAGAGGAAACATATCCTAACATAATAAAAGCTATCTATGACAAACCCATAGCCAGCATAATAGTCAATGGTGAAAAGCTGAAAGCTTTTCCTCTAAAATCTCGAACAAGATAAGGATGCGTACTCTCACCACTTCTATTCAGTATAGTACTGGAAATTCTAGCCATAGAAATCAGACAAGAAAAAGAATTTAAGTGTATCCAAATTGGAAGAGGAGAGGTAAAATTGTCATTATTTGAAGATGACATGATACTATATATAGAAAACCCTAAAAGACTCCACACAGAAACTACTAGAACTGATAAATAAATCAGCAATGTAGTAGAATAAAAAATTAACATAGGGAAATCCATTGCATTTCTTTATGCTAACAATGAAATATAAGAAAGGGAAAGTAAAAAAACACTTAAAAATCACATCAAAAAATAATATATTTAAGAATAAACCTGAGCAAGGAAGTGAAAAGACATATGCTAAGAACCATAAAACATTGATAAAGGACACTGACAGTGATTCAGAGAAATGGAAAGATACCCCATGCTCTTGGATTGGGAAAATAAATATTGTTAAAATCGCCATCCCAAAGCAATCTATAGATTTAATATGATCCCTATCACATTACCCATGACATTTTTTCACAGAAGTAAGAGAAATAATCCTAAAATTTATATGGAAGCAGAGAAGACACAGAAGTGCCAAAGTAATCCTGAGGAAAAAGAACAAAACAGGAGGCATAACTCTCCCAGAATTCAGACAATACTATAAAGCTCAGTAATCAAAATAGCATGGTATTGGCACAAAAGCAGAAATATGGATCAATGGAACAGAATGGGGAGCCAAGAAATAAACCCACACTCCTACAGTCAATTAATCTTCAACAAAGGAGGCAAGAATATAAAATGGGGAAAAGATAGTCTCTTTAGCAAGTGGTGCTAGGAAGGTTGGACAGCCACATGTAAATCAATGAAGTTAGAACACACCATCATACCATACATGAAAATAAACTCAAAATTGCTTAAAGACCTAAATATAAGACATGATACCATAAAACTACTAGAAGAGAACATAGGCAAAATATTCTTTGATATAAATCACAGCAATGTTTTCTTAGGTCAGTTCCCCAAGGCAATAGACATAAAAGCAAAAATAAACAAATGAATCCTAATCAAACTTATAAGCTTGTTCACACCAAAGGAAACTATCAATGAATCTAAAACACAACTTACATACAGACTGGGAGAAAATATTTTGCAAGGGATGTGACTAACGCGGGTTTAATTTCAAAAATATACACATAGCTCAATAACTCAATAATGAAAAATAAACAACCCACTCAAAAAATGGGCAAAATATCTAAATATACATTTTTCCAAAGGAGACATATAGTTGGCCAATAGGCACATGAAAAGAGCTCAAGATTGCTAATTATTAGAGAAATGCAAATTAAACTTCAATGAGGTACCACCTCATATCAGTCAGAATGGCCATTATTAAAAAGTTAAGCCAATATATCCATACAAAACTATAATTCAAAAGATACATGCACTCCTATGTTCATGGAAGCACCGTTTACAATAGCCACAACATGGAAACAACCTAAATGTCCATCAAGAGATGAATGGACTCTAATATATGGCACAAATGAAACTTTCCACAGAAGAGAAAATCATGGACTTGGAGAACAGACTTGTGGTTGCCAAGGGGAAGGGTGAGGGAGTAGGATGGATGGGGTGCTCAGGGTTAATAGATGTAGACTATTGCCTTTGGAATGGATTAGCAATGAGATCCTGCTGTGTAGCACTGGGAACTATGTCTGGTCACTTATGACGGAGCATGATAATGTGAGAAAAAAGAATGTATACATGTATGTGTAACTGGGTCACCATGCTGCTGTACAGTAGAAAATTGACAGAACACTGTAAACCAGCTATAATGGAAAAAAATAAAAATCATTACATTAAAAAAACAGCAAAAAAAAGGAGCTAGACCCTTTCAAGAAGATAATTTCAACATTGTACCAAAAAATACAAATATGTATTATATCCATACGCCTCATTTTAAAAGTAAAAAAAAAATATGAATGGATAAAAAAAGATGTGGCACAATGGAATACTACTTAGTCATAAAAAAGAATGAAATAAGGCCATTTGCAGCAATATGGACTTAGAGATTATCATACTATGCAAAGTAAGTCAGACTTATTTATATAATATAATATCATTTATGTGTAGAATCTAAAATATGACACAAATGAACTTATCTACAAAGCAGAAACAGACTCATAAATATAGAGAACAGACTTATTGTTGCCAAGGAGGAAAGTAGTGGGGAAGGAAGTATTGGGGGTTTTGTGTTAGCAGATACAAACTATTATATTTAGAATGGATAAACAAGGTTCCACTGTATAGCACAGGGAATTATATATCTTGTATTAAACCATAACAGAAAATAATATGAAAAAGAATAAATATATGCATAACTGAATGCTTGGCTACACACTAGAAACTAACACAATGTTATAAATCAACTATAATTTTTTTAAAAAAGCTGAAAAAAAGAACACATCAACTAAGATATTTTAAGAAAGCTATCCAAGACCACACATCTAAGAAACAGACTAAGAGAAAGGCAGAATTGGGATCTGAGCCCAGGTCTGTCTGACACCAAAGCCTGTGTTCTTTTCACTACATCTTTAATCTGTCATTATGAATTTGTTTACCAGATTAGCTAGTTGTCATCAGCAAGAGAAAGGGCCCCTGAGGATGAGACAGAGGACAAGAAAGTTCAAGAAGGAAGGAGAACAAAAGATAACAGCTCAAACACGGCTTGGCTTCAGGCCAGTTCTGTAGAGGGCTCTAGTCTCTGGCACTTTGTCTAGTTGCCTCAAGGTACACTGGTTTTGCCTGTGTTTTTTGCCCTAGGTTTGTATTGATTTCCCAACCTATAAAAACTAACTCTAATCTCAGTATTTTAATTTCCATAGCACTATGTGAAATGTTCTGAGTTTCTTCTTTGCTCTTACTTTTAAAAAATTCATATAGACCTTCCTTTTACCTTTTTATTAAAAAGCATTTTTCGTTTCTCTCCCTATTGACTTGACTCCCAATGCCTGCACTGCTGGTGATAACTGCACATCTCTATCAAGTAGACACATCGGGGGGGGGGGGAAAATAGCATCACATAGGGGCACAGGGTACTATTTAAATACAGTATATGGACAATCTGCTCCTGTGTTTGTTTTGTTTTGTCACTATTTCATCTGCTTTTCCATCAGCCCTATTATCACTGAGGAAGCTATTTCATTTGGATTTCTTTATTGTTCACTAGAGTTCAAAGCCCAATTCTCCCTCCTCACATTCTAGACATGTAGGCTGATTTGTGACATCATGGTTGTAGCCAGACAGAAAATCAGGAAGTTATCCATACTAAACAGATCTACAACAAAGAAGGTGCCAGAAGAAGGAAATAACTCAGAAATGCAGCATCAAGGAAACTTAGATACTTCTGAAAATCTGAGAGCCCTAGAAATTGGATACTGGACTTGAGGTATTTAAGAGGTAGCTCTAGCCCATGTGAGAATCTATGAAAATGCACACTGAATAATGATATGCTATTCTAAAACACCTCCAGGAGAGAAGAAAATAAGACAGTCAAATTTTAAGTCTGCTCAATTGTAGCTCTTGTCTTACAGTCAAATCTTTCTTAAACCAGAGTTGTAGCCCTTCCTAAAGCCCCCAATGCACTTACTTCTATTTAAAGAACAATTCAGATGAAGAAGATGGCTTCTGTGTATTCTTAGATCTTCAAATTTCTCCTTCCTTACTCACCCAATAGATCCTGATTGGTTAAGCTGAGTTAACAAGTAGGGTGATTAAAGAGAATAGGTGAGGGATCTGCTTTCAAATCTTCAGGAATGAATTAAGTCATACTGAACCATTGCAATCATGTATATCTATATGCATAGCTATCCCAGATCAAGATAGGACTTGAGAAAGAATCAATAAGGAAGGCAAAGCTACTGAGACATACATCCTTGGGGTCCTGTTTATATTTCTATCATTGAGTGTAAAGATATAATTGTTTTGAATTTATGCCCCATTTCCTTCATTACAGCCAGCCATGACTATCATTTTAAAAAGTATGGATTTTTTATTAACACAAGTGAATTCCACATTTCCATTTCCTGAGGAACATCCAACCTTAATATTTTCACAGAATAATAGGCCTTAAGAAGGTCTATCATATCTGAGTAGTTTATAAAAATGACTATTCTACAAAAAAGAACTGTAAATAGGACACTAATTGACCCTAAATTTGCTAATGGTTATTCCCTGTTTCTGGACATTAGTCAAGTTAATCTTTTAGCCAAGACAGCTTTTCAATGAAAACCACCAGATTAAAAACTCAAACAGATCTTTCTGGCTGACTCAGCAGCAAACTCTTTTCAAGGACATAGCTAATCTATTCTCTAGTATAACTGGAAACTTGCCACCACACTTCCTCCATTCCCTTTCCACATGCACGCTCCAACTTTTTGCTTTCCTTTCCCCATGCCAGAATCCGTCTTTTTGCCAACTTTATACTCCTACTCTGAATCATGAAAATGAGGAGAAATGTTCCCATTGAGAGACTGTAACCAACATCTTTTTGCCTCTGCCTGCAATGAAGTTTCCAGAGGCAGCAGGGTTGCTCCTAGGGTCAAAAAGAGAGTCCAATGTGCATCGTTAATCTAGAAATACCTATGTGTGACCTCTGTTTTCCTTCATTCTATATTAGCATATCCATATCCAACCAAATGGAATTTACTGCAATTTATTAGTATGCTAAGGTGATGGAAATTCATATATTATAAAAAGGCAGCTTGAAAAAAATTAAAGAAACATGAGCAGTTTATATCCCTTCCATAAAGAGATTTTCCACATAAAGAGAATTATATATGTGTATTTATATTCTTTATGTTTGTCCTTTTAATTTACACTTTAAACAATTTAAGTATTTTATTTTCCCTCCATGATCCATTCTTTAACGCTCTTTCTCACTGCATGACAAAGTGCAAGGGAGGTTGCCACTGCTATTACAATGTATCCTGATTTAGAGAAGTGAATAGCTCTCCCATCCAGCTATATCTAAGCTGACTTAAAGTTTATTTGATACTACTCTTCAATAGGTTATGTGATATGAGCATAGCATATCCCAAACCTCAAAGTTCCTAATCAAAATTCAAAATTGATTTCAAAAGATTCTTAAATGATTCTATCTTTTTAACTTTTATATAAACCTAAAATATTTCAAAATAAAAAGATTAAAAACAAAACAAAAATGAACTAGACTATTTTTTATTATATCCCAGATGTTAGTGTAAATTATTTGGAGAAACAATTTTACTTGTTATGGTCCAGACTGATGAGTGAAACAGAGTTTGGGAACACACTCTAGTAAGTTACTGTAGTACATGGTGTGGAAGTGGTGGCAAAATAGGGTAGCAAGCTAACAGGTGTCCATGTAATTGATTAAGAAGTATCAGGAGGAGCAAGAATTCTGTTTGTGATTCATGGAGTAGGTTTGCAAGATATCAGACAAAAGAAAAGAGTAAGACACAGGTAGATTCTATGACTATTAATAAGCAGTCTGTACGTTAGTAGCATCAACTGTTTGTAAATCACTGCTGTAACAAAGTACCACAAACATGGCTTAGAACAACAGCCATTTATTGTCTGACAAATCTCTAGGACAAGAGGCCAGGTGGGCTTGGCTGAATATTTTGGATAGGGTCTCACCAGGTCAAAATCAAGGAATTGGCCAATGACTTTTGTGGAAGACCTAGAGGGGAATCTGCTTCCAAAATCATTCAGATTGTTGGCAGAATTCAGTTCCATGCAGCTATAGTACTGAGTGCCCATTTCCTTACTGGTTCTCAGCTGGGGATTGTTCTCATTTACTAGAGCCTGTTCATTTTCGCTGGCCCTTGGCTCCTTTCATCTTCAAAGGTGGCAGTGCCGCAGAGGGTGGAAAACTTTGCCTGCTACATATATCTCTTCTTTTTTTTGGCCATACCTGTGGCATGCAGAAGTTCTTGGGTCAGTGAGTGAACTGGTACCACAGCTGTAACTAGAGCCACAGAAGTGACAATGCGAGATCCTTAACCTGCTGAGTCACAGAGGAACTCCTGCTTCATATATTTCTGACCTCCCTTTCTGCCTTCCTCTTCTGCTTTTAAGGGCTCATGTGAATACAGTGTTCCAGTGATAAAAACAGAAAAGATCAATGAAACCAAAAGCTGGTTCTTTGAAAAGATTAACAAAATTGATAAACTCTTACCAAGACTCATTAAGAAAAAAAGGCAGAGGGCTAAAATCAATAAAATTAGAAAAGAAAAAGAAATTACAATAGACATCACAGAAACACAAAGGATCATAAGAGCCTACTGCAAGTAACTATGCCAATTAAATGGACAACCTAGAAGAAACAGACTAATTCTTAGAAAGGTGCACTCTTCCAAGACTGAACCAGCAAAAAATAGAAAACATAAACAGACCAATTACAAGTACTGAAATTTAAGCTGTGATTTAAAAAATTGCAACAAACAAAAGCCCAGGACCAGACGGCTTCACAGGCAAATTCTATCAAATATTTAGAGAAGAGTTAACACCTATCCTTCTGAAATGACTCCAAAAAATTGCAGAAGAAAGAACACTCCCAAACTCATCTGTGAGGCCTCTATCACCCTGGTACCAAAACCAGACAAAGGTACCACAGAAAAAGAAAAATACAAGCTAATATCACTGATGAAAATAGATGCAAAAATCTTAAAATACTAGCAAACTGAATCTAACAACACATTAAAAAAATCAAGTTGGATTTAACCCACTAATGCAAAGATTTTTTAATATTTGTAAATCAAATCACACTATGATACACCACATTAACAAATCAAAGAATAAAAACCATGTGATCATTTTTGAGAAAATCCAATAACATTTAGGATAAAAAAACCTTCCAAAAGTAGACATAAAGTGAAACCACCTCAACATAACAAAGGCCATATATGTTAAACCCACAGCTGACTTCATTCTCAAAGGTGAAATGCTGAAAGAATTCCCATTAAGATCAAAAACAAGACAAGGATGTCCACTCTTGCCACTTTTATTCAACATAGTTTGAGAAGTCCTAGCCATGGAAATCAGAGAAAAAAAACAAATAAAAGAAATACAAATGGGAAGAGAATAAGTAAAAACGTCACTATTTGCAGATAACATGATACTGTACATAGAAGATTCTAAAAATGCTATCAGACCAAAACCAGACAAAGATACCACAAAAAAAAAGAAAACTACAGGCCAATTTCACTGATGAACATAGATGCAAAAATCCTCCACAAAATGCTACTAAACCGAATCCAAAAATACATTAAAAGGATTGTACATCGCGATCAAGTGGGATTTATCCTAGGGATGCAAGGATTCTTCAATATCTACAAATCAATCAGTGTGATACACCACATTAACAAAGTGAAGAATAAAAACCATATGATCCTCTCAATACACACAGAAAAAGCCTTTGACAAAATCCAACACCCATTTCTGATAAAAACCCTTCACAAAGTGGGCATAGAGAGAACCTACCTCAACATGATAAAGGCCATATATGACAAACGCAAAGCGAACATCATTCTCAATGGTGAAAAGCTGAAAGAATTCCCACTGAGATCAGGAACAAGACAAGGATGTCCACTCTCGCCACTACTGTTCAACATACTTTGGAAGTCCTATCCACAGAAATCAGAGAAGTAAAAGAGATAAAAAGAATCCAAATTGGAAAGGAAAAAGTAAAACTATCACTATTTGCAGATGACATGATACTATAGCTAGAGAATCCTAAAGACTCTACCAGAAAACTGTTAGAGCTCATCCATGAATTTGGAAAAGTCGCAGGATACAAAATTAATACACAGAAATCAATGGCATTTCTATATACTAACAATGAAAGAGCAGAAAGAGAAATTAGGGAAGCAATCCCGTTTACCATCACATTCAAAAGAATAAAATACCTAGGAGTAAACCTACCTAAAGAGACAAAAACGGTAAGACACTGCTGAAAGAAATCAAAGATGACACAAATAGATGGAAAGACATACCATGCTCTTGGATTGGAAGAGTCAACATTATCAAAATGACTATACAACCCAAGGCAATCTACAGATTCAATGCTATCCCTATCAAATTACCAAGGACATTCTTCACAGAACGTGAACAAAATATTTTAAAGTTTGGAAGCACAGAAGACCCAGTACAGCCAACGACATCCTGAGAAAGAAAAATGGAGCTGGAGGAATCAGGCTCCCGGACTTCAGACTATACTACAAAGCAACAATCATCAAAACTGTATGGTACTGGCGCAAAGACAGACATATATAGATCAGTGCAACAGGATAGAAAGCCCAGAATTCAACCCACGCACCTACAGCCAACTCATCTATGACAAAGGAAGCAAGAATATACAATAGAGAAAGGACAGCTTGTTCAGTAAGTGGTGCTTGGAAAACTGGACAGCCAATGGAAAAGAATGAAATTAAAACACTCTCTAACACCATATACAAACATAAAAACTCCAAATGGATTAAAGACCTAGATATAAGACCAGACACTATAAAACTCTTAGAGGAAAACATAGGCCAAACACTCTCCGACATAAACAACAGCAACAACTTCTCAGATCCACCTCTTAGAGTATTGACAGTAAAAACAAAAATAAACAGATGGGACCTAATCAAACTTAAAAGTTTCTGCACAGCAAAGGAAACCCTAAACAACACAATAAGACAACCCACAGAATGGGAGAAAATCTTTGCAAGTGAATCAACTGACAAGGGATTAATCTCCAAAATTTATAACCACCTCCTACCAGTCAATACCAAAAATAAATAACCCCATCAAAAAAAAAAAATGGGCAGAAGATCCAAACAGACAGTTTTCCAAAGAAGATATACAGATGGCCAAAAAAAAAAAAAACACATGAAAAGATGTTCAACATCACTCATTATTAGAGAAATGCAAATCAAAACCACTATGAGGTACCACCTTACACCAGCCAGAATGGCCATCATCCAAAAGTCTACAAACAAGAAGTGCTGGAGAGGGGGTGGAGAAAAAGGAACCCTAGTACACTGTTGGTGGGATTGTAAATTGGTGCAACCACTGTAGAAAGCAGTATGAAGATTCCTCAGAAAACTAAACATAGAACTACCATGTGATCCAGAAATCCCACTCCTGGGCATCTATCCAGAGAAAACCATGACTCACAAAGACACATGTACTCCGATGTTCACTGTAGCCCTATTTGCAATAGCCAAGACATGGAAACAACCTAAATGTCCATCGACAGAGTAGTGGATCAAGAAGAGGTGGTACATATACACAATGGAATATTACTCAGCCATTAAAAGGAATGAAATACTGGCATTTTTAGCAACATGGATGGACCTAGAAATTATCATGCTAAGTGAAGTCAGCCATACAATGAGACACCAACTCAAATGCTTTCACTGATATGTGGAACATGAAAAAAGGACAGACTGACCTTCTTTGAAGAACAGATGCTGACTCACAGACTTTGAAGAACTTATGGTCTCCGTAGGCGACAGTCTGTGGGTGGGGGGATGCATTGGGGTTGTGGGATGGTAATCCTATAAAATTGTATTGTGATGATCATTGTACAACTACAAATGTAATAAATTCATTTGAGTAATAAAAAAAAGAAAGACAAAAAAATGCTATCAGAAAACTACTGGACCTCATTAATGAATTTGGTAAAGTTGCAGGATACGAAATTAATGCATAGAAATCTCTCGCATTTCTACACTCTAACAATTAAAAATCAGAGAAATTAAAGAAGCAATCTCATTTAGTATCACATCAAAAAGAATAAAATATCTAGGACTACAACTACCTAAGGAGATAAAAGAATTGTACTCTAAAAATTATAAGACACTATTAAAAGAAATTGAAGATGACACAAATCAGTGAAAAGATATATCATGCTCTTGGCTTGGAAGGATCAATATCGTCAAAATGACTATAATATCCAAGGCAATTTACAGATTCAAGCCATCCCTATCAAACTACCACTGGCATTTTTCACAGAACAAGAACAAAAATTTTAAATTTGTATAGGAACACAAAAGACTCCAAATAGCCAAAGCAATCCTGAGAAAGAAAAAAGGAGCTAAAGAAATCAGGGTCCCTGTCTTCAGACTATACTACAAAGCTACAGTCAGCAAAACAATATGGTACTGGCACAAAAACAGAAACATAGATCAATGGAACATGCTAGGTATCCCAGAAATAAACCCACACTTATGCTCAACTAATCTATTACAAAGGAGGCAAAAATACACAATGGATAAAAGAAATTTTTCAAACTTAAATTTTTTTGCACAGCAAGGGAAGCCATAAACAAAATGAAAAGAAAACCCAAAGAATGGGAGAAAATATTTACAAATGAAGGGACTGACAAGAGATTAATCTCCAAAATATACAAATAATTTATGCAGCTCAATATCAAAAACCAAAGAGCCCAATCAAAAAATGGGCAGAAGATTTAAATAGATATTTCTCCAAAGACACAGTTGGTCAAAAATACATGAAAAGATGCTCAACATTGCTAATCATTAAAGAAATGGAAATAAAGCTATTATGAGGTACTACCTTACAGCAGCCAGTATGGCCTTCATCAAAAAGTCTACAAATAATAAATGCTGGAGAGGTTGCAGAGAAAAGGGAACCCTTTTTCACTACTGGTGGGAATGTAAATTGGTGAAACCTCTATCGTGGAGGTTTCTCAGAAAACTAAAAGTATAGTTACCATATGACCCAGCAATTCCACTCCTGGGCATCTATCCAGAGAAAACCATAATTTGAAAATATACATCCACCCCAATGTTCATTGCATCAATATTAATGATAGCCAAGACATGGAAACAACCTGAATGTACACTGACAGAAGAATGGATAAAGAAAATATGGCACATGTACACAATGGAATATTACTCAGCCATAAAAAGATTGAAATAATGCTATTTGCAGCAACATGGATGAACCTAGAGATTATCATACTAAGTCAGACAGTGGAATACAAACATCATAAGATATCACTTATGTCTGGAATCTTAAAAAAAGGGTAAAAATGAACGTATTTGCAGAACAGAAACAGACTCACAGACTTTGAAAACAAACTTATGTTTACCAAAAAGGACAGGTGGGAGGGAGAGAGGGACTAGGGGTTTGGGATTGGTTAATGCACACCGAGGTATATGGAATGACTCACCAATGGGGACCTGCTGTATAAAAAGGGAATGCTACCCAATATTCTATGATAATCTATATGGGAAAAGATATGAAAAAGAATGAATATATGTGAATATATATATACACACACACATACTTATACATATATATCTGAATCACTCTGTTATACAGAAATTATCATAACATTGTAAATCAACTATACTTCAATAAAACTTTAACAAAAACAATGAAATCAACCAATTGGCAAAGTCCATTTGCCATGTACAATAGCATGTAAGGTATAAATACAGTCTTGGGGTTTATTGGGTGGAACCTTCTTGTAGGCAACCACAGGCTTCCAGCTCAGATGCATCCTAAAGTCATACTGTGCAGCCTCTGTCAAACCTTCACTATCACCAATGCCTCACACATAGGATCTTAATGTATCAAAAGTAAATGCAACCAACAGAACTCTGCTGAACTCCATTTCCCATAATGCCACTGTATTCAAAGGCAAACACTTAACATCAATTAGGCATCAAATTGTTAAATTATCCAAATTATGAAAGACTAGAAGAATGTATTTAACTGTAAATGACTATATCGCTAGCTTGATTTCCATACAACTCTTGAAACAATGCTTATATGAGTGTGGAAAAGGACATCTGGAAATAAAGACTCTGAAGTGCTCCCCCAAATGAGCATATTAGTAAGACGGCAAACTGTGTTTGAGTTAAAACCCTGTGCCATGAAACATATGGGAGAGAAATACATATTGTTCAGTATTTTCCATAAACCTAAACAAAAGTAACTACCTTCTTTATAGGAAAATTCAAAGATGAGGAGCCTACCCTGGAAGAGGACTAGTGATGACACTAAAAGGCTCTAAATAAATCCATTTGTCAAAAAAGAAACAACCAAAAAAAGTTCTAATCTAGCTTCAAAAATGCCCCTGTAATTGATTTTTTTCTCGTTTTTCTGAACTGATTATAGAACCTGATTATAAGGCCAGCCTACTGACAGAACAAAAAAGTATTATAAACCATACACGAAACACAAGAAATCATAGCACTATCCTCTCCAGGAATGTTCCAAAATCTAATCCCAAGGATATCTGATCCATGTAGCTCAGCCATACAATTTCTGCATTTTGAAATGTAAAGTGATTCAGTGAATCATTTAAATTTACTTTAACTGATTATTAATATTGCAATAAAGGGCTTAAGAATATGAAAAATTAAAATTCTTTTAACTCTGCTGTAGAGCAGCAATGTGTTCATTTGCAAGGATTTTCCTATCAACAACTCCGATTGGCCTGTCCATGTGTATTTGGAACAACTCTTCACGTACTGACTATTAAGTAATGTGGTTTGTCAGGGGAAAAAGGGCTTCATTACCATTGCAAATCATTCACTTGCAGGAAAACATCATCCGCTCCATTTCCACAGCTGTTTTGTCTTAAATACCTACCCATTAATGCTCTGTATCTCAGAAGACATGTTTACTTAACTCAAGGAAACAACAGTAGTCTTAGAAGATTAAGGAGCATTTTCTTGGCTTTTATGAGAATATTATTTTTTCCCTTTGTGTGTGTGATTCTCATTTGCACTTCAGTTTCCTCTACGTTGCTTTCTTTAACCCAAAATTCAGAAATGATTGCTTGATGTGCTTTGTGCCATTTTACTCAGAGTTAATATTTCTTCTCCCCCTAACACTTTCTGAACCTTCACATTTAAAGACAATAAATTTGCTATGCTTGTACTCTATAAATAGAGATGGTAAATCTTAATTATACTTTCAAATTGCAGTGTCTGTTTCCAGCTGTGCATATGAATGTTTCTGATCAGGATGTATGTTCCAGTATGTTTATTTTTAATCCCAAATTATATCCTTCACAAGCCAAGACCAAATGTGAAATGATCAACTTTTATTTGCAGACACGTGTCAACTGCTTGTTAAGAGTTCCATTCGTGAAGCTTTCTTGATATAGCTCCTTGAGAGTTCCCCTTTGCCTGTAGCATGAGGGAAGACATAGCCTGAAAGTTTTCATAGGGAAAGGTGGGTTTGCCTACTGTACTTCCCAAAGCTTACCAAGTGAGGCGCCTTAGCCTTGGCAGATGTGTGGCACCTCCATGTATTTTTCTGGATCTTTTCTGGAGAATCCTAATAGATTTTGAGAGAGCTGGAATTCTTAAGGAGATTTAGATTTGAAAAGTGAGCCAGATGCAGTCCCTTAGGCTATTTGTAAGATTATCAGTAGATGAGCTACAACATGGATTTAAAACATCTTCCAATGTGGCTTCAAACTAATTAAAGAAAAAAAAAAGGGAAAAAAAAACCCTGCAATATAGCACTGAATGGAAGAGTATGCTTAAAATTCACCCATGGTATTAGCTTAGTTATTTTCTATTCTTCACTAACTAGTCACCCGCAGAGGCTAAGAACTACTTTTTTCTTCACACTATATGCTATTTTGTCTTAAGATAATGCAGTTTGAATAATTTGATAATCCAAGGCTTTCAGCATTCTTGGAAAGACAGAATAATTGGAACAAGTATGGCTTTATTAATCATCCCACAGAGAGCAAAGAGAGCAGAAAAAGTAGTGGGTTTCAGACTGAAAGACCAGTAAGCAAAGATGGAAGAAGTATTTGTTATTATAAAGGGTTTGGCTTTAGAGATTTTTTATTGCCAGTATTATCTATACATGATATAAGATAACTGGGCCTAACTTGTGGACACATTGGGTAATTTATAAGAACCATTAAATAACCTTTTTGCTAAAGCAACACCAACTCAAGAGTTTTTAGTTGCAAAGGTATATTGAAGTTTTTTGATAAGGAGGGAGAAGTGTTCGTTGGTTAGTGGATGGTTGTGAGTTGAGGCTACTAAACACTGAAGAGTTAAAAGCAATCCCAGCAGCAAAAGTTAAGTTTACATAAATACAATAGTTATTACTCTGTTTACATTAATAAATCTATTTTTCATCTGACAAATCTATGTCCCTTATAAGATTTGATTTTGTCCTTATAAAATTATAGTCATAAGGAATTGTGTTAAATTTTCAAATACTGAATTTCATTTCATCTGAAAATCCAAGATTTTGAGTACGCAAGAATGATACTTATTGAAAGTAATGCCTATAGAGAAGTCTAAAAATGTTTCAAGGTATCTAGGGGGTGAGGGAGATATGGATAGTGATTTGCGTTCAAATCCAAATACAGTTTTCTAATAGGCACTTAAAATTTAACATTTCCAAAACTGAACACTTAATTCCCCTCCCTTATAAAAAACCCTTTAGTATTCCCCATATAAGTGAAATGGTATCATTACCTCAAGCAAAGCCTGGACATTATTATTGATTTTGCTTTCCCCTCACACATCTTCTCGCTATGCCATTTAATTCATCAGCAAGTCCTGCTTATTCTTCTCCAGAAGATAAGTTGAGTCTGACCAACTGTCTTAATGTCTACCATCCAATCCAAGCCACCATCATTTCTCACTTAGACAACTGCAACTGAATCCTAAATGTTCTCTCTGTGTCCATGTTTGACTCCCTATATTCTAATCTCTATAGAATAAAAAGTAATATTTCAAAAATGCAATACACAGCACTTCTCTACTCAAAACATACCAATGGCTTCCAATTACCATTGTACACAGAATAAAATGAAACTTCATATTACTAGGCCTGCAGACCGATTTTCTGCCTACTACTTCAACCTCAACACTCCCCCTTTATTCGCTATACTTCAACAACAGCCTTGTTTACATTTTCAAGTGCTCATGCATATTACAATCATATAGCCTTTGCACATTTCCTTCCTTCTGCCTGTAATCCTCCAACCCGTATTTTCACAGAGGTGGTTCCTTGTTGCCATTTCAGTACAAGTTTAAATATAACTTTCTCATATAAACCTACTCTGATTACTCAATTTAAAATAGCACCTTTTGGAATTCCCACTATAGCCCAACAGGATCTGTCGTGGCCTCTTGGGAGTGCTGGGACACAGGTTTGATCCCCTGCCTGGGGCAGTGGATTAAGGATCCAGCTGTGTAGCTCAGGTTTCAGCTGCTGCTGGGATCTGCTCCCTGACCCAGAACTCCATATGCCTGTGAGGCAGCCAAAAAAGGGGGAATAAAAAGTAGCTCCTTCCTTTTTCCTATTTAATACATTAACATATTTTTTTTCTGTCTGCTAGAGAGCAAGGACACTATCTCTCTAGTTATCTGCTATATTCCCAGAGTCTAAAGTTTGTTGGGCACATAGTAGGTCCTCAAATATTTGTTGAGTAAATATATATACTTTTTTTTTTGTTTTTGTCTTTTGTCTTTTTTAGGACGGCACCTGTGGCACATGGAGGTTCCCAGGCTAGGGGTCTAATGGGAGCTGTAGCAACTGGCCTATGCCAGAGCCACAGCAATGCCAGATCTAAGCCATGTCTGGGACCTATACCACAGCTCACAGCAATGCTGGATTCTTAACCCACTGATCGAGGCCAGGGATCAAACCCGCAACCTCATGGTTCCTGGTCGGATTTGTTTCCGCTGCCCCACAACGGGAACTCCTACATATACTTTTGATTTAGCTGAATGCCAACATTATTTTGTTTACTTATGTTTGGTGTTGTTTTCCTTTCTTTTTTCAAATCACACTAAAACAGTCAAACTTCTTTTTAAAAAGTTTTGTTTTCCTTTCAGGCCTATATCCCTGGAACCACTGTATAATCTAGAGTGTGGAATATGTAAGTAGTTGAGAAGGATGTCCATGTATACATATTATGTATACTCCAAATGCAGCTATTTTTTTGATGAACTCTCTCAAAGATTTTCTCATTTCATTGAGAACATGATTTTGCCTTGATAACTTTTGACTTGGTGATTTATGTATATGTGGAGATTCATTTCATGCAAACTCGAATTGTTCCTTTGAAGCCTGATTGTTTCTAGAGTTTGGGGTTTCTGTAGAGCTTAGAACCTTCAAGTAAAGTGAATCATCTTAATATATGTGATGACAAATTACAAACATCAATATCAGGTAAGTAACAACTCTATTTAACCTAAAGAAAGTTCTCTTCCTTGTAACTCAGTTTCCCCATGCATAAATGGAGTTAAACTAGATGAACTCTAAGATCCCATCATTCTTCATCATTATTTACTATTATAGAGGACTTCGTTGTCCCTGTGCAGTTTTTTTTTTAATGTAAAATAGGTAATGTTCTGCTAAGAATGAAGAAAATGGTAGCAGTGCTAAGTAAATGTTTGTTAATGTATATGCAGAAAGATTACTGGACAGATTAAAAGGAAATTGTTATGAACATGTAGAGAAAAGATAAACAATGGAGTTGAAACAACAGGGTAGCCATCTGGAAATAGGTTAAAGTTGGCTCTCTACTTTCAAGAAAAATAAATTACAGGTGAATCAAAGATTTAAATTTATTTCAGTAAGTAATAAAATTACTAGGAAAAACACATGGAGGAACTGTTTTAAACCATAGAGTGGTAAAGGCCTCTCTAAGAGTGACAAAAAATACAGAAGATATAATTTAAAAGCCCGAATTTTAAAAACTGATACAATTTAATACAATTCTAAAAAATATGCATTAAAAATAAAATCAATGGGACATAATTAAACTCAAAATGTTTTGCACAACAAAGGAAAGCATTTAAAAAATGAAAAGACAACTCAGAGAAAGGGAAAAAAATCTTTGCAAATGATGTAAAATGCAAAGGCCTAATCTCCAAAATATGTAAACAACTCATACAACTCAACAACAAAAAAATAAACCATCCAATTAAAAAAGCACAGAAGACCTAAATAGATGTTTCTCTGAAGAAGACATATGGATGACCAACAGGAAGATGAAAAAAATGCTCAACCTCACTAATTATTAGAGAAATGCAAATCAAAATTACAATGAGGTACCACCTCATGCCAGTCAGAGTGGACATCATTACAAGTCAACAAATACAAATGCTGGAGAGGGTGTGGAGAAAAGGATACCTTCCTTCACTTTAGGTGCGAATATAAATTGGTACAATTACTATGGAAAACAGTATGGAGGCACCTCAGAAAACTAAATATAGAACTAACACATGATCCATCAATCCCACCTCTGGGCATATATCTGGACAAAACGTTCATTTAAAAATATACATGGGGAGTTCCCGTTGTGGTGCAGTGGTTAACAAATCCGACTAGAAACCATGAGGTTGCAGGTTCAATCCCTGGCCTTGCTCAGTGGGTTAAGGATCTGACATTGCCGTGAGCTGTGGTGTAGGTCACAGACGCGGCTTGGATCCTGCGTTGCTGTGGCTGTGGCGTAGGCCAGCGGCTACAGCTCGGATTAGGCCCCTAGCCTGGGAACCTCCGTATGCCGTGGGTACAGCGCTAGAAAAGGCAAAAAGACAATAAATAAATAAATAAATAAAAATATACATTGACCCCCATGTTCATAGCAGTATAATTCACAATAGCCAAGACATGGGAACAACATAATGTCCATTGAAAGACAAATGGATTAAGAAGATGTGGTACATATATGCAATGGAATACTACTCAGACATAAAAAAGGACAAAATAATGCCATTTGTAGCAACAGAGAGGCAACTAGAGATTCTCAGACTAAGTAAAGTAAGTCAGAAAGAGAAAGACAAATACCATGTGATATTACTTATATGTGGATTCTAAAATATGGCACAGATGATCCTATCTACAAAACAGAAACAGATCAGGGATGGGAGTACAGCAAAGGGAACTGTGTGTGACTTAATCACTTTGCTATACAACAGAAATTGAAGAACAAATGTAAATCAACTATATTTTAATAAAAAAATATATATATAGATGACCAACACAAATGAAAAAAAACTCAAATGGCAAATAACAAGCTAGGAAAACATTTACAATTCATATCACAATTAAAGTATTTTACTTATTACATAAAGAATTCCTAAAAATCAATAAGGAAATTAATATTAACCCAAAATAAAATGATAAAAATATATAAATAAGCATTTCACAGAGATAAAAATACAAAGAGTTTTTAAATATATGAAATAAATGAAATGTTGTACTGTGCTGGTGAGAGTTTGAGAAAACACTCTTATACATTACTGGTGAGAGTATAAACTGGTACAACCACTGTAAAGGACAAGTAGGCTATAACCACAAAACTTACAAATATTAGTCAGGTTTCTCCAGATAAACAGAACCAATAGGAAACTCTGTGTGTGTGTGTGTGTGTGTGTATGTGTGTGTGTGTGTGTAAAATGAGATTTATTCTAACAAATTGGTTCATGCTTTTGTGAAGATTGAGAAATCCCATGATCTGCCATCTTTAAGTGGGAGACCCAGGAAACCAGTAAAACTGGTGGTATCAATTCTGATTCAAGTCCAAAGACTTGAGAACCAGGAGCACTGTTGGTATAGTTCCCAGTAAAATAGCAACAGATCAAGATCTCAGCCCAACAGTCAGGCGGAGAGAGAGAATTCAATTCCAACTTTTTTCTATTCAAGCCCTCAACTGATTGGATAATTGCCCCTCATCATTGCCTTGGGGAGAATAATCTGCTTTATTCAGTCTGCCAGTTCAAATGCTAATCTCTTCCATAAACATTCTCATAAACATACCCAGATTAGTGTATAACCAGGTATCTGGGCATCCCTTGGCCCAGTCAAGTTGACACATAAAATTAAATCTTCGCACACATATTTTTGACCTACCAATTCCATTTCTAAATATTTATCCTACAGATATGCTCACCTATTTACGCAATTAACTATAGAAAAGGATATTTCTAGCAGTAATCTTTGTAATACCTATTCAAAAAATAAATGATATTTTTTAAGCAGAGAGAAATGTCTGTTAGGAAACTTTCAGGCAAAACTGAAAATACAGAGAATTATAATTGTCTCTGCTTTTGTACCTCTTTATCCTTTCACTACTATCTTCTTCCTCAAGGCCTCTCTAGACTCTGTCCTTTTCCTACACTTTTCCCTCAACAAATAGGACTTTTGGCTTCATTTATTTAGGACCTTTACAGGTGTCCCCGAGTCATCCATTTTTCTTATTCTCACTAAAGTGTTAATGGCTGATGATTTGATCTATTACTCTTTCCACCTAAATTTTATTTTTTAAACATAAGCTTTGAATCAAAGGTAACAATCAAAAATATTTTACATTTGCATTCCCATCGTGGTACAGTGGAAACAAATTTGACTAGGAACCATGAGGTTGAGGGTTTGATCCCTGGCCTCACTCAGTGGGTTAAGGATCCGGCGTTGCTGTGAGCTGCAGTGTAGGTCACAGACATGGCTCAGATCTGGCTTTGCTGTGGCTCTGGCGTAGGCCAGTGGCTACAACACCGATTGGACCCCTAGCCTGGGAACCTCCATATGCCGTGGGTGCGGCTCTAAAAAGACAAAAAAAAAAAAAAAATTTACATTATGGAAGAGAGGGTGGTGCTCCATCCTTCCTTCTTTGCCACCATCTCAAGCCAAATTATGGTGAGGCACAATCGAGAGCTTAACATGTATCACCTTGAATTTGAGCATTGTAAAGACTATTGCCTGACATGTGCCTAGAAAATACCTAAAGACAAAATATTGTGACTAGAGAGTCATAGCATTAATTTAGTGCAAACAAAAAATACCACATTGAGATTTGTATTTTCACCAATGGCAGAGAAAAGTTGCATTTTGTTGTGGGTCATATGTAAATCCCTCAAAAAGTAGTCAGCTGTGAACTATACTGTAAAAAGGCTTCCTATCAGGTGTCAGGTGATCTAAGTTAGGATGCTGGAGGTATCCTGCAAAAATATAATTGGATCTCCTCAGCTGGAGAATATCAGAAAAACCCACACATGTGCCCAAGAAGAGGAAGAATTAGCATTTTGGATATTAGTCATACAAAGAGGGCATTTAGATCAGTACTAGTCAAATAAGTCCTTTTTGGTCCCTTGTGTGTGCTTTCCTCTACAACTCCAATCTTAGAGGAATGAGAACACAGTAATTTGAGGTGGAGAGAGGAGGAAAAGAAGGGGGGACTCCCACTCTCATCTCTTTCCCTTTTACTTCTCTAACTATTCATTCTCACTCGTCATATGTTGTCTGGCCTTAAAAGTTGGAATTACCAAGGATTCTGTCCTAGAACTTCTGTTCTTCACATACTACACAGTCTCCTAGAATTCTGTCTACTTCTACAGTTTCGACTAACATCTTTTATTTTAAACCATTTACATCTCTCTGAAAGTACTTTTTTTTTTTTTTTTTGTCTTTTGTCTTTTTGTTGTTGTTGTTGTTGTTGCTATTTCTTGGGCCGCTCCCGCGGCATATGGAGGTTCCCAGGCTAGGGGTTGAATCGGAGCTGTAGCCACCGGCCTACGCCAGAGCCACAGCAACACGGGATCCGAGCCGCGTCTGCGACCTACACCACAGCTCACGGCAACGCCGGATCGTTAACCCACTGAGCAAGGGCAGGGATCGAACCCGCAACCTCATGGTTCCTAGTCGGATTCGTTAACCACTGCGCCACAACGGGAACTCCTGAACGTACTTTTGTTTTACATATTTATCATCTATCCTTCTCCAACTGGATGTAAACTTGATGGCAGGAACTCTGCTGAAACACCAGCATCTGGCAAAGTGTCCAGAATATGAATATAAGAAGTTATTTTGTCAGTTATTAATTGAACAGAACTATGATAAATAATTGGGGAGATCCCATAATGGCTCAGCAGAAATGAATGTGAATAGCATCCATGAGGATGAAGGTTCAATCCCCGGCCTTGCTCAGTGGGTTAAGTATCCAGCGTTGCCGTGAGCTGTGGTGTAGGTCACAGATATGGCTTGGGTCCAATTGCTGTGGCTGTGGTGTAAGCCAGTGGCTACAGCTCCGATTTGACCCATACCCTGAGAACCTCCATATGCCGTGGGTGTGGCCCTAAAGAGACAAAAAATAATAATTGGTACACAGAAGAAAATAAGCCATGACCCTTTCCCCTTAGAAATTCACTACCTAACAGAGGAGAAAGGCTCTTGTGAACAGATGATTGTCATATATTTGATCCATGGGCATGTTAACGCACAACATGTTTTTGGAAAGGTGTGACTAAATTTGCATTGGGGCTGTCATGGAAGGCTACAAAGAGGAGGTTTGTGTTAGCTCTATCTTAGAGGAGCAATCAGAAATTTATCAGGTAGAAAAAGAAGAAAAGGGGAAAGGAGCAAAGGTATGAAGACATGAAAACAAAGTGCACACTCTCATCCTTAAAATAATTCACAATAGTTGAAGAGAAAATAAGGATGCAACAACCTGAGAAAAAGTAGAGCCAGTGAAGCTAAACTCTGAGGCTTCAGCTATTCATTCATTCTATATCATGGATCATAAAATAAGCATATATATGTGAGCCAGATGTCCAGCTCACTGTAGTTCAAAATTGTATCCCTAGCTTTTTTCATTCTGGGCCAGATCTGTTGGGCTAGTTACCTGTTTCAATCTGCAGCTTCTAACAAAGAAGTGCCTCAGATGAGTGGGAGTTACTTCTGGACTAGAGTGGAGACAGCTGTCACTCCAGGAAAGCTGAATCTATGGAATGGGCTTTGGCTGGCTAATTCATTAAAGCACGCTGTGGGGCTCTCTACCAGGCTGTCAATGAAATTCAAACCACCTATATATTTCCTCCTGGAGAAAATGCCACTCAGACCCCATCATTTAACCTAATCAGGCCCAAGGATATTTTGTGTGTGTGTGTGTGTTCATAAATATTTTGGATAAAGTGATCCAAAACTGTTAATTCTCTTTCCACGTATATTTCCTTCTACCACACTAATTGTGACTACCTGGGAAGTCCTTCCCTCTAGAAAAGTCCCCATAACATCACATTCTCATGATAGCAATCTTGGAAGAGGAAGAGTAGGGGGATGTCAGGGAGTTATGGCGACAACTCAGATTCCATTTCTCAATTTAAAAGTGCTCCCTCCTGACTTTCCCATTGTAAAAGACTGTGCTAGGACATGCCTGAAACCCTTTGCACATTACACAGGAAAACAAGCTACAATATTCAATTTTGACTATTAGACTGGTTTTCTGTGATTCTACAATAATTCCTTTACTTTGTTCCTCAGCTGCTGCTTCTAGAAAATGGGAATAAAAGTACTAGTCTCTGCTTTCCTTTTGCACTGCTTAACTCCTAGACATGGTATTGTGCTCAGGAGCCTATAAAATATTTCATAGACTGTGAAATTTATTTTGATACTTCAGGGACAAAAACTTTGAATGTGTTAATACTACAAACATTAACCCTTCTTTTACATTATGCTTCCTCCCCAAAATAGGCAAACATTGGATCTTTCTATTTAAATATTATACTCCTCAAATGAAGAGCCAGATATACTACATTCTCTTGATACATTTATTCAAGTTCAGTTATGAACTTTAGCTGAAGAAATGGGTCATTTCCCAGTAGACAATAATAATAAAAATAGTCCATCCTCAAATAACAGGTACATTCAGAAACTAGACAATATTAGTTATTAAAGGAAACCCAATTGTGGCCTTTATGGGTATAAAGTTTCTGATTTCCTTATATTTTAATATAGGTACAGTTATTTAAACTGCCATAGTAAGCATTGTTAATAACACACACATAATATTGTTGCCTTGGCATGGGGTTAGTATGAAAATATGTATTATTCTCCAGGCTTAGAGGAAGACATTTAATAAGAAGATATGAGCTGAAAACCACAGTAGTTTTATTCTGGTATACAGGCAGGCTATTTGTTTATTGGCAAGATTCAGGCGCAATTAGAGCCCTGTTTTTTCATTAGCAACTTAATTTTGGTCACATTCTCCCTATGAATACACAGGATATTATTCATTAATTAGGATGTAATTGTAAAGTTGCCATAGTTATCTAACAAATGTGTTAATTAGACCCTCTCTAAATTATAGTGATTACACTTACTTCCTTTGGTGACATGTTCTTGAGATGTAAACGGACCCTGACATCCATGTTTGGCTCTCTTTGTGAAAAGTGTACTAGCAAAGCTACTTTCTCATTCTGCCCCAATTCGCATGGACACAAACCTCCTTGGGGTGAGGGCTAGGATTTGCTGAAGCTGTGAAATGAAAGGGCACCTGGCTTAGGACCAGTAAAGTACCCTGTCAGCCAGTATAACCCTGGTAAATAGCATTCTAAGCCTCTTTATTTTCTGTCCAACAAGGGAGAATATCTGCTAATGAATCCCTTACCATTTACTCAGAAGTCCAAGGAGATAGGATGTCCAGGTGAGTGAAGAACCTTGTCTTTGATTTAGAATTGCTCCCTGTGTGTGCCTGCTTCCTTCACCCCAACCCACCCTCTCTAAAATGTTGCATAATGTCATACTGTCATTGGCAGCCCATTACGAGACTTTCTCTGGGCCTTCCTTTCCCAATTATTCCAGTTCCAAACCATTCCTTCTCTCTTCTCTTCTGGTCTTTTCATCATAGGCCTAGTCTGATGGGTGATACCAGCTATCCCTCCATCTCCACCACCTCCAAAACATATTTCTCCTTTCCTAGGGTCTTCTGTATCTCAACTCAGAGGAGTGATGCTAATTACAGTAATTGTATGTACTTAGGATAAATGCAATCCACAACTCAGGAAGCTGCCTGCTTGTTATATACAAAAAAGTAAGTATTACTGGGTTCTCCCATTCATTTTGTCTTCATCTCTAAAGAGGTTCTCTGCTTTTTTCATGTCTTTGACTTCTTCAGTTATAAAATGATGTTCATGAATTCCAACTCAAAATTGAAAAGCAATTGTTAGGGGACAGTTTGAAGAGTTCTCAGAAACCATCTGAACTAGAAATGGCATAGGTTTCAACCCAAGGGCCAAATTTGTTCTACTGATACTGACTATTGTGTAGTCCTAGAATACTGAGGTCCTGTCTGGGTTCAAAGGTAAAGAATATCATGATTGATAAGCATTATCTACCACTGGTGTGAAAATGGTATATAGCAGCCTATGTGTCAGGCATTTTATGTATTTTTTTTTCCATTTTAAACCAGAAATATCTCATTAAACCTGCATCTTTCTCATGATGAGGCACAAACATGAGGATGTTTGAACACTTTGTAACTGAGAGATGGTACCAACAGATGAGTAATACATTTTACTTCTCTCTTCTCCCCAAAATTGTGTTTACAGGCACTTCAGAATTTCTAACAATATCTCTAGTTGGGCAAATGTTACACCTAGGCAATTTCAGAGATGGTTTGAAACAGCAGTCAAAACACATATTCATGGAATTACCACCATTAAAGTTACTTTTTCCCCCACAAAGGCAGTGATGATATTATAACAAAATGTCACTGTGGTTCATGCACAACAGAACATGGTAAATTCTCATTTGCCACCATCATTGACACTGGTGATAGTATCAGGTTAGCTTCTATCATTTACTGGGAGGCAAGACAAGGCCATGGAGAGGGCTAGGTATTTTGCTGTGGAATACAAATAGCTAGAAGGGTTACAGTTTGAGGCACAGCCCAGGAAACAAAGAAACTGGGTGGAAGAGCTAGCTCCAAAGTTCCAGGGACATGTGGACACAAAAAGGGAAAGTCAGGCATCCACTGTCAAATATTTTCTCCTCTAGAGGTTGAATGTTTCTGTTTTGAAAAAGGTTAAACTCTAGGTACTCTGTGTGTGTGTGTGTGTGTGTGTGTGTGTGTGTGTGTGTGTGTGAGAGAGAGAGAGAGAGAGACAGAGACAGAGACAGAGAAAGACAGAGAGAGAGAGAGACAGAGATAGAGAAAGAGAGATACTCTGTCCAGATAAAGCAGTCCAAGAAGCAAGTGTGAGTTGCCAAATCACAATACTAATACACTTTAAAGAATGACCATAATTAGAAATTTTCAAGTTGTAAGAAAGGAATGAAGAAAAAGTCAAATAGAAAAATTAAAAGGTACATTACTTCACTAGGTAAATAGTCTTTCAGTAACATCCTGCCTTCTCACTGCCACACTTTGAACTTTATTCCCAGTAAATTTCTAAGTTGCACTCTTTCCAATCAATAAATATCTGTTCTGTGTTCCATTGTTTCTAAAAATAGTCCCTGTATACCAAGAAGTAAGTAATTGATGGTAGCCTAATAATAATTGGCTTAAGCCAATATTCCACCAAAACTGGACAGGTCTAAGGAGAAGGCAGCTAGAAGCAAGAATTTGAAAGTGAAGGGCAAACATAGCAGCCAAGATAGCAAAGAATGAAGAGAGAGAGAGAGAGAAAATTGTGAATAAGAAAACCAAAATCCAAGTTCATAAAGAGAAAAAGCAAAGCTCTTCAATAAAAATAAAGGCCCTCAAGGGTCTGAAGATAACCAGACTACCCTGATAAAACTATTCACACAATGAAAGCACAAAGAGACAAATGTGAAAAATTAGCCATATGAGTATTTAGGTAGTGGTGACAGTGGGAGCTAGATAAATGGGCAGGTGATAAGTGGTGACTTCTTTCACCTATGCACAGGGTCTGCATGGAAAAATAGCCTCTTTATTTAAAGACCCTCTACAGTGCTTTCCTTCCTCATGACTGCTTTACAGAGCTAAGGTAAGTCTTTTAGAAGCCCTAAGTACTGGAAGCATTATGTTACTTTCTCCTTCATGCAATTTAAAATAAAAACTAATACTAAATCATTAAATAGGCATAACTAAGCCCAACAAACTTCTAATTTTGTCATGATGACTAATTGAATGCTTTTTAAAATATCAAAATTTTCATTAAAAATATTTGTGGTGCCATATGAATGTACTTAGTTGCTTTATAAGGTAATCCAGGCCTCCACATCTCTATTCCTTGTCAGTTATCTGCCCCCTTATTTCTCCTCACATACACAAGCATGAAACTGCTGCTGGATGCCATGGGCTCTGTTTCCCCTACTTGGAAGGGGGAGGAAGATAGGGAAGGGGAGAGAATTGAAAAAGTAGCAAATGTCCAAACCTAAAAGAGCTGTTCTATATTATCTGGTATTAGCTACAGATTCTCTCATAGGTGGCTGGGCTTTGGGTCAATCTGGTTCATAATATGTCTCAGCTGTGTCTTTGGAGTATGGCCCTCAGGGGTTGGGAATGCTTCAAAGGAGGTCACAAGCATGTTAACAACAGTTAGCAGCCATGCCGAGAAGATCGTCAACCAGAAGGCAGATTTCCTCACTTCCATTAAAAACCCAGTCAAGTACAGCTTCTGGGCTATGTTCTCTGAAGCTAGGCAAGCTCAGGTTCATGTTTCTAGAGCAATGATACCAAAGACAGCAGCACTTCCTTGTCCAGATGCCTTTTCTTTTACTTTATGTAATTAAACTGGAAACTTACTTTTAAAAATTATAATTTATCTCTAGGGCTCATAATAGACAATTTTTTCCTCCCCTACTTACCCTATACTAGAATACTGGTTAAGAATACGGGGTTTGAAATCAGTCAGGCTTTGGTTTGGGAAATGGGTAAATTATTTTAAATTCTTATATCTCAATTTCTTCATCTTTTCTACAAACCTGGATCTCTTCTGGCATGCTTCATCTTAGTACAGTGACTCTTGAACAACATGAGTTTGAAATGCATGGGTCCACTTATTTTTTTTTTTTTAATAAATGCTACATGATCTGGTGTTGGTTGAATTAGTAGTGCAAAACCAGATATGGAGTAACCTCATATTCAGAGGGCCAACTATAAATTGTATGTGAATTTTCGACTATACAGAGGGCTTGTGCCCCTAATATCTGTGTTGTTCAGGGGTCAACTGTAATTGTTACCATCATGTAACTAACCGGTAGATGAAACCAGAAACCTAGGGGTAAGTATTAGTTAGCTCAAGCTGCCATAACAAAGCACTACAGGCTGGGTGGCATAAATAATAAATATTTATCTCACAGTTCTGGAGGCTAGAAATCTGAGATCAAGGTGCTGGCAGCTTTGGTTTCTCATGAAGCCTCTTTCCTTGTCTTGAAGATAGCCACCTTATCCCTGTGTCCTTGCCTGGCTGTCCCTGTGGACACACACATCTCTAGCTAACCTCTTAAGGACATAAGGCTTATTGGATTAGGACACCACCATTATGGACTTCATTTAACCTTAATTAAATCCTTAAAGGCCTTATCTTCAAATATGGTCATGTTGAGGGTTAGGGCTTCAACCTATGAATTTGGGAGGCACCCTGTTCATAACAGTGATAATCAATATTTATTCCACAAATTTAATATATCACTAAGTCCTGTCCTTTATAAACAATTAAATTTCCTTTGAATCAATCACATTAATTCCACATCTACCACAACCACTTGGTCCAAGCTGTTATGATCACCGTTTACCTGATTGAATATAATCAACTCCTAAATGGTCTTCATAGATCCACTCTTCTCCTCCTCTAATATATCCACCAATCAGCCAGACTGATTGCTTCAAAACACACAGTTGAACAGGTCATCCTCCTCTTTAAAATATCTCACTGACCTCTTATGGTCTGAATCCTTAATACCCTTACCACATGATCTGACCCTTCCTTAACTTTGTAACCTACATGTACACCATGCTCCTGCATAATCTTTTTGTTCCCACCACACTGGCCTACTTTTTTTTTTTTCCAAAAGCCCCATCCTCCCTCCCCTACAAGCTTTTGCACATGTTATTTCCCCACTCCCACTCACTCCCTCAGGGAAGTCTTCCTTGATCTTCATGACTAGGGCAATCCCTCTAATTATACGTTCTTGTAACCATTTTTAAGACTTGTCACAGTTGCGATTTTAATTTATTTATGAGATTATTTGATTATTATCTACTTCTCCCACTAGACTGTAAGCTCCTTCAAAGTATTGCTGAGAAGATAGAATGAGATAATGAATATAAAATTCTTTATTCAGAGCCTGCCACTTAGTAAGTGCTAAATTGATTTTAGCTTTTATCATTATTATGAGAATGGGGGGGGGGGAAATTCTCAGCCATTGCATATTCCTTAGTTAAGCTTAGCTTTAAACCTTTATTCATCACCTGGTTTTTATCTTTCTTGAAATGCTACCCAGTATCTAGTACACAGTTATCCCTCAATAATTGTTTGCTAGTGAAACCCGTGGGTAATATTAGTTAAATCTATTTCACTTGCAACCTGCTATTATTAATCAAGGCCATTTTAACTGTTGCCATAAAAGACTTCCACGTCTTCCAAGCAGCATGTAGCCTAAACAATAAGATGTTTGCTTGAGTTGTTGTCTAGGAACTTGGAGTCCACTACCTCTAGTTCAAGCTGAGCCAGTTAAGACTAGATAGAACAACCAACCCTCCAACTGGGGATGTACAAGTGCCCACTCAGTGACCTTTTGAACATGCAGAGGCCTGTAGCTTAGTTATACCTGTGCAGGATAGTTACCACACCTTTTTCTACTTATCTTTCCCCATGCTCCCCATACCTCAGACCACCTGTTTTGTTATTCATTGTCCCATAAATACATGGAGCCCCTTGCCTTTTGGGAGATGGATTTGATATTTTTCTCTCATCTCCATGTTTGAATGCCTTGCTAATAAACCCTCTCTTTGCTGCAAACTTTGTTTCAGTGTTCCTGCTTGCTGTGCATCACCCAAAGTGAACCTGGTTGGGTAACAATACTATTGTTATAATGTATTCTCGGATTTTTTATGTAGACTTCCATCTTGGTCACTTTCTAGTTCTGTGACCTTGGGCAATTTGCCTAACATCCCTGATGATAATGAGGCCTACTTGAGCCAGCTGCTATAAAAATTAGCCAAATACAAAGACCTGGAGAGAAATAGTGCTGAAATAAATTATTTCCCTCTTTTGCATCCTATGTAGAGGATTCATGCCTTCTTTCTTATAGATCTGGAAAGCAAAAGGCATCTTAGAAAAAAATATTTTATACTCAAAACTATTGCCTTTACTATGAGAGAGCTGCTTTCAGACTCACTTTGAGAGTCAACACAATTCTGTCTTCCTCAAGTGCCAGGAGAATATTCATAAACATAATTTCACTTCAGTGATATGTCTAGAAGGAGGGCAAATATGTGCTGCTTATTCCCTGGTGGAAGTGTTCAGGCCCAAATGCATTCACCACCATTTACAGCTTGCCTTATCTTTTTTTATGGTTGACATCTGTACCTTCAATACAGACTGCAGATGGGGCTGCTTTAAGACAATAATATACCAAAAAAAAAATCTAAATTTCAAAATATCAATTTGGAAGTAATTATTCTCATTACTGGATTCTGTCTTGACAAGAAGATTAACCATAGGGTAACTTTATTTATTTATTTATTTTTTTGTCTTTTTGCTATTTCTTGGGCCGCTCCCACGGCATATGGAGGCTCCCAGGCTAGGGGTCGAATCAGAGCTGTAGCCACTGGCCTACGCCAGAGCCACAGCAATACGGGATCCGAGCCACGTCTGCAACCTACACCACAGCTCACGGCAACGCCGGATCGTTAACCCACTGAGTAAGGGCAGGGATCGAACCCGCAACCTCATGGTTCCTAGTCGGATTCGTTAACCACTGCGCCACGACAGGAACTCCAGGGTAACTTTAAATAGTGATCTCTCCCAGTAAACTGAAGTGTTCATTCACAGATTATTTCCTGAAAGAGGACTTGGGAAAGATGTAGCCAGCTGAGAGGGAAGAGCAAAATACTTAAGTTACAGCTGTAGGAACTTTATCAAGACAAAACAATTGTATGTAAAAAGTAAGCAACTTTCCCTCCATTTGTTGACACCTTTCCAGAAGACACTTCATCTCCAAAGTAAGAACACTGATCTAAAGAACCTAGACTCTAGATGCCCTCTTAGAATCAAGTATCAGAACTGAGACGGATCACATACATACACCTGCACAAACATGTACACACCACACTGGAATTAGACATTCACCTAGACTTTATTACTACTTGAGAACATCACTGCAACATGCCACATGCTAAAACGTGGAATGGTGTGTTGCTCAGAACAAGGAGGAAAATGGAAAAATCGTAAAATCAGTCAGTTCTCAGTTGCGTACATGTTTTCTGACTTCCTCCTCAGGCAACATCTGATAGAGAGTGGTAGTTAAGATCACAGGTGGCCAGCACTGGAATCCTTACTTATACATTGCTTACCGGCTGTATGACTTTGGATAAGTCATTTAACTTCATGACCTCAGTTTCCTTATCTTTGAAATAGGTATATAAATAGTATGTGTAGTAAGGCTGCAAGGATTAAATCTATGAAAAGTACTTAATGCACTACCTGGCACATTGTACGTACTCTCAGTAGATATTATTTATTAGTATTAAATACTCTGTGTATTATAAAGATTAAATAATAACTTCTTGAATGTGGCCAGAGTCACTCAAGTTAAAAGCAATATATCTACATAAAATGTCTCCAATACTGAAATTCAGTATTAGAGAAGGACATGGTCTCAGTAGAAATTTTTTCCTTCCTTGGGAAAGCTCATTTAATAAATCAAAGTGAATAGTAGTTACATAAAGGGAATGTTAAAAAGTGAGAAAAGTGTATTCATATTGTCAAACAATGGAATATAAGACATTATGCAAAAGGTCTGTAGAGGAATGGGAAATGATTTAACCATTGAGAAAGAATATTTAGTAATATGAAAAGGTATGAACAATAGATAATTAAGTAAAATAAAGCAGGCAATAAAATAGTATGCACAGTATGATCTACCACATACACATACACAGACGCACACGTTTTATTTAATTTGGAAGAGACCTACAAAATCATTAAAATAACTATATCTGAATGGGTGGATTGTGACTTTTTCAATTTTTAACCTGTATTTTAAAAGTTGCTCTGTACAAAGAAATCATCTGGTTGTTTCACTTCTGTCTCAAGCATCTGCTAAGTTCTCACTGAGGATGGGAAAGATAAAAAATTAAACATTTATTAGATGATGCCTATGTTTCAGGCAAATATATATATAACATTTACATACATATATATACACACAGATATATATACATATATGTATGCAACTTAAATTACACAATAAAAGCTGGTGGTCTTTTTGCTTTGTCAGTGGTTTCCTTGGCCGTGCAAAAGCTTTTAAGTTTAATTAGGTCCCAGTTGTTTATGTTTGCTCTTATTTCTTTTGCATTAGGAGACAAATCCAAAACATATTGCTATGACTTAGTCAAAGAGTGTGTTGTGCCTGACTTTCTTCTATTTTTGAGAATAGGTTTAAAAATCTCAGAGTTATGTAGAGCAACTCTAACATGAATGAGAATGAGAATAGAGTAGGATTTGGAATTGTTTGCCCTCTGTCTCCCATAAACTTCTACATCTTTCCAGATATGAATAAAACAAAACTTTGTTTCTTTTTGTTTACCCAGTGAATCTTTGCTTCAACTCATGCAACCAAGACAGACTATTTTGACTGTTGATTTGGCTCAAATATTTGTCAAAATATAAATTTTTGTCGAAATCTAACAATCTGCCTGATCTTGTAAGAAACTGTCTTTTTTAACTGAATTGATCATAATTTATAATTGATCATAATAAATTGATCATACGAAATCCAGTAAAGTAGGAGGACATTTAGGCTGTCAGACAGCAAATAAATCACATTGTGACAGAAATCTAAACCTACCACTAAGAAAATCAAGTCTCTGAAATAGAATTTCCCACAACAAGAGCCCAACCATAAACCGTCCCAGCAGCCAGCCACTATAACTACTGAACATCTATTCTCCCACATGAATGCTCTTCTCTGGGGCACATACTAAGGAAACAACAGGTTTCCTGCCCCCACAGAGCCTGCATGCCAAAAAAACACATTACTTAAACATTCACCATTATTTGTGAAAATAGATGATTTATGCTGCCTCTTCTCTTTGAGTACCTTCCCTTTCCACATCCCTAACACCAGAGAATTTAAAAATGCATTCATGTAACTCCCATTCTTCAAAGCCTGCATTAGTGCTCCAGCCAGAACAATGCCAGATCTGAGCTGCATCCACAACCTATGCCATAGCGTGCAGCAATACTGGATCCTTAACCCACTGAATGAGGCCAGGAATCAAACCTGCATCCTCATAGATACTAATTGGGTTCTTAATCTGCTGAGCCACATAGGGAATTCCATGTTGCATCATTTTTGCACATAAGTTTTCCTCTTTTTGGAAAGTCATGCCTAGTTGTAGTTTCCTTATTCTCTTTTTAATTATAAAAAGTAAAAACATATTACAGAGAAGAGCATAGAAAATGTCTATGAATCCAAAATCTGAAAAAAATTGTTTTAAAAGAAGAGAGCTTTTGTGTTTAAGTTCCTTTATACTGTTCCTCTCAGATTAAAGGCAATCACTTATGCAAATTTCACGTATTTTTTTTTCATCTGAGACTTAATACATACATTTATGTCCATAAAACTAGTTATAGAATTGTTTTATGTGATTTAAAATTTATACGATTAGTATAATCTGCATACGTAACTCCAACTTTTTCACTCAACAATGAGGTTTTTTTACTTCAATTAATAAAATATATATTATTACCCAATGAGCCATAATTCATCTAATCCTCTATTGATGGATATTTTAGACTTTTTCCAATGTCTGTCTGTTACAAACAGTGCTATATTAAGCATCCTTGTGCATATCTCCTTGTATACACTTACAAGAGACTTTCTAGAGCATCTAGATCTGACAATGCATGCTTTAAATACTATTCAAATTTACTCCACTTATTTCTCAAGCAATTATAAAAATTTATATTTCCACCAGTATATCTGAATTAATGTCTCTTTCCCTGCACTTTTTCTCACATTTGATATTGCCAGGCAGATCTTTTAATTTTTTAAATAATGTTCAATATTATGAATCACAATTTATTTTTCCCTTCCCATTGATACATATTTGGTAGGTTCCACCTTTTGGCCTCTTATAAATAAGGCTTCTGTGATGATTCATGCATAAATCTTTATGTAGACATGTTTTCATTTCTCTTGAGCAAATACCTAGAAGTAAAATTGCTGAGCTGGAAGTTCCTGATGTGTCTCAGCAGTAACAAGCCCAATTAGTATCCATGAGGATTCAGGGTTCAAACCCTGGCCTCGCTCAGTGGGTTAAGTATCCAGTGTTGCTGTGAGCTGTGGCATAGGTTGCAGACATGGCTCAGATCTCGCATTGCTGTGGCTGTTGTATAGGCTGGTAGCTGTAGCTCCAACACAACCCCTAGCCATGGAACTTCCATATGCTGCAGGTGCAGCCCTAAAAAGAAAAAAAAAAAAAAACTGCTGGGCCAATTCCATGTCCAGAAGTATGGAATATAGAAAATTTCCCCAGCTTTTTCCGCTAAGTATAACTAACAATCTTTGATATTAAATATATATTTTTAAAAGCATAACAAGTATATAAAATGGTGGGGCAAAAAAGACAGACCAGCTAGTTATCTCAGAACATAAATAGTAGAATGGTGTAGAGTTCTCTGGATATTATTTTTGCTTCATATATTCTGAGTTGGAGTTGAAGAAGCTAGCAATACATAATACCAACAGGCACAAATAAAAAAGTAGCACCCCCCTCCCTAAAAGCCTCTTCTCTCTAGCCAAAGGACCAGGAAAGGAGCAGCCTAGATGGAAAACTGCTAGTTAATAACAACTCTACTGTAGCCAAATACCACAGAGAAAATTGTGGCACCACCTCTACAGACATCAGTCAAATTTGAGAGGAGAGCTTAGATTTCCACACTCTTTCAGATGTAAAAAGAATATAACCTGTCTTGATGCTATCAGAAAGCTCAAATAGCAGGCCTGGACTTTCATCCTCACCACTGGTAATGAGACCGCTCCATGGAGTTAGTGGAAAACAAAAGGAGAGCCCTCTTGAGTTTCAACAGAATCAGATAGGAATCTAGACTTGTAACTTCACCTGACAGTAATAAGGTGGCACTTAATATGTCCCAGGCCAGAGCGGTATCAGAAAAATCCAAATAAAGCAACTAAAGAAAATTTAAATAATATTGGAGTCTCAAATATTCATATTTCAATTTAAAAACAACCATAATACCAAGAACCAGGAATACTGAGATGAATAAAAACAGGTAGTTAATAGAGGTTCAATACTGAAATGACAGAAATGTTAGAGTTCTCTGACTAGGACTCTAAAGCAGCCCTAATTAAAATGTTTAATCAAACAATTATGAATATATTTGAAACAGATGAAAAGAGGAAGAGTCTCAGTAAAGAAATAGAAACAATTGCTAAAAATACCAAAATATAAAGAAAAACATAGCAGAAATTATAGAAATGAAAAATGAAATAAGTGAAATAAAAAGTTCAGTAATAGGTCTCAAAAGCAAATGGAGGACAGAAAGGAAAGAATGAGTAAATTAGAAGCCAGATTCACAGAAAGCACCCACTCTGTACAAGAAAGTATTTTTTTAAATTAACAGTTTTAGAGACCTGTGAAACTTAAAACAACAACCTAGCATTCCCATAATCAAAGTCCCATAAGAAGAGGAGGAGAATGAGGTTAAAATAGTACTCAAAAAATAATGGGTGAAAATCTGCCAAACTTATTGAGACATAAACCTGAAGATTTAAGCTGAACAGACAACATTTAGGATAAATTTAAATGAATGTACACCAAGACAGATGATATTAAAATTCTGAAAACAAAAACGAAGACAAAAATCTGGAAAACAGCCAGAAAATAATGACACTTTACCTAAAAGGAATAAACAGCTCAAAAACAAGAGATTTCTCATCAAAGACCATGGATGCCACCAGTGGTACAAGACTGGTTCAATGTTCAAAACCAATCTAATCCACTGAATTAACAGCCCAAAGAAGAAAAACCATGATCACATCAATCAATGTGGAAAAAGCAAATGACAAAATCCAATATACATTCATGATTAAAAAAAAAAAACTAAGCAAAATAGGAACAGAGGGAAAACGCCCTCAACTTGATAAAGAACATCTATAAAAAACCTATAGTTAACATTATGCTTAATAGTGAATGACAATACTTTCTGCCTAAGACTGGAACAGAGTAAGTATATCAACTCTCATCAGTCTTACTTACCACAGTGCTGGAAGTTGTGGAAACTCTACAAGTCAGGAGAAGGAAATAAATGGCATACAGATCAGAAAAGAATAGCTAAAATTGTTCCTATTTGCAGATATGATTATCTAGATAGAAAACCCAACGAGTGTATTTTTTTTTAATTTTATTTTTTGTCTTTTTGCCATTTCTTGGGCCGCTCCCGGGGCATATGGAGGCTCCCAGGCTAGGGGTCCAGTCAGAGATGTAGCCACCGGCCTACGCCAGAGCCACAGCAACGCGGGATCCGAGCCGCGTCTGCAACCTGCACCACAGCTCACGGCAACACCGGATCGTTAACCCACTGAGCAAGGGCAGGGACCGAACCCGTAACCTCATGGTTCCTAGTCGGATTCGTTAACTACTGCACCACAACGGAAACTCCAAGAGTAGTTATTTCTTTCTTTCTTTCTTTTTTTTTTTTTTTTTTTTTTCGGTCTTTTTGCCATTTCTTGGGCCGCTCCTGCAGCATATGGAGGTTCCCAGGCTAGGGGTCGAATAGGAGCTATGGCCGCCGGCCTACATCAGAGACACAGCCACACAGGATCTGAGCCGCCTCTGCAACCTACACCACAGCTCACAGCAACGCCTGATCCTTAACCCATTGAGCAAGGCCAGGGATCAAACCTGCAACCTCATGGTTCCTAGTCAGATTCATTAACCACTGCGCCACAACGGGAACTCTCAATGAGTGTATTTTAAAAATAATCCTAGGATTAATAAATAAGGTAAGCTGGAAATTCAAGATCAACATACAGAAATTAATTTAATTTCAATATACTAGCAATAAACATGTAGAAACCAAAATTAAAAATATGATAAAATTTGCAATTGCTATAAAATGAGAAATACTTAAATATAAATCTAACAAAATATCTACAGAACTTGAATGTTGAAAACTACACAATGCTGATGAAAACAATAAAAGAATATCTAAATAAATGAAGAGACAAACTGTTCATGGATTAGAAGACTCAACATGGTAAAGATGTCAATTTCTCCCAAACTGATAAATAGGTTTGATGGAACTTTTTATCAAAATTCCAGTAAGAATATTTTTTAATGGCTGCAAATGTGGCGTATGGAATTTTCCTGACTAGGGGCTGAATCAAAGTTGCAGCTGCAGGCCTACACCATAGCCACAGCAATATTGGATCCAAGCCACATCTGTGACCTACACTGCAGCTTGTGGCAACACTGGATCCTAAGCCAATGAGCAAGGCCAGGGATCAAAGCCACATCCTCATAGATACTATGTTGGGTTCTTAACTCACTGAGCCACCATGGGCTTGCTATAACAGATATCCTAAAATAATCAATTTTTCAAAAAAATTTCAGGATAAACGAAGAAACTTAACATGGGATCCACTTTATAAAATGAGCTCACCACGTTTTCATGGATTGGCTTCCTGGGACCAAATGGATTGCTAAAAACAAACAAACAAGAATCTTGTTATGCTGGGACTGGGAAAAGCTATTAAGAGAGCCTAGTAACCTCAGATGCCAATTAAATTAATATGGCAACACAAATCTATTTTCTGGTGGCAGCTCGAAAGGTGGTTTTTACTGTCGGTCAGTGGTTTCCTAATTTTGCTGCACATTGGAATCACCTGGCTCCCACCTCCAACTATTGTGATTTAATTCATATAGGATACAACTTGGGCATCAGGAGTTTTAATCAATTTTACACATGATGCTAATGTACAAAAAAGTTTGGTAACTATTATTTATGTTGTTATTATTTGGGATAATAGTAATACCTACCTTTTTTGCACATCTACTGCAGGCCAAAAATATAGAGCAACTATTTGTGTTATGCTTAGTATTATCAAGCTCATTTTATAGATGAGCTCAGAGGGGTTAAATGACTTTCCCAAGGTCACATACCTAGAAAGTACTAGATTCAGGATTCAAAATAAAGTCTATTCAATTTGATAGTACACTATGCATGATGCACTATGTTAAGATAGTGACAGTGCAATAACCACATTGTTGAAAACTTGTATGGATATCATATCTTGGCACATTGAATGATATTTTAAATGGACCAGGGAGCCTGTTATTTATAACAACCCTGTCGTGAATATACAATCATCTTCTACATTACTCTTGGGAACAACCCTTAGCAAGAGTAGCTTTTATAAAAGGATCTTCAGGATTTAATAAACAATAATCTCAGAATCATTCAGTAAATGTAGTACAAATACCAAAACAAGTGAAGTGATTATTCTTAGGCTACATTATTAAAAGTATGATATATAGACTGGAGCAGGTTGATTAACTGGGGTCTGATGTGATCAGAAAATGCTAAAGTACTACATACAGTTTCTGGGCTTTACCATTCTTGTCTAGTATTATAATAAAATATTGTAGGCTTATAATACTGCATCCAAAACACTGAAGGACAGATATGCTTCAAAAATTCAAAATAATTTAATATTTAGAAAGATAATACAGTGCCATACACTGTATATTATTTAGCATACCCAGTGGGATATGGGACAGTGCCCCCTAACTAAAGGCAGTAATAACTCTAAAGCAAAATCAATGAATATACATACTACATTGCACTAATGAAGATCATAAACAGCTTTACATCAGTTCAGATTTTGCTGGATAATTACCCAATTTTTCAGATTAAGGCAGACTTAATGGCTAAATGACACGAACAAACTTTTCTGTGAGAGTTTTTTGGGTTCTGAATTACATATGAGGCATCACAAAACTGTATATGCCCATAGTAATAAAAATTTGAACAATACAGAAGAACACAAAGTGGGGGGGGGAATTCTGTCTCTTCACTCCTAGTCTCAGTTTCAGAGCAGTTGTTACTTTTAATAATTTCTCTTTGGGGGTTTCCTACTGGTCATCACCATAACATGAAATATGAGCTTATACATCTCTTTCTGAATTTATACACTTTTAAAATAATATCATAGCTTCCTACCAATAATTAGTTAATTCTACTCGTTCACGTTCTTCATGCTCATTCCACCACCACTACCACCCCTCAAAGTTCTGCTATTCATATTTTTACTTTTAGACACAACCGTGTAAACTACACAATTTTATTTTTTTAAACTCTCAAATTTAGATGGTATCTTTACTTCCCCCTTTATATAGAATGGAATGCCAGGCCCCATGATTTTAAAAGGGAAAAACCACAAGTGTAGAGAGACATAAAACAATGTCATATGAGAAGCATAGAGCTTAAAGAAGAGGTGACTCAAGATAAAGATGGAAGTTTTCATCAAATAGTTAAGGACTATCATGAAGATAAGAGAACAGTGTTCTGTGTATCCTCAAAAGGGTAAAACTAGAAATAATAGGTAGAATCTACAGAATAGATTTTAGATACGTATAAGCAAAATTTCATGAGGATAAGCAAGAGATATCCAAAGAAAGTATAGAAAACTTCATGAGGTAGTGAGTTCCTTATCACTAAAGTTGTTTTGAGTAGGAGTTTGGTAACCTCTTGGCAGAGAGGTTTATAGACGAATCTAAACATAATTGGGTCATAAAAACTAGATGACACTTAAGGTCCTTTCCCACTCTGAAATTCTGTGATATGGTGATTGTTTAGTCTTTAGGTCTCTTAGAGTTTAAAAATATCTATAATTCCATGACATTAGTCTCAACAGCATTATGACTAAACTAGCCACTTTTCCAGTAAGTTAAGGATCTGCATATATATTGAAACAGAACACTAAACAAAATTCTATACTTTTCTTCAAGGAAGTCTTACCAGATTCTTCTTGATCTGATTGTTTTACCCCAGGACACAACTAGTTTTTGGGGACACCAAAGGAACTAAAAGATGTTTGTAGTTATTACTATTATAAACCATAGTCAGGAGACTAGAAATGAGAGAAAAGAGAAATAGGCAAGAGAGAAATAAGCTGGGAGATAATGATTCTGTCTGAAGGCTAGAGGGTTAGATGTGAGAGAGCAGGTTTGTTAAGAGCAGCTACGTTTGCCTATGTTCCAAATTTGAACCCCAGACCTCAAATTTATTATTTTTCATTCTTGATGAGAAGACAACTATTCATAGGAGAAATACTGCAGCATGTTAAATGTGAAGGGAATCTCCCTTACATTCTCAACCTTGAAAACTGCAGAGGTGGATGGAGGTATCCCAGAAATATTTGTTAGTGAAAAAGGAAATAAAAAGTAGAGAAAGATCTGACATTACTTCTCTGTTTTCATTAATGAATTATTTTCTTCCTTATTTCCTTTATGTTTATTTCATTAAAAAGTTTTAAAGTCTAAATAAGCCTTACATCTCAAAATAGAAAAGAGTGTTTGCCCTATTATGCTTTATTTTGCAGGCATCTCTATGGTACAGTTTAAGAGAAAATATTCTTTTGCATATTCCTGCCCAGTCTCCTTGGCTATTTAATATTATGGAATAACAGGAAGTAATGCCTACCATTGAATGACTGACTTGCCCATATATGTGTGTGTACTCATGAAGAAACTCCTAAACTTGTCACAAATACAAATATGTGCAGAACTTTAAATGCATGAGTGAAAATTAAACATACAAAGTGAAATTTTTAAAAGAAGTATTTGAGTAATTCCAATGAAATAGCATATTTTTGGCAGGATAGTAGAAAATTCAAATCAATTTTTCTATTCATTTTATTTTCCTCTGAGGAATCAGCATATTTTATTTAAATGATAATGCTTAAATTAAGTGCCCCCCACCAAACTACCTCCTCAAGCCCATATACATGCACACACATGCACTTCTGCTCATATTCAGTAACATTTCTCCACCTACAGATTTGGAGCCAAGGGACAAATGTACGATACCTCCATTTATTTCTGGAAGGAGGAGTCATTATTAATTGGTTGGAGTAGGACTGGAGAAATACATCTAAGTTGAGCAAGAGTGTATACACAAAGACTGATTAAGAGGATGAACCCTATTTAGAATAGAAAAACAAGGACTGAGAGAGTGGAGAGGTGGACAGTCATGAACTCATTAAAGGAAATAAAGAGAATGATCTTGATGGTCAAGCTCTACAGTATGGAATTTTAACAGAGATGCACAAATATAAATAAGAAATTTGAGAAGGCTAAAGTTGTCACCAAGGCAAGGAAACTTGTATTGCATAACAATGAGAGGGTACATTGATGGGATTTCCTATACTTTTAAGAATCTGTATCATCCTGATTTTCAAAAATTATTTCAGTTATGCCATGGATAACAGTCACATTGATATGTAAGCCACTCATATGATATATAAATTAACCTTTTATAGAATACAGTCATCTCTGAAAATGCTCACTCTTGATAGTTCTTTTATTTTTTGCATTATTTGTTTCATTTATTGTTCTCTCTTTATGAGTGGAAATCATAGGATGACAAAGATACATAGTGGGTAGTATTAATGAAATATGGCCAATTATTTATATCTTCATATCTTGTAATGTTCTATGTCATGTAAGTGTTCCCAAATGCCCTGTGCAGGATGTACTGGAGGAATGAGATGATCAAAGGGTCTTGTATCAAATAAATGAATGTGATTAAAATCAGGACAAAAATCAATCCACAGTTGGGGGAAACTGGGTGAAGAGTATATGTGACTTCTATAAATTTTTTGTAAATTTTGGTGAATCTATAATTTTTTTCAAAGTAAAATCTTAAAAAAATATTCAAGCCATGGTGAATAAACATGAAGAAACTGGATAGGAGTTGGGAAATAGGAAACAAAGAGAGTCCTAGCCTATGGGGTGACACAATATACAAATCGACCAAATTGGGACTGTTTTCAATTTTCATACATCACCCAGAGAATGAAGGGCCTAATATGAGTTCTTTCCAAGTCTTACTTCAAGAAGTAAGCAAGTATGGTAGGGATCATCTGATCATCACAGAGATATTCATAGAGACTAACCGTTAGCTAAATTTCTGCTTCTAAGAAAATAGGATCTGTTTCAGAAGCCCACAAGAGAAAGAGAATACAGTTTGTCCCCAGCCATGCTCTAGTCCTTCATCTTCCTCCTGCCTTGCCCCAAACCCAACTGAGAGATCACTGTGCTCTAAGACACAATGATGCCATATCCTTTTGCAATAGCTGGTGTTACAGGTAGAGAAATAATTGGAAAGGGTTTCCCCAAATCATTCCTATATCGCAGATAATCATACCAGACCCACCTTGTACCTCTCTCAGAATATCTCCTCCCATAAAAAATGAAGCTGGTGTACAAAATTGTTTTTCCCAAGACAGTGGGCTATGCATGGCCAAACCCAGTAAGCCAAACAAGATGCCTCCCCAACACTCCTGGTGGCTTGTTTTTGAGTGCCTGCTCTTTGTACCCATAGTGCTGCTAAATCCTTTACTTGTATGTAGAAGGGGAAGATGTGTCTGTTAATATATGAGACCTCAAAGTAGGCCGTATGTTGGATCAGTTTTGTAGTGAATGTTTTCAGTAGGTGTTGAACACTAAATTTTATTTGTTAATGGAGATAGTAACTGCCAGAGAGACAGGGTGTGGGGGCAGGAAAGTGGAGATAAAGGAGATACAAAACCTTCACTATATTGTCCTGGGCCATATTGGGATTCAGACTGGCTAATGACAAAAAGTTCCCTCCAGGCATCAGTGAGTCAACTGACAAGCTGGCAAAATATTCCTTAAACCCCTTACTGCTTCCTTCCATGTCAATTATAGCAAGAGAGATCCCATCACATATTTTCAATTAAAGAGGCTTTGCAGTATGTTGGTATAATTTGAATGCAGGTATTCCAGTTTTTGAAACTGGAGAAACGATAAAGCTTGCTTCTTTGAAGCCTGATGAACAGCCTGAGTCATTAACCAGGTGAATAATGATGGGGGGTAAGGATGGGCCTCATCTCCATCTTTTTAAAATTTTAAAATAGGATTGAAACTAATGCCTTATTTCAGGGAGTATTTCTGCCACTGATGGCACATTTCCCATCCCTCCTGCCTGAGTCACCAACCGACAAGGAGAAAGTTTGCCAAGTCACAGTGAATATCTCTATCATTAACTCATCCCATATCTAGATTTTGGCTATCCATGACATTAAAAGAAGGTTACAAAAAGGTCACTAAGAGAAGAAAAGAAAATTAGATCCAGAAAAGGAGCTAAGAGTAGAGAAAATTCAATGACAAACTTCCTTTAGGGCTTTTGGGGTGTATGGCTGGGATGGCCTGGAAAGAATTATAAATTTACACAAATATATCTAAAGACTGAAATGATAGAGAATGGTTTTTCATGGTCTCAGAAGGCAAATCCAGAGACATATTGTTTTATAAGGCACTCCAGAAAGCCCATTTCCCCTACCACTCATCAGACAGTAATAAATACTCTTTTCTCCTGACTGAAAAAAGAGTTCAGATGCAGAGAGCCCTGGACAAAGCAACGCATTGGCTTGAATTCTATCAAAGTTGGCCGTGCTGCCTAGAGGCAGATAATATAGAGGAATATAAGAAAATGAAAGCATTCTTAACTATAAACCTTCATACATAGTAGTTAATAGCGTTTGCAGGTGGGAGAGAAAGAAATCACTGAGGAAGGTCCAAAAGAGACTAAAGGTAAGAAAACACACTCAGCAATGTTGCCTTAAACAAGTTCAACAGAGAGCAGCAAGCTATGCAGAGTGGACTTTTTGTGGTCCATATTACTGAGAGGAACTAAGCACCCACCCACACAGGGATACCCAGGTTTGGAAAACCTTTCCTTTGCCATTTGACAAACCATTCCTTATCAAAATCTTAGAAATTAGCCAAGCATCATCTTGTCGTAGCTCGAAACTGGGGGATGCAGAAACAGTCCAAATAATCTACTTGCGAACATATTAACAGCAAAACCCCACTTACTATCATACATATGAAAGCACAAAATTTCTTTAAGCATCTTAACAGCATTTTTGGCCTCAGTATATTTAAAGGGCTCAGATGTATTTAAACCCTATATGTATATTTACAGGGTTAAGATCAGATAGTAGGAAACCAAAGTCAAGTATAAGACAAAATCAGCTACTTAATTTGCAGGTTACTAATGCAAAATTAAAATATGAGACCCTTGTTTAAAAAATTTTATAAATTTCAAGACAGTGACAGCAGAGCGCTAAAGCAGCATTGCGATTGTTCTGAGCATAGAGCCTTGTTTGACAGCACAGGACTCATACCCATGAAGCAGATTTTCATGCAATATATGGCTTTTAAAAGGTGATGCCTCTGACCAATTCAATATATTAGGCATATATTTATCCTCAGATCATCTATTTGTAATGAATTACAGTGTGGAAGGGACATGAGAAGGAGAAAACTTTGAAGGAAAAAAAAACACATTGCATTATTGTCATTGATGTTGGATTTTTAATATTTGGTTTCATTTTTCTGTTATTGTTCTTGATTTCTTTGAGATTTTTCTTTTTTTATATAGTTTAAAAAACTTTATTTTTTTATTTTTTTTTCCCACTGTACAGCAAGGGGGTCAGGTTATCCTGTAATGTATACATTACAATTACAGTTTTTCCCCCATCCTTTCTTCTGTTGCAACATGAGTATCTAGACATAGTTCTCAATGCTATTCACCAGGATCTCCTTGTAAATCTATTCTAATTTGTGTCTGATAAGCCCAAGCTCCCGATCCCTCCCACTCCCTCCCCCTCCCATCAGGCAACCACAAGTCTCTTCTCCAAGTCCATGATTTTCTTTTCTGAGGAGATGTTCATTTGTGCTGGATATTAGATTCCAGTTATAAGTGATATCATATGGTATTTGTCTTTCTCTTTCTGGCTCATTTCACTCAGGATGAGATTCTCTAGTTCCATCCATGTTGCTGCAAATGGCATTATGTCATTCTTTTTTACGGCTGAGTAGTATTCCATTGTGTATATATACCACTTCTTCCTAATCCAATCATCTGTCGATGGACATCTGGGTTATTTCCATGTCCTGGCTATTGTGAATAGTGCTGCAATGAACATGTGAGTGCATGGGTCTCTTTTAAGTAGAGTTTTGTCCGGATAGATGCCCAAGAGTGGGATTGTGGGGTCATATGGAAGTTCTATGTATAGATTTCTAAGGTATCTCCAAACTGTTCTCCATAGTGGCTGTACCAGTTGACATTCCCACCAGCAGTGCAGGAGGGTTCCCTTTTCTCCACAGCCCCTCCAGCAGTTGATATTTGTGGATTTATTAATGATGGCCATTCTGACTGGTGTGAGGTGGTATCTCATGGTAGTTTTGATTTGCATTTCTCTTATAATCAGCGATGTTGAGCATTTTTTCATGTGGTTGTTGGCCATCTGTATATCTTCCTTGGAGAAATGTCTATTCAGGTCTTTTGCCCATTTTTCCATTGGTTGATTGGCTTTTTTGCTGTTGGGTTGTATAAGTTGCTTGTATATTCTAGAGATTAAGCCCTTGTCAGTTGCATCATTTGAAACTATTTTCTCCCATTCTGTAAGTTGTCTTTTTGTTTTCTTTTTGGTTTCCTTTGCTGTCCAAAAGCTTTTCAGTTTGATGAGGTCCCATGGGTTTATTTTTGCTCTAAATTCGATTGCTTTGGGAGACTGACCTGAGAAAATATTCATGATGTTGATGTCAGAGAGTGTTTTGCCTATGTTTTCTTCTAGGAGTTTGATGGTATCCTGTCGTATATTTAAGTCTTTCAGCCATTTGGAGTCTTTGAGCTTTTTCTGAAGAGGGCAGTGAGAAAATCAAATATTTTTGACATAAGTTTGAACTCAAGTACTTGGCTCAAAGCCCTTTTCCTGGCAGGAGTTGGGGGGGGGTAGTTCCATTTTTGCACATCTTGAAATTAATCACTATACTGCATTAGTAATCCTAGATTCAACTACTGTTAAACTGTGCAATACTCAAATAATTTATGGTCTTCCTGTGGCATACTGAATAATTCATGCCATTGTTTCTTTCAAGCTAAAAAATGGCCTTGAGATACTGAGGCTGCTACTAGTTCCTGTGAAGATTTGGATGAAATAGTAAAGGCTTTGGTTGTTTTTCTGAGAGAAGTTCCCTAGTCCCAAATAGAGTGTCATATGACCTAGAAACATGAAGCACTGTGGTCCTACCATAAAGACATGCTGTGCTATATTATAGGAAGAAATAGGTCTGTTGCTTAAAAAGACAAGGTCACAGATATTATTCTAGCTGTGTCCATTAGCTTTGTTTTTATTTAATCACAAAACAAACACAAAACTGGTTCAGAGTGAGCCCTGACCTTGGCAAGCCATTTTATAACTCTAACACTAATCCAAATAAGATTTAAGAGAGAAAGGATAGATGACTCAGTATCATTTTATTATATCTTCAACTCAGACTTCTTTCCTGAGCTTCACGCATATCTATTCACCTGTCTATAGAACATATTCATCTAGATTTTCCCAGGGAAACTGTGCACTTAACATGTCTGATACTGGACTTTACTCCCATTCTAGTACTCACCCCATCCCTGTATCAGCTCTCAACCTGTTTATCCTGTTTCCATCTGGTTGCATAAACTAAGTCCTTGGAATTATACTTAATTCTGCCTTTTCTCATTGCCAGCTCCTCAGGGATAAGGTAAGACAATTGGGAGATTTTAGGTATTTGGGGACAAATAATGTGAGTTAATCCTTAAAAATATGCCAATATTGAGCTAGAAAAGTGTTTCCAGAATGGAATGTCAATATATTTGGCGTGTGGTATGGGTAGATGGATAAGAGAACTATAATAACTAAAGTACAGAACCAAATAGAGGTCAAAGAATCAGTGGCAATAAAAGCAAGAAAAGGAATAGCATCAAAACCAGAACTGGGTTCAAATGCTGACAACAATACTGAGTAATGTTTTTTCCTTTCCTTGTTTGTAATATAGGACGAAGGCCAGCAAAGTTGTTTGTTTTGTTTTTGTAGAAGTGCAAGTATCAAATATTTTAGGCTTTGCAGGCCATACAGTCACTATAGCAACTATTCAACTCTGAAATTGTAGTATGAACGTAGTCATAGGGTCAATATGTAAATGTTCGGGTGTGGCTGTATTCCAATCAAACTTTATTTACACAGACAGGTGGCAGGCCATTTTTCGACCCACTGGCTATAGTTTGCTGACCTCTGTAATAGCTTATGCTGTGGTAAAATTTAATCCTCTAATCTTAGAGACTGGACATACTAAAAGTTTATTTCTTTCTCATATCACACACAAGACAGATGAGAATATCTTCCTCTAACTTGCAAGTAATATAATCTGGAATACAAGGCCTCCAAGGCAACATAGAAGGGAAAGGGAGGACTGAAGGATCCCATTAGCTCACATATTTTTAGTCCATCTCTCATTAGCCAAAACTCAGTCTCATGGCCAAAATCTACTGAAAGACAGCCTAGATAATACGTAGGAGTCTATGAATATTTGGTGAACAACTCACAGTCATTGCCATTTGAGATGACAATAATTTCTGTCTTGTATAGTTGTTAGGATAAAATATGTGTAAAACATTTAGCACAGTGCCTGATGCATAAGCAGCACTCAATAAATATTCAAACTCTCCCAACCCCTTCCTTCTGATCATTTCAACTCTTGGCATGCCATAAAATTCCCTTCACTCTCAGAGCTATTTATTAAATTAACATCCGCATGCCTTTTCTGATTATGTTTCCTCTACTCTTCCTTGTTTGTTATTTCCACTGAACTAATGCATATTCACTTATCTTTCATATTCCTTCCCAAATGTGATGTTTTTTCTCTTTTAACTTTCCCAGGCAAAGTGAGCTGAATTCCTCCTCTTGTACCACCATATTCAGTACACACTGTGAGTAGAGTAATGGGTATGCTATAATGTCCTTGTACATGTATGCATCTTCCACTGGACTGTGAACTCCAGGAGGACAGGGCAATGTTATATTCTTATCATACTTCAGCATTTACCATACAGTCTTATATATAACTGACCATCAAAAAGTGTTAAACTCAACTGATTAAACTTGATGGTGGGAATTTGAAGTCCTAGGCAATGAGGAGCAAATTTTATTGTTTATGCCAGCCATACTAGTAGCTCCACAAAATGAGACCTGGCGCAGAAGCATTCAATAAAATTTGCTAAAACATACAGAAAAAAGGAAAGCAGAAAAGGTCATGATTTGTCACTATGTATGCAACCCAAATCTTTAATTTTCATGAAATTCAGACCATTGAGGAGAAGAGTTGACTAAATTTAGGCAACACAATTGGTGCCACAAATCATATTTAATGTCATTTCAGAGTGGGTCCATCAAGAATACTTGTGAAGCCACAGTGAGCCAGCCATCTATAGCCTAGGACCCAGTGACCCTGACACCTGGGACTTTTCATTGCTGAATGCTGAGCATTTCTGTTTAGAGAAACTCCCAGAGCATCAGAAGCACCATCTATCTTACTACACCTCTCACTCTCAGTGGAAATCAACAAAAAGAAACTGATTTAAAAAAAAAAAAAAGCCTAAACATTGTAGTCAGGTTTTGGTTTCTCAGCTTACCTTTTCTGAAGCTGTATCATATAATGCCCTTTATTTTTCAACTATTTATTGCATTCAGTACTTTATCTTCATTATTATTATTTTAAAAAATGGTAATCATAGATGCCATTTATTGAGGAGACTCAGTGTGTGCCAGGAAATTTTCATGAACTCTATTAAGCACTTTGAAAGCTTAAAAACACTTCTCCTGGGAGTTCTCTTGTGGTGCAGTGGGCTAAGGATCCAGTGTTGTCACTCCAGCAGTTTGGGTTGCTGCTGTGGTGTGGGTTCAGTCCTTGGCCCAGGAACTTCCACATGACTCAGTCATGGCCAAAAAAATACTTATCCTGATCTGGGGACTCTTGATTAATCATATTGTTCTATATTGCTAAGAGGTAATGTTTGATCTCTGCATCTTATGACTAGGCCCTCGCTGAAAAAGCCTGCAAATAAATAGGAGGCAGTACACAGTATAGACTCATGTATTCAAATCTTAGCTCCAACACTTAACAATTATATGGCCTTGAACCAGTTACTTATTTCCCTGAATCTGTTTCCTTATTATAAAATGGAAATTATAATAGTGCCTATTTCAGAGAGTTATTGTGAAGATTAAAACAAGATAATATTTGTAAATCACTTAAAGTTTCAGGTACATACTAAGCAGTCAATATATATATAAGCTATTATTATTTTCACATTATGGATAAAATAGGCTTGAGATGACTGTGAAGGAGTGGAGCAAGCCCCATCTTGAGAACAGGGAGCAGACATAGGTTCTCTTCTTCTTCTAGGAAGAGCATCAATTTATTTGATGGTTAGAATCATGAAGGGATGAGAGAAGAAACACTGGTAGATAGCAGAGTAAGCAGCAATATTTAAATGAGTAATTGTGGAAACATTTTAAATCATATCTAACTAGAGTCTGGAGATGATATGGGTGTAGGAAGCTGACTATTTCCGTTCGAGGAGAAATAATAAAAGAAGGCACATAGCTCATCCAGATAAGGGAGGCAGAAGTCAATAAAAAATACTCTGACTTAAAAAAGGTGGGAATTTTTGACAACATAGGTGCCTTGAGAGCGTTAAGTAAACTAAGGCAGAGAAAGACAAATACTCTATGATCTCATTTATATGTGGAATCTAAATAAACAACAATGAAAACCCAGGTAATAGATGTAGAAAACAGACTGGTGGTTTCCAAAGGGGCCGGGGCAAAATGGGTGAAGGGGGTCAAAAGGTACAAACCTCTAGTTATAAAATAAAGAAACTATGAGGATGTAAGGTATAGCACAGTAACTACAGTTAATAATACTGTATTGTATATTTGACAGTTGCTGAATGATTATATCTTATTCATCACAAGGAAAAAAACTGTAATGACGTGATGAATGTTGAATTATTATGGTAATCATTTTATAATATAAATACTGAATAATTATGTTGTACACATAATGTTATATGTACACTATATCTCAATTAAAAATGGATATATAGACAAATATTTATGATGCCAAAGGATGGGATTCCTGTCATCCCCTTTACATCTCCCTCTGTGATCCCTGCATACTTAAGATATTCCTGTTTTTTTTTCCCATTAAGCATTCTATTGAGTTCTTCAACTTATTATGGAAAATATTAAAAATTACAAAAATAGAATAATATAATAAACTCCACATACTCACTACACACTTTCAACAATTATAAATTTGTGGACAATCTCACTTAATTTTTACCCCACCCACTTCCCTCACCCCATGCCCTGGATTATTTTGTAGCAAATCCCAGATATCAGATAATTTAATCAGTAAGTATTTCATTATGCAGCTCCAAAAATACAGATTATTTTTTAAAAATATAACTACAACACTATTATCACATCTCGAGAAATAAATCATAATTTTTAAATTTTAGCAAATAGTTTGTTGGTGTTCAGATATCCCTGATTGTCTTATTATATTTTAAAATATATGACTTTTTCTCCACCTTATTTTATTTAACATTGCATAATGGAAATAATTCTAGAGTACTATACAGAGATATTAAAAGAGCCTTTAATATATAATACATTTTTGAGGATTTTCCATGTGAAATGGAAGTGGTATTAGTAAGACAGGGATTTACTTGTGTTGTAGATTGTATCTGAGACTAAAACACTTCCCGCATTAACCACAGAGAGGCCATCCCATAATGAACTTGTGAGTGATATACTTCCTATTCTTGACCTGAATGGATAGGGCAGAGGGACAGAAAGAGAAAAGGGAGGGAGACTAGAGAGAGAAGCCATTCTCAGCACTTAGAGCTAAACGTTGACCATTTGGGGAGAGAAAAGGAATGTTCACCATTCTCCAGCTACCATTTTGTATTTGTGATTACCTAGTAGTAATTTCACTACCTTTTTGTTAGTGGATATGCAGGCCCTTTAAGATGCTATTAGATATTATGAGTTGACATTTATTTAGTCATCTCTAGCACTAAATGTGATCTGTGGAAAATCACATTATATCTTGGGTCTCAGCTGTATCATCTATAAATTTTGAGACTAAGTTATATAATTTCAAGTGTTCCTTCAAAGATGAACATTCTGTTTTTTCTTTCAAAATAATTGAAAATTTAAAAACTGGAATAACCAAAAATATTTGTGAATATTTAAAGTAGAAAAATCTGGACTTTGCTCTGTGCAGAAGAACTTCACACTTTGAAACCAAGAGCAGTAGACTGAAATTATATCCAGCAATCCTACTCCTGGGCATATACCTGAACAAAACATTCATTAAAAAAGAATGCACCCTTATGTTCACTGCAGCACTATTCACACAATAGCCAAGACATGGAAACAACCTAAATGTCCATCAACAGATGAATGGATTAAAAAGATGTGGTACATATACACGATGGAATACTACTCAGGCATAAAAAAGAATAAAATAATGCCATTTGCAGCAATATGGATGCAAATAGAAACTCTCATACTAAGTGAAGTAAGTCAGAAAGAGAAAGACAAATACCATATGATATCACTTATATCTGGAATCTAATATATGGCACAAATGAACCTATCTACAGAAAAGAAACTCATGGACATGGAAAATAGACTTGTGATTGCCAAGGGGAGGGGAGGGAGTGGGATGGACAGGGAGACTGGGGTTAGTAGATGCAAACTATTGCATTTGGAATGGATAAGCAAGGAGGTCCTGTTGTATAGCACAGGGAACTATATCCAATCACTTATGATGGAACATGATGGAAGACAATAGAAAAAGAATGTCTACATAGGTATAACTGGGTCACATTGCTATATAGCAGAAATTGACAGAATACTGTAAATCAGTGATAATAAAAAACAATTAAAAAACAGAGCAGAGGAGTTCCCATCGTGGTTCAGTGGAAACAAATCCGACTAGGAACCATGAGGTTGTGGGTTCAACCCCTGGCCTTGCTCAGTGGGTTAAGGATCCAGTGTTGCCATGAGCTTGGTATATAGGTCACAGACGGGCTCAGATCCTGCATTGCTGTGGCTGTGGCCTAGGCCAGTAGCTACTGCTCCGATTAGACCCCCCTAGCCTTGGAACCTTCATATGCTGCAGGCGCAGCCCTAAAGAACAACAACAAAAAAACCAACAACAACAACAAAAAAACACAGAGCAGACTGTTAACAATCCAGCTGTAAAATAAATAAATATATACACAATGGAATACTACTCAGCCATAAAAAAGAATGACATAATGCTATTTGCAGCAACATGGATGGAACTAGAGAATCTCATCCTGAGTGAAATGAGCCAGAAAGAGAAAGACAAATACCATATGATATCACTTATAACTGGAATCTAATATCCAGCACAAATGAACATCTCCTCAGAAAAGAAAATCATGGACTTGGAGAAGAGACTTGTGGTTGCCTGATGGGAGGGGGAGGGAGTGGGAGGGATCGGGAGCTTGGGCTTATCAGACACAAATTAGAATAGATTTATAAGGAGATCCTGGTGAATAGCATTGAGAACTATGTCTAGATACTCATGTTGCAACAGAAGAAAGGATGGGGGAAAAACTGTAATTGTAATGTATACATTACAGGATAACCTGACCCCCTTGCTGTACAGTGGGAAAATAAAAATAAATAAATAAATAAATAATAAATCTTTAAAAGTGTGGGTACATTTTGTTGGGGATTTATAGTAGGCTACTCTCTAGAGAACCTAGGCAATTAGGCCAGGTACATAAATAACAGATGGGAACCTGATCATAGTAGACAGCCACCAGTGGCAGCAGAAAAGAAGGAAGGAAGGGATGTCCAATAGCAATAATATGTTAAGGAACATTAGAGATTATAGGTCAAATCTAATATAATAAGGTGATGCATATTTATGTGTCATTTCCATTTGCAATGCTAAGTACAACACTGGGTATGGTAAATGATCTTCAAAGTTTACAAGAACGATGGATGAAAATTTAGAGGAATTCCAAATTTATAATGTAGAGTAAGCATACTTCTCGCTAGAGTGGGGCATGTAAAATAAAATTAGCATCATCCCTGGTTGACAGAACCATGTAATTTTAATGTGTATTTTACTAATAAGAGGAGAGACTAGGATGGTCAAGGCACATCCGGCACTTGTCAAATAGATGGCAGCATAGATAATGGTTTCTCCTTCTGAAAAAGAGCATGGCCCAAAGGTGGCATTTCCAAAATACTGCGATCTAATGAGGAGGGAAGTATGAAATGTTCTAAATGGGAATAGTCCAGTTTGAGTCTTTCTTTTTTTTGTCTTTTTGTGTTTTGAGGGCCACACTTGCAGCATATCAATGTTCCCAGGCTAGGGGTCTAATCAGAGATGTAGCCGCTGGCCTACACCAGAGCCACAGCAACACCAGATCTGAGCCACGTCTGCGACCTACACCAGAGCTCACAGCAATGCCGGATCCTTAACCCACTGAGCAAGGCCAAGGATTGAACCCACAACCTCATGGTTCCTAGTCAGATTCATTTCCCCTGTGCCATGACATAAACTCCCAGTTTAAGTCTTAGTTAAGACTAAATCCTAAGGTTCATAAGTAGGCCTTGGGAAGTGACTTGAAAAAAAAGTCACTTGACTACCCTGGGCCTCAGTTTTCCCATCTGTAAAATGACTTTCAAACTTTTTTAGTTTACTAAGAGAATCTGTTGCTAGGTTTGAGTTTCCCCAAAAAAAGTAATAAATAATAATATAAATAATAATACTGTCAACCAGAGTGATTCTGGTCACAATGACTACCGTAACCTCTTAAGAAAGGTCTTTAGCAAATTGTTTGGCCTTTTATTGTCTGGTAAACCTCTCTTAAATGAACTGGTAACCATTTGGGTTTTATTGAAGTAGAGGGGTTCCCTGACTCTGTGTGCCTACTGTCTCTTTGACCAAAACCAGTGCTAAACTCTATGTTCAGCTTTTCTGTGAAGTTAAAAATTTAAGTAACACAAGAACAGTTGATTGTTCAGAGAGAATTTATTGAATACATACAATGTGCTAAATTCCTAATGTCTTCTAAGGCTAACTGGTGACTTCTTTGAGAATGAGCATTCGAGCCACAATCTCTGCTTTAAAATCACATGTTTTTTTTTTCTTTCTGCAAATAGAGCCGTAAGTACAAAGCAATAACTTTACATTTTTGTTGTATATAAGAAGGTGCACATATGAAGGTCTACATTTTTGTGGTGCCCCCTGGGTTGTGAGAATGCAAAGGAGAGGGAGCTGGAATGAGTTCTTATGTGACTTGAGATCATAAGAAATGATTATAGGAATCCAACCTCTGCCGAAAGGAAGTGAATGCTTAAATAAAGACTTGGCTTTAAATATCTGTTCCAGTTCTAAAATCTTCACTTTCTTGTATGTAAAATTCAGCAAATAATCCCTACCTCACAAAGGTGATGTGAAGATTCCAAGTAGATTCTCAATGAATGTTCCTTCATACTCATTCATCCTTCCAGCTTTGGACAAGGAAATTAGAAAGGATTAGATAGAGAGAAATTCCAGGGATCTAGCACTGACTCTTCGCAGGTTGGATGTTGTTAATGGATCACTGTTTTAAACAGAGGGGTGGGGGGCTTTGAGCAATCAAGGAGACATGGCTAGTTCTTAAAGAGGTAATGAGTAAATCCTTCCTAGGTATATATTGGCAACCACTACATATGTATAACTGGAATCTAATCATGAAAAAAACATCAGAAAACCCAAATAGCTGCATATTATACAATGTAACTGGCCTGTACTTTTAAAATATGTCAAGGTCAAGAAAGACAACAACTGAGGAACTGTTCCAAATTAAAGCAGTCTAAAATGACCTGACGACTAAATGCAATGTATGATCTTGGAACAAATCCTGGACTTTGAAAAAAACCACAAAGGTATTGAAATTATTAACGAAATTTGATTATGGACTCTAAATTAGAAAATAGAATTTTATCAAAATTAAATTTCCTGATTCTTATCATTATTCCTCAGTTACGTAAATAAAGTATTGCTCTTAAGAAACATATCCTGAATCATTTGTGTATAAGGGGAACAATGTCTGCAATATAATGTAAAATATGAGAGACACAGAGAGAAAGGAAAATGGTAAATGGCAAAATATAAATTAATTGCTTAATATGAGTAAAGTATGAATCATTGAAACTTTTCTCTAGATTTGAAATTTTAAAAAATTTAAAAATTTTTAAAATGGGAATTCCCTTGTGGTTCAATATGTTAAGGACTTGGCATTGTCACTGCAACAGCTTGGGTCACTGCTGTGGTACAGATTTGATCACTGGCCCATGAACTTCCACATACCATGGGCATGGCAAAAAAAAAAAAAAAAATAATGGAGTGAGACAAAAAGAGGACAGTAGGGAGCTGTGATAAGAGGTACATAACAAGTGTACCTAACATCTTGGGTAGAAGAAAGAATCAGAAAAGACTTAACAGACAACTGACATGTAAGCTGTGATAGGAAAAATAAGACATTTATTTAGGTGAAGTTGTATACTGAGGAGAGAACATTATAAAGGGAGAAGCACATATGTAGACTTGGAGGCAAGTAGGAGGAGCATGATGGAATTGAGTAACTGAATATATAAAGGGGTGGGTGGGGGAGTTCCCATCGTGGCTCAGTGGTTAATGAATCCGACTAGGAACCATGAGGTTGCAGGTTCGATCCCTGGCCTTGCTCAGTGGGTTAAGGATTGGGCGTTGCTATGAGCTGTGGTTTAGGTTGCAGATGCAGCTCGGATCCTGCGTTGCTGTGGCTCTGGCGTAGATCGGTGGCTACAGCTCTGATTAGACCCCCAGCCTGGGAACCTCCATATGCTGCGGGAGTGGCCCAAGAAATGGCAAAAAGAGAAAATAAGGGGGGGGCGGTGTAGTAGTGATCAGTTAAGCTGGAAATGCAGGCTGGATCCAGATCATAGTGGGCCTTCTACAGAATAAATATTTGAGAAGCAGCCTGGAAAAACTCATAGGATGTAAGGGAAAGTCAATGGGTTTTTTCTGTGGTTTTCTGGAAAAGGATTTTCAGGACATTTACTGGCTGTGGGCATTTGGGGAGGATGGGAAGAAGATGTTTTCTTGAAGTTGTTTATGGACACAATTGACTAAGAAAAAAAGAGTAGGGGGAAGTCCTGAACGTTGTTTCACAGAGAAATTCTAGATTTTTGGAAGTGCTCTGCTTCATAGCACAGAACCATACCACCAGTGATAGGAGGTACTGTTTTTGAGACAAAACTCTGTTCTCAAGGAAATTAAATAACCAATAACTGGATTAGGATGAAAAAGGTAGAGTTGGGAGATATGCTCCTCAGCATAGGAAACACTCTGATGTACAGACTTTTGTCTTTTGGATGAGAATTTAGTACAGAGAATAAAACTTAGAATGACCATAGTCTAACATATGTATTTAAAGTAGATCAGATATAAGAAAAGCATTGGACAGTCCAGACAAGATGGAATATACTCATCTCTCCCTGTTCTTCCAATTGTAAACCCTGGAAACAGGATTTTAAGTACAACTAGAAATCCTGGAAACAAAGTAATATGGAACCCAAGGAGAAATCTGAAATGTGGAAAGAGGAGGACAGACTGGTTAGGGATACCAAGACTGAAGAAACACACACAGAGTGTCTTAAGACACTGCTCAACAGAAGAGGGCAATCAAGGACCAACATTCTCCACCACCTAATCTAGAAACAGAAAGCGGTTCAAGTAGGCTTATTCCTCCCCTGGATGGAACAGTGGTCTCCTAACAATAGCAGGCACTTCCATTGGCACTACCAAGGGGGATAGATCAGGAGCCCTGCTGACAATAAGCATTCAGTGAAAGCATTCTCCTACCCTGCTGGACCAGATACTACCCTCTCCTACACAGAAATATCAGGCAGCAAGGTGGCACTAGTAGAGGGAATCCTTCCACAATAACACCTAGCTGGGAAGTTGACCAGAGAACTCCTACTGTGGAAAAACACTGGCAGCAGGAGTCCCACTGTAACAAGTGGTCTAGCCCATAAAGCAGAGCCTGTCCCTGCTGGGCCTGAGACTACCACCCACCAGGCATACCCAACAGGGAAGTTCTCTTAATCCCTGCAGGCTGGAGACTCACTTTACCCACCTAGAGAGGCACTTTCTGCCCTCTCAGGCGGTATCAGCAGGGATCAATGTGAGCCCCAGTGACATGAGATCACACAAACCATAAGAGCATTATAAAGTATTGGAAAATTAAATTGCTATTGTGACTACAGCCAGGACCTATGTGCTTAACCTAAACAGGATGACTGTGTGCTACAATAAAAAATTAAAATCATACCCAGAGTTTTCTAACATAATAGCCAGAATGTCCAGAAAATGACTCCTCATACCAAGAACTAGGAAAACCACAAGTTGAGTGAGAAAAAAAAAAAAAAAAGAACTAATACCAACACCAAGATGAACCAGATGCTGGAATTATCTGGCAAGGATTTAAAGCAATCATAAAAAAATATTTCAGCAAGCAAATTACAAATTATTTTGAAATAAATGTCAAAATAAAATAAATCACCAAAGAGATGGAAATAATACAAAAAAGGAAAAATACAATTAACTTAAATAAAAACACATTGGATTCGCTCAATAATAGAGTGAAGATGATCCAGGATATAATCATTGAAATTTTATTCAAAAGCTACCCAATCTGAACAACAGAAAGAAAATTGATTGGAAAAAAAATGAACAGATCTTCAAGGATCTGACAGACAATGACAAAAGATTCAAAGTTCCTATTATGAGAGTTATAGAGGAGAGGAAAGAATAGAGTTAAAAGATAACTTGAAAAAATAATGGCTGGAAACTTCCTGAATTTGGCAAAATCATAAGCTTTCATATTCAAGAAGCTAAGGGAATCTCAAACAAAATAAATCTAAAGAAATCCATGCCAAAATACATCACAGTTAGACTTCTGAAAAGCAATGACACAATGTGATTATAAATTTCAAATGACTCTGTTTCAGTGTCAAGAGACAATAAGGAGTAGTGGTGAGCAGGAGAGTACATGCGCCATCTAAGGGGGTAGCTCCTGTTCAGCTCTAGCTAATTTTTTATGTACGAATTCAGATCCGATTTCTTTGTGTATAAAATCTTAACCTTAAGTGTAAACAACTAATTATTTACATTTTAAGTCAGTATGCCAGCTTTGTAGCAAGAGGAAGGAGTGACTTTGGAACTAGACCTGAGTTTGAATCCTTACAATCCCATACAATCTTAAACAAGTCCATAAAGTTTCTAAGTCCTCATTAATAAAATATTTTAGGAAAGAGTTGGACTTCACTTTTTTGATGTTTGAGTGTGGAGAGATTTTAAAGCCTCACCCTCCCCTCTTTCCCTTCTGTCCCAAGTCTGGGAAAGCTAATAAGAAAGCCAAGGTTCTCCCTCCTTTGGTGTCCATGGAAGATTCAAACCATGAAGCCCCTGCTCAGAAGTAGAATCCCTCAAAAGAGCCAACCCATAAGTGTCCACAGACACTTCATTATATAACTAATAAACCTTTTAATAACCTCTTGGTGTATGTGTATCATTATCAGTCTCTCTATATCTGGACAAAATTTGGAGTGAAGTTCTACCTTATATCTGTAGGGTGCCATGACAAATAGAAATTATAATATTTACACTGCAGAGTTCCTATGAGGAATAAATAATGTCTGAAAGATCCCCTGGCTACAATACATGCTCAACAAATAGCAATTACCACTGTGACAAGTATTAGTGAATAGAAGTTTCCCTGGGTCTTTTCCCTTTTCAAAAAATCTGTCCTTTCCTTTTTTTTAAGAACAGACAAGCATTTCAATGGGTCCCAGGCCTAGGGACTGGATAGAAACAAAACCAGATGCAAAGGATTATAACTAGTATGTTTGCTTGCAAGACTTTGGATATGTTCCCACTATACGCCCTCAAATTTGCTCAAATTTACTCATTCAGAATACCTAAAGAAATCTTGAAACAAAATTGACCCACAAATGGGTTTTGTTTGGCCCATACAGTGTTTTTAAAATATGTTGGTATTAGTTGCCAATATTTTAAAATCAGGAGATGTCATATGAAAATGTAGGTTTCTAGTTCTATTGAAAATTTGGAAGACCTGGCATCACTGTACTTATATTCCTGCTCACCTTCCCACATTTAAATGGAAATGTGAGCTGTCCATTCAGTCCCCACCACTCTATATTATTTCCATTGCTTAGGCCCAATGTCAAATGCCATTAATCATTATAATTTAACTATTTATTTTTGTAATAATTAAGAATTATTTTTTCTACACCAGCTTGTAACAAAAACAGGAAATGAAAGACAAGAACAGAGGGTTACTTTTTCAAGAAAAATAGAAAATCAGTTAAACCAGGCTATTATACTCAGTGATATAATCTTCCCAGCCCCCATAACCACCATGAGGATCTCTGTTTTACTCCTTTGTTTACAGGTGAAAACCCTCAAATTTCCTGAGGAAGTTGATAAAAAGCTGAATTCTCTACTGCACATTGAGATTGTAGCGGGTACCTGTAAGCTAAAATGGTTAGTAGAGCCAATGATGCTTTGGTTTTTTTTGTTTGTTTGTTTGTTTTTTGTCTTTTTGCCATTTCTTGAGTCGCTCCTGCGGCATATGGAGGTTCCCAGGCCAGGGGTCTAATTGGAGACCCCTGCCAGCCTACACGAGAGCCACAGCAACACAGGATTCGAGCCGCGTCTGCAACCTACACCACAGCTCACAGCAACGCCAGATCGTCAACCCACTGAGCAAGGCCAGGGATCGAACCCACAACCTCATGGTTCCTAGTAGGATTCGTTAACCACTGCGCCATGGCGGGACTCCCTGCTTTGGTTTTTAATGACAGTTACCAGAGAAGCTCAAGGTTATTTCCTATATATGATTAGACTATAGTTCAAATAGAAGAGCCAATGGGGCATTAGTGAAATAAGAGTTTCCTCCAATATGTATTTATTTACTGTACATATCAACCATTTTGAGATATTTTAAAAGGATAAAAGATAAATTCTTTCATTATTCATTGTTCCTGATTTAATTTTACTTAATCCATTTTTCGACATCCAAAACATATATTCACTATATTTCACTGTTTCATTTTGTATCAAATTTTGTACTGAAGGAAGTTTCATATTAAAAAAACAGAAAATTTAAGATTCTTGGATTTCTAGTCCAACAGGTATAATTTTTCAGGTGCTGCAGGGAAGGCCCAGAAAAAGACCTGTTCAAAATATGACTTCTAACAGCCTGTTCTAATGGATGGAATTCTGCATCTCAGTCTGTCTTTTAGATTAAAACATAGGAACTACCTATAAAATGTAAACTTACTTAATAAGATTAGGGATCAATGAGCACCCTTTCAGAATCATTCATTCTAAACTGATATGATCTAGAATCTATTTTATAGCAATTTTTGATGTGAATTATGGGCAGAGTCAAAAAATGAGATTTTAAATCTAGAATCCTATATTTAGAAAAACAATGTAAGTTATCTATTCCAGCTTCTTTTCAAATGGAGGTATTTTGTCCTCTATAGCGTACTTAAAATGGGATCAATAAAACCTCTAGACTCTGCTTCAATGCCTCTGGTGGTTGAAAGCCTGCTGCTTTAAGAAGTACTTCCATTCCACTATTCTCAACTCTAATCATATGCTATTTTTTTCTCTCTGTTGAGCCAAAAGACAGTTCACTCTATGTTCCATTCACTGATTCTATTTCAAAATTTCAGAAAAACAAAAACAAAAAACAGGCTGATTTAATTTCCATATGAGGGTTCACTCATGTTTATATTTTTTATTTTATTTTTTATCAAAGTATATTTGACTTAACAACATTATATTGGTTTCAGGTGAACATAGTAATTCGATATTTTTATAGATTATATTCAAAGTTACTGTAAATTGAGTATATTCCCTGTGCTGTATATTATATTCTTGTAACTATACCTAATAGTCTATGCTTCAAATCTCCTTCCGCTATTTTGGCACTCCTCTCATCCATTTCCCCTCTGGTAACCACTAGTTTGTTCTCTGTATCTGTGAGTCTATTTCTGTTCTATTACAGTTGTTTAATTTTGTTTATTTCACATATAAGTAAAAACATCTAGTCTTTCTCTGCCTGACTTATTTCTCTAAGCATTATACCATCCGGGTCCATTCATGTTGTTGTAAATGGCAAAATTTCATTCTTTTTTATGGCTAATATTACATTATATATATTCAGATGTGTTTGTATATCACATCTTTATTCATGTGTTGAAGGACATTTTGGTTGCTTTCATATCTTGGCAATTGTAAATAATGTTGCTCTGAACATTGGGGTGCTTATATCTTTTCAAAATAGTGGTTTTGATTTCTTTGGATAAATATCTAGTGGAACTACTTAATTCTATGTTTTTGTTTTTTGATAAACCTCTATACTGTTTTCCATAGTGATTCCACCAATTTGCATTCCCACTGACAGTACACAAGGGTTCCCTTCCCTCCACATCCTCACCAATACTTATTGCTTGTCTTTTTGATGATACCCATTCTAACAAGGATGAGGTGATATTGTTATTTTGATTTGAATTTCCCAGATAATTAGTGATGTTGAGCATCTTTTCATGTGCCTGTTGGCCATCTGTATGTCCTTTTGGAAAAATGTTTATTCAGGTCCTCTGCCCATTTTTTTTAATATGGTTGCTTCTTTTTGTTTTATATTAAGTTGTATGAGTTCTATAAATATTTTGAGTATTAACACTTTTTTGACATATTACTTGCAAACATAGTCTCTCATTCAGTAGGTTGCCTTTTTGTATTGTCAATGGTTTCTTTTGCTATGCAAAGCTTCTAAGTCAATAAGTGATGTTGGGAAAACTGGACAGCTACTTATAAAAGAATGAAATAAGACCATTTTCTCACACCACATACAAAACTAAATTAAAAATGTATTAAAGACTAAACATAATACCTGAAACCATAGAACTCCTGGAAGAAAACATAAGCAGTACACTCTTTGACATTGGTCTTATCAATATTTTTTGGATCTATCTTTTCAGGCAAGGGAAACAAAAGTAAAATTAAACAAATGGGACCTAATAATACTCCTATGCTTTTAAATAAGCATGACTTTAAACTGACTACAAGTAGTACCCAGAGTCATTTGTAACAGAAAATAGTCCCCCTTTCCCATTTTGATTTCCCCCATTATTAATTTTCAAAGTATAGAAAGCTACCTTTTCTCAATGAGCTTCTTAGATAATAGAATGAGTTTGAGTCAAGTGCAAGTCAAATAATCAGGCAATCAAAGGAAGAAAAATTCAGTAGTTTGAAATCCTCAGCTATTAACAGTTTTTGTTTCTTGACAGGGCTATAAGTGGTGATAATTATTCCTTCATGAACAAATCTAAGGATCGAGCAATACTGCTGAGATTAGGAAATTGGAAATTGCTCATAGCAATCATTATTTCATCACAATTAACCAAAAACTAATAGGTTTGGTTCTTAAGTAGCCCTTGGGTTTTTCTGTTGTAATTTCTGACTTAATTATAAGGATTAGTGTGAAAGCATACCTGTGAGTTTTGGCTTTAGACTATTGGAAATGCTCACACACATTCATATACTGAGAGCTCTGAGCTTGCCATGAAGCATCCTGCCAAGAGCCACTGATAGCACTTTCCAACAGACCTCTCTGGGTCATGCCACCAATTACATGCTTTGCATAAATCTCATGTTGCTTAAACCTTCCAGATAATCAGAATAAAATGACAAATCTGTTTTCCATTAATTACACATATTATCAAAATTTTGCACTAGGAATGCAATATATTTTCTTTTTCTTTTACAAGACACAACAAAGTAAGAGAATTAAAAGGAAGGAATTGGCATATAGGAATGAATTTCCCCACTGAGCAATTTTAAATAAATCAATCTTTGGACTCAATTTTCATTTACTGTGTGAACAAGTTATTATTGACAAAAAGAGATAAATGACAATTGCATACACACCCCCAAACTACTTTCAGTGACAAAATTTTCAAATTTGTCAATGAGTAGTGTAAACAAATTCTACAGTCACCTGTATAATAGTCCAAAGTGGTTAATTTCTGATATCTATAGAAGGATTACCAAAGTGTAATCCAGTAATAAGGAATAACAAATCATTTGGGATTTAATGAGAAGGATAGCTGATTCTAGTGCTTAGGTAAATTTCTTAAGCGCTCATATTAATGGTATTTATTTTCAGTTATAAGTCATCTGCTTTATAGCCTTAAAAAACACAGCTCACCAAATGAACACAAGCCTAACTTACTGGTCTTCTCCTATAAATTTTTGTATACACATATTAGTTGAAATGGTACTATTTGGCTCATGTGGGTTAACCATAGCCAAATGGTTTCCAGACATCAAAAGACCAAGTCCTTGACTAAGCTGGGGTGGGTAAACATGGGCAGATATTTCAGTCTCTCCAGATCATTTCAGTTCACCAGCTTTAAAATGAGTTACAGTTTCTAAGGTTACTTCCAATTTGAGTATTTAAGGTCTTACCCTATATATTGAACATGGCTCACTCACTAACTAATATCTAGCTAATGTCCTGTAATGGTTAGCAAATCAATTTTGATTGTATTAACTAATCTTTGAAATGTCTTACCAAATAGTTTTTAAAACCATCAACTAGCCTTGAAACTAAGTAATGAACTTAATTTATTTTATCAGTTTTATGGGCCTTAGAAAAATACCATTTGTGGTTGCATCTGTATGACAAAACCAAAATAACTGGGTTGTAAAAGAAGGAAAGAAGGGAGCACGTTGAAGATGACTAAATTATTCTTAAAGAAAATTAAAAATTACAACCAAAGGTAAGACAGTCATCCTCACTCTTAAATCCCCTTATGAGTATGCTCCTAAATTTGCTTTCCTTTTGGCTAGGGTCTGGAACCAGCTGATAGGTGTGGCCAGTGCCACAGGGGAAGCTTTTTTTATAATCAGAATTACTGGCTTTGAAAACAAAGCTATTAACCTTGAGCATCTCTAATCACCCACTAATTAAGAATATGCACCCCTAAGTTCCCAGTGATTAACCTTTATTACCCCAAGTTACTCCCACAGGCTTGCCTACTTACTTAAAGACAAAGTAGCAGAATGACAGACTTTAATACTGTTGACATTTTCATAGTGTTTTTTGGCTCCTCTGATGTAAAACAAACAAACAAAAAATACTGTATTGCTCTTAACACTGTGTTGGTTGAGAGACTAAAGAAAAATGTCCTAAGACATCTAAAATCTTTGAGTTAGGGCTCTGGGCAAAACTAGCTGTATGAGAAGCAGTCTCTTAGCTGGTGGAAATAGAACAGCAACAGACTGAAACTCAGGAGATGTAGATTTTTTTTCATTTTTAAAAGTTTTATTCAAGTATAGTTGATTTACAATGTTATGACAATTTCTGCTGTACAACAAAGTGATTCAGTTATACATATACACACATCCATTCTTTTTCAGATTCCTTTTCCATATAGATTATCAGTGAATATTGGGCAGAGCTCCCTGAGCTATTCAATTCAGTATAAAGAGAATGGATAAGGAGACACCGAAATTCTTTGGGCCTCAGTTTCCTTAGATAAAATTGAGGACTGTTGTATTGGATAACCACTTGAGCTGTAGTATTCTATGAGTCTAATCTATGCTTCTGTGATGATAACTAAAAGGCACTACTTCAGACAAGCCATTTTATTTGGGTACAGAATTGATGAAGATAGGTATGCTCAATTAGTCTTCTGATTGCATATATACATTAGCCAATTCCAAGAATATAAGCTGAGATGTACATCTCCAGAAGTTAAAGCACAGGATTCTAGCAACATACAGCAATGCAGCTTTTGAGTATTTCAGAAGCCCTCATAGAATTTGGGGTTAATGGATGCAAACAATTGCTTTTGGAATGGATTAGCAATGAGATCCTGCTGTATGGCACTGAGAACTATGTCTGGTCACTTATGATGGAGCAAGATAATGGGAGAAAAAAAGAATGTATACATGTATGTGTAACTGGGTCACTATGCTATACAGCAGGAAAAAAATTATATTGGGGAAATAACAATAAAAAAATTACAGTAACAAGAAGTCTAAAAAAAGAATTTCTAATATCTGTTGTCTTTTTATAGGTTTGAAGTTATATATCTAAACTTTTGAGGCAATCTCTCTATACCTACTATGCATTCCATTTAGTAAGATGCTACCAGGCAGAGATTGGTACCAGAAAAATTCATGTGCTTCCCAAAGGGAACAGAAGAGTAAGGCCTCCCATGGATGGGGAAAAGATAAATGTATCACAGATTATAATATTCTGCCCAGTAATCATTTTTTCTGTGACAGATAAAACATTTTTCATAGAAAAGCATTTACTAATCACCATATTAATGTGTTTACAAATTACTATATTAATAAACATAATAATATTTTTTAAATATTAAATCTAAGCCAGAGGCAGAATAACACGAAAAAGATAAACCTGAAATAGGACCTGCACCTAGTGATAGTATAAAAAGAGTTCTATATTACTTATACAATAAACAGCAAGGACTTGCTGTATAGCAGAGGGAACTGTATTTAATATCTTGTGATAACCTATAATGGGAAAGTATCTGAAAAAGAATCTGTATCAACTATACTTCAGTTTTTTTTAAAAAGAATGCCAAATTGCTCTGAATGAGACAATGGTAAATATGTCCATATATCTACTCCTGGGTGGAAAAGGTGAACAGCTTAAAGAGAAGAGAGGAAGTAGAATGAATAAGGTAGGAGGCTGAAGCCTGAGCTCGTATGAAATAGCTAAGAAACTCTTTAAGAAATGAGTTATCGGTAATTCAATTTAAAATCCCTTGCATTGTTGAAATGACACATCCCTTCACCCCTACAATCCTTCAGAAAATTTTACTACAAAAATCCGATATGGACGTTATCTGTATGGAAATCAAGGAAAAGGAACTGAGCTTCAAATTTGAGCCAGCATGGAGCTGGCTTAGGAAAGAAATGCAGGATATAGAGAACAGAAGCCAGAAATGAGAGGCAAAAACAAACAAACAAACAAAAACAGAGAAATTATTTTTCTTTTTCTTTTTTTTTCTATCGAAGCATCCTTTCTCAGATTTTTGCAGCCTAACCTTACCTTACTTCAAAGGAATTGCCTCTCCCCAGTTCCTTGTGGTACTTTTTATTTAGTCACTTTATCCCACCTCACTCCACATGGCCTTAGGGGTGGTTTTTGACCCAGACAGGGTCAATCACAATTTCCCTTTCCTCTGACTACAGATTCTGTTCCAAGGAGTGGTCCACAAAGCCCCAGTTAGAAACCTTCCCTTTAATTGAGAAACCTCAGATGGTAGATGGAACTAAACTTGCCTAGGTATTATTTTTATTGTGGTTAAAAATAAATACCATTTACCATTTTAACTATATTTGAGTTTACTTTTCAATGGAATTAAGTACACTGTTGTGGACCCTTCACCACAATCCATCTCCAGAACTTTTTCAACATTCCAGACTGAAATGTCATACCTATTAAACAGTAATTTTCCATCCTCCCTCCACCCAGGCCCTGGTAAATACTAGTCTACTTTCTGCCTCTAAATTTTACTAATCTCATACTTCATGTAAGTGGGATCTTACAACATTTGTCCTTTTGTCTCTGGCTTATTTCACTCAGCAAAATGTATTCAAGATCCATCCATGTTATAGCATATAATAGAATTTCATTTCTTTTTTTTAACCATGGTAAACATACATAACATAAAATTTACCATTTAATCATTTTAAGCATACAGTTCAGAGATTTACCATTCTCATTGTTGTGTAACTATCAACGGCGTCAATCTCCAGGAAATGTTCATCTTCCCAAATAGAAACTCCATACCTATCAAAAACTATCTCACCCATTCCCCCCCCCAAAAAAAACAATCATTTTATTTTCTGTCTCTCTAATTTGACAAGTCTAGGTACTTCATGTAAGAGAAATCATACAATGCTTGCCCTTACATGACTGGCTTATTTTACTTAGCATACTATCCTCAAAGCTATGTTGTAGCATGTATCATAATTTCCTTCTTTTTCAAGGCCAAAAAATATTCCATTGTATATACCACATTTTGTTTATCCATTCACCCATCAATGAACTTAGGGTCCTTCCATCTATTAGCAATTGTAACATGAAAATATCTGTTTGAGAACCTGATTTCAATTCTTTTTGATATATATCCAGAAGAGAAATTTCTTGAATTGTAATTCTATGTTTAACTTTTTGAAAATCCACCATACAATTTTCCATAGTAGTTATACCATTTTACATTCTCACCAGCAATACACAAGGATTACATTTTTTCCGCATCCTCGCCAACACATTACTTTTTGTTTTGTCTTTATTATCCATTCTAATGTGTGTGAGCTGGTATCTTGTTATGGTTCTGATTTTCAGTTCCCTAAAGATTACAAATATTGACCATCTTTTCACATGCTTATTGGCCATTTGTATATCTTCTTTGAATAAATGTTTATTCAAGTTCATTGCCCATTTTAAAAAGTAGGTTTTTATTGTTGTAGGGATTCTTTATATATTCTGGATATTAATCCTTTATCAGAGGTATGATTTGCTAATATTATATGTGTTGCCTTTTTACTCTGTTGATAGTGTCCATTGCTACACAAAAGTTTTAAATTTTTATGAAGAACAATGTATCAGTTTTTTTCTTTTGTTGCCTGTGTTTTTGGTGTCATATCCAAGAAATCACTGCCAAATCTAGTGTGTTGAAATTTTCCCTCTATGTTTTCTCTTAAGAGTTGTACAGTTTTAGCTCTTATGTTAGGATATTTGATCCAATTTGAGGTCAGTTTTGTGTATATAGTCTAAGGTAAAAGTCTAATTTAAATCTTCTGCATGTGGATACTGAATTTCCCCAATAGCATTTGTGGAAGATTATCCTTTCGCTACTGAACAGTCTTGGCACTCTTATTGAAAATAATTAAACCATTTTTTAGAGTTTATTTTTAGGGTTTTTATTATATTTCATTGTTGAATAGAATTGGCCATCAGTAAGCGCTGGAGAGGAGGTGGAGAAAAAGGAACCCTAGTACACTGTTGGTGGGATTGTAAATTGGTGCAACCACTGTAGAAAGCAGTATGAAGATTCCTCAGAAAACTAAACATAGAACTACCATGTGATCCAGAAATCCCACTCCTGGGCATCTATCCAGAGAAAACCATGACTCACAAAGACACATGCACTCCAATGTTCACTGCAGCCCTATTTGCAATAGCCAAGACATGGAAACAACCTAAATGTCCATTGACAGAGAAGTGGATCAAGAAGAGGTGGTACATATACACAATGGAATATTACTCAGCCATTAAAAAGAATGAAATACCAGCATTTTTAGCAACATGGATGGACCTAGAAATTATCATGCTAAGTGAAGTCAGCCATACAATGAGACATCAACATAAAATGCTTTCACTGACATGTGGAATCTGAAAAGAGGACAGACTGACCTTCTTTGAAGAACAGATGCTGACTCACAGACATTGAAAAACTTACGGTCTCTGGAGGAGACACTTTGCGGGGTGGGGGGATGTGCTTGGGCTGTGGGATGGAAATCCTGTGAAATTAGATTGTTATGATCACTATACAACTATAGATGTGATAAATTCATTGAGTAATGAAAAACATTGATAGCTGGTACAATAAAAATCTGATAGAAATTTAGAAAAATAAAGTGTTGAAAGAAAATAAATGAAAATCAAGAATTCTATATCTAGTAAAACACTCCTTCAAAGTAAAGGAGAAATTATGATACTCCCAGATAAATTGAAGCTGAAGATATTTATAGAAGACTTTCCCACCATGGTCAGCTGTAGTCATGTTTTTTAATCCATTCTATACATTGCCTTATTCAATTTGCTACTACTATATTGAAGATTTTTGTATTTATATTCATAAATGATACTGGTCTGTAGTTGCCTTGTGATGCCTTTGTCTGGCTTTGATATCATGGTAATATTGGTTTCTCAGAATGAGGATGGATTTCCTCCACTTCCTAGAGGAATTTGAGAAAATTGGTATTAATATATCTTTAAATTCGTCATAAAATTCATAGGGAAAGCCATCTGATTCTGAGATTTTCTTCCTAATTATTTAATTACTGGCTCAATCTCTTTATCACTTTTATTTATTAGAATTTTCTTTTTATTCTTGCATCAGGTTTAATAATTTGAGTCTTTCTAGGAATTTGTCAGTTTCATCTAGTTTATCTCTTTTCCATAGTACTCCTTCACATTACTTTTAAAGTTTTTCTTAAGTTCTGTAGTAATGTCCCTTTTAATTTGTGATTTTAGTAGCTTTATTCCTTTTTATTCTTGATCTGTGTTACTAAAGTTTCATCAATATTGTTGATATTTTCAAAAAAAGGAACTTTCACTGTTCTGCTTTCTCTGTTGTTTTTTCAATTCTCTATTTATTTCTACTATAATCTTTATTATTTCCTTCTTTTTGCTTTCAGTTTATTTCGCTAATGTTTTTAGTTCCTCGTGTTGTAAAACTACGTTTTGATTTGCTATCTTCTCTTTTTTAATACAGCTGTTATGGTTATAAATTTCCCTCTAAGCACTACTTTCATTCCATAAGTTTTGGTATGCGTGTTTTCATTTTCATTCATTTCAAAATGTTGCTCTATCTTCCTTGTGATTTCTTCTTCAACCCTTTGCTAATTATGAGTATGTTTATAAAAATTTACACATATTTGTGAATGTACCAAATTTCTTTCGTTTTTAATTTCATTCCATTGCTTTTGAAGAACATGGCTCATATGATTTAATTCCTTTAAAATATATTGACTTCTTTCATAGCCTATCATGTGGCCTATTTTCAAGAATGTCCACATGCGCATGAAAAGAATGTAAATTCTGTTCTTGTTTGGTGATCTTTGATGTCTGTTTAGGTCTGCTTGGTTCATTGTGTTGTGCAATTCTTCTACTTGGTTTTGATCTTCTGCTTATTCTATCTATTATTGATAATGGGGTATTGAAGTTCCTAGCTATTATAAATAACCTGTTTATTTCTCTCTTCAATTCTATCTAGTTTTGTTTTCTGTATTTGGGGGCTTTGTTGTTAGGTGCACCATGTTTATAATTGTCATATCTTATTGATGTGTTATTTTTGTTATTCTAAAATATTCCTTGTCTCTATTACCAGCTTTTTTCTAAAGACCATTATGTCTATACTCATAGTTAACATACCTCTCTTCTAGTTAATGTTTGCATGGTATACTTTTTCTATCCTTTTACTTTAATCTATAAACTAAAGGGCATCCTTCAGAGACAGCATATAGTTGAATCATTTTTTTTTGCCTACTCTGCCAATGTCTGCCTTTTAAATGAAATTTTAATCCATATTCCTACAATGAATTCTATGTACTGAGTTAGCAATTATAGCTCCCATTTTGCTACTTGTTTTCTATAAGTCTTTCATTTCTCTCTTCTGATCCTATTAATACTATCTTTTGTGATGAATATATATTTTCTAGTGTTCTATTTTATCAATTATATACATTTTTAATTTCTTAGGGGTTTCTCTAGATATAATAATTAGTATGTTAATAATACCAATCCAGTTCATATTAATACCAACTTAATATCAATTGTACACAAAAACTTTACTTTGATCCTTTGTATTGTTACTGTACTGTACTGTTCCATAAACACAGCTTTAAAACTGTTGCTTTATGTAGTTGTGCATTAAATTAGAATAAAAGGTCTTATGAAAAAATACATATTGTCACTTATAATTACCCATATAGTTACAGTTACTGATAATCTTTATTTATTCATGTGGATTTTAGTTACTTTCTACTGCTGTTTTATTTCAGCCTAAAGAGCTTGCCTTAATATTTCTTAGAGGGTAGGTATTCCAGGCACAGATTATCTCAGTTTTGTTTACCTGAAAATGTCTTAAATTCTTTATTTTTGAAGGATAGTTTGCTGAACATAAAACTCTTGGTTAAAGGTTTTTTTCTTTGAGTTCTTTGAAAATATATCATCCCTTAGCCTCCTGGCATACATAGTTTATAATGAGAAAAAAGGTGTTAATTTTATTGAGGGTCCCCTTTATGGAATGAGTTGCCAGTCTCTCAATGCTGTCAACATTCTCTTTTTCGTTTCACAGTATGATTATGATGTGTCTAAGCATAGATCTCTTTGAGTTTATTCTTCCATAAGCTCATTGAGCTCCCTGGGTGTATAAATTAATTTTTTTCACATTTGGGAAGTTTTCAGCAATTTTCCTTAAAATATCATTTCTACCACTTTCATTCTCTTATCTCCATTTGAACTTACATTATGAGTAGCTTATAGTGTCCCACAAGTCACTTAGACACTGTTTATTTTTATTCATTTTTATTTATTTGTTCCTCAGATTGGATAATTTCAGCTGAAGTATCTCAAATTTTCTGCTTGTTCTGTCTTCTCAAATATGCTGTTGAGCTTTGATAGAGAATTTTTTTATTTCAGCTATTGTTATTCTTCAACTCTGTAATTCCTCTTGGATTCTCTTTTTTCCTAATTTATAGCTCCTTATTGGCATTCTCTACTTTGTGGGACATTGCTCTCATGTTTTCCTTTATTTTTTAAACAATTTCTTATAATTCTTTGAACATATTTTTTATTAAAATATAGTTGATTTACAACATTTCTTCCGTTTGCGTTGTACAGCAAAGTAACCCAATCACACACAGTTCCCTGTGCTGTAAGTAGGACCCTATTGCCCATCCATTCCAAATGTTATAGTTCGCTTTCATCAACCCCAAACTTCCTGTCCATCCCACTCCATTCCCCCTCCTCCCTGGCAACCACAAGTCTGCTCTCCAGGTCTGTGATCTGTTTCTGTTTTGTGGATAGGATCATCTGTGCCATATTTTAGATTCCACATATAAGTAATACCATATGGTATTTGTCTTTCTCCTTCTGACTTACCTCATTTAGTATGAGAGTCTCTAGTTCCATCCACATTGCTACAAATGACATTATTTTGTCCTTTTTATGGCTGAGTAGCATTCCACTGTATACATGTGCCATATTTTCTTAATCCATTCAACTGTCAATGGGCATTTAGGTTGTTTCCATGTCTTGGCTATTGTGAATGCTGCTGCAATTAACATAGGGCTGCAAATATCTTTTTGATTGAATGTTTTGTCTGCATATATGCCCAGGAGTGGGATTGATGGATCACAGTAGTTCTATATTTAGTTTTCCGAGATACCTCCATGCTGTTTTCCATAGTGGTTGTACCAATTTACATTCCCACCAAAAGTTAAGTAGGGTACCCTTTTCTCCACTCCCTCTCCAGCAACTGTAATTTGTTGACTTGTTAATGATGGCCATTCTCGCCAGTATGAGGTGGTACCTCACTGTAGTTTTGATTTACATTTCTCTAATAATTAGTGATGTCAAGCATTTTTTCATGTGCCTGTTGGTCACCCATATATCATCTTCAGAGAGATGTCTATTTAGGTCTTCTGTCCATTTGGAAATTGGGTTGTTTGTTTGGGTTTTTTTGCTGTTGTTATTGAGTTATATGAGTTGTTATATACTTTGGAGAGTAGGCCTTTGTCTCTTGCATTGTTTGCAATGATTTTCTCCCATTCTGTGTGTTGTCTTTTTGTTTTTTTAATGGTTTCCTTTGATATACAAAATTTTTTTAGTTTATTTTTGTTTTTATTGACCTTATTCTAGGAGGTGGATCAACAAGAGATTGCTGTGATTTAGATCAAAACTGTTCTGCCTATGTTTTCTTCTAGGAGTTTTATAGTATCTGGCTTTACATTTAGGTCTCTAATCCATATTGAGTTTATTTTTGTGTATGGTGTTAGAGTGTTCTAATTTCATTCTTTTACATGTAGCTTTCCAGTTTTCCCAGTATCATTTATTGAAGAGACTATCTTTCTTCCATGGTATGTTCTTGCTTCCTTTGTCATAGATGAGTTGACCATAGGTGACTGGGCTTTCTATCCTGTTCTATTGGGCTGTATTCCAATTTTTGTGCTAGTACCATATTGTTTTGATAATGGTAGCTTTGGAATATTGTCTGAAGTAAGGGAGTCCAATTTCTCCATTTCCATTTTTCTTTTTTCAATATCACTTTGGCTATTTGGGGTCTTTTGTGTTTCCATACATATTTTAAAATATTTTGTTCTAGTTCTATGAAGAATGCTCTTGGTAGTTTAATAGGGATTGCATTGAATTTGTGGATTGTCTTGTGTAGTATAGTCATTTTGACAACATTGATTCTTCCAATCCAAGATCATGGAATATCTTTCTATCTGTGTTGTCTGATTTCTTTCATCAGTGAATATATTTTAAATTGCTAATTTAAAGTGTTTGTGTAGTAATTCCAAGATCTGGTACATTTTCTATTGACTGCTTTCTTCCCTGTATACAGGCTAGTATTTCATATTTCTTTTCATGTCTTGTAATCTTTAAAACTGGATATTTTGCATATTATAATGTGGCAACTCTGAAAATTAGGTTGTATCTCTTTCCAGGAGGTATGTGTTTGTTGTAGCTGTTATGTTGTTGTTTATTTTATTATGATTTTTATGAAATAGATCTCTAAATTCTATATTCTTCGTCAAATATGGCTATTGACAATTCTGCCTGGTTAGCTACGTGGTCAATTATACCGAGATAATGAATATGTACATCTGAATATTTCCCAAAGCACTTGTTGCCAATAGTCATCTACCATAAAAGTTACTGGAGGAAAGTAAGAAATGGTCTACAAGGATATTATTGATAATGAAGACTCATAGCCAAATGTATTGACAAAATAACTTTACTACCTCTCCCTATGAACATTCAGGATTATTAACAGTGTTCACATGTGTGCCCTTTCTCTGAGCTTCTTCTGCAAAGTTGCATAACTTTGAACATGTGTTTATCAGATGATTTATAGCTAGTCAAGGACTCAATACCTTAGTTAGTCAATACAATTCTCTTAGCTGCTGATTTTATTTCCCCATTTCTTTCTCATCCTCAGGTTCTTGGATGATAGAAGCTGCAACAATACCAAGTAAGCTGAACACCAGTTTCAGTAATCTTAAAATCTGCACAATGGTACATCATTGCCAAATGGTGCTTGAACTAAACCTCCTAGCTCATGTCCTACTCAGAAAGAGTAGTGGTAAGAGTACATTAATAAGATATATTTCAGCAATCACCTATGAAATATTTCTGCCTACAAATACAGGGAATTTTACAGGGCTAATATTTATAGCAGTGAACAACTGACAATTTTATCCCAGGTGGTCCCAATTAACAAGAATAGTCTGAACAGTCATTTGTTTGTATTTAATAAGATGTCAGCCTGTATTCATGCCATGTGAAAGCCATGAGTAACTGATAATACTACATATTTCAGAGGGAGGACCTATGCCCCAGTAAAACATTCTCATCAACACATATAATAAAGAATTTAACTTGACCTAAGAAATCATTTTCCTTTTCATTTGAAGTACAATCAGAACCTAGGTTAAGTACTTTCTAATTGGCTTTTTCTTTGCTTGGAGATACTGGCTGTTTGGTTTATAACTAATTTCAGTAGTAAATCTGTTATTTTTCAATATACTCATTTGGAAGATGAAATAGGAAACAAAATGCTATTAAGTTAAGAGAACAAAGTCAAATAATCTTAATCTACAACATGGACACCATATAAGTAAACTGTCTGGAGTTGACTGTACTTGAAATGCCCTTATAAAAGTCACTATTTTGAATAGCTCTTGATTTTCTCTTTAAACAATAAAGAATTCAAGAAGGGGCTCAAGGAGATTGGAAGAGAAATGTATGTTGACAGATGGGTGAGCCTTCCAGTGCTCTGCTGCCAGGTAAAATGAGTCCACTGGAGTTGCAGTTGGTTTCTTCCACAGCTGCAAGGTGGCTGGAGGCACATTTCACTACTAGTTAGTGCAGACCCATTCCATTTGGAAACCGTCACGGGAAATAACAATTTGACATTTAATAATTCATTCCTTGCTAAAGCCAATATTTTGGAATGGTATGTGAAGCATCCCACATTTAATAGCAAGATCTTGAGCTATTGCTGGCAAGGTCATAACAACTTACTGGTTTTTGAGGCTTGAAATTTAATAGTATAAAAAAAGATGGCTCTTTATATACACATGACAATGCATGGAAATTTTTGCTCTTTCAGTTCTGCAAAAGGGTAAAATCTGCATTTTAAGAATTAATAATGTGTTAGTGAAAACACACAGACTTTATGGAATATTCCCTTTCTGGAGAATACTTATAGAAAGGGTTAAAATTACTCTACTCAATATTCTGTGATAATCTATATGGGAAAAGGATCTGATAAAAATGGATATGAGTAGATGTCTAACTGAATCACTTTGTACAGAACAAATTATCACAACATTGTAAATCAACTATAATTCAATAAAACTTTAAAAAATTAAAAAGTAAAATGACTCTTGTGATGAAGACAGCAAGAGAGGGGGGAAATTAAAATACTTGGCAAAGGGCTTTGTATGTATTATATCATTTAATCCCCAAGACAAACTTGTAATATTGACATTATTCCTATTTCACAGGTAAAGAAAATGAGGTTTCATAAACATTAATTGAGTTGCAAAAGATGCTATAACTAATTAGTGAACTAGATTTAAAGGCAGGTTTGTCTAATTCTAAAGCCAGTATAACTTTCATTATATCATGCTATTCCTCAAACATTGTAGGCTTATGTTATCCAAGATAGATGGGTCATTAGGAGTGTTTTGATAAAAAATAATATATTTTTAAAAAGATAAAAGAATATCACTTCACCTCCTGAAAGAGTGCTAAAAATCTACCCTTATGAATATATCCTTGTCTTTTAATGCTTTATACCAGTTAAAAGGAAAAAAATCTTAAATCCAGAACTCTCCAAATTTTGGTCCATAGAACATTAGTACTGAGGGATTTTTAAAGGATTGTTATCTGACAAAGGGTTAAATTAGTTTGTCCAAATGCTGAGTTTAAGTTATGTAGAACTCTTCACCGCTAAACATTCTTCTATGTTGTTTCAGTGATCAACAACCGGGGTGAAAGAGTAGAAACAGTTTTGCTAAGAAAGAAGGGAAAGTGTTCAAGCCCTGTGGGAGCCAAGGAGATGTCTTCAAAAATGTAAGAGCTTGGGAGTCGAGAGCTCCCTTTAACAAACCACTTTACAATTTTGCTTAGGATTGAATATACTTGAGGAAATACCAAGGATGCAGCATTTTTTTTAGGTCTGATCACCCAAAATACAGTTTTGTGTTTCCAGAATAACATGTGATGGCTAGCTGCAAATTGGGGTAGTAAATTTATTTTAATGTGACCACTATTTTTTTAACTTTATTGAAGTATAATTAACTTACAAATTTGTGTTAGTTTCAGGCATACAGGAAAGCAAATCAGTTATACATATATCCATTCCTTTTCAGATTCTTTACCCGTATTACATGATATTGAGTAGATTTTCCTGTGCTATATACTAGGTCCTTGTCACCTATTTTACATGTAGTAATGTGTATATGTCAATCCCAACAACATAATGTATCCCTCCCCTCTATGTCTCCCCTTTTGGAACCATGAGATTGTTTTCTAAATCTTTGAGACTGTTTCTATTTTGTAAGTTCTTTTCTATCATTTTTATTGGATTCTACATATTAATGATCTCATTTGATATATCTTTCTTTGACTTACATCACTTAGTATGATAATTTCTAGGACCATTCTTGTTGCTGCAAATGGCATTATTTCATTTTTATGGCCAAGTAATATTCCATTGTACATATGTACCACGCCTTTATCTAATCCTGTGTTAATGGACATTTAGGTTGCTTGTGTCTTGGCTATTGTAAATAGTGCTGCAATGAACACTGCGGTGCATGTATCTTTTTGAATTATGGTTTTCTCCAGATATATGCCCAAGACTGGGATTGCTGGAACATATGACAGCTCTATTTTTAGTTTTTTAAGGAACCTCAATACTGTTTCTCCATAGTGGTTGCACCAATTTACATTCAACCTACAGCATAGGAGGGCTCCCTTTTCTCCACAACCTCTCTAGCATTTACTGTTTGTAGACTTTTTGATGATGGCCATTCTGACCAATGTGAGGTAATACCCCATTTTTGTTTTGATTTGCATTTCTCTAATAATTAGTGCTGTTGAGCATCTTTTCATGTGTTTTTTGGCCATCTGTCTGTCTTTGGAAAAATGTCTATTTAGATCTGACCATTTTTAATCAAGGTGTTTTTTAATAATTTAAGCTGTATGAGATATTTGCATATTTTGCAGATTAATCCCTGTTGGTTGCTTCATTTGCAAATATTTCCTCCCATTATGCCACTGATAATTCAATAGTAACTTTTCCCATTGGTTCAGCATATGACAACAGCACTCACTAACAGAATGCAGGTGGCCAAACCACTGAGAGTGTTGATAGCATTATGCCAAAATGGATTAAAGTGAGTAAGTGTAGCTACCACTAACTTACCAATATTAGCCTTATGTATACAGTAGATGGTTATTCAGATGTCATGATTTGAGCCAGCCTGCCCTCAAATTTCTTCTCCCTCATACTTCCAAAAAATCAGAGTCTGGAATTTTTCCACTGAAGATACAGTCTTTGGGTTAAGTATTGCTCCCTCTAGACATCCATATAGAAATAATAACACTTCCCAAATAGTAACATATGAAATTCCTTATCACAATTTATCAGCTGTCTTTTTTCTGTGATAAGATGGATGAGGGCCCACATATGGGAATGGGATAATGGGTTGCTGTAGGACACCAAAGAAAAACTATTAACTACCTCTCAATCTGACCATAGGCACTGAGTCAAAAAAATCAACAAAACAAACAAAAACAACTCCCTTGGCCCATTATTTTTCCCCTTCTCTAATAGACAGCAACCTCTATAGCTATGAATAGAAAATCAGAAAAGCAATCTTGACAACCTAGTGCCATGGCCAATGTTAAAGGAAGCATAAACTACAGTGTTGATAAAATCTCCGTCATAACTGTCACTTGGAAAAGCCTCTCAAACACATATACTGGGAGAGAATTAAGAACCATGCATAACTAAGGGCTAAAATATTTGACACTAACTATAAAGGTAATAAGATTTTCTAAGGAAGAAGAAACGAGTGTGGACTGGAACAATCAGGGAAACTTAGTAGAAGGAAAACTTGAGCTGACTTTTTTCATCCCCAAACTCAGAATGAGATGTACAGGAATGATAGTTATTTCATAGGATCAAGCAGAGTTAACAAATTGGTTTAATCTCTTGTGCTAATTCCAAAAAATAGATAGTGGCTGCTGGTTGCCTACAGCACTGTGATGAAAAGGATGTTGAAAACTGCTTCCAGGCTTGGCATAAAAGAGTGCCACAATCAATTAAGAGATATCTGCCATAGGCTACAACCATCCTATCTGGATAGAGAAGCAAAAGCTCTCCAAGTGCAATTTTGAGCTGATACTGATAAGATCAAACATCTAGACCCCACCTGGGCTACATAAATCAATAGAATATAATCTCCACCACTGGGAAATTCTTATTTCCTGTATTTACAGAATTTTAAATAGGGATTCTCTATAAGCATCTCTCGACATTATCTCTTTTAGTAGGTAGTCAGGTGTCACTTTGCAATGTGGAAATTTTTAATTTTTGGTTTAGTTGAGTTCAAGCCAGGTTTAATTGTTTAAAAAATAATTAACGTGGGCTCAGACAAAAAAATAATATGTATGCAGTGAGAATGTTAAAATATGGCCTGCTTAAATATCTGAGAACCAAAAGTATCTACCTCCATTTGGTGCCAATTTCTGGCTCCACACCAGATGGGTCTACTAATGGTTACAGTTCTGTGGTTTCTAAGAGGAATTGGAGGGACAGAAAAGTTTCATCTTAATGCTTCTCCTCACCGCCCTCAGTATGACTCTTCTCATAATTACATCTCAAAAATCAGAGAACTCAAAGTCTTTTTCAATATATCCTTGGTATTTATGAATCTAAGATTGTATTTAAATATATTACGTTGACTAAGTTTTGCTTTAATCCCCAACAAAATGCAATGTTTCCCTTTAAGAGAACACTTTTCATTCTGTTGTCATAGCAACAAAATGTGCTAGTAGGCTGAAAACCTGACATTTCCCCCTGATTTTTATTATTCATGATGCAGACACCATTTTCCCCATCACCTCCATCAGCACTAAAGGGTCTCTCCATTTAAATGTAAACTGACCATAAAAAGATAAAAGGTTCCAATTTTACTGGTCATGAAAGGTGTCTGTCTTTGCCATGCTTTTTTCTTTCTTTCTTCTGTGCACTTCTATAAAGGAGATGCTATTTAAAACTTGAAGGGACATTTTCCATTCCACCAAAATCTCAGACCTTTCTTATGCCAAAAGGGAGAGTTAAAATTATTCTTACCAACAGAGGGTATAACCCTGGAGGGCATTTATACACATAAATTTACACTATTCAAAGTATTTGCACAAACATCTGAACCAGTTGTCTCCTGTGAACTTTAAACAATCTCAAAATGCAATGCTTTCTCAACAATCTTCAGAACAAAGCACATACAACCAGCCTGCTTATGGTTTAGAGACGTTCACATTTCCTTTAGAAGATTATAATAAGGTAATTTTGTATGCATATATATCTTTGTGAGACCAGAGCAAGTAGGCTTCCCTTTAACCTCAGACAACCTATACAGCACATTTCCTTCTTTCCAAAATATAGGAAACAAAGATGGTATGAACATCAGATCACTCTACAGTTGAATCATGTGAAACCATGGAGGCAAATAAATTCAATGAACTTAGGTTTCTTAGTTTATTTTTATTTTTGGATTTCATTAAGTAAACAAAGAATCCTTTTACTTATCAGTATTTATGGAAACCAATGGGTAGGGCTGAGAATTTGATCTGAACATAAATGCATATTTTTTGAAAAGCTAAATCATTATATGTATATTAACTTGAAGAATGTTTTGGGTTTTTTTTAAATTTTTTATTAAAGTATAGATGATTTACATTGTTATGCCAATTTCTGCTGTAGAGCAAAGTGACTCAGATATATATATATACACACACATACATATATATACACATATATACACATATACATATATATATAAACACATACATATATACACATATATATACACACATACATGTGTATATATATATATACACACACACACACACACACACACATTCTTTTTCGTATTGTTTTCCATAATGGTCTATCCCTTAAGATTGGATATACTTCCCTGTGCTATAGAGTAGGACTTTTGCTGTTTATCCATTCTAAATGAAGTAGTTTGCATTGGCTAACCCCAAGCTCCCAGTCTATCCCTATCCCTTCCCCTCCTCCTTGGCAACTGCAACTCTTTTCTCCTTGTCCATGGGTCTATTTATATTTTGTAGATAGGTAATTTGTGCCATATTTTAGATCTCGCATATAAGTGGTATCATAGAGATATTTATCATTCTCATTCTTACATACTTCACATAGTATGAGAATCTCCAGTTGCATCCATGTTGCTGTAAATGGCATTATATCATTCTTCTTATGGCTGAATAGTATTCCATTGCATAAATATACCACATCTTCCTAATCCATTGAAGAATGTTTTATTGAAATCTTAGGGACAAAATTCCAAGATTAACCTTGACTCCAAGCCATTAGAATTTAGAAGTGCATTGCATCAGTACAGTGATCCCACAAATACTCAGAAGGTTACAGATAGGGAACAGACACTGCCTTCATTTCTCCTAATAATCATAAACACTTTTCTAAATAAACAGGTTCATGCTTCTGCCTCAATAAGCAGTAATCTAAAGAAAATTATTGCTTGCTTGCTTTCTTTTTCTTTCTTTTGTTGTTGTTGTTAATACCCATGTAGGAAATCAATTTTATACTGGGAGCATAAATTATTACTCTAGATTGGCAAGAGATTGTGGTGATATAGTTAGATACTAGAGTGCTAAAAGCAGACACACCTGAGTTTGAGTCCTTGCTATGCCACTCCCTAGCTATGTGATCCTGAGCAGGTAAACTTAACCTCTCTGGGCTTTAGTTTCCTCACCAGTAAAATACATCTTGTCAGACGAGATTAAGATGGCAGAATAGAAGGACTACAGCACAACTTCTCTCCTAAAAACAACAAAATTCACAACTAAAAGCTGAGCAATCCCCACCCAAAAGGACTGGAAACCTTAAAAAAAGATACCCTACTCCAGAAGAAAAAGAGGAGGACACATCAAGAGGTAGGAGGGGCAATTTTGCGATATAAACAACCCCATACACACTGGGTGGGAAGCTCCACAGGCTGAAAACTAACTGCTCCACAGAGACTCACCTACAGGAGTGAGAGTTCTGAGCCACACATCAAACTCTCACATGTGGGGATCTGGCACTGGGAGAAAGAGCCCCGGAGAATCTGGCATTGAAGGCCAGTGGGGCTTGTGCCCAGGAACTCCACGGGACTGGGGGAAACAGAGACCCCATTCTTAAAAGGTGCACACAGACTTTCACGTGCACTGAGTCCCAGGGCAAAGCAAAGTCTCCAAGGGAATCTGGGTCAAACCTGACTGCAGTTCTTGGAGGACATCCTGGGAAAAAAGGGGTGAATGTGGCTTGTTGTGAGGGAAGGACATTGGAAGCAAAGCTCTCAGGAATATTCAGCAGCAAGCCTTTCTCTGGAGGTGGCCATTTGGGGAAAATCTGGCCCCACCAGTCAGGCAGCTGCTGAGAAGCCCCAGGGCAGACAACAACCCAGGTGGGATCACAGCCCCATCCCTCAGTAAACAGGCTACCTAAAGACCCCTCAGGCACACAGCTGCCTCTAATCCCATCCAGAGACTAAGCCCCACCCACCAGAGGGATTAGAATCAGCTCCTCCTACCAGGGGGCAGGCATCAGCCCCTCCCATCAGAAAGCCTACACCAAGCCCCCATACTGACATCAGCCACAGGGGTCCAGACATCAGAAGTAAGAGAGGCTACAACTCTATTATCTGTAAAAAGGTCACCACACCAAAAACCTATAAACATGAAAAGACAGAGGACTATAACTCAGATGAGGGAGAAAGGAAAAACCCCAGAAAAACAGCTAAGCCATGAGGAGATTCTCAGCCTTCAGGAAAAAGACTTTAGATTGTTGATGCTGAAGATGATACAAGACATTGGACATAAACTGGAGGCAAAGTTGGATAACTTACAAGAAACACCGAGCAAAGAGATACAAGATATAAAACTTAAACAAGAAGAGATGAGATATGCAATAACTAAAATAAAAAATGCACTAGAAGCAGCTAACAGCAGAATGCAGGGGGCAGAAGAACGAATAAGCGAGGTGGAGGACAGATTAGTGGAAATTATGGATGCAGAACAGAAAAGAGAAAAAAGATTGAAAAGAAATGAAGAGAGTCTCAGAGAACACTAGGACAACGTGAAACGCACCAACATTCGTATTATAGGGTTGCCAGGAGGAGAAGAGAGAGAGAAGGAGACAGAAAAAATATTCCAAGAGGTAATAGCCGAAAATTTCCCTAACATGGGGAAGAAATCACTCACACAAATCCAGGAAGCACAACGAGTACCATATAAAATAAACCCAAGGAGGAACACCCCGAGACACATACTAATCAAACTGACCAAAATTAAAGACAAAAAGAAAATCTTGAAAGCAGCTAGGGAAAAGAAACAAATGCATACAAGGGAACCCCAATAAGGCTATCGGCAGATTTTTCAACAGAAACTCTGCAGGCCAGAAGGGAGTGGCATGATATATTCAACGTGATGAAAAGAAAAACCTCCAGGATTACCCTACCCAGCAAGGCTCTCCTTCAGATTTGAAGGAGAAATCCAAAGCTTTGTAGATAAGCAAAAGCTGAGAGAATTCAGCAACACTAACCAGCCTTACAACAAATACTAAAGGAACTTCTCTAGGCAGGAAAGAACAAGAGAAGAAGGAAAGGAAAAAGAGCAGTAAAAACAAATCCAAAGTAATTAATAAAAAGGCAATAAGAACATACATATCAATAATTACCTTAAATGTGAATGGACTAAACACCCCAACCAAAAGACACAGACTGGCTGAATGGATACAAAAACAAGACCCATATATATGCTGTCTTCAAGAGACCCACTTCACTTCTAGGGACACATACAAATTGAAAGTGAGAGGATGGGAGAAAAGATTTCATGCAGATGGGGATCAAAAGAACGCTGGAATACCAATACTCATATCAGACAAAACACTTTAAAATGAAGAATATTTTAAGGGACAAAGAAGGACATTACATAATGATCAAAGGATCAATCCAAGAAGAAGATATAACAGTTTTAAATATCTTCGCACCCAACATAGGTTCACCACAATGTAGAAGGCAACTGCTAACAACCTTAAAAGGACAAATCAAAAATAACACAATAATGCTGGGGGACTTTAACACCCCACTCACAGCAATGGACAGATCAACCAGACAGAAAATCCATAAGGAAACACAGGCCCTGAATGAAGCATTAAACCAGATGGACTTAATAGATATTTATAGGACATTCCATCCAAAAGAAACAGAATACACATTCTTCTCAAGTGCACATGGAACATTCTCTAAGATTGATCACATCCTGGACTACAAACCCAACCTCAGTAACTTTAAGGAAATTTGAATCATATCAAGCACCTCTTCTGACCACAACGCTATACGACGGGAAATCAACAACAAGGAAAAAACTTCAAAAAACAAACATGTGGAGACTCAACAACATGCTACTAAACAACCAATGGATCACTGAAGAAATCAAAGAAGAATTTAAAACATACCTAGAGGCAAATGACAACAAAGATACAACACTCCAAAACCTATGGGATGCACCAAAAGTCATTCTAAGAGGAAAGTTTATAGCAATACCAGCCCACCTCAGGGAACAAGAAAAAGCCCAAACAAACAAGCTAACTTTACATCTAAAGCAGCTTGAGAGAGAACAGACAAGACCTAAAGTTAGTAGAAGGAAAGAAATCATAAAGATCAGAGCAGAAATCAATGAAAGAGAAACAAAGAAAACCATAGAAAAGACCAATGAAATGAAAAGCTGGTTCTTTGAAAAGATCAGCAAAATTGATAAACCCCTAGCCAGACTTATCAAGAAAAAAAGAGAGAGGACTCAAATCAATAAAATTAGAAATGAAAAAGGAGAAGTAACAACAGACATCACAGAAATACAAAGGATCATAAGAGACTACTATATCCAACTATACGTCAATAAAATAGAAAACCTAAAAGAAATTGACACATTCTTAGAAAAGTACAATCTTCCAAGACTAAACCAAGATGAAATAGAAAAGATGAACAGACCAATCACAAGAACTGAAATTGCAACTGTGATTGAAAAAGTTCCAACAAAAAAAGTCCAGGACCAGATGGCTTCACAGGCAAATTCTATGAAACATTTAGAGAAGAGCTAACACATCTCCTTCTGAAACTATTTCAAAAAATTTTAGAGGAAGGGATACTCCCAAATTCATTCTATGAGGCCCCCATCACCCTGGTACCAAAACCAGACAAAGACTCCACAAAAAAGAAAACTGTAGGCCAATTTCATTGATGAACATTGATGCAAAAATCCTCCACAAAATACTAGCAAACCGAATCCAAATATACATTAAAAGGATTGTACATCATGATCAAGTGGGATTTCTCCCAGGGATGCAAGGGTTCTTCAATATCCTCAAATCCATCAGTGCGATACACCACATTAACAAAGTGAAGATGAAAAACCATACGATTCTCTCAGTAGATGTGGAAAAAGCCTTTGACAAAATCCAACACCCATTTCTGATAAAAATTCATCAGAAAGTGGGCATAACCTCAACATAATAAAGGCCATATATGACAAACCCACAGCAAACATCATTCTCAATGGTGAAAAGTTGAAAGAATTCCCACTGAGATCAGGAACAAGACAAGGATACCGGCTCTCACCACTACTCTTCAACATAGTTCTGGAAGTCCTAGCCACAGCAACCAGAGAAGTAAAAGAAATAAAAGGAATCCAAATTGGAAAGGAAGAAGTAAAACTATCGCTATTTGCAGATGACATGATACTATACCTAGAGAATCCTAAAGACTCTACCAGAAAACTGTTAGAGCTCATCCATGAATTTGGAAAAGTTGCAGGATACAAAGTCAATACACAGAAATCGACAGTGTTTCGATATGCTAACAATGAAGAAGCAGAAAAGGAAATTAGGGAAGCAATCCTGTTTACCATCACATTCAAAAGAATAAAATACCTAGGAGTAAACCTACCTAAAGAGACAAAAGACCTATACTCTGGAAACTATAAGACACTGCTGAAAGAAATCAAAGATGACACAAATAGATGGAAAGATATACCATGCTCTTGGATTGGAGAGTCAATATTATCAAAATGGCTATACTACCTAAGGCAATATACAAATTCAATGCAATCCTATCAAATTACCAAGGACATTTTTCACAAAGCTCGAAAAAAATATTTTAAAGTTTGTTTGGAAGCACAGAAGACCCAGTACAGCCAACGACATCCTGAGAAAGAAAAATGGAGCTGGAGGAATCAGGCTCCCGGACTTCAGACTATACTACAAAGCAACAATCTTCGAAACCATATGGTACTGGCACAAAGACAGACATATATAGATCAGTGCAACAGGATAGAAAGCCCAGAATTCAACCCACGCACCTACAGCCAACTCATATATGACAAAGGAGGCAAGAATATACAATGGAGAAAGGACAGCTTGTTCAGTACGTGGTGCTGGGAAAACTGGACAGCCACATGGAAAAGAATGAAATTAGAACACTCCCAAACACCATACACAAATATAAACTCCAAATAGATTAAAGACCTAGATATAAGGTCAGACACTATCAAACTCTTAGAGGAAAACATAGGCCAAACACTCTCTGCCATAAACGACAGCAACATCTTCTCAGATCCACCTATCAGAATAGACAATAAAAAGAAAAATAAACAAATGGGACCTACTCAAACTTCAAAGTTTCTGCACAGCAAAGGAAACCCTAAATAACACAATAAGACAACCCACAGAATGGGAGAAAATCTTTGCAAGTGAATCAACTGACAAGGGATTAATCTCCAAAATTTATAAACACCTTCTGCAGCTCCATACCAAAAAAACAAATAACCCCATCAAAAAAATGGGCAGATCTCAGCAGACAGTTCTCCAAAGACAACGTATGGACGGCCAAAAAACACATGAAAAGATGTTCAATATCACTCATTATTAGAGAAATGCAAATCAAAACCACTCTGAGGTACCACCTTACACCAGCCAGAATGGCCATCATCCAAAAATCTACAAACAATAAGGGCTAGAGAGAGGGTGGAGAAAAAGGAACCCTAGTACACTGTTGGTGGGATTGTAAATTGGTGCAACCACTGTGGAAAGCAGTATGAAGATTCCTCAGAAAACTAAACATAGAACTACCATGTGATCCAGAAATCCCACTCCTGGGCATCTATCCAGAGAAAACCATGACTCACAAAGACACATGCACTCCAATGTTCACTGCAGCCCTATTTGCAATAGCCAAGACATGGAAACAACCTAAATGTCCATCGACAGAGGAATGGGTCAAGAAGAGGTGGTACATATACACAATGGAATATTACTCAGCCATTAAAAAGAATGAAATACCGGCATTTTTTGCAACATGGATGAATCTAGAAATTATCATGCTAAGTGAAGTCAGCCATACAATGAGATACCAACTCAAATGCTTTCACTGATATGTGGAATCTGAAAAGAGGACAGACTGACCTTCTTTGAAGAACAGATGCTGACTCACAGACATTGAAAAATTTAGGATCTCCGAAGGAGACAGTTTGGGGGGTGGGGGGATGTGCCTGGGCTGTGGGATGGAAATCCTGTGAAATCAGATTGTTATGATCATTATACAACTACAGATCTGATAAATTCATTTGAGTAATAAAAAAATTGGAAATAAAATAAAATAAAATAAAATATGGCACAGATGAGCCTATCTACAGAACAGAAATAGACTCAAAGTCATAGAGAAGAGATCTATGGTTGCCATGGCAAAGGGGAAGGGAGTGGGATGGCCTGGGAGTTTGGGATCAGTAGAAGCAAACTATTACATTTAGAATGGATATGCAATGAGATCCTACTGTATAACACAGGGAACTATATCCACCACATAATGGAGGATAATATGAGAAAAAGCATGTATATATATGTATAACTGGGTCACTTTGCTATATAGCAGAAATTGACAGAACATTGTAAATTAACTATAATAAAAATAAATAAATAAAAAATAAATAAAATAAAATAAAATACATCTTATATCAGTGTTGAATTTATTTATCCTTTAAACATTAAACAAGATAATTTATGTTAAGTGTTTAACTGAATAGGTGATGTATAGTATTTACTGAATATTAGCTATTTTTTTTTATTATAGAAGCAGCAGCTAAGTGTAGATAGCCCCAGGACAATTGCCATTTAAACCAAGTCCATAGTATAAGTTTATTACTTGACATTTGCCCCTTTGATTTCCTCAAAAATGGGGACAGAGAGGCCATTATGGGTCAAGCAAATCATCAAACCCTCCAGTAAATGATTTTTAATACAATCACAATAGCTTTATAGAATAAAAGTAGGCAATCACTTAAGAGTCACCTAGTTCGAAACTATTCCAGATATATGAAGTAATCTTGATCTTAAAAATTACCAATAAAGAATTCTATATTCAAGCAGATTTTTCTTGGCTCTAATTGGAAACCCTCTGGCTAGTATTTAAAACAATTTCCTTTTATCTCTACTTTGATGATGATGAAGCACTGAACTCCATGATTGTTTTAATAACCCTTAACAGAGCCAGAATTTAATCATAGAATTATGGGCATCATATTTGGAAAAGGTATTAAGAGATTTGCTAGTCTGAAGAATTTATTTTAAACATTAAAAAAAAAAAGGAGTTCCCATTGTGGCTCAGTGGTAACACATTCAACTAATATCCATGATGACACGGGTTCAATCCCTGGCCTCGCTCAGTGGGTTAAGGATCCAGCTTTGCTGTGAGCTGTGGTGAAGGTCACAGATGTGGCTGGAACCCAATGTCACTATGGTTGTGGTGTAGGTTGGTAGCTACAGCTCTGATTCAACCCCTAGCCTGGGAACTTCCATATGCTGCAGGTGTGGCCCTAAAAAACAACAACAAAAACAACAACAAATCCTGAGGCTGTCATGAGACTTTACAAGCTGAAGGTCATGAAGTCAGTGAATGGTTGCCTTGGCCTGGGACACAAACCTCCTAGCTCCCAACCCATTTAGTGATGTGTTGGCTCTGTGACAGACATTACTAGTTGTCTCAGTTGGGGTTCTCCTGTTAGGGGATCCTGAAACAAGAACATGGGTACAGATAGCTTATAGGAAGTGATCCTAAGAAAGACAAGTAAGTAATTAGAGACAAAGAGAAGGGAGAGAAGCCACTAAACTGTGTGCTGATTGAGTTTGAAACTTTGTCCACAACTGGGGTTCAATCCCCCTGGAGACTCTGTAAGAAACGACTTAAAAAGAACCTCAGAATTTTCCCTCTGAAATATTGGATGGTTAGAACATTTATCCACTGGCCTCCTATCTCCATTTTGTTGAGGGTTAGCTTCAAGCACTGTAACTCCATCACCTTCCTAGGCCATACCTTTGTGTGGGATGATCAGCCTTCTAATATTTTGGAGATAGAGCTGAGGTGCACAAGCATAGAGACTCTATAGAGTGCTTGAGATGGGATGAACTATCCACTACAGCTATGCTGAAATCAGTTGGGCTGCTATATATGGGACAATGCAAGTGTCAGCTACACCACTATTCACCAATATCTGGTTATCTTTCCTTTCTGAACAGAGAAGGGAATGACTACATTTCTCAGCTTTTACTCAATGGGGTGGATCCATGTGGAATTAAAGTATGAACAACCCTGTCACTTCTGGTCTGAGGCAATAAAAAGCATGTGTGCAATCTTCAGTAACTCATTCCCTAACACAGCACCATGAAGAAGGTCTTGAAATGGTAAGGCCAAAACACCAAAGAACCTTGGATTGCGGAGTAATCACATGAGGCACAGCTAACTTTAGGAATCATGTAGGACCCACAGTGAGTGGACTCTGTCTACACAAGAAATGTTTTATGTGTTAAGCCATTGATATTTGAGATCTTACTTGTTACTGCAATGTACTTAGCCTATCCTGACTAATACAGGCTCTGCCATCTGTAAGTCATATATCTTAAAAATATTTCTGAAGTTGTAAGAATGTGACTTAGTGAAACATATCATGTTTTTTAAAGTATACTCGATTTTGATGATCAATATATTTGTCCAGAGACTGGTTAAGAATAGGGCTGAAATCTGTGACCAGAGTAAAAACTAAAGATTATGATGATACTGCATGCATATTGTGGCCCTCATTATCATAATACTCTAACCATTAAGATAATCAGCCTAGATCAAACTATAGAACAACTGATAAATCTGCCCTTCTCTGGTTGCAATTACTTGCACACAATGCCAGAACTCAATACAGTAATAACACAAACCATTCCAACACTGGTTCATTTGTCTACCATTGAAACACTGTTTTTTTGACATTATGTTAGACTATGTCTTTTTAAAGCTACTTCCCTCCTTAGAATATTTACCATATCTCTATTAGCCAACATTCAAACTGTTCAAAGACACTATTAGGTTACAGAAATTATTATCCCACTATTGCCTTCACATGATTCTCTTTTTTCTTCTATTGAGGAAAATTACTTCCAAGGATTGAGAGCCACACATTCAAGGCTTTCTTCAGATGTACTCACAGCATATAAGCCCAACTATCAAATTCCTTGTCTTGAATTCACGTTCTTAATAACACCTGTATATTTACCCATGAACTATGCCAACTCGGTTATGATGGTTTCTGTTCCAATTGTGGTATATGACTGATAAAACTCCCGAATTTACTTTTTCTTCATAGGCCTGGTTTTGATTTTTCTACTTCTGCTCAGCATTGACATCAATGCAGCAAATTCTACAAATGAGACAGAGACAAGACACTCATAGAGCATTTTACTTCCATCAAAGCATCTGGAAGCTTCCCAGGTAGCTGGATATTACATCCTGTCCCAGCAGTATTGGTGCTCGAGGCAGTTTGGGTGAAAAAATTTCAATGCACCTTTTCAAAAGGCATGCAAAAACATCCCAGAGTCCCAAACTGAAAGACAAATGTGTCAAGATACATTTTTTTTTCTCCCATTTACTCTCAGGAGTAAATTGGCCCATTTATTACAGTCTTTTACCTACATGAGCATGACCATTCCCACTAGGCAAGGTAAAGGAAGAGTGTGCATTCAATTCTTAGATTTTCTTCTAAAAAAAAAATCAGCACATTTGAGCCTAATGGTGGCATTTAAGTCATGTTCTCTCTTCTTCTGTAATTAAATTAACTTTAGTTTCTCTCACACCCCACCCTGCCCATCCACAACACTTCATATAATTGGTGTGCTTTGAGTCTCCATTTATTCTAAAAATCTGAGTCATCTCATAAAGGAACTACTAACATGGATGTTAAAACAACACGGAAGACACCATATAATGAATAAGAGGCAGGAGTCAGGAAGAGAGAGGAGGAGGATTAATGAAGTTATTTTTGTTTAATTATAATGTTTTACTTTCTTATTTATTCACTGGAAGTCTATTATGTGTAACACAGTTCTACGCATAGCCAATAATACAGAATCATATGAAGAGGATTCACACACAGTTCTCCAGGAAAGACAATTAAATTTTTATATGTTGAGGCAAAAGGAAAGAACTCAGATAATTTTCCAAATTTTTAATCAAACTGGGTCTTGAAAGAAAAATAGTATTTCATCTGGTTTATATAGGAAGTGTTTCAGACAAAGGGAATAAACAGCATGAGCAAAAGTATCAAGGTAGCAAAATGAAAGAAGGTAAATACTCGAGGTTGTGTGGGGCATGTGATTCATGAAGGGTAGTAGTAGTTGATAAGACCATAAAGGCAGATTTGGGGCCAGATCCCAGAGGGCCTTGAATGACAGACTGAGGAATTTTGACTTAATTCAGTAGTTTATGAAGTATCACTGATGATATCTGAACTGGAAAGTCATATAATAAGTAACCATGCTTTAGGTAACCTGGTAGCAACATGCATAATAGATTAGAAGTGAGAAGGTGTGGGTGTGGGTGTGTGTGTGTGTGTGTTGGAAGGGGGGCAGATCACTGCAAACTAAAGTTGAGGCACATCACATACATAGACACACATATGCACATACACTTACCTTTAACCTACATGTTTTAAACTATATACATTCAGGGCTGGGATCAAGATGGTGGAAGAGTAGGATATGGAGCTCACCTTATCCCACAAATACATCAAGAATACATCTACATGTGGAATATTTTCACAAAATATCTACTGAACGCTGGCAGAAGACCTCAGACTTCCAAAAGTGCATGAAAATCTCCATATAATTGGGTAGGACAAAAGAAAAAGAAAAGGGAATAACGATGGGACCAGTGCCCCTGGAAAGAAGCTATGAAAGAACAAAATTTTCCACACACTGAGAAGTCCTCTCACAGGTGGGGAGACCAGCCAGGTTAGAGGGGGAGCTTCAGAGCCTGGGTTTGAGAAGGTGAAAAAGAGATAGACTTGCACAGTCAGTGCCACTGCCTGGCAAGACCCAGGCTGAAACACTCAACCACTGGGACAGGCAGAGGCTGGGTACTAAGGCTCAGGCTTTAGGGTCAGACCTGAGGAAAGGACTGGGGTTGGCTGCATAATGACAATCTGAGGGAATTAGGGTGTGGTACACCACAAATGAGGGAGTATGCAAAGAACCCTGGGCTGCCATAGAGGCAAGTTTCCACTGTTAGGAGACACAAGAAGGGAGGTGTGGGAACACACAGGAGTTTCTTTCTCCCTGCACAGGCTCTCAGGTAGCAGGGCACCAATTACCTGAGCAATGAAGGTGGGCATGAACCACTACTGCCATCTTGGACTTCAGAAGTGGGCACATATACTGTCTCGACTGAGGGTCTCGTGAGCAGATGATGGCCACTCCCCCAACTTCCCAGGAGTGCACATGGCATTCCACCAGTCCCACATGATGTCAACTGCTGCCCCTCCCTCCCTGGAAGCAAGCAGTGATCACACACCAGCAAACCCCCTATAAATGGCCAGGAAAGGCTGAGGATAGGACAGCAAGCATCCAAACCAAAAGCAGCCCTCATGCCAAATAAATAAATAAATAAATAAATAAATACAAGCTATGCAGGAACACTCTTCCATATAAATAGCCCTCTAAGACTGTACTAGATAATTGTTTCTCCTAAACTCAGAGAATAAGAGAAATGCAAGCAAAATGAAGGAGCAGAGGAACCACTCCTAATTAAAAGACCAAGAAATCTCCCCTGAGGAACAAAGAATGAAACAAGACATCTTCAGTTTAATAGACATTGAGTTCAAAAAGGAGATAATGAAAATACAGAATTAATTAAGAAAGCTATTGACAGAAATGCAGATTACTGTAAACGGGAAATAGAAACTATAAGGAGGAACCAAGAAAATAAGAAAATCCATTTGCTGAGACAAAAGCTGAGATAAAGGCATTGATTGAATAGCAAAATGAGTAATGTAGACAAAAAAATAAGAAATCTGGAAGACAGAATAATAGAAATTGCCCAATCAAAACAGCAGACAGAAAATTAATTAAAAAAAAATGTTTTAAGGAAAGTTAAATTTACCCCTTTAAAAGGATAACTTTTATTTTATATTTGCATTATGAAAACAATGTATGTTAGTTTAATAAACTAGAGAAATGGAAAAATAAAAGTAAATGCCTCTATAGTTCAAAAAAATTAAAAAAATAAAAAATGAAAGCAAAAACAGACTTGCAGGATAATATAATGCATGTCAAAGTATGCATAATAGCGATTCCAGGAGGAGAAGAAAGAGAAAAAGGGGATTTCAAATATATTTAAAGAAATTATGGCTGAAAATGTCCCAAACCTAAAGAAGGAAACATATATCCAGATACAAGAAGCACCAAGGGTCCCAAACAAGATGAACCCAAAGATACCTATGCCAAGATATAATAAAAAAAATGGCAAAAATTAAAGAGAGGATTCTAAAGGCAGCAAGAGAAAAACAATGAGGTAATTACAAGGGAATCCCCATAAGGCTATAAGCTGATTTATCTACAGAAACTCTACAGGCCAGAAGGGAATTGCAAAATATATTTAGAGTATTGAAAGAGGAAAATCTGCAACCTAGAACACTCTATCCAGCAAGAATATCACTTAGAATAGTAAGGGAAATAAAGAATTTTCCACACAAGTAAGAACTAAAAAAATACAGCAATATTAAACCTATTCTAAAGGAAATACTGAAAGGTAATCTATTTTTTTAAATAATGATTTTTATTTTTCCACTATAGCTGATTTACAGTGTTCTGTCAATTTTCTACTTCACAGAAAGGTAACCCAGTCACACATATATGTATACATTCTTTTTTCTCACAATATCATGCTCTATCATGAATGACCAGAAATAGTTCCCAGCACTATACAGCAGGATCCCATTGTTTATCCATTCCAAAGGCAATAGTTTGCATCTATTAACCCCGAATTTCCAGTGCCTCCCACTCCCTCCCCCTCCCTCTTGGCAATCACAAGTCTGTTCTCCATGTTCATGATTTTTGAAAGGTGTACTCTAAATAGAAAAGAAGAAGAAATAGAGAAGAGGAAATCACAATTGGAAAGTAAATCACTTAAATTAGTCAGTATACAGACCAAAAAGAAAAAAATTGTGAAATTGATAATAAACATAAGGAATAGCCAAAGGGTAAACGTGAAGATATAAAAGAGGACATCAAAATCATCAAATGGTGGGGAAGAGAGTAAAAAATTTAGACTTTTTGAAATGTGTTTGAGCCTATCAGTCTAAAGCAAGCACATATAGGAAAGGGTTAATACACTTGAAATATTGGGCAACCATAAATCAAAACAATAGATTCACAAAAACAAAAAAAAAAAGGGAACAGAAGTATAAAAACAAAAGGAGATCATCAAACTACGAAAAAGAAAAAAAAAGAAAAAGAAAGGTACAAAGAAGAAACACAGAATCAGTTGGAAAACAAGATTTAAAATGGTAATAAATACATATTATCAACAATTAAATAATTAAATATCAATGGACTGAATACTTCAATCAAAAGAGATAGAGTGGTATACCGGATTAAAAAAAACACACACAGCAATAATTACCTTAAATGTCAATGGACTTAACGCTTAATCAAAAGAGATAAATTCCAGAGTTCCTACCGTGGCTCAGTGGTTAACGAATCTGATTAGGAACCATGAGGCTGCAGTTTTGATCCCTGGCCTCGCTCAATGGATTAAGGATCAAGCAGTGCCATGAGCTGTGGTGTAGGCCACAGACGTGGCTCAGATCCTGCATTGCTGTGGCTGAGGTGTAGGCCAGCAGCTACAGTTCCAATTAGACCCCTAGCCTGGGACCCTCCATATGCCACGGGTACAGCCCTAGAAAAGACAAAAAAACCAAAAAAACAAAAAACAAAAAAGAGAGAGAGATTCCTATACTGGATGAAAAAAAAGGAAAAAGAGCTTACAATAAGTATGCTGCCTACAAGAGACCCACCTTAGGGCAAAGGACACACATAGACTGAAAGTAAAGGGATGGAAAAATACATTTCATGCAAACAGAAATGACAAGAAAGTGGGAGTCACATACTCATATCAGACAAAATATACTTTAAAACAAAGGCCATAAAGAAAGATAAAGAAGGACACTATTTAATGATGAAAGGATCAATATAAGAAGATTTTACACTCATCAACACATATGCACCTAATATAGGAGCACTGATATATATAAAAAATATTAATAAAAGAAATAAGGAGAAATTGATGGGACTACAATAATAGTATGAGATTTTGACACCCCACTCACATCAATTGACAGACCTAGACAAAAAAAACAGTAAGGCAACAGAGATTGTAAATGATACAATAGAACAATTAGACTTAATTGATATTTTCAGGACATTACATCCAATAAAAAAATAGAATACACATTCTTTGCAACTGCACATTCTCTAGGATGGATGACATACTAGGGCACAAAACTAACCTCAACTAATATGAGAGTATAGAAATTATTTCAAGCATCTTCTCAGACCACAATGGCATGAAGCTAGAAATCAACTATAGGAAAAAAAAAAAAAAAAAATGGCTACATGGAGACCAAACAAGATGCTACAGAAAAAAAAAATTTCAGGGAGGAAATCAAGAAAGAAATTAAAAATTCCTTGAGACAAATGACAATGAAAACACAACCATACAAATTTTATGGGATGCCACCAAAGCAGTTCTTAGAGGGAAGTTCATAGTGATAAAGCCCTACCTCAAAAAATAAGAAAATAAACAACCTAACCTACCATCTAAAAGAAGAACAAAGAAAAGCTAGTAAGGAGAAGGAAGGAAATAATAAAGATCAGAGAGAAAATAAATAAAATAGAGATTAAAAAACAATAGAGGAGTTCCCGTCATGGCTCAGTGGTTAACGAATCCGACTAGGAACCATGAGGTTGCGGGTTCGATCCCTGGCCTCGCTCAGTGGGTTAAGGATCTGGCGTTGCCATGAGCTGTGGTGTAGGTTGCAGACACGGCTCAGATCCTGCGCTGCTGTGGCTCTGGCAGAGGCTGGCGGCTGCAGCTCCAAATTGACCCCTAGCCTGGGAACATCCATATGCTGCAGGGAGTGGCCCAAGAAATGGCAAAGAGGCAAAAAAAATAAATAAAAATAAATAAATAAAAAGCAATAGAAAAATAGTTCCCAGGTGGCTTAGTGGTAAAGGATTCAGTGTGTTCAATCCCTGGCCTGGGAATTCCACATTATATGGGCACAGCAAAAAAAATATAAATATATATATACATATATAAAACCAAGAGTTGGGTATTTGAAAAGATTAAAAAAAAACTGACAAAAAACGACAAAGCAAAAGAATCCAAATAATTGAAATAAAAAAATGAAAAAGGAGAAATTTCAACCAACACTGAAGAAATCAATAAATCCATACAAGAATACAATGAACAATTATATGTCAACAAATTGGACAACCTAGAAGAAATAAACAACTTTCTAGAAACATACAATCCATCAAAAATGAGTCAAGAAGAAATAGATAATTTTAACAGACTGATTACTGCAAGTGAAATAGAATCTGTAATACATAAAAGAACCTCCCTATAAACAAAAGTCCAGACCAGATGGCTTCTCAGGCAAATTGTACCAAATATACAAAAAACTTATATCAAGCCTTCTCAAACTCTTCCAAAAGGCTGAAAAGGGAACACTCCTGAAGACATTCTATGAAGCCACCACCACCCTGATACAAAACCAGACAAACATATCACCAAAAGAGAAAATTATAGGACAATATCTTTGATGAATATTGATGTAAAAATTCTCAATAAAAGCAAACTGAATCCAACAACACATCAAAAAGTTCATATGCCAAGATCAAGTGCGATTCACCCTCAGTTCACAAAGATGGTAAAACATACAAATCAATGTAATACACCACATTAATAAAAGAAAAGGTGAAAAACCACATGATCATCTCAATAGATACAGAAAAAGCATTTGACAAAATTCAACATCCATTTATGATAAAAGCTCTTACTAATGTGGGTATAGAGGGAATATATCTCAACATAATAAAAGCCATTTATGACAAACTCACAGCTAATACAACACAAAATGGTGAAAAGCTGAAAGCGTTCCTGCTAAAATCTGGAACAAGACAAGGATGCCCACTCTTACCACTTCTGTTCAACATAGTGTTAGAAGTCCTAGCCACAATAGTCAGACAAAAAAAGGAAATATGAGGTATCCAAATCAGAAAGGAAGAGGAAAAACTGTCACTATATGCTGATGACATACTATATATAGAAAACCTTAAGAATTCAAAACTACTAGATCTGATAAATGAATTCAGCAAAGTAGCAGGATACAAGATAAACATTCAGAAATCAGTTGCATTTCTTTACACTAACAATGAAATGTAATATAAGGGAATATGAAAAGAACAATATCTTTTAAAATTGCACCAAAAAAAGAGAAATACTTACAAAAAAAATGAGGAGGTAAAAGACATATATTAATAAAGGAAACATTAATAAAGGAAACATTAATAAAGGAAATTAAAGAGGATGCAAAGAAATGGACGATAGCTCATGCTCTTGGTTTTGAAGAATTAATATTGTTATAATGGCAATACTACCCAAAGTAATCTACTAGTTTAATGTGATCCTTGTAGAATTACCTGTGACTTTTTTAACCAAACTGGAATAAATAATCCAAAAATTTATATGGAACAATAGAAGATGCAGAATTGACAAAGCAAGCCTGAGGGAGTGGAAAGAACAAGCAGGAGGCATAACTCTCCCAGGTTTCAGACAATACTACAAAGTTATAGTAATAAAAACAGTATGGTATTGGTACAAAAACACACATATGTATAAATCAAGAGCCCAGAAATAAATGTATACGTTTCCTAACCAAATGTAGTACATATATGGTCAATTAATCTTTGACAAAGGAGGTAAGAAAATGAAATGGGCAAAAGATAGTCTCTTCATCAAGTGGTGCTGAGAAAGTCAGACAGCTGCTTGTAAATCAGTGAAGTTAGAACACATCCTTACACCATGCATAAAAATAAAAATGGCTTAAGACTTAGACATAAGACATGACACCATAAACATCCTAGAAGAGAGCATAGGCAAACATTCTCTTATATAAATTGTAATAATGTTTTCTTAGGTCAGTCTCCCAAGGCAGTAGAAATAAAAGGCAATAAAATAAATAAAATGGGATTTAATCAAATCATATGCTTTTGCACAGCAAAGGAAACCATAAAAAAAACCAAAAAGAGAACCTTTGGAATGGGAGAAAATATTTGCAAATGAAGGAATCAAAAAGGGCTTAATCTCCAAAATATAAAAAGAGATCATACAGCTCAACAACAAAAACTACCCAATCAAAAAAAGGGCAGAAGACCAAAATAGACATTTCTCCAAAGAAGGCATATAGATGGCCAGTAGGCATATAAAAAGATGCTCAACATAACTAATTATTAGAGAAATGTAAATCAAAACTACAATGAAGAACCACCTCATACCAGTCACATCGTCTAACATTTAAAAGTTTACAAGTAACAAATGCTGGAGAGGGTGTGGAGAAAAGGGTACCCTCCTGCACTGTTGGAAGGAATGTAAGTTAGTGCAACCACTATGGAAAATAGTATGGAGATTCCTCACAAAATTAAAACCGGAATTGCGATATTATCCAATAATCTCACCCCTGGGTATACACCCAGACAAAACAATGATTCAAAGGGATACATGCACCCTTATGTTCATAACAGCACTATTCACAATAGTAAAGACTTGGAAATAACCTAAATGTCCATCAACAGATGAATTGATTGAGCAAATTTAGTACATATATGAAATAGACTACTACTCAACCATAAAAAAGAATGGAATTATGCCATTTGCAGCAACATGGATGGAACTAGAAATTCTCATACTAAGGGAAGTAAGTCAGAAAGAGAAAGACATAGCATGTGATACTGCTTATATGTGGAATCTAAAATATGGCAAAAATGAACCTGTCTACAAAACATAAACAGACTTGGACACAGAGAGCAGATTTGTGGTTACCAAGGGAGAGAGGCAGGGAGAGTGACGGACTGGGTATTTGTGGTTCACAGATGCAAACTATTACATTTAGAATGTATAGACAGTGAGGTCCTACTGCATAGTACAAGGAATTATATCCAATCTCCTGGCAATAATGGTAAGGAATATAAAAAAAGAATGTGTTTTATGATGAATCATGATAATATGAGAAAAAAGAATGTATACGTGTATGTGTAACTGGGTCACCATGCTGTACAGTAGAAAAAAAAATAATGTATTGGGGAAATAAAAAATAATAATAAAAAAATGACTATGCAAGCTAAAGCCAAGCAAAAAAAAATAATAAAAAATAATGTATATCTGTATATAACTAAGTCACTTTGCTGTACAGCAGAAATAAGCACAACATTGTAAATCAATTATACTTTCTTTAAAAATTACATATATTCAATAGAAATATTAAAATTAAAGTTTTGAAACATTGTCATATTTTTTGTCCACCATTTTACTCAAGATTTATACTCTGAAGGGAACATGAGATGGGAGCATGAATCAGCTCTTTCCTAACCAGGCCTCTCCATTCTTGTGGGATTCTCATTATAAGCATCTCACTATGCTGAGTGTGATTCTAAAATTAAGATACATGCATTTTGTTTTGGTATAACATTGCTCCTAAAAGCTAGCTCAAATTTTAGTACTCAAAAGAAGAATGAGCCATTTCAGTCCTAGAGCAACTATTAGCTGGAATGGATTTTAACATGAAATCCATTTCCAAAATGATGCATTCCTAACAGAATTTTCAAGTGTTTGTCTTATGCACTGACCTTTATAACTTAAATGCTATAAAATTTGTGATTTTAATATCTTGTGATTACCTAAGTGACAGGTAACAGGGCTCTGAGTGAGCCTGGTAGTAGTGGGAGTAGAAAAGGAGAGATCAAAATGATTTCTCTATGAGAAGTATAATATGTAATAGTACAAGTGGTTGATAACTCCTATATTTGAGGCCCGAGTAATACAGAAGTAGGGAATTTGGGAGAAACACAGATTGAGGGAGAGGAGAGATAATGGGTTGAATCTTGAACAAACTGAGTTTGAAGAGTTAATGAGCCATCCAGATTTCTAATAGAAAGTTGTAAGTGTGGACCTGTATCTATGCCAATGGTTCCTTGCACATTGGAATTACTTGGGGGAGCTTTTAAAAATAATGATGTTTTGTTATTATTATTGAGTTAGTATCATGTACAATCTTGGCACTGAGAGTTTATAAGCTCTCTAGATGATTTTAATGAATGGGAACCACCGACAAAGGCAGAGAAATATGAGTTAAAGATGAAAATTTATCACTAATACACAGAAAAAAATGATGACAAAAGCTATTAGAATGCTGGCGATTACATAGCCAGTATAATAAGAGAATAAAAAAGCAAAGTCTTGGAGGATTCCTGTCCCCGTATTGGCTATGAGGAAGTAAAAAACTACGAACAGCTGGAGTTAAGGTTGTAGTCTCTGGCCACAGACAGAACAAAGCTAACAAAGTAATATCCAGGACCCTGTCTCATCAATATTGACAATTATAATAACTTCTGTGTGCCAAGCACTACACTTATTACTTTGTAAGATCATCATCACCATAATAATCATCATCTTCAATATTATCCAATATTATCCAATGATTAATATATGGCAACCCACACACATTATTTCACTTAGTCTTTACAACAATCCTATGAGGTTTCCATTTTACAAATAATAAAAATGAGGCTTAGAGAGTTTAAGTAACTTGCCCAAAGTCACATACTGGCAGAACCAGGCCTTGAATCCATAAATATCTGACTACAGGGCCTGAGATATACATTCACTATGTTCCTAACAGTTCACACAATTACTTTAAGCAATAACAGAACACAAAATGGCATTAACTTTCCAAAGCACTTTTATATCCATTCTTGATTCATTCAGAGAGAGTACTACTGGCCTAGTTTTCCATATGAGAACACTGACACACAGAGAGGTTACATGACTTGTTTAAAGTCACACAATTTTACTGGTGAAGCCTGAATTAGGTTGGGACAGATTCATAGATTTTATGAAATTATTTCCTGAAAGATTTCCATGACCCAATCACCTCTCCCTGACTAGATCAAATGCCTGTCTTCTGTGTTCCTAAGGCAGTCTGTGTTTTTCCTTATCAAAGTACTCACTACACTGCATTATAATTGGTTGCTTACCTCTATCCTTTATTAGTCTATCAGCCTAGTGAGGGCAAAAATCTTGCTTTTATTATTCACTCTTATGTCCAAAGCCTTAAAACTGTATCAAGCATTTAGTAAGTGTCAATAAATATTGGTTGAAGTAAACAGAGTTTATTAAATTCCATCTAAGGGGATCTGCAGGGAATAGATAGATGAGGTCAACATTCCCTGTTCTCTATCTAGACAAACTTCGAACGGATGGTATCACTTACTCTACGCATTATAACAGTCTTCAAAATAGTTACAAGGGAGACGGATAGGGCTGTTGTGTATGCCTACAAAATTTCCACCTTATGTATCATGAAACCCAGAAGCTTTCTCTCGATTTTTAATCCCCAAGCTAATGTAACTGGATAGTACAAATGATTAAACAGAGGGCCAGTATGAAGCCAAAGTTAATAGTTTCCAAAATGAGAACTTTACTATGTTCTCAGCAACTACTATTCCTTAGAGCATAGAGGGAAGTGACACAGTGTCAAAATGAGCTTACTGTGAATTGTGTCTGAAACAGAGTATGGAGGGCTTTATATTTGTGAGTTTTCCTAAATCTCTCATGTGAATTAGTTTCTGATTTGATTCTTTCTTCTCAAAGCAGAGAGCACACATATACGAAAGTGAGATAATGAAGGTCCTATTCAGTTTGCCTCTAGTTTGTACTGCATAGGGAATACAAAATATAGACAACATGGACCCTAGCCTTGAGGAGATTCCAGGTAAGATAGAGAAATTGGTTTATATGAAATCAACTGAACTAGCCATTTAAGGATAATATGGGAATGACTGCATAAAAATGACAACTGTATACATAAATGTAGTAGGTAAAAGGTAAAGTATCAGAAAGATCAGAGAGGGTACACAGTTTTCCATGTATGTGGGCAGAATCACAAGAGAAAAGAGTAGATTGGGCTATAGACATGACTTGCAGTTTACTGTAGCTAAGGCATGTAGAATAATCCACCCTGAGTCCTACTGCCATCATTTTAAGGATAGTTTCAGGAAGAAGCGGGGAAGAGCTTTATTATGGCCTCAGTTGAGGAAACAAGTTTTACCCTCAAGGGAAAAATGATAAAGCTAATGAAATATTAGGCCAGGGCACTGGCAATGTGTGCTTGTGAAACAAGGTTTCAGGAAGAGTTCAAGTTCTGTGACTTGCTTTGCTGGCTCAGAGAAATGTCTCTGTATGCTTAATCCTATACTTTGTTGCCAGAACGCCCACCAGTCTGCAGTGGGTTTGGCTTATGCTGAGCAAAGGAAGAAAATGAACTCCTGGAAATTCTGCAGCAACCATTTTTCATACTGAAAATTTACATGTCGTGATAGATTTTTTAAAAACGGGATTTTTTTTGTCTCTTTTTTTTAGTTTTTGCAAAACAGGCCAATTCAGGGAACAAAAGAGCAAGAAGACAGGAAGGAACAGAAAGATTTGGAACACAGACTTCAAAAGATTCAAAGAAGGAAATCAGGGAGATGACTCATCATGTCAAGGTTTCCATAGAAAATTATAAATTGGGGCAACCTTCTGCATAATCTGAAGTACCCTGAAGAAGGTACCTGGTCCAGGAACCTAGAAACAAAAGTACTTGTTGCCACCCACTTAAAGCAAATGTAAAATGACTGGCAGGCAAAATGCACATTGCCAACGGCACCTTTCACCACTGTAAGTGGACAATTTTGGAGTTCCTACTTTCCTTTTGCTAGAAGACAAGAAACATAGTCTTCTCCATTCTATTTCAGCCAACATTCTTAGTCACATTTTAGACTTACATTGTCACATAAGAATCTGCATCCTCCTTGAAATCACAGACATCCCATTCTCCAATACCACCTCTGTTTTTCTAATTCACTTATTCACATAGCTTGCTGAAATAGGTCTTTTATTCCATTAAGGTCTCCACTGATGTCTTCACTCTCTCACTCACTTTCTCAGTTCACTCCTACTTCATTTTCTACCTATTCATGATATATCCAATGTGCAGCATTATGATCAGCCTTTTGAAAATGCTCTTAATGCTCTTTTCTTTTCCTTTTTCTCTTATACCAAAAGTAATACATAACACTGGATGAAGCATACCACTTCCATAATCTGTGACTACAACTGAAAGAGAAAATTCCAGACCAAGTAAAATTTGGCATTGCTTATAAATTTATGATAAACTAACTTTGCATTAAACACTACAAAAGTCTTATTATGTTTCTCCAGTAAGTTTCTATTTTCTGCAAGGACTAGTTTTTTATTTTTTCCTTCTAATTCACTAAACTCACCTTCTCCCACTGATAATCTTTCTCTCTTGGATAAGGATGATCTTGCTTCATATCTCCAATAGAAAATAGCCTTCAGACTGGAATTACCCAACCCTGCATCTGTGTTCATCTACTTCCCCATCACTTCAATTATAATGGAACCTAGTGAGGTTGGGTAATCTAAGGTCCTGTATTAATTATGAAAAGTATCCCTCATGCTAACAAAGATTAGCTCTTTTGCATGTGCTCTGCTTCCCATTTCTTCACACCTCTCTAAAGGACTTTATACCCAGCATTCAAAGATGCTTTATTAACTTACATCTTTAACAATTCTTTCTTGATCTCCTATTTTTTTCCATTATTGATCTCTTTCTATTCTCAGAAAAGTCAAGCTTCCCTAAAGAGCTATTTATACACTAACTCCACTTTCTCACTTCCCACCCACTCTTCCATGGCTTCAATCCTCATTATCACACTGAAATATCTCTAGCTTAAGTAGTCCCTATTGACTTCCATGTTGCTAAATCTAGTAGATGCTTTTCAGTTCTCATCTTACTTGGATTACTGGCATTGATATTTGACTGAGTTGACTACTCTCTACATTTGAAACTCCCTAGTTTTCCTTCCAACTTTGTGTCTTCCTTCTCAGATTCTTTTTTTTTTTTCTGTGATAACTCTCTTCTGGGCTCCAAATGCATACAGAATATCTATATGTTACTTGGCATTTGGTTTCTCAAAGGTGTCAAACTCAACATGTCTAGAACTGGACTCAATCCTTCTACCCCACCAAAAGAAATCTACCTCTTTTCCGTGTTCCTCTTCTCTGTAAACAGGACCACCTGTTACTCATTAACTAAAAAGAAACTACAAAAGCCTTAATACCCTAAATTGCCAACTACTAATAACCTCTCCAGCCAAATCACTGGCCAGAACTCTTTTCTATACACAAAGTTTCAGCCTTACTACCTTTCTTTCAGTTCTTCAAACAACAAATCTCAAAGCCCTGGTGCATACTATTCCTTCTGTTTGGAATGCTTTTTTTCTAACTCCTAATTATTTTTTAAGACTCAGCTTAAATACTTCTTAGATTTCCCTGACATCTACTTAAAATTAGAACACTTCACAATTTATTACTATAAATTTATTTGCGTAATTGTTTGTTTAACATCTATACCACTTTAAGACTGTTCACTCCATGAAGACAGGGACTACTTTTTTTGTTTAATACTGCATGCACAGCATCTAGTGAAATGCTATTATGCGATAAGTAATTAAAAAGAATTAATGAAGAAATTAATAAGTGAATGGATAATAATAAAACATTAGTGGAACTCTTAGTGTTAAGAAAAGGATGGAGTTCCTGTTGTGGCGCAGTGGTTAACGAATCCGACTAGGAACCATGAGGTTGCGGGTTCGGTCCCTGCCCTTGCTCAGTGGGTCAATGATCCGGCGTTGCCGTGAGCTGTGGTGTAGGTTGCAGACGTGGCTCGGATCCCGCGTTGCTGTGGCTCTGGCATAGGCCGGTGGCTACAGCTCCGATTGGACCCCTAGCCTGGGAACCTCCATATGCCGCGGGAGCGGCCCAAGAAATAGCAACAACAAAGACAAAAAGACCAAAAAAATAAAAAAAAAAATTAAAAAAAAAAAAAAAAAAGAAAAGGATGTCCTCTATTGCCTCTAAAAGTTTTGGCCAACTCAGGAAGACACAATAAAAGATACAAGAATTTTAACAATTGGAAAAGAGGTGACAAAATTCTCAGTATTTGCTCACTGCCTACCTAGAAAAACAGTGAGATTCCACTGAAAAATACAACTTTTGAGAGGGTTTAATAAGATACCTAGTTTCAAACTAAACATATAAATATTTTTTCCACCAGAAATAGCTATTTAGAAAGTAGACTGTAGAAAAGATTCCTTTCAAATAGTAAAGAAAAAATAACTTCAGGTTATAGCTGTCAAAGTAAAGGTGACTCTGTCTTATGCTCTCCTCTGAAAGCAGCTGAAAACATTGAGAATGAAAAATAGAAAAAAATTACATTCTCAATACAAGTAAAATATAAGCACAACCTCAAGTCACAATCTATAACAAACTATGAATAAGATTGTCTAGTGCACAGAAAATGTGACCTGGTTGAATGAGAAAGTCAAGAGTAGAACATAAGTCTCAGTAGACCTTTGGTAACATGGAAGTTTCTATTAAAAGGGATATATCTCCTTATAGTCCAAAACAATAGTCTTTTAAAGATAGTCAAAGTGTCCCTAAGGTCTCTTAAACCTGTGTAATCGCAGAATAAGAACTAACTGAAGGAATGCTCAGACACAAATGGGATGGGGGAAAAAGGTCACTGATAGTCAGCACTGCAAAATAATTACACAGAAAACCTATAAAACACAGGATTCATTGCTAGCCAATCAATCTTCCAGGGTTCTCAAGTGGGTGTGGTATAACCCTCCACTCCCTAGGGCAGAGTTTCTCAACCTCAGCACTACTGGTATTGTGGACCACACAATTCCTTGTGGGAGCTATCCTGTGCATTGTAGCATCCTCAGCCTCCATAATTGGGATAATCAAAAATGTCCCTAGATATTACCAAATGTCTCTTAGAGAACAATTCAGGTTGAAAACCGCCAGGGATCATTTGTAAATGTGTGAGGGTGTTTTAGACTGTCGCAATGACTGGGTGGGGGGGGGGTTACTGGCATTTAATGCATGTGAGATTGATTAACTAAGTGATCAATTGATTTAAATCTTTCATCCCTTCTCTCTGCCCCATCCAAAGCTTTAGAGTGGCCCCTTTCCCAATCCAAATTTCCAAGTCTGGTCAAGGCCCAAGCTAGAGATAGAAAATAAGTTTTAAATTGGATATAAGGGGAGTTCCTGTTGTGGTGCAGTGGAAATGAATTCAACTAGTATCCATGAGAAGGCAGGTTTGACCCCTGGCCTCACTCAGTGGGTCAGGGATCCTGTGTTGCCATGAGCTGTGGTGTAGGTCGCAGACATGACTAGGATCCCACGCAGCTGTGGCTGTGGTGTAGGCTGGCAGCTCTAGCTCCAATTTGACTCCTAGCCTGGGAACTTCCATATGCCATGGGTGTGGCCCTAAAAAAAAAGCAAAAAAAAAAATTGGATAGAAAACTTTTTAAATTTAGATTAGATTGAGTTTTTTGATACATGAGAATATATTTGATGCCTGAAATTGACCAAAAGGCTATGATATCTGCTCAATATGTCACTTAGGGGCAAGAAGGAAATATCCAGCAAAGCATGCTTGAAGACAGTGGTAAAAGATAAATAAAATTGATTATTAATAAAGACCAACCCACTTGATAATTTAGTTATAAAAAAATCACCTAACTTCAAAATCAAAGAATTCTCTAGACATCCATGCAAAATAATCACTTATAAATGGAAATAACTTAGGCTGATCTCAAGCTTCCTGCTAAAATACAGTAGAACAATACTGAGAGAATCCTCAGGGAAAGAGAATGTATCTCAATAATGTTTTGCCCATACAAGTTACCTTTCAAACATAAAGGAGACTGGGAACTATTTTTAACATGCAAGAACTCAGGAAATAGAGTAGTCAGGAGTGATTCTAAAAATTTCTTAAAGTCAAAAATCAAGCATAAACTTGGAGTTCCCGTCATGGCTCAGTGGTTAACGAACTTGACTAGGAACCATGAGGTTGTGGGTTCGATCCCTGGCCTTGCTCAGTGGGTTAACGATCCAGCGTTGCCGTGAGCTGTAGTGTAGGTTGCAGACACGCCTCGGATCCTGCGTTGCTGTGGCTCTGGCATAGGCCGGTGGCTACAGCTCCGATTCAACCCCTAGCCTGGGAACCTACATGTGCAGCAGGAGCGACCCAAGAAATGGCAAAAAGACAAACAAAAAAACAATCAAGCATAAACTAGAAAAGGATGGAAAAAACAATGTGAAAGGACTAATAGCATTAAATCCACTAAATATATAACTGAAGTTAAACAATGATTAGAACTATAGAATACAGACACATATATATGCATATAGAAAAATCAGTGAACAAAACACAAAAAATGTTAACAGTGGCAGGTAATAGCAGGAGGCAAGCACTGCTAGCTGCCTATGAACACCTACTGAGCAAAAGTCCACTTTTATTTGGGGAGGCAATGTACCTAGCTAAGAATATTCACTTTCGGAGTTCCCGTCGTGGCGCAGTGGTTAACGAATCCGACTAGGAACCATGAGGTTGCGGGTTCGATCCCTGCCCTTGCTCAGTGGGTTAACGATCTGGCGTTGCTGTGAGCTGTGGTGTAGGTTGCAGACGCGGCTCGGATCCCGCGTTGCTGTGCCTCTGGCGTAGGCCGGTGGCTACAGCTCCAATTCAACCCCTAGCCTGGGAACCTCCATATGCTGCGGGAGCGGCCCAAGAAATAGGAACAACAACAACAACAACAAAAGACAAAAAGACAAAAGACAAAAAAAAAAAAGAATATTCACTTTCCCAGACTTCCCTTCAGTCTTGGGTAGACATGTGATCTAATTCTGACCAATGAGATATAAATAAAAGTTGCTAGATGGAGATTCCAGGAAAGTTTTTTTAAAGGGGAAAGACTTAGTTGGCTCTCATGCCCTTTTCTTCTTGATCCCGCCTGGAACATGAAATTGAGGCTGGAAGTTTAATATCATGAGTTGACAAAGCATGAAGATGAATGCCTACAAGCTACAGTCAGTAAGGAAGAAAAATAAAAGAAACCTGGGTCCCTGATGTCTTCTCTGAGTCACACTAGCTCCAGAATACCTACCACTAGAGTTCTCACTACATGTAAAAATGAACAAGCTCCTGTGTATTTAAGCCACTATTAATAACATGCCCCATTATTTGTAAGACCAAATGCATTCTAAAATCATACTGGGGGACTAGAGATATGGCATGTGAAAGCAGATATTCTTATATTCTTCTTTTTTTAAAAAAAATAATCTTTTAGCTTGGATGGGTTTTTTTTTGGGGGGGGGAGTTCTCTTCTTTTTAGGGCTGCACCTGCATCATATGTAAGTTCTCAGGCTAGGGGTCAAATCGGAGCTGCAGCTGCATGCCTACACCACAGCTGCAGCAACACAGAATCTGAGCTGCATTTGCAGCTTACGTTTCAGCTTGCAGCAAAACGGGATCCTTAACCACTGAGCAAGGCCAAGGATAGAACCCACATCCTCATAGACACTGTGTCAGGTTCCTAACTTGGTGAGTCACAATGAGAATCCTGAGAGGAAAACTCTTTTAAATTTTTTTAACTTTTAATAAAAATAGTATAGTTGACTTACAATGTTGTATTAGCTTCAAGTGTATAGCAAAGTGAATTGGATGGAGATTAGATAGATAGATATATAGATAGATAGATAGATAGATAGATAGATAGATAGATAGATAGATAGAAAGAAAGAAAGAAAGAAAGAAAGAAAGAAAGATATAAACACATACATTCCTTTTCAGATTCTTTTCCCATATAGGTTATTAAAGACTATTGAGTATATTTCCTTGTTCTCATTGTATACATTTTTGTACTATTAATATGTTTTGCCATGTGAATATCTTACTTTGACTTATTTTTTAATCTAGAAAATAGGAACCAAAAAGGCTTAATAATAAACAAGAATGCACACATGTGTGACATTACATAAATGCATACAAATATATTCACAAATGATAAGATGACTTAAAAAGACATTATCCCACAACAAAACTTGCAATATATTTTTCTTTGAAATTTGCAAGGAGACTTCAAAATTCATGTGGAAAAATAAACATAAAAATAGTCAATAAAATTTTTCAAAGGAACGATAATGAAAAGGCTACTAAATTACCTGGCATTAAAATGCATTCTAAAACTACAATCATTAGAAAAATAAGAAATAAATACAAGGATAGACATACTTATCAATATTACAATATAAATGTCTCAGAGATAGATCATAGTCTATAGAAGATTGTAATATGTAATCAAATGTCATTTAAAATCAGTGGGGAAAGAAGGAGTTCTTCACTGATGATGCTGGAATAGTTAGCAATTTGGAGGAAAAAAATGTTTTTTTACTTTGTACCTTCCACAAAGAATAATCAAGGATGGAGTCAAATTTTTAAATACTTCAACTTCTAGCAAAATGGTGCACCAATTTCAATGACAAAATAAAACAAGAATTTTTTAAATACATGGCTGCATTTTCAAAGAAGAAAGAGAAAGAAACAGGTGACAGAGAAAGGAAGTAGGCAATAGGTTCACAAGCTGACCATCCCAAATCCCTGAGGATAAAGAAAATTTAAGCAATCCAATAAAACACATGAAGGGGATAAGAGCAAATTAAAAAGCAAGGTAGATGGAAAGGATAAAATAAAGTGACAAACAAATTCAAGTATATCTGTAATCAAATTAAATATAAATTGATTAAACTATTAGGTTGAAAGACAGAAACCCATAAAAGGACTTTGTTATGACAGCTATATGCTATTTACAAGAGACCTGGCTAAAACCTTTGGCAGTATAATGATTGAACATTAAAGGATGGATAAAAATACATGACTCACAAAATCATAGTTGAGTCAGCTATGTGGATATCAGAAAAGTTAGCTTTAAAGTAAACAAACATCATTATCAGTGATGAGGATTAGTTATTAAATAATAAAATGTGCCGTTCACTAAAAGGTATAATAATCACTAAATTTCATGAACCTAAAAACATAGCTTCAAAAGTAGAAAGAAAAAATTGACAAATCTGCAATTATATTGGGAGATTTTATTATACCTCTCTCAGTAACTAATAGATCAAGGAGACAAAAATAGTACAGCTGCAAAAAAAATTCAACTATACACTTAATAATTGGTCTGACATATATAATACCCATCTAAAGCAATCAGAAAATATAAAGCCTTTTCAAGTTCATGTGGGCAATATACAAACAGTGACCATGACTAGACTGAACTTTATCTCTATAAACCAAAAAAAAAAAAAAAAAAAAAGAAAGAAAGGTATCACACAGAACAGAACAGGTTCTAGGACTGCAACACAATACAAATAAAAAGCATCCAAAAAAGAAAACCAACTCCCATCTATAATTTGACTATATTGAATGAATATTTGAACATATTAATTGTTCAAAGAAAATATTATAATGGAAATTTTAAAAGATTTTAAATTGAAAAACAAAGCACTATAATTCAGGGATACAGCTAAAGCAGCACCTACCTAATAAATTTATAGCCTGATATGTAGGCATTAAAAAAGATTTAGTATTTAAAATCTTAATCAGTTAGAAAAAGAAGAGTAAACCTAGGGAAATTAGAGTAAAATAATAATACAGAGAAGAAATCAACAAAATAGAAAATAAAGAAACAATGTAGAGGAGAGGATCAACAAACCAAAGTCTGGTCTTTAGGGAAGAGTAGTAAAATATGGAAACAACATAGCCAATATAATCACTTTTTTTAAAGAGAGAAAAGGTATGTTAAAAACATAAAGAAAGAGAAGCAGCGATATAATAAGTGATATACTAGAGAAAAATTCAGATGGAAATACTCTGACCAACTTTATGCCAATAAGTTTGAAAACATGAAAAATGAATTTTCTGAAAAATAATTACCAAAATTGACATAAGAAATGAAAGAAAAAAATAAATATATGTATATAGCCAATAAAGAAACAATAAAAATTTTAAAATCTACACACAAGCCAAGCAATTTCATAGACAATTTCTGCCTAAATTTCACAGAACAAATGTTTCTTTCTTAGTCTCAAAGAACAGATAAGTTACATACAAATTGTTCCAGAGCTTTGGTTTTCAAAACTTGGCTTCAAATTATAATCACTTGGGGAGTATTTTAAAATACTGATGCATGGATCTATCTCCAGAGATTCTGATTTATTTGGTACAGGCAAAAAAAAAATCTGAGGATCATTATTTTATAAACAAAAACCAGAAAATAGAAATTCCCCAAGTAAATCCAAATGTACATCTGGGACTCACTGAACTAGTGAATAAAATAATAAGTAAACCTCACTAAGTTGCTTTTTGAAGCAAATATAAACTTAGTATAAAATCACATTTTGGCTAGCACTAGAAAAAAATCATAAGTCAATCTCATTTATAATACAGACACAAAAATGTTAAATAAAATACTAACAAATTAAATCAAACAATGTGTGGCTTAACCCAGGAATCAAAGATCTTTCAATATTAAAAATCTATTATGGAGTTCCCGTCACAGCTCAGTGGTTAAAGAATCCGACTAGGAACCATGAGGTTGCGGATTCCATCCCTGGCCTTGCTCAGTGGGTTAAGGATCTGGTGTTGCTATGAGCTGTGGTATAGGTCACAGACATGCCTCGGATCCTTTGTTGCTGTGGCTGTGGTGCAGCCGGCAGTTACAGCTCTGATTGGACCCCTAGCCTGGGAACCTCCATATGCCACAGGTGCGGCCCATAAAAGACCAAAAAAAAAAAAAAAAAAAACTATTACTATATAAATCCCCATTTGAACAGATTAAAGGAGAAAATCATATAATGTGGATACAGAATTTTTTTTAGAAAATTCAAATCCCACTCAAGAGTAAAACGTAAAACAACTTTTAGCAAACTCTAAATGCATGGGATCTTCCTCAATCTGACAAATTAATCCCAAGCCAATAGCAGACATCTGATTAACTAGGAAATTATTCAAAATGCAGTATTCCTTTTAAAGTTGAGAAAATGACAAGAATGACAGTATTGATGCTTCTAGTAAGCATATATATACTAGAGATCTTATCTGGCACAAAAAGACAAGGAAAATAAATTAAAAGTGTTCAGATTGACCATGAAGCATCTCAAATACTGTCATTGACAGATGGCAACGCTGTTAAAGACAACCTATAGAAAGACCATGCTTGTTAACAGGGAGAAAATTTTTTGTGTGTGTCTTTTTAGGGCTGCACACCCACAGTATATGGCAGTTCTCAGGCCAGGTGTTGAATTGGAGCTGCAGCTGCCAGACTAAACCATAGCCACAGCAATGCTGGATTCAAGCCGCATTTGTGAACTATATACCACAGCTCATAGCAACAACGGATCCTTAACCCACTGAGCAAGACCAGGGATTGAACCTGCATCATCATGGATCCTACTCAGATGCATTTCTGCTGAGCCATGATGGGAACTCTGTGGGAGAAAATATTTTAAAGGTCACGACTCTTTCTAAGTTAATAAATTCAATGGAATTCCAATTTAAGTTCCAAAAGGATATTTCACAGAAATTGATAAAGCGATCATGAAATTTATTTGAAGAGAACAAAGGCCTAATGGACATCAAGAAAATGTCAAAGAATGATTTTTTTTTTTTTTTTTTTTTTGCTTTTTAGGGCCACGCTCGCGGCATGTGGAGGTTCCCAGGCTAGGGGTCGAATCGGAGCTAGAGCTGCCAGCCTACACCACAGCAATGCAGGATTTGAGCCGCCTCTGAGACCTACATCACAGCTCATGGTAATGCCGGATCCTTAACCCACTGACTGAGGCCAGTGTTCAAACCTGCAACCTCACGGTTCTTAGTCGGATTTGTTTATGCTGCACCATGACAGGAACTCCAAAGAATGATTTTTTTCAAAGAAGAACTTTCCCTACCAGATATTGAGTCATCATAAAGCTATAGTAATTAACACAGTGGTTTTTGAATCAGAGATAGACAAATAAAACAGTGAACAGAACAGTAAGCCAAAAAAGACTGATATTAATATGGCAACTTGATATATGACAGAGATAGCATTACTACTCAGTGTGGGCAGAATGTACTATTCAAAAAAAAAAAATGGTGCTGTGACAGTTTGCTATTTATTTGGAATAAGATGATGAAAACCCTACCCACATCATACAGAAAAACAATTCCATTAGATCAAGTATCTAAATTTGAAAATACAAACTTAAAAATTTCTAGAGCTTGGAAAATATTTCACATAACTGAATTAGGATACTATTATTTGCACAAAATAAAAAATAATACAAGCCAAAAGTAAAGAGTTGATAAATATGATACATTAAAATTAAAAACCTTTTCATGTCATAAAATATCATAAACTTAGACAAGATAGATTTGGAACAGATATTTGCTATATATATAACATACAAAAAATGGGTCAAGAATATATAAAGAATCTCAACAAATCTATAATTTTTAAAAGGCCAACAATGCAATAAAAAATGCACAAGTGATACGACCAGGCAATTTACAAAGAGAACTGCAATTTTATGCAATTGTAGGTGACAAAGTTGTAAAAATGTATAAACTAGAAATATAGGCATCTATCTGGATAAATCTTAAAAGTATAATGCCAAATTATGAAAGTCAGTTGGAAAGGATTCCATTTAGGTAAAATTTTAAAGCCCACAAACATTTTGTAGTTTATATGGTTGTAAATATATGTAGAAGATATAAAAACACACAGGTAAATTATATACACAAATATCAGCAGAAGTAGGGAAGGGAAAGGGATGAAGGTGGGTCTTTAGCTATAGCTATAACTGTTTTTCTTTACAAAAAAAACTTGAGTAAATATGACAAAATGTTAGCAGCTATTAAATCTGAGGGGTTGATTCACATGTGCATGTTATATTAATTTATATACCTTTCTTATATTTGAAATACACCATAACTTAAGGTATATTAAAAAATTTAAACCTTAACTGTGAAAAAATATAGGTGAATATTTATCTGCTCAAAGGAGAAGAGAAAGCATTTAAAGATAAAAGAAAAATAAATCATAAAGGAGAAGGTTGATAGATGTGACTGCATAAAAATGCAAAAACTATATAATAAAACACTTCAAAAATTTAATGACAAACTAGAAAACATATCTGTAATATGTATATGATAAATATATACAGTATTATTGTCAAAAAGCACTCTCAAAATCAATTTGTTCATCAAATATGAACAAGGTTAATAAACAGAATAGTTAAGTTTTATGAGAATACCGAATTTTATTTTATTTCTAATTTTATGAGAATACTTTTATCAACTGCTAGGGAGATTTTAAAATGGTTGATATTTGGGGATAGCAATAGACAATAATAAAAAGAGCATTCATTATTCATGCTAAAAATAGACATTAACCTGATAAAAATTATGATCTCTAAGGAGTGAGATAACAAAAATGACTTATGGCTTCTGCTTTATACACTAAGTACGTGGTTTTTATTGTTTCATAATTTAAAATCACAATTACTCTTCAGTTCAAAACATTTCCTTTTTTATGATTTTTCTTTTCATCCATTATAGCTGGTTTACAGTGTTCTGTCAATTTTCTGCAGTACAGCATGGTGACCCAGTTACACATACATGTATACATTCTTTTTTCTCCCATTATCATGCTCCATCATATGTGACTAGACATAGTTTCCAGTGCTACACAGCAGGATCTCATTACTAATCCATTACAAAGGCAAGAGTCTGCATCTATTAACCCTAAGCACCCCATCCATCCCATTCCCTATCCCTCCCCTTTGGCAACCACAAGTCTATTCCCCAAGTCCAGGGTTTTCTTTTCTGTGGAAAGGTTCATTTGTGCCTTATCTTAGATTCCAGATATGTGATATCATATGGTATTTGTCTTTCTCTTTCTGACTTACTTCACTCAGTATCAGAGTCTCTACGTCCATCCATGTTGCTGCAAATGGCATTATGTCCTTCTTTTTTATGGCTGAGTAGTATTCCATTGTGTATACATACCACATCTTCCTCATCCATTCACCTGTTGATGGACTTTTAGGTTGTTTTCATGTCTTGGCTATTGTGAATGGTGCTGCTATCAACATACAGATGCATGTGTCTTTTTCAGGGAAAGATTTTTCCAGATATATGCCCAAGAGTGGGACTGCTGGGTCATATGGGAGTTCTATATTTAGTTTTCTAAGGTAACATCACACTGGTTTCCATAGTGGTTGTACCAATTTACATTCCTACCAACAGTGTAGGAGAGTTCCCTTTTCTCCAGACCCTCTCCAGCATTTGTTATTTGTGGATTTGTTAATGATGGCCATTCTGACTGGTGTGAGGTGGTATCTCGTGGTAGTTTCGATTTGCATTTCTCTAAAAATCAGTGATGTTGAGCATCGTTTCAAGTGCTTATTGGCCATCTGTATATCTTCCTTGGAGAAATGTCTCTTCAGGTCTTTTGCCCATTTTTCCATTGGGTTGTTGGCTTTTTTGCTGTTGAGTTGTATAAGTTGTTTGTATATTTTAGAGATTAAGCCCTTGTCATTTGGCATTGGCAACTGCAGGGCAGGTGTGTTCCCAGGGGAGTGAGAGCAACAGCGTATGGTACTTGGTTTCAGTGCCCTCATTTTTTCTTTTTTGCCAGCCCCTGAGGTAACTGGGGTCACAGGTGGAGCCCAGTCACAGGCCCCCAGAGGTGGTAAGCCACACCTCCCTCTGGCCTCTGAGATGACCGCCGTGGCCTGTCCCTGCCACCTGTAGACTGTGTAAGAGGCACCATGTCGCACTTAGTCCCCTGATGCCCTTAGCCCACACAAGAGGTGCCTGGCCACCATTAGCCTGCACAAGAAGTGCCCAGTCTCCCCTAAATAAGCAAGAGGCTTTTCACCACCCGTAGCCTGCACCAGAGCTGCCCTGCCTTCTGAGAGCCCGTGAGTCCATGCATGCTCCAGTGCAGGGAGTTTCCAATGGTGTACACCCTCCTCCTCTCACCCTCCCCAACTATGATGCCTTGCCTCTCCTGCGGGGCCAGACCTTCTGCCAGGTTCTCTCTATTGTGGCGTTCCCTTCCCCAGCCCATGGCACACTGATCCTTAGTCCCTCAGGCTGTCTCCACACAACAAGCCCCAGTCCTCTCCTCAGGACTGACCTCCGGAGCCTGAGTCTCAGCGCCTAGCTCCTGCCCAAGCATCTCAGGCTGTGGTGTGCAGGCCAGCGGTTCAGATATCTGTGCAGCTCTCACTCTGCTTTGCTCTTCCTAGTCCAGCTGCTGTGCTTTTCTCGGGGACTTTAAGGTCCCTCCAACTCGGCTGATCTTTCCATCAGTTAGGTGGCTTCCTTTTCTCCTTCACAGCTCCCTCTCAGGAATGCTAGTCCTGTCCTGATCCCTTTTCTCTCTCCCTTTTTTTCTTTTGTTCTACCCAGTTATGTCAAGAGTTTCTTGCCCTTTTTGCAGGTTTAAGTTCTTCTGTCAGCATTCAGTTGATGTTCTGTATGAGTCGTTTTACATATACATGTGTTTTTTTGATTTGTTTGTGGGAGAAGGTGAGCACGACCTGTTTCTCCTCTGCCATCTTGCTCCCCCCCCCAAAACATTTCAATAAAAAAACCCTAAATTCTACTTTTTGACTTCTAATTCCACTTCTAAAGACACTATCCTAAGGAAATAGACATGTGCACAAAATATAACAGTTGATCCTTTTAAATTTTATAGTACTGAAACAAACATAGACACAACCTAAATACAAAAAATTAGAGTAATAATTAAACACATTATGGTGCCTAAATATAATGTAGTAAGAGACTGATATTCAAAAATAACCCACAAGAAAATGCGTACTATATGACTGTGAGAAAAAAAGAAAATATAACTGAATAATGCCATTCAGGGTCAAGTTAATGGAAAAAGGCTTTGCACTGTAATCCAAGTTGAGAAAGGGACAAATGGCTCTTATTATGATAAGACTACCATGATGCAGGTGAGGGAGTGATTCAGCTATGCAGACCCAATGAAGAATGTGGGCAGGAAAAAAAATTCTCCCTGTGTAAGATATGATTTTTTAAATTTTTTATTTTGTTCTTCCCAAGAAGGTAAAAATATCAAATAGAAGACTGTAACCCAGAATGGAGGATCACCCTAACATTTTTCCTCCTCCAGTTTAGGACTCAGAGCTCACCACTCTCCCTCCACCTGGCAGAACAGCTTTAACTGACAACCCATGTTGAAGACAAACAATTTACCAGGACAGAGAGTGAGACTGACATTGACCTGGGACTTGCAAATATCTAAGAGAAGGATGAGACCTAGAAGAAACAGGGAAGTGGGGACTTCAGTAGGAAGGAAAGAAGTTAAAAGGACACATGGGCTGAGAAGAGAAAAAGAAAGAGAAAGCTTCCTTTTTCACATGGCTAGAGAAAAAAAAATCTTCCAAAAACAATCTGAAAGTGGGGTCAATACAACCTCAGTAAGTAGGCAGAATAAGAGAGAAAAAAACTCAAGAATTCACCAACCTATGTAACATATACTGTCTACCACTACTCTCTGTATAGTTAAGATTAATCACCAGAGGCTTTGAGCAAATTGTAGCTTGAACTCTTCTGCCAAATTTCTGTGATGTTCTCTTGTGTGGGTCATGATATAGTAACTGCTATCAGGGCTGGAATGTTCAGTCTCACCCCCACAAGAAGATGAGGAATGGTCTACGGAGCTTCAGAGAGATATGCCAAAAAGACAATAATAACTCAACCAGAAAATGCATCCTTGATTTCCAGTTCCCCCAGAGAATATATAAAGATATCATATAAGTCCCCAAATAAGGAGTCTACCATAGAGCACAAATACACATAAGTATATATCACATATTTTCTATGCATCCATATGTGTTTGTGTGTGTGTGTGTGTGTGTGTGTGTGTGTGTGTGTGTGTGTGTGTAGAAAAAGAACAAGAGAAAAGGCACTAAAATATTGTCAATGTTTTCCTGGGATTTGGAATTAGAAGTGATTTTTATATGCTTACAAAGCACAATGTTTCAAAATAGTAATTGATGTTTGTTTTCCTTCTTGGTAATTCCTTTTTGTCCAGAGTACATTCCACAATTAAAATTAGATACTGGTATTAAAGCAGAGACACTGGCATTTGCTACAGTGAGGCACCTGAGAGAGAAAAGTAATATTTCAGAAATCTAAAAACTTGCCTTTTCGAATCAAGAGCAGAGACTAGTGGACCTGATATATATATATCTTGAGCCATCCAGCAGGGAGGAATTTGTAATATTGAAGCAATTTTCCAGCCACAAAAGAAAAGGGAGAAGAATACTTTCTATACCGGGAAAGAAGTTTGGAGAGGATTGAGAGACCACAGATGCTAATGTGCCACCTTGCTTCCTGATCCTCTCCACAGGTCAAGATCCATTGAAACTGAGAATGAAGACTAAAAAAACAAAATCCATATAGACTTGAGAATTCTAAATGTGCTCCATCTCTCAACTGTATCTTTTGGAGGAGGCAGCCCCTAAGCTTGCCCCAGATGACCATATAGTTGCTGTATTGGAGTAGAAATGACAGAGTGGCATGTTTAGGAAAAGAGGGACTTTATATAGTACCACTTTCTCCTAAATCTCCCATGTCTTCCAAGGTGAAAATATAAACACTTTCTATGGGTCTAATGGAGCAAGGAAAGTGACTAAGAATTGAGAAATGGTATGTTTGCCAGGGTGTCATCATAGCACAGGACGAGGAACTGAGTAACAAGATGCAGACTGGACAGCCAAAATCTGAAGCTGTAAACTTGACTAAGTCTCAGCAATTCAACTTATTTCTTATGAACTAAAAATGGCATTTGATCACTCTGAGATTACTGCCAGGCTTCCCATTTCCCCACTTATCTGACCTCCAAACCATTACTATGCATTGTCCCAACCAGGGGAGTTACACAAGTGCACTGAATGCAGACAAGCTGATACATAAGATCAGTCTAGACAAGTTACATACAACTCAGTAAGCTCAATAAGAATAGAGGGTTGACACACCCAAAGGAAATTACAGCACTCCGAAGAGGGGAGAAGGAAGAGTTTGAGTGAGGAGACTCATAAGGGACTGAATTTAAAATCAGAAATACTTGGAGTTCCTGTTGTGGCTAGTGGGTTAAGAACCCAACTAGTATCCATGAGGATGAGGGTTCGATCCCTGGCCTTGCTCAGTGAGTTAAGAATCTGGCATTGCCACAAGCTGCAGTGTACGTCCTAGCTGCAGCTTGGATCTGGCATTGCTATGGCTGTGGGATAGGCCAGCAGCTACAGCTCTGATTTGACCTCTAGTCCGGGAACTTCCAAATACCTCAGGCGCAGCCATAAAAAGGAAAAATTAATTAATAATCAGAAATACTTAAGATATATTTTAGGAGTAAGTTTACTGGAGAAAACTGAAGTACAAATTAAAAGCTAGGTGAATTTCAGTTGTAGAGAAATCAAGAATGTTGTATTCCTGTACATTTGATTTTGTGACTATGAAATTTTCTAACTGCTAAGTATTTTTTTAAACTTTTAGAATTTTCCAAATATACAGCATATTTGCATTTATTCTTTCAAATATGAACAAAAGGTATCATTTTCAAAGATGAATTTTCAAACATCACTTTATATTACTTATAAAAGTTCTGGGCTGGTAGGAGTCAGACTTTACATCTAGCGGCATTTAAAAAAGGTGCCCCATTGTTAAAAATTGTAAAAGTCAGAAACTCATAGGGACTTGCTAGATATATTTTAAAACAACGAACATCAGAACCGTTAGAAGCTATTAAAATCTACAAGTGTCTGAAAGGAAAGAGAATCTTTTGTGCCAAGAAAAAGTGGAAAATTCTTCATCTGAAATACGAGAGTGACATTTGATAAACATCTCGGTGAAAGTATAAACAAAGTGCAATGGGAGCAAATGTAGAGGGGCTATTAGCTACTTTGTTCATAAATCTCTTGCAAGTTGAATCTGCAAAACTAACCATATAAAGTTATGACAGTGAATGCTGAGATTTCCTTCTCTTCAATAAATCCCCATAACAAGCACATGAGCTGATGTCAAGGTAAAGAGGACATAATCAGGGATACTTCTTGCTGTCCTGGAATATATGCGGCACTACAAAGAATAAACTTTTTCCGGTCATTGTTGGACTCAATCTTGGAGTTGCAAACTCTTAGCAATCTGGCTGACCTGGCACACAGGCATGTTTATTTTGGCTCACAATTTTCTTTTCTTTTTTTTTTCACAATTTTCTTTAAAACAAATTTAAATGTCTTTTGGTTCATAATACCTACTCTAAGTCACCATTGAACACACCAATCCCTTTTGGAAAATCAACATAATGCAATGGTTAATAGAAAAACTGAAAGTCAGAATACTTCGGTTGAAATTCAAGATCTGTCACTTAACTAGTCATGTGACCTTGGGAAAAATGACAACCTCTCCATGCCCTGGTTGTCTCATCTCTAAAGTGAGAACAGTAATAGTAGGATTATAGAGAGAATTAAATGAGTTAATACTTGTATATCACTCAGAAAAATGCCTAACACAGAAAGTACTGTGTAACTATTTGCTAAATACCTCCAGCCTAATTATGTTCTCTCCCTATCCCCTGCAAGCATTTGAGTTTGTACTTCTGGCATAATTTATCCCCAAGTAAGCTTTTGCCTTGGCCCTTCAAGTAAGAAATTTGAGTGTCTATCCCTACATGGTGTGAACTGAGGGATTCCAAGAGTTCTTTTACACATCTCACCTATATGTACCACACAGCTGATTCATTAACATCATCATAAAAATCTTCTGAGCTATTTAAACACTGCAGATACTAAGTGATACAAGATATAGTCTCTGTCTTAAAGGGATTACTACCCAATGAGAGATAGTGGAATTGTATAAGAAAAGTAAGTATGGTAGAAGATCGCATTTGCTAAATGCTAGATGACAGGGATCTATTGGATAAAGTGATGATAGGTATGGGGCTTGAGCTACTTTTTTTTTTTTTTTTTTTTTTTTTTTTTGCTTTCTAGGGCCCCACCCACAGCATATGGAAGTTCCCAGGCTAGGGGTCAAATTGGAGCTACAACTTCCAGCCTACATCACAGCCACAGCAATACAGCATCCAAGCCCCATCTAAAATCTACACCACAGTTCATGGCAAGGCTGGATCCCTGACTCACTGAGAGAGGTCAGGAATCGAACCAACACCCTCATGAATACTAGTTGCATTCATTTCTGCTGCACCACAATGGGAACTCCTTGAGCTAGTTTTTGAAGGAAGAGTAGGGCTTAGATCTGCTGGGATATTAGATAGCAGAAGGCATTCTGAACAAGGTCTATGATATCAAAATATGGAGTTAGAACATGTCTGGGTAATTCTCGTTGTGGCTCAGTGGAAAAGAATTCGACTAGTATCCATGAGGATGTGGGTTCAATCCCTGCACTTGCTCAGTGGGTTAAGGATCTTGAGTTACCATGAGTGGTGCAGGTCACAGATGCGGCTTAGATCCCATGTTGCTGTGGCTGTGGCATAGGCCAGTGGCTACAGCTCTGATTTGACCCCTAGCCTGGGAGCTTCCATATGCCATGGGTTCAGCCCTAAAAGGACAAGAAAAAAAAAGAATATGTCTGGAATCTTGAGAAATTACATACACAATTAATTTGAATAGGGAGTAGGTTATATGTCAGAAATTACAGATGATGAGTCTGGACCCATAGAGGAGGACTGGATTGTGGAGAGTGCTGAATATCAGAGGAAGAGCCCAAGGTTTTATCTTGAAAACAATAAAAAGTCAATGAAGATTTAGGAGCTGGGAGAGGTGATAGGAAGAGGGAAGATGACTTTTTGCAAATAAATATTTTTTAAAGATTAATCTGTTTGCAAGGTGTCAGAAGGACAAGAGCCAGGAGATGGCAAGGCAGTTGGGACACCAGAGAGGAAACATGAAGACTGGCTGGGAGAGTGTTTTTTAGTAAACAGTCTTAGATTGAGTTAACCAAGGTCAGGATTGGGGTGGGGCCATGAACCTAGAAAGTATAGTAGGCAAGCTAAAGACATTATTAAGGAGTGAAGCCTCTCAGTTATTTTGCCGAATTAACTTATATTTATCCATCAAAATGAAGAGTTAACTCTCTAAGAACTCTGTTTTTTCCAGAGATTTCTGTGCATTTGTCCATACTATAGTACACTAAAACTCTCTGTTAGTGTGTCTATTTCTTCTTAACCTAAAAACTCCTCCCAGTTAAAGGGTCTGATATTTTTTGTTTCTGTAGAACCTATAACAGTGCCTGATATATATTAAAGTTTTAAAAACTGTAAAACTGAACCAAATAATCAATAGGACTAACTAGCTTTTAATGAGTGGGGAAAGAAATGGTTCCTGAGGCTGGCTGGTACTTGGAAGACAAAGAGAATATGACAAGAATTCTAGAAGAAAATCAGATTTGGAAGAAAAGGGAAACATTTTCCAGGAGTGAGAGCTTTAAAAATCTAACAGTCCCTCTCTCTCTCTCTCCCCCTCTCTCTGTCTCTCCCTTTCCCTCCCCTTTTCCCTCTCCCTCTCTACCCCCATCTCTCTCTCTCCCCCTTTCTCTCTCCCCCATCCTCCCCCTCTCAACAGTGAAAGATATTGTGGGAAAAATAACAAATTAAATATTTAATAACTTGGTACACTATTATTATGAAATATGTAAGGAATGGATCCCCACTGGGGAACACAGGAGTAATCAGTTTGAGCTTAAAGTATAGACAGAACACTTTGTCTGATTGCTGCGGCTAGGACTTCCAGTACTATGTTGAATAACAGTGGTGAGAGTGGACATCCTTGTCTTCTTCCAGATTTTAGTGGAAAGGCTTTCAGCTTTTCTCCATTGAGTATTGTATCTGCTGTAGGTATGTTCCCTCTATAACCACTTTGGTAAGAGTTTTGATCGTGAATGGATGTAGGACTTTGTCAAATGATTTTTCTGCATCTATTGAGATGATCCCAGAAATAAACCTAGACAACTATGGTCAATTAATTTTTGACAAAGGAGGCAAGAACATAAAATGGGAAAAAGACAGTCTTTGCAGCAAGTATTGCTGGGAAGCCTGGACAGCTGCATGCAAAGCAATGAAACTAGGACATACCCTCACATCATGCACCAAAAGAAACTCAAAATGGCCTAAAGACTTAAATATAGGACAAGACACCATCAAACTCCTGGAAGAGAACATAGGCAAAGCATTCTCCGACATCAACATGATGAATATTTTCTCAGGTCGGTCTCCCAAAGCAACAGAAATAAAAGCAAAAATAAAGCAATGGGACCTAACCAAACCGAGAAAATTTTGCACAGCCAAGGAAACCAAAAAGACAACTTACAAAATGGGAGAAAAAAGTATCAAATGATGCAACGGACAAGGGCTTAATCGTTAGAATATACAAGCAACTTACACAACTCAATAGCAAAAAAGCCAACAACCCAATGGAAAAAATGGGCAAAAGACCTGAATAGACATTTCTCCAAGGAAGATATACAGATGGCCAACAAGCACTTGAAACAATGCTCCACATCCCTGATTATTAGAGAAATGCAAATCAAAACTACCATGAGATACCACCTCACACCAGTCAGAATGGCCATCATTCACAAGTCCACAAATAACAAATGCTGGAAGGGGTGTGGAGAAAAGGGAACACTCCTGCGCTGTTGGTGGGAATGTAAACTGGTATAGCCACTATGGAGAACAGTTTGGAGATACCTTAGAAATCTATACATAGAACTACCATATGACCCCGCAATCCCACTCTTGGGCATATATCCGGACAAAACTTTCCTTAAAAAAGACGCATGCACCCGCATGTTCATTGCAGCACTATTCACAATAGCCAAGACATGGAAACGACCCAAATATTCATAGACAGATGATTGGATTAGGAAGATGTGGTATATATACACAATGGAATACTACTCTGCCATAAAAAGAAGGACATAATGCCATTTGCAGCAACATGGATGGAACTAGAGACTCTCATCCTGAGTGAAGTAAGTCAGAAAGAGAAAGACAAATACCATATGATATCACTTCTATCTGGAATCTAATATAGGGCACAAATGAACCTTTCCACAGAAAAGAAAATCCTGGACTTGGAGAATAACTTGTGGTTGCCAAGGGGGAAGGGGAGGGAGCAGGGTGGTTGTGAAGCTTGGGGTTAATGGATACAAACTATTGCCTTTGGAATGGATTAGCAATGAGATCCTCCTGTGTAGCACTGAGAACTATGTCTAGTCACTTATGATGGAGCAGGATAATGTGTGAAAATAAAATGTGTACATGTATGTGTAACTGGGTCAGCATATTGTACAGTAGGAAAAAAATTGTATTGGGGAAATAACTATTAAAAAATAAAGTATTCATTGGCTAATAAAACAATTAATGTCACCATGACAATCATCTTTGGGTTTAACCTTCCACTGTCCCTGAAAAGATGAAGTAATGTACAATTAAAGGAAATGTAAGAAGATACATTTCAAATATAATCATGCTACTTCTGGATTACTCAGCCTTCTGCAGTCCACAATTGTCCTTCCACCTCCGTAGGCCCAGGGACACTGCCTGTCTCAGGGATTGTCTTTTGAATAATTTTTTAAAAGTGCAAAAAAACTATCTCTTATCTCCAGAACATGGATGACTTTCCAAGTTAAAGGAGCTTTGCAAACTTGGCAATTTCCCACTGGCAAGGTATGGTCTTTTCAGTAAACTGTTCAAGTTATCTGTTCCCTTTTATCCCATGAGATAACCATGAAATGATAACACTGCCATCTAATTCCCTGACAATATCAATACAGCACAAATGAGTCATCACCATCAATGAGGCAAGGACTTTGCACAGGGTGGGGGCACACATTGATGCTTAATTAGTGTTTCTGGAGTTAACCTGAGTTTCATTTGCAGTGGTGGTGAAGAAGTTGCCCTGATTAGCAACATGTAACCAAAGGCACCCAACTGTGACACTTCCAGTAAAGGTGTAGGTACATAGAGGAAATTAAGCAAGTAAACTTAGCAAAACTAAAGCCGCAGAGTGGGAAACCAGAAATTTCACGGGCTTTAGAGTAAGATATACCTGGATTTGAGTCCTGGCTTTACCATTTCCTAGCTATATGAACTTGGACAAGTTCATTAACTTCTATAAGCATCACTTCAAAACAAGATTATAATAATGTTTACCTCATAAAGTTGTTATTAGTATTGTATTATATAACCCATAATCATCAGATTTTTCAGAGGAGTTCTCTTGAGGCACAGCAGGTTAAGGATCCGTTGTCACTGCAGCAGCTTGAGTTGCAGCTATGTCATGGGTTTGATCCCTGGCCCAGGAACTTCCACTTACTGCAGGCACAGCCCAAAAAAAAAAAAAAGATTTTTCATATGTAATTAGGTTAAAGATCTTGACATGGGAAGATTATCCTGCATTATACAGGTAGGTCCAATGTAACTACGAGGGCCCTTATAAAAGAGAGGCAAGAGGGTCAAAGGTAGAAAAAAAGAGATGTAATGATGGAAGCAGAGGTCAAAGTGATGTGATTTGAAGATGGAAAAGCTCAGGAATGGAGGGAGCTTTTAGAAGCTGGAAAGGGAAGGAAAAGGATTCTCTCCTGGAGCTTTCAAAAGGAACATAGCCCTAGAGACACCTTGATTTCAAGACTTCTTAAAAGACTTCTTACCTCCAGAATGTATATTCTTTATTTATTTATTTATTTATTATTTTTTTTTGTCTTTTGTCTTTTTGTTGTTGTTGTTGTTGCTATTTCTTGGGCCGCTCCCGCGGCACATGGAGGTTCCCAGGCTAGGGGTCCAATCGGAGCTGTAGCCACCGGCCTACGCCAGAGCCACAGCAACGCGGGATCTGAGCCGCGTCTGCAACCTACACCACAGCTCACGGCAACGCCGGATCGTTAACCCACTGAGCAAGGGCAGGGACTGAACCCGCAACCTCATGGTTCCTAGTCGGATTCGTTAACCACTGCACCACGACGGGAACTCCCAGAATGTATATTCTTTATACATTTGTGTTGTTTTAAGCCTCTAAGTTTATGGTAATTTGTGACAGCAGCCATAGGAAACTAACAAATCTAGATTTGGTGAAAAGAATTAAGTATCCTGTCATCAACATCCAAAAAATCATCTTCAGGGCTTGTATCATCAAGTATCTCCATAGCTTAGCACCAAAGCAGCCCCTGCCCATAAAATGGCAAAACAAAAACAAAAACAAAACCTGAATTCCTCTTCCAAATCATAGAGTATCACTCTGGAATACCTCAATTCTCATCACTGGTAACATTTTTTAAAATGTGGTCCTAGAATGGCTATATGGGCCCCAAAGAGAAGTTTGTATTGATATTTTTGACCTTCCTAGCTTTGAGGCTGACAGTGATAGCAAGGAAGATGGTAATTATTCCTTTTACTCTTAAAAGAAAAATGGCCTACTTTTCCACCTATGCCTAAGAGGTGGTTCCAATTGAGCGACTGGCTGGGCACTCTTCTTATGGATAATGCAAGTCTTCTGATTCCTGCTCAACAGACTCCACCTGCACTTGATGCTGAGGTGACATGGGCACCCCTCCAACTCTGCCAAGTGTACCATTTGTACTGCTTTGGTATGAGACAGAGAGCAGGATATTTAAACTGCCATGGAAAGCTGCATGGGTAAGTTGCTTGTCATTGTCCCGGGGCCTGTGCATAATTTCAGAAAAAAAAGACATTTTCAAATGTTCCCTTTCACTAGATTAGGAATAGGCTATTCTCAATTTTACAAAAAAACCACTGAATCATTTCACTCAATACTGAACAAACACTGACTTATTTTTGAAAAAGACTATCTTACCATGTGATGTATTTTAACTGTGCAAAGGATGGTGGGGAATTCTCTTCCTTCTTTCATTATTTTGCATTTTTTAAAATGCAGCATCCAATATAAGAATCACCGTGGACATAATGTTTACATTCTCCTGCCAGTATCAATATATTCAGCCTTATTTTTTTTAAAAGAGCAAGTTTCTGTCTGTTAGAAATAAAGTCTTAACCATTAAATTAATGGGGGAAATAGCATATATAACCTGAGAAGACCAAACTTTGTATTTTCTTTAAATATTATATATGGAAATTCCAGAAGTCTAAAAATCAGAAGCATGTAACTTTTATTTAACTAGTGATATCCCTGTACTAACTTCTCCCTTTGAGGCAAATGACCAAAATTAGAAGTCAGGCTCCTATCCCAGGGCTCAGTACAGTGCCTAGCATTTGTGTATGTATTTATTCATGCATCCCCCCATTCATTCCATAAATATTTACTTAGCATCTACCTTTTCAGGTGCATGATAATGGAAATACAGCAGTGAACAAGAAAGGTTTTCGTTGCCATGAAGCTTAAAGTCTAATGAATGATGCATGCCTTTCATCCGTAGTTTAAAATTTCTAAAGAATGCCCATATTTCTGTCTGTGTATACACACATGCATGTGTGTAATCATAATGATGCTTAGAATTAAAGAAAAGGAGAAGACATTAGGGCGGGGGTGTATCTTTCATACATAATCTTCTAATCTCCTACACCTGGTCCATTGACAGCTCTAGTTATAAATGTAACAACTGATGGTAAGGATGATAACCCTGAGATCTTTAATGATGATCCTCATATTCTTATTAAGGCAGGAAAGTGGACATAGACATTTTTAACAAGAGTTGGGAAGAAAGGGGTTCTAAGTAGTCTTAAATAAATCTAATTATCTCTGAGTCAATACAGAGTAGTGATTTCCAAAGAATATAGGATATAGAGTCAGAACTCCTGGATCTGAATCTCAGTTCTGTCATACGAATTTGGGCGCCTTTCTAAGCCTCAATTTAACGTCTAAAAAAAGAGACAATAATACTGGTCTAGCAGGGTTCTGAGAATTAAATGAGACAATGCACAAAAGTCACTTACCATAGGGCCTAATACATAGCTCTCAGTAAAGGTAGTAGTAGTTGTTGTAACTGTTTCTTGTGTTGTTATTCTGATTTCCCTCAAATTCAGTTAACTGAGAATTTACTATATTCTGGCCACCTAGTGGGCTTTCTAATGTAAAACATGAGAGAACACATTTCACAGAAGAGCAAATATGACTTTGGTTCTCCTTCCTGAGCCATATACCACTCCATGGTGTCTTCTTCCACTCTCTAGTTCTAAACACTATTATAACTTTACACGCAAGCGCATGCACACAATTGAAATAGGCCAGTTATGGTATGCCAGCCATGATAGATTGATAGCTGCTGTCTGGGATAATTTCTTGAGAAAGATCCTGAGATTGTCAACATTTAAAGGTGCATGATTGATTAGTAATGCCTGTCCTGGGCTTAGGTTAGTGAAAGCATACATGCTATATATTTGGCATCTATGCCTTTAACTCCACTGGAAAGAAAGGATATACCATTAACACTTCAGTGTAATTTTTAGTCTGTCTTTTTTTATTTTTGGCATATACACCTGTATTTTGAGTTTTAGTGTTTATTGTGGACTAAAAGTGTTAGCTTTCTATTAAATAAATTCCCAGCATTAGGAAGCAAGTAAGAGATTTAGCTGGGAGAACAGCATTGCTTTTCTGAAATTTTACCATATGATACAACAACCTGCTTTACTCTTAAGTTGTTCTTTCATTTCTGTGATTCCACAAATTTGTCTTAGACAAAACATAAGGTTTGATAAACTTCCCTTAACTCCACTAACAACCTATCAAAGAGATAACATTGTATTTCACACAATGGAATACTAATCAGCAACTGAAATGAAGAATTACTGATAAACACAACAATATGAATAAATTTCACAGATATTTTGCTGAGACCAAAAAGGTCAGACACAAAGAATACATATGGTATGATTCTATTTATATATAAATGAATTTCTAAAACATAAAAACCTGATCCATGCAGCAGTTCTTAAACTTGGTTGTGCAACAAAATCACCTGGAAAGCGTGTTAAAATCAGGGTTTCTGATTCAGTTGGTCTAGAGTGGAGCCTAAGAATTTGTATTTCTAACAAGTTCCCAGATGATGTTGAAGCTGTTAATCCTGGGTCCACACTGAGAATCACAGATATACGGTGATAGAAGTCATAATAGAGGTTACCTTTGGCAGGGGTGGGTGTGGGGTTGGTATCAACTTGAAAAGGACATAAAAGGACTTTCTAAGATGATGGAAATGTTCTATATCTTGACCTGGGTGATGGTCATGTAAGCATATACATAGGTAAAATACTTTCCAGCTGTATCCTTCAGATTTATGCCTTTTACTGCATATAAATTGGACCTTTAATTAGAGGGAAGAACATGAGCTTTGGAATCAAACAAATAAAGCCTAAATTCCCAGATCTGCCACTTACCAATTCTGTGATGCTTGGCAAATTATTCAAATTAACCAAGCCTTACTATTTTTTTGTATATAAAATAGGGTCCATAATAGTACTACCACAAAAGGTTGTAAGAATTCAATCAGATGCTCATTGGAATGTGCTGATCACAATGTGTGGCATAAACACTGTAAATGTTTGCTCATATTTCTAGACATCAGTCTAAATTGTAGGAATCAAGCAGTTTCCCTCTCCTCTCTTTCTTTCTCTCTCCCTCCCTCCCTCCCTCCCTCCCCATACCCCCCACATACTTCTATTCCTCTTTTCCATTTGCACTAGCATTCTTCCTCTTAGAAAAGCCCTCATCCTTTAAAATCACCTTGACTAGTGGAGTTTATACTTAAAAAAAAACTATTTATTTCTCCATAATAACTCCAGCATGTCCTGGCCCAGAACAACCTGCCTCCTTGCTCAGTAAATGAGCAGCTGTATTAATCGAGACAGGTGCACCTTGGTGCTCACCTGGGTAGTGTTCCCTGAATGTTACCAAGAGTCCCTGGACTAGCTAAACCACCCATGGAATCCAATTTAACTTGGGGAAATAGGTTATAAATATGACTCAATGAAGACATCTCTCTGAGGAAATAATCCTAGCAGTGGTTAGCACCAAGGACACAAACTGAAGGCAAACATGTCTAGGTCACAGATTCAAGCTCTGTGTCCCTGTTTGCAATGCTGCTGCAACTCACAGCCTCCATATTTCCTGTTTTTAGGCTCTTCAAATTCTGCTAGTTCTTAAAATCTAGTCTAATAGGAATATTTATCTGATTAATTCCTCAATGCTCCCTCTAACCTCACGATATCAAGTAAGCCACAGCATTTATTTTGATTCCAGAAATATTTCCCAAGCCCATTCTCTGTGCCAACCACAGTCCTGTCTGATACAGATCCAAAGCACACCTGATCCCTTTCTCTGAGTGTTCTATGAATGAAAAATTAAAGCCACGTAAGTAGACAATGATAGATAAAGCAAGGTGTGTGTGTGAGAGAGAAAGAGAGATAACACTGAAGAGAAGTATCTAAATCTATTCTGAAAGGCAGAGAGTTATGGGAAAGTGCTAAGAAATGCCTCCTGGGAGAAATCACTTTTTAAGATCCTTAGAAAAAGAGGAAATAGGCTAAAAGCAGGTGCTCATTTCAGCATAAAGGAAGGAGAAAAGACAAAGTATTGTTTGGATGTTTGGATGGGAATGGGAAAGGAAGTTTAAGCACCAGCCTTTATGTGCAGGCTAGTATGAAATATCCCAGAAGAGGATTAAAGAATGATGAGTCTGGTTGGGCCTAGAGACAAGCATGGATCTAGCCATATTGTCAAGTCTCATAAATTACACAGAGCAGAGTTGCACCAAGACTCTTCTCTGACATACCCTTTTGTGTGCTTCTGTTGCGCATGACTCAATCCCCAAATTAACCCTGAAATTAACTGATGCTTTTATTGAACTGGGAAGGACTTTGAAAAAAGCCCCATGACATATAGCTTAGAAAGCTATAGATACTTATGAGTCTTGCTCTTCCCCACCCCTTCTCCACCTAACTTAGGAAAAAAATAATCATTTATAAATTGGAGAGTTGAAGAGCCAAGAATAGGTGCAATAAAATATGTTGCTTTTGAAGATTGATTTTGTGCTTATTTGTGGGGAAAAAGCAGCTTTGCTTTTATTATGAAGCCCTGCAATTGATTAGACAGAGTGAAGACTCATCATTTTTCCCAGTGTTTTTATTAAAATGAATAAGGCATTTTGTTTTTCACAAGATTATTATGCAATTGTGCAGCACATTTTTTCCACCCCTCTGTTTTATAAGGTTTTTCCTGCAGGCAGGTATGTTATATAACCCTAACCCTGGCCCCATATAATTGATCATGTCACCAAGGTACTAATTCGTTGTCCTCCAAGCAAGCAGGTGAAATGCCATCCCTAAAACTGGGGCCAATTCTCAGGACTCTGTTAAGTGTCCCATCATTTATCTTCTGGCCATGATGATGATATCCTTTGAAAAGTCACAACTGGGCAGACCAAAAAATTTTTCCTTCCTAACCAAGTTTATGGAGGAAAAAGGCTGATAAAATTCCTCCAATGCTTTATATGGAGGGTAAGTGGTAATCAATAGAGAAGAACACAACAAAAGTATCAGGAGGTGAAAGTGTTGCACATGTATGTGTGTGTGTGCATGTATGTTTATAGAGGGAGGGAGGGAGAGAGAATGCAAACCCTATATTAAAGCCACTAAATCCTTTATCTAAATCACATGGCAGAGGGACTCCTTTATCCGGGTGATGTATTTCACTTCAAAGGAAAGTAGCATCCTGCCATTTACATGCAGTATTTTGGCCACCAAAATAGCAGTTTGACCTTGATCAAGTTAATTAAGTTTTCTTGGCTTTCATTTCTTAATATATTAGAAAAAGTGAAGAGAAAGCATACAAAGGGCCTTGTAGTTGTGGTTTCATATAAAGTTAGATTAAGAGACAGAAAAAAGAAAAAAAATAGAGTGTGGGTGTGTACATCTCCCCAGTCTCTAAGCCCTTTACAAGCACAGACTGTGTCACTTGCCTCTTTCATCCTTTGACAATATGGAACAGTTCTTAAGTATGCTGGATCTGAAGCAAGGTTCTCTGACTTCAAATCCAAGCTCCATTACTTACAAGATACAGGAGCTTTAACAAGTTTTCTAACCTCTCTAAACCTCAGTTTCCTGATCCGTAAAATGGTAATGATGGTAATTTCTACCCCTACTATAGATTAAACATTTGTGTCCCCTCTCCCAAAACTCATATGTTAAAGTCCTAACCTCCACTGTGATGGTATTAGGAGGTGGGGCCTTTGGGAGGTGATTAGGTCAGGAGGGTGGAGCCCTCGTGAATGGGACTTGTGCACTTATAAGAGACCCTAGAGAGCCTCCTCACTCCTTCTACCATATGAGGACACAGTGAAAAGACTGCTGTCTATGAGCCAGGAAGGAGACCTTCACTAGACACTGAATATTATGGTGCCTTGCTCATAGACTTCTCAAATTCCAAAATTGTGAGAAATTTCTATTGTTTTTAAAGCCACCTAGTATGTCGTGTTTTTGTTACAGCAGCCCAAAAAAACTAAGGCAACCTCATAAGGATCTTGTGGAGATTATATGAGTTAATACATGTAAAGTGCTTAGATCATTGCCTGACACATAATAAGCACTTAATTGCTAGCTACTATCATGATCATTGTTATTATTATCTGAAAACTCTTGAGAAAAGACAAACCAAGCATGGGCTAGAAGTGACCCAATCTGTCACATATGTTTGTTTTATTATTTTATGATTTATTTTATTTTTTCTTTTTAGGGCAGCACCTGCAACATATGGAAGTTAGCAGGCTAGGGGTTGAATCAGAGCTGCAGCTGCTGGCCTATGCCACAGCCACAGCAACACCAAATCCAAGCCACATCTGTGACCTACACCATAGCTCCCAGTAATGTTGGATCCTTAACCCACTGAGTGAGGCCAGGGATCTAACCCACAACCTCATGGACACTAGTCAGGTTCTTAACCCACTGAGCCACAACAGGAACACCATTATGATTTATTTAAAGATGGCCAACAAGCACTTGAAACAATGCTCAACATCCCCGATTATTAGAGAAATGCAAATCAAAATTACCACAAGATACCACCTCACACCAGTCAGAATGGCCATCATTCATAAGTCCACAAATAACAAATGCTGGAAGGGGTATGGAGAAAAGGGAACCCTCCTGCACTGCTGGTGGGAATGTAAGCTGGTACAACCCCTATGGAGAACGATATGGAGGTACCTTAGAAATCTATACATAGAACTCCCATATGACCCAGCAATCCCACTCTTGGGCATATAACCAGACAAACCTCTACTTAAAAAAGACGCATGCACTCGCATGTTCATTGCAGCACTATTCACAATAGCCAAGACATGGAATCAACCCAAATGTCCACTAACAGATGAAGATGGATCAGGAAGATGTGGTATATATACACAATGGAATACTACTCGGCCATAAAAAAGAACAAAAGAATGCCATTTGCAGCAACATGGATGGAACTAGAGACTCTCATCCTGAGTGAAGTCAGTCAGAAAGAGAAAGACAAATACCATATGATATCACTTATATCTGGAATCTAATATATGTCACAAAGGAACCTTTCTACAGAAAAGAAAATCCTGGACTTGCAGAATAGATTTGTGGTTGCCAAGGGAGAAGGGGAGGGCATGGGAGGGACTGGGAGCTTGGGGTAAATAGATGCAGAATGTAGCATTCGGGATGGATTAGCAATGGGATCCTGCTGTGTAGCACTGGGACAACTGTCTAGTCACTTATGATGGAACACTTAATGTGAGAAAAAAGAATGTATACATGTATGTGTAACTGGGTCACCATGCTGTGCAGTAGAAAAATATATATATATACATAAAGAAATAAAAAATATAAAAATAAAAAGATTGCAACAGGTTTATTTAAATTTCAAATAATGCAGACATCTAAAAAGTAAATAGGTATGTACCACCTTCAAATTTACAAAATTAATTTGTTATTATGCTATAAACACTGTGCTGAAATGTAGGAATAATTCCATATCCCTGCATCCAATATATCTCATTTGTAAATTGCTGCAGAATATTTCATCACATGAATATACTAAAATGTTTAAACATTCTCCAACTAATGAGCAGCCAAGCTATTACAACTAAATCTACAATAACCATCCTTTGACTATGTCTCCAAATGCACATGTATATTTCTCTGGGATATATACATAGAAGTGGAATTGCTAGGCTAAGGTAAAGGCCCATATCAATATCTCAATATTTTATAAGAAACTACCAAACCATCTTCCAAAGGGTTGTCCCTGTTTTCATTGCCATCAGCAGTATATGTAAGTGTATTTTCCCCATATCCTCTCCAACACTAAAGACTGTTCATTTTGTCTGCTTGAATAGCTACAATGATACAGTGGTATTTAAATGGGAATTTTTCCCTTACTGCTATTAACAGTCCACATTAAAAATCTTTCCAAAATAAAAGCAGTCACTTTATTCATAAATAATTATGGTATAGTAGGAGTGTGTTGAAGGGCCTCTTGCCATATTCATAGTGACAAGTGTGCCAATGCCAACTGGATTGGGTGAACCATGGTGCCATCAACTTTTGATGGCTACCTCTTTCTTCCAGACACTGTAACAAGTTTGCTCCCCAAGACACTGTATACAAGCCATTTGTAGAGATTGTATAATTTTGTCTCTAGAATTGCATCATACTTTCAGTGCTGCTTTATATTCAGTAGGATTGATTTTCATTAGCTATGACTTCTGTCCTATATTTTAGACTCCTTTTTCTACCCCAACATAGCTCTTCCATCCAGGGGAAAGAATGGAACTAGCATTTTTAAGCATCTACTATATGCCAACAGCTATATTAGGCACTTTTTACATATTTTATCATACTTAAGCTTCATAATAATTCTCTGAAGTGGGGCAAGTGCTCTTATCATCCCTATTTTACAGATGGAAAAACTGAAACTGAGGCACCAAGAAGGTAAGTAACTTGCCCAAGGCTGTTTGTCTCTAAAGCCCATTCTCTTTCCACTCCACCACATGCCTTTCAATTTTCTGGAAGCATTCATATTTCTGCACTGCCAGAGTTCTTATTTAAGAACACCTGGATAGAATCTTTTGTAAAATTATGTCATCAACCAATTAATTCCTAGTGTGAGCAAAGTGTGATTCTGTGTTTCCGCAGTTAGGAAGACATTTCAAAGCATTTTCTCTTTTCACTACAAGGTTTTAGGTTTATTTAGTGAACTTTCTTTGAACTTTGTTCAGGCTTCTGAGAACTCGGTTATGGCCACTCATCTCACTCTTTAGGATGCAAGTAACAGTGATCTCAGGAGAGAAATAATTAATACTAAAGAAACAACATCAACTGGCTGCTCAAAAATTTTACCCCTGTCAAGATGGAGCTGCTCAGAGTCAGGCTGTGGATTAAAGGGAGGTAAAGTAAGCCTTTGACCCTCTTTCCTCCCTCAGCCTACCCCCCAGGAGGTAGAGGTGCTACCCACTCAGTTATCCAGAACCCTAGCGGTATCTTTGTCTACACTTTTGTCATCCTATCATCTTCCAAAACAAACATTCAAAAGAGTCACGTTTCAGATCTAACCCTTGAATAAAATTATACAACTGGGGCTTTCTCAGATTTCACATTATTGGATAAACTATAACTAAGGAATTGATGGCACCTAGCATCTCTTACAAAAGATAGTGACATTTTTAACAATAAACTTCCAAAGATATGCCTTAGCCTACAGGTAGAAAGCTGCCTAAGCTACCATAGTTCCCTCTATTATGATGGAGAATAGACACAAATGAAGAGACACAGTTTGGAGAAAGTACAAGTTTATCTAGTCTCCTCCTGTGCTGTGGTCCACACCTACACACAGAGGGCTGTTCTACCCAAACAACACTCAATACCTAGGAGTACAGATTCCTGATTCTGACAATCCCAATCATTTATATGACAAATTACCATTAATATCTTTCTAAAATAAGAGTAGCCAACTCCTCTAGTATTGTATTCTTAATGTCTTTCAGTGGTCAGATTTCAAATTCTTCACTGAATCTAAGTTACTGACCTATTATGATTGTCTCATTTAGCCTGCATCTTCCAATAAGCTTAGGTCTTTGATGGGACAATGTGCCTATTAATAAATGTATAGGCACATTGGTCTTGGTGGTTTGTTTCTCTTACATATTTTGTTGAACTATATATGAATCCACCTTTAAAGTCCTACATAGAAACCAATGTTAATGGTTCACTTGGCAGAATACTTTAGCAATCCTCAAATCATACCACCTATGTAATAATTTATTTCACTCAAGGATGTGGCCATCCCTGGTTGAATTAACCTGACAAAAAGAGAGGTATCATAAGGTAGTGGCTAAGAAGATAGTTTCTGAAATCAGGCACATTAGATTCAAATCATGGCTCAGCCAGTTATTAGCTATATAACCCTGAATAGGCCAGGTAGTCTCTTTGAGGCTCAGCTTTCTCATTTGTAAAACAGGGATAATAATAATGTTTACCTCATAGGGTGACTTGTGAGGATTAAATTTAAAAAGAGCATATTTTAAAGTGCTGAAATGGAAAAAGCATTCACTAATCACTGGTTAATGATAAAAATCAAAATACCAATTATAACAAAAGGTATTTCCCCACATACTATGTTCTCTGGGTTGAGGATCCAAGGTGGTATGAACCATATACCTGCTCTAGAGCAGTTAATCATCTCTATGCTCACAGCTCAGATTGCTAGAACCATCTGAAACTTGCTGCTGAGAAGACCTGTTAAACATAACTCCCCATTTATAGATGCTTTTATTGTGTTCTACCAGCCCCTCCCACCATAACAAATTGGCCTAGCACCTTCATATCATAAAATGATAGAATCTAGTGAGCCAGATGGGAGACAAAAGCCTCTTGCTCCTCTTGCAAAAGTCATCTTTAATAGAACTGATATTGCCTTTGACCTTTACCTAGTATTTGCTGAAGAGAATTCCCAGAAAGCAAAAAGCTGTTCAAAAGCCTCTCTGGTTTTCTAAGATGAGGAACATGCTAACATTCTCAGGATGAGCACCAAGAGGCTGCCTAGTGGTCATGAAATATTTTCCCCAGCTCACATGAAAACTGTTCTTGTGGCAGGAGCTGTTAATCCAGGTATTGTCATCCTTGGACACCAACCACCTTCTCTCAGCAATGAAACTACAAATATCAGAGATGAAAGGATCTTTATAGGCTAAGCATGAGGATATTAAAGTAGAGCCTCCTTATTTTGATAAATGAAGAAAACAGGCCCCCAAAGCAAAGTTGACCTCACTCAGTGAATCACTGCTAAAATTGGACATAGATTTCTAATCTCCTGATTCCAAGTCAAATCCTTGAGGAGTCCAGCTCCAAACTAAAATCCCATGTTGATCTTTCAGGACTGGCCCTAGGCAATTACAAGGCTTTGCTTTGCAGGCCTCATGAGGAGAAGCTGCTCTTCTCACACTAGACTTGTCCCACAGTCTCTGCACTGAAATTTTCCAGAGAGAGTTATAGTCACACACTCGGGCTGCCCACTTTGGGCCAGCCATGCTCATACACATATCTGTATTTCTAGCCCAAGCACCTTGATTTGGAGGCCTTCTTATCAGGAATTTCAGGTAAGGCATTTCCCCCACATCTCCACTGAGATCTCCTCATTAAGGGCATTGGCTGAAGCACTTTGCCTTGTCTGATTATCTTCACACTCCTAGCCCTTCCCCCTCTCCTTATCGCCAGCCCATCAGTCCATAAAGAGGAATAAGTCTTCTGTGGGGACTTCTCAGCAGAAAGATTATTATCCCCATCTGCACTACGTCCATCTGGCCCTTGCCCTGTGCCATTCCATGGGGGAAAATAGAACCTTAGAATTGGCTCCACTTTTTGCCTATTGCTTGCAATATCACAGTAAGTAAAGGTTTGATTATTACTATTATCTTGTCTCTGTCCTAATTCACAACCCTGACATCTGGCAGCTAGAGTCCTCTATGTAATCCTTTGAATGGTTCTCCTGCATAAGAATACAAACAATTATTTTGAAGGAAGCCTATTTTCTTATATTTAAAAGTAAACTTCATGCAGAGTAGAGTCTGGGAGATCTATAAATTAAACATACCCATATAACCTTATTAATCTGTAGACTCCATATTTTAGTGGTTCTCAAACTTTAAATAGCACCAGAATTACATGGAGACCTTTTTAAGATGCATATCATTGGGCTTTAAACCTATATATTTTGATTCAATATGTTTTAGATGGGAATCACGAATCTACATTTTGAGTAAGAATTATAGTTGAGGAAATACTACGCTAAGAGAAATTGTCTTAAAAATAAAAGTCTACATGGAAAAAGTAACCTATTACTCTGTATATACACACACACACACACTCACACCCCACACATACACACCAAACACAATTTTTCTACCTTGAAATAGCCAGATAGGTTGAATAGACAGCCGACTACTTCTTAAACCAGATATTTGAAATCAACCAGGCACTAACTGGAATTTATTATAACTATTTTCCTTAATAAAATATAGAGCACTATCAGACACAATCTGGAACTCTTAGCAATAATTTTTCCAAGAGAAATCTCAATGTGTGGCATGCTGAGCTAAGCAGAATCAATTAAGCCTGCTTGATGCCATATTTCAGTGGCAGAGGCTGTTTCTGTATAAAAGAAAAATGGCTGACAACTGCAAATCAGAGCAGGAAGATCCCGAATGGAGTCAAATCTCTTAAGAGGCAGGATTAACAAGAAATTGTAATTAGGAGTCATTAAGGTCCACAGTTTTAACCTGATACTACAAGTGGAATCATAAACTTCCCTTCTGATCTCTTTTGAACTGAATGTTTCATCGTCAATTACATATACAGATTTGAGGATGCTACTCTTTTGCTTTAAATTTCCATTGCTTCCTACAGAGTAAAGTGTAAAGTCTTTGACTTTGGTACTGGTGAAAACTTAATTTTAAGTCTTTTCTCCAACCATTTTTACCACAAATACTTTAGCTATTTTGAACTTCTTTCAGTTCCCAGACATTCCATGATCTTTCACAGCTCTCTTCTTTTGTTCATGCTGTTTCCCCTGCAGAGGGTGGCTTTTTTTTTTTATGAATCTTTTTTATGAATCTTACGAATTTTTACTCATTCTTCCAGATTAACCTTTAATGTCACTTCTTTAATGGAACCTTCTCTGGGGCTGAAAATGCTAGACAGTCTTTCTGGAATTCTCTCCTCAGGCTAAGTGGAGACTTCATGACTACTCTAAGCCACTTGAAGGATATGTATAATACTGTCATACTAAACAAATAGGCTCTAGGAAGGTGGTAATATTACCTTTTTTCTATATGTCCTCCTGACTGTTAAAAATAACACTGGCACTAAAGTACTTATCCTTTCTCTAAGTGCATTCCTCCTTCTAAATTTCCTATTATAAATTATGACATCACCATCTATTCACTCCCTCATGCTCAAAAACACAGACTTTACTCATTGATTCTTCCTTCTCCCTCTATTCCATCTATGTTGGCTTAATTTCTGATTTCTACAGCTTCTACCTTAGAATTTTCTCTCAAATATATCATTGTCTTCCCATGCTCACTATCATCATCTCTTGATTAGATCATTACAACAGCATCCTAAGTAGTCTTTCTGCTTCTTAATCCTTATTCCAGGCTGCAAATAAAAATTTTTAAAATAGAGAATTGATCATGTTACTCACCAATCCAAAACCCTCTAATACTTCCCATCACCTCCACTATCTGGCAAAAAATGTTACCATGGCATACAGTGGCCCTTCACAGTCACCAGGCTCACTTCCAAGTTCATATTTTTCTGTGACTCCATGAAATGTTCATACCAGATAAACTCAATGCTTTGCAGACATCATGGGGCACAGGTACAGTTTCATCCAACTGTGCTTTTGCACATGTGATTTTTTTAATGTCTTAACTATTTTCCATGCTTTTCTGCCATTATTTTTGTTTTACAATTGAGGCCAGGACTGTGTACATAAAGTAGAGCTATAATTTAAATAAAGTCAAGCAACCAAATGAAAATAATAATAAAGAAGTAATAATACATAGATTTGGTCTATTTCTGATCACCTGAGAAAAAGATGTTAAAAGATATAGTTGTTTTGATAGATTTACCCTCCCATTTACAATGACCCTGAAAAGTTGGAAGGGAGAATTAACTATATTTCTTTGTATCTAAAATGCCATAAACTATAAAATTAACTACCAATTAACTATTCTCAGAAAAATAACTGTCACGTTAGATGGATCTTAAGACTTATTCTGGTTTCAAAAACTTTAATGTATAAAAACAAAACTTTTTCTTAGACCTGAGGACATGTGGCATAATCCCTTTATGAAAATATGAATACCCAGGCAGTAAGTAGGAGAGCCAGGGAGGAATTTGAATCTTTGGAGGTAGGTTAGTCCTCTTTTCATCCAACTAGATTTTCCTAATTTCTGTTTAATGGAATAAAAACCTTGAAGGAATGTTAATAAGGGGGAAAAGGCTTCTGTACTTAATTTGAGACATGCAGAGTGAAAAAAATAAATAGGTTTCAGGGAGAGACAAGATGGTGGAATAGAAGGACTCAAGTGCACTTCCTCTGACCAAAACACCAAAATTACTACTAACTGCTGAATAACCATCAACAAAACAGACTGGAAACTATCAAAAAAGTATTGCTGTGGCTATGGCATGGACTGGGAACTACAGCTCCAATTCCACCCCTAACCTGGAACTTCCATATGCCAAAGGTGTGGCCCTAAAGACAAAAAAAAAAAAGATATCCTACACCCAAGGACAAAGAAGAAGCCACATCAAGGTGGTGGGAAGGGTGCATTCCTGAGATAAGTAATCTTATACCCACTGGGTGGGTAGCCCACAAATTAGAAAATAAGTCTTTCACAGAGGCTCTCCCATAGGAGTGAGAGCTCTGAACCTCACATCAGGTTCCCCAGTCTAGAGGTCTTATGTTTGGAGGAGGAGCCCCTCAGGGCATTTGGCATTGGAGGCCAGCAAGGCTTGAGTGCAGGAGCTCCACAGGACTGGGGGAAACAGAGATTCTGCTCTTAGAGTCTGAACACAGGGTTTCATGTGCACTGGATTCCAGGGCAAAGCACAGACTCCATAAGAATCTGGGCCAGACCTACTGCAAGTCTTGGAGGGTTTCCTGGGAAAGCAGGGGTTGGCTGTGGCTCACTGTGGAAACAGGATATTGGAGGTGGAAGTGTCAGAGAATAATAATTGGTGTGAGTTCCACTGGAGGCTGTCATTTTGGAAGAATCTTGTCCCACCCATCAGAACTAAAAAACCCCAGGCCAAACAACAAATGGTGGGAACACAGCCCTACCCATCAGCAAATAGGCTGCCTAAAGTCCTCCTAGGTACACTGCCACCTCTAATCACACCCAGAGACAAAGCACCACTCACCAGAGGGACAAGACTCAACTCCACCCACGAGTGGGCAGGTACAAGTCCCTCCCATCAGGTATACTGCCACAAGATCCTGTATAAACTTTGCTCACAAGGGGGGCACATACCAGAAGCAAGAGAGGCTACAATCCTGTAGCCTACAAAAAAGAGACCACACAGAAAGCTATACAAAAGGAAAAGGCAGACAAATAATGAGCCAGATGAAGGAACAAGACAAAACCCCTGAAAAACAGCTAAGTGAACTGGAGATAAGCAACTTACATGAAAAAGACTTTAGAGTAATGACAGTAAAGATGATCCAAGATTTCAGAAAAAAAAACACTGGAGGCAAATATTGATAAATTACAAGAAACATTTAACAAATAAATAGAAGATTTAAAGATTAAACAAGCAAGTAGAGTGGAAAATAAAATAACCGAAATTGAAAATTCACTAGAAGGAAACAAAAGCATAATACAAGAGGCAGAAGAATAAGTGGGGTAGAAGACATGCTGGTGGAAATCACTGACACAGAATAGAATTTTTAAAAATAATGAAAGGAAATGAGGACAGTCTAAGAGAACTCTGAGACAACTTTAAATGCATCAACATTTGCATTATAGGGGTGCCAGAAGTAGAAGGGATAGAGAAAGGGACAGAGAAAATATTTAAAGAGATAATAGCCCCAAACTTGCCTAACATGGGAAAGGAATCATTCACTCAAATCTGGGAAGCACAATGAATACCATATAGAATAAACCCAAAGAGGAACATCCCAAGGCACGTTAATCAAACTGACCAAAATTAAAGACAAAGTAAATACTGAAAGCAGCTAGGGAAAAGCAAAAAATAATACACAAGGGAACCCTGATAATGTTATTAGCTGATTTTTTCAGCAGAAACTCTGCAGACCAAAAGGGAGTGGCATGATATGTTTAAAGTGATGAAGGAAAAAAAATGCAACCAGGCATGCTCTATCCAGAAAACCTCTCATTCATATTTGAAGGAGAAATCAAAAGCTTTATAGACAAGAAAAAGCTAAGAAAATTCTGTGTCACCAAGCCAGCTTTACAGAAAATACTAAAGGAACTTCTCTAGGCAGAAAAGAAACAAGAAAACTACAAATAAGAAGGATCACTGGCAAAGGCAACCATATAGTAAAAGTAGAAAATCATCCACAAATGATATCAAATATATCAAAATCAGCAACATGGATGGACCTAGAAATTATCATGCTAAGTGAAGTCAGGCAGATGGTGAGATACCAACATCAAATGCTATCACCTACATGTAGAATCTAAAAAAAGGACACAATGAACTTCTTTGCAGAACAGATACTGACTCACAGACTTTGAAAAACTTATGGTTTCCAGATGAGACAGGTTGAGGAGTGGGGGATGAGCTGGGGGTTTGGGATGTAAATTCTATAAAATTTGGTTATGATGATTGTTTTACAACTATAAATGTAATAAAATTCGTTGAGTAATTAAAAAATAAATTAATTTAAAAAATCAAAATCAGCAATCATAAGAGGAGGGTACAAATGCAGGACACGAGATGAATTTGCAAATGTTTTAAGTCCATTTGTGTGTGTGTGTGTGTGTATATATATATATATATATATATATATATAGAGAGAGAGAGAGAGAGAGAGAGAGAGAGAGAGACTTCTATATCAAAACCTCATGGGTAACCCAAGCCAAAAATCTACAATAGAAATACACACAAATAAGAAAAAGCAATCCAAATACAACACCAAAGATAGTCATTGAACCACAAGAGAAGAGAATAAGAAAAAAGACCAAAAAAATAGCAATAAGAACATAATTTCAATAATCACCTTAAATGTAAATGGACTAAATGTTCCAACAAAAAAGACATAGACTGGCTTGACTAGTACAGAAACAAACCGAAATATATGCTGTCTATAAGAGACCCACTTCAGGTCTAGGGACACATACAAACTGAAAGTGAAAGGATATAAGAAGATATTCCATCCAAACATAAATCAAAAGAAAGCTAGAATAGCAGTATACATATCAGATAAAATAGACTTTAAAATAGTTACAAGAGACGAAGAAGGTCATTACATAAAGATCAGAGGATCAAAGGAGATATAACAACTATAAATATATATGCACCCAACCTAGGAGCATCTCAATATGTAAAGCAACTGTTAACTGATATAAAAGGAGAAATCAACAGTAATGCAATAATAGTGGGGGACTTTTAATACCCCAATTGCATCAGTGGACAGATCATCCAGACAGAAAATTAACAAGGAAACACACACCTTAAATGACACCCTAGACCAGATAGACCTAACTGATATTTATAGAACACTCCATAGTAAAGCAACAGAATACACATTTTCTCTAGTTCATATGGAACATTCTCCAGGATGGGTCACATCTTGGGCCACAGAACAAGCCTTGGTAAATTTTTAAATATTGAAATTTTTTCAAGTATTTTTTATGACAACAATTATATGAGACTAAAAATTAACTATGGGAAAAGAAGACTAAACAATATGTTACCACACAACCAAAGATCACTGAAGAAATCAAAGAGGAAATCTTTGAGAGACAAATGACAATGAAGACACAATGATCCAAAACCTATGAGATGCAACAAGAGCAATTCTAAGAGGGAAGTTTATAGCAATACGATCCTACCTCAGGAAACAAGAAAATTTTCAAATAAACAACCTAACCTTATACCTAGAGAAAGAAGAACAAACAAAAGCCAAATTGAGTAGAAGGAAAGAAAACATAAAGATCAGAGAAAAAATAAATGAAATATAAATGAATAAAGCAATAGAAAAGATCAATGAAACAAAAAGCTGTTTCTTTGAAAAGATCAACAAATTTGAGTCTTAGCCAGACTCAACAAGAAAAAAAGGGAGAGGGCTCAAATCAATACCATTATAAATGAAAAAGGAGAAGTTACAATGGACATCACAGAACATAAAAGATCATAAGAGACTACTATAAGAAACTACATGCCAATAAAATGGATAACCTATAAGAAACGGACTAATTCTTAGAAAGGTTTAATCTTCCAAGACTAAACCAAGAAGAAACAGAAAAGATGGACAGACCAATCACAAGTACTGAAAATGAAACTGTGATTTAAAAACTTCCAACAGGAGTTCCTGTTGTGGCTCAGTGGTTAATGAATCTGACCAGGAATGATGGGGTTGCGGGTTCGATCCCTGGCCTCGCTCAGTGGGTTGGGGATCCGGCATTGCTGTGGGCTGTGGTGTGGATCACGGATGCGACTTAGATCTGGCATTGCTGTGGCTGTGGCATAGGCCGGTGGCTACAGCTCCAACTGGACCCCTAGCCTGGGGACCTCCATGTGCTGTGGGTGCAGCCCTAGAAAAGACAACAACAACAACAACAACAACAACAACAAACCGCTTCCAACAAACAAAAAAGTCCAAGACTGAATGGCTTCACAGGAGAATTCTGTCAAACATTTATAGAAGAGGTAACGCCTATCATTCTGAAACTAGATAAACAACTCATGTGGCTCAATATAAAAAAACAAACTGCCTAATTATAAAATGGGCAGAAGACTTAAATAGGCATTTCTCCGAAGAAGTCAAATGCCAAAAAAATGCATGAAAAAATGCTCAGCACCACTAATTATTAGAGAAATGCAAAACAAAATTATGAAATACCACCTAACACCAGCCAGAATGGCCATCATCAAAAAGTCTACAAACAATAAATACTTCAGAGGATATAGAGAAAAGGTAACCCTCTTACACTGTTGGTGGGAATGTAAATTGGTGCAACCACTATGGAAAACAGCATGGAAGCTCCTCAAAAAATCTAAAAATCGAACTAACATATGATCCAGCAATCCCACTCCTGGGCGTCTATCTAGAGAGAACCATAATTTGAAAATATACATGCACCCCAGTGCTCACTGTAGTGCTATTTACAATAGCCGAGAGATGAAAATAACATAAATGTCCAAAGGAATGGATAAAAGATGATGTGGTACATATATAAAATAGAATATTACTCAGCCATAGAGAGTGAAATAATACCATTTAGCAACATGGATGGACCTAGAGATTATCATACTAAGTGAATTAGACAATGAAAACGTCATATGGTATAACTTATATGTGGAATCCAATAAAAGGATACAAGTGAACTTATTTGCAGAACAGAAACACACTCACAGACTTTGAAAACAAACTTACAGTCACCCAAGGAGACAGGTGTGGGGGGATGGCATAGGGGTTGGAGGCTGGAATATGCACAATGTGGTATATGGAATGACTGTGGTATATAGTCAATGATTGCCCATACCTGCTGTATGGCACAGGGAAATCTACCCAATATTTTGTGATGGTCTATATGGGAAAAGAATCTGAAAAACAATATATGCATGTACATGTACAAATGAGTCACGGTTGTACAGCAGAAATTGTCACAGCATTATAAATCAACTATACTTCAATAAAACTTTAAAAAATGAAAATAAATAGGTTTCTTTAGTGTATAACTTCTTAAAGCTTTTACTATGCTAATTAATATACATCATGAATTTCTAAGACAGGAATATACTACATAGCATCACAAAAAATTAACTGAACATAGAATCTTTTTCTCACTCTCATAAGGTATCTTGTGTAATTAATGCTCTATACAATACACCTTGGAAAACTACACCAAACCAATATAGAATTTCATCAGCATTCAAAAGTGATGAACCACAACTCCCAATTTGTTAACTGTCGATTTCAAATATCATATGGTAAGGCACTAAGTGGTGGAGTACATTGTCTAAATCTTTATTTTATTGGAGTATAGTTGACTGAATATTTGTTAGTTTCAAGTGTACGGCAAAGTGAATCCCTTATACATATACATATATCCATTCCTTTTCAGATTGTTTTCCCATACAGGTCACTACAGAGTGTTGAGATTTCCCTGTGCTCTAACACTAGGTCCTTGTTACTTGTATTCCATATATATGGTAGTATGTATGTGTCAAATCCAAATCTCCCATTTTATCCCTCCACACAAAGTTTTACCTTTGGTAACCATAAGTTTGGTTTCAAAATCTCGAGACTGTTTCTCTTTTGTGAATAAGTTCTTTTGCATAATTTTGTTTTTAGATTCCACGTATTAGTGATCTCACTAATCTGACTTCATTTGTCATTCTGACTTCATTTAGTATGATTTTTTGTTGTTGTTGTTGTTGTTGTTGTGTGTGTGTGTGTGTGTGTGTGTGTGTGTGTGTTTTGTCTTTTCAGGGCTGTACCCATGGCATATGGAGGTTCCCAGGCTAGGGGTCAAAATGGTGCTGTTGCTGCCGGACCACGTCAGAGCCACAGCAACACCAGATCTGAGCTATGTCTGTGACCTATACCACAGCTCATGGAAACACCAGATCCTTAACCCACTGAGTGAGACCAGGGATCGAACCCGCAACCTCATGGTTCTTAGTCAGATTCACTTCCACTGTGCCATAACAGGAACTCCTCATTTAGCATGATAATCTCTAACTCCAACCATGTTGCTTCATGTGGCATTATTTCATTCTTGTTTATGACTAAGTAATATTCAATTGCATATATGTTCACATCTTCTTTATTCATGCCTCTGTTCATGTATATTTAGGTTGCTTCCATATCTTGGCTATTGTAAATAGTACTGCAATGAATACTGGGGTGCATGTATATTTGGTGTATGTATATTTTTAAATTATGATTCTTTTCTGGATATATGTCTAGGAGTGGGATTGCTGGATCATATGATAGTTCTGTATTTAGATTTTTAAGGAATTTCCATACTGTTCTCCATAGTAGCTGCACCAACTTACATTCCTACCAATGGTATAGGAATGTTCCCTTTTCTCCATACCCTCTCCAGAATTTATTATTTGTACACTTTTGAGGATAGCCATTCTGACTGGTATGAGGTGACAACTCACTGAAATTTTGATTTGTATTTATCTAATAATTTGTGATACTGAGTGTCTTTTCATGTGCTTTTTCACCATCTGTCTGTCTTCTTTGGAGAAATGTCAGATTTTCTATTTTTTAATTAGGCTGTTTTTTGATATAAAGCTATATGAGGTGTTTATATATTTAGGAGATTAATCCCTTGTCCATCACGTCATTTGTAAAGGTTTTCTCACATTTGTGGGTTGTCTTTTCCTTTCTTTTTTCATGATTTCCTTTGCTCTTTTTTTTTTTTTTTTTTTTTTTTTTTGTCATTTCTTGGGCCGCTCCCGCGGCATATGGAGGTTCCCAGGCTAGGGGTCGAATCGGAGCCGCAGCCACTGACCTACGCCAGAGCCACAGCAACGTGGGATCCGAGCCACGTCTGCAACCTACACCACAGCTCACGGCAACACAGGATCCTTAACCTGCTGAGCAAGGGCAGGGACCGAACCCGCAACCTCATGGTTCCTAGTCGGATTCGTTAACCACTGCGCCACGATGGGAACTCCTGATTTCCTTTGCTATGCAGAAGCTTTTAAGTTTAATTAGGTCCCATGTGTTTATTTTTGTTTTTATTTTCATTATTCTAGGAGGTGGATCCAAGCAGACATTACTGTGATTTATGTCAAAGTGTTCTGCCTATGTTTTACTCTAAGAGTTTTATACTATCCAGCCAACAATTAAAGATTGTTTAGGTCTTTAATGCATTTTTAGTGTATTTTTGTTTATGGTGTAAAAGAATGTTATAATTTCATTCCATAGTCATAGATTATTGACCATAGGTGCATGGGTTTATTTCTGGGATTCTATCCTATTCCACTCACATATATTTCTGTTTTTGTGCCAGTACCATATTGTTTTGATGACTGTAGCTTTGTAGTATAGTCTGAAGCCAGGGAACCTGATTCCTTCAGCTCCATTTTTCTTTATCAAGATTGCTTTGGCTACTTAGGGTCTTTTGTGACTCCATAAAAAGTTTTAAATTTTTTGTTCTAGTTCTATGAAAAATGCCATTGGTAATTTGATAGAGGTTACACTGAATCTGTGGATTGCCTAGGGTAGTATCATCATTTTGACAATACTGATTCTTCCAATACAAAACATGGTATATCTTTCCATCTCTTTGTGTCATCTTTGATTTCCTTCATTAATGTCTTAGGTTTTCAGAGTACGAGTCTTTTGCTTCTTTAGGTAGGTTTCTTCCTAAGTATTTTATTCTCTTTGATGCAATGGTAAATTGGATTATTTCCTTAAATTCTCCTTCTGATCTTCTGTTGCTAGTGTATAGAAATGCAAGAGATTTCTGTGTATTAATTTAGTATCTGCAACTTTGCCAAATTCATTGATGAGCTCCTGTAGTTTTCTTTTCCAATTTGGATTCCTTTTATTTCTTTTTATTCTCTTTTTTTGCCATGGCTAGGACTTCCAAAACTATGTCGAATAAAAGTGGCAATATTGGACATCCTTGTCTTGTGATCTTAGTGGAAATACTTTTGGCTTTTTACCAATGATGATAATGTTAGCTGTGGGTTTATCATATATGGCCTTTATTATACTGAAGTAAGTTCACTCTATGCCCACTTCCTGGAGAGTTTTTTTTTTTTTTTACATAAATAGGTATTGAATTTTTTAAAAGCTTTTTCTGCATCTATTGAGATGAACATATGGTTTTTATTCTTTAGTTTGTTGGTGTCGTGTGTCACATTGATTGATTTGTGGATACTGAAGCATTCCTGAATCCCTGGGGTAAAATCCCACTTGATCATAGTATGATTCTTCATAATGTATTGTTGGATTCACTTTGCTAATAATGTGACAATTTTTATATCTATGTTCATCAATGATATTGGCCTATAATTTTCTCCTTTTGCTTTCAGTCTTCTGGGTTTTTTTTTTTATTTTATTTATTTTTTTTTTTTTGTCCACACTCATGACATATGAAAGATCCTGGTCCAGGAATCAAACTTGTGCAACAGCAGCAACCCAGGCTTCTGTAGTGACAACAACGGATCCTTAACCCACTGTACCACAAGGGAACTCCTGTAATTTTCTTTTTTTGAGGTGTCTTCATCTAGTTGTGCTATCAGAGTGATGGTGGCATCATAGAATTAGCTTGGGATTGTTCCTTCCTCTGCAATTTTTTGGAGGAGTTTCAGAAGGATAGGTGTTAACTCTTCTCTAAATGTTTGATAGAATGCTTGTGAAGCCATCTGCTCCTGGACTTGTTTTTTGGAAGTTTTTTAATCATAGTTTCAATTTCAGTGCTCATGATTTGTCTATTCATATTTCTATTTCTTCCTGGTTCAGTCTTGAAATGTTGTACCTTTGTAAGAATCTGTCCATTTCTTCTAGGTTGTCCATTTTATTGGCATATGGTTACTTGTAGTAGTCTCTTATGATCCCTTGTAAATCTGTGGTGTCAGTTGTAATGTCTTCTGTATCATTTCTATTTTTATTGACTTGAGGCTTCTTTTTTATGAGTCTGGATAAAGGTTTATCAATTTGCTTATATTTTCAAAGAACCAGCCTATTGCCTAACTCTTGATCCAATATGGCTGACAAATCTTGATTTGCCAGAGTTCCTGCTGTGGCACAGTGGGTTAAGAATCTGACTGGAGTGTCTTAGTTCACTGCAGATGTAGGGGTTTGATCCCTGGCCTGGCACAGTGGGTTAAAGGCTCAGATTCTATCCCTGGCCTGGGAACTTCCACATGCTCTGGGAACAGACATAAAAAAACAATAGAATCCTGACTTGAGAAGTTCCATCCAAGAAAACCTGAGAAAGTAGCCATAAACATAGTCACATCAGCCAAAATGGTACTATTCTGACATTTGTCATATAACAAATACACCTTGAAACAATGAGTGTTTTCTAAACTCAGCCTCTCACTAGGAATATAATATTTGCCTACTTTTGAGACAATATCCTTGAAAATGTCTGACAGATTTTTCACTTTGTTTCTCAGTAGTACCTACGGAAATGTCTACTAATCACTAGAAACTTCCATTCATTCATCCAACAAGTAATCCACAAGAATCTATATTTTTATCAGGCACTACCTGAACACCAGGGATATAACAGTGAAAAGGACAGGTCAATCCCTACCCTTATGTTGTCCACAGTCTAGTTTTCAAAAGCTTGACATGCAAAATGCAATCCATAAATATTAAAGTCTGGACATGCAAAGTGATGCAGAGCCTAGGACATTTACCTGCATAATTCACACCCTCAAAAGTCTGTCTGAAATTTCCAAATCAGGAACACCAAAGTAGAGCCAAGGGCTTAACTTGATAGGATAATTGGCCCAGCCCTCCTGCTTACACTGTCAACAAAGAGCTGCTCTTACCAATGCCACACAATTGCAGAGGCTAACAAAAATACCCAACATCTTCATTAATGCCAGAATTTTATCTTCACTCATGGTAAAGAGCAAACATTTTTAAATGTATTTGCAGAAATCCACCTGCCAGGTCCTAATGAACAATTGTTTATTTCAAAGATACTGAAATTTTCTCCAAGTTTAGTAATCCAATGGGCTTACCATAAGGAAATTAGAGATATAAAATACCTGCTAGACTGCTACCAATCTGTCTCCCCACCAGTGCCAAAAAGCAATAGAAGCACTGGGTCCCTCACGGCATTAAAGCAAGTACTCTGTTGCCTTGAGGTTTCTTTCTCTCTTCTTGTCATTCATATGCCACATGATATGTTTCTCCATTTTTATACAGAAGGACACATTAATCTAATAAATGTCTTCATTGATTGCACATTTTATGTCCTTCTTACCCTTAAATGATCTGCTATAATTTTTTAGATATCTATAAACCAAGTGAACTCTATCTCAATTCTATGAATTACTGGTTTTGCTCCTGTCACCATGTTATTTGCATTCTTCCTTTCACCTCCAGCTTTCTTTTCCAATTTGAGAACTTTAATGATGGCAATTTTAAAGGAGGATTAAGGACTAATGAATATATTGGTCAAAAAGATCATAGGGTGCTTGTTTGTGCAGTAAATTGAAAATAACATTTTCTTATGTTTCTTGTTTTCATCTAATGAAGGTATTCTAACTCAACGTAGCAGGTTATGTTGAATGCTTCTTGCTGAGTGTGCTGGCAGGGGCTGGGCTTATTCAAGTGATTCATGAGCTTCCTTAAATTCTAGCCTGAACATTGCTTAGGTGCAGGAGAATGGCTTTTATGAAGTGATGACATGGATCAGAATAGTCAGACTCATTCATTTACACTTAGCTGAGACAATTGAACTATGAGCTCCCATAACTGAGGCCTTTATTAAACACAATGAGCTAGCAATATTGTATATGATAAAAATATTAATAGTATGCCTTATTAGTACCTTATTATATCTTATTATGTAAGTTCTACTGGGATATTTGCCAAACACTGTTCCAAATATTTCACATTTATCAACTTATTTAATTCTCCCAAACACCCTATGGGGAAATATTATTTCAAAGTCCCAACTTTGCAGATGGAGAAACTGAGGCACATGGATATTTACCCATAAACACAGTTAATAAATGATGGAGCCTGGGTTTTGGAGCCAATAGCTACTTCAAATTTACTTCTCTCCTTCCCTTTCCTTACTCTGCTCTTTATTACATGCAATAACACTACCAGTTTCCCCTGTCCTCTAGCTTCTGAATAGGCTTGGTCAATGGGAGGCATTGATAGTAGAAAGAAAATTATAGGGAAAGAGTTAGGGAAAAGCCAGTCTTTCTTGGTCTCTCTCTCTCTTCTTCTCCCTTTTTCATGTAGTATTTCTGGAAGAAGCTGTCTTCTCCAAATACATGTAGACAGCTCTCCCTCCATAACTTATACAAGACAGCCTGGCTTCAAGATTCAGGTAACACCGCCTCTTCCTATTACCCATCTAGTCCTAGACGTGGGAACAGCTTCCTATTGCTATTAATTTTTGGTGGCCTCACATCTCATGTTTGATTTTTCAACAAGTCTATTACTCATCTAACCTATCCCTTATATTAAATTTCCTTTAGTAGAAATATCTAGAGTAGTTTCTGATTTCTTGTCAAGACCCTAACAGATAACACTCTTAACTCAGTCCAGCCCCAGAGTCTGTGCTTGAACACTATGCTATTTTTCCCTTCCAGAGAAGAGTTTCATTCATTCTGTAGAGAGTTTTCCAAAGCACCTAAAAGATGAATAATTCAACCTGGAAGCTGACTTCTTTAAATTATGATCCATCAAGAATAGCCCAGAACTATCCCCAGGGCCCCATGCTAGACTGTAAGCTCTATGAGGATAGCAATTGTTCATGTTTTGTTCATTGCTCTATCCCCTGCACACTATATAATGCTTGGCACATAGTAGGTGCACAGTACATGCTTGTTGAATCACCACCTGAAATTTACTTCATTTTCTTATGTAAATAAAATTAACAATTATGTCTGTCTCACTTATTCAGCATTACATATATAGATATAAGATTATACATTGTATGTATTAATAGCAAACATACATTAGGAATCAGACGTGTGAATTCAAATCCCAGCTCCATCATTCCCTAGCTACGTGAATTTGGGCATGTTGCTTAATTTCTCTGACCTGCTAAAATGAGGACAATGTTGGGATCATAGAATTGTTGTAAAACTTAAATGAGATAGTATATGTAAAATACCTAGTACAGGCCTGAAACATGGTAATTATTCATCAAATGGAAGCAGATGCTGCTATTACTCTTGTTGTGTTGTTACTATTGTTGCTGTTATTATTCATCCTTTTCCCTTTTTGAAATGAATGCTTGAGTTGGAACATTTCCTTGGGAAGCTGAGGCTATTTTTAAATGATTTTCTGCCTATAAGACCCTTTAGCCTCTGCTTTCTCCGTACCTCCCTGCTACACATGCTGAAGTTCTTTAAAACTAGAGATTTAAGCCCATCAAGTCCTTCAGCCTTACTACCAGAGGAGACAATGGAATTATTTTATCTATCCTAATACCACCCCAGTACTACCACACATTCCATGAGCCTCAACTTCCTGCTAGGTTTAGCTGGTATGTACAACTGGGATTCTGCCTGTTTCCAGACTGCACTCAGCTACTCAGGTGGCTCTAAAGCCTGAATCTCTGATTCCATGATTACTGTTACCTGATATGGACATGATTTTCATATTTTGCTTTCAATTCAAATGGACCTTAAAGAACCACAGAGCTGCCATATTTCTACATATAGAGTTTACCATTGTTTAGAAATTTTAGCTCTGCTAGTGAGCCTCCACATACCATCTAATCATATAAGACCTTCCTCCCCCTTGGAAATATATGCTTGTTAGGTCTTAACATGCTACTCTACTAGAGACATTATAATGTTAACTGCTAGCTCTCTCCTTTATAAACTATTGCTAAACTGATGTAGTTCCACAGTCCTGACTATGTCCTCTCTGGATTATTTTCCTCCCTCACTGGCCCTCTAAAGTCCTAGTGGATTTTTTAGCCCCATTTATAATGATTATAACAGTGTTTATCCCAGCAATATATGCAATTAGAGACATCCCACATATTTTGTAAATGAGAATACTGGACACTGAACCATTCAGCTAAGTCTACACATTTGGTCATTTTTCTGCATTCCTCTTCCCTTCATTCACTGAATAAATATTTATTGAACACCTTACGTGTGTACTCTACTAGGAACAGGAGATACAGTGGTGAATCAAATCTATAACCTCAAGGAGCTTACATTCTACTTTGTTGGGGCTCAACAAGAAAACTTCCCATGAGATTCTCAGGCCCTTTCATGTTCTTTTTAGGCTTCTAGAAAATTATTTCAAAAATAATATATCACTAATACACTGGCTTCTGCAATGATTCCCTTGTAAATAAAGTAATTTTTGTCTTTCCAATGACATCAGGAGTAAAACTGATGAACACACTTATCCATCCACACACCCACAAAACCCACGCTCACAAAGTTCTCAGTACTAAGGGAAAATAATTATTCTCATTTCACTGAAAACTATGTTCCAAAGTGTCAAAGCATCTATAAATTTGGTTCTATATAAGAATATAAGAACTAATGACCAAGTTAATTGGACTCGTCAAGACAGACATTTGGCAACATTGTATAAATTAGGAAAGTAAAATTACTGTGATTATCAGACCAGCCTTCAGATTAGCAGTCACCCTCTGATCGAGTTCACAATCTATTCCGAATGTCCAATCCAATCCCAGGTAACTAGAATGGCCGGAAAAAATTTCCAAGAGCAAAAGATCCCATTACTTACTTGTGTTTGCATCTTTCATTGTCAATAGGTAATTAATCACCAAGTTCCACCTCAATGCTACAGAAATTTTTTATAATAATTTATTATATGAATAACTAAAGAGAAAGAGTCTCCAAGACATAATATGCATAATGTGTGTTTTAATTGGAAGGCAATTTAGACGGTTATTTAGGCCACGTTCATGTGCAAGTTATTTCTAATGATGGAAAGTTGCTTTGGTGGAACTAATTACAATAAATTACCAATGGCAGTTGCAAAGATTAGGTGTACAGACAAAGTGATCAATAGACCAAAAGCCAAGCTTAGACATAGTTGCCAATGCTTTATATTAATTTCTTATGGAATTTAAAAAGTGGCCCCCTTTATCTTGTTCTGTGAGAGAATGAGCCCTCTAAGCCAAGTGCATTAGGAAGATCCCATCATTCAGAAAGCTGCCTTAAGATACAGATGATGCAACTACAAGGGCCTAATCTCTAAAATATACAAACAACTTACACAAATCAACAGCAAAAAAAGCCAACAACCCAATGGGAAAATGGGCAAAGGACCTGAATAGACATTTCTCCAAGGAAGATATACAGATGGCCAACAAGCACTTGAAACAATGCTCAACATCCCCGATTATTAGAGAAATGCAAATCAAAACTACCATGAGATACCACCTCACACCAGTCAGAATGGCCATCATTCATAAGTCCACGAATAATAAATGCTGGAGGGGGTATGGAGAAAAGGGAACCCTCCTGCACTGCTGGTGGGAATGTAAGCTGGTACAACCCCTATGGAGAACGATATGGAGGTACCTTAGAAATCTATACATAGAACTCCCATATGACCCAGCAATCCCACTCTTGGGCATATAACCAGACAAACCTCTACTTAAAAAAGACGCATGCACTCGCATGTTCATTGCAGCACTATTCACAATAGCCAAGACATGGAATCAACCCAAATGTCCACTAACAGATGAAGATGGATCAGGAAGATGTGGTATATATACACAATGGAATACTACTCGGCCATAAAAAAGAACAAAAGAATGCCATTTGCAGCAACATGGATGGAACTAGAGACTCTCATCCTGAGTGAAGTCAGTCAGAAAGAGAAAGACAAATACCATATGATATCACTTATATCTGGAATCTAATATATGTCACAAAGGAACCTTTCTACAGAAAAGAAAATCCTGGACTTGCAGAATAGATTTGTGGTTGCCAAGGGAGAAGGGGAGGGCATGGGAGGGACTGGGAGCTTGGGGTAAATAGATGCAGAATGTAGCATTCGGGATGGATTAGCAATGGGATCCTGCTGTGTAGCACTGGGACAACTGTCTAGTCACTTATGATGGAACACTTAATGTGAGAAAAAAGAATGTATACATGTATGTGTAACTGGGTCACCATGCTGTACAGTAGAAAATATATATATATATAAATAAATGATTAAAAAAAGATACAGATGTATCTGCCCCTAGATCCCCAGGAATGGGATTCTCTCCTGTCCCATAATGCAGTTTAATTCTCCAAAGAATTGGAGTGCTAAGGCCATGTTGAAATACCCCAAGTAAGCTTAACTTTTCTCAGAAATCAATTTTATCTTGGTTCAAGAGATCCTGGGCTTGATGGAAACCAGTTAGATGAAAATTTAATTTCATAAATTGTTCATTTATTCTCATATTCACTTTCAGTGAGAAAACAAGGCTATTTCCATATGACCACAAATCAAATACAACAGAAATATACTTAGAACCATGCAAAGTCTGTTTAAAAATGAGTCAGACAACTGGAGTCCTTGCTGTCCAAAATAATCTTGCTCAGGATGAAACTCTTTTTCTGCTTCAAACCTCATCACAAAAGCTCCCAGTTATGTGTACTGTAAAATATTGTAGGGTCAGTAGGACCTCCCACTTTTGCTTGGTATTTTGAAAGTATGGACATGCAAAACAGGTCATGCACAGAAATGTTAGTTCCCAGATTGTCAGCAAATGTACTGGGTATACAGTTTAAATTTTTATATTTCCTCAATTTAAGAACCGCAAGAGGCATAGCAAATAATTCAAATATCCTCCTATCCACCACTCTGTTTATGAAATAAAACATCACAGATACAAATGAAGCCACCCATGCAGTGCATCTCTTCCTCTTTCTAGTCCCTCCCTCTATAGAAGTAAACACTATCAGAAACTTGGTGTTTGCTATTTCTATGCATGTTTTATACTACTCTATAAAGAGTATACTCATGTATAACAAATAATATTGTTTTGTGTTTTATGGTGTCACACTATTTTTCCATAAATCCTATTCCTTTATGCAGTCAACATCGTGGTTTCTGAGATCCATCCATGTTGATGTGCATAGCTCTAATTGAATAATTTGTACTTCCGTATGGACTCCACTATATTCATATACTACAGGTTTACAATCTTTTCTCCATAGATGAACATTCTGATTGTTTCTACCTTTTTGCTATTACAAACAATGCTGCTGTGGGCAAGTTTCCTGACACTCACATTCAGGAGTTTCTCCAGTGTGTATACCTAGGCATAGAATTTTGGTACTGTACGGTATATAGATGTATGTCTCCAGCTTTACCAAATTGTTTTCCAGTTATTATACTACCACCAGCACTGCCCACCAGCAGCATAGAGGGTTTTAATTGCATATTTTTCAAAAGTTCTTTTTTTCCTCAGAAAGTTATTCCTTTGTTTCATCAACATTAGCTCTTAGTTCAGTTCTTATAATACTGAAAGAAGAATTTACAACATGGTCCCAGGACAGTCATTTAGATTAATTGGGATCCACTTAGGGACACAAATGGGTAATTACAAGCTCCTCCTTACCAGTCCAGCCAATCTCAGGACAAAATGGTGAAGCATGTAACATTCACCATTGGTAAGTTCTACCGCTCCCTCTGCACTTGCAGCTCCCAGTGATTTGATGTCTCTCGTTGAGTATAGCCATACCATTACCAGTCACAACTTCATGCTCCAGCCAGCTCCCACTCTTACCAAAGCTTGCCTGTCATTCTCGGACTCATTCATTTATTCATTCAGTTGTTCAACAAATATATACTGAGTGCTTGATATTTGCCAGATACTGTACAATGGAGTTTAAAATACAAGGGTCAGAGTGGACAAGATAGTACCTCTTCTGCCTTATGTTCCAACTCCCTTCTCTTTGTCAGAAAATCTGATCAAAGAAAGATAAGTAAGAAATGTAGTAGTAATTGAAAACCTGTATGTCTGTGGCTGAAAATAACACCATGTTCACTGTAGTATGTAACATACTTGTTCAGTAACATGGCCATCATCAGTGACCCAAAAGAAAATGAGTAGAAAGCAAGATGTCACTTATTGAGTACTAATATGTTTCAGGCACAAGGACGTTATCTCCTTTTAATTCCGTAACAGTACTCTGATATAAAGAGTATTATTATTTGCAACTAGCAACAAGGAAACTAAACTTCAGAGAAAATGAGTGACTTGCGCAGGGTCTGATAGTAAGAACCTGATCTAAGATTCAAATTCTGATCTCACCTCACTAGTCCAAAGCCTCTTATGGCTGATGGTAGGAATTTTAAATATCATGAACCAGACAAGGAAAACAGATTCCCATTCCTAGCCACTATATGCAGGCTAGACAGACAGGATGCAATTTGCTGATGTGATTTTTGCCAAGAAAACATCAAAGAAATCTTTAATCACTGTGAGTGAGTTGAGGTTCCATCACCCATTATAGATGGTGCCTCCCTCAGGACAAGGTCATGACGCACAAGTGTTGATTCACTGCCCAGTCTGGTTTCGTGTCATGAGAGCTAAGGATTATATCTTTGAGTTCGGGATTCTTCCAAAAGAAAATTTCTTTAACATCTCCTTATGAAGGGTAAAGGCAAAAGTGGAACTGGCTGTGAGGTCATAGTCTCTGAACCCTCTTTTCGATGCACAGTTCTCTGGACTCAGCAACTACAAGGAAAACTGGGTGAAAGAAATAATGACATTATGGAGTCAATCGCAAAGGATTAAAGAATAGCAGTGACAGCAACCTTGTTGCCACTGAGGGGAACCTGGAGGTCAGATTTCAGTTTGGATGTCACCTCTTCAAGGAAGACTTCTCTTACCACTCAAGCCCAGGTTTGTTGACCATCTTGTGTGCTTCCACAGAATCCTATGCTTCCCCAACCATAACACTGACCCCCACTGAATTGTAACTGCTCAGTTATCTGCCTGTCTCTCCCATCAAACTGAGAGATCCATAAGAGAAGGGACCATACTTATCTTTTCACTCTCATATTTGCAGTGCCTAACACAGTGGTTGGTACAAAATAGGTACTTGATGAATGTTTGTTCAATAAATTAATGGGTGTACAAATTAAATTAATGCTGAAAAATTCATCTCCTTTCTTAGAGAAAGAGATCTATAAGTGGTCTGACTAATGCATTATAAGAAGCTGGAAAACAGGACCCCATAGACCCACAATACATCCAAAACACTTGATTAGCACTTGCTCTGTGCCAGGCACTATTCTAAGTGATTTTGTATTTATTGGTTCATTTAACTGTCACAACAATTCTATGAGTTTGGTGCTATATTCACCCCTACTTAACAACTGAGGAAACTAAGACATAGAGAGTTTCAATATTCAACCCAAAGTCATCAGCTGGGAAGTATTGGAAATGGAATTTGTACCCAAACAGCATGGATCCAATGTCTATGTTCTTAGTCATTTGGGTAAACCAGGAAAGTCTTTCTTGATTTTTGTCCCAAGATAAAGTGCTGATAATGCAAGAGCTACTGTATTTTCCTATGTCTAGGAACCAAAATCCCTATTAGACTAGACTATGTACTCCTTGAAAAACTTAATCCTATCTCATGGATCCTAGCCCTAATATATTTTAGTTGTTCTGAAAAAGTATCATGTTAATTTTACAAGAAGACATGTAGTTGAATCATACTATCATTGTACCTTGGGTAAATTATTTTAGATTAGGGTCTGGCACTAGGAAGATCTAGGTTTGAATACCAGCTCTAACATTTACTAACAAAGAGATATTCAACTAATACCCAAACTCTCTAAATCTCAGTTTCTCATCTCTAAAGAGATACTATCTATCTCAAAGGATGTTCTGAGCACGAAATGTGATAAACTATGTATAATGCTTAGTTCAGTGCCTGGCACAGAGGAGATGTTCGACAAATGTTAGTGTTATCTGTGGCATTCATTTTCTTCCTCTGAAAACCTGGAATCTTATTACATATCTCCTGGGATTGTTGTGAGGACTAAAGGTGATCGAGAGAGTATTCCTAGAAACAGGCTATCTTATGCCATTGCCTCCCTCTTTACTGCATTTTTTCTTCCTTCACTGGGAATGCAGCTATAGACTGAACACTATACTAAAACTACTCTTTAAAAGGTCACTATAACTTCCAAAATGTCAATTCTAATGTTCTTTTCTCAAGTTTCATCCTACTTGCCCTGTCTGCTACATTTTTTTTTCATTATTGACCGTTCCTCTTAGATTTCTCCCCTCTCGTTCACTATAAAATTACACTCTGTTGCTGCTGCTGCTGTTGCTTTGTAGAGAGATATCTCTTATACTAGAAGCTCTTCTCTGTCAACCCCTTTAACAGATACTTGCCAATGTTCTAGTCCCAGCATGATCCACTGCCCACTGAGCCCACTTTTGCTAGGCAATCACATCTACTCCTATAGCTACAAGAACTCATTCTGTGTGGATGAGCCCAAAATTTATGACTCTGACCTTAACTTCAACTGAGCTTGAGTCCTTAATCCCTATTTCTTGCTGGATATCAAACTTTGTAATCTCTCTTCCTCCTTAAACCAGTACTTCCTCCTATGTTTCTTGTTTTCAATTAATTGTCTGACTACCCTCCTAAAGCTATTAGAGCTTGAAACCCTAGCAATATCTTTCATTTGTAGCCCTTATTAATTCTTATCCAAACTAGATTAGTAATTATCACATAAGCCTCACTGATACCATCCTCAAACTGCTCTACTCCATCCTTTAGCTGGCCCCAGTTTCATAGACCTAATAAAGCCATCCCCAGGTCTAGGAGAATGCATGGACACAACAGTGACAAATTTAATATTTCGAACATCTTAACCCAGCAATCTTGCCTTCTAAGTCCTTTACGAGTTCAATCCCATTCTAAACTTACCAATATTATTCTCCTTAGCATTTCCCAAAGCTGACCTAATTTTACTACAGAATTTCATATGTTTAAGTTATCCTCTTTGCTTAGACTGTCCTGCACAAAACCCCCTTCCTTCAAAGACACCTATGTTTCAAAAGCACTCTCATCATTTAAGCTTCCCTAAAATTCTACCTCAACTACATAGCTGTCTTAAAAGGCCTCACTGAAAATTCTCTTTCCTATCTAATCCAAAAATATCTATTTTCTACCTTTGTTAGAGCTTTCCATAGTCCAACTTATAATTATTTGGATCTAGATTTTGCTCACGGACTGGATTATAAACTCTTAGAGAATAAGGAAAATACTACATGTTTTTAATCTATAAATTTCCTATAGAATCAAACATAGGCCTTTATATGTGGTATTAACTCAGGAAGAGTAGTGTATTTATGTACAGGTTATACTGGAACTGGGCCTCATATACTCTGAACCTCCACGATCTCTGCAGTCCTTCCCATCAAGGAAATCCATGGAGCCCAATATGTTCTCTGGGTGGGTGGACTTCTGAAGCCTACCTACCTGAGCTCCAGAACCATCCAGCCTAGTGAAAGGCCTTGTCAAGGGACTGAACCCGTAACCCCCTTCCTTACTATTAGCAGCCTGTAACTAGTAAGTCAGTCAGCTACATCATTTGACAATTTGTAGAAGCCATCAGTTGAGATAATCTCACCATTCCAAGGGCCTAGCTCACTGCAACCTTAGACACATATACTAAGAAGTCTGTATGCTAGGAGTTCCCACTTTGGCTCAGTGGGTTACAAATTCAGCTAGTATCCGTGAGGATGTGGGTTCGATCCCTGGCCCCATTCAGTGGGTTAAGTATTGGGCACTGGTATAGGTCACATATACAGCTCAGATCCTGTGTTGCTGTGGCTGCGGCATAGGCTGGCAGCTGCAGCTCCAATTTGACCCCTAGCCTGGGACTTCCATATGCCACAGGTGTGGCTCTAAAAAGCAAATATTGGGCAGCCTGTCATCATGGGTTTATTATCATTAATTCACCCATCAAATTTAAATTGATACCATTATGGTAAGCATTAATAATTCCCAGCATAATAATAGTAATAACAGCAGGTAGTTTTTCAAAACTATTACCCATGTCTCAATAACATCCTGAATGTTGTGATTAAAGCAGTCTCCTGAGTAGAGATGGAAATATCCTTATAATAATAGTTTATAATAATAATAGTTTAAAATTTTAGCTTGAAGTTGGCTGTGTGTGTCTTTTCTTTTTTGAGTCTCTGGGTAACACCATTTATGGAATCTCATTTTTCAAAAGTACTGGCATGAGCTCATCTAACCTGATGATGCTGTAGTCATAGAGTGGCTACAGTCTAAGCAGCTTCCAAAAATCATAGAGCCCCAGAAATGTCATTGGCCCAAAAATACTAAACAAAGACATATGGCAATGCCTTACCTGTTAAAAGAGTCTGCTCTATACCAACAGACCATTTAGAAAAAACACTGAAGTTTAGCACATAAAAATAATACATTTAGAGTCTACCAGAAGTGGGTTTGAAACCTTGGCTTGGCCACTTCTGTTTGGCAAGTCACTTAATACCCCTTGTCCTAAGCTTCTTGTAAGATAGAGCTAGTACACCAATCTCATCTAGTTGGTATGTGTGTTGTGGGGTATGTGACATAATATTCATAAATCTGACACACAAGAAGCACTCACTGCATGGTAGTTAGTACTCTCATTTTGAGTTGGTGTTTTGTATAAATAATTCCAAAGTTGTGAACTCTGATCACATGGAACAGTTCATACAGCCATGGTTTTATTCAAGAAACTTTTTCTCCTGAGCCAGTCCCAAGAGTCCTTGTCCCTCTGGAGCTCACAGTGTAGAGGGCCTCAGTGAGAGGTGTCTCCTGTGTGCTGTAATAAATGCCATGATGGTGCACCATAGTACAGTAAAGCTTAGAGAAGGCTTCTTGGAGGAAATGGGGTCTAAGTTTAGAGTACCTATTTCCAAGGTGGAGAAAAGGAAAAAAAAAAAAAAGAGAGAGAGAGAGAGAAAGAGGCTTTTGCCAGAGGAGACCCAAGAGCAAAGATTAGCTGGTTTTTCTATTGTAACAAACTGGACTCCCAATCTCACTGTCTTATGATTCCCTTAGAGAGAGAATAGCTGGATCAGGGGAAACCTATCCTGCTCCTGAAAGAATAACTTGGACCATTCGCCCTTCTGATAGAATCGGAGAGATTGTGGCATTATCTTTGTGTAATTAGCATAGCAAATTATTTACATAGGGTTCTCAAAGACCTTCAAGATGCCAATGAACATAGAAATTAATGGGGAAAAAAGACAAAGACACTTTAGCTATAAGAAATTTTCAACTTATTAAAAATTAGTTTTAAGAGAGTTTAAGATATATGGAGATCTGGGCTGCCTGGGGAGATTACTATGTGGGTCTGAATCAGGGGAATAACCTTTGATAGCTGTTGTCTAGATGAAAGGGTTTTTTCAATTTATGTGCAGAGGTTACAGGTGTGCTGAGATACTGACCATCTCCAACATTCAGCAGACCAGGAGGAGCCTAAGGCAGCCAAAGCCCTGGACTTTTCAACTCTGGCGATGAGAAATACTTTCCTTTTAGTCCATGTGAAAATGATACCACTCTGTGTGCCATGACAAAAAAAATAGTGGAGAAACATTGCTATGGAGTTCCTTCTCTAAAGGAACTTCTCAAAAGAAATGCCAGCTTGAATTATATTGGTGCTAGAGCTATGGGCGTTACTGTTGTCATCTTCATCATCACCATCACCACCAGCAGTATTTCTATTATTAAAATAAAAGGATTCTCTATTCGGAAAGAGTCACTTGGCTTCTCCCAAATCTCTTACTCTGCTCCTAGTGTAGCGTGATAACCAGAATGAATGGCAGGGGATTATGATTTATAAGATAGAGAAGACAGTAAATCTTAATCAGAAGTCATTAGGACTGTAACTAATTCCATAAAATGAGCATTTGTTTAAAGTGGGTATTTGTCTGCCACCATGTGAAGAAGCGCTGTGCATGTATGTGGAGGCATCATGGAGCAGTAGACTCTCTTCACACATGAGCAAACATTCTGTCTGGAAAGAGAATGATGGAAACAGAGGCAAGAAATCATGAAAGCCCTTTTCACTGTCCTTTCTTTCCTACTTAAACAAAACAAAAACCAACCAATCAATCTTTCTACAAATCACAGTTTGAGCCTTTTTCCCTCCTAAAGCTGATTTCCAGGGCCATTTGGGGAATATTTCAGCCTCACCAAGTTACTCTGGATTTGCAGCTCTGCTGTCAGTCCAGGGCAGACTCCCAGCAGAAGCCTCCTAATTGGCTGTCAGTGAGTCACTTTTATGCACAGACTTTTCCTTAAAACCTTTTCCACTCCAGTAACACAGCCTCTCTACAGCAGTCCCAAAACACGTTGGAAGTGGGAGTGGGAGTAGGAAGGTTGGAAACCACACTGAACTGGTGCTCCAACAGTTGTGAATAGTCCCAAAATGTTTTCACTGTGAACGTGCTTCAGTCATGTTAACACAGTCAAAACAGTTTGACAAGTTTCTGTTTGGCTCTGGTCTTGGCTACTGTGTTCATGACCTGATTAGCTAGTGCCTAGAAGGGATAGACAAGAGTGGCAAATCCACCAAGACAGCTCTTTGCAAAGGGAATTTATGGCTGTGTAATACAGTGATTAACCCTAAGCACCCACAAGCTGTTACCCAGAACACAACTTCAGAGCCAAGGAAAGCAGAAGAATGAAGTCAAATATTCTCTGCATGTAAATGTGTCCACCCTCCAAACATACCTGCTTATCTTTGAACATGAGTTCATTGTTCTCATTTGGAATTTGGAGCAGAATTTGAAACTTGGCTCTGTCATCTAAGAGCTGTGTGATTCTGAGTAAAGTGTCCAACCTCTCTGAGTCTCAAATTTTTATCTGTAAAGATCTGACCACTGTTTCCCACCTACCAGGATTATTGTGTTTACATGTGAAAACAACACAGTAGGCAATCAATACTTGTTGATTTCCTTCCTTTCCTTGACTAAAATGTTTGAATTAGGACTTGGTGCCGTTACTAGCACAAGACATGAAATACAGAGAAGGCACCTGAGGCCCAAACTACATGTCCTATGCAGTATGCCAGAACTATACCCCAAATCTTAAAAGTTCTCTCTACCAACTAGCCAATACCATTTTCCCCAGCAGGATACAATCTGCCACCATACCCTTCATCCATAGGAAGTTACCTCCAGGACTTAATATTCTTTTTGGCTGCTCTTGGGCATTGAACTCTGAAGCTGAGATATCTGATCAGAATTATTTTAATATCTTTGCACATGCAGCACTTAGCCTTCTTAAAGGTCTTCCCTCTGCTGCTACTGACTAAATGACCCCCTGGCACGTAAGTGCCGACAAATGCCCTTGCTCTTGAAATATCGCAGACTTTCAAATCGTATTGCCTGGAGAGATAGACTGCTGAGAAAGAAATAGAGTATGACACAAAATTAAATCGAGCCCATATTTTCTCATTATTTAAGGTCGAGATGCCAGTAAACCATGAGACTGAGTTGAGCCCCTCTTCTTTCTCCTAACCCTGCTTTTATCTCATCTAAATACTTACCTTATTGAATTGTTATTAACCCATGAGATCCTTTGGGTCAAGAACTATGTCTTGAACTTTGTATAAACTCAGCAAATTACATAATGCCTGGCACGGGATAGGTGCTCAGCTAATATTTATTGAGAGCATAAATGAATAAAAGAGCAAATTTGGGCAAAACAATTTATAAGTGCTTTCAGCAAGACCTTCAAGAGCTTCATAGCCTCATCCTCCACTTCCCAATCCTTTGCTCAAATGTACAGAATCAAATATGTGGAAATAAAGCTTTCCCCGCCATGAAAAAAAAAAAACTAATTATGACAAGAGTCCTAATATGCCAACTGTACTTACTGATCTCCAGCTAAATACACAGGCCACATTTAACATCAGGGAAAAGAGAAAAGAAATACCTAAAACCTATATACATGGCACACCTTAGTATGTGCCATTTTACCTTTATGGCCCCCTCTCTCACTGTTCTTCAGCCAAAATATAATTGCAAACATGCTATTCTTCTCTAGGTCTGGTTTACCATGTCCATCCCACTAAGAATGACCCTCCCCAAACAATGAACCTATAAATCTACAATTGATTGGCACTACCTTGGATCTGACAGATCTCCAATAGGAAGGCTATCAACATAGGACTATTGAAAACTTTAAATGAGATGCTGTATACAAGGCATCCAGCACAGTGCTTGGCACATGATAAGTGCTTGATACATATGAGCTAGGTAGCTAATTTCCTGCTCCTCTGAGTCAGAAGGCATCAAGCAGTTTTAACCCTTCAACTCACTCTTCTGTGCATCTTCAAAGAAAGACCCCAAACAGAGTCATACACATTTCTTTCTACTTGGTTCTTTTTTGCTATTATTCCAATTCGAAAAAGGTTATTAGACAAACCACAACTCTATAAAAATGCCAATTCATCCACTTTTGTCCAGTCTCTCCAAAGACCCCTCCTTTTTTAACCAAAGATTTATTTTCTTTTGAAGAGTTCATTTCCCTTCCTACCAGGGACTTTGCAGTTTTCAACAATCTATTATAATTTCACCTGTTTTAAATGGTGCCAGAATTCCATTTTTTCTTAAAAATGTTTAAAAATCATATTGAAACAAAGCAGTTTATTTTAACAAAGCTATATGCGCTAATTGTTCCCTTGTATACCATGTGCTTACTCCATCTTACCATACCTACTCCACCTGAATTCTTAATGAAGCTCTCGCTGCCAATACTAATTTGCACTTGTTTTCCCTTCTCTTGCCCTCTGCTGGTGCTTGCTATACAATTCCCACAACTTAGCCCTTGATTCCAATTTCAGTTTCTTTGAGATGTCTGCAGTTTCCTCAAATTAGGTAGATACTCGTTTTTCTTCTACTTCTTTTGAATTTCCACTAACATATTGCTTTAGGATAGTTCTTGGCACCAAATAGGAGTTTATTACACCCTGTTGAATGTACACATATTCTTAAGGTTGGGGAATGATCCTTGAAATGGGTGGGGCTCAGGTAAGGATGTCTCCATTCTTCTTGTAGTTTTATCTCCACTATAGCTACTTCTTTCACATATGGTGACTTTGAGCCCAAAGAAATATGCTTAATACTGTTCTATCAGGCCAACACAGATCTGGGAAAACATGGCTTTCTTATATGATTTTCTTTCCAATACGGAAATTCAGCAAGAAAGTAGAAGATACAGACACTCTATCCTTGTGATTTTTCTTATTCTCTTGGCTTCAAAAGACAGCTTTTCATCAGCTAAATAAATACTCTCTAATATAGCCATCACCTGGCTACATGAAAATGGGGAAATCTGCTGCCATAATGGGGGGGGGGGCATTTTTATTTAGCTTGGAAAAATAACTTAGGAGTTCACATTGTGGCTCAGCAGGTTAGGGACCTGACCTTGTCTCTGTGAGGATACAGGCTTGATCCCTGGCCTCACTCAGTGGGTTGAAGATCGGACATTGTTGGAGTTCCCGTCATGGCTCAGTGGTTAACGAATCCGACTAGGAACCAGGAGGTTGTGGGTTCGATCCCTGGCCTTGCTCGGTGGGTTGGGGATCCCGTGTTGCTGTGAGCTGTGGTGTAGGTCGCAGACGCGGCTTGGATCCCGCATTGCTGTGGCTCTGGCGTGGGCCAGTGGCTACAGCTCCGATTTGACCCCTAGCCTGGGAACTTCCATATGCCGTGGGAGCAGCCCCAGAAATGGCAAAAAGACAAAAAAAAAAAAAAAAAGATTGGACATTGTTGCAAGCTATGGTGCAGGTTAAATATGCGGCTCAGATGCAATGTTGCTGTGGCTGTGGCATAGGTCTCAACTGCAGCTCTGATTTGACCCTTGGCCTGGGAACTTCCATTTACTGTAGGAGCAGCTGCAGAAAAGAAAAAGAAACTTAAGAGCCAAGGAAATACAGTTGGACCATGAAGGTAAACAAATGCACCTATACTGAATGAAGAAAGAAAAAAAAAAAAACACCACTTTAAAGATTAGAAAGTACCATTAAGAATTAGGCCAGCGCTGGATACCATTTTATATTTGAACTAAGGGGAAAGGACTATTTAATAAGGGCATTTGTTTCTCCCTGTGTGATGCTCCTACATACTATCAGAGCTTACTAAAGAATGGGGAATACCACAAATGAGTGCCTCCTGACAGACTATGTTCTAGAAGTTTTGGGGGAAATCTCATGATGCATTTATTCTAAAATAAAACTGCTGTGGTAAGGCAAAGAGGCTCCAAGGAATTTTGAAAACTGCTTAGTGAAGGAGGGGGTAAAAGGAAAAAAAATACACATCATATCATTTAAAATTCACAATAACTCTATGAGATGGGAACTATTATTACCTCCATTTTGGAGATGAGAAAACAGAAATTAAGAAAATCATAGATGACTAGAATTATAAGAAAATTTAACATAATTTAAATTTTCCTATTCATTTATAAATGCACAAAAGATCAGAAGGGATGATGTTTTTAATAAAATTACACAGCTGCTAAGTAGCAGGGTCATGACCTGAACCTTTCTGCCTCAATCTGGTGGTCTATCCACTATTCAAGCTCTCTTCTACTCTAGCTCAAATCTAACCGCTTCCACCTTACACATGTCCCTTTACTCTTATCTCTAATTTGTTTGCAGAATGTGATTTAATATTTTTATCTTGTGTTCATCCATTTTTTTCAAATAGTATATACTGAGTGTCAGAACTATTCTAGGCACCAGGCCCTAGAAGAGAGAATAAAATAGAGAAAAGAAAATTGTAATTCTGTTGGCATTTAAAGTCTAGTGAACAACACAGACATTAAATAAATTATCATCAAATAGATAACTACCAACTATGACTGCAATTAAGGAGTACTACAGACTATGTAAGTATATAACAGGGGAAATAATACGATTTGACTAGGGTGTGCTCAGGAAGGGTTTTTCAGAGAAAATTATTAGGCAGAGATCAGAAATATAAGTAGAACTTAATCAGCATCCAGTATTACCACTTTGAGGCCTAATGTGGTTTCTTGTTTGTTTTTTTTTTTCTCTTTTTAGGCAGCATATGGAGGTTCCCAGGATAGGGGTTCAATCGGAGCTACAGCTGCTGGCCTTGGCCACAGCCACAACAATGCAGGATCCAAGCCGAATCTGCGACCTACGCCAGAACTCACAGCAACACCGGATCCATAACCCATTGAGCAAGGCCAGGAATTGAACCCACGTCCTCATAGATAATAATTGGGTTTGTTAACTGCTGAGCCGTGATGGGAACTCCCTGAATCCTGATGTGTTCAATGGTTTTATTCATTCAATAAAATTTAGTGTTTCTCCAATTACCTATACAGCATAAATCATTTCACTTTCAACCATCTAATATAGAATCAGGAACAATCAGATGCTTCAGAAAAATGTTCTGATGGTAATTATGGAAAAAAGGCAAAGTCAGTCTCAAAGAGCACAGGAGATTATTCAAACATTGATTAGATACTTCACCTAAAGATTTGTTGGCAAAAAGTTTAAAACTTCCTTTAAAGTAAGGACATGAACAAAAACACTAAAACGCCCCTTCAAAAATCCCAAGTGAAAGAATCAAACAAGTCTGCCTAATTGGATTATCCATAATCTCAGTTCCCTTACTATGGATTTCTGCCAATTGTATCACAGTGCTAATTTAAATTTATAATAGTTAGCCATTCAGGTGAAGATAGGATAAGATCATTTTAACAACAGACAGCTAAATAGAGAATGCAAGAGGAATTTACCCACATGTTTGAGGGGCATATATTAAGTTGAGATAAACCCTCCTCATTCAAAAATGAATTAAATGGACTTGAAACCAACACCAAGGTCAATGAAATTCTGGTGCAGCACAAAAGAGGAAAACAGTGAAGCAAGTGGTGGAAGAGGAGCACACTTTTGAAAAAGATTTACTATAGAAAACATAAGATAATTCAAAATAGCATATACTTTGTACAGAATAAAGTTCAAGGAAATTAGTTTAAATTTCACTCTTATTGCAAACAGATTAAAGGACAAAAAAATTAGATTTCAAAAAGAAATGGTTCATCCAAAGAACATAAGGAAGCAAATAATCCTACAACAATTTTTAATGGTATTATAAGATTTTGCTTTGGCATTTAAAAAAGAATCTACTTGAAAAATCTACCTAGAATTCCCATTGTGGTTTAATAGGTTAAGGATCTGATGGGTCTGACACCTGGCCTTGCTCAGTGGATTAAGGATCTGACATTTCCACAAGCTGAAACATAGATAGCAGATGAAACTCATATCCAGTGTTACTGTAGCTGTGGTGTAGACCTCAGCTGTAGCTCTAACTCAACCCCTAGCCTGGGAACTTCTATATGGCACAGGTGTGGCTATAAAAAATAAATAAATAAAATAAAAATTAAGAAGAAACTACTCATGAACATCATTTTGTTACTCCTATAGACCCACTCAAAGAAAAAAAATCTAAAGCTAAATTAAGATACTTTCCTGACTAGCAAGAAAATATACAAATATATATACCAGTTGGGCAAACAGTAACAATAGCTGTGAAATCATTGTCAGTGGATTAAATATTACAAAACTGATAAGAAATTTCACTTTCTTTTGGCAAACACAGTGAAATAATTATTGCCATTAAGATTTTCCTGGGGTTTGAGGTGAGAAGACCAATATTTTAAAGGTAAAATGTTTCAGGAGAGTTTTGCACAAATAAACTGGTCAAGAATTCAATTTTATGGTGACAAGATACAGATTAAGTATTGATTTAACTTTAGCACCCTTTATCCCACCCAGATAATGGTCTTTTTGTTCTTTGTACCTGATTTGTAAATATTGTTTTGCTAGTCCTTATCTTTACAACAAAGAATGACATATGGTCCAGATCTTGGCATTTTTTCTTTTTTTATTAGAGTATAGTTTATTCACAGTGTTGTGTCATTTTCCGCTGTACAGCAGTGACCCAGCCATATATATATATATATACATATATGTGTATATATATATATATATATATATATATATATATGCTCTGTTTTCTCATACTGTCTTGCATTATGTTCTACCCCAAGAGATCAGATATAGTTCCCTGTGCTATTTAGTACAACCTCATTGCTTATCCATTCTAAATATAATAGTTTGCACCTAATGACCCCAAACTTACCATCCATCCCACTCCCTCTCCCCTGGCAACCACAGGTCTGCTTTCCATGTCCATGATATGTTTCTGTTTTGTAGATAGGATCATTTCTGACATATTTTAGATTCTACATATAAGTGATGTCATATGGTATTTGTCTTTCTCTTTCTGACTTACTTCTCTCAATAAGAGAGTCTCTAGTTCCATCCATGTTGCTGCAAATGCCATTTTTTTTTTGGCAGTGCCCACGGCATGCAGAAGTTCTGGGGCCAGGGATCAAACCCATGCCACAACAATGAACTAAGCCATAGCAATGACAACACCAGATCTTCAGCCCACTGAGCCACTGGGGAACTCCTGCTCTTTGCATTCTTAAAAACTCTTTTGCCACAATTTTATAAAAAAGAGGAGAGATATAAGAAAGCTGACACACAAAAATGCAAATACTCCTTAAACATTTGAAACATAACACACATTAAAACCATATCATTACACCATTTTTCACTTATCAAATTGGTTAAAATCCAAAAGTTTAGTAATATCTTTCTGTGGGTGGGACTATTGGAAATCAGGCACTCTCATATATGCTTGATGGGAATGCAAGATGATACATCTCTTATAGAGGGAAATTTGGCAATATTTAGTTAATTATACACACATTTACTCTTTGACCCAGCAAAATCTCATCTAGGGGTCTATCCCAAAGATAAATTGTCAAAAATCTAAAATAATATATGTTGAAGTCTCTCCAATGCAGGACTGCTTATAGTAGCAAAAGACTGGAAACCCCTAAAATGCATATTCATAAGGAACTATTTTAATAAAGTGAGACATCCACACAATGGAGTACCTTGCAGCTATAAGAAAGGAATGAAGCAAAGCTTCTTATACTACTATGAGGTGATCTCCGGAATATATTGATTTTTTTTAAAAAATGTGGAATACAGAATTGTGTTAAATCATGTTACATCTACATAATAAAGTGAGGACATTATGAATTATGGATAACTATATCTACATTTTCTTATATTTTTAAAAAGAAACAATGGAAGGTTAAATCAAAAACTATTTAAGGGTTATCTACAACAAGGAGAAAGGGAAGAGAATGAAAGAAAAAGGGACAGAACCTAAACTTAATGTACATTGTTTTTATTTTTACTTTGGAGCAATCTAAATGTTTTACATAACTATAAAACAAAATTAAGGTTATTTATTTATTTGTTTTTTCTTTTGCTTTTTAGGGCCGCACCCACAGCATATGGAGGTTCCCAGGTTAGGGGTCAAATTGGAGCTGCAGCTGCCGGCCTACAACACAGCCACAGCAATGCAAAATTAAGTTTAAAAAGCAATTGTTAAAAAATGAAAATAGGAGTTCCTGTCGTGGCGCAGTGGTTAATGAATCCGACTAGGAACCATGAGGTTCGGGTTCGGTCCCTGCCCTTGCCCAGTGGGTTAACGATTCGGCGTTGCCATGAGCTGTGGTGTAGGTCACAGACCTGGCTCGGATACCACCTTGCTGTGGCTCTGGCGTAGGCTAGAGGCTACAGCTCTGATTCGACCCCTAGCCTGGGAACCTCCATATGCCGCGGGAGCGGCCCAAGAAATAGCAAAAAGACAAAAAAAAAAAAAAAAAAAAAAAAAAAGAAAGAAAAAAAGAAAGAAAGAAAAAGAAAAGAAAATGAAACAAACTTAATTATCAAATTGGTGGCATAAATACAAAAATAATTATTTCAGGGGACTTTAAAACACAGTACAGATGGTCTGACTTACAATGGTTTGACTTAATGATTTTTCAGCTTTTTGGTGGTGCAAAAGCAGCATGCATTCAGTAGAAACTGAATTTCAAATTTTGAATTTGGATCTTTTCCCAGGCTAGCAATATGCAATATGATACTTTCTCGTGATGCTGGACCAGCTGCATCTCCAAGTCAGCCATGTGATCACAAGGGTAAACAACCAATACACTGACAACCATTCTTGTACCCAGACACCCAGTCCGTTTTTCACTTTCAGTACAGTATTCAATAAATTACATGAAATATTTCAACACTTTATTATAAAACAGGCTTTGTGTGAAATTATTTTGCCCAATTGTAAGCTAATAGAAGTGTCAAGCAAATTAAAGTTAGGTTAAGCTAGGCTATGATGGTCGGTGGGTTAGGTATATTAAATGCATGTTCAGCTTATGATATTTTCAACTTATGATGGGTTTATCAGGATGTAATCCTATCATAAGTCAGGGAAGATCTGCAGTTTGACTGTCCACTCCTAGTGAGATGAACTCTAAGGACAAAAAAAAATTTTTTTTTTTTTTTGTTGTTGTTGTTGTTGTTATTGTTGCTATTTCTTGGGCTGCTCCCGCGGCATATGGAGGTTCCCAGGCTAAGGGTTGAATCGGAGCTGTAGCCACCGGCCTACGCCAGAGCCACAGCAACGCGGGATCCGAGCCGCATCTGCAACCTACACCACAGCTCACGGCAACGCCGGATCATTAACCCACTGAGCAAGGGCAGGGACCGAACCCGCAACCTCATGGTTCCTAGTCGGATTCATTAACCACTGCGCCACGACGGGAACTCCCCAAAAAAAATTTTAATCTGCAGAGTATTCTCAAATTGCTCTCAGTAATCACATTATTAATAATATCGATTGCTTTCAATAATCATTTTATTAGTAATATATTTATATTGATTTGAAATTATATATACCAAAGAAGAAATTATATTAGTGTAATAAGGACCCAAGATTTTCAGATAAGATTAAAAGAAATTAAGTAAAATTCATAAATTTGAGTTGAAAATATGAGAGTAAAATCACAATATATTTTTCTAGCTCGGTCTACTGAAAAGTTTTAAAAGATAATGGCTATGTTCTGAGTACTGGAAATATAACAGCAGACAAGATAGGATGCCCCCGCAATGCCCAGAACAGAGTCCAGTGAGGACGAATAAAAATGCACATACATTTTAGCAGTTCAGTAGGTGGCATTCAGGAGGGTGGATAAGTACCTTGATAAGCAGAGTTTCACTATAATGCAGGGTAAATGGAAATGGAAAAAGAAGAATTAAAGATGCTCTATATAGAGGATGGAAAACATGGAGACAATTTCTACACCTAAAGAAGAAATGAAACAAGTGGAAAAAAAGCAAGAGGCAAAAATATAATCTTGAGATGGACAAAGACCCAAGCCAGCAGATGTTTTTCCAATAGATACCAGACTAAAATGACTTTCATGAAACTAATTCCTAAACATATCCAAATGATTATTTTACCTCCACAAATAAAGAAAGGATCTCATACAGATAGAATTTTTTAGGAGTTCCCGTCGTGGCGCAGTGGTTAACGAATCCGACTAGGAACCATGAGGTTGCGGGTTCGGTCCCTGCCCTTGCTCAGTGGGTTAATGATCCGGCGTTGCCGTGAGCTGTGGTGTAGGTTGCAGATGCGGCTCGGATCCCGCGTTGCTGTGGCTCTGGCGTAGGCCGGTGGCTACAGCTCCGATTCGACCCCTAGCCTGGGAACCTCCATATGCCGCGGGAGCAGCCCAAGAAATAGCAACAACAACAACAACAACAAAAAGACAAAGAATTTTTTAAAGTTGTTTATTTACGAAGAAAAGAAATCAGCTTTCTCCCTTGCAAAACAGACAGGCTATAAATAGACTACACTTTTAATATAATACAGATGTTTAATAACTGATTCAGAAATAGTTAAAGAATAAACAAAGGTGACTCAAGCAAACACAAACAAAATGAAATCAAACTTATCAATATCAACATCCAGGGCAAAGAATAGAATCCAAGGCAAGAACCATCAAAGAAGACAAGGTAAGTCAATATTTATTGACAATAGTTTCACGACTCAAATCCTTATTGTGAACTTTATCCTTAATATTTTAAATACTATGAGACTGAAATAAGTAAACAATGATTAAAATATAATCTAGATCTTATTTTTACTGATAACCAAAAATATTTTTTAAATTATCAAAAAAAAAGTGTAAGCACCTCTAAGAATAAAAGCACAAATTCTTATTGAAAAATACAAAAAAAAAAAATCGTAGAGGTGCAAATCATTTTCCAGGATGAAAAGACCTTATATTAAAAACATATTCAGGAGTTCCTGTTGTGGCTCAGTGGTTAACGAATCCGACTGGGAACCATGAGTTTGCGAGTTCGATCCCTAGCCTTGCTCAGTGGGTTAAGGATCTGGCGTTGCTGTGAACTGTGGTGTAGGCTGCAGACGCAGCTGGGATCCCGCGTTGCTGTCACTCTGGCGTAGGCCGGTGGCTATGGCTCCAATTCGACCCCTAGCCTGGGAACCTCCATATGCCGCGGGAGAGGCCCTAGAAAAGGCAAAAAGACAAAAAATATATATATATTCATTCTGCCTAGATATGTTAATTTAACGCAATTTGAATCCAAAACACAGGAATATTCTTTGAAGTTTCCATAAAGGCAGGTACAGGATGAATTTGTACTATTAGAAACTTAAGCATATTATAATTTTTTACCAAAAAACCCAATAAAGTACTTGAGTAGAAACAGAGATATCAATGGAACCAGTTGGAAAGCCCTGGAAAACAAACCAGTATTCATAAATATTTGTAGTGGCATTAAAACACAATTGAGATAGATTATGGTAATGCCAAAATCAGTGACCATTTTCTAAAAATATAAAGTTAGGATATTATATATTGCATAATGAAATGAAAGCGTTTTCAGAGAATTTCATGGATGTCTGCTGTTTGGGTAGGAAAACCTTTCTAAATCTAAACACAAAAAAAGAAACTACATAGAGAAAACGTAACAGATTTGACCAAATACAATTTAAAACTTCTGTATGTCAAATGGCACTATAAAGAATAATAAGAAAATATTTATAACATATACCAAAATCATATTGTATTTAGTATTTTATATATTTTAGTATATAATGTAATATATAATGATATCTTAAAAATTAGTGAGAAAGTATATTATATACCAACAAACAAATGGGAAATGAAAATGAACAAATAACTCACAAAGTAGAAACACATAAAACGAAAGACAAAACAAGGACAATTTGACAGTTGAAAAGCCATATCACAATGACTGAAATCATATCCTAAAATTGTGAGGATTTAGTAAGATAGGTAATTATACAACTATTGGTAGGGATATAAAATGCCCAATATTTCTGAAAAGAAATTTCTTATATGTATCCACCCATTCCTACAAAAAATAAAAAATGCAAAAAAATGCACATATCTTTGACCCAGCAGTGCAATTACTAGTTATTCATAAAAATGAAATGAGGTATTCTTAAATTTTGTTATAATAATAGTAATAATACTTTACATTTATTGAGAGTTTTTAATATGGCAGACACTATGTGAAGCACTTTCTATACATGATCTCTTTTAATGTCCTTGACAAAACAAAAGTTTGTTAATATTTTCACTTCCATTTTACAAATGAAGAATATGGAGGTTAGAGAAGTTAAGTGACTTGCCAAGATCACAAAGCCAGTGAGCATCAAATCCTGGATTCAATCCACCTCTACATCCTGAGACCTTGCACTATCACCCTGTTGTAAATAATACAGTAGTTGATAAATTATGATCTTTCCATATGAAAGAATGCATACAGCCATTAAAATCATAGTACATCATATTTAGTGACAGGAATATGCTACTTTACAAAGTGAAAAAAAAATGTTTTACATTTTAAAACATGTGTCCATGTATTTTTAAATGTATGCCATTCTAAGGGTACAAAAACAAAACCAAAAAAAAAATATCTACATCTGTGCCAACAGAGGATAATGGAAAAAGACAAGAATAAGCTTACTCTATCACCTTTCTCAGTACAGCAGACTTGTGCTTCTGATACACTGTAGGCAGGTGAGGTCATTTCCATTGTGAACAGGTAGCTGAAAGCACTGGTAGGGGCTTTCCTGGGGTCCCCACACATCCATAACTCCTGAAAGCAGTCTCCTGACAATTTTTATCACAGTCCCTCCAATGGTTATGGAAGCTTTTAATTCCCTGAATCACTCTTTCTATATACCATACTCTCTATATATGTAAAATACCCCAAAAGCCTTCTGCTTTTCTGAATGGACATTGATTGATACTGTATTTAGTATCAAGAAATGGTGACACATGCCTTCTAAGAGATACCAAAGGGAATACAATCTCTCAAAAGGAATTTCACAGAGTTGTGTGGGCTAACATTCAGTTTTTCTTTAAGCTCTTCATTAGCAGTACCTCTGTGTTTCAGTAATAAGGGCTCTGTATGAACATCTGCAAAGGAAAAAAATTACCAGCACTAATCAACCCTATGAACTTCAAAAAAATTTCACCCAGCTGACATGTACCTAAAAAGAGATGTTCAATTTGAGTGTCTTCAGGTCCCTCCTCAGGGAAAATTGGTCTTAGTCCACTGAGGTTTGTGTAAACAGATCCAACTTGTTTCTTATCATAATTTTCATTATTATTATTTATAGGCAGCTTTATTAAAATAGAATTAAATTGAAGATCAGATTAAGCAAAATTCAAACAAAGTTGAGAGCTTAGAATAAAGGGCCAAAAGGGAAGAGCAGTGAGAGAACATAGTAATAATAATACCTTGGATTTATATAGCTTTCATCCTCCCACAAGTGCAATGTGAATGTGAACAGCATATATAAGTAGATGAAGGAGTAAATGCAGCTTGGGTTTTTTGAGTCTGTAATTTAAAAACTGCAGCAGAAGAGACTAGCAAATGGAGAATTAAGATCTTAAAGCCAGCTCACATATTTCAAAAAATGTGTTTGCTATTCCTGTGAAAGGGGCAGCATTCTCAAATAAAGCCAAGACTTATTTGTCAAAGACAAGGGAATCAAAAATAAATGAACAAATAAGAGAGGATATATTAGTGATTGCTCCTCGTATATGACAATTAAGACACTACTTTGTCCCTGGGATGTTCCCCAATTGCCTTATTTACAAGTGATCTCAATTCCAAAAGGGGTTTTCCACAGCTTTCATGGGGTGCACACTCAGTACATTCTACCTCATGTTGGAATTATTTATGAATATTCTTGTCTCTTTCACCAGACCGCTGGTTCCCAAACTTAGCGTTCTGTAGAATCACAGTAGGAATGCATTAAAATCTAGATTTGGGGGCCTTATGCTCATAGATTTTTATTCAAGGAGTCCTGGGTAGGTCCTCGAACCAGCTTTTTAGTATGCACTTCTGGTAACCCGGTGTGAGTGGTTCATACCCAGACTTTGACTTCTTTGAGGGCAGGGACCTCATTCCGTATCATATACATCTGGATATAATTGAAGAACTTTGCACAATGCTATGCACATAACTGATTTCTCAGTAAGTATTTACAAAATGGATAAATGTACAAGGTTATCTATTTAAAGGATGGAAGAAGAAGTATAGTCTCTGAAAACAAGGGTAGAGAAAGGCAGAGAAAGCCTTAGAGTAAGCAGTGGTACAAATATAGGATTATAAGGGTTATGTTTAAAGAATAGTTATTAGAAATTCCTGTCTATATATTTTCCCTTTTCAAAGTCAGAGTAGATTCCCTTTAATGCATGATCAACAGATTTTTCACTGTGTTCTGCTACCGTAAGAACTAAATTACTTCTTTTTTTATGACATGACTCCCAAGTATCGTCAGTTTAAAAATCCTAACTCCATACAATAGACCTTCAGGATCTACCCCTTTCACATATTTATCCTCCTGAATACACACATACACACACGCAAAACCTCCTTTCCAATTTTATTTAACTGTCTACAGTTCTTAAAGATATAGTGCCTGTATGCCTCTCTCCCTAGTGCACCACACCTTCTAGCCAGAGTAACCCTTTACTTGAAAAGAAACATTAGTATCAAATCTTCTAAGAGAATCTTTTTTTTTTTTTTAGGGCCACATCCACAGAATATGGAGGTTCCCAGGCTAGGGGTTGAATCAGAGCTGTAGCTGCCAGCCATGTTCCACAGCCACAGCAATGTGGGATCCAAGCCATGTCTGCAACCTACACCATAGCTCACGGCAATGCCAGATCCTTAACCCACTGAGCAAGGCCAGGGATCAAACTTGAGTCCTCATGGATACTAGTCAGGTTCGTTAACCACTGAGCTGTAACGGGAACTCCAGACCAATTCATTGACTACACATGAAGGTCCTTCCCAGCACTGGGATAAAGTACTTTCTGCATGCTATCATAGCTTCCTATATAATTCTAATCGTACCACAAGGTTTTTTCTACAAATGTACCATCCTCTACAAACATAGAAAAGAGAAGATTAATATACCTACAGCCTGGGAAATCCTCTTTGTGGCAGGCAGAATCTGAGAAGGCCCCCAATAATCCTGGTATTCACACCCTTGTTTGATCCCGTCTTTAAGTGTGGGTAGAATTACTGGCTCTTTGTAATTAGTAGAATATTGCCAAAGTCATGGGATTCTACTCTCAAAAGTAGGCCACAAAAAGAACATGGCTTCCATCTTGGACACTAGCAATCTCTCTCTCCCTCTTCTCTCTTTCTCTCCCTGTCTAGGGCCTGCCCTCCCTTCTCTCTCCCATCATCAGTTGCCATGTTTGAGGAACACTCAGATCCATGTAATTAGGAAACAAAGCCTGTTAGCCATCACATAAAAGAGATTGAAACTGATCTTCGCAGTCTAGTCCACAGCTATGTGAGTGAAATTAGAAGCCAATTCTTCAGTTCAAGCCAAGACTTGATATAACTACTACTGCTTTGACAAATGGCTTGACTGTAACCTCATAAGAGACCTGGATTGAGAAGCCAATCTATGCCTAGGATCACTGACCCACAGAGTTAAGAAATCTTTGTCGTTTTAAGAAGCTAAATTTGGGATATTTGTTAAGCAGCAACTCTACAGTAACTTTTACATTCTCCTTTGATTCACTAATGCTATTCTGGGTGCACATTGGAAGACAGAATATGAAGTTTTATTTCCTTCCTTAATTTTTGTCCATGCCTGTGGCATGTGGAAATTCCCAGGCCAGGATCCTTAAATTTTTTTAAAAAAATAATTTCCACCAATTTCTCTGAAGAGCAGGTCCAAACACCTCCTGTCAAGCCAAAAGTAGAACCCCTCTCCCCTTTCTATATAAGGACCTAACTCAACCTGTAACAGTCTTAGGATAAAAGATGCTAGATAAACTATACTACCTTTAGAGATTTCTCTCCTGAGAGATATCCCTTTTTGAATGAATCCAATAAAAGCTACAAAGAAGAATGAAGGCCTTCCATAACAAGTATGTAAGGAATATTCTGGTAGTTTGGGGAAGGGATATTTGACCCTTTTTAGGCTAGAAAGGCTGTTCTTAAAGTAACTGTCCAATTTCTTGGGAAAAATAAAGAATTGCTATTTCTTTCTCAGTAACAAAAAAAAATTCCTAACTTTTCAGACTCCACTGAATTAATATTCAAAACTTCTAGACACTATGGCCTTTAATAGTTTAACATTAAATAAGCTTACCAACTTAGAATGCAGATTGCAATTCTAGAAATATTTACTGACCACCTACTATGTATCATTAAACATTCTGTGATTGTAAAAAAGAAGTCAGTGACTTCGGGAGTTTGTGAGATGGTGAGAGAGAAGATGGATACTCCTGAAACAACCAGAAAAATCATTTTAAAACAGCATTAACAATATTAATATGTTTAAGTAATGTACCACTCTATAAATGGCATGATGTAAAAATTATGTTCTGAGCATGGCAGTTTTTAGTAAGGGAAGTTATCTCAGAGAAGGCATGTTCTGGTACAGGTCTTGAAAGATGAGACATGGACTAAGGTTTCTATGGTTTAAAAGATTACAACTAACACTATATATAGGCAGTTAAATAATCTTAATTTGTATTCATATTTATTTTCAAATCAGCAAATATAGTACTTTATTTTAGAATAAATAGAAATTAGATATATTTTTAGAATTTTGAAAAGAGAATAAATGAAATGGTTCCATTAAGTTACAAGCAGTTGTTCAAGTAAACACAGTTGTGTATACACCCACCCATTCTTCCTGTCCTGATTATTTACAAACCAACACCTTTACTATGTGAATTCTGTTTAATGACACTTGCCAGACATTTAATTATTCTATGTGACACAGAATGTGTAGACATTTTTTAATTGTAAAAGCTTAAAATTCTGTCGTCCTGTCAAGAACCTCATTTACAATATGTCCCTCTTTTTAAGTCAGACACTATATATCCACCTCAATTTAACTCATGATCAACAGGTTTTCACAGCTAACAAATAAACAAACTGGAACACATACTGTAAGTGCCTAACACCATCCCAACAATATTATGAGATTTCAACAGACCTAATTTACTGCAGAGTGAATTTGTGAAAATGATAAAGGATAAAAAATTTTATTTTTAGACAAATATCATATGATATTGCTTATATGTAGAATCTAATTTTTAAAATGATACAAAAGAACTTATTTACAAAATAGAAACAGATTTTGAAATCAAATTTATGGTTACCAAAGGGGAAACATGGGAGGGAGGGATACATTAGGATGTTGGTATTAACAGGTACACACTACTATACATAAAATATATAAAATAGATACGGAACAAGGACCAGCTATGTAGCACAGGGAAATCTACTCAACACTGTGTAATAACCTAGATTGGAAAAAAACCTGAAAAGGAATGGATATTTGCATATGTATAACTGATTCACTTTGCTATACACCTGAAACTAACACAATGTTGTAAGTCAACTACACTCCAATAAAAAAATTTTTTTAAGATTTTATTTTATATTTTGGGAGTTCCCGTTGTGGTGCAGTGGAAAAGAATCCAACTAGGAACCATGATGTTGTAGGTTCAATCCCTGGCCTTGATCGATGGGTTAAAGATCCAGCATTGCCATGAGCTGTGATGTAGGTCACAGATGGGGCTCAGATCTGGCATTTCTGTGGCTATGGTGTAGGCCGGCAGCTGTACCTCCAATTGGACCCCTAGCCTGGGAACCTCCATATGCCACAGGTGTGGCCCTAAAAAGCCAAAAAAAAAAAAACAAACCAAAAAAAAACATTTTATTTTTAAGAGAAATCAGTTAAGTCCTTGTCGTCATTAAGCCTAAACAATTGTCCAAAATGTGAGAAATTCAATCAACTGGTCTGAAATAACAGCTAGAATTCATGCAAGACGTCTTTCTCCCCAGTCCTCACATACCTCGCCCCCTCCCCAAGCCCAGGATAACTTTGACTACAGTATAGTGTTAAAGAATATGGGGTATGGAGTGATACAGAGCTAAGTTAATATCCCAGATCTGCCACATTGTGACTGGGTGGCCTTAGGCAAGTGATTTAAACTCTTTTTGTAGCCTCCCTATCTGTAAAATGGGGAAAATTAAAATCCACTTAATGGGTTTGTTAAGTGCACTGAGTTAATATATATAAAGATTGTAATATAAGGTTTATGATCAGTCATCAAGCACACAATGAACGCTCAAAAGACAGCACGAGATTCTTGATAAATATTTGGTGAATAGATCGAATAAATTTAATGGCCCATAGAGATAGATGAACCCACAAAATAATTCAGGTGTGAGAATTCCCTTTAGAGTGGAGCTATCCATAGTGGGCGTTAAGGACTGAATGTGTTCCCTGCCCCTAAATTACATACTAAAACCCTACCCCACAATGTGGTGGGTGGTATTATGAGGTGGGACCTTTGGGAGGTAATTAGGTTTAAATGAACTCACGAAGGTAGAGCCCTCACAAATGGGAATAGTGCCCTTTTTTATATATATATATATAATGATTTTTCTTTTCTTCCATTATACCTGGTTTACCATGTTCTGTCACTTTTCCACTGTACAGCATGGTGACCGAATTACACATATATATATACATTCATTTTTCTCACATTATCATGCTCCATAACAAGTGACCAGACATAGTTCCCAGTGCTACACAGCAGGATCTCCTTACTAATCCATTCCAAAGGCAAGAGTTTGCATCTATTAATCCCAAGCACCTCATCCACCCCACTCCCTCCCCGCTGGCAACCACAAGTCTATTCCCCAAGTCCATGATTTTCTTTTCTGTGGAAAGGTTTATTTCTGACAAATATTAGATTCCAGATAGAAGTGATATCATATGGTATTTGTCTTTCTCTTTCTGACTTACTTCACTCAGGATGAGAGTCTCTCGTTCCATCCATGTTGCTGCAAATGGCATTATTGTGTTCTTTTTTATGGCTGAGTAGTATTCCATTGTGTATATATACCACATCTTCCTCATCCAATCATCTGTCGATAGACATTTGGGTCATTTCCATGTCTTGGCTATTGTGAATAGAGCTGCAATGAATAATTTCAAGGAAAGTTTTGTCCAGATATATGCCCAAGAGTAGGATTGCTGGGTCATATGGTAGTTCTTTGTATAGATTTCTAAGGTATCTCCATGCTGTTTTCCATAGTGGCTGTACCAATTTACATTCCCACCAACAGTGCAGGAGGGTACCCTTTTCTCCACACCCCCTCCAGCATTTGTTATTTGTGGACTTGTGAATGATGGCCATTCTGACTGGTGTGAGGTGGTATCTCATGGTAGTTTTGATTTGCATTTCTCTAATAATCAGGGATGTTGAGCATTGTTTCAAGTGCTTGTTGGCCATCTCTATATCTTCCTTGGAGAAATGTCTATTCAGGTCTTTTGCCCATTTTTCCACTGGGTTGTTGGTTTCTTTGCTATTGAGTTGTATATGTTGCTTGTATGTTTGAGAGATTAAGCCCTTGTCCGTTGCATCATTTGAAACTATTTTCTCCCACTCTGTAAGTTGTCTTTTTGGTTTCTTTTTGGTTTCCTTGGCTGTGCAAAAGCTTGTCAGTTTGATGAGGCCCACTGGTTTATTTTTGCTCTTATATCTGTTGCTTTGGGAGACTGACCGGAGAAAATATTCATAAGGTTGATGTCAGAGAATGTTTTGCCTATGATCTCTTCCAGGAGTTTTATGGTGTCTTGTCTCAGGTTTAAGTCTTTAAGCCATTTTGAGTTTATTTTTGTGCATGGTGTGAGGATGTGTTCTAGTTTCATTGCTTTGCATGCAGCTGTCCAGGTTTCCCAGCAATACTTGCTGAAAAGACTTTTTCCCATTTTATGTTCTTGCCTCCTTTGTCAAAAATTAATTGACCATTGGTGTCTAGGTTTATTTCTGGGTTCTCTATTCTGTCCCATTGGTCTGTCTGTTTTGGTACCAGTACCACACTGTCTTGGACTGTGGCCTTGTTATATTGCCTGAAGTCTGGGAGAGTTATTCCTACTGCTTGGTTTTTGTTCCTTAGAATTGCTTTGGCAATTCTGGATCTTTTGTGGTTCCATATAAATTTTTGGATTGTTGTAGTTCTGTGAATAATGTCCTGGGTAACTTGGTAGGGATTGCATTGAACCTGTAGATTGCTTTGGGTAATATGGCCATTTTTACGATATTAATTTTCCCAACCCAGGAGCATGGAATAGCTTTCCATTTCTTTAGATTTTCTTTAATCTCCTTGATTAATGTTTCATAGTTCTTGGCATATAGGTCCTTTACCTCCTTGGTCAGGTGTATTCCCAGGTATTTGATTTTTGGGGTGCAATTTTAAAAGGTATTGTATTTTTGTATTTCTTTCCTAATATTTCATTGTTGGTATACAGAAATGCAAGTGATTTCTGAATGTTAATCTTATATCCTGCTACTTTGCTGAATTTGTTGATAAGTTCAAGTAGTTTTTGGGTTGAGTTTTTGGGGTTTTCTATGTATAGTATCATGTCATCTGCATACAGTGACAGTTTTATCTCCTCTCTTCTTCATTTCTTTAGTTTGTCTGATTGCTGTGGCTAAGACTTCCAATACTATGTTGAATAACAGTGGTGAGAGTGGGCATCCTTGTCATTCTAAGAGTCCCAATACCCTTTTCTCCACACCCTCTCCAAAATTTTTTATTGACTTGTTAATGATGGCCATTCTGACTGGAGTGTGGTGGTACCTCATGGTAGTTTTGATTTGCATTTCTCTAATAATTGGTGATATTGAGCATTTTTTCATGTGCCTGTTGCCATGTGTATATCTTTTTTGGAGGAATGTCTATTCAGGCCTTTTGCCCATGTTTCAATTGGGTTGCTGGGGTTTTTTTTGCTGTTGAGATGGATAAGTTGCTTGTATATTTTAGAGATTAAGCTCTTTTCAGTTGCTTTGTTTGAAACTATTTTCTCCCATTATGTAAGTTGCCTTTTTTTGTTTGTTTTCTTCGGCTGGGCAAAAGCTTGTCAGTTTGATTAGGTCCCATTGGTTTACTTTTGCTTTTATTTCTGTTGCCTTAAGAAAACATTTGTATGGTTGATGTCAGAGAATGTTTTGCCTATGTTCTCTTCTAGGAGTTTTATGGTGTCTTGTCTTATGCTTAAGTATTTAAGCCAATTTGAGTTCATTTTTGTGTATGGTGTGAGTGTGTATTCCAGTTTCATTGATTTATATGCAGATGTCCAGTTTTCCCAGCACCAGTTGCTGAAAAGACTATCTTTTTCCCATTTTGTATTCTTTCCACCTTTGTCAAAGATTAATTGACCATAGGTGTTTGGGTTTATTTCTGGGTTTTCTATTCTGTTCCACTGGTCTGTATGTCTGTTTTGGTACCAGTACCACACAGTCTTGATGATTGTGGCTTTGTAATATTGACTGAGGTCTGGGAGAGTTATGCTTCCTGCTTGGTTTTTGTTCCTCAGGATTAGTTTGGCAATTCTGGGTCTTTTATTGTTCCATATAAATTTTTAGATTGTTTGTTGTAGTTCTGTGAAAAATTGTCCTGGATAATTTGATAGGGATTGCATTGAATCTTTAGATTGCTTTGGGTAGTATGGCCATTTTTACAATATTAACTTTTCCAACCCAGGAGCATGGAATAGCTTTCCATTTCTTTGAATCCTCTTTAATTTCCTTGATTAATGTTTTATAGTTCTCTGCATATAAGTCTTTCACATCCTTGGTCAGGTATTCAATTTTGGGGGTCTACACTGTTGGTGGGAATGTAAATTGGTACAACCACTATGGAAAACAGCATGGAGGTGTGGGTCACTTTGCTCTGCAGTAGAAAATTGACAGAACGCTATAAAATAAGTATAATTGAAAAATAATAATTTTAAAAAATAAAAAAAGGATGATAGGCTTCACAGACACTGCAATTGAATGAATGCATAGAAACTGAGAAATCATCAGGTTCTACTGTCTAATACTTAAGAAACTGCCTACTGTTTAATGGAATGAAATGTTTAAAAAGGTAACTTCAAATAAAAATGAGTCAGAATAAATTTGCCTCCTCCCTCTGCTCTCTGCTGATACAGCAAGTCAGAAATCTGCAACCTCGAAGAAGGTCCTCACTAAACCCAACCATGCTGGCATCATCATCTCTGACTTTCAGCCCCTGAAACTGTAGAAATAAATTTCGGTTGTTTATAAGCTACTCAGTTTATGGTACTTTGTTATAGCAGCCTTAATGAAGACAATGGGTGATAACTGTGATACCTATCCAGTTAGGTGAGAATTATAGCAGAGTGAGATTACAGGGCAACCTGTAAGGCTTCACAACCAATTAATCAGAGATTGCCACAATGTGGTCATTCTAAGAGCTACTGCATCTCACTTCTTTATGTCCCATTAGTGTTTGTAATGTAAACTAAAAACTCCCTCCATGTATCTTCTATCATAATTAGCAGGAACATCATCACCTGACCTTTACCTTCCACTCAGTGAACCTCTCCCTGCTGAAGACTGAACTTATTTCTGGGGTAATGCATTGGAGTTTCCAAAACTAAAGCGCTTTTAAAAGATTTTCAATTTTGATATAAAAATCACATAAGATAAAATTAATCATTTTAACTATTTTAAATTGTACAATTCAGTGTTTTTTTAAATTTTTTTGGAGTATACTTGACTCACAATGTTGTATTACTTTGAGGTGTACAACAAAGTAAGTCAGATATATATATCCCCATTCCTTTTCATATTCTTTTTCCATAAGGGTTATTACACATATTTGAGTAGATTTCCCTATGCTACATAGTAAATCATTGTTATTTTTTTATATATAGTAGTGTGTATATGTTAATCCCAAATTCCCACATTTCTCATTTGATAACCAAAATCTTGGTTTTGAAATTTTTTAGTCTGTGTTTTGTAAATAAGTTCTTTTGTATCATTTTTATTAGATTTTACATATAAGTGACATCATGATATTTGTCTTTGTCTGACTTGTTTCACTTAGTATGATAATCTCCAGGTTCACCCATGATGCTACAAATGGAATTATTTCATTTCTTTTGACTGCTGAGTAATATTCCATTATATATCTGTACCACAACTACTTCACACATTTTCTGTTGATGAACATTTAGGTTGCTTCCATGTCTTGGCTATTTTAAATAGTGCTGCAATGAATATTGGGGTGCACGTATCTTTTTGAATTATGGTTTTCTCTAAATATATGCCCAAGAATGTGATTGGCAAATGACCTACATGTGAAAATTATAAGACACTAGTGAAGGAAATCAAAGATGACACAAACAGAAGGAAAGATATATCCACATGCTCTTGGATTGAAAGAATCAATATTGTCAAAATGACTGTACTACCCAAGGCAATCTGCAGATTCAGTGCAATCCCTATAAATTACCAACGCCATTTTTCATAGAACTAGAATGAAAACTTTTTTTTTAATTTGTATGGGAACACAAAACACCCAGAATAGCCAAAGAAATATTGAGAAAGAAAAACAGAGCTGGAGGAATCGGGTTCCTTAACTTCAAACTCCATTACAAAGCTACAGTCATCAAAACATTATGGCTCTGGCACAAAAACAGAAATATGGATCAGTGGAATGGGATAGAAAGCCCAAAAATAAACCCACACACCTATGGTCAATTAATCTATGACAAAGGAGGTAAGAATCTGCAATGGAGAAAAGACAACCTCTTCAATAAATGGTTCTGGGACTGGACAGCTACATATAAAAGAATAAAACTAAAACATCATCTTACAAAATACACAAAAATACCCTCAAAATGTATTAAAGACTGAAACATAAGGCTGGATACTATAAAACTTAGAGGAAAACATAGGAAGAAGATTCTGTGACATAAATCACTACAATATCTTTTGGATCCACCTCCTAGCATAATGAAAATAAAAGCAAAAGTAAACACGTGGGACCTAATTAAACTAAAAAGCTCTTGCACAGCAAAGGAGACCAAAAAAAGAAAATAAAAAAAGATAACCTACAGAATGGGAGAAACTCTGCAAATAAAGTGACCAACAAGGGATTAATCTCCAAAATATACAAACATCTCACACAGCTTTATATCAAAAAACCAAACCCAATTTAGAAATGGTCAGAGGGAATTCCCATTGTGGTGCGGCAGAAAGGAATCCGACTAGTATCCATGAAGATGTGGGTTCAATCCCTGGCCTCTGGCCTCACTCAGTGGGTTTAAGGATCTGGTATTTCTTTTTCTTTTTTTTTTTTTTTTTGTCTTTTGTCTTTTTTTTGTTGTTGTTGTTGTTGTTGCTATTTCTTGGGCCGCTCCCGCGGCATATGGAGGTTCCCAGGCTAGGGGTTGAATCGGAGCTGTAGCCACCGGCCTACACCAGAGCCACAGCAACGTGGGATCCGAGCCACGTCTGCAACCTACACCACAGCTCACGGCAACGCCGGATCGTTAACCCACTGAGCAAGGGGCAGGGACCGAACCCGCAACCTCATGGTTCCCAGTCGGATTCGTTAACCACTGCGCCACGACGGGAACTCCTGGATCTGGTATTTCTATGAGCTGTGGTGTAGGTCTCAGATGCGGCTCAGATCCCACATTGCTGTGGCTGTGGTGTAGGCCTGCAGCTGTAGCTCCAATTCTACCCCTAGCCTAGGAACTTCTATATGCTGCAGATACAGCTTTAAAAAGGAAAAAAAATGGTCAGAGGATCTAAACAGACATTTCTCCAAGAAGACATGCAGATGGCCAAAAAAGCACATGAAAAGATACTCAACTGCACAAATTATTAGAGAAATGCAAATCAAAATGACAATGAGGTTATCACCTCACACCAGTCAGAATGGCCATCATCAAAAAGTCTACAAACAATAAGTGCTGGAGAGGGTGAGGCTAAAAGGGAACCCCCCGTACACTGTTGGTAGAAATGTAAGCTAGTGCAACCACTATGGAGAACAGTATGGAGGTTCCTTAAAAAAATAAATATACCTGTGAAAAAAAAGAAAAAAATATATATATATAACTGGGTCACTTTGCTGTACAGTAGAAATTGACAGAACACTGTAAGTCAACTATAATGGAAAAAAATCATAAAATTTAAAAAATCTAAATATACAATTCAGTGTTTTCAGTACATTCAAAATACTGTACAGGCATCACCAATACCCAATTCTAGACCATTTTCATCACCTTATAAAGTAACCTTATGCCGATTAAGCTCTCACTTTTAATTCCCCACTTCCTCAAACCCTGGTAACCACTAACCTGCTGTCTCTGTGGATTTATTCAACATTGATCTTATATATAAATGGAATCATTCTGTCTTAGTCCATTTGAGCTCTTATAACAAAGTACCACATACTATGTGGCTTATAAGCAACCAACATTTAGTTCTCACAGTTCTAGGGGCTAAGAAGTCCAAGATCAAGGCACCCACATGGTCTCATTCTGGTGAAATCCCTCTTCCTGGCTTGTAGCCAGCACTTTTTGCTAGGTCTTCACATGGTGGAAGGGTCCAGGGATCCCTCTGGAGCCTCTTATAGAGCATTATTACTTTCAGGAAAGCTCCACTCTCATGATTTAAGCATCTCTCAAAGGTCCCACCTATTAATAGCATCATCTTTGGAGGTTAGGATTTAAGCATATGAATTTTGGGGGGACACAAGCATTCAGACCATAGCACATATAATATGTGACCTTTTGTGTCTGGCTTCTTCCACTCAGAATGTTTTCAAAGGTTCATTAATGTTGTAGCATGTATTAGTTCTTCATTATTTTATGGCTGAATAATAGTCCATTAAATGGATTAGATGTATAAATATTCGCATCATTTATACCTTGGGCTACTATGAATAATTCTGCTATGAAAATTCATCTACAGGTTTTTGTTTGAACACATGTTTTCAATTATCTAGGTATATCCTAGGAGAGGAATTTCTGAGCCACATGGAAATTCTATGTTTAACATTTTGAGGAACTATTATATTGGTTTCCACAATGTTCTCACCATTTTACATTTCTACCAGCAGTGTGTGAGGGTTCCAATCTCTCCACATCCTCACCAAAATTGTTATTTTCCTTTTATAAAAACTCTAGCCATCTTAGTGTGATTTCATATCTCATTGTGGTTTTAATTTACATTGCCCTGATAACTAATCATGTTCAGCATCTTTTGATGGGCTCGATGGCCATCTGTACACCTTCTTTGGAGATGCATATATTCAAGTGTTTTCATTTTTAAGCTGGACCATTTGTCTTTTTGTCGAATTCTTTATATATTCTGGATAGTAAACCCTTATTAGATATGTGATTTTCATTCTTTCAGTTTTCATTATCTTGATACTGTCCTTTGATGCACAATTTTTTTTTAATTTTGTTGAAGTCATATTCCTGTATTTCTCTTTGGTTTCTTGTGTTTTTGGTTCCATGCTTAAAATGCTGGCTAATAAAAGGTCATGGAATTTACACCTACATTTCCTTCCAAGTTTTTTTTTTAATGTAGCTCTTACATTCAGATCTTTGATCCAGTCAGAGTTAGTTTTCATATGGTATAAGATAAGATTCTAAATTCACTCTTTCATATATGGATATCCAGTTGTCCAAGGACCACTATCTTTCTCCATCAAATGATTTGGAATTCTTGTCAAAGAAAAATTGACCATCAATGTATGGGTTTATTTCTGAATTCTCAATTCTATTTCATCAATCTCTATATTTATTCTTAGGCCAGGGCCATCAAATTTTGATTAATATATTAATTTCTGAAATTGAGAAATGTGAATCCTATCACTTTGTTCTTATTTCCTGATGATTGTTTTTGCAATTTTGTGTCCTTTGCAATTCCATATGAATTTTAGTATAGGCTTGTCTATTTATGCACAAAAAGAGGAAATAGGAAATTTAACAGGGATTGCACTGAATCCATAGATAAATTTGGAGAATTTTGCCATCTTCCTATCCACGAACATAGGATTTCTTTCCACTTAATTTTTTTCAACAATGTTTTGTAGGTTTCATTATTTAAGTCCTGTGCTTTCTTCATTAAATTTATTCCTAGGTATTTTATTCTTTTATATGCTATTGTAAATTGTTTTTTTTTTTATTTCATTTCTGGATTGTTTGTTGCTAGTGTATAGAAATAAAACTGGTTTTGTAAACTGATCTTGTTTCCTGAAACTATGCTGAACTTGCTTATTAAATCTTAAGAGTTTTTTGTGGTTTCATTAGGATTTTCTATATAAAAGATCATATCAACTACAAATAGACATAGTTTTACTTCTTTTTCTGATTTGGATGCTTTTTATTTCTTTTTCTTGCCCAACTGCCCTGGCTAAAAGCTCAAATACAATGTTGAATAGAAGTGGTATGAGTAGATATTAAGGGGAAGGCTTTCAGTCTTTCACCACTAAGTATGATGTTAACTGTGGCTATTTCATAGATGCCCTTTATCATTTCGAGGAAGTTTCCCTCTATTCCTAGTTTGAGTGTTTTTATTATCAAAGAGTATTGGATTTTGTCAAATGATTTTTCTGTGTTTAATGAGGTAATCATGTTGTGTTTTTCCTTCATTCTATCAATGCATTACATTGATTGAACTCCAATATGTTGAACCAGGCTTGCACTATCAGGATAAAGTCCATTTGGTCAAGGCATATAATCTTTTTAACGTGTTACTAGAATTTGTTTTCCAGTATGCTGTTGAGAATTTTTGTATTCATATTCAGAAGAGAATGATTGATGTTAATTCTTTAAACGTTTTGTGTGATTCAGCAGTAAAGCTGTCTGGTCCTGTGTTTTGTTGTTGTTGTTACTGTTGGGAGGTTTTTGATTACTAACTCAAGTCTCTTTACTTGTTATAGTGCTATTCAGATTTCTACTTCTTATGTCAGTTGTGGTAGTTTGTATGTCATAAGGAATTTTTCCATTTCATCGAGGTTATCTAATTTATTGGTATATCATTTGCTCCTAGTATTGTTTTTAATCTGCAAGATCAATAGTAATGACTCCACTTTCTTTCCTGATATTAGAAATGTGAGTATTCTCCCTTTTACTTCTTGGTAAATCTAGCCAAAGTTTTTTCAATTTTGTTTACATTTTTAAAGAATCAGTTTTGAGGCTTGTTGATTTTTTCTATATTTTATTATTCATTTCATTTATATCTGATCTAATTAATCTTTATTATTTTCTTTTCTATATAGAGACAGAAAGTAGATCAGTGGTTGCCTAGTAGTGGGTGGGAATGAGGAATGACTTCAGATGAGTATGAGGGATCTTTTTAGAGTGATGAAAATATTTTAAAATTGAATTGTGGTAATAGATGCACAATTCGGCACACTTACTAACAATTATTGACTTGTACGCTTAAAATGGATACATCAAACATTTTATAGTATGCAAATTATACCTCAATAAAGCTGGTTTTAAAAATCCCCAGCTCTTTCACTTAGTACTTAAGTGACCTTGGGCAAAGATTTAATTTCTATGAACTTTGGGTTCCTCATCTGTGAGAGGAGAATAATGGTTTATACTTCAGAAGTTTATCTTGAGACTTAGAGATCGTGTACATCATGCATATATAATTAGAATATATAAAGTATCTAACACAACTCTTGATGCATCACAAATTTTCAATAAACGTCAATTACCTTTCCACTTCCATTAAATGGTGGTGGGGATACTGAGGGGGAGAAGGAAGAGGAGAATCTCACTCAGCTGAAGTAAATTTTTGAATCATATATAATCCACATTTGGCCCAGATTCGGTTGGGAGAACACTATAGTAGAACCAAACTGGTACTTGGGGAAAAAAAGTTTATTAAGTGTATCCTGAAAAGTACTTATATTTTAAAAAAATTATATGTAACATAAAAAAATTTTTGAGGTAAAACTTAGTCTTAAAGAGAAAAGCATATCTTATTTTAGTTACCAAGCTCATAGTTTTGTTCAAGTCTCTAGCTTGGGGGAAGGAAAAATGTTTTGTCTTGAGCATGATTCTATAGGTCTTAAATTGTGGAAGAAAATGAAGCTCTCAAAATTTTCACCTTGAGAGTACTTTCAAGAGTTAAATTCTCCCAAAATGGCTATTTTGGAGCAAGGGTCCAGAACACATTTTACACTAAAACAGTCTACTCACTGCTAAAAGTCTAAAACGGGTAGGAGATGGTGGACTGTTGCAGAGCTCTACTCTGAGCAGTTTGGAAGCTAGGCAATCATGTCACTCAGCCTTGGGAATAAACCTTCTTTGGAAATATCTGCTACAGAGGAATGCCAAATACCATCTCAGGTTCCTAGAAAAGTCACCAAACTCGTTAAATCTACATTGATGTGGTTCTACATGGCTTCCCATTTGGGAGTTGTTCCACTCCTTGAAGAGCTACTGAGAGATACACTAAAGAGGTGAAGAGAGGTGCCAGGTCAGCATACTAGAATGGCCCTTTCTCAGCAACTGCTTGGAAAATCTGACCACCATGTGAATCCCCTCTACCCTGGGGATGGCTAGGCAAGAAGAGAAAAAAAAAAAAGATATAAATTCTTCTAAACTCCAAAAGTTGAGGGAGAGGGTAAAATGAAAGATGTGACACTGTGTGGCAATGTAGGAAGTATATTTTCAGGGTTTCTAACATTTCACACTAAATCTCTTCTCAAGGATTTGCCTCTTTCCTTAGCTTGGCATTCAGTCACAGATGTAATATCTAGTAGGTGTGACTTTGAACACATAACTTGAACCCTTCTAGGTTTCTGTTGCTTCATATGTCAGATGGGGAAAATAATAAAATTTATCTTATAGAGTCCTTATAAGGATTTAAGGACATAACAAAGCAACTGAAAACACCTAGTTCAGTGCCAGGCACATAAAATATACTTAAATTCCTATTGAATTCAAAGTCCATCTGATAAACTCTGTCACCTCAGATGATAATGAGTTCTATGTTTATGTGTTCTCCCATCACGTGGTGTGCATGCATTTTAAGTCTTTTACTGCCTCAAGTAAGATTTACTAATAACTAAGGGATATTTCAGGAAAGATAGAAAGCAATAGAAAAGATTTTTGGTGGAGTGTTGAGGGAAGCAAAGGGCCTTTCCAATTTCCTTTGGCCATCAAGAGAAACAGTAATCATTCCCAGGAGGCCTGTTAGGGTTAAAGTTCTAAGTCTTTGCAAGGATGTTAATAAATGATACAAGGAAGTAAAGAATTATAATCAACAATTCCATCTAAAATAGAAGATAGTAAGAAAGAGCAGTGAAAACTGCAGCCTAGGTCACTAGTACACATGGATAATGGAGGTAGAGAGAAGGACAAGAATTGTAGGGACATGTAATACAAGGCTACATTATGAACATTTTTTTCTTTCTTTATTAAAGCATATAGTTGATTCACAATGTTATGCCAATTTCTGCTGTAAAGTGACTCAATCATACATTTATATACACGTTCTTGTTTTATATATTATCTTCCATCATTGTCTGTCCCAGGAGATTGGATATAGTTCCCTGTGGTATATATTAGGACCTCATTGCTTATCCATTCTAAATGTAATAGTTTTCATCTTCTAAACCCAAACTCCCAATCCATCCAACTCCCTCTCCGCTCCCCCTTGGCAACCACAGGTCTATTCTCCATGTCTGTGAGTCTGTTTCTGTTTTGTAGATGGGTTCATCATTATAAATATTCCTGATTTTCAGGAAATGATATTTGGACTAATTTATCTCCTCAACTGTTTACTTAAAAGAAGAATCTGGGGAGTTCCTGTCATGGCTCAGTGTTAACAAACCTGACTAGGATCCATGAGGAAGCAGGTTTGATACCTGGCCTCACTCAGTGGGTTAAGGATCTGGCATTGCCATGAGCTGTGCTGTAGGTCACAGATGAGGCTCAGATCTGGCATTGGTATGGCTGTGGCTATGGCCAGAAGCAGCAGCTCCTATTCGACCCCTAGCCTGGGAACTTCCATATGCCATAGGAAGACATAGGTGTGGCCATAAAAAGACAAAAAAAAAAAAAAAAAGAATCTGAATCAATGTGAGGCAGCTCTATTTGCTTATATATGCCCTAACAAATCTTGAAAGACTAAGTGAGTTGGCAAGAAAAGAAGGAGTGTTTGGTGATTTTCGTGTAATTCCTGGGGCCTTCCTAGAACCATCTGTGAGGTGAGTCTTGGCAAAGGAGCAAATTAAATAACTGTGTCATTAAGCAACATGCATATTCATGCAGACGCTGTTGTTTACACATTCTTTTCTGTCATGGCTAAATAAAACACAGCACCATTTACGTGAAAATCACCACATAATGATTCTATCACACTTCTAAATGACTGAAGGGGGTGTTATTGGGTACAGGCTTTCCAAGTCCCTGGGAGTTATGGTGAGCCATTCAATAAAGGTCAGTTGGTGTGCTCCATTAGATCAAGAAATGAAGGGGAGGCAGGCATCTATAAATCACAAGGGCCTGGAAAAAGATGAACTAGAAGCCAGGTAAGCCACAAAAAGTCTCCACTGAGAAGAATGATGCAAACGGGAAGATGACTGGTGTTAGTGTCTGCAATACATCAGGTACTATGCAAGGAGTTTTATACAAATTATATTAATAACCTTATGAAATACACAGAAACTGAGATTACTTGAGTCTTGCCTTGGTGACACCAGGTAGTATGCCATAAAAAATGAGCTTAGTTCTCTTGAAACCCAAAATCTATGTCCTTCCACACAGCATGATCTTTCCATACAAACAGGACCAAAATGTTTGGGAAAATGGCCAGGCAAACAGTACACAATATGTTCACATGAAATAATAAAAGGTTGTGGTTGGGTGAGGTGAATGTGCAAGGGGACAAATAGAAGCTAGAAAAAAAGTAGCATGAAGAACAAAAGAACTACTGTAAGTTGTCTTTACATCTCTCTCTTTTGGTGAGAACCAATCCTGAATGAGACTGGCCTGGAACCTTGAGAAGGACAAATAGAGACATAAGCCTAAGTGCTTAACACTACTGGCTGACCATGCTGCATTCAAAGCATTCTCTGTCAAAGGCTCGTCCCTGATAGACTTTTATGTAGATATTAGCACAACTGGCTTCTTTGGCCTTTGAAATGAGTGAGTAGCTTGTGTAAATTTTAAACTGGAGAGAAATGCCATTGTGTGAACTCTATGTTTGTTCCTCTGCTGGCCCACCGAACATTAATGTTTGCAGAAAAAGCTGTTTACAGCTGCTTACTCTGGTCCTCTAAGCAAAGAGCACTAGAAGACTAGTATTTGCATTAGGAAGGCACCATATTGCATCCCTAAGGAGAAGAGCATCAGCTAAAGCTTCTCTTTTTCTGAAAATGTGGGATACTTTTTGAGAGCCTTGGCTGAGGGGGATAGGCAGGTAGCCCAGGAAAATACCAAAAAGACAGAATTTACCACAAAGTTTTGTGTTAACTTGTTTAGTGTTCATTGGGAATTCTTGAATTACAGGAATTGGCCAGATAAAGTCTTTTCTGTTTACCAGCATGCCTGACCACACATGAAAGTGACCTGATTTAGGGGTTTATCAAATGACTTTAGGCATTTGCTCCCTGAAACATAAAATTCCATCCTTAGGATTCGACCCCTCCTATTGAAAAGCATTTTGATCCATGTTAAAAAGTAAAAACCTTTGGGCAGGGTAACTCTTTTACATATTAACTTTTTTATCAGCTATACTTGTTTGACTTTTCATCTAGAAAGGGCCAGCAAACTTTCCCTGTAAAGGACCAGATAGCAAATATTTTTGGTTTTTCCATAACTACTCAACTGTGCAGTTATAAGGAAAAAAGCAGGCAGAGACACTATAAACAAACTGCTGTGACAGAATTCCAAAAAAACTTTATTTATAAAAAGAATTGCCCAGCCAAATTTTACCAATCCCTAGCCTAAAAAGAAGTTCTTTGAGCAGGAAGGCTAAGGTTCCTGGTCAGTGGATGCAGGAGAAAAGTGAGAGGTTGTCCAATGAGCCATCTAACTGGGTTAAAGATGACCTAGGCCATTCTTAGTTCTCAAAATAATCAAAATCTGAAGAAGTTTCTACCTAGAGAATATGGATTGGTCTACGAAATGTACGAATGTACATTTTTATCTTTTATCAGATTTTCAAAAGCACTGATAATCCCATACGGAGTGAAACCCCATAGCATGAAGTGGAATATCTTGTCTTGAAAAGTTACCTTCCCCAGGCCAGCCCCTCACCCAAATCTACCGGGGAAGTTCAGTGGCCACTGTTATGTCCACTTGCATACCTTTCAGCAATCATCCTAGAGAAAACATGTTTCACCTTCCTTTAAATTCCTTTTGGTACCTATTTACATATATTAATTGCAAAAAAAAAGCATACATTTATAACTGAAAGGTTGAGTCTAGGATTCTACTCATTCTTAACCTGATCCTGGCTAATGAAAATAAAATGATGTACTTACAGTTAATGAGCCAATTAATGTTCTACCAGACACTGTGCCTATCTTTCATTCTTTTATTATGGGCAAAAATTGATTCTAGACACAGAGATATGATCATCAGAATCAGCCTTACTCAAACTTATCAGAAGTAGTAGACTGAGGAGGTAGGTTGAGGCTATGATTGGGACAGAAAAAGGCAAGCTTTGGGTTCCCATTTCAGATCATACAAAGAGCTTTAAAACTGGTATTCTTGTCCTTCAAACAATAAAATGCTATACAAAAATAATAATAATAATTAACCTTTCTTAGACCTATGACAGAGATGAAGTTGCAGAGCACATACTTTCCCAAAATCTAGAGAGGTGGTAACATTCAGAGTGACATAATCCTTAACATTTGCTTACTTGGAACAAAACCCACTGAAATCCATAAGCTGGTAGGGACACTTAAATGATTACTTTGACAAATTTCTGAAGGCTAAGTGCAAACTATCTTGAGAGTAAGAAACTCCTGGAGGCTACAGTCTTAGGAAGGCTCCTCACACTTCTGTGCTTTAACTCCAGGAATTTATCAGGTTCTCACAATGAGGATATTAAAAAGATCTCTTCATGGCCATGGCTGATAATTACTAACAAATAATATAGTTTTAAATGTTTTAAATAGAAGTATAAATGATATGCTGAGAGGAGATGAAACCATACAAAATATTCAATTAAAACCAGAGAAGGCAGGAAAAAAAGGGAAAAAAATAGAGCAAATATAAACTTAATAGAAAACATTTGCAAAGATGGTATCTATAATCCAACCATACAAATGATCGACTTACTTTTGAATTATTTAAACATTCTAGTTAACAATGCAGTATGGAGTATAGGGAAACTCTGTAATATTCTTATAAGTGTTTTGTATATATCTAAAACTATTCTAAAATTAAAAGCTTATTATTAAATGTTCTTTGAAAAAGGCAAACTTCATTCCAAAATGTATCTCCCCAGCTTACTACAACAGAATCTGAAGAGCCATCACCTCTAATTCTTATTTTGCAAAAGAAGCAGCCCTGGGTATCATGTTAAGCATTATTGTTATCTTGATGAACACTTGAGACTGGTGTTTTTCTCTCCTATAGCTAAGGAGGGGACTGAAGGAACTAGGCTTTTGCTGAGAAGGAAGGGTTACTATGGAGCTGGCATGGCCAGGAAGGCAGAGAGGAGTAGGATGTGCCAGCAGGGGTTACCAGTCCTGAGCATGTCCCAGCAGGACTCACCAGTCCCAGGGCCTGTGTTTGTGAAAACCTTTGAAATAAACATGGTAAACAGGTAAACTAACGCAGTTCAAACTAGCATTTGGAGAGGAAGTCATGCTGGCTCCTGCTGACTTTTACCTGGAGGGCCTCAGCTTGATGTCATAGTACTTCTAGTGGCACTCTCTCAAAGCAGTTCACAACATCCCAAATTAAAACCCGGCTCTCCCCAGTGATTTATTACTTTAGAACTCTACACAAACGGTGAGGGAATTTCAGCAGCTCTTGAATGCCTATTTGTCACAAGTTACAGGAAGGCTGAGAAGGAATATTTAGGGAGTGGCTAATTACAGAAAGGAATACAGACTCAGATGCTTTGCCTCCCAGACACGTTCCAACTTGTGCCTGGGTTCAACTTAGCATAGGTGAAATCTCACTTAGCCAAATCAACATGCTTGTGAAAATATCCAGGGGATGATGATGAGAAAATCAAATTTTTATCAAGCAAGTGTTGTTTTCTCCTTGTATTTATTATCACTTCAGAATGTTTTATATTCTTATCTCCTAGATCTTTAATGGGATGTGATCCTCTAACATGAGTTCCAAATCTAACTCCTCCTCTAGTTTATTTGTAACTAGTTAAATGTAATTCTGTAAATAAATAATTAAAAATAGTAGGAAAGCTTCTTGTTTAATGGTTCACCACTGTGACTCCTTCTCCTTAAACCAAGAATTCTTCTGGCTATGTCAATTATCCTTCCCTTATGCATCTGCAGGACTTGCTTTTCTTAAGCAGAGCATAAATATCATCCCATGGGTTTTTCACAGAGGAGCATTTTACAGACAAAGCTGGACAAAAAAGAGAAACAGCTTAGTCCAACATTTCCTAGATCTATATGGTCGTCAGAATCACACGGAAAGCTGAGTAATATATAGATTTACAGGCCATGCCAATCACTTTCTGAATCCCCGGAAGTAGGGCCTAGGAATCAATATGCTAAAAAGCATCACAATTTGAGATTTAATTAAATAAGAACAGCCCCTCCCCCAACGCAGTGATTCTGATCTTTAACCAGTTTTGAAAACACTGGTCTAGTACAAATTCCAACTAAAGGTTAGCAGTCAGGTCAACAGAGTCACACTGAGCAACTACATATGCTTTGGAATATTTCTGAGGAACTCAGTACCATGTTGATAGAGGAGACCTAAGTAACAAATGGCTATTAGATACTGCTCATTTATGTTCAAAATTTTCCTGATTCTGGAGGACAGGACCAAGTTTACCATCTATTCTACAATCAAAAGAAGGAACACATTTTCTTTTGCTTCAGTTCAAACAAATTAACTTTCCTAGTTCTTAATTCAGTCTTACCTCAGCCACTAGAAACTATTCTAGAATCATCCCATTTCTTCATCTTAATCTGCCAGACAACATGGGGTCAGTAGCAGAATTTAAATACCAATTAATAATTCACCAACTATAAACAGAAACATTCACAAGGAAGCACCTAGAATTTTCAAGAGTAAATAACTCTCTAAATTTGGTTTAGCAAATGCACAAGAGGCCAAATCACCAGGCAAAGAAAGTATCATGGTGGTTGAGCCATAGAAATTCTTTCACTCAGCTAGAAGAGTTCCAAGAGAACAGATTCCTCCACCCCATACAGTTGTCTCAGAATATAACTTCCAAATATATACCTTAGAATTTCATTTTTTGAGATACATTATACTGAGTACTATACTTGGAATCAAGAGACACTTGGGTGATCTTAGAGAAATAGTTTTTTCTCTTTGAAACAGTTTTCACATCTATAAAATAAAAGAATTATACTGAAAAAGATTTCAGAACTACAATTCTAATTTCAGCTATAGTATGGGTTCTGGACTTCTCAAGCCCCCAGTTGTGTGTAAGGAACCTGAAAAGGAACTCCAAGAGTTACTTGCTTTCTGATGGCCATGCCCATGACCTGTGGAAGTTCCCTGGCCAGGGATTGAACCCCCACCACAGCAGTGACACTGCCAGATCCTCAACCCACTGGGCCACAAGGGATCATCAAGAGTTACCTTCTTGGTATTAAATTCAGCCCTGAAGAACTTCCAACTTGTCTGCATTCCCAGCTCACCTTGCACCAGACCTACCATCTTGACCAGTGAGCTACCCAGCCACAAGTCAAAGGAGCCAGTGAAAACAGTCTGTTAACAGTGGTGCTCATAGCTGGAGAGGGCCATTCAGGAAACCCCTGACTTTTAACAAAATTGAGTTCCATAAATGCCAAGGGAAATGGTATAAAGGTTATTATCTCAACCCAAAATCCCCAAGGGGAACTAAAATCCTAAGAGTATTTCTATTGGGACAAGGTTTGTTCAACTTTAGCACCTGGTGGCAACAATAAAGACAGAGCCCCATGCCTATTGTGTGGTCTCTTAAACTGGAAAGAGCAAATTAACACAGTGATTAGCAGGTTCACTCAAGCTCTATGGACGCATATCTCTGTCCCTTCTTCCTGTTTGGCTCCTATTCTACTTGGTCTCAATTGGATGATTTCTTTGCTCTCCAGATCTTCTTTGCTACCAGTTTCCAAGTTATCTTCTTATTGGGATTATCACTTCTGCTGAAACTATCCTCTTTCTGGCCAAAGCATAGGCACAGATTTCTGTTTGGTTTGGGGGTAATAATTTTTCCTTTTTCTTTCTTTCTTCTTTTTTTTCTAGTGTGGGTTGGCAGGAGGAAGTGAGGGTATTATTTTGGTCCCAAAAGCATAGCTCAGGTTTCTCACACTATAAAGCTAACCAGCCTCATAAAACATCATGACAATAGCCTTGTCTCTTCTGCTGAAAGCCCATAAATAATAGAAGAGGCCATGGGAAGCTCATTTCCCCCCAAAGCATACAAGTATCCTTTTATAATACTGTTTCCAGAAGTTAGGACCCACACTCAAATATATCACACTCCTGAATGACATGGTTAGGTTGCAGAGACATATTTTGATGGGTGGTGATGATGGTGATGCAAACTTCCATCATAGCACACTGTCCTTTATCTGAAAAAGGAATTTCCCATCACCAAACGAGGCTACGTTTCCAGGAAGCCATAAAGTCACTGGCTAACCACAGTGTCAGCACAAATTCACCGTATCTGTATTATCAAAATTGATGGACTATTTTTTTTTGTTACTGTTTAAGTCACCATTGTCATAAGTATAAAAGTCAGCCAAAAAAAACTCTAGTACTTAAGGTTCTGCTAGTTCTAATGCACATCCAAAAGGCTAATGAGACTTGGGTGAATGGGAGGGGGATAGAATGAACCTGAAAATAAACTTTTCTCAGGTACAGACCTTCTCATACTCTAGACTTTTTCTGCATTCTGAGGACCCAAATTAAAGGGCATAATCTGAAATAGGAAATAGATAGCTTGTGGACGATGGCTCAGTTCTCATGGTTAAGCGTGAATTAACCAACATAACCACTTACCCAACCCCTCTGTCCATAAAGACTTCCAGTCCTCTCTGCTGGTGTCATTTAGGCACATGCTTCAGACTCAATGCTGTTCCAACCTCTGGAATCAATTGGAACCCTAGTCAGGGAGAATTTAAGAAATTCATAATCAGTAATCCTTGCTGCAGATACTCCTCTGACAACTGGTTTTGTGGTTCATTCCTTATAATTAAGTTCTATCATATTTTCTTATTCTAATAGCTGGGCCCTTTTTATATGTGTGTGTGCTTGGTATAATCTGAGGAACAGCCAGGAGGCCGGCATGGCTGAAATGGTATGAACCGGGGTGGGGGTGGGGGGTAGCAAAAGGATGAGATAAGGAACTAGAAGCCCAATCATAGTTCATTGTGAGAACTTTAGATTTTGCTATAGGTGAGATTGGAAGTCATGGGCTTTTGAGAAGAGAGGTGGAAGAAATTGACTTACATTTTAATACCACCACTCTGGCTGCTATGTGAGAAACAGATTGAAGGGGGCAAGTAAGGAGGTTATTACCAGTATGGAGGCCAGTAAGGAGGTAATTACTCTAGTCCAGGTGAGAGGGGACAGTAGCTCAGACCAGGGAGATAATTTCAGGAAGGTTGTCAAAGATTGTTACCTCTGCTGATTAGCACACCAAAATCTCTGAGCCTCCTTTTGCTGACCTTACAGCTGCTTAGGTTTATAGAATCCATCTTTTCTGCTCTCTCCCAACCCAGCCAATTAGCTGTGTCATTAGCTGAGGCTGGATTAGCTGAGGCCAATTCAGCCTCAGGCCAGTTCTAGATACTTTAGGATTGGTACCTGTTCTGTGCCTGAAGACTGAAAATTTTGCTGAAGTGGTGCTTTTGCAGCCAGGAAACTAGAGACACCTCGTAACCAGCGACATCAACACATGAGACATTAAATTGGCCCACAGAAAGTCAAGATGCCACCGTTACTTCCACAGCACAGCTGAGTGGCCTCACCCTCAATAGCCATGAGTAAAGAAGCTATATTCTTGTATACTGTTTTGAGTACTTGCTATGCAGAATTCTCTACATGAATTATTTCACTGAAACCTTTCAATGAAGCTATGAGACAGATGGTCTTATTACTCACTTGTGGAGGTTAGTTTTATGTGTCAACCTGACTAGGTTACAGTAACCTAGTTATTCAAACACTAATCTAGGTGTTACTGTAAAGGTATTTTGTATATGTGGTTAACACAATCAGTTTACTTTAAATAAAGGAGGTTTGTACCTCAACCAATCAGTCGGAAGACCTTAAAAGCAAAACTGAGTTTTCCTAGAGAAGAAAAAATTCTGCCTCAAGACTGCAGCATCAACTCCTTCCCAAATTTCTAGCCTGCCAGCCTGTTCTACAGATTTCAGGCATGCCAGCCCCCACAATCAAGTGAACTGACTTCTTGAAAAAAATATATATATATACACATATGTGTGTGTGTGTGTGTGTGTGTGTGTGTATATACACTACTGGTTCTATTTCTCTGGAGAATACTGACTGATGGAACACTTTGACAGATGAATAATGAGATTCAAAGTAGTTAATCAAGTTGCTCAAGGTCACAACAGCTACTGAGTATAAAGAATCAGATGTGAGCAGAATGACTCCAAACCACATATCCCATATCCTGCTTCCTCTGATATGTCTGGATTCATTTAATTGTCAGATCCTGAGAAATTGAATAGGAGTACTTCAAAGGTCTGTGTACTCATTATAATATTAATAGTTTACTATTACTATATACTTATTATTATTACTACCGTCATTCCTTAATGCCAATTATTGTGATAAGCATTTTGCATGATCTATTTTCTGTAATGCTAACAACAGCCATACAAGGCAGTTAATATTACCATCATTTTATAGACAGTAAATATAAAAATCAGAAATGTTAACTAACTGGTCCAAAATCACACAGCTAGCAGAACTCAAATTCAGTATCATTGCTCTGGCCTGACTTCTCCTGAACTAGTATGAGTAGAACAAGTCATTGCCCAGCCTTAAACTCCAAGGAGCTATTGTTCACCCACTAAGTCAGTTGGTTATATAGGGCCACGTCTCTGTTTCCTCAGGGTTCTTGGATCCTGACACACTTTCATAATTAATTAAACTTCTAGAACAGTCCCTAAAGGAGCTAGGTCTTTCATTTCTACTACAGATTATACAGCTACCATTACTGGGTCCTGTCCTAGATAAGCACAATTTATGAAATCAATGGCTATTATAAAGAGACATTAAGGAACAGAAAGGCAGTGTCTTCTGACTTCATGGAATAAGCTTTGAAGGTTCAAATTTCTGCTTGAGCACATCAGCAAACTTTCCCAAACCTTAGTTCCTTCATCTGTAAAATGAGAATAATTGCTATGGGATTATTTTTAAGTTTAAGAAGGTAATATGAGGAGTTCCCAATGTGGCTCAGTGGTTAACGAATCCGACTAGGAACCATGAGGTTGCGGGTTCGATCCCTGGCCTTGCTCAATGGGTTGAGGATCCAGCATTGCCGTGAGCTGTGGTGTGGGTCACAGACGCGGATCGGATCCCGAGTTGCTGCGGCTCTGGCATAAGCCGGCAGCTACAGCTCCGATTGGACCCCTAGCCTGGGAACCTCCATATGCCGTGGGAGCAGCCCAAGAAATGGCAAAAAGACCAAAAAAAATAAATTAAATAAATAAATAAAAAGGTAATATGAGGAAAATATTAGTCCAGAGTATAGGCTCACCAAAAGTGAGCAATAAACAGCCACTTACAGAACATTCTGCCCTGACTTTTGGGGCCTCAAGCTGAGCTGAGCACCTCAGCAGGCAGTCTGGGAGTTCTGACTAGGCCCCAAACTGGAATAAACTACTCAGGCACAAACACAGTCATGTCTGCATAATTCAGTGGGTAGATCCTGTGCTCAGTAAGTGGAATTTTAAAGCCAAATAGGCCAAAAACAGGGAGAAAAAAACCCAATGATGGGTTTTGATCATCATTCCAATACCATCAGTAATGTGTAGTAAGAGAGACCATTCCATCATCAGTTCAATTCAACTCTCATTTTGTGATCTCTTACTCTGTGTTAGATCCTATGCTGGTTATAGGAAAGAATAAGGCATCATCCTCCTCTCAATCAGCTCCTAGTCTAATGGGTTCATATGTGTGGGAGAATGAGAATAGAGAAACCATAGTATTTTACTTAGCCAGTATTTACATGGCACTTATTTTACGCTAAGTACTATTTTAACTATCTATTAAAGTCTCATATCAACCCAATGAAGTCATTAATATTATTATTCCTATTTTACAGATAAAGAAACTGAGACATAGAAACACAGAGTAACTTGTCCAAGATTACATTGCTAATAAATGGCAGAGCCAGGATTTGAACATACCCCACAATACTACCATACTCAAACAAGACTTCCTTGTTACTGATGAGGACATCTCTTGGGGATGACTGAGAGAGCCCACAGAGTTCCAAAAACTCTAGAGGATTAGTGTTTATTAATACCCTCTAAAAATTGGGCGAATTCCCTGATCACAAAGCAGAGGATAGCCAGAACATCAAATAAGGAATTTTTGTACACCTATCCACAGAATAGGCAAAAATATGGGAGTTTGTATCTCTCTTAGTTATCTTTTGCTGCATTAATAATTACCCCATTACAGAATGGGAGAAAATAGTTTCAAATGATGTAACTGACAAGGACTTAATCATTAGAATATACAAGCAACTTATACAACTCAACAGCAAAAAAACCAACAATCCAATGGAAAAATGGGCAAAAGACCTGAAGAGACATTTCTCCAAGGAAGATATACAGACGGCCAACAAGCACTTGAAACAATGCTCAACATCTCTGATTATTAGAGAAATGCAAATCAAAACTACCATGAGATACCACCTCACACCAGTCAGAATGGCCATCATTCACAAGTCCACAAATAATAAATGCTGGAGGGGGTGTGGAAAAAAGGGAACCCTCCTGAGTTGTTGGTGGGAATGTCAGCTGTTACAACCACTATGGAGAACAGAATGGAGGTACCTTTGAAATCTATACGTAGAACAACCGTATGACCCAGCAATCCTACTCTTGGGCATATATCCGGACAAAACTTTCCTTAAAAAAGACACATGCACTCGCATGTTCATTGCAGCACTATTCACAATAGCCAAGACATGGAAACAATCCACATGTCCATTGATAGATGATTGGATGAGGAAGATGTGGTATATATATACAATGGAATACTACTCAGCCATAAAAAGAACAACACGGATGGAAGTAGAGACTCTGATACTCAGTGAAGTAAGTCCGAAAGAGAAAGACAAATACCATATGATATCATTTATATCTGGAACCTAATATATGGCACAAATGAACCTTTCCATGGAAAAGAAAATCATGGACTTGGAGAATAGACTTGTGGTTGCTTAGGGAGAACAGGAGGGAGTGGGAGGGATCTGGAGCTTGGGGTTAATAGATGCAAACTATTGCTTTTGGAATGGATTAGCAATGAGATCCTGCTGTGTAGCACTGGGAACTATGTCTAGTCACTTATGATGGAGCATGATAATGTGCAAAAATAGAATGTGTACATGTATGTTTAACTGGGTCACCGTGTTGTACAGTAGAAAAAAAATGTATTGGGGAAATCACTATTAAAGATGATGATGATGATGATAATAATAATAACAAAGAAATGCCAAAAAATAGTAATAATTACCCCAAAACTCAGGAGCTTAAGATAAAAAATATCTCAGTTTCTGTAGGTGAAGAATTTGTGCATAGCTGAGCTAGGTGCCTCTGGCTCAAGGTCTTTTATGAAGTCACAGTCAAGCTGCCAGCCAGGGTTGCAGTCTTATCTGAGGCTCGACTGAGGGAGGATCTACTTCTGAGCTCACTCATGTGACTGTTAGCAGGATTCAGTTGTTCACAAGCTATTGGTCATAGGACTCAAGTCTTCACTGGATGTCTACCTCAGTTCTGTCCTGGGCCTCCCATAGTGCAACTTACGGCATGGCACCTGGCTTCCCTCTGAGGAAGTAGACAGAGAAATAGAGGAAGCTCCCAAGACAAAAGTTACCATCTTTTATAACCTCATCTAGGAAGTGACATCCCTTTACTTCTAAGATGTTCTATCTGTTATAACGCAGTCAATAATTTCAGTTTATACTGAAAGTGGGGGCAGGGATTACACAGAACATGAATACCAAGAGTTAGAGATCTTTGGGGGCCATCTTAGAAGCTGTCTAGCACAGTCTCTAATATCATCCAAAGACAAGAAACTCTGCATCTGCTCTCCCAAAAGATCATTTATCTGGCTTGTTGCCTTCAGGTACTAGAGTATCCTGCACCACTGAATTCAAAAGAAATGCTTGTACTGGTAATCTAATAATACAAGCTACATTAAGATTTTCATTGGTTTCATCTGTGCCCTTATTTCTACATTTTGCCAGACAAGTTTTTAAAAAGTGCCATAAAACTAGACTCTTCCTTCCTTAACTTGTCACCATTTGTTTCACCCTTCAAAAGACACCTCTTGACTCAGCTCCAGGGAGACTTCCCTAATGAATCTCTCCTGGCATAAGGGGATGTTCTTGCCTGAGACCCAAGTCAATTCCTTTAACACATAAATACAGGCAAATAATATCAGATTATGTGTGGAATTTGGAATAGACCAGGTTGAAGAAACTTTTTCTCAGCCTCACATAGAAGCAAGTATACCCACTGTTCTCTAAGCATTTATTATGTATAATTAACATTTGGGAAAACAAGGTTACACTAACTGGTAAAAAGAACAAAGCGGTATGGGTTCTCCCCAATACAAGTGTTTGCATCAGTATTTCTTGCATAATTGTTGTCAATATTTCCAATTTTCTGAACTCTGGGCCTACATGGATCTCGTTAACTCTTCCTTCCTGTCTTAGCTAGCCTACCTCTGAGGTGCTTAGCTATCTGACACTGCTGCCTTTGGTTAACTAATCTTGCCCATCAGCAAAGTCAACTTGTTTTTTTTTTTTTTTTTTTTAAGACAGTTTGTCTCTCCAAGCTGCAACTTTTTGCTGATTCCACTTTATCTAACCAAACCACACATTCTGGTCCCTCCTAGCCATTCTCTATCCTGCTGCTACCTATTCCATACTGTAAAAACTATCCTCTTTCACCTTGAGCAAATTCTCTGCCTCTACCAGGAAACTGATGCCTTTAGGCACAGATGCCTTGTTAAAACCTCACCCAAGCCTGTTCTTCCTGGGCTTTGTATCAAACTTGAAAATACCATTTCCAATTCCCTATACCTGCTATCAAATTTACCTGTTTCCTGGATGGTACCCTCAGCACACTCTACCTGGTAAACTAACTGATGCTGAGTTGTTGATCATTGAAAATACATTGATGAATTGCCATATACAAAAGTATTCCCACTTTAGTTACGAAGAAAAAGTGCCAGAGCACAAAGTGAATAGCTATGGTAGAATTTCTGGTACTCTGGCAGAACAGTGGAATTATTACTTGTGATATAAGGAAATAATAGGGGACCCTTCAAGTTACACTACAGGTGCCCTCCTGATGTGGGGCAAGTCCTTTATAGAATGTATATTAGCTATAAAGAAATTCTCTAAAAAGGCATCTCATCACATTGATCTGTTGAAGATTTTTTTAACTTACACACCTCTAAATATTTGGATATATCCTTAGAAAACCAGGAATTTCTCTGAAAATCTTAATTTTCTTTGAAAAAAATAGACAATAGTTGGAAATGGAAATGTGTACAACTTTACCAATTTTCCAGACCAGCATCTTCTGACTGGTTCGCCTTTCAGACCTTTGAAAGCATAATCACTACCAGCTATTTCATTCCTATGGAACATAAGATTACTCAAAAGAATCATAAGTATTCCATCATCTCCACTGTAGAGAAAAATCAAGCACCATTTTATAGAGCATTGTTTCCAAGGCACAGTGAGTTCCAAGTTATGAAAAATTTCTTGATAAATGAACTTGTGGAAGTCAATTCGTTTGCAAGTTAGGAACTGCTTATGTTATACATGTGGCATTTTCACAGGTTTTTAAACACTATGCTAGAGAAGATTCTGTGGTTCCTGGCTAATCAGAAGAAATTCAAATCTTTTCCATGGTGATATTTTCTTCACCTCACCAACATATAGTGAGAGACAGACAACCAACTCCCAGACTGGGTATAAGGACACTTGATGTGTTACCAAAAAAGATGGGTCAAGGCAAATTGAACTGTCTCAATTTCTCTTGCCTGTCACATGTTATATAATTTCCTTGCCTGTCATATGTTATATACTTTCCCAGAGAATCCCCTAAATAAACAAAATCTGCATGAAAACTTCAAACAAATGGCATTATTAATATCATTCCTTTTCTAAGAAAAGGGAAGAAACAAAACCAAAGCTCAAATTAAAGATTTAATAAGAGGTCACTCATAGGAAATGTCTTAATACCATCATCTTTTATACAGAGATAGAACGTCCCAAGTATTTTTTGCTTATCTAAGATTATAGATGCAGGATCAGTAATCACTGACTGGCAGGATGATTACACAGGGCTTGAAGAATAATAAAATTAAATAATAATAATACTTGCAGATAACATTTCATTGAACACTTACATTTACTAAAAACTATATACAACAAGTAAGTATTTTCTACATGTCAGACACTCCACCTGGCACTTGACAGATATGTCATTTCATTCTCACGACACTGTGATATAGGTATTAGCTCCATTTTACAGATGAGGAAACTGAGTCTCACAGAAGTTATGGAACTTTTCTGGGATTACACAGCTTGTAAGTGGAGGAGCCAGGATCTGCATCATTTGACTCCAGATTCTAAGTTCTAAACCAAGAGGCATACTGCCTTACTAAGAGACAGATGCTATCCTAAGGACTTTACAAATTACTAAAGGTCACTTCACTGTTGGTAACCAGACTGCACTTTGCTAAGGTGAAAAGGTGTACATAATAGGAAGATTTTAGCATTAATGGTTGAAAACAAATGGAATTCTAGTTCACCAGACCATTCCCACACTCATCTATTGCTTTTAATTCTTGATCGTTCTTGAATTGAGGATCCAATCTATGTGGGAGAAGAGGGGAGGGTGATCAAGAGGAGGCAGATAGATGGGCAGATGGCTGGAGGAGTGGATGGCCATGTGGGAGAGTACAGGGACTGTTGCCTGCTGTGTCCCAAGAAAGCTCAATGTCCATCAAGGAAAGAAAATGACTGGGAAACGCTTTACAGTGCAACATACCAAATGGAATGAGAACCTAATCATCAAGTTAGAGCAAGAAAAAAGTAACAGTGCCCACTGCCTGTGTGGGTGTTCTTGGCCTTTTCCAGCAAGGTGTGTGCTTAAAAAAAGATTAGTACAATAGGGCATGAACAGACCTATTGAAAACAGCCGCCTTCATAGACTTGGCAGATTTATACTGTGGAACAGTTCCGTCTGACATTTAAAATGTGACAAAACTACTTAAATTCAATTTAAAAATAAGTTTTCTATAGCCCCTTATTTTCTTCTTATAAGCATGAGTTCAATGAAGATGGCATCATGAGCTTTACAGGATGCCCCCCCAGAATGAAAGCTTATCAAAGACAAGAATATGTGGCACTAAGGGATGACAAGCTGATTAGGCTGCAGTGACTCCCAGGCTCGTGCCTGAGAAGGATACTCTCTCAAGAAAGAAAACTTGTGGGTGGAATTTGGATTGTGGTTTGGATTAAGATGCAGCTTCAAACCACTGCAACCAAGTTCACTAAAGGAACATGAACAAATGTTTTAATCAACAAATGGTAAAAAGGAAGGAGAACAGAGAGGGACTTTTTCTGTAATGTCACTGAGGAACTAATGACTTGGACCTGAATCCCAATTTCTTTACAATAGTTGAATTTGGTTTTTTAAAAGGGATTGAAAATCTCTGGTTGAATAGGTCATGTGGAATAACTACTAGCTTATTCTTGTTTCATAGCACATAGATTTGAAATGCCTCTTGGGGAACTCAATAGGCAAACTTTTTTCTCCAGTGAGATACTGGCTCAGAAGCATCTACCCACATCCTCCAAATTATCCCCCTGCTTTCTTCCTGATCCCTTCTGCTAAAACCATGGCCAGGAGCTATAGAACAGACTATCACTATGTAACAAAAGGTTCCTTGTTTTGAGTAGTGCGGAGAGAAATTCTACTTTCTCCCCAACCTTCTGCCTCCATCCACTTAACAGCACCTTCACAAGGGAAGACGACTTTATGTGCTTATTGGTCAAAGCTTGAAACATAGATCTTGTCACATTTGAACAGTGCATATAGTTATTGTTCCATAACTCATTTATGATACTTTCTCATTTATACTTCTAAGAAGGGTCTAAATTGTTGGTACAGACCCAATCATTCTCTCCCTCTCTCTCTTTTTCTCTCCCTTTCCCTCTCCCCATCTTCTTTCCCTCCCTCACCCTACACACTCTCCACTTACCTCTTGCCCCAAGTGCATATCTAAGTACTCAGGTCCTAAGATCTGGATAAGGGAGTGGGGGTGAGGGACTCCATTAAGCCTCCAGCTTAAACCCCATCATACCATTCAATTTTTACAAAGATTATTGAGTATTGACCAGTACTCAGCTATCAATGAAGTACTAAATAGATTCCCATTGGTTATTGTTCTTTGCACATAGCTCCCTTGATATAGAACTCTCCAAGAAGGAGGGGTCACTGAGAGGGCAGGAACCAAGGATTTTAGAGTCCTGGGCTATATTACCAATCATAAACTATCAAAACCCTATATAGAACTACTATTCCGAAATTGGAAATATATCTTACCTGGATTACTAAATTAGACAACTGTCTGTTCCTCCCACCTGCATTTTCACTTTTCTCTTGCCCATCCTTCTCATTATAGTAGAGCAACTTCCTAATTAGAAAAATCTTGGCGTTCCCGTTGTGGCTCAGTGGAAACAAATCTGACTAGTATTCATAAGGACACAGGTTCAATCCCTGGCCTCGCTCAGTGGGTTAAAGATCCTGCATTGCCATGTAGCTGTGGCATTGCTATGACTGTGGTATATGCTGGCAGCTACAGCACCCATTAGACCCCTAGCCTGGAAACTTTCATATGTCATGGGTATGGCCCTAAAAAGACAAAAAAAAAAAAAAAAAAAGAAAGAAAGAAAGAAAGAAAGAAAAAAGAAAAGAAAAATCTTTTCATATCTCCTTTTCTTAAACATATTTCTTTGTTTATCCTTACCATGACTTTGAAGACTTGCTAATCTGGTCCTGGTCAACTCTAAATGAATGGTTCTCAAAATCTGTCTCAATAAGAGTCCCTTGGTGTTTTTGCACTATCTCAGAAATAGATTCAGAAAATCTGAGGAGAAGCCTGGAAATATGCAATGGGAACAAATGCCTGAGATTATTCTGACACAGATATTCTGAGTACCACACTTTGAGAAGCACTTTCTTGTGGTAGTGATCTTCCCTGATCATCTTGTTCTCCTTGGCCAGACCCCCTTTGCTCTTCCTGAAATACTGTGTCCATAAGATCTTGAGTTGGAATAAACCTTAAAGATCACTGAAGTTCTTCTCACACTCTGTGTAGGCATCCTCTCCACAGCTTGTCTCACATGGCTAAATGGCTCTACAAAAGTCCAAATTTCATCCAACAAGAAAATCATCCAGGGGTAGTGGAAAGAGCACTAGATCTTAAGTCAGAATTTAGTCCTGATTGCCACTTTTTAGCTGGGCAATCTTAAGCAAATCACTTGATCCGCAGTTCAGTTTCTTTTTCTATAGAAAGTGCTAATGTGAAATTCAGTGCACTGTAACAGTTAAGAGTATGGACTGGAGCCCAGATTGAGGGGAATCAAAACTTGGCTCTATTCATTGCTAGATATGTGACCTTGGACATGTTATCTAACCTCTCTAGGCCTAAGGTTAGTTATCTATAAGGTGTACCTGATAATAAACATAACCAACTCATGCGGTGAAATGTAAATGAGTTTATATGTGCAAAGTGGTTGATATACAGTAAGTACAATGTAAGTGTTAGCTATTACTATTTTCTATTTAATTGGGGTAAAATTTATGCAGTAACTACCTCATAGAAGTTGGTAAAAAAATAACAATTATATGAAATAATATATGACGAAGTATTCAATAAACTATAAAGTGCCATATAAATGTTATCAGATGTGGTTGAAAGCTGGTAGTTCTAAAACTAACTTCAGACTGCACAGAATAAGTCTAATACCTCTTCTACATAATAATACCTGAAGATAGCTTACCATGTACCCCCAGGCTTAATAGCTTCAGTGTTTTCAACAATTCCATATATCACATAGCTTATAGCCTCTTCATCATCTTGGTCATATTTTACGGATACATGATATTTCATTGTTTATTTTTATTCATCAAATATTTCATAAACACCTACTGTATTCTAAGCACTATGCTACATATTGGAGATAAAACAATGACTGAAACACAGTTCCTACCCTCAAAAAAAGGTTGTCCAGTGGTCAAAATGCTTCTTAAAATGTAACATTAGAACTAAATGTTACCAGAGGACTGACTGGCTGAACCAACGCACCTCTCCTATTGTGTATGTACATATTCATCAATGTAGGCTAAGGCACCATTAGCATGGCTGATCAGTGTTGATTCATGCTGAGCATATGGTCAAATAATCCTCTAGGATTCACATATTAAAACTCTTACTGGACCACATTTTCTGCACCCGACATTTGTACAGTTGAGTTTAAACCCCAAAGTTGGGACTTGAAATTTATACATATTAAATGAGCTATTATCATTTTTACCCTATTTTTCTAGACTATAAAAACTTTTAATATCTACAGAGTCAATAGTATGCTATTCATACATTCAGCCAATTAATTGACTAAAAATTATGAACAGAATATCACTAGAAATTTCCTTTCTGATTGACATAAATTTATTAGTATGTTTACATTAGAGTTACTCAACTATTTATGGAACCACCGAAAACTATTGCCATACAGCTCACATTCCAGGCACCCAAATAATAGTAGCTAATGCTTACTGATCAATCACTCACTACTGCTCTAAAGCCCTTAGATACTATTCTAAAATTTTTACATGTATAAACACATTTACACTCACAACAATTCTATGAAATAAGTGCTACCTCTATTTTGATTTTATAGATCAGAAACAGAGAAAAAGTCAGTTGTCTGAAAATCCACAGCTAATAAGTGGCAGAGCTATGATTTTGAACCTGAAGTCTAGTGCTAGAACCTGCATGCCGTCACTGTGATATTCCTATGCTTATTGTTGAGCAAATGAAATGGAATTAACTCGGCATAATTTAACCCTGGGGAAGCCATACTGAGAGCCCTTATAGTCACCAGTGCCTTTTCTTAGCATTTACAATTAATTTCTAGATTCCACTAGATATTTCCACTAGGATTGATGTCAACATCATTGGAATAAATTTTCTAGAATCTGAACCTCTTTTAAAATAATCAGATTACTGTTACTTTTATAATTGCATTCAGTCAGAGACCCCTCTCATTGGATTAATATTGTGTTTCTCTGACCTATGACTATGTAGCCTGCTTACACATCATAATTAAAAGTCAACTTCCAGAATTTCATTAAATATTTAATAAGTGTCCTTGGCAGAAAGACAGAAAGCCTAACTAAAATCCCAGAAATGGCTCTTTAAACCCATTCACTGAGAAAGAAAATGAAGCAGAAGACAAGAAAGTTTATATTCAAAGCAGACACTGGTAATTATCACATTGGACCATGCATCTGTCTAGCCACCTTCTGTTCACAAGATGAAATTAAAACTGTTGGTGTGTTGGCTTGCTATTCCTGTTAGTTACGGTCTCCTCTTGTGTGCCTGCAGGTACGGATGCTCTGCATTGCAGTTTCATTTCACTGATATTTTGAGAAAGTAGAATGACCCTTCTGTTTTTTATTTCCTTATCCCTGATAGGGTCTGTTACCAGATCGCCCCCAGAAAAAGCTATTTATTGCTATCTCTTTCATTGTTTTTCTTTTTATCTTTCTGCTAACTTTCTGCGGAGAAACTTTATTTGAGGACTTGATTGGGTGGGAGGGTGAGGTGGGAAAGTGGGAAGGAAGGAAGGAAATAAATTGCTAGCTTTTATTCTTGGATATGCACTGTGGCAACTTTTTGGCCAAAATTGTTCAAATCTCTATCAATTTTACGGGAAATTATTAACCCCTCTCAAATTGAAAAATAAATCTGCAAAGAATTTTAGATCATTTTCCAACCTGTGTACTGCAGAACATGAATTCAGAGTTAATTTTTTAAAGTGTGTTTTTTTTGGGGGGGGGGGGAGTTGAATTTTCAAACTAGTTTTGGGAAATTTTTATAACATACTTTCTATATAAATGGCTATTACTATTTCAATCAATTTTAATAATTTCAATTATTTATAGTTGTGATCATAATTCACAATTTCGATTTGGCAAATATTTGTGGAGCAGCCGCTATGTTTCAGGTACTCTTGAAATGGCTATAAAATGGTTGGAATAAAGCAAATATTGTTCCTGCCCTCATGGAGCTAGCATCCCAGTTGGAGAAACAGAAAATATACAAGTCAATGAATAAATAAATTAGATAATCTTAGATAATAATAAATAAGTTGAATTTCTAAAAAATGGAAAGATGAGATTGAGCATGGCAGGAGGATATGTTATAACTACTTTAAACAGAATCATCAGGGAAGGGCTCTCTGAGGAGGTGATGTTTGATCTGAAAATCATGGCTGTTCCATTGGAATAACAAAGAAAAGTTAGGAATAGAGAAGAGTGAATACTGGAAATTCCCTGAAACTATAAACAGTTTAGTGTGTTCAGGTAACATCAAGGGAGCGGATGTGGCTGGAGCAGAGCATGAGGGGCAAGAAGGGTATCAGATAATGCTGAAAAGGAAGGCAGGGCCAGCTCATGTAGGGTCTTGTGAACTGTGGTAGGGATTAAATGATTTTGAGTGGGGAAAGTGGCTTAACTCAATTTACATCAAGACTTTGAGAAGTCCCACCTTAAAGAAATCTGCTTAGAATTTTTAATCCAGTAGTTCCCAAGCACTTGTTTGATCACTAAAGACTAGTTTTTTGCTTTTTTTTTTTTTTTTTTTTTTTTGGCTTTTTGCCTTTTCTAGGGCTGCTCTTGCAGCATATGGAGGTTTCCAGGGTAGGGGTCTAATCAGAGCTGTAGCCACCGGCCTATGCCACAGCCACAGCAACACCAGACCCAGGTCACATCTGTGACCTACACCACAGCTCACAGCAAGGCTGGATCCTTAACCCAGGGCGCAAGGCCAGGGATCGAACACACAACCTCATGGTTTCCAGTCGGATTCATTAACCACTGCACCACGACAGGAACTCCTTATCACTAAAGACTTTTATCCTTATAGAATACATTTTAATATCCTGCATAACAGTATCCCATAGCACACAAGTTTAGGAAACACTTGAGATAAATCTTCAAGTGAAATAGCCATTTTGTAGTATGGAATGTTTGAAGATGTACTGAGAATACAGATATAAAGATGAATACAGGAAGACAGATGATGTAGTCAAATGCAGACATTTTTGTTCTAGTTTTAGACAGGATACTGAGTAGATCATAGAGTTGGGCTGGGTTTGGGGATAAAGGAGATTAGAGTTCTTATACTCTCACAAAAGAACTATATTTTCTCTTCTTAAACACTGACACTAACAGTTGCCAGGAAGACTTCTATTTTACCTATCTTCTCTCCAACCTTTGCTCAGAGAGGGTTTTGAAGGAAAAGCAATTGGACCTAGAACAATGTTTATGTGGTTCGCTTTAAGAAACAAATCACTAATGCCCATTAATTCATGTATCTTTCAGGATAGGAAAGGAGAGATGGAAGAATGAGTAAGAAGAGACAGCTGAATAGTAGGTAAGAGAAAGGCAATGTTCACATTGAATCTATGGGGCTCACAACGTGATGTATGCCAGAGTCTTTCCATAAGCAATGTCATCTACTCCTTCTCATTCAAATGATAACAAGATGAACTTGAAGGAAGAATGAGGAATTTATGAGATACAGTCTAGTTGAGTGGTTAAAAGCATGGTATTTGAACCAGACTTGGGTTCCAGACCCAGCTCTGCCAGTTACTAGCTATGTGGCTTTGGACAAGCTATTTAACCTCTCTGAGATTTGGTTTCCTCAACTATAAAATGAAGATGATGACAGTATCTAGCTCACAAGACTGTGGAGAGCATTAAATGAGATTATATATGCAATGAGCTGAGTACAGTGCCTGGTATAGCATATGTAATAAATGTTTCTGTTGAATTTATTAATGTCTAGGAGATAGGAGATCTGAAATACAGTTCAATGTTATGTGATGGACGTTTCTGTAATAATGGAAATACACTTTATCTGAACTGTAATAGCCCAGCCACTAGCTACTGAGCTAGTGGGACCACTGAGCAACTGAAATTTTTCTAGTGCAAGTGATGAACTAAACTATCAGTTCCATTTAATTTAAAATGAGATCCTGGAGTTCCTGTCATGGCACAGCGGAAACGAATCCAACTAAGAACCATGAGGTTGCAGGTTCAATCCCTGGCCTTGCTCAGTGGGTTAAGCATCTGGCATTGCCGTGAGCTGTGGTGTAGGCCACAGATAGGGCTCGGATCTGGTGTTGCTGTGGCTGTGGTGTAGGCCAGCAACTACAGCTCTGATTAGACCCCTAGCCTGGGAACCTCCATATGCTGCAGTGTGGCCCTCAAAAAGACAAAAGACAAAAATACATAAATAAATAAAATGAGAACCTGCTATATAGCACAGGGGAGCTGCATCTAGTCACTTGTGATGGAACATGATGGAGGATAATGTGAGAAAAAGAATGTGTATATATATGTATGTATGTGTGTGTGTGTGTCTAGGTAACTTAGCTGTACAGTACTGTGAATCAACTATAATGGAAAAAATAAAAATCATTTAAAAAAATTTAAATTTAAATAGCCATGTGTATCTTCTTGCTACCATATTGGACCATGTAGCTCTAAGAGCTCAGAATTCTGAGACTGATGGAAAGAGATAATATTTGAAATGCCTCTAGATCGAGAAAGGGAAGAAACAAAGAGATAAAAAGAGGGTAAATTGTAAACGGGAGACAAAGAGAAGGAATGAAGCTTCCAAAAGAAGACGATAATATAAGAAATGTCAAAGAATGGCATTTGGTTCTATCATCCAGTCAAATAGAAATTTTATAAGATATTACCTATGGCATTCTCTTAAGAAGCTGAGGACTAGGCCCACTGTATGGGTAACTTTCCCTTGGGTCTAGAATTCAAAATTTTTTTTCAGCCCTTCTTAACCCTTTTTCTATTTTCAGTCTGAATCATTTCCTAAGGTAATAGGTTCCATATGTTTACCACCTGCTGGATAAAGTGGTATTTCTACTTTATTGCTTTCAAGCTACCTCCTCAAGCTCCAAGTAATAGTACTTGTCTTTGATGAGTTCCAAGTGCTTTAAAGATATCCCCAAATAACCCAACAAGTGAATATGTCAATTCTTCTCCTGAGAGTCTTGGCTAATATAACTTCATTTGGTCCACAGGGTACTCAGGGTCAAATGGGGCATTCTGAATTGTCCTGGTTTGTCCTAGCCTACCTTAGCACTTGGAACTCCTCTGATTACTCTTTTCTGTTGGGTCAATGCTTTGCTTTTAGAAACCCATTAAAATGCAAGTATGTCACACTTGAAGCCAAAACAACCACTCAAGACTTTTGACTTACTTTTTTTTTACACATTGGATTCTAAGGACCTGGACCTATATGAGTTTTTATTCAGAAAGAGCATATGTGGAAAGGCCCGGATCAGGAAGGGTCTGCTGGCTAGCATAGGGTACCACAAAAGAACTAATACAAAAGTCATGTGCCCCTGTGCAGGAAACAAAAAGAGACAACTGAAGAAGGGCATCAAATAACACTGACGTCAATAAAATCTAAGTTTTTACCTCCTCCACAATGGGACTCTGTTGCTTCATTGTTTCACAATAGTGAACAAAATTACAGGGTTCAGAAGCCAGAAGACAAAGCTGTTCCAACTCCCTTCACAAACAACAGTTTGAAATGATTCATTGGTGATAAACAGTAAAAACTAATGTTTCATTGGACTGATCATCTTCCTGAGAACTTTATTTGGCCTTTGAGTATTTTCCAATCAATCTTCTTCATGTGGAGATTTTAACTGGCTCCAGGAAGCCCTTAGTTTGGCTTTTCTGACTCCATTCTCCCTGAATCTGTCAGTAAAATAGCAATACATCATTTTACCTCAGACCCACATCTTGTTAATGACACTGCCCGAGTACAAACTGAGTTCAAAGATAATCAGTATTCAAGTAATGACACTGTTTATAGGACACTACGTTTTCAATTAAATTCAACAAACAGTTATTGAGCATCCACTATGTAGGGCTATAAGGGACATGAGCATAAATCTTAAAAGAAACCCCTGTCTTCCAGAAGCATATAAGATGGAATATGATCTTTCTCTTCTCTAGCTCATCTACTATTTATTTATTACATTTTTATTTAGTATCTACTATGCCAAAAACTGTGCTAGGAATTGGGCAGGTAATGGAGAACAAGACAGACATATTTCCTGCCCTAAGAGAGCTTTCATTTCACAGACATTTGTGATTTATTTTGGTGTGAGATTCAGCTCACCTTTGTTTACCTAACATGAAGGCCATGTATTTGAGTATTTGTCTTATGTCTCCCTTAGGAAAGGCATGAAAAGAAGAGATGGTATCTAACATAGAGTTGGAAGGATTTTAGCAAACAAGTATGAAAAAGAGGGCATTTGAGTCATAAAACAATATTACTAGAGTCATGGGTATGTCCAAGATATGCAAGTAGTCAAGTCTGGAAAAACGGTAGAGTTCATGTTGTGGACAATAAAAAGTAAAGCTGGAAAATTAGATTAGTAGAATGCCAATGAGAGCTTTGGATGTTAGGGTGAAAATTCTATAATTAATTCAGTAGACAGAGTTCAATCATACATGGCCATACATACCTTGTAGGTCTAGAGTTTTCTGAATTAAAAATGGTGTGATCAAATATGAACTGTCAGAAGATTAATTTGGCATCCTGTTCATTGGATGGCTAGGAAGTGAGAAAGACAGGAAGGAAGAAGAATGAAATGTTAGAAGGTTTCTGTGAAAGTTCAGACAAAAGGCAATGGATGGCTTTATTAAGAGACCGTCAATGGGCATGGAAAGGTAAATGACTAGTTTTAGATTGGAAAAATCAAACAGGATGCCAAAGGAGATATGGAAGAAAAACTTAATCATATTTTTCACATTAGTTAAAAAAATGAAAGATTTGCAAACAAAGTTTGTTTACATTCTGGGGGGTTCTCTGAAGAGCTTATCATTTTACAAAGAGCTCAGCAAGGTTAAAAAGAAATTGGGAGTTCATTTAACCCACATTATTTATGGGCATAACTATGTTCAATTCAACTCATGCTTATGGAGCGTGAACTACTACATCCTAAGGCACTGGGATAAAATGGTGAAGGAAACAGGTGCAATTCCTGCCACTAAAGGCTTACAGTCTTTGCAGGTAGATAATGACAAGGTAGTCATTAATTCAAAATATATTTAATGAGTGTATACTCTACCACTGACCCTAAGTGCTGAAAATACAACAGTGAGCAAAACAGACAAAAATCTTTTCCTTCTTGGAGATTACAGTATATTGACCCCAAAAGTAAACAAGTAAATAAGATTGTTTAGGATAATGATAATTGCTATTAAAAATGGAACTAAGTAATAGGATCTTGTGGCAGAGATGAGGTTTAATTAATTTTTTTTTTACATTTTATTTTTTATTACTCAAATGAATTTATCACATCTATAGTTGTATAATGATCATCACAATCCAATTTCACAGGATTTCCATCCCACAACTCAAGCACATCCCCCCACCCCCCAAACTGTCTGGTCCAGAGACCGTAAGTTTTCCAATGTCTGTGAGTCAGTATATGTTCTGCAAAGAAGGTCAGTCTGTTCTTTTTTCATGTTCCACATGTCAGTGAAAGCATTTGATGTTGGTGGCTCATTGTATGGCTGACTTCACTTAGCATGGTAACTTCTAGGTCCATCCATGTTGCTAAAAATGCTGGTATTACATTCCTTTTAATGGCTGAGTAATAGTCCATTGTGCATATGTACCACATCACCACATCTTCTTGATCCATTCCTCTGTTGATGGACATTTAGGTTGTTTCCATGTCTTGGCTATTGCAGATAGGGCTACAATGAACATTGGAGTGCATGTGTCTTTTCACGTCATGGTTTTCTCTGGATAGATGATCCAGGATTGCTGGATCAAATGGTGGTTCTATTTTTAGTTTTCTGAGGAATCTCCATACTGCTTTCCACAGTGGTTGCACCAATTTACAATCCCACCAACAGTGTACTAGGGTTCCTTTTTCTCCACCCCCTCTCCAGCACTTACTGTTTGTAGACTCTTGGATGATGGCCATTCTGGCTGGTGTAAGGTGGTACCTCAGAGTGGTTTTGATTTGCATTTCTCTAATAATGAGTGATGTTGAACATCTTTTCATGTGTTTTTTGGCCATCGGTATGTCTTCTTTGGAGAACTGTCTGTTTAGATCTTCTGCCCATTTTTTGATAGGGTTGTTTGTTTTTTTGGTATGGAGCTGCAGAAGGTGTTTGTAAATTTTGGAGATTAATCCCTTGTCAGTTGATTCACTCGCAAAGATTTTCTCCCATTCTGTGGGTTGTCTTTTCGTTTTGTTTAGGGTTTCCTTTGCTGTGCAGAAACTTTGAAGTTTGATTAGATCCCATTTGTTTACTTTTGTTTTTATTGTCAATACTCTAAGAGGTGGATCTGAGAAGATGGTGCTGTCGTTTATGTCAGAGAGTGTTTGGCCTATGTTTTCCTCAAGGAGATTGATAGTGTCTGGTCTTATATCTAGGTCTTTAACCCATTTTCAGTTTATGTTTGTGTATGGTGTTAGGGAGTGTTCTAAGTTCATTCTTTTCCATGTGGCTGTCCAGTTTTCCCAGCACCACTTACTTTAGATAAGGTGGCTGAAGAAGAGCTCTTTGAAAAGGGAGCAAATTATGTAAAATATCCAGGGGAAGAACACTCCAGGTAGAAGGAAAAGTAAGTATCAAGGTTCTCAGAAGGAAAAGAACATGACAGGTTCAAGGGTCAGAAACAAAGCCAGTGTGTCTGGAGTAGAATAAGCAAAAGGAAGAGAGGCAAGCTCATGGAGGGTTTTATAGGTCATAGCCAAGGAGAATGGTTTCAACCTGAGTATATCAAGGGTTTTAAAAAGTAAGTAATGTGATTTCATTTACATTTTTAAAAGGATCCTCTGGCTGCCATGCTGAGAATAGACTCTAGAGGACCAGGAGTAGAAGCAGGGAGACCTATTAGGAGGCTATAAATAAAAATTTGTATCTGTACATCTTTTATCTTTTTAGGGAAGAACAATGTTTCTCCCTTATTAAGAAAATAGAATCCATAATACACTTCTCCATCACTCATCATTTTTTGTTGCAATGTAAAGCAATAAAACAAAACCTTCAAAGTAAATGATAAGAAATTATACTATATTATAGCTATTTAGGCAATTCATTCATTAATTCAACAAGTAATTATTGAGTTGCTACTAAGTGTCATGCATTGTGCTAGATCCTGGGGAAACAAATCTGAAGAAAACAGAAATAACTTCCTTCATGAAGTTTTTGACCTTATGTGGGACATGGATATCTATGAGATAATACACAGACATAATCACAAATCATGATAAATGCTATTAAGGAAAACAGGCTGCTCTGCAAGACTTATCTATTATATTAATTTTTTGCAGTGAGTATGTGGTCTTTTGCACTGTGATTTAAGACTAGGACACATGTGAGGGGGGAAACCTATTCAAGAAAAAACTTAATTCGGATTTTCAATCTAACATTAGACATACACTGCCCAGTTTTAATTATAGCTGCACCCCCAATATCAGGAAAAGAATGAAGTCAAATACAACTCAACAGCAAATAAACCAATGACCCAATTGAAGAACGGGCAAAAGACCTGAATAGATATTTCTTCAAAGAAGATACACAGATGGCCAACAGGCACATGAAAATATGCTCAACATCACTAATTATTAGAGAAATGCAAATCAAAACTACAATAACATACTACCTCACACCATTCAGAATGGCCATCATTAACAAGTCCACAAATAACAAAGGCTGGAGGGGGTGTGGAGAAAAGGGAACCCTCCTGCACTGTCGGTGGGAATGTGAATTGGTACAACCACTATGGAAAATAGCATGGAGGTACCTTCAAAAACTGTACATAGAACTACGATATGATCCAGCAATCCCACTCTTGGGCATATATCCGGACAAAACTTTCCTTAAAAAAGATACAGTGTACCTGCATGTTCATTGCAGCACTATTCACAATAGTCAAGACATGGAAACAACCTAAATGTTCATCGACAGACAAATGAATTAAGCAAATGTAATATATATACACAATGGAATACTACTTAGCCATAAAAAGAATGCAATAATGCCATTTACAGCAACATGGATGGAACTAGAGACTCTCATACTAAGTGAAGTAAGTCAGAAAGAGAAAGACAAATACCATTTGATATCTGGAATCTGATATGTGGCACAAATGAACTTTTCCACAAAAAAGAAACTCATGGACATGGAGAACAGACTCGTGGTTGCCAAGGGGGAGGGGGAGGGACTGGGAGTCTGGGGTTAATAGATGCTATTGCATTTGGAGTGGATAAGTAATGAGATCCTGCTGCATAGCACAGGGAACTATATCTAGTCACTTATGATGGAACATGATGGAGGATAATGTGAGAAAAAGAATGTATATATGTGTGTGACTGGGCAACTCTGCTCTACAGTAGATATTGATAGAACACTGTAAACCAACTATAATGGAAAAAATAAAAATTATTTTAAAAAATTTTTTAAATTGAGGAAAAAAAAGAATGAAGTGTAACTGACTACATTAAAATAAAGGAGTAGCCCCCAAAAGGAACTACAACGCCATAAAGACCCTCCTCAGTACACAGAACAGAGCTGGAGGGTTCTGCAGAAGGACACTGATCAAGCAAGGACCCCTCCCTAAAGAAGCTACAGTGTCATGTCTTCCAAGAATATTTTCCTGATTGTCCCTACCATTTCAAGTCCTGGTAAGGCACCCTTCTCTAGCATCCAATAGGACCTGCTCTTTATTTATTTATTTACTTATTTATTTTTGCTTTTTAGAGCCTCATCCACAGCATATAGAAGTTCCCAGGCTAGGGCTGAATCAGAGCTGCAGCTGCCAGCCTATGCCACAGCCACAGTAACATGAGATCTGAGCCATGACTGCAACCTACACCACAGCTCATAGCAACACTGGATCCTTAACCCACTGAGTGAGGCCAGGGATTGAATCCACATCCTCATGGATACTAGTTGGGTTCTTAACCTGCTGGGTCACAACAGGAATTCCCAGCACCTCCTCTTTATGACTCTATTACTCTAGTCTCTATGGCTACTGCTTTTGAACTTGTCTTTCTTCCCTGACTAGACAATGAATCCCAAAAAGCCAGTGACACTGGTCAGCTTGTTCAATGAGGTGTCCCCAAATTTCAAATAAAAATGATACATGTGGGGAGTTCCCGTCGTGGCGCAACTGGTTAATGAATCCGACTAGGAACCATGAGGTTGCAGGTTCAGTCCCTGCCCTTGCTCAGTGGGTTAAGGATCCAGCGTTGCCATGAGCTGTGGTGTAGGTTGCAGACGCGGCTTCGATCCCGCGTTGCTGTGGCTCTGGCGTAGGCTGGTGGCTACAGCTCCGATTGGACCCCTAGCCTGGGAACCTCCATATGCCGTGGGGAGCGGCCCAAAGAAATAGCAAAAAGACAAAAAGAAATGATACATGTGGAGATTCTATTGTGGCTCAGCAGTTAAGAACCTGACATAGTGTGGATGCAGGTTTGATCCCTGGCCTGGCTCAGTGGGTTAAGGATCCCATGTTGCCACAAGCTGTGGTGTAGGATCATAGATATGGCTGGGATCTGGTGTTGCCATGGCTGTGGCATAAGCCTGTGCTGCAGCTCCAAGTCAACCCATAGCCCAGTAACTTACATATGCCACACTTGTGGCCATAAAAAGTCCAAAGAAATGGCACATGATGGTGCTCAATACATGATGAAATAATAATATAAGGTGGTAGGGATCAAGATGGGGGAGGAAGAAGACGTGGCACTCACCTTCTCCCAAACACATAAGAAACATCTACATGTAGAACAATTTGTACAGAATATCTACTGAACACTGGAAGAACACTTTAAACCTCCAAGAAAGGCAAGAAACTCTCCACCTAACTGGGTAGAGCAAAAGGAAAAAAGAGAGAGAGAGAGAAGGAATCAGGATGGGACTTGCACTCCTGAGAGGGAGCTGTGAAAGAGGAAAGGCAATCACACTCTGGGAAGCCACTTTACTGACAGGGAGATCAGCCAAGATGGGAGGACCTCAAAGACTTGGAGAAAAGGGCAGCAGCTGGACCAAGGAGGGCAAAGCAGAGTAAGAGCTGCACAGACTATTGGTACCACCAACACTGGACACAGCAGCTGAGACTCAGGCTCTGGAGGTCATTTCTGGGGAGAGGACTAGGTTTGGCCTGTGGAGACAGCCTGAGGGACTAGGGAGTGATGTGACACAGGCTGAGGAGTGGAGTGCCACAGCAAAGGGAACCCAGGAGGAGTTCTGGGCCCACAGGAGAAGCATGGCACCACTGTTGGGGAGGACAAGGGGAAGAAGGGCAGACCATCATAGGGATACATTTCCCTGAGCACCTGTGAACTCTCAGAGGATGGGGCACCTCTGGCACAGGCTATGGGCGGTGAGGCACCACTTGCTCAGGTTATGGGCAATGGGATGCCTTTTGTGCAGGCTACGGGTGGCTGAGCACCTCTTACACAGACTAAGGACAGTGGGGGACTAAATGCCACGCTGCGCCTCTTGTGTGATCTAAAGGCAGTGGGGACAAACAAGGGAAGTAAGACACCAGAGATGAGCACAGCCCACTATCATTAGGGGTATGAGAACATGCACCACCTGTGACTCCAGTCACCTCAGAGGTCGTCACGCAGAAGGGCACTGAAACCAAGCACCATCCATTATTGCTCTCACTCCCATGGGAAAGCACAGGCCCTGCTGTTGCCACTGCAAAAAACTCTGGGCACCACCTATACCTGTCTGATGGCTTCATAGGAGAATTATACCAAACATACAAAGAATAACTTATACCCATTGTTCTTAAACTTTTCCAAAATGTTGAAGAAGGAATAATCCCAAAGACATTCTATGAAGCCAATATCACCCTAATACTAAAACCAGACAAAGATACTACCAAAAAAGAATATTATAGGCCAATATTTTTGATGGATATAGACAAAAAAATTCTCAACAAAATTTTAGCCAACTGAATCCAACAACATATAAAAAAGATCACACACCACGACCAAGTGGGATTCATTCCAAGTTCACAAGGATGGTTCAAAATGCCCAAATCAATCAACATCATATACCACATTAACAAAAGTCAAAAACCACATGGTCATCTCAATAGATGGCAGAAAAAGCATTTGAAAATAATCCAACATCCATTCATGATACAAACTCTTACCAAAGTGGGTATGGAGGGAACATACCTTAACATAATAAAAGCCATTTATGACAAACCCACAGCAAATATAATACTCAGTGGAGAAAAGCTGAACACCTTCCCACTAAAATTTGGAACAAGACAAGGATGCCCACTCTCACCACTGTTATTCAACATAGTATTGGAAGTCCTAGCCACAGCAATCAGACAAACAAAAGAAATAAAAGGTATACAAATTGGAAGAGAAGAGGTAAAACTATAACTGTATGCAGATTACATGATACTATATATAGAAAACCCTAAGGACTCCACACAAAAACTACTTGAACGGATCAACAAATTCACCAAAGTAGCAGGAAACAAGATTAACATTCAGAAATTGGTTGCATTTCTATATATTAGAAATGAAATATTAGAAAAAGAATATAAAAGTACCATACCTTTTTAAAATTGCACCCCAAATATTAAATACCTAGGAATAAACCTGATCAAGGAGGTGAAAGAACTATATGCTGAAAACAATAAAACATTAATCAAGGAAATTAAAGAAAGCTCAAAGAAATGGAAAAATATCTCATGCTCCTGGATTGGAAGAATATTAATATTGTTAAAATGGCCATATTACCCAAAGCAATCTACTCATATGCAATCCCTATTGAATTACCTATGACATATTTCACAGAACTACAACAAAAATTTATATGAAACCAAGCAGGAGACATAACTCTCCCAGACTTCGGGCAATATTACAAAGCCACAGTCATCAAGACAGGGTGGTACTGGTACCAAAACAGACAGAAAGACCAATGGAACAGAATAGAGAACCCAGAAAGAAACCCAGACACCTACAGTCAATTAATCTTTGACAAAGGAGGCAAAAACATAAAATTGTAAGAAGGCAGTCTCTTCAGCAAGTGGTGCTGGGAAAACTGGACAGCTGCATGTAAATCAATGAAACTAGAACACACCCTCACACCATGCACCAAAATAAGCTCAAAATGGCTGAAAGATTTAAACAGAATACAAAACACCACCAAACTCCTAGACAAGAACATAGGCAAAACATTCTGACATCAACCATACAAATGTTTTCTTAGGTCAGTCTCCCAAGGCAACAGAGATAAACCAATGGGACCTAATCAAATTTACAAGCTTGCGCACAGCAAAGGAAACCATAAAAAAAAAAAAAGACAACCTATGAAATGGGAGAAAATAGTTGCAAATTATGCAACCAAGAACTTAATATCTACAATATACAAACAACTTATACAACTCAACAGCAAAAAAGCCAACAACCCAATGGAAAAATGGGCAGAAGACCTAAATAGACATTTCTTCAAAGAAGATATACAGATGGCCAACAGGCACATGAAAATATGCTCAACATCACTAATTATTAGAGAAATGCAAATCAAAACTACAACAAGGTACCACCTCATAACAGTTAGAATGGCCATCATTTAAGTCCACAAATAACAAAGGCTGGAGGGGGTGTGGAGAAAAGGAAACCCTCCTGCACTGTTGGTGGGAATGTAAATTGGTATAACCACTATGGAAAACAGTAGGGAGGTTCCTCAGAAAACTAAATATAGAACTAACATATGATCCAGCAATCCCACTTCTGGGCATATATCCAGACAAAACTTTCCTTGAAAAAAATACAATGCACCCGTATGTTCATTGCAGCACAATTCACAATGGGCAAGCATAGAAACAACCTAAATGTCCATCAACAGATGAATGGATTATGAACATATGGTAAATATACACAATGGAATACTACTCAGGCATAAAAAAGAACAAAATAATGCCATTTGCAGCAACATGGATGCAACTAGAGAGTCTCAGACTAAGTGAAGTAAATCAGAAAGAGTAAAATAAATACCATATAACATCACATATCTGGAATCTAATATATGGCACAAAATGAACCTACCTACAGAAAAGAAACCAACTCATGGACATGGAGAACAGACTTGCAGTTGCCAAGGGAGTTTGGGAGTTTGGGGTTAGTAGATGCAAACTACTGCATTTGAAGTAGATAAGCAATGAGATCCTGCTGTATAGCACAGGGAACTATATCCAATCCCTTGAGATGGAACATAATGGAGGAAAATGTGAGAAAAAGAATGTATATATATGTATGACTGGATCACTTTGCTGTATAGCAAAATTTGAAAGAACATTGTAAATCAACTATAAAAAATATAAGGTAAACAATACAAGGTAAAAAGTCATCATGAGTGACATAGATAAGTTGCTATGGACATTTATTGGAGAGAGTGGGCACTTCTAACCAAGACGAGGTGGGAGGGGTTAATAGAAGATTATTTTTGTGCTTGTCTATGAAGATCAAACAAGATTGGATGTGGGCATGAGGGAAGACATGTCATGTGAAGTGAACAGTGTAAACAACGGCATGGAAATGGAAAAAATGCCAGGCATGCTTGTTAGACTAAAAGGAGAACAGCGTGGTTAAACAAAAACATGAAAGGAAGTGGTGGGAGGTGATGTTCGAAAGGTAGGTTAAGGACTGAAGTGTGAAGGGCCTTGAATGTCTGACTCAGTGGTTTGACTATCTGACACCTTGCCCAATCCATGACAATATACAGGTTTTGAAATCAGAAGATCTGGATTCTAGTTCTAGTTCTGCCACCTGTCAGCTATATAACTTTGGGAAAACTATTAACCTCTGATGGCCTGAGTCTTTAAATCATTGCTATAATAAACAAAAATTGGAAATACAGCAAAGAAAAAAGGTAGTTCATTTTTATCTATCAAATTTGAGGGCCCCATGTGACATCCAAATAGAGAGGTCCAGTGAACAGATATTTGGGGGATTTAAAACAGTCATAAAAACAACTGATAGTTGAACTCATGATTTTTAAAGAGAAATAGCAATCAAAGTCAATATCTAAAAAAAGATTTTGTTCAAAAACGCTTTTGATCAATTTGGATTCAATGCAAGAAATATACTTGAAGAGCAAAAAAATCTCAGACTATTCTTTTACTATTAGCCTTCTGCTGCTGGATGCTCTTGTAGCCATGGAGATAACAGCTTCCCACACCAACTCCAGGCATATGCAACATTTTAGGCCATTCAAACCTGTATTTCCTCCTATTACAGAAGCCAAATATCTCTACTGAGAGAATTTACTAGATTATATATAAAATTGTTTTTCTCATTCTCATCTGAAGCTCATCCATGATTTTTAAATTCCATTATAAATTATTTTAGTCTCAAAAAAACTTCTAAATACTCTCAGAAAGTAGCAATGTTATCCCCATAATTCCATTTATAGCAGGGAGTTCATCTTATCAGAAGTAGCTGAGTAAATTTGGGACTCTCAACCCCTATCTTTCATTCTATGCTCTCAACTCAGGAAGATCATGGCATGTAAGTTTCAAGTGTTATCTTCATGTCATCTAGTCTTTCTGCTCTTGGGGGTGGGCAGGTAGGTGCTAAATAATAACTTGCAGACACCATGTCTCAGCCCCCTATAATTGGGATCCTGATTCCCTTTTGAACAATTGCCAAATTTTTTTACTTAGGGACTGAATTTTGTCTCTGTACTTTCAGCTAGAGCTTAAAGACCTTCTTTAAACCTGAAGGATGTTTTAAACTATTGCTGATTTCTATCTGTGAGATTATCTTTAGGTATTAATGTTGACCACAATGGAGCCAAATTCTACCAAACCAGATCACTTTGGATTTCAGGTCGCCTCCCAGAGTGCAGTGCTACAGGTGGGTCATTCCTCTTAGGCCTTGGCACTACCACATCTCAAGCTTTTTCTCTTCCCCACTGGTCTGGGCTGCTGAAGTACCATACACACCTAGCGATTGAGCCATGAGAAATTTGTCAACAAATGTGTGGATGACTCAGTGAAGATCTATTCCCCACTATTGGAAGAACAACATATATGCTACCTGTATTTACAAGGCTGAGCTAAAATGCATCTTGATTGAATAATCAGTGGTGGATCAGCAATACAGACTTTGTATAGGAGACTACAATGAGAGACATTACCCCCTACATATATGCACAAGAACTTGGAAATGAGGGCAATAAAGATTGCCTTCAGAATTAATAAGAAACCATATAATACATTAGAAGAATAATAGGCAAAATCATTTTCAAGAAACTGAATTTTTACAGGCCAGCAGAATTGACCTTAAACAGATTAACTTTACTAATAAAGTTAGAGGAATCATTTTCTATAAGAAGAGGAACGAACAGGCTCACTAGGAAATATGATAATCAATGAATAAATACTGGCCTTTGACAGTGCCCATCTAGACACTGTCCAGGGGATAAAATAACTTAGCAAAAGGATTTTTCATTCTGATCACATTAGCAAGTCTCTCCATTTCTATAATGATAATGATATAGAAGTTTAAATCAAGTATGGTATTCTCATGTAAAGATCTCCCTTTATTTGAGATGTCAATCTATCTTAGTTGTATGTCATTAGATAATCATTTTAACTGACTCGCCTTGACCCAATTCAAAGCTCATCAGGCTTCATGTTTAGGTGACTTGCTAAAGGTCCTACAATTTTGATATGACTCTCCATATCCATCTGCCTAGAAGGAGAGGATATGTTGGTCATAAAGACTTTATAGATTCCAGTTCCTGTAAAATTTATTTCTCATTGTGATTTAATATGCTGGTATTATTATGATTTAGTTTCCCATGTAGACTGTCCTGAAGTCAGAGAAATTTCTGGTCATGCCAAAACAAGTATTTTGGTAACAATCATGTTGTTCATGATTCATTAATACACTGACATCCTAGTTTTATACATTACTCTTGTGAGAATAGTTAGTATGTATCTGCATCTGAGTTCACCCTCAATATGCTGACACCACCATATATCTAAGAAAATAAGCTGAAGTCTAGGTCTCAAACCAAAGTACAAGACCCAGTGTACTAACTACTACCCTGTGAAATATCTGGGGAGATAGTCAAATGGCATTATCCAAGCAAAGTATCAGCCATATTCAATGGCATTTGTGCTCACTAGAAAACATTTTTTTTGAGTCTCTATAATTATTCATACTATAATTTGATGTATTTTAAGTTCAATGTTGAGCACCATGTCTAGTCTTACATAAATTATTTTTAAGTAACTATGTTATGTAGATATTATTATAATTCTTCCAATTTACAGATGAGGACACTGAGACACAAAGAGATTACAAATTACGAACGTAATTTGTCTTTTGGTCCCACCAAAGTAAATGGTTAAGCTTAGATTTGATTCCTATTCTCTAACTCTAAAATTCATACTCTTTCAAAACTATTATAATTGGTTTATGTCATCAATGCTACTTTTGATTTGCTTACTTATATTCCAACTTATTTGCTCGAAAATCAGGTTTGCATCTAATGTTTTAGTCTCACTATTTGTATTTGTATTATTTAGTTGTGAATAATAAAACTAATGTAAATGATATAGAAGCATATTTTCCTCTTACATTAATGTAGGAAATTAAAAGCCATTATGGTTGCTCCATAATTATCAAGAACCCAAATTAACAAATCTATCTTGTTCTGTAATTCTCAGAATTCTCTACTTCATCATTCACAATGTCTATGGCAGCTCTAGCCAACACAGGGCATGTGACAACCTTATCTCCTTGTCTTATTCCTGCTGACTAGAATTTCTCACATAGAACACCTGGCAGTAAATTCCAGCACTTTTGTGTGATTGCTTTTTGCTTGTACATTTCTAGACTATGCAAAGGGCTTAAATTCAAACTCCAAGGCCACCTGAGGGCAAGCCCATGATTACAAATACTCAGAAAAGACATTTTTCTCTGCCAAAACATTTTTCTTTTCCTGAGACAGACAAACTCCCTTACATCTTCCTCTACCAAGAAGAGTTTTCCCAGCACATGCTTTCACTGCACATAAAACACTTTAAGAGACCTCATTTTATACAGAGGCCTCAGTCTCAACTCTGACACTGTACATGGGTATTAAAATACAGACCTTGGTTACCAATATCCAAACTTCCAACATATCCAGGGAAACCAGTGCTAAACCATGGGTATCACTCTAGTTTACAGTTTCCTCTTCGTGTTTAACCCCTGGAAATGTCCTTCTGCCTGGAACACTTGACTATGCCTTGAAAACTGTTTTTTCTATTCACCAAAATGTAAACTCCACGAAGTCAGGAATTCATGTCTGATTAACTTCCACAGCACCTAGAACACTATTGAGCACACAGGAGAGCTGTCCAATAATATTTGGTGAATGAATAAGTTAATTTTAGCCAGAATATCTGGTGTTTTGTAGTTAGCATGAGAGTTTCCAAACTATATAGTATATGTTATTTCTAGAAATGGAAGTCAAATACGTGGCCTTTTCACTACACTACGCCACCGTTCATGTTCACAGTTACACTGAGCTTTTCAGACTATGTTTCCAAAATCAGCATACAACAACTGTAGCCAGAGGGAAATAATCCTCTTCAGGCTCATCTTCACCACCACATTCTATTGAGAAATTGGATTCTCCAAGTGCATAGGTATAGTACAACCAGATTATTCCTATAGGTAGATTCTAGTTCAGTAACAGCTGAAAACTAAGAGCTTGCCAGAAGCTTCCTTAGAAAATTCTCTAGATACAACACTCTCTCATCAACAAATCTCTATATGTTACCCATGAGTAATAATAGATCCATCTACTGAACACTTACTATGTGCTGGGTACTTTTGCAAATGCTTTACATTTACTAACTCATTTACAGATGTAGAAACTGAGGCATGAAGAGGTTAAGTAAATTGCTAAAGGCTACACAGATATTATCTGAGCCAGGGTTTCTCCAGATAGATTGGCTCCAAAGTACATGAGCTTAACAATTTTGCGATGCTGCCCATATTTACTTGCATTTGCTAGTGTCATCTCCTATTGCATTCCAACAGGAGTTTTAACACTCAACAGTAAAATATAATTATAGGGCCAGATGCCTTTATTTTTTTTTCATGAAGCAAGAAGTTACAGTCTGTAGTATCATCTGTCATCAGCATTGCCACAAGAGGGTTTGTCAGAGCAACTAAGGAGGTGTGAATAGTGGCTAAAGCACATTGTTTTTCCCTTCCAACACACAGGATCACTCAGATTTCTACTGAGGACATCATAAGGAGTAAGAGGAAAAGTATCATATTAACTCTTCAAAAGTGGGATGGAGGATGCAGTGTGAACGTATATATATATAGTATCTACCATTCAAATGCCTCACTCCAAAAAAAAAGGAAATCTATTTTTTAATATAGTGCTCTTTCGGGGTTCTTCAGTCAGGAAAATGATTTAGTCTGATGTCCATCAATGAAAATATAAGATTGGCTTCAACTAGCAGCTGCAGAGGAAGATTTAGAGAACAGTTTAAAGTTAGAAAATCACTAAAATATTCCAGGCAACGTATCAACCTTGCTCTGAGTTTACTAAACCCAATAAACAGAACTGTTTAAAGACATTAAGGATGATGCATGAATAATGCAAATCGATTCAACTATATTACTTTTTCTGTACTGTTTTCTTAATGACCCAGCTTTCAGTTTCACATTCATACTATATGAGGGTGCATTTCAGCAGTTAATTCTATAGTAATTACAGATATTAAGTATTCAGCATGCTGAGGAAATATCTCAGTGGGAGACAGGCTACATGGGACACAATTAGAAGATACTATATATCTATATATAAACATTGGTCACATTTTACAGAAGAAATGGTCAAGCAATGAAATAACACAGAGATATTTGCTGCAGAAAAAAAGGAAAATGCTAACATCAATAAAAATATGCAATGTTTTAGGCACTGGATTTAATATATGAATTTTACTTCATATATTTATTGTAGTTAATATAAACAAAAACTCTGGGATGTGGTTACCATTGCTATTCCCATTTTGTAGGTGAAGAAGCTGAGATACATAATAATAAAGTAAATTTCCTAAGGTAATAGGATTAATAGGTGCTAGTGCTGGTACTTGAACCCAACTTATACTTCAGAGTATACTCTTAGCCACTTTCTGATACTGCCTCACATAGCAAAAGATGTAAATACTAGAACAGTATTCAACAAATTTTTATCAAGTGCCTGCTACATGTCTCCCACTGTGATAAGCATTGAGAGTGTAAGAAAAAGCACAGAAGTAAAGAGAATGGGTAGCAAAGGTTTCCAGATATCTTGGTGATTAGAAAGTCTCCAAGATGTTCACAATACAAGTTTCTCATAAGGTCATAGAAAAACTGGAAAATGGCATTCATTGTAGCATAAAGTCAGCCCTCCTTGGGCTCTGCCCTAGCAGCAAGATGTTAACTCAAAGTCTGTCAAGATGTCATAGAATTAATGCAGCCACAAAAAGAATGTCTTGACAGGTTCTAAAATCCTAAGATTCCCATGGAGGTTCTCATGTTTGAAGAGTATTTCAGATCATCTATTCAAGAGAGAGTCATCTTCATTTCATTTTCATCAATGCTGTCCCATTTGAAATCACTCAATCAGTAAGTATGCATGAGCATCTATCATTACATCAAACACTATGAGGAGTACAATAATGTATAAGACACAGTGCTTACCAACAAAGAAGCTACACTCTAGTGAAGAGACAATGAATTTCAATGAAACAATTACTAGAAAATACATTCATGAAAAAAATATGCTCACTTACTCAGTACAAAAAAAAATGCTTAAGGGAGTTAGATAAGGGAGAAAACTGAGTTTATTCATTCAGAGACAGCTTCTTGGAGACTAAGACACTAGCGAGGCCTTAAAGTAGGGAGGACTTGAAGTGATGGGAGAGGAAAGGAACAAGGCCACTCCTAGTCTGAAGGAACAGTCTGACACAGGCCTCCTGAGGCAGTGGCATGATTCAGGGACCTGAACAGAAACTAGAGATATGTTAGATGAGAGCTCCAAATCAACCAATGCAATCTGAGAAGTAAATGTGTTCACTAAAGGTATGAATCAAACTAGAGAGCCCAGAAGCTAAAGACCAGAGAGGGAGGCAAGTACTGAGAACCAAAGAGTATCAACAGCCACCAGGACCCAGGCTATGTATTCTGTGGCCAGACTAACTTAGGTTTGAATGGTACTTTTCCACATACTCTCTAGGTCAGCTTATCTAACTCTTCTGAGCCTATTTTCTCATCAGTGGAAGAGGTATAACAATACATACAATATGGGGTGATACTGAGGAATTAAATGAGACCATATATGAAAGAGTTTTAATACTGTAAAGTTCTATATGTATCAGTTATTATTACCTGTCATTATATGTATACCTATTGTTATATGTAGACAGGATCAAATCTTGGGGGATCTTCTAGTCAGGAAAGGTAACAATGATTCTCAATGGGAGATGTGGGCAAGTGGCTACAGGACTGAATCAGAACTTCCAAGGGCTACTATTTGTTTGTTCATTTGTTCCTTCTCCCTTATAATCTGATAAATCCCTTTCCCTCATACATGTCCAGAAGATGATCACTACAAACAGGGAAACACATTACTGTTAAGTTGATTAGAGCATGTCATTTCCCCAGTATGCTGTAACAGGAAAAAGTCAAAATCCCATTGATCTAGGAACTTAATTCAGCATTTTGAGTATGAGATAATAAATGGTAGCAGTAGCAATGGAAACAAAGGAACAAGTTTCAAAGATACTGTGAGAGAAGATGAAAAAAATATAAAACATTTTTGAGCATTAAATACCTGATAGTTTACTGTGGAGGAAAGTGAGCAAGTAAGAAGCAGAGGCAGAACTCAAACCTAGTTCTAACTGACTCCAGACAAAGAGATGACCCTTTCCTCACATCAGATGTGAAGGAAAAAAAAGAGAAGAAACAATGGCCTATAGGGTTTTTTTTTTTTTTTAACTGAAAGAATGAACAGAATGGAAATCATCAAGCTTAGAAGGTAAACTTATCTACAAGGGAATTCTGTATGAGTTCTGAATTATATAACACCAGCACCTTAATATTTAAAAATCAGTTTACTCTTAAACTTCTGGCAGTATTCTCAGCAATTCTCCCCAAAGTCAGCCACCTCCTGATTCACTCTGTGATGTACATTTTTGCCCTTTAAGTCCCCACTAATAATGCTTAGTGCTAGCAAAGTTACCTTTGTGCTAAGTCAGGCATGTCCTTTTTAACTGAAGGTGCACATTTCGGGGACAACCATATATGGCAAAAGGTACCATAGCAAATCCTTGAGAATCTACTATACAGGCCGCTAACAGAATTATCAACCCCAAATTTGTGAACTAAATGCAAAATGTCTGGCTATTTGGTTTATAATGCATATGATTTTTACAGCATATTCTTTAATTTTATCTGATTTAACAGTTCTGAGTCAAGTTTAGATAAAGGTATAAAGACATCTTATTGTTCTAGAATTGGAATTTATTGATGATTGCTCACTTTTATTTTGTTTCATTTTTGTTGCTGTTTTACTTTCTGCCCCAGTTTCAAAATACTGGGAAGGAAAGGAAAAACAGAATAAAGATTCAAATTATTCAATAGGATACAAGTATCCCAAATCAACAGAGCCAAATGAAAGATTCTTATGTACAGTTGACCCTTGAATAATATGGGTTTAAACTCCATGGGCCCACTTATACATGTATATTTTTAAATAAATACTACATTACTACATGATCTGTGGTTGATTAAATCCATGGATGAAGATCTGTGGACATGGAAGAATCTCAAGTGTTGGAGAACCATGTATAGGAAGTCCAACTATAAATTACATTCAGATTTCAACTGCTTGGAGGGTTGGTTTCTCTCTTTCACTGTTCAAGGAGCAACTGTATATTAAAAAATAAAGTGAACAAAGGCAAACTGAAAGAAGACCTTCCAGAGATTAACATACAAAAAAGAATGGACATCTCTGTTGACCACAATGTCAATATGAGCCCAAACAGTGGCATGACTGGTAAAATCTCAAACAAATCTTGGGTTTATTTACTCAAAAATATTTTGTTGTGCACCTACCACGTATTAGGCACTCTATCTTGGGTACAAGCAATAAAAAACTACATTATCAGGAAAGAATTTTAAAACAATAATAACAGTGACTTTAGTAGTTCTTTTTATTATTAACATTATTAACATTAATTCTAAATAATTTCTCTCCCTGCCCAGGAGGAATACGCCTGCTGATCTTCCTCATGCCTCCAATTCTGGGTACACTTCTGGAATCAGATTTGTGTGACTATAAAATTCATGTTTCTTCCATTGGAGCAGTATCTTTCAAAGTTTTTTGACCACAGGCCTCAATGAGCAATTTATTTTACGTAAGATCCAGAACAAACACACACACATGATGCATGCATGATAGACAGGTAGAAACACACACCAATGATCACATAACTAACATAATTTCATAAAATAATACTACCACTACTGTGGGCAATGCACTCTAATATTTTCTACTCTATTCTATTTCAGTTAAAAAATGGGGTGAAGGGGAGGAAGTGAATCTTTCCCTACTAAATTTATTTCACAACTCATTATGTGACCCATAGTTTGAAAATTAGTGCACTATAGTATAGTAAAGCATTCTTCCTTCCAGATGCAGGTGGACAGAATGCAGGATGGCAGGGAGATGTTAGCCTGGGTTAAACATTAACCCTAGAAATTCTCAAAGTAGAAAACTGCAGGACATAAATTGTACACTCTGCCTCTGAATTGTTTCTTGTCTACATTTTGCTCTAAATAGCTTTTATTTACTTAAATCCAAAATCTTGGGGAAAAAGTTGGTGTTGTCATTTTGGTTTGGGTTGTTTTTCTGCAGTCTATGTACAGTATTCAAGTTATATTCTGACACCATTCTGATCTGTAGTGACATGGTTTGCTTTTGAGGGAGAAGGGAAAATCTTAATTTGCTTTTCTTTGAAGAAAAAAAAATCTTTGAAATTTATTCAGGGTAGGAGCCGGGCAATGGAGAAAGAATTTATACTGTAATCCTCAAAGGAGTAGAACACGAATTGAATTAATGTTTCTTCAGGATATGGGGTTCTCTTCTTATGAATAAAATCTTTTGAGATCAGGTAGGAAGTTGTAATAATTTTTCTCTTTTATTACTTTTTCTGATATGTTGCTTTAAATATTTGGTTTTGTACTGGCAGTGAAGGATGACCAACAAACCAGCCTGACTGTGTAAGATCATTTTCCTCAGTAGACTCCATTCAGCAGGGTCTTTTTTAGTATGGACAGCTAAAAAACAGATCAAGTTAGTTTCAAGAAACTAACAAGTTTAATGTGATCTGGTTCCTTCATTTAGTTCATCATGTAATAGCTTAGTAATAGTAATTACTAAGTAAATTTGTAACAGCCATTTATTTCAATCATGTAATCACTTCCTTTGACCTTTTTTTTTTAGGTCCACACCTACAACATATGGAAATTCCCAGGCTAGGGATCAAATTGGAGCTGAGGCTGCCAGCCTATGCCACAACAACACAGGATCCACATCTGCAAACTACACCACACTTCATGGCAACACTGAATCACTAACCCACTGAGCAAAGCCAGGGAACAAACCCACATCCTCATGAATTCTAGTCAGTTACATTTCCATTGCACTATGGTATGAACTCCCTCCCTTGACCATCTTATAGGTTCACAGACTCCCTTATTCATGTGTTTCCTAGGTCTATTAACCCTTATTAAATAGAGCTGGAAAAGGTAGCCCATTCTAAGTGTGTTTCATTATAAAACTATAAGATTCATTGGTTATTTCAGCCAAAATGATTGAATAATTCAAAATGAATTAAAATGAAAGATGAACTGACCTTAAGGGTTGGATGAAATGGACATAGGCTGACAAACCATTGTGATTGTATTGCTTGACTTGGTAAGTCAGGTCAGCCAAAGATTTCCCTTTGTTCTTCCTGGTGAGATTCTAAGTCCCGCAACTAAATCACAGAGCTCCTACCTAGGATAGATTAATTCTAATTGCTTCTTTGTCTGGTTTTAACTGTCTTGAACAACTTAAGAAGGTTTGAGTTGAACAGTATTTGATATCCTTTAATAAACTATAATGAAAAGAATATGAAAAATACATACATATATATATATATATATATATATATATATATATATATATAAAACTGAGTCACTGTGCTTTACAGCAGAAATTAACATAAAATTGTAAATAAACTATACTTCAATAAAAAAAAAAGCATTCCCACTGAGGCAGAGTGAGTTAAGAATCCAACTGCAGTAGCTCAGGTTACTGTAGAGGTGCAGGTTGGATTCCTGGCCCAATGCAAAGGATTAAAGGATCTGGTGTTGCAGCAGCTATGGTGTAGGTCAAAGATGTGGCCAGGATTCAATCCCTGGCCTAGGAATTTGCAATGCCACAGGTGTGGCCAAAAAAAGGAAAATGTGAACCACAACTGCAATGTGAATATGTCTGGGAAACCAATGGGACCTAATCAAATTCACCAGCTTTGGCCCAGCAAAGGAAACCATAAAAAAAGACAACCTATGGAATAGGAGAAAATAGGTTCAAACGATTCAACTGACATGGGCTTAATCTCTAAAACAACTTATACAACTAAACAGCAAAAAAAAAAAAAAAAAAAAAAAAAACAATTAAAAACTGGGCAAAAGACCTGAATAGATATTTCTCCAAAGAAGACAACAAGCACATGAAACAACGCTCAACATCACTGATTATTAGACAAATGCAAATCAAAATATTATGAGGTACCACCTCACCCAGTCAGAGTGGCCATCATTAATAAGTCTATCAATAACAAATGCTGGGGAGGGTATGAAGAAAAGGGAACCCTCCTACACTTTTGGTGGGAATGTAAACTGGTACAACCACTATGGAAAACAGTATGGAGATACCTCAGAAAACTAAATATAGGACTACCATATGACCCAGCAATCCCACTCTTGGGCATATATCCAGACAAAACTTTCCTTGAAAAAGACACAAGCAAGGAGACGGGATTAAGATGGTGGAATAAAAGGACTGGAGCTCAACTTCTCTCACAAAAACAACAAAATTACAACCAAATGCTGAGCAACCTTAAATCAAATGGACTGCAAACTTTCAAAAAGATATCCTACTCCAGAAGACAAAGAGGAGGCCACATCAAGAGGTAGGAGGGGCGATTACATGATATAAGCAACCCCATACCTCCTGGGTAGGAAGCCCCACAGACTGGAAAGTAACTGTATCACAGAGACTCACCTACAGGAGTGAGAATTCTGAGCCACACATCAAACTCTCACGTGTGGGGGATCTGGCACTGGGAGAAAGAGCCTCTGGAGCAACTGACACTGAAGGACAGTGGTGCTTGTGCACTGAAGCTCCATGGGACTGGAGGAAACGGAGACCCCATTCTTGAAAGGCACACACAGACTTTCATGTGCACTAGGTCCCAGGGCAAAGCAAAGGTTCCATAGGAAAATGGGTCAGATCTGACTGCAGTTCTTGGAGGATCCCCTGGGAAAACAGGGGGGGGGGGATTGTGGCTTGTTTTGAGGGAAGGGCATTGGAGGCAAAGCTCTTGGGGCTATTCATCAGTGTGCATTTCTCTGGAGGTGGCCATTTTAGGAAAATCTGGCTCCACCCATCAGTGCTGAGAAGCCCCAGGCCAAACAACAATCCAGATGGGATCACAGCCCCATCTATCAGTAAACAGGCTACCTAAAGACCCCTCAGGCACACAGCCACTTCTAATCTCACCCAGAGACAAAGCCACACCCACCAGAAGGATAGGAATCAGCCCCACCTACCAGGAGGAAGGTGCCAGTCCCTCCCATGAGGAAGCCTACATCAAGCCCCCATACTAACTTTATCCTCATGGGGGGCAGACACCAGAAGTAAGAGAGGCTGCAACTCTATTGTCTGCAAAAAGGTCACCACACCAAAAACCTATAAAAATGAAAAGACAAAGAACTATAACTCAGATAAGGGATAAAGAAAAAAACCCAGAAAATCAGCTAAGTGATCGGGAGATTCTCAGCCTCCAGGAAAAAGACTTCAGACTGTTGATGCTGAAGATGATGCAAGACATTGGAAATAAACTGGAGGCAAAGACGGATAATTTACAGGAAACACTGAGCAAAGAAATACAAGCTATAAAACTTAAGCAAGAAGAGATGCAAAATACAATACCTGAAATGAAAAGTTCATTAGAAGCAGGCAACAACAGAATTCAGGAGGCAGAAGAATGAATAAGCAAGGTGGAGGACAGACTAGTGAAAATCACTAATGCGGAAAAGAAAAGAGAAAAAAGATTGAAAAGAAATGAAGAGAGTCTCAGAGAACTCTGAGACAACATTAAATGTACCTACATCCATATTATAGGGGTGCCAGAAGGAGAAGAGAGAGAGAAAGGGACAGAAAATATTCAAAGAGATAACAGCCAAAAACTTCCCTAACATGGGAAAGGAACTACTCACTTAAATCCAGGAAGTGCAACAAGTACCATATAAAACAAATGCAAGGAGGAACATCCTGAGACACATATTACTCAAAATGACCAAAATTAAAGACAAAGAGAAAATCTTGAAAGCAGCTAGGGAAGAAAAACAAATAACATACAAGGGAACCCGATAAGGTTATCAGCAGATTTTCCAGCAGAAACTGCAGGCCAGAAGGGAGTGGCATGATATACTTAATGTGATGAAAGGGAAAAAACCTTCAACCAAGATTACTTTAACCAGCAAAGCTCTCATTCAGATTTGAAGGAGAAATCAGAAGCTTCATAGAAAAGCAAAAGCTAAGAGAATTCAGCAACACTAAACTGGCTTTACAACAAATACTAAAGGAACTTCTCTTCACAGAAGAGAAAAGGCCACAACCAGAAACAAAAATACCACAAAAGACAAGGCTCACCAGTAAAGGCACATATACAGTAAAGATATGAAATGATCCACGCACAATTATGCTACCAAAATCAGAAATCATGAGAAGAGGAGGGTACGAATGCAGGACACTGGAGCACTGGAGATGCACTTGCAATTAAGAGACCAACAACTTAAAACAATCATATATATATATGTGTGTATATATATATATATATATATATACACACACACACACACACACACACACACACACATATACATATATACACTCCTATATCAAAACTTCAGGGCAACCGCAAACCAAAAATCCACAATTGATACACACACAAACAAGAAAAACCAACTCAAATACAACACTAAAGATAGTCATCAAACCAGAAGAGGAGAGAATAAGAGAAGGGGAAAAAAAAGAGCAACAAAAACAAATCCAAAACAGTTAATAAAATGGCAATAAGAACATACATATCAATAATTACCTTGAATGTTAATGGATTAAATGCTCCAACCAAAAGACATAGACTGGCTGAATGGACACAAAAACAAGACCCATATATATGCTATCTTCAAGAGACCCACTTCACTTTTGTGGACACATACAAACTGAAAGTGAGAAGATGGAAGAAAATACTCCATGCAAATGGGAATCAAAAGAAAGCTGGCAATACTCATATCAGACAAAATAGACCTTAAAATGAAGAATATTTTAAGAGACAAATAAGAACACCACATAATGATCAAAGGATCAATCCAAGAAGAAGATATAACAATTTTAAATATCTTTGCACACAACAGAAGATCACCACAATATACAAGGAAATTGCTAACAACCTTAAAAGGAGAAATTGATAACACAATAATAGCGGGGGACTTTAACACCCCACTTATAGTAATGGACAGGTCATCCAGATAGAAAATCAATAAGGAAACACATGCTCTGAATTAGCATTAGACCAGATGGTCTTAATAGATATTTATAGACCATTCCATCCAAAAGCAGCAGAATACACATTCTTCTCAAGCACGCATGGAACATTCTCCAAGATTGATCACATCCTGGGCTACAAATCAAGCCTTGGTAACTTTATGAAAATTTAAATCATATCAAGCATCTTTTCTGGCCACAACACTGTACGACTGGAAATCAACAACAAGAAATAAAAGTGCAAAAAACACAAACACATGGAGACTAAACAACACGCTACTAAACAACCAATAGATCACTAAAGAAATCAAAGAGGAAATTTAAAAATACATAGCAGCAAATGACAACAAAGATACAACACTCCAAATCCTATGGGATGCAGCAAAAGCCATTCTAAGAGGAAAGTATATAGCAATACAAGCTTAACTCAGGAAATTAGAAAAAGCTCAAATAAACAAGCTAACTTTACATCTAAAGCAGCTCATGAGAGGAGAACAGACAAGACCTAAAGTTAGTAGATGGAAAGAAATCATAAAGATTAAAGCAGAAATCAGTGAAATGGAAACAAAGAAAACCATAGAAAAGATCAATGAAATGAAAAGCTGGCTCTTTGAAAAGATCAACAAAATTGATAAACCCTTAGCCAGACTTATCAAGAAAAAAAGACAAATCAATAAAATTAGAAATGAAAAAGAAGTTACGACATCACAGAAATACAAAGGATCATAAGAGACTACTATATGCAACTATATGCCAATATAACAGAAAACCTAGAAGAAATGGACAAATTCTTAGAAAAGTACAATCTTCCAAGACTAAACCAAGATGAAATAGAAAAGATGAAAGGACCAATCACAAGTACTGAAACTGAAACTGTGATTAAAAAACTTCCAACAAACAAAAGTCCAGGACCAGATGGCTTCACAGGTGAATTCTATCAAACATTTGCAGAAGAGCTAACACCAATCCTTATGAAACGATTTCAAAAAATTGCAGAAGAAGGGACACTCCCAAACTCATTCTATGAGGCCACCGTCACCCTGATACCAAAACCAGACAAAGATCACACACAAAAAAGAAAATTACAGGCCAATTTCACTGATTAACATAGATGCAGAAATCCTCAACAAAATGCTACCAAACCACATCCAACAATACATTAAAAGAATTGTACATCATGATCAAGTGGGATTTATCTCAGGGATGAAAGGGTTCTTCAATATCCACAAATCAATCATTGTGATACACCACATTAACAAACTGGAGAATAAAAACCATATGATCCTCTCAATAGATGCAGAAAAAAACCTTTGACAAAATCCAACACCCACTTCTGATAAAAAAAAAAATTTCAGAAAGTGGGCATATTACCAACATAATAAAGGCCATATATGACAAAGCCAGAGCTAACATCATTCTCAATGGTGAAAAGCTGAAAGAATTCCCACTGAGATCAGGAACAAGACAAGTATATCCTCTCTCGCCACTTACTATTCAACATAGTTTTGGAAGACCTAGCCATAGCAATCAGAGAAGTAAAAGAAATAAAAGGAGTTGCCATCTTGACACAGTGGAAATGAACATGACTAGGAACCATGAGGTTGCGGGTTCAATCCCTGGCCCCACTCAGTGGGTTAAGGATCCAGCGTTGCTGTGAGCTGTGGTGTAGGTCACAGATGCAGCTCGGATCTGGCATTGCTATAGCTCTGGCACAGGCCAGCAGCAATAGCTCCAACTGGACCCCTAGCCTGGGAACATCCATATGCTGTGCGTACGGCCCTAAAAAGACAAAAGACAAAAAAAAAAAAAAAAGAAGGAAAGAAAAGGAATACAAATTGGAAAGGAAGAAGTAAAACTATCTCTATTTGCAGATGACATGATACTATACCTAGAGAATCCTAAAGACTCTACCAGAGAACTGTTAGAGCTCATCCATGAATTTGGCAAAGTTGCAAGACAGAAAATTAATACACAGAAATCAACTGCATTTCTATATGCTAACAATGAAATATCAAAAAGAGAAATTAGAGAAGGAATCCCATTTGCCATCACATCAAAAAGAATAAAATACTTAGGAATAAACCTACCTAAAGAGACAAAAGACCTGTACTCTGAAAAGTATAAGATGCTGATGAAAGAAATCAATGATGACACAAACAGATAGAAAGACATACCATGCTCTTGGATTTGAAGAGTTAATATTATCAAAATGACTCTACTACCCAAGGAAATCTACAGATTCAATGCCATCCCTATCAAATTACCAAGGACATTTTTCACAGAACCAGAAAAAAATATTTCAAAATTTGTTTGGAAGCACAAAAAACCCAGAATAGCCAAAGACATCCTGAAAAAGAAAAATGGAGCTGGAGGAATCAGGCCTCCTGACTTCAGACTATACTAAAAAGCTAGAGCCATCAAAACCGTATGGTACTGGCACAAAGATAGAAAGATAGATCAGTGGAACAAGATAAAAAGCCCAGAATTAAACCCACGCATATACAGCCAACTCATATATCACAAAGGAGGCAAGAATATACAATGGAGAAAAAACAGCCCCTTCAATAAGTGATGCTGGGAAAACTGGACAGCCACATGGAAAAGAATGAACTTAGAACACTCCCTAACACCATACACAAACATAAACTGAAAATGGGTTAAAGACCTAGATATAAGACCAGACACTATCAATCTCCTTGAGGAAAACATAGGCCAAACACTCTCTGACATAAACGACAGCACCATCTTCTCAGATCCACCTCTTAGAGTATTGACAATAAAAACAAAAGTAAACAAATGGGATCTAATCAAACTTCAAAGTTTCTGCACAGCAAAGGAAACCCTAAACAAAACGAAAAGACAACCCACAGAATGGGAGAAAATCTTTGCGAGTGAATCAACTGACAAGGGATTAATCTCCAAAATTTACAAACACCTTCTGCAGCTCCATACCAAAAAAACAAACAACCCTATCAAAAAATGGGCAGAAGATCTAAACAGACAGTTCTCCAAAGAAGACATACCGATGGCCAAAAAACACATGAAAAGATGTTCAACATCACTCATTATTAGAGAAATGCAAATCAAAACCACTCTGAGGTACCACCTTACACCAGCCAGAATGGCCATCATCCAAGAGTCTACAAACAGTAAGTGCTGGAGAGGGGGTGGAGAAAAAGGAACCCTAGTACACTGTTGGTGGGATTGTAAATTGGTGCAACCACTGTGGAAAGCAGTATGGAGATTCCTCAGAAAACTAAAAATAGAACCACCATTTGATCCAGCAATCCTGGATCATCTATCCAGAGAAAACCATGACGCGAAAAGACACATGCACTCCAATGTTCATTGTAGCCCTATCTGCAATAGCCAAGACATGGAAACAACCTAAATGTCCATCAACAGAGGAATGGATCAAGAAGATGTGGTGATGTGGTACATATGCACAATGGACTATTACTCAGCCATTAAAAGGAATGTAATACCAGCATTTTTAGCAACATGGATGGACCTAGAAGTTACCATGCTAAGTGAAGTCAGCCATACAATGAGCCACCAACATCAAATGCTTTCACTGACATGTGGAACATGAAAAAAGAACAGACTGACCTTCTTTGCAGAACATATACTGACTCAGAGACTTTGAAAAACTTTTGGTTTCCAAATGAGATAGATTGGTGTGGGAGGATGCATTGAGGGTTTGGGATGGAAATGCTGTAAAATTTGGTTGTGATGATTGTTGTACACCTATATATGTAATAAAATTCATTAAGTAATTTTTTAAAATTAATTAGGAAAAAAAGAAAAAGACACATGCACCTGTATGTTCATTGCAGCATTATTCACAAAAGCCAAGACATGGAAACAACCTAAATGTCCATCAACAGATAAATGGATTCAGAAGATGTGGTATATATACACAGTAGAATACTACTCGCCATAAAAAAGAACAAAAGAATGCCATTTGCAGCAACATGGATGGAACGAGAGACTCTCATACTGAGTGAAGTCAGAGAAGGCAAATACCATATGATAACACTTAAATCTGGAATCTAATATATGGCACAAATAAATCTTTCCACAGAAAAGAAACTCATGGACATGGAGAACAGACTTGTGGTTGCCAAGGGGGAGGGGGAGGGACTGGGTGTCTGGGGTTAATAGATGCAAACTATTGCATTTGGAGTGGATAAGCAATGAGATCCTGCTGCATAGCACTGGGAACTATATCTAGTCACTTATGATGGAGCATGATGGAGGATAATGTGAGAAAAAGAATGTGTATATGTATGTGTGACTGGGTCACTTTGCTGTACAGTAGAAAATTGACAGAACCCTGTAAACCAACAATAATGGAAAAAATAAAAATCATTAAAAATACATATGTATATGTCTGGGAGTGATTGATCCTGATGCACCTTAGGGCAACTGAGGGCACTCAGCAGCAGGGAAGAGATATAAGAAACAGAAATAGCACCTAAAGGACAAATCAGAAGGAATCAAAGGCATGTACTATTTTCTTTTAAGCCTGTATTTATTGTATGACTAGATAGGTCAAAATTGACCAATCAGTTCAGTCAATGACATTTTTCTGTGATTCATTACTATTATCTGGTGGAAGGTAAAGACTGAGAAATAGTTGTTTTTCAGCAGCTGTAATGGAATCAATCTGGCCACTCCCATGCAGATCAATTCTTTTTTCCTAGATTAAGTCTGCAACTTCCAACAACTCTGTCACCTCCTCCATCTTCTCTCCACTGTCACAGATCTTCCTAAGGCTCTGCTATTTTTGTGAGGCCTTTATTCATGTAAACATCTCAGTCTCAGTGCATAAAAACCAGAATATTCCCTATGGTTAACACAGAGTCCTAGGTTTGGAAAGCAAAGCTCATTCATGGTGGTAGGGGCACACGGTGAGATTGCCCAATGTTTCTGAAACCATGGAACATTAGGGAAGCAAGAGGAGGTTGTTCCACTGGATGTATTTTCTGTTCATTTAATTAATCACTGTCCAAACACCAGCATTGTATAAGACTGAGCAAATTTACCCAGAAGACCTATCACAAGTAAAAATGAATTGTTCTTTCTACCTCTTTGCTGGCCAGTTTAGACTGTTTTGCAGGTGGTCAAATGATATTAATTATCTACAACAAAGGGGAGGGTGTTCCTAAATGAACCAAAGGTAGACTGTGGCCTAATATATTATGCAGAATGAATTCCTAACAAACACTAATAGTCTTTATAACTGCAGCAGAAGAGGCTGTGTAGGTAAATACAGCAGTTAGTTTGTGCTCAGTGGGAAGGAGCCCAGTGTGCAGAGTGGAAAGTATTAGTATATTTTTCATTCAAAAATGACTGAGAAGAAGAGTAAAAATTGGGACAGTGAATGAGGATAGAGTTGCCATATTGAACAATTCTGTCAATGCACTTCATAACCACTGTGGAGACCACAGACAGACTCTGACAAAATATTATAGTAGCATCTGTGGGTATCTATTGGCCTCACAAAAAGCAAAAATTAATCAACAAGATCAAGCTCATCACACATTGGCAAAATCCCCTGGGCAAAAGTCTCCCTTCAAAGTTCCCTAGTGGCTCAGCAGCTGAAGGATCTGGTGTTGTCACTGCTGTGGCTCTCATTACTGCTGTTATGTGCATTCAATTCCTGGCCTGGGAACTTCCATATGCCACAGGTGTGGCCAAATAAAAGAAAAAAAAAAAGATTCCCCTAGTTGAGTACAGTGTCAGTGCGTGGGGAATGATCTGGAAAGGAGGAAACATCACCATTGTCAAAATGACATTCTGTTTCCAAAATGCTGCCAAGAAAAAACAGCCCTGATAATGGGAACAGGTCTGACACTTAGGCTTCAGTGTTGTTAGAACCTAGCCTGGTGTTCATAGGTAGGCCATGTTGTTTTCCTTTTGGTCAAAAACAATTTCACAGAATGCCAACATCAGACAAGGTCACATTACAAGGAAAAATTTTAGGCCCTGGGAACACAACAACAAATAAGACAGAGTCTTTGTCCTCATGGAGCTCATAGTCCAGTGGGAGAGACAGAAAATAAACAACTAAATAATTCAAGTATCACCTCCTCATTTTTCTTGACAACCCAGCCCAATTCAGCTCTCCTTCCTCTGAATTTCTCTGTCAATAACTGTGTCACAAGGTTTTGTGTTTGATTATTCACTATTTTATAACAGAATTGTTGAAGGAACAAGATATGTTTTTTGAAAAATAAAAAGAGATTTCATGATGCATAGCTGCTTATTTTCAATAATATGTAGAAGAAGGACGTATACTTGCCATCAGTGATCCAAAGGAAAAGAACCTGGTGAATACTCCAGGAAAGCAGATTTGAGCCCCACATAAGCATCTAGCTTCTAAAAGTCTGCTATCTGAGGAGGTTCCATTGTGGATCAATGGTTAACGAACCCAACTAGTATCCATGAGGACACCGGTTCAATCCCTGGCCTTGCTCAGTGGGTTAAGGATCCGGTGTTGCTGTGAGCTGTGGTATAGGTTGCAGACGTGGTTTGGATCCCATACTGCTGTGGCTGTGGCGCAGGAGGGCAGTTATAGCTCTGATTAGACTCTAGCCTGGGGACCTCCATATGTCACAGGTGTGGCCCTAAGAAGACAAAAAAGACCATAAATAATTTTTAATGTAAAAAAAAATAATAAGTCAGCTATCTGAATACCAAGTAGATGACATGGTAATGGGATACCTATTACTAGCAGTATTCAGATACCAAGCAACCTCTTGACTGATATAGTTTAAGAATATTCAAGCATCAGAATTAAGATTCTAAGAATCAATGATTTGTGCATCGTTCTCTATTTATGTATATAAGGCACTCACCCACTCTTTTACACAGGAAACTAATTGTTAGAAAGAATCTTGCCTTTCTTATTATTTTATTTCTCAAATCCCTACTGTGTATAATACAGTTCTAGGTCTACAATGAGAGCATAATAATTACTTCCTCACTTTATTATTCCCATTAGAAGAAGGCCACTGCTAACTGGGCCATTACCCTCTGGGATTTCCAGCAGTAATGGGCAAGATCTGAGTAGAAAATACATTGCTAAAGACATTATGCCACACTTCTTTCTTTTTTTAAGATTATATTTTAAGGACTCAGTGTTCCAAGATAATAGGCCAATGGTCTATGTTTTCACAGATCCAATGCCACATTCACACAAGTTGCCAAGTTCTTCAGGTATTCCTATCTTACCTACCAACCATAACCTTGAACCAGACAGTGGACAGCCTTATTATTCTTTTCTCTACCTCTTTTTTTTACCATCCTATATTCATATTTTGTCATGTCTCCTCCTAATTTCACCAGAATAAAGAGGCAGGCATAGTAGTTAGATTGATATTAACCCAAAGTGGCAGAGAACTACAGATGCACTGTTAGGTCCTCCTCTGGGCTGAACAAGCAGGCAAGTGTCTATCTACCTACCTGATTAATGAGATACACATTAATTAGCATCTTAAGGCTAATACCCAGAAAAAAACATGGGCCACGAACAAAGCTGGTGATTCATGATCTCCTCCTTTTAATTTTATTGCTATTATCTCACAGGAGACCACTGTAGTAAGCTCGTTAAGCACTGAAAAGCCATTTGAGGAGGTAAATTGAAGAGTCAGTTATGAAGGGAGACCTAAAACTTGCTTGAGAAACAAATTATGATTAACTGAATGCAAACCTGAAGCCAAACACAACATTCAGGACACAATTAAATGCAGCTGTGTTCCTTTCCTTCAGCCTCAGAGCACCAGCTACAATCACTCTCCATCCCTCTTATTTATTGACCTGTAATAAAATCTTGTTGGATGGGCATAATGGGAATTTTCAGAGTTGAGGGACTGTATGGTGTCTGGATATACAGATGGTAATCATCTTTATTTATCTATGACCCTGAAGTCACACCTACTGCAAGATAACCACCAAAGAGACTATTAGCTTCGGTTCTGCCTTGAAATCTCAATAGCAATAAAAAGAGCCTTCTGACACTTGATCAGTCCTCGAAATGATCCTCTCACGCCGTGTTTTATCTAGCCTCATATTTTATCAGGATTGATACTGTCTGGGAGTTCAATCCTTGAGTTGAATTAGGCAAAGGGAGATTTTTCCTGTTTCCAACTTGGCTTGTTGAGAGTAACTCAAGCAATTCAATTGAAGTTGAGTGGCTTACGATATTTCGTTAAGCATTATTTTTTTGAATACCAAAGGCTATGTCTACATGTACAAATCAGGCCGACCAAATTCAGAATGCTGACTGATTGAGTTCAATTAACTGAAGGTAGTGAGTGGAAAGGAGTGGAGCTAATTTTAATAAATGCCAGAAAACCAACTTGACTGAATTGTTGAGCCCATTGAACGCTTGATTCAGGTGACTTAGAGGCAAAGCTAATGTCTATATTATTGCTGTCTTTTCAAGAAAAAAATGCAGAAAGGAATAAGTCGATGTGATCTTAATATAGTAGTAACCATAATATTGGGCATACTAAAGACATTCAGTAAGTAACCTGCCAGAATAACTCTTCAAAACAATAGCCTAACCTCTCACAGTCCCTCCAACCCCCACCCCTAGCAGCTTCTGAGTAACTGGGAGGCTTAGTCATATTTTTAAGGATTGAACCAAAGTAAAACAGAACTTTTCTGGGAAGTGAAGGGGGAAGTTTTTGTTTTCCTAGAAACATGTCATTATCTCTGCCTGAGTTTTGCATTTCATAATGCCTATATTTTTTCGTTAGCCTATCTCTGAGACTTTATGAAGAAAACAAAAGAATCAAAAATTTTTTTTAGGAAAAAAAAAACCCTACGGAGCATAATAGCAATATTTCACTTCAGCAGTATCATAATTTATCAGGTCTTTAATAATATAACTTCCCCTGAATGAAGAAAGGTCAGACTTCTATCCCTAAATCAACTTTATGATAATGGCAGTTTTTGTTCTTCCCAACTATCATAAGATCAATCCTAGCCATCCAGAGGTCAATGTTTCCATTATTTAGTACTTGGGTATGATTTAGATGCCTTTTTCCCTTAATCTAGTGCTTTCTTCTATATTTTTCCCCAAACTTCAGAAAACATGACTACAAAAAGAAAAGAAATTTGGAGTGCATTTCCTTCAGCTTATCCCTTATTGCATTGTATGTGAAAATGAGGTAAAACTTGTATTCTGTCAGTGCTTACAGGAGCTATGGTGAATGAATCTTAGCTCCACTAAAAACAGAAGTTCTTTTTAAAAAATCCCACCACACTGACTTCTGTACTCAGAACATATTAAAATGAAAGTAAAAGTCTGTGAAAATTGTTTAAAAGCATCTAGGAAAAAAAAGGTGTCAGCCAATAGCAGCAAACCTAAACTCACTTTGGGTTAAATAAATAAGCTATATTTAGGATGTCACATATATATACTATCCACTCCAAGGAAGGAATCTATTTAAGATGTTCTTGTGTATCACATCTCAAAACTAGCCTCAATGAAGAAGTTGAGTGGATGACTTCACATGTCAGTAGTTCTCAAACTCTTGGATAAATATTACCAGATAAGTATGTTAAAATGAAGATTCCCAGATCTTACCCTCAAATATTCTGAATCAGCTAATTTGATAGAGAGTCTGTTAGTCCATATTTTAAATATGGTCCTTCAAGCAAGTTCAATATAATTGGTCAGTGGGCCACCATTTGAGAAACACTAGCAAACAGTGCATATAATTAGAGTATTCTAAAAAGGTCACTGACCTATCACTGATGACAGAAATTTTGTCATTTGAAAATTAAAATGTCAGATCAGATCTTCTTGGAGTAACATAGCAGACATTATGGCAAAAAGTGTATGATTCTTTCCATTTGACAACAGATTTGGGGAAAGGAACATTGGATGCCTGGAGGGCAAACTCTATAAATGTCCTAATTTTCTACTTAGATCCTGTCCAATTATTTCCAATGGACTACATGATCTTCAAAGGCATGGTCATGTCTAAGAAAAAAATGTTCAAATGCAATGCTTCATCACCTGTTCACCAGACAGAATGATAACATGTCAGAACTACAGAGGTTCTTGGGGATGTTGGAGTCCAACATAATTTAATTCTTTGATCTCTACCCCTACTCTCCACTGGGCTGCTCTTTGGGTGACTTTTCCTTTTGTTTAAGAATTTGGTCCCCTTTGTCTTACTTTGACAAATTCACTTCCTTATCACTGCCTTTGATAACCTCCTTGGCCCTAGCTACTTTTCAGCCCTGGCTTGCAGTAGCATGATTTAGCTGCTGTTCAAGAGCTTGATCTATGACTAATCTAATTTACCAGCCTTGTTCTTACACCACTTTGCCTAATCCTCTAGTTGCTCTGGTACAACATTATACTAAATTTTTTTCCCTTTAATGAACACCTTATAGAGACTCCATAGGGTTTAATTTCCCTCTACGGGTAAATAAGATAAAAACAAAAGCCTTCAATTCCCATAGAGAATAGGATTCCAGGAGTTTGGAAGGCTATTCCTCCATCCCTGACTTCTTGATCTTATGTAGGTCTCCTGATAGATGGTTTCATAGCATTTTATTTGTCAGACCCTTGGGCTGCTGCCCCCAACACTTTGGACCATATCTATAAAATCACTGCTGCTTAGGATTCCTACTTTCTCTACAAAGGCCAATAGACTTTTTTGAACTTCACATTTTCTTTGAATGTTGTTTGAATGCTCCTTATATTTGAAATTGTTGATCACTCCTTACTCCTTGACATACTTTCCTCCCTTGGATTCTATGCTTTTTTGGTAAAAATGGAGTTTCTCTGACTAAAACAAAGGTAGGAGTAAGGCTCCCTGAACAATGATCCCTGAGCCTCCCACTTGCTTTCCCTTACCCATAATGGCCTTCTAGTAAATCAATATAATCCCCAAAGTGTCTAGAAGTTCGTAAAGTGCAAACCATGAGAAAACATGTTTTAAGAACAATTATATGTGATGATAATATGTACGCGGTATTTGCAATTTAGATCACTCAGGGATAAATTAAATTCTGTCACAAAACTCAAATGTGTTCTACACACGCAAACACACATACATACACTGCGAATCAAGTTAGGAAACTTATTTTTTCAATAGGAAAAGTGAATAATAATAACAACAATAGTAACATTTATAGGGCAAAAATTATGTCAGACACCGTATTGAGTGCTTTGCCCTCTGTGCATCGTTTATTATTCCCAGCAACCATGCAAGATAACTATGACTACTCCCATTTTACAGATGATGAAACTGGGGTTGGAGAGGTTAAGCAGTTTGCCTATCTAAGTGATAGATTTGCACGCAAGCTTCACTGACCCTAAAACCTTTTCTCTTCAACACACTACACAGTGCTAAAATACTGGCTCAATAGAATGCCTAAAAGCATTTCAAGTATTCCTTGAAATTCTGTATTTATCACCAGTAAAAACAATACAGCAGTAAAGCAAGAAGATTTGAAAATAAAAGCTGAGCCAAGTAGCATTGGGAAACAAACTCATAACAAGTTGGGTGTTTCAAAGCAAAGGAGTCCAATGTGCCACAAATCTTTTCAATATTGAATGACTCAAATGCTCTCTCTAATCAGCAGCAGTGCAGACATTTTGGGTTTCACTTCTGATATGAATGTGAAAACTCTGGGTATAGTATCTCAACACAGCTGTTCCAAGGCCCCTAGGGAAGGGCACTGAGAAAGAAGGCAGTGTGGGCATAGTGGAGATTTTGCCAGATGGTTCCTCTCCACATTAGACTCTCCTCAGCATATTTTATTTATTTAACCCTATCCTGTCTGGTCCCTCACAGAAAATACTTTTCCTCTAAAGGCAAATTTTCCCCAGATCCTTGTGGAACTTGACATTTTAATAGGCACCATCGTGCATTCTAATTTCATAAATAATAGGCCAACTTTTTTATACACTCATTTAATGGCTTTCCAAGCAGGATATTTCTTTCCAGCAATATACCCCTTATTTATTTATATAAATTCTCAACCTGAGACTGGCATTTCTCTTGCTCTTTCACTCTGTCTGTCTGTCTGCCTCCCTCCATCCCTCCCTTCCTTCCTACTTGCTCTATCTGTTCCTAGCTCTTGGGGAATCTTCTGGTTTCTAACATTCCAGTGACTTTCCTTCCTCTCCTTTCCAGCATGTCAGTCATTCTCTGTTTGCTTGGTCTGGAAAGTTTCACTTACCTTAACCTTCCCTCTCTATAGTAAGCTATGATGTAATTGCCTGACTCCCAGAGACATGTCCACATTTTCTCTCAATATTTAAATAAGTTTTCATTCCAGAGTGAGTGTTCCCACTATTTCTCTACCTCCCAGCTCCATTCTTAACCATAAATTTCTGAGCCCTACCCGAAGTTCTGTGTACCCTTGCATTAATCCTATACTCTTGTGATTTTCAAACTACTCAAAGTCTTAGGGGTTGTATTGAGTTACTCCAAGGTCACTATAGAATAAGTGAGAGACACAGGATACATGGCTCTAGGATCCTCACCAATGAGAGCTTTCACCAGTGCAGCTCCGTTTGTTTTTGTTTTTTTTTTTTTTTCTTTTTTTGGGGGGTTGGGGGTGCTGTACCTCTGGCATATGGAAGTTTCCAGGCTCGGGGTCAAATTAGAGCTGTAGCTGCCGGCCACACCAGAGCTGAGCTGCATCTGTGACCTAGACTGCAGCCTGCTGCAAGGCCTGATCCCTAATCCACTGAGCAAGGCTAGGGATCGAACCCACATCCTCATGGGTACTAGTCAGTTTCTTAACCAGCTGAGCCATGACAGGAACTACAGCACAGCTCTGCTTTTGTCTTTTTTTGATACTGAGTTTCATAGAAAATGCCACTTGAAAAAAATTGTCTAAAATATTATATGTGTGTGTGTGTGTGTGTGTGTGTGTGTGTGTGTACCCTTTACAATTAGCCTAGATTTAGTAACTCTTCCATTAATTTATGACTCAGTTAATCTATAAGCCTGGTGCTGACAGGTAAAAAACTACAAATTACTCTGTAAACAAAGATATGCTATCAGTTCAAAACAGAAGATGGATTTGAGCTCCATGCTGTCAAAATTTGATACTGTTGAATTTTGGTTCGTTCCAAAGAAAGAAACAATAAATGTTGCATCACTGGACAAAGGGCAAGCTTCAGGCACCTCTACAAGAAATAATATGAATGCAATAATAACATTAAAGATTTATTTCTGTAACCAGCTAAGGCACTGAAGTTTGAAATACTGCAGAAAGGATCTGTGAGCAGCAACAGCATACTTGTCGCACCGTAATTTAAATCTCCTTTAACAAGCAGTTTCTCCTTGAAGCCTGGGAAAAAGGAAGACGTTGACATGTATGCCAATGGTGTCACTGTGGCTTCCTAATTTGTTTCATACTAAAACAAAGTTGAGGGAAAATAGCTTCAGGGAAGAAAATACATATGGCATTTGACAATATGAGTCTGAGATAACTGGATCTGAATCCCTAAATACCATGTCTTCCTGTGACTATTCAAGAAGGACTTTATACCTGAGTATCTAAAGTGGATGCCACCATTCAGGGAGAGGGTTCCACTGAATACACAGATGGGGTGTTGCTACAGGTATGAGTGATTTTGTCCTCCAGGAGAAACCAGTGAGACTGAAGAAATTCAGCTAGCTGCAAAAAAGCACAGCTTCTTTCAATCTAGTTCATAGCAAATATTTTTTAACCTCACATTCAGAGATAAAAATTTTTATCTATGCAGTACACAATATTTCAAATTGTGTTGATTTGCCTGCACCTTCCCAAGCCCTTCTCAGAGTTTGTTTTCACAGCCCCCACTGAGGATGACCAGTACCATCATTGCTTCTACCTAGGCTGGGAAATTGATCACAAACTGGGTGCAAGAGCCAGCTCTGCCTTCTTACTGCATGCCATTGAATAAGCTGCTTAAGCTCTCTGAACTTCATTTACCTCATCTATAAAATTATTATGATAATAATAATAAATATATCACATCATTACAGTGGAATTTAAATGAGATAATGTGGGTAAAATGCTATACAACATTAGTTATCATTAATATCATTGATTTTTTACTGGAGAGAAAAAAACTTTTTTTTTTTTTTGGTCTTTTTAGGGCCGCACCCTCAGCATATGGAGGTTCCCAGGCTAGGGGTTTAATCAGAGCTGTAGCCTCAGGCCTACACCACAGCCACAGCAACACCAGATCTGAGCCACATCTGCGACCGACACCACAGCTCACCACAACACTGGATCCTTAACCCACTGAGCGAGGCCAGCGATGGAACCTGCAACCTCATGGTTCCTAGTTGGATTCATTTCCACTGCGTCAAGACAGGAACTCCAAAGAAAAAATATTTCATTTCATCCATGTTAGGAAACTGACTTCGCTGATATTTTTATTGAAATGGATTATTTATGTTTCTGTTTTTTATTGAAGTGAGCTGAATATGATAAACCTAGAAATATAAAATATTTTAAGTGGTTCCAACTACATGCCTCTCAAACTCAAATGCCTCCAGGATCCTGTTAGAGGACACTGATGTGTGAATTGGGTCAATAACAACACAATAGTGTAACAATAATAGTAGGCCTCTGCCAAGCCATAGAGGGTATTCAAATTCAGAATGTGTGTGTTTGAGTAGACACATACACATTCTCTCCAATCCCTCCCCACCTTTGTCTCCCCTCTCTCTCATATCCTCAGATCGGGGCTAGAGCTATTGGATTTTCAAGCTCTGCTAAGGATGCTGAGCGGAATCAGCTTAACTGTACTATCTTTTCACTTTTATCTTTATAGCCTCAAGTCACACTCCTGCCTGAAGCCATAAGAATTAAATGGTACTGCAAATACATGCTTCTGTCCCACGGAATTCTTCCTAATTTTCCTCTACTTCACTGGCTGCTGCTTCTCAGTTTTTCTTGCTGGCCCCTTCTCCTCTTTCCAAGTTCCAAATGAGGTGTCCCACAGCTCAGTTCTAAGGCCTATGCCATTTTCTGCATTCTCTCTGTAAGGGATGTTATCCAGCCTCCTGGCATTAAATGATATCTTCATGCTGATATTGCCCAAATTTGTATATCCAGCCTTGACTTTTCCCTGTATAACAGACTCATATATTTAATTTCCTACTTGATTTTGTATAATGGGCAACTGAAAGTTACTGTGTCCAAAATCAAAATCAAAATTTTTTTCTCTCTAAACCTGCTTCTCCCATAGAATTCCTCATCTCAGTTAATGCATATTTTATCCAGTTGCTCAGATTAAAATCTTTAGTCATCCTTGACTCTCCTCTTTCACACCCCATGTCCAGAAAATATCCAAAATATCCAACCTCCACTACTACTACACAGGTTCAAACCACCCTCATACATCTTACCTGAGTTATTGCTGGAGTCTCTTAACTGCTCTTCCTGCTTCAGCCCTTCATAGTCCATTTTCCCTAAAGCACCTAGGGTGATTCTTTTAAATTAAGATCCATACAAATGCCTATCTATAAGACTGTACAGGATATGGTCCTTCCTCAACCTCTCTGACATCATTTCCTATCACTATATCCCCTGATCATTCTGCTTCAGCCACGATGACCTCTGTAGTAAGCAGTCTTTTTTTAATGACCCCCAATGATCCTTGCCTCCTGGTATTCACATCCTTGTGTAATATTGTACCCTTGAGTGGAGACTGGACTTGAGTGGTGACTTGTTTCTAGAAACAGAGTATGACAAAATGATGGGATGTCACCTCAGAGACCGGGTTAAAAAAGAAATCTGGATACTATCTTCATCCTCTCCTGTTCTCTCTCTCCCTTGCTTAATCAGAGGGAAGACAGCTGCCACATGGTGAGCTTCTCTATGGAGAGGGTGGGAAGAGACTGAGGGAGGTGTCTGACCAACACCAGCAAAGTACTGAGGTCTTCAATCCAACATGCTTCAAGAGCTAAATCCCACCAGCAGCCATGCAAGAAAACTATGAAGTTGAACCTCGAGATAAATTCACCCTAGCTAACACCTTGATTGCAGCCTAGAAAGAGAGAGGTAGACAGTTAAGTCACACATGTAAATGAGAAAAGTTGATAGTAACAGGCAGTCAATATTTCTTCCTCTCTGTAATTTTACCTATAGATACTGTGGCATAATAAATAATTTTTGTCTTAGCCACTGGGTTTGGGGGTAACATTACACAATAATAGATAACTAATACAGCCTCACTGAACATACCCAGGACACTCCTACTAAAGGGCTTTTGTGTAACTCTTCTCTCTGCCCCTAATACTCTTTCTCCATAGTTGCATGGTTCTCTCCCTCCAGCTCTGCTCAAATGTCACTTTCACAGAGTAGCCTTCCCTAACCACTGTATATAAAAAACAGCAAACACTACACAGGGCTTCTGAGACCCCCATACCTCTTTTTATTTTTCTATTTTTATATATTTATTAATTCATTGTATTCCTCCATTAGAATAAAAGTTCTATAGAGAGCTATAATATTATCCATTTTGTTCATGCTATCTTGTCATTACCTAGAACATTCTTTTTTTTTTTTTTTTTGTCTTTTTTGTCGTTGTTGTTATTGTTGTTGTTGTTGTTGTTGCTATTTCTTGGGCCGCTCCCGCGGCACATGGAGGTTCCCAGGCTAGGGGTCCAATCAGAGCTGTAGCCACCGGCCTACGCCAGAGCCACAGCAACGCGGGATCCGAGCCGCGTCTGCAACCTACACCACAGCTCACGGCAACACCGGATCGTTAACCCACTGAGCAAGGGCAGGGACCGAACCCGCAACCTCATGGTTCCTAGTCGGATTCGTTAACCACTGCGCCACTACGGCAACTCCTACCTAGAACATTCTTTATAGATGGGGGAAATCCTATAAATACCTATTGAAAGAAGTAATGAGTTGCCATCTGCACCAGAGCTGCAGGAAATTTAAAAAAAGTAGAGTTCAGGGGTGAGGCTTGAATCAAGAACCAAACAGATATGTCAAGTGAAGTATAAGTATCAAAGGCATGGGAAGAGGAATACAAAGATGCAGAAGACCAGAAACACCAGGACAAAACAACAGAATTCTGTTAGGAGAGTAAAAGGTGGAGCCTGAAGCATTATCTTACAACTAGATAGTAAAGGTAGAGTTGATTAGAAATGGTCATACTAGGACAAATTTTGAAACAAAGCTGACAAAATTTGATGATCAATTAAATATTCCAGGGTGAGAGAAAGAGAAGACTTACATATGACTCCCAGTCTTTTGGCTTGAAAAACTAAGGAATAGTTTTGTTGCCTTTTACAGAGTTAAGTAACACTGGAAGAAGTTTTGTGAGATGTAGGGCACTAGAAAATCAATAATTCTTTTTTCAATGTGTTAAATTTGAGGCATTTATTTATTTATAGTTGACTTAAAATACTATATTAGTTTCATGGTGCATAATAATTTGATATTTTTATAGATTATACATTATATAAAGCTATTATAAAATAATGGCTATTTCCTTGTGCTATACATTACATCCTTATAACCCACCTATTTTATATCTATTAGTTTGTACCTCTTAATCATCTTCACCCATTTTTGTCCCTCATCTACCCCATCCCCTCTGGCAGCTACCACTTTGTTCTCTGTTTCTGAGTCTGTTGTTATTTATTTTTTTAGATTGCACATACAGGTGAAAACATATAGTATTTGCCTTTCTCTGTTTGACTTATTTCACTAAACATAGTACCCTCCAGTTCATTCATGTTATTGCAAATGACAAAATTTCATTCATTTTTATGGTTAAGTAATACTCCATTGTATATGTATACCACTTTTTATTTATCCATTTATCTGTTGATGGACACTTAGGTTGCTTCCATATCTTGGCTGTTATAAATAATGCTTCTAAGAACATTGAGGTGCCTATATCTTTTCAAATTACTATTTTCATTTTCTTGAGGCATTTTTGGATATACAAATATAGGAGTAGTAGCTTATGATACAAATCTATCATCAATCAGACTGGATGAACTCCCCTAAGTGCTATGCATAGATAAGAGAGTACAGGGTTTAGTCCTGAAAATATTCTATTCACTGGAGTTTAGAAAGATAAGGAGGATTCAACAAAAGTACTAGGATGGTGGAAAATTAAGACAGTGTGGCATACCAAGAATCAAGTAGAGAATGTTATTTCAAAAGGCACAAAGTATATGTAGCCATGTTAATGCTCCACTAAGATGTTTCTTGCAGGGGTATAATTCAACAGCGACCCCAGCTTTCATTTTTCTGTATCTACCATGCCATATGTGTTGAGGCTATGCTTCCCTCATGACTGAGCACAGTGTGGGGTTCTACTGTAGGATGTAGAACTCTTCAAGTGGGTGACTATGGTTCAGTGACTCCTCTGAGCCTCTTCCCACTTTATACTTTTTTCCTTCTCTCTTTTCAGAAGTTATCTGACCTACATCACAGACTGAAGCTTCCCCTACCTTCCATTCCCTCCCTTTAATTATTCATAAGTATTGCCATCAATAATTTCCTGGAGTTCCCGTCGTGGCGCAGTGGTTAACGAATCCGACTAGGAACCATGAGGTTGCGGGTTCGGTCCCTGCCCTTGCTCAGTGGGTTGGGGATCTGGCATTGCTGTGAGCTGTGGTGTAGGTTGCAGACGTGGCTTGGATCCCGCATTGCTGTGGCTCTGGCGTAGGCCGGTGGCTACAGCTCCGATTCAACCCCTAGCCTGGGAACCTCCATATGCCGCAGGAGCGGCCCAAGAAATAGCAACAACAACAACAACAAAACAACAACAACAAAAAAAAGACAAAAGACAAAAAAAAAACAAACAAACAAAAAAAAATAATAATTTCCTTACACCTCTAATCATATCTTGGCAATCTGCTCCTCCAAGGACCCAAATTGACACAGAAGGATTAATTGTATCAATGACATTGAGAGGCAAGTTAAGATGAGGAAGGATATGTGCTCACCATCTTAAACAAGACAATGGTCATTCATGATGTTAACAGAAGCCATTTTAGTTAAGCGGTGGAAATGAGAGTATGATTGGAGTTTGTTCAGAAAAGAATGGGATTGACAGAACAATGTAAATCAACTATATTTTAATAAAAAAAGTTTTTTAAGAAAAAAGAATGGGAGATAGAAACAGTGAATACAAATGTCTTATTTCTAGGATTTCTGTTATAAAAGAAAGCAGAGAAATGGGGTGGAAAGCTGGAGAAGGATGTAGAGTCAATGAAGGAATTTTTTGAGATGAAGAAAATTACATGCTTGTACACTGACGATAATGATCCCTGAGAGGGAGAAATTTGATTTTGTGTGATAAAGAAAAGATAACTGCTGGAGCAAAATAGGTGAAAAGGTGAGAGACTGAAAGGGGATGAGATCCAGTACATATGTAAAGGACTGACCTTAGATGAGACCAAGGACAGTTTACCTATTGTAAGAAGATACCAGAGATGGGTTGGGAAGATTAAATAGCTTCATTCTGATTGCTTCTATTTTCTCAGTGAAATAAGATTATCAGCTCAGGTTGAGTAGTAAAGGAGCTGTTGGAGTTTCTAAGGGGAGCAGGTAAAAATATTTTTTGGAAAAATGGTAGCATAAATTTTCTTGAAAAGTATGTTAGGATAATGAGATTTATAAATTTAAAGTTAAACCAGTCAGAAGAGCTGTGATTTTTTTTTTCTTTTTTTGCAGTCAGATTTGGCTACTTGCGTACAGACTCCAAGTGTTAGATTGAACTGGGTTTAAGGTTTTCCAAGTAAGTATGATGAAAGTAGAGAGAAACAAAGTAGTTCAGTATTTTGCAAAACTGAGATTATAGCGATAGACCATGGAATCTAAGTTTGGTGAGGATAAAATGAGGTTATGAAGCAAATCATGGGCAATTGAACAAGTTGAAAAGTCACTGGATTGGAGACCCCAAAGTATTTTTAAAATCATTGAGTTAGAGCCACCGCTAGAAAGATAGTAGATGGTGTTCAGAGAATAAAATATTCTAAGTTTCTGGGGAAGGAAGGCAGTTTATTAGTAATAACAATGTCTGAACTATGACCATGGAAAGTGTTGGGGTGGGGTGGTATGAATAGCAAGATAACTCAAAGAGAAGATGTTAAGTAATGGAGAAGTCAGAGAGTTGCAGAGAAACCTCCATGGACACTCCAGTCATCAAGGATAATGAAAGGAGAAGAGACAGAGAGAAAGCAATGTGTCAAAAGCTAAAATCTCCAGGGAATCGTGGATACTGACCAGAAATTCAGTAGATGACTCTGACAAGGACATGTGATTGTGTCAACAACAAATCCCATTAAGAATTCCCAGGTAATGAAAAAAGAATCTGGGTAATAAAATAAAACCTAACTTTCCCCCCCCCCGTAGTTTCACCTGCTTATGTGGTGCCACATGCAGAGGCCTTGCACAAGGCACTTCGGACAATAGTTCCTAATGCAAAATGGCTGCAGCCAATAGTTCAGCTTGGTGGCTCGTGGGCAGAAGCACTGCACATGACACTTCAGTTCAAAATGGCAGCAGTGGGATGTCTGCAAAAATGTTGTTCTCAGTACTTCCATCTGGAGTGCTAAGAGCAGCACAGCTGTGCCTGACCCACAAGAACTTTGTTCTGGCCTCCTCACTGACAAGAGCCCTATAAAGCAGCTACACCAATGGCTTTTGGAGGAGAGCATGTACTTTAGAGTTCAAGCTCATGTCTCTCTATTTGTTGATCAAAGAATAAAGATTTCCTTTGTTTCTGAACTGAATTCAGTCTTGTTATATTGTAACCTGTGACAGGAGAATCCCTGTTGAAGCCTAACTCAAAAGGGTTGGTAAATTTTGGCAACCATGAAGGCACCAACCATGGTCTTTTTGCCTCCACCTATCCAGTAGGTTCCAGGCTTGCCCTGACCCTAGTAGGAGGATGGGAGGAGCTTTGGGATGTTTGTGTAAAAATGATTTAATCTGGTTTTTGAGTACACTCTGATGGGGTGGAATGGCAGCAGCCTTCAGCCAAATTCAGAGCAACTCTGCCCAATAACCTAATAATCAGGTGTGGTGCACACACAGTACAGCCCCCAGAATAATCTGGTCTGTGCCCCCTTCAGGCATCATATTGTGGCATCATTGGGGATTGGAGACTGAAACTCGCACATGTCTGCTCACTGCTTCTGGCTAGCCTTCCCATGGTACTGGACACCCGGGGGCAGTGGGGACCTGTGGGTGAGAGGGAGCCACAGCAAGCAATTTCACCCACTGTCTCACCAGTAGCACTGTCCTTTTGACCCCATATGAGGCAGTAGAGGCTGCACCAGAGCTTTTTGCCCCTCTCATTGACCTCCAGGGATCAACAGTAACATTCTCCATAGTCACTTTTGGTTTGGTAAAGACAAGTGGCAAGCCCCGTGAGTCAAGAGGCAAGACCAGGCAAAGGCCTAGGTAATAAGGACACCTGACAAAACAGGAAAAGGCACCAGGGATGCCCAAGTGTGCAAGGGTCCCAAGGTAGGTATGCGACCAAGGATTTGACCTCTTCTGGTCAGTGCTAGTTTCTCTGAAGTAAGATGGGGAGCCCTGTGAGCCACCTGCAAGACCAGGAACCCCATTATTGGGAAGCCCTGTGAGTTACTGACAAGAAAAGAAAATATACCATTTGACCTCTCCTCCTCTCTCTGCTTCTAAGGCAAATGCTGGGTGATTCTTTATCAATCAAGTTTCCATGGGCTCTCCTCCTAATATCAGCAAAGAATACCAGCTACCCCAGAAATATGATGAGAACCCCCATGGGAATCTCCCATGCCTGCCTTTAGCTTGCTTACCTGGTGGATATTTCAAAAACTCCTCCTTTTCAGCTGAGAAGAGAAGACCCTCCCTTCAGACAATTGTGCTGCTCCCTAATGAAGCAAGTTTGTCAGGAACTAACATGGCTAAGATGCTCTGGCCTGACCAAAGTCCCATCTAAACTCCTGCGGCACATTCTGACTAAGAAGGGACTAACTATATGAAGCATAAGCTGTTACAAATTCAAGGGGGACGCCCAGTTATATCACAATCCATACCAACTGAACACTTCCATTTTGGTCTTTTGAGGAATCCATTAACAATTTGGTCCTGGTTCCAGTTTTTCCAAGTCAGAAATTTTATCTGGGTCAAATCTTATGGCATTTGCATGGCAATAAGTCATTCCAGCTGCACACATACAACCCCTGCCTCTTGGTAGCTGGAAACAAATCCAAAACAGAACACTTAAATTATGGGGAACAAAACATACATCATACCAAAGGATAGCCTGTTAAGGTGCATCCTGCAGACCTGGAAGTTTTTCAGTTATCATTCCCTGATCCCAAAACACTTAATCTTCCTATGTAATGCAGCCTGGCCCCAATACTGGCTGAGAGATGGAAAAAATTGGCCAGCCAATAGGTCTGTAAATTACAACACCATTTTATAACTGGACCTGTTATGCCAGAGGCAAAAGAAATGGGATGAAATTTCCTATGTCCAGTTTTTTAAGGCTTTATATCAATGCAAAGGTCTTCAAAATGGATGTGGGCTCTCCTCCACTGAGTCCTTAGCCCTTCCTTTTTGAGTCTCCTTGATCTCCTCCTTAATCTTCCTCCTCATGTTCCCTCCCTACCCACTTCCTTCAAATGTCCCAATTTAGGCCACAGGCCCAAGGGGCCCCCTCCAAGCCAACTACCATCCCAGAATTCAGCCCAACAACTACGCAAAATGGGACTAATTACTATCCGGGGTCAAGCAACCCACCAGGAAAAGTATTCCCTTTGATGGAGGCCTCTAGCCAAATGGAGGGCTAATCCAGGTACACGTCCCATTTACTACTTCTTATCTGTAAACTGGAAAAATCATAATAAGAGGCTGAGGGAAGATCCAGAGGGGTTCCTGAACCTGATTAAGGGAATGTTTCAGACCCATGACTCCACCTGGTATGGCATCCAGAGCCTCCTCAATTAACTCCTAATGGGGGAAGAAAAGGCCACGTCCTTTTCAAAAGTCTGAGAGGAAGCAGACAAAGAGAACAGAAGCAATGCAGGTCATGCTATTTTCAGACTGGGGAATCAAGCGGTCCCAGGTAACAAACCCAACGAGAACCACCAAGACAATGGAGAAGGGAGTAGAAGACAGAGGCTGACTCATTATAAAAATATGATCCTAAAGGGAATCCAGGCAGCAAGAGAGAAACTTGTCAATTGGAATAAGATAAAGGAAATCATCAGGAGCCAAAGAAAACACTTCAACATTTCTAGAACACCTTATGGAATGCTTTTCAATGTATACAACTGACCCCGAGTCATTGGAAGGGAATACAATCCTGAGGTCATATTTCATTTCCCAAAGTGCCCCTGACATTAGGCATAAGCATCAGAAACTGGAAATAAAACCAGATACCCTTACCTCCTGCCTTTGCAAGGTTGCCTACTGGGTGCTTAATAATAGAGACATAGGGGAGGAAAAGTCAGAGTATAAAAAGACCTGGAGGTAAACCCACCTACTGGCTATTGCCCTCTAATACCTATCAGCTGGCACAGCACTCCAGACTAACCGCCCAAGGAGACTTTTGACTAGGGTGAATGCTGTCCACCCCCACCAAGGGATAGAAAGCCAAGGCTACTGGGATCCAACCAGTGTGCCATATGTAAATGAGACACTGGAATGCCCTCACTGCCCCTGAAGGAGGATGGAAATGGCAAATCCTGGCCACTACACTGGAAGGCAGATGGTCCAAATGATGGGGTCAGGGGCTCCTAATCTGGCATTCCAATTGATCCCAGAAGAGCCCCAGCTGACACTGGACATGGGGGAAAGTCTGTTGAATTCTTAGTTGACACTGGTATCACTTATTTAGCTCTGAACACCAGATCAGGTAAACTCAGCCACAAGGGTTGTAAAATTATGAAGGGAAGACCCAAGAACAGGAATTTGTAGAGCCATTAGAATGCAAACTAGATTAACATACTCTCACCCATTATTTCCTATAGGTTCTTGAATGCCCTTATACCACTGCTAGGAAAGGCTATCTTACATAATTGGGAGCTACTATCCAACTAATGGGAGACAAACTGGAGATTGGTGTCCCTTTAGACAAAGGGCACAAGATGGTGATGTTAATGGCTGAGGACAAATTTCCCTGGACAGAGCAAGTTGACCTCCCCAGAATAAATCCCGAAGCCTGGGCCTAGGGATGAGTGGGACAAGTTGTAGGAGCCAGTTCTGTGATAGTCCACCTAAAACCCGGACATACATGGCTCAATAGAAAACAGTACTCTATCTGTAGGCCTTGTTGGGTATTGCCCCAGTGGGGCCTTCTTAGACCATGCCAGTCAACATCTAATATCCCCATTCTCTCTCTAAAGAAATCCAGTGGGGTATACTGGGTGGGAATGCTCCTCCAGTAGGTACATAGCATTCTGATCACCAGCCTTACTAAGGAGGCTTCTGACAACAATACTGTAACCACTCTGAACCACGTATCCAATAAGGATCTAAAATGTCCAAGAAAAAGGCTCAAATATCAGAAACTAGGGGGACCTATCTAGGCTTCATTCTTACAGAAGGTCAGTGAAGCCTACCCCAGGAAAGGACAGAAGTCACTTGCAGCCCTGCCCCTCCTAAAACTAGAAGACAGACTAGAGGTTTCCTGGGGACAGCCAGGTTTTTCCTGGATCTCTAACTATGGTCTAATAGCTAGGCCTTTATATGAAAAGTTGAAAGCAAAGGATGATGACCATTTTGAGCTGAATTCAGAATGCAAAGGGGCTTTTTAAGAATTGAAAAAGCAAGTACTGCAGGCCCCTGCCCTGGCCCTCCCAGATTTAGCTAAACCCTTTTACCTTTATAACCAAGAGAAAAGGCGAATTGCCCTGGGGGTGTTATCTCAAAAACTGGGATCTTTTACTCATTTGGTTGCTGATTTCTTTGAACAATCTGATCAAACCACTAAGGGATGGCCTCCTTGCCTACAGGCAGTAGTAACAACTATAATCCTGCTAAAGGAGGCTGAAAAGTCAATGTTTGGTCAACCAATCACCATATGGGCTCCACACCAGGTTCAGGCATTAGCAGGTTGTAAAGGAAAAGAATCCACTTGGAAGGTGGATTCAAGTTCTGGCTATGCTTTTAGACAGCCCAGTGGCTACGATAAAAAATCTGTCACACGCTAAATCCTGCCACCCTGCTACCCATGAATGGGGTCCCTGGAGCATGACAGTACAGAAATCACAGACACAATCCATCTATTCCAGTATCCCTGACATAGGAAGTGAGCCTCTCCTAAAGGCCAAAGAGACACAGACAGGAGTAGTTTTAACGGAGAGGTGAAAAGGCTGGTGAGATACAGTAACCTCCCAGTCCCAGGTCATAGAAGCAAGAAGCCTTTCCTCAGGGATTTCTGCCCCAAAGGCAGAGCTAATAGCCCTCACCCAAGCCTTAGAGCTCAGGACTGGGAAGATCTTAAATGTTTACACAGATTCCAGTATGTGTATGCCAACCTACAGGCACATAGGGTTATTTCAGAGAAAAGAGGTATGCTTACTGTGGAGAATAAACAGGTGAAACATGGCTTAAGGATATTGCAGTTCTTAAAAGCAGTGCAGCTTCTAAAAGAGATGGCAGGAATTCATTGTAGGGGTCACCAAAAGGGGGATGTATAAGTAATAAAGGGAAACAAGGCAGATCTAACTGCCCAAAGGGCAGCCCTGGAGAACCAGTAACTTGGCAACTACCCTTCATACCTTGAAGGCCAGATACATTCAATTATTCCCCAATCTACACAAAGAAAGAATTAGACAGAGCCCTAAAATGGGGTTTCAATAGAGATCTAGGAGGCCATGTGTGGCTAGTTAATGAAATGGGCAATACTTCTTTCCCAAACTGCAGTTTGTCGAGCCATCAGGGAGGCTCATTAAAGAACTCACCATGGGAGGAAAGCCCTATATAATTGGCTGGTATTATCAGAGAATGGAGATATGCCCCATCTGCACAATGAGCAATCCCAACACTAGAACTCCCCACCCCCACCAAGATAAGGCTCATTTGGACCAGAGGGACATATCCTGGAGAAAACTGGCAGGTTGACTTCACTGTCATCCCAAGAGTAGTGGGCAATTTCAGCTATCACTTAGGTGCTAGTAGACACATTATCTGGGTGGATAGAAGCTTTCCCTGCTAGGACCGAAATGGTAGCTGAAGTGGCTAAGGCATTACTCAAATCCCCAGACTTGGGCTCCCAGCACCCCTGCAAAGTGATAATGGTCCAGCATTTGTGTCTCAAGTGATGAATGGGATAACGAATGCCCTGGGCATAAAATAGACCTTGCATTCAGGCTGGAGACCCCAATTATTGAGAAAAGTAGAAAGATCCAATCAGACTTTGAAACAGGCTTTATCCAAGCTATGTAAGGAAACTCAAAATTGCTTCCGATTACCCTGCTCTGCATGTGGTTAGCTCCAAGTGATAAGTGAAAGTATATTTGAACTCCTGTATGGTAGACTCACTTCCCAAAACTCAGAAAAGGGATACCTTAACCTCCTCAAAATAGAACACAGTATGCCCTCCAGGTAGGGGAAGCCATGGAATACGGTAACCAGGAGTTGCCCACACCCACAGACCAAACCTGGCCCTAAATCCCTTCCAGCAACCAGACTGCGTGCACCTAAAAACCTGGAAAACTGGCAACTCACAACAATCAGCTCACTCCTGGAGAGTGACCCTCTTGGTGACCCTACTAAACCCCTCTGCTCTGGAGCTGCAGGATGATAACTCCGTGGGGACATCAAGTGAAGAGGCCCCCAGTCTCAACCTCCGAGAGACAATTTGGGGCAATGGACCCCTTGACTACTCATGTGAACCTCTCTTTGACCTAAACTTCTCTTCCGAAAAACCACAAAAGTGTGACTAGGGATACTTGGGCCCCAGTAGTGGGCCTCAACATCAGGGCACACTCTTGCCAGACAAAAACATAAATGCTTCATTTTTAGGAAAACTTGACATGTGACCATCATTCTCTTGCTAATATTTGGGCCATGTATCTTAAATTGTCTGGTTTCCTTTCCCTCCAAAAGGTCAAACAAATGGTTGCTCAGGAATAAAAACAGGGCTGAGGCCTGGGGACAAACACATATAAAGGCAGCTGGGAAAATTTCCGCTCCTCTACCTAGGGTTATGATAACACCCCAAATCAGCAGGAAGCAGTTACAAAAGATGGACCTGCACCCCTCAGCACCCCTCAACAATGAGAAGCAGGACAAAAGACAGATGAGGGATTTATCACTGGCAAAGCCCACTAACAATTTCCTAGGAATAACAATAGAAACTAGATAATAAAGTCTGACCTTTTGGTTTCCATTTGTTTCCTTTGTGCTTCATCTAGTTTCAGTTGCTCACAAGGTGCTGTGTACAGAGGCCTCACACCAGGCACCTCAGACTACCGCAGACACCTCAGTTCAAGATGGTGGCAGCGGCGGTGGGCCTCTGGGGAAGCGAGGATGAACCAGCCAATGCAGCACAGCATCTTCCCCACAAGGACTCCGCCCCGCCCCGCCCCTCCCAACCAGAACCTTATAAAGCAGCCCTGCCCAGTGCCTGGCAGCAAGGAGTGTGTGTGCTCTGTAGGGCAAGCTTGCACATTTCGATTCTTTGATCAAAGAATCAAGCTTTTTTTGTTTCCTTTCCTGAACTCAGTTTTATTCTACAGATTCAGATGACACTGGCCAGGAGGACTCCTGTTAGAGCCCACCTCCAAATGGTTGATAACAGTTGGTCTGATGGCTGGAGTTTCAGTAGAGATTAAGTTTTTGAAAGACAAGAGTGGAAAAACCTGAGAAATGGGGACTATATGATTAAAAAAAAAAACAGCACCACTTGCAAGGGGTTCAGGACAAGTTATATCTTCAAGGAAAGTCAGGTTTCCATCAGGACAAAAATGAAAAAGGTGCTCATAGATGCAGTTGCAAACTTTAAGGATATTGTCCATAGTGATAGGGATGGAGTAGGCAAGCGTAGTTGATGTCCCAATAAGGGACCATAGATAAAGAGGGAAACTTAGGGGACTTTGGGAGATCACTGTAAGTTAATAAATGGCTCAAAAAAGCCATCAGAACAAGGCAGGCTTGCTTGACTAGTGGAGATGTGAGAATTGCCTCAGGTCATTGGGTGGGAGATGGGATGAGGCCTGCATTCAGATTCAGACCAAAGGCAGGAGTTTGAGGACCTCCCTTCTGCTGATTTGAATACACACCTTACCAGATACCAAGGAGGAGCTGCTACTCCCAGAAAGAAGAGGTAATCTTTTCTGACCCGACTGCCCTTGGATGATAAAACCATAGCCCTCCGGATCCTTGGGGGAGAGCCTCCTTGCCTGCCCGCTTGCATCTCTCACAAGTGTCCTATCTTAATAAATCTATTTCCTCCTATCACTTTGTCCCTTGCTGAATTCCTTCTGCACAGAGACATGAAGAATCTGAACCTCAGTGAGTCCAGACACTTGGGTGAGTGATTCTAATTTAAAACCATGGGTTCAAGTCCCAATCTGGGTTTTGGCTGGGTTTGAGTCCCAGCATGTGGGTTCAAGTCCCAGTCTGTGTTCTGGCTAGGTTCAGGCCCTTAGTGCTGTCAGTTTCAATAGCAGACCATGGGTTACAAATAATCATTAGAATGGTTGAGGGATTAGGGAGGAGTAGGATATTAGGTCAGTTTAAGGAAATCTAGGAAATGAAAGATTACCTGGGGCTTGAATGTATTTAGTCATGGGCCTAGGTCTTGTTTTAGTCCTTCTGGGTTGCTACAAAAATATCATAGACTGGGTAGTTTGTTTTTTCTCTCTTTTTTTTTTTTTTTTTTTTTTGCTTTTTTTAGGGGTGCACCCTTGGCATATGGAGGTTCCCAGGTTAGGGGCCCAATTGGAGCTACAGCTGCTGGCCTACACCACAGCCACAGCAACATGGGATCCGAGCTGCATCTGCAACCTATACCACAGCTCACAGCAAACGCTGGATCCTTGCTTGACCCACCAAGCGCGGCCAGGGATTGAACCCGTATTCTCATGGATACTAGTTGGATTAATTTCTGCTGCACCACAGTGAGAACTCCTGGTCTGGATAGTTAAATAACATTAATTTCTCATCGTTCTAGAGGCTGGGAAGTCCAAGATCAAGGCACTGGCAGATGTGGCATCTGGTGAGAAACTATTTCCAGGTTCACAGATAGCCAACTTCTTACTGCGTCCTCACACAGCAGAAAGAACAAGGGAGCTCCTTGGGTCTCTTTTATAAGGACACTAATTCCATTCATGAGGGCTTCAGTCTTATGATCTAATCAGCTCCAAAGGCCCCACCTCCACATACTATCACATTGGGGATTAGGTTTCTACATATGAATTTGGGGGGGATAGAAACAGTCTATAGGAGCTCTCTTATGGGAAGGTGGATAATTCAATCTAATTATAGCTTTTTTCTAGGGGACACTCTCCTAGGAAATTTGTAGTAGTGAGGCTGACATTGTTGAGGAGGCTATTACATTAAGCACAAGAAACAATATACATCACCCTTAGTCCTGCAATGGGTAATATTACTGCCTTGAGAGGGGCAGGCTTTCCTTCAGCACATGGAAACTAAAGCCTTCCTTAAATCCAGTTCTGGAAGGAGGGTGTGGTCTTATTGGAGCTCTGAAAGACTAGTTTAAATCTAGAAGTTCTCAGGGTTTTCTTTAGTGGTTAGTTTGTTTGTTTGGGGGGTTTCTTGTTGTTTTTTTGCTTTTTAGGGTCACACCTGTGGCATATAAAGTTCCCAGGCTAGGGGTCAAATCGGAGCTGCAGCTGCCAGCCTAGGCCACAGCCACAGCCACACCAGATCCAGGCCTCATCTGTGACCTACACCACAGCTCATGGCAACACCAGATCCCTGACCCACTGATCAAGGCCAGGGGTTGAACCCACATCCTCATGGATACTAGTTGGGTTCTTAACCTGCTGAGCTACAACAGGAGCTCTGGGTGTTTTTAAAAAATTTTTATAAACTTCATAAAGGCCTCCTCTACAGACTTCAGTGGTAATGCTGGAAAGTGTACCAGAAGCTCTTTGGACTTCTTTTAAATCCTTTTAGGTGTTTTAAGTTATTATAGGGAGAGAGGGAACTGTGCAAGATGGTGCAGTAGAAAGACCCTGAGTTCACCTCCTCTTACAAGCACACCAAAATCACAACTATTCCCAGAACAACCACCAATTAATAAAGTATTATAATGAAAAAAAAGAGGTCATATGGTAAAATAAGTTTGGGAACTGCTATGCTCAGCAAGGTTAAAAAGGTTTCCTTTATGCAGAACATAGTGGAATCTTTAAAATGGTAACATGTAAAGTGAATTGCATAAAAGGGAGAGAGAATATTCAAGTAAACAGGAATATAACCCATGAAGGTATTGGTCTGTAAGAATCACCAACCTGACCCAGGTTTAGAGAAGAAAGAAAGCCTTGGACTCTAACCCTGTGCTCAAGAGAGAAGACAGAGGTCTATGTATAGACTTGAACTTCCAAAAATGCATCAATAAATGGGACTTTTGTTGATTCAATTATATTTCCCATTGGTCTGCACAATCATTTAGTTATTTTCTCTTTTCTGAAGGATTTTCAAAGGCTAGTGGCTCCTAACTCTTTGGTTTTCAGCTTGACTTCCAGCAGTGAATCACTAAACAAACACCTAAATGCATTTGAAAATACAGGGACTTAAAGGAATGTTTTGTTACTGAACCACTTTGAAAACAAATAATCCTTTTTTTAAATTGTAAAGTAAATAAATCTCCTTAATTCATGCAGAACATATGTAAAACCATGAATCAGATTTTATGGAAATAGCAATTAGTCTGGTATAAAATTATAGAGAGGAAGAAATACTGACTGCCTATCACTGTTAACTTTGCTCATTTACATATCCTACCAATTGGACTCATTTTTTAGACTGGAGTCATCAAGAAAAGTTAATATTCTATCATTATGCAACATAATGTAATGAGGTTTCTACAATAAAAAAATAGTTATCCCATGCTCTTGGATAAGAAGAATTAATATTGTTAAGATGGCCATACTCCCCAAAGCAATCTACAGATTTAATATGATCCCTATCAAATTACCCATGACATTTTTTCACAGAACTAGAAGAAATAGTCCTGAAATTTATATGGAACCACAAAAATCTAGAATTGCCAAAGCAAACCTAAGGAAAAAGAACAAAGCTGGAGACATAACCATCCCAGACTTCAGAAAGTACTATAAAGCTATAGTAATCAAAACAGCATGGTACTGGCACAAAAAAATAGACACACAGATCAATAAAACAGAATAGAAAGCCCATAAATAAACCCACATACCTATGGATAATTACTCTTTGACAAAGGAGGCCAAGAATCTAAAATGGAGAAAAGACAGTCTCTTCACCAAATAGTGTTGGGAAAGCTGATCAGTTGCATTTAAATCAATGAAGTTAGAACACTTCCTCAAACTATACATAAAAAATAAGCTCAAAATGGCTTAAAGACTTAAATGTAAGACATGACACCATAAAACTAGAAGAGAATATAGGCAAAACATTCCAATATAAATTGTAGCAAGGCTTTCTTAGGTCAGTCTCCCAAAATGATAGAAATAAAATAAAAAATAAACAAATTGGACCTAAACAAACTTATAAGTTTTGCACAGCAAAGGAAACCATAAATAAAACAAAAAGACAAAAAAACAGACTGGGAGTAAATATTTACAAACAATGCAACCAAGGACTTAATTGCCAAAATATACAGACAGGGCACACAACTCAATAACAAAAAAAACCAAATATTCCCCTCAAAATGGGCAGAAGATCTAAATAGACATTTCTCCAAAGAAGACCCACAGATGGCCAATAAGCACATGAAAAGATGGTAAACATTTGCTAATTATTAGAGAAATGCAAATCAAAATCACAGTGAGGTATCACTTCACAGCAGTCAGAATGATCATCATCAAAAAGTCTACAAATAATAAATGCTGGAAAGGGTGTAGAGAAAAAGGAACCCCCCTAAACTGTTGGTGGGAAAGTAAATTGGCGTAGCCAGTACATAGAACAGAATGGAATTCCTTAAAAAATAAAAATAGAGTTGCCATATGATCCAACAATCCCACTCCTGTGCATATATCTGGAGAAAATTATAATTCAAAAAGATACATACAGTATTTAAAATAGCCAAGACATGGAAGCAACTTAAATGTCCATCAACACATGAATGGATAAAGATGTAGTATGTAAACAATTGAACACTACTCAGTCATAAAAAAAAATGAAATAATGCCATTTGCCTCAACATGGGTGGACCCAGAGATTATCATACTAAATGAAGTAAGTCAGAGAAAAATAAATTTCACTGTTTGTGGAATCAAAAATGTGATACAAATGAACTTATTTACAAAACAGAAATAGACTCACAGACATAGAAAACAAAATTTATCATTACCAAAGAGGAAAGTGGGTAGGGGAGGGATAAATTAGGAGTTTGGGATTAACAGTTATAAGGTACTACATATAAAATAGATAAACAAAAAGATCCTCCTGTATAGCATAGGGAACTATATTCAATGTCTTATAATAAGCTATAATAGGAAAGGATATTAAATTTAAAAATAATCAAAATCACTATCATTGCCAGTTAGTAAGTGTCTCCAAGCTTCATTTTATATAGTACAAAGAAGAAACCATATTTGGAGAATAAATCACATGTCACTTTAAGATACCACTTTCTTTCAATCCTTTCCATAAAATAATGGTATAAAATATAATTTTTGTATTTTAACATGTGTTCCCTAAAGCTCTGACTCTTCAAAATGGCCTTTAATTAATATCCTAAAATTGATAGGTGGAATGGAAACTAAAATTCAAAACACATGATGCTATTTGCTGGTTATGACCCTATCTCCGTTCCTCCATTCTATCAGACCACAACAACATTCTAATTCTTGTTGTTTAATGAAAGAGTTTAGTACAATGGAGAACACAAGGCTGGCACATCTGAATTTTTTGCTATTCTAAGCTATACACACACACACACACACACACACACACACACATACACACTTGGAGTTTAACAATTAGCTTAAATAATAACAAAAAGGTGTTTCAGACAAAATTCTGAAAAAAATATGGGGAATCCTATTATTGGAAATTTTAGGTTTTCAGAAATAACTAAAAATCTACTTTGGATTCTGTACCATTATTGAAAATCTTTTTAAAACATTCTGCCCACTCATTCTAGAACATTCTAAAAACCTAAATGTAAATTTATCTTCCAATAATTTATCTCCTTTTCTAAAAAGCAAAGTGTAGGAGGAAAAAGAGAATGAATACTGCTTATTTGAGTGTCCTTGTTACCTGAATTCTAAGCAAGATTTTACTGAAATTAAATTTAAACTTAGAATTAAACTTGTAATTAAACCAAATGAAGCATAAATTCCAAAGGAAATAACAAAATGAACACATAAATTTGAAGAATATATTACACAGAACTTTTTCTTTAATGATAAACATTTATTTAGAATCTAATATGTGCTGGGAACTGTGCTAAGTACTTTGTATATAGTACCGGTCAGGGTCCAAGTAGGAAACAGATGGCACACTCAAATGGAATAATTGAGAGTTTAATGAAGAGACTATTTGCAAAAGGGTGATCAGGGTTAAAGGATGATGGAGCGCTTGGGAATAGCAATAGCCACAAATCCTTTCCCATCTTTGCTGAAGAGACAAGGGGGAGAGGGCATTTGTTGGGATCCAGAAAATATTAGAGCTATAGGTATAGCTCTAGAAGAGAGCTATTTGAAAACTTTGGATAGAAAAACACAGCCACTGCTAGCTCATGACAAATTATCAGAGAAGAAACTGGGGGAGAATAAATACTCGCACTCTCCTCACAACCTCTGACCTCCTGCTGGCTGAACCCAATCACATGCTGGAAGGCAAGGCAACCCCTTGATGAAGGCACTACAAGCCAGCCTCTCAGGACATAGAGCAAGGAAGAGCAGGCATTTGGAGAGGAAATGGGAGACTATTCAGCACACATGTTTTGAATCTCTACAACATTGGCACAAGGTAGGTCTACTATAATCCTCATTTAACAGATGAATAAATACTGAGGTTTTGAGAGATTAATTAGCCCAAGAGCCCAATGCCAGTAACTGAAGCCAGGACTCACACCATAACCTGTCTGAATCTAGAGCTCTTAACCACCATCCTATCTGCACAACAGAGTCACCTGTAGCACTATAAAATTGCATTGTCCAGGGCCACATCAAGAAGCTACTAAATCAGAGAGTTCCCATTGTGGCTCAGCAGAAACGAATCTGACTAGCATCCATGAGGATGCAGGTTCGATCCCTGGCCTTGCTTAGTGGGTTAAGGATCCAGAGTAGCTGTGAGCTGTGGTGTAGGTCCCAGACGCAGCCTGGATCTGGCGTTGCTGTGAGCTGTGGCGTAGGCTGGCAGCTGCAGCTCTGATTCAACCCATACCCTAGGAACTAAAATAATAATAATAATAATAATAATTTTTTTAATAATTTTTTTAAAGGCAAAAAAAAAGCTACTAAATCAAAATCTCCTGGGGAGCCCTGGATTGTGTATTTTTTTTTAAAGTTCCACAGATGACTGTTATGGACAGCAGGGTTGAGAAGCACTAGCTTTTGTTATACATTTCCTCGAATTGACTTTGGGTAAGTCACTTAACCTCTTTGAGGCTGCTCTATCATCTGTAAACTGTGGATAAAATACTAGCCTCATAGATCTATTTTTATGATTAAGTAGGGTTATATATATATATATATATATATACACCTAACAGTTTCTCACACATGGATAGTGCTCAATAAAATGTCCATTCCCTTTTCTTTCCCATGTCCTTCCCCTTGCCCTGAAGCCTACCTTCAAAATAACTGGCCCAATCACCCAAAGATACTAAGGTTTTATATTTAGCATTTACAAGTGCTAAAGCTTTCACAATCTTGATCCCTGACTCCAAGAAAGTATAGTATAACCCTTATCCAGCACCAACTAGTCACAAATCACTGTCTTTCTATTAAACCCAGAATAATGAAAATGCACAAAACACCTAAGAAATAAAGTAGAAATAAGTAAAAATATTAAAAATGCTAGTGACTACCTTGTAAATCATGTATGATTTTATAAAATAATATTGATTATATTCTTTGCTCCATGGAAGTAATGTCTTCAGCAATAAAACATGTCTTCAATCCCCCTTCTCTCTTTCAATATCACTCTATATATGTGGCTGCAACTATCACTTTTATGCTGATAGTTCAAACATCTATAAATTCAATCTTGAAATCTCTTCTGAGTTCCAGGCTCATATATTTAAATGCCTACTAGACATATCTACTTAGATGTTCCACAAACACCTCCTACACATGTCCCCTGAACTGAAGGAAAAGAAACACAAATCACAACCATACCTCCTCTACACCCTTTCCTAGCTAATGCTAACAGCATCCACCCAAGCTAGAAATCTGGTACCCATATCTTCCATTCAAGTGGTTACCAAATCCTATTAATTCTTTGACCATACTATAATTTTATTATTCCTCCCCTATTTAATGAATACTTAAGTTTTTCCATTTTTGTCCATAAAAAATCACAATAGATATCGTTTTACATGTTTCTTTGCTTTTTAAAAGTCATAAAATCTTGATCTTATTTTTTTAATTTAATTTTTTGAATAAGACATCGACATAGCTCAAAAGTCTCTGCCACGCCATCTCTCATCTACTCCACAAGAAAACCAGTTCATCCACATCCCCAGATAACTACTCTTAGTAAGTACTTGTATATACTTCCAGAGTGTTTTATGCATTTTAAAAGGAATATGGATATATATTATTTCCCCTTTTTATACAAAAGATGACATTCTTTTTAATGTTAAAATTTATTTTTAATCAAATAACGTATCATCAAAGTTCTATATGAGTCAGGCATGAGAAGCTGATTCTAAAGAATGGGAAACCAAGAGATGAGTAAAGAAAAATGAATAAAAGATCAATATGACCAGGCCAACTTAATTGGCTCTCGTTAAGTGAATTTAAATATCTCTTATCATCCGTGTTGAGAGGCTTTACAGACCTTTTCAGGTGCAAACTAGATAATGACCTTAGCATTTGATAGGAGTATGTATGGGATTTTTATTAGATTAGTTGTCTATAATTTATGATTGAAAAACGTTAAGAGTGGTGCAAGACCACCTAAATCACTCTACATTAAATTACACACTATTGCCATGTGCACTGATTGGTAATATTTCTTAATTATGCTCATTAAAATGTTTTGTGGGAAAATGATAGCCCAGGGAGATGGAGAACTAAAGACAACCTTCAGTTAATGCAGGAGTCACTTTGCTCATTAACTATGGAATATCCTATCTGCAAAGGAAAAAAGCAAACTACAATAGATTTAGGGAAAGTAATTTGGTAAATGTATCAAAAGACCTTAAAATGATGTGCATAAGCTTTAACCTAGTAAACTCATTCCTAAAGATACAAACCAAAGTGCAAAAAAATTTGATAGAAATTATTATTTCATAAGGTTAAGGTTTGGAAACAAATATGAATGAGAATGCATTTTGATATGTCACTTAAAGGAATATTATTCAGTCATTAAGACAGTGCCTACCAAAAACCCATGGAGAACTCATCAAATGATTTTAGTGATAAAAGCAGATACATGACAGAATTGTGCTCTCATGGATGATTTATGAAGAATGCTGGCAAGTGCACATATGTCAATCTCAATTTCATGAAAAATACAAGAAAATTAATGGAAGGAAATACACAGAAATCATAAACTGGTTATTTCTAGATGTAAGCATTAGGGGAAAGTTTTATTTAAATCATTTATACAGTTAGATTTTTTTCAAATTTTTACAAAAATCATGTATTATTTTGCAATCATAACAAAGATTTTTTAAGTACAAATTACACATTCCTAGGAGAAAGTACTTTGCAATAGTCAAAAAAATTTTTTCCACTTACAGCTATTATGGACTAGTTTGGAGCAGATCAGTCCTCCATCCTAGAACAACTAGAAAATTTGCTTCTCTTCTGCTTTTGGCACTCTCAACCAACCACTTGCTCCTTCACCACCTTCTATTCATTGTCTAGCTCTACTCTTAACCTCTATTACTGTTGCTCCTCTGTCTCCTCGGCTATTTCCCTTTCCCAAGGTTTAGCTCATTCTCTCTCTGTATATCCTCTTTCTTGAAGAGCTTTCCCACTCCCTTGGCTTAGCTAGCACTTTTTTTTTTTTTTTTTTTTTTTTTGTCTTTTGTCCTTTGTTGTTGTTGTTGCTATTCCTTGGGCCGCTCCTGCGGCATATGGAGGTTCCCAGGCTAGGGGTTGAATTGGAGCTGTAGCCACCAGCCTACACCAGAGCCACAGCAACGTGGGATCCGAGCCGCGTCTGCAACCTACACCACAGCTCATGGCAACGCCGGATCGTTAACCCACTGAGCAAGGGCAGGGACCGAACCCGCAACCTCATGGTTCCTAGTCGGATTCGTTAACCACTGCGCCACGACGGGAACTCCTTAGCTAGCACTTTTATGATGATTAGTATCATCTTTATTTCTTAGTCTAACCATTCACTGAAAATTTAAAATTATGTATCTGCCTAATCTACTGGATAGTTCTACCTGTATTCTGCAGAAACCCCAAACTAAACAAATTAAACTATTTCTTCCCCCAACCTAATGATTTCTTATTTCTGTTGAGAGTGCCATATGTCACCTAGACTTAAAATCTCAATGATTATGGATTCTTCATTACTTTCCTCTCCCCATATCTGGTCAGTTGCCTCAACCCATAAATTGTCTATTTATGTATAATTTTTCTTTTTGCATTTTCTTCCTTGGCATTCTCAATGTTGTCTCCATAGTTTAAGCCCCAATCCCCTCATGGCCAGATTGCTTCAAACTCCTATTGAAACTGCCTGCGTCTAGAATCTTCTCCCTAAATTATCTAATAAATGTCCACTTTTTAAATTTACTATAGCTCCATTCAAACTTTATCTACCTCTCTACCAAGAACAAATTAAAACATAAACTACTTTACTTGGCTTTTCAGTTCCCTGCAGGATAGCCTTGATTAACTTTTTAGTCTTCTTTTCATTAATCCCCAATATGAGTCACAAGCTCCAATCAAAAATTCCTACTTACTGTTTATCTAAATACCTTGTGCCTTCTTGTTTCTCTATTTGATTGTGGCATTCTCTTTACCTAAGCTCTCTTTCTCCTTTGCTAACTAAACTATGGGGTCTAGATCAAATAGGGTTATTTACCTGGTCACACCTTCCTGAAGTGGACAGACTCTCTCCCCTGACACATCATTTATATTGCTTCCCTGACACATCACAGCATCTATATTATACCATTTTGTTTTATATTTATATAAATGCATATCTAATATACCCACATTAAACTATCAGTTTAACCAAGTGTCTAGAATAGGGTAGGATTTTAAAACATATGTGTTGAATGGATGAAGTACTTTACTAAAATACAAAAAGGTGGTTTTGATCTAGAAAACTCCCCTCAACAAGACACAACTTTTATGGGGAAATTTATCTAGCAAACTGAGCCACTTGTTCAGTCTTTATCAAAGAACTAATTTAATGTCATATGAACTGATCCCCCCAAAATGTTCAGGTAATTTGCCAAGAATTCCATCTGATAATTTATAGAGACTTGGAGGAGGTGTCTCTCTATAGTGTGTATATTTGGGGGGTTTTTCCATAAGTTGCTATAATAATACAGTAATATTTTAAATGCCTACATGCCTACAATGTCTATGGATGTTCAATTAGTTTCCTCCTAATTGGCATGGGGGCTAACAACACGAGGCCTTGCTGAAGGCTATCTTTTTCTTAAGCAACAATAACAGTAGGCATATTCTTGCCAAAAAGACCGCTATAGACTGGAATGGATTTACCAACCCTCAAAAACCATGGAAGTTCTTTTTAAGAGCTTTCTTCCTAGGCAGAACTAAACATTTCTAATGGCAGTTATATGAGTGTGTTATTGTTAGAAATAACAGTCTCATAGATTTCTGGGAAACCAACAATACTCTTTTAAAATATTATAAACTATACAGCAATATATGAACTGCAAAAGCACATAAGGCCAAAGTAACTGAGATGAATCTCGAATCATGAACTAGAAATGATATTGGTGGTGGGAATTAGCAACACATCAGAATATCTAGTGTTTAAATATAAACTCCTTAGTCCAGCACTGTCCTTTATCTTCTCTTAAGGTGAAGACCAAGGGGTATTCCTCTGCCCCAGAAGAAAATTAGATGAATGGCTATCTCACAAACAGTGTTAGCTAGATAAGGAAAGTATGAAAAATGAGGGTACTATTAAAATTAGAGTACTACCAAATTAAAATTTATACAGAGGAAAAAATCTTATCACTGAATTTAGAACCAAAATTTATTCAGTGTTTGGTTTATTTGCTTGGAAGTTTCACAAGAAAGTGATGCTATACTTTAATATTAACTAATATTGCTGATGAAATTTTCAGATAAAGCTTGGAACAACCCAAATGGAAAAGTTTCCATTTAAAAGCTCATGCGGAGGGGTGATAATTTCCTAAACACAGTTAATTAATCACATATTGGTCTCTTCTCTTCCCAAAACCCAACTGTAATTATAGTAAACAGATTTTCATAATAGATAAATTCATAAGGACAAAGAAAAAAGAAACAATGGACTAGAGATCTTCATAAAATTTTTGAAGATTTAAAGTAGATGGAGGTGAGGTAATTAATTTAGCAGAGTAGAGGATGTTACAATCTAAGAACCTACAGAGGGAGATGATATTTCTTAGAGAAAAATCAGTTTATCCTGAAGAGCAAAGGAAATGGCATGTCTTAGAGGCACCAGGTACCACAGAAGGCAGTGATGATAGTACAGGAAACAGTAAGATTGATTCAAGTCTCTCTGGTGAGCAATTGAATCTTGAGATCTCAAACATCGACCCTGAGCAGCCAATTCACCACCTTTCCTCCCAAAGGAGACAAGTGGTTTACTCTTTAAAGATATTGAACCTGAGAGGCTTTGAATGTGGTAAAACCAGACATGGAAAACGGAAGTGAGGCATAAGACTAAAAGCAGGGAAATTAAGTGAAATCTACCTCCCTACTGAATAGTGAAATCTGAGAACAGAAAATGGAAGCTGACATTAATTCCCCATGAGTGGTTGAGTTGATCTCTAAAATGAAAGACAAGACACAATCAAGAAAGAATCTTATACCCAGAAGCACTCTCTTCTCATCACCTTCTCAATAATAAAGAGGTTAATTAATCTCTGTTTGCCCAACTAGGCACATGGTAAGCTTTACATTAGTTATCAATTTACACAGTTTTGCTCTTCCAGTCATTACATAAATGGTAAAGGCAGAAGGATAGAGTTCATGGGCTCTGGATTCAGCTTAATCTAGATTCTACTTCTAAATCTTCCTTTCTCTAGTTGTACAACAGAGGGCAACTTAACCTCCCTAAGCCTCAGTTCCCACCTGTAAAATGGGAATAATAATAGTATCACAGTCATTACATTGTAATGAAAATTAAATAAGATATATATCACAGTGTCTATCACATAGCCAAGACTAATGTAAGCTGTATTATTATTGGCACACTTGAAAGAATTTATTAGCATTTTAAGATGGCATACTGATCCACAAATCAAATTTGCTGTGTACCTTGCTACTTTTTAGGCTTGCCCTTCGATTGGAGATATAAATTAGAATGGCTTTCTGGCCAGAGCCCCCTTTCAAAAATAAATTCCCCCTTGAACCTCACTCCCAGACCATGTAACATTGTCCTCTTTCACCACTGCCACCACCTGAACCATGGCTGATTGGACTAGGTAGACACCTGACCCCAAACAAACCAATTCAGTAGCTTTCCATAGACTAATCAGTTTTTCCTATATTAAGAATTTGAAGCAAGAGACACAAAGATGATAGTTGGTGATGTGCACTGGACTTAAAAAGTTAGACAAAGGTCTGGCAATGATGCTGGGTGGTGTACAAGCTGGGGACTGGGTTACGGAAGGGGAGGGGAAGGGAGAAGCAGAAATGAAAGACAAAATTTAGCCCTTGTTATCTATTTGCCACAATATTGCTGTAGAGTAAACTAGAAAACATTAGTAGCATGCAACAATAACCATCTATTTGTGCTGTTGAATCTCTGTGTTAACCAGGCACTTCTTCGATCTGACCTAGGCTCCACGGTATCACTCATACATCTGTGGCCAGCTGTGTATTGGCTAGGTAGCTTTGCTAATATTAGTTGGACTTTCTCACATATTTGGAGCTTCAGCTGAGACAACTGACCTGACTTGGCTCTACTCCATGTATGTCATTGTCCCATAGGCTATCCTGGGCATGTTCTTATGGCAAAGCCAGAGGAGTAAGACAGACTTTTCTTTGCACACTTTTCAAGTCTCTGCTTACATCAGGTATGTTGATCTCTCATTGGCCAAAGTAAGTAAAATGGCTGAGCCCAGAGTCAGAGTGGGAGGGGGGCCTCAAAGTTATAGGGCACTGGATGAGGATATATGAAAACCATTCATCAGAACCCTAATGCAATCAGTCTTCCACAGTCCCTGAGAAAAAGAGAATGGCTTTGGCTTAGCACCTTCTCAAAGCCACTTCCCAAGAGTTGTGACTGTGCTCTGCTCCCTCAGTCTATGACACTGGCTATAGTTTTCTTATAACAAATCCTCCTCACCTGGACTTTTTTGAAGTGGATTTCTTTTCTTTGCAATCAAGAAATTGGTTATTTAAAAAGTCCTAAATTTAGTGGAAATAATTTAGGGAAAACCAAATATATGTATGGTGTATGGTACAAAATGACAAGGAGTTGGACTAAAACAGAAACTTCTATCTTATTGGTCAACTAAATCAAGTACTCGCATCATTAAGCACTGATGAACAGCTATTTTTAAATGCCTCTTTTTCTTTTTAATTTTGCTTTGCTTTGCTTTCTTCCTAATATGTTGGATTTCAGAAAAATTCACTAATTTTATGGTAATCACAAAGACATGGCATGTTCGACAATTCCTGTGTGATTTTTTTTTTTTTAATTTATGCTGCCCTACACAGACAAACCCAGTACTGCTGGTTATCTATTTCCAAGCTGCCTGTTTCGACTTGAAGAGATATCTGGGAATATTTCACTCGCTTCAGAACTTCCATAAATATTCAATGAGACTGACCAGAATAGATCTGCACATTTCTTCTCTTTGCAGAACATGTAAAGAGTGGGGAGACATTATGCTGATTTCCAGCTTTGATTCAGAAAAATCTTGGCTCTCAGAGCTCTGAGCATCTGTAGCTCCACACCCACCTGAGCTAATCTTGAATCAGCTGCTAAGACACGTCCAAGGCTTTGAACGCTCACATAGACTCACTAAAAGCTCTTCACATGGAAAATTCTCACCATCAGCTCTTACTAATGTATCATTTAATAGAGACTGCTATAGGGCTTCTAAACACCCTCCACTGCTGTGAGTGATCTAAATGTGATGAAGTGAACCTTCTAAGGCACCTAAATCCTGGGAAATTTCACATGATCACCATTAATGAGACAATCTCAGGCAACTGGTTTGGGTCATGCCACTTCCTAAGCCTAAATTCTAATGGGTATCATAAGCCAACATGAAATTAGCCTGGCTGTGACATACTATTTTCCATCAAGCCTAGGGGTCTCTCACAAAAGAATTCCAGATTTGCTGATGGCTTTAGATCTAATATCTGAAACTACAGCATCGTGAAATGCTGTAGACTCTTGCCTCTTCTGCTTGGCAGATATCCCACTGATTTAAGATCGGTTACCCAGAGCCTCAGCAACCTATTTCTAGGATGAAGAGGAAGTACAAACTACAGAGTACTAGCCAGGTTGAATGTTTTTTTATATATAAATGATCTATTGACAATGATTTCAAGCCAATATGCAAACACAGTCCTTTCCTTTAGTTCACAGACTATTTCAGTAACTTTGATCTGGGAGACAATAAATGAATTCTCTGTGGTTACAGTCAGAATACTGAAAGACATTTTAATAGTAGTAATCAAGTCCTTTTATCATATATAACATCTCTTGTCAAGATTAAAGAATGCAAAAGAGGTACAAAAATGGAGAGAACATTAGAATATTTATTATTATTTGCTTTTTTTAATATGGAAAGAGAAAAAATAGGGGATTAAAAGCAACCACTGTGAAAAATCCTGGTATCCCAAAGGTCCAAGAGTTCTATGAAAACCTTTGTAAGCAGCCTTTTCCTATTTCAATAATAATGGAAATGAAGCCCAAATTCTTGGACGTTCTAACTGGCTTACAGCAAACATCTGTGTCAGATGCAACAACTGAAACTAACCTTTCTGTTTAATAAGCAGTAGATTAAAGACAAATTGTGGGCAGTGCTGGCCCCACTTAAAGTTTTCGTTGGCTGAAACAAAAGCTTTATTTTGAAATGTACATTACTGTTATGTCAGCAAATGGCACTAATAATGCACCATAATACCCCTCACTTAAAAAAAATCTTCATGGCTCTCAGAGTTCCCATCGTGGCTTAGTGGAAACTAATCTGGCTAGCATCCATGAGGACACAGGTCTGAGCCCTGGCCTTGCTCAGTGGGTTAAGGATCCAGCATTGCTGTGAGCTATGGTGTAGGTCGCAGATGTGGCTAGGATCTGACATTGCTGTGGCTTTGGCATAGGCTGGTGGATGCAGCTCCAATTTGACCCCTAGCCTTCGAACCTCATATGCAGCAGGTGAGGTCTTAAAAAAAATCGTCATGGCTCCCAACATATTTCAGGATATAGTCCTTCTCGCAGCATATAAAGTCCTTCACACGTTTGCTCTTTCCTACTTTTACAGCCTCATCTGCTGCCATTCCCCCAAACCTCCCTAAAAATACTTCATTCTCAACACTCTGAAATACTTTCCATCTCTCAAACATGCCAGGCACTTTCAGGCCTGTCCAACTTTACACATGCTCTTTCCTCCAATTTTCCCCCTCTTCTCTACCCATCATTTAAGACCTAGCATTGTGAAACCATCCCAGCATCACCAGGAGTAGCCATCTTCTTGGCCTTGTTTACAGCCTCTATAGAGATTCCAACAGAGTCTAACACTGTGTTTCTATGTCACAATCACTAGTGAGCATATCTGTGAATTTGGCCATGTGCATACACATGTGCCCACACACACATACTTGCATGTATCCTTGGAACTGGAACCCATTTCATACACACTTCATACTTTCAAGAATCCAGCAAATGCCTGGCAAAGATTAAAGATTCAGAAAAAATGGTGAAATTTATCATGTTTTCATGTGGGCATGAATTTGCACTGAGTATGCAGAATCCCTTGCCTGGTTCTCCTTGTGAGTGACTGATAACTTATGTTTGCCATAGTGTGTCTATATTAGGAATAAACAATGTACAAAACAAGAAGAAACAAATGGTACAGTGGACTGGTCCAGATGGGAAAGAATTCCTTAGCCATAACTTTAGTCTTGTACACGAATCATGTCAGCCCATACCAAGAACAAACTTTTTTGATATTAGAACCTACTCAGATATAAGCAAACTGCCATTATTCCCCACTCCAGGCTTCCTTGTTCTTGAGACACAAACCATGATTTTCATTAGTTTCCTTTTTTAGATCTTTTTCTGAGCCTCTAAATCCATCCCCCATTTATAGAGTTATTTATGATGATTTGGCAGACACAGAGTTCTTTGCCATGACTCAATTGGCATTTTAAATTATTTTAATTTCAAAAGAGGCAGCAGTGACACAATCATTTTTAACGACTAACTGCTTAGAAGCATCCCTACTTAGGCAAATCCATTCTTGCAAGTAGAATGGATTTCGTGATGAGTTGAGTCACCAACCCACATGTCAAACCAAAGAGACTTTCATTTCACCATATTGCACTGATATTCAGGAAAGAGTTCTCAAGGGGGCTTGGAAATATATACTACTACTGTTAAAGGAAAAAATTCTAAGTCAGGACTCAGCCCACAGATGGTTAACAAACAAAAATTATAATGAACCTGTAATAGTGCTGACTGCCTCTCTATCAAAAGTTCATCCTGCAACCACTGAACAGACCCTGAAGAGCAAAGGGCAGCCCTGGGACTACTGCAAACTTATTTAAAAGGTTCAGCCACAGAGAAGTCAAACAGGAACTAACCATAAAGCCCATGGGACTGTGATTGTTTAGAGAGACTGCAACTGAAACAGAAGCAAACTTCCTCTTCCTGCCCTCACCCCATGAGGACTTAACTTCATCAATTGACATGTGTTTGGAAAATGCATGTAAAACCATCTTTTTAAAAATTATTGGCGTTCCTGTTGACAGCAGAAATGAATCCGACTAGAATCCATGAGGATGCAGGTTTGATCTCTGGCCTCACTCAGTGGGTCAGGGATCTGGCGTTGCCATGACCTGGGGTGTAGGTCGCAGACGTGGCTCGGATCCCATGTTGCCATAGCTGTGGTGTAGGCCAGAAGCTACAGCTCTGAACAGACCCCTAGCCTGGGATTGTCTGTATGCTGTGGGTGGAGCCCTAAAAAGACAAAAAAAAAAATGTTTATTCTTTAGACAGGATTGGGATTTGGAGAGGGATTTCATCCTTTATTGTATATTTCTGCAATCTAATTTTTTTTCTTTTTATAGCCACACCCATGGCATATGAAGTTTCCAGGCTATGAGTTGAATCTGAGCTGCAGCCACCATTCTATGCCACAGCCATGGCAACACCAGATCTGAGCCACATCTGCAACCTATGCTGCAGCTTGCACCAGATCCTTAACCCACTGAGCAAGGCCAGGGATTGAACCCTCTTCCTCACTAACACAATGTCAGGTTCTTAACCAGCTGAGCCACAATAGGAACTCCTAATTTTTTTAATAATAGGTATGCATTCATATACTATTTGTGTAGTTTTAAAAAAGAAAAATAATGAAGGGAAAAAGATAGTGTGGCCTAAGCTACCAATATCTGTGGCACATATATCAGAGATAGACTGTGCCAAAGTTTCCACTCTTTGTTCAAAATTTTGCATATGTATCTCTGCTAGGACTCATTATTTTATGCAAGAAAATTCCTTTATCCATCCCACCAGACATCCACGAGCATGGATGGCTATGCAGCCACTCTCCCCAAATACATTCTAACAGGCACACATGCATGTGCACACATCCCCACACACACCTGCCCTTTCAAAATCAACTTCAAGCCACTTATCAAAAATTATCAGAGAGTGAGGAAAAAATAGAACCTCATGTAAAACCAAGGTCATAAATGTAACCAACCAAACATCTGAGTTAGAATACAGTGAGTTATGGAGTTCCTGCTGTGGTGCAACAGGATTGACAGTGTCTGCAGCCCTGGGATGCAGGTTTGATCCCTGTCCCAGCATACTGGGTTAAAGGCTCCAGAGATGCTGCACCTGTGGTGTTGGTCACAACTGTGGCTCAGATCTGATCCCCAGCCCAGGAACTCCATATGACACAAAGTGGCCAAAAAAAAAAAAAAAAAAAAAAGAATACAGTGAGTTACCCAGTTAGAATGATTGAGTATAGAATGATTGAGTATATTATTTCCAAATCTAAGTCTCACTATTTTGTGCATTCCGTGTTTTTGTGGGCATGTGCTTTAATTCATTTTTTATAACTATGTTTCTGCTACTTCTTTATAGATAATTATCCTTCTATAATACATATAATGATTAACAGATACTCACATACATATGAACATACAGAGATGAGAGGAAGAAACTTCTAAAAATGCTTAACTCTGAGATCCTAGAATTCATAAAGTCTAAAGCACAATTTCCATGCACAATTATTGGTCACAAAAATGACCTATCTTCAAAAGGTTTAGTTTGACATTCCAGGAACATTCAGATAGATGCATTTGATGTTACCCACACCTACCATCTTTAGCAAAAGAGCAGCAGGTTTCATATTTCAATCTTGGAGCTTCTTATGTACAACAACTCACACTGGGAAAACCCTCCTGGGTTATAACAACGTAATTCCCTTCAAAGACTACTGTTTCTTTTCTGAAATTACATTAAAAAGAGACTCCCAATACAAAGGGCAGTTCACAGCACTCTTTGGATAGGTGGATAACAGTGATTGCAATATTACAGGAATTATGCAAAATGACAGGGGATCTGAGGAGGCAGGTATGGTCTCATACAATTTCAGCAAGAGGCTTAAGAATTCTTTGAGATTGAATTTTAGTCACCCCAACTCCAAACAACACACACACACACACATTTATGCAAATTGTTGACATATTTACTACATCCTCTATTCTTACATCTAGAGATGAGAAAGGAGAGTAAATTATAACTGAATACAAAAAATAACAGAATAAATAATGAGATGAGGGAATCATGTCAACAAGTATTTCCTGTCGGCTTCTGGAAGGATCAGCAGTAGAGGAAAAAATACAAAGGGATTTGAAGATGAGAGCTCTTCTCAAGGAACTTCCATCTACATTCAGAGGAAATATTAATCTACGTGAAACATGTCGAGCAGTTAACCACCAGAATTAATTTGGGCTCATAAAAATTCAGATTCCTGGGCCCATCAACAACTTACTGAAACAAAATCTCTAGTGGTGTTGATCAGAAATCTGTTTTTTCATTGTTATTGTTTTGTTTGTTTGTTTTTTATGACCGCATTCTTAGCATATGGAAGCTTCCAGGCCAGGGACTGAATCCCAGCTTGCAGCTTCAACCTATGCTGCAGCTGTGGCAATGCCAGACCATTTAACCCACTATACCAGGCCAGGGCTCAAGCCCTCGCCTCCACAGCAACCCAAGCCGCTGCAGTCAGGTTCTTAACCCACTGCACCATAGCAGGAACTCTGAGAAAACTGTATCTTTAACAAGCTCTTCCAATAATTCTGATCCATACATTTTGGGAACGACTAAAGGAGAGACAATGGAAAAGAGCACATGAAGATAAATTTTTTGATGGAGGAAAAGAGGGAAAATCAAAATGCCTCAGGAAATTATAGAATAAAAGGATCAATGAGGCAGGATTGATCAGAAAAGGCTTTCCAGAGAAGATGAGACCAAAGCTGCACCATGATGGGTAAGATTTGAACTGGCAAAGAGAAAAGTGGATGGCATTTCTTGATGGATGATACAACATCTGCAAAAGAATGGATATGAAAAGGAACTACTTTAGGGCACAGGAACAGACCAGCAGTTGCAGAGGAAGCACTCTTGAGAAATGGAGTGAGACTGGAGTTCCTGTTGTGGTGTAGCAGAAACAAATCTGACTAGTATCCATGAGGACCTGGGTTCGATCCCAGGCCTTGCTCAGTGGGTTAAGGATCTAGCTTTGCCGTGAGCTGTGGTGTAGGTCACAGACATGGCTTGGAACTGGTGTTGCTGTGGCTGTGGCATAGGCCAGCAGCTGTAGCTCCGATTCAATGCCCTAGCCTGGGAACTTTCATATGCCACAGGCGCAGCCCTAAAAAGAAAAAGACATAGAGTGAAGGAAGGTTGGACCTATATGAAGAGATTAGGATACTAAAACTAGTACACCAATGATGCTTAGAGCAAAAATGGTTCCTCTGGGCATCATAATTGTGATAGCCTTTGCAACCAGACGTTCCTTTGATTACAGCAAAGACAATGAGATATGGGATAGACAAGGAAAATGGGAATAAGTGATAAATACTGTGTCTTCTTTGGAGGCAAAAAGTTGTCACAGACTCCACTACAGCTCTCCAAAGACATCAGGTGATACTTCTGAACCAAATGCTTAAAAGTCTTCTATGGCTTCCCATTTCCTTTAGGGCAAAGTTCAAAGTTTTGAACATAGTTTACAAGGCGCTTTATGATCTTCCCCTGCTTATCTCTTCCATCACATATGTTGCCACTCCCCTCAATGCACTCTGTGCCCCTGTCTTACTGAATTACTTTCTACCTTTCTCCCCTCCCTGTGTTTCATCTATCTATCTATTCCCTACTCTATCAACTTCTTGGCTAATTTTTACTTTCTTTCAAATTTCCTCTTAAAATTGATCTCCTAAAGGAAAACTTCCCTGAAACTTAGATTCTGTATTCCATGTCCCTCTTATTTCCCAGGGCACTTTGTACTTCCCCCATCAGTAGTTACTATACTCCACTATAAATACCATCTATTTGTATGTCTCTTCTGCTATATAGGGTCCTGACATCAATTAAGTCACAATATACCCTGTTCACTATCAAAGTTATAGTGCCTATAAGAGTGGCTAGCACATATTGGGTGCACAATAAACATCTCTTGAATGATCTTGTGGATTTTAAAAATTAATTTATCAAATTAATTAAACAGTGAAAATAAATATCACTGAAACAAATCAAACCACCCATTCATGCATGGCCCCCAGGACAGGCCCCCAGGCTAGACCGAATTGATGAAATCAAACTTCCAGTCATTCTACAATTAGCAAAAGAAACCCAAGCAAGAATTCGGTGCATTTGCTCTTTTCCCCAATGCCCCAAGACTGATTCAGAACTTTCATTTCCTCCTTTGCAGTGTTAGTGGTCAGTGAAGAGATGGATCAAAGCAGAAATATTCTTTCATGAACATTTAGGCAATAAATGAAATCCAGTATATGGTTATCTGCTCCAACACACAAATTTGCTCCATCAAATATTATTGATCAGTCAGGTGTCGTTGTCACACCTATACAGAAGGCTGTGGTACCCATCTTCATAACACAAGAGAGTCCAACACTCTTGTAAGACCTAATTATTTTCTACTCAGATGTTACAACATTCATCTGGTTCTGGTAATAGGGTTTCAATCTTTGGCAGAATTGAGCTCAGTTGTCTCTCATTTGATATACAATATGACAGAGACAAACCAGAAGTAATACTATTTAGCAGTTTTCACCTCCTATTAAAGATTCAATGCCCTCTAACATAAAATGAGAAACCATTTGATGTCACAGATGTACCCTGATTAAGCTAAGGCAATACACAAAATATTTCAATTCATTACAAAAACCAATTTAAAAGCAAGTGGTTATTTGCTTCCCAAGAAATTTTAAAAAAGAAACAAACTATTTTCATCGTTTTTTGAACAGATTTACAATAGGATGCTCAGATCGTGAGTATTCCTAGTGCTTTGAAAACAGCATTATATTTACAATTGTCCTACCTAAATGCAAGTTCTTAATAATAATACTGTTTGGGATAGTGGAAAGAGTGTAAGTTTTGAAGAGTGGGGATTTAAATACCTCCTCTTCTACTTCTCTACCACTTATGTGTGTGCAAGCCTAAGGTTTAAAAAATTTAAATAATATGCCTGTTTTCTCACATATTAAATGGGGGCAATATCAATGCCTATTTCATGGGCTTACTGAGAGGATTATATGAAATAATAAGGGGAAAGTATTTGGTAAATATGAGGCTTTCCATGAGCCCCACTTTTTTCAACTGGCACTTTATATTAATTTTTATTTCATTCATTTTTATTTCTTAATGATTTTGTCATTGACATGGTGTTGTAGGGTACATGGGCTTTGGCATCAGATAGCCCTCTGGATTCAAATCCCAGTTCTGCTACCAAACATTTTGCATTAGGCAAGTTCTTCAACATCACTGAGCTTTCATTTCTTTATGAATGAAATGGATTTAGTAAAAACCCACTCCTGAAGGTTGTTGGGAAGAGTGAAGAAACATGTAAATTTCTATTAATCACAGTGCCTGATAAGTTAAAAATCAATAAATGGTAGCAATTATTATTTTTCTAACATTATTGTTTACTTCATAATGAGATACACATATGTTGAATTCCAAAAGGAAACCTAAGCCAGGCCAAAAAGAAAAAAAAAAACTAGGGCTATTTCTTTTGTTGTTATTTGTTTGTGTTTGTTTATTTGTTTTTAAGGCCTCACCCACAACACATGGAGGTTCCCAGGCTAGGGGTCAAATCGCAACTGTAGCCTCCCAGCCTACACCACAGCCACAGCAACGCAGGATCTGAGCCATGTCTGCAACCTACACCACAGCTCATGGCAATGCCAGATCCTTAACCCACTGAGCAAGGCCAGGGATTGAACCTGTGTCCTCGTGGATGCTAGTCAGATTCGTTAACCACTGAACCATGATGGGAACTCCTAGGGCTATTTCAACAGCTGATTTGAGCTATCTGATTTTTATAAAAAGTAAACTTAGTAAAACCAGTATGAACTAAAGCAAAACAAAACTTTCCATTGAACTTACTGATATTTGAGCAGCACAGCCTGAAAAAAGGCGCTGAAGAAATGATTCCTGTTTGGAATCAATCGTGTTATCACAGGGTATACCTGGCCTAATGCTGACTCTCATTGGCCTGAACTAATTATTTGATATTCTATCTACTGGAAAGTAAGAATCCACATTCATTTTTAGGGTTGTACCTTCCAATGAACAAAAAAGTCAGCAGGATGCATAAGAAAAAAACAATATAACCTCTGAATTCCCTTCAAATTGAGATTTTGTGTATCTCTGGACTCTCGCTCACGATATGACGATGACCAAGCAACTTCACCTCTCTGGGTCTAGGATTCTCCATCCTAAAAATGAATGAGTTGGCACCAAGATTCTGTGATTCTACTTTAGAAGTATAGTCATTCTAGGAATTCCTGCTGTGGTGCAGTGGGCTAAGGACCTAGTGTTGCTACAGCTGTGGTGTAGGTCTCAGATGCGGTTCAGATTCGACCTCTGGCCCAAGGAATTTCCATGGATACAGCCAAAAAAAGAAAAAAAAAGTATAGTCATTCTGCAATAGCCACAAGGGCAGAAAAGCTGAGACTCCCACTCTTAGCAAAATCAACTCCGAATAAAGCCACGGAAAAACTTCTTTACCTTTGTTATTGCTCTCCTCTTGTCCAGGTCCTGAATGCTTTGTAATAACATCACTATTAAGTGATTATTAACATGCTCACCACAATTCAAAAAGGAATAAAAACAAATCAGAATCTTTAATAAATGCCCTTTACTCCAGAAAAGGAGTTTAATTAAAAACTGTTTCCAAGGAACCTATGCTGATACTTGCAGGTAAATGAAGTTACCTTCAGAAACACTTTCAAATACCATACAATTCAATGCCTCCTAATAATCTAAGCAGGAGAGAACTAGAAACATATTTCATAAGAATGGTTTAGAAGAAAAAATATCTGTTGAAATGTCTGCATTAAATATGAACCACACATTTTGCCAGAGACAAGATGGGTATTAGTTTTTTTTCAGTGCTCTTAATGATAAGCAGTAAAATAGTGATTTACCAGGAATCTATACCTACAAACTTCATATTCCAGAATATTCTTGCTATACTCTTCTCTAAGGAAAATACACCCTTTTAGACTCTGATCAGCCTTCAGAGGGTGACAACAATTAATGATGGTGATGGTCTGGGCTTTAGAACATTCACATGCCTTTCTGGGCTTCTTTGTCCAGCCAGAGAAGACAATGTCCAAATAATATTTCTATAGATAATATTTATACCATTTACATAATATGTATATTATGTTTCTATTATAATATTTTCTAGATAATATTTATTGAACACTTACTCTATGCCAGGCCCTGTGCTAATATGTTTATTAAGCATGACCTTATATAGCAGACTGAGAATGAGGGAACCCCATCAGAAACCAGCAAAATCAGTAAAAGAAACCCACAGGGGTTAGCCAGGAGAAATAGGAGTGGAGGGAGACATGAGGCATACCTGTTCTGGCAGAAAAGATTACAGAAACTCTAAGACAACCATCACTACTTCTATGGCCTTAGACATCTTCTGGCTACCACTACGACAGGTTCCAGAGAATGCTACTCTAGCATCCCTTGAAGCTTGGTTCCTGCAACTATCCCACGGAGTTCCTGAACCCTCAGTCAGCCATGAAGAGTTCAAAATTTACACTTCCTGCGTCTTGCCCCATCTCTGGTTTCGCAGTATCTAATGCCAGCCTGTCTTGCATTAAGACCAAAAAGGAGACTATTACAGTAGTCCAGGTGAGAGGGGTTTCAAATAGGGTGGTAGCAGTAGAGTGGAAGCGAAATGAGTACATTTGAGCTGTATTTTGAGGATAGTAAAATTGGCATGTCTTTCTCTGGGGCTTTATGTTCACAATGAATGCCTAATTGTTCCATCTGATTTGGCTGCTTTCTTTGTCAAACTGGTGTATTTGTTTCAACACACCAACTAAAATAAATCCCGGTTTAGAGACTGGATTTCACGCTTTTAAATACTTTTGGTGGATACAGCGTAAGACTCAACAATTCTAAGAAAAGTGATGAAAGAAGGGAGCATAAATAAAAGTGATTATTCTATCCAAAGAGCACAAAGGCTACAATGTGCCTTTATCTAAAAAAAATAATATTCTCAAATGGAGATATTACCTATGATGCATACTGAATGCTACTCAAATGGCAACTGGCCAAGAAGAGAAAGAATTTTTTTTTAATACCAAAACATTAAGCTCTCTGTAAAAACTTGTTTACTGCTGAAACTTGTGCACAAAAAAATTAGAAATAGACTCAATGAAGCATATGCCTCAGCATATCTTTTTAATTCGTCTCTTGCATGCGTTAATTTAAGTCCCATTGTTATATTTTCATCCTTCTTTGAATGGGTTTTACTTTGCCTTATTTGAGTCTCAAAAGCCAGATAGTTAGAGGTAATCCAAATAATCAGAAGATGGCCTGGGCCCATATAGCCCATCAGCTATTTTGATACCTCAACTGTTGATACCTCAATTGTACCTCTAAGCCAAGGGACATCAAGAAAAAAAGTAGGAAAGTCAAGCAATCATTTAGATACTTGAACATGGTGGTATCTAGAATATTTGGATGCTTCATGATTTTTTTCCATTTGAATCCAGATGTTTGCTGTTTTCACCACTGCTCTTATGGTGGTGCGCTTTAGGTCTGGCTTGATTCAGTCTGCCTATAACCTGTTCAGAAATACTTGTGGATACTTGACACATCTCCAGGAGATTTCTGGCAGATGAATAAACAACAAAGTCAATATTTTTTTGAAAGGATATACTATCATATACCTTGATCATTATTTATCAGACATTTATCAGGCAGTCATTAATTTAGAAGGTGACACTTCCAGATTCCTTGACTGAACTTTGAACTTCCTTGTTAGTTCAATTAAGCAACTGTTTTGACATATACTTTCTAACAATTTCCAATTGTTGTGATGCCCATCCTGAAAGAAGACCCCCTAGGCACAGGCTGGCATAATTACTTTAACCAGTTGACATGATTAGTCCTAAGGTCTGGCTTTCAGGGAGATTTCATTTCCAGATTTCATTAAACTAGCCGAAGACTCACATCTTTTTGTGCTGTAATGTCCGCCTACAAACCCGTAGTTATAGTAACCAAGAGCAAATGCTCAGCCTCAAAGGATTATCAGATTCGAAGCAATGGACTAGATTTGGCAGATTTCCTGCTGTCAAAGATGCTTAGGGACTTAGAAGCAAAATAGTCTCCTACTCTTTCTCTTCCTTACTTTGAGATGACAGCTGAAATGCCCACTTTCTGGGGAATGCCATTCTATCTTCCATGTATCCCCCCAAAGAGGATAGCAGAGAGACAGAAGAAGTAAAATATCAGGTAGGAAGATGTATGAGGTTGACGGTTACTATAAAATAAGAATATAAAGGGAAGACTCCTTATAGAAGTTGGGCCTGGAGCTACATCAGGAGGGATGGTAGAATCTGAACTGGCTGAGAGGAACACATAGTGAATTCAAGGTGTGAGCAAAGGCCTGAAGGAGAGTATGAATAGCATGTGAATACAGAACCAGGCCAGGTGAAGCCAATGATACCTATGGGCTTTGAGGTACAAATGGTAGTAGTAAAGATTTCTCCAGAAGGCTAATATTCCCTAACACCTTTACACATGGATCCAGCTTTCCACTTCATTCAGCCATGGGGATGTGAACTTTGAGGCAGTATGGTAGGCAGAATAATGGCCCTCAACAATTTCTAAGTCCTAATACCCAGAACATGTATATATGTTACTTCCTGTATTAAGGGGGACCTGGGATGAGGAAACTTCGCTGAATTATGAGGATGGACCCAACGTAATCACCAGGGTCCTCATAAGTGAAAGAAGAAGGCAGGAAGATTAGACTCATAGAAGATGTGATAATGCCAACAAGAGGATGCAGTAATGTGGCTGCTAGCTTTAAAGATGGGACATGCTCATGAGCCAAGAAATGCAGGCAACCTACAGAAACGGGAAAAGACAAGGGAATTGGTGATCCCCTAGAGCCTCCAAAAGGAATACAGGCCTGCAGACACTTTGATTTTAGCCCAGTGAGACCCATTTCAAACTTAGAACCTCTGGAACTGTAAGATAATAAATCTGTGCTGTTTAAAACCATGAAGTTGGCCGTATTTGGTGTAGCAGCAAGAGGAAACCAATAGAAGAGGTCTAATAAATAGTATCCAAAGGGGCATGACCAGTTAAGGGTTTGTGTGGTCCAATATTCACCTCCTGGGGCTCATGGGTGGGGAATGACAAGAATAGGCACCCAAGGTGATATCTTAGGACTGGATGATCAATGTGTTAGGAACCAAGACCTCATTAAATGACTGGGAGCTAAAAGTACAAATTTAAGCAGCATGAATAGCAATTAAAATAACAATGAAAGCAGCCAGTTTTTCTCTGGCTACTCAGGCCAGCACTATTCATTTGTTTTAATCATCATAGGAAGCCTCTATAAAATATGTTTTCATTATATGTAACCCTGTATTACAGATGAGGAAAATAAGTTCAAAGGAAGCAGTGGCAAGAACCAGAGAGAGAGTCAGGGGCCCATGAACAAAGGCTGAAAAGCAGGGCAAGGCTCTAGTCCCAGCCAGGAAATATAGTACTAAATAGAAGACTAAAAATCCAGTGGAGGATCATAAGTGTGAGAGGAAAGAAGAGCTGCAATTCCACAGACTCATGCCATATATGATGAGTCCAGGTACACAGGGCAACACAAGTCATTCTAGGCCTTGCCTGTGGGTGGGTTGAAAGTTCAGGGTGGAGATAAACACAGTCAGCTATAGTCAAAGCCTACTAATCTTCAGGCATTCCAATCCATTGGGCTTGCATACAATAATCAGTCATCTCAAAAGCAAACTCCAACAATAAACTTAGGATGCTCCACCAACTACTTCAATTGCCTTCAGCCTCCTGTCTTGTCATATTTTCTGAAATGGACTCTGTACTCCAGGCAAACCAACTCCTTTGCCTTCCTTAAGGATTTGTACCCCGAAATAAGTGACACATTCTCTAAGTGAGCAGAGGAGAAGTTCTGAAAGAAAATCTCTAGTGGGTAATGGATAATTGTTCTTATAGACCCTAAACCATTTCTACTGAGTTTTTGCTCCTCCCTAAGTTTTTACTGTCTTTCATTCTCTTTAAGAACCAATCCTAAAAGACAACTTTCAGAATGGGAGAAAATAGTTTCAAATGATGCAACCAACAAGGGCTTAATCTCTAAAATATATAAACAACTTATACAACCCAACAGCAAAAAAGCCAATCAACCAATGGAAAAATGGGCAAAGGACCTGAATAGACATTTCTCCAAGGAAGATATACAGATGGCCAACAAGCACATGAAAAAATGCTCAACATCGCTGATCATAAGAGAAATGCAAATCAAAACTACCATGAGATACCATCTCACACCAGTCAGAATGGCCCTCATTAATAAATCCACAAATATCAACTGCTGGAGGGGCTGTGGAGAAAAGGAAACCCTCCTGCACTGTTGGTGGGAATGTAAACTGGTACAGCCACTATGGAGAACAGTTTGGAGATACCTTAGAAATCTATACATAGAACTTCCATATGACCCCACAATCCCACTCTTGGGCATCTATCCGGACAAAACTCTGCTTAAAAGAGACACATGCACCCGCATGTTCATTGCAGCACTATTCACAATAGCCAGGACATGGAAACAACCCAAATGTCCATCGACAGATGATTGGATTCGGAAGAGGTGGTATATATACACAATGGAATACTACTCAGCCATAAAAAAGAATGACATAATACCATTTGCAGCAACATGGATGGAACTAGAGAATCTCATCCTGAGTGAAATGAGCCAGAAAGAGAAAGACAAATACCATATGATATCACTTATAACTGGAATATAATATCCAGTACAAATGAACATCTCCTCAGAAAAGAAAATCATGGACTTGGAGAAAAGACTTGTGGCTGCCTGATGGGAGAGGGAGGGAGTGGGAGGGATCGGGAGCTTGGGCTTATCAGACACAACTTAGAATAGATTTATAAGGAGATTCTGCTGAGTAGCATTGAGAACTTTGTCTAGATACTCATGTTGCAACAGAACAAAGGGTGGGGGAAAAAATGTAAATGTAATGTATACATGTAAGGATAACTTGATCCCCTTGCTGTACAGTGGGAAAATAAAATAAAATTAAATAAATAAAAAGAACCAACCTAGTCTTCCGGGGGGAGGGTGTCACCTCACTTAAGAATTAAAACCATAGTCAAAAAAAGCAAACAACTCAAATTAAGCCTTTTCCAAATATGTCTCACCCCCACACAAGCCTCTAAGTTCCAGCCTGGGGGCCATGCTGACCAAGAAGGCTGTGGAGACCAGAATCCCTGAGTCCAAATGGATGTAGCCTTCCTGACTCCCTTCAGTATCACCATTCACCTCAGGGGCATTCTCTGATGACTCATGCAGTTGCTTTGCAGTCGCTTCCTTTCTCACACAGCAAAGTAGCCTTGTAAAATTTTGCCCCTTATAATTTGACAATACAATTCCACAGTCATAACGAAACATGCATAGAAAGCGCTAACCCTAAAAAGTGACCCTCAAAATCTGGGTCAATTGTCCTTCAGTGCTCACTGCACCCAGAGGGGCCTCAATGGAGATAACACATAGTCACAGAGATACACTGCAGGACTGGAGAAAACAAAATTCTTCATGAAACTTTAAATAGTATCTAATTACCAGACTACACTGCCTGTAGTGTACTATGAAATAATAAATTCATAAATTCTGTGTAATTATCTTATGAATAGCATAATTACATTACATTGTATTCTTTTTGTATGTAAAAAGGATTCATTAGTTAAATTTGAATCAACATTTTAAATCCTCTTTTGGCATTTCTTCATTTTTTTAATATACAAAGTACCTCAAAACATGGAAGATGCTTCGGTTTCTCTCAGCCTCCAAGACCCCAGCAGCATTTACCTCTCTGAACTGTAATAGCATGTCTACTTGCTAACTCCCTCAACCCTGGTTGCACTTTAAAGTCACCTGGACAACTCTGAAAACCACTGATAATCGGGCCCCACACTCAACAAGTGAAATAAATTCCTGGGTGAGGGCAATGGCATCTTACATCATCCAGGTGATTTGACCCACAGTGAGGGCCTAAAACTACCGGTATAGACTGGGAACATCTTTTAAGGGTGGGGCCACATCTGTCCCATTCTTGGCTCTGGCCATTAAACACTCAGGAAATATTTGCCAAATGAATAAGCGATCCTTCTCACCATGCTACTCTGCCCATGGTTCACAGAGAGTCATCCTCTCTGTCAGGCACTTTCTCATCTTCCTCAAGTCAGTGTTCCCCTAACTTGGCTGGTTCCAAATCACTTGGGAAGTTTGTTGAAAATCTACATTCCCAGACTCTACTCCCAACCACTGAAATGGAACCCAAGAAATCGTATTTTTTGAAAGCGCTCCAAATAATTCTGACATGCAGTTTCCTTTGCAATTCACTGCCATGCTGCATGTCAATAGCACTCACAAAAAATATTTCCTCTTGGTAGAAAGCCTTTCTGAATTGGACCTACTCTGCTCCAATTCATTTGTAACTATTTTTCTTTAGGTGTTTGAATTTGTGGGAAGAGGAGGGAGGAAGAATAAAATCTTCCTACATAAATACTAATAGTGAGGATGAAATAGGTCTTCCATTTCATTTGTGAAAACTACCTATCCACCCCCACAATCCAGCCCAATATGAACACTCTGGAAATGTTATTGACAAGTAGTCAGACCTAAAATGTCATAGATGGTCATTTTCAAGCTGTCTCCCAGTATTCTTAATCCTTTCCCTTCTATTCAACTTGGGAAATTTGTGTCTTTTATGCTTGAGATTAAACTAGGCTCACCAGCTTTTTTTTTTTTTCTAAATTTATGGTTTATTTTTAAACTACTTGTTCTTCTCTTTTGTGCTAAGATTAAACACCTCTGATAAGTTTTGACTACCATTCAAAACAGTGGCAAGAGACTGCATGCAATTTTCTTCTAACTCCCTAACAATTCCTTTGGTCCTCTGAATTGCTTTCATAGATTTGTTTATTTTATCTCCTAACCCCTTTATCCCTAAGGAAAGAGTGGTTTTTCAGAGAACTTCCTTTCCCAGGCCCCCTGGGAGGCTATTATATCACCAAGGCTAATGAGTATCCAATTTTTACACTCATACACTTTTCCTAATCATCACAACAAACACATATTTAGGAAAATAAGAACAGGCTCAGGCCTGTGATTAGATGGCTACCCAAGGAGTGGGGTTTAGAGCCTTTTTAAACAGAGTGGAATACCAGGCTGGGTCCCTTCATCAAGACACTCCCTCCATGTACTCAATGCTACCTAAAATTCTACCATTGTGGATTTATACCTGTCTTTTTTATATATAATTTTTATTGGATTGTAGTTCACTTACAAAGTTGTGTAAGTTTTAGGTGTACAGCAAAATAAAGCAGTTATACATACACACATTCCTTTTCAGATTCTTTTCGCATATAAGTTATTACACAGAATTGAATAGATTACCCTGTGCTATACAGTAGGTCACTGTTACCTATTTTATATTATAGTGTTGTATATATGTCAATCCCAACCCCCCACTTTATCCCTCTCCCACCCACATTTCCCCTTTGGTAAACATAAATTTGGTTTAAAAATCTTTGTGTCTCTTTCTGTTTTGTAAATTATTTTATATCATTTTTATTAGCTTCCACATATTAGTGATCTCATATGCTATTTATCTTTCTCTGACTTAATTCACTTAGAATGATAATCTCTAGGTTCATCCACGTTGCTGCAAATGGCATTGTTTCATTCTTTTTTATGGCTTAAAAATAACCTATTGTATATATGTACCACATCTTGTTTATCCAATCCTCTGTTCATGGATATTAAGGTTGCTTCCATGGCTTAGCTATCGTAAATGGTGCTGTGATGAACATTGGGGTGCATGTATCTTTTCGAAACATGAAATGGGAGAAAATCTTTGTAAATAAAGAGTCCAACAAGGCATTAATCTCTAAAATATACAAATATCTCATACAGTTTTATACCAAAAAAACCAAACAACCAAATCAAAAAATGGTCAGAAGATCTAAATAGACATTTCTCCAAAGAAGACAGATAGATGGACAAAAAGCACATGAAAAGATGCTCAACATCACTAATTATTAGAGAAATGCAAATCAAAACTACAATTGAAGTATCACCTCACACTAGTGAGAATGGCCATCATCAAAAAGTCTACAAAAAATAAATGATGGAGAGGGTGTGAAGAAAAAAAGGGAACCCTCCTATACTGTTGGTGGGAATGTAAATTAGAACAACCACTATGGAAAACAGTATAGAGGTTCCTCAGAAAACTAAACGTAGAATTACCATATGATCTGGCAATCCCATTCTTGGGCATATATCTGGGGTATACCTCTGCCTTAATTATATTTATGATATCTTTTATTATGAAGGGGTAATTATGAGTCATTTGCAACTTAGAGAATGAATTTATCAGCAGTTGTGCCTGATAATCAAGGGAATAAAATGAGATCAGGAGAATATGAGATACCTAGAATGTAGGAGGATGAAGAACAGGGTGCAGGGTTGGAGAAAAAGTATATAAATAGGAAGCTAAGTGTTCTAGAGACAAATCTACTTTGTTTTGAGTAGGCTGGATCCCAACAGAACCCTTGGGTTAAGAGTAAAACTAGTTCTGCCTTCAAATTCCAACTCTATCAGCCAACCCTTCTAATCAGTAGCTGTACTGCCATATTTCCCTACCTTTTGGAGCACAGGAGTCCAACTAACTCCTGAGAACTCTTGTCTATGAGGATGGATGTTGAGAAGGGATGTCAACTAGAGGTTGGGCTTGCATTTCTCCTGCTAAGCATGTCATTACTCAGCTCCCTCTTCCACACCAGCAAGGGCATACAGTTGCAGAAGATTCATGAACCCAAGAAGTCACAAAAGGGCATGCCCTCTCTCCCACTCTAGTGTTCAATACTTAAAACTGAGAAACAGGAGTTCCTGTCGTGGCTCAGAGGAAACAAATCTAACTAGCATCCATCCTTGCTCAGTGGGTTAAGGATCCAGCGTTGCCGTGAGCCGTGGTGTAGGCCAGCAGCTACAGCTCCAATTAGACCCCTAGCCTGGGAACTTCCATGTGCCACTGGTGTAGCCCTAAAAAGGCAAAAAAAAAAACCACAACAACAACAAAAAAACCCCTGAGAAACTATTAGTTTGCCTCTCTCAAGAAAATATGTAGATTTCTTGCCATAGGTCATTAGAGACATCATTTTACAACTGCTTCAAAATATTGTACCAGGCTTCAAAGGAGCCCTTTACCACCAAGGAACTAACTCTTCCCCTGTTGATTAGCTTTCTAATTCCATACAGAACCAGGATAATCCACTCTACTGACTGCATAGTCCTGTGTCTGCAACACTGCAGTGGCCTTATATGCAAGCAGGGTAAGAAAATGTCTATTTCTTGGCACTAAGTATGTTATCCCAAACTTAATATAAAACTTCACAAATTTAGACCAATTCAGAAGTCTTTGGGAAGTTTGTGAAAAGTCTAAAAAATGCAATCTGTCAAAGCTAGATGGAGCTTTGGAGATCACTTAACCCAGTGATTTTCAAACTTTGATCTCTATCAACTGATTAAGTAATGTATATATATATATATATATATATATATAGAGAGAGAGAGAGAGAGAGAGAGAGAGAGATTATACACATGTAATCTGAAAGACCTAGACCTCACTCACTGAGCTACCTTTTTTCCCTCCCTTGGCAGCCCCTGAGGCATCGTCATATATAATTTAATTTTCTAGTAGCCAGACTAAATGTAAAAAAAAAAAAGACAAAACAATTTTTAAAATAGGAAAGTAAATTTTAAAAATAACATTTTACTTAATCTAATAATCCAAAATATTACCATTTCAACATGCAATTACTGTAAATTATCGATAAAATATTTTACACAATTTTGTATTGAATCCTCAAAATCTAGTATTTACATTTATAGCACATCTCAATTCTGACTAAGCCACAATTTGCTCAATAGCTAATACAGCTTGTGGCGACCATTTTTGACAAAGCAGGTTAACAGTATAAACTTCCAGACTTTTGTATGTATAATAAATACATTTATTTGTTGCTTCACATAAATGGAAGCATGTTATTTATATCTTCATTAATTTTTTTCTCTTAACAACATGGCCATACATCCACATTAGCATCTATAAATTGCCTTAATCCTTTTATTTTTTAAATTTTTTTGCCATTTAAATATCTTTTCCTTTTTTAATTTTTAAAAATTTAAGATTTTAATTTTTTCCATTATAGTTGATTTAGAGTTCTGTCAATTTCTACTGTACAGCAAAGTGACCCAGTCATACATACATATATATATATATATATATGTATGTATTCTTTTTCTCACATTATCCTGCATCACGTCCTTAATCCTTTCCAACCACTGTATTGTCAATTATTGGTGAGACTGGATATATTTTCCCATAATTACTGGCCTGAATTTCTTGTTTCTTTCTTTTGCTCATTTTTCCATTCAAGTTGAATTCTATCTCTTGCAAATGAAAGTGTTCTGTCTGACACAACTCGTAAGTCTTTTAATATATTAACAATATTACCTTTTTGTCTGTCATAAACATTGCAAATAGTTTTCCCATTTTTTTCATCTTTTAGCATTATTAAATTGGTCTTTTATCCAAAAAAAGACATATGTAGGGAGCAGCGTGTGTGTGTGTGTGTACATGTGTATGTTTCAATAATGATTCAAATTATTTCCTTCTTTTTTCCCCTGGCCTTGATTTTGTGCACAGAAAATATTTATCAACCTTCAAGATTATGTTAACATTCACTTACATTTTCTTCTAATACCACTATTTAAATATTTAAACCTTCTAGAATTTTTTTTTTTGTCTTTTGTCTTTTTAGGGCCGCACCTGTAGCATATGGAGGTTCCCAGGCTAGGGGTCTAATTTGAGCTACAGCTGCCAGCCTACGCCACAGCCACAGCAATGCCAGATCTGAGCCATGTCTGCAACCTACACTGCAGCTCACAGCAACGTTGGATCCTTAACCCTCTGAGCGAGGCCAGGGATCAAATCTGCAACCTCATGGTTACTAGTTGGATTCGTTTCCGCTGAGCCACGATAGGAACTCCCTAGTATATTTTTTTGAGAATTAGATATATTAATTGTTCACAGAGTGCCATCTAATTGTCCCCAAATCCTTTACAGAATAGTCCAGTCTTTTGAAATGGGTTAATACATACTAGATCAGTATGTTATTACATAGGTAGATATTTATTAGTTTCTGGACCCTCTATTCAATTACATTGATCTACTTAGCTGTTTCTACATCAGTTTCATATTTTAATTACTTTATTTTATAGGATGTTTGGACATCTGGTAGGACAATTCCCCTCCCCCACAATTAGTTTTTTCTCCATTGTCTTGGGTACACTCTCTTATTTTTCAAGATAAACTAGAATATAAACTTGTCAAATTTCCCAAAAGTCTTTGAAGTGTTCTATTTGAAATTCCCCTGGAATTATATAAAGATAATTGACACTTTACAAATACCGAGTCTTTCCATCCAATTCCTCCCAAGGAATGTGAGGGTGTCCCTCCATTCATTCTTTCTTAACTAGTACATGTTAAATTGTAAATTATCTGTGGCAAGCTTAAAATACTATGTGTAAGTGTACCTATATAAAACTGAGTGTATTAATAATGCTATTCAAATCTTTGTTATTCTTTATTTTATACTTACTTGAACTACCAAGTTTCAAGTGAGATGTTATAGTCCCCTACTATAATTACGTATTTTCATGTTTTCCTGACTTTGACTAATTGATCAAGTGTGCTGTCTGCTTCTACGCTTCTCTAGTTATTTAGAAAAGCTATAATCTAGGTCCATGCTACTAATAAATTCTATTATTTTTAATGTAACATTTTTAAGTACAGAGAAATAAAGAGAAAACAAAATAACAATAAAAAGAATCTCAGAATCTCCCCCACCTTAATAACCCATATGAATATTTTAAAACCAAAAGTAATAATGAAGCTTTGAAAATCAAATAGTACTAAAGGGCACAACATGAAAATTGAAAGTCTCTTTCATCCAACCATACACCTGGCAACCACAATTTCTTGTGATTCCTTCAAAAAAAATCTTATATGCCCAAATATTTATTTACACATACTTTATGAGGTAATACTATATATCTCAGGAATTCTATATGTATACTTTCAGAGCTACCTAATTCTTTCAACAATACATAGTATATATGAATCAATCACAACTTATTTAACCAGTTCTTGGATAGTGGACACTTTGGCTGTTTTCACTTTTTTGTTGTCATATGCTGACACACATGAACAAGTACACACACACATACATACATATGCTGCAATGAACATCTAAGCTAACATTCGTGGGGACATTTCTTAAAATTTCGCTAAAAATCAATTTGTTGAATCAAAACCCATAAGTACTTTGTTATAGGTACTGTAAATTATTTTCCACAAAGTTTACACAAATTTACTCTAAACAATAAAAAAATTACTCATTTTCCATCTATCCATCTTTTTTTTTTTGCTTTTGAGCCACACCCACAGAATATGGAAGTTCCCAGGCTAGGGGTTGAATCCGAGCCATAGCTGCCAGCCTACACCACAGCCACAGCAACACAGGATCCAAACTGCATCTGTGGCCTACACCGCAGCTCATGGCAACGCTGGATCCCCAACCCACTGAGCGAGGGCAGGGATCAAACCCACATCCTCATGGATACTAGTCGGACTCGTTTCTGCCGATCCACGAGGGGAACTCCCTCATTTTCCATCATTATCAGCATGAGGTTTTAGCTAACATTTTATTTTTTGCTGATTTTATAAATGAAAAGTAAATCTCATTTGTTTTCATTTTTATTTCTTTGATTATGTATAATGTTAAGAATTATATGTTGGTCATTTTCATTTCTTTTCTTTGGTAAACTCCCTATTTATATCTTCTGTGCATTTTTGTATTGGGTTGTTCATCATTTTCTTATTGATTCATAAATACTTTTTGTAAATTAAGTAAATTAGCCCTGTCTTAAATGTTACAATTATGTAATTATGTTTTCCCAGTTTTCAATTGTATTTTTATTTTCATGTGTTGTATAATTTTAGCCATATAGAAGTTTTGATTTTCATGTAACCAACAATATAAATTAATATGAACTTTTATTTTATGTCTTCTGAATTTGCTTTTATATTTCAAAACACTCATTTTAACCTACATGTATTTATCAATAGTAACATTGAAATGTAATCTACTATCTCCTCACCAACTGATGAGTTGTTTAAAACCATAATTTCAAAACTATCTTTTCTGTTCTGTTTCATCCTCATCCAAGTTTTATGGGGAGAGTTGTTGCTGAGTACAGTAATTCAGTATTTAGGTTTCAAAAGCATTCCTTTTTTCTATTTTCTGCCTCTGTTGTATCATTGCATTTATTTTATATTAGTAATACAATTTTTAAATTCTAATTCACCCAGCAAATATTTACTGATTGCTTACTTCATATCAAGCATTGTACAATATAAAATTAGTATGAGGATAAAAAGTTATCATGAATAAAACCAGTAGTATCACTGTTCTCATAGAAATGTATTTTAGTAGAATACAGGAAAGGAGGTAGAGAAAAAGTAAACAGGAAAATAAATAAAATGCTTGCAAAATTTAGTAAGTGCTAGGAAGTAGACAAATAAGGTACTAAGATCAAGTTTAGGAGAGGGTAGGTGGAAAACCAGAGAAAGTAATTTTTATTACCCAATTCCTCTTTATCATGGCAGCTTGCTCTTATTTTATTGATGCAATAACCTCTCAAATGTCATTAAGAAACTAGATTGTAATTTTCTCAAAGTTATTTCCTGTTTCCTACATTAACTCTGTTTTAGTGGGGCCAAATGTGCTGATTCTTCAGCTTAATCACCCTCTATCAAACTGTAGATTCTACCATATGTCTAATGATTTTCCATTTTCTGTTCATATGTATAAAGCAAATCACAACTTGATCAGTATCAATAGTTGGTGTGGATTTTGCCGAGATTTTGCTGGTCACTAATTACCCTGGGTTAGTTCCCCTCTTCTTGGAGCAGGGGCTTCCAGAGAGCTATGGCCAGCAGTGATTGCTCTAAACAGCTGCTCAAAGGACAGAGTTTTGGTAGCATTTTTGAAAATTGTTTATTTGATTTCCCCAATATTCCCTAACAATTGCTCTGCCAGCTAAATCCTCTTTTGGCTTCTGCTGGTAGGACTTTACAGCTGGCTATACTCTGCCAGTGTGGCAGTTGCCAAAGGGGAGGCGGGAAGAAGTTGTTAGAAAGATCTACCCTGTTAAAAAAGGGAGAAAGTACCCTCCATAAACTAATTGGGGGCTTCAAAAATAATGAGAGAAAATATGCCAGTTAGATCAGGCCATATTAGCAATGTCTACTCACCTTAACCTGAGCCCTGTCTACACCAAGGGAAATCTGGAGGTTAAAATACTTAGAATCTCAAGTCAGACATAGCCTAGGTTCTGCTAATTTTTAGTAGTCTGATCTCAAGCAAGTTACTCCTTTTGAGATACTATTTTCTCATTTTAAAGAAACAATCCGGAGTTCCCGTCGTGGCTCAGCAGTAATGAACCCAGCTAGTATCCATGAGGATACAGGTTCCATGCCTGGCCTTGCTCAGTGGGTTAAGGATCTTGCGTTGTCATAAACTGCGCTGTAGGTCTCAGACATGGCTCGGATCCCACTTTGCTGTGGCTGTGGCTGTGGCAAAGGCCAGCAGCTACAGCTCCAATTCAACCCCTGGCCTGGGAACCTCCATATGCCACTGGTGCAGCCCTAAAAAGCAAAAAAAAAAAAAAAAAAAAAAGAAAGAAAGAAAAAAAAGAAACAACCATAAGAGTACTTGACTCATAAGTTTGGGTGGGGTGGATATATAGCTTACAAGAGAAAATACATGCAAAGTACATTATAATTCCCCAAGTCGTTTGATCCTCTTCCCTTCCTCCATGATTAGTATGTCATTATCCAAGCTGAATGTGTTACTCCATAGGATGACTATAGGTAACAAAAGCATTCCAACCCAATCCTCACATGTTGTTTAGTCTTGTTGGCCTTTTGAGGGCTTAAAAAAGCTGGTTTTGCCATGACTGTCTTTCTAAGCTCAGGCTGAAAATGACGTGTTTTATCCTGAGTTACTATTTTCCTCAAAGGCATGTTATTTGGCCCTTTTCCCCCTTGAAAAGTCATAATAAATGTCACATGTTCAGGGTTTCTATTTATCAGATCAGAATGCATGACATAATCTTCACAGAATCTTTTTCTGTATTCATTTTTTTTCTCTCAGATGAATCTAATTGCTGCTGTATTTAAAGTTATCTTGCTAGCCAGTACTCTCAAAGTTTATCATCTAGTTGAATGAATAAAATATCTGATCTCTTCAACATTGAGTCGTTATTTAATTTTTTTAAATGTCTTTTAATATCCCTCATTTTAAAACTTTGTAATGGAAATATATAAAATATAAACAAAACTTAAAAAGAAAGAAGAAAAGAGAACTACATTATTGGGGAAAGGAGTGTTGTGTTCCCAGTGTTCCCTTTCATATGGCAGGATCTGTATTGTCATAATAATCCTCAAAATACAGCTGATTTTCAGGTAAATGTGACCAGTCAAATTTTTATGTAAGAATAACCCACAAAATTAACTACAGCAAAAAAAAGAGGAAAAAATAGGTAAAAGGTCAAATATTTACTTTAAAAAAAAAAAACACTTGGTGATTTTACAGGTATGTTATTTCACATCTCCAAAGTGTGATAATTCCTAATTCCTATGTTATTTAAATTGTTACAAATCATTGAAAAGGTTCCAATTCACCTTATAAACATATGATAATCCCAACACTATGTGCTGTTTTCATATTCTCTTAACACATATGAGAGGTCTGTGGCTTGAAAAGTTTAAAAAAATAAAGAGCACCCAGTGCTTAGCATAGTGTCTGAGATAAAATAGACACTCAACAAATGATTTCTCAAATGAAAGTTAAGAAAAAAAAACTGACGGATCAAACTTACTTATCGTTATAAATGCAAAACTCCTAAGTAAAATACTAATTGAATTTAAAAGAATGTTACAAAAGAAAGTAATTATTACCAAGTTTGCCTTTTCCCCAAGAAGTCAATGATTTAAAATCTATATACTTCGCAAATACCATATGAATCACCTATAACTGGAATCTAATATCCAGCACAAATGAACCTTTCCACAGAAAAGAAAATCATGGACTTGGAGAATAGACTTGTGGTTGCCAAGGGGTGGGGGGAGGGAGGGAGTAGTGTGGTTGGGGAGCTTGGGGTTAATAGATACAAACTATTGCCTTTGAAATGGATTAGCAATGAGATCCTGCTGTGTAGCACTGGGAACTATGTCTAGTCACTTATGGAGCATGATAATGTGTGAAAATAGAATGTATATACGTATGTGTAACTGGGTCACCACGCTATACAGTAGAAAAAAAATGTATTGGGCAAATAACTATTAAAAAATAATAATAATAAAGAAAATATAAAATTAAAATAAAATCTATATACTTTAGGAGTTCCCTTCATGGCTCAGTGTTTAGCAAACTTGACTAGGATCCATGAGGACATAGGTTCAATCCCTGGCCTCGCCCAGTGGGTTGGGGATCTGGCATTGCCATGAGCCATGGTGTAGGTCCCAGATGAGGCTTAGATCCCTCGTTGTGGCTGTGGCATAGGCCGGCACTATGGCTCCTATTCGGCCCCTTGCCTGGGAACTTCTATATGCTGCAGATGCGGTCCTAAAAAAATAAATAAAATAAAATAAAATCTATATACTTCATATCAACAATGTGCCATTTTACTGATATGTGACAAATGTATTTTATCCAATCAATAGATCAAAGAGGAAAAAATTTTTGATAGTAATTCAACATCCATTCCTAAATAAAACCACTCTTAGCAAATAAGGACCATGAATATATTATTTTAACATCATAAAAATAATATACTTGACAATAAAACTTTGGAAGTAATACAATAAGGATGAAGGCAATATGGACAATATTAATACTATCATTTAATATTTTTTTCAGAAATTCTAGATATTGCAGTGAGATAGAAGTATTAGAAAATAAGAAATAAAAGTTTTATTTATTACAAACTATAGTAATGATCCCTGCAAGTATAGTCTTTAAAAGTTTTATTTACTACAGATATTACTGCTTACTTGGAAGATTAACTGAAATTGTATTAGAACTAATAAGAAAGATAACTAGTTATAAAATGATTACTTAAAAATCTGCATCTTCCTTATATACAAGCACAAAATGACCAGTTAGAAACTATTAAAAAGATATGATTAACAATAGTAGTCAACTTTGCAAAATCTACAGAATGAATATTTTTTAAAAAACTTTAAAATTTATTAAGGGACTTCAAAGATTTTATTAAATGAAGATTCATACCATGTTCCTGAACGGAAAGAATCAATAGTATATAGATGACAAGTCATTCCTACATTAAGTCTTTAAGCTGAAGAAAATTCCAATCAAAATTTTCAATAATGGGAGTTCCTGTTGGGGCTCAGCTGGTTATGAACCTGACTAGTATCCATGAGGATGCGGGTTTGATCCCCAACCTCACTCAGTAGGTTAAGGATCCAACATTGCCATGAGCTGTGGTATAGGCTGGCAGCTGCAGCTCCAGTTCGAACTCTAGCCAAAGAACAAGAACTTCTATATGCTGCAGGTATGGCCCTAAAAAGAAAGAAAAAATTCAATAAAATTTTGTTTGGAATTTGCAACAGGATGGTTATAATGTTTATATGAAAAAATAGAGGTAAAATTAGCCAATTTCTTTTTAAAAGAGGATTAGCGAGAAGTTTTATTAGATCCAAACCATTCATTCATTCATATGGTCATTTAATTATCAATGCAATACTACTCAGAATAAAAGAAGCAGAATCCAGGACTTAGTTTAAAAAGAAAATAAACTCTAGCATATTTTCTGAGCTGAAAAGGCATTAGCTCTTCCCCTTACACACTTTTCCTTCTCTTCCTCCATGTTCATCCCTAGACCTCAATATAAATCACTAATATTAGCAACAATTTATAGATGAGAAAATTGAAGGCAAGTGAAATGAAGTAATTTGCTTAATGGCTATATAATTATTGAATGCAAAACCCAGGTTTGAACTCAAGATACCTGGTTCTACTGTCTTTACTCTTTATCACTACACTATACTGCCTCTCAAAGAAAGCTCTTTTAAAAAATCCATGATCAATCCGACTTCTCTGGCATAAACCTTCAGCATACTCAGGATTTTACTATATTAAATTCAACAATTCAGCAAAATGTACAAAGTGTTTATTATGTTCCAGACACAATGCCTGACAGTGGCTAAAAAAAGATGGTGAAAAAACCAAACATGGTTCCTTATCTCATGGAACTTAGTTTGTTAGAGAGAGGTATCTAGGGAGGCACGAAGCATATTAACAAACACACATATATAAAGCATTATTGTGACGAATACTTTGAAGGCAAAAATATAGGGTGTTATGAGAAAGGAAAATGGGGAGGACAGGTGATTTAAATTGGAACATCAAGGAAGGCCCCTCTGAGGGAAGAACGTATAAGCTGAGTCCTGAGAATGAGAATGAGTGAAGTTGAAGCAGGTACTGAGGGAAACTTATTTTCTATGTAATCAAATATATTAATCTATCCCTTTTCAAGAGTGCCTTTGCTATTTACAATCCCTTGACAACCTTTCCTCACCTCAGGATATTATAATGATTAACCTGTGTTTTTTTTTCTAGCAATAACAACATTTCTATAGTGTTCCCTAATGTGCCACTCTTCTAATTACATGCATTAATTCACTTACTCCTCACAGTAACCCTACCAAGTAACTACTTTTATTATTCCCATTTTATAGATGAGGAATATAAGACATCAAGGGATTTTATTTTATTTTTTGGTTTTTTAGGGCCACACCCACAGCATATGGAGGTTCCCAGGCTAGGGGTCAAATTGGAGCTTCAGCTGCCAGCCTTCACCACAGCCACAACAATACTAGACCCAAGCCAAGTCTGTGACTTACACCACAGCTCACAGTAATGCTGGATCCTTAACCCACTGAGAGAGGCCAGGGATTGAACCTGCAACCTCATGGATTCATTGGGTTCATTACTGAGGGGCCACAATGGGAACCCTGAATTCAGGCATTCTTAACTTCAATTTATATTGTCTTTAAAATGTTACTATTTAATTTTTACATTTAGACCTTTAATCCATCTGCAACTCCTTGGTGCATACTATGAAACTTTTTTTTCCCAAGTGGCTACTCAGTTTTCCCAATATCAGTTAATGAATAAGCATTCTTAATGCAAGTTTTAAGAAATACTGAATTCTAACATAATCTTAAACTGCTTTCTTGTCTTTGCTATTCTCGTCAATCTAATTATTCGCGTACTGATACCATTCTGTATTACTATAGCTTTAACAAAGCAAGAGCTCAACTTAGATTTTTTTCAACTTTAGGCATTATTATAGTAAGAAAAATAGAATATTTTAGTCACTCATTTTTATATTAACACAAAACAACACTTCTATCCTTGAGGACTTGTAGCACAATCATTAGAGTTCTGCTATTTATTACAAATCAAATGATGTTGCAGCATTAAACATACTTTGAATACCTACTCTGTTGTGAGTACTATACCAGGTGCTAGGAACACAGATAAATAAAATGTGGCCCTGCCTTCAAAGGAGTTCATATTCTAGAGAAGAGGACAGAGAAATAAGTCAGACATGATGGTGCTACAGACTTATAGGGTAAGTGCAGGGAGCATCTAACTCAGATGGGGAGAAAGGGTGTCATTAAGACTTGCACAGAGACACTATAGTTTGAGTTGAGTTTTTATGGCACGAGGGAGTTAGCAGGATGAAAAAGGTGAGGAAAGGTCATTCCAGGCAATAGAAATAGCTTGTGTGAAAGCCAGAGATGCTCAAGGAATTGCCCATGGTTTGGCCTGGCTGAGGTATGTGCTTCGTATTGGAAAATAGCATGATACAGAGCTTGAGAATTAGTAAGAATTCAGTTCAGGAAGGACTTTCTATGTAAGATGCTTGAATTTTACTCCAAAAGTAATGAAAAAATACAAGGTTTTAAGTAGAGAAGTGACACAATCTGCTTCCACTAGCCATACCAGTCCAATTAACTTGTGGTCCAATACTAATACTACTTCATTCAAAAGCATTGAAAATTAAAAACGAATACGGAATAGTCAAGTCTGACTACAGAAGCTCACCAGCAGTGATCAGGAGCTGAGCTACACTTCTTCTCCCTGATCCTGGTACATATGAGCCATCAGTCATGTCATCAGTGCCCACAACTTGAAGTGGACCTTTGTTTATACAGCTTATGTAGAAAGAAAAATAAGGGGGAGCCCCCATTGTGGCTCAGCAGTAATGAATCTGATGGGGACATCCATGAGGACGTGGGTTTGATCCCTGGCCCCCACTCTGTGGGTTAAGGATCCAGTATTGTGGTGAGCTGTGGTGTTGTAGGTCGCAGACTCAGCTCGGATCTGACCTTGCTGTGGCTGTGGGGTAGGCTGGTAGCTGCAGCTCCAATTCGACCTCCAGCCTGTGAGCTTCCATACGCCGTGAGTGCAGCCCTAAAAAAAAAAAAAAAAAAAAAAAAGAAAAGAAAAGAAAAAAAGAAAAAGAAAAGCTCACTTGAGTGTTGATGAGGATTCATTGAAATGGTCTATGGCCCATATAAAAAGATTAGGGAGAGAAAGTGGAAAAGTTCAGCTGATGATAACTGCTGAATAACCCTCATCTCTTCCTGTACAGAGGTAAGCTAAGTCACAGAGACACAAATGATATCACTAGAATTAAACGGTAGTCTCCTATTGAGTCCAGATGCTAAGGACACCATTTAAGGAAGAGAAAGGATAACCTTCATAGACTCTTGTGTTAGGTTCTCTACCAAGCATTTTTTCAAAAAATATTTCACTTAATCTTTAGAGTCACAGCCTTAATAAATCGTATAACAATTAATACTATCTTAATCTCAATCAATAGAAAAGATAACTCAAATTGGTCTTTTAAAAAAAAGAGAATTTTTTAAAGGGTAAGGAGGATTTATGATTCATATAAATGAAAACCTCAAGGGTGAGTCTTGCTAACTTTAGGCAGAGCCTGACGCGGGCACTCAAACGATATCACCAGGACCTGAATCTCTCAGAATCTTGGTTTCAGTCAGGTTTATCTTGAGACAGTCTCTCTCCTTGTAATCACAGGATGGCCACAGCAGCTCCAGAATCACATAACCTCGGCTTCACATCCAGTGGGAAAACTGTTTCTCTTCCCCAAAAGTCAGGGGTATGACTCTCTTAATTTGATTATGTATCCATTCAAAAATTCATCCATGTGATTAGGGATATGATTGGCTGAAACTTTATAATTAGAGGTGAAAGCAAAGAGAAGGTTATTCTACCTATGGAAATTGGACATTGTTTTTTAATAGAAAATGGCAAACCGATGAAGATACTGAGGCCCAGAGTGTTTAATTGATTTCACCACGGTTTTACAGCCAATGACTGGGAGAGGAATTAGAACTTAGTCTTGCTAACACCAATGTCCATGTTCCTATAATCATACTACACACTCTTAATAAATGCACCTTAATTGGACTTGTCAAAAAACCTCAAAACCAGAAATAAGTAGGCAAAAGATATTAAGAGGTACAAAGTTCAGTTGCAAAATAAATGAGTCATAAGTATGAAATGTACAGCATGGGGAATATACTTAATAACTATGTAACAGCTTTGTGTGGTGACACTCATCATGATGATCAGTTTGAAATGTATAGAAATATCAGATCACTGTGTCATGTAACAGGAACTAACACAGTGTTGTAGGTCAACTATATTTTAAAACCAAATAAAAAAACTAACTCATAGAAAAAGAGATCAGATTTGTAGTACTAGAGGTGGGGGATGGGGAAAGGGGAATTGGATGAAGGTAGTTGAAAGGTACAATCTTACACTTATGAAATAAATAAGTACTAGGGATGTAATGTACAACATGGTAAATATAATTCACACTGCTGTATGTTATATGTGAAAGTTAAGACAGTAAATCCCAAGAGTTCTCATCACACAGCTCTTCTACTTCTTTAATTTTGTACCTAAATGAGGTGATGGATGTTCACTAAATTTTTTGTGATAATTGATATTGTGATTTATATATGTAAATAAAATCACTATGCTGTACACCGTAAACTTACATACTGCTGTACATGTCAATTATATCTCAGTAAAACTAGAAGAAAAAAAAAGAAACCTCAAAACCTAAAGCTATACATAATACAGTCATCCTAATGGAAGGGATCCCCAACCTAGACTGTCCCAGAGACAAATTCAGAAACCTTCTCTATTTGGCTTTGGAATGTTTTATTTTAAGATCACTGTCCAAGTAGATGACCTTCTTATTAAAGGAAGTTCTTGGAGTCCATACTGAATGAACAGCAGGGAAAGCATCTTAGACTATTTATTGAATAATGTTCAAGGATTTAAAACCAGATTTATCCATGCATGTATCCTTTACTGTATTTATTAGTTCTGAGTCTGGAAAAAATGCACATACATGAACATTTTCTAATTCAATTCCTTTAGCTTATACTGTACAAAAAGAGTACATACAATCCTTGGAGACAGAAGTGAATTTGAGTCAGTTTCACTACTCACTTGCTATACAACATTGAGCAAACTTCAGTCTGTTTGTCTGAAAGCTGGTTTAAAATTCATAGAGTTGATGTGATATTTAGACAACATGTACAAAGTACCTGGAACATAGTAAGTGCTCAAGAAATAGAAATGTAACAACTCACCATTTTTCCCACTGACTTATACTCCATTTTCTGAAACAAGATGACTCATGTTCTTGATGAGTCATCAAGGTAGATCTTCACAGGCAGTAATTCCTACACTAACCTTCTCTTGGCTTGTTCCACAGTGGTTGCCAAATAGGGAATACTCTCTCAATAAAAACTTACATGGGAGTTCCCGTTGTGGCTCAGTAGTTAACGAATCCCTCTAGGAACCATGAGGTTGTGGGTTCGATCCCTGGCCTCACTCAGTGGGTTAAGGATCTGGCATTGCTATAAGCTGTAGTGTAGGTCACAGATGCAGCTCAGATCTGGCATTGTTGTGGTTGTGGTATAGGCTGGCAGCTGCAGCTCTGATTAGACCCCTAGCCTGGGAACCTGCAAATGCCATGGGTGCGGCCCAAAAAGCAAAAAAACAAAAACAAAAACAAAAACTTACATGCCATAAAATGTATTCCCCATTTTAAGAACCTTGTGGTAAGTCCCTTTGCAAAATGAAAATCCCTCTTATAGGATTGTAATCATCAATTTATATGCTTTCTATGTTCATACATTTCTGGGTTTAGCCAAATTGTGTTTTCTTGAAATCCTATATAAAGGGTTATCCTGCATAACAATTTATAGACTCTTCTCTTTTAGAGAACTTTTGAACAGAAATGACTCCATTTTTCTTCAAACCCCATCATTTAAGGCAAATGTTCTAAATGCATTCTTATCACCTCTTTAAAACAGAAACACTATATGAGGGGGAAAAGGCTGTAGGTCTGAGACTGGGTCAACCATTAATGTACTCAAATCACAGAGGCGGTCCAGAAAGGGCAAACAATTTAAGAAGGGAGAACTGTTAGTAATTAGAGCATCCCAGCTTTACGGCATTAATAATACTTAAGGGACACCAAGATTTACACACACAACTCAATGCTCTAGTTAAGGAAGAGTACAGAATTTAATCATGAGGGGGAAGACAGACAAGGTTCCCTAATACACTAGAATTGTGATCACATAGCACAGAGCCAAGATACATCTGAAATTCATTTCTCTCCATTTCATTACAGTTTACAAAAGCCATGCCTAATTTTAGACATTAGCACTCCAGCTGAGATTTATAATAGCCTCTATCTAATCCCACGGGCCATTACAACACAGTTTATGGTATCATCCACAAGAGCCTGGTGGAGCCACATCCTGATTATGAAACACAGGGCTATAAAGTAGATGGGGTCTGGGGAAGGCTGCCGACAAGCTAAACTGAGAAAGTAGCCCTGAAATATCACATTAATTGAGAATCTGTGACAGATAAGACACTAATTTATACAACTGAGACATTGTCGTGACCTATAAAGGGACGGACACTAAAAATGAATTTAAAGGATTAAGGACCAAAAGAGGGATGGTGAGGTGATTTTTTTTTTTTTTTGGAACCCTTTGATCAAACAATAAAACATTAGAAAACAAATCTCATTAAAAAAAAAAAAAAAGAACAGGATATCCATAGTACTGAAGGCTCTGGGACCCTTAACAGCTACATTTTTTTTTTCTGACAAATAAGTGCATTTTAAAAAAATTGTGTCATTCTGTCTAGGATTTTAAAATTCAGTTGGACTTGCAGAGTAGTCCCTCCAAATAAGCGAAGCATTAGCGATAGAGGAAAACTGACCAGAAAATTATCAATTCAGTGACCATTAAAAAGAAAAAAAAAAGCACAAAGAGTGATGAAAAATTTTCTTCCTAAATAAACTTGCTAATACTGAAAAATCATCATTGATTTGGAATATAGTAACTTAGAATTCTTGAAAAGCTAGAAAGAAATAAAGTTACATTTATATTATAGTAATATTTTAATATAATATTTTAATATTTAAGATATTAGTGAGCTACGGAAAAATAGGACAAAGTAGCAGTTAAATTGACTTAGAAAATTACTTATCATAAAAACACTAACTGTAATCAAATAACTGGCATTCTAATTACAAGAAATTCTTATTAACGTAGGCTAACGTAGGCTTAGCAGGACTTGGTAACATTGTAAACTTAGTTTGTTCTTAAGAGTAATACAATTTACCTTTTTTATTAGAATATAGTTGATGTAGTGTTGTGTCAATTTCTGCTATACAGCATAGTAACCCAGTCATACATATATATACATTCTTTTTCTCATACTATCTTCCATCATGTTCTACCCCAAGGGACTGGACATAGTTCCCTGTGCTGCACAGTAGGACCTCATTGCTTACCCATTCTAAATGAAATAGTGTTGGCATCTACCAACACCAAACTCCACGTACATCCCACTCCCTCCCCTCTCCCCCATGGCAATCACAAGTTGGTTTAGACAAAGGAACAATACAAATACACAATTTACCTTTTTAAAATATAGTTTTCAATTCACTTGAATGGCCCTGATAATTGTTCCTAACATGTGAGGAAGCACAACAAGCCGATGATAGACAATGTCATGAAAAATTGAGCATAAGAGATATATTAAAGTGTAAATACTGGGTAAGCCTGGATGGTAAAATTGCAGATGATTTTTTTCTTTGTGCTTCTTTTTATGTTTTGGAGTTTCTGAAATGAGCTTGCCTTGCTGCTGTAATCAGAGGAAAGGGGCTCTATTGGTTATTTTATATTGGCTTTCCCCTTTCAGTCCAGTGAACAGAAAGTGTTAAATTATTTTCCCTGAAAAATCATGTCACTCTGTTAAATAAGTAAACAAACAAATGTTTTAAAAAGCTTTAGTGTCATCTCAACACTGCCTACAGAATTAAATGTAAACGCCTCAGCTTGGCATACAAATCCCTCCTCATATGATTCCAAATTTTCTTTCTAGTCTTATCTCCCACCAATCCGTCCAGAAACCCCGCATTGCAAACAAATAGCCCCTGTGTGTGTTTCCATCACAGGTGTTTGCTCTTAGTCCTTTTTCTTAGAGGAGCTTCTCTGCATTTCTGCTTATTAAATCACACCTATTCTCCAAAGTCTATCTCAAGCTCCAGGAAACCTTTTCAGATGTTTCCAGGTACAGATGTGCTCTCTCTCTCCTTCATATCACTATAGCGTTTTGTTCATTCCTCTGCTATGGCATTTCTTAAATCCTGTCTTATTAAAATTACTTGTATAATTATCTTCTCCCCAGGCAATAATGGGCAAGCCCAAAAAGAACTGGATCTTACTCGTTGTCTTACCCACAGGGCCAAGCAGACTGCTTTTATAAAATTAGGCAAAATTGGTTGAGTTAAATCCATTGCTGTTGCTACAAACATAGTATTAGGCTAAATTACAAGGAGCCAAGGCCAAATATCTTGGGCCAATAAGGCAATGTGAGGACTATAAAAAATAAGAAGCTAATCTAATACAAGTTCAGAGAGGTAAAATGATTTGTCACACCTCTGACTTTTAGTTATCCACAGGTCTATGATAAGATCTTGCCACATACTTATCTCTCCTCAAGGCAAGCCTATGAGTGCAAAACTGGGAGAAAAAAATGCCAACAATCTCCCAACCTAAGATTGTAGGATAGACGTTTTCACACACTTTGCTGATGGAAGGAAGGAAGAAAAGGAAGGATGGAAGGGAGGGAGGGAAGAGAGAGATGGAGAAAGAAGGGAAGAAAAGGAGGAGGAAGGGAAGGAGAGAGGGAAGGAGGAAAGGAGGGAAGGAAGGGAGAAAAGGGGAAAGCTTCTGTGACCAAGAAAACTGAATTAAGAAGAAAGGAAAAGGAAGAGACAGCTGGTACCTATTCCCATTGTCTTTCAACTCCCAGTCCTGAGCACAAAGCCTATCACATAAGTACTTAATTAACGTGTTGAACTAAACTGAACTCCTACTTTGACAAAAAATAAAGCATATTAAGAGAAACAATTGTTCAAATACCCTTGTTGGAACAAGTGTTTACTATTCTTTTTATTTGGCATTTACTTAACATTTAGTATCCACCATTATTATTCATGTAGTTCCATCATTTTATAGATGGCTACCTGTTCATTTGTGCAAAACCAACCAAAACCCTTAAAACTCATGGAATGAATCAGGCCTACGACTCTACCTCTCAATTACATCTTTTCTGTGCAGGCTCTCCCTAAAGCCAGAAGTCTCAAAGCATGATTTCCCTCATGCATTTCTTCTTTAACTAGTAGGATTTTAAAACTGACTTTAGAGCCAAAACAAGTATCTGCAACCAAAGCCAGAAGGAGGAATCTCACTCTGTATGTCTGCACGCGTGTGTGAGTTTTTAAAGTGGGCTATACTTTTTAGTGAATTTTTTGGATAATGAAAAGGAAAAGGTGATTTTTCTCTCTAATGAAAAGAGGAAAAATAATATTTACTGTAGCAAGGTATGAAATGACTCAATAGACCCAAAGTGACATGTAGAACATGATTGGGTTACAAATCTCAGAAGATGAATTCAGTTCTTTGCGTGTAGGAAGCCAAATACTTCAGTCCACAGTTCTTTCACATTTGTCTTTAGAAGCCAACATTTACACTTCATCATAAAAAGTGCTCTCATGCCACAAGTGACTGAGCTTGAAATGAGACAAACAGTATTATGGCTTATGTATCATACATGTAAAACAAATTAGTTTTCTTGATTTATCATAGACAAAAAGTGATAGTTTTTGAAAACCAGACTCTGCTGGAAAATTGACCTTTCAGTCTACAAACATACCATTTAATTTACAAGAGAAGTAAACCCTTTTGAATTGTATTTACCCAGTTACTTTAATAAAGGTTAAACCTTTCAAAAACAATTGTAAATGTGGCATTTAGCTTCTCGTATTTTCCAAAGCATTACTTGAATCGTGAGACTCAAAAGCAACAACTAAGAAAATAACAATAAAGAAACATTGGGGTTGATTCCAGAGTGAAATAAAATGCACAATCTCCAGATTAAAATCACAGATTTAAGATTTTACATGTCGAAGACTCACTAGCCTCACTGGGTTTCAGGAAATGTCATTAACATCTCCTCTGGGGAAAAGATGGTCGATACATTCATTAATTCATTCATAAAGCAAAGCTTATTACTGATACACACTGGTATTATTTACTGAAAGCTGATGATTATTAAAACACAGAAGCACCATCGTGTAATGAAAAATACAGTAATTAAAATCCAAGAGGTAAAATCTTACACTAAAATTCAGAAAGATTTTATTTGACACATAGTTCTATAAAAAAAAAAGTCAAATGTGAGCATTGCTACTAAGCCACTGTATTTTCAAGTATTCAGCTTTTCACTAATGCAACAAACATTTTTCATGCATCTATCACAGGTATAGTACTCTTACAAAATGAGTCGCACTTCTATTGCCATTATGTGGGATTTAAATTGTCTGCATATAACACCTGCTCAAGGACACATCTCATAACAAAAGAATGTGGACCTTTGAGGCAGACACAAGTTCCAATCTTGGCTCTGCCATTTACTAGCTATGTGACTTTGGACAAGTTACTTAACCTCTCTGATCTACATTTGTCTTATTTCTAAAATGAAGATAACAATTCATACCCAACTAGGCTGCTGACAACAATGATGTAGGTAAACAGTACAATGCCTAGCACTTTTAAATGCTAAATAAATGTTGGGATTCTTTTTTTCCTTCCATACTTGTACAAAGTAAGAAAATCAAATCTGTGCGATTGAAGTAAAAAGAATTAAACAGTTGAATTCAGTGGAAAAATAAAACCTGTGTGTATGTCATTTGGGTTCTGTAATACCTAAGTTTATTTCTATTCTCCTAGAGAACTATTATGTGCAGAAATTTCCAATGCCTGCTATTTCTTCAGAACCAATGGCAAGGTGCCACAACAACTGGATTAATTTCCAAGAATTATGTTCGAGAATGCCTATAAGAAGCTCACTCAACGTCACTGCCTATATTTGGTATACTTCCTTCATTTCTGGGAAGGCATCAACATTAGCCAATTTACATCTGCATATAAAGCTGTCCCAGGTCCATTTTGGGAATAATTGTCTTATAGTACAGATAGGTTATTTGAGCTCCAGCTTTTACCCTGGGTTGCCCACAGCATTATCTAAGACATATATGGTAAGAAACTAGGTGAGAAAAATACCTAATGATCCCAGTACCTTTGATATATAGATCTTTGACTACCCAATCACCAGGGGAATAGCTCTGTGGATTTACAAGCACTTTGAGATACCAGTCTCAAGATTGACACATCCGGTGATTCATGTTGTTAGACACTCCCTAGACTGTGGACCTTGCCTGCTACCACATGGCTTAAGTTGGCCTTTCTGGACTTGATTCCATTTCTGCACTGATTTATGGCCATCTGTTGGACTCCACTTTTGGCTGTACTCTGCATCTAAGTCTCCCCAGTTTCAATTCTGACAATCCTATCATAGCTTCTTCTACATTCACATTCCTTAAACTACTACAGCTCCAAAACAGTTCCAAGGGTTTTCAGAATATATTACACCTCACAAGTGCATTGTGGAGGTGGGCGTGGGTGGATAGCTATACTGTCTGGTCATCAAAGAGAGCATATTAAAGAACTAGGTGAAAATTTTGGCCTAACAGAATTAATAGAGAATTGGATCCTCAATATATTACTGTCAGATTAATGCTAATCTTATCATGATTTACTAACATAAAAGCAGCTTAAAAGAATAAATATTGCACTAAATTTTAAAGTAATACTAATACCTAACTCACAAATTATATCCTCTAAGAATTTATGTGGATTTTAAAAATAATAGTCATGAAAATAGCTTAAGCTATCTCCTGCTTGGGTAGGCTCAATTCCTCCCAAATCTCTCCCATTGAGAGTCAGCGAGAGAAAGATATATTGTCCATCAATAAACTGTTTTCAGAAGAGCAGCAGTCAGCAAGAAACTAGAGACTGGCCCAAGGGTAGCCTCAGAATCCCCTGATAACACGTCAGACATCTCTGAGAATTCTTTCCTGAGTCTTCAAGTGAGTATTAAGAACCCCTTCCCACCTTTCAGCTATCTACAGTATAGCCATTTTATCACAGTTCCCAGATTTCTCAACTTGGCTGCCAATCACCCTCAAGGTTATCAAGCAGAATTTGTAAGTCATAAAACATAGACTTGATGAAATGAAAATCAGATGTTGCCCTCAGACATGTCTGTCTTGCACAGTTTTATTCTAAACTTTGTGAATACTCTTAGGTGGAAGGGTGCTTTGGTTTGCACAGTTGCCACTGTAGAGCCAGCCAACATCCAACATCACATTCTCTATGAGTCCTGTTTTATTTTATCAGGGCCTGATGCTGGCTACTTTGTTATTCGTTTCCTTTGACCATAGGCTTTGTAGCAATCTCATTCCTTCTGTATACCTCAGGGCAGTCATAGAACCTTCTAAATAAACCCCAATAATTTCATCCCAATGGGCTCCATTCTCCTACTGCTGATTTTAATTGCTAATTGCCTCCCTATATCTTAACACATAGTAAGTAGAATAAAGGAATGAATGAACTAGATCTCCTAAGGAAACTAATGAGCATATTATTAGGACTCCATACAGGCCAGAGTCACATCCCAGCTGTCACGCAACACCATAAAAACTGTTATGCATCTATCACCAACTTTTAGGGGGGGAAAGTCAAGGTAGGAACCATTGATGGCTAGGGCTCTTGTCTCTAGCAGCTACAGCAAGTCAGGAAAAGAGACAAAATCAAAAGTTTCATTCACATTTGGCCCTTGGGGGAGGATCAGAAAAGGAATCTGTGTATAAGGAAAACCTTGTATTAATTAAAGGGGTACTGGGCTTGAATGTGTGTTAGGCTGTGGTCTTGAATTATCTTATTCACATGTGTATTATTTTGAGTTAATTAAAACTCTCTACAAGACAATATTAATGTGTCTGCTTTCCTGTCACATGATTGATTCAGCATTCCAATGAAAACTCCATGCCTTCTAGAAGCTTCTCAGTACTTAGTTCAAAGTTATCCAACAGAGCAAACTGTGCTAGAAATCTTCTTACCTCTCCAGAGATACTATCTATGCTTCTCTTCCCTGCTCCCTGCCACAGGAGGGCTTCCTTGCCCTCTGGCTTTCAGTTGAGGCTCAGCTGAAGAGGAGTTCCAGTGGAAAATAGGAAGAAAAAAAAAAGGTGACAGCATTTATTTCCCTGGCCCTTCCTCACAGGGTCATCTTGACCTCATTGCATCCCTCAATGGAAGGTCGATATTTCTCTCAGCCTGGCCTCCTCTACACCACTCTCTCCTTCAGGTTCCAATATACACTTCTCCCCCTCATCTTGCAACATCTCTACAACTGCCAAAACCTCATTGCTGACTAGCCTTTATGGTTCCATACACCCCGTCCACATTTTTTTAAATGTCTCTTTGTAAATAAGCCCTCTTCAAATTATCCTAATGTATGTATGTCCTCTCTTTTCTGTGGGATCCTGACACACATGCAGGTGCTCCAAAACTATTTGTGAATTAATGAATGAATCCTCTGGGGACTAGCATGGCTATAGTCTTCTCAAATGAATCCAGAAATTTCTCAGCATTGAATCACATCTCTTTGTGTTGATTTCCATTTGTCTTGAATGTCCCTGTAGAATATAAACAGCTTGAGGACAAGGGATGGATAGAGCCAATATCTGGTAACAAATCTACATGTTAAGATTGGGCAGAGATGTCAGGGGATGTACCAGGTGCTGGTTACCAATGATGTACCCAATGTGGCAGGCAGAGCAGGATATCTGAAGGATGAGCAATAGGTAATGGACAGAAGTCCAGATAATCAGTTGTTATCAGAGAGCCCAATATCAAAATGATAGGTGTCTCCTTATTGGTTTGTCTCCTGATTGGTATTTCATTTATTAATTCACTTATTCATTCATCATTTATTCAATTTCTTACCTATTGAACAAACTCTACTTAGAAAACTGTGATGAGTGAAACATAGTTCTTGTCCTCATACTTTTAGAAGGAAAGCAGCAACAGAAAACCCAAGAAAGGCTGATATTTAGATATTCCTTGAAACTGGCATTCTATTGACATGTTAGCAACTAGCAGGACCCAGACACTGGGCTGGAATTCAGGGGGTCTTCACATTGTGGTGGGAGGGACAGTAGTGCTGATAAAATCAAGATAGGGGTCAGTCCTAGGGGAATGAGGATGTTAGGGCAGGCTACCAAGATAAGGTCTCAAGCACAGGAAACAAGATATTAATCAGAGCCAAGATGCAAAGTAAGGACTGGCTCTCAGCATAAGACAGTTGGCCAATTATCAGAATGGAAGGGAAAGGTCAGGGCTAGCCTGGCAATAAAGAGAATTGAAGATGAGTATGAGAATATTGGTCTGCAACAGCTGAAAGCCTCTGACAAGGATACATCCTAGAGTCAAAATGAACTGTCCTCCTCCTGTTGATGAGAGGGGCAGGGAGGAAGAAATAGAGAAGAAAAGAGGAAGCAAAGTCTTACCAATTAGCATCAGGTCCGTGTGGATGCCTGACTGGCTGGCAACCTACCTCTCAGAGGGATGTAAGAATGTGACATAGCTACAAGATGCCTTACTTCCTTGGAATGTAGTGCATTTTAAGATCAGAAATGCATTAAGTCAATCAAGAGAATTCAAATATCATACATCCATTTATAGTATAGAATTAATGCAAGCTTCTAGCATTTATCACCAGAAATGTCCTTGAAAACTGTAAATCTCCCTTTTGAAAATCAAATCATTTTAAATTCACTATGGAGACTTGCTATTTAAGTAAACCATGAAGATAAACCTTTTGTAAAGTTGAGAATCTCTTGTGTTATATGAATAATTTTCTCCCAATTATGTGTGTATATTTGTGTATTAGAGCCACTTAATGTGGAACTGAGGCACTACTCATGAGTGTTAAACACTCCCCACCCTGCCAGGCTCAGGATGTGACATTTAAAAGGCAGTAATTCAAGGTTACTTCCATTGCCTCAGAGTTCAAGCAAGAGTGACACAACTTTGCATAAAAATTCATAGATGTTCCAAGGCAAAACAAGGTCTTTCAAAACCAAAGCAACACTGGACAACAGTGTTACAAGCATGGGGATTGGAAAAGACACTGTTAGAGAAGAAGCTATAACATCCATTCAGAACATGAAGCAAAGATAAGTGACTCAGGGTGAGGCCAGAACCAGTGTTGGAAGAATGAAGAGAAGCCACCTATGTCAAGTTTAGTGCTTGAATAGGAGCTTAAAAAATGGGTCACAAATTAGGAACACACACAACAGAAGAGATCTTAGAGACAGAGCACCATAACCAAGACTAATAAAAGTCTGGAAAATTGGAAAATGTAGGGTGACCGAATGTCCCTGTTTGCATGGCATTAAGGGGTTTTTTGGAAGGTCAGACTTTCAGTGCTAAGACAAGGTAAGCTGGAATGGTTGGTCACTCCAGGTACATCTGGTTCTGGGAAATAGTTATCAAGCCAGGTAGAGCTAAAGATGTGGAGAGCACGTAATATAGTCAATCCTAGAATCTCCAAATGTGATTTTATCACTATTCTTAGTGCATTAATTTCCAATTGCTATAGCAATATACCACAATTTAGTGATTTAAAACAACACAAATTTATTAACCTGACAGTTTTATAAAACTAAAGTCAGAAATGTGTATCACTAGGCTGAAACCAAAGTGGCAGCAGGGCTTATCCTCCCTCCAGAGGTTCTAGGAAGAACGTTTCCTTGCTTTTTCCAGCTTATAGAGCTATATTCCTTACATGCCTTAGTTAGCGGTTCCCTCTTCCAAGTTCAAAGCAGCAGTGCAGCATCTTCAAATCTTTCTACTTCTCTCTTCATATCGCCTTCTGTCTACCTCTGGCTCCTCCTGCAGCTCTCATAAAATCTTTGTGCTTACAATGGGCCCACCCAGATAATCCAGGATAATCTCCCCACCTTGAGATCTTTAACTTGAATAGATTTGCAAAGCCCCTACAACACAACATTCACAGGTTCTTGGGATTAGGACATGGACATACTTGTTGGGGGGTGGGGTGGGCAAAGGATCCATTTAGGGGCTGGGGTGGCAAGCTTGCCAGAGATATAGAATGGCAGTGAGCATTGCTCAGTTCTCCTTCACCTCTATCCAACCCTTCCCATATTCCCCAACACTGACAATGATGTGTGAGGAAAAAAAAAACACACACACACAAGAGACAGCATGAAAAGAAGGCAAGTGAGAGGCTAAATAGAAGAACACCAGGCCTCTAAGATCTAGCCACATTCTCCAGTCTCGAAACATGCCTATCACATCTCACCTCCAAGTTTTTCTTTGATTCTCTCCTAATATCATGTTTATATAGTGTTTTCTAGTGCATTAAGTGTTCTAATTACTTTTTAACAATCCTCACAGCAATTCTGTCAGGTATTTAATTTATCCAGATCTTGCAGATGGGAAAAGTTACAGCTTAAAATTCAAGCAGTTAGTCAAGGTCACTTGGCTCCAAAATATAGATCCAGAACTCACAAGAAGAAAGTGAAGAGAAAACCCTTAGAAGAACTAGAATGGAATTTCCTAAGCTTCTCAACCCAAAAAAATGATGGCAGAGGAGATATACTTGCTAGCAGTTAAGTACAGAGGACACACAACAAAAATTAGACCAAAAGAACTGAGGGCAGAAATGCTTGTTTCCTATTCTAATGGGCCCAATCAAAAGGGCCTTGGCTATAGCACTTATTTTTTTTATTGCTCACATCTGGAAGACTAATAGTATGTTATTTAGCCTAAACTATAGGAAAGCATAGAAAATTGTCTTACAAAAAGTCAGCATGGTCACCAAATTCTTTCTAGCAAATTAGTTACTTTGCCTTTGGAGGGGTCAATAAACTGTATATATGCACATAGTTATTCCACAGAGCCAAAGAGTCACTAATATGGAATGAAAGTAAGGGAGAATAAATGGCTCAAAGGAGAGACACAGGGATATAAGGTACAGCTCTGTGACATGAATGACAGTCCAGTTGTACTGAAGCTGAATTTGCAAAAACTGGGAACAAATCCCAGGGGGCTGGGATCTGTTAGCATCATAAGAGCCGTGGATTTTCATTGTTTGTGTTCCAGTAAGGAATTAAACCCAGCAAACACTGAGGTCCTTCTGTGTCCCAGGCACTGTATTAAGTTTTAATGTTAGCTTGATTCAATATTACCATTTCCTCTATAGAGATCCACCAGGATCTGTTTGGTAGCTTTCAGGAAAAAGAATCCCAAAAGCTTCAGGACAAATACATGATTTGCCGAGAAAACGAAGGAATTTGGAATGACACATATTATGGGGAAATAGGTAATTTCAAACAATTCAAATTAAATTTGAGAAACAGAAATGGTCAAAGTAGTTGTCTCTCTGAACTCTTCACCCTACATAGGGGAAAAAAAAAACAGTCTGAATAAGTAAGGACAAGTTAATGGTCAGTGGTTAAGAAATCAAATGGACTCCTGTGGTGGAAACAGATGAGCCCAATCAATGGCCAAGAACAGAATACACCACAAATTCCCTCCATGCTCCCCCACCCCCAACAGAGTCAGCCCTTGCCACTCCCTTTAATCAGCCTTTTCTTTCCAGCACTCCTTTCCTCTGGTTTCCAGTGCCCAACAGCCCCACCATGCCCAGAGCTGCAGCACTGAACATGGTTGAAACTGCCTCATGGGTCCAGTCTCCTTGCCCCCAGCACAGAACTTTCCAATGGCAATGCCTTAGTAATCAGTATATAGCAAATAAGTTACCTAGGAAATTCTGCTTTAACCCAAGGGAGTGTCACTAATGGGGACATGTCAGACAATGAGATCGACTGATTTACAGTTGTTTCTAAGATGCAGTTTAAACAGTGATAGCCACTAACTAACTGAGAATCCCTCCCACTTTTTTTTTCAGGGCTGCACCCATGGCATATGGAAGTTCCCAGGCTAGGGGCTGAAACGGAGCTGTAGCTGCCGGCGGCCTACACCACAGCCACAGCAATGCCAGATCTGAGCCATGTCTGTGACCTATACTGAAGCTCACAGCAATGCTGGATCCTTAACCCACTGATCGAGGCCAGGGATCAAACCTGCATCCTCATGGATATAGTGGGACTCTTAATCCTTTGAGCCACAATGGGAACTCTGAGAATCCCTCCCACATTTTAATGTCAGATTACTGACTAGAGGGACTTCCAAAACTTCACCAAAGTAGACAGCAAAGCAATCAGCACTTTTGCTGATAAAAATGATGAGATTTTCTAACACTGGCTTCAGTGAGGGTACAGATTTCAGGTCTCCTTTCAATGTCAGACATTGGACTGGTGGGAAGGAGACTTTTGTCCCATCACCAAAGCTCTAAGGCAGACCTGATTTAAGAAGAATTAAAAAAGAAAAAAACAAGAGACAAATCAAACTCCTTGCGGGACCTACAAATCCTTTGTGAGCTGAAGACCTCTATCAAATATCAAATGCTTAAGAAAGGCATTAAGACACTAGTAGACCTTTCTAAAATGATTTCAGATCTCAAAGTATTATTGTTGTTATTATTATCATTGTCAGCCACAACAACAGCATATGGAAGTTCCTGGGCCAAGGATCAAACATGCACCACAGCAGCAACCCAAGTCACTGGGGTAACAATGCTGGATCCTTAACCCACTGCGCCACAGGTGAATTCCCTAGATCTCAAATTAGATTGTGCTAGAGACTTATCCCTGAGTAAAAAGGCCCAGTGCCTAAGCATTATGATGAGCAAAGAGAGTCTTGTTTACTTCCAGGGAAGAATGCCCTGAGGCCCCTGGGGTTCTGAACAGTGAGAAAGCGAGAGCAAGGGATCGAGCGAGCAAGAGAGGGAGATTGAGAAAGTTGTGAAAGGGTAGATAAAGAAGTTAGAGAGCAAGAAACAGTCACTGAAAGTGGAGGGAACATCCAATGAAAAGGTCCTTTGGAGTTCCTATTGTGGCTCAGTGGTAACGAACCCAGCTAGTAACCATGAGGATGTGGCTTCTATCCCTGGCCTCGATCATTGGGTTAAGTATCTGGTGTGGCCATGAGCTGAGGTTTAGGTTGCAGATGCTACTCCAATCCTGCTTTGCTGCAACTGTGATGCAGGCCAGCAGCTGCAGCTCCAATTCAACTCCTAGCCTGGGAATTTCCATATGCTATGAGTATAGCCCTAAAAAGACAAAAGGAAGAAAGGAAGGAAGGAAGGAAAGAAGGAAGGAAGAAAGGAAGAAAGAAAGAAGAAAAGAAAAGAAGGAAGGAAAAAAGGTCATTGACTTCACAGTCTTTCTGGGACTAGTCCAGGTACCAGTAGAGGAAGGAGGTGTTGACAAACTTCCCAAAACCTCCTCCTTAGGCCACTAGGCTATCACTAAAAATGTTACTTCAGTCTAGGCATCTGCTGCCTGTTTATAGGAGAAGTCAGTAATAAATATCCAACCAAGTGAAAAGGTGTTTGTGCTATATTTTAAACCAAGCTTCTGCCACCTGTCAGATGGAGAGAATGACAGCCTCCAACATAAGGCTAGCGGAATCCAGCTGAGCCAGGTATCCTATAAACCTTCTGCAAATCACTGTCCCCACCCCAAATAGCAGACCCCAAATAAAATATGTCCCAATTATGGATAGGGAATGAGGGAGGCATACTTAATTTCCATAAACTTAGATGAAAAGAATTTGACCAAATCAAGCCAATTTCAATGACATTCCCAGGATGGAGGCTTAGCTGGTTTTCTGCTGATTTGTTCTTTAATAATGGCAAGTTCTTTTAAAGCAAGATCTATCATTTACATAAGGTGGTGTCTTTGTTTAGAAAATTGTCTCAGTTCCATGAGGAAAAAAATGACAATGAAGGAAAAATGACAATTATTACCTTCATGTTCTGTCATTACAAGTCCCCATATTATTAAATATGATCTGAAAAACTCAACAGAACATTTGCCTTAATCCAATGGAACTGTTTTTCTCTCCCTCCTTCCTTATGACTTCCCCTCTTTTGCTGTTCACTACCTTTTCTCTTCCTTCTCCTTCTCGCTTTCTCTCTCTCTCTCCCCCACCTTTGTCACTTCTTTCCCTCCCTGCATCCATCCTTCTCTCCCCCATTCCCATCTCTCTCACTGACATGAAGCAAGCTCAGATCTAGACTAGTATGCTCGGATCTAGTATGACCTTGGGGACTTTTTTCTTTGCAGAGGTCTAGGTCTCAGAAAAGTGTGCTACACTAGATTTGACATAACTTGAAGAAATGAAATTGGAAAAATTAAAAGGGAATACTGTTCTAAGGTAGAGTGGGATGACAATGAGGAATTAAGAAACCTAAAGAAAAATGTTTCCACTGGGCTAGCAAAGGATTAACTCTATAATGAAGGCCTTTTGAAACCTCAATTTGTAACATTAATGGCTAGCTAGAAGATAAACAAATCCTTGTCAGTTTGGATTCTAGTAAGGTAAGGATGGAGACTACCAGGGAAGTGGAAATATGATTTTTTGGGGGGCCATATCCGCAGCACGTAGAAGTTCCCGGGCCAGAGAGCTAGCTGAAGTCACAGCAGTGGCTATTTCTTCCCATATAGTCATTTCATATTTTTCCCTTGCAGACCAGACCTGGGTCCCATTTTACCAAATAAGCTATTTTCTTGCCAGATTTTGATGTCTGATATGGCCCAATAAATTGATTTCTCTTAAGATACCAGTTTGTAACAACACCAAATCCTTAACTGCTAGGCCACTGAGGAACTCCCAAATATGATTTTGTCAAGTAAATATTTTAAAACTATTTCTTCTCCAAAGACTTTCAAAGTCTTAGAGAGAGGTCATAAAACTGTGGTATTTTCAAACCAAGAGGAAAGAATATACATTTTTGAGTCTTAATCACCTTGTAGCCACATGATTTGGCATAAAGCCTCAGTATATATGAGGGCCCAACCAGGAAATCAGAAACAATTTTAGATATAGTCTCGAAAATAGAGGGTATTTAAGAAATAGAGGGTATTTAAGATAAGAAATGCATTGCACAGTTGATGGAGGAGCTGAGAAGCCAAATAGAGGAAAGGGAGGCAACCCAGAGACGAGCAACAGCAGGAGGCCATCACCAACCCGAGGACAGGTGAGGCAAGGAGAGCAGACAGGGTTTCCAGAACCTGGGGACCAGAGTCCCCCAAAAGAAACGAGAACTAGAGCAAGTCTGTCTGGTGGGAGCTGGAGCCACAGGGGAAAGGCAGCCACTTCTAAAGGTGGTGCACCAGGCTGGGGTGAAGAGAAGGGTGGTAAGAAATAATCCTGGCCTCTTCCTTCCTCCTGCCCTTCAACTTCCTACTTGCATCTCCCTTTGGCTGAACACATCCAGAAGCTAGTTATCACAGGAGCCTGAGAAATAAGAGTCTGCAGGGGTTGGCAGGATAAAGGAAAAGCAAGGAACAGATCCGAGGGCAAACTGGTACAGAGCTGACACACTCATTTCCCTTTCAATAAAGTATGAACAATAGTATCCACCTCCCTGAGTTGTTGAGGTAATTTAATGTAAAGTGCCTGATATAATGCCCAATACAAACCTGCACTCAATACAGCTTCTTTTTTTTTCTTAGTTCTGAAGACTCAAGAAATTTATATTCTTTTCAAAATGCCTGGTCCAGGCATTTTATATTGTATATTAAGTACCATTTGTATATTAAGAGACCTTTATTTTTAAGATAAAACTAAGTAGAAATTTTTGCTTATATTTTCATCTGTGCTAATTGTTAATATTCCCCTTGAATGGAATAAAACTATTTCTTCCCATATAGTCATTTCATATTTTTCCCTTACAGACCAGACCTGTGTCCCACATTACCAAATAAGTTATTTTCTTGCCAGATTTTGATGTCTGATATGGCCCAATAAATTGATTTCTCTTGAGATATCAGTTTGTAACAGCAATAGTTCAGATTCAAAGGAGTTAATGAATTCTACTTGTGAATACTACAAGGGGGCTTTTGTGATAGAAGAAAGTCCCCCAACAAAAGGCTAACTGAAGATAAATATACCCACTGTCAAACACCAGCTGGGCCCAAAGCCTCCCATTTATGTTAGAGAGGCCTCTGTCTTATAAATGTGTCCTTTAGCCTCATAGACCAGGAATGAATATTTCAGCATAAGAATTTTGGAAAACCTTTGCTAGCTTTTCCAGAAAATCAAAATGCAAAGATGAGACAGAGGGATTATTTGAGCCTCATGTATTATTTGTAATTTGAGATGTTGGTCATGAAAGGGAATTTGTGTTTCAATCACCTATGCTGCCACTTAAGAAATTTCATCTTAAGGGCCTCGAAAATTGTGAGACTTTGAGCTGCCATTGACATTTAAGGGAGACATAGAGGAATGTGACTGCAGGAACCATTTGTGAGGAAAATGCAATTTGCAGCAATTGAGAACCTTTTAAAACTATTTGTTCTTCCTCTCTGTGCCTCTCTTTCCCAAGCCCAACTCTCCAGCGGAGGGATCAATTCCCACTCAGGAAAGTTACACTAAGAAACCAAGATCAAAACTAATTGAAGATATCTGTTTTTAAAAGCTGATGATGACTTGTAAATAATATCATTAACAATAATAAAGATGAGAGGAATAGGTCCTACTGTGACTCACAGATTTAAAAAAAAAAAAGGAAGGAACATAGAATATCAGCATTGAATTAGAGATCAGAGATTTTTAAATTTTAGCATTAACTCTCTGAATAACCTTGTGCAGGTCTCATCATTCCTATTGCTTTCCATCTTCAATCTCTGCATAAACAATGGTGTTAGCCAATGCTTTCTAGAGTTTCTAATAATGCTAAGTTTCTATGGTCAGTTGATATAAGCTTTATTTTATTATTCTAATATATAATAAGGAAGTCAGCCTGCAGGCAAAAGGAGGAGTGGGTAAGGCGAGGGCAGAGAACTGTTAGTATTCCTGCTGAGATAGAATAAATAATGATCTTCTTTCTGTCAACAAAAGGCTTAAATCAGCAAACTAGGTAGGCAAGGTCAGTAAAGACTTACAAAGATTTGTCCTTGAGGTTAGCCAAAAGTTGATTCTAGTAAATGTAGTCATTGTCCACATGGATTATTCAATTTCCAACCAGTTAGCCCTACCATGCATCAGAATTGTTTTTGTGACGATGGTAAAATAAAGTAATAAACACAATATATACTATACAAGGAATCTAAATATTACAACTACTTAGTATCCTTGACATGTTTGAAACTTGTCAGCACTAAACACAAAGATGCAACTAATGGATCTTGTCAGGAGAGCAAGTTTTGATGGAAGAGTAGGGAATAACAGTGACAAGTAACTTGGGGACCTACCAGGTAAAGTTTCAGATTCTACTAGTAGATGATAATCTATATGTTAAGGTTATTCCTGTCACCACTGCAGAAGTCCCTTACTGAAATAGTCATAACTTCCCAGTATACCAATGAAATAGATGAGGTTTAGAGCCTTGTTTTGCACTATATCTCCCTTCTTTCAACCACTCTTTTTAAAACTCCTCTTCCTTGTGTACTATTAACTCAGGTCTACAAAAGATGGATGCTCACTAATCTGATAAATCAATCAAGTGGGTTAATGACCATTTAAGGCCTAATAGGAACATGAAAATTAATTAAGGCATATTGTCTTTGTGCTTTAAAATGTTGGCTCTGGAATAAAACAAATATGGTTTCTGACTGCAGCTCTACCACCTTTTTTTTTTTTTTTTTTTTTTTTTTTTTGCTTTTTTGCTTTTTAGGGCTGCAGATGTGGCATATGGAGGTTCCCAGGCTAGGGGTTGAATCAGGAGCTATGGGTGCTGGCCACAGCCACAGCCACTCAGGATCCAAGCCTCGTCTGTGACTTACACCATAGCTCATGGCAATGCCAGATCCTTACAGAACGTGTATCCTTATGGATCCTAGTCTGGTTTGTTACTGCTGAGTCACAACAGGAACTCCAGCAGCCACTTTTATAATCTGTGCAACCTTGAACAAATCATTTAATCCCTCTGTGCCTCAGTTTCCCTATTCTGAGCAACTGGATAGTACTTACTTCACAGAGTTTTGTGTTACCTGACATAAAGCATCAAATGGAATATCTAATACAGAGAAGTTGTTCAGTATCTTTCTCTATCCCTCTCTTCCTCATTTCCACTTTTTTGCCAAAACAATCCACTGTTCTAGTTCTCAGTGGTCTTCTGTTTTGATTCCACCCATGCGTTAACCAGTGATCATGATAAAGGAAACAAAAGCTCAATATGTTGGCACCAAATAGGTCCTGGGAGGCTATTAACCAGGACACTGCATGGCTTCATCTCTTCCCCAGAGATTCTGTCAGCTTTTGATGCCTTCAATTTATCCAGAATAGGTAGCAATTCAACATTTCCTGGTTTGTGGAACACCTTCCCAAAGGCATTTAGTGAAGCTAATCAACATATAAGGAACTGCAATAATAAGGGACAGTAAAGGAAGGACCTTGAGCTTAGAGTAAAGTCATTCCAGGACAAACCCATTGTTATTGTAGTGTCCAGGAAATATCAATGCTGTCTTCCTCAGAGTGATAATAGCACATCCACTTTTTTCAAATATTGCACAGGGGCCTTCATTCTCTGAGTATCTACTCCAGACATTTTCAAACTCATCCAAATCTTTGGACACTAATACATCTAGAGGGCAGAGAACAGAAAGGGTCAACATTAGCTTAGAAACACCTTTGCTCATTAGGTCATTACTAGGACAGCTAGTTGAATCCTCCAGGGTTTAAATCACAGAAGAGCAAATTATAACTTTTGGACAGTAGCTGAGGAGCTGGCTGTGGCCATTACCTTTCTTACTCTGGACAGTCAGGCACTCACAATCATCAGTGTGCCCAGGTGCTACCTGAGGGGAGGTCCGTTCCAATGGCAGCATGGGGGAAATGTACAAGATTTTTGATGACTGCTTATTAAAAACACACAACAGAATCATCCCAGGGCATAAAGTTGACCTTATGGTCTTTAGAGAATGACTTTGCAGATAAATCTCATGCCTTGATACAATTCATGTGACATCAGGCCTCTTCTGAGTGCCACAATTGTTAAGACACTAGAAAGTTAGGTGCCAGGAGTTCCTGTCGTGGCACAGTAGTTAATGAATCCTACTAGGAACCATGAGGTTGCGGGTTTGATCCCTGGCCTTGCTCGGTGGGTTAAGGATGCGGCGTTGCCATGAGCTGTGGTGTAGGTTGCAGACACAGCTTGGATCCCACGTTGCTGTGGCTCTGGCATAAGCTGGCAGCTACAGCTCCGATTAGACCCCTAGCCTGGGAACCTCCATATGCCTCAGGAAGTGGACCTAGAAAAGGCAAAAAGACAACAACAACAAAAAAAACAGAAAGTTAGGTGCCAAATAATGCCCTATAAGGACCTTTCTTGATAACAAGGAAGACCACATGTAAGGTTGGGCTGACACAATCTTACTGCACTAATTTGAATAATATGGAGAAGACTACTGTTCATTAGTGTAAGTATAAATTCCATATTTATAAATGTAAAGACCCCTAGAGCATATTCAATGACTCAGGAGTTCATAAGCAAATAAATCATTCCATGGATTTTTTTTTTTTTTTTTTTTGTCTTTTGTCTTTTTGTTGTTGTTGCTATTTCTTGGGCCGCTCCCGCAGCATATGGAGGTTCCCAGGCTAGGGGTTGAATCGGAGCTGTAGCCACCGGCCTACGCCAGAGCCACAGCAACGCGGGATCCAAGCTGCGTCTGCAACCTACACCACAGCTCAAAGCAACGCCGGATCATTAACCCACTGAGCAAGGGCAGGGACCGAACCCGCAACCTCATGGTTCCTAGTCAGATTTGTTAACCACTGCGCCACGACGGGAACTCCCCATGGATATTTTTAATGCAGAAATAAATATTTAAATTAACTACTAAGGGCCACATAGTTAAGCCAGTAAGTGCTATAGGTATGGCCCAATCCTGAAGCAGCTGAAGTGAGCTTTATTGCAACAGTAGGACTTGAGTCAGGTCATAAGGAAAGGGCAAGGATTTAGAAAAGCAAAGAGGAGAGGTGATAATTTTGCAAGTGTGTCAGTTTGTGCCTTTAAGGTCAAGGAAAAAAGGCTCAATCATATTCAGTGAGAAGAGAAGTAATCGTACAGTGTAAGCCTACTTAGGGAAGTTGGAAATACACAAAATGGTCTCGGCAGTTTCACAGCCTTGTGTGAACCTTAAATATCTTTTAGGATGTGCAGTTTTAGTCATTGAATAGCAACTCTAAAAAAATATAAGTAACTGGACAAGTAGGCATCTATTACTTTCAACTCAAATCATGATTTTTACATCTTCAACTATTTTCACCATGTCTCTGTTTTTCTCTCTACTTGCATCCTTCTATCTTCCTGCTCTCCTACAAATGAGTCGATAGTCTCTCTGTCAACAGTCTCTCTGCTTGTTTGTAGCTTTTGGTTATTCTAATATCCTGTGTGTCTCTAGCTGTTTGCCCATTCTACCGTCTACTGATATACTCCATGTGTTTTCCATACATGTGCCACAGCACAGAGAAACTAAACGGACTACACTGTCACTATTGAGTTTAAAGCACCATTTTAAAAGAGCTCTTCTGCTAAGCCACTGACCTGTCTGGATGACCGAGTTTGGGGAAGGCCCAGTTATGGCTGGGATGATAGGGTATTTTGGCATAAAACATGGTGGTGATCCATGGTGAAGTTCTCAGAAGGAGCCATATGAATAATTGCTCTCTGGCAGTAGTATATCTGGTCCCATCTTTCATAGTCTTTCTACCAAGCTGGAGATAAAAAGGTGACAATTTACACATGTTTGAGAAATAATGAGTACATCCTTGTATCAATTTGCTAGGGCTGCCATAAAATACCACAGACTGGGTGGCTTAAACAACAGATAGTTATTAGTTATTCTCCCACATTTCTAGAGTCTGTAAGTCCAAGATCATGGTGTCAGCGGGTTTGGTTTCTCCTGAGCTCCTCTCCTTGGCTTGCAGATGGCCACCTTCTCTTGGTGTCCTCACATGGTCTTTCCTCTATGTGTGCACATCCCTGGTTTTTCTCCATGTGTTCAAATCTCCTCTCCTTAGAATAACAGTCAGATTGGATTAATACTCACCCAAACAGCCTCATGTGAACTTAGCTCCCTAGTTAAACGTACTCTCTTCAAATATAGTCATATTCTGAAGTACTGGAGATTAGGTCTTCGCCATATGAATATAGCATAACTCAGTCCATAACAATCAGCATGACTGAAGTGGAGGTGAGGGAACGGGGGAAGAAAACAAGGTTTGTTAAGCATCTGCTGTAGGAGGTACTTCTATAGTACCTAGGTGCTTCTGTAAAGGTTTTCCCATTTAATTCTCAAAAGAACTCCCATGAGATTGGCACTTATTATTTGAATTTTACAGAAGAGGAAACTGAAGACTAAATAGCTTAAGATTATACAGTAATTGAGTTGAAATTCAATGTCAAGTGTAAATTACTCCCAAGCCAGTATTCTTGCCGCTACACACCTGCCACCACCTCCCAGGGCTACTTAGATACATTTGGAAATGTAAGAATTAACTATAGACTGCCATTTATTGCATTATATATTCTGTATATTGAGATTCAGAAAGGCTCTAAATTTCAGTGCAAGGAGTATGATGGAGAATCATTGAGGTATTTGAACTGAGAGGAGAAAATACTGGAATGGAAAGTGATGTTGTAGGGACACTAGTAAGAGCTAATTTTTATTGAGTGCTTATTATGTGTCAGGCATTGTAATAAGCACTTTACATGAATTAACTTATTGATTCATCCCAACAACCGTATGAGATAGATATTATTATTATCTCGATTTTATTACAGAGGTAGAAATTGAGACAGAAAGGTTAAGTAACATGCCAGTTTGTAGTGACAGAGCTGGGATTTGAACACAAGCAATCTGGCTCAGAAATTAATCTGACCTGTCACGTGAAGAATGAAAGATAGGAAAAAGAGATTGTACATTGGAAATCCAACGTGGAGGTTACTGTAAAGTCTCAGTTCAAGATGATTAGGGGTGGATCAGAGTGATAGAGGTGGAAAAGAAGGGAAGGAGTCAATTTGAGAAACACTGGCAAAGGATCTGTGTCTCTCAGTATTAGGAACAAGATATCTGTAGGGCAGGAGAAAGACAGTGCTACTGGTCTTGCCAGTTCTCTCTAAAAGCTACCCCTAGGTTTCCTGCCTCTTCATCCATGACTAAAACAGAATGATAAAAAGAAATGAGAGTCCTGCAGGTATGTTTCTCTAAATCAATTGCCTAAACCCACATGACTTTTTCTTTCCAATCAAAAGGTAGTAATTTTCTAATCTCAAAGGAGAGAGGCACTTGCCCCCACCAGACAAGAGTCTAACTACCATCTACTGTATTTACTGGTGGTTTATACACAGTGGTTTCCTTAGCAACAAGGAAGTAACAACTTGGCTGTTTGGAGTCAAAATGAAATTTCTAAGATTTTAGAAATTATATTTTAAGGGATGAAATATCTCATACAGCATCATGCATTTTGTCTAATATTAATAAAGAAAAGCAAATGTACTTTTAAAAAGATATTGAAAATATTGAAAGCAGTTTTGATGAACGTTGACAACCTCTAGCCTAATCGAAATGCACACATTTCACAAAATTATAGAGGGTTCATTGAAAAAGAATTTAAAAACTAGATTGTTAACTGTCTTCAAAATAGTTCATCTTGTCATAGAAAAATATACACTTATTTTTTTCTCACATCATATTTCATCATATTCATTCATTTGAAAATAAAAGTGAAAAGAGAAGGAAACAAATGTTTGGTGTGTCCCCTATTTAGGTACTTTCATATACATGATCTCTTTTTAGTCTAAAAATTGCTTTCATACCATACATTTAACCCAATCATTTTGTTTCCTGACCCCAAGAAATATACTTCCTTTTTTTTTTTCTTTTGTCTTTTTTTTGTCTCTTCTTAGGCCGCTTCTGCGGCATATGGAGGTTCCCAGGCTAGGGGTCAAATTGGAGCTGTAGCCACCGGCCTACGCCAGAGCCACAGCAACTCGGGATCTGAGCCACGTCTGCAACCTACACAGCTCACGGCCACACCGGATCCTTAACCCACTGAGCAAGGCCAGGGATCGAACCCGCAACCTCATGGTTCCTCGTCGGATGCGTTAACCACTGAGCCACCACGGGAACTCCGAAAGATACTTCCTAATGAACACAGTTTACTTTGGTAGAAAAAAGTGGGCGTCAAATATAGCCAGTCCATTGGGTGGCCACGTTTTGATTGGCATTCAAGGATGGAATCAGGTCTGCCAGTAGTTGGGGCAGTTGGGGCTCCAGTGACCTAATGGCCAAAATGGTCATTGCTGCGAGGCCAAGTCATATTGATTTCTAGCATAGACTGCAAGAATGTCAGAATAGCACAGAGTCAAACAGCTCTGCCAAATCCTGTTGCCATGCTGATGATACCCTAAGATAGAACAGATAGACAGCAAAGTGCCTTCAATATTCTAAGACCACTCCTGGAACCTGGGAGCTGTGATTGAAAGATGTAATGACTACGATACGTAGCAAGTTATTTCAGATGAGAATCCTCTTTGCCTACAAATTATCACATTTTTAAATTCAATGATCGTATGCAGAAAATCACAAACAGGACACACTTTATGAAATATATAAATTCCAAATGCTGGGAATCAGTGTTTACCTGGATACTGAGGGAGGCCTGAAGGCCAGCTGTGCTTTCTTTGATTATATATCTTCTTTATTTTCTTCAGAAGAAAGCTATTATCAGGATAATTCATTGCAAAGCACTATTACTTTAAAGAGAAAAACTTGGCTTTTCCCTCCCCAGGCCAAATTCAATAGGAATCATTGCCATCATCTTTTGTCTATGTGAAGCCCCTTGAGCAAGATCATCCATCCAAAAGCACAAGTGGCCCCTTGCTCAACTTTGCATTGCCCAATGTCCCAAGTCCCCCAATGAAATTGTAACTGGTCCCTCAGCACTTAATTTTACTCTCCAGTCCCTCACAATTCTTGTTTTCTCTTGCAAGGAAAATCATTGCTAGCAATAAATTTCAAAATGCTACCATGCATTTAAGAGGCAATGTTTTGCCAAAATGAAATCAAATTCTTTGGAGTCAGTTCTGGATTTCAGCCATTTTATTCACTGCATGAACTTAAGTAATGTAATCTGAGTCTCAGTTTCTTCACCTATGAAATGGGAAAAATACTGTATTACCTCATAGGTTGTTGTGAGGACTAAATGAGGCAATGAATACAGCATTTTGTGCAGGGCTAAGTGTTCAATCTAATGTTAGATGTTAAAATAATAACATTAATAAATTTGACCAGTAAAAAATATTTATTTTCCTTTCTATTTTACCCTCCATTATAGCAAAACTAAACCAATAATGAGAACCCATTACAGGTGTCCATATGTTCTCATGTTTCTCCAACTCACAGCAAGGCAGCCCCTTTCCTGAACCTTGGAAAGTGACTCGAAACTTATTTTGACTCAAGTCTTCATATTTGTACATGAGTATAATGCATGGCTCTAGAGTTAATCATTTAGATACATCAGGTTCAGTCTAGGGCATTAATACAGAGATACTAGATATAGCAAGCACAGGTTTCCCTGGTCATGAGTTCAGACGTGCTTTAAGAAGAAATATCCTCCTCTGAGCCATCATTCTGCCTAATGCAAAAAATTTAAGCCAGGTAAGATCAATAATTTCTCAGTCAATTCGAGTCCTCGGTCATTCATGATTTTTCCTTTTGGTCCACCCCTTCCTCAGGATCAATGATCAGATCTGGGTCTGTTTGGGAGTGGGGAGGCAACTAAAGGGAAGGCCACTGTGTTGGATCACTTCCTTACTGCTCCAGGTGTAACTCATCCCATCTGTTCCTGGGTACACATGTTGCATAATGTTCCCTTAAATTCTGTATCAGTTGGCATTTGCTGTTTAAAAGCTACCTCAAAACTTAGTGGCTTAAAATAAAAACCATTTATGTAGCTCACAACTTTGTGGGTAAGCAATTTGGCTGGACTCAGCTGGACTCATTCATGCATCTATAGTTGGCTGGCAGTCAAGGACCTCATTCACCATGTCTAGAGATTGGCTGTCTGGCAGATGGGATGAGAGAATAACTGGACCACATGTCTTTCATAATCCAACAGGCCGATCAGGAGTTCCAACAGAAACAAGAGAAGGCAAACCCCAATATGTAAGCACTCCTTCAAGTGTCTACTTGCCCTCACATTTTATGTGCCCTCATTGGCCAAGTCAAGCGACATGACAAGCCTAGAGTCAATGTGAAGGGTGCTATCACAGAGTATAGAAACGGTAAATAGCAGATAAGTTAGAAGTCATTACTGCATCAACCTATCACAAATGGAAATTGCTTTTTTATGGGTATTTAGTTCCCACTTAGCTCTCTTGTTCTGATAAGCCAGTAAGAAAGTATTACATATCCCAACCCACAGCAGCGACTTTTGAAATCATACACAGAATCCTCTCATCCTGGATAAAAGCATATCAGAAACACATTGATTCTCTTTCTCTCAGATAACTTCCCTGTTCAATTCATGGAACCATAGGACTTTTCCATATGGTCTCTCATGTCCCTGAAAGGTTCAGAAAACTCAGGGGTTGGGGCTTGGCAGGTGGTAAAAGTAGTGGCAACTTATCTTTGACTTTTTCTTGCCTAGCCTGCCACACAGAATAGCTCTACTGTAAGACTGCTGCAATGGACTGAAAGGAAATGGATTGCTCAACCAGGCTTCCCAGCTCACTGGTCCCCATCCAGCATGTAAAGCTTAAATCCTGCCTCCTTTGAGTTCCTCAAATTTTAAGTGAGATTTCCATCATGTTTTACCACTCTGCTATTTGACCCAATAGGATGGGGGAACAGAATACAAGGACCTCCAAATACTGTCTCGTTTTCTTCTTACCTCTCTGCTCTTACCATTCCCCACTTGAAAGGTCTTTTTTGCATGTGTGTGGTGCATGCCCCTGTGATGGGTATGAGGAGAGTATGAAAAGGCAGGAGAAAACCTGCTCAGATTTAAATTTGGATTCTTTCTATCTTCTTCTCAATTATACTTAAAACAGTAGCTTTTTTAGCTCAGGGGTTAAAAATTTACTACTTTCATTTTTGGAGCTTATCCTCATAACTATACCCATGAATTCTGAATCTTTATATATGGGAGCTGTTTATTCTGGATGCACAGATTCTGATCAGAGACTTAGTTCTTCTCTGACTTCTGCCACAACCAAATGCAGAGCCTCCACAGAGCTCGGGTGAGTCTCACAATGGCCTTGCATAACTTGATGGGGATGGGGGCAGTAAGCAGTAAGGGAAACACCTATGTTGAGGAGTCAAAATGCAATGATTTACTAGGGAGAAAAAATGTAGAAGCATAATATCTTGAAGTATTAATAGATAGGTTTTCATTCTCTTTTTACTCCTCATTACCTCGTAACATTTCCCATTAAAATTAGACCTTGAGGCTGAGACTTACTACCTCGGGCAAGGGCCCAATGTATAAAACAAAGAGTCACATTCTTGGAGTTTACTTTGGAATTAGACCTCTGGAACCCTTGGCAGAGCTACTGTCTCAATAGATAAAGCTTTAGATTATAAAACCCAAGATTTTTGAGAGAAATAAAGCTTTTCAGTTTCAAAAAGTTTAAAGACATAGTGCAAAGACTTAGAGCACAAAGGTTATCTTATAAACAAGAGTGTTGGAAAGAATTCATGATGAAAGAAGAGCCTATTTTCCACATCCAAAATGAAGTTAAGTTAGATTAGCTTGCTTGGCTTTTCCAGCTTTTAAGCAACCAATTTGGGGGCTCATAGCCTCTTCTGCCATCTTCCAGCAGCATAGCACCTTCAACTCTCTCCTCTTTACTCCTTCCATCATCACATCCCTTTTTTTTTTGACTCAGACTCTCCAGTTTCCTCTTTCCCTTTTAAGAATCCTTCTGATTATGTTGGGCCCACCTACATAATCCAGGATAATCACCCCAATTCAAGATCCTTAACTTAACCACAGCAGCAAAGTCTCTTTTGCCATTTAAGGTAACATTTACAGGTTTCAGGGAATAGGGTATAGGTATTTCTAAGGTAACTATTTCTAATCATTATTCTAGCTTAGCTCACAGGATAATCTGAGCTATGACCCAAGCCAGTAAGTATCACCCTTGTATAAATCACTTTTGGTAAGGACCCAGAGAGCCAAATGCCTAGAAGCACAGTCTTCTACACAAGGCTAATGGTCAAGGCTGATCTTCGGCCATTATGCACTGGTATGGCCCTACCAGATGCTCACAGCCAGAATCTGTACCAATTGACTGATGCCTGTGCTGTATTAGTTGTTAAATATTTCAACTATCACCCCTGGTGACAATGACAACTTGAGAAGTGCCACCCTTATGGTGTGAGCAATTAGAGTGAATCCCTTGAGCAAGGCAGCCTACAGAGTTAAATGGGCTGAATAAGGCAGAGATTTAGATGATTAGCTGAGTGAAAGAAGGAAATAAAAATGAATATGTTTGCCATACATATGTCCTGGATACCATCCAAAATGGGCTAGTGTTTCCAGCAATCAAAAATTATGTTGTATATAACTCATGTCCTCCTCTCTGTGACTTCTAAAGATGTAAGGTGACAAAATGCCTGGACCCCAAGGGACATATTCATTCATTCAATCATTCAACCATCTTTATTAAGTGTCCACTCGATGTCAAGACTTATTCTAAGTGCTGGTGATGCAGCGGTGAATAGTACCAGATAGTCTGGCATGGTGCTCTCAAACTTCAGTGTGCATCAGAATTACTTAATAAAATATAGCTACCAGGGCTGTGCTAAAAAGACAGGCTCCTAAGCATCCCCCACCCTCAGCCCCATGAGAATCTTTTTCAGAGAGTTTGGGGCAACTCAGGAATTTTCATATTATAGACAGTTGGAAGTGGGAATGTTCTGGTGAAAAGGGCTCACTTACAGAGAGGAACTCATCATAATGGTAATAGCATAAAAGAATCCTCAAGGGTAATCACCATAGGTCTTCATTTCTCCTGACCCATCTTGTGAGTTGGATCACACAAATACAATGACACTCAGTTTATACAGATGCTAACATGTCTACCATCCACCCCCACTTGGAATTCCCATATAGTCATTTGTTAATTTGATCAACACCACAAATCTTGTATCATTATCTATTGCTTTCATTGGCTCCTAGAGTAATCTAGATCAGAAATGTGAGTAGTCTCTTGATTAGAAGATTCTCTTCATGGTTGTACTTAGAAGGCAGACTGATCATTTTTGCTTTCAACTATTATATAAAAGACAGACTGTGCTTTATTGTGCTAGAGGTCTTACTTGTGTTGATAGCTAAGACACTCAGCAAGTTTGACATTTCTAGGTAAAACATGTTCCACTGACAGATTCTTCTCAGGGAAATTGGTCCCCACACAATCCTTATAAAGTTGACAATGAAATTCATGATTTCACCTTCCTAGCTACTGTAGTTGTTCAGAGATGGACTCCTAACAACCATAGATTTATAACTGACCTATGACATGGCCTGGCATAAAGAGATTAGCCCTGAAAGAGCTGAACTAAGCCAATAATTTCCTTTATTCTAGGTTTTTTTTTTAAAGTCATAGCGGGAGATTGCAAGTTAGCTATAAGAACTGAGCTTAAAAGATATTAGCAAGGAAAATCTAGATTTTATGCAGCATAAGGCTTAAACCATTAGGGTGGGGCAGAAGAACATGAAGAAAAAGAACATGAAAATAGGCTCAGAGCCTCGGAAGGACTCGTGCAAGTGAGTAGCCAGAAGCTTAAGCTCTTTTTTTTTTTTTTTGTCTTTTTGTCTTTTTTAGGGTCACACCCATGGCACATGGAGATTCCCAGTCTAGGGGTCCAATAGGAGCTGTAGCTGCCCGCCCATGCCACAGCCACAGCAATGCAGGATCCGAGCCTCATCTGTGAACTACATCACAGCTCAAGGCAACTCCGGTTCCCCAACCCATTGAGCGAGGCCAGGGATCGAACCTGCAACCCCATGGTTACCAGTCGGGTTCACAAACCACTGAGCCACGACAGGAACTCCAGAAGCTTAAGCTCTTTAAGTAGTGGTGTACTAGGGTCAATCCATACATTTGTAAAAGACCAGTGTTAAATTTTCTGAACTTTTGCAAGCTTGTTGATGTCAAGTTGGTAGCTTGAAATCAGCCATGGGGAGAATATTAAAATTTTATAAATTGACAAATGTGACAAACTAGGACATTTTCCCTCTCCTCCACTGCATGAGCTAGTTATTAGACATTTACCAGTACATCACTGCATTAGCTTTCTGATAGGAAATCCACCTATAGTGAAATTTGGTTGGTGGGTTCCAAAGTCATTAAAAACCATGTGTAAGATGAGTAAGCAGAAAATGCCAGAAGAGAGGAGAAAGTAGAGAAAATTCACAGAGAGATGCACAGAAACAATGAGAGAAAATCCATCCCTGAGAAAAAAATCCTCCTTTCTGGATGGTAATGTAGCTACCAGTTTCACTGAGGCCTGGCTACATTTCATTTTCTTTATCTGGATTTGAGCAACACATTTCTTTATCCCTTAAATAACCCCCCTTTACTTGAATTAGCAATCAAAAGAGCTTTAACCCACAATATTAATGAGACTAAAAAAAACCAAAGATTATTTATAAAATTGGCTCTTCAATCACAGACTAGAGATGTTACCCAGGCCCAAAAGTCTTACAAATATATTTCACTGGATGGGGAAATTATAGATGACTCATAGAAAATCCAACTATTTTTAATATGTGAAGTTTGAGATGCCTATTAGATATTAAGGTGGAGATTTCAAGTTAACAGTTAAAAATATTGAGTTTAGAGAAGTCAGGGTTGGAGATACAAATTTGGGGGTCGTTGGAGACACAGATTTTGGGGTCACTGGCATATAGGCAGTACTGAAAATCATAGGACTAGGTAAAAGCACTTAGAGAAAGAGAGCAAGAGCATAGACAAGAAAAGGTGGGCCAGGACTGAGTCCTGGGGCATTTCTACATTTAGAAATAGGGCAGAGGAAAGGAGCCAGCAAAACAGATTAAGAATGAACAGCCACATAATGAACAGTTATGAAGAAAATATGGTGTCCTAGAAACCAAAAAAAGAAGTGGTTTCAAGAATAAGGTAGTGGTCAATTATGTCAGATGTTTATGAGAGGTCTATTAAGATGAGGGTTAAAAAATGGACACTGGATTTGGAAACAGAAAAGTCATTACAGTATTCAAGTCAGAAGCTCACTGTAGGTTGAAGAAAGAGAATGGGTCATGAGGAAATTGAGACAACTATGAACAAATCCTTTAAAGAAAGTTTTGTGATGAAGGGGATCAGGAAAATGGGGTGGCAACAGTAAGAAGAGGTATGAAATCAAGGGAAATACAGGAACATGTCTATGTAGATAGAGGGAACATTCCACAATAAAAGGAGAATTGACAAAGCTAAACAGAGAGAAGATAATGTCAGGTGAAAAGTCCTTGAGAAGTCAAGAGCCCATCAGATATAGAGCATAAGTGGAGGGGTTGTCTTTGATACAAACAAAGTATATACAATTTGATAGATTTAATAGGAGAAAGGTGAGGGAACTCCTATATAAAAACATGGTTTTTGATGGGGGTGGAGTGTTTCAAAAGTTTCAGCAGAAGAAAATGTACGAAATGACTGTTTCAAGAAGCAGAAAGGCAAATGTGCAAAGATAGTACAATGGAATGCCCAGGCAGTTGTTAAGTTTGAAATTTAAGGACATGAATTTAAAATGAAACCCGTTAGCATATAGATTAGTCTCTGTTGAGGCTATAACAAATTACCACAAACTTAAAACAAATTATCTCAGCCCTGTAAGTCAGAAGTCCAACGTGGGACTTACTGGGTTAAACTCAAGATATCAGCAGGCTGCCTTACTTTCTGAAGGCTCTAGGATAGAATCAATTTCCTTACCTTTTCCAGCATTCCCTGAGCCACACACTTTCCTTGGTTCTAGCTCGCTTCCTCCATCTTCAAATCGAGCAACGGCGGGAGTCCCTCTTATGTTGCAGCTCCCCTATCCTTCTTCCATTGTTGCTTCTCTCCAATCACAGCTGAGAAAAGTTCCCTATATTTAAGGACTCATGAAATTAGATTGGGCCCACCTGGATGATCCAGGTTACATTCTCCACTAAGGATCTGTAACCTTAATCGCGTCTGCAAAGCCCTTTTGCCATGTAAGGTAATATTCACAGGTTACTTGGATTAGGGGATGGATATCTTTAAGGGGCCATTTTTCTGCCAAGCACAGAATGATTGTATATTTTCCCCAGTAGTGTCTGGGTGCTTATGTGCAACCCTGGAATAGGCAGAAAGAAGGATATTAACAGGGTGTGGGTTTTGCAAGCAAAGGATAACTGAGAGAGCAAGATGGGTAAGAGTTGAAGAGGTGTGCAAGGAAACGATTCTAATGGTAATTAAAATCAAGATTTGAGGAGTGGTTCAGTTTTTGGTAAGGACAGTTCAAGGATATGCCCCTGAGATTGGGTTGATCAGGCAAGATTAAAAAAAAAAAAGTCATTGGAGATGAGAAAGTCAAGGAACTGAAGAGCCAGAGGATTAGATGACGCTTCCAAGTGAATGTTGAGGTTACTAAGAATGTCATTAGCAGTAAGGAGGGAGAGGAAGGGATTTCCTGTTCCTCTTCCCATTCCTCTTCCCATACCACTAGTATAGTGGTAAAGAACTTTACTAGTATCCATGAGGATGCGGGTTTGATCCCTGGCCTCACTCAGTGCGTTAAGGATATGGTGTTGCCATGAGCTGCAGTGTAGGTCACAGACACGACTCAGATCCCGTGTGACTGTGGATGTGGCATAGGTGGCAGCCACAGCTCCCATTCAAACCCTAGCCTGGGAACTTTTCATATGCCACAGGTGTGGCCCTAAAACACTAAGTAAATAAGGAGGGAGAGGAAGAAAATTGGTCAAGTACTAAAATATTTATGAATTGAAAGGAAGTGACTGGTTTTAAGGATCACAAGGAGGGTAGCAGTGGATTAGGATGGCATGACATAGAATCTGGGATGTCTAAAAGAAAAAGAAGAAATGGAAGCAAAGAGGATACCTACCCCACCTCTACTGACAAGTCCTATAAACAATAAGGAGTTCCTAGCAGCGAAGAGGTATGAAATGAGCCTACCACCTAAAACCTAACATTTAGTATAGCTGGGATGAGCGGGAAGAACCTATATATGAGAACTGCAGCCAAGTCCAGCCTCAGTCTCAATATTCAGGCAAATTCTATTTGCTTAAGCTTCAACTCCAGGCTTGGACAAGGCCAAATAGCCAACTACATACTTCAACATTATATTTAGCAACCTTGAACTTGTGTGAGGGCATTAACCATGAGTCCATGAAGTTACCATCACCTCTAATTGTCACACCAGTATTAGCAATAGAAACAAATCACACTATTTGGATTTACTGTGAATATCTGAATATTCACTTGTAAAATAGGTGAGCATTCCTGTTTTTTTAAATTTTTTATTATACTTGATTTACAACATTCTGTCAATTACTGCTATATAGTAAAGTGACTCAGTTATACATATATATACATTCATTTTCTCATATCTTCCATCATGTTCCATCACAAATGATTGGATATAGTTCCCTGTGCTATACAGCAGGATCTTATTACTTATCCACTCCAAATGCAATGGTTTGCATCTACTAACCCCAAACTTCAAGTCCAACCTACTCCATTCCACTCTCTCTCCCCCCACCTTGGCAGCCATGAGTCTGTTCTCTATGTCCATGAGTTTGTCTCTGTTCTGTAGATAGGTTCATTCGTGCTATATATTAGATTCCAGATATGTGATATCATACAATATTTGTCTCTCTCTTTCTGACTTACTTCACTGAGTATGAGACCCTCTAGTTGCATTCATGTTGCTGCAAGTGGCATTATTTTGTTCTTTTTATGGCTGAGTAGTATTCCATTGTATATATATACCACATCTTCTTGATACATTCATCTGTTGATGGACATTTAGATTGCTTCCATGTCTTGGCTATTGTGAATTGTGCTTCAATGAACATATGGCTGCATATGTCTTTTTTTTTTTTTGTCTTTTTGTCTTTTTGTCTTTATAGGGCCACATCCTAGAAAGGATGTTCCCAGGCTAGGGGTCCAGTCCGAGCTACAGCCACCAGCCAATGCCAGAGCCACAGCTAGGATCCAAGCTGTGTCTGCAACCTACACCACAGCTCACAGCAACGCTGGATCCTTAACACACTGAGCAAGTCCATGGATCAAACCCACAACCTCATGGTTCCTACTCAGATTCATTTCTGCTGCGCCAAGGCAGGAACTCCACATGTGTCTTTTTGAATGAAAGTTTTTTCTGGATATATGCCCAGGAGGAGGATGGCTGGGTCATACAGTAGTTCTATATTTAGTTTTCTAAAGTACCTCCATATTGTATTCCATAGTGGTTGTACCAATTTACATGCCCACCACCAGTGTAGGAGAGCATTCTTGTTGAAACCTGTAGTAAAACTCACCTGGGCTTTATATTTTGAAATTCTCATCAGCTAGTTGAAATGTAAATATATGCACTTTATATATTGAAATTCTCATCAGCTAGTTGAAATGTAAATATGTGTTATATGTTATGACATATAAAATGTTATAACAATTTGTGAAGATTGTGGAAACTGTTCTTACATACAAAAGCAATTATTAAAGACTTCCAAATGGTTAAATCAATTGGGAAATTTGACATTAAAATAATGCTTTAAAATAATGCTTTAGTCAGATAAATTTAAGAAGAATACTATATATTTTTGAGCCACCAAATGTTTATAGATATTTATAAAGGCAAATAATAATATAATAATTAAAAATACTTATAAAGCTGAGTAATATTTTATTATAATTTTAATATTTATAAGAGTATTTTATATACTAGCTAAATAAAATAACATTTAAAACCTATCTTTGAGTTATAGTTATTTAATTCCATTTATTCTAAGAAAAGATCAGACACAAAAAGCCACATAATGCTTTAGCATAATGAATGACAAATGAAAACATAAGTCCATTTGAAAACTTATACTCAACTATATACAGTGGCATTATTCATCATAGCCCCAAAGCCATTTAACTTCCCTGAGCCAAAGTGGAACCAACCCAAAAGTACATTAAAAAATAAAAATATGGTATATCTATGCAATGGAATATTATTTGGCAATAAAAAGGAATGAAGTTCTGATACATATTATATCACATATGAACCTTAAAAATATTATGCTAAAGAAAAGAACAGACCGCAAAAGGTTGCATATTGCTTAATTCTTTTACATAAAATTTCCAGAATAGGCAAGTCCATAGAGACAGAAAATGGATTAATGGTTGCCAGAGGTTGAAGGTAGGGGGAAATTGAGAGTGAATGCCAATATTTAATATTTTGAAAACTATCAAACTGCTTTCCAAAGTGGTGACACAATTTTACATTTCCACAAGAAATACATGGGGGTCCCAATTTCCACTTCTCATACCATGCCTTTTGTTATGGCTAGCTACTGAGAATAAAAAGGATTTCATTACCTCTTCTGGAATATTCTACCAGCCTCCTCTTTTGGGGGCCAGGTCCAGTAGGTTCAGTGTCCACTAGGCCCTGTCCTACTTCCAAGTCCTAGCTTATTGCTGCCTACTTTTTCACAAGCTTCTACTGAGACCCTACCCATATGCTTCATGGCCAAACCTATATAACAATGATGTATTTTAGATGGTTTCATTATTCAGGTTATAATTCTATATAATTACTTTTTGGTAATTTATTATCAGCATTATTTATTCTTAAGTAGCGCTTTAAAGTTCATAAGACACATAGTTTCATTTATTTCTTACAACATGACAATAAGTACTATTATTCTCATTTTAGAGCTAAGGAAACTGAGGCTCAGAGAAGTTAAATGACTTGCCTAATGTCACAGAGAGCCAATTAGTGATAAAACTAGAACCCAAACTCTAACTCCAAATCGTATTCCATCCACTGACTATCTAATGCTGTTTCAAGTTCTCTAAAAGCTTTTTTTTTTTTTTTGGCCACACTGCAGCATGCAGAAGTTCCTGGGCCAGGGATCGAATCCATGCCATAACAATGACCATAGCCACAGTGGTGACAACATCAGGTCTTTAACTGCTAGGCCTCCAGGGAACTCCTCTCCAAAAGCCATAAAAGAGCTTTTCTAGCTTGTCTATGATGCAGCATTGTTTGGCTTCCCTGGCTATCATGAACCTCATTCAATTAACTGTTCTGAAATGATCAGTTTAGTCTATACATGGCAACAGACAATGGGACAAAAGCCTAAAAATGGTGTTAATTTTTATAATATCCAACTAATAATTGCTATATATTTCTTCATGATATTTCAGTTCTTAATCAGTTCTTTGGCTTAGTGTTTGTAATACTTACATTTACATCTGAATTGGTTCAAATTCAGACTCAGACTCCCCAAGTTCGGTATTCAGATTTTCATCAAATACTTTCATCTTCATCCTACTCTTAACCAAAATTTATTTGCCCATATGAGCAAATATGTTTCATTATTATCCTCCTTATGTGTCATGCTTGCTACCACCTCAACAGTTTTGCTCATGCTGTTTCCTCAACTGGAAATACCCTTCCTCTTTCCCCCCCACAATAGACTATCTACCTCCCCTTAATGCCTAATTCAAATCCCACCTTGTCCATAGAGTTTTCCCCTACAACTGCAGACCTCAGTGGCCTCTCTTTCCCTTGGATAGGAAATAAAGCAAATGTCAATGGGATTGAAATCCATCTGTTAGAAAATGATGTATTCCTAAGGAGTCCAAGTTTCAGTACTTTTACTACCTCTGATATTCCTGATAACTTTAATTAAGTCATCAAGATAATCTCTCTTTATCTCCTTCTGATGATAAAACTGAGAGTAATATAATCATTTACAGTGAAAAATTTATTTGAAACTAAACTAACCAAAACCCTTCATTAAATAGAATTCTTTTTTGCATACAACTTTTAAGATAATTAGGCAAAACAAAAAAAAGATAATTTTAATTTTTAATAACCTTCCAGGTTATTGGTCTTGGTAGATACTCAGGCTTATGTCCAACATCTGTTTCATCCATTCTTAGAGAGTGATCCCTGATTCTTGAGATGATGAGCCTGTGAATCTGTAAAAGTATGATGCTCACCAGATTCTACTTGCTGAGGCAGGAGAAGTAGACTCAAACTAAAAAATTTCCAAGAACATGAGGAAACCCAAAACAGGATTTCACTTCACCAAGGCAATCAAGACAGTTTAAAAGAAAGTGTAAGCTCCTCAAAGATATGGACCAAGTCTTAATCTTCTTTGTCTACCTTGACATACAGTAGAGTCTCAGTTTTCCAAATGGATTATTTCACTAGAAACTCCCTATCCAGAGCTTTTCAATAGATCAATTTGGATGTTTTATTTAAAATTTCTTCAGGAGTTCCCGTCGCAGCGCAGTGGTTGATGAATCCGACTAGGAACCATGAGGGTGCGGGTTTGATCCCTGCCCTTGCTCAGTGGGTTAACGATCCGGAGTTGCCGTGAGCTGTGGTGTAGGTCGCAGACGCAGCTCGGATCCCGCATTACTCTGGCTCTGGCGTAGGCCGGAGACTACAGCTCCGATTAGACCCCTAGCCTGGGAACCTCCATATGCCACGGGAGTGACCCAAGAAATGGCAAAAAGACAAAAAAAATAAAATAAATAAATAAAAAATAAAATTTCTTCAAAGGCTGAAAATGTCTACTGTAGATATTCAGTTTAACAGCTTAATTTACATCTATCTCAACTTTTTTTTTTGCAGTTTCTTCCTCTTGTCCTCTCTTTCTCATTCGCAGCCTTTTGTTTTCTTTTCCAGAGGCCTCCTGAGCATGGAACACTTTCAATAATGTTCCATTTCTCTACCTGCTTTTAAATCAACCATATGTGCCCCCATTAAGAAGCTCTGATGATTCTGGCTTCCCTCTTTAACAGAAGGGGTCCATTATAAAGAAGAATAGGGACCACACTCATATATCCAGGGCTCTCCTATAAATGGAGATCCTTTATCTTGGAATTTATTAGATGCAATATTATAAAATGGAATAGTGTGCGCCTTCTCCAAAATTTCACCAGGCAAAAGCCCCAGTTCGGAATGCCTTTACATTAATCAGTTTTCCCGGCAGCATAATGATGCTGGAAATTAGGAAAGCAATGGAGGATTCTTAGTCGGATTTAATAGGCTCAGGCACTTTGCTAACACACTGCAGTGGATCAATTGAAGTTAATTATTATACAAGATTAAACCCCAAGTAACTACAGTACATCAAACCAATGCAAAAAGCTCTGGCTCAGGAAGAAGGAAAAACGAACATGAATTCTGGAGGCGAGACTTCTATCCAGTTCTTAACTCACCGCATTTTGCATGTGAACATAATAGACTAATACAATAGGAAATACACCTTATTAAATTCTGAAAGTAAGATATAAACTTCACCTACTGTCTCTATGGGATACTTAACCCAGGAACCTAAAGGAATAGCTGTGCATTTTCTTAACTTCTCTGTTTATTTTTAGATAGTTGATTTGTCTTCTACAGCTTATCCAGATTTACATTTCCACCCACCAGGGACTCAACCTTTTATGATCATTGACCATTTCAATAAAAATAAGTACCTGAAAAAGCCACAGAAGCAAATAAATGGGATTTCACATTTATTCACTGCCTGAGTCTCTTCAAGGGATCATGGCTAAGCCTAGAATAGGTGTTTAATAAACAGCTCTTGATAAGTTGAAAGAGAGTTCTTTAGATTCTTTAAGGACTTAACAGGGAGAGACAAAGGAACATACTAAAAAGGAGAAAACAATAACAAATCACGTGCATGCTAATTTATGGTTGTTAAGTGACAGTTATGTACCTTTGGGGCAGGATATTTTTTAAATATCAATGATTTCTTCCTGAGAGTTCCTTTTTCTTCTTGCCCTTTCCCTCACTGAACAGCTAAACAATTCTGTGCTCATTTGCTTTGGTAGACAGCAGAAACAGCATAAAGCAGTGGGGAGCAAAAGACTTCTCATCTTGGAATTTGGGTTTCAAAATTCTAACAAAGAGCTTACAATGTAGACAAATAATAATTGTGAGAAAGCAAAAATTACCCCAACCACTCCCCAACAGACCAGGAAAAGCTTTCCTAAGATGAGAGAACTAAGAAAAGGTGGAGAGGAAACAATGAGAATATAGACATCAAATATTCCAAGAGGGGGGCTGAAATAAAAGCCACATAGGTTTTTTTTTTTTTGTTTCCAAGATATAGGGAATTCAGGCCCCATTTTCAGATAAAGCATTTGGGACACGATGAGATACACAGGGACAAATGGCTCTTAAACGTGTCTAGGCAAAAGGGAACTTAGCTTCACAGAGCTTTGCTATATCTCACCATGATGCAGGAAGAGCTGAGTGATTTCTATGAGCACAAGAGTGACATGGAAGTAGCAGGAAAGAGAAACAGTCAAGCTAATGGAGCCACGAAGATAAGAACATGAATAGTCTCTCCTGATAGTGTCTATAGACCATTGATGTAGACTCAGATGGGGCCAAGGCCATCTTGGCAGATAATACATTGGAAGATGATATTGAAGATACATATAACAGATCACCTCCCAATATCTTGGCACTATATGGGTTCCTCACCTACTCCTCAATAACTTAGACACTGGACAGGCATGGGCACCTGTATTTTTTAAAGTTCTACAAGTGATTCAAATGCACAGCAAAAAGTATTGGGAAAATACTGAATTAGAATACCATATTAGAATACCATTAGAATATCATTTTCCAGAAAGCTTCCGTTTGAGTACAAATGTGTTACTTATGAGAGGGTAACACATTAATACTTCATCAATCCTAACCTAAGTTTTATCTAATAGTAAATTTAAAAAACACAGGACTGCTGTATAGCACAGGGTAATATATCTAGTCACTTTTAATGGAACATGACGGAGGATAATGTAAGAAAAAGAATGTATACATATGTATGACTGGGTCACTTGCTGTACAGCAGAAATTGACAGAACATTGTAAATCAACTACAAGAAAAAAAAATTTTTTAAAACATAAAAGCACAGGAAATTAGAACAAAGGACACATGGATCTCATTTATGAATGACTATGTAAAAGCTATGCAAAATCCTAAATTAAATATTATTAGATAGAATCCTATATTATATTATTATTTTAAAAGAATAAACTGGAGTTCCTGTCGTGGCTCAGTGGTTAACGAATCCGACTAGGAACCCTGAGGTTGCGGGTTCGATCTCTGCCCTTGCTCAGTGGGTTAAGGATCCAGCATTGCCAAGAGCTGTGGTGTAGGTCGCAGAAGCAGGGTGGATCCTGCATTGCTGTGGCTCTGGCGTAGGCCAGCAGCTACAGCTCCAATTAGACCCCTAGCTTGGGAACCTCCATATGCCATGGGAGCGGTCCCAGACAAGGCAAAAAAAATAAATAAATAAATAAACAAACAAACAATCATAACTAAGTAAGGCTAACACCAGGAATAGAAGGACATTTCATATTCTTTGATCTAAAAACTATTTCTAGGACTCATACAGATACACAGACACAAGATGAGATCTAGGTAAGAAAAGTATTTATTCATTGCAGCATCACTTGTAACAGCAACAGACTGAAAATCATCTAAAGGTCTGTTAATGGGATACTGGTTGGTACTATAAGCTCAAATATGCATAGAATGTCTCTGGCAGAATACATATGAAACCAGCAATGGTGGTTTCCACTAGGGAGAGGAATTGGATAACTAAGAAACAGAGCTGGGAGGGATATTGCTGTATATATTTTGGGGCTTAAATACTACACATTACATAAAATCTGAAATAATCCATAAAATTATTATAATTTTAAAAATTCTATTGCATTAATTGATTCATTTAGCAAACATTTACTGACCTCTTATCTGAGGGTAGAGTAATAAACAATATATCTAGCAGAGGAAACTATCCGGTAAACAATTTGGAAAATAGCAGCCTGAGTGCTCAGGTGCCACCACCAAAACTTCTGATCCAGTTGTCCTGGGAGAGGGGAAGGAGGCAGATAGTATTTTTTCTACTGCCCCAAGGTGATTCTAATATCTAGTCATTTTTGAGGGCTACTAAGTTTAAATAAGTATGGTTTGAGGGTGAAGAAACTTAGAATCTTAATTGGATCTGAGAATGCCACATCTCCAGAGGACATAACAAGTGCATGATGTAATTTTTCAGAACAATAAAGGAGGGGTTGAGGAGGAAGCAAATATTAATTGACCAGTTCTTCTCATTTTCAGAGTAGTCCAAGGAAAATAATTCATTATGCTGACCCAGGCATCTCCAGAAGGCAATAGCTGCATTGCTCTCATTTTGCACTTTTCTACTTGCATCTAAAGAAGACTGAGAACAGAAGGGCCACATATACGTGCACACACATATGCCAGAGAGAGGTTCCATTTTTTTCTTTGACTTGCTATGGGACAATTGGAATAAAAATTCTTTATCTTCCAACACCTTCCAGTTCCATTATTGCCAGAGAGTTCCATAACAATGTGAAGTATATGTGTACTGAATGAACCCAATCATAAGCAAGCATTGAAAATTCACAGTCCAGCTAAGGAGACCCAGTAATCTGAGGAAACAACCAGATGAACAACCAGAATGCATGACCGTTATTGGGACACAATTAACTTTAAGAGAAAGAGGAAAACTTTAAATGAAAATAGTGAGAACCCCTAAATAGACATTAAGATGTGCAAAAAAAGGGGGAGTGAAAAAATATTTTTTTTCACAATTTAAAAATTCAGTAGTGAAAATGCCAAGTATAATAGCCAATGCTGAAAATTGGGAGATCAAACAAAAGACATATTTTAAATGTACAGAAAAGTACACTGAAATAGAATTTATTAATGAAAAGATATTGAAAGCAGGTCCAGAAAACTAATAACTAAACAATAGTTGTAGAGGAGGGAAAAAAATAGATGGAAATCAATAATCACAGAAACAATAAACTTCCCTAAAGTAGGAAAACTTTAGTTTTCAGATTAAAAGTGACCCCGGATCTCTTGAACCATTAACTAATAAAGAGGCACACCTAGAAATCCTACTGAAACTTCTAAGCTACAAAAAAGGAAAATGTTATAGATAGCCAGATAGATAAAAACAGGTTATTGATAACAAAGAGAATTAGGCTAGCATGAAATTTCTCTTCTTCAACACTGAAAGTTGGGGGACATTGAAAGTGTGTGTGTGTGTGTGTGTGTGTGTGTGTGTGTGTGCGTGTGTGAGAGAGAGAAAGGGAGAGGTGGAGGGGGATTTAACCAAAGTAATATTCACATACGAGAGTAAAAAAAAAATTTTGTGAACATGAGTGAGTTCAGAAACTATACCACTCATGTACTCGTTACAAGGAAATCACTCAAAGAAAGAATATTTCCAAATGAAAAATACAGCACATCAAAGAACACAAGGGAAGATGAAATCTATACAAAAGAGTGAAGGAGTTCCCACTGTGGTTCAGAGGGTTAAGGGCCTAATGTTATCTCTGTGAGGATGCAGGTTCAATCCCTGGCCTCACTCAGTAAGTTAAGGTTCTGGCATTGCCACAAGCTGTGGTGCAGGTTGAAGATGAAGCCATAAAAAAAAAGGCGGTAATCAGTACTTCTTGCAAGTATATAGTTAAAATCTAAATGAATAAAAATATTAACATAGACTATAATATAAACGTCCTTCTTAAAGTATTGAACTATAATTTACATTTTGTAAAGGAAAATATGGTCATATACTGGAAATAAACCATTATTTTAACAAAGGTCAGGATTTGGTAGAGAAGAGAGGAAGTAAGACATTTAAAGCTTTGTAAAGCTCTCATTTCAGTAAGAAATTTGAACATAGTAGTAAAACATTTTGAAGATTGACAAGCATAACTTATTCAATTTTGGAATTTTGATAAAGGATGTAGCTTTAAATACTACAAAACTGTATCACTAGAAAATAGAGAATTTATGAATTAATAGAAGACTAAAAGAATTTTTCACACTCTGAGAATCTATCACATATAGTAAGGAGTAAATGAGCAAATAAGAACAACTATAATAAGTAATAAAAACAAAATAAAAAAATAGGAAAAATAGAAGTATATCAGTTATCCCAACAAATGTGAATTGACTGAATTCCCCATAAAAAGACCAAAACTATCCCAGATTGAATTAAGAAATAAGTGGTGAAGATAAAGAAATAAGCAAAAATATACCCAGGCAAATATTAACAGAAAGAAAGCAAGAGTGGTGATATTTGATTCATTTCAGGAATTGAAAATCAAAGTGAAAAGTGTTAATTGGCACAAAAAAGGAGTAATTTATAATTGATTTATTAATTGAGTACCTACTACATGTCAGGCATTTTGGGGAGTACAAGGGAAAAACAATGACTAAACAGTAAAAGAACTGCTCTTATGGACTTGCATTATAGTACCAGAAGACAGGTATTAAACAAAAAAGTAAATAATCTGATATATTAGAATATGATAAATATGGAGAGAGAAAAAAAGCAGGAGAGAAGAGCAGGGAATGCTTCAGGTGGGGGTGGGAGAAGCCTAATTAGGTAACATTTGAGCAAAAACTTAAAGCTGTTGTAACGGAAAAAAAGATTCTAAGATATTAACATAACTAATATTTATGAACCAAATGATATAACAGCAAAAGCTCCCAGAATTAGAAAGACAAAGCAGTGTAACTATACATAGTAAGGAATGTTAATAGATGTCTTTCAGAATATGACAAAGCAAGAGGAAAAATGGAGGATGGGAGTCATTCAATCAAAATTTTCTGTCCCCTCCATGTAAAGTATGTCCACTTTGTCTTATGAAACATTTATAAAAAACAATAATGTACTTGACACAAAGGAACTTTAATATACGCAAAAGTTTTAAAAAGCCATATTACTTTTCTGAAGAAAACTCTAACTCAAGAAATGTATACACCCCAATATTCACAGCAGCACTATTTACAATAGCCAAGACATGGAAGCAACCTAAATGTCCATTGAAAGATGAATGGATACAACCCAAATGTCTATTGACAGACAATTGGATTAGGAAGAGGTATTATATATATACATAATAGAATACTACTCAGCCATAAAAAAGAACGAAATAATGCCATTTGCAGCAACAGGGTTGGAACTAGAGACTCTCATACTGAGTGAAGTAAGTCCGAAAGAGAACGACAAATACCATATGATATCACTTATATCTGGAATCTAATATACAGCACACATGAACCTTTCCACAGAAAAGAAAATCATGGACTTGGAGAATAGACTTGTGGTTGCCCCAGGGGGTCGGAAGGAAGTGGGAGGGATAGGGTGCTTGGAGTTAACGGATGCAAACTATTGCTTTTGGAATGGATTAACAATGAGATCCTGCTGTGTAGCACTGAGAACTATGTCTAGTCACTTATGATGGAGCATGATAATGTGTGAAAATAGAATGTGTACATGTATGTATAACTGGGTCACCATGCTGTACAGTAGAAAAAAAAATTGTATTGAGGAAATAACTATTAAAAAATACAGCAGAAATTGATAGAACATTGTAAATCAACTATAATAATTTTTTAATTTTAAAAATTTAAAACAACATGGGATGTGTATAAGATAGAAAACTCCCCAATTTATTTTATAAAGTTTTTAAGACTTAAATATAAAATGTTATAAACATACAAAAAATAAAAGTCATTCATCATAAAAGTGTAAAAATTCTAAATAAAGCAGCAAAAAATCTAGCAGTTTATGGAAAACATAAGGAAATCTAACAATATCATTTGTTTCAAAAAAGAGAAAATCCATACAATTATGCCAACAAATAACAATTAAAAGATATTAAAATCTTCAACCATTCCAGATAAAAACTCCAAAGAATGAATGAATAGATGTGATGTGGAGTTTGAGAGCAAAAACATTAGAACCTAACTACCTTGACTTCGAATCTCAGCTCCAGCAATTCCTAGCTGGAAATTACCTTTAAAGTGGGAATGATGATAGTTCCTTTATGAGTTAATATATATAAGACCAGTGTCTGCTCTTCAGAAAGGCAGTATGGTATAGGACCTGCCTGGAGTCATATCCAAGCTCACCACTGGGAGCTGTGTGACTTGGGAAAAATTTCTTAACCTCTCTGTACTTCCATTTTTCTTTTGTCTATAAAAAGAGATAATAGTAAACATACATCTGTAAAATAGGGATAATAATAACCCTACTTCTAATAAATCATGTTCATAGGATTATTATGAGAATTCACTTAAAACTAAAAATCTGACTGACACTGCTGGGAATTATTCTGACAACATGCAGCCTTCTGGGGTTGCCTCTCATGGGTCCAAGCTCTCTGATAACCTGTTCACAAATTCTAACCACTTTAGTAGGCCCCAAAGTATTATTTCGGCCTTTTCTGCTCAGCGAAACCACCGTTCCCTGCTTGGGTTCTGCCACCGTGGGAAATACCCAGGGAGAACTCCAGGGGAATGTTCCAAGTCATATACTTCCTCTCTCCCCCAAGGATTGCAGTCCTGCTTTAATTGCTGCCAAATGCCTGCGAATAGTTGTTGTACATATATTTGTCAAGTTTTTATAGTCATTTGTGGCAGGAGAGTAGCCTGATACCAGCTATTCTGTCAAGATCAGAACTTGAAGTCATGGCAGCATTTTTTTTTTTTTTTTAGTTGATAACACACTGTGCTGTTGAGTTTGGTAGGGAGGAATATGTATTCTCCAACATTGTGGGTGGAATCATAAATAAATAACAGCATTTTAAAATTATAATAACAAATAACATTTATTGAGTTCATGGTGTGTCTAAAAATTTCTATGCTGTTTATATACATCTATTATGTCATTTAATCCTCATAACAGCCATATGAACTAGGTACTTTGAATTACAGAAGAGGAAACTGAGTAAGGCAGAGGAGATTAATTAACTCATCCATGGTTATAAAGCTGGCAAGTGGTAAAGTCAAGATTTGAAACCTGGTACTTTCACTGTGGAGCTCATGCTCTCAACCACTGTACTATTCTGCCAACCTGGAAATATTTATTAAAAATAAAATGTACACAGCTTTTGATCCAGCAATCCCACTTTCGAAAATTTATCCATCAGACATAAAAACACTAGTATATCAAGCTATATGTGTAAGTTTATTACAGCATTCATAATACTTTTAAAAATATTGGAGGCAATCCAAATGTCCACTGATAAGAGAATGGTTGAATAAAATTATAGTGCATTTGTACATACTATAGAATACTATATGGCTATTAAATGAGATTAAGATATACACATATATATATAATCAAAGATGTACAGGACATATTAAAGATGAAAGGCAAATTACAGAATAATATGTATAGTGTGACTCATAAATGACTCACCTAATTTATATCTCCAACATAGACCTCTCAGCCTTGAACTTCAGACTTCCCACTCAACATTCCCTTTTAAAGACTCAAAAGCACTGTGAATGCTGTATGTCCAAAACTGAACTCAGAGTTTTCTATCTCCAAATCTAACTGCTTCCAGTGTCCCCTTTCCTAGTTAATGGCATTGTACATGCAGATATGAGTCAGAAGCCCAAGATTTATCTGTAACAACTCACTCTCTCTCATGTCATTTTCTCACCATGCACCTTTCCTACACTACACACATTTCCAACCACCACCAAGTTCTGTTGATTTTATAACCAAAATACATGTTCAAACTATTTTCATTGATCCATTACCACCACTCTACAGCAAATTACCAGCTTCTCTCATTTGGATTGCTACAATATTCTCACCTGATTAGTTTCTCTATATTAACTCTAACCCACCTTAATTCATCCTCTGCTCAGTATTTTGAAAGCAAAGAGAGTTGTCAATCTGGAAAGCTTTTGCCTTAATCGCTCTTGATCAGACAGCAACAATGCAATATTATCATAATCATAGCCTGAAGAATTCAATTGCCTTTTGTTATTAAAATAACAACAGCTTTGGTATCTGAGAAACATTTTGAGTCATAAATCCCTTCCCCCAATACATTGTTTCTGGTGCCACTGAGCACAGGAAATGTAACAATAAAATGCACTTTAAATTCTACCCAGAGATATCCTTTGCCTTGGAGGCAGGGAGGGTATTGAAAGAGTTTGTGTCTTGGGAGTTCCTCTAGCAACCATGCCCCATGTATTCTCTTGCCACTTTCGCTATCACAAGTATTACAGTAGAAAAAAAATCTCCTTGCATTCTATTCACCATGGGCAAGTTTATATCCTGAAAGACCCTAAGAAGCCAAAGGTCTCCTCCAACTAGCCCAGGCTTCTGACCTGGTTCCTACTTTTTTTTTGGCTTTTCAGGGCTGCACTTGTGTCATATGGAGGTTCCCAGGCTGGGGATCGAATCAGAGCTACAGCTGCCAGCCTACACCACAGCCACAGCAATGCCAGATCAGAGCCACGTCTTCGACCTATACCACAGCTCATGGCAACGCAGGATCCTTAACCCACTGAGCAAGGCCAGGGATCAAACCTGCGTCCTCATGGATACTAGTCAGATTCATTTCCACTGAGCCACGTCGGACAATCTGTGGTTCCTACTTCTTCATTCTTCCAACTTCTCCTGAGAAGGGAGCCAATACTCCTACTCAGCTCAGCTCCCTCTCCTGGATTTTCATCTATTGGCTAGGATTCTGCTGCAGAGACAGATCTCCCAAATGCACCTGCCTGCTTGCTGAGCTCAGAGACTTACCACCATATGTTGCACTCTGATTCCTAACACACTAATATAACATACACTCTGGTGTTGACTGTTGCCTGAATCCTGCTGAGATAGTTGTACCTCCAGGCCAAGCCCAGTTTCTGAATCCTGGGAAGTTTCTTCAAGTGATTGCCCTTTGCCAGTGGGTGGGTTTCATGCCAGGTCTCAGGACTTGCCAGTGGTTTCCAAGGGGGAAGCACTTTTCATGACGCTTTGAAATACTGATAAGCTCTGGGGAAGGGGAAAAGAGATAGGATGGCAACTACCACTTCTCAATTGATCTCTCAAGCTCTATAAAGCAGCCTTGATCAACGTTTAAGCAGCCTCTGACTTTCTCATTAAAATATTAATGCTAGTTCAATGTGTATAATATTATTTTGCATTTGTATGATTTTTCACTTCCTCCAAACATTTCTTTACACTGTCATTCTTTTTTTGCACCAGTTATTTTAGGCATCTTAGAAGATCAGTGGAGTAAGCATTAAGTGAATTATAAACCTCTTAAGGGAAAGGATTGCCATTTATATTATTTGAATCCTCCCTAATATCCAGTAGGGTGATTTTATACGAAGTAAGTAGTCAATATATAATTATAGGTTCCCCATTTTATAGATTTAGAAAGTAAGGCTGAGATGTGTGTTAAGGCTCGACATCCAGTTAGTTCCACTCTTCATTCCAGGGCCATTGCCCATTCCTTTAGACCAATAATTTTCAAATTGTCTTCCATGGAAATCTTGAATTGTGCAGGGAGCATGATGGGGAGGCCAAATAACACAACTGCTCAAATCAGAGCATCTTTACATTCATCCATTTTTCATATTGAGGTTTAGTGTCAGATTTTACCTGACTCATTTATTGTGCTACTATTTTTTTTTCTTAAGAATAAGCAGTTGGAGTTCCCGTCATGGCGCAGTGGGTAACGAATCCGACTGGGAACCATGAGGTTGTGAGTTCGATCCCTGGCCTTGCTCAGTGGGTTAAGGGTCCAGCGTTGCCGTGAGCTGTGGTGTAGGTCACAGATGCGGCTCAGATCTGGTGTTGCTGTGGCTGTGGTGTAGGCCAGCGGCTACAGCTATGATTGGACCCCTAGCCTGGGAACCTCCATATGCTGTGGGAGTGGCCCAAGAAATGGCAAAAAGACAGGAAAAAAAAAAAGAATAAGCAGTCATTTACCCATACTAACTTAAAAAGTCCTTTATGATGAAAAATAGTATCTGCTTCATGGTTAGAACTAAAGAAGAGGAAAGAAGTAGAAAATGACAATATTAGAATCAGAACCCATGTCCTCAGACCTTCAGGCAAGCACATCGCACAACTGCAGGTGGCACCATTCACACAGAAGGTAGTAGAACTGTCCTCAGGATAGGGACTCCATATGCCTAGAAAATCACTTATGAGAAATGTCTCTGTATGCCTGATAGACACTCAGAATGTACAATACTATTTTGTTTAGATAATACACAGTTAATAAAGCTTTTGGTGACGGTTTCAGATTGATTACTGCTACTATTTTGGAGTCCAAGCACCTAGCGTGTTTTGTTGCCTTAGTTACTATTAATCATTTTAAGCTCAGAAGGGAAAGAGAGAAAAGAAGGATGGTAGGGTGGGAGAGAGGGCCCCCCCGACCCCCGCTGTGCAGGAAGGAAGTACTGACATTGATGTGTCACTCCAAAAACAACTGCAGAAGACACAAATAGCAACTTGCAAAGTAAGAATGGACAAAAGGCATACAAAAATGCTCAGTCTCAGCATTAACCCATGAAAAACATAAAATCAATGTTACCCTTTGAGAAAATTAGCACACTTAAAAAATAGGATAATAGCCAGAATTGGTGAGATCTAGGGAAATGTACACTCTTACACATTACGTATAGGAGCAGAAATTTATAAACCTTTTCTGGAGGAAAATTTAACAGTAAGTTCCCAAAGTCTTCACATTTTTGCATATCTTTCATCAACTCTGCAACACCATATCTAGGAATTTATCCTGTAGAAAGAATCACAAATGAGAACAAAGATACATGTCAATTGGGCTTCACTGTAGCATAATTTGCCATAATGAAATATTGGAAACAGCTTACATAGCCAATAATAAGTCATTGATTAAATAAGTTACTATAAAATAAATTAGTGTGTGTGTGTGTGTATATATATATATATATATAGATAGATGCAGCTATTAAAAACATTGCATGAGAAGATTTAGTAGCATGAAGAATGTTCAAATATACTATTTTAAAAATATATTGAGCTTAAAAAGCTGGCTGAAAAATAATATGTAATATAATATGTATATATGTATGTATCATTAGGGCTATTCATAAATATTTTTCATACCCTCCTTTAAGGTACATAGAATGATTGTAGCTCCCAATCCCTTTGATATAAGGCATGGCCATCCAATACAACTGGACAAGTGAGATGAGAGTGGAACAGTTAAGGGTTAGTGATAAATTTGCCACATGCCCCTTTTTCCACCTTGGAAATCATGGAAGCACATGTTGAAAATGTCTTCTATTAGCCTTGTCTCTAAATAACTATGATGTGCAGAGGCTCTCTGCCTACATGTGTTGGATTTCAAAAGGTTTAGTGCATAAAGTCACAGATATTTTGGGTTGTTATCACAACATAGCTTAGTCCATTGTTGCTCATAGTGTGTGTGTGTGTGTGTGTGTGTGTGTGTGAGAGAGAGAGAGACAGAGACAGAGACAGAGACACAGAGAGAGAGAGAGGAATAAAGAGGGAAAAGGGAGGGGAGGAGGAAGGCTATACAGTTACAAATGAGTGATTTTCATTGTCATGTTTTTATATCTCTTCCAAATTTCTGACAATGAATATAGTCTGTCCCCTGGTATCTGCAGGGGACTAGTTTCAGGACAGCCCCCCTACCCCCTACCAAATTCATGGATGCTCATTTTATAGAAGTCCTTTATATAAAAGTCATAGTATTGCATATAACTTATACACTTTCTCCTGTATATTTGCAATCACCTTTAGATTATTTCTAACACCTAATATAATGTCAATGCTATGTAAATCATTGTAAATAAATGTAAATGCTATGTAAATAGTTGCTGGTGTGCAGCAAATTTCAAGTTTTGTTTTTGGAACTTTCTGAATTTTTTGGTAATATTTTTGATTCAAGATTGGAAGACTCTTCAGATGCAGAATCCACAGATATGGAGGGCCAATTGTATGTATTATTTTCATATTTCATATTAAGAAAAACAATTTTTAATGTATATAAAATTACTTCTTCATTTTCCTATCTATTTTGTCCCTTCAAAGACTTCTATACAATTCTCTTGAGCCCTTAAGAGAGAGGTTCCCTGTGTAGCCCTAGGGAAATCATATACCATCAACCCTCCTTATCCACAGATTCAACCAAGCAAAGATTGAAGATATTTGAAAAAAATTTCCAGGGAGTTCCCGTCGTGGCGCAGTGGTTAACGAATCCGACTAGGAACCATGAGGTTGCGGGTTCAATCCCTGCCCTTGCTCAGTGGGTTAACGATCCGGTGTTGCCGTGAGCTGTGGTGTAGGTTGCAGACGCGGCTTGGATCCCGCGTTGCTGTGGTTCTGGCGTAGGCTGGTGGCTACAGCTCCGATTCAACCCCTAGCCTGGGAACCTCCATATGCCGCGAGAGTGGCCCAAGAAAATGGCAAAAAGACAAAAAAGAAAAAAAAAGAAAAAAATTTCCAGAAAATTCCAAGAAGCAGAACTTGAATATGCCATGCAACTATTTGCAGAGCATTTTCATTTCATGTTAAACTATTTACATAGCATTTGCATTATATTAGGTATAATGAGTAATCCAGATATGATTTAAAGTATAAAGGAGGATGTGTGTAGGTTATGTGTAAATACTAAGCCATTTTATGTGGGTGATTTGAGCACCCTTGGACTTTAGTATCTATGGGGGACCTGGAATGATTGTGGTCTCTTTTGGTTTTCCTCTTAACCTCAACAGCTTCTACTTCACAATTTCCTTTGCAGACTCCTCTTTATCTCCCCACTGTTTCAACGTCCACCTTTAGGACATGGTACTAAACCCTCTTCCCTTCTCTTTTTACCCATTTTCCTTCATCTAATCCTCTGGATTTGAGTGCCATTTATACACAGCTGACTTCCAAATATGTATCTCTGACCTAGACCCTTCCTTTGAGATAAAGTCTCCTATGCAACTACCCACTTGACCATTCCACTGAGATATTTAACAAATGCCTCAAACTTAACATGTCTAAGCACAATTCTTGGACCAACACTCTCATTTCTGCAAAACCCTGTTCCTTGCCTAGACTTTCTCGTCTCAGCTGAAAAAAAGGACGACAAGGATGAGGAAGGAAGAGAAGGAGGTGGAGGAGGTGGTGGTGATGAAGGTAGAGGAGTCTTTCAAGGCAAAAGCCTAGGAAATATCTTTGCTACTCTTCCTGTTCCCTCCCACCCTAAACTAAGCCATTAGCTATGTCAGTTCTACCTATAAAATTTTCCTATCTACTTCTCTCCATCTACAGTTCTACCTCCCTATTCTAAGCTCCCACTATTGTTACCTGGACCAGATGAAAAATTTCTTAATTGATCTCCAAATTATACTCCTGTCTAACCCTCAAATCATTCTCTATATAGCAGCATGAGTGTCCTAAAATATAGGTCACGTCCAACACCTATTTAAAATCCTTCAGTGGCTTTCTTCTGCGCTTAGAACAAATCTTAAATCTATACCATGCTCTACAAAGTTGTAATTACACAACCCCTGACTTTCTCCCAAACTTTATTTCATGGAACTTTCTCCTCACTTGCTATATTTTAGTCATACCGGTCCTCTTTCTGGTCCTCGAAGATACCAAATTATTTCAATCTCAGGTACTTTGCACAGGCTCTTTCCTCTTCCTAAAAAGCCCTATCTCCCCCACTTCCTTTGACTGAATCTATCTCATCCTTCTTGTCTCAGTTAACACATCAGTCCATCAAATGGGACTTTGCTGACTACCCTATGAGGCAGAAAACGCTGACTGCCCTCCCAGCAACAACTCCCATCGATTTCATTCTTTGCCAGCACAATGGTTATTTTGTTCAAGGATATGGCTATCCCGTGGTCAGGGGAAATTGGTCCCTTCCTAGTCTGAAATGGTGGATCCTAACTGGTGTTAGATAATCATAATCATACCTTGCCCTTTTGTCAGTGACTGGTTTAGAGATGAGCACATGATCTGGATCTGACCAATGAGACATAAAGGAAAGTATGCTTTGAAAAGGTCCTTGCTAAGAAGCAAAGAGAAAGAGCAAGAGAGGGACAGAAAAAGAAAACAACAATCTCCTTTAACTAGTTGTTGTGTGTCTACATGTAATGCTTGCAACTGTGGAAGACATCTTAAAACCATGAATGAAGCATTACCCATGCGCTAAGAATGGTAGACTAGAAAGACGGAATGTGATGGGGTCTCTCATAATAATTACATTGAATGGTAATTATTCAATGTACAATTGAATAATTGACTCTGAATTCCCTACCTCCAAATTTCTTATTCAATGAACTGACAAATTTCATATTATTTGACCTAACTTCAGTTTGGTTTTCTGTTACCAGTAGTTAAAAGTTGGTCCTTAACTTTCTATTCTCTACTGAAGCAACCTATTGGTTTTCTTTTTTAAACAAATCAAAATGGGTTGTTACTATATTTGTTACTTGTTTGCTTTTTTGTTTGTTTAACTTCCATGAGAGCAGAGTCTATTGTGTTCCCTAGTGTCTCCCATACTATCTGGTGCATGATAGGTACTCAAGAAATATTTGCTAAATGAATAAACCAAATGTCACATCCATGGGGAGAACTATCTGATTTAATGTTTGGTGGGGCAGAGGATATATACAAACACTAAGAATTAAATTGCAATTGTCCTTTGAAGATGATTTCCCAAAGAATCCTAATGCCTGATGTTTTAAACTTTAGCTTCAAAAGGGAAGGTACTAAAATGGAGGGCTGGGAATTTTACCTCTAAGAATTCTTGTTCATCCTCCACTTAATCTATGTCTCATCATCCCAAGAAAAGAAATGACAAAAGATAATCATTTCCAAACCTCTACCACAATAAAGTGAGTTCATGTTTCTGCCTGGAGCAGATCAGGCACATAACTGGGATTATTTTACTTCTTCACTCTTTTATCAGTTTTGACCATTATGAAAAGCATTTTTATTGTCTTTTCACATAGTCAAGTAAATCTAAGATGATAGCACAATCCCATAGAGCATTTTATCTAGGAAATGGCAGAAGCCTTGTCCAGAGGCATTATAGCTTATCCAACTTTGAAAGCCCTGACCAAGGCAGGGCTTCATGTGGTATGAGTTGGGCCCTATTGAAAGATTGTATCTTCTAACCAAATTAACCCCAGTTTGCTAAATTTCCTGAATCCCCACAATTATCACTGCTTCATTGGACTAATAGAGCTGTGTCTATAGAAGTCCCCTATTTAAATGTGAGTATACTACCTAGATATGGTAATACATTAATTTTTCAGCATTCATTTTTGAACAGAGGTCAAAGTCCTGAGGAAATGGAATACTATAGAGAACAGTTAAGCTTTTGTGGATGTAAGAAAAGAAAGAAAATTCTGGACATGGGAGGGAACAAAGGCATTGGAAAGGTGGAGAAAGAGAGATATAAAAAGAGGCAAGTAAAACATCAAGAGAAAGCTGGTAAAGACATGAACAGCGTGATTTGCTCACAGAGTCCCAGATGACCCTAGTGCCACCTAATTGCTCACTTCTAATGGAAACCTAAGGGGAAAAAACATCATTTAGTCTCTTATCTGCCTCTTCATCTGTGAAAATGGAGGCTGAAGAAAAACAAAATGATAGTAGGTGGTAGCAGCTATATAAACAGAAAGACAGATAAGGAAAAGGACTAATGGAGGAAACAAACTAGAAAAATACACATTTCAGAGGTCTGATATCAGTTAGGCTAATCTGGAAAACTAGCCTGGGTTAAGGTGTGTTTGACTAGGGGGACTAAATTTCCTAGATTATACAGGTTTCCCGATGTCCTGGTTTAATTATTAACAATGTCCCCTTCCACTCTCAAAAGTATCCCAGTCTGGACAATAAATGATATGGTTACCCTTATGCAAGACTGGTGATGGTGCCATGTGGCTGAGTTACTAATAGCTTTCAGATCTCAAGGCCTGGAGTAGCCAGAATCCCACCCCACCCCCAACTTGTTGACTCCGGTTCTGAGGAGCTGTCTGTGTGCCATGATGTAGAACTGGTGGGAAGCTAGTACCAAATGCAGGCAGCACAGCCATTTTAACAGAGGGCCTCCCAAAGGAGAGGGTGAAAATGAGAATTTCAGAAAGCACAAAGCCAGTGGTGAGAACACAAAGGGGTGAAGGGGGAAGCACTAGAAGCCCTTCAAATCATATTCTGCAAAAGCACTCCCTCACCGCCTAAGCATAGGGCTGGACCCGAGCTCTGTATCCAAACAGTTGTCAAGTCTTCCACCCATAAAGGAAACAATGCTTGCTCTAGACAGCATCATTCAGCCCTGGGCTGGGCTGACATTCGTGGATGAGTCTGGCTATTTGCTTAGCCCTTAGACTTGTTAGAAACAGATCAGGATTTGTGCAATGCCAAGTCCAGAACAGCAATTACAACAATCAAAAAAAAATTAATAGCCCATGCACAGAGGAAATACAATATGAAAAAAAAATCTGTTCCATCTGATGTGGAAAGGAAGAATCATTTGATTATAAACATTGGATTTCAGTTCTCATCTTACAGCACCAGAGAGGAAATTGTTCCAAAATTGATAACTTGTGTTTTTCCTTCCCAAAGTTCATGTTCCCATTCAAATTGCACTAAATCTTTAGAGACATTGCCTTCTGAGCCTAAACCTATTTCCCCACCTAATTCTCATCTCTTGGTAAATACTTGTAATGTATCTAGGAAATCAAAGACATAATTTCTTTTTCAATATATGCAAAGACATTCGTCTCCTGTGGTTGAGGGGATGAGTTAAATGCTGCAAAGAAATCAGAGGGGAGTGGACGGGGGCTTCTGTGTAGCTCCTTGCCCCTCTGGCACTAGTTTTATTACTCTGCAACAGCACCGAGGTGTGGAAAAAAACCACAAGGTTCTGGCCTCTTGGCTGCTCCCAGAAAAAGTCAGCGTTATCTCAATGTACACGGAGGAGCAGGTGAGGAGAAGAAAATAAAAAAAGATAATCAAAGCCCTCCCGCTGTCCCCGCCCCCCTTGCCTCTAAAGTCTTCACCAAGAGCCCCAGACTCGGCTATTCTATCTTCTGCTGTGTGCATAGAGAGCAGGTAATCAGCAACGCTAATCAAAAATGCATTCATTACCGCAGAGCGGCAGTGGGGGAGAGCAACTGCAGCTTTCCACTGGCAAGTGGTTTCTGGACTGGCACAATCTAATCTCCGTGGCTCCTTGGCAAACCTTTGGCACCCTCCACACCCTTCTCTCCCCACCCCCATCATCCCAGCCATCTCTTAGCATGCTCAACTCCGCATCCCCATTAAAAGCAATCCGATTCACACACTTGACAATGTTTTCCCCTCAATCACCACAACGCTGCTCTGTGAAAGCTGTTTTCTGTCTAATAAGTCTTCTGAGTATTTTTAAAGAGGTGTTTCTTCCCTTAAAAAAATACATTTTTTTTCTTTGTTTTCAAAGCAGGAAGCCAGGGTGAAACAAACTTCAATGCTGACAGATTCTGCAAATGCACAAACTTCCCCTGCTTTCTCCACCTTGGCAAAATGGGCTCGCTCAGAGCCCCCAGAACCAAAAGAAGCTCACGGGGAACTGTGCTAAAATATGCTGCTGGGCCTGGAGATAATAATAACAGCTAACATTACTGAGCATTTATTACGTTCCAAGCATCATTCTATGCACTTTAATTATCTCATTCAGTCCTCACAATAGCCTTGTGGGGTGTGTGTGACTATTATCATCCCCATTGTACTGATGAGGACAGTAAGACCCAGGGAAGTCAAATCACCCTAATACTAGTAGTAGATGGAGGATTTTAAACTCAAGGAGAGTGCTCTATCCTTGCCTGAACCCCCCACCATGGTTCTGATGGAAGAAGACAAGTATGCCACTCTACAAGTTACCTCACCCTCTCTCAGACAGGAAAGTTAACCCTTCCAGGGCACGCAGTGATCACCATTCCCTAAATAACTGTTTTCTAGGACACATAAACAGTTGTCTCTCCATCCCCTGAAAAAAAAAAATATGCTTTAGCTAAAGTGGAGAAGGAAATTTATAAAAACAAAACAAAACTCTTTCCCAAGTCTTGATTTGCCCCAGTCTGTCTACAATGCAGTCTACTAAGTGGCAACTGAGTTAGTATGGCATAGAGGCAGTTACCTGTTCCCTGCCCTTTGAGAGCACACAAACTAGTGGGGATGTCAGAACACACACACACACTCACACACATACACACGCAGAGTATGAAGTGGAGTCAGGGTGACATAGAGGCTTCCTGGATTCGATTTCACCTCCGTGACTTAGAGCTAGATGACCTTGGGCAAGTCATTTAATCTCTCCATGTGTCTCAGTTTCCTCAGCTATAAAATGGCAATAATAATAGTACCTACTTGATAGGAGACTATGAAGATTGGATGAGCTAACCTGGCACATAGTAAGTCCTTGATAAATACTTACTCAGATTATAATTCCTTTCTTGACATGAAATCTAGAGTTTATATATATATAAAATCTAGAGTTTTATATATATATAAAATCTCCAAGGTTTCAGTGAAGGAAATGCTGGTAATTTGAGGCAGGTGAGAGCAGTACTGTATATGTTTCATTAACACTTTGACTTAGTTCCCATATAGTCTGGCAAATTTCTGACCCTGCTTGAGAAATATACTATGAAAAGATACCAGATTGGAATATTGGGGTTTTGAGAAAGCCAATATTACACAATTTAAGCTTTAGCAGCAGAGAAGTTTTGAAAAATAAATAGCCCCAACTACATATTTTTTATCCAAAGGTGTCTGCTCTCTAACTTATAGAGAACTCTGGTTTTTTAGTACATGTAGGAAACCACAAAAATGACAAAATAGCTGATTTTTTTTTCATTTGAAAAAATGATTTGCTTCGGGGTTCCTTTAAGTGGCAATCACCTGTCCTGAATTTAAAATAGGATTCAATTTACCTAAATTCATTTCCACAAAACTTTATAGATGCATGCCTATTGCATAAAGCAAGATTTGCCCATATTATAAGGCATAGAAGCAAATTGCTGATGTCCATTTCCACTTTGTCAGAATTTGCCACCCAGCCTCTTATCATGCTGTGGCCAGCTACAGACATTGTCAGCCAATTTTCACATTCTTAAGAAACAGGAAATGTTATACTGACTCAGACTTCAATTCTTCTCAACTGCCACCCGTTCCTTAATGGTATCACAAGGACTGCTTTCTGCCAAGTACCTTGTTGAATACACCAACCACTTATCTAACAGAATTCTGAAAAGAAGATGAAAGGATGGGTAAGTTTTGATCATGAGGAGGCAAGAAGAGAAAGGTTATTCATTCTCCTTTTCTCCCACCAGATCCACCCTCCAGCTTTTCCCACTGTGCACTGCGTCAGGAAGCCTTGTCTTAAGCATAACATATGGCCACTGCTAAGAGTTTGCCAAATGTAACCACCCAGACAAAAGGGCATTTGGTTCCCTCCTAAAAAGCCCCTCCAAGAAATCAGATGGATTTCTCCCTTGTATTCCTCCTGACTCACGAGCCACAACACTAAACAGAGCATCACGGGATCCTGCTTTTGGTTAATTCAAGCATTTACTCACTCATTTGAAAAATATTATTTAGCATCAATTACATTCCAGGCATTGTTCTGGGTACCATGATTACAGCAATAAACAAAACAGACAAAAAAAAATCCCTGTACTCAAAGAGCTCATAATCCTAAAAAAACAAAATTAGTAAAATATCTAGTTAGAGTTAAAAATATAGGTATACATTATATCCCAATATGAAAGAAGTTGGTTTCCTCAAGCTTCACTCTGGATATAAGGACAATAAAGTATTCACGATTTTTAAAAAATTGATTAATTTGGAAACGTAATCATTCTATTCACTCCTGTACTTATTAATATCACATTGCTCTAATTCCAAAAAGAATTTGAAGTTTTCTAAAAGACATAGAAATTTATTGTTTTAATTTATTACCCATAAATCTAACTATAGCAAAAGTCAAGTAATGTACTGAAGAAGTATAAGGTTCAATAGTCAAGACAACTCTGGCTTCCTGTTTGGGTAATTTGTCTGCAATTATTGGAAACATTTGCAAGGTGGTGGTAGTGATACCTTAGTTTATAACCATATCAGGAGGGCAGGCTGAGAGTCCTCTGGTGGCTCAGTGAGTTAAGGATCCAGCATTGTCATTACTGCAGTGCAAGTTAGATCTCTGGCCTGGGAAGTTCTGCATGCCATGAGCAGGGCAAAACACACACACACACACACACACACACACACACACACACACACACACACACACACACAAAGGAAGCAAGGAAGGAGGGAGGGAGGGAGGAAACGAAGGAAGGAAGGAAGAGCTGGCTAATATTACAGTATTACAGGTATGATTTACCTGAAACAAAGGTACAGTGTACTTCTCCAACCACAAAATTTTGTTTCTCAAAACTCTTGTGGCAGAATTCATGATTAAAGAGCTTAGGATGCTTTCATTAAACTTCTTAAGAAGTTGAGATCTTGAGTAAGCCCATGAAAGCCTTCATTTATTAATTCATTCAGCACACCTTTATTGAGAAGTGTCTGGGTACTAAGCATTATGAAAAGCATTTAAAAATAAACTTTGTGTTTGCAAAAAACACAGTAAAGGAAGCATCCTAAATAAAAGGGACAAGCAATGACAATTTTCACATTCTAACTTGTTAATAATAAGAACTATACAGTTACTTTCCATTCACCATCCCGTGTTTGACAGATACTTCTCAGGGTCTCTTTCCTTTAAAGTTTGTATGACATGTTTCTAATTTTGGCTTTCATTAAATATGGGACTAATAATAATACTTCCCTTAAAGAGTTGCTATAAGGATTCAATGAGACCATACACATAACTCATTTAGCAGAGTACCTGGCATGTGGTAAGAAATAATGTTACTTATCATCATCATCTTCATTATTGTCATCATCATCAGAGTGAAATACCAACTTAATCTGCACATACCAGAAATCTAAGGAAAGGCAATTCAGAATTGGGGAGGAGTCACTACTTTCCCTTTATTAGCAAAATATGATAATGTTCTAAATTCTTAAGCAGAACTTTAAAAGGGAGGGATGTTTGGTTTTCCTCTGTTTTATCTGAATTTAAAGGCATTGCCTTTACAAGGACTTTCGGAGGTGTGGTGGCTCTGAATGCGGATCCATCTTTCCCCAGGGAACTCAACTTGAGTTTAGATAGCAGGGTAGGTAAGATTGTAAGGCCACTCTTTGACTGGCCTCCTGCCAAGATACAGTGATTTTAAGTGATTTTTCTCTTCCTTTGTAACATGGAACTTCTCTTGGGACTGAGGCTACACGCTGAGGGAGGCCAGGAGAAGCAGTTGAGGAACTGTTTATGGCCTCCCTAGAGGAAATCCCTTGGTTTCTTTTGGACCTGTAGGGCCCTTAGTGAGTGTGCTTTCTCCCTGAGGCCCAGAGTCAAGAGCCCAGGGAACTGAGGAGGGATGCCCTCCATATGGCCCATCCTCCCGTAGCACAGGCACTGCCCACCAGGGAAGGCTTCATAAGCATGACCTGTGCAGGCACACGTGGCCCCTGATAGAAGGGCCCTGTGCTTGGTGTCTCTGTCTTGAAATTCTTAATAAATGTTTAACAAGAGCCCAGCATTTTCATTTTGCATTGGACCTCACAATATAGATAGGCAATGCTGTTTGCCTTGAAGAGTTTCTAAACACTGGAAGGGCTTTGTTCTTAGTCTCCCTCCTTCCTGCTCCACTTAGCAAAGTCAATCTCACTCTTCACCCTTGAGTAGAACCAAGTGATCCTGGCTCAGTAGAAACTAGCTCTCTCCTAACCCTAAGCTCGAAGGATCACTATAGAGATATTTTCATAACTTCAGCTTCCTCTCCTGTTAACATTTTCTCTGAACTACAAAAAGGAGCAATAGGAGTTCCTGTTGTGGCTCAGTGGTTAATGAATCCAACTAGGAACCATAAGGTTGTGGGTTTGATCCCTGCCCTTGCTCAGTGGGTTAACGATCTGGCGTTGCCGTGAGCTGTGGTGTAGGTTGCAGACGTGGCTCAGATCCCATGTTGCTGTGGCTCTGGCGTAGGCTGGTGGCTACAGCTCCAATTAGACCCCTAGCCTGGGAACCTCCATATGCTGCAGGAGCGGCCCAAGAAATGGCAAAAAGACAAAAAAAAAAAAAAAGGAGCAATAATAATAACAACAATAATATTCCTTGAAGTACTGATGACTAGTAACAAGCACTGTCGGAATCTTGCAGTGAATTAAGGCAAAAGAGGTAGCATAGGAATTCAGAAAGACATGGATTCTGTGGCAGATTTGGAGAATTGACATTCTGTCCTGCCTCGGTTTCTTCACCAATGAGTTATTGCTATAGCATGTCTAGAAAAGTAAAGGCAGTTAGAAATACTCTCAGGGGAGGGATGGATGGGGATTTGGGATTGGCATGTGTACAATGTGGCATATGGAATGACTGGCCAATGGGGACCTGCTGCATAGCACAGGGAACTCTACCCAATATTCTGTAATAATCTATATGGGAAAGGACTCTGAAAAATAATGGATGTGTGTTACATGTATAACTGAATCTTTTTGTTGTATAGCAGAAATTATCACAACATTGCAAATCAACCATACTTCAAGAAAACTTTAAAAATTGAAAAAAGAAAGCTCATAGCAGCATTATTAATAATAGGCAAAAGGTGGAAATAACCCAAATGTCCATCAACTGGTGAATGAATAAACAAAATGTAGTGTATTCACACAATGTATTATTATTAGCCTTAAAAAAGCAATGATGCTCTGATATACATTACAGCATGAATAAACCTTGAAAACAGTATGCTAAGTGAAAGGAGCCAGACACAAAAGACCACATGTTATGATTCTATGTATATAAAGTATCCAGACTAGGCTGATCCATAGAGGCAGAAAGTAGATTGGTGGTTACCAGGGTCTGGGGGAGGGGCAAATGGAGAATGACTGCTACTAGGTATGGGTTTTCTTTTGAGGATGATGGAAATGTTCTAAAATTAGATAGCGGTAATAATAGTTGGACAGCTCTGTAAATGTATAAAAATCACTGAATTTATGCTTTTAAATTTAAGGGTAAATTTTATGATAGGTGAGTTACATCTCAATAAAGCTGCTATTACAAAAAAGAAAAAGAAGTACTCTCAATAAGTTCACATTTCCTCATTTCTATAACTTGAGCTACTCAATGTCACCAATCTGAATTCCACAATATTAAATAGACACATCTCTCTCCCCACCACCCCCTTTATTATCTTATATGGAGAGGTAGACAAGAGGTAGCCCCAATTCAAAGATCAAGACACCGAAGGCCACGAAATGTAATTTGGGCAGAACTACAATTGGAATCCAGGTTTTCAGATACCTAATCCAATATTCACATTTCTAAAAAGGCATGTGTAAATGTTTTGGTTTTTTGAAAACTCCTATTCTGAGTACATAGGAGTAGGGTTTCTCAGCAGTGGCGCTACTGACCTTTGCGGCTGGATAAATCTTTTGTTGTCAAGGGCTGTCCTGTGTTTTATGGGAAGTTTAGCAGTATCCCCAGCCTCTACCCACTAAGTGCCATAGCAAACCACCCCCACCCCCACCGCTTGTTCCCTGTGGGGCAAAACCACATCCAACCGATAACCACTGCACAAGAGCAGTTCACTTTTTAAAGGAAAATTTTGGTGAATCCTTTAGCAAACAAAACTCTCTCCAAATTTGTATTTCCACATGTTGGATTTTCTTAAACTAGGAAATATCTTATCTTCAAAGGCAAACATCATTGATTTTGATTGTGTGGGTCATCACCCAGAAAAATGTGAATGGTTCATATGCTTTTCTTTTCCCTCAAAATATTATGATGTCTATGAAAGTGATGTCATAAAGATTCAACAGAATATGCTCACAGCACACAGATTAAAGGAGATTAGATTTTGGGAAACCCAGAGATTCCACTTTAAGAATTAGCTACACTCAAGTATCCTAAAATTCAACTGTTTCCAGTTATCTTTTCATTCCTCTAAATACTCTGAATTCATTTTTAAAGCAGGAAACCCAGAACTTCCCACATCCAAAGGAGGGTTAAAAATACCTATTCCTCAAGATGGCTTGAGTCAAAGCTCCAGTTGGCAGATTGGAAAACAGAAACTAAGAGATGGAAGCGGCAGATAAGCAGATAGCAATTCTCTCATCTGGCCCTTAGAGCAATCCCATAAGCCACACATTGCCTCAGCTAGATGGGCCATAGAGTTTATCATGCAAAGTGGGATACTTCTGCAGATGAAAGGGGGCTAGTAATAATTGTTCCAGGACAATGGTCATAACTGAACTGTCCTGGCAAACCAGGATCCATGATTACCCTAGCCTGGATCACTCATAGAAACACACCACTGCAAGATGCCTGCTCTATTAGTTAGCCCCCAAATGTTAGTGGCTTAAAACAACAACCATTTAATCATGTCTCACCCATCTGCAGGTTGGCTGTGGTTCAGCTGATTAGCCTGAGCTCAAATGGGCAGCTCTGCTACAGATTGTGGTAGCTGAGATGGTTCTGTTTCCTACTTCAGGTCTAAGAGTAAACCCAGGCAGTTCCACTCCCTGTGTCTTTCATCCTTCTTATACCAGCAAACTAGCTGGTACATGTTCTTCTCATGCTACTGAAAGAGGTGATGATGGAAAACAGAACAACAAGAGGTTTGTTAAGATGTAGGCTGGAAAATGTATACTGTCACTCCTACCCCCCATGCCATTAGCCAAAGCAAGTCCTATGACCAAAACCATAGTCAAGAGGCAGAGAAATAAATTGCCCACAGAGAAATGAGGCCTTGAGAAAGGTAGGGATGCAGGAAGGATGGACTAATTGAAGCACTCATTCCATCTAATGCATACGCTTTACCCATTCCCAAACTCACCACCCCCACACAGACACACTTCTTAAAAATGAGGAAAAAAGCCTATGTGTCTTCATATGATATGGCAGTGTTGACTCAGTTCCTGATATACAGTCATGTGAGTTTCAGAATCTGGAGTCGGTTTCTAATTTTCATAAGTACTCCAAAAAATGGAAACTTTTCCAGCTGAGTATAAAAGCATAACTCCTCAACCAACTGGCACCCAGAATTCCTCAATAAAATTCTCAAATCTGTTCAAATATGCAATCCGTTCCCAACTAGGACTGGGATGCAGAGCCTAGGGGGTTAATCTCCCCCTGACTTGTGCTATTTCACAGTGACAGTTTCTAACCTTCCAAGAGGGGTAAAAAAAAAAAAAAAAAAGTTTACATTACTAAAAATGCCAACAATATCATCTTTGGGAGGTAACCTGGAATAATTCACAATAAATTAACACTTCCCATCAGAGAAACATTGCAGCCTGTGTCACTTTGTGAGAGGTTGGAGTCCCTAAGCTAAGTGATTTCCATCTGCAGTTTTCACGCCCATTCAGAGCCCACCAGGGGATAATTACTTGCAAAGATATACCCATCCTAGCAGAATGTATCTGTTATGATTCAATTCTCACACAGCATGAAGGAGACTCTGGTCTGGTGCATAAAGCCCTAGAGGAATAAGAAACTCCATTCCCCACCACTTGGCTGTGTGACCTTGGGCTGTTCACTAAACCTCTCTGATTCATTAGTTTCATAGTCTGTTGAACACCCTAGATCTCTGCTTAACCTGAAAAGGACTTGGGGACAAGTCACTAGATCCCTATCTGAAAAGGCCTGGAAGTCGATTTGCCTCTACCCCTAGGGGAAAAAAAAATATTTTTGTAATAGTTTCTCACCCTGGACACTCAATATAACATGATTCTCTTAAAAGCAGGATTAAATAGCAGGCAGATGCATCATGAACTGACTTTAGTGGACTGAATTACTAAAGTAACAAAGGATCTCACCTATGAGCAGTCTTACCTCCATCCAAAGATAAAACCATTTCAGCAAGTCACCAGGAGGCTGGAGATATTTCAAGAGTAAAATTATTCCCACTCACTGGAGTTCCCATCCTGGCACAGTGGTTAACGCATCCGACTAGGAACCATGAGGTTGCAGGTTTGATCCCTGGCCTTGCTCAGTGGGTTAAGGATCCTGCGTTGCCGTGAGCTGTGGTGTAGGTCTCAGACACGGCTCAGATCGTGCGTTGCTGTGGCTCTGGTGTAGGCCGGAGGCTACAGCTCCAATTCGACCCCTAGCCTGGGAACCTCCATATGCCGTGGGAGCGGCCCTAGGGGAAAAAAAAAAAAAAAAGGAAGGCAAAAAAAAAATTATTCCCACTCACAAATCTCAGAGGACTGGCATTTGGGAAGATGGATTTTTGTGGTTATTGTGGTTGTTTCCCAACCTCCATGTCTCACTCCTCCCACTGTGTCAATCATTTATTTTGGTGAGAGGTAGGGGAGGAGTAACTCTACCCACTACTCTCAGCTCTATGGACGAGGCATAATCCACCATCCCATGGTGACTGGTTCAGGTAATTCTTTTCTAAGCATGACATTACTGGCCATGGGGTTAGGTCATGTATGGTCATGTAATTCATTTTGAACCAATAATATAAAAAGCTGTGATGCAAATACAAAGAAATGCTACAGTCATTTTTCCAATGTGTGGGAAGCAGAAAGGACAGGGGAAGAAATTCAATCTTTGATAAAATTTTTGAACTATTGAGTCTAATCAAATCTCAAGCCAGTCCTATCTCTGCCCCTTCCAGTTACCTGAGCCAATGCATCTCCCTTATTATTTGTGCCAGTTTTTTTTCTTACTAAGTTTGTGCCAGTTTTCATGGGTTCTTAACTTACCTGAAGCATGAAGCATCCTAACTGATCTAAGAACTGAAAGTGTCAAGACCATGCTCCCTAGCTCTGAAAGAGACTAAAAGAGGCAATGTGAAAATTCTTGGTCCAGAGAAAGTTGGAAGAAGGATACTAAAAGTGAAAGATCACCTCAAAGTAATTGGGCCCAAAACAGCTCCTGGAGATGTCTTCAGGGCAAAAAAATAAAAAAGAAATTGAGTTCTAAACATCCTTACCATCTGTAAAAAGCAAGCCAATCTGAAAAGCATTTAAGATAAACAATTGCTTCCATGACCACAGCTCATTTGGTGTGACTGTCTCCTGGAAGTTGCTATGGATCCATTTCTGGGCATATTAAATCCAGCTCAGGAGGCTTCTCCTCTGACCCACAAATATACTCCCACCAAAGGCAATTCCAACTAGGCCCATGCCTGGAATTTCAGATCCTTAGGGCTGTGGATTTATTCAACACCACCCAGGTTGATACCTACATAGAGGATTTCTACAAAAGTTTCTGGAGGAGGTGGTATAATGGAGAAGCTTGGACGATAAAGAAGCAACACGGAGGGCCCAATCTTTCTTAGACGTCACACCCAACCTGTGTCTCCAAATATAGCTGCACCCTATTGTTCCCAAAGAGTCAATGAATGGAAGTTCAGAAGACAACCCTAGAGAATCAGTGGTACCTAGATTAGTTCCTTGATTAGAATGTAGGCTGAAGTTTAGACAGTATTTCTGACCCTAAGATAATTCTGCCTCATGGAATCATAGGACCATAGAACCCATACAGGAGCAAGATGGGTCCTTAGAAAACATCTTGTTCTGGAGTCCCACCATGGCTCGGTGGGTTAAGGATCGGATGTTGCTGCAGCTGTGGCATAGGCTGCAGCTGTGGCTCGGATTCAATCCCTGGCCTGGGAACTTCCATATGCCTCGAGTGAGGCAAAAAAGGAAAAAAAAAAAAAAGGGTATGATTGGGTTACTGTGCTGTACATCAAAAATGAACAGAACATTGTAAATCAACTATAATAAAAATTTTAAAAAAATTTAAAAAAATGAGGAGTTCCCATTGTGGCTCAGCAGAAACGAATCTGACTAGTATACATGAGGATGCAGGTTCGATCCCTGGCCTCCCTCAGTGGGTTGGTGATGCGGTGTTGCCGTGAGCTGTGGTGTAGGTCACAGAAGCAGGGTGGATCCTGTGTTGCTGTGGCTGTGGCGTAGGCCTGCAGCTGCATCTCAGATTCAACCCTCAGCCTGGGAACCTCCATGTGCTGCAGGTGAGGCCCTAAGAAGCAAAAAAAAAAGAAAAAAAAAACAAAAAACAAAAAACCATCTTCTACTATCTTCTCTTTTTAGTGGCATGGGATTGAATCTGGGAAAGGGAAGTACTTTGTTTCAGACATTTAAACACCTTCCTCTGCACTGCCACAGTAGCTGGTGCTTACTGTTTTCACAGCACTTACCACATTACATTGTCATTGCCAATAAATATATCTGGTCCTCTTTAAACCCGAAATTCATTGAAAGAAGAAACTGTCTTGCTTACTTATACCCCTGGTGCCTAGCAGAGCTTGTCATATAGCAGGTGGTCAAATGTTTGTTGAAGAAATCAAAGTTTCAGGTCAAACAGCGAGAAAACTCTCTTTTCATTAGGCAAAGGATACAGTATTTTAGCTTCATTAACTTTAAACAGTAGAGCAGTTTCCTCTCAATGAATCAGAATGATTTTCATCATTATTTTCCTTATTTGCAAAGTATCAAGTTAGCAAGTAGGAGGCTTAATGTATGGTATAGGCCTGGTCTCCAAATTCCACTGGCTGACATTTCTTTTTCCTTATCCAAGTGCCCCATCCCAAGCCTGAAACAAACAGAAACCTCAAAAGAGAAGTACTATTTTCACTTTTGTATTGTAAATTTTAAAACTTCCTTTTTTTTTCTTCCCTGCCTCAACATCCCCATAAACAGGCTGTGAGCACACTGCCAGGCGACCAGGTGTATCACTGTGATAAGGCTGGGCCCTGACACAAGATCCCTTTCTTGCCCTCCCTTGACTTTGACCTAATGTCATTCAAATGTACCAATGAAAAGCCTTTTGCTTGTATACCCCATCCTGACCTCCAATAAAGGCACTTCCCCGGGGCTCTATTGCGTCTGTTTCTCCCTCCATCTCTTTTTCATCTCCCCACTTGCTTGGTTTCACTGGCACCCCCTTATGTGATCCCCCTTTGTGGTATACTTGACTAGTTCCTCTAGGACCTGTGAGTATGATAACCTTTCTTCCTTATGCCTCTCTTGTGTCCCCTCTTGTGACTGCACCTGACTAACCATCTCATGAAAGACTGCAGAACAACTTCTCAATAAGAGTGGCCACAAATTACTTTCTTGCTGATTAAACTGTATCATAGAGCTCATTTAAAAGTACAAACCATGGGTCCTAAGACTAGCAGGTAACCCTGAGTGGAAAAGGGACACCTTTTAACCACAGAGGGAGAGCCAGATTGGGGGCTTTGTTGGCAATTTCTGGTGGCTATGATGCTACTAGTACACTTTCTAGTTCCTCTTTGGAAAACCAGAGATGAACTTCAAAGAGCTTCTCACTGCTTTCTTGGATGAGGGATCCATTGCAAAAGAATCTACATGTATTAAGCAGGCTTTTCAACCAACAGCAATATGCTTAGACCACCACTGCATCCCTGCTGGCTCAGATGGGACTAGTCCAATTCTGCCAACAACTGCCACTGACAGTTAAAAGTTGAAAGAGTGGCAGCCGATGAAAGAGGGGAAAAGGTAGTGGAGAGGGGAGACTGAATACAGGAGGGATGGGTGCCATTTACAGTGATGAATTCAATGGAGGGTTTTCAGGTGCAGAGGCACCGAGATGCCTTTCTTCCTCTCATCTTTCACTACTGACTCAGCCCATTACTCTTCAAGCCAAATGACTGAAGATGCCCACAAATCTCCTTATCCACCGCTTCTCACGGTTAGCCAAGCATGGATGGGGACCTGGCTGCCTTCAGGAGGGCTATGCTGAAAGCTGCCCTCCTTCATCCAAAATATGTTGTCCACCCCCCTGAGATAAAAACTGAAAATCCTCATTCGTGTTATTCCTTTGGGTCAAGGCATTGAAGGCGCCTATTAAAATGCAACTATGTTATCTAAAAGAAGGAACATACAGTGCCTGGCACAGAGTAGAGGTTCTCTAAATGTGTCATTTTTAATATTAAATTGTCATTGCTTGCCATTAGAACCTTAGTAAACATTCATCTACCAGATTCTTTCCTGTCTCCTAAGGCTCTTGAGGAGCTACAATGGGGAGACTGATATGAAACACTGGCAACAATTTGGTAGCAGAGACTGAGGTTTGGGGGATGGTGGAGAAAGCAGAGGTACTTTGGGAGAGAGGAGGGCACTTTCTAAAGGTGAGGAAGAGGGAAGAGAGTTTGAAAATTAACATTTATTGGTTCTTCTCTGAGTCAGGCACTGAATTAGATGCATTCACATCCACTATTTTATTTCATCTATAACCACTCTATCAAGAAAGAGATATTCCCATTTTGCAGGTGGAAATCTGAACTGGGGTTCATATTAAAGTCACTCAAGGTCACACAAGGCCTTTATATGATGGAATAGAGATTTGAACCTGGACCTGTCTCCTATGCCTGTGTTCCTGAACCATGCTATTTCACATTCCACATTTGTCACGGTGTAGTCTGTGCTACCCCTTTTGTCCTAATACTCCAAATTTAGTCTTCTGTGACCCCCAGGTTTCTCTCACACTTGTTGCCATGGACTATTCAAATGGACAAAAGATCTCCATGGGTGGTAGGGTAGAAAGAGATGGAGAGAAATTTGGGAGGAGCCTAGAACCATTTTTCTGATTGCCCAAGGGTTTGGAGACTTTCTGGCCCAGGCTCCAACAAAGATCATGTCAAAGCCAAATTTCTGGTGTAATCAGTCTGGCAGTTGGGGCCTTGGGCCCCTGCCTTGGTATCCCCTGCCCAATGTGTACCACTTTGCTGTACACTGGCAGGAAGTTTTGTTTTCCACGTAGACCAGGAGGAGAGGCTATGAAAAAAAAAAAAAAAAAAAAAGAACAGCTGGTGTGGGAAGGGATAAAACCCATCTCTTCCAGAGGAGCTGGGGTAGGCGTGAAAGACTTGGGAGATAGAGGCTTCTTTTTTCTCACCACTGGAGAGAGGGGCTAGGGAGAGGCACCTGCAGCCCAAGAAGTTAGTCCATGGGGTGCTGTGGAGGGGATCACCTACAGTGCAGATCCAGGCTGCACTTCCAGGGTTCTTACCTCCCCTTAGACCAGAGAGTGAAAGAGGAGTAGGAGGAACTGATGGCTTCAGTTCAGGGGCCATCAGTCAGGGGCCTGGGCTGCTGCTAGTCCAAGGGAGGAAGACAGCTAGGGACAGTTACTCCAAACTTAACTTTCAATCCCCATTCTCATCCCTACTCATTCCCACACCTCTCTCCTTCTATGTTGTTGGGACTCAGCGTCCTTTTCATTAACCTTTTAGTTACCACCTCCAGGCACACAATTTTCTAAGCCCTCCAAAGCAGTCAGTCCCTTGCTGCCCAACACCACCCTGCCCTCTCCCCCCTATCCCGTAAGCCAGGCTCAGCACTTGGGTCAGGGAAGGTACTCGCCTCCCAGAGCCGTGGGGTGGGGTGGGGGTTCTTCACTGCTCTTGGATCTCTTCTCCTGTGGAAAAACTGAGCGGCACGGCCCGGGCATGCGCAGCATCTTTGGGCGCATTGTGATGGGAACTGCTTCTCTGAGTCTCTACAAAGACTCGAGAGTAACCGCTCACCGCTCCCCCACAAGACCCCCCCCCCCCCAGCTTCTTTAAGACAGACACACAAACGCACAGGCAATGCAGCTTTTCTTTCTTTCTTTAAAAAGCCGGCTGCAGCTTGAAAGGCTGGCCCACGTGAGGACTAGTGTATTTCTATCGATTCCATCTCTCGTGTTGACAAACGCCAGCACCGGGGCTTTGCAGTCCGCGGCTGCAGTTTGCAGTGGAGCTAAGCGGTGTGCGGCTTTAATTCCACGTCAGATCAACTTTGATCAATATCCCCCTACCGGCCCAATTGGAAGAGCCCAATTCACCGCTGCTGAGCCTTTTCGCTCTTTCCTTCTTTTTCCCCCTCTTTAGACCCACCATATTTTGAGGGAGAGAAGTCTTGGATTTTCTTTTCTTTTTAATTTCTTTCTTTCTCTCTTTCGTTTCTCTGCGGTTTTGCATATTTGTTTTTCGGTGTTTTGTCTTTTTGGTTTTGTTTGGGGTTTTTGGTTTTTAGTCTCTCTCTCTCTCTGTATCTCTATCCCTTTCTCTTAGTGGTAGGGAGAGAGATCGCTTTGGCGAACCGAGCTTGCAGCCAATGAACCCGCCTTCCAGATTGGTGTGAAGACAGAAGTGAGGTGGGGGGCGGGGAGGGGGTGTGAGAGAGCCTGGGAGCAAGAGAAAGAGAGAGAGGGAGAGAGCGAGCTAGAGAGGGAGCGAGCTATAGAGACGGAGAGAGAGAGAGAGAGGAGGTGGTGGAGGAGGAGGACTAGGACTAGTGTGGGGTGGAAAGGAAGAGTGAGCGAGAGCAAGTTGAGGGGAGGGGGTGTAAGAGCCGGCGAATTCTTTTTCTTTTTCTTTTATTATTTTGACGACTCCCGAGTTGCGCCCATGCTCTTGTCAGCTTCGTTCTAGGCGTAGCATGGCCAGGCAGAAGAAAATGGGGCAAAGCGTGCTCCAGGCGGTCTTCTTTTTAGTCCTGGGGCTTTTGGGTCATTCTCACGGAGGATTCCCCAACACCATCAGCATAGGTAAGCGCGAGCCAGCCAGCCGGTCAGGCCGGGCTCTCCTGCACCCGAGACCACTGCCCTGGCGTGGCGACTGCGGCCGCGGGTCCCTGTCCTGCGTGGCCTGGGAGGGGACTGGGGACCGGGAGCTGGCAGGAATCGCAGGGATCTGAGCCCCAGAGAGCTGGCTGGGGTGGGGAGCATCGGGAACTAAAGAGGGGTCTCCTGGGGCTAGAGGAGGTGGGCTGCCGGCTTTTCTGAGCTAAACTGAGCGGGGGAGGCATGAGGGAGGCTGTCAGGCTGCACCCGGGCGAAGAGTCGCGGCTTTGGGGCTCGCTGCTCAGGACTTTGCCATGGCGTGCGCGCCGCCGCTGGAAGTTGTCCCAGGGTGATGCCGCCTGTCTGGCTGCGCCAGGGCGCGTAACCCGGTCCGGGGCGCCCCGTCCCGAGTCTCCAGATCCCGTGAGACCGGCTAGTGCCGAGGGGCGGGGAGGTTGGAAGCCCACTCTGGATCCTCCAGACCCGGGCAGCCACCGAGATCGATGGTGGATGGGGTAGGAGGCGGGGGTGAGACTAGGAGCTGAGCCTGAGAGCGGCGAAGTCACGCAGACCACGAATTCATGAATTGCAGCTGTGTCTGTCTGGAGCCCGGCTCCCCGGGCGCCAGGAGGGAGTTTTCTGCTGGTATTTACAAGTCAAGAAGTTAGAATTGTTGCCTTTTCCGAACTAAGCCCCTGTATTGTCATGGGGTGGGGGGGAAGAGCAGGGGTATGGAATTGTTTTTCTTCCCAACCTTTCCCTTTGCGCCAGGAAAAGATGGACCAGCTTGTGGAGATGGGAAGTGGCGGGGGTGGGGTGGAGAGGGGAGAGAAAGCTATCGCCTTGAAAAAGAACCAAGTCCTACTCTTGGTTCTACCGTCCTACCCCAAAGCAGCCCCCATCTCCTTCATCCCCCCTTCTCTCCAGTCTCCTCCGACTCTTTAGAGGAAAACCAGGTTTCTCTTGGCCAAAATTTGAGTTCACAAGAGTCTTCAAAGACACACAGGTTGAAAATCAATCATCATCGCGTACCCCAGTGCCATTGAGAGGTTATCGTGTATCTGTAGTGCTCCCCAATTTCTAACCGCTCCTGGGGGGACACAAGCCAAATCTCGGTTCCCTTTGCTTATAGGCGGACTTTTCATGAGAAACACGGTGCAGGAGCACAGCGCTTTCCGCTTTGCCGTGCAGTTATACAACACCAACCAGAACACCACCGAGAAGCCCTTCCATTTGAATTACCACGTAGATCACTTGGATTCTTCCAATAGTTTTTCTGTGACTAATGCTTGTAAGTAGATCTGCTTTTCCTCCATTTGGGACGTGGGGACCTCATTTGCATCTTGCTTGTGGAACTTGGGGTCTGCGTATGTGCTTGGAGGGGTGATTGCCTCAGTAGACGTTTCAGGGGCTCTAGTCAATCCAGGTTTCATGCGACATAAACCAACTCCAGAGGATCCTACTGAGGGAGGGACTTAAGGCAGTAGACAAAACTGTCCTGAGTAATGTTTGATGCAAAAGTTTCATTTTTCCTTCCTGGTAAACTGGCGTTCCCTTCACCACAACCCCCTCCAGTTTTTTCTTCCCCCTTTTGGCTGGGAAAAAAAATGAAAAAAAGAAAAAAAATAGCATGGGTGTTCAGGGAAATTTCTTCAGATAGGATTTTTTTTTTTAAAAAAGCCTCATGATTGAGTCAATTCAGGATGTACAGTGCTTGAGAGTCAAAGCCAGCACTTGGCTGTAGGAATGAGATGAATTTGACAGTTGCCTAATATATGGGAACCAAATACGAGAAATTCTGCAAACAAGTGACCTTGAGCTACAGATTAGGCTGGGTTTCCTAGCCTCTTTCTGTCCTAGAATATCACCTTTCTTACCCAGAAAGCTCTGATGGGAACTGATGAGACTACAGAATGATTAAAGTGATAAATGCCTGGCAAACTGAGGGGAAGGGAGAAAGTGCTCAGATGACTACTGGGGAAGCTACTTCTGCTCCACCTCCCCTGAGTTGTTCATTCCCTCCCCACCCACCCACCCCCAATCCTTAAGGACAACACTGTTCTTAACTTAGAGCAAAAGGTGGAAGGGGGCGGCTTGCAGCAAGAAAACTGAATATCAAAAGGGAGGAATTTCAGCAGCCCCAAAGCCAGTTCCAAAACTGCTAGTTGTGCCCCCAGGATTGTTCCTGTAGAAAGAGGATATTTTGAAAAGTAAAAACCACTGGGAACCCAAATTAGCATGTTAGACACAGGTTTTTTCTTGAATAGAATGTTTGATGAAGAAGATGGATAATTCTTCATCTAAGCTTGAAGTTTTCACAACAATGAGGGTGATGATGACATGAGTATGTTTTGGTCTTATGGCTTGTGTAGTTTGGAATTTTTGTTTTTTGATTTTGTTTCAGGGGAGAAATGATATTTATATTTGGTTGGGTGAAACTTTGTATAAGACTTTCTTCAAATCCTTTTGCCTCAAAGGATGTGTGATTTTCAATATCTGTTGAAAGGGTCTCCCGGGGCACAGATTCCTTGGATTTGAAGACTTAGGTCAAGGAGATGGAGTTGCAGTACTTTGCAAGAAATTGTGACAGTTACCAGCTTTAAGAAAATTTTAGCTGAAGGTACAGATCCTTATATGAACATGTTCTGAGATACTCTGTATTTGACATTCTTTGGCTTTCCGACATTGACAAAAATAGGAACTTATTAATTCCAGCTAAGTGTGAAAGTTACAAAATGTCTGTCTATACTTTGCATCTTATTTCGGTAATCCCAGCCTGTCTCTACAGCAACTTGCAACGCACATCTGACTCTTAATCCTGCAGCCCTGTGGTTTTGTCAAGAGGTTGAATTTCAAATGCAACTTCCTAAGTATCAGTTAGAACAGATTGAAAGCCAAATACATGAAACTACCCAGATTTATTATTATTATTAATGAATAATATTTATTTAAACTCCCTTTAGTGTCTTCCCACTGATGAGGACTGAGATAAGAGTGTTAATTGACTTCTCAGGAATGATTGATTTCCTAGGTTTTTCAGCTTGTTTTTTATGGTCAAATCAGATTGACACTCACCAGCCCAGGGTCATCAGATTCCTACTCATGAAGCAGTCAGGAAATGATCCTTGACATGTGAAAAGCTCAGGTTTGAGAAAAGGCAATAAGTCATCCATGTTGGTGTTGAGTTGCCTTACTGCCTTACCTCTCAGGGCAATAAAGGAACAGCTATGAAAGGAAAATAAATTGATCAGAACCCCCACCCCACCCTAAGTCCATAGTACTTCAGTACATAAGCTTACAAAGCTGGCTTATGGCTGGGGGCTTGAAAACGTGGGATAAGGGCTATCCCTCACTGGACAACAGGAAAGATAAAACAAAAAGGTGACCTTGCCCTTAATTATGTCAAATGCACACATAAACACACACTGACACACACAGGAGAAATTTCCAGAAACCAGTGATGTGTACCCAGCTGCCTGTTGCACACTCAGACTTTACAGCTCAGAAGACAGAGGAGGAAAGCTGTCATCTTCTCTGGTCCCCAAAACAGTCCTCTCTGAATGTCACAATCATTGAATGGGGGCCAGATCTCAAAGCTGTCTCCTGGCAGCTGCTTCCTAGAATTTTAGTATGAGAAAGATGACTAGTCAAACCACAGTCTGATAGTCTCTGAATGTAGAAAACAATCATTTCAGGGGACCAGAGAAGCCCTGCAGGTGTATCTCATTTATTTCCCTGGCCTTGATTTTTCTTTTTCTTGTGGAAGTGAAGATCACATATCACAGATATCACCATAGTACTAGTTCAGCACTGGAGCCTGGCAGGTGACCCCAGGTTCCATTCTTGCACTTGATTGCACTATTGCACAGAGGACCAAAAAAAAAAAAAAAAAAAAAGGACCTAGGGAGAACTTGAGAAAACTCCAGATGAATTCAAATCTGGTCACCCCCCTCTCCTACCTGATTAAGTATGGAATAGGATGGCAAAAATTAAGGAAACTTTCTTCTGTTCCCATTCAGAATTCCTAGTTTTAGCTTCCCCTAACACTAGAATTGATTTCTTCCCATAATCTTTCCTGTACCCTCAATCTTGTGGCAGGCACACACTTTTGAAGACACAGGTATGCAGGTAAACAAATACCCAAGAATAAACAAAGGGTAATGCTTTCTGTATATGTTCTAGCTCTCCTTCCACACCCCTCCCCCAGTGTATTCAGGGGGTTTCTTGCCATGAATCCCAGGCATCTGTTATTTAAAGACTCTTCTTCATCAGCAACCAATTTTTTTTACACCACCCCCAAGAGGTTTGCTTAAGACAGACTCCAACTTCATTCCCTGTCTTAAGAGGCCAATAAAAGCATCTCCAGCTTTGAAAGGTGGTTCATTTGGGATCTCAGCTCAGAGGTGAATTGAAGTTTATTGAAAAGACCCATCTGATTTGGAGCACATGTTCCTATTTCATAGGGATTAATTGAGTTTGCCACCTTACTTTTCAATTTGGCTAGGTAGCTCCAGAAAGAAGGATAGTTTGAGTATTGTGATTTCAGGATACATGCATTCATACACAGACACAGGCACCCATACACACATAATCAGTATATGTGAAAAGAGATGTGCACACGTTTTAAGTTGTACAGACACATCTGTTCTTAAAAATATATAAACAGATTTGATCATCCTAGGGCTTTGGAGGATGTGGCAACACCAAGGGAATGCTGTGTCCCACTGGTGGTGTGGCTTTGCTGCCCTCATTCTTCAGGAAATGCCTCCGATTCCCTTGAAGTCCCCTCCTGTGTCTTGCTGCTGTGCACTTGTAGTGCACTCTACACTACATCGCCCCAGCCTCTGCAGTGTCAGCTCATTAGCACACAGATCTCATATTCCCTCTCCGCACTGTCATTGCAAAAATTGCTGTTGTACACCTTTACAGCCAACAAATGTGCTCGTGGATTACGCACTGTTTGTAAAAAGCAAGGAAAAGGCAAATGTAACCTTTAAGGTTATTCACCACAGAATTGTGCTTTTAATGCATTGGTAAATACAAATCTGTTGATGGAGGCGTGATAGTGATGGTGGGACTGAGAGTGGGACTTAGGAGTACAGGCTATAATGGAGCCCCAGGCAAAATCCCTTTTGCTGGCTAAATCTAGCTCATCAGCTGCAAATTTTTATTCCATTAATTTTCTTTGAGCCATTTGAAATATACCTGTTAACAGAGTATGCTCCTTTTATAACTGAGCGCATTTTGCTACCAAGTGTACTTAGCCGAAGCAGGTTTCCGAATCTTGCCCACAGAGTCGCAATCTAATTATCTAATTTTTCTAATTGCCAGGCTCCATTTGGGGAAGAAATGTCTCCACAGATCCTATTCTGTGCTCTTTAGTAGTTTTGGTTGTTCTTTTCATGTAATCTTTGGAAGCAGGGCAAAGACCCATGGTATCATGGCTCCTGTCTTCAAACAGATCTTCACATACTAACCAGTGTCCATCACTCCAGCTCCAGCTCCAGTTCCACCTCACACCCCCCAACCCCCTCCTATAGCGCCTTTGCTGCTCTCCCTCTCTCTGTTTGCTGGCTGGTCTTCCACAAGCTCAGTGGCTTAGTTCACTCTTCAGCCCCTCTGGCCAGTGGGCTTAGCCCTCTGGAGCACAAAGAGGTTGCCTCTGTGGTGACAGTCAAAGATTTAAGTCACCTTCTCACAGGGTTTATTATGCTTTTTTTTTTAAATCTATTTTTTATGTGGCGAGGAGGGAGGAAGGTGATGCTGTTCATTTGGGCCATAAAAATAGACAGCACTCAGTAGGCTGTAAAGGTGAGCTTCCAGCAAAGTGTATTACCTCCCCTAGAAGGCAACTTCCTGTTGATGTACTAAGTGTGTGTGTGTGTTGGGGGTGGGATTGGGGGCGGCAGGAAGGGTTCGAGGGGAAGGAACAAACAGCACTACTTTGTTCTCCACCTATGCCTACTGCAAAAATTAGCCCCAGTTCTTATTCCTTTCAGCAATTCTAACTTTTTTCCTTAAAATGAAACTGGTTTCTCACATCAGAGGTCATTTCCTTAATTCTGCATTTCCCTTCCTACTCCTCAAAATTGAATGAGAATAGTGGGAGCTGGTTAAGATTTTTATTATATCCTTTTGGCTCCTGGTATATTTTTAAAGTTCATTATGATGGGTAGTCAGAGGTGATTGGCTGGTTTCATTTTAACAAATTGGAAAATAAATGAAGCTTCTGAGGCATCGTAGTTCTGAGGCATTGTCTTCCTTTGTGGATGAGAGATTTGTCATTTTTATACAATTGGTTAAAGGATTAAAAGACAGCATGGATTTTAAGAGAAGGCCAGAATTTTAGAAGGTAGAATTCATAACTTCAGGGGAAGGAGATAAACATGCTAATTCAGACGATTTAACTTTGAACTTAGATGGAGACAGCAAATATATTTGAAGGACCTTTCAGAAAACTTTGTCTTCTCTGAAGGTCAGGAAAATTATCTGCATCCTTTACCTGGGCCATTACAAAAATCAAGTTTTGACTTTGTTCCTTTGTCTTTGATACGTAGGGTCTAATTAGATGAAACGTCCACAGGAGGGTGCAATTAAAACCCTATGTGGGGGCTGTGGGCATTTTTCAGCAGGAGTGTGGGAGTTGTGCAGACATAAAAGGAAGTCCCGCTCCACTTGGGAACTGTCTGGGCTCCCATCAAAGAGCTAGGAATAGCTTCAGCCTGTGTGTGGGGTGAGCCTTGAGCCAGGGCAGCAGCCCCCAAAAAGGGTCAGTACTTGGCAAAAGTTTAACATGGAGAGAATCTGCCTTCTTCACACTTCTGCCTCTTCTCTTGCCATCATTTCCTGCTCCTGTTCTACCTGCCCATCCCATGCCTTTTTTCTGGTATCTGGCTGGCCCCTGATTCTGGTATCCCTCCCACACGCAGCAAACTTACCTACGGACTGTTTCCTGCTCTGGGCTTATCCAGACCTAATGCTGCTTATCCATCAGAATATCTCTGTTCTTGGTCCATGTTCTCAGGGCCTGTTCTCTCTCTTGAGGGTGATAGCTTTTTATCCAATATAAGAATCTAGCTGAAAGCAGCTGACAAGGGGTTAATATACCTAACTGGAAAGTATTTGCTTTAAAACCAGGGACCATGGTAACCATAATACCTCAATTCCAGGAAAGATATTCAAATAGGTTTGTTTCTGGGCATGAGGTGCGGAGTAGCTGCTCCCTCTACTCAGACCAGAGATCAGCTGAGCCTGGTCATGGAAGACCTCTACAGGCCAAAGTCAAAAGCTCCCTGCACCTGGTAGATTTGGTGTAAGCGCCCCCAAGGCATAGAGCAGGTGTAGCTTCCCCACATTGAATTTCAAAGCCTTTGTGGTCCTTTGGGAAGCAGCCAAAGGTCACAGGGATTCATTTTATTAAAGAAGTAAATATGTACAGCTTTTTGCATGTCACTCATACCTCAATAAAGTGCTTCTTAAAAAAGTAGAAAATTTGTATATGTCCTACCAAAGAAAAAAAAAAAGAAGAGGCTGCCTTAGATCTGAAGGGGCCTATGTAGGCATGAGCAGGGGATGCACCAGCATGGAAAGGAGGTCAAAAGGGGCGAGAAAGGTGGTGAGGAAGCTGGCTCTCAGAATGAAAGCTTTCTCTCCCTGGGATGGTATGTCGATACAGTGATTATGAGGCAGCATCTAACCCTGGAGGGAAGCCTAGCCAAGCAGTGTCGCTTCCCCCCTCCCTCTCTTGCCTTTTCTCAAGTGCACACTCTGGTTTCCCTCCCAGTGGAAAGAAGCAGAATATTCTCTTCGGATTTCTGTTCCAGCATTGGTCAGAGAAGTGTTTCCAACCCTCTGCCTAAATTTCCTTTCTCCTCAGTTCCTGCCATTGGCTTCTTTAGCACTTGTCCTCAAAATAACCATTCTTTGTCCTTCTTTGGAGGGGTCTTGGGGACAAGGATAAGGAAAGGAAACACAGCTGGTTATGACCCCTTAACCCTGTGGGGGTACAATTCAGTCTAGAAGAGCACTTCTAACCTTTCATGTACATGCCACTCACCTGGAGATCTTGTTAAAATAAAGATTCTGATTCAGTAGATCTTCGGTGTCCAAGAATTTGCGTTTCTAGTGAGTTCCTAGGTGACACCAACACTGCTGGTACTCAGACCACACTTCGCAAGGAGACTGTGATTACCAAAGAAAATGGTTCTCCCGGATAAGCTCTTACCCACATCTGTACTTTCTTGCCTTCCAAAGAAAGTTCTATAAGAGACACGTTTGGCTTATTCTGACTCAAGAGTATTCCTATCATATTCCCAACCACCCTATGTTCGTTTCAGCCATGTCTGTAGGTGTCTGATGAGAGCAGCTACTTAGATTGCTTTGTATAGGGATTTGGAATGGAGACTGGAAGTCAGGCTGAGAGAGGACATAGCTCATGAGCCAGGATGACAGGATCTTGGCTTCTTGCCACACCCCAAAGTGTCCCTTTTAGAAAAAACCTGCCCAAGAGAGCTAAGGTTGGCATGCAGCTCCAACTGCCTTTCCACTTTGCTTCTCTGGGTCAAGGCATGCCAGAAGGGGGCATGTAGCATCTGCTCCTCAGCTGTCTGACTTCCCTTCAGCGGGGTTAGAAACATGAAGTACAACACAACCCGAATTCTGTCTGGTTCCCTAAGAGCCTGAAAAATTGACTCCATTTTCAAGACCAGCACCAGGCACTCATTGTGGGGTAGATGGAGTGGAGGGGAAGTAGCGTCACTTTCTAACATATCTGAGATAAGGACTGCTCCAGGGAAGTCATTAAAAGTTTACACAGTGTCATTTAAGGACTGCCAAATGGCACCCTATTACCTAAAAATTTGCCCCACCAACAGTTTGCCATTTGTCTGAAATTCCACAAATTCAGAATTTATGTGTGTTACTTCACTGAAGGCCTGTGCTAAAATGCAAACATGCTCTTTGGAAGGGATGAGTTTATTCCTTATCAGTCATTAATATTTCAACCAGAAGTCTCTGATCAGATTACCACCTGTTACCTTGCAGTGTCCTCAAAGGAGGTTTTCTAAGACAGGTAAGTGATCCAGAACAATGGACCTGTCCAAGAAAATGAGCCACCAAATGAGGGCACTGGGAGACTTGAAGATGAGCAAGGGTCCCTCGAATATACTTCACCTTGTTTGCAACACTTGAACTTCTCCATAGATATACTCTGGTAGTTTATTCACTAGGATTTTAGATTCTCTTGACCCTCCAGGTCACACCGTTCCAACAGTAGTGGGTCTGCTGCCTCTTTCATGCATGGTGTTGCAATAAATGATCCCAGCTTCTGGATTCCACGTAATGACTATAGGATTTTTTCAGAAGTATAATCAGTTTGTGATGGGAGGTAGTGAGGATTTTTTTAACCTTTAAAAGAATGTTGCCATCAAAAATAGTCCCCTTTCAGTTATCTGTGATTGACTGATCTACCTTGCCAATTGCTTGTTGCAATCAGAGCCCTCATCCTTGCCGCTTCCCAGAAAGGGATCAGGCTACCAGCAATGGATGAGACAGAAAGAGATCAGGACCCAACCTATAGAGGAACTATCGTGTGTATATGGGTGTGGGTTTCTGTGTGGATGAACACCTTTGTGAATTTAAGGTAGAAAGGCCACTAACATCCACTGTCCATCAGAACCTCTTATAGAGTCCCAAATATTCTTGTATTTGATTGCTATTTCCAAGGTTACTCGTTGGTTAGTTTAAAACAGGGTTTCTTGAATTGGACCACTTGCAGCAGAATCACCAGAAATGCTTGGTAAACATATGGATTCCTAGGTCACACTCCAGATATATTACATCAGAAAATATATAAGGATAGTCGTTTTTAACAAGCTCTATGGGTGATTCTAATGCACCCTCAATTTGGGAATCACTAGTTTAATTTATGCTGGTACTGCAAATGGAGGTAGATATATAGATTCATATTGAATATCTTTTGAGCATCCACTAAGCACCAGGCATTGTATCATGCACTTTCATACATGTTACTTCTGTAGGTGAGGTACTGTCAGCCCCTGTAAGCCTTGGAGAGTTTGGTTCTTAGATTGGAAGTTCAAGGCTTGAAAGAACTCAGAGATTAGCCTCAAGTCACAGTCTCTGAGGCAACCAAACAAAGCAAAAATGTTCCTTGATATAGTAAGTAGAGACAAGGAAATGATTTTCATTTTGACATTGCTTCATCCCTTCTTTGCTTGTTAGCTAATGCTTGGTCCTTAGCTGTGCTGTAAACTAGATGTCATGGCAAATGCCATCCCATTTGTTAAAAATAGATGTGCTGCAATAAGTTTACATAGCATTCGTTGTGCCATCTTTGCTACCAACAAATTGAAAACTAGGGATGAAATAATACCTACTCAAGCCACTTAGAAGACATTGCACTAAGCACCATTCATGCCTGATCTCATGGAATCATCACAACATAGCTAGGAAGGAGCTACTCTCATCTCCATTTTATAAGAGAAGAATCAGGTGTAGTTCAAAATATATATAAGCAACTAGCTCAAGGTTACACATATGGGTAATGAGTGAAGCCAGGATTCTACCTGAAATCTTCCTGCTTATAGAGCCTGGACTCAATTTCAACTAGGGTTGAAATTGCAATGATTTCAGGGGCCGGGTAGATCACATAAATGTGGAAATTGAGCTAGGTATGGAGTAGCAAGGCCTGTGGCAATATGGAGAGTCCATGTTGCTACCTGAAGACATTGACATCCAATTTTCAAACCACTGTGGGACAAACAAAACATCTGCAATAGTACTTTGGGTGGTGAAAAGTAGAAAGTACAAGTTTTTGACCTCCGTGCTACACTATTCACCACTCTCTGGCAGCTGACTTACTGACTGAAGGAAGCTCTATTAACTGGTAGTTATAATTACTGAAAAAAAACCCAGAAATCAATATCTATTTTTAGTTAAAAAAACTGTATTTTATCTTCTTAGTGTTCCATCAAGGTACTTCAATATGGCAGAACTTTCCTTCCTTTGTCCTTATGGCCCTACATGCATACGCTGTACATCTGTTGGCCTTTCATGGTTGAGTGCCAGCTCAACTCTGACTAGTCTTCTCCCAGGCAATGCTGAGGCCTACGGCTAGGTCAGAACACTGGTACAGAGTCATTAATGATGCTCAGCAGGTAAAAAGAGGTACTTCTAGGGAGTTCTATGGGGGAAACAGCTTTGATTGTGGTACCTGCAAATCCCAGGCCCACGACTGGGAGGCTGATGGGCCAGATAAGGCTCTGTGAACACTCACCCAGGATAGGAGCTCCCCATATACCCCAAGATAAAGGGCCACCAACTTTAGACAGGGGTCCAAAATGGAGATGCATATGTAGTTGCTTGGAGTTGTAAACTGACCTAAGCCAACTGATCGTTCACAATCATTAGATTTTGTTGGATGTCAACAGCATGTCTTTGTTAAGAGTCAGGTTTTCTATAGGTCTTCTCCCCATAAGCTCACTACCAAGTATAAAAGTAAGCCTCATACAAAATTCTATTTTTTTTTGGGGGGGGGTGTTTGGGCTGCACCCGCAGCACATGGAGGTTCCCAGGCTAGGGGTCCAATTGGAGCTGTAGCCACTGGCCTCCGCCACAGCTACAACCACACCAGATCTGAGGTGCATCTGCAACCTACACCACAGCTCAAGGCAACGCCAGATCCTTAACCCACTGAGCGAGGCCAGGGATTGAACCTGCAACCTCATGGTTCCTAGTTGGATTCATTTCCACTGCGCCATGGTGGGAACTCCCAAAATTCTTTTTCTCACTAAAATAATGGCAAACAGGCATAAAAACAATTGAATAGCCTGTTCTTTAGGCTCCCTTTCTTTTTAGGTGTGCCAACAGCACCTTGCAAGAAGGTTCACTTGAGGCACACAAAACAATACCCTAGTGGCAAGATGCAGCTAACTAAGAGTCCTCATTAGTGGCTGCCCACAGGACACTTTACAAATTAAGCCTAGGGTGCCATTCAAAGGGATAACAGTATAGAGCTTGTGAGATCCTTGTATCTTCTTTCTGCTTGTTTGGGAACACTTCTACCATATTTCTAGGGGATCCACATATGTTAAAAAGTAATGATTTCACCAATGAGAAATTTAATGTTAATTAACCAAGCTTCTGGTATGCATTAAAGAGAAAGATACCTGAAGTGCTTGTAGAATAAATTCTTGATTAAAATTATTAAATGCTAGATAACTACTCCTGCCCTTCACATTTCTCAATAAAGTTAATTGACCCCCCCCCAAGGGTATAGATTCAGACTAAATAACCTGCATATATACCACACAATTTATGTTTAAGTCTTACAAAAATAAATTACAGAAACTATAACATTTGAGATACCATGTTTCTTAGGGCCTTGGGAAGCAGTTACAGCTGTAGAGGGATATGGGGTACATTAGAATGAGCAATGGAGCAAGAATTAGGAGATCTGGGTTCCAGTCTCAAGTCTGCCACCTACTGCCTATATGACCTTGAACAAGCTACTCCATCCTCTGTTATAATTTTTATCATTTGTAAAATGGGGACGTTCTTCTGGATGATCTCTGTGGAGGCTGCCATTTTTTACACCCCATCCTTCACTCCTGTCCAATTCCTAGCACCTCCCATCCCATTAACAGGCTCACTTCATTTCTTACTGAGGAACTATTATCCAAAATGCCCCTCAGATTCTTCTATTACATCTAGAAATTTCTCTTCATATTCATCGATTCACTGCCTTTATAAGACTCTGATGAAACTATTGAATCCTTGAAACCAATGGACAGTTCTTCCAGCCAGTTGTGGCTTATCCTTGCTTGCATCCTAGCTTTTCCACTTACTAGTTGTGAAATCTGGGGGCAAGTTACTTAACTTGGTTGTGCCTGATTTCCCAGTTATAAAATGGGGCTAATAATAGCCCTCACTTCATGGGTCATTGAGAGTTTTAAATGAAATAATTCACAAATCCACATAAAGTACTTAGAATAGTGCCTGGCACATATTGGATATTATTATTATCAACATAATCATTAATTTAAAATCCTTTGAGCTTTTTGTCCTAAAAACAGAAACCTAGTTTTACTTGAAAAGTAAAATGTCTTGTCACTTTAGGGACCAGAAGGTTTCCTTTCTGAGCAGCTGCCCTCTGAGCCTGTCTATAGGTCTCAGCTCTGCCCAAACCCAAGATTAATTTTTTTCTGCCAAGAAACCCATCACAGCACCCTTTCAGATCACCAGCTCACCACTGTGACCCCCATGCATTCAAATTTGCCCACCTAGTTTGCCTCTTGTGAGCAACAGCTACTCAGATATTTATTCTATACTCACAAACTCAGAGATGCATCTTTCTGCATAATGTAAAAACTGTAAGTTCTAGGGATGACTGAAAGTCTTCTTTCCCAAAGAAACTGTCTTCATCTGTAATTCCATCAGCTTCCAATCACAAGATAAATCGTTCTTTCTGTTCTTTTGTGACAATCCATTATCCAAATGGTACAGAAGTAGTCCCCCTGACTTCCAAAAGGCTCAGGAGGCATCCACATATCTTCTGGTGATTGATTTGGAGAACACTTGGGCTAAGCACCCAGGAGACTGGCTGTGCAGCAAGGGCCCAGAGCTTCTCTGAGAAACTGGGCTGCCTCCTGAGGAACACAAGGAAGAACCACAAGGAATTGCTCAGGGCCTCCCTGGAGGAAGCCCCTTCATTTCCTTGGACACTGTAGGGCCACTACTGAGTGAGACTTCTCTGTGGGTCCTGGAGTCAAGAGCCCAGGGAAGTGAGGGTTGAGGCCCTCCATTCTGCCCTTCTCCTCTAGAGCAGGCCCTGCTCTGGCACATACACATCTACACATTGCATACGTCTTCCCCTGGCCCTTCCCACTTCCTGGGGACACTTAGTATTTGACAGTCCCTTTAGTCTCCTGCCATCCAGATGATGACACCTCAACAGAAACCCACTTCTGGAACATCTTCGTGTCTAGTCAACCCTTTGACGATCACAACCTCTTACAGGAGTTCAACGCACTTTGGGCAAGAGTCACTAAGAGTGTCCTTTGACCTAGTTTCTGTCAGTCCCAACTCCTACTGCCCCCATTTCTTCCCTCTACTGCCCACATATCTGCAGAACATGGAGAGGAGGAAACAATGAGGAAAGTTGCTTTCTCCCAGGTAAAGAGAAGTAGAGCTGCCCAGCTCTTTATGCAGTAATTCCTGTCCCTTATATTTGGCACCTAACTCTCTGGAGCAAGTGGTTGCTGTTTGGCCCTTGCCTAGTAGAAGGCTGTTTCTCCTACTTAGTTTGGGAGCAACCAGAGGGCAACGAATGGCTCTAAATTGCATTGCCTGTGTTTGAATCTTGGCTCTATCTCTTATTGGCTATATGACCTTGGGCAAATTACTTCTTTCTCCAAGCCTCAGTTTCCTCATTTGTGAAATGAAGATGATTACAACAGTAATTACCTCATAAATTTGTTGTGAAGACTTAATGAGATTACCCATGTAAAATATGTGCCATGATGCCTGTCATATAGTAAGTGTTCAATAAACGGTAGCTATTATTAACACAAAGTACTGAGGTGGTTGGTAAGTGGAACAGAGGAATAGAATTAATCACAAAACAAACTGTGGAATAGATTCTTCCCCATCTATGGCCATCTCCAAAGCCTTGCAAACTAATATTCATCCTCTGTGAATCTGTAGCTGGAACCAGGCCAGATGGGGTCATCTTTGAGAATTCACAGTGCTGCCTCAGGCATGAGGGATTTGCTTTGGGGCAAAGTAAAGGAGAAAGAAAGAATTGACTCAATGCCTGAAATAGCCAGGGAATACATGCCACTACATTGAATCATGCCATCATTGAGCGAAATTGTCTAGAAAGACATGATCTCTTGTGATTTTTTATCTGAACTAGATATGATTAGGATAAAGGCGCATGGATGTGATAATCTTGCCACTTGCTGGCTTGAAGGAAAAAACAACATTTCTTCAAAAGGTAAAGTCTATTTGAATGTAGTTGAAAATGCGAGACTGGAGAAGTCTCCTTCATCCTTCACTTAGACTAGGAAAAACATGGTGCCAGTTGATTTTTCTGACTGGATGGATTTTCTTCTTTTGATGTTGCTTGCCTAAGTCAGACCAAAAATAGCAAAGGAAGGAGATATGGAAAAGGTTAAAAGAGAAATTTTGCTAATGTGATTTTCCAGCATTTTAGTCTCCATTCTCTCCAGAGCAAAGGTTAACTAGCTGATTCCATAAGCACAGACTCACTAGAAAGGATCCTGCTGAGGACTGCTAACCTCTGCTCTGTATTCTGGGCTCATCACCCAGCTTGCTTTTCCAGCAGGCCCATACCTGGGTGATGACCAAAAGCATTTTGTTACCTCATATCCCAGGGTGCCCTTGCTCTACCTGCCTCACCTTCTCTTCTCTTTTCCTATCCAATCCCACTGCCATGTTGCCTTATGGGATCACTGATTTTTTTCCCCACTCAGGTAAGAAAACTAAGGAACAGAGAGGCAAAGTAACTTTCCCAAGGTGACACAGCCAGTAGATGGCTGAGCTGAGATTATAATGCAGGCCATCTAACTCTTGGCACTTCTCTAAGATGTCTTCCCAGCAAGATCATTCATCTTTTAACTTTCACTGCTACATAATGATGTTATATATGAAAATAATGACAGCTCTGTCTTTTTTAAATAGGTGGTAGAGAGGAAGAATAAATCCATAGCAAGTGAATTGGAAATGCAGTAAAGCATGAGTTTCAGGGACCACGGTTAATGGTATCTTCCATTTAGTGCCTCCAATGTTGAGCTGTCATTTTCCCATCCTCTGATTTCTGGTCAGGAATGAGCGAAACAAAGTCTTGAAACCCTGCTATAGATCACAAACTATTGGAGATAGATCAAGTAGTTCTAGTCCAACTACTTCATTTTGTGGATGAGGAAAGCGAGGCCAAGAAAAGAGGAGAGATTTGCCAAAGGCAATGCATCTCCCTTGTGGCAGAAGAAAGAGCGGGGTCTTTGCTACCACATTTTGTAACAGCAGAGTGTTGTACTAAAGCAACACCACAAATTTTTATTATGCTATCATTTCCTGGTACCTTTTTTCTCTAATTGTTTCATGTATATAAGTCATAATATCTCAATTAGATTTTTTTTTTTCTTTTTAGGGCTGCACCCACAGCATATGGAAGTACCCAGGCTAGGTGTTGAATCAGAGCTATAGCTGCCGGCCTACGCCACAGCCACAGCAACACCAGATCTGAGCTGCATCTGCAACCTACAGCATAGCTCACAGCAACGCCAGATCCTTAACCCACTGAGCGAGGCCAGGGATCGAACCAGCATCCTCATGGATACTAGTTGGATTCATTTCTGCTATATCACAACAGGAACTCCTCAACTAGATTTTTTTTTTAAATATAGGGTATTTTATGATTATTGAGGTTAAAATGTAAAATTCATTCATGCTCATTGTAAAAAAATTTCAAAAATGTAGATAAGAAAAAAATCCTCCAAGTAGAGAAAAAAAAATCACCCCAAATTGGGTTTTACCATATGTACAGACTTGTATGCTATCTTTTTATATTATATAGGGAACATTTTTCTGGACCTCTTAAATGTTCTGTGAAAATTTGGGAGTTCTCATTGTGGCTCAGTGGGTTAAGAACCCAACTAGTATCCATGATGGTGCAGGTTTGATCCCTGGCCTTGTTCAGTAGGTTAAGGATCTGGCATTGACGCAAGCTGCAGCCTAGGTCACAGATGTGGCTTGGATCCAATATTGCTATGGCTATGTAGGAGGACTGCAGCTGCAGCTCCATTTCCACCCCTAGCCTGGGAACTTCCCTATGCTGTGGGTGCAGCCCTAAAAAGACCAAAAAAAAGAAAGAAAGAAAAAGAAAAAAGAAAATTTGATTTTAAAATGTCTATAAATTATTGTATCACATTGTATCATTTTATGACATATATATGCCATGATTTATATAACCATCACCCAGTTTTATGCATTTAGGTGGAGTCCCAGTTAACTGAGGTTTCTAATTATGCCCTTGTAATATTTGCGTCCTGGTACAAGTCTGAACACACAGTAAATGTTTAATAAATAGTCACTGACTGGAGTTCCCGTCATGGCGCAGTGGTTAACGAATCCGACTAGGAACCATGAGGTTGTGGGTTCGGTCCCTGCCCTTGCTCAGTGGGTTAACAATCTGGCGTTGCCGTGAGCTGTGGTGTAGGTTGCAGACGCGGCTCGGATCCCGCGTTGCTGTGGCTCTGGCGTAGGCCGGTGGCTACAGCTCGGATTCAACCCCTGGCCTGGAAACCTCCATATGCCGCGGAAGCGGCCCAAGAAATAGCAACAACAACAACAACAAAAGACAAAAAGACAAAAAAAAAAAATACTCACTGACTGATTAGTTGCTTTGACCTTTCTAGAATGAGCATTATTATTCTATTAGATAGGGCAACCAAAGTGAGAACTTGCATTCCAACCTCTTTAAGGTACATGTTATGTAATTCAAGATAGTCAGTATAACAATGATGGTTTTGCTCAGAAGTCGGACTCTCCAGGCTCAAATCCTGGATCCATCACTTTTTCGTTGTATAGCCAAGGGTGAGGAACTTAACCCCTCCAAGCCTCAGCTTTTCTGTCTGACAAATGGGGAGAATGGTAGTATCCGCCTCATAAGGTTGTGGTAAAAATTAAATGATAAAGTATGTGGAAAGTTCTTGATATATAGTGAGCATTCAACAAATATTAGTTGCCACTAGTAATATTATATAATATTGTATATTATATTCCTTGTTAAAGGAATAAAGCACCAGACTTGAAGTCAAAATACCCAGCTTCTCATTCTGTCTTTGCTCTTTCTTGGCACCATGACCTGGCATGAGTTCTTTTACTTGTCTAGGTCTCGATTTATTCATCTACAAAATGGGAATAAGAATACTTGAGCTTTGTACCTTACAGGGATTTTATGATGATCACATGAGTGAATGTGAAGGTGTTTTGAAAACTATGAAGTAAAATATGATTGTTATGTATGTAAAGTTAGATGGGATATATGGTTGTCGTAGGGAGGACTAGAGAAGCAGAAGGTACAGGAGACCGAGAAAAATATACTGAGTATAGAAAAATGTTTCTAAAATTGAACCCCTGGTACAGGAAATAGTGACTGTTAGAGAAGAGACTGTATAGATCATCGTGCCCAACATCTTAATGTCATGAGCAAAGTGATTCAGAGAGGAGAGAGTTTGAGGTCACAGAGCCAGTCACAGAAATGGGACTAGAACTCAGGGCTCCTGATTTTCTGAGCAGCGTCCTAAAGCAGTCAGGGCAGCTTTTTATTGACCTTCGTCTAAAAAGGGATAGGGGGAAAAAATTCAGTTATTTCAGGAACTCGTGTAGGTGGAAACTGACTAATTGGGGTTTTACTGCAAGGACAGACCACATATAGCAGAGCTCATCTATATTTTAAAATGCCAACCTTATTCCAGGTAAGGGAGAGTAGGGGAGCAAGAAGGTGATGGGAGGGGGCATTGCACTCAGGTTGGTGAGTTCCCTCAGTGTAAACAGAATCCGAAGGGACTTCTGTGGTTCCCCAGAATGACCGCAGCAGCAGATGGCTTTTCTTTGATTGTTAATATTTATCTTTGCAGTCAGTCCTCAGTTGTTTGTTTTTGGAAAAGTTGGTAAAGCAGATGAAATTGCCAGTTGCCTGAAAATACAATTGCCAATTGTTTGGATGAAGTAAATTGATTAGGGCCGGAGGACTATTCATTTCACCCTGGCACGCATACAGCCTACGGCAAGCGAGCACTGCATCGCTGATGGCAGCTCAGATACCACTGCATCCCCTGAATTATATCCCTCCAGGTACTCAGTAAATATATGTGTTGGTTACTTTCATCTTTACGCTATTTTAGCTGAGATGAGAGCACATAAACACTTCCATCTGACAACCTTTTCAAGTTCAACACCACAGAAGGTTATTTGAAAAAGAAACAAGAAAGGAGTTTTTCAATAGCAGGCTCCAAAGGTGACCAAAAATGCCATCCAACAAGGCAGCCCGTTAAGAAATGTAGTGTGAAATGTGTTAATATGATAAACCCAAATGAGGTCTCACTATTCTTAGGTGCAGAATTTGGCTGCCTTCCCCAGCAGCCACTGTGACAGGACAGAGTCCATCAGGGTTTACCCCCTTCCTCATACCTGCTTCAGCTGAGGGAGACCCCATTGCCAGACTCAGCTGACCCTCGCCCTGTCTTCCACACAGCTCCTGCAGAGAGGGACTCCCTGCCTGGTCCAGGAAGCACTGGGGGATGGGAGGAGAAAGCAGTTAAAGGCAGTCTGTCACACTGCAGAGATAGCTGGTCACTGCTCGTAAAATGTCCACCAGGTGAAGGCCAGGCCACATCAGGCCCCTTGTATCCGGAGTAAGTGGCCATAGTCTGAAATCAGAAAGATGGATGGAAATGGCCTTGTTCATCAAGCTCTGTTTTGCTAAAACAAAGGGCTCCCCTTGAAAACTGGAAAGGAACCAATTTCAGGCAGGCCCACTTTACACAGTGGGAAGTAAACATATGGAACCCCTTAGCCCAGAGTTGGTGCCAGCTGAAAATATATATCCAGTCAGAGGAGGTTTGATACTTTCATGCCGTTTGGGGACATCTTTCACCTCTGAGCTCAAAATTAGTGAGGACAACCAGATCCTCTGCCAGCCTTAGTGAAGGAGTCCTGAAGATATGGCCTCAGAATTGTGATTGCATTTTCCAGTTAAGCTGGGGGGGGGGGAAGGTGATGTTTAGGGTTGGTTGGCTCAGAATGAGTTGCTAAAATCTCTGATTTGTTCAGAGTTTAATTCTTCCACACATATAAGGGAGGCAATATGTTATGGAAGGAAAAAACCTTGCCCTGGCCCTGTCACAACTAACTAGCTATGTGATTGCCTCTCTCTGGGTCTCACCTTTGCCCATTTGTAAAATAAGGGCATTAGACTTGGTGACCCCCGATTCTCTAACAGCTTCAAACACCTTCCATTCAGGTGATATCACAGTGTTCGCTTGGAGGGTGTCGGAGAGGCTCAGCACCTTTCCTTGCCCGCCTCTGCTCAGGAGCTCAGGGTCTGTCAGGATGCTCTGAACATCCCTCAGACTTCATGCAAAGGTCTCCCTCAAGGCTGGCATCTGCAGCGGAGGCCCATGCTCTGCAATTTACACCTACTGGCTTCCCCAGCCCCCAGCTTCCTTGTAAAGAAGTAGAACTGGTTCCATATGGTTCTATATGGGGGTTTGATTTGCTTAAGTGCAATAGGCATATTAAAGACAACATTGTTTGGGCTTTAAAGCTAGAGCCCACCTGGGTTAGAAATCTGATTCTGTCATTTCCAGCTCTGTGATCTTCAGCAAGGAACCTAAGCTCTCTGTGCTTCTTCTTCCTCATCTGCAGACTGACAGTAACCACACTGCCTTCCTTCTAGAGTGCTTGTCGGGATTAAATGAGAAAATTCACAGCAGATGCTCAGTACAATGCCCGGCACATAGTAAATGCTGCCACAAGTGGGCATACTTCTCCACTCTCCACTAAATAGATGTTGAGCTAAAAATCAAAACCAGGAACTCAATCAATATTGAGCTTATAATCAAGGCCATAACTTTCCAGCAGTGGCAAATTATTCAGCTTTTCAGAGCCCCTGTGTTTTGGTTTGAGGACCATTCTGGAAACTTCACAGGCCAATAAGAGAGCTATTTCTGGTGGCCTTTGGGTTACCCACCAAATCACACTACTAGGATGGATGGTACCTTCATCTCCCTGAAGAGCCAGCCTGGCCTACGGGGAGGCTGACAGAGAGGGAGGACCCGAAAGGTGACTCCTCGATGGGACTCATTCACTCACTGGGCTGACCAGTATGTCACCTTTCCTGTTCAGGGTGTAAAGTCAAAATGTGAGGTGAGAACAAGGCCACTAAAGTTGCCACTATCTCCTCCCTTCTCCAGTTCTCACTGAGCAAGCCCCATGGAGGGAGAATAAAGAGAGAGGTTCAGCCTGGGTGGGCGCACCTGGCAGATGGCAGGTTGAGGCCAACATCACTATAGAGACGGGAGGAGCTGCCCTTTCCAGATAAAATAACAAGATGAAGCTGAGCTGGGACAGCATCAAAGATGATGGAATTATAGGAAAGGTAAATAAAGGGCCATTCCTTTATCCATCAAGTCCCGTGTTCTGCTGTGTGGGCGTGTATTTGGGCGTGGAGGGGGAGGTGGGAACATATAGCGTGGAGGATCAGCTTCTCTTAATACAATTCCACTTGACGATTTTGAAGAGTGTCTGCTTTGATCTGGAAACCCCATAGCTCATCTTATGCAGGGTTCCTAAAGATAGTTTCTCATCTTAGGCTATTCTGCATGAGACGCCCTTAATCTTTGGGGGAGAGACCCAAGTAATTACATGCTTGGACACAGATATGTCTTAAGAGCTTAATGAACTGAGTAAGGAGAAAGAGAGAGAGAGAGAGATCATCCCTCAAGGTATACCAGACGTATGGGAAGGCAAGCGAGGTGGTGACCTGCACTGACAGGTGGAGCTTTACCAGGAGCATATGTGGATGAAGGTTGGTGGAAAATCCACTTCACAGCAGGGTAGGCAAGGTAGATATTATGATTATACCCATTTCACAGTTAAAGAAACTGAGGCTCGGAGAACTTAGTGTTGTCCCCAGTAAGTGGCAGGGGCAGGACCCAAATCTGTCTCCTAATCTTGTGCTCCTCCCATTCACCACGCTGTCTCCATTTAACTAACATTGCAAAGGGTTCCATCACAGCTATTTTTCCAGATAATTGAAGCACAAGTCTTTCAGCAATACAAGTGCTATTTTTATTTTAACCATTTTTGAAGAAAAACTTTCTACAATGCACCTCCACATCTTATTATGCAGAGGATACCGATTACTGTGCTTTTAATCTTCTGTTTCCATAGCCCTCTATCTCTTCTCTCACCCCAAGGCTGACGACGTTCAATACTTCCTAGGTTACTGAAGATAACATATTAGAGATGGGGTGCTCCTGGAAGCGGGCACACAGAAATGTGATAGTTGACAGTGAGGGAACAGCATGCGGAAATGCCAGGTATAAAGGTTCAGCAGCCCGCGGCTATTTAATGCAGGGTCAAATGTGCCCGAGAGGCTAAAGAGCCTCACAGACAGCACAGCCGGCACTGGAACTGGAGCCCCTGCTAAAGACCCAGAATTATCAATATAAAATGGAATCGTGTTGCTCTATTACACTGGTGTACCCATGGGGGAAGGATGATGGGAAAGGTCCCTTCCAGCTGGGGGGAGGGTAGTATTATTTTCACTAATACTGTTTAGAATTGCCTGTTCATAGTGGTAATAAAAGGTACTTTAAGGCAATGTATGACTGTCCTTAACTTCTGTATACACACATGCAATGCACCCTCTTATTCTCTGTATACCGGGCAGACCCTTCCCGCCACCTTCACCTTAGTGCCACCACTCAACTCTGTTTAAAAAGGCAGGGAGGAGATATTTTCCATTTTAGAAAAATTTTCATCTCAAATGGCTCAAGGGTGGGTGTGGCTAAAGAGGCAGATCTTTACTGCTCTGAAAAATGTATCCCATGTGAGATGCATGGCAAATTACTATCTGTTTAGCCTGTCACTTTGCTTTCCTTGTCCCACCTGTAATTTGAAAGAAAAAAAAAATCCCTGGGAGGAAGCCCACCACAGATTGCCATCCTATTGGCTTCCTGCGATTACTTGGATCTTTTCAAGTTCCAATCAGAATGGGCTCTGCTTTGCCTTTTCCATCTCTGTCTCCTCTGACCCAGCAAAGTTTCCCATCTTTCATCCTGTCACTTAGCTAATGGTGTGTGTCCCTCTTGCATACATTCCAGATTCACTGGCTTCTTTCGCTAGTGGAGTCGTCAGCGAGATGCTCGGCAGATGGCTCACTGGCTGCCGTTCTTGTCCCCTCACTGCAGCAATCTGTTGTTCTAAATCAAAATGTTAATGAAAAATAAAAGAACGTAGTGCCAATGTCTGTCTGATTTAAATTAATATAGAGTCATACCTTTTGAGGCAGAATTTTACTGGCACAAAGTTCTCCATACAGGCTACTCATGTCGGGTTTTTTTTTTTTTTTCTCTCTCTCTAATTAAAATCAAGCACTCTCATTTATCTGAGTCTCTCTTGGTACCCCCAACCTGTTCTTTTTAATAATAACAAAGGCCTAACAAACAGTAGATTTCAGTGTTCCAGGGAATGGCATCTCACCTAGCAGAATGTAATTTTGAGAGATATTATATGTGATGTCTAATTATAAACATGCTTTGATTAGATGCTGTTTTCAATACTGGAATGACATGTTTACTAAATGCTTCAAGTGCAGCTCTAAGTAAGGCATGTAGTTATTGAAATCTCTTTCAATCCATTTGCTTTAAAACTCCTGGCAAAATCATTGCTAATTTGCTACTTTATTTACAAGGGCCCTTCACATTCTCTGCATTCAGCACAATATTCATTCCTGTTGCAGCAACAGGACCACTCCCCTCTTGGAAGAAAATGTGTGTGTGTGTGCAGGATTGTCTATGTGAGACAAATTTTCAACTTCAATTTAGAGAGGAAAGGATGACACTGATGTTGACACACCTGGTTGAGGGGAGATCACCTCAATATTTTAATTTCCCTCAAATTTTAGAAACCAAAAGAATGGCAGTTTCAAAGGACTGCAGAAGACCACACCTACATTTGACCACATTTGTTCTTCCTATGACGCCTTTGTAGATCCTGCTAGAAAGAGTGTTGGGAATAATAAGAGCTAACACAGGGCCTCCTACATACCAGGCATCCTTCTAAGTGATTTATATTCATTTACTCTTTCAATCATCAAAAAATCCCTATGATTTATTTAGGCCTATTTCACAGGTGAGGAAACTGAGGCATAGAGATGTTAAGTAAGTTGCCTAATGCTACACACCGGTAAGTGACAGCTGGAGCTAAACACGGTCAGCCTGGCCCCAGAACTTTTGCTTATAACCACAATACTGGGCTATAAGATGCTGGGAGATCTGCAGCTTCCAACCTCCTTGGAAGTAAGCTACTGTTTTCTTTCAGACCCGTGGGAGGTTTTCTTTGCTCCAACTGCTGTGCAAGTTAGAATTAGGCTTTTACTTCAGTGGGGCTTGCTCCTTGCTAAATGCATGTGCTTATCCGCATGTGTCACTGCCATTAAGACTAAGGTGAGTCAGGCAAATCACGCTGAGGCAGCAGGCGGGCAGGAGAGAAGCCTGGGTTTCCAGGTGGGAGGTGGAGTGCTAGTCACCAGGTCAGTCGGCTCAGGGCCATGCGCTAGTACACCCAACAGTCCTGATAAGAAACTGCCCAAAGACAGTACAGCCCACAAAGCCCCCATCTGCACCAATTGACTGGGTAGAGACTCTGCTGAGACACACCCTCTGGTCATCCTGCTTCCAGTTCTGCACTTCCCTCCACCTACAAGTAGGGCCACCACACAAAACAAATGCCTTTGAAGTCCAGCCTTTCTCCTGTTTTTCAAATGCCAGTTCAACTGGAAATACAAACAAGAAGATTTGGCTTTCTAAATATATGAATTCTGGGCCTAGGGATTTACTGGGGTATCAAGTCGTTCAAAAGAAAAAGCCCCTAGTGGGAAGGGACTAAGCAGCGAGGCAGTCATTTCCCTTGCTAAACCTCAATTTTGTAGTTATATTTTTCTGGCCTTACCAGTGACTAGATGAAAATATGAGTTTGGAAAAGAATATTACTAAACCGCAGGGTATGTTAAACAAAACTCTGGGCTGGGAGCCAGGAGTCCTGGGTTCCAGCTCCAGCTCTGTCTCTAACCAACCATGCCATCTCTGGGTCTTAGAACTTTTGTAAAATAAAAGGGTTAGAGTGAATAGGCTACAGGGGCTTTTCCAACATTAAATAGTCTGATTGTAGCCCCCCTCCCTTTTAATGAATGATGATTCTCCCTAGAGACAGAAGGCTACTCAGAGGATGATTTGACCAGATGAAGCAGGTATTTGAGCTATTTTGGGGGAGGTGGTTTCTGAGCATCCAACTCAGACCACTGAAGTAAAAATGTAGATTCTGTTTTGGCCCGATCTCTTTCAGTTGATATCGCTGGATAATTGCTCACCACTCTGAGTCATCAAATCATAGGTTCATTGAATCCCTAGGATGGAAAGAACCTTAAAGGCCAGCTTTTGCCATCTCCTTTTAGGTCTGGGCCCCCTTTTGTCCAAACACACCCAATCTAAGCATGGGACCAGTGCAGGCTTTTACATAAGCAGAAGAGATGGTGCTTGCCTGAGTGGATATCACAGGTGCTGGCATGCACTCTCTCACCCTCACCCCCAAATCGCTCTTCCTCATTCTCACTAATGCCAAAGACCTCTTTAACAGAGGGCCTTGACTTTTATTCTACACTGAAAATGAATGTATACAATATAAATCCCTTGGGAAGAGGTGACACAGTATGAGTTCATTTCGTGATTCATGTGAACAACATAGGAGATCTTATCATGAAAGAAGATTTCAGTAGGAAAGAGAGCCCAAAGATACAGGATTCTTGAAGAGAGTGAAACAGACTTCCATGATCGGGAAAAGTTATGTAGAACAGGAATGGAGGGAAGGGTGGAGAATCTAAAGTGGTAGCCTAATAGAATGTGTAGCAATTTGGAGTCAAACTTGAGTTTACATCTCATCTATGCCACTTATCTGCTGTATTACCATGTGCAAGTCTCTTAACTTCCCTGAGTCTTAGTTATCCAAACTGTAATATGGGGATAATAATATCTACTACACATAGCTATTGTTGAGAAGTGAGGCAATCATGCAAATGCATAATTGCAGTATACTTGATTTCAATATGCTTTCAGACCTAAATCCAGTGTTGTCATAGATGGATGGCCTGTGATGTGTCTGCCCTTAATTATACCTCTGCAGCACTCACAGGTATGAATGTTTTTGATGCTCTGGTCTGCAGCCACCAGTGATACTGTCCACTGTACACTGTCTTAACCATCCATAGAGCTGACTATCTGATTTAAGCATCAGCCAGAATATCTATTGTTACGCAACTGAAATGCCAACTTAGATGTTGGTCAGTATTTACAACCACAAAGAGACAAGTTATGTGCTTATAATTTGAGGGATGCCATAGTTTTCAAGCATGTCCAACTTAGCCCATTTAACAGGAATTCAAAGTGGTTTCCCTTATTGATTAGCTCCAAGCAGAAGTAACTGTACTCCATGGCTTTCTTGAAAAAGGTGCCCAACATATATTTCAACTTTACTATGAAAGAAGAAACGAACAAACGAAATGTTGTGGTTTCAGTTTGAGTTTTAGGTGTAGGGGCAGGTGCTGAGTCAGTATACTTATCAAAGATAATTCCAGGAGGGTTAGGGGTTGGCCTCTGGTCATTCTGCTGGACAGCTTTCAGTCTCCATCAGTTGACTTGTGGCCTATGTCCTTTTACATGATTAGCTAGAATGCTGTCAGGTTTAGGATTTGGTCTTATTGTGGTTTTTTTTTTTTTTTTTTTTTTTTAAGTTGGGAGGTAGTGCTGGTTGGAAGGGGCTGCTCCCAATTATTTTCTATCATAGAAACACATTAAGTTTGGGGCTCAGGGATCCTTGTCTTCCTTTTATAGAGAGATCAATGCTCTCTTTTTTTAAAAAAATCACTCTTCCAAGGTATTATGTTTTTGACCATCTTCTTCCTTTTGCTTCCTCACTTCTAATCTGAATTGCCTCTATTTTCGATTCCACAATCTGCTTCTATTCTCACTGATCTACCAACATTTCTCTTTTGAGTTCACTGGTGATCTCCTTGCCAAATCCAAGGGCATTTCTTCATTTACTCATCCTCAATGTCTTTGTGATGATGCATTGAAGTTCTCTCTTTCTTTAGCTTCTGCTGACACTGAACTTTCTGGATCCTCCTCTTATTTTCTACCTATTCCTTTTGTGCCATTAGCAAAATCGCTTCTCCCTTCTGGGCTTGAATTCCTTCATCAGTAAAATGGCCTTTGATGTGTCTGTCCTTGATTACACCTTCACGCAGGGATTTAAAGAGGATAATATCCAAAAACCCTTCCATATCTAACATTCTATGGTTCTAAGAGTCAGTGAGATATACCCTAGACCCTTTGACTTCAACACGTTGTAATGTTTTTAATATCGAGCTACTCCTGTCTACTTTATTTAATTTTTATATTTTTGGATCATTTATTTTTAATTATTCAATGAATTGTATTACATTTATAGTTGTACAATAATCATCACAACCCAATTTTATAGCATTTCCATCTCAAACCCCCAGCCCATCCCCTACCCCCCACCCTGTCTCGTTCGGAAACCGTAAGCCTTTCAAAGTCTGTGAGTCATTACCTGTTCTGCAAAGAAGTTCACTGTGTCCTTTTTTCAGATTCCACATGTCAGTGATAGCATCTGATGTTGGTGTCTCACCGTCTGACTGACTTCATTTAGCATGATAATTTCTAGGTCCATCCATGTTTGCTGCAAATGCCGTTATTTCTTTCCTTGTAACAGCTGAGTAGTATTCCATTGTGTATATGTACCACATCTTCCTTATCCACTCTTCTGTTGATGGACATTTAGGTTGTTTCCATGTCTTGGCTATTGTATATAGTGCTGCAATGAACATTGGAATACATGTGTCTTTTTGAGTCATGGTTTTCTCGGATAGATGCCCAGGAGTGGGATTGCTGGATCAAATAGTAGTTCTATTTTTAGTTTTCTGAGGAATCTCCACAGTGGTTGCACCAATTTACATTCTCACCAACAGTGTAATTGGGTTCCCTTTTCTCCGCATCCTCTCCAGCACTTTATTGTTTGTAGACTTTTTGATGATGGCCATTCTGGCCGGTGTAAGGGGGTACCTCATAGTGGTTTTGATTTGCATTTCTCTAATAATGAGTGATGTTGAACATCTTTGCATGTGTTTCTTGGCCATCTGTATGTCTTCTTTGGAGAATTGTCTGTTTAGATCTTCCGCCCATTTTTTGATGGGGTTGTTTGTTTTTTTGGTATTGAACTATAGGTGTTTATAAATTTTGGAGATTAAACCCTTGTCAGTCACTTCATTTGCAAATATTTTCTCCCATTCTGTGGGTTGTCTTTTCATTTTGTTTAGGGTTTCCCTTGCTATGCAGAAACTTTCAAGTTTAAGTCCCTTTGGTTTATGTTTGTTCTTATTGTCATTACTCTAGGAGGTGGATCTGAGAAGATGTTGTTGTCGTTTATGTTGGAGAGTGGTCTATGTTTTTCTCTAAGAGTTTTATAGTGTCTGGTCTTATATTTAGGTCTTTAATCCACTTTGAGTTTATGTTTGTGTATGGTGTTAGGGAGTGTTCTAAGTTCATTCTGTTACATGTGGCTGTCCATTTTTCCCAGCACCACTCATTGAAGGGGCTGTGTTTTCTCCGTTGTATATTCTTGCCTCCTTTGTCATAGATTAGTTGGCTGTAGGTGCGTGGGTTGAATTCTGGGCTTTTTGTCTTGTTCCACCAATCTATATTTCTGTCTTTGTGCCAGTACCATAGGGTTTTGATGACTGTTGCTTTGTAGTATAGTCTGAAGTTAGGAAGCCTGATTTCTCCAGCTCCATTATTTTTTTTTTCTCAGAATGGCTTTGACTAATCTGGGTCTTTTGTGTTTCCAAACAAACTTTAAAATATTTTGTTCAAGTTCTGTGAAAAATGTCCTTGGTAATTTGATAGGGATTGCCTTGGGTAGTATAATCATTTTGATGATATTGATTATTCCAGTCCAAGAGCATGGTATGTCTTTCCATCCATTTGTGCTATCTTTGATATCTTTCTTACAGTTTTCAGAGTACAGGTCTTTTGTCTCTTTAGGTAGGTTTATTCCTAAGTATTTTATTCTTTTGGATGAGATGGTAAATGGGGTTGTTTCCCTAATTTCTCTTTCCGATCTTTCTTTGTTAGTATATAGAAATGCCATCAATGTCTGTGTATTAATTTTGTATCCTGCGATGTTGCCAAATTCATCAGTGAGCTCTAACAGTTTTCTGGTAGAGCCTTTAGGATTCTCTGAGTATAGTATCATATCAACTGAAAATGGTGATAGTTTTACTTCTTCCTTTCCAATTTGGATTCCTTTTATTTCTTTTACTTCTCTGATTGCCATGGCTAGGACTTTCAAAACTATGTTGAATAGTAGTGGCAATAGTGGATGCCCTTGTCTTGTTCCTGATCTCAGTGGGAATTCTTTCAGCTTTTCACCATTGAGAATGATGTTAGCTCTGGGTTTGTCATATATGGCCTTTATTATCTTGAGGTAGGTTCCTGCTATGAACCTATATCAGAAATGGGTGTTTTTATCAGAAATGGGTGTTTGATTTTGTCAAAGGCTTTTTCTGCATCTATTGAGAGGGTCACACGGGTTTTTTTGTTTTGTTTTGTTTTGTTTTTTTTTTTGTCTTTTTAGCTATTTCTTGGGCCACTCCCACGGCATATGGAGGGTCCCAGGCTAGGGGTCCAATAGGAGCTGCAGCCACTGGCCTACGCCAGAGCCACAGCAACACGGGATCCGAGCTGCGTCTGCAACCTACACCACAGCTCACAGCAACGCCGGATCGTTAACCCGCTGAGCAAGGGCAGGGACTGAACCTGCAACCTCATGGTTCCTAGTAGGACTCATTAACCACTGAGCCACGACGGGAACTCCTCACATGGTTTTTATTCTTCAGTTTGTTAATGTGGTGTATCACACTGATGGATTTGAGTATTGAAGAATCCTTGCATCCCTGGGATAAATCCCACTTGATGATAATGTACAATCCTTTTAATGTATTGTTGGATTCGGTTTGCTAGTATTTTGTTGAGGATTTTTGCATCTATATTAATCAGTGAAATTGGCCTGTAATTTTCTTTTTTTGTGCAATCTTTGTCTGGTTTTGGTATCAGAGTTGATGGTGGCCTCATAGATTGAGTTTGGGAGTGTCCCTTCCTCTGCAGTTTTTTGGAATAGTTTCAGAAGGATAGGTGTTAGGTCTTCTCTAAATATTTGATGGAATTCGCCTGTGAAGCCATCTGGTCCTGGACTTTTGTTTGTTGGAAGTTTTTAAATCAAATTTTCAATTTCAGTATTTGTGAGTGGTCTGTTCAACTTTTCTATTTTGTCTTGGTTTAGTCTTGGAAGATTGTACTTTTCTAAGAATTTGTCTATTTCTTCTAGGTTTTCTGTTATATTGGCATATAGTTGCATGTAGTAGTCTCTTATGATCCTTTGTATTTCTGTGATGTCCGTTGTAACTTCTCCTTTTTCATTTCTAATTTTATTGATTTGAGTCCTTTCTTTTCTTCTTGATAGGTCTGGCTAAGGGTTTATCAATTTTGTTGATCTTTTCAAAGAACCAGCTTTTCGTTTCATTGATCATTCCTGTGGTTTTCTTCGTTTCTATTTCATTGATTTCTGCTCTGATCTTTATTTCTTTCCTTCTACTAACTTTAGGTCTTGTCTGTTTTCCTCTCTCTAGCTGCTTTAGATGTAAAGTAATCCTGCCTACTTTAGTGTTCCATTAATTGATAGGACTGTGCAAACTTCATAAAGCTGGGCCTTTAAGATTTATGTATATTTAATCTGTGGGTTTGCTTTCCAGCTTAAGAATATGTATGTTTGAATTACCTGGATAATACACTGTACCTTTCTTGAAAATAAATACGAGGTACATTCTAGAACAATATCCTGTTGCTTATGCTTAATATTAGTCTTTCAAAAATGTTGGCATCAGAAATCATTCACCTTGTTCCATTTAATTTGGATGTTCAGAAAATAAAACAACATTTCTCTAAGCCAAGTGAAGGCATCATGACCAACCATAAGGGCCAGAATTCACTAACATCATTAAAAAAGAGCTACAAATTATATATGACAGTTTGATACTGAATTTATGTGTGACACAGAGGTAACTCTAGGGATGTAAGGAACCCTGTGAGTCTCCACATAACATCACTTAAAGACATTCTAGAGGACATAATATTATAATACAATTTCTAGTGATTTTTTTTCCTTCACACACACTTCAAGTTCTATACATAACACCTTTAAGAGAATTGCCTGAGACCCCAGGGCAAAAGACTGACAGTCTATGCCTTAAAAGCAATCTCCATGTAGCATCCAAATAAGAAGTTTAGCTTGTTCCAATTAAAAGGCAGTAATGCAATGCCTGAATCCAAGGGAAACACAATAAATATGCATTGGTAATGAGAAGGTAAAACAAAAAGCAAATAGAAGTGTACTTCATGTACAAAGTAGAAAATGCCTGTCCCTCACAGTCATGAGTAGGGATAAGGGTCCTCAAGTTGCTCTCAGTGCAAGCCACATTTTAAAAAAGCAGCTGAGGTTTTAGGTTGTTTGTTTATCAACAAAGAATATGTGATTTTGAAAGACCCTGTACACAAAGTTCTCTTGATCCATGGAACATAAACAACTAGGCATAATGTACTATCACCCCTTCTTTCACAAGAGAAATTCAGTGACGTGTCCAAACTTATAAGAGCTAGCAGCCGAGTTAGCAGGCCCCCAAATCTCTGTCCAAAATTCAAAAACTGTCAGTTTACACACACTGTAACAACACTGGCTGTCGTTCTTACTCTCACTCTCCTCCTCTTGTCCATTCTCTCTCAACCTCCTCTTTCACAGGCAGACACCATAGCCCATCTGAGTGCTTCTCCAAAATCTGCTTAATGGGCTGATTTTTATGGTATCATATAGTTTTGTACAGGCATTATCAAGGACTGGGGAAACATTCAAACTAATAGACTTTGATTTCAAATATAACTTATTACAAGATAGAAGAATCCAAAAAATAATATATATGTGTGTGTGTGTGTCTGTGTGTGTGTGTGTGTGTGTATAAAATAGAGTCACTTCGCTGTACATCTGGAACTAATACAATGTGTAAATCAACTATACTTCAGTAAAACTTAAAAAACAAAAAAAAAATTAAAAAGCAAATGACAAGTGAACAAAAAAGAGACTTGAGTATTCAAGTTACTAGAGAACCACTAAATATGCCGTATAAGGTTTACCAATTTTTTAGAGTCAGAAGAAAATAAAATTTACTCATGACTACAACTATACTGCACAGAAAGTTATCTTTCAATGATAATTCAGGACTGCTCTGGAAGGACTTCTTGTCATTAAGTAAAATGTACCATCTTTAGAATGATAGGACCATGAAAGTCTGTTCTAAGTAAAACAACTGATCCTAAGGTCTCTGGGGAAAGAAACAACCTAGATTATTTTAAAAGTGAGTAAACACTGCCAGAATTGCTATGTAAAATGCAAAAAAGAAAATCCTACTTTGAGATTGCACACCACCCTGTCTTTCCTTTATTTGCAAATGAGAAATCCCAATATTCAGCTCTTAAAAGGAATAATGTGGTATCTCATTTTGAAATGCAGAATTTTTACTTCTATAGCAATATATTCATCTTTTGGGCCTTTAAGATACTACCCTTAGAGGTCATTCGTATTGTGTTGCATCGTCACAGCAACAAGCTTAATCAGGTTCAACAGAATGCCAATGTATCTATCAAGAGCTTCAGGTGGTGTGGTGCCAGTGACAAAGAGTTTGCTGTTATGGGCCAAAAGATATATTTATGTTTATGGCACAAGTTAATAATTACTTATAATATTTTATGAAAACAAGAAATCATCTCCACAGTCTTCCATCTGAAGCAACACCATTTGTTGAATTAGTCAGGGGAGTTTTTGCAGCGTCGAGAAGAGCATGATGGGGTCACAATAATATTAGTAATAATAGGCACTAACATTGACCTCTTATTTTGTGCCAGGCATTTGCTAAATGCTTTGTCACACATTATGTTATTTAAATCCATACAACAAACCTGTGATACAGGTACTTTTGTTAGGTCCATTTTACAAATAAGGAAACCAAGGCCTAGAGAAGTAAGGGTATCTCAGGATCTTTTGCTCAGAGTAATAACCTGGGTGCAGAAACACATTGAGAATTGAATTACTTATTTCCTATGAAGGAGCATTAATATTTAGTGAGCATACACCATATGTCAGGAACTGGGCCAAGTGCTTTACATAAGTTGCCTCATTGTATACTCCCATCAACCTTATGAGACTGTTATTATTGTTTTGTTTCTTTTTTTTTTTTTTGTCTTTTGCCTTTTCTAGGGCTGCTCCCATGGCATATGGAGGTTCCCAGGCTAGGGGTCTAATCAGAGCTGTAGCCACCGACCCATGCCAGAGCCACAGCAACACAGGATCCGAGCCAAGTCTGCGAACGACCTACACGACAGCTCACGGCAAGGCCGGATCCTTAACCCACTGAGTGGGGCCAGGGATCGAACTCACATCCTTGTGGATGTTATTCGGGTTCGTTAACCATTGAACTATGACGGGAACTCCTGGGATGTTAATTTAGATAGGTTCAATCCTGAAGGCTGTGCTCTTTCCACTATGAAAAGTCAAACCAGCAAAAGAGAAAATACCTTTAGTTTAGTAATGAATTCATAGTCTATTTTCTTGGAACTGAAATCTTAGTCATGAAAGCCAATCCCAAAGTCAATGCCAAGAGTAATTCCATTTCTCCTGTACACAGTATTTTTTCATCCTATGGAACACAGGCTTACGGCATTCCCATCTCTTTCAGCTTTCAGAGACGTGAATGGGAACAGGTTGAAGCCATTCTCAAGAATTACTTCAGGCCAGATAAAGAAAAAAGTAGGCATTAAAAGTAAATTATCTAAAAGTAAAGTTATCTAAATTTATCCACATGCTTCCTCTGAGATGATGAATTAACTCTTTCACGCCATGAGATCTACCCCTCAGTACCAAGAAGGCAGTTCCCTACTCTCAATGGCCTGAAAGCATTAACAGCCTCAGAAACACTCCATCAGCATTTCTCAAAGAATCTCTTGGAGCAATTGTTAAAAATGCAGATACCCAAGCCCAACCCCTGAGAGCAGGACCTATGAGTATGCATGTTAACCAGTGCCCCAGGTTGCTTGTATATCCAATATAGTTAGAGAATCACTGTGCAAAGTAATAAAACTCTCCTCTCTCAGGTCTTTAGGCTGCTCAGACACAGATGAGATGAATTTGTTTTCACCCTCTATGAGGAGGGAAAGGTTCCTTGGAGTTAAATTAACATTAACCAACTACTTAACATAAGCTTTTAAGGTACTTTAGAAGCACTTATTTGCAAACAGAAGATTAAGGTTAGTTCACTTCTTTCCATCTATTCATTATAACAGGACAAAGGATCTGGGACATGTCCATGCAGAATATCTTAGTAGCCTTCCTTTAGCCTTTGAAGGTTCTCATGGAAAGTCTATTGTTCACCTAAGAGCATTCTGTAACTCAGACTTTACCCTAATTAAGACAATCTTCATTTGGGCCCAAATAATGAAATGGAACTATATTTTTCTTCTCACAATTGAAGTCAGGTCTAAAGCAAGAGTAAAGCCTCTGTAAGAGTAAATAACAATTAGTTGAGTGCATACTCTGTACCAGGAGCTATTATAGACATGAAACAGTACTGAATTAAAGGTTCTGAGAGGGAGTTCCCGTTGTGGCTCAGCAGTAATGAACCCGACTAGTATCCAAGAAGATGCTGGTTCGATTCCTGACTTTGCTCAGTGGATTAAGGATCCGGCATTGCCGTAAGCTGTGCTGTAGGTCACAGACGCAGCTCAGATCCTGCTTTGCTGTGGCTGTGGCTCAGGCCAGCAGCTACTGTTCCGATTCAACCCCTAGCCTGGGAACTTCCATATGCCTCCTATGTGGCCCTGAAAAAAGAAAGCAAAAAAACAAACAAAAAGGTTCTGAGATAATTTTGCCTCCTGTAAACTGCCTCTTGAACATTCATGCATATGAACCTATTAAATACTCCAAGAGGGCCTTTCTGAAAGAAATCAATTGCTGGTCCTTAAGTCAGAGTTACCAAAATCTATTTGGCCATATGCCCATTTTATGAGGAAAATCTCCTGATATATACTTTGACATTTGGCTGCTATGCACCAGTGTTTCTCAAGGTGTTGTCAGCCATGTCAAAATACAGTCACAGGCCCTACCTCATATATAGAGAGCCCATCTCTGTTGGGGGGCAGGGATGATAATAAAAATCTGCATTCTAAGTAACTCTGAAGTATAACGCTCTAGACTATACCAGAAGAATTAGTGGTTACTCCAAAGGTGACAATCGAGCGAACTCTTTATAGCTACATTGGAAAGGTTGACTGAAAACTCTAAAGATGGAAACTCTGAGGTGACTACATTTTGGCACTTGATATTTCACCACCTGACTGGTCCAGAAAACTGGGCTGTTTACAGCGGGAGATCTGTGTCCTTAAGTAACTCGGGTCCAAAAACCATGTACAGAACAAGCCCAACTAAATGTTCCCCTAATTCTGCTGCCACTACATGGTATAATGGGTGAATATGAGTAGGAAGGTCTGCTCTACCACTTGATAGGCTGTTGGATTTGAGGAAAGTCCCGTTCTCTCTCTGACTCTCAGTTTCCTCATCTGTAAAATTCGAGTGTTTATCCCTACCTCAGAGAGCCACTGTGAGAAGTAAACCAGGCAGTGCATGTGAAGTTTCTGTTACAAACTGGAAGCTTAAAAATTGTTAGTTCCTTGCTCCGCCCCCCTCCCTCCCCTCTTCTCTGATGTCAGCTTAATTAGAGTAGTAAGGACAGGATATGTTGCTGTTGGTTTTGGAGTAGCTGCTTTCTTCCAATGGAAGTTTTCTTTAATGAGCCCCTGTGCCAGTAAAACAAGGTCAAGTGCAAGGTACTGAAGTACCTCCCCTATTCAGTTAACTGGAGTCAGCATGCACTGGGGTACACAGAGATGAAAAGACAAGTCCTGCCCTCAGGTTGCTCATGGCACAGTAGAGGTACCTCGTGTGCCTACTGTGGCATTAAATGGGAACTCTTTTACTGGGGGCTAGAGAGGGGAGTACAGCTGGTCACAGAGGCAAGCTGAACTAATGCAAAACGCATTATGGCTGAGTTAAATCAGAGAGTCCAAGGACACCCAATGTTATCTTTATCTACCCAGAAAAGCCAAGCACTGACCTAACCCAGGGCTGCAGTTCCAGGGCTTGGTTCCAGCAGCCAGCATAAATGCACTTAAAGGCTGCGTTGTGCTCTGTGCCTGCTGCTGCACTACATATGGGACAAAGCCAGTAATGCAGAGGTGACCCCTGCCCTTTATGAGGAAAAACACTGATGGAGGCAAACCTCCAGAGTGCAGGAAAATAATCGAAAAGTTAGCACCAAGCAAAGAGATAAATACCATGTTCACTCACATCATTCTCTTCTCGGATTCCTGTTCATTTTTCTCTAAGATAGAAAAGCTTAGATGAGACCAAAATAAGTAAGCCTTGGGTCCCCAACCAGCCCTCCCTCTGCAATCCATCAAGAGACTCAGAGAGTCCTGCCATTATTATTGGTTAAAACATTGATTTCACCAGAATAGCATGACGATTAGTGGCCAGACTGATCCGAATATGGCTTTCCTAACATGGCTTCTTCCTTTCGGCAATGCCTTGTGCTTTGTCTTTGAAAAAGGGAAAGAGGTGACCTTTCCAGCAATGCTTGCATGGAATATTTCCTGTCTTGTCAGTGCTCCTATCCAGCCTTAAGCTTCTTTGGTCACTGGGACAAAGGACAGGCAGCTGCTGCAGTGCCCGTCTCCACTTGCATCTCTTCCCTACCTCATGGGACTTTCAGGACTGACAAGGTTGGCATCTGTCAGGGCTGGGGAGGGGGAAGGGGAGGGGGCAGTGGTGGAGAGACAGGACTAGAGGATGAAGGGCGGACTTGGCCTCCACTCTCTTAGCACCTTCCCTTTAATCCTGTGCCAAGCCCCTCCCCCACCACAGAGGCGCAGGCACACCGTAATTAAAGAAGGTTCTATGAATAGCACAGGTGTTGTTTCTAAACAGGAGAATGAGGGGTGGGGGAAGGGATTATATTAGGCAAACATTTTCTCCTTGATTTTCTTCCAGAAATGTGTGTAGCAAGGGACTACATTGAAGAGCCGTATCTGAAATAAATACTTAGAAGACGAAACTATGTAAACCATCTCAAATGAAAGCATAAGTGAGGTTTAGGTTGCAGCTGGTCTGGTCTCAGCTGTTCAGCCTAGAATGCACTGGACAGCTGCACTTCATTCCAAACATCTAGCTCCGCAGATAACCTCTCAGCACGGGCTGTCTGATGCAGCTAAAGGGCAAAGGGTGCTGACAGGGATCATGGACATTTCCGCAAGGCCTTTTCTTCCCCCCCACCCCCCACCCCTGCCAGCAGAACAAATAGTGCTCAGATCTTGCAAAGCCAACAAAACCGCAGCGTAGGTCAGCTGTAAACTCCCCCTCATCAGAGACCTCCCTGAGCCAGCAAAGTCAAGGCCATGAGCGCAGGGCCCTCAGAAGGTCGCTAGAGAGGACATTAAGTCTGCAGGATGAGTCAGGAGAATTGAGAAAGCCCAGCCAGTCCCCAGAGCCAGGCCTCTCATAAGGGAGCCAAAGAAAAAGCTCTGTAAGAACCTGGAACACCCTGATAATGGCGAGAGGGCGGGGGAAAGAAGCAACAGAAAGACAAAACTACCCGTCCTCAGCGTCAACAAAAGAAGGAAGCAGGCCAGTTTTATCCCTGCTCTGCCCCTACCCCGCTTTCAATGTCCTCTCCCTTCTTAAAAGGACCTGAGCTCCCCAGCTAATGCCAGCTGACCAGGAGTTTCCCACCACCCTCAGGTTCCCCTTCCCCAAGCAGGCTCACCTTCCTCAGACCTTCCCCGATATCCCAGCATTTGTCAGAGCAGTGTATTGCTCCCTCCTCATTTCTGAGTTGTCACTTCATGATAACTGATCTAAATCAATGGCTGGTTATAAGTTCGTGTGGTCATATATTGTCAATTAAACAGCTGTCTATTAGCAACAGGGCATCACTACTCCAAAGAGGAGTGAAAGGGAGCTCCTGCTGTGGCGTAACGGGATCAGTAGCATCTTAGGAGTGCTACGACGCAGGTTCAATCCCTGGCCACGGTGGGTTGGGGATCCAGCATTGCCACAGCTGTGGCTTGGGTTGTGACTGTGGCTCAGATCCCTGGCCAGGAAGCTCCATGTGCTAAAAAAAAAAAAAAAAAAAAAAAAAAAAAAAATGAAAGGATTTTCAATGGAGGGTTGGGGGGCTTCGGGCAGAGAGACCCTGGTAGGCCCCACCTTCAATTCCACGGGAGGGAATCCTTGCTTTATTTAAGCATGAAGCCAGCCCCATAGATAGTCGCCTGGTCAGAAACCTAAACCAAATTAGGGCCCAGAACACCAGGATACCTCCTTATGTGAGCCCCAAGATATAAAAACTTTATCTCAACTATTTCCCACAGATTGCAAACTGCTAATTTGTGATTTCATGGCTTGGGGGGAAAAAAGCAAATACAGGAATTAAGAGAACTGGCCCTATTATCAAACTGTGAAGAAGAAAAAATTTAAAGCAACACACGGTATGATGAAAATTGCCCATTTATAAGTTTTTGAAACCTTACATTGCTCTGAGGTTCTAAATAAGAGAGTGTGGAACCTGGGAGGTCTGCCCATGGCACCTTGTGTGCCTGGCACCTGAGACTGAGGAGCAGGGGCTTCGCCAGGAGGAAGCAGGCGATGATTGGCAGGCAGTAAAGGCCTTTCTAAGATGACTGAGCATGAGATAAAGGCCTGGCCTGTCATTGACCCAGCTTATTCAAGGCTATAGACTACTGAGAACACCATTTGACTTGCAGTAGGTGAGTCTGACTTCCTGGCATACTGTGTTGAGTTACAGTTGCATTTTCAGAATAAAAGCATCTAGTGAAGAATTCCGAGTTCCAGAGTATCTAACAAAGCATCTAGTGATGCTAAATCTCACTGAGGATTCCTGTCTAACAATGAGGCTTTCTATGGACAAAGAATGTTGTGAGCTTGGATTGCTTGTTACAAGTGGACTTACCCGAGCAGTCCTAGTAAATGGACCAAGCTTGTATTGGGGTTCCTTCTTCCTTGGCCATAGGTCACTTTTCCACTACCCCTGGGAACCCGTGCCCCCTGGCATCTTAGGGCTCCCCGTGACTATACCCAGTCCAGGCTTCTCGTGATGCCTCCACAGTCTCCAGGACGTTCCCTCCTGCCTCCCATCCCAAGGTTCTATCCCCAGTCCCTCCTCTGAGGGCCCAGTTGCCTACTTTCAAAAGAGACATCTGAGGGCTAAGGAGCGCTTATGTGTTAAAGGGGTCATAATGGATAATGAGTTAAATTCTTTCTGCTTCTAATTACAACAAGCTTATTGACAAGGAATGAATTTCGGATGGTAGCATTTCAGGCTTGTGGTAAGCTGCAGATGGTACTTGGGGACGGGGCACCATTTGACACACCTCCCACCACATAATGGAAATGGCTGCCTTCTTTGACCTAAACATGGAACAGAGGTGCCTTAGCTGGTTTAGGGGACGGAAGCCATCAGTTTAATTCACAAATAACCTATTAAGGATGCCAGGAATCCATTCGCAGGCAGACATCCATCCCTAATAGGCTATGTATTTTACCCATGATTTTTGCTTTGTCTTTGCACTTCTGCATTTTTTTTAAAAAACTGAATCTACTTGAGGAGTTCCTGTGTGGCTCAGTGGGTTAAGGATTCAGTATTACTGCAAGCTGCAGAGTAGGTCGCAGATGTGGCTTGGATCCACATGGCTGTGGCATAGGCCAGCAGCTGCAGCTACGATTCAACCCCTAGCCTGGGAACTTCCATATGCTATAGGTGTAACAGTTAAAAAAAAACAAAAAAACTGAGTCTACTTGAATTGAAATGAGGATACTAGATTGGTTTTATAATTTTTTCCTGGATCATGTAAAAACTTGTCTTTCTTACTAATGTTTTGAAGTGAGCCCTACCCCTGATCCCCATTGTTCACCTTATCTTAAGGATCTAGAAGTAGATATCACTTTACCCAACAACCCTGCTACTGAAAAGAAGTTTATAGAGGAAGGGCAGTGCCAACAGGCATACCTCATTAAATCAATCTCTAGTGTAAAGAATTCCAACCGATTTGATCTGTTCATTCAGTTAAAAAAGCACAAAACTGATCTTTATCCAGATTGACCAGCAAGGCACACTTGTTGTTAAAATAGTAAATACTCCCATGCCACTTGGTAAATAGTCACTCCTTTTGCCTTGACTGCTTCAGACCCTACTATGAGATCCCCAGACTTTCACGAGATACTTACCACTAATAGGTAATACATGGCACAGCAAAGGGCCTCTGGGTCCTTGCTCCAGTACTATAGATGGAACCTGTTCTGATTTGCCATTTCCTGTGCCTTACGTGAATAGCATCCACAATATGGAAGCTACTGTGTACCAGGTACTAGGGTTGACCCTGAAGGCAGACCCCAATCACTTTGCTTAAACCTCTAGTAGTGACACTGAGGTTTGTCTCCATCTATTCTGCCACATGTATTCCCAGGGAGCAGAACGGTCATGACCTTCAAAAGACGGACAATTTGAGCCGTTTCCAAAATAGCACTTGGCGGGCAGCCTAGACTCCAATGGGGACTACAGACACAGACTGTGGGCTTGATGGGCCAGCCCCCTGTCACATCACCTCAGGGGATCCTCGGCCCCAGGGGACTCACTAGAAAATCCTTTACATTTGAAAAGCAGAAATTATCTAGTCCACCTTAGCGCCCTGGGAGCAGGGCTGTATTCTTAGCCTCCTGCTTCAAGTGCTGAGTTTAGAACAAGAGCCTCCGTTCAAGGTCATATGATGAGTCAGCTACTGAGTGGGGACTGAAAAGAAAGGGAGAACAAACGACGACGCGCAACAGGGTTAACTCGTGCTGCCTCAGCCTATGAGAGAGACCTGGCCAAGTGTTTCATACTCTTTATTTATAGATAGCTTAAGGAAACACCTTGGAAGTATGTTAATGCACGTAGGTAAGGAAGAAGGATGATAGTGGTAGATCTCTCTTGAATCAGCTGTCCTGGAGGCCCAGACTGGCAGTAGCCTTAGGATATAGGGGAATATACAGGGAGCTTCTGCTTTATTTGTAACTCAAGAAGGATCTCATTCATTCTGCCTCAGATCAAAGCTCACTCTCTCCCCGTGCACCTTGGCTACTGTTAACCTTACACTAACATAAATGATCAGCTTCCAATTAATTCATGTTGTGCATGAGCTAAAGAGATTAGCGCTGTCCATCATTACAACTGCAGCAAGCTCACTTGTGATCAAGGGAAGCAGAAAGAGCCCCATGTCTGAATTTGTAAGGTCTGAGTTCTAGGGTGGACTCTGCTAACTCGCTTGGTAACATTAAGGGAGGCACATTCTCTTGTTTTATTTTCCTCATTTATAAAATAGGAATGATGCTACTATCCGCCTCCTGGGTTGGCATAGGAAGAAAATATTATAGATAAGAAAACTATTTGAACACTCCAGCACCCTCCAAACCTGTAAGGAGATAGGATCGTCTGTAGAAATGCTCAAGGTGTATGTGAAACCAGCATTTATCAAACATCTTCTATGTGCCCAGCACTTGCACATCCATTAGTTCCATTCATCCTACAATTCTATGAAGTAGGTATTAGTTGTTGCGTGTAAAATGATGAGGGATAAAAAAGACAGTAAAATACATCAGTACATTAAAACTCTAATTTTCTTTTAGAAATAAGTCGATTTGATCTTAAAAAAAAAGCTTTCACATGTGCACGAAAATTGAATTCAAAGTGCAGATGACAATGATACGACAGGTCGATTTAGTGTCAACTTGCATCTCTAGGATAAAATTGAAAGTAAACCTGTGATACTTTCCATAGTTTATATCACAGAAGTACCTTATGGTTTGCATAAACCAGAAAACATTTAGGATATGGATTATCACCATGGAAGAAATGCACAGGTGCTCAAAAAGTCACCAATAAAGCCAAAAAACTAGCCATGTTAAAATGACACAGGGTACTGAAGTAGAAATACAAACTTATATTGGGCTTACAGTAGCACCATGGTGTCCCATTCCTCCCCCCTCTCCTGGGACCATTCAAACCTTCAGTCCCTTGAGGGAGGGAGGTGCTACAGACACCCAAGTGAAGATGGCCGGAGGGGGGGAACAAAGAAAGGAGAGTTGATTTATGTAAATGTGACAATGCACGCACACATATGTGAGGATGCCCAGGGCTCTTCACACCCATAGTGTGTGACAAGTGAGAAGCTACTAATACAGGTACACCTTGTTTCTTACAGCGAGCAAAGGAGTGATAAGACCCTTAGTGTGGGGAGAGGAAACGTGGAGGTTGTCAGCATTTTTATCCTCATTTTAGACAAGAAAATGGGGCTCAGAAAGTTGTCTTCCCAGGCATGCAGCTAATAATCAGGGAAATTGGGATCCAAACCAAAGTTATATGTCCTGCCCAAATCCATGTCTTTGCCAAGAAAAAGGTACCACTTCCCCAAACCACACACCCTCTCTCAGAAATAGTGCCAAGCTCTTGGGTGACAGTGAGACCCTGGTCCTGGTCCTTCCTAACCTAAGCACCCATCACCATGACCACCCCACCTTGACTAACCTCTGCAGGCATTCCTACAAGTACTGAACACCACTGTCACCCTGTTCGAAGGGAGTAGAATGTGTGACCAAGAAACAGCGCTGTTCTCCGTTAACAAAGCTAATGACTCTCCCATGGGATCAAACTCACCCCTGGCTGTGTCTTGTCTCCCTCTTCTTTGCTCAGCCTTCTAGGCACAGAGGTGCTTAAAGGCCAAGACCCTCTCTGAGGCATTCTAGCCAAATAGACCCCATAGCATCCAGCACAAGATTTGACACATAGCAGACACTCCAGATACTTGATGAATGAATATAAACCCTGCTTTTACCATGTGCAATGATAAGAATATGTCCCAAATGTCTTCACTTTATTAGAATCCTTGGGAATTTTTTTCAGAGATTATACACAGAAAAAGGATGAAACTAATGACCAGCTTTTACTTAGAAACTCTCCTCTTTCTCAGTCACTAACCAAAAAAACACGTGTTCTAGTCTTAAATCTATCACCACTAGCAAGAGGAACTAGAAGAAAACATCTCCCCTCTTTAAGCCTCAGACTGCCCTTTTGTAAATTAACAATGTTGATCTGGATCAGTGGTTCTCATCCACGACTTCACACTAGAATCACCTGGGGAGCTTTAGAATTACCGATGTTCAATCCTCTCCCCAGGGTGTCTGATTTAATTGGTGTGGGATGAGGCCTAAGCATCGGTATTTTTAAAAAGCTCTCCAGTGAGTCTGCTGTTTCTGGGGTTGAGACCTACTGGGCTGGATGGTCCCTAAAGTCTCTTCTTACTCTAAACATCAATATGCTGACTCCAGCTGGGTCTCTCTTGATATCAGAGCTGCCCTGCCTATTCTCCACTTTCTAACACCACACACTACAAGATCTATCAATTGAATTGTTCAACAGCCCATTGTCTTGCTTCACCCCATTTACCTATTGACTTAAAACTTTGTGTGTATCCTTGGGACTCCTCAGCACTGTTATTGAGATCTGCTTTTTGATTGTTAGATGGGTTCTTTAGCCATCAAAGAAGCTCCCCTGGTCCCAAGATGCATCCCTACAGCACTCGCCAGCCTGCCCTGTTTCCAGACTGGGAAAGCCTAAACAAGCAAATATGAGCAGCCTGGAGTATCCGCGCTCATCTGGAAGGAATCCATAAGCACAATGCACAACTTTCCATTTCACTGGACTTTTTCATGGCACAGAGCCTGCCCATTCCATTCAGCCCTTTGTCAAGAATGTCCTTGACACTTACAGAATTGATTTGTTCTTCCCTTGCTTTAAATAATAAGCCAACAGTTACACAGGAGTTTTATAAGGTATCGATTTAACATACAAACCACATAATGGCCTTTGAATGCTACAGCAAGAACCATGCCTCATCGGCCAGAAAGACCAATATACTGAAATCCTTGCGTTTTCTTAACCTGTCAAAACATTCTTGAGCTCTGGGCTTGCTGAAGAGCAGACATGCCAAGGATTTAGAAATGTCAAATTAAAATATGCTGGGCTATTTTCAAAAAGACATGAGACTTTTTAACCACTAGCATTCTATCAACAATGCTTTTTCAGAACATAGGGCTTCTAAGGAAGGCTCTCTCTCAGATGAACAGTGTGAACACTGTACAAGGAACAGAGGGTCCCTCAAGGTCACAAGACAGCTTTATTCTAGAAGCACTCCACTAGAAACGTTTGCCTGTTCTGTGTATAGACAGAGGCTGGAAAGCTGTCATGAGAAGGGTGGGAGAAAACATAGGGAAGAAATCTGAATAAAAAAATTTCCAAACTACTAAGATCCTACAACCCAGGGTTGAAAAATTAGAATCTGACATGGCCTTTTAGTGATATACAGCCTAGGTGCCCTTTAAGGGTGAGAAAGTGCAGAGGTGCTTTGTTGTATACCCTTGATCAGATTTCCAAAAGCACGTGAGATCACTCTTCCCCCATTGCCAAATGCTGGGGAAGAGTAGCCATCTGGTTTACCTTGTTTCTGCTTCCTCAGCTTCCACTCATTCTTCAAATGTGCCTCCTATAGTCACCACACTCCTAAAACTGCTCTCAGTGAGATATCTTTGGGCAGCTCTCAAGCCTCCTTCAGGTTGACAGTGCTATTTTATTCGACACTCTTGACCATTCTCTCCTCCTTTGTGCTTTGTGACACAATCTCTCTCCAGATTCTCCTGCTATTTCTTCTTCTTTATTTTCACTTACCTTCTTGGACCATGTTCCTGTTTACATTCCTTCCACGATGGACATTTTCCCTGGCCCTTTTGTCTTTTCACTTTATGAATGCTCCTATCATATGACTTATATGACTCTCAATCTTTACCTCTCATACCAATCGTTCTTCCAGACTCCAAACCCATACAGCCAACTCTCTTTTGGACTTCTTCCCCAGGAAGACCAGCAGACATGCACCCCAATTCCCAGTCTGCTCTTCCTCTTGTATTGTTTCGGTTGTTACAAGAACTTTCTTGGTCACTTCATCTCCAATTTCTTTCTTACCTCTAATCCCTCCTCCTCATTGTCTCCAGACTTTTCTCTTGCAAATACACAGACATAGCTGATATTGTCACTCTGTCTAAAAACTTTTAGGCTTCCCTCTACTTATAGAATAAACTACTACCTCATAATATTCAAAGTATCCAATGACCTGGCCCTGTTTCACCTGTCTAGTTTTACTTCTGGTGTTCTGACCTCTCCCCAACACCCTGATCCCACCTGTACTGTGCTCTGCTGCTCCTTAAATAATGCTTTGCTAGCTCATGTCTCTATTTCTTGGTCCACACTACTTCAGTCTGGAAGAATCTTCTCTCCTTCTGATTTCCAACTCATATTTTAAAAATATCACCTTGTCTAATTGTAATGTCATCTATGTAAAATTTCCAGGCAGAATTAATTGCAGACCTCTCTGAACTTTCTACAAACTGTAACTCTAGCACTCATGCACATTATTTTACAATTTGCTATGTGTGGGTTCTTTAAGGACTGGTTTTCTACCTCAACCTTCATGTTTGATATTTCAGACGGTAGAATCATACAGATCTGGATTTGAGCATTGACTCTTGATACTTTACTGTGTGATCTTGGGCAAGTTACCTAATGTCTCTAAGCATCAGTGTTCTCATCTGCAAAACTGAGGTAACAATAGTGTTTTAGGAACAATAAATGAGATAATGCATAAATATAACTTATAGTACTTCACATATACTAAATACTCAATAAATATTAGCTATTACTATTATTTTTCCGTGCAGGTGCATGGTCTTGCAGAAAGCAAGTACTCAATAAATGATTACTGAATAAATTAATTATATTATGGAAGATGTAAAAACACTTGCTACATACAGAGTTTTTCCTTTGTTGGATCTTAGGATTCCTGTCAGAGGCACAAAAATTGAATTATATAATGAATTTCCTTCTCTGTAGTCAGATCATTACCAGTAGCAACTGGAGAAACCAAAAGCTTTGTATGTGCATTTTATCTTTTGAACCAGAACATATTACATCTTTATTCCCAGCAAATACAAGTTTTTAAGTGTGCATTTCAAAGTTCTTTTCCCAGATAAATCCAAAGACTATTTTCTTCCACTTTAACATTCGACAAATAGGATGATTCAATTAATGTGATAATTATTTAATACAGCAAGCAATAACTTTTAAGATACAATGCTAATTGAATCCAGCATGCTTGAAAATACTGTTCTCTGAGTCAGGTTCAGCATCATGTCTTGAAGTTGGGACCTTATAGGTTTAATTCATTCCAGAATCCTCCACCAATAAAAATTCAAATTAGTGGCATTTCTGATTCTCCCCCCTTCACCTATAATCCATCTTAATCTCTTGACCTCCGTTTTAGTCATGAAATCCTAAAAGATTACCTTTCATTTTCAGACCAGAATAATCTGTTTAATATCCCTTGATAAAGAATATCCTTTAAAAATTCCAAATTCTGGCATGCTTTCAATAGAAGCCCTATTCTTTCGAGAAAGACAAACACTGTATATCGTTTTTCCCTTTATTTAGTCCTAGAAAAGGCCCAGAGGAAAATATTTATGTCAAGTCTATTATAAAGAAATAACATTTGAATAATACCACTATTATTATTATAAAAAGAACAATATGAGAATAGTACAGGAACTTTGGAAAATGAAGGTAATTGTTCATCCCAAACTCCACTACCTACATACAACTAGAATTATTTTTGTATACATATTTTTTTTCCATTCTTTCCATTTTCCTGCATTTTTTCAAAGCTTGCCTCCCAAGCATCCTAGGTACACTAAGGAGATTTTAAGAGCTTCAGAGAAACTAGAATTTTAATTATATGACTGTGTAGAAGATTTCCCATGGCTTTAGTTTTTCAGAGAAAAACATTCTGACTACAGATGGCACAATGTCCCAAATCCACAAGAAAAATGATCTCTGTGTACATAAACCACTCATTCCAAGACAAGGTGTTGGGGATCAGCCTATGAACTGAACTTTGGTGTGTCTCTGATGACTAACCATGCCTGTTAACTAACTTGGATAAAGGCTAGGACTAGCACTTTTTATTTCTATTTGGACTCTGAAAGAGAAATGGGGTGAGGGGAGAAGGGGATTCCCTAATGACAATGACTTCGATCTTCATATTAAAAAATTAAAAAATAGAAGGCAGAGAAAATTTAAAAATTCTATTCTGATCCCAAAAGAATAAAATATGCAAATATCATTGATTATCCATTAAAACAGAAAAGAGCCTGCAACTTCTTGCTTCCCGTTCCTCCCCACCACGTATATAACACACACGCATATTTGTTTTAGATTACATTTTGTATCCTCATAAAAACCTGATGTTGGAATTAAGGAAAGCTTAGGTTTAGGGTCTTCTCACTTTTGTTTTGCAAACTGATCTTCCTTAAGTCTTCCACACCTCTTTAAACCCATGCAGCTTCTCCTTCTTGTGAACCTTTTTCTCCATTTAATTATCTAGGCTACATGTTTTACTGCTGTATTTCATATCTTATGTTGTTCTTGAATCTTTTTTTTTTTCCGTCTTTTTAGGGCTGCACCCGTGGCATATGGAGGTTCCCAGGCTAGGGGTCCAACAGAGCTATAGCCACTGGCCTATGCCACAAACCACAACAACCAGGGATCTGAGCCGTGTCTGCGACCTGCACCTCAGGTCACAGCAAGGCCAGATCCTAGCCCACTGAGTGAAGCCAGGGATCGAACCCATGTCCTCATAGTTGGGTTCGTTAACCACTGAGCCACGACAGGAACCCCTGTTCTTGAATCATTTAATGTGTTGAAGGTTTGCCTCCTTAACTAGATCATGAATTACATGACAGTTCTTACCTAGTAGTTCCTTTCTCTCTGCTGTGGTCCTTGTCATGCAGATTGTAACTACCGGAGGCAGGGAGTATGCCTTTTTCACCTTTGTCTCCCCAGCACTTATTGCAATAACTAATAGGGGATATACTCAAGAAAGTAAACATTGAATGAAGAAATAAATGGGAGTTCCTGCTGTGGTGCAGTGGTTTAAGAATCCAACTATAGTGGCTAAGGTTGCTCCAGAGGTATAAGTTAACTCCCCAGCCCAGAGCAAGGGATCTGGCATTGCCACAACTGCAGCAACAATTCAGTCTCTGGCCAGGGAACTTCCATATGCCTTCAGCATGGTAATACAAAACAAACAAACAAAGAAAGAAATAAATGAATGGAATAATGAATGGAGAGATGGAAAGACAGCATCCAAAAGAAACGTAACCTAGCTGCTTAAGGATTTCGGAGCACCTGCCAGCAAGAAGGATGGCCTGCAAGCATTAAGTTAGTCAACACTACCTGTTGAGCAGCTACGATCTGCCAGACATAGATATTCTGGGGAAACAAGAGAAAGTAGGCCTACAATTGGAAATCACCTATGTATAAGTCAGAAACACACAATGGCCCAGTTGCCAGACTTTTTGTCAGTGATATCTGTGTGTAGCGTGGTAAATTTTTTTCTCTACTACATGAAGTGAACAAATTTGAGAGAGAGAATATTTCTGTCTTTTGCATGGTTCTCTTGAATCATCATCCCTTTCAGCCAATGGGAACATAAGTTGGAGAGACATCTAGGTTCCAGTGAAGTGACTGAAGCCAACTGGCCAATGACTAATAGGTAAAGATGTAGGGTATGCAGAAGGAGTGGCATTCAAGATATTCGTACTTTTCCAGTGCTTCCATTTTAGAGATGGGAGCCTTTCAGCTTCTCCTGCTGTCCCTCTGGCACCTCTTAGGAAAAATTTGCTCTAATAACAATAACAGGACACAAGAAAAAGAAAAGTAGGAATTATCATAATAGCATGGGCTTGTTGCCCTATAACATTGTCAGCCTTTCAGCAGTCAACCCCATGGAGCTGCCCTGTGCTTTTCAATGAGGGGATAAAACGGATATGGAGGAGACATTTTATGGGGCCATTTCAGCTTTTCATTTTAAATATACCCTCCATCAAATAGAGTGAGCTGGGACTTGGAGATCACAAACAGCCGGGTTACTTGAAAAGGAAAAGGACATTATAGTAAATTGTATTATTGTACATTTGCTGAGTTCTAGGGTGTTTGGGAGGGCCTCAAAGGATCAAGAGAGCATTTCCAACCAGTGGCTTGAAACACCGCTGTGCTGGGATTGAGCCCAAGGCTAGCTAATGGGTCCAATGACTTTAGTGATTGGGAATTTGGTTAAGGGCTAGTGTGGCCATTTTTTTAGAGTAGAAGCACTTGGCAGGCGAGCCAAAAATGAATATTTTTTTATGGAGAGATTTAATAACACCATTGATTTCATGGCCTGGCCTCAGTGATGCCTTCTGGTATTAAGGATTCATTCAAAAGCAGATGTCTGCATCTGAGGTTTTATGACAGTGCCTCGCTACATCCAACATTTAGTTTCACTCCCACCTTCAGAACTTAGGCAAACACATGTAAAAATATATCCAGTCCAAGGCCACAAATCAGGCAATCATTCTAGCAGGGCTGGGGAAGGAGGGAAGCTCTTTTGAATTGCCAGAGACCTGGGAAAATCAGGATGTTGCTGATGGAGGGAAGTTAGGGTTGCCAGAGAAGGAGGACAGTTCAACACAGAGGTCAGCAAAGCAGTTGGTTTGATTGTATAACACATGTTATGAAATGGGGCACACGCTTTATTGAAGCCTGATCACCACAGGCAACATACTCGCTTAATTCAAAAGGAGGAGTGTCTCACTGAGACTAAAATGTTGGAAACTCTATGGTCAGGCAGGCAACCCACTAGGACCTTGCCCATCTCCATGCTGTGTAGTGAAAATGAGCAGTGGAAAAGTCTGAGAGCTGAAAGATACCTTAGAGATTTGAGACAGACCTCTCTTCTTTGCAGATGGAGAAACTGAGGCCCAGAGCCAAAACCAAGGTTGCATTGCTAGGACTACAACCCACATCCTCTGACTCCCCAAATGGATGCACTTTGCACTATACCCCCCTACCTCTCACTCTTTATAATGCATTCATCATGATGACCCCAAAACTGTAAGACTCTGAGGTACCTTCTGAATTATTAAAGAAAATCAAAACCTGTTCCTTCCATTGCCGGTGTGCCATGAATTTCATTACATTTACTTTTCCACACTTTTGTGTCTATAAAAACTCTCCATTAAACACAACTTGGAATTCATCTGAAGAGCCTATTCCCTAACCCTGCCAGATTGCATATTGTATCAGGAAATGAAATATGCTCATTCCCTCAGCATCCATCGCCTGGCTTTTTTTTAGGGATTCATGTCTCTATCTAAAAACTAGAGAAAGGAAACTGGGAGTAGAGGACAGGAGCCAGCTTTCAGAGTGAGGTGTTTGGGACTAAATTTTCTCTTTCTGTTTCCTCCTTAGCACTTGGCACAGTATGTGGCACACAGTAATTTCCGTAACTGCTGACTGGTTGATCACAGAGGTCCCCAGACTATGATGCTCTACTGAAAATGGAAGAAAGGGCCATGGGATTAGTAAGATGTGTCATTATAGCTTAACAGAAAGATCCTACATTTTGTACTTAAATGGATCTGACAGTTGAGATAACATATGTAGGGGTCTAGCATGGTGTCTGGCAAATAGTGAGTACTTGTCAAATGGTATTCATTATTACCATTATTTTAAGCAAAAACGTGTTCCATAAAGACTAAAGCTGCCCAGGGGGTCTAAATCAGTAATCAAATGCTGAGAGGGAGGTGGGGATGCTAAAATGTAGAAGTCTTTGCTTGGTGCCTGAAGTCAGTGTGGGTTAGGGAAAAAAATAAATAAATAAAAAGAATTTTACCAGTTCTTATAGGGAAGGACAGCTTGTCAGCATTTTCATCTGAGGTGCTCAAGCTTTCTCAAGACCCAATGCAAGGTCTCTCTCACCACTGTGGAGTAGACTCAGATGGTTTTCAGCACCCAGTGGACTTTTGGAGCCACTCCCAACTGGGGGAGACTGATGCCTTCGGGCTGAATGTCAGTGACTTGAGGGATGCTGGTTGTGATGCTCTCCTGATCTTCTGAAGGGAACTCCGTGTTCTACAATTTTCTTAATTCACCCCTGAGTTCTAATCAAAACTAAGCCATCCTTGTCCTATGTCCCAAGGACACTGGCATTAACGAATACAAAAACTAATTCATTCCCAGGTGTTACTGATCACTAGTACCTCATTTATCCCAACTGATCCAGAGGTAATATTTTCCTTTTAATAAACCCTTCATGCCAACCTAAAGCGTCTTAGTAGAAATTTCTGGCACCTAAGTAAGCTGGTAGAGGATTGATCCCAGAGCACATAGGAGCATTTTTTTAGTCCTAAAACCAGATCATGTAGGCAGCTCTGCTTCAGATCATTCTGGAAATTCAACTGGGTACAATTTTAGAAGTAACAAAAATATGGGGAATTGCCTACTCCACCTATGTGTAGGGCCTCCCATCTGTCACCTTATCTAATTCTGTAGACAGATTGAACACCTATTCTGAACCTGCCACTGTTATGGCTGCTGTGGATACAAGGCTGTGACACATCTTGAGGCTCCTAGTTCTATGTTTGGTCCAGCTGAGGCTCCTCACAAAACAGAGCTGCTTGTTTGATTGACAGAAGAAATAAAACAGCAGAAAAAGCTAGCAGCTGTTTGCTTAGAACCACTTACCATCAGAGACTTCACTCCCTAGTTTAAATACTTTCTTTTGTTTCAAACACAAAGACGATGAAGATCTCCATGTGAAAGCATAATCTTAGAAGTAAAACTAAACAAAGAGCAACTGATCTAAGAAGTGACGTCTGTAGTGGGCAAATTGCTGGTCTTTTCCCAAACAAACTAACCTTGTCCCCACTACAAGGTCTTTGCAGAGGAATCCACTAATTAAACCGTTTTTACCATGACAATTCAAATCATTAGCACACTGGAGATCTCTGGAAATAAAAGGCAGCAAATCCTGAGTAGTTTAACTGGACTATTTCTTCCCACCCATAAGAATCAAAATCCTGAATTTCAAGGGAATGGTAAATGGTTCAAGCTAGAAAGAACCTTGGAAATCATTAAATCCTTATTGTTTGGGTGAGGAGACTAAAGCTCAAATTGATGACATACTTCTGGCCACAAATCCAGAGAATGTCAGGGCTGGGCCCAGAATCCAGAGCTCTTGAATGCTACTTATTCCTCCTGCTAGTCAGCCGACTAAATTTCTTGAACACCTACTACATAGTAGGCATTATGCTAAATTTGAGGGGGTGGGGGCTATATAGGTGACCTCTATCCCTGTGCTTATAAGGCTCTGGGGGGAGAGAAACAGAACAAACAACTCATTAATTATTTATAAATGATTTATAATGATCCATGCTGTGAAGGCTAAGTACAGGATGTGCTGAAAATGAACTAGCCTAGCAAGAGAGAATAAGAGGAGCCTCCCTGAGGAAATCATGGTTTAGGCTAAGAAACAGAAGGTGAGGGTGAGACCACTAGCGAGGCAGAAATTGTCCATGTGGTTGGGGATGGAAATGTGAAGTGAGAGAACATACTAGACAGCTTATAGACAGTCAGCCCAAAGCTATCCCAGCTCCCCCATGCTGCCCCTCTCAGAGTCTAGACATCATCCCTTTTTTAAAAAGCAGCAGGAGCTCCACTGTATTTCTTCAGAAGTATGAGAGTAGTGGAGAGAAAGGTAACATAGCCATCTGGACCTATTAAAATAATTATTAAATCACTTCTCTGATTAAACAGATATTTTTACTTACCAATGCCACGCACCAAGGCAGATAATCAGTGTTTCAAGCTTCTGAAAAGGTCACATCCTCATCTTTTTACATGGCACCCAAAAATAAAATAAACCTATATTCAAAGAGTAGATTTTCAGTGATGCTCACAGAAATCAAGACCACAGTGAAGTAGAAATAAAGATGATGGCATTTTCACATATGTACGCAGAAAAAGATGTATGAAGCAATATGTCAGCAGGCAGAAACCAGACATTAACCCCTTCCAGCTCTTGCTTGCCTTACTGTCCACAAGAGCAAGCAACTAAAACATGTAGCAGGTGCTAACCCCTCAAGGGGTTTGGAATCCTACATCCCAGATGTGGAAGGACAATTCCAATGTTCTCAGAGGGCTGTTTCTGCCATGTCACCTTGAATGTGCCTGCAATCCAGCCCCCTACCGCCATCAACAAATTTCACTGCAGGTTAAAATTAACTGTTAATGTTAAACTATGATCAGTCACGTGCCACACACTAATAAAAGCTAATGTTTCAGGCACTATATGTTTTACATGCATGATATCATTTCATCCTCACGGCATCACTTTGATGTGGACTCCATTCTTGCCATTTTGCAGGTGAGTGTGCTGAGCCTCTGCAGAGCAGTCCAATTTGGCTAAGGTCACACAGATAATAAATCTCTCCCAGGAATATCAGCTTCCCTGGGGCAGGGATCTGTGTCTGCCCTGCATCTACCATATCCCCAACATTGAGAATAGTGATTGGCACAGAATGAGTGCTCAGTAAATATTTGGTGGAGTTGGAGTCTTCTAGATTCTTCTTACCCCCTGGACACACACTGCCTCCAAGGACTCTATCCTTTAGTCTTTATCCACTTAAGTCTTTATAACCTCTTATCCAGAAAGAAACCACAGTGTGCTCCTAACTGCTGGTCTTCATTGCCATCTCCAGGCTTCCTAAATTTGGTAACTCTTCCTGCCATAACACTTATGCTTAAGGACACCCCTTATGAACAGGCTTCCAAATGTCCCAGGCTCTGCTTAGTCACCATGATGGCATTTCAGATAGTTCCGTGTTCATATCCTAGCTTTGACATTTTCTACTTGTGCGAGGTTGATCGAGTTATGTTACTTCTCTGAGCCTCAATTTCTTTATCTGTGAAATGGGAACTGACTTGGGAAATTGCTTACCTACTCTGAGCCTCAGTTTCTTGTTTACCTCCCAAGTCTCTTCTAGCTCTCAAGCCTTCATAACTAATAAACTGCACCCCAGGTCTCCAGCTGTCCCACACCTGAGGGCCTTCCCTCCCTTTACCAAAGTCCTGCAAAATAGGTCTGGTGCCTTGAGAATTTGCTGGACCTTCTTCAGTTACTAAGGGGTCCCCTGCATTTACCAAATATGCAGAATTCAATAATTTCTTGCCTATTTTGAAGAGCCATTCCTACAATTTCTGTCTTTATCCCTACCTAAGTCTTTTTTATGCTTAAAATCTAAAAATGAAAGAATAAGCAGGATGTCTTCTGCCAGGAAATTTGATGATCAGAGGTTGAAGCCATGAATAGTAAGTATTTGAGAAGTATTAGCTATATAAAGCTGTTAGCTTGTTGATAGGTGCTAGAAGCACTCCTATGAATAATTCCTACATACTTACCTTTTTTTTTCATGTTTTCCTTTTCTCAAAGACTACACTAAAATTAGGAAAATAACAGCCCCTGATTTATAGCCAGAAATATTCCACTCCTTTTCTTCTTGCTTCCTTCCATTTTCATGAGTAACACCATGGGGCCCTAGGAAAAAAGAGTGCTATCCTCATAGATGAAAATAACACTGCTGTCCCAGGCTCTCCTTCTCATGACAGTCACCCTCAATGGTGCCACCACCTGGGTGCCAGGGGTGGTAGAAGTTCAACTGGTCCCCTTACAAACTGGCCTGTGACTTTGGCCTCAGCAGGGCAGGGGATTTCCAGCCGCTTCTCTCACTGTCTCTGAGCCCATCATTTGCACACACAGCAATAGAGTCATCCCCATGACAAATCCCTTCCTGGTCCTTACACTATTCCCCAAGGCTTCTACACTGAAAGGATTTGTATTTTCTCTCCTGGAGCCCAATCCACAAATGTCTCTGAGTCTGGAATACTGACAGTATTATTGAAACTGGACTGGCAAAGTGGTATGTAGAGGCAATAACTCTGGGGGATGGGTCAGTTCAGGGTGAGCTTCTCAGAGGAAATTACATTCCAAGCAGGCAGCAGGCAGTGCTGTCCCAGCTCCCTGATATTGATTGGATGACAATCCAATTACAACATGTATCTGATCATTTCATACATTGTGGCAACATATTGTGATCAGGAGAACCTTCAATTCAGGGGAGTAAGGAATTCCCCTCAATGCTCGGCCTGCTCCTTAATGGGTCCTTAGCGCATAAATAAGGCAATGGCAGCTAATAAAATACTAACTGTTCATTAAGGGGTAAGGTATTCACTGGTAAATGTGTTATGTCACAGCAACAATACACCAAGAAATAAGGCAAGAGGGTGCAAATGGCAAAGTCTCCTCTAAAGATGCATAACTGGATTGTAAGCTCCAATAGCAAATATTCATTAAGGGCCAGGATAATTGGTCCTTTATCTTCTCCTTATAAAAACAAAGGTTTATTTGCCCCTTAAATGGGCCAATAAAATTCAATTGGCACCCTGGGGTGTGTGCTGAATACATAATCAGAAATCTAAAGCTATAACCCCCCCCAAAAAAAAGGGGAAAAAAGGAGGAAAAAGCAAAAGCAGAAGAATTGGAAATTCTGAAGCACATAGAAGAACCACCCAGGAAAATAATGCAGTTCCCAGTGATACCTCCTCCTGATGTAGCAGATCCCAGAGCCATCACTTCTGCTTCTGAAAGCAGAGGGTGACCAACCTGGCTCCACAGTTCCTCAAAAACAGAAGGAACTTGGCATTGGCATTGGGGTGGCTCCAGAGGAGGAAAGGAAGGAGCAAGGCAGGGCAGGACCAGACCATGGGTGACTCTTCACCCAAGAGGAAGTCCCCAAACTCAGAAAGCAAAAGCAGCACTCCTGAAAAGGAATGTTTTGTGATACTCAAAATGTCTTTTCAAGTATATTCCCTGTAATCCTTCCAAAGCTGCTCATGTTGAGATCTTCAGAGAAACAGCACAACAAAAACCTCATATCACATAAGCATTCTGCAACCCAACCTTCAAAAAAGAGAAAAAGTCAGTGCCTGCCAGATGATGAACATAAAGCACAGTAAATAAACAAAAAAAAATCCTTCATCTTCCTCCTGATTTCTAATTTTGATGGCCAGACACATAAATATTTGTTTAATGAATTACAGCACATTGATAATACTTTTTCTGTATTAGCTGGATAGATGAAAGAGAAGGGAACTTGTGTTATCATTCAATTATTTTTGCATCAAATATATTCATATGCTTGCCCCAGAGAAATTCTTAATTATGCACAAGAGAATTTTGACTTAGAAATCTCAGAACGCTTTAGAGAAATTCATTGTGTACAATGATTCAGGCGGTCAGATAAATAAGGAAAAAGACAGGGACACAGAATGAGTTCCAAAGCATAGTGCCTTTAAAATGTCTTAACATTGGAGGTTCTTGGTGGAGGTAGAACTATCTATCTAGAAGTCATCTTTCTGCCTCCAATCAAGACTACATGGAAGCCTTTCTGAGGAAATCAAGTGCACCTAGATTCTAGAAGGATTCTTCCATTTTTCTAAGGGCCTCTCCTAGTCTTTCCAAGCCTCTTACAAACCATCACTCACAGCTAAGGGAATATATGTTTTGTTTCTCCCAGGTACCTGTCAAAGGACCCTGCACGTGGTGTGCCCTCCTATGCCATTGCTGCCTGGCCAACACTAATGTTTAGTAGCACCCACACCACTTGAGCTGAGACTCCTTCCCAGGGAGGGACACATGGAAACCAACATGGGGAGTTCCCATTGTGGTGCATCAGAAACGAATCTTTCTAGGACCATGAGGTTGCAGGTTCAATCCCTGGTCTCCCTCAGTGTGTTAGTGATCCAGTGTTGCTGTGAGCTGTGGTATAGGTCACAGACGTGGCTTGGATCTGGCATTGCTGTGGCTATGATGTAGGCTGGCAGCTGTAGCTCTGATTTGACCCCTAGCCTGGGAACCTCCATATGCCATGGGTTTGGCTCTTAAAAAAATTAAATTTAATTTAAAATGAAAAAAAAAAAAAAAAGAAAACCAACATGGGAAGGAACATTGGCCACAGTGTGAGCCTTTGGGGTGAAGGAGAGCAAAATAGTCCTAGAACTACTGGGTCTGTGCAGCATTGTTTTGGGGAGCCTAGGCCCCAGAAAGACAGCTCTTTAACCAACTCCATCAGAGCTTCCATTTAAAAGGCAAAGAGGCAAACAGGCTCCGATTGTGCACAGAAACAAAAATCACAAGCAATAAAATAAAATTAAATACTCATAATTGACTAATTGCTAGTACAGTTGGCTGCTTTTCCCCCTAGAGAAGGCGTCTTCTATATGATTTCTGGAGCATTTAACCAAGTGCAGCTGTAATTATTATTATTCCTATAATAATAGGGTTCCTACAGATCTTCATATTTTTACATGTCTTATGCTCATTATGGCTAATCCACAAAACATCTCTTTAGGGTATATAAATACTGTCCTTGCCAGTATGCTGGAGAGGAGTGAGAGCCCAGGGAAAGGTCAAATGAAGGTCATGGATTGAGTCAGCAGTGACTTAGGAAACAGAACTGGAAAATTCTGCTTTTCAGTACCAATTTATGTCATCAGCTCATTAAGTGCCTACAGTATATACCATATATCCTGAGCCAGACACAAAACTAGCAGCACATGTGTTATGTGTTTCCTGGCTCTCCAAAAGCTTCCCAGCCATTGGTAGAAATTCACATTCGCGGAGTTCCCATTGTGGTGCAGTGGTTAATGAACCTGACTAGGAACCATGAGGTTGCAGGTTTGATCCCTGGCCTCACTCAGTGGGTTAAGGATTGGCATTGCCGTGAGCTGTGGTGTAGGTTGCAGACACGGCTTGGATCCCGCGTTGCTGTGGCTCTGGTGTAGGCCGGTGGCTACAGCTTCAATTGGACCCCCTAGCCTGGGAACCTCCATGTGCTGTGGGTGTGGCCCTAGAAAAGACAAAAAGACAAAAAAAAAATTGACATTCACATCCATGAAGTCAACATGCCACAGCTTGGGTGAGGCATGCTGTGATCAAGTGCCAAAATGGGGGCTTCGGCCCAAGTGTTGCTGGCAATTCAGAAAAGGAACGGGTCTCTTGGAGGATGAAATGCCAGCAAAAGCTCCATGGATTAGGGAGCCTCAGCAGGTTTTGAAAGGTGGGCAAGAATTGGAATGGTAGGGATTTGGGAAATGGCATCCCAGGATGGGGACACAGCATGAACAGATGCTCAGCAGCAGGAATGAGTAAGACCAACTAGGCAGTTGGGGCAAAAAGTCGCTGGGAGACAATGTGGGGTACATTGTAAGCCCTCATGATGGAGGGCCAAAGGGTAGAAAACAAATATGCACTATTTTCTGAGCATCTGTTATGTACAGCTCCATGTACCATGTTTTTCTAGGGTGAATTCCAAGCTGAAGGGTTTGGTCATTATCTGACAGGCAGTAGGGAGTCAAGGGCCAAGTTACTGAGTCCTACTACATGGAATAAGACAGAGAGTGTGCTCAGTTACCTCATTCACATGTCCTTGGCCAACCCCTGAGGACCTACTGGAGTGTTTTTGTGACTAAATCTACAGCTTCTCTCAGGCAATGCCATTGTCATCTGAAAATATGAAGACTTTAATTTTGCATGGCATTGCACACAGAGAATTACAGAGGCCTAATTCCTCTTCCTCTTGCAGTAAACGGACAACTCTGATGTGGTCAGATGTAATCATTGGCAGCACATAAAAGCCACAAGTTTAATACATGATTGAGCAGCAAAGTGCTAGAGGGGGCTACTGACTCTGCAGCTGAAACCACATTCTACAAGTTACATGTCTTTACTTAATTCGAGCTATTTCTAGCTATTTTTAGTCTGATTCTTCCCTGTGGAGGAAGCTAGGCACTTTGGGATACACGGTCTTGCTTTCTGTGACAAGGACTCAGCTGTTCTGCATTGCTGCAAGAAGTTAAAGTAGATTCCATTTGAATGACACTCTGTACCAGTAGTTTCTCTTCCCAGTGGACACATGGATTGAGTTCCAAAAGAAGACTTGCAATGTGGCTAGCATACAGGTGGCCTGGGTACCAGAACTGTCCATTAAAGTCCATGGGCTCCAGGGTTGCCCTGAAGGACTGGCCAAACCTCAGGGCATACTCAGGCTTTTCAAAGTCACAGCTCTCAAGTTCAGTAACCCATGTTCCCTAATTTCTCCCATCTAAGATAGTGGCGAAAGAGTTTCTACCAGCTCCATCCCCAGGTGGCAGTTCAATCGAATCCAGCTGGATAGGGAGAGGGTGAGTTTACATGGAGGCTCGGAGGATCTGAGGAGGGGGGATGGATTGGGAAAATAGAAGGAATAAGATGGGACTTCTGCAGGAGGCAATAAATAGTGAGGACACACATGTAGATCAAACTAGTGCTAGACTTGGGATAGGGAGCAACAATGGTGTAAGGTGGTAAAGAAATACATTTTATTTAATGGCCCACAACATACATGCATGTTTGATAACCAAAACAAAAAAAAATGATGAAAAAATATTTACCCTTACTACCTAGACACATTTTGGCAGTTTTCTATTTTATTTCATTTATTTTTAAAAGGCTAGGTCATGACTCACTACCTTGATTTAATAACCCACTAGTGGGTTGTGCCCTGCAATTTGCAAAACACTGCTGCAAGGAAAGGAAAGGAAGAATAGTTTTCCCTTATATTTCCTCTCTTCCTTATCAATCATAGACTCTGACCTGGAACAAGTGAGGAGTAAGGTTGAAAAAAAATGGAGACTGGAATAAGAGTGGTGAAGGTGGGATCCAGGTTATACACAGGGAGAAGAGGAAAATGGAGGAGAAAGGTGAGGTCTTGCTGTCAGTGGGCCAGCTATGAAGGTGCTAGAAAGAGATCATGTGAAAGAGAACTTGAGTGTAGAACTCCACATCTCCAGCATCTGGTACAGCACTTGGTACTGTTCGATATAATGACAAAATATCTGCTGAATCGATACACCCAAGTTAGAGGCTACTTGAACATTCATGTCTGATCAAAACACAGTGAAGATCAGAACCTACCTTTGGCAAATAGCAGTATTGTCAAGGTTTTCTGTTAGCAGCCTTAGCCTTGCCCTTTGTCTCTCCCCTAATAGCATCCAGCACTGCCTTCAGATGGCAAAAGGCCCCCAACCTGTGGAGCCCCCACATGGAGAGGCAGTCTCATCATGGAGATACCTGAAAGACTCCCAATTCCTCCTACTGGCCCTTCCAATTTGCCTGACCTGTGTCCTCTTGCCCCAGTGCCTGGTTCTCAGAATCTAACAAACCAATCCATAGTGAAGTTGTCATGAGTAATATCAACCACATGTTCTCCTTCCAGGCCACATGTGTCATTTAACAGGGAAATGACCCATAGAGATGGGTGTTTCAAACCTTGCAGAAGTCAATGGAGAAGACCACTGAGAGCAGGAAGACTTCCCAGGGGCCATCCAATCATACTACAAGGCAACTACCTGCTCTACCAACACATTGGCAGTTTCCATTCACTGTTAGGCAGTGCCCCCCAATCTGCCACAAAAAGTATGAACGTTGCTAGTATGATGCATGGAACAGAGTGAGTACTGAATAAATGCTGGTTAAATTAGAATCTAAAACATTTAGTTGGGTAGACACAGTACGCAACTTTAATAGGACCTACTTGACCAGCACTGTCTGTGATGATGGAAATGTACCATGTTGCCCTATCCAATACATATTGCTATGGAGCACTTGAAATGTGGATAGTGCAACTAAGAAACACAATATTTTTTAATTTACTTTATTGAAGTACAGTTGATTTATAATGTGTTAGTTTCTGGTATGCAGCAAAGTGATTTATATATAATATATATAATAGGTTGCATCAACAGAAACTTTTTTTTCTTTTTAGGGCCACACCTGCAGCATATGGAAGTTCCCAGGCTAAGGGTCAAATCTGAGCTCTAGCTTCTGGCCTACACCACAGCCACATCAACAGATCCAAGCCGCATCTGCAACCTACCACCACAGCTCACAGCAATGCCTGGATCCTTAACCTACTGAGCAAGGCCAGGGATGGAACCCTCATCCTCATGGATCCTAGTCAGTTTCGTTAACCACTGAGCCACGAAGGGAACTCCCTGGAATCTTTATTTAATTTCAAATAATTTTAATTCACATAGCCACCCAGGGCTAGTGGTGACTGGATCAGACAATGCAGGCTACACAGTCACTAGACAAAGGGAACACATTTTGAGTGAGTGCCTATCTCTCAGTAGTGCCTTTGTCATTTCCTAAATTAGCTCCAAGACCTGAAATTCCTCTAAGAATGTCCTCCTTTTTTCAGGACAAAGGAGTATGGGAGTAGTATTGGAGCTGGTATCAGAGGGTTTGTTCTCAGATTTGAGCAACAGTACTTGTAGTTCCCAATCAAAGTGTTGTTAAAATAGAGTAGCTGGACCCTGAAATGTGTTACAAGGGCCTCTGGGGTTTGCCTGTACAGAAGCCCTGTGCTTGACAGGATAGGACCTCTGACTGAACTTCTTTGGCACAATTTTCCCCACAGACCCAGGATGACCTCCCCAAACCAAGACTGGAGAATTAACTGGAAAAAAAATCCAACCAATTGAAGGCAAGTTAAAAAAAAAAAAGTGCCTTTCATTTAAACTTGCCCTTTTTCTCTGGAAGAAAAATGGATTCTTTCCTCTTCAGCCTGTTGGAACATATTTGAGAAAACTGAGGCTGCATAGATTTTTAATGCAGCAATAAGATGAACCGCTTTGTATAACCACCAATTCTGGGTGTTGCGAGGATAGTTTTTCAAGAGTTGCCTCCCATCAGGATTGCATTTGGGACATTTGATAAGGCTGTTGACAATTTGTTTAAAGTCAACTAGCAGATAGGGGTGCTAAGGACCATGGACCCCAGGAACAACTGATCAGACATCAATTTATTCTACCTATGAAATGGGTAAGCCATTTTCACTTTTCTGTCCACATAGGGCAATAAGTCAGCTTTTTTGGACCTGAGGTAATGACAAACTGCTTGAGTTAGAGGCTAGAAAGGATCAGTTTCCCAATTATTCTGGTAATTCCTTCTTTACCAGAAGGTATTTCTCTGTGTCCTCTCAGACCCTCTTCTTTTTTCACTTCCTCCCTATAAAGCTCAATAATAAATAGTAAAGATGCATGGTCAGAGATAATGGGACCAGGAGAAAAGGAAATAATTCCAGTTATTTTTTTTCTGAAATTCAGACCTGTGAATGTGTCTGAAGAACCGAGGTCAGTATTAAGAGTTATTTGGGAGCTCTGGTTGTGGTTCAATGGGATCAGCAGCATCTTGGGAGCCACTGGGACAGGGGTTCAATCCCTGGCCCAGGCCTAGCACAGTGGCTTAGGGATCCAGCATTGCTATAGCTGTGGCTTAGGTCGTGAGGGTGGTTCGTTCTGTTCCTTGGCCCAGGAGCTCCATTTGCCTTGGGGTGGCCAAAAAAATGACCAAAAAAAAAAAAGTGACCCTTTATGGGAGTTCCCATTGTGGCGCAGCAGAAATGAATCTGACTAGTAATCATGAGGACATAGATTTGATCCCTGGCCTCGGTCAGTGGGTTAAGGATCCCATGTTGCCGTGAGCTGTGGTGTAGGTAATGGATTTGGCTCGGATCCTGCGTTGCTGTGGCTGCGGCATAGGCTGGCAGCTGCAGCTCTGATTCCACCCCTACCCTGGGAACGTCCATATGCTACAGGTGCAGCAACCCCCTCCCCCCAAAAAAGTTATTTGTGTTGCCTGAACTGCAAGTGTATTAAAGATACATTTGGAGCAGACTGTGGACTTCTAGCCAGTGTACTTACTACCTAATTGTTGTCATCCTGGTAAGTGTAGGGATGAAGAATGAAGTAGCCCAGCAATTGATTCTATCCTTGACCCTGTCTTCTTCAGCATTTTTGTGAATAACTTGGATAATGCCACCCAAAGCAGGCTGATCAAATTTGTAGATGACACATAACTGGGAGTGATAGCTAATAAACTTGTTAAACAAATCAATACTTAAAAGACCGAGTCAACATAGAGAACAGACTTATGGTTGCCAAGAGGGATGAGAGATGAGTGGGATGGACTGGGAGTTTGGGGTTAAGAGATGCAACCTATTACATTTAGAGTGGACAAACAAGGTCCTGCTGTATATATATCATAGGGAACTATATCCAATCTCCTGGGACAGAACATGATAGAAAAGAAAATTTAAAAGAATGTATATATCTGTATAACTGAGTCACTTTGCTTCACAGTAAAAATTGGCACAACATTGTAAATCAACTATACTTTAAAAATTTTTTAAAAAGGAAGAGAAAGACAAACACCATATGATATTACTTATATCTGGAATCTAATATACAGCACAAATGAACCTTTCCACAGAAAAGAAAATCATGGACTTGGAGAATAGACTTGTGGTTGCCAAGGGGGAGCGGGAGGGAGTGGGGTGGATTGGGAGCTTGGGGTTAATAAATGCAAACTATTGCCTTTGGAATGGATTAGCAATGAGATCCTGCTGTGTAGCACTGGGAACTATGTCTTTTTTTTTTTTTTTGTCTTTTTGCCTTTTCTAGAGCCGCTCCCATGGCATATGGAGGTTCCCAGGCTAGGGGTCTAATCAGAGCTGTAGCTGCCGGCCTACACCACAGCCACAGCAATGTGGGATCCGAGCAGCATCTGCGACCTACACCACCGCTCATGGCAGCTCCGGATCCTTAACCACTGAGCAAGGCCAGGGATCGAACCCACAACCTCCTGGTTCATAGTTGGATTCGTTAACCACTGAACCACGATGGGAACTCCTGGGAATTATGTCTAGTCACTTATGATGGAGCATGATAATGTGAGAAAAAAAGAATGTGTACATGTATGTGTAACTGGGTCACCATGCTGTACAGTAGAAAAAAATAAAATATTTTCCTTACAGGAAAAATAATTAAAAAAAAGACTGGGCCAAAACCATGAGGATAGTTTGAAAGGGGGAAAAATATTAACAGCACATATCCAAAGTTCAGGGAAGCCTGGCATGGCAGAAGCTACTTAACATGCTTCCTGGAATATAAATTCAAGACCACAACATAAGAGTAGGTGTCATAGAATCCTATAGTAGCCTGGTAAAAAAAAATCAGTACCATCCTAGGCAGAACTGATAAACACATGCTTTCTAGTCCAAAATGAGCAGTGAGAAAGCATCAGTTCGCTGTCTTCCAGATGAGTTCAACCCCACTTGCAGTGTGACGCTCAGTCCCAGACACCAGCATCTTAAGAGTGGCATTTAACAGCCTGAAACACATCAAGAGGAAGATGGTCAGAGTGGTGAAGACCTTGGATCTATGACATACATCTGAAATGCTAGGAGTGATTAGCCCGAACACAAGAAGGCTCAGACAGGTGGGATTTATATCTACAGATGTTTGAGGGCCTGTCATTAGAAGAGAGAGCAGATAGTTCAGTGAACCTCAGACAAAAAGAGGGAACCAGAAGTGGTGAAAGTTATGAGAGGCAGATATGTGCTCAATATAATAAAGTTATTTCTAATAATTAGAGCTACCCCAAAGCAGAATGTACTACTTTGGAAAGTGGTGAGTTCACCATCATCAGAAGTGTCTGGGAGGAGATGGAATGTCCAGCTGTCAATTAAACTATAGAGGGGACTTTAGCTTTGTTTAGGAGGGGGTGACCTAGGACTTGCACTCAACATTGAGAGTGTGATGCTGAGGAATTCAAACAGAAAGGGAGATAAAAATATGTCCTCCTGGAGTTCCCGTCGTGGCTCGGTGGTTAAGGAATCCAACTAGGAACCATGAGGTTGCGGGTTCGATCCCTCGCAGCGCTCAGTGAGTTAAGGATCCGGCCTTGCCGTGAGCTGTGGTGTAGGTTGCAGACGTGGTTCAGATCTGGTGTTGTTGTGGCTGTGGTGTAGGCTGGCAGCTATAGCTCTGATTAGACCCCTAGCTTGGGAACCTCCATATGCCATGGGTGTGGCCCTAAAAAGACAAAAAAAAAAAAAAAAAGTCTTCCTGACTGACAATGGACCTAAACATTTTATTATGTTTATATGGTTTTGGTTTTAATTATGAAATATTTCATGCATATGGGAAATAACAGATAATCATTGATGAGCTATATTTTGATTAGAATAATTTTTGTTTAGGGGCCCAGCTCACCCTCCCTTCTTCCCAGCATTGGCTGCAGAATTAAAGAAAATGGCTCTTAAGTGCTATATGACACAACATCAAACTTGACGCTCTTTCTGCCAATGAGAAATCTTAGGGCTGATTCAAAGGCATCGCAAGAGTTCATCACTTTCTGGCCCAGCTTTTGAAATTGTTTCATTGACTGTGACTGGATCACTGAATCCATTAGTTTTTTCCATTATGAGTTGTGCTAAAATCCCATGTAAAATGAGTTGCAAGTCAAGACAGGCCCCTGACAACCTAAGACGATTGATGGAAATACGTGGGTGAATAGCAGAGAGGGAGGCTGGGAAGAACAACGATTCTGTTATTTGTTAAGTGGATGATGAGGACTGGGAGTCAAGAACCAATAGCACTTACTCATTGACACTTAGATAGCAGCTTTTGTAATTTTTTAAAGGAGAGTTTCAGCTGTTATTTCCATTTATTTTCAGTGCATCCTCATGAGGTGAGCAGGGCAGGTATTAGTTCTACTAGCTTACAAATGACAGACCTGAACCAGTAAGGTAACTGGCCCAAGACCACACAGCAAATTAGGGACTGGACCATATAAAAATCTATAGTAGAAGTTCCTGTGCTGGCGCAGCAGTAACAAACCCAACTAGTATCCATGAGGATGGGGTTTGATCCCTGGCCTCTCTCAGTGGGTTAAGGATCTGGCATTGCCATGAGCTGTGGTGTAGCTCACAGATGTGGCTTGGATCCCACATTGCTGTGGCTGTGGTGTAGACTGGCAGCCACAGCTGATTTGACCCCCCCACCCCCAGCCTGGGAATTTCCATATGCCAAAAGTACAGCCCTAGAAAGACAAAAAAAAAAAAAAAAAAAGCCATAGCAGTGCAAAAGCACCATGAAATAATTTTCAAAATAATATTAATATCAGATATCATTTATCAATTGATCACAGACTTCACTGAGAGTCAAACATTTGGCACATGTTCATTTAATCTACCCAACAATGCTTTGGGGTAGGTACGATCATATCAATGGTTAGTGGTATGGAAATGAGGTTTGGGGAGTTTAGATAACCAGCCCAAGATCAGTAGTTTGACCTTGAAAATAAACTCCAAACTTTTCCACCTCCATTGCCACAACTCAAATCCAGACTATGATTGTCTCTCATCTACACTGCAGGAAAACATCCCAAATGTTCTCCCTGCTTTCACAGATCCCCCCTCAGATCTACTGTCCATACACCAGGCAGAGAAATCTCTTAAAAATATAAATCGTCTCATGGAATAACCATGATCAAAATCCTTCCATGATTTCCTCCTATGGTCCTTAGGATAAAATCTAAATTCCTTACCAACATTCTACAAAGTCCTCCATGGTTGGGTCCGTGCCTTCTTCCAGGTTTATCTTGTACCCTCCTCCTACTGGCCACAATAATGCCAAGCTAGTCTTCTTTCAGCGCCTCAAGGACATCAAATGCTGTCCTCCATCTGGGCCTTAGCAAGTGCTATTCTCTCTGCATGGGATGCTCTGTTACTCTCAGGCATCAGCTCAAATGTCACATCATCAGATAACTTTCCACTGATCTAATCTAAGTTAAAACCTCCTTGTCACATAGTCTCACAGTACCCTTATACATACCTCCCCCTCTTACTACTTAGAACATGGTAAACACACACTAGTCTGAGTCTTTTATTACCATTTGCTACCAATACTAGACTATAAGCACCATGAGGACAGAGATCATATCTGTTTTGCTCACTGCTGTATCCCAGCACCTCAACAGTGTTCATCATACAAGAGGAACTCAAAATTTTATTTGATGAATGAATAAATTAAGGAATGAATAAGGAAAAATTTTCAGCTCCTGAGCTCCAGTCCTTAACTGTATATCTTGATATTGAAAGGGTCTAAAAAGCACCCCCTTACCCCAACCCATCTCAGCACTTCTCGAGCCATTTCTGACATTGCTATGGAAGGGTGGTTTGCACTTACAGTTGCAAAAACGAATTTTCCAAAATACATGTGTTCATATGTTAATGCTTGCATTTGCAAGCCTCTATAGTCAAGTAGGATCAAATGTTGATAATGAGTGTTTTCTTTGCCAGCGTTTAGATACATGCCATGTAATTGCAAAAATAACTAGTTAGACTATCGGGAGGCAGTATACCCTTGAGAGCAGAACAAAATGTTCAAGGGAATTAACCCAAAGATGGTAATTAAACCATGGAGTCATCAGCTGAAGGGCTGACACCTCGTTCTGATTCTTGAGCCTGTGAGCACTCACTGTGGTTTACTAGAACCCAAGATCAAGGGATAGTCAAGGGGCTTGGGAGCTGATCTATATGGACCCAGGAAAGGTAGATCTGGCTCTACCCCACACCCACACCACCACCTCCATCCTTTATCTTAATTCTTCCTTTCCTACATCCCCAGTTTAAATACAAATAGCCAACTTAAGGGCAAGACCAGGGAGGTATCTGACTGTATGGTAGGCTTTGAAGAGTCCACCCTTCCTAAGTTTTCATCATTAAGATCACTCCTTTGGGATTATCTGGATATGTATGTATTTTCACTAGGTTAAGGTCTTATTCTCTGTGGAGAGGAAGTCATAAGCTAAACTTCTGGTTGTCAAACAGGATGGAGAAGGAAAATGGGAGCAGGGACTGATAATGTCCCCTTAGGGGGACATTTGCCTCTGTTTTCAGGCATTTGGGGCAGTCACAGTTGGCAGGTGGTGGTGGTGCTCCCTAGCATCTAATAGGTAGAATTCAGGAATGCTGCTAAACATCCCACAGTGCACAGGCCAGTCTCTCATGACAAAGAATTATCCAGCCCAAAATGTCAAAAGCACCAAGGTTGAGAAACCCTGAACTGACTCATTTGCAAATATTCATTTATTAGTCCATAAACAACTCCTACATGGAGCAGATTCCTGTAGAAATGCAAGCTGGAATGGGTATATTTTGATCAGACGGTTGGAACAGAAAGGAGGACCAGTAAATCTGAGAGCAGTGCCAGTGACAGACTGGGGGAAAGACCAGAAGCAGGTGACCTATTCTCATAGTCTGAAAGAGAAGGACTAGAACCTGACCTGCAGATGAACAAGAAATAAGACCATTGCCCCCATGCTGTAGAGGTAGATCTGATGAAGCATTACAAAAGAATGGGATAGGGGAATGTGGCAAGGATGGTTTGAGTGTTTGTGACAGGAACAAGAACATTAGGAGAACAGGGGCAAGAGGAGCAGATGTGTGATGGAGGGTGGGAGTGGAAAAATGATGCACTGAGTGTGTGGTGCTGTGAATGCCTCTAGATGAGGCTACTCTATGAGCAGTCAGAAATGTGGGTCTGGAACTTAGGAGTGTGCCTGAAGCTAGAGGTACATACTTGGAATCATCAACACGGAAGTAGTGAGATGAGATCCCCCGCCTGGCAGACACCAGGAACTCCACTGATATTTGCTGAATGGAGAAAAAACATTTAGAGTGAGGAGAGAAGAGGACCAAGGACAGAAATATTTGGACACATCTTCATCAAGGGAGTGGACCAAGAGGAAACTGAAAGGGAGCAGTAAGGAAGGTTGAACCAACAGAGCTTATTGCTCTTGAAACAGGAGAAAGGAGTTTAAAGGGGCAGGGGGTTGGCAAACAATATCAAATGGTGCTCAGCAATCAAGTCAAATGATGCCTGTGAATAGAGTTGGATTTGGCAGTGAGCAGTCATCATCCAACTCAAGAGGACAGGTTCAGTAAAGTGATGCAGGTTCAGTAAAGTGATGCAGACAGAAGCTAGGTTGCAGATGCAGAGGGCTGCAAGGTCCTCATCATGCCATTATTAGTGATGATGGTAAAGAAGGAGTTAGGATGGTAGTTTATGGAGGTGGTAGGGATTCAGGGGGAGTTGGAATCTTACAGCAGATTTTTAGCCTCACAGGAAGAAAGCCGCATAGAGAAAATAAAGGCACACACTTGAATAGAGATTAGCCATTATGTATCTCTTGAGTATGTCAATTGTATTTTTGAGCTTCCTATAAAACTAAGTGGAGGTCATGTGGAATTGGGATTCAGTGTATCATATGGCACTCAAGAGGCCCAGCAGGTAGACTTAGGTTCAGTTTAAGGAAGTGCTCCCTTGTCATCAGGGCTGCCCTGCAAGCGAAGCACTGTTTGTGAGTAATGACCTACCTGTCACTGGAAATATTCAAAGAGAGGTAATATGGCCTCACAGGAAATGGCTCCTATACTGAATGGGAAATTAGACTAGATCTTTAGTTTCCAAACTTTTGCTTCTCAGATCGGTAAATATTTTAAGGAGGAAAAAAGGTGAGTGGTGTATAGATCGATCTAGGGAGTTAGCAACTTTTAAATTTTGCTATGTTAAGTGTATTAATTTTCTATTTACATAGAAATAAATGTGTGTGTATAGTATTATCATCATCATTTCAGAAGAGAAAGGACTCCACACACAATACCCAGACAATAGAAATAATATAGAGAAAAAGTCTCTTTCCTAAAAAAGAACAATTGTCAACCTTACCCCCTCCCCCACCCCCACACACATACGTATTTCCCCAGACTGGAAGCTTCACCATGGACCAACATCACAGCTTTAGAAAACATTGGACAATGTGGTCTCCCATCTCTTAGATCCTTTGATCCCCTGGAATTCACTGTACTATAGTATTACCTGGAGAACCTTCTTGTGATATATCTCTGTTCCTCCATAGCTATATTTTTCCTCTTCCTGCTTGTTTCAAACATGATCATTAAGTCAGCAAGAGACTTCAGTTTCCTTTTTTCCCCCGATTCAAAAGGCTATGAAAAGTGTTCTTCAAATGATATGCAATATTGTTATTCCGAGCTTTGGAGTAATCAAGTTGTTTGACATTTTTGTAATGATACCTTTTGGAATATGGGTGGTGTAATTAGCTGCCACACTGTACATTAACAATACCTGTCCCGACCCTACAGACTTGGGGACTATAAATAAAAGCATGACAGCTGGCTCCAGCCTTGCCTGTCACTCACCGTGGAAGGGAACGCAGCCGGGGAGCTACACTAGAATCCCCAGGAATCCAGAATGTAGTCAGAAACGACGTCTTCAACTAGAGGAATTTGGTGTTTTGTAAGTAGGAAGAGATAGAACACTCCTAGGAAGCAGACAACCATGATATTTCATATTGGGAAGGCACAGAGGCCCTGAGTGGGGACAGCATTTTACCAGAGAAAAGGCTTTATGTAGGGAGGGGAAATTAGAGGACAAAGTCAAATTAGCAGGGTTTCTTTCTTAACCTATTACTACCCAGGAGTGAGAATAGGATAGAGCACTGAAGAAATGTATAGAAACTATGACATTTAGAATGGATGGGCAATGAGGTCCTACTGTACAGCACAGGGAACTATATCCAATCTCTTGTGATAGAACATGATGGAAGATAGTATGAAAAAAAGAGTGTGTGTGTGTGTGTGTGTGTGTGTGTGTGTGTGTGTGTGTATGACACTGGGTCACTTTGCTGTATAGCAGAAATTGGCACGACACTGTAAATCAACTATCATTTAAAAAGATGGAGTTCCCGTCATGGTGCAGTGGTTAAAGAATCCAACTAGGAACCAGGAGGTTGCGGTTCCATCCCTGGCCTTGCTCAGCAGGTTAAGGATCTGGCGTTGCTGTGAGCTGTGGTGTAGGCCGGCAGCTACGGCTCCGATTAGACCCCTAGCCTGGGAACCTCCATATGCGGAGGGAGCAGCCCAAAAAATGGCAAAAAGACAAAAAAAAAAAAAAAAGAAAAGAAAAGAAAAAAACAGGCTGGTGCCATCTTGAGCTCAGCCCATTCCCCTCTGATGCTTTAATCAATCTCTCTTGCTGTAAAAAATAATAATAATAAAACAAATAAAAAGAAAAAAAACAAAGAAATGTGTAGGGAAGGTGAAAGAGAAGCAAAGCTGTGCTACCTGGGTGCTCAGTGTGAAGTCAAGGGCACTGGTTGCTATGAGGTGGGTAACTTGGTGGGATCAACAGAGGGCAAAGTATGCCACAAAGAATTGGCAAGAGAAAAGAAGTAGAGAAAAAACAGTTTAGTTGCCAAGTTGTATGTTAGGCACCATGTATTTTCCACATTCCATTTCATTTACTCCTCACTCCATGACAAAAGCCAAAAGCAGATCTCATTTATTACTTTCCCCTCAACTGGTATATAAGTTTCAAGAGGACAGGATCCTTTTTCTCTCCTGTGGCTCTCACTACCTATAACAATGTCAGCACATTATAGATGCTCAATAACTATTTGTTGTGTGAGTAAATAGCATTAATTGAATATCTCTTATGTGCCAGGCAGTTATAGATAGAAGCTCCCCATGAATGAACTGATTTTAACTTTCACAACCAATGCTGAGATAAAGAAACTGGGTCAGAGACACAGAGATACTAAGTAACCTGCCTAATAAGTGATGGATTTAGGATTTCAACCTATACGGTCTAACTCTAGAACCTGTCTTCGTAATCACTATCCCATACTGAGGTTCAGAGAGGTTAAGTCGTGTAGCTTAAGACTGGCAGAGCCATGACTGGAAGCAAGGTCTACGCATCTCAGAAGCTGTTGCCCTCCCCTTTACACTTCATGGCTCCGTAAGCTTGCCAGGACAACTATTTCTTCCATCATCATTTTACCAGGACTAGTCTCCTGAGATAAAGAAGTGGGTGTGGTTTGTTAAGGATTCAGAGAAAGATAACATACATTGCCCCAAAGATCACCGACCAGTCCCTCACCTGCTTTCACTGATATTTGAGGCTGGAGGGGACTGAGAGCAGCAGCCGGCAGGTAATGAGTCCTGGGAAACCCCTGGTGGATCCATCCATCTAGTCTGGGAGCTGGGGATTGAGGGGAAGTCACTTTCATGCCAGGCAAATCCTGACCCATGCTGCCCTAGTTAGCTCTGGAGTAGGGATGATGTGGAGGTGCTGATAAAGCAGTTCTAAGAGACTGGTTCATAATTCATTGCGTGACTTTGTGCAAGACACTTGCTCTCTTTGTGTCATAGTTTCTTTATGCCAGGGAGGTGTCAGTGGAACTCTCTGTTGAATCAGAAGAGCCCCATTTTACCTCTGATATATTGGGCTTCTTTTTGCATAAAATTTCATTTGGGGGAAGGAATTCTACACTGAAAACTATGCTGGAAAAACCACTGAATGAAATAGTATTTAAGGTCCTTCCAGCTCAAACATTCTAAGAACCTAAGGACATAGACACTGGCCTTTGGGTCAGTTCATTATTCCATTCAGCCCTATTTTCTGCAGCCAGGAAGGAGCTTGGGGATCTGCTGTGAGAGACCATCCCAGGTTCCTCATGCCCCTGTCCTCCTGCGGCACTTGATTCGCATTGGGCTTTCCACTTAGGTTACCTACGTATATTGAGATGGAGCAAGGGTAACCATGCACAAGAGTATTTACAGGCTAGCTGCCCCTGGTTTTATACAAAGGGAATAGAACACTTACTGGTTTTCTCCGAACACTCTTGTTGTTGCTGTCCACTGCCACGTGTCTGGCCATTAGATCACAGTAACCGAATGTTCCCTGAGGGTTGCCACTGATTTCTAATACTGCTTGCCTGAGCCATGACCAAAGCTGTGAGCTTAGTTTGGAACTGTCTATTTTCACTGGGCTCCCTCACCCCAGCTCACTCACACATTTGCATAAGGTCTTCCTTTGTCTCACTCTGCTTCTTGTTGTACATAGGCTTAAAGATTTCACTGGGTGCTCCTGCCTGGAGTCTGGGTTTCACATATACAATATGACTCCCTTCTTAGTTTTAAAACAAGCAAACATAACATTAAATTGTTTAGGTGTGTGTATTTGTATGTTTTCTAAAAACCAAGGTAATGATAAATATAAAATTCAGGATAGTAGTTACCTCGAGGGGAAGGAGAGATCAAAACAGGGCGATGGAGTAGAGGAAGAAGACATAGGTAAAACTAAGTTACTAGTGATGCTGTAGTTTTGGGGTTGGGTGATGGTTTTATGAGTATTCATTGTATTTTAATTAATTAATTAAATGTGAACTAGTAATGACTAATTCTGCACCTCTGTTATTCAAAAACAATGATTATAAGAGTGATGCAAGGATTAATTTTAAACTAACCAGAATCTTAATGCAATAACATTCTTTTACTTTCTGTTTCCTTCCACTACATTAAGGGCTTTTTGAAACTGAGTGTATCATAACTACACGTTTGCCTCTCTCCAAGTTTATTTCTCCCTCAATTATTGCCTGAAGTTTAGTTAGGTTGGAATATTTTGGTGAAAATATGTTGCATTTCCCCACAGGCTATTTCTGTAGGATTCATGGATCCATGAATCCTCATCTTCCTCTTGGGCCTTGCATGCTAGTTGGTATAGATCTAGGAATTACCAGCTACCTCCTGAATCATTTGGGGTGAAAGGCCATGATTGCTTGTTCTAGCCATCCAGCCCTAAGACCATTAATAAATATGGGTTCTTTCTAGGGTTCCCAGATAAAATTCAAGTTCTTCAGTTAAATTTGAATTTTTGTCCTTTTATTTATTTATGTTGTCTTTTTAGGGCCGCACCTGTGGCATATGGAGGTTCCCAGGCTAGGGGTCTAATTGGAGCTGTAGCTACTGGCCTACACCACAGCCACAGCAATGCAGGATCTGAGCCATGTTTGCAACCTACACCACAGCTCTTGGCAACGCCAGATCCTTAACCCACTGAGTGAGGCCAGGGATTGAACTCGCAACCTCATGGTTCCTAGTCAGATTTGTTAACCACTGAGCCACAACAGGAACTCCTAAATTTGATTTTAAATAAACAATTTTTTAGTATATGTACGAATTTTAGGCATACTTATACCAAAAAATAATTTGTTATTTATCTGAAATTCAAATGTAATTGGACGTTGCTTATTTTTATTTACTAAATCTGCAAACTCTATCTCATTTCAGCCAATAAGTATTCTCCAATGCCACTGTTGGGTTTGAATCCCAGGGAGTGTGAGTTTTGGAGCTGGACAGACTCAGACTCAAATCCTGGCTCTTCCATTCAAGAGAGAGAATATTATTTTCTTCGTGTCAGAATGCTTATCTATTAAATAGTAGCAATACTTCATGAGGTTGTTGGTAATATTAAGAGATAATATTTGTATAGTACTTAGCACAGGCTCTGTTACCTACTAAGTACTAAATAGCTATTATTATTATTGTCAGTTTTACACAGAACATTATGTGCACTGGCCAAGATTTGACCTAATATTACCAAATTCTACACTGACAGCATTAATTTGGGAGTGGGACTCTCCTTGGTGGCCCCTTTGGTGATGACCAAGACGCAGTGACATCTAGCCACTTCCTTTTTGTTGTTGAATACTTCTTTTGGCCTCCTGTTATGAAGTGCCCCAGATTCATTCTCTAGTTGGCTTTCTCCTTTTAATATAAAGGCTTTTTTGTGCCTGTGTTTGGAGGTCACTTCGAATTCCTCAAGTTGGTGGCTGTTGTCTTCCCTGAAGGAGATGCTGGAGCAACTAATAATCACCTTTGAAATGCTACCCTCAGGCCAATGACTAATCAGTTTGGCTGATAAAAGAGAGCAGACCCTTCACATTCTCTTCTCTGGCCCACAAGCCCCATCAAAACTTACCCCTCTACTTTCCTACTTGTCACGGCACCTAATCAGACATGCTAATGGCTAAAAAAAAAAAAAAGATTCTATTTAATCCCCCTTCCAAGCCATAGGCTTTTTTCCATAACCCTATACCTGAAAAAGTAAGTCTAATACTTGCTTCCTAGCAGATAAGGGTGACCATGCAGGACCCCTTAAATCACATCACATTATCAGCTGCCTGTTCTGTCTGCTTTGCATGAATGGAAGGGAGCAGTAGTGCAAATAATCTAAAGATCATTTCCACTTGGTTTGGGAATGGACCACATGGTGTTGTTGTAGCTGATTTGCTTTGCTAATTATGTTCTACTTAAACTAATATTGAGATTGGTTCACATGTTTTAAGTTCATCTGGGCCAGAAGAGGGAAGAGGTGGTAGTGGTGTAACCCACTTTGAGATAAAAGAAGGTTGAGCATGATCATGAGGGGGACATGAACGTTCTATGTGTGGGCTAATAGATATAGATCAATGCAAAAGGATCAGGATAGAACTTTGCCAATTACACATGGGCAGAATAGGCCCACCTACCCCATTGAGAGGCCAGTCTTCCCAATGGCATGCCCAGAATCTGAAATTCTCTTCATTAATAGCCTACATAAAGGGTTTTAGGCATAACATAACTACAGTTAAAGTGTTATGTAACCTAAGAGAACTAACACATTTCCTAGAAGACACATTAGCAGCTTACCCAACTAAATCATCAGTCACTATTGTCACCTAGTAGGAAAAGCACTGAAGGGGTGGGACATAAGACAGTTCTACCTTGGTGGGGCCTGGGATCATTAAGAGGTGCCTTGGCAGCTATCATAGAAGTACAGGCCTTGGGGTGGGCAGGGAGGGTTTCTGAAGGAGGGTAAGGCAGCCTTCACCTCTTTCCTTCCCACATTTCTTAGCTTCTTGTTCATGTAGACATAGAGAATATGCAACTGCATCAAGTAAATCCTTCCCTTTCTTTTCTCTTCCTGTTGGGCAACTGACTTTCAAGGGTTTCTAGTGATTTCAGAGATCTGGGTTTTCTTTTGAGGCATGTCATTTACAATGTCATTGTATTTCCAACCCTATGAGCTGCGGCAAAGGACCATAGGGTTATTGACATGGCTTTCTCTTTTTCTCATTGCAGTCTGCTCCCAGTTTTCGAGAGGGGTGTATGCCATTTTTGGATTCTATGACCAGATGTCAATGAACACCCTGACCTCCTTCTGTGGAGCCCTGCACACATCCTTTGTCACACCCAGCTTCCCCACCGATGCAGATGTGCAGTTTGTCATCCAGATGCGCCCAGCCTTGAAGGGCGCTATTCTGAGTCTGCTGGGTCACTACAAGTGGGAGAAGTTTGTGTACCTTTATGACACAGAAAGAGGTAAGAAGAGGCATCTGCTCTCCTCTTTGAATATTCATGTAACAGTGGTGTTCAGCCTTCCTCCTATTTGTGCCCTTTTCTTCCAATAAATAAAACCCCATACTCTTTTGAAATTGTAATTAATATTCAAAATGCATTGAAGGGTAAGACCAAAAATAATCAAAGCAATAGTAATTTTAGAATCAAATTTTTCAAACTATATATGTCCTCCCACCCCTGACTTTGAAAAAGGGTTTGGGATATCCTCCTGGCTGAGTCACTGTTGTTGAAAAAGAACGCTTCCTCCTAAAATAATTTGTCTGGTCTAAACTACACAAAGTAAAAGCAGCTTAGTCTAAAATAGAGAGAGGCCCAAGCTGGAAAGTTTTTGGAGAATTAATCCTGTCAGAGACTATAATTATCCTCATTTCATAGATGAGAAAACTGAAGCCCAAAGAGGAAAAGTGCTTTTTCATGCAGTAGTTTAGCTACAGAGCTGGGACTGGTGTCAACATTTCCCACTTCCAGGCTTGTTCCACCAGATCACATTAGGTCCTCAGCTGTAGGGCAACAGTTATCCAATGGAAATAATGAACAAACACTGGCTAACGTGGGTTTTGAGGATGGATGGTTTTTCTTAACACTGACACATATTATATTGAATCTATTGAGGATATATTCCTATTTAGGACCTATCGAAAGAGTCTCAAAAATTAAGGGTCTAACCTTAAATAGTATACAGTTAGGGGTACACATAATAATTCAGCTACATAGACTTGTCTAAAACCCAGTTATCTTTGAGGGGTTCCTCAGTAAAGCCAAAGGATCCCATCACCATGAGATTCCAAAAGATAACCTTACTTGATGCCTTGTTTGCTTGTAATCCTGGTTATATACAAGGAATGGCTCTCTCTGACTCAGAAAAAGAGGGAGCAAACAGAAAGCCTCTCTGCCTGCAAGGTCCTTGGAAATGATGTGCTGATAGGTAACAATTCGAAGGGCCATTTTTTTAGGAATCCAGAGTACTCCATTTAACTCTCATTTTGATGCATTGTCAAAGCCTGTCCAGAAACACTAAGGCCTGCATTTGCTTATGGTACTTATCTCCAAAATATTTTCAAATTTCATGAAACCAAAGCAGGAAAGCTGAGTTATAGTTCAAACTCTGCCACTAACTAGCTTCCTGACCTTGACCAACTCACTGAAACTCTCTTGGCCTTGGTCTCCTCACCAAAGCTATGGCCCTTCTTAATGTAATATTCTATGATTTTTTTTGAGATATTATACCAGACACAGGATACTTTGCATCGTGCTACTAATCCTAAATTATATAAGTTAATTAGCCAACAAATCTACAGGCTACTATCAACCCTCAATGGTTTATTCACATCTTGTGATGGATGCTTTTAAAATATAGTTCCAATGGGGGTAGACAGAAAAGGACATTCATGAAACAATTCATGAACAACACGGAACAGTATCACATTGAGTGCTACACTACAGATTCTGCTATGAGAATGTGAAAAGTTAGCACTCCAAGCAGGTAGAGTTCTCAGAAGAGGCTGGCTAGAGGAGATAGGTCTTAAACGATGTATAAGTTGTAGATTGGAAGAGAAGAGGGAGACAGAGTTTTAGGAAAGAGGAAAAGAACATAAACAAAGGGCAGAACCAGGAAGGAGCACTGTGTGTTCCTGCAGATCTTTGTGACGAGGGGGGTACCCAAATAGTTTGAATTTGCTAAATTTTAATGCATTTCATTTCTTTCAAACACTGAGGATGAATTAACCTATTTCCCTGTACTATGTACAGTGTAATCTAGAGCATAACAAGCTAATCTTTAGAACCGAGGTTTGTAAACTAGACACCTTCTCTCATGAAACGTTTTTAAAACTAAAAATCATTTCTGCTAATACTGCAACCTCTCATTTATTGAAAAGCAGGAAATATAGTTTGTGTATTCTCTCCTCATCTCCCATGACCCTCCTTTGCCCATGAGCTCTCCATAAGAGGAAAGGAAGCAAAAGTCCATCTATGTCTATTTCTTACTCCTGCGTTTTTTTTCTCAAATCATCTCACTAAATAGTTTGCTCAATCTTATGGTCTCGGAGCCCAAAGAAACCTTTCTGACCCATGTGTGTTCATATTTTTTCCTCTATAGCCATTTAGCTCATGAGACTAATATGCTCTGCTTAGGAAATACTTGACATAAAGTTTTATACTAACTGCCTCCGTGGAAAGCCTTCTTAAAACACTACATACCATAATCCTGTCCAAAACTTTTCAATGGCTACTGTTGCCCACATTGAAAAAGTATAGCAGTCTATTCCTCAAGATTCGACATAATTATGCCTCAACCAACTAACAAACCTGATAGAAGGACATAGAAAAAAATAAGCAAGCCAACAAATAAAATAATTATACATTTAGATAAGGTACTCTGAAGGCAACAAAGAGATGGATACTATTGGATAGGATCTAATTTTAACAGGATTCTCAGTGACAGCCTCATCAAGAAGGGGCATTTAAGCTGAGAACTAAAGAACTAGAGACAGCCATGTGAAGAATAGAAGGCAAGAGTTTCAAGTGGTGGAAATAGTAAGTGCAAAGGCCCTGTGGCAGGGAAGAGCTTGATTTATTTAAGGAACTGAAAGAAGACAAGTGTGGCTGAAGGGTAATGAGGTTGAGTGTGGCCTAAGATAAGGCTGTAAAGGTAGGCAGGAGCTAGGATAAGGAACATGAATTTTATTCTAACTACAGTGGGAAGTCATTGGAGGATTCTGAGGGGAGGCAGGGGGGGATATGACATAATATCATTTAAGTTTCTGTAGAGAATGGAGTGAGGTGCAAAAGTGAAGGAAGGGAAACCAGTTAAAAGACCATCGTGGTCATGTAGGTGAGAAATGATGGCAAATTAGACTAGGCTGGAGATGGAGAAAAGTAGATGGAATTGAAATACATTTTGGACACAGAACCAACAGAACTCGGAGACAGATTGACTGTGGGAGGTGAGGGAAAGGAAGAATTCGCAAAAGACTACTAAGATTTTGGCCTGAGAAACTGGGTAAGATGGTTATTGCTATTCATTGAGGTGACTGGGGGTGACTGGGGGAAGGAGGAGAACCAGTCTTAAGGAACAGAGATCTTGCCCATCTCCAAGAACACCTCTCTTTTATCCATGTCATTCATTCACTGGGTCTGCTCTTTACCTTCCTAAGCACTTGCTCTCCGTTGTGATAGTAAACAATTGGTTAGCCCCTAGATTTAAACTTTGTGCCTCTCCTGGTTCCTGGCACAGGCCTGGATGCATATATAGTGTTTTTTCAATTCCATTAGTGATTCATCCAGAATAAGCCCATGTCTTTTTCTCAGTGTTGGACTGAAGAAAGAGAAAAACAAAGGGAGGGAGGGAGGAAAGGAAGGAAGGAGAGAGAGGGAGAGGGAGAAAGAAAGAAAGAAAAGAAAGAGAAAGAGAGAAAGCAATTAAGAAAGAGAGAAAGAAAAATAAAATCCAATTTATAAATCAAACTATGTGGTACGGCTCTTTAAAATATTCAATAATGTAACTATTTTGTATTTCTTCTTTTTCTATGGTGATCACCTACTGCTTCAGTAATAAACATTATGGGGAGAAATTACAACTGCAAAGTATAATTTTAGAATATTTTAAATTACTAAGAGAAAAATGGGAGACAGAGAGAGACAGAAGGGAGCACCTATAATTACATTCAAATAAGCTAAATATACAAATGACATGACTCCACTGTATGAGGGCAGGGATGAGTGAGGAGCTGAGAAATGGGTTAAACATTTGAGGTCATTTAAAAGATTTGTAGCACAATCAGGGTAATTTTATCTCTGAAATTATGAAACACTGAATGAATTTCAAGGCTTTATTAGTTACGCCTTGATTTCTGTCTGAGAGAAAGGTCTGATTTTGTGTTTGCAGGTCATCGCTTTGCTTAGTTACAAAAATAACCACCTTAGTTGGGTTGCACAAAGTGGAAGTTTATGATCTTGATGTAACAGACATCAAAAGTCAGCTCTTGGAAAACTGATGAGGTTGATTAAGTGTGGTATCTGCCTCCTTTGTACCCTCTCCTCCTTATCGACACCTTTTTAAAATTTACCAGGCCTCCTCACTTGTCTACACCTGTCCTCCCTCGACACCTCTGTCCTAATCTGCCTCTACTCGTCCATAAAAACTCTTCCATTTTGGGTGCAGGGGACCTAGCTCTCCGTGGTGCTAACGCTTCCCCCAGAATAGCAACACACTTGAGAACTGCAGCCAGACTCTCTCGTGCACCTGACAAACTCTCCTTGGCTTCAATGGGTACAACCCACAGAGATGAAAGAATCTGGCCCAGGCGGTGGCTCTCAGCTTAGATAATGAGATAATAGCTCTAAGTGCCCTTTGAGGCAACCAGTCCCTACCTTCTCTCAGTGTTCAATAAACTCCTGCTGTTTCCCGTTTTCAACCTGAAACTCCCTCCTCAGTTCCCCCGTAACTCTCAGAAAGTCACCAGCCTTCCAACAGACCTCTATCTGTCTGCTCAAGAAGGTTGTGGCAGGAACATGGGCAGTGGAAAAGGTACAGTCCATAAGTCCACAAGGAATTATTGGGCTTTTCCTAGTGCTATCTTGTGCTAGGCCCCTGGAGGGGTTGAAGCAGAATTCGGGCCCTGCCTTTGAGAAGTTGACAGTCCTGTTGCTGAAACAGCTATTTGTCTCAGGGGCCTGGAAAAATTAATTTTTTAACCCAACTGTTCCCCCTCCACCAATCACACTTGCATTCATTAAAGCAAGGCAGCTCATGAAAAGATTAAAGTGTTGCCAGATAGCTAGGAAGGTGAGGAAATGTTGAAAAATCCTGACAGGTTGAACAGAGGTAAAGAGATTCCCAAGACAGGAAGAAAAAGGCCTTTCCTCAGAACACTGTGAATGTTTTCAGATTGGCTGGATTTTAACTCTAATGAGACGAGTAGAGCTTCCAGTACTCACACCTTCCTGTGTGTTGTCTTTTAGCTCTACTTACATCCCCTCCCTTCGTCCCCTCCACACAGCTCTACTTTCCCAAATGAGGCACAGACTCTCTCTGTGTCTCTCTGTTTCTGCCTCTCTCCCTTCCTCCCTGATCCTCCCTCTCTCTCCCTTTCTACACACATGAACATGCCAGTACCAACCGGCAGTACCAGTCAACAACCTCCTATTATCATTGTCATCATTTTATTACCTTACTTTGATAAGAACAGTTGTCATGTTTTAAGCACTTATTACGTACTGAATTTATGAATGATCACACTTAATCCTCATGGCATTCCTGCCTCTTTATAACAGAAGGAAACCAAGACAGAAGAAGATTAAATAAAGACACCTAGGGTCACAGAGATTGGTGTGCCAAAGTAATGAAACCCAGGAATTTGACCAAAGCCTGCCACATCCCACAGCCTATTCACTGGGCTGCTGCGTTGCTTCCCACACTTTTAACACTTGAAAATTGTTATTATCTCTTCCCTGAGTCTTTCCTTCAGCCATTCTTCAAAGGACTTATTTCCTAGACCCTCCCGATCCTAGCTGCCTTCCTATGGATATATGCCAGTTGTCCATTTCGTTTTTAAAGTCTGGGATCCACAAATGAACACAAGAGACACAAGAGCCTTCGGCTCCAGAGTCCAAGGGATCCAGATGGGCAACGGGTGCAAAATCCAGGTTAAGGGGCAGATGGATAGCAATATAGGAAATGCAGCGAGACAAGTGGGTTTGTCCCTGTGCACACTCATGGAGTTCTACCATGGGGACCTGACTCTGAGGGGAACAGAGCTCAAAGCTTCCTCTCTGGGGCAAAGGCCACTGCCAGAGCCCAGAAAGACCTGAGCCTGCAGGTCCTCATCACTAAGGGATTGTTTGGGATTGGAGAAGAAGAAAACAAGGAGAGACCACTAATAGGTTCTGACATGGCTACTTGGCAGGAAGTTTAAAGAAAGTAGCAGGTAAGTTGATTTTCTTAATTTTTTTTTTAATTATCATGGATTTTTTTTTTCCTCCTCCACTTTAAGAACTGATTAAAGGATGAACAGATGGCTCCAATTCTAGTCATGTCCATTTGCCTTCTGGGAAAAATGAAGCCAAAAGACTTTTTTTTTTCTACACTGAAATTCAAGCTACTTTTTACATCTGAATAAATTAGGGAGACCCAGAGAGTACATTATCCTGCGAGAGACAGATACTAAATTCCCCTGTTTGAGCAGCAATAATCGGGGTTGACAGTACCTGAGACATGCGGTAGTTTCTGCAGCCTGCCTAATCTATTGTTATGAGGTTTCAACTACAAGAGCATCTCGAGGGCCTGCACAATAATAACAGGGAATTACTATTTGGACTGGGATTATGAATAAAAGACTGTACGTATGTCTATAATGAGAATTTCATTGAAAATGAAAATACTAAAACTGTCATATTTTTTAATGCTTCGATTTGCACATCCCTGACTGCTTTGGGGCATAAAAAGGGAAAGTGCGGAGCAATTTGTTTTCAGCTCTTGAAATAAATTATCATTTAAACACTTCCTTTCCACAAAGGTTATTAGCTTAGTAGCTTGTTCCTAGGGTTGGACCATCAGTAGGGGGAAAAAAAAAATCACAAGACATTAAACTACTCTTTCAAAAGCTGAATATTAGTTACTGTGGAAATTGTTCTCTCAGTAGCTTAACATATTTCGCTGTATCTCTCCAGTGCTGCAGATTAGACTGCAGCGACTATTAATAAATACTGTCATATTTTACAGCTGTCATGCAAAGCTGAAAAAAGGCTTCGTTGTGATTAGATCCTGTTTACTGTAATATTTCCAGCTCAGACTCAGAAAGGCAGTTTTCCTATAAAGGTATTTTCCATAAGTAGAATATTTCTCCATCAAGTGACATGACTAATTTTAATGTATTGTTAACTCCTTGGTGGCAGTTGAATTGACTTTGTAGCCAGAGATGCATCCCTCTCCAGAGACACATTAAGCTAAAATGTCAACTTTTTTTCTCCTGGGTTGTCCTTCATATTCGAAGATGGTTCTTTGAGTAGTCCCCTCCCTGGCAGAAGGACAAATTTGCACTGGTTTATCTGCCTTCTTTTGCTCTGTCCCTCTTCTGACCGATTGCATTGTTTGCAAGAAAGCCGGTCAGGATTTAGGGTAGGAATGATACTTCAGTGGTTTAGCTAGAAATTCTGCTTCCCGAGCTAAAATGCCACCATAAGAGTGAAAGAAATAGATCTCTAGCCCTCCTACCGTGCATTAGCTGTTCGGAACGGTATTCACATCTCTGAAAAAAGGAGGTGACAGCTGGCAGGCTTGCTTTTGCTCTGACCTTCCATTGCTTTTCATCAAGCTCCTTGAGGAATTAACCCTCACTAAGCTGAATATCTAGTTTTCAATGAATGGGTAGTCCTTACACCATTAAGGGGGAGCTGGTTTGTCCCATAAATTCAGGGTTGAGCCTGAGAGGTCTTTTCTTCTAAATGTTCCTTGGCAAAGAGACAAACTGGTGTGGATCTACAACTGTGACTTTGAGGTTCATCCCCTGGAGCCCCCTTAGACAACTGTTAAAGCCAGGACAGGGTTGCTTGGAAGTCAAACAAAGGAATGCATGTAATGTCTTGAGCACCAAGCTGAACACAGTAACATGCTCACAAAATTTTGCTTCTTATTATTTTAACAGTGGTCCTCAATGGGGAGGGAGGCAGGGTGAATTTTTTTCCCCCTCCAGAGGACTTTTGGCAATGTTTGGAGATATTTTTCATAATAAGTAGAGACCAGGAATGCTGCTAAAACATCCTACAGTGCACAGGACAGTACCCCACCCCTAAAGAATAATCTGGACCAAAATATCAATAATGCCAAGGTGTCAGCAAGGTCAAAGGACAAATGGTTGCAAGTGTTCCTTAGGGGTTATAATGAACCAATCTAGCATTTATTGTCTCTTACTGTGCCCAGACTGGTGTTAAGAGCTACACTCAGTAGGACGTGGAGCCTTTAGGTTGGAAGAGCTTACATTATGGTCAGAGAGATGGCCTAAGGTTTATGCACATGAAGCAAAGTACAAAATAGTATATATAGGAGCTAGATTGTATAGTACAGACTTGAAGTACTATGAGAGTCCAAATAAGATAGAGTTCATAATAGGCAAGCTGGCCCCATCAGGGAAGGCTCCATGCATAACTCAGTGTTCTGAGCCCACCATCCAACTGCCTTCCCTAACAATGACCTTGCTTTGATTGCTAAGGCCAGGTTGGTATCTAGAACCAAAACAACATGGCATTCCCATCAATGCTCCCAAACGTCAGAGCTTAGGGCAAGAAACACAATTAAAAGAAAAACCAAAAAAGGAACAATGTTCCTTTTACTAAATGGAAAGCAATTACAGAGCTGTTGAAAATAGGCAGTAAACAAAAGGAGGGAGGGAAATACTGGCAAAATTCCATTTTCCCAACTAATCCTGAAGCAAAAGTGCAATTTGCAACAAAATCAACAGTGCTCTCTCCCTCACTCTTGCAGTCAAACACATCGTTTGGCATCAGCACGGCTATGCATGATGCCTCGGCAGTCAAGTGTACAGCGGCTAGGAAGACGGAATATGACTGAGGAGGGGAGGGGGGCAGAGGTTAAGGTGCAGCACAACTCTCTTGCCCACACCCCTCGCCCCAGTCTCTGCGGAGCACCCGCATTCAGGGGAAAAAGAGGGGCACAAATAGAGACTCCAGCACTGCCAGGCTTCCTGGATCCTTTCCATTCAATAAGTTGCCGGTGTGGACTGCTGTCCTGCTTTGTCAACTCCACAAACGATCTGATTAATTCTCTGGTGCTAACTGCCTCGGCAGGGCTTCCTCAGCAGTAGAACAGAGGCTAATTAAGATCATGTCAGGCGAGGAGGCTGACAGGTTACGTTCTTGGGCTACACTGAACTTTGAGAGGGTGCCCCAACTTCACCACAGGCAGCCAGTGCTTGGCCAGGCACTGCTTCCAGAACAGGCCTCTTATTTATTTCCGCCGATTCCTGTGTGAAGGGGCCTCCGTTTTGTCAAGGATTTACATCCTTCTCCTTGGGGTAATTAGCTGCCACTGTGTTCACTTTGAATTGCATTATTTCAGCTTCCTTTCATTAGAATTTTTCGTATGCTTGTAAAGAAAGATAACAATTAATACTGGGGTCATTTTCCCTCCTAAATCGTGTGTGTGTGTGTGTGTGTGTGTGTGAGAGAGAGAGAGAGAGAGAGAGAGAGAGAGAGAGAGAGAGAGAGAGAGAGAGAGAGGCAGAGACTTACCAGCATATAGCCCACAGAGGTGAGTTTAGGACAGATGAAGGAAGCTTTACTTCTCACAGCAGGTAGAAAATGGAGGAAACATATGGAACTCATTATACCAAGTGGTGGATTAGGCTGAAAATATAAATAGCTTCCCTCTCCCCCCAAATAAAGGCTTAGATGAATTCATGGATGACAGACCCATAATGAGTTATTAAGGGAGAGATGTTTGGAGATTTCTCTAAACTGAGGTTGACACAAATTACATAGTAGAGGTAAGGTACCATGTTCGCCCTCTCAGAGGCAAATGGTCACAGAGAGTACTGGTATTCGGTGTCCTAAATTTTTAAAGATAATTTCGAGAGTCAATTATGCATCCAGGAAGTGGGGAGGAATTGCTGAGAAATAGAACGTTCTCCGGAAACATTCTGTCTCATCGCATATAATCAGAGCCTCCAACCACCCATCAAGAACATCCTGTTGTGAGAGGCTCAGTTAAGGTTGTTGAGGAAAAGCATCGTTAAACCATAACCTCAGTTCCATGCCCAGCTCTTCCTCTATGTAGCTGCGTGATCCTGGGCAAGTCATGTAGCATTTCCAGTCCTCAGATTCCACATTTGGAAAATGAGGGTGTGGCCTCATTCAGTCTCCAGCTAACAACTCCTGAGTGCAGGGATTGGATGCCAGGGACATTACTAGCATTATGAAAGTGAACGAAACAGAGTGCCTGCCCTAAATAAGCTCACAGTTTAGAAGGGGAGTATAGACATGTTAGTAAGTAAATAGAAGCTAGAGGGATTATTTTCAGTTCTAAAATCTTGTGAGCTATTATAGCACTTCCTTTTTTTTTTTTTTTTTTTCCTAGGGCCTCACTCGCGGCATATATATGGAGCTTCCCAGGCTAGGGGTCTAATCGGAGCTGGAGCTGCCAGCCTACACCAGAGCCACAGCAACACGAGATCCGAGCCACGTCTGCGACCTACACCACAGCTCACGGCAACGCCAGATCCTTAACCCACTGAGCAAGGTCAGGGATCGAACCCGCAACCTCATGGTTCCTAGTCAGATTTGTTAACCACTGAGCCACAATGGGAACTCCAGCACTTCCATTTATAATGAAGCCAGAATTCTTTTTCAAATGATCGCTCTTAGGGAGGGTTATGGAAATACAAATATTCCCCCACATTGGCTTTGGAACTTACCAGAGACCCTCAGCACACTCTCATTTTGTCTTGCTCACCCCTTAGTGCTCATCCCTTAACCTTTCTAGGACACTGCTAGGTAGAAGAGAAAAGCTAACAGTGCTTAGTTGGTAAATGAGCTATCCAGTAGGTCTTAAAACCCTTCCCCGCAGATCTCCAAGTTAGGGACGGCCACAGTACATGCCTAACAAGTTTTACTGGGATGATCAACAGTGCCTTCCCCTCCATTCAACATCTTTAAGCCAATGCCCTTCACGTTCTTAAAATGGCAACCTCATTTGCAATCTCAAGGCTTCTGTAAAATGAGCGGATTGTTTCCTACCAAAAATGATACAAGTTTCTAGGATAATAGATAATACAGTTTTGTTTCTTAAATATATCCAATTTCTCTAAAGATTCAAAATGCTGCACTAGGCAGGACAGTTACAGTTTCACCTGGGCTTTCCAGAGGCTCTCTCCAAGTCTAGATCCATATGTCTAGTATTTCCCTAAAACCTTTTCCTCTATGCTTAACTTATACCTTAAACTCAACATGACAAACTGAACTTATCATCTTCCCAGAAAGCCCTCTACTCCACCTATGTCCCTGGGTTCAACAAATGGCACTGTCCAGTTGCCCAAAGCAGAACCCTCGTCCTTGCATCTTCCTTCATCTTCCGTCACCTCTCATCATCAAAGACCCTCTCCTACATTCCCACTATTGCTGACTCAGGTTCAGGCTACCATTACCTCCTGCACTGTCCTCCTAACTGACCTCCCTGATCTTACTCCCTCCACTGTCGCCAGACAGCCATCTTCCCATTATGTCCCCCCCCCCCACCTAAAAGCTTTCAGTGGCAACCCTGTTACTCCTAGGATCATGTCCTAGTTTCTTAGCATGGCACAGAAGGTCTTTCATGATCCAATTAAACTCTGACCCATTTTCCTAGCCTCATCTCCTCCCAGTCCTCACTCACTAGTTCTCTATACTCTAGCCATATGGAAGTTTGCCGCTTTCAATAAGCAACACGTACTATGCCCTTGTTTTTGTTTTTTGTTTTATTTTGTTTTGTTTTTGTTTTGGAGGGGGGATCACCTCCATGCCTTTGCACATACTATTCCAAATTTCTGGCATTCAGCCCCCTCACTGCACTTTTCCATCCTACCCACCCCTTGCACACACATACAAATATGCTCCCTATCTGGCAAATGACATACCCTTCAAAACTCTGCCCAAATATTCTCTTCCGCAGGCCTAGGGGTTCACCCCTGCCTGCCCCGTGTCCTCATAGTACTCTGCGTATGCCTGTGGTATAGCTCTGGTTATAGTATAGTGTTACTATTATCTGTTTATGTCTTTATCTTCCTCACAAGACTGTGGACATCTTAAAGACAAGATTGTTGTCTTATTCATCTGTGCCAGCACTCTGAGTATATAATACAGTGCCTGGATTATTATTATTTGTAAACTGAACAAGTGAATCAATGAAGGAAAGACCTTAACCAGAAACAAAATAGGAGATGTCAGGGACATTGAGGAACTGGTAAAGGACATGGATTTAGGTAGATTATGTCCTCAGATCATACATTAGATGCTCAAATACCTCTTATATACTGCACTAATCCTGATTTTTGAGTTGTCTGTGACCCCACTTCCTTACCAAAGATATCACCTTTCTGATTCAACCAACGTGGAAGCAAAACAAACATTTTAGTGCTAGGAACTTGAGTTATGGGTTTCTAGCTAAAGGACAAACCTGCAGTGCACTAGGTGGTCCCTCAATCTCAACTAATACAGCATCATTAACATTTGAAGACTCTCAAAGGCTAGGGTACAAATACTGCACTGTTTCATACAAACCAACGATATTTAGAGATCCACCTGTGTTCTCTAAAGACAAGAACAGCATGATATTAATTTCCACAGCTCCCAGTAAAAAAGTAAGCAAGGCACATTATTTTAAATTGTTTGTGCAGGCAATGCAACAAGGATGAAAAGCGATGTGAGAGCTGGTGCTGTCAGCTCTCAGTTATCTGTACCAGATGAAGCGAGTCACACACAAATAATCCAATGGCATTTTTGTAGGCTTTTCACAACAGATTTCCTGTCTTGCTTCTCTCCAGCCTAGGCTTGGCAGAATCTGGGAATAAAGGGAGGTGGCCCCAGGGAAAGGGATCTTTAAAATTATCCCTTCAATTACAAATTCCCAAAAGACAGGAGGTTCCAGGAATAGGATACAAAATAGTTGTATGGAGAAACAGAAGGGGCCAAAGGGGACACAAAAGAAAAGAGTGGGACCCTGAATCCAGGATGAAAAAGGGTCAAGGACTGCAGTACAAATTTTGCTGATCTTATAATGACCAGCCCTGTTCCTGAGACCATAATTACTGACAGACCCAAATCGGGAACAAAGGTAATCAAAAGTAAACATCGTAAGCCTAGTAATTTTTGGTAAAGAGATTTGACATGAGGCCTTATATTACCTAAAATTCTTATTACTTGAAATTCAAAAGAATTGCATCAGCTATAAAATTTCCAGGTTCCGACCAACAAACCACAGAATTATTACTCAGAAACATTTTATACACCTCTGAGAGGCTGATAAAAGGATTCTAAAGATTAGTCAGGTCTCTTTTTCTCTCGGGAAGCTCTTGGCGGAGGTGTATTCCTCTTAAAAATCCTGGAGAAGGAATAATTGGTTTCTATTTGGTACAATGTGGCAAGAGGCAGTGTAATATTATTTATCAAAACTACCCATTATCTTCCTTTTTTTTTTTACTTTTTCCAGCAATATAAACGTGTTATTGTTAATCAATCAGGTGGTAACTTTCAAGAACAAAGACTAAGGCTTATATGAGTTTTTATCCCACCACTTTCAACCACCTAGCACAGTGCTGGATGGTAGCATAAAAAAAAAAAAAATCTTAGACATGTCAAGCTGGAAAGGTCTCTATGGTTCTTAAGTCTGAGGTCTCAGCATCCAATAAATGTATTGGCCCTATATTTTGCTGAGTTGGTGAGTTTTCTAATCTGTAATTCTACATAAAATGTGGGATTCCAAAAATCTAAAGGCTAGTCAGGGATTTGTTGTGTTTTTTCTACTCTGTCTGAATTCTTTTATCTACATAATGGTAGTAATATACTTTGCACCCTATCTCGCAGGAATAAAGAGGAGTGGCATAATGACGTAAGCTAAAATCAAATGCCAAGTATGACTGGGCAGTTGCCTACAACTAAAAGAACTGCTCTGCAGATTAAGTGGTTAAGACGCAAGAAGACAGGCTTATCCTATTGTGCCCCCAGAGTCACAGTGTATCCTTCCTATGATCTCCCACAAAATGACCAGATGTCTCCCAGGCTCTCTAACTGTTGCCCTTGGCTTTCTTTTCATAGCCCTCCTAGTGGGTGATGCACTCAAATGAAGTCCATCTGTAAGGCTTTGTCCAACAGGACTGAAAGAGTTTATGTAACTTCCCATGTTCCTCGGGTACTCACCCACCCAAAGGATCCACCCAGTTCTATTCATTCCTTGTATTGATTAGCAAGTCAAGCCACTGCATTAAATGGGAATAGTTCACAAATGCTAATCAGACTGATGACTCCTTTGATATACTCCCTGGGCCACACCGTGGCTAGCAAGAATGGTCACAGGCACTAGGATTTGGGTTGCATGTCTATTTTTTCACCCTTAGAGTGAGATAATAATTGTACTAACTCATAAGATTGTTGTATAGATTACATCCATGAAAGGCATCTAGAACTCTTCCCAGCACCTACTTAGCATTCTGTATTAGCCATTATTATTACATGCTTACTAGGGTCACAGGAAAGGGGTGACCACTGAGATATAGAATGAAGGTGCTTAGCTGCCCTATCTGGTCCTGTCTGTGCCTTGGGGCCCCCCTGCTCATGTCTCCAGTGTCCTAATTTTGGCCCTCCTCTGACAGAGTCAGAACCTGTTCCCAGGAAAGGAACTGGGAAACTTATTTACATTGCACAGAGGTAGAAATGGCTGATACACAACCTCATTGGGTTTTAGTCAAGTGCAAAAAGCCTCAGGCCAAAAGAAGGAAGTCGTGCTTTTGGAATTGCAATACTGGTGATGGGGTGGGGGGCTCATTTGTTTCTGGCAGTTCTAACTTCATAGCCAGCCCTCTTTTTACCCCATATATTGCTAAGGCCAGGTGCATGGCTGAAGAGAAGGGAGTGATTGGAAAAGCAGGACCAGTACATTTTTGTGGTTTTACTGGGCACATGATGTGGAGAATAATAAAGCTGAAAATTGCATTCTCTTCATTCACAAGCAGATAGAAATGCCTCGAGGCAACTTAAGCTGAACAGACAACCTCTTTGGAAAAATCTTGAAGCCAGTGGCTCCACCAAAAATATATCTATATTTTCATTTTTAAATAAGCTGACAGAAAGCAGAGCATATGTCTTTCCTGACACATTTTAGGCTCCCTTGGATTCGCAGTATACACATTGAATCCTAGAATTGTGAAGCAAGGCTCAGTTGACGGTCTGACATTTGTTTGGCTTAAGCTGGCAAATCTTGGGAAAGGGGAGGAATGACCTTGTCTCTAGTTGCAAATTCCCTTCCAGCCTCTTTTCCTTCACCTGTAGGTTCATTACCTGCAGTCATTGCCATAGGACCAGATGGACGTCATTTGAGTGCATCACCCACTAGGAGGGCTATGAAAAGAAAGCCAAGGGCAACAGTTAGAGAGCCTGGGAGACATCTGGTCATTTTGTGGGAGATCATAGGAAGGATCCTATGTTTAGCTATAACAACCACCCTCACTGACAGTCTTCAGAAAAAAGTCAACATGCCCCAAACTCCAGCTTCCTCACCACTTTATCTTAGGGGTTATCTCCACCAAACAGATGTTCAAGATACCATGGCACAGTGGCCATATCTTCTGAACATACAAACAGGGCACGTGGTCTGGCAATGTGTTTTCTTTTTCTTTCTGGTTTATTCCAAGACAGGCCTGAGAATTTCAATCCCAGCTCTGACATCAGTCTGCTGTGTGACCTTGAGCCAAAAGCCGAGTATCCATAAAATGGCAATGGTTATAGTATCTATCTAATTGGACTGTTATCAAAACTAAATAAGATGTGGTGAAAGCACATAGGATGGTGTCTGATAAACAGAAAGATACTCGATAAGTACATTTTAGCTATTATTACTTATGATAATGATTAAAACTTCACAAAAGCATCAATATGAAACCACATTGAGTTTCTAACTTCACACATCACCTTTTTCGAAAGGAAGGAAGATACATGAAATTTGGACTGCTCCAGCAAATCCTGGATGTCTTATCACTATATCTAAAGGTACTCCTCTCGCTTCAGTTTAATAAGGCATCTTAGAAGAAGAGATGGAAAGAAGACAAAAATAGGAGGCAAAAGCAACCTTCTCACTGACCCCATAATTCCTTATAGCTGTCGCTAAGCTATTTAGAGCTCCGTGGATCTGACTTCTGCTTCTAGCACTCATCTTTTCTACTCACTGAGTGTTCTAACTTAAAATTATAGAGAATTATTTCCATAAACTATTTGCCTTCGTGGTCTTCAGTATATGTCATTGAGATCTCAAAATTATTGCTTCACTGGAACCCTCAAAATGGAAGAGCAGCCAGTTAATCTAATTAATATCGTTCAAAAGAAAACCTACCACTTTACACTTCTAAGCACTTTTGCCATGTCTTTGATCATCATTCATATCCAGTGAGGGAGGCAATGCAAGTGTATCATTGCTGGTCTACAAATGAAAAAGTCTGTATTCTCGTTCAAGGTCACATAGCTCATGAGTAGCCATAGTGGGACTAAGGTCCAAGTTTCCTAATACCAAGCCCAACAGTATTTCCACTCCACCAGACTATCACACAATTTTAGGTCAAGGGATTATTTCCTTACTGACTATGAAAGGCTCAGGCTTTGGGGGGAAGTTTGGGGACTAATGAGTAATCAGTTCTTCAGACTAATAGCTCCCTTGACTGAGCACTCACTAAGTGCCAGGCTCTGTGCTAAGCCGTTTAATGCATCATCTCCTTTAAGCCTCACAACAATTTTACAAGGGAGGTACTGTCATGATCCTCACTTTACAAATGAGGAAACAGAGGCAAGGTTAAGCGATTTGCTTAACATCATACTCTGAGTAAGTGGTGGAGCTGGTCCTAGACACCCTGTTTCCTAGGTCCCAGTAAAGTGTTCCTTCTACCATGCAACACAGACAGGAACTTTCAGCTCACTTATTAACAAGGAAAGGATATTATCTTTAAAGATGCTTTAGGGCAAAAAGATAAGCCAGTTCTCTCTCAATTCCTTAGGCTGATAGAGGAGAAAAGTAGAGAAAGCAAGCAAATCATGCCTAATCCCCAAAGCCATGACTGTGCAGCAGTGGAAGGACAGTTAGGGACACAGAATCCAGTAGCAAGAACTCAGGGCTTGGAGTATATCTTCTCCTACCTGCTCATGCCCTGGGCTCCAGTCACAGTTAGTTCTCAGCCACATAGAAGGGTAGAATAGCAACAGTCAGCCTGTAGCTCCCATCCTCCTGTGGGAGCTTAGGGCCCTGCTCACGTTCCAGTCTAGCCCACTCCCTCCTCAAAACTGCCCTGTTCTCTTTCCCTAGAGCTCTGCTAGATGTCTGGAGCCAAGTCCAAGTTCTTGTGGCTGGGGAGGACAATGGTTGCACACCCCACTGACATTTGCTTTTTAAAGAAGTGCCTTATAGGCCTTCCCCTCTGAGCATCTGAGTTGGGGGATGCAGGACCGGCTCTGCTCACTGCCCTCTTCCATCCCGGTCTGGGGTGGGAGAGCCAGCTAAGAGGGACATGGGGTATGGGCTTCTCTGGCTATCTCACTCACTGATCATTGGAACTTGACCATCCTCCTTTTCTTGCCTCTAAAATCCTTCCCGAGGATACAAATGAATGCAAATCACCCGAAAGACAGGAAAGGTGAAGTTCCATGTGCACGTTTAGACTGGGAAAGGGAAAAATCAGTTCATTATTTCAAGACCTCTTGTGATGCTGTAAATACACAGTCAACACAGAACAAAGATCCCTTTTTCCCCCCTTACATTATTTATGTGCCATCTAAAAATTACATGCCCGTTCTCTTTCCAGCGCTGAGAGAGAGGCACATGCATATTCATGATCTGATAAATATTTAAGTGGGATTTATTTAAATGAGAGAGTCCATTTACAAACATTCCCTGGCTCTGAGATCTTATCCTGGGCACACAGAGGGAGGATAATTTCCTCTGGTAGATTCAAAACCTCCGCTGGCCACCTGCCCCCCTAAACTTGGAGCTCTTCCTTGAGAGCTGGTGAATGCCACCCGCAGTATTTCAAGGCAGTCTTCCGTACCTCCTCCCTCCAGGCCTGCCTTCCTGCTCTGAGCTCATGCCATAGGATCAGTCGTTGGCAAAACGCTAGAGCCAGCAGTTTATTTGGGAGCAGGAGGGACAGTCACGACTTTCCTTGCCTGGGACCTTCCTCCTCATACACTAGCCCACAGTGGCCACCACCCCTGCTATCTCTGTCCTTCCTATGGCCCACATCTCCCCCCTAGGGAGGACAGATTTGTGATACATCAGGTAACCAGGACTGTGCCACCCCTCCCGGGAGGACATGCATTTTAATAGAGCTAAAGCATTTTGTCAGTGCTTCTTTTGAAAGTATATATACCTACGGTGTTCCAATTGCTTCTCCAACAATCTGATGAGACTTCGGAGGCAAGAATTACTTTTTTAAGGCTTAGAGATGAAGAAATAAAAGAGGGCACTCTGCTTGTCCAACCTAAGTCCCATGATTAGTAGTGGCAGAGTTGAGACGCAAACTCATGGAGTTCTTGCTGTGGCACAGTGGGTTAAGAATCCGACTGCAGTGGTTCAGGTTGCTGTGGAGGCACAGGTTCAAGCCCCAGCCCAGGGCAGTGGGTTAAAGGATCCAGTGTTGGAGTTCCTGTTGTGGCACAGTGGAAACGAATGTGACTGGTAATCATGAGAACACAGGTTCGATCCATGGCCTTGCTCAGTGGGTTAAGGATCCAGTGTTGCTGTGAGCTGTGGTGTTAGACTCGGCTTAGATCCTGCATTGCTGTGGCTGTGATTAGACCCCTAGCCTGGGAATTTACATATGCCGTGGGTGTGGCCCTAAAAAGCAAAAAAAAAAAAAAAAAAAAAAAAAAAAGGAACCAGTGTTGCCATAGCTGTGGTGTAGGTCGCAGCTGTGGCTTGGATTCAAATCCCTGTCCAGGGAACTTCCATATGCCACAGGTGTGGTTAGGAAAAAAAAAAAAAAAGACTGGAACTCAGGTCTGACTCTTAGATCTGGGGTCTTATCATTACACAAGGTTGCCTCTCATCTGGGAGGATGCCTGGAGAGAAAGCAGTGGTAACCCCAGGGGAAGAATAATGGCAACCTGTCAGGCACTTTGGCTGGGGAGGGGGGAGGGAGTGTGTTGGGCTACCTGTGACTGTACCCAAAACCTCTTCAATCCTATCATTCAGGTGACCATCATATAGAATGAAGTTAACGCTGGGGTCTCCATTCCGCTGCCCATTTTTGGGTACCACCCTGGCTCTATCCCATTGTCCCCTCTCCCAAATTAAATTCACCTGTGTCTTATTTCATGGACATGTCATTCGATGATCAGTGATTTGCCTGTGGAACTAATCTGGGATAGGGCATTAATACTGGTTAATGGCTCAAGCTACAACTTCTCCCAAGTCATACACATTTTGACAGAAGCTTCTAATGCCTTAACTCAACGATGCTGTGTATGCAAGGATTTCAAGCAATGAGCCAGGACAGTGAGGGCAACATCATTGGGCAAATGGACTTCTAAGGTTTCTAACCTATGTTCCCTAAATGACCTCTAGTCTACCTAATTTATGGTTGCCAGATAAAATACAGGCTGTCTAGTTAAATTTGATTTTCAGATAAATAACAATGTTTTAGTATAAGCGTGTCCCAAATATTGCATGGGACATACTTAGGCTAACAATTATTCACTGTTTGTTTGAAATACAAACTTCCTGAGCTTCCTGATTTTTCATTTGCTAAAACTGGCCACCCTGGCTAATAATTACCATCAAAAAGAGCCTCTTAGGCATGTGATTGCTGGTGACACTTGGTTGTGACTGAGCCCACATCATGGATCACTGTACTAGAGGGGCGGGAGATAGTGAGGGAGAAAGAGAGAAAGCAGCTGTGAGAGAGAAACAGTGTATACCATCCTGCCCATCGGGAGACTGGTCTTAGTCACTTGTACATGACATAAAATAATGTTACTAGGCCTTTTTAGAAAATATAACAAGTCCTCTTTGCCTCTCATCATCAACTCCTCCCCCTGCACCCATCTGCTATGCTATTCTGCTCTATTCTATTCCGCTCTTTGATAAATGAGAAAGGAACCAGTTTTGGCAAGGGCCAAGCCTTATGTTCCCCAGGAGTGAGCTAGGCCTCAGAAGGCATATTGCAAGCAAACAGCAAGGCGGGCTGGAGGGGCGTGGCCTGCCCTCTGCACGGACTTCAGGGCTGCCCAAATGTAATTAAGCACAAGGCACAGACCCCAGGAGTAATGGTGGGAAGAGTTCCATGACCAAAAAAATATTAGGGAAGTGAAGTGGAGAATGTTTACAAGCCTAATTAGCAACTTGCACAACTCCGTAGTTAAAATGTGTGCGAGTGTCAGGCAGCTTTGTGGACTGACACCATGGAAGCAGAAGTGGACCCAAGGGAAGAGGGTGACCTAGGCTCTTGCTAGCTGGGCAGGTCCAGTGGCTAAGGTGCCTACTAAGACATTCAAATTGAGAAAATGACCAATTGAGAGCAGGAATGGTGGGCTGATTCATTTCCTAGGCAATAATAGAGGCTAAGGAATGCAAACTCCAGAAATTAAGCCTTTGGGTAAGAATAACAATGATAATAATGATGATGAGAACAATGGTCAAGCTTTAAAGCATACATTTCCCCAAACACACATTGAGTGTTTTAAACAAAGAAAGCTAGTCTAAGCTATCACTTGACAGATGAGACAAAAGCCCAGAGAAGGGAAATAACTTACCTCACATCACACTGCAGGTCAGTGGCTGTATCTTGAGTCCCAATCCAGCATTCCTCTCACTGTCCACAGATACTTTTCATGAGATTCTAAACTGGCTGAGTTTTTCTCCTTCATATTCATTTTTTTGTAATGCTTTTAGTTTTGCTTTGTTTTACTTTGTTTTTATTGATGTAAGAACACTTAACATCTACCCTCATAAAAAACTGTAAGCGCACAACACAACGTTGTTAACTATAGTCACAGTACAGCAGATCACCAGAACTTATCTGCTTTGTATAACTGAAACTTTATACCCTCAAACAGCAACTCCTCTCTTTCCGGCCCCTGGCAATCACAATTTTACTGTTTCTACGATTTTGACCCTTTCGGGTACCTCACTATAAGTGGGGTCATGCATTATCTGTCCAAGACTGGCTTCTTTCACTTAGCACAATGTCCTCCATGTTGTCACATGTGGCATATTTCCTTCTTTTTTAAGGGTACATAATATTCCTTTGTAAGTACTTACCATATTTTGTTTACTCATTCATCTTGTCAATGAACATTTACCTATATCTTGATTATTATAAATAATACAGCAATAGGTATAGAAGTATAGACATCTGTGCACAATCCTGCTTTCAGTTCTTTTGGATCTGTACCCATAAGTGAGATTGCTGGATCATATGGAAGTTCTGTTTTTAAATTTTTTTGAGGAACCTCCATACTGTTTTCTATAACATCTGCACCATTTTTTTCTTTTTTTTTTTTTTTTTTTTTTTTTGCTTTTTAGGGCCGCACCTGCAGCATATGGGGTTCCCAGGCTAGGGGTCCAATCAGAGCTGTAGCCTCTGGCCTACACCACAGCCACAGCAGCACAGGATCTGAGCTGTATCTGCAACCCACACCACAGCTCACGGCAACGCTGGATCCTTAACCCACTGAGCAAGGCCAGGGATTGAACCCGCAACCTCATGGTTCCTACTTGGATTCATTTCCACTGCGCCACGATGGGAACTCCACATCTGCACCATTTTAAAGTCCTACCAACACTGTATAAGGATCCCAGTTTCTCCACATCCTCACCAGCACTTCTTGTCTTCTGTTTTTTGTTCTTGTTTTTGCTCTGATAATAGGTATCCCAAAGGTGTGAGGTGACTATCTTATTGTGGTGTAGATTTGCATTTCCCTGAGGATTAGTGATACTGAACACCTTTTCATATACCTGTTGGGCATTTGAATATCCATTCAAGTCCTTTGTCCATTTTATAGTCAGATTATTTGTTTTTTTGCTATTGAATTTGAAAGAGTTCCTTATATATTTTGGAGATTAACCTCTTATCAGAAAAAAATGGTGTGCAAATATTTTCTCTCATTCTGCATATTGTCTTTTTACTCTGTTGATTATTTCCTTTGCTATACAGAAAAAAAAGGTTTTTTGTTTAGTTTGATGTAGCCCCCCCTTGTCTATTTTTGCATTTGTTGTTTGTGCTTTTCATGTCATATCCAAAAAATAATTGCTTAGGATTTACAGATTCAGTGCAATCCCTATCAATCCCTATTTTTTAAGGAAATATTTTAAAAATGCTAAAATTTATACATAACTACAAAAGACTTCCACTAGTCAAAGCAGTCTTGAGAAAAAAGAATAAAGCTGGAGGCATCACACTTTCTGATTTCAAAATATATTAATTAGAAAGCTATAGTAATTAAAATCAGTATGGTACTGGCATAAAAACATACATAGAGACCAATAGAACAGAATAAAGAATTCAGAAATAAACCCAAGCATATAGAGTTAACTGATCTTCAACAAGTGTGCAAAGAACACACAAGAGATGGAGAAAGTTTCTCCATCCACATTTTCTTCAACAAATGGTGTTGGGGAAACTGGATATGCACATGCAAAAGAATGAAATTGGACCATTATCTTACATCATACATGAAAATCAACTCAAAATGGATAAAAGATGTAAATGTAAGGTCTGAAACTGTAAAACTCCTTGAAAAAAATATAGTGGATGGAGCTCTCATTGTGGCTCAGGGGGTTATAAACCCGACCAGTATCCATGTGGATGTGGGTTTGATCCCTAGCCTTGCTCAGTGGGTTAGGGATCCAGCATCTCCGTGAGCTGTGCTGTAAGTCATAGATGCAGCTCGGATTTGGCATTGCTGTGGCTTTGGGGCTGGGGCTGTGGTATAGGCCAGTGGCTACTGCTCCAATTCGACCCCTAGCCTAGGAACTTCCATATGCTGCTGGTGGCCCTGAAAAAAAAAGAGAGAAAGAGAGAGGAAGAGTTTCCTGGTCTAGGCAGTGAGTTCTTTATGTTCTTGCTCTTTAGCACATTTTCTTTTACTTCCAGGATCTGCTGGTTCCATGCTTTCTGAAGTTCTTTTGCAAAACAGTCACTCTGTTTCCTTTCCCACCACCTCTCGGGATTGCTTTTCCATCCTCTCCATAAACTCCCATATCTAGATGATGATTTTCTGAATATTATATTTTTTAGTTGACAGAAATGCAGCTGCATCCTGCATAACAGCTGAACAACACAGGACCCCTCCCTCTTCCCTCCTTCACTCAGCCATGAACAGATGAAAATTCTAAAATTTCCACTGAGCTGTGTCCACTGTGTGCCAGGCACTGTTCTAAAACAATACATGAATTTTATTTTATCCTCACAGTAACTCTATCATGTAGGCACTATAATTGATTCCACGTTGCAGGTGAGGCTCCTGTGGTTCAGAGAGCTTAAGTGAAGATCCCAAGGTTACATAGCTAGTAAGTGACACAACTGGAATTTGAATCCAGGCAGTCTAACTTTAGTGTCCATTCAAGATTTTAGTGTCCATTACAAGATCCAATTTGGAACATCTGACATACTGCTGCCAGAATACTTTTCGTAAACTGTGCCTACTGCATCTAGATATTTTCTTTCCAATATGGAAGATACTAGACACATGTGGCTGTTTAAATATAATTTTAATTAATTAAAATGAAGTAAAATTTAAAATGCAGTTCCTCAGTCTCATCAACCACATCTCAAGGGCTCAAAGGCCATCTGCAGAGAGTATTTCCATCATTGCAGAAAGTTCTATTGGATAGTACTGCTCTAGAGACTAAACTATGAACACCTCTGCCTAGTATTTCAGGTGTTCTGCAATCTGGTCTAAGCAGAAAGGCAGAAAATGAGGAATAAAAACTGAGGCTGGAGGAAGGAACAGGAGCCTTCTATGCTACACCAAGGAAGTGAAGCCCCAGCCTTTAGGACACAATGGCCTTCCTCCTTAAGGATGCATACTGCGTGCTGGAGCCAGACTCAAATTCACCTCTTTCAGGAAGTCCAATTAAATAACCAGAGAGGCCAAAAGAGCATGTCATGCGGTTGACTAGGTGCTCTCCAGCAGTGATAGGAAGGGGTCCAATGCTTACAGAAAAGAGAAAGACCTTACATTCAGAATGGAGTCAAGGACATATGCTCAAATCACAACACTTCTACTTATAAGTGTATAATATATAGGGCACTGCCAATTAACATCATCGAGCTTCTGTTTCCCTCTCTGTAACACTGAGCCATTATACCTCTCCAGATCTGTGTGACGATCAATGAAGATAATGAGGAAAGTCAGGTAATGGTCTGGGGTAGGACCGGGCCTTTCGGCTCCTTCGGGTGATTGTAGGGAGTAGCCAGGGTTGAAAATCATTGAATGACATGATCTTTAAGGTCCCTTCCAGCTTTCGAGCTCAAGCCTTAACCCATAGCAAGAAAGGTCAGAAGTCAGTTTGGACAACCTCCTTACCTAGCTGCAGGCTTCACAAGCAGTCAGTGTTCACAAGCAGTCAGTGTTGCAGCCATCAGATTTCCAAGTGAAGCAGCATCTCTGATGAGAGCATGGGGTTGGTGTTGTCTTCTTGGCAGAGTCTGTCTCCACCAAGTGACAGATGCACCCAGAACCTCCAACCTGGGACGACATCACCATGCATTTTAATCTTCCTCAAAATGAGGCATTAAAAAAGCACCAATGGATTTAGACTTTGGAGGTTGGTTCAAAGGTTTCTCCTATCACACAAAATGGCTTAATTTCAAGGAAATGGAGGTTTCAAAACAGCAGGTAGATGGAAGTAAGACCTCTTACTTCATGAGGTGAAAGAAACTGGCATAGGTGGAGTTCCCGTCCTGGCACAGTGGTTAACGAATCCGACTAGGAACCATGAGGTTGCGAGTTCAGTCCCTGCCCTTGCTCAGTGGGTTAACGATCCGGCGTTGCCGTGAGCTGTGGTGTAGGTTGCAGACGCGGCTCGGATCCCGCGTTGCTGTGGCTCTGGCGTAGGCCAGTGGCTACAGCTCCGATTCAACCCCTAGCCTGGGAACCTCCATATGCCGCGGGAGCGGCCCAAGAAATAGCAACAACAACAAAAGACAAAAGACAAAAAAAAAAAGAAAAGAAACTGGCATAGGGAGAGAGAAATAGAGGGGAATATTCTAATTCAGATAGCATCCATATGAGCCCCAATAGAATAGCACAGCAAAAGCTGATTTCTCAGCACTTTAATCCTCTAAAGGCCTCTCTGTTAACCAGCCCTTCTGCACATCCGCAATACACAGAGACCCAACGTTCCACCTCATGGCTTAGGACTACTTCAAGGCCTTGAAGTACCCACTTGAATTACCAAAGAAAGATAAAATTACACTCAACCTGATGCAACATTATTAATGATATTTTGCTTTATATTCGCTCTTTGAAAATCAGAAATTCCTAAGGGTGACTAAGGAAGCACTCTGTGAATCTAGAAATATTTGATGAATCAAGGCACCTCATTCCCAACTACATACAACAAAATTCGCAGGACTGTGGGTGTTTGTACTTCCACCTTACAACCAGAGGAAAAGAATCAAATGGATATCAGTAGCTTTTACTTCACAAACCAATGTCAACTCCAAGAAAGCCTCCCGGGGCACACTAATCACCAATCATCGGTCATAGCCACACTCCTGAGCCAGGCTTGAAAAGACAAGCCCAAGGTTTAGCACACCAAAAGCAAACCAGATACTGCAGATGTTTCTTCTTTCTGCTATATCCTCACCTTCTTTCTTGTTCAACTGTTGCCCTTAAACTGTACAGAAAACATATAATCTTTGTGGTGCTTCAGGGTTTGGCTATTGAACAAGTTCTATGGCAGAAAGCCAAATGAAATACACTTACTTTTTTTGTATTAAAAACAAAGCAGACGAGGATTAGTTAATTGAAATTCTCAGGGAATGGACTGTTCTAATTAACAGAATCTTCTGATAAACTGTTTGGCTAAAATTAAAAGAATGTTGAAACAATCCTTCTAGTTAGGTCTACTTTTGGCAAATGTTCTGAAATGTCTGCTTTCATGAATCTGCCTTAAAGATATTATTGAATCTTTGTTTGGTATTTGAGGCTCTTGCTGGGCTTGGGTGTTATCATTTTGTACATCTGTTCTTAATGTCCAGGAGAAGAAATGAAGATAGACCCAGCAACAACACAGGCTGAGCTCAGGAGGTATCTTTGATGAAATCTCCAGTTTTGAAAGTATATCTTCTATTTGCCTCCTTTAAGTCAAGGGCATGGGAAGAAGACAATCCTATTAATTGAAGGTTTTGGTTAAACAAAATTAATGTAATGGTGCTTTCTACTTTAATGCAGATTTTCACACCTGGATCTCATTTGCTCCCCATTCTACTTTTGAAAGGCAGATCCCTCATTTTATTTTTTTTATCTTTTATTTATATGTATATTTCTTTTTCTGCTGTACAGATCCCTCATTTTATAAACTGAGGCCGAGGGAGGCTCTGGGGCTTGCCCAGGACTAAAATCAATGTATCAAGAACCTGAAGTCTCATTTAAGTGTTCCTTTCAGAACATCACATAGTGATACCCATGTCAATTATACTTTCACTGTATTTGTGTTGACTGCCTCCCAATCAGGCCACACTGGACTCAGCTAATCTCACCACAGTTGGAGAAATATCTGAATGTGTGTTCAACTTTTGTAGCACTCAGAATAGCTTAAGTAAGAGTCATGGCTAAGAGAATAACAGTTGCATGATAATAATGTCCTTAAGCATCCCAGTTGAGAGCTATTTATTCTGCATAATATGATCTTGGCATAGTAAATACTATTTACCTCCTTGCATTCAGGACACTTTACTTGTCTGTGGTATCACTGTCTGTGGGGATCCATTTTCTTTGGAAAGGTTTTAGTGTCTTCAAAGATACACTGCTGGATTTCTGAGTGGCCAAAGAATGCTAATATTTGAAATGGAGGAAGAATGTATGCTTGGACATTCTTGTATGTCCTTTAAGTACTAAAAATAAATCATATCCACTGGTCTTTAGGGTAATCTTATGAAGTTGGTAGAGCAGGTATCAGGGTCCAATTTTGCAGAGTGAGTCCTGAGGTTCAGCTCAGTTGTCATGGTACCTAAACCTGGCTGCACATAACTTTCCCCTCTGGCACTCACCAAAGCTCACTTATCATCGGAATGCACTGAGAGCTTGTTACAAACATAACTTTCCCGGCTCCACCCCAAACATCCTGAGTCAGAATTTCCAGGGATGAGACTCAAAATGAAGATAACGAAGATATTTTAATCAATTGGTTGATCAATTTGTAAAATTTCCTGCTATTATCAATCATGTGACATTATTATTCAAAATCAATTGATATATTTTTTATTTTTTATTAAAGTATAGCTGACTTACAGTGTTGTGCCAATTTCTGGTGTACAGCAAAGTGACCTAGTCATACATATATACATCCTTTTTCTATTATCTTCCATTATGGTCTATCCCAAGAGACTGGATATAGTTCCCTGTGCTGTGCAGTAGGACCTCATTGCTTATCCATTCTAAATGTCATAGTTTGCATCTACTAACCCCACACTCCCACTCCATTCCTCTCCCTCTATAATTTTATTATTGAAAATGAAGGCATTAAGATACTAGAGAATGGCAGCTGCTTAGAGCAACAATTTCATGATCCTACTCTGTGATCAGCACCATATCCCTTGTTGGAGGTGGGATTACACAGGATACAACATACACAGGACTCTGGCTGGCCTTGCAGAGTTTATAACATAGATTGTTGCTAGGTCAGTGGTTCTTGAACTCTAACAGGCATCAGAATCATCTGAACATCTTGTTATAACACCCTTTACCAATCCCCAGCCCCAGAATTTCTGTCTCGACAGGTCTAGAGGTAGAAATCAAGAATCTGAAATTTTCACAAGTTCCCAGTTGATGCTGATGCTGCTAGTCCAAGGACCACACTGGCAAACACTAGCCTAGGCATCCTTTTCAATCTTATGGCTGTCTTGGGGTTTAAAAGAGATATTTCAGAATATATGTATGAAAGAAAAATAAGACATAAGAAGACGAAATCCACTGTGGTATATTATTGCCTCCCTGGTGTCCTCCTCATCTTTTCCTTCACCTCTAACACATGCATATACCCATGAACCTCGGTCACAGAAAGAGATCTCCCTGACCCCTGAAAAACCATCTCATTTTCTTATCACAAATGTGTTGGCTGGCACCATTTCAAATGGAAATATTTGCTTCCTTCATGGCCCATTTTCTCAAGAAAATGAACAGGGACAGAATTGCCTGGGGTATTTATTAAGAATGGAAATCACAGGATCCATTGCAGTGAATCAGAGTGGGATGATCTGGAAATCTGGGGTTAATAGATGCAAACTATTGCATCTGAAATGGATGAGCAATGAGATCCTGCTGTATAGCATAGGGAACTATATCCAGTCGCTTGTGATGGAACGTGATGGAGGATAATGTGAGAAAAAGAATGTATATATGTATGTGTGACTGGGTCACTTTGCTGTACAGTATAAAACTGACAGAACACTAAACTAGCTATAATGGAAAAAATAAAAATCATTTTTTAAAAGAAGAATTTCCGCAATTGAGAACTGGTAACGTGGAGTCTTAAGCAGCCCCAGGTTATCAGGGTTTCCGATGTACACTAAAGTTGGAGACCCCTAGAAAAAGCATTTTCCCAATATTAGGTTTGGACAAGGACCCTGAACAAAGTCCCGCTTTTCTGAACTGACCACCACTAACTACCCCTTCCCTGGACCAACATGTCCCATAAGAAAGCACATGTGATTGGGAGAGACACCAACCCCTCCCTCCTTTACCTTTTCGCACAATCCCTCACCAACCCATATGAATCCATTCTCCTGGGACATTTCTCAGATAACTAAAGCACACACCCCTAAGTCTCTGACAATTTCCACTGACTGAGGAAAATATTCCTTTATTTTTTTTAAAGATGCTTTTATTTTATTTTATGTTTATACCTTCTCTCTAAATTTTTATCTCTCCTGCTTCTTTATGACACATCCTGGAGACGTTTCAAAGCCATTTATATTCCATAGTGACTTTAGTCTTTTTAATGTTCTGAGAAATGCCCTAGCTTATATTGAAATGATGCAATAAGGTACGAGAGGAAAAGAGAGCGAGGAGGAGGCAAAAGTGGGAAGGAAAATAACTGAGAACAACACTGATTAGAAAGACAGTCAGACAAAAGGGTTAGAAATCTCCTTCCATAGCACTAAAATATCATCAGCTCATTACTTGGCCTCCTTTTCTTCCTATCATTCTAGAATGGGGAACACTTGGAAGTTTGAAGATAAAATGCAATCTTTTGATTTGCTTTGGCAGCTCGAAGTCTGCCAGTATTTTTGCTTTTTGGTTCATTGTTGAGTTAGAGCAAGTATATATTTTGTGTCTCCTGGGCTAGTCACAGTATAAATTATATTTTTTTCATTATTGTTTTCTCAATACAATTCCACACACAATGTATTAACTAATGAAGGTCAGAAAACACCATGGGGGCATAGGTTGCTAGGACACAGAGACATAGAAACAAACAAGTGAGTCCTTTGTATGGGTGGGGCACCGGCCACATGCAGTTCATCAGTGCTCAGCTTTAACAAGTTTCTAAATTCTGTTTCTCTTGCTCCCTCTCCTCAAGGTACGTGTGTGTGTGTGTGTGTGTGTGTGTGTGTGTGTGTGTGTGTGTGTAAAAGATAGTGAATGTTTGGAAAAACTGTATTTGCACTAGATATCACAATCATGTTCTCAATTTATATAGCATAGTAACTTCATAGTTCTGCAGAGAATCATATCCATTACTCTTTTTTGCATTACTTACTAGAATCATGCAAATGTTATTGACAACTAAATAAAATCTGTGAAAGGAGTTTAAAAGTCATCCCCGCAGTCATTCCAAACCTTTGAAAGCAACCACTTCTGACATGGGGTTGACGGACAACCAAAGTCTTTCTCTGGCCCAAAATGTGTCCTATGATGTTCCTGCCATAACTATCAAAACCCAATTGTTGGAATGCAAGGAGCCACCCCTTGAGGCCAACACATTGGAGAACTATAAATTAAGATTTAACGCATATACATTTATTTGTTTTTATCACTTCTCAAGGCCCTGAGGAAATAAGACACAGAACAGATTAAGCTTTGGTTTTATTGGCAGTGATGGATGGAGGTCAGGAAAGGCCTAAAGCTAGGCACACTGGCATAGCAGGCTGACCTGGGTGAAGTGCCTAGTGAGGCACACTGAATAGCCAGGAGCTAATTTTAAGGCCCTGGAACCCTGGTGGTAGGGAGATCTGTATCTATTAGGATCCTATTAGGCTGAAAGAAAGAAAATACTATCAGAAGTTTAAACAAATAGGGATTTTTAATATATCTAACAGAGGTTTCCAAGGAGGTAGTTGTAGGCATTGGTTCCACTGCTCAAGAATGCCATCAAAGACCTAAGCTTTCCTTTCTGCTTCACCATCCTTAGCACACTGGCTTTCACCTTCATGGTTGCTACCCTATGGTCACAAGATGGCTGTGACATCCATGCTCCTAAGAGATGAGGAAAGAACTGTACCACCACATCCATCACTTTTTATCAGGAAAACAAAATCTTTGCCAGAAACTCCCAATAGACTTCCATTTAAAACCCCTTGGCTAGAGCTATGTTACATGCCCCACCTACCCAACACCAGTTGCAAGGGAGACTGGGAAAGGGAGTATTCAGCTGGGCACATTGCCACCTTAAACAAAACCAGGATTATGCTAGCAAAGAAGAGGGAAATTGATCTTGGGTAGACAACAAACAGTGCCTGCCAAAGACTAAAGGAGAGCTTTGGCTGCTCTCATTCATTTCCACCAGTACTCACTGGGCACCTACTAGGTGTCAGACACTGTGCCATGTGCTTTGACATCTGGCTTTTAACTCAGGCTATCCAGAATTCAAAGAATGAAGCTTCTTCACAGGGGTAAGTTACCAAAATGAATGTCTAGCTGTGCATCGAGTTTTATTTTGTTCCTAACCACCAAGCTGCGCTGAGCTTGGAGAAGGTAATTTCATCTAATCTTTCAGATATTTTGGGGCAGATAGTCAAACATCAGCTAACCTACTCCAGATATGAACCTTCACAAAGAAAGACCTTTGAATTTTAGCTATCAGGGTCATTTTTTAAAACCCTGCATCAGAGTTATTTTATGCATGCAAATCCCTTTCTGCTTTTTAATTGGATTTGTGCCTGGATGTAGTGCAAATTGCTTTTGAAGATGGACTGCAGAATAGGTTCCAGCTATGGACAGCAGTACAATGGCAATAGTCACATTAAGGAGGGGCCATCTTGCCTCCCTACATTCACCCCCACAGCCTCCAGTTTCAACCTACTTGGTGACTGGTCGGTACAGAGGACTTCTTGTAACCTAAGAATGAACTTTGAGGAACTCTGCCCCTCAGCCCTCAAAACAAAGCAAAGGCCAAATGATAAAGAGCTCTAGAAGGATTTCAATTAAGGGGATTCTCTCTCCAAGGAGAGATGAATAAATGACTCTCAGGAAAGAAAAGATCTTTGCTACTTTGAGGCGTATGGAGCCAACCAGATAATCCCTGCAGTTAATATTTTGTTTTTAGTAAAGGCAGAATGAAAAACAACTCTGGGGACGTCTGGGAGAAGCCAGTAGGATCCCACTGCATAGACTCTACAAAATCAACCTTGTTGCGGTTGAGCAAAACTACCCACATGATGTGATTTGGAAAGGAACTTCTTGACCACAGACTTTGTTTTCCATGGTTTATCAAGGTGAAAGTCGCATTAATGCTGTTTCTTAAGGGTCTTCTGGTGACAGGTGCATTCCATTTTTGTGAAGGATAACATATTACCTGAGATTCATTTATCCGGGCCAACTGTCTCCCAGATGAGATCAGGGAGCCAAAGTTAAGGCACATAAAATGCAAACCTTTTTTTTTTTTTTTTTTTTGAGGAATAAGGAAGAGATGGTTTGTAATTTTGGGCCCAAGCAGAACTCAGTAAGGTGTAAGGAGGAGGTCTAGGACAGGCAAGGGAGAAGACATGGACACCAGACTCCTGGGGAGAGAGGATGCTGACAAAGGAGCAGAAGAGTGGCAGGGCCCTGGAAGGAGTAGGCAATTGTGACACTTGTCCTTGCAAATCTTCTATTTGAATCAGAGAAGTATATCCATACTGGGGTCTTTAGGCCATTCTTTAAATGAAGCAGAGTGTAGCAAAGTGGCCAGTGCAGTGTCTTACTTTACTTATAGGAAGTATCTACTAAATCCAAACCATGAAAGATTGTGTGAGGGTTGAGGGGGAGGATATGGCTGATGGAATAAATGTGTTCATTCCTACTTTGTAACACCTAGCATATGCCCTGTGCTTTTGCTTGCCTGTACCTGATAGGAAAACCCACCCAACACACACCTCTATAGATAGAGGCATTGGAATGGGTGGGCGGGCAGGGTGAATATAAGTTGTGAAGCAGGATAAATAGAATAGGTAGGGAAGGGACATGGGAAGGAGAATAAAAGAAGCATCTGAGAGCAGAAGCAAAAGGGAGGAGGGATGTCAAGAGGTAAAGGGAAAACACAGGCAGAAGAGACATTGGATATTAAAATAATAATAACAACAATAACACTAATGATAGCTAACACTTACATAAGGCCTGATATGTACAAGCCCTGTTGGAAACACCTCACATGCATTGACTCATTTAATTTTCTCAATGATCTCATGAAGTAGATTTTTCATTATTATTATTCTATTTTACAGACTAAGAAATGGGGGCAAAGAGTTTAAGCCAAAATTTGATATTTGTAAAGCAAAAGACAAGCAATGGAGAAAGAGTCTTGATGTCATTTGATCTCTGGACTTTTCAATTACTTAAGCCAATAATGCCTTTTTAAATTTTTTTTCTTGTTATTTCCCCAATACATTTTTTTTTTACTGTACAGCATGGTGACCCAGTTACATATACATGTATACATTCTTTTTTCTTCCATTATCAGGCTCCGTCATAAGTGACTAGACATAGTTCTCAGTGCTACACAGCAGGATCTCATTGCTAATCCACTCTAAAAGCAATAGTTTGCATCTATTAATCCCAAGCTCCCAATCCATCCCACTCCCTCCTGCTCTCCCTAGGCAACCACAAGTCTATTCTCTAACTCCATGATTTTCTTTTCCATGGAAAGGTTCATTTGTGCCATATATTAGGTTCCAGATATGTGATATCATATGGTAATTGTCTTTCTCTTTCTGACTTACTTCACTCAGTATGAGAGTCTCTAGTTTCATCCATGTTGCTGCAAATGGCATTATGTCATTCTTTTTAATGGCTGAGTAGTATTCCATTGTGTATATATACCACATCTTCCTCATCCAATCATCTGTTGATGGACATTTGGGTTGTTTCCATGTTTTGCCTATTGTGAATACTGCTCCAATGAACATGCGGGTGCATGTGTCTTTTTCAAGGAAAATTGTGTCCGGATATATGCCCAAGAGTGGGGTTGCTGGGTCATATGGTAGTTCTATGTATAAATTTCTAAGGTACCTCCATACTGTTCTCCATAGTGGTTGTACCAGCTTCCATTCCCAACAGTGCAGGAGGGTTCCCTTTACTTCACACCCCCTCCCAGCAATTGTTATTTGTACATTTATTAATGATGGCCATTCTGACTGGTGTGAGGTGGTATCTCATGGTAGTTTTCATTTGCATTTCTCTAATAATCAGGGATGTTGAGCATTTTTTTTCATGTGCTTGTTGGCCATCTGTATATTTTCCTCGGAGAAATGTCTATTCAGGTCTTTTGCCCATTTTTCCATTGGGTTGTTGGCTTTTTTGGTGTTGAGTTGTATGAATTGCTTGTCTATTCTAGAGATTAAGCCCTTGTCAGTTGCATCATTTGAAACTATTTCCTCCCATTCTGAAAGTTGTCTTTTTGGTTTCCTTTGCTGTGCAAAAGCTTGTCAGTTTGATTAGGTCCCATTGCTTTATTTTTGCTTTTATTTCTGATGCTTTGGGAGACTGACCTGAGAAAATATTCATAAGGTTGATGTCAGAGAATGTTTTGCCTATGTTCTCTTTCAGTATTTTGATGGTGTCTTGTCTTATATTTAAGTCTTTAGACCATTTTGAGTTTATTTTTGTGCATGGTGTGAGGGTGTGTTCTAGTTTCATTGATTTGCATGCAGCTGTCCAGGTTTCCCAGCAATGCTTGCTGAATAGGCTTTCTTTTTCCAATTTTATGTTCTTGCCTCCCTTGTCAAAGATTAATTGACCATAGGTGTCAAGGTTTATTTCTGGGTTCTCTATTCTGTCCCATTGGTCTGTCTGTCTGTTTTGGTACCAGTCCCACACTGTCTTGATGACTGTGGCTTTGTGATATTGCCTGAAGTCTGGAAGAGTTATGCCTCCTGCTTGATTTTTGTTCCTCAGAATTGCTTTGGCAATTCTGGGTCTTTTGTGGTTCCATAAAAATTTTTGGATTGTTCTAGTTCTGTGAAAAATGTCGTGGGTAATTTGATAGGGATCACATTGAATCTGTAGATTGCTTTGGGTAGTATGGCCATTTTTACAACATTAATTTTTCCAACCCAGAATCATGGAATATCTTTCCATTTCTTTACATCTTTTTTAATTTCCTTGATTAATGTTTTATAGTTCTTGGCATATAAGTCTTTTACCTCCTTGGTCAGGTGTATTCCCAGGTCTTTGATTAATAATGCCTTTTTTTATTTTTTTTTTATTTTTTTTTATTTTTTTTTGTCTTTTTGCTATTTCTTTGGGCCACTCCCGCGGCATATGGAGGTTCCCAGGCTAGGGGTCGAATCGGAGCTGTAGTCCCCGGCCTACACCAGAGCCACAGCAGCGCAGGATCCGAGCCGCGTCTGCAACCTACACCACAGCTCACGGCAACGCCGGATCGTTAACCCACTGAGCAAGGCCAGGGACCGAACCCGCAACCTCATGGTTCCTAGTCGGATTCGTTACCCACTGCGCCACGACGGGAACTCAAATAATGCCTTTTTTTAAATTCAGTTTAACTCAAGCTTCTGTCCCTTAGAGCCAAAGAGTTCTTACTAATTAAAAAAAAAATCTATTGGCTGTTTATCATGGATAAGACACTGGCTTAAGTGCTTTATAGACAATATTTTATTGAATCTCACAACCCAATTGGTTAAGTACTGTTTTAGTATCCCCATTTTAAAAACAAAGAAACTGAAAGGACAAAGAGGTTAAGTAACTCACCCAGAGTCATGCAGCTATTAGGTAGCCAAGCTGGGAGATAAACTTCTGCAGTCTGACTCCAGACTCTGCTGGTAAAGCTCTACCAATCTTTGATGGACAAATAGAAGAAAATGTCACCAATCGGCAGTGAATAGCAGAAACTGAAGGCAGCTGAATTTCAGGTGTTCCCTTTAATAAGTAACCTGATACAGTTATAGATGCCCCTTCATATTTCTAAGACACCAGCTGCTACACAGGAGAAGCATGTGTTTGGAGGCTCCTTAATTTCCAGAACCTGTTATTTCTGAGGCCTTGCAGTCTTGGCTCTCCAGTGATGAGTCCCTTAGCACTAACAGAAGCTAGCTCTAGAACTTCCTGTTCCCAAAGAGACTCCCTTCTAAACAGGAAAAGGAAGAAGCCATGATGAAGGCATGTATCTCTGTAGCTCTGGCCTGGAATATTTCTTGGAACAGGAAACCAGTAGCATCACACTGTGGGGAGCACCATACTAAGGTTCAGAGCTAGCATCAACTGAGAAAAGCCTAGCTCTGTTTTTACGTGCCTGCAGCCTCTCACTGCAATGGAGTCTGGCATCATCCTTAGGGCTTTCAGTCAATCCCTATGAGCATTCCTTCTTCTAAAAGGGTCTTCCATACCATTAACTGCTGTAGCTTCGCTGCAGAAGAAATGGTGTGTATATTTTTGATGACTTTGTTGCTTTATTTTTAATGTACATGAAAGCCTATCTTCTGGGAATAAATATTGGCCGAAGAAAGATAGCCTATCCAATTGGGATTCAAACAGTTAAAGATGATGAATGGCTTTCATTGTTTTTATAACTATTAGGAGGCTCCCTTGATAATTCCTGACTGATTTATGTTTAGGTCTCTATTTCTGCATAGACACCATAAAAAAAAGCTATGTTAAGTAATTTCATATTAAAAACAAAACTGGAACTTAATCTTCACTTAAGAGGCAAACAATAATTTTTACCAGCCTTTGCGATGGGCCTTGCTTCCCATTCATTAAATGTCTATAAATGTTTTCTAGTTCTTAGAGGTTGAATGATTAAAAGGATAGGAGAGATGTGAATTTTAAAAAATCAATCACTGTTTGTAGCTCTATTCCAAAATATATCCTTCATAGCACGGTAGATCTTCTCCATGAGACTAGTTAATAACAAGCATTCTGCATATTTTATAATTATGTGCACTGCCAGCAGAGTGTAGTCAGATTTATTGTACATTTGAGTCCCAGGAATCAGAGGCGTGCCTCACAGCACCCATCATAGCAAATGGCATGGAAGGGTTCTTTATATGGCAGGATGCTGAGCTGGATATTTAAATAGCATGCCCAGGAAGTGTTCTGAGTTATAGTAACCCTGCAAGAGGGACACCATCCAAAGTACATTATGATTTAAGTGTCGGTCCATAGCTGGATCCAGATGCTCACTGAGTCAGAATTAGGATCTATAAGAAAGGGAACAAATAATTGTTCCAATAAAACCCAAGTTGGACAGGAGCAGATTGATTAGAAACAGTTTTTAGTTCTGATTGGGTTTCAGGCACATCTAATTTTCAAATGGAAGAGGCAAATCACACACCCCCACACACAATGCTCACATTACTTTTTTTTTTTTTTTCTGATCAAGGACATATTTGGCAGAAGAATGGGAGAAGGTCCGATCCTCTAAATCTCTTTTCTATCTCCATCCTTTAAAATGTTGGAAGGTGTCACTAAGATAAATGATAGGTGGGTAAGGACCCTTTCCTTCTCTGGCTTTAAAGATATTCTGTAAGTAAAATGGTATTTCTCCCACTCACATCTTGGAATAAATGGAGAATGATCCTTGTCTTTCCATCATATACGTAGGAAGTTTGAAGAACAGTTTTTGATTTAAATGAATGCACAATAATTGCTAATAACTGCTAATGCTACATTGCCTTTTTATACTACTTCTGCCTGGCAATGAATATCCTCAGGTAATGTCTATGGATCTGACCACTAAGACAGGCTGATTCCACTTTGGCAGGCTTGGAGAGGTAGGGCACCTTATCCAAGGTCCCACACTAGATCAATATAGAAGAAGGACTAGATTGCAGGTCTCCTGACTTTCGGCCCAATGTTCTTACTAACAAACTATGCTTTCTATGGCCTGTGCTGCCCCTGATTAATTTACTTTGAGAAGAATATGTAAATAAATGTCTGGGATGTTGTTTTCTTACCCTATGCTCATGAATCAAACTGGTTCATCTCCCCACTCCTGTTACCAGCACCCTCCCCACCTCCCACCCACCTCCAGACACCACTTAAAAGCCCATGTATCCTGCTACTATGCAAGAGGCTGCAACATCCAGATCATCTAATTGGGACTTGAGATAAAATTACACTATGTTCCCTCAGAAATTACTTTGACACAAATAATTACTCCAATAATAAACAGTAGAAAATACAGTGTTAAGTACAATCAGCAAATCTAAATGGTCTTAATTGGCATTACTAATTCCTGCACACAAATAAATAATTATGCCAGTTTACTTCCAGATTTCAATTTGGACATACAGAGTCCACTTAGTTCACTAGAGCAGAAAGCAGAAGCCTTTACCAAAGCTGACAATCCACATGGCAATATGTAGCCTAAGCCTTAAACTCCTATTTATATTGTCCACAGTAACTGTTCACACAAAGCTTTTGCCTGTAGTAGGGTTTTTAATGAAGACATGTTAAGTGAATGGCTATTGATGGCCAGCCTCAAATTTCCAGATTATTGTTTATTCCATAATAAAATGCTTGATTTCTCCTTGTACGGTGATAAATGAGTCTTTATATACCTTAACTTATTACATGGCTTCAAGCACACCTCTACCAAAACGTATCAATTATGGACAAGACCCTAAAGACACTGTACCCTAGAGCTTTGCTACTTAAAGTGTGGCTCACAGACTAGAAGCATCAGCGTCATCTGGGAGCTTTTCAGAAATGTAGACCCCACCACAGACCTATGGAATCAGAAATCATATTCACAAGATTCTGATGTGATCCATGTGCAAGTGAAAGCTTGGGCAGCACTGTGCTTTGGGAACAGGTGTTGGTCCTGTCACCACACACCAATTGTCACACTGTATATTCCAGTCCACAAACACTCCTTAAGCCCCTGTGGGTTTATTAGGCTCTATGGAGAATACAGAAGAAGGAAAAGATATGGCTTTTATTCAGGACAATGCATAATCTAGCCCTAAATTGTATGCTTTTTATTGCAATAATGTAGTCATAGGGAAGATCAGGCAGGTTGGGTTATTCAAGGAAGGCATTTTAAAAATGGACTGTAGAATGTAGCCTTCGGGATGGATTAGCAATGGGATCCTGCTGTGTAGCACTGGGAACTCTTTCTAGACACTTATGATGGAACATGTAATGTGAGAAAAAAGAATGTACGCATGTATGTGTAACTGGGTCACCATGCCGTACAGTAGGAAAAAAAAAATATATATATATATATATAAATGATTTTTTTAAAAGGAGCTATTCACATGTAACCAACCAATATTTGGGGCAGTAGGGAAAATAGGTAACAGTAGCTAATGTTCAGCAAATACTTCTATTTGTCAAGGCCATAGGTTTCACTTTTTAATATATTGTCCCACTTATCCTTACATTATTAACTCAATGAGTTAGGTTTAATGTAGTGGCTGAGTGCACCAGCTCTGAAATCCAGTGGTCTGGGTTTGAATCCTGCTTTTGTTGCTTACTAGCTGTGTGATCATGGGCAAGATATTTAAACTCTATGTGCCTTAATTTCTTTATCTGCACAATGGGGATAATAGTAGTACTTACCTCAGGGGATACCTACCTGTGAGGCTTAAAGGAACTGATGTGTATGAAATACTTAGAACAATGCCCAGCATGTAGTAACCATACAATAAATGTCAGTCTTAATATTTTCACTTTATGAATACGGAAACTGATGCAGAGAGAAGTTAAATAACTACTCCAAAGTCACACAGTTTGTAAGCGATGGAGCTAGAATTTGAACACTACTTTGTATAACTACATAGCCCATTTTCTTAACTCTGTTACATACCTTAAAATGTACCCCTGGTGGGGGGAAAGAAGAAAATCACTCCAAATCCAAACTTCTGAAATAACTTGTGAGCCAAATCCTGCTGTGGATGCTGGGCCTACGGAAGAATTAGACAATTAACTAAAAATGTTTCTTGTGATGTCTTCATATGTTTTCAGGCAGATGTCACTTGAAACAAAGTTCCTAAAAACTTTTGTTTTTTGAGGAGTAGGTATGGCTTCACCCAACAGTTTACACTCCTCTTCCTGGATAACTTCATGACAAGTAACAGGGACTCCCTAGATAGCTGACAGGAGTAAGGGCATGGGCTGTACCCAAGGCCCAAGATAAAGACATCAAGCCCTGATGAGCCCATTATGTAATTAATAGGCTTTCTATACAAACCACACCTTTAAAAGACAGATTGAAAATGTTCAGGATGGTTTGGAATCTTTTTTTTTTTTCTTTTTAGGGTCGCACCTGTGGCATATGGATACTAGTCAGGTTCATTACCACTGAGCCACAATGGGAACTCCTGAAATCTTATTTTTAGTCATGGAATCAGATGTCACTGGATTAGAGAATAGGTGTTGGTTCTTTTTAACCTGGGTTCTTGTTCAGATAGGATGGATTTGGTGTTAAAATTTTGGCTAAGCTCTCTTCCCTGTGACCTTGAGTCAACTGGTATTCTCTGGATTTCATTTTCCATATCTGTAAAGGAAGACTAAATTCTTCCCAACCACAATATGTTCTTTACAGTTTGGAAAGCATCTTTCATCCATACCAGTTTTCTGCTCCCCAGTCTCTAATAAGGTGAAAAGAGCACGGGCTTTGGAGCCAGACAGACCTAGGACTACCTCCTTGCTCCCCTAACACTCAGAAGATGGGTGATCTTGGCCAAAACATGCTCCTCTCTGGGGCCTGAGTTTCCTCTTAGAGATAATATTGCCACCTCACAGGCTTATGTGGCGGGGGGCAGGGGTGCTTATGAACTAGCAGACACTCAGTTTATTGATGCAGCTCTCTCCATGCCTTTCGGGGGATCGTTAAGAAGTTTATTACTCTATCTGCCCTGAGCTACTTTGTTGTGATAAGAGAAGTCAACAATAACACAAGCCAAACATGTTCTCCTACCACTGACATTTCTTTCCAGAAGTTTCCGTTGAGTTTTTATCTTTTGAAAAGGTCAGAGAAAGGCTGGGTAAGTAACTATTTCAAAGGTCATGGCTTTCCCCTTTGCAATGCCATCCTTTGTCTAGGCCTAAAAGGACAAGTATCCAATATAACACACCTGCAATAGGACTTTTTTCCTATGGCCTGAGTGCCCTGGGACTGTTTCAAATTCAAGTTTTAAAGCATAAAATTTCCACTGCCAATCCTTTCACCATTTTCTCACCTCTGAAGAGTCTCCTATTACTTTCAAGGACTACTGTAAAATTTCTTTAAAATACAATTAATTTTAGTGCATTTAGATTTTATTCAGATATGCCCTGTGGCACTCTAATGGAAAGGTAGGCTGCAGAATCTAGCAAGGGTGTGTCTAGGTTCCTGACTAATCACACAGGGAGGCATAGTTACTCAGCAGTGGCTGGGATTCAGGCTTGTCGTTTGATCAAAAGAAGTCATAAAATCATTCACTTGTTTTCAGAGAAGCACTTTGGTCCAGGTAGAAAGGCTTAGTTCTCCCCAGACTATCCTGAGAAATAAAAGGATGCTTCCAAGGAGCATTTGTCATCCTGGTTTGGGTGACAATGTGCTATATACGGGAAAAGATATTAAGTTGAATTAAAATGTATAATTCATCCAGTGGCACATCTGCTGGGAATGATCTGTCATCCATTTATGAGAGTCACATGCTTTACTATTGAAACATTTTAAGGAAACGCGTATTGGGGAAGGCTCTGTGGTTAAAAGGTCCATCACTTTCCCTGAAGTTTCATCTATGCTTAATGCTTTGCATTACTGATTTCAGGCAGGGTCCAGACTAATTTATACCACTCTTTGCAATAAGGCTGTGTGGTTCTTTGGAACCACAATTTTGACCACTCTACCTCGACTTCCAATGGCCCTGCCCCAGGAGCATTCTGCCTTGCTTCAGGCCCTTCCCCTGTGGAGAGGCCCTCCCATAACTCCAAAGGCCTCACTTTTAGTGCTAAGCCCAAGGAGAATCCAATGAATGCCTATCATGTATCTGCCCTAGTTTCAGGTTCCAAAATAACATTGGTTATCTTTTTATAGTAAAATTACATCAATCAGCATCTGATGGGTCAGAATCTTCAAATAGTCAAAATTTCTGCCCAGAGTTTGTAGGAAGTGGCTGAAAAAACATAAAGAACAGGTGATATCAGAGATTTAGTAAAAGTGACAATTTCCTTGCACTGCTCCAGGATCAGTATACATTGGCCAACTGCTTCTACTTTTGACTTCCACAGTCCTGGGTAGTGAATACTATGTTCAGCATGATGACCCTGAAATGCTGCAAGATCCTTGGGCACCAAGAGAGATTCTGCAATATTCACTTGGTTACATTTATTAAGGAAGAGTGGTAGGCTTACATGAATTAGAAACATTTCAATAGCACTTTAATAATAACAAGGACTTTCTGTCAAGCACTCAGGTACCCAGAAAGTTATGTACACTTTACTAGAAGGCATTTTTCTCCTTCCCCTCCCTTTGCAATTCTCTGAGCATGCCACATTCCCCTCTGGCCCTTAGTGTGTACATCTGCAAAATAAGCGTAGATTAGGTTAGATCTAAGGTCCATTTCCATTCTGATGCTCCATAATTATGTCATTTCTTTTTTTTTTTTTGTCTTTTTCTAGGGTTGCACCCACAACATATGGAGGTTCCTAGGCTAGGGGTCTAATCGGAGCTGTAGCCGCTGGTCTACACCAGAGCCACAGCAACACAGGATCCGAGCCGCATCGGCAACCTACACCACAGCTCATGGCAACGCCGGATCCTTAACCCACTGAGGAAGGCCAGGGATCGAACCCGCAACCTCATGGTTCCTAGTCAGATTTGTTAACCACTGTGCCATGACGGGAACTCTGATTATGTCATTTCTATGATCTTTTGCCTGGCCTCTGTATTTTTGGCACTATGCATAATCCTAGCAGGACCTACCTCAGAAGAAAATAGTTTCTCTGAGATTCCCACTCCCATTCAGTGCCTTTGAAGTAGCAAAGGCCAGGGAGTCCATCTCAGGGCTATTAGGCCAAGTTTACTAAGGGCAGAGGTCTCGCTGGTCCCATCTGTGGAAGTTTATCAGGTACCTTTGATGGTTGATGAGGCCAGCTTGCCATGGAAGAACAGAAATCCATCTGACAAGCATAGAAATATTAAATAAAAAATTAAATAAAGGAGAGTTCGGCAACTGCTTCCAAGAGGGTATACTGGCCTGGAGCTAGCTTGAAATTAAGTTTGTATCATTAATTGAAAGGCAAGAAGAGTGTCTTGGAATAAATCAGATAAAATAAATAAAGAGAAGATTTTACTTATTGTCAATAATGCCACAGGCAGTCTTGGGATTTGGTGGCAGTCTTAACAAAAATGCCTTATCTTCTTAAGATTCTCTCTGCCAACTCTCAGCAAGTTCAAAATGCATGTCTGGTCCTCTCTTTCCTAAGTGGTGATAGTATAAAGCTTCAATGACAAAAAAAAAAGAGAGAGAGAGAGAGAGTACCTTGAAAGTTCTAGAATATTAAATATTTCGGAGAATATGACTCATCACGCAAATAAATCTAGCACCTGGGCACTTCCTCTCACAAAACTTGCTCTCAGAAGCTTCCCTGCACCAGTCATCAATATTGGGACTTACGCTTCTAGGAGGCTGAGAAAAACTTTCAAATAAAGTTTATATATGATGGCCTAATTTTGAACTCACACCCACCTTAATGCAAAGTCAAACTCTGCTGCCAATTCTGACTACTAGAGGGTGACTTATTCTAGTTACTGAAGAGTGTGACACCAAGACTTAGAAACTAACAAAACAACAAAAAATAAAGAAAACCAAGTCAGAAAAACAACCTCATGAGTACTGTATTATCTGCATGTTATCTATCCCAACATAGAGATTTTCTACACAGATTCAAAAGATAATTCTCAGACCAAGATTAAACATCAAGGTTTCAGAAGTCTTCTCTCCTGTATTGTCCTCATTCAGTTATAGAGTGTGACCATTGGTATCCAGTTTATTTTTTGTTTTTTTTGTTTTTTTTTTTGTCTTTTGTCTTTTTGTTGTTGTTGTTGTTGCTATTTCTTGGGCCGCTCCCGCGGCATATGGAGGTTCCCAGGCTAGGGGTCGAATCGGAGCTGTAGCCACTGGCCTACACCACAGCCACAGCAACACGGGATCTGAGCCGCGTCTGCAACCTACACCACAGCTCACGGCAACGCCGGATCCTCAACCCACTGAGCAAGGGCAGGGACCGAACCCGCAACCTCATGGTTCCTAGTCGGATTCATTAACCACTGCACCACGACAGGAACTCTGGTATCCAGTTTAAATTACTGTTTTTCCCAATATCTCAAACAGCCTATATTTACTTTCTATTTATCTTTTAAAACTGACAGCCACCCCTCTGCACTAGGGAAGATTTGGGAGAGGACAATTCTACTTGGGCATCTTGTAAAGTCTGAGAGATGAGCATGGAGAGTTGTGGATGCAAAACACACCAGCGATAAGTACTATACGACCCTGGGTTTGTTCCCATTTCCTCTAGCACCAGCCCTTTATATTTAAATTCATTCCCGTGAACATGTATCATGCAGACACCTGTTCAATTACAATGTATAAGAAAGATTCTAAAATTAAGTACAAGTGAATTTAAGTGTATTCACTCTTCAGTACTATTCACACCTTGGGTTGGCTGTCCCTACTGCAAATGATCAAGAAGAGTAAATTTTAAAGAGCAGGTAGACAGAATGGCTGGAGAGAGGAGGCAGGGGGAAGCAGGGTTGGGTAGACTAAATGGTCTATTGAGAGCGCCACTTGCTCTATTATTCTGCTAGGAGTCATTGATGTTAATGTTATTGGACTATTCTGTATGAATAAAGCAAATTGTAATAGATCCACAGACTGATCGTTCAACAATCTGAGGCCTATTTTGAAAGATGGAGTTTAAGTTCTTTTTTTATTCATCCCTTGGGTATGTGGATAATTCAAAGGCAAGTACTAGGCGTATCTGTTGGGCATGTCCGGCTAATTGGCCAGTTTGATATTTAATATCACACAGTCACTACTCTCTACCTTTATGCTTCCCTTTGTCACCAGTTCACAAATTGACGAGATATCATACATCAAATACAAGGCTCAAAGAGCAGAACAAGTGACTATTGTGGCTGTGTTCCACACACTCTTCTCTGTAAGAAGGAAGGGAGTAAACTAACACTTAATGAGACCTACTATGTGCCAGACACTGTGCTAGGAACTTTCAAATACATCATGTAAAGTAGGTTCTATATTGGGAGCAGGATTGATCAATTTCAAGAATAGATGGTTCTTTGGAGAGAGGGATCTGGGAATCAATAAATCCAACAACAAAACATTGGTCTAAGAAGTACCAGCAAGAATACACCAGAGGAGCTCACCTTCCAGAAAGACATCAATATCCTCAGGCCAGCTAAAAATAGGGACCAAGAAGCTCAGGGAAAGATGCATACCTTTTGAAATAATCACATTTCAAGCAAGCTACATTGAGCTTGCTCAGCACTACTGAGAAGGAGAGCCTGGGGTTGAAGCAACACCCATGTACCCATCCAACTATGCCCACATATTTGCCACCTTCAGGTAACCCTCGGGTCCTTGGGCACAGGCTTATCACAAACAACTTCCTGAAAAGGATTCTCCTCTGTCTTGCTCTGGGGACCCTGGCAGAAGATTGGGGAGGATGCTTTGTATATCTGCTGGCATTCAAGTGACAATCTAATGCCCAAAGCTTGGAGCAAGGGGAGGTTTGTCCAATGTCTGACCTAGAAGGGCCATGGCATCACTTCTTTTCTAATTAGGATAATTAACCTCCCCTGCTTGTTCATTCTATTCCAATCCAAAAAGCTCAAATTAAAATGGTACAGGGGACTGTCAGGCTCTAGGGACAGGAAATAGTTTACAAGTCTTTCATCTCCAAGCAGCCACCAGCAAGGCAAAGTCAGGACAAAGACCTCATAACATCTTCCCTCTTGAAACAACCTTGGGATACCTTGAGAACTCCTGTCAGATTTTTCATCAATGAGCATCTACCATCAGCAACAAAATTTTGCATAGCTTCAGAGCACTTGCTGGCTAAGCTGGTTGGGGTAAGAGGTGGGATGCTAATAAGCTATGGCATTTCCCTGTGTACCGTATCACAGTTTTATTGTTGGTTCAAGGAGAACAAAAACTGAATGGTTCAAGTTAGCAGGATTTGATGTGGGATATATGGGATTTGTTGTTTGGCAACCACCACTGGAGCCAAAACTCCTGGAGGATTTCAAAACCTGGAAGTGAAGATGATTTCATGTAGAACAGAGACACAACTGAGGAATAACAATACTGCAGTTCTTCCTGTGGTAGATTTAATCCCCCACTCACTGCCACCACCAGCTATCTACAGCCTCCATGCTGCCTAGGAAGATAGGGCTGGGGACAGTCCTCTGGATGCTTTGATCCTCCTTGCTGCAGGATTCAGTCCAAGGTCTTCCCTACATTCAGCCCTTCATACCTGTCTGGGAAGCTGCTGTGTTCCAGAGTCTCCCTTCCGAAAACTCTTTGGCTGCAGCCCTTGTGAGCCACCATGGCTGCTGGGAAAGGGAGGGCAACAGAGTAACAGATGCAATTAGGCTGCCCATTTGGACTGAGTAGTAGGGTTCCTTCCAGCGCAGTAATGCTAGGATTTTCCCCGCATCCACCCAGTAGACAAGAACCCTGACTTGCTCCTCAGTGTGTCATAGAACCATCAGCATACATTTCTCAGCATGTTGTCAAGATGTTTCTCCTGGGAGTTACCGTGGTGGTTCAGCAGGTTATAAACCCAACTAGGTCCATGAGGATGAGGGTTCAATCCCTGGCCTCGCTCAGTGTCTTAAGGATTCTGCATTGCTGTGGCTGTGGCGTAAGCCGGCAGCTGCAACTACAATTTGACCCCCCTAGCCTGGGAACTAAGACGCTTCTCCTGGGCCTAGGTTTAGTGAGTCAATCGCCAGCTTTTGTCAGTTCATGCCCTTGTCCCCTTCTAGCCCTATGCTGTTCACTTCCCATCTATTACCTCTACTGAAGCCTGGGCTTTCCCTCCCGCCCCAAATCACTCATCTGGGATAACCACCGAAGTGTGGTTCTCAGTAGATGAATAATAAGGACCAGACTAGTGCCTCTTCTTTGTGGCCTGCAAAAGTTCCCACACCAGAGCAGTGACCTGAGCCACAGCAATGACAACTAGTGCTTCTTAAACTGTGATGTGATTACAAATCACCTGGGGACCTTGTTAAAATGCAGATTCTGATTCATTTAAGTCTGGCGTGGGACCTGAGAGTCTGCATTTTTAACAAGCAGCCTTGGTGATGCCCAATGTTGTGATCCATGGACCATACCTTAAACAGTAAAGGTGTCAGTACAGCATCTTTAGGATCTTCTATAATTGATATGCTGATCCAGGGACCACACTTTAAGTAGCAAGAGCATATACCATCTTCTGAAAGAGCTAAACCCCACCCTGCTGCTTGGAGTAAGAGATTATGACCTCTCTCCTTAACAGTTAATGATAGCATTCTTTTATGTGGAAGCTAAAATAATCCTTTAGTGTAACCAGAGCTGTGCAGAGGGTGTGGCAAATGTGGACCTTGGCAGAGGCTATTTTTCTTGGGACCTGGTTTACTTGAATAAGCCCTCCTTGGCACCTGCCCTGCTTCCCAAAGCCAGTCATGCAGGCCAAACTCATTTGGGGTCCAGCCACTCCATTCATCGCATCCATTCTCACAGTGGCTCTGGATGGCTGCTACTGCCACATCACTCATGCTGTGATCTGCATCAGTGGTTAAGACAACGGAAGTAGCTACATCATCCAAGGCACAATCCATTTATTTCATGCTGGAAAAAACAATCTTCTATCCAAGTGGGGCCAGCTAAGTTCTGGGCAGTTGCCTAGCTTTAAGGTTATAGGAAATAGGCTTTTTGCACTAGTTAGCTCCTCGGTAGAGAGCAATGTACCCCTGAGTAGGCCTCAGATGTCTTAGTGCATCAATGCCACGCTGGACAGAGCAAGCCCATCTCTCCTCTGAGGCACAAGGTGTATAACTCTCGGGGTTTTTAAAACATAACTTTGCTAAAGAAATTCACTGCCTTGCTTCTCCCTCTCCTAAAGTAATTCCTGAATTCTTTCCTCTTTAGCATTGCTGCTGATTGTGTTCTTTGCTCAAAATAAACCTTTTAGAACATTTGTATTTGGTTTAGGGGATGCTCTGTTACATTCATTTTTGCAGAACTAAACACTGCAGATGGGAAGGTTCCCCTAAGAAGATTCCAGAGCATTACGATTACGTGGTTATGATCCAAAATATAAACATGTTTTATGGCCTAAGGGCGTCATCAAACAATGTTTTAAAACATGCTGGCAAATTTAAGATGGTTTTAAAAGTAGGCCTACTTGGGGATCCAGAATGGCCCCACACCTACACTCCCTGGTGGCTACATGGGCACAAGTCTTACTGGATTGGCCACTGCTAGCTCTGGTGGTGTCTCCAAGCTAAAGAAATCTTTGTCATTAACTGCTTCCCTCTTGTACAATGCCACTGGTTACTTATCTCTCCTGGAGAGTTTAATAAATATGTTGATCTTCACAGGACCCTACCCCTCCACTTTTCCTTCAAAATGATATATAAGAACTAGCACACCAGCCAGTGGGATCAAATTTCCAGCCAAGGCGAATGCACTTAGCCGTTTTGATGTGGTCTGTCACTGAGCACTTTGTCTAAATGAGCACAGGAGCTTTCTGAGCATGGTTGACTAGTCCCTCCACTAATTATTATGATGACCAGCTACATGGTTCTGAATTAGGTTCACTTTATTAAAATAAATTTCTATCCAGTGCAGTTTCCCAGTAGTTCATTACTAGGGTTGGCATCTTAACTCTAAGCAATTCAGGGCTCTCCCTCTGTAAACCTTCCAGATTCTAATTTGCTGAATCACTCCATATAGCCTTGTTCATCCTTTGCAACTAGCTAACTCAGTTGGGGAGCTCTCCTGGCTAAATGAACCAAAGGCTATGACTTTGATGGCTGCTTAGGGCCAATTAGCTTCCTTCTAGTCCGCAGGTCTAGACTTGCTCCTCCATCTTAGCCAGCCAGTTCTTAGTAATCTGTGCCATTGGTGGCAAAGGAGGCTGGGCCTAATAGTGGGGCTGACTTTGTTTACATCTCTTTGCTTTGTACTCATAGCTCTGGCCAAAGTGTCAATTTCCAAGTGAAATGCTAATTAGGAACAATGAGGGTGCAGGCATATGAGCAGAAATTTTTATGTTTTCTCTATCTGTCCCTCTTTCAGGTTATCTTTCCTTTTCTCTAAGTCCTAGCCTCCATTTGCCTATTATCAGAATAGAACATTCATGATCCACCCTCCAAACTTTCTGACAGTACCTATTTATATAATCCTAAGGGACCCCTCAAAATAGAATATTGAAGAAACTGAGTCCCAGAATGTGAAATGAACAACCACATGCTCACCCAGTTTAATAAGCCTCTCAAGACTTTCTTAGAAGATAAATCCTAGATTGCAAGCAAGTTGAAACATTTATAATACCTCCTCTGAACTTTATCCTATGAGCAAAGAAAAACTGTTGAAGATTTTAGAGAAAGAGCATGGCAATTACATAATCAAAAGGGTGAAAAGGTTAGAGCTGGTCTTAGTGAGGAGCTTGAATGTCAGAAGAAGGACTATTGGAGTAGCCCAAGCAAATGCTACTAATAACTTCAAAATAACTGGTAGTAATGGGAATGTAAATAAAGGGGAAGACAGAGAAAGGATGAATTAATTTGATTTCATGTTTGCCTAGGACAATGGAAGAGTCAAAGCTAATGCTCAGATAATATTTGTCTTTCTCTGACTTCACTTAGTATGATCATTTCTAGGTCTATCCATGTTGCTGCAAATATCATTATTTCATTCTTTTTTATGGCTGAGTAATATTCCGCTGTATATGTGTACTACATCTTCTTTATACAGTCCTCTATTGATGGGCATTTAGTTTGCTTCCATATCTTGGCTATTGTAAATATCATGAGATCACTAATATGTGGAATCTATTTTTTTAAATGATACAAAAGAACTTACAAAAGAGAAACAGACTCAAAGATTTTCAAATCCAAATTTATGGTTACCAAATGTGAAATGTGGGGTGGGGAGGGATAATTTAGGGAGTTGGGACTGACATATATATACTACTATATGTACTATATGTAAAATAGATTACAAGGACCTACTTATAGCACAGGGAAATCTACTCAGTACTGCATAATAACCTAGATGGGAACAGAATCTGAAAAGGAATGGATATATGTATATGTATAGCTGCTTTACTTTGCTGTACACCCAAAACTAACACAACTTTGTAAGACAACTATACTCCAATAAAAATTATCTTAAAGAAAGATAATGCTCAGATTTGATAATTAGGAAATTTGACAGAAATAGGAACGTCAGGGAAAAAAAAAAAAAAACAGCTGCTTTGGAGGCAGGAGGCATCTGAGACAGAGTGAGAAATAAATAAGGACACAAGGGATGATAAAACCCACCCAGTCTAGTAACTCCAGCTCAGCTCCAAAAGTGGTGATTAACTGATGAAAGATATGCCATTATGCAGAGAACTCTGACTGTGTTTCTGCTAAGCATTCACTTACAGTTGATTGCATGGCATACATCCTGGTGGGCCTGAAAAATCCTGGGGTGTCTTCAGGTAGTTATACAACAATGTATTCTAGAGCCCTCCCCGTCATGGAGAAATACTTAGGAAAATGTATGGTTTCATCTTTCCTGGGCACCTGAACATTGCAGAGTAATTTCAGCCACTGATAAGGAATAAGAAGAGTATGAGCTTGGAAGCCAAACCTGGGTATAGATCCCAGCTCCAAAATTTACTTGTTATGTATTTATTCATAAATGTGTACCTCTCTGAGACTCAATTTCCTCAGCTGTTAATTGGGGATAACTCTCTATGCTTAGGGTTGTTCAGAAGATTAAATGTAGTATGTATAGATGCTTAGCATAGAGCCCAGTCCAAAGCAGGCATTCAGTAAATGTTGGTTCATTCTCTTGTCCCAGACTTGACAGTGAAAGGAAAAGGGGTTTAATTTAAAATTTGAGGAATGAGAGTGAAAAATACAGTACAAAAAATCTATTATTTCAGTGATGATTTAAAGGTGGCATAGCATCACACTTGAGAGAGAGTGCTCACCCCCTGTAGCCTAAGTTTCTCAAGCTAATAGCAGATGCATGTGAAAGCTTGGACCCTTCATTTCCCTCCATCCCAATCAGGCGATCTCTTTGGTGAGCTCCGTTTTGAGCTGAGTCATCATGAATGAGAGGTTTGTGGGACAGGAGGGAGGCTTTTCTAGGTGTCAAGGGCAGCCAGAGTTAGACACTAGATATTGAAGATGCTAGAGAAGGCTGTGCCCTGCATGAGGACTGTGTGCTTAGGCAGGATAAGCTAAGCCATGGGTTTGAAGCCTGTGTAGATTAGAGTGGGCCCCAGTAGCAAATGGGAGTCCCAGCTAGATTTGAGGAGGAAAATATGCTCCAATATACAAACTAAATTGAGGAATCTCGGGCTTCTCCATGCACAGGTATTGAAGGAAGGAGCGGCAGAGCCTTTAAGGAAGTCACAGGAGTCTCGTAGACAAAGCTAAAAAGGGTATTCATAGATGTTCCTGTTGGATTTTAACTCTTACTCGATATCAAAATAAATCTTAATCCAGCAAACATAACAGAAACATCATTTCACAGTCCGGTTGAAAGTTACAACACAGGAGTTTCTGTTGTGGCTCAGTGGTTTACAAACCCGACTAGGATCCATGAGGATGTGGGTTTGATCCCTGGCCTTGCTGTGAGCTGTGGGGTAGGTCGCAGACATGGCTTGGATTCTGCGTTGCTGTGGCTGTGGTGTAAGCCAGCAGCTGTAGCTCCGATTCAACCCCTAGCCTGGGAATTTTCATATGCTGCAGGTGTGGCCCTAAGAAAGAAAAAAAAAAAAAAAAAAACGCAAGGAGAGAGAGAAAGGGAAGGAAGGAAGAAGGAAGGAAGGAAGTTAAAATAGAGAAAGGGATCTACCACCCATTTTCTCTCTCTCTGAACTTCAGTTTCTCGTTTGTACAATTAAGCGATTGAGAACATCACTAAATTCTGGCTCTCATACTTGAGAATTCTAAGAGACTGAGAAGAATTCTGGACACCTCAGACAACCTAACTTCTCTGCAGCTCAGGCAAGATTCAGCCACTCTTCCTGGAGCTCAAGGTCTGCACAAGATGAAACATTAGCCTGTAAACCTCCTCTGTACTTCTAAATCCACTCTCATATCTCCATTTGGAAAACTCAGTGGAAAGAAAACAACTAATCAAAATGAGTTGATCTTGGTGACGTATTTATATGTGTGCTTCTTTTGTTTAGTATGGGGGAGGGCACATGAAAACTCTTATTTACCTTGGAAGTTTTGCACATATCTTTTTGGGTGTTTCTCAAACAGTTTTTAGACCGCAGTATTAAGTCAAAGGAAACTTTTTTCCTCAAGGGAAAAGTGTGTTCTCCATTGTCCTCAGGACTGTTTATTTCACCCACCTGTATCCTCTAGGCAAAAGCTTGCCCTTAATATTACCTTTGACAGCCTTCCAATAGCATCAGGATCAAGAAGTCTGAGCAGTCCAGTAGATAGAATAAGCTACAGCCCTTTGCAGTCAGATCTGGACCCCATTCCTCTCTGACATAAATTCACCCCCACTTTCCACCTCCTTCCCTTATCCCTGGCAGCCATCATCCATACCTTCCCCTCCGCAAAGCTCTGAAATGTTAAGGGGTTTGGAATTTGGCCTTGCTTTCTCAGAATTGGGAATGCTGAAGAATGTTTCCAGATAAGTCACTTTCCTGATGCGAACACTTTTGCTTAATGGAAAGCAAGCATATATTTTCTGAGCTCATGTCCCAGCTGGGTCAATCCACGTTACTACTCCACAGGCACAGGCCACAGTGTAAACTACAGTGTGCAAAGGGAAGTCCAGGATCCGAAAGCTCAACACAAAATGTACCCACTCCTGGGAACTGATGGGTGGCAGCGTGAGGGGCCATCTTCATAATTGTGGCTGCTAGGTTCTATTTAGAATAGATCAGACTTGGGAAGAAGATAAAATGTGGCCAATTGGTAGCAACTTTTTCCCCCAACCTGCAAGTTGGGGCCCTTTTAAATCATGCATAAAGCCACTCCCCACTGCCCCACCACCAAAGCTGGCAAGTACATTCTCCAGTTGAGGTCCACAGTCTGCTCCCTCCCCCAGGTGCCTGTAAAGTGTCTGATACCTCCCCCCCCACCCCCCGACTGCTCACCATTCACTTGGCTGGCAGATTCAGTCATGCGATCAGTGCTAGAACTTGTTAATTTCAGGTGGATTAAAAGCCAAGTGAGGAAATGTTATATAAGAAACCCAATTAATGGCAGGATTGATCATCCTATGACATCTATTCAGTGTACAGCACTCCACAGAGCAACTTTGAGATGACTTGTATCCCCCATGAGTCTGCACTGCAGGCAGCCTATCCCAGGGCAATTATTGAGATACCAAACAGAAACATAGAGGAACTGTGCCCAAGCACTGTAGTGTCCCCTTTCATCCAAACTCCAGTTGCTCTCAGTTGTTTTTATTCCTTACTTTCTTATGTCAGACTTTTGTGTGGTTGAAGATCAGAAGACTTGCCTATTCTGCTTTTCCCAGACCATCAGCAAATCTGCTCCAGATGGTCTTCCAAATTTTGTTCAGCTGACAGTGCAAAGCAGGTTTATTCAATGAAACTGATAGAACTATTTGGGCATACTTTCTTTCTCAGCTTATGGTTGGAGAATGGGGCTCCCTAACTAACCAGCAGGGAGACAGCATTCATAACAAAGAACTGGATGAAAGAGAAAAATGGAAAAAGTAGGATGACATGCGCTGCTAGCTTTAGGGCTTTAAACTTGACAGGTAGTTGGAAGTTGCCTTTCTGGGATATTTGGGTATCTGGGTATCTCCCACTTACTACTGTCTACAATTTCTCCGTTACAGTTGCCCCTTTTGTTTTTTTAAGGCTTTGATTCTAAGTCAAACAAATCCTTCACGGAGGGGATCACAACTGAAGCTTTAATCAGACGTGGCCAGTCTAGTATGAAGGAGGATTTGTACTGGGGGAGAGGAAAAGGACGCAGAACTGGGACACTGGGGGCACCTTCTGTTCACTGACGCCACCAACTAGCTAAGGACTCATTCTAATAATGCAGCTGTGAGGAAGAGAAGATTTGCAGAGGGTCAGCTCTTAATTAAAGGGAAACTTAAACAAACACAATTATGAGGAATGAAGACCTCAGGGAAATCTTAATTTGCCATTGGTAAATTGGGCTGGATGTGGGTGAATATTTGTTTTTATCTTGTTCCATAAAATCCACAGACTGACATCCATATGCAAACACAGAGGGGTTCTCAATCTTCCCTTCCCAAACACCTCACATGCAGAAGAGTTTCTGCACTAGCAGCTCAAATTTAGACAACCACTATATTGATTTTTGTGGAAACCAAATATGTTAAAATCAAGTTCAAACAACAAAATGCGGATTCAAAAGTGCTGTGGGAATCTTCCCATGAATTGTTTTTAAAGAAAAGTATATTTTGTAATAGGAATACTCATACCCTGAAGTACTGGATTTAAGTTCAGACTTTTGAATGTCAGATTTCTTAGATATGGCAAAATAGAACACGAAATATCTGAATTGGGCTCAGCATCTCTCTTTCCTCTGCCTCTTTTTCTGCTCTTTCCTTGTATCTCAGCAAATGCCTTCAGATTTCATATGTAGCTTCTCCTATTCACTTGCTTTGTCACAATATACAAGAGAAATTTATCTGAAATCCCATGGACACCAAAGGAATTATAATAAATGGAGAGAGTGGTTTGCATAAGATTTGTGTTCAAAGCCCAGCTGAGGACCAGAACAAGGGCAGAAGAGTAATTTTCATTTGCCTCCTTCCATCTTATATAATTTTTTGACGAATAAGAATGTTAATTTCATAAAATGTCAAACCAGTTAAATAAACTGTGTCACAAACATTAAATGTCAAATAAACGGAATTAAAATATGTGACATATACTACAGACACATAATATCATTAATATATAAAGTCTCCCATAAATCAATAAGAAGGACATTAACATCACAATAGAACTCTCATGGGAGTTCCTGTTGTGGCACAGCGGAAACGTATCCGACTAGTATCCATGAGGGTGTGGGTTTGATCTCTGGCGTCACTCAGTGAGTTAAGCATCCAGCCTTGCTGTGAGCTGTGGTGCAAGTCACAGTCGTGGCTCAGATCCAGCGTTGCTGTGGCGTAGGCTGGCAGCCACATCTCCAATTAGACCCCTAGCCTGGGAACTTCCATTTGCCTCGGGTGCAGCCCTAAAAATACAAACAAACAAACAAAAAAACAATAAAAAACTGAACAAGGAAATAAACAGCAAATTCTCAAAATAAGGCATAAAGATGGACACAAAAATGAAAAAAGCCACTAACTTTACTAATAACAAAAGAAATGCTAACGAAAAAGAATCTTTTTGTATTTCCCTATTAAATGGGCAAATATATGATTCAATGCTAAGAAGGGGGCAGAGAGACAAGTTCTCTCATATTCTGCTGATGGAACATAAAGTGGTACAACCTTTCTGGAGGGCAAATTGGCAATATGTATCAAAAGCCTTCAAAGTGTTCATAAATGTTTGGCCTGACATCCCTACCTCTAGACATTTATCCTCTGGAAATTATTAGAGATGCTGTATGAGTGTTGTCATCACACCATTATTCACAATAAGTAGAGATTGGAAACAGTTGAAATGATCATGTTGGGGAATGGTTAAATCAATTACAGTATGTTTAATGGATGGGATATTGTGTAGCCACTAAAATCATGTTTGAAAACATTTAGTAACTTAAGAAAAAGTCCAAGATATAATGTTAGATTTTTTTAAAAGACAGGACACAGATTATTCAATCCATTTTACTAAAATTAAAAGTATGCAGCATATGTATATAAAGTAGAATGGAAAGAAATACATCAAATGTTAACAATGGTTCTGAGGAATAGATTTTTTTTATCAATTTTATTTTTTTCATTTTTGTGTCTTCTCAAATGTCCAAAATGAGCACATATTAATTTTATACTAAGAAGAACACAGATGCTACCTCAGAAGACGACAGACATTTGTCAAGTGCTTTGAGTCCATTAGAGTCAGCCTCCCACAGAGTGTTCCCAGGTTTCTCATCTGCTACAGGAAGAAGCAATTTGTAACCCTGGCCTGAGCCTTCCCCCTAGCCTTTGTGCCTTTGTCTGTTTATTTCTGGATGGTTTAGAGCCTTTCTTGGATCATGCTTCTATTACCCAGAACTTTACTGCCAGACATGAAGGACACCTAAGAAAAGAGACCTGCTTCTATGAATCTCATTTGCATTGGCTAGCCTTTACATTAGGTCAGTGGTTCTCAGCTCTGGTTGTAAATGAGGATTACCCAGGGAGTTTAAAATAAAATGAAACGAAACCCAAAATCACTTCCAGTGATTCTGATTTAATTGGTCCAGGGTAAAGCTTGGATATCAATATTCTTTTTTGGCCGCAGCTATGGCACGCAGAAGTTCCCAGGCCAGGGACCGAATCCATGCCACAGCAGTGACAACACTGTATCCTTAACCTGCTAGGCCACCAGGGAACTTCATGAACATCAATTTTTTAAAGCTCAGAAGGTGATTATAATGTACAACCAGAGTTGAGAAACACAGAGGTAAGTGAAGATACAGAAAATTGAATGACGCTTTCTTCAGCTGAATTCAGTTAGTAAGATAGGCAGGATTGACACTAACCCTTAGAGGACTTTTTCCACCACTGACACCTGAGATACTGACAAGCTACCAGATGTTGATTTGTAAATGTAATAGCCTAAAGATCAAAAAGCACATCACCAACTTTCACATTCATTATCTGAATGACCCCAGGAGATGAGCAGACCCCAAAACAAGGTTCAACATCCTCTTTTCCTTTTCTTCCTAACTCGATTGTGTTAAGGCCACTGCTAAAAAGCAACTATGTTAGCTGGAGGGGTAACACACTAAGCCATTAGCCATTCTTATGTGAGCACCTAGATAAGGACAGAATGCTGAGAGAATGGGACATAGGACAGGGATGTTTCAATGTGGGAAAGGAGGAAAGAAAAAGCCAGAAGTGGGGGTGATAGGTCCAGGTAGACAGGGAACATCAGGGTCTTGTGTGGCATCAAGAAGATGAAAGGACACACAAAGAGACAAGCTCTGTCCACTTCAGAAGATTGCCAAAGGACATCCTGAAACGAGACCTATAAAGCAGGCTCTGTGCTTGAAAGAGCACAGAGTTGGAAGTGAAGAGACTTGCTTTAGGGCCAGGACTAGAGTGAGGCAAGTGAAGCTACATTTGCACAACCCTGTAGAAGTGCCTTCTTGGGGGCCTGGAGGAAGTGAGGAGAGTTGGTCAAAGGGTACAAAGTTTCCATTATGCAAGGCAAATAAGTTCTGGATTCCTAATGTACAGCATGGTGTACAGTTGTTGTTTTTTTTTTTTTTTTTTTTTTTTTTTTTTTTTTTTTTTTTTTTTTTGTCTTTTGTCTTTTTAGGGCATATGGAGGTTCCCAGGCTAGGGGTCGAATTGGAGCTACAGCTGCCGGCCTACACCACAGCCATAGCAATGCCAGATCCAAGCTGCATCTGCGACCTACACCCCAGCTCATGGCAACGCCGAATCCTTAACCCACTGAGGGAGGGCAGGGATCGAACCCACAGCCTCACGGTTCCTAGTCGGGTTCGTTTCTGCTGCGCCACAATGGGAATGCCCAGCATGGTGTACCTTAACTGCAGTTAACAATACTTTTTGGTGACTACAGTAAATAATACTGTATTGTACACTTAACATTTGCTAGGAGGGTAAATATTAAGTGATCTCACCACACATACAAAAAAAAAAAAAAACTAAAATGGTAACCACGTGAGGTGATAGATATATTCATTAGCTTGATTGTGCTAATCATTTCACATTGTATATGTACATCAAAACATCAAGCTGTACACCTTAAATATGTATAATTTCTATGTGTCAATTAGATGTCAATACAGTTAAAAAAAAAAAAAAAAGACAACGAACCAAACAAACAAAACTTTGTACCCTAGCTGATCCTCTTGCTTCGTCCTAGTCCTGACCTGGTTTACTTAGATTCTAGTTTTGCTTCTGACTCTCTGTGATCATAGGCAAGTCACTTCTTCTAACTACCACCCCTCCAACCAGAGAAGCCCCACATTTATCTCATAAGACAGATGAAAACTTCATATGAAAAAGAAGTTCCAGAGATTTAAAAATTTTGTATGACTGCTCTGAGCCATCTGTAAGAGTCCTTCTAGCCTGCAATGCTGTGATTCTATGACTGAAAAGTGAAGACCATGAGAATTTTCATAGGCCAGTTTGAGCCTCTCTTTTTCAACCTGCAAATACTAAAAAGGCGGTTTCTGGCACAGGCCAATGCGACAAATACTGAATTACCCTCTGGGAAAGATCAATTTACCACTCTAGAACATTTCTAGAGAGTCAGCAATCCCTTTTGGAGCTTTATGGAAAATTCTCCTAGAATCCTAGCCAGTCACAGAATGCTATGAATGTGGAGCCCATTAGTCAATATCAGAGATCCCCATCATTTCAAGGACTGCTAGAGACCATGTCAGAACTACAGATGGAATAGCTCAGAGAGAACTGGTACAGGTTCATGAGCAACACAGGTGGTGCCAGCCCCAAGAACGAAATTATCCTCAACTACATTTCCTTGGGTGTCTTCATCACTAATATCCATATATCATAATATCCTATTTCTTGTTCTTCTGTGTTTTCAGATCAAATACTAAAGGTGTTCAGCATGGAACAGCTTATTTTGTTTGCACATTGAACAAAATCCTGGCCTGTGAAAATGCTTCTGATTATATAGTTGAGATTCTTTTGCATCTGCTGTCACTCCTGTCATGAGGTCAAGCTAATTGTCATGGATTGAGTTCCCTGAGAGGAGATTCTGAGATGGAGATTTGCATGCAAAATTTTATTGATGAGTATTCTCATTGAAAACACTTGTGGGAGGAAAAGAAGGAAGCAGGTTTGGGCAGAAGGAGATGGGCTGTGGTGCAGTCATAACAAGACCTCAACCTACCCTTCAGGGAGCCCTGAAGTTGGCATGGTCCATTAGAGTTACCCCATTTGGAGTGAAGAGGTTGTTCTTTGATTCCCCGTAACAACCAGTCACTGGTTGCAGGCTGCCCTGGGAAGGGACTATTACCCTAAGTTAGGAAGCTCTCTTGAGCCAATGACCTTACGAGAAACTGAAGGAATAAGTCCTTTGGTGGTAAAGGGGGGTCTGGGTTGCATAGCACTGCACCTTGATGGTCAAGATGGTCTCCTTGTTTAGCAAGAGGTGCCCAACCACCAGCCCAGAAGGATTGGATCAGTCATAGCTGTGGCACAACTCTTCATCCATAATCACCTTGCCACTCCTCCTATGCCATCTAGGTTGAGTGCAGATGACAATCAACCATTCACCCAGTTACCTATGTGGTAACTCCCATTCCTTAAACTGAAGAAGAAACAGAAGGTGGACAGCAATGGTGGTTTGGAATTAGGTTGAGAGAATTTGCTGCTCAAATGAAAAGAGCTTTCAGTCTTGCAAAGCTGAGCACATTGAAGCTCACACAGAGCCGAGGACAATTCTGAAGCTGCTAAAACAGCAGGCTTATTTTTACAAAGCCAAGGCTTTGTTACGCCCCTCACCTCCTACAAGCACCAACGCCTGCTTCTGCTCTGCTTCCAGAGCCAAACTCTTCTTTTTTCTTTTTCTTTTTCCTCCCTCAAACTCATATTTACTCTCTTCAGTCAGCTGTCACAGGATGCAGTCAAACTATAATAAATTAGGCACGAAAACAAACGAAAGCTCTTTTTTGGTGGATTGCTCACTGACATGTACAGAATTGAGGTGACCGTTGCCCCCAGGGTGCTTGAGTCCACAGCCACATGCTCAAGCAGACACAGAGAAACTCTGCATGATAAAAAAGATACTGCGGTGTTAAGCTACAGTTCTGATTTGCTCAGAAATGTGAGTGAGACTCATAGCCCAGGAGGCCTCAGACCCAAGTTCATTAAGAAATCAGTATGATTTTTCTATTTAATTTTTGAATGAGTAATACCTTCCCATGGTTCAAAGAAAAGAAGTCTAAAAAGATCTATGAAATCAGTGTTTATTAAGAGGCCTAGCATTTGAGGCAGCCGAGCATATAGAGCGGCCCTCATTTGTCATCCATATCTTCCAGAAGCTTTGCTCTGAGAGGACAGCATGAGTTGTACTTTTTAATCTTTATTGTTTTTGTACTTACAGAAAATAATACCTGCTTCTTGTAAAAAAGTCAAACATTACATAAATAAATGACAGTGCAAGTAAGAAGTTCTTGGTCATCCTACACCTCTGAGATAACTACTGCCAACTCCTTCCAGTTTTTTCTAAACACATACAAATGTGTATATATTTTTTATAAAAATGGAATTATATGATAAATGCTATTTTGAAGCTTTCTTCTATGTAATAGTATATTGCTGAAATGTTTCCTTTCGCTATATATTGAGCTATCTTTTTAACAGCAGCATAGTAATCCACGTGTGTACCGTAATTTATTTATCCAGTTTTATTTTGAATCTTTAAATGTCTGTCTACAGTTCTTCGAATTGTTTTCTCCACTACTTATAACTAATTTACCATCTTTTAAATTTACTCATCTCTGGGGAATGTATGAGCAGTCAGTAAAAGAAGCTTCATGGAGGACAAGAGTCATTCACAAAGGTCTATAGGTAGCAGGGGATGCCAGAAAAAGGAGGCAGACAGGTACAATTGCCTTGAGTAGGTAACAATAAGAGCACTGCTTAAGTGGGCAATATCATCTTCCCAGATTTGAGCAAACGTGAAAATAGGGGAGATGGAAAATGGGATGGGGTGAAGGAGTAAAGAAAAATGGAGATAAAAGCAGCTTGGGGAGTTCCCGTTGTGGGGCAGTGGAAACGAATCCAACTAGGAACCATGAGGTTGAGGGTTCAGTCCCTAGCCTGTTCAGTAGGTTAAGGATCTGGCGTTGCTGTGACCTCTGGTGTAGGCTGCAGACACAGCTCGGATCTGGTGTTGCTGTGGCTGTGGCTGTGGCGTAGGCTGGCAGCTGTGGCTCTGACTGGACCCCTAGCCTGGGAACCTCCATATGCTTCAGGTGTGGCCCTAAAAAAAAGACAAAAAAAAAAAAGCAGCTTGGAATAGAATGAGTCTTGATACATGGTGAGTTGTTACAGAGCAGAGATTTTACAGAGAGAATTGACAAGCTTTACTTGAATCCAAGCTTGATATCAATGAACAATACAATGTGGCTATTCAGAAGTATTAGCAATCCTAGGCTGCTAAAATAAGAGTCCATATCAAAGTGAGCAAAAATCCACACTGGTCAAATCCCATCTGAATTGTCAGGATCAATAAAATATTGACAAATGTCCACAGGAGAGATACAGAATGATAAGGGAACCTATTATCATGTCATGAAGTAATTGTTGAAAGACTGGAACACTTTTAGCCTGAAGAAAAGAAGCTAATGGGAGGCATGTGCTGATTTTAAAAATGTGAAGGGGTGTCACATGAAAAAGGGATTAAATTTGTCCCTTTTATTCCAAAATGATAGAATAGGCCTAAGGAGTCGAGATTACAGGAATATAGGTTTTGACTCCACAGGCCAAAAAAACTTGTATTTTGCTAAAGGGTATTTTTTAAAGTTTAAATATAGCGAGGATGCCCTGTGTAATTTCATTACCATTATTATTCAGCTGACACTTGCTTCATAAACAGTACAGAAGTAAAATTCAACCTAGTCCTTGCTGAATTTTCATAAATTCTTAATTAGTGGGATTGAAAATAATGAGGCCTTATTGTATATTTCTGAAGGAAGATTTTCAAATACTTTAATCTTTTTCTTCCTAGGTTTATTTCTTAATCTCCTGCCTTAGCCCACCATGTGCCCTCAACTCCCACGGAAGCAGAGAGCACATCGCAAACCCACACGAAAATGTAAATCTGAGAAATAAATATGTGTGGTTGGTTGAGAAAGAGGAAGAATTAACATTTAAAACGATGGTAATTTAGTCTGATCTGTAATTTTGAGCTCCTGTGCTGAAATTGCTCACTTGGAAATTGCCAAGTGCTTGGGTCTCATTTGTGATCTTCCTGCATACACCCAGCACACAAAGGAGTCATAATGACCGGCTGAGTCACCGCTGCCATCTCCCCGAAGCGTGCTCTCCAAATGTCAATACCATTTTCTATGGTGCGGTGAAGAAGATTGCCAACCGTAACCTGCTTCCATTACAGGGTGAGCCCAAGGCGGCACAGAACCCAGATGCGTTCCAAGGGCAGCATAATCGTCCTCCATTCTCTACTCCTCCGGTGGCCAAACTGTCAGGCTGCAGATCATTTCAGCCTTGCAAATCACCCCCATTACCCACTCCCATTAGTCATTACCTAAATATAAATGGAAAACAATTTACATTTAATGAGAGGAAAGGAGCTGCTTTTGACCATGTCCCATGAAAATGATATCTATAGCTGACGAAATTACACTCAGATTATGCAAAAATATAGACATGCTAGAATGTTAAAGACAGGAATACTCAAACCAACTATAATGGAACAAAGAAAAATCATTTAAAAAATTTAAGATAAACATAAAAAGACTAGGAAACAGTCAAAAAAAGAGACAGGAATACTCTAAAAGACCAGTGCATAGGAAACCCTTGTGCTATTCTGTGGTTCATACTTTAAGACATACTGTTCTTTCCACCTTCTCCAACCCTGACTCCAAAAAGCTTCCCCCGAACTCAAGCATCAGACCTTTTCACTTTCCATTCAGCATAGATTCAGTGTTAGTAGTTAGCAGTAGTCTGATATAAATTAACTAAAAAGGCACCAAGAATCTCTGGTAAATTTAGTTGAGAAAGGGGAAGAACTCAGGGAGATTTAATATGATTGAACTTTTCATAATGCTGTGAACAAAGAACCAGTATAATATCTTTTTTCCCAGACTGTTTGTGTCAGGTTTTCTGAGAGTTATATTATTTGGGAGACATAATTTACCTTGTTGGCTAGTCATATCTATGTAAGGATCAGCCATATTATAATGAGGTTCTATCTCTACTAAAGCTATTTCTAATTCTGAAGAATGTTGATGTGGAAGATGAGCTTCAACTGCAATAGGAAAGATTGTGGCCAGAAATAAGAAAGAAGCTACTTGCATTCATTCCATAGGTATTTTGATGGTGCATGTCAATAAAAACCATTAGGTACTATAATTCAGCTGTGCTTGCTTAAGTACAGGCTTGATAAACAACTAGCCCGTTGCCCACAAGTTGCAGAATCTTCTTTCCTTTAAAACAGGATAGAGATGCCAACTGTCTGGAAGGTTAAGGCTGAGGTTATAATGAAGCCTGCTGTCCACAATGGATAAAGTTCAAGGGGACCCAATGGACTGTGAATAAAAAGTCTGTAGAAACTTTAATACCTATAGAAGATTTTTAAAAGAAAAAATAATCAATGTAACTTTTTCCTTCTTTCAGGATTTTCCATCCTCCAAGCAATTATGGAAGCAGCAGTGCAAAACAACTGGCAAGTGACAGCAAGGTCTGTGGGAAACATTAAGGACGTCCAAGAATTCAGGCGCATCATTGAAGAAATGGACAGAAGGCAGGAAAAGCGATACTTGATTGACTGTGAAGTCGAAAGGATTAACACAATTTTGGAACAGGTAGTTTGAGATTTATTTCACCCCCAGCCAACCTGTTAAATCATCAACTTGAGGCAGTTCCCATATTTGTTAATAAATTAAGTAGCTAACAGACTAAATGTGCCAACAGTTTTTGATAGTCTCTCTAATCCTTTTTTCCTCCCCAGTGGCTGCAGAAAAAAAAAAAAGTGAGAGAAAGAAAGAAAAAATCTAAGCTGTTGAAAATTGCATACCATGATTGATCTGGTAGTCTCTGCAATTTAATGCTACCTATCAGATAAACACACCCTTCCACACCTGTTTCATAGATAGCTGACTATTTCAAAGTAATCCCCTTTCTTTCTCATACCTTCCTCCCAGCAAGGAATAGACAAGGGATTAGGCGGGGCAGAAGGATAAGGTTTTTGTTTCAGGGGCCTAGTCGCAAAGTGTCAGAGCAGTATTCACTAAGCTTGAATTTGTGGATATTTTTGCAGAATATCCTCTGATTTGAGAGAGAGGGCAAGAGAGAGAGAAAATGAATGAGAATATGTGTGTATATAATTGAAGACCACTTTTAAAGTAAGATGGGATAAGAGAAAAAAATGTTTATGGTTTTTAAAGTGTGAAGAAAGTGAAAAAGAATTAGACTTGGGGGAAGTACAATTCAACGGGCCAAAATATATTTATTATTAATCTTGGAGATTTAAATTTAAGACTGCAAAATATTAGAAGAAATGTTTCACTCTAAACCAGATGGATATTCAGTTTGGAGTAAAGAGACAAATAGAAATATGGTGAAAGTTTATTATTTTCCTTAGAAGTCTCAATTTGCCAGTTAATAACAAAGCGCCTATGCTGCCATAAACAAAACTGTAAGGGAAACATTTCCATTCTAATTCGATCCCAGTGTACCTACGGGCCAAAACAGCTTCAGAGATTGAAATTATAGTGAGCAGCCTTTGCCTGGGAGAGCGGTTTTATAGCAAATTAAATATTAACAATTTGTCAGCTATGTCCCCATAAGAAGAGAATGCAAAAAAAAAAAAAAAATCAGTGAGAAAAGGGAAGGGAAGGGAGGGGAAAGAAGAGGAGGAAGGGAGGAAAGACAGAAGGAAGGAAGGGCTGCCTCTGCATCCTAGAGATACAAAGCTGTCCACTTCTTAAGAACACTATCACCTCTAGTGAATCAACCTCACAAAAAATCCAGAGCACTAGCCTGGCTAAATCAAATTCCATTGCTACCCAAATGATCCACCCCTCCCTTCCAAAAGAGAAAAAAAAAAAAGCTGCTGCCTGTGATTTTCTTAGATCTTGAAAGTGAAGAATCAGGTCAGTGATGTTGGTGTATGTACTACATGCCCTCTAAAATCTGATACCAAAATAGCCTTTTAGTGGGTGACCTACTTAATAGCCTAAAGCAGAGGAACATCCTCCTTGTCATACTTTGTTTTCCTTCTTTTGTACTAGTGACTTTGGCTTCTTGAATATTTTACATTCTGATAAGTGTTTGGGGTTTTATAGGACCTTATATGGGAGTCTAGGATTTTTCAGCACGATGTAATAGAAAAAGCCATGGGTAGAGCTGTGAATTCTCTATAGCTGCGGGATCTTGGCTATTTAAAATCTCTACGCCTTAGTTGTCTCATCTACATAATGGGAAATATAAAATTTTCCCTTCCTCATATGGTTGGTATAATTGCTTTGAAAGGCATAAATGTATAGAAAAAAATAATCGCTATTACTAAACATTTTCAGGAAAACTAAACTAATTCAGAAACCCTGCTCTCTCTTTGAATGGCTCACTTTCTATCTTCCTTTCTTCTATATGCACATTCACAGCAGCCCTCAAAACACTTTCAGGGAATATTGTTCAAAGAAAAATTTCAACAACATCCAGATAAGGTTAGAGAGTTAATTGCACTTACTCTTTTTCCCTCTTTCAAAAAAATTGTCACACAACTATCAACTAATGAATGTTTTCTTTACCATTTAAGGAATTTCTACTGAGCCATTAAGTACTATGAGATAGGAATCATGTTTATCTTGGTCGCTGTTGTATATGTAGTGTCCAACAGAGTACCTGGCAAGTAGTGCTGGATGGATAGATGGATGGGTGGATGAATATTGAACAAGCACATTTCAGTAAGTTCTACTATGATTTTGATATGCTTCCATTAAGAGGCAAAGTAGTGCCTGTAGCCACATAATATGATTATTAAAGTAGTCATTTTCTCAAAGGTTTAAGATAGTAGTTCTCTGCCCAAGCCTGTTTTGATATCATGTGTTTACCAAAATTTATTTCTTTATATAAAAAGATTTCTCATTAAATGAATTACTTAAGCAACAAATTCAACATGATGTTTCTTTAAACTTTTAAATAATTGACTACTACTCAAGTCCTCCCCCAAAATGTTCCCATCGTTCAAAGGTATTTTCTTTCAACTTTATTTATTTATTTATTTATTTTTTGTCTTTTGTCTTTTTAGGGCCACACCCGCGGCATATGGAGGTTCCCAGGCTAGGGGTCTAATTGGAGCTGTAGCCACCAGCCTACACCACAGCTCACAGCAACACCAGATCCTTAACCCACTGAGCGAGGCCAGGGATCGTACCTGTAACCTTACGGTTCCTAGTCAGATTTGTTTCCACTGCGCCAAGACAGGAACTCCTCAACTTTATTTTTATAGAAGGAAACTTCTGTAGTCTCCCATAAAATGACACTTCATGCCACTGTTTAAGGTAGAAGCGCCTGTTACACCACTACAACCCAATTCCCTCTAGATCAGATTTGGTCATAAAGTTCATATTGTATTCTAAAGCCAATGGGTATTAATGAAAAGACCTCAATATGGTACAATTTTTCAAATCTAAGTAGGTCTTCAATGTACCTCCCCATTTCATGATATAGGTTCTAATTTTCCCTATGAATATTCAAACACTTATGGGGTAAATCAAAATTCTTCCAACATTTCTTTCCAAAGTTCTTTTTAATTTCTGCCAACCTTTCAGATCACAGCAGGAAAAAAAAGATCCAATTAGGTGCTAATCTGTCTTTAACATTTCTCCCTAACAGTTAATCTATAAGGAAAGTATTCCAAATTTATAGCTACAAGAATCAACATACAAAAGGACAGAGTTAGAGACTGATGAAACCATGAAAGGTTGCCAGAACTTACAGAGAATATTTAGAAACTATAGATCCTCAATCCAAGAATTATGAGCGCTTTCCATAGGAAGATTTAAGTGTACTAGGAAGAATGAACCATTGACCTAACCTGACAGAGCATTCCCATTACTGTACTGTGTTCATGAGGCCCTCTCCACTGGTGGACAGCTGCCCCAATTCAGTGACCAGTCTAAACATTAACTTGTGAAAAAGTTGCCTCTCACAGAGTTATATACCCATACTGAATAGACCCTCCATCCCAGTAGTATTTCCCTGTGGACTGCTTTTGAAGGTCAGGTCGCATAAAATGAACGGCTCAGTTGGATGGTTAATGTTTGTTTGGAGAGACAGCATAGCATGGAGTTTCAGAGCATGGTCTCTGGAGCTAATATGCATGGATTCTGTCTCTTACTAGTTATGTGACCTAGAGCAAGTTACTGAACTCTCTGTGCCTCCGTTTCCCAGTTGTAAAGTGGAAATAATAACTGTAACTTGATGGGTTAATATATGCAAAGCTTTTAGAAAAGTTCCTGACACACAGTGTCTGTGTAGTGCTTTGATCCTAAGCATTTTCACGTAGATTATGTCATTTGAGCCTCACTATGGGAAGCAGGCAGGGCAGATGTGTTTATCTCAAATTTACAGATGATAAATTGATGCTTAGAGACATCTAGATGATTTGTCCAAATGTAGCTCTCTGCTCAACCCTAGTCAGTGGCAGAGCAAGGACAAAACTCAAGTCTTTGACTCCTAGTCCAGTGCTCTTAACCCCGCACTAAAAGATCTTCATTAATTTCTAGGTCATTTATTCAATAGTTAGCCAATGCCAAACCCTAGACTTGGCCCATTCATCAGGTTACATCTTAAAACAATTGCAAAGCAATTGGAGACAATCCAGAGAAGTGTAACAAAAAATGATTAAAGCATTAGGAAATAGGGCCTACGAGGAAAGGCTAAATGAGTTGGGGTTATTTAGCCTGGTGAAAAAGAGCCAAGAGGCAGTTTAATCACCATCCTCAAGTATAAAGAGTTATCATAAAGAGGGCACTGACCAACTGTTCTGCATGCCTAAGGACAGTACCAGAGCAAATGAGCTTAACTAGACTAGAGAGAGTGTCAACATTAGGAAGGACTCATTACAGGGAGACAGGAAACTGGAGGAAAGTAAAATCTCACCAGCTGGGCTATGTGAAGGTGAGGCCATTCTGAATGAGTGAAAAGTCACATCTAGGATAGTTGTAGATTGCTTTCAGGAATATGCAAATACTCCAAATTAATCCTGTGTGTTGACAAGTAAATATCCTTACAGAGACTTATCTTAATAAATAGGTAAGAATATTTCCTAATTGCCTAGTCATTGGATACCTGAAAGGTCGTTTGCTTAAAGAGACTTAAACATCCCCCTTTGGTGTTACCATGTTTTTATTTTTCCATAGATAATTCAAAGGTAGATCTCAGGATAGCCCCTGCTTGGATTATAGCATATGCAAATTTAGTGGAGCCCAAACCAGTAGGTTTCAATGTGCTATGCCGGGAAAATATAGAATGTGTGATTTCCCCTGGAAATATTACAAGGTAAAATCACCTCCTCATGGAAAGTAGTGCTTTTTTTTTTCCTTTGGCCATGCCCACAGCATGCAAAAGTTCCCAGTCCAGGAATCAAACCCATGTCACAGCAGTAACCCCAGGCACAGCAGTGACAATGCCAAGTCCCCAACTGCTAGGTCACCAGGGAACTCCAGAAAGTAGTGCTTCTTAAGGACAGAATCCTGAAGCAGGTCAATCCCTTAGGTTCCTTTCATTTGACCCTATCACTTCAAAAAGTCATTTTAAGATACAAAAAATCCAAATTAGAAAGTCGTGTTTCTATAGACAACAGTTCAAACAAGATGAACCAATATTGGAGGCCCTTGTAAAGTATGAGGCTATAACACAAAAGACACAGTGCTCACTCCAAAATATGTCTCCAAAATATGGGGTCACAGAGCACTGTTGACAAAGGCCAGCCCTAGGTCAAGTGAAGTAAAAATCTTAAAGCCTTGTGTTGGCTCCTCACTTCAACCTCCACTTAGCACAAAGTGGTACAGTCTAGTGCCTCTCCCATTTTTGTCCCAGTCCTTCTTTCTCAATGATCCTTGTACAACATTTATTTGACTTGCCAGGCCAAAGACAGGATGGGGGTATCATCTCTTCTTGAAATAGTGTCTGTGGTCGAGGTCAATAAACACAAACTTGGGAATCAAACAGACATGATTTCAAATCCCAGCTCCCTCACTCCCCTGTTGCATGACATAGAAGAGATTTAAGTTTTTGAAGCTCAATTTTCTCATCTAAAAAGACCGTTTCACTACCTTCTTTCATGGGATTCTCATGTGTTGTGAGGATCAAGCAAGGTAACATGTGAAGGTAACATACAAAGTAACATGTGGAGAGCACCCAATACCTGGTAACCATAGCTATTTGTTCATGAGGGGTAAGTTTATGTGCTTGTGAAAATGAGTTATTTAGCGACTAGCAACAGTGTCCTCATGGATATTCCAAGATATCAGTTCCATCTAAGGTCTTATCATGAAAACAGAGTCTAAGACTTGAGCCATGCTTAGTTCTCACTAATATGAGTTTGGCATGTTAGACAACCTCTGTGTTTGGGTAGCACACATTGATTGATAAGCTCAAGGACTATTTGAGAATAAACTAGATTTTTCAGCATCACTTAAAGTAATTAAAGGCACTAAAGCCTTGAGCTACATATATCAACTGGGCATTTTTAATAACAAATATGTATTCAATGCTTACATTGTTCCAGATACTCTCTTTTTTTTTTTTTTTTTTTTTTTTTTTTTGTCTTTCTGTCTGTTTAGGGCTGCACCCGCAGCATATGGAGGTTCCCAGGCTAGGAGTCTAATTGGAGTTGTAGGGGCCAGCCTACGCCACAGCCATAGCCATGCCAAATCTTTAACCCACTGAGCAAGGCCAGGGATCAAACCTGCCACCTCATGGTTCCTAGTCAGATTCATTTCCTCTACACCATGACGGGAACTCCCAGATACTCTTTTAATCGATATCTGCATTTATATATCTCATGTGAGTTAATCCTGACATGAGCCCTATAAAGTAGATAGGAATATTATCTCCATTTAACATATGTAGGAATTGAAACTTAGAGGTTATACAGCTAATGATTGGTGGAGCCAGAGTTTGAACCCAGGGAGACTGGCTCCAAATGTTGTTAATCTTTGCACTAATCAGCCCTGTATTTGATGGAGGTTTTCAATTGGAGTAGATTCAACCAGAAGTTATAAGAGATAAGCATCCTGATGAAGCCTGGAGCAGCAGTTTTGTTTACAACAAGCTTTGTTAAACAACAAGCATTTCACAGATATTTTCTCCACTGATGAGGATCCATATTCCATTAACACACGGAATTGAAAATATGCCCCTTAAACTTACCCTTTGGTGAAGAACTCATTTATGATGAACAGGTTCATTTACTCGTGGTGCCAAAGCAATCTAACTATGCAGTGGGCTCCACAAGAGCAGGAATAAATTGTGAGGGGCATTTTCTCAGAGTGATATGTAAGCACAATTAGAATTCCCATCTTCCTGCATTTATTCCCAGATAAAGAACCGCAGTCCTCATTATTTTACCAAAAACTGCCCTAGAGGTTGCCCGTTTCCTCCTTTCCTTGCTAAGGAATAACTTGAATGTAACTGGCAAAGTCTGGAAGGTACATCACGTCTTCCCTTCTTTAAGCCCTGGAAAATACAGCATAACATAAGACTGGCTCTGGGAAAGCCTAAATGTCCACAGGATAAATACTTGGGGTGGGTGCTCAGCTTTCCTGGGCCACTACACTTGAGTAGCAGTGCTCTGAGGGGAACACTCCTCTCTCACACCTAGCATCACCCTTAAACCCAGGTAAGAAGGGCCACTGCCTTGAGCTCCATGCTATACAGGTCTCCTAATACCATAAACACTGGGACACAAAGACATTTTTTTCTTCGGGGTCTTGAGAGTTTTTAAAAGGTTAGTAGCTGGTTGAACATTGGGGGTGGGGACACATAAGCCAAACTGGGATCCCCAGATCAGAGAACAAAGGCACATGGGGTCGGGGGGGGGGTCGGGGGCAGGGGCAGTGAAGGAGAAAATGACAACTCTTGCCATAGGAAACCAGAGACAATGGTTAATTTTGTTTTAAAGTGCCCTCCCCAAATCACCCTAAATGAAAGGGTTTGGCAGATAAGTTTTTCCAGGTATCTGCATTTCATCCCTGGACACCGCTTGAATGATGTAGTTTTGGAAGACATGCAGAATTGCCTAGAAACCCCAAGTCAGAGCAGTAAGCTGTAAAGGTGGGGAACTTACTATCCTTGGCTTCTTGGATGACTTGACAGGTCCACCCCATCCCAACTTCAGGTGGGTCCAGTCTCCACCCAGAAGTCCTGAGCCCAGGGCCCAGCTAACCCACCCCACCCCACCCTGCCCTTCCTCAACGGGGTATCTCACAGGTAGTAGGGCCAGCCTGGGAGGGAGCCTGAGCCCATCAGCCTCCCAGTCTATTTCAAGGGAGTAGGCTTCAGGGTCTGGAAGTGTGAAAGGATTTTAATCTAAAACAAAACCAGAGGATATGAAATAGAGAATCTCACATGTGTGTACTCAGGAAAATGAAACTGAGAGATTGGTTTCTCATAAATGCCTAATTTACAGAACTCTGAGTCTTACCTCCTGACCAAGGAACCTCTCTCCCCATCAAGCCAGTGAACCTACTGCTTGGACTCTGGCTGGACTTCCCTCTCTTTGCACTCCTTGCCCATAAATGCAGCCCACCCAGTACCCTCAACAGACTCACCTGGAGCTTGCTACAGTCTTCATTTCCTGAACTGCCATTTCTCTGCTGTTCTAGAATATACTCAGTTTCTGGTCATTTGAGCTTGCCTCAGTTTATTTTTTTTTTAGGCTGACAGGTAGAGACCAGGCCAAGGCATACCTTGTTTTTGGCCTTTGTAACGTTTAGATATGTGGCACATGGTCCTCCATTTGTACCCTTGCTGTGGGCCCCAAAAGTGTTAGGGGTGAGTCTGCTCCTATATCTCTCATGGCCTCAAGATATAAATGCCCCTGTCAAAATGTCCAGTTTATCCCCCGAGAGCAGGTTTTTCTGAACACTCTAGTCTCGTCCAATGGGAATGTAGCTCTTCCGATCCCCTATTGTGATAGCTGCCTGGTGAGGCAGGGCTGTGGAAGGTGCTTTCCACTGTAACGGATTCTCTCTCTGACTAGTTTAAATGCTGTGGCAAGTTAATCAAGTATCTGGTAGAAAAGGGCTAGAGAGTGATGCTCCCATCATTCTTTTGGAAGATTTTTAACCTACATCTATTTCTCAGGGGTAGAAGCTATTCCAGAGAATCTTCCTGATACTCTTGCATTTTTTGCTTTATCCCATAGATATATATTCTCTTTTACCCTATCCAAAGTCCAAAAAAGGAATATGGTTGGAGGACCTGGTTAGGATAAATTATAGGTTGGGGGGGGGGATGATAGGAAAGTAAATTACTCAAATTTGTCCTCCCAGTTTCCTGCCCACTGCCCACTGTCACCACCCACCCTATGGCTGGTGAGATCCTTTTTAACTCTAGAGGTTGTCTAAGGAAGAGTCTCTCTACTTAGAAGTCCCAAGTTCTTCTAGAGACCTGCTTTCAGAAGTGTGGTTATAAGCTGAGAATTAAGCTTTCTTCCACTACCACATGGTAGTGCTTCTATCCTTCACATGTAGGTCTATGTCCTCCATGACATTCAAATTACGTGGTGGGCCCAGTACTAGATGGGAGACAGTACAACTAAACTGGAGACCCCTTGAACCAGAGCAGGATGCCATTTATTTACCAGCTCATGTCAACAGGTGGGCTAAATTGAGAAGTCCTTCAGAATCTTCAAAAGACAAAGACAGGTTAGGGATTTAGCAGCTATTACTTACCTGTATTTCAAAGGCTAATCTGAGGCCATACCCCTGTGACAGAGAAACAAGATGCCACACAAAATAGGACCTCTTGGAATGGATAAAATCACTTAGCTACCTAAGAAATCACTGCGTAATCAAGAGGTAACTCACGAAGAAGAAACAAGGCAGAGATATCAACCTCTAGAATAGGCATTGTCATTTACACAGAAAATTTCCCAGACAAGGGCCAGGCAACTGTTCTGAGATCATACAAGGGCTATATTCAGAGTACTGTATTAGGAACTATTGGGAGAAACACACATTTTTTTTCTTTCCTTTTTAAATTTGTAATAGCCCCTAGCCATGTGAACCAAGTTAGAGAGCTTACATGGAAAATTATGTAATAAAGACTAGGTACATACGTGTTATACAATAAAAGGAATAAAAGCCTGCTGTTGGAGTTCCCTGGAGGCTCAGTGGGTTAAGGATCCAGTGCTGTCAATGCTGTGGCTTGGGTCACTGCCATGGCTTGGGTTTGATCCCTGGCCCTGTAACTTCTTCATGTTGTGAGTGTGGCCACAAAAAGTGTATAGGAGTTCCTATCGTGGCTCAGTGGTAACAAACCCAACTAGTATCCATAAGGACACGGGTTTGATCCCTGGCTTCAATCAGTGGGTAAGGCTCTGGCATTGCCATGAGCTGTGGTATAGGTCACAGATCTGACCCGGATCCCACATTGCTGTGGCTCTGGCATAGACTGGCAGCTACAACTCCCATTTGATCCCTAGCTTGGGAACTTCCATGTGCCGCAGGTGCAGCTCTAAAAGCCAAAAATAAATGTCTGCAAGCTTATTTTTGTATATGAGTAAACTAATCATAAAATGTAAGGTCAAAGTGTTTCTAAGAGCTATGCCTCTCCTTCTTCTCCCAGGCATATTTTAAGGCCCATATGTGGAAAAAAAAAAAAAAGAGCCCGTTCCCCTTTGCTTTGCCTGCTCCCCAGTCTCCTCGAGAGCATGCTTCCAGACCTAGATGAGTACAGAGCCAAGCATACCCACTGGCCTGCCTGCATCTCTTCCTGTATCTCGCTCAATGTACCCTTTCTTTCCCCACTTCCGACCACTCCAGATTTCTCCCTATAAAGTGGCTGCCTCATTCATCCCTTTCGTGGAGCCTTTTTCTTACCTCACTAATCATGGTATCCAGTGGTCTCTATTTCTTATCCTAATGATGTGGTGATTTTATGCTATTACTTAACGTATATTAGACTACCCTAATCTTTTGAGGCACAAATGCACCCCAAAATCACAGGTTAATTATCCCTAAAGCAAAAGCTATGGCTGGATTTCTTAAAGATGTTCACTGCAAACATGGTTTCTATTAAGTCCAGTCTACCATCCTCTAGGCCCCAAATGAGTGGGACTCTGTACTTGCAATAAAATCCTTCAACATGTTAGGTGATATTAATACTCACTGGCAGCCTTAAATAAACTTCTTCACTAAAATGCAAAGACATTTATCCTAAGAGTTAGTAGCAGATACCAGTATTCTATATTTAGAAAATTTATCTTCAGTTTGTTGAAAAAGATGGTCTGATGCTCTGGTCATACTTCACACTAGACTGGCTAGACTGGCTTTGTGAATATTTAGAAGCAAATCCCCTCTGGGAAAATAAAGATAAAAAAAACACATTCAAGATCATTACTTTGAAACAGCAAGACTCTTGTTTATTTCAGATGATAGAAACTTTTTGGTCTCAAAAAGAAAATGCTCCTGTTCAACCAAGAGTTCACTCCCCTCCCCCACTTAAAAAAATACGATAACCTCATCATTTGCTTGATTATTTCCCATGAGGTTTGGAGATTTTGTTTTTAAAAATAAACACAAATTCAAATTAATTTTCATTAGGGAACCTCGTGAGAATCCTTGGGATGACTGGAAACAGCCCAGAGTTTTATAAAGCAGAGTACAGAGGCCTGGAGGTAGGAGACCTCGGATCTAGCTCCAAGACTTCAAAAAGTCACCTTAGCTCTCTGTGCCTACATTTCCTAAACTGCAAAATGAATGTGTTCAATATGATGGTCCCTTCCAGTTCCAACAGGCTATGAGTCCCAGTGCTGCAAATAACAAGATAGGAAATTCAATTCAAGAACTATTGATTGAGTCCTGAGCCATTGTACCATACTCACTGCTAGATATGGTGGGAGGGGCGAGAAGATGTTTTTCCTGCCCAAGTAGTAGGGGTGATAAGATAACATGCTGACTCTGGAAGGCAGAATGCGATAAGGATCTAAGACTGAGTCAACTGCCCTGCATTCTCAGATTTCCAGGCTAGTGACCATCACTGACTATTTCTTTGCTGACTGAGAATCTTGCAAGTCTCAACATCAGTGAGCTTTGCTTAGCCTTGGAGACACATATGAAGGGGAGATAGAGATGATATGTTCCAAGGCCAGGACACAGCCTGGAAGTTTATAATTCAGCTCTATCCTTGGAGTACAGAACAACAAATGTCCCACTAATAGAAATTTCTGGTGGATCAAAGCTTTGCCACATATATGCATATAAAATATCACAACAGTTCTTATATGTAAAATGCCTGGGGAAATTCCTATTAATTAAGAATTTCTGGCCATTGGATTCTGATTAGCTGAGGTCTGTTTGTTCATCACAAGCATATCATAACTTCCTCATTATAGCCATATCTACTGCTATACTCCTGCTCACATGCCCTTTGCACATAGGAATATATAATACACTGTGGCAAAGATGTATTAAGTCAAAAGACTTTCTCTCAGTTCCTGTCGTGGCTCAGTGGTTAACGAATCCGACTAGGAACCATGAGATTGTGGGTCCGATCCCTGGCCTTGCTCAGTGGGTTAAGGATCTGGCGTTGCCATGAGTTGTGGTGTAGGTTGCCAATGCGGCTTGGATCCCGTGTTGCTGTGGCTCTGGCATACACCGGTGGCTACAGCTCTGATTGGACCCCTAGCCTGGGAATCTCCATATGTCACGGGAGTGGCCCTAGAAAAGGCAAAAAGACAAAAAAAAAAAAAAAAAAAAGACTTTCTCTCCCATCCATTGCCATCAACATTTTAGGATAAAAGCTGGTACTTTATTCTAAAATTATAAAATATTAACCAATTCAAGTAGAAAAATAAAATACAAATACCCTCCTTCATTTTTTTTTTGTTTTTTTGTTTTTTTTTTTTTTGGTTCATTTGTTTCTTTACCCTTCTTTGAGTTAATCTCATCACTTAAACCATGTGAGACCTCAGATCTGTTCTTTAAAAAAAAACAGAAAGAAAGGAAATATTAACCACATATAACTATTTTATCCCTCCACAGGCAATGAATATGTTTTTAGTTGGCATGGGAGAAAAACACCCAGACACCTGTTCCTTTGTATGGCTTACACTATGAGCCTTTGCAGGCACTGAGAGATTAACAAAGTCCTATGGAGTAGAATTACTGGCTTGTAAACATTAATGAATTTTTCAGAATCATCATTCAGCTTTATTAGGAAAATTTCCTGGATTAAAAGCAACAAAAATATAGCAATTAGAAGGTTCATCCCATAGCTGTATGATTACTGGAGTCTTGTCCTAAATGCTGACATATGCCATAACAAACAGTTCCATAAGGGCTGCAAGAACCACATTTTACAACAGCAACACTTACTGTTCAAGCTCATATTGCCACAGGACCCTTATTTTTAAAATAACTTAGACCTCTAGACTCCCTTACAGAGAGACACCAAGCAAAGGCAAAGTGCAGTGACAAAAAATGCAACAAAATGTGAAGATTCGAGTTCTTACTGCACTAACACTGAAGGGCAAAGGCCATTGATCCATGCCAAGGCCTGGACTTTGATGAGACTAAGTGTGGGAAAGAGCCCTCAATCAGCTTGATACCATTGTTACTAACCACCCACCTGGCCCTTTCAGTCAAATTAATCCCACCCTGGTAGGGGCAGCTTGCCTTCTGTCCATATTTGACAGAGTCAAACTGGCTCTGCCCGAAGGTTATAACAAATTAACAGGTAAGGTGCACCATTCAATGGACCAGGGCTTAGGGAGATGGGTGACAATTAGTGTCACGTCACTAGAGATAGAGCTAAAGTGGAAGAGATTAGTAGCCAGACACCACACTTTCTCTGCAACCTTTTAAAACATATATGTGTATATATATATATATAAACTACCAAGCAGCCTCCCTGATATACATGTACCACCAACAGCCTACTCTGAAAAAGAACAGAAATTGACAAATACCCTCTAAAGTCATGGAGCACTAGGCCAAAGACCAGAAAGCTGGCTGAGTTCTATCTCAAGATTACTGCATGACCTTGCACAGCCATCTCACCTTTCAGCATCTGAGCCATAAAATATAAAAATCCTTCCCTGCCTTACCAGAATGATGTTAAGACAAATCAGACAATTTCTCTAAGGTATTCTAAGACTCCTCAGAGAGGGCAAGTTCACAAATATCAAGCGTTATAATTAGAGTGGCTGCACCTCATTTCTTAAAATGAAATGAATAAAGGAACATGTGGTCACCGCTCCTGAGAACTCTAAGAGCATTTAAGCTCCTTCTATAATCCTCTAGGCAGGTTTCAAGAGAGGGAGACTGAGAAGGGTTTGGTGGCTAGGACGTGCTCCCTTGCTGTTTGGAGTCTTCATCTTTGTCTGTGATGATGTGCTGTTACTTAACTCTGACCATCTTAAAGGTTTGGATTTGAGTGCTACCAAGACAGTGGCAAGGGCTTTGCATATGGTTTGAGGGGCCAAAGAGGACTGTCCCACCCTAGTGGGGTTAACTGGTCATAAACAAGGGCACTTTATTCCAACTTAGGTGGTTTGGTTTAAATTGTTTTCATGCCTTTAATTGTCCCAACAGTAGAAAATTTGGCACCAGCTATAACTGGATGATTCTTGAGGATGGGGGCAGGAAGGGTGCAATGTCTTTCTGAGTTCAGCATTGGCAGAAAATGGGCCCACCAATCTTAAGAATGGGGATGCATAAAAGGGAAAACTGGATGAACCAACTGAAACAATGTTACCTAAAAGACAGACAGACAGACAGACACACACACACACACACACACACACACACACAGTTGCAGAGGTAAATAACAGGGAAAATCCAAATGGAGTGAAATCTCAATAATACTGCATCTTAGATTAAGAAATGAGGCTCCAGCACCTGTGAAGCAATGGTCCCAGTCAAAGCAGGCACTATAGGAAGCTTCTTAATGGCCATTGTTAAGTGCCTTTCCATCATTACTATCTCTTCAACAGCTCTAAGAGCCCTTTTCACTTCTCTTGACCTATTTCAAACTACCACCTGTGCTTAACTTGAGAACCTCCTACTCGATAAATTGCTTCTCCTCCCTCTTCCCTGGCCAATATAAAATCAATTGTTGCTTGACAGACTGCTTTGTTGAAGTTTTCTCAAAGGCACAAAGGAAAGAAACACACCTTATTTGTACACACATTAACTTAATTTCAGTCTCACCCACTCAAGCACAGCACAATCCTTCAAACTCTGACCCTAGCCCCTTCACTATTTGGTGTCCATGGCAACCACCACCAAGCCCCTGAGAGAGAGTTGCAAGGAGTGGCAGGAAAGTGCATCTCCCAACAGAGCCATTAGGTCTTCTGCATTTGCTACACTGATAACAGGTGGCAGCAGACCCAATCCTCAGGCATTTGCTTTCATTGGGGAGGGGCAGAGTGTTCATGTCTCCTTCCCAGAGGAGTTATGAGCTACTTCTCACATACATCCTGTTGAAGATAAAGCACTAATTGCAAAATATTGAAACTAAGTAGGATGGAAGGTTTTGCCCAAGAAACTAAGTAGAAGGGGAGTATTCTGCCTCAGTGACTCTATCCATTGCAGCCTCTACTCATAATGCCAGTGAATTGTACCCCCTAAAAAATCCATATGAAATCCTAGCTACTTTCTTTCATGGTCCTTACTGCTCAGTGACCTACAACTTGTTCTCTTCATTGAACTCATGTCAAGAATGCATGCATGATTATCTCGCCATCAAACTATGGTTTTTTTTTTTTTTCAAAGAAAAAGAGCAATGTTAATAGTGGTCCAGGTACTGGAGGATTTATGCACCAAGAAAAAATGGTATGGTTTCTCCAAATACAGAGAAAGCTGTTCAGTCTACAGATTGTTTTCGTGAGTTCCATATTATTGGCTTTGCTCAGAAAGCTTAGCTGAAAGTTGTCAGATGGAGATGAATTTCCCTTTACTGTACTCCAGATGAAGATGGGGATAGATTTGTTTGCAATCTCATTGCAACTGAACCCAACACGTCTAACAAAGACCTTTTTTTTTGCATAAAGAGGACCAGTTCAGACTCGGTTTTTTGTGAAAACTGGAAAGGATGGATCTGTTGTTACTCAAGGGGGGTCCTCTTCATAGAATCTACATAAATAGGAATAATATTTGAAGTGGGAGAAACAAATGATTTTATTTTCTTAACTACACACAAAAAAGGAAACAGAAGGCTCTTTTGCACAATCCTTTCCAGTAGAACTGCTGAAATGTGAAGAGATGGTTTCAAGTTGTCCTTGAAAGCAAGACATTCCTATTCACACTGCTTGTGTCTGTTGTCCTGGATAAGAACTAGTAATAAGTTTAAGGAAAAAGTGAAAAAACAAGTAATTCATGCTTCCAGCCCTCAAGGAGCTCGTTGGTTAGTAGGGAAGCAATCAAGTAAACAGATGATCGCAGTCAAGTGTGATCAGTGCAGTTACAGAGGGGAACATAGATCCTAATGGGAATGCACAAGAAAATGCCCAACTCAGCCTGACTCAGATCAGAGAGTCTTTCTTCTGATGGTTTGTTGAACTGAGTCTTCAAGGATCAATAGTTCATCTGGTTTTATGGAAGGGGTTGGAAATTTATATATGCCTAGTTTGACCAGCCCCACTTACTTGTCATAGTGAATGCTAATAAGGAGTGCCAGTTAGGAAACTGAGAATAACTCAGATATCACAAAGCAAAATGGTGGAAACTTGATACCAATTGGCTACATTGGCCAGAACATGACTCTACCTTTCATCATGACTCTGTGATCCTCAAGGAAATTAATTTTTCCACTAGGAAATATATAACATGATATCTGAAATGAGAAGCTTTTAACTACCCCATCATTTTACAATGAAGAAACTGAGGCACTGAGAGGACTGAAACATAGTGGCCACACAAGTAGTAAGGATTCCAGTGTAAACCTTTTGGTGACACACCATCCAAGACTATGGCAACACATGGACAAAACAGATATCTACATATGGGCTTCCCTGTAAAAGTCACCTGCCTTCTCACCCCATCTCAGTTCCACCAACCCCCAACTGCCTGGAATTAGTGTTTAGGTTAAGAGTCTATTCTTAAGAAAATAAACTACACCAGAAAGATAACATCTGAAGTTAATACAGCTTCTCATCCTTCTTCCTCATATTTGGAGTCCTCTCCTTTCTCACTCTCCACAAATATTGATTGAGTACCTGCCTAGAGGGCACTGTGCTGAGTGATGTACACACTAATGAGTTTAAATGGGGGCCCTCTCCTCAAGGACTTATAGTCTAATAGGGATGGTAGGACATGCCTAATTTGTGTAAATGATGAGTAGTCAGAAGATGAGAGGTAGAAACCAGCTAGGAATTCACAAGAGTGATCACTAGATATCTCAACTAGAATACAGGCTTCTTGGAGGCTTTGTGTTTTGTTTACTGCCATACTCCCAGGCCCTAAAACAGTTTGGAACCAGTAAGTGCTCAGTAAGTATTTGTTGAATTAAATAAATAGCTTCTTAACATTTTTCGGTGCAGGGGTAGGGGGAAGTCCTGATGTTTGTCACTTAGCGAATAATTTGCTGCCCTAGGTGCACCGCACATTGTGGCTTTTACCCATGGTGCATAGCCCAAACTCCCCAGGGAGGCTTGGAGTGATGGCTGCTCAGCCTATGGCTTAAACCTTTGCAAAATCCTCACAAAAGCTGTGTCCTCTGCTGCTCCCTACCGTGGATGGGTGTTCCAGTAATGACGGGTAATGAGGAGCCAAGGCTTTTTGTTTATTTGTTCATTATGATCTCAAGCTCTTTTCAGCAAAAGGCACAGCCCTTCGATAGCAATGCAATTCTAGGAGACACAACTCCATTATTTGCTTGGCTCATCTAACAAGACAGAACGCAGATTCTGATTTAAAAGCAAACTCCTTTAATGAGTTTTGGTTAGGCTTGAAGGATAAACAGTTGTGATTACTGTCAGTAGGTATAGGTTAAAAATCTGTCTTAGATGCTTACATTCCATTAAGGGGGACTCAAATAGGCATCACAATACAATTCTCTTTAAAAAGTGGAATCAGGAAAGAAAAGTAGCTTCAAAAGCAGTGATATGTGCATCCCAAATGGTCAAGTTCTTGGTCTTCCAAGGCTTTTGTACTGGGTTATGGGTTTTTTCACTTATTTTTATCATGGTACAAATTCTTATTATGTTTGGCTTCCAGAGCTCGGGAAGATTGGGGTAATTAGAATGTATCAGAACAGTGAAAGAAACCCAAGCATTCACATTAAAAAAAATAAGTGGAAATAAAGCCATCCCGCTCTCACTGTGGCTTACAGTAACCTCGTGGTACCACAGTGCTGTGCCAGCATGTAATCTCAAGTCAAAGATTTATATTAACATGAACGGAGAAGGATCCGGTTTTGTAATAAAAAATGCTAAATGTGTGTGCTCTCTGATGCCTTCCCAAGGCCCACAAAGCCGAAATCATTTTCAGCTCTGCAGGCGCACCTCCTAAGAAATTAGAACATCAGGTACACCACGCAGATACGGTGCCGAACATACTGCCCGCTGTGATCCTTTCACCTTTCAAGGGCTCTATGTAGTTCAGAAGGTACCCAGTTTATGGCAGAGTAGAAGGTTTTAAAAAATAAAGAGGCACACACCTAGAGTAGCCCTATACTGTAAAATCAAGTCTTTCATTAGGAAATTTTCCTGGATTAAAGTTAAAATAAAAGCTGCCTTGTAGCCCTTTACATATTTTTTTTTCAAAGCTTTTTTTTTTTTTTTTTTTTTTTTGCAAAGTAACTCCCTCAATCCTTTGAGGTTGGTAGGGTAATAGTGTTTTCTCAGTGACATAGATGAGAAACAGACCTGAGAAGTTTAAATAATTTGCCTGAGATCACATGGTTAAGTGTGCTGAATCCCAGTTCTTATTTCCAAAAAGAGCTACACCCACTTTAGAAGGATGCATCTGGAAAGCAGCAATGGAAGTCTTGTTAGACCACATTAACTGTGCCCTGCCCCAATCAGCTCCCCTGTTTTTGAAAGATATGGCTAATAACCTTTACTTTGGGCTTGTGCATTTCTCTTTCCCCCTTCCTCACTGTTTCCTGAAAGAACAATTAAGATCCATCTGGGACTCATTATAGCGATTCTGGAATTTGAACTTGCAGCCATTACCCAATTGAGGTCACTTATTTTAAATTAACTTGCCTGGTCAGAACACAGGTTTGGTTATCTTCAGAGCCCAGTGCAGAGAGGCACCGGCTCACTCAGACTTTTAATTAACTAGCTAAATAACCTGCACTGTGACAAACTGCCTATGATTTGATGGAGTCATTCATTTGTATTCAGACAAGGATCAAAATTCATCTTCAGGGACTGAGTCCTAGAAACCTTCGCACAGGCTCTTGTTCAAGACTGTGAGCCTCTTCCCTTTGGTTCCCTCTAATTATTTTTCCAGTGCTTTTGTTCTGATTATCCAACATTCATCACAAGTGCAGCTTGTGATTAAACAATGACAACTCATGTCATATGCTGATAGGGAATCGAAAATTGGAGTCATAATCATATGAACCAAGCCCAAGGCTTTGAGAAGTAATTAGGGGAAACCAAAGGGAAATTCCCAGGATGCCCCACAATAAAGGAGAATTTCCAAAGATTCAGGCTGTAACTGCTTCTTACTTAGGTAATAATGTATAATAATGGTAGGTTCTCAGTCTTTGTTGAATTGAATTCATGGTGGGAGCTGATCATTCCACAGAAATAATGATAGTTCTTATAATTGGTAATTATTATCATAGCTGCTAACACTTAGTGACTGGGCTTGGAGTCAGACACATCTGATTTTGAGTCCAGGCGCCATCATTGTAAGGCCTTGGGCAAGTTATCCAGCTTCTCTGTGCTTCATTTTCATAATATGGAAGATGAAGTTTACAACAGCATCTCATTTGCAAGGTTGTGGTGGATTCGGTGAAATAAAGCACATAAAAAATTACTCTACACAATGCCTTATACACAGTAAGTGCTCATTAAATGTTAGCTTATGTTTGTTGTCTGTTCTTCCTACCTGGGATCTTCTTTCCCATCTCGGCCAAAAACAGTTCCCCTGAATCATTCAAAATCTAGTCTAAAAGACATCTTCCTCTCCAGGGGGAAAGCCTTCCTTGCATCTGAACTTGTTCGATGCCCATCGCCTCAGTACACTTTTCTAGATTTTATATTATTTTAAATGGCCCTTTCATCTACTGCTTCATAAACAGCGTGGACTCCTCTCTAGGATGCATGTAAGCCTTCCATGTCAGTAACATTTATTAAGCAGCACCGTGGTGCCATACATTGGGGCTGTGCACTGTGGGGTACAACGATGAGTAGAGAGGTAGGGGTGGCAGAAAGGGAAATGCTTCTGGTTGAATCCCCTTTTGGCTCAGGCACTCTGCTAGAAATTCTGCATTTAGTCCTCACAATAACCTTAAGAAGGAGATGCCACTTTTTTTTTTTCTGGGGCCGCTCCCGCGGCATATGGAGGTTCCCAGGCTAGGGGTCTAATCAGAGCTGTAGCCGCCGGCCTACACCACAGCTCACAGCAACGCCGGATCCTTAACTCACTGAGCAAGGCCAGGGACTGAACCTGCAACTTCATGGTTCCTAGTCAGATTCATTAACCACTGAGCCACGACGGGAACTCCTGGAGGTGCCATTCTGATCCCTGCTTTACAGATGTGGAAAGTGAGGTTCAGTGAGGGAAAATGATGTGTCCAAGGTCACTCAGCAACAAAGAGAAAGAACTGGTGTTCTAGGTTGTTCTGACTCCAGAGTTCACTCCCGCCACCATTGTGCTTCACTGCCCACCTCTTTTCTTATCAAATGCAATGATGCATATCAAAGCAATATGTAAACTATAAAGTGCAATATATGTGACATAAGGTCACTGCAGTTACAGCAGATGCTGTTGATGCCCTACCCGTATTTGGCACTAGCCTTTTCCGTGCATGCCAATGGCTATTCTGCACTTGACTTTCTGTCAGCCTGAGAGTGAGACCAGTCAGAAGTGTCAGGGGAGGAATTAATCCTCCTGACAGAAGCTACCAGCCAACGGTCAAGGAGAATTGAAAGACACAGACATCAGCTTCCTAGCCCTTCAGGTGGGTGTGTGGCAGCCACTCCCAGCAGCGCTCTGAGCTACCCTGCTCCTCTCTGCCCCTGTGCAGACTTCTCTCCCTTTGCCATCTCATGTCCTCACTCTCCTACCAGTGCATCTTGGAATCAACTCCCAATTAGACGACTGACCTGCAAATCTCTGCCTCAGGGTCTGCCTCTGGTGCAGTCCTGGCTAAAATAAGAGTCTTTCAGAAATTCCTCCTTTGGCGCCTTTCCCAGGAGTCAGGGTGAGTGTCCTCAGGCTGGCCTCTGCCTGCCCAGGGCTTCTCACAGGAGTTCCCCAAGGGAGCACCCCACAAGCTTAATGTCTCCCTTCCTGCCCCCTTTTGTGAATATCCATCATTGATGGTCCTGCTTTTTAGCTTTTCAAAGGGCCTTTATCATCACATGGAGAAGTAGTTCTTCCAGTCCCGTGTGCATCAGAAGCATCTGAGTGTTAAAATGTAGATCCCCTGCCTCTAACCCAGACTGTGAACAAGACTCTCCAGAGAGGTGCCCAGGTGCTTGCATCTTCAGAGATCCTCCAGGTGATCCACACAGCAGCCACTTGGACAAAGACTGTCCTAAGACCTTCCCAAGGAAGGCCTCCAAGGAATGTGGATTGTGTTCCCTGGTGTTCTCTCTACCACCAAATCCTCTGTGGATTCAGGTGAGAAAGCCCAGAATAGGTAGGTGTTCCTGCTCCTGAAGTGAAGCATAGATAAGCCAAGTCCAGTTGTTACTATCAGAGTGGGGTGGCCCGAGGCCTGAGCAGTGGTGCACAAGGCAGAGGAGAGATCCATCTTACTGACCTTGCAAATTTCCACTCTTGCCTCTCTTGACACCACCCCAACCCCCATTCTCTCCTGTGCTAGAAACACCAGAACAACGACACATGAAAAATGAGGTTATGTCTTGTTCACTCCTTTGTCTCTGGGTAGAACCATCCTCTGCCTTCACCACCCTACACACATCTTCTTCCTAACCACAGGTTCTGTGTGGTTTGAGTTCCTGATTCTGATCAATAATGGAGGCATGAGAGGAGAGGGTGGTAGAGGGTGGCAAAGTGTGTTACTTTGTGTTGGTTTACCCCCAGTTCTGCTTACACCCCTGAACTCTAAATACAAACCTCAGCTCCTTCCCTGTACCTCCAACCCAGTGCTATCCTAACCCATGGCCTCAACACCCCTCTGCACCCAGCTCTGGTGCCTCTCCAAGTCCCTCACCTCATAGTAGCAGGAAACTACTCCTCTACATTTTAAAAGTGAGGACATAAAATCAGGGAAGGCTTCGTGGAGGAGGCTGCATATAAACTGGGCCTTGAAGAACAGATGTGACTGCTGTAGGGGAGGATAGAGGGAGGGAGCATTGCAATAGGAATAAGGAAGGGAAAACATAAGTAATATCAGTAGGATGAGCATCAGGCACTGTGTTCAGAGCTGTAGATACATCATTTAATGTATTTATTCCTTATTGCAGTTCTATGAAGTAGGTACCAATGATAGACCAATTTTACATTTTAATTTTACAGATTAAACTCTACTGATACACACAGAGTTTAACTGCCCAAAGTTACGTAGCTATTAAAGGGAAAAGTAGGGACCCAAACCCAGGCAGTCCAGCCTATACTCTTGACCACCTGACTTTGCTGCCTCTGAACTATTATGTTCACTCTTCTACAGATAGAAAACTGAAACTGAGAGGTTAAGTAGCTTCATTAAGATTACATAGCTTGTCACTGGCAAAGCTGGGATGCATTGCTTTTAGCAGATCATCTTCTATTTACAATATTACCATTTATCCCCTTCTTAGTTTTTGCAATGAATCATTTCAGTCACAATTTCTTATGGAGCCAACCCTGGCTTACCATCACAACAAATGTCCGTAGTTACTCCAAATAAAAATCTTTCCTCTAGAGTGTAAGCACTGTAAAACAGCAAGGTTCTCCTGAAATCAAGAGAAATAGCCCTCTGAAATACATCTCTGTTTTCAAAATAGCATTCTTTTTAAGCTACCTGTTTGTCAGGCTCCCACTTATAAAAACCACAGGAAAAAACATTCTTTAAGTCTTTAGTTGGAGACAAAGTACTTCTGTCTCTAGAAAGTTATGAGTTAATCATTCTCTCCTCAGTTCTCCGTCTATATTTCTGTTCTCACATTTCTGCTGGGTTATGGTTGTCTGTGAACTTAGCAGTCTTTCATACTCTAGAGCAAAATTCTCCAGGCCAGGGACCAGGTTTTGGTGACCTCTGTGTCCCCAGTGTCTGGCTCCAGGATTGGTACAGAGCAGGCACTCAATAAATGTTCATTGAAAGAAGAGATGAATGAAATGTGGTTAAGAGAAGCAACCTTTCCGCTCACTAGGATTTCCATCCGTATTCCTTCTGAGTCCAATGGTATGTATGCAGGTAAACTGGCTCTCAAAGTCAGGAGGAAAAGCCCTGTCTTGTAGTGTTGGTTGGTTTCTGTGGTGTAAATACTGCCACCATGGCTGACTTCAAGCTCCCAGTGGTTTACTGTGTCAGTGTGATCACAAAGCTGGATAAGCTAACAGATAAGAAAGATAACGGAAATTCAAAGAGCAAGAGTGAAAGACCAAACCAAACATTTATGAATTAGGAGAATTCTGTGTTTTACCTCCCAGAAACTAAGCCTCTATCATTTCTCATCCATTTGCCAATTGAGATAAAGTTAAATGATATGGCTCCCAGAAGAGGGAGAAACCTGCCAAGTGAGCTACTATCCTGAAAACCAAAAGCTCCAAAAACACATGGGTTACTGATATTTACTTCCATCTGAAAATAAAAACATGTTCAATTGCCTCCTTTAGCAATTAGAAAATTTCACAGATCATGGTGTCGAATGTTGGAAGCATTGCACAGACAGACAGAAAATGCATTCGGAGAGGCCTGATCAGGGAGTTCTAAGAACTCCTCATTCTACACACCCCTACACCATGTGTTTCTTCCTCTCCTCTCTTGACTTAAAGACCTAATACTCTAATACTCTACCCAACCATCCATGGGTCAATTTCACACATAGTTAAGTAACAAGGCTAATTCTAAATGCAGGATTTGAATCCAGAACCATCTGACTTCAAGGTTCATAGCTCTTTTTAGGTAAATCACCTTTAATAAATACCTATTTGTTCTAAGACTTCATGGTGACTCAGATCACATCTATAAAGAGTTTTAGACTCTTACAGGTTTCAGCTCTATAAGGTGTCATTTCAGGTGAGATGCTAGTGCTGCTGATCTGATAAATATCTAAAGATGGAAAAGTTTGACTCTGGGGGGCAATGAAGAAAGTCCTGCATTATCCCACCTATCCCCAAGCGGTTATGGCTGGAATAAAGCACGTTAGAGTGGCTACTCAGCCTCGTGCCAGATGTTGCCTTTCCTTTTTTTTTTTTTTTTTTTGGGAATCCAAGTAATGAGCCTTCTCTGTGCTACCCATACAGTCCTTCAAGTAGGTCTTAGGCAGATATTCAAGATTATAGCGCTTTGGGCCCAAACAATTTTATAAAATCTACAAAGAAAAAAGATTACAACTTGATATTTAGAATACAGTTGTAAATATTAAAAGTTGCTGTAAATGTGAACATGAAATCGTTGACAGTAAATTTCATGTAAGAATGTATGAAGAACACTGTTATTGAAAATGAATTATTTAAATCATCAGTAATTTGGGGAGATAGCCAATACAAAGTGCAAAGACTAAAACAGTCTTACCTATTGCTATGTTGTAGAGAAACTACTATCCTTTTTGCTATATTATTCTAGGCTGGACACTAGTTCAAATCACTCCTACCTTACCCTCCCTGAAAAAACATCTAGAATATTTCCAAATATACATAGAAGGCTGTGAAAGGTTTTCTAGATGAAGTATTCCAGGAAAAGACATGGTGTGTGGAAATGCATCATTTTACAGGAAGTTAGCTGATGGAAAAGTCCAGGTGTTTTAAGTATTTATTATTGGCACCATGACCAAGGACTGCAGCTGATCAAAGCTGCTGGGCTTCCTGGGTGGGGCATTGCATGTAAATTGCCCTAGGAAAGGCTTTGTAAGTTTCCAAATTTGTCATTTGCACACCGTCCAAGGCATTATTTGCTGCCTCCCAAACTCTGCCGATCATTTTGCTCCCTTACAAGACTCATGAGCCTTTGAAAGTAGATGGGAATATTCTTAAGATTTGAACCATGTGTCAAATTAACCTTATTTTATATGGACAGCAAGACATGATCTGTATTCTCTTCCCTTAGGATATGACTGTATTAAGACATTACCCACCACTCCTGATGGCACACCAGAGGATTTTCAGTGACATCTGGATGAATAGAGTTTATTTTCATATACTTATTTTCTCGTGTGGAGTTTCATGGATATTATTGCTTTGGACACCTCTAAATTTGAGTAAAGGAGTAGCCATAAAGATAAATATTAAGAAAATAATAGTATTGTGATTTGTGGATAGATCACAAATCATTAAGGAAGTTTGTGAGGAAATGAAATCGGAGAAATAATGTTTTAGGGTTAATAGAATGAGGTGTTCGCACCAAGATCAACATGCCCTGAAGTGCTTCCTTATTCCTCCAAGCAAGAATAATCTGTTGCTCTTTTAATTTACTTGTGGCCATTTATTGCCTCTTATTTGTATGTTCTCTTTGCCTCTACCATTGTTTAAATCTTCCATATGTTCCACTGAGGCACCGTGAATGCAATATTGAAGACTGGGAAGTGAAACTTCCCCAAGACATGTTCCTTAGTGAAATCCTTGTTCTCTAATCCTCACATCCTAGCATGTTATTTGATGTCTCATTCAATGGCCTTCTCTCTGCATAAGCTTCCCCTGTAGACAGTACATACACTGATAAGATTTCTCAGTTATACTCCCATTTTTCTTCTTTGCGAAAATCTTTGGCCTTTCTCCATCTGCTCCACCCCCACCCCACTGCCATTGGGCTGACTTTGGTACAGGTGATTGGTTCTTCTCTGCCTCACTAATCCAGTGCATTTATTCAAGTCAGATGACTGCAATATGAAGCAGTGTCATTCAGTTACAGGGGAGCATGTGTGTGCAGGATGAGATTATTAGAAAATAATGCAAAAGGAATTGACTTCTGATATATGTTTACTAAGACTAAAGCAATTTAGTAGCTCAGGGTTTTCATTCAAGAAAATGAATGGCTTTTATCATATCTGATGGAAGATTTCTTCTGGGAAGTATGGCATCATCAGAGGCTGATTTCTATAGCATGCCACCATTTAATTTCCAACACAGCTGAAATTAGAACAATAGCACTTTTTTGTAACTGAGGAGCAGGAAAGGGAGAGGGGTTAAAAAATATCGTCTCTTTGAAAACACACGCACAAATGTGGTCTAATAGCTTTTTCTTAAAAGCTTACCTTATACAGCAGGTAAATCTGGTGTGTTAAAATCAGAAACCTCCCTCATTTCTCTCCCCAGCCCACCAAACATTCTCAGGGTACTTAAATCAAAGGGAGTGTGGGAATAACATATACACACTACTGTATAAAATGGAAGATGAAGAAGAACTTACCATATAGCACAGGAAAATCTACTCAATAGTTCATAATAACCTATAGGGGGGGAAATGGATATATTTATATGTAGAACTGATTCACTTTGCTGTACACCTGAAACTAACACAACACTGTCAGGCAATTATACTCCAAAAAAATTTTTTTAAGAGAAACAGGTTAGGATGAATGGTAAGGCATGTTCTGTACTCAAAGCAAGATCAATCTTTATACAGAGATCCTTTTTTGGCGCCAATGTAGAAAATCCAAACATGTAGATACTTAGGTCTGCAAATAGCCTAATCTGCATACCAGATGGATCTAAGGGGGAAAAATCATAGACACTTTCCACACACGTATTTTCTTTTAATGTGAGCATAGAAAAACAGATGCTTTTGCTCCCCAAGGGTCTGTGGGCCTCTCTGGAGTAGTCTTGTGGAGCAATTTCACTTCAAATTTCTAAAATTATAAAAATGTCTAGATTAAACATTAAATTGGAAAAGAAAGGGCCTCTTCTGTAGAAAACCAACTGAAGATTTATTTTCTGAATTATTTTTAACTGCTCAGTGATACCCAGACCCTAATTTCACAGATAAGGGGATGGGAGAGTCAGTAAATGGAGGTCTCCCCTAAATGGATAGATTATGATTCGCTGACTTCTTTACCAAATAATTTAAGGCTCTGCTATATGCATGGTTCACTGAGTCAGTATAGAAGAGCTTTTTCTTCAGTGAATGAAACTGTTAGGTTTCAGTCAATGAGGATGGGGGCATTTGTTCTTTCAGGGTCTATTTGCGGGCATAACAATAAATCTCCTTAAAACAATGAATTGTATCTACATTTCACACATGTTCCATTATCACATTTGTCATATCTGCTGTCGTATCAAGCCACCCATCATCTCCAACAAATCTTACAAAGGCACCATGAATACAGAACATGGATTCAAGAACTTGGTATTTCCTCTTAAAATTTCACAGGAGACTGGGAAACAGCTTTTATACTTGAAGTTCTAAAACTAATTCAGAAAGAGCTATTATAATTACTGTAAAAGCAAAGTTGAATATTCTCTTGGTTACCAGAGTCATTAAATAACGGAGGGTACAATTTATGCCTTGTTCATCTGTAACAGATGGAAAGAATAAAGATTTAAGACTAACTGAACAAGAACGGCTCCCATTAACTAGCTCCTTTGTGCACCATATTACACACAACCTTCCCATCCCACCCTTACTCCCACAAGCCCTGCACTAAAAATTTTAAAAAAGGCAAGACCAAGAGCAAAACATGACACGTTTTGCAGTGAGGCCTCATTTAGCTCCCATCAGTAGGATCATTACTGGCCTACGTAAGTAAGATTTCAAGATAACTCAAGTATACTCTTAAGTATTGGAAAATTTTTTTTGTTTTGTTTTTTTTGTTTTTTTTGTCTTTTTGCTATTTCTTGGGCCGCTCCTGCGGCATATGGAGGTTCCCAGGCTAGGGGTCTAATCGGAGCTGTAGTCTCCGGCCTATGCCAGAGCCACAGCAACGCGGGATCTGAGCCACATCTGCAACCTACAGCACAGCTCACGGCAATGCCAGATCATTAACCCACTGAGCTAGGGCAGGGACCGAACCCGCAACCTCATGGTTCCTAGTCGGATTCGTTAACCACTGCACCATGACGGGAACTCCAAGTATTGGAAATTTAAGCCTTTCTGATGGAAACCTTCCCTCAATGTATCATAATTTTCCTAGGTTTTTCAGCAGGAATTACTCAACACAGTAAGCCATACCCTGATGACTCAGGCACTCACGTTAAACATCCATGATTATACTGTGTAGTACAACGTTGTCGGCTTTTTGGGGGGGAGGGGGACTCCTCCTTCTCCTTTAAGCCAGTCTGTCACTTCCTCTGCTGCTAATGTCCCTCTTTCTAACATCACCCCCTTTCTCCACATACACCCCTTCTAATTTGTAACTTTTCATTTACTGTGAGCTAGAAAATCAAGATTGTTAAGAATCGTGTGTTAAATCAGAGTTAAGAAGGCACTGAAAGCAAGGATGAGGAAATAATTACAGCCTTTAAGGCAGCAGCTTTGTGACACCTAAAAGTTCCTATCTTTAGATAACTCCCCATCTCTTCCAGTTTAAGCAAAATTTTGAAAGGGTAATGCTGTAAGAGTGCTACCTTCAAATAAGTGAGTTTGCTCTGTACAGACCAACTGGGCATGGGTTAAAGCGAATATTCCAATAGCTTCAAGTTTTTCTGAGCTGGAAAAACAATATCTCAGTGAATAACGCCTTTCCATAGTTACTTAACCTCACGCAAGTACATAATGCCCATCCCCAACACTTTTGTAGACCTTACTCAGTTTGATCCTGACAACACTCCTGAGATAGGAAAAGGCAGGCTCTTGGTCCCATAAGGAAATGGAGGCTAGAGAAAGTGGAGTAATTTGCCCACAATCAAGCTGAATATCTGACAGGGCTGGGCTCCTGGGTTCTCTTTCAAGCCTCTTCTAACAACACTTATCTTTGCTGTGGCTCCCTCTTGCCTTCCTTATGCTCAAAAGGACACTAAACCCTGCCTCTGGTGAAACAGACTTCCTCTGCTTCCTTAGGGCTTGCTTCTTTATTTCTCTTCGAGCTCTGCCAGATGTCCTTAGGAATCTTGCTCATTTTTCTAGTAGAACTCAAACCCTTTGATTTTATTATGTTGAGGGTTGTCAGTAAATTAAAAATTCAACAAATGTATGGCCCCAACTTGCCATCAAAAGTTAACAAATGTCACCGGTAAGAATGTTTCCCACAAGCGGACACTGAGGAATACATCCCAATAGACACCTAACAGCTCATTTTGTGCCATGGCAGTGTGAGAAATCACCTGCTCAAGCATTCATTAACGTTTCATTTCCTCCATAAATAATCAGTCAGACACAGGGCTCATATTTTAAATTAATAGAAAACAGCTCTATATCCCTCCCTCTCTCCCTCCTTCCTTCTCTTTCCCTCTCTTCCTCCCCCACTCCCCACCCCGGACGGTATGTGACTTGAGGGCTTCTAATCCCAGCATGATAAGCATATTTAAATACATGGTTCTGCTCCCCTGGGCCAGCTGAAACCTCATCTCCTCCAGGAAGCCTTCCCTATCCATCTCAGCAGACCTTAGACAGCTCTTCTTCCTCTTCTCCAAGAATCTAGAGTAATTATTGATAGTTGACATTTAGCACATATTAAGAAACCATGCCCAAAGTATGGGTTTCTAAAGGCAGACATAACCAGGTTCTAATAGCAGCTTTAGCATTTCTTAGCTGTGTGGTCTTGGGAAAATCACTTAAACTCTCTTTGGTTGAGATTCCTGATCTGTAAAATGAAACTAATAACACTTAATTTGTTAAAGTGTTCTAGGGATTACATATAAAGCCCCTAGCACAGTGTCTGGTATATACTAGGCACTCAAATGCAGGGTTTTTTAGAATATTTATTTATTAAGGTATAGTTGATTTACAATGTTGTGTGAATTGACCCTGTTGTGTGTGTGTGTGTGTGTGTGTGTGTGTGTGTGTAATAACACATATTCCTTTTCTTATATTATCTTCCACCGTGGTCTATATCAAAAGATTGGATATAGTTCCCTGGGCTCTACAGTAGGAACTTTTTGTCTATCCATTCTAAATGTAATAGTTTGCATCTATTAACCCCAAACTCCCAGCCCATCCCCTCCTCCCACTTGGCAATCATAAGTCTGTTCTCTAAGTCTGTGAGTCTATTTCTGTTTTGTAAATAAGTTCATTTGTATCATTTTTTTAAGATTCTACATATAAGCGATATGATATTTGTCTTTCTCTTTCTGACTTACTCAGCATGATGATCTCTAACTGCATCCATGTTGCTGGAAATGGCATAATTTCATTCTTTTTATGGCCAAGTAATATTCCATTGAATATATGTACCACACCTTTATCCATTCCTCTGTCAATGGACATTTGGGTTGCTTCCAAGTCTTGGCTATTGTAAAGAGTGCTGCAATGAACACTGGGGTGCATGTATCTTTTTGAATTATGGTTTTCTCTAAATATATGCCTAGGAGTAGGATTGCTGGATAATATGGTAGTTCTATATTTAGTTTTCTGAGGAACCTGCATACTGTTTTTCATAGCAGTTATACCAATTTACATTCCCACCAAAGTGTAGGAGAGTTCCCTTTTCTCCACACCCTCTCCAGCATTGGTTATTTGTAGACTTATTAATGATGGACATTTTTACTGGTGTGAGGTGGTACCTCATGGTAGTTTTGATTTGCATTTCTCTAATAATCAGGGATGTCGAATATCTTTTAGTATGCTTACTGGCCATCTGTCTGTCTTTGGAGAAATGTCTATTTAGATCTAATGCCCATTTTTTAATTGGTTTTTTTTTTTTTTTTGGTTTTGGGTTGTATGAGTTGTTTGTATATTTTGGAGATTAAGCCCTTGTGGGTTGCATCACTTGCAACTATTTTCTCCCATTCTATAGGCTATCGTTAAGGGCAGTTGTTTTTAAAATTAGCATTATCACCTTTTTATATATAGTTCTGGTTAGATATGTGTATGATGTTGTTTTCTCAAGTTATTTTTAATCCCTTGACAACTGTGTTCATAAAGAAACATATCATGAAGGTTAAGTTTAATGGCCCTTTACTTGCACAGGTTCTTTCTGAGGCCCTATTCCAAATATTATATTCATAACTTTCTGTTATTTTTCTTAAAGTGGCCCTTTAAAATGATATTAGCTTCAGTCATGTACAAAACCTGGTTCTGCCTCTAGTTGGGTTTTTAACCTCTATGTTATCCCCCTCTTCATTCCCACTCCTGCATACTACTTTGCACATAGTCCGTACTCAATAAAATGACATTTTATAAAATCTTCAATCAGAAATTTTCCTGTACTTAACTCTAAGGAAATAAGCTTATGTCAGGTATTTCATCAAAAATTTCCAACTGCCAACCAAAATATTTAGTTGGAAAATATTCAATCCCCTGACATATTTTGAGATAATAAAAATGCATTTTGCAAACTGTAAAGCTTAGTATTAATACAGTGTTACTCATGAAAATTATGCTAATAGTGATGACCCTCAGTCAGGGTTTCTCAACCTCATCACTACAGACATTTTGGGCTGGATAATTCTTTGTGGCGGAGACTGTATCCCTGGCCTCTAGATGCTAGTCACCCCTCCCAGATGCGACAACCAAAAATGTCTCCAGGCATTGCCAAATGTCCCCTATGGGAAAATCTCCTCCCCCCACTACTAAGGCAATCACATTCAGTCCCAAAAGATGTACAGATGTGCACAAGTCTTTTACTTTAAGGTAGGAAAAAGGCAGGCAAGTGTTTTAGAAAAGTCTTTTTTTTTTTTTCTCAACTCACTCCAGGTGGAAAAGTTTTCAATAAGCAAAAGCTACCTCGATTAACCTGAAAATCCCATTAATCCTACTCCTTGTGTGTTCTATTCCCTAAGAATTCCAGATAAAGAAAAAAAATGTACCATACATTCTATTTTCTAATTTGTATGCAAAGTTCAGCCTTTTTCCGGCTCAACAGCTAAGTACAGAAATCAAGTTCATGGGTGAGGGATCATCAGCTTTGTCACTCTTGCCATCTATTTTAAGTGACAAGGATGCTACTGACCTGGAAGTTTAGAGGGCTTTTTCCCCCTTGATGATGACATTTTTAACTTTCATATCAGCAATTCTTCCTATATCCTCTGCCTGAAAGTAAAATACAACAAAAAGAAATCTGGCCCAATTAACTATAATTTACTTACTATATTTAAAAGACCTAACACTGTGTTGATTACTTACAAAGTAATTTGTGCTAGCCATCCTAATGATTGTGCAGTTTAAAATGTCCTTGTTGGAGTTCCCTTGTGGTGCAGCGGGTTAAGGATCTAGCATTGTCATTGCAGCAGCTTGGGTCACTGCTGGGGTGCAGGTCCAATCCCTAGCCCAGAAACTTCCACGTGTAACTGGCACAGCCAAAACAAAATGTCCTTTTTGAGTAATAGTTCCCCCTTTTTTTTTTATTTCTGCAGGTTGTGATCCTGGGAAAACATTCAAGAGGTTACCACTACATGCTTGCTAACCTGGTAAGAACAAGCAGAGTTTTAAGTTTTTCAGGGCAATATATTCTATTTTGTTTGTGTCACCTGCAATTATCCCAAAAAGAAATACAAGGAGAACCTAATGTGTTCTCTAGGAGAAATGAGTCTGTAAATACCAAAACCTGAATGCAATAGCCTTGTTTTCAATTATGCTGTCTCTGTTTTAGCTGTGAAGCTCACATTCTTTCCTCATTTAAAAAATAATAATTTGATATGGTTCTTCACTGATTATTCTTGAATTTAATTTGGATTTGAAATGTCAACCATTTTGCCATGAGCTGCGGTGTAGGTGGCAGATGCAGCTAGGATCTAGTGTTGCTGTGGTGTAGGCCAGCTGCTGCAGCTCCAATTCGACCCCTAGCCTGGGAAGTTCTATATGCCGCAGGTGCGGCCCTAAAAAAAGGAAAAAGCAATGTAAATCATTGTAACCAGGTTTGAAATGTGAAACAAAGGACAGGGGACACAAGAAACTAACTCTTTCCCCAATTAACCCAAGTGTATGTATACATTAGTACTGGATCTGTCTTCCTAGAAACAGACCACTACCAAATCTTTTCAGACCAGATGTGAAAAGTAGGTTTGAACATGACACATTAAGTGATCCTGTCAAAGTGTATAGCCACCTTTTTACCTATAAGAGAACACAGCTTGAATCTTTACCTTCAAACTTCCCATGCCTCTAAAATTCATGACATTCTAGAAGCTAGTATTTCATCAAGGTTGGTTTATAGCTCTTCTTTCTCTAAAAGGACAATTGGTTTAGGAATTAACAAGATGGCTTCTAAATCAGTAATATCTGTTTGGCAGAGGTTCTGAATAATATTATCTCCATGGAATGAAAGAGGAATGTTAAATTATCATGATGATACTAAGAATCTATTAAATTATTACATAACATGAGTTCTAGCCCCAATTTTATTTCATTAACACAAGAGAATCATAATCATTACAGAGCTCTTAAACCAAAAGAATAGCAACAAAAGTGAAAAATCATTGTAATTATATTCTTAGATTTCTTAAATCAAAGAAAAATATCTTATTTTGTTTTAATAATGAGTATTTTTTTAAATGAGAAAGGAAATGTTACTTAAACCTCATTCTTAGGAAGTGTGTACACTCAAACACTTGATAAGATGAAGATTAGAGCTACTGCTTTGAAATGTCGTATGCATCTTCCCCAGTAAATTGCTCCAAGTGGAGCCCTTCAGGCCATTTTAGGGCTAAATGAATCAACCCTTTTAAGAGAAGAAATCTTGATTCTTAATTGACATCTGAGCACATTCAATTTGTTTTTAGACAACTGATAATTAAAGGATGTTTGTTGACTCATTAGAGGTTAGTCCAGGGCTTGGCAGAAACATGGAGGTCACAACAAAGTACCTGAGGCAGTTATTGACAGATTTTCACCATTTCTTCATCACCAATAAGTATTTTGCTCCCCTCCCTTCCTCTCTTCCTCCCTCCCTCCCTCCCTTCCTTCCTTTCTCCCTCCCTCTCTCTTTTTTCCCTCTGCCTTACATGTCCTAGAGTTCACTCATCACTGATGGCACACGAGATGACTTTAAGTAGTTCACCCGCAAACTTTTATTACAATGGCAAATTATGTATATACTATGTATTAGAAAAACATTAAATTAACACATCAAAAATCCAAATTTGGGGGTTCCTGTTGTGGCACAGCAGAAACAAATCTGACTAGGAAACATGAGGTTGCAGGTCCGATCCCTGGCCTTGCTCATTGGGTTGAGGATCAGGTGTTGCTGTGAGCTGTGGTGTAGGTTACAGACACAGCTCAGATTTGGCGTTGCTGTGGCTGTGGTATAGGCCAGCGGCAACAGCTTGATTAGACCCCTAGCCTGGGAACCTCCATATTCCAGGGGTGTGGCCCTAAAAAGCAAAAAAAAAAAAAAAAATCCAAATTTTATGAATATTATTACTTCACACAAAGCTAGAGATTTAACAAATGAAATCATTTTTAACGTGTCAAATGTGTCAAATAAACAATGGCATGGAAATGAATAGAGACAGCAAAATCTGGGTTTTGTATGTGCATTTGCAGTGGTATATGGATGATTGAAGTTTGGGAAAGAGCCTTTAACTGGAGGGTCAGAAAGTTTGGGTTATCATACTGACTTTGCTGCCAGGTAGCTATGGGACCTGAGGTAAGCCACCTTAGCTTTAAGGACCTCAGTTTCTTTACTGTAAAACTCAGATGGGAGTGAGGAGTTCATTGATGTATTGATTGGTCCTTTGGAGGCAGATGCTGAGATATAAATAGTGCAAGACATTTCTTGGGAGTTAATACCTGTGAAAAATAAGAGGGCGAGGGACTCAGGTAGAAAGGGGGTGCTTTACACCACAATATAGGCCTGATATCAGCAAAGGGGAAGTTTGATAATATCTTCAGACCATGGGTTAGCACAACTGGGAGCTTCAGTGCAAAGACTTCACACAGAAGAACTCCATGATGCTCTGAAATGGTGAGTCATTGTACCCCATCCTTGCTCAGCCATTGGCTGGCAGCTGCCTGGGAAGCACATACCTCCGGCTTGAAAGCTGGGGCAAATCCTGAAGGCACCTGCAGTTGGAAACTATCAGCTGACTCACGTCCTGGAGGCAGGCTCTAAGTCAAAGGGAGATCTGAGCCTGCGCCGTACACATCAATGGCTGTCTCAGTTGGCCTAAGGTGACCAGATGACCTATAAAGACCTTTTCCATTCTGGATTTCTAATGGTGCCTCCCTAATCCTACTTACAGTCCTTCAGAACTTTGGTTTCAATTTTGAGAGCCAGACCTGCTGGAAGTGAAAGCGTGTGGAGTGACAGAACTGCAAGAGAGAAGCACTAGGACAAAGTTGGGGGAAAGAATGGTAAACTGGATGCCTAACACAGATCTCAGAATTATGAAACCTTGGAAAGATGCCTACTACAAGAATAAGCAAAGTCTGTTCCCTCAGAGAGAATGTAATATATAGTGTCATGTCAGTCTGGATAACGAAAACATGAATTCTTTTACCATACTTCAAGTCACCACCCCTTCTCTTCCTCTAGTGACCTTCTTTTCATTTGAACCCAGCCCATGTGTTTCCCTTAGTCCCTGTACCCTGTCAAATAGCATATAAGCAATACAGATAGAAACCGATCCTAATCTCAGATAAACTAATGAGACACATTATCCCTTCCATGGCTACCAGATTTTTCAAAGCAGATTAAAAATGCCCCCAAAGACACACATACACGTATGCATAAAACAAACTAAAACTATTTAAAAAGTCATTTAGATGATCAAAAAAGGGTAAGTGGAGCTAAGAAGATGTTTCCTTTCAAGATGAGCCAGCTGGACAAAAGTTGAGGACACATATACAAGGGAACAAGTTCTAATTTGAATCTGGGTGTAACAACGGCATAGAACCACTGCCTTCTTCTACAAACACAAAGCCAAAAACACTCACACCACATGCACCAGAGCCCCAAGTGTCTCCTTTGCTTCCAATTTCCATCTTTCTGGCACAGACCTCTATGTGCTTTTGCATAGACCTTCCCTAGTGGCAATTCCAAAGTGAGAAGACCCAAATCTTCTATGAATGCTTCAATGAAGGCCCTTCATAGGTCAAGTTGTACATTTCAGAGTGGACCACAAGCTGCAGAAAGTTCTAATTTAGTGAAATCCTTGGAAGAAACAAAAGATTCCATTGGGAGCACCGGCCAGACATGTGATCTGGTCAGGTGTGAAGCGGACAGGGCAATAACAGAAGTCAGTCAGTCTCTTATAAGGTGTCTATCAGTCGGTGCTGTAGTTTCTTTTTATGGGTTGTTTCACGATTGTTATTTCCTCTTCCAGAACTCTAAGGTGGTAATGTTTCTCTACTTTAGTACTAGAGAAAACCAGCATGTATACAATCTGTTCGTCAAGCAACCTCTCTTTCTTTGAAGGATCACAATCCTTTATACTGCATTCCCAGGCATGTTGTGTATTGTGATTTAATTTCTCATATATATCAATAATAGTGTGAAAAACCCTAGGCATAATAAAAAAAAACCCACTAGACCAAGGTTAGGAGACAGGTTGATTTCCAATTCTTCTAATTAGCTTGTGACAAACCAAGCCTCTCTGAATTTGTTTCTTAATCTGTAAAATGAAGACATAGACCACATCAGTGTTTCCCAAAGTGTGCCATCTGTACATGAGGGTGATTTTAGGTGGGACATACCAAAACTTATTAAACTGATTAGTTTTGAATTTATATTAAATATGTATTAGAAAAAGGTAACTCTCTTGTCAATTCTATGAGACTAAAGTAGATTATTTGTTAAAAAAACTTAGTCAATGCTGGAGTTCCCATCATGGCACAGCAGAAATGAATCCGACTAGGAACCATGAGGTTGCGGGTTTGATCCCTGGCCTTGCTCAGTGGGTTAAGGATCTGGCATTGCCGTGAGCTGTGTAGGTCACAGACGTGGCTTGGATCCCGAGTTGCTGTGCCTGTGGCATGGGCTGGCAGCTACAGCTCCAATTCGACCCCTAGCCTGGGAACCTCCATATGCTGCAGGTGTGGCCCTAAAAAGACAAAAAGACAAAAAAAATAGTAATAGTAAATTTTAAAAAAAACTTAGTCAATGCAAAGAAAAATAGGTAAATTATGGCTCAGATGGCCCACCTATATGGCAAAAAAAAAAAAAAAAACTGCAAAGATGATATGTTAATGACCAAAATCTGGAAAACAGTCCAAAGTCCCTTCCAGCTCTTCATCTCTTCCCTGGTGGCGAGTCAATTTAGACCAGAAAAGGCCAGGGGTGAGAGTATAGGCACAGCAGCTGGATGAAAGCCGAGCACATAATGGGGGGAGCACAACCAGAACCTTATTAGCCTTAGGGATATAAAGTCACAAGGCAGACTTCAAATCAGTCCAGGATGGCAAAAGCCAAGAGAGGTGTTGGGTGCCCTTAGGATGTTCTAAACAGAGCTGCAGATCTGGAGGATCCATGAAAATTGTCTAACAGTTGATACAAAACAAATGGGATCTGGGTTGAGATGGTCCAACGACAGATGTTCAGGACCCAGCCCCCCAAATAAAACCAAAAGTCTGCAAGCATTTGAGGTGCCCATGGGAGGCTGGGAACCATAGTAGGACTCATTCAGTGTTGCATCAGTTAACCTCTACCTTAGAAGACCCACCAATCTCCTCGCCTATGCTGAGACCCATCCCAGGGCCAGGGACAGTTTCGGGCCCTGCAGGTGGAAACTGGGTCATGTCAGCCTCCAGCAGTAGAAAGCCACAGGAGCAGGCCATTGTGCTGGGGAGACAAGGGGAAGCCAGATGACAGTCTGAGACTCCTCCCTGCTCTGCTAGCTGTTTCCCTTGGACTTTTCCTTTCGTCACCTTGGAACTCCAATGAGGAGAGGCTTCTTACCCACCAAATTCCCCAAGATTTTTAGAGATCAGGAAATGGGCTCAGAAAAGATACAGGACTTGTTCAAAGTCTCTCAGCTAATTCGTTACCAAGCTAAGTTTCCCACCCAAGTTGGTCAGACTCTTTACTAAGAGCACTTTGCTCTTCTCATTTTACCCACTCAAGCATCTCAGTGAGATGGAAGGCCAGTGGCACAAAGGTCACAGCATTTGCAAAGACATAAATGTATATGAATGATGTATAAATTTATGAGGGAGAAGTAATTAGAGAGAAAAAGGCTTAAAAAAGCAAGGACAGCTTTGTGAATATGGGTTTGAAACCCATGGAAAGGGCTAATAGGAAATATATCTTAGCAGGCACTAACTACATCTCCATCGCTCTCTTCCCCCACCACCTTCATATTCATTGATTGATTCATTCATTCTTTCTCTCACACACACTCTTCTCCCCTGCTCTCTCATCCCCCCTCTTTCTCTTGCTCTCTCTTCCCCTCCCCAGGTACCCCATTCATATTATTAGTATGCCAGGAAATAATGATGGGGAGTACTAGATTATACCTAATTTTTCTAAAATTTTACTGAAACAAAAGCACTATTGAAAAAAATAGAACTCCAAAGAGATATCCAGGAATAACCTAAGCTTGAAGAAGTGAACTCTGCAGCTTCCCAAATCTTAGGATGTACCTGAAACCAAGAGGGGCCCACTTGGTTTAAAGAGAAACCCAGTTTGAATGAGACTGAGTCATGCTGTTTTGCTTGCCAATAACAACTGTTCCCTTCCGCTCCCCATCCCCACCCCTCAGGTCTTCTTGTTCTGTTCTCTACTCTTTCCCTTCCTTTGTTCTTCCATTTTTAATGTTCTATATTTAAAATTCAAATGCTCAAAGTCATGTGTTGTGATCACTGACACCTCAACAGATGGCATGTAAACACAGAGCTCACTGAGCTGGAGCCTGGCCTTACAGGCAAAGGAGGTGGGCTTGGACGGAAAGACTCCCACTGGTCCCCAATGCCAGAAGCCCAGTCACCTCCCCTGGGTACACAACTTCTCTGGTGGCTTGGGATTCACTTTCTTCTCCAAACAGAGATAGGATACAGCAGAGCACCAAGGGAGTGAGGACCGGGGACTGGGCAGGGGTCCAACATCCTACCACACATTTACAAAGACACAGGCCATTGTCAGCTACAGTAGTAGCCAATTTTGAGATGCTCACTCCCCCTCTGAAAAACACCTCCATTATAGCCAACCATCCCTTCCTCCCCCACACTCCCCTACCTCTCTCTCTACCTCTCTCCTTCCCTCACTCCCTCCCTGCTGCCACCTCGCTACCTGAAATTAACAAGGAAAGATCACTTCCTACCCAATGTTTATCAAGATGAATTGAAAGAATTCTGTTTTCTCCCCCAGGTCCCCCACATCATGTCTTCTCAGACAGTGTTTCTTAAACTGTCTGTGAATAAGGGCCAGATTTTCCCCAAATATTCACACAATAAAAACACAACAAAAATAAATTACTATAAAACATGAAATAAGCAAAAGAAAACACATAAAATACAAGCCCAGATTTTTTTTCTTAGTGTTAGATTCAACAGCCATATTACCTTGTCAAATTGCTATAAAGGTTTATAAAGGCTTGTACTCATTTCTTTCTGTCTGTCATGTCAGACTGGTAACACACAGCAGATTGGTACCAGTCTACACATACTTTGGGTAGTGCTGCTCTAAAGATCTTTGTGACAAGTTCTTTTTTCTGTATATCACTTATGTGCTCAATACCTTATTCACTCCACTCCAAGGAAGACAGATGGTGGTCTCTTTAAGAACTGTATCCACATATTGAACAGACCAAACTTGCACAACTTATGGTAATTACATGGAGGTAGAATAGGTGCTGGGACATGAAATGAAGAAAAGGTAGAGGATAAGGAGCTAAAACTCTGCATAGCATGGCCAGGGAAGGGCTTTCAGAAGAGGTGATTTTGAAATAATGATCTAAATGGTGAGAAAGGGCCAATTATATGAAGAATCAGGGAAAGTTCATGTAATGCATAAGGAACAACATGTGCCAAGGTCCTGAAGCAGGAAACCATTAGAAGGCAGTTTTGGCTACAGCAGAGAGAGTGACAAGATCCAAATTATCTAAGGCCTATTGCCTGGTTAAGTTTTAGCTTTTTTCAGCAGCACTGAAAGCTACTGAAGAGCTTAAAGCAGGGGAGAAACAAGATCTGGTTTTTGCTTTTAAAAAAATCAGTATCAAATGCACGGATCTTGATATTTAAATTATATCTCAGTGTAACTGTTAATTAAAAAAAGAGATCAGAGTTCTCTGGTGGCCTAGCAGTTAAGGATTTGGCATTGTCACTGATGTGGTGTGGGTTCAATCTCTGGCCCTGGGAACTTATGCATGCCACAGGTGTGGTCAAAATTAAAAATAAAAAATAAAAAAAGAAACAGTGGCTATTTTTCCCACTAATAGCAGTAGTGTCAACCTGTAATTATTTGTATATATTCATACAAATAACCCCCACTGGACTGAAGTGTCACGAGGTCAGGGTCCAGGTTTGATATGGTTCACCATTGTACCAACAGATAGCACTTAGAAGGTTTCAAAGTATGCTTGTTGATTGGATTAGAGACTAAAACAGTGAGTGAACGATACAAGCAACCTGTAATCAAGTGCTAATTTATATGGTGTAGTCTTTAACTCTGCACATTACACCTTCCTAGGAGGATGGATCTGCTTCTAGAAAAAAACTTGTATCTCTCATTAGCAATCTGATAACTTGAGTCACCACAATTACTATGCATTTCCCTATCAAAGCATCACCCAGATGAACAATTCCGATGGCGCTAAAGGCAGAGCCAGCCTTCATCCAGATTGTGAGATAGATACCCATCCTTGGCAGCCTTCCACCCTTCGTTCTACTGCCACCTTTCTCATTCCTCACCCATAATCTACTATCAACTCCATGAAAGTCACCCGACTTATCTTTTCTGTTTTCCTCTCTGCACAAAATGTACCCTAGGAACACTATTATGTGAAATAAATCTCCACATAATATCTTTAAAATAAGTGCTCTCAAAGTAAGCCTTGAATACTTTATTTCCAAATCTCAATTATCTACACTACCACAAGGAAACTGAATTGCCGTACCATATGTATAAATCAAGGGAGAAAGGATAACACCAAAGTCATTTGAATCTTTGGAAGACTGAGTTGTCTGGCTCTTCTAAAATCAGTCTGTGTTTAGGTGCCAGTTGTGTAACTAGTGTCTGTGTGTGTAAAGGATGGCCTCAGAGAATTGATCAAAGGTAGCTGACAAGGCCCAACATTAGACACAGAGGTTGCGGTTGGTTTTATACTGTTGGATTCCAATGTGGGCTATAGGGCCCTGGCTCAAATGGATGTTCTGTGGTTGAGAAGCAAGGCAGTTGATGAAATATAGCAGAACTTACAAATCTAAATGAGGAGTTTCCCTCTCAAAGGAATAATTTCTGGAGATTATATTCATATTTCCAACAAATGTTGTCATTGTTGCACAGAAGCAAATAGTCAAGTGAATAGATAGAAAATGAGAAAGTGGCCCTTCAACTCACCCTATCTGTGAACAGCAGGGTTGCCTCCAACCATTCTCTGTCTTCTTCCACCTCTTTTAATCTCTCCCTCTGCACACAGTTTACTGGACCAACCAAAGAAAGGAGACCACCGTGGCAGTGAGCAAACAAAAAGCAAAAAACACAAAATTTCAAGCAAATGGGACCAGCTGTGGTTCTTAGTCTCCATCTTTTATACCATTTTAACATAGGTTCTCAGACTTGCTAAATGTTTTATAGTCACTTCTCCCCCATCAGTGTCTTTGATGAGCCTGTGGGAAAAATTAGGCCTCTATTTTCAATCCTCATAGACTGGGGTTTCTCACAACATCAGAATGCAGCAATTTGTGAAGGAAAACAATACATGCATTAACAAATTGAATGCACTACCTGCCTCCTAACTTCCCTCTTTCTGCCACTGATCTTCCGCCCTTCATTTTCCCTTTATGACTCAGGTGTTCAGTGTTCATTTTTGTTGTGCGAGTGTCTTTACAGAGATTTTAGGGAGACTCAGTCTCAGTATTACCAACTTGAAGCCCTTTTGTGACCATCTCTTAAGGAGAATCCTAGAAGGAACTGTGGACAAGTGCAATGCCTTAAAATAATGAGATAAGAGGTGAATATGGACCAGGAGGCAGCCAACTCCTTCCCCGTAGCTAGAACTCATACCACAACTTCTAATTTCTATAATTGTGTTTCATCTTTTATTTTCCTTTCTATCATCCAGATGGTTGAAGGTGATTTCTGTTGCATTAGTGCATGCTCAGAGTTTTTAGACAGACATTGTCCCACCTCAGGGTCTCTATGTAGCCAACTTAAGAAGTGAATTCTGGCAAGAGGTATGGGACAAGTGAGATGTCTTAAAATAATGAGACAGAGAAAGTGAACCAGAAGCCAACTTCTTTCTTGAATCAATACATTTCTACTAAATGCCATCATTCTACCAGAATACTCTGCCACCATCATTTTATTTCCCTTTTTATTACACTCTGCATGGTTTGTTTTCCCATTCTGCTTCAGTGCCTCTACCCCAGTTTCAGGGAAACATGGCCTCAATATAAACACGATGAGCCCAACCACTAAAATCTAACAACATACTCTAGAATACTGCAGTGTCTTAAATTCAGTATCAGAGAAAGAAGACCAGGAGCAAGGCACCTCTTACTTTTTATCCGTAATCCATCTTTTACACCACCTGTTCCCACCACTGTCTCCTCTTCCTTTTGTCCTGCCTACATGTTTTATGTTTGCTGGTTGACTCTGTTGTGTTAGTTATTTCACTGAAGCTGTAGGTAGATCCAGGCCCCAACTCACAACTCTCCCGACTATGGTTGTACATGATAGTAGCCTCTAGCAACTTTTTCTAGAAATAAAAAACAGTGGGATAGATAGAGGGAGTGGACCAGGAACCAGTAAAATCTCCTTTCTTAGCCATCTCCTCTCTCCTAATTTACACTTGACCTCTACCCTTTTATTCTCCCATTTCACCCTCCATATATTGGTGATCATCCCTTTTGTTTTCATGTCTTTTGAGATGTTTTAAGCAACTCAGCTTCAATTTTACCACCTTGAAGACCACGGTTCACCAACCAAAAGAAGAGCTATTAACCACATGTTATGAATGGGTGAAATTTTTTAAAATAATGGGATAATCTGTTAAAATGTTATTGTTAAAATCTTTCCATTTCTATGTCTCTGTTTCCTAATTGTTTTATCAATAACAAAAGTGATGGGAGTTCCCGTCATGGCGCAGTGGTTAACTAATCCGACTAGGAACCATGAGGTTGTGGGTTCGGTCCCTGCCCTTGCTCAGTGGGTTAAGGATCTGGCGTTGCTGTGAGCTGTGGTGTAGGTTACAGACGAGGCTTGGATCCCACATTGCTGTGGCTCTGGTGTAGGCCAGTGGCTACAGCTCCAATTCGACCCCTAGCCTGGGAACCTCCATATGCCGCAGGTGCGGCCCTAAAAATACAAAAAGAAAAAAAAAGTGATGAGGAAGGGATGTTAAATCTCCATTTTAATTTTTAGAAATAGATTTAGTACTATTGGTTTTGAAAAATAATTATACTGGGGTAGAAGCAGCTCCTGCACCTAACTTCCATCTTCTTACCACTTACTCTTTCACTTTCTCCATTTTCCTTTCTGGTTGGTGTATCATCACCTGTGTTGTGTTAGTGTCTTTATATAGGTTTGGGGAGATCTTCAGCCTGTCTTTAGGGTTACAGATGTCAGAATCATAAAATATCCATCAAAGATGGTGTAATGTCTTCAAATGGTGGGACAGGAGGAGAAGGAGGACCAGAATCCTGCAAAACCTGCCCTCTCTCCAAATTACCATCATCCTTCCCTCTCTTTTCTCCTTTCCCCTCTTACCTGTTGGATGTCAGCTCTGCTGCATTAGTATCTCTGAAAGACGCTATAGAAAAAAATCAAGCTTTCATTTTTACAACCTTGTGGACTGTCAGTGCCACTTAAACCATGGAATGTTTGATACAACATTTGATAGAAAAATAAAATTCTTAAAGAAGGTATGAGAAATAGAAGGATGATCAAGACGCAACCAACTCCGGGCTTTTAGCCAGAACAGCTTTCCTTATATACCCTTCTCCACCATCCACCTCCTTTCTCTTTTTCTCTTCTACATCCTTGATATTTGTTGGTTAGCTCTACTGCAGTAGTTTTTTTGAGGGATTAGGGAAAATTCAGCCTTGATTATCTCAACCTTGAGAACTGTGACTTGCTGCATCTAAATCCTGGGCACCAGAGCGACATTCAAGCCATAGAGTCTGGTTAGAGATCACAAACAAGCAAAATGTACCCCAATAGGACAGAGGGAGAATTAGAACCAGGAACCAGCCAACTCTTGCCATTTAGCAACAAGATCTCTCCTTTCATCTCCGTACAAACCTATTACCTCCTTTCTTTTTCTACCACACTTCTGCCCTCTCCATTTTGTCTACGGGGCTGTGTTAGTGCTTTCTGCCCATGTGGATGGATAATTCTCCAGGGCATTTGGCAGAAGCTACTGTTGCAGAGGTCTTGCCAGACAGAAGAGCCATTTGAGGCAACCTTCCCCTGCCTTGATTTGTGCTGCCCTGGAAGCATTTTATCCCACAAGGACAGCCAGGCTGATTCCAGTCTGAGGTGTGCTGGAACTCATTCGCAGGTATGTCTGTCATAAAACATGGGTTGACAGAGAAACCTCTAGGTCTTCAGTGGTATGGTTGCTGTGTGGCAAAGAGATGAATGCAGAGTATACCTATGAAGATGCTTTCAAATTACAGTCTGTTTATTGGAGAGGAAGATACCTGAGTGGGAATATGTGGGGCCTGTGTAGCAGAGCGAAATCTCCCAGCATTAAGTTGAGATAACTGGTGAGGTAAATTTGAGTTGGACCTCTCCTTTTAGTATCTCTGCTAAGAACAATGTAGTGAGGTAAAATGCTTGTGGAGGAATTCCCATTGTGGTGCAGTAAGAATGAACCCAACTAGTATCCATGAGGATGCAGGTTCAATCCCTGGCCCTGCTCAGTGGGTTAGGGATCTGGTGTTGCCATGAGCTGTGGTGTAGGTTGCAAACACAGCTTGGATCTGGCGTTGCTATGGCTGTGGCATAGGCCAGTGGCTACAGCTCCAATTCAACCCCTAGCCTGGGAACTTCCACATGCCTCAGGTGTGGCCCTAAAAAGACCAAAAAAAAAAGGGGGGGTTGTGGAAAAGAGTGGTATAGTTAAAAAGACTAACAATACTGAAGTGTTGGCTCTTATGCCTTAAGGCAGACATGAGATTTCTGGGATCCTTTCTCTCTCCCCACCTTTTGTTAATCCTCTGTTGCCATTTTAACATGCTATGGGTAAAGAGGAGTGTGATGCTTATCAAAACATAAGTGGCTCAAGAAATACTACTCCCTGGTGCATACTATGGCTGTTGATCCTGGGAACCAAGATGATGGCAGAAGCATTCTCAATAACTTTCTTTCAAGGAAGAGGGCTCCACCTTCCAGGCCAGGCTTTTTTGACACAAGAGAGCACTAGAGAGCCCACAATTCACCCCAGCCAGCAGACAGATGGGCAGTTGCTCTATGCTCTTATGTAATACTTGTTAACTGGCAAACGTGGTTTGGCACAGTAAGTGACTTGAAGCTACTTGATACAGTTTTGTCTTTGGCTCTTTATTTTTATATATGTTTAGGGGGTGCCAGTCAGGAGTTGGATAAATTAGGTTTAAGCCCAAACTGGAGCCTCTGCTAGGCTTTACACACAAGCAAGCCTCTCTGCTAACTGTAGGGCAGTGGGGAGAGAATGGAAGAAAACACTGAGTCTTAAGTTTCTTTCAGGAAGGAGACCTTTGGGAGAAAACTCATCCTAACAAGTTAATTTTAAAAACACTTTGTGGTCATTAGAAAGGAGGAATGGTTCTCAGTGAGGCAAACTATTTGGCCTTCTGTCCAGTCTCCATTGGCTCACATCCCATTCATGCAAGAAAGAGGAATGGGGCTGAGAGTAAAAACTGAAAAAGCTGCTCCATTAAAATGTTTTCTATAACTGCTTTGTTGCCCATGTTAAAGAAGTGTAACAGTAAAAGAAGCAGGGTTGGAAATGGTGACTAGAGAGAGCATTCATGAGCCGGGATTCTGGATATTGGTTACATTCTAGTGTTCAGGTTGTGAAAATTAATCAGGCTATAGTTAAAGACAAGTATGCTTTTCTATGGGATTATTATAGTTATGAAAACTTGGAATGCAAAAAAAACCAGAAAACTTTAGAGAACTAGCAAGATTTTGAGTAATACAGTATATGCATTTAATAACTCATTGAATGGTACATTTAAGACGTGTGCATTTTATTGGATGTAAGTTTTACCAAAAGAAGGAAGGAAGAGGGGAAGGAAGAGAAAGGAAGGAAACTGCAAACACTGAACTCTAGTTAATGACCTGTATGCTCAAGTCTTTTGGTGTGAAGTATACTAATATCTGCAATTTACTTTGAAAGGCATCCAAAAAATGAAATGGATTGAATGGATGAATAGAAAAATATTAACTGTAAGATCTGAATAGTGACTATTTGGTTGTTCATTGTACAATCCTTGCAGCTTTTCTGAATATTTAACATTTTTTATATTTAAATGATGGCGGGGAGAATCTACAGGAAAGAAGAATTTTTCCCATCTCTTTATGAATAGAAATATGGGCTCCAGCCCTAAGAGGACCCAAATCCATCAGCAGCAACTAGCAAGAGACTGTTACCCAGCAGAAACAGCAGGAATCCTCGTGAGAGGTGCCCCAGAAAGATAGCAGTGCCCAGTGAAACTGCTGGTGCCCAGGTGAAGATGGCTTGTTGTGAACTTGAAGAGATTCCTTGAGAAGGCTTAGGTGGCAGAGAGACCAGATGGTAACCAGAGAAAAAGAAGAAGAAAATGGTGGATGCTATGCAGTAGATGTCAAAACTCATTCATGGGCACATGTGAGACATACCCTGGGGTTTATACCATCCTATACAACCAAGCTGTCAGTTTCACTCCTTGGCATTTCTGTAAACTACAAATGTTGAAAGTACTCAAGATTAGAATCTAAAGCAATCTGCTGTACTTGACACATTAAACTAAAGAAAAGTTTTTTATACCCACTACCCAGGATCAACTTTTTCAACATTTTTCCGGTTATGTGAATCATTGTATTTGTATTCAAGAAGACTAAAAATACAAGTAAACAAAAGAAATGAAAACATTTGCTTGAAGTTGGCACCTATGTTTGTCTTGCGGCAGCTACACTAAAGACACAGGCACTAAAATGTATATTTTCTCTATCATACCTGTAGTTTCAGAGCCAGAGTGCCCTAAGAATTAGTCTATATTAGGGTTGTTTGTGGTGGTTTGTGGTGTTAATTGAGGTGTAACTGACATCTAACAATGTGTCCAGGATTTTCTTGATTGCTTAAGAATGACCCTGGGGGAGGAACTTTCATTTCCCCCTTAGCACTCTAATCAACAGATACAGTCAATAAAGATGCACAACCTCCTACAGTCATGATTCTCTTTCAATCTCTCTCTAGGGTTTTACTGATATTTTGCTAGAAAGAGTGATGCATGGGGGAGCCAACATTACAGGATTCCAGATTGTCAACAATGAAAACCCTATGGTTCAGCAGTTCATACAGCGCTGGGTGAGGCTGGATGAAAGAGAATTTCCTGAAGCCAAGAATGCACCACTAAAGGTAATGTCCCATGGCATGTAGAAACCTTAGGCCAGCTTTTCAGAGCACCTCAATATGGCCTTTATATATTTATGGCCAGTGGGTGATCATGTGGTTGTCCCTCAGAAATCTTTCTAGGACGCTAAAAACAAAACCACAAGTGATTCTGCTGCATTTGAAAACTCAACTCCCAAATAAAGAAGCTATTGAGAAGGAGGTCTTTTAACACCCAGTGTTTGGGAATGTTAATTTTTTAATGAATTTCATTTGGAGTATGCTCCTAATTAACAATATTACAAGAACCTGAGTCGGGCAGAGGGCGGAGGCAATGGGAATAGGTACGGAAGATTGATAGTCTGAAACAGAAAATTAGATCTTACATTATTTATATGATTGCTTTGTGTTAATAAGTTTCATGAATCTCAGTACACCCAAGTGAATTGGGCTCTCATACAGAGTGCATGCTGCCTGTATATATATTGAATGGAAATGTTTTCCTCCCTGTAAAAGTATCTTTAAATAATTAGATTACCTAAGTTGCTCATTTTTCTGAAATCAAGATAACAACATTAAAAGTAGAAAGTCATACTTAAAGTGCACATTTCTCATATGTGTTCTCCTATGGCTAGAAATTTGATTATTTAAACATCAGGAATTAAAGCAGATAAATTAGGGGAAAGTTATTATTACACAAAAGATCCTTCCAATGTGTTGTTGTTTTTTAAGTAACCCATTCCCTCAGTGCACTGATTCAAGCATGAAACGGACTTTAAATTCTTCCTTCCTGATATCATGAAAGTGTGTATGTACCATGGCTGTGGTATCCCTGGATCAAGATGAGGGATCAAAATAAGAGTCAAGGCTCAAGGCCCTGCCCTAAAAAAGGAAAGGGGAGGGGGCATTTACTTTCTTGTGGTTTCAAGATACCCATCCTCACATCCTTCCTCCCTGGCAAGAATCAAATAAGGAAGAACATGGGACATAGACCAAAAAAACATTTCCTGAATTACCTACGCAGGTCCACCCTGAACAGGTCGCATCAACGTAATACCAGTGGGACCTTACTTTATGCAGTTGGTATGTTCTAGAAAAGTTATGAGTTAAACCTTCATTTTTAATTAAAGCCACTTACTAGCTCAGTGGTCCCCTATAGCTGTAGTGATCACATTACACACGCCAGATTTTTCCAGGTGTCCTCATATGTCTCAGTAAATATGGTCATAATTCCTAAGATGAATACTTTGTAGTTAAATCTTTCTTTTAAGATGATCATTTCGGTTTTGTTGAGATATAATTGACATGTGACATTATATTTGTTGTAAGTATACAGCATAATGATCTCATGTATGCATATATTGCAAAGTCATCACCACAATAAGTTCAACTAACATCACCACTACAGCTACAAATTTTTTCTTATGATGAGAATTTTTAAGATCTACTCTCTTTGCAACTTTCTAAAATACAGTGCAATATTGTTCATTATAGTAACCATGATATACATTACATTCCAGAACTTATCTGTAACTGGAAGTTTATACCTTTTGACAACCTTCATTCATTTTCCTTATTCCCCTGCCCCCAACTCTGGCAACCACCTGGCAACCACCAGTCTGTTCTCTGTTTCTATGAGTTTGTTTTTTTTAAGATTCCACATAAAAGTGAGATGATATAGTATTTGTCTTTCTCTGTCTGACTTGCTTTACTTAGCGTAACACCTTCAAGGGCCACCTGTGTGACAAAATTGGCAGGATTTCTTTCTTGTTATGGCTGAATAATATTCCATTGTGTGTTTGTGTGCACATATATATTTTTTATTGAAATATAATTGACATGTTACACGTACATATCTCACATTTTCTTTATCCATTCATCATTTGATGGACACGTAGGTTTTTTCCATGTGTTGGCTATTGGAAATAATGCTGCAATGAACATGAGGGTGCAGGTATCACTTTGAGACAGTGATTTTATTTCCTTCAGATGTATACCCAGGAATGGAATTGCTGGATTATATGGCAGTTCTATTTTTAATTTGTTGAGGAATCGCCATACTGTTTTCCATACTGGCTGCACCAATTTACATTCCTACTAACAGAGCACGAGCCTTTGCTTTTCTCCACATCCTTGCCAACACTTGCCATTACTTGTCTTTTTGATAATCACCATTCTGACGACTGTGAGATCATATCTCATTGTGGTTTTGATTTGCATTTCCCTGATGATTCAAATCTTTTTTATGGACTAAATCATCCCACTACATTTAGGTGAGCTTATACAAATTTATATGTTCATACAACTGCCTATCCACTGCTCGGCCATCCTTAGAGTTAGCAGACAGTAGGTCAGTTATTCAGTATTTTAGGGGGTTATCTATAATGTGTCAGGCACTTTGTTAGGCACAAAAAAAAATGGACAAGAGTAAAAAGTATGAAAAGGGTACTAAACAGTAATTTATGCCTGCTCAGAAGTTGTAGAGCTTGTACAAAAGAGAAGGAAGACAATCTGAGCTCCGGATTATTTGTTGGTAACTCGCGATAATGTAAAGTTCTCAGAACTTACTGAGAAGAACTATTCAGGCTTATCAGTAAAACCTTTTAAATAACTTAAGAAGACGGAGTATTTAAATAGTTGATTGAAACTTTCAGATTACTTTGACTAAGTACTTGTCATTATGAAAACTTGCTCTATATCAATTAGACAAAAAGCCCACTTAAAAAATGATGTACAATATTTGTGATTAGGAAATAAAATTGTCTAGAGATTAAAATCCCGATGCTTAATTTATTCTATATTTTGTGAACATTTCCTTTGGGGTCTTTTTTTTTAGATGTTCACACATTGGTAAGTAGAAGCTGAAAAATTAGAAAATTAAATAGCTATTTTGGCATGCATGGCTTGGAAAGGACTATATTAAGATTGCTGACAATTTATGCAGTCAGCTAGAGAAAAATCACCACCATGCTGGCTTTCTACAGTGCTAGGATGAGCAAACACAAAGAACATATGCCCCCAGTTACAGTCATACTTGATGACTTGGCCCCAAAAGAAAAGTGACAGAAAAATCAGAAAAGTAAACTAATGTTGTAAAGATGACAATGTATTCACTCACAATTGTTTTGGGACCTACTATAGAGGAAGAAACCTGCTGCTAGGGCATTTTGCTTCATTTTTTTAAAAAATCAACAGATTTCTATATACTACCAATATTCAACACCACTGCAAAACACGGGCCAGCTTGTTTTAATCATACTTTGTTGATTAATTTAACCAAAAGGTCACCACCATGTCAAGTTGTGGATAATCAAATCCTTTGTATTAAGTGGCAGGCCTCATCATTAGTGGAGCATATCAGCACAATATATCCAAAGCAATAGAACGTTAAGTGTTCTTGCCAAGAAAATGTAGCATCATGCAGTACTGCCTATGAAGTGTCAGTGTTATCAGATTTAAAACTCAATGACAATTGAAATTTTCTACAATCAAAAACCAGCTTTGGATTTCACTCCCCACCCCCCACCCCCCAGGAAACAAAAACTGATTTATTGCAGGCCAGAGGTTCTAGTTCGCCAGAAACGTGGCCCAGACAGAAATGATTAATGTTTCCCTCCAAATTAATTTCAAGCTGTCTAACTTAGCCCTTTCCATTTTTCCCTAAGTAAACACCAGATCTGAATTTTCTATTATAAACAGCAATAACCCAGCCTCGCTTTAGGATATGCTGTTTCCTCTCCAATCTGCATAGGACATCCTCTAACGTCACACTTTTTTCTTCCTCTATAAAGGACCCGGTCTTTTAGTAGTCACTCACTCATTCCAAAATATGGTATTGAGAGCAAGAGAAAGATTCCCTTGAGCCATATGATCTTAGTAATCTTAGCATGTGCACACATGAGGTAAGATGGATCATTCTAGAATGGATCAAAATCAGGCTTGCCCAGAGAGCTCTCTTGTTTCAAATAATTAAGGGGGTGACTTCATAGAGCAAGAGTTGGTGATGAATAAAAATCATGAGAAACAAGGCAAGTTTTGAGGGCATGGTTTGTCACAATATCTTTTTTTTCCATACACCCATTTCAGTATACATCTGCATTGACGCACGACGCAATACTGGTCATAGCAGAAGCTTTCCGCTATCTGAGAAGACAACGAGTAGATGTGTCCCGGAGAGGCAGTGCTGGAGACTGCTTAGCAAATCCTGCTGTGCCCTGGAGTCAAGGGATTGATATCGAGAGAGCTCTAAAAATGGTAATGACCACAATGAGCTGTTAGGGTGGGGGTGCCTTATAAAGACACAAAAAATGTAAGATCTCAATCTTGAGGAAAGACTTTCTAGGATGTCCCGTTGTAACTCAGACGAAACAATCCCCACCTCACCCAGTGGGTTAAGGATCCAGCATTGCTATGATCCGTGGTATAAGTTGCAGACACGTCTTGGATCTGGCGTTTGCTGTGGCTATGGTGTATGCCAGCAGCTGCAGCTCTGATTTGACTCCTAGCCCTGGAACTTCCATATGCCATAGGCCTGGCCCTAAAAAGACATCCTAAAAGGAATAGGATCCAAGTCTACAGAATTTTCAAAGTGTAAAGAAAGATGGGCATGGATATTTTATTCATCAAAATCTAGAAATCTAAAACTAGAAGGTTCTTCCTTGAAGCTTGATAAATGGTAAATTTCAGGCAAATGAATATTTAGTTCTGGACTATAGTGCGGTTAGAAAATCAAACTTAGCACCCTCTAAAGTTATGGACTGAACATGTAAACAGCTTCCAAAAATTCAGACTTTCCAGAAATCTGGTGTTACTTAGGGGGACTGGGACATTCTATAGGCAAATGATTAGCCTGAATGGACTGTGGAACTGAGCCAGCATGATAGAATTGCTGTTGTCAAAAAGAACCTTTATGGAGTTCCTGTTGTGGTGCAGCGGAAACGAATGCAACTAGGAACCATGAGGTTGCCGGTTCGATCCCTGGCCTTGCTCAGTGGGTTAAGGATCCGGCGTTGCTGTGAGCTGTGATGTAGGTTGAAGACACATCTTGGATCCTGTGTTGCTGTGGCTGTGGTGTAGGCCTAACTTCTAGCCTGGGAAGTTCCATATGCTTCAGGTGCAGCCCTAAAATAAATAAATAAATAAATAAATAAATAAATAATTTTTTAAAAAGGCAAAAAGAATGTTTATGCTCTTCTACCTGGTGAAAGGCAGGAAGATGATACATTTCTAGGCCTACTTAAGAGGATTTTCCCCAAATGCCCTAGAGAAAAAGCCTAAAGAAGGGTACAAGAAGGAATCAGTGGTTAGACAGTCAAATAGGTCACTTGTTTTTAGTATTTACTGGGTAGGAGAGCACTGAAGGCTTCAAGCAGTATCCTTTGAACAGATTTCGTTATTTATACTAGGAAACTTGTCACCCATTCACGGCAGCTTCCCAAGCAACAGCTCTTCTCTAAATATTTTGTTTTATGCTGCATGTGCCTAAGTGCATTAAAATGAGCCTTTGAGAGTATAAGACTCTCATATCTACTTCTTTAATTATCCTGATGTTTGGATCATCCAAGTCAACAAAGAGATGGGCAGTGATAATTCCATGCACAACCAGCAACAGAGAATCTGTAATGGCCACATAACGTACATCATTTTGTGTACTTGGCGTTCTTATTGCTGCTTTAAATTTGCCAAGATGGAAGCATTCAATCAAAAGGGGTTAGTAGCCCCTGTGTCTCTCTCCAAGAAAGAGAGGTGACTCATTCTACCACCATGCAGATTTTTATGTCATCATGTCAGTTCCCTAACAAATGCCCTAAGTGTAGTTTTATGGAGGTAGCACTGCATAATTCTGAAGAGCAGTTAATTACATTCAGCCTTCATAGCAGCTACAAGATTTGTATTGTCAGGTGAAACATAATGATGAGTGAAATATAAAACTTCCTCCAAGTGAATCAAAAGGAGTTTTCATCAACAAAACCTCAAGGGGCAAGTGCTAGCATCTCTGAGTGACTACACATTCATGACACGAATGACTCTCTTCCTCAAATACAAAACTGGCTACCAGAGTGAAAGACGAGAAATGATTGTGGCAAGAAAAAAAAGTAGATTGATCACATTATTTCACAAATAGTTTCTGCAGGTCTAATTCACTGATGAATCTCAAGCTGCAAGCCAGGTAAGTAACCTTCCTCCCCAGGCCTTTATGATCCAACACTCAATAGAAAGGATGCTTTCCCTCTTTCTACAAGCCTGCCTCTTCCTAAGGCTTCAGAGAGGCTGGAAAGTATCAGCATCTTCCAAAAGCACATTGTTGCCTCATGACAAATGCTCAGTGAACTCCACTATTCAGGGCACTGCAAGGGAGGATGATCTGAAGCACCAAAGGTTTTACCTTATTCAAAGAAATCCCATTTTATTTGAGTTAATTAAATGTGAGAATGCCTGGTGTAAAAGCATCCCTCATTGTGAGTAGCACATAGCTGTTGCTCAATCAATCATTCCCTTCCTTCAAAGAAATCTGGCAAACAAAATCATTGCGTGATAGAGGCTCCTAAGGGGCCTATTTTAATGAATAATCACACCATTCATTTAGCGAATATTTATTGAGCACCATTGAATATGTATCAGCCTCCAATAGGCAAACATGAAATAAGATGAGGGGAGCTTGTATTTAAATGGTTAATAGGTAAACAAATGCTTTTAAAACATTGAAGCCACTCAGAAGTTGGGTAGTCATTATCCTTACAATCTACCAGAAGGGCAAAGATCAGCCTCAGCCTGGTCTGCTGAAATAATGTCACAACTCTAAGTCATCAAAATTTGTCCACTTGTTCAGTCATTATGTGTTGAGTGCCTACTCTAGCTCAGGCTCTGTGTTAGTTGCTGAGAACACGGAAGAGAATGTCTCCCATCTTGAGATGCTCCCAATCTAGCAGGGGAGACAGAAATGCATAGATGATCAAAATGTTATATTGAAGTTCTGCACAGAGTGCTGTGGCAACTTGGCGGAGAAGAACCTAATACAGACTGGGCTGGGAGTGGAGAGGATTAAAGAAGGGCTCCCAAATGGGATGGAGGGAAACTGTCACTGACATTAACATCCTTAAAAATACTTCTCTCCGAGTGGTAGTCCAATTCTACTTGTGCTCACTAAAAGTCCTAATCAGCCTAGGCTATTGTCCAGTTTGCAGATCATGCTCAGACAGGCTGAATCTTTAGAAATAGACAATTCTTAATGAAACTTGAAGCCTTTGCTATTTTCAGTAATGAAGGATGGCCTTAATAAGCTCCTCTGCCAGTGTCCTTACCCTGCCTAGCTCCTCTCCTAGAATTCAATGCTCAAACTAGAGTGTGAAGAACCCTTTATGCATCGAAGTATGCATCAGACCCATCCTACTGGCTAAGCAATTTCTACCTCAACAAAGGACCTTTTCTTTAACCACAAGTGTGACATTACCTTCTCTGCAAGCCTAAGCTAACAATAGCACTTAGGTTTGTTGGGTCAGAAGGACAATCATCTTGTCTTCAGGAAGTCACACCAGACCATTTCTCCTCCAGCAGATATTCCATAGTCTCCCAATGGTGGCAAACAAGCCCCCTTCCCTTTAAAAAGATGCTCCCTAATATTTGCCATCAGTTTTCTCTTCCACAGCACAAGCCCATTACCACTTCTGACTTGCTTAACAAACAGCTTGTCATTTTTCCATAAGTGATGAAAAAGTATTCCATCCTCTCATCCTGGGAAAAAAAAGACCAGTTTTTTTTTCTTGGAAGCAAGTCTGTTGACCCATACTCACCAGATAAGTGTTTCAAGTGAGTAACAATAATGACGTATTTTCAGAGGGTCTTCTATCCAGTGTCCTTTAACTGTAAAATAAGTAAGGAAATCTCTCTACCCAGTAGAGATGGCCGCTTATTAGTTCATAATTCTGGGCCAGACCCAGGAAAAATTGTGGCATACGTGCACCTGCATTTGGGATCCCAGCTAGGTATCCAGCTATTCCAGTGCCTCCATACCTCTGATCCCTAGACTCAACAAATTTCATCAGTCTATGGATTATCTCTCCATGGCCTAACTCTCCACTACCTGTCCATAGGTGGGCATAGGTTAAATAAGAGGAAAAACTCACCCCTGTTACTATGGTAGCTGGTAAATGTGAAACTTCTCAGGAAACAGAACTAAATTCATTTTGATTAATAATAATTATTATTAATAGAGCTAACATGTACTGTGATGCTTACTACATGCCAGACACTGATCTAAACATTATATATATGTAACATTTGATCCCCCCAACAAATCTATGGGATAGGTACTACTAGGATTTCCCATTTCACAGATTAGGACAGTGAGGTAAGAAAACATTAAGTAACATATCCAAGGTTATACATTTAGTAAGTAATGAAGTTAGGATATAAATCTAGGAGCTCCAGAGCCCACATTACTGAAACCAGTTAATGTTTGGATATTGGGAATACTAAGATAAGACACAGCCACAGCCCCCAAGGAACTCATAGTTCAGAAGAACGCTCTGTCCAATAGCATAAAGAATACTCTTCAGTCTACTCTCTTCAGAAGAGACTAATGGTAGAAATTTCAGGTCCTTGAAAACATATTGGTGGACCCCTTACTATATCATAAGTAAGTGCCTGTCACACTCACTTGAAGCTTCATTAAGTAAAAGGCATACTTAGAAAATACTGGGAGCAAATGAAGGTCTGTGCAGACCTGGTCTGGTGGATACAGCTCAATGGCTCCAGAAAAACATTCTCCAAGATTCCATGATCTGTCAGGAGACCCCATAGCAGAGACCTAGAAGGCCATAATGTGGTGCTATTTTAAATTTTTACACTTTCCCTTTCTACCAGGTGCAAGTACAAGGAATGACTGGCAACATCCAATTTGACACTTATGGACGTAGGACAAATTATACCATCGATGTGTATGAAATGAAAGTCACTGGCTCTCGGAAAGTAAGTAACCAAAACATATATCCAAATAAAAAAATCTCTCAGAAAGTGACAGCCCTCAGATGCAAGAAAATAGGTCTTAGGAAACACACCCAAAGCAAATTTGCACACGTCATTTTTGCCTTTACGTTCAATGAATGGTGTAGATATGATGCAGAGCTGGTTTGTATTCAACCTGTTCCGTCTACATATTTTTAAAGGATTATTTCCCTCTGAAGCTGGGCCTATAAAAGTGGTAGACTCAAGACTCATTAACAGCTTCCTACAATACGGGGAAAGAATTACAAACTTGATAGCATGTTGTTATTTAAACAGAAGCTGCCAAAACACACACGATTTTAGCAAAAGAATTAGAAAGTCAATAATCTCTCCATTTTGCCAACTCACTCACCAAAAGGATGCTGGATAAAGGACCTTTCTCTACAGCTAAATTTCATACTAATCACTTTGCTTCTATCATACTAATAGCGAGTTAGTCATGAAGTGGGCATTTAGTAGCCATTTGACAAACCCTTAGCACATAAAATATCTTGTGCCATTTCTACAGGACATTCAACTGGTTTCCCACCTCCCACATCCAGTCTCTCCTATGGTTCAGAGGAAAGTATTTTTCTACTGAGTTTAAAGAAACAAAAAGGCTGATCATCCTACAGTGGGGGTACCTTATTTTACCAAATATCAGTACAGGCAAGGTAGGGATGGAAACCCCCAGGATAAAAGAACAGCATATCTGTGTGTCAGTGCTGGGTTTCTGATGGGGATGGCAAGACAAAGGGAGACAGGACCTCAATTCTTGTAAAGTTCAAGCAACTAAAAACAAAGTTTTGTTCCACACTAGCACTTAAATTTCTTGCATCACTTTTTGAGTGAAAAATATGCAACCAGACAAATGTCTGCTCTTTCTAGGCTGGCTACTGGAATGAGTATGAAAGGTTTGTGCCTTTCTCAGATCAGCAAATCAGCAATGACAGCGCATCTGCAGAGAACCGGACCATAGTAGTGACTACCATTCTGGTAAGTACAGACAGAAGGTAGGTGGGCTTTCTGTACAGTGAGACTGTTTTCTGAAAAGCATTATTCAGCCAGTAGGAAAGACTTCAAGTTCAAACAGTGGTAACGTCCAACAGGTCAGCTTAGGAACCTTTTGAAATATCTTGCCATGATGATGAACAGAATGCCATTTAAAAAAAGAAACAAATGCTGGAGATGATATGGAGAAAAAGGAACCTTCCTATGCTGTTGGTAGGAATGTAAGTTGGCAAAACCACTATGGAAAACAGTATGGAGGTTCCTCAAAAAAACTAAAAATAGAATTACCATATGATCCAGCAATCCCCTTCCTGGGAATATATCCTGACAAAACTATAATTCAAAAAGATATATGCCCCCTTGTGTTCATTGCAGCACTCTTCACAATAGCTAAGACATGGAAACAACCTAAATGTCCACTGACGGGTGAATGGATTAAGATGATGTGGTACAAATAGAAAAAGAATGAGATTTTTTTTAAAAAAGGGGGTTTCAATGTGGATCAGTGGGTGAAGAACCCAACATTGTTTCTGTGAGGATGAAGCTTTGATCCCTGGCCTTGCTCAGTGGGTTAAGGATCCAGCATTGCCACAGATGTGGTTGGGATCCAGTTTTGCCATGGCTGTGGCCTAGGCCTGTAGCTACAGCTCCAATTCAACCCAGCCTGGGAACTTCCATATGCCGCAGGTGCATCAATAAAAAGAAAAAAAAAATGAAATAGTGCCATTTACAGCAACATGGATGCATCTAGAGATTATCATACTAAGTGAAGTAAGTCAGAAAGAGAAAGACAAATGCTGTATGATACCATTTATATGTGGAATCTAAAATATAGCACAAATGAACCTATTTATAAAATAGAAACAGAATCACAGACATAGAGAACAGAATTTGGTTGCCAAGGGGAAGTGGGGAGAGAGTGGGATGGATTGGCAGTTTGGGGTTAGTAGATGCAAACTATTACATTTAGAATGGATAAACAATAAAGTCCTACTCTATAGCACAGGGACCTATATCCAATCTCCTGGGATAGACCGTGATGGAGAAGAATATTTTAAAAAGTATGGATGTATACATATATGTGTGTGTGTTTGTGTTATATATAACTGAGTTATTTTGCTGTACAGCAGAAACTGGCACAACTCTGTAAATCAACTATAATTTTTTAATGTTTATAAAAAAGAATAGAAATTCAGAACAGTTTTAGATGTCATTATCCTCCTTACCACCTCCATACCATGGACTGAAGCTTCATCTGCACTAAAAATCTAATTCTTCACTGTGGGGGAGACAGTGTTGTGTGGAGGAAAGAGTGGCTCAGGGTTCCAATATTAGGTCTACCACTAACCTGAGTTTAACAGTGCAAATAACAACTTCTCTGAGCCTCAGTTTACATTATTTTTTAACTTATGGAATGGGCATAATAATAATAATCTCCTATGCATAAGATGTTTCAAGGCAATATTCACCATGTAAATCTTTTCTGAAAACTCAAAGCACTATTGAGATATGAAATAGCATTTTCATTTATTTTGAAAAGTTTATCTGAAAGCTAGTATGTTTCACTTCTGAATGAACTCCAAGCCTGGGTTAAAAAGGAGCATGCCACTAGGTCTGAAATTGTGATCAATTGAATGGAGATTCAGCTGAAGTTTACCTTTCATTTAAATACATATATCAAATACCCACTTTGTCCTAGGTATTGTACTAGGCCCTGAGAACTTAAAAATGAATAAGCTACAGGCCCTGACCTCACAAACATCACCATGCTTCCTTAGTGCTTGCCTGGGCTGGCTGTGTTTCCTACATGGTAAATCCCAAGAAAGCAAAGGCAGTTCATCTTCATGTACCTAAGGGAAATTCTTCAGCCCAATTTGACTTTATGGGTGGAAACTGTTCTTCTTTCAAACTCTCAGAAAGAACTTAAATCCTTCTCTACTTCTTTAAATCATGAATTAAAAGACTCCAAGAAACATGTACCCCCATGAATAGTTGATTGAGCCTTTTCTGCTTATTAAATAAACGTTTTAAGGACTCTCAACACACCAAACCTCAATAGCCACAGGGAGAAAAATCATTATTATATGTATTATGTCTTAGAAAAATGTATAGGAATAATCCTTTGATCTTCCTTCTGGTCCCAAAGGAATCACCGTATGTAATGTATAAGAAGAACCATGAGCAACTGGAAGGAAATGAGCGATATGAAGGCTACTGTGTAGACTTAGCCTATGAAATAGCCAAACATGTAAGGATCAAATACAAATTGTCCATTGTCGGTGATGGGAAATATGGTGCAAGGGATCCGGAGACTAAAATATGGAATGGCATGGTTGGGGAACTTGTCTATGGGGTAAGTTTTTTCAACTCGGTTTTTATTTACTTCTATGCCTCCCAACTAACAAAGATAGAGAATTTAATTTTCAAGTGCAATACTTATCCAATTGTATGGTTTTCATATAGTCTGTACAGAAAACACTCAAATCTACAGTTGAATTCTATAAAGGTAGCTTGTCAATAGCATCCTTTAGGCAACAGGATTATTTTACTAAAAGGAAAGTAGAATTGGGGAACTTTATTTGGCAGCATTAAGTATAGCTTGCCTTCTATTGAAAATCCATTCCTTCCAAGTTCCCTGTCTAACACAACAGAATCACTACTCACTAGTTGCCTAAGCAACCAGGTTATCTTTCCTTGTTGCTCCCCTCATATGCAGTCAGCATGGCCTATTAATTCTACTCTTCTGTCTCTCAAATCCAGAAACAGTCTTCATTCCCACCGTTATCATGTTAGTTATGTTTCTTACCATTTGACACTCTTGGTTTCCCTGCCTCTGCTCTTACCCTGGCAAATCAGATCCACATTATTATACTTTCTCACTTTAGAAATCAGGATAACATTCAAATTCCTTAGCATGACAAATAATGCACTTCATAATCTGGCCCCCACCTACTCCTCTAGTCTTCCCTTGTACTCATCCTCCTTCACCTCAATGTTCCAGGTGTAGCAAAGTATATGGTGTTCCCTGAAGTCATGCCTGGAAGTGCCTTCACCTCTCTTCACCTCTCTACCAGCATTTCAGAACTCAGAGATGTCACCTTTTTCAGGACACCTTCGCTAATCCCATTTACCCACCTGTAGTCCGGTTAGCTGCCCCTGGTTTTTGCTTCCTTATGGTATTTTTTGCTTTCTTATAGTACTTTTGAACCTGTAGCATAATGATCTGTTTACAAGTTCAGCTGTTCCAACTAGACTACAAAGTCCTTGAAGACAGAAGCCATGTCTGATTAATTTCAATATCTCATGGCCTGGCACATAAGGAAGTTGTATTGAACACAAGTTCAATAAATACGTTTTGAATGAATTAATGAATGAATGGAATGGCTCTTTCAAGGGCTTGCTCATGGGTCAATAATAAAAGAATTATTCTAATAGATATTTTAAAAGGGATTCAGTAGTATCTTAAGAGCTTCTCGGGGGCTTAGTTTTTAAAAGTTTTGGCCTCTGATTAGGAATATCATATCTTAGGCCACCCAGTGAGGCATATGGAGGCAAGCAAAACCAGGCATGAGAACCACCCATTGGGTGAACCAGCCACTAGAAAACTAACCCTAGAGCAGGTAGCAGTGGCAGAGGTTTAGTTCTAACAAAGATTATTTGCAATGACTAGTCCCTGTCCAGACAACAGTTTAGGGGAAAACAGAGGAATCTAGGGGGTGGATATATTGAGAAGAATCTGGCAAGAAGCAAATGTCCAAGTTAGCTATTGCACTGAGGTTTAGGATAAGGACTCTAGTGCTTGAGTTAGGAATCAGCAAGAAAAAAGTATAGCTCTGCAATTGTAATATAGTACTGGGGTCACAAAATAAGTTTTTGGAACAGGTCCTCAGGAACAAGAACAAAGGCAGAAGCTCATTTCTAAAAATAAGGGCACGGAAAGGGAATTAAGGCTTAAAATGAGACTGGACCTCGAGTATCAAAATTGAGGCACGGTCCTCCAGTTAGACATGCTGCAAGGCAATTTGAACCTTAGCTGCAGCTATGGGGCTCAAGCCAGTTAGCCCGTCTTGGGTCAAGGCTGAATTGCAGATGAGATTCTAGTGAACCCAGTTAGAAGAAAGAGAACTTCTAAAGCCAGAGAGAGGGAAGCTGAAGACAGAACAGAGCATCATGCTTTTGAGGACTCTGAGAAACTCTGGGCCATCTTGTCATAGCACTAAACTCTTACTTAGCAAGTTGGTCATCAAGTCTTCTTCCAGCCCCTGTCTCTCATCGCCCCAACACTCAGGCTCCAAGAGGTCCTGTCTTGTTCATGGCTCTCCCCTGCTCTTAGCCCATTACCTGGTACTTAAGAGATGCTCACTTTTTCTTGTAATGAATGGGTACCTGACATGTCATAATGCCTAGCCAGTATTCACTAAATTGAATATACATGGTTGAAGGTAAGCTATAATACTTATATTATTATTATCAGCTACCACTTGTTGCATATTTACCAGATACCAGACATTGTGCCAAGTGCTTTATAAGCATTATGTAATTTAATCCTCTAAACATTCTTAACATCATTCTACAGATGTGAAAAATGGAAGCCTAGAGAGGTGAAGTCTCATGCCAAGAACAAACAGCTTGTACTGACACAGTGATTTGAACCCATGTGTCTAATGCTCAAGTTTGTGTTCTTTAACCATTGCCCTATACTACCTCATAGCCAACAGGCTGCAGGCCCATCCCATCCTAAGACCATTAAAATGTATTGCACATACCCACAGCACCTTAGCCATTCTAGGGGAAGAGTGTTTGGCTACAGAAGCCTGACAAGGAATTGTGGATCTGTTTCTACCAGGACAGAATAACTGGCATGAGCTCTATCAGTCCATCATGGCTCAGTTGCCAGAGCTTTCTAGTGTCTCGAAATACTGTCAGAATCTATAAGTATCTCAGTGCCCTCCTGGCATTGCATAGGACATTAAACACCATGACATAGAGCAAGGCAGATTTCCTGACATTGTTCAGACAAAAACCAGCTCTTTTCCAAAGATTTTGGTTTCTCCTCTAGCATGTCCTCTGTCTTGCATCCATTTAACTTCCATATTCTCTTCCTCTTTCCAGTTTGTGTGAGTGAGGGAGCTTAAGAATTAGTGAGTCCCTCATTTGTTAATTTGGAAACCAGCTCTCTATTGCTGAATAGGTGAAAATTCTCCCAGAGGAACCTACCCATCTTTTTCCGCCAGTTCTTTCAACTAAAGACAAAAGCAATAGTTAGGGAAGCCCCTTACAGAAATGTCCTCCTCCCTGCCCTCGGACGTGTGTCCAGTGATTTCTGGGATTATAACACAAGGGGATTCCCAGGAACTGACAGCAAACCAACCAATTTGAGGGGACTGGAGTTCTGCTGTGGCGCAGCAGAAACGAATCCAACTAGTATCCATGAGGATGCGGGTTTGATCCCTGGCCTCATTCAGCAGGTTGGGGACCCAGCGTTGCTGTGAGCTGTGGTGTAGGTTGCAGATCTGGCTTGGATCTGGTGTTGCTGTAGCTGTGGCATAGGTCAGCAACTGCAGCTCCAATTTGACCTGTAGCCTAGGAACTTCCATATGCTACCGGTGCCCTAAAAAGGAAAAAAAAAAAATTTGAGGGGACTGCAGCATTCTACTTTCCTCTCAGACATGTGACTATGAAAATTGCTTGGAGTGAGAGCTCTGATAGGGAGGATGACCTCTTAAGCTAAGTGCATATTCATTTTCATTTAGAAATTTTCATCTTGTAGCATTGGGAAGCTCGCAACTTCTCTATCACTGATAGAAATGGAGAAAAGTACAAACAGGCATTCATTTCTGGCCAACCTGGTCTCTTATGGTTTGCAAGTTGCTTAAGAAAAAGGAGGGTAGAAATCCCCCCTCCCACCACTGCCCAGTGACTTCCCAAAGTGCTTAATAAGCAGAAGGACAGAAAACATGAAACTATTCCTTGTAATAACATGAAAACTACACAGATAGGCACAGCTTTACCTTTAGGGTATTTTTTCTTACACGTTTAGTATTTACAACAGATCTGAGTTGGAAAAAAAATGAAGAAAGGCAGAGATGGGAAAAGCTTTGCAAAGGAGATTTCAGTATCCACCATAAAGTCGCAAGAAAGAGTCAAGATGAATTAAACTTGTTAAAGAAGAAAGAAGCCAATCAGTCTCTTTTCCTAAATGGGTTTTTTTTTCTCTAAAGAAAATCAAATCGAGGTTGATGTTTGGGCCACCTTGTATCGCTAAGAAGGCTATTTTTGAAACAAACGTCAGTACGACACAATGCGCCCCCATTATGTAAGCTCTTCAGAACATCATGGACTTGAAACTGTCCACCTGCTTTTAGAAGTTTTGATTTTGAGCTGGATATCTATAACATCACCACATGGTAATTGTCTCCAGCTCAATTGTGGCTTACAGACCGCAAGTTTTTATGGATCCCAAATAGCCTGTGTTTTAAGAGGACACTGAAAAACATTTTGTTGCCAGCAGGGCTCTTAGATGTGCTTTAGCCTACCTTTTCATTCACTTTGCACATAAATGTGGAGACAAGCCAGGGACTGAACATTAGAACTGACCATTGGGTAAACCAGGAAACCAAGGCCTGATATAGGACAGGGATGTCAGGAATAGTGGCAGCAATTGTGACAAGGTCACAAAAACCACACAGCTTGGCAGAACTTAGACTATAACTCAGATTTCATGACTCCTGGTCCAGTGCTCTATCCACTGGATCACATTGGCTCCATTTACTAACCTTGTCAGATTATGGAAAGATAATCCCACCAGCTTTCGGGGGTTTGCAATCTAGTTGGATTATGAGCTTTTCCATCTGAGATACCCATCCTGTTTATCTGTGGCCTCCAGGATAAAGTAATACACATCTCTAGTTATCACTTGGAATATTTGAAAACCCAGGTTTTCTACCCATTGAGAGGAGATAGGGTCTAAAAGAAAAAAAAAAACTCAGGACAAGGGCTGGGAGGAAATTGAGGTCCTAATTGACAAAAGAACACTCCTAGTGAGTAGCTGCCATGTTCCTTATGTTCCTAGCACTTAGAACTAAGGACAAAGGTGGGCAGGGGGGATGGGGAATTGCCTTAGGAAAGGCCAGACAAAATACTGCCCAAATTGGTACCTCTGGCTTTGAAGACAGCAGAGAGCTTGGGAATGGAGATGGGGTTGGGAAACAGTTGATTCCAGGTCATATCCCCTGGGCATCCTCAGACTCCTTCACACTCCCAGGACAAATGGCAATTTTATAGATGCTATTCACACTGACATTTCTCTACCTAGAAGAAATTATCTCTTAGGTTGTCACTATCCTAAGATAGATTCATTTTCCATTAAGAAAGGCAGAAAGTCGATCTGTCCTTCCAGCTAAAAGGCAGGGAAGCAAGGGTACAGTAACAGATGCCAAATATTCTCCTCTGTTCTTCAGGTGATTACACTGGGCTTTGGCAGAAGGGCTGATGGGCTGATAAAAGCACCCCTCTCTTTCAAATGAGGCATATGAACTCCAGGAAGGAGCATTTATGACGCATGGAAGTCTGCCATTCTGAGTAGAGAGGATAGGGAAATATTTCCAACCAAATTTAGTCTCACGAGGCCTCTACCCAGCTCCAGGAACACTCCTTTATCTTCACTTTGTCTTTACCTCTCTCAGCTCCCCAAGGACAAGGAGCCCTTAAGCAACAGATCCAGACTGGGACATCTGTTCCGGATAAAGAAACAAAAAGATCCTGTTGTGACACTTCTTGTTGTTGCACGGATTTAAATAGACCTCATCACTTTTTCCTGATCCAAACAATTGCGGGCAGTAAATATCCCATAGAGTCCAGCCAGTAATGCAGCTTAGGTCCTGTCCTGCAACAGGCAGCAATTACAGTCCTATTGTCTACCTCGATTCTGCCCCACTCCTTTCTCTGCCACATTTAAACTTGCCAAATAAAATGTCTGTCAGTGGCTACTAGAACCTTCTGGTTGATATAGGAATGAGGTGTCAGGTCATGTCTGCCTCTTCTCTCAGATGACATATAATATCTCATGCACTACACGCCAATGCCTTGCTGACCGCCCCCCACCCCCCATGTTCTCCCTCTCACTTTTGGCAAGTGCTCTAAAATGGTGGCTGACAAGCTCCCGCTCACACACAGTCTCCAGGTGGGTTAAAAGTTTTGTACCAGGTCATCAGATGATTAAGCTATAACATAAGCCTTTCGGCGCACACACACACACACACACACACACACACACACACACACACCTGTTTTCAATGACATTTAAACTAAGTGTCATTTCTGTCTTAAACCTGTCAGACCATAATATGAGTTTGTTGGGTTTTCAGTTGTATGAAATTTACGACTTTGGCAACCCACCTATGAAAACGATTATAAATCCCCTCAGGCTAAATCCCCTCCAATAATGCAGTTGCTCTGAGTTTGCCACTGGTGAGTAGAAAAATCAAACCTAATTTGGTATGTTTACTGAGCCCACACAGCCACTCTTAAGCTGCTTGATTAGAATCCTTTAAGTAGTCAAGATGCAAGCAAAAGCGCTAGCAAACTCTCACCCTGAGCTCTTTCTGTTTGCTGGGGTTTTGTCCATCACCTGGAGCACCCTCACGCCATCTACTTACCCACCTAGGTTTCTGGAAACAGCCTTCTGGCTGCTGTTAGTAGCACAGCCAGAGGCTTGAGAACAAAAGGCCGCTGGACTGGTTCAGAAGACCACAGGTGTGGTACTTCATGAATGAGTCAGAATTTCAGCTGCTTCCTAGCCCCATCAATAATTCTTAACGCTCACTCCCAACCACAGATGCGTTTCATAAGGAGCAGAGACCAGGAGCAGGAAAGGAATACCATTTGGGGAGTTGCCATTTTCACTTTTCATCAATGTTGGCCTCCAGAATCTTTAACTTGCCTTGAAAATGACCTTCCCACTCATCTGCATGCTATGGCAGTCCCAGGAGGGCTACCTGGGTATTTTCTGACATTAGTTACCTGCTCCTCCCCATTTCCTCTAAGAAGCATGTTGATTGCCCCACAAACGATATGCCAGCAGGCCTTGAGCTCTGAAATAACCAACCATTACGAGAGCCATTTCATATGGAGGCAGTAATAGGAGTGGCAGAGGGCAAGGGCTTCTCCAAGGCTGATGATGAGCCAACATGACAGTTCTGCTGCATTGGTCTCAGCAAGTGTACAAGAAATGGGAGGAGTTAAGACTCCTACCAAGTTGGCTGTCCTTGAGGCTTGATTAGCAGCTCCCTTTCCCTCTATCAGTTGAGACTTCTTCCACCTGCTTTTTGATTTGTCATCTTCTGCCCGCATGGCTTTTTTAAGATTCAGCATGGTAATTCTCATTTTGGAGCCAGGTCCACATCAATGAGGCTTAAACAAGCACAGATTTAACACTGTTCTTCATTGACAAAGCACCCCCCAAAAAACAGACAAACTCTGCCATCTTTGAAAAAGCTCCTTAGAAAGAAACAATTTAGTAAAGGTGGACAAGCCAGGCTGAAGAGAAAAGGAAATTTCCTGAGAGGAGCAGGTTCTTCCCATTGTCTTGGGTTACTTCAAAAGTACTTCCAACTAGGAATGGCTTCCTTTGGGAGTCTGTTCTTTTGCTGCATGTTCTGGGGAACCAGACCAGAAGTCCTACCTTGTCTCATTAGCATTTAGCTGTGTTTATCATCTGGTGGGTGTTTCAGTTAATAGAAGTAGGGTTTTTTCTCCTAAAAGTTGTCAAGATTTTCAAAATCCTTTCTTTACCTGCTTGAAAAATAATCCAATATCCCTAAATTCAATCCAAAGTGATTTTCTCACGCAAATGTCCCTTAGTTCTTTCTTCCAAAACAAAGAAATGGCAGTTTCTCTTAGAGCTATTCATTATTATGACTTCAGAGATCAAAGACTAGTTAAATGGAGTAATTAAATCAAATGAGATCAAATGGAAAATGATACTAGCGGGACATTTGCATGTTCTAAGCAGGAGGTAGAAATATGTTGGCAGGGATAGAAGGTGGCTTTATCTGCGAATTCTCTTGGCATGACAAGGCTCTTTCTAGCTGATTCAGATTCTCTCTGCCAACCCGTTCCCCACTAGCTTTGTGGCCAATTCCATTCTCCTCAGTTGCTTTCATTTCTACCACCAGGTATGGCCCCAGGAAAAAGGGTAAAATATTAAAATTTGTGATTGGCTCCCTCCAGTTAGAAATGTGGAACTGGTGAATTGGGAGTTAGGTGTAATGAAGGAAGAGCTGAAGCCATACATAATAATACTGAGGGGAGAAAGTAAAGAACAGAACATTAAAGGAGATTTACTTATCCCATAAACCTACATTAATTATGTCCCAAACCAGGTCCTGTGAATAGACTCTGGGGGTACAAAAGTGCACCGTAATTGAGAGAGCAGAACTAGGAAGAAGAGACAGAAAATGAACATTAAGAGAAGTAGGAGGAGAACCCATAGTCTTCAGTATCAAAGAGCCAAGGAAAGGTGGTATATACAGTGCCGAAGGCCAGTGGTTTCATGTGGGCAGTCTAAATTTGGTCACCAAGTGTACGGTTCGAGAAGCAATTTCACTAAATTGGAGGGGATGGGAGGTAGGCCATGGGTGTATAAGGGAAATGCTGTATTAAAATTGAGATAGTAAAGGCATATTTTTTCAAGATAGGCGGTGATAAGAAGTGGTATCATATGATTAAGAGTATCAAAAGAAGGTGGAAGAAGTGATTTGTTTCATTTTTCTTTGTCAGTAAATAGAATTACCAAAGTAGGAGGAAATTATTAAGCGAATAAGATCTGTCAATGGTTTTCAAATTACAGCAAGCATTAGAATCACCTAGTGGGCCAGCTGAGCCCCCCACCCAAGTTTATTTCATAAACAAAGGGTCAGGCCTGAGAATTGGCATTTCTAACAAGTTCCCAGGCCACTCTGCTGCTGTTAGTCTGGGGAATCACATGCTGAGAACTACTGGAATTGATTGAGAATGAAAAAAAAAATGTAAAAGAATAAGCAGAGCTGTGAACACTGTAAACCAGTTATAATGGAAAAAAATAAAAATCATTACAAAAAAAAAAAAGAAGAGGTAGAAGGGTATGAGATGCAAGGAATAAGTAGATTAGACATGAGAAAGACTTCACTTTCCATGAGGTGAGAATGATGGAAGGGATAGGTGAAGATATAGCAGAGGAAATGAAAGACATTGAGGTGATGGTGCTCATCTCAAATGGCTTCCATCTTCTGAGTAAAGGAAGAGGCAAGCTTTTCTATAGAGAAAACAGGACTGGTGAGGATTAGGAACTGGGGAAGGTTTGAACTAAGCACCATTCACAGATTTAAAGGAGAATCAACCTTACAGTGATAGATAATGGACTTAATTTTTAAAATGGTGAGTTTGAGATGGTAGTCAGCCTTCAAGGTAGATTTGGTCAGCAGGCTGTTGGCATACTTTCAGCAGCAGATTTTTGTCTGTTTTGTCTGCCTTGCTCATTGCTTCATCCCTAGTGCCAAGAATAGTGCTTGGCACAGAATAGGCACTCAAATGAACCTGAGAGGTGTTGGCTGAGGTTGGTTATTGTATATAAAAGTAATTTATAGTAGAAACCTGCAAGTGTCTATGGAGTTATATTATGGCAGTTAAGAGAGTGAGTTCTGGAATCGGAAGACTAAGGTTGTAATCTCAGCCTCTCAGTGCCTCACTTTCTCTTTCTCTAGCATGGGAACAATCATGTACCAACCTTATGGTTGCTGTGAGAATTAAACGACATAACATATATTAGCTGCTTAGCACACTGCCTCACACAGAGTAAGCACTAAAACACTGCTAGCTGGCTGTTTCTTACTATAGTTCCCTTTAAGTTAATTAAGGAGTTTTTCTTAACCAGTTTGAGTCACTATCTGTAAATCAAAGTAGTAAAACATCATTTAAATAAAAAAATACCCTGTCTCAGACTTCGTCACTCTTCCTCCACCTCTCCCTACTGATACAGATATTGAGGCACAATTCTATTTAACATAAAAAAAAAATAAGATTGGAGTTCTCACTGTGGCTCAGCGGGTTACCAACCCAACTAGCATCCATGAGGATTCGGGTTTGATCCCTGGCCTTGTTCAGTGGGTTAAGGACCTGGTGTTGCCGTGAGCTATGGTGTAGGTTGCAGACTCAACTCGGACCCACCCCCCCCCACCCCCCCGTTGCTGTGGCATAGGCCGGCAGCTACAGCTCTGATTCAACCCCTAGCCTGGGAACTTCCATATGCACAGGTGTGGCCCTAAAAAGCACACACACACACACGCACACACACACAAAGATCATCAAAATTGCTGTTTTCATTTTATACCTGATATACCATCCAAAAGCCTTTCCTTAGTCAGAAGCATTTTTCTAAATGTGCATTTTAAGGCCTGGCTCTAGACTAAAACCTATGACTGACATAAAGGAAATATTGTAGAAGACAAAAGAAATAAGTGCAGATGTTCCCACTGTCTATTTTCATGGGACTAATATAAAAACATTCTCTGCCTTTGCCAGAGCTAATTATGCAGTACACTACTGACACATCTATTTTATTAATCCAATACATGTGAATGCTATGCTGATATTTATCACTAGAAATGATGGCTTAATATATAAATTAATGTGTATTCTAATAACTGCTTTACCCTTGTTATTGCCCATGCAAAATTCTTTCATATTTGCATATATCATAATCAATAATAAACAGCTTATTTTTTAGGCATCTAGAGTTTCTTTAGTTTAGGATCTTCTGCAGTTATAGATACAAAAATAGGAGATTGAGCCCCTGGCTTCTAAGAACCTATGTTTTTATAGACATACTCTCAAACATATAAATCAAGAATAATGACAAACACTCAAGTATTCAGTTGAGGACTGTAGTCCTGTGTTGCACCTCATGGTAGGAAGGGAGGCACATAGAAAAAGTATAGACTATTATGCTTCCCATTAAGAAACAAGAATTTCCAGTCAAGTAAGGGAGATAAGACAAAAGAGCATGAAAATTAAAATGAGAATATAAGAGTTAAACATTGATATGTCACAAGGGAGCATGAGTTGAGTTACAAGGTAGAAAATAATTTTAGGAAAAAAAATTGAATCAGTTGCCCTGAGCCAATACGCCTCAGAGGATAAAGTGTCCTCTCAACTTACAACCAAGTTAAAATATTTTAGGACCCATTGAATGCTACTTGTCTAACCAAAGCATTGACAATCAGTTGGTTGTAGTGACTTAAGATTTTATATTTCCACCAAAGAGGTATATTAAGTGGTGAGTGACTGATGGAAATACTATCTCTAATAAAAGTCGAAAATGTTTTTTATTTTTTCCAGAGAGCCGATATAGCTGTTGCTCCACTCACTATAACACTGGTCCGTGAAGAAGTCATAGATTTCTCAAAGCCCTTTATGAGCTTGGGCATCTCCATCATGATCAAGAAGCCTCAGAAATCAAAACCAGGCGTATTCTCGTTTCTGGATCCCTTGGCTTATGAAATCTGGATGTGCATCGTCTTCGCTTACATTGGAGTCAGTGTAGTTCTTTTCCTAGTCAGCCGATTCAGCCCTTACGAATGGCACTTGGAAGACAACAATGAAGAACCTCGTGACCCGCAAAGCCCTCCGGATCCTCCAAATGAATTTGGAATATTTAACAGTCTTTGGTTTTCCTTGGGTGCCTTTATGCAGCAAGGATGTGATATTTCTCCAAGGTTTGTTTCCATGTCATACCCAATGCCTCCTTGCATTCTATGACCATGATCCCTTCATGCACATCTGGTCTTCACCCATCTAGTCCAGATTTCTTCCCTTAACATTCCATCTGACAACAAATCATCATCAAACCATTTTGCTTCCTTGTGTCCATGAAGTGAGTGTGTTATTGGTGTTGCTTTGAATGTCCCTCATGCATTTCCATGGTATCATATATTTATACACATTATAGCAAACACTGAACTCTGGAGGAAGGAAACATTGCCAGCTAATACTGATATTATTCAGATAAAGTGGACGTTAAATCTTGATCAGATCAAATAGGCATGGTTTCCTCATTAATTGAGCTAGAACATTTTCTCATTTGTCCAGAGAGTAAGGAAAAATTTAAAAGATAGAACTCTTTAAAACCCTCCTACCTTTGCCTTTCAGTGACCTCCACTTTTCATTTTGCTCCCAGACTGCCTAAAACTATTTCATTTTAGTATCTTGCCCAAGTTTCCTCACTAAAACTATAAAACTTCTAAAAGAAAACATGGGAAGAAGTCTCTGTGACCTTGGATTGGACAAAGAGTTTTCAGAACACAAAAAGCACAATCCTACTTGATAAACTGGACTTCATCAAAATTCAAAACTTTTGCATTTCAAAATACAGCATTGAGAAAATGAGAAGACAAGCCACAGTGGGAGAAAATGTTAACAATCATACATGTGATAAAAGACTTGTATCTAGAATATATACAGACCTCTTGCAACTCAATAAAGAGAAGATAAACAACGCAATTCTAAAATGGACAAAAGATTCAAATAGACATTTCCCCAAAGAAGATATACGCATGGTTAATAATCACTTGAAAAGATGCTTGACATTATTAGTCATTAGAGAAACGCAAATTAAAGTCACATTGAGACACCTCAACACATCCTCTAGAATAGTTATAATCAAGACAGACAATACCAAATAGTGACAATGGTGTAGAATGACTTTAGCTCTCATCTGTTAGTAGTATGAATGCAAAATGCTACAGCCAAATTGGAAAATGGTCTGACAGTTTCTTATAATTAGACATGCATTTAAGACATGACATAGCAATTCCATTCTTATTTAATACCTAAGAGAAAAGAAAACATATATCTACACAAAGACTTATACACAAATGTTCACAGGAGCTTTATTTTAGCCCAAAAGTGGAAGCAACCCAAATGTCCATCAACAGATAAATGGATAAACAAAATGTGGCATATCCATACCACATTTGGAATGGGAAACTATTCAACAACTAGAGAAAAAAAAAAAAAGACTACCAACACATGCTACCACATAAACTTTGGAAACATGATGCTATATGAAAGAAGCTAGACACAAGAGGGCACGTATCATATGACTCCGCTTTTTGAATGCCATGTATTGACTATCCCATATTGTATTATTCCATTTGCCCAGAATAGGCAAATCCACAGAGACGGAAATCATCTTAGTGGTTTCTGGGGCCCTGGAAGGAGCAGATAGGGGTTAATCAGAATCAGGATTAGGGTGAGGCGTGTGAGGCTGAGTAGATCAAGTACAGGGATTAGATCCAGTCTTTATTATAAAAGTTGCTATTTTGTTCATCATGGATATTTTGCATTAATTTTGTATTTTTTTAAAAAATATTGTACAAAAACGCTATTTATCTTGATTAGTGAGATTTTGGCAACCCCCTAAATTTTGTGTGGTGCAAATGAGGCCTAGTCCCTAGTCCCATCCCTATCAGGATTAACTACAGATGGGCATGAGGGAACTTTTCAGATGGAAATGTTATAAAACTAGGTGGTAACAATTGTTGCACAACTCTAAATTTACTAAAATCACTCACACTGGTGAATTTTAGAGTATGCAAATTTTATCTCAGTGAGTCTATTGAAAATATTGAATGTGAATGTCCTAGACCTCCCCCACTTAAAGTGTTGACTCACCTAAACAAAAATGGCAGCACACTCATAATCATAAAATATTGTAAGCAAATGTTACATCTTTATAATCAAAAAAATGTTTACAAAACATTTTTTGTAAACATAAACACAAAATACAAAAAGTTGTAGCTTTGGTAAAGTTGAACATTAATTCAAATACTGAGCAGAGTCAATTATACAAACATATAGGGTTTTTTTTTTTCGCTTAGACTAGAAGTAATCAGAAGGTTGCCTACCATGTTGTTAGAGTGCACTTCATTTTGAGATTATCCACTTAGAGCACAAAACATTTAAAATGAAGTTTTGCTGTATAAATCACTGGTAACCATCTTCAGCAGCTTTTTAGTATAGCATGTGTGGGGCAAGTCTCATTTGTCTAAGTCATTATTTTTGCCACCCTCAATCTGCTTGGTCAGAGTCTCCAAATTATTTCACTCCCTGTTCCTTTTGTGCTTAGAATGTGTGTCGTTTTGTGATATCATCTGGGAGTTCATTCTGCTTGTTTCTTTCTTATTTTTTTTAAATGTTCATTTCAAGAGAGGAGGATTTCTGAATGATCCTGTAATTGAATAATTTTTACATGGCTGGTAATCTGTGTTGAGACAATGCTAAAGACTTATGAAGGCTGGAGATTTTATTGGTTTCTATAAGTGAATTTTCAAAACTAAATTTGTGATATCCCCACTAGAGTGCTGCATACTACTATGCATACTCAAACAAGACTCTTAAAAGGCCTTTTGTTCTTAGAAGTATTTATGCATATTGCCTCATTAAGTAATAACTTAAAAGATGATGACCTGAAAATGACCAGCTGGAAAGATTCTTTCCTTTCTTTCTTTCTTTTCTTTTTTTTTTTTTTTTCTTGGTAGCAGAATTTAAGCTCTATGGCACCGAAATATATCAAACGCTTTTTCCCCCCAAGATACAGATTTTATTATACTGCACTAGATTCTACCCTGCAGAGCAATGGCTTTCAAATGTTTTGACCATGGCTTTCAGTACAAAACACGTTTTCCATCACAACTCAGTACACATATATGTACATAACGAAAGTTTCACCAGACATTACCCTTACAGTGTGCCATGCATTATCATATTCTCTATTCTGTTTCATTTTTTTTAAAATGCTGGTCGCAACTCAACCCAACACAGCCTATGGAATAATGCTGGTCTAGAGTAACAAGTATTATCCTTACTGTGCTTTTGAGTAATAAATTATTACTTTTATGAGCTTTACATTTCCTTCCATATGAGTTCTCCCTCTTTCAACACTATCTTTTGTGTCCCTCAAAAGAAATTATATCTTTAAGAGTCTTGATAAAAATGTTATGCTTCTCAGCATATTTATTACATACAAGTAAGGAGGAAACATGTTTCTCCTTGTCTTGAAAGCTCTATTGGTTATATATTTGTGCTCAATTACATAGCAGCAAACCCCACTGTAATGTGCTTCTCTATTAACTGATTTAGAAATTCCCGATAATAACATAGTTGAACCCTAAGATTCATGGTTGCCTTTGCTGCAAATGCCAGCATTATACTTTATTTCTGTTCGATAGCCACACTGGGAATGCAAACTCTCCAGGAAGCCTAGAGTGTGAGCATGCATTGTACACTCTGACTTTCCTCAAAATGGAAGCAATTCAAGGATTTATGAGACCACAATTTAAAGGAGAAGTGTCAAATATCATAGCAGAAGGAGATGTCAGAGATAAATTAATCCAACCGCTTCCATTTACAGAGGGCAGAGGAACAACAACCATCTCTGAGTTCCCACTGCGTCTGGGTACTTTACCTGCATTATCATATGAAATTTAATCCTCAAAACACTACCACAGGGTGGGCATTATACTTATTTTTAAGTCGAAGGTGATGCTCAGGTTAAATAATTTGCCCAGTCACACACAGCTAATGACAATGCCAGTATTCAAACCTAACTCCAGTTGCCAAACCCATGCTCTTTCTACTTCACACTGCTTTTCTTATATCAGAGACAAAGGAACAATACACAAAGAGATAATGTGATGGAACCCAAGGTCATGGAGGCTCTAAGAGCCAGCAGTACAATTATTTCCACCACCACTCACTGCCTCCCACTACCAACCTAAAGGTACACTGTGGGTTCCATTCCTTTCCTTGCACTCATGCACAAGAGCTGTTTTCCTGTCTCTCAACCTCTGATGAAACAGTACCTTTGCCCTGGCTGTTAAAGAAGGTAGGCAGGGAGCATTTTAAAATGCCCCAGAACATGTGTTCACTCAAAGTAAAAGACTGGGAAATCAGCAATGAGACATCATGATGAAAACAGAGCAAGGCTCCCTTTCCATCAAAGAAAGCTATTAACAGTAACCTAGAAGCTTAAAGAGTCCATGCCAATAGTAGGTCTGATATTTTCAACTACCCCAGTTTTTCAGAGTGACAGTTCAGGGGGAGACTGAGTCACTGATAGAGTAAGCAATATAATAAGCTGAGGTTATATCCATACACAAACTAATTGGGGGTGGGGGAGGGAGTCAGGGGAGTCAGGAGGAAGTATAAGCAGATTACATTCAATCGTCTTCCCCCTGATTGGGGGATGGGGGGATAGCCAGTGGGTGTAGCCAGATGGAGGGAGCATAGTGGTTAAGTACGTGGGTGCTGGAGTTAGTCTCACCAGATTCACAATCTGCTTAGCTGTTGTGTAACGTGGGGCAAGTTACTAAATCTTGCTAAAAGCCTCAATTCCTCATCTGTAAAGGACAGTGCTGGACATAAGAGTAGGTTTTCAATACATGTCAGCTATTATCATTTTTAAACTGGCTGCTCTTAACCATCCTGGCTTCACAAATACTAATAGTTAATATTGCATTTGCATGTGAGCTCCTAATACTCCTTCAGAATACAGTTGAAATTTTAGTCAGTGCCAAATAGCTGATTTCGGATGAGAAATAACTGGCAACATTCCTTCTGGAAACCATAAAGCACTTTCCTTAAAGATTACACCACTTGCAAATATTTTGATTGTATTATTCCACAGTGTCTTACTGATATTGACAGGTGGTTGTCATTTTTTTTTAATCTGAAATTTATGTCCTTCATAAAATGTTGATAGAACTGCTAAGCAGCCGAGTCCAAGTCCTTCCAGACAAATGCTCCCCCTGCTGACTTTCTCTTGGAGCTGCATGAACAGCTGAGGTCTAGCCATGTTGAAGACGTGAGAGGGAATTACAACAGAAAAAAAAAATGTAAAGAACAGACTAACTTGAACTTAATTACTGTATACAGACTATTCCAAGGGCATTATTCTCCAGTTAAGCTTTCAAGGTATCAAATATTTTGGAGAAGCAGGCAGGGCATCTGTCCAGGTTAGTTGACAGATAGATTCCCCTTTAAAATGGAAAGTATGTGCAAAAAAATAAAATATACCAAGGGTAAAAAAATGAATGGGATCAAAGACAACAGGGGTTGGGGGCCCTATTTAAAGCAATATCCTTTCCTTTGCTGATGTATGACCAGTATCTTCATCCTACTGCAAATTCACTTCAAAGCAGTAGTGATGTGGTAATAAATTAATTGTAATAGCAGGATTTTTATTACAACTATTTCATGACTTTTCTGGCTGAAAGCCATATTTTTCAGTCTTTAAGAGACAGTTTGTTATTCCCCATCAAAGAAGACTGTAAGAGCCAAAGATTGATTCTGTACATTAAAAAAAAAAATCTGTCATAGACATAGCATTGAATGGAGTGTGGAAATGATGTATACTTTGGAAGAAAGAGGAGGAAAAATAGAAATGATAAAGTGTTTGTGCAAAAGAGAAGTGGTTTGCAGTTCCAGCTCATCTTATGAACCTAGTAAAGTTCAGGTTTCAAAATTTACTTGCAGGATGAAGGTGACAGTACATAGCCCACTTTTATTATCATTTCAGAGGCCATGAAATACATTTTATTATTAACTCAGAAACTCTAATTTCTTATGACTGCAGAAAACATGATACTATATATTATTTTGCAATGTTTTGTGTCTGTTTTTCTCTTGCTCCTAATTTACTTTCATTAACTTCATGTCTCCTCTTATATTTCTTCAAAAGGTATGATATGTTCCTCTAATGCATTTTTATAAATACTAAATGTGCAGCATTTTACAGCCATTTCATTATGCTAACCTCAAAATCTGTCTTGTGCAACAAAACTACTTGAAATGAATGTTAAACATTTTTGAAGCTGCATTAATGGAAAGAAAGATACTGCAAAATGACAGGTCTTTCTAACTCAACTATAAAGTCTTAGCTTGTTTTAATAGAGCCTTTTAAAAATGCGATGGGGCTGACCCATCGGTCACTTTTTATAGAGCCTCCATGTGAAATGTGGGTTTAAATAGCTATAGTTTCACTAATGAGAATAGGGAGATGTGAAAATTCCTATAGAACTTCTTCCCTATGAGTTCCACTACACATTTTCTCAATGAAAGGTTTTATGCATCCATACTATACAAGGGAAGAAATGGTAGAAATTCCACTAAGACTCCTGTCAGAGCTACTACTATGTTGAGGGGAGAATGTTGAATGCAAGATTGTGCATTCAGGAGTTCCCTTCAAGGCTCAGAAGTAACAAGCCCGACTAGTATCCATGAGGATGTGTGTTCCATCCCTGGCCTCACTCAGTGGGTTAAGGGTGCAGCATTGCCATGATCTGTGGTGTAGTTTGAAGACACGGCTCAGATCTGGCGTTGCTGTGGCCATGGCATAGGCTGGCAGCTGTAGCTCCAATTCAACCCCTAGCCTGGGAACTTCCATATGCCACCACAGGTGTGGTCCTCAAAAAAAAAAAAAAAAGATTGTGCACTCAACACTGATTCCAAGAAGCTCCTTTTTCCATCTATGCTGATGCTTATGGATACTATTTCCCCATTTCTATGTGGATATTCACCAAAATCCTCCATGATTATCAGTCTATCATGATATTAACCACGTAATTTACAAAATCAATAGCCATGTGGACAATAAGCCATGAAAATGACCATTTTGCTTTTAAGTTTATTTTCAGTCATGTCAACAGCCAATTTCAGCTGAGTCCTATAGATCAACCACAGGACTGTCTGCATCAGCTATTAAGACAGCCAAAATAACCAGATTATGATGTGCAGGCTTGATTTTAGATCACATAGACACAGTCATAGTCCATTAGCCTCAATAGAATGGCACAAGGGTAATTTCCATAAATTACTGTGTTGTTTTCCACATTTCAAGTAGACAATACATAAACTACCATTAGTATTCACAGCAGAAGACTACACCCTTTTCCATACCAAACCATGATTCTGGAAATACTCCCAAATCAGTTTTTGCCTTGGTCTCAGTAAAACCCTATCATCCCAAATAAGGATGACATTCACAGTTCCATTCCAAATGAATAAAAGATAATAAACAATAATTACCCAAACGCATTTGCTTTTCCTACAACTATATTTCTCAGTGTTTGTAGGAAAATTCCTCCTTTAATTTACGCATGATTCTGGATTTTCTTATACAAAATATGAGTACTTTATACTACAAAAATATGAGCATGTCTTTCCTATTGTGCAAGTATAGATGATTTATTTCCTATTTTTCCTTTCTGTACCTCAGTTTCTTTATCTGTAGAATGCCTCCCTTTTCTTATCTGTAAACTATTGCCGAAGCATAGGGGTAGAAGATTAAAAGTGACACATGTAAACAATTACAAGAGTCTGGCACACAGGGGAGTGCTCCTTAAATGTTAGCAATTATTATCATTTTTATTACACTATTACTACGAATTCTACTTTGAGCATTCATCTTTTATACAGTAAAAGAGGATGCAGTATCAGACTGGCCCAGCATAGATGAAATGTATACGGCAGCAATGGGGAAAGACTATAAAAGGTTCAAATTCATAATTGAAATAGTCTGTATACTTTTAGCATTCAGAAATATGACACCTTCTTTCTGACTCATCCAGATGTCTTTACCTCTTCTGACTAAAAGGGAAATGTTCCTAGGTGAATGAGAGGATAACTATTAGCTAGGGAAAATCTGTGGCAAAGCATATTTGCACATCTGAAAAGCTAAAAGTGATTATGTTCAGAAATAAATAAGGGTCATTTAAGCATTCTGGGCCCAACAGGAATTACATGCTTTAAAAATGCAAGTAGTTTTGTTACAATTAATCAAGAAAGAATATTATGGCTCAAAACACCTGCCAAAATTAGTTGATTAGAGTGTAAAACCTAAAACAACTGAATTTTCCACAGCCTAAAAAAGGTTATTTAGGGACACAAGAATTTAAATTTGCTTTAAAGTGGTAAAATGTGAGTACAGACAGAGAAGTGCTTGACTTGCCAGCTTTCAGCCCAGAACTGCCCTCTTCCCACAGAGCCTGGAGATGAGCCAGGCTCCTACGCTTATTCTTGACTCTATGACAGAGTGGGTTCTTTTGCTGGGAGCTTTTCTGGGCATGAGAGAACACAGCTTAACCAGGATACAGCTCCACCACAGAACAGAACTATCCTAAGTATAACGTGGCAATGTTTTTACAAAACCTAGGGACCAGATTTCATTTCTGCAGACAGAGCCAGCCTTCAGCAGCATCGCCAAGGGGATGAGGTTCCCCCTAACCCATCACTGAGCATTCAGTACCCTCACACTGCCCCTAACTTCCCACAAACCCTTTCCCTGAATAGCACTCACAAGGCAGGACCATGATTTCCAACCTTACTTGTACAAGAGCTTTACAAAAATGCTTCTGCTTAGGTCCAACCCCCAGAGATTTTGATTGGATTGGTCTAGGGTGGAGCCTAGGATTTTTTTTTTTTTTGGTTGTTTTATTTTGTGTCAAATTCCCCAGATGGTATTGATGTGCAGGCTGAGTTGAGAATCACCAATGGAGAAGAACAATATTTCTCAGTTTGTTCTACAGACCACTGCAATCACCAGTGAGGCTTAAGAAGTATAGATTTTTGAGCCCTCAGATACTCTGAATCTGCATTTTAACAAATACCCCAAGTATTGCCAATGCAGAGTTATGTTTCAGGACAAAATTTCCCTTATTAAAACTTCCTCATCTTTGGGAGTTCCCGTTGTGGCACAGCGGAAATGAATCAGACTAGGAACCATGAGGTTGTGGGTTCGATCCCTGGCCTTGCTCAGTGGGTTAAGGATCCGGCATTGCCGTAAGCTGTGTGTGTGTCACAGACGTGGCTTGGATCTGGTGTTGCTGTGGCTCTGGTGCAGACCGGCGGTTACAGCTCCAATTGGACCCCTAGCCTGGGAACCTCCAGATGCCTTGGGAAGCAGCCCTAGAAAAGGTAAAAAGACAAAAAAATAAATTAAATAAATAAATAAACTTCCTCATCTTCTGTCCCATTCTCCACTGATTTGGATAGATGAATCCAGGGTAATATGGTAATGGGTGCTGTTGAAGTGAAGTGTTACATTCTGACCAAGCCTCCTGAAAAAAACACAGTGAATAATTCCAACAGTAGAATTTCTAAGGCAGACCAGGGAAGACGGCTCTGTTTTGGTTATTTCGGTGGGCAAGGTAGGGTACAGAAGAGACAAAACTTTTAGTGCTTCTCAAATCCTATTACACAAGTAGTTTCCTACTTCACATGGGGCCTGTCTTAGGTCCTTAGTCTCAGTCCATAAAAGGAAAGAGTTTCAATCCCCACTAATCATTTATAGGAAGACAATTAATAGCTATTATCTTCTGGGCCCTTGCCTTATGGATGACCAATAGCACAGAATGGCAATGTCTATATTAAATTTATTAAACGTAGTCAATAGTGCTCATTTATTAGCACCTACCCTTTTCTCTTCAAATATGTAAAGGTTTTTGACTCTGTGTTTCTCCCATGACATCACCCTACATCAGTGTCTTTCAAAGTTGACTGCACACTATAATCACCTGGAGAGATTTTTTAAAAAATATATGTCTGGGTCCCACCTCTTGGGTTCTGATTTCATTGATCTTGGCTGGCCTCAGCATGAGAGTTGTTTTTTGTTTTTTGTTATGTTTTGTTTTTAAGATCCAAGGTGATTTTAATGTACAGGCAAGGCTGGGAACCACTTGACTTCAAGGAAACAGAGCAGTCTTCCACAGGTGCCAGCCAGGCTCATAGGAAGCGACTAGGATGAGTACATCTAAGCAGGGGCTGGTACAAAGAAGATATTTTTTCCTGTGATTAAATAAACAGTCTTGCTTTGAAACTTGTATAGGCCTGAAGAACATCATGCATGCACCATTATCACATGACATCTCAACATGGGGTGTTGCTGTTAACGTGTTACTTCTATTTGACATGTTAATTCCCCAACATCATTGACCTCCCTCTTTCATCAGCTGCACTGAACCCATTCCTCTTTCCAAAAATAAAGATGACGATTTCTTCAACTGAAATCCAACCCCTCTGGGTCTGGATTGTTTTTTGCAGATCGCTCTCCGGACGCATTGTTGGAGGGGTTTGGTGGTTCTTCACCCTGATCATAATTTCTTCCTATACTGCCAATCTTGCTGCTTTCCTGACTGTGGAGAGGATGGTTTCTCCCATAGAGAGTGCTGAAGACTTAGCTAAGCAGACTGAAATTGCATATGGGACCCTGGACTCCGGCTCAACAAAAGAATTTTTCAGAGTAAGTGCTTTACAGTTAACTGGGCCTGCTGGTTTCCATCATCTGCTCACAAAGGCAAACTGACAGTGTTTTAAGGGAGGGTTGGGAAAGGGTGGGAATGTTGTCAAAGCAGAGCATCTTAAATACAGTATTTCCTTGGTGACCTGATTCACAGTCCTTTAGAACTAAGACTCATACACAACATCACAAGGGGCAGGTCAAGAGCGCTAAGTTTGAACACATAGGTTTGAATCCCAACCCAAACAAAGTGATTGTTTGTCGTTGGGCAAGTCATTTAATTTCTGTTGGCCTTGGTCCCCTTACTTGAAGAATGAGGGAACTAAACTCCTTTTTGGCTTTTACAAAAGCAGTGATTTTATGTATAAGCAACTCGCGGAAGTCAGGTAACTGACTCTAAGAATCTGAGGAGTGATGGACTATAAAATTACATATTCTATTTTAGACATTGGTTTTCTATTGAAATGTATTACAGTTGTTTCAAGTATTCATGTACATGCTGATAATTCAATTAATTGTTTTAATTTCTTGAGTAGATTTCTTTCCCCCTCTCTACCCCCACATTGGCCAAATCTTAGTGGGGAAATAGCAAGCTATTCACTAGCAGAAGTTAGTCAAGCATAAACATTGTCAAGGAGAGAGATGAAAGGAGATTGAAGTAGAACATAGAAGGATAATATGATGGACAAACTACTTTTGCATAAAGTCTTAAGATCTTTGCTCTATAGCAACTAGTCTATAAAAAAGGCTACCAATGGAATGTTTAAGAACCCAACCGTATTTTCAGTTGCCCCAACCAGGAAAATATGGTGGTTTCAGTGAGAAAATGGATGCATTCTATACATACCACTGCCTGCTACTCCAACCCATGTAACTGGTTGTAGAAATGATCCAGAAGTCACTTGTATAGTAGGTAGAGAAGAAAACTTTAGCCATCCACTCCAACCAATAATCAAATTATTGGATGGCAGGTATAATTACTGATTTTCCTCAAAGATTCACAGTAAACAAATATTGGTTCTAACCAGCCTGTTTTAAGAAATCATTAAAACTTACGGATATCACAGTTGATATTTTTCAACATTTTTTTTGGTCTTTTTGTCTTTTTAGGGCCGCACGCACGGCACATGGAGGGTCCAAGGCTAGGGGTCTAATTGGAGCTGAAGCTGCCGGTCTACACCACAGCAACGGCAGATCCAAGCCATGTCTGTGATCTACACCACAGTTCATGGCAATGCTGGATCCTTAACCCACTGAGCAAGGCCAGGGATCAAACCCACAACCTCATGGTTCCTAGTCCAATTCATTTCCACTGCACCATGAGGGGAACTCCTATTTCAACATTCTTATCATGGGATTTGTCCAATTGTTTCATGGGACACCAGGAGGAGTGTGTTTCTTGAAATTATAGTAATAGCTGAAAAAGGTTGGTCCTGAGACCTTTTCAAGAATTCTTATTAGCTCAGGATTTCCTTAACTCACCTCTACCACTGTTTATTGGGAGGCTTATAATCCCCAACCAGTGAAAGGGACCCAGTCTTAGAAGAATCAAAATGATATGAAGATCCTCTGGAACTGACCTGGCCTTGACCCTCACTATGATGACAGTTCCAGAAGCTTATCTGGGACTAATCCCCTGCCCTCATGAAATCACTTACACATTTCAAGGCAGTAAGCCAGGGATTTCCATCTGCTGGGTAGTCAGCACATAATCAGCTCCATGGAAATTTGGTTTGGTATCCACCTTCAGCAAAGCTGATGTTGGCCATCCCAAAAGGCATCAAGTTGCTGTAAGAAGTAATTGACCACTTAAGCTATCAAGACACAAGACTTGGACCCTCCAGTAAGGGTTACTTGTTCCACTGGAAAGTATTTCTCCTTCAACAACGATTAGAAATTAGGAAGGTGTGCGTTAAATGGTAATCAATAGGTGGCATCAATTCCCATTAAGCTTTCAAAGGCCATTCATCCATATTGCAGGCAAAAGAGGCTCTCTGGGAAGATTTATTAGCACGAAGGCTTAAAACTGTGACCAAATAGTCATTGTCCCCATGCCCAGACCCCATCCCCCACACATTTTGTGTCTTTCTTAAAAACTAGGAAAGCATCTATCTACTAATCCATTCGATGAGGGTTTCATTAAAGAGCATCTTATTACCAGAGCCAATTTGAATCAACATTCAATTCTGAGCAAAGCTATTGCCACATTCTAATTGGTTTGCAGTTTCTAGTGCTCACCAATTCCTCCTGAACTTTACAGCCAATGAGTAATTCGTATGGAAATGGAGCTGTTTTGAAAATCTGATTAGAAAAGGAGCTGGATAATTCTAGGTATAAAAAGTGCAAATCATTTTCTAATTCCCACGTGCCACTTTTCTTTTTCCTCAATTGGTTGCCAGTGACAGCATTAAGGACTCTGTGGGGAAGTTCTTTAGGACAGCACACACAAAAGTTGATGATCCAAGAGTGGAACTGAGCAGTATAGGACAATCAGCTCTTAGCCTGCCTGTGCTGAACATGTTATGTAAACCTAACAAAGGGAATGCTTTCGATTCATATACCAGAGGGGGGCCCAACCAATTGTTCTCCAAGCCATTTGTCTACTCAATGTCCTTTACTCTACCCCTCCTTGAACCACATAAATCAGAGAAGGCAGACAGCAAAAATAGATCTTCTCCTATGCAGGGACTTAACTGCCATAGCATGTCACTTTCTCCTCAACACTCCATGATCTCAAAGCAATTTTAAGAACAGTAACTCCACATACAAAAAATAGTGAGGACCCCTGACAGCCTGCCTTCTGAACTTGAGAGGATAAAACAAGATCACATGCAACATTTACAAACATAACATGAGCTCCTTTCTTCCATTCTCACTCCATATTAAAACCACAGGGACTAAAGAGTAATACCATAAAACAGCCTGGGGCCAGCCCTCTAGTTCTTCCACTAAGAGACAAATAAATAAAATAAAATTCCTTTCTAATTGCCCTGCAGACATTTTTGCCTGTCCTGGGTAAGGCTGCAATTAAAATGATGATGTCTTTAAATGATTCTTTTGTTTCTCTCATTTTCTGAGCTATCCTTAGCTGTTATCTTAACAATCAACATAAAATCACAGGGACCTGTTCCTTAAGGAAAGGCAGGGAGGGACTGAGCAAGAATGCATGCAGCTAGAAGAGACATCTGAAATATTACCATCAACCTTCTTGACTTGAAAACTGATTTCCTTAGACAGAAGCTCCAAAACTAAATGTCCCAACCAGAGGAGGATGCACCCTTGCTAAAAAACAAGTCGACAGCTTCATTGTCATTGCCCAGAGAAACGCCACTATGATTTGGAAAACTGCACCGAAATGATCATTCTCCACCAGGTTTTGAAAATTTAACCTGAGACAGATTCATGTTAAAAAAGTGTCAGTGGGAGAAAAAGCAATTCCAAATTTCTCTCTGCCCTCAGACTCCTAGAAATATTAGAAGTCAACTACAATGCTTGATTTCTTTTCCAGACACTTGGCTATATGCCCACTGAACATAGTTCAGGGAATAAAAGGAGATTGCTTTTTTAAATGAAATGTTAATGCTAATTTAAAATGCTTTAGGAAAATAAAATTTTTTTGTCTTTGTGTCTTTTTAGAGCTATACCCGTGGCATATGGAGGTTCCCAATATAGGGGTCCAATTGGAGCTGTAGTCGCCAGCCTATGCCACAGCCACAGCAACTCAGGATCTGAGCTACATCTGTAACCTACATCACAGCTCGCAGCAATGCCAGATCCTTAACCCACTGAGTGAGGCCAGGGATCAAACCTGAGGCCTCGCGGATGCTAGTCAGGTTCATTAACCGCTGAGCCACAATGGGAACCCCAAGAAAATATATATTAATGGAAAGGAGTGGGAAGAAACTGACTTGCTCCACTGCCCCAGGCAGGACAGAGATTTGAACTTCATCTAGAGGCCACTGAGGGAACTGCCCTGTCTTCTGAGTTGCAGACACTGTAAGCCCCACAGAGCACAGTTGAACTGCTCATGGATAATGTTTTGTCTCAATATTAGACTCTGTCACTCTTGTCAGTGGTCACTTCATCTTTTAATTTTTTAAAAATGTAGGCAGCAAAAAGAAGAACGCTACCAAATTGATTTGGGAAGTAGTCCTTCTAAGGGTATTTGTGTTCTGCTTCTATTCTCTCTCTCTCTCTCTCTCACACACACACACACACACACATGCACGCATGCACATGCACACTCACTTGCATGCATGCGTTTTCAATTGGAGTCCACATTTCAACAGCTAAATACAGGGTTTTTGAAGTATATGGGGAAAGAAGAACAATCTCTCCACAAATGTACCTATGCTGAGTATGTTGACATTTGGACATGATCAAGAAAATGAACCACTGGAGTTTCCATTGTGGCTCAGTGGGTTAAGGACCCAACATTGCCTCTGTGAGGATGCAGGTTTGATATCTGGCCTTACTCAGTGGGTTAAGGATCCAGTGTTACTGCAAGCCTTGGTGTGGGCCGCAAATGCATCTCAGATCTGGCATTGCTGTGGCTGTGGTGTAGGCCGGCAGCTGTAGCTCTGATTTGACCCCTAGCCTGGGAACTTCCATATGCCGCAGGCGCAGTCCTAAAACGAAGGAAGGAAGGAAGGAAAGAAAGAAAGGAAAAGAAAAGAAAGAAAATGAACCATTCATCTTTAAATTTTATTACAACAGATCTCCCTTACCCATTAACCCATCCCCTTGCCTTAAGAAACACGTTAAAATGTAAAAATAATTTTGTTACAAATTTTCTCACCAAGTACAATGATGAATTTGAGATATTGACACTGTCCCTGGATGACTGCAACCAAATTTAATTAGTATGAAGACATATAGGATATGACCAAATGTTTGAGGACACAGCCAAACCACACACTAGGGAACAGATAAGAGCATCAATAGGAGATGAGTTGATACCAAGGAATGGTGGGTCAGAGACATTTACTGTATGTATTATTTGACATTCTTTTCTTTTTCAGCTGCATCCATGGCATATGGAAGTTCCTGGGCCAGAGATTGAATCCGAGCCACAGCTGAGACCTATGCCACAGCTGTAGCAATGACAGATCCTTAACCCACAGTGCTGGGTTGGGGATTGAACCCACACCACCACAGAGACAACGCCAGATCATTGGCCTGCTGTGCCACAGCTGGAAATCCTATTTGACAATTTTTTAAGAAATTTGGTTTTTTAATTTTGATGTGGCTGTTTTGATGCTGTCTTATCCCCCCCAAAATATCTTATTTTCCTGGGTCATATAATACATTACACAGTAAGACTCATAGAGCTTATAGGTCAAGACTGGCGGTAGAGCAGCAGGTACAATGTGAGAATGCTAAGGCCTGGCCAAACAGGCCTCTCAAAGGGGGAATGATTCATTCAGACAGCTGCTAGTCTTTCCCATCCCTCAGCAGCCACGGTCTGTGGTTCCCTAGATCTTCCTTGCAGGCAAGTCTCAAGCGGAAAGGAAAGGACACTCCCCAAGGAAGTAGATGCTGACCTGACTGCAATGCACACAACACACCTGATACCGCTTTTCAAGAGAAAGGGGAAAATGTGGCAATGAAGACAGGCTAATAATAATGCCCTAGATTCTATTACTTATTCATCACTCTCAATAACTCTTTTTTTTTTTTTTTTTTGGTGCCTTCTTTGTGCCAAGCTCCAGGCTAAGCACTGAAGAGCCATCTCTATAAAAGAAATTAAATTTCTACCTTTTGCCAAATCACATGAAAATACCAAGATAGGCTTTTCTCATCATATTTAGAGGTTATTTGGGGGAACTGAGTGACATAAAATATAGGCATCTCAGAGAACTAGATTATCATCCCTCCAGGGCAGCTAATGGTGTTTATTTCTATGGAGTTAGTTCCCCGCTTGTGCCAGTCTCTGGGTATGCTTCCTGGTGAATAACAGTAGGGTTAATGTTTCTCTATAACCCCAGCAGGAAGGTCAAGCTAAGTGATGAATAAAACAGAAATGGCCTCTACCTTCTGGGAGCTCACAATCTAGTGGGCTGTCAATTTTCAACATATATTCCTATACGTTGCCATATTCTATTTGCACAATCCTGCCATGAACCCAGAACAGGCATTATTACACCTGCTTCAGAGAGGAAACACTTGAGGCAAGATGACGTTGTGGCTTGCTGAAAGTCACTTAGCTCAACAGGGACAAACTAGAATTCTGAGACCAGGTTGGGCCTCTTTCCATTCCATCTCAGTGCCTTTCTGGTGTGAGTATTCATAAAAACGTGGGGTATTATGCATGAGTCAAGCCTCTAGGGCAGCACACGTTAAAGCATCTATATCACCTCCTGGTTGATCTTTGTTTTTATTTCCCCTAATGGATCAATTAGAAAAGGAAATCTATACACACTTTTAAATGCCATTTTCCCCTGCCTTGACAATCTCAAAAGGATCCAAGATAAGGCAAAGAAAAGGAAGACATCCATAAAACCAGATTGAATACCACAAATGCAGCAAATCTCTATTATTCATGGCTCATTATAGCTTCTGATATAACAAGGGTTATGTCATGAGGTGGATAAAACTGGAAAGAATAAGAAAAGATGAAAATGATTTCTAGTTCCACATCCATTTATGACATTCTTGTTCTTCTTTGGGTAAGGGGTATTTGGTCTCAGTTTCCCCATCTCTCAAGGGGACTATTCCCTGTTCTACCCTCCTTATGGGGTTGGTAAGAGGATAATATCACAAAAAGCTCTTTAATGGTATGAAAGGGTCTACAAATCCCAGGAGTCTTTATGAATTGGGCCCAACAACAGAGTAATTGAAGCATAGAGACTGTCCAAATAAAGCTCTGTGGAGATGTGAGGAACTGGTACTTCTCGAAAAGAAAAGAATCCCTGCTTGCTCAATGGAAGAGAGGTGGGGTTTTTTCCTGACTTTGGGAGGAGACAAAAAGCTCAGGTATATCCTTCCCCATCCTCTTGATCCCATTCCTACCCCTACTGTAAAATCTGACTGCTGACCTCATCTCTTAGTCCATCTTTAGTCATTCCATTGTCATCTACAGATTCAATAACTTCAACTTGCACAATTTAAAGCTGCCCTTGAAGACCACCTAGACACTTCAGGTGCTTCCAAGGTGACACACAGGCCATCTGTCCAAAATAACCAACCATATGGATTTCATTAGCCTGTCTCCTTTAGTCCTCTCAGGTAACCTACTTGCTTATGAGAGCATTTCACAGTTCAGAAAGCCTAAGGGGGTTAAGCCTTCATTCTCTTTGAGGCTGCCAACTCTCTCAGACCACACCAGGATAATTAACATCACACAGGACTCCAGGAGAACTGTGAATTCTTTTTTTTTTTTTTTTTTTTTTTTTTTGTCTTTTTCTAGGGCCACACCTGTGGCAGGTGGAGATTCCCAAGCAGCTGTGAATTCTTAAACCCTTATCCCTAGAGGAACTCATCTCTGGACCACACTTGCTTTTCTTATTTGACAAAGTGAAATCACCTGATAGCCTTCCAGTTAGAGGATGGGAGCCCATCTGTTCAATTAGACTTTCCTTGAGTTCACCCGGCAAGCCTACAGAGGTTGATTATTTACAATCCCTTTTCATCACAATAAGAAGTTGAAATACTTGACCATAAGGATGACCTAAAATTTCAACTTACTGAAACTCAACTCACAAAAACATGTAATTAACTGGAATGCTTGGTTTCGATTCACTTTTGAAAGATAAAGAAACTCACATAAAGAAAACCTTGATACGAATTTTTTTTTCTAAAAGGCTACTAGGTGATGCCCTGTGGTTAGATTCATTCCAGTCTTCAACATCTTCTCCATTTTCAATCAGTGTATACAGAAATATTGAGTGTCTACAGTACTAAGTTAGGCACCAGGGATGCAGTAGAGGAAACATGACAGAATCCCTACCTTCAAGGAGCTCACATTCTGTTGGAAGGAGACAAACAGTTAAGCATGTAAACAATTATACAAGATAATTTGGGAGTTCCCGTCGTGGCGCAGTGGTTAACGAATCCAACTAGGAACCATGAGGTTGTGGGTTCGGTCCCTGGCCTTGCTCAGTGGGTTGGGGATCCGGCATTGCCATGAGCTGTGCTGTAGGTTGCAGACGAGACTCAGATCACGCGTTGCTGTGGCTCTGGCGTAGGCCGGTGGCTCTGGCATGGGCTGGTGGCTACAGCTCCGATTGGACCCCTAGCCTGGGAAACTCCATATGCCACGAGAGCGGTCCAAGAAATGGCAAAAAGACAAAAAAAAGATAATTTGGAGGTACCAGTAAGTGCTCTGCATATTATGATAGAGAATGACTTAGAGAAAGGACTGTTTTAACTGGGAGCTTTGGGAGAGAATGGCTCAGGGAGAGCCTCTTTAAGGAGGTAACACTTAAAGACTTGAATGATAAGAGTTAGCCATGTGAAAATATGATGGAAGAGTATTCCAAACAGAAGGAATAAGAAGTGCAAAGGTCCTGGGGCAGGAACAATCCTGGCATGTGTAATGGACAGGAAGATGACCAGATTGCCTAAAGAATGGAATTTCATGCTAGAGTTTAGTGATGGACATTGTGTAAAGTGGTCAGATTTGGGATATATTTTGGAGATAAGAGTCACAGAATTTGCTGATGGATTACAGAACATTTGTGAGCAAAGTGGAAGAGCCCAGATTTTTGGCTTTTCTTTTTAGTGGTCACTAAATGAAATCTATAAGTCCTACATTCTTTGACACAAGGATACTTGTAGTAACTGCAAACAATTATAGTAACAAAGTAAACTGTAGTTAACAATGGTTGAAAAGGTACAAATACACTAGGACTTGTTAGGAAATTTTTCCAAGTGGGAAAACAAAAGGTCTTAAAGTTAATCATCAAAACATTTTAGAAATCTAGAATCCCCCTGATGATGCATGCCTTTACTGTGTCTTATTGTGATCTTCTTAGAAGATGGTTTGATAGTAGGGGTATAATTTCACAAATGAAAACTCCATTTTGCAAAAACATAATTTTCTTTATATTCCTATTACTGGTACCTAATTCTTGCCACATGACAGAAAAGATATACCCAGATAAATTCAGGCAAATTTAGTGATTTCCTAGTCATTTCAGGATTTTTCACTCCCTGTTCCCTGGGATAATATCCAAGTTCCAGGGAGTTTACATGGTGTCATGGCATCAGGGGCAGCCATCTAACCCCAGATCATCAGGATCACTTCCAGGCATCCACTGAGCTGTACCATCCAGTTTGGATGTCAAGTAGTCTTCCCCCCGCACGCATACACACACACACACACACACACACACAAACACTGACATTTGTAGGGCTACTGAAATAGTCTCTTCCTTTCCTTCCACCAGTCTGGGGACAACTCCTTCCTCCTAGAGACCTTATGTAGCTATTGCTGTTCTATGATACCAGCACCAAGCTAGCTGTGGGCTGTTCTCTTCTATTTATTATCCCTATGCTAAACCCCAGGAAGGGAAGCCTCATTATTTCTGCCATGGGAGTCCCATCCTCCCTCCCCCTTTTGGAGAGGCGGAGGTGAGGGTGGGAGGAGAGGGGACAGGGCACAGAGACATTTCTCAGAGGTGTATAGCCCAGTCTGACTTCTCTTATACTCCTCTCTGCCTCAGCTCTTATCTGGCCCCCAAGGGAAGCTAGTCAGGCTCTTTATTCATCAGCTTTCTAATTTATTGAGTATGGTATAATCTTCACATTGGAATTTGGAAACTCAAAAACCTTTCTTTTTTAATCAAAAACTTGGTTCTTACTAATCTAAAATTTGGCTTTCAAGATAATAAAGACACATTTCACCCACTTATGTACCATTCAATGAGTTTTGGTATATTACATTACTTTTAATTATAAATATATATATATAATTTGCCATTTTAACCATTTTTTAAAATTAATTTTGTTTTCTGCACCCAGGCATATGGAAGATTCTGAGCCAGGGATTGAATCCAAGCCACAGCTGCAACCTATGTCATAGCTGCGGCAACACTGGATCTGTAACCCACTGTGCCAGGTCAGGGATTAAACCCATGCCTCAGCAGCAACCCGAGCCACTGCAGAAACAGTGCCAGATCCTTAACCCACTATGCCACAGTGAGAACTCCTTAACCGTTTTTTTAGATGAGCAGGTGAGGAATTTTATATACATAATATTTATTACATATCTATATACCTATTATGTTTCCTCTCTGGTATCATATAGGTGATCTTTTACAGCCAAACTAATTTATAACTATGTTAAAGACACTTAACCATGGTGATCATCTCACAATATATAAAAATACCGAATTAGTACACTGTACATCTGAAACTAATGTTGTATGTTAATTATACTTTAGTAAGAAAATAATAGTAAAGCCAAACAGGACCTTAGTCACTGATCACTCCAATGAAAGAATGTTATACTGCAGATTCAGTTCAAGTCAGATTCTGAGTCAGTGAGAACCAGGCCTAGAGTTCCCTGGTGGCTCAGCAGGTTAAGGATCTTGTGCTGTCACTGCAGTGGCTCAGGTCACTGCTGTGGCACAGGTTCAATCCCTGCCCTAAGAACTTCCACTTGCTGTGGGCGCAGCCAAAAAATAATGAGATCCAGGCCTGATGATTAATTTAGGGCCCCATCACCACTTTGTTTTGGGCTCTCAAATTAGTCTTGCTGCCCTATGTATGATAGGCTCCCACATTTCCCTAAAGATACACAGCTTTTCCCTAAATTTGGGAGTTTCTAACAAGTTTCCACAATAAAATATGTGTTCCAAATTAAGTTTACAAGAAACCCCAAATATAAAACTTAAACTCAGAGCTACGATACAGATGGAGAACAATGCAATGTCTACTCAGCCTCTGTCTGATCCCTCTGAGATAATTCTGCAGAATTATAAGTAAATAAAGACCTTGAAACTACTCATTAAATCAGGATCTCTAGTTCTTATCACTGGGATTCACACTCAACCAGTGACCCCTGACCATTTGGTTGGCAAGACCTGAGGTCTTGCCAGAATTCCAATTTAACCCTAGACCCACAGCACAAGAGGCCATCTGGCTATGAGAGTCACCCTTGCACCCTGCATCTTCTGCTGCCAGGTAGGTCCTTCTCATCAAATCCAACCCCTTGAATGTTGATATCAGCTTGGGTCCATCCTGATTTTACCACATATTTTAGACACAGCACTTAAGCTCTACATTAATTTTCTATTTTTACAAAACAAATTACTATAAACTTAGTGGTTTAAAACAATAGAGTTCCCTTGTGGCACGGCAGGTTAAGTATCCAGTGTTGTCACTGCTATAGTGCGGGTTCAATCCCTGGCCCAGGAACTTCCACATGCTGCAGGTGCAGCCAAAAAAAAAACAATAAAAATAAAACAATATATATTTATTATCTCACTACAACCATGGGTCAGGAACCAGGCATGTTTTAGCTGAGTCTTCTACCAAGAATCTCATAAGGCTGACATTAAGGTGTCCCCTGGCTACATACTCATTTAGAGACTGAATTAGGGAAAGGCTTACTTCAAAGTTCCCTCAGGTTGTTTGCAGAATTTATTTCCTTTTAGGACTAGGACGTGTTCCATTGTCATGCCAGCTGTTGTCCAGGCATCACTCTCAGCTCCTATAAGCCCCTCTCAGGTCCTTGCCACATGCCCTCCCCCCATTTTAGTATCAAATCCCTTTCACACCTCCAATCTCTCTCAATCCCGATTCTATCAGCTAGAGAATATTCTCTGCTTTAGAAAAAATCCTGATTAGGTCAGCCCCAAGTAATTAGTCTCTCTGCCAACTGATCTGTCACTTTAATTACAACTGGCAAATCCCTTCTTCCATGGAACACATCATCATGAAGGTAACACCAGGAGGTAGAGGTCATGGGGGCCATCTTGGAATCCTGCCTACCATATTCTCTAATCTGCCCATTACACATATTCCTGGTCTGTTCTTCTGTATTGGTCAGAAAGATTCATTGTTGTAACAAACTTCAAAATCTTGGCCTAGCATGACAAGGTTATTTCTTTCTCACATCAGAGTCCTTCTAGGTCAGCAGGGGCTCTGTCACTTTAACCATTTTTAAGTTTTTAATTTAGTGGCATTAATTGCATTTACAATATTGTGCAACCATCACCACTGTCTATTTCCAAGATATTATCATCACCTCAAACGGAAACTCCATAAACTTTAATCAATAACTTCCCATTCTCCCACACCCCCAGCCACTAGTAACAACTATTCTACTTTCCATTTCTGTGGATCTATATAGTATCATACAATATTTGTCTTTTTGTGTCTGGCTTATTTCACTTAACATAATGCCTTCAGAGTTCATTGATGTTGTAGCATGTGCCAGACCTTCATTCCTTTTTACAGCTGAACTCATCTATCTATCTATACCACATTTTGCTTATCCATTCATCTTTTAATGGTCACTTGGGTTGTTTACACATTTCGGCTATTGTAAATAATGCTGCAATGAACATTGATGTACAAACATCTGTTCAAACCCCTGCTTTAAATTCCCTTTCGTATTTACCTAGGAGTGGAATTGCTGGATCATGTGCCAATTCTATTTTTTTTTTTCTGCTGTAACTTTTTGAAAGTCTATTTTGAAACAAAAGATGAGGGCATTTTCTGTTCTGTTTTCTTCCTATTCCTGTTCGAACAATCCTAATCTTCTCTTAGGCCACTGATGCCCGTGTCCCAGTAGAAAGGGGGTCACTGAGTATCTGATGTTGGGGGCAGAACTTTAGTTAATATCACAAAGTTTTGTCTTGATATATGACTTAAGTCAAGTGGAAGGTATGCATTATGTATGTGTTGAAAATAACCCTAAATTCTTGTCTATACCACACACTACATATATGCACAGGGGAGTCCTTGATATTTTAGCTAGTAGCAAAATTGTAGGGGAACACACTTCCCCTTTCTATGTTTGGGCTGCAACTCTGATACCTCAGCAAGACTGCACTAGAATGCAGGTGATGGATGGCAGAACGCAACTCATCTCCCTCCTGTTCTAAATGGTTTAGAATGTTACCTGTTTGAAGGGACTGATTCAGATAGAGATGATCAATTGCATTTCTTTCTAGTTCTGATTGTAGGTATTCATCTGTATGTTATCCTCAAAACTCATCTCCTATCTCCTTGGTGCCCTAAATGAAGATGCTCCTGAAGGTAGTGAGCTGATACACCTAGAAAAACCTGCATTTCAAAGCTGATTCTTACTTCCCAGTTTTATCAAAATTCTATCTCACTCTCAATTTTATTTCGCTTGAGTCTGTGGTCCAGATTAGAGACTACTTCTTTCTCTCTTCCTTTTTTTTCTTTTTTTTCCCCATTTTATTTATTTATTTTTATTTTTTTACTCAAATGAATTTATCATATTTGTAGTTGTATAATGATCATAACAATCTGATTTCACAGGATTTCCATCCCACAGCCCAGGCACATCCCCCCACCCCCCATAGAGACTACTTCTTGTATCATTCAGTAACAATGATTCTCAAATTCACTGGGTAAAGAATTCTGTCCTAGATACTGTGGGAATGCATGGGAGTATGCAGGCAATAAAGGAATTAATCAGGAAAGATTTCTGGGAAATGAGGCATTTAAAAAATATTTGGAGACAAAAAAGAATTTAGAAATAGCTCAAAGGGTAGGTAAGAATATATGTGACGAAAACAACAGCAACAAGAAGACAGACCATGGCTTTATATCATGTTAGACTGTGGCCACTATTGACTGAAGAGCTGTTAGTTCTCTGTAGTGTTCACAATAAGATTTGTTTGCACAAAATAGTGTATGTATATATGTTGGGGAAAAAATTATTGCCTTGAAACAGTAGTATCATGGTAGAAATCAATGGACTGCCAAGAGTAAATTGTAAATAGTTGCCTGAGACCAAGGTGCTCTGAGCACTGTCTTATTTCTAGTTTCATAATTCACATCTTGAAGATGAGCTTCATTAAAAAGAACTCCAATGAATGTTTTGCTTTCTTTTAAATGAGTCTGAGGAATCAATTTTGAAAAGCAAAATCCATCTATGCTATGGCAAATAATACCAAATTGAATGAAATACCAAATTGAATGAAAGAACCTTTCATATTTAAAAATGACCCTACTGTATTAGACATTCTTTTATCCAAAATAAAAAGCTCTTTTCCTATGTGATAGTAATAGGGTAATCATGAAGATAATAATCATATTAAAGCCCCTTACACAGAATTTTGAAGTTTAATTTCAAAATATTTGTATCTTGTGTGCTCTCATTCTCGCTCTCGCACACACACACACACACACACACACACACATGCAGGTGCACACTGCACACACTCACATGCCCCACAACTTGGGTAATTGGGATTAGCAAATATAATTAAAGCTTATTATGTGTGAAAACACCAGGGATTAAATTGCTCCACTGGCCAGATCCTAAAGGACACTTTTACTTTATTTTCTTGGCCTGGGGTTTCAGGCAATTGTACAAATAAGAAGGTTGAGAATAGCATGATCAATGATGGAGGGGAAGTATAAATAAATTCAAGGAAGCTTAGATAAACTCGTGCAATATGGATCCATGGAAAGTTGTTAAAGGTAAGGGACACCTCCAGATACTTAGCAACATCAAGAGGACAATCCTAGCTTCTCATAGTTCTCTACTGGTCTCATCTTAAAACATTTCTATCTGAAATTGCCCAAAGAGCTGACCGACAGGAACTGATCTACAATTTTTTATGAGATTATTTCCCTCATCACAAGAACTATTTAGCCTGAAGAAAATATGCAGCTATAGAATATATTAGGATTATCTTCACATATTTGAAGGGTTGACATTTTAAAGATGAGTTATACTTCTGTGGGGCCCTAATGGACAGAACAAAAATCAAGAGTGGAGATCACAGGGATAGGGATTTTAGCTTACTGTAAAAAGAACATTCTAATAGAGGAATCCAAAAAGAGATTGGGTTGTCTCCATAGATAGTGAGCTGTTCATCTTTGAAGGGCTATAGGCCAAAAATAGGCTAATGGCTATTTGTCAGAGATGTTGAATAGGGGAGTCAATAATCTAATGAATGACTACACTAGACCAGTGTTTTCTACCACCGGTTGAAGAGAAAATCATTTGCAGAGCTATTTTAAAACACAGATTATTGCTTCTCACACCTCCCCCAAGATGTTTATTCCATAGGTTCCATTAAACTGCATTTTTAAACTAGCACCCCAAGTGATTCTGACACAGATGACTAAGAGCCATTCTTCAAAGAACATTTGACGATGCAACGTATAAGAGAATTTCTGCTTTGATGATTTGGATTTGCTTTTTTTCTTTTAATCCTATGTGGGAAAGATGTAAGGAAGAGGCTGGAGGCTGAGCCTGAGGGATGGAGAGAAGTCTGAGTAGAAGAAGTATCTTGAGAGTGATGCCAGCTGACTGGCTGAGTTGCAACCTCCTCCTCTGAGTGTTCCTGTCAGGGTAGGAGAGAAAGTAAGAACAGTCCTCTGACCAACAGGGACTGAAGGGAGATGATTGCTTCAGGGGCTGGAATCTGAGGTTGAGCTGGCACTCAGGTGCAGGGAAGCTCAAGCAGTGGTATCAGGTTGGAGACTGTTGTCAACAAAAAGTTCATGAAAACTCAAAGCAAGAGGGAAATGAGGCTGCAGGGGAATAATACCCAGAAGCCTTGAAATGCTTACAATTTTGAGCTTTTATTCCTATGATCCGTATGACACCCTTCCTTTTATATTTCTAATTTACCGGATGGGGACTAGGTGACCAGCACTGTTGTGTTAATGTCTTCCCAGACCCTTCAGCAAGCCCCATAATTTAAACTTCCTACCCTAGAGGAGTGGATGTGGCCAGGTCCAAGTATTGGTTATCCTACCCTAGAGGAGTGGATGTGGCCAGGTCCAAGTATTGGTTATCAGATTTTCTATCTGTATGACTTAGGTAAGAAGAATTTCTTAGGGAAAAAAAAATGGGACAGAAGTAGTAGACTAGAGCTGGAAACTCCTAGTCCCTCTACAGAGAAGCTCTCTCCTAATTTGCTTTAACTGCCCTTAACTAACTTTCTCTTTCCTTCTTTTACCTGTTGGGTCTTGGGTGCTCAGGGCTGCTGTATTAATGTTTTTACAGAGGCTTCAGAGAACATTTTTACCTCAAATGTCTCTACTTGGAAGATTTTATGGGAACATCCCTAGATGCTAGTCAGCCTGGGAAAACCAAAGCAATAGAACCTGGAAGGAAGTAGGGACACGAGATATTTAATAAAGAGAAAGAAAACAGTGGGACAGGGGGCAGACATTGCTCAGGAGCTTGAAATATCTTGCCAATGTGACAGAAGCTGTCCTACCAGCCTTTCCCCTAACTTTCCCCCATTTAACCTGCAGGGTCTCAGGTGGTTAGGACTGCAGTTCCGGCATTTTTACAGAGGCTTCAGGGAATCCCAAGCTTTAAAATGTCCCAGGCTAGAGAACAGTAGGTAGACAAACAGAAGAGCTGGACTTCACCTGGGGAAGTTCAAGATGAAAATATGGTTGGAAGTTATGGGCAAGGGAAATGTCCTTTAAAATGAGAAGGGGCAGAATGAGAAATGGCAACAAGAGCTTTGAACTCTTGGCCATTAGCCAAAGCTCTCTCATTGTCACATTATCCCTCACTTCCCTCCCTCTTCGTCCATTTCCATGCCTTTTATTATGAGGTCATTCTACAGGCTGGTTACTACTTTTTGGAGGATTCAAGGAGTCTCACACCTCCAAGTTCCCATCCTAGAAGAACTTAGCTGAGTAGACATGAACTCAGTCACCAGGAAGGGCTCAAAATGAAGAGGGCATAAATGCTCTCAGGAAGAGGAATCTACTCTAAAATTGGTACAGAGAGAAAAGATAAACCATGAGTCGGGAAATTCTCACCCTTCAGCAGGGAGCATTTTCTAATGAACCATTCCCTTTTTCTCGCCCTGTTCCCTTTCCCCATTTTACTTGCTGGGACTGGGCACTGGGCAACCAATGCAATTGCATTTGTTTCCTACAGAGTATTAGGGAGACAAGGAGTTCAACCTTCCCCGTGTAGGAGACTGTTGAGTGGCAGAGTGAGTAAGTGGGGTTGACACTGGTGAAGGGAATTTGAGCTGGACCTCTCCTTTCAGTACGTCTGCTAAGGAACGTTAGTGAGGGCTTATCTTTCTAGAAAAGAGTGGTATAGTAAACGTTTCTAACCAGACTGAAGTCGGTATTGGGTATTATAAAGAGCATGGATTTTAAGCATAGGCCTTAAAGAAAGTGATGAGATTGCTGTGATCTTTTCTCTCTCCCTCCCTTTTGTTAATTCTACAATGCCATTGCCATGTTTATGTGCTATAGGTATTAAGTCAACAGAAGTGTGCTGCACCAGGGTGGTAGTAGGAATGTTCTGACTCCCAAGCAGGAGAGAAATGCTCTCCAGCCCAGAGGCCAGATTGCCAAGCCTTCGTCCACACCATCGGTTATGGAGGCAGGTGGTCAATTTTCTAATCAGCACAAGCTGTGGGCATTGATCAGCCTCATAGAGTTAAGCCAATGTGGGGAAGTATTACTGTAGGTAGAGTGTTCCCACCACAAATTATTTGAAATGCTAACAAATACTTAAGAGGAATCATTTCTTCTAACTTCCTTTGGGGTGCCATCATCTCTCAAACAGAAATGTGGGTCTCCTGATAGCTACTGAAAAGAGAATGCTACCCTTCTCCCTTGCGGAAGAGTAATTTCTCTTTTATGGAGACCAGAATAGTTTTGGTAAGGCTAGTGTCTGATCTATCTTTTTTCCCACTCTGTTCCACTGGGCCCCTTGCTGTTACCATAGATACCTCTTTCAGTGGCCAGTGGCACTTAAGGGGTACAGCATATTATGCATTACATCAGGACCTCCCACCTTGAATCACTTTGTACTGGCTTTTTTGTCTTCCCAGCAATTACTGGGCTTGCCCTTCTGCCAGCCCAGAGATTAACAAGAACTATTAAAACCATTTGGTAACTTTAAGGCTTCCCTTTTATTCCAAAACCTTTGGCTACAAAACACAGCTGGACCCTACCTTAAGTAATCCAAATATCAGCAAATTCATAAATGATAAAAGTAATAAATAGTAATTACTCACATCAGAAACATATTCTTCCCTGGAAAACAGACATTCCCCCTAGTGCATTTTGGTATTTACAGATCATTAACTGCTTGTCAGAGAAAACTAAGAGGAGGGCTCTCGGAAATAAACATAAAACAGCCCATGCATCGATAGAGAAATAAATTTTGATTTTCAAAAATGAATCTAATCCATGGCACAGCTTTTTCTAGGAATTTATCTGTTACATGATGGAAGGCATGCTCTTATGTAGGCAAAGCAACACTAACCAGGGAAAGGAAAGTTCAAAGGCATAGGTAAATTTACTTGTTGAGGCTGAGCCAATCTACATAGGTATGGTTACAGCATTCCAGAAGTCCAAAAGCTAATCATAGAGCCTCCCTTACAAGCATCAGTCATTGTTCAATACTTTTGAGTCCATGTCTTCATAAGGCTGTACTATATATTCATGCCCCACATTGCCAATGCTGAAACGCTGAGAAACTTTCAAAGTTCTGCATTCCCTGATTCTGTGCTTAAATCTGTAACTTTAATGTTGCATTAATGGCCTGTTTTGCATATCTGTTTGATTGTACCATCTTAAAGATTCATTTAAACCTGGGGAGGACAGCATGACTCCTACCTGATTCTCATTAATAACATACTTTGCAGTGAGTGGATAATGAATGACCTGGATAGAAATCAGTAGAAATGCAGATTGCCATTAGGTGGAGGAGGGGGAGGCAATCCACTTTGTCCGCTGATAAGCAATTTCAAGGCAGAAGGTAAAGAAAAAAAGCCTCAAAGACTATCTAGGAGGATTCGTAATGAAATATTGTGTTGTCTTTACATGCAGGACTGTGCTGGAAAAAGTTGTTCTGATGGAAATTGAAATTTGCAGATGACTTTTAAAATCTTGGGTTAATGGAAACAAGCCATTTAATTATGAAGAAGGAAACCAGATAACTCTTAGGCACAGATTATCCTAAAGGGCTCTGAAAACCAAACAGATCTGCATAAGCATTCTTAATTTGTTGAGTTAGGTACTATTTGTGGCACTGGTGTGATGGAGAAAGGGAGGTGTGGACAGAAAGCAGTCCAGCTGACAAAGATCTACCACTGGTTGATCAGAGTTGGAATAAAAGGCAAGAGAGTTTGGAGTTTTTCAAAGGACTTTACATAACTTTTCTTTTTTTACCTGAAAATTTTTTTTCCTTTTTTAAATTGAAGTAGAGTTGATTTATTATCTTATGTTAGTTTCAGGTGTACAGCATGGTATTTTTTTTTTTTTACAAATTATACTCCATTAAAAGTTATTACAAGATAATGGCTATGATTCTCTGTGCTGTACAATATATCCTCATTGCTTATCTATTTTATACACAGTCGTTTGCTTCTCTTAATCCCATACCCCCATCTTGCTTATTCCCTCTTCCTGCTCCCCAGGAAGAGGGTAAATGCTGGTTTTTTCTCTATATCTGTTTTTACATATGAATTCATTTGAATTCTTTTTTAGATTCCACATGTAAGTAATATCATACAGTATTTGTCTTTATCTGACTTACTTCACTAAACATAATATTCTCTAGGTCCATCCATATTGCTGCAAATGGCAGATTTTCATTCTTTTGTAGGGATATTACTCAGTCATATAAAATATTAAAATATATTATAGATTTTTATGTAATTATATATAATATTATAAATATTACATCTTTATCCTTTTATCTGTTGATGGACAGTCGGGTTGCTTCCATGTGTTGGCTACTATAAATAGTGTTGCTTTCAACACTGGGATGCATGTATCTTGTCAAATTAGTTTTAATTTTTAAGGAAAATACATAACTTTTATTATTGGCCTACTTGACTTTTCTGAAATAGCAACAGATAATAACAGTCTTGCTTGAGATATAGAGGGCCTGTTTTTCAAGTTTCTGTTTTCTTTGGTCCTAGCAAAGAAAGAGAGACTTAAGAGAAATCCACTTCAAACTAACATCTGCTAATAAATTATCCCACAGGCCACAGATTTCCCAGGTAATATAAAATACATGAAATTTGGAATTGCAACCTAGGCTTTCCATCTCCCTTTACTGTTCTTAATCCTTCAGGGTTCAACATGGCTTCCTTCTGCAGTTTGACTATTGATCTTTACTGAATAGAGGTGATAACTATCAGAAAACTCAAGTCAAAAGAAATAATGGTTTGATTAAGTTTAGAGAACTTTCACACTTTGCTTTTGTTTTTATTCAACAGTGGCAGTAAATACACAGGCTGAAAACAAAACAATCTAGTTTTACAGATGATTTTTTTTAAACAACTGCTTGGCTGAAGCTCATTATTGTTTCTTGTTTTTGTATTTCTAATGGAGTTTGATTTACAAATAGGCAATATGGCAGCCTTGGTTTCAGTGTGGGGCTTTTGGTATAGCTTGATTCAAGCCCTTGGTCACTGTATGAATGTGTAACATTCAACCTAATCACCCCCAGTCTTACCTCCATACCAAATGCTGGTCCCATCCTTCCTTTGGTGACTCAGAAAAGGCAAATTTATAGCTGTGACCTTGATATAACTCTAACACAATTTGAAAATGCTAGGCAAAGTCATTTGGAGTGGATATTGGACAAAGTTATTTGGAATTTTTAGAGGAAAGCATCTCTGGAGATTCTAGCACTTTCAATTTTGATTATACTCAATACTTCAACCCATCTATTAGAGCTGATACAGGAAAGTACTATTTTTCAAAAACGAGGGGGAAATTGTGAATGTTGTCACCTGCCTACCCACCTCTGTTGTAATTTTTCCCTTGGAAAGGAGAATCAGAGAGAAGGGTGTTCCAGCAACTTAATGTAGCAACTCACAGAGCCAGAAAAAGAAAAATCCACCTTCCAGGCCAGGTGGAAGTTTAGGGAGCATACTCTATTTCTTTGGCACAAATGTTTCCTTGTATAATGATACGGTCTTTTGAAGAAAAGTATGGTTCTCAGAGAGCAGTAACAAGAATATTCTTTCATGGCATACCTATATCCAGGGGTTCATTTATTTTCAATTTTACACAAGTAGAATAAATTTAAAGGAAATAGTTCCTGCATACACCCAAGAGATTTTGGCCCACACAAATAACACAACCTACCTTTTTCCTAGAGAGCCTTCCATAAACACAGGCTGGGTAAACTATTCCAGAGCTACAGATTAGCTCTGAATTGGGCAGCAGTTATTCCACCTCCTCCTCTGCCCCTCAGTTTAGGCTATAGCCAGCTCCTCCAACTGGTGCAGGAAGGACTTGCATTTGATGCAGCAACAAAAGTAAGAAAGATACTGTGAAGCAGACAAAATAGTTCTTGGTGCCCTTTTGCTGTTTTTTAGTACCTCTCTGCCTTCTCCTTAAGCTGTAGACCTGCACTATCCAATATGGTGCCCACTAGCCACGTGTGACTATTTAAAGTAATTAAAATTAAATTTAGAATTCTGTTGCTCAGTAGCACTAGCCACATTCCAAGTGTTCAACAGACATGAGTGGCTATAAGCTACCACATTGGACAACACATAGAATATTTCAGAAAGTGCTATTGGACAAGGTTTCCAACTGTTAGTTACCTTAGCCTCTTGAGCATAAGGATTGTGTCTTCCAAATCTCCATCCCCCACACCCGCAGCAGTCTTCCACGGTGCCTGATATAAGGCCGGGGGGAGAAACTTAATTAAGTTTCTAACTTAACTAAAATTTCTTAACTAACTCAGTGCTTACTATGTTGTCAAGAGCTATGCTAAATTCATTATAAGCGATCTCTCATTTCAACATTGTGAGAATACCATGAGGTGGGTTCTATTACTATCCTCATTTTTCAGATGAGGAAACTGAGACTCAATGAGGCACAGAGCTAATAAGTACCAAATCCATGTCTTTCTAACTTCAGAACCTATGCTTTTGACTACTGCTCTAGGCACCCAAGGGAAACACATCACTGAAAATTTCTCCACAGACAAGCAAGCCTTTTGCAGAACAAATGGTCACTGGGTGGCTTCTCCACAGCACTCATGCTGGTCGAGGCAGAATAAAGACAGGTAGGGATCAAGGCCTGAGATGAAGAATAAGGCTGTAAAAAAGTATGTTGATTTGTGTTTGAGTGTAAGTATCAAATTAAATGGCTGACTACTTCTCTAAATTAGATAACAGTAAATTGGTAGTTTTATCTGCCATTTTGCATATGGGAACCATTGCCTTGGTCCCCAGTGGTGAAGATTAGTGAAAAACAATCATTTTGTGAAGTCACCTCCACATGCTGCGTTTACCAGAAATTTCTATACCTTGAGATTCCATGCCACAGAGTTTGTGCCAGGAAACACAAATGCCAGAAAATCAATTTTCCTGCAGCTTTCACAGTCAGTCTGTTTGCCAGACAAAACCCCAGCCAGCCACGTTTTTTAATCAGCATAATACCTTTAGAAATAATACTTACCGGAACACTCCTAATACAGCAAAAAGGAAAAGACTTAAATCTTCAACCCAACTGTTCAAAATTGAGAGCCACAGGAGAAGGTGAAATGTGTGTTGAAACTGAACACTTCAATAGCCCCATTTGGCCTTATAAGGTATTTCCTGTGAAGTACCTAGTGAATTTGCTTTGATTCCAGTCGGTGCCTCAGTCCCACAGACAGCGTATAACCTGGTCCCATTCTTCTGCCCATGCCTTCATCTGCCCTGATTCATCAGGGTGGTGCCTCATCTTGCCTGCCCTCCCCAGGACCTGTCTTGGTTTTCCTTCCCTCCAGTATTCCTCTGGCAAAAATTCTCTGACAAACCAAGTCATACAAAGATGATGGTAATGGATTGTGTGACCCTTCCATTCACCATGATAGCATAATCTAATTTGTTGAGGATTTACTACATGCCAGGCACTCTGAAGAGTGCTTTAAATAAATCATCTAATATTCCATCTCCATTTCGGAGATAATTATTAGAGCCTTAGAGGAATTTAATTTGCCCAAGTCAAACAGAAGGCATGATCTCTAATGGTAGGATTTAGGGCCTTATGACAGGCTGGTGGAATATTATATAGGTGCCTTTTACCGCATAGCATATTGCACAAACTTTAAAGTTGAACCGAAGAAGATTAAGGCTATATAAAATCATGTCAAAATGACTGCTCAAAGAAGTAAACCTCATTCATTTCCCTGGCATTTTGGTTAATGTAGTCCTAGCAATTTCTCCACTGGAAAGCAGTATGGAGCAGTAGAAAAAGCACAGGTTTTGGAAGCTAACATACCTAGATTTGAGTACTACTTCCACAACCTCACATTTACGCAACCTTGGAATTACCACTTTACCTCCCTAAGCTATGAAAGGGGTTGGAGGGAAGACCAATGATGATAATGTAGTTAAGAATATAGATCTGGGAGTTCCCACTGTGGCCCCATGTGTTGATGACCCAACTTGTCTCTGTGGCATTTCCAGTTTGATCCCCAGCCCGGCACAGTGGGTTAAGGATCCAGCATTGCCGTAGCTGTGGCATAGGTCGGATTCAATCCCTGACCCAGGAATTTCCATTTGCTGCAGGTATGGCCAAAAATAGAAAAAAAAAATTTAAAAGAATATAGTCTCTAGAGTCAATCTAGATTTAAATCTCAGCCACTCCAGTTAATATTTTTAGATAATTTATGCATCCAGTTAATATTTACTGAGTATATTCTATGTGACAGCCCTTGCTCTAAGTGCTCAAATGAAACCGGTCCTTGTGCTCATTGCAGTGGATGAGACCAAAAAAATAAATACATAAATAACATGTTTCAGTTGGTGCAAGTAAAATGATAAACAAAAACAGAAACCAAGCAGGTAAGAAGACAAAATGTTGGGAGTGCTATTTCATCTCAGCTGATTGAGGGTGGGAGAAAGGCATTCCAGCTGTAAAAGGCGTGAGCAAAGGCCCTGACATGCCCATGGGCTTGGTAGGTTTGTGGATAATGGCCCATGTGGCATGGGTGAAGTGAGAGAGGGAAAGTGTGCTAAGAAATGAAGGCAGCAAAGACAAACTAGAGCCCATTGTGCTGGGTTTCTAAACCCTGGTAAGAACTTTGGATTTTATTCTATGTTTGATAGGAAGTCCTTTCAGGGGCTTTGAGCAGAGGAATGACATGATCCAATGTACATGCAAAAGGATCCTTCAGACTGCTAGGCAAGAGGGTGAAAATTGAGGAGAAGGGAGACCACTTAAGAAGTCCATGCAAGATTTCAGGTGAAAAATGATGGGCTTGGACTAGGATGTAGGTGGTAAGAAGAAGTTGGATTTTGAATATACTTTGAAGGTTGTGCTGACAGGGCATGGGATGTGCAACCAAAGAGAAAAAGTCGAAGAATAACTACAAAGATTTTGGCCTGCACAACTCAAAGAATTGGATGGTAGCGCCATTTTCTCTGACGGAGAACACTGGAGGAGGAGAACATGGGGGTGGGGAAGAATCAAGAGCTGCATTTTGGCCCTGCCAAGGTGGAGATATCTAGGAGATATCCAAGTGGGGATGTCAGGAAGACAGGTGGATAAATGAACCTGGAGTTTAAAGAGGGCAGAGCTAGAAATTTCACCAGCTGTATTATCTGGAACCAGTAAATTAACTTCTCTACGCACCAGTTACCTCATCAATAAAATGGGGCTAAGATTTGCTTCACAAGGTCATTTTAAGAATGCTCAATAATGCATGTTAAGTGTGAAGCATCATTCCCAGTACACATAAGTGCTTAATTAATGATGGCTGCCTCACTGTCAGTATTCATTGCATAGCTGTTGCTGTTGCAGAATCTTGGCTGATGGTTCTAAACCCAGGTTGAATATTGGAATCACCCAGGAAGTTTTTTGTCAATTTTGGCCCCCACTTCAGGCCAATTAAATCAGTATCACAGGAGCAATGATCAGTAGCTTGCTGGGTATATATTACCTACAGATAGAGAATAGATGAGCTGGCTTTAAGAGAACTCTTCAGATTAGTTCCAGCTCACCTTCTGGGAAACTAACTCTCCCAAAAAAAACACTACGTGAAAAATTTGGGCTTTTCTTGATACCCCTGAGCAAAATTTCTTCTTTTCTTTTTTCATTGCTTTTTTCCCCTTAGTATGAAAATATTTCTCACTCTAAGGACCTGGAAGAAGCAGCCACTGTGGAAACTCAAAGTATTGAAATTCCAGGATAGATTTTTTTTCTCCTTAATGAGAGAGTATTTGTTCCTCACATTTCCTAGGCTCTGCATTCCAGGTTTGGCCTCTGCATTACAATCAATTGATTCAAGAATAGTAAGAGTATTGAACTTCTCTTTTAAATATCTTGGTGATAGAAAATAAAGATACAGTTGGAAATTGAAATCCAATTGGTCAAGGATGGATTGGCTCTTTTGCTGAAGATGAAATTTCATTAATAGAACTCTATCAAGCTGAGGAAAATGACCCTGGAGTGTTCAATAGTGATGGCAGCCCTAAAGCCAATCCATTTGCTTGGAAGTCGAGGAATTTGAGGCTTTGCTCTAATTAGCAGTGAAAGGGTGTAGCAGGCACACATTCTCCATAGCCACACATTCTGCAATGTAAAGGTGAGGGTATGTAGAGAGCAAAAGCAGCTTTTCAATACACACCTCTCACTTAACCAGTTGATGCGTCCAGCATTTAGGCTATAGTTCCTTTAGCTATGTTTCGATATTTGCTGAAATGCAAGTTCTCCTGCAATGGGGTCACCCTTTTTGCTGTTTTCCATCATGTATTGCTCAGTGGAAATATTTCCAATCCTTTTCTGTGAGCAGGGGAGGGGAGGGGGCATCTTATACCTAGTAAGATAAATGGAGAAGAGGTGGTACTGCCCAGGTAGCAAGTGAAGTGTATCAGAAATAATAAAAGTTGATACGGTCTTGCTTGATAACAGCCCTAGTGGTCCATATTTATGTATTTTCATTCCCAAAATAGAAGAATATAACTTGTTAACTTCTTTTTAAAAGTGGGGCTTTCATGTTGGTTAAGAGCAAGACATCCTGGTCTCCAATCTAACATTTTGGGAAGGGAATAATAGAAATATCATGCCCCTTGAAATTATGCAAAAGTATAAGAACCATTTCAAACAGAATTTATGTGGATTTGATCCAGCCCTAGCATACAATTTACAACCACCACCTACCCCACCTGGGAACAGTGTGCTGTCTGTGAGCACAGACTCTGAAGCCTGCATGAATGAGATCTCAGCTGCTCTCTCTACTAACCATATGGCTTTGGGCAAGTTACTGAATTTCTTTGTGCCTCTGTTTCTGCACTTTTAAAATGGGATAATAATATAATCTATTTCATAGAGTTGTCATGAGTATTACCTGAGTTAACACATGTAAAACACCTAAAACAGAGCCCAGAACAAAGTATGGGCTCAAATGTTCATTATTGCTTTGCCCACTTAATGGTGACTCCAACAAAAGTCATAAAGCAGGGGTTCTTAAGCATAGTGCTGCTGACATTCGGGGTGTTCTTGTTTAATCACTGACTATTGTTGGCTGTGGCACTGTCTTATGCGTTGCGGATGTTTAACAGCACCCCTAGCTTATATCCACTAGAAGCAGCTCCTCTCTTCAAGTTGTGACCAAAAAAAAAAAAAATCTCCTGGGAGGCAAAACCATTGCTGATTAAGAGCCATGGGGGTAGAGGATACTGTGTCCCTTCTTCCGTTGCTCAGACTAGAGCAATAGGACCTTAAAACCACTATTTCCAAGACTTTGTTGACTCTGGCTTTCAAAGTCATACAGCCCCGATACTACTTTCAACCCACTGGACGATTCTTAGTCTGACCTGACCAGAGAAGCAGGAAACAAATCAGAATAGTAATCTGACCTTGCATGTCATGGAGGAACACTAGGAAGGTGACCAGAAACTGATCTGGGTTTTCATCTGCACCTTCAGAAAGGGGATATCTGACATAGTATTCCTTGAGGAAGAAGGAAAGCTGTTCCTGGGCTTTAGAGCACTGTGTGAAAAAGGCAGGCAAGGGCACTCGGAATGTGTACTTGACAACGTTTGCAAGTAAGACTTAACATCTAGGCAAAAGGTGACCTTGCCTGCACCTAAGTTATCTAAAAGCCCAGCCCCCAAAATAAGTCAGCCAGGACTCTAACACAGCAAGAGAAAAATGAAGACCAGAAGCCAGGGTTCTATTCCCTTCCTCCTAAGCCTCCACCAATACCCAGTTACAGCGCAGCCACCGATGGTCTGTGGCAAAAGGACACCACCAAGCAGTCATCTGAATGTTTAGAAAGGTACAAACAGAAGTGAAGGGGGGGAAAGGCAATGAAATTGGGGTTCTGGTGCTTTAGAAATGAAATCATTTCCTGCATGCCTTGCTCCAAGTCAACATGGAAATCATTTCCTTTGCTTTAAGGAAAAAGCTTGTAAAATTCAATGATTCCTTTTACCAAATGCACCTCATCAGAGCTACTGATTTCTTTAGCTGCCAGATGTGCTTTTCCTCTTCTGTCTCAAATTGCTCTGATCCCTTCACATATTGAAGTGTGGACTCTAGGGTTCTGTCTCAGGGTTACAGTGGTTAATTTACATTTGCCCCAACTTAAAAAAAAAAAAACTTGAATAAGAAATAAGAAACATTTTTGAAGGTGACCAGAAAGGATATGGTCAGTGTTAGAGCTAAAGAGGCTGGATTTGTAGTGGAAAAAAAAATCTGTCTGTAGCCTTGAATTCAGTAGACTTGGATGGGGTCTCAGCTTTGTTCCTTATTAACTGTGTAACCTGGGGCAAGTTATTGAGCCAGGGGCAATCTCTGAATTTCTATGTAGAAGGCCCTTCAGGATGGCATTCTCGTTGGGGTCTATCTGAAAACAATGTTTGCAAAGCAAACACACAATTTTCCCCAGACTTATTTGTGTTGACTTTGGGGTAGATTAGTGGAAATGAGCAGGGAGTCTAAAAGCCCTCTGTGGCCTCTCTTGACATCACCAATATGCAGAATACAAACTAGAATCTGCAGACAGAGGCCCAAAGCCACCTTTTAAAATTTGTACCAGCTAGTAATGCCACCTGAACCTTTATTAAAAGCCGAAATGTGAGAGGGGGCTAAATAACTCAAAAGAAAAAGCAGATTGAAGTTTTAAAAGATATTCTTTCAATTAAAAGTACAATCTAGAGAAGAAATTGACCAAATTGTTAAGTAATAAATAACTCCACAATAAAGTTAGAGAAGGCAAAACGAATGAGGGTAAGGCATTTTTGTTTGAAACTTTTGCCATTTTCCCCTTTTTGTTCTGTTCATAGAGCTGGCTTTCTCCTGTCCCTAGAAGTTAACTTATACAATACCAGGAAACCCACACTCCTTTTAGGAATGTGAGTCTCCTATTCAAATAAAAATTATCCCTTGTGCATGATGGAAGATAACATGAGAAAAATAATATATGTATTCTTTATGTATATATATTCATATATGTCTATATGACTGGGTCACTTTACCGCAGAAATTGGCACAACATTGTAAATCAACTATGAAAAAAAAAAAAAAAACAATGAACATGTGGGTGCATGTGTCTCTTTTAAGTAGAGTTTTGTCCAGATATATGCCCAAGAGTGGGATTGTGGGGTCATATGGAAGTTCTATGTATAGATTTCTAAGGTCTAAAATGAAATAAAATTAAAAAAAAAAAAACAAGAAAAATTATCCCTTGTTCAGGGATAACAGACAAGCCTACATGCCCGGCATTACGCAAGATGCTGGGAATGCAGAGACAAAAAAAAGACATAATCCCTACTCTTTAGAAGATCAGGGTCCACTGAGGATGACCATTGCAAAGCAGTAATGGAGACAGTGGAGAAATGGAAGCAGAGAGGTGAGACTGCCCAATTCAAGCAAAAGGCAGAAGTAGTATTGGAAGGGAGAGAGGCTTTCATGAGAGATGTCAGTCCAACCAAAAGAACTTTCCATCCATTTGAACTCTCCTACCATGGAGTAAGCTACTTCCTGAGCCTCTTCTAAGCTAGGGAGTGCCTCACCACTAGAGGTGTTTGAGCAGAGAAACTATTGCTATGCTGGGTGAAAATGCTGAACAAGGGTTTTAAGGGCTCCTGTGTCTCTAAGCCTGTTCCTCTACTGACTCCAACCTGATAGTCCATTGACCAAGCAGCTGTTCTCATTTAACTCTCAGGGAAGGGAAGAATTTCATTCAGAGGGGTCTCCTCAATAGCAGTGTTTTTTTGTTTTTTTTGTTTGTTTGTTTTGCTTTTTAGGGCCACACATGCAGCATATGGAAGTTCCTAGGCTAGGGGTCAAATCGGAGCTACAGCTGCCACAGCCACTGCAACACAGGATCCTAGGGGCTTTTGCAACCTACACCCACAGTTTATGGCAATGCCAGATCCTTAACCCACTGAGCGAGGCCAGGGTTTGAACCCACATCCTCATGGATACTTGTCGGGTTCGTTACCGCTGAGCCAGAATAGGAACTTCCAACAGCAGTGTACTGATCAGTGAGGCTTTAAATGTATGAACTTCAACTAAACTATAAAACATAAATGTAAAAGGGAATTTGCATCCTGCCCACTTTTATTCCATCAACAAAATTTTTAAAATTCAAATTAAATGGTAATGATTTTTGTGGATGGCAGATCATGGGATATGTTTGGAGATCCATATATGTGAATAATACTTGAGCATATGATTTCCTCCATAAAATGAAGTAATGATTTGGTACATATGGGATTGGAATAATTTATAATGCTATGAAATTCTGTCCCTAAAACAAATTACGCTTTCTGTGTAATGTTTTTCAGCACTTCCTGTGTGTCAGGCACTGTTCTAAGTGAGATGCATGTATTAACTCACGTAATTTCTCCTAATACACATTTGAAGTGGGCATTTAAAAAAAATCACCCCATTTTATGGATGAGGAAAGAAAGATACATAGAGGCCAGATCATTTATGCACTAGGCAAGTAGGGTTATCACACACTCTCAACCACCACACTAAACCTTGTACCAACCTGGGTCCACAGAGGAACATTTTCATGCACAATGACAAGGAGTGACCAACACCATAGAAAAGAGATCCAAGGAGTGTCCTCACTAATCACTTGCTTCTACACACACACACCAGCCTCAGAGGGCCCAAGATTCAAACTCTCACCTCAACAAAAAAGCAAATTTCTCCATATCATTGACCTTCATGATCTATTACAAATAGTTTGAACAGTGACTGGAATCCATGGACACTAGAGCACTATTTCATCTACTGTTTTGAGTTCATCTACTCCTCCTCCATTCGTGCATTTCTCATTTTGGATTTCATTTGCTAAGTATCTAGCAGTGCTCAAAGAATCTCCTATGACCTCACTACATAACCATTGTCTATTCCTTCTTAGATCCAAGATGGTGTTCTGTGGGATGAAATAAATGAATCATGGTGGGTTGGAGAAAAATGAACTTGCTGTTACACATTCTGCCCATAATTTTTAAAATTTTTCCCAGATGATTGAGCTAAGATCCAATCCCTTTTATTGCCTTCAATATTTCAGACAAAATAAGACTGCAAAAAAAAATGCCAGTGATATTTTTTCTTCTTTTTTTTACTCAACATTAGACTGTCACTTAACCGCTAGTTAGGAAGAGAAACATTTCAGCTCAATTATTCTCACTGATGAACCATTTCTTTTCCCCCTTTCTAACCTCCATCAGAATTCAGTCATCAACTGGGACCCAATCATTTCTGCCACTAACTTTCATTTACTGTGTTCATTAATATCAGTTGCATGTACACCACACACATTTCAAGTACCCACATCAAGCACTGCCATTTATTCTTCTAGAAATGCATCATTACCTAAAGGAATAAACCATTTAACTTGTATCAGCAATCAAAGAGCTCAAGTAAATGATGAAGTAAATGAGTCCAAATTATAGTACACTCAGATCAAAATTCACAGACCCCCTTGCCTTTGGCTTATAAATGTATCTTTGGAAGCAATGACCTGTTTACAAATTGTGTAAGAGACAACTTGTTCTAACTCCCTTTCCCTTTCTCTCAGATTTGATTGGGCCAAGACGAAGAACACAAAATACCTCCTTGTAACTGAACAGAGGTACATACCCACCACAGTGTTGTCTATAATAGCAAAAAATATTGGAACCAACCTAAGACTCCTTCAATAGGGAATTGGGCAAATAAAGTATGATATATCCATAGATTAAAATGCCATTTAGCCATTACAAAGGAGAAAAGTTTATTCTTGTAAAAGTATAAAGAGATGCAAAGGAATGATAAAAACTAGATTCTATAAAGTGGTTACTTTTGGCCCATCAACTTCATGATATTTTATTTTTTAAATTTTGTGGCAGGTGCACAAGTGTTCTTACATAATATTTTATATCTTTGTGCATCTGAATTATTTATTACTTTTCAAAATTCTTTATTTTTTTTTATTTTCCCACTGTACAGCAAGGGGGTCAGGTTATCCTTACATGTATACATTGCAATTACAGTTTTTCCCCCACCCTTTCTTCTGTTGCAACATGAGTATCTAGACATAGTTCTCGATGCTATTCAGCAGGATCTCCTTGTAAATCTATTCTAGGTTGTGACTTTTCAAAATTCTTTAAACAATTGACTAAGAAATTCCTACTGAAATAAAGTCATTGAGAATATTTCATTATGAGAGATGTGAGCCACAGGGGAAGTCCAAGACTATTTCATTATGATGCTTAGAAATTGTTTCATATGTCAGATGAGGATAATGTGATGTGAAATAAACATAAATGTCAATGGATGAGATTTCAATCTTAGAAGGAAAATCATCTTATTAGGAAGAAAGTTATTGGTATGGACATCAAAGGCAGGCTGTGTCAAACAAACAAATAAACAAACCACAGATTATAAAACATATATCCTGATTGGTTTAGCTGAGAAAGCTCCAATGCTCTTTAAATTAACTTCAGCTCTAGAATTCTACAGCACTATAAAATTAGTGTTGGTAGTCATTTTTCACCAACCTTCTAATATCTTTGACCAAAAGTCTGGTTGTCACCCTGATCAGACCTAAGGTTTAGTTACTAAGTACATCTTTTTTAAAAATTAAAAAAATTTTGGAGTTCCCGTTGTGGCGCAGTGGTTAACGAATCCGACTAGGAACCATGAGGTTGTGGGTTCGGTCCCTGCCCTTGCTCAGTGGGTTAATGATCCGGCGTTGCCATGAGCTGTGGTATAGGTTGCAGACGTGGCTCGGATCCTGTGTTGCTGTGGCTCTGGCATAGGCCAGGGGCTACAGTTCCGATTGGACCCCCAGCCTGGGAACCTCCATATGCCGCGGGAGCGGCCCAAAGAAATAGCAAAAAGACAAAAAAAAATGTATTAAAGTATAAATGATTTACTTAAATATGTCTTGAGTGCTGCCGTGCATCAGGCATTGTGCCAGCTTCCAAGAGCGCTGCCAAAATGAATCAGGTATGAACTTGCCCTCAAAAATACCCAGGAACATGGGGAAGACAGACACACAGCCAGCTCACCTTAATGCAATTTAGTGAGCTTTATAGCTTACTATGAGCAAAAGTACATTGGGAGAAGAGTGAAGAAAGCACTTCTGTGGGGCCAGGAGAGAGTAAGGAAAGATTTCACAGAAGACATGATATTCACTCAGGGTCTTGTAGGATGAATAGGGATAATTCAGGTAGAAGGCAGAAAACGTGAAAATGTGTGGCATATTTCAGTGACAAGTAAGTAGACCATTGCGGCTGACTCACAGAAGTAGACAAGATCATAAAGACTCTTGAATATCATCCATAAGAGTTTGGATTTGGGCCTGTAGGTATAGGGAATTATCAGAGAATTTTAAAGAATGAAGTAACTTGGTCAGATCTACATTTTGGAAAGAGTCACAGGAGGATAAACTGAAGAGAAAGATGAAGCTGAGAGACTAGCTAGGAGGCAATGTAGTCTAGTCCAAAAACTAAGGAGAGCCTGCCCCATTGCAACAGTAATGACAATAGAAAGACCATAGGACAGGAATTCCCATTGTGGCAGAGTGGAAATGCATCCAACTAGTATCCATGAGGATGCAGGTTCAATCCCTGGCCTCAGTGGGTGGGGGATCCAGCATTGCAGTGAGCTGTGGTATAGGTCACAGACGCTGCTCAGAACCTGCATTACTGTGGCTATGACTGTGGCTGGCAGCTGCAGCTCCAAATAGACCCCTACCTGAGAACAATGCCACAGGTGTGGCCCTAAAAAGCAAAACAAAACAAAACAAAAACGCCAAAGGACAGATCCTACAGGCGTTTCTATGTTAAAATAAACATGTTATAATGAGATGTTATAACATGTTTATTTTATAAAAAAAAAAACAAACTCTATAGCTTGGCTGTTAGGTAGTTTGCTGGTAGAATTTAGAAGGAGAGCCAGCCTTACAAGGAAGAAAGTAAGTTTGGTTTGGAAATGTTCAATCTGAAAGTGTCTCTAGGACCATCAGGTGAAGATGTCCATCAGCAAGGCTTGTTTGCTGTCTCCCCAAAACCTATCTTGAATCCAACCTTTTCCCTCTACCTCCTTTGCTCCCAGCCTGGTCCAAGTCACAACCATCTCTCCCCTGGATCATTAGAATAGCCTTCTAACCAATCTACTTGCTTCCACTTTGGCCCACCCTATAGTCAAGTCTCCATACAGCAGTGAGAGTAATGCTTTAAAATTTTAAATCAGATCTTATCACATCTCTCCTCAAAATCCTCCATTAGTTTCCTACCACATGTAGGACACATACAAACTTTTTACCATGACCTATAGGGTCATACAAGAGCTGACCTCTGATTAGCCTTCTAAGATCTTTTCCTACCACTCTCCCTTTTGTCCATTTGGCTTCAGCCATATTGGATTTTTTTCTAATCTTTATGCTAACCAAGCATATTTCATCTCAGTGAATAGTTTCAGTGACTCAGCAAGGGCCTCAGTGAGGATCAGATTTTCATAAACACAATGCTTAATTTCCATAGTGATTATTCTGGGAGTTCAAATAATTCTAAGGTTATTTGAGCAGGTCCAAGCAAGCCTCAAGAAAGATGCAATGCAGCTGGCCAAAGTCCAGAGAAAAGCAGCTAAATAAGCAGTCCAAAAAGCTGAGGTTGCGGCCAGAAAACCCGTCAAAGACACTTGAAAACAAGGCATATGTTTATAGCTTCCACCATGCTATCTCACTTCTGGTCAAAGTTTCTTTTGAATTTTTCTCTAGGGTTTTCATTCCTAAGGATCTAGCTCCCAATTTAAGTCATGGGGTCATTGAAACCATGCTTCCTTTATATGCTCCAGAAAGCTTAACATAGAGCTTTGAGTATTTAGTACATGTTCTAAAGATCACCTGAGTTGAGATGATATTTAATGAAATTAAATTCAAAAAGTTAAGAAAAAAGAAACTTGGGTTGGAAGAAGGAACTAACAGTTTGGGTTTGATCTCAACCTGAGCTGAGGGAGGGACTCTCTTATATTCTTTACTCCCCCAGTAGAGGGCTTTGTATACAGCAGGTGCTCAAAAAGTATTTGTTGAAAGGATGGATAAAAGACTAAATACCTTAACGAAAATTCAAGCCATGTTGATAGAAAATAATGTTCCAATGACAGGAAGCAAACAGTTTTTCTTTTCATTCTGTCCTTGTCATATATTGGGGGTACCACATTTATTTCTAGACACTCCAACTGAAGAGACATCACTAGCTAGAATCCTATGGGGGAAAGACAAAAATTGTGAGGGTTCTGGGCATAGGATTAGACATCAGTGGAGTTAGCCCTGATGAAGAGATGAAGAGGGAGCATAACAACAGTCTTGCAATATCTGAAGGACCATCATGCAGAAGGAACAGCATTGCTTTGCACAGCTCTAGTGGAGAGTAGTAAAGTGTCAGAGTTACAGAGAAACGAATTTCAGCTCAGAATAAGGCAGTGCTTTCTTACAGGAATGGGCTAACTCAAATGGTTGTACACTCTCTTCCAAAGACCTTGGGGTTTTTTGTTTGTTTGTTTTGTCTTGTTTGTTTTTACAGGCAGGTAAAGAGTAATCACATAGCAAACTACTATAGGGGTGATTTCTGAATTGAGAGAAAGAATGAAATAAGAAAGTGTTTTTCAAACTGGATTGCAACCCATTATTGGAGCCATGAAATCAATTTAGTGGTTCCTGACCAGCATTTTTCTAAGTGACTTCAAATAGATTAGAAAATAATCAGAGAGCATCACACATAGCAAAGATGAATGGGGTTTTGAGAAACCCATTTCAGAACCATGTATGTATGAATATGCCTACCGGACTGCAGTGTAACATGCTTTTCTTACTGTGGATGGCAACCAAAAATGCTTAAAAAGCACGGCACTGAGGCATCCTCTAGTTTTAATATCTGGTAGCTCCAAGAATTCTTCTCTCTGTTGCAGAGATCCAAAATTGCCGTCTATGAGAAAATGTGGTCTTACATGAAATCAGCAGAGCCATCTGTGTTTACCAAAACAACAGCAGACGGAGTGGCCCGAGTGCGCAAGTCCAAGGGGAAATTCGCCTTCCTGCTGGAGTCAACCATGAATGAGTACATTGAGCAGAGAAAACCATGTGATACGATGAAAGTTGGTGGAAATCTGGATTCCAAAGGCTATGGTGTGGCAACCCCTAAAGGCTCAGCATTAAGGTGGGTGGAATAATATAACAATATCCGTGTTGTTATAGTATTCCACCTACCCTGATGCATTTTGTTGTCATTTTCTTTCTTGTGGATTTTGAGGTAACTTTTAAAAGTTTAAAATCTACAATATTCCATGGAGTTAAATAAGACGGTAAATTATGGTTTCATCTATTTAATGCATCCATTTTTTTTAATGTTCTCTCTCTGTGTTGTCCTCTCTGACTGTTTGTTGCTGTTTTAATTTTACAGTTCAACGGCTTTTTCAATTTAAATGGTAAAAGCCAAGTTATGGTGCCATATGTGACGAATGTTAATTGCATGGATGTGGTGTTCTTGTTACTTTTTTTCTCAAAGACAATTTCCCCATCCCGCACACTTCAGTTTTGAGCAAATGTTATCCTCCATGCCACCTTCCAATATTTAACCCTGTATTTGCTGTACAGACATTTTTATAGCTCCACGTTCTGTGAAATTTAGCCAATTTGTCCTCTTGTGCTCCTTTTTATACGTTAACGATTTCCTAAGCATTTGTGCATTTTCTTACAAGTTATGTTTTATCGTTTCAAGAAATGCTGTTAACCTGGCAGTATTAAAACTGAATGAGCAAGGCCTCTTGGACAAATTGAAAAACAAATGGTGGTACGACAAAGGAGAGTGCGGCAGCGGGGGCGGTGACTCCAAGGTCAGCCTCAATGTCACCACAACCGGGTACCCTTAGTGACGAGTAATCGGCAAGACTGTTATATTATTATTGAGGAAAGAGCACAAGACTCGCACATATAGTAGAATGACCAGGTTATTCCCCTGCCTGGCAGCTTTGGGAACCAGAAAGATTTCAGGGCATTGCCCAAATTTTTGATCTAACTTGGGTCCCTTCTTAAACTCCCAGACAGAGGCTCCCGACCCACAGCCCTTCCCTCCCCTACACACCAGACTGCTTGCTTTAAGAAGGCTGTGGTGTGGGTTTTAATGCCGTAGGCTTTCAAGAGCCTGAGGCTTTCCTTAAGACTGTCCCCGCCTGCCTCCAGTGAGGGGTGTGAGAAATCAAATCCATCTACTGGAAAGTCAGGTTATAGCCTGTCTTCTTCCCTAGGGCATGGTGGTTGCTCACAGCAGTCGGTTGGCTGACTGACGTTGGATTCTTCAGTGACGTGTGTGAGTGATGAGGTGGTGTTCTCTATATGTGGTGGCCTGCTTAAGCTGGCCCCACTTAACTTGAAAGCCAAAGAACAAGCTCGGTTTCAAGTTAAATGGGGTCTTTCTTCAATAGGCCCCCACATATACAGACGACTTGGCAAAGAAATGTTGTATATTTAAACAAGTGCGTCACCTAACCAATACTCTATGTGTATGAATCCCTGATTTGGCTTTTCCTTAGCTGTGTTCTTGGTTCAGGTAGGTCTAATTGTTATCCAGGCTGCCATCATGAGAAAACCCGTCTTACTTGGCATTCCTTTGGCTCCTTAATGCTCTTCAGGGGTAGAAAAAATGAATAGTCTTCATCCAAGCAACAAGAAATAGGGGCAAGCCCAGAAGCCACAATACCAAGTGATGGAAAGACACGTTGGGTAAGTACAGGAGAGAACCTGAAAGCAGAATCCTCCATGGCCCAAAGGGCATGAGAATTATACTGAAGCATGTAAGATCGGCTCTTGTACGACCAAGATACCATGGGCATCTTAAGGTGAAGAATAGTGTTTCCCAATCACAGGCCAACAGACAGGCAAGTCCAAACTTTTCTCCTTCAGAGACAATGGTTACCTCTTCTCCTCCCTCTCTCTCTCCACTCCTCAGGATCCTGATGGAAAAGTTAGTTTGCCAGTCTGCAGGATAAGCTGGGCTTGAAAACACTGATACAGAGCACTGGCAAAGAAATAAATTTAAAAACAACTTTCTTCAGAACATAATCATACCAAGCCTTGGTGAGGTCTCTTTATTGTAAAACCTTGATTAACCAGAACTCACCTAACCAGTACCCCAACTAACTGAATTGCTCCCCGCCCCCAGAACTCCACATTGATGAGAAAGCAGCAATAGTACCAAAAAGAAGATCACAAGGAATTGATTTTTTTAAAGCACTTGCCAAGAGAGGACCTATGGTTAGGTCACGTTCAGTTCTGTCTCCTAAAGAGTCTCTCCATCTGGATTGAGCCTCAAACATTAGAGGCTGCTTGCCTGAGACAAGAAAGTGGATACAAGAATTTTGAGGGGGAAAAAAAAAAGTCTTATTAGCCAAGAATGAAACCAAATGAATATTCTTATTGAAAATTCCATTCATCCCTTATGGATTCCAATTAATCAAGGTTTTACTATGTGTCAAAAAGCAGTATCTTCCCTTCCCACCAGTGTCAACTGATGGCCTTGAGAGTTTAGCCAAGTTTTTGGCTCATTTGGGTTTTGCAATGGCTCACCTGATGCATAGAGTATTTAACACCCTCTTCCTGGTCTTTTTCTTGCATTATTATCAGGCCACAGAGAACCTAATTATATCATTCAAGTGAGCTGCAGAGCGAAAATTGAGCTGGATTGGATACATGATTGTCACGAATTCATCATTCATACCCAGCATGGTTAAAAAGGAGCCATGGACTGTATCAAGATGACTCTAAAACAGCCGCATCATGCCAAGGGCCCAGAAGTTTTCAAATAACCAGATGTGTGATGTTACATAAACAAACAAAACCTGCAAGCTTTTGGCTGAATTTTTACTTTTCACCAAATATATCCTCAGCTGATACTGCTGCAAAATTATCAAGTCACGTATTGCCAGCCCACGATTTCCAGGTTATCTGACTTTTGATATGCAAATAGGAAAATATTTCAGTAGATCCTAAATGTTCCAACTTCTTTGACCATAGTGCTACCTGCCAGGCGTCTTTCAAATCATTTTTCTGAGGTCATTTCTCGAGCCAACAGTTTGAAATAAGTCGACCCCTTTCTCAACCACGGATAATAGTAGGATCAGTGCTGTATATCCAACGATTGTATATTCCATTTCTGGATAACCAAGGAACTTGCCTTTATCTTCTTCCTTCTTGCTACCTGCTGTTTTCTGAGAGTGAGCAAAAGAAGGGGCAAGGGATGAACTTGAATGTTTTACCACTATTGAGTGGTGACTCCCAAAACAAATCAGTGGAGAAGGTAGAAAAGGCAGTGAAACCTCATTAATTTGGAGCCTTCTAATTTACAATTTGTGATAAACTGGCCAGGGACCAGTTCGCGGTCTAACTTTATCAAGGATGAGGCCAAGAGAGATTTGTTAAGCAAATGAAGGGTTTGGACTAGATTGTCAGTTGAATTTTCCCTTAAGAGAACAAACCTTTTTCAAATGTTGGAAGCATTCTTTTGGATATAATCATATTCATTACAAATTTATCTGCTAAAGTAGTTCTCACGAGGACCTCCACTAAAGCAATGTTTTATAGTGAGTTTGAATTACAAAACAGACTTAAAGTAATGAAACTGTCATTCTTCAAACCTATTTTGTAATTCAGGACTTTTCCATTCAGATAGTCCTTCCCCACCGTTAGTCCAAATCAGTGAGTTTTAACTGTATTAGTAAAATGGCTGGAGAATTACATTTCTTTATGTATTCTACCCCCCATTAATATGACAATTGACAGATATACCATCATTTCATAGAGAAAGTGAGACCCAGAGATGGTGGTGACTTTGAGAAGGTCACACAGCTAATGCTGTCACAAATCTCTGCTGACTTTCAGGGTCACCCCTTGTGATAATATTGCAGACAGCAATTTATCACATCTACCCATCCAATGAGCAATGTGAATCTGATTGCGTGTGATATATTTCCATAAAAATCAGGTTCATCCTCAACTACCTTGGTTACAAGGCAAATAGCATATTTAAGCCATTCCAGCCCTCAGTACTGATTACTAAAAATGACAATAATCACAAAGCCTGACATTTATGAGTGCCTTTACTTTTTCAAAAACACTTCTATACCTATTATCTCAGAAACCAGGAGAGGAAGAAAAACATATATTACTTATCTCTCTGTCTCTCTCTTGCAACCTTTAAATAATGATAAATGGGCAATTATATTAAGTTGTTGAATTTTCCCCCTCCTCCCCCCAGCATGAAACATTACTCGTTCAAAGCCTATTCTCAAAAAGTTACTATTCTATGGAAGGAACCAGCAATGATTAGGCTGTTTTAAATGTGCACATGCTCCAACTAATGAAATAGATCTTTAGAAAATTTCCTGAATACAGGAAATTAAGACAAGATCAGTTACGAAGGTAGCCCCTAAACCAGACCTACAGTCTAGAATCAAGACTGCTTGGTTCTGGAGTTCCCATTGTGGCTTAGCAGGTTAAGGACCCATAATTGTCTCTGTGAGGATGAAGGTTCAATCCTTGGCCTTGCTCAGTGGGTTAAGGATCAGGCATTGCTGCAAGCTGCGGCATAGGCGACAGATGCAGCTTGGATTCAGTGTTGCCATGGCTGTGGGTAAGCTGTCAGCTGCAGCTCCAATTCGACCCCTGGCCCAGCTACTTCCATATGCCACAAGTGTGGCCACTTTAAAAAAAAAAAAAAAAGGGGTGCTTGGTTTTACCAATTTCCTAAACCTGCACTTGTAGGGCCTAAACAAATCAGACTTGATCCTTCCTTGATGGACTGTAAATGCACAGGCAAGGATCATGGAAATTAGAGCTGTGGTTTGGGAATTTTTAACCTGCAAATCACCCTTTTGTGTTAGTGCTTTATTACAATGTGTGTGCAAATACAGTAATTAAGAGCCAGTAGATTGTTTCAGCAATAAACCCAGATCACCGGGGGTCTGTGACACAGCCAGTGAAAGTCTGTCACTGTAAATCACAGCAAAATGGGAACTTTGGTGCTGAATTACCACATCAACCTCCCTCCACAGCTGCTTGTCGCTTCAAACTTTTAAATTCTGCTCCCCGCGTCCACAGAGGTTCATTCCCCTAATCTTGGGTAAAGGTTACCAGCTCAGCTTCCCCAGGTAACCTTAACTTACTAGAAGAGGTCTGGTTACTGACTGGGGTAACAAGTCATTCTAAACCCTACCCTACTTCACCCTAGAATTGTCCTGGTTTCAGTTTTATCCAGGCATTTAAATAGACTTCCAGTGGCCATATTTTCCAAGCCGAAAACCAGCACACTTTGTATGCTTTGGGGAACATTGGAACAGAATGTTTAAATGAGACCACCACCCTGAACCTCTTGACTGCAATGAGAGTTGTACAATTGGTGCCCTAACTTGTAAGGCATCTGAGGGAGGTCCCTTAAGCTTCCATTAATTAAACGAATGGTCAGATGATCATTAAAATTTATAGAATATTTATAGAGAAATGCAGTTTATCATCTTCATAAATATATAGGGACTAGAATAAACCAACCAATGTGATGCTATGTAAGCACTTAGGGAACTTGTTTTTAATAAATTCCAAAAATGGCTTGCAATTCCTTTCATATAGGCGCTTTTAAAATAGCTAAAAATTTGTTCTCTTAAGAAATTCGAACACATTCCTCCTATCACTAGCAATCTTTTTTATTAAATTCCATGCATTTGCTTAGCAAATCCTCTATTCAAAAATAGTTTAAAAAAATTTATACTTTAGGACAGCCCATTTCCAAATGCCCTCAGCTTCTATTTGGTGGTACCTAGATGAATGAGGTGGTACTGTGTTTCCTGTATGTATAAATGAGATCCTCAGATTTCTGTGTATTTCTCCTTCTTCCATGTATGTCTACAATTCTCCTCTCCTATGCCACCGTCTCTTAACCACTTCTCTTCCACACCCAGAATTCTTTGACATTCTTGGGCCTTGGGTAATGGATGTGAATCTGCATCTGCCTTTTACCTGCTACAAGACGGACCTTTTATTGGCAGGAGCCATCCCTAAAGGTAGACATTTTGGATACCCAGGGTTCAGATGGATCCCAATGACTCTCTGTTGACACTGTTATGTGTGTAGCCAAGAATCATTACAGATGGATGGCACTTCCTGGGTCTTAGAAGAAGTTCTTGTGAATCCCTGAGGCTGGTTTGGGATCAAGGAGGAGGGTGAGTATGGTATGCTCTTCGTTGGTTTGCATGTCTCTATGCTGGTGCTGCCTCCTGGAAGTATGAAGAAACTGACAGTTTTCTTTCCTGGTAGTGACTAAATTTGCTCCTTGAACTTAACTCAGGTCTTCTTCCCAAGAGCAAACCCTCACTTTCTCTCAAGTGGCTGCTTCAAACAAGGGACCTTTTTGCCTTAAGAACTGAACCAGTCCAGTGACTACCAAAACCATTGATTTTACCAGATGGTGTTAAAGAATAAATTCTACCACCAGAAAAAAAATTGTAATCCAGAAAGGAAACTTTTAAAAAAAAAATTAATCCATTCTAGTCATTGATTTTGAAGTTGACTGTGTGGCCTTAACATGATTTCTATGATTAGGACATGATTATTTGCCTTTGGTGTTATCCTGATAACTTGAATGTGTTTCTTCTTGACAAATAAAGACCAAATGTCCAACACCAGAACTACAGAAAGAGCAGAAGGACTGAAAAGCCTGAAGGTAAGAATGCTATTGGTACAATTGCCAAGAAGAAAGACACCGCTGCAGGGACAGAGTGAAATGGTTTATGTCTATGCCCTTTCTGCCCCTCTAAGATCAAATCATTTGATTCCCTTTCATTTGGAGAGAAGATTATAGAACTACACTCTCTGAAAGGTAGGACAGCCATGGAAAAGAAACACGAAAAATTTGAAATGATTAAAACACGTTCAAGGAGGGTGGGAATTGAGGTTGGTGGAACAGGGTGGGGGCAGATTTCTTTTATGGAGAACAATTAAAATCCATTCTCTTTTGACTTTCTAGAGAGCGGTACAGCATTTGGCCCTTGGCACATGAGGCAAATCCCCATTGGTCAGAGGTGGCAAAAGTGTGGTCCAAGTGCTAGATTTACCTTAATTTCAACTTAATTTCACCTGGCCTTAAAACAATATTTCTCAAAATACAGACCTAGGACAATAGCATACATTACATTTTTTTTTAAAAAGAGATATAGATAGAATGATAGGGAGAGATTGACTCCGCCAGTGTGTCCTATATAGCATCGCTACTGGAAATTCAGAGAAGTGGATGGTAGGATGCAAGCTGGAAAAGGGTAGTATGTGCCCTGGCATGTCAACTGGAATTCAGCTTTCAGATCTGATGTATAGACCCCATTTGTTGTGATCTATTGGAGTGTAAGCTAAAACTGATGTTTTTCTATGGGTTATGGTAAAGGTGGGGGGGGAGTACTGGGGAGAAAAGAGGATGCTGGCACCCATCAGGTTAAACTCTCAATGAATATTTTGCCTAGAATCAGGGGCATGAACTAGAAGTCTTCAGAAACATGTGTCATGTGAGTTTCTGGTAAAGATCAATTTCTGTCTATCAGACTATGCCTTTCTTTCTCAGGGCCATTGGGATGAACTAAAGAAAATGTCCTTGTATGTAATAACACCTAACCAAATGTCATAGCTTGAATTTTTAATTGAAGTACAATTGATTTACAATGTTATGTTAGTTTCAGGGATGGTTTGAACTTTTAACGGATCTTAAAAACAGTCTTCAAGTGAATCCTATCAATACCATACTTTGGAAATTATCTGTAGCCACATTTTAAACAAAACTGACTTCTCCACAAGCTTAGCATCTTCCCTGAGCCCCTTCTCCCTGTCAGGGACAAACTGAGTAAGAAGTCTTCCCAGACAAATTGGGTTACGTGAGATAGTCCACAACCGATAATGGCTTAGGATTCCTGTTCTAGAGGGAGAAGTTGGACAAAGGCCCAGTTTGGCAGAAATCCATCAGTGAAATTCACAACTTGTGGAATCACGGGGTCTATCACTTTGAATTTGAGAGGTTATCATTTGAAGTGCCCTGGCTTTATCCATATATCTCCAAGTGAGTATGGGGGCTGCTCCCCTGGCACAGATGCTTCTCAATAGGTTTCAGTCACTATCATGGGTGGGCCCTTAGTAAAATGACTCACAGATTTCAACTCCTAAGGTTATATACAAGCATTACTGAATTTGCTCTTTGCACTTAAATTATGATCTCATTAGCAAGGAGTTAAATAGGTTTGAGCTTCATTTGTGAACTACATTATATAAATACTGTCTCAGAGGGAGCATCTAGCAGCCAGGCACTGCATAACTCTGCAAATCATTGTGGCTGCCCCCATGGAATGAGGGCCACTTGGGTGGCCAGAGTCCAGTAATGTCAGTAGTCATAATGTGCATGCTCCCAGGTTGTGGAGGAAGCTCAGGCTGAAGGATAAAAATAACTTAAATCCTCATTCTCCTAGAATCCTGTGAACAAACCTTTTTGAAAAAAAAAAATGGGTAGAGATTCTAAGGGGCTCCAGATACTAGTGTAGTTGAGGGCATATTTTGAACTGCCCAGCCTCCAACAGGTACTCTACATGGAGAGGTAAATCCTTTCACTACACATATTCCAAGGTGACCTATGGAAAAGAGTACAAAGGGCTGTAACGTAAATCCTTTCATCCAGCAAAGAATCTTCTCTTGCTTGGTCATCAATTGGCTTCAGCTTAATAAATGAAGTCCTGCCTGAGCAGAGTTGTCTGTGACTGCCTTCCTGTACATGCCTGTGACTTCCTGAATAATGCTGAGAGTTCTCCAGAAAAGAATAGGGAAGCAAGGGAGCAACTGGGAAAGGTGACTTGTCACCATGAAAACCTGAAATATCTTCAGTAGGAAAGCAAGTGGAAGAGAGGATGGCTGGCCTCCCTCCACTGGGCCGAAGATAATTTTTAGAGGTTGTTCCCTCAAAAAATCACTAGGTACCAAGAAGCAAATGTAGTCACTTAAAGTGAGGTTTGGATGAAGCATAGGGTGAAAGGAGGGCTTCCCACTTATGTCTGTGATAAATTTCTGTTTTCATCATTCAGATATGGTTTTGTTAGAGCGGGTTTCTAATTAACTATGTAAATGCACCAACCTTGCTCATGTATTTCTTTTACCTCTCTGTGATCTTGTGTTTCTCTCCATGACCTATGTTTTTACACGTATATCTATCCCTCCTAAGGGCACCATTGAAGATATTCTCGCATTATTAATTAAACAGGCACTTGCTCTTTAGGTGCCCCTGCTCAGAAAGGAGAAATGAAGCCATTGAGAGCAGGTCTCTTAGATAAATCATACTACACCTTGGATTCCTATATTTTTCAGGCCCAGAACCATATCCATAGTATAAATTCTTATCTCAACACGTCTAGGATCACCAGATGGAAGAATCAACTTGGCCATTTATTCATAAGGCCATTTTTCCTTCTTTTCCACCCTCACATCACTCTCTCCACATTTCTTTCTTCATAAGAAAGAATCCAATATGGCTCCAAGCTACCTATTTTAGGTATTTCCTGAAATCAAAATTGAGAAGTAAATTGGACAGTCCTTTTAAAATATATCAAAAATTTTAGTTACTTTGTTTCTTTTAAATAAGCAGTTTCTAATTTCACAGGGGAAAAAAATGGGCTTCTTATCCTCAGACTGTCTCCATATGTAACACTGGCCATCACTACAATAACACTGAACTTTGCAATGGCTGGTTCATAGCTCCCAGAAACAAGCTGGGAACCCAGACAACCGCCACCTGGGGCTGGATGCCTTGGCTTAATAAGCGCAGGGCTTTGTTGCCATGTTGTTGCCAGGTGTGGATGGCAGAGATAAGCAGAAATTTGTGTCAACTAGTTATGTTTTCTTCAAAAATAGAACTCATTTTCAAAGCATTATGAGTTGCATTACCACCCCATATTAAAAAAAAATAGATGCTACTTCATGACTCTTTCCCACACTCAGGAATCATCATGGTGCTACAGGTCAGAGCTGCCTTCACATCCTGCTGACTATCCAGTTCTCATTTGCTCTCACTCTGTCCATCTGATCAACAAACCATATACATTTTTATGATGCAAGTGCAATTTACACCCTTTACATGGGAGAAGTTTATACCTTCCCCTTCCACCCTGAACAGCTTTTAAGCAAAACGGAACAAAGAGTTGGAGTTTGTAAATCATTACTCTGCTGCTTCTCCCATTTCTCAAGAAGCTCTCTATTTTAACAAGGAAAGTTGCCCAAACTTAAAGGTGCCAAGTTCTCATGATGGAATTTCAGGTACCAGTGAGGAAAATATTTGTTGACAAGGGGTTGTTCCCAGAGCCCCCGAAATCATATCACAAGCCTCTCCTGTTCTCTCTCTAAGCTTCGCCGACCCTGCTTTTTGTCTTCAGAGGGCTCTGTTCAGCGAAACATTCACAGCAAGCCCTTCAGAGGGGAGACTGCCTGACTAATTTCCATGATAGGGATCTGACCTATTTTGTTTAATTCTCTCTGTTCTCTGTTGAAGTGAGTACAATAAATATTTCTGACTTCTAATTCTCTTAGGTACCAGTTAAGGGCCCGCAGTAATTGCTCTGAAACATTCCCCTGGAGACATACTGCTGCACCACAGCTGGAAGGCCCCAGCTGCTAGATATGCCCTTGCTAGGCTGATAGTTATTTGGAGCATGGGGGTCCCTAAAGAGACCATGTTCATTATGAACATCCAAGCCCTAAGAACAAGAACAATGAGGGCTGCTACCCTTTTGTGTGTTCCATTGGAAGATGTACAGTGCAGAGTTGGATGTCTATTAATTTACCTTCTAGCCTGCCCCATATTTTTCCATGCAGGCTTGCACAGATTACTTAATCTATCTGTGCCTCCATATCTTTACTTATAGAGACCACAATTCCACCTTCTAAGAGTGATTATTAAACTTGATCAATAATAATAATAATAATTTTAACTGTTATGTGTGAGCCACTTGGCTGAAAAACAAAATGCTAAAAGAGAATTTTCTACTCAAGTATTTATTAACAGAACTCTCCTAAGTGGAGATACAAATATATAAGCCACGGTCCCTGCCCTTACACAATCCAGAGGGAGACACAAGACGTGGGCACAAATAAGAAGGCAACATAGATGAAGGAAGGGAGAGAAAATATTGGAGGAGCAAAAATGACAGCATGAGGAAAATGACATTAAAAATGACCGAATGCCCATCTAATTCCACTTCCTTTAAAATACCAAATTGTGTGTGTGTGTGTGTGTGTGTGTGTGTGTGTGTGTGTGTGTATTGGGAGGAGGGTGTCAGTACATTTCATTAACTTGAATTGAGTTTGACAAAACATCCAGTAAGGTACAGTAAGAGAAAATTATGTAGATAAAAGCAGTTTTTCTCTGTCATCTTGGGAATTTATTCTACCCTGCAGCAACATACAATTCTAGGAGCTTTGGCCTTTAAAGTACTTTCTTTTCTTGGCAGCTATCCTAACCTTGTTAAGTGGTATTATCTGTGATTTCTGATTACAGCTTTTATGCTCTTTGGCTGTGCCACTGCTTAAAATGTTTGTTTTTCTCCTTCATTTTTATTTAGAAGTTCCCAAATGCACATTGGTTCCCTGCCAGATTTCATAGGCCCTGTGATTTTTTTTTTCAAATCAAAGACTAAATGTCTAAGGAAATATCATTTGTCAGATTTCTCTCAAGTCCTGGGGCATCAGATGAGGTCTGGATGCTCTAAGGCAGGGTTTCTCAGCCTTGGCGCTGTTGACATTGGGGGCTTTGTTATGGGAACTGTCCTTGGCACATCAGTGTTTAAAAGCATCCCTGGCCTCTACCCACTAGATGCCTATAGCATCACACACACACCCTGCCTTTATGACAACGAAAAATGACTCCAGACATTGCCCAATGTCACCTGGAGGACAAAATGACCCCCCATTGAGAACCATTGCTCAAAGGTAACCTCCACTATAACTGTGGAGGCCTTGGAAGTGGAGAGCTTACCAACCATTCTGTGGGAGCCACTCAACAGCCTAAGTCAGGGAGAGGCCATTTGTCAGAAGGAGGGTGCTAAATTGCTGACAAACCTGGCCTGGGCTTTGGCAAGAGTAGAGGGTGACAGCCTAGAATTGGCCCCAGCAGGGGGAAAAGTCTTCCCTCCTCTAAAACCAGTACTTCTCACACTTTTTTTTTTGTCCCAGGGTCCCTTCACACACTTAAAATTTATGGGGAACCCCAAAAGATTTTGTTCTCATGTATCATGTCTATTAATATGCACCATATCAGAAATTAAAACTGAAGAATTTTTAAGTAGTGTATTCGTTAACTCATTTTTTAAAAAACAAACCCAATGTATGTTCTCATATACAACATACTTTTGTGAAAAATAACTATTTTTAAAAAATTAGCGAGGAATGGTATTGTCCAATCTTTGCAAATATCTTTAATATCTGTCTTAATGTTAGAGAAGAGGATTCTCATTTCTGCTCCTTCATTCAGTGTGTTGGGATACCACATGTCATGTAGCCTCCAGGAACCCCCACTGTGAATCATGAGAGAATAAGAGTGAGAAGGGCAAAGAATGCCTTGGTATCATCACAAAAATAGTTTTGACCTTGCAGACCCTGTGATGAAAAGGTTTCAGGGATCCCCTAGGGGTCCTCAGACCAGACTTTGAGGACTACTGCCCTAAACTAACACGTCACACTTCTATCATCCTAGCTCACCTAAGGGTTGATAATTTTTTTTTTCAAACCAAGATCTCCATGGAGAGATTTCTGTTTGGCCCTTAGTGTGACTGCCTTCAGTCAGACTTCTCTGTTTCTCAGATCTGGTCAGAGCAGCTATACTGAAGAAATGGAAATAAATAATTTGAAGAATATGGTAGCTCGAGGGAGGTCAGGGCCCAGTAAGGGCTTAGAGAGTGGCATGAAGACACTGCCGTAAGAAGAGAGGATGAAAAAAATGCTTTGTACTCTTCCCTGTGGTCCTGATGGTATCAGTGACCCATATGCTACTAAGAAGCATCTCCCCTGCAATTTGAGGCAACTGTCACAGTCCTGAACCTGGGTGCCAATGCCTAGCTTAAGGCACAGCACTGGGGGACAGGTGGTGGTGGTGGTAAAGCAAAAACCCATAGAGGGATAGGAGAGAGCAAGAGGCCAGACCGGTGCAGGGAGGGGAAGAAGAGAAGGGAGTTCCAATACTGATCTCAGGACCATAGACGGCCTGCCTATCCTTTAAAAGTCTAAGACTTAACTTTCCCTGCCAGTAACATCCTAAAGAGGATCCAATTTTTATTCGAGTATCTCTGTTGCTCTGCATTCCAAGCAACTCTGGCTAGCATTTAAGAAGCCTACACTTCTGAACATTGACTGAAGGAACTTGTTTCAACTATAAAAGAACCTCAATTTCCTAGTGAGATACAAAATGCAGATATTCGGGCTGCCAAGCCTTGCACTAACCAAGAAAATGTCACCTCCCTGACATTAAAGGTTTATAGTTTTTCAAATCCCAAGTGCTCTGAAATTGCCTATTATTTTTAAATGATGACACCTTTCTCAGAATATCTCAAGATGAGATGGTCCTTCTGCTGAAAATAGGCTTTGGGGACATGGTCGGATAGAGGCCAGATCTCTATAACTATAGAAAGTCTTGTCCATGACTCCATATGTTGGTGGGTCCAAGTTACCCAAAATAAGCTAAGAAATTCTCTGGAATGTTCCTAGTTCCATAAATGTATCTGTTTTCCTCCTTGTAAATTGGTGACATTCAGAGAAACATGCACCAGTATCGGCAATATTGTTCATGTGGCTCTGAACACACAGTAATGCATTGCCTCATAATAGAAATATGCCACCCTCTCTATATAATGCATTTTCAATTTAAAGTTATTAGAGATACTTCATTTAAGATTCATTAGCTCTAGAAGGAAGACAGAGCAAAGGTTATTATTTCCTCATTTTTACTGCTGAGGAAATTCCTAAAAGAGAAAACCATTATCCTTGGACTAGTAGGGTTTCCTGCATTTGCCCAATGGCTCTGAATGCAGTCCTTATACTTTAAGAGGTGGAGGATGGCGGAGCATTGGTCTGGCCTCCTGGGACTATGTTGGCCTCTCAGTTGAGGAAGTCTCATCTTACTAGAATGGCTTATCTAAACTTCCTCTACAGCGCTACCCTCTGCGGCAGACTCAGATTGACATTTTAGTTCATGCCACATGAATAATCCTTTTCAACAGTCTGGTTCACTTTCTGGTGATCCGTGTTGCCCACAGACATATGACCATAACAGAGAGACAGCTGATCAATAACTCAAAAACAGTCTATAGACCAGTTCGCTCACTGTTGAAAGTACTCTTAGCCCAAAACTCACAGGTCCACGTTATACCATTAATACTGAGACCGGTATGTGCCTAAGAATTCAGTTTGTGGAGTGAAGACACGTACATAGTACAGTTCTTCTGGAGATCATGTTCAGCGGGGCAACAGATTTGTGTAATAAAGGACAGCTAATCAGAAGTCATGTTATTCACATAGAACATACTTTCTATTCTGTTCAGCTTCATCCTTGTGCATCCACATGTGGAAATGCTTCCCCTTCTGGCCCCGTTCCCTCCCCCACTCCTCCATAAAACTTGCTTTCTGTCTGGAAGTACAACAAGACACCCAGTTAGATCAAACCTGACACCCTTCAGTCACAAAGCGACTGCAAGCTGCCGCCGACAATTGTCACTTGAGGGGAGACCCTCCTCACCACACACAGCCTAGCTGAGGAGTGCCTTTTTTCTATCCTCATTATTTAACAGTGTGTGCCGATTACTCAAAGCGATATGGGCAGGCCCTGGTAAATATAGCGTTGCTGTAGTGTTAATTTTTATAAGGTAATGCTCAGGTTGCCTGCAGTGTCTAAAATTACTCTGTGGCCAGGGCCCCCTGCTTTATCGCTTTCTATAGTTTTAAAGTAGTTTGAAGCTTGAATAACATAAAATAACATAATATAATGTTATTTATGTTATTTCCCACGTGAAGAACGCCTGTAAACCTTGCAGTATTGAAACTCAGTGAACAAGGCATCTTAGACAAGCTGAAAAACAAATGGTGGTACGATAAGGGGGAATGTGGAGCCAAGGACTCCGGGAGTAAGGTCAGTCGCTGAAGGTCTTTTTGTACTGATTAGCAATCACATTTTGAACCACTGTTTATTTTCTACCCTAAAACGGCTTTCCTTCCCAACACACACTCCCTGGCACAGTGGGACCCCTTTATAACAGCAGCGCTGAAAGGACTAAGGCAAACCCCAGCCTCCGAGGCCTGCCGGGTAACACCAATCATCAACTCCGCAGAGCTACCATTACATTTAGGGAACTCAATCTGGCCCAGCACGTTCCCAAAGCCATGCGACCATGAGCTGTGTTATAAGGGGGTTTTACTGTATTTCACATTGCGAAAGTTCAAAGCAAAAATAGAACCACCACCACCCCCCAAAACGATGCAGTTGTGACAGTACTTTTTCTGAACCTCTTACACTGTCAGAGACTCTGTAGCTGTAAATGCCTTTGGTTATTAATACAATATGTCCATCCCACCTGAAAACAGTCAAAAAAAATAAATAACAAAGATTGGTCTCTGTAAGCGGAATGATTAGCCTCCTCTCAGCTGCTGTCGTATTGAGTTCAGCATCTATTTGGATCTCGAATCTCATTAAGTCTGTCACACTTCTCTCTTCCAAAGGTGTCATTTGAATTTCTGTACGTAATACTTTTAAAATTCAGTCGCATGCTCCTTAAGGGTATACATTGTCAGGATAACATCACATTGATAAGCATGAAACACTCTTCCCCGCCTCCTTCCTGCCCCCCGTTGCTCCCCTAAGAAAGTTCTTTTTTTAGTTTCAATTTTTGCCTTTCCTTTTTTTGAACTAATATTGTGGTATCAGTTAATTCATTTCATGAAATGCCACTCATTTTCCTTGTGCAGCGAACCATTTTGCTGCTGGTTTTCTACCTCCCACAACAGGGATTTCTGCGAAACTTAAATACATGGAAGTTGAAACTGTTGTTACCGTTTACACGGGTTATGGAAAGGACATTTTTTTCCCCATCAAAAACCACATATACATATAAAAATCTAACAGAAGAGCTTGAGTTACCAGAAACTGGTCCATTTCCTAATGGACTGTGGAACCTCCTTGCTGATAGCTTCGCCAGCCTTCCTAAGGAGGTGATTCACTGTTTCATGAGCAACAGAAATTCTTACCACTTGTCTAGCTGACATTCATCCTAAAAGAGTAACTATTTACAAGGTTGTTTTGGACGTGAAGCATGGCCATACCCCGCTTCCCGATGATGCAGTTCAATTCCAATTGGCCTTTGTATTAAGGTAAAAATTAAATACAGGACTGGCTCCTATGAAAATAGAATCAGAACATGGCCATACCATCTTTACATTTAATTCTTTAAGTTATAGCAGGTCCTGCTGGGCCTCAGAGTGCTGGGTGTCAGCCATGGCCATCATCTGTTCACTGTGCTATCATTTGAACAAGATATTCAGTTCACTGGCTTAACAGTTTGGATATTTCATTCAATTGTATTCAGCAGCAAAATGGTTACATTCCCTCTAAAAAGACTACAAAATGCTATTTTATTTTATTTTTTCAAAGAAAGGCTCCTGGCCCTTGGTGTGTCCTACCTCAAGGTAGGGCTCAAGGCACCAACTTTTTTCCTTCCATTGTTCAACAGTTCATACAGGCAGACAGCATAGTCAGATTTGCACTGTTTGACCTGAAAGTCACTGACCGTCTTCCTCGATTTTCCCCCCATTTTAAATAGAAAGTGGATAAGTGTAGGGTTTTTTTTTTCCCCGTAATTATTCTCTACATTCCCTGGAGTAAAAGCTAAAAATGAGCTGGATTTTTTTTTTTTTAATCATCAGCCTCCTGAAAAAGCTTTCTGATTTGTATGGAGCCAATGCAGGACCCAGTGCGTCCTCCCGATAGTTTCCTTAAACTCTCAGGAAGAGGGGACAGAGCCAATTCTTTGTGCTGTGCCCTTGTTCCTGCAGCACAAAGACTTGCCGCCCTGAGGATGAGAACTTAGCAACCAGTCCCCAAAGGGAGCAATTTCTCAGCCACTGGGTGAAAGGGAAGAGTGAATCCTTTTTTAACAAACCCTTGAGAAGTAACTCCCCAGATAGGAATATCAGGAACCTCTAACATTCTCACCTAGTATCTTAAAGACTAGTTGTTGACAAGTTTGTCACAGGGAGAACAAGGGAGAAAGGGGTGTTGCGGGGCAGAGAGGGGCAAGAGTGCTTCAAGTTCCCAAATGCCAAGAGTGTTACATTTACAGAGATATGTCACAGCTCAACTCTGGCAAATGGTGTTTATCAAAGCCGGCAGAGGAACAAATTGTGCTTGTGTTTACACTTTTGCTTCCATGGCCAAGGGCTGTTGTATTTAGTTATTGACACCATTTCGAGGTACCAAAGGATTTAAGGAGTCTAAAATAAAAGAACATTTAGGTGAGGATCACAACTGTCAACAGAAGCACAATCTACCATCTTGCTAGCCATTGTCAAACATCAGCCAGTTACCAGAGTTGAGTCATAACACTTACATCAATGTTTAGTTATTTTTTACAACTTAGGACTACCTTATATTGTTGTAATGTATTATAATGTCCTATTGTCTTTGTTTTCCCCAAGAACTAATCGCATTGTTCATTTTTCTTAGGACAAGACCAGCGCTCTGAGCCTGAGCAATGTGGCAGGCGTTTTCTATATACTTGTCGGAGGTCTGGGGCTGGCCATGATGGTGGCTTTGATAGAGTTCTGTTACAAATCACGGGCAGAGTCCAAACGCATGAAACTCACAAAGAACACCCAAAACTTTAAGCCTGCTCCTGCCACCAACACTCAAAATTACGCTACATACAGAGAAGGCTACAACGTGTATGGAACAGAGAGTGTTAAGATCTAGGGGTACGGTTAAGGTCTAGTAAACTAATCAGCTTATGTTACTGTATGTTAATCTCTTTTTCTCTTTGTTTTCCAGTTTGGTTTATTGTTTCAATTGTCTATTCTTTGCAACCATTTGAAAACAATGGTTGTGTTTTCTTGTCAAACAATGATGCTTTTCTAATAGCATAGCTGTAATGAAATTATGGTCTGTGACCCAAGAGAAAAAAAAAATTTCTCTAGAGCAGCACTGTTCAATGGGAAAACTTGCAAGCCATGCATATAAACCATACATGTAATTTTAAGTGCTCTTGTAGCCACATTTTCAAAAGTAACACAAGTGAAATTAATTTAATGATATATTGTATTTAACCCAGAATATGCAAAATATTATCATTTTAACATGTCATCAATATAAAAATAAATGAGAAAATTTTACTTTTATTCTTCATACCAAGTCTTAGATATCAGGGTTGTGTTTTATACTTACGTCCCATCTCAACCCATACCAGCCACATATCAAGTGTTCAATAGTCACACGTGACTGTTGACTACCATGTTGGACAGGACAGCTCTAGAGAAAGCAGCTCTCTGGAATTTTTATTAAAAAGAGGAATGGAAGTGGGGTGAATGTAGTGTTTCCATAGGGGAGTGGTCGTTCTCTTAAGTGTAAGCCTGAGACAATATCTTTAATCCTCGAGTTCCTTTGTTGTCCCTTTCTTGGAACTGATGTTCAGGTAAGTGTCTCCCAAAGGACAGTCTAAGTTCCCTGCTGCTGACTGTCCCCGAATCCATACTTAAATAGACATGACTAATGCCATGTTGACTCTGGCTACTATAGCCAAAACTCACCAATAATTTAGACACGTTCAAAGGCAAGCTTAAATTAGGACAATGTCTCCATTCTGGAAGTGTTTAAGAGAATATAGTTTTGTTACTTTCAAGTGCATCTCTCATCACTAACACACCTATCTGAAGTGGAATAGAACAATTAGCAACTTTGTGGCCCTTATTTTAGATGGGAGACTTTTGACCTCATGAGTCAAAGTCAATGTGCTTGAATTTCTACACATGTAATTGTTTTTTGACCTACTTACATTTCATGGTGTGGATCTAAATTCATCCAATTTTTAAATAATATTTAATCCAAATAAATCATTCGTCCTTATCATGGAAGGCATTATTTTGTTTGATGAAATTGCTAGTGGTTCTTTCCTGCTGCAGACTTCAGCTTTTTGCCACAACATACTCAGTACACTGACTAACCCACTAACAAAGCGTTCCCACTGCGTTGCTGAATGTACGATACATGGATTCATCTGTAATTAGCATTGTTTGCATGCATTTAATGTTCCAGTGTGCTTAAAATATTTTACTCCTGAGTAGGTTGTATAGGCCCATTACAATTTGGGGCATGTTATTTGCTTTCTCATAGGATAGTACATGGGTGATTTCAGCCTAGCGTAATTATCCCAAATCCTGAGATACTAGCATCCAAAGAAATAATTACACCTTAAATCTGCATATCAGTTTTCCAATCGCTTTCATATCTACTGCCTCATTTGAGGTAATGGGTCAGAAAATATTTTCTCTTTCAGGTAACTAAGCTCCAGCCTCATCAAATGACTCACTCAAGGCAACACAACTAGGTAGTGACAGTTTAGGGACTAGAGGCCAGCTCTTCTTCATCCCATTTTTTTTCTTTTTTCTTTCTTTCTTTTTTTTTTTTTTTTTTTTTTTGTCTTTTTGCCTTTTCTAGGGCCACTCCTGCGGCATATGGAGGTTCCTAGGCTAGGGGTCTAATCGGACCCCTATAGCCTATACCAGAGCCACAGCAATGCGGGATCTGAGCCGCGTCTGCGACCTACACCACAGCTCACGGCAACACCAGATCCTTAACCCACTGAGCGAGGCCAGGGATCGAACCCGCAACCTCATGGTTCCTAGTCGGATTTGTTAACCACTGTGCCACGATGGGAACTCCAACCAGGAATCCTAACCGCTAGACCATGTGGGAGATAGCCCGTTTTCTTTACTAACCCTGCCACCTCTAATCACACATGGCCTGGTGGTCTCCAGAAACCTTGAGGCCCCAATGTGATCCCGTTAAATGGAGAGCAGAAACCATGTCTCACATGTTTACGAATATGTCTTGAAGGACTTCACCAAGCCTCCATTTGCCCTACTTCTTATGCACTTGACATGAGGGTATATATTGAATCACTCCTACATTCCCCAAAAGGAATCTTTCTAAAACACAAGGGCAGAAGGGCTTAGGGTCACACAGCCTCCAGACCCTCTTTATTATCAGCCATTCCATGTGAGGATCTATGTCCCTGCTCCTCACCTCCTATAGCCTCAGTCTCTTACTAAAATCCCAGAGCTGTGATTCTCAGATGGCACTGTGCATGTGAATCACCTGGGGGGCTGACAAAAACACAGCCCCTACCTCAGCCTGGGGTTCTACATTTCTCACAAGCTCACAGGGCATGTTGATGTTGCTGGCCCAGGGAATAAGATTCTGTAGAAAATTACCTCAGAGCATGTAACTTGAGGAAAGGAAAGGATAGAAGCAGGGAGGGAGTGGGAGGAGGAGAGTGACAAAAAGAAAGAGACAAAGGAGAAGTGGGAGGGGAGAGAGAACAAGAGAGAAAGAGGAAAAAAAAGAAAAAACTGGGGTCAGCAAACATTGGGCAGGATGTTACAGTCCTGAAGTGGAGGCCCAGAACAGTAAACATGGGGGAAGAACCTCAGAAATGAACTTGCCACAACTTCGGACACCCTGGCTTTCCTGTAGTCATTTTGGTTGATCCATTTCATGAGGCAAAAATGCAGTCTAATTGAGGCAAAAATCACATTTGAATAGACATTGATGCCAACGTGGTTCCAGCCCAGTTAGCTAGCACCTTGGCAGTCATCCCTAGGTTGAGAAGAAAACCTGGGGAAAGCCTCTGCAAACAAATCTGTCCTCCAAGTCTGTGTGAAGTCCCCAGACAGGAAGGAAGAGCCTCAGAAGATGCCAGGAAAAAACCTGACATGTGTCAGTCAGACATAAAAGCAGGCAGAGCGGGAAAAATTGACTTCTCTGCCCTCCTCAGCCAGTTTGGTGACGTATCGTTAGAGGAATCTTGGCTACGTGAAGGATGAGCTCTTCATCCATTCATATTTTATTTCCCAAGAAGTTCTGGATATCTCCTAGTGACTTCTAATTTGTTACCCAGTTATTAGGCTTCCAGTTCCCTGAGTTGGCCTAGATCTGTCAGGGTCTATTCAGGGGCACAGCGATGGAGAGGCACCCTGAGATTTTACTTTTATTGCTAATTATCAGAGCCAGCCTTGGGAGTTTCTGGTACCAGTAATTCTTCAGGAAGAATGACCCAAGGGCAAATCAGCCGCAAAACTATGATCCAAGTGAAATCTGATTAATAAAAAAAACCATCCTTTAAAGAGAAATCAGTCATTGCTAATTTGCTAGGGGTGACAGTGGAGTTGGGCCCCTTGTGGGAGTGCACCTCAGGTCCAGCACCCACTTGGGAGCAGATAACCTCTTAACTACCCCCTGCCTGTCTGTTTACTGATAAACCACCACAAGTGTGGTCCCAGCACGCCTGGGCAGAGGACCCACTATCAAGAGTTCCAGCTTCACTACACCCTAGGGTTGACTGGGCTAATTGTTCTAAGAAATTCTTTCCGATTTCTTCATTGCTATTCACAATTACTTCTGGCTTCTTTGGTTTCTTTGGCATTTTAGAAATCTTTCTCATTTTCAAGACCTCAAAATGCATGAAATTAAGGAAAAAGCTTCCTTCTTCCCTCTAAAACAGTTCTGGTTAGCCTTCCTAGAAAATATTACCTTTGTTTAGGCCACCCATTTCAAAGGAATCAATTTTCCTTCTGCAGCCATAGATATTCTTGTTGGGAAAGTGTCCCTGCTTTTAAGAGCTCATCTTACATTAAGTAGAAAACAGTCTAGATAATAGGTACTGATGTTCTTTGTCCCCAGGAGACTTATACTTCAGTGATAATACTTTATCTATACCCCCCCCCCCATTTAAAAGCAGGAAACAGACGCATTGAGAGATTAGGTGGTTTTCCCAAAGTTGTGCAGCTAGGTAGTGACATTCCTATGGCCAATGGGGAAGGAAGAGGGGACTTTGATCTTTCTGCCATAGATATAAAATTTCTCCAAACTTCTGACATAGATATGACCATGGACCATAGGGATCCCAAGGAAGAGGTTTATCCACTTCCATGTTAGTCTAATTCTGCCCTCTTTGGGGCTTTTGGCCTTCAGATGTATCATTGACATTAATATTACAAATACTTTTATAATACTTTTATTCCAGGGCCAGTGGTATCTAGTGATCATATCATTCCATTGGGACCAAAAAAAAAAAAAAAAAAAAAAAAAACCAAACAAACAAACAAAAAAACAGTGTTAGCTCAGGAGAAAAGGAAATGTCCCATTAGCCTAGAGGGAAAGGATGGAGAGGAAGGATGTGAACTTGAAAAGGAGGCAGGAAATTGGCCTTAAGGTTTCAGAGTCAGGGACCAATGAACCCGTTGCACTAGTTAAGGCCTCCAAAAGGAGGGCAGCATCAGCATGTCAATCAGACCCAGAATGTCAGGACAAAGACTCCATGGATGCCAAGCCCCTTCATGGGTATCACTGTTCTGGCCTTTACTTGGAATGTGCTATCTCTTTAAAGTTCATGTGCTATTTTCAGACATCACTAACTAAGGTTGTAGATATCAAGAGAAACAAGCTGTCACCTTTCTGGCAATGAGCAGCACATTTTCCTCTCACAGTCAACTGGATTTCAATGGATCAAGCCCTGGAACACACTTTACACTCTGTCCTAAGTAAACAGGTTCTGCAATCCATGGTAGAGTCATCTTGAGTATCTATATTGAAATGCCACTAAGGCTTTCTAGTATACCTACTTGCTAAGCGATTAACATTTTGAGTTAGACTTCATGCAAGGCCCATGTATTCCTTAGCACAATGCATAGTAAAAAAAACAAATTTAATTTTACCTACTGCAAAGCATTTGCTTCAAGTGAAAGTATTTTTTAAAATGTATTCTTTATTAGGGTATAGCTGATTTACAGTGTTGAATCAATTTCTGTTCAGCATAGTGACCCAGTCATACATATATACATAGACACCTTTTTCTCATATTATCTTCCATTATGGTCAAGTGAAAGCTTTTAAACCAACCTGTTGCCTAAAGCCAGTCAAACCAGGTGCAGCCTTAGAGATGCCAGTTTGAGAAAATAGCCTTGCTTCTTGTCCAAGATATACTGAGCCATGATAGACTTCAATTCCCAAAAGGAAATCCATCCAAATTTAAATTTCCCTCTTGCCTTTGCAGATCCCTTCCCACTGGAGGCATGTGATGCGAGGAATCACCGAAAACGTGGCTGCTTCAAGGATCCTGAGCCAGATTTCACTCTCCTTGGTGTCGGGCATGACACGAATATTGCTGATGGTGCAATGACCTTTCAATAGGAAAAACTGATTTTTTTTTCCTTCAGTGCCTTATGGAATACTCTGAGACTCGCGACAATGCAAAGCATCATTGAAATCTTTTTGCTTCGCTTGAAAAGAAATTAAAATAAAACCAACAAAAAAATGGACGTGCAAGATTCCAGTATGCGAAAACAAATCTTATTTTGAAAAAAAGTCAATTCAACAAAAGCCATTCTTTGATACCACTGCACAGTACACAAACACCATGTTCTTGAATACACACACACACAAATTCAAAATTCCAATTCAGCAAACAGGCCCATCTTAGCTAAAATAATTCATTCCTCCTGATTTATGGAAAAAAAAAATCTGACTCCCTCTGTCTGGGAGGACAGACTGGCATTTCTTCTAGGATCTGTTGACCAGATGTTTTTGGTATTTCCTGTTGGCGGTGATGTTCTGTGCACCTGTTTCCTTTCAATCTTGCTGACATGTGTATATCTTTAGAATGTAAATGCAACACTTAGGAAAATTCAAACACTTTTGGAAAAGGGACTAAACGGTGACTTCTGTGTTTTGAAATGGTTTTGTGAAAATGCTTTGCTACCTTCCCACTCGGTAAAGGGATTAACAGAGCTTTCGAAATCGACTTGTGTGTAGCAGGGGATGGGGCACTATTAGGCATACCTCTCGGTGCTTTCCTCAAAACGGATTCCGGGATTTTCTAAGAAGCTTGGAATTTCAGCTCACAGATCTGTTTTTCTTGCTTCAGTGTGCATTTTAGGTCTGGATAGCTGAGTAGTTAGCCTTGAGGTGAGGGAAATTCTGCCTACACTCCCAAATGTGTTTAGAATATCTTTCTCAGAAACAACACTGTGTTTAGCTCTGCTTTCTCTGCTAAGTATGCCTTTCAAGTGTACACCACGGAGACAGGACCACGTCGCAAGGCGGGCCAGTGGGTTCAGACCCCAGTTCTCAATCTGACTTTTACTCTTGCTAGGTTTGTCTTACCAGCCGTTGCCTGTTATTGCCCGTGGCTCTCCGTCAGACTGCATGTGTCCTTTTCTAGTTTGCCAAGACTAAGATGCATTCCCAAACCTACTGCTAAACCGAGGGCCTCAGCAGCAATCCCACGTCCTTGCTTGGAGCCGTCACTCTACTGACTCCGAAGATCGCTCCACTGCTCCACGGGCTATCAAGTAACTAACTGCGTACCTGCCATTGGCATCATCAGAACAGTCAGAGGAACTAGTCTCCGCTCACTAATTACCTCCTATATAACGACGTATGCTTTCTGTAGTTCAGTATCTTGCTCTCATCAGTGATGTGCATTGGGAAGTTTTCCAGACTGTAAAAAACTAGGAGCCTGAGTTCATTTCCCAAGTGTGACCCTTAGATGCTTTAGTTGACTTGCTGCACATGTGCTCTTGTCTTCAGAAAAGGAAAAGAAGTCTCGTTTCCAACGAAACGTGTCCAGAAAAGTGTAATATAAACTTTCATTCCAAAAATTGTCATAAGCGAATTACTCACCTGTCAAATTTTAAATGGTATTGAAAAAAAAAAAAAAAGAAAGCTGTCGTGTTTTTGTTTTGTTTTCATGAAACTGTGACTTTCAACTTCTGAATGCTATAATGTCCCAGCACGGGAAGCTGACGCTCTATGAAGTTGTAGAAAACAAACCAACCTACATACAAACTTCTCATAGGCACTATATAAAGAGAAGTGGATGTTTATTGACTCAAATCAGTTTTTCAGAGAGGAAACTTCACTGGGAATGAAGAGGCGGGTAAATTGGTTTGTTATTTTTTTAAAAAACTTGCATGTTTAAAAAAAAAAACATTGATTGCTTCAAATTTCTGCTACTAACTTCAAGCTACGGGAGTTTGGCGGTAGTCACTTGAAGATTTTTTCTCCAGTTGTTTTCTTTTTGTTGTTAAAGCTGTACTTCAATGAACAGAAACATTACCAAGCAAACTAATGGCCGTAAACACGTAAATTGCATGTGTGGGCATAAATTACAGAGCCTCATTGCCATGAGGTATTGTACAAAGTTTTAATACATTTTGTAAATAAAACTGTAAAGAAAGAATTCTGTTCCTGGGCTTTGACTGCTTAAACTTTACGTGGATGCAGGTGCCAAGAAGTTATTATTCACCAATTTTCTTCCCATCAGAAGATTTGCCAATGACGTACAGTCACCCACATGGTAACCATCACAAAAGATTATGCCTCTCCCCATCCCAAGTGCAAGTGCAGTCAAGTTCAGACCTGTAACTTAAAGGGAACTGTATCACCGAGACCCTAGATTAAGTTGGTCAGGAGCACCACCAGTGAGATGGTACCAACAAACAGCAAGAAGCAGGACTTCGGTTAATATGGGAAGGAGGAAAATTTGACTTCAGGGCCATCTTTCCTATTCATCATCGCTTCCACCCTTTGGGATCCTCTCCTCAGACACCTGCCTTCCACTCACTCTGATCTCCCATCCTCCCATCACCAGATCTGACCTCCCCAAGAAATGCCCAAACTCAAGACTAATGATCTTTGAAAACACTCCCAATTACTTTCCCATGTCATCACAGAGTATGTGCCCTAGTACTCTGAGTTAATTGGCTTCATTTTGTGCTGCTGCTTTAATGAGTGATAACAGCAATGTCCCAGTGGAAAAATCTCCATTTCACCAAGGGCCACTGATCTAGAGAGCGGGGGAGAAATAATGAATTTAGGACTATACTGATCTTAGAAGGTTTCTGAGAGAGAAACAAAAGGCTAGTGACCTAGTCTGAATTGTATGTACTGAACATGGAATGTAATTTTATCCAATAAATACCATGTTTAAATTCAGACCAATTTTTTATGATGATCAAAGAAAACAGGAGGCAATGATAGGAGAATGGGAAAGGGGATAATTTACAACTAAACCAGGAAAGAAAAAGAGTGCAGTTGAGATGTTAGAAAGAAAGGTATCTGGGGTTAGGGAACACAAGGCCTTGGAGAGAGAAAATTAGGAGCAGGAAGGGAAAATTCTCAAAAGATTCTGCAGTGTAGGCAGATATGAACACATCACAGTCAATTTGGCCTGTAGGCTTCAGCATATTACTACCATTTTCACTATCCTCTGAAATGCCACTTACCTGGTGACCGACTCACGCTTTATAACTCTTCAACCACTTTCCTTTTGCTTGATTAGGACACCTGTAGCAGTGCCAGAAAATGAGAAGCGATTCTCTAGGGAGCAGATTCAGTGACTAGAGTGATGGTCCCCTTAGTGGCTGAGGCAGTCGGTTCAAGTACAAAATGTTGTCCCCAAATCTTCCAAAATAATAGATTTCTATTTTAACAGGAACTCCACTTCCTTACCTCGAAGAAGTTCAACTCAGGTCTTGCAGCACATGATGGCGGAGCACAGTTTGGGTCTAGGCAGGGTCTGAGAGTCTTTCTCCTGGGAGGAAGGGAGAAGCAAAAATGTGCTTTTAGTCCTTCTCAGTTAGACCATAGGTAGCTACCTGTCTTGCTGACACATAGGATCAGACCCGCCAACCAGGTCTGCAAGAAACTCTTTGACCTTCAAATGTCACACTTCCCAAGTACACCAGAGGAGAATGGCCCTTGGTCTCTGCACTGGTTTTCTTGCCCTGTTAACACTCACATCTGGTCACACTGTCTATAGGACAGTCTTCAAATAGGAAGGGCAAATGTGTTTAAGGAAACCTTGGTAGGCTAATGAAAGAAAGTATTGCAAATCACTTTCCTGGTTATTGAGTGGGGACAAAGAGCTGACTGTGACTTGGGGAGATGAACATAGAGGAGGAAGAGAACAAACAGAGAAGCAAAAGCAAAACCATTTATTCCTTAGAGTCCAGACTCAGTGAAGCAGAAGATGCACTGATATGCTGTTTCATAAGGATCATAAACCACTAAAGGCTATTATAAGCTGGAGAGTTGCTTTCAAAATCTGAGGCAACTGTTCAGCTACTTTCAGCCATACGCCTCCCTTCTTATCCTCATGCTGTTGGACCGGGCTTCCTAGGCACTAATTTATTATCAGATCTTGGCAGATGTGAAATTCAGCAGCAGTAGATCTGCCTTCAGTTGTGGGAGAACACAGAACTTGGTGTTCCATCAGGAAATCTCTTTTGAATCTGGGGGTACTGGGAGGCTTTATAGTTTCACCCCTTTTATTCTGGACTGAAGAAAAGGCAAAGTCTTGGAAAAGAGTGATGGATAGCACTGAGAATTAATAAAACCTGCCATCAGCATTGAAAGTGAAATAATGAGGGACTAGAAGATGTCCTACACAACCAAGAGTGAGAATCACAGACAAGCCATTTATTTATTTATTTATTTATTTATTTAGTCTTTTTGTCTTTTTAGGGCCGCACTCACAGCATATGGAGGTTCCCAGGCTAGGGGTCTATTTGGAGCTGGCCTACACCACACACAGCCACAGCCACATCAGATCCAAGCCGAATCTGTGACCTACACCACAGCTCATGGCAATACTGAATCCTTAACCCACTGAGCAAGACCAGGAATCAAACCCGCAACCTCATGGTTCCTAGTCGGATTCTTTTCCACTGTGCCACAACGGGAACTCCAAAGCCATTTATATTTGGTGAAGACCGTGCAATTGGACTTTCTCAAAAGTCTCCCTAGGAGGGCACTGTTGTTAGGAGAGGATGGAGGAGGGTATTAGGAGGGTTTGTCCCAAACCCACTGCCACTTTCTTAGCATTCTCAACACTGAGAGTTCACGAACCCATTTCAGTAGGCAAGTTCTTTGACAGCCATTGTCTTCTTTGTAACCAAACATCCCCTGGACATGATGGATGCGTGAGGGAACACACTTTCTTCCTCTCTTCTCCAGGCTAAGGGGAAAGCACACCTGGCTCCTGCCCTCAGAGACTGGCAGTCTTAGCAGTGAGGTAGATGCTGACTAGAAAGAATCTATATACATCCATGCTCAATGCTGTGCTCAGAGAAAGAATTAGAGGGAGACCCAAATGAAGAGTTTCCCTCTGCCCCTGCCCTTGGACTTGCACTTCCTAATATAATCAGGTGGAGCCTAACTGAATTTCTCTCTGAGCCTCAGAAGCTATGAGCCTTTTGAACTTAGGAGTCACACTGGCCCCTGTAAGCCTCTAGCTGCCAAGAACCTCAGAATGACCACCTTCCTGACAACCTGCCCACCCTCCAAACAGGAGCTATTTGCTTATTTATTGACTCACAATGCCTTAGCTATAAAAGCATAAAAGAACCTGCAATGACAGCCTAAAAAATAATCCTCTCCCCATGACAGCAGCTTTGGCAAAATTACCCCTACAGTGGTTTCATTGAGCTTCAGTCCTGTAGCAAAATGGTTGATTTAAATTTTTCCTAATAAATATTCATTAAGTCTGAACAAATCAATTAAAGTTCTGGCAGCGGCTCTCAAGAAGCTTGAATGCAAGGCTGATAGGGTGAAACAATTTTACAAATATTTCCAAACAACATTGCAGTCTTACCCCTTGAGAGTGACAGTTTTCCTGAAAGGCCAGAGACTCTCTAGACCTGGTAAACCCTCTAGGGCCCACATTTTCCCCATTTACAAGATAGCTTCAGAAAAGCTTGCTACACCCCATCACCTCTTCCTTAATTATGGTACTATGACTTCTGCCTCACCATTCCATAGGGACTACTCTTGCCAAGGTCACCAATAAACTGTGGTCCTACTTTACTATAAAGGATGGCAAACTGTGGCCCACAAGTCAAATCTGGGCCACAACTTATTTTTGTTAATAAAGTTTTATTGAAACATAGCCACACCCATTCATTTACATATTATCTGTGACTGTTCTTACCCTCCAGTGGCAGAATTGAATAGTTGCAAGAGTTATTGGCCACAACGTCTAAAATATTTACTTACTTACTTCCTCTTTACAGAAAAGCCTTGTTAACTCCGACTTTACCCACCTCATGAGTCCTTATCTTATTTGAGTTCTTTCCAGAATTTGGTGCTATTAACCTCTCCCATCTTGGAGGTCTCTATTCCTTTGGCTTCTGTGACAGCATTCTCTCCTGGTTTTCCTCCTACCCTGCTGCTAGTTTGTCTTCCAATTCCTGCTCCCTGCTCCCCTCTCCTCTCTCTCAATGTCAATTTCCTCCAAGTTCTACCATGTTCCTTCATCTCTTCTCCCTTGGTACACTCTCTCTGGGTACTCTCTCGTGGTTTCCATTTCCACCTATGTCCCCCAATTCTTCATTTCCAGTTCAAAATGCTCTCCTGAACTCCAGACCACATCTAATGCACCTCCTCACTTGGATTATCCCATAAGCACATCCAACTCAACATTTCCAACACAGAAACTATCATCTCTGCTCTTACCCTCACCTCACTGCTAAACCAGGGATCCCTCTGAATCTCTATCTTGATTTAAAACTACATTAATGTAGAGTAAAATAAGAATAAATTTAATGAATTCCAAATTGGTAGAATTCTACAATTTGACAATCTGAGGGGGAAAAAAATCAGCTTGCACTCAAAAAGCAGAACCCACAGTACAATGACAATGAAAAAACAGATGAATCTGTTTAACATCAACTTGTACAGCTCTAAGATGTAGTGAAAAGTAAGTGTGTGATTCTTTTCCTCTTTTTGGATCCCAGAATCACAGCATGCTTTGCACTCGTGGAAGAAAACCAACTGGTATTGTCACCAAAGAAGGAATATGCCAACTCCAACCAAGGTACCCAAACCAGTCCCTGAAACATGAGGTGGTTGTGATCATCCTGGGGGAGATATGAGGAGGAACTTGGATGGAATCAGAGAAAAAACAAGCAAGGGGGGGGGGGAGAGCGGTATTTGGTTTACAGAAACCTAAGCCTGTGTGTTTGTGTAAGCGTACAGAGCACTGTAAACAGCCCGCTCTTTAGATGTGTTTCTTTTACCCTTGCCATCACACAGAGGGTTAGGCCACACAAAGAGAGTAGGGCAGGGGGTGAATCCAGAAACCTAACAATCAACATGGTCTGCTCCCTTCTTCATCCTTACCCACAGCCAAGTCCTGATCATTCTACCCCCTTAACGTCTCTGAGGTCTGCCTACTTCTATGAAATCACCACCCTGGTTTAAGCAAACACTTTCTATGTGGCTTAATACAATAGCCTCTTAGTTTTTATTTTTCCTCCCATTTCTAGTCTTTAATTCCTTTAATTCACCCTCTGTACTGCAGCCACAATGATCTTTCGGATTTCATAACACCTCAGCATCAATGGGTTCTTATTGTCCTTTGGCGTAACAGTGAATGACTTTATCATTTAAAAAAAGCCCTTCGTGATCTGGTTCCTGCCCATGTCTTCGGTTTTACAGTTTACCACCCCTCACCTCCAGTCTCCACTTCATCACAAATATCCACTAAGATCCCATTATATTCTACTACTTAAAATGTCTGGCTTCACCATTCACCATGTCTTTTCATGCTTCCAGGTTTTTGACCATGCTTCTCCATCTGCCTAGAATTTACTTCCCCTCACTTTTATGCCTAACTCACACTCTGTCTTTAAGACTAAATTGACATCACTTCTCATTGGAAATCTTCCCTGACTTCCCTCTCTCCTTAGGATTGGGCTAGAGACTCTACCTCAGTTTTCCCATCTCAGTAGTGCTTACCTACTGGATCATGGGCTGAGATCATGGGCAGATTCTTTTTAAATTTTTCTTTTATTTTTATTGAAGTATAATTAATTTAGGAGTTCCCGTCATGGCACAGAGGAAATGGATCCAACTAGGAACCCTGAGGTTGTGGGTTCAATCCCTGGCCTCACTCAGTGGGTTAAGGATCTGGCATTGCCATGAGCTGTGGTGTAGGTTGCAGACTCGGCTCAGATCTGGTGTTGCTGTGGCTGTGGTGTAGGCCGGCGGCTACATCTCCGATTAGACCCCTAGCCTGGGAACCTGCATATGCCATGGGAGCAGCCTAAAAAAAAGCAAAAAAAAAATTTTTTTAAGTATAGTTGATTTACAGTGTGGTGTCAATTTCTGCTGTACTGCATAGTGAACCAGTCATACATATATATTTTATATATATACATTGTTTTTATCATACTATCTTCGCTCTTATTTCCATAACTGAAACAAAGTTTTAAGTATCTGTTGAAAAAATCAATGGATGAACAAATGAATGAAATGTGGGGGTGGAAACAAAAAACAGAGGCATAACTTAAGAAGTAGTGTTGAAGACAAAGAAGTGCCGCCTGGAGTTCCCGTCGTGGTGCAGTGGTTAACGAATCTGACTAGGAACCATGAGGTTGAGGGTTCAATCCCTGCCCTTGCTCAGTGGGTTAACGATCCGGCATTGCCATGAGCTGTGGTGTAGATCACAGACACAGCTCGGATCCCGTGTTGCTTTGGCTCTGGCGTAGGCTGGCAGCTACAGCTCCGATTCGACCCCTAGCCTGGGAACCTCCATATGCCACAGGAGTGGCCCAAGAAAAGACAAAAAGACAAAAAAAAAAAAAAAGAAAAAGAAAAAAGAAAAGAAGTGCCACCTTACCCCGCACAAAATGAAAATTAAAAAACTCACAAATTTTCTGTCTGAAAAGGTCTAACTTCCATGTAATCAATCAGTTAGCCAAGGCAGTTTTCATAGCCTTCCATCTTTCCAACGTCTCTCTTCTCACCACATCAGCCTTACCTCATGCCCCACCAGAGAGGCAGCCAAGCCCTCAGCTTCCTTTGGATGGATGTGGGATATCTCCTGCACTAGTCACCATCACCGTCCCCATGGGTGGCCTCCCTGGCCAATGCCCCAAGCTACTGTACTATATCAAGGTTGTATGTTCACTCACAGAACACTCAGATGTGCAAGTCTAGTCTCCTCTGTGAGACTCAACCACTGGATAGTGGGTGGGCAATATAAATTTTCGTCTAAACAGGTAAATTTAGCTCACACACAATGGTATTAGGTTAGTCCATTAGCAGACATATCTCTACATCCCTCATATTCCCTGTCAAGAAAAAACTGCCAGCTGCCTCCTTGTAGGTAGCTAACAGCCTCCAGCTCTTAGCTTCTTCAGAATCTGCTTGAGTTTTTGAACTGGGGTCACACTCTTATTGGGGCAGCTTGAAGCCAATGACTGAGCAAAGGAGTGATAATCAAAGACATGCCGTCTCAGGATAACCCCCAGCTAATGACCAAGCAAATCAGTGGCACAAAAGCCCAGCTATTTGCACCCAACATAGGACTTCTCTAATGAGCAAGCTGTTCCAGAGTGCCCCCTTGGGCTGGCAGAGGCTTTGTCAGGTCCATATCACAGTCTGATGGCTCCCCCTACTCAATTATGCTTCTTGTCCCTATCCCTTCACAGGTGTTATTCCCTAATGTTGGGCTGCACCATGCAGGCCTGCAAGCCTTGTGGTTGCCCAGCCTCAAGACTGAAGAAAGAAAGAGTCCAGAGATAGACAGAGACATGAATGGTTTGTTGGACAAGGGATCTTACACGTCTGAAGCAATAGTTCCTGGACCACACCCCCACCACGTACAGCAGACAAACTATGGCAACCATCTTGACTACTTGGGGCAGAAGGAGGCTACTATTTATACTGGGAATTAACATCAGGTTGGCTCATCAGTTACCAGGGAAACCAGATAAGGCACGTCTGTCCTGCCTCTCACGTTAACAACCATCAGGAGGGCAGGTGTTTCCCTTGAATAAACTAGGTCATTCTGGCCTAAGGATTTAGAATACTCACTAGTCAGAGCAGCGGGCACGCACATTCATATGAGTAAGGTGCACGTGAAGCAGGGACTGGTGGAGCAGGGGATGTACAAAGAGCAAGAGAACAGCCTTATGGAATGGCTTGACCATACACCAAATAAACCTTTTGCACTCCTAACTCCTCAGCACCTGCTTCTCGCAGGTAATATTTGGCAACATAAATGGTCCAAGAAAGGCCATAGATCCTTCATCACTTGACTGGTAATGAGGACCCTCTTCCTGGTAGGAGGTTGTGCACAGACAGCCCCTGGCATGAGGTAGCTGAATTTTTAAAGTTTTTACCTGTGGTGTTTTGGAAGCATGTGCCTGTCAGGAGGATGTACTAGCTGGGAGTGATTCAAGCATTTGAAATGTATGGTAGAATTAAAAACATAAAGAAAATGGAAATGACATTATGAAAGTGACATTGATGCCCTAAAAACAGATAATAAAAAGCTGAGGGCAAATAACAAAAACTGTACACAAGAACCCAATAGTCTCTAGCTTGCAAAGGAGCTCTCATTTCAAGCAATGAAGAGCATAAAAAGGTACAGATCTAACCCAGGATTTTATCATTAGCGTGGCTGAACTTCAAGGATTGTTGATTGCTCAGCTGAGGCAGGTATGTTATGCCAAAGTCAGGCTCCTAGTTGCAATAACTCAGCACCCTGGCACCTGGGATGGGGATGGGTAAGTGGATGCTCCTGAAGACTCTGATTCTCCAGTCTTGTCTAAAATTTCTGAGCCTGTGGCAGTGGCCCAGTCTTCCCTAATAACAGCTAAAACTTCCTCCGTATGAGAGACAATACAGAGGTCTGTCCCTCACAAAGTCACAGGTCTACAAGCAGCATTAATCTTCCAAGAGCAAGCTGGACGTAATAGCGAAGGAAGGGGGCTATACCCCGAAAGAACTGGAAGACCTAGCCAGAAAGTGCTGGCAGGAATCAGGGAAATAGCCGCCGGACTGGATTCTGAAGGTGCTTGATCAAGACATGTTTTATCCCAAGACAGAACAAGGGAGAGTTGGTTGGTTTGGAGGCACTTTCTTAGGACACAGAACTTAACACACTAGCAGGGTCCCCAGAAGTTAGTGTAAACTCGTAGCTTAGGTTGCTCATTTATTCTTACACTTTTTATTTTATTTTATACATTAAGCAATACTCTTTTGTCTATCTATTTTGCCTCTAGTGATGCTGAGTTTTATTTTTATTTTTTAGAGTTGCTGTGTTTTATTAACCATCTCCTTAGCTCTCCACTGAGCAGGCCCACTTGGTTACCACTCTAATCTTGCCCGTTGTTACAATAATTACAAACCCCTGGCTGCTGGTGGTGAAGCTCTATTATTTGGACTCTATTGCTGGGGGGTGGAGAGGACCACTACCCAGGGGCTTACAGAATGCTTGATCCACAAGTATGAAATTCCACAGAGCAAGCCATCCAACATCCCACTTCACAGCAAAGAAGGTGTGGGTGTGGCTCGTGACCATGGGATTCAGTGATCATATCACATGCCACACCATCCAGAAGCAGCCAGCCACACAGAAAACTAGAATTCAAGAAGGATGGGTTGTTGGGAAGCAAACACTGAAATGTATTGAGGAGTGGCATCTGTAAAGAAAAAGGAAGGAAGCAGGATTGTGGTAAAGGGAGCCATCAGACTCAGTGCAGAGCTGAGAGAGGTCTGCCAGTCCAGCAAGAAAATTCTGAAGCAAAGATGCCCATTTGATGAGTCCTAAGTTGGACAGAGGTGGCTAGACTCTTTTACTACTTCCTTGCTCAGTCTTTAGCCAGAGGCTGCTCCGAGAAGAGCATGACCTTGACTTAAAAGCTGAGATCAACCCTGAAGGTGCAAATAGCTGGATAGTGAGTCCTTTCGGGAGAGGGATCTGATCAACATAGCTCTGGGTCTGTCACAGTCCATCACGGTATCACACATCCACATCTCCATACGTGACCAAGGAGAAGCCCAACCATGGTTCTCATGGGCCTAAGAAGAGGGAAATTAGTGGGGTAAACTACAGCCTCCCAACACCCAATTCACTTGGTCTTGGACTGCAAACTGGTATTCAATGCCTCCCTCTTCCATTATTCATTCTAAATTCCCCTCACCCTCAGCTTTTACCTTGGCAGGTTTCAGGGACTTATCTGGTAGTTTAACCCAAGGCTTAATTACTGAGAGTTCTGAATCCCTGGCAAGTCACACCCTTCTCAGACTGCGGGTGCTGCATGTGTTCATCATAGTTGTAATGGACTGCGGAATAGCAGGGAGTGGGGAGGGACGCATGTGGGTCATCTGAGTTCCACACATACATCTCTCTCTTCTCATCATGGAACATTATCCCTCTCCTCTTGCTGACTAGGGTCAATTAGGTCTTGTCAGTTTGGCTGCTGGTCACTGAACACAAAGAAGCCAAATGGTCAGTGTCAGCAGTAGCTTGTACGTCAGTGGGATCCTTGTTATGACACCCGATAGGAGTGAAGCCCATTTGGGGAAAAGGACTGACTTCTAACACTGTAAAGCTTAGTCACAGGGACAGGAAACAAAAAAATCCTCCAGCAGGTCACTGGGAGTGATGGTTAGTGGGGCCATTCCTAATCCTACTCCTTGTTGCCTTATCCTGCTCTTCTTCCTCTGAGTACACAGCACCTCTGAAGAGGTCTCTGATTTAATTCATTCTTTCTGAGTGTTGCCTTTGAAATTGTGCCTTTAGGAGAGAGATTTGACAATATGATAAATCAATCATGCCTTCATGTGAGAGGCATGTTTAGGCATTGTATCATCACAAGCCTGATGTCAGTACTCTTTTTCTCTCCATTTTACAAATGAGGAAACTGAGCCACATGGACAAGTCAAGAAACCTGCTAAAAAACACTTGTAAGTGGCAGAATATTTTAACTGGGCCATCCTGCAGAGGTCATACTACAAACTAAGGCGATGAATGGCATATGGAAATTTTAAGCCTGCTAATTGGCTAATTTCTGGAGGCAATGAAGCCAACGACATGCCACCCAACATTTTTGAACACTGTCTGCAAAAGGACTTGCCATTCCAGGATCTTCCAAGGTCTTGGTTGGAAGCTCTAGCCTCAACAAGTATCCTGATGACATACAAGGATCTTATGAAATGGTTTAAGGAATGAGCGCCATGCCATGGGCCTTCCCTTGCTCATTACCCCTGGTCCATACCTGACCCTAATTTAGGGGACATGCCTTGATGCTGATCATTTCATTGTGGAAACATAAAGCTCTAAAACCATCTGAGAGAAACAGCTTGCAAGTTTTAATGTGGCTTTCTCCTATCTTCTATTTTCTCTGGTAGAATTTGCTTACAGGCATAAATATGAAAAATACATATCACATATGATGATTTACAATTATTAAAATTAAATAAGAGAAAATCTTTGGCATTCACATTCATTTTCTTATTCAGAAGAGGCATCCCATTCTACTGATTGCAATATAAATAAGTTTGGAATAATGATTGTGATATTCTATTAAACTAATGGATTCAATCTCATAAGTCATTTTTATGGATAAAATTTAAAATACTGTATTAATTCCAAACAGAATACATTTGCAGTTTGTTCTGGGAAAACAGATTACTACATGTAATGTCAACAGTCATTACTTCCTGGTGTTATTTACCTGAACCCAATTTCCTAGCTAATACCACTGTGTGTGTAATGAATAATGCACGGTGTGAAATGTACACTCTGCAAAAACACATCATACACAGTGCAGTTATTGGTATGTACATCACCTAATAGAGAATTTGTATTTCTTCCCTGCTTCCCACTCCCTTCCTGCTATTTTTTAGCTAACATACACCTAGAAGAAACATTTTGGAGGGAGGGTGGAGGATGTCCCAAGTGAGCAACTTTCTGTAATTATTTATTTATTATTGAGATAAAAATGAACATACAAGTAGTTATAACCTAGATCAGCATCCCAGAAAGTTCTCCTGTCCCCCCTCCCAAGAAGTAACCACTATTCTGATTTGTATCACCATAGACTAGTTTCCAAGTGAGCAACTTCTTAAAAACGTAAATTCGGTACTTAAAAATCTCCTAAAGTGAAGACTGAAGTTATCTGTCACAGTTGTCAAAGTAGCTCAGACAGAAGTCTCGCACCTTTAGCAGCACAGCTTAATGATAACTCTGTTTTCAGGAAACTGCTTAGGTAGTTCAAAATTATCCAAACCTCTGACTTTGCTTCTTCCTTTAGAGTTTTTTTTTTTTCTCTCTTTTTTTATTACTCAAATGAATTTATCACATCTGTAGTTGTATAATAATCATAACAATCTGATTTCACAGGACATCCATCCCACAGCCCAAGCACATCCCACCACCCCCTAAACTGTCTCCTTCAGAGACCATAAGTTTTTCAGTGTCTGTGAGTCAGCATCTGTCTGCAAAGAAGTTCAGTCTGTCCTTTTTTCAGATTCCACATGTCAGTGAAAGCGTTGGATGTTGGTGTCTCATCGTATGGCTGGCTTCACTTAGCATGATAGTTTCTAGATCCATCCATGTTGCTAAAAATGCCAGTATTTCGTTATTTTTAATGGCTGAGTAATATTCCATTGTGTATATATACCACATCTTCTTGATCCATTTCTCTGTCAATGGACATTTAGGTTGTTTCCATGTTTTGGCTATTGTAAATAGTGCTACAATGAACATTGGAGTACATGTGTCTTTGCAAGTCATGGCACCTACAGCCAACTAATCTATGACAAAGGAAGCAAGAATATACAATGGAGAAAGGACAGCTTGTTTAATAAGTGGTGCTGGGAAAACTGGACAGCCACATGGAAAAGAATGAAATTAGAACACTCCCTAACACCATACACAAAAATAAACTCCAAATGGATTAAAGACCTAGATATAAGACCAGATACTATAAAACTCTTAGAAGAAAACATAGGCCAAACACTCTCTGACATAAACAACAGCAACATCTTCACAGATCCACCTCTTAGAGTATTGACAACAAAAACAAAAATAAGCAAATGGGACCTAATCAAACTTCAAAGTCTCTGCACAGCAAAGGAAACCCTAAACAACACAAAAAGACAACCCACAGAATGGGAGAAAATCTTCGCAAGTGAATCGACTGACAGGGATTAATCTCCAAAATTTATAAACACCTTCTGCAGCTCCATACCAAAAAAAAAAAAAAACCATCAAAAAATGGGCAGAAGATCTAAAGAGACAGTTCTCCAAAGAAGACATACAGATGGCAGAGAAACACATGAAAGAATGTTCAACATCGCTTATTATTAGAGAGATGCAAATCAAAACCACTCTGAGGTACCACCTTCCACCAGCCAGAAGGGCCAGCATCAAAAAGTCTACAAACAATAAGTGCTGGAGAGGGGGTGGAGAAAAAGGAACCCTAGTACACTGTTGGTGGGATTGTAAATAGGTGCAACCACTGTGGAAAACACTATGGAGATTCCTCAGAAAACTAAAAATAGAACTACCATTTGATCCAGCAATCCCACTCCTGGGCATCTACCCAGAGAAAACCACGACCCCTTTAGAGTTTTTAAAACCTTTCCTTTCCTTGTTTATACCCCTGCCCATCCTCATTCCTCATTCTGCCTCCCTCCTCACTGCCCGGCACCCCTGCACAATGGTGTGCTGGTGGGGGCGGAGGCAGGGAGCCCTGATTGCAGGAGCTTTTGAGAGCTAATTGTTCACATTTTTTCCCAACTCCACCTTCAGTGCTTTTCAGTTGGTAGTTTAAAATTGGCCAGGGTGGGTGTTCCCGTCGTGGCTTAGAGGAAAGAATCTGACTAGCATCCATGAGTACACAGGTTCAATCCCTGGCCTTGCTCAGTGGGTTAAGGATCCGGTGTTGCTGTGAGCTGTGGTGTAGGCTGGCAGCTACAGCTCCAATTCCATCCCTAGCCTGGGAACATACATATGCTGCAGGTGTGGCCCTAAAAAGACAAAAGACAAAACATATATAAATAAAAATAAAATTGGCCAGGGTGAGAATATTTATACCACATAAATTGGCAAATGCTATACATCAGGATCCCCTAGACCCCTGGGATAATTGCTAAATATTTATCACCACTGACCACTACACCACACCCACACATACATACACACACACACACACACACACACACACACACACACAATACATTCAAATCATGTCAAATGGTTTCAAAGAGCTTTGGCGATAAAAATGCTACCTGGTCACAGAAAACCCAGTAGAAACAAGTTTCAACTCAGCCAGTCTTTTCAAATTCACAACAGCTGCCACTGGTTGTGGATTGGTTTTATAACAATCACAATTTTGCGAATTGCCCACACTGCTTAAGTTAAAGTGCATGTCAAGTTTTTGAGGTAAACTGTCACTAACAGTGCTTGAACATATTTACAATATTCTTAGCAATGCAACAGAACGTGCAACAGGAATAGTTGAAGATTCACTGCCTGGAACAGGATTTTAGTAACTCAAGTTTGTACTATAAACTCCAATTTTACATGGCTACATGCATATAATGCTTTGCCACCAAACCAGAGTGTAAGTTCATTGGGGTCAAGAATAATGTCTTCTTTACTGAAATTCTTCACAGTGCCTAGCACAGTGTTAGGTTGTGAGCAGATGTCAGGTAACAATGCATTAACTGTATTGTTTCCTGCCCTAGATCCTTCTCTATCCCATCCCCCTAATGAGTTACCCTACACCTTCTCACAGCTACTCCCTAATCCATCCAGTCGTACAAAATAAATTCTGCCATTATTCACAATAGTCAAGGTATGGAAACAACCCAAATGTCCATTGATGGATGAATGGATAAAGAGAAATATATATATATATATATATATGTATATATATATGAGTTAGGGTTATATATATGATGGAATATTATTCAGCCTTAAAAGAGAAGGAAATCCTACCATTTGTGACACCATGTATGAACCTTGAGGAAACTATGCTAAATGAATAAGCCAGTTTCAGAAGGACAAATACATATGACGCCATTTATATGATATATCTGAAGTAGTCAAACTCATTGAAGCAAAGATTACAATGGTGTAGTTCCCATTGTGGCTCAGTGGAAACGAACCCGACTACTATCCATGGGGATGTGGGTTCCACCCCTGGCCCCACTCAGTGGGTTAAGGATCCACTGAGACACGGCTCGGATCTGGCATTGCTGCAGCTGTGGTGTAGGCCAGCAGCTATAGCTCTGATTTGACCCCTGGCCTGGGAACTTCCATATGCCATAACTTCAGCCCTAAAAAAAAGAAGGAATGGTGGTTGCTAAGGGCTACAGGAAAAGGGGAGTGAAAAAAATTTCAGTTGTAAAAGATGAACAAGTTCTAAAGATCTGCTGTACATTGCACCTACAGTTAACAATGGTATTGTGCACTTAAAACATACAGCTTTTTGTATATCACTTATACCTAAATACAGCTGTCCTTTAAGAAAAAACCCTACAATGGTGTTCCCGTTGTGGCTCAGTGGTTAATGAATCCAACTAGGAACCACAAGGTTGCGGGTTCGATCCTTGGCCTTGCTCAGTGGGTTAAAGATCCCGCGTTGCTGTGGCTGTGGTGTAGGCCAGCGGCTACAGCTCCGATTAAACCCCTAGCATGGGAACCTCCATATGCCATGGGAGCAGCCCTAAAAAAGACAAAAAGACAAAAACAAAAACAAAACAGAACCCTACAACAAAATTTAAGACAAGTATTCTAACTGTAGTGTATTTCAGGAAGAGAGTACACTCATTTGACAAATCTTTAAGCACTAACATGATGGGAGGCATTGTTCTAAATATTGTAGATGTATACCAAGATGATTCAGACACAAATGCTGACATGAAGGAGATTCCAGGCAGAACAGATAAGATACGTATATAAGAAACTCTGATCCAAGTAGGAAAATGATCCACATATTATGCTTATGGAAGTCTAAGGAGGGAGAGACTGTTTTTAGACTAGCTGTGTTGGAAGCAGAGATGGAAGAGCAAATAACCAAAGCGAGAAACACAAGAGCACATGCCAGGAACAGCAGTTTGTTTGGAATGTTGGATGTGGAGCAAGGAATAGTTTAAAGTGAAATCAGAAGGTGGAGGTTAGATTGTAAAGGATTATCAGTATCGTGCTAAGGAGCCTGCACTTTACCATAGTCTTTGTATTACTCAAAGCATGCCAGGTTGTGCGGCAGTAAAATCTCCACAGTCAGTGACTTCAAACAATAAGGTTTTATTTCTTACTTATGCTACATATCTATTCTGGGTAGTCTGCGAGCCTTACATTCGTGGACTCAGCCCAACAGAGCAGCCACCACCTGGAACCAGAGGGACATAGGACAGAGCAAATTTTATACTAGCTCTTAAAGCTTCTGCCCCAAGATGTCATGCATCACTTCTGCTCACATTTCACTGGCTAAACGAGTCAGGTCCACACCTAACTTCAAGAGGGTGGGGAAGTGCAATCCTACCATGTGTCTAGAAGAGTGGAGAGATATATTGAGTAGACAACTCTAGTAGCTACCATGGTCTGTGCTAAGGAGGAGGATAGGGTTGTATTCAGATATCAGAAGAATCCCATTAGCAGAGTGGGACAGATTGGACAGAGGTTCCCCAGAGGCAGGGAGCCTAGTCAGAAGGCTGGTGCAGTATTCCAGGTGAGAGATGGTGGTGGGCTGATGTAGAGCAAGGTGAGGGAATTAGAAGGGGACTGATGCCTGAGACTTTTTTTTTTTTCTTTTCAGGGCCGCACCAGTGGCATACCGAAGTTCCCAGGCTATTTGAGTTGATTTTTCTTATTTGTTTGTGTATTGATTGTAGATTTTCGGTTTGCATTTATTCTGAAGTTTTGATATAAGAGTCTCTCTCTCTATATATATATATATAATAAATAGATTGTTTTAAGTTGTTGGTCTCTTAATTGCAACTGCATCCCCAGTGTCCTGCATTTGTACCCTCCTCTTCTCACGATTTCTGATTTTGGTGGCATAATTGTGCATGGATGATTTCGTGTCTTTACTATATATAAGCCTTTACTGGTGAGCCTTGTCATTTGTGGTATTTTTGTTTCTGGTTGCGGCCATTTCTTTTCTGCCTAGAGAAGTTCTTTAGTATTTGGTATAAAGCTGGTTTAGTGGTGCTGAATTCTCTCAGCTTTTGCTTATCTGTGAAGCTTTGGATTTCTCCTTCAAATCTGAATGAGAACATTGCTGGGTTGGAGAGTTTTTCCTTTCATCACGTTAAGTATATCGTGCCACTCCCTTCTGGCCTGCAGAGTTTCTGCTGAAAAAATCTGCCAATAACCTTATTGGGGTTCCCTTGTATGTTACTTGTATCTTTTCCCTAGCTGCTTTCAAGATTTTCTCTGTCTTTAATTTTGGTCAGTTCGATTAATATGTGTCTCGGTGTATTCCTCCTTGGGTTTATTTTATATGGTACTCGTTGTGCTTCCTGGATTTGAGTGAGTGGCTCCTTTCCCATATTAGGGAAGTTTTTGGCTATTATCTCTTGGAATATTTTTTCTGTCCCCTTCTCTCTCTCTTCTCCTTCCGGCACCCCTATAATACAGATGTTGGTGCCTTTCACATTGTCCCAGAGTTCTCTGAGATTTTCTCCATTTGTTTTCAATCTTTTTTCTCTTTTCTGTTCCACATCTGTAATTTCCACTAGTCTGTCCCCCACCTCACTTATTCGTTCTTCTGCCTCCTGTATTCTGCTATTAGCTGCTTCTAGTGAGTTTTTTATTTCAGTTATTGTATCTTGCATCTCTTCTTGTTTAAGTTTTATATCTTGTATCTCTTTGGTCAGTTTCCTGTAAGTTATCCATCTTTGCCTCCAGTTTATTTCCAAAGCCTTGCATCATCTTCAGCATCAACAGTCTAAATAAAATCTTTTTCCTGGAGGCTGAGAATCTCCTGGTCACTTAGCTGATTTTCTGGGGTTTTTTCTTTCTCCCTCATCTGAGTTATAGTTCTCTGTCTTTTCATTTTTATAGGTTTTTGGTGTGGTGACCTTTTTACAGATAATAGAGTTGTAGCCTCTCTTACTTCTGGTGTCTGTCCCCCTTCTGGCTGAAGTTGGTATGGGGGCTTGCTGTAGGCTTCCTGATGGGAGGGACTGATGCCTGCCCACTGGTAGATGGAACTGATTCCTATCCCTCTGGTGGGTGAGGCTTTGTCTCTGGGTGAGATTAGAAGCAGCTCTGTGCCTGGGGGGTCTTTAGGCAGCATGTTTACTGATGGGTGGGGCTGTGATCTCACCTGGAATTGTTGTTTGCTTGGGGCTTCCCAGCATGTTTACTGGTGGGTGGAGCCGGATTTTCCCAAAATGGCCACCTCCAGAGAAACGAATGCTGATGAATATTCCCAAGAGCTTTGCTTCCAATGTCCTTCCCCCACAACAAGCCACATTCACCCCTGTTTTCCCAGGAGGTCCTCCAAGAACTGCAGTCAGGTTTGACCCAGATTCCTATGGAGACTTTGCTTTGCCCTGGGACCTAGTGCCTGTGAAAGTCTGTGTGCACCTTTTAAGAATGGGGTCTCTATTTCCCCCAGTCCCATTGAGCTCCTGCACACAAGCCCCACTTGCCTTCAATGCCAGATGCTCTGGGGGCTCTTTTTCCCAGTGTCAGATACCCACATGTGGGAGTTTGATGTGGGGCTCAGAACTCTCACTCCTGTAGGTGAGTCTCTGTGAACCAGTTAGTTTCCAGTCTGTGAGGCTTCCCACCTGGGATGTATGGGGTTGCTTATATTGTGTAATCGCCCCTCCTACCTCTTGATGTGGCCTCCTCTTTATCTCCTGGAGTAGGATATCTTTTTGAACGTTTCGGGTCCATTTGGTTGTAGATTGCTCAGTATTTGGTTGTAAATTTTGTTTTTAGGAGAGAAGTTGAGCTCCAGTCCTTCCACTCCACCATCTTAATCCCCCAAAGTTCCCAGGCTAGGGGTCAAATCGAAGCTGCAGCTGCCAGCCTCCACCACAGCCACAGCAACACAAGATCCAAGCCACATCTGCAGCATACACCACAGCTCACGGCATTGCCAGATCCTTAACCCACTGAGTGAGGCCAGGGATCGAACTCACATCCTCAAAGACACCAGTTGGACTTGTTTCTGCTGTGCTATGACGGGAACTCCCCCTGAGACATTTAATGAGATAATAAAGAGAATCAATAGGACTAAGTCAAAGTTGTGAAAGAGGGAAATGGAGTAAGTAGAGCTGCTGCTGATAGACATATCTGATGGGCAGAAGTTGTGGTGGTGACCAGGGCTGTTGAGATATGGTTGGTGGTGGAGTGGAGCTAATGGACAGACCCAGTAAGCAGCACTTAATGGGCATAGTTAGGGCTGGTGAGTGTGGTTAGGGGTTATTGATTATTGGTGGTGAGCTGTGGATGGGTGTGGGTGTGATATCCAACATGAGGTGGAGAGCAGAAGGAGTTTAGGCTGGATGGAAAGGTAGCAAAGGGCCAAATAGGAAAGGCCTTGACCACCATGGCAAGAGATGCAAATTTCATCATAAAGACAATAGGAACCACTGAATTATTTTAAATATATCTATCTGTTGATGCTTCAAGTACAAATATAAAGTGAGACAATTATGTGTGGAGTAAGGCCAAGGGTAGTGGACCAACCAGTATGTATTTGACAGAGCACAAGAGCAGAAGTGGTCTAATTAGTTGTCTAATGCAGATCGTGTTGTCATAACTCATATCTGACATTTGACAACCATCTGGACAAACGTGAGTTGGAATGCTTCCTGGTTTCTCATACAGGACTCCCCCCCACCTTTTTTTTCACTTCATTATCACTTTTCCAATTCATTTCCTACCACTCAGTGGCATTATTCTACTGCTGAGCATGCCCATGAGAACACCAGGTTTAGCAATGCTCTTCTAGCCAGAAACTGCCTTTGTGAATGGACCTAGAAATCTGGCCTTAGTGGAAAAACTGAGTTCAGAGGAATAAGAGACCATTTGAATGCTCCAAGGGTCTTGAGAAGTTAGCCAAGTTTGGTGGAATGAAAAATCTCAGATGTGGAGTTCTTGTCATGGCTCAGAAGTAACAAACTCAGCTAGTATCCATGAGGATCCGGGTTTGATCCCTGGCCTTGCTCAGTGGGTTAAGGATCTGGCATTGCCATGAGCTGTGGTGTAGGTCACAGATGTGGCTTGGATCCCATGTTGCTTTGGTGGTTGCGTAGGCCAGCAGATGCAGCTCCAATTTGCCCCCCAGTCTGGGAACTTCCACATGCCTCACTGCAGCCCTAAAAAGCAAAAGGAAAAAAAAAAAAACTCAGATCTGAAGCTGCTTTCACAAAGAAATTTAAATGCTACTGTCATCTCCAAGATTTATGTGAATGCAAACTTCATCATACTTTAAAGCTCAGAAATTTGAGCAACAAAATGCAAAAAAAAAAAAAAAACCCAAAGCAATGAAATGAAAATTAGTCACTAGGATACTCATATTCAGTAGAGTTCAACAACTTAAGTTGGAGACAAGAGGTAACCCACATGTTATAGCCATTGAAGCAAAATGAAATATGTTAAAAGGTGTTGGCATGCTACATTTACATTTTTAGGATATTTCATAGGGAAAAAATTCTTAACATCTACTTCTGTCAGCTAAACATTTTGAAATAAATCAGAAAATATTCTATATGGAGCTCTTAATGAGGTCTAAGAAGGGATAGGGAATAAAGAGAAAAATTCAAAAGAAAAAGAAAATTACAAAATTCCAGATTTTAAAAAACTGTTCAACAGAAGCAAGTTATATACATTTAAAGTGACTATTAAGAATATATATGTATTTAGCATTTTTAGCAACATGGTTGGACCTAGAAACTATCATGCTAAGTGAAGCCAGCCATACGATGAGACACCAACATCCAATGCTTTCACTGACATGTGGAATCTGAAAAAAGGACAGACTGAACTTCTTTGCAGAACAGATGCTGACTCACAGACACTGAAAAACTTATGGTCTCTGGAGGAGACAGTTTGGAAGGTGGTGGGATGTGCTTGGGCTGTGGGATGGAAATCCTGTGAAATCATTGTTGTGATTATTATACAACTACAGATGTGATAAATTCATTTGAGTAATTTAAAAATAAATAAATAGATAAATAAGAATATGTATTTAGACCCAGAAATACACACAACACTACCTACCGCTTTTTTAGTGCTTTCTATGTGCCAGGTACTACATTACGCAACTTGTGCATAATATCTCACTAATCATTTCAACTAAGATCCTTTGAGGTAGGTACTTATGCACACATTGTCTGTGGGTACTTAAGGCCACACCTAACTTTTTTTTTTTAGGAAGTTCCCAGGCTAGGGGTTGAATCAGAGCTACAGCTGCCAGCCTACACTACCACCACAGCAACACGGGATCCAAGCCATGTCTGTGACCTATACCACAGCTCACAGCAACGCCAGATCCTTAACCCACTCACTGAGCGGGGCCAGGGATCGAACACGCATCCTCATGCATCCTAACTGCTGAGCCACAAAGGGAAGTCCCCACACCTAATTTTCTTTCTTTCTTTCTTTCTTTCTTCTTTTTTTTTTTTTTTTTTTTTTTTGCTTTTTAGGGCCACACTCGTGGCATATGGAAGTTACCAGGCTAGGGGTCTAATTGAAACTACAGCTGCCGGCCTACACCACAGCCATAGCAACATCAGATCCGAGCTGCATCTGTGGCCCTCACCACAGCTCATGGCAACGCCAGATCCCCAATCCACTGAGCGAGGCCAGGGATCAAACCCAAAACCTCATGGTTCCTAGTCGGATTCATTTCTGCTGCGCCACAATGGAAACAACCCCCCAAACCTAACTTTCTATAATCTTCCCTTGTACTACTGCAAGCCAGAAAACCTACATTTCAAGACTCTCTTCCAGCTAGTTTCGTTAGCTTTTGCCCATGGAAGGCCCTTTCATGAGATAATGAAGTGGGAGGGAAGAGTGCATAGGTGATCCCAAAGAGGACCAGCAAAATAACTGCTCAGCCCAAATCACTGACTAACAGAACTGTGAGCAAGTGAAATGATTATGATCTAAGCCACTAAGTTTGGGGGAGTGTGGTGTGGGGGTGGGAAGGACTTGGTTACAAAGCCAAGCTAACCGAGACATCGCCTGACAATAAAGGGAAACCACTGCTCCCCCAGGATCCAAAGATGTGAGGTAACAGGAAGTTCATGGCACACAAATGTTGGTTACTCCATATAGGAGAGAATGGCATTCACTTTCAGGAAAAATATACACAAAACTTCCCCAATGACTTCAAAATACACGCTGCCTATTTGAAAAACTTCCATCAACTACTTAATACCATCTGATGCTAAACAGGTGGCATTTTTTTCCCCCCTGAGAGAGATGGAAATTTATTATCAAAGACTTTTTTCAAAGAAATTTTTATGATTTATTGCTTCAATCTCCTTTAGAAGGCAAACAAATATTTAATTCTTACATGGGCTTAGTTCTTTATGTGGTTTCACCTCCTATTCCCCCAATTATAAAGAGGAGTAAATCTTACTTGCTAAAGAATTACGTTTCTAAGATCACCCTTTAAACTTCCAGCTAACATAATTTACACTCTACTTCTTTCATGTTTAAAGGGTGTGCATTTCTCAGTGTCTTCAAGAAGGTGACACAGCCGATGTTTCTTAAACCCACAATTCTGCTTTCATGAAATCAACAAAGGCCTTCTGTGGCTTTTCTAGGAAGACAAAAGATTCCACTTCCAGACACCTAAAGAAAGGATAGCTTTTCTGTACCATAAAGATTCAGAATACCTTGTATCAAGTGTCTTTGAGGTTTGGCAACTCTTTGACAACCCTACTTTTCTCTGGTCAAGAAAATCTGAAGCTCTAATAAGCCGTTTAAGTGAAATTTCCCACAGAATACAATCTTTAGTAACCGTAGAATCAAGTTAGAATGAAAAATGTGATTTTCCTCTTCCATATCTAGGCCCTTTTATCAGAATTGTAAAGGTTTTGTTCACTGCTTTTCAAGAAAACAAGTCACCATACTTTTAGACTTTCTTCTCCTGGGATCATTAACTCAAGTGATTTGTGCTTATTGTTAATGAGGCTAAGGTCTCCATGAATTCAGTCTCCATGTGGGCCATTTGGGTTTTCCAGAGGCAGACTACACCCTTGATGTCAACTTCAGTCTGACCCGTTATTTTGGCCAGGTCATTTTCCAACTCCAGAAGGAGAAGTGCTATTATGGCTGCATCTGTGCAAACATTCCCACCATGGGAATAATGCCACCTCTGTTTACAGGTGTAATGAGGCTTGCTTTTACCTAAGCAAGATTTAACTGCAGTAAGCAGGTACTAACTTGAATTTGGGGCTCTGGCACGAGTCTATATAAAGCACCTTTACAGTGTTTGAGGGCAAAATGATGAGCACTATAACAAACAGTACTGACAAGGGTGATTTTAAAAAAGAAGGTGATGTATCTCTCTTGTATATTTGTAATAGAAGTACATAGTCCAGATGAGCAAGGTAGTTGTGAGCCATGCTCATATAGGGATCTGGTTTCCTTTTAGGGAGCTGCCCCTCTATCTCTTAAACATGAATGTCATCTGTTTGATTAAAGTTAGGATGCCATGGGTTGTAGTGTAAAGGGGCATATTTAATTTCTTAAGTCCTAGACATGGTACACATCACTTGCATTTGTATTCTACTGGGGAGAACTTAGTCCAATGCCTAAGCCTACTGCACAGAGGACTGAAGAAGGCATAGCCATGCACCATGTTCCTAGGAAGAAAGGGAGAATATGTTTTAGCAACCGACCAGTGGTCTTCGCCACAGATGGAAAGTTAAGACCATTCCTATTTTGCTGTTTGCATACTCAAAACAACACTTGGAAGAAGAGGTGTCTCTAGCACAAGGTCGGTGATAGCATGTCATTTTCCAAATTAATATCCATCACCCAACTGAGGCCACAAACTAGAGGAAGAAAGATAGCAGTCTAGGGAAAGTCACAGGCCTGAGGAAGAATAAGAATGAAAAACTGCATTGTTCATCCCCCAGCATATGGCTGTCATGACCCCATGGGGGTAGAGATGGTGCTAGGGAGTACATGCAACTTTCCCTAGCTCCTTGGCCATATGGAAAAGAAGAGTAATGGAGGAACAAAGAGAGGACTGCTAACATTGTCAAGTTCTTCCTCCAGCCTAAGCAGAACAAGGGGCCCTGCATTTTCATTTTGCACTGAGTCCTGCATAATACAAAGCCAGTCCTGCATGAGGAATGTGGAGCTGATGGAGAAATGCTCTTCCTTTTCTCACCCCCAGAGAATGGTGCCAAGCCATCTTTCATAAACCTTCCCAGATACACAGCAGGATTGTGGAAACAACAACCCATAACTGTGGTCAGTTCCCCAACTGATCCTTATACTGGCTCGTGCTTCTCCCCTGATGTACTTTCCCCTCACTCTTGCTTCCTGAGATCACAGTCCCAAAGGAAGGACTTGTACAAAATCTGTTGTGGTCAGCATTTTCTTTTCTTTTTAGGGCTGAACTGTGGCATATGGAAGTTCCCGGGATAGGGGTTGAATCAGAGCAGCAGTTGCTAGCCTATACCACAGCCACGGTAACACCAGATCCAAGCCGCATCTGCCACCTACACTGCAGCTTGCAGCAACACGGATCCTTAACCCACTGAGCGGGGCCAGTGATCAAATCCACATTCTCACAGAGACAATGTCAAGTCCTTAACCGCTGAGCCACAGTGGATATTCCTGTTGCGGTCAGCGTTTAAGCAGAGACCCAAGTGAATGATCACTGCAGGCAGTGTGAACGGTAAGCACAGGCCCTGAGCAAGAGCATACCTGCCGTGTTTGAGGAACAGCAAGGAAATCACTTAAGGGGCTACAGTGCAGTGACTAATCAGGTGAGAAAAACATGAAATCAGTGACTTTATGGAGGGGCTTAAAGATTGCCAGAAGGACTTTGGGTTTTTCTTTGATGGAAATGGGGAGCTGTTGGGCACTCAGTCAGAGAAGTGATAGGATTTGACTTCAGTTTTTGAAAAAGACATCTGTGATTGCCCCTTGTGGCTCAGCAGGTTAAGGACCCGACATTGTTTCTGTGACGATTCAGGTTTGATCTCTGGCCTCACTCAGTGGGCTAAGGATCTCATGTTGCTCTGGCTGTGGTGTAGGTCACAGATGCAGCCCCAGTTTGACCCCTGGCCCCAGAAACTTCAATATGCTGCAAGTGTGGCCCTAAAAGGAAAAAGAAACCAGAGAGAGAGAGAAAGAAAGAGAAAGAAAGAAAGAAAGAAAGAAAGAAAGAAAGAAAGAAAGAAAGAAAGAAAGAAAGAAAGAAAAAAAGAAAGAAAAAAAGAAAGAAAGAAAGGGAAAAGGACCTCCGACTGCCGTGTTGAGAATAAACCATAGAAGACAAGGGTAGGTGCAGGAAGAAGGCAATATATCCTTCTCCATATTGTGAGAGAGAAGATGACAGTTTGGACCAGGGTGGCAGCAGTACAAGTGATAAGAAGATGTCCGATTCTGTTTTGAAGTAGAGCCAAAGAATTTGCTGATGAGTTGGATAAAGGCTGAAAAAGAAAAAGAGGAGTCCAGGACATCTACAAGAGTCATGGCCTGGAGACTTAACAGCGAGCAGATCACCAGGGGAGAGGCAGAGAGGATGGAGTGGGGATGGTTCAGATAGGAAACAGGATGATATGGAGAACAGACAAGGGAGTGTCCAAGGAAAGGGACAGTGGGACTCACAGTTCAGAGTAACTCTCTCTCTCTTATTTTCCCCTTTTTACTAATGAGTCAAAGTAATGAGCTAAAAAGAAAGGGATCAGCACTGTAGAAATAGCCACTCTGTTCACTTGGGGGTTACTTTACATAGTTGCACTTGGTCTCTGAGGCTCTCAGATATCAGGATACACAATTATGACAGGGCTATGTAAATAAGACAAACTGGCTTTCCTGGAAAGAGCATGGAACAGGAGGGAATGTGTGATGAGCTGCTGCAACCTGCAGATTAGCAATTCGCCATGGGCCGCACTGATTTTGGCCCACAAATCTTGATACTTCACACACCACCAAAAGAAAAGCTACTGACAAGCATTGAATACTATGGTGGAAAAGAAAAAAGGGAGTTCTTGTTGTGGTGCAGCAGAAACAACCCAACTAGAAGCCATGAGGACACGAGTTCGATCCCTCGCCTCACTCATGGTTAAGGGTCCAGCGTTGCCATGAGCTGCGGTGTAGGTCACAGACATGGCTTGGATCCCGAGCTGCTGTGGCTGTGGATGTAGGCCGGCAGCCGCAGCTCTGATTCAACCCCTCACCTGGGAACTTCCATATGCCACAGGTGCTGCCCTAAAAAGAAAAAAAAGAAAAAAAGAAAAAAGGAAAAAGAAAAAAAATATGGTCAAGATTTCACAGGGAAGATAGAAGAAACATGTACATTACATACAACCTCATCAACCCCCTCTTGACATGTCTTTTAATCTCAGCCTCTCTCTCCAACCATCCCACCCATGGGATATTTTTTCCTTCATCCACTTACAGCTGCTTTGCCTCATTAACCTTCCCTGCCCCTAACCCAACTCCAGCTTCTCCAAACTTGTAAAACTTGTGACTCAGCTCATTCTGGGAAAAAAGAGGGGGGAGGATTTTCTAGTTACTGTGATCTACCCCCTTGGGTGTGCGGGGGAATTGGGAAGAGCAGGGAGGAATCATTAAAACTCTTTCATTTGCATTAAGTGCTGAGGCCTATACTGAAAGACACACTCCCTAGCCTCAAGCATCCAACCACATGTAAATGGATCATTGTAATTCAACGTCATAACTGTTAAGACAGAAGTAGGTACAAATACTATGGCACCATTGAGGAGGGACACCTAATCCAGGCTAGGGGGGTAATAGTCAGGGATGTCATTCCAACTTTTCCGAGCACCTACTATTGTGCCAGACCCTGTACCACACACTAGTGTTATGGAGATGAATCCTATGCAGCCTCTGCCTCCAAGAAGGGCATCCTTAGTTGGTGCTCTTGCTTGGCTGGTCGGGCGACACTCTTCCTTAGTCTGCCTATTGGGTGACACTCTTCTACCTCCTGAGGCTATTCATCACCTCTGAGCTCAGTTTCCCCATCTGTCCATTGAAGAATCTGACCAGGGTTTGACAGAACTAGGATCACAAGCTGAGGCTTTTGGTTCTTAGTCCATGGCACTTCGAAAGTCCTAGATGCTGAGAAGTGTTGACTCAAACACTTTGTTCTCATTGCTCATTTATCAGCCCAAAGTATTGTTTGTAGAAATAGGAGGTTGTAGTCATTGTGCAGGCCTCTAGATAATTCTGGGACTGATTTGCCTATGTATTTTTCCTGCCGCAGTCTCCACAGTCATTACCATGACCAAAGAAGTTGGATCTTCACTGCATTTCCTTGGAACCACAGTGACATTCAGTGGCCATTGGAGGTTGAAAAACAAGTGTCAGAGAAAGCATTTGTCTTTGTGTTGCAGGATGGAGTAATGCAAGTTTTCCAGTCATTTTTCCCCTTAAACCAGCACAATCTATGGCTTATAGAAATTTAGCATAGGGCTAAATAGGCTGGAACCGGCCCAAAACTACTACCTAACACATGCTATTTATCCTCATTCAGTTGCCTTAGACAAAAGAACAAACCAAAAGAGCTTACATTGTAATACCAATGTTTAATTTTTTCCCTAGGTAATAGCATTAAGGAAGCATTAATTCTTCCTTAATGCAAAAAAGGGAATAAAAATTTGAAAAGCACAAAATGTTAAAATCATCCACCACCTCACCACCCAGAAATAACTCATTAACATTTTAATTGATTTCCTTCCTGTCTTTCTATGAATCATACATTGTTATCACTCAAAACACACACACTCATTGCCTGCTTTCTGCACTTAGCGATATATCGTGGACATCTTTCCATGTCATTCTCCTACAACATTATTTATAATGGCCAAATTGTAGTCCAACACATGGATGCACTGATTCACTTACAGATGCATCATAATTAGTTAACCAATTCCATATTGTTAAAGTATTCAGATCATCTCTTAATTTTCAACATTGTAAAATAATATTGTAGGAGTTTCCTTACAAATAACCTATCTGATTATTTCCTTAGCATTGATGCCTACAATTGTAATAACTCAGTTAAAGAGCATTCGTATTTAATACTTTTGAAATATATTGCCAACTTACCCTCCAGAAGAATTATACCAACTTATACTCCCAACAGCTGGATTCAAAAGTGCTTATTTCCTCATGCCCAGGTCAACACTGGGTATTATCATTACTACTCTTCTTTGACAGGTTCAAATGATAGGCAAAAAATGGAAATTTTTTAAAATGGCATGGCATTTTTTTTAGTTTTCAATTTTTATTGTAAATGAATTTGAACTTCTCTTACTTTTTCCATTAGCTATTTGTATTTGTTCCTTTGTAAATTGCCTGTCCTTGTCTTTTGCCCTTTTTTTCTATTGGAATGTTTATCTTCTTTATTGATTTGTAAACACTCTTCAGCGTTAACCATTTGTCATACCATACAAATTTTTGTCAGCATGTCATTGTTTTTCTGGTTCTTTGGCATATAGACGTTTGACTTTTATACATTCAAATTCAAATCTATTTGTCTTTTCCCTTATGTTTTCTGTCCTTGATGCCATGTTTAAAAAGGCCTTCCCTTCTCCTAAATTATATGTATTTTGGTTTTTTCCTTTGGGTCGCTTGTTTTATTAATTACACTTAACTATTTACTCCATCTGGAATTTGTTTTGGTGAAATGTGAGGTCAGGTTATAATTTGATTGAATTGTGGTGCCACAATTGTTAACTAGCAGAAATAATACTTTCTCCTTAATTTTTTTGCCACCTTCAAGTCTCAAGGTGAGAACTGGGGAAGGTAAAGGACAGACACAAAACAACAAAAATGTTTTATCAGAATTAGCAACATCAATAGTTTTCACTGTAGTTTAGAATTTAGATGGTACCAGGTGGCAGGCCCAGTACAGGGAGATCCTGAGGGTTTCACTAACTAGTATGGTAGACAGTGTTGCAGACACTGGGTATTGGATCGCTCATCCTTTATTCCCACTTCCTTCTAGTGAGCCTTCTGTTCTCTAAAGACTGGAAAACTGAAAACCTCAATTCACAGACTCTTTTGCAGCTTAAGTTCTGGGTTTGAAATAGCTTCTACCAAATATGTGCATTTATGTGAGATCTGGAAGGCGGAAATGAAGCCAAGACCAACTTCCCTGCTCCCATGGACTCCTTTACCCTGGCAGTCAAGGTCATGCAGACATAAGAATGTTCTGCAACAGTGTACCAGCAGCTAGTCTCCAGGTTTGTGGGTATCAAGATGCAGCACATCAGTGACAATGATATTTCCTGACTCCAGCTTCTGTTCCTTGAGCCGCAGGCATGGTGCTGTGTTCTTGAACTCAAGCATTCCAGTGGTGGTGTCAGAGATAGTAGCCAGCTTGTGCCTCAGTTCTATAAGATTCTGGGTGCCATTACTTTAAGCCTAGCCTAGATTTCACTCCGCCAACCTTTCCAAGTTTTTTTTGTTTGTTTGTTTTTTGTTTTTTTGTGTTTTTTTAATCTAATTTCCTTTTTGAATCCCTTTTTACTGAAAATACCTAGCATGGTTTCTGCTTCCTATACTGCATCCTGACAGATACAGGCAGACAGGGTCAGGGTGCAGAATCTTTCACCAATTCCCCTCAAGACATGAGTCTGGAAAAATGTGGGTTAATGACAGGGGCCTTTCAGGTAACAGTTGGCTAATATACTGTATTCATCACTGGCCTGAGTCACAGATACTGCTGTCCTGCCCTTGGTAGAACCAATATTAGATGTAAATACATGAGGGGTGGAGGAGCAGAGAGGAAGGGAACCAGGAAGGTAACACAAAGTGTCTACTATGTGTCAGGTACTAAGCTAGACCATTTCGCATATTCTATTTAATTCTTACACCACTCTGAAAAGTAAGTACAATTGTCTCCAATTAACTGAAACCTGCACACACACATTTCTGAATATAGTATGTCCATTTCTCTCAGGTTCAGATCGCTGTTAACAGAAAATATCTTACCTAGCATAGGAATGCAGGTGGTAAATGGGTCTAGATCCCAAGCAACTCTGAGGACCTCAGTTCCAGAAGGATATGACCTTGTGTCGAGGGCTCTGCAATTAACATGACTTGGCTGCAATCTCTGTGTCTACTTCTTTCTGCTAGCCTACCAACTGGTAAATCTCCTTTGTGTCATGAATCAAACTTCCCAAGGGAATAATCTGTCCCTGTTCGCCTTAAGCCTGGGCCACAAAAGTTAGCTGCCAGCCTATGGACGGGCAGCATCCCTCAAAGGCAAGCATCTCTCTCCCTCGTCCAATCAGCTGTGACTGAGAGGAAAGAGTCCCAGGTCCTGGAAGCTACTCAGCAAGAGAATGAACAGGCAGGACCATATTTTGGCATCATTCAAAAAATCAGATTAGGAAACAGCCCACATTTCCACAGGCAACAGGGGGAAGGAGCTCCCCTTAATATTGCAGTTTGCTGCCCGTCACTCACTTTTGTTAATTACCTGGCCCTTTCAGCCATTCAGTTTGAGAAATCCCAAGTTTCTTCCAGCTCTAACAATTTTATTTATTTATTCATTTATTTATTTATTTATTTTCTTTTTAGGATTGCACCAGTAGCATATGGAAGTTCCCACGGTAGGGGTCGAATCAGAGCTACAGCTGCTGGCCACAGCCACATCAACCCAGGATCCAAGCCTCATCTGTGACCTACACCACAGCTCACAGCAACACCAGATCCCCGACCAGGGATCAAACCTGCCTCTTCATGGATACTAGTTGGATTTGTTTCCACTGCACCACAGTGGGAAATCCCCAACCCTAATAATCTTTAATTCTGAGACTCTACACTCTTCTGGATTCCTTTACACTGAAACCATTGTGGAATGACATGGGCCTCATTGAACAGATAATTTGGAAACAAGATGGCAATGCGTTTCATTTATCCACTGATTTGATTTTCTAAATAGAGACTCTACATTTCCACACTATAAAGCCATTATTCTCCTCTATTGGATTTCCTGTAATTCTCAACGTGCCATGTATTATCATCATCCTGTCAAAATGAAAATCTTACAGAGAGCCTGCAAGGGCCTTATCAAATCAAGTGGAAGTGATTAAGGACAGTAGGAAAAATTAGAACAATTGTATATACACTCTTAAATAATGCAGCAGATGAGAATCCAACTAGTCTTCAGACTTTCATAAGTAAGGTTTGCAATTTAACATTCTGTTGACTCAATAGCAAATTATCAATTGACTAAATGATTAAACCATTTATCAAAACTGTGAATGACAAAGCAATCAGAGACAGGGATAATCAGATCCAAGTCTGTTCTTTGTGTAGAATTCAAATGCACCCAGCACAATACAATTTTGTACTTAATGTTACTCATCTAATCAGCATATTTCTGCTCCAATGTGAGATCTTTGTTTGAACATGAGATGCAACAGATATGGAAGCCACAAAACTCTCTTTTATATAATCATAACAAGCATGTTATCATGGTTGTCAAAATTAATTAAACCTAATTCACTCTATTTTCTTAGCTTAAAATTGACACAAAATGTTCTCGTGAAAGGCAAAAATGCTAAAGGATCACAGAAATAGGTATAAAAGTGAATATTTTTAAATGCCTGTGTTCTTTTAGAGAGCTGGCTAATATTATGACATGACATTCCTCCAAACATTTGAAAAAATTTGTTGAACATAAACATTCATTCAATGAAAGTCCAAACCTTTGGCTTCCTTTGAGTAATAATGAGTCCCACTGGTGCAGGTACACTAAATGTAAATTTGGAAAATCTATTAGCACACAACTTCTCAGGAAGACATTCTTTCCTAAGGCAAAGGATATCTTTATTTCAGATTCCACTGTTATCTTGATCACTCTCTATCTAGAGCCAAAGTTCTGCTTACACCAGTGCGTCTCAATTTTGGGGACATGTCAGAAATACTCAGAGAGACTGTTAAACATACATATTCCAGGGCCCCACACTAGTCTTGATTCAGAAGGTTTGGGTGGGGCCTGAAAAATCTGTATTTTCACAAATAACCCAGGCAGTTCTTTTGTAAATGATCCGAGGACCAAACTGAGAAACAGTTACCCACACAATGTTTCCTTCTCCCCTGGCATTACACTGTTTTGAATCCTCGCAATATAAATCCTTTCAGTATTTCTCTTGGGTGCTTTTTGCATGCCTTAATCAACCTCCACTAATACTCCCTGGGTCCCACCTCATCTCATTAGCCTGAACTGGAAGAAGTTACATTTTCTACATTTTCCAATTCTAGATTCATGCCTCTTAGGACTTCGTGCAGTCTCCTTTGAAAGCACCAGTTAGGTAGACACTTCTGGAAAGCTTCCAGTCTTCCCTAAGCCAGTCAGATTCCTAAGTGTTTCATAGCAGATGCTCTTCAAATAAACACATAAACTCTATTTATTATAAACTTCCCTGTTACCAAGGAAAGGCTTATCTAAGCCTTCAGTGTCCTCGATACTATTCCACAGGTTGGACGAGATAAAACAAAGGAGAAGGACCTCAAACCCATATATTTAACATTTTATTAACAGCTGAAGAAAAAAAAAAGTTGTCTGCAAGTTCCCGGTGCAGCTCAGCGGTAACGAGCCTGAATAGTATCCACGAGGAGGTGGGTTTGATCCCTGGCCTTACTCAGTGGGTTGCTATGAGCTGTGGTGTAGGTCGCAGATGCAGCTCAGATCTGGCATTGCTGTGGTGTAGGCCGGCAGCTGTAGCTCCGATTTGACCCCTAGCCTGGGAACCTCCATATGCCATGGGTGTGGCCCTAAAAAGAAAAAAAAGAAAAAGAAAAAAAACGTTGTCAGTGAAGAGCAAGAATCATATTTTCTTGAAAATTCACAATTGTCTGTTGATATGAATTATCCAAGTTGTCACTGAGCCCTCAGCCCACAGATAGAGAATAGACAGAAGCTATCACTTGCAAACTCACTTGGGGAACTTTTCATCTAGATCAATGCCTGGGCCCTGTCCTAGACCAGGATTTCTGAACTTTGCCATTACTGACATTTTGGTCAAAAAATGTTTTGTCATGAGGGCTTGCCTTAGCCTACGAAGCTTAAAATATTTACTCTCTGGTCTTTCACATAAAAAGATTGATGACCACTGCAGTAACTGAATTAGTCACTCACTCTTTGAGCTTTCGGGGAGACTGAAAGAAGGGAGGAGAAGTGAGATGGTAAACATCTATTACTTGTTTTAAACCATATAAATGAAGTTGAGATAGCATATAGACATCACAATGTACCAAAAGCAAAACAATTTCTTCCTCTAAATAAATCTCTTTTTGAACAACAAAAGAAAATTCTATGTCCTTTTCACTGGCAATACCTTTTTACCCTTTTTCTCAGAAACCAAAATGCTTCATATTTGATCATGCTTGCCAGAATTCTATTTTCCTGGAAAATAGTTATCAAAGGCCCTGTGCTTCTTCTATCTTAACTACTATAGAATTGCCTCATGGAAAAAGAGCCTATTAGTTTCTGATTTTCCTAAGCCCATCTCAGTCTTCCTGATTTAGAAGACTTACTATATCGGACTATAGACTGGGAATAATGAGTGTCATAGTAAGAATGTGCAGGGTTGATTAAAACAGCTGTGCCTACACACCGAAATAGTTAAAGATGAAATGATATGATGTCTGGGATTTGCTTCAAAATATTGGGGGAGAGTGGGTGGAGATATATATATTGAAACAAGAGTGACTATCACTGATAATTGTTGAAGCTGAACAATAGGCACTGTGTGTTCATTATATTATTTTCTCTGTATTTGAAAATATTTGATTATTTCAACAATATTTTTTTTCTTTTTAGGGCCACACCTGTGGCATATGGAAATTCGCAGGCTAGGGGTCAAATCAGAGCTACAGCTGCCAGCCTGAGCTACAGCCACAGCAGCGCCAGATGCAAGCCATATCTGCAACCTACACCACAGCTCATGGCAACGCTGGATCCTTAACCCGCTAAGTGAGGCCAGGGATTGAACCCGCAACCTCATGGATACTAGACAGGTTCATTACTGCTGAGCCACAACGGGAAGTCCAACAATAATTTTTTGTTAAAAAGAAAATCTGCTTCAAGTGCCAGATGAATCAAAAATGCTTCCAAATGAGAAGGAAAGATCCTCAATTTTCTTCTGAATCATTACTTGTAATGTTTTGATTTGATGAAATTTGGGCCCTGAGGAGAGAGTTCCCCAAAATTCTAGCCCTATTTCTTAGCAAAATACCTAGCCTGATATAGGTGCAAAATAAATATTTATTGAATCAGTGGACCAACCTAGGTCTTTTATGCTGCAAGATCCTCCAGGAGAATAAGAACAACCATTATAATAGCAATAAATAACAATTATCAAGAAGTTATTATGTGCTAAGTACTGTGCCAAATACTAGGAATACATCACTAATTCTTTCAATCCTTATTACAACCATATAAGCTTCATAAGGCCATGGATTTTTACTGTTCATTCACTGGTTTGTCCTCAGTGCTTAAAACAGGACTGTCTCAATAAATATTTGTTCAATGAATGAATCTAAAGTAGATATTATCATACCCCTTATGCACATGAAGAATCTGAGACTTAAAAATCTTTAGGGGAGTTCCCATCATGGTGCAGCAGAAACGAATCTGACTAGGAACCATGAGGCTGCAGGTTCGATCACTGGCCTCACTCAGTGGGTTAAGGATCTGGCGTTGCGGTGGCTGTGGTGTAGGTTGGCAGCTGTAGCTCCGATTAGACCCTTAACCTGGGAACCTCCATATGCCGTGGGTGCAGCCCTAAAAAGGCAGAAGACAAAAAAAAATCTTCAGTGACCTGGATCCCCAGTAAATGGCAGCTTTGGATGCAAATCCAAATGATATAACTCAAAACCTCTCTTTCAACCACTAGCTATAGTGATGCTAATTCACACTTTAAATTCTTGTCTGTTATTATAACTGTGCCAGCCAGTAGCCTTTAAAGACCCTAAAAAATACAATATACGATGAAAATATTTTGATAGCAACTAAAACAGAATAGACTTAAAGAGTATGGGGTACAGGTTGGAACAAGAATAAAAGGGAACTTAAACATGAAAATGGGTCTCTCCTAAATACCTATATGAAAGATCATTGTGAATTTTTATTTATTTATTTATTTATTTTTAGGCCCGCACCTATGGCATATGGAAGCTCCCAGGCTAGGGGTTGAATCAGAGCTGCAGTTGCTGACCTATGCCACAGCCAGAGCAACACAGGATCCAAGCCATATCTGCGACCCACACCACAGCTCATGGCAGCACCAGATTCTCAACCCACTGGGCAAGGCTGGGGATCAAACCTGTATCCTAGTAGATACTAGTCAGGTTTGTAACCCACTGAGCCACAAAGGGAACTCCTCATTGTGAAATTTTAGAAGCATTCCCCTTAAAATTAGGATGAAGTCAAGGATAACCTATTACCATTATTATTTATCATTGTATTGGAGGTCATAGACATATTATATCAGTAAGACGGAAATAACTAATATGTTAGAACTGGAAAGGAAGAGACAAAATCATCATTGTTCTTAGACAAAATAACCTATTAGAAAATCCACCCAAAGCTAAAAAAAATTAGAACTAAAAGAGTTTACAAATTATTTAATACAATATATATTCTTATTTATGCAGCAACCACTTTAAAATGCAGAATTAATTTTTAAAAATTTTAAGTTATTGGAGTTCCTGTCGTGGCGCAGTGGTTAACGAATCTGACTAGGAACCATGAGGTTGCGGGTTCGGTCCCTGCCCTTGCTCAGTGGGTTAAGGATCTGGCAGTGCCGTGAGCTGTGGTGTAGGTTGCAGATGCAGCTCGGATCCCACATTGCTGTGGCTCTGGTGTAGGCCGGCGGCTACAGGTGGCTACAGCTCCAATTCAACCCCTAGCCTGGGAACCTCCATATGCTGCGGGAGTGGCCCTAGAAAAGTAAAAAGACAAAAAAAATTTATTTACCATAAATTTCAAAACTCTATGCTACCTAGGAATAAATATAGTAAAAGTTATATAAGATCTTTCTGAAGATAATATATAGGGTATAAAGGAAGACCTAGATAAATGAATGTCATGTTCATAGGTGGAAATTGTATATAGACGTCAGTTCTCCTCAAATTCATTGAAATTCCAATCAAAATTCCAACTGGAATTAAGAGTAGAGGGTCAAGAATAGACAAAATGATCTTGGAGAAGAACAGGGAAACTTGCTCTACCAAATTTTAGGATTAGTAATGGCCACACCTGTGACATGTGGAAGTTTCCAGGCCGGGGATAGACTCCGAGCCACAGCTGCTACCCATACCACTTTGCAAGACTGGGGATTGAACCCACTCCACCACAGAGACAACACCAGATCCTTAAGCTGCCGTGCCACCTCAAGAACTCCAGGAATAGTATATTTTAAACGTGGTATTGCTATAGTAATATATAGGCAGACAATTGGAACAAAGTCAAGAAACAGTCTATGTGTATATAAAATTTGGCATATGAAAGAGATGGGATCATAATTCAGTGGTGAAAAAAATAGATTATTCAAACAGTTGTGCTTTCCAGATTGAAAATGAGACGTTAGAAAACTACACCTCACATCATTTACGCAAAATAAATTCCAATGATTTAAAGACCCAAATGGAATGTTGTAAAACTTTTTAGAAACAAATTTAAGAGACTCTAGCAGACCTAAGAAAGGATTTATTAAATTCAACTCTAAAGGCACAAACAATAGAGGGAAAATGGATCTTTGAGTATATTTAAATTTAAAACTTTCAAATGATAAAAGCCACATAGTTACAATATGAGCCACACTAGGAAAACATATTTGTATTATTTTATATATTTATATTATTTATTGTACTTATATATTAGTATCTAAAATATATAAGGAGCTCACTAAAACACTAAGAAAAAAACAACACAATAGCAAAATAGGTGGAGAAAGAGGAAACCGATCTGGCCAATAGATAATATGAAAAAATAACAACCACCTCACTTAAAATCAAAGAAATACAAAATAAAACGAGAACAAGATTTGTGTCACATCTGTCATAATGGCAAAGAATTTTAAAGGTGATAACACCAGGTGTTGGTGAGGATGTGGGGAAACAAGTGGTGGGAATGCAAATGTCTACAACCTTCAGGGAAAACAATTTGACAGTATCAAGTAAAATTGAAGATGTGCATCCCGACAAACTCAGCCATTCCATGGCTACCTACATACCACAGAGCTCCAGTTCTCAAAGTGTGGCCCATGGACACATGGGGTTCTCTGAGATCCTTTTAAGGGGTCCATGACAACTGTTTTCCTAATACTAAGAAATCGTTTTCACAGTGTTGCTATTTGCACTAATAATGCAAAACCAATGGTGGGCTGTGGTAGGCTGAATAATGGTCCCCGAATATATCCAGTTTCTAATGCCCTGCAACCTGTCAATGTTACCCTGTATGACAAGAACTTGGCTGATGTGATTAAGTTAGAGATCTTGAGATAGATTATCCTGGATCATCTGTGTGGGCTCTAAATGTAATTACAACTGTCCGCCTGACAGGGGGCCTATAATGAGGAATCTGACTCCATTTTCTGATGTTTGACTGCTGACGACTTTCAAGCTTGACCCCTTTTTCCTCCCTCTTCTGCCTCACATTTGGGCAAGCTGATACAAAAGCCTGTGTACTCCCTCCTTCGGCACTGATAGGAGAGTCAAACCACATAAGCCTCTACTTGTGCACAGGAACTCTCACCCTGGCCCAATCCCCTAACCATACCCCAAAAAAGTATTCATTTATTTGTTAAAGAAATAAAGTGGAGTTCCTGTCATGGCTCAGTGGTTAACGAATCCGACTAGGAACCATCAGGTTGCAGGTTCGATCCCTGGCCTTGCTCAGTGGGTCAAGGATCCGGCGTTGCCGTGAGCTGTGGTGTAGGTCGAAGACGTGGTTCGGATCTCGAGTTGCTGTGGCTCTGGCGTAGGCCAGCGGCTACAGCTCCGAGTAGACCCCTAGCCTGGGAACTTCCGTGTGCCGCAAGAGCAGCCCTAGAAAATGCAAAAAGACAAAAAAGAAGGAAAGAAAGAAAGAAAGAAAGAAAGAAAGAAAGAAAGAAAGAAAGAAAGAAAGAAAGAAAGAAAAAAGAAAAAAAGAAAGAAAAAAGGAAAAAAAAAAAAGAAAAGAAAAAAGAAAAGAAAAGAAAAGAAAGAAACCCAGTAGTTCCTGTTATGGCTCAGTGTATTACAAACCCAACTAGTATCCATGAGGATGAGGGGTTTGATCCCTGGCCTTGCTCAGTGGGTTAGAGATCCAGCATTGCTGTAAGCTATGGTGTAGGTCGCAGGTGCAGCTCAGATCCCACGTTGCTGAGGCTGTGGTGTAGGCTGGTAGCTGCAGGTCCGATGCAACCCCAGCCTGGGAACTTCCATATGCTGCAGATGCAGCCCTAAAAGGACAAAAGAAAAAAAAAAAAAGAAACTCAAGCTAGTCTCTTTTTCTTGCTCTCTCAAATCATTTTCAGACCTGCTTGAGAGTCTTTCCCCGCCCTCCCCAGAAAAGCCTCAATCAGGATAATAAAGCTTTCATTATCCTCTTGGTGTGTGCACACCACCATCAGGCTTGTCATCCAAACCAATTTTGGGGTGGTGCAGGTCCTCCCTGTCTCTGTAAGATGGACATACTGGAGATAGAGGGAGACGTGGACAGATGAAGATGGAAATATGACGAAAGCAAGATGCTACACTGCTGGCTTGGAAGGTGGAGGAAGGCATCTCGAACCAAGGAATGAAGGAAGCTGGAAAAAGCAAAAGTTTGGAGTGAGAGAGTAGCCCTGCCAGCACCTTCATTTCCTCGCAGTGAAACTGATTTTGGCCTCCAGAACTGAAAGAGAGTAAAGGTGTATTGCTTTATATTATTGTCTTTTTTAGGACCTCACTCACAGCTTATGGAAATTCCCAGGCTAGGTTGAATCAGAGCTGTAGCTGCCAGCCTATGCCACAGCTCACAGCAACGCAGGATCCGGGGATCAAACACGGGTCCTACATGGATACTAATCGGATTTGTTACCGCTGAGCTGCAGCATAACTCCCAAGGTGTGTTGTTTTAAATCACCAAATTCATCGTAATGTGTTAAAGCAGCCCTGGGAAATTAGGGAGTGGTGCCAAATGGTCCTAGTAGTCATTGTATTCATCACCACCACATGCAGTTTTATTAAAAAAAAAAAAAAAGTCAGTTGCACTTAAGAATGTCTTTAATGGAGCCATGAAAGTCATTCATGTTACAAATGTTGACCCATGAGTTTTTAATACTTTGGATGACAAAATGAGAAGCATGTATAAAGCATTTCTGCTGCATTCTGAATTATAATTGCCTCAAAGACAAACACTTGTGCAATTTAAAAGCAACTTTTTTCATAAAACACCATTTTTGCATAAAAGAATTATTGACAGTCTAACTTTGGTTATTCAGACTTGGGTTCCTGACAGACGTTTTTTCTAAACAAAGTGAGCCTGTCACTTCAAGGCAAACAACTGACAGCATTTTTTTTTTTTTTTTGCTAACTATAAAATTCAAGTTTTCAGCTAAAAATTAGAATTTTAGAAAACTTGTATCTGCCACCATGAGCTTGACAGCTTTCCAACACATACTTTCCTGATGAGATCAATGGTTATAGTAACAAATGTAATATTTTTATATTTTATCATGAAATACGTCAATATTTGAAAGATCTGCATAACTCAGTGAAGCAGTATTTATCCTTTTTTTTAAGAAAAAAATTTTTAATGGCCGCACCTGTGGCATATGGAAATTCTGGGGCCAGGGATTGAATCTGAGCCACAGCTGTGACCTACACCACAGCTGTTGGCAATGCCAGATCACTTAACCCACTGCCCCAGGCTGGGGATCAAACCTGCATCTCCTGAAGCAATATTTTTCAACTGATCAATATATGATATTGTAAGTATTAACACAAGTGAATATCAAAAACATAATGGTAGTAAGGAAGTTGTAATTATATGTACAGGGTGATATATATATATATATATATAGAAAACATATATAAGGTTAAAAACACATGACAGTATTAGCTTTGGTCTAAGTGTACATGCATATATTAAAATCACAGACATGCAAATGGATGAGGAGAATGGTCACCAACTTCAGGATGTGGTTCTTCCGGGTACCAAGAGAAGGATTAGGAAGAGGTACAAATGGACCCTGACTTAAACTATGTTTTCTCTCTTTAATAAAATTTAAAAATCCAGAAAGAAAAAAAATTTAAAATCCAAAATAAATATGATAAAACATCAACATATGCTAATTCTGGGTGATAGGTGCATGGATATCTCTTTTATTAAACTATCTTCAAAGACATTTTGCCAGCACTGCCCTCTCCTAGTTCATGTGTGAACTAGTCATGAGGACTCCGGAGAGGAGGGAGAGTCCACAAGGCAGAGGGGCCCTCAGGGGCATCTTCACCTCTTTATTCTCTTGCAGGAAATTGCAAGAAATTGGGGTTTACCTTTGACTCCTTAAGAGGAGTTTCATTTATATTATCTAGTTTTAAATAGACCATGTTTAAAACAGGGACAAGTGGCTTGAATAGATTCTTGCAAAGAAACTGAATGAAAATAACTCTGAAAATGACCAATAATTGCTAATTGAAAGTAAATCTAATAATGATACAAGCACAAGCCAATAATAAAAAAGTGGCAGAGCTGACATTGCTCCTGCTCCAAAGACAAGCTCTTCATTGATGACAATGAGCAATCTAGTCACATCAGACAATGTCAGCCCCTAAAACTGCGGTAATCAAAAAGTATCTAAAATATTTGTAAATCTGCATCCCACATTATTAATGATAGACATCTCCCCAAGCCTATTATTTTCTTGAGATAATAAGATCTTAAGGAGTTATAAGATTTTTTTAAAAAATGAAGTAGAGTTCATTTATAATGTGTTAGTTTCAGGGGTCTAGCAAAGTAATTCAGTTATATATAGAGAGAGGCATAAATATAGAAATAAATATAGGAGTTCCCATTGTGGCTCAGAGGAAACAAATCTGACTAGCATCCATGAGGACGCATGTTCAATCCCTGGCCTTGCTCAGTGGGTTAAGGATCTGGCGTTGCTGTGAGCTGTGGTGTAGGTCACAGACGCGGCTCAGATTCCACGTTGCTGTGGCTGTCATAGGTTGGCGGCTAAAGCTCTGATTCGACCCCTAGCCTGGGAACGTCCATATGCCACAGGTGAAGAAAGAAAGAAAGAAAGAAAGAAAGAAAGAAAGAAAGAAAGAAAGAGAGAGAGAGAGAGAGAGAGAGAGAGAAAGAAAGAAAGAAAGAAGGAAGGAAGGAAGGAAGGAAGGAAGGAAGGAAGGAAGGAAGGAAAGAAGGAAGGAAGGAAGGAAAGAGAAAGAAAGAAAGACAGACAGACAGACAGACAGACTAAAATCCACTGGTCTCTACCAGGGGTGGATCCAAGCTTTATGAGACCTGAAGTTCATAACAATTTGCAGGGCCTCTTTAATAAAAAGAATACAAAATTAGATAGAAGAGAATATTTAGACTGAAAAAAAAATCACCACAAAATATAAAATTTTGAAGACTCACAAGTACTGATAGCATCACAAAATCCAGAAAAACAATGTAATGTTCTATAATTAACTCCCTGACACCACTATCAACTCCCAAAATTTGCAGGCAGGGAACAGGCCAATAAAATGCCTCAGCTGCAAACACATGGTACACTTCATGAAAAAGGAAGAATGATTCTGAGAGCAGAGCTGCAAGCCCAGACCACAAACCACAGAGGTTTTTTCCCAGGCTTTGAAGCCTAATGTTTGCCCAGCTAGATTTGAAACTGCTTAGAACAGGGGACTCTCTTCTGCCTTCCATTTTCTTCTATTTACGAACATGAGTGTACGTAACAGGTATCCGGGTTTATCCCAGCATTGTATTTTCAAAAAAGTATATACTTGTTTTCTACTTTGATGAGTCACAAAGGAACAGAAATTTTGCCCCAAGACGGATCATACCCAGAGCCTCACCCATACCTAAATTTGATGATTTATGTGATATTTGGGGCTTTTGAACTGATGCGACTTAGATGAGATTTTGGACTTGAGTTGATGTTGTAATGGGGTGAGATGTTGGAGAACCTTGGGATGGAGTGAGGTATTTTGCATGTGAGATGGACACGAATCTTTGGGAGCCAGAGGGCAGACTGTGATAGAGAGAATAATGCTCCCCAAAGATGTCCAGAGCTTAATTCCCAGAACCTGTGAGTGAGTTAAATTCATGGCAAAAAGAACTTTGTGGATGTAAGTTAAGAATCTAAATATGAGGAGTTTATCCTAGATAATCTGGGTCAACTCAAGGTAATCACAAAGGTCCTGATAAAAGGAAGGCAGGAAGGTCCAAGTCAGAGGAAGATGTAGTGCTACAGACTTTGAAGACAGAGGAAGGGCCATGAGCTAAGGAGTGCAAGCAGACCCTAGAAGCTGGAAAAGACAAAGGCTGAGTTCTTCCCTAGAGCCTCTAGAAGCCTGCCAACACCTTGAATTCAGCCCATTGAAACTGATTTTGCACTTCTGACCTCCAGAACCGAGTATTTGATCGTGTTGTTTTAAGCCACTAAATTTCATGCTTTTTATCACAGCTGCAGTCAATGAATACAGCACCCCAGGAATACACCTCTATCAGGATTCAGAAATTTCTCATTTGTTTTACTGAGATGTTTCAAAATCTCTTTCCTTATGGCATTAACATTTTATCAACCTTTTGAACAGTTTTGTAGAAGCAACAACTAGTAGTTATGTTGTGAGCTGCACGGAAAGTCCAACCTTTTGAACAGTTTTGTTATCTCGTTTGGGTTTGGGTTTTCTCTCCAAGTTTCACAAATACATTTTAGAGTTCTTAAAATGTCATTATAACCATGTTGTAAGGCTTGAACAGGCTTATAATGGGCAGATGATTTTATTACACAGACTAAGAGTCCACATTGGCATGTGTATTTATTTTTTTTTTAATTTTTTAAAAATTTTTTTGTCTTTTTGCCATTTCTTGGGCTGCTCCCGTGGCATATGGAGGTTCCCAGGCTAGGGGTCTAATCGGAGCTGTAGCCTCCGGCCTATGCCAGAGCCACAGTAACGCGGGATCCGAGCCGCGTCTTCGACCTACACCACAGCTCACAGCAATGCCGGATCCTTGACCTACTGAGCAAGGCCAGGGGTCGAACCGCAACCTCATGGTTCCTAGTCGGATTCGTTAACCACTGCGCCACGACAGGAACTCCAATGAAGAGTTTTTAACATGTTGAAGCTTCTGCCAATCTTTTTTCAGTTTTTGGTTTTGACTTTCACTAGAATACTTTATTCCTGTCATATCCAAATTTTAGTTGGTCAATATAACGAAATGTTGAATAAAAATACACAAATTTAATATGAAATTAAGACATTTACAAGAGCAAGTCACATGCTATTACTGAGCTACATAATTGTCTGTTAGGTATTAAATTTCTTTTATGCTCCATACATTGATTGATGTACTGATGACTTCATGTAGGCATTTTGTCACTGGAACCTTTGTTTCTTCAGGCCATTTTGTTGCATTAGTGGCAATTTTACATGCCGTTGCATGCATAACTGCTAGACTCCACCAAGACAACATGGATCATATATACTAAACACAATCCAGTCTGATACATTGAGAAGCATAAAACACAAGAATTCATACATATACTCATTGCTGGTAGTACCACCAGAGGTTTGGGCTTGCAAACACAGGAATTCTGATAAATTCTCTTTAGTTTGATTTCCACCAAAAATAGAGGAAAATTTTTGTGGTCGATTTGTAATCATTTATCATCCATTGTTGATTTTATTCTTGTCAGGCAAGAATTTGTGTTTTGATTAGGCACCGATAGGAACCAAACCCTCCACATAAAATTTTACATTCTGGTCATTGGAAGAACTTTCCACAGACTACTTTCTGGCCCTGTACACCTCAAATTTTGTTTCCCTTTCACTAACCACACTCTGTCTGTGCCAGATGCCAGAGGTACATTTGTTATCGCAGCACAAAGTGTGGCCCTGCACTTTGGGCAGACTGGGCAATAGGAGTATTCCTGGAAAACATTCCTACTTTATCAATAATTTAACTATTCACAAAAATCATTTTGAATCTCATAAATAATATCTAAGCTCAAACTCAATGCATTTCCATCAACTGTCCAGGAGCCAGATCCCCCAAATTCCCACAGCCAACAACCAACAACAGAGGAAGTATGATGGAGGGGAAGGTGGAATGGGAAGAGGTGGCAGCCATAACTGATGGCTGTTAAAATATCTTACTTCTGCAAAATATTATCAAAACATATGGTGATGTGAACACATTGCCTTTAGTTCCACGGTAAAGCCATTTACCTCTAGTTCACATAGCAGCTAAAGTGATTTAAAACAAAAAAAAAGAAAGAAACTATAAACCAGTTGGGTCACTCTCCTGCCTAATACCCTCTGATAACTTCCTATTGCATTGAGAATAAAATACAAACTCCTTACCAGGGCCTACAACAGGCCTGCGTGATCTCATCCTGTCTCTCTCCAGCTCCATTTTCTATTCTCCCCCTTGCTTGCTCTACTTTACCCATTAACACATATTCCTGTACCTGGAAGAGATCAAACTTTTCTACCTCAGGGACTTTGCACTGGCTATTCCTTCTACTTAGAAGGACTTTTCCCCAATTTTGCTTTATTGGCCACTTAGCATCCTTCACATATCAGCTGAAATGTCACCTCCTTAGAAATGCCTAGACTGATTCTTCCCATCTGGTAACAATATATCACACAACTCTAATTTAGTTCTCCACATAGTATTTACCTCTAGCTAATAATTTCTGTATTTATTCATGTTTCTGTTTATGTGTTAACTATTTGTGTTACCAAACTCCAAAAGAGCAGGACTCTGTCTTATGAATTAACTCAACCACCATGATCATGGTAATTCAGGAGGTCTCATTCACTGAAATACAGGGAAGAAGAACAAGAGTGAGAAAGAAAACTGACATGCTTGTAGGACACCCAAACAGAGATGTCTAGTAGCCTCCAATGTTAGATGAGAGGCCTGAGTAGGAGATGGAAGTCTAAGAGTTGTCATACCTGCAATAAGAATCATAGCTATACCAGGACACATATACAGTTCTCAATGCAAAGCCACCTGAGAGGCAGTTTTTCCCTCACTCAAATGTGTTTCTTCTTGCAATAAACAAAGTTTTGAAACACTTTTGGTATATGACCTTGTTCGTGATAGACATTCCAGAGAACAGACTCAAATCTCATAGAATCACCTAGACTGTGTGCCTAACCAAGAGAAAGACTAATTAGATGGGGATATATTTTAATGAATAAATCAGTCTTTGGGTATTTGTTAACCTATAACCCCAATATTTCCCCTGTCACAGAAAGGCTTCCTGTGCTGAGTACAAGGAAATTTTAAGAGCCTGAAGTAAGTACCCTGACTTGTAACCTTTTTTCCTTCTAGTATACTTTTATCAAATAATATATGAAAGCCTGCAAGACAATGAGCACTAGCTGGCAAATTTTTTTGGCCACACCCACAGCATGTGGAAGTTCTTGCACCAGGGATCAAACCATGCCCCAAGCAGCAGCCCCAGGCCATTGCAGTAACAATGCTAGATACTTAGTCCACTATGCCACAAGGGAACTCTCCTAATTTGCAAATTTGACAACCAATTAATAAAAGAAACCAAGGCTTCCTAGAGAAATGATTGATACCAGGTACGGGGCAATAAATGTACAAAATGAGCCTGGAAACTCCTGTCATACCAGAGAGCAAGGAAATTATCAAAGACATAAAGGTTCACTATATTATTCCATCTATGTTTTTGTTTGAAATGTTTCCATTAAATTTCATTTCAATGATTAAAATAATAATACCTCAAAGGAACTGATGCTAGGTCATTGTCTTTTTCCATCCATTTACTTTCAATCTATTTGTGTCAATAAGTCTAAAGTATGTTTCTTTTTTATCTTTTTTGGGCCGCACCCACAGCATATGGAAGTCCCCAGGCTAGGGGTCAAATTGGAGCTGCAGTTGTCAACTTAACACCATAGCCACAGCAATGCCAGATCTGAGCTGCATCTGCAACCTATACTGCAGCTCACAGCAACACTGGATCTTTAACCCACTGAGGGAGGCCAGAGATCAAACCCACATCCTCATGGATACTAGTTGGATTTTTAACCTGCTGGGCCATAATGGGAACTCCTAAAGTATGTTTCTTATAAACAGCATACAGCTGGATCATGTGCCTTTAATTCATTATGCCCATTTCTGCCTTTTAATTGGAGTGTTTAATCCACTTGTATTTAATGTAATTGCTTATAAATACGACTTAGGTCCATCATTTTGTTTTCTATTTTTTTTCTTTTTGGGGCTGCACCTATGGCATATAGAAGTTCCCAGGCTAGGGGCTGAACCAGAGTTGCAGCTGCCAGCCTACACCACAGCCACAGCAATGCAGCATCTGCGCCGCATCTGCAATCTACACCACAGCTCACAGCAATGCTGGATCCTTAACCCATTGAGGGATTGAACCTGAGTCCTCATGGATACTAGTCAGATTCATTACCAATGAGCCATAGTGGGAACTCCCCCTCCCTTTTATTTTTTGTCTTTTTAGGGCTGTACCCACAACATATGGAGGTTCCCAGGCTAGAGGTTGAATCAGAGCTGTAGCCACCAGCCTACGCCAGAGCCACAGCAATGCGGAATCCGAGCCACGTCTGTGACCTACACCACAGCTCATGGCAACACCAGATCCTTAACCCACTGAGCAAGGCCAGGGATCGATCCCATGTCCTCATGGGTACTAGTCGTTAACTACTGAGCCACGACGGGAAGCCCTTGTTTTTATGATGGAGCAAATTTTTAGAAGTCCTGTTCCACCATTCTGGAAATGCCTCTCCTTTCATTTGTATTTTTAGCCACCAGATGGACTTACATTGAATTTAAAATTAGATTTTTAAAGTGTAATAAATGTTTATGTTCATCAAAGGAGAGTCAGGACAGGAATTTCAACAAACATTTAACCAACATGAATTTTTATAAACTAGGCATGGAAGTTTTCCAGATGTTTTTAGAATTTGTGATGGCTCTAAAAGAGTAGATTATTTTCTCACTTTGTGAATCTTTTGACTTCTCCAAAAGTGCAATGTCAAATAACTTTTAACATCATGTTTAAGAATTCTTAGGTTTTCTTCCAATGAAGCAATCTTCGGAGTGTACTACTATCTAAAACCAAAACCAAAGCGGGGTTTTTCTTTTACCTCTTGTTGCCCTGTAGTCTTTGTCGTAACCAATTTGGACTGAAGCCCATGTCTCCCATCTAGTTTCTTAGATTAAAACCTAACAACTCTTTCTATCCTTTGTCAGTAAGCTACTTTCTATATGTAAATTATAGCCCGAATGTTTGGGTTTTTTTTTTTTTTTTGGCTTTTTAGGGCCACACCCGTGGTATATGGAAGTTCCCAGGCTAGGGGTCAAATCGGAGCCACAGTTCACAACAGCCACAGAAACACCAGATCCAAGCCGCGTCTGTGACCTACTCAGCAGCTCATAGCATTGCCGGATCCTTTAACCCACTGAGAAAGGCAAGGAATCAAACCTGCATCCTCATGGATACTAACTAGTCAGATTCTTAAACCATTGAGCTGCAACAGGAACACTGATGACCTGAATTTTAATTGCTAAGGATATCATGTTGTTTGTAAGGCAAAAAGGCTTAACTCTTTTCAAGCTAGTTTCTGAAGTGATTAACATTTTCCTAAACTTAAAAGAATTTGTTTTTTTTTTCCTTTTGCCTTGTGTCTTATTAGGGCTGCACCCATGACACATGGAGGTTCCCAGGCTAGGGATCTAATCAGAGCTGTAGCTGCCGGCCTACACCACAGCCACAGCAATGTTGGATCCGAGCCACGTCTGTGACCTACACTACACCACAGGTTCACGGCAAAGCCGGATCCTGTACTGAGCAAGAGCCAGGAATCGAACCCGCAACCTCATAGTTCCTAGTCGCCATGACAGGAACCCTGACGGCTATATCTCTGATTGCATCCCTAGCCTAGGAACCTCCATATGCCTCGGGTGCAGCCCTAAAAAACAAACAAACGAAGCTATGTAGAGGACAAATAACTTAGGAAAAAAAGTGGTCATTGAGTGCATGGTTTATTCTCAGCCATGAGGGTGTAAAGTGTTATTTACTTTCTGCACGTTCTAGGGAGATGGCACAAGTTTTCCTCACCCTACCTAAATACAATCATTCAAGAATCTGTTAACTTTCTTGTTTCCATGCTGATTTTACATACTTTAAAATTGTAAACATTTATAATTAAACAGAATAAGGGCTTCCACGGTTATAAAGTGTACAAAATTGGAGTTCCTGTTGTGGCACAGTGGTTAACGAATCCGACTAGGAACCATGAGGTTGCGGGTTCGGTCCCTGCCCTTGCTCAGTGGGTTAACGATCCGGCGTTGCCGTGAGCTGTGGTGTAGGTTGCAGACGCGGCTCGGATCCCGTGTTGCTGTGGCTCTGGCGTAGGCCAATGACTACAGCTCCGATTCGACCCTTGGCCTGGGAACCTCCATATGCCACGGGAGCGGCCCAAGAAATAGCAACAACAAAGACAAAAAGACAAAAAATAAATAAATAAATAAATAAAGTGTACAAAATTATTAATTTTCTTTATGTTAGTTATTATAAAGTATTTTTTCCTGACTAATAATACAGACAAGTCTGTGGTCATTCTCCTTGTGGGGCATCAGTCTTATTAACTGGTAACTCTTGATGTTGCCCTTCTCTGAGACAGACCACAAATACAGAGATTCAAAGTAATAAAATCATCAAGGTGTTCTTTTATACCCAAATTATTGCCAGCACTTCCTAGATGATCACTAGGTAGCACCAAAGGTCTGCTCCTCCACTTTAGGTGTGTTTGATATCCTTTAAATTTTTCAGCCACGATATTTTCAAATATTTTTTCTGCCTTTGTTTCTCCTCCACTTTTGGGATATCACTTTACACATCCATTGAACTGCCTGATATTCTCCCACATCTTCATTTTTCTTGTCTTTCTCTCTGTTCTTCAAATTGATTCTTGAAATTGAGTCCAGTAATTATTTTTTTGATAGGCAAGAAAAAGATTAAGATAGGATGCTTATGAGAGATGCAAGTGGGCAGGCAAGGAAGCTCTGCCCCCCAGCCCAGTAATTCTTTCTTCTGCCATCTCCTATTTGTTGTTGAGCCCTTCTAGTAATTTCAGTTATTGTGTTTTTCAGTTCTAGTATTTATTTTTTTCCTTGTAGTTTTCCATATCTGTTACAATGTTCTCAGTTGTTGATATCACATTTTCCTTTAATTCTTTGAAAATTTTACTTTAATTATTTGAACATATCTACAATAGACTTAAGTCTTTGCTAACTCTGATGTTTGGGCCCACTCAGAGTTAGTTTCTATTGACTGCCTCTAGCCCTGGGTCTCATTTTTCTGTTTCATTCAATGGCACTATTTGGGGTTGAAAATTAGACCTTACAGAAAATATGATGTAGTGACTCTGGATTCTGATATGTTCTTCTGATTACTGAGTTTTTATTCTAGTAGACCACTGACTTACCTGAACTGAAACTGCAAACTTTGTGTCCCTTGTGGTATGCAGCAACTGCTACATCTGCTTTGTTCTTATGGTTATCCACTTAGACATTTAGCCTGGCCCCCTGTTGAGTCTCCCTTGTGCCTGTGTAATTTGACAGCTAAGAATGTGGACAGAGATGAGGCTCAGCCTTTCTGCAGTTTCCCTGCCTCTAAGGTTTCACACTTAATTACCAGCTCTCCTACTGACCTTGAACTCTGTCTAATGGCACATCAAGTCCCTAGGCTTGAGCTTTCTTCTGTTCCATCTAAGCACAGATTGGAATACATTCAGTTTGGGAGGGGGAGAGCGCTGCTAAGTATATACCTCAAAGAACTGGAAACAGGTACTCAATTAAGTACATGTGTATGCATGTTCATAGCATGTTTAATTTCTTTCAGTAATGTTTTATAGTCAAGAATATAAAGTTTACATTCCTTCTGTTGACTTTATTCCTACATATTTTAATCTTTTTGATGCTATTATAAATGAAATTGTTTTCCTAATTTCATTTTCAGTTTGCTCATTGCTGTTGTATAGAAATACAATTGATTTTTACATATTGAGTCTGCATCCTCCAATTTTGCTTAACTTGTTTATTTGTTCTAATAGTTTTTAGTGGATTCCTTATGATTTTTTTATATACCTAAATCATACCATCTGCAAACAGAGATAGTTTTTCTCCTTTCTTTACAAGTTAAATGCCTTCAATTTCATTGTCTTGTCTATTTGCCCTGGCTAAAACTCCAGTAAAATGTGGAATAAAAGTAGTGAGAGTGAACTTTCTTGTATTGTTCCTCATCTTAGGGACAAATCTCAGTGGCTTACACCCTTTATTTTTTGCTCATATTATATGTAAGCCATAGGCTATTGGAGGTTCAGTTGCAACTGTGCTCAGTTCTTAGCTTTTCTCTGTAGACACAGATGTCTTCTTATTCTAGGACCCAGCCTGAGGCCTTACCTGGGCTATACTATTCTCTTGGCAGAGGGCAAAAACACAAGGCCAAACCAAACCACATAATCACCTTAAACCTGTACCTGGATGTGGCATATGTCATATCCAATCACACTCTCTTGCTAAAGCACGTCAGTCAGCATCTGTACTCCTCCCACAGGAGGCATGGCAAGTGACCTGACAATGGGTAAGGATACATAATCCTCTTAAGGGAAAGGTGGGGAGTAAATAACTTTGAACAATAACATCATCTACCCTGTTGAGTCTATATTTAATTTCCATTATTGGAGTTCCCATTGTGGTGCAGCAGAAACTGAATACAACTAGCATCCATGAGGATGCAGTTTTGATCCCTGGCCTCACTCACTGGGTTAAGGATCCAGCATTGCCATGAGCTGTGGTGTAGGTTGCAGACACGGCTCGGATCCCTCATTGCTGTGGCTGTAGTGTAGGCTGGTGGCTACAGCTCCGATTCAACCCTTAGCCTGGGAACCTCCATATGCCACAGGTGTGGCCCTAAAAAGCAAAAAAAAAAAAAAAATTAAAATTAAAAAAAATCTTAATTTCCATTATCTTTAAGAATTATAGAAAATTTTTATTAACTAAATGATTAAGCAATTAAGTTCAATTACTATCTCGACACAGAAACACAATGAGGCCAGCTATTTTTTGTTACCAAGACCACCTTTAGAAATTGTCTGAGGTCACAGGGAAGACTTTATAGGAAAAGTTATCTAAAATTTCAAAATAATTGAGTTCCCACTTTGGCTTAGAGGTAATGAACCTGAGTAGTATACATGAGGACACAGGTTAGATCCCTGGCCCCATTCAGTGGGTTGAGGATCCAGCATTGCTATGAACTGTGGTATAGGTCGCAGATACAGCTCAGATATGGCATTGCTGTGGCTGTGGCTGTGGCTGTGGTCAGCAGCTGCAAGTCTGATTTGACCCCTATCCCAGGAACTTTCATATGCTGTGGGTGTGGGCCTTAAAAAGCAAAAAAACCCAAACTTCAAAATAAGAAAAAAATGATGACTGCATGACCTGTTAAATATCATGGCAGCACATTCTCTAATAAGCCTTTCAGTCACCTGATTCTCTCAAGGTAACTTTGACTAACCATAACTGATTAGAGTCCAGAGATTTTTAATCTTATAAAGTTAGAGGTTAACTCGAAGAAAACTACTAAGAAGAGGAGGTTCGAGGGTGCTTGGTTCACCTCAAAAGTTTCAGTTTATTGTACTATAAAACATTAGCCAGTCTTAAATCTAACTTAGTCACTTTATTGTGGCATTGTTTTCCAAGCTAACTAAACAAATCCCTGCTTTTCAAATGTTCTTTGAACAAACATTCTTATATCTCTGATGATTCTTTCATTACTTGTTTAGAGTAAAACATTGACATGTGCCAACTAATTACTTTGTCTCGGACTCGTGCTTTTCTAGACATCACCTAGTTCAAGCAATTTCCCTCGAACCTCCCTTCTTCCAACCTCTCACCCATCTTCCATACTTTCACAGCAACCTGTACCTTTCCTATCAAAGCACTATACATGTTGCATAGCAATTGCCTATTGATTTATCTTCCTCCCTTACCAAACTATGAGCACCTTGGCATAGATCTTGCTTTCCTTGGAGCCCCAGGGCCAAGTACAGGTGTCTCACACATCCTACATAATCAATCAACATTTGTAAAATGAATGATTGCTGCGTGATTGTAGCAGGTTGATGCCAAGTACCTAAAATGAATGAATGAAGAAAGAAAACTTGGTCTTTAGAATTCAGGGGGAGATAACACAATAAACATAGTGGCCATGGAAAAAAATTAAGGAAAGAAAATATAGCTGGTCCTTACTTTCAGAAAAGCCAACCTATGAAATTCAAATTTAGGATACAAGAGTACACATTGATTTTCCTAAAGCTTCTTTATTTCATGAAATAATTACTAGAGTTCCCTGAAACAATATGATCTCCTTCTGTGTTTAAGTACCTCTTATTAACTACCTGACTGGGTTAGTATTAGAATCTGTTCACAAATGAAAATCGGAAGTGAAAACATCAGTCAGTAAGAAAATTATTTGATTTATGCATGTGTGTGCTCTAGAGCACTTCGTAAGAACATATTTATTGTGTAAAGTAAACCAGGAGTACCTAGGATAATGAACAAGTTTAGCTTACAGGCTCTCAACCATAAAGGCCTTTGGATTTTAAAAAAAAAAAAGGGAAGGGAAGAATCATGTTTTTATGCTTCATTTTAGCACTTTCAGTGCTTGCCATCTTACTTCACTTTCTTCCTGATCAAGCCTCCCCTCCCCCTTGAAAACAAAGTATATCCTCCATCCTTCCTCAAAAGAGGACATATTTTTAATAATGCAAATATTTAACTAAGCTACATTAATCAGAATTTTAATGGAAATTTATCACTTTAATTTTAGCATGTTTTTCAGTTAAGCCAAATGCGATAGGTAAGTGAAAGTTTAGTTAATTGAACTGTGGTTTTTAAATGTCCTAAGAAAGCTTTCTGATCCACATAAAAGCAAATCACTTATTTCATACCTCAGCAAGCTTTAATACTTCACCAAAGCACAGAATGCATATTGGACATATACTTCTTACTTTGAGAAAGAATTTAAACTCTATTTGCACTAGTAGCCAGTCAGAATTTCCTAGACATATCCCACATGGAAAGGCAAGATGTGTCTCCTGAAATATTCCTAACGACTTCATCTTTCAACATACTAGCTCTAAAATAATTGGAAGTGTGACTGCATGGCAGGTCCCTCTGGATGATATCTTCTATTATCCATAATGTTCTCTTCAAAGTTTAGCCTATTTTTGTTCATAGGACATTAGATATCTACATTTTATGTCTGCCAACAGAATTGAACAATTAAATAGACCCTGGGAAAACGTGCCATGTAAAATTGACTCGATGAGTGTTATTTTAAAGAGAAAAAAAAATGTGTTTGAAAAAGTTTGAACTCCAATGGTTTTTTAAAGGTGCTCTAAACTAATATTCTATCCAAAATAATGGTCACTTCCACCAAAATAAAAATAGCCAGAAAAAGAATTTTCTCCAGCTAACTCATCTTCTGTCAAAAATAATTATATTAACCTTGAAAAGAAAAAAAAAATCTGCTATTTATCAAGAGATATAGAAAAGGAGTGGGACCTATTGTTACAGAGAGACCAATCTGGAAATTCATTTACTCAGGCTCCCTGATGAAAAAAAGCATGGATGAATTAGCTTACCAGTCACCTCTAATTTATCAATGGGATGTGCTCCAAAATTTATTTGTATGGGAAAACATATTTTCCCATAACAACAAAAAGTACTTAGGGTCTCAGATTAGTTTAAGAAAGCCTACAGATTGTAAATCTACCTCAACCATGGAGCTGCTGGTATCAGGCTGGATTCTGATAACAATAGGTCAAGTACAGGAGAAAAGAGGAAAAGGATCTTTTTCCCTTCCTGTTGCAGAGCAATTTAAAGAAAACTTTCCCAAAAGGCCTAGTTTAGGTACAATACCATCTGCTCTCCTAATAATCCTCTTCCCACTGTCTTTAACCTCTCTTAAACTCCTCAAGGTTAACACAACCCCTAGTTTCATGTTTGTTGATGCAGATGACAGCAGGCTGAGGAGCAGATATTAAGGAGTCAGCTATGATGTCTTGTATATGAGATATGGACACCAACTCTAGACAAATTGGGATACAGAGAAAGGACTCTGTTTATGGATCTTGGGTGCATAGGTAGGGTTAGCCATAAGGAGCAAGAGAAAAATCCTGTTACCAAAACCTGTACTCATGGCTGGAGCGGAACCAGCAGCAAAGCTAATGCTTGAGCTGTTGAAACACTTGTCTAGCACCTTTCATACTTCTCCAGCCCAGGGTAAGACTGGGCCCAGAGCCCAAGTTCAGGGCTCAGTTTAGAGGAGGTTAATGGCCCAAGTGAGATGAACTGAAGACAGTGAAGGCAGGGAATCAAGCAGGTGATAATGATCTATTTATCTGATGTAAACGTTATTATTCATTTGGAGGAAATTATAAATAGGCCGAATAGTTATTGTGCACCCACACTGTGCCGTGCACTGTTGTCAGTTCCTACACTCATGGAGCTTATATTCTGGATCAGTGTTGAAGAGTTCACAGGAACCAAACAAATCCTCAATGAAGAGGCAAGAGAAGGAAAAGCACAATTGCTCCCAACCAACTATGACTCGGACTTCCAAACCAGCGACCTTACCTTTTGCAGGTGAACGAAATGGAAAGTACGACCAAGTCAACTATTGCCAAGAGTCAAACAATGAAATATCAATTGTGATATATTCCTACAATGAACCTGGAGGGAACAAGCAAATACAAAATCGAGAAGCTTAACTTAACCAGCCCAAGGTAAAACCACCAAGTGGGCCGGGCACTTTTTGGCAACTTTTCCACCTCTCCTTTCACCTTCAAGTAGCCAAGCTGCCCACTGTGGCACTCTTCCAGGATCAGGCCATATCCCTTTCTCTGATTTTCACCAAAGTAAAACCTCTCAGTGCTTTCCTAGGGAATATGGGAGGATGATGCAGTATCATCAGAAACCACTTGTGCTTCAGTGCTAGTGAGAGAACTTATTCATTTATTTATTTTGCTTTTTAGGACCACACCCGAGGCATATGGAAGTTCCCAGGCTAGAGGTCAAATCAGAGCCTTAGCTGCCAGCCTACACCAGCCACAGCCACATGGGATCTGAGCTGCATCTGTGACCTACACCACAGCTCACGGCAACACTGGATCCCCACCCACTGAGTGAGGGAGGCCAGGGGTTGTACCAAATCCTCATGGGTACTAGTTGGATTCGCTTCCATTGTGCCACAGTGGGAACTCCCAGTAGATTTTAGAATGAGGAATATTACCAAAGGTAAAGAAGAATATTCCATGTTGATAAAGGTGTCAATTCACCAAGAATATACAATCCTAAATGTGCATGTGCCTAATCACAGAGTTTCAAAATACATGAAGCAAAAACTGACTAATCTAAAATAATAAGACAAATCCACAATTAAATTTCTAAATTTCAAAATACCTCTCTCAGTAGTTGATAGACCAAACAGAAAATCAGCAAGGATACAGAAGATCTGGAATGCTACTAACCAACTTGACCTAATTGACATTTATAAAATACTGCGTCCAACTAAAACAGAATACCCAGTCTTTTCAAGTGCACGTGTAACACCATAGTAGACCAGCTGCTGTGCCATAAAACAAGTCTCAGTAAATTTAAGAGGATTTAAATAATTCAAAGTAAGTTCTTTGACCACAACAGAACTAAAGTAGATATCAATAACGGAAGGATATCTGGAAGGTCTGCAAATATTTGGAAATTAAGCAACACACTTCTAAACAATATATGGGTCAAAGAATAAACCACAAGGGAAGTTGAAAAATATTTTGAGCTGAATGAAAATGAAAATACCACAGGAATTCCCGTCGTGGCTCAGTGGTTAACAAATCACAAGGTTGCGGGTTTGATCCCTGGCCTCGCTCAGTGGGTTAAGGATCCGGCGTTGCTGTGAGCTGTGGTGTAGGCCGGTGGCTACAGCTCTGATTAGACCCCTAGCCTGGGAACATCCACATGCCATGGGAACGGCCCAAGAAATGGCAAAAAAGAAAAGAAAATAACACACATCAAATCTGTAAGACACAGCTAGAGTAGTGGTTAGAAAAAAATGTATAGTATTGAATTATTGAACACGTATAAAACCCCCTACTCACCAATATCAGCATATCATGCAAGGAAAAGTAAGGAACAGAGGTCAGTTTCACTTCTGGAGAAGGCATGGGGTGGTCAGAGTGAACATGAATAGCGTGCGTTGGCAGAGTTGATGAAGTCTGATCCCAGGACAAAAGCTGTTGCTTTTGATTTTAAAATATTTCTTGCTAAGGATAGGATTTCCCTGGGGCCTAATATCGCCCCCAGAAATAAGAAGCCCGTGGATGGGTTCTATCCCTAATTGAGAACAGAGATGCTGGGATTGTAGCTTGGTTAATCTCTGTTAATTTCCAAATACTGTCCCCATATTAGAACCACCTGAGAAACTGTTTTTAAACATACTCTAGGCCTGCACTACAAGAAAATCTGATTCTATATATTTGGAGTAGGGAGGTCTAATGTTTTCAATTAACTCTGATTCTGATGACTCCCACTCTGCATATGGGTATACATATTACCACTATTTTTTTTTTTTGGTCTTTTTGCCATTTCTAGGGCTGCTCCCGCGGCATATGGAGGTTCCCAGGCTAGGGGTCGAATCAGAGCTGCAGCCTCCGGCCTACGCCAGAGCCACAGCAACGCGGGATCCGAGCCGTGTCTGCAACCTACACCACAGCTCACAGCAACGCCGGATCGTTAACCCACTGAGCAAGGGCAGGGACCGAACCCACAACCTCATGGTTCCTAGTCGGATTCGTTAACCACTGCGCCACGACGGGAACTCCTATTACCACTATTAATAACTACTAACAGTTACTGAGTACCTGTCATGTACTAGGGTCCTCTTTACATGATTTACATGCATTGTGAGATTTAATTCATGCACAAAAGAGCACTATGAAGACCAAGTGAGGAAGTACAGGTGGAGCTCATCCCCACTCAGAGGAAACAGACAAGGAAAGTCACCTTAACATAAAGGCAATAACTTTTCAATGACCTGTAAAGATAGGAAAAATGTGATTAACACTGGCTAAGGCAATAAAAACATTAGTGATGTGAGGCTTAGTCATTAAAAAAAAAAGCAAAAAAGGAGAAAGTCTTGGGGCAGCATGGAACAGTATACAAAGTGGTATGATCCAATCTTGGGCTAGTCTGATTAACAGGTTGGCTTCAAGGATTCTGTACTATACCAAAATAGGTCTGAGTTCTCAATCCATTCAACACTCTCTCTCCTCCAGTTCCAACTTCGGGTTAAACCCAGATCCCAAAGACACACACAAGACCCCATCCAAATCCTTCATGAAGTTTTCCGAGAACAACCTGTTGAGAACAAGAGTTCCCAAAGCACAGTCTAAGGTCATTCTTACCCTGAGTACTCACCATCATCTTAAAATGTTAACTGGACCCCAGATGGTATGTGGTATGAATACTTTACTCACTTTACATTTCATTTCCTGCTTATATCTAGTAAGCATTATCTTTTGTCTGTATTATTGATTCTGAGACCAATTATCCTGGAAAGCACAAAAGGTTCCTGCATAACAGTACCTAGCAGTGGTACATCTAATTATAATTCATAAGTGTTCTTTGATAGTGATGATATATGTAACCCTAGGAGATAAGTACCACTACATACTGCATTGAAATAAGGATCATGAAGGCCTTGAATATAGTACAATAATATTCTTGTTAAAATTTTGTGAAGGCAGAGTTAAAAATAGCTCTTTATCAGTCTGATACTCAAGTCCAAAGACATCTATCATTTGACAAAAACCAGAGATTGTCTAACCTAGAGCTTAAGTACCAGGTCATTTTCTAGCCCCCTATCTCTGAAAGGAATGCTATTTGACTTGGAATGATGCATTTCTGAAGTTTGTGTGCTCTGTGCTCGATCAAATCTCTTTTCTTTCTTTCTCCATTAAACACCTCCATTTAACAACACATCAAAGGAACTAAGGTTAGCCTGAGCCATGTAGAAATGGTCAGTAGAGCTTAAACAGAACTTAAGAACTAGAAACAAAAAGTAATTCTTATAATAATGTATATCTGCTCAGGTTGCCACACACTTCCTTTAGTCACTATTTCCAATATCCCTCCTATTGTTATTCTCAGTTATCATTTCAATTTGTTTATGACTACAAAAAAGTCTGTATTCAAGGCATTAGCATCTTTCAAAGAAGTCCTCCTTTTATTCTCAACTCTAGACCCAGTAAAATCTTTGTCCCTGACAGTATCTCTAGAAATGTTATTAAATTTTTCAATTAAAAAATTAAACATTTAAACCTCTTTCTGGTAAGTGATAAGATAGCATATTAAACGGCCATAATAAGCCTCATTCTACCTAAAAGGCAGCCTTTAGAGATCAGTATCTATAAAAATGAAGAAAAACAAAACAAAACCAAAAAACCCACAAACTCAAAGGCCAGGCACACCTTTTAAACTAATGGATTTTATGTTACTTGGATCATGGGAACCAAACAATGCTCTTGAGTTTTCTAATCTTTACAAATATGCTTATAAAAAGGCCATCATAAATCCTAGTTTAAGAATCTCATACCAGGGAGTTCCCGTCGTGGCTCAGTGGTTAACGAATCCAACTAGGAACCATGAGGTTGCAGGTTCGATCCCTGGCCTTGCACAGTGGGTTAAGGATCCAGTGTTGCCATGAGCTGTGGTGTAGGTTGCAGACACGGCTCAGATCCTGCGTTGCTCTGGCTCTGGCATAGGCCGGCATCTACAGCTCCAGTTGGACCCCCAGCCTGGGAACCTCCACATGCTGTGGGAGCGGCCCAAGAAATGGCAAAAAGACAAAATGACAAAAAAAAAAAAAAAAAAAAAAACCTCACACAAAATATTCAAAAATGATTTTCCTGGACTGAACCAAATCAAAGACCTGGGGGCCTGGATCACATATTTTGGTGTCATTGTAGAAATGGCCTTAACTTGAATAAGCTCAGGTGCTGGCCATCAGCTAACATTCAGGGTCATTACAAGACACATCCCTTTATTTACTGAAAAGACAGAGCCACTTCTTTATAAGAATGCAAAGAAGTTTCTTTAGGTTTCACTTCCAGAAAGTGTTATTCTCCACCACGATTGGCTTTTTATTTGATAGGCACAGTAATTCCTGTAACTGACCACATTACCTTCTGTGTGGCCTGCCAGGTTTTTCAAAACCAATTCATGACCCAAGTGTAACACAACGTTTTGGGGGTATTGACATCATTTGGGGTATTAGTTTCATCCAGAAAGCAAATTTTCTCATTTACTTTCAAAATAGTGTACTCCATACTATTTTTGTTTCAAAAATCCTTTTTGGAATATGGTAGGGTAGAAAATAAAACAATTACATTAATTATTGGAAAAAAATAAGGCTTCTAATATTTCCACCCATACTTGGCTAACGTGCTTCCCCAAAATAGAAAAGGGCCCTATATCATGGAGCAGTCACTTCCCCATAATAAATTGCAAATCACTCGTAGATAATTTGACAAACCAAGGCCTTTTAACTTTTGCCCCTACCATTTAACACAGGAGGGTGGATGACTGTCTTCCAACTTATCACCAGCTGGAGAGACCAGTACAGGATTAGTTATAAAGATTTTGGAGTTCTTTAGAACAAGACCCAGAAAAACAAACTTGCCATCTTAGATCCACCTTTTAGAGATTCAGGTAAACACTAGAGACCCAGGAAAATGTGTTCAATTTCTGAGAGGTCCATAGATATCCCTCAAGTCCATTTGTGAGCCTGAAATTAAGAACTCCTTCCTAGAAAATGGCAAGCTTAGACAATAGCCATTAGACAAAGCCTAGGTCCTGAGAAAACCTGCATGACTTTTATGTAAAAAGTTCAAAGATGGGCAGGGGATGGGGATAGCTCCTGCTCACATTACATAGTAATAAAATATTCATACTGTGATAACCACCTCAAAATACCCTGCTTTGTACATCTTCACTCAACATATCACTCTTACGCAAAGGAGTTAAGTCCTGCCTCAGTCAACCTCCTTACCTGGGTTTATTTTTCCTCAGAGGACCTCCTTCCAATGCTTGTTTGCCTCCACTGACTAGATGTTCCATGAGGGCAGAAACATTGTTTTGCTCAAGGCTTTACTTCTGGTGCATATGAGGCACTCAAATTTTTTTTCTAAGTCTTCTATAGGATTCTCTAAAGCAGAATTTTGTGAACAAAATTTTACTAGAATTGTCATGCTCATTCACACATCATCTATGGCTGCTTTCACACCACAATGCAGAGATGAGGAGTTCCAAAAGTATCCATGTAAGCCCACAAAGTCTCACTTTACAGAAAAAGTTTGCTGACCTCCAATGGCACTCATTTGGCCTTTTTTTCTCAAGTAGATTAGAAGCATCCCAGGCACAGGAGTTAGGTCTTAATACTCCTTCGTATGTAAAACAAAGATGCTTTAAAATAGCTATGGCTACACAAATACAGATTTCCTTCTTCCAACATAAATTATTTCTGCACAATTAAATTCATAGTATTTTCCATCCTCAATGTATTTCTAGGAAGGCCAAAAGCAAAGGTTACCTACCTGTGTTCAATAATTTGAGGGACAGAGAAAAGAGATTCTGATGCTAAGTAGTGGCAAATTTTCACAAAATCATGTAATCTTTAAAATGTTGAATGCAATGTAACTGGAAAGCTCTTACCAGGTATGTTTCAAATGATCTTAAGGTGAACCATTGTTACTGTCTCAATGTCAAAATCATTCTAATAATGTATCATCTCTCTTTATGCCAGAGACATTATGGGTGTTCAACAGTCACTGAATGGTTCACTCTCCTATAAATAATCACTGCACTCATCAATTTATACAAATTTAGAATTACCTGAAAAGGAGTATCAAGATTTATATCCCTTTGCCAATTCTAAAATATGCTCAGCATTTCTCAACCCTTTAAAAAATTAAAGCCTCAAGGAGTTCCCATTGCGGCACAGTGGAAAAGAATCCGACTAGGAACCATGAGGTTGCAGGTTCAATCCCTGGCCTTGCTCAGTGGGTTAAGGATCCAGCATTGCCATGAGCTATGCTGTAGGTCACAGATGCAGCTCGGATCCCATGTTGCTGTGGCTGTGTCATAGGCCTAGTCTGGGAACCTCCATATACCGCAGGTGCGGACCTAAAAAGACACAAGACAAAAAAAAAAATTAAAGCCTTTACCATCATTTTCTTTAAAAAACTCATTTGCATAGGTATCATTGGTTCCAAGGAATCCAAGAATAAATGGATAATTCTAGGCATGATTTCAGCTCACTGTTTACCCCAGGTACAGAGGTAAGCAAACAGGATTTTCTCATGTTATTGGATGAGATGTCTGTCATTTGGAAACACTGTAGTCCATGGACTAAGACACAAATAAGAAAGGATTAGGAATCTCACTGAATTCTCTTTGCTAAATTATTTTGAATAAACAACAACATACACAATGGAGTATATACAATATACACAATCACATAAGAGTTCCCGTCACGGCACAGTGGAAACAATCTGACTAGGAACGATGAGGCTGCAGGTTCTGATCCCTGGCCTCGTCAGTGGGTTAAGGATCTGACATTGCCGTGAGCTGTGGTGTAGGTTGCAGGTGTGGCTCGGATCCTGCTTTGCTGTGGCTGTGGCGTAGGCTGGCAGCTGAAGCTCCAACTGGACTGGTAGCCTGGAAACCTCCGTATGCTGTGGGTACAGCCCTAAAAAGCAAAAAAAAAAAAAAAAAAACCACAATGATATACAATCATTTGAGAAAACTATTGTTTATTTAGAAAAAAGGTTACACTGGTAGAATTCAGTAGATAAAAAAATTTTCTTTTAAAAATGTCACTGTGAAATTTTTCCAGACGAAAGTTCAGCAATACAAAGCTCCTATAGCTGTAGAATTAAAACACAATTAACTCTGGATATCCCCCCCCCATATTTTTCTAACAGTAATTACAAGAAAAATTGGCAAGGGACAAGTGAGTGCTGGTACCGTTTTCTTTTTAAACAGGTTTTAATGTCGTACATGTACTATATAAAATGATTCCTAAACACTGCATAAGACACTGCTCCCATTGTTTTTACTAATATTAAAAAGAGGCCAAATAATAAATTAAAACTGAGTTTTAAAATGAGGTAAATTCAAAATGGTTCAATAATCGTTTATTTTCCATTTCAAACAATAAAAAGCATTTCAGATTGAAAAAAAAACAACCCCCCCAAAAAAACTAAACCCAGGCAATATTTAGTTAACCTGAAGTGAAATTCTGTACATATGTAACCTTATTTGCTTGTTGGAAACTGTATGCAGCACATTGTGCTAAAAATATGGAACAGTTTAACACTTTCAGCCATTTACTGAAAATAAACATGTAGAAACTAAGCAACAAGTTAAATACAGTAATGCACAAAACAATTTTAAGTTTTCGGCATGGAGCAATAAAGCAGATAACTGAATAATTTAAGGAGATGCAAATGGGCCCTCTTCATTCATAATTCTCGGCAATCTACTCAGGAAAATAAATTTCTGGTCACAGCTGAACAATTTCATTCCAATCTCACCTGAAAGAAACAAAGTGATTTTATTGACAGATAAGAAAGGAAGGAAGAAAAGAAGAAAGTGGGGGAGGGGAGAAGGGAAAGGGGATGGATGGAAAGGGGAAGAAGGAACAGTGAAAGGAAGAGGAAGAAAGGGAGGGAGGAGGCAAGAAGGAGAAAAGGGAGGAGGGAAGAAAGAAGGAATTGGAAAGAGGAAGGAAGATTTAAGAAAGAAGGAAAAAAATCAGTGTGTTCTCTCAATAACAAAGGCTTGAATTAAGTCCCTAGATAAGGGTGAAATATTTGCATTTTTCTTATCGCCCACTCTTAGAAACCAATAAAGATAGGCACGCTATGATGACTTAAAGAAAAAAAAAAAAAACACTGAACATTCTGTCTGTGAGAGGGTGAGGTAGGGAGTAGGGGGGAGGGGAGAGAGGGAGAAATTAAATAGAAACATGTAAAACATTCCACAAGGACAAGCAATAGCTTGTCAAAAGTAAATAGAATACACAGCAATGAAAAGGAACCAATTTTACATGATCAACAAAAAAGAGAAAAATGACATCATATTTTTCACAAGGACACGATTTTAATAATGACTTATATTAAGATGCAATGTCTGCTAAATTATAAAAATTGCTTTAAAAATATATTGACTTAATTACACTCATTTCTTTTCCTTTATGTATTGACATTTTTCAAATACTGTATACTGAAATAAATTCAAAACATGATCATTACAACATGTGGCAAATAATTTCATATCTGCCTAACATTGTTCTCAAATTTTAAACTAATGCTCAATGCATTAAACTTTATTGATGAAAATACTACATTCACATATTTCATAAAACCAGAGCTAGAAGGGCCTTAGAAAATAATCACACTTGCATGAAATGCTGACAAATAATTTACATATCGTTTCTATACAGCATTCTGTTCACTCTTGACATTACCAATTATAGATACACTAATGTTGAACTTACAATTTTAATACTTAGAAATCATTGTTCCTGTTCATCACTGATGAATGGATAAACAAAATGTGGTACACACATTCATACAATGGAATCTTATTCAGTTATAAAAAGAAATGAAGTTCGGATACATGCTACATGGATGAACCTTGAAAACATGATGGTAAGTGAAAGAAGCCAGACACAAAAGGCCACGTATTGCATGATTCCATTTTTATGAAATGTCCCAAACAGGCAAATCCATAGAGACAAAAAATACATTAGTCGTTTCCAGGGGCTGGGGGAAAGAGAATTGGGAGTGACTGCTAACAGGCGTGGAGTCTGTTTCCAGGCTGATGGAAATGTTCTGGAATTAGTGGTGATGGTTACAACATTGTGAATATACTAAAAAACACTTCAAAATGGCAAATTTTATGTCATGGATTTTATCTCAATTTTTTAACTGCAAAAAAGTCAATGTTCCAATAAAGAGTATCATGGTATTATCAGTATGGCCATAACTAGAATAAAAAAATGGGTTCAGAATCATGAAGATGTCACAATTACTGGGCAAGGGAAATTTTGATGACGTATTTAAGGGCACACTGAAGGATAAAACTGCTATTGCTGTTAAAACATGTGAAGATGATCTTTCACAGGAACTGAAATTAAAATTTTTACAAGAAGCCAAAATCCTCAAACAATATAATCATCCCAATATCGTCAAACTTATAGTTTGCACACAAATACAGCCTATCTACATAATTAAGGTACTGGTTCCAGGAGGCGTTTTCCTCTCCTTTCTGAGAAAGAAGGATGAACTAAAACAGTGAAATTTTCATTAGATGCTGCTTCTGGATGGCGAATCTCGAGTAAAAATTGTATACACAGGGACCTTGCTGCAAGAAACTGCCTGGAGGTGAAAGTAATGTTCTGAAAATCAGTGACTTTGGAATGTCTCGTCAAGAGGATGGTGGTGTGTATTCATCTTCTGATTTAAAGCAGATTTCCATTAAATGGACAGCACCAGAAGCTCTTAATTATGGGAGATATCGTTCTGAGAGTGACGCATGGAGCTTTGGCATCCTCCTCTGGGAGACTTTCAGCTTAGGGGTCTGTCCATACCCTGGAATGACAAATCAGCAAGCACAAGAGCAAGTGGAAAGAAGATACTGGATGTCAGTCTCTCAGCAGTGTCCAGAATGTATTTATAAAATAATGTTGAAGTCTTGGGATTATAAACTTGAAAACCACCCCAAGTTCAGTGAACTTCAGAAAGAACTGCCATCAAGAAGAAAGTCACACAGTGATGAAACAGTGCCAAACTCAAACTTCAGGACTCTATCTTCCAGCAGAGTAATACTTTCTTCTCATTAACAGTAAGTGTATACCACATTATCCGGAATATTCTTCTAAGGTTATTTTTTATTAAGTATTTTTAAAAAATACGTGCAACTTTAACCACTGTAAATAAGAAACCAGAGGCTCTAAATGCAAGAGATCCCACAGATCTCTTTTCACACTAGGACTGGTGATGTTTCTCAAGCTCAGTTCAGAGTCAGCTGTCATCTAGACACCTCTACTCTTTCGGTAAATAACCGTGTTTGCAGGACACATTCTACTATGGTAAGATAAGATTACATGTGTAAACATCACTTTTTATTGGGAATTATTTGGACATCCTGAGGGTTTTTTCCTTCTTTTTGCCAAAATAGGCCCTGCGTTATGAAGGCTGTCACTTCCCTATGTTCTACCATGACCTCGTTTGTCAGGGCATCAGAAAACTATGCATGAAATGCCCTTACAGAGCACCCTTTCAGAGTTGAGGCAGTTGATTTTAAATGATATTACTTTACAGAGAGCTGTGACAGCAAGAAGCAAGTTCAAAATGTAGATCTGGGTGAAAGAGCAGCTAGACTTGTGACCAATGTAGAGAAGAAAGGCAAACAGAAAATCAGCCTTATTATCTCATACACAAACACAAACACATTTTCTAATTTTATGATCAAATTCACCAAAAAGGTCCTAAGAAATATTTCAATAGATTATAAATTCCTCATAAAAGAGCCCTCTAGATGGCAATAAAATTTATTTAGAGAAACTATGAAATACAGGCCCACTGAAGTAATATATTATCCTTGGTTAATCCTACTACTTGTACATACACACACACCCAAACAGAATGGCACACATGGATGAAGCTGACAGTTAAGAAGTCCACTGAACATTTACAAGGAAGAAAGAAGTTATACTTCTTATATAAGTTATATATAAGAAGTTATATATACCCATCCTAATTTCACTTTACTCCTTCATTTACCCTTATACTGCTGCCTAGGAATTATCATAGCAAACACACTTTCCAAAGTATTCCAAGTGGATAAACTGGATTCTAGCTGAACTGAATCTTAGAACACCCAGGGGTGCCTCTCAGGATAAATGTGTGTGAGGAATAGTCATAGTCAAAGGTAAATGTGGCATGGGAGCCTTTTGGATGTGTTCATGCCCACATCCAGATAAATAACAGTATAACACCTGAGTGAATATTTGGTTTGCCTTAAGTGGAAGAAAGGAAAATAGAAAATCTCTCTCCTGTTCTCTCCAACTGTTTGGTGCCTATGAATATCAGTGCACAGAAATTATACCCAGTACTTCAAAGGACGATAATAAAATAGTTTGAGCCTATCATTTCAGTCTCCACACAAAATTTTTGTACACATTTAATGATTGCTACATACAGACCCAGATAAACCTGCCCTCGAAAAATATGTTGCAGCACACAAAGCAACTTCTTGAACAGTATACTACTTAAACTCTGAAAATAAATTGATCCTTCTTTTGAGAGAAAAAAAAAAAAAAAGCCAATGACGTTTCTCCTCAATCCCAAAAATATATAGTTAATATTTCTGGGAGTTCCCATTGTGGTGTGGTGGAAACAAATCCGACTAGTAACCATGAGGTTGCAGGTTCGATCCCTGTCCTTGCTCAGTGGGTTAAGGATCTGGCATTGCCATGAGCTGTGCTGTAGGTCACAGATATGGCTCAGATCCTGTGTGGCTGTGGCGTAGGCCAGCAGCTGTAGCTCCAATTTGACCCCTAGCCTGAGAACCTCCATATGCTGAGGGTACAGCCCTAAAAAGCAAAAAAAAAAAAAAAAAAAAAAAAAAAAAAAAAAAATTAAAAAAAAAATAAATAATATTTCTGTACATGACTCTCCGTGTAAAGTTAAAAGTATTTAAAACATAGCAAGTAGAAGTTCCCATTGTGGCTCAGTGGTTAACGAATCCGACTAGGAACCATGAGGATGCGGGTTCGATCCCTGGCCTCGCTCAGTGGGTTAAGGATCCGGCATTGCCGTGAGCTGTGCTGTAGGTTGCAGACGTGGCTCGGATCCCGAGTTGCTATGGCTCTGCCGTAGGCCAGTGGCTACAGCTCCAATTAGACCCCTAGCCTGCCTGGGAACCTCCATATGCCACGGGTGCGGCCCAAGAAAAAGACAAAAAAAAAAAAAAAGTAGCAGGTAATAAAGAATGTTTGATTAGATAGATGAAAGGGATGAAGTTACTGCCTTCAACAAGACTGCAATCGAGAGTTCCCATCATGGCTCAGTCGTAACAAACTAGTATCCATGAGGGCCAAGGTTCTATCCCTAGCCTTGCTCAGTGGGTTTAAGATCCGGCATTGCCGTGAGCTGTGGTATAGCCCACAGATGTGGCTCGGATCCTGTGTGGCTATAGCTAAGGCGTAGGCTGGCAGCTGTGGCTCCAATTCAACCCCCAGCCTGGGAACCTCCATATGCCACAAGTGTGGCTCTAAAAAGCAAAACAAGAACAAAAACAAAAACCCCAGAAGATTGCTATCAGAGGGATATGTAACACACTCATAAATACCTAGGAATCAGTGATTAGGACTCTGTAGTCAACTTGACACACATGTGCATAAGCAACAGGAAACTACTGAAAAACAAACTTAACTGAACACTTTCTTCTCCAACACATGTTTGCCAGCATCTAGGACTGTGCCATAACATGGCTTAACACATTCCTAAAATAAGCAATCTTTGAGCACTTAGGAGATCAGTTTCCAAGTATGTACCGAAGGCAAAGGGCTCAGAACAGGAATTACAAAATCAATTGTTTACAGGGATGAGTAAATAAATGGAAACTAATGAAGTGAGCTAAGTGGGAAATTAGTAAACTATAAAAAGACCCACTCTTTACTTAAGGGTAACCAAGGTCAAGATGATTGCTGCCATCAGAAGTCAGGATACAATGTTGCCAGATATTTCAATTCTTCAAAAGAAAATGAATTTTGGATTTTGTTAACTCTTATTTTTTTGTCTTTTTTTTTTTTTTTTTTTTTTTTGCCTTTTCTAGGGCCGCACCCTCAGCATGTGGAGGTTCCCAAGCTAGGGGTCTAATCAGAGCTGTAGCTGCCGGCCTACGCCAGAGCCACAGCAACTTGGGATCTGAGCCACACCTGCAACCTACAGCACAGCTCACAGCAATGCCGGATCCTTAACCCACTGAGCAAGGCCAGGGATCGAACCCGCATCCTCATGGTTCCTAGTCAGATTCATTAACCACTGAGCCACGATGGGAATTCCTCTTCTGATTTTTAAAGACAACCAGTGTTTTTCATTTTAAATACTGTGTGAAACCAAGAACATATGTCTGTAGTTCTCTGGTGGTGCATCAGGTTAAGGATCCAGTATTGTTACTACAGTGGCTTGGGTTGCTGCTGTGATACAGGTTTGATCCCTGGCCTGGGAACTTCTATATGCCACAAATATGGCCAAAAAAAGAAGGTATGTCCAACAAGCCAAATTCTACCTAAGGGCTTAGAATTTGCAACCTTGGATTTAAACAGTAAGAGTCTGGTTACACGCATAAGAGCCTGGAGGTGAGACATGGATCTGTAAAATACATTAGGTTTCACTGGAGTAGAGGATTAGAATAGGAATATAGTATACTACAAATACAGATGGATAAGATAGAGCCAATTGCTAATGTTCTTTGAAATTAAAAATCAGGAATCCAGGATCAAAGTGCAAGAAGACTGAGCTGCTCAAAATCTAAGAGTAAGTCTCAGTTTAGCGCAATGTGTGATTCTCAAAATTTAGCCGAACCTAACATTAATGAATTGAGGACCACGCATATCAAACTAAAATTGAGAAGCTACAGAATGGTTCTAAGTGGAAATTTTTCACAGACAGGAATTTTTAAAGATTAAACTAGGGGGAAAGGTTAAAGGCAAAGCAGCTAGTAGTGTTCAAGAGACTAAATCAAGGAAAGATAAGATGAATTTGGACAAAGACTTTAGCAATAACAAGTAACAGAAGATACAGAGAACAAGCAGAAAGGCTTTTGCAACTAAAAATTATGAGACAGGAAAAGAAGACAGAAGACTTTGGACGGAATTTAATCTGGGTTACATTTAAATATTATATTTTCTTATCTCTAACATGATCATTTTGAAGTTTCTGAAATCAGGGTGATACATACAAATCAATGTCATTTCTCTATCCACCTTTCTCAAAAAAAAACAGTTCTAGCAACCAACAATGAATCTTACAATTAATGACATCTTTGAATCATGGAAATGTAACATGTGTAGTAGCTCTCCTTTCTGTAGAATCTAAAATAAATAAAAAAGGGAGCAGTGAGTAGCAGATTTGAAGTAGCCTGAAGGTAAATGGTGCCAATCAGAAATGATGAGACCTCTAGATGAAAAGGAAGAACAGAAAGATCTGACAACTCTAGAATGTATCCAATAGAAGGAGGCAGCCAGAATAGCCAGAAAAAGGAAAAATCAACCAGTGCCCCACAAAACTTAGTCTACCCAAGAAGAGAGTATAGTACATAGTTGTTAACAAGAAATTGAACAGGATGAACATCGAGCTAAATATATCTTAAAAGGAGATCTGAATAGAGACACTTTGCCTCAAAGACTACCAACCTAATATCTAACACCCCGTCCAGTCTTTTCTGGTCTTTGGACCTGAGAGATTATACAAAGGTAAGGTACAAATCCATGGCCTATGTGAATGAGAATTCAAAGATGTCTGAAGCATAACCTTCACAAACCAAAGAATAATATTTAGGTACTAAGTAAAGATACATGTATAAAACTGCAGGGAAAGTTGTCAGTGATGACTGGCCCATTCCTACTAAAAACAGAAGAGGTACATCCCCCCCTGCCCCTTAATAAGGGGACCAGGTAAAAACAAGTAAAAAGTAAAATGCCAGACTAAAAGGAAGATTATGGTGAAGAATAAAAATGATTAAGAGTTTATAGCTCACAAGGAAAGACAGCTACTTGTTGGGGTGGAGGGATGGCTAGAATTTAAGGATAGGTAATGATATTCCTTTTATAATCTTTCAAAATTTAAAAAATCTATTAAATTCTAAATTTAGTGTCATGACTCTCATCTACCCTACTCTAATACTTAGATAACAAGCACAGAATAACAAAGCAGAAAAAGCACACTATTTGTCCAGAACTTACCTACCTGGCAACCTCCAATCCCTGCTTTGCAGTCAAACAGGGCAAAAATCCATACTCTAAAGCTCATACCCTTATACAAAACAGGCTCTCAGACATTTCTTGCTCTTAAACAACTGCAAACAGCTTGGCTATCTATCTAGTTTCACAAAAGATTAGAAGCAGCAAATAATATAAAGAGGAAGGTAGAGAAAGCAATTGTACTTGATTTCATTAAAAAGTGACAGCTAATACAGAAACAAGAAAATTGGCTATAAAAGTCAACAACTTCAAATATAGCCATCTCAAACCATTAAATGTAGAGAGCAAATAATCCTAAGGCATCACCAAACAATAACTATTTAAATGATGATCTGAGTCTGAAAAAAGACTATGTTAAGGTTCTGAACACTGTCCAGATACAATTTATTTAGGTAGATAAAACACTTTTTAAATCTCTCATAAGGCATAACTACTTTAAAAACAAAGTTGCATGTTTTAAATTGCAGAACTAAAAGCCCAGACCATATTTTTGGCTTTGCAAAACATAGGCAGCAGTAGGAAGAGAGGGACAAAACTTAAAAATCTCTGGATAACAAACATGTCCGCATGAAAAGCCGAAAAAAAAGTGATCAAAGAAAACTAAAGGGCAAGAAGACCTATGTTCTGAGTATTGGCTACGTCAGCTAATCCCTGTCGCCCTCTTCAACTTAACCTCTCAGAGTCTCAGTTTTTTCACCTGTAAAATGCAGATTCATCACCACCCACTACAAGGAGAAACAGGTACTTTAAAAAAAGTAATTAATTATCCAGAGAAGATGGGAATGAATGGTGAAGAGAAAGCCAGATGTTCTTAAACACATCTTGGAGTTTTTTTTTTTTTTTTTAAAAAAAAGCATGGCTAATCAGCAAGCTTAAAATGAAAACAGCCTAAAAATAACCATGAATCTTGTTTCACATCTTTACCCAAAGTCTTGATCATTATATTTAGGTGAAAAATTCTAGTTGTACCTTGCAAAATGGATCTAGTTCCTTCAACATTATTAGATCTCACTTTATATTTCTATCTTTAAATGAAAAGGAGGTGAGAGAACACTCACCTTGATTGAAAGTCTTCATTATCTGTGCTTGTCCGAGGACTTATGAGTAGATGACAAATTAAGGGAAAACAACTTTGGGCGGGGGGGAATAGGGTCTCACTCATCTTGGTATAATCCCTCAGCTTGCAAGCCTAACTGGCTCTTATCAGCCTGGCAGCCTCAAACTCTATCAGCTCTGCTAATCTGCTGCATCATCTCGCCCTGCTATTCCCCTTGCCCCCAGCCCAAGGGACTCTCTGTTCCCTTTCTCATGGTGGCAGAGCCAGAGGGACTCTAAATCCCTTCGTGGCATAAACAAACTGAGTCACCAAAGAAGTTTAAAAAATAATCAAGTCTCCCATTTCCACATTTTGTACATTTGAAAGGGTTAACTAGAAAGACCATTTAAAAAAGTAATAAGCCCTTAAGCATTGAGACCACATACTATAAGGATACAATTCTAAGTAAGACCAATATCAAAGCTTTCCATTACACTGATTAAAAACATCAATAAGATGAAAAGGATATTGTTTCTTCTCTTCCTTTCCTCCTGAACTGTCCCGTTTCTCTTTCTTTTCTATCTTTTCTTTATCATGCCTGGACTCCTATAACGAATGGTGGAATTAGTTGGGGAAGGGAAAACCATATATAAAAATCAGCTCAAAATCCCTTTTCATCACCCACCAGTCATAAATTTTTCTTCAAAGACTTATTTAATATGACACCAAAAGCAACAAAAGAAAAAACTGGACTTCATCAAAAGTAAAAACTTTCATGCATCAAAGAACACTATCAAGAAAGTGAAAAGACAATCCACAGAATAGGAGAAAATATTTGCATATCATATATCTCATAAGGGTCTAGTATCAAGACTAGGATTCTTACAACTAGGCAACAAAAAAGACAAACAATCCGATTAAAAAATGGCCAAATCATCTGAGTAGATTTCTTCAAAGAAGATATACAAATGGCCAACAAGCACACGAAAAGATGCTCAACGTCAGTAGTATTAAGAAAATGGAAAATCAAAACAACAGTGAAATACCACTTCACAGCCATTAGGATGGCTACAATAAAAAATAAATAAATAAAAATAACAAAACGAAAACAGAAAATAACAAGTGCTAGCAAGGATGTAGGAAAATTGGCACCCTCATACATTGCTGGTAGAAATGTAAACTGTGCAGCCACTGTGGAAAACAGTTTGGTGGTTCCTCAAAAAGCTAAACATAGCATTAGCATATAACCCAGATATTCCACTCCTGGGCATATACACAAGAGAATTGAAAACAGGTATTCAAACAAATACTTCGTAGCAGCACACAAATGTTCATAGCAGCACAATTCACAATAGACAAAAGGTGGAAAACAACACAAAAGTCCATCAACTAACAAATGATAAACAAATGTGGTATATTCTTATAATGGAATATTATTCAGCCATGAAAGAAATGAAGTTGATACATATAACACCATGAAGAATCTCACAAACATAACACTAAGTGAAAGAAGTCAAACACAAAAGGCCACATTATTATACAGTTCCATTTACATGAAATAGCCAGTTTTTTATAAGTTCATAGAGACAGAAAGCAGATTTGTAGTTGCCAGGGGCTAAAGGGAAGGGGGAAATGGGGAATGACTGCTTAATGAGTATGTGGTTTCTCTTTGAGGTAATGAAAATGTTCTGGCACTAGACAGAGATGATTGTAAAACACTGTAAATATAGTAAATGTCAATGAATAATACACTTTAAATGGTTAATTTTATGTTATGTAAGTTTTACCTCAATTTTTAAAATGCTTATTTAAAAGGAGTAGCCTTCCATTTTTAAAGCATACAGAATTTTTAAAACTATCACCTAATCAAAACTGCTTTTAAGAACTATGAATATATGGCATATATCTTGAATATATGCCATAATCATGCTTTGTTAACACTTTACACGTTAGTAATGACTTGCTGCTTTATGGCAGATACATGAGATGTATTCTGAGTATCATCCATTAGTATCTAAAAGAATGCACACTATATTTTAAAATCAAATATAAGTGTGAATATGTAAGTTTATTAGGAGAAAATGTTATAAAAACATGTTTAAAAAATCACAATAAAGACTTTTATAACAGTGTAATGATCAGGGAGAATAAATGTAATCTCAGGAATAAAGTGAAACTAAAAGAACTATTGGTGGAGAAAAAGAAAACCCAAAATAGAGGCTGAAACTCAATGAAAAGAAGTAGGGAGGAGTGGACTGGAGCGGAAAGGAATTTCAGAGAGAAACTAATTCTATCCTCCCAGTAATTTGGGACTGAACGGGCTCAAATTACCCAGATAACCTGCTCTTCCCCAATGCCTCTTCTTCCCACCCCCAAATAATTAACAAAAGACTATCTGACTACAAAAAAAACCCCTCAATATTTGCTAAATTTTCTAGCAAGTGTTTTAAGAAAAAGTGTATTGTTCCTTTAGTTTTCCTAATTTACCTTTTTGCCACCGGAGGAGATTTTATCCATTTTTTCAGATTTAAATGAGTCGCCGCTTTTTTCTTTGCCTGAAGATTTTGACTTATTTTTTTCCTTGTCTTTCTCATTTGGATATGGAGACTCACATGGGCTTTCACTTTTGTGTTTTGAAACCCCCACTAAAATTATAAAAGAGAATCATGAACACCTTTTTCCAATTCTCTTTGATGATTGCTTGGAAAGTATTAATAAGTCTACCTACTTGTTCCATTTTCCTCTTTCCGCCTCTTGGTTAAGTCCGGTGGCACTTCTCGGTCATTGTTTGAGTGATCCTAGAATCAAGAATTGTGAACTACATTGATCAAGAGTTTTTGTTTTTGTTTTAAAGTATTACTTTTATAGAAGAAGTGCACAGCTAGCATTGGAGAATTATCTGTAGTGGTTTCACATACTTGGTAAAATGACATGAAAGACAAGCAGAGCTGGTAGAGATTATTAGGTTGGATCCTTACTAGTGTAGAAGATTCAAACACACTTTAGGGTGAAAATACCAGTTAAAACACTACATAACAGATTGCCATGCAACAAACTAGTACTTTCTAAAAGGGCAACAAACACACTACTGTACATTATAATGAGCTTTCCAAACTAGTTTTTAAAAAATTACAAACCCTTTTCCGTTCCTTCCTGTCCTTTTCATCTTTTTTTTCTCTTTCTCTGGATCTTTCCCTCGACTTGTCCAAATCTTTCTTGTCCATTTCTCTCTCCTTACTCTTGGACAGTGGTGGAGGAGTATGATTAATGTAGAGCTGTTAAATTAAGGCAATATTACTAAAGATTATTAGTTTTCCAGTATTGGCATCACTTGCTTGATTGTTTATTAATGAAAGACAATTGGTAGTAGACCCAAAGTCAAAACTGGTCAGCTGTCTGGATTATGAGAGGTAAAATAAAAGAGCATCGCACATATTATGCAAAGACTTCAATTCTTGACCTTATAAAAATTATCATTTAAACTTGATCAGTTCATTCCTGCCTTAACTAAGATTTTTATCAGTAAATTCACAAGCTACAGTTCCTTGTGTAGCTCTATTGTGAAGACTTATAACCACCATTATTACAAGAGTCCATATATGAAAAATAGTGACTGGACTTTCTCTACTGTAAAAAAAAATACAAACCTCTACACGATCATGGAACTTTTAAATAGTTTTACCATCCACTGATAAGCAATCGATGACAGTGAGCAAAAGTATAAAATAAAACCTAGCCATGAATTTACTACTAAGTCTTTTCTGCTTCAGTGTATACCATGGACACCACTATCCTAAATATTTTTATAAATGTAAAGGCTGCATATTTGCTACTTCTAAAAGCATTCCAATTTCTAAAATAATCAAGACTGACTGAAACCTCTCTTAATGGTTCTAAATAGCTCAGAAAGAAAGCCATATAGTCAGTTAAGGATGATGAAACAACTCGAAGACTAAAATAATGAACCCAAGTTTTCTTTTGCCTGTTCTTTCTCCAATGAAAGGTCTACAGGCAATAAAATAGTCAAATATTAAGGATATGCTAATTCTAAATAATTAAGAGGTAAAATTACTTATGCAAGTTGTAAATATGAAAATCCATTATAAAAGAAAATACTAAATAATCAGATACCCAATCTTAAGGCTTTTATAACTGTGCTACAAGCTTATGTTTAAAACATTAAAAGCATCAGGCAGCGGAATACTGAAATATAACTCATTATATAACTACACAATTCTAGATACACCTTAGAAATAAAAAGAATAGTGAGTCAAAAGTCAAATATTTTTGTACAAGAAAATCCTTTGGTATTCAAAGGAATACATGAAAAAAGATGACCATTGGTTTGAAAATTAACACTTATTTTTTAACACCACCAAATATTTTCAATTCAGTTGACTCAGAATTACTGCCATAACAATGCAGAAGTAGATTCTTTAAAATTTCAATGTTTAAAAGTTGATGATCAACTGAAATAGACAAAATGTTTATTAATAACAAAGAGCAAGAGAATGGGAAACAATCATAAAAGTGCTTGTCCAAAAGGTACTCTTGCTGGGTATAATGCCCTAAATGACCCTTTAAGATTATTATGAGATTTATTCACATCTATGCCAATGTTACTTATGAAACTGATGAGACAAAGGAAGTAATATATTTTTTGCAATACTCAAGACTTATCTTAGGGAAGTATTGCTTAATTCTTCCAATAAATTTTAAGTTTGTGACTACAAATAAACATGTACACACACACATACACACACCTCTCCATAAGAATGAAGTTTTTAAGTGTACCTAACTTGAATTCTGTATTACAAGGAATTGGGAAACCAAGACATTTTTAGTTTAGAAATGTACCCAATTCTATTCCTTTTTTCCTACCCTTCAAAGAACAGTTCTGATCAGAATACTCTTCTCCACAGAAACATATAGTCTCCCATTGCCTATGGAATAAAATGCATATTCTTTAGCTTGGGTATTTTAAGCTCCTCACAATCTTTGCACAATTCTATCCTATTATGTAGTAACCCAATCAGTGTACTCCAGGTAGGGGCTACCACTGCTCCCTAACACTCTGCACTTCCCAGCAGTTCTCTTCACCAGAACACTGCTCACTTTTATCTTAATCTCTTAAAAGGCCTACTTAGCTTTCAAAGACAGCTCAAAAGCCATCAACACTTCAACAGTTCCTCAACTCTGCAAATCACTTTCTGGTGAACCCTTGTATTATTTTATATTAACCTTTTTCTGTAGCAGGTATTTCCAATCAATTTCATGTCATTTACTTTTATCCATAACACAGTTTCCAGGATGGCAGGGGAGCTACTGTGCCGTTTCTACTTTTATACATTTCCCAGTGCCTTGTACACATAGTGAGTACTCAATACATGTTTGGCAAATAAAATTAAACTGATCTGCACGTAGCATTGTTGGTTCTTCTTTTTAAAATTTGATTTTGCTCTTGGCATTATTAGATTTTGGGTTTTATTTGCTCTTATTCTTGCCATTGAGATCATTAGACCCAAAAAAACCAATTTGACTGATTTTCAAAATCTATTTAAAAGACCATGGCCACACTGACTTTATTAAGGCTACAATATATAAAGATGGCCTTACATGTAGGCTTGAGTTTGGTTGTAAATCCTTGTTTTAAGATGAGATGATAAACAGAATTAAAAGCTGAATTTTATTTTGAGGTGGTTGCTGCTGCCCTCCTAAATTACCATGAAGCTTGGTTTAAAAGAGCATGCTCTTCACACTTTATCAAATGTAGCTGCTAGGACTGCTAGGTGAAAACACAAGTGACCAAAACTAGAAATATGCCAACCAAAAAGGTGAACTGATAGAAAAGATTTGGATATTGAGCTAGATTTTTCTCCTTTTAATGAATCCCACCTGAATTGCCAAGTTCATATATTACTTTAACCACAGATTGATTATAAAGTGAAAATAGTAACTAAATAAAGAAGAGGATCCCAGGGACAAAGTATAACTAAAAGATAAATAATTTTTTATGTATGAGTGACAAGATAACTTAAAAAAATAGACACATATCTTTCAAATCCTCTAAAAAGTAAAAGCTACCCCCAGAAACAGTGAGTTTATATACAGACCATTAATTTTAGAGATCACTCAAACTCCAGTAAATTTTTTTCTAAGACATTCGTATGCTATTAAACTTTCTGAGACACACAAAAAATCAACATCAACTACTACACAGACCAGTAAACTCTGGATGCTTTACCAAGTCCAAAGGCATGAGTTCATTTCATATATTTACTGAATAACTAGTCATATTGCCAGGTGCCATACTAAGCACTAAGGATCTGAAAAGTGGTATGAGTCACAATTTTTACACATGTATTCACATGCTGTTTTCAAAATTTTCTGATTGAATGTGGAATAAATCTATTGAATTTTAAATGCCCACAAAAATCACCATGTTTCTTTAAGGGAGGTGTGAAGACTGACCTTGAATCACTATAATTTTAAAAATAAGACAAATACACAAAAAGAGTTAATAACCCTTTCAACTACTGTTAAAATGGGCGCTAAGAATGAAGGAACCATAAATTTTTTTCCAAGTTTTTTCCCATTGTGGTAAGAACACTTGAGGAACCTTATTTTAAGTCCAAGTTTTGATACTAACAAGTTTTCAGTCTCTAATTTGTTAAAAAGACACTGCCAACCTGCCCTACCTACACCACAGTGCTGTGTATGTGATAAGTATGAAATAACATATGTTTATCTCATATGTTTTATTTTCAAAAGGCTTTCACAAACGTAAGGAACCATAATCTTCATCAATGATCATAGAAAATCAAGTTAACTATAACGGTAGGTTTCAAACTGCTTCAAAATATGTTTCAGGAAATAAATATTCACAAGGTAACATTGTTAGCCCATGAATTCAAAATAGCCCACACAAGCCATTGATGGTTAAGACTGACATATACAATCCCAAACTGGTTATGAAAACCTACTATACTGGAATACATATTTAATGTAGCCAATGAAAAGTTTTACTTTAAAATAAAGCATTCACAGCACAGCTGATTCTCTTTTGATTAATACAGTATATTCTAAAAACAATGCTACAATTTCAGGACAAAGGCACATTGGCTAATCTAAACTGTTAAAAATTAGTGCTTTACTTGCCCAATATCCACAGACATTTCATTATAAAGCTGTAGTTCTAAAAGCAGTTAGTACTGTCAACTGGCTTTGTTTCAAATTTCATTTTGTACTGGTCCACCAGTAAGAGTCATATTTAGCAGATATAAGAGGAGGCAAAGTAGAAAATCAAAGCGAAATAGTGTACAAATTTTATAATAATAACGACAAAATAACATGAACATTGGACAATTCAACTATAATAATGAAATGAATGAACTCTGTAATAAGATACACAAACTACACATTATTTTTAGTAGCAGAATACTCAAGAAAGTAGAGTAATAGGCAAGAATTAATACTGACATGTAAGCACAACCATCAAGTTGAGCATTCCCCTCCAGGAGAATGATTACTTCACGTTAACCATATTTCTTGATATTATGCTACAACTATCAAAAAGGTAGCTCAGCAGAGGCAATATAAAGACTTCTATGGATTGAGATGGGCTCAGTTTTTAGAACAGTTATGTGAATTCATCATATTAATTTTTTGGCCTTTTGGGTTATCTAAAAAAGTTAGAAAACAGCCTGATAGATTTTTTTGAAAAATTAAATAAGCCTACTCCCCCTAACAAACCAACAACTCCTTCCCCAAACCTTAACCTTATTTCCAGATTTTGAAGCATAAAAGGATAATGCATAACAGCAAGCAAGGAAGATTATAGAAATGTTGCCACATTACACACATTTTATAACAATTTCATTGAAAAGGACCATTGTCATCCACTGTTTCAGTTTGTGATAGGTATTTTTAAAGGTTATTCCACTAGTTTACTAAATTTACTAGGGTGAAGGTATCTACTAAATAAATGAAGTAAAGAATTTTTCTTTGTTTTACTTAGGCATGATGATTTTAAAAGACTCAAACCTTTGCTGAAGACTCCTTGAGTTCGATGAGATTGTCCTGTAGAAAATGAATGGAGATGACAGGTGAGCTGGCATAGTTCTCAGAACCCAGAGGAACTTTGGGAAGTATGGCTGTAACCTGGAAATAAACCAGCTACTTCTTGTGAGGATAAATCTCATGATGTCATTATTATATGAATATCAACAATAAAAAAACAAAAGCAAAACTATGTAATGGAATTGTAATGTTAAAAAAATTATATGTACTCAATGTAACAAAAATTCTCTGATTAGAATTTTAAAAAAAATTAACACTGTATTTAAGCGTTAGGTAATATTAAGAAGCTTAGGAAAGCAAAACATTTTTTCTCCACAAAAAGTTTAAAATAGTGGAGATCACTGTGGAAGAACAACATTGTCATATATTTTCATAGTTTTTTTTAATAGGGAGGCTTCAAATTTACTTTACTTGTGACTCTAACACAAATATACACATATTTTAACCTAGCCAGAAAACTCAGTGGCATTACATAAACAAGATAACAGAAAGTATTCTATAAAAGAGTAATTACTTTTTTGCAAAGTGCCTCTAATGGTGAATCTCATACCTCCCACAAAAAAAAGCACTTAAAAAAAAGAAAGAAAAGGAAATCAATTACAGTATTCCACCACAGTGCTCTTAACGAAGAATTAGTTAACTTACAGGTTTAAAAGTTCAACGTACTGCAAATTCAAAGATTCCATGAAATTAGATGACTTTAGAATTAAAATTAAATATGGAGCAAGGAATGGCTACCCTGAGTCTTCAAGAAGGCTACACCCACGATTTTGTGCTGCAGTTGAATGCCTGGGGTTTCTCTTTGCTGGGTGGTAGGATTGGATGCCACATCTGCTTTTATCGTAACGCAAGGTTCAACTTGTTGGGAACCCAATGGGTATAAACAAACCTCCAAGGGAAGATACAACAGAAGCTGCATGCTCACTGAATATACACAACTACAGGAGAACTGATCACCAAGGAGACTTTAAAATGGAACTCCTTTCAAGACTCCTTCTTAGAAGGCACACATCGGTATGATGCTCATCAAGAAGCATGATGAATTCAGAGGTATCTTGTTTATCCTGTATCATCCAGGAAGTCTTCAGTGCTATATATTCTTCAATATTTATGCTGAAAAATAGGCTTCATTCTGCTGAAAAGATTCATTTGCTTGTAGCTACCATTGCACTCCAAAAAAGACTGCTTAAAGCAGTGAGGCACTTCTGGGTAAAATTTCTCTTGCACTTTGAAATGCTACAAAATTAGTGCTAGGTCCTTGAAGTTGTAATATTTTTATAATAAAAATACTCAATAGGAAAAAATATCAGTCAACCAATATGTAAAAATTTCATTTTCTAAAGCAATATAAAACCTCCAGTGGCTCCAGTGAATACTTGGCACAAGACTTGAAGGAAGTCAGGACACGTATTCCAAACAGGTGAGCCTAACATGGACGCTGCCTTCCTCAGGCTATACTAACCTTTACTGTTGAGGAATGTGATGGAGAAGGGTGGGTATCAATTTTACGACGTTTCTGTTCTGTTGGGACAAAAAGAAATAGTCACGATATGGTATATTTTCACTTTTTCCAAACACTTTTAAAAAATCACCAACTTCTAAGGTTACCAAGTCTTAGCTCTCCCTAGAAAAGTCCCTAGATAACTTGCAAAAACAATAAGACAAAAAGCAACTTTATATTACAACAATCAAAAACAAATACAAAGGAAGACAAACTTGCCCCTTTCAGGCTCTGCAATATCTGATCGGGGAACAGGTGACTTCAAGGACCCAGAAACTGGTGTTTTCTCTCCTCCTTTAACATTTTCCTTTGATTTCATTTCCTTTGCTATATCTCTTTCTCTGGATGGTTCCTTCTCCCTTTCCTTTTCTTGTGTCGACTTTGATTCTACGTTGGGTACAGTGGTCTTGAATTTCTCATCTTTAGCCTTTTCTTCCTTCTTGAATTTTTCTTTCTCTTTGTCAGACTTAGGTGTTCTTTCCTTCGTTTCTCTTGCTTTTTCATCTTTATTTGGTCGTTCTTCCTTCGGTTTTTCTTTACCATCTTTACCAAGTACTCTGGCCTCTGGAGTAGTAGCTGGAGTCTTTTCTTTTTTCTCTTTTTCTTTCTCTTTCCCTTTTTCTTTGTCATTTTCTTTAACAGTTTTGCTGCTTAAGAATAAAAACATCAGATTTTAAGACAAATGGTCATAAAATATATTCAATATATTATAAATCATAAACAGTTTCTTACTGGCTTCAAAATTCCAGAACTAAGAGGAGCCCTTTGAAAACTAAAGGACAACTTTAAGACCAGTAAAAAGGAAGCACTTCCTTATCCAGTAAATAATAACCACATTCACAAAGAGTAGATTATGAAGAGTGATTAGAGTGATATCAGACCTTTTTGTATATGTTCATAACCTTTCGATTACAAAGTAACAACCAAAAACTTTCCCTTAAGCCAACTAAGGGTGTTACTATCAGGAACTGGATTACTTGGCTGGATGGATCACTGGTCTAACTCAGTATAGGCTTTTCTTATATTAATTATCCTTACACAGACTTTCCACAGCAAACACTCAGTACTAAAAAAAATTTTAACTTCACTCCCCTGCATATTCCAACAAAGGAAATAAAGTCAGCCTCAGTATTATAAAAAACATGAGGATGGCAAACACATTATCAAAATAGTGGTATATACAAAATTTCTAAGTCCAAAATAAATGACTTTCATAGTAGTCAACTATCACTCTTTCATTCACGTCTACTGAGGCTAATCACATTAGAAATCAGGATTTTGACATACAGCACAGTGTTCCTACCTGTTAGAGCCACTATTTCCATTGCTTGAATTCCCTTTCGGTGTGGCATTAGAAGCTTTATTAACAGCTTTCACACCACACTGAGATCTCTCCCTTGATTTATCTGAAATAAAGGTAAGGTTTTATTTGACAAGCCCCTAGATATAAATAAACTACAATTTTATAGCAAAATCATTAGAGACAAAAGCAAGAAAAGGCTGATTATGTCTTAAGTTATATACTCCTACTTAGGGAATTAAAAAGGATTACTAATCAAGCATTTTACTTGTCATGTGATACAGAATATTTTAAACACTTTTGAAATAAAATGTATTATTTATAAATTTCTACAAATAAGCATACCAGTCTCCTCAGTACTGCTTTCGTCTGATTTAGATGCACTTCCTATCGATGAAGAAGAAGGCCCACCACCAGGCCCATTTTGTACACTGGCAACTGCATTCCTCGGAGGGGGGTCTTTGTGATGAAACTCATTTTCAGGTATCATGTATGACTTTCTACTTTTCAACTGCCCAGAGTAGCTGAAAGTCGCACAAAGTGTTTAAATATACAAATACAAATCAAAAAGCACAAACATGGGGTTTAAAAGAATAAAATTAGCAAGTTATTCACTCTGCTACTTGGTTTCAGAGAATGAAAAGTATTAATTTTCAGAAAATTCCTGAAGGTCTTTACTAAGAGCCCTAGATCATTTCTTAAAAACGAAAATTTCAATGTATACTAATCCTTCAACTAAAGTGCCTTTTTTTCACTACTGAAGATCTGCTAACTGATGATAAAATTACATTTCCTCCAAATCTAGACATATTATATGACTTTTGTAACTATCATCCAGTATAGACCGGAAGCTGATAATCAGAAGTGACAACTCTCACCAGCCTGTGGGAACATGATCGCATAATCTCCCATAATCTCCTGAAGTAAAGCAGAAGATAAACTTCAACACTGTAAAACATTTTAAAGTCTTCAGAATCCTTCTGTAATCTAGTCTCATAAATCACATTAAAGTATAATTTGTGTTACCCCATAGCCAATGCATATAGATCTGGCCTCTTCTCTTTTTCCTCTTGGCAGATTTTATGCACTCTTCTTTCCAAAGCCTGACCAAGATTCAAAACTTTTGGGTACCAAGGAAGTATTTTTGTTAGCACAATCAAGATATTCCTGATGTGAGTATATTCGCCTGTTTCAAGGCAATGTACCGATGCCTACAACAAACATTTTAAGATCTGTTACTATAAAAGGATAATTATGAAGAGAAAAAAACACCTTTAAGAAATACAATTTTTTTCTTACCTTGGTTAGTTTGTAATGCCATTTATGTACAACATGTCGAAAATTTTCATAATCTAACTGATCAGCTTTATTTCCACCATCAAATCCAGTTGCCCGTAATATAGTAAGAAATCCTGGATAATTCCCACATTCCTACAGGGGGAAAAAAAAAAAGTCTGTCACTTTTAAAGAAAAATTCTGTCCTCCAAAATAGCAAAAGCTGAAACCTAAGTAGACTACATTAATGATTCCATGTGAAAACATGTATATTTGAATGATAGGTAGTTTTCACAGAAATATTCAGCTTACTCGATGGTATTAATTTGGAATGTCAGTTTGAGACAGGATTTTAAAAAAAATAGAGCATTTTAAAAATAACGAATGAATTATGCTTAAATTTTAAACACTGTTTTATAATTGAGCCTTAAACTCAGCTTCCCTTTTAAAACTGAACAACCCAAAGATTACTGGAAGTGGTCATTGTATAGATGGGTAAAATATAAGACTATTTGTTAGTCATACCTTTTCATATGTGGCTCTATCACTGTGCCACCTGGTCACAGTCTCTAACATGCAGCATAGGAATCTCCCATATCGACTAGCTTCATTTTCAGTACAGCTTGCAACTGTGTAAATTATATCAGAGAAAACCTACAGAAAACAATGTGTGAAAAATAAAAACAAATCAAGGTCAAAATTAGTTCAAAATATTAAAAGATTATGCAACAGCAAATCATAATAAACAGGTAAGTTTAGTCAAAGCACATCTTCCCCTTTTATATTCACAATTCCAGAGACCTTTAAAATGTTTGGCTTTTGTGAGGAAATAGTACATTCATAAAGCAACAATAACAAAAAAAAAGCACTTTTATAAAAAAAAAGAAAGCTCATCTACAATGACAGAAGAAAAAACTATCATGATTATTACATTATAACTTCTTTTAAGAAAGACTTAGCCATAAATATTACTGGGGTTAAGGTGATAGTAAGCAGAGGCGAAGATGACAGAAACTAGAAATAGGCAGCTGACAGGCTGTAACATATATGACACTTTTAAACCACAAATGCAGTAATTTATTATTAAGAAAAAAAGCCAGATATAAAAATCTGTGAATGTGGCCATCTTGAAAAGCATCCCTGCTTTTATATATGTGCAAAAGTGTTAAGGGTTTTTCGTTGTTTTTTTGAGGGGGTGAAAGTTAAGAATGGAAAAGAGAGTTCTGCCTATTATGACAAACATATAAACCAGAATGCTGAGTTAACAGATTAACTAGGGGTGCTTATTATGTATCAGGCACTATTCAAAGTGCTTTTATGTGTATTGACTCATGTAATCCTCACAACAATCTTATGAAGCAGATACTATTATCCCATTTTACAGATAGAAAACTGAGGCACAGAGAGGTTAAAAAAAACTTGCCAAAGATCATATAGCTAGAAAGTAGCAGAGTTAGGATTCAAGTTCAGGCACTTGGCTCTCGAGTTCATGCTTTTAACCACACACACAATAATACCTCTATAGACTAAAATCTTTAGCTATCTTTGTGTGAGACTTTGTTTTTAAAGGTTGCAAAAAAAAGAACTTACTCGATCATAGCAAAGAAGTGTGGAAAAATTTGGAGTTTTCTGTTGATGTACCAATTCAACAAAACGAGCACAGTAAACAGCATCAATTGCTGAAAAAATACATCGAGGAAATATACACAGCTGTAGAAATTTTGTGATGGTCTCATTTTTGGTAGATTCTAAAAATAAGGGAAGAATATATTAAGTGGTAAACTTCTTCCTCAAGTGCCTCAAGGTCACTAAACATGACAACATAAACTTTAGTGTAGAGAATGCTATAAAACCAAACTATTTATAGTTTGTAACCAAAAGGTCATGCCTGGGATAAGACTTTCATTTTCACTCTGTGGACATTTTTCTACCTATAATTTCTCCAGAAATATGATTTTATAATGATAAGCTGCCAATATTGTAGTTAAAGTTAATTTTACCAGCAAATTAAATCAGTTCCTTCAGTGAACTTGTGAAGTCAACTCTGCATTAATGAATAGAATGGGATAGTAAACACTGAATTGAAATACAAACACAATACACTTCAACACCTCCAAAGTTACAAAGGTTTGCTTCTGTAATGTAGCAGTAGCAAGAATTTAACAATTTCAGCAACATACTTGCTAAAAGCCAGTTGTCCTTTTCCAGTTTCAGTCTCTGTAGAACTCGCTGTACATGTTCCATCTGTTTCTTTTCTTCTTCAAGAAGTTTGTCCTGAAGGGCAGTACATCGCTCCTTCTCTTTTTTCTTTTTATTTGGAGGCTACAAAGTATAAGTTAGATACTTTTCTAACTACAGGCACATTACTTCCTCTTCTTTTAATTAAAAAATTCAGAGATAGATGCTGGTATTTTATACTAACTAATTCAACAGGGATGTTCAGGAGTCCACACGGATGTGCTTTCACCTCCATTCAACAAATCCAAGACAAAATCAGTCTTTGTACACTATCAAAACATGCTACCTTCTCAACACTGGTACTTTTAGTCTGAGGCATGGAGTCATCTTTGATCCTTCCTTCTCCATTCCAATATTCCAATTGCTTGCTAATCTTTTGCATTCCCACTACTTCCACCATAGCCTATGCTCTCAGTACTTCATAATGAATTACCCAAAAAGCCACCTAGCTGGTCTCCAGCCTAATGCCAGTCTCTTCTTCGTATCCCTCATACCACTGTCACAAATAATCTTTCTAAAGTACCATTTTTTTTACCATTATCACTTCCCTGTTCAAGAATCTAAAATAGCTGTCAATTTTATCAAGCTTTCTTTTCTAACTTTAACCACTCTACATCATCTGACCACATTTTAACCATTCAAATTTATCATTAAGCCCATTGAGTAAAGTAAAAGTGGTCTCTTTAGACTACTTCATACCTTTGGGAAAGCTCTAGAGTGGCCAATTTGCCACCACATTTCCACAATCTACCCAGTTCAAGACTCACCTCTTTAATAAAGCTTTCCCCTAAAGAATTCTCATTCTGCAAACATCTATTGCCCTTGCAATTGGAGTTACATGGATCATTTTAAGTTGCTAACATAGCCTTCAGTAGAAAAGCAAACACAAATATCTTTTGATTGATCATAACCTCCATGCCCTCACCATGCCCTTGCCCTCACCAATTGAGAGCTCACCTCTAATCCCACTCAAAAAATATTGCATAAGAAGATAGGAACCTGAGCTAGCACAATTCCAAAGTATGGCTAATGTTGAGTTAAGACCATGAAGTTACTGTATTTGTGCTACTAGAACAAAAACCTACCATTTCCTGATTGTCATCAATTGCTTTCATCTGGACTTTAAGTTTATTGACTTCCCGTTCATAGCTGGTATGTGGAACTGCAAGGTCATACATTGTCAACGACCAGAATGTAGCATAGAATTGAGGGCTGATGTCATCCCAGACCTTGGAAACATGTAAGGAAACCACTGCTTCATGGACAGGAGCCATCACCATTTCACATGATGTAATGTACTTATGAACTTTATGTTGCTGTTTACTTCCCTTCTCTGATTTTTTAAGTTCATCATACTTTGACTGGAGATAAAAAGTAAAAACACACACATACAACATAATTCATAGCACTGATTTTCATAATGTAAAAACATAGGTTCCCTTTTCAAGAATCAAAAGATGAGCAAACAAAACTGTTGTAGGGATTCTAATTTCTTACCAAGAACATTTCTTTTAAGATGAATCATCCCTGGAAGCTGTTTCAATATAGTCCTGTGTGCTCACTAGGTAAGAGCTTTTCAGAATATTTTTATTGCATCTGACCTGTTGAGTAACTGAAGAGACTATGTGGGGCCCCTGTCCTTTTCCCCCTCTCAAGGATTGAACATGTAGGGTTTCCACCCCCGCTTTTGAGAGGAACTAACTTTTGAGAGGAACTCCTGCTTTTTAAAGGAACCAAGCAGGAGTTCCCATCGTGGCTCAGTGGTTAACGAATCTGACTAGGAACCATGAGGTTACAGGTTTGATCCCTGGCCTTGCTCAGTGGGTTAAGGATCCGGTGCTGCTCTGAGCTTTGGTGTAGGTTGCAGACATGGCTCAGATCCCACGTTGCTGTGGCTCTAGTATAGGCCAGAGGCTATGGCCCTGATTCGACCCCTAGCCTGGGAACCTCCATATGCCGTGAGAGCAGCCCAAGAAATGGCAAAAAGATAAAATAAATAAATAAATAAATAAATAAATAAATAAATAAAAGAACCAAGCAGAGGGTCTTAACACTAGTAAAGAGGCAGAATGGAACTAGTAACAGCCAAGACAGAATGTTTTATCACTGCATGTAGCCCTTATCAGCTGTTACAATTTGTCAATTAAGAAGCTGGATCAGGGAGTTCCCACTGCAGATCACCAGGTTAAGAACCTGACTAGTATCCATGAGAACGTGGGTTTGATCTCTGGCCTTGCTCAGTGGGTTAAGGATCCGGCATTGCCGTGGCTGTGGCTTAGGCTGCAGCTCCGATTTGACCCCTAGCCTGGGAACTCCCATATGCCACTGGAGCAGCCCTAAAAAGCAAAAAAATAATAAAAAGCTGGATCAGGAGTTCCCTGGTGGTCTAGCAGTTAAAGGATTTGGTGTTGACACTGCTGTGTCTCAGGTTCAATCCCTGGCCCAGGAACTTCCACATGCCACAAGCACACCCCCAAAAAATGATGGATCGACACGAAGAAAGGTTATCAGAACATTACCATAAGACCGCTAAGTAGGGTGACCAACTGTCTAGGTTTGCCAGTGATTGAGAGGTTTCTCAGGATGCAAGACTGTAATGCTAAAACTGGAAAATAACCAGGCAAACCAGGACAAACTGGTCACTCTACTGCTAAGCTAAATAAGATTTTCTATAAATGGCTATGGTATACTGGAATTTAAAGCATATGGCAAGTGACTTACTACAGCTTTTTTTTTTTTCCTGATTGGTTTATCCTAATTTGGGGGAAGAGTCAGAGGAAGGCCATAACTAATTGTATGAGAAAAAGAAAATGTTAGTACAATGGGAGGGTCTACGTATTAGTTCACAGAATATATGCCAAATGTAAAAAAGAAAGTAATACAACGTGGAGTGAGTTGTTACTATTGTCTCACATTCTTCAGTCTCTTTAAGATGAAAGAGCTGGAGTTCCCGTCGTGGCGCAGTGGTTAACGAATCCGACTAGGAACCATGAGGTTGCGGGTTCGGTCCCTGCCCTTGCTCAGTGGGTTAACGATCCGGCGTTGCCGTGAGCTGTGGTGTAGGTTGCAGACGCGGCTCGGATCCCAAGTTGCTGTGGCTCTGGCGTAGGCTGGTGGCTACAGCTCCAATTCAACCCCTAGCCTGGGAACCTCCATATGCCGTGGGAGCGGCCCAAGAAATAGCAACAACAACAACAACAACAAAAAGACAAAAGACAAAAAAAAAAAAAAAAAAAAAAAAGATGAAAGAGCTGTCACCCAGAAAACCATCTGGGTTAGGCATCATCCCTGAAGATGAACCTAAAAGGAAATCTAAAACTAGCTTCTTCTATATGTTAGAAAAGCACTTAAATCATTCAGTCTGTGCTAAACATGGAACTCAGAACTAGAAGGTCAGAAGTCAAAGGTTCTGCTTCCACTTCTGCATCATGATAGGCAAAGAGTCTTGGCTCCTTACAGCCCAGCTGCCGTCCCTCCTGATGCCGCCATACCCCAGGCTCAGTGGATTGAAGGTATAACAAGTACTCTTTGTTCCACAGGGTACCCCAAGCAGGCTTTGAGAATCATGTAATTAATTTATGAGTGGGAAAATTTATGTCCTATTATTCCCATGTTAGAGAGCATGCTGATAACTACTGAAGCCACACAGGTGACAAAGCTATAAAGACTATTACTTATGACAGAGACAGAATAGGAGCTGGGATAAGAAAGACTTTTAAATTTTTGAGGGCGGGCCCTACTGACGGCAACTAATATGAATCTATGTATGCAGAGTAACATCTGTTGAACTTCTAACAAAATGTAGAATAAAACAGTGCTCAAATTACCTGCATAAGATAGCTTATTTACCTAATTTGGGCAATATTTAGAATATGAACTGGGAGAAAAGCCGCTCTTTCAAACCAGTGTTGCAAGGTAGGTATCAACAATTAAAAGTGAAAATTAGGTTACAGGAATGAGAGTGTTTGTTACATGATAGCCCTCTCCCCAATCCTTTGGTTCCGAATCTGTGACTTCTATTGCTAGGTACCCCCTAGCTCCTATCTAGTTGGGAAAAAAATAAGCTTGATCAGAAAAGATAGCTATACTTCATGAATATTTCCTTGTCTAAAGTCTGTTTAACCACTCTTTAAGCTCACATCTTCAGTAAAATGGAGAAGTGTAACAGCTCCACATCTTAAGTCACCTAGGAAACTAGACCTATGTGACAGAGCTGATATCCACTGCTACTGCTGTACTTCTAATTGCTGTTCAAAAGTTCCTGTTGGCCTAATAATCTGAGCAGTGTTTGGATGGCTAAATTATTCCCATGAAAGCCTGCCAGTAGTCAATTTATGGAAGGAAACCAGCAGCCCACTAATACTCATACTATCTCATCAAAAGTTTTCACCCAAGAGGCAAAAGCAAAGATCCCTAGGGAAGCTTGGATGCTCAATCCAATGTAACCAAGGTTCCCAAGGAACTCCCTTTCCAGAGGGTGGCATGTGACCTATCTCTGACTTGTTTGTATAGCCACCTCTGTACAGTTCTGTTTTCTTCTTCAACCTGAGAGAGAAATTTGTTTGTTCAGATATTTGTCTCTCTTAAATGACAAAAGACACAATATTTTACACAGGCTACAGAAAAGGTAGCTTGGTATGAATGACCTGGTTGATTTTCTGATCTAGAAATCTTGAGCAACCAGGTGTTCCTGTTTGCTAGGGTTCAACATCACTAATTTGTGTTTACTTCTCAGTATAGCACAGGGCAGGTCAGAATTTCTTAGATGAAGCAATTCTCCCGCCTCAATCCTTGAAGAAATCAGGTCCCCTGCTGTATAGCTGACACTAATCTACTGTGGGGTGGGGCAACAACACAAGACATAACTATACAAAGAGAGCATAACAATTTTTTTTGGATTGAGAGAGTCTAAAGGAGTAGGACCCAATCCTACTCCCTTATTCCCTTTTTCCCTCTAGAGAGTATAGCACAGTATTATAAGTGATAACTGAATCAATTAATATGGTTAGTTGTTAGAGGCAAATGTGAGACTATAGCAGTTGATATATAAATGCTAAAAGCTGATGGCTGATTAAATGGTCAATTAGACTCCAAATTTCTCAGCACCCTTTTCCATACCTCTACAGCACAGCCTTGTATATTCCTACTGGGAATAAAGAAGGGATCCTAGTTTAGGAGAAATGACAAAGATCTTCCCCAAAATATGAAGTAAAAGCCCTGCACAATACAGACTGAAAAATAACAACAGGGCCAGAATCCAAGGCTACAAAAAAAATGAAGAACATGCTGGGGCTCCAGTAAGAGTGGAGAAGTACCACAACTTTCCAAATAGAGGACTGACAATGGCCCTGAGGGAAAAGGAAAAGTAATTCCTATTAGAGGTAAGAGCTTTGGAATTCCTGTTGTGGCACAGCGGAAACAAATCCAACTAGTACCCACGAAGATTTCAGTTCCATCCCTGGCCTTGCTCAGTGGGTCGAAGATCCGGAGTTGCCATGAGCTGTGGTGTAGGTCACAGACGCAGCTCAGATCCTGCATTGCTGTGGCGTACACCAGCAGCTGTAGCTCCAATCCAACCCCTAGCCTGAGAATTTCATACACCACACATGCAGCCCTAAAAAGCAAAAAAAGAGGTAAGAGCTTTGAAAGGACAGAACCCAAGTGGCAGGTAAAGAAGAGAAGGGAGGGCTGTCTCCTCTTTCCCCACATTCTTACTTAAATGTCAGTAGTCATTAATGGGATACTATTGCTTGGGAGGATTTTCAATTTGCTTTTTGTTGTTTGTTTTCAGTTGTATAATTTAGGTGGAGAGAAATAAAACAAGAACCATGAATATACCTTTCCTAGAAGTTACACAACAGAGAGTGCAAGGGTTTCCAAAATGTTTAGGGATCATTAGGTCTGTCAATTTGTCTTTAATTCTTTCAAGGCAGTATGCGTGATAGCAAGTCAACTATCTGACAAGGATACTGTCACTGAGGAAACAGGATTCTCTGTATTCAGAGAAACAGGAGTGTTTCTCAGAATGATGTACTATATTTGCCTACATCAGAATCATCTAGTGCTTCTTAATAAATAAACAAATAAAAATCCCCAGGTATCATTCAAGTTACTAAATTAGAATTTGTAGATATCAGGTTGAGTTTCCAAGATGCTTCAATGGTGATTATTCTCTAATTCCCTGGTGATCTACACTAATGTTTGAGAATTACAGTTCTAGAGGACCCATAAGACATCAACTTGGACAATCGGTGTAGTAACCGTAAAATTATAGAACTAGTAAAACTTGCTTTTTAAAGGGGTATTTTCATTGTCCACTGCTCACAGCTAAGTATTAACACAAGAGTAACTCTAAGAGACATAATCTATATTAATGTCAACTTAAAATGCATTTACAAATAAAAAAGTAACAGGCAATGTGGAATCATCCTTGAATGGCAGCAAAGATACTTATACTTACCGAAATATGGTGTGCATACATTGGTCTAGACAGGAAAAATGCTGCATCATGGGGTGTGTGAAATTCATTACAGAGCACATCAATTGAAGGCACTCGCTTTATATAATCTTCTGTGCTTAGATTAGATGCTAAAAACCCACCAAATTGTACCAGGGTATCATGACACTAAATTTTAAAAATAAGACAAAAAACACATTTTACAGAACCAACATAACATTTTCTAAAATAACTAAGATATGTTATTTTAACAATATTTTGTTTAACCAATAAGAATTCAAATTTTACTACTTGAAAGAACTTTGGAGACAATCTACAAACTTAATCATATAACCATATTACAAAAAAGACCCCCAAGTCCTAAAGAGTTGACTAACCTAAGACTTTAATAGTCAATCAAAGTCTCAAGTTCCAGGCTATTATTGTTGATCACTTTTAGCAGTAGAATATATTTATCTATCACATAGAACAGCTTTATGTACATACAAGCCAATTCTCTGGCCCTTAAAAGATGAAAACTTTGTAAGATATACATGATTTTTTTATTTTTTTGTAATATAGTGAGTGATGGTTAAACACATTTTTTTAGGCTAATCATAGGTTTTGGTGCTTAATATTTAAAATACATTTTAAAATATGCTTTATAAAGTTCTTATCTACCTTGTAATTGAAATTCCAAATTTTCAGAGATCAAAAAATATATGAAAGCAAACAACTTGAAGTTCTCTACTTAACTGAATACCTTCTACATATTCCTACATTCCTATAGCCATTTCTTAAATATCATAATTCATTAATTCCCACAGAAATAGTCCCTATTTCCAGAATGTCTATTTTATATATATGATATAGATGTATACACACATATATATGATGTGCAAAGCAACATTTTTCAGATTATATCACATTCTATATTTTCAATTATCATAATTAAAAAAATCCACAGGGAGTTCCCCAGTATCTCAGTGGGTTAAAGATCTGGCGTTGTCACTGTTGTGCCTTGGGTTCGATCCCTATCCCAGGAACTTCCACACACTGTGGGCGCAGCCAAAAAAAAAAATCCACAGAAACATAAGGTGGCTTTAACTTGCCTGATCATAGAGTTTTCCCACAAGTTTCAAATGTTTCTCTCCACCTTCCTGAAAGATTACCCCATTCCTCTGCTGAGCCATAAGCAAACAGAGAGGAAGAGCAAGATCATGGTCTAATAGTGCATCCTTTAATCTCTGGGAAGATTTTTTAGTGTTTCTTATCTGGCCAAAATAACCACCCTGCAAAAAGAGAAGACATAAATTTACCAGTGTCCCAGTACATAATGCATGCTATCTGATCTGAAAAAAAAAAAAAAGAAAAGAAAACATTCAGATACAATCCTGAAGATAAAAAAAACTCAGACACTCTATATTCCTTACCTCTTTTTCAAATTCATTTTACTGCCACTTACTTTAGTCACTGAATTAAAGATAACTGTCAAGTGTCTTTAAACTTTTATGTATTTTCCATTTTCTACCGTGCAGCCCTTTTTTAGTTAATGTGGAGCAGATTTAACAGAGATTTATGCCAGTTAAGAGTTCTGAGGATCACAGAAGATTTGATATTTATTTCCCTTACAGAGTCTTACTCTCTTTCATACTTTCAGTTTTTTTTAAAGCTTAAATTAGTATATCACAATTTTTTAAAGGGAGGTGGGGGCGATTGTAAGAGGAGGGCATGTATGGCTTTGACATTTAGCTTTATGTACTTATGTGCTGTTTAAATTCTTTATTATGAGCATGCATACATTTTGAATTTTAAGTCAATGAACAAAAGTAGCAACTCTCACCTCAGCTTTTAGTTGCTCTCCACCAGTCATGGCCTCTAGCTGCTCCATTGTCATTTCTTCCGTAATTTCTATTCCTGCCATTTTTTGTACCACTTCTTTCAATATAAGCAGGTCAAAACTATTTAGGAAAAATAAGAAACAGTCTATAGTTGAAATCTCAAACATAAAAGTAAAAATGAATTGTAATTAATATACTCAGAATCTCTAAATTATTTGTATATATAATTATTGGGGAGAAATATCTGAAGTAATTTTTAAGGAAAAACTGCATTCCTAGAACTATACTGAAAAGTATTTGGGGGATGTAATATGTTTAAATTTTAACTTAGAAATAATTTCAAACTTACAGATAGGCTACAAAGATAAAAACAGTATAAAGCACTCTCATATAGCCTTTACCTCTACTTCACCTATTAACATTTTTACTCCTGTTCAATATATCATTTGTTTTCTCTCTCTCCCTATCTTCATACACATACACACACACGATTTTTTGAACTATTTGAGAGTAACTTATCTAGTGAGGAACATCATTTTAGAGGTACCTAAAATTCCTAATGTATTACCTAATAATATAGCTATTCTCTTACATAACCACAGCATAGTTACCAATGTTAGGAAATACTGATACAATGCGTTTTTACTGATCTACAGGTCATACTTCATTTTTATCAGTCAACCCAATGTCTTTCATGGCATTTTTTTCTCCTTCAGTACATGATGGGGTGTGCGTGTGTGTATTTGTTTGTGCCCATGGCATGTGGAAGTTCTTGGGCCATGGATTGAACCCACGCCACTGCAGTGACAATGCCAGATCCTTAACCCACTGCACCACAAGCGAACTCCAATATATTTTTGATGATATAGAATCATCTCTCTAAACAATCACACATACTTGGAAGGAATGAAGGAAAAAGGAAAAAAGGAACACAAGTTTCAAGTTGTGGTATTTGAGCCTGACAGTTTAATGGCCTGCCTTAAGCATATTTATTACTATGCTACCAGTTATGTATTTGAATTATCAATGTTTAGGACTGTCAATGGAAATAAACTTCCAAGATCTTCCTTAATTAGTTAAGTAATAAAGGTAAAGTGAAAACATTCTTTCCTACAAAACAAGTTACAGATGTTTTCCCAAAGGTAAAGCTAAGTATACCCAAAGCACAAGTTAGTGGACAAAGGAACAGTTTTATAAGGTTCTCGTTAAATGTTTACTCTCTCAACTTGCCTTGCTTCCCTAAACATAGTTTTTGAAAACAGGGCCCTCAGGCAAATTAGTATGCAACAAGTGCCAATGAAATAAATGTAATAAAATTCATTGAATAATTAAAAAAAGAAATAATAAAAAAAGATTTTAAAAAAAGTGCCAGTGAAAGATTTTGTTTTTCCTTTAAACTATCTTTTAATTAGATGATCACAAAAACTTTATCACAATACAGAAAACTGAGCTAGAGATGTGAAAATAATGCGATGTTTTCTCAGCCTATACAGACACAGAAGAGTAAAATGTATGGGAATGGCCAATATGAGTATAAACAAGTAATATATGCTAATAGAAGTCTTACATTTTTATTAAAGTACAGTTGATTTACAATGTTGTGCCAATTTCTGCTGTACAGCAAAGTGATCCAGTCATACATAAAATCTTGAACCTAATTATTATTTTTGTAAAGTTTTTCCTAAACCAAAATAATCTGTCAAGAATTACTTGGGTATGGAGTTTCTGTCATGGCCCAGTGGTAACAAACCCGACTAGTATCCATGAGGATGCAGGTTTGATCCCTGGCCCCACTCAGTGGATTAAGGACCTGGCACTGCCATGAGCTATGGTACAGGTCACAGACATAGCTCAGATCTGGTGTTGCTGTGGCTGTGGCACAGGCCAGCAGCTGTAGCTCCGATTCTACCCCTAGCCTGGGAACTTCCATGTACCTCGGATGCGGTCCTAAAAAAGACCAAAAAATATACCAAAAAAACAGAATTACTTGGGTAATACTTGTTTGGAGCATCAGATAGCTTTACAAATTTTTGTCTGCTTTCTTAACAGTAAGTTTTTGAAAACAATTCCAGTTTTTTGATTCTAGTCACTCTATTGCTGATGGAGTTTAATATACATTCTAATTCAAACTCTATATTGGCCCAGAATAAAATAATAAAACTCAGTATTTATAAAGAAAATGCCATTTGCAGCAACATGGATGGAACTAGAGACTCTCATCCTGAGTGAAGTCAGTCAGAAAGAGAAAGGCAAATACCATATGATATCACTTATATCTGGAATCTAATATAAGGCACAAATGAACCTTTCCACAGAAAAGAAAACCATGGACTTGGAGAAAAGACTTGTGGTTGCCAAGGGGTAAGGGAAGGGAGTGGGAGGGACTGGGAGCTTGGGGTTAATAGATGCAGGCTATTGCCTTCGGGATGGATTAGCAATGGGATCCAGCTGTGTAGCACTGGGAACTATGTCTAGTCAATTATGATAGAACCTGATAATGTAAGAAAAAAGAATGTATACATGTATGTGTAACTGGGTCACCATGCTGTACAGTAGAAAATTGACAGAACACTGTAAACCAGTTATAATGTAAAAAAATTAAAATCATTAGATAAAAAAAAATTTTTTTAAAGAAAAAAAGAGGACAATGTCCAAAAGGAAGATTAGCTCTACCTATCACTAAAGTTTAAATTAAAAAAAAAAAAAGGAGTTCCCGTCGTGGTTCAGTGGTTAACAAATCCAACTAGGAACCATGAGGTTGCAGGTTCGATCCCTGGCCTTGATCAGTGGGTTAAGGATCTGGTGTTGTCGTGAGCTGTGGTGTAGGTCGCAAACGCGGCTCGGATCCCACGTTGCTGTGGCCCTGGCGTAGACTGGTGGCTACAGCTCCAATTAGACCCCTAGCCTGAGAACTCCATATGCCACAGGAGCGGCCCTAGAAAAGGCAAAAAGACAAAAAAAAAAAAAAAAATAGTGTGCTTCAAAGATACTACATACTCCCTCAAAACAGACACATTCCTACCAAACGCTCAATTTTACAGCCAATTAATGCCCAGCAGCATAATCAATAGTGCAATATGTTTTGCCATAAAAGGATTTACAATATACTACTATTAACCATTTATTCAAAAGCCTAACAGGTAGTCAAAATGAGCTAGTTTTGGAGTTCCTGTTGAGTCACAGCAGGTTAATTAAGGATCTGACATTATCCCTGCAGCAGCTTGAGTTCGATCCCCAACCTGGTGCAGTGGGTTATGGATTCAGCATTGTCACAGCTGTGGCACAGGTCACAACTGCGGCTCAGATTCAATCCCTGGCCTGGGAACTTCCATATGCCACGCATGTGCCATGCTCCAGCCCCAAAAAAGTTTTTTTAAATGAGTTACATATATGGCCAAATATTACATTTCTTTCTGTTTATATTTTTCTTTCCTTTCTTCTATTTTTAGGGCCACATCCACAGCATATGGAGGTTCCCATGCTACGGGTCCAATCAGAGCTGTAGCTGCCAGCCTACACCACAGCCACAGCAACTTGGGATCTGAGCCGTGGTCCACGAATTACACCACAGCTCACGGCAATGACGGATCCTTAGTACACTGAACGAGGCCAGGGATTGAACCTGATCCTCATGGATGCTACTCAGATTCGTTTTGGCTGAGCCATGACGGGAACTCCCTATATTCTTATTTTCTTTTAATTAAAGAATTACATATAAATGAGCAACTATTGCTCTTAAGACTACACCCAGCAAATAGTTTTTTAAGATAATACCAAGCTCAATATCCCAATTCCACCAGAAGTACTCTAATTATTGAATTTCATTTACATATAATTTGCCCAGAATACCTTTTGCCTGCCTTTAGCTGATTAGCCACATATTGAAGAAGACCAGCAAGATCAATTGGATATTTACGAAAAACTGCACCACAGAAACTAGCCAGACCTATATGAAATAAAAAAAGGGCTTTTTAAAAACAGTTCATAGAATAAAAAGCACAATATTAAGTGTCATTTTTTTCAACTAAATTTCCAAAACAAAATGAGGTGGGAAAAACTGTATTGCTGATGCTACTGAATGGAAATTTATAATAATAGCCACTATTATTGAATATATATAATTATCTCATATAATCTTTGCAATATCTATCTCAGCTTGGTATAAACCTAATGATGAGGAAAATTCAGAACAGATATATCATGTAACTTGCTCATGGTCACAGAGTTGGTATAGAGTAGAACGGTGAATGCCACTAGTTGTGGGGAGGGGGGCAAGAAGACATTGCTAGGCCAAGAAGCAAACAAAAGACCAATTTTAGCCAATAGTTCTTACGTATCACATCATGAATAGGAAAAAAATCCCAGTTAAGACAAGAGGAGAGCCTAGTAAAGTTAAGTGATCTTCAGCCTTTTCAAAAATTATCTGCTGAGCACCTAAAGGATAATGGACAAAACACAGGTCCTGCCCTCAAGGAGTTTACAGTCCAGTGAGGGACACAGAAAAGTAAATTAAAATAACTAAAACAATTAAAGTAAACCTGACTAAAAGCTTCAACAAAAGTACAGAAGAGGGGCACCTTATTCTGACTTTTGGGTGGGAGTGTCACTAGGAAAAGCTTTTCAAAGAAAGTGACCCCTAACCTGAAATCTAATTAATAAGTAGGAAATGTGTGTGAGGAGATGAGTAGGTGTGGAAGAGTATATTGAGTAGAGGGAATAATACATGCTAAAGGGCCATAGAAAGTACAGGAAGTTAGCATTAATTAATGCAACCTAGAATATTAGGGAAGGGCAACAGATGAGGCTAGTATAGTAAGGACCTGATTCCAAAAGAATTTATTTGTATGATTTATTACAGATTGCAGACTTCAAAGGGCAATAGGGAACTACTACAAGATTCCACTATCAAAGACAAAATACATTGAAAGAAAATGGAACTGGTTGCTAGAAATCAAAAGTACAAGGGAAAAAAAAAAACAAGGCTAGGGGTTTTCTGTTAAACAACCAAGTTTTTGTTCTTTTAAGATGACTGGAACCTCAGGATAAAAAGTAGAGAAGAGAGGACAGTTCCCTTAAGATTAATTCCTCTAAAATAATGGAATGGATGGAACCTTCATCTTCCCAGTAATGCTTGCCCAAATTCTATCACAGCCTCTTGAGTTGGAAGATGAATGATTACCATACAAACCTCCTTACTCAGTCAAGGACTTGGACCCTCTATAGAAAAATCTGAGTGGCTAGATATTCTCAAGAAATCTTGACAAACAAGGCTCTTGGCATGGGTAATAAAATACATAGCATGGCGGTTACAACAGAAAGAAATTTCATCTTTGGAAAAATAAAAATACTTACTCTGAAGCCAGCTTGAGATTGTTGTGTCATCGTGTTTCATTCTCTCCTTTTCTGGATTAGCTAAAGCTTCAATGATACAATCTTTCATACATTAAGAAAAAAATTTTAAGTCACTAACATCTCTAAAAAAGACCCCTTTAAAAATTCTACCCCCTCGGAAAAAAGTAAATTGTTAGCTTCAAGTTATTCCAAATTATTGAAAAATACATTCGTTATAGTTCTCTTTTAGCCTCTTTTCCATCTTTCAGCAAGCTAGATAGAATCTATACCAAAGATATTGAGTAAACTTAACACTACAAACACAGACAAACACACAAAAGCTCCTTGACTGACCAACCTTCAGATCAGCCAAGTGAATTAACCTCAAATGGTTACTAAAGAACTTAGAATGAAAATAAAACATTCACTATTAAGATCTATGAAATGTGAAATCTATGTATTACTTCACTTGAAAGGATACAGGCCAAGACATCATAATTCAATGAAGTGAGGTATTTCAATGAATCTACTACAGGTGTTATTAAGTTATCATACTTCTGTATTTGTGACAAAATCTGGAAGACAGCAACAAAGAATAAAAGGTATTAACTAATCAAAAGAACTTCTGTGTTAACTAAATAATGGCTAATCTTTTTATTTTTCAAAAGAATTAATGCTTAAAATTAGTTTCCTTCCATTGTATATTTATATAAAACCTATTCTTTTATCTTTCTTTTCCTTAGAAAATATTATCTTAGGCTATGTTTTCCAATTAGGAGATAATTCCAGGGCATCCAAACTTGAATTTTAGAATTATAGAGGCTAGTCTTACGTTAAATGTGATTTAGAAATCTTTTTCTAAACATTACAGTGTTCCATTTGAATCACAATGAAATGGTGTTCAAATGTTTCTAAAACTAAAATCAACAAATAATGCATCTTTTTATTAATGTTTCTAGAACTCAAAATGTGGTACATAAGAAAGACAATGTTAGTCTGTTTACAATAGTAGCACTGTTACATATCACTAGAAGAGTAGATCAATGTGTATCTATATTAAACATATTGTATACTAGTTTTTTAAGAATAACCATATAATATTTCATTTGCTAAAGGTCTGTTCCCCCTAAAACTACCATACAGTTTCAATTATATCATTCTATCTCCACTCATGCTGATTTAAAGACAACAAAAAGAAAAATCCCTGAAAATAATATTAACCTCAAAACATACATAATCAAACAAAATGGTTGGATTGCTGTGGCTCAACTTCCCAATTTGTCTTCCAGAAGGCTTCACATTTTCCTTGGTTAGACGCCTACAAGGGGAGAAAAAGGTGGCAGGGATCATCTTAAGTAATTTCCCTCTTAATGTTGGTAGCTTTGTTACAGCATGAAAAAAAATATTTCCCAAATATCCAAAATGAATCCATGTAAACAATGACCCTTTATATTTTTATACTTTACTGCAGGTCTTGGGATATTCTGAATAGGCATTATCCAAGAAGGTATAAAATTTTGTATTAATGCTTAACATTTACAATATACACATTTCCATTTTATAGTAATAGTCTAAAAAGCATTAAAACTCTTAATGTACTCTACAAGTACATAAAACTCTTCTTACAGAGAATAACTGGTTTAGATCTAGAAGGGCTCATTATCAGTTTAAGGATTAGGATATCAAATTTGGTGTAATACACTGAAATAGTTCATGACATCTATTTCAATGACCCTAACAGAGTAATAGCTGATGCTGTACTCCTTGATACAGGAAGTTCTTTGCTTTTCATATTCAAAGTAAACAATTCTTGAAAAATTAATTCTACTCCTTTTCTTCCTCTATAATTCTCCCTCTACTCAGTATTCTTTTACTAACATTATGGAAATTTATGTCTATGAAATGCTTATAAATTACTACAAAATAATTATTATACAGGATCTTAAACCCTTCTGATGAAATTACATAATAAATCCAAAAAAATCTTACAAGTATAGGAAGTTTTCTAGAATGAAAACATAATGAAGTAAATAATGAATTCAGTTGATAGTTCAAGGAATGTGACCATTCTGGAAATGACAAACTTGATATAATTATCTTAAGAAATTTCTTATGACAAAACTGATCTATCGGTCAAAATTATTTCATCAAAAAACTGCTTCTCTTCCCACTCTCCATGGCCCAGTTTTGATTTTTCCCATGAAAAAGAGGGACCCCAGAGTTACTGACATGGCTCAGCGGTTAACGAATCTGACTAGCATCCATGAGGATGCAGGTTCCATCCCTGGCCTTGCTCTGTGGGTTAAGGATCTGGCATTGCCGTGAGCTGTGGTGTAGGTTGCAGATGTGGCTCAGATCCTGTGTTGCTGTGGCTGTGGCGCAGGACAGCAATTGCAATTCCAACTCGACCCCTAGCCCAAGAACTTCCATATGCCATGGGTAAAGCCCTAAAAAAAGACCAAAAAAAAAAATTCTGCACACAATCTTCTGTAATAAACATTTTTATTAATTTACTTATTCATTAACTCATATTAATGTCTTCTATGACAGGCAAAGTGCTAAGCACTAGGAATACAAGGAAGAATAACCAGCTCCGGCTCTCAAGCTCGGCACAGCTGGGGAGACAGATTCAAAACCATTTTAAAAATGCTTATACTCTTAAATAAACAGAGCAAATTATAGAACAGTACTTATTATATGCTATCAATAGTATAAAAAGGGAGGGAATAATATATTTGTACTCACTTGCATATACATAAAAATACCTGGAAGGATAAATTAGAAACTAAGCAGTGGCCACTTTTTCTTTCCCTTGGGAGAACTGAGTGAACAAGGCAAGAGACTTTTTATATCTACTGAAATTTACACCATGTGAATGTATAAACTATTCAAAAAATTAGATTATTTTAAATTAGCAATGTATCTAAGCAGTATGATAGTGTTATATGCATATGAGACAGTGGTGGCCCAAATAAAGAAACAATCAAGTGTGTTTGGCAATATGTGCTACGGAATGCTTCACAGAGGTGACACTGCAATCTGCCTTACAACAATGAAGGCACCAGATGGAGAGAGGAAAAAGAGGTGATGGGAAAACTTGTGCAAACAAAAGAAATAAAAAATAGATGTAAAGGAAAAGGAGACCATAGCACATTCAGGGAAACCTAGGTGGGCCCATTTTAGCTACAGGTATAGACTTGGCAGGAAATGAGAATGGAAATAGGGAGAGACAGATCATGGAAGTTCTCTTGTATCATCATGCCATAAAGTCTGATATTTAATCTGCAGGCAATGGTTAGTCACCAAAAGATTTTGAAGAAAAAGAGTAATGCAAGGCACTGTAATACTCGAGATAAAAGGAGTAAGTGGTGGTAGACAGTGGAAGAGACAGATTCAATAATATTAAATAATCCAAATAAAGCTAAAGCACTTAGGTCAGTGCCTGGCCCACACAGTAATGGCTCCATAAATATTAGCTATTATTAAGCTAGAAACTCTACTTAGGGAATTCTTAAGACAGGAACTCTTTTTAGGAAGGACCAGTTCTAATACCATCTCTTTCCATGCTTTCCCCAACTTCCATGGGGTGAAATTGAATTCATTCTCTTCTCTACTATCCTACAGAACTTATGGATACTGTATAACAGCACCCATTAAACTAGATTGTGATGGTGTACACACTTGTTTCCCTGGTAGATTATAACCTGGGACAAGATCATTGGGCAAAGAAAGTAAATCACTGCATACTGTTAAATCTATTTCAACTAGAGAATGTACTACTTCTAATTAGAATAACCATACCACTGCATGGATATAAAAGAAATGACAATAAACAGCCTTGCAATAGAGCAGTGTATTTAGATAAACCGATATCTGAAGTATACAATTCTCATAATTAAATTTCAAACAGTTTGCCAGGAAGTAAAATAATATCACTCTTATGTTTTAATGACATGAAATAAAGCACACAAATGAAAAAAATGGAAATTTTTCAAAAGTTGACTCCCTAAAGAGATAGTTCTGCATGATTTCACTAGATGGTCCAAAAAGAAAAAAAACATTTATTATTATAACTTCAGCAGAAGAAATTCTTAGAACTTTGACACTGAATGTATAATGCAAACTGAGCAAAGGCCACAGAGTAAACTCTCCTTTAAAAAAAAAAAAACCCATAAAGATGCATTAAACAGGATTTTTATTAGATTTTATAGCTACATAAACATGATGGCTACAAAAACTAACTGGTAGTCAAAATGAGCTAAAAATCACAAAAATTGATAGTCACTCTATCTGCAGTATATAATCAGATATACCATTAGCAAATACTCTCGGGCTTCCTCAAAATTGAGGCTCAGACATAAACTGGCCAAAAGAAAGTAAGTTAGATCCAGATATACTTAAGATTAACGAGAAGAAAAATAATTAAAACTTACTTCATGATATATTTGGCTCTGTCTATTGTTTGAGCTTTAACTTTTACTAAAAGTGGGTGACTGTTGTAAGTTTCGTTCTTCCACTGGCCATACAGACGATATCTTTGAAAATGATGAGATGAAGAATTAGAGTTAAACACTTAGAGGTTAATCACTAGAATAGTAGTTAAAAATAGTAAGATATTATGTATTTACCTATGCTGATATGGAAATGTCTTAAACATTCCCCACAGTTCCTCAGACATACAAGCATTGCAGTCCATCAAAGAAAGAGATGGAAGTAATACCTGGTCAGTAATGCTAAGCAAACAGCTAAGGATAACTTCCTAAGAAGAAGGGAGAAAAATTATTTCAGTAAGAGGTCCATATTAATACCCCCCAAATAAATTTATGTAAGCCTCATAAAATTGCCATTCCTTTATTTCATAAGAGACCATATCTATTAATGGTCTACACTACCCTTACAGTATCACTATACTTTTCACAATGGTTATTTGTGTTTCTCCATCCAAGAAAGCAAATGAAGTGAGTGAAGGAAAGGGGTAGCAAGAATGAGGGACCTTTATCCCTTTGCCTTTTTCAACATGGTAATCCTCAAAAACAGAAGGTTGTCAATAAGATACTTTGCATGATACGCCCAAAGCTATATTCAACATGTACAGTATAAAGTAATTACACACATAGGTGATTAAAGCTTCTTCACAATAAAATTTACAGTATGCTGTAACTAGACAAACATTAGACACACTGGATTTTTCTGGTTTCTTACCGTTTTCTCTTTATCTTCCTGCTTGCTTCCATCAGACTGAAACTAAAATTAAAAAAAACTATAAATAAAATGCAAAAAGGTTAAGATTATGCTGCCTCAATTTAGTTTCTAATTTGAAAAAAACATTTAACTTGCATGTGGCTATGATTCAGTTCCTTACTTTTACACACATGTAGATTTTAAATTTAGCCAGTATTACTGATTAGCATTTAAAATTCTCATCTACATTTCTAACCTACGAATAATTTGTGACATTTATGAATCTTAAATGTCAGAATTATAAGCCAATTCTTTTCTCAACCTCATTATCACAAACCAAAGCATCCTAAAATTGAGTATTTACTATAAAATTGTAGCCAGTACAATTTAGCTTTAATGAATTTGCATTTCTCTATTCAGACATTCTAGTTTTCCCCCTACAGAATTAATAATGTCTAACATTAAAGCAACAGCACAAATAAAACCCAAAGAAATCTAAAACTATGTTTTAATTCACCATTACTTAAGCCCTCATTAGGAAATAAGCCCAAAATATTAATAACATTGCTAACAAAAACCAAACCAAAACTCGGGCAAACTGAATTTTTCAAAAAGGCCTCGGTCATTATTTTACCAGTGATTTGCAGGTGAGCTGCTGAAGTACCATATATGACAATGCTGTCTATTCGTTCAAAATGAAATCATGAGTAACATTTGTGTGTGTAGGCAGGTGGAGTGTTGGGGGAGTGTGCAAAGACCAAAAGGGTGGCTAAGCACTGATACTCAAGGACAATCAAGATTTCTGGAAAGGATTTAGCTCAATACCAAGTGTGGGAAACAGAAAAGCTAACATGCAGCTAACAGGCTTCTGATTTCATTGGTAAATAAGGATATTTTGTGCATTATGTTTTCATGCTTGCATAATTTAATGGGTGCTACTACAGGGAAGTCTAACTTCTGTGCAACATTTTCACATAAGACTAACTCTGGGACTGCCATTTTACCTTGATGGGAAAATACATATAATCACATTTTCTTCCATTAGTAGGTTAAAAAAATACAGTTCCCTTCCACAGAAAGGATTAAGTCAACATATATCCCAGTCAGCAAATAAAGAGTCAGGTTATGAAGGATAGCTGCTTTTATTGGGAATGGGGGATGGGGTGAGGATTCTGGTAGCATCCTGGATATGTACTGGGAGATAGAAATAAGGGTAAGTCATAACTAGAAAACTGGGTTTATAGTGTATTATATTGTATTGCAATTAAGCTACTCCTTTCCTGGTATACTATGATTCAAACATACCTAATAAAGCCACACATAGTTTTACCCATAGAAGTAAAACATTTTCTTAGTTACTAAACTATCTTAATTCCCTTACTATATACTTTTATTTGTTTCTCATGTCTATATGTCAATTCTCTAGATTTCACAAGTAGGGAAATTTGAAAAAAGAAAAATACGGAAAAAAGCACAATGAAACTATCTAGAAAAGTACTAAAAACAAAAAAAAAAAAAACAAAAAAAGGTTTTTACCAAAGATGAACAAAAAAATAAATAAGAGAGGTACATGCAGGTAAAAGTAACCTTCCTTGGTAACAAGATATAAAGATGCATTCCACTCCCTTGATGCTTTCTTTTTCTTTTAGTTTAATTTAATTTGCTTTTTATTTGAGAGCACATATAAGACTCTCCATTCCCACAATAGAATACTACAAGTTTTAGTGAATGGCCATGCAGAAATGGGAGAAAGAAAGGAAGGGATAAAAGACATACATTCATTCATTTACTATGTGTCAGGCACTGGGAATTCGGAGTTGAACCAGAGAGAGTTGCTATCTTTGAGGAACTGACAAAGTTGGTTCCTATCTTTGAGGATTTCTTTGAGATCAAGACTACACTTACCAATGTACTGTTAGGAACTGAATTTTTTAAGTCTGAATAAAATTGAGCACCTGCAATCATGTCTAGACATACCATCAGTTATAAATGACCCCAAGCAGGTTCCAGTCTTGCCTTATGAAGACAGAGCAGCTGATGAGGCAACAGTACTGAGCAACCACCTCCTCCCCCGACAAAAAAGGTATGTTCATCAAGAAGGGGCTCTTGGAGAGTTGAGAAATAAAGGCTGGGTAAAGTTGTAGATATAACTAGATAAATTATTTTTTTATTATTCATGTCCTATTTTTTAGCACTTCTAACCCATCAATGTTTCAAATGCTAAAGTATACTTTATGTCAGAAAAGGGAAAAAAAATGAAAAAGGAGTTCCCATCGTGGCTCAGTGGTTAATGAACCTGACTAGTAAACCATGAGGTTGTTGGTTCGATCCCTGGCCTCTCTCAGTGGGTTAAGGATCCAGCATTGCCATGAGCTGTGGTGTAGGTCACAGACACGGCTCAGATCCCACATTGCTGTGGTGTAGGCTGGCAGCTACAGCTCCCATTCAATCCCTACCTAGCCTGGGAACATCCATATGCCGCAGGTACAGCCCTAAAAAGACAAAAAAAGAAAAAAATGGGCATATATCTGGACAAAACTTTCCTTGAAAAAGACACATGCACCCGCATGTTCATTGCAGCACTATTTACAATAGCCAAGACATGGAAACAACCTAAATGTCCATCGACAGATGACTGGATTGAGACAATGTGGTATATATGCACAATGGAATACTACTCAGCCATAAAAAAGAACAAAATCATGCCATTTGCAGCAACATGGATGGAACTAGAGACTCTCATCCTGAGTGAAGTAAGTCAGAAAGACAAATACCATATGATATCACTTATATCTGGAATCTAATATATGACACAAAGGAACGTTTCCACAGAAAAGAATATTATGGACATGGAGAACAGACTTGTGGTTACCAAGAGGGAGAGGGAAGGCGTGGGATGGATTGGGAACTTGGGGTTAACAGATGCAAATTATTGCCTTGGGAATGGATAAGCAATGAGATACTGCTGTATAGCACTGGGAACTATATCTAGTCACTTACGATGGAGCATGATAATGTAAGAAAAAAGAATGTATAAATGTATGTGTAACTGGGGTCACCTTGCTGAACAGCAGAAAATTGACAGAACACCGTAAACCAGCTATAATGGAAAAAATAAAAATCATTATAAAACAAAAAAAAGAAAAAATGAAACATACTTAATATTTGTGATTAGACTGGAATGAAAGCTATAGCTAAGTAGATTACAACATTATTTTTCTTGTTCTTATTAACTATGATTTGTTGAGTACGCATTATATGCTATGTAATAAGCTAAGAACTTCACATTTATGTCTTAAAACTATGAGAAAAATCTTTTTGTTAGAAAGGATCTAAAAAAGACCCATCAAAACTAACTTAGAGAAGTTCCCGTCGTGGCACAGTGGAAAAGAATCCAACTAGGAACCATGTGGCTGCGGGTTCGATCCCTGGCCTTGCTCAGTGGGTTAAGGATCTGGTGTTGCCCTGAGCTGTAGTGTAGGTCACAGACAAGGCTCAGATCTGGCACTGCTGTGGCTCTGGCGTAGGCCGGCAGCAACAACTCCGATTAGACCCCTAGCCTGGGAACCTCCATATGCCGCAGGTGTGGCCCTCAAAAGAGAAAAAGATGACCAAAAAAAAAAACTTAGAAATGGAAAATTATAACCTATATAAGTTAAAAGTTACGGGAACCTGAGTTTGCCAAGAATGAACTGCCTTTTAATTTTTGGTTCAAGTCTTTTCATCTTTCAATAAGAATGTCTTAAAGACTTTATAAAACACTTAGAAATACCCCTTAACTCTGATATATCATTTATGAAAACACAGGAAGAGGTATTAAATGAAAAGTACTACCTTCCACCACATTTCTTTTTTAATCTATACAAACATGTACTAAGATGCAAAAAAAACCCCAAATAATATGGTCACCTACACACAGGATAACCATATGTGCTGGTTTTCTGTTTTTACCCCAGGGTAGATTTTAAATGTTACCTTTCTTTTACACACTTAGAATTTTTTTTCTGAAACTGAACACTGAGAGGAGGTACAGGGGTTAAATCAATTGTTAAAGCATGCATGTGGTCCAAATAAAAATTCTACTTCTTACATAAAAGTGTATTTTTTTACATTACAATTTGTACTACAAAGAGTCTACATATTCCTATTAATTGATTTAATATCTGCCTTTTTTTTTTTGTCTTTTTGCCTTTCCTAGGGCTGCTCCTGGGGCACATGGAGGTTCCCAGGCTAGGGGTCTAATCAGATTTGTAGCCACCGGCCTATGCCAGAGCCACAGCAACATGGGATCCAAGCCTAGTCTGCGACCTACACCACAGCTCACGGCAACACCAGATCCTTAACCCACTAAGCAAGGCCAGGGATTGAACCCGCAACCTCATGGTTCCTAGTCAGATTCGTTAACCACTGCGCCACGACGGGAACTCCAATATCTGCCTATCCTTGTAGGTTTATATACCTCTCAGGTAAAAAGCATAGCTAATGGGAAAAAGTAAGATCCTATTTGTAATTTATTACCTTAACTATGATTCTACACTTTGATTAGAACTGTCACAAGGGATATTCAGTAACAGCTAAAGTGACCTGAGTTCAAATCAATTATTGCAAAGGATAATGCGAATGCAAATATAAACATCCTAACAGTTCTCCCTTGCTTAGGCTCATTAAATAGCAAGGGTGTTATAGATTAAGCTTAATCTCCAACTCTAGAGTTCCTTGTTTGCATTGTATAAAACTTATAATAACAAAAGTACATAGGAGAACTTAACAAATGGTGCCAGTGGTAGTAGCCTCTGTCTCTATTTGGACAATAAGAATTATAATGCAAGGTTCTGTCTAAAGTATTTTTCAAAATTTGTTTCTACTTTAAAAATAGAGACGTACTTACAACTACCCTTGACTAGTTCATCAGTCACAAAACCTCAGCAACAAAACTTTCCTTTGACAACAATTCTTTGATTTATTTGTTACTAATTTATAACAAATTTCCACGGGGGGGGGGGGGGGACATCTACCACTACAACATAAAGAAGCTAAAGGCATTCTATAAATCGAATCTGCTCTTGAGAGAAATGAAGCTGCTACTTTAAAGTGGCCTCTTAGGAGTTCCTGCTGTGGCTCAGTGTGTTAAGAACCCAACTAGTAGTATCCCTGAGGATGCGGGTTTGATCTCTGGCCCTGCTCAGTGAGTTAAAGATCCGGCCTTGCGGTGTAAGCTTCAGATGCAGCTCAGATCCTGCATAGCCGTGGCTGTGGTGTAGGCCAGTGGCTGTGGCTCCAATTCAACCCCTAACCTGAGAACCTCCATACGTCACGGGTGCAGACCTAAAAAGACCAAAAACATAAAATAAAGTGGCATCCTACATTTAAAGACTTTAATCTAATACTTTAAAACAAATCACCAAAAAACTAGTGTAGTGATAACATATATAAGTGATAACATTATGATCTGAAGAATTCATGACAATTAGAGTTAACTCTCTAAAGTTGCATACCTAATTATTAGCATCTAATTAATGTTTAGACATATCTCATTCGATCCTCATTCCAACCCCAGAAGCCAGATAAGGCAGGTATTACCACCCATTTATGGATTATAAAAGTGACCAGTTAAACCAAAACAGACAGACAGACCAATGGAACAGAATAGAGAACCCGGAAATAAACCCTGACACCTATGGTCAATTAATCTTTGACAAGGGAGGCAAGAACATAAAATGGGAAAAAGAAAGCCTATTCAGCAAGCATTGCTGGGAAACCTGGACAGCTGCATGCAAAGCAATGAAACTAGAACACACCCTCACACCATGCACAAAAATAAACTCCAAATGGCTGAAAGACTTAAATATACGACAGGACACCATCAAACTCCTAGAAGAAAACATAGGCAAAACATTCTCTGACATCAACATTATGAATATTTTCTCAGGTCAGTCTCCCAAAGCAATAGAAACTAGAGCAAAAATAAACCCATGGGACCTCATCAAACTGAAAAGCTTTTGCACAGCAAAGGAAACCAAAAAGAAAACAAAAAGACAACTTACAGAATGGGAGAAAATAGTTTCAAATGATGCAACTGACAAGGGCTTAATCTCTAGAATATATAAGCAACTTATACAACTCAACAGCAAAAAAACCAATCAACCAATGGAAAAATGGGCAAAAGACCTGAACAGACATTTCTCCAAAGAAGATATACAAATGGCCAACAAACACATGAAAAAATGCTCAACATCGCTGATTATAAGAGAAATGCAAATCAAAACTACCATGAGATACCACCTCACACCAGTCAGAATGGCCATCATTAATAAATCCACAAATAACAAGTGCTGGAGGGGCTGTGGAGAAAAGGGAACCCTCCTGCACTGTTGGTGGGAATGTAAACTGGTACAGCCACTATGGAGAACAGTTTGGAGATACCTTAGAAATCTATACATAGAACTTCCATATGACCCTGCAATCCCACTCTTGGGCATCTATCCGGACAAAACTCTACTTAAAAGAGACACATGCACCCGCATGTTCATTGCAGCACTATTCACAATAGCCAGGACATGGAAACAATCCAAATGTCCATCAACAGATGATTGGATTCAGAAGAGGTGGTATATATACACAATGGAATACTACTCAGCCATAAAAAAGAATGACATCATGCCATTTGCAGCAACATGGATGGAACTAGAGAATCTCATACTGAGTGAAAAGAGCCAGAAAGACAAAGACAAATACCATATGATATCACTTATAACTGGAATCTAATATCCAGCACAAATGAACATCTCCTCAGAAAAGAAAATCATGGACTTGGAGAAGAGACTTGTGGTTGCCTGATGGGAGGGGGAGGGAGTGGGAGGGATCGGGAGCTTGGGCTTATCAGACACAACTTAGAATAGATTTACAAGGAGATCCTGCTGAATAGCATTGAGAACTATGTCTAGATACTCATGTTGCAACAGAAGAAAGGGTGGGGGAAAAACTGTAATTGTAATGTATACATGTAAGGATAACCTGACCCCCTTGCTGTACAGTGGGAAAATAAAAAAAAAAAAAAAAAGTGACCAGTTAAGGTCACATAACCAGCAAGTAGTTAGCAGCTAATCTTTTTTTCCTTTTTTTTGGGGGGGGGGGGGCTGCCCCATGGCATATGGAGTTTCCAGGCCAGATCTAAGCCACAGTTGCCACCTACACCACAGCTATGGCAACACTCGATCCTTAACCCATTGTGCTGGGCTGGGGATCAAACCTAAGTCCCAGTACTGCAGAGACACAGCCGATCCTAATGCACCACAGTGGGAACTCCACTAGCAGCTCATCTTGAAGAAACTTGTTACCCTAATGATCAACTTTAATCCTTTAATTACTCTGTCTGGGGGGACAGCCTTAAATGAAAACTCTTTGGGCAAGGTAGGCTCCAAAGTCAACACATAAAAATTGCATTTACTTACAATTCCCAAAAAGTCTATGAAGTATAGAGACACATTATCTTTCATTTAAGTCCAACTCAAGACTGTCTTTTTTTCCCATTACAGAAATCACTATAAAATGACCATGAGATGTGAACATGAAATAAAGTGACTGGCTTGCATTTAGGGGCTATGTCACATAAAAGCACCTTTTAAAAACTAGACCAACTGAATGTGGTAAAATACTCTAAGAGACCTGAGAAACTGAACCAAAATGAAAGGGAAAAATGTTTCCAATTTCACCCTTACTCCTAGCCATACACACTGAGTATTTTGATGGAACTAGTCTGGTCACATTCGCATAAACTAAACATAGATATAATTTCACTGTACTTGATTGAACACCACACCTTCATCCAAAGGAAATATTGTGAGCTCTAACCCACAGAACCAGGCTAAATCTTCAATTTTCAAATGAAATAAATGGAGTGAAACAGGATCAGACTCTCCCTCCACTAACAGCTAACAACAAAAACAAAAAATAGTAAACATCAAGCCAAAATTCTAAAGTAGCTGGTTCATAAACTAGAGTTTCAGAATCAATGGTGTAAGGTACATTCTCCCTAACAACCCAAATTTTTATTATAAAAAATTTCAAGTTTACATAAAAGCTGAATGGATAGTATGCTATCCATAAACAACTATACACCTGCCTTGTAGAGTCAACAATTAACATTCTGCCTTTTTTCCTTGACCAAAAAAATTGCAGACATGACACTTCATCTCAAAATAATTCAGTGCGTATCTCCTAAGAATAAGGTCATTCATCCACATTACCACAATTATCATTATCACGTATTCCTAACATCATCTAACATTCAATCTAAGGTATACTCTGACCTTCTGAATCTAAATTTCTCTGAGCTTTATCTGTGAATTAGTTTAGAGCACTTTGCCTTTTTACCAAAGGCCAACATAAAACAGCCATAGAAAGAATAGCCAGACAATTGAATTAAGATAACAGAGTGAAGCATAAACACAGAATTTCTCTCCCAATCCCTAATGCAATAAACAAACTATGTCTTCCTTTTTTTAATGTCCCAAATTTACCAGCAACCAAACAAGAAAAGAGGAAACTATACTATAACTTCAAGGGGATGCACACACACAAACTCACACAAGATACTGTTCTACTGTATGGTATGGTACCTGCCCTTAACCCAATCCCCAGAAGAAGAGCAAGGAAGGTAAATTAACAAAATCCTTTATGTAACATAGTCTAAGGTAAATTAAATAGCCTGAGGAAAAACCCCTGTGAACAGAAGCCCAGGATGACTCTGGCTGCCAGGGTCTGCTGCCTCTCAAAGAAATGTGCTCAGATGGATGAGGGTGTCAAAGCTCAAGGGAGATACTCACTTGGCTAGGCATGCCTAGTAAAGAATAGGTCACACATCTCAGAAGAGAAAGCAGAGGTCCCCTAAATAGAGGCTATACTCAGCCTCACCAAGCTCATTCACTCTCCTACTTTAGATTACAGAAAAGATTGAAAAGAGAACACAATACTCAAACTGTAGCTTGAGGGGAGAAGAACTGGCCATAAATAAGGTGGGAAGGCTATTAGGATTCATTCACACTATACCAGAAAGAAAATGGAACACAGCAGTCTATATTAAGATGCCACGCTGTAGCTACTATGGAACAGAAATAGACCAATAAAAGCATATAAAAGACAATGAACTTAGTCTGGAAAAAGTAGAACACAAAGAACAAACACAAGATTCTCTACACATATCTGCATACTGTCATAGTAAAGAGTATTAAGAATGAAAATAAAACAAGAAATGCTTGGAGATGAGATACATAGAATGAGATGAAAACAGAGACTGCAGAGATAAAATAAAACACCACTGACACAGATAACAATTTAAAAAAGCAAGGAATTTTAAGAACTGCAAAATTTAGAAAACCAATCATTTCTTCAATTTCAGACATACTATATTTGCATAGACAGTGTGGCATGGTGACTTTGAACTTGGCCTCTGAAGTTGTGAGGTGACCTGGATGACCTGGGACAAGTCAAGTCACCCAGTGACCTGGGACAAGTTACTTAACTTATAGCACTAAGAGCTTGGTAAAGATTAAATGAGCTGATGCATGTAAAGTACTACTCAGAATAGGACCTGACACAGAGTAAGAGCTCAATTTTAGTCATCACTATCATAAACAACAATTCACTAACATCAGCTGGATGCAAAAAAAGAAAAAGCAGCAAGGAATTCATCTTTAAGTGTACGGGTGCTATCAAAAACATTTAAGTATGTCAGGTAAACATGTTAAAGCTGTGTTCTGTAATTAAAGAAATTTTTCAAGATAGCAAAATGTGGCCATTCATACAGAAATATTCTGCAGAGCCACCTCCCTCTTTTAAGCCTGAAATAAAGATGAAAATGGTTAGGAGTTCCAGCTGTGACACACCAGGATCGGCAGCATCTTGGAAGTGCTGGAAGGCAGGTTCAATCCCTGACCCAGCACAGTGGGTTAAGGATCCGGCAGCTGCAGCTCAGATATGATCCCTGGCCCAGGAACTCCATATGCCTTGGGCGGCCCAAAAAAAAAAAAAAAAAAATCAAAATTGGTTAATGTACTAGAACAACAATTCTCAAAGTTTGGCCTTTGGATCAGCAGCACCTGGAAACTTGTTAGAAATACAAATTCTCAGGTCCCACCCCAGACCTAATGGATCAGAAACTGAAGATGGAGCCAAACAATCTGTTTTAAGAAGTCTCCTAGGTGATTCTGATTGCATGTGAAGTTTTAGAATCATTGACAGTCCTATACTACATACCTCAAATCTAATACATACACACACACACACACACACACACACACACACACAGAGAGATAAATGATTACAAATAACTACAGACTAGAAGATTATGCTATTAAGTGATATCTGGTATAAGTTTATAAGCTTTATTTATTTATTTGTTTATTTACTTATTTTAGGGCCGCACCTGCAGCATATGGAAGTTCCCGGAGCTAGGGGTTGAATCAGGGCTGCAGCTGCCAACCTACACCACAGCCACAGCAACGCTAGGTCTGAGCATGTCTGTGACCTGCAGCTCATGGCAACGCTGGATCCTTAACCCACTGATCGAGGCCAGGGATCGAACCCACATCCTCATGGATATTAGTCAGGTTCGTTTCCACTGAGCCACAACAGGAATTCCTATAAGCTCTTTTTAAAATACACATAATTTATATATACAAGCAACCTCAAGCTTAAAAATGAGAGATGTGTTAAAGATTTGTTCATTGTAAAACTGTTATTTAGAACTCAGGTCACATTCCTTCCCTCTTTAGAAGCAATGTTATAAATCCTGATTAAATTCCTAGCTATGCAACAAAAGCCTTTTAAACCTATAAACACATAACCAACTATATGTTATGCTGAAATATTTTAGGGTAAGAAAATTCTTAGTCAGATCACTGGGAAGACTGACTTTTCCTACCACCACCTTAGAAATGAGAGAAGACAGATTTCTTCCCACACTGGGATCAAAATAAACATTTTCTGCTTCCCTTCTGCCCTTCTACCTCTGCAAAAATAGAGACTGGAGTCAGGAGCAGGCACCAGGCACAACTGTGATAGAAGAGAGATAAAGGAGGGAGATGGTGGAGTGGAAGAGTAACAGCATTAACACCTGTGTATCTTGATAACAATACTATATCCATATATATATACAGATGTCTATATATGGGACTTCCACAAGTTGAATGTTTGGTCTCCTGCTTACAAGTTTATGATACTTGTAGCCAAAGAAAGAATTTCAGAATAAGAGATTTGAATATTAAAATTTCTGATGAAAAAGAGTAACATTAGTGGGTGAAAGTAAGATGAGAAAGAGGCTGTTTAAATTGTCTCAAAGCATCTCCCCAAAGGATACACATTAACAACAAAGGGAAAAAAAGAATAATTGTACACTGGAGAAAGCCTGCAGCCATCACCTTAATCCAGTGATCAAGATCACCAGTAACGGGACAAGCTGACTTCATTTGCTTTCCAAAATGATGTACTGGGAAAGACCCAATAACCTTTTGTTCTTTGAATAGGCACTAGTTAACAGGACTCATTCCTTTCAGATTACAACAATCAAGATAATCAAACACTGCTATACTTCCTTTTTATGAATATATGCTATACAATAAATGTTATGTATAGTAATGAACTACTTAGCAGATTTCTTTAGCGTATCATTATACAATATAAATTTGTGAGTATTAAAAAATATCTACCAGCAAAGTATTAAAGCCAAATCAAATATTTCAGGTGTCAAGGGATTAATATACAACGGTTGTTAAATTTTCTATGCAGTTACTGTCAAAAACTAAAATTGGATGCAATCACCAAACACTGGAGAAAACTGCATTTGTGCTTGTAACAATTTCTAGGTTCTTTTGGTTACCTTCAACTGAAAAGAAATTATGTGTTCTTTTCAGCTTTAAGACCTTGGTTAGGCAAAGATCTCTTAGAATACAAAGAGCAAACTATACAAGTACTGTTGTATTGGAATTAATCAAAATTCAAAATTTTTGCTTTTCAAAAGACAGTAAACAAAATGACAAGGCAAATCAGACTGAAAATAAAAGACAAATAACTGAATTAAAAATGGGCAAGAGATTTGAATAGACATTCTTGATTAAGATGATTACAAATGGCAAACAAGGGCATGAAAAGATGCTCAACATCACTGATCATCAGGAAAATGCAAATTAAAAGCACAAAAGATAGCACTACACACCCTTTAGAATGACTAAAATTTAAAAGACTGACAACACCAAGTGTTGATGAGGATGTGGAGCAATTGGAAGTCATGTACATTGCTCTCAGGAATGCAAGATGGTACACACATGTTGGAAAAGTTTGACAAAAAGTTAAACATACACTTACCCATATGGCCCAGCAATCCCATTCCTGGGGAAACAAAAACATATGCCCCCCCCAAAAAAAGACTTGTACAAGAATATGCATAGCAGCTTTATTTATAATAGCCCCCAACTAGAAACAACCCAAATGCCTATCAACTGGCAAATGGATAAACACTGTTTTGTCTATACAATGAAATATTACACATCAATAAAGGAACTGCTGACACTTGCAACAACTGAATCTCAAAAGCATTAAGTGGAAGAAACCAGACAGAAAAGAGTATATTCCATACAACTCCATGTATGTGAAGTTCTGAAAAAAGCAAAACAACAGGGACAGAAAGCCTACCAGTGGTTGTCAGGAACCAGCAATGAAGGGAGGGAACTGATGGCAAAGGGGCAAGAGGGAACTTGCTGGGATGATGAAAATATTCCATATCATGATTGTGATGGTAGACACACACTGTATACATTTGTCAAAACTCATCAAATTGTACACTTAAAATGGGTGAGGTTTACTGTATGTAAATTTCAACTCAAAGCCAATTTTAAAAAATAATAACAAGCCAAGACATGGAAGCAACCCAAGTGGCCATCAATAGATGGGTAAAGATGATGTAGTGTATTCACACACACAGAAATATTACTCTGCATAAAAATAATAATGCCATTTGCAGCAACATAGAGTTTATCATATTAAGTCAGACAGAAAAAGACAAGTATTATATGATATCACTTATATGTGGACTCTTCAAAAAGTACAAATGAACTTATTTAAAAAACAAAACAGACTCACAGACATAGAAAACAAACTTATGGTTACCAAAGGGGAAGGGTGGACGGACAAATTGGGAAGATAGGATTAACAGATGCACACTACCATGTATAAAATATATAAACAACAAGGATTTACTACATAACACAAGGGATTATATTCAATATGTTGTAATAAACTGTAATGGAAAAGAATCAAAAATCAAATATAAATACATACATATAACTGAATCATTTTGCTATATACCTGAAAGTAACAATATTATAAATCAACTATACTTCAATAAAAAAATAATAATATTAACATAAACAATTACCCTGGGGTAGTGATAGAAAGGGCATATAAGGAAAACTCTGGGGTGCTAGTACTGTTCCATTTCTTGACCTGAGTGGTGGACACATGAGTGTTTAGTTTGGAAAAAGTCACTGAGCTGTATAATTATGGTTTGTGTACTTTCTGTATTGTTTTCATTAAATAAAAAGTTTAACAAAAAAAAAAAATTAAAGAATGGATCCTCAACAGTCTGAGGTTGAAGGAACTTCATATATATAATGACAGTGATTCAACACTACAGGCAAGAAAATAACTGAGCAGAAGAAAAGCAAGATGAGAGAATGTTGAATTAACCACTGGTTATAAGGGGATTCAAAAAATAATCACTTATCCAAAGCATATTTTCACATCTGGAGGACTGGACTAATAATCTGGCTGGACTTAAGTTTTTACATATAAATGGTTGACACAACTGACTTTCCCCAAACCTTACTCAACATACCTTTTCTTAAATTAAGTTTATTTCTAGAGATACACATAACAAAAATATACTCAGAATATTTTCATTCCATAACTTAGTTTTCTGCTTGGAAGAAAAAAATCTTACTAACCTCCTTCATAAATGACTTGCCTATGCGCACCACTTTTGCAAATAAAATGGGATCATGAGAAAGGTGGGGACCAAGGTAGCAGAACATATTGAAGACGTCTCTCCTCAAATCTTCAAAGCTCTCTGCTTGTTTTGGTGCTCTCTTATTTTGCAAAGCATTAACAGGTGAGCCTTTAGCACCTTTAGGAACGCCAACTCTACAAAAAAAAAAAAAAAGGGAAAGTTTATATGTATACTATACAATACCCCATTTTAAGTTAATAGTCACATGAATTAGTAAGTAAAACTTTTCTTGCTTGTATCTGCTTTCTAGATTTCAATTACGCCAACCAGTATACCAGATAATTTAACTGGTTAAGTTCCTGTTGTGGCGCAGTGGTTAACGAACCCGACTAGGAACCATGAGGTTGCGGGTTTGATCCCTGGCCTTGCTCAGTAGGTTAAGGATCTGGAGTTGCCATGAGCTGTAGTGTAGGTCGCAGACACGGCTCAGATCCTGCGTTGCTATGGCTCTGGCATAGGCCAATGGCTACAGCACTGATTTGACCCCTAGCCTGGGAACCTCCATATGCCATGGGAAGCGGCCCTAGAAAAGGAAAAAAAAAAAAAAAGACAAAAAAAATAATTTAACTGGTTAAAAAAAAAAATCAGAGGTTTGGAAACTGTTTCAAAACCACTAAGAAAAGGAAATCAGAGAAATGCAGATCCCAAGGAACATTTAACATATATCATATGAATTTCTTCTTAGGTAAATTTGGCCAGTATCAGTAATTTGGATATGGGAATGTGGAACAAAGGATGGACCTAAGAGACACTGAAAGATGAAACAGAAAAATGTAGATATAACAACACTGATTCAAATCAATAAACACTTCTCAATCTGGGTTCCACTACCTAGACTAAGGATGAGGTAGGTAGTAGCAGGGAAGGTGAGCAGCAGTAACGAAAGAGGGTGTTACACTAAAAAGGACAGCATGTCCAGAGTTCTCACCTGCTGAGCAAATGTCCCGCTGTGGAGTCACAGGGGTCACTCTTTGAGAAGAAGCCTTCATGGTCCACAGCCCAGGTGGCACTGAAGGCAGCAGCCAGCAGCTATGCACAAGTCACAAGGATGGGGCTTTTTGAGGCAGGCTCTGATCTGTGGGGCTGAAGCCAGAGCTCATGCCAATACTGCTCCTAAGTATTCTGCAAGTAGGCTGAGGGCTACAGGACTGACTGGTCCACACAGTAACTAGGGATGATGAGAGAGGCTGTACTAGCAATTCTCCCAACAGCAGCCTATATGCCAGGAGATATAAGGCAAGCAGAGAGGCAAAGGCCTCACTCAGAGCCACTCAACCTGGGATAGAGGAAAATTACATCGAATAAAACTCTTAGGATTTCTCTGCTCCCCAAGAGATGAAGAAAAGTCAAAAATAAAAGAATGAAGTCTTCACTCTCAATAGAGCAAACTCAACCTAGAAGTCTAACCTATAGTTTTTAGACTACACTGCAGCACACATTCTGCAACACCTAGTCTAGATGATAGAAGACAAATCACTGATTAATAACTGCCACACTGATATGCTCTGTGAATAGTTCTTATCTTGTGATAAAACATACTAAAATATATGCTTAGTTTGAGAAGACAAGATAAATATGCAGATATTTTTTGTAGTCCTAAACTATTTCTACCTCAATTAGTAAAGCATATAGTAACATACCGTCGGTAGAGAGGCTCAATAGTTATATGAATAAGCTTGCAAATAGCAAGGGCTATTAGCTTATGTGAAGCTGCATAGTATGGAGGCATCTGATCCATAATGTTCTGTGCATGCTGCCAATCACCAATCTTTAACAAGGCTTCCAACAATCCAAGCTTTTGGTTGTCAGGTGGCTAAAACAGAACAATCACAGCAAAAATACTCAGAATACAGACACCAACAAATCTTTAATTTTTTTTCATTTAAAAAAATAAGCTAAATAACACAACAATGTATGTCAACAGCTGCCATTCATAGGAAATGCAATAGTATTTTCCTGAAAATATAATCAAGGTTTTTAACTATTGGAAAAAAAAATAAAACAATATAAAAACAGGATCTTTTTCATTTAGCAGACACAACATGACAGTTTATAGACTTGGGATTAAATTAGGTTCTACTTAAGAGTTTTATTGTGCCACAGGGACCTAGAATTCATTCATCTTTGAGAATCCCTTTAGGACTTGAGAGACATTAACATGAAGAGCACAAATATAGTCAATATATTTGTGATTTTATTTAGAACACATTTTGAAATTTATGTAAGAAAAAAACATGACAGCCTCTTTTGGGAAGGCATCAATCAGATCAAAAAGAAAACTACCTTTGCAAATTAGTATTCAAAAAAACCAGGTTTCACCAAAATCAAAATTAAGAAATTATTCTTCCATAAGCTGACTGACCATCACAAGTTAAATTTCATTAATTCTAAATCCAGAAGACAACATTAATTTTATCAGAATAAACTATATACCTTTTCCACTTTCTCCTCTTCTTTTTCCTTTTCTTTCTCTCGCTCATCAATTTTATCAGAAGACAATACAACCATTGTAAGTTTTCTAACAATTTGCTTAGCTTCTACAATTTCTCGTTTGTGTTCATCCATAATGCAACTATCAGCTGGAAGAAGCTAAAAATGGTTCATTAAAATTTCATAAAACAGCTAATATTAACTACTTGCACATAAAAAAAGCAAACACTATCTACTTTCAATTGATAAAACTGTAAGTAAGAAGCCTGGCCTATTCATGACCATAATTTCCCTTTTAAATGGGTCTCTCTCTCCATCATTTTCTCACAACCTGACAGAGTTAATTCAGATATTTTTGCTTACTTTTACTGTTAAACTAAAAAATATCAGTAATAAATCTATCATCATTTTTGTATTTTCAACTTGTCCTGTCAATCTACATTTGCCTAAAAACTCATACCTATGTTTTCAAATTCTTTATCTGACCAATTTTTCACATGCCTTCTCTACTCTAGATCTTGAATGGGTCTCTACACCCAACAAGAAAAATCCAAACTTCTTACCATGTCACTTAACTGCCTTTCACAGTTTAGCCCCAACTGACTTTTCCATCCTCCTTTCCTCTACATTACACCCTAGGCTCCAACCACTCTGAGCTTCCTGGTATTCCCATAAGGTAATTATTATCCTTTTCAATCTCCTGTCTTTATATTCAGTTAACTCTACCTACAGAGTTTCCCACCTTTTAAACCTGGCCAGCTCATCTATGAGGTTCCCAGTTCAACAGTATCTTGATGGAGTTCCTGTTGTGGCTCAGCATTAACAAACTGGACTAGTATCCATGAGGACCCAGGTTCAATCCCTGGCCTCACTCAGTGAGTTAAGGATCCACCATTCCTATGAGCTGTGGTATAGGTTGCAGACACAGCTTGGATGTGGTGTTGCTGTGGCTGTCGCTCCAATTAGACCCCTAGCCTGGGAATTCCCATATGCCACACCTGTGGCCCTAAAAAGACCAAAAAAAAATTAGTATTTTGGAAAGGTCTTCCAGAATACCCCCCAAGACAGATAGTCCTATCTATTCTGAACCCTCACAGCACTTTATAAATACTTCCAATTAAGTACTTATTACATAACATAAAATGTTTTCTCCCTTGCTAGACTATGACTGCTTCCAAGGTAGTGACCAAATTTCATTCAACTCTGCAACCACAACATGTAATGATAGACAAGGAAGTTAGAAAGTGATTTCAGAGGCAGTGAGGATGATGTCAGCTTTGGACAGGTTTAAGTTCATAGATATCCTAATGCACAAACTAATAAAACAGGAATTTCTATGCTACAAACCTAGTATTTTCAAACTGACAGGCTAAACAGTTGCTAAACTAGAGGTCATCAATCACAATGACACATACCCCCCTCTAGATCCTAGATCCAGCAATAAAAGCACAATACTAGTCATTTATTATCCAGTAAAAATACCAGAGAAGTCATTGTTTTAAAGTTCCCCACTCATCCTGAATGAGGATGAATTTAAAAATTAACATTTGGAGGAAAAGAACGAACTATCTAGGTAATCCCATATTTCCCATAAATTGTGTACAATACACAAGTCTAAGTAAAGCCAAACTGATTAGAACTTGGCCTCTCTCTCCATGAGATATGCCTTGATGACAGTTAAGAACTTTAATTTCATAGCCAATCTTGAATTCTGTAACAGTGACAAAAGGTATTTCATTTCCATAATTCCAATGAACTAAATTCATTCACTTTATAAACTAAACAAAGCAATAATGCATTAGGGCTTCAAAAATTAAGACTTGAGAGCCTAGAACGAATCGTGGAGTGCTATATGGCTGTCTACTCCTCTTCCCCACCCCTGGGATGGACAAGCAAATATTCTTAGCAGCCCACTTAACTTACATGTACATAAAGATCATCTAAATCAATAAGATTAAATTGTAGAAGTACTGCTGCAACTCTGTATAAAGATGAAGGAGTCTCTCCATTTGGTTCCTTGAAAAACAAAAGAAAAGTCTTTATTTAGTGCATAAAGTACAACTAAAATCATATCCTTTATCTACCAATAATCAAGAACGATTGGATCGAGTAACTCTATGTGAACAATAAGCTTCACTGCTCTTCCTGATCATGAAGAACAGGCCAAAGATAATTATGTGAACATCCTTTTTCACACTGGAACATCTTCCAAAGAACACAGGGAAAGCAGTTTCAAAAATGGTCACATTTTACAATACATGCAAATATTTGAATAAAATCTGAAACTTGAAAAGAATGAGATTTTATACTGCATAATATTTAGTTTGGGTTTCTGTTTATATGTGTTTTCTTAACTTGCTTTTTCAAGTACTTCGCAGTGGAGATGCAGACAGACAAGACTGACAAATCTGGAAGTGCAGAACCATCTGTGCCTGCTTTATACTTTTCTGCCTATTATTTTTTGGGGTTTTGTGCTAAGCATATCTGCTTGTCAGTTGATTTCCCCCAAAAACAGGTATCTATACTTATTACACATGGATAAATCAACATTTTAAAACAAAGAATAGCCAATTATAGCCCAGGCCTACAGACCCAACAGAGAAACGGAAGATCTTTGAATGCTATTAACAAGACTTTTCCTTAAATTTTAAAATGCATGGTGTCAGATGAATAGAAGAATTAAGGGAGGACAACTGTCAATTGCTAAATGGTAAAATGCAAGTAAAAAGCAAACAATGGCAATACATTATGTTCTGTTTCTATTCAACACTGAAAATAAGATCTTTGTAAGTAAGGCTCCCTCCACAATTATGGTAGGTATTATGCCCATAACATATGAAGCTAATGAAACTAAAAGATATCATATAAAAAAAGGGATTGTTTCACTATAATTTTTAAGACAGGTAACTCTCCAACTTAACAAGAGTCTGATTTTAAATGTTTTTAAATGGTTATTTAGTATCAAAACATTTCCTCATAAAAACAAATGGTGGTTAGGGTTTAAGTGCAAACCCACAAAAGCTCACTACCTGACTTGAATCCACCAGGAATACTCTCATCATTCCCATTATCTCTATTTAAGTGAGTCCCACAAGAAGCCCCCAACTCTCAGAACAAATGTCACCTCCCATACTCTGATCTTCACACTGCTCTGCATAATCCCTGTTTTGTCCTATCTGACCTTTCCACATTCTTGAAAAACTTCCATGGAATCCTCTGGAATTTATGATCCATCCTCAGCAAAACCCTAAACCTCTCTTCTAAATGTTCCTTTCACCTTCATGCTTGAACAGAGCCTAGCACTCACTAGGGACACCACTCCCACTATAACCCAGTCAAGTGGTGGCTATTTTCCCCAGACCACTAGTTGTTTTCAGACTATTCTTTCCACTGTGGTCAAAGAACATCCTTTGTATGATTTCAACATTATGAATGTATTATGACTTGTTTTGTCCTCTAATATTAGGTCTATCTTGGAGAATGTTCCATGTACACTTTTTAGAAGAGTATATAACCTATCATTGTTGGGTAGAATGTTCCATATATACCTGTTAAGTCTAATTGGTTTACAGTGTTGTTCAAGTCCTCTATTTCCTCACAGATCTTTTGTCTAGTTGTTCTATCCATTAATGAGAGCAGGGTATGGAAATATCATCCAACAGTTATTGTAGAACTATTTCTCCCTTCGATTCTGTTAATGTTGCTTCATGTATTGTGAGGCTCCATTTGGTATATGTTTATAACTGTTGTATGTTCTTGATAGGTCAATCATTTAATATAAATATATAATATCTTCTGTTACCTGTTATTAAAAATTTTTGTCTTATATTCCATATAGCCACCCCAGCTCTCTTCTGGATACTATTTGCATGGGGTCTCTATTTCCATACTTTTGCTTTCAACATATTTGTATCTTTGGATCTTTAAGTTTCTTACAGATTAATATACAGTTGGATCATGCTTTTTTTACGCATTCTGCCAAACTCTTTTAACTACAAAGTTTAACCCATTTACATTTAAATTACTGATAAGGAAGGACTTGTGCCATTTTGTTATTTATTTTCTAAATGTCTTATTTTTTTGTTTTCTTATTTCCTCCATTACTGCCTTTGATGTTTGATTTTTTTTTTTGGTAGGGTACCATTTTGATTCCCTTCTCCTTTCCTTTTCTATTTATGTTTTAGGTATTTTCTTAGTGGTTACCTTGAGTGTTACAATTAATGTTTTAAACATATACTAACCTACTCTGAATTAATACCAACTTAGCTTCAATATTATACACCTGCACCTATAAATATTAAACTCTGCACCTATAAACCTCTACCCTTCCACTTTTATATTGTTACACATTGTATGCCAATTAGATTTATCGTTATTTTATTCCTTTGTCTTTTATTTTTAAATTAAAGTTTATTTACAATGTTTCTTCAATTCCTGTTGTACAGCAAAGTGACCCAATCACACACAGTTCCCTGTGCTGTCTTTTAAATCTTATCGGAAAAAAAGGGGAGCTACAAGCCAAAACATAGAGTGATACTGGCTTTTATATTTACTCATGTATCTACCTTTATGCACAGTGTTTTTTATTTCTTCATTTGGCTTCGTTACTGTCTAGTGTCCTTTCGTCTCAGCCCAAAGGACTACTTTTAGCATTTCCTGTAGGGCAAGTCTACTAGCCACAAACTCCCTCAGCCCTTGTTTATCTTGGAATGTCATAATCTCTCATCTTTGAGGGATATATTTCCTAGATATAGAATTCTCGATCAACAGTTTCATTTAATCAGCACTTTATATATGCCATCCCACTGCCTTCTGAAGAGAAATCAGCTGTCAATCATATTGAGGATCTCTTGTATGCAATAGGTCACACATCTGTTTTGCTGTTTTCAAGATTCTCTTGTCTTTTCACAATGTGACTATAACGTGTCTCAGTCGATCTAAGTTTATCCTGCTTGATGTTCAAGTAGTTTCTCAGATGTGTAGATTCATATCTTTCATCAAATTTGGGACATTCTTGACCATTATTTTTTCAAATATGCTTTCTACCCTTTTCTCTCTCCTCTGCCTCTGGGGTTCGACAATGTACATATTGGTACACCTGATGGTTTCCTGTGGTCCTTTAGGCTCTGTTCTTTTCTGCTTCTGCTCCTCAAACTGAATATCCTCAACTGACTTATCAAGTTGTCTAATTGTTTATTCAGCCCTCTCAGATGTGCTGAGGTACCTATCCAATGAATTTTTCATTTCAATTATGATACTTTTTGACTCCAGATTCTGTTTGGTTCCCTTTCTTATAATTTCTACTTTTTAACTCATATTCTCTGTCTAGTGAGACAGTGTTTTCCTGGTTTTCTTTAGTTCTTTTCCCATGGCTTCCTACATATCATAAGTATATTCGAGACTGTTGGTTTAAATTATTTATCTGAGGATTCTGTTAGGAGAATGCAGGAGATTCGGCAACCCCTTTCTGGACATATCCTCTCCCCTCTTCACCCACTCCTACTGAAAGATGCTCATCCAAATAAATATTTAATCTTTAGGGATGGTCCTTATTCAGATTTGAGTATTTCAGTGTCTCAACATGCTGATTTGGTGGTTGGAGCAGCCACTTTTCTGAAGGTCTCTTAAACCAGACTCTACTCTGACTTCACAAAGTAGCCTCTCAGACTAAAAGACCCATCCCACCTCTGGTACCTGAATTTATCACCCTATTTTACAGTTTTTCTTAACTCCAGAATAGTAGTAGTATTTGGGATATATTTTTCCAAAAACTATTTTTAAATTGAATGCAGCTTCTAAAACTTATAATCTAGTGAAGACTGATACTATAATAAGCTTTGTATTTTCACAGAGTTTGGGAGATGTGTGTGTCAGTTATTTTAAATCTAGACCATATCTAACTATCATCTATCTGTCTATTGGCAGAGGTGCATACCCCCTAAACAATACATGGATTTATTTATTAAAAAATAAATTTTTTATCTGGTAATTCCATTCCCTGGGCTTCCTCAAGGATAGTTTCTATTAATTTCTTTTTTTTTGCTTTTTAGGGCCATACCTGAGGCATACGGAAGTTCTGAGGCTAGGGGTCAGGTCAGACCTACAGCTGCCGGCCTACGCCACAGCCACAGCAACGTGGGATCTGAGCCACATCTGTGGCCTACACCATAGCTCATCATAATACCAGACCCTTAACCAACTGAGCAAGGCCAGGGATCAAACCCACATCCTCACGGATCCCAGCTGGATTCATTAACTGCTGAGCCACAAAGGGAACTCCTCCTTTTTCTTATGAATGAGCCTTACTTTGTTTCTTTGCATAACACATTATTTCTTATAGAAAACTGAACATTGTGTATATTGTCTGGCAATTAGACAATATTGAAAGTCAGATTCTGCCCCCCTCTGAGATTTGTTGATGCTGCTTATTGTGGTTTTACTGTTGTACTCTTTTTTAGTGACTTCTCTAAACTCATTTTTTTGGGGGGGCTGCACCCACAGCATGTGGAAGTTCCTAGGCCAGGGATCGAACTTGAGTCACCACAGCAACTCAAGCCACTGCAATGACAACACCGGATCCTTAACATTTTTTTAGTTTATATTAACTAAAAAACCTCATTTTTAAAGTTTATATTATTGTTGTGTGTGGCCACTGAAATCCGTGTTCTTTTAGCTTAGTAGTCAGCTAGTGTTCTGAACTTCTTAAAGGCCTGAAGAGAAAATGGAAGAAGCAAAAAAAAAATACTCTTCCTGTCTTTGCGCAATGTGCTTGGCTTTTTTTTTTTTTTCTGATTCTGTGATACATGCAGGAACTTTTTTAAAGTCCCTATTCCCCTATGTATCTACTTATCCAACTTGTTCCTTCCTAGGCTTTCAGCTCTCTTTATTGCTTGCCCAACTGTCATCTCTTACCCCAGGCTGCTAAAGCCAACACAAAAAAATTTTAGGATAGTCTTTAACTCAACTTTCTCACATTCCAAATCTACTCCATCAGCAAATACTATTGGCTCTACCTTCAAAATATATTCAGAATCTCATCAACTCCCACTACTACCATAACCATAGATTCTTTGAAAACCTAAGTCAAAACATGCATGCCCACACACTCTTTGTCTCTTCTCACACACACACATCGCTCATGTCACCATTAGATGTGGCTATTAAAGAAGCTCCTTACTCTGATGGTTAGTAATGGGGAAAAAACTGAGCATTTGTTTGCCTTTCCAATAGGAACTGTACTTCAAGGTACCCAAAAAAACTCAAGTTGATAAGGGACAACTGATGGCTCATAAATGTTAAGGCATGCTATAATTAGTGAATCGACAATTTGGAATCCTGAAAGAAATAACTGACTCAAGAAAGGATCATCATGTATTCTAAACCACTTAATGTAAAGTTAATAAAAAAAAAAAAAAACGGATATTCACAAGGTGCCAAAATATCAACCTGCAGATAACTTGCTATTGACAAGGCAAGAAATGCCATTGTGTAATGGAGGAATTACCAAAACATTAGAAGTTACACAGATATTAGATGTTATGCAATATGAAACATATAACCTATAAAGTATTTTTGCTGTTCAATATTTTGCCTGAATATAGTCAAGCCTTTAGCCCTAACTCCAAGCAAACAAGAAAGACAGAGGACAAAGAATAAATTCAACCAACCAAAAAATAAAAAAAGGAATTAGATAAATCCAAAAGGTGAAGTCTTCTATGGGAATGGTCTCTTCAACAAGTCAATGCTATTAAAGGAAGGGGTGGGGGACATTATTATAAATTAAAAGAGTCTGAAAAAGCCTAACAATCGAATAAACATGTAGTCTTTGGCCAGATCATCATTTGAACAAACCAGTTCAAAACCTTTGGGAGATAATTTGGAAAATTTGAATATGGTCTGAGATATGATAGCAATCTAGTTAGATTTGAAATTAGTATCATGGTTGTATAGAGAAATGTCCTGGAGTTCCCGCTGTGGCACTGTGGGTTAAGAATCCAACCGCAATGGCTCTGGTCACTTTGGAGGCACTGGTTCCATCCCTGGCCCGGCATAGAGGATTAAAGGATCCAGCCCTGCCACAGCTGTGGTATAGGTCACAGCTGCGCCTTGGATTCAATCCCTGACTCAGGAACTTCCACATGCTGCATATGTGGCCATTAAAAAAAAAAAAGAGACAAAAATGTCCTTACTTTTAAAAATACAGGGTGTTCCTATTGTGGTGCAGTGGAAACAAATCTGACTAGTATCCATGAAGATGGGGGTTCAATTCAGTGGGTCAGGGATCCAGCATTGCCATGAGCTGTGGTGTAGGTCACAGACACGGCATGGATCCCATGTTGCTGTGGCTGTGGCAGTGGCATAGGCCGGCAGCTGTAGCTCCGATTTGACCCTTAGCCTGGGAACTTCCATATGCCACAGGTATGACCCTAAAAATCAAAAAAAAAGAAAAAAAAAAAAAAGAAAAAAACTAATGTATTTACTAGTAACCATTCATGATATCTGTAATATAAATTAGTATTTCCAAAGAAAACAAAAAAGCATACTAACGTGTTAATAAACATACTTCTAGGTGATGGGGTTACAGGTATTCACACTATTCACTGTTTCCTATGTTTAAAAATGTTCATAAAAAAATGAAAAAGTACCAGAGAAACAAAATGAAAAAATTAAGTCAGATCACATCACTTTCCTACTCAAATTTTCCACTGGCTTCACCCAGCGTGGAAGTCAAAAACCTTGCACTAGCTTTGTGTGATCCTGTCCTTCATCTCTGACCTCATCCCCTATTACTCTCCCACTCAATCACTCTGATCCAGCCACACTGGTCATCATGCTATTCTTCCACAGGCATACTCATACCTTAAGACCTTTGGATTGGCTGTTCTCTTTGCCTGGAGGCTCTTCCAGATTATCTGCAGTTTACATTCTCACATCCTTTGTTTCTTTGCTTAAATAATCTCATCTTTTCAATGAGGTCTATTCTCACTACTCTATTTAAAACTGCCACTTAACCACGCTAGCATTCTCAATCTTCTTTATCCCGCTTGCTCATGCTCTGTTTCTCTCCTTTGCCCCTTCTTGTTGATTACCTTCTAATGTACCATATAATTTATGTATAATGTAATTAAGCATCACGAAGGCAAGAATTTCTATTTGTTTACAGATATAGCCCCACCACCTAGAACATTACCTGACATATAAGAGGTACTCAGTTTATATTCCTTAAATGAATAAATTTGGTTTTTAATAGTGCCTAACCATGGTACCACTATTACTATTACTGTTTTTTTGAATCCAGAAATCAAGAGGCTATGATATGGGTGAGAGTCATCATCTCCTGCCTCTTTCCTATGGCAAGACAACTCCAGCCAAGTTTGTCTTTAGGTACCCTCACACTTTCTAGTACTCCTTTCTTCCTGCCCTTTGTGCTGACCTTCATGCTATCCCTAAAGCATCTACTGTAGAAATCCTTGTTAGGGGAATCAAACAGATGTGCATGTCCAATTTTCCAAAGTGGTCATATATTATTAAACTGCTTATATCCCTACCACCCTACAAGTCAGCTACAATCAATATAGCCAGTCACAGCTTGAAACCAGAAGAAAATCACTCTGACTTCAGAGCAGAAATAGTTTTGCCTAGAAGTTCTAGCATTAAGGAAAAGAAATAAAAGAAGCCTGTTAATCCAAATAATTCCCAACTGGTGAAAATATGGATTGTGGTCAGGAGAAGTAAACATTTTCAGGTAGTGATGGGAAGAGGGGAGGGTGGGGTTAGGCAAGGGACCAATACACTGGGTGACCATACATGCCTAGGAGCCAATTCCCCAGGTTAAATGCTCTAAGTAGTTCTTGATGCTCATGGCTTTCCTTATTTTATCTCCCCAGACCACAAATTATCTAAAATCTCTGATATTTCTTTCCTGCCCTCAGTGGTCCTTAAAACTGTAGACTTTGGTAACAAAATAGCTCAGGCAACAGAAAAAAGGTAATGGTGTATGAGGGTTATTCTTTCCAGTAACTGGTTATTTCAAAATAAAATGTTTCTTGGTTGGGATTACTAGTAGAAGACAAAAGCCCATTCTCTATTTTAAAAAAAAAAGGATTATTCCAACATTGGTCAACTCCCCAGGAATATTTTAATTCAGCTCAAAAAGTATTATCATTACGAAGAATATTTTCATATAAAATTTTTTTTTTTTCCCACTGTACAGCAAGGGGGTCAGGTTATCCTTACATGTATACATTACAATTACAGTTTTTCCCCCACCCTTTCTTCTGTTGCAACATGAGTATCTAGACATAGTTCTCAATGCTATTCAGCGGGATCTCCTTGTAAACCTATTCTAGGTTGTGTCTGATAAGCCCAAGCTCCCAATCCCTCCCACTCCCTCCCCCTCCCATCAGGCAACCACAAGTCTCTTCTCCAAGTCCATGTCATATAAATTTTTTAATTCTAAAATCCACATTCAACTAACAATACTTTTGACATTATACAGGTCATCATTATTCACTGCAATATGCTTGGAAACCCTGAGTCTCCTAAGCCCTAACCTATTAATTACTCATGCCCAAGCTAAATTTCAGCTATCGTGTCACTTCAGGAGCTGGTTTCATGTTCTCAAACTCAAAGCAATCTTAAAATGTGATGAAACACCTGAACTTCTCTTTCTCTGTGCTAGAGTAGACTCTTCACCTGCTGGTAGGAATGGGAACAGCTAACATTACTAATTTCTGAACAAAGGTGAATTGCTCTTGCCTCCCAAAATAGTTCTTGCTATTCATCTTGTTTGGTATCAAAAGGCTTTATGCTTTTTTTCTTTTTTGCTTTTTAGGGCCTCACCCCAGCATACGGAGGTTCCCAGGCTAGAAGTCAAATCAGAGCTGTAGCCGCTGGCCTACACCACAGCCATAGCAATGCCAGATCTGAGCCATGTCTGCAACCTACACCACAACTCATGGCAACGATGGATCCTTAACCCAGGCCAGGAATCTAACCCACAACCTCATGGTTCCTAGTCAGATTAGTTTCCGCCGCACCACAATGGGAACTCCTCAAAAGACTATATGCTTTTAGTTACGATCTAATTTCTCTTCTGAAGCATTCCGGAGAAATGGAAAATCGAAGATAAGCAGAGGCAGGAGGTGGTATATATTTGAGAATCTGAGAAGAAACTGTCTTACTACCCTGAACTTGAGCTCCAGAGGACAGGAATAGACACTCTTTACCAGAAAATCCTCAGTACCTAACAAAGCAACAACATACTGGGCAGGTATACAAATTAAGAAAGCTATACCAAAAGGACAATGGAGGCCTTATTATATCAAAATCCTCTATGTTATCAAGAGAGTTATCTTCATAAAAGGTAGATCACTCATTTGTAATAATTAGTGAACATTTATTATAGGCTAAGCAATAAATTAATCCAGAGAAATTAGTAAAGTATAGACCCTGTCCTAAATGGCTCACAATCTGGCAAAGGAGACAGACATAGTTTATTCTAATACTACTGATAAGCACTAGAAGTCTATGTCAAGTTTTATGAGAACAGAGTTTAGGAAGTGACTAATTCTGCATGGTTGAAACGTCAGCCAAGACTTTACAGAGCAAGTAGCACTTGATCTTAAAGAATAAATAAGACTTCATTCACAAGATGAAGAAAAGACAGGAGGGGGAATGATTAAGAACAGTTTTCTAATTATAAGAAACTACATATAAACACAGGTCTATACACACCAATGCCCATACCTAAGTTCAGGAAATGGCTAGTAATTTAATACAACTAGAATATTAGATTTGAGGGGAGAAAATCACTAAAGATAAGGCTGGAAAGGAAGAATGAGGCTAGATTGTGAAGAGCCTTTTCTGCCACATTTAGAAGTTTGAATTTTATCCTGTAGGCAAAGTTTTTAAGCAGAGTATCAATTAGATCTTTTAGAACAGTAGTAATAACAGAAAAGGTGGATTGAAAGAGAAATAATCAGAGGCATAGATTTCCAAGGGTTTAAATGAAAAAATGATGGAAGATATGCCTCAAGAATGTATTCACATCCATAAAAAATTCCAATGGTAACTATCTATACAATAAAATTCTAACTCAACACAGTATTCAAGGCCCTTGACAATCTAAAGTGTGCCTACCTTTCCAACTTCACTTCCTGTCCCTTCTTTTCCCCATGCCACAATCCAGCTACATCAGACTATGTACCATTTCTTCCCCTGGTTATGCACATTCATTCTTCACTCACAGACTATTTGTTACTTCTACACAGACAACTCTCAACAAACTCCTACTCATCCTTCAAAGACCAGGTTTAAAAAAAAGGTTATATCTGTAAAGTCTTCCCTGACTCCACCTCTCCCAAGGCAAAAATGTATTATTATACTTTCTTCCAGGCTTTCACATCACATCATTCATACCACTAATATAGTTTTTATCTATCCCCTCTGCTAGAATATAGCTGAAACCAATCATTTACAAATAAAATTCAAATTAAATTGTACATATAAAACCATGAAATTAACCTCTACACATATATATATATATATATATATACACATATATATACACATATATTTTTTTTACCTGGTAAAACTTGAATTTGAACCCAAGAATATGACACAGTGTTTGCGGTTCACACATACTCATGTAAGATTCTAATAAAGATATAAAGAAGTCATCGTGTTCTGGCCTGCATTCAAACACTTCTAAAATGACATCCAGAACTCTATTGGGATCCAGATTAAAGCATCCTGCAACAGATGAGATATACACAAATTCAAAACTGATTATACATCATTTCTAGTAAAGCCATTAACTTTCAGGGACAAGTTACATAACAAAATAAAAATGTATTTAAAAACAACTTCTTTTACAAGTTTATTTCCCCTGCCCCCAAGGGAAATCTTCATAATTTTCAAGGTCACCAAGCCCACGCCCCATATTTTACACATGAGAAATGTGACTTGCCCAGGATTACAAAGTAGATTAATGACAAGGCTGGGGCTAGAACCCAGGACCTGTGACACTAAGTGAATTTTCTATGCCACACTATCTCATCAGTTCTTACTCAGGCTAGTGAAAGAGATTCACCTGTTTTTTATTTTGGCCACACCTGTGGCATGGGGAAGTTCCAGAGCCAGGGATCAAACCCGTGCCACAGCTGTAACCAGAGCCACAGCAGTGACAACGCCAGATCCTTAAACCCTGAGCCACCAGGGAACTCTGAAATTCACATTTTTAATTCTTAGCAAAATATGAAAACCAAACAATGCATTTTACAAGTTAGGTAACTAAATGGTTTTTTGATGTTTATGCAGAAGTATTTGGAATGTTGATAAACAAGTTAAAAGTTCGGGTTCATGAAAGTAGATCACCATTTTTAGAATCACTTAGTTTATCTTACATATACAATAGAGCTACAAAATATAATTGTACCACAAATTTATATTTATAGTTTTTGGCGGCATTCTAAAGGAAAACAGATATAATACTCCAACTAAAGAGATAAGAGAATACCAAGAAGCTGGGAACAAAACACAAGCAAAGAGAGAAGAAAGAAAACAATCCAGGTAGAGCAGGAAAAGGAAGGAAAAGAACCACTGAATAGGTGCTGAAGACTACTTATCCTTGCTAATCTCCTCAGATAAATTAAAAGGGCCAATGGACAGGAATTTAATAAACATTCCTAACAGTCACCCTACTCTTAGTAGTACATTATTACCTCTATTTGTAGTCAGCTTCAGCTGTTACCATAATTATATTATAGTGCAGTCACATCATATGGGCATTTAATTTATGAGAACGCAACCATTTACACACAGCAAAATAAGAGAGACAAATAATTTAAATGACATAGTCAATTCCACCCACCATTCCTCTCAATATAATGTAGACTATGACCTAGAGTGAGCTTATCAATCTTTTGTTTCCTCAGTTTACATCAGTTCCCTCATAACTTGTGGATCAAACTAAACGGAACTCTAGTATTTTACATTTTTCATTAGGAATAGCCCCTATATACAAGCTAACTAATCATCTGAAGCAAGCAAATAAACACTGATTTCTTTGCATGCTGGAGGAAAAAAGAACAATTGTATTGAACTTAAGGAAAGATGTTAGGTGTAATCATTGTATCTTATGGGTAACTTAGGGGATTTTTGAAAGAAAATTTTTATATAACCTAGTAATGATTTCTGGATTACTTCTTTTATCTCTACTCTTAAGTTTATTAAATGCTATAAAACTAATATCTAATTTGCAGTATCTTAGCAATAACTTAGAAAACCAAACTCTCCCAAATGTAAGAAGTATTTCTTTCCTTTTTAATGAAATCCAAAGTTAAGAACACATTTTCTCATATTTCTCACACTAAGGAAAAAAAGAACCAAACATGGTGATCACCTGTTACAGAAAAGAGCTCCAGACATTCATAAATTTTCCAAAGAGATATTACTAAAAGTTTTGGGAAGAAAACTTCTGAATATTTTTGCCTTTCTTTGCACCCCCCCAAAAGTATGGCCTATGAATGAAGAGGTGACTTGAAAACAGCAACTGGAGTTTTTAAATGCTGCTGGTGAAAATATAAAACAATACAACTACTTTGTAAAGTTGGCAATTTCCTTAAAAGTTAAACTTAACACCTACCCATATGAACCAGCCATTTCATTCCTGGGTATTTACGTCAAGAGAAATAATGTCTACGTCCTTACAAAGACTTTAACACTAATATTCATGGCAGCTTTATTTATAACAGGACACTATCAAATATCCATCAACATATGAATGGATAAACAAATTGCAGTACAGTATAACTGTAGAATATACAATGGAATACTACTCAGCAATAACAAGGAAAAAACTAACACAAGCGACAACACGGATGAATTACAAAATAAATATGCTGATGAAATAAGCCAGACAAAAAGGAATACTCACTATATGATTCTATTTATAAAAGATTTATAGAAAATGCAAATTAATCTATGGCTTAGAAAGCAGATCGCGGATTACCTGAGGAGAAGAAAAGAGGGAGTAAGTGGAGGGGGGATGAAATACAAAGGGGCAAGAGGAGGAGTTTCCTTGTGGTACAGCGAGTTAAGGATCCAGCAGATGTCACTGCAGTGGCTTTGGTCACTGTTGTGGTATGGGTTCAATCCCTGGCCCAAGAACTTCCACATGTTGCAGGCACAGCCAAAAAAAACCAAAAAAGGGCAAGAGATAAGAGGAAGTGTGTGTGTGTGTGTGTGTGTGTGTGTGTGTGTGTGTGTGTGTGTGTGTGTGTGGTGGGGGTAATAGAAATGTGAATTATCCAGACTGGTGATATTTTCACAGGTGAATACATACATTAAAACTCAAATTGTATACTTTAACTGCACATTTCATTGTATGTCAATTATGCCTGGATAAAGCTAGGAAAAAATGCCTCCAAACTGGTATAACACTGAAAATGGATTATGGAAATAAGATCTAGCAAATTCTCCAACTTTATAACTGCTCCTACATTTAATAAATAAAAAATTTCAATCACTAAATAAAAATGAATAATGCTCTATTCTAGTAGAGAGAAGAAAAGACACACTGAAAATAATTTTGAAAAAAATGGCTGGCTTATAATTACCCATTAAGCTACATACACAAAACTCGTGAATAAGAGTGTGAATAAAACACAGTATTTATAACATGTTACATGGAAATGCTTGATTTTATTCACACTGCTTTTAAATTTATATTCTCAATGTGCTACAGCATGAACAACTTTTGTACCTTTCACAAAAGAAAAACTGGCTTATGAATTTTCTATTAAATATCACATGCCATTAAGTTAGTCCAATCAATTGAAATGACCTTGGCCACACAACATGGAAAATGTAAACAAACAAGGGATTTAGAAAATCATTTTTAAAATCTTAGAGACCTGCTAAATAACCGTTAAGCTACTTCACATACAATGAGATTCTAATAACGATAAGGGTGAAATGCCCAAAATTTTTTTTTATAATGGCAGCTCTGGTAGAATAGGCAGTATTGTGCTCAAACACCTTAAGAAGGCATCAACGGTCATGTGCTCTTGAGATAGATCATATGCCTAGCAGCTCCCTACCTCTAGGATAAAGAATACAGACATATATATGCCTTTAGAGTAGCAAACAGGGAACCATATTGGAAGTGGAAACTTTTTTTTAGGGCCAAACCCATGACAAATGTAAGTTCCCAGGTTAAGGGTCAATGGTGGACTTGTGATGGCCATGGATTCAGTCCTTCATTTAAATAAACAATAATAACTACCCACAATGCACCAGGTGCTTGTAATACAGAGATTAATAAAATACCTTCCCTACCCTTGAGGAGAGTTCACACCTTTTGGGTGATACATCTTTGAAGAAATGCACTGAAAAGTAACTGAGGTTTCCCCAAAGATGGACAAAATAGTGCATATATTAGAGCAAGTGATTGCAATTAGAGGTCAAAAATATGACTAAAGTGACAATGGTTGTTTTAGAAATAGGTCAAACTGAGATTCTTAACAGAAACAAAAAGACAAAGGTAATACTCTAAATATGACTGTACATTTCAGACAAAAAAACAGAGTTATAGCTTCAATCATCATGTTCCTGACAGAATGAACCTTAAAAGACAGAGAAAAACCATATTTTGAACAAAAGGACATGATCCGGTATGAGGAATTACTTTAGAAACAAGCTATGCTACGGTCTGAATGTTTTCTGCATCCCCAAAATTCATATGTTGAAATTCTAATGCCCAATGTGATGGTATCAGAAGGTAGGGGCCTTTGGGAGGTGAACAGGTCATGAGCAGAGCTCTCATGGATCAAATTAATGCTCTTAAAAGAGAGTTCCCTTGCTCCAGCACCTTCTAACATGTGAGGATATAGCAAGAAGCTAGCAGTCTGGAGTTCCCATTGCGACTCAGTGGTAACAAACCCAACTAGAATCCATGAGGACACAGGTTCAATCCCTGGCCTCACTCAGTGGGTTAAGGATCCAGCATTGCCATGAGCTGTGATATAGGTCGCAGACATGGCTCAGAACTCAGCTTGGATCTTGCGTTGCTGTGGCTGTGGCTGTGGTGGAAGCTGGCAGGCTCAGCTCTGATTCGACCACTAGCCTGGGAACTTCCATATGCCTTGAGTGAGCCCTAAAAAGCAATCGATCAACCAATCAATAAAAAGTTAGCAGTCTGCAACCTTGAAGAGGGCCTTCATGAGAACCCAACCATACTGGCACCCTGATCTTGGACTTCCAGTCCCCAGAACTATGAAAAGTACATTTCTGTTGTTTATAAGCCCCTCCAGTCTGTCGTACTTCATTATAGAAGCCCAAATGGACTAAAACAAGCTAATCAAAACTTCTGCTAGACTATTACTAAGAAATAGAATTTGCAAAAATCTGCACATCTCAAGGCAAGAACCAGAGTACCAAGATGCAGAGAAATGTACTTAACAAAATAAAAGCTTTAATTGTAAAAAAAAAAAAATCTATGCTTGAGAACACCAACTACTGTCTCTTTTTTTTAAAAAAATAAAGCTACATGATTGCTATACTCTAGTTATTTAGACAAGAAACCAATAAAGCAAAATCTTAGATAAAGGCAACAGTCAACTGGTTTCCTTTTCCAAAGGATAAGAGAGAACTGATGTAATGATAAAATGTTTCAAGGCTTACTGGCTCTTATATCCAGACTGATCCAAAGATAAAATACTACATACACTCAAGATAATGTAGTAAAAGGGGTTAAATGTCCCATAATCTGCCAAACAATAAAATCATTTGACTTAGTGTTTTATATTGTTTTTAATGTTTCTTTGGTTAGCTAACAAGCAACTGAGAGGACTTGTGACACTGAAGGAGGAGAGACTCTCGCCCACTCTTCCCCATCTCCAGCCAAATCTACAACCTTGGACATCATGTGACAAATGAAGGTCCTGAGGTTTGGTGAAGAGGGCTCTTATTCTGGGTGAGAAGGAAAGGGTTAGAAAGCCAAGGCCAAAAAGATCCCAGACCACTATACCCAAATCCAGGAAGAACTACTTTCAATCTCCAGAACTAAACTCAAGTAAGTGAGAACTTTTGATTTAGAGCAGGGATCCATATACTACAGCCTGTGGATCAAATCCATTCAATTTTTGTAAATAAAGTTGTACTAGAACACAGACACACTCATTTATTTACATATTCTTCATTGCTGCTTTCACACTACAATGGCAAAAGGGAATAGTTTCCAAAAAAACCATATGGCCCACAAAGGAAAAAAATATTTACTATCTCACCCTTTACAGAAAAAGTTTGCTAACCACTATTTTAGAAGAAAGGAAAGGAAAGACTACCTAACTATGACTTTGTGGAAGGGCATTCAGAAGAGAAGAGTGCTTATAGTTTAATTTGGCAATCAAAGGAGTCCATCTCTGGTATCTTTCCATTTAATTTCTAAAAGATGCTTTTTGCCACCTTAATGCAGGGATCATTTGTGAGGCACCTGTGACCTAGCAGCTCAAGAGCCTAATAATCACATCCATTCCTATTCAAACTTGGTGTCAGACTTGAGATCACAACCATCTGGCAGACTCCTAATGGTTCTTCTTCCTTGCTTGCCTGCTTGCAGTCAACAGTCCCAGGCTATCTGAGAGGATATAAATATTTTTTTATACTTAGGATATAAAGATTTTGATGTACCAGAATCTTTTAGGGAACAAATGACTACTTTTTAATTATAGAATGATAAATAAGAATTTCTCCTAATCAGACCAAGTACCCTGAAACACAAGTGTACCTAAAATGCATGCCTCCCAAACCAGAAATCAGTTCTGCCAATGGCTGGTGAGGGAGATCAGACCTGAGATAGTATTGTATGAAGAATTATCTGACTGCTCCTAAAGAGATAAAAATGGGAATGAACAAGAGGAAACTCATCCAAAATGCCATGAAAAACAGGATGCCAACTTAGTGAACTGCTCTGGCCAAATGAGACAAGGCCTGCATGGAGTCTGCACTGAAGAAGAATCCAATAAATTCTAACACTGAAAGAGTGAGTACTCATTGGAATTGAAGTCTTTTTGCCTTTTTTTTTTTTTTTTTTTTTTTTTTTGCTTTTGAGAGCTGCACCTGTGGCATGCGGAGGTTCCCAGGCTAGGGATCGAATCAGAGCTACATCTGCTGGCCTACATCACAGCCACAGCAACACAGGATCCGAGCCGTGTCTACAACCTACACCACAGCTCACAGCAGTGCCGGATCCGTTTCTCACTGAGCAAGGCCAGGGATCGAACCCGCAACCTCATGGTTCCCAGTCGGATTCGTTTCCACTACGCCATGACAGGTACTCCTAGAAATGAAGTCTTAACCTCAACTTTAATGTCAATGAGAAATCCCTTTCTCAAACAATGGGGGAGAGGACAGAGTCAGCTAACCAAAGAGAAACAAACACCGAGCCAAGGAAATGAACTATCTAAAATCCTCCATGTCAAGGAAAAGAGGCTAAGAATCACTATAAACTCTACAAGAAAAGGGGAAATATTCATTCATTTTTCAACAAATATTTATTCAGCACCTTCATACCAGACACTGAGATTAGAGGTACTAAACAAAAGACAAAAACCCCTGTCCTCATGGAGCTTACTTACATTCCAGTGTGGGTGTGGCACAAAATACATTGCATATCATATGGTGATAAGTGCTCAGAAGAAAAACAGTGAACAACAGTGAGTGCTGAAGGGAGTGGCCAGAGAAGGCTACACTGCAGAGGTGGCATTTGAGTGTTTCTGGGCTAGCATGCTTTGTAGTATACCTAATGGACCAGAATAAAGGTTTAGGCCAAGAAATCAAATTATTTATACTCATGGAATATCTGTGTAAGTCACGAGCTTGCAGTTGTGACTGCCACACTGTTCTTCAGACAGTAACATAACCTGTTCTCTATGGGAGCACAATTCAAGAAGAGAAAGTACACAGTGTACATTTTTCCCAGTTAGATAAAAGCATACTTTCAAGAAAATCCCACTCTGAAAAAAATGCTCCCAAAATAATAAAGGACTAAAAAAGTATAAACTCGCAAGGACAAAAAAATAGAAGAAAAAAAGATGGACAAGAGATGTCAACAAATAAGCAGCTAAAAAAAATTGAGGACCTTACACAGCACAGAATTTTTATGTGGGGAATATCATCTTAAGAGAGTACAAGGTAGGATATTAAGAAAAGACAAACCTGTAGCAAAGGCACTATTGACAGGCATCTCGAACTAGATCAAAATGCTGCAGGAAAAATGTAGAGCCAAGCCTGGAAAGGATACAAAGGAAACCCTACAGGAGGATTTTCTTAAAATGGGTCACTTCCACACAGGTAAGCAAGAGCCCTGCAGCTCTAGGGGGCTATCAGTCTTGGTATTAAATTGACAATGGGAGAAAGTAGCAAAGAGAGTAATCATTGCCAGAACTAGACTGACCTCAAAAAAAAAAATGATAAATCCATACCTCTATACCTATTGGTCATCAAAAGCCTAAACTAAAAACAAAGACAAATGTAGTAAAACTAGTTTTACCTAGGTCCCCACTGGGGAAAGGGGATAGGGACTGAACACCTCCTCTCCCTTTCTTCATCATAAATTTCAAAAACAGAGAAAGAACCGAGAAGTTGAACATAAGCATCCTCTAAAATATAAGCAGTGAAGCAAGAAATACAATTTCTCTAACAGGTCTCAAAACCTAAGACACCTAGGAGTTGTAAAATCTTCCCTGAGATAGCACAACATCTAACAAACAGCAAAAATTCTTTCCGTTTTAAAAAAAAACCAGGAGTACCCTACTTTTCTATCATTCATTCCTCCTTTCCATAGAAATCAACTATTTCCTCCAAATGCTCAATGCAAATAAAAAGAATAATGCTAAAGAAATTCTATGTAAAAGGTAAAGAGTAACATTTTCGTATTTGTTGCACTTTTACAACATCTGCTGCACTTACTTTAACAGACTGTTGTAAAGATAAATTAAAATGTATATCAAAGTTGCTTGGTATTTTTAAAATCAAGGTCAAAGGAACTAAACATCTCCACATTTCAAGAGTTCACTGAGGATTTTTATTAAATTTTCATATTCGTTTACTTATTTTCTGCCCTCCAGAAAATTGAGAAATAACTTAAAAATTAAAGATAGAAATACTAGAGAGGAGAAACTAATACAAGTATAAAGGTAACAGTTACAAAAAGATTTCTTGTAAATATCATCCCTAAATTTATTATTACTGATTAACAATCTTAAAAGTACAAGCTGGACACTTCTGTCATTTCTTAATTTAAAAACAAAAACCTATAGGGAATGCACTAATTTTGTTAATATGGATATTCTTCAACAGTTAAAAATTTATCTTAGTAACATACTATATACAGGTATACATCTTACCTATTAAAGATTTGATATTTTCTAAGATTAGATCACTAGTAATATTTCCAGATAAATCTTGCCCCAATTCAGCAATCAGCTTGGCATAACCTTCATTCTCTTCTCTTAACAAATTGAATTTTTGCTGTTTATAACTGAAATTAGATAAACATTGTAAAGCAGATAACATTAATTTCAATTAACAAGCTTGCATAAGAGTAATCTTCTCACTGAATTTTCTTACTCTCTTATATAAAACAATCATAAGAAAAGTTATTGCAAATTTACCTCCTTTCTATCCCTTAAGAAAGAAAATGACAATGCTTCGTAAGAGACACCCCAATGTTAATTAAACAGGGGAAACTACACAAGGAAAGGATATCACTAACAACCTACCGCTATTTCCATCATTAACAAGAATATACCCTAGAGTAAAGCCATAGTTGTAAATTATTGTACTGGTAGTAATAAAAGCATTAAATATTATTTTAACTTCTAATATGGAAAAAAATAATATTGGCTTCACACAGGTAAAGTTCACTGCTGACTCAATAATCACAGGCTACTCTTAAAAGGTAAAAACAAGACACATGCTAACAGCAACAACAAAACTCCTCAAAATGCCTTTAGAAACTTCTAGTATTCAATATGAAAACACAACATACTCAGGTACTCGATCTGCAACATAAAAATACATGTACTTACAAGAGTTTTGTCTTGATTTTAACTGACTTTTGATTGAACTGCTGTGATTGTTTGATAAGCCCTAATGATTCCAATGTTTCTGGATCCAAGCGTTCCTTTAGAACTGTGTCTGAAACTAAATACTGTATTAAAAAATATTAAAGGCCATTTATTCCTCAGCATTCCAATCATGCATCCACAATCTTAAACAGAGTCAAAATAATTTTCCCAAATAGGAATATTAAAATCGCATTGTGTGGGGGGGTATATATATACACATATATCTCACACACATCAATAACTTATAATTTACAAAAAAGCTTGGAACTTCAATTTAACAAAAATGGTGACATTCCAAGTATTGAAAATATAACATAGCGCTCTTTTAAAAAATTCACTAAAAAGTATATGCATATGGTACACAGCCTACAAATGACAAGAACTACAGATAAAATTCTGACTAAAATTGAGCCTGTCAACTGAATTTTCTTTAAGATAATGCAGCACTACAGCCTTCTTTGGTTTCTAATGATTAAGTCAAATTCTAGTGCAGCAAAGACAAGGACATTCTTCTAGGTCTAAAGAATGGCATTCCTCCTTGGTTCTAAATTTATGAACATAAAATGGTTTACTAGACAATAATTATTATGACAAGTTCTAGAATTTATTATTTTTAAACTACCTCCATTCTCTTTCTCCTTGCCTAATAAAGAGTTTATGAAAAATTGTTCAGTTTAAAAACTGTTCACGTCATTTCCACTAGATGCTTACCTTTTCCTTTATTAGGAACTTTCTAGGTCAGGAATATCACCAAAAGTTTTATATGTATAGACAGTTTAAGTTACATGGTAGCATGCCTATCTCATAGAAATAATGAGCATCTAATTTACATAGCATTCCATTTCACAACCCAAATCTCACCTTATAATGAAGTCAACTATAAGTCAATATCCTCCTCCATTAATATGATTAGCTGTGATTACAATCATTCCATGTAAAATTTAGAAACAAAGTATTTTTTAAAACTTACCAAACATGCTAATACCAATTGTGTAAAATAGTCTCTCTTGCTTTTTTCTTCTAAACAATTTGTCTCAATATCTACAATGACGAAGAAAAAAAAAAGATAAAAAATTTGATTGATTTTTCTAGATTCCAGAACTATAACAAGATACTTATTTTCTTTAAAACTAGCTAATTTTAAAATGACTCGTTCTGAATTAGGGGAAAAATTTAACTATGGTTAAGCATGAGCTGTCTTTCGTATGCATATGAATACTTAGAATTAATTTCTCCTGATCCTGGAAACGGACCATATGACCATTAAATGGTTAGTCAATTATACAGGAGCTATATGCTCTGGTACTGGAAGCAACAAAGCTTCCAAAAAGTACTGTTTTCAAAAATGGAAACATTCAAGCAAGTTTTAATGACCATATGTCAGAGATGCTAAGGTGAAAAGCTGAACTGGGTGACAACAAAGATCTCTTCTAACACTCTATTATTCATGAAGATCAAACCTCTGATTTTGGCCACTTTGGTAACATGTACCATATTTTAACCAAGCTACTTGGTCACCAACTCTATGTAGGAAGACAGCATTAAAGGCTATTTTTAACATCCTATTTTGAATTACAATTCTAGTCAGCAAAGAAAAATTCAGTCAAGATTTTCATTTTCTTTCTCCTGAAATTTTTTCTTTTTAAACTGAGACCTGGAGTGGAGTTCCCGTCATGGCACAGCAGAAACAAATCCAACTAGGAACCATGAGGTTGTGGGTTCGATCCCTGGCCTGGCTCAGTGGGTTAAGGATCTGGTGTTACCGTGAGCTGTGGTGTAGCTCACAGACGCAGCTCAGAACCCGCATTGCTGTGGCTATGGCGTAGGCCCGCAACTGTAGCTCCAATCTGACCTCTAGCCTGGGAACCTCCATATGCCACAAGTGAGGCCCTAAAAAGAGCAAAAAGAGGAAAAAAAAAACTGAGACCTGGAGCTCCCATCATGGCTTAGCGGAAACGAATCTGACTAATATCCATGAGAACATAGGTTTGATCCCTGTCCTTGCTCAGTAGGTTAAGGATCCAACATTGCTGTGACCTGTGATGTAGGCTGCAGATGCAGCTGGGATCTGGCATTGCTGTGGCTGTGGCATAGGCCAGCAGCTACAGCTCCGATTCGACCCCTAGCCTGGGAACTTCCATATGCCGAGGGTACGGCCCTAAAAACACACACACGAAAAAAATGAGACCTCTTTGAGTTTCAGTAAATTATTAAAAAATATTTGTCAATTTTCTCATCTAAAGTATGGAAAAAATAAACAATTAGCTCTAAATGCCAAGTATCAAAAACTTCATTGATCTCAGGATTGTTGCTTTAACTGATTATATGCCATTATTCTATTTTTAAAGTCAACTCACATTCGGGATGTGCTAGAGAGAAAGACATTGATTTTAGCAATGTAATAAAAATTGTCCTTTAAGAGGTCTAGGGATCCCCCTCCCCCAAAACAGACATCCTGCCACTGCTTTGCTTCAGTTTACTTTCTATTGCCATCACTAAGAATCAAAAGAGAAGAGGATTTACTAAATACATCCACATTTTCCTGGCCCCTCTCCACTTTCTGTTCTTGGGCAGTGCCATTTCCCAATATCCTGGCCACTATAGCTAAGCACACAGTCAGATCAAGCATAATAAAGGAATTTCAGGGTGTAATCTATGCAATGTAAAGTGCAGTACAATCTCAATCTCTCAATAAGACTTTTAATCCATGTGTATCTCATCAATCCCTTCTAGGGACTCCTAGTTTTCTCCACCATTATCTGGTCTTCTGGTCCCCCTTTGGCCTAGAACTTCGAGGATACTGACCTATTCTTTTAATCAATCTCTATCTGCCTCCAAGTCTCTACAATCTCTAAGATCTACTGCCAAGATCCCTAAGATCAGAGCTTTGGAGTAGCAGGTTCATCCTCTTCAAGTCAAGTCTACTCTCCTCTTAGCCATCAGACCTGATAAGATACCACTCTCTAGGTGCCAACCATGTTAGGAAATGCTTAACAGGATCTCAGTAAGTTTCTCAGCTGAACAACCTTAATAACCAATATAGGACTTTATTACCCCTATATTTTTTAAATTTTGTTCTAACTCATGAAACCATTCTAATAAATTCATTCACTATTCCTGACTCAAGCCTAAATCAGCACCTATTAAGTTCTCTTTAATTTCCCTCTCATTTTAAAAAGCCCTCAGCCATTCCCAACTCTAGGCCCAGTCTCACCAACCACCTAACCAAGCTCAGAGGTCCCATCAGTGCATCATGTTACATCAGACTCTCCTTTCAGGGCAACATAGCTCTCAGGCCCCTGTACCCATACATGATTAATCTTTTGAAGGAAATTGCTATCTTTTAACCAAAAAAGTATGACACTGATTTCTCTTATAACTGTTAAAATATTAGAATGATAATATGATTCAGTAAGAAGATCATGGACTCTAGAACCAAAAAGACCCAGGTTGAAACTCTGCCTTACTAGTTGTGTGACCTTGAAAAACCACTTTTCTGAGCTTCGATTTTCTGATCCATACACCTATCTTACAGAAATTGCTATGAGAATTAAAATGAAATTAAATGCTTAACATATAGAAGGTGCTCCTAAATGACACCTACATTATTATTACTGTTATCATAATTATAATTATCATTATTATTATTAGAGATAGCTCACATTCTTACACCTATTCCCCTACCTTGGTCTGGGGTCACCCTTGGATCATTTTTATTTTCTGCCAAGGGTGGGGGTGGGTGAGTGAGGGGGCAGGTGAGGGAAATTCTCTTTCCAAGTTGGCCGTCCTAATCTTGCTTGTAAAAATGGACTGGATAAGCTAAAAGAAATTTCCCAAGAGCAACCAAACATCATCTTCATGAATTCGTGTTACTAGTAAAAAGCAATGACTTGTAACAATAATTCATATTACTAAATAACTATGAAGGGAAAAATATATACTAATAAAATAAATCAATAAAAAGACATCACTAGAACTTACTAGTAAGCTGATAATTGATGATTACCCAAAGACATAAAATGTCCTTCTGACACTATCAAGGAATAACAGCTTCCACAAAATGACACCTACAAATCACTCTTTCAGTCTTATAAATTAATAGCAATAACAATTTAAATTGAAACTTCTCATGTTATATTTATTTGTAATATAATGAAGTATCTTTAGTGCCTGCTCTAAAAACTAAGCTTAAAAGGTTTGTTGTTGGCATAAATTAATCAGTCCAATAGACAGCATGAATAAATACTTTATCATCTAAATCAAGACAGTTTTATCCAATGTACAGTGGTTTGATGTTTGATCTTGGTTCCCAGACCAAAGACTGAACTGGGGCCACTGTGGTGAAAATGCCAAATCCTAACTACTAGACCACCAGGGAACTCCCTAGACAAGCAAAGTTTTAAGACTGAAAGAAGGCACAATCAATAATTGTGCCAAGGAAAACAAAATAGGGACATATGGTCACCCCACCAATGGTCTGCTCTTTTCATTCATCATTCACAGTCCACATACATTTTGACCTGTCCCTACCATTATTGCTGTTATAAAATCTTAAACATCCTTAAGGATCTAGGACCAGGCATCTAGATTTGTTGCAATCAAATTCTGGACTCTCAGTAAGGCAGTTAAGTAACCTATCTAATTCTAGGAATTAAGATTAATGAGCTAAAATAATTCATTCCAGCTTGATAAACTCTCAGAGGATAAGTCTTAGTTTAAAGTGAACATTATGTCTGGTAATGTTTTCTACTAGATCAAAGTTATAGAAAGCATAAGATTGATGAGGAAAACTGTGTTCAAAGATACTTTAATTCAGATTTAAAATCAGAGAAATAAATTTGTAATATATATTATTTTTTAAATCCATGCTTCCCATGGAGGGACACTACCTTTTGTTCTAAGTCAAAGAAACATTCTTTTCTTATCTTGCATGAATTCTTATTTATTCTGGACAAATAGAGAAGTTGCTATTTCCAAAGCTGGTTTCTCATCCTCAAAACAAAAGTACTTTTGATTACTTTGGCTCTTCTTGCTCTTTCTAAAATTAAGAAGAATCAAAAGAGTACAATAGCAAAGTAAATATCTCTTGAGTGTCCTGAGTTTGAGATTCTGACATTTATTGATAACCTGCATTGAATAATATGAATTATGTGGTTACCAAAATCTGAATAATTCAGACTAACTTAACTTCAGAAAACTTGGCTTTTTTACTTGAAATGACTTAATTTAGCTCAATTTTATATAAAGATACATTCTGAAAAAAACTATTTGAATTATAAACTAAAACTATTCAAAGCTACTTTATAAACAGTGATTATATTCACATTTGACTTACAATACTAGATTCTTTATAAAATAAAAACTATATTCTAGATTTGTAGAAACATTTGTAAAATCCTTTGTTTGAAAGAAAATACTTAACAGACTACATTAATCTACGAAACAACACTTTCTACGGGTGAAAAAAAGGCTTAATAATACCTACCTAATATGCAGAATACGTCAGCAAGAATAGAGGGCATATCCTCACGAAATTCCTAATTTAAAAAAATACAATTATTTACAGTAAATATTAGAATAGCACACTAGCAGGTATTATGGTTTCAGAATAACACTCTTCAGTAAAACTTAAAAAATAACAAAATTAAACCAACTATAATGGAAAAAATTAAAATTGTAAAATAAAAAAATGGAAAAAAAACTAACAAAACTATGTTGACAAATAATAAAATTATTTGGAGTTCCCATCATGGCACAGTGGAAACAAATCCGACTAGGAACCATGAGGTTGCAGGGTTTGATCCCTGGCCTCACTCAGTGGGTTAAGGACCTGGCATTGTTGTGAGCTATGGTGTAGGTTGCAGGTGCAACTTGGATCCTGCATTGCTGTGGCTGTGGTGTAGGCCGGCAGCTGTAGCTCCAACTCACTCCCTAGCCTGGAAACCTCCCAATGCCACGGTGCGGTCCTAAAAAGCAAAAAAAAAAAAAAAAAAAAAAATTTTAAATAAAATAAAATAAAAAAATACAATTATTCAAGGAGTTCCCATTGTGGCTCAAAGGGTTAAGAACACAACATAGTGGAGTTCCCATCATGGTGCAGCAAAAACAAATCCAACTAGGACCCATGAGGATGTGGGTTCGATCCCTGGCCTTGCTCAGTGGGTTAAGGATCTGGCATTGCCACAAGCTGCAGCATAGGTCTGGATCCCATGTTGGTATGGCTATGGGGTAGGCCTCAGCTGCAACTCCAGTTCAACCCCTGATCTGGGACCTGGGAACTTCCATATGCTGCAGGTGTGTCCATAAAAAAAAAAAAAAAAGGAAAAAAAAGGAAATTATTCAAGTTTCATAATACAGATAAAATAAAAAGAGGGAAATAATGATACGAAATGTCTACCATCAATAAACTTGATTTTAAAAAAAGAAACAGGAGATCCCGTCGTGGCGCAGTGGTTAACAAATCCAACTAGGAACCACGAGGTTGTGGGTTCGATCCGTGGCATCGCTCAGTGGGTTAAGGATCCGGCATTGCCTTGAGCTGTGGTGTAGGTCGCAGACGTGGCTCGGATCCCACATTGCTGTGGCTCTGGTGTAGGCCGGCGGCTACAGCTCCGATTAGACCCCTAGCCTGGCAACCTCCATATGCTGCAGGTGCGGCCCTAGAAAAGGCAAAAGAAAGAAAAGAAAGGAAAGAAAGGCAGGAAAGGAAAGGAGGAAGGAGGAAGGAAGGAAGGAAGGAAGAAAGAAAGAAAGAAAGAAAGAGAAACAGGGAGTTCCTGTCGTGTTGCAGCAGAAATGAATCTGACTAGGAATCATGAGGTTGTGGGTTCAATCCCTGGCCTCGCTCAGTGGGTCGAGGATCCAGCATTGTCATGAGCTGTGGTGTAGGTCACAGACACAGCTCGGATCCTGTGTTGCTGTGGCTGTGGTGTAGGCCGGCAGCTACGCTCAGATTCGACCCCTAGCCTGGGAACCTCCATATACCTTGGGTGTGGCCCTAAAAAGCAAAAAAATAAATAAATAAAAAATAAATTTAAAAAGAAACTTAAACAAGCACCTCAGGTAAAAATAACACAAATGAGTAACATTTTTCCAATGACATTTCATGTCAGAAGCCCTGGAATTTGGAGTACTTCACACCTACCTAAAGCAAGACTGTTAAAAACGGTACACTTTTTATCTTTAAAAGATGTGCACATGCCTAAGTCGACAATGAGCTATGCAAAAATCACAGTGCTATTAGAAGAACAGAAATCTAAAAAACACAATAATAATTGCATGCTGTTGTCTCACAACTCAAGTTTCTGAAGATGAAAACAATTAGGGAGTCCCCGTTGTGGCACAGCGGAAGTGAATGCAACTAGTATCTATGAGGATGCGGGTTCAATCCCTGGCCTTGCTCAGTGGGTCAGGGATCTGGCGTTGCCATGAGCTGTGATGTAGATCACAGACGAGGCTCAGATTCTGTGCTGCTGTGGCCAGCAGCTGTAGCTCCGATTTGACCCCTAGCCTAGGAACTTCCATATGCCACAGATGCAGCCCTAAAAAGCAAAAGAAAGACAGACAGACAGATAGACAGAAATACAGACGGAGGGAGAGAGAGGAAGGAAGGAAGGAAGGAAGGAAGGAAGGAAGGAAGGAAGGAAGGAAGGAAGGAAGGAAGGAAGGAAGGGAAAAATTTACCTAAATCTTTTTTTCCTCTTTTCACCGAGGTTTGCAGCCTTTGGAGAAACTGACCCAAAATCCTCATCTTATTTCTGGACAAAAATTTCAGCATTTATAGATCTGTCTCCTGACTTTCCACTCCCACACCCAATTTTAGAGCCATTTTCCATTAGTAAGGATCATAGTTCAATTATTGCAATTAGTTTGCTGGCACTATAGCAACCCTAAAATTAGTCTATTTTCAGAGACCAAAATAAAGAAACAAAATTCTACAGAAAAAAACTGGCAACTATAAGAGACCCATAATATATGTTTCTGTGGCTAAGATATGGGACAGTGCAATATGGAACTATGAAAATCTAGCCATGACAAAGAATCCAGTGGCAAAAGTGTATATATCACTAAGGACTCAAAGGAAAGGGAAGCTAAGTAAGAACCAAACACACATTAAATTCATTTGGACTATTCATTTTTAATAAATGGGAAAAGTATTAGGATCAAATTCCAATAACACAGTAAACTGATGCCCAATTTACAGAATAAAATACCCTTAATTGTCGATCAGACCTTAGTCTCAAGTTTTCTAAGGGCTATGAACTTAGGCTACATCTACTTGAATCCAAGTGCTCTGAAATAATAGAGCAAGACAAGAGTTTTCAAACATGGAATATTAGTTGTTCAAGAAATAGGTACTCCAGCAAGAACTAATCAGATAGTTCAGGGATAAAAGAGAAACTCATACTGAAGCTCTGCTGCTCAAATACACCTTAAAACGAGGGGGAGAAATCACAACTAAATATAGAAATTCCTTAAGACTACCCTCCAAAAAGCACAAAAATCATTCAAAGGAGATTACCTACCCTAACAGAATAAGGCTACAGAAGCTTAAAGCAGCACAGGGGAAAATGATAGAGATACCAAGAAACTCCAAGGTACTACCTCGATAATTTTTATTCTTATTTTTTTATTTTTTGTTTGTTTGTTTTTGTCAATAATTTTTTAAATGAAAGCTGTTCTCAACTGGGCAGAAAATTTTATTTAAACAAGTGTAAAACCAAACCTAATAATAACGGAATAATATACCACTTGTAAAAAAATAAATAAATAAAACTCAACTCCTGCTCTATAATAAATACCCTTACAATTTGAGAGTTCATCTTTCAATTCAAATACCAAAAAACCATGGATAGTATCTGGTCTGAATCTAAATTATATTCTCTAATAAAATAGTGAAACAGAATAACTACTTAAAGGCTAGGAAAAAATCTATTTATTTTCTAAAAGAAACAGCAAACACATGAGAATTAGCATCAAGAGAATAAGTAGAGTCATGCAACCTCAATTTAAAATAATTTAATAGGAATTCCTGTCCTGGCTCAGTGGTTAATGAATCCGACTAGGAACCATGAGGTTTCGGGTTCAATCCCTGGCCTTGCTCAGTGGGTTAAGGATCCGGCATTGCTGTGAGCTGTGGTGTAGGTTGCAGACGCAGCTCGGATCTGGTGTTGCTGTGGTTCTGGAGTAGGCCAGCGGCTACTCTGATTAGACCCCTAGCCTGGGAACTTCCATATGCCACAGGAGCGGCCCTAGAAATCAAAAAAAAAAAAAAAAAGATGAAAAATAAATAATTTAATACTCAAATTTTTAAATCTAATTTAAATCTAAGCATAACCATAAAAAGAAAATGCCTTGATATGCTATATTGGCAGAATAATATACTAACCAAATTATTTTTTATAGGTATGCTTTTTTTTTTGCTTTCCCATATGAGCTAATACTTTCTGCTTTACTGACAACCAGACAAAGTTAAAATATCTTTATTCCTGTCTAGCAACAATGGCTGTAATTCTCCAATTCTAAATAATAAAAGAAAATGCAAGTTACACACTTCAGGGATCCCTGTATCAAAGGCAAAAAGAAATACGTAACAATTATTAAATTTAAAAAACATATATATATACTTACACTAATGTCACTAAGAACATTAAATGCCTGTTCATGCTTTAGATTTCCTTTAATGACATGGTATGATAACTCATAAAGAGCTTGCTGGAAATCTGTTGAACATAAAAGAAAGAGTGTAAGATACAATCTCTCAAACGTGAAAAGTAAACCCTCTAGGGAAAGACCTATGTGTTTCCAACTTTTAAGAATTATTATAAACATCAATAATGGTAAGAAAAACATACTTCTAATACTTTCTTCAGCAAATTTTTCCTTTTATTTTCACAAAAAAACACAATACTGGAGTTCCCGTTGTGGCTCAGTAGCAATGAACCCAACTAGTATCCATGAGGATGCGAGTTCGATCCCTGGCTTCACTCAATGGGTTAAGGATCTGGCGTTGCCATGAGCTGTGATGTAGATGGCAGATGCAGCTCAGAACCTGCATTACTGTGACTGTGGTGTAGGCCAACAGCTGTAGCTCTGATGCGACTCCTGGACTGGGAACTTCCAGATGCCTGCCCCGGGTATGGCCTTAAAAAGCAAAAATAAATAAATAAACAATAAAAGCATTTTCTCATGCTACCAAAGTCTAGGAAATTATTTTTATTTAATGACTGCATAAAACTTCAGCAAGTGACTACAAACTAACTATTCCTCTCACCAGGAGATTTCACAGTTTTCTAACTATATTCAGATTACAGGCAATTCAATCTCTGGGAGACATTAACAACAGGTAAGGAATAGCAGCAAATATAAAATCTAAGTTTTATCTATATCCTACTGTTAGAGAAATTTCTCCCAAAACCTAAATCTCATTTTATCCTCTATTTCCATCAGAATTCAAACTACATTCAGCCCTCTGTATTCCCCAGGTTTTGCATCCACAGATACGGAGGGCTGATTTTATTCCCTATACTATGCCATGTTATAGAAGGGACTTAAGGATCTTCAGGTTTTAGTATCTGAGGGGGCTCCACGAATCAATCCTCCGTGGATACTGAGGCATGACCATAATTTTTTTTTTTTTTGGTCTTTTGTCTTTTTTGTTGTTGTTGTTATTGTTGTTGTTGTTGCTATTTCTTGGGCCGCTCCCGCGGCATATGGAGGTTCCCAGGCTAGGGGTTGAATCGGAGCTGTAGCCACCAGCCTACGCCAGAGCCACAGCAACGCGGGATCCGAGCCGTGTCTGCAACCTACACCACAGCTCACGGCAACGCCAGATCGTTAACCCACTGAGCAAGGCCAGAGATCGAACCCGCAACCTCACGGTTCCTAGTCGGATTCATTAACCACTGCGCCACGACGGGAACTCCAGGCATGACCATAATTACTCTATGTACATACACATATAAAACAGCAGTCCAGGAGTTCCCGTTGTGGCTCAGCAGAAACAAATCTGACTAGCATCCATGAGGATGCAGGTTCAATCCCTGGCCTCGCTCAGTGGGTTAAGGATCCAGAGTGGCCATAAGCTGTAGTGTATGTAGGTCACAGATGTGGCTCAGATCCCGCACTGCTGGGGCTGTGGCATAGGCCAGCGGCTGTAGCTCTGAGTTGACCCCTAGCCTGGGAACCTCCATGTGCTGCAAGTGCGGCCCTAAAAAGCACACACACACACACAAAAAGAATATGGGCTCATAGGGGCTAAGGGACTTCTAATCTTAATCAAAGGAGATTAAAATAGAGAACAAATGGTCCAGGTCATTTTGCTGGCACTAAGTAACATAAAAACAATATATCCTCACAGGAGCAAAAAGAGTTCCCAATTCACAAGTTATTTAAACGCCCATTTAAGTGGTTAAGAACTCCTGTTGTTTTATCCATAGAAACAGTAAGTGATGTCTTAAAGACTACCAAGGCTAGCCCCACAAAATCCTGCAAAATCTATACTTGAGTTGAAAAACTTCATGTTTACAATGGGAAAGAAAATTTACAACCCTTAAAATTACACAGAAAAGAATAAAAGATTTTATCTTAATGCCAACATTTCAGGGGGGAAAAAAGTGTTAAAAATAGCCACAAGTAGGAGTTCCCAGGGCACCTCAGCAGGTGAGGATACAGGTTCGATCCCTCGCCTCGCTCAGTGGGTTAAGAATCTGGCTTTGCTGCAAGCTGTGGAATAGGTTACAAATTCAGCTCGGATCTAGTGCTGCCACAGCTGTGGTGTAGGCCTGCAGCTACAGCTCCGATTTGACCTCTAGCCCAGGAACCTCCATATGCTTACAGGTGCAGCCATAAAAAGAAAGAAAAAAAAAGCCACAAGTAAAAGGGACTTTTAGGAGTTCCCGTCATGGCTCAGTGGAAAAGAATCTGACTAGTATCCATGAGGATGTGCAGTTTTGACCCATGGCCTCGATCAGTAGATCTGAACCTTGCTGTGAGCCATGGTATGGGTCACAGATCCCGTGTTGCTGTGGCTGTAGCACAGGCCAGCAACTTCAGCTCCAATTCAACCCCTAGCCTGGGAACCTCCATATGCTGCAGGTGCAGCCCTAAAGAGCCAAAAAAGGGGGGGGGTACTTTTTAGAGATCCTAGATACTCTTTGTGGGATTTGAACATTTTAGATACTAGTTCTTGGTTATGTCAAATATCACTGGGACTACTCATGTTTATCAGCCATCCAATGTTATTTTACTGGGGGGAAGGGATTTATGAAAACAAGGAGGAGTTCCCGTTGTGGCTCAGTGGTAATGAACTCAACCAGTAACCATGAGGATAAGGATTTGATCCCTGGCCTTGCTCAGTGGGTTAAGGATCCAGCATTTCCATGAGCTGTGGTGCAGGTCGAAGACGCAGCTCAGATCCCGTGTTGCTGTCTGTGGCTGTGGTGTAGGCTGGCAGCTGCAGCTCCAATTCGATCCCTAGCCTGGGAACTTCCATATGCCATGCGTGGCCCTAAAAAGCAAACACCCCCCCCCCCAAGATAAAGGAAATTCTGAAGAAAGGACATTCAGTTTCCTGCATGGACTACAAACTAGGGCCCTCAGACCAAAGCTTGATGGCTGGCAGATATCAGCTAAAGAGTGTATGTGTTGAGAAAGCAGGCAAGGGGGAAGCAAGAGAGCATCCACAATTCGGCCAATAAGGCCACACTCCCACTATTTGGGGTTTCATACATAAATCAGAACCATGTAAATTAACAATAGTCTGATAGTTATTAAAGATCATTTAAACTGGAAGAGTAATCACTCTGTTTCTCTATTTAAGTTTTTCTGAGAATTTCTTTTCTTATTTTATCCACTTAAGGTTTCAATCGCAAACAAGATCAAAGTTAACTGAGAAGTTCAAATTTGTTTTAAACATGAGGGGCAAAAAAAAATAGCTATCCGAATGCTTTTAGAAAGGAATCTTTTTTACTTTCTTACACTTCTGACAGTCAACTGACTTATTCAAAAAAGAAGGCATTATTGTCAACCTCAGAAATCTTTATAAATGATCATGCAATTTTATAAGCAGGATGAACTGGAAAATAACTTTGGAGGTTGGGTTAGGGATGTTAACAAGTCTTACCCAAACAACAGAAAGAAAAATGGCTCACTCATTTGCTTAAAAATGCATTCTACTCAGAAATCCAAATAATCTTTTAAAAGTATATATTCTCATATTAAGATAATATTTAATTTTCGATAAAAGTAAACTTACCTACAGAAAAACATTCTGTTCTTAATCTAGTCACAAAGGCATGGTTTAAATATTATAAATCTCATGTAATAATTTTTTATTTAAAATAGAATATTGATTACAAATTATTTTTCCAGATTGAAAAAAATGTTACAGGCTCTACCCCCAATAAAAGCCACATATGAAAATGCTTTAAACTTTCTGGAGAGTATTGCTTTTGTTTTTGCCCTTCCTTTTCTATATCCATATACCTAATTCTAAATTAATGAACATTAAATAGTAAAACCTTTTAAAACTAGAATTTATGTCCTATTTAATTATATAATACTTAATAAATCATATTTGTGATATGCAGTAGTAAACAATTCCTTTGCTTTTAATGTTTTCCATGACAACTGCCCTTAACAAGATCCCAGGCACCACCTAAACATAACCAGCTTTAGTGAAAACACTGAACTTTAGTTTCTGGAAATTACCTAGTGCAAACAAGATCAGAAGAGTTTTTCTTCTCTCCTGTTTGTGATTGATACCTAGTCTGTGTAAGTTTTACTACAGCTAGCAACTGCTGAAATTTAGGTAAATATACCATGTTACAATTATAAAAGCCAAGCAATATCATATGACTAGTATGCAGGTCAAAAAACACCCATATATGGACATGTATAGTCTTACTATAACTATAGTTTTAATCCAACTGTAATATATTCATATAAAAAGCTTTATATAATGTGAATATCTTATACCTTTTTATTCATAAAGTTTAATGGAAAATTGGGCATTTACTAATTTTAACCAAGCCAAAAATAATAGCTATTATACTTTTAAAGGTCTTACCTCTATAAGTGGAACTATCATGGCTTTTATTTTCACTGAGGATCCGGCATAAATGCAAACTAGAATAAAACAAATAATCTGTATTAATTTCTAATCCTAACAAAGATAATCCCTATAGAGAAAATTATATCAACTAAAAATATTTGGAAATGTACTGGCTATTTTTAAATCCATTTATTTATAATTTAAATAAAACAAACCTAAAAACCTAAAATTGGTCAGAACTGGAGGAGTCTAGTGAATCAATTCATTATTTTGAAAACTAGTAAATAAAAGAATGAAAATCAAGCATTTATTGTGCCTTCTGTATATGAACCAATAGTTGATAAGAAATGCCTCTGGGACTCCCTGCTGTGGTGCCTCAGGACCAGCAGTGCCTCTGCAGGGCCAAGACGCAGGTTCAATCCCTGGCCTGGAACAGTGCATTAAAGGATCTGGCATTGCTTCAACTGTGGCTCAGATCTGATCCCTGGCCTGGGAACTCCATATGGCACGGAGCAGACAAAAAAAAAAAGTAGCAGCAATGCCTCTTTAAGTATTTCAGCTAACAAAGGAAGGAATGACAGAATTAGAACATCACCATTTTAAGATCCCTTTTAATAAATTAAGGGATCTAGGCATCCATCACTGGCTGTTCACGACACAAGAGACAATCATATATGTGCTCCCTGATCCTGAAGAAAGAATACACCACCACATACGAAGCTGTCTTTATGGGGCAGGGGTGGGGGGTGTGTGGACAGTGGATAGCACTATGGAGACAGTAACGGACACTTAAATTCAAACTGTGGGAAACTCTACAGGACAATACCCCAGTCTCTACAAATATTTCACAAGGAAAAATAAAAGATGGTGGGGGATCCTCAAGGTAAAAAAGGCTTAAGCGGTATACTGACCACAATGCACAGATCCTTACTTGGAATCTATTTCAAAAAAAATTTTTTAAATCAACATTTATGAGTCAATTAGAATATTTTAAAACTCTTTAAAAGAGAGATGCTGAGATATTTACAGATTAAATTGTATTTACTTCAACAGAATGGAAAAATGGGTAGGGTTATAGATGAAACAAGATTGGCCAGCAGTTGATAAATATTGAAACTGGTTGGTGATTTCACGGGGCGTATTGTATCTAATTTCTCATCTGAATTTGTTCCAATAATAAAGTTTAAAAACAAAAATTTGAAATATTTTTTAAAAATTTTTAAAATACTTGTATGTTCAATTCTTCATTAACTTAAATACAGCAAAAGATAGCTACCTATATAGGATACAATGAATAGAGGTATGCTTAATTGGAATTCCAGAAAGAAGACTGAGAACATGGTCAAAAACAGTATCTGAAGAAATAAATAATAGCCAAGAATTCAGTTTTCCAGAACTGAAGTGAAATCCATTATCTGGGCACATCATAGTAAAGCCACAGAAAACCAAAGACAAAATCATTTAAGCACCTGAGGGGAGAAAGGCAGTATTATATTCCTGACTCCTCAACAAGAACAGTTGATAGCTGACAGATACATTCAAGGTGTTAAAACAAAGTATCTGCCAACCTAAAATTCTATACCCCAAAAACAAAGTTCCAAGAAAAGACAAAACAAGGACTGAACTTCAGACAAATAAAAAGTGAATTAACACACTAAAAGAAATGCTTAAGGGCATTATTTAAGTGAGATTAAAAAAGATTCCAGACAGAGTTGCAGCAAGAAAAGATGAGGGGGAAAACTGCTAAGTACATAGGTAATTCTAATTTAATATTAACTAAATAAAAATAATAATGTCTTAGAGTTCTGTGGCTAGTGGATTCTACCTCTAGCCTGAGAACTTCCATATGCCATGGGTGCGGTCCTAAAAAGACAAATAAAATAAAATAGTGAATAAGTGTTGAATTTCGTCAAATGCCTTTTATGCATCTATTGAACTATGGTGTGATTTTTAAAAGCGGTTTAATGTAAGTTAATTTGAACCAATTTTGTGTATTTGGGATAAACCCATGTTTGTCTTGATGTATTTTGGTATTTTTCCATTTATATATCTATCTGTATTTACTACTATACACGTTTAAATACCACAAGACATTATTATTACTACTTTTTAAATTAAAGAAATTTTTTTTGTCTTTTTAGGGCCGCACTCTAAGCATACAGAAGTTCCCAGGCTAGGGGCCAAACTGGAGCTGCAGCTGCCGGCCTAAGCCACAGAGACACCAGATCTGAGCCAAATCTTCGACCTACACCACAGCTCACAGCGGGATCCTTAACCCACTGAGCGAGGCCAGGGATCGAACCTGCATCCTCATAGATACTAGTCAGAATCATTTCCACTGAGCCGTGACAGGAACTCTAACAATTTTAAAAAGACTTTTAAAAATTAGGAATAAGAAAAAAAAGTGTTAAATTTGATACAGTAACAATTTTGATAGTGTGGGTCACAAACCCCTGACCCCTCAAGACACTTTCTAGAGTTCTGCAAGGTCAAAACTATATTTGTAATAATACTAAGACTTCATTTCCCTTCTGGTATATCAACATTTACACTAATAGTTCAAAAACAAAGGAAGGTAAGACTGCTGGCGCCTTAACATATATCAAAGTAGTAGCACCAAACTGTCATGCTCCTTCTTCACAATCAAGAAATCAAAGAAAATGGAGTTCCGGTTGTGGCTCAGCAGTAACGAACCCAACTAGTATCTATGAGGATGTGGGCTCGATCCCTGGCCTCGCTCAGTGGGTTAAGGATCTGAAGTTGCCATGAGCTGCAGTGTAGGTTGCAGATACGGCTCAGATCCTGCACTGCTGTGGCTGTGGTGTAGGTTGGCAGCTGCAGCTCCAATTCAACCCCTAGCCTGGGAACTTCCAAATGCCGCATGGGTGGGTCTAAAAAGAAAGAGAGAAAGAGAATAAACCCAGCCTCAAGTAAAATGTTACCAAACTGCTTCAGTTATATTTTTCATGACCATTCACAAAAGCTAGTTTCACTTAAGAATGTCCTTGATGGGAGTGACACCAGCAAGATGGCAAATGAGGAACCCCCAGGGCTTCCTTCCTCCCATAGAAACACAATTCAACAATACACATACCAATTCTCTTTATGAGAAATTCGGAAACCAGTTAAAAGGCTCTTGCACCACAGGAATGCACTAAAACCAGCTGCATCAAAGCTCCCAGAAAATTCATGACACTCTCACCATAGTCCCTCCTCCTGGCACAGCACCACACAATTGGAAGAAAATTCTCAGTTCCCAAATTCTCCCTGAGGAGGCAAAGAGAAGACTGGACTATACATCTAACATTCTGACTGGGAGCTGAGGAGGAGATGGAGGGAGATAAGCAGCTTGGCAATCTTTCCCTTAGGGGAGAAAGAAAAGACTAAAGCACATGTCCAATATTCCAGCTTGGGAGGCATGGGGGCTGCCTAAGGGACTCATTTCTGTCTAGCCTGATGGTATCCGGTACAAGGGATGGACACCAGAGGATGCAAGATACTGCAAGCTTCTAGAAAAAAAAAGAAACTAGTAGTTCCCGTCATGGCACAGTGGTTAACGAATCTGACTAGGAACCATGAGGTTGCGGGTTCGATCCCTGCCCTTGCTCCGTGGGCTGATGATCTCGCTGTGGTGTAGGTTGCAGACACGGCTCGGATCGCGTGTTGTTGTGGCTCTGGCATAGGCTGGCAGCTACAGCTCCAATTGGACCCCTAGCCTGGGAACCTCCATATGCCACGGGAGCAATCCAAGAAAAAAAAAGGAAAGAAACTAGAGAATCCCTCTAATATGGAATCTACACCAGAGAAAAGATTTGAGAGACTTCCAGAATCTACAGCCAAGTGCTTTCCCAGTGCTAGAGCAGTCCATAAAGACTGGGAAAAAAGTGTTTTTTCACATGCAAGGATACCAACACAAAATTACAAGGAACATAAAGAAATAGGTAAAATGGCCCAATAAAGGAACAAAATGAGTCTCTAGAAACTGATCCTAAAGAATTAGAGGGTTTGGCAAGCTTTAAAGTACCGTGAATTCTTGAAAAAATAATAAAAAAGAAAGTGCAAGTAATGATTTTTTTCAGTTATGGAAATTTTGTTAGAAACTCATGAAATAAAAAACCATAAATATAAAATAAAAAATAATAAGGATATTTTACATTAAAGATCCTCACTGAAGCCACCAATTAGTTACAGAATATACAATCTTTCTAAATATATGTAAATTCATATCACTTTCTAAGCACATCGAAGATCAATTTATTCAAATTTTGAAAAATGTTAAGTACTTTCTTTAGCTTCAGGTGAGTGCAGCAATGTAAGGGGTAATGTAAAATTACTACATTTGGTATGTTTTGTATCAAAGAACTTTCAAATTTACTACTAAACATTATATTGTAAGCATTAATAACAATGACAACAACAAAGAATTAGAGGTATATGAGGGGTTCCTTGGTGGCTCAGCAGGTTAAGGACCCAGTGTTGTCACTGCTGTGCCCTGGTTACTGCTGTGGCCTGGGAACTACTGCATGCCATAGGGGCAGACAAAAAAAAAAAGAATTAAAAAAAGAAAGAATAAAGACTTAGATGGGGGAAAGCTTCATAACATTGGTCTTAGCAATGATTTCTTGGATGACACCAAAAGCAAAAACAGACAAGTGGGACATCAAACTAAAAATTATATATACCGCAAAGAAACAATGAACGGAATGAAAAGACAACCTACAGAACGGTAGAAAATGCTTGCAAAGCATGCATATAAGATATTAATATCCAAAATATATAAGCAATATCTACAACTGAATAGCAAAAAAGCAATTTGATTAAAAAATGAGCAAAGACTTTGAACATTTTTCCAAAGACATACAAATGGCCAATAAGTGTATGAGAAGATGCTAAAATATCACTTATCATCAGAGAGATGCAAATCAAAAACACAAACTTGTAAGGATGGGCATTATTGAAAAAATCCTAAAAAACAGAAATGACATATGATAAAGGACTATTATCCAAAATACATGAATATCTCTTAAAACTCAATAAAACAAACAACCCAACTCAAAAGAGCAAAGACCTCATCATGGCACCTCATCAAAGAGGATATACAGATAACAAATAAACATAAGAAAAGATGCTCTAGATCATACATCATCAGGGAAATGGAAATTAAAACAACGAGATACCAATACACACCTATTAAAATGGCCAAAATCTGGAACATGGCCAACACCAAACGCTGGTGAGGATGTAGTGCAATAGAACTCTCCATCACTGGTGGAAATGAAAAATGGTACAGCCACCTTAGAACAGTTTGGTGGTTTCTTACACCAAACTGTATTAAAGTATTATAAGATACTATTATCTTATAATCCAGCAATCTCACTCCTTGATATTTACCCAAAGGAGGTGAAAACTTATGTCCACACAAAAACCTGCACATGGATGTTTATAGCAACTTTATTCATAATTGTCAAAACTTGGAAGAAACCAGGATGTCCTTTAATAGGTAAATGGATAAACAAGCTGGTACATTCACACAAGAGAATATTGTGTGAACAGAAATGAGCTATCAAGCCATGAAAAGACACGGAGAAACCTTAAATGCATATTACTAAGTAAAAGAAGCCAATCTGAAAACACTGTGTACTGTATGATTCCAACTATATGACATTCTGGAAACGGCAAAAGCATGAAAACAGTAAAATGTTCAACGGTTGCCAAGGGTTAGGGGTAGGAGGGATGAATAGGCAGAGCACAGAGGATTTTTAGGGCAGTGAAAAAACTGTTTGATACTATAATGATGGATGCATGTCATTATACGTTTGTCCAAAACCAAAGAATGTACAATACCAAGAGTGAAGCTGAAAATAAACTGTGGATTTGAGGGGATGATGATGTGTCAATGTAGGATCATTAATTGTCACAAATTACCACTCTAGTGGGGAATGATGATAATGGGAGAAGCTATGCGTGTGTGGGGGCAGGGGATAAAGGGGAAATTTCTGTACCTTCCTGTCAATCTTTCTGTAAACCTAAAATACCTGTAAAAAAAAAAAAAGAAATTCTTAAAAAAAAATAACAGAAAATAAGTGATAAGAGTTCCTGTTGTGGCTCAGTGGTTAACGAATCCGACTAGGAACCATGAGGTTGCAGGTTCGATTCCTGGCCTTGCTCAGAGGGTTAAGGATACGGCGTTGTCATGAGCTGTGGTGTAGGCCACCCGCAGACGCAGCTCGGATCCCACATTGCTGTGGCTGTGGTGTAGGCCAGTGGCTACAGCTCCGATTAGACCCCTAGCCTGGGAATCTCCATATGCCGAGGAAGTGGCCCTAGAAAAAGGCAAAAAGACCAAAAAAAAAAAAAAAAAAAAAGTGATGGGGACGATGTAAAGAAACTGGAAGCCTCATGCACTGTTGGTGGGAACATAAAACAGCAAACAGTATGTAAGTTCTTCAAAATATTAAAAATAGATGGTTAACGAATCCGACTAGGAACCATGAGGTTGCAGGTTCCGTCCCTGCCCTTGCTCAGTGGGTTAACGATCCGGCGTTGCCGTGAGCTGTGGTGTAGGTCACAGACGCGGCTCGGATCCCACATTGCTGTGGCTCTGGCGTAGGCCAGTGGCTACAGCTCCAATTCGACCCCTAGCCTGGGAACCTCCATATGCCGCGGGAGCGGCCCAAAAAACAGCAAAAAAAAAAAAAAAAAGACCAAAAATAGAACTGCCATACAATCTAGCACTCCCACTTCCAGGTATTTACTCATAAGAGTTAAAATCAGGATATCAAAGTGGTTATTTGCACTCCCATATTCTAGCCAAGAGATAGAAACAACCTAAAAGGCCGTTGACAGACGTAACATGGTGTATACATACAATGGAACATTACTCAGTCACAAAGAAATCCTGAAGATTTCAGCTCAAAATGGCTAAGCCCTGAAGACAGTACGCCATATGAAATAAGTCAGTCGCAGAACAATAAATACAGCACAATTCCACTTATATGATGTATCTAAAGTAGTCAAACTCATAGAAGCAAAAAGCAGAATTTTGGTGGTTTCCAGGGACTGGGGGAAAGAGAAATGGGAACTTGCTGTTCAATGGGTATAAAACTTCAGTCATGCAAGATGAAAAAAATCTAGAAATAAGAGTGTCCGCTGTGGCTCAGCAATTAACAAACTGACTAGTATCCATGAGGATGCGGGTTTGATCCCTGGCCTTGTTCAGTGGGTTAAGGATCTGATGCTGCCATGAGCTGGGGTGTAGGTCACAGACACAGTTCAGATCTGGCGTTGCTGTGGCTGTGGTGTAGGCCAGCAGCTACAGCTCGAATTCGACCCCTAGCCTGGAAACCTCCATATGCCACGAGTGCAGCCCTAGAAGAAATAAAAATAAAGATAAAACTTCAGGAGTTCCCATCGTGGCTCAGCAGTTAACAAATCCAACTAGTATCCATGAGGATGCAGTTTCTATCTCTGCCCTTGCTCAGTGGGTTAAGGATCCAGCATTGATGTGAACTGTGGTATACGTTGCAGATGAGGCTCAGATCTCGTGTTGCTGTGGCTGTGGTGTAGACCAGCAGCTGCAGCTCCAATTTAACCCTTAGCTACAAACTTCCATATGCCCTTTAAAAAAAAAAAAAAAAAAAAAAAAAGGACAAAAAAACAAATCTAGAAACCTGTTGTACTACATGGTGCTTTTCGTTAACAATACTGTATGTCCACCTAAAATTTTGTTAAGGTGAGTTCCCACCTGGCATAGTGGGTTAATTAATGATCCCACTTTGTCTCCGTGGAGGCACCAGTTCAACCCCTGGCCTGGTGCAGTAGGTTAAGGATCCAACATTGCTGCAGCTGTGGCATGGGCAGCAGCTGCAGCTCAGGTTTGATTCCTGGCCCAGAAAGTTCCATATGCCGCAGGGGCGGCAAAAAGAGAAAAAAAAAATTTTAAGATTTATACAATGTTGCATGTTTTACCTACAATAAAGAAAATGTCCTTAATGAAGCAATAAAAATTATTAATTTTATTAAATTCCCAAGCCCTGAGAACATGCCTTTTTTTGGAATGTGTAAATTTTAATATTCTATATGACAAATTGAAAAGCATACATAAAGCATTTCTGTTACACTCCAAAATAACATGGTTGTCTCCAGGAAAATCATTATGCAATTATTTGAACTATAAGCTGAACTAGCTGCTTTTTCACAGAACAACATTTTTACTTGAAAGAACTGACAAACTATGGTTATTCAGATTTGGGTCTTTGGCAGGCATTTTCTCAAAAATGGACCAAAGAAGCCAGTTACTTCAAGGAAAACAACGGGTATTTGTTGCCAATGATAAAATGTAAGGTCTCAAACGAAAATTAAAATTGTGGAAAATTTTTATCTGCCACCATGGACTTGGTTAGTTCCCAATTCATAAAAATTTTCCTGATTGGTTCAGTGCTGACACTAAAGAATGTGTTTCTTGATATTATACAATGTGTGTCAATATTTGGAAGTGCTACATCACTCAGTGAACCAATATTTTCCAAAGGACCAATGCATGATGTTGCAAAATAATGCATGGATAAAAAGATAGATTCCAAGTAAAAGAGAGACAAATGGATTTCAATTGAACAAAGTACAAAAAGTTCACTGATGTGGTTTTGGATTTGGCATTACAACAAACCATTAAGAAACTACCACTTCACAAATTCTGACATGATATCAAAGAAGAATATCTACAATTATCTGAAAAGACTATTAAAATTCTCCATTTGCCAACGACTCACCTATATGAGACTGGACTTCCTTCCCACACACCAACCACAATATACTGCAACCCCTCCTTCACAGCATACATAAAACTCAACTCTAGTTAGGTAAGACTTAAAAATGAAAAGCAAAATAATGTTTCCAGGAAATCACAGGATAAGTTCATTAACCTTAGAATGGAGAAAAAGTAGTAATCACAAAAAAGTACTAATCAGAAACTAAAAGACTGATAAATTTGACTACATTAAAATGAATAACTTCTACTCATTACAAGTCACCATTCTAAGAGTGGAAACGCAAGCCTAAAAATAACAAAAGATATTTACCACACATACAGTGTAACCCACAAAGGGCACAAATACAGACTTCAGAAAGAACTCCTACAAATCAATGAAAGAAATGTAAACAATCTAATAGAAAAATGGGGAAAAGATATAAAGAGGCCTTTCAAAATAAACCAGAAATCCAAATGACCAATTAATACATAAAAAGACGCCTATGCTACAAATGAACACATATGCAAAACAGAAACGGACTCACAGATATAGAAAACGAACTTGTGGTTACCATAAGGAGAGGGACAAATTACAGGTATGGGATTAACAGATACAAAATAATATGTATAAAATAGATAAGCAACAAGGATATGCTGTATAGTGGAGGGAATAATAGCAATTATCTTGTAATATCCTATAATGGAGTATAAGCTGCAAAAATACTAAATCACTATGCTGTACACATGAAACTAATATAATACTGTAAATCAACTATTCTTCAATTTTTTTAATTGGCAAAGTGCCTATAAAAATACAAGCCCCAATAAAAACTATCATTAGACACATATCACATTGACAAAAAAGTTATAGTCTGACAATATTAAATGTTAGCCAGGATATGAAGGTGAATTCTCATACACTGTTGGTGGGAGTATATTTTGAAATAGTTTGGCAGTATCTAGTAGAGCTGAAGTTAATCACAATCTAGAACCCAGCAACTCTACAGTTCAGTATATATCCTATACTTGTGCACACCGGATACTTGTCTAAGAATGTTTCCATTGACACTGTTAGTAATAGCCAAAAACTCAAAACAACAAAATTGTTTATCGGTAGCATAAGAAATTAATTGTGGAATAGTCATACAATGGAGCATCTTTTAAGTATGAAAAATCAAAGAACTGCAAATACTTGCAAAAGCATGAATGAATCCTAAAGACATAACGTTGAGCAAAAGCAGCCATATACAATACATCCTCTATGATTCCGTGCATATGAAGCTCAAGAAGAACAAACTTCAACTTGTTTGGATAGCAAAACTGTAAATAATAAGGAAGAGAAAGCCATAAATGTCAGTTACCATGGGGGAGGTAAACAGGATGCAATCAGGAAGGGGGATTACGTTGTCCTGACCTGGGTATAAAGTGACATCGGTGTGCATCTTACATTGATTCTTTAAATTCTACATTTAGATTTTTCATACTTTTCTGTATTATTTTAATTTCACAATTTAGAAAAAAGATTCTTAAAGTTGCACAAAACTAACGAAAGAGAACCAATGAATGCATATATTTCTTACTCTTTTTATGTCTAGCAATCCTCTTTCCAAAGTCAATAAAACAAATAACTTTAAGACTTATAGAATATGCTTACATAATCACACCTAAAGTGAAATATGATGCCATACTACAATCATCCATAAGAGAAATTATCTACTTTGCAGATTATGCATGTCCTTGCAGTTCACCTCTGCCTTTTGATTATTTCAAGACTCCATCATCAGGATGAACAGAGTAAGGGTCAATAAACTTTTCCTTATCAACAATTCACTTGTAGGTCTTGCAAGATTATTTTCAAAACCAAAAGACAAAAATGCCTTGGCGTCCCCTGGTGGCTCAGTGGGTTAAGGATTCAGCACTTTCACTACTGCAGCTCTGGTTATTGCTGTGGCACAAGTTCAATCCCTAGTCTGGGAACTTTGGCATGCTCCAGGCACAGACAAAAATATGAATAAAAAATTTTAAAAGGGAAGGTTAGAAATAATATTTTAGGAGTTCCTGTCATGGTGTAGCGGAAACAATCTGACTAGAAACTATGAGGTTGCAGGTTCGATCTCTGGCCTCAATCAGTGGGTTATGGACCCAGCATTGCCGTGAGCTGTGGTGTAGGTCACAGACACAGCTCGGATCTGGCATTGCTGTGGCTGTGGCATAGGCCAGCAGCTAGGCTCTGATTAGACCCCTAGCCTGGGAACCTCCATATGCTGCAGGTGCGGCCCTAAAAAGCAAGAAAAAAAAAAGAAAGAAAGAAGAAATATTATTTTAAGAATTCCTGCTGTGGTGCAGCAGAAACAAATCCAACTAGTATCCATGAGAATGCGGGTTTGATCCCTGATCTCGTTCAATGGGTTGGAGATCCAGCATTGCCATGAGCTGTGGTGTAGGTCGAAGACATGGCTCGGATCCTGCATTGCTGTGGCTACGGCGTAGGCGGCAACTGTAGCTCCAATTCGACCCCTAGCCTGGGAACTTCCATATGCCTCAAGTGTGGCTCTAAAGAGCAAGAAAAAAAAAATATTATTTTCAAGAAAGAATAAAAATGCCTTGCCAATGGAGATCAATTACTAAATTAAACTTCATAGCTTGAAAATCTCATTTAGTTATTAGTTTTTGTTTGTTTATGGCCACACCTGCAGCATATGGAAGTTCCTGGGACAGGGAATGAATTCAAGCCACAGCTGCAGCAACACAGATTCTTAACCCACTGTGCCACAGCAGGAACTCCACATTTAGTTATAGTTTTTAACTAACTCCTATTACAAGAACGAAAAAGAGGGAGTTCCCTGGTAGCCTAGTGGTTAAGGATCCAGTGTTGTCACTGCTGTGGTGAAAGTTTAATTCCTGGTCTGGGAACTTCCGCATGCTTCAGGTGCAGCCAAATAAGTAAGTAAAATGGTTAACTTAGGAGTTCCCATTGGGGCGTGGCAGAAATGAACCCAACTAGTATCCATGAGGATGCGGCTTTGATCCTTGGCCTCATTCAGTGAGTCGGAGATTCAGCATTGCCGTGAGCTGTGGTGTAGGTAACAAACCTGGCTTAGACCCCATGTTGCTATGCCTGTGGTACAGGCCAGGAGCTACAGCTCCAATTTGACCCCTAGCCTGGGAACTTCCATATGCCACAGGTGCAGCCCTAAAAAGACAAACACAACAAAACAAAATAAACCCGAATAATATCCATGAAGATGCAGGTTCAATCCCTGGCCTCGCTCAATGGGTTAAGGATCTGGTATTGCTATGAGCTGCCGTAGATCCCCTGTTGCTGTGACTGTGACACAAGCCAGCAGCTGCAATTCTGATTCCACCCCTACCCCAAGAACTTCCATACGCTATGGGTGTGGCCCTAAAAAGACATTAAAAAAAAAAAAGAGAGAATATAACCTTAAAATGTCTGACATCTAGCTCCTTTTTTGTTAATAGTAAATATATAAGGTGGGAGTTCCCGTTGTGGTTCAGTGGTTAAGGATCTGGTGTTGCCCTAAGGTGTGTGGTAGGTCATATATGCACCTTGGATCTGGTGTTGCTATGGCTGTGGCGTAGGCCGGTAGCTGCAGCTCCAATTCAACCCCTAGCCCAGGAACCTCCATATGCTGCAGGTGTGACCATAAAAGGAAAAAGAAAAAAAAATTTATATATATATATATAAAGGTGCCTTAAGACTGCTTCAATATTAGGTATAAAGCACTAAACAATTCCCCCTTGTGGTTCTCATTGTCCCCAAAGGTGCATTTCCCTTTAGAATGTAGTAGCAGGAAATATTCCATTTTTGAAAGAATGCAAGGGAATCAAGTCCCTTTGTACCCAGGTTACTAAAAGCAAGGTCAAATATTCCTTCTTATGGTGAATTTGTTTGCTTATTCACATTTTCAACAGCTTCATTTTCTATTTGTTTTAATAAGCTTAATGCAGATGTCTTTTGCTTTAATCCTTCCAGTGGGGAGAGGGGATGTCAGTGTTCCAAATCCCACTTAATCTAATGGTAGAGTCATTGTTACATAATTTTAAGAAATAATTGAAACATAATTCCATGATGTCAGTCAAAAGACCACAAACATTCATTAGGATGCAGATGATAATGTCATCATGAACTACTAATTAGCATATCAAAGATTTGTTCAAACTGTGTAAGAAATCACTGATGGGTTATTACAATAAGGTAACTTACTGGTATAACAGATACCTTTATTTCCCTAGTATAAAAACACTTTTTCCTTAGTTGTAGGTGGAAACTAAAGGCAATCAGTAAGAATATTCCCCCAGTCAGATTTGTCTGAGCTCTTCTAAGTAATAAGCATTCTTAAAGAAACAATTCTTAGGAGTTCCCATCATGGCACAGCGGAAACAAATCCGACTAAGAACCATGAGGTTGCAGGTTCGATCCCTGACTTCGCTCAGTGGGTTAAGGATCTGACATTGCCGTGAGCTGTGGTGTAGGTCGCAGACACGGCTCAGATCTGGCATTGCTGTGGCTCTGGCATAGGCCAGCAGCAACAGCTCTGATTAGACCCCTGGGAACCTCCATGTGCCGCCAGTGAGGCCCTAAAAAGAACAAAAAGACAAAAAAAGAAAAGAAACAATTCTGTTTCTGAATGCTGCATATCTTACTACACCTGTTAATAGTTTTCGTTCTCTATCCTAAATCATAAAGGGATAAAAACAAAACTACCTCCAACAGTTGCCCATTTTAATGTGGCTTTAAAAATAATCAAATATTCTGCCTCAATACAAATCTGTATGATTATTTTAGTCCCTTAATAACCTCCAAATAATTGAGTTTACCATTTTTTCCCACTTTTATAACAGTTTAGTGCTATTGTGGAGATGCTATTAGATCCCTGAGAACAAGGAATCTATTTTCTGTCAAAGATCTGTGAACTTAAACTTAAAATGTCTTAGGGCTACCACCAACATCATTGATGGAAGAGAGATACAACCCACAAAAATGAATATTGGGACACATAGTTTTACCTTGAAAACATGTATTTATGAAAACGGCAATATGCACTTATGAAAAGGAAAGCAAACAGGAAATGTTAAAAAAAGAAGTTCCTGCACACAAGTACATTAATAGCATTCTACCTTAAAGAATAATTTAATTTTTCTAACAAAGAAAGCAGTAGCCTGAAAAATCTCCTGATATTGTTACATTTTCTGAAAAAATGCATTTCTCTTACCAGGGAAACAGACGAAGACTTAACTGAACTTGTCAGCACAGGTCAAAATGAGAAAACAAACACCAAATGAAAACTAAAACATGAAGAAACAGTTTCAGATAAAGCTTCAGCTGAACTTAGAGCAGCTTTTGAAGGAAAAAAAAAAAAGACTTAACTACCAAAACTAAAACTTGTTAGAATGATTATTTGCCATAAACTCCCTCCTACTTCCCTCCAAAAAATTCATGTCAGATAACATTTAATGAACATCCAGATGTACTTCCCTAAATTCTGGAATATGTCAAATCGGCTAGTATCAGCAGAAGAAAAAAGGGCAACCAAAACACTTGGCAACTAAATTTTAAAACTTTATTATAACTAAAATTAATAAGATAAAACCAAGTTAAAATTTCTAATCAACATATAAATTTTAAAAAGAAAAAGAATTAAGTTCTTCAAAGAGATAAATAAATAATATTCAACAAACTATTTCAAAATTCAACTAAGTACTGACATAAGGCTAACATCTTCAGATTAAGAGCTTGAAACAGGGAGTTCCCGTCCTGGCTCAGTGGTTAACAATCTGACTAGGAACCACGAGGTTGTGGGTTCAATCCCTGGCCTCTCTTAGTGGGTTAAGGATCTGGTATTGCGGTGAACTGTGGTGTAAGTCACAGACGCGGCTCGGATCCCGCATTGCTGTGGCTCTGGTGTATGCCCCCGGCTACAGCTCCGATTAGATCCATAGCCTGGGAACCTCCATATGCCGCAGGTGCAGCCCTAGAAAAGGCAAAAAAAAAAAAAAAAAAAAAAGAAGAAGCTTGAAATATAAATCTTCCATTAAGGTTGCTTGTGACACAAAGAAATGCTGAGCTCACTGTGTTCATAATTTCTACTAAGTCCAAAATTCTCCCCTGGATCTACCAGTGCATGCAAGTTTATGAGCTTAATCATGGCAAGTCCTATGCTAATATGAAGTCATGAAGAAACTAAGGTTCTAATTCCAAAATTAAAGTGATCAAATCCCTATCTTGCATATGTCAAAGAATTTCAAAGAGTGTGCATGAAGATGTGAAGTTCTGAAGAGTAGATCTAAGAGTTACTGGAAAGGATACTTAATTATGTTTTGGTAGTCCTCCTTTGTCCTTTTGCTATCTCTCAGAAAAGATCATTTTAAGAGTTCTATAATTTGTCATTAAAAACATAATCAGTATCTTTGGAAACAACAGGTTAGCTAGGTATGCGATGGACCATCCAGACAGACAAAATATAGTTTTTCTTTTCTCCGTAATTACCTAACAAAATTTAGTCTTCAAAGCCAAAACTTTCCATCTTAATAGACAGTTGCTTTCATGAGGCACAATTAAGAATTTGCCTTTTCTGATAGTTATAAAATGTCCTATACATCTCATATGTGGCTTTAACACTATGTTCAAGTTGACTGTAACTCCAAGTGTATTCTTATACTGATAAGTGACAGAAGAGTGAACTAATGACCTCATGAAATATATCATGCATTTTTTAAAAAAGGTAACTTTCAGCCAAGTTAAAGCTCATCTGCTAATTTATCTCATTAAAAAAGAAAAATCCATCCAAGACATAAATATTGGTCACACCTTAAAAGCAAAAATCTATAAATGGATTCACTAATAATTTTGTGGCACATTACCTTTGTTTTTAACAGTTCTAGTTGCTACTTTATATTTTAAGAAGCTGTTTTTCAAAGTATTTTTTGTATTATATTTACGCCATTTGTTCTTATGAAAATGTTCTTATCTTTAGCAATATACAAAAACTCCAAAGTTAGACAACATGCAACTAAGTTTTGAAAGAGTTTAGAAAAGAGGAGATATAAAGGAAAACTAAGTACTGGATGGTGAAGTGTTTAAAATATTTCATTATGTCACACAACTAACAATTTTAAACTCTCTTCATGTAACACAATATGGTTATAGAACTGACTATACTGATCTGGATCTACTATAATTGAAACTACATTCCACAAGCCATGCAAGAACTACATATATGTAAGTCCTAATAAGTTTTAAAGCAGCTCTTCAAACACAATTATGGTAGGAAGCATGTGTCATGTAAATGTACATAAAGTGAATCCAAAATTCCATTTTGACTAGGCACTTCGACCTCCTACATCACTTTCTCCAACCAGTGCCAGGCAGAAGCCAAGCAGAATTTCACCTTCTAGCCCTAATACCACTCATTCTAAGGTGGGAGTAATAGTAAAACTGTCCAAAACAGTTGGAAGGAGGAAGCTGAGCAACCCACAAAGATGACAGTCCCTAAATAATTAAGTTGGCTTTAAAAGTAAACAAAATAACAATGAACTGATTTATCCTGTTGGGTATATGAAAATGATGGTTTAGTTTGGTAACTTCCCATCCTGCCTTCCCTGCACACTTCTCTATCAGTTAATAAACCAATAAACTCTCTAAGCATATGCTAGAAAGCTGCGAGGGGTGGGGGGAGATCGGGGACAGGAGGGTTGAACCAAAAGAAATGTGAGACACGGTCCTCACTCTTTAAGGGTCTCTCAATGCGTTAGAGTACAAGAGTATACATGAAAGAGTCAGAGACTAATTAATTGCTAACCTGAGTGTTAACAGATTTTAAGTGCAAGAGCTGTCCAGAGAAGTTTAAATATCTAAAGATTCGAATAATATTACTTTTAACAGCGATCACTTGAGCACTTACTATAAGCCAAGTGCTTCACAGGCATCATTTAGTCTTCACAACAATCCTCTGAGTACTTATTATTCCCAATTTACTCAAGGGGAAACGTCAAAGTGGTTAAGGAACTTACCCAAGGTCACTCAGCTAGTTAAGTGGCTAAGACTGCCGCTTAGCCTGGCAATCCAAGTCTAGCGCTCACACTAAGACTACGCGAAGCAGCGCGAGTGCAGAAGCGGGGTGGGGAGGGCCATATAGGCTGGCGCTACTACAGGCGCGAGTTCTGGCAACGCGTTCCCCGCGTTTCGTTCCAAGTAACGAAGTTCCCAAGATCCGTATCTTTCGAACCAGCAACCGTAAACTGACTAGGAGGGGGCGGAGGGCCCCACGACGACGGTAAAAATGGCTAACGACAGTTAATCTCATACAGGGCTGAGCTTTACCTAATAGAGCTATTCGGAGAAAGAAATTCGCAATAACTTATTTATTTAAATAAGTTATTTAAATCCGGGGTTTGTTTCGCCGCTTAAACGAATTTTCTCTTCGAGACAGAGCTGACATTTGGGGCGAGGAAACCGCGGGTATGGCAAATTACTGTTTTCTGTATTACTGAAAGGAAAAAAAAAAAAAAAAACCACCCAAGTTTTATGACTAAAGGAAACGCGTTATTCTAGGTAAACGGGAACCTTGGAGAGTTGCCAAAATTAGTTGCAGTCCCGGGACTAAATGGGGTTTAGGAAACATTTAATGACGAAAGTTGATTCCAACCCGAAATGGGTCTAAGGTGAAAAGAAGGAGCAAAGAAATGCCGGTAGGTCTTCGGGGGAAGCGGCAATCCTGCTACACTTCTCCCACGGCCAGCGGCGCGCCGCGCGAGGCCGGGACAGTCCAAGAGACCGCTCCCCGGGAGGACGAGAGGTCCCAAGTGGGGCTCTTCCCGACGCCCCGGGCTTCGCGGCGGCGGGCGGCGAGGAGGGGAGGGAGTCCGGGACGGTTCGGACTTCGGGCAGAGGCGGAGCCGGGCTCCAAACTGCGGAGTCGAACGGGTGCAGAGTAAAGAAATGGGACACAGAGAGATATAAAGTCCGAACCCACCCCACACACACATCCCACGGCGCGGTGCCGTAAAGAGAAAGAAGCCAAGTGAGCTCAAGCGTAGAGGGGGGACAAAAAGAGACGGAGCGAGAGCGCGGGGACCCGTAGGGACAAAACGGGAGTTCTGCTAAGAGGCTAAAGAAAGACAAGCTACGGCGGGCAGCGAGGCTTTCGCGGAAGCCGGGGAAAGCAGGAGGTCGGTGGCGGTTACCAGCACTTCTCCTCCCCGAGTTCGAAACTCCTAGCCAACCATCCACACCCGCCGCCCGGATGGGGGAGGGGACACATCTCCCCCCCCCCCCGCAACGTCCCCCCAAATGTGAGAGCACGGTTGACGCCCGAGCCCGGCCCGGCCGTGTGCCCGCCTCCAGCCCGGACACTCACAATTCGCCTCTCCCTGATTTCTCCCAGTTCTTTATCCACTCTACAGGAACCACCACAGTTGCGGCCGCCATCTTCCCCTCACTAGTAGCAGAGGCCCGGATGTGTAGCACGCGAGCGAGGGGTCAAAGGGGAGCACCGCCCACGGGGAATGCCGGGAGCCGCGAGTTCGGTTTTCGATTTCCCGCCCTGCTTTCCACCCCACCCTGCGGAAGCCCGAGGCCCTGCCGCCAACCAGGTGGCCGGACCCATGGGTCCCGTCGCAGAATGACTACGCTGGCCGCGCCCTCTTCAACCCATGCCCCTCTTCCCTTTAGAACAGGAAAAATGCCATCCCCAGGCCAACTCGTACCCCTTATCTTCTTCCGTAGTGTCTACTCCAGGCCACTAATTCAAACTCGTGTTTTTAAAGCACCTAGTATGTGCTAGACACTGGGGATAGAGAAAAAGCCACGATGCCTACCCTCAACGAGCTCACAGTCTGTCGGGAAGACAAACATAAGGGCATCAACTACAATACATTCTGCTAACAGCTAATATCAAAGAAATTAATCAGGGAAGAAGCAGCCGATTGCTGTGAGCCAGGCATTTTGCTAATACGGGGGGTATAATCTAATGAGGAAGTGAGAAATCGGCCCTGGGAAACACTTGCAGCCACCAGCGCTGACACCCTACTGTCGGCCGCTGTCATTGTAACCTTAGGCAAAACTAGGGGGCGCAAGCACCAAGAGAAACAACTTGTTTATATCACATACTCTCCAAGTGTCTCCCGACAAGATACTTATTATTTCAATGAGCGAAATAGAATCTTTACGGTCGGGAAACATGGTGGACACCCTCCTAACTGATGAAAATAAGCATCCCTCGATATTAGATAAATGGGCGTCTTATGCCTCTTGATGAGATGCTGAGAAAAACACTAACCAATTTTGTAGTAATCATGCCAAAATTCGCATAACCTGAATTTAATCATGAGGGAACATCAGACAAGCCCATATTAAGGGATGGTCTGCAAAATTACTGGCTTGCACTCTTCAAAATCATCAAGGTTACTAAAGATAAAGACAGGTTGAGGAACTCTTCCAGATTAATGAAAACAACAGAATAACAGCTTCCCGGCCGGAAAAAATATATATATATATTTTACTCTAAAAACGGCATTCCTGGGACAACTGACCAAATTTGAATATCTGTAGTTTAAGTAATAATATTGTGTCGGTGTTAATTTCTTGAGTTTAATACTTGTATGTGGTTATGTGAAAGTCCTTGTTTAAGAAAATATGAAGTATTTAGAGGTAATGGGGCAGTGTGTTGCAACTTACTCTAAAATGTTGCAGAAAAAAAACGATAGAATGATTAGACAAATGTAAAATATTAACATTTTAGGAATCTGGGTAAAGGATATACAGAGATTCTCTGTTCTGTCTGTGCAACTTTTCAAAATAAAAAAGTTTTAAAAATACATGTTTTGCTGAAAATTTAGAAAATACAGACAAACCAAATGAAATCCTACCACATATATGTTAATGTATGAACTTTAGCACTAGTGTCTTCTAAATTTGTCAGGTTTTACTGAATGGACCGGGTTGATTTGCACTGAAAAATTGTTCAGGGGATAGGCTGTATTCAGAATAAGTTCTGGGGAAATACTGCATTGTTTATGATTGTTTTTCGTCAGCTATATCTATTCTCTTAATGTCCTGTCTGATTTTGAAATTTTAAAGCCGTTCACTGGAAAATATACACCATTTAGTTTCAATGATATCTCAAAAAAAAATTTGCTACTTCAAGGAGGTTCAGAGATAGGAGTTCCCTCTGATCTTTTCATTGTCCATCATTATGGACCATTTCAACAGTGAACAAAATTGTATAGTGAATCTTTACTGTATCATCACCCTCCCTAAAAAGTTTGAAATCAATTTTTTTTTTTTTTTTTTGTCTTTTTGCCATTTCTTGGGCCGCTCCTGCAGCATATGGAGGTTTCTAGGCTAGGGGTGAATCGGAGCTGTAGCCACCAGCCTACGCCAGAGCCACAGCAACGCGGGATCCGAGCCTCGGCTGCAACCTACACCACAGCTCAGGCAATGCCGGATCCTTAACCCACTGAGCGAGGCCAGGGATCGAACCCACAACCTCATGGTTCCTAGTCAGATTCGTTAACCACTGAGCCACAATGGGAACTCCAGTTTGAAATCATTTTTACAGGATGGTTTCTGTGATACAAGGACTATCCTGATACTTGTGTATACCTCACTGTATAATCTATAGCAGTGGGCACTATCCACATTTGGGATCAGATAATTCTTTGAGGAAGTCAGGGGAGATCTTGTACATTATAGGATGTTTAGCAACATCCCCAGCCTTGACCCACTAGATGTCAGTAGCACCTCCCATACCAGTTGTTAAAACAGTATCTCTAGACATTGCTAAATGTCTCCTGGAGTGTAAAATAGCCCTCTGTTGAGAGCCACTGACCTATAACATCCTGCTGTATTGTGGCTTACCTTGCAACTGTATCACAATGACTTCTCTGTCCAACACTGAACTGTGTGCCGTATGCATACTACTCAGTATGCCACAAGTGTGGTGTGACCTGACTGCAGTGATGCCCTCTGAGGCCTTGGTTTTCCCCTCTCCCAGAGCTTTCAGACCTATTTTTACATGGTATGATGACTCCTTTAGGAATTGCTCACAGCTAATTGGCTTTTTGCTCCATAAGATTGCAAAGCTATCATATCTTTCGCATCTTTGTTGTTTGCTTGCCTGTTCTTCACTATCAGCATCTGGTATTGTCTCAGCAGCTGAGAGTACTGTACCCTGGTGATCTCAGTGGCTCGTGGGAACCAATGGACTAGGCAGGGACTACAGTCTGTGATGAAGGCTAGGGATTGGGTAGTTTCAATATTGACAGTCTGATGCATGGAGTGATTGGTTAATTTTAAGAAATTGTAAGATCAAGCAACCTTTTTTACTATCTCAGTGACAACAGATAAGGGGACCAAGAAGGAAGCACATAAAAGCAAAGCAAAGACAAAATAAATAATCAAAGAATGAGTGCAAAAGCTATACCATTTGTGGGACTGTCCCATGAATGCTGAGTATTGTTAATGGATTTTTATTAACTAAAGACTTAGCTATGTTTAATATACATAGTAAATTTCCAGGATAACCACTACAAACATATAAGGGTATTATATATATTTCACACTACCTGACAGGGAAAAAAATTAAAAGGAAAGACAGAGAAAAAAAATCAATCAATCCCAAAAGGCAAGAAGGGAGGGGAAATTCTTTTGAAAAGTGAAACAGAAAGAAGAGAGGAGGAAGTTTAAATCTACCAGTTTAAACTTAAACATGCCAATAATTTCATCAACTGTAAATGAACTAAATGCTCCAGTTAAAAGGTAAGATTATCAGTCTGGGTTTAAATAAGTCTAGCTATTTTTAGGAGACATCCCTAAAACACAGGGACACAGAAAGAAAAAACAATGGGGAAAATACACCAGGTAAATACTAAGATCAACAAAAAACAAGCTATTACAGCTGGATTAATATCAGACAAAATAGACTTTAAGGGGAAAATAATTACCAAATTTAAGATTACTATATGTTGATAAAAATTTCAATTCACCAAGAAAATATAAACTTCCAAATCTTGAATGTAATCAACCACTTTGAAGTATGTGAATCCTATAATATAACTACAAAGAGAAATAGAAAAATCCAACCCTAGAGTGTCTTTAACTCATCTCTCAGATATTGATAGATGTAGGAAATCTGAACATCAAATGAACAGATTTGATCTAGTAGATATACATAGAATGCTGGACCTAGCAAGTAGAAAATAAACATCCTTTATAAGAACACATGAATGGACCACCATGTACAAATTGTTCACTGATCAAAAGCACCTAGCCAAAGGGACAAATGGGGGTCAAAAATCCATCTCACGTTCTACTTCCAAACCACATGCTCAGGTGTGCTGCTACAGCCATCTGGAAGAAAGGGCACACATTCCTAATTCACATAAAAGTGATGAATCGTCTAGGGGTGGTCCAGCACATGGAACATTTATGAAAGTTAATCATATACTAGACATTAAAAAGCAAATGGAGTTCCTACTGTGGCGCAGCGGAAATGAATCCGACTAAGAACCATGAAGTTTCGGGTTCAATCCCTGGCCTCACTCAGCGGGTTAAGTATCAGCGTTGCCATGAGCTGTGGTGTAGTTTGCAGACATGACTTGGATCTGGCATTGCTGTGGCTGTGGCTACAGCTCCAATTCGACTCCTTAGCCTGGGAACTTCCATAATCAGTGGGTGTGGCCCTAAAAAGCAAAAAAAAAAAAAAAAAAAAAAAAAAAGGCAAATGGTAACAAATTTCAAAGAATCAGTTTCATATAGTGTGAACTATATGAACACAATGCAGTTAAATTGGAAATCAATAACAAAAAGATAAAGAAAACAACTATGTTTGAAAATGTATAAACATACTGTAAAAATAAATCGCAGGTCAAGGAAAAAAGTCATACTAAAAATTAGAAAATACTTAGAGCAATAATAAAAATATTGCATACCAGAACTAATGAAAAAATTGATGCACTGCAGCTAAAGTGGTATTGAGAAAGAAATTTATGTTCTTAAACCTTTGTATTATTAAAGAAACAAGGCTGGAAGTTCAAAAGATAAGCATCTAATTTAAGTTACAAAAAATAATGCAGAATAAATGAAAGAAAGCAGAAATAAGGACATTTTTAAAATAGAAAATATTAATAACAAGAAACTATCCAATTAAAAAGATCAATAAAACCCGATATTGGTTGGTTGAAAAGTCTAATAAAACTGACAAACCTCTGGCAAAACTGATTTAAAAAAGAAGAGGGAATGGAGTTCCCATCGTGGCTCAGTGGTTAACGAATCCGACTAGGAACCATGAGGTTTCGGGTTCGATCCCTGGCCTTGCTCAGTGGGTTAACGATCTGGCGTTGCCGTGAGCTGTGGTGTAGGTTGCAGACGCAGCTCAGATCCCGCGTTGCTGTGGCTCTGGCGTAGGCCGGTGGCTACAGCTCCGATTGGACCCCTAGCCTGGGAACCTCCATATGCTGCAGGAGCAGCCCAAGAAATGGCAAAAAGAGAAAAAAAAAAGAAGAAGAGAGAAGGAACATATAAACAAATATTAGGAATTGTATCAGTTGGGTTCATGACAGGAAACAAATGGCATACTTGAGATAATTAAAGAGAGTTTAACAAAGGAACCGTGGGAGTTCCCTTGTGGCTCAGTGGTACCAAATCCGACTATATCCTTGAGGGTGCGGGTTTGATCCCTGGGTCAGGGATCAGGGATCCAGCATTGCCATGGCCTGTAGTGTAGGTCGCAGACACAGCTCAGATCCCACGTTGCTGTGGCTGTGGCACAGGCTGGCAACTGCAGCTCTGATTCGACTCCTAGCCTGGGAACTTCCATAGGCTGCAGGTGTGGCCCCCCCAAAAAAATAATAAAAATAAAAAGAGTCGGAGTTCCCGTTGTGGCGCAGTGGTTAACGAATCCGACTAGGAACCATGAGGTTGCAGGTTCGTTCCCTGCCCTTGCTTGGTGGGTTAATGATCCGGCGTTGCCATGAGCTGTGGTGTAGGTTGCAGACGCGGCTCGGATCCCGCGTTGCTGTGGCTCTGGCATAGGCCAGGTGGCTACAGCTCCGATTGGACCCCTAGCCTGGGAACCTCCATATGCCGCGGGAGCGGCCCAAGAAATAGCTAAAAAGACAAAAAAAAAAAAAAAAAAAAAAAAAAAAAAAAAAAAAAAAAGGAAAAAGCAAGAAGACAATAAATAAAGAAATAAATAATCAACAATTAAAAATAAATAAATAAAAAGAGTGGCTCCACCTTTGTTCTGGGGGGTCCCTAAAATAAATAAATAAATAAATAAAAGAACCATGCACAAGAGTGTGGGTAGGATTAAGGAAAACCAAAAATGGATTGTGAAGCACCTCATGACTAGCAATACTCAAAAACATTAGCACGCCTAAACCTGAAGGGCCAAGGGGAGGGAATGGTTACCAAAAACTAAGGAAATAAGGAAAAATTAAATAATAAGGAAAGGGACTTTCAATTGTCAACTCACATTCCAGCAGGAAGGGAGTCTGGGGAATAAATACCTTGATCTTTCCCTCCTTCCACCATTTTATCTCCTGCTGATACCTCCCATTAGCTGATGGTACTGGAAGCCATAATGCAAAGGAGCCTGGAAAATGCAGCTAGTATGGGTCAGGGATGGAGCAGGGTGGAGAAGGACGAGAAGGAGATCTCGAAAGGAAAAACAGAATTTCCAGCAGTGACCATTCCTTTTGCCCCCCCACACCACTCTTGCCCTTTGTTCAGATAGAACCATGCCCTCAAACGGAATGTACGAAGTCCCATCAGCTACTGTATCAGTGTAGAGAGATGTCAATTCACTCATACTCTTACATGAAATCTAAAATATTAGCCACCACCAGTGCTTTTCATACAGAATTGAAGAGAAAACATAGCAGTTATGGTGCCTGCTTCTGTCACTGGAAGCAAGCTCTAAGTTGATAATCATAGTTTCCTTTTTCTGCAACCCACTCCATGTTTCCCTTGTCCTCTGTCAGCATCTGGGTAGGAGAGGATACATTACCTGGTGGAGGGACCTAAAACTCTATCCCCGCATGATCTGAATTCTTATAATCTTACCTTGACTGAGTTACTGAGTTTTCATTGACCAGAATTATTGAGCAAGTGAGTGATAAGAGGCACTGCAGTGAATCTCCTGGGTCCTCCTTGCCTCCACTGTGTAGCAGCCACCTATTTGCCTTTAGTAATCGGAAGAGACCACCCTGGTCTCCACAGAGACCCCTTGTCTGCCTGTTCAACAACATGAAGAGCACAAAATGGCCAGAGGTCTATATCAGCTTCTAAAACATCAGAATCCTGACATGTTTGGGAGCATTTCTCCCCTGGGCATTAGAACTCTTAACCCACTGAGTCCAAGATGTACGGATAGGAGGCAAATATTTCTCCTGTGAGAGGGGTCATTCCCACTCCTATCGCTTGAATTCTAGACTCACACCTTCTGGCTACAAAGAAGACGAAGTAAGATTCTGGCCACTGGTTTGAAGCATATACGTGGTTCTATAGGACAGTATCCCGAACTCAGTTATGGCACCCCAAGGCTTGGTGCCATAACTGAGACTTCAAGAGGAAACTGCACCATTCTATCAAGCCAGTTGTTGCTGGGTGATGGGACACGTGATAAGAACAATGAATTCCACAGGGATGAGCCTATCGTCACACTTCCTTTATGCTAAAACTGAGATCCTTTGTTGGAAGGAACTTTAGGTGGGATACCTTGGTGATGAATCAGGCATTCTGTGAATCCATGTGGTGAGTCCATATTCAGAATCTACATCTATCCCTGTGAAGACAGTAGGTGCTTCCTCAGTGATAAAAGGGGTTCAGTGTAACCAATCTGCCACCAGATGACTATCTGATCCTCCCGGGGAATGGTGCCATGTTGGTGCCTCAATGTTTGGTCTGCTGATAAGCAGGTTGCCAGTTCAAAGTGGTAGTAGGTACATCAGCTTTGGTGAGGAAGACCCTCTCTATATGCCCATCCCAGCTGCCATGGCCATTTTGTACCTGGGCCTACTGACCAAGCACTAGGGCAACTGAAGAAAGAGGCTAACATCAACAGTTCATTTTCTCCCACCCACCTCTTTACTGGGCCTCCTTATCAAGAAAATTGCTCTCTTTTTCTTTCCATTCTCTTCACCATCCAGCCAACTTGTTAGCCTCTGCCTTTGAATTAGTCTGTGTCAGTTTAATAGGTCATTTCTCCCTCCACCAAATACACAATCACAAGTGATGCATGGGATGATTTTCCTTTACCTCTGCCTTTTTTTTTTTTTCTTTTTAGGGTCACACCCGCTGATTATGGAAGTTCCCAGGCTGCGTCTAATCAGAGCTGTAGCTGCCAGCCTACACCACAGCTCACAGCAACACTAGATGCTTAATCCACTGATCGAGGCCAGGGATCAAGCCCACATCCTCAGGGTTACTAGTCAGGTTTGTTACTACTGAGCCACAACTGGAACTCCCCTTTACCTCTGTCTTTAGGGGCCGTCTCTGAGTAGGGCTATCAAACAACTGAATCCCACCTCTACCAGATGCCAGCCTACCGTGTAGACCCATCTATTAACCCACAGGCCCACATTTTCTTGCTCTACTAAGTGATCCTTAAAGAACTCTCCTTGAGGCCATACACATGGGCTGATGGAGAGGCAATGAAGCAGTAGGAGCAAGCACCGTGAGAGTCTGAGCTACTACCTCATTCACTTTACTTTCCCCTGCTGGGATCTGATTTCATAGACAATTTCCATCTAACAATGGAATGCCATTGAACATGGCTATTTGATGACTGAGCAAATTAGAAAACACACGGCTCATAATGGGCAGTCAAATCACATAGTGTCTTGGTGTCCTACGGTCAGGAATTCAGTACCTACTAGGGCCCAGGAGCAATCTAGGCATTACCTTTCAAATGGAGAGTAACTGTCAAGTAAGGAAAGCACGGCCCTAATTGAACACCCCTAAGGGTCCTTGCGGTGCTACTTCTATTGGGGCTTCATAGAACATCTCTGCCACAAACTCTTCCAAAACCATTGAGTCTGCAGAGTCCTAAAGCCCAAATAACAGGACAGCATGCACTGCAACCAAGATTTGCTGCAGAAGCTTTTCTTGCTTCAGATCCCACTCAAAACTGGCAGTCTTACAGGTTGCTCAGTAAATGGGTCAGAGCAGCATACCCAAATATGGTGTATGTTGCCTCCTAAATCCAGAGAGATCTACCAAGTATTGGTTTCTTCCCTTGTGGTAGATTGTGCAAAGAAAAAACAACTTATCTCTTTAGACCAGAGATGCTGACATTGCCTGGATCACTGGATCCCTAAAAATGTCATCCATGTAGCAGGACCCCAAAATTTCACAGGGTTTATCCCCTAGCCTCTGGCCATAAGACATCTAGGGTGTTCGATTCTTCCTGCCCTTCAGATTCCTTAGCATAACACCATCAATGTAATGGAGCAGAATTATGTCTATGGGATAAAAGGACAATCAACTTTCCACTGCAGTAGATTCTGGCAGAAAACAGCATAGTTTAAGATAGCCCTGAGGCCAGAGCGAAAGCAAACTATTTCTGATTATCTCTACTGATAATATTTGCTAAGGCAATAGGTCAAGAAGCTGTGGTGATGTGCTCCAGTAAAAATACCAAAGTGGGAACCACAATTGTGACTGGTGTCACTACCTGATTGAATCAACAGTAACCCAGAAGCATCATAAAAAACTTACATGGCTTTTTCCCACATGCCAAACAGGCAAGATATACAGGGACATGTGATTAGAATCATTACACTTCCAATTTTCAAGTTGATGGTGGTGGCTCTAGTCTTGTCAATTGTGACAGGAATTCAGTATGGCTTTGGTTTACCTTTTTGGCAGTAGGGGGAAAGAAAGGGGAAGTACAGTTCCAGGGGATGCTATTTGACCCTTCCTATAATAAGAGCCCTCTCCCCTGAATCAGTGGGTCAGAAAAAAAGAGATTTATTACCTGACTCCATATATCCCCACCCTGGAGATGGACCATATGGCACACTGGGCCTCCAAGAATTAGCATGAATTTGGAGCCAGCATCTGATAATCCTCAGAAGTTTCTGGATATTTCCTTTTCCCTGGTCATGGTCCCCTAGTATATGACAAGTCCCAGTCGGAGGAAGGACTTGGAAGATTTGCAAAGTACATCCATGATAGCACTGCAGCAGAGTTCTTTCTCAAAAAGATCTGGCCTCTCCCTTAATCAAGGGGCTCCAGCTCTCTGAACTGGAGATCCAGGAACAAAGTAAGAGTTCAGGAGTCTGCAAAGTTTCTGCCCACCAGACCTATAATTTTTCTGCTTCTACATGTCACTTCTATTTCACCCCTAGGGAATTCTATAAACAAGCATCCACTCCAACAGATGGAGGTCAAAACACTCTGACACCACTCAGTCCTTGTACTTTATTATGTTAATTGCACCCACCTTAGTTCTGATGGTTAAGTGCCATCACTTGCACTCTACCATTTAGACCCTATTATTCCTACTGAAATCAGGAAGCCCAGGTCCACTGAAGCATCTCTCAAGATAATCTCTGGCCTACAGAGGATATTCCGCAGAGCTTTTCAACAATGCTAGTGCTCCTCTCTATTGATGCTCCTCTATTTCTTGATGCCTCAGGGTAGAGTGTCCTCCTAGTAAGGTAACCAACTTGTTCCAGTTTTCCCAGGACCGTCAAGGTTTTAAAACTGAAAATCCTACAACCCATAAGACTCTACTGCACAGTCCTCCTGTGAGTTTAGTTGGAGGTAGACACTGCGCAGGTCACACATAATACATCCACTTCAACCTTCCCTTTTATATACAGGCTATACTGAAATCTAATGATTCTATGGCAGTGCAGGCAATGACGTGTTGTGAAAGTTGGTCCTAAGAAGAATCAGTATTCCTTGGGAGGCAAATACCCCAGGGGCTGTCACTAAACGGTCTTTAAGCAGAGGAAGGCTGGTACCGTCAGACAAGCGATATAGGACTTCTTCTACTGGCAAGGAAGGTTCACGGGGACCTGGAGTCTACATTTTTCTCAGCTTCATCAGTTTATGCCCCCAAATGTTTCCATCCAACATGTTAGGGTCTTTCCCATTGTTCTTTCTCCAGGAGTGCCCTAACTTAGCCTAGGAGTCCTGGCAAGACAGTAACTTTAATCGATACCGTCGTACCTCTGCATCATTTATAATCAGTTCCTCAGCGTGATCTTCATAGCCTTCCTGCAGCTACAGGAGAATAAAGACTGCTTTAGGAGATCCTGTCATGGCTCAGCAGTTAGTGAACCTAACGCATCCATGAGGACACAGGTTCAATCCCTGGCCTTGCTCAGTGGGTAAAGGACCTGGCGCTGTTGTGAGCTGTAGTGTAGGTCACAGATGCGGCTCAGATCCTACACAGCTGCACTGTTGTGGAGTAGGCCATTAGCTTCAGCTCTGATAGGACCCCTAGCCTGGGAACCTCCATATGCCATGGGTGCAGCCCTAAAAACACACACACACACAAAGACTACTTTAATGGTGGCATTGAGGCTCTTTGACTTTGCACTATGATCTGAGTTGTGCATTCAAGGCTTTCCATTTGTCCTTTTTTCTGTGTAAGCTCTCTGCAAGCATTAGAAGCAGTTAGCCCTAGCCACATCCATCGCAATCATCATTGTCACCATAGGGACTAAGTGCTCCAGCCACTTGATTTCCGAAAGCTTTGCCCTCCACTTGTATTTCATTTCAGGCCACCGTGGGTGATAATTTGAGTAATCATCATTCAGTGCATGCCACGCATTACAAGTGTCCTATTTCCCTCTAGAAAAGAGATTGTCATAGATTGCATTCTTTAGGAGGCAGAAGCTAAGCTGAGTTAGGTGTGCAAACGGTTTACTGGAGAATGAAACCTGTAAAGGGAATAAGGAGGCGGTAGAAATAGGCAGAGGCAGTACAGGCAGGCAAGGCCAACCCAAGTGCAGAGTGTGTATTAATTCCACTGAGGACAACTCAGGGTCCCCTACAAGGTGGAAGGGGTCCGATGTAATTAACTTGCCATGAGGTGGCTGGTTAGTGTCCCCCTCAGACACTGGTACTATATAAACGGCTCACTGCTGGTCTCTGCCATTGGCTTCTGGGCACTCAGCAGTGGGAGTAGTTAAATAAGCCTTGGAGAGGTGAAGCCCATGCCACTGGGCCCAGGCATAGCCTCCCTTCCTGGTGGTGGAACCACCTACTACTCATGGACAATTGCACGAGTACTGACTGACTAAGGAGAAAGGTTGGCTTATCTACTGGGCTGGGGGTTTTGGGGTACTTTGGGGGATCACACCCATGGTATGCAGAAGTTCTTGGGCCAGGGATCAAACCCGTGCCACAGCAGTGACAACACCAGATCTTTAACCTGCTAGGCCACCAGGGAATTCTGTTTAGTTTTTTTAATTGAAGTATAGGTGATGTATCCACCTGGCTGTTTTTTAATATCCTTTGCAGCAAATGCCCTTCGGCAGATATTAAAGTGAGACACAAAGACCTGCGCATTTTGAGCCCACTCCCGGGGTCCATCTACACATCTCTTTCACAGACTCCTTTGCCGTTGGTATTCCAGGATTGTTCTTTGTATGCCTCCAATGCACCAAGATACTTGCCACTTCCAAGGGGTCACTGTATGTCCATGTGTGAGGCTTCACCTTTCTCCATCCAAAGTCAATAACCAAGGGTACTGCCCAGTGAATGATTTCCCTTTAGCAGATAGGAGAAAGGGAAAGAGAAATGGGCAAGCATCTCACAGAGCAGGCAAGATGAATGTAATCAGAGAAATGCAAAATAACATCATATTATATATACATTATGCTACCAGATTACCAGCAATTCAAATTTCACTGTCCATATTGGGATACAGCCATGCTCATTCATTTATGTATTGTCTATGGCTGATTTCACACTACAATGGCAGAGTTGTGTAGCTGCCTCAGTATTTATGGCCTACATAGCTAATAATATTTGCTGCCAGCTCCTTTTCTAGACAGTAAAGTTCAAGCAAATTTTAAGTTAGAGTTCCCCTTGTGGCTCAGTAGGTTAAGAACCTGACTGGTACCTATGAGGATGAGGTTTCCATCCCTGGCCTCAATCAGTGGGTTAAGGATCCAGTGTTGCTGCAAGCTGCAGTGTAGATCCCAGATGCAGCTCAGAACCAGTGTTGCTATGGCTATGGCATAGGCTCGGAAACTTCCATATCCTGCAGGTGTGGACCTAAAAAAAAAAGAAAAGAAAAAAGAAAGAGGAAATTTTATGTTAAATTTAAGGTAAGTTAAACAGAATTTCAAACATTCCTTTCTCATTTAGAACATTCTTAGATGCAGCATTCAGGAAACAATAGGGAAAGAATTGGCATCTTTCTACCTGGAAAGATATATAGGAAGAGAGCTGGTTGGGGTGCTGACTTAAAAAGAAAACCAAGGTCAGTGGTTCTCAAACTTTAGTATGCATCAGAATCCCCTGGAGGGCTTGTTAAAAATTCCGACTGGGGGTTCCCGCTATGGCGCAAAGGAATTGGCAGCAGCGAGGACACAGGTTCGATCCCCAGCCTGGCACAGTGGGTTAAAGGATCCCAAGTTGCTGCAGCTGTGGCTCAGCTCTGATCTCTGGCCTGGGAACTCCATGTGCCATGGATGGCAAAAACAAAAAAAACAAAAAAACACATTCTGCTGCGCCCTACCCCAGGGTTTCTGATTCAGTAAGTCTGAGATAAGGCTTGAGAATCTGCATTTCTAGCAAGTTCCCAGGTGATAGTGATGTTGCTGGTCTGGAGGCCACACTTTGAGAACCACTACCTGAAGAGTAAGAAGTGGTTACTAAGCTGAGGTACTTCCGCAACCCCCATCAGAATCACCTAGATCCCTGGCCTCGTAGGGCTTATGTTCAAGTGGATAAGTGATATAATAAACAAATAATGCCATATAAAATAAAGCAGAGCAAGGACATGGAGAGTGATGCGGCATATTATTTAAGACAGGGTGGTTAACTCCGGCCTCTTTAAGAACATAACATGGAACAGAGATTTTTTTTTTTTTTTTTTTTTTTTGGCCGCACCCATGGCATGGGAAGTTCCTGGGCCAGAGATCAAACATACATCACAACAGTGACCAGAGCCACAGTAGTAGACAACACTAGATCCTTAACCCACTGAGCCACCAGGGAATTCCAACAGAGAACTTAGTGAAAGGATAGAGCAAGTTATTAATATGTGAATATTAATGTTAATTCATATTAATATGTGAATGAAGATTATTCCAGGCAGAAAGAACAGTCAGTGATCTTTCTGAACTTGAGACAGGAATGTGCTTGGTATGTGTTCCTGGAGCAATTCAAAGCCAAGAATTTGACTCTGTTCTTTCTGGTTCTTTTTGTTCTTCCTTTCCCAGGGCAATAAGCTTCAGTTTATTCTCTATCACATAAATAGGGTCACATGATACATGCTGTTCTGCAACTTGCATTTTCCCATAATGATAAATCATGAACATTCTTTCATGTCACTACATTTAAGATCAGCCACGTTGCTTAAAAAAGCTGAATATTTTAGTGTAGAAATGTACCTGGGATTTACTTTTTAAAAATCAATGATTTGTAGTATAACTACTTTTTACTGTAGTCTAGTTCTTGGCTATGACCCGGAAAAGGCAGGAGTATGCTATTTCATATGTGTGTGTGTCTACATGTCTGTGTACTCGTTTGTACATTTCTTTATACACTAAAAATTTACAGAGCTCGTACTATGTATTAGGTATTGTGTTATATCCTGAAAACACAGTGATGAACAAAACAGACAGGGTTCTTGCTCTCTTGGACTCTAAGCTCCACTAGGGAAAAATACTATATGATAAATATGTAGGAGTTCCCGTGGTGGTAAAGTGGTAACAAACCTGACTAGTATCCATGAGGATGCAGGTTCAATCCTTGGTCGTGCTCATTGGGTTAAGGATCCGGCGTTAATGGGAGCTGAGGTATAGGTTGCAAATGGGGCTCAGAATTTTGGCCAATGAGCCAAGGTGGAATGTATTAAGCAAATGATGGCCCTCCCCCCATGCACATTGTGTAACATCCTGATCCCCAGAACCCAGGAATATGTTAGGTTACATGGCAAAGGGGAATTAAAGTTGCAGACGGAATTAAGCTTGCTAATCAGTTGACCTTAAAATAGGAAGCCTATAGGAGTTCCCTTGTGGCTCAGCAGGTTAAGGATCCAGCATTGTCACTGCTGTGGCTCAGGTCACTACTCTGGTGTGGGTTTGATCCCTGGCCCAGGAACTTCTACATGCCATGATCATGGCTAAATAAATAATTAAATAAAATAGATATCCAGAGTTCCCACTGTGGCACAATGGAATCAGCAGCATCTCTGCAGTGCTGGGACACAGGTTCAAACCCAGGCCTGGCACGGTGGGTAAGGGATTTGGCATTACCACAGCTGTTGCATAGGTCACAACTGGAGCTCTGATCTGATCCCTGGCTGGGGAACTCTATATGCCAGGGGGTGGCAAAAAAAAAATAGAAAAAAGAAATAAAAAGAAAAAATAATAATGATTTTTAAAAATAGAGAGCCTAGTCTGGGTTATCCAGGCAGGCCCAATGTAATCACAAGAATTCTTAAACGTGGCAGACTGAGGGCACAAGTCGGAGAAGGAGATGTGAAGACAAAAGCAGAAATTAGAGTACTGTGATCCCTGTGATCTATGGCAGAAGGCCACAAACCAAGGAATATCTTCTAGAAGATGGAAAAGGCACGAAAATGGACACTTCCCCTAGAGCCTCCAGAAGGAATGTAACCTTGCTGATACTGATGTTTAGCCCAGTGAGACCCATTCCAGACTTCCAACATCTAGAACTGTAAGATCATAAACATGTGTTGTATTAAGCCTCTGAATTTTCAGAGACTTGTTACAGCAGTCATAGAAAATGAATGCAGGCTTTTTTCCGAGACAGATGTTGTCCCTTCTTCTTATTCCTTACACTTTCCTTGAATGTGGAGCTGTAAAAGTCATCTAGCGTCACTGAGGGAAAGACCAAGAGAACTGCAAAGCCATCAGCCCTGACATTGTTGAGCTGCTGAATAAACCCAACAGCCCCTGACCTCTAGCCTTCTAGTTCTGTGAGAAAAATGAAGTTAGATATTATGTTACATGTAGACAAAAGCATCCCTGAGTGACAAGCAGGTAAAAATAGAAGAGGCTATGAGAGAATGTCACAGAGACATCACCTGAGCATGAAAGGTGTATATACAGTGGATTTCTTTCTTTTCTTTTTTTTTTCTTTTTACCACTGCACCTGTGGCATATGGAAATTCTTGGCCTAGGTGTCGAATCAGAGCTGCAACTGTGACCTACGCCACAGCTTGCAGCAATGATGGATCCTTAACCCACTGAGTGAGGCCAGGGATCAAACCCAAATACTCACAAATATTATGTCGGGTTCTTAACCTGATGAGCCACAATGGGAACTCATGGATTTCTTTTTCATTTTCTGTTCAACATCCAATTCCTCTTCCTATTGTGGGGGAACTCCCCAGTGTGTATAGCCTTGGTAGACTGTAGTACCAAGCCTCCCACTTCAAAGTCTAAAAGAGGAAATCTTCCATCTTTCTGCCCCTTGGCAGCCAGTGCACAGAGGCACATGCTTACCACAACCAGAAAAAGGATACACGTGTATATAAAGAAAACTGTTAATGCCCTTCCCAATATCCCCTAGGCACCCATTGTTTCTGTGTAGGCCAATGACTTCTTATTGCAAACACCTGCGACTCATTGCCTGAGGCTTTTCTGGCCACAGGAGTGTGCTTCACCGGTAGACATCGTGGGCCAGAAGTAGCAGGGAGTTAAAACCCATAGGAGCAATTCTCAATCCATGATGGATAGGAGTGGAGGGAAAATATCTCAGCTTCCTTATTCCCTGGATGGAAAAATTCTGAGGCATGTTCTATTTAGTCTTCCTGAGGTCCCAGTGGAGTCCAGTCCCAGCTGCCCACAGCACTAACTTGCTCATTAACAGACCTTGTACTGTTTTTCACATCTTCCCTATCTCACTTCCCCACCTCCTTGCATAGCTTCCTGGAATTATCTTCCAAAGAAGCCGCTTGCTCTCAAATACTTATCTTGGGCTCTGTTTCATCCAAAGTAAGACAGTAAGACATGATCCTTTGAAGTAGACTTTCAGGATGGGATTCTGGAATTGGATCACTTGTAGAGCATATGAACACAAAGACCTCGTTAGATGTGGTAAGTATGGCGCTGGTCACCTCCAGCAGGATGTAGAATCACAATTGGTAAGACTCTCCCCTATGCTGGATTGAGATAGGATACAAATGGAAGGAAATCCCACTGCTTTGTGCAATAGCTCTAGCACTTGAAATACGGAAACTTTTTAAAAATCAGGGAGTTGGTTTGCAGTTATTAATAGCCATAGAAACCCTCAAAGAAGCAAATGATAGGTTTGATCAGCCAACTAATAAATCGAGGAACAGCATAGAAGCAGAAGGCCTTCATGGGAATTTTTATCTTGTTCCATCTCTTCCAGAAAAGGGCAGTGTCAGATAAAAATCAGGCCCAGATTTGATTGTGAGGGTGGTAGGATTACACGGGAGGATGATGCTTGTCTTCCTCAAGATTGGCTCCCACTTTTGCACATTTCTTCTACAAATAGTTAGGGACAATTCTTAGCATGGCTGAGGCAGGGAAATACTGTTTCTGATATGAGAGAAAAGATACTATTCACTTGGTAGATATGTATTTGTAGGAATCAGGAGAATAAACCCGAGGAAGGGAGTTCCCATTGTGGCTCACCAGTAACAAACCCAACTAGTATCCACGAGGATGCAGGTTCAATCCCTGGCCTCGCTCACTGGGTTAAGGAGCTGGCCTTGCTGCAAGCTGTGCTGTGGGTTGCAGACGTGGCCCAAATCCCACATTGCTGTGGCTGTGGCGTCGGCCAGCAGCTGCAGCTCTGATTTGACCCCTAACTTGGAAACTTCTAGATGCCACACCTTGGCCCTAAAAAAACAAAAAAAAACAAAAAGAGGGGGATGGGTCTTGAAAGTACTGGGCCAGGGAGAACTATAAAGCTGCACATGGGAAAGTATATTGGTATTGGTACACTCTCCCATGACTCAGGATTAACATCCTGGCAAGGACAACTGGAGCCAATCCTAGTATGCTATTGGAATGGCTCCTTGAAACTTGGAAGCAACAAAGCCTATATAGTAAATGAAGTGGAGTTGTTGGAACTGCCTTGACAGGGAACTGAGAGGAGGGCCAAAAGCTCATAGAGGTGAGCAAACCAGTATGCCTTTATTTTTTTTTTTTTTTTTGTCTTTTGTCTTTTTTGTTGTTGTTGCTATTTCTTGGGCCGCTCCCGCGGCATATGGAGGTTCCCAGGCTAGGGGTTGAATCGGAGCTGTAGCCACTGGCCTACGCCAGAGCCACAGCAACGCGGGATCCGAGCCGCGTCTGCAACCTACACCACAGCTCACGGCAACGCCGGATTGTTAACCCACTGAGCAAGGGCAGGGATCGAACCCGCAACCTCATGGTTCCTAGTCGGATTCGTTAACCACTGCGCCACGACGGGAACTCCCCAGTATGCCTTTATTATGTAAGGCCAGAAGATGTACCACTTGAAAATGTCCCCCGATGAGTTCCCATCGTGGCTAAGTGGTAACAAACCCTACTAGGATCCATGAGGATGAGAGTTCAATCCCTGGCCTTGCTGAGTGGGTTAAGGATCCTGCATTGCCATGAGCTGTGGTGTAGGCCTGCAGCTGTAGCTCCAATTTGATCCATAGCCTGGGAACTTCCATATGCCACAGGTGTGGCCCTAAAAAAAAGAAAAGAAAAGAAAATGTCCCCTGGGAGAGACCAGAGGACAATTTTTTGAGAAGGCAATGAGAAATGTGTTACTGACATTGTTGGAAAGCTCCGTGGGCAGCTGTCTTCTGTGGCTCAGAGTTCACGAGAGGGTAGACTGCTATGTAATTAGACTCCCTGGTGTCAATGGGGATGATGGGAGTCTAGACAAGCAGAAGCCAGGTGGCAGCAGTTAACTGTCAGAGTCAAGATGAGTGTAATAACCATAACAGACAGCAGGTCTGGAATGGCAAAGGTGGGGCTGTGACCTGAGAGGGTCTGTAGAGATGGCTAATAAACTGTGGCATCCCAAGGAACATAGATGGAGAGCTGTACTAATTAACTAGGGCTACCATAACAAAATGCCACAGCCATAGCAGCTTAAACAATGGTCATATATTTTCTCACAGTTTTAGAGGCTAGGAGTCCAAGCTCTACTTGTTGGCAAGGAAGTGCCCTTCATGGCTCAGCAGTTAACGAATCCGACTAGGATCCATCAGGATGGGGGTTCGATCCCTGGCCTAGCTCAGTGGGTTGAGGATCTGTCATTGCGGTGAGCTGTGGTATAGGTCAGAGGCAGTTCAGATCCCGTGTTGCTGTGGCCGTGGCGTAGGCTGGCAGCTGTAGCTCCAATTTAACCCCTAGCCTGGGAACTTCCACTTGCCGCATGTGTGGCCCTAAAAAAAAAGCAAAAAAAAAAAAAAAAAGGTTGGCAGGGTCAGTTTCTTCTGAGGCCTCTCTCCTTGGCTTGCAAATGGCTGCCTTCTCACTGTGTCCTCACACGGTTGCCCCTCAGATTGTGTATTGTTGATGTCCTAATTTCTTCTTCTTATAAGGATACTAGTCATACTGGATTTGAGCCTACCCAAATGGTACATGACCTCATCTTATCTCACTTACCTCTTAAAAGGCACTGTCTCCAAATATGTCACACTCTGAAGTTCTGGGGGCTAGGACTTCAACATATGAATTTTGTGGGGATGCTGTTCAGCCCTTAACTGAATTCGACAAGGGTGTTGCTTATAAATCTGCAAAAAAAAAATAAAAATAAACCAAGAACTGTTGAGCAGTAAACTAATGTAAGTTACCACAATGGAAAAATCATAAGTCTTTGCCTAGTTTCCATCCCTAAGCAGGTTCTCAGACCCAGAGCTGATCAAGTAAAGGCCAGGTCCCCTTGAGGAAGGACTCTGCAAATATATACAGTTATGCTTCCAGCAATTCTGTCTCAATAGGACCTAGGCCATTTATTAGTGTCACTCTATAGTAGGGAAGGAGGAATCCCATATTTGGGTTCTGATATTGGGGAACCCAAAGTGCCATCATGGCCCCTGGCCCCAGTTAGAGCAGGAGGTATGGAGGCCTGGTAGGAAATGGAATCCTGGCCCAAGTCTCACAGACAATCCAATGTATCTACACCTATTCTGTGATCATTTTTCTGGTCACTGAGTGTATTATTGGAAGAGACATATCCAGCAGTTAGGAGAACCGTCAAATTATTACCTCACACAACAAGCACAAGCCCTCATGATAGAAATGGCTAAATAGAAGCTTCAGAAACTACCCCCCCCACCCCCCCGCAGCCAAAATAAGAAGTGATGCCACATCCTGGCCAGACTGGTAGTGTGTAGTGCCAGCTTCCTCAATTCCTGTCCAGGTGAGATAACTTTGAGGTGTACACCACAGCCAGCTAGAAATTCCCCGTCATGCTGACCCCCAGTTGCCCACAGCTATACCTGCTCACTAATACACCCTGCACTGGCTTCCATCCTTCCCTGCCCCACTTTTCTACTTCCCTACCAGGGCTTCCTAGAATCACCTCCCCAAGAGATCATTTGAACTCAAATCATTACCTCAGGGTCTAATTCTGGAAAAACCCAACTTAATGCATCACCTCTCTGGCCTCAGGTTTTGCTAAAAAACACACATATAGAGGGGTTTTGTTGTTGTCATTGTTGCTGATTGTTACCCCAGAAAAGATTGTGCCAGGCATACTATCCTGCAATAATCTTTTTTCGTTTCATTGTGCTTTATGGGAATTCTTCCAGGCCCATGAATTGTACATCTAATTAAAATTTTTTTTTGTCTTTTTAGGGCTGCACCTGCGGCATATGAAAGTTCCCAGGCTAGGGGTCGAATCAGAGCTGTAGCCACCAGACTACACCACAGCCACAGCAACACCAGATCCGAGCTGCATCTGACCTACACCACAGCTCATGGCAACACTGGATACTTAACCCACTGAGCAAGGCCAGGGATAGAACCCGCATCCTCATGGATTCTAGTTGAGTTCATTTCCGCTGACCCACAATGGGAACTTCCTCTGATTTTAATAGCTGTGTCATATTCCACAGTATAGATATACCATTCTCCTATAGCTAAACATTCAAGTAGTTTCCAGATTTGCCTCCACAAACAATGCTTCCATAAGCATTCTTAGGCATATAACACCAATGAACCAGTACTGCTATTTACATATAAGAGACTCCAAAATCAAGCATTGCTAGCCCAAAAGGTATGTGTGTATTTTTGCTTCTAAAATCTACCTCCAGATTTCTAACAGGGTATTAGTAACATAGGCCCCACCAGGAAAGTTGAGAGCTACTGTTTCCCTAGTCCTAGATGGCATATGTAGCATACAATGTTGTTATTCTTTTGGTTTTCTTTTTAGGGGCACACCCTCAGCCTATGGAAGTTCCTAGGCTAGGGGTTGAATCGGAGCTGCAGCTGCCAGCCTATACAATTCAGGATACAAGCCACATCTGCAACCTATACTGCAGCTCACGGCAACACCAGATCCTTAACCCACTGAGCAAGGCCTGTGATCAAATCCACATCCTCATGGATACTAGTCAGGTTTGCTACTACTGAGCCACAACAGGAACTCCCACTATGTTTTTCCTAATGTGAATTTCTATTGTTTTAGTTGCGGTAAAAGCTAAGCACACCTGTAAGAGGAAGAAAAAGGAAGAGAGAGAGAGTGGCATACACAAGATTGAGGTTAATTTTTTCTTACATGTCGTCGACCAGTCCAGGCTAGGTAAACACCCTTGCTCCTCCAGGTTATTAGCAACCCATGTTCCTTTCATCTTATTGCCTCTGGGGTGTTGTACTCATCTGCATGGTTGAAACAGAGTTACAGTTATTTCTACATTCCAGTCTGTGGGGAACAAGGTAGAAGAAAAGTTTAGGGTAAGCAAGTTCTTTTTAAGCAACTGAGGGGTACATTGACCGCATCACATCTGTGCGTGTTCCACTGGTGCAAACAATCATGTGACTGCACTTAGCTTCAAAAAACACTGGGAAATGTACTCTCTCAGCCATGTCCTTAGCTAAAACTGAATTTATAAGGAAGAACAGATTTTTTGAAAATAACTGACAAGTCTGCTACACATATTACTTTACTTTCTTATTTTATTGGAGTAGTTAGAACATTCAAAACAATGTGGAATGATAGTGATGCTATATTCTTCTCTCATTCGTGATTTAAGTAAAACTGATTTTATTCAGCATGTCTTCGTCATTTAGTATAATGGTTGCTGTTAAGTTTTGGTAAGCAATCTAAGCAATCTTTATCATATTTAAGTAGTTTATTTTTTATTTCTTTTTTTTTTCTTTTTTGTTGTTGTTGTTGTTGTTACTGTTGCTATTTCTTGGGCCGCTCCCGCGGCATATGGAGGTTCCCAGGCTAGGGGTCTAATCGGAGCTGTAGCCACCGGCCTACGCCAGAGCCACAGCAACTCGGGATCCGAGCCGCGTCTGCAACCTACACCACAGCTCACGGCAACGCCGGATCGTTAACCCACTGAGCAAGGGCAGGGACCGAACCCGCAACCTCATGGTTCCTAGTCGGATTCGTTAACCACTGCGCCACGACGGGAACTCCTATTTCTATTTTACTTTGAATATTTATTAAGAAGGGCTGCTGAATTTTTAAATGGCTTTTCAGTTTCTATTGACACAATACTGTGTTTTAATTGTTTAATGTCATGAATTATGTTGATAGACTTCCTAATGTTGAATTATTTTTGCATTTTTTTTCTTTATATGGCTGTGCCCAGGGCACATAGAAGTTCCTGGGCCAGGGATTGAATCCCAGCTCCAGCTGCAACATCACTGGATCCTTTAACCTACTGCACCGGGTTGAACCCGCACCTCCACAGCAACTGGAGCTGCTGCAGTCAGATTCTTAACCCACTGTGCCACAGTGGGAACTCCCACTTTTGCATTTATGAAATAAACTCTACTTGTTCATGATGTGCTATTCTTTTAACACACTGCTAGATTCCATTAATTATTTTGGATTTTCTACGTGTATAGTTTGTGCAAATATTATCATATTTAATATTACATTACCATACGTAAGGCTAAGCTAGCTTTACAAAATGAATTTCAGATTTTTCCATCTTTTCTGTGGTCTGAGGTCTGGTGCCAGTCCCTGAGCTGTTTGTTACCAATACAAGCACAGAAACTAAGAGGGTTTAAAAAGCATTATTTCTATTTGTCGTCGCTCAGCAGAAATGAATCTGACTAGCATCCATAAGGGCGCAGGTTCGATCCCTGGCCTGCTGAGTGGGTTAAGGATTTGGCATTGTGGCAAGCTGTGGTGTAGGTCACAGACGTGGCTCAGATCTGGTGTTGCAGTAGCTCTGGTGTAGGCTGGCAGCTACAGCTCCAATTCGACCCCTAGCCTGGAAACCTCCATATGCTGTGGGTGTAGGACTTCACATGTGGTTCACAACATATGCTGTGGGTGTAGTCCTAAAAAGACCAAAAAAAAGCATTATAGAAATTTGATATCGATATGACATCCAAGCAGTGATCAGTGGACCTATCAATGAATAATTCATGCAGTTTTTGTAATTATTTTTTGCCCCTATGTTAAGTTCGTTTTGATTATATTTGTTGAAATGTAAAATGTAATTTAGTTTTGATGAACCTTAAAATTTGAAAATTGGGCTTGCTTTGTTTATTATTTTGTTTTTCTAATTATTTTTATTGAATTTTACATAAGTATATATCCACAGTAATTTTAAATTTTAAAAAACTGGCTCTTCATTCAGATTTTTGAAAAACGCTCATCTAGAATAGACAAAATAACATTAAATTATTTGTTTTTTAAAGGTTAGCTAGAACTTAGTTGTAAAACCAACTGGACCTGCTTTCTTTCTATTCGCTTCTATAACTATTGCTCTCTTTGAAGTTTCTATTTCTTGTGTCAATTTTGGTAGTTTATAGTTTGCCAGGAAATCAACCATTTCCTCCATATATTCACGTTCAATATTCTCTTAAAAGTGTTTTACTATCCTATATATCTGTGTGGATTTTTTGTCTACTTTATCATTACTAATTTTTACCCTCTTCCTCCCTTCCTTTCTCTCTTTCTTCATACCTTAGTCTGGCCAGCCAGGAGGGATTTTTTTTTGTTTTTTCTCTTTTTCCCTTTTTTTTTTTTTTTTTTTTTTTTTTAGGGCCGCACCTGCGACCTATGGAAGCTCCCGGGCTAGGGATCAGTCGGAGCCGGCCTAAGCCACAACCAGGGCCACAAGCAGGATCTCAGCCACATCTGCGACCTACGCTGCATCTCAAGGCAACTCCCCAACATCTTGCAGCAAACGGGGATCCCTTAACCTTCCGAGCGAGGCCAGGGATCTAACCCGCATCCTGATGGCTAAGAGCCGGGTTCTTAACTCGCTGAACCACAACGGAACTCCGGAACTCCGGGGAGTTAATTTTATTGGTTCTTTCAAAATAAACCCGGCTTTGGGGGTCAGGCGAGAGTAGGGCGGGCGCAGAGCCCGAGGTCGGGGGTCACTCGGATCGGAGGAAAGGGGGAGGCGAGAGCGGCTGGGTGGACTCAGCCCCGCCAAGAAGAGGCGGTAACTCTGAGGGCCCGAATTAGGCTTTTCCGGGTTTGGGGAAGTCTCGGCGAGGCCCATTTTCCGGGCGTCGCCGCCCCAGATGCTATCTCCTCCTCCTTTGTCGCGGCCTCCCCCTCCCCCTCCCCCTCTTCCTCCGCCCTCCTCCCGCCGGGATCCCGGTGCCTGGTTCCTCCTGATGCCGCTTCTGCCGCTGGATTCGTCCTCCTGCACCATAAACCCAACCCAGCCGAGTGATGCGGCGGTACACAGTGGTACACAGCCGCAGGATCTCAGCTGAATGCACAGCAAGATGGTTGGCTTCCACAGAATCGGTCAACAAAAAGACACGCTGGACTATTACCACACCCGGGGCAGGATAACTTACCGCGGGCTTTTGTTGCTGCCCGGGCTCACGCATCATGTGCCCCTCTGTCTGTGTGCACTTTTCAGTGTGGGTAGCACAGGACTCCTCTTGTTAATCAGATTTCTGGAGAACGGAAGATGAACACAGACAGCATTGACATGCATTGGTCTTATACTGCTAAAGCCATAGCAAGCAGTAAGGACAAGTTTACCATTATTCCTGTGCAGGTTGGAATGAGGCGAAAGAATAAGAATTCAGGTAACTGCAGTAAATATCTAGTGCAGCACTGATCAATAGAAATATAACGTCAGCCATAAATGTAAGCTAAATGTATTTTTTTTTTTTTTTGGTCTTTTTGCCATTTCTTGGGCCGCTCCCGCAGCATATGGAGGTTCCCAGGCTAGGGGTCCAATCGGAGCCATAGCCACCAGTCTACGCCAGGGCCACAGCAACGCGGGATCCGAGCCGCGTCTGCGACCTACACCACAGCTCACAGCAACGCCCGATCGTCAACCCACTGAGCAAGGGCAGGGACGGAACCTGCAACCTCATGGTTCCTATTCGGATTCATCAACCACTGAGCCACGACAGGAACTCCCTAAATGTATTTTAAATGCTCTAAGTCACAGTTAAAAAGTTAAAAGAAACAGGTCAAATAAATCTCAGTATCTTTGCTCCAATATATCAAATATATATATATATCAGTATTTATCAGTATGAAAATTATACTTCACATTCTTCCCTCTTTTTCATACCAAGTCTTTGACATCTTGCATGTATTTACACTTCCAGTACATTTCCAATTGGATTAGCCACATTCCAGGTGCCCAAACGCTGAATGTGGCTAGTGGTCACCGAACTGGACAATGCAGTTTCTTCTGTTTCTTGCATTAGATCAAAGATTCTGAATAGTTACTCTGCTGAATTTCCGGGGGCAGTTTGTGGATCCACTGACTATTTAGAATCTAATCTAGATAAAACATGCAGGAGTACTAACAGAACAATTGGACCCATATATTTTAGCAATTCTTTCAAGAAATTCTTTAATACAATGTGTGGAATATATCCCATGGACTGTCATTAAATGTTATCAAGGAGCTCCAGAAGATTGGAACGACTATGTGCTTTCCCTGTTTGAAGTACAAGCCATCAGTGGAGCCAGTGCAGAAACTGGCAAGAACTCTCAGTGAGTTGGGCATTTGGAGCATTCTGGGTCCCCCGAAACTCTGGGGTGCCATCGCACATCCACACCCCAAGTCCCCCACCAAATACTCCTCTTGATCTTAGGGGACACTGAAACCTTGAACCAACAGAATGTTCCTCTTTTATTTTCTAGTATGGATGGCCCTTTCTTAATTTCAAGTCATTAAAAAGTGGTTCTTTGTTTACAAACAGTGGAAGGAAGCCTGGCATCTAAAGTTTGGCTTTAAAAGATGAGGGATTTAAAGGCTCTACCACGGAAGACAGTCCTTTGAATGCTACTTGTTTTTGTCCCATATATCATTTAACAAATCCAAAAGTCCACTCTGCAGATTTGTGCACATATTCGACTGCAAAACAATTCTGCAAATTGCACACAGAAAAATAAAGCAGACATTTTAATTAATTGAATTAATTTTTTAAAAGCCAGCTTTTGGTTTGGGAATTTATGACGTTTCTTTCCTTGTAATACCTTTTTTTTCTCCTTCTTTCTTTGGCTGCAAAGTAACATGGGATCTCATTTCCCAGACCAGGGATTGAACCCAGGTCACAGCAGTGAAATTCCTAACCACTAGACCAGGAAACTCCTATTAGTACCATATTTTTATTACTCAATGAATTTATTACATTTATAGTTGTACAATGATCATCACAATCCGGTTTTATAGTATTTCCATCCCACACCCCCAGTGCATCCCCCACCCCCCAAACTGTCTCCTTTGGAAACCAGAAGTTTTTCAAAGTCTGTGAGTCAGTATCTGTTCTGCAAAGAAATTCATTGTGTTCTTTTTTCAGATTCCACATGTAAGTGATGGCATTTGATGTTGGTCTCATTGTCTGACTGACTTCACTTAGCGTAATTTCTGGGTCCATCCATGCTGCTAAAAATGCCGTTATTTCGTTCCTTACAATGGCTGAGTAATATTCCATTGTGTTAGTACTATTTTTGTTTACTTTTGTGACAGACATGGAGAGGTGCCCCTCAGACCCCACTTTAAGAAAGGACTAACTGTCCAACTTCAAGGAGTGCCACCAGTTATTTTAGTGCCTTCAAAGCCCACCTCACATTTGAGCTGAGGATCACACTCTTCTCCGGTTGCCCACAGCTAATGACCCAGCAAGGTGGTGGTACCAGGGCAGAGCCTCTTCTGCCCAAAGCGGAACTTTTCTAATGGGTAGTCTTTGTTAAGGAGCTCCCCAAGGGGTTGGCAGGGACTTTGTCATGTCTGCATTACAGTTCCTGCCCCTTTTTCTTCACAAATGTTACTCCACAATAAAGCTTTTGGACCTTTAATTCCTCAGTATTGGTTTTCCAGAGAGCTCAACCTGGGGCAGTTTTTGGTTTGTTTTTTGCTTTTTAGGGCTGCGCCCATGGCATATGGAGGTTCCCAGGCTAGGGATCTAATCAGATCTACAATTACCAGCCACAGCTACAGCCACAGCAGCGCAGGATCCAAGCCACATCTTCGACCTACACCACAGCTCACAGCAATACCAGATCCTTAACCCACCGAGCGAGGCCAGGGATCGAATCCGCAACCTCATGGTTCCTAGTTGGATTCGTTTCCACTGAGCCACAAGGGGAACTCCTGGGGCAGTTTTCTATTTCAATAATTTGGGCTTTATCCTTACTAGTGCCCTGCTTATGTTTTTTTTAGACAGTTTTGCAACTGGGTTCTTAGTAGGTTACTTAGTTTACATATTTTCCTTTTTATTTTTTCTTTTTTAATACTACAAGCATGTAGAATGAGACTTGGCGAACTGGTGGACGTCAGTGCTTTTAGGGCAGTCATGTACCTTCTAATTCTCCACAGGCCCTACCTCTATTTCTTTTCTTAATGAGCCACACGTGCGACATGTGGAAGTTCCCAGGCTGGGGGTTGAATTGGAGCTATAGCTGTGGGCCTACACCACAGCCAGAGCAACACCAGATCTGAGCTGTGTCTGCAACCTATGGCTCCTCACAGCAATGCTGGATCCTTAACCCACTGATCGAGGCCAAGGAATGAACCCACATCCTCATGGATACGAGTCAGGTTCATTACCTCTGAACCACAACGGGAACTCCCTTACCTCTATTTTTATACCTAGCCACTTGCTACATCTATATCACCTACCTAGGCCCTGAACACTTCTGTGATTCCTGATTTAAAGCTATAAATTTTCTTCTAAATAAAACTTTAGGTGATCCCATAGGTTTTGGTATAAAGCATTCACCTTTTTGTTACATGTTTCTCCATTTCCAAGCAGTATAAATATTTTGACCATCTTTCGTTATTTATTTCTAATTGTACTGGGTTATGAGAAAATGTGGCCTCTAAAATCTCTTAAATTTATGAAGTTTTTCCTCTGCAATGAAGCACATGATTGTGGATAGAAAATGATTTTCATTTTTAGATGCATATGACAAACATATGGTTATACATTGAGCTCGTTGCTTATATTAACCAAGTAATCTATTCTCTAGTTTATTTTTTGTCTACTTGATCACCTAAATTCTGAAAGAAGTATATTATAATCTCCCATTGTGGTTGTGGTTTTCTTCAAAATCTTCTTGTGTTTATAAGAGTTTTTGCTTTAAATTTTAAGCTGCTACAATAATTTAGCACCTAAAGGTTTATTGCTCATCTGGTCAAGGGTTGAACAATTTATGCCCCTTTTGTCTTGTATATTGCTTTTTTTTTTTTTGCTTTTTAGGGCTGCACCCATGGCATATGGGGGTTCCCAGGCTAGGGGTTGAATCGGAGATGCAGCTGCCGGCCTACTACACCACAGCCATAGATCTGAGCCACGTCTGAGACCTATACCACAGCTCATGATAACGCCAGATACTTAACCCACTGATTGAGACCAGGGATCGAACCCAAATCCTCATGGATCCTAGTCGGTTCATTACTGCTGAGCCATGATGGGAATTCCTTGTTTACTGCTTTTAATCTTGAATCTTGAATTACAGGTTTACAGGGTTGGTGGGGTGTTTTTTTTTGTTTGTTTGTTTGTTTTTTCCGGTTGTGCCCGAAGCACGTGGAAGTTTTGGGCCAGGGATCAAACCGACACCACAGCAGTGACCCGAACCACAGCAGGGACAATGCCAGATCCAGTTCCACCAGGGAACTCCAAATTATACTTTAAAGAAAAAATAAAACTTGGGGAGTTCCTGTTGTAGCTCAGCAGGTTAAGAACCTGACTAGTATCCATAAGGATTCAGGTTTGATGCCTGGCCTGGTTCAGTGGGTTAAAGGATCCAGTGTTGCCTAGAGCTTCGGTGTAGGTCACAGACGAAGCTCAGATCCAGCATTGCTGTGGCATAGGCTGGCAGCTGTAGCTCTGATTCAACCCCTTGCCAGGAACTTCTATATGCCATGGGTTCGGCCAGAAAAAAAAAAAAACAAAAAAAAAAACAAACCAAAAAAACTTGCTTGGGAGTTCCCGCTATGGTGCAAGGGGATCAGAAGCATCTCTGCAGCACCAGGTCACCAGTTTAATCTTGGCCTGGCACAGTGAGTTAAGGATCCAGCATTGCCACAGCCGTGGCATAGGTCACAACTCTGGCTGGGATCTGATCCCTGGCCTGGGAACTTCCATATGCCTCAGAGAGTGTAAAAAGGAAAAGAAAAAACTTAAGTGGTTTCAGCAGCACACATTTATCTCACAGTCTTTGTGGGTCCGAATACAGACATGGCCTAACTGGGTCATCTGCTTCAGAATCTCTCGTGAGATTACATTGATGTAATCTTGAGATCTTGCATGTATTTACACTTCCATGACTGCCCTAAAAACACTGAAGTCTACCAGTTTGCCAAATCCCATTTTACTTGCTTTTAGTATAAAAAAAAAGTAAAAATATGTGAGCTAATATGTAAACCTTGAGGCCTCCATTCAGAGTCTCTCACAGTCAAAGTGTCAGATGGGGCTGCAGTCTCATCTCAAAGTTCAGTTGGGACAGGCTCCACTCCAAACTCACACATATGGTTGTTGGCAGGATTCAGTTCCTTGTTGGCAGTTGGACTGAGGGCCTCAGGTCCTTGCCAGGTGGCTGTCTACATCAGAGTAGAAGAACAGCCAGAGAGAGAATGTAAGCAAAACAGAAGCCACAGTCTTTCATAACCTAATTATGAAAGTGACATTCCATCACTTTTGCCATAGTCTGTTTGTTATAAACAAGTCACCAGGGCCAACACACATGCAAGGGGAGGGGATTACATAAGGGAGTGAGTACCAGGAGGCAAGAATCATTGGGAGCCATTTTAGAAGCAGCCCGTCACAGCTGGGTATAGTAGCATTTTTAGTTAGCAGTTCTCTCCCCAACATTCTGTAGATGATATTCCAGTGTTTTCCAGCTTTCTGTGTCATAGATGAAAAGTCAAATCCTAGTTTATTTTTCTTTGTAAGTATGTCAGTCAGAGTCTAACTAGAAAATAGAAACTGCCCTGAGTATATAAAATAGAGGGACTGGATTTCCTGCTGTGGCACAATGGGATTGGCAGGTTTGATCCCTGACCAAGCACAGTAGGTTAAGGATCCAGCATTGTCACAGCTGCAGTGTATGTCGCAACTGAGGCTCAGATCTGATCCCTGGCCCAGGAGCTCCAAAGGCTGTGGGGCAGCCAAAAAGATAAATAAACAAACAAACAAACAAACAAACAAATACAGGGCCTATAACAAGGCAGGGAATAGATTACACAGGTCATGGAAGAACTGGAAAACAAAACTGGGGAACAATGAGGGGCAGCCCAGAGATTACGCATAGCAAGGAGCAAATATTGCCCCTAGACTGGGGAGTCAAAAGCAGTGAAACCTAGCAGGATTCTGTGGACATCCTGGGCATGGAAGCCTTTCTGTGTCCCCCGTTTCTTGTTTGTACGGAATAGGCGTCAGCATCCATGACCTTCCTTGCGTTCCAAAAGTCAGGTTCAAACAGTTGCTAATCATGGAAGTTTCCATTGTGGCTCAGTGGTAACCAGCCCAAATATTATCCTATGCATGAGGACACAGGTTCCATCCCTGGTATGGCTCAGTGGGTTAAGGACACGGCATTGCCATGAGCTGTGGTATAGGTCGCAGAAGCGGCTTGGATTTGGTGTTGCTGTGGCTGTGGTGTAGGCCAGCAGCTGCAGCTCCTATCCTATTAGACACCTAGCCTGGGAACTTCCATATGCTGCAGATTCGGCCCTAAAAAGCAAAAACAAACAAACAAAAAACAGTTGCTAATCAGGGAAGGGAGGGCGTGCAGAGACAAGGGAGGAGCAGTCAAGAAGCAATAGTGCAGGGAGTTCCCGTTGTGGCGCAGTGGTTAACGAATCCGACTAGGAACCATGAGGTTGCAGGTTCCGTCCCTGCCCTTGCTCAGTGGGTTAAGGATCCGGCGTTGCTATGAGCTGTGGTGTAGGTCGCAGACTCGGCTCAGATCCTGCGTTGCTGTGGCTCTGGTGTAGGCTGGCAGCTACAGCTCCGATTGGACCCCTAGCCTGGGAACCTCCATATGCCGCGGGAGCAGCCCAAAGAAATAGCAAAAAAAAAAGAAGCAATAGTGCAGCCTTGGGGCAGGGTCCTGGTTCCCCCTAAAGGGATACACATAGCAATATCTTTGAGTTCTTCTGCAGAACTAAAACCCACAACAAGTGGACAATGTTAACTACTTGAAGCATTCTTCATTTCAGAGAGGTCACAGTTTGATAGTCTTGAGAACCACAGAAACTCATCAGGAGACCATCTGAGGCCAGATTAAAGCAATACAGGCCCTGCACACATCCTGATTCTGATTGCACATATCAGTGATCCCCGCCCTGGAATTATTGCTATAAAACTCCTCACCAAATCCCCCAGATGGGGACACAGAGTTTTGAGGGCATGAGCCTGCTGTGTCCCCCTTTGCCTGGTGAAGTAATAAAGCTTAATTTTTCTCCTTCACCCAAAACTCTGTCTCTGAGATTCAATTCGGGGCGATGCACAGAGGCCAGTTGCAGCAACAGGAGGTGGTTGTTCAAAGATTTAACATACACATTGCAATTTATCAGAATCAGCTCAGATTTATACTAGTTTAATTCCAATGATAGATAGAAATGTTACTACTATATAACCATATAACTCTATTCCCTTACACTTTTCCCTTTCTGTGGTATTACTATATATATATATATATATATATATATATATATATATATATATATATGTAAAACATCTCTTAATGTTAAAAACCCAAGAATACATTGTTATAATTATTACTTTTTATCCTCTGTAGCCCAATACAGCTTTTCCCCCACCCACTCCCTCAGTATTGTTATTGGCAAGTATACTACAGACACATTACAGTTCTACATGTCATAGGCCCAGTGGCATATTTTGTCTATATAATATATAGACACATATCAAGATACATAGATTTATAATATATATAGACTTACATATTATAAATATATGTAATTTTGTACAATTGCCTTTTAAATCAGGAGGTGAGAAAGATATGTTTATAATGTCTTTATAAATTACCTTTATTGATGCTCTTTATTTTCTTGTGTGGATTCAAATTAACATCTATGATCACTTGCTTTCAACCTGAAGAACTTCCTTTAGTATTTTTCATAAGGCAGATCTGCTAACAACAAATTCTCTTAGTTTCTGTTTATTTGGAAAAATATTTCACCATTTTTGGAGTATAGTCTTCTGGGATATAGGAAGATGTGATCCCACTGTCTTCTGCCCTTTATCATTTCTACTAAGAGGGCAGCTGATTGACTCTTTGGGGGGTTCTCTTGTAAATAACAAGCTTTTTTTTATATAATTTTTTTTTATTTTCCCACTGTACAGCAAGGGGGTCAGGTTATCCTTACATGTATACACAAGATTTTTTTTTTCTTGATGTTTTCAAGTTCTTCTCCCAGTCTTTGGTATTCAGAATTTTTACTATGGTGTATCTTATTTGTGGCTCTTTTTATGTTTATCTTATTTGACATTCATTGAGTTTCATGAATGTGTACAATAAATTTATTCAAATATTTTAAAATCAAATGCATTTCAGTTAGCTCATTTCAAACAACTTGTTTAACTTACTTTTGTTAATTAATTATAAAACTGCTACCCAAAAATTGGGTTTACCTGTTTGTGAGTGTTGAGCCAAAAGACACAACCAGGAGTTCCCGTCGTGGAGCAGTGGTTAACGAATCCGACTAGGAACCATGAGATTGCGGGTTCAATCCCTGCCCTTGCTCAGTGGGTTGATGATCCGGTGTTGCCGTGAGCTGTGGTGTAGGTTGCAGACGCGGCTCGGATCCCGCGTTGCTGTGGCTCTGGTGTAGGCTGGCAGCTACAGCTCCGATTCGACCCCTAGCCTGGGAACAACAACAAAAAAAAGACACAACCAAGCCAAAGATCAGGAGAAAGAGGGGTTTATTACTTGCAACAAGTAAGGAGAACAGCGGGGAATCTTCCCCAAAGCAGTGTCTCACAACAGCAAATTTAGAGAAGTTTTAAGCTAAAAGGTACATGCATATTCATGAAGGGGCTTGGGTGATGGACAGAGTCCAAGCTTTAGGTGATTGAAGTCCTGAGGGTCAGAAGAGGTCAACTTCATCATCCCTTAGATTCCAGCTGATCTGGTGGTTGAGCGCCTGAGGGGGTTGAAATTCTGCAAAACAGCTCAAGACAGTGCTTTGGCTAGTCTTTACCTTGAAAGAGAATCTGGAGTCTTTACACCTGGTTTGTTATCTTTGCTGTTGTTACTTACCTTGCCTGATAACAGTTTGTCTTGCTGTTCCCTTAAGATCACTGTCACTGAGAGTTCAAGGCAAGCATTGTGGACAGGCTGAGATCAGAAAATGGCTTTGAGGAGTTGTGGCGCAGCAGAAACAAATCTGACTAGGAACCATGAGGTTGCAGGTTCCATCCCTGGCCCTTGCTCAGTGGGTTAAGGATCCGGCATTGCCCTGCACTGTGGCGTAGGTCGCAGACTCAGCTCAGATCTCGAGTTGCTGTGGCTGTGGTATAGACCAGCAGCTGTAGCTCTGATTCCACCCCTAGCCTGGGAACCTCCATATACCACAGGTGCAGCCCCAAAAAAAAAAAAAATGGCTTTGGCCCAAAAAATGACTCTCAAGAGTCATTATCTTTCTACAGAGATTCCCTAGCCTATGTGTCTACAGAATTAATTAATGTTCATTATAACAAAACTCATACAGAGTTATATGAAGTAAAAAATAAAATTGTGCTCCAGGAGTTCCCACTGTGGCACGTTGTGTTGAGTCTAACTGCAGGAGTTCCTATCGTGACGCAGTGGTTAACGAATCTGACTAGGAACCATGAGGTTGTGGGTTCGATCCCTGCCCTTGCTCAGTGGGTTAAGGATCCAGCGTTGCCATGAGCTGTGGTGTAGGTCCCAGACGCGGCTCGGATCCTGCGTTGCTGTGGCTCTGGCGTAGGCCGGTGGCTGCAGCTCTGATTTGACCCCTTGTTGCGGTGGCTGTCAGCAGCCCAAGGCCAGAGTGTATCAGCTCTGGTGGCAGCCCTGTGGCCAGAGTACCAGCTCCAGCAGCTCTTTCCCAGGCGAGAAACCAAGCGAGCACTCGGAGAGTTGGAGAACTCAGGTTTACTACGCCAGTGGGCTCAGAGGAGATCGCTCTCCAGAGTCTGAGCCCCGAAGAGGGGTTTCACAAGGCTTTTATGGGTTAGTTCTTCCTGGTCCGTGCTTGGCGGACCAGATTGAGAACTGGCAAAGTAATAGATGAAGAAACAAGTTTACAGAAGCAGGTGTGTGGGGGAGGGGTGGTTGGGGCTGTTGGCTGGACTTTGCTTAGTCATCATGGCCGAGGTCTCTCCTTTCTACATTTTTATTGGGACATTTTCTCCTACATTCCCCCCTCTTGATGCTTTTCCACTTTCTTGGAGCAAGCATCAATTTTTAGAGGTCAAGTTGTCTGTATCTGATGTGTCCAGGGGGGCATACTGTGTCCTGACCAACATTTGCAACCTTATAGACCCGATTCGTGTGGTTATAAAATGAGTAATTGCATTAAGAATTCAGGGCTCAAACAAGAGGGCAATGATGAGTATAGTCAGAGGCCCAGTTAAGTGTAGGAGCCATGAAGCCCAGTTTCAGATCATCTTATTCCAGTAGTTTGAGACTCTGCCAATTCTTGCCTCCTCTTGGTTATTTGCTCTTTTAATTGTTGTGCCATGCTGCTGATTACTCCTGACTTGTTGGCATAAAGACAGCATTCTTCTTTAAGGAATAGACAGAGTTCCCCTTTTCTGCTGTCAGTAATTCTAGTCCCCTCCTGTTTTGTAATACCACCTCCACCAGAAGTCCAGTTGTTGTTGGGCTTTTATGGCCACTACGGTGGCCTTCCAAGACTCTTGAGCCATTAGAGTCCGGTTAAGTACTGATCTCTCTAACAGGGGTACTCCAGCAAACCAAAATGATCCTCTAAAGACAGAATGTCCTACCCCTCGGTTTTGAAAAGACAGGCTGTTTTCCCACTAACACGCTAATTATCCCCATGGGCCAGCCTCATTTCGGGTATCCCCATGGCTCTGCATGCTCCAGTTTTAGGTCTTTCAGCAGACTACTGGATTGATGGTGGTGCTGGTGCTGGAGAGCAGGGTGTGGATGACAGCAGTGTTATTTACCTCTGTGTGTAATGTGTAGGTGAACCCACCTAGTGTTCCCTCCAGCTTGATGAGGTCCTCTACGGCTGTGGGGTGAGCCTTGACCTCAACGTCTCATACCCCTGTAGGGTTGTTCTCGTGCAATCATGCCCAACAATCCGTCTTGCATACCAATTTTGACATTTGAGACACTATTGAACTCCATGGGTGGGGGAACCTGGATCTGTTTGTTGGTCATAAAGGCTATTATTAGGGTGACGAGTCCCCTCATTATGTTTGTCAACCGGTGATGGGGAGGACTCCCAATGTACCGGGAGTCAGAAGATACGCCACACAAATAAGCAACCTAGGGCCCTCTTCCCATTCCCGACTTCAAATACAAGGGTTAGGGTGATTTCAATGGCTAACGTCCCCCATCAGAACACGAGTTCAAGTTAAGTCTCATGTGGAATTCCTCAGGCTTCTACCATGCGTAGACTGACCAGCTTCCAGGGGTGGCCAGAGCAGGGCTTAGCGCTCTCTGACAATGGTGAAGAGAGTCTCTGGATCTTGACCTTGAGGGGATTCTCGAGGTGCTGTACAGCCTCCCAGGTGTCGATGTCAGCAGCAGATGCAGCCTTCTTGACTCTGGTGTGATGGATCCATGGGGTAATACCTGTAACCTTTATAGCAGTTGGGGTTGCTATGCAACCCTTAATTTACAAATGTTAATCAATAGCCACATCAAAGAATGTATCAAAGCCCATGTTCCTACTCTGACTACCTGAGTTAATATTCTGCCTAAATTCCCCGCCCCCCCCCCCCGAGTTGGAGACTCTAACTGTGGGGAAAAGGGGCGATGACCGCTCTAACTTCTTCCTGCTGAAAAGGGGCATTGTTAGGGAAAGCAGTTAGGTCTCCACTCATGGGATGGTCAAGTGGGTTCAATATATTGACTTGTGTACCCCTTCTATCACCATTTGAAGGCTGATAGCTTTTAATCCGGATTTAATGAAGCAAGAAATACAATTAATTATACAGGGTCTGAATAAAAGGATCAAGATCACAATGAATATGGTGAAGAAATATTTTCACCAGGAGGAGGAGGTCTGCTGGTTCCACAGGGCAACTCCAAAAGCTGGAGCTGGATAGGACAGCTCATGAATCTACTGTTGAAGATCTAGCAGGGAATTAGACACATTCTATGAACAATCAGGAATACAACATTTAGATTTTATAATAGCCCAGGTAACTTGTATGATTTTTCTGATTTCTCTGGCTGGTTATGAAATATTTGTATGCCTTGGTCAGCATGTAATTGAAAGCTACCTTATGTCCTTGTGAGGAGTATGATTTATGGCACCACATTACTTTTAAAGTTAACTTACTCAAATATATTCTAAACAGTCCCCACCATACACCAAATTATCTTCTCAGTGTCCACTTCCCACACACCTTGTATCACTTTCTGCATCCATATTAGTCTGTCCCTTATTTTCCAACCAGAGCAATCAGCTGAAGACAATCTTTCTTTTGCCTTAATAACATGCAGTTCCACCCCTCATTCCTTCTATATTGAAAGCACACACATTCTACTTTTCTCAAGCAACCATGGACTGTCCTTTATAATTTCTAAAAACACATGTTTTTCTTATGGAGACCATTCAGGGTGGCACCGATCATATTGATTAATTATTCTAAATACCTTTAGTTTCTGTTTAGTAACTGATGTCTCAGTGTCTCGTTTGACTTCTGTTAAACCTAGGTACGATAAGATACTATACCAATGTTGACAGCTGTAACGACATGTATATATTAATTAGATCAGCAAACTTCAATTCTAATTTATTAATTTAATACTGAATATTTCCCAGTTTACTTGAACCTAAAATTAACTCTGGCCAGTTAGTTACCTTCCATATTTTGAGAATTTATATATGCAAAGCCTTAGTCAAGGAAATGCAGAATAAAGGCATCTTTTAAATCTGATACAGTAACCCATGCTGCTGTTTCTGAATTTGTGAAAGAGTGTAGGGATTGGGCACCACTGGATGTAATGGGACCAGTGTCTCATTTATTAGATGAACCAATCCCTGTTAAGTTTTTGCACTCCCAATATAGGAGTGTTACAAGGGCTGATACATTCAATTAATAATCTCTGTTCTCTTATGTTTCCTATAATTGGGATAAGTCCCTGTCGTGCCTTGGGTCTCAGAGGATGCTGCTTTTGGCAAAGAAATAAATTCTGATCTTTAAGACTTATTTCCACCAGTTGAGTATTCTTTGCTCTTCCTATGTTTCCTCCTGTGGCCCAGACTTCTGGGTCAATATATACTTCCATCGAAGGCAGGCATAAACCTTGGCTGGGCTCCATTGCCATGTGTCTTTTTTTTTTTTTTTTTTTTTTTTTTAGGGCTGCACCCGCAGCATATGGAGGTTCCCAGGCTAGGGGTTCAATCATAGCTGAAGCTGCCAGCCTATGCCACAGCCACAGCAACATGGAATGTGAGCCATGTCTGCAATCTATACCACAGCTCACCTCAGCACTGGATCCCCAGCCCACTGAGCAAAGCCAGGGAATGAACCTGAAACTTTATGGTTCCTAGTCGGGTTTGTTTCTGCTGTGCAATGATGGGAAATCCTCCATTGCCATGTGAATTAAGGCTTTAACCTCTTACAAAATATCTCTTTCTAAAAGAGGAGTTGGACTTTCTGGAACAATCAGAAAGGTATGAGAGAAGAAAATGGATTCCCAGTCACAACTCAAAGGTTGTGTAAAAATTCTGTAACTGGCTCACCAGAAATATGAATGTGGCAGATTCATGAGGGAGGGGCCCAGGATTGGAGAAGAGGACTGAAAAGTGGCTCTCATATTCAGGAGGAAGTCAATAGGCTGTCTTCCTACATTTAGAGTCACCCAGACCTCCTGAGTGGTGATAAGGACAGGAGCCATTATGGAAATGTCCCGTCAGTCTTGATCCTGGGCCTGAGGGGGTCAACCCCAGAGACCTTCGTCTTCAGGGGCAGTCCCTCTTCCAGTGATCTCCCCAACATATGCGGCACAGCCTAGGTGCTGTGGTCTGAGTCTTGGGGCATTCCCATTTAAAGGGTCCCTCTTTTCCACAATGGAAACAGGCTCCAGGCATAGGTCACTGCCCTAGTCCTCTCACCTTGGAAAGTCCCAGGTTGACTCCCTGTAGCACTGTAACTGGAGCCTCAGCCTTTTCTCTGTCTATCCTCTTGTACTCCTTTCATTCTTCCTGGCCCCAATTATAACATACTTGAGTTGCTACTCTGAGGAGGTGCTCCAGGTCCTGATCAGGGCCAAAAGCCAATTTTTGGAGCTTTCTCCATGTATCTGGCACCAATTAAGCTATGAATCTATCCTTAAGAATTATTCACCCCTCCATTGTTTCTGGGTTCCTTGGTTTATGTTTTCTCAATGCCTTTCTGAGTCTTTCTTAAAAAGCTGATGGACTCTCTTGTTCCCCTAGTAAACCTCCGATAGTTTTTAACAGGCTTTACTCATGAGGCTTTTAATCCCTCAACTATACAAGTAATAAAATGATTTCTATGCCAATTGTGGTTATCTCCCTCATCAGCAGACCAACTGGGATCGCTCATAGGAACTGCCTGACACCCTGTGGGGAATCTTGTTCTATCTCTTCTAATTTGCCTCTGGCATTTATAGCATCATTCCATTCATCTTCCCCAGCTTTGAGCAGTTTTGAAGACTTTGTGTATTTTTTTTACTTATAGTCAATGTCTGTTTTAGTAATAATATGACGTCCTTCCAGGCTAACTCAAAGGACCACGTGAGACCCTGAAGACCTCAATATATCTGGGTTGTCAGCAAATTTTCCCAAATCTGTTTTTATTTGCCTTAAGTCCTGAAGTGAAATAGGGATATGGAGCTGTATTTTCTCCCCATTCTCTGTTTCCTACTTCTTGTAACGGGAGTAGAGAGAGATATAACTTTGGCACTAGAGCGGGAAGAGGAGCCTTGAGCAGTATTGGAGAAGGCTGACTAACTTCTGGCTAGTTGGAGAATAGTATTATAAGCTAGAGAGCCTTCAGATGGCCATCACTCTCCATCTGACAGATTATACAGTGGCCAGGCTTTTGTTCAAAAGAAAATTAAATGTCAAACTTTTTCCAGTTCTTTAAGGCACATGTCAGAGGACTTGCTACTGAGCCATGCACCAGGCTTGAGGTTGTGGCTCCCATCCAAAAAAGAGAAAAGATCAGCATCCAGTGCCTATTGTCCCTTCTTGGTTGTGTGAGGGCGTCACCTCTCTTATATGGGTCGGCTAGACATTAGTGGTCAAATATCCCATCTGACCTCAGACTGACTGGAATTAACCACTCTTTACCAGCATAGCCTCTCTTCCCATTGTCCCTGCCAATTGCCTGTCTCTGGACAGAGGTAAAGAAAACCCAGGCATACAGGCCCTGCCCTGAGTTTTCGAATCCTAAGATGCTCGCTCTGACATGCCCTCTATTAATATTAGGCAAGTTTCTAAGCCACAGTTAACAGGTAAATTGGATGAACCAGCTGTCTATTTCTCCAACCAGGGTGAAAGTAAATAGCAAAAAGCAAAGTTGACTATGCCCAGGCTCTGAGGCTAAACACTTGGCCTAAGTTGGATGAATACTGGTTATGAACTCCTTTTTCCCCACAGGCCTGGTAACAACTCAGGATGGTCTTAACATCTAGAGGTCTGTTTCCCTTGCCCCCACAGCTCTATTTGAGGTAATGGCAAAGGAAATGATGAAAGATCAGGTTAGTTTTATACCATAATCTTCAGAAAACCCCTTTTTGAAATCTTTGATCACACAGTCTACAACCATAGGTTTAGACTTGGGTGAACCCACGGTGTCTTTATGTGGATCTTTTCTATGGCCTGACATTATGAGACCTTCTCTGGCCTTGTGGGTGGTATCCCCAATAGCTTTGCCTCCACCACTCTTGAAAGCAGGACAGCTCCCACTCAGCTTGCTCTATGACTGGGAAGAGCACCTGCTTTGTTGCAAGTATCTCTGATCTATCTAGGCCCCCGGTCTCAGGGAGGCACTCTCAGACAAGTTCTAATGTTTGGGCAAAGGACAGGGGAGCTCATACCCAATCCTCCCTATACCCCGGACTGAGATGGGGATGACAGGCTTGTCTCCCTGACTCAGATCCTGGGCCTCTATGAACTGATGAAATGGGCAGTCCCATGGCTGGTTTAGAATCTGGGCTGGGAGTTCCTGGAGGCCTGGGGGGGCAAGGTCAAGTTAGATTATCTCCTCGGAGGAATTTATGGTCCAAATGGTGGGAGCACAGGGGTCTCTGGCTCATGGGCTTCTGGGTTAGGTCCCACCCCCTGTGGCTGCCCTGTGCCAGTGTCGCAGACAAAACAAGGGAGGGTGCCACCTTCTCAGAAGTTGGCCATTCAGATGTCCACCTGACCACCCCCCTCTCAGGAGTTTAGGTGCCTCTTAGCAATTGGCTGGTTCGTATAAGCCCCGAACTTGGATTGGACTCACAGGCAGGGAAGAGAACCCTCAGAGTCCGCTTCAGCCATAAGCTGTATGAGGTCACCACCGAACTGCAGGTTAGGACCCACTCCGACTCTGTAGCTGCTAAGACTGTGCAGCCACAAACTTGAACCTGAAGTGCAAGCGAATCAGGCTGCTCATTCACTCTCACACACACTCAGAGGTTATCACAATGCCGCCCACTCCCTGGGAGTCCCTAACTAGTAGCTCAATCAAGCACAACTTTCAATCGGCTACTATGCCTGACAGTTGCTCCACCCAAGCAAGAGGTTCCTCTGCTTCCAATCTAGAGCACTAGGACTGCTGCTCCAGTCAGGCACAGCTTCCAACTGGGAGAGTCTCCCTAAGGGGGTGATCAGTCCACTCTTCTGCCCACTAGGGCAGGACCTGACGGGTTGGCCCTGGGGCCCTACCTTGTCCAGATGCCTTCCTGGTGAGTTGGTCCGTCTCTCCACTGATTCTGGTTGGGGTTCGGTCACCCAGGAGTCAGGAATGCTGCTCACGAAGGAGGACCCAGAATACCATCGGGTGGCGTGTGCCGCCTCCTTCGGTTCACCGCTCCCCAGCTCCTGTGTGGCCTCACCGCCACTCCGGTGGCTCAAGAGACCAAAACGGTTGGAATTTCGCTGGGGCCTCCAGAAATGTTGCGACGGCTGTCAGCAGCCCAAGGCCAGAGTGTATCAGCTCTGGTGGCAGCCCTGTGGCCAGAGTACCAGCTCCAGCAGCTCTTTCCCAGGTGAGAAACCAAGCGAGCACTCGGAGAGCTGGAGAACTCAGGTTTACTACGCCAGTGGGCTCAGAGGAGATCGCTCTCCAGAGTCTGAGCCCCGAAGAGGGGTTTCACAAGGCTTTTATGGGCTAGTTCTTCCTGGTCCGTGCTTGGTGGACCAGATTGAGAACTGGCAAAGTAATAGATGAGGAAACAAGTTTACAGAAGCAGGTGTGTGTGGGAAGAGTGGTTGGGGCTGTTGGCTGGACTTTGCTTAGTCATCATGGCCAGGGTCTCTCCTTTCTAAACTTTTATCGGGACATTTTCTCCTATACCCTAGCCTGGGAACCTCCATATGCTGTGGGAGTGGCCGTAGAAAAGGCAAAAAGAACAAAAAAAAAAAAAAAAAAAAGAATTTAACTGCAGTGGCTCTGGTCACTGGAGGGTTTGATCCCCAGCCCAGCACAGTGCGGCAGTGGGTTAAGGATCAGGCATTAGCGTAGTGGGACTCAGGTTCAATCGCTGAACCAGGAACGTCCATATGTCACAGGTGTGGCCATAAAATTTTTTTAATTAAATAAAAAAATAAATAAAACAAAAAAAAATTGTGCTCCACTTAATGTCCCCTAAATCCCTAGTAATGACCAAGAAAACCAGTTAGATATGTATCCTCCCAGACTTTCTTCAAGCATTAGATACGTAATTGATTTGTTGAACATTTTAAATTGGTGCAGTATAAGCAGCTTTGTTTCCAACCACACCCACTAAAGAGTCTCTTCCCCACTCAGGTCAGCACGACCTCCACTGCTCTTTCACTCTCCTTCTTCCCATCACTCAGCCATTCCCGGTTCCCAGGGTAAGTTGGGCTGGAGGGCAAAGGTTAGAGGGAAAGAACCAAGTGTTTTGTTTTGTTTTTACTTATCTGAAGTTTCATAGTTCCCTCCTGGCTCATATAGGCTGGCCCTGATGCCCTGGTATGGCAGATACTCTGGATACCTGATTTTAGGGAGGAGGGGGGAAGAGGATACATGTGGATTCTTCAGTGATGCCAATACAAATCTCCAACCTGCACAGTTTCCCCAGTGTGTACAATGGGCTCTCTTTCTGATTTCTTGCCACTTTCCTTCAGTCCCCAGCCCTTCCGGTACACCTCATGGCCTCTTAGAGCAGGATAACTTCACAACAGCTTGAGTCCAGCTATATTCTAAGATACCCACTTGTTTCTTGGGAAACTCAAGCATCCTTCCCATGCATAATTTTGAGAGTACAAGCTATACCATTTCTGCCTTCTCTCATCACCCCACTGTCACAGGCTACTCAAGCCAGCACTTCCACTGGCAGCATTCTCTCGGGAAGAAGTGGGAATCAGTCTCTATGTTCACGTATGCCCCCAAATTCCAGGGGATACATGTAAAGTTCTCAAAAATCTGTTCATCACCCTCTACTCTGGTGATGAGGTAGGAGGTAGATGGACCTCTGGGCTGAGAACAGCTGGGACTTATCAGGCTGAGTAAATTGGACCTTGCTTCTCTTTGACACCTCAAGGAGAATGTTAATGGCAGGAGCTGAGCTCTGCTGGAGAAGAAAGATGACCACTTCAGTCACTCCTAGGGTCAAGAGACCTCCCCAATTACACTTGCACAGTAAGACTCCCAGAGGTCAAAAAGGGAGGAGGGGGTGCCAGGCCATAATAAGTCTTGATTCAGTCCCGGCACCCTTTGCTTTGAAATCCATCTTTGCCAAAAGATGTGCACACATATTGGGGAGGGTCCTGTGTCCATTCAGGTGTGAGAAATAAAACAAAATAATTGGCCAAAGGTAAACAAAGACCCAGAAGAACTGTGCTTTATAAGTGAGTTAAATCACCTCTCTGGTGCTCTCCTCACTCAGGGTGACACCAGCACTGCCCTTTAGAGTGTGTACTACTGCCTTACTTCTGACTTAAACCACTCTGTGTGCTCTCCCACATGCTGTACTGTGATTCTAAGAATAAACTTTATACCTGTTTTCACAGTCTTTGCCTCCTTGAAACATTCTTGCTTTCAATAGGGGGCAAAAAATGGGGAAATTCTACTTTTAGCCTCTAGCTAGTCTAGTGGCTAGAATTCCTGGTTTTTCCATCCAGGCTGCCCAGGTTCAATTCCTGAGCAGAAAATTGAGATCTCACTCCAAGCCATCACTCACTGCTGTCTCTCTGAGATCAGTGGAACTCCCAGGGAAGTCCTCTGTGGCAGGCATGGAGGAGCACTGCTAGGATCACTTATCAAGAACAAAGCTGCCATTTAGCTGCGAGGAGCGAAGGTAGCTGACGGCCTTAAGCTGAAACACCTTCAGGATCTGGTGCAATGTTTTCCTTTGTTTTCTAATCTTATTTTATGGCCACACCCACAGCATATGGAAGTTCCCAGGCCAGGGATTGAATCCCAGTGGTACCTGTGGCAATGCCAGATCTTTAATCCACTGTGCTGGACCAGGGATCAAATCCACACCTCTGCAGTAAACCAAGCCACTGCAGTCGGATTCCTTTTTTTTTTTTTTTTTTTTTCTTTTTTAGCCAATGCTCCACAATATCTGGAGTTCCCAGGGCAGGGATCAGATCTGAGCCACAGTTGCAACTTATGTAGCAGCTGCAGCAACACGGGATCCTTTAACCCACTGTGCCAGACCAGGGATAGAACCTGTGTCCTGGTGCTGCAAAGACGCCCCTGATGCAATTTTACCACAGCAGGAACTCCTGTTGCAGTGTTTTAATTGAGATGCTTTTTCTGGGCATCCTCTAGCTATTAATTGAGCATGGCAAGGGTACTAGAACCAGTCCATTTTATGCCCAACATGTGTTTGCTATAGCAGGCAGTCTCACCTCTAGACCTCACCATTGGGTTGGCTAAAATTTTGCCAGATGTGGGCTGTGCTCTCAGGCTGCTTCTGCCCAATCCTACTTTCTCCCACCTTTCCTTTCACAGGTGTCAGATCTGCATCACGATCTACAAGCTCTCTCTGCTCAATTCTATTCCCCCCATTTCTTTTCACAGGTATCAGATCTGTATCATCCTCCAGGAGGCTTTCCCTGCCCAGTTCAGCTTCCTCTCCTGTATCTTTCACAGGAGTTACCTACCCATTAAGCTTCTATCACTCCTAACTCACGCTCAGCATCTGCTCCCCAGAGGAGACTAACACAGTCTCCAAATTCCTACAGTTCAGCAGCCACCCTAGTTCTTGAAGAATTCTCTTGGATCCCCTTGAAGGAGAAAACCAAAGCACTCAGCACCTTAGGCACCTTCTTGAATCTGGTTTGCATATCAGTGAATTTGCCTCAGATTTCTGGTCTCTTGATATGCACTTGATGGTGGTAGTGATGACAGTTGAAGAATCAATTCTGGAGTTCCCATTGTAGCTCAGCAGAAACAAACCCAACTAGTATCCATGCATGAAGATGTGGGTTCGATCCCTGTCCTCATTCAGTGAGTTAAAGGATCTGGTGTTGCTGTGAGCTGTGGTATAGGCCATCAGCTGCAGCTCTGATTTGACCCCTAGCCTGGGAACTTCCATATGCTGTGGGTGCAGCCCTAAAAGACAAAAAAAAAAGAATCAATTCTATGTTTTAGTGTATGTTGGAGGGGAGCCTTCCTTGGTCCACTCTTTAGAAAGTGGAGGTATATTTGCTTATTGTCATCAGCTTTGAGCTTTAGGCAAAATTCCAAAACAGGAAAATTCTTATTCAAATTTTATACATACAGATTATATGTACACAGATGTATTTATATATGTTGTTTACAAAAATGAAATCATGATATTTGTTTTATTTCCACACTTACTTTTTAAAAAATCTTACAATAGGAGTTCCTGTCATGGCTCAGCAGTAACAACCCAACTAGTATCCACGAGGATGTGCGTTTAATCCCTGGCTTGGCTCAGTGGGTTAAGGATCTCGCGTTGCCATGGGCTGTGGCGTAGGTGGCAGACATGGCTCGGATCTGGTGTTGCTGTGTTGTGAATCTCCATATGCCACAGGTTTGATCCTAAAAAAAAAATCTTACAACACATAGAATGTCCAACACCAAGAGTAAACCCTAAGATAACTATAGACTTTGGGTGATAATGATGTGTCAATGTAAGTTCATCAATTTTAAGAAATATACCACTGTGGTACAGGATGTCAATTGTGGGAGAGGTCGAGATTGAGGGGGGACAAGAAATATATGGGAATGCTCTGTACTTTCTGCTCTATTTCGCTATGAACCTAAAACTGCTCTGAAAAATAAATCTATTAATTTTTTTTAAATTAAAAAACTTTACAATAGTGATTTTCCTAATTTGTTTAATAGTTATGTAGAATTCTAGTGCATGGATTACTATGATTTAGTTAACCGGCCCCCTATACTTGGTTTGTGGTTTTTTTGGGGGGGGGGTTTGGCCACGACCATGGCATGTGAAAGCTCCCTGGCCGCGAACTGAACCCACACCACGGCAGCAATCTGAGCTGCCCCAGTGACAAATGCCAGATCCTTAACCCAGTAAGCCACCAGGCAACTCCTATACCTGGTGTTTTTCATCAATTTTTCATCTTTACAAATAATTCTACAATGATCATTACCATACATCCACCTGTAAATATTTCTACATGATAGAGTCACCAAATTGCAGCTGCTAGGTGGAAGAGTCAGCACTTCCAAAAAGAATTTATAAATACATAGTGTTTATAGATGTACAAAATGCTCTCCAATAATATTGCCCAATATAGAATCCCACCAAACTGTTAAAAGAGGGCTATTTTTCTACACCCTCGCCAACCATAGAAATTGTCAATATTTTAAATCTTTACCAATCTGGTAGGTCAGATGAAATATTTTGATTTGGAGTTTTTGAATATTAATGAGGCTAAGTATCTTATAAACCATTTCTTTATTTTCATAGCCTTTGCCCATTTATTTAATGTGTTGTTGGTCTTAGTGACTTGTAAGAATCCTTTTTTTTTTTTGTATAAATAAAAGTCTTGTCTGTCGTGTGTTACAAATATTTCTTCTCAATTTGCTTTTTTATCTTTATTTATGGTGTTTATTCTTTGGAGGTTTTTAAATTTTTTATGTAGTGAAATTTACATCTTTTTGCCCTTAGACCTTCCTGGTTTTGTGCCATGCTTACAAAAGCCTCACCCGCTTTTTTTTTTTTTTCTTGTACTACTTTTATGGTTCTGTTATATCTTTGATACATTTTAATGTATTTTAGAATAGGGAATGAAGTAGTACATCATCCTTATTTCTAACTGGCTAGATAGTTTTCCAGACACATTTATTGGAAAATGTTATCTTTTCTTTAGTGATTCCAAAATGCTACTTTTACCAAAATCTAAATTGTCGTTTGTTTATTTCCAAACCTTCTATTACTTACTATTTTAATTACCACACCATGCTTTTAAAATTATTGTCACTGTATAATTCTTTTAATATCTAGTAGGTCTAGACTTCTCTCTGTTAAATTTTTTATAAATCTCCTAGATACCCTTGAATATTTTTACTTAGATGAAGCTTTAATATCATTTTTTTTCCAACTATCCATAAAATACTGAAGTAGGAGGAGAGGGGGCAGGGCACAATCTTTAAAAAAATGGCATAGCCTTGGGAATTCCCATTGTGGCTCAGCAGGTTAAGAACCCAACAGTGTCTGTGAGGATGTGGGTTCAATCCCTGGCCCCACTCGGTGGGTTAAGGATCTGGCATTGCCAAAAGCTGTGGCATAGGTCGCAGATGTGGCTCAGATCCAGCATTGCTGTGGCTATAGCCTAGGCCGGCAGCTGCAGCAGCTCCAGTTCAACCTCTACCCTGGAAACTTCTATATGCCTCAAATGCATACTTAAAAAGAAAAAAAAAATGACATAGCCATTGAGGATATGACAAAAACTGGTTAGAACGAACTAGGTCCCAGATGGTGGAGGATTCAAATTCCAGCAGACTTTGAGCCTCATTATAAGTTCATTGTAATACATTAGCATGCTAAACGGCATACTCACAGGTGCCATGACAGTTCCGAGGCCTACCATAAAAAGCCAAAATGTAGGCAGAGGCCCAATTCCTGGAAGTCACTGCCCCCACCATAGGTGGAATAATCCTCCTACTCACTAGCCTATGAAATTACCCTCCTCATAAAACCCACCACTCCATATTTCACACCCCATCTCTCACTTTTTGAGAATGACTTCTGTCTATGGAATGTGTATCTCCCAGGCCGCTCTGAGATGGCCCACACTCAGTCTCTCTCAATGAATCTATTTCTTCCCTATCACTTTGCCTCTTGTTGAATTCCTTCTGTGCTAAGACATAAAGAACCTGAACTTCAGTAAGTCCTGAGACCAGGTGCATAATTTTAATTTTAAAAACAATGGATTCAAGTCCCAATCTGAGTTAATGCAGTTTCAGCACTATGGGATTTAAAAATCAGAATTGCTATAAATTTTTTAAACAAAATAGGAGTTAATTAATACCTTTTCAAAATTCAAAATTCTTTTTTTTTAATGGCCACACCCTCAACACATGGAAGTTCCTGGTCCAGAGAGTGAATCAAAGCCCCAGCTGTGGCAATGCCAGATCCTTAATCCATTGCCCTGGGCCAGGGATCAAACCCACACCTCCACAGCGACCCAAGATAATGCAGTCAGATTCTTAATCCACTGGGCCATAGGGGGACCTCTACAAAATTCAATCCTTTGACTTCTTTCTAGAAACAATTTCATTTCTTTTATATAGGTTTTACATAATTTCTTCATTAACATAGTATTTATTTGGCACCTATAATATGTCTAAGATGTTGGACATAAAAAATAAATTTTAGGAGTTCCCATCATGGCTCAGGGGTTAACGAACCTGACTAGCATCCATGAGGATGCAGGTTCGATCCCTGGCCTTGCTCAGTGGGTTAAGGATCCAGCGTTGCTGTGAGCTGTGGTGTAGGTCACAGACGCGGCTCAGATTCCCTGTTGCTGTGGCTGTGCCGTAGGCTGGTGGCTTCAGCTCCGATTGGACCCCTAGTCTGGGAAGCTCCATATGCTGAGGGTATGGCCCTAAAAAGACAAAAAAACAAAAAACAAAAACAAACAAACATATGACAGTTGGTGGCAAGTGCTGAAAGAAAATAAAGCTGGATAGGAGGACAGAGACTAAAGGGAGAGGTGGGCTATTTTATATAGGGTAGTCAGTGAGAGCCTTTCTGAGAGGTGAAACTTGAGCAGAAACAAGGAGGTGAATAAACCAGCCATGTGACTATCAGGGTAAAGAGCATTACATGCAGTAAGTACAAAGCCCTAAGGCTCAAGAATGATTGGCTTGTTAGAGGAAGCTAATGTGACTGAAGTGCAGGAGATAAGATCTGAGTGGTAACCAGGGGCCAGGTTATGCAAGTCCTTGTAGGTAATGGGAAGGACTTTGACGTTTTTTTCTGAGTGGGCTTCAAAGCCACTGGGAGATTTTAAATGAAGAAGGGTTATGTCTGATTTATTCTTTAAAGGATCACTTTCATTTCTATGAGGGGGCAAAGGTGGAAACAGGGAGACCAGTTAAGTCCAGGAGATGGACGATGGTAACTGTGCCAGAGGAGTAGTGGTGATGGTACTGCATAGTCAGAACATAAGAAATGAACCGGGGCCTCTTCTATTCAGAGGCATTTGCCATTGTAGAGGTTCTTCTTAAGTTAGGGGGCAGATAAGACAATGAGCTAGTGAACTGAAGCTACCAGGTCTCTCCCCACCCCCACCCCCGCCTTCCCCACCCCTACTGCCTCTCGCAGGCACCTGAGAGCATGCATGAGCATGTGCGCGTGCACACACACACACAGCACACCACTAGGATCCCAAGCAGGCTTTCCTCCAGGGGTCATTTGCCCACCCCAGGAAATAGCGAATAAGGGAAGTGTGCTTATTGATGAACACTGGGAACTGAAGAGTTAGAGCTGAATTGGAGCTGAGTACCAACCAAAGGGAGACTCCTAGTGCAACATATACCCTGTTCTGCAGCAGGAACTCATGCTGAAAAAGGGGAAACAAAAAAATCCTTAGGCTTTGGTTCCAGACTGCTAATGCCTTCAGGTGAGTCATGACTGAGGTGAAATCTGAAAGAGGTGAGAAACCCAGAGAGGTGAGCAAAGCATGCAGGGATGTTTTTATCTGAAGGGTGTCTGCCTATGGCAAAGAGGGACCTGAGAAGCTGAGCTGCTCTTTTGGTGGCCTCATAGAGCTAGGGGCACAAAAGTTGGAATCTGAGGTAAACCATTCCCTGCTTTGGGCTTGGAAACTAGAGAAGTACACTCTAGGAGGAAGGATGAACCAGAAATAATCTGTCTTCATGAGGTCTACATTTTGACTTTGTTATTTGAATGGCTCAGAAAATGTCAAGGATTAAACTTGGATTAAGGTAATCCCATACTCTTTGTTTCCCCAGGTACCTGGAAAGGAGCAAAGGAGGCTTTTCCAGGAAAAAATAATATTATTACAGATCTCAAATTGTTTCCATAAATAATTCTTCAAATATGACAACCAACACACAATTAAAAATAACCAGATACACAGTGAGGAACAACACAGGATAAGTAAGAACCATCAGAAACAACAGGCAATAGAAACAGACTCACTAGGGTGCCAGATACTGATAAAAGCCTTATTTAAATATTTCTCAAGGAACTATACAAGTGACAGTACAGATTTGAAAACAAATCAACTAGAAATTATAGAAGTGGGAGTTCTGGCTGTGGCACAGTTAGTTAAGCACACACAGCTGTGTCTCGGATTCAGTCCCTGGCCTGGGGAACTTCCATATGCCATGGACACAGCCAAAAGAGAAAAAAAAAAGTATATTATAGAAGTGAAAAATATAACCAAAATTAAGATCTCAGTATATAGGTTTCAGAGCAGTTTAAACACAGATAAAAATAGAATCAATTAACCAGAAGAGAAAAACCAAAAGAAAATTGTTCAAATAAATTTTTTTTTCTCAACTGCAGACAAGGTAGCCAGAAGATAATGGAAAGTGATCTACAAGGTACTAAAAGAAAGTAATTGCCAACTTAGTTATGCCAACGCTATGTAGGTGAAAATATCTTTCAAAATTGAAGCGGAATACAGGAAACACAAAAAAGAGCGAAGCAGCTTTATTCATAACTGCCAAAATTCGGAAGCAAAAAAAAAGAGATATTATTCAAGAAATGAATGGGCAAATAAACTGTGGTACATACAAGACAATGAGATATTTTTCAGTACTAAAAAGAAATGAGCTATTAAGCCATTGAAAAAAGACAGGGGAAAACTTAAATGCATATTCAGTGAAAGTGAAGAATGGAGTTCCTGTCGTGGCTCAACAGAAATGAATTTGACTAGTATCCATGAGGACCCAGGTTTGATCCCTGGCCTCATTCAGTGGGTTAAGGATCTGGCGTTGCCTGTGAGCTGTGGTATAGGCCAAAGACACGGCTCGGATCTAATGTTGCTGTGTCTGTGGCATAGGCCAGCAGCTGCAGCTCCTATTTGACCCCTAGCCTGGGAACTTTCATAATCTGTGGGTGCGTCCCTAAAAAAAAAAGCAAAAAATAAATAAATAAATAAAATGAAGCTATTTTCAGACCATCAGAATCTGAGAGAATTTACTACCAGCACATACAAGGAAATTTAAAACACTGTTCTTCAAGCAAAAGGGAAATGATTCCAGATGGAACCTCAGAAATATATAGCAAGGAATGAAGAACCAAAAAAGCGGTAGATATATGGTACCCAGTAAACACTGGATAAAATAACAATAACAAGGTCTTGTGAAATTTATACATATGTAGCACTAAAATAAATGACAACATAGTTTCAATTTTGTTAGATAAAAAGTTTTAGAGATCTGCTGCACAACAGTGTAATTATAATTACTATTACTGAACTCTACATGTAAAAATGGTTGAGGGTAAATTTAATGCTATGAGTTTTTTTTTTTTTACTACAATAAAAAAATTAATGACAACGATAGCACATAAGTTAATGACAACGATAATACCTTAGGACAGTTAAATGGATTTAACTGTCCTAAGGTATTTGCATTGTCTGGGAGAAGGAAAAAGGTAAATTTTTTGTTTTGTTTTGTTTTGCTTTGCTTTTTAGGACTGCACCTGCGGCATATGGAAGTTCCTGGGCTAGGGGGGCCAATCAGAGTTGCAGCCACCAGCCAGCCTAAACCACAACCACAGGAACTAGTGACCTACACCATCGCTCGCAGCAACGCCGCAGCAACGCTGGATCCTTAATCCACTGATCCATGCCAGGGATCAAACCCGAATCCTCATGGTTCTTAGTAAGGATCGTTAACTGCTGAGCTAAGAAGGGAACTCTAAGAGAAAGGTAAAGATTAATATTAGACTTTGGTAAATCACGATGCATATTGTAATCTCTAAGGGAATCACCAAAGGTTGTTTTTGGTTTTTGGCGGGGGTTGGGGGTTTGGTTTTTCTTGTTGTTTTTTTGTTTTGTTTTGTTTTTTTGGTTTTTAGGCATACGGAAGTTCCCAGGCTGGGGGTCAAATCAGAGCTGCACTGCTGGTCTACACCACAGCTCACAGCAAGGCTGGATCCTCAACCCACCAAGTGAGGCCAGGGATCGAACCCACATCCTCATCGATACCGCCAGGTTTGTTACTGCTGAGCCACAAAAGTAATTCCCAAAGTTTTTTCTTTGTTTTTCAAATGGAGTAACTTCCAAACAAATGGGAGTGAGAAGTGAGTGATTTTTATGTAACTAATCCTAAAGAGGAAAAACCGTAAAAAGGAACACAGAAGGGAGGAGTTCCCGTCGTGGCTCAGCGGTTAACAAACCAGACCTGCATCCATGAGGACAAGGGTTCGATCTCTGGCCTCGCTCAGTGGGTTAAGGGTCAGGCGTTGCCGTGCACTGTGATGTAGGTCACAGACACAGTTCGGATCTGATGTTGCTGTGGCCCTGATGTAGGCCAGTGGCTGCAGCTCCAGTTGGACCCCTAGCCTGGGAACTTTCATAGGCCTTGGGTGTGACCTTAAAAAAAAAAAAAAAAAAAAAAAAAAGGAACACAGAAGAAGTGGTATAAAGAGACAGTACATTAAAAAGCTTAATTTGTGCACATTAAATTACATTAAATGCAAACTGACTATCTCAGTTACAAATAAAGATTGCTAGACTGAATTAACATGCACACACTATATGCTTAAACAAGAGACACATCTATTAGAAAAGCATATACAAAGGATGAAAATTTCAAAATTTGGAGAGGCGTACCCAACGTGGTTCAGTGGAAATGAATCTGACTATCATCAGTGAGGATGCAGGTTCGATCCCTGGCCTAACTCAGTGGGTTAAGGATCTGGCATTGCTGGCACAGGCTGATTAGACCCCTAGCCTGGGAACCTCCATATGCCATGGGTGCAGCCCTAAAAACGACAAAAGACAAAAAAATAAATAAATAATTAAACCAATGGGATTTAAACTTAAAAGTTTCTGCACAGCAAAGGAAACCCTAAACAAAGCGAAAAGACAGAGCACAGAATGGGAGAAAATATTTGCAAATGAAGTGACTGACAAGGGATTAATCTCCAAAATTTATAAACGCCTTCTGTAGCTCAATACTAAAAAAAAACAAACAACCCCATCAAAAAATGGGCAGAAGATCTAAACAGACAATTCTCCAAAGAAGACATAGGGATGGCCAAAAAACACATGAAAAGATGTTCAACATCACTAATTATTAGAGAAATGCAAATCAAAACCACTATGAGCTACCACCTTACACTGGCCAGAATGGCCATCCTCAAAAAGTCTACAAACAGGATTTCCCGTCGTGGCTCAGTGGTTAACTAATCCGACTAGGAACCATGAGGTTGCAGGTTCCATCCCTGGCCTTGGCAGTGGGTTAAGGATCCGGCGTTGCTGTGAGCTGTGGTGTAGGTTGCAGACTTGGCTTGGATCCGGTAGCATTGCTGTGGCTCTGGAGTAGGCCGGCGGCTACAGCTCTGATTAGACCCCTAGCCTGGGAACCTCCATATGCTGAAGAAGCAGCCCTAGAAATGGCAAAAAGACAACAACAACAAAATAAAGCCTACAAACAATAAATGCTGGAAAGGGTGTGGAGAAAAGGGAACCCTATTACACTGTTGGTAGGAATGTAATTTGGTGCAACCACTGTGGAAAACAGTATGGAGATTCCTCAGAAAACTAAAAATAGATTTACCATTTGATCCAGCAATCCGACTCCTGGCCACCTATCCAGAGAAAACCATGACTCGAAAAGATACATGTACTCCAATGTTCATTGCAGCCCTATATACAATAGCCAAGACATGGAAATAACCTAAATGTCCATCCACAGAGGAGTGGATAAAGAAGATGTGGTACATATATACAAAGGAATATTACTCAGCCATTAAAAGGAAAGAAATAATGGTGTTTGCAGCAACATGGATGCACCTGGAAATTATCACACTAAGTGAAGTTAGACAGTGAGACACCAACATCATATGGTATCACTTACATGTGGAATCTAAAAAAAGGATACAATGAACTTCTTTGCAGAACAGATACTGACTCACAGACTTTGAAAAACTTACAGGGTTTCCAAATGAGACAGGCTGGGGGGTGGGGGATGCACTGGGGATTTGGGATGAAAATACTGTAAAATCCAGATGTGATGATTATCATACAATTATAAATGTAATGAAATTCATTGAAAAATAAAAATAAGAAAAATAAAAAATAAAAAATAAAAATATTAAAGTTGTAGTCATCCCATTCACCAGAAAAATATAACAATTCTAAATATTTGTGAACTCAATAATACAAAAAAAAATTGACAGAACTACAAGGAGAAACAGACTAGCTAATTATACAGGACAATGTTAGCATACCTCTCTCAGTAATTGATTAAACAGGTAGACAACAACAATTTTGTAAGGACATAAAATATTTGAACAACAGTGTAGAAACTTGACCATGTTTCTTTTTCTTTTTTTTTCTTTTTCGCTTTTTAAAGCCTCACCGTAGCATATGGAGGTTCCCAGGTTAGGGGTTGAATCAGAGCTACAGCTGCCAGCCTACACCACAGCCACAGCAATGCTGGGATTTGAGCCGCATCTGCAACCTACACCACAGCTCAGGGCAACGCGGGATCCTTAATCCACTGAATGAGGCCAGGGATCGAACCTGCAACCTCCACTTTGCCACAACGGGAATTCCAACCATGTTTCTTTCTAAGCTTGTATATTAACCATGTATACGACACTGTACCAAACAACTACAGAATATATTTTTTCTAGCATTCATGGGACATTTACAAATATAAACAAATCTCAACAAATTTCAAAGGATTGAAATTATACAGATTATATTGTATGTATCATGTTCTCAGATCTCAGTGAAATTGTGCTAGAAGTCAATAACAAATATATTGCTAGGAAATGCCCGTAAATTTTAGAACATGCTTCTAAAAAGCTATGGGACAAAGAAGAAATTATAATGGGAATTACAAAATATTTCAAACTGACTGATATCAAAAACACTAAATATTAACACTTGTGGGATGCAATAATTAAAGGAAAATTTGGGGGGGTTGTCTTTTTTGTCTTTTCCAGGGCCACACCTAAGGCATATGGTTGTTCCCAGGCTAGGGGTTAAATCGGAGCTACATCTGCCGGCCTACACCACAGCCACAGCAACACCAGATCCTTAGCCCACTGAGTGAGGCCAGGGATCGAACCCGAAACCTCATGGTTCCTAGTTGGATTTGTTAACCACTGAGCCACGACGGGAACTCTGGAAAATTTGCTCTAAATTTATATATTAGGGGAATTTCCTGGTGGCACAGCTTGTTAAGGAGCTGGTGTTGTCACTGTTGGGGCTAAGATTCCTACTGTGGTGTGGGTTCAATCCCTTGCCCCATGCTGTGGGTGTGGCAAACAAAAAGATACCTATTTAAAAAAAATTTTTTTTTTGTCTCTTTGCCTTTTCTAGGGCCACTTTCCATGGCATATGGAGGTTCCCAGGCTAGGGGTCTAATCGGAGCTGTAGCCACCAGCCTACACCACAGCCACAGCAACACCAGATCCTTAACCCACTGAGTAAGGCCAGGGATCGAACCTACAACCTCATGGTTCCTAGTCGGATTCGTTAACCACTGAGCCACAAAGGGAACTCCATAGATCTTTTTTTTTTTTTTTTGTCTTTTTTTTGCTATTTCTTGGGCCGCTCCCGCAGCATATGGAGGTTCCCAGGCTAGGGGTCGAATTTGGAGCTGTAGCCACCGGCCTACGCCAGAGCCACAGCAACGCGGGATCCGAGCTGCGTCTGCAACCTACACCACAGCTCACGGCAACGCCGGATCATTAACCCACTGAGCAAGGGCAAGGACCGAACCCGCAACCTCATGGTTCCTAGTCGGATTCGTTAACCACTGCGCCACGACGGGAACTCCCATAGATCTTTTATTTCTTAATGTTGCTTTCTGCCCAGCATAATGTTGAGTAGAAATAGTAATAGCAGGAGTTCTCTTGTGATGCAGTGGATTAAAGATCCAGTGTTGTTACTGCAGTGGCTTTGGGTCACTGCTATGACACAGGTTTAGTCCCTGGTCTGGGAACTTCCACATGCCACAGGTATAGCCAAAAAAAAAAAAAAAAAAGAAAGAAAAGAAAGAAAAAAAGAAATAGTGATCACAGATATCATTGTCTGATTCCTGATACGTAGAGAGGAAACTTTCAATATTCTCCTTTAAGTATGATGCTTGTTACAGGTATTTTTTTAAGATTAAAGGAGTTCTGTCGTGGCGCAGTGGTTAACGAATCCGACTAGGAACCATGAGGTTGCGGGTTCGGTCCCTGCCCTTGCTCAGTGGGTTAACGATCTGGCGTTGCCGTGAGCTGTGGTATAGGTTGCAGACACGGCTCGGATCCCGCGTTGCTGTGGCTCTGGCGTAGGCCGGTGGCTACAGCTCCGATTCAACCCCTAGCCTGGGAACCTCCATATGCCGCGGGAGCGGCCCAAGAAATAGCAACAACAACAACAACAACAACAAAAAGACAAAAAAAGACAAAAGACAAAAAAAAAAAAGATTAAAGAAGTTGCATTCTATTACTTCATAAGATTAAAGAAGTTCCATTTTACTACTGTTTGCTTACAGTTTTTCTTTTCTTTTTTTTTTAAGGGCCACACTGGCAGCATATGGAAATTCCCAGGCTCCCGCGGCCCAAGAAATGGCAAAAAAAAAAAAAAAAAAAAAAAAAAAAAGAAAGAAAGAAAGAAAAGATTTAAATACTAGAACAAAAAATTAAAACTGTCGTTATTTTCCTTCATCTTTTTAGGGATGCACCTGCAGCAAATGGAGGTTCCCAGGCTAGGGGTCGAATCAGAGCCACAACCGCCAGCCTATACCACAGCCACAGGAATGCCAGAACTGAGCGGTATCTGCAACCCACACCACAGCTTTTTGCAATGTTGGATCCTTTAACCTGCTGAGTGAGGCCAGGGTTTGAACCCATCTCATGCATACTAGTCGGGTTCTTAACCCACTGAGCCACAATGGGAACTTCAAAACTGTCATTATTTTCAAATGATATGTTCATGCACATAGAAGATCAAAAGGAAAATACAGTAAATTACTATAATTAGAGAGTTTAGCAAAGTTTCTGGATACAAAATGAGTATGAAAAAAATAAGTTACACAGCCAAGAAGTATGAAGGAACCATGAAGCATGACCACCCTCAATGTGCAGGCCCAGAGGCTGCTGGCCCAAAGCAGGCCCTGCTAGTCCTCCTTTGAGTCCTTCATCTGGACCCTCATCATCCTGTGTGCCTCCCAGTCCATGATCGTCTCCTCCATCTCCATCTGTGATGACCACTGGCTCCTGGCTGAGGACTGCCAATTCAGGCTGTGGCACTTCTGCATGGCCTCCAACCAGACTGCACCACACCACCTCAGAAACCTGAATCAGGCCCAAGTGCCTGAGCTGGCCTGGGGCCTGGCCCTGGCCCGCAGCATGGCCACCTTGGCTGTGGCGGTCACCATCTTTGGCCTAGTGCTCCTCATGGTGTCCCAGGTGTATGAAGACCTCCACTCATGTCGCAAGTGGGCCATGGGCTCTGTTCTCCTCCTTGTCTCTTTCATCCTCACATTCGGGGGGCTCCTGAGCCTCCTGATCCTTCTGAGGAACAGGTCACGTTCATCGGCCTCACCCTGATCTTCTGGAGACAGTTCACTGCCTCTGTCCTCTTCATCCCCAATGCCATCAGTGGCTTCCACTTCAACAGCCTCACCCATCTAAACAGCCTCACCCATCCCTTGGGCCACCCTACAAAATTTAGGCCCCCTTCTGAGGACATCAAGTTCTACCATAAACTGTGGTCAAGGTGGGACTCTTCTAACATGTGACCTTGAAATTGCCACCTCTTAATCTTTGGGTGGTCAGGTCAGTAGCCCAGGGGGCTTTGCAGCTGGTCTGCAACCCAGAGACCATTGGGCACCTCAGTGCTACCAGCTGTACCTGCTCAACCAAGTTAGTAGGATGATTATTTTACAAGAAGAAAAATATTTTAAAATTTAAAAAAAGTTACAGAAGTACTATAGGAGTGAATCTTTGTGACCTTGAGTTAGACCATGGTTTCACAGATACCACATCAAAAGCACAAATGACAAATGAAATAATCAAAATTTTAAAATTTTGTGCAACATAAGTCACCACCAACAAAGCGAAAAGACAACCCACAGAATGGGTAAATATATATGTATACACACTGGCTACACCTGCGGCATACAAAAGTTCACAGGCCAGGGATCAAACCCGCACCAAAGCAGTGAGCCAAGCCACTGCAGTGACAATGCTGGATCCTTAACCTGCTGTGCCACAAGGGAACTCCTGAAAGTATTTTCAAATTATATGTCTAACAAGGGGCTTATATCCGGAATATATAAAGAATCTTCAAACTCAACAAAAAAGACAAATAGCCCAATGGGCAAAGGGTTTGAACAGACATTTCTGCAAAGGAGATACACAAATGTCTAATAGAGACATGAAAAGATTCTCAGCAGCTCTCATCATTAGGGAAAGGCAAACTAAACCACTATGAGGTGTTGCTGCTGTGGCTCAGCAGGTTAAGTGTCCATGAGGATGAGGGTTTGATCCCTGGCCTAGCTCAGTGGGTTAAGGATCTGGCGTTGCAGTGAGTGGGTCATGGATGTGGCTCGGATCCCACATTGCTGTGGCATAGGCCGTAGGCAGCTCTGATTTGACCTCTAACCTGGGAACTTTCATATGCCACAGGTATGGCCCTAAAAAAATCCACGGCCTTAAAAAGAAAAAAAATTAAATAAATAAATAAATAAAACCATGATGAGATATCATTTTACATCCACTAGGATGGCTATAAAAAAAAAAGACAGACAGTAATAAGTTTTGGCAAGGATGTGGAGAAATGGAAACTCTCATACATTGCTGATGGGAATGTAAAATGGTACACTACTTTGGAAAACAATTTGGCCATTCCTCAAAATGCCAGAGTTTCCATAAGCTCCAGTACTTCCACTCCTAGGTATGTACCCAAAAGGAATGAAAACATGTTCATACAAAAACCTGTACATGAATGTCCATAGCAGCATTATTCAAGATAGCCAAAAAGTGGAAAAAACTCACATGTCCATCAACTAAATACTGGAAAAACAAATTTGTGGTGTATCCATACAATGGGATAGTATTCACTGTGAAAAGGAATGAAGTACTGATACCTGCTACAACACGGATGAACCTCGAAGACATTTTTGCTAAGTGAAAGAAGTCAGTCACAAAAGACCATATATTATTCCACTAATATGAAATGTCAGGCTTTTTATATGAATTGTGAGGAAAAGAAGGGGATTCTGCAGGGTACCAGCAGTGGTAAAACATGACTAACATCATTTGGAGTTCACAGGAGAAAGTCCCACACCAGCTAAATAAATATTAAGAACATGTTTGAGACCTGGTGATCAGAACACTAAGAGTCAAAACGTAGGGGCATAGAAGGCAGTAACTGAGAAGGAAGAAGTATCCACTGGAGGAATAGCATTTCAGAATCAAAAATTCAAATGACCCCTCCCCCCAGAAGCACCATTTATTAAAGAAATTGTACTTTCTTTTATTTTTACTTTTTTTATTTGGCCCTGCTTGGGGCACCTGGAAGATTCCAACCTAAGGATCAAACCTATGCTACAACAGCAACCCAAGCCATGACAACTCTGGATCCTTAACCCATTGCGCCACAAGGGAACTCTGAAATTGTACTTTCTCGTATCAACAGAAGAGGGTGCTCTTGAACCAATAAACCAAATAAGACCTCCAATTCTTTTTTCCATATAGCATCAGCTGTTAATGTGAACCAGGAACTTTCAGTGTATTTTAATAATGATTAGAAAAGGGAACCCAGAGTTTCTGCTGTGGTCCATCGGGTTAAGAATACGACTAGTATCCATGAGGATGTAGGTTTGATCCCTGGCCTTGCTCAGTGGGTTAAGGATCTGGTGTTGCCACAAGCTGTGGTGTAGGTCACAGATGTGACTCCAATCCTGCATGGCTGTGACTATGGTGTCGGCCAGCAGCTGCATATCCAATTCAACCCCTAGCCTGGAAACTTACATGTGCCGCTGGTGCAGCCCCAAAAAAAGAAAACAGAAAAAAAGAAAAAGGAACCCAACATCCACACAAAGCTACTGTAAAAAAGAGAGATGAGAATCAAAATTATTCAGCTGATAAAAATAATAACCCTCAATAAAAATAACCACAGAAAAAAATCATGCATTAAATATACTAAGCAATAACAAATTTGAAAGAATATTACAAAGCAGAAATTTTAAAACTCAGAATAGAAACAAACAAGCAGGAAAATGTGAAGTGAGTGCTGACTGAACTTAGATAAGAAATTGAAGAAAAAGAATCATTTCAGGGAATTCCCATCGTGGCACAGCGGAAACGAATCTGACTAGGAACCATGAGGTTATGGGTTTGATCCCTGGCCTCGCTTAGTGGGTTAAGGATCCGGCGCTGCTGTGAGCTGTGGTGCAGGTAGCCAGCTTTGCTTGGATCTTGTGTTGCTGTGGCTGTGATGTAGGCCGGCGGCTGTAGCTCTGATTTGATCCCTAGCCTAGGAACCTCCATATGCTGCAAGTGCGGCCCTAAAAAAAAAAAAAAAGCAAAAAAGCAAAAAATAAAAAATAAGAACCATTTCAGAAGACTAAATTACAATGTACCCAAGGGAGAATAGATATGATTGAAAAATACAGTAAAGGAAACAAAGAATAAGTATTAAAAAGAGCCAAGCAAACCAAAACAAAATAAAGAGATAAAGAGGAAACTGATATATCTGGAATATCTTACAAAGAAAAAGCAAAGAATGGAACAGAACTAATATTTAATATTAGAATCTTCAAACTTTATGGAAATAAAATAACACTTGATTCTACATATATCTAGAGCCCATTGTGTAATTGGGAGAGTTGACCATCAACTTTGAGACATCCTCTAGTAAAAGACATTAATGATAAAGAAAAAAAATCCTTTGGGTCTAGAAGCAAAGCAAAAAACAAACCAAAAAATGAATGACCTACAAGAAGAGAAAATCAGGTGGCAGCAAACTACTTGCCAGGATTATAGAAAGGAAGAGTAAAGAAACTTTTGTTTTTTCAGCCGCACCTATGGCATATGGAAGTTCCTGGGCCAGGGATCCAATCCAAGCTGCAGCTGTGACCCAGACCACAACTGCAGAAACCCCAGATCCTTTCTTTTTTCTTTTTTTTTTTCTTTTTTTGGTCTTTTTGCCATTATTGGGCTACTCTTGTGGCATATGGAGGTTCCCAGGCTAGGGGTTGAATTGGAGCTGTAGCTGCCGGCCTACACCAGAGCTACAGCAACGTGGAATCCGAGCTGCGTCTGCAACCTATACCACAGCTCACAGCAACGCCGGATCCTTAACTCACTGAGCAAGGGCAGGGACCGAACCCGCAACCTCATGGTTCCTAGTTGGATTCGTTAACCACTGCGCCACAATGGGAACTCCCACCCCAGATCCTTTCTTAACCCACTGCCCCACTGTGCCAGGCTGGGGATCAAACCTATGCCTCCACATCTACCTGAGTCACTGAAGTCAGATCCTTAACCCACCAAACTTTCAAGAACTCAAGAAATTTTGTATGCAAGAACTTTTTCTGAGGATTCTACCAGGGGTCAAGTTTCATCCAACTAAGAGATGATTGGAAACTTTTGGCAAGAGAACAGATACTGAGAATTGGATAGGTTTAATTATAAATCTAAGAAAAATATGAGGATAAGAGTTGAAGAACATTCTCTGACAAAGTAGAAATACAACTCAAAATGTGAACAAAGGAGCAATGTAGAATAAGCTCAATGATTGCTACATAGGTCATAGGTGAGAGTCAAAGGATACTGAAACTAGCAAACCAAATAGTAGAAACCTAGGTGGTAAGGAAAATGGGGACCAAGATCTGAGATCCTTAGCTATTCCAGTATAGCTTTCACAGGCTCTGACTCTTGTGGTAGCTTTTAAATATTTCAAGTATTAGGCTCACTCTCTCGCTCACTCTCTCGCTCACTCTCTCTCTCTCTCTCTCTCTCTCTCTCTCTCTCTCTCTCTCTCTCTCGATTTAACACACACACACACACACACACACACACACACACACACTGCCATCAGCCTAGACCATTCATTATATAACACTTCTCCATTTTATGTTTTATAATCTATGGTGATGCTTTCTCACATTCTCAGCCCACAAAAAAGAAGCACTTTACCTTCCTGCTCAGCCAGCAGCCCCACTTCTAGCCAGGGAATCCAACTGCAATTTAGCCTGCCAACAAGCTTCCAAGACAGCTTTATTTACACATTTGTCTGTAGGGGCAACATCCCTGCCTTCGGTCAGAGCCAGATATTGAAAGATTATTCTCTATTCCAGGAGGTTGTTGAAATGTAAAGGTTTTTTAATTCTAAGCTGTAACAATTTGCTTTAGGGCTTACTCAGTTGCTTGCTACTCAAATCATAAAAGAGCAGATGGGAGGTAGCTCAGAACAAAATATGAAAGATGATGTTGGCTTTTAGTCTGAGGTCAAAACATTTTTTATCATGTTAAGGCAATATCCATCTATTCCTGTTTCACTAAGGTTTTACCAAATATTGTCACAAAGAAACACTGAATTCTCTCAGATGCCTTTTTTGGGCATATATCAAGAGGCTCATGATTTCTACCTTTCACCAATTAATAAAATAAATATTATAACATTAATATATTTCATCATACTGAAGCATTGTCACACTTCTAGAATAAATTCTACTTGGTCATAGTTAATGGATTATGATATTCTCTGTTAGTATTTAATTAGGGTTTTTTGAATTGATACTTTTTTTTTCCTTTTTATTGCCATACCTGCGGCCTTTGGAAGTTCCCAGGCTAAGGGTCGAATTGGAGCTGCAGCCGCTGGCTTATCCAAAGCCACAGCCACAGCCACAGCCACATTGGATCCTTAACCCACCGAGCAAGGTCAGGGATCAAGCCTGAAACCTCATGGATACTAGTCAGGTTTGTTACCTTGTTCCCCACAAGGGGAAGTCCTTTTTTTACAATTGTTGATTTGCAACCTGGGGAACAACTGGGTGAAATTCAAAACTATCCCCTGTACCTGGAAGGCAAGGAGAAACCAAAGAAGAGGCAGACCACTTCAGATTGGTAGGTGACAGTTTTAATGAGGAAAGGAACTTACATAGGAGGCCTATTGTGGGCAGCCTCAAGACAAGTAGACTTTGCACCCACTGGCCAGAATCTTAAAAGTTTACATGGAGGTCTTAACTGGGTTCAATCAAGTATACTGTCCAGAAGGTCTCTGCCATACATTGCTCTCTCAAGAGTATGTCCTTGGAAATGGCTCCCACTGCAGGAAGGATACATTCCTAGGATGTGGGGAGGAGGTGAAAAGCCTGGATTGCTTGGGTTCAGCTCATGGTTGAAGAGGTGGTCACATTCCCTCAAGCCCCTCCAACAATAATACTTAGTCTTGTACTTCACGAACAAAATATATCTCATCATCTATTTGGATCTTTCTTAATGTTTCTTAATAAGATTTTATATTTTTATCCATAGAGTATGCAAGCTTTTCTTGTTATATTTTTAAGGTTTCTCTAACATTTTACTATGAAATTTTTGAAAAATACAGAAAAGGTGAAAAACTTTATAGTGAACATCTATAAACACAACATCTTGATTCTACCATCAACATTTCACTATACTTGCTTTGTCTCTCTATCCTTCTTTTTTTTTTTTTTTTGGCTGTAAACATCTTTAATGAGATATTCATCTAAGGAGTACATTTTAGTGGTTTTTAGTATATTTAGTCACACAATGAATCTCTATGACATAGCTTTAGAACATTTTCTCTATGCCCCAAAGCAACTCCCTCCACCAAACTCCTTACTCTTCATTATTTTTATTTTTTTACAGAATAAAATACATATATTTAAACACAATTACATTCACACAGATTATTATATCATGGATCTTAAGAAACAGATTAAGTGACTCCTTCTGAAAAAGTGGAATGGAAAATATGCTGAGACAAATAGGAAATGTATTCTATACTTTATCCCATTTTGTATGGCTTTCATCTTTACTATTTAGTATTACCTATTACATTTCAATTTTTCTTTAAAAATTAGCATCATATTAAAATTGTGTATATTATGCAACTAAAATTTATAAAGAAGAAAGCCTTATATACCATTAAATATTTTATATAGCATAATAAAAAGAATGACTTAACTGGTAAGAATAACAAAAATAATACACCCTCTGAAAATAAGTAAAATATAAAATGCATAAATTGGTTAAAAAATAGTGTAACTATATAAATATGTCCTCACAATTTGTTACATCTTATTGATTCTTCAATATAGGCATTACACCTAGGTGATGTGATAAACAAGACATTATAGACCTTACATTGTACTATGGAGAGAAATGGTTATTAATAATACAATTGTAGAACTGTATTATTTAATTGTACAGTGGCATTATTTAATTATAATTATCATAAATTCTTTGATGGAGAGGAAATCAGAATCAGATGTAAGAAGACTTCAGCATTCCAAGAATGATGTCAAATGACCCCCTTCATGGTGGATTATGCACTTATTTACTATGAGATATATTTCTCCTCCAGAGATTCCTTGTTTGTGTATCAATTGTAGATTTTTGGTTTGCAGTTATTCTGAAGTTTTGATATAAGAGCCTATATGTATATGAGATTGCTTTAAGTTGTTGTTCCCTTAATTGCAAGTGCATCTCCAGTGTCCTGCATTTGTACCCACCTCTTCTCATGATTTCCGATTTTGGTGGTATAATTGTGCATGGATGATTTCATATCTTTACTGTATATATACCTTTACTGGTGAGCCTTGTCATTTGTGGAATTTTTGTTTCCTGTTGCTGACTTTTCTTTTCTGCCTAGAGAAATTCCTTTAGTATTTGTTGTATGGCTGGTTTAGTGTTTCTGAATTCTCTCAACTTTTGCTTATCTGTGAAGGTTTTGATTTCTCCTTCAAATCTGAATGAGAGCTTTGCTGGGTAGAGTAATCTTGGTTGGAGGTTTTTTCCTTTCATCATGTTAAGTATATCATGCCACTCCCTTCTGGTCTGCAGAGTTTCTGCTGAAAAATCTGCCAGTAACCTTATCGGGGTTCCCTTGTATGTTACTTGTTTCTTTTCCCTAGCTGCTTTCAAGATTTTCTCTTTGTCTTTAATTTTGGTTAGTTTGATTAATATGTGTCTCGGTGTATTCCTCCTTGGGTTTATTTTATATGGTACTCGTTGTGCTTCCAACGAGTGATTGAGTGAGTGGTTCCTTTCCTATGTTAGGGAAGTTTTCGGCTATTATCTCTTGGAATATTTTTTCTGTCTCCTTCTCTCTCTCTTCTCCTTCTGGCATCCCTATAATACAGATGTTGGTGCGTTTAACATTGTCCCAGAGTTCTCTGAGACTCTCTTCATTTGTTTTCAATCTTTTTTCTCTTTTCTGTTCTGCATCCATAATTTCCACTAATCTGTCCTCCACCTTGCTTATTTGTTCTTCTGCCTCCTGTATTCTGCTTTTAGCTGCTTCTAGTGAATTTTGTATTTCAGTTACTGTATTTTGCATCTCTTCTTGTTTAAGTTTTATATCTTGTATCTCTTTGGTCAGTGTTTCCTGTAAGTTATCCATCTTTGCCTCCAGTTTATGTCCAATGTCCTGCATCATCTTTATCATCAACAATCTAAAGTCTTTTTCCTGGATGCTGAGAATCTCCTGGTCACTTAGCTGATTTTCTGGGGTTTTTTCTTTCTCCCTCATCTGAGTTATAGTTCTCTGTCTTTTCATTTTTTTAGGTTTTTGGTGTGGTGACCTTTTTACAGAGTTGTGGCCTCTCTTACTTCTGGCGTCTGCCCCTGTTGTGGCTGAAGTCGGTATGGGGGTTTGCTGTAGGCTTCCTGATGGGGGGCGCTGATGCCTGCCCACTGGTAGGTGGAGCTGATTCTAATCCCTCTGGTAGGTGGGGCTTAGTCTCTAGATGGGATTAGAGGCAGCTGTGTGCCTGAGGGGGTCTTTAGGTAGCCTGTTTACTGAGGGGTGGGGCTGTGATCCCACCTGGATTGTTGTTTGGCCTGGGGCTTCTCAACACTGACTGACGTATGGGGCCAGATTTTCTCAAAATGGCCACCTCCAGAGACAGGCAAGCTGCTGAATATTCCTGAGAGCTTTACTTTCAATGCCATCCCTCACAACAAGCCACATTCACCCCTGTTTTCCCAGGATGTCCTCCAAGAACTGCAGTCAGGTTTGACCCAGATTCCTATGGAGACCTCGCTCTGCCCTGGGACCCAGTGCACATGAAAGTCCATGTGTGCCTTTTAAGAATGGGGTCTCTGTTTCCCCCAGTCCTATCTCTCTATCCTTCTATCCATCCATTAATCTGAGTAATTTTTGGTGCATTTCATTTTTTTTTAATCTTTTTAGGGCTGCACCTACAGCATATGGAGATTCCCAAGCTAGGGGTCAAATCAGAGCTGCAGCTGCTGACCTTCGCCACAGCCACAGCAATGTCAGATCCAAGACGCATCTGCAACCTAGACCACAGCTCATGGCTCCTTAACCCACTGAGCATGGCCAGGGATCAAAACCGCATCCTCATGGTTAAGAGTCAGATTCACTTCTGCTGCACCACATGGGAACTCCTGGGTGCATTTTAAAGTAAACTGCAGATATCATTACACTTATCCCTACATTTTTCAACATACCATTCCAAGTGTCTTTCTCTTATGATGCTACTGGCATATTGTATCTTTTCAAAATTTTTTCTGGAGTTCCCATTGTGGCTCAGCAGGTTAAGAACCCAACATAGTGTCCATGAGGATGTGGATTTGATCCCTGGCCCCATTCAGTGGGTTAAGGATCTGGTGTTGCAGCAAACTGAAGTGTAGACCAAAGCTGCAGCTCCAATTTGACCCCTAGCCTGGGAACTTTCATATGCTGAAAGTGCAGCCATAAAAAAAATTCTGTTGCCATTATGTGGGAAAAAACTGAATTGTGTGAGTATGTATGTCTGTATCCTCTATCCAGCATTCTTGTTGAATAGTGTCATTAATTCTAATCATTGATCTGTATATACTTTTGGAGTGTTTACATACACAGTCATGTCATATGTAAATAATGAAAATTCTGGTTTATTCTCTCAAAACATTATATCTTTCTTCCCCTTCCTGCAGTACATAGGGCCTTCACTAAACATGAAAGAGAAATGGCGGTAATAGTGGGCATCTTGGTCATGTTTATGATCTCTAAGGAAAAGGCTTCAATTGCCCATCATTAAAAATGATTACGGCTATAATTTTTTTCAAGATCCTCATCAAAGACATTCCTTTCTATTCTTATTTTGCTATTAGCTTTTGTCATGAATGGATATTGAATTTTATATGTTTTTTCTGTGTCTTCTAAGATTACCACATGATTTTCCCTTTTAATATGTTAGTACGGCCAATTAAAACAACTGATTACTTGGAGTTCCCATCGTGGCACAGCGGAAACGAATCTGACTAGGAACCATGAGGTTGCAGGTTCAATCCCTGGCCTTGCTCAGTGGATTAAAGATCCAGTGTTGTCGCAAGCTGTGGCATAGGATGTGGATGTGGCTTGGATCTGGCATTGCTGTGGCTGTGGTATAGGTTGGCAGCTGCGGCTCTGATTAGACCCCTAGCCTGGGAACCTCCATTTGCTGTGGGTGCGGCCTTAAAAAGACAAAGACAATAAAAGAAAAGAAAAGAAAGGTCAGCTCAGTGTGCAATATTAAAAAAAAAAAAACTGATTCCCTAATGTCAAAATATCCTTTCATTTCTGGGAATACACCCAAATTATTCAAGATTTATACTTTTGGAGTTCCTATTGTGGCATATCGGGAATGAATCTGACTAATATCCATGAGGATGAGGGTTCAATTCCTGGCCTCGCTCAGTGGGTTGGGGATCCGGTGTTGCTGTGAGTTGTGGTGCAGGTCGCAGACACAGCTCAGATCCTGAATTGCTGTGGCTGTGGTGTAGGTAGCTCCAATTCGACCCCTAACCTGGGAACTTCCATATGCCACAGGAAAAAAAAAAAATTTATAAGTTCTACCACATGTTGCTAGACTTGGTGTGCCAAATTTGGGATTAGGATTTTTGCATCTATGTTCATGAGCGAGATTGGTGTGTCATTTGCCTTTCTCAAACTGTCCTTGTTGGGTTCCAGTACCAAGGTTATAGGAGCCTCATAAAAGGAGTTGGCAATATCTTAGTTCTAGCCTGGGAACCTCCACATGCCGTGGGTGTGGCCCTAAAAAAAAACACACAAAAAAAACAACAAACAAACAAATTAAAAATGTTTGACATCAAGGTGGTTGTGATAACCTCATTATCTAAATATCTTCTAGATTTATTTTTCATTTTTGGCAGCCCCATGGCATATGAAGTTCCCAGGCCAGGGATCAAATCTGAGATGCAGTCTCCACCTAAGCCGCAGCTGTGGCAACACTGATGCCTAACCACTGTGCTGGGCCAGGAATCGAACCTGCATCCCTGCACTCCCAAGACATCACCAATCCCATTGTACCACAGAGGGAGCTCCAGCTTCTAGATCTTGAACCAATAAACTGCTCACCACATTAGTAGCTTTCTAGTGGTTTTAAACATATCTTTTCATATGCTTTGGCCACCTTTTATATTTGTTTTCAAAATGAGGGTTGGTCTGAGTTACCCCATCTGCCTGATGTGGAAGACCTTAGGGGCATGTTTCAGTGTTGTTCAGGCTAGTGGGAAGATCAGGAGTGGTGCCTTGGACACGCCATATTTCTTACATTGGTGCTTCCCAATCTTTTTCTCTTCATGGTATTCGTAGACACTGATATTTAGAGCACACTGAGGTAAACAGATAAGCAGTTCATGGCCAAAGATGATCTGTCTCAAGGCTCTGCTGCACTAGTCCTTGTGTGGAAGTCCTCAGGACTAGGAGGGCCTTAGTCCTCAGGACCCCTAGGACCCAGAGGGGGATACCTCTGTGCAGTGGCACATGATTTAGGGAAATCTCTCCTAACTCTTCCCTTCTTTCGCCTCCCCAGCTCCTAGTTCTCCCCTTTTAAGCTATTCCCCATTCAGGATCCATTCCCCCAAGCCCACCCTCACCTCTATCCTTGGGATATACGCCTTCTCCCCACAAGAAAATGAAGTCCCTGCTCCCCTAATTGCTTGAATGCTGTAAGACCAGCCGTTCTGGTTTTCACTGCTTATTAATGGGTTATCTCCCATGCCCAGTTTCTCTTGGCAGTACAGGCTGGGAGGGATGAGTTTCATCCCATTGATGAACATAGGAAAAAACACTGTGGGAGTTCCTGTCATGGCGCAGCAGAAACGAATCTGACTAGTATCCATGAGGACACAGGTTTGTTAAGGATCCGGCATTGCCATGAACTGTGGTGTAGGTTGTAGACGTGGCTCAGCCCTGGCATTGCTGTGGCTGTGGCGTTTTTTTTCCTTAAAAGCACCTAAAATCACAGACAACTCTCTACTGCTTCAAAATGAATAGCGCAGAGCAGGCTTCAGGTCACTGAGAAAGGAACTCTCAAATGAGGCGTTTATCTACAAGCAGATATATCTACAATAGCAAACTCCTATGCAACTTTTGCCTTTAGTAGAGTTCATACATATACACACATCAGCCTGCAAGCCAGGAGACAGAGCCCACTCACATGTGAGTCCATGCCCACATAATGACTCAGAACACAAAGAAACATCACATCACCAGGCCAACTCTGATCCTTATCCCATGGCTCAGCAAACAGGATGAAGCCATAGTCTACATGGTCTACATCAGGTACTGCCAGGCAACAGACTCTTACTAGGACTAGGCCTGCACTTTCTATATATATGCCAAGCAAACCATGGGGAAGCCATGTCTGAGGCCCAAACACACGCCCTTGCTGTAACATGACAAACAACATGGCAGCCACTGCTGAGAACAGGGCCCATGTACATCCACTGCCCAGCACGTGTGAACGAAGCTGCTATTCCACAGAAGAACCACTCACAGGCCAAGAATCAGAACAGAATATGATAGCCCCCCAGGCAGAAAGGGTCGCAATCATATAGTAAGAAATCTGCACTCAGATCAGGGCTTCTGTAGTGCCCACTATTCAGCACCAAAGGTTGCTTTCTGGTGCTCATCTAGTGGACCTGGTTGGGGGACCAGGCACTGAACTTTTGCACATCTCTCAGGCATCCCCTCCCTGAGACGCTCTGGCAGATCCAGGCCCATCCCCCCAACCGCCGCCACCCCTGTACCTGAACTCGCCTCTCCAGCACAGTGGGACCTGCATTCAGGGTGCACATCTCCTCCCCTCTAGATCTTAGGTCCCCACAGGCAGGAACCCCGTTCCTCACCTCTGGGTCCTCACAACAGGGTGTGGTGCTTGGCTCTGAGCCAGGGCAGGGTCAAAGGGGGCACCTCTGGGGCTGGAGGGCCATGCCTTTGGAGGCACAGGGAGCCGCTGGGACCCAAGAGGGAGGCCTGGGCTCCCAGGAGCAGGCAGGACAGGAGCCACCTCGGGGACCTGCACGTGGCTATGAGAGGAGCTGCTGCAAGAGGCAGGAAGGGCTGTCACACCAGGCCTGCTCACAGTGAGTGGCAGCGAGGGCCACCTCTAATGACCCCGGTAAGGGCTCAGTAAATGTGTGTTGAATCAGCTGAGAGGCGTCGGTGCAGACTTAGCCATCATGAGAGGCATGAAGGGCCCTTGAATTCCCGCTGTTAGTAAAGATAATTTGGCAGGCAGGAGAGCGGGAGGCTGCATCAGCCGCTTGTGAGGAGGTGCGCCCAGCTGCAGAGTGAGCAGGAGGGGCCCTACAATCTCAGGTCAAGTGTGGGGCCCTGATGGCTTCTGGGCCCTGAGAGGAGCCAGACCTCTCCCTGCATGCAGAGCCCTGGGCCCTCTTCACAGTAGTGGGTGGTGCACACTCCCTCACGGGGGGGAGGGGTGACCACAGGCAGTTCCCCCCTTTCCTGGGGACTGGGGGCTTTCCCCAGAAGCCAAACTTTCCATTTTCAGGTGGGGACAGAGCCCTGGGCAAACCGGGACAGATGGTCAGCCTCGGTGGCATTGGAAGGAGTGGCGATCTCTAGCAGGGCTCCCTCCCCTTCTGCTTCTTGGAGCAGAGGAAATTAAGGGGGCCTTGGTCTGAGTTGCAGCCCCACTAGGATGTGCCCAGGGGAACTGGGGGTCTGCATCTGGTCTGGGGTGGGAGGAGGGCTGCCTGGAGGTGGCCTGGGTTGGGCCCTCTTCTAGAGGGCTTATCCTAAAGGAGTTGGGTCTCAACTCTGGTTTGGGGCCACTTGTGTTTGATGTATGTATTCAAAAGGGCCTAGAACTGAGCTGGGTCTGAGCTCTGTTTTAGGGACCTTGCGTCTGACAGGTATACACCTAAAGTCCTGGGAGTAAACTGATACCATTCTACATGGTCATGGGCATGTATCTGGGTATGGCCAGGGTCTCGGATAATTCCTGATCTTACATCATAGACTAGGTTAGGGAAGGCTGTGCTGAGTTGGGAGGTGTCCGTATCCTGGTCTCAGCAAGGATAGCCTCCTCAGGAGAACTTGACCATGTATCTGAAGGGCTGCTGTCTCACAGTATGTCTACCTGATGGTTGGCTGTAAAGCTTGGTCTGGGCACAAACTGGTTTGGGAGGTGCTGCCTGTTGGTTTGTAAGTGGGTCCTGACCTTGGCAATGATGTGCCATGACCTCATCCTGGCTGATGATATTTCCTGGGTTTATGTGCTAGAGATAATGGTATGGACAATGGCTGTCTCCTGGAACACTGGAAGTATAGTTTTCAAACTGACCCTTTTGTAAACTGTGGCCTTTGCAGTGTCTAGCCCCAACCTAACTAGTAGCTGAGTCATGACATTACTGTCTTTTAATTTTTTTTTCTTTTTAGGGCCACACCTGCAGCATATGTAAGTTCCCAGGCCAGGGGTCGAATCAGAGCTACAGCTGCCAGCCTATGCCACAGCCACAGCAACACCAGATCTGAGCTGTATCCGAGACCTACGCCACAGCTTGTGGCAACACCAGATACTTAACCTACTGAATGAGGCCAGGGATTGAACCCACACCCTCAGAGACACTGTGTCAGGTTCTTAACCTACTGAGCCACAACAGGAACTCCATTTTTAATTTTAATTTTTTATTATAGTTGATTTACAATGTTGTACCAATTTCTGCTGTATTGTGCCATTATTTTTGATGGAATTAATGTGGCTGTGCACCCTGAGTTCTGGGCAGGTTTTAAGTGTCCTAATTAGGTACTCCATATTTCCTCAGTAACGACGAAGAATTTTCTAAAATTGCAATGGTGTGGCTGAAGTGAGACTGCTTTAAACTTTTTGGTAGGGAGCAAGTCCTGAGTCTTGGAGTAATTCAACTGGAGGGTCACAAGCAGACTCTACTTAGGAAGGTGGAGATGTGTTAAGGAAACACATTTCTTCCTATTTTGAAGGGAGTCACAGCACGTGTTTTACAAGAGTTCCACCAGGGCCTAGGAATATGTGCCATTCTTCCCAAATAGTCTTGGCCATCCACCATTCTGAGAGAGAAGTGGAGTGTCCAAGCATTCGAAATACACTATAGACAGTAGAAGCAACCTCAATGTCCATCAACAGAGGAATGGATAAAGAAGATGTGGTACATATACACAATGGAATATCACTCAGCCATGAAAAGGAATGTAATAATGCCATTTGCAGCAACATGGATGAAACTAGAGATTATCATACTGAGTGAAGTAAGTCAGAAAGGGAAGGACAAATACTATATGATATCACTTATATGTAGAATCTAAAAAGTGACACAGGGAGTTCTCTTGAGATACAACATTGTCACTGCAGCAGTTCAAGTCGCTGCTGTGGTGCAGGTTCCATCCCTGACCAAGGAACTTCCACGTGCCACAGGTGCAACCAAAAAAATAAAATAAAATAAAATATGACACAAATGAACTTATTTGCAAAACAGAAACAAACTCGTAGACAGAGAACAGACCTATGGTCGCCAAGGGACAGAGGGGTTGGGGGAGGGAAGGATTGGGAGTTTGGAATTAGTAGATGCAAACTATTATATATAGAATGGTCTCTTATATATGGAGTGGATAAACAACGATGTCTTATTGGATAGCACAGGGAGCTATATTCAATATCCCGTGATAAATCATAATGGAAAAGAATATGAAAAATTAAAAATAAAATAAAATATGCTACAGAAATAGTCGACACCCAGTTGGACCCCTAGCTTGGGAACTTCCATATGCCATGGGTGTGGCCCTTAAAAAAAAAAAGGAAGAGTTGACACACACTACAGCCCATAAGCCCACTGCCTATTTTTATGAATAAAGTTTTATTGGAACACAGCCACACCATTTGTTTATATATTGTCTACAGCTGCTTTCTCACTACAACACTAGAGCTGAGTAGTTGGTACAGTGACCAGATGCCCCACAGAGCCTCAAATGTTTACTACCAGGCCCTTTACAGAAAAAGTTTGCCCATTCCTGTGCTAGAAGACTGTTCCCATTAGCTCAGCTTGTCTGGGAGAATAACAGCATAAAATTCAATCTGTGGCTATACTCCTCTTAACAACCTATTGACATGGGTTGACATTCTCACCACAGATGAAGAACCTAAGACAGAGAGGGGTAAAATAACAAGCTCGTAGGTGCCCAAACCAAGATCTGAGGCCAGTAGACTGACTCTATTGGACTGGCCCTTAACTACTACACGGAACTACCTCTTCGTAGAGCAGAGCTATGAATACAAACTTTATCAGGTCTACAAACCACTAGTGGTACCATGATTCCAGAACTCCCATGAGATCTCAGCCTGTGGCCAGACTTAAGTGACATACTCCCAGCACACTACTGGGATCCTAGCAGACAGGTAACTGCACTATTCTTTCTAGCCTGTCTGCTTTCCTTGGTCATGTCTGGGGTGTAAGCCCCATTCTCCTCTCTTCAATTGTACTCTCTAAATAGAGAAAAGTACAAAGAATTTCATAGTTAGCACCCCACTATCCACTATTAAATTCTGGCATTTTCTTTTTTTTCTTTTTCTTTATTTTTAAATTATTTTTATTTTTATTTTATTTTATTTTATTTTTTTTTGCTTTTCAGGGCTGCACCCCCTAGTTCCCAGGCTACGGGTCAAATCAGAGCTACAGCTGCCAGCCTACGCCACAGCCACAGCAACATGGAATCCAAGCTGCATCTGTGACCTACACAGATGCTCACGCCAAAACCAGATCCTTAACCCACTGAGCGAGACCAGGAATTGATCCTGCATCCTCATGAATACTAGTCAGGTCTTAACCTGCTGAGCCACAATGGGAACTCCTAGCATTTTCTTATATATGCTTCATAATTTCAGTTATTAAAAAATAAAATGTAGCCCCAGTGGGAGCTCCCTCTGTACCTCCGCATCTCTTTACCTTCCCACTGCAGAGGTAGCCACTACACTGATATTGGAGTCTATCTTTCCCAGGCATGCCAGAACCCTTTACTAGCCTGCCTTTTTAAAAAATTTCATCATCCAGCATGGGCAAGAAATACTAGTTCTTCAAGTTCATGTAGTCTCCCAGTCTCTCCTCATCCCACTTCTAATGAGGTATCCCTTGAACCTTTGTTTGGAGTCCAGTGTCTTTGTTCTGATGAACCTAATCTATTCATAAGTGTGGTTGTCAGGCAAGAGAGGGGGGTGGAGGTAAACAATTGGAGTGATGACTGAGTTATTATCTAACACAAATAAGTGCTTCCCATCTCACCTGTCACATCCAGTCACCACTCACAGGGCCGAAACAAATATAGCAGGGGCACTTGCTATGAGGGCCTTTGCTCAAATAGTGTTCCAGAGTGAACTGGCCAGGGTTACCCAGAGCAGATGAAAACATCTTGGTCAGAGGGATGAGGGAGGAAGAGAACCCAGAAGTCACAAGTAGCAAGCAGTGACAAGCATGAGCTTCCCAAGATGATCTTCAGTCCTACATGAGAAAAAAAGGTTATGAGATGGTCAGGTCAGAAACCAATCAGAAAATTAAGTGTAGGTTGAGGCAAACATTTCAAGACCTAGGCTGTGAGGAGTTCCCATTGTGGTGCAGTGGAAATGAATCCAACTGAGAACCACGAGCTTGCGGGTTCCATCCCTGGCCTTGCTCAGTGGGTTAAGGATCCGGCGTTGCCATGAGCTGTAGGTCGCAGACGCAGCTCGGATCCGGCATTGCTGTGGCTGTGGTGTAGGCCGGTAGCAATGGCTCCGATTAGACCCCTAGCCTGGGAATCTCCATATGCCACGGATGCGGCCCTAAAAAGACAAAAGGAGAAAAAAAACACAAAACCTAGGCTGTGATGAGAGAAGAGTAATAGAGAACTCTGCTCTGTTTCTGTTAATGATTTGCTCCTCTAGATCCACTCTGTTCTGCCCTGTACTGACCCTTATATGCACATCAGTGAGCTCCACTGCATCTGGCTTACACTTGGGTTTGGCCAATGGTGAGGATTGGCAAGAAATTGCAAGGATGGAGGAGAATGAAGTTGGCGTACTTAACTATGACTTTTTTTTTTTTTTTTTTTTTTTTTTTTTGGTTTTTAGGGCCAAACCCACAGATTATGGAAGTTCCCAGGTTAGGTGTCGAATAGGAGCTTTAGCCATTGTCCTACACCACAACCACAGCAACACAAGATCTGAGCCATGTCTGCAACCTACACCACAGCTCATGGCAATGCCAGATCCTTAACCCGCTGAGGGAGGCCAGGGATCGAACCTGCATCATCATGGATACTAGCCCGGTTTGTTACTGTTGAGCCACAACGGGAACTCCTGTGCCTTTTTCTCTGAGAGGTTTATGGAGGCTGACTGACTGTATCCCTCACTTGTAGGTCGGAGCTCTTCCTGTCAGGTAGGCTTTGCCATTGTACTTGCTCCCCCAACCAACCCAAGTTCAAGAAACCATTCCCTCCCTTTGCTGCTGCATGTTTAAGAGTGTTAAAAGCCTTACTGGTCTCAAGTTCTGGAATGTCACTTGTGGATTCTCTACACTCTACATAAATTTTTTAAATCGTTGCTTTATTAAATGCTTCTTTCAAAAGATTTGAGTGTGCCAGCTGTTCCCCTGCTGGATGTTAACTGACACAGGCTCATTCATATATTACTGAGAAAATACCCCAAGAATTCATTCCATTCCTTCTATTAATGACAAACCAATAGCACTAACTTTTTTTTCTTTTTAGGACCGCATGTGTGGCATATGGAAGGTCCCAGGCTAGGGGTCGAATCATACCTGCAGCTGCTGGCCTATGCCACAGCCACAGGAACGCCAGATCCAAGCCTTGTCTGCAACCTACACCACAGCTCATGGCAACGCTGGATCCTTAACCCACTGAGCAAGGCCAGGGATTGAACCCACATCCTCATGGGTACTAGTCGGGTTCATTTCCACTGAGCCACAATGGGAACTCCTCAATAGCACCACTTTGAATTCAAGGAGGAGATATATAGACTCAAAATTTTGTGAAACCACAAAATGTATACACTTAAACTTCCTAAAGAAATCATTTCTAGGAACATTGAGCCTTAAACCCAGCAATCTATTATATCTTTTTTGAAATGTTGAGTTTAACAAAGGTAATCCCTGGTGTGCTTATTTGCCTAATGTCTGTCCTCGTACTGGACTGTAAAGTCCATGACACAAGGGCATTGTTTGGTTTACTGCTGTAACCTCAGTTATCAGGACAATACCCCTCAAATAGTAGATTTTTGGTTTAACAAATCAAATGAATTATGGTTTCTTGAAAATAGTCAAAAGCAGTACTAAAAACAATTAACCATCATGGAATACTGATGAGCCAGTCTCTTAATTAGAGGCAGATATGATGAGGCACACACTTGTTTGGATAGTTGCCTTTATGAATCACGTGACTTCCTTGGGGCTTACAATCATACCTTTTTGTGAAGGTGGTATGGGAGTGGCACAAATTTTTCAGGGTGTCCGCTCAATTAGAGAGATAACAGGAAATGGTAAATTTCAACACAGCCTGCACAAAATTGTTTAGGCTTTACTTTAGGAAAGTAAACATATTCAGAACTGAGAAATCCATAATATATCCTTTGCAGAAGTGCGGCTGTAATATCAAACGAATCCCTGAAAGGAAGGGGCAATAACATCTGGAAATCTATAAATGCTTTTGATATGAGCACCAACAGAGATTTCTCAATTTGCTTGACCCTCTGTCTAACACATCACCCAGGAGATAACACTCATCAATACACCCTTTGCAGGGCATTCATTGGTGAGTGCTTATAGCCAATCAACAAACATGCATAACATAATACTTACTATCTACCCTGTCCTGTGAAGACACCCAATGATGAATCAGACACATTCCACATCTGTGATTGCTCACAGACTAGTGGAGCCACAATGACAATATAATGTGATAAGTACTCTGATAAAGGTATTATTGCGTGGTTTAAAAAACTTTTTATTTGGAGATTATTTCAAACTTACAGCAAGAGTGTTAGAAGAAGAATAGCATAAAGGATAGCTTATAACCCTTTTGTTGGTTCAAAACCTCAGGAGTTGCCCAGGTGAAATCTGAAACTGGCTCCTGTACTCAGAGGGCAAGGAGAGACCAAAGAAAGAGGCAGACCACCCCAGACTGGTAGGTGGCGGGTTTAATAAACACGGCAACTTACATGGGCTTGGATAGGATGGCACCTGCCTGCCAGAATCTTAAAAGTTTACATAGAGACTTTAACTGGATTCAATCATATATTTAGTCCAGGTGGTCTCAACACCTCATTCTTTCCAGGCTATGGCTTTGAATTGCCTCTGGCTATGGGAGCAGTGGGCCGAATGTACATTCCAAGCAAGGACAGGTGAGGGGGTGAGGAACCTCCCATTGCTGGGCCAGCCCCAAGGTCAATTGGCAGTCTTGTCTTCTTGATGACCTCCTCCAACACCTTTACCCCAGATTCACTTAGTGTTAACTTTTTACCCCAAAAGCTTTATCATTTACAAGCTCTAGCTGTCTATCTTTTCTCCTGAACTATTTGAGAGAATTATATATCATTGCCTTTCACCTCCAAATACTTCAGTGTATATTTCTGAATAATATGGTAATATTCTCTTATTTTAACCACAACCTGGTTATCAGCTTCAGAAATTTACATTGATATAATACTTTATCATCCCATATTCCAGTTTTAGCAGTTGACCTAATACTGTCTTTTACAGCATTTCCCCCCCACCAGTACAGGATCATGTCTAAGGTCAGATATTGACTTTAGTTGTCATGTGGTGTAGGAGGTCATTGAGAGGATGTGACTGCAGACTGACCAGCAAGCTGGTCAAGAACTACCACTGTTGGGATTAGGGTGAGGTGAGTAAGTCATCTAATGGCGCAAAATTTAAGGAGACACCAGTGAGTTCCATCTGGAGGAGTCTGACAGGTAATTAGGAATATACCTAGCAGAGAAGAGAGATGAGGTCATTTGGGACAAAGGGAACGGTGCAAAGGCAAGGAAGCATGGAAGAGCCTAGTGAGAAGAGCAATGTAATAGTATGGGGTGTTTGTTAGGGAGGGCCTGGAAATGAGGCTGATAAAGTAGGTTCAGACCAGGTTATAAATTGCCTTAGTGCTAAGAGCCTGGACTGGACTTTACTCTATAGGCAGTCAACACACACACACACACACAAAACACCCTGATGATTTTTTTCACACTCTGGATTGTTTAGCTCACTATGTCATCAAGTTCCATCCACTCCATTTCTTTACTGGCTTCCCTTGAAGGGTTTTAATCAGAGGATTAACATGATTATAATTTTTTAAATGAGATGAAACCAGCAACATTTAACTATATAACTATAGTTATAAACTAAACTGGCGTGATGAGTGATAAGAAGGGTGGAATCTGAGGCAGGTGAGGAGGCTCATCAAGTGAGAGGTGATAAAGAACTGAATTAAGAAAACAGAAGCAGGAAGATTGAAAAGGAAGGGAGAAATGTTTTTTATTTTTATTTTATTTTATTTTTGTCTTTTTAGGGCCACACTCGCAGCATATGGAGGTTCCCAGGCTAGGGGTCCAATCAGAGCTGTAGCCACCGGCCTACACCATAGCCACAGCCACACCAGATCTGAGCCGCGTCTGTGACCTACACCACAGATCACAGCAATGCAGGATCCTTGACCCACTGAGCAAGGGCAGGGATCAAACCCGCAACCTCATGGTTCCTAGTCAGATTTGTTTCTGCTGCGCCATGACGGAAATTCCAGAAATGTTTTTTTAAATAGAATTAGTAATCCTTGGAGTTCCCCTTGTGAATCAGCGGTAACAAATGGACTACTATCCATGAGGACACAGGTTCAATCCCTGGCCTCACTCAGCAGGTTGAGGATCCAGCATTGCCTTGAGCTGTGATGTAGGTCACAGATGCAGCTCGGATCCCAAGTTGCTGTGGCTGGGGCGTAAGCTGGCAGCTGCAGCTCCATTCAACCCCTAGCCTGGGGACATCCGTACGCCACAGGTGCGGCCCCAAAAAAGAATTGGTAATCCTTGTAAGGATTTCAGTCTAAAATGGAACCAGAGGATAGGACATGGAGACTATCATGCATGAAGGCTCAGAAGAATAGAACTTAAGAGACTGATTTCCATTAAATGCCTGACTTGCCGAAGACTGGGGCTTATTTCTTGGCTAAGGAACCTCTCTCCCCATCAAGCCAGTGAACCTACTGCTTGGACTCTGGCTGGACTTCCCCCTCTTTGCACTCCTTGCCCATAAATGCAGCCCACCCAGTACCCTCAACAGACTCCCTGGAGCTTGCTACAGTCTTCATTTCCTGAATTGAATAATAAACTCAATTTCTGGTAATTCAAGTTTGCCTCAGTATACCTCTTTATAATTTAGGTTGGCCATACTGATTATACAAAGAGTCTGGAGAAGCCCAGGGTGAATTTTCAGTTTCTGGCTTGAAGGACTGGGTGAGCAGAAGTGCCATTCAATAAGTAAGGAAAATGGTAGGAGTAAGTTTGAGGGGAAAGATAAGTTCAGTTTTGTTTTTATTTTTTATTTTTACTTTGCATATGCAGCATATGGATGTTCCCAGGCTAGGGGTCAAATCGGAGCTACAGCTGTCGGCCCACACCACAGCCACAGCAATGTGGGATCCGAGCCACATCTGTGACTTATAGCACAGCTCACAGCAACGCTGGATCCCTAACCCACTGAATGAGGCCAGGAATCAAACCCGCATCCTCATGGATCCTAGTCGGGTTGGTTAACCACTAAGCCATGAAGGGAACTCCTAAGTTCAGTTTTAGACGTGTTGAGTTAGAGTTGGCAAAAAGATATCCAATTAAAAATTTTCATGAAAAGGTTTTGAAATAATGTCTCAGTGAAACTTGGGCAGCTTCCCTCTTCTGATTTCCTTTTGACTTCACAATCAAGATGAAACCAGGAACTCTGGGGAAAACATTTGTTTCACCAAGTCATGTCTGGGAGTCTCCAGGAGATATTTCTAATGTCCTCATGAACCGATCTTTGAACTATAGTTACCATATAGCACCCACCATTCTCCTCACTTGCTCCAGCCCTCTCAATGATATCCATTGCTCAATAAAACATCTAAAGAATGTCTCACCTTTGCCATAGCTAATATCAGTGTCCATGGTCAAATTATATATATATATATATATATATATATATATATATATATATGTATTCACACACACACACACACACACACACACACACACACACACACACACTACATATATACTTTGGGCCATACCTGTGGCATATGCAAGCTTCCAGGCTAGGGGTTGAATCAAGGCTCCAGCTGCTGGCCACAGCCACTGCCACAGCCACAGCAATGTGGCATACGAGCAGCATCTGTGACCTACACTATGGCTCACAGCAATGCCGGATCCTTAGCCCACTGAGGGAGGCCAGGGATTGAATCCACATCCTCACAGATAACTACGTCGGGTTCTTAACCCACTAAGCCACAATGGAACTCCCAACTATCACCTTTGAGGCTACCTTTTCTACTTGACAGAATCATTCACATTGCTACAGACTTCTGCAAGTTAACAGAGACTGCACAGAGACTTGGCTTTAATCAATAGTAAATACTAAGTCAAACAAAATGTATTTCCCTAGAGAATTAAATAATCTTTGGGCAGGTCAGTTAGACAACGTCCCAGTGTGACACAGAAAAGACATCCTTTTGCCTTATTTCCAAGTTTTGCATAATTTTTCACCACGTAAGATCATCTGTGTCAAAAGTATAGCCTCCTTATATCACTGAAATTGCAAATTATTGAGGTGTCAGGGGAGAGCTCTCTCCCATGCTCTCACACCTTTGTTGGGAACCAGATCCATCAGCTAATGCCCTTAGCTTCTCTCTACATAGGGCTGAAATATGTGTCTCTGAGGCTGGGCAGGGGAATCAACACCCAAGAAAAATAAGGTACCATCTTCTTTATTTTCATATATCCCTAGGTGTTCATGCAAACCTCCTTTATGTAGGTGCCCCATGCAATTTGACATTGATGCAAAAAATATCTTTGTGCTGCTTACCCCTCCAGGTTATGAGACATGGCCAGACATAGTTGAATTCTGGCCATGGGAACAATTAATACAAGCCAGGAGACCCACAGTCGTCTTCTTCTTAGATGATTACTGTCATTCTATCAGGTCATGAAGGATGCAATATAGCTGGCTTGGGAACAATGCAGGTAAAGTAAACACCCAGTACTCACATTGTCCTAGTAAAAAGTAAAATGACATCATGATTTATCACTCCCTCTGATTCAGATATGATTGTTTGTTGCTGTGAAGTCTGTGTTTGAGAGCACCTGGGCCCCCCAGAGACAAGCAGGTGTGTCGGGGCAAGCAGGAGTATATAGCGATGCTATATCATCCTCTTTGTTTAGGGTCTGGTAGTCCTAGCAAATCCTGGCCTTCTTACCTCACTTTTCCACAAAAATCTCATAAAAAAGAATAAATGCCTTTTGTACCTCTACTTCAGATTTGTATTTTGCCTATTTTTCTAGAACCCAAGCCCATGGCTCTGACAAGTACTCTCATTTGATGGGGAGGAAAGCCCCAGGCTCAATACAAATGGCACTGTCCTGGCCCCAGTAGTATGGCAGCTCCTCGCCCTGTGAGGAATTTCTTGTCCTGGCAAAAAACAGATGGCACACTCAAAGGATTTATCTGAGATGAGTTGAATGAAGATGTGGGCAAGAATAAGGGAATCAATAAGGAAGGCTAAGGTGTTCAGGGAGGAGAAGCAGAAGAATTTATTATCACCCCTTGACCAGAGAGGCAAGGAGAGAGAAGTAATACTAGAACCTGGTGAGAGACAGAGCGGGGCAAAGGGGCAAAAGGGCTGCCTACCGATAGTTGCGGCCATTGAAGAATGCTGCCCTTTCCAGAACCAGGGCTGGGCAGGAAGGGGACAGAGAGAATAAATACCCTGACTTCTCTTTCTTCTCACACTCCAATCTCATGTCAGTGCTCTCCACTGGCCAAACCTAACCAGAAGCCAGAGGGTAAGGGAGCCCATGTGTTACAGACCATGGAAGGGGTAGCCTCCTGGGGAACAGGGCAAGGTAGAAAAGGGTGCAGAATGAGTTTGGGGGGTATGGAGATTCATGGAAAATACCCATCACTTTCCTCTCGTGGACAAAGCTCTTAGTTTGCCATATTACCCCATCTGTACTTGTGAGGTGGGCCAGGGAGTGTTCTCCATCCCCTTCCAGCAATGGTGCTGGCAGGAGGCTAAGACGAATCTTAGGGTACAACTTTTCCAATATATTGTGAAGTAGCGGGTTAAATGAAGTTTTGACCCAAGGCTGCAAGATGACAGCATAGATAATGGGAGAAACCCAAAGGCAGGATGAGGAGGGAGGAAGAAAGGAAGGAAGGGAGGGAGACAAGAAGAGGAAGGAGAAAAGAAGGGGGAAAGGAGGGGACATGGAAGAAAGAAGGAACAAAGGAAAATAACAAGAAAGAAGTGAATGGAGTTCCCTGGTGGCTCAACGGGTTAAGGATCCAGAGTTGTCACTGCTGTGGCTCAGGTCGCTGCTGTGGCATGGGTTCAGTCTCTAGCCTGGGAACTTCCACATGCTGTGGGCATGGCCCAACAAAGTGGGAAAAAAAAAGGAGTGAAGGAGGGAGGGAGGAAGATAGAGAAGGAAGGAAAATAAATGAAAAAAGGAAAGAAAAAAGCAAGGAAGAGAGAGAAGAAAGAAAGGGGGAAGGACTAAGGGTAAGTAGGGAACAGGAGAGGGAGATAAGAATAGAGGAAGGAAAAAACATTCTGAGCATCTGTTCTGAGGAGAGAGAGACAAGGCTATAAAATGGGACGATGTCTTATGTGACAGGAATCCCTAACAAGGAGATAGAAAGGCACTACAGACAAGTAATCCAAAGCCTGGCTTTTGGAATCAGACAGCCCTTGTGCCTCTCTCACATCTAGATGTCTCCTGTCTGGGTGGCACATTACAGGTTTTTTTTGTTTTTTGGTTTTTTTTTTTTTTTTTTCAGCCGCACTCGTGGCATGCTGAAGTTCCCTGGGCCAAGGATCAAACCCAGGCCACAGCAGAGACTCAAGCCACTGCAGCGACAACACCAGGTCCTTAACCTGCTGAGCCACATGGGAACTCCTACAATTCTTTCATACCATGCTGGTGTGGCTTAGTTTTACAATCCTCTTACTTCCAAAAATCTCTAGGCAACAAGCAGCCACAACTCCCCTACTAGAAGGTCCCAGTAGTTAAACAGGATTGAGCTACTTTATTTTATTTTTTATTTTTGCTTTTTAGGGCCATGCCCACAGTATATGGAGGTATAACAGGCTAGGGGTCGAATCATAGCTACAGCTGCCGGCCTACACCACAGCCACAGCAACGTGGGATCTGGGCCAAGTCTGCGATCTACACCACGGCTCACAGCAACACCAGATCCCTGACCCACTGAGCTACCTTAAAAAAACAGAAGACCTAACATGACAATACTTACAAATGTACAGTTTATTACAGGAGAAGGGTACAACAGAGCTAGAAAGTAAGGACATGCATCACAGGCAAAGGCTGTTTTACAGAAAGGAGTGTGGAGAAGTCAGGGGCCAGGACCAACTGTCCTCTGTAAGGGCCATGGCAGGACACACTTTCTCTCTTAGATCAGGGACAGAAGCTCAGCCTCAGAACCCTGGGCAGGAATAGGGTGTGTGACATCAACACCAAGTGCAAATCATTAATCTCACCATTATGAAAAATAAATGCTTAATATCCAGAATAAAGAACTCTTTTTTTTTTCTTTTGGCCACTCCCACAGCATATGGAAGTTTCCTAGCCAGGGAGTAAATCTGAGCTGTAGCTTCAACCTGCACCACAGCTGCAGCAACGCCAGATCCTTAACCCACTGCACAGGCTGGGGATCAAACACATGCCGCAACAGACAACTTTGGACCCTCAACCCATTGCACCACAGTGGGAACCCCCAGAATATATAGAGAATGCTTACAATGCAACAATAGAAAGACAAATGACTCAATTAAAAAATGGCCAAAGTGTCTAAAAAATATTTATCTAAAGAAGGCATGGGAGGAGTACCCGTCGTGGCTCAGTGGTTAATGAATCTGACTAGGAACGATGAGGTTGCGGGTTCGATCCCTGGCCTTGCTCAGTAGGTTAAGGATCCGGCATTACTGTGAGCTGTGGTGTAGGTCACAGACGAGGCTCGGCTCTCGAGTTGCTGTGGCTCTGGCGTAGGCTGGCAGCTACAGCTCTGATTAGACCCCTAGCCTGGGAACCTCCATATGCCACGGGAGCAGCCCAAGACATAGCAAAAAGACAAAAAATAATAATAAAAATAAAAATAAAAAATAAAGAAGGCATGGGAGTTCCCGTCGTGGCTCAGGGGTTAACGAATCCTACTAGGAACCGTGAGATTGCGGGTTCGATCCCTGGCCTTGCTCAGTGGGTCAAGGATCCGGTGTTGCCGTGAGCTGTGGTGTAGGTTGCAGATGCGTCTGGGATCCCACGTTGCTGTGGCTCTGGTGTAGGCCAGTGGCTACGGCTCCGATTAGACCCCTAGCCTGAGAATCTCCATAAGCCATGAGAGTGGCCCTAGAAAAGCCAAAAAGACAAAAAAGAAAGAAAGAAAGAAAGAAAGAAAGAAAGAGAGAGAGAGAGAGAGAGAGAGAGAGAGAGAGAAAGAAAGAAAGGAAGAAAGAAAGAAAGAAGGTATGTACAAATGGCCAATAAGGCATGAAAAAATGTTCAACATCATTAGTCATTAGGGAAATGACAACCAGAATCTGGAGGCACTACTTCACAGCCACTAAGATGTCTATAATTTTAAAACAAACAAACAAACAAACAAAACAATGGAAAATAAGTGTTGGAGAGGATCTGGAGAAATGGGTACCCTCAGACATAGTGGTGAGAATGTAAAATAGTGCAATCACTATCGAAAACAGTTTGGCAAATGCTTAAAAAAGTTAAATACAGAGTTGCCATATAACCCAGCAATTTCACCCCTAGTTACATATCCAACAAAATGGAAAACATAAATTTACACAAAAACTTGTACACACACACCTCATTTTATTGTACTTCACTTTATTATTCTTTGCAGATCCTGTTTTTTTCACAAATTGAAGGTTTGTGGCCACCCTGCATCTAGCAATCCTATTGGTGCCATTTTTCCAATAGCACTTGCTCAGCTTCATATTTCTGTGTCACATTTTGGTAATTCTTGCAATATTTCAAACTTTGTCATTATTATTATAATTGTTGTAATGATCTGTGAGCAGTGATCTTTGAAGTTATCATTGTAAAAAAATTATGAGTCACTGAAAGCTCAGATGATGGTTGGCATTTTTTAGCAATAAAGCGTTTTTTGTTTTTTAGGACCTTGTCCACAGCATACGGAGGTTCCCAGGCTAGGGGTCAAATCAGAGCTACAGCTTTGGCCTATGCCACAGCCACAGCAACGTGGGATCTGGCTGCGTCTACAACCTACACCACAGCTCACAACAACGCCAGATCCCCCACCCACTGAGCGAGGCCAGGAATCAAACCCGCGTCCTTGTGAATACTAGTCGGATTCATTTCCACTGCGCCACAATGGGAACTCTGATAACATATTTTTTAAGGTATGTACTTTTTTTACATAATACTATTTCACATTTGATACACTACAGAATAGTGTAAATATGACTTGCATATGCCCTGGGAAACCGAAAACCTCATGTGACTCGCTTTAACAGGATATTTGCTTTACTGCAGTGGGCTGGATCCAAACCCATGATATCTCCAAGGTATGCCTGAACATGAATGTAGCAGCATTATTCAAAACAACCAAAAAGACGAACAACCCAAATGTCCATCAACTGATGAACAGATAAATGTGGTATATCCATAAATGGTATAGTACTCAGACATAAGAAGGATTGAAGTACTGACACATGTTACAACATGGAGGACCCTTGAAAGTGTTTTCCTAAGTGAAAGTAGCCAGTCACAAGGGCTACATATTGTATGATTCCATTTATATATGAAATATCCAGAATAGGAAAATCCATAGAGACAGAGGGTAGCTCAGTAGTTGCTTGGGGATAGAGGGAAGGGGAAATTGGGAGCCATGGGGTTTCTTTTCGGGGTCATGAAAATATTCTGGAATTAGATAGTGGTGATGGTTGTACAGTATTGTGACTATACCAAAAAAAAGCATTGAATTGTACACTTGAGAATGGCAAATTTTGGAAGTTCCGTTGTGGCGCAGTGGGTTAAGGATTTAGTGTTGCTGTAGCTGTGGCACAGGCTACAACTGCAGTTCAGGTTCAGTCCCTGGCCAGGGAAATTTCCCATGCTGTGGGTATGGCCAAAAAATAATATGGAAAATTTTATGTTATGTGAATTTATTCTCAATTTAAAATAAGCAAACAATGCTGACAATTGTGGTATAAACTGCCCTGAAATTCCTGGGACCCATGGTCACAAAGCCACACTAGTAATCAATACATTTTATACTTGAACCAGGTACCAAGGCCAGTTAAGAACTCTGGCAAAAGAGCTCAGGATACTTTCAGGCTTATTGAGTATCTTGGTATATGTATACATGTAAGGCTCAGCCCCTAGAGAGGGTTAGTACATGAACTAACCCTCACAGCATAGCTGCCAAGCACAGTAGCTCCAAACTAGAGTTGAGACCCAACTCCTTTAGGATAAGCCCTCTAGAAGAGGGCCCAACCCAGGCCACCTCCAGGCAGCCCTCCTCCCACCCCAGACCAGATGCAGACCCCCAGTTCCCCTGGGCACATCCTAGTGGGGCTGCAACTCAGACCAAGGCCCCCTTAATTTCCTCTGCTCCAAGAAGCAGAAGGGGAGGGAGCCCTGCTAGAGATCGCCACTCCTTCCAATGCCACCGAGGCTGACCATCTGTCCCGGTTTGCCCAGGGCTCTGTCCCCACCTGAAAATGGAAAGTTTGGCTTCTGGGGAAAGCCCCCAGTCCCCAGGAAAGGGGGGAACCGCCTGTGGTCACCCCTCCCCCCCGTGAGGGAGTGTGCACCACCCACTACTGTGAAGAGGGCCCAGGGCTCTGCATGCAGGGAGAGGTCTGGCTCCTCTCAGGGCCCAGAAGCCATCAGGGCCCCACACTTGACCTGAGATTGTAGGGCCCCTCCTGCTCACTCTGCAGCTGGGCGCACCTCCCCACAAGCGGCTGATGCAGCCTCCCGCTCTCCTGCCTGCCAAATTATCTTTACTAACAGCGGGAATTCAAGGGCCCTTCATGCCTCTCATGATGGCTAAGTCTGCACCGACGCCTCTCAGCTGATTCAACACACATTTACTGAGCCCTTACCGGGGTCATTAGAGGTGGCCCTCGCTGCCACTCACTGTGAGCAGGCCTGGTGTGACAGCCCTTCCTGCCTCTTGCAGCAGCTCCTCTCATAGCCACGTGCAGGTCCCCGAGGTGGCTCCTGTCCTGCCTGCTCCTGGGAGCCCAGGCCTCCCTCTTGGGTCCCAGCGGCTCCCTGTGCCTCCAAAGGCATGGCCCTCCAGCCCCAGAGGTGCCCCCTTTGACCCTGCCCTGGCTCAGAGCCAAGCACCACACCCTGTTGTGAGGACCCAGAGGTGAGGAACGGGGTTCCTGCCTGTGGGGACCTAAGATCTAGAGGGGAGGAGATGTGCACCCTGAATGCAGGTCCCACTGTGCTGGAGAGGCGAGTTCAGGTACAGGGGTGGCGGCGGTTGGGGGGATGGGCCTGGATCTGCCAGAGCGTCTCAGGGAGGGGATGCCTGAGAGATGTGCAAAGAAGCGGGGGAAGTCTTCAGGGGCCTATAGAAAAGCACCCATGGGGATGTGGATGGCACAAGGGGTGTGTAGAGAAGTAGGGAGAGGCAGGAGCAGAAGCCAGGGACCTGAAGGAAGAGAGAATTTCATGGAGGACATTGGGACCCAGTGTCTGATCCCCCAACAAGGTCCAGTAGGTGACAGGTGGAAAAGCAACTTTTGGATGTGGCAATTGGTGATCCTGGGAGAGGGAGGTGGCAGAGGTCAGTTTTTGAGGGTAGAGGAATGAATGGGAAGTGAGGGGTGGAGATGGGACCACAGATGCTTTTTCACAGGGTGACTCCGATATGAATATGGTACTTGGGATGGAAGAGGTATCACAGGTTATGTGGGGGACATTGGGGAAGGACCTAGTATAAAAGGAGGAGCTGAGGAATGAAGAGAAAGGAGTTATGACTGGGGGCTGGGGCAGGTTTGTTGCAGTGTGCTGAGGGTGAGGTCCCAGGATGAACCAAGTTTGTTACCCCGAGCAGCTGAGAACAGAGTCCCTGTTCTGAGGGGGTGGCCTGTACATAGATCCTGGTCCGAGCAAGGACTGTCCTGTGTCTTGTTGGGTAGGGTCAAGGGAGGGTACAGTCCTGTAGACAATAGTTTAAGCTGGTGCTGAAACCAGCATCACAATTTGTTCTGCAGAGCAGGCGGAGGCATGGGGTATACTGGGGCCTGTCTCATGGTTTATGGAGCACTGGGCAGGGATACATGTCCAGGCCTGACTGGGGAGGCCTTAGCAATGGCCTAGGTATGACTCATGTTCTAACAGTGCCAAATGGGTGTGTGTGGACTTAGCCCTATATGCCCTCTGAAGTTGTAGTGTGTATCTGGCTCTTGTTCTTGTTTGGGTTCGAATGTGGCCCTGGGTGTGTTATGCATTGGTATGAGAATGGGTTCTGGCCTGGCATATGGCTATTTCACGGAAAACTTCAAGGATATGTGGATGGAGGAGTTCCCATTGTGGCTCAGTGGTAATGAACCCAACTAGTATCCATGAGGACGCAGGTTCGACCCCTGGCCTTGCTTAGTGGGTTAAGGATCTGGCATTGATGTGAGCTGCGGTGTAGGTTGCAGACACGGCTCAGATCCCACATTGCTGTGGCTGCAGCATAGGCTGGCAGCTGTAGCTCCGATTCTACCCGTAGCCCGGGAACTTCCATATGCCACAAGTGCAGCCCTAAAAGCAAAAAAAAAAAGTATGTGGATGGAGACCCAGTTCTCAGATATGAGCTGGTTCCTGATTTGCTGAGTTATGTGTGGGTCTGAGCAATGAGCAATGATCTGAGCAGGACACTGTCAAGCTGTATTGAAGGTTGAATGGCTTTTGGCTTTCACAAGATACGGCTGTCCCCACTCATGGTAAAAGGCCAGCGCATGAGCTTCCACTTAGGCTTGTGGAGCAGTGGTAGGGACACTAAACGAGCTGCCCACATGAGCTGCCTGACACTGTGTTGAGTAGTGGTAAGGTATGGGGCAAAATGTTGGTCCTAAAGTGTTAAGCAGTGTTATGTGTGTCAGCCTTGGTCTGAGTTGGGGTCAGGGGGAAGGCAGGCCTCATGGTTTTTTAAGCTATATATTCAGGTGCAGGAAGGAGCCATATTATAATACCCTGATAGAAGCAGGACCCTGTCTGGGTTAGTGCTACACATCCCATCCGCCATACAACCAATGTGCCCATTTCCACACTTTAAATTTCTGCTGGAACAGCATAACCCACTCCTCCATAGAACAGGCTCATTCTGAAGCAACTATGGTTTTTATACACAATACTTTATTCTTCCTGCATCAGCCACAACAATAGCTTCAACTTGTGGGCCAGGATGTCCTCCCAAACATTCATTCTGCCCAGATACTAAGAAATCTGGGTAACAAACAAGTAGCAAGGATCTTCCCTTTCACCATTCTCATTACCTCTTTGCTTTTCCTCTTTGGCTTCTCTACCAGTCACTCCTCTGCCATCCCCAGTGGTAGTTTCAGAAACCCAGAGAACACTTACTGCCCTGGTTGTACCAGCTCTCAAGAGAGTACATTTCCCCTGTGTACTGGATTGAATAGTGTCCCCCCAAATTCACATCTATCCAAAACCTGTGAATGTGACCTCATTTGGAAATAGGCTTTTACAGAGGTAATTAAGTTTAGATGCAGTCATACTGAGTTACGATAGGCCCTGAATCCAGTATGACTGATGTCTTTATATGAAGAGGAAATTTGGGACATAGACACACAGAGAGGAGAATGCCATGTGAAGACAAAAACTGGAATGATGCATCAACAAGCCAGGGAATGTTGGCAACCACCAGAAGTTAAGGGGCAAAGATGTGCAGCAATATGGGGGGACCTAGCAATTATCATACTAAGCGAAGTAAGTACTTGTCAGAAAGAGAAAGACAAATACCATATGATATCACTTATATGTGGAATCTACAATATGGTACAAATGAACTTATCTATGAAACAGAAATAGATTCACAGACATAGAGAACAGAGTTGTGGTTGCCAAGGAGGAGGAGTAGGTGGGAGGAGAGATGGACCAGGTGTTTCGGATTAGCAGATGTAAACTAGTATATATAGAATGGACAAACAACAAGATCCTACTGTATAGCATAGGAAACTATATTCATTACCCTGTGAAAAAACATAATGGAAAAGAATATGAAAATGAATGCATATATATGTGTGTGTGTGTGTATATATATACATATATATATATATACCTGAATCACTTTGCTGTACAGCAGAAATTAACACTACATTGTAATTCACAAATACTTCAATAAAATAAAATAATACTTAAAAAGAAGAGGAAAGAAACTCCCGTTGTGGCTCAGCAGTAACGAACCTGAAGGATGTAATGAACCATGAGATCTGGCCTTGATCAGTGGGTTAAGGATCTGCTGTTGCCATGAGCTGTAGCGTAGGCTGGCAGCTGCAGCTCCAATTCAACCCCTAGCCTGGGAACTTCCATATGCCTCACATGCAGCCCTAAAAATTTTTTTTAATTAAAAATTTAAAAAAAGAAGAGGCAAGGAAGGATTCTTCCCTAGAGCCTTTGGAAGGAGCCAGCACCTTGATTTCAGACTTCCAGCCTCCAGAACTGTGAGAGAATAAATGTCTGTGGTTTAAAACCACTCAGTTTCAGCTAATTTGTTACAGCAGCCATAGGAAACTAATTCAGGATGTTTCTATTTCTTTGTGGTTAGACACTGCCTAAGTGTTAAGGATTTTTTTAATTTCTCTAGTTATGTTCCTCTTTGGACAAGTGAATATAATTTAGCCAACTGGATTTCATCAAACTTCTACATCTGTTAAGAAACGATGGCTACTAAAATATTACCAGTGCATGTTAGCTAAGTAGTACCTTTTTAAAATACTGAAATCATGGAGTTCCCATAGTAGCTCAGCGGTTAATGAATCTGCAGATGCAGCTCGGATCCAGCGTTGCTATGGCCGTGGTGTAGGCCAGCGGCTGCAGCTCCAATTAGACTCCTAGCCTGTGAACCTCCATATGCCCCGAGTGCAGCCCTAAAAAGACAAAAAGACCAAAAAAAAACCTGAAATCATTTTTATAGTATAACTACAGTATAAGTTAGGCCTAGGCCACAGCCAAGGCAATGCAGGATCTGAGCCACATCTGTGACCTACACCACAGCTCATGGCAATGCTAAATCCTTGTCCCACTAAGCAAGGCCAGGAATCGAACCCAAATCCTCATGGATACTAGTCAGGTTTGTAACCTGCTGAACCACAATGGGGACCCCACAAGTGAATTTTTAAATTTACCACTTAGGAGTTCCCGTCGTGGTACAGTGGTTAGCGAATCCGACTAGGAACCATGAGGTTGCAGGTTCGGTCCCTGCCCTTGCTCAGTGGGTTAACAATCCGGCGTTGCCGTGAGCTGTGGTATAGGTTGCAGACGCGGCTCGGATCCCGAGTTGCTGTGGCTCTGGTGTAGGCCGGTGGCTACAGCTCCGATTGGACCCTAGCCTGGGAATCTCTGTGTGCCGCGGGAGCTGCCCAAGAAATAGCAAAAAAAAAAAAAGACAAAGAATAAATAAATAAATAAATTTACCACTTATTTAACCACAGAAAATCTTTTATTCTAAGAGAGAAGTTTTTAATATTCCTGGGAAAATATTTTGCATCAATTTTGCTTGTACTGTTTTTTTCATCGTATTAATTTATTTTTTTGGCTTTTTACGGCTGTGCTCACAGCATGTGGAGGTTGCCAGGCTAGGGGTCAAATTGGAGCTACAGCTGCCAGCCTATGCCACCCACAGCAATGCCAGATCCAAGCCACATCTGCGACCTACACCACAGCTCACGGCAACACCAGATCCTTAATCCACTGAGCGAGGCCACGTATCGAACCGGCATCCTCATGGATCCTAGTCAGGTTCGTTAACCACTGAGCCACAACAGGAACTCCTCATGTTACTAATTTTAATAGTATAATTTTAATCCATTTTTTATAAACAAATTCACATCATTTTTTAGATAGTTATTGTGTTCTTAGAATTAAATTTCTAGCAATTACTTTTTTGGGTTCTAGGTACTATATTTGATGGAGAAAAAAACAGACGTACAACTTTTTCCCATCCCCCCCCCCCACCCCCGCGCTTTTTTTGGCCCACAGAAGTTCCCAGGCCATGGATCAAACCTGAGCCACAGCAGCAACCCAAACCACACCACTGACACCAGACCTTAACCCACTGAGCCATCAGGGAACTCCTCCTGCCCTTCTTTGTTATAGTTATTTGCTATCTTACAAAACACTCCTCTTTTTGCTTCATCCAGTATCAAACACTCCAACAATATGCCTTCTATTACCCTATATTCCCCCATTCATTTCTCCTCTTGCCAGTCCCTTGCACTTTCCCAATTTCTCTACTCCCTCTTCCTACCACTGTTATTCAAGAAACTCTCTAAATCATACTGCCTGGATTCTATACAAAGTTGGGCCCTAAAGACACCCTGATGGGTCATAAACAATGGCCCTTGAAGCCCAATCCAGGAAAGGTATAACCTTTAGGTCTAAGGTGGCCCCCTGGCTAGCAAATGGTTTGCCATGATCCATGCCTCACTTAAAACTCACTACTGGAGTTCCCGTCGTGGCGCAGTGGTTAACGAATCCGACTAGGAACCATGAGGTTGCGGGTTCGATCCCTGGCCTTCCTCAGTGTGTCGAGGATCCGGCGTTGCCATGAGCTGTGGTGTAGGCTGCAGACGCGGCTCAGATCCCGCGTTGCTGTGGCTCTGGCGTAGTCCGGTGGCTACGGCTCTGATTAGACCCCTAGCCTGGGAATCACCATATGCCACGGGAGTGGCCCTGGAGAAGGCAAAAAGACAAAAAAAAAACAAAAAACCTCACTACTTAAGGTTGTATGATGTGATGGATCCTCAATTTATTCCTTCAGCCATAGTAGCTTGCTGGCCTCTTCTTACTTGGATCCCACATCCTATCTGTTCAGTAATCTACCGCTAAGTTATGAACCTTGCCCAACACTTGCCAGTTGCCTTGACTACTGCCCTGCCCAGCCTGGACTTCGACTTCTCCACAGAGAGCTTTTTTAAAACTCCAATTTATTGAGCCATACACTGTGGTAAATGCTTTATATCTTGTTTAATGCTCACAACAACCATGAATTACTCCCCTTACCTTCAGCCAAAGACCATGCCTGCCATTGTACAGAAAAGAATGAGGACATTAACATAAGCTTCCCGATTTCCTTTTTCTTTACCTCAAAATCTCTCTGGATCTTCAACTGCTTCACTTCCTTTACTCTCATTATGAAAACATGTTAGGAGTTCCCATCGTGGTTCAGCAGAAACGAATCTGACTAGCATCTATGAGGGCACAGGTTCCATCCCTGGCCTTGCTCAATGGGTTAAGAATCCATCGTTGCTGTGAGCTGTGGTGTAGGTTGCAGACGCAGCTTGGATCTGGTGTTGCCGTGGCTGTGGTGTAGGCCGGCAGCTACAGCTCTGATTCCACTCCTATCCTGGGAACTTGCATATGCCACAGGTGTGGCCCTGAAAAAACAAAAAAAAAAGAAAGAAAGAAAAGAAAATATGTCAAATGGGCAGAGAGAGAAACAGAGGGACATCTGAGAGATAGACAGACATGGTCGATCTGTGGTCTTAAGGGCACAGACCTTAATGGAGTCCATGAGGATTAACAAGAGATTTTAAAAGGAAGCACCATGAGCCTGCCAAGAAAGTTCAGAAAGCTGTCATCCAAGGATATGCTGAGATCAGAAGACAAGAAAGGAGCCTTGGTTAACATTGGAACCTTTAGGTTAAGAGCATAGTGTTTCAGAGTTCTCTTGTGGCACAGTGGGTTAAGGATCCAGCATTGTCACTGCAGCAGCTTGGGTCACTGCTGTGCCGAAGGTTTGATCCTTGACCAGGGAACATCCATACGCCACAGGTGTGCCCCCCCCCCCAAAAGAGCATAGTGTTTCTTGTGGGGCCCTACTGATTTCTGAAAACACCCTTTTCATGTGGGGTCAGCTGATGTATAGAGGCTTTCACTCTTCAGCCTTTTCAAGGCACTACACACTTTTCTATCCCTGCTCTTTCTACCTGCTAACTTAATCACTGAGATGGTTTTGATTTTATCTCTGCAACCATCACTTCTGCCTTGATAGATCCAGACCCCTCCTTGATGAGTTTCACTATAATGATTCCAAAAGTCCCAGTTCCCCACCATAGCCAAGGGCCTCAGCCTGCCTTAGCTTTGAGGGAGGTTAATATCCCCCTTCTTGGAGTTCCCGTAGTGATGCAGTGGTTAACGAATCCGACTAGGAACCATGAGGTTGCGGTTCGATCCCTGGCCTTGCTCAGTGGGTTAAGGATCTGGCGTTGCCCTGAGCTGTGCTGTAGGTTGCAGACGTGGCTCGGATCCCATGGCTCTGGCATAAGCCAGTGGCTACAGCTCCGATTAGACCCCTAGCCTGGGAACCTCCATATGCCACGGGAAGTGGCCCTAGAAAAGACAAAAAAAAAAAAAAAAATATATATATATATATATATATATATATATATATATATATCTCCCCCTTCTTTATATCCTATTATATTTGGCCACCATCCAAGATGAATCCCCAATCATCTATCCTTTTGGTTCCTTTCATCTCCACCCTGCTTTGTGCTTCCTCACCTACCCCAGTTCTACTGCACCTCTCCCGCCCAGACCTTTCCACTTGGCCCTAGGGAATTCTCATTCAAAGATAGACAGACTCTCTGGAGTTCCCTTGTGGTGCAGTGGGTTAAGGATCTGGAGTTGTCAGTGTAGCGGCTTGGGTTGTGGCTATAGTGCGAGTTTGATCCCTGGCCCAGAAACTTTTGTATGCTGTGGGCGCAGTGGGAAAAAAAAAAAAAAAAAGACTCACTTCCATGGAAACTCTCCCACTTTCTGGCCCTAGATGAAACATGGTTTTCCCCTCAAGATACCACTTCCCGTGCATCTCCCTCTAGTGAAGACTGCTTGTTCATTCATTCTCCACATATTACAGCTGGCATTCTCCTACTACTTCATAACTACTTCCAAGTCATAACTCTTTCAATATTTCTCCTTGAGGTTTATACTCTCCATTTTCTCTTCTTCATTGTGATAGTCTGATAACCTCCTGGCCAGTCTCTCTCTCTCTCTCTCTCATTGGTTGAATATGTTGCCGCTTGACTCACAGTCTTCCTCTCTAACAAACTGGCCACCATCATGGGCAACTTCAGTGTTCCTATCAACAAGCATCCATCTTGGGCACCTAATGTTTGGTGGGGGAAGGATTCTAAGAAGGCAGTATTTGAACAGCCTCACCTGACTAAACCTTGTGGTTTCCTGGGGGTTTCTTGATATGAAATGTGTCCATCTGGACAAAGACTCAGCCTCGTGGTATCCAGGACAGAGGGTGTAGGATGATCATGTTAAGTTTCAATAGATTTGAATTTTCCTCTGTAGCAGATTTGGTCTCCAAGTACCTGAGATGGTGAGATTTCTGGGGAAATGTATTTAAGTTAGAGTTGCATTAGACTAAGTCTAGGCTCATCTGGCAAATGGCACTGTACTCAAATTTACTCTATTATAAAGAAACTCCCCCTGAATTAAAGTTTCATGATGTTGGAGTTCCTGTTGTGGCTCAGCAGGTTAAGAACCTGACTAGTATCCATGAGGAGGTGGGTTCGATCCTTGGCCTCACTCAGTGAGTTAAGAATCCAAAGTTGCCAAAAGCTGTGGCATAGGTTGTAGATGAGGTTCTGATCTGGGGTTGCTGTGGCTGTAGTGTAGGCCAGTGGCTGCAACTCTGATTTGACCCCTAGCCTTGGGAACTTCCATATGCTGAGGACGTGGCCCTGAAAAGACCAAAAAATACATAACGTTTATGATGTTGATAAGTAAAAAATATTATAGAAAAAAAAATCCCTGACCCCATCATTGACGTCAGTTCATAACTGTTTAACATAAATAATTAATGGATCAAGTTGAAATAAGAGTACTCACTTCATAGGGTTGTTGTGAGTTTTAAGTGAGATAATTCATATAAAGCAAATAGCTCAGTAGATGGTAAGTAAATGGTAAAAGCATGGGACCATTATGAACTCGTCTGCACCTCCTGAGTGTAGCCACCAGGTGTCAGCCTCACCTAGCTAAACCCTACCAGGCCAATGGCGACCAGGTGGTCTACCCTCTCCTACAGGAGAAGGAGCAACTATTTGCCCCTCACCTACTCCTGATCAAAACTACTTAGGTGCAGAAATTTCTTAGCACCTATTTCAGCTGAGAATTTGTGTGCCTACAGAATAAGCCAGTTGGAAGGGCTCTGCAGTCTCCCTAGACAACAAATATGGAAATGACCAAGATCAGGTCAAGGAGAAGCAGAAAAAGGACATTAAAGTCAAAGAGGGGCAAAGCAAAGCCAATTCTGGAAAAGACTAGAGAGAGAATGAAATGGAAGAAAGAAAGGAGAGACTGATAGAGACGGAAAATAAAACTTCTTCTAGTCAGTCACCTCTCCAGGGCCTCACCCAAAGCTTTGCCAAAGCCCTCTCATTTAAGCCACCAGCAACCTGAAACCCCCACCTCTCAAATTCCTGCCACACGTCAAATCCCTGCCACACGTCAAATCCCTTTTTAATCCTTGTAATCCCACTGATTCTCTAGCTGGCTTTCTCCTGAATATATTTCAGAGAGGATCTTTAGAGTTCCTGGCAAAGAACTCATCATTCTTTTTCAGCCCATGTAATTTCTACTTTCTATCTGAGCTGCCATATTTTCCAGACTTACCCGTTCTCCTCATTAGAAACTATATTTCCATTTTTGTGAAAGACGGCCTTTTCCCCTTTACAATAGGCTCTTTGACTTTGCCAGTTAACCAAGTCGCATATTTTATTTCCCAAGTGCCTAGTATTTTTGATCGTTGGCATACATTTTCTCAGGCTTCCAATACAGTATTTTTTAAATAGTCCACAGGCTTCCTGTGGGTTATTGACTTTTTGAATGTTAGTCTTAATTTTTCCTAATGTCCTGTAACATGTGGCATACCCAAACAGGAATAGGCCTTGTTCAGACACCATCCTGAAGTAGAGATGTTGACTTAGTGTGCTCTCTGTGGATAGAAACCAGACTTCAACTGTTTTTTGGGCCCAACCACCAGTTAAGAGCTCTTCTCTTAACACAGAAAGTAATCTTTGCTATGGAATTTCTAAAAAAAAAAAAAAAAAAATAGTTGAGAAAATGGAACCTACACTCTGTGTAAAAAAAGAATAACATAATAAAAAGTAAAGCATATTGCAATTTATATAAAAGCCAAACTTGTGGAGCTCCCATCGTGGAGCAGCAGAAACAAATCCAACTAGGAACCATGAGGTTGCGGGTTCGATCCCTGGCTTCATTCAGTGGGTTAAGGATCCGGCGTTGCCGTGAGCTGCGGTGTAGGTTGCAGACGTGGCTCGGATCCCGAGTTGCTGTGGCCCTGGTGTAGGCCAGTGGCTACAGCTCCAATTCGACCCCTAGCCTGGGAACCTCCATATACCTCAGGTGCAGCCCTAAAAAGACAAAAAGACAAAAAAATAATAATAACAATAAAGAAATAAATAAAAGCCAAACTTGTGAACTACCACTAATTCCTTCTCTTCCTTAGCAAGGGGTTGGTAAAGGGAAGTGAATTGATTTCTAAGGCAATGCAAGGATTCTAGGAACTAATAGACCCAGTTACCTGAAAAAACCATGAACGTGGATTTCCTCCAAATCATGATCAATCCAGGTCATTGTCAGATCACTCAAAAGAGTCCTGAACCCTTCCACTCACCCGGCTGCTTCTATCCATTGTCAATAGAGAAATAGCCTTATTAGGGAAATGGCTCTGCCATGGTGAAGTTGCACATAACCACACAGGCAAAGGCTTGGACTCTCCAAATTTTGGCAGAATGCCTTTTGATCCTCACTGAGCACAATAGAACGAGAGGCCTATTAGGAGCTACTATGAGGCCATCTCCCACTGGCTTCCCTACCCAACCTGAGGGGCTGTCACGAGATAGTTTCTCATCCCCTCCCAGGTTCTGATGAGGTATAGAACATTCTGTTGAGCTCCTGCAGAACATAAAACCTCTTAGTGGCAGCTCAGCTCCTCAGCTCCACAGGACAACTTGTTTCAGTATTGTCCTTTTTTTTAGTGTGTGGGACAAGGATCACGGGGAGTTGGCACCTTCTTTTTGCTATCTACTTAAGCAAAATGCCTAAATCTAGAATTGACTCACCATCTCTTACTGGCCAAATCAGTCAGGCCTTGCCCTTTCCTTGTCTCATGTGTGAGCTTGACAAGCCTTGGACCATTCTACACAACCAAGCTGTAACTGCATCCAAAGCATGATGGGTTGAGGCCACAGATGATTCCACAGACAAAGTCTGAGTCCTCCTACCCCCTGGAGGCTGCTGCTGTTTCTAACACTAAGTAGGGGGTCTAGAAACTAATTTGTTCCCCTCTGTACACCTCAGCTAAGATTGCCTTTGAGATACAATAACACCTCCAGCATTTTTTCCTTTTGTGGCATATGGAGGTTCCCAGGCTAGGGGTTGAATCAGAGCTGTGGCTGCTGGCCCACACCATAACCACAGCAATGAGATGCAACTGCAACCTACACCACAGCTCACAGCAAAGCCAGATCCTTAACCCACTGAGCAATGCCAGGGATTGAACTTGCATCCTCATGGATACTGCCAGGTTCATTACCACTAAGTCACAATGAGAACTCCTTCCTATTTTTTGTTTATGGCTGCACCCACAGCATATGGAAGTTCCTGGGCCAGGGATGGAGTCTGAGCCATAGCTGTGACTTTTGCCACAGGTGCAACAATGTGAAATCCTTAACCCACTGCACCAGGCTGGGGATTGAACCCATGCCTCCACAGTGACCTGAGCTGCTGCAGTCAGCTTCTTAACCCACTGTACCACAACGGGAATTCCTTTCCCTATTTTTTACAATTGAGATATAATTTATATAAAATTAAATGTAGATTTTAAATGTACCTTTTTTCCTTTTTAGGACCACACCCAGAGCATATGGAGGTCCCCAGGCTAGGGTTCAAATTGAAGCTGCAACTGCTGGCCTACACCACAGCCACGGCAATGCCAGATCTGAGCCAACTCATGGCAACGCTGGATCTTTTAACCCATTAAGCAAGGCCAGAGATTGAACCCACATCCTCATGGATACTATTTGGGTTGGTTAGTGCTGAGCCGTGACAGGAACTCCTTAAATGTACCTTTTGATGTGTTTTTGACAAATATATATACCCATATAAGCACGATTGCTATCAAGATACAGAACATTTTTATCACCTCAAAAAATTCCCCTTACATTGTTGGTGGAAATGTGAATTGGTGCAACTACTATGGAAAACAGTACGGAGGAGTTCCCGTCTTGGTGCAGCAGAAACGAATCCGACTAGGAACCATGAGGTTGCATGTTAGATCCCTGGCCTCGCTCAGTGGGTTAAGGATCCAGTGTTGCCATGAGCTGTGGTGTAGGTCACAGACATGGCTCGGATCCCACCTTGCTGTGGCTCTGGAGTAGGCTGGCAGCTGTAGCTCCGATTTAGACCCCTAGCCTGGGAACCTCCATATGCCATGAGTGTGGCCCTGAAAAAAAAAAAAAAAGAAAAAAGAAAAGAAAAAGAAAACAGCATGGAGATTCCTCAAAAAACTGAAAATAGTTGTTCCTGTTGTGGCTCAGTGGTAACAAACCTGACTAGTATCCATGAGGATAGAGGTTCAATCCCTGACTTCACTCAGTGGGTTAAGGATCTGGCATTGCCATGAGCAGTGGTGTAGGCCACAAACGTGCTCAGATCTGGCATTGCTGTGGCTGTGGTGAAGGCCAGCAGATGCAGTTCCAATTCAATTCCTAGCCTGGAAACTTCCATATGCTGCAGGTACATTCCTAAAAAGCAAAAAAAAAAAAAAAAAAAAACCTAAAAATAGAATTACCATATGATGCAGCAATCCTGAGCATCTATCTGGAGAAAACCATGACTCAAAAAGATACATGTACCCCAATGTTCACTGCAGGACTATATACAATAGCCAAGACATGGAAGCAACCTAAATGTCTGTCAATAGAGGAGTGGATAAAAAAGATGTAGTACATATATACAATGGGATATTACTCAACCACAAAAAAGAATGAAATAGGGAGTTCCCTTCATGGCTCAGTGGTTAACTAATCTGATTAGGAACCAGGAGGTTGCGGGTTTGATCCCTGGCCTTGCTCAGTGAGTTAAGGATCCAGCATTGCTGTGAGCTATGGTGTAGGTCACAGACGCAGCTCAGATCTGGCATTGCTGTGGCTGTGGTGTGCACCGGGGGCTACAGCTGCGATTAGACCCCTAGCCTGGGAACCTCCATATGCCGTGGGTTCGGCCCTAGAAAAGGCAAAAAGACAAAAAAAAAATTTAAAAATTTAAAAATAAATAAAAAATAAGTAGTTAAATAAGTCCTGGAGATCTAATCCTCAGCATAGTGATTATAGTCAACAATACTATGTTATAAATGTCAAAGTTTCTAAGAGACAAGATCTTAATTGCTCTCACAACAAAAAACGAAATAATAATTATATGACATGATAGAGGTGTTATCTAACACTATAATGGTAATCATATTGCAATATATAAACATCAAATCAACACACTGTATACCTTAAACTTACACAATATTATATGATAACTATATCTCAATTTTTTTGCCTTGTCCGCAGTATATGGAAGTTCCTGGGTATCCCAAGCTGCTGCAGTGACAATGCCAGATCCTTAACCTGTTGTGCTACAAGAGAACTCCAACTACATCTCAATTTTTTAAAAAGTTTCGACTTGCCCCTTTCTAGTCAGTTACAACCACCATCCCCCAGGGGATAACCACTGTTTTGACTTTCATTTATAAATGCTTCATATATTGGAGTAATGATAATAAAAGCATCTAATAATAAATACTTAAAATACCCTCATAATGCATGAATTCCTGTGACTGCCTCCTTTTGCTCATTTTTTTTTTCCTTTTCTTTTCAGACCTGCACCTGCAACATACAGGAGCTCCCAGGCTAGGGGTCAAATCAGAGCTGCAGCTTCTAGCCTAAGTTACAGCCACAGCAATGCCAGATCTGAACCCCATCTGTAACCTACACCACAGCTCACAGCAATGCTGGATCTTTAACCAACTGAGTGAGGCAAGGGATCAAATTCGCATCCTCATGGATACTAGTCAGGTTCATTACCACTGAGCCACAATGGGAACTCCCTATGGTAACTTTAAATGGAGTATAGTCTATAAAAATATTGAATCACTATGTTGTACACCTAAAACTAATATTGTAAATCAAATATACTTCCTAAAAATGGATAAATAAGTGAAATATATAAAATCTAAAACCAAACCAAAACAAACAAAAAACAATTTGCCTAGACTCTTCAAAAACGTCAATGTCAGAGTTCCCATTGTGACTCAGCAGGTTAAAAACCCAGCTAGTATCCATGAGCATGCATGTTCAATCACTGGCTTCACTCAGTGGGTTAAGGTTCCAGCATTGCCTTGAGCTGTGGTGTAGGTTGCAGGCACAGCTCAGATCTGGCATTGCTGTGGCTATAGCTCAGGCTAGCAGCTGCAGCTCTGATTTGACCCCTAGCCTGGGAACTTGCATGTATGCCACGGGTTCGACCCTAAAAGGACAAAAAAAAAAAGTCAATGTCATTAAAGGCACTAAAAAAGGCAGTTGAACTTTACTAGATTAGAGACTAAATGAAATGACAACTAAATACAATATGTGACATTTGAGTGGATTCTAGATGGAGTTTAAAACAACACTTAAGAAGGAGTTCCCATTGTAGCTCAGCAAGTTAAGAACCTGACTAGTATCCATGAGGATGCATGTTCAATCTCTGGCCTCACTCAGTGGTTTAAGGATCTGGTATTGCCCAAATTGTGGCATAGGTGACAGATGAAGCTTGGATCCTTGGTGGCTTTGGCTGTGGCACCGGCCTGCAGCCGCAACTGCAGCTCTGATTCACCCCCTAGCCTGGAAACTTCCATATGCTACAGGTTTGGCCCTAAAAAGAAAAACAAAACCACTTAAGGATATTATTACAATAACTGGAAAAATCTGAATATGGATTGTAAATTAGGTAGTAATATTATGACAAACACTAAAATGCCTTGAATGTGATCAACGCATTGTGGTTATGTAGAAGAATGCCTTTGATTTAGGAAACACATGCTTAGGAGTTAAATGCAATTTGCTCTCAAGTGATTCAGGAAAAAATAATGTATATTTATACATAGATAAAGCAAATGTGGCAACATGGTTACAATTGATAAGGGGTGTATGGATATCCACTGCACTATTCTTGCAACTTAGTATTTTAAATGTTTCAAAATAAAAAATTAGGGGGGAATAACCATGTTGCAAAAAACATTTCTGCACATGTCTTCTTAGGCACAAGAAACTATAGGTTATATACTTAGAAGCAGAATATCTGAGTCATAAATATGAGCATCTGTAGCTTTACTAGATTTTGCTAAATTACTCTCCAAAGTGGTTGTATCAGTTTATACTTCCACTACATTCACTACGTCTAAACACAATACTGTCAGTTCTCATTTATGCCAGTCTTATGGGTGTGTCTCATTATTGCTTTTTCTCCAAAATTTCATTATGAAAAAAAAATTTTTTTGATAGTCAAGAAGTAGATTTATTAAGATAGGACACTTGTGAGAGATGCAAGTGGGCAGGCATGGAAGCTCTGCTATTATGAAAAAAATTTAAACATACAGTAAAGTTTTTAAAAGTATGCAGTGAATTCAGGTGGTGGCTCATATAGCATTTTGTCCTATTTGCTTTACACATATCTATTCATCCCTCTATCCATAATTCAACCTATCATATTTTTTTTTTGTCTTTTGTCTTTTTTGTCTTTTGTTGTTGTTGTTGTTGCTATTTCTTGGGCCGCTTCCGCGGCATATGGAGGTTCCCAGGTTAGGGGTTGAATCCGAGCTGTAGCCACCGGCCTACGCCAGAGCCACAGCAACGCGGGATCCGAGCCGCATCTGCAACCTACACCACAGCTCACGGCAACGCCGGATTGTTAACCCACTGAGCAAGGGCAAGGATCGAACCCGCAACCTCATGGTTCCTAGTCGGATTCGTTAACCACTGCACCACGACGGGAACTCCTCAACCCATCATATTTTTTAATGTGTTTAAAAGTAAATTGAACACATCATTATATTTCACTCTTTTTTTTTTTTTTTGTCTTTTGTCTTTTTTGTTGTTGTTGTTGCTATTTCTTGGGCCGCTCCCGCGGCATATGGAGGTTCCCAGGCTAGGGGTTGAATCGGAGCTGTAGCCACCGGCCTACACCAGAGCCACAGCAACGCGGGATCCGAGCCGTGTCTGCAACCTACACCACAGCTCACGGCAACGCCGGATCGTTAACCCACTGAGCAAGGGCAAGGATCGAACCCGCAACCTCATGGTTCCTAGTCGGATTCGTTAACCACTGCGCCACGACGGGAACTCCATATTTCACTCTTAAACACAATTCAGCATGTGTATCATTAAGTGGAGTTTGACATTAGCTTACAGATTTTTTAAGGTAAAATATATACACAATGGAATACCCAAACCATAACTATATATTCACTGAGTTCTAACAAATGCATATACACCTGTGTAATCCAAACCTTGAGCAAAATATAGAACATAGAAAGTTCCCTAATCCTATCCAAGTCAATATCCAGTCTCACTCTCACAAGGTAACACTATTCTGTTTTTGTTTTCATGATAGATTAGGCATCTATTTTAGGCATTCCTTTCTATTTCATTGGCCTCTTTGCCTATGCATGGACCATGTCACGCACAACCTGCTAAGCCACAACAGGAACTCCCTAGCCTTTACAATAAGTCTTGAAATCTAGAAGGGCAAGTCCTCACACCTTGTTCCCCTTCCTCAAAATTGTCTTGGCTATTCTTGGCTGTTTGGTCTTCCATGTGAATTTTAGAATTAGTTTGCCAAATTCCATTAAAATTTCTGTTGGGATTTTTACTGGAAATGCACAGAATATAAATTTATATTCATTTGAGAAAAGTATCTTTTTGCTATTGAGTTTTCCAATCCATGAATATTGTGCTGGCAAATACAACTAGTTGTCTACTCAAAATCCATTCTCTTTTCCTTCCTAACAGAACCCCAATTTATTTGTAGTGCAAAATGTACCCAGATAAAAGAATACACTTTTCATTCTTCTCCTGCAGCTAGGAATAGTCAATGAGGCGTAAGTGCAAGTTTCATAAGGCTTCTGGGAAGGGTCTTTAAACGGACTTGTCTTAGATGGGAAGACATAACTCATCCTTCAGCATCCCCCCTCTTCTTCTCATAAATATCTCCCTTTCACAGCTCTTGAAATTATGCCTTTTCAGTCCATTCACACTGCCACTGCCTGTTCTGGGACCTTCCTCATTCCTTTCCTCACTCGTCTCCTAAGTCATCTCGCCACCACTTCCCTCTCTACATTACTTTACCAGGGTAATGTTTCTAAAACCCAACTCACCCCACAAACCTGGCTGCATCAAAATCATCTGACAAGCATGGGGAAGCTTTACATTTTCCCCAAACATAGCCCCCAGTCACTGACTCTAAATCACAGAGGAGGGAGTGTCCCCAAATCAGTAGTTTATTTATTTATTTATTTAGTCTTTTTAGGGCTGCACCTGAGGCATATGGAGGTTCCCAGGCTACGGGTCAAATCAGAGCTACAGCTGCTGGCCTATGACACAGCCACAGCAACAGGGATCTGAGCCATGTCTGCAACCTGCACCACAGTTCACGGCAATGCCAGATCCTTAACCCACAGAGCAAGGCCAAGAATTGAACCTGTGTCATCATGGATCCTAGTCAGATTCCTTTCCACTGAGCCACAGTGGGAACTCCTCCCAAATCAGTAGTTTCAAAAACCTCTTCAGGAGTCCCTGTTGTGGCTCAGCAGGTTAAGAACCCAACTAGTATCCATGAGGATGCGGGTTTGAACCCTGACCTCGCTCAATGGGTTAAGGTTCTGGCGTTGCCACGAGCTGTGGTATAGATCACAGACATGGCTAGGATCTGGTGTTGCTGTGGCTGTGGTATAGGCCAGCAGCTACAGCTCTGATTCAACCCCTAGCCTGGGAACGTCCAAATGCCACAGGTGTAGCCCTAAGGGAAAAAAAAAAAAAAAAAAAAAACACCTCTTCAGGTGATTCCAATTCACCACCAGTTTAGGAACCACTGACATATGATAGAAGCCAAATTATTTAGTGTGCTGTGTAATGTGTTATGGACTGAATCATGTTCCCTCCAAATTCATATGGTAAAGTCCTAACCCCTAGTACCTCAGAATGTGACTGTATTTGGAGATACGGCCTTTGAAGAGGTAATGAAGTTAAAAGGAGGTGGTTAGGGTGGGCCCTAATTCAATATGGCATGTCTTTATAAGACAAGATTACTATACAGACATACCAAGAGGGAAGACCATGTGGAGATACAGGGAGAAGACAGCCATCTGCAAGCCAAAAGGAGAGATCTTAGAAAAAACTGAACCTACCAACACCTGGGTCTCAGACTTCCAGACTCCAGATCTGGGAGAAAATTAATTTCTTTTGTGTAAGCCACCCTATCTGTGTTATTTTTGTTATGGCAGCCCAAGCAGACAAATGTACAAGGATATTATTTAGGCCCTGGATACCTCTCTAGAGCCTCGGCTCTCTGACAGGCTCCATCTATCTCATTACCACCCACCCACACCTCCAGCACTTACTAGTTTTGAGATCTTGGGCAACCTAACCTCTCTGCACCCAGTTTTCTTATCTGTAAAACAGGGATAATATTATCTCCTTACAGTTGTGTGAGGATTAAATGTGATCATCTATGTAATGCATTTGACACAGTGTGAACATATAAAACATGCAATAAATGTTAGTGGCTACATTCTAGCCAAAAGGCATTGACTGTCATTCTCTAAATGCACGCCATCTGGTTTCACTTCCATGACTTAGCACATGCTGACATGTCTGCTGAGATGCATTTCTCTCGCTGCTTCACCTAGCTAACTCCTCCTCCTCCTTCTCCTTCTTTTTCTCCTCCTTCTCCTTCTTCTTCCTGTCTTTTTAGGGCCACACTCAAGGCCTAAGTAAGTTCCCAGGCTAGGGGTCAAATCAGGCCTGCAGCTGCAGGCCTATACACAGCCACAGCAACACTGGATCTGAGCTGCATTTGTGACTTACACCACAGCTCACAGCAATGCCAGATCCTTAACCCACTGAGCGAGGCCAGCGATCAAACCCACATCCTCATGGATACTAGTCAGATTTCTTACTGTTGAACCACAACAGGAACTCCTGGACCTCTCTTGGTTGTCCTTCAAAAGACTGAATTCCTAGAGCAGGCAGCTATTCCCTTAGTTCAGAGCCCCACTCTGGGGTCCCACAGCACCCGGTGCTTGCCTATACCAGGTGAGAAGCCATTGCAGGGTTTTAGGTGGAAGACTGCCCAGATCTGGCTTAAGTACCCTCTATATGCCAGGCATCATTCTAGGTTCTGAGTCAAAACGAGAATAAAAAGAACACTTAGCTCATAGGGTTACTGAGAGGATTACGAGAGATAAAGTGTGCCAAGCACTTAAGACAGTGCCTAGCATATGGTAAACACTCAGCAAATGCTATTATTATCTATCTATATTCAGTACACTACCTCACATCCATTGACGTCTTTGGCCTCTTGCTCACATTCTTTCATTCTTAACACAAATCTCACAACCACCCTGGGTGATGACCATGCTAGCCTCTCTCCTGGATCTCAACTCCAGTAGCTTTCACCTCCACCCAACTCCAGACACACTGTGACAACATCCTGACACTTACACTGTTGTTGGATTTTTAGAATTTTGCAGACTGATTAGATTGTGTATAAACATACAATTCTTATATAGAAAGCCCAAGTGTAATGTTCCATTAGCTTGAGAAAAGAGTGTGCTCTTCTGTCCCCACTCCAGACAAGGAACAAGTCTCTTTCACATGACTGGGTCCCTGGAAGAAAAAGGCGGAGAAGGGAAAGGAAGGACTAGGTGGATATACTACTCTTGCCAGCATAAGATAAGGGCTGTCACCTTTATGACTGCTCAAAGAGAGGAAATTACAGTTGCAGTCCTTCTGGAAGCAAGGAGAGAATGAGAGGTTAGTGATCAAGACAACAGAGCAAAAGTCAGAAGGCTTGAGGGGCAGGTGCTGCCAATAGATGCTGATCAACATGAATGACCTTCACAAAAGCTGCTGTCTGAGGATGAGTCAAGAGTAATTCTATGCAGTTCATACCCCTTCCTGTCAGAAGAGGTACATAAAACTGCTGGCTCCAAGGGCAGGGCCTGGAAGTCAGGGCTCACCCCACCTCCCTTCACTCAAAGCAACTCTCTTCTGTATCTAATTTATTTGGTCTTTCACTTATAAATGCTTTTGCAAAATTTGTTCTAGTGCTAAACTTTTGCTGTTTCCCTCAGCATATAACCACATATTGTGCTTTCCATAGGAGCCAGCTACTGTTGAGGTGTGGTGATCACACTCAACATTCTTCTCTGCTTGTCTATATCTCACACCCTTGAGCCTCTGAGTATGTGTCCTTTTTCCTGTTCAAGGCTAATGCCTCTAGTCATGCTTGATCCCCTTTCTTTCTCAGTTCATCTGAGTCTTTAATGCCATCAATTTCCATTCTCCTATTAGGCTGAACCATATTAAATGGCTGTTTGGGACATTTGGCAATGGTGGAACATTGGCAATTTCATATGGTTCAGACTAATATATCTTTGTTCTTTCTTTCACTCACAAAATTTTCCTTCTCCTCAATGAAAAACAATTACAAAAAAAAAATCCTTGGACAGGTTAGAGAAATAGCTCCTCAGATTGTTTTTCTAACTTTGTACCTCTGTGTGTTCCTAAATATAAAACCTAGACACAACACCCCAGATAGATCTATCTGCCTTTGCTGTTCCCATCTCCCAACCGACAATTCACCCAACAAGTATTTACCAAGGGTCTGGCATGTTAATGAAATTTTTGTTCACTCATTCAACAAATATATCCTGAGTACCTACACTGTGCCAGACACTATTCTAAGCACTTGAACTATGTATTTCCCATCATGACTCAGTGGAAACGAATCTGATTAGTATCCATGAGGATGCAGGTTCGATCCCTGGCCTCGCTCAGTGGGTTAAGGATTTGGCGTTGCCATGAGCTATGATGTAGGTCACAGACACAGCTCGGATCCTGCATTGCTGTGGCTGTGGTGTAGGCCAGTAGTTATAGCTCCAATTTGCCCCCTAGCCTGGGAACCTCCATATCCTAAAAAGACAAAATAAATAAATAAATAATAAACACTTGAACTATATCAGTGAACAAAACAAAGATCCCTGTCCTCTTAGAGCCTATAGTCTAGCAGGGGTGGGAGGGAGGAGACATGCAATAAACATAAAAAATAATATAACCATATAGCATGTAAGAATGTGATAGATACCATTGAACAAAGAAAAAGTTACCCAACATTGTAAGTCAACTATACTTTATTTATTTTTTATTTTTTTGTCTTTTTGCCTTTTCTAGGGCTACACTCGTGACATATGGAGGTTCCCAGGCTAGGGGTCGAATCGGAGCTGTAGCTGCTGACCCACGTCAGAGCCATAGCAACACAGGATCTGAGCCGTGTCTGGGACCTACACCACAGCTCACTGCAATGCTGGATCCTTAGCCCACTGAGCAAGGCCAGGGACCGAACCCGCAACCTCATGGTTCCTAGTCGGATTCGTTAACCACTGCGCCACAAGGGAACTCCTAGTCAACTATACTTTAATGCAACTTTAAAAAATGAAAAATAGGCCCTAGAAAGACAAAAAAAGAAAAATAAAAAGAAAATGTAGAGCAGGGAAGGGAGATGAGGAGTGCTAGGAGAAGTTGTAATTTATTAAAGTATAGTTGATTTACAATATAGTGTTAGTTTCAAGTGTACAGCATAGTGATTCATTGTTTTGGGTTTTTTTTTTTTTTTACAGATTATATTGCATTATGGGTTATTACAAGATATTGGGTCAAGTTCCCTGTGCTATACAGTAAATCCTTGTTAATTGTCTATTTTATACAACAGTTTGTATCTGTTAATTCCATACTCCTAATTTGCCCCTCTCTGCTTTGGTAACCATAAGGTTTTGAGTCTGTTTCCTTTTGTATATAGATTCATTTGTATTATTTTTCAGACGTTACATATAAGTGACATCTTACAGTATTTGTCTTTGTCTGATTTATTTCATTGAGCATAATATTTCCTAGGTCCACCTATGTTGTTGCAAATGGCAATATTTCATTCATTTTTATGGCTGAGTAATATTTCATTGTATATATACCACATCTTCATTCATTCATCTGTTGGGCACCTGGGTTGTTTCCATGCCTTAGCTATTATAACTAATGCTGCAGAGTTCCTATTGTGGCTCAGCTGTAATGAACCCAACTAGTATCCATGAGGATGCAGGTTCTATCCCTGGCCCCACTCAGTGGGTTAAGGATCCAGCATTGCCATGAGCTGTGTTGTTGGTCACAGATGCAGCTTGGATCCCATGTTGCTCTGGGATGTAGGCCAGCAGCTGCAGCTTTAATTGAACCCCTAGCCTGGGAACTCCCATGTGCCACAGGTGCAGCCCTAAATAAATAAATATGTGTGCGTGTGTGTGTGTGTGTGTGTGTGTGTGTGTGTGTATAAACACATATGGTGCTGCTATCAACACTGGAGTGCATATATCTTTTTGAATTAGCGTTTTTGTTTTTTCTGGATATATCCTCGGGAGTGGAATTGCTGGGTTATATGGTAGTTCTATTTTTAGTTTTTTTTAAATGTGATAGTTATAATAGGCCTTACTAAGAAAGTGACAACTAAGCAAAGACTGAAGGGAGTGAAAGAGAGCCATGGAGATATCTGGGGGAAGTGTTCCAGGAAGAATAAAGAGCAATGCAAAGACCCTAAGGCAGGAAGCTAAAGGGACAAGGGAATAGAGCAATAGGATATGAGGACATGGAAGTAAAAAGGAGCCTGATCGTGAAGGGCCTTTGTGTCTGTTATGTACTGCCTGGTAACAAATTGCCCTGAATTTTAGCTTTTTAAAACAATACACAGAAATTCAAGAGTGGCTTGGTGGGGAGGTTCTGCCTCTGAAGTCTTGTCCTGATGCATCCTCCTCCAAAGTAGCTCATGCAGGTGGTTGGAAAATTGGTACTTGTTTTTTTTGGGGGGGGGGTGACAAGAAGGGGAGGACTCAGTCTTTCACCATGTGGGCCTCTCCAAATGCTGTCTGAGTATGCTCATGACATGACAGCTGGCTTCCCCCAAAGCAAGCAATCCATGAGACAGCAAGGCAGAAACCACAAGGCCTTTTATGACTTAGCCTTTATGACATGCCGTCACTTCCACTGTATTGTTGGTTACCCAGATCAGCCCTGGTTTATTGTAGAAGAGAAGCACCCAAGGTCGTGAAAAGCAAGAGGTAAAGGTGGTTGGCTACCACAGCCTTGTAGGCCATTAAAAATCTGTGGCTTTTGAGTAAAATGGGGAACCACTAGAGGAATTTGAGCAGAGAAATGACAATAATCTGACTTACCAGGGTAACTCTGGCTGCTCTGTGAAAAGACTGGAGAGAGGCAAGGACATAATCTGGGAGACCAGTGAGGAGGCTTTTCTATTCCAAGGGAGAGATAGACTAGCGCCATAGTAGTATTGATGAGTATTGGTGATACCTCTGGATGTATTTTGAAAATTGAGGAGTTCCCATCGTGGCTCAGTAGTTAACAAACCAGACTAGTAACCATGAGGTTGCAGGTTCAACCCCTAGCCTGGGAATCTCCATATGCCACAGTTGCAGCCCTAGGAAAGACAAAAGACAAAAGAATAAAAAAGAAAATTGAAATGGCAGAATTCACTGGTAGACTGGATGTGGCATAGGAGACAGGAATTGAAGACGACTCTAAGAATTTAGGAGAAATTTTTAAAAATGAGTTACACATAGATCTTGCCGTAAGCGAACATACAACATAGGAGAGGTAAAGCATACTATATGGTAGAAAGCTGTCCATGTGAATGTACTTAATGCCACTGAACTGTACAATTTATTTTTTTTTTTATGTTTTTAGGGCTGGACCTGCAGCATATGGAAGTTCCCAAGCTAGGGGTCCAATCAGAGCTGTAGCTGCCAGCCTACGCCACAGCCACAGCAACTCCGGATCCTAGCCATGTCTGTGATCTACACCACAGCTCACGGCAATGCCAGATCTTTAGCCCATTGAGTGAGGCCAGGGATTGAACCTGCATCTTCATGGATATTAGTCGGGTTCGTTACCGATGAACCATGACGGGAACTCCAAACTGTACACTTTAAAATGGTTAAAATGCCAGGATTGAACCCATACCTACAATGCTGCAGTTGGATTCTTTTTTTTTTTTTGGTCCTTTTAGGGCCGCACCTGCGGCATATGGAAGTTCCCAGGCTAGGGGTTGAATTGAAGCTATAGCTGCCGGCCTACACCACAGACACAGCAACGCGGGATCTGAGCCTTGTCTGCGACCTACACCACACAGCTCATGGCAATGCCGGATCCTTAACCCACTGAGTGAGGTCAGGGGTCGAACCTGAGTCCTCATTGTATGCTATTCAGGTTCGATTCCACTGAGCCACGAGGGGAACTCCAAACTGTACACTTCAAAATGGTTAAAATGTTAAATTCTACATTGTATACATTTAATCACAATTTTTAAAAGGTGCTAATAAAACCAAAAACAAAAATTCAAGTGCCAATAGAGTTCAGAGAAGGAGGAAGAGATGAGCTTCAGCTAACGGAATCAAAGAAGGCTTTGAGTGGGGGGCAGTCTTTTCACCTAGGCAGAGGGGGCAGTTTGAGCAAATTATTGGAAAGTGAGAAGGCTGGGAATGGGCAGGGGCACAGTGAGTGGTTCCATTTGTTAGAAGATAGGTAGGGTGTCCAAGGGCAGAGGGCACATGAGGCACATTTTCACATTATCTTGGTGGCAGTATTGAACAATTTTTAACTCAGATGGTCTTGTGCTGGCTGTATTATAAGGGATCTGTCTAGGGATGGAGGGGTCAGTTAAGACTAGGTCATAATGGTCAGACCCACCTGTAATCAGATTTAAGTTTGAATCACTGTTCCATCTCTCACACACAATAGCAGCATGACTTTGGGCAAGCCACTGAACATCTTTAAATCTCAGTGTCTCCTGTAAAATGGGGAAAATGCTAGTTAGATATTTCGTAAGATTGCTGCGAGAATTAAATGAAATAAATATCGCTTGCAATTACTTATTGCACTAAGTCAATGTGAGATTCCCAGAGGATTAGAGGGGATAAAAATCTTAGCAAAAGCCTAAAAACCAAGAAGTCTTTCCTCTTCCCTCTCCAAGGTCCCTTTTCATGAGGGTAGCATCATTTGAGGATGCAAGGGATACTTATGATCTTCCCCTCGACATTAGACATTCTCATTCGGAATCTCTCAACTCACTACTATAGCCTGTACGGGAGTCCACGTTGTTGAAACACAATTCACCTGTCAGTCTGATTCATCTGTGGGTTTCCACAACATATTTGAAATAAATCCAGGATATGACCAGAATTTTATGTACACAGAATTGCTTTGTTTCCCTTCCTTCTGCTTTCTTTCTTCCCTATACATTTTCCCTTCATATTCCAATCCTCTTCCCGCTCCCACTGGCTCCCTTTCTTTTTCCTTTCACCTTCCCTCCTTGGACACAGATCATATCCTAATCTCAGTTCCCTTGGTTTTTATTATTATCATTATTTTGCTGTTTTTAGGGCCATACCTGAGGCATATGGAAGTTCCCAGGCTAGGGGTCTAATTGGAGCAGCTGCCAGCCTACACCACAGCCACAGCAACGCCAGACCACAGCCGGGTCTTCGACCTACACCACAGCAATGCTGGTTCCTTAACCTACCGAGTGAGGCCAGGGATCCAACCCGCATTTTCATGGATACTGGTCAGGTTCTTAACTCGCTGAGCCACAATGGGAATTCCTCAGTTCCCTCGTTTATTAGCTGCGTGCTATGGGGCAGTTAGCCCCTCTCTGGGCCTCAATTTTCCCGTTAAAGTGGTGTTACATGAGAGTGCCTACCTTAGAGGGTTGTCAAAATTACAACAAAGAACAGGTCTCATGCCGACCACAGTGATTGGTCTACAGTAAGAACTCAACATGTTCGCTCTCTTTATCTTTTCATTCTTTTAACTCACTTCCCCTACTCCTCCACCCTAGAGCTCATCAGGTAAAAACCGCGGGAAAAAACACCTTGAGGTACAAGAGGAAATGCTTGACCTGGGGGCGGGACTTGAGGTGCCCATTGCGCATGCGCTCGCTCTTTCAGGTTCTAGTATCCAGCTTGTGGGGTGGGGGGAGGGTAATAGGGCCGCGTTCCTCTGGGTCGCCCCCTTCCGGCCGAAAAAAAATGGCAGGCCTTCAGCGGCTTCGTGGACGAGCTCAGGGCTAATCGAGGGAGGCCTGGGCAGGAGGGGTAAATTCGAAAATGGCGGAAGGGGAAGGAGGAGGGGCTTTGCTGGGCGGGGGCAGAGGCCAGGAGACTGCGCGGGCGGGCGCCGGGGGCGGATGGGCAGTGCCGCGTGCTGTGTCTCTTTGAGGCCCTGACGTGAACGCACTTTGGATTCCCCGACTCGGGGTTCCTCCCGGGGATAGGCGGGCTGCTACGTGCGAGCGGGGGAGACTAAGAGACTTCCGTTTCCTTCTAGCCGGGGCCTGGCCTCCGGGAGGAGTTGGCATTTCCAGATTGGGGCTTGGGCCGCCCCTCCTCCAGGACCCTCCCCTCAGCACTGCGCGGTGCGCCCCGGGCGATCCAGGCCGGCTCTCAAGGCGCGGTGGGTACTGCCCGAACGGGCTTCCTCCTCCCTCCCCTTTCCTTCTTTTCCCTCCCCTCCCTCCCTCCCCTCCTTCTTCTCCCCTCCCTCTCCTCCTTCCCCTCCCTCCCCTCGGGCCCCGCGCTGCGGGGAAGGGCGGAAAGGCAGCCCCTGCCCGGCGCGGGTGGCCCGCCCGGGACTCAGTGCCCAGGTTCCCTGGACTGCCGAAGAAAGGCGTGGGTGGCATCGGGCCGCCAGGCTGCCTCCTTAAACCCATGACCTCTAAGGTAAATCGAGTCAAAGAACTTTTTTCTCTTAATGATCCAAGGGACACCCCCCCCCCCAATCTAATGCCTGCGGCAGGTATGGAGCTGGGTGGGGTGTGTCTGGCGAGAGTGTGTGAAACAGAAAGAATAGGAGCCAAGGACCTTCCGGAAGAGGAAATTAGCTAGTAATTCTTTCCAACCTTTGCTACCCTCGTCACCTCCCCAGCATATTCTGTGAGTAAAACAAAATTCGGTCTAACTTTCAGTTTCATTATTTTAACTCCGTAATACACTTAATTCTTTTCGTTTCGGGAGGAGGGGTTATTGCTGAAACTAAACGACAGCCCACTAACCCTTCAGAAAAAGAAAAACGTCAATCAAAGCTTTGTAAAGACCTATCAGATTTTAATAATCTACTACTTTGTTTTAAAATGTAATTACATCACTATTTATGTCACAAATGTACTACTTTTGTAGTTAATGACACACAGATATTTGCTCTAAGATTGGAGGTTGCTATAGTGTTTGTTTCTTGTCTTTTTTAACTTAACATTTGTTATATCCAGTTCAAGAGAACACTGTTACAGACGGCCATCTTAGAATTATAACATTTTAGAGTTGAAAGGGATCTTAGTTCAACCGCGGTATTTTACAAAAGCAGAAACTAAGGCACAAGAAGATTTCATGGCTTGCCTGAGGCTACTCCATTACTTAGATTAGAACCCAGGTTGTCTGGCTCCTGGCTCACTGCTCTTTCTGCTCAGCTGCTCCACATAGCCTCCAAGCAAGAAAATTAAAACGTATTCGGTGCACATTTTGGAAGTATGTACCACTTTGTGCCATACAACTGTGCTGCCTACTTTCAACGTATTTAACATGTTTATGAAGCCAGTGCTTGAGGTATTTTTCCCCGTCGTTCAAGGAATGGCAAAGATTTAGGTTAAAAAAATGTATACATAGACAGGCCTACTTGTATATGCTCAGATAATTTCTTGAATGGTGCACAAAAAAAAAATGTTATCAGTGGTTACTTATGGAGGGTGGAGGGGGTGGGAGGCTTTTTACTTGCACTTCACATGTGACCAAATGTATCGTTTGAATTTTTTACCATAAACAACTATTGATTTTATAACTAAAAACAAGTTTTAAAGTTCACACACACGTGTGTATCAGTATGAACAAGTACCAGTGGTGTGTGTATATATGTTTATATACCTATATGTATTTAGGTATCAGTGGTTTGTACTGTAAAATCCAGATTGGTTCATTTCAGCCCAACTGGCAAAGCAGGCCAGATTATTGGATGCTAACATTTCATCTTTGGTTTTCTTCTATTGATCCTAATGTAAGAAGGTAACAATAATATATGTTATTAGTTTTTATATATTTTTAGGAGATGTGCTAAGCTTTTGATTATTGAATAATGTAGCAAATTATAACATTCAGGGTATCAAATTTGACACAATGAAAAAATTCTGAATGTGGAATCTTTGTGGATAAAACTCAATAAAAAATTTAAGACTGGAAAGGTCCCTGGTAATTAATTGTTCAGCTCTTTTGTTTTTATGAAAGGTTAAGACATAAAGATGAAAAAGGAAGTTGCCCAAGGTTATATATTTGATTATTAACAGAGCTTGGATTAGTGTAGGTCCTAGTCCAGGGCTCCTTGTACTACATCTGCAGTTTTATCACTTTCTAGTGCATTCATCTAGGGGGATGAAGTAATCTGACTAAAGATTAGTCCAGCCCATTTCAGTAGATAAGTATTATTGCAATTAATGTATCAGTTTGTATAATGCTTGAAATATTTTAGTAATGTAAATATTCCCCTTATATTTGGTTGTAAGCCTTCACTTAAGAAATCTTTTATTTAATTAATAAATGCTGGAGTTCCCATCGTGGCTCAGTGGTTAATGAATCCGACTAGGAACCATGAGGTTGATCCCTGACCTTGCTCAGTGGGTTAAGGATCCAGCGTTGCCTTGAGCTGTGGTATAGGCCAGCAGCTACAGCTCCAATTAGACCCCTAGCCTGGGAACCTCCATATGCCTCAGGTGCAGCCCTAAAAGGACAAAAAGACAAAAAAAAAGTTAATAAATGCTTAGAGACCCCAAATATGAAATAATTTATATTTCACTGTTTTGGGTTTTTTTTTTTTTTTTTTTTTTTTTTTTGGTCTGGTAGTTGGTGCTAACAGGGGAAAAAAAATCTATGATTTTTTTTTTAATTTATTGAGCACTTACTATGTATGCCAGGTATTACACTATGTGCTAGAATTCCAAAGATGAGTATGGCAAAATAGATGCCCTTGTTCTTTTGAGGACGGGAGATTATCATGAGCTGTCAGTTCTAAAGCTTTGTCTCTGTGGTCTGATCTGGTAATAGTATTACAGTGTAATCTGTAACACTGTTTAAGGTCATTGTGTGAGCAGATTTGAGGAGATAAAAACAGTAGTGGTAAAATAAGTTGAACTGAACAAAAGCTATTCTTAAGAGGTCATGAGGTTTGGTGGAAAGAGCCCTTGATTGGAAGCCAGGGTTCTTGTGTTGGCTTTGTTTCAGGTAAACTGTGTAATTATGAGCAAATCACTCAACCTCATTGCCTCCATATTTCTTTTTTTCTTTTTCATAACTTTTTAAATATATTCCATTTAATTCAAAACATGAAAAGAGCAATTGGAATATTACATCTTTTTTTTAAGTGGCTGAAGATACTCTTTTATTGAATAGGTAGCATCATAGGTATACAGGTAGATATTAAAGTGTTTAACATTGGTTTTGTTTTCCTAAGTAATTCCCCATTATTTATCATCTTAATATTTTATATTCAGAAAAAGCCTTGGGTCATGTCATGTCAATCCAATCCTTCCTGAAGTTCTTTATTTTTATTTTTTTTTATTACATTTATAGGTGTGCAGCAGTCATCACAACCAAATTTTACAGCATTTCCATCCTAAACCCTCAGTGCACCCCCCCCCCCCCGTCTCATCGGAGTATTACATCTTTGAAATGAAATGTATCTACCATAAGAATTTGAGGTCAAACTTTAAGAGTTACATGTTTTATCTGCTTTGTGTTATACTTAGTAATAGCTTGTCCTTTGTGTGATAAAAGCATATTTATGTCCATTCTGTAGGACTTGACATAGACTTTTATTATTTTTAATTATGGTATAATTGTAGCTCTGCTATTTGATCCATTTTGGGTTTGATTTGGTGTGATTAGTACCCAGTCTCTGTTGTGGATACATGTGATTCAATATCATGATCTGCTTCTGTAATGTATTGTCATGGTGAAGTGAGGTTTACCTGTGTAGACTGGAATTGGTTGAACTTGGGGACAGAGATTGAACTGAGTTAATTAAGGCTGATTTCCTAAACTGGGTAAATCTGGTGCCACTGTGTATTCCCTAGTATAGTTATAAATGTTTATACGTGGTTTGAACATTTATGCTTATTCCTGTAATAATTTTGGTGACCTTAAAACACAGGCTTCTCAGCATATATTTCTATGTATGTCTTCTCAACATACCTTTCTATGGCTCCGTCTAATTTTTCAAGCCTTGAAAGGGCGCAGAGCCTAGCATTTCTACCCTTTCTGCCAGTAATCTTTATAGTAATTTCTTTACACCTATATTGGTCATAACCACTGGATTTTCTTTTTTTGTCATTTACTGGCCACATGATCTTTGATGAGTAACAACCAGTCAGAAAACCACAGTTTCCCCATATTTTAAATTGGGGGTATGATGTGTTCTGTAGGTTGTTAGCTTCCACATATGAAAAAATTGTAAAGCACATATTTTAGTTATTATCAGAGGTAATATAAAAGAGGATGGGCTGTGGATTCACACAAGCTCATGCTTAAAATTTGAACTTATGTTAAAACAAATAGTATTAGAAACTTTTAGCATGTTTTAATAAATTAGAGAAAATACATGTAGGGGAGTTCCCATTGTGGCTTAGTGGAAATGAACCTGACTAGCATCCGTGAGGACACAGGTTCAATCCCTGGCCTTGATCAGTGGGTTAAGGATCCAGTGTTGCCTTTAGCTGTGGTGTAGGTTGTACACACGGCTCAGATCTGACATGGCTGTGGCTATGGCTAGCAGCTACAGCTCCTATTCGACTTCTATCTAGCCTGGGAACCTCCATATGCTGAGGGTTCGACCCTAAAAAGCAAAAAGAAAAAAAAAAGAGAGAGAGAGAAAGAAAGAAAGAAAATACATGTAGCTAAAATGATGGAATGGAGGGAAATGAAAGCTTCTAGATGTTTTGAACACATGAGCATTCATTAAGTGTGTTGTACTCCTTTAATTTGGCTTGTAGCCACTTGTAGCAAAATTCCCTTTTCTTTATGTCATTTTTATTTTTTAATTTAATTTTATTTTTTTGTCTTTTTGCCTGAACAAGATTTGCTTGTGAATGTCTACAGAATACAATGATTTTACTTTTCAGTGTACCGGGGTTCTGAGCTGCCCCCCCATTTTTTTTTTTTTTTTTTTGTCTTTTTGCCTTTTCTAGGGCTGCTCCCACAGCATATGGAGGTTCCCAGGCTAGGGGTCTAATCAGAGCTACAGCAATGCCAGATCCAAGCCTCGTCTGCAACCTACACCACAGCTCATAGCAACGCTGGATCCTTAACCCACTGAGCAAGGTCAGGGATCAAACCCACAACCTCATCGTTCCTAGTCGGATTCGTTAACCACTGCGCGCCACGACGGGAACTCCCTGAGCTGCTCTTTTGTAAAAATTATTTTAGGGAAATTTTTGGCCAAAGATCAGGGGCGATTCCTTTCTTACCAGGCCTCAAATTATTACTTTTGAAGGCAATGAGTGAAAAAGTTTAGAACTCCAGCAATAGACATCACTCAAAAAATTTTTCTAAAAAAAATTTTTTTTTTTTTGGTCTTTTTAGGGCCTCACCTGCAGCATGTGGAACTTCCCACAGTAGGGGTCGAATTGGAGCTGTAGCAGCAACGTGGGATCCAGGCCCTCGTCTGCTACCTACACCACAGCTCATGGCAACACCGGATCCTTAACCCACTGAGGGAGCCCAGGGATTGAACCCACATCCTCATGGATACTAGTCAGTAACTAGTATATTCAGTATCATAGATACTGAGCCACAATGGGACTCCCAAGTCTTTTATTTTCAACTTCAAGTTAACCATAAGTAGCAGTCAGGTATTATTACCTGTGTTTTTCTCTGCCCTCTCTGCTATTGATTTACTGACACCCAGGCTGTGGTCTAAAGGACATTTGTTCATGATCAACTACTGTGGACATGACCTGGTCCTGCTTTTATTTTTTTTACCTTTGGGAGTTGACATATGTCCTTTTTTTTTTAAATAGGCAAAAACTCTCAGGATAGGCAAAAAGATAAGGATTAAGAATATATCTTTTTCTCTCCATGTTATAGGTTATAGAAATTATCTTCTGTGAAGGAAGAGCCAAAACTTTGCAGTAGCAGTCCTCACTATTAGTAGCTTACTGGGCCAGTGTATTCACAGATGAAGAAAGCACTGTCACATGGTAAATAGTCAAATAACAGACACCAGTCTGCTGAGCGGGATCGTATAAGGGATCTTGACTAATCAACAGTCCAACTGCTTTTTTCTTTTTTGTTTGTTTCTGTTTTTTCTTTTTTTCTTTTTAGGGCCGTACCTGAGGCATATGAAAGTTCCTAGGCTAGGGGTCAAATCAGAGCTGCAGCTGCTGGTTTACACCACAGCCACAGCAACACCTGATATGAGTCGCGTCTGTGACCTACACCACAGTTTACCGAAATGCCAGTTCCTTAATCCACTGAGTGAGGCCAGGATCAAACCTGGGTCCTCATGGATACTAGTTGGGTTTGTTACCACTGAGCCACGATGGGAACTCCTAGCCTGATTCTTTATATATCTGTAGTTTCTTTCTTTCTTTTTTTTTTTTTTTTTTTTTTTTTTTTTTTTTTTTTTTTTTTGACTGCCCTGTGGCATGTGGAGATCACTACTAGCCAGGGATCAGATCTGAGCCACAGTCATGACCTACACTGCAATTTTGGCAATGCTGGATACTTCACCACTGTTCCAGGCTGGGGACTGAACCTGTGTCCCAGTGCTCCCAAGATGCTGCCGATCCTATTGTGCCACAATGGGAACTCCTGTATTTTTTTTTTATATAATTGGGATTATATTGAACAATATTGTTTTATAACCAGCATTTTTCCACATAATACAACATCATGGACACATATCTGTGTCCTTTAGTGTTCATCTACAACCTGAGTTTTTAAAAGGTTGCCTAGTATCCGCATTACCAAAATGTAGTCCTTTTTTGTTGGAATTGAGGTTTTTGTTTTTTTTGTAAATAGCACTGTATTGAATATCCTTATAAACATCCCTGATCATTTCCTTAGAGTTAATGTAAGAACTGGAATGGCTGTTTCAGAAGGTAATTGTGTATTTAAGACTTTTAGAACATATTGCCAGATGACTGTCTAAAAAAGGTGAACCAATTTTTAGTTCTACCAACAAGAGTGCCTTTTGTCCCATACTTTCTCCACCATTGAATTGTTATTGTTGATAGTGATGGCAGTCTCTGCCAAACAGGATAAAAATGGCATCTTTTAAGTTGTTTATTTCTTGGAGTTCCTGTTTTGGCTCAGTGATAACCAGTTCAGCTGGTAAGCATGAGGATGGGGGTTTGATCCCTGGCCTTGCTCAGTGGGTTAAGGATCTGGCATTGCTGTGAGCTGTGGTGTAGATTGCAGCTTCAGCTCCAATTCAACCCCTAGCCTGTTGCAGGTGCACCCCTAAAAAATAAAAGGTGGTGTTTTAGACTTTTTTTTTTTTATGGCCACACTCATGGCATAAGAAGTTCCTGGGCTAGAGGTCAATGGGATCTGAGCCAAGACCTACACCATACCTTGTGGCAATGCCAAATCCTTAACCCACTGAGCGAGGCCGCATCCTCATGGATAGTAGTCAGATTCATTACCACTGAGCCACAATGGGAACTCCTGTTTGAGACCTCTTGAGGTTGTTGTTTCAGTAAAGTGGAAGAGGGGTTACTAGTGATATTGAGCTTTTTTAATGATCTTATGTGAATTCTTGTGCCCCAGACCTGTATATCCTTCATGCAAAACATTCTTTTAGGGAACACAGTCCCATAATTTGTTGAAGAAAATATGAAAGAATACCTTACTGTGGGTCCATTCTGAGAGAACTGTACCTGTGGAGTTAATTATTATAAATAATTTGACAAAGATTGGAGGTCCAGGCTCAAATTTATGTATTACTGTGACTTTCTAAATTAAGTTAGAACATGTCATTGATAATGTCTTTGTTGATTCTCAGTATGCCTCAGGTGTTTACAAAAGTAGGCTTCATGATTCAAGCATATATTGTAGGCAGTGGTATTAATAAGTTTATGTTATTGACTGAGCTTATGGGCTGAGTGCTCCTTAATGCCATTCAGTTACTTGAATGGCCTTAGTGCTTAATTCTAGGGAGAGAAGTTTTGATTTGATTGAATGTAATTAACCTCAAAAATGTTTTATTGCCCTTTTAAAGTTAAAATATGCTTCGTGCTTTGAAGAACATAGTATAAATGAACAATTTGACTAAAAGCTGAATTTTTATGTAAATGTATCATAGTATGAAAGCTGTTTTTAAAATTCAGCTTTTTTATCCTATGATACAATTAGGTAGATAAATTTCTTATAGGGAACTAATACTTGAAGATCATTAAAAGAGGGATTGCCCTCCATTGGGTCAGGGAGATTGTTGCTTGTTTGACAAGATCTCTATGCTGGATATGGGGAGGAAAAAAGCAACTGATGAGAAAATCTTTATAATATTTCTACACATAATGAGCAAAGAGAATAATTTTTTTTTTGGTCCATTTCTTGGGCCGCTCCCACGGCATATGGGAGGTTCCCAGGCTAGGGGTCTAATCGGAGCTGTAGCCGCCAGCCTACGCCAGAGCCACAGCAACGCAGGATCCAAGCCGCGTCTGTGACCTACACCACAGCTCATGGCAACGCCAGATCATTAACCCACTGAGCAAGGGCAGAGATCGAACCCGCAACCTCATGGTTCCTAGTCAGATTCGTTAACCACTGTGCCACGACGGGAACTCCCTGAGAATAATATTTTTGAAATGTGATTTTAGTATAGGTTTTTATCACTGAATTGAATTGTTTATGTGGTATGTATGTATTTCCTATTTCAGTCACATTTCCTGGGCACAGTGGCATATTAAAAATTTTTAGTACTCACAGTGATCTCAAGAGTCCAGGGGAGGTTTTGGGTAGGATGTGAGATAGTGACAGCAGTGGCCTAATATAGATGGTTCAACATTCATTCTTTTGTCCAGCAGTGATTAAGCACTACTGTGTGTTGTGCATTGCTTTATGCATCACGAATTCAAATGTGATAAGACAGAGCCCTTGCCATAAAGGACCTTTATTCTAAGAATATACATATATATAAACTTACAAATATACACACATGCAGAAATTATGCATTCTTGTTCTGGTACAACTTGGTCCTCAGCAAATTATTTAGAGGATATAGTGAGGGCACAAAGAGTAGTCATTCTACTAGGGTTTTGAATGAAAGAATCAGCAAAGATGTCATAGAATGAGATTCTAAAAACATACATTTTCTGAGTTTTAAATAGATCCCCTTATTTAATTACATAATGTGTTTGAGTTAGCATGGTAGTACTGCAATGAGCGCTAATGGTTATATCTTCTTGCTTAATTTTTGTCATTTTTTGAACATCATTGTATTAGTTTCTTAGGGCTGCCATAATAAACTACCACAAACTGAGTGACTTAAAATAACAGAAATTTATTTCCTCGTAGTTTTGGTGGCTGGAAGTCGGAAATCAAGGTGTTGGCAGGACCATGCTCTCTCTAAAGGCTCTGCAGAGAACCTGTTCCATGCCTTTCTCTTAGTTTCAGATGTTGCCATTGATCCTTGGTGTTCTTGGCTTGTACATAAATCATCACTCCAGTCTCTGCCTCTATCCTCACATGGCCATCTTCCCTGTGTGCCTGTTCCTTCTCTTTTTTCTATGAGGATTTTAGTAATATTGGGTCCTAGTGATCTCACCTTAACTTGATTATATCTGCAAGGACCATGTATCCAAATAAGGTCACCTTCCTAACCAGTGGTTAGGACTTCAACATATCTTTGAGGGGGCACAGTTCAACCTGTAACAATCATTTAAGTCTTTTTTGCTGTGTCACATCAATATAGTTACTTAAAGAATGCTTTTTCATGATGAGAGGTTAACAAAGCCCTTGGTTACCAAAATGGTGTTAAGTATTTGTAGTTCATTAAAATAAGCTCTAGTAATTGAATGAATTTCTTTCAGAGGTCAGAAGGGTGAAACACAGATCTGTGAGCACAGTAGAAAAAAAGACTAGGAGTTCCCTTCGTGGCTCAGCAGAAACGAATCTGACTAGTATCCATGAGGATGCAGGTTCAATCCCTGGCCTCGCTCAGTGCATTAAGGATCCAGCATTGCCGTGAGCTATGATGTAGGTCACAGAGGTGGCTCGTATCCTGTGTTGCTTCGATGTAGGCTTGTGGCTACAGCTCTGATTTGGGAGTTCCCGTCGTGGCGCAGTGGTTAATGAATCCGACTAGGAACCATGAGGTTGCGGGTTCGGTCCCTGCCCTTGCTCAGTGGGTTAACAATCCGGCGTTGCCGTGAGCTGTGGTGTAGGTTGCAGATGCGGCTCGGATCCCGCGTTGCTGTGGCTCTGGCGTAGGCCGGTGGCTACAGCTCTGATTCAACCCCTAGCCTGGGAACCTCCATATGCCGCGGGAGCGGCCCAAGAAATAGCAACAACAACAACAACAAAAGACAAAAAGACAAAAAAAAAAAAAGGATCCAGAGTTGCTATGGTGTAGGCTGGCGGTTACAGCTCCAATTCAACCCCTAGCCTGGGAATCTCCATATGCCATGGGTGTGGCCCTAAAAAGACAAAAATAAAAAAAAAAAGAGAGAGACGCTGTCCTTCAAAATGGAATCATTTGATCCTTCATTGTTTTAATAGCACAGAGCTGTTATAAAGGCATTCATACTAGCCATACCATAAGATTAATTAATAAATAGCTGTGGGGGGAATTATCCAAAAAACCACAGGGAACTTCATAATCTTAATTTCTTTGTCTATGTATACTCTAGTGTTTGCACACATTGTACAATGATAAACACCAAAGAAGTCAGGCAAAAATGAAAGTTGGCAGCCTTACCCTTGTTCTAAGTGAATGTGTGGAAAATAAATAGCCTAATAAAATAATGAAAACTTTGCCTGTCGATGGTAAGTGCCACAGCTTTATTTTAAAGTGTAGGCAGTGTTCCTAGAATAGTCCCACAGAAGAAAATCCAAAATTTTTGAATAAAAAGGTGCAGAAGTTTGTCCTGTGTGTAAAAATCTTGTAATCTAAGTGCATTTTGGATTCAAAATAATTTGCACCGCTTAAATACAGATCTTCCTCAACTTACAATGCAGTTACAGCCCAATAAAACCATTCTAGGTTAAAAACATCCTAAGTTGAAAATGCATTTAATACACCTAACCTATGAAACACCATAGCTTAACCTCACCTACCTTAAACATGCTCAGAACACTTACATTAGCCTACAGTTAGGCAAAGTCATCTATCACAAACCTATTTTATAATAAAGTATGGAATATCACGTATAATTTATTGAATACTATACTGAAAGTGAAAAATTGATGGTTATATCGGTACAAAAGACTTGTAAGTTTATGGGTTATTGACCCTTGTGATCTTGTGGGCTGAATGGGAACTAGGGCTCACTGTGCTGCCTTGCATCACGAGAGAGTATCAAACTGCACTAGCCCAGGAAAAGATCAAAATTCCAAATAAGGTTTCTACTGAATGTGTATCACTTTCACACCATTATAAAGTGGAAAAATCATAATAAGTCACACCATCGTAAGTTGGGGATCATCTGTACATTTTAAAAGTTCAGAAGTTCCCATCATGGCTCAGTGGTAAGAACCCGACTAGTATCCATGAGGACGCAGGTTTGATCCCTAACATTGCTCAGTGGGTTAGGGATCTGGCGTTGCCGTGAGCTGTGGTGTAGGTCACAGATGTAGCTTGGATCTCACGTTGCTATGGTTGTGGCGTAGACCTGCGGCTTCAGCTCGGATTGGACCCCTAGCCTGGGAATATGCCGCAGAGGTGGCCCTAAAAAGCAAAAAATAAAAATAAAAGTTCAATAGCCCACCAACATATATATATAGATACACCCAAAACAAAAGGAATGCTTTCTAATGAGAATGAGGATAAGAATTGAGTCTCCCGGAGTTCCCGTGGTGACACAGTGGTTAGCAAATCTGACTGGGAACCATGATGTTGCAGGTTCGATTCCTGCCCTTGCTCAGTGGGTTAATGATCCGGCGTTGCCGTGAGCTGTGGTGTAGGTTGCAGACGAGGCTCGGATCCCACGTTGCTGTAGCTCTGGCGTAGGCTGATGGCTACAGCTCCAATTCGACCCCTAGCCTGGGAACCTCCATATGCCGCGGGAGCGGCCCAAGAAATAGCAAACAACAACAACAACAACAAAAGACAAAAAGACAAAAGACAAAAAAAAAAAGAAACAAAAAAACAAATGGCATAGAGGTACAATCTTAACATATGACATTTAAACAGTTTTATCAAGATATAACGCACATGCCATAAAATTTTAAAGTGTACAGTTCAGTGGGTTTTAGTATATTCATAGAGTTATACAACCACCATTACAGTCTAATTTAGAATATTTTCATTACTCCAAAAAGAAACACAGTAACTATTTGCAGTTATTCCCCATTCCCTCTTTCCTCCCAGTTGTAGGCAACCACTGATCTACTTTTTGTTTCTATTTAACATTTTGAACTTACAACATTATTGTTCTCATGCCTATTTCAAATCATTGGCTCCTCACAGGTTGAAAAGCTCTTAAACTAGCCAAATATACAAGTCTTATGACAACCTCACTCAGAAAACATTCAAACGATGTTATGATTGTTCCATCTCTAAGAGTTTTTGATCTGGAACACATGTTTCAAATTCTGTTTGCACCACTTGCTAAACTCATTTAATTAGAAGGAATAAAAGCATTCTGTCCGGACTCAAAACCGAGTTTGTTCTATTTGGATTATCCATTCCAGGCTCTTGATAGTAAACAGCTTTATGAATCTAGTGTGGCACACCATTATCTTCAGTAATAATGTCATCTTCACTGTCTTCATCCTTTGTCTCAGTGTTTGGTTTAATCTTCTATGGATAGCCAAGAAAGCTATTATCAGTAGATTGGCTGAGCTGCCAAAAGTCCTACTGTTCCTAACGCTATTCTCTTGTTTTCTTGTCTTGCTGGTATGATGAAGTTGCAGCTGTTTGCAATCATCCTATCTATTACTTGATCAAAACCTATTTCTGAAGTTTCCTACCATTAACTTCTAAAACTTCATCATTAACAGCCAATAGTCCTGTTCTGTGAGCCAGACCTCCTGGAGCAAGCCAGTCTATAAAGATTCCTGGGACCTTCTCTGAGCCATGCTTTATCTCCCTTAGGATAAAACCATCCCAGCTATAGAGTCCTAGGTAATGTTCAGTGACATGTTTGTAAAGATGAAGTAATCCTCCAGTGTGTTTCTGAGGGAATATTCACACCTGTAATAGAAGACATACACATGAAGTCTTGGTACGTACCAATGACTGGAACTGGCTTTTTTCTGTGGTTGACTGAACATTGGTTAAAACATTTTCCTTCTTCATTAGCCTGTCTGTACCAAAGGCATTGTTAGCTTCTTCCTATTTTCTGTATAAAAATCTTAAGCAGCAAGTTGGTTGTTGAAATAGCTTTGTGATAATTATCATCATTATTTATAGTCTCCCTGGGTGTCTGTATAGCCTAATAAAATGTCAACATTAGGTATCTTCAGTGCCAAACCTGCTCTTTTGCTGCAGGATGCCCTGGTAGCCGCAGTCACACTGAGTGCAGGGGCTGCAGCCCAGGAGCCTGCAACTTACCAAATGTACCTGCAGAGGTAGCTTGGATCTCAATGCTGAGCTCCACAGGGTGGCTGGGGCATCCTGTCTGTCTGGCAGGTAGAGACATAACTCCATCCACTCTCCCTCTGCTTTGGTGGCTGCAGAGCTCTGGTGGAGAAAGGTGAGGAGGCAGCTAACTAGCTCAGCTACCTAAAGCTTTTGACTTCCTCCTCCACAACTAGGCTTCTTACCCAGGCCAGTGGTGCCAACCTGAGAGACTTTAAGTGAAAATATTAAAGACATTTTGAAGAAAAAGATCACCTCTAATCCTGCCACCTTAACGTATTTTACCCATTTATTAAAAATTACCAGAGTTCCCGTTGTGGCTCAGTGGAAACAAACCTGACTAGTATCCATGAGGATGCAGGTTCGATCCCTGTCCCCGCTCAGTGGGTTAAGGATCTGGCATGGCTGAGAGCCATGGTATAGGTAGCAGATGGCAGCTCGGATCTGGTGTTGCTGTGGCTATTTCTTAGGCCGGCAGCTGCAACTCTGATTCATCTCCTAGCATGGGAACTTCCATATGCTGCAGGTGCAGCCCTAAAAACAAAGAAACAAAAGAGTACCTTCTGTGGCACAACGGGAGCAGCAGAGTCTCTGGAGTGCTGGGGCACAAGTTCTGTCCCTGGCCCAGCACTGTGGGTTAAGGATCTGCCGTTGCTGCAGCTCTAGATCTTGTTCCTTGGACTGAGAACTCCATATGCCGTGAAGCAGCCAAAAAAGAAAAAAACAATTACTGAAAAAAATAAATAAAAATTATTTTCCAGGTCTTGTCCATTAGTATACGTGTTTTTTTTCCTTTTTTTCTAAGAGAAATAATAAAGCCATTTTTTATTTTTGAAATAAGTATTTGTTTAACCATGCTTATTTCCTCCAGCATATAACATTCAATATTTTTTTCATGAGTATGTTTTCAGAATCTGAAGGACATCCAACCTTATATCCTTTTTCCCCTTTAAAACAACTTTATTCTATATATTTGACAACTTTAATAATAAAGACCTGAGAGAAATAGAAACTTTTGTATTGTATGCAAATACCAGGTAGGTAGATTTTCTGCATATTTTTCTCTCCCCATCAACTCCCCACATTGCCACATTATTGCTAAATTAGTAATCAGTCTCCCTTTTTTGGTGCAGGCCCATGGCTATCTTTACCCAGTTGTCTAGGTTTGTGTGTGTGTGTGCACGCACACATGCTGTGTATGTGTACAGGTATATGTATATTTTAAACATAATATTTCACCATCTTGAAATCTTCCATACCCCTTGTATAAACATATACTACTGGTTGCTGAGGGTTTTGTTTTTGTTTTTTTTTTTTTTAGAGCCACACCCACAGCACATGGAGGTTCCCAGGCTAGGGGTCTCATCAGAGCTGTTGCCGCTGGCCACAGCCATGCCTGATGTGAGCTGCATCTGCAACCTACACCACAGCTCATGGAAATGCCAGATCCTTAACCCACTGAGCGAGGCCAGGGATCGAACCTGCATCCCCTGAATGTTAGATTCATTTATGCTGAGCCACGATGGGAACTCCCGATTCTTTTCATACCAGTATTAGCTTTCAGAGTGCTGTTTTTCCCAACCACTGTTCCCTCAAGATTCCTGACTGCCTAGCCCTTTTATGTCAAAGCTTTATTGGACATCTTTGTCTCTCTGCCTTCTTAACTTTCTACTTACCCAGTACAAAGCCTGAATGTGATTTCACAAAGAAGCCTTAACTTATCTCAGCATACCTATTGCACTCAGTCTTTTTCACATCTAAACCTTCTCCAATATTCATACCTCATTTTCTTCTGTGTTCACAATTCCTGTGTTCTGAATATACTTATTTTCTAAGTATCATATTCCTTACCTTCATTTCACTTAAATTCTTTTTTTTTGAAAATCTCCCAGAGTTACTGTGGTGGCACACCGGTAACAAACCTGATTAGTGTCCATGAGGACTCGGGTTTGATCCCTGGCCTCACTCAGTGGGTCAGTGATCTGGCATTGCCGTGAGCTGTGGTGTAGGTCATGGACGCAGCTTGGATCCCTCTTTGCTGTGACTGTGGTGTAAGCCAACAGCTACAGCTGTAATTCGACCCCTAGCTGGGAACCTCCATATGCCTCAGGTGCAGCCTTAAAAATCAAAGAAAAAAAAAAAGAAGAAAGAAAAAAGCTCCCAACCCTTTCTTTGGGTTTTTACCTCCAATCCCAGGGTTTCTGTCTTCTGTCAATCAATTTTTCTCCCTTTCACTCTTTTTTTTTTTTTTTTTTTTTTTTTTTTTGTCTTTTTGTCTTTTGTCTTTTGTTGTTGTTGTTGCTATTTCTTGGGCCGCTCCTGCGGCATACGGAGGTTCCCAGGCTAGGGGTCCAATCGGAGCTGTAGCCACTGGCCTACGCCAGAGCGACAGCAACGCAGGATCCGAGCCACATCTGCAACCTATACCACAGCTCATGGCAACGCCGGATCGTTAACCCACTGAGCAAGGGCAGGGACCGAACCCGCAACCTCATGGTTCCTAGTCGGATTCGTTAACCACTGCGCCACGACGGGAACTCCTCCCTTTCACTCTTAACCTCTCTGATAATTCTGTTTTCTCACCCTTCTCCAAAACCTCACATTCTGATAATGTATATGTACTATTCAGTTGAGTACTTCTGAATAAATATCTGCTTTTCAAAAAAGTGAAATGTAAACTATTAGCATGGAAATAACCCCTGGGAAGATGAGGTCTCCACTTGAAAGCTTCAAATAGAGATTCTCCTGCTAGTGTTGAATTACAGAGCTTTATCTGATATTATCTGAAATGGTATGACTACTTGAACCACACCAAATATTCACTATTATGAAATGAGACTACATCGTTGATTTTACACTTTTATCTATTTTGATGGACCTGAGAAACAAAACTTAACACCTTAGGGAAGCTAATTTTCATATGCTTTAGATTATATTGAGAATTGTCACCTGATCCATGCCAGAGTCCGTTCCATTGATGAGAGGAATTCATAACTGACAAGGCAACCTAATCCATTTTATACTTTTTTCTTTCTTTTTTATTACAGTTGAATGATTGTTCTATCAATTTCTGCTGTACCAACCCATTTTATACTGATATTGATTGTTGTAGCTATTCATCCTTGTGTTGGGTTAAAGTCTACTGGCTGTAATTATGTTCATTGACTCTAATTCTGCCCTCAAGCTAAACAATTTGAATCCCTTTTCTACATGACAGCCTTTTAGATCTTTAAAGGTAGTCCTAAAAAGCAAAAAAAAAAAAAAAAAAAAAAAAAAAAGTCCAAACCAAGATTCCATCTTCCTTTAGTTATAAAACAGATTTTTTTTTTTTTTTGGCTTTTTGCCTTTTTCTAGGGCCGCACCCAGGGCACATGGAGGTTCCCAGGCTAGGGGTCTAATTGGAGGTGTAGCCACCTGCCTACGCCAGAGCCATGGGATCTGAGCCACGTCTGCAACCTACAGCACAGCTCACATAAAACAGAATTTTAACATCAGAATATAAGACTTTACACATAACCCTATTTTATCTCATTAGCCTGTAAGGCAGCCTTGGCTTCATTGAATCTTGGTTTTTGTCATCTAGTTTATGCTGATTCAACAAAGATCTTGAAACTAGTGTTGGAATGTTTTCAGACATCTGGGAAACAATAACCAAAAGTCATGGAGAGTGTCATCTAAAAATTGTTGTATGAGCTATAAGTCAGCTCTTGAGGTATATTGAATTAATAACATTATAAATTGACAAGTCCAGGAAAGACTGAAGTCCATGCCAGCCTACAAACCAGAAGCTTTGTGTTGAACTTTAATTCCAAGAGAGATGATATTCCCAGACATATTGTGCCAACATAATGCCAAAAGAGCTGCTAATTCTTCCCAAGAAATAAGTTAATATGCATATGAAGTAGAGATGGAGTCATTATGACTGTTCTTTTATTTTGCATTTGACAAGCAGGTATTGAGCACAGTGTCAGGAACAGTGCGAGATTCTGGAGAACCAGGTTTGCTTGGGGCAACCCTGATTTGCACCTCTTGTCCCAGTGTAATTATTAGTAGCATCATTTTTCACTTTCAAAAGCATCCAGGTTTGGAGGATAAATTATCTGGCCACTCTTCTCATAACCCAGCCAGTTCCTTTTAGTATTTTATCTCGGTTAGATATTATACAGCTGTAATTTGGCAGCTCTGATGAGGCTTTCTTCCATTTGAACAGATTGTTCCTTGACTGTGGGCAGTTGATTGCAAAAATAATAGCAATTAAAGGTCAACATGTACTTAATATTTTTCCTGAGCCACCCCCTAGAGGACACTATTATATACATTTGAGATGATCCATTTCCAACAAAAATGGAATCTTTGTTTATGCCTGAAAGTCATAAATATTTGATACTCTTAAAGAACACATTGGAACCAATATTATGAATAAAACTTATCTTTTGCTCATCAGTAAGGAAATATTGAAAATCATTAACATTCTGAACATCCTTTTTTATTGTAAAAACTGAACTTTTATGCCTTGAATATACAATAATCCATTATAACAATTATGCATTGACTTCAAGAATATGCATATTTTATGCTTCTTTTGTGTTTTTCCTAACTGATGGTTTTAATGGTTAATAATTTTAATAAATTCTGTATCATATAGTTTCCATATTTATGTAAAGTAAGCACTTAAATAATTCTACTTGCTTAAATATTACTTTCCTATGAAAGAGAAAACAAGAAGTCTCTTATGGCACATCGGGTTAGGGATTTGGCATTGTCACTGCGGCAGCTCAGGTCACTGCTGTGGCATGGGTTTGATTCCTGGTTGGGGGAACTTCCACACGGCACAGGTGCAGCCAAAAATAAATAAGTAAAAATAAAAAAAATGATAGTTCTTAATTTATGACCTCAATCATGTGGTAATACAGAATTCTAGTATTTATAATTAGAATGTTTCTTAGAGATTGTATGATTACTTTTATGTCATCAGTGGGTAATTTGTTAGCTCCTAATATCAAAAGTGTATTACCTGTGTTTCACATTTTGGATTTCCTAATGTAATGTTCTCTTTTTAGAAAAGGTGGACAAGTCCTATTTTCAAGAGAAGATGACTTTTAACAGTTTTGAAGGATCTAAATCTTGTGTACCTACAGACATCAATAAGGATGAAGAATTTGTAGAAGAGTTTAATAGACTAAAAACTTTTGCTAATTTTCCAAGTAGTAGTCCTGTTTCAGCATCAACGCTAGCACGAGCTGGTTTTCTATATACTGGTGAAGGAGACACAGTGCGGTGCTTTAGTTGTCACGCGGCAGTAGATAGATGGCAATATGGAGACTCAGCAGTTGGAAGACACAGGAAAGTATCCCCAAATTGCAGATTTATCAATGGCTTTTATTTGGAAAATAGTGCTGTGCAACCTACAAATCCTGGTGTCCAAAATGGTCAGTACAAAGCTGAAAACTATCTGGGAAACAGAAATCATTTTGTTTTAGAAAGGCCATCTGAGACTCATGCAGACTATCTTTTGAGAACTGGACAGGTTGTAGACTTATCAGACACCATATACCCGAGGAACCCTGCCATGTGTAGTGAAGAAGCTAGATTAAAGTCGTTTCAGAACTGGCCAGACTATGCTCACTTAACCCCTAGAGAGTTAGCTAGTGCTGGACTCTACTACACAGGTATTGATGATCAGGTGCAGTGCTTTTGTTGTGGCGGGAAACTGAAAAATTGGGAACCATGTGATCGTGCATGGTCAGAACACAGGCGGCACTTTCCTAATTGCTTTTTTGTTTTGGGCCGGAATGTTAATATTCGAAGTGAATCTGATGTGAGTTCTGATAGGAATTTCCCAAATTCGACAAATCTTCCAAGAAATCCAGCCATGGCAGATTATGAAGCACGGATCATTACATTTGGGACGTGGATATATTCAGTTAACAAGGAGCAGCTTGCAAGAGCTGGATTTTATGCTTTAGGTAAACTTTATTATTAAACTGAGCTAATAAATAACTTGCCAACTATCCCAGGGCTCCTAAAAAATAATAGATGCCATTTGCCCACTAAACTATTAAATATTTAGGTGTAGGCTAGTATAGTTATATATATTAGTATTATTCTTTGAACCCTTATGTTGAATCTGTAATATAAGCACTGAATTATATTGTGCACCTTCTCTTTGTGTTGAATATGTATGTATCACATGCATTTTCTCTACACCTCACAACAACTCTGTAAGAAGAGTTAATAGAGAATTTACTTTGGCTGATGTTAAAATTGGTATCTGCCTTTTGTACATAGACAGTATATTTGAAAGCTGCCCTGCATGATATCTTATTGCTTACCAGGAGCACTTTTCAAATGGACTACTGTAGACATCTCAGTATGGAAAGAAGGGCCGTTAGTGTGAGGGCTTCCAGGAATATTCAGAAAAAGTATATCAATGTATATCTGACCCATTTACTTTGGGTGCCAAAATACAAAATATCAATTATTTCAGTAGTTTATTTACTTAGTATCATATAGCAAATCTTGCAAGTTTGTTTAGTGCCATATTGCTATAACCTTAAAGAAACTTACTTTGTAATTTCATTATACTGAACTTTATTGTTAAAGTTTCAGTTTGAAAAAAAAGTAAGTGTAGGAGTTCCTTTGTGGCACAGCAGATTAAGGATCTTGGCATTGTCACTGCAGTGACCCGGATCACTGCTATGACTTGGATTTGATCCCTGGCCTGGAAATTTCCACATGCCACAGAGCAAGGCCAAAAGAAAAACAAAAATTAAGTGTAGAATTGATGGCCCCAAATGACATGTTAAAACCAATTGTAGTTTTTCACATAAAGATTAGGAAATTTTGTTTTTGTCTTCTGTAAAATACCTCAAATTCAATCAGTGAATTTAATGTGTATTTCCTCCTCAAATGAGCTTATCTGTTACTTAGATGTGAATTCAGATATCTTCTTTTAAGCTCTGAGGTTTTCATGTGATTTAGAAATGCTTAATTTTATAGTATTTAAAGGGGTGTTTTGTGTAAGCTTGTAATTACACAAATACATTTATTTTTTACTTTTATGTTTTCTTAGGTGAAGGTGATAAAGTAAAGTGCTTTCACTGTGGAGGAGGGCTAACAGATTGGAAGCCCAGTGAAGACCCTTGGGAACAGCATGCGAAGTGGTATCCAGGGTAAGGTATTTAAATGTTCATTCAGTGACAGGCAAGTTAGACTGTATGCAGTGAGAAAATTTGAATAACTTTTCACCTCAACTATTTTTGCCTTCACCAGTGGATCAAAATTTGCACCAGGTTTATAAAAATGGGGTCACCTACTTTATATATTTAAAAAAAAATAAAAACCTAAGCTTTCTCTGGTGACCAAAATATTATGTATCATAAATATGACATTCAGATGATTCCTTTTCTTTTTTCTTTTTTTTTTTTTTTTTTGTCTTTTGAGGGCCGCACTTGCAGCATATGGGGGTTCCCAGGCTAGGGGTCCAATCGGAGCTACAGCTGCCAACCTACGCCAGAGCCACAGCAATGCCAGATCAGAGCCTCATCTGAAACCTACACCACAGCTCAGGGCAACACCGGATCCTTAACCCACTGAGCGAGGCCAGGGATTGAACCCACAACCTTATGGTTCCTAGTTGGATTCGCTTCTGCTGCACCACGACAGGAGCTCCAGATGATTCCATTTCTAAACACCAAATTAGGAATGTCTGCTTTTGTTGTTGTAGGAAGTGGGCTCTTTAATGATGGGGACAAGAGAACCCATGTTGCAGAGAACTTATCACACCCCTTTAGCAAATACTGCTGAATCTCACTGATTCTAAGACACATAATTGTTCACAGTTTAAATTTGTAAAATCTGGACACATGTGATGGTGGGTGATAATGTAATTGGCAGTGGTGGTACATCATATAATCATGCTGTTTACAGTTAGTAGCATCTTAAAATGATGACATTCTAAATGTCTCTTTGTCATCTTGCCTCTTTAAAATAAAGTACACACAAAAAAAAACCAAAATAAATAAAATAAAGTACACAGATGCGTACAGTGATATGAATTTTTGGCCTGCAAAAGAGTACAACTTGAAATTTCAAAATGGTAACTTGAAAATAAATCTTAACCTTTAGCAACCTTAAAAGGAAAGACTGAAAGCCTAAAAAATTCCTTTAAAATGTACAATTAGTTAATCTAAATAAAACTCAGTAAGATTAATGATTTAAGGAATTCCCTTGTGGCTCAGTAGGTTAAGGATCCAGCGTCGCTGCTGTGGCTCTGGTTACAGCTGTTGTGCAAGTTTGATCCCTGGCCCAGGAACTTCTGCATGCCCCCCCAAAAAAAGATTAACTATTTAAAGCTTCTTTTAAAATATCAAGGTGCTAATTTAATAACTTGCTTAAAAGTTGAAGGGTCTCAAGTTTATATTTTTTGCTCTACTAACATTAGCATATTAAGATAACAATGGGAACATTATTTTAACCTTAAAATAAAGGTTGGATAGAGAATTGAATAACATTTTATTTTGTGGCTCCTTAGATCAAAAAGCAAGTTAATGGAATTAAGATGATGGAAAGTATATTTTTACTTATACCTTACTAATTTATGAGTTACTAGAGTTTAACTTTATTTTAATTGTTTAGGTGTAAATATCTGTTAGAAGAGAAGGGACAAGAATATATAAACAGTATTCATTTAACACATTCAATTGAGGAGTCTCTGGTAAGTCATATATTATAGATTATGTATTTTCAAATATTACACAACTTGTTTTGCAATGATTTCTTGGAGTAAAATTCACAGTACAGTATTTTAAATTAATAATATGTGGCGAGCTTAAAGGGGAGATCTTGAAGAGTGCTAGTTTTTCTTAATCCAAAGCATATTTTTGAAAAGGGAATTGAACTGATTTAAGTTTTGCTCAGGGCAAAAATGGGCTTGAAGAAGTAAAATACTTAAATCACTCAGCCTTCTGAAATTATACTGTATAATGTGATTTATATTCATAAATAGTTCTTATCTTTTCATAGACAGTCTTTAAAATCTCAAAAATGTATCTAAGTTGATAGTGTGGCCTGGGGTGGCCAAAGCATCAGTACTATGTGCAAAGAGCCCTGGACTAGAATGGGAGACAAGAGTTGCCATTATGGCCCTGCCATGAACTATATTGTCTTGATCAAGTTGTTTAATCTCTCTGAGCCTCACCTTCTTGTCTTGTCTGAAATGAATGGATTGGGTTAGATGATCTTTTAACTTCTAGCTTCATCAGTCTGTGCCTCTTATGACTACTCATATGTTAAATTGGAGTAAAGCCAATTAATAAATTCATTATTAATGTAACTTTTAAAATTGAGGCAATTGCCTTCTACCCAAAGGAATTCTAGGAGTTTCTGTCATGGTGCAGTAGAAACGAATCCATCTAGGAACCATGAGGTTGTGGGTTCGGTCCCTGGCCTCGCTCAGCGGGTTAAGGATTGGGCGTTGCCGTGAGCTGTGGTGTAGGTCGCAGACGCGGCTTGGATCCCGTGTTGCTGTGGCTCTGGCGTAGGCCGGCAGCTACAGCTCCAATTAGACCCCTAGCCTGGGAACCTCCATATGCCGTGGGTGCAGCCCTAAAAAGATTTAAAAAAAAAAGAAGAAGAAGAAGAATTCTAACTTACAATTCATATTTCTATTTTAGGTGAGAAGTGCTGAAAAAACACCATCATTAACTAAAAGAATTGGTAAATATACTTACTAAAATAATTTGCCAATTTACTATAGCTGTTATATATAAGGTGGAAAGATAAACTGATTCTCTCGAGGTATATTTATTTGAGATAAGATTGCTATAAATTAAAGAATTAATGAAGTACCTATAAATTTAAGTTGGATATTTATATATTAGGAACATTCATTCAGAGGTTAAACAGTTTTTTCAAGTTTGAGAGGAACAGCCGTAGGCTGTCCATTGCCATTTCTGTTAAAATCACAACAAGGAGGATTAAATGTATTTTTGTCCCTGGAATTTCTTCAGTTAGCCAGGATTGTGAATCCAGTGTTCTACTAATGACCGGCCCTAACCTACGTGATTCCTTATCCCATGCCATCTTTTTCTCTTCACCAGCTTCTTCACAGAGGAGTACGGTTTGGTTTGTTTACCATTACCTTATAGAGAGGTAGAGGTTTTTTATCACAAAGATAAAACATCATAGACATCTTTAAAAATAAAAAGTATGCAGGGAAAAAAGTATGCAGAAAAAGATATTATGTTAAGCAACAAAGATATTGTTATCCCACCTCTCAGATGAAGAAACAGAAGTTAAGTGACCTGCCCATGATTATATTACAAATCTTTAGGGGAACTAGGACTGTAAATAAGGTCTTCTGAATCCCACATCACACTACAGATCTCATTTTCAACCTGGGCATCGCATTTGAAAAATAATAAATTTAGAGTATTCGTGATGATTCCCTACTCCCTATACTCATAGCATGATCTATTTAGTATTTTAAGGATTACAAGGCAAGAGAATACTACTATATATATTCATAAATATGCTAGAGAAGGAGAGCCACTTTGATATTATTTGATAAGGGTTTTGTAATGTATATAAATTATACAGTTTAAGAAGTCATTTATGGGAGTTCCCATTGTGGCGCAGCAGAAACAAATCTGACTAGGAACCATGAGGTTGTGGGTTCAATCCCTGGCCTTGCTCAGTGGGTTAAGGATCCAGCGTTGCCATGAGCTGTGGTGTAGGTCACAGTCGTGGCTCGGATCCCGAGTTGCTCAGCTATAGCTCCAATTAGACCCCTAGCCTGGGAACCTCCACATGCCACAGGTGCGGCCCTAAGAGAAGCAAAAAAAAAAAAAAGAGAGAGAGAGAGAGAAATCATTTATTCCATCCCGTATTTTTGAAATTATCCAGAAGCAAAGATTCTATAACATTTCTCTTACAATGAGATCCTGCTGTGTAGTATTGAGAACTATGTATAGATACTTACATCGCAACACAACAATGGGAGCGAAAATTAAGTATGCATGTATGTGTAACTTGGTCCCCATGTTGAACAGTGGGAAAAAAAATACAACATTTCTCTTATTCATTTATTTTTTGGCCATACACATGACATATGGAAGTTCCTAGGCCAGGGATCAAACCCATGCCACAGCAGTGACCCAAGCTGTTGCAGTGACAATGACAGATCCTTAACCCACTGCACCACAAGGGAACTCCTAACATTTCCTGATAGTAATCATCCTTTCGCTGCTTACTGTTCTTTTTGTGACTAATGAGACTCTTGCTCTGGTTTAGGATTAGTGGGGGGGGTGCTTTTTAGACCCACATCTGTTGCATGTGGAAGTTCCCAGGCTAGGGGTCCAATCAGAGCTGCAACTCCCAGCCTGCACCCAGCCACAGCAATGCCAGATCTGAGCCACGTCTGCAACCTACACCACAGCTGTGGCAATGCTGGATCCTTAAACTACTGCACTGGGCCAGGAATTGAACCCACACCTCCACAGCAACCCGAGCCACTGCAGTCAGCTTCTAAACCACAGTAGGAACTCCCAGGTTTTTTTTCTTTAATTAAAAACATTTTTTTGGCTGCAACATGCAACAGTATGATGTGGGATCTCATGTTCCAAGACCAGAAATTGAACACAAGCCAAAGCATTGAAAATGCCAAGTCCTAACCAGTAGACCACCAGGGAACTCCCTGTTCATGTTTTTGTGTGGGCCTAAGTTTTTAGCTTTCTTGGGTATATACTTAGGATTGAAATTGATGGGTCATGTGATAACTCTATGTTTAAATTTGATGAACTGCCAGACAGTTTTCCAAGGTGGCTGCACCATTTTATATTACATCAGCTTTGTATGAGGGTTCCAGTTTGTTTTTTCACAACTTTCTTGACACTTGTTGTCTGTCTTCTTACTACAGCCATCCTAGTGAAGGTGGCTCATTGTGGAGAAATATCTCCTTGTGGTTTGATTTGCATTTCCCTGATAGCTAATGATGTTGGGCATTTTTTCATGTGCTTATGGACCATTTGTATGTCTTTGGAGAAATGTCTGTTCATCTCCTCTGCTCATTTTTTAGTTGGGTTAATTGTCTTTTTATTATGGAATTGTAATTGTTCTTTATATATCTTAATGGATTATAAGTCCCTTGTCAGCTATGATTTGCAAATATTTTCTCCCATTCTGTCTTTTCACTTTCTCGTTGGTGTCCTTTGAAGCATATAACTTCTAAATTTTGATGAAATCCAATTGTCTATTTTTTGTTGCTTATGTTTTTGGTGTCATATCTAAGAAATCCTTGCCTAATCCAAGGTCACCTGTGTTTTCTTCTAGGTTTTTTATGGTTTTAGCTCTTATATTCAGGTCTTTTATCCACTTTGAGTTAATTTTTGTATATGGTATGAAGTAGGAGGTTCTTCTAATTCTTTTTCATGTGGATAGCCCATTATACTTGCTTTTGGTTTTTAGCAACCTGAGGTTGAGATAGCTGTGGAATATCCATGTAGGTGGATATTAAAACCTAGAACTCAAAAAAAGGTGGTTAGGAGTTCCCTTGTGGCTCAGTGGGTTAAGAACCCGACTAATATCCATGAGGATGCAGGTTCAGTCCCTGGCCTCGCTCACTGGGTTAAGGATCCGGTGTTGTCATGAGCTGTGGTGTTGGTCGTAGATGTGGCTTGGATCTGGTTTTGCTGTGGCTGTGGTGTAGGCCAGCAGCTGCAGCTCCAATTTGACCCCTAGCCTGGAAACATCCATATGCCACAGGTGTGACCCCACCCAAAAAAAAAAAAAAATGAGGTTGTGTGGGGAGGATGATGTCCATAAGATGGTTAAAAAAAAAAATCGATGAAGGAATGAAAGGGAACCACCAAAGTCTAATTAGGTGGGCAGAGGAGCCAGCAAAGAAACAATCAGGAGTTGCCCTATGGCTCAGTGGGTTAAGGATACAGCATTGTCACTGCTATGGCTCTGGTTACTACAGTAGCACGGGTTCAGTCCCTGGCCTGGGGAACTTCTGCATGCCATGGATGCAGCAAAAATAATAATAGTTAAATTAAAATGTTAGAAATCAATCAATTAATAAAACCAGAAAAGAGTGATGTCCAGCTGACATCTGGCCATCTCCACCCCAAAATCTCAAAAACAGCTCAAATTCAGCATGTCTAAAAACCATTCAGGGGAGGTCCCTGGTAGCCTAGTGGTTAGGACATGGTGCTTTCACTGCTGCAGCCCAGGTTCAATCCCTGCTCTGGGAACTGAGATCCCACATCCAGCTGCTATATGCAGCAGCCAAAAAAATAAGTAAATAAAAAAAAATTTTTATTAAAAAAATCTTAAAAACTAGGAGTTCCCATCGTGGCGCAGTGGTTAACGAATCTGACTATGAACCATGAGGTTGCAGGTTCAATCCCTGGCCTCGCTCAGTGGGTTAACGATCTGGTGTTGCCGTGAGCTGTGGGTAGGTCGCAGACGCGGCTCGGATCCCACTCTGCTGTGGCTCTGGTGTAGGCCGGTGGCTACAGCTCCAGTTCGACCCCTAGCCTGGGAATTCCATATGCTGCGGGAGCGGCCCTAGAAAAGACTAAATAAATAAATAAATAAAATTTAAAAATCTTAAAAACTAAAAGCACTCAGACTGATTTCATTTCTGGTCTTCCTCCTCCCGCCCCCCTATTATAGTTAATAGTACTATAATTCACAAAGTCACCTGGTAGTTTGAGTCATTTTAACTTCTTTTTGTCCCTTAATTCCTCAGAATTTAATGAGTTACTGGGTCTAATGAGTTCCACCTTTGTCTAAAATCTATAGAGTGTTGGAGTTCCCGTTGTAGCGCAGTGGTTAACGAATCCAACTAGGAACCATGAGGTTGCAGTTTCGATCCCTGGCCTTGCTCAGTGGGTTAAGGATCTGGCCTTGCAGACATCGCTCGGATCCCACGTTGCTGTGGCTCTGGCGTAGGCCGGTGGCTACAGCTCCGATTAGACCCCTAGCCTGGGAATCTCCATATGCTACAGGAGCGGCCCTAGAAAAGGAAAAAGACAAAAAGAAATTTTAAAAATGATAAAATCTATAGATTATCTAAAATCCACAGATTCTGCCATAGTCCCTGCCTTTATTCCCCATCCAGACTATTGTACTCTCATAACTGGTTTTATCTGCATTATAACATCTTTTTTTTTTTTTTTTTTTGGTCTTTTTGTCTTTTTAGGGCCGCACTCTTGACCTGTAGAGGTTCACAGGCTAGGGATCCAATTGGAGCTGTAGCCCCCAGCCTACACCACAGCCACAGCAACATGGGATCCAAGCCACGTCTTCAACCTACACCACAGCTCACTGCAACACCAGATCCTTAACCCACTTAGTGAGTCCAGGGATCGAACCTGCATCCTCATGGATGCTAGTCAGGTTCACTAACTGCTGAGCCACAATGGGAACTCCTGCATTATAACATCTTAACAGAATTTTTCTTTATCAAACATAAATCTTAAGAGTTGTCCTGTGGCGAAGTGGGCTAAAGATCCAGTGTTGTCACTGCAATGGCTGGGTCACTGCTGTGGTGAGTTTGATCCCTGGCCTGGGAACTTCCATGTGCCACAGATGTGGCCAAAAAACAAACAAGCAAAAACAATAACAAAAAACCCACAAGTCTTAAGTTAGTTTCCTACCATATAATATTCTTCATAATCAAATCCCTATATATCTCCCTTTCCAGCTTCCACTTTTAAAAACCGTTATTGAGGTATAATATACATAAAATGCTCAAAGTGCACTAATCATAAGTGTTCAACTCAGTGAATTTTAACGTGTGTGTGTGTGTCCATTATCCAGATCAAGATATAGAGCATTTCCACCACCCCAGAAAGTGCCTTCAGGCCTTCTTCCCAATAAATATCCACCCCCAAATTATATTCTACTATTACCATAGATTAGATTTGAACATCTTAAAAATGTAATCATACAGTATATACTCCTTTTTTCCTCTGGTTCATCATTATGATGATGATTTGCTTATCATATCTATGAGATTGATCCATGTTGTCTGGCAGTAGTTCATTCTCTTGCTGTGTAGTATTTGAATATACCATAATTTATCCATTCACCTGATGATAGATATTTGAATTATTTACAGTTTGGGGCTTTATAAATAATGTTGCTATGAATATTCTTGTGTATGTCTTTGGTGGACATATGTTCTCATTTTTAATTCCCAAGAGTGGAATTGATGAGTCAAAGGATAGAATTCTCCTCTTTAGCACATCACAATGTGTATTCCTTCTTTGAGTATTATTAAAGTGAGTTTCTATTTGCTTTCCTGCCTTAGCTAGTCCACCCCCCTCAGCTGCAGAAACTTAGTCTGAGGATAGGAAACTGATACATTCAAGATCACAGACTGGGACATCTCTCTATTTCTCTTGATTTTTTTCAGAATAATTGCTGGTGACTCAGTAAAGACATCCACCCTTTTAAGTACTTTATGTTAGTTGTTAATGGGTACAGCTGATTTGAAAGATGTTCAAATTTTTGATGCTCTTAACCCTTTTCTTATCTGTTTTACCAGAGTTGCAGCTGCCGGCCTATGCCGCAGCAATGCCAGAGCCAAGCCACATCTGTGACCTATACCACAGCTTGTGGCAGCACTGGATCCTTGACCCCACTGAGCAGGGCCAGGGATCGAACCCACATCCTCATGGATATTAGTCGGGTTTGTTTCCATTGAGCCACAACGGGAACTCCCTCATCATAGTCTTTAAAGCACCTAATCTCAATTCATAGTTCTACAAAATACCTACTTGTATTTTTTTTGGCCTCACCCATGGCATGTGGAAGTTCCCAGGCCAAGGACTGAACCCACACCACAGCAGTAATCCCACCCCCCGCAACAAGCCACAGCAGTGACAATGCTGGATCTTTAACCTGCTGAGCACCAGGGAACTCCCTCACTGCATTTCTATTATAAGATTCTGAAAGTGATTCTTCAGTGCCTCACTATTTCAAAATCCTCTTTCCTATGCAGCTTTGGTTTGCTGCTTTGGTTTTGATTTTTTTTGCTTGCTGCTTAAATTTTTCTTTTAACTATACTTTGCTCTTAAGTTGTGTTGATGAAAATAAACTATGATTATTTTCATCACCAATTCTCGTTTCAGATGATACCATATTCCAGAATCCTATGGTACAAGAAGCTATACGAATGGGATTCAGTTTCAAGGACATTAAGAAAATAATGGAGGAAAAGATTGAGACATCTGGAAGCAACTATAAATCACTTGAGGTTCTGGTTGCAGATTTAGTGAGTGCTCAGAAAGACAATGCACAAGATGAATCAAGTCAGACTTCATTACAGAAAGGTATGTATGCCTGGTTTCAAAAAACAAGAAACACCTAACATCACTTCATTATGGGTAGTATCTTATATGACTTTGTGGCCCATTCATTTCTCTCCTCTCATATTCCCATTAGGATAAACATTTTTTTAAAACTTTTTATTATGGAAAATGTCAAACATACTCAAAAGTGGAGAGAACAGGATAATGAACCTTCACATACCCATCAACCAGCTTCAGTAACTATCAACACTTTTCCAATCTTGCTTCATTTCTTTCCCCAACTTTTTTTTGTTGTAGTATTTCAAAGTACATCCCAGACATTCTATGTATCATTTACCTATAAATACTTGAGTAAATATCTAACAGGTAAGGACTTTTTTTAAGATAACCTTGATAATGTGTGTTAGCTTGCTCAGACTGTTCGAACAGTACCGTGGACTAAGTGACTTAAACAACATTTGTTTCTCATAGTTCTGGAGGCTGGGAAATACAAGATCAAGGTGTAGGCAGATTTGGTTCCTGGTAAGGAGGACTCTTCCAGGCTTGCAGAGGGCTGCCTTCTCTATGTCTTCACATGGCCAAGAGAGAGCTCTCTGCTTTCTCATCTTCTTCTTATAAAGACATTGATCCCATCATGGAGTCCCATCCTTGTGACCTCATCTAAACCTAATTTTCTCCCAAAGGCCCCACCTCCAAGTACCATTACATTGGGGATTATGGCTTCAGCACATGAATTTTGGGGAGATAACTAGACATTTAGCCCATAGCATACAATTATCAAATACACTTAACATAATTTCATCTGAAATTCAGTTGGTTTTCTTTTTCTTTTTTCTTTTTAAGGCTGTACCTGCAGCCTGTGAAACTTCCCAGGCTAGGAGTTGAATCAGAGCTGCAGCTGCCAGCCTACACTGTAGGCACAGCCACAGCCATGGCAATACCAGATCTGAGCTGCATATGTGACCTGCACTGCAGCTTGCAGCAACATCAGATCCTTAACCCACTGAGCAAGGCCAGGAATCAAACCCGTGTCCTCATGGTTACTAGTTGAGTTCTTAATCCACTGAGCCACAGTGGGAACTCCCTGAAATTCAGTTGGTTTTAATTTTCCTCATTGTCTTAAAAGGTTTTTACAGGAGTTCCCACTGTGATGCAGCAGGATTGGCAGCATCTCTGGAGTGCTGGGACATAGGTTTGGTCCCTGGCACAGTGGATTAAAGGATCTCGTGTTGCCATAGCTGCAGAGTAGGTTGCAATTGCGACTCAGATCTGACCCCTGGCCCAGGAACTCCATGTGTCACAGGGTGGCCAAAAAAACAAAATAAAGTTTTTACAGTTTATTTTTTTCTGCAGTATATAAGGAAGATCCACTGATCCATTAATTTTAAAAGTGTGAGTTTATGCTCTATTTTAAAGGACAATGAAGGCTAACTTTTATCACTGTGTGTAGATCGTAAGTTTTGTAGTTGAAACTACTTGGATTTAGAGTGTTCTGCAACTTTTCATATGATGTAAATATATAAAGGAGTTATATTGCTAAATAGAGCTTGAATGAGTGGCATTTTAATACTGTGAATCATATATAGAAGGTGTATTAAGTAATGTAGAAGAGAAGTATATAAACTCCTATTAGGAAAAAAAGACATTAAAATATACAAGTTTTTCCTTTAAGGATGGCAGCTGCTGTAGAGCTTGTCAGCAACATTGAAGGTTAAAGAAGAGGTTTCAAACTGAGTACATTTTGGGGTACATTATTATAATCATTCTCTAAGCTTTTGACCATCTCTACCAAAAGATGAGAATTCTGAGTGCTAATGAGCCTAGAAGTTTACTTTTTTTTAACATTAAAGATCCTTTTGATCTTTATTTCAGATGCTTTTGAAACATTATTCAGATAATTAAATGTCATAAAACAATTTAACATTAATGATTTTTATTTTTTATTTATTTGTTTATTTTTTGCTTTTTAGGGCCACAGGTTGCGGCACATGGAAGTTCCCAGGCTAAGGAACTTAGCCTGCTGAGCCACAATGGGAGCCTTCTGGTACCTGAAGGTGTTTGCATCAGAAGTATTTGGGGGAGTTCCCGTCGTGGCTCAGTGGTTAACGAATCTGATTTAGTCCCTAGCCTGGGAACCGCCATATGCCGCCGATGCAGCCCTAAAAAAAAAAAAGACAAAAAATAAAAATAAAAGTGGCTCAAGGAGTTCCTCTGTGGCTCAGTGGTAACGAACTGGACTAGTATCCATGAGGACTCGGATTTGATCCCTGGCCCTGCTCAGTGGGTTAAGGATCTGGCATTGCCGTGAGCTGCTGTGTAGGTCACAGATGGGGCTTGGATCCCGTGTTCCTGTGGCTGTGATGTAGGCTGGCAGCTACAGCTCCGATTTGACCCCTAGCCTGGGAACTTCCATATGCCATAGATGCAGCCCTAAAATAAATAAGTAAAATGGTTTAAAATAATATAGTGAAAATATTAACAAGTAACATCAAAAACGATCTAGATACTGCCTTTAATGCTATGTGCCAGAAATCTCCCAATCTAGAAGAGGGCCTTGTAAAAAGTAGGAGAAAGGTGCTTTAGGAAAGGATGTAGAATCTAAAGGCTAGAGTGAAGGAATTGCCAGAGGTAAATTATTAGTCTGGAAAAAATGCCCAGAGCATCACCATCTCAAGTGTCTGTATTCAAGGCTAAAATAAGGTAGGAAAATTAGAGTCCATGATATTGGTGTTTGGTAGGCAGGACATTTCATCCATTGTGATCTGTAACATGGAATTGCAAGCAATCAGAACCAAAGGAACTTAAAGATCACTCAATAATTTTCATTGCTTCAGTGAGAAAACTGAAGTACAGATGTGCTATTACTCAAGGTCACTCAGACAGTAGGGAGTAAAATTCAGGTTTCCTGACTTCTGGCCCAATGTTCTTTTTTCTTTAATTTAGAAAAAAAATGTGGTTAATACACATAAAATTTACCATCTGAATCATTTGTAGGGGTATGGTTTGGTAGCTTTAACTATATTCACATTGTTATGTAATCAATCTCCAGAACTTTCATCTACAAAACTAAAACTCTGTACCTATTAAACAACTCCCCATTTCCCCCTTCCCCTGGCAACCACCGTTCTACTTTCTGTGTCTTTAAATTTGACTACTCTAAGTATCTGGTCCATTGTCCTTTTTTACTCATTATGGCATCGCATCCCAAAGTAATGCATAAATCACTTAATTGTTTTCCTCTTTTTGATTTGTCTTGGAATTACAAAGCTACTTTTTTTTTTTTATGGCCTCACCTGCAGCATATATATGGCAGTTCCTGGGCCAGGGATTGAATCTGAGCCACAGCTGTGACTGCACTGGATCCTTTAACCCGTGACCCTAGGCTAGGGATCAAACCCATGCCTCCGCAGCAACCCAAGCTGCTGCTGATTCTGCCACAGAGGAAATTCCCACAAAGCTACCATTTAAATAAAAACACTGAGAAGGGGTAATCCCCTGAACCACAGGCCTGGCCAGGAGAGGGGGCTGGTGTAGGAGAGGCCCCCTGAGGGAAAGGAAGCACAAAAGGGACCTGCTGTAGACTCAGGGCAAAGGGAATGCTGTGTGAGGCTGGGACCTATAGCACTACAGGAGGATTGGACATGAAGCCACAAAGTTACTTGGGTTTCCCCTACTCATTTGCTTTTTTTCTGCTACTTCTTCATGATCTCCAAGTCCCTCTGCTTGCGGATGGCAGCAGGAAGCTCGTCATCTCAGTGCTTTCCCTTAACCAAGTCACTGCTTTTCAGTATTCCTCTGGTGGGCTAGCTCAACTCATGCTGGTTACCACAGTCACGGCAACGGCATGAATATACACTTTATTTTGACTGTTTTGGCCAGATGCTCATAATGTCGTCCCTTTACTTCTCTTGTTTCCTGTGCTCTGAATGCCTTTTTCCTGTTTGTGAGCCTCATTCCCCACTCCACCCCCAATTCCCTACATCTTTTCTTGAACTCATCCCTCAAGGCTCAGCTCAAAGGTCACTTCTTTAAGTTTTTCGCAATATCCGTAACAGAGTTCGCAGCTCCCTCTTCTCTACTCTCTGCTGTTAAGGCATTTGTAACTTTGTTTTGGAACTGTTTTCTTTTCTCTCCTACCCATTAGACAAGCTTCTTTAGGGCAAGCACTCTATCTTCTTTTCTCTATGCTCCATGTTTGAGTTGATGGTTTTGCTTATCCCCAGGAGGTCGCTTTTGAAGAAAAAAGAGAATAAATAATCCTTTTCTTCACCCCTCACCAAGAAAGCCTTTCTGAAGTACAAATCTGACCTCTCTTTCCGGGTTAAAACCCTTCACTGGCTTCCGGGGCCCTTGGTGTCAAACTCAAATTTCTTTACATGGGTTGCCAAATTTTTCATCATCAGGCTCCTACTAACCTTCTATAGCATCATCTCATGCTATTTTCCCTTCAAATTCTCTTCCCAGGCCTTACCTTGCACTCGTAGGCTTGGTTCTGTCTCTCCCCTTGGAGCGTGCTTTTGACATTTCCTCTACCCAGAACCCTCTTGTCCCACTGCTTCTGTCTGCCAGGGCCTTCTCCCTCTCCTAGTTTACTCCTGTGCATCCTTTAGGACCCAGTTTAGGTATAATTTTTTTCTGGGAAGCCTTCCCTTTATGTGTGTGTGCACACACTCCCTTACTGTGTTCTTCATAACACATTGTATAATTACCTTTCTCATCACACTGTATTATAATTTCCTATCTACATGTGTTCCTTACTTGGCTATGAATGATTGGGAGCCTAAGGGTCTATATATTTGTTAATTGTTCTATCTCTAATGCCTAGTAAGTACTTGTTGAATAAAGTTAGACCACTGTTTTCCAAACTTGTTTTCAGAATAATTTCCCCCAGGATGTTAGAAGAGATGCCATGAAAAATGAGCTTTGTAGTTAAATAAGGAAATGCGTTATGAATTTCTAAGAGGGGATGTACATTTTATTACACTGCCCTGAACTTGATAGCCGTGGTGCCCAAATACCAGTGTGCTCAACCCCAGAAATTTTAGATTCTGTGAATGGGGCCCAGGAATCTATTGTTCTAAAAAAATGCCCCAAGTGATTCTCATTTGAGGCTTAATTTGGAAACCACTGGTATGCAATGATTACAAAGATTGTTAAAATATGTAATACATTGGGAATAGTTCCTAGTACATATTAACTGCTGCTGTTGTTGATGTTGTTGTAATTATAGTTATGTATGGCTGTGAAACACATTTTTATGGCATATTTGTTAACATTTTACAAAACTTAGTTTGAGAAAGGCTGAATTAAGCAAATACTTTGGTGCCACCTGTAATCAACTTTATTTCCTCTTTCTTCCTCATCCCTCACATCCAGTCAGCCACCAAATCCTGCTTATCCCATTTCAGAAGTGGCCCTAAAGTCTACACATAAGGAGTTCCTGAGCCCAGGGATCAGATCCAAGCCACAGCTGTGACCTATGCCACAGCTGCAGCATTGCTGGATCCTTTAACCCCCTGTGCCAGGCTGGGGATTGCACCTGCGTCCTGGCTCTGCAGAGATGCTGCAGCAGGAATTCATGCTGCCCATTTTTAAATGCCACTCTTCTTTCCCCCCCACCCCCACCCAATCGCCACCAACCTGTGAAGCCTTCCCCACCTAGTCTGGACAGAAGAACTTATTCTCTCATCTTGTCCCAGAGCACTTTGTATGTAACTTTATTATGGCACTTATCATTTTTATGCTTACCTCCATAGCCTTAGCTCATGTCCTTCTCTCCCATTAGCATGCAAGCTAATAAAGAGCAGATGCCATATGTGAGTCATCCTATCTCTCAACACTTGATTAGTGCCTCACACATAGTAGGGGTTCATATTGTTTCAATGAATTTAAACAACTAAGCCTAAAATTTAGCACTTTTTTTTCTCTTTGTACAGAAATTAGTGCTGAAGAACAGCTGAGGCTCCTGCAAGAGGAGAAGCTTTGCAAAATCTGTATGGATAGAAATATTGCTGTGGTTTTTATTCCTTGTGGACATCTGGTCACTTGTAAACAGTGTGCTGAAGCAATTGACAAATGTCCGATGTGCAACACAGTCATTACTTTCAAGCAAAAAATTTTTATGTCTTAGTCTAACTACAGTAGGTGTGTTATGTTCTTATTACCCTGATTGAATGTATGATGTGAACCAACTTTCAGAAATCAGCATTGAATTTCATTAGCATTTGCTACCAAGTAGGAAAAAACATAAACTGCAGTGTTTACAGTTGGCAGTATAAAATTTGAATTTCTGGATTTTTCAGGATTTTAGCTATATTATTGTCCTATTTTTTCACTGTTATTTAATTGAAACCCTAGACTGAGAAGCATCATATTAAAACTGACTGCAGTGTGTATCTGTGGTACACTGACTTAGTTTTCTAAATGTTAGTGAATTAATCAACTGAATTTTTCATTCTTTTCAGATAGGCTTAACAAATGGAGCATTCTGTGAAAACATGGAGATTAATATCCCCAATCACATAATTTGTTTTGTGTGAAAAAGGAATGAACTGTTCCACACTGGTAGAAAGATAGAGATTATTTTTAGATGTTTCTGTTTTAGTAGTCTGTCCATTTTGTTTTAAAATTATAGTCATGTACTTGGGTGAATGATTTTAAAAAATAATTTTGCCATTGTTAAAAGGGTATTTAATGATAGAATACCATTTAGCCTACATGTACTGACATGGAAAGATATCAAAGGTGTATTAAGTGTAAAATCCAAGTGGCAAAACACTATGTATAGAATGAGCCAAATGAAGGTATGTGTGTTTTGTATACATAGAGAAAAGATTTGGAAAGATAGGCACCAAATGTGGTTTCTTTTGAGGGGGGTGTGGGCATGGGTCCCAGAGGGGCTGTACAGGGGCCTTTCACTTTCTACTCTTTTCATTTTGTTCTGTTTGAATTTTGTATAAGTATGTATTACTTTTGTAATCAGAATTTTTAGAAAGTATTTTACTGATTTAAAGGCTTAGGCATGTTCAAACGCCTGCAAAACTACTTACTGCTCAGCTTTAGTTTTTTTAATCCAAGAAGGCAGGGCAGTTAACCTTTTTGGTGCCAATGTGAAATTTAAGTGTTTATATGTTTTTCCTGCTTTGTGGATGAAAAATATTTCTGAGTGGTAGTTTTCTGACAGGTAGACCATGTCTTCTCTTGTTTCAAAATAAATATTCCTGATTTTGTAAAATGAAATATAAAATATGTCTCAGATCTTCCAATTAATTAGTAAGGATTCATCCTTAATCCTTGCTAGTTTAAGCCTGCCTAAGTCACTTTACTAAAAGATCTTTGTTAACCCAGTATTTTAAACATCTGTCAGCTTATGTAGGTAAAAATAGAAGCATGTTTGTACACTGCTTGTAGTTATAGTGACAGCTTTCCATGTTGAGATTCTCATATCATCTTGTATCTTAAAGTTTTATGTGAGTTTTTACCATTAGGATGATTAAGATGTATATAGGAAAAAATGTCAAGTCTTTACCTAAATTTTTTTTTATTTCTTGTCTAGTAATAGTAATAGATACCTCTGAAATAAATGTTCTTTGAGATCCATAAAAACCTCTTGGAAATTATAAAATATTGACAGGAAAAAATAGTTATTTTAATATTGAAGAGAAAATAAAACTTGAGTAAGAATCAATACAGATTTAAAAAATTAAAGTTTAAAAATGCTTCATAGACCAGCCAGGCAAAGACTCTTGCAATGACCTGTTGTCGAGGTGAGTGAGGCATTTTACTGCAGAGAAAAGTTTGAGAATGAATCTGTTAATTATATTTTTGTTGTATTTTCTAAGAGAAAGAGTATCGTTATGTTCTCAATCTCTGTTGATGACTGCTTTGATATTCATTTAAAGTATTGCAAATTTAAATGAGAATTTTTTTAATTAAATAATGACTGCCCTGTTTTTGTTTTACTGTATAAATTCTCAGTTCTTTACCTTTGCACTTTCTTCCACTTAGGTTTAGTTATATATTCGTTAAGTTAAATTTTACATGTATAGCCTAAGCTTTAAATTTAAACTTAAATTACAAGGAGAGAAAAGTGTTCGTTTTAAAAATGTATTTTCCAAGACACGTCAGCACCAAGTTAGGTAGGTAGTTCAAACTAGTTGGCCAAGGACTGAAATTGTTTTAACATAAGGCTTTTCCAGTTCTGGGAGCCTCAGTTCATTAAAACTCTTAAAACTTGTATGTTTAGAGTTAAGCAAGACCTGTTTTTTTCTCCCCTTGAGTTGTGAAATTTAATGCATGAAGCTGATGTGGCTCACAAGTTTATTTTAAGGATTGTTTATAAATGCTGTTGCTTCTGGTTCTTAAATCACTCAGCACTCCAACTTCTAATCAAATTTTTAAAGACTTAACCAATGTTTGTCTGTATTTGCACTATAAAAAGCTCTGGATCCTTCCCATCGAATGTGCAAAGAACGATCACTTGCAAGGTCAAAAATATAGCCAGATCCAAATCTCTGCCTCCCCTTCCCAAAATAGTTCTTAGTATCTACATGTAGACACTCCTTTTCTGTAAAGTTCACCCTAAAATTTCAAAGGCACCACCTATTTTACTACATTTTAATCATGTGAAGAGTCAAATCTTTTTGTAATAAAAACTTATCTTTACTCATAATAATCTGATGTGCTGATCAAAAGCCTTGTCTTGATTTTTGAGAAATAGATTTAGTGTTTATACAGTAAATTCCAATTTATTAACTAATGGCTTTGTATTGCCTTTCCTGCTAGATTTGTGTTTGGTTTGGTTTGGTTTGGTTTTCCCATTGGCTAGGGCCTCTGATGGGGTAGGATGGGTGTAGTGAATGTATATAATGTGATTTGGCCCTGTGTATTGTTATTTTGTTGTTTTTGTTGTTATATTATTTACGTGTTGGAAGTTTTTTCCCCGTTTTCATTTTAGTGGATAAAATAGGTATTTTGAACTCTCTGAATGGAGACTACCACCACAGCATTAGTAGCACGTATTGTACACTTTAGACCCATGTCATTGTTTTATTTCCTGATTACTCACTTGTTGAATATGGGGGAAAGAGGTAGAGCAGTGGAAGAGATAGGGTAGGTTGTGTATCGTTTCCATTAGAGAAATAAGAAAACAGAAGGGAATATTTGAGAGATATGGTTATTTTTAGCCAAATTTAAAGAAACAAAAAAGAGGGCAGCCATTTCTTTATCTTTGAAATGAGAATACGTCCTGTCTTATAAAGAAAGTTATGAGTTCTGGCTCAGCGGTTACAAACCCGACTAGTATCCATGAGGACATGGATTCAATCCTGTCCTCCCTCAGTGGGTTAAGGATCTGGCCTTGCCGTGAGCTGTGGTGTAGGTCGCAGACGTAGCTCAGATCCCATGTTTCTGTGGCTATGGTGTAGGCCAGCAGCTGTAGCTCCAATTCGAACCCTAGCCTGGAAACTTCCATATGCCAGGGGTTCGGCCCTAAAAAGCAAAGGAAAAAACAAAACAAAAACTTCAAGCTACCTCTCCAGGGAGGTCTCAGATGTTAATTTTTTCAACTCTTCTTTCTTCTATACCATAACCTTCACTACATATTAAATGACACTTTATAACTAATACTATAGGACAATCTTAACTACATATAACTTCAAATTGTACAATACTAAATTAATGTTTGGGTGGTAAGATTCTATTTTGAAGTCTAAAGTTTGCAGAAATGTGTATTAATTTTTGGTATTTACTACATTCATACTGTGTATCATTAATGTGACATTTAAAATTACTATATAAGGATATTTTGCCATTCTATCTGTATTTAGCAACAAATTTGCATTTTTGATTTGATCCAACAAAGGCTTTAATGTAATTTTTATTAGATAATTTTGTGTTTTTTCATTACTGCTGTATTTTATCTAACCTGACAGAATGACTAATTCTTATGTCATTGTATTAGTGTTGTGAATAATCATGTGAAATATTTGAAATAGAGTACTATATTTGTGAATATAATTTTATGGCTGTTTTCATTTAGTAGAAACCTTTCCATCAGTATGGAAAACCAAGAAAATTGCTTTCTACTGTATAATCTGGCAGTCATCATAGATTAAAGCTTATTTTTCTGTGAATAAAACTTTATTCAATAAAGCACTATTCTTTAAAATGATATCTTACAAGTCTATATTTGTTGCACTTTCTCAGAAAAAAAAATAGCCCTCTTAAAAATACTAAAGTATAAGAGTTCCCTGATTCAGTGGGCTAAGGATCTGGCATTGTAGTTGCTGTGGGTCTGGTTATAGCTATGGCTGGGGTTTGATCCCTGGCCTGGGAACTTCCACATGCTGCAGGCATGCCCCCCCAAAAAAAGAAAACTTGAAATGTAACCTCCTAAACATATCCTCTGCCATTGGGCCAGGCATTAAGGTACACATCAAGTCATGTCATGTTAAAAAAAAAAAAAAAGACATCCGCTTTCACATTAATTTTTAGAATTCTGTAAGTGCATGGAAAGTTAATTTTCAACATGTGTAAAAATAGGAACACCCCTCCCCATAAAGATTGGCAGAGAAGGATTTTTATGAGTCTGTTGGGATAAAATGTGAGGGAATAAAGGATCTTTAAAGGGAGAGAGAAAGAGTTCCTGTCGTGGCTCAGTGGAAACAAACCTGACTAGGATCCATGAGGATGCAGGTTCAATCCTTGGCCTCACTCAGTGGGTTTAAGGATCCAGAGTTACAGTAAGCTGTGGTATAATGGTCGATGATGTGGCTTGGATCCCTTGTGGCTGTGGTTTTGTGGGCCAGCAGCTACAGCTCCAATTCGACCTCTAGCCTGGGAACCTTCCTATGCCGCAGTGCAGCCTAAAAAGACCAAAAAAAAAAAAAAAAAAAAGTTAAGAAGAAGGCTTTTTTTTTTTTTTTTTTTTTTTTGTCTTTTCTAGGGCCACACCTGTGGTATATGGAGATTCCCAGGCTAGGGGTCTAATGGGAGCTGTAGCCGCTGGCCTACACCACGGCCACAGCAACGCGGGATCAGAGCCACGTCTATGACCTACACCACAGCTCACGGCAATGCCAGATCCTTAACCCACTGAGCAAGGCCAGGGATCGAACCCACAACCTCATGGTTCCGAGTCGGATTCGTTAACCACTGCGCCATGACGGGAACTCCAAGATGTGAATTTTCAAAGCTTTCTCTTACAGAAATTTTCAAACTTACATAAAAGTAGAAAGGAAGGAGTTCATAGCTCACAGCACTCTGGATCCTTAACCCACTGAGTGAGGCCAGGGATCAAACCCACATTCTCATGGATTCATTTCCCCTTCTCCGCAATGGGAACACTGCACCCACAGCAGGAGCTCCATAAATTTTGAATGTTTAACTCACCACTATTACTGCTACATTTTAATGGACATCTAAACAAGAATTAAAATTAACTTTATTCCCCCTTTTCTCCTATTTGAAGATTAAGGCAAATAAATCCCCTTCAAAACGGTATTGTGGACTTCCCATTGTGGCTCAGTGGGTTAAGAACCAGACATAGTGCCTGTGAGGATGCAGGTTCAATCCCTGGCCTTGCTTAGTGGGTTAAGGATCCGGTGTTGCCACAAGCTGTGGTGTAAGTCACAGATGTATCTTAGATCTGGTGTGCTGTGGCTATGGCGCAAGCTGCAGCTGCAGTTCAGATTCAACCTCTAGCCTGGGAACTCCCATATGCTGCAGGTGTAGCCCTAAAAAGCAAAATAAAGTAAAATAAATAAGCAACAAGGATATATTGTATAGCAGAGGGAAATATAGCCATTATTTTGTAATAACTTTAAGTATAATCTATACAAAATATTGAATCACAGTGTTGTACACCTGAAACTAATGTAAATCAACTACACTTCAATTTTAAAAATTAAAAAAAAATAAAATTAGGCTAACTGGAGTTCCTGTTGTGGCTCAGCTAATTAAGAACCAAACACAGTGTCTGTGAGGATGGGGGTTCAAGCCCTGGCCTCACTCAGTGGGCTAAGGATCTGGCATTGCAGCAAGCTTCAGTGTAGGTGGTAGATGCAGCTTGGATTTCAAGTTGCTGAAGCTATGGCGTGGGCTGGTGGCTACAGCTCTGATTCAACCCCTGGCCCAGGAACTTACATATGCCACAGATGCGGCCGTAAGAAGAAATAAACAAAAAAAGTAGGCTAACTGCATGGTGTATATATACTAGTGGTTTTCAAAGTGTGGTCTGGGTACCAGAAGCATCTGCAACACCTGGGAAGTTGTTATAAATGCAAAAATTAACCAAACCTACCGAACAGAAACTGCAGTGTAACCCAGCAATCGTTTTTTTTTTTGGTTTTTTTTGTTTTTTTTTCTCTTTTCTTTTTAGGGCTGCACACATAGGACGGCCTATGGAAGTTCCCAGGCTAGGGGTCAGAATCAGAGCTATAGCTGCTGGCCTGCACCACAGCCACAGCAACTGGGATCCAAGCCGCATCTGGGATCCACAGCTCAGGGCAATGCCGGATCCTTTAACCCACTGAGCAGGGCCAGGGATCAAGCCCACATCCTCATGGATACTAGTTAGGTTCGTTTTCTGCTGAGCCACAAGGGGAACTCCAGGTTTGTTGTTTTTTGTTTTTTTGTTTGTTTGTTTGTTTTTCTTCTTTTTTTTAAGGCTGTACCTGCAGCATATAGAAGTTCCCAGGCTAGGGGTCGAATCAGAATTGCAGCCACCAGCCTATGCTACAGCCAGGGCAACGTTAGATCTGAGCCACATCTGCCACCCACACCGCATCTTGAAGCACCGCCAGATCCTTAACCCACTGAGTGAGATCAGGTTTCGAACCCGAATCTTCTCAGACACTTTATCAGGTTCTTTAACCCTCTGAGCCATAATGGGAACTCCAACAATCACTGTTTTAACAAATCTTCCAAGTGGTTCTGATAGAGGCTCAAGCTTAAAAACCACTAGAATATGGTATGAGGTAAAATCCAGAAGTAACTAAATGGCTGAAAGCTGTAAATTAAATTGATACAGCTCTCTGCAAATGACTGTCATCCTCGACTCTTTTCTCTCCTTATAACTCTGCTGATCCCGTCCTGTATTTTCTCCTGCTATCAAAATGCAACATCCTGAAAGTTCCTTCTGATTCCACTTTTCAACGAAATTTTCTTTCTCCTTGAATTTGATAATGAAATTCATTCTTCACCCTTACACTGCAAAGTTCAGAGTAGCCTTACATTGTTCATTGCCATTAAACTATCCTCCAATCAAGCAGTGAGAGGGTTAAGTATTTGAAGCCTCACTCATAAGTACTAGTGTGACTGTAATCAGTTGAAATTGTTCAGAACAGACCTGCACTAATAGAAAGAGCCAAAGCTTCAGTGATATGTGAGCAGTTAATCTACAAATGATAGAAATTGAGTTGGAAGTGCCTTCAATTCATAATAACTAGCAGTTCTGAATTCTTTTTTAGGTCCGAAGTTTTTAAAATAACTGTGGCACAGGAGAATCAAAGAAAATTCCTGTAGTTGTCTTAGGTCTCTAAAGGCCTTCAGAGATACATGAACACACACTGAGGTCAATATTGGTCTCTAACTGTAACCAAAATAAAAATCTTAAGGTAGGTAAAGGCTAGATGAAAGTCAGAGTTAGTTTTCTTTTCTTTTCAGGAAAACCACGAATTTGCTTATAACAAATACTTCCATAATCTAGCCATTTGGCTTTGTGTAGATTTGGTCTGCTCAGAGATTTTTTTCCTAATCTTACTCTGTTTAATTTGATATTTCCAAGACCCTGTATGTACCGTAACCAATGACTACAGCATAAGAAATCTTTTGCATGGACCTATGCTTGTTAACTTTGAATATGAATAAATATTGGAAGAATACTGGTTCAAAACAAATAAGGAATAAGAACCCAGGAGAAACTAAACTTTATTCCCCCATTTTCCCAGAATTTAAATTTTTTAAAAAAGACTAGGTTATAATTAATTGAGGTAATAGTATTTAAGCAATGATATCGCAAATTCTTATTCTTGTCTCAAAGAACTTTATGTTCCACAAATATTTTTACATACAAAATTATAAATGTCCAAGAGTTCCCCTTGTGGCTCAGCAGTAACAAACCTGACAAGAATCCAAGAGGGCTTGGGTTCGATCCCTAGCCTCACTCAGTGGGCTAAGGATCCGGCATTGCCATGAGCTGTGGTGTAGGTCGCAGGTGCTGTGGCTGTGGCTGTGCCACTGGCTGGAAGCTGCACCCCAATTCGACCCCTAGCTTGGGAACTTCCATATGCGGCAGGTGTGGCCCTAAAAAGACAAAAAAAAAAAAAATTTATAAATGTCCATTTGCAGCAAAAACTTTTACATTGAGAGGTTTTTTTTTTAAGTCTGTACATTGTGTTTCTTTCATTTTATTCCATTATTCCATTACGAGGTACTAGGGATTTCTTTTTAATTCCATTAGCTTAAATAAGGGGCTTTGCATTTTTGGCTAAAGCACAAAAAATGTATTTTCTCATTAAATGCTGGAATTTAGTTTGGCAGTGATTAGTCTCTCCTTCTGCCAGATTACTAACAATTGGATTGAGGAAAAAAGAACACATAAGTATGTTCATGAACACTTAGTGATGTTTCAGAGGAACTTAAATTAAAAACAAAGACTCCAAATATCCCCCACAAAATTAATCTGAAGTGGAAAAAAACTTGCTAAAAATCATTTTATTTTTCATTAAATAAACATTGTGCAGGGATTTCTTAGAAGATTCTTTCTTTCTTTCTTTCCTTCTTTTCTTCTTTCTTTCTTTCTTTCTTTCCTTCCTTCCTTCTTTCCTTCCTTCCTTCCTTTCTTTCTTTCTTTCTTTCTTTCTTTCTTTCTTTCTTTCTTTCTTTCTTTCTTTCTTTCTTTCCTTCTTTCTTTCTTTCTTTCTTTCCTTCTTTCTTTCTTTCTTTCTCTCCCTCTCTCTCTCTCTCTTTTCTTTTTAGGGCCATACCCGTGGCCTATGGAGGTTCCCAGGCTAAGGGTCTAATTGAAGCTGCAGCTGCTGGCCTACGCCACAGCAACATGGGATCCCAGCCATGTCTGTGACCTACACCACAGCTCACGGCAATGCTGGATCCTTAACCCACTGAGTGAGGCCAGGGATCAAACCCGAATCCTCTTGGATACTAGTTGGATTTGTTACTGCTGAACTCCTAGAAGATATTTAACAAAGGCCTGTGTTAATCATTAAGAGTATGACCTAACTCACCTGGAAAAACTTGTTTTTCTTTCAACTGGATTTTTGTTTGTTTGTCTGTTATTTAACTACTAAAATGGATGTATTCTACTGTACTTATATCTTTCTTGGTTTTCTAAGTATTTCAGATACATTGTATTGTTTTGTGAGATATAAGAATTAAGTAAAAAGACCTATGCTAAGTATGAGTTATAAATCAATATTTGGTCAGTTATATGTAATGAAATGGAACAAAAATATTAATACACGGGGTTAAGAATTCCTATTCTATCTACTTCAGAGGACTGTTGCAAGGATCATATGAGTAAATGTACATAAAAGAACCTCAAAAAGTATAAACCATATAAGCTAAGGAATGATTCCTCTAATTACAGTTTGCTGGACTAATTATGGGTTAGTTTCACACAAAATGAAGCAGTTGTGGACCAGAATCTGATTAATCAAGGATATATTCTATTTTATTTTTATTTTTGTCTTTTGTCTTTTTAGGGCTGCACCTGTAGCCTATGGAGGTTCCCAGGCTAGGGGGTCAAATCGGAGCCACATCTGCCAGCCTATACCACAGCCACAGCAACACCACATTCTCAACCCACTGAGCAAGGCCAGGGATCGAACCCAAGTCCCCATGGATACCAGTCGGGTTCACTAACCTCTGAGCCATGATAGGAACTCCTTAATCAAGGATATATAGCAGTGAAACTCATTTATACAGTTTCTTGGCCATTTCCATGGCTCTCAAAATCCTTTACATACATTATCTCTTTGCCTTCCACTCTCTACATGGTCACTCCTGTGTTTAAATCAGAAGTATATGGGTAATGGCACAGAGATAATTGGAGAAATTGTTGCTGTGTGCATTTGTGGAAATTGTGTTCATAAACCCTGCCATTCGAGTGGCCCTTAAATAGATTTGCTTGGGCAGTCAGGTCAGTTCTGTTTTATAACATATGAAAATAAGAATATATAAAACAGATAAATTCAGACTGGCAAAATAATTAGTCTTGTATCTTGCACCATACCATTGTGTCTCTCACTCATTATATTCATAGCATCTCTGTAATTTACAGCTGAAGAACCCCAGACATAGAGGTTATGTGACTCACCTAAATCATATGGTGAATCACCAGTCGAGCTGTTGTTATAGGCAGTGAAAATGTTTCTAGTTAATTTTTGGCATGAATTAGCTAAATTGGCTGGCTCACTGTCTGAACCTTGAGTATATATATCCAAATCAGGCTCTTTTTTGTATGGCAAGAACTGGATGGCCATATGATACTAAACCACAAAGCTAATAGATATAATAAAGAGTATATGTGGTCCTTAGAATATCTACTAACTAGAATTGGAAAATTAATTTCAAAAAACAAATTGATAACTATGTTTCTGATCTTAAGAACTTGGAAATGCGTTCCCACTGGGACACAGCCAGTTAAAGATCTGGCGTTGTCTCTGCAGCGGCAAAGGTTCCATTCCTGGCCTGGCACAGTAGGCTAAGGATCTGGCATTGTCACAGCTGTGGGGTAGGTCGCAGCTATACCTCAGATTCGATCCCTGGCCCAGGAACTTCCATATGCTGCACACGAGGCCACCTAAAACAAAAAACTTGGACATGAAAAAGAACTTTTCACTACATTGCCAAGGCAGCCTTGGAAGTCAGGAACCATGTCTCCCTAATCATTATGTTCCCAATGACTAGCATGCTATCTAGTCCATTAATAAGCACTGAATTAATTTTTTCAATACATAAATGTAGGAATGAAGGAATGAATGAACAAATTAATAAATGGAGTGGGAAAGCCTCCTCATCTAAAAGTTGTGCATTGACAAAATACAGTACAATTTGGAATCAGTACTGACTTTTCAAATTTTATTTTTTTTAATACACCAACATTAAACACCTACTATGTGCCAGGCTCTGTGCTAGATGCTAGGGAGTCCACCCTAACAGAACACTGAAGGGCAATAGGAACTGTAGCTCATTCAAACTGTTTGGGGAGGGGCTTGGGGGCAATATTCTGGGGGAGGGGACCCTTGAAATAGTCGAGGAAGTGGTAGAAAGGATTTCTGCCTAGGAGAGAAGCACATGCAGAGTTCAGAATCAAGAAAGTCTAACATGTCTTAAGACTGAAAATTGAGGTTTTGAACAAGAGGTCTAAAGACATTTACGGGGCATCCTCAAGGCCATTTTACATGCACTAAGTCTCCTTGAGGACACATTTGGGATAAATTTGGTTTCTCATACCATCTTAGAGAAATTTAAAATGGTATGATGGAGCGTTCCCGTCATGGCCCAGTGGTTAACGAACCCGACTGGTATCCATGAGGATGTGGGTTTGATCCCTGGCCTCACTCAGTGAGTCAAGGATCCAGCGTTGCCGTGAGCTGTGGTGTAGGTCGCAGACGAAGCTCAGATCCAGCATTGCTGTGGCTGTGGTGTAGGCCAGCAGCTGCAGCTCTGATTCAACCCCTAGCCTAAGACCTACATATGCCAAGGGTGGTGGCCCTAAAAAAACAAACAAAACAAAGCAAAACAAAAAAGATGGTATGATGGGTTCTGAATTTCTGAGCAGGAAACTAGTAAGTTATTTTCTAAAGCAGGTTTTGTGAGGTACGTTGGCGGCGTAAAGGAAAGGATATTCATTCACCAGGCAACCATCATCTTTTCTAAGCCTTTACTGGAGCCGGATGGTATGTACAAGTCTCACATAGGTTTCTTTGTATTTGAAATATCTATTCAAATTAAGCCACCTGGTTTAACACGTTTAATGAAACCTCGTTTACTTCATTGTTGACCTCCACCAATGTCTCTTAATCCTATTAAATTATACCACCGGTGTGTATTAAGTGCTTGCAATGTACACAGAAATTCTGGGTGGTAGTGATAGAAAAAAATAAGACCCAGGCTGGGTCCTCCTGGAGTTTAGTCTTGGTAGCAGAAAGAGATTTACATTTGTCATTCACAAGATCGTCCCCCATTCCAAACATAATGCAGAGATCATTGGTGGTGTTTAACGCAGAACAAATCAAGAGAACAAAAGAGTATAAATATAGTGTTATACAGTGCTAGATTATGTCGTATATATAGACTAACATTATTACAGGAACAAAGAAGGTCAAATGAAGGTGTGGCCCAATAATTGGAGCAGGTTTCGTCAGAGTGGTGCAACCGAAGCTACATACACGATCTGAGATTGTTCAAGGCTGTTCCAGATACGCAAACTTTATGATCATGTGTGATATATTTGTTGTTGTTTTGTTTCCTATGCAAGGTTAATGGAGGACAAAAGGACCCACTTGGGCCGTTACGCTATAGGCTTCTGTGTGTGTTCTGGCATGTGTCTTGAATAATATTTTAATATATTTCCATACACATTCCATTAAATAATGACTCTTTGAACAGCATTCCATTTTAAAAGGAATTCAATCTCCCTTGCTTCCAAACAAAAAATAGGAAGCCAAAATTCCCTCAAAGCCCTGCTCAAGCATTCCCTCTTCATTTGGAAATGGTCAATTAATTCAAATGACAAATCAGGAACAGGTGATTCATGGTGTGATCAAATCAAAGGAGCCTGGTACCCCTTCTGTCTCGTTTGTTCACCTGTGTGTAGGAAATCATGGTGTCACAGAGGCGTTATGAAAAATAATTAAAGTTGAGAATGTGCTTTGAGAGCCACGAATGAGCCATGCTTTCAAAGCGCAAAATTACACACTGCAGTGAGTCTCTCAGACCGGCTTCCTATACTCATTCTTTCATGGGTATTAAAAATGACCCAGCTCAGGTAGGTTTTCCTTGTTCTCAAGTTGCTACTACATTATTTAGCCACTGATACCGGTCGCCTTTAAATTAGAATGCAACCCACAGTAGTAGTAAGGACCACTAATCCTTTGGCTTTAGGATTCTTAAAGTCTTTTCTTTGGGGGAGTTTACTTCTCCAGATGACTCTCTACCTTCGTCCTCAATTTTTCCACTTCAGTTGGTTCACTTATCTCCTCTCTGATACTAATCCCAAAAGATTGTAGATCAGCTCAGTGGCTTCACCGAAACTAAACAGGAGGTCCCTGTTTGCTTGGCTTAATACTTGATAATTTCTTCTTTGCTGTTCTTATTCCTCTTCTTTCCCTCCTCCCCTCTTCCCCATTTAATTGGCCTGGTGGAAACACCCAGCAGGTGAAATTCTTTAGATGACTCCACAGCAGGAGAAGAAAAGAGATGCTGAAGTCCAAATGTTGAATAGTTAAAGGGGGAGGAAAGGGGCTGGGATTGGCCAAGCAGAAAACAAGCGGGAGAGATATGTGCAAGATGTTGTGACAACATCCAAGTCTATCTGGGTAGTAAGGGGAAACCTAGGACAACAAAGACAACTGAGAACACATGAGAAAAGAATCACTGACCTCTGACCCCAGCAGCCTTCCCACAAACTTCTTTTGCCATTTTGCCATTTGAGAGAAGAAGCAAGAGAATGTGGTACCGCTCCCCATTACAGGAAAAACAACATCAAGCTTACACATCCTAATGACCTTGGATTCACAGTGACATCGTTATGTTCAAAGGAAAGCATACTTTTTCTGAACGTTTGGTTCCAAGATGAAATATGAAATGGAATATGAAACTATGAGTATAAATCAAACTTTTTCCTTAAGCTCCTTTTGAATTCTGTCATTTATCAATACGTGTGACAATTTCGACATATGAATCTCAAGCAAAACCTTTCTTTCATAACTCCCAACCCCTAAGTTCTGTCTGCACTACTGGGTGGTGGTGGTGGGGCCAAGTTTCTTTAACAGAAACTACTACTGGAGTTCCCGTTGTGGCGCAGTGGTTAACGAATCCAACTAGGAACCATGAGGTTGCGGGTTCGGTCCCTGCCCTTGCTCAGTGGGTTAACGATCCGCGTTGCCGTGAGCTGTGGTGTAGGTCGCAGACACGGCTCGGATCCCGCGTTGCTGTGGCTCTAGCGTAGGCCAGTGGCTACAGCTCCATTGGACCCCTAGCCTGGGAACCTCCATATGCCGCTGGAGCGGCCCAAGAAATAGCAAAAAGACAAAAAAAAAAAAAAAAAAAAAAAAAAAAAAAAAAAAAAAAAAAAAAAACCTACTACTTGAAGCAGTGCCCATGTTGAAGGGCTACAGTTACCATCACTAAACTAGAACTTCACCAGAATAAAATATTCAAAGAGTGGGTCAATTTTGCCCCTTTACTTTGCTGGTAAGAAATATTTTCCTTCAAATGGAGTAAAAAACACAAAGAGGGATTTTACCATTCTTGAAATACTATAACACTGCATATGTTTCTCACTCTAAGTGCAGAAAACTTTTGAAAAGTACCTATTAATATAGCATTTTGGAAATGACAAAATTTAAGAAATGGAGGACAGATTAGTGGTTACCACTAATCTGACTGCCCAGCCAGTAGTTTTCTAAAAAAATAAGTGACATGTAAGAAACAATATGAAAAGGTCACTAAACTAAAATTCAAAAGAGATTTTATTAGTAGCTCTGACATTGTATGTTCTGAAAAGATACTAAATACAGACATTTCTTTTTTTATATAATGAGGAGGGGAGGGCAGAATAAAGGGCAACTCCAGGAATCCTTGTGGTGTCGGAACTGTTCTGTATCTTGATGTGGTGGTAGATACATGAGTCTACTTGGGTAATAAAAGCACATATAAATTAATACAAGCACATGCATGCAGGCACACACACATACACAAATTAGTATAAGTAAAACTGGGGAAATCAGAATAAGACCAATAGATTGTATCAATGTCAATATTCTGGTTTTGATATAAGACTACAGTTTTACAAGATGTTACCTTTGAGGGCACCTCGGCAAAGTGTACGAGGGATCTCTCTGTATTATTTCTTACAACTGTAGGCAAATCTACAATTATCTCAATAACAGTTTCAGTTTTAGGGAGTTCCCATTGTGGCACAGTGGAAACGAATCCGACTAGTATCCATGAGGATGTGGGTTCGATCCCTGACCTCACTCAGTGGGTTAAGGATCCTGCATTGTCATGAGCTGTTGTGTAGATCACAGACACAGCTCAGATCTGGCATTGCTGTGGCTGTGGCATAGGCCAGCAGCTGTAGCTCTGATTAGACCCCTAGCCTGGGAACCTCCATATGCCATGTGTGTGACCCTAAAAAGCAAAAAAAAAAAAAAAAAATTCAATTTTAAAATAGTGGACCACAGAGTTCCCATGTGGCTCAGTGAGTTAGGAATCTGGCATTGTCACTGCTGTGGCTCTGGTTACTGCTGTGGTGTATGTTTGATCCCTGGCCAGGGAATGCATACCACGGGCATAGCTAAATAAATAAGTAAATGATACTTTAAAAATGATAAAACTTTTTCTAGGCCCCTCTCAAACAGAATAGGCAAGGAGACAAACTACCCATGGCTGAGACAAAGAAATCTGGATGGTGAAAACTGAGTGACCCAGAACTAGGGTTTGATAAATCAGAAAAGAAAAAAATGCTTTCAATTACAACTTATTCCATGTAAAGGATTTAGGTTACAAATTAAGAGGAAAAATGCTGAATTGTACAATATTTGTTTATTTCTTTTTAAAGTTAGCCTAAGATATAAACTTTAGAAAACAAGTAACTATGGCCAATAAGGATCTACTGTATGGCACAGGGAATTGTATTCAATATCTTGTAATAGCCTATAATGGAAAAGAATCTGAAAGATATGTATATACATAAATAACAGAATCACTCTGCTGTTCACCTGAAACATTGTAAATCAACTGTATTTCATCAAAAAAGCAAACAGATAACTATACTTCCTAATGCCTATTTAATTATGTTATTACAAAATGGTATTTTTATGAATAAGGGTGAGGAATTCATGCTGATGTTTGGGCATAAATTCGTCTTAACCCAAGTGTCATCACTGACATGACTGCTTGAGATTTGTTTGGAGAAATGAATAAATCTTATGAAGGTTAAATCTTCACAGTAAGAGTATCAAGTATCAGCACATGTTGTAGATACAGTCTTTTTTTTTTTTTTTTTTGGGAAACGAAGAAAAATATTAAGACTAGGTTTTGAATATGTATTTGAACCAAAAAGGTAGGGGGCAGTAGACAAGACCAAAGTGAGAAGAAAAAGACTCTAGTTGTAGCCATTGATATTCTCTGTTAGATAATTATTATCCTGGGGGAATAAAAGAGGAAAAACCAGCCCAGCCCATCCGTTTAAGTATTAAAAGCTTCTCCAATTAAATTATTCTGTGTAAGTCAATAATGAGGTAATTCAGATAGAATCAAACTAATAAACACCTTGATACGGAACTGAAAAGAATTTCGGGTCAAAGTCAAATCTCTGCCTAGTAGTCTATTGGTATAATATGTAAGACTAGGCGTGGCTGAACAATAATGAATAATGCATGTGCTGAAAGTCCAACTACTGTACAGATATTCCTGGCAAATAACAGCATTCTTTCAAGCAACATCCTGAAGGCTCAACAGGATGATATTTTCCATCCCCACAAAGACTTGAAGGATATCATCCAAGCAAAAAGGAAAATAATTTCCTGGAGGCTGAGTTAGGGATCTCAGCGCCAGTGTGGAATAGGAGAGAGCTCATAACTTAGCAGACAGAAGATCAAGATTATCACGTTGGGGGAAACATGGGAGAAAGGAAAGGGCTGCTGTCCTAGAGGTTTTCAAAGACAAATGGGCAAAATGGAACTGTCAGGTACACCATAAAAGAATTAAAGGGCTAAACAGTGATTCCTAATGAGCCAGAAGAAAAATTGGGTGGATGGAATTGAAAAAATATTCTTGAAAGCAAAAGGTGGGGGAAGCAATGAAGAGCTCCAGATGCAGAGGCTGCAGATATTACCAGAGAACTGATTCCAAGACGTCCAAATGGCTGAGAAATTATACATGAATAAAAAAGTGTATAAAACTTAGAACTGGTCCTGTGTTATAAGAAGACAGTGAAAGGAAAATAATTAGTAAGAACTTTAAAAATGAGGATTTCATAAAAGTATTGTGTAGGAACTGAAAAGGGAGTCTGGACATATGTAATTTGGCTTTTTTGGAGTAAAGTTTGCTTTGACATTTAAGTATTCCTAGTGGTTTCAAACCAAATCTGGTGGCATGCTGCCAATCACAGTTTTATGGTCACTTAAAAACCTAGAGTCTATTATTTCAGAAAAAAATAAAGGATCTCGATGGCAATTCTTTCTGTAAATACAGTATTGTCTCAGATAATAATAATATGTGAAAACCTCTCCTTCCTTTCTGAGGCTAAGCATGTGGCACTGTACCTTTCTACTGCCTGTCAATTTCAGCCAATAGACTATAGACTTCTAGAAGGTAAGAACTGTGGCTTACTTTTTCTGTATCCCAAGTGCCCGGCATATGCTAGGAAATCAATAAATGTTTGCTTCTTTTATAAGTGAAGAGCAAAGCAAATTTAGCAAAAATGAAAGGCAATGTTAACCTACCCACTAGGCAGTCAGCTAAATTCTGAAAGTGCTTCTTAATAATCTCTACATGATGACACAGAAGAAACTAAATAACAACCTGACAATTTCTTGGAGGAGGTTTGGGAGAAAACAATTCAACAAAGGAAAGGAACAATACAAGAGAAGCCCAATTCCTGTGTGACATTCAAAGATATGATAACATTAAACTGCAACTGGTAACAACACTTTTCCCTTCCAGACTTACCCTTTCATCAGCTATTCCCTGCTGAGCACCTTCTGTTTTTCCTTTAACCACACAATACCACTTGCCCTTCCTGAGATAGGCTGTGCACTTTGACTCTTCTGCTCCTTTGCTCATTGGACTCACTCTGCCTGAAAAGCTCTTGCTTCCATTATCTTCCTGGAGATTTCCTATTCACCTTTCCATTGTCGGTTTGTCTCACTTACTTATTGTTGTATAACAACTCCCCCTAAACTGAGTGGCTTAAAACAACTTGATTTATTATTCCCAAGATTTTGTGGTTTGGCTGGGCAGTTCTATTGGTCTCTCTTAGGCTCACTCAAGTGACTGCAGTCAGTTGGTGGGTCATCTGGGGCTTGGGCTCAGCTGGGCTGCTCTCATACCTGGTCCTCTCTCTCCATGTGTCCTTTCATCCTCCACATAGCCTCTTTTCAGAAGAAGAGTCTGGACTTTTTTCCATGGCAACTGGGTTCCAAGAGCAAAAGCAGAAACCGCTAATTCTCTGAAGGCCAGAATAGTAATTCTGCTGCATTCTATTGGGCAAAGCAAGTTACGTGGTCAGCCTAGATTCAAGAGGGATAGGAAATAGATTTTACCTTTTGAGAGGAGGAGCCATAGCATCACATTGTGAAGGGACATGAGCGCAGGGATGTACAATTCATTGGAAGCCATTTTTAACGATCATACAGCTGAAATGCTCTCTCTTCATTCATCATTTGTGAAATACATACATATATATATAATACACACACACACACACATTCACACACACATAGAGAGATCACATTATCTCATTAACATTATCTCATTACTTGTGTCTATGCCTGTTTGAAGGAGGCCGGAGTTTAGGAAAATAGTCTGAAAGGACCACTTTCCGTAATCTGCCTGGGGGGAGCTATACTGGTGAGATACAGTTGAAAATATAGTTTTGGGCCAGACATGGGGGACCTTGAATGCCATACTAAGGAGTTTAGATTTTCTTTTGCAAGAATTTAGAACTGGAGTTCCCATCGTGGTGCATCAGAAACGAATCCAACTAGGAACCATGAGGTTTTGAGTTCAATCCCTGGCCTTGCTCAGTGCATTAAGGATTGGGCGTTGCCGTGACCTGTGGTGTAGATTGCAGATGTGGCTCAGATCCAGTGTTGCTGTGGCTGTGGCGTAGACTGGCAGCTGCAGCTCCAATTAGACCCCTAACCTGGGAACCTCCATATGCAGCAGGTGTGGCCCTAAAAAGATAAAAGAGAAAAAAAAAAAGGAATTTAGAACTGAAATCAAGGAGTTCCCACTGTAGTGCAGCCGGTTAAGGATACAGCATTGTCTCTGTGGCGGTGCGGGTTTGATCACCAGCCCAGTACAGTGGGTTAAAATGATCCACTGTTGCTGCAGCTATGGTATAGGTCACAATTGCGGCTCAGATTTGATCCCTAGCCCAGGAAGAGTACAGCTGAAAAAGAGAGAGGAAAAAAAAAAAGGACTGAAGTCAAGAAAATTTCTCCCCAAACTGTTTGTTCTAAATTTCCTATCTGAGAGTTCCCTTCATGGCGCAGTAGAAACGAATCCAACTAGGAACCATGAGGTTTCGGTTCAATCCATGGCCTTGCTCAGTGGGTTCAGGATCCGGCGTTGCCGTGAGCTGTGATGTAGGTTGCAGACACAGCTTGGATCTGGCATTGCTGTGGCTCTGGTGTAGGCTGGCAGCTGTAGCTCCGATTCCACCCCTAGCCTGGGAACCTCTATATGTCATGGGTGCGGCCCTAAAAAAACACAAAAAGACAAAAAAAAAAATTCCTATCTGGGTGAATGGAGAAATAAATAAAGATCCATATCTTCTACCCACCTTAGCCAAATGACCTCTAACTGTTACTTCTTACTATTCCTAAATATCTCTTGACTGTCGCATCCTCCCATTTATACTGCCAGAGCTTTAGTCCGGAGGCTCCCTCATCACTTCTCTGACCTATTGTCACAGCTTATTAACAAATCTCCTAATCCCCTTGTCCCTTCTCTATGATTCCACCAAACTCATAGGCTCACATTAGCCCCTTCATTATAAGCCTTCATGGATTTCTATCACTCCTAAGATAGAGTTCAAAGTCTTTAGCGCTGATTACAAGACCCCTCCGTGATTTGGTCCCTGTCTAATCTCTCTCTGCTGTCCCCCTGCCCTTGCCCTATTTCAGCAACACCAATTTTTTTTTTTTTTTCAGCTGCGCCCACAGCATACAGAAGTTCCCTGGCCAGGGATCAAACCTGAGCTACATCAGTGACAACGCTGGATCCTTAACCATTAGGGCACCAGGGAACTCCTATACCAAACTTCTTGTAGCTCCTATATTCATGCCATACCCCCTTATGTCTTTGTGCCTTTGCCCATGCTAGACTGTGTCAAAATCCATTGTCTCCTACTCTGCTTGGGTAACCCCTAGATTTTGTTTTGTTTTGTTTTGTCTTTTTGCCATTTCTTGGGCTGCTCCTGCAGCATATGGAGGTTCCCAGGCTAGGGGTCGAATTGGAGCTGTAGCCACTGGCCTATGCCAGAGCCACAGCAATGCGGGATCCAAGCCGTGTCTGCAACCTACACCAGAGCTCACGGCAACGCCAGATCATTAACCCACTGAGCAAGGGCAGGGACCGAACCCGCAACCTCATGGTTCCTAGTTGGATTCGTTAACCACTGTGCCACGACGGGAACTCCAACCTCTAGTTTTGTTTCAAGACAAAATCTTTAAGACTACTTCCCATGACCCCCCTCAATCTGGGTTAGATGCCCCTTTGCTGCGTTGCGACAGCACCTAGTGCTTAAGGTGCTCAGAATAGTAATATTTATTGATTACTCACGTGAATAACTCAATTCTCATACCAATTGCATGAAGTAGATTCTTATGTGACAGGTAGTAAATGACAGAGCCAGGATTTGAATCCAGGTGGCCCAAGAGCCTACCGTTGAAACCATTATACTACTTTCTCACTCAGGCACAGCACTTATAACTCTGTATTGTAATTGCCAGTCTACCTGCAGGCCTCCCCTGCCTATTGTGAGTTTTCCTTTTATTTTATTTTCTCCTTTTTTTTTTTCCTTTCTTTATAGGGCTGCACGTGAGGCATATGGAAGTTCCCAGGCTAGGAGTCAAATCAGAGCTTCAGCTGCCGGGCTACACCACAGCCACAGCAACACAGGATCTGAGCTGCATCTGTTACCTACACTGCAGCTCATGGCAAGTCTGGACCCTTAACCCACTGAGCGAGGCCAAGGATCAAACCCACATCCTAATGGATACTAGTCAGGTTCTTAACCGGTGGAGCCACAATGGGAACTCCAATGAGTTTCTTGAGAATAGAAATTATGTCACTTTTATTTTTTTATCCTCAGAAATTAACATAGTGACTGTCACATAATAGGCACTCTATAACTTTGTGTTGAATGGATGGAAGGACAAATGAATGAATGAATGACTCCTGAAATTTTTGAGTGATTCCTCTTGCTCTGTCGTTTTAGCCATTTTTTAAAGATAAAAAATGCTTATTGAACTAGAAACATACTTCGATAAAGACCCAAATTATATTAAGGAAAAGAACAGAGGACTGCTCACAGGTGATAAATTTTCTGTTTACTGATGTTCTGTCAGCAGTTTAAAAAATGCAAGCAAAATCATTTTAAGAGAAAATATACAACAGTGGAATAAAGAAGGCACTAGATAACAGTAAGAGTTTAATTCTTCCTTCAACTCCTCTCTATTAAGGTAAGACATGAAATGAAACCCACTATTAAGGAAAACTAGAGAGGGACACCAAGACTGCCCAAGAAAGATATAAGCTTTACCAGAATGAAGATATTAATAATACATAGAAATATAATACAATAATACACTGAAAGTTCTCTTGGTTATAGTGGAGAGCATGTACATTTTGCATCCTAATAGATTTTGAATCCTGCACTGGTACTCTCTGTGAAAGTCACTTAAATTCTCTGAACCTCCATTTTCTCATCTGTGATATGGGGATGATAATATCTACCTTAGAGGGACATTATGAGGTTTTATAGATAAGGTACCATATCTAGTCCAGTGCTTCACATGGTTGGTGGTCAATAAATGGTAGTTTTATTTATTATTTACTCGTTTTTTTGGGGGGGGGGGGCTTTCAAGGGCTGAACCCACGGCATATGGAAGTTCTCAGGCTAGGGGTTGAATCGGAGCTTCAGCTGCCAGCCTACAGCGCAGCTTACACTTGATCCACTGAGCTAGGCCAGGGATCGAACCTGCATCTTCATGGATACTAGTCGGATTCGTTTCCACTGTGCCACAATGGGAATTCCTACTTGGCCTTTTATAAAATAAAATGCCTCGAATACACACATGTTGTTGCAAAGTGAGTTAGGGATAAAGAAAATATGTCATGAAAGCCTACAGTATCCTGTGGAAAAAGCACTGGACTTTAAGTCAACCAGACTGGGGGGGCTGAATCCTGGCTCGACTATTTCAGGACTTTTGGTGCCCTGCAGCAAATTCTCTTAACCTCTATAAGCCTCAGTTTCCGTATTTGTAAAATAGGGACAATAGTGCCTACTTACAGAATGAAGGGTTTTTTTCAAGCCACACCCACCACGTGTGGAAGTTCCCAGGCCAGGATCAAACCTTGCCGCTGTGCCGCAAGAGAACTCCCAGAATGGGGAGTTTTAGCAGAATGTTTGTGGTGTAATGGTGAGCATAGCTGCCTTCCAGAGTGAGGGTTTTTTTTTTTTTTCCACTTATAGTCAAGCCTAAGAACCAATAAAAAAATGAGTGTTTCAAGGGAGTTCCCATTGTGGCTCAGCAGAAACGAACCCTACTAGTATCCATGAAGATTTGGGTTCAATCCCTGGCCTCACTCAGTGGGTAAACTGTCAGGCATTGCTGTGAGCTGCGATGTGGGTCGTGGACATGGCTTGGACCTGACGTTGCTGTGGCTGTGGTGTAGGCTGGCAGCTACAGCTCCAATTTGACCCCTAGCCTGAGAACTTGCATATGCCACACCTGCAGCCCTAAAAAAGGCAAAAAAGAAAAAAAAGAATCTTTATCAAAAAGCAACAATTCATAAGATTACATACCAAAAAGACTAGCTTAAAACTTTACAATTAGTTTTCATTAGACTAGCTGTCTCTCATCAAAAGAATTACATATATTGCACTTCTAGGTAAAGAAACACGCCCATATATGCACAAAGATGTTTATTACAGAACTGTTGTTAATAGTGACAAATAGGAGTTCCTGTCATGGCTCAGTGGTTAACGAATCTGACTAGGAACCATGAGGTTGCAGGTTCGATCCCTGCCCTTGCTCAGTGGGTTAAGGATCCAGCGTTGCCGTGAGCTGTGATGTAGGTTGTGGGAGCAGCCCTAGAAAAGGCAAAAAGACAAAAAAAAATAGTGACAAATAAGAAACAACCTTAATGTCTATTAGTAAATGAATAATTAAAATGTAGCTAATTCATTCAGTGGAACAGTAATGTATTATTTTAGTGGTTAAAATCATGAACTAGTGTATGTATCAAGAGGAATAATTCTCAGACACATGTGAATGAAAATGAAAAAAGCCACAAAATGTTATGTATGATATGATACCATTTATGTGAAATACTCCAATACAATACTATGTATTTTTTAATATCTGTTTAGGTAAAAGCATTTAAAAGGTATTTCTGGAAGAATGTGCATTAAACTCAAAAATGGTTATCTATGGGCAGAAGGGAGGGGAGCAAGTTGGGGAGTGTGATAATTTTATGTGTCAACTTGATTAGGCCATGGGGTTTGCAGCTATTTGGTCTGACATTATTCTGGGTGTGTCTCTGAGGATGTTTTGAGGTGAGATGAACATTTGAATCAGTAGACGGAGTCAAGCAGATTGCCCTCCCTAATGTAGGTGTCTTCATCCAATCAGTTGAGGTCCTGAATAGAATAAAAACGCTGACGCTCCCTCCTGCCTGAATGTGTGAGCTGCTCAAAGTGAAGCATCAGCTCTTCTTGGGTTTCCAAGCCTGTTTATTCCTGAATTGGAACTTATCTTTGGCTGCCCTGAGCCTCCAGCTTTCTATCAGTAGATCTTGGGATTGCTCAGCCTCCATAATTGTGTTGAGCTAACTCCTTATAATCTCTCTCTCTTTCTTTCTCTCTCTTCACATACACACAAACACATATAGATATAGATATGGATTATACAGGCTCTGTTTCTCTGGAGAACACTGACTAATACAAAGTTTTTATTTTTATCTTTTTACTGTTCTCATTTTTTAAAAGGAGAATAGATTCAGGTATTATATTTATTTTAACATTATCTTCAAAGAACCAAAGTCTGTCAAGCTTATATTATTATTCCCAGTTAATAGATAATGAAACTGAAAGGTTAAATGATGGGCACAGTCCTTCCCCTTAGCCACACCCCCAACACAGTTGCACTTGCAAAGACAAATGCAACATTATAAAATAGCAGTATTTGGAGCTCCTTGTTAGAACATAGAAATTAAAGGTTTTATCATTTCTTGCTTTTTCCTTCTCACCTTTTCTCAGATCTTCTGCACCAAAGAGGTGAGTTCACACACATAGAGGAAGAGAGAAGAAGCAACAAATGTCTCATAAACATGGTAATTAACCCCATGTTACTTTCAGAGTTTGAGGATGTGCCAAAAGCTGTCTGACCCCCAGAGTGTGGAGTGAATAAGGTTTTGGAAATCATTGACAATCAGTGCTTCAGAAACATAATTCATGGGCACAGTAGCCAGACAAGAACTTTTGCAGTAGAAAATTCCTCTCATTCCCAGGTTAAAGGACAGGGATAATTCTTCGGGACAGGAAAAATGTGCCTTGAAATATGTAAGAGGAAGGCAGAAAAAAATTAAAAGGGGGAAAAATTACATGAATATTTATAAAATATCTGCTCTTAACTCTCTTGACTGTGTTTCCAGGGGAAGATATATTGACATGAAATCTGTGGGGTCTTCTGCTTTACTAAAAAGGGGGAAAATAGGAATAAATATGTTTCTGTTGTTAACAAAAATAGAAACCCCCTTTCCATCAAATTAAGAAAAAGCTACTGCATCTTAGATCTTGGGAGTTCTCATGTAACTACTTGAGTGTCTATAAACAAGGGAAATAGAATAGTCTCTCTTCCCGGCTGCCTTGCTCCAAATCAATGGCTTGACCTTTAAATTAAAAATGTGGGATTAGTTGTTGCACAAATCAAATGTCCTATTATTCAGATAGAATTATGCATCTTTTCAAACCTGATCTTTTATCAAGATACTTCTGAAAGCTGTTTTCAGAATTCTTCCTTCCCCCTAATTAAGTACAACTTTCTTTAAACAATGTAATTTAAATATATAAACAAAAATACTGCATTCCAAAACGGTTCTGTGGACTTCTGGTTTGAATTTGGACTGTATATGTTGTGCTTATATGAATGTATGCTAATAGTATTTTTTTTAATTAAAAAAATTTTTTGGCCACACCCACAGCATATGGAAGTTCCCAGGCTAGGGATTGAATCCCAGTCACAGCTGCAGTCTACACCACAGCTGAGGCAATGCTGGCTACTTAAACCCACTGTGCCAGTGTGGGGATCAAACCTGTGCCTCCGCAGGGACCCTAGGCACCAGAGTTGAAGTCAGATTCTTAACCCACTGTGCCACAGTGGGAACTCCACTAATAATATTTTATTGCGAAGTTTTCATTACTTTTATCTGTAGAGACTAATTTTTTTATATTGTATCATTGAGCTTTTATTAAATATCCAAGTTCATTTCAACTGAAGTGAAAGTTTCCGAATTTCACATTATCTTGATTTTGCATTATTTGTATACATATTTAAAATTACAATCAGAATTGCTTACTACATTGGAGATCCAGGACACATCTACTGGCTTTATAATATACTTTCATTTTCATTTCTTCTTCTTTTTTTTTTTTTTTTTTTGGCGGTGCCTGCAACATATGGAAGTTCCTGGGCAGGGATCAAACCTGTGCCACAGCAGTGACCAAAATCACTGCAGTGACAACACTAGATCCTTAATCTGCTGCATCACAAGAGAACTCTTTCAGAGTTTCCTTCGTGGAGCAGTGGTTAACGAACCTGACTAGGAACCATGAGGTTGCGGGTTCAGTCCCTGGCCTTGCTCAGTGGGTTAAGGATCTGGCGTTGCTGTGAGCTGTGGCGTTAAGGATCCCGCGTTGCTGTGGCTCTGGCGTAGGCCGGTGGCTACAGCTCCGATTCGACCCCTATCCTGGGAACCTCCATGTGCTGGGGGAGCGGCCCTAAAAAAGACAAAAAACAAACAAACAAAAAAAAAACAAGAGAACTCTTTCATTTCTTCTTTTAAAAACTTCTGTTTTGGGGAGTTTCTGTTGTGACTCAGCTGTAACGAACCCGACTAAGAACCATGAGGTAGGTTAAATTCCTGGCCTTGCTCAGTGGGTTAAGGATCCGGCGTTGCCATGAGCTGTGGTGTAGGGTGCAGACGTGGCTCGGATCCCGCGTTGCTGTGGCTGTGGCTGTGGCTGTGGCGTAGGCCGGCGGACAGCTCCGATTGGACCCCTATCCTGGGAACCTCCATATGCCACGGGTGTGGCCGTAAAATAAAAGACAAAACAAAACTTCTGTTTTGAAAATTATGAAATGTTTTACAAATACAGAAAGATATAGAGAGTAATAAGCTTCATTGTACTCACCACCTAGCATTGACAAATCTTAAAATTTTCCCATATTTACTGAAGATCTCTTTTTTAAAGAAATCAGACTTTACAGATTTACCACATATGTGTCTGTCCATAAAAAGTATAGAATATCATTTTGAATATTTTAAGCTTTATTAAATGGTATCATACAATCAGTAGTAAAGATAGAACAGTGCACTGAATAAGAGCACAAACATTGGAGCCAGAGGTAGTCTAGAATATCTGCTGTACATGTTACCAGCCGTGTGACCTTGGACAAATTACTGAATTTCTCTGTGCCTCATCTTTCTCATGGAAAAATGGAAATTCATAATAATACCTACAATATAAGGTTATTTTAAAGATTAAATAAGTTGATACATACAAAGTACTTAGAACATAATAAACTAAGCATGATGTGTTAGCTATTATTTTGCACCTTCCTTTTCTTAACATAATATTTTTTTTTTTGTCTTTTTGCTGTTTCTTTGGCCGCTCCCGCAGCGTATGGAGGTTCCCGGGCTAGGGGTCTAATCGGAGCTGTAGCTGCCAGCCTCCACCAGAGCCACAGCAACGCGGGATCCAAGCCAAGCCTGTGACCTACACCACAGCTCACAGCAACGCCAGATCCTTAACCCACTGAGCAAGGGCAGGAATCGAACCCTCAACCTCATGGTTCCTAGTCAGATTCATTAACCACTGCGCCACGATGGGAACTCCAACATAATATTTTTGAGATTTATCCATGTTGATAGACGTGGCATTAGTTCATTTTCACCACTGCATAGTATTCCATCATATGAATATACTGCAATATATCTTTTTTTTTTTTTCGGCCACTCCCAAGGCATATGGAAGTTCCTGGGTCAGGGATCGAATCCAAGTCAGAGCTGCAACTTACACCACAGTTGCAGCAACGCCGGATCCTTAACCCACTGTGCCAGACCAGGGATCAAGCCTGCCCCTCCACAGCAACAAGCTGATCTTTAACCCATTGAGACACTGCTGCAACTTCTATCTACTCTTCTGTGATGGAAATTTAAATTATTTCCATTATAAAAAGTACAGCAATGGACATCCTTGTACATGTCATCTTGTGCACATATATGAATTTCTCTAGATTTCTTCATCTTAATTAACTATTTCTAGAAAGATACATTTTTAGGAAATATGGCCTTGATTTCATTTTTACAGGCAAAGGAACTATGCATTTTATTCATTCCAGTGTCTTCAAAATCAATAGTCCTTGTAACTTTCTAAACCTTTGCAGCTATCCTTTGAGCACTCAAATCACAATTTGGGGAGTTCCCTTATGGCTCAGAAGATTGAGGATCCTGCGTTGTCACTGCTATGTCTCTAGTTACAGCAGTGGCAAAGGTTTGATACCTGGCCTAGGAATGAATAATGATATCACGACAGCAAATACTGGTCTCATTTATTATTATTATTATTATTATTATTTTGCTTTTCAGGGCCGCATCTAGGGCATATGGAAATTCCCAGGCTAGGGGTCCAATCAGAGCTGCAGCTGCCAGCCAACACCACAGCTACAGCAATGCTGGATCCTTAACACATTGAGAGAGACCAGGTATTGAACCTGTGTACTCATGGATACTAGTCGTTTTCCTCTGAGTCTTAAAGGGAACCCCTACCTTTTATTTTTAACATAGTGCTATCTGCAAACTGAAGGATAGAACCTGACTTCCAAACAAACAGCATACTATTTTTATACCATGTATAAAATCATCTGGAGAGTTCCCTGGTGTCACAGCAGGTTAAGGATCTGGCCTTTTCACCGCTGCAGCTTGGGTCACTGCTGTGGCATGGATTCTATCCCTGGCCTGGGAACTTCTGCACACTGTGGGTGTGGCCAAAAGAAAAAAAATCTGATCACTGTACTTCAAAGGTTTTGAGGTCTATGTCACAACAGTTGTAACTAATGAAAGTCTTTTCAGACTAGGACTGTTTTGTTATTTCTTCCTGGGAAACGACTGAATTGGTCAAGTGGGTGTTTTATTGGTCTTAACTTGCTGAATGGTAGGCTGTAAACCTTAAGAATGTTTCAACAACTCATAAAAGAATAAAGACTCCAGTTAAAAGTCTCTGATGATTGGGATCTTAGACTACTAACCTCATTAAGTTTCATCTGGCAGTCTTTCTGAAAATTTATTCGAATTTTATCATTTTCTCTTTCTGAAGATATAAGAAAATGTTGTTTTTTAAATAATAGAAACAAAAACAATAAAAAACAAACAGAAATTAAAAAATAAAAATAGGGACAAACAACTTCTGATAGCCATTAGTTTTACATTTACTGTGTTGCTAATTAATATACTTCTCCTTTAAGAATATCTAAATGGCGATAATGTTTTGCCCTGTAAAGTGACTTTAAATTGATTCTCAAAGTGTTCTATAAACTGTATTTAAATCTGAAAGGATAAAACCTCAGTAAAGACTCCAAGGCTGATCTCATTTTATAATTTGGCACCTAGACATTTGGATGTCCCACCCCCTGGGAAACAAGTCATCTACTTCCATTGTTGGTAGCCAGTTCTTCATTTACAGCTCTAAAAAAATACTTGTCAGGAGTTCCCGTAGTGGTGCAGCGGAAACAAATCCTACTAGGAACCATGATGTTGCAGGTTTGATCCCTGGCCTCACTCAGTGGGTTAAGGATCCGGCACTGCCATGAGCTGTGGTGTAGGTCGCAGACCCGGCTCGGATCTGGCATTTCTGTGGCTCTGGTGTAGGCTGGCAGCTGTAGCTCCGATTTGATCCCTAGCCTGGGAACCTCCATATGCCAAGGGAGTGGCCCTAAAAAGACAAGAAAGGAAAAAATACTTGTCAAGATTTATTGCTTCATAAATAAATCAAAAAACGTCTTTGGGGAAAAAAAAGAATATGTGGAAAGCATTCCAAACTAATGGATGTATGGAGTCTTTACTGAGTACCAAATTTTATTTATTGAGCACATACTGGGCTAAATAGATGTTCCTATTCATAGAGGGAGTAAGCATATTAAGTTTGGCCAGGAAGCAGAAGACCGGCCAGTGTGTGCCTTAGTTGTGTAGAGGAATAGCTCAGGGCTTGGGGATGAGAGGATGAGGGTGTTGCTCTAAACTCCAAACTCCATAACTGGATGTTGTGTTATACTGGGCATGTTAATCTCTTGATCTTCTGTTTCTCCTCTGCAAAATGAAGGGATTAGTCTGGATGCTCTTCTGTGTATCTTGCATGCAGTTCTACGAACTGTAAGGAAAGAACCAATATGGAATGTGGTATTCAAGAGAGACCTTAGGGAGAATATGAAGCTTCACAAAGTCCTGGGAAGAATTCCGATGCATGAGAGGCAAGCAGTGTTTGGACGTAACTAAATTGATTCCTATTGCTAGATATGTGATTGCTTCTAGTTTACAGTGTACAATAAATTACTACAAAACTAAGATAATGTCAAAGTTCTCTTGTGGCGCAGCAGGTTAAGGATCTGCTATTGTCACTGCAGTGGCTCAGGTTGCTGCTGTAGCATGGGTTCAATCCCTGGCCTTCGAACTTCTACATGCTGCAGGAGTGACCAAAAATACAATAATAACAGAAAATTTTAATGAATTTGGATATTATCTGAGTTTGATCCCTGGAAAATATGTTTTTTTATTTTATTTTTTTATTTATGATCGCACCCTCAGTGTATGGAAGCTCCCCAGCCGGGGATTGAATCTGAGCCACAGCTGTGACCTACACCACATCTGTGGCAACTCCAGATCCTTTAACCCACTGTGCCAGGGTCAGGGATCGAACCTGTGCCTCCACAGCAATCCAAGCCACCGCAGTCGTATTCTTAACCCACTGCACCACAATGGAAATTCCCCTGGCAGATATGTTTTAACAAATGGTTCTCAAGGGGAAAAAATAGCCCTGATCTATAGAAGTTGCTGATGTTCATAGTGTAAGTAATGTCACCATGGCTTATTTCAGGCTCCAGATGTGAGCTCACCAGCTGGAGTTGGGAAGACATGTACATAATCAGCTCTTGTGAGCCTGTGCTGGCAGATTCAAGCACACTACCATAATGTATAATGTGTATATAAAGAATATATTTACCTTTCTTAACAATTTGAGTATAAGTTGCTGATGTAATGCCCCTTTTATCTTTAAATACTCCAGTGTGTATGTCTTAAGACTAAAGACATCCTCACTATATATGACATAGATAATCAATAAGGACCTACTTTTATAGCACGGGGAACTCTACTCAATATTCTGTAGTAACCTACTACATAGGAAAAGAATTTGAAAAAGAGTGGATGTATGTATATGTATAACTGAATCACTTTGCTGTACACCTGAAACTAACATAACATTATAAATCAACTGTACTCCAATATAAAATAAAAATTAAAAATATAAAGAAAGCAAATGGCTATGTAAAAAATAAATATAAAATGAAATATCAGGAAAAAAAAGAATAAAGGCATCTACTTAAGTAGCTACAATACAATTATCAAAATTAGGAAATTAGCATTGATAGAAAATTATACTCGGGAGTTCCCATCATAGCTCAGTGGTTAACAAATCTGACTGAGAACCATGAGGTTGCGGGTTCGATCCCTGGCCTTCCTCAGTGGGTTAAGGATCCGGCATTGCCGTGAGCTGTGGTCTAGGTTGCAGACGCGGCTCGGATGCCGCATTGCTGTGGCTCTGGCGTAAGCTTGGCAGCTGTAGCTCCGATTAGACCCCTGGCCTGGGAACCTCCACATGCCGAGGGTGCGGCCCTAGAAAAGGCAAAAAGACAAAAAAAAGAAAAAAGAAAAGAAAATTATACTCTACTATACCTTATTCGAATGTTGCCAACTGCCCAATAACGCCCTTTATAGCTTTAAAAAGGAAAAAAAAGGTTTGGTTCAGAATCTAATCCACTATTGTCTATATTTTGGGGTCTATCTCTAGCCCTCTTCCACTTTGCAAATCTTCGTTCATCCTTTCTTCACACCTCTTAATCTTTCCACAAGCAGTTCTAGCATTAATTTCTAGTGTCTAACATTAGAAGTGCTATCAGCATGTAACAGTAAACTTGCTACCAATGATAGACATCAAATGCTGACAGTGGTTCTAGTGTTTGAATTCTACTTAATATTGGTAGTTACTAACAAGAAATACTGCACTTAAATTCAAGGAGTAGTCTTTGTTATTATTAATGTTAGTGTCCCTCTTAGTTATTAATATGACCTTGGCATTATAATCTTGCCAAGGAAAGAGAGTCTTACTGGAGGTTCTGGGCATGCTAATTTTAACCAAATCACTTTCAGCAATATAGGGAAATACCTAAAAATGTTTATTCGGAGTGTGTGTGTGTGCGCGTGTATTATTCTGCTAACAACAATGCTCTGCTTCCAAAAACTATTTCTATTTCTATAAAAAACGAATACCCAGCAACAGTTCCAAAATGGCAACAAACAAGATGAAGAGTAATGTAACCATTAAATGTGTATGGGTTTGAAATGATAAATGTCTCTTAAACATATTGAAAAAGCTAGCATCACAATAGGACTTTTAAAATAATCCATGAGTTTGAACTGATAGGTCTGCCTGTGCCTTGATAAGTCTTTTTTGTTGTTGTTCGTTAAATGTTAGCACTCAAAAAATAATGCACATGTCATCTGTCTACATAAACAAATCCTATGACATGTTTAGCTACTTAATACAAATAACTAGGACCAGTGCCAGTATTAAATGATGAAAGAATTACCAGCTGATAGGAATGATGCTATTTTGGCTAGTATTTCTCAAATGATTTAAGCAGAAGGTAGTATTTTCCTTGAAATTTCCAGATATTCATACCAAGTTTCGACTATGCTTCCATGGAGATCTGGCTATTCAGCAAAGGCTGTGTCTCTCTATATATATATATTTAAAAAAAAGAAAAAAGAAAAAGAAAAAAAAGCAAAGAAAAAAGAGGAAAATCGAATGGATTATTACATAGACAAAAAACAAAGATGTTCACTGTAATTATTATAATATTTCAAGCCAAAAAGCATGTATACCCTATCTAAACCTTAACTACATACATTTTCAATGCCACTGCTTACTCCAAGCCCCATCACCTCTCAGACTGTCTAACCCTTTCTAATCCATATTCCAGAGACACCTTTCTAAAATGTCAAAATGAGGAGTTCCCATTGTGGCTCAGCAGAAACGAACCCAACTAATAGCCATGACAGCTCAGGTTCAATCTCTGGCCTTGCTCATTGGGTTAAAGATCTGGTGAGCTGGAGCTCCCATCGTGGCTCAGTGGTTAACGAATCTGACTAGGAACCATGAGGTTGCCGGTTCGATCCCTGACCTTGCTCAGTGGGTTAAGGATCTGGCATTGCCGTGAGTTGTGGTGTAGGTCGCAGACGTGGCTCAGATCCCGCGTTGCTGTGGCTCTGGCGTAGGCTGGTGGCTACAGCTCCGATTCAACTCCTGGGAACCTCTGTATGCCGCAGGAGAGGCCCTAGAAAAGGCAAAAAGACAAAAAAAAAAAAAAAAAGGATTCGGTGAGCTGTGGTGTATGTAGGTCACAGACGGGGCTCAGATCTGGCATTGCTGTGGCAGTGGCATAGGTCAGCAGTTGCAGCTGCAATTCAACCCTTAGCCTGGGAACTTCCATATGCCATACCTGCGGCCCTAAAACAAAAACAAAAAGTCAAAAGGAGCATATGGCTTACATGGCTCCCCATTGCCTATGGGATACCAGGCTCCTTCCTTAGCAAGGCATTCGAAGGACCCTCTGGGATTGGGCTCCTACCTAAAACTCCAGCACAAACTTCTCCAGCTCTCTTTTTTTTTTCCTTGGTTTTTAGGGCCGCACCTGCAGCATATGGTGGTTCCCAGGCTAGGGGTCGAATTGGAGCTACAGCAGTTGGCCTATGCCTCAGCCACAGCAATGCCAGATCCAAGCTGTTACTGGGTACTACACCACAGCTCATGGCAACATTGGATCCTTAACCCACTGAGTGAGGCCAGGGATAGAACCTGCGTCCTCATGGGTACTAGTCAGATTCATTTCCACTGCGCCACAACAGAAACTCCCTCCAGCTCTCCTTTTAATACAACTCTCTTCCTTCCAATTCTTGGGTATAACTCAAACATACTACTTGTAGTTCCAGGAGGGGGTGGGGTCTCTCTGTTTTGACTTTCCATGCTTTTGTTCACCCTTATTCCTTTTGCTAGATGAATCTAATCTTACCTTGCTTACAAACCCTCTTCTGACTCCTGCCCACAGTCACCTTTATATACAGATTCTACTTTGTCAATCTTCTGTAATTGCACCTATAACACTTGATTGGATTTATTTTGATCCTATCTTTTCTTAATAGGTTGCAAACTCTTTGAGGTCAAGGACCATGAATTATTCATGTTTGTATCAGCTCCTAGCCTATTTTGTGTCTCGCACATGGGGGCACTCAGTAAATACTGTTGAATGAAGAACAATTGTAACTGGAATTATTTAGATAGCCACTGTCCAATACACAGCCACTAGCCACATGTGGCTATTTATATTTACATTTAAATTAATCAAAATTAAAAATTCAGCTCCTCACTTATACTAGCCACATTTCGAGTAGTTAGTAGCTACTTGCAACTACTGTACTGGACAGCACAAATAAAAGTTCTAATACATAGTGTTGATCTAGATAATTCTTTATTCTCCCATTTCAATTAAATAAACGTTGATTTTCTATTATGTGCTAGTATTTGTGCAAGGCATGGTGGTTATAGCAAATATGAACAAAACATGAATAATGTTATTATTATTTATAAGCCTTCAATCTGGTAGGGAGAAGCCTTTCAAAATGAGAGAGGAGTTCCCGTCGTGGCGCAGTGGTTAATGAATCCGACTAGGAACCATGAGGTTGCAGGTTCGGTCCCTGCCCTTGCTCAGTGGGTTAACGATCCGGCGTTGCCCTGAGCTGTGGTGCAGGTTGCAGACGCGGCTCGGATCCCGAGTTGCTGTGGCTCTGGTGTAGGCTGGTGGCTGCGGCTCCGATTAGACCCCTAGCCTGGGAATCTCCATATGCCGCAGGAGCGGCCCAAGAAATAGCAAAAAGACAAAACAAACAAACAAACAAAAAAAAACAAAAACAAAAAACAAAATGAGAGAGATTATGTCCATATTGGGACATTGAGGAAGGCTTTATGGAGATTTTCTCATTTTCAACTGGGCATTTAAGGATGAAGAGAATTTTTTTTTTTTTTTTTTTTTTTTTTGCTTTTTAGGGGCTACACCTGCATCATAGGGAAGTTCCCAGGCTAGAGGTCGAATCGGAGCTGTAGCTGCCAGTCTGTGCCACTGCCACAGCCACACCAGATCTAAGCCACGTCTGCAACAGACACCACAGCTCATGGCAGCGCTGGATCCTTAACACACTGAGGGGGCCAGGAATGGAACCTGCATCCTCATGGATACTGGTCGGGTTTGTTACTGCTGAACCACAATAGGCACTTCCAAGGATGAAGAGAATTTGAATGGGGCAAATCTTGGGAAAGGAGAATAGTGTGAGCAAAGGTACAGAGGTGGGAAAGTACTAGGAAAATGGAAAGTAATTTTAGTTTGATTAAAATGTATGGCATATGAGGAGTTCCCATTAGTTCATTCATTCATTCATTCCTTTAATCATCCAACAAATATTTTAGGAGCACCTATCTTGTTTCAGGCTCTGTCCTAAGTGCTGGGGATAAAAGAGTGAACTGTACAGACATTGCCCCAGCAAAGTTCACAGTTACAAGTGATGAAATTTGGATAAGACTGTGGAAGGCACTAAAAGCTACCCTAAAGAGTTTGTACTTTGCTCCTCAGGCCCTCACACCCAAAGTGTGGACTTTAGACCAGCAGTGTGGGCTAGATATAACTGTGAGTTTGTCAGAAATGCAGAATCTAGCAAAAAAAAAAAAAAAAAAAGAGAGAGAGAGAGAGAGAAAGAAAAGAAATGCAAAATTTGAGGTTCCACCCTCACCTCAGGCTTACTGTATCAGAATTTTCATTTTAGCAAGATTCCCAGGTTATTTATCTATCTATCTATCTATCTATCTATCTATCTATCTATCTTTGGCCTTGCCCACAGCACAAGGAACTTCCTGGGCAGCAATTTAACCCTGAGCCACAGCTGTGACAATGCCAAATCTTTAACTGCTAAGTCACCAGGAAACAACAAGCACATTAACGTTTGAGGAGCACTGTTGTAGGCCAACTGAGCCAATAAGAGAGTATGTAAGTGAATAAGTTAAAGCAAGTAAGGGAGTAAGAAGGCAGCAAGTAAGTAAACATAAAAATAAGACAGTAAAGTAGTAGTCTAATCAGAAATGAATTGGATGTAAAAGAAATTGGACATAGGGCTATTATTATGGCTCAGACCAGAAGTAGGAGGGGTTGGATGCGAGACACCGAATATTTTGTATGTAGATACGGGTTTTTTTTTTTTTCCCTTCTTTTTTAGGGTCGCACTTGTGGCATATGGAAGTTCCCAGGCTAGAGGATGAATTGGAGCTGCAGCTGCTGGTCTAGGCCACAGCCACAGCAATGTCAGATCCTTTAACCCACTGAATGAGGCCAAGGATTGAACCTGCATCTGCAGGTTCATAACCCGCTGAGCCACGACAGGAACTCCTGTATATACTAGAAATATTCTGTTATTCAAAGTAAAAAAAATCAGCAAATTCAGTAATATGGTATTTGTGATGTCTTAGTAAGTACCAGCTATTCATTTTAGCTAAGGCTTATTGGTATGTCTAGTTCCTGTTGGTGCTACAGTCTATGGTCTTCTCCTGAGTACTGAAGTATCAGGCCCTTAATAAGTTCACAGAAGAGTGATGATAAGGATTCCAGAAATTAAGTCATTACACCTGAGTTCACAAAAAAGCTAATTTGTGAATGAGAAATTTCATCTATTATTAAAGAATTTTTTTTTATTTTGTTGTCTTTTTAGGACCACACCCACAGCATATGGAGGTTCCCAGGCTAGGGGTCCAATCTGAGCTGTAGCTGCTGGCCTAAGCCACAACCGCAGCAACGCGGGATCCGAGCTGCATCTGTGATCTACACCACAGCTCTCAGCAACACCAGATCCCTAACCCACAGATTGAGGCCAGGGATCAAACCTGCATCCTCATGGATACTAGTCAGACTCGTTTCCACTGAGCCACAATGGGAACTCCCAGTGTGTGACTCTTTGAAATTGGCTTTTTCCACTAAGCATGATGCTCTTGAGATCCATCCAAGTTGCTGCATGTTATCAACAATTCCTTTTCATTGCTGAGTAGTATTCCATTCTATACAGATACATATATATTTTTTTAACTATTCACCAGTTTATGGATATTTGAGTTGTTTCCTGATTTTGGCTATTACAAGCAACTTTGTCAAGACCATTTATGTACAGGTTTTTGTGTAACCATAAGTTTTCATTTATCTGGGATAAATGGTCCAGGAGTAAGATTGTTGGGCCACAGGGTAAGTATATGCTTCACTTCATAAGAAAATGCTAAACTGTTTTCTGGAGTAACTAGAATAAGATCTTAAAAATTACTGGCAGTTCCCATCGTGGCTCAGCAGAAACGAATCTGACTAGCATCCATGAGGACACAGGTTTGATCCCTGGCCTCACTCAGTGGGTTAAGGATCTGGTGTTGCTGTGAGCTGTGGTGTAGGTTGCAGACTCACCTCAGATCTGGCATTGCTGTGGCTGTGGCACAGGCCGGCAGCTACAGCTCTGATTGGACCCCTAGCCTGGGAACCTCCAAATACTGAGGGTGCAGCCCTAAAAAGACCAAAAAAAAAATCTTTAAAATTACCAAAATAATACATGATCACTGTAAAAATATATATATATATATATATATATATATATATATATGTATATAAAATAAAGTAGCAATGTATAAAATGAAAAGTAGAATTACAAGCCCTGGAACTCTGCACCATCTCTTCCCTGAGAGGCAACTTTCATTAGGTTTCCTGTATATTCTTCAAGCATGTTTTAGGTGTATATAACATATATATGTTTGTAAATAAACATATTCACAAATGGGATCACACTATACAGCTATTTGCAACTTGATTTTTTTCCCCCACTTGACCTATCCTAGACATATTTGTGTATCAATAGATAAAAATATACCCAATTGCTTTAATGTTGGGCATAGAACCTCACTGTATGGATGTATTATAATTTCCTTAACCAGTCCCCTAAGGGCGCCATTTCTATAGTTGTCAGTTTCTCTTTATTACAAAGCTATAATGATAGACTTTCTATGTATATCTTTGTGTAAATTGTATGAGGTTATCTGTATAATAGATTCCTAGAAATGGAAAAGCTGGGCCAGTTTTACATTTTACATAAGTTTTTTTTTTAACAATTTACATCTCCACCAATGGTATATGAGAATTCTTAATTATTCACCAAAATTATTATCAGAATTTGAAATCTCTGCCAGTGGAGTTCCTGCTGTGGCACAAGGGGATCGGTGGCATCTTGGGAGCGCTGGGACACAGGTTTGATCCTCAGCCCACACAGTGGGTTGGGGATCCTGAGTTGCCACAGCTGCGGCTTTGGTTACAACTATGGCTCAGATCTGATCCCTGGCCTGGGAACTCCATATGCTGTGGGGCAGTCAAAAAAGAAAATAAATAAATTAACTCTCTGCCAATCTGGGAGTTCCCATTGCAGCTCTGCAGGTTACAAACCTGACTAATAATCATGAGGATTCAGTTTCAACCTCTGACCTTGCTTAGTGGGTTAAGCATCCTGTGTTGCCATGAGCTGTGGTGTAGGTCGCAGACACAGCTTGGATCTGGCTTGGCTGTGGCTGTGGCTGTGGCCATGGCTGGCAGCTGTAGCTCCAATTGGACCCCAGCCTGGGAACTTCCATTTGTCGCAGGTGCAGCCCTAAAAACAAAACCAGAAACAAACCCCACAACAACCAAACAAAAAACCTCTGGCAGAAGTGGTATTTAATTTCCATGTCTTAGTGGTGAAGTTGAGCACTGTTTTATATGTTTTATATATTTATTAGCCATCTGCATTTCTTATCCATTAAGTTGGCCGTTTATGTCCTTTTCCAGTTTTTTATTGGAGGTTTTTAAAATTTTTTTTGTCACCACCCATGCAGTGGCTTGAGTGGCATCTGAGTTCCTTGACCAGGGACTGAATCTGGGCTGCAGTGGTGAAAGTGCTGAATCTTAGCCACTAGACCACCAGGAACAACCTAGAATATTTTTATCTTGATTTGTGAGAGTTCTTTCTGTATTAAGGAAATTAGCTTTTTTCATTCATGTAGGAAATATTTCCTCATAACTTATAGTTCATCTTTGACTTTGTTTATGGTATTTTGGTATATATAATTTTAAATTTCTGTAGACTCAAACTTCATCTTTAGGCTTCCGGATTTTAGGTCACATTTAGAATGGTGTTAGAAAATACAGAATTTATATGTATGCTGTGTAGAGAAGGAGACTATCTAGAAAACCTAATTATAATCAGAAGCTTGCTTTATTTGCATGGAGTCAGAGCAAAGAAAACTGTGGTATGCTTTATTCAGACTGTGGTGAGTTTTTTTGTTTTTTTATTTTTTTTGTCTTTTTGCCTTTTCTGGGGCCGCTTCCGTGGCATATGGAGGTTCCCAGGCCAGGGGTCCAATCGGAGCTGTAGCCACTGGCCTACACCACAGCCACAGCAACGTGGGATCCGAGCCACGTCTGCAACCTACACCACAGCTCACGGCAACGCCGGATCCTTAACCCACTGAGCAAGGCCAGGGACCGAACCTGCAACCTCATGGTTCCTAGTCGGATTCGATGACTACTGAGCCACGATGGGAACTCCCTGGGGTGTTTATTTCTGACCAAAATATTTTTGCATCAAATGGATACCCCTTACACAATATCAAATATTCTAACTATTCAGCTTTTTCAGTATTTCTTATCAGGCACCAAAAGCTTCTGCTGCATTATCTCATGAAGCACGTACCACAAATAATTAAATGTATTTACATATTTTTGTTATTACTCAATGAATTTATTACTTATAGTTGTACAATGATCATCACAATCCAATTTTATAGGATTTCCATCCCACAACCCCAGCGCATCCCCCACCCCCGAACTGTCTCCTTTGGAGACCTTAAGTTTTTCAAAGTCTGTGAATCAGTATCTGTTCTGCAAAGAAGTTCATTCTGTCCTTTTTTCAGATTCCACATGTCAGTGAAAGCATTTGATGTTGGTGTCTCATTGTATGACTGACTTCACTTAGTGTGATAATTTCTAGGTCCATCCATGTTGCTAAAAATGCTGGAATTTCTACAAATAAAGTTTATTTTACATGTTACATATTTCATTTGATGGTATTTTCTCACTTTGTCCTCAAATTCTAAGGGTGTATTCTTTATCTTCAGTACCTTATGAAATAAATTCCACTCTTGGGGACAGGACTGGGGCGCACAGCATTGTGATCTGCACATATTGAAGACTTAATAACTTTTGAGCGAACTCTAGAAAAAAGAGAGCTAACATTGGTAATATATTTGCTATAAAACTTCTGATGTTACATAGTTATTAATCTTCTATGGTGTTTTTTACAAAATAAAAGTTTACTAAACAGGAAATTTTCAGTTACGTTCAAAGTATAAAATTGTTTAAAGTCTCAAATGCTACATAGAAATCAGCTGAGAATAGAAATTTATAAAATAGATGAAAAACTATTAGCACCATGCAATGTTTAGAGCAGAAAATCAGTAACTTTCAGCTAATACTAAAACAGGAAATCATTTAATATCAATTGGCACAACTGAACTAAATTAATGTAAAATGATTTGGTACAGAGCCCAATTTTTCTATTACTTTAAGTGGAATTTTGCATTAACTTATATAACTGTAAATTTTCCACTACTCCTTATTTAATGTTCTAGCTGCATCATTCTATAACTTGAATCTATTAAAAACTGTATAACATTCTACCAAAGATGGTCTATAAAAGAAAAGGAAATTTATTCTGAATAGTATTCCACAACCCAAAGCGTTAGCAATAAGTAAAAAAGTCTTCAGATTTTATTTCTTGTTATTGGTATTTAGATGTTTCGGTTTAACTTTTACTGTTCAGTTGACTAAATACACTAACTTTTTTAAAAGTTGCAGGAAAAAAAAGGAAACAAAACTAGTGAGTACAGAGGATAGGAGAGAAACTAAGACAGGCATGGAAGGAATATAGCTTAAGGACTGAAAATAACCATTATATTGCATTAGGAATGCTTTAGAAGTGATATTGGGTAAATTCTCCACCATTTATACGGGGCTTGCATTCTTTCTTACTTGGAAAATCTGTCTTGTTATTAAATACGTTTATTCCTTTTCTTCTAAATGAAATCTATTATTAAAGGAACAGCTTAACTAAAAATTTAAAAAAAGAAACTAACGAAGAGCTCTTACTAACTACACAATTGTATGAATCTGGGAACTATTGTATGAATCTGTGTAACAGCAGTGGAAACACTGCAATAGGTCACTTCTTCCTGTCCTAGGAAAGGCGGTGCATCGGGGGTAACTGGCCCTCCCCAAGTTGATGTCTCCAGCGCGTAGAGATCTCTTGGTGGTCAAAGGTGCCGGACGATGGATTCGAAGCAAACAAAAAAATAAAAATAAGTAAAAAGACTTGAGTTAACTGGAGTCGAAGGAGCGTTAAGGTGCCCTTTCGCCTGTCGAACGTCTAAGGGGAGGGGTGAGGAGGCAGGATAAAAAGGAACCAAAATTCTTAACTAAGTCGCGAGGCCGCCTCCGCCCACACTTCCAGGAAGACCGCAGATAAACGGAGGAGGCGGGAAAGACCCGGTAGGTGCTCTTCGACTCCCTCTTCCCAAATTTCGATTTTTCACTTCGCTCCGTCCCGTTCCCCCCTCAGCCCCCAGAGTGAGGAATAAATTGGTCGAGTGCCCGGCCTAGCCTAGTAGCCCAGTTTCCCTAGTCTCCTAGACCCTGGAGGGAGAGAGCACATTTTCTGGGAAACGGGACTAGTGTTTCTAAAGAAAAAAATTTTTTTTCCAGTGCCATGTCTATCCGGGAGGGACTCAGTTCGCTTTCTTTCCACACCCGAAGCAAAAAGCAAGCAAAACAAAAACTCAAAAAGAACCCCCCCAATCACTTAGGATCAGGTGCCAGAGTTGCGCGAGTTGAGTTCTTTCGGAGGGAAGGGGTAGAGGGCGCGGTGAAACGACGGTCTGGGACCTAGGGTCAGAGGCTCCCCTCGCTGGGGCGTGTCACAAGAGGGGACATCGAGGGATAATGCCCAACCGGGCTGCCACCTCGGGCTGCGCGGGGGGGCGGAGGGGCACGGGGCACGAGTCCCCAGCGAGGCCAGCTTCCGATTTCCCACGGCGCGAGGCTCCGGCGGACATTCCTACCGCCCTCCCCTCGACCCCCTGATAAAGAAAGAGGAAGCGCGGCGCGACCGGGTGCGCGGCGGAAGCGCTGCTAAACGCATGAGTAAGTCAGGCGCGGGCACGGCACCTTGTTTACCCCACTCGGCGGCGCGCCCCTGCGGGCGCCTAGTTGAGGGGCGGTGTCGGAGACGCTGAACCCGGGAGGCAGTCGGCCCCGATTGGCTGGCCATTGGGAGGAGGACGCTGGGTGGGAGGGCTGGCGGCCAGGCGTTGCAGTGGTGACCCTCTGCCGCTAGATGACGCTCCCTCCCAACGGGAGCCGGGCGCCGGTTCGCGGCCGACAGATGGCGCCTGCGCGTTCCATTCGCCTCCAAGTCGCCGAAGAGCGAACACCCCAAACAATCCCGAAGCGCCACCAAAAAAAAAAAAAAAAAAAAAAAAAAAAAAAAGAGAGAGAGAGAGAGAGAAAAAAAAAAAAAAAAAACCCGCCGGATCCGACCGCCACTTTCAAAACCCCCCACCGCTCTAGAACCGCGGGAGCTTCCGTCCCTGAGTAGAATTCGAGGGTGTAAAGAAGAGGAAGGGAAAAATATCTTGTACCAGCCCAGGGGTGAAGAAGCCCCCGGCCTGAGAAAGAAGGAAGGAGGAGTGGGGGAGGCGAACAGTCTCGTTGCTGCCTCTGTGTACGCTGAGGGGGGAGGTAAGTTATAAAATGGCGGAGGCGAAGCTTCTAGAAGTTTGGAGGGGCACCCGGAGGGCGCGGGGCCCACCGTGAGGCGCGTGTCGTTGAAATAGGGCGCGAGAGAGGAGTTGGGAGGGAAAGAGACTGGGCACTCTTGCCGTTTAATTTCCCCTCTTCTTCCTTTGCCCCCAGTGGAGCCCGCTGGGGAGCGGGCGGCCAAGTGAAGGCGGGGAGAAGGCTCCTCGTCCCCGCGTAACCCCCGGCCCTTCTTTCTCCCCTGTTCCCGCAAGTAGCTCCCTCAACACTACCAAGGAACTTCCAGCCCCCCCTTCCTCCCTACCTCCTACTCCTAGAGTGGCTTTCTATCGCAGGACTCTTCTTTTCGACTACCCTCGCTGAAGGTTTTCTCTTCTTTCCCTCGCCCCACTCTCCCTCGGGGCCTCTACGGAGACCCCCCCCCCCCATGGGTGGCCCAAAATGGAGAACGCGGAGCAGCGCAAGATGGAGGCTCTGCTTCTCGGTCTAGCGTTAGGTTTAGGTGCCTTTTCTCCGGCAGGCTCTTAAGCCTGGGAGAGCCCGAACTGGAGGTGGGGTGGGGTGCGAGCCGTAGTGGGGGAGGAAAGCCGGGCGGCCGCGGTCGGGGTGGGGGAGAGCGTGGTATCGCGGCGAGGGGAAGGAAGAGAGCAAAATGGTGGTGCTGGGAACCTAGGGGGGAGGGGAGGCGCGGAGGCTCGCTTGTGTATATTTGGGCCTCGGACCGAGGGAGGCGAGGGAAAATCTACTCTGATCACACCCCTCCCTCGTGCCCCCTCCCTTCTCCCTTCCCCTCCTTCCTTTCCTCCCTCCCTCCTCTCCCTCCCTCTCTTCCTCCCTTCCTAGAGAGGGAACAACATTCATGTGACGGGCCCCTCTGCTTCTCCCCCGCCCCATCATCTCCAGCGCGTGGTGGGGGAACTGCCGGGGAAAGCGATTGGCATCGATCTCTACATCCCTTCCGAGGCCCGACTTCGGTCAGTTTTCTTCGGGCAGCAATTTTCTAAATAGGTTGGGGCCGGCACTGTTGGCCCCCGCGTGCAGACCTTGCCCCGAAGGGGGCCCTGCCTGCCTGGCATGGGAGGAGGGGGGAAGGGCGGGAGTGGAAGGCTGTTTGTTGGGGGGTTTTGGCGCCACTTTTGTTTTAGTTTTAGTGCTGCTTTTCGTTTCCACCCCCACCCGCGCTGTCTTTCTCAAGGCACGAAGTGAGCTGATCCTTGCCCCAGGTAGGCAGCTTCTGCTTTTTCCCTCCACACTTTTATTCTTGCTTGGGCTTGACTTTCTTTTTTCTTCTCTCATGTACCCGGTGATCTGTGGACGGCGATTTCAGGACGGAAAGGGTCGAATGGGCCATGGGAGAGAGAAGGTGTGGGAAACAGCATCAAGTAGTTCCGCAAAACTTTGAGCCCCGTTCCCATTTTCTTCTGGCCTACATTCGTAAATGTATTGTTGATTTCTGCCCCCCCCCATTTTTCCCCCGTTGCGAGAATGTCTTGTTTTGCCTTTAGTTTTTTTTATAAACCGCTGTACTTTCGACATTTAGTTTCCGCTCCCTCTTGGTGTATATGTCATTTTATTTTTAATCTTGAACTGTAATGGGTTTTATCGTGTGATTTTTTTTTCTCGTGCTGCAGTGTTCAGCTTTAATTTTTAATATTGCATTGGTAGTTTATCTGGCTTGTGAGACTTTCTCGTCCGTGGCCTAGAAATGTTTTATATGTTATTGCCTATAACCCCCCCTTCTCTTGGATGTAGTTTTTAAATTGAGGGTCATGGTATTTGTTAAGTGGTTATTTACAATTTACGTGATATATGTATTAGAAACTTTTGATCTGTAGGAGTATATTTAAGTAAACCAAAAGCTCGTGTTTGAAATGGTTCCTTAAAATGCGCGGGCTGCCCCCCCAACACCTCCCGCGGGGGCCCCCCCCCCGTAAAGCCCCATCTTCCCCTCACACTGGAGTGTAAATTCCATACCCCTTTTCTCCCACGGACCGCCGTATTTCACAGCAGCCACACCCTGTATTTGTCTCTGTGGATTGGACTCATTATCAGCTTAATTTAGTGACTCTTAAACCACCATGATGGGACTTGCTTAAGCACGAAGCTTCTTTTCCTGTTTAGTCCTAGTGGTTAGTGTCGAAAGAGGGATAATCGAGGTTTCTTGATGAAACCTGGTGCGGTCCAACCTCTGCCTTTTTTCTGTTGTCTTTTTTTCTACTCCGGGCTGTTGGCGGTGTCAGCACCGCTGCTGGGGGCGGGGGTGGAGGGGAGAAAGAGTCGGGTTACCGAAGTGCGTCATTCCTGGCTCTAGCAGGGCCTGCTCCGGAGCTGCTGGTGTTTGTTACTGTCCTCGCAGTACTTTCTTGCCAACCTTCTCTCTCTCCGTATTGGTTAGGAGCAAAAGCAGGAGGCGGTCTCCTAATTCTATCTGTAGCCTAGCGCGTTGTGTTTAAGGGTATATGTGAACTTATTAAAAAAAAAAAATCGGCCCCGGAAAGTGAATGCATTTCTGTTTAATGACATACAATTCAGGTAGTTTAGACTTTCTTTCATGTATTTCCAGTGAACGGTGGGGTTAATTTTGAACATTTTTAAACCGCTTAAGTTAAAATGCCTGGTTTTCTTTCCATGTTGATATCAATCTATAATTAGGAATCAGAAGGACCAGTTAGGGCATAAGTGTTCAGAGGTTTTTCAAGTGGTTGAATTGTGATTTTGTGACACATTAAGTTAAATAGTCTTTTTTTTTTCTCTTTTTGAGTCAAGGTACTATGTGAATGGAAGCTAATTGCAGGTGTTTAAGCTCATTTTCATTGCATATTCCTATTTACCCTTTTGGATGTATTTTTAAATATGTCCTTTGGACCTTATGGACTTAATTAGAATTCCTAAAGATGGAATCTTTCCCTTTTTAAAAAGAATTCTTAAAAAAAATTACCACCGAACAAGGAGTTGTTAGATTTTGACTTTTTGCTAGTCCTTGATACTCTCGTTATCTTTGGATTTTTCTCGTACTTAACTGAGCACAGTGTCTTCCTCTTAATTCTTTTCTGAAGATAATTGGGGGAGAGGTGGGAGGTAGAGATGAAACAAAAGTGGCCTTGAGTTGCTGGGTGATGAGGACAGGAGAGCTCATTGTACTATTATTCTGTGTACTTTTCGTGTGTACTCCAACGTTTTTCTGTAATTAAACAGAAGAAATTTTGAAGGAGATTTCAAATTGTTTTGCAATTTTAGTGTAATGACTTATTAAGTTTATATTTACATATTACTTGCATGGGCGATTTGGTCTTCTAAATAATCACACAATGTCTGATTTACAAACTCAAAAAATACTTAAAATGAATCAGTATTTATAAGCACAGTAAGTGCTTATAAATTGGTTGGACTTAAATGTTTGTAACTTTGCCTGATTGTGCTCCACTTTTAGTTTCTCTTTGAAAATAGGAAAATTCCACTCCGCAAATTTTGAATTTTGCTTGGTGTCTATTTCATTAAGTTGGAGTTCCAGTGAGTCAGTGTGAAAGGGATTTACTATTAATAGGAGGGGCTTTGGCAGTTGGAATAAGAGACAGTGGAAGGGATTCGGGTGCCCTAGGGAGCATTCTTGGTAAGAAGATCGAGGTAGGAGTCGAATTCAGTTTCAGTATTTGGTATTTAATGAATGGGTAGAGAAGAGGATTGGAAAAGAAATGTACTTATTAGTATTCTTTCCCACTGTGAAATAACTATAGCACTCTAAGGTATCAGAGACTGGCAGTGTGGGTGGGGTAGGCTTTTTTTTTTTGTCTGATATGAAAAATGAATGTTTACATATAAAATGAGTTAAATCCCCCCACTTTTAACCATCTGGTGCTATAAATAGTTAAAAGTTGATATGTAGAATATTAATGTGTTGTATTAAGAACATTAACCATTATCCATCTTACAGTTAAGTAAAAATGCATTGCCATTAAAATCCTCAGTCTCCTTAATTAGCATATTTGTAAATTGCTCCTACGAGGAATTTGTAAATTATTTGAAGGTAAGTGCCTTATTTTATGCAATTTTGTGGTGTTCTGTGTCAGGTATTTTCACCTTATGTGATTTTTTTTTTGAACCAGTGTCAAAACCCTAAAATAATGGATATTTAATTTTTATATTTGGCCAAGTGTGTTCCCTAATCATTCATTACTGAGGCAAAAATTTCACTCTAGGCTGGGAACAGACAATTCATAATTGTTAGTATTAACCTGTTTGTATATTTCATATTCAATATTTTAACTATACAGAGATGTTAAGAAAAGACATATATTTTGAATTCTTATATGCAAATAATCTTAAAAGATGATGAGAATTGTGACTTATAGATTTATTTTATCGTGGTAAGGCAAGAGCTAAACTACTAAACCAACAAATTATGAGTTTGGTAACTTTAAAGTCTATTTAGTTGGGATTTTTTTAAAGACCAAGCACTCAATATTTTAATAAAATTAAATTATACATCATTTTTTCATTGCTTTTTTTTTTTCCAACCTTGATGACATCGGTGGTCACCTGAGAACCTATGAATTAAAATGGGTGGGATGGGGTGGGGTGGAGGACAGGCTCAGGCCCAAATTATCCTTTGGGAGTATAGAGTTAGATGTGAAAATATGTCTTGGACAGTTTAGTAGTGCTTAATATTCTACATGTTTAACTGATACAGCCCACAGTCATGTGTGGAAAGGGAGTAAACAGTGAACAGCATATTCTTTTTGCTTTGGATTCTTTATAGTAGAAAACCAGTTTTTTTATGGTTGCAAGTTAACTTTTGAGCTTAAAATTTACATTAGATGGATACAATGATCTATTACGACATTTCAGTGGGATAGGGTTTTTATCTTTAATGTTACTTTTTTGTCTCACGTATTAAAAAACTGGTCTTGTGTTAGTGCTTTGAAATCACTATTAGATTATTCAAAGTCTTGAACACAACAGTCTACTGTGTAGTGGAGCATTATATACCTATTTTGAGAGTTGGGGAGCATAGCAAGGGCAAGGGATAGTTCCAATTATCTATGGGTGTCAGTATATAACGAAACATGATTAATTATTCGAGAGTAAAGAGGAAACTTTAAAGATACAGATTCATTTAAAAGTTATGTACATTTTCCTTACATTTAATTTCTACATTTGATACACATTTCGGACTTTTAATTTAATTTGTGGTTCAGTACTGTCCCTGTATAATAATTCTCTGTATTCTGGGCTATCATGAGCAGTGGTTATTGCATGTTTTCTTTGGCAAAGATAGGTGAGAAAACAAAATTGTCAGCCTGATTCTTTTTTTCAATCTCCTGAGTTGCCTGCTTTGTATTTAATTTAACCAAACTTTATATTTTGTCAGTGTAAATGATATATCTTGGTGGAGTCTTAATTTTTGTATATGTGCATTTTTTTAAAAAAATCTCTTTAGCAGCTGTGGTAATCTGCTACCTGAACTGTATTTTTAACTATGCTTGCTGTAGTTCTATCCTTGGTACTAACTAGAAGAAAACAAGTCTTAACAAGGTCTAGTCAAGAGATTATTGAAAATATTTTAAGCCTCATCCCTCCCCTCAAACAAGGGGAGGGTGAGTAGTGTCAATGGTCTGTTTTAATTGGAAAATGCAGGATTAGGCTCAGTGAGACAAACTAGGGAGATTTCTATAAGCTCCGAATAATCTAATGTACAAACCAAAGATAAAGTTCCTTTATAAAAATATATTTTTCAAATTCTGTGGAACATTGTTAGAGGGGGAAAAACTAAGTCCTGTTTACATTTTTGCATGGATAACATTTGTTGTAATGGGATTTGACCTTATGACTTGTTGAATCCTGAGATATTCTAAGTAACTCTTAATTTGCCATTTGAGTGCCTTTTAAATGCCAATACCTGTACTGTATGTTTTAACTTGTGTGTTGCTTAATCTTCTCAGCTACCTTGCAAGATAGGTGGGTGTCATTTTACAGATGGGGAAATTGAGGCTCTTAGAGAATAAATGACTTCTCACAAGATAGTAATGAACAGCCTGAATTCACACCCAAATTAGTCTGACCTCAAAACTTTTGTACTTTTTTGTTAAGTTCAGTAGTTTCTCTTAATTCGTTTAGGTCTTGGGATATTTATCCTCAGAAAGCATGTCTCATTTCATTGTTACAGAGTAAAGACTTTTTTTCATGTATAGTACAGGGTAAATACAGGTTTTTTTTACACGGGGTTAAATAAGTTGCTGCCTGATCTAAATTGTGTTTTATACTAAGAGTTGAAATAGTTGAAATGAATCTGAGCTTTGGTTTTGTTTGAGTATGCTCATTATATAAAAGTTTGTGGGATAATATGTTCAATTATATTCTTGATTTTTGGGGGGTTCATACTATGGTAGAATGGTTTCACTGATATTTTCTTCTTTCATCATTTAAGCTCTATATAGAATGGAGGCTAAATGTGTCTGAGAATAGTTCCCCAATCATTCAGCATGTTGATCCAGTGATTTGAAATAAAAATTGTGGGTGACTTTTATAATTCTCTGCTCTCATTGGTTCTGTAGGGGGATTTTCTTTTGTTATTTAATGGTACCCTGAAAATATTTTCTTTCCTTCCGAGTGTTAATATTTTCTCTGTTTCTACTTTCTATTCTTGTTCATTTTTTCACTTTATTAAATTTTCTTATTTTTTTTATCAGTAATAGTTAATATTGCTGCCCTGGATTATTTGGTTCATCAGTGATCAGAATCTTGGTCTCAGCCTTGTTTGCTTTTCCTCTTCTTCCTGCTCCTGCTTTTCATAAACTATAACTAGAACTTTTCTTATCTGAAGGAATGCCAGATATTGTATATTTGGCCTGAGATAAATTACTGGAGATGAGGTAAAACAAAATATTAATGCTTTTCACAGCCATGAGTCAAATTTATATATTTTATGCGATTTCTTTAAGCTTCATTCTGTAGGAAATATTTTTACCAGGTGATACAGTCTTGTACCCAGACTCTTTGTTCAATATTGAGTCTTTTCATCCATATTTTCCCCTTTGTAGTTCAAGAATACCAAGACCCTATCACAGAAGTATGTCCCAAAGCATCCATTGTATATAATAAATTAGTTCCTCTCCTGGGCATCTAGAAAGATACTAGCTATGTACAGTTCTTGGGGAGAATTCAAGAAATTGTCACTCATTTTTCTGAGTTCTGTGGTTAATAACATGAACCCAGTTGAGAAAGGCTGCAGGAATATTAAGGGACTTGCTTTGGCACTAAACAAGGTTTTTCCTTTTTATGGTTACTTTCCTATCAGTAACCCTAATATAACTTCTAAAACTTATGTTTGATGAAATGTGAATGCAGTTGATAATATTGCCATCTCTGGGATAAATTAGTGTTGATTTCAAGCATTTGGAGCTGTTTTGTTGTTTTAAAAAATTGAGTTCTCTTGTGGCTCTGCGGGTTAAGGATCTTGTTTTGCCACTGCACCAGCTTGGCAGTTGTCGTGTGGGTTCCATCCCTGGGCCAAGAACCTCTATATGCTATAGATGTAGCCAAAAAAAAAAAAAATTGAGTATTGTATGCGGGAAGTTAAATGCATAATATCATTTGTAAAAAGCAATATTGTAGGAGCTCTGTTCATTATATTATTCAAAACCTTTTATAAGAAGGCTTTGACAGTGACTAAAATTAACAGTAACTAACACTAGCCTTACTAGGTGCCAGACACTTTTATAAATGTTTTATGTGTATTTGCTCATTTAGTCTTCATAACTCTCTGAGGTAGGATGACCATATAATTTTATTGTTCAAACCAGGAAACTTTTGAGAGTGAAAGGGGGCACAAATTGGATAGCATGCTAGGATAATAGTATAAACTAGGACTGTCCCAGAGAAACTGGGATATATGATGACCCTAATTAACACCCCCTCCTCCTTTTTCAGAAGAGGAAACCAAGGCATAGGGAGGCCAAATAACTTGTCCAATTAGTAAATGGTAGGAAGGGATTCAAAACCCCATAGAGATTTCTTTGGGCATGAGAGGGATTTAAAATAATTTAAACTGCCATATTCTTTGAGTTTGTTTATTGTTACTCTTTTGGAGGGGTTTTTATTGGTATGGGGTCAGTAGTAAAAGACAAGATACAGTGTTTTTAAAAACCCAGTAGAATTGCCAGTTGTCTTTTTTCAAGTATTTCTTCAAGACAGTTAAGACTTGAGTGATTATGTGTCTTAATGTTGAAAAACAACTTTTTTGAGGTCCCCCTAAATAAAAACAGAAAACTGCAAGATAACTAATTTGACTGTTTACATCTGTGTTTGTTTTCCTTACAATATTCAGACTCCCTTTATGGTTTCTTAGGAGGGAATGCGAATTGTATGATATTTCATGGGGGGCACTTTGATGGAAAATTTCTTCTGAGAAGAAAACTGAAAGAGATACAGTTTTGTGACTAAGAAGTAGTATTACAAAAGAAAGGAAAAGGTGTACTTAGTGAGTGACTCAGTGGAAAATAAACTGATTATGAAACATAATTTAGTAAAGTCATTTTGTAAAGTTAATAGTTCTTTTTTATTTTTGGTGACTTTGTAGGTGCTTTGTACTCCCAGCCTGTTTATGTTCGTGACCCCTGCCCCCCAAGTGATTTCAGCAAATGGCAGATTTTACTATTTTGTAAACTAAAAATTTTCCCCCCTTTTTTTCTTTTAGTGGGAGTGAGTGATAGAGCTGATCTTAAGAGGACTTTGAGTTTTGTTTTCATAGTTGTCTATTTTAGTACTTCATTGAGGAATTTGTGTGCTTTTTTTCCCCTTAGCTAGTAAGTTCACTTTTAAAAGTTTTGTTGGTGTCACTATCTTATAAACAACTGAGAGATTATTAAGTAGTCTATTCAAATCTTAAAGTCATTTATTTAGCTTATTAAAGTCTTTATGAAGTTGGAAGGGAGGGGCTACTTTTCTGACCAGATGCAGGAATTTGTGGGCCACGTAGTGACTGGTAGACAAAAGGTTATGTTGTGGGTTTGATTTATTGTATGAAATTAATAGTTTAGTTTTTTTAAAAAGCTACAGTTGAGTTTTAATCTGGGGCCCATGGATAGTGTGGAGGTGTGAGAACCCTTTGAAATTATGTACAAGATGTATAACTGCATTTCTTCAGGTTCTCAAAAGGGTTCATCTATTGTTATATCAGCTGGTACTGATATCACAGCGCCTTCAGAGATGGGATATACAATGATAAACTACATAATTTCTGCCCTCATTTAACATTGTCAGTTTAACCCAGAAGGGTTAAAAATAACTAACTCCTTTGGAAAACACTGGGATTACTGTATATTAAAAAATACTGGGCTAAAACCAGTAGCCAATCAATGCAGTTTTGATGCAGTGTCCTTAATTTAAGATTAGTTGCAAGTATTTGGAGTTCCCATGGTGGCTCAGGGGGTTAGGAACCTGCCATTGTCTCTGAAGATGCAGGTTAGATCCCTGGCCTTGCCCAGTGAGTTAAGGATCTGATGTTGTTGAAAGCTGTGGTGTGGGAAGTAGATGCCACTCTGATCCGGTGTTGCTGTATTGTAGGCCCCAGCTGTAGCTCCAGTTCGACCTCTAGCCTGGGAACATATGCCACATGTGGCCATTAAAAAAAAAAAAAAGGTTGGAGTTCCTGTCATGGTGCAGCGGAAATGAATCCGACTAGGAACCATGAGGTTGTGGGTTCGATTCCTGGCCTTGCTGAGTGGGTTAAGGATCCAGTGTTGCCATGAGCCGTGTAGGTTGCAGACGCGGCTTGGATCTGATGTTGCTGTGGCTGTGGCATAGGCTGGCAGCTGTAGCTCTGACTAGACCCCTAGCCTGGGAACCTTCATATGCTGCAGGTGCAGACCTAAAAAGCAAAAAAATAAAATAAAATAAAAGGTTAGTCACAAGTATTCAATTAAGACTACTTTGAAAGCTTTGAGGGAAAATAACAATTGAGGACTGTTAATGTATTGGAATACTAGTTCAGTCTTTGATGGTTGTTAATAAACCAAGTTAAAAGAGCCCATGATATCATCCCCTATAACCAGTTACTGTTATCCAAAGTTGAGACCATCTAAATGATATTGGACTTCTGTGTAAAAGGGGAAAAAAAAGATAGGAAATCAGCAACCATTTTGTTACATGAGATTTTTTATTTCAAGTTCTAAATGTTTGCTTTTAAATAGGAATTTAAATTTATATTTGCCTGTGTTTTACTTTTTGACTTTGGATTCTTTGTTGGAATGTTAGCTTGAAATGTCTTTGTAGCACTATATGATACTCATTAAATTCATTCTCTACATATATATCATGTAGGTTTGGTATGTTTATTATTTTTTTAAAATTTTATGGCCACACCTGTGGCATATGGAAGTTCCCTCGCCAGGGTTTGTATCGGAGCCACAGCTGCAGCAACACTGGACCTTTTAATTCATTGCGCTGGCTGGGATTGAACCCGTGCCTCCGTAGCAACCCAAGCTGCTGCAGTCAGATTCTTAACCCACTGTGACACAGCAGGAACTCAGGTTTGGTATATTTAAAGTAGTGTTTCCAGGAGTTCCTGTCATGGCTCAGTGAAAACAAACCTGATTGGTATCCATGAGGATTCGGGTTTGATCCTTGGCCCTGCTCCGTGGGTTAAGGATCCGATGTTGCCGTGAGCTGTGGTTAGGTCACAGACATGGCTTGGGTCTGGCGTGGCTGTGGCATACATTGGCTGGCAGCTAAAGCTCCTATTTGACCCCTAGCCTGGGAACTTCCATATGCTTCAAGTGCTGCCCTAAAAAGTAGTATTTCCATTTCGGGATTGGATTTGTATGATATCCTCTTTTCTTGGATTTCTAGCCTTTTTCTTTTTTCAAAGGCAAGAATTTTTCCACACTCATCAGTGTATCTAATCTGCTGCCTTGTTACCTAACTTGCAAACTTTATGATGATTAGAATGTTACTACAAAGAAAGAGCATATTTAATAGTCTCTTAAAAAAGATTTTTTGTGTTTTTCTTCTTTCTTTAAGAAGTAGTATTAAAGATAGGAACATGAACTTTTGAGAATTACCCTTCTATGCTAAAGAAGTAGAGAAAATGTAGGAAATATTAGGAAAGCCATACTATTTTTCCTTTGGGATATGTCTGTCCCTCCCTGTTTCCACCACTCATTCAGGCCAAAAGACATTCCTCAGACTTTATTCCTGGCAGGAGAATTGAGGAAGTGGTGGTAGCCATGGTTGGCAGGGAAGCAGAAGCTTGAAGGTGTGTTTTTAAAAAGCAAATTTGTCAATGACAAATGAATTTTTCCAGCTCTGAGCATATGTACTTTTCTTGAGTTTTGATTACACATCAGTGCATAAAGTGCTACTATTCTTTGAGGAATGTTCAGTAGTTGCATTCATATTCGGGTGTTCTAAATATACTTGAAAAATTTCAGAGGGATTATTTGGACAATGCAGGATTATATTAGAAAAGATCCTATAGTAGGGGATTAGTTCCTAAACCTTTGAAGTTAGACTGAAAGAGTTATCTAGGTTGCTGCAGAAAAATAGCAAGCCTAACATGAGAGATAATTATTTGTGTGTATAAATATATAGTGTTTATATGTGCAGTATTGGTGAATATCCAGATTTCTCTTATAACTAGATTATTAACTTTTTCAGACAAGGAATTATTTTTATATCCAATTTTTTTTTTGTCTTTTTGTTGTTGTTGTTGCTATTTCTTGGGCCGCTCCCGCGGCATATGGAGATTCCCAGGCTAGGGGTTGAATCGGAGCTGTAGCCACCGGCCTACGCCAGAGCCACAGCAACGCGGGATCCGAGCCGCGTCTGCAACCTACACTACAGCTCACGGCAATGCCGGATCGTTAACCCACTGAGCAAGGGGCAGGGACCGAACCCGCAACCTCATGGTTCCTAGTCGGATTCGTTAACCACTGCGCCACGACGGGAACTCCTTTTATATCTAATTTTGAATACTTGTCTCATTATGTAATATATATCATGCAGATTCTCAAATGGTAATTAAAACTTTAAGGTTTCTAGATATATAACCCTGCATTATAATGATATTATTAATAATAACTCATCTTAAAGAGTTGTGTATTAAAAGTAGTCAGTTTCCTTTAGTTGGCTTTACATTAATGATAAACTTTTTTTTCCTCATTTTTGGCCACCCGCGGCATACAGAGTTCCCAGGCCAGGGATCAGATCTGAGCTGCAGTTGCCACCTAGGCCACTGCTGCAGCGATGCCTGACTGGGGATTGAACCTGCATCCCAGTGCTCCCAAGATGTCACCGATTCCGGTGCACCATAGCAGGAACTCCAATGATAAACTTTTTAAGTTTCTATCCATAGGATACCATTTACATGATCTACTACATGGCAAGGCTCCCTAACATTTAATTTTTTATTTCTTAAAACAAATGTGTGAGGTAGTTGGTAGTATATTTATTTACTGAGATTCAAAATGGTAAAGTGACTTGCCCAAGTTCACTCAGCTAGAGAGTAGCAGAGCCTACTTTTGAATCCAGTTCTGCCTAATTCTGGAACACTTCTTTACCTTCTTTACGTGGTAATACACTGCCTCCCAGTGGGATGATTTATAGACTTGTGCTGTGATAACTTTTTTGCGGGGGAAAGAGTAAGAGTGGGCAAGAATCCAAAATTGATGAGACTGAGAAGTTAAATTTCTCAAAGTAGTCAGAAAACTTTTGGAAATAGGTAGGAGAAAGGCTTATTTTCTGCCAAGAGCTGATAGAGAATAAATTATTGTCGATCTCAAGTTACATGTGGTATTTTTCGTATTTTATAATAAGCATCAAGTAACACCTAGAAGAGGGTTGGGTGAGGGGAGGATGAAGTTTGTTAATATTGAATTTGTTTTAATCCTTATTAAAGTAACATTTGAATTTATTTTTAAGGAATTGGACTTCTTATTAATTAAACTATGAGACAAAATGTTATCCAAAGCATTGTTGGCCTATGTCTTCACTAATAGTGTTCCTACTAAAGCACAATAATACTTACAAGAACAGTCTGTTCAGGTAAATTGGTCTCAATCCAGGCAATATTATGATGCCACTTTTGTATTGTGTTTTTCATTTTTCTCCAGCATCCTTTTTCTGTTCCTTTCCCATTTCCAGTAAATTTACAATTTCTAAAATTCTCCATGGAAAGTAGAAATATTTTGATGGTGATTTCCTTTTTTCACTTTTATGCTATTACTAATAACACTGTATAATTCTACATGCTAGGCGCTGAAATAGAAGTGATTTCAAAAATAAACCCATTTTATCCTCCCAGCAACCCTGAGATAGATAGAGATGCACTGAAATAGAAGTGATTACAAAAATACACCCATTTGGAGTTCCCGTTGTGGACCAGTGGAAACGAACCTGACTAGGAACCATGAGATTTTGGGTTCGATCCCTGCCCTCACTCAGTGGGTTAAGGATCTGGTGTTGCCGTGAGCCGTGGTGTAGATCACAGAAGTGGCTTGGATCTGGTGTTGCTGTGGCTGTGGTGTAGGCTGGCAGCTGTAGCTCCGATTAGACCCTGAGCCTGGGAACCTCCACATGCTGCGGGTGTGGCCCTAAAAAAGACAAAAGACAAAACAAAACTCATTTTATCCTCCCAGCAACTCTGTGAGAGAGGGATAGTATTTCCTGTTCACAGCTGAGAAAACAGGTGCAAAACAGAAAGGTAAAATTGCCAAAGAAAAGTGGTGGAGACTTGATGTGAACCCAGGCAATCTGATTATATAGTCCCACGTTCTTAGCACTACATTACCATACTGTTAATTGTTGACATTAATGTGAATGGTTTCCTTATCCTGGCAGTGCATTTAAGTCCTTTTTTTTTTCTTTTATTCTTTTTTTCCTTTTTATGGCTGCACCTTTGGCAGATGAAGTCTAATCAGGGCTTCAGCTGCTGGCCTACGCCACAGGTACAGAAATACCGGATCCAAGCTGCTTCTGTAACCTACGCCACAGCTTGTGGCAGCACTGGATCCTTAACCCACTGAGCGAGGCCAGGGATCATACCCGCATCCAAATGGACACTGTCATTTCTTAACCCGCTGAGCCACACTGGGAAGTTCTTAAGTCCTTTCTGTAATTGCGGACTATGGTGGTTCATACTAGTAGGAATTTTAGAGGTTAGCAGAGGATTGGGCAAATTTCTGATCCTTAGATTTCCTAGCTATAAAATGGGTATAATCCTGTCTGCTTTATATGCTGTTCGGGGGAATTAGAAAACATTTTTTCTGAGTGTTTTATGTGTTCCAGACAATATGTTGAGGGTTCTGCTGGCATGATAGGCCTCCAGATAATTAATATTCTCACTTATTAATTTCAGTGTGTCAGATACTTGATGTAATATATACTACATTTACATCTTACATAGTATAGGGGCTGTTCTATCCATTTTACAGAAAACTGAGACCTAAAGAAATTTAGTAGTTTGCCCAAATGCGTTCTCACTCATGGCCTTTGTATTTCTTTTGTATTTCCTGGTTCCTCTGTCTGGTGTGGTTCCTTATTTCTTCAAGACATTTTGCTCAAGTAATTTAATTAGCCTTTTAGTGAAGTATTCCTAGGCTGTGTCATGTAAAATATTCTTTGCCTCCAGCACTCCCTTTTCTCCTTACTCTGCTTTATTTCTTGAATGACTCCTTTTTTTTTTTTTTTTTTTTTTTTTTTTTGTCTTTTCTAGAGCTGCACCCGTGGCATATGGAAGTTCCCAGGCTAGGGGTTGAATCAGAGCTTCAGCTGCCAGCCTACACCACAGCAATGGGGGTCTGAGTTGAGTCTGTGACCTATGCAACAGCTCATGGCAATGCCGGATCCTTAACCCACTGAGTGAGGCCAGGGATCGAACCTAAATCCTCATGGATGCTACTCAGGTTTGTTATTGCTGAGCCACATGGAACTCCCAGTCTTTTTTTTTTTTTTTTTGCCTCGCCTGTGATAGGCAGAAGTTCCTGGGCCAGGGATTGAACCTGAGCCACAGCAGTGACAACCCTGAATCCTTAATTGCTAGGCCAACAGGAAACTCCTAAACTGATTTAATCTTAATAGGCCAAGATGGGCATTTCCTGGAACAGAGAAGTGCTGAGGATTGTGCTAGGGCCTGTTTTGTGATAAGAGTGGGGAGGTAGTTCTCTCACATTGTAGTTTTTAGAAGCCTATTCTCATGAATTACCTTGAATTCCAGGAGGAGTATGTGCCCTCGGGTCAGCTTTTAGGCTCTGTGAAGCCTTTTTATCTCTTTGTAGAGGTCAGCTTTCCAGCTTCTTACTATCTTAACTTTCAATCCCTCATTCTGCTTAAAGATTTGTTCATTGGCCATTTATCTTATATTTGCAACGAGTACAGTGCGGAGCTAGTTTTCCTCATATAGGAGGATTCCTAAATTTGCCATAATTTAATGGAAAATAATATATACAGCATATGTGTACGTACACACATGTATATATTAAACTGCCATGTATTGGAACTTTAAATCATTATTTTAATTTTTTTTTCGCTTTTTAGGGCTGCACCTGAGGCAAATGCAGGTTCCCAGGCTAGGGGTTGGATCGGAGCTGCAGGTGCCAGCCTATGCCACAGCAATGCAGGATCCAAGCTGCGTCTGCGACCTATACCACAATGGCGGATCCTTAACCCAGGCCAGGATCAGACCCCCATCCTCATAGTTACTAGTTTGGTTTGTTACTGTTGAGCCACAACAGGAACTCCTGTTATAGTTAATTTTTTTTTTTTTTGTCTTTTTGCCTTTTCTAGGGCCACTCCCTCGGCATATGGAGGTTCCCAGGCTAGGGCACGAATCGGAGCTACAGCTGCCAACCTATGCCAAAGCTACAGCAACACGGGATCCAAGCTGCATCTGCAACTTACACCATGGCTCAAGGCAACACTGGATCCTTAACCCACTGAGTGAGGCCCGGGATTGAACCCGCAACCTCATGGTTCCCAGTCGGATTTGTTAACCACTGAGCCACGACGGGAACTCCTATAGTTAATATTTTGATGGCACATAAAATCATTCTTTTTGGATGTCCTGGAATTCATATCTCTGTTTCTCATAAAATTTCTTGCAATAATTTATGTAGTTGAAAAACAGTGGTAATATTGTACTGTGCTCTTGCATTTAAATGGTAGCTGAGGGAGTTCCTGTTGTGGCTCAGTGGTAACCAGTCCGGCTAGTATCCATGAGGATGCGGGTTTGATACCTGGCCTCCCTCAGTGGGTTGAGTATCCAGCTTTGCTGTGAGCTGTGGTGTAGGTTGCAGATGTGGCTCGGATCTGTGGCTGTGGCCTAGGCCAGCACCTGCAGCTCCGATCCAACCCCTGGCCTGGGAACCTGCATTTGCCCCAGGTGCAGCCCTAAAAAGCAAAAAAAAGGTAGCTGACTTTCAAAGGAAAGACAAAATTGTATTTTTAGGTGCTTCATTCTTAAGCTGATATTAATGCAAATGGGGTTCGGCAGATATAAGTATAGGAGCTAGACCTTAGGGATCCCTATGCGTAGTGTCTATTCCTCTTTAGAGAGGAGAAGTTATAAAGAGGAGCAGAGGGCCAGGAGTGAAAACCTTATTAATTGGACAGAAGGAAGAAATAGGACCTTTGATAGAAAGGTTAGGGATATAGGACAAAATCTAGGAAATGTAGCATATAATTCATAAGCATCTCAAATTTGAAAAGAATCCAGATGGCATGTTTTCCTACCTGGGAGATGCTGCTAAATGGTATACAGTGTAAAAATTGTTTCAGAGTTCCCGCATGGCGCAATGGGATCAGTGGGATCGGCAGTTTCTTGGGAGCCCTGCCAGAACAGGTTCGATCCCTGCCCTGGCACAGTGGGTTGAGGATCCAGCATTGCTTCAGCTGTGGCTTAGGTAGAGACTGTTGCTCTGTTCTGGCCTGGGAACTCCATATGCTGTGGGGTGGCCAAAAAAGAAAAAATAAAAACTCGTTTCAATTATGTCAAGTTGAAATTATCTTTAAAGCTGATATTCAATCAATGATTATCCTTATGTAGATTGTTTGTGACATCTTTTGGTGAGTTAGGTTCTTCCACACCCAGCTAACCAAAAGATGTCAGGAGTGCCAAGTTACCAGACTAAGCTGGCAAGTGGTCTGGCAGAACGAAGGTCATATCTGACTTATCTGCATTCTGAAGAGTCAACTAAAATTTTATTGGTGTTATTTTTTAGGGAGCATTTATATTAGTGTGGATAATCTAAGAATTGATTGTACTCAAATATGTGAGTGGTATTATATTGCAATTTGATGTCCTCTTCAAAATAGCTATGAAAATTATGACTGGATTTGCTGGAATTTTGAAAAGGAAAACTTTTTTTTTCTCTTTTTCCTCTACTTTTATATGAAATAAGGGTGTAGGTAACTCCTTCATTTTTCAAGTTTTGTGGAAAAACTATCTTGGGTAGAGGTAATGTCAGACGTGATTATCTTATACAGTTTTCTTACTTTTCTGCTTCTTGGGATAATATTTCACCTATTAAACAACTATCCTTTGCCCTCAAACAGTTCCTGGTAACCAGTGTTCTGCTTTGTGTTCTTAGGTATGTGACTAGGAACCTCATGTAGGAGGAGGCATAGATATTTGTCCTTTTGTGGCTGGCTTATTTCACTTAGCGTAATGTTTTCAAGGTTCATCTATGTTGTAACATGTCAGAATTTCCTTCCCTTTTAAGGCTGAATAATACCCTATTTTTGTATATACACATTTGTTCTTTGATCCATGATGGACACTTGGGTTGCTTCCACCTTTTGGCTGTTTAGAATAATGCTGTCATGAACATGGTGTACACATATCTGTTTGAATCTCTAAAGTTCTTTTGTGTACATACCCAGAAGTAGAATTGTCCCACAAGTGTTAGAGTGTCTAGTATGTTGCAGGCACTGTGCTAAGCACTGGGGATATCAGTAACAAGACAGGCCTGCCCTCAGTCTAGTAGGAAAAAAAGATATATTAAACAAGCAGTTACAAATTTAAGTATGGCAAATTTTACAAAAGGGCAAGTACAGAGCCCGTGTATATTCTATATGAATGTAGTAACATATATATTGTTAAAGTAAAAAGAGAACAAAACATGAAATGCCTTTTCATAGTCTAATATCCCCTGTGGCACCTCACTCCCTCAAATACCACCACATGGAAGTCTCTTGTTTTTTTTCTCCCTGCATTTAAAAATTAAATGAATCTAGGATATATTTTTGAATATGATGTGACGTTGTGATATTGTGATTTAAAAGTAGTATATGTTTGGTCTTTGTCTCCATTCTGGCACAGAGCTCCCCAAACCTTGGAATTTCTTAAGTGTTGAGAGAGATAGAGGTATCTTTTGTTATGCTAATTGGCAACTTTTGGAAAGCACCTTAGGGTAGGGGCTGGTTGGTTGGAGCCAACCGTGTGATTTGAGGGTTAGAACGCTCAGCCCTCACTCAGCCCCCAGGACTTCCCTTTGAGGAGCGGAGAGGGGCTGGATATAGAGTGTAATCATCAGTGGCCAATGATTTAATCAATTATAAAGCCACCATAAAAATCTAAAATGAAAGGGTTCACATAGCTGGTTTTGTGAACATTTGGAGATTGGGAGATCCTCCCTCACCATTTCCCCATACCTTGCCCTAGATCTCTTTCACCTGGCTGTTCCTGAGTTCTATCCTTTTATAATAAACTGGTGATCTACCAGTAAAATGTTTCTCGAGTTTTGTGAGCCACTATAGCAAATTAATCAAACTCAAGGAGTTTTTTTTGGCCCCACCGCTGCATATGGAAGTTCTCAGGCCAGGGATTGAACCTGTGCTGTAGTTTTTACCTGTGTTGCAGCGGAGGCAAGTACCGATCCTTAACCGACTGCGGCACAAAGGAACTTCCCCAAGGAGGAGTTCTTAGTTTCAACTGAAAGAAAAGGCATAGCCTAAAAGTTGAGAATAATGTTTTATTTGGCGAAATTTCTGAGAACTTAAATCCTGTTCCGCTCTGAGGGAGTGCTTGGAAGCTAGTTGTAAGGGAAGAGCCAGGCTATATAGGAGTTTCTGCAACAAAAGTCTGGGAGTAGGAACATCAAAAGATTACTGTTAATTAAAAAAAAAAAACAGACCTTTTAAGTTAATAAATTTAGTACTTGGAAGATGCAAGAGTTGACTCATTGAGATCATTCCTTTTGATAGGCTATCTAGGGTCAGGCTGGGTAGCTGCACTGCAGCCCTTTGCCTCCATCCTGAGTTCCCTCAGGGGCTTACCATGGGGGCTTCTCTAGTGGTGGATGGCTTGATGGCTGCAGCATCCTTTGTTTGCTGATATGGCAGGCAACTTTTTTTTTTTTTTTTTTGCTTCTTCCTTGGCATGTGGAAGTTTTCCCTGGCCAGGGATCGAACCTGTGCTGCATTTGTGACCTGCAGGGCAGCTTGTGGCAACATTGTGCCACATGAGAACTTTCTGGCAGGCAACATTTTTCATTCACAATTATGAACCTTTGATTTATATAGCCAGTAAAAAGTACAGGTAACAACCTGGAACTGCCTTCTGAAGTGGGGTTGGGCTGGGGCAGTCTTGTGGAAACCTGTGATGCTGTCTCCGGGTGGATAATTAGTGTCAGAATTGAGTTGAATTGTAGAACACTCAGCTTGTGTCTGGAGAATTACTTGGTGCTGTATGAGAAATCCCCCCCACCCCCAACACAGTATTGGAATTGGGTATCGAAGCCAATTTAGCTATACACATTTTTGTGTGTGTGTGCCATACCATGAGCTACCTAATTATTTTCCTTGCTGTACATGTCTCTTTCCTCTTCTATTTTAGATGGCACAGCTTCTATGAGGAACTTAGTTTTTTTCTCCCTATGTAGTTATAACTAGTCCAGCAGTGGGATCATGCTGTCAGTCGGTATGAGCTTTATGAAGCTTCTCATAACTGAAGGTGTATTATTTTCCCGTTGTTCTGTACACCTTACAGTTCCACCATTGCTGTCATATATGGTAATCATATTATCCCCGTTTTGGAGATGTTATTTTAAGCAGTATTGCCAGTGGTATTGCAGGTTCTTTTGTTTTTTTGATTGCTAGCTAGAACGAACATTACTCTCTTTTTTTTTTTTTTCATTTCTCCTTATTTTTGAGCAAGGTATTTTGAATGTGACAAACAGCACTTAAGCTTAACTTGAGGGCCTTTTAATTATGAGTATACAGTAGTTTCTGGTTAATTACTGGTAGGGATGGTTTTTAGTATTAAGTAGATGTATCTATTTTAAATTGGATTTGTGTATTATTTTGTAATGTCTGTTCACCTTATTTGTAGTGTTAGTTCATTTCAATTTACAAACACAGTTGCTTAGGAAGCCTTCAATAATCTATCCATCCACTTGTCTAGCCCAGTAGTGTTAAGTTGGATTCAGCGGACAGTTTTGCAGATGAGCTGTGCTTAAGTGTTTTGTAAATAGAGTATGAGAGAATCGGTAGGAAAAGCTCAGATTTTTTTTTTCTCACTGCAGTATAATCTTTTTAGCAATGAAGCCTACAGTGAAATTAAATTTTTATTAGTACTTCAGTCTGTTTCTTGATAGTAATGATCATTTTTAGTCATGAGCAGGATAGATAAAGTGAAATTGGCTGTTTGACATCATTCTTTCAAAGAAATAATTACATGATTGCATTTATGGTTATGCCTTGTAGTAGTCTGCAGACTATATCCAGGTAGGAAGCTCATAGACTTCCCCTGTTGAGAATTTGTCAGTGCCAAGGCATTGTGAAATCAATGATAAAAGATACCCTTTAGATATCTGAGAATTTTCTGGACTGTCTAACTTTAGAGTGATTAAAGATACATTAGCAGCTTTGTAGTGAAAAGAATTTTCAGGTCTGGGGAGAGAAGTTCAGGGCAAGAGGAAATATAGAATAGTTAATTTTCAAGCGGTTTTTGGATTAGGATTTAGGAACATAAAACCTATTATTAGTTAAAATGATCATGCATTTTACATTATGTTTAAATATAGTGAATGGATTCCTGTTCCCCTCAACATAGTCACCTTGTTTTATTTTCATGGTAGCTTTTACCACTGCTTAGTGTTTTCTTATTTCTTTGTGGTCTCTTCCCCCTACTGGAATTGAAGCATCATGGCAGCAGGGACTTGACTTTTTAATGCTATAACTTTGGTGTCTCCAACAGTGTACTGAGTACAGGTCCTCAAGAAATACTTGTTGAATGAATGAATTATTTAATAATTTATCTGGATACTGACTGAAATGTTTAGAAATAAATTCAGTCTTAGTTGTGAATGTAACTGAACTTTCATTTTTTGGCTGTCCCGCAGCATATGGAGTTCCTGGGCCAGGGATCAGATCCAAGCCACAGTTGCATCCTACGCTGCAGCTGTGGCTGTGCAGGATTCTTAACCCACTGTGGCCGGCTCGGGATCAAACTTTTTTCCCTGCGCTCCATAGATACCACGGATCTGGTTATACTACAGCAGAAACTCCATAACTGAACTTTTGAGCTTAAGAAATGGCTCAGAGGGGTTTTTAAAATTTTTTAAAATTTATTTTTAGGGCTGCACCTGTGACATATGTAAGTTGCCAGGCTAGGGGTTGAATCGGAGCTGCAGCCACTGGCCTATGCCACAGCCACAGCCATGCCCAGATCCGAGCCTCGTCTGTGACCTACACCACAGCTCATGGCAACAGTGGATCCTTAACCCACTGAGCGAGGCCAGGGATTGAACCCGCATCCCCATGGATACTAGTCTGGTTTGTTTCTGCTGAGCCTCGACGGAAACTCCCAAGTTTTTTGTTTTTTTAATTTTTAAAATCAGTTTGAGAAGTGGGAAAAAGATTTGAGGGGCTTTCAGTGACATTGTAGAATACAAGGAATCAGATGTAAGGCTAAGAAGACATCAGTCTCCAAAGTACATTAAGTAAATCTTTTGCTGTGTGTTAACTTTGAGCTCATTATCTGAGCTATGAGTATTAGCATATTTTCTTATCAATTTTATCTTTACAAGTTAAGGCAAGCTTTTTTTTTGTCTTTTTAGGGCCACATGGCACATTGAAGTTCCCAGGCTAGGGGTTGAATCAGAGCTGTAGCTGCCTGCTTACACCACAGCCACATCAACTCCAGATCTGAGCCATGTTTGTAACCTACACCACAGCCACATCAACTCCAGATTTGAGCAATGTCTATAACCTACACCACAGCTCATGGCTACACTGGATCCTTAACCCACTGAACAAGACCAGGGGAATGAACCCTTGTCCTCATGGATACTAGTTGGGTTCGTTAACCACTGAGTCAAGACGGGAACTCCAAAACCATGATGGAACCTCCAAAACAAGCTTAATTTACCCTTAAGCATCTGATTCGGTGTATTTCCAAACATAGGTTTCTTTTACAAGTTGCAGATGTTAAGAAGTCTGAAGTATGTGAGAAAGGGGAGTGAGAAACTATGTTGCCTTTTTGCTACCATCTTGTAGGAGGATTGGGGGAAGGGAGATATGCTTGCTTGTGTTCTATGTTGAACCCATTACCTAATATCAAATTCTGAGTGTACTACTCATTATATGTGTTAGTCAAATGTAATACTAGTGATGATTCCATCATAAGTTTTAATGCAGTATAGAGTTTATGTAGCACTTTCATTCGGTTCTCCTAATAATCTTTTAGGGAGGAAGGCCTTGTGGTATTCTTGCTATTTTACAAATGAGGAATTAGGCTTTCATAGGAGCCAAACAACATGGCCCAAGGTCACAAAACTAGAATAGTAAAATAAACACTAGAATGTAGGTCTTGTGTTTCTGGTTCTATGTCCTTTAGAACCATAGAATTTTAGATCAGGAAGAAGCCTTAAAGACTAAACCATGTATAAAAAATGTTTTAACATTACAAACCTGATGTGCCAGGATTCCAACCCAGGTCTCCTCCTCAGACTAGATTAGTATCATTTCTAATCTTCCCCATCTTTGATTTTGGAGATGTGTATGCTACTGGATGAATTGGCTGGCTGATAACAAAGGTATTTGGGTTTCTTAATAGTTATCTGATTCATGCCTATACTTGTAATGGTGAATAGCTTCCAAAAACATTTAAATGTATTTTGAGGCACCTTGAGATAGTGGAAAGAACATAAGCCTTAGAGCCAAGTGGATTTAAGTTGGAATCTTATGACTTCTCATTAATTCTGTGACTTTGTGGAAATTATCTAAGTCTTTGCTTTCTTATCTTTAAAATGGACAGAATATCACCTACCTCGAAATAACCAAAGATAGTTAAGTTTCTAGCACATGAAGTGTGCTCAGTAGTGTTAACACTGTTTAACATTCATACAAATTGTTATGAACAGCTATTATCTTATTATTACTATTTTTTGTCTTTTGTCTTTTTAAGGCTGCACCCGAGGCATATGGAGGTTCCAAGGCTAGGGCTGTTCCCATGCCAGAGCCACAGCAATGAGGGATCCAAGCTGAGTCTGGGACCTACACCACAGCTCATGGCAACTCCGGATCCTTAACCCACTGAGCGAGGCCAGGGATTGAACCCGAGTCCTCATGGATACTAGTAGTTGAGTTTGTTAACCACTGAGCCATGACTCTCCACTATTATGATTTTAGATGTTAATGGTTTAATATTCTGACTACTACTTGTTGATGCTTATTGAGTGCCAGGCACTAAGCTAGGTGCTTGCTAAATCTCATTTTATTGTATTTTAATTTTTTTCCTTTTTAGGGCCACATCCTTGGCATACGGAGGTTCCCGGGCTAGGGGTTGAATCAGAGCTGTAGTTCAACCTCTGCCACAGCCACAGCCACGCAGGATCTGAACCACATCTGTGACCATTCCCACAGCTCACGACAATGCTCTATCCTCAACCCACTGAGAGAGGCCCGGGAATTGAACCCATGTCCTCACGGATACTAGTCGGGTTCGTTAACAAGCTGAGCCACAGTGGGAACGCCCCTAAATCTCTCATTTTAAATCCTTAGGCAGTAACTACGCAAAAGCTAGGTGCAAATCTCCTCACTTTACAAATAGCTAAAAATTGTAGGCGTGTACCTTGTCTCTAATCAAGGACCCTAAAATAAATGTTGATATACATGGATCTAATAATGATAAAATAGGGAATAATTCAACATACAATAGATACACAGGAAGCAGTGTTAGTTATTGTAATGAAATACTGGGGTCAGTCTTAGTGTCCAACAATAAGTAGGTTATATAGTATATTATGTGGTGGGATTTCATGAAACTTAGTGTTGTTTATTATGAATATTATAGAAATGGTAGAAATGCATATAGAAATGAAAATTATGCACAATTATATCCATTTTGTAGTTATAGTTTTGAAAATTTTATACCTAGACCTTCATGCACACACATATGGACAAAGCCTGGGAAGAAAGATGAGTATTAGTGATTTATCAGGGTAATGGATGCTATATGGTTCTTCTGAGTGTTTTAAAGGTAGTTTCCTGTGTGATTTCATGGAAATTAAGGTTATATGCTTCCTCTGTAGTGTGCACTGAAGGATATTGCTCTTAAAACATTCAGGGGGTTTGACCTGGTCTGGTATAATGTTTTTTATACTTTGGGGACACCTTAAGTAATCTCAGTTATTGGCTTTTTATTCTTTTAGTAAACTCTCAGAACACATGATGATTCAACTTACTGCATTTTATCATGGAATTGTAGGTTGTTTTCGAACATGATAGCCATGATGAGTAGACCTCTATAACTACTTTTGTGTTTTAATGGATTTATTTGAGAATCTTGAAGTTCTTAGTGACATGAAAGAAGCATGCTTTAACCCCCGATACATGTTGTGTTGTGGTATTATGAGGGAAACCACCCTTTGTAATCAGTGCCCATTCCTTTTTGTGTAGCTTGTCTCGTCAATCAGCAAAGCAAATACTCTGCTGCTCTCTGCCTTCTGAATTACTTCATATATTTTATGGTTGATATATTTTATGGTATGAGTGTTCTTTTCTGTTTCATTGCTTCCATAAAAAAGACTGGTTTAGGTGTTATTTTGATTCCTTCTCTTTTTCCATTCATCTGTGAGTACTACAAGACATAGTGCACCATTGAATCCTGCATTTCTCATTTATATTCTGATTTTAAAAGAAGCTTGTTAGAAAGATTTTGCCTGGGTAAGTGGTTATGATGCTCTTGGTGGTTTGAAAACTTACCAGAATTCTGCTTTTTCAGTTGTTTCCAGTTGTGTTCTGGTTAAAGGTATTGTTAAATTGTTTCTCTGTATCTTTTGTGTATATCTTTGTGTCTGTCTCTCTCATTTATTTTAAATGAATCTTCAGAAATATGTCTGCAAGTAATACCATTGAGAGTTCCTTGTACTGTAATTCTTTGGAATGCTTGCCTTTTTTAGATTGTTGTGTATTTTACAGAATCAGTATCTGGAAAACTTTCGGGTTTTGTAGCATGGTCCTTGCGTTCTGTAGCATGATCCTTGCGTCTTCAAGGGATTTTTTTTTTTTAATGTTTAGTTCATTGCAAACTACCTCAAAAGAAGGAAGAACTTTATTTTTCCTTATATATGGTCCCGGGAGTTTCCTTCCTTTTGTGGCTCAGCAGTTAAAGATACCATCTAGGATCCATGAGGATGCAGGTTCCATCCCTGGCTTTACTCGGTGGGTTAAGGATCCAGAGTTGCCGTGAGCTGTGGTGTAGGTCGTGGATGCGGCTAGGATCCTGCGTGGCTGTGGCTGTGGCATAGGCCAGCAGCTACAGTTCTGATTCAACCTCCTAGTCCCTAGCCTGGGAACTTCCATATGCTGTGGGTGCGGCCCTAAAATGCAAAAAGAAAAATATCCCTACCAATGGTAAAAAATCCAGCACGAAAGGGGTGTAAAATGAGAAATTCCAGTCCCTCCATTCTCAGTTTTCAGAGGTAACACCACTGCTGATTATTTTCTTCTAGAAATTTTCTAAAAATCAACAAATTGGATCATCCTTATCTATTGGTCTGTAACTTGTTCTTTTCACTTGATATTATTTTGTATTATTGATACTGTACATTTTATACTATCAGCACATTATTTAGAAGTGTGTACTTTGTATTTATCAATCTAATTATCCCCGTGCCTTTTAAAAATAAAGAATTTTTCTGGGCATAGGGCATACATATAATTTAGTGTTTTTTCCTTAATGGCTGCACCCTGTTGAATCAGAGCCATAGCTGCAAACTGCTCCACACCTGTGCCAATGCCAGATCTTTAACTCACTGTGCCAGGTTGGGGATTAAACTTGTGCAGCCAGAGAGACAACACCAGATCCTTAACCCTCTGTGCCACAGTGGGAACTCCTAATTTAGTGGTTTTTTTTTTTTTTTTTTAACAGAAAAAGTGGTACTGTAGTTATTTCTCTATGGTAAGTTAGCCCAGACATATTTTTGTTGTTGTGGGAAGTTTATGGGGATGTAATTGAGGGCATATTTGATGTCAAAAAATGAACTTTACTATACAGTTAGTTGTCCCTTGGTATCCAAGGGGAGTTGGTTTCAGGACCCACCGTGGATACCAAAACCTGAGTATGTTTAAATACAATGGTCAGCCCTCTGTATCTGTGCTTCTGCTTCCACAGATTCATCCAACTGCAGATCATGTAATACTGAAGTATTTATTGAAAAAATATGCATATAAGTGTAGTTCAAACCTGTGTTGTTAAAGGGTCAACCGTGTATGTATTATGATGGTATCTTTTGAGAGTGAACTGTATATACAAAATGCAGTTTATGTCCTTTTCAAAGAGTCAACAGTCAATATAAAAGGTAATTAGGAAAATACAGAATCATTATTGCAATGATGGAAGCTTGCGTATAGGAACAGAAGGAGGTAGTGATTATTTGGGAGACTTCTGTGAGTGTGCCTTGCAGAGGGGAAAGTCATGATTGAGGTTCAGAAGGAGTTGACTTGGGCATTCCAAACCAGTCCCCGCCCTCCCCATACACTGCAGTAATATCCAACTGCTTTTAGTTCCCTTAATATACCACAATGTTTGATGTCTACATGTTTCTTTGCCTGGGCTGTTTACAATGCCTAGAATGCTCTTGCACCCACTTGCCAGCATAACTGTGTATGTATATCATTCTAGATTTAGATTGGGGTCACCTGGAAATCATTTCTGATCTCCCCTTTCCCAGTTAAGAGCCACTTCTCTGTGCCCTGGGGCTTCCTGTGTATATTTATGCCAGCATACTTTCAATGTACTCAATTATAATTGTGTGGCGCCTTCACTGTATTGTAAGCTCCTGGTGGGGAGCAACTATGTTCTCTTCATTCCCCCCAACGTTTTATTATGAAAAATTTCCAATATACATAATTGTATAGTGACCACCAATATACCTGTCACCTACATTCTACCTTTATTGTTATATTTGCTTTGTAAAATATCCATCTAACCATCTCTCCCTTCTATCCATTGATCATCCTTTTTTTTTTTTTTTTTTTCAAGGCCGCACTCAGGGCACATGGAGGTTCCCAGGCTAGGGGTCTAATCAGAGCTATCGTCGTCACAGCCACAGCCACGCCAGATCCAAGTCGCCTCTGCGACCTACACCACAGCTCATGGCAACGCTGGATACTTAACCCACTGAGCGAGGCCAGGGATCGAACCCACAACCTTATGGTTCCTAGTCATATTTGTTTCCGCTGCGCCGCAACAGGAACTGCATCATTTCTTTTTTCTTTTCTTTTTTTTTTTTTTTTTGATGGATTTCAAAATAAGTTACATATATTTGTATGTTTCACCCCATCGACTTCAGCACTAAGGTCATTAAGTGGAGTTAATGTTTTATTCATTTTTATCCTTTTATTTATATTTTGAAAATTGTGCCTGTTAGTTTTATCATCAGGGCCATCACAGTGCTAGTATAGAGGTGCTTAGTAGTATTTGAATTGAAATCCTTAATTTTGTGCATCTGAATGTGAGTGCATTGCACCTGAAAGGAGAAATTAGTTAGGGGCTAGAGATAATTTATTAGAATAAGGGTAATTATTATTATTAGAATTTATTGTTTAAAGCGTGAAATAAATGCTAGGTAAACAGAAAGGGGCATCCAGGCAATGGATTTAGGGATAAAGTTGGGATGACAGCTAGGCAGGGAATCCAGGAGCTAACCTTGGAAGATAGGATTTTAATTGGGCATTAAAAAGTGATTCTGGGTTGCATAGAAGGGGGCGGTTATAGTTGTAGAGGGGAGAAGCAGAGATTGGAATGAGCACCTTTCCTGGAGTACTGAGACAAACATTGTAATTGCAGCCATAGGTTCTGTTTTATATTTTTAAAAAAGTGTTGGTTTGTGGTCTTTGGAGGATCTGGTCAGGGTTGTGAAGGGGCTTAGTGTTAAAATATAACAAGTGTCCAAAGAGGCTATTTTGCATTTTTTTAAAACTCATAGTTTAAAAAATGTGCTTTCTTTATCTAATACTTTTTTACAATTGAGTAAACAATTATCTTGGGTTTTTCAGAATTTCTAGAAAGTGGCAGCTCTTATTCTTTCTGTAGAAGTTAGAAGTTTTAAAGTTTTAAAGAAGATCCTAGTGGCAAGTTGAAGTCTATGCGGAATAAACTTCATGAAGATTTTCAATCCTGGTTGGCTTAAACTTGGGTGGTATCTTTTAGGAAAGATGCATTTCTTTCTTGTGGAAAGAAGAGTTGTGTGACTACTGGTACTGGTGACTCGGACTATAAGAAGTTTCTTAAGGACATTCTGGGAGAAATATATCATTGAGTTGTGGGTTTCTGACATTTGAGTGAATAAGGTTCAGATGATTAAGTGGCCCAAAGGCAGGAAGGGGGAAGTGTGTTTGTTTCTATTCTCTAGCTACTCATGCCTTCTTGTCTCTAAAACTGGGTCATCCTGTATATCAGAAATTGCTGACTCCATGACTTAAAGCAGCTTTTCTTAAAGTGGGATATGGACCCACCTACATAGGGGATTTGTGAATAATAAAAGATAGCCTGAGACTTCTATACAGATCTACTGAATGAGTCCCTAGTTGTGAGTTCTGTGACCCTGCATTTAAGCAAGTATTTATATGATTCATATGTACACTGGAATTTAAGAGAAACACTCTTTTATAGATAGAATTTTCCATTATTTTTTACATGATCACCTATATGTATGATGGTGGAGCTACTGTTCCCCCTCAGGGATATAAAGTTACAGGCAGCAAATGCTTATTTACATTAAAAGATTGTTGGTAAAGTGCATCTGTTGGGGATTTTCTTCTCAAGATTTTGTGAGAGATCATTTTGTGTACATAAGTATAAGGAAAAAATACTGTTTTCATTGCATGTATTGAATAAGGTGTGTAAGATATTTCTGGGGTTTCTCTGTGATAGTTTCAGACATTTATGTAAATACACTAGAGGTAAACTAGCACCTCTCATATTTGAAATTGACTGATTCACAAGACTTTAAGAACATAATCTCATTTATGCTCTGAAGGGCTGATATGTGGATTATATTAACAAAAGACACCCATCTATTTGTGAAGCAAATATGCGGAAGGCAGGTTCAAACCTAGAGTTTAACTCTTATTAGCTGTTTGACCTTGGGCAAGAATCTTTTAGAAAATAACCTTTTAGAAAATAATCTTAAGAGTATTTGGGTGAAGTTGATGATATGTTATGGAAACCATTTTATTATTTGCATAAGACTTCTGGTTTTAGCACAATGGCATGAGGGCATTTTTCTTGTGTATAATACAGAAATAACAATAGAAAAAAGCTCTCTCTAAACTGAATTCCTTTTTTAAAAAGCATACTTGGAGATAGGTAAAATATGCAAATCACAAAAAATGTGTGTTTGCGGGGGGTGGGGGGGGTGGGTAGTACATCAAAGAAGCCTGGAGAGTTAGGGAGCTAGTTAGCCCAGGGGTTGGTGATCTGAGAAATCTTAAGTGCAAAAGATAATAGCATCCTTTGTATGTGGCAATGGGAGTAGATAAGGAGGTGATCAGGCTAGACAGATAAAGCCCTCATGGACAAGGTCAGGCTAGGAGAGATGGTAGGTTTTTATGTAATAACTGTTGCGCAAAGATGCCATTATAGCAGGAAGTGATCTGTCTGTCTCCTTGGAAGCAGTGGAGAGAATGTTTTGCTTTTTGAAGTCAGCAAGAAAGAGATCATCAGCCTTTTAGGAATATGGGCAAATGACACCAGCAGAGAGTTTATAGAAAAGTTAATAAGAATGGCTCTTAAACATAAGGAAATTGAATTAAAACTACAAGTATCGTTTTTAGCCAGATCTGTATGCTTCCTGATTTTCATTAGCAAGATTTCAGTTAATCACAAATACTGAATATCCAAATCTTCTGGTTTACGAGTCTTGAATAACCAGGGATTTATCAAAAATCTATGTTTGGTTTCTAAAATGAAATTTTTTATAGGGAGATTCACCTGTACCCTGAATCACCATTTTTCATTTTAGCAGATTGGCAAATTTTTTTTTTGCTTTTAGGGCCACACTCGCGGCATATGGAGGTTCCTAGGCTAGGGGTTGAATCGGAGTTACAGCTACCGGCCTACGCCACAGGTGCAGCAATGCAGGATCCAAGCCGTGTCTGTGACCTACACCACAGCTCAGAGCAACACTGGATCTTTAACCCACTGAGAAAAGCCTGGGATCGAACCCGCAACCTCATGGTTCCTAGTTGGATTTGTTTCTACTGCACCGTGATGGGAACTCCCAGATTGACAAAAATTTAAAAGTCTTGACAGCACTATTAGATATATAGAAACACACCCACCCACAGATAGGTTGGTTGCTGGTGGAAGTGCAAATTGGTATAACCTTGGAGTGTTCTCTCGTGGTGCAGCAGGTTAAGGATCTGGCATTGTCACTGTAGTGGCTTGGGCTGCTGGTGTGGTGCAGGTTAGATCTCTGGCCCAGGAACTTCTGCATGCTGGGGGTGTGACCAAATAAACAAACAAAAACCCCAAACACCCAAATTGGTATAACCTTTGCGTATGGAGGATGAATTTGTTAAAATTACAAATGCATGTGGCTTTTGGCCAAAATCTTCAATTATGTGCCAGTTGGTATGAGGGACAGATTATGTGTTGTTAATTGACTAAAATGACCAGAACAACATGGAATTAAATATTGTTCATGTGGCTAAAACAGATAGTTTTGGTGTTCCAGTGTAGATGTTGAAGAAATTAATTGGAAGAAAGCATTTGGGTGGTGGGCGGTGGTGGGGGGATAGCAGTGATGGACACAGATTTAAAAATTTTTTGTTAAGATATCATTTACATAAAGTCCGAGTCACTCTTTTTAGTGTACAGTTCTGTGAATTTTGGCAAATGTATATAGTTGTGTAAACGTCATCACCCCAAGATATATTAGAGTTTCAATACCCCCCTGCCAAATCCCCTCCAATGCTCCTTGGTGTAGTCAGTCTTTCTCCCCAGTCTCAGCCCCTGGTAACCACTGATCCATTTTCCATCCGTAGGTTGTTGTTTTTTTTTTTTTTTTTTTTTTTTGGCTTTTCCAGACTGTTATATAAATAGAATCACACAATAAGTAGCCTACTGAGTTTGGCTGCTTTCACTTAGCAGAATGCATTTGAAATTCAGGCAGCTTGTGTATATCAGAAGTTTGGTCTTTTTTTACTACTCAGTAGTATTTTATTGTATGGCTGTAACATAATTTTTGCTTATCCATTCACCAGTTGAAGGCATTTGGATTGCTTTCCACCTCTTGGTGGTTACAAATAAAGACACCTAATTTTATAATTTAAGGTTTTTACATTTGAATCTAGCATTCATTTTGACTTAATTTTTGCATATGGTACAAGGTAATGATTAAGGACCTTTTTTAAACTTATTTTTTATTTTTTTATTTTTTTGCTTGCCCCCGTGGCATAGCAAGTTGCCCAGCCAGGGATTAGATCTGAGCTGAAGCTTCAGTCTACACTACAGCTGCAGCAATGCTAGATCTTTAACCCATTGTGCCTGGCCAGGGATAGAACCAGCGCCTCCCCAGAGATAGGTCGGATCATTAACCCACTTGGCCAGGTTAGGAACTCCCTAAGGAATTTTTTTGACATACGAATATACATTTGAAAAGAAATCTTTATTCATTGAAGTGCCTTGGTACCTTTGTCAAAAACTAAATGAGCATATGTGTGTGGGTCTGTGTCAGGTCTCTATTTCATTGATCTGTCGTAATCACCATTCTCAAAGCCTTGACTACCATAGCTTTATAATAAGCCTTGATGTAGTATATAGTCTGAGCCCTTCGAATTTGTTCTTTTTCAAAATTGTTTTGGCTGTTCTTTTTTTTTTTTTTTTTTTCCTTTCTTTTTTTTTCCCTTGTCTTTTAGGGCTGCACTGGCGGCATTTTGAAGGTTCCCAGACTAGGGCTCAGATGGGAGCTGTAGCCAGCCTATGCCAGAGCCAGAGCAATGTGGGATCTGAGCTGCATCTGCAGCCTACACCACAGCTCACGGCAATGCCAGACCCTTAACCCACTGAGCAAGGCCAGGGATCTAGCCTGAGTCCTCATGGATGCTAATCAGGTTCGTTAACCACTGAGCCATGACGGGAACTCCAACGCAGTTAGATTCTTAACCCACTGCAGCACAGTGGGGACTCCACAGTTCTTTCTTGCAAGTATCATACTGATCAAAACAATTTGTTGTTAACATTTATATTTAATGCCAGACCTAACAGATTGTCAGTTGTGTTGATGATATCTCTTTTGGTGAGAAAGTTGAATCTGCCACATAGACTCCTGAACAATTTCATGATCTACAAGGTAAGATCAGTATAAATTAGTAGTGAGGTATGTTCACTAGTAAATGTTAATGATTATATAGCGAATTCAGCAATGGAGAAACTCTACTTGTTGTTCTGTAACTTTGGACAGAAAAAGAGACAGATGAAATATATAGTTGAACATAGAGTTCATTGTTATTGCTAGCCAAAGCAGGTGGTACAGGACTAACCTGTGGAGTTGGGGGGCATAATGAAGTAAAACTTGTAAGTAAAACAACATGAGTGGCATATTTGGTAAACATTAGCAGAGTAATTTATAAGAAGCAGTTGGAGGAGAAAACTTTTTCTTTTTTCTTTCTTTCTTTTTTTTTTTTTTTAAATTTTAGGGCCAAAGTTTTGGCTAATGTAAGTTCCTAGGCTAGGGGTTGAATAGGAGCTACAGCTGCCGGCCTCCGCTTACAGCCACAGCAATGCCAGATCGAAGCTGTGTCTGCGACCTATATACCAGAGCTCAAGGCAATGCCAGATCCCTGACCCACTGAGCGAGGTCAGGGATTGAACCTGCATCCTCACGGATACTAGTTGGGCTCATTTCTGCTGAGCCACAATGGGAACTCCCTTTTTCTTATTTGGAGTTTATTAATCAGGAAAACCAAGCATAATCACTGATGGTAGAGAGAGAGACTGCTTTTCATAATGAAAAGACCATTTTGGGCAGTTTTATTAAAGTAATAATAATCATAAAATAAGATGGGAGATACTTGCATATGAAGGATCTCATATATATATATATATATATATATAAAGAATACTTTTTTTGGCTGTAGCCTTGGATGTGGAAGTTCCTGGGCCAGGGATAAAACCCACGCCACAGTAGCAATCAGAGCTGCTTTAGTGATGCCGGATTCTTAACTGTCTGCACACAAGAAAACTCCAACCTCATATATATTATTCTCAAATTTTGCTGCATTATTTGGCTGAAACCTTTTTGTGAATAGATGAGTACAAGAATTTTCTAGTTGAGAAATCAGAAATTCTTTCCTAACTAATGACTTAGCAGATAAATCATTGGTACGAGAAACTGTCTTAAAAGCATAGTAACTGTGGAATTCCCATTGTGGCACAGTGGTTAACGAATCTGACTAGGAACCATGAGGTTGAGGGTTCTATCCCTGGCCTCACTCAGTGGGTTGAGAATCCGGTGTTGCCGTGAGCTGTGGTGTAGACTTGGATCCGAGTTGCTTCGGCTCCGGCGTAGACCGGTGGCTACAGCTCCGATTATACCCCTAGCGTAGGAACCTCCATATGCCATGGGAGTGGCTCTAGAAAAGGCAAAAAGCCAAAAAAAAAAAAAAAGCATAGTAACCATAAACCTCTCCAACTTAAGATAGTAGTTTCAAGTTCTCTGCTGCAGAAGTGTATTTGACACATAGAAATATTAGTTCTGTTATATACTTGCTTTAATAATATATTGGTCTTAATATTAAATGTTTACCGAATCATTATTTTTGCTTCCTTAACATTTAGATAATCCTTTTGAGGATGTTTTATAGGATGCTTTAATATATTCATGGTGGTTTAGAAATAAGGTAGTTTTTTGTTATCAGTTGCTCTAGGAAAGTTTAAAAATTCCTGTCATCTTGGATGGATTCAGAGTTGGTCTGTTTTCTCCCCATTTCACCATTGGATGGCCTTCTAAGGTGGATGTGTAGCTGTATAGAGGTGCTGAAAATGGAATAGGTTACAGGGCAAAATATGAGGGCCCCTCATAATATTTAGTATCACTAATCTAACTGCATATATGTAAATTCCGATATCTCTTCTTTGGGTTGTCTTTATTATGTAAGCTAATAATTACCCTAGTCCAAGTTTAATGGAATCACACTACATTTTAGGGATCAGTAACTCTTAATTCCTAGTATCATCACATGATGCTATTCCAGCATGGTAACCCTTGACTGCAGCTTGCCTGAATAAGTGCTGAAAGGTTCTTGTTGCTTTTTTTTCCTGCTTTAAATAGTGTTCTGTTCTCTTGTGGGTAACTCAAAGACTTGTACCGTCAGATTTTGAACAAGGGAGAGAAATGTTGAACATTTATTAAATGGTTTTAATGATAGTTTTCATGGCGACGAACTTAAAAAACATAGCTGAGACTGGCTTGCTTTGTACAACCAAGTGCTTCCACTTCCTCCTTTTTAAAATTTTTTATTTTTTATTTATTTATTTATTTCTTTTCTAGGGCCGCACCCACGGCATATGGAGGTTCCCAGGCTAGGGGTGGAATTGGAACTACAACTGCCGGCCTACACCAGAGCCACAGCAACGCCAGATCCAAGCCGAAACTTCGACTTACACCACAGCTCACAGCAACACCGGATCCTTAACCCACTGAGCAAGGGCAGGGATCAAACCTGCAACCAACTACTGGTTCCTAGTCGGATTCGCTAACCACTGAGCCATGATGGGGATGCCTCCTTTTCTTTTTTTTTTTTTGAAGTCAGGTTTTCTTTGTCATAAAGACAAGCTACAGTTCCTTTTTACCTTGTAAATAGGATACCAAAAAGTCTGTTTGTCAAAGTATTTTCAGTGTAGGTATCAATTGTCAGTATCTTTTTTTTTTTTTTTGTCTTTTTGCTTTTTCTAGGGCCGCTCCTGCGGCATATGGAGGTTCCCAGGCTAGGGGTCAAATTGGAGCTGTAGCCACCGGCCTATGCCAGAGCCACAGCAACGCGGGATCCCAGCCGCGTCTGCAACCTGCACCACAGCTCACGGCAATGCCAGATCCTTAACCCACTGAGCAAGGCCAGGAATTGAACCCACAACCTCATGGTTCCTAGTCGGATTCGTTAACCACTGTGCCACGATGGGAACTCCTAGTATCTTAATTTATAAAACTACATTTCTATAGAAAGTGTTCTCAAGTGATTGGTAAAATCTTGTGATTATTCGATACAAGAGAAACTTGTTTAATGAAAGGGTTATATTTTTTTTATTGTGGTAAAAATATAAAATTTATAGTTTTAACCATTATTAAGTTCAGCAGTGTTAAGTAAAATGACATTGCTGTGAAACTGATCTCCAGAACTTTTTCTCTTACAATTCTGAAACTCTACTCATTAAACAATACCTCCCCCTTCCTGTCCCTCCTCCGCCCCCAAACTGGTAACCACCATTCATTCTACTTTCTGTTTCTATGAATTTGATACCTTAATATCTCATGTAAATGGGATCATACTGTATTTGTTTTTTTTGTGACTAACTGGCTTATTTAATTTACAATAATGTCTTGAAGATTGATCCATGTTGTAGCATGTGACAGGACTTCTTTTTTTTTTTTTTTTGTCTTTTTCCTATTTCTTGGGCCGCCCCTGCGGCATATGGAGGTTCCCAGGCTAGGGGTCGAATCAGACCCAGAGCCACAGCAACTCGGGATCCGAGCCTCGTCTGCAACCTACACCACAGCTCACGGCAACGCCGGATCGTTAACCCACTGAGCAAGGGCAGGGACCTAACCCGCAACCTCATGGTTCCTAGTCGGATTCGTTAACCACTGCGCCATAAGGGAACTCCTTTTTTTTTTTGTTTGTTTTTGTTTTTTTGTTTTTTTGTTGGACTTCTTCTTAAGGATGAATAATACTCCATTGTATGTATATGCCATATTCTTTTTATTCTTTGAGCAGTTGATGGACATGTGGGCTGCTTCCACCTCTTGGATATCGTGAACATGCTGCTATGAATGTGGGTGTGCAGACATTTATTGGAGACCTAGCTTTCAAATGTTTGGGATATATACCTGGAAGTAGAGATTTGTTGGATTATATGGCAATTCTATTTAAAAATTTTTGAGGTACTTCCATACTGTTTTCCATAGCATTTGCGCAAGTCCTACCAACAGTGCACAAGTGTTCAAGTTTTTCCATATCCTTGCAGGCACTTGTTATTAGGTCTTTTTTAGTCTAGCCATTTCAGAGGGTTTGAAGTGTCCTTTCTCTCTCTCTCTCTCTCTTTTTTTTTTTTTTTTTTTTGCCTTTTAGGGCTGCACCCATGGTATATGGAAGTTCCCAGGCTAGGGGTCAAATTGGAGCTACAGCTGCCAGCCACAGCCATGCCAACTCTGAGCCACATCTGTGACCTATACCACAGCTCATGGCAATGCCGGATCCTTAACCCACTAGCAAGGCCAGGGATCTAACCTGCATCCTCATGGATTCTAGTTGGATTTGTTTCCTCTGTGCTACAGTGGGAACTCCCTGAAGTGGTATTTCATTGTAGTTTTTATTTGGTTTTGACTTAAGTTGTTTGTCTTAACCTTATTTGCATTATTTGTTTTTTGTTGTTGCTGTTGACTTGTAGGAATTTTTTGTATGTTCTAGATATTAACCTCTTAACAGATATGATTTGCAAGTATTTTCTCCTGTAGGTTGCCTTTTCACTTTGTTGATTGTATCCTTTCATGTGTAAAAGTTTTGATGTAGTCTCCTTTGTCTATATGTGCTTTTGGTTTCCTATCCAAATCATTGCCAAGTCTAATGTTATGAAGCTTTTCCCTGTTTTCTTATAGTTTTATAGTTTTAGGCCCTACACTTAGATCTTTAATCCATTTTGAATTAATTTTTGTGTATGATATGAGACAATGAATGATCCAACTTCCTTCTTTTGCTTGTGGATATCCAGTTTTTGCATACCTTTTTTTTTTCCTTTTTAGGGCCACACACATGGCATATGAAAGTTCCCAGGCTAGGGGTTGAATCAGGGCTGCAGCTGCTAGCCTACGCCACAGCCACTGCAATGCCAGATCCAAGCCGCGTCTGTGACTTACACTGCAGCTTGCAGCAACGCTGGATCCTTAACCCACTGAGGGGGGCCAGGGGTCGAACCCACATCCTCATGGACACTAGTCAGGTTCCTTTCTGCTGAACCACGGTGGGAACTCCACAGCACCATTTTATGAAGAGAAATGCCATTGGATGGTCTTGGCACCTTTGTCCAAAATCATTTGAATGTGTATTCAAGTGTTTGTTTCTGGTCTTTCTGTTATATTTCATTGCTCTGTATGTCTACCTTTGTGCCAGTATTGTACATATGTTTTGAAGTTAGGAAGTGTTTCATCCAAGTTTGTTCCCTTTTTTTTTTCTAATTTGTTTTGGTTATTTGGAGACCCTTGAATTTTATGATTAATTTTTTGTTTCTACAAAAAAAAAAAAGAAGCTTTTGGGATTTTGATAGGGATTGCTTTGAATCTGTATATTGCTTTAGGTAGTATGGACATCTTAATATTAATCATTCCAATTCCTGGACATGGAATGTCTTTCCATTTATTTGTGTCTTCTTTAATTTCATTTAGCAGTATCTTTTTTTTTTTTTTTTTTGTCTTTTTGCCATTTCTTGGGCGGCTCCCACGGTATATGGAGGTTCCCAGGCTAGGGGTCCAATCTGAGCTGTAGCTGCCGGCCTACGCCAGAGCCACTGCAACGCAGGATCCGAGCCGCGTCTGCAACCTACACCACAGCTCACAGCAACACCAGATCCTTAACCCACTGAGTGAGGCCAGGGATCGAACCCGTAACCTCATGGTTCCTAGTCGGATTTGTTAACCACTGAGCCACGACAGGAACTCCCATTTAGCAGTACCTTAAAATTTTCAAGTGTATAAGCCTTCTACCTTGTTGGTTAGGTTTATTCCTAAATACTCTTTTTGGTGCTATTGTAAATGGAATGGCTTTCTTGATTTCCTTTTTGGATTGTTCATTTTTAGTGTATAGAAGCACAACTGACTTTTGTGTGTTGATTTTATATCCTGCAGCTTTGCTGAATTAGTTTATTCTAACAGGTATTTTTTTTGTGGGAGTGAGATCTTTAGGGTTTTCTACGTGTAAGAATATATCATCTGTGAACAGAGATAATTTTACTTCTTCTGATATGGATGGCTTTTGTTTATTTTTGTCTTTTTTTTTTTTTTTTTTTGCTGCACCCATGGCATGTGAAAGTTCCTGGGCTAGAGATTGAATCTAAGCCACAGCTGTGACCTACACAGCAGTTGTGGCAACATAGGATCCTTAACTCATTGTGCTGGGCCAGAGATCAAACTGCCCTGCCACAGAGATAGGCTGGATCATTAACCCACTGCACCATAATGGGAACTCCCTCTTTCTTTTTCTTACCTAATTGTTTTGGATAGGATTTCCAATACCATGTTGAATAGAAGTGGAGAGAGAGGGCATCATTCCCTTGTTCCTGATCTTAGAGGGAAAATGTTTAGTCTTTTACCATTCAGTATGATATTAGCTGTGGGCTTTTCATAAGTGTTCATTATGTTGAGGAACTTGCCGTCATTGTCTGGTTTGTTGGTGTTTTTATCATGAAAAAGTGCTGAATTTTATATTTATCAAATACTTTTTCAGCATCAGTTGAGCTGATCATGAGGGGTATTTGCCCTTCATTCTGTTAATATGGTAATTACAGTGATTGATTTTAATGTGCTGAACCAGCCCTACATTTCAGGAATAAATCCTACTTTGGTCATGGTGTATAATACTTTTAATGTGCTGTTGAATTTGATTTGCTAGTATTTTGTTGAGGATTTTTGTATCAGTGCTCAACAGGGATATTGGTGTGTAGTTTTTTTTGTTAATGTCATCATCTGGCTTTAATTTTTTAAAGTAATATACATATTTTAGTTTTTATATTGGAAAGCTTAAGTTTCGAGAGAATTAAAATTTTGGAGTACACCATATGTGTGACTCATGTCAGAATGTCATTGTCATTGTGTAGAATTACCAACCTTTTAGATTTGAAATAAGAAATAGGAAGTACCTATACTTTATTCATAAACTTCATTGTGGAAACGTATTTGATTTTGAAACTTGAATATGAATATAATTCAAGCCTATGAATTGCGTACTGTAGATGTTAGTAGGAAGGTGAGTGGTTTATATTGAGTGGATGTTAATGCTAGATGTTTTAATAAGGTGTTACCTAATCAGAAGTGGAAGGTGTGAAAAAAAATATGTAGCATGTATATTGCATTTGTTGTCATAATAAAATGAACAAAAAATACTGTGCTTAATTTTAAATTTTATTTTATCTTAAATTTTATTTTTGCAATTTTAAATTTTAGATGAAAATTTGCCATTATCTATAAAGTGGTTTATTTTACACTTTGGTTTTCTTGTTTATTAACTGAATTGTATCTGCAGTTGTATCTCCATTTTCATGTGAATTACTAATAAAAACTCAAGGGTTTATTTAGATATGTTTTACTGCCTTGAATAAAAATAAATGTGAACGTTTTTGATGTGATCAATCTGAGAATATATGAAATAAAAATTCAAATTTCCCTTGAAATCTGGGCAGGATTATCTGGTCTTAATCTATTTTGTTAGGAAATCTGCCTTGATAATTTGCTATTGCTTGAAATCTACCAGTGAGCTGGTGATGCCCAGTGTGAAGTGGTTCGATGGTAATAATGCTCTGTGTTTATATAATGCTGTATACCATTTATGAGTATTAACACAAGAAATTAGCTTATTGTTGTAAATTTGGTTTTCAGTTCCAGGTATTCCTTTATACCAGCTAATTTGGTCTCACCTCCAAAATGTTGAAAGCCACTATACCCAGTAGTAATTATTGCTGTTTACTCATGTGTTAACATACAGAAAGTTATGTTGTGTCATTTTCTGTAAATTAGTATAGAAAGGTAAATGCAGAGTATGATATTCAAGTGTAAGTGGGATGGAGAGTGAGAATTGACAGTACTTTAAAAATGATTCATGATTTAGCTGTTGACCTTGAAGACTGAGGTATTTTTTTAAGGTGAAAGTATATGATAAAACAAATATTTACCTGTTTTGATGTTTATCTTGTGATAGGGCCAGATAATATCTACTCAACTGCAGCTTGTTAGGGCAAACTGGGGAATTAGCAGAGTTGGAATTAGCTGATATGTATCCCCTATATATCAGGTATCCAGTATCTAGCAGCAGTCAGTGCCAGTATGATAGACAGATGAGAGGAGGACAGTATTGTGACATTTAGATTAGGGCAACTAGAGTGACACAGGGAGACTAAACTCACGTTTAGGGGCAGGATTCCAGTTCTTGGGATGGAGCTGGTAGATATATTACAGCAAGAACAAGGCAGAGTGGCATAGGGTACAACTGAGTGCAGAACGATAGAGTAGTGGGTCTGCAGGAATAAGGCAGAAACCTTTTCTTATTTCCCCACTCCATGCTCCCCCCCAACCCCCACAAATGGTAGCATTCATTTGTTGTGAAGTTCATGATGATGTGCTTGCTTTTCTGCAGAAATCAGAACTGATGGTCAAGAACTAGGGCAAACTGAGTATGTAAGTTGGGCCATGTGATCCTGATTGTAGTTAGGCCTTCAGTCACATTTGGAGAATATTGGGGAATGTGGGTAGACAAGGAAATGAGGAAGATTGCTGAGCATCTACTATCGTACACTTAAAAATAGGAGGGGAACAGGTGGATGTTTCTAGTTCTATCTGGCTTTAGTTTCTGGCAGTGTATAGTGATGCCAAATCTGTGTAGGCTGCCCGAGCTTGCTTCCTCCCCTCTTCCTGAAAGGAAAAGTTGTTTTTGAAGTGTTGTGGCATTAGGTGTGTCCACTTTGTCTCTTAATTATTTTAGGAAGTTTTTTTTTTCTTTTACTTTTGGCTTCCCCTTCCTTCTGTATGTTAACTAAGTTTGTAAGGGCAGGTGTTTGACCTTTCCTATAGTTTGGAAATGTAGATCGCATTATTTTGTAAAAATTTTATTGTAGTATAGTTGATTTGCAATGTTGTGTTAATCTCTGCTCTACAGCAAAGTGACTCAGTTATTTATATTTGTATTCTTTTTTTTTTTTTTTTTTTTTTTTAAATGGCTGCACCTGCAGCGTGGGGAAATTTCCAGGCCAGGAGTTGAATTGAAGCTGCAGCTGTGGCCTGTGCCACAGACGCAGCAACACTGGATCCGAGCTGGATCTGTGACCCGTGTCACCGGATCCTTACCCCACTGAGCAAGGCCTGGGATTAAACCTGTAAGCAAACAGAGACAATTTTGGGTCCTTAACCCTCTGAGCCACAATAGGAACTCATAGGTAGTTCCTATTGTTATGTGTTTGTATGATAATGATGGTGGCATTTTAGAAGGGTATATACATTTCCAAGATAAGATCCTTATAGATAGAAGAATGTAAGATAAGGGGGTGGCATGTGATATATGTGCTGAATTTGCTAGCTTTTAGCAGTTGAAGATTTCTGCAGTTTAAGGGAAAGAATAAACACATCAGCTATAGTATGTGCTCTCTTCACACCCCAATAACACATGGGTTCTGAGGGGCCTTTTGCAGCTTTTTATTTTCTATCTTGAGACCACTTGGGATTGAATTAAAGAAACTTTGAAACAATCCTTCTTTTATAAAAAGAAAAACTGGTCGTTTTTTGTGTATTTTCACTTTTTTGGAGGTAATTTTAATCAAGTCATTGGGAGTTAAGGATGCAAGCATAATTATATATATTTAATATGTATTTGTGTTTATATGCTACAGTAGTAGGTATCCAATAGATTTTCAGAAATGGAAGAACAAAATTTTTTGTTACTGAATTAATTTAGCTTGAGAATCTAAACTGATTAACAGGCCCTAAACATATATTCATTATAGATAACTTTAAAAGTTATGGTGATCAAGTTTCAGCGTTTAGATCTCTGTTTATATCAAAAGCAGTATTGCTGAGAGTGTTTACTTGAACGTGTAGAATTAAAATAATCACCTATCACTTTTTAATCCAAAAATTATATATGAATGCATTTAATCTTTAATAGCAGTGTATTTATTATACACTTGAACTTAAGAAAGTGCTTTTACTTTATATTATTCAACCTATCAACAAATGCGTTTGCTTAGTTTTCAGTAAGGAAAAGCAGAGGCTAGTTGTTATTGGATGTTTTTTTCCCAAAAGGAAAATAGTTATTGAGAATTAAATTTCACTTCTATGCTTTATCCTCCAATACTGTTGGAATGTTAAGCCTTTTATAGTAGTTAAAGAGAATTGGTACAAATGCTAAAAAAAATCTCACTTTTTCCTTGATACTAGGTGAGAGCTCCACCTTGTGATCTTTGAGCATATTTCTTAAAAAATTAATAACCTACAGTAGTCCAGAAATGAGGTGTTGAGTTTGATTATTAAACTTACACTTTTATTTGAGCATTATATACTCTTAAAGTTTTGGGTTTTCTAATTAGGTCAAATGGTATTAAAGTACATTTAAAAATCTCGTTTGTAAATTTTTTAATGAAAATCTTTGGGGGAAGCAAATTGTATGTATATACAGCTGTAGACATTTAAAAAGGGAAAGTGCTCAGTTCTTCCTGCAGGCAAAGTTTATATTCTTTTTTTTTTTTTTAATTTGGCTACACCTGTGGCACAGCTGCAGCAACACTGGATCCTTAACCCACTATACCACACCAGAACATCCTAAAATTTGTATTCCTTTTTTTGGGGGGGGGGTCTTTCTAGGGCCACACCCTATGGAGGTTCACAGGCTAGGGGTCAAATCAGAGCTGTAGCTGCCGGCCTATACCACAGCCACATATGCAACTTACACCACAGCTCAAGGCAACCCAGATCCTTTACCCACTGAGTGAGGCCAGGGATCAAACTTGAGTCCTCATGAACACTAGTCAGATTTGTTTCCACTGAGCCATGAGGGGAACTCTGTAAAATTTGCGGTTTTAAAGAAAAAAGAAAAAAGAAATGCTAACTTGCCCATTGTTTCCCCCTCACTTTAAATTACAAAGCAGCTGGCACAGTGGTTAATCCCGACTAGGAACCATGAGGTTGCAGACCTTGCTCAGTGGGTTAAGGATCCGGCATTGCCGTGAGCTGTGGTGTAGGTTGCAGATGTGGCTGGGATCCCGCGTTACTGTGGCTCTGGCGTAGGCCGACGGCAACAGCTCCGATTTGACCCCTAGCCTGGGAGCCTCCATATGCTGCAGGAGCGGCCCTAGAAAAGGCAAAAAGACAATAAATAAATAAATAAACAAAAAATAAATAACAAAGCAACTTAAATATATATAATTTTTTTTTGAACTATGAAGAACTGTTTTGGTGGCAAATTGGTTAGAGAATGATAATAATAGTAAAAACTCAAGATACATAGAATTTAATATTATGTTTAATAATACATGACAATAGAGGTAGTTGTCTTCTAGAAATAAATATATTTTCACATTTATTGTTATAAGTAGTTTCGTAAGAGCAAGGATCATTGCTCTCCTGTTCACCACTGTATGCCTAGTGAACAGGAGAGCAATGCCTCCTGTTCACTGGTGCCTACCACTGCATTTGGCACATGGTAGATACTTGGTTGGGTAGATTTTTAATATTTAGAAACTTTTAAAAACAGATGTTTTACTGGCATAGGCAGTTGGATAGTTCAGTAGTTTTTAATAAGTCTATCAGACCTTGGTATGATATTTCTTTTTAAAATACAGACATCTTGCCTGGGAGATTCTCATCCTTATCAATTCTGTTTTTCTTTTGTGTTTGCTTTGGTTTCTAATTACAAATACAAGTTAGCTAGCCTTATACTGAGCAACATAATTTGACCTGGCAAGATTTCTTATACACTGGAATTTAATTTTTTGCTATTTGGAAGAATGTGTATCACATAATACCTATTTTATATTTAGTGCTCTTGGCTTTTCAGAGCTGATTCATTCTTTATGCCACTTAAGAGAATACGTTGGAGTCTGCTTTAAAAATACTTAAAAGAAACACTTAAAGAATACTTTAAAGTCTGCATAAAAGCTATATATTTAAGGAATGTACCAAGTTTGGTTTTATAAAATCCTTAGGAGAGGGAACAGGTAGGCAGAGAGACACAGCAAGTGCTTTGTTTCCATCTTGCCATCTAGATGACCTGATGTGTTGATTAGGACTTACTAGCTCTATATCTTTCCAGCTCCCTTAAAAAATAGTTTATCTTTTAAAAATAAGTTTGGATTCTTGGGAGGCTGGAGTGTGTCTTACATGTGATGGCAAGTTTCAGAACTCTGGTGTACTACTTAGATAATTCCTTAGGTTGCACTAAGAATAAAACCAGATTAACAGTAGCTTTGGAGGGAAACAATCCTGGGACCATGATTTAGTGTGAGAAGACCATACTATCAGTCATATCTAAATAAAGATTTTAGGAGTTCCGTTGTGGCCCAGGGGAAATGAACTGAGTAGTAACCATGAAGACGCAGGTTCTATCCCTGGTCTTACTTGGTGGGTTAAGGATCTGGTGTTGCCATGAGCTGTGGTGTAGATCTCGTATGTAACTTGGATCAGGCGTGACTGTGGCTGTGGCGGAGCCTAGCTGCTACAGCTCTGATTTACCTTCTAGTCTGGAAATGTCCATATGCCACAGGTGTGACCCTAAAAAGAGCAAAATAAATAAATAAAGATTTTATAGTATGAGTACTCTTCGGAAAAAAGATAAACTCAGAGTGGTGGTATAGATAATCCTTGATTACGGCTTAATTTGTGTATTTGTTATTCTTGTTTCTCCTCTTCATTATTTTGCTATTCATAGTAACTTAATTAGAGTGAGCAAGGAAATGTAGTGTTTTGAACTTTTGTATATTGATTATATATTAGCAGTCATTTATGTTTTTTAGAGGTTTAAAATTAATGGAAAATTTGATAAGTTTCTTCTGTGTCTACTCTGCTGGAAGAGATCATTAGAAGTTCATCAGTATGTGACATTTTAACATTTATTATTAATTGGATATGTTTAGTCTTTAGGTGGCCACCAAGTATGAGACTTACTTCGAAATAAAAGCATAAAATTATAGCAGAAAGTTATACATAATAAGAGCTTCAGGCCCAGCATGTTTTTTCTTTTTCGTTATAGACTGGTCATTTGCTTTTAAATCACTCTCTTGTTTAGGAACTGCATCTTCCTATAGCCGGATTTAAACTTACTTTGGTCACACATGACATTATTCTGCTGTCCATATGACTTTATTGGTATTTAAATTGATTGTAAGTTCTTTGAGGAAATAGATCAGTGCTAACATTATTCCTCCTTTCCTGTTCAGCACAGGTGGTATTATCATAAAGTACTCTATTAGTAAGCCAGGCTTTGGACTGTATGTTTCTTCTATGGTAGAAGAACTTATTTTTAAAGCGTTTTAAAATTATGTCTTATTTATTTATTTATTTTTAGCTCCTTTCAACTATTACTGTACATCATCAGCAGAAAGCTATAGAGTTTTCAGGCATCTTGTATTATGGTGTAAACTTGTCATAAAGATTTTAGGATGAGGAAAAGAGTCATATTCTGTTCCTAGTTAGGGCATCTGTCTTTTTAAGCCAGGCTAGAGAATCATAACAAATTAAAAAAAATAGTTGTAATTGAGGCTTCTTTCTTTGTATCTGTTGTTACTATTGTGGGGCTACAACAGTTGTAACAAATCCCTATCTAGAAAAAGCAGTCAAGAGCAAGCGAAAGAATTCCTTATTTAAAACACATTAGCAGGCACTTGGAAATTTAGTTTTCGGGTAGATACCCTTCCATATATATATATATATATATATATATATATATACATATTTTATATATATATATATGTATATATATATATATATATATATATATATTATATATTTTGGCTGGCCTGTGTCATGCAGAAGTTCCTGGGCCAGGGATTGAACCCAGGCCACAGCAATGCAAGCTGCTGCAAGGACAGTGCTGTGGTCCACTGCACCACAAGAGAACTCCTTCTTTCCCAATATTTTTAGTGTGTTTACAATAAATAAGGCATCCTCCCCCTCTCCTTTTAAAGGAATTGTCTGTCTTAGAAGAAAGAAGCAAACCATCATTTTACCCACGTAAATATATGAGTATATTTCTGACATTGGGGCGTTCCAGAAGATGATAAAGAAATGATAGCAGCTCCAGAAATACCAACTGATTTTAATCTTCTTCAGTAAGTATATTATGATAATTTCTAAATACTTTTCCACAAAATGGGAAATGTGTTAGCTTCAGTTAAAGTTATTTCTGCTTTAGAAGATCTTATGTTTCAGTATAAGCATGCATACTTAAACAGTTTATATCATTGTTTATTGGGCTCTGTAACAGTAAGTCTATGCCTTTTTTGTAATATATTTAAATTTATTTTTTAATTTAGATACTATAAAACTTATTATTTCTGCTGTTCAGTTCTTTGAGTCCATACTTGGTTTTACAATAGCAATGTTTGGATGGAATGTCATGAAATTCTTAAAATGTTAAGTGTTCTCATCAAATATATACCAAGCAATAGTATTTAGGATGTAATATCAGATTTCTATTATAAAATCAAATGATAGGCTAAAACAAATGTAGGAGGGTAGGACATGCCCTCCTTTTTTTTGGAGGGGGAGAGCAGAAACAAATTATATGCTCATTGGTCTGTAAGGTGATTTTAACATAGGTATTTTCATTACCTTCGTCTTAAAAGCTACTTATTCAACTTTTATTCTAATTACTCTTTGGTGTTAGATATAGGAAAGAATTTGAACTACTATATGCAGTAGTGGTTTTTATACCAACTAAGCTCCAGTTTTATGAGGTGCCAAAATGAAAGTGAACCTTTAAACTGCCTGTGAACCCCTTTAACTTTATACATACATAAACCACACTAAATTTGTTATTAGAGTCTTATAAGGCTTGACTTTAAAACGGAGTCTGGTTGCTAAAAATTTTGAAAAATGATATTATTGTACATAATGGTAGTCAGTGTCTACTTTTGATGTTTTATAGATTTTCACTTTTTTTTTTTTTTTTGCCTTTTGTCTTTTTGGGGCCACACCCAAGGCATTTGGAGGTTCCCAGGCTAGGGGTCAAATCAGAGCTGCAGCTGCCGGCCTACGCCATAGCCATAGCAACATAGGATCCTAGCCACGACTGAGACCTATGCCACAGCTCACAGCAGCACCGGATTCTTAACTCACTGAGTGAGGCCAGGGATATAATTGGGTTCGTTAACCACTGAGCCACGATGGGAACTCTGATTTTCACTTTTTAAATGATTTTGTTATTTTTCAGACTCTTAAGAGCCTATTGGGACATTGCCAGTATTTCAAAGTATGATTTTTAGTGTCCTGTTATTTTAACCGCTGAGCCACGAAGGGAACTGCCTCATTATTTTTTATTAAGAATTAAAAATTTTTGGCTGCATTTGTGGCATATGGGAGTTATTGGGCCAGAGATTTGAATCCGAGCCACAGCTGTGATCTACATCACAGCTGAGGCAATGCTTTTAACCCACTTGCCTGAGTGAAGGATCGAACCCGAGCTGCTCTAAAAATGACACTGGATCATTAACCCACTGCACAGGAACTCCTGGAGGAAAATTTCTTGTTTTTCTTTTTTTTTTTTTTTAATTTATTGATTTATTTTATTTATTTTTTTTTATTTTTATTTTTTTTTTGTCTTTTTGCCTTTTCTGGGGCCGCTCCTGCGGCATATGGAGGTTCCCAGGCTAGGGGTTGAATCGGAGCTGTAGCCGCCGGCCTATGCCAGAGCCACAGCAACTCAGGGTCCGAGCCGAGTCTGCGACCTACACCATAGCTCACGGCAACGCCGGATTGTTAACCCACTGAGCAAGGGCAGGGACCGAACCCGCAACCTCGTGGTTCCTAGTCGGATTCGTTAACCACTGCGCCACGACGGGAACTCCTTGTTTTTCTTTTTTGTTTGAGGGAGGATATGGGATAGTCTGAGGAAAAAAAAGTTAATTTTTGGTTTGACTATTAGATCTTATGAAATGTCTCAGATACATTAATTAATACATTATTACATTTGAGATAATTAAAAAGGTTTGTGTAATTAGGCCCTGAAGTAGGATAATAGATAAGAGGGACTTGATGTTGTGGAGATCTAGACAGCATTTGATTGGGTATGTGAGGTGGTATCAGGGTAATGGGAAAAAGGAGTGAAAGATTTAGTCATGTGATAGATGACTCATGAAGTTTCAAGCCACTAAAAGGTTAACCCTGTATGCTCCATAAACATATTAGCATATGTTATTTCACCTAGGATAGATTTTTTTTTTTGTCTTTTCTAGGGCCACACCCACGACATATGGAGGTTCCCAGGCTAGGGGTCTAATGGGAGCTGTAGCTGCCGGCCTACGCCACAGCCACATCTGTGACCTACAACACAGCTCAGGGCAACACCAGATCCTTAACCCACTGAGCGAGGCCAGGGTTCAAACCTGCAACCTCATGGTTCCTAGTCGGATTTGTTAACCACTGAGCCATGACGGGAGCTCCAAGGATAGATTTTTGTTGTTGTTTTTCTTTTGATCCTAAAAATAGAGGAAAGCATCAGAGAAAGACTCACAAGAATATTTCTTCTCTGGTTGTGGAGATATTTTAGACTTACCCTGATTACTCACTTCAGTTTTCTTCAGAAGATTTTCCAGATAGTAATTAAACCTCTAGTGGCTCATTCTTTTAGTTGGGATAGCCTGGAGATGAGGATTAAGAGTGTAATTGAGCCTTTGATTACTTTGTGGCCATTGGAATATTGGCAGAGACTAGTGATTGCAGACTTGAGCATTCACTGAGCTCTAATAAGAGAGCTAGTGTCCCTTTCGTCATGGGGAAGAAAGAAGTATTACTTATACACCACAATGTTTAAAAACATTTTCCTTTTTTGCAAGACCATGTAGGTATGTAAGAAGATTATTAATGACAACAATCTTCTTAAGATGTAACAGGCGTGAGTTTAAGGGATAATATTAAGTAGTCATTCAGTTTTTGGTGCATTAACTCTGGGAAGTGGTGTTTATTACAGGCTCTCTCCTCAAAACGTTATAGGGCATAGTTAGAATTGCCACTGTCTTCAATACATTGTTTAAATAACTTTGTAGATAAGTGCTACAAATAGTAATTTTTTCCCCCTGCTAACACCTTAACCATTACTTCAGATTTATAAAGTATTCCTGCCTCATAGCCTCTGGACAACTGGTTATTATAGCAATAAAAATGGAAATAGAAGAAATCTAGTTAGAGAAAACTAGCTTTAGAAAGGCAGCTTTTGATTCTGTTTATTTTATACAAAACTGATAATAGGTTTACACATTTAAAATGGTAAAACCTTTATCTTCTTTGTGTATTGTTCAATTCTAAAATCCATTGACTCAAATACCAAGTATGTCTTGCCTTAAGTATTTTTTTTTTGTTGTTGTTGTTGTTGTTATTGTTGTTGCTATTTCTTGGGCCGCTCCCGCGGCATATGGAGGTTCCCAGGCTAGGGGTTGAATCGGAGCTGTAGCCACCGGCCTACACCAGAGCCACAGCAACGCGGGATCCGAGCCATGTCTGCCACCTACACCACAGCTCACGGCAACGCCGGATCGTTAACCCACTAAGCAAGGGCAGGGACCGAACCCACAACCTCATGGTTCCTAGTCGGATTCGTTAACCACTGCGCCACCACGGGAACTCCGCCTTAAGTATTTAAGTATGAGTATATTACTACTATTTAGATGGATACATGTTTACATATATTGGAAGCATCACATGTGTATTTAAATTATTCTTCCTTATGTGTGAAAAGATCCAGATTATACAAAGCACCCCTCCTACTCCAAAATAGGGACAAAATCTTAGAACTATAAATTTATATTTTAGAGATTGAAGAGACTTTAGAGATTTCATTCTTTCCTGCATAAACGTTGTTTATAGATGAGAAGAATGAGAGGTTGTCAGTTGTCTAAGATCACTGTTTCTTTTTCTTTTTTTTGGTTGCCCTGCAGCATATGGAGTTCTTTGGCCAGAGATCAGAATCCAAGCAGTAGTTGCAACCTAAGCTGCAGCTAGGGCAACACTGGATCCTTAACCCACTGTGCTGGGCCAGGGATTGAACTTGAGTCCCAGCGCTCCCAAGACGCTGCTGATCCCGTTGTGCCACAGTGGGAACTCCAAGATCACAGTTTCTTTGTACTGTACTTGAACCAGTTCTTTTGACTATAACTCACTACCTCTTTACTTCATAAAGGATTTTGATCAATTAGACACTTCCTTACTGTATTTCAAATAGCTTAGTTTGAAAAAAATGTTTCTATATGTGTATATATATATATATATATATATTTTTTTTTTGTCTTTTGTCTTTTTTGTTGTTGTTTTTTTTTTTTTTTGTTGTTGTTGTTGCTATTTCTTGGGCCGCTCCTGCGGCATATGGAGGTTCCCAGGCTAGGGGTTGAATCGGAGCTGTAGCCACCGGCCTACGCCAGAGCCACAGCAACGCGGGATCCGAGCCGCGTCTGCAACCTACACCACAGCTCACGGCAATGCCGGATCGTTAACCCAGTGAGCAAGGGCAGGGACCGAACCCGCAACCTCATGGTTCCTAGTCGGATTCGTTAACCACTGCGCCACGACGGGAACTCCCTATATGTATATATTTTAAGAAATACATGTTTTGAGTAGTTATACTTAGGCTTATAAATATTTTTTGGGTGATGTAAGAGAGGTCATAGGGTCCTTAATATTTCTTTCTTTCTTTCTTTTTTTGTCTTTTTAGGGCTGCACCTGCGGCATATGGCAGTTCCCAGGCTAGGGGTCAAATTCGAGCTGTAACTGCTGGCCTGTACCACAGCCACAGCAACATGGGATCTGAGCCGTGTCTGCGACCTACACCACAGGTCATGACAATGCCAGATCCTTAACCCACTGAGCAAGGCCAGGGATTGAACCTGCATCCTCATGGATGTTAGATTCTTTTCTGCTGAGCCATGATAGGAACTCCAGGATCCTTAATATTTCTAAAATTCCCTAATAAAGAGAATTATCCTATACCTAGTACTAAAATACAGTTGTACCTGTACACCATTTTCTTTGAATCAGAACATGAAACCAGCCATTCAATAGAACACCACAGTTCCTTGAGTTAAAATTTTGAGAGCTCCTGGTTTCGTTTTTATGTTTTGGTTAAAAATTAACAAAATAAAAAAGTTTAGCTGTTTGTGTTTTTGTGTTAAGTAATTTTAGATATTTGGTAATGTGCTATGATATGATGCTTTGAGAATCATCTTAATTACATTTAATGCCGATATAGAATTTTATAATGAGTTAACCAAAATTTATTTTAGAAAATATAGTGAAAATTAGAAGTTCCGTACACATTTCTTAGGAAGGTTTTAAATAATTGCTTATCTTTTTGTCATAGGGAGTCAGAGACACATTTTTCTTCTGACACAGATTTTGAAGACATTGAAGGAAAAAACCAAAAGCAAGGCAAAGGAAAAGTATGTACAGAATATGTGTCTATTTTGGTTTAAGGCCATAAATATACATATGAATGTATACATAATATATAGTTGTTTAGTTATGTCTCAGATGTTGTCTTTTAAAAATACTTAATTTTTTTCTGATTGGTATGGTAAGCCTTTAACACATGTATTAAATTTGACTTATAGACCAAATACCTTTTGATTTTCTATTTCTACTATTAAAGTTAGAATTAATACATCATTGCTTCTAGTAGTTTATTTTATAAAGCATAGTTTGCTAAGCAAAATGTAATATTCTGTTTGGCTTTATTTTTGTTTGCACATGAGTGGTTTGATATAAAGCAAATCATGTGTAAACAAATTTCTTACTGTAAAGCACTCTAAAAATGTAACCTACAAGTATTTGAGTCTAATGGGTTACGACTGACACTGACTATAAGTAATGTCAAGGATAAAAACTAAGAAAGTGAAGTTCTTAGTCGAATGCAAGTTTAGAGTATGAGTGGGTAGCCTGAGGGGTGTGGATAACTTAGTGAATGGTTAAATCATTTTACTGTTTTGGAAAGTACATTTGATTGACTCTGTGCATGTGTAAATATAGTGTGCAAAAGATGACTTGTTTTTGTTTAGCATTTTTTTTTGCCAAAGTGAATTTTGGATTTATATTTTCTCATGACACATTTACTTTAACAAGTCTAAATAATACTGATATATACAATGAAGAAAGCAAAAACTTAACATTTTAAACATTTAACATTTTGATGAATATACATATATAAACACACCTATGTATAAACATGCACATAGAATTTTACATAAATGGAATCATTCTATGTAAACTCTTTTTTTTTTTTTTTTGTCTTTTGTCGTTGTTGTTGCTATTTCTTGGGCCGCTCCCGCGGCATATGGAGGTTCCCAGGCTAGGGGTCGAATCGGAGCTGTAGCCACCGGCCTATGCCAGAGCCACAGCAACGCGGGATCCGAGCCGCGTCTGCAACCTACACCACAGCTCACGGCAACGCCGGATCGTTAACCCACTGAGCAAGGGCAGGGACCGAACCCGCAACCTCATGGTTCCTAGTCGGGTTCGTTAACCACTGCGCCACGACGGGAACTCCCTCTATGTAAACTCTTTAATTTGCCTTTAAAACTTGGAGGTGTGTTGTCAGCAGCTTTCCTATCAGTGAATTTTTCCTGTGTGTAATTTTTATGTCATAGTATCCCATTTTATTTATGGAACATAATTTATTTAATGAGTCTTTGGAATATCTTTTTTTTTTCTTTTTGTCTTTTTAGGACCCCACCTGTGGTATATGGAAGTTTTCAGCTAGGGTTCGAATCGGAGCTACAGCTGCCAGCCTACACCATAGCCACAGCAATGCAGGATCCAAGCCGCTTCTGCAGCCTGCACCACAGCTCAAGGCAACACCGGATCCTCAACCCACTGAGTGAGGCCAGGGATCAAACCCACGACTTCATGGATACTAGTTGGGTTTGTTACCACTGAGTCACGATGGGAACTCGTGGAATATCTTTTTAGAGTGCACATAATCTATGTGTTTCATAATTTCATAGTCCCTTAATAGTTCTGAGGGAGTTTCCTGGTGGCTCAGCGGGATAAGGATCTGATGACATTGTTATGGTAACAGTCACTGCTGTGGCTCGGGTTTGATCCCTGGCCCATGAACTTCGGATTGTTGGGTGCAGCCAAAACAAAAAGGGTAGTAGTTTGAGAGAGAGAGGGAGAGAGTGAGCAAATAACTTAAAACAAATGTTAACTTGTGACTATCCAAAGACAGCCATATTTCTAGTGGGTGGTATATGGGTATTCATTAGAAAATCATTTCTTTTGGAGTTCCTGCTGTGGTGAATGGGATCCGTGGCATCTCTGTAGCACCAGGGACACAGGTTCAGGTTTGATACCTGGCCTGGCACAGTGGGTTAAAGGACCCAGTGTTGTTGCAGCTGTGGCTTGGATCTGATCCTTGGCCTGGGAACTCCATATGCCATTGGGTAATAAAAAAAACAAACAAACCATTTCTTCTTGTTCTGCATACATTTTGCAAAATTGAAACTACTTTTGGCTTTGATTTAATTTACAAATTGGGATAAGACATCTAAATAGAATAACCACTGCTGAATGAGCTAGGTGTTAGAGGTCAGATCAAGAATTTATTGGAGTTCCTGTCATGGGGCAGCGGAAACAAATCTGACCAGGAACCATTAGGTTGTGGGCTCTATCCCTGGCCTCACTCAGTGGGGTGAGGTTCTCGCATTGCCGTGAGCTGTGGTGTAGGTCGCAAATGTGGCTTGGATTCTGTGTTGCTGTGGCTCTGGCGTAGGCTGGCAGCTGTAGCTCTGATTAGATCCCTAGCCTGGGAACCTCCATATGCTGCGTGTGCGGCCCTAAAAAAATAATTTATTATAAAAATGTTTTGACTTTATACTATGTATGTTCAATGCACTGTGCTAATAATTTTACATGTTATTTAATATTTGAACAACCTTGTAGACTAGAAAACTCCCTTTTTATAGATAGGAAATTGAGGTCTAGAGAAGCTTAGTGATTAAAGGATTTGAGTCCACATGTGTTGCAAGATGGTGCTGTTAATCCACTGTAGTATACTATCTCATAGTCTTTTTTGGCTATGCCCGTGGCATATATAAGTTCCCATTCCCAGTCCAGGGATGGAACCCTGAGCCACAGCACTGACAGCCCTGAATCTTCAACCACTAGGCCTCTGGGAACTCCCTCATAATGTTTTTCTTTTTTTTTAATGGATTTTTCCCCTCTATAAGATTACACCCAGGTTAGTATGTTTACCTCTTGTACTTCCCAGTATTATCACTTTCCATATTTTTCCTCATACCTCATATCCATTGAACCATTTTAATTGTACTAATTAGTTTTTCATACCAACAGGGAATATTGAGGCATATGATAAATTGCAAATATATAGCTGCACATTATTTAACAGGGATATTTTATACTTTTCTAGTGTACTCTTTTTTTTTTTTTTTTTTTTTTTTTGGTCTTTTTGAGGGCCACACCCACGGCATATGGAGGTTCCCAGGCTAGGGGTCTAATTGGAGCTGTTGCTGCCTGCCTATGTCAGAGCCACAGCAACGCCAGATCCAAGCTGCGTCTGCGACCTGCACCACAGCTCATGGCAATGCTGGATCCTTAATTCACTGCACGAGGCCAGGGATCGAACCTTAAACCTCATGGTTCCTATTCAGATTTGTTTCCGATAAGCCCCGTCAGGATTTCCTCTAGTGTACTCTTTACTGTTGGTTGATCTTTTCTTTCGCCCTTATCTCTGTAATTTCTTTTACTGGGAAGCCTTTCATTCTACAATTAGGAATTAATGACTTAGGTTCACAAAGACTGATTCTCATTAACAAAACAATGTAAATTAACAAATAGTATCTCATTTGTTAGCAAGGGATTTGAAATACTTTTTAAGAGTAGGGTAGTTTTGAATTCTTTTTTTTTGCTTCGCATGCGCAAGTTCCCCAGGCCAGGGATCAAATCCATGCCACAGCAGTGACCTAAGCCATAGCAATTACAATGCCAGATCCTTAACCACGAGACCACCAGGGAACTCCAGTTTTGAATTCTTTTTTTTTTTTTTTTTACTTTTAAGACCACAAGTGGAGGCATGTGGAAGTTCCCAGGCCTAGGGGTTGAATTGGAACTACAGCTGCCGGCCTGCACCACAGCCACAGCAACACCAGATCTGAGCCGCGTCTGCAACCTACACCACAGCTCATGGCAACGCTGGATCCCAGACCCACTGAATGAGGCCAGGGATTTAACCCACATCCTCATGGATTTGTTTCTGCTGTGCCACAACAGGACCTCTGAGTTTTGAATTCTTAAAGAAGGAGGAAGGGCCCTTTATGGAACAAAGTATACAAACATACAAACTATCAATAGAAATAAATTTGTAGACCAGGCTGTAGATCAGGGATCTGCAGCTGTGGTCTGTTTTTGTACTGCCCATGAGTTAAGAATGATTTTTACATTTTTAAAGAATTGTAAAAATAAAGAATATGTGACAGACACAGTATGGTCCATGGATCCTAAAATATTTACTATCTGATACTTTACAGAAAGTTGGCTGACTTTTGGGCTAGATCATAGGAATGTATACATCTAAGAGATCTTAGAAATTATCTATTCTAGGAGTTCCTGTCGTGGCTCAGTGGAAACAAATCTGACTAGCATCCATGAGGACGTAGGTTTGATCCCTGGCCTTGCTCAGTGGGTTAAGGATCTGGCTTTGCTGTGAGTGTGGTGTAGGTTTCAGATGCGGATCGGATCTGGTGTTGCTATGGCTGTGGCGCAGGCCAGCGGCTACAGCTCAGATTGGACCCCTAGCCTGGGAACCTCCATATGCTGTGGGTGTGGCCCTAAAAAGACAAAGAGAAAATAAAAATAGAAATCATCTAATCTGTAAAGATTGCAATACAACTCTGACATTTTAGAAATGAGGACTTTAAGTTGGGGGAGGTGTTTTATAACTGAGGCGTGTAGGCAACCTTTTCACTGATTTATGATGTCATCACCCCCAATATTGACAACTTTCATTTCTATAGTGAATTTTTTAAAGTTATGCTTTGAATTTTGATATTTTTATAATGATTTTTATTTTTTTGATTATAACTGGTTTACAGCATTCTGTCAATTTTCTACTGTAAAAGCAAGGTGTCCCAATCACACATACATACATACATACATTCTTTTTTCTCACATTATCATGCTCCATCATAAGTGACTAGATATAGTTCCCTCCATAGTGAATTTTTATAATAAATAAGTGTTGAGGGAGGGGCCAGAATTAAAATGAGATTGATATAGCTATTCATACTATTTGGAATTCTTTTGTCAAGGCACAACAATGATTTACAAGACTAGCAGTAGACATCATGTTAAAATGTTGAACAAGTTACTTATTTCATAGAATTTTGTTATTCCTGCTGCCCACTTCAGTCTGTACCCTAGAGTAACAATCCTGTGCACTAAGCACAGTTTTATCCTCACTTTACAAATTAGAAGCTCTCTCTGAGGCACAATGTGGTTGAGTAATTTGCCAAAGATTACTCAGCTGACAGGAATAAAAATTTGGACCCATGCAGTCTGTCAGTTTGCAGAGACTGTGCTCCTAACTGCAATGTCACATGAGGTATATGGTAGTTTAGTTGAAAAACTCGATACCACAATGAGGCTGTCACAACCATAACATTTTATTATGATATATGTGTATGGCACTCCACTTTGTTAGGTTTAAGCTTGTTACAATTAGGCACTCTATCAGCTGCTTCTGCTGTAGCTTTATTTTGAACCTTCAAGGATAAGGGTATAACCTGATTAACTTGTGTTTTTATGCAGACTTGTAAAAAAGGCAAAAAAGGCCCAGGAGAAAAGGGCAAAGGTGGAAATGGAGGAGGAAAACCTCCTTCTGGTCCAAACCGAATGAATGGTCATCACCAACAGAATGGAGTGGAAAACATGATGTTGTTTGAAGTTGTTAAAATGGGCAAGAGTGCTATGCAGGTAATGTTTATTCTGTTCTTCCCAGTTCATTTATACATTTTGAACTTTTAGAGAGTTATATAAAATATATCCCTGATGTTTCTGTTTGAAAAAATTATAATGCTGCTTATTAAAAAACCTACAAAATAGCCAGAAACTGGGACTCTTTCTAATCAGATGTAAGATCTCTAAGCTGCGTCTTTTCTGCTGCATTATTTTCTTTTAATGGCATACGGTAAAAAATTACTTGGTCAAAAAAATATGCTGATGTAAACCCTGACTGAGGTTTCGTTTTCCTTTGTATTTATATAGTGGCTATTAGAACATGAAGTTCTTTGCCCATAGAGAATTCTTGGTTGAGTGATCTAATATAAGCACTGTTCACTTTAGTGTATTATTTTGATCACTTTTGCCTATTATAAATTTTATTACTTGTGCTGTTGCTTAGCAGAAGAATAAAATAAAAAGTTGGAGTCATATCCTTGTCAGGTCATCCTAATTTTTTAAAATGACAGTAGAAGCATTTCGGCATTTATAAAAGCCATAGGGAAAAGTTGTTTTCCTTCATGGAATTAGTCAAAAAAGATGCCCATAAATGGGTATAGGGAGGGCTAGCCATTAAAATTTTGTTATCAATGAATAACTAAAGTGTAAATCTTGTTTATAAATATGGACTTATCTAAATATGTGTGGTTTTTAAAATAAATTTTAAAATATCAATTGGGAGTTGCCATTGTGGCTCAGTGGATTATGGACCTGACACAGTGTCCGTGAGGTTGCGGGTTCCATCCCTGACTTCACTCAGTGGGTTAAGGATCTAGCATTGCGATAAGTTGCGGCATAGGTTGCAGATGCAGCTAGGATCTGGTGCTGCCAGTAGTTGTGGTGTAGGTCAGCAGCTGCAGCTCTGATTCAACCACTAGCCCAGAACTTCCATATGCTGCAGGTGCGGCCATTAAAAAAATAATCAATTGGAGGAGTTCTGGTTGTGGCTTAGTGGTAACGAACCCAACTAATATCCATGAAGAGACTCAGGTTTGATCCCTGGCCTCCCTCACTGGGTTAAGGATCTTGTGTTGCCGTGTTGAAGCTGTGGTGTAGGTCACAGTTACAGCTCGGATCTGGTGTTGCTGTGGCTGTGGTGTAGGCCAGCTACAGCTCTGATTCAGCCCCTAGCCTGGGAACTGCCATATGCCACGGGTGCGGCCCTAAAAAAGGCAAAAAAAAAAAAAAATCAGTCGTAATTAATAAAAACCTTTTTTTATATGTAAAATGAAAAAGAATTGTTAACTTTTGAACTATCATCAATTTACAGTGCAGTATATTTTCTTAAATTCGAACTCACAGTCATTTATCCATATATGGTTTACTTTTATGTAGTTATGATTAGTATGTGTATTTTATTTCTTGTTTAATGTTTTGAATGATTATTTTGTGTACATATTAGAAAAAATAATAATGTCTTATATTACTGTACTATGGTTTATTTGGTCATTCCCTGATTAAAAAAATTATCCTCTCTCTAGTTCCCACTTTGGGTTAACTTTATCAAAGGTATAAATTATCTCTGTCACATTTTATACCATTTCATTGCTTTCCTTTTTATATTTATACTTTTTTTCTCTATAATGTCCTAAGTGGTTAAATGCATTAATATTTTTCTGATATATTTTATTTTTGTTAACATCAGAAATATCAACTTATATCCATAAGTAATTAGGCTATTCTATTTTTATCTAGTCTGTAGGGTTTTTTTTTTAACTTTTTGGCACATCAGAAAATTTTAATAGAAAACGTGGTGGCTTTTCTTTATATATTTTTTAATGGTATCTCAGTGTTTAAAGAATGAACACTTCCCTTATTTTTGTGTTGCTTATGATTTGTCATATGTTAAGATTGTACCTCTATGCCATTTGTTTTTTTGTTTCTTTTTTTTTTGTCTTTTGTCTTTTTGTCTTTTGTTGTTGTTGTTGTTGTTTGCTATTTCTTGGGCCGCTCCCGCGGCATATGGAGGTTCCCAGGCTAGGGGTTGAATCGGAGCTGTAGCCACCGGCCTACGCCAGAGGCACAGCAACGCCGGATCGTTAACCCACTGAGCAAGGGCAGGGACCGAACCCGCAACCTCATGGTTCCTAGTCGGAATTCGTTAACCACTGCGCCACGACGGGAACTCCTGTTTTTTTTGTTTCTAAATGCGTTTTCCTTCTTAAAAGCACAGTATCCACAGTATCTCTCCATTGATTTCCCTGAATCATCTCTCCACCTCCAGTTTGTTTTGTACACTCCTACTTGGGTTATCTTTCTAACACCAGATTTAATCAAGGAAGTCTCCCGTTTACAAACTTTCAAGAGTACTTTCTTATCTAAAAGTTCTAGCCCAGATTTCCTAAAGACATACTTGATGTTTTCTAGCCACCATATGTTCTCTGCCCTTCCTTTTGTTTTTATTATTTATTTGCCTGGAATAGTTCTTACTTCCTCCCGTCCATATCACACAGGATTGACAGATTGAAATATCACTCTTCTTTTTTTTTTTTTTTTTGAGATATGTTCTTCTCCCCTTGAATGTATTTCTTACTCTTCTCTTTCTAATGTAGCACTTGGTATACCAAACTTAGTGATGTAAAACAACCATTTTGGAATCCTCTGGTGGCACAGTGGGTTAAGGATCCAGTGTTGTCAGCTGCTGTGGCTCGAGTTGCCACCATTTTGTTATCCCTGGTGATTCTGTGGATCTAGAAATCAGACAGAACTAAAGAGGGATGTCTCTTGTGTGCTTCCAGCCATGACGGCTGGGGTTTTAGCTGAGATAACTTGAATGCCTGGAGGTGATGAAAACAGGGACTATAATCATCTGGAGGCTTTTAAAAGAAAATTTTTTTTTTGGTCTTTTTTTTTTTTGCCATTTCTTGGGCCGCTCCCACGGCATATGGAGGTTCCCAGGCTAGGGGTCGAATCGGAGCTGCAGCCACCGGCCTACGCCAGAGCCACAGCAACGCGGGATCCCAGCCGCGTCTGCAACCTACACCACAGCTCATGGCAATGCCGGATCCTTAACCCACTGAGCAAGGCCAGGGATCTAACCCGCAAGCTCATGGTTCCTAGTCGGATTCGTTAACCACTGCGCCACGACGGGAACTCCTAAAAGAAATTTTTAAATGGCTGCACCCGCAGCATATGAAAGTTCCCGGGCCAGGAATCAAATCTGAGCCATAGCTGCAGCAATACCAGATCCTTTAACCCACTGAACTGGCCTGAGGATCAAACCCATGCCTCTGAGCTGCTACAGTCAGATTCTTAACTCACTGTGCCAAAGTGAGAACTCTACTTGGAGGCTTCTTTATTCATGTTTGATGCCTAGTCAGGAGTGACTTGAAGACTGGACTCATCTGGAAATGTTGTTACCTGGAATACTTAGAAATGGTCATTCCATGTGGCTTTGGTTTCTTATAGTATGGCTTTTGGGTTTGGAGCGAGTGTCTAGTTTTCTAGTGCTGCAAGAATCCAGTGCTGAAATTGAATAGCCTTCTATGACAATCTTGGAGGCATCATTTCTATTGCACTTTGTTCTAGAGAAGGGGACAGAGACCCTACTTCTTTTTTTATGGCCCTACTGGTGGCATATGGAAGTTTCTGTGCCAGAGATGGAATCTGAGCCACAGCTATGGTAACATTGTATCCTTAACCCACTGTGCTGGACTGGGGATCGAACCCAAACCTCAGCAGCAGCCTGAGGCACTGTGGAGACAACTTTGGATCCTTAACATATACTATGCCGCATCAGGAACTCTAGACCCACCTTTTTTGGGGGGAGCAGTGTGAAACAACTTGGGGCCATGTTTTAAAACTCCCATACTCCTGGAGTTCCCATCGTGGCGCAGTGGTTAACGAATCCAACTAGGAACCATGAGGTTGGGGGTTCGATCCCTGGCCTTGCTCAGTGGGTTAACGATCCGGTGTTGCTGTGAGCTGTGGTGTAGGTCATAGAGGTGGCTTGGATCTCAGGTTGCTGTGGCTCTAGCGTAGGCCGGCGGCTATAGCTCCGATTAGACCCCTAGCCTTGGAACCTCCATATGCCGCGGGAGTGGCCCAAGAAAAGGCAGAAAGGCAAAAACAACAACAAAAAAACCAAAACCTCCCATACTCCTGTGATATATTCCCTTGATATCTATTGCCCATATCATCCTTGGGAATCATCTTAAATACATTTCTTTCATAAATTGAATTGGTTAACATAAGCTACTACAAAATATAGAAAAGAACGGAAATCTAGAAATTAATTAGAATTTTAGAATATATCCAGTCAGTCTCTGAAGCAGGTAATTCTTAGATAATATTTCCTTTTTCTTTTTTTGTGTAGTACTATCTTTTTTGTACATAAAATTGTACATATTTTACTCATTCAGTTCATACCGAGATTCTATATTTATTTGTATATAACTTAAAACATTTTTCCCTCCTGACTTCATTTTTTAGTATTAGCTGTTATTTATCCTAATTTTGGAGGGGTGATTAAAGAGAAGATAGATTTATTGCTTTGCTAGGCAAAGGGGGCCTCAGCATGCTAATGCCTAAAAACTATGCCCCCTATCATCCTAATTTTAAAAATTTTGTTTATTTAAAAATGGTTTTTATCTATTTTGTGGTTTCCTCTTCTTTCCACAAGGGAATATAGTACTGTTTTTAGTTTTTAGTTCTATTTTTTTAAAAAATTGCTTTATTGGGATATAATTCATAAACTATAAAATCACCCTTTTGAAGTGTAAATTCAGTGGTTTTTAGTGCATTCACAGAGTTGTGCAGGCATTACCACATTCTAATTTTAGGATTTTTTTACAACCCCAGAAAGAAACCTTGTGCTCATGAGGAATTTTTTCAATACCCTAGAAAGAAACCTTGTACCCATTAGCAGTCATTTTCTCCTCACCTGCCCTCAGGTCTAAGCATGGATCTACTTTCTATAAATTTGCCTATTCTAGACATTTCATATAAGTGGGGTCATGCAAATAATGTGGTCCTTTTTGAGTGGTTTATTTGACTTGGCATAATGTTTTGAAAGAGCATCCATGTTGTGCCATGTATTGTAACTTCATTTTTTAATTGCCAAATAATGTTCTATTGTATAGCTATGCCACATTTTGTTTATCCATTCATCCCTTGATGCTCCTGTGGTTTGTTTCCACTTTTTGACTATTGTGAATAATACTTTTATGAGTATTATTGTGTAAGTTTTTGTTTGGATGTATGTTTTCATTCCTGTTGGGTAATATATACCTAGAAGTTGAGTTGTGGAATCATTTGGTAACTTTAACCTTTTGAGGAGTTGGTGCCAAACTGTTTTTCCAAAGTGACAGCACCATTTAATGTTTTTACCATCAGTGTAAAAACATTAGCATCATTAATAACATTAGCATTTCATTTCTTCAAATCCTTGCCAGCATTTGTTATTGCCTTTTTTTAAATGGCCATCCTAAGTAAAGTGGGTTTTTTTTTTTAACTGTGTTTTGTTTTGTCTTTTTAGGGCTGCAGCCTTGGTGTATGGAAGTTCCCAGGCTAGGGGGCAGATTGGAACTGCAGCTGCCAGCCTACCCCACAGCCACAGGCACACCAGATCTGAGCTGCATCTGCGACCTGTACAGTAGCTCACGGTAATGCCAGATCCTTAACCCACTGAGTGAAGCCAAGGATCAAATCCATGTCCTCATGGATACTGATTTGGGTTCGTTACCCATGATCCACAACAGGAACTCCTCTTACTGTGGTTTTGATTTCCATTATCCTTCATGGCAAAATTGCCCATTTGCATATGCTAATGGCCATTTATATATCTTCTGTGTAGAACTGTCTATTCAGATCCTTTGTCCATATTTTTAATTAGGTTATTTGGCTTTTTAAAATTAATGAGTTGTAGTTCTTTACATTTTGTAGGTACATATCCCATATCAAACATATGATTTGCAAATGTTTTCTCCCATTTGTGGGTTGTCCTTTCACTTATTTGATGTAGTCTTTTGAAGAACAAAGTTTTAATTTTAAATAAGTCAAATTTATTTTTTCTTTTGTGTCTTCTCTTTTTGGTCTAATATATAAGAAAGGTTTTTTTTTTTTAAGAAAGTTTTGCTTAACATATGGTTATGAAGATTGACTTATTGTGTTTTATAGTTCTAGCTCTTACATTTAGGTCTTTGATCCATTTTCAGTTAAATAGTGTATATGGTGTAAGATAGGGTCCAACTTCATTCTCTTCTTAAAAAAAATTTTATGGCCACACCTATAGCATATGGAAGTTCCCAGGCCATGGATTGAATCTGAGCCCCAGCTCCAACCAGTGCCACAGCTGCGGCAACACCAGGTCCTTTAGCCCACAGCCCTCGCAGTCAGCACACTGAGCCACAGCAGGAAGTCCACCAACTTCTTTCTTTTGCATACAGATATCCAGTTGTCCCAGCATCATTCGTTGAAAAGACTAGTCTTTCTCTTGTTAATTGCTTTGACATCCTTGTTAAAAATTAAATGACCGTCAATCTAAGGGTTTATTTCTGGACTCTCAGTTTTATTCCATTAATGTACATGTCTATCCTTTTGCCAGTACTCTCTTTACTGTCTTGATTGCCGTAGCTTTGTAATAAGTTTTAAAATCATGAACTGCGAATTCTCCAAATTTGTTCTTTTTTCAAGACTGTTTTAACTGTTCTGGATCCCTTGTATTACCCTAAGGATTTTAGGATCAACTTTACAATTTCTGTTAAGAAGCCAGGTGGGATTTTGATGGGAATTGCATTGAGTCTGTAGATCAATTTGGAGGGTATTGTCATATAACAGTAATAAGTTTCCAGATTTATGAACTATCCTACTTTCTTTTGACATTTATTTAGCTTTCAATTTGCCTTTCTTATTAATGTGGGACTATTAGTACTCACTGTTGAGAAAAGGTGTTATTTTATTCTGCATTTCCTGACTTAGGCATTCACTTCTTTTTAAAAAAATTTTTAAAATATTATTCCTTTGCAGTTTTTTTTTAAAATTAATTGGCGTGTAATCTATTTACAATGTTGTATTAGTTTCAGGTGTATAGCAAGGTGAATCAGTTATATATATACACATATTTATCCATTCTTTTTCAGATTCTTTTCCCATATAGGTTATTACAGAATATTGAGTAGATTTCCCTGTGCTATACAGTAGGTTCTTGTTTGTTATCTATTTTATGTATTATGGTGTGTATATGTTAATCCCAAACTCCTAATTTATCCCCACCCCCTACCCCCGCTGCCACCTTTCCCCTTTGGTAACTGTAAGTTTGATTTTGAAATCTGAATCTGTTTTATAAGTAAGTTCATTTGTATCTGTTTTCTTTTTGTCCCCACCTGTGGCATGTGGAAGTTCCCAGGCCAGGGATTGAACTGCTCCCCTGCTGTGGCAATGCCAGATCCTTAACCTGTTGTGCCACAAGGGAACTTCCTCATTTTTTTTTTCTTTTTGTCTTTTTTGCTATTTTTTGGGCCGCTCCCGCGGCATATAGAGGTTCCCAGGCTAGGGGTCCAATCGGAGCTGTAGCCACTGGCCTACGCTAGAGCCACAGCAACGCGGGATCCAAGCCACGTCTGCAACCTACACCACAGCTCACGGCAACGCCGGATCGTTAACCCAGTGAGCAAGGGCAGGGACCGAACCCGCAACCTCATGGTTCCTAGTCGGATTCGTTAACCACTGTGCCACGACGGGAACTCCCTCATTTGTATCATTTTCAAAATTAGATTGATGTAATTATGGTACATAATTTTGAAAATGATACAGATGATATCATATGTTTTTGTCTTTTTCTGTCTTAGATTACTTCATTTAGTATGATAATCTCTAGGTCTGTTCATTTTGCTGCAAATGACATTATTTCATTTTTTATGGCTGAGTAGTATTCCATTGTATATATGTACCACATCTTCTTTATCCAGTCCTCTGTTGATGGACATTTAGGTTGCTTTTATGTCTTGGCTATTGTAAATAGTACTGCAATGAACATTAGGATGCATGTATCTTTTTGAATTACTGTTTTCTCCAGATATATGCCCAGGAGTGGGATTGCTGGATCATGTGGTAGTACTATATGTAGTTTTCTGAGCAACTTCCATACTGTTCTCCATAGTGGTTATACCAGTTTACATTCCCACCAGCAGTGTAAGAGGGTTCCCATTTCTTCACACTCTCCAGCACTCCAACATTTATTGTTTGTATCCATTGCAGTGTATGTACATAGTATGGCGTTCCATGGTGGCTCAGCAGGTTAAGGATTCTGTGTTGTTACTGCTGTGCTATGGGTTGAATCTCTGGCCCAGGAACTTCTGCATATTGTGGGTGTGGCCAAGAAAAATATTACATGGTATGATATTTCAGTCAAATATTTTAACCATCTTTTTTTTTTTTTGGCCTTGCCCATGACATGTGGAAGTCCCTGGGCCAGGGATCAAATCCGTGCCTCAGCAGTGATCTGAGCTACAGTCGTGACACATTGCCAGATCCTTAACACACTGAGCCACCTGGGAAGTCTGCTCAAAAATATTTTAAGATTTTTTTGTCCTTCGTGTGATCGTTTTTATTGTATTCTTTTTTGTTATTGTCATTTGTTTATGGCCATACCTGTGGCATATGGAAGTTCCCTGCCCAGGGATTGAATCTGAGTTGCAGCTGCCGACCTATGCCAACAGCTGTGGTAGTGCCAGACCTTTTAACCCACTGCACCTGGTCAGGGATCAAACCTGAGCCTCTGCAGTGACCTGAGCTGATGCAGTCAGATTCTTAACCCACTATGCCATGATGAGAACTCCTTTATTGTATTCTTTATATTAAAAACATTTTAGTATTTTCTAAGAGATCTATAATGTTACTAAGAAGTTCCGGTTCAGACTTGGGTCCCATAGTTTTCGGATTCCTTTCAATGCAAAAAAAAAAAAAAGGTGAATCATCATCATGTACTATCAGGTGATGAATTAACTGAATTTGATTCTATTTTATTGTTAAGATTTAACTCTCAATTTTAGTGTACAAGTTTTTTTTGTGTTTTTTTTTTTTGTTTGTTTGTTTTTTTGTTAAGGGCCGCACTTGTGGCATGTGGAGGTTCACAGGCTAGGGGTCAAATCAGGGCTGTAGCCACTGGCCTGTGCCACAGCCATAGCAATGTGGGATCCGAGCCATGTCTGTGGCCTACACTATAGCTCACGGCAACGCTGGATCCTTAACCCACTGAATGAGGCCAGGGATCAAACCTGCATCCTTGTGGATGGCTAGTTGGGTTCTTTAACCACTGAACCACAATGGGAGCTCTTACAAGTATGTATTTAGTGAAGTAACTATACTACTTAATGTTGAATTTAATCACTTTAATCTGATTTAATTAATTCTTAGAAATTTAGAAAAAGCTAATGGTTTTCCTTCCTCTCTACTTTAGTCCGTGGTAGACGATTGGATAGAGTCATACAAGCATGACCGAGATATAGCACTTCTTGACCTCATCAACTTTTTTATTCAGTGTTCAGGCTGTAAAGGTAAGGTTTATTTATTTTGGAAACAGAATGTTCTCAAATGATCTCTTCATTTTTGGTTCACCTAAAGATATATTAGCGTTTTATATGGAAAATAATGCCAAGATATTGAATTATTTGCATTATAACCATACAGAATATATATAAGGAAAAAAAGAGCAAAGAACAAAGTAAGAGAGAAAATCTTTTGACAGCTGTATTCATACATGAAACTTAACTAAAATCTTGGCAATTTATAATTGTTATGTTACTTTTATTAGATATATTTCCCACTTTCAGCATCTGGTTTTAGGAACAAAGAAATGGATTAAGAAGGGAGGAGGAAGATAATGAAGAGATACAGGTTCAAGTGGCAGGGAATTGTAAAGTTTAGGGAAATAAAAAGTGCCATGAATAAAAGTAAGTAAGTAAGTAAGTAGGTAAGTAAGTAACTAAGTAAGTTAAGTAAGGTGTTGGTGAAATTTCTAGGTTTTTTTTCCCTAAAAGGTAGAAAAACTCTGAGTGGGGAGTGGGATCTTATTTAAAATGTTTACACTTTATTTTAAAAGATTTTGAAATAAGAGCAGGGAAAATATAAAATATAGAAATGTCTTCCCTGGGACCAAAACATTTAGCACACACATTTGGCTAGGGGGACAAAATTTTGAATGTTAGGGAGTCATACATCCTGATCTGGATTAGTAGGAGTCAGTCAAGATCATCGGCTGTTTCTGATCTATTCTGTATCTCCCTAACACTTGGCCCATTCTTAAAATTTCAGAAGGTGCATAGGCAAATGTTTCTAAGGGTATTACATATTTTTAAATGAATATGGCACCTAAAACATAGGCATTAGGAGTCAAGAGGAGAGAAGATTGTTTAAAAATAAATAAAGATGCTAAAAATGACTGATTTAAACAAATCTGAAAAAAAGATCCCAAGAAACAATTTACTTATGTCTACTCCTTTAATTCTACAAAACTTTTTTAAAAATCCTGTTGTTGGAATTGGAAAACAAGTAACATAAAAAGCTAATGCATTTTAATTTGAGGTTGATCACAACTTTGAGTGCAGCCTGCATATTAAATGTTATATGTGTGAGGCCTGATAGGCTTCTCGAGTCTGTGGTCTTAATAATGCCATTAGTGTGGTCAGTTTTTTTTTTTTTTTAATTAATTAATTAATTTATTTTTTTTATTTTCCCACTGTACAGCAAGGGGGTCAGGTTATCCTTAGATGTATACATTGCAGTTACAGTTTTTTCCCCCACCCTTTCTTCTGTTGAGACATGAGTATCTAGACATAGTTCTCAGTGCTATTCAGCAGGATCTCCTTGTAAATCTATTCTAGGTAGTGTGGTCAGTTTTGAGAAATTTTTTAAAATGTCTAAACTTTAGAATACAGAGATTGCCTAGTTTGCTTGACTTCTTAAAGGTAGCTGTAAATCAATATTGGAAAATTCTACTCAATCTGTTTAGAGAAAGTGTTGTAGTAATGACAGTATTATGAGCCACATTAATTCTTTGTAAAATGACATATGTTACTATTATTTTTATTTTGTTTATTCAGTTCATCTTTCTAGAGTAGAAGGATACAAGTACCTCTGTTGTATTATGTAATCAAGGGCCATGTCCTTTGAAAATGGAAGGTTGATTACAGAACAGCTGAACAGGTGCAAGAAATAATTTGATGAGTTGATAACAGTTATCTTTCCTGTTACACTATAGTTTGATCAGTTTTAGTTCCTAATTAGGCTTCTCAATTTCAATTTTAAAACAAAACCATAGAGCATTTTCTCTGTATCAGATAACATTATTTGGCATCAGTGTGTTTTTAGGTCAGGAGCTTGCCCAATCAAACTTAGGTACATTTAAACACTGATATTTATTTTAGAATTAAGAAATGAGATGAGAGGAGGAGCTTTAGAAGTTTGTCAAAATCTATACATTATGGTTGCTTTGAGATTTATATATATATAAATGTTAGTTTTATGGAAATTGTTTTAGGGATTGAGTTACTTGTCTTTAGTAGTACAAAGTTTACTGTACCTGGGTGTAAAACATGGGAAGGTTCTGGAGATGTATCCATGACTCTAGATAAAAATTAAAAACCTTCAAAAGGTCTTTGAGAATGTGCTTCTTTTTGGGTAGGGATGTGGTGCTTTCCTACAAAGTTGTTAATATTTTTAAACTATCATTTGGTTTTTTAATGGTTGTGGTAAGTAAGGAGTCTTTCACAGTACCAGTAGAAATTGATCTAACCTGAGGCTGGGCAGTATAATGTAGATGAATATCTCATAAAAACTTCTCTTTGTCTTAGCATCAGTGTCTTCATCTGTAAAGCCAGGAGTATAGTACCTTGCTTATAGGCCTGTTACCAGGGCTGAAGAGGCTGATGCATGGGAGGCTTGATGGATGTTAGTTCCTGTTCTTTTGGCTTTGGTATGCTACTGGAAGGTCTTAAAGCATACCCATACAGAAGGAGCTCAAGTATCTGTTGTTCCTTTCAGATTTGGGATTGGAAAGAGGATGATATTCTATTGTTTTTAAATTTATGTGTGCACACACACGTGCATGCATCTAATCTACAAAATATAATTTGGTCAGTTGAAATAAATCTGTTAATTATATCTAATTTTTATAGTAAATCTCATCTTCCTGTACCAGAATATATGTTTTTTTTTGGTCATTTTTTGGGCCACACCTGCAGCATATGGAAGTAAATTCCCAGGCTAGGGGTCAAATAGGAGCTGCAGCTGCTGGCTTATGCCACAGGCAAAGCAACGCCAGATCGGAGCCACACCTGTGATCTATACTGCAGCTTTCTGCAAGGCCAGGGTTCAGACCGCATCCTCACAGACACCGTGTTGGGTTCTTAACCTACTGAGCCACAATGGGAATTCTTGAATACTCTTTTTTTAGATGTTACTATATTTATAATATTCTTTTTATTTTTTTACTTTTGCAGCCACACCTGCAGCATTTGGAACTTCCCTGGCTTGGGGTCAAAATGGAGCTGCAGCTGCCAGCCTACACCATGGCCATGGCAACACAGATCTCACCTGCATCTGCAACCTACGCCACAGCTTATAGCAATGCTGGATCCTTAACCCACTGAGCAAGGCCAGGATCGAACCTGCATCCTCACGGAGACTACATTGGGTTTTTAATCTGCTGAACCACAATGGGAACTCCTGTTTATAATATTCATAGTGAGAAGACTGGCAAGGAATAAATAATCTACCATTAGAAATATGGTTTAGAAAAATCAGTTTTTACTTTTTTAAAAAAAAATTTGACACCCTGTTGGTGGAAATTCACATACGTCTTCTTCCTGCATTGTCTCTTACTCATAATTTTTTTCTAGAAATCCTTTTCTGATATTTGATCTATACATGGCTAACTCTTACTACTTTTTTAAATTAAATTTTTTTTTTTTTTTTTTTTTGTCTTTTGAGGTCCGCACCCACGGCACCTGTAGGTTCCCAGGCCAGGGGTCTAATCGGAGCTATAGCTGCTGGCCTTAGCCAGAGCCACAGCAACACGAGATCCAAGCCGCATCTGCAACCTATACCACAGCTCATGGCAACGCCAGATTCTTAACCCACTGAGCAAGGTCAGGGAACCAACCCGCAACCTCATGGTTCCTAGTCGGATTTGTTTCTGCTGCACCACAGTGGGAACTCCACTACTTTTTTTTAAAATTGAAGTATATAGTTGATTTACAATGTTGTGTTAATTTCAGATGTACAGCAAAATGATTCAGTTATACTACTTCTAATGTGCATCCTTTTTTATGTTCTCTCCCATCTTCCTTTAAAACTCTAAGTGTCCTCATTAGATTCCTTTTCTGTGAAATGACTACTTAGAGAATTTTTTTTTTTGTCTGAGCTATAACCTTTCTTGGCTTTTCCCACTCATCAGGGCATTTATTATGTACCTCCATTAATACTTTATTCCCCACTTCCTTCCTTTTTCTTTGTTTATGGTTACAACTATATCACAGGCTTTTGGATGGGCAGGAACTACAACTTACTGCTTAAAGTTTATTTGAAGCCCTTTTAGGGGATGATGGGATGTAGTTGCCTTTCATATAGTTGTGCTTAATAAAGAAACCTGCCTATTACTTGTTCCCTTATTATCTTTAGATTCACCCTCAAGGTTATATCTTAATTTTTTTATCTTTTTAAGGCCACATCTGCGGCATATGGAAGTTCCCAGGCTAGGGGTTGAATTGGAGCTATAGCTGCCAGCCTATGCCACAGCCACAGCAAGGTGGGATCCGAGCCACATCTGCGACCTACACTACAGCTCCTGGCAATGCTGAATCCTTAACCCACTGAGCGAGGCCAGGGATCGAACCTTCATCCTCATGGATACTAATTGGGTTTGTTACCACTGAGCCATCATGGGAACTCCCTTAAGGTTTTAAATGTAATCCTGGATGCTATCTCACGCTTGATGACACAAGCTTTATATTAAAGGGTAGAAGCTAGTGTATATATTTTAGGCATGAGTGAAATAAGTCAGGTAGAAAATGGCTGAGGCTGATTTTGTTAGGAAAATGATAGTTTATCAGAAGTGTGAGGCTGTTTCCTTGTGTATGTTGAGAATGGCATTTGTACTTTATAGGGTTGAGTATCATGGTAAAGACCATGTAATACGGAAGTACTTTAGTGTTAGAGAGACTGGCTTAGAAGGTCTCCATTTTTTTTTTTTCATTTACCATGTATTAACCTCTTATCCTTGAAAATTTCAGGTGTTGTCACAGCAGAAATGTTTAGACATATGCAGAACTCTGAAATAATTCGAAAAATGACTGAAGAGTTTGATGAGGTAAGTTATTACCTCAATTGTTGTGATGATTTTAATGCGTCTTGTTTTCGATTTGCCCTTCAAAGTTTTAAGTTGTGAATGTTAGTGTTGTGGATAAGATCTTTGGTAATAGCAATCCAATAAAATGATGGCTATGTGACCTTCCTTGGGCAAGTTGTCTTAGTGTCAGTTCATCATCTGTAAAATGGAGCTAAAAATACTCATAAGTCAGTTTTAAAGATTGAATTCAATAATGTATGAAAAATTTCTTAGCATTTTACAATGCCTGGCACATAGTAAGAACTTAATAAATGTTAGCTGTATTTATTTGTTAAAAAATTAAAATTTCAAGGAAGAATAAAATTAAGTGCCTACGAATATACTTTAGAATATCATAAAAGGACATATTTAGGGAGCCAGGTGGTAGCTTAGGCAAAAGAATATATACATTTAATATCTTCATGTTTCAAATATCAGTAATAAAAACAATACATATACATAATAAATAATAGCTTAGACTTCAGTAGATTCTTTCTCACAGTAATGCCTTTGAAGTATACTTAGCAATAAAGTCATAGTTAGATTTACTATAATATAAACTCCTTCAGGGCAGAGATTTTTGGTTTTTTTGTTCACAGCTGTATTCCAGCACCAGTAGTTTTACTCTTTAAAACTTTTCACCATGAATTTATAAGTTAAACCTTGTCTCATTTGAGTTTTATTTCATCATTTTTTTCTTACTCAAGTGAAGGAGCTTTCAAATGTCATTCTAAAAGACAGGAATTAAAATGGCTTTGATGATCACTAAGTACTGTTAATCAGTCTCTAAGTCGAGCTGTAATTCATGAGGAATGGTATTATTTAAATCTTCTGATACTAATGTTTTAGTGGGAACTTACCTTTCTTCTAAACAGCTATTTGAGATAGGAATCCTGAAATAAGATTTGAAAATATCAGCAAACCAAGTTGCTAACAACAGTTAAGGTGATAACCTTTCAATACAGCACCAAATGAGCCAATCAGAAAATGTGATAAAATCACCTTAAGTTTCTAGGATAGTTTTGTCAGAAACTCTTTTTTTTTTTTTTTTTTTTTTTTTGTCTTTTTTTGTTGTTATTGTTGTTGCTATTTCTTGGGCTGCTCCTGCGGCATATGGAGGTTCCCAGGCTAGGGGTTGAATCGGAGCTGTAGCCACCGGCCTACACCAGAGCCACAGCAACTCGGGATCCGAGCCGCGTCTGCAACCTACACCACAGCTCACGGCAACGCCGGATCGTTAACCCAGTGAGCAAGGGCAGGGACCGAACCCGCAACCTCATGGTTCCTAGTCGGGATTCGTTAACCACTGCGCCACGACGGGAACTCCCAGAAACTTTTAGAGGTTCTGTATAGTATTGGTCTCTCTTTTTATTTATTTATTTATATCTTATATTTTTTGGTATTTTTAAATTAAAGTATAATTGATTTACAATGTTATGCCAATTTTTGCTGTATCTGCTTTAATTTTTAAATTTTTAAAATTTAAAAATTTTTGGCCGCCCCACGGCATATGTAGCTCCTTGGGCAGGGTTCAGATCTGAGCTGCAGTCGCAACCTAAGCCACAGCTGTGGCAATGCCAGATCCTTAAACCCCTGTGCTGGGCCGGGGATCAAACCTGCTAACGAGTGCTCCTAAGACACCACCAATCCCGTTACGCAGGAGCTCCTTGCTTTTATTTATTATTGGCTTTTTAGGGCTACACCTGCGGCATATGGAAGTTCCCTGGCTAGGGTTCGAATAGGAGCTACAGCTGCTGGTTTACATCATAGCCACAGCAACACTAGGTCTGAGCCACATCTGCGATCTACACCACAGCTCATGGCAGTGCCAGGTCCTTAACCCACTTAGTGAGGCCAGGGATCAAACCCACGTCCTCATGGATACTAGTCAGGTTCCGTTACTGCTGAGCCATGACTCCTCTCTGCCTTTTTTTAAATATTTTTTTAATTTTTTTTTTTATGAGAGTTGTAACATTTATTTTAGGTTCTCTCTTGGGTTTTTTTTTTTTTTCTTTTTTGCCATACAGTCAGTATGTGGGAATTCCTGGGCCAGGGATTGGACCTATGCTGCACAGCAGCAACCAGAGCCACAACGGTGAGAATGCAGGAGCCTCAACCCACTAGGCCATCAGAGAACTCCCCTGCTTTCATTTTTAACACTTGTTTGTTTTTTAATGATTTGTGGAGACTCTCAGTGTTTCTTCATTGGCGACTGCCCCATCTTATATTTAAGAATACTTGACTATCAGTCTTTCCAGGCCCATACTAGCTACATTTCCATTAAAAAAAATTATCTCATTATTTATGTGCGCTATTTGATGTCTTGAAGCCAATGACAACATACATTGTAATGCTTTAATTATTTATAAGTCATATATCAATCCATTAGACTAGGTGAGAATGATTTCATCATTCTGAATCCATTAAAAATATAACTGGTTTGATTTTGGTTCGCTTTTCTTTTTTTAATTCAGTAAATTTTATTGTGTTTATAGTTGTACAACCATCATCATAACCTAATTTTAGAACATATCTGTCCCAAACTCCCAGGGTTTGCTTTTCTTTTAAAGAAACTTATTTCTAATCAGTGTTCTGTGTTGTGTGATGGGAGAGGCTTTTTATTTTTAACCTGAGTAATTGGTATATATTTTCATTGGTTAAAGCGAATTCATTTTATCCATTTTGATTATAAATAAAAGAGCAGAGGTGTTCAAAGGTACCTGTACTTTTGCATATAATTCTTTTGCCTGCTTTGATGACTTATTGTAGAAGATGAGATAAAGGAATCTCTTCAGCTTCTGCTGAGGGTATTTCAAAAACAAGTAAAATTTTATTAAGTCATGAGTTCTAAATGAAATTGTTGTTTAAAATTTCTGTTTTAGGATAGTGGAGATTATCCACTTACCATGGCTGGTCCTCAGTGGAAGAAGTTCAAATCCAGTTTTTGTGAATTCATTGGTGTATTAGTACGGCAGTGTCAATATAGTATCATATATGATGAGTACATGATGGATACGGTCATTTCACTTCTTACAGGATTGTCTGACTCACAAGTCAGAGCATTTCGACATACAAGCACCCTGGCAGGTTGGTATTTAGAAATATTTTCTGTGCATTTCCTTAGGTTAGAGATGAGAATGATTTGAAATAATGGTGACATTAATTAATTTTATTTATTTATTTTTAAAATGATTTTTATTTTTTCCATTATAGTTGATTTACAGTGTTCTGTCAATTTATACTGTACAGCAAAGTGACCCAGTCACACATGTATACACATTCTTTTTATTTTTTTATTTTTTTATTTATTTTTTTGCTATTTCTTTGGGCCGCTCCTGCGGCATATGGAGGTTCCCAGGCTAGGGGTCTAATCGGAGCTGTAGAGCTGCCAGCCTACGCCAGAGCCACAGCAACGCGGGATCCGAGCCGCGTCTGCAACCTACACCACAGCTCACGGCAACGATGGATCGTTAACCCACTGAGCAAGGGCAGGGACCGAACCCGCAACCTCATGGTTCCTAGTTGGATTCGTTAACCACTGCGCCACAACGGGAACTCCTACACATTCTTTTTATCACATTATTCTCCATCATGTTCCATAACAAGTGACGAAATAGTTCCCTGTGCTATACAGCAGGATCTCATTGCTTATCCAGGATCTGTTGCAAAATGCAGTAGTTTGCATCTCTTAACCCAGACTCCCAGTCCATCCCATTCCCTCCTCCTTGGCAACCACAAATCTGTTCTCCAAGTCCATGAGTTTCTTTTCTGTGGATAATTTTGTTTGTAAAGTAACCCCTAAGAGAACATTCTCTCCTCTTCTCCTGACCCCATGAATTACTGAGAATGGATGGTATTTTCAGTTTTGATTCTGTGTAGGGATGCTATAATTAATCTTATGATTAACCTACCTCATTACTATGCTGTAGAAAGGGAGAAGAGGTGGATAGGATAAGAGGTGTTGGGTCCTTGGAATGTGTTTTATCAAAGACAATATTGACAGCAAATTTGTGGAAACTGAAACTTTGGATATGTAGTTCTAAATGGCCTTTATGCATAGTCTCTGCTATCTATACTCCCTGCTGGTATGATGGTCCGGACAGGATCATGCTTATTTAACCACAGAAAGTTGATTTCTCTTGTGTTTCTGAGTAACATAGGCTGAGTCAAATTCTTTGATCTTTAAATTTTAATGAAATGAGTTACACTTTAAGGCTCACATGATTAATTCTAGAACAGTGATAAATCTTCCGGTTTCTCTTTTGTGCCAAAGGTAAAATCGTTCATATACTGTTACTGAATGTGTGCTTTTTGGTTTGAGTTTAAATTGACTAGACATTAATTGTTAAATAAAGTATTCTAAGCCTTAGTGATAGAATATTTTGATTTCTGAAAAAATTTTCATTCTCTAAGTGTGGGAATATTTTTTTCTTTTTTGATCTCCGCACTGCATATACAGTTCCCGGGCCAGGGGTCAGATCTGAGCCGTAGTTGTAGCTTAAGCTGTAGCTGCAGCAGTACTGGCCCCTTAACCCACTGTGCTGGACTGGCGATTGAACCTGAGTCCCAGCGCTCCTAAGAAGCTGCCTGTCCCGTTGTGCCACAGTGGAAAACTCAAAGAAATATTGTTTTCCTTTAGAGTATTTCTCCAAAGAATGAAAGCTGTGATTAAAGATGTACTTTTGCTAAACCCTCTATTTAAAAAAATAAAACACAGACAATTTCCCTGTCGGTTTTGTTTTCAGATTTGAGGTCACAGAATGTGAATGTGATCTTGCTGTATGAATTTAGGTAACTTTAGTATTAAGAACTTGAATGATTAAATTATAACATGTTTGAGGGCATAAGGTGAATAATTTAAAATCAGAATGTCAGACTGGTTTGCTGAGGATGTGGAATAGCTCAGAGCGCAAGATTGAAAATCTCTTAAAGAGAGGCATTAGCCACAAATTAGGTTTAGTTTTGTATTGTAATGTCATGCAATGAACCAAATCTGAGAAATAGTCTGGACTAAGCTAAAGAAAGCATAAAATGGAGTTCCCTTTGTGGCTCAGTGGTTAACGAATCCGACTAAGAACTATGAGGTTGTGTGTTTGATGCCTGGCCTTGCTCAGTGGGTTAAGGATCTGGCGTTGCTGCGAGCTGTGGTGTAGGTTGTAGACACAGCTCGGATCCCGCATTGCTGTGGCTCCCTAGCCTGGGAACCTCCATATGCCGCGGGAGCGGCCCAAGAAAATGGCAAAAAGACAAAAAAAAAAAAAGCATAAAATGATCAGATACTTCAGTTAATAAATTTCTAATCATAGGCAGTGAGTTTTGTCTCAGGAGCAAGAGTTCAATAACAGAAGATGGAGATTTGGAGGAACTCTGATGAAAAATGCTTTGTTTTTTATTTAAACATTTTTGGCCACACTTACGACATGGGGAAGTTCCCACGCCAGGGTTAGAACCCATGCCAGACGAGTGACCTGAGCCACAGCAGCGATGTCAGGTCCTTTAACCCCCGGTGCTACCAGGGAACTCCTGAAAAGCGCTTTATTGAGTGATATTTTACTCTTTGTACTTTTGACTTTTTATCTAGATCTGTTTTTCCTAATCTCACCATTGTCTTTATGATGATACGTAATAGAGTAAAGTGAAAGGAAATAAAATACTGATAAGACTCTCCAACATTTCTATACATTGTACTTGATAAAGCACTTAAGGAGTTCCCGTTGGGGCTCAGTGGTAACGAACCCGACTAGTATCCGTGAGGATGTGGGTTTGATCCCTGGCTCTGCTAGCGGGTTAAGGATCTGGCATTGCTGTGAGCTGTGGTGTAGGTCGCAGACACCGCTCAGATCTGGTGTTGCTGTGGTTGTGGTGCATAGGCTGGCAGCTGTAGCTCTGATTCTACCCCTAGCCTGGGAACTTCCATATGCTTCCATACCCCCCCCAAATGATTGCTGTATGGATCAAAATTTATTTAGGAGGTGAATCATGATCTCTGAAAAAAAATTGTTGTAAGGGACATACCATTAAAATAGTGGGATTTGAGCCTAGTCTAGAGTCACATTATCTAGTTTTGAATCTTGGTTTAAATACATATATGAACTGTGTAATCTGAAGGAGATTTCTTTTTTTTTTTTTTTTTTGTCTTTTTGTCTTTTTGCCATTTCTTGGGCCGCTCCTGCGGCATATGGAGGTTCTCAGGCTAGGGGTCGAATCGGAGCTGTAGCCACCGGCCTACGCCAGAGCCACAGCAACGCGGGATCCAAGCCGTGTCTGCAACCTACACCACAGCTCACGGCAACGCCGGATCGTTAACCCACTGAGCAAGGGCAGGGAACGAACCCTCAACCTCATGGTTCCTAGTCAGATTCGTTAACCACTGCGCCACGACGGGAACTCCAGATTTCTTAATCTCCCTGAGCTTCAGGTTCTCCATGAATGAAATGGGGATAATATCTAACTTTGAGGGCTCTTATAAGGATTAGGAGATAATGCATGAAAAGTATTTAACATAGGTAATTGACTGACATATAATAAATATTCAGAACACATTAGCTGTTCTTTTACTATTGCTGTTGTTATTTGTAGCAGCTGTATTTTCTTTTCTGTTAGAAGTGGAACAGCCCATCTTGTTTTTAATTTCTCTTAATTTGATCTTAAATTGTAAATTTTTGCATCTGTGAGACTAATTTCAACATTTTTCATTTAAAAATAGCTATGAAGTTGATGACAGCTTTGGTAAATGTGGCACTAAATCTAAGCATTAATATGGATAATACACAAAGACAATATGAGGCAGAAAGGAATAAAATGATTGGAAAACGAGCCAACGAGAGGCTAGAACTTTTGCTGCAGAAGCGGAAAGAGGTAAATTTTTGTCTTAAATCTTTAAGCTATCAATTTGTGACCAACTTGGTTACCATTAATTATGATATGACTTTGCTAGTTCATCAGATAAAATTTTTTGAAAAATATAAATAACATGTTTCAGGTTATTTATATGTCTAGCTTATTTTTGTTGATTATCCATGCCAGCAATACATTCTGTGTATATTTTCTTTCTGTGGACTGGGATTAAGAATTCAAGGGTTAAGGAGTCCTGAGCCAGTCTGACAGGTTGTTTTATGCTTTGGTGTTATTCATCTCTACTATGAAAATAGCTTTCTTAACTTCCTCCCTCAGTTTATTATCAAGATGAAATGAGGTTTCACTTAGATGAAATCAATTTGAAAAATAACTTTTAAACTATTTATGGTGTCATAATCTTTTTTGTTTGTTTCTTTTTTGTAGTGTAGGAAATTATTGGTTAACATTAATGACTGACCACCAAATTCAACTTTGAAGGGGAAAATATTTTTTCAGTTTTATGCTAAGTAAAAATAAATAAAACCTTTTGATGTATTTTTGATTGAAATTCCACCTTCCATGGTGATATAATATTTTTCTAATATTTTTCTATCTGATATGGGGATGTTTATTTTTATTTCTAATAGGCAAAGTCTGATGTTTCAGAAATGATGGTAATAGGAGTTCCCTTCGTGGCTCAGTGGTTAACGAATCCGACTAGGAACCATGAGGTTGTGGGTTCGGTCCCTGGCCTTGCTCAGTGGGTTACGGATCCGGCGTTGCTATGAGCTGTGGTGTAGGTCGCAGACGCAGCTCGGATCCCGCATTGCTGTGGCTCTGGCATAGACCAGCAGCTACAGCTCCGATTCAACCCCTAGCCTGGGCACCTCCATATGCCATGGGAGCGGCCCTAGAAAAGGCAAAAAGACAAACAAACAAACAAACAAAAAGTTGGTAGTACACTTGAGTTAAAATATCTGCAGTGGTACTTAGTTGGTTTTGACATTTTTGGGGGGATAGACTTTTTATAGCTAAAGTCAGTTAATTCTGAGATAGCCAATAACTTCTAATGCTCCTGCTCAAGAAAAGCTAGAAAAATCTTGCCATGTTTCCCCATGCCTAAATTCCTCATCTTTTTCGTATACAGTTAACTCTTGAACAACAGAGGTTTGAACTGCACTTATACATGAATTTTTTCAGTAGTAAATATCATAGTACTTACTTACAATACCCACGGTTGGTTGACTCTTCGGTCGTGGAACCTCACACATGGAGAAACTGTGGATATAGAGGAACAACCACACACACAGGGCCAACCAAGTTATTTTTGGACTTTCAACTGCAGAGGGTCGGCACCTGCAGGCGTCATGTTGTTCAAGGGTCAACTGTAGTTTGAAATGAAGAATTGACCTTCTTGCCCCTTAATTTAGTTAATTTTATTGGATGATTTATTAGCTGAACATAATGCATGTCTTAGTCCTTGAAATTATGTCTTAATTCTAAGATTCTGAATATAGAATGAGTGGATAATATAGGTAAAAGAGTTTTGAGATTGAAATTCTTGCACAAACACGAAATAATATTTCTAGGTTAAGTTTTTTAACATGTTGGAAGACCACCTGTGTCTTTGACTGTGCTAATGAATACAAGTGCATGCCTTTGTTATCATTATTTGGAAATGTTACGTTGATCTTTTCTGTAGTTTTCTTCATTTTTGTTTCATTTATTTCTGCTCTGATCTTTATGATTTCTTTCCTTCTGCTAACCTGGGGTTTTGTCTGTTCTCTCTCTAGTTGCTTTAGGTATAAAGTTAGGTTGTTTATTTGAGCTTTTTCTTGTTTCCTGGGAAATGTTAGATTATATTCATGAAAAGAAATTTTTTATAAAAATACGCAACATAATTCTAAAAGCTAATTGTTGTTTAAATTTTGAAAGGTTTTTCTTGTAATTCTTAAGCTCCTAATTGAAAATATATGAGAGTAGATAATTCAACCAAGATTCGAAATGTTTACTTGATTATTTCAAGTGAGCCTTGTTTCTCTCAAAAATATTTAGCAAGGAGACATTTTTTTTTTTTTTTTGCCAAGTTATTTAACTCAAGTCCCTTTTGTTCTTTGACTAGGCGCTAGTTGACTTATTTTCTTTTTTTCTTTTTTTTGGGCCACATTCACGGCACATGAAAGTTATCTGGCAGAGCTGCAGCTGCTGCAATGCTGTATTCTTTAACCCACTGCACCAGGATGGAGATAGAATGCTTCTGCAGTGACCCAAGCTGCTGTAGTCGGATTCTTAACCCACCGCACCACAGAGGGAACTCCTTTTTTTTTCTTTAAAAATTTTTTCTAAAGATTTTTAAATTTTTTTTTGTCTTTTTAAGTCCACACTGTGGCATATGTGGAGGTTCCTAGGCTAGGGGTTGAATTGCAGCTGTAGCCACTGGCCTATGCCACAGCCATGGCAATGCCAGATCCAAGCCGTATCTGCAACCTGTACCATAGCTCACAGCAACACCGGTTCCTTAACCCACTGAGTGAGGCCAGGGATTGAACCTGCATCCTCATGGATACTAGTTGGGCTGGTTTCTGCTGAGCCACAATGGGAACTCCTATTTAGAGTTACTTTTGATATCAGAGTTGTTTCCATCATTTTTAATTGGAGGTGCATTGTCTCTCACTTTTGAGGATGGAGATTACTTAGATGTGGTTGCAAAGTTTGTTATCATAGATGGGACTCTATTGGCATTATTTGGTTTGAGAATTTCAGCCAGCTCTGCAAGGCCATGTTGAACCTGAATAAATACTGCTTTGCTTTTTTTTGTTTGTTTAGTTTTTGTTTTTTTTGGTTGTTGTTTGTTAGTTTGTTTTTGCTTTTTAGGGCCACACCTGCAGCATGTGGAGGTTCCCAGGCTAGGGGTTGAATCAGAGCTACAGCTGCCAGCCTACACCACAGCCACAGCAATGCAGGATCCTTAACCCACTGATCAAGGCCAGGGATAGAACCCGCAACGTCATGGTTCCTAGGAGGATTTGTTTCTGCTGCGCCACATCAGGAACCTCAGTTTTTTTAAAATTAAAGTATAGTTGATTTACAATGTTGTTCCAACTTCTGCTTCACAGCAAAGTGACCCAGTCATACACATATGCACATTCCCTTTCTTATATTATCTTCCATTATGAATATAGTTCCCTGTGCTTAGAGTAGGAACTTTTACACAATGGTAGTATGTGAGCATACAAAAAAAAATTAATCTACCAGCTAAACATTAAAAGCCACGTACAGATATTCCAGGGTCAAGGGACTTTAACTACCTGATATGCAATGGTCTTAATTTTTCTATGTGGATACTTTCATCTAGTAGAATTAATGATGGATATAGTCACCAAAACACTGGAGAAAACTGCATTTGTGCTTAGAACAACTTTTAGATGTTCTTTTGGTTGTCTTCCATTACAATTATAAAGAAATGATGTGTTCTTTTCAGCTTCAAGAAAATCAAGATGAAATAGAAAATATGATGAATGCAATATTTAAGGGAGTGTTTGTACATAGATACCGGTAAGTCAGGACAGTTTTTTCTATGTAATTCTTTTTCTATTCAAGTTTGAATATTTTAGTGGTTTAGGTAGTATAAATTTAGTCGAAATAAGGTTAAAGTAAGATCAGAGTTAGAATCTAAGCTCTTCCACGATCGATACACTCTTGGCAAGCTTCTTTAACTGCTCTGAACTTTGTTTCCTGTCTAAAAAATGGAGTAATGTTATGCTCGACTTAGATTCCCAGCAAATGGAAGTTATTGCTGTTCTTGGGAGTCAAGGTGCATAATACTTCATTGCTTTTGGATAAATTAAGTTAGTAAAGACTGTACTTACTGATCCCTGATGCTTTCCTTTTCCATTTGATTATCAGTGGGAAAATTTGGATAGATTTAAGTGAGGTGTTTCCTTTACTTTGAATGAACACAGAAAAGAAACAGGCAATCTCATCACCATTTCTGCTATAACCTATTTAAATGTTGGTGGCATTTTTATTCAATTTCTCTGTCATTTCCTCAACTTAGCAGTTGCTGAATCAGGTTAATACTTCCTTTGTAATATCCTTTTATCCATTCTTAACCTTTTTATTTCTGTTGTCACCGTTACTCTTAGTCTATTCCCTCATCATTCTCATGCCTAGAGATTATTGAAGTTTACTTAAAATGTTCTTTTGTTGCATTATTCCTCTGTTCAAAAGCTTTGAGTGACTCACCAGTACCTACAGGATGAAATTAAAATAATTTAGTCCGGCATTCAGATCCAAATTGAGCTTGGCCTCAGTATTATGTGTAACTGGTTCTCACCTGGAAAATTATGCTCTAACCAGACTGGTATTCCTACTGTCTTCTGTACATGCCATGTCCAGCAGGTGTGAGCAAAGGCTGGGTTATGGCATGGTGGGGATCAAATTTTGTTGGTAGTTTTATTTAACTTAAAATATTTATACGGTGATAATATTTGACCATAGCTTTGACAATTAGACTAAGCTCTTGGCATTCAGAGGCCATGTTTCAATTCTCTTTTAAACATCCAATAATACTTGAGATAGTATTATACTTATATTTGGTATGAAATATTTGGCATTGCTTAAATGAAACACAAGTCCTTGAGGTATCTGGCACTAATATGCATAATTTTCCTTCCTCCATGTAGCGATGCAATAGCTGAAATCCGAGCTATTTGTATTGAAGAAATTGGCATTTGGATGAAAATGTATAGTGATGCCTTTCTTAATGACAGTTATTTAAAATATGTTGGTTGGACTATGCATGATAAGGTAAGATAGACCTTATAAGCTGCTTGTCTTTGTACGCATTGGCATAGCTATCTTCAGCTCTCATTCATAGTGAGTTATCTGCATGTAATGTAAGTATAAATGGGAGCGCATTCTTGTAGGCTTCTCTCCCTTCTATCTGCTACATGAAAATATGGTCTGTGTCAAATAAAGTCCCCTAGATTGTTGAATCTTTGAATCCTGGCCTCTTATTTAGCCTTCAGTCTTGAGTCACTTTTTCTGTACTGAATCATTAGGATCATGTAGATGACGATTTGAGCCAATTCTTACAGCAGTAGGAGTTCTTAACTTTGTTAATATATAAGTGCTATATATATAAAATGTTCTAGAAATTTTGATCTTCTTGATAACCATGTATCTTAGCCAGATTATCAATTACAATTTGGCATCTGACCTTTATTTTTTATTTTTAGTATTCATCTACCTTTCTCTTATGCTGCCTCTTCACTAGCCTTGAAGTTCTTTGTATATATCCTTTACAAATATTACCTTCTGTAAAGGAAAACTTACTGTGAAATAAAAGTTACTATCGTCATTCACAATAGTACTGCTCTGAACAAATTTTCAAAAACTTTCCATTTGACTTACAGAAATAGTGACCCCCAAAGTTATTTACTCTTAAATGTATATTTTGATTATTCTTTTTGCATTATCAAAGATGAGAGTTTCTGAAGAAATGCTATTGTATAGAACATATTTGAAAGTAGTATAAAAGATTGTATATTATCTTGAATGTTCAGGTTGGAAATACGCCAAGTTTTAATGTATTTTCTTCTCTTGTTTCAGCAAGGTGAGGTAAGACTCAAATGTCTCACTGCTCTACAAGGGCTTTATTATAACAAAGAACTTAACTCCAAACTGGAGCTATTTACCAGTCGGTTCAAGGTTAGTATTATTTTAAGTATTTAGAAATTACCAATTATTTGAAAGTATTTTTCTCTTGCTTTCCCTTTAAGAATATTTTAATTCTTTGTTCTTAGGATAGAATTGTGTCTATGACCCTTGACAAAGAATATGATGTTGCAGTACAAGCAATAAAATTACTCACTCTTGTTTTACAGTAAGTATGTATTTATTGTGTATTGATAATGACTAGATATCTACATAATACATTAGAGTACTTGGTTTACATTTATCTAGTTTAAAGTTAAACACTCAAGTATACTAAATATGCTTATCATATTTTGTCACGTTTAGAAATTAGTATTTACTGAAACTTCTCATTAAACAATCTGAATTTAAAACATTCCATTATGTTAAAGTGTAAGAGTGATGCAGTTCAATTATTTCCTTTTTAAAAAAGTTGTGGGTAATATATATAAGATACGATTTACTGTTTTAAACATATTTAAGTGTACAGATGGATGGCATTAAGTACATTCATGTTGTTGTGCAGCCATCATCATTATCAGTCTCCAGAACTTTTTTTATCATCTCATGCTGAAACCCTGTAGCTGTTAAACACTGTCTCATTCCTCTCTCTCCCCAACCCCTGGTGACCACTGTTCTCTTTTTTATCTCTGAATTTGGTTATTTTAGTTACCTCAATATTTGTCCTTTTGTATTAGGCTTATTACACTTTGCATAATGTCTTCAAAGTTCATCGGTATTATATTATTTATCAGAGTTTCATTCTTTTTTGAGATTCATTATGTTTCATTGTATGTGTATACCACAGTTGATTTTTTCATTCATCTATCAATGGATATTTAGATTGTTAACATGACCCAATTTCATTTCACAGCTTTTTATTTATTTAAAAAAATTTTTTTTTGTCTTTTCTAGAGCCGCATCCATAGCATATGGAGGTTCCCAGGCTAGGGATCTAGTCGGAGCTGTAGCTGCCGGCCTATACCAGAGCCACAGCAATGTGGGATCTGAGCCACGTCTGCGACCTATACCACAGCTCACAGCAATGCCAGATCCTTAACCCACTGAGCGAGGCCAGGGATGGAACCGGCAACCTCATGGTTCCTAGTCGGATTCTCTAACCACTGAGCCACGATGGGAACTCCAGCTTTTTTTTTTTAAATCATAGCATGCTCATATGGAAAATTCATCACAAAAAAGTAGCTGGCAACATTCTGATTTAAAGAAAAAGAGAGACGACTGCCCAGTATGATTTTAAGTCATATTGTAAAACCATAGTAATTTTAAATTTTGGTACCGGTATGTGAATAGACAGAAATTAGTGGCACAGAATAAAGACAAATGTAAATGTATCCAGGAACCTAGTATAGGGTAAATGTGGTTTCCTATCAGAAAATAAATGGTTTTATTACAACTAGGTTCTATTTGGGGGGGGAAATTAAATTGATTCATATTTTATTCCTTATATAGAAATGATTTCCAGGTGGATAGAATATCTAAATGTAAATAAATGAAACCATTAAAGTGCTAGATGAAAATATGGGGAGGAGTAAACATTTTCATTTTATTTTATTGTATTTTTTGTCTTTTTTTTCTTTTCTAGGGCCACACCCGTGGCATATGGAGGTTCCCAGGCTAGGGGTCGAATTGGAGCTGTAGCCGCCAGCCTATGCCAGAGTCACAGCAATGCCAGATCTGAGCCGCGTCTGCAACCTACACCACAGGTCACTGCAATGCCGGATCCGTAACCCACTGAGTGAGGCCAGGGATCAAACCCACGACCTCATGGTTCCTAGTAGGATTTGCTAACCACAGAGCCACAATAGGAACTCATGTTTTTATTTTATATGTAAACTGCCTGAGCAACATCTTTCTGAGCATGACATAAAACCTAGACATTAAAAATTACTGATTTTAACTACATAAAAAACTAAAATGGGAGTTAACATTGTGGCTCAGTGGAAACGAATCTGACTAGCATCCATGAAGATTCAGGTTCAATCCCTGGCCTCGTCCAGTAGGTTAAGGATCCGGCGTTGCTGTGAGCTGTGGTGTAGGTTGCAGACATGGCTCATATCCAGCATTGCTGTGGCCAGCTACAGCTCCCACTCGACCCTTAGCCTGGAAACCTCCATAAGCTGCAACTCCGGCCCTAAAAAACAAACAAAAACTAAAATGTGTATATGACATAAAATATAAACTCAGAAGACAAATGACAGATTGGGCAGAATATTTGCATCATAGGAGAGGAGTCACTTTCAATAAATTAATAAAAAGAACAGAAACCCAATAGGAAAAGATTCAGAGGTTAGGAACCAGATCATCGACAGGAAAAAAAAAATTAAACATATGAAAAGGTGTTTAGCCACACTTAGAGTTATGTATATTAAAATGAGACCAGGGGTTCTCTTGTGATGCAGCAGATTAAGGACCTGGTTTAGTTACTGCTGTGGCTTGGGTCACTGCTGTGGTGCCGGTTCTGTCCCTGGCCTGGGAACTTCCACATGCTATGGGTGTAGCCAAAAAATAAAAAATAAATAAAATGAGACCATTTATTAAAAAATAAATTAAATGAGACCATTTATTACCTATTTAACAAAGATACAGAATATGTTTGGTAATACCCTATGTTGGTGAGGGCTATGTAAAAACAGACCCTTATATATTATTGATGGGACTATAAATTGGTATAAACTCTTCCAAAGCTTGGCAGTATCTCTTCAAAATTTAAAATGCTCACAGTCTCTAATATAGCTATAATAGAATTTTGGAAATACCTTAGATAAGTTTTGTTTTTGTTTTTTTTTGGTTTTTTTTTGTTTTTTTTTGTTTGTTTGTTTGTTTTTTTTTTGGCCTTCCCATGGCAAATGGAGTTCCCGGGCCAGGGATCAGGCCTGAGTGGTAGGTGAGGTGCCACATCCTTAACCCACTGTGCCGAGCTGGAGATCAAACCTGCGTTTCAGTGCTCCCAAAATGCCACTGAGTTGTAGCACAGCAGGAACTCCATAGGTGATTATTAATAAAGGAAGAATAAGTTCATATGTAAGATAATACAAGCACCTTATAGGGGTTATCTCATTTAATTCAGCAGTCTTGTGAGATGGGGTGGTTAACCTCATTCATATGTGATCGACTACGTTGCAGTCATTAAAAAGACCACTCTTGGAGCACTGACATTTTCTGAAAATTCGCTTAACTAGGGGAGATTTTGAGCATTCTTAACTATTGCATTTTTCTTTAATATTTAATTGGATTTAAAAATTATAAACTATTATATACATATTTTATAAAAATATTGAAAGATCCTGAAATAAATAATACAATAGTACTCATATTTCTGTAACTTCCTCCCCCCCTCTTCCTCTGTAATACTCTGTAGGCATCTTTTCTTGTTTCTGGCATTTTAGTGAAGGGTAATAGACAGCCATTTTTGTTGTTTCAGGTATGTGTGTGTGAGATAACTGAAACTTGTCAGGTACATTCCTTATCCTTACTTATTTTCAATGAGTGAACTACTACACATTTACTATACTTTAATCGATTCAATACTATATATACATACACACACATAAATTCTTTCTATATATAATTATAAAACGACACAAGTGGTCTGTCCAAAAATGATGAAGCATTATACATAGAGTTAAAACGATTTTGAAACTTTTAACATTTTGGTTTCATTTTTCTTAAAAAAGGTAGTATTTCCTTAGACGTTAGACTTCTGGAAACCTTGGGCACAATAGAAAACTAAGAAGGATCTGAGCTCCTCAACTGTTTAATATCCTTATATCCTTAAGCTTTTTCCTCTGATGATGGTCCTATGATTTTTAATTTACATATAATGATAAAAATTTAGTTTATCTCACAGTAGACTAAAAGTGTATTGGGGGAAAAGAGGTGCCAGAGGCCTGTACTGAAAATGCAGCCTCTGCCAGGGAAAACCTCAACAATGTTTACCCTGGGGAACTGTGGCTGATGGGCCTGATAATGACTTTGATTTACCAAGATTTTGTTAAATTTATTTTGTTCTTTTAAAATAAGATCAGGAAAATGAGCACTACATTTTAGTAAGATTTTTCCAGTGATTGTAATTAAATATCTTTGGTACTTAAATTTTAATTATTTGTAAAAATCCATTTATGTTGCCTTAATATGTTGTTTTGCATATTCATGGTAAATGAAGTATTGTTATTCATCATTGTGAGATAACTGAGGTGTTAATAACTTAATGTTGCAATTTGCCTCTTAATATTACTATGAAATACACGCAAAGTGTTGTCTGTGATTTCTAACTCTTTTTTTTTTCTTTTTTTTTTTTTTTTTGTGATTTCTAACTCTTAACCTCTTAGCATGCCACCACTTTTTTCCTACCTATTGTTTTCATGTTCCTTTAACATACTTGTCACATTGTTATTTCTCTTCAGCATATATTTCTTTACCCTTGGTATTCACTCTAATTTTACCTCCCACTGATCTTAGATGTTAAGAAAATACTCAACTCTTTTGTCAGGCCAAGCTTTTACTGATAAATGATCATCAAGTAAGGTTGATTTCTTCTTAAAACAGATTTTTTAAAGTTTGTAAAAAAAAAAAAGTTTAAAAGTGAATTGTACTATTTTTTAATGTGAGTGTTAATTTTTGTACATAGTGTGCTTAAAATTGCAAATTTTTTTTAAAGGCTGCACCTGCTGCATATGGAAGTTCCCATGCTAGGGGTTTTAATCAGAGCTGCAGTTGCTGGCCTACACCACAGCCACAGCAGTGCAAGATCTAAGCTGTGTCTGTGACCTACACCACAGCGCACAGCAACACTGGGTCCTTAACCCACTGAGCAAGGCCAGGCATCAAACCTGCATCCTCATGGATTCTACTCGGGTTCTTAACCCGCTGAACCACAATAGGAACTCCTGCAGCATTATTTTTAAAATAGCTATTTCTTATGTCTTTTCAGGAGTAGTGAAGAAGTTCTTACTGCAGAAGATTGTGAAAATGTCTATCATCTTGTTTATTCAGCTCATCGGCCAGTAGCAGTAGCAGCTGGAGAATTTCTCTACAAAAAGTAAAGCTATAGTTCTGTTGCTGATTTTTGAAGCATATTTAATGTCAATAATTTGTTGTTATTACATATTAAAATATATATAAATATAACTTATTTGCAGATTATTCAGTACAGATCTTAAGCCCATTTTTACTTATCCCCACCCCCCTTAAAAAATTTTTTTTTTTTTTTTTGGTCTTTTTGCCGCTGCATATGGAGGTTCCCAGGCTAGGGGTCAAATTGCAGCTGTAGCCACCGGCCTACGCCAGAGCCACAGCAACGCAGGATCCGAGCCACGTCTGCAACCTACACCACAGCTCACAGCAATGCTGGATCCTTAACCCACTAAGCAAGGCCAGGGATTGAACCCACAACCTCACGGTTCCTAGTCGGATTTGTTAACCACTGAGCCACAACGGGAACTCCAAAAAAGTATTTTTGAAAATAGTAAAATGTTTTACTTAGAATACCTTGGTAACAGTTTGATATAGAACCCCAGAGTTCTTTAGTTTCTTTACTTTTATGTTGCTATTTAACGTCTCAGATGAGGTAGTATAGATAGCAATATGATTATCTGCCCACCAAAAATATTCAGAAAATGTTATGTAATGGCTTTTCTTTCTTTCTTTCTTTCTTTATCTTTGCTTTTTTTTAGGGCTGCTGGTACGGCACATGGAAATTCCCAGGCTAGGGGTCCAATGGGATCTGTAGGTGCCGGCCTACACCACAGACACAGCAACGCCAGATCTGAGCCGTGTCTGCAACCTACACTGCAGCTCATGGCAACACCGGATCTCTGACCCACTGATCGGGGGCAGGGATTGAACCCGCATCCCCGTGGATACTAGTCTGGTTCATTTCCGCTGAGCCACAATGGGAACTCCTGTAATGGCTTTTAAAGAGAATAATTTGAACCACACGGACTAAACTGTATTTTGTAAGATTTGATTAAAATGCTCATTTGGGGGTAAAGCATTTATTAGAAAGAGCATATGATGTAAAACATTTTCATTATAGTTTTCTATTCATTGTCATCTAGTGGTAACTTTTTTCTTGTTTATAAGGAAGAATGACCATGATATCCATAGAAAGAGGCCACAAAGTTTGAACTTTGGGATAATTGTGCAGGAAGGATAAAAGGCAACCATATGTCTTCTTCTTCTTTTTTTTTTGGTCTTTTTGCCATTTCTTGGGCCGCTCCCGCGGCATATGGAGGTTCCCAGGCTAGGGGTCGAATCGGAGCTGTAGCTGTCAGCCTACACCAGAGCCAGAGCAACGCAGGATCCGAGCCGCGTCTGCGACCTACATACACCACAGCTCATGGCAACGCCGGATCCTTAACCCACTGAGCAAGGGCAGGGATCTAACCCACAACCTCATGGTTCCTAGTCGGATTCGTTAACCACTGAGCCACGATGGGAACTCCAACCATATGTCGTTTTTAAAGAGAAGAATGTTTATCATAGATTTATGTGTATAAATGGTACAGATTAGTTTTTTTTTGTTGTTGTTGTCTTTTTTTTTTTTTTTTGCTATTTCTTGGGCTGCTCCTGCGGCATATGGAGGTTCCCAGGCTAGGGGTCGAATCGGAGCTGCAGCCACCGGCCTACGCCAGAGCCACAGCAACGCGGGATCCTAGCCGCGTCTGCAACCTACACCACAGCTCACGGCAACGCTGGATCGTTAACCCACTGAGCAAGGCCAGGGATCGAACCCGCAACCTCATGGTTCCTAGTCGGATTCGTTAACCACTGTGCCACGATGGGAACTCCACAGATTAGTTATTCATGATACTTTTATGAAAAGAAATGGTTGTGTACAATGCAATAAAGTTTTTTAAAAAGAAATACTTCAAAATGCAATTAACTTGAAAAGTTAATCTTGGATATAGAGGTAACTTCAAGTGTGAAATGAAAAGGTTTATAGCAGTTATTTACTTTGGTATAATGTTAGATGATATTGTACCTACCTGGTTCCCATTTACTCCTTTATTACATACTTAAATATGGAATCTAGACAGGTTTTTTTTGATTAGGAAATAATTTTGTTTTAAAAGTAAATATCTTGGATTTCCCTTGTGTCACTGAGGGTTAAGGATCCGGCGTTGTCACTGCAATGGCTTGGGTCACTGCTGTGGCGCGGGTTCAGTCCCTGGCCTGGGAAGTTCCACATGCTGCAGGTGGGGCCAAAAAATATATATATAAATATCTTGCATTGATCATAGGCTCTTCAGTCGTCGTGATCCAGAGGAGGATGGAATGATGAAAAGAAGGGGACGACAAGGTCCAAATGCCAACCTTGTTAAGACATTGGTTTTTTTCTTTCTGGAAAGTGAGGTTAGTTGACGTTCATTTTACACTTAAGTTCAGAATAACTTTGGTACATTTTTGGAAACAGGATTAAAATGATGTAAGTCTTGAAATCTTCCAAATATTATAGTAAGTGTTGGGTAGAATAGAGTTTACCAGTTCCACACCAAAAAAAACCTTTCTACTTTAGTAAGATACTCAAATAGTATGAATTATATGTAATGCTAAGAGCATGAATTTTGGAGTCAGAAAGACCTGATTACTGTTTGGCCTACTCTATTTTTTATTTGTATAACCTTGATTTGGTTACTTAATCCTAAACCCGTTTTCCTTATAAAAATGTGGGTAATAATTTCTTCTTCGGTAACACTGATGAGATAATCTATGTAAAACCATTAACATAGACCTGTCATTTTTTTAATTCTCATTATTTGGTACTTGCAATTTTTGCTGTTGTAGATACATATTTACTTTATATTCAGCTCTTTTAGGTCTCCCTCAGGTTGAAAACCTACCTGTCCACCATAATTTGAGGGGGCCCAACATATATTTTTGGTGTTTGTATATTGTTTTAATCAGTATTAGGGCTTTTTAATTAAATGTTCTAATAGTTTCTCTATATAGAAATATATAGAGAGTTGGTTTTTGTACATTGACTTCTTAGCTGCAATTTTGCCAAATTTTAGAGGAGTTGCTATTGTGGCTCAGTGGTAACAAATCCGACTAGTTTTCATGAGGATTCAGGTTCAATCCCTGTCCTCCCTCAGTGGGTTGAGGATAAGGCATTGCCATGGGCTGTGGTGTAGGTCATAGACGCAGCTTGGATCTTGCATTGCTGTGGCTGCGGTACAAGCCAGCAGCTGCAGCTCCAGTTGGACCCCTACCCAGCCTGGGAACTTCCATATGCCGCAGGTGTGGCATTTAAAAAAGAAGTTTTAGGTAAAATTCTTAGGATTTTCTGTAACATACAATCAAATCATTGTCAAATAATAATAATTTTACTTTTTCCTTTCTTACATTGATGCCATTTTTTTCCTTAGGTTTATTGTGCTGGCTAGATTATCCAATAGAATGTTGAATAAAAGTGGTGAGAGTGGATGGATATCTTTGGATTGTTTTGATCTTAGGTGAAAAGCATCCAGTGTTTCAACATTAATTATGTTGTTAATTATAGATGTTGTATAGCTACCTATCATATTGAGGATGTTTCCTCTTGACCCTTCTTTTGCTGAGAAGTTTTATTATGAGTTTATATTCAGTTTTGCCCAATGCTTTTTCCTCATCCCTTGAGATGATTATCTTTTGTTACATTATTGTGATGAATTACAGTGATTGGTTTTTTCCAAATGTTGAATCAACCTTGCATTTCTAGGATAACGCGCACTTAGTCATGATCCATTATCCTTTTATATATTGTTGGTTTCATTTTGCGAATTTTTTGAGACTGTTTCCTCTATTTTCAGGCAGGGTGTTGGTCTTTCGGTGTACATATATATATGTATGTATGTATATGTATGTATTTATACACACACATATTATATACATTTTTATTCCTTTTTATGGCCATACCTGCAGCATATGTTCTGGGCTAGAGGTCAAATCAGAGCTGCAGCTGCCTGCCTATACCACAGCCATGGCAACATTGCATCTGAGCCACGTGTGCAACCTATGCTGCTCTTGGCAGCAACACGGGATCCTTAACCCACTGAATGAGGCCAGGGATTGAACCTGCATCCTTGTGGACACGATGTTGGGTTTTTAACCCACTGAGCCATAAAGTTGACAGATTTTGGTATCATGGTAATGCTTATTCCCTAAAATAAGTTGGGAAGCTGTAGGGCCTTTTTATTTTATTTTATTTTATTTTTTGGCCATGCCCACAGCATGCAGAGATTCCCGGGTCAGGTATCAAAACCTGCACCACAGCAGTGACTTGATCCACAGCAGTGACAACGCCAGATCCTTAACTCACTGAGCTGCCAGGGAATTCCTGTAGAGCCTCTTTAAGCTTCATAGAAGGAACAAAAATGATTTGCTTATATATTGAATTGATAAGTGACCCCCTGTTTTATATTTTAAGTAACTTTTATCACTCCCTAAGTTACAGTAAATTCATAGTATATTTTATAATTGATAGTAGTTAATTCATATAATATGGTTGTCCCTTCATATCCATGGGTTCTGCATTTCAGATTCAGCCCACAGGGATGTCAGCCAATCATGGATTGAAAGTTCCAAAAAGCAAACTTGATTTTCTGTGTATTGACATCTATTTATATAGCATTTACATTATGTTTGGTATTGAAAGTAATCTGGAATGGTTTAAAGTATACAGAAGGATGAGCATAGGTTTTGTGCAAAAAAAATAACATACCATTTTATGTAAAGAACTTAAATATCCTCAGAAAATCTGAGGGGAGTCCTGGAACCAATCCCCCTTGGATACAGAGGGATGACTATATTGAGATACTAAATATACATGCATATAATCTCTTCAAAAAATTATTTCATGTTAATGATTACTTTGAGAAATGTTACTACCTAACAGGGTTTATTTATTTATACACAGCGAACTCAGGCAATTCTTCTCTGTCCTTTCTTCCATTTGACCTCAAAAACACATAGCTCTTTGAATTTGTACATGGTGCCAACAGAACTTCTATTCTTTTAAGGCTAGCATGCTTTTTCTAAGAGCACATCACGCTTTTTAAATTCTAGTTACATGAGCACGCAGCATACCTTGTGGATAGCATGTGGGACTGTGCTACTGAGCTGCTAAAAGACTGGGAATGTATGAATAGCTTGTTGCTGGAAGAGCCACTTAGTGGAGAGGAAGGTAAGGATGTTTAATTATGGCATTTTTGTCATGTAGATAATTTTGAAAATAGATTTTAATTGCTCTGTTTATCTTTTAGCATTAAAATAATTGACTCAAAGTCTTCATGAGTAATTTTTTCATACACATCAATATTAGGCTATGTAGAAAGATGAAGTCCTTTTTATCTGTTCATATTTCATTTCTCAAAACTGTGGAGCAGTGGTGTACAGATTTGTAATGTTAAGAAAGGTTTATCTTGCTGTGATCCTTTTTGTGATATAATAATGGGATTTTCTTGGTACATTAGGTCAGATTCTATCACAGGCAAAAGTAACTTACGTAATAATTTTAAGTGGCATATAGGGAAAAGAAATAGGTTAACTCTTCCTGTTTTTTTTTTTTTTTCCCCCTTCAGCACTAACGGACAGACAAGAGAGTGCTCTGATTGAAATAATGCTTTGTACCATTAGACAAGCAGCTGAATGTCATCCTCCTGTGGGGAGAGGGACAGGAAAAAGGGTATGCCGACATATTTTTAGTATTCTAAATTGTATCTCTCTTTTTAAAATATCTTTTTAAAAAATTCTTATTTGTAACCATATAATCAAATTTTGGAATCTTAAATTTTTTTCAGATCATTTTTGCTTATAAATATGTGTTAGAAGTAAATTTTAAAACATTTGCAGTTTTCGAAATCTCAATTTCTTCCATGGGATACTTTGTTAGTTAATTACAGGAGAGACACTGACAGTCCCTTCCTTCAAGACTGGATATAACGCAGCACTTTATTTTTATTGATTTATTTATTTGTTTAAAAAATTTATAGTGTTGTGCCAATTTCTACTGTATAACAGAACAACTCAGTTTTATGCACACACACACACACACACACACACACTCATACACTCTCTTTTCCATCATGGTCTATCCCAGGAGATTGGATATAGTTCCCTGTGCTATACAGTAGGACCTCATTTCTTATTCATTCTAAATGTAATAGTTTGTATCTACTAACCCCAAACTCCCAGTCCATAATATGATAGTTCTATATTTAGTTTTCTGGAGAACCTCTATACTGTTTTCCATAGTGGCTGTACCAGTTTACATTCCCATCAACAGTGTAGGAGAGTTCCCTTTTCTCCATGCCCTCTGCAGCATTTATTGTTTGTCAACTTTAGTGATGGCCATTCTGACTTGTGTGAGGTGGTACCTCATTGTAGTTTTGATTTGTATTTCTCTAATGATAAGTGATGTTGGGCATCTTTTCCTTGCCTCCTGGTCATATATATGTCTCCTTTGGAGAAATGTCTATTTAGTTATTCTTGTGCACCATATTAGAATGGTGCATTCATTTTAGTTTATTTATAGACTTGCTTTTTCTTTTAATACAAGTTAGAGATAAAACCAGGATAATATTTGTTAAAATGGAAGGAAATTCATATTTCCTGCCATTAGATTTTAATTCAGTATTGCAAATTTTAACATGCTTGTATTGTAGACCAGCAGTTGCACAGGCTTTCAAACTTTGATTGTGAAGCACAAACATATTTTTATGTTATGACCTAATATACATCTGTATGTGTGTGCTTGTGTAAAACTCAAGTAGATTTTCATCAAACAATTCTGAAACTTAGGTGATGCATTCTGTTTTCTTTTGCTGTTTTTTTCCTTGTTTTTGTAATTGCTGGTAGTGACTTACTATGTTGAATTCATAACCATGGATCATGGAAAAACTTACAGTAAGCTGAAATGCTATTCAATCCTATTATTATTACTTTTTTTTTTTTTTTTGGCCGCCCCATGGCATATGGAGCTCCCAGGCCAGGAATCAGATCTGAGCTGCAGTCTTGATGTAAGTTGCAGCTGCAGCAACGCTGGATCCTTAACTCACTTTGCCAGGCTGGGGATCAAACCCACGTCCCAGTGCTCCCAAGATGCTATGATCCTATTTTGCCACTGTGGGAACTCCTCAATCCCATTATTATATAAACTCCTAAACTATATTTCCTAACTGCTTCTCCTTTCATCCAAAGATAGAATTGGTTAGTCTAACTAGGTATAGAATTTGCTTCTAGAATTATTGTGTGTTTGTTATTTTTAGTAATAATGTGCAAGTTACTTTCTTTATCAATTCTGGTTTTCAAGTTTTATAGTAGAAATTTTAGTTTCCTTCCTTCCTTCCTTCCTTCCTTCCTTCCTTCCTTTCTTTCTTCCTTTCTTCCTTCCTTCCTTTCATCTTTCTGTCTTTTTAGGGCCACATCCACGGTGTATGGAGGTTCCCAGGCTAGGGTCCAATTGGAGCTGTAGTTGACAGCCTACAACAGGGCGACAGCAACGTGGGATCCTAGTCATGTCTGTGACCTGCACCATAACAATGCCAGATCCTTAACCCACTGAGTGAGGCCAAGGATCGAACCTGCATCCTCATGGATGCCAGTCAGGTTCGTTAACCACTGAGCCATGACAAGAACTACTGTTCCCATCATTTTAAATGTCTTGGAGTTCCCGTTGTGGCTCAGTGGTTAATGAATCCAACTAGGACCCGTGAGGTTGTGGGTTTGATCCCTGGCCTTGCTCAGTGGGTTAAGGCTCCGGCGTTGCCGTGAGCTGTGGTGTAGGTTGCAGATGTGGCTCGGATCCTGCGTTGCTGTGGCTCTGGTGTAGGCTGGCGTCTACAGCTCTGATTCGACCCCCAGCCTGGGAACCTCCATATGCTGTGGGAGCAGCTCTAGAAAAGGCAAAAAGACAAAAATAAATAAATAAATAAAAAATGTCTTTTTTTGCTTTTCAGGGCCGCACCTGCGGCATATGGAGGTTTCTGGGCTAGGGGTCGAATTGGAGTAGTAGCTGCTGGCCTACACCACATCCACAGCAATGTGGGATCCAAGCGAAGTCTGCCACCTACACCACAGCTCATGGCAATGCCAGACCCTTAACCCACTGAGCAAGGCCAGGGATCGAACCTGTGTCCTCATGGATGCTACTCAGATTCATTTCCGCTGAGCCATGATGGAAACTCCTAAAATGTTATTTTATTACTTATTTTGTTGTATCTTAAACTTCAGTACCTAATAGTATTAATGGACTTAATAATAAATTGCTTACAAACTCTGTTGTTTTACTTAAGGTGCTTACGGCAAAGGAGAAGAAGACCCAGTTGGATGACAGGACAAAAATCACTGAACTTTTTGCTGTGGCCCTTCCTCAGTTATTAGCTAAAGTAAGTTTGTGTCAATGTCAAGTGTATACCTAAGAAATTACAAGTTTTGTTTTGAAGTGCCACACAGAGTTTTATCATAATACTTACTTACCACTATTGTGATGTTTTTGACATGATTATTTTTTTAATTTCAAGTACTCTGTAGATGCTGAAAAAGTGACTAACTTGTTGCAGTTGCCACAGTACTTTGATTTGGAAATATATACCACTGGTCGATTAGAAAAGGTATGATGTTTTCTGTGTATAAAACACCTTGGAGAAAAATTGTTAATTTATTTCATCCTGTCTTATCATATGTGTAAATTTTTTGAAATATGTTTTTGTAACTTTGAATGTAAAAGGAAACCTATATCTTAGTCTTAATATATTTTAGATAAGTTGGATTTAGAGAAATGTTCCCAGGCCAGGGCTTGAGCCTGATTCACAGCAGTGACATTGCTGGATTCTTAACCTGCTGAGCCACCAGGGAACTCCAGTGAGGCTTCCCTTTGACGCATGCCCACAGCCATACTGTGTTCCTATTCATTATGTGATTGTATCACTGATCATTTATGAAGATTGAGGGTGGGTAACTGGACAATAACAAAATGAAAGTAGCTAATATCCGTTGAATACATTTATTATGTTCCAGGAGTATATGTATTTATATGTGTTAACATCTCACCAAAGCCCTGTGAGATAGATGGTATAATTCCTTTTAATGTTGGGGAAATAAGTATCAGTGGGTCTATGCATTTATTTTCTATGACTAGAAAAACTTAAAACATATGCCCTACTGATTGTAAACTATAGTTGAAGCTTTTCACTCTGGTTGTGTAGTCATTTTATGCCTATTATATATACCTTAGTTTTAATGAAGAAAACTTTGATTTTGCAGCATTTGGATGCCTTATTACGACAGATCCGGAATATTGTGGAGAAGCACACAGATACAGATGTTTTGGAAGCATGTTCTAAAACTTACCATGCACTCTGTAATGAAGAGTTCACAATTTTTAACAGAGTAGATATTTCAAGAAGTCAGCTGATAGATGAATTGGCAGATAAATTTAACCGGCTTCTTGAAGATTTTCTGCAAGAGGTATATATTACAAATATTTTGTCAGTTGTGGCCCCCCTCCCCTTCAGTAACAAATTTACTCATCAGTTTTGTTGATAGTCCCTAGCAGTATGTTGAAAAGACATTCAAAATAAAAGAAGAAAAGACATTCAGACTTTTTGTCCTGTGAGTCATCCTGTTATTCCTCCACCAAAATAGGAAGGTGGCAAGAATCTGAAACTCAGAGAACTGAAAGCGAATATAACATCTTTCACATTTTTTTAACTTAAAGAATAATATGGGAAGTTACCAGGGTTCAGTTGAACAAGAGGCTGTTAGGGAAGAGGGTTTTAATGGAACAGAAAAATAGAGCTAGATGGTATCCATGTAACCTCAAAAAGTAGGATATTTCCTTATGTTTTGGAAGTTTTTTATGGTCTTTGATATTCTAAAGACAATAAATTATAGCCACCATTGATTTTGGTATTTTGTTTTTCTCTTGTATTTCCAAAAAGGCTTAAGTGTGGTATTTAGATGCACTTATATTTTTATTGTGATTTTTTATCTTTTCTGGAAATAAGTCCAGTTTCATTTATTTGCATTAAAGTAAAAAGTCATGATACTCAAATCTACATTTAGCCATTTCTGCATCACTTTTGGTATCAGTGCTGCAAAAATGATAGGGACTTTTGTAATTTCCAGTTATTTTGTTAAAAAGTCACTTCTTTAACATTCTTATTTCTGTGTATATCATTTCATGCTATCTACATATTGCTTAATTGGAGGTTTGTGCAAATATGCTGATGTATAATGATAACATTCTTAGTTAAAAATTTTAATGCCTCTGCTCTTGTCTGGATATGATTCTGATTAGGACAGGTTAATTTAAAATCAAGCAGTGGTTTGTTCATTAAGTTGAATTACTTTGTATAAAAATTAAAGTTTAAAAACACCCTTTTTTGGGGGGTCTTTTTAGGGCCACACTCATGGCATATGGAGGTTCCCAAGCTAGAGGTTGAATCGGAGCTTAGCCACCAGCCTATGCCACAGCTACAGCAACACGGGATCCAAGCCATGTCTGCGACCTACACCACAGCTCATGGCAATGCCAGATCCTTAACCTACTGAGTGAGGCCAGGGATCAAACCCGAGTCCTCATGGATGCTAGTTGGGTTTGTCAACCACTGAGCCATGACGGGAACTCTAACAAGCATTTTTGAGAGACCTGGGGTTTACTACAATACATTTGATGATATTTTTAAAAAATTACTAGTTTTTTGTAGTGAGACTCATAAAATTTTCAGTAAGTTACTCTGTATTAGAAAGTTCATACCCAGAAAGGACAGGTTAATTTAAAACCTTATCTAGTCCTGGAGTTCCTGTCTTGGCACAGTGGAAACGAATCCTGATCTACCTTTCTTGAGTACTGTGTTTTACTTAGTAGATTTTGTCCTTTAGGTGTTGTGTTTTATGATCTCTTGTCCTCTAATACACTTTCGAAACTTTATTTTTCTAATGCATTTGTTATTGTGAAAGAGTAGATGTATTTCAAGGTTATGAAAGGGAGAATGTCATTCAGTTTTTCTCTCTTGGGCATGAAAACTGTGTTGACTCATTACTCTGGCCATATTGCTTTAAATTTCACCAGGTCTAGATTTTGACTAACAAATTAATTTGTGGTTTTTAATTAGGTTATTCTTTTTTTTCTTCAAGTTACACCAATGTAATAGCCTAATATTTTTCACTTTTTTTGGTTATTAATGTTTAACATGGTATGTTTAACATTCGTAGGGCGAAGAACCTGATGAAGATGATGCATATCAGGTATTGTCAACGTTGAAGAGAATCACTGCTTTTCATAAGTAAGTTCAATCTTAAAGTTTCTCTTAAAACTAGCGAAATCGGAACGAGCGTGCTTGTTTTGGAATTATAATGTCAAATTCTTTGATGAATTTCTTGTGCTTTTGGGAAAAAAGTACTTGATAGAATCTTTTTTTTTTTTTTTTTAATTCCTCACCAGTGGCATGTGGGGTTCCCAGGCTAGGGGTCAAATCAGAGCTAAATCTGTTGGCCTACGCCACAGCAACTTGGGATCCAAGCCTCAATTGCGACCTATACCACAGCTCACAGCAATGCTGGCTCCTTAATCCACTGAGCGAGGCCAGGGATTGAACCTGGGTCCTCATGGATGCTAGTTATATTCCTTTCCTCTGAGCCATGTCGGGAACTCCCTAGAGTCATGTTTTGAATTGGAGAATGAAAAATTATCAACTAACATACTTTAAAAAACTACACTGTTTCTTTGTAGTTCTTGTGAGTACATGTTTAAAATTTTACTATATTCTGGGTTTTTATTTTTTTATTTTTTATGCTTTTTAGGGCTGCACCTGCAATATATGGAAGTTCCCAGGCTAGGGATCAAATCAGAGCTGTAGCTGCCAGCCTACATCATAGCCACAGCAATGTGGGATCAAGCCGTGTCTGTGACCTACACCATAGCTCGTGGCAATGCCAGATCCTTAACCCACTGAGTGAGGTCAGGGATTGAATTTGCGTCCTCATGGATACTAGTTGGGTTCGTTACTGCTGAGCCACAACAGAAACACTCAAGTCCAAAACCAAATGTGATGAAGCTTAACTTCTTAATATAATTTAATTCTTTTTTACAGTGCCCATGATCTTTCAAAGTGGGATTTGTTTGCTTGTAATTACAAACTATTGAAAACCGGAATTGAAAATGGAGACATGCCTGAGCAGGTTTTTATTTATTTACAAGTTACATAGTTAACTTTGAGAATGAAGACTCGTGACTTAATTTTAACTCTGTTCTCTTGATTCTTTTTACAGATTGTTATTCACGCACTGCAGTGTACTCACTATGTAATCCTTTGGCAGCTTGCGAAGATAACTGAAAGCAGCTCTACAAAGGTTTGTGGTGGTTCAGTGGCATCTTTACTAAATATTGTTTTCAGCAAACTTAAACATTTTATAAGACAAATTATTTCAGTAAAGCCTTTGTTATTTCTAATATACTGTTTAGGCATGTGTACTTTAAAAATAGTTATTTGTAGTTTGGTGTATATTCAGTGAAAGAATAGTATGTTTTGTTTTGGGTGTAATTTTAAGTTGAAAAGAATCACATTCGAAAGTGGCATAATTATGGAGTTCCCTCTGCGGTGCAGTGGAAATGAATACAACTAGGATCCATGAGGTTGCAGGTTCGATCCCTGGCCTCGCTCAGTGGGTTAAGGATCCCACATTGCCGTAAGCCGTGTTGTAGGTCGCAGATGCGGTTCGAATCTGGTGTTGCTGTGGCTGTGACATAGGTCAGCAGCTATAGCTCTGATTTGACCCCTAGCCTGGGAACCTCCATATGCTGTGGGTGCAGCCCTAAAAAAGCAAAATAAATAAATAAATAAATATGAAAATGGCCTAATTTATGGATTTACATATCATTCTCAAAAGTGCTGAGTACATATAGAACTAAAGATTTTGTAAATCAAGGCTATTAGCCTTTGAAACATGCAGTTATGGCTAATGGGTTATATAAATTAATGATACAAGCCACCTGGTCCTAGATCTTATGCTTTGGTATTGTTGGGATCACCTTATCTTGTACTCAGAATCTCTCTACTCATGTTCCAAACTCATGATAAAAGTCATTTTCTGGTTGAGTATAATGTACTAGATACTAGGTCATAGGAGCTTCAAAATTTTGTCTGTAATGGTAATCTTTGATGTGTTTAGTAATTGAACTAAACAGTATTGCCATTTTCATTTATAAATTAGAAACTTAAACATCTTACTTGTGGTAGTTTTTGCCTTAAATATTTGGGCATGTTTTTATAAATATTAAGCAATTTCTGTAAGTTACAGGATTAGTTGTTCACAGTTATTTTCCTCAAAAAAGACTCCTCTTGTAGTTCCCGTTGTGACTCAGCGGAAACCTGATTAGTATCCATTAAGGACAGAGGTTCAATCCCTGGCCCCACTCAGTGGGTTAAGGATCTGGCGTTGCTGTGAGCTGTGGTGTAGGTCACAGATGCGGCTCTGATTTGAGCTCTAGCCTGGGAACTTCCATATGCTGATATGCCGCAAGTGCAGCCCTGAAAAAGGCAAAAAGACAGAAAACAACAATAAAAAAAATGACCTCTTGACAATAAGTTTGTTTTGATAAAATCACAGAATAGTCTTAGAATTTTTTTTAGGTTTTTAAGTGCAAGATGCTATTATATCTACCAAGTGGATATTTACCTCTTAAAAAAGCAGTGTAGTACTGTTGTTAAAATAGTTGACTTTTTGCCAAGCACCCCAAAAGTTGATTTAACTCAATATCAAGCTTGTAGTAGCAACAATGACTGTATGAGCAAATACGATTACCCCCCTAAATAAAAAGCATTGAGTTAAAAATTAACATGGGGTGGGAGTTCCCATTGTGGCTCAGTGGAAACAAATCTGAGCAGTAACCATGAGGGCGCAGGTTCGATCCCTGGCCTTGCTCAGTGGGTTGCCACAATCCAGCATTGCCATGAGCTGTGCTGTAGATTGCAGACGTGGGTTGGATCCTGTGTTGCTGTGGCTGTGGTATAGGCTGGCGGCTGCAGCTCTGATTCAACCCTTAGCCTGGGAACCTCCATATGCTGTGGGTACGGCCCTAAAAAGACAAAAATAATGAATTAACATGGGGAAAAAAGGTAATACTTTTAGTAGAGGAAAAAAGGTAAAAATGAAGGTTATTATATACAAAAGCATGCTAAAGCTTTGTTTTCTTCACCAGACCCATCTCCAAATTATATCTGTTTTTATTTAACTTATCTATTACATATACCAAATATGTATATTTTCTCTCATTTCTCGCTGATGTTCTCCCATTTGGCATCAGGAGATGGTTATGCCATAAATAAATTAGTGTGGATGATCTTTATAGAATAGTTTTCGGTTTTAAATTAGCTGGTAAATATTTAGAAAAATATATAAGAACAAGATTCATTTTTAAAGTGTAGGTTTATGAAACAAATTATTTTCTTAAGTGGAGTAATACCACAGAATTATTTTTTTTGGTCCCTCTCTGTTTTTAAAAAGTATAATCAATATCCTACAAATGAAAAATGAAAGATACTGTCCCTTTTTATCAATTAATTTATTCCATTCATTAGTAGGCAACCCTTCAAATTACAAAGTGAGGATGGAACATAAATCTGAGGTAGGGGCTTTTTATGGATACCTATATTTAGTCATGTAAGTTTTTTCTCTCCTCCTCCCACCCCTTTTGTTTTAATAAGGGCCATGACCATGGCACGTGGAAGTTCCCAGGCTGGGGGTCGAATTGGAGCTACAGCTGCTGGCCTATGCAACAGCCATAGCAATGCCAGATCCCAGCCTCGTCTGCGACCCTACACTACAGCTCACAACGCTGGATCCTTAATCCATTGAGCAGGGCCACGGATTGAACTGGCATCCTCATGGATACCAGTTGGGTTCATTACCACTGAGTCACTACGGGAACTCTAGTTTACTTATTTTAAAGGATCCAAATCACTTAGGGTGTTTATTCATTAATACACTTGATATTTTTCTTTGTTTTTTTTTTGGAAGGGCTGCCCCTGCTACATATGGAAGTTCCTGGGCTAGGTATCAAAATTGGAGCTGTAGCTGCTGGCCTACACCACAGCCTCAGCAATGCCAGATCTGAGTCGCATCTGCAGCTTATGGACCTTGACCCACTGAGCGAGGCCAGAGATCAAACCAGAGTTCTCATGGATTTTAATTGGGTTCTTAACCTGCTGAGCCACAGTGCGAACTCCCATAGTTGATGTTTTTAAGGCACCAATTTGTTGAGATTTTAAATAAAAATGGTTTTGTTTTCCTTTCTGATAAATAATAAAGAAGAATTTAAATCTAATACATGGAGAGTTAGCATAGTTAAATATATGGTGCTGTTTTATATAATTTAAAATACCTTAAATAATATGAAATGTGTTTTTAATACAGTATATTTAAATGTTCATGTTAAATTTTTTCAAGGAGGACTTGCTGCGTTTAAAGAAACAGATGAGGGTATTCTGTCAGATATGTCAGCATTACCTGACCAACGTGAATACTACTGTTAAGGAACAGGTAATTACTATAGATAGCAGTCTTTTGTTTGCCACCCTGAACAAAAATCTGAACTAATACAGAAAATTTAAGTTATACTGAAATTGAGCAAACTAGAAATAATTTAAATCTCTCCATTAACATTAATTCCATATGGAGCATTATAAATTACCCTCATATTGTAGTTATTCTATGTTATTATTTCTTTATGCCACTCTTGGTAAACAGATCCATGTATACCAAGTAGGTATATGCAATTAGTAAGTTATTCTGAAAGCAACAAATATAACAAGTATGCCTCAGGGAGGAAAAGTCCATTCAGTTTTGTTATCTTCGAGAGTATTATCAGATGCTGCTTGTCCTGATTGTATACTTTTTTTTTTTTAATGTACACTTTGAAATAAAAATTTTAACCACTTCCCTGTCTTCAAAGTATTACCTCCCACACCATATGCCCTCTTGATTCCATTACTGCCAGCCTTCTCATTCTGAAAGTACATTGTTAACTGGTGCCATAGGTAGTTTTCCCATCTGTAAAATGAATTCTGATCCTGGGACCAAGATCCTATTCAGTTCTAATTTCCTAATAGAGGATTAAGCTTTTTTGGATACATACTTTTGAAATGCTTCTGTGGGCAAGTTGTTTTCATAATCATTTTTATAAGAAATATTAATACTGATACAGTAAAAAATGATTGCGATTTCAAGGGTTTTTTTTGGGGGGGACCATTTTTATCCTGGTTAACTTTTTAAAATGAAATTTAATAATTTTATTACTACACCTAGGGCATATAGAAGTTCCCAGGCCCGGGATCAAACCTGCACCTCCATAGCAACCCAGGCCCGGGTTCAAACCTGCACCTCCATAGCAACCCTGCTACAGTCAGGTTCTTAACCCACTGTGCCACAGCAGGAACTCCTGTCCTGCTTAGCTTTTGTATATTGGGGTAGAGCACAGTAGTCATATTAAGTACTCTTTTTAGCAGCTTGTGTTCTGTTCAGTACTGTTTATTTCATTTTAGAGTGTATTATTTCTTCAAGCTACCAAGAAAAGAAAGCAGTCAATCTTTTTGTTTGTCACTTGTCTTTATTTCATTTAAGAATATCAAACTTAATTTTAATGGGATACATTTGCATTTTCATAGTTAAAATTTTTGTGTACATTCAATACCTGAGTTAGTATCTTTTTTCTTATCATTTCCAACTTCTTTTAATCTCTCCCATACTAAGAGATTGGGCATATAGTAATTTATATAATGTAAATTATTACATAATAAGATATTAGAATGGTCAAGATCCAATTATTGAATTCATTTTTCTTTCAAAAGAATAAAGTATATTGCTGTAATTACAATGTTGCTGAATTTTCTCCAGTTTTGAGTATGTAGTTTTGAATTGTAACAATAAAGGACTTAGAACTTTTAATTTCTTCTTTGCCATTCAGATAAAAGGGACAAAATTTCTGAATGTAATAAAATGAGTTTAAAGTCTTAGAATAGGATTTAATGAAGTATGTACACTGATCCAAACTTAATACATCAAGTATTACTTTGATATATTTTCATAGGCCACCAAAATATTCGGCTTAATATTCCTTATTTCTTACAGTGTTAACAGGTAACTCTTATAGGTTATCCTGTGTAATGTCCTTTATATATAGTTCAGGCCTTGGGGATTAATTATTTGGTCTTTAAGTAGCTTTTGTATTAGTCTTTCTAACAGCTTCCAGGAAAATGTCCTGGTCTGCTCACAAGACCTGCCGGTTCACCTAATTAGTAAATGTCACCATGCTTATCACCTTGTATCCTTAGTGTGTATGTTGCAAAAGCTTTTGTAAACTTAAATTTCCTGATAGGTATGTATTATTACTGTAGTAGTAAAATGAGAGGAAGAGACCAAAAGGAGATAAAAACGTAAAGAGAAAAAAAATAAATGTGGTTAGTCCCAAAAAGTCAAAGCAGTTATTAAGGTCTGTTTTGTGTTCTATATTATAATCTGTCTTAACATTAAATGTAATTTTCTGTTGACTTTGTGACCCCCAAATTTTATTTTCTTTACCCCCTCCCCAAAAGATAATTTTTTCCAGTTATCTTCTGACTACTTTTACCAGTGTTTGACTCTATTTAATAAACTCCTGGCAGAGTGTTTGTAAAACTCCTCAAGATAAAACTCAGCCTTATGTTTATTATACTATCAGATTTGCTTAATGATTAGTAAATAGACCTACACTTGGTAATGCTTTTTCTATTTAATCACCACACATATTGACAATGAGAATGCTTAAAAAGTACCATAAATTTTATGATCTCTCTTCTAAGATACCTTCTAGGAGATATTCATCTTCTTGGTAAAGTTTTCTTCCATAGAAGAAAAAAATGGTACCAGCTTTATACATTATTTCATATTTGAGAATGTATACCATGAGACATTGTGTTACAGTGTAAAGTTTGGGATTTGGAGTCAAAAAACCTGAGATTGAATCCTGATTGCATGTTTTGATGATGTTAACATATTGCACAAATCACTTGAAGTTGCAGAAAATAAAAAGGAATATTTGTAAAATTATCTTGCAGTTATTAGTAAATCATGATGCAAATATCAGTAGTTATCATTACAGAAATTACACTTTTTACCCTTAAGATCTTAGGAAAATACTGGACATTGTTTTTTCTTAAAAGTTTCAAATACAGAAAGTTTGATTTTGTTTCCATGTTAAATATGTATGTTACTTAAGTTGTGGCACTTGGTGAGAAACTTTGGTTTATGGCATGCTATCCCTTTTTTCCCCCCTAAATAGGCCTTCACTATACTATGTGATATTTTGATGATCTTCAGCCATCAAATTATGTCAGGAGGACGTGACATGTTAGAGCCATTAGTTTACACCCCTGATTCTTCATTGCAGTCTGAGTTGCTCAGCTTTATTCTGGATCATGTCTTCATTGAACAGGATGATGATAATAATAGTGCAGGTAATTTTATTGCCGTCTTTTTGTTAACCTGTGTATCTACCATAAAATCAAATTTAAATAATAACTATGTAAAGTATTACACTAGTTTGATATTTTATTTTTTAAATTTTAAAAGTTTGTTTATTTTTGTCTTTTGTCCTTTTTAGGGCCGCACCTGCGGCATATGGAGAGTCCCAGGCTAGAGGTCTAGTTAGAGCTGTAGCTGCCTGCCTACGCCAGAGACACAGAAATGCCAGATCCAAGCCACATCTGTGACCTGCACCACAGCTCACGGCAATGCAGGATCCTTAACCCACTGAGCGAGGCCAGGGATTGAACCCGCAACCTCATGGTTCCTAGTCGGATTCGTTAACCACTGCACCACGATGGGAACTCCTACACTAGTTTGATATTTTATTCTTAAAACATAAAACACAGATATGTTTTCCAGTGCAATTTATGTTCATATCTTATAACATTGTAAACTATTTGGTGACTTCTTTCTGGTATTGTCACAGAGCATGGGCTTTGGAATCAAATCTGTTTCCCACTAGCTGTGAGCTTGTTTTTCTAATTTGCAGCTACTTTACAGAACTGTATGAGTTAAACTGAGCAAAGTGAGTGTACATGTAGTACATGTAGTACAAGGCATGTAGTAGGTAGGTACTCAATAAAATTTACTTCCCTTTCTCCTGATCATTCGTAATACCAGTATTTAGGTAATTAGAGCAGAATAAAGTGTTTATTTAAATGAACTTTTTGTTGCATACTACTACTACTTTTTTTTTTTTTTTTTTTTTTTTTTTTTTTTTTTTTTGTCTTTTTGCCTTTTCTAGGGCCGCTCCTGCGGCATATGGAGGTTCCCAGGCTAGGGGTCGAATCAGAGCTGTAGCCGCCAGCCTACGCTACAGCCATAGCAACTCGGGATCCAAGCTGCGTCTGCAACCTACACCACAGCTCACGGCAACGCCAGATCCTTAACCCCACTGAACAAGGCCAGGGAACCCGAGAACTCATGGTTCCTAGTCGGGTTCGTTAACCACTGCACCATGACGGGAACTCCTCCTTTTTTTTTTTTTGCTTTTTTGGCCGCACCTGCGGCATATGGAAGTTCCCAGGCTAAGAGTAAAACCAGAGCTACAGCTGCCAGCCTACGCCACAGCCACAGCCACAGCCACGCGGGATCTGAGCCACGTCTGCGACCCACACCATACAGCTTATGGCAATGCCGGATCCCTAACCTACTGAGGCCAGGGATCGAACCCATGTCCTCATGGATCCTAGTTGGGTTTGTTATCCACTGAGCCACGAAGGGAACTCCCTGCTGTATACTTTTATACCATGATTTCTCTGTAAAAGTCTGGAGCAGTATGGAATGTTCACAGGTAAATAATCAAACCAAGCTTGCCTAGTGTTAAGTTACTCTTTGCATCCTAATTGCATACACAGATGCCTTACTTAAACAATAAATTACGGAAAAATAGACAGTATTTGGTGACTTCTTTCTGGATTTGTTTTCAATCTGAAGTTAAACTTGAAGGATAATATAACATCAATATGAGTATGTCCATACATAAACTGACATGTTCCTACAAAGCAGAGTCATGACTATATATAATTACAGACATGACTTGTAGCTTATTTATCAGTAAAGAGCTTTGTTCTCAAGTATTAAAAACTTTAACCAGAAAAGAATCGAGAAACTTAAAAGTAGCCAAAATAGATGTCAAAATTCATGTACTAACATTTATCTATTTAGAATTTTCCACCATTCACTTTCAGATACTGGTTTGATTACACTTTATTTTTAACATTCATTTGAAATTTATTGGTTAGGCAGTGTACAAGATGCTATTATGAATATGAAAAAATGAGACATGGTCTTTTTCTGTAAGAATTCCATTCAGGGAGTTCCCATCATGGCACAGTGGTTAATGAATCCGACTAGGAACCACGAGGTTGCAGGTTCGATCCCTGGCCTTGCTCAGTGGGTTAGGAATCCGGCGTTGCCGTGAGCTGTGGTGTAGGTCGTAGACGCAGCTCAGATCCCGCGTTGCTGTGGCTGTGGTGTAGGCTGGCGGCTACAGCTCCGATTAGACCCCTAGCCTGGGAACCTCCATATGCTGCGGGAGTGGCCCAAGAAATGGCAAAAAAAAAAAAAAAGAATTCAATTCGGGAGTTCCCTCTGTGGCACAGTAGGTTAATTCGACTGCAGAGGATCAGGTCACTGCAGAGGTGCAGGTTTGATCTCTGGCCTGGCACAGGATCTGGTGTTGCTGCTGCTTCAATGTAGGTCACAGCTTGTGGCTTGGATTTGGTCCCTGTCCCAAATGCCATTCATACAGCCACTTAAAAAAATTCAATTCAAGTGAAAAAGACTAATCTAAAAACAAGTGATTATAATGTGATTTTATAAGTAATAGTGGCATGTACAAAGGTTTGTGGGCATGTGGAGGAAGTTCTGATTGAACTGTAGGAGTCAAAACACCTTTGAAATAAACTAACATGTAGTATCAATCCTAAAAGATAAGTAGGAGATTTTATGGAAGTTCTTGGGTGGTGCAGTGGGTTAAGTGTTGCTGCAGTTGTGGCGCAGGTTGCAACTGCGGCATGGGATTGATCCCTGGCCTGGGAACGTCCATATGCTATGGGTGCGGGCCAAAAAAAAAAAAAAAAGAGTGGGAATTTTTAAGGCTTTTATAGGAAAGCTTAGTTACATTGTAAAACTGATACAAAATCAGTTAGGGTCCATAACCCTATTCTTAATTGGGAACTACCTTGACTTTAATTTAGACCATAGGAAGTAGAAATGAGAATAAGTTTTCCAGTACTTCTGAATTTTCTGGAAACTTCCAGGAATTTTTCTCAGTCTTAACTCTTTGGATTTTTGTTCTTTTTTTATACTTTTAAAATGAAATGTATTTAGTAGGAGTTCCCTGGTGGCCTAGCAGGTTAAGGATCTGGTGTTGTCACTGCTGTGGCACATCTTCAATCCCTGGTTTGGAAACTTTCACATACAGTGGGCATGGCCAAAATAAATAAATAAAAAGAATGTGTTCCAATTCTATGGAAAAGAATAAAATATAACACATTTGTATATACCAACCACCAGCATTTGTCAAAGTTTGCTCTATTTGTTTCAGATTTGCTTTTTAAAAGAGTAAAACATGGATGCACAAGAAGCCCTTGTTTGTATCCTTCCACAATTCCAGTATTCTTTTTTCCTAGAGATAACTGCTATCCTGAATTTGGTGTTTATCATGCTTTTGCATTTCAATTTTATTTTACTAGGAATTTGTTTATCTTTTAGTAATATGTAGTTTATTTTCTCTTCTAGCTTCCACATAAATGGTATCATGTTGAACATTTTGTTTTGCATCTTGCTTTTTTGAGTTAACATTATTTTTGAAATTTGTCAGTGTCAGCATGTGGTTATAGTTTATTCATCTTGATTGCTGAATACCATGTGATATGAATTAACCACACTTTATCCATTTTCATATTGATGAACATTCAGGTTGTTTCCTTTTTTGTCACCTATTACAAATAGTATTACAGAATTTTTTTTTTTTTGTCTTTATAGGGCCATACCCACAGCATATGGAGGTTCCCAGGCTAGGGGTCTAATCAGAGCTGTTGCTGCTGGCCTACGCCAGAGCCACAGCAACACCAGATCCGAGCCGTGTCTGCAACCTACACTACAGCTCACGGCAACGCCGGATCCTTAACCCACAGAGCAACTTCATGGTTCCTAGTCGGATTCGTTTCCATTGTGCCACGACGGGAACTCCACAGAAATGTTCTTTTACTTATCTCCTTGAGCATGTGCAAGTGCTTTTCCTAGTATACAAGCATACCTCCTTTTATTGTACTTTATAGACATAGTTTTTTAGTTTTGTTTTTACAAATCGAAGGTTTGTAACAGTCTGCATCAGGCAAGTCTCTTGATGCCTTTTTTTCCAGTAGCATTTGTTCATTTCATGTTTCTATGTCACTCATTTTCGTAATAGTTGCATCATTTCAAACTTTTCCATTATATTTGTCATGGTGAACTGTGATCAGTAATCCTTTTTTTTTTGGTCTTTTTGCCTTTTCTAGGGCCGCTCCCACAGCATATGGAGGTTCCCAGGCTAGGGGTCCAATTGGAGCTATAGCCACCAGCCTATGCCAGAGCCACAGCAACGCAGGATCTGAGCTGTGTCTGCACCTACACCACAGCTCACGGCAACACCGGATCATTAACCCACTGAGCAAGGGCAGGGATCGAACCCGCAACCTCATGGTTCCTAGTCGGATTCATTAACCACTAAGCCATGATGGGAACTCCCGTGTGATCAGTAATCTTTGATGTTATTACTCCAATTCTCATGAGAGCCTAGATGATGATTACCATTTTTTTAGCAATGAAGTTTTTTTTTTTTTTTATTTAAGATAGGTACTTTTTTTTTTTAGATGTAATGCTATTGCACTTAGACTACAGTGTAGTGTAAACATAACTTTTATATGAACTGGGACCCCAGAAAATTCATGTGACTCATTGTGATATTCCCTTTATTGTGGTAGTCTGGAATCAAACCTGCAATATCACCATTGTGCCTGTATATCTAAGAATGGAATTGTTAGATTATAGGGTCTGTATGCATCTTAAACTTGACCAAGTGTTGTCAGATTATTCTCCAAGGTAGTGTTAGTCTTTTAACCTCCCATCAGCAACATAGGATAGTTTCCATTGTTTTTCATACTCATCTAATCTTTGGTACCATAGACCCATGGCTATTTGATTTGTTAACCAACATCAGATTCGAAGGGGAGAGTAAAGTAGGGAATGTTCCTAGGGCTGCTGACAACACAATAATGGCATCTGACATATTTGAAAAGGCCCATTGTGTTAGGACTTCTCTAACATTCTTTAATCCCCACAGGAGAAAAGGTGGCTAATTTTTGATAAGAAGTGAAGAAAACTATAAATCAGGCTCAAAAAAATTCTTCATATCTGGGTAATACAGTTTTTTGGGGGAGTAAGTCTTTATACCTCCAGTTCCTGAGAGCAGTACTGAACAATGATTGGAAATAATACTGTATAGATATCCTTTATAGGAGTTCTGTCATGGCTCAGCAGAAACAAATCTGAGTAGTATCCATGAGGATACAGGTTCGATCCCTGGCCTTGCTCAGTGGGTTAAGGATCTGACATTGTTGTGAGCTGTGGTGCAAGTTGCCGATGGGGCTCGGATTCCATACTGCTGTGGCTGTGGTGTAGGCCAGTAGCTGCAGCTCCACTTTGACCCCTAGCCTGGGAACTTCCATATGCCACAGGTGATACCCTAAAAAGACAAAAAGGAAAGAAAGAAATCCATTATAATCACAGTCATAAAGGAAAAGTTAGCTTATATGTTCAATATACCATTAAAAAATAAACAGTATAAGTTTTTAAGCAGATCACTTTGGCTTTCTGGAATAGGTAATTGTAATAACAACTTTTTAGATGGTCTGTCTTAAATTCCTATCCTCAAAATTTGGTTTTAATTTATTAGCAATTATTGAGGCTTTTCAGAGACAGGGTAAAAACTTGTTATAAAAGAGTTGTTGTTTTATACACAATATTTTTGCTTTTTAGGGCCTTACCTGTCGCATATGGAGGTTCCCAGGCTAGGGGTCCGATCACAGCTACAGATGCCAGCCTACACCTCAGCCACAGCCACGCAGGATCCAAGCCGTGTCTGCAACCTACACCACAGCTCATGGCAACGCCGGATCCTTTAACCCACTGAGTGAGGTCAGGGATCGAATCCACAACCTCATGGTTCCTAGTCAGATTCATTTCTCGATGGGAACTCCTATACAGAATGTTTTTGATAAAAAAGTAATTTCATTTGTAAAATTTTTCAAGAGGAAAATTGTTCGCATAGCTTTTTATGTAAAAGACTTCATTACATTTTATTCACAGTTTCAAGTAATTAGAAACAATCCTTCGGCAGTACTTGGAGGAGCCTGTAGTCCAGTTTTCTCAATGATGAATTTCAAAATAATTTTGCCCCTTTGATAACTGAGTATCATGATCTCACATAATGGATCAGAGCAAAAATATGTGAAATTATCTTAAAAAGACAGAATGGTTTCTAGGCCAGTCTAATTGAATATCTGTAATATATATATAAAGGAAGTATCTGTCAATAGAAGTTGGGTTCGATGTGGGGTGGGGTCATCTTTAGAAGGGATGGGAGAATTTCTTAGGTTGTCTGGCCCTAGGGAAGAAAGAGCCTTAAGTAATAGAGATTGAATATACAGGTCTATCATCAAACTATCCTATTATGGAAATAGATGAATGTGTTAGGCAAGCTTAGCCTGACTTCACTAAATATCAATCCTCTTATTCAGTCCACTTGTTCCTGTTCCATGTTCATCAGCCTTCCGATTATTACTTGACATCACAAAAATTTTGTCAATTGGAATAAATGCCCTGGTCTTTTTTTATATTGAGTGATAATAAGTTTTATTTTATTCAGTTTTTTCTTTAATATTTGGAACTTTTTTCCCAGATGGTCAGCAGGAGGATGAAGCCAGTAAAATTGAAGCTCTGCACAAAAGGAGAAATTTACTTGCAGCATTTTGTAAGTTAATTGTATATACTGTGGTGGAGATGAATACAGCTGCAGATATCTTCAAGCAGTATATGAAGGTAAAGTTGAAGAAATAGATAGCAAGATATTTTTCTATCACTTTTATGTTTGGTTGCCATTGAATTTTTAATAGTAAATTACTTTTCTAGTATAAAAGAAATCACTTTTAAAATATTTAACATTTTCAGTAACATTTTCTCATACCTCTACTCCTCCATTAATGAACATTTTGGGTTTATTGAGTTCATTTGCATTTGGAATACTGGAAGCAGCTTGTCTTTAGAGTAACTGTCACTAGTAGAAATTGCATTTGTGATTTAGTTTAAAACAACAGGGTAGTGTCTCTCTCCCCTGCTTGATATAGCGTAAAAAAAAAAAAATGTTTTAGCAATCAGAAGAACTAGATGATATAGTTACTCTGCAGCTTGTGACCTTGAGTAACTCAATAGCTTTTGTGTCCTGCCTTTCTTTATCTGTGTCATTGTGATAGCTAAGGTTCCTTAAGCTCTGAAAATTCTGATTTGATTCACCATAAGTTATTCACAATTACCATAAATACATGTAAGATTCTTTAACTTTTAAGTAGTAGAAAGGATATTGTTGATTTTACTAACCGAATGTTACTACATGTGGTAAGATAATTTTCTGTAATTATCTTAACCACATTTACCTTTTTTAAAGTAAAATCTAATTATAAATGTAATTTTAAGCCTTTGCTTTCACAAAAAAATATAGATACATTTTTTTCAAAACCTAGTTAATTCTCTTTTTGGAATACTTTTGTATGTGATGGAACATTAGCACCATTATAAAGTACTTTGAAACTTAAGTTATTTGGCATGCTGCTTGCTAGATTTTTTTTTTTACCTAAAGTTATTTTTGTTTTTCTTTCTTTTTTTTTTTTTTTTTTTTTTGTCTTTTTGCTCTTTCTTTGGGCCGCTCCCGCGGCATATGGAGGTTCCCAGGCTAGGGGTCTAATCGGAGCTGTAGCCACCGGCCTACGCCAGAGCCACAGCAACACGGGATCCGAGCCACGTCTGCAACCTACACCACAGCTCACGGCAACGCTGGATCGTTAACCCACTGAGCAAGGGCAGGGACCGAACCCGCTACCTCATGGTTCCTAGTCGGATTCGTTAACCACTGCGCCACGACGGGAACTCCTAAAGTTATTTTTGAAACCATTTTGCAAGTTTTAAACTTTCAGACTTAGGCATTGTAGACTAAAGTCAATTTTATTAGTCAAATAGAGGCATGGTTATCCTGTTATTTCTGGTCTTTATGTGTGCATTTTGAAATAAGATCTTAAATTAGAAGAAAAATTCATGTATAATGTATAAATACCGCACAAAAAATAAGTTGTCTTTTAAATGTTGTTAACAGGCTATTAGTTTGTATAAGTCAAATTAATACAGTTGGAAACTACATGAACTAAATGCCAGTAGCAGTGAATAAGTTATCAAAGTAGCTGTGATTATGTTCGTTGTCTAAATAGTTCACAAAGAACATAAGTCCTTTGTTTCTATCCTTTGATTTATTTCTGAAAAACCTGTATAACTTATTGTTATATGGTATATCTCCTTAAAACCAACTCTGGAGCTTACTGTGATCATAACTGATATTTCTGAATTTACTGATGTTAGGGATTATGTGTTTAGAAATGCTAAAAAAGTTTCAGTAACATTCTTTTATGTCTTTGAAGGCATAATTTTAACCAAATTCACTTTTGTAATTTCCTTAAATGACTAACCTAAAATTAGTTTTATTGTCCAATAGTTTTTAGAGACAAAGCTCTAATTTGCTCAAATTTCTTTTCTAGTATTATAATGACTATGGAGATATCATCAAAGAAACAATGAGTAAAACAAGGCAGATAGACAAAATTCAGTGTGCAAAGACCCTTATTCTCAGTTTGCAACAGGTAAGACTTGAAGAGTACTGGCTTTAGATTAACATAATAAACACATAATAGTTTTCAAGGTAACAGTCAGAAACTGGACAAAGGGTGCAATAGACAGTTCATAAAAGTGGGAATGCCAGATACTCAGTCTCACTAGTAGATATTGTGCAAGTAAGATCATTTTTTGCTTTGAGACTGGCAAAACCTACAGCTGCCTAATGTATGGGAAAAACAGGTATGTCAGCAATATATATTGGTTCAACATTCCTGGCAGGCAGTTTAGCAATGTATTTCAAAATTTATAATGTGTATGCCATTTAAGTCAGCAATACTACTTTTAGAAATTTATCCACAGTAGTAATAGGACAAGTTTGCAAAAATGGGTGTACAAGATTATATACACGGCAAAATTGTTTATAATGGCAAGAAATTTGAAATAATCCAAATGTCCACTGATAGGATATCAGATGAATATATTGTGTAGCACATCTCTTCAGTGGGTATTGTGTAGCGCTTAAAATTAGTGTAGGTCTGTATTCATTAATTTGTAAAGATCTCTGCAATGTACAGTTTGAGAATAAAATATATAAACTTGTGCATATCTTTATATCTGTTTCGAAAAAACAATCACCAAAATGTTGCTTTGGTAGGTTTCAGGTGAATTTTACCTTTTTCTTTGTACATTTCCACATGTATTTTAATGAGCATTTATCAATCTTATGATCAAAGTATAGCAGTCATTTTCATTTTGGCAGTGGCAGGGCAGGTTTAATTAAAAATCATTTTGCTTAGTATACTTTTCCCTCTGGAGTCCAAATAAATGCATGTAAAACATAACCCAACCCATTTCACTTTGGTAAACTTTCTTGCTTTTTAGAAATCTAGGTTTTAAAAAATATTAATTTCATTTGCATATCTGGAATTTCTTTATTCAAATTAATATAATTTAGCATATTTAAAGGCAGCATTTAAATAATTTTTCTTTTGCTGTGAAATAACAGCTGTTCACTATAGAAAGTTTAGAAAATATTCTAGGAAAACTAGAAAAAAATACAACTTACCCTTAATTTTTTTCACTTAGCAATGTTTTAAATTTTTTTTGTTTGTTTCTTTTTGTCTTTTTAGGGCCACACCTGCAGCATATGGAGGTTCCTAGGCCAGGGGTCGAATCAGAGCTGTAGCTGCTGGCCACAGCCACAGCAACACAGGATCCGAGACACGTCTTCGGCCTACACCACAGCTCAGAGCAATGCTGGATCCTTAACCCACTGAACGAGGCCAGGGATCAAACCTGGGTCCTCATGGATGCCAGTCAGATTCATTTCCACTGAACCATGATGGGAACTCTTTTTTTTTTTTTTTTTTTTAAATGGCTAGGTACAGCATATGGAAGTTCTCAGGCTAGGGGTCAAATTGGAGCTGCAGGTGTGGTCTACACCACAGCCATAGCAACACAGGATCTAAGCCACATCTGCAAGTTAACATTACAGCTTGTGGCAGCGTCAGGTCCTTAACCCACTGAGCAAGGCCAGGGATTGAACCTGCATCCTCATGAAGACCTCAGGTCCTTAACCCACCGAGCCACAATGGGAACTCCACATTTTATTTATAATAGCCTTCCTAATGTTTTTATGCCTCTGTAAAATCTTATTTCATTTTACAAATATAAAAGCTCTGGAGTTCCTGTCATGGTGCAGGGGAAACGAATCTGACTGGGAACCATGAGGTTGCAGGTTCGACCCCTGGCCTCACTCAGTGGGTTAAGGCTCTGACATTACTGTGGCTGTGGTGTAGGCCAGCAGCTGTAGCTCTGATTAGACCTCTAGCCCAGGAACCTCCATATGTTGTGGGTGTGGCCCTATAAAGACAAAAGACAAAAAAAAATCATACTGTGTGGTCTATTTTGAAATCTTGAATTTTTCATATTAATAAATCCTGAACACTTTCCTGCCATTAAGTACTTTCCTCTGCATTTTTTTTTTTTTTTTTTTGTCTTTTTGCTATTCCTTGGGCCGCTCCCGCGGCATATGGAGGTTCCCAGGCTAGGGGTCCAATCGGAGCTGTAGCCACCGGCCTACGCCAGAGCCACAGCAACGTGGGATCCAAGCCACGTCTGCAACCTACACCACAGCTCACGGCAACGCTGGATCGTTAACCCACTGAGCAAGGGCAGGGACCGAACCCGCAACCTCATGGTTCCTAGTCGGATTCGTTAACCACTGCGCCACGACGGGAACTTCCCCTCTGCATTTTTTAATGACTGTGTAGTATTCCATTTTATAGAGGAACTACAATGTAACCAAGCTCTCTTGCTTGATGTAGAAGTCTTTTACAATTCTTGCCCTTATAAGTAGCACTGAAACAAACATTTTTGTACCAATGTATTATACACATATATTACTATTATCATTCCTTTCAGATAAAGTCTGATCATTACAATTGCTTTTGTCGTAGGGCATGAAAATTCTAAAACTTTCACTACAGGTTGCCAAGAGGATACCTCAATTATGTCCCCAGCAGATTAGTACTCGTTGTACTGTATATCGGTTTTTTGTTTGTTTGTTTTTGGCCACACCTGCAGCATGTGAAAGTTCTGGGCCACAGCAACGATTCCAGCCACTGCAGTGACAATGCTGGATCCTTAACCTGCTGTGCCACAAGGGAACTCTGCATTGTATTCTTAAGTAGTAGCCATTATCTGTTGAAGACTTTCACCTTTTGATAGTTGAAAATTTTTATTTTTTTTTCGCTCACTTTATGATAAAACTTCTTGATGTGAAGATAATACCAGCAGAAAAGAATTCTGTCTAAACTAATCTAAAGAGTTTATAATGTCAATAACTACCTCTAGTCTGAGTATATATATAAGTGCTGCAATTTTCGTCATATTTGTATCATGCTTTTAAAAATCCATGTTTTAGAATAAATGCAATGCCTCATTTATAGAACATCAAATGTATTTTAAATATAAAATGTATTTTGGGAGTTCCCATCGTGGTGCAGCGGAAACAAATCTGACTAGGAACCATGACATTTCGGGTTCGATCCCTGGCCTCACTCAGTGGGTTAAGGATCTGGCGTTGCTGTGGCTGTGGTGTAGGCCGGCGGCTATAGCTTGGATTAGACCCCTAGCCTGGGAACCTCCATATACTGCAGGTGGGGCCCTCAAAAGACCAAAAAAAAAAAAAAAACCAACACTGTATTTTGGGAGTTCTGGTGGCTCAGCAGGTACAGCATTTGGCTGTGGCACAGGTTCATTCCCTGACCTGGAAACATGCCGTGAGTGTGGCCCCCCCAAAAAAAAAAAAAAAAAGTGGTATTTTAAAATTAGGTATTAATAATACATAATTATTTAAAAATTTAACGTGCTTTATTTCTTTCCAAACAGCTTTTTAATGAAATGATACAGGAAAATGGCTATAATTTTGATAGATCATCCTCAACTTTCAGCGGCATAAAAGAACTTGCTCGACGTTTTGCTTTAACTTTTGGACTTGATCAGTTAAAAACAAGAGAAGCCATTGCTATGCTACACAAGTAATTTCCAAATATTTTATTCAGCTCTCCTGTTCGTTAATCATGAAGGTTTTTTGTATCTTGCTCTTAAACAGAATAACCAAATTCAGTTGATCTTTATTACTTTATTTACAAATCTATGACATGTCTCCTTTCTTAAGAACCAGTTGTAGTGCTGTCTCCATTGACACATGAATTGGGACTAAAACATCTTTCTTTTATACAAAGTCTTTGCTTTAATTAAAACCATACAAAATTTTTATAAATTATGTGAAGAAAAGCAACATATTCATCAGGTATTATAAAATCTCTTTTAACAGTTTTTGTCACATTATCTCACTGCTAGGTAGAGAAATTTTTGAGATGTGATTCCTTTCTTTCAAGTTTTCTGTTTTTGGTCGTATTCTCTGTTTTGTAGCTATCTTTTCTTGTGTTCTGAGCCACAACCTTTACTCTGTCTGCATGTTTCCTTTGCCTTATCAAAACTGGAAATCATCTGATTTTATTTTAGGCACATAATTTAGTGATCAGTTTTACTTTTAAGTATGAGTGTATTTTAGAGCTCTAACATAACAAACACATGGATATTAATGCCCTTTGTCTCTTTATTGTGAATAAAGAGGCTTGCCTTTGGAAAAATCAAGAGGCTTTAACTTTGTTTCATTGAAAGCCCTCTTTTATTTGTGTCTTCTAAAATTCCTGTTGCTTACTTAGTTATGAAAGTGTTAAATGACTCCCTTCAGAAATTATTCTGCTCTTTGAGTTAGTCCCATACTTTCCTCAACTTTAATTCACTCTCTCCTTTTCACTTTGCTCTAAAAGTCTCAAATTTCTTTGTATGCTTTTTAATACTTTGGATGGTAATTTTAGCTAATGCTTAAGGGCCACACATGTAGTAATTATTTTGAGAAGTAATAACATTATTTACTTCATATAATATCCTTATTTCTTTCCTCCCTGGTTTAATCTGGATTTTTTTTTTAGTCATCATTTTGATAGTCTGTAATGTTGGGTTGTTGTCTTGATTAATAGAGGTATTTGTTGTTAAATGTAGTTAAAATAGGTCCTGAGTAGAGTTTAATTTTTAAACTTTATTCTTAAACGAGTCTTTAATCATTATAAGTTAATCCCCTGTGTTATAGATCTCCATTAGGTCTTAAAAAATGCAGAACATTTATTGATCATTATGTGAAAGAATTTGGGTTCTCCGCAGAGAACTGAGGAAAGAATGTAGATATACCAAACCACGTTTGAAATAAAAGACCAGCTGTGCTGTGTGTATGTGTGTTTTAAAGAAAGTAACAGTGGTATAAAATGTAAATATATTTACATTTGTCTTTGTTGTTGTTGTTGCAGAGATGGCATAGAATTTGCTTTTAAAGAGCCTAATCCACAAGGAGAGAGCCATCCACCTTTGAATTTGGCATTTCTTGATATTCTCAGTGAATTTTCTTCTAAACTACTCCGACAAGACAAAAGAACAGTGTATGTATTTGCTAGAAATACTCTATTTAATTTTGTTTTGGAATTCTTTATTTTTTTTATTTTGAATTTTTTTTTTTTTTTGTTCTTTTTAGGGCCACACCTGTGGCATATGGAGGTTCCCAGGTTAAGGGCCAAATCGGAGCTACAGCTGCCAGCCTGTGCCACAGTTATAGCAACTCGGGATCCAAGCCGAGTCTGTGACCTACGCTACAGCTCACGGCAACGATGGATCCCTGACCCTCTTGAGCAAGGCCAGGGATCAAACCTGCTTCCTCATGGATCCTAGTCGGGTTCGTTAACCACTTTTTAGGGCCGAACCCGCGGCATAGGGAGGTTCCCAGGCTAGGGGTCCAATCAGAGCTGTAGCTACTGGCCTACACCAGAGCCACAGCAATGCAGGATCTGAGCTGCGTCTGCGACCTACACCACAGCTCTTGGCAACGCCGGATCCTTAACCCACTGAGCGAGGCCAGGAATTGAACCTACAACCTCATGGTTCCTAGTCAGATACGTTTCTGCTGTGCCTTGATGGGAACTCCTGTTTTGGAATTCTTAAAGATTGTTGTACTTGGTATGTCTCTCATGTTAGATTTGTAAGATTGCATTAATGCACTAAAAACTTTGTAATTTGTATAATTTAAGGATTATAACTGTTTTATGCATAATACATAATTTTAGTTCTGTGAGTGCCTTACCAGTTAGTTATGGCTTTAGGGGTATAACTGGAATGCTTCGTGTATTCTTATTTGTGTTCTTTGCTTATAACCAAGGAAGGAGCATTTAACAGACAGTAATATCACTGATCCATCAGGAGCATATTGGTCTGTTCTGAGTTGTGATTACACTGAAAAGTAGAAATGTGTCTCTCCCTTCCTACCCCTCCTCCCCTTTTATCTTTGTACTTTCGCTAGTAGTCCTGTCCTCAAAGACCATTTAAACAGGTTATTTTTATGGTGTGTCTCCTAAAATGGTGGCTTACATTCTAAGAGAGCCCAACAAATGGAATTAAAGTTTCAAGATCTTCTTTCACCCCCATCCCACCCCCAACCCAAAGCTTTGAGGTATAAAAGGACAGAAGAATATGAATAACTCATAGTATAGACAATGTCTTCTGAAAGTCCACCAGTATTTTGCATTTAAAGGTTATGTAGATATTTTATGAAATTCTAAAGCAGACAAAATTAATCTATGGTGATAGAAATCACAGTAATGGTTACTTCTGGGGCTGGAGAAACTTAATGGGAAAGGGGATACAGGGTATTCTTTCTAGGGTCATGGAAACATCCTGTATCTTAATTATAGATGTATGGGTTATGTGGTTGCATTCATTTGTAAAACTGATCCAACTTTATTCTTAATTTCTGTGCATTTTATTATATATGAATTTATCCCAGTTAAAAATTGCATTGAGACTATTAATTATAGAAATACAAGTAAAAGTAATAAAAAAACATTTCTCACCTAGCGGATAAGTAGAAATTTAAGAAATCTGATAGTGCCAAGTATTGCCAGGGATGTGGAGCAGTGGAGACTTTTGTATATTACTAGTGGCAGAGTACATTGATGCAGGATCATTTTGTGGAAATATTTGGCAATACTTAGTAAAGTTTAAGGTTAGCCCTACCTCATGGTCTAGTAATTCGAGTCATAGGTAGATATCCTAGAGGAACTCTAAAAGAATTTGACTAAATACTCAAACTGTCAGCTAGAAAATGGGATCAATAGATAGATAAACAATGGAATACTATACTGTGGCCAAAATGGTTAGATTTTTTAAGAAATAAACAAGAGTTCCTTAATTTTATTAAAAACCCATTTATTGTTCAAATTTCTAGTAGTCTCAGATGTCATAAATGGCTTTTATTTTTACAGTTCATTTGATTTAATTAGGATTTAAATAAGATTCACACAGTCCAACTCATCTGCTTTTAAAATCCTTAAAAATTTTTTTCATCTTTATTGAGGTATAATTGACAAATAGAACTGTAGTATCTTTAAAGTGTACAACATGATGAATTAATATACACATACGTACACACACATTGTGGAAGGATTCCCATAATCAAGTTAATTAACATTTAGCACCTCACATATTTATCCGTTTCTGGATCAGAATACTAATCTCCACTCTTCAGCACCAAACAGTATGTTTGTAACTGATAGATCCTTTCTCTTTAATAGTGTTCAAAACTGGTAGTTCTGAATTTATTTGCATTAGCTGTTATTATGACAGCAAAATTTGGGTTGCAGTTTACATTTAGTTGATGAAAATTTTGTTCATGTATTTGAAACTTAATTTAAATAATAAACACTGAACTCTGTCAGAAGCCTGGGATTTGAATCATAGTTACACTGCTTTCTCATTTTTATGACCATGGATATATTAACTTTTCTTTTTTTTCTTTTTTGTCTTTTTAGGGCCGTACCTGCAGCATGTGGAGGTTCCCAGGCTAGGGGTCCAATTTGAGCTACAGCTGCCGGCCTACACCAGAGCCACAGCAATGCAGGATATGTCTGTGACCTACACCACAGCTCACAGCAATGCTGGATCCTCAACCCACTGAGGGATCAAACCTGCATTCTCATGGATACAAGTCGATTCCTTAACTGTTGAGCCACAATGGGAACTTGTATATTACCTTTTCTTAACCATTCTGTTCTTATCTGTCAAATGGAGAGAATGTTTCCCTCATAAGATTCTAGGAATAAAGCTAAAGAACCCAAGAGGAAAACATCTAGCACACAGTAGTCACACAAATATTAGTTCATTTTTGATTGCCATATTATATATAAGCCATAGAGTGTTTGTGATACTTGAATCCAACAATAGATAGTCTATTAGGCTTCCGTAAGATTGAAACATTTTTTGTAGGTAGGGACCTTATCTGATTCACCTTTGTATCTATCCCTATTGTCTGGGACTTAGATGCTCAAAAGATCCTAAACTGAAATGCTGTGAATTATTTAATGTGAGAATCATGATAGAGACAAAAATGCTCATCAGTATACTGTTGAGGCTGAGATTGAGTAGTGAAGTAATATGCCCTTGCTCACACAGCCAGGGGTTGGTAGAGCTGGGACTAGGACCCAAGTTGTGTGATTTTTTTTTTTTTTTAATCCAATCCTCTTTGCAGAAGTATGACTCAGGTCTGTTCTAACAAATGACCTGTACAGTTAGGATAGAATAGAGACATCTTGAGAGAGAGAACACTAATATCCTTCACTTATTTTGTATGCTTTGAGCAAGTGTGGACTATCAACCATTATTTTGTTTCATTCTAATTTACTTTTTAATTTAGCTCTAATTAAATCATTGTATGTTCTAAGTAGTGTATGAGCCTTAAGATTATTAGGAATAAGCAAAAAGGAAAAAAACTATGGCAATTTAATATATCAAAGCTAATGATCTCCACTCCTTTTTAAGGTATGTTTACTTGGAAAAGTTCATGACCTTTCAGATGTCACTCCGAAGAGAAGATGTATGGCTTCCGCTGATGTCATACCGAAATTCTTTGCTAGCTGGTGGTGATGATGACACCATGTCAGTCATTAGTGGAATCAGCAGTAGGGGGTCAACTGTGCGAAGTAAAAAATCAAAACCATCTACAGGAAAACGGAAAGTGGTTGAAGGCATGCAGCTTGCACTCAGTAAGAGTATAGTTTATTCTCTTCATATCTTTACCAACTGAATTGATTAAGGGCCACCTTATTTTAAAATTTGAGATGTGTATTAAATGATATTTTGTACAGTGTGTCCAGTTATGTGGAAAGTACTGTTTTAAGCATTGTATACACATAAATTAGGTTTTCACAACTCTTTAGGTACATTCTCATTTTTTAGGTGAGAAAACTAGTACAGAGAAGTAACTTACCTGAAGGTCACACAGATATTAAGTAGCACAGCCAAGCATTGTCACTCTAGAGCACTTGGTTTACATACTGTATACTCTATGCACAGAAATATGGACTCAGTATTTTAGAGCCAATTGTTAGCTAAGAGTTTAAGTGAAACAACAGATTCAGAGAGGTTCCAACTTTTAAATTTCTATCGAGATCATTAATCATAAAGAACTCGATAGAAATAGAAGTTGTTATCTATAATCTTAGAGGTAAGAATATATTATGACACTTGCATCTCTTAGCTTCTTAATACTGTAAGGTTGGTTCAAAATGGGCCTGGGGACTTTTTTCCTCTCCTTTGGAAACTTTATAAACAAATTAGTATAGTTAGTAAAATTTGTTCCAGCTATTATTCCTGAGTAAAAAACTACCCCCTCCCCCCAAACTTAAGACATGGCAGGTACATGACATCTGATGCTTCAGCTAGGAAGGCTCAAAGGGTGATGACTGGAATCATATGGAGACATCTTTACTTATATCTATATCTGATGATGGCTGTCAGCTGGGACCTCAGCTGAATTGTCTGCCAAGAACACGTTATGTGTGGACCTTTCTATGTGGCTGTTTGGCTTCCTTACAGCGTGTGACTACGCTCTAAGACCAAGTGTCCCAAGAGACAAAGACTTTGGAAGCTGTCATTTTCTTAAGGCCAGAAACTGAGCATAATTTCCATCATATTCTATTGATCAAAGAATCACAGGGCCTAGATTCAAGGTGATGGGACATCATTACCCACTAGTATTTAAAACTTGATTGTCCCATGGATTGTTTTAATATAAATGCATAAGCTTACCATTTATACAATCTTAGACTTGATTGGTTATATAGTCCCAATATTCCAGTCTGGGGAGAAATCTATCTTACAGTATCTCTGACTAGTTAAAATAGTTAGGACTGATGGTTTATAGAAAGTTAAAATAAATTTTCCTTCTTTTGAAAATAGTTATCAAATTAAAAGATGCGTTCCCAGGATATCACTACAAATTTTAAGAAGTTTTTCTCATCTGAACCTCTGACTTACCTGGTCTACACAGTTAGCCTCCTAAGTGGCCTGTTTGCTCACTATTCTTCATATTCCTTCTTCTTTCTTTCTTCCTTCCTCCCTCCATCCCTTCCTCCCTTCCCTTCTTTCTTTTTTTCTTTCTTTCTGCCACCCCAAGGCCTCTTGAGTTCCTGGGCCAGGGATGTGATCCTAGCAGTTGTGATCTTGGATCTCAGAGCTGTGGCAATGCCAGATCCTTTAGCCCACTGTGTTGGGTCAGGGATTGAACCTGCATCCTGACACTGCAGAGGCACACCAATCTCATTGCACCACAGTGGGAACACCTTTTTTTCCCCCAACTTTTAAAGTTTTATTGAAGTGTAATTGATTTACAGTGTTGTGGTAGTCTTCGTGATAATCTTCATATTCTCAAGCCCACTCTCCACACTCTTATCACTTACTTTGTCTAAAACATGTAACTCATCACATCACTTCCCATAAAACCTTCAGCAGCAATTCCTGTCACCTTAGCACAGCTTATAAGACTTTGTATAAATTTTTTTTTTTTTTTTTTTTTTTTTTGCCTTTTCTGGGGCCACTCCCGTGGCATATGGAGGTTCCCAGGCTGGGGGTCTAATTGGAGCTGTAGCCGCTGGCCTACGCCAGAGCCATAGCAACGCAGGATCTGAGCTGCGTCTGTGACCTACACCACAGCTCACGGCAACGCCAGATCCTTAACCCACTGAGCAAGGCCAGGGATCGAACCCGCAACCTCATGGTTCCTAGTCAGATTCGTTAACCACTGAGCCATGACGGGAACTCCCTAAATTGATTCTTGCCTTACCTTTTGCCGTCTGCTCCAGAAGTATTAGAATCTTAGTTTGAACATAAGAAATTGACGATTTTTGCAGGTCAAAAATTGACAAATATCAGCGGATTAGTTTGGTTTGTTTAGTCATGCCTCAGTGCTTTTGCTTATGTTCTTCCTCCTGCATAGGAAACTTCACAGTCCACACAGTATCTGCTGTAATCAGAAGTCACTTCTGAACTCTGATCTCATTGATCTCTCTCACTGATTCCCATTCTACCTGTGCTTCCCTCTCTTTTAGCACTTACCACAGTGTGTTAAATTGCCTGTGTTTTTCTTTCCCACGATTAGACTGAAGGGTGTGGCAGGAACTGCACCTTACATATCTTTGTATCCCCCTGTTCCAAGCACCAGCATGTGGAAGGTAACCAGATGTTGTTAACTTGAACAGGTTCTATTAGACACTTAGTCAAAATTAGTGACTAAACTTCATCACTGTTAATTTTCTTTTTCAGCTGAAGAAAGCAGTAGTAGTGACAGTATGTGGCTAAGCAGAGAACAAACACTGCACACCCCAGTTATGATGCAGACTCCACAACTCACCTCAACGATTATGAGAGAGCCCAAAAGATTACGACCTGAGGATAGTTTCATGAGTGTCTATCCAATGCAGACTGAACATCATCAAACTCCTCTTGATTATAAGTAAGTACATTTGATCATTTTCTGTACTATAACTTTATTAATTACATAGAAAAAAGTTAAGTTAAAAGAAGAATAAAATTCTCCTTGAAGCACGCAGGTAACATGGATGTTAGCTCAAAGACAACAAGAGGAAGCAAGGCAACAGCAGGAGAGAGCAGCAATGAGCTATGTTAAACTGCGAACTAATCTTCAGCATGCCATGTAAGTGAGAGTGCCTTATTGTCTGAGTCTAGGAAGTTCACTAATTCATTTTAACATATTTTAATGTGTGCCTTATCTAAAAATTTCAGCAGACTCTCTAAAGTAACTAAGCTGAAACAATCAAGGAACTAAAAATTGGTCTTTCCAACAGAATAAAAAATCCTTTTAAAGTTAAATATTAACTAGTTAGTTACAGGACCAATCTTAGGTTGATCTGTTGGAAAAGTTTAAATATGAATCCTTGTTTATTTTGGTACACAGAGCTATAGCTAAAAATACAGTTTTGTTACGTCTTAATTGATTCCCTACCTTAGTTCAGGCCCTTGTCACTCACCTGAACTGAATATTAGCTTTCTAACTCGTTTTCTTCCCTCAAATCTCCCATTTATCCTCTCACCAACCTCCTTCACTCACTCCCCCCACCACCACTCCATCATTCATACTGCCATCAAGAATTGCTATTCTAGAATAAAAATCTGATCATGTTAACTCTTTTCCTTAAAACCTTTCTATGGTTCCCCATTGCTTGCAAGATACAATTCAAACTCCTTAGCTCATGGCATGCAAGATCTTTCTAAATATGGCCCCTGCCTACATCTTAGTATCATACCCTGTTCCCTGGCAACTGGTAAAATCATTGTAAAAGAACAAGCTCAGGTGTCATCTATGCTCCCTTAACGCTATGTATATTTCTGTTTCTTTAGCACTTACCACATTGTATTATAGTTTGTTTTGAATATGTCCCTTTCTCTAGACTGTGAGCTCCTTAAGGGCAGGGACCTCCTTCTTTCTTTTAAATTGAAGTATAGTTGATGTACAATATTATGTAAGTTACAATTTTTAAGGTTATGCTCCATTTATAGTTGTTATAAAATATTGATATAGTCTGTGCTGTACAGTGTAGCCTTGTAGCTTGTTTTATACATAATAGTTTGTACCTCTTAATGGGGATCACTTTCATTTCCTGTTATTACTTGGCACATAAAAAAGTTCATTGAATGAATAAATGTCCAATGCTAAAAAAATGTAGTTTAATTTTCAAATACTTTGTTTTTACTGGAATCTGTATGAGAGTCTTATAAATTTTTATTAACTTCAGTCTCTAAAAGAAATGGCATATAAGCAGTCTTCAGATGATTGGTACAAAGGAGGAGGATCTGATGATTCTAGTTATTTAGGTTTTTGAGTTTGAAAGCTTTGTATTTGTAACAATGTATATATTTTAATGCTGGAAGATAGTAATTGCTACCTTTTTAAAATTTATATTTCATTTTGTTGGTTTTCAAATGATGAGAATTTTAACTACTTTTCATTTGCCATGGGAGTAGTAGTCTATTTAAATTCACTCTAGTTATCTATAGTGGTCTTAAGAACTTCTTCAGACAATGTATACTTTATCACATATGTGGATTCTGATCCTAATATGTCTAATATGTTCATTCTCTATACTGTCCCTTGGTTCTGTCCCCTATTCTGTTTCTGTGGCCACAGTCTCTTTAGTATATACTCTTACTTCATGCTGGATTCAGTAAGTGATTTCTTAGCTTCCAACCAGTCACCAATCCAAACACCCCATAATTCTGCCATGTAATTCTTTGGTCCATATGTCTCCCCTAAAAAGATCTTTCACAATGTCTTTTTACTCAGTACCATTTATTATTATTCTTTTGTATGTAGATTGGTTGATTAAGTTTTTTTCTTCCACTTTTATGCTATAATTAATATACAACACTGTATAAGTTTTGGGTGTACAGCGTAATGATTTGATCTCCATATATCATGAAATGATGACCACAGTAAGTTTACTGAACATCCATCATCTCATAGAGATACAGTATTTGTTATTCATTTTAATTCTTCTTAGAGATAAACTTCCCCAGGTGACTAAGAAATTAACATAGTTAAATGATTCTTAGCAGACGATTCTTTTAGTTTTTGTACTCTAAGTGGTCAAGTACTCACGTGCCTGAGACCTTGAATATTTTCTTTTTATATCATTTGTTCTGTAATGGTATCTGTCCTATAACTGGAAATACTTCCAAATTATCTCTCTTTTTTATAGTTTATGCCACACATATATCTTCTTTATACTCCAAATGAAGTGCAGAATGGATTTCTGGTTTTCTATAACATACAGTCCCCAAAGCACACATATTTCTTTCACAGTTGGCTCCACCAAATATATAGTAAAATTGTCATTTACTATTCAGAACTCCTAGGAAATGTGGACCATTGTCAATGTTTTTATCCAGGTAGCCTGGATTAGACATCATGTCTTGTTATCTTTTAAGATCCAACATAGTATTATTTAAATTGTAAGCAAGCATTCAGTAAATAATTGATTTTTGGGGTGGAACCTTTAAATGAATGAGAAAAGAAGGGAATGTCAGCCAAACTGGGGAACAAGTCACTCTCAGTTTCACTGTTATGTTGATTCCATTATGCTGATCTGGGCTAATTTGTGAACTTGAAATTTGAGTTTATTCTTTATGTGATAAACAAAATTTTTGGTCTTAATTTTTATTTTACTTTTCTATATATGTCTTAAGTTTTGAGTTTCATAGGACACAGAGTGCAAGTTTCAGCATAAATGTTGCTCATTTCTTCCTGAAGCAGAATTAATCTCTTCTTTCAGTGTATCTTTATAGCACTTAATGCATATTTCTCTTGCAATATTTGTCATACTTTGTCATAATTAATTTTCTCTGTTTCCCATAGTAGAATGTGAGCTCCTTGAGGGCAGGAACCATGTCTTACTCATCTTTTATTTTGCATCTGTAGGTCACAATAGAAGTCTGGCACATATTAGGCATTGTGTAAAAATGAGTGAGTGCCTGGTACATTTTAGGTAGTGAGTCAGTGAATGAGTGATTTTAAAATTAACATTATAGATTAATGAAAATATATGTATTCTGAAAGTGTCATTTCTTTGGTCTCTGTTTTATATTTGTTTATTAATTTATATCCTGCCTACTTTCAAAAAGGATTTGAGGTATCTTATCTGTTCCCATGTGGGAAATTCTCATTGAACTTTTATATAGGATGTCAGAACTATCAAGCTAAATGTATCGAAGTAACGTAGAATAAACATGACTCCTTAGCATTTTTAGACGAGTGGACATTGGGGTTTTGACATCATTGATGACATGATCAATGCCTAATCATTTTCCCTGACCTTTAATTCCATCATTTTCCATTATTCTTGAATATAGAGAGCCACATAGTTGCTGCCAGTACATTAATAGTCATAACTTTGGTTCTGATCTTGACCTTGTTTTGTATTTCTCTAGTCGGCGTGGCACAAGCCTAATGGAAGATGATGAAGAGCCAATAGTTGAAGATGTTATGATGTCCTCAGAAGGGAGGATTGAAGATCTTAATGAGGGGATGGATTTCGACACCATGGATATAGACTTGGTAAGACAATGATTTCTGTAAGATTTTCAATTTAGATCTTTTGGAAGTTAAGTTGGATATTTATTATAGGAAAGAAATACTTGCCATGAAAAGTAAGTTTTGCAAAATTAAGTAAAATAGTTGCCAGGAGTTTAGATATTTGAGATGGGATTGAGAAAGGGTGAGGTTGGTGAGGGTTTAAGATGATAAACTTTTAGATTAATTTGGGGATGTTTGGATTTAAAGGCTATATCTTGCTTAATAGTATACTAAGCATAATATCACTTTATAATTTGGCATTTATTTACTGTTATGAAAATAGTACATTATTAATATGAGACCAATTTCCATATCAGATAATAAAGTAAAATACTTAAACTTGGAAGTTGAATATATATAAGGGTATATTATTTAATAATTACATCATATATATGATTTTATATATGTGTGACATATATATAGTTAGGGCTTTATCATATACAAAATGCTTCTACATGTTTCAGCTCATTCAACTCTGTGAGGTAGGTTGGAGGGATTGAAGATGTTGAAGCTTACACAGCCTTTCCAAGGAGACAAAACTAGTAAGCAGTACAACAGACCTATTATTATAAGCCAGGCCTTCTGATCGTATTTCTCAGTTTATCTTGGTGTATTCTCCTTAAAGGGAAGAAATTATTAAATATGGCTTGTCTTTAGAATAGTATGATTTGGTGCCTTTAGAGGAAAGCAAGTTGAGGGAGACTTTTTTTTTTTTTTTTTTTTTGCTTTTTAGGGCCACACCTGCAGAGTATGTAAGTTCCCAGACTGGGGGTTGGATCAGAGCTACAGCTGCTCGCCCACACCACAGCCACAGCAATGCCAGATCCAAGCCACATCTGCAACCTACACCACAGCTCACAGCAGTGCCAGATCCTTAACCCATTGAGTGAGGCCAGGGATCAAACCTGAGCCTTCATGGATAACAGTCAGGTTCATTACTGCTTAGCCACAATAGGAATTCCGAGACGTTTTTAAAATAAAATTAAAAAATTGGTTTTCCAGTTTTCACCTTTAAGAATAATTTTCCACAAATGAATTGCCTTTGCATTTTTAAACATTCTGTAGTTTGAATATACAGTATTTAAAGTAGTATTGTAGGGTACAGTTGTAATTACATAGGCCATGTGAACACTTAATAATTTCAATTTTTTGGTTACTATTTGGCTTATTATAGATATGGCAATTATCAACTTCCTTCCTTTTTTTCCTCTTAGCCTCCGTCAAAGAACAGACGAGAGAGAACAGAACTGAAGCCTGATTTCTTTGATCCAGCTTCAATTATGGATGAATCAGTAGGTTTAATTTAAGTATGCCTCAAGATTGTTAAATCAAAAGTAGTAGGCAATCCCTAAGTTTGAGGTTGAAGAGCTGGGACAGTACATTGAGGATGAATAAAAACAACTGAACAGGAGATGGGATAAAAAAAAAAAGAAGCAGCCAGAAGGGATTTGAGAGGGAGGGCTTAGGAGGGCTTGTGCAGTGGTGATAACAGATTCAGTGTGCTTTTAAATCCCTGGCCAACTGGGACTTGAGTGTTATGTTAAGGAATTGGGACTTTTCCTGTAGGCTTGAGTTACCTATTGAAGGATTTTGATTGGAGGAGTGGCATGATCAGAACTGTGTTTCAGAAAGATTTCCTTGGATAGGAGTGAGAGGAATAATAATCATAATAGTCATAATCATGTTAAGGCATGGTGAAAAATAGAACTTGAACAAAGGCTTTGGTAATAAAAAGAAGGGGATTGAGATAATTGCTTATTTTTGGATATTGTCAATTTTATCAGTCCCTTTTGCCATATTCTCCCTAAGAATGCTTGGATCAAAATCTTGTAGTTCTGTCAGAGACACTGCTCTTTCACTGCTCCCTGACTTTGTATAAGCATTTCTCTCTGTCAGAATTGCCCCTTTCTTTTTCCTCTTAGTGAATTCTTCCTTTACCTGTGGAGTTTTTCCTAAGCTTTTTTAGATAGATACTTTATTTTCAATTCCCGTAACACTTTGTATACACTTCTATTTTGATGATTACCAGATTGGTGTAGTGAAACAGGGTGTCACGTTTTGCTCAATGGACTGAACTCCAGGGAGTGATGATTTTATTATTTGAGTTTGGCCTAGCATAGTAGGTGTTTAGTTTTGTCAAATTACTAAATCAGTTAATTGCACTTCTCTCTCTCTTTTCAGTGTCTACCCAATTATATTCCTTCTTAATAGCTACTACCTTAAATTATTATTGTATGAGGCCTGCCTTCTGTGCCCCTATTTCTGGCACTCTCTCCTTGCCCTCTCTCATCTCATGATCTGCTTTCAGATAGCTTTTGGAAGAATTTTGACAAACCAACTCACGTAAACACATTAATAAGGCCAGTTATTTGAACCAAAGACACTGTTTCCTAGAGCAACGGGTGTAGAAATCTTTGGATAAGCCACCTTGGGATTCTTTAAACCACTGTTTATCAGTCTATAATGGGCATATGAATCATCTGGAGATCTTATTAAGATGTAGATTGTGCTTCAGTAGGTCTGAAGTGTGGCCTGACATTCTGCATCTCTAATAGGACCATAATTTGAGTAGCATATGTGACCTAAGCCTGCCCGTAAGTCTGTAGTTTAAGTACGTATTGAAGTATGTGGTTTCCCTGATAATCTAGGAATATGTATCTTCCAATTAGTAAAATAAAACATGAAGGAAGTGATTGTGATGAGACATAAAGGGAATCTTTTCAAGCAGATGTGATGAAATGCATTAGTTCAGCAGTTTATTGGCTTGGAAGTTTGTGTAAAAATGAATAAGATACTTCCCCTACTCTCAAAGGGCTTGTATTTTAGTCCACCTAGACTATCACTTAGAGGTGAAAAAGGGTGGAAGCTAGTATTTGAAAGCTTATGTGACTGACACTATACTAGGCATGATTCAGTTTGAAAAGTTAGCAACCTTGTAAGAAAGGTGGTGGGATCCCACTTTTATACCCAAGCAAATACAGTGACTTATTCAGAGTTATACAACTCTAATGTCAGTGTAGTAATTTGATCTGATTAAAAAATCTCATACTGCCTCTACTGTGTACTTCCCAGAACTTATTTGGAAGAAATAATAAGAAAAGTAATTTAGAAATTGAAATGATTAACTGTAGTCAAAATTGATATGGGCAGTTAGAGATCTCCTTATTTCTTCATGTGTTTCCTCTAAAAATCAGGAAAGCTTTAGGCATTCCTTAGTCACTAGATTTGCAAAAAAGTGCTCTTCACGTTACTAAAATAGTGGAATAGCAATGTAAAAGTGTGTATATTTTTGACATTTAACATTTAGCAAAAGCTATATATAACCTGAGTGAAGCCAAAGATAGGGACCTAATAATTATTTGTTTTTTATAGACAGTTTTGGTATTTTCTTGTGTTAATAACTAAGAGGATAGTGGTTTTGCTGCTTCTACTAAAATTAGGAAAATGAACACATGCATCTATACCTGTAGTTTTATAGTATTACCACATGATGGCAGCAGTCCCATAATTGAGTGCTCAATATCTTTAAAAGTTCAGGTATCTTTAGAAATCTTGGACCACATATATAAAGTTAAAAGTTAATACTAATTTCTTTTAAGATATATATTAAACTTTACCTCATCTCAATGATAAGAAATAGAATAACAAATTTTTCAGTATAAAAATCTACATTTGCCTTTATGTAATAGCTTATATCTTGTTTTTAGTCATGCCTGTGATGAGTCATCCATACAGTACTTAAATTGGGACTTTAAATCCTTTTATACCCAGTTCTAAGATTCTCTAATTTTAAGTGAAGTAACCCAAAGTATCCTAGTATAAATACTTTAGGTTATTACTAACTAAGCCCTAAATATATTTTTCATAACATGATATCAGAAGTGGTAATACGAAAACTCTGAACAGATCAGTTTTGGGTTTCATCTACACAAGATTCTAGATTTATGATTTAGTTAGTTTCTTATTTGGAAACAATATCAGCATTGGTTTATCCCATTGTACCAGTGGTTGTTTTGTGCTACTAGTAGGCCAATATTGCCTCAGCATACCAAAGCTTACTATTAGTACTTTTAGAGTATATGCTTAAAAAACCTTGAGTTCATCTTCATGCCACACTTTACACTAAAATTGCTAATTAAGATTTTATCCTTTCATTCACCATTAGATCATCCTTTACTCAGAGTGTTATGACTAGAAGGGATTTTTAAATATCACCTATTACCTAGGCTTCTTTGGTGGAAACATTCTAACCACCTAAACTCTGACTTTAACCAAAAAGGGAGAACCCTGAACCTTATTGGAAGGGTGGGGGGACAAGGGGTGAGTAGTGGTGGTGGTGGTCTTGGTGGGTGACAGGTAAGAAATGGGATACATTAATCCTCTTCCTCTTGTTATCTTACTTGATAATTTATTGCAAGGAGCCTGCAGTCAGATATTTTCTGTCAGATACCAGAAAATAGGCAGTTCCTTGACATCAAAACAATTCTTGAGCTCTACGACTTTTGTTAAAGTGAGATTTAATTTACAAGTAAGAGCGCTTTGTAATCTCAATCTTTGCTCATTACCTCTGGTTTTAATACCAGTTTTCCTTTTTTTTTTTTAACTAGCTCATTACAGTATTTTAAAATATTACTTGTCATAGTAAGTGCTGGAATTTTAATCAAAGAGCCTAATTTTTAGTATATACAACTAAAAGATATTTACATTGCTGTTGGATATTTTTGATCTACATGTTCAAATGCCTTTTTAAAAACTAGCCACTTCATAGTGCCGGTGACTAAGTTTGTCAGACATTCTTTTTTCTTTTTTTTTTTTTTTAATTTTATGGCCACACCTGCAGCATATGGGAGTTCCCAGGCCAGGGATTGAATCTGGGCCACAGGGTGGTGCAGTATTGTTGGATCCTTTAACCCACTTCACAGGGCCAGGGATCGAACCCATGCCTCTGCAGTGACCTAAGCCGCTACAGCTGAATTTTTAACCCACTGTGCCACAGCAGGAGCTCCTTGCCAGACATTATTAATGAATCTGTGACAGAAGTATATATGTTCAAGAAGCACATTCATTTGTTCATTTAACAAATGTTGGATGTCTAATGTTCAGGGCATTTGCTAGGCGTTAGAGGTTTGTATGAACACAAAAATGAGATATAATCTCTGCTTTTATTTATGTTTGTGAGTTAAGGTCTGATGTTATATGGTAATGTTCATTATAATTTTAGAATTATATATCTGAAGAGAGGGGAGTTTTTTAGTATTTTTTAGCATGTTTTTAAACTTAGTATTACAAGGTATTAATGTAATATATTTTATGAAGAAAAGAATGACAATTTTAACGAGATTTTTTTTTCCCTTTCTCTCATTAGGTTCTTGGGGTGTCAATGTTTTAATACCAGTACACAATTAAATCTGTGGTGAAGTCATTTTCTAAGTGGAAGAGGAAATTTTAAAATAAAGTGTGGTAGATACAGTGAAATTCTGTACAGATTTTTCTCTAAGGAGAATATGATGTGCTTATGCTTACCAAGATCAAGTGCATTGAGGGGCAGTTTTGTTTGCCTGAAAAAAGTAAAGGACAAGTAAACAATTTGATGATAAGCTACAGTTTTTCTTAGAAAGTAAATATTTTATTTATGCGCTGTTAGTTGGCTTTTGAATCAATTATTTCATGCTTTTTTTAAAAAAAGAAAATATAACAATCTGAAGAGGCATTTGGTACAGACATGAATCCTTTCACATTTATTTACTGGGTGTACTAAGTAATGCTGACCTCTGCTGGATTTCTGTTTACATCCAAGAATCAAAGTAAAGGATGAATTTATCCCCGTACCCTGAAATTATAAGATAGAATTGTTTTTAGCATTCTAAATTTAAATGCTTAAAATAGCAATCAACAAAGGTTTCTTTTAAATATTGTAATTGTGGAGAAAAGTAAACTTATAAGCAGAACTTTTACAATTTTTTCATCTAAAATGTATTTTAAGATATTTTTAAAATCCAAGAGCTTCTCTATACTTTTCAGAAATACCCAGATGCAGTGAACTGCCAGAAGGTAACCAGTGTCCAACATGCTTATCCCATTATCAACCCTGAAAGTTTGCTTGTCCTTTAAGATAAAAAATGTAATGTTGTGATATTCCTTCCAGTAGTGCCACTGTATTTTGTCTCCAAATAAAAGAAGCTTATTGTAGTATGTTTGCAGAAAAATTCTAAACAAAAATTATACAGCTTATTAGAGTGTGGGAATAGGGATCTAAATTTTAAATAAAACTATATATATATATAAATTGGTGCTGATTTTATAATTGCGCAGTTTGTTTAGTTTTTTCTTACTTTTAAATTCCAACTTAAAATTATGAGGTTTCAGAAATATATTGAAAGTTTAACAATGTTTAAAAATAGAAAAGCATGAATGTTCATGCTTTAAAATGATTTTTAAATTTGTATTTTATATTGTTTTATCTATCTGTCTTTGCAAGCAGTCTTCAGGTTAAAGATACTTCTAACAGGTTACAGTACATTTCCTCTGTATGTAAATTAGATGGGATAATAGAATTCATAACCCATAATATTCTTTGAAAGCTAAGCTTTAAACTTCATTTTATGTCCTTTCACAAATAAATTAGTTTAAAACAGAAAGTGGCTACTTGCCATTTTGACATCAACTCATTTTGCGAGGCTTAGGCAGCTAGACATCTTTTAAAACAAAATATTAACTTATATTACATGTGTATCTATCTTTTGTCAGTCGTCTCTCAGTTCTTGAGGTATATTATTTTAATCATTCCATGCCTTAATATGCTTGCAATACAGGAATATCTTCAGATGGGTGAATACCAAAAGGCTTTCAGTTCTTAGAATCAGAAATCAACAAGCATTGGGCTGTGGTAGCCAAAAACCATAGGTTAGCTAAAAGGTCATGATAAAATACAATTATTTTATTAAATCATGGTTAATAACAAAATCAAACTTGTCTAACAGATTTTTCCATCAACAAATATTGTTATGTGCAAAAGTATTGCCTATGTTGTTTTTCACACCACTGCATTTACTAGAACTGCTGAGAGGACTGTATATATGATTTTTAAACCTAAGTTGATTTTTTTTTCTCACTCTCGAAAGGAGTACTTCTTTGTGAAAGCAGTTCTTACAGCTTTGTTTTCAACCAGCTAAAAATGTTTTATATATTACTCTAACCTGTTGTCCTCCACATTCTATTGTCCTAATTGTACTGTTTTCTGATTTGTATTTATGTCTTGAGACAGTAACTTTTTGAATAAAAATAAACCTACAGTATGTTGTATGTTTTATCTTTTGTAATTGAAGGAGGAGGGTGGCTATAAATGGTTTAGAAAAAGTGTACTTATTATCACATATTTTTACATGTTTAGATGGGAATAATTTATAGAAAACATTGCCATTTTATATTTTTAATAAATCTTGTGTATTTTTAAATGAGACTAAATCCCTAATTGGATATTACTTTAGAAACCTGTGACCATTATTACTTTAATTTTTATCTGGTATGACAAATGCTTTGTAAGATATCTGCATTATTCATCCAGTGTACATTTGATTGCCCATTATGTATTAGGCATGTGTTAGAGATCTAACAAGATAGAAAACATCCCTCCTTCATAGAGCTAGTGGGACAAGCAAATAAGGAAAGACTCAAATGAAATAATTAAACCTGTAATACGTGCTAGGAAGGAAACTAGCAGGGTGCGCTGAGCTGGAGAGAAGGGAGAGAGAGAGTGTGTTTGTGTGTGTGTGTGTGTTTGTGTGTGTGGAAAAACATCCCTTAGATAAGGGGCTGATGCTTGGAGGTGAGTGAAAGCCAACATTTGAGAAAGAATATTCTAATTGAATTCTTAATGAAAACTCTTAATCCTCAATGTGGTAAGATTTGCATTGTACTCTTAAAAATGATTCATACCAATGTAACACTAGCATATTGGTCATTTAGGCTAATTTGTGGATCATATTATAAGCCTGGTGATGCAAAACTGAACATAATAAACAATCACTAATAGCTGGGCACTGCTTAAAGTGGTTTACATGTAGTAACTTAACTAAGAGTGATGGCAACCAGTGAAAATACATTATTATTCCATATTCTCCCCACCCCTCGGCTTTTTAAAAAACAAAAGCAGGAGGCAGTGAGGAAAATGAGGCACAAAAAATTAAAACACCTTGTGCAAAAGTTACATGGCTAGTAAGTGATGGAGTTGGCATTCAAGTCCAGGCAGTCTGCCTGTGTTAGTCCTGACAGCACTGAGACTATTTGACACAAAAGGATAACGTGGATAATTGCATAAAGATAAAATGGCACATTATCCATTGTGCCATGGTGAGAAAATGGAGCATCTTCAAGGAGTCCAGCTGGCTATAGAACTGAGTAGTGTGAATCAGCATAGTCCTTAATATGCTAACCAGCTGGCTTCTGTAAAGTATATATTAAATCTAAGCCCTGAGCCTATCAGTAGTGTTTGTTTTTGTTTTTGTTGTTTTTTTTACATGATAGCTTTTTTTAAATTAGTCAATGGATTTATTACATTTATAGTTGTACAATGATTATCACAATCCAATTTTATATCATTTCCATCCCACACCCCCAGTGAATCTCCTCACCCCCAAAATTGTCTCCTTTGGAAACCATACATTTTTCAAAGTCTGTGAGTCAGTATCTGTTTTGCAAAGAAGTTCATTGTGTCCTTTTTTCAGATTCCACATGTCAATGATAGTATTTGATGTTAGTGTCTCATTGTCTGACTGACTTCACTTAACATGATAATTTCTAGGTCCAACCATGTTGCTAAAAATGCTATTATTTCATTCCTTTTAATGGCTGAGTAATATTCCATTGTGTTTATGTACCACATCTTCTTGATCCACTTCTCTGTTGGTGGACATATAGGTTGTTTCCATGTCTTGGCTATTGTAAATAGTGCTGCAGTGAACATTGGAGTACATGTATCTTTTCAAGTTGTGGTTTTCTCTGGATAGATGTCCAAGAGTGGGATTTGCTGGATCAAATGGTAGTTCTATGTTTAGTTTTCTGTGGCATCTCCATACTATTTTCCACAGTGGTTGCACCAATATACAATCCCATCAACAGTGTACTAGGGTTCCTTTTTCTCCACACCCTCTCCAGCACTTAGTGTTTGTAGACAGTTCTCGCAGAACTCGAACAAAACACTTTAAAGTTTGTTTGGAAGCACAAAAGACCCAGAATAGCCAAAGCCACCCTGAGAAAGAAAAATGGAGCTGGAGGAATCAGGCTCCCGGACTTCACACTATACTACAAAGCAACAGTCATCAAAAGTGTATGGTACTGGCACAAAGATAGAAATACAAATCAGTGGAACAGGATAGAAAGCCCAGAATTCAACCCATGCACCTACAGCCAACTAATCTATGACAAAGGAGGCAACAATATACAGTGAAGAAAAGACAGCTTGTTCAATAAGAGGTGCTGGGAAAACTGGACAGCCACATGTAACAGAATGAACTTAGAACACTCCCTAACACCATACACAAACATAAACTCAAAATGGGTTAAAGACCTAGATATAAGACCAGGCACTATAAAACTCTTAGAGGAAAACAGGCCAAACACTCTGACATAAACAACTGCAACATCTTCTCAGATCCACCTCTTAGAGTAATGACAGTAAAAACAAAAATAAACAAATGGGACTTGGACTTAAACGTTTCTGCACAGCAAAGGAAACCCTAAACAAAACGAAAAGACAACCCACAGAATGGGAGAAAATCTTTGCAAATGAATTGACTGACAAGGGATTAATCTCCAAAAAACACCTCCTACAGCGCAACACCAAAAAAACAACTCCATCAAAAAATGGGCAGAAGATCTCAACAGACAGTTCTCCAAAGATAACGTGTGAATGGCCAAAAAACACAAGAGAGGATGTTCAACATCACTCCTTATTAGAGAAATGCAAATCAAAACCACTCTGAGGTACCACCTTACACCAGCCAGAATGACCATCCAAAAGTCTATAAACAATAAGTGCTGGAGAGGGTGTGGAGAAAAAGGAACCCAATCAGTAGTTTTTGATTCATTTTTAAAGTTTAGAGACTGGGGAAGAGGAGTAGGATTAACCAGAAGGGATTTGTTCAATATCTTGCCAGAAAGGGAATTGTAAGGATTCACGTGAATGAATTCTAGGTCAGGTAGGTTATTCTAGTGGCTGTAGTGATTCAGCAAAAGAAAATGAGCCAATAAGTGCTCCTTCCTGGCTCAGTGGGTTAAGAATCCAGTGTCAGAGTTCCCGTCGTGGCACAGTAGTTAACGAATCCGAGTAGGAACCATGAGGTTGTGTGTTTGATCCCTGGCCTTGCTCAGTGGGTTAAGGATCCGTCGTTCAATTAGACCACCTAGCCTGGGAATCTCCATATACTGCTGGCGCGGCCCTAGAAAAGACAAACAAAACAAAACAAAACAAAACAAAAACCTCCAGTGTCACTGCTGTGGTGCAGGTTCGATCCCTGGCCGGGGAGTACCCAAAGCAAAAAGAAGCCAAAAACACACAAGGTCTTTGGTTGTAGGAAGTTAGGTGAAGTTCACCTAAGTATCACTTCAGGTCAACAAATCTTATGACTTGTCTACTATGTGCCTAGCCTTGTGCTAGCTGCTGAGACCAGTAAGACAGACTTTGATTTCAGATTGCTTACACTTCTGTTGGGGGTTGTGATGCAGTTGCAGAACTAATTATATGGAGCAAGTTCAGTATTGTTATGGGATCCCGGAGCTGAGGCAATCGGTATGCTCTGGGAGGCTTCCTTTAAGGCTGGTACTTGAGTTTCTTCTCAGCATTTTACTATGAAAAATGTTACACAACAATATTGAATTTTACAGTGAACACTTTTTTTGCATATTCTACCATATATCTATCAATATGTATCTTTTTATGTATTTAAAAATAAATTGCAAACATGGTTACACTACCCCCTAAATATTTCAGTATTTATCATTAGGAGTTTAGTATTTATCATTTCTGTTTTTGGTTTAAAAATTATCTATGATGAAATACACAAACTCTAAGTATATGTTTTCTGGGTTTTAACAAATGCTTACAGCTGTTTTAACTCAAACCCCAATTGAAGAGATAGAGTCTTACCATCAACCCAGAAAGTGCCTTTATACTCTTTACCAGTCAATCTCTGCTTCCATTCCTTCTCTGTAGAGACAACAACTGTTTCTTTCCACCATAGATAAAATTTGGCTGTTTTAGAACTAGATGTGAAGGGAATCATATAGTATGCTTCTGTGCAAGGTTTCTTTCAGTGTGTTTTTGAGATATATCCATATTGTGTGTATCAACAGTTTATTCATTCGGTGGTTGATGAACACCTGGTTTGTTTCCATTTTTTGCCTATTATGAATAAAGTTGCTACTTGAGTTGAATTTTAAAAGTTGAGAGGTGGGCTAGGTGAAATGGGGGCAGGGTGACCAAGGCCAAGAATTCCAGGCAAAGGGGACAACATAAATGACCATCATGGACAACATCGTAAATTCATATACTTCAGTTCTTTAAAAATGACATCATAGAAGTAAGAACTATTTAGTAACCACTTGGGGGTGGGTGGGGCAAAACTGAGGATAGTTGGTTACCCACTACCTCACATCAGCTTTAAGAAAAAAAGGGCATTCGCAGTTGTACCTTTGGTCACTAAAGTGTTACGTACAATGTTCTCAAAACTGGCAAATACCAAGACCTTTAAATGAGTTGTGATAAATGGATTTGTATAATATGGATATTAGTCACATTAGGCTTCATTCTACCCATTGAGAACAATAATACTTAATAGTTTATCGTTGTGTGGTTGTACTAAATTCCTGAGAACTAAGTTCCCCAAAGTCAGTTTGGGCCTGATAGTGCAAACATAAAATGGTCAATTACAGTAAGTTTATTTATTTTTTATTTTACCTTTTTTTTTGTTTTTTAACCTCTTCCATCTTAAGTTCAGGGTAGGCAGGAGTTCAGTGAATCTTTGGCAAGTTATATTTTAAATAATTTTATAGCACTTATAGCAAAACTAACTAATTTTGAAGAAATAACAGCCAATATTTATTGGGTGTTTACTGTGTGCTGAACAGCTATTCAAAGCGTTTCACTGGTAGTTAATTCTTGCAGCAGATTTCTTCACAGGTAGTTAATTTCTTGCAGGTTAATATTACCCACATTTTACAGATAAGGAAACTTAATGCAGAGGTTAATCAACTTGCTCAAGTGTACATAACTCAGAAGTGATGGAGTCTAGATTTGAACTTGGGTCCTCTGACTCCACAGTGCATGTTCTTGGTCACCTCTCTTCATCTTTGTATTAAATATACCCACCTACTTGCTCTGTATTTATATATGCTGCATTTCCTTTTGTTACAGTGAATAAACTGTTCCTGTATCTAAGTCACTGAATTCCCCCCTCTCCCTTTCCCTGCATTAGTAGTTTTCTCCTCAGTTGGATCATTCCTAGCAATATGCAAACATCTCCCATCTTTAAAACTAGGGAAAGAAACCATTCCCTTGATCAAACATCTCCCTTTAGCCACTGCCCCATTTCTTTCTTTTTGCTTCTGGATTTCTTCTCCTTCCATTCTTTTTTTTAATTTAATTTATTTTTTTAGGGCCACACCCATGGCATATGGAGGCTCCCAGGCTAGGGGGCTAATCAGAGCTGTAGCTGCTGGCCTATTCCACAGGCACTGCAACGTGGAATCAGAGCCGCATCTGCGACCTACACACAGCTCACGGCAACGCCGGATCCTTAACCCGCTGATTGAGGCCAGGGATCAAACCTGCATCCTCATGGATACTAGTCAGTTTCGTTTCCACTGAGCCACGACGGGAGCCCCTTCCATTCTCTCTTGGAAGCTCTCCAATCAGGCCTTCATTCCTACCACCCCAATGCAATTCTTCCACATCCCACTGACCTTCATTTTGCCAAATTTCCTTACCAATATTCTCTTGCCTGTCTACAGAGCCTGGTTTCCTCCAAGTCACAGTCTCTCCCTCTATGCCCCAGGCTAACTCATTGATGGCAGTTTCAGAATCACACACTTTTGAAGTTCTGGGGATGCCTTTCTTCGGCAGCCATCTCTCAGGGAACTGAGAGAAGGCTATTACCATGTGGTTTTCCCAAACCTGTACAGTAGTAATTGAACTTGTAACTGTTACATGAAGTCTCCAAACTTCATAGCTGTCAGGGTCTAGCTTATGCCACATGGAAACTACTCTGTGACTTCCTGGCTTTCCTTGTTAGTGAAGCAACCAATTTCTTCATCTCCTCCTTTGGAAATGGCTTTGGTAGTGAGTTGAGAGAAATTTGAATGGGGCAGTAAGATTAAGCTTGGAGCAGAGCGTGGCACTCAATTTCACACCTGCCAAAACCTGTTTGGGTCAGATTCTAAATCTCTTGGGACCAGGGTCCTTTATACCAAGTTTAAGTATACATGTAGACACATTTAACTGGCCCTTCCATAGCATTTAAAGGTTTATCTGACATGTCTTAGGATTTGGCACCTTCAAAAGCTTTTTCTTAAGAACCGCCTGCTTTGAGAGCCCCAGTAGTCTCTGTATTAACTTCAGAAGGCTAAGCTGTTGTAAGAAGAGACTCAGTAGCAATTCAGTGACTTCATACATAAAATTTCTCCTGTTGGTAGCAATTCAGGATGGCTCTTCCAAATTGGCAGGTGTTTTTTGTCTATATGGTTGTTGAAAGACACAGGCTAATGGCAGACAACTCTGCCATCTTCAACACAGGGCTTCCAAGGTTGATCACTGTCATTTTTGCCCACGGAAGGTGAGGAAAGATCATGGACGACTGCACATGGGAGGTTTTCATGGGCCAGGCCTGAAAATCGCACCCAATGCTTCTGTTCACATTTCATTGGAACAGAAAAGTATCCAAAGTTGGAGAGAACTTTGTTATATAGCCACACCCAACATGCAATGGGGCTAGGAGACGTAGCCTAGCCATGTGCCCAGGACGAAGGGAAGAATAGATTTTAGCTGACCACTGGCAGTCTCTGCCTCAACCTTTCTCCTCTGGCCGTCCCTTCCCATTCCCCAAGGGAAACAATCCAAAGTCCTATTCAGTTGCTATGTACGACTCAAAATTTAGTTTCTCTGTGTTATGCTCAGTTTTCTCCATCAAGTCCAGATATAGATGGACAACCACTAACACCCAATATAGAATGGTGCGGCATGGACAAAATAACCATGATGGCTCACATTCAGAAAAAAGAAGGATGGGAAACATAAGGAGACGTTCTAGACAGAAATTGTGAAGACTTCCTGCCCTGGCAGTTTGGTTGGGGATTCTGGTTCTGTTCTCTGGAAGGGGATTTCCTTATTCTTTGTCTTCCTTATCCTCCTTCTGGAAGTTTTTCCTTGTCCTTTATCCTCCATAGCCACCTCTGAATTGGGCAATGCCAAATATTTTGTTTGTTTGTCAGCATCCCACTTTAAGGTACCTGATGTGTATCAGTTGGTGTAGGATAAGCTGCTGTTACAAGATCCAGCAATGGCTTACATACAGTGGCCTACATAAAAGAGGCTTTTCCCCTGCTCTTCTATAGTCCAAGCTAGCTGTTCCAGGTTAGGATGAAACTCTTCTGTGTGATTATCCGGGCTGACAGTGGGAAGTTGTGTCACTTTTTACAAAACTTTTTTTTAGCAGGCATATCACCATTTACAGTTTTTTCTTTTGGTATAAAACTTTGTGTTGCAGATATGATGCCCTTTTAGCCCTAAGTAATGTGTATTTCCTAAAATACAAGGATATTCACTTGCATAGCCATGGTACAAGTAACAAAATCAGGAAACTAACATTGACAACACTATTATTTAATCTACAGAGCTTATTCAAATTTTTCTTACTGTCTAACTAACGTTCATTATATCAAGAGAATAAAAATCTCTGGTCCAAGAACTAATTCATGATGACATATTGCATTGAATTGTCATGTCTCTTTAAATCCAGAAACATCCCCAGTCTTTGTCTTTTATGACATGGATATTTTTGAAGACTACAAGCCAGTCATGTTGTGGAATGTTCCTCAATTTGGGGCTTGTCTAATATTTCCTCATGATTAGATGGATTTGGGCTGAGCACTTTGGACAGGAATACTACAGAAGTTGTATGCTCAGCACATCATATCAGGAAGCACATGATGTTGATTTTAACTTTTATTACTTGGTTGAGGTGATCCTGGGTTTCTCCACTGTGAAGTTATTATTTTTTGTTTCATGATGAATAAGTATTCTGTGGGGAGATACTTTGAGTGTATGTAAATATCCTGTGACTCATCAACTTTCTTGCCTGAATTGATTATTACTCTTTATTTATATCAGTATGGACTCAGGAATATTTGTTTTAGTCTATGGTCATAATTCGTATTATTATTTAGTTGATCAAATTGTCACAGATTTTCCCAGTGACAGTTCTTTCAAGCTGGCTCCTGTGTCTTTTGACATGTTCACTTCATTCTTTGGTCATTTCATTACTTTTTGCGATCATTTTGTACTTTTCCTGCCCAGCCTTGGAATTAGACATTTCTCCAAGAAACCCCAGTTTCTTTTACTGAAAAATGGTATTTAGAAGCCAGGATATGGGATCTACATGTGTTCATTGGTACCAAGTTGTGATTGCTTCTAGAGGCCTTCTTAGAGAGCAAGGCTTGGAAATATATGTATGTACACACATCATGTGCATACTTATATATGTATGTTTTTGCCACCCTCCTCCCCTGCCACTGCCACCATAGCATGATTATGCTATTCATTTGACATACAATTACCTTCATTTGCTTCTGTTTATATTGCATTTGGAAGCATCCTCAATCCTTATTGATTTTATTTATTTTTTTTTTTGCCTTTTTAGGGCTGCACCCTTGGCATATGGAGGTTCCCAGGCTAGGGGTTAAATCAGAGCTGTAGCTGCTGGCCTACAGCAGCCATAGCAATGAGGGATCCGAGCCATATCTGCGATCTACACCACAGCTCACGGCAATGCTGGAACCCTAACCCACTGAGTAAGGCCAGGGATCAAACCCACGTCCTCATGGATACTAGTTGGGTTCGTTAACCACTAAGCCACAAGGTTTATTTTATTTATTTTTGAATTTATGAAACATTATTAATATAATTCCAAAAGCCAAAACCATGTAGAGGTATATACTCACCCCCTAATTCCTTCTGCCCTACTTGCATCCACCATTTTTTCCATCCTATTTCCATTCACGCTGTGTAGGTAACCAGTCTTTTAAGTTTCTGGTTTGTGTTTCCTGGTTTACTTTTGCAAAATAAGCAGATACATGGATATTTTCTTATTTTCCCTTCTTTCTTACTCTTTTGCCCTATCATTTTTAAACTTAATACTTCCTAGAAATCACTTCATATCATTCACAGACTCTTTCTCCTTCCTTCCTGTGGTTACATAATATTCCATTGTGTGGGTACACTATAGTTTAACCACTCTCCTATGTATGGGCACTCAGGTTGTTTGCATTGTTTTGCATTCACAAAAAATGCTACAATGAATAATTGTATGTATGTGTATTTTTATATTATTGAAAGCATATCTTCAGAGTAAATTCCTAGGACTGGAAATCCTGGTTCAAGTGGTAAATGCGTGTGTGTTCTTGTTAAATATTGCTAAATTCCCCCTCCAGAAGGGATGTACCAATTTGCATTCCCACCAGTGTATGGTACTGAATGTATATGTGTGAATGCCTCTTTCTCTATAGTTTCACCAACTGACTGTGTTGTCTTACTTTTTTTTTTTTTTAATTTTATTTTCCCACTGTACAGCAAGGGGGTCAGGTTATCCTTACATGTATACATTACAATTACAATTTTTCCCCCACCATTTCTTCTGTTGCAACATGAGTATCTAGACATAGTTCTCAATGCTATTCAGCGGGATCTCCTTGTAAATCTATTCTAGGTTGTGACTGATAAGCCCAAGCTCCCGATCCCTCCCACTCCCTCCCCCTCCCATCAGGCAACCACAAGTCTCTTCTCCAAGTCCATGATTTTCTTTTCTGAGGAGATGTTCATTTGTGCTGGATATTAGATACCAGTTATAAGTGATATCATATGGTATTTGTCTTTGTCTTTCTGGCTCATTTCACTCAGTATGAGATTCTCTAGTTCCATCCATGTTGCTGCAAATGGCATGATGTCATCCTTTTTTATGGCTGAGTAGTATTCCATCGTGTATATATACCACATCTTCCGAATCCAATCCTCTGTCGATGGACATTTGGATTGTTTCCATGTCCTGGCTATTGTGAATAGTGCTGCAATGAACATGCGGGTGCATGTGTCTCTTTTAAGTAGAGCTTTGTCCGGATAGATGCCCAAGAGTGGGATTGCGGGGTCATATGGAAGGTCTATGTATAGATTTCTAAGGTATCTCCAAACTGTTCTCCATAGTGTGGTACTGGTATCAAAACAGACAGACAGACCAATGAAACAGAATAGAGAATCCGGAAATTAACCCTGACACCTATGGTCAGTTAATCTTTGACAAGGGAGGCAAGAACATAAAATGGGAAAAGGAAAGTCTATTCAGCAAGCATTGCTGGGAAACCTGGACAGCTGCATGCAAAGCAATGAAACTAGAACACACCCTCACACCATGCACAAAAATAAACTCCAAATGGCTGAAAGACTTAAATATACGACAGGACACCATCAAACTCCTAGAAGAAAACATAGGCAAAACACTCTCTGACATCAACATCATGAATATTTTCTCAGGTCAGTCTCCCAAAGCAATAGAAATTAGAGCAAAAATAAACCCATGGGACCTCATCAAACTGAAAAGCTTTTGCACAGCAAAGGAAACCCAAAAGAAAACAAAAAGACAACTTACAGAATGGGAGAAAATAGTTTCAAATGATGCAACTGACAAGGGCTTAATCTCTAGAATATATAAGCAACTTATACAACTCAACAGCAAAAAAACCAATCAATCAATGGAAAAATTGTCTTACTTTTAATTTTTGCCAATCTGATACCTAGGAAATGGTATCTCAGTATATTTTCATTTTGCATTTTTATTATTTGAGAGTGAACATTTTATTGTTTAAGGGACATTTTTATATCTTGTGTGTGTGAGAGAGAGAACTCTCTGTGTCTTTTGCTTATTTTTTATTTTTAATTTTTTTTTTTTTTTTTGCTTTTTAGGGCCGCACCTGTGGCATATGGAATTTCCCTGGCTAGGAGTCAAACCAGAGCTGCAGCTGCCGGCCTACGCCACAGCCATGGCAACACGGGATCTGAGCCACGTCTATGACCTACACCACAGCTCAGAGCAGTGCTGGATCCTTAACCCACTGAGCGAGGCGAGGGATTGAACCTGCATCCTCATGGATCCTAGTCTGGTTTGTTTACCACTGAGCCATGAAAGGAACTCCTTTGCTTATTTTTTTAATCAAGTTTTCGGTGTATTCCCCTCAATTTAAGAGAGCTTTTTAAAATTTTTTGGCCATACCCACAGCTTGTGGAATTTCCTGGTCCAGGGACGGAGCCTGCACCACCACTGCAGCACCGTCAGATTCTTAACCCATTGTGCCACAAAGGAACTTCCTAAGAGAGTTTTTTTATATAGTAGAGATATTTTCCCTTTCTCTGTGATATATTTTGCAAATATATTCTTCCAATTAGTCATTGTATTTGACTTTGCTTATAAGATATTTCTTGTGGTCAAATGTATCAGTCTTTTATTGCATCTGGTTTTGGAGTCATAGTTAGAAAACTTTTCCCTACACTTGAGGACATACAGGAATTCACCAAATTTTTCTTCTAGAACTTATGTGGTTTAATGTATTTCTTCAGATCTTTGATCTATGTGAAATTTATTCTTGTGTCTGGTGTGAAGTATGAATCTAACTTTATCTTTTTCTGTTTCACTGGTTTATGGTCTGTTCGGGTGAGCAGTCCCACACTATTTTATTTATAAAGGCTTTATAATATGCTTTAATACTCCATATGTAATTTTCTTTTCAGTAGCATGGTGCATGTCTGCTTTTCTTTTTTTTTTTCTTTTTTTTTAGCGCTTTATTTTTATTTTTTTATATTACTCAATGGATTTATTACATTTATAGTTGAACAATGATATAGCATTTCCATCCCAAACCCCCAGCATCCCACCACCCCTCAACCTCTCTCCTTTGGAAACCATAAGTTTTTCAAAGTTCTGTGAGTTAGTATCTGTTTTGCAAAGAAGTTCATTGTGTCCTTTTTTCAGATTCCACATGTAAGTGATAGCATTTGATGTTGGTGTCTCATTGTCTGACTGACTTAACTTAGCATGATAATTTCTGGGTCATCCATGTTGCTAAAAATGCCGTTATTTTGTTCCTTTTAATGGCCAAGTAATATTCCATTGTGTATATATGTACCACATCTTCTTGATCCATTCCTCTGTTGATGGACATTTAGGTTGTTTCCATGTCTTGGCTATTGAAAAGAGTGCTGCAAAGAACATCAGAGTACATGTGTATTTGCGAGTCATGGTTTTCTGTGGATAGATGCCCAGGAGTGGGATTGCTGGATTAAATGGTAGTTATTTTTTTTTTTTTTTTGGTCTTTTGAGGGCTGCACCTGCAGTATATGGAGGTTCCCAGGCTAGGGGTCTAATTGGAGCTGTTGCTGCCAACCTATGCCAGAGCGACAGCAATGCAGGATCCGAGTCTCATCTGCGACCTACACCACAGCTCATGGCAACGCCGGATCCTTAACCCACTGAGGGAGGCCAGGGATTGAACCTGCAACCTCATGGTTCCTAGTCGGATTCATTTTCGCTGCACCATGACAGGGACTCCCTCAAATGGTAGTTCTATGTTTAGTTTTCTGAGGAATCTCCATATTGTTTTCCATAGTGGTCGCACCAATTTACAATCCCACCAACAGTGTACTAGGGTTCCTTTTTCTCCACAACCTCTCTAGCACTTATTGTTTGTAGACTTTTGGATGATGGCCATTCTGGCCAGTGTGTAAGGTGGTACCTCGTAGTGGTTTTGATTTGCATTTCTCTAATAATGAGTGATGTTGAACATCTTTTCATGTGTTTTTTGGCCATCTGTATGTCATCTTTGGAGAATTGTCTGTTTAGATCTTCTGCCCATTTTTTGATGGGGTTATTTGTTTTCTTGGTATTGAGCTTCAGAAGGTGTTTATAAATTTTGGAGATTAATCCCTTGTCAGTTGATTCATTTGCAAAGATTTTCTCCCATTCTGTGGGCATGTTTGTTTTTCTATATAGATAGTATCAACTTGTCTAGTTCCATTAAAACAACAAAAGAAGCTTTTTAGTATTTTATTGAGATTGGCTTTTGCACAGCAAAGGAACCCATAAGAAAAACAAAAAGACAACTTACAGAATGGGAGAAAATAGTTTCTCATGATGCAACTGACAAGGGCTTAATCTCTAGAATACACAAACAACTTATACAACTCAACAGCAAAAAAGCCAACAATCCAATCGAAAAATGGGCGAAAGACCTGAAAACAGAAATTTCTCCAAAGGAGATATACAGATGGTCAACAAGCACATGAAACAATGCTCAACATCACTGCGTATTAGAGAGATACAAATCAAAACTACTATGAGGTACCATCGCACACCTGTCAGAATGGCCATCATTAACAAGTCCACAAATAACAAATGCTGGAGAGGGTGTGGAGAAAAGGGAACTGTCCTGCACTGTTAGTGGGAATGTAAGTTGGTACAACCAGTATGGAAAACAGTATGGAGGTACCTCAGAAAACTATACATAGAACTACCATATGACGCAGCAATCCCACTCCTGGGCATATATCCGGACACAAGTTTCCTTGAAAAAGACACATGCGCCCCCATGTTCATTGCAGCACTATCCACAATAGTCAAGACATGGAAACAACCTAAATGTCCATCGATGGATGAATGGATTAAGAAGATGTGTATATATACACAATGGAATACTACTCAGCCATAAAAAAGAACAAAATAATACTATTTGCAGCAACATGGATGGAACTAGAGACTCTCATACTAAGTGAAGTAACTCAGAAAGAGAAGGACAAACACTATATGATATCACTTATATCTGGTATCCAGTATATGGCACAAATGAACCTTTCCACAGAAAAGAAAATCATAGACATGGAGAACAGACTTGGGGTTGCCAAAGGGGAGGGGGAGGGAATGAGATGGACTGGGTATTTGGGGTTAATAGATGCAAACTATTGCATTTGGAGTGGATAAACAATGAGATTCTGCTGTGTAGCACTGGGAACTATATCTAGTCACTTGTGATGGAGATTGATAATGTGAGAAAAAAGAATGTATATATGTATGTATGTCTGGGTCACTTTGCTGTACAGTAGAAAATTGTAAACCAGCTATAATAGAAAAAAAAATCATTTTAAAAAACCTCCTGAAAGAAATCAAAGGGGAAAAAAAAACACCTTACCTATAGAGGAGAAATGTTAAGATTTATATTCATTTTCTCAAAAGCCATGCAAGCAAAAAGACAGTATATTTAAAGAGTTGAGAGAAAATAAATACCAATCCAGAATTCTGTATATGTGTGTGTATGTGTGTGTGTATATAGGCATACCTTGGACATATTGCACATTTAATTCCAGACCCCCACAATAAAGCAAATATTGCATAAAGGTAGTTACACAGTTTTTGTTTGTTTTCTAGTGCATATAAAAGTTATGTTTACACCATATCGTAGTCCATTAAGTGTGTAATAGCATTATGTCTAAAAAACAATGTACAAAATTTAATTAAAAAATGATTCATGGCAGAGCCTCCTTGCCTGCCTGCTTGCATCTCTCACAAGCATCCTATCCTAATAAATCTATTTCTTGCCTATCAAAAAAATATTCCTTACTGAAAAATACTAACACTCAGGAGTTCCCATCATGGCTCAGAGGAAACGAATCCGACTAGGAAGCATGAGATTGCAGATTTGATCCCTGGCTTCACTCAGTGGGTTAAGGATCCAACGTTGCTGTGAGTTGTGGTGTAGGTCGCAGACGTGGCTCGGATCCTGCGTTGCTGTGCTGTGGTGCAGGCCGGCAGCTGTAGCTCCGATTTGACCCCTAGCCTGGGAACTTCCATATGCCTTGGGTGCAGTCCTAAAAAGCAAAAAAAAAAAAACTCAAAAAAACTAACCATCATCTGAACCTCCAGCAATTCATAGTAGTAACACCAAAAATCACTGACCACAGATCATCATAACAATATAATAATATGGAAAAAGTTTGAAATATTGGAGAATTACTGAAGTGTGACACAGAAACACAAAATGAACAAATGCTGTTGTAAAAATGGTACCAGTAGGAGTTCCCATCGTGGCTCAGTGGTTAATGAATCCAACTAGGAACCATGAGGTTGCAGGTTCAATCCCTGGTCTTGCTCAGTGGGTTAAGGCTCTGGCGTTGCCATGAGCTGTGGTGTAGGTCACAGATGCGGCTCAAATCCTGCGTTGCTGTGGCTCTGGCGTAGGCTGGGAGGCTACAGCTCCGATTAGACCCCTAGCCTGGGAATCTCCATATGCCACGGGAGTGGCCCTAGAAAAGGCAAAAAGACAAAAAAATAATTGGTACAATAGATTTTCTTGATGAAGGGTTGCCACAAACCTTCAGTTTGTAAAATATACAATATCTACGAAGTGCAACAAAAGGAAGTACAATAAAATGAGGCATGCATATATATATATATATGTACATATATATATATATATATAAAAGTTAAAAAATGACAGCAATGATACAAAAGACACGAGAGAGGTATTAGGATTATTTTGTTATAAGATAATTGTACCACCTGTGAAGCAGTATAGTCTTATTTTGAAGTGGACTTGGATTAATTGTAAATGTATATCACAAATTGTAAGATAACCACTTTAAAAAGTTTTTTATAAAAGTATAACTGATATTCTAAGAAAGGAGAGAAAATGAAATTATACAAAATGTCCAATTTAAACCACAAAAGGCCAAAAAAGAGAAGACAAATATAGGGACAAAGAACACGGACAACAAATAAAAAACTAACAAATATGGTGGATATTAATCTAAATATATCAATAATCATTTTGAATATCAAGAGTCTAACTGCAATAATTAAAAGACAGAAATTGTCAGAGTGCATCAAAAAATATAATCCAAATATGTAGTCTACAAGAAACCCACTTTAAATATAAAGACACATATAGATTAAAAGTAAATGGATAGAGAAAGCTATCCCATGCTAATACTAAGCAAAAGAAAGAAGGAGTAGCTATATTAATTTCAGACAGAAGATTTCAGACCAAGGGAAGTTATCAGGAATAAAGAGGGGCACTACATAATGATAAAGGGGTCAATTCTACAAAAAGACATAAAAATCCTTAATGTATATGTGTTTAACAACAGAGCATCAAACCATGTGAGGCAAAACCAGATAGAACTGCAAGGAAAAATAGATGAACCCACTATAATAGTTGGAGATATCACCACCCCTGTATTAGAAATAGATCCAACAGGCAGAAAATCAGTAAGGACAAAGTTGAACACAATAACACCATCAATTAGCTATAGTGGACATCTATAGACTACTTCATCAAGCAACAGCAGAACACATTATTCTCAAGCTCACAGGGAACATTCACCAAGATAGACCACATTCTGGGCCAAAACCCATACCTTAACAAATTTAAAAGAATAGAAATCATACAAAGTATGTTTTCAGACTACAATGGAATTAAGCTAGAAATTAATAACAAGATAGATGGAAAATTCCAAAATACTTAATGATTAAACAACCCATTTCCAAATAACACATGGATCAAAGAAGAAGCCTTAAGAGAAACTTGAAAATATTTTGAACTAAATTAAAATGAAAACACAACTTATCAAAGTTTGTAGGATGCAGTGAAAACAGTGCTTAGAAGGAAGATTATAACATTGAAAGCATATGTTAGAAAAGAAGAAGGAGGAGTTCCCATCGTGGCTCAGTGGTTAATAAATCCAACTAGGAACCATGAAGTTGCGGGTTCGATCCCTGGCCTTGATCAGTGGGTTAAGGATCTGGCGTTGCCGTGAGCTGTGGTGTAGGTCACAGATGTGGCTCAGATCTGGCATTGCTGTGGCTCTGGCATAGGCCGGTGGCTACAGCTCCAATTGGACCCCTAGCCTGGGAACCTCTATATGCCTCGGGAGCCATCCTAGAGATGGCAAAATACAAAAAAAAAAAAAAAAAAAAGAAGAAGAAGAAAGATATAAAGTCAGTAATCCAAGCTTCCACTTTAGGATACTAGAAAAAGAAAAGCAATTTAAATCTAAAGTTAGCAGAAGGGGAAAAAATAATTAGAGCAGAAATCAATGAAATTGAAAATAGGAAATCAATAGAGAAAATCACTGAAAACAAAAGCTGTTTCTTTGAAAAAATCAATGAAAGTGATGTCTATAGCTGGGATAATTAAGAAAAAAAGAGAAAGGACACAAATTACTAATATCTAAAATGAAAGAAGTGATGTCACTGCAGATCCTGTAGTCATTAAAAAGATAATAAAGGCATACTATCAACAACTTTATGCTGACAAATTTGATAACTCAGATGAAATGGACCAATTCCTTGAAAGATACAATCTACTGAAATTCATTAGGAAGAAATAGATTATCTGAATAGGCCTATATCCATTAATGAAATTGAACCAATAATTAATAACCTTTCAGAACAGAAAGCACTAGGCCCACATGAATTCTACCAAACATTTAAGAAAGAAATTACACCAATTCCCTACAATCTAGAAGGTAGAAGCTGAGGAAATTCTTCCTAATTCATTATGTGTGGCCACCATTACCCTAATACAAAACTAGACAAAAACATTAAAAGAAAACTGCAGTTCTCCTGTGACACAGCAGGTTAAGGATCTGGCATTGTCACTGCAGTGGTGCAGGTTTGATCCCTGGCCCAGGAACTTTTGCATGCCACTGATGTGGCCAAGTAAATAAAGAAAATTAAAAAAAGAAAGAAAACTATAGACCAGTGTCTCTCATGAGCATAGATGCAAAATTTCTCAACAAAATATTAGAAAATCAAACTCAACAATGCATAAAAAGAATTATACACCATGACCAAGAGGGATTTATCCTGGGTATGCAAAGCTGGTTCAACATCCAAAAATCAGTTATTTAACCCATTATGTTAACAAGCTAAAGAAGAAAAATCACATGATCGTATCAAGATGCATAAAAAGCATTTGACAAAATCCACAAAACTCCCTGTAAACTAAAAAATAGAGGGGAATTTTCTTCAACTTTTGTAAAAAGAATATCTACAAAAAAACCCATAAATGATGAGAAGAGCTTCCTTGCTAAAAACAGAAACAAGGTAAGATGTCCCTTTCACCACTGTTTTTTTAACATCATACTGGAAGTCCTAGCACATGTAATAAGACAAGAAAAGGAAATAATAGATATACAGACTGGGAAGGAAGAAATAAAATTGTCTTTGTTCCAGATGACATGATCATCTATGTAGAAAATCTGAATATACAGTCCAAAAAAGAAGAACTACTCCTGAAATTAATAAGTAATTATAGGAGTTCCTATCGTGGCCCAGTGGTAACAAATCTGACTAGTATCCATGAGGATATGGGTTCCATCCTTGGCCTTGCTCAGTGGGTTAAGGATCTGGCATTACTGAAAGCTGTGGTGTAGGCCAGCAGCTACAGCTCCCATTTGATCCAAGCCCTAGCCTGGGAATTTCCATATGCTGCAGGTGTGGCCCTAAAATCAAAACAAACAAACAAACAAAAGCAATTTATAGCAAGGTTAAAGTATACAAGGTTAGTATACAAAAGTGGTCAACTGCTTTCCTATGCAGCAGCTATGAATAAGTGGCATATGAAATTTAAAATGCAGTACCATTTACATTACCGCACCAAAAAAAATAGAGAACTTAGGTATAAATCTAACAAAATATGATATAAGATCTATATGAGGAAAACTACAAGACTCTGATGAAAGAACTAAATAAATGGAAATATATTCCATGTTCATATATAGGAAGACTCAATATTGTCAAGATGTCAGTTCTTCCCAACTTGATCTACAGATTCAAAGTAATCCCAATTAAAACCCTAGCAGGTTATTTTGAGGATATCAACAAATCTCTTCTAAGGTTTACATGAAGAGGCAAAAGATCCAGAATAGTCAACACAGTATTGAAAGAGAAAAACAAAGTTGAAGAATTGACATTACCCAACTTCAAGACTTACTATAAAATAATCAAGACAGTGTGGTATTGACAAATAGATCAAGAGAACAGAATAGAGAGCCCAGGAATAGATCCACATATTTATATAGTTGGCTGATCTTTGCAAAAGGGGTAAAAGCAATACAATGAAGCAGATAGTGTTTTCAAGAAATAGTGCTAAGACAACTGGACATCCACATGCAAAAAAAAAAAAAAATTTAGACATAGACCTTACATCTTTCAAGAAACTAGCTCAAAATGGATCACAGATCTAAATGTAGAATGTAAAGCTATAAAACACCTAGAATATAACATAGGAGAAAATCTAGATGATCTTGAATTTGAATGACTTTTGCCTTTTTTTTTTTTTTTTTTTTTTTTTTCAGAGCCATACCTGCGGCATGTGGAGGTTCCCAGGCTAGATGTCTAATCAGAGCTACAGCTGCCGGCCTACACCACAGCAACAGCAACGCTGGATCCAAGCTGCATCTACGACCTACACCACAGCTCATGGCAATGCCAGATCCTTAACCCGCTGAGCGAGGCCAGGGATCGAACCTGCAACCTCATAGTTCCTAGTTGGATTCGTTTCTACTGTGCCACAACAGGAACTCCTGAATGACTTTTTAGATATAATACCAAAGGCACAATCCATAAAAGGAAGGATTAATGGTCTGGACCTCATTAAAATAATTTTTTCTGCTCTGCAAAAGATGCTGTAAAGAGAATGAAAAGTTAATTCACAGACTGAGAGAATATTTTCAAGACGTATCTGATAAGCAATTATTATCTAAAATAACAAAGAAGTCTTAAAACAATAAGAAAATAAAAAACCTAATTTAAAAAATTGGTCAAAGGAATATCATTTTGCATTCCCACCAGCAATGATTGAGAGTTCTTGTTTTCCATATGCTTGTCAGCAATTGGTGATGTCTGTGTTCTGGATTTTGGCCATTCTAGTAGATGTGTAGTAGTATCTCATTGTTATTTTATTTTATTTTTTTTAATTTTTGGCCATGCATGTGGCCTGTGGAAGTTCCCAGCCTAGAGACTGAACCTATGCCATAGCAGCTATCCAAGCCACTGCAGTGACAATGTTGGATCCTTAACTGGCTGAGCCACCAGGGAACTGCTCTTGTTGTTATTTTAATTTGCATTTCCCTGATGACGTATGATGTGTAGCATCTTTTCATATGCTTCTTTGCTTATCTGTATATCTTCTTTGGTGAGGTGACTGTTAAGTCATTGACCTCTTTTTTTGTTGTTGTTGTTCTTTTTGCCTTTTTTAGGACTGCACCCATGGCATATGGAGGTTCCCAGGCTAGGGGTCTAGTGGAAGTTTGGTGGTTTCTTAAAAACTAAACATACTCTTAAAATATAATTCAGTAGTCATGTTCCTTGGTATTTACCCAAAGAAGCTGAAAATTTAGGTCCACATAAAAACCTGCACGCAGATGTTTATAGCAGCTGTATTCATAATTTCCAAAACTGGAAACAACCAAGATGTCCTTTAGTAGGTGAATCTATAAACTGGTACATCTAGACAATGGAATATCATTTAGTGCTAAAAAGAAATGAGCTGGAATTCCCACTGTGGCTCAGCAGGGTAAGAATCAGATATAGTGTCCCTGAGGATGAAGATTTGATCCCTGACCTGCTCAGTGGGTTAAGGATCTGGTGTTGCCTCCAGCTGTGGTATAGGTCTCAGATGAGGCTCGGATCTGGCATTGCTGTGGCTGTGAGGTAGGCTTCAGCTGCAGTTTCAATTTGACCCCTAGCCTGGGAACTTCTGTATGCCGCAAGTGTGGCCCTAAAAAAAGGAAAAAAATAAAAAGAAGGGAGCTGTAAAGCCATAAGAAGACATGGGAGAAACTTAAGTGCATATTACTAAGTGAAAGAAACCAATTTAAAAAGGCTACATACTGTGTGATTTCAACCATATGACACTCTGGAAAAGGCAAAACTATGGAGACAGTAATAAAATCAGTGGTTGCCTGGGGTCAGGGGTCAGGGTGAGGGATGAATAGGCAGAGCACAGAGGAATTTTAGGGCAATGAAAATACTCTCTTTGATACTTTAATGATGGATACTTTTTACTATACATTTGTTCAAACCCATGGAATGTATGACACCAAGAGTGAACCCTAATGGAAACTATGGACTTTGGATGATAATCATGTATATCATAGGTTGATTGATTTTAAAAATATGGAGTTCCCGTTGTGGCGCAGTGGTTAACGAGCCTGACTAGTATCCATGAAGATGTGAGTTAAATCACTGCCCTTGCTCAGTGGGTTAACGATCCGGCGTTGCTGTGAGCTGTGGTGTAGGTTGCAGACGCGGCTCGGATCCTGCGTTGCTGTGGCTGTGGCTCTGGCATAGGCCGGGGGCTACAGCTCCGATTCGACCCCTAGCCTGGGAACCTCTATATGCCTTGGGAGCGGCCCAAGAAATGGCAAAAAGACAAAAAAAAAATATACCACTGTGGTGCAGAGTGTGGAAAATGGGGGAAGCTATGTATGTGAGGGGTCAGAATGTATCTGAGAAATCTCTTATGTCTTCCACTCAATTTCGCTGCGAACCTAAAACTACTCTAAAAAAAAGTCTATTAAAAATATTCAGAAAACATTTTTTTCAAACAGTGCACAAAACTGACAGCACTGAATAATTAGTGTTCCTGCATTATAATGTCAAAATTTTTAGATGTGAAAACCTAATTTTTAAACAAAAATTTTAAATAAATTTTTTGGCCATGCCTGTGGCATGTACAAGTTCCCGGGGCCCAGGGATCAAACCTGAGCCACAGAAGTGACAACTCAGAATCCTTAGCCACTAGGCCACCATGGAACTCCTTAAATAATTTTTCACTAAAAATTTGAATTTACTCATATTCTAAAATTTTTCTCTATAATAGTATTATTTAGTTTTGGCCTTAGCTTCAGGATTTTATCATGTGGCCATTTAGCGTTTTGCCTAAATGTATATTCAGTGCCCATTCACTCATCAAATAAACAAGAACATAAGAATTGCTAGGAGGGGAGTTCCATGGTGGCTCAGTGAGTTAAGGATCTGGCATTGTCAATGTTGTGGCTCAGATCACTACTATGGCATGCGTTCAGTCCCTGGCTTGGGGACATCAGCAGGCCATGGGCATGATTAAAAAAAAAAAAAAAAAAAAGGATCACTAGGAGTATTTCACTTAACCTGCTGTAAATTTTCTGACTCATCCAATGGGAATGTGTTCTAGCTCTTTCTCAGTTTAGGTGTACCTTCATAACTTAATGCCACTTTGAAATAAGATAGATGCTTATCCATTCCCACATACAGAGGTTTTATTGCCACAAACTAAGAGTGACAGTAATAAATAGGGGCTTCAAACCAACCTTTAGAAAACCAAAATCATCCTTTTGGGTAGACATTTTCCAACATTTATCAAGTTCAGCACTAACAACCTTATTCAGTAAGTCAATTCATTTCTTTACATAAGCATACATTTTACAATTAGTTTCTCTTGGGTAGCTGGTTCATCAGGAAGTTACACTGTTCAAAGCTAAATCTTTCCTGATGTTCTTTTTCATGACAGATTTGGTTACTACTTTAAATTTTTTCCAGCCTAAAATTACTATAGAGTTGCTCTCTAGCTTAGAATTTGGGGATTTGATTCATCTGTGTGCTGAAGCAAATCCCAACTTACTTCTCGAGAGTTATATTGGCCCTAACAGTGAATATTCCCTTGGGCAGCCTTCACATGCAAGGACAGTGGCTTTCTCCTCCAGGATGGGTTCTTGTTTGGCTCATCTTTCACTCAGGGTGACTTTTAAAACACATGGCTCTGTACGTTGGCAAACACAGAATAGTTGTGCTCTAGGGACATGTCAGACAGCATACCCTTAAACTCACAGGTGCTCAACTTATCAAAAGCTCAGCTGAGAGAAATCAAATTTTATGGAGGACTGCCTGAAGGCTATGACGTCCACCCATTTCTCTGGTCTAAAATTCACCCCTGGATAGAAGTGTATCCTTGAATAAAAGAAAACTGTATCCCTGGACTGCATTGTTTTGGTCCCCACATAAGTGCTTTTTTAAAAATTGAGGTATAATTCACATAACACAAAACTTGCCTATTTAAAATATACAATTTTTTTTTTTTGGTTTATTCAGAGTTGCATAACCATCAGCATGGTTATTCTTTGGAACATTTTCTTCACTCCTACCCCCAAAATTCCATACCCATTAGCAGCCACACCCCTTTCCCCCCACTGACCACCAGTGTCGTCTATAGCAAACCACTAATCTTTTTTCTAAACAGTTCATAATGAAATCATCCAATACATGGTCTTTTGTGACCAGAGTCTTTTACTAAGCACAGTACTTTCAAAGTTCACCCATATTATATCTTGTATCATTACATCAATCCTTTTTTATGGATGAATAATATTCCATTTGTGGATATACCATGTTTTGTTCTTTCATTCACCAGTTGATGGAATTTGGATTACTTTCACTTTCTGGGTATTGTGAATAATGCTGCTGTGGAACTACTTTTAATGAATTACACTAATAGAATTAATGGCATTACACTAATAACTTACACCAATGGATGAGACATATACTAGAAATTTGAGATTTTTGACAGTAAGTAAAATCCATTGCCCAGGATCCTATTTATAAGAATTCTTAAGACATAGGCTTAATCTGAAAAGCTGGTTTTGTTTGGATCTTTGAGACACTGTGAATCCTGTAACCATGTTTTCACTCTTGGTGTTCACCTTTAGAAAGCTCAGAAACAAATTTATCATCCCCTCCTAGCAGGTATACAGGACCTTGATTTTTACCTTTTGTCCTGATTACTTGCTTATTTTTATATTGTTGTATTATCTTTTTTTTGAACAACATAGAGTATAAACATTAGTAGCCATTTAGCCGCCTCTGCAAGTCATGGCTGAACAGAAGCAGGGCCTTGAATATGGAGAGGAAGCAAACTAGAAGTCAGTTGAGCAAGAGGACCATAAGCACATCCTCAAATGTCAATAACTGCCTTCAAGGCAGAGGTGTAAAATTGTAAGTTACCAAGACATAAATTAAAAAATCATCTTACCTTTATCTACATTTTCTAAAATGGCATCCTAGAAATAGTAGAGGTTCTTCAATTAAATTTCTACCACACAATATAGATTTAAATTACCTATAAAACTCGCTTGTTATTTTTAACCATTTCACACATAGGGGTTCCGTGTACAATTTCATTTTACAAGATAGTTCTAAAATGTTTGAAAATCCCTGAGAATGAGGAAAACAGGAGACAGGCAGTTGGAAAATGGGTTTGCTCTTAATTTGCTGTTTTATTCCCTGGGTATGCTTTCTTCTGTGTAGAAGGAGGTGAATTGGATTAGAGATTTCTGAGGTTCCTTCCAGCTCTGCCACTCAATGATGTCACACTAACAATTATTTAATAAGGCAAAACCTTATTGAAATATATTGTATTGATTTAAGTTTGAAGAGTTCTGCCATAGAGGAAGTGAATAGTCTGTCAGTGGTGTTCTTGTTTTGCTGATTAAGTTCTTAAGACTGTAACTATTTTTTTAAACAATGGTAAATTAAGTGGTCTTCCAAAACCAAATACTGTCTGGGTATGATCACTGAACCTACTAAGTCTCTTTACACTGTTAGCCTTCCTTGTTTCCACGGGCAACATAGTCCTACCATAAAGCTAGGTGTAGGTGGAGTTCCGTTGTGGTGCAGCAGAAACTAATCTGACTAGTAACCATAAGGTTGTGGGTTCGATCCCTGGCCTCGCTCAGTGGGTTAAGGATCCAGCATTTCTGGGAGCTGTGGTACAGTTCACAGACCCAGCTTGGGTCCTGCATTGCTGTGGCTATGGCGTGGGCCGGCAGCTATAGATCTGATTTGACCCCTAGCCTGGGAATCTCCATATGCTGCAAGTCGCCCTAAAAAATAAATTAATTTTTAAAAAAGCAAAAAAAAGATAGGGATAAGTGATTCTTTCTTCCCTCCCCCTCTTCTACTCCCCTCCCTTCCCCCTCCCCCTTTCTTCCACTGGCCTCATTCCTGTTCAACATTTTGCTATGGATATTTTCAAACACAGCAATTGAAAGATTTCTACAGTAAACACCCATATACCCACCACCTGGAGTCTACAACTAGTATTATTTTTTCGGCCATGCCTGCACATGCAGAAGCTTCCAGGCCAGGGATTGAGCCCACACCACAGCAGCAATCCAAGCTGCTATAGTGACAATGCTGGATCCCTAACCCAACTAGGCCACCAGGAACTCCTACAACTAACATTTTAATTACACATATCCATGTCATCCATGAATTAATCGTATTTTTGATGTATTTTGAAATAAGTTAAAGACAGTAGTTCATTTCACATCTATACACTTCAGTACAAATATTAACTAGAGTTAATGTTTATTTATGGGTTTTGTTATTAGGTAAAATATAAATAACAAAATGCACAAATCTTTCTGTTCACTTTTTTTAAAAATTATAGTTGATTAACAATGTTGTGCCAATTTCTCCTATACAGCAAAGTGACCCAGTCATACATATATACAATTTCTCTTTTTCATATTATCTTCCAGCATGATCCATCTCTTCTATCCTGAGAGAATGGATATAGTTCTCTGCTGTACAGTAGGACCTCATTGCTTATCCATTCTAAATGTAATAGTTTGGAAATGCACAAATCCTAAGTCTAAGGGTTTGAGTTGCACAGGACAAAGCTTATCCATCACACATACAGTTTGCTAAGTGTCACCTTCTAGTCAATCCTTGTCTCTAGATACCAGAGACAACCACTGCTATGATTTTATCCACCATTCCTTTTTATTGCTGAGTCATATTTATCACATAAATATACCTTGGTTTATGTAACTATTTTCCTGTTGTTGGAACTTGGGCTATTTCCAGTTTGAGGCTATTAGAACTAAAGCTGCTATGAACATTCTTGTACATCTTTTTATAGACATATGCTTCCACGTCTCTTGGGTGAACACCCATGAGAACTGCTGGATCATAGGGTATGTATGTGTATGTTTAGTTTCCTAAGAAGCTATCAGACCTTTTTCCAAAACAAAATAGCAAAGTTCTATTTTCTCCATATCCTTGCCAATATTTTAGATCATCATGCTTTGATTTTCACCATTCTGCTGAGTGTGTAATGGTATCTCATTCTTATTCTAGTTTGCATTTCCCTCATGACTAATACAATAGAACTTGTTTTCATAGGTTTATTTCTCATTTATCTTTCCTTCATTGTAAAGTGTATATTCAAATTTTTGCCCATTTTATTGGGTATTTATTTCATTGAGTTGTCAGTTTTTTCTTCTATATCCTGGATACTAGTCCTTTTTCAGATATATGTTTATATTTTCTCTCACTCTATGACTTGCCTGTATATTATATTAATGATGCCATTTCATTAGCACAAGTTTTAAATTTTTATGAGGTCTATTTAATCAATTTTTTCTTTGATATATATTGTTATCTATGTCCTGGGAAACCTTTGCCTACCACCAAATAACAAAGATATTCCCCTATGTTTTCTTTTAGAGCTTTAGATCTATAATCCATCTCAGATTGATTTTGTGCATAGTGTGAGATAAGGGTTGAGGTTAATTTTATTTCATATGGTTAACCAGGTGTTCCAACACCATTTTATCCAGTAAGGTAGCAGAATATAAAATTGAGATATAGAAATCAATAGCCTTCATATACGCAGACAATAATCAGAGAAGATAATGGTAGAGAATCCCTTTCGAGTCATAATAATGAGGATAAAATACTTGGAAATAACAAGAAACATGCAAAATGTACATGGAGAAAACTTTAAAACACTCCTGAAAGACACAAAGTAGACTTGAACAAATGGAAAGATGCCCCTGTTCCTGAATAGAATAGCTTAGCACCATAAAGATATCAGTTCTCTGTTAATTTTAAATTATAACATATTTTTTTTTGTCTTTTAAGGGCCGCACCTGAGGCATGTGGAGGTTCCCAGGCTAGGGGTCTAATCAGAGTTACAGCTGCTGGCCTACACCAGAGCCACGGCAACGCCAGATCCAAGCCACGTCTGTGAACTACACCATAGCTCACGGCAACGCCAGATCCTTAACCCACTGAGCAAGGCCAGGGAGCGAACCCACAACTTCATGGTTCCTAGTTGGATTTGTTTCCACTTTGCCACAACGGGAACTCCCGGTAAATTTTAAATTTTAACCCAATCTTTTTTATGATTTTTTTTTACATTATAGTTGGTTTACAGTGTTCTGTCAATTTCTACTGTACAGCAAAGTGACCCAGACATACATACATACATATTCTTTTTCTTACATTATCCCCCATCATGTTCCATCACAAGTGACTAGATATAGTTCCCAGTGCTACACAGCAGAATCTCATTGTTTATCCACTCCAAATGCAATAGTTTGCATCTATTAACCCCAAATACCCAGTCCATCTCATTCCCTCCCCCTCCCCTTTGGCAACCCCAAGTCTGTTCTCCATGTCTATGATTTTCTTTTCTGTGGAAAGGTTCATTTGTGCCATATACTGGATACCAGATATAAGTGATATCATATAGTGTTTGTCCTTCTCTTTCTGAGTTACTTCACTTAGTATGAGAGTCTCTAGTTCCATCCATGTTGCTGCAAATAGTATTATTTTGTTCTTTTTTATGGCTGAGTAGTATTCCATTGTGTATATATACACATCTTCTTAATCCATTCATCCATCGATGGACATTTAGGTTGTTTCCATGTCTTGACTATTGTGGATAGTGCTGCAATGAACATGGGGGCGCATGTGTCTTTTTCAAGGAAACTTGTGTCCGGATATATGCCCAGGAGTGGGATTGCTGCGTCATATGGTAGTTCTATGTATAGTTTTCTGAGGTACCTCCATACTGTTTTCCATACTGGTTGTACCAACTTACATTCCCACTAACAGTGCAGGACAGTTCCCTTTTCTCCACACCCTCTCCAGCATTTGTTATTTGTGGACTTGTTAATGATGGCCATTCTGACAGGTGTGCGATGGTACCTCATAGTAGTTTTGATTTGTATCTCTCTAATACGCAGTGATGTTGAGCATTGTTTCATGTGCTTGTTGACCATCTGTATATCTCCTTTGGAGAAATTTCTGTTTTCAGGTCTTTCGCCCATTTTTCGATTGGGTTGTTGGCTTTTTTGCTGTTGAGTTGTATAAGTTGTTTGTGTATTCTAGAGATTAAGCCCTTGTCAGTTGCATCATGAGAAACTATTTTCTCCCATTCTGTAAGTTGTCTTTTTGTTTTTCTTATGGGTTCCTTTGCTGTGCAAAAGCTTGTCAGTTTGATTAGGTCCCATTGGTTTATTTTTGCTTTTATTTCTGTTGCTTTGGGAGACTGACCTGAGAAAACATTCGTAAGGTTGATGTCAGAGAATGTTTTGCCTATATTCTCCTTCAGGATTTGGATGGTGTCTTGTCTTATATTTAAGTCTTTAACTCATTTTGAGTTTATTTTCGTGCATGGTGTGAGGGTGTGTTCCAATTTCATTAATTGACATGTGGCCGTTCAGTTTTCACAGTACCACTTACTGAAAAGACTGTCTTTTCCCAATTTTATGCTCTTGCCTCCTTTGTCAAAGATTAATGGACCATAGATGTCAGGGTTTATTTCTGGGTTCTCTATTCTGTTCCATTGGTCTGTCTGTCTGTTTTGGTACCAGTACCACACTGTCTTGATGACTGTGGCTTCGTAATAGTACCTTAAGTCTGGGAGAGTTATGCCTCCTGCTTGGTTTTTGTGCCTCAGAATTGCTTTGGCAATTCTGGGTCTTCTGTGGTTCCATATAAATTTTTGGATTTTTTGTTCTAGTTCTGTGAAAAATGTCATGGGTAATAGATATTGAAGCCATCAATCCATTAGCTATTATGCCCCTGACCGTGAACCCTGAGGGGGGTTCAAGATGGAGAAAAGCAGGATTCTTGCCCTGTATAATGAAGGTGCATATCGAAGGAATAATTTCAGTGACCCCCAGATACTTGTATCTTCCTGTATATAGAAAAACACTAAATTCATTAAATTGGGGTGTCTGTTTTTCTTAATTAACAGTAATATTTTGATGTTCTGACTACTTGGCTTTTATTGCAAAACTCCTAAATATCCTGGTTCCTCCCTTACCTCTTCCACAGAAGTCCCTCAGAGGGGCTATCTTCTGGCCTTAAGTCCCCAGAAAGTCTGCTGAATAAAACATAATTATCAACTTTCAGGTTGTGTTTTTTTTTTTCAGTCAACAGATCTCAGACTTTAGGTGAGCCTGTCCCTCTGGACTGTGAATTTCACCTGTGCTTCTCAATTTTTTTCTCCCTTTTAGGTGGGACAGGATGGCTTGAGTGGGCTGGAGTTATTTCCCTTTTCCCAGGTGGAAGAGCTGGCTGTATTTGAGTATTTTCCTTCCCAGGTCAGTCAGGCTCTGATAGAACCTCAGCAAGTTAGGCTTTGGTTAAATAGTTTCTCCTGAGGGCAGAACTTGTTAAGGAGAACAGAATACTCTGGCTTATTTCCTTTTCCCCTCCCCTTGCTGGAACAAGGAGGAGGTTGTTCACTGTGAGAAGTTGGTAGAGATCCAGGAGGTAAAAATCACAAAAGTCCCAGGGACTCCAAATGGCTGGGCCCCCTTGCAGTTTTAAACTCAGACTTGTTCAAACTGAGCCACCAGCAATTCATCAACTATAGTTTCGGTTTCCCTACCCAGCACTGGTTCCCATGGAGGTTTCTACTCAGGTAAGTTGTGATTCTCCTGCATTCATCTTTTGGTCTCTCCCATGTGGTGAGCAGTGGTTTGCCCTGTGACATCATTTCTGTCATTTATCTAGGAAGAGTTGTTGATTTTTCAGTTTGTTCAGCCCTTTATTTGTTAGGATGGAGAGGCAACTTCCAAGTTCCTTACATGTTAGACTGGAAATTGGACCTGTACTGTTAGTAATCTCTGAGATCCTTTAGGCCAGAAACTATTGCTTGAAGTTTGTCATAAACTCAGTAAGGTATGTAATGCCTGGCACATAATAGGGGCTCAGCTAATAGTTGTTAAGTGAGAGAATAAGTGAATGAAAGAATGTGTTGGCAAAAGAATGTGTTGGCAAAACAATTCACAGATGTTTTCAGCGAGACCTTCAACAGCTTTATAGCCTCCTCCTGAACTTCCCAATCCTTAGCCCAAATGTATAGAATATGATTCTATATACGGAATATAGAATATGATTCTATATACGGAAAAAGAACTCTTTTCCCTCCTAGTGGAAACTTAGAAGCTTCTTTCATGTTGGACAGGAAACTGGAAGTTTTGCTTTCTTAATATTTTCAGATGTCATTTTAAGATTGCTGCCTTCATTTATATTTTTCTTTTAGATACTTTGCCCTTGGTGTTTTTTTCCATTTGATTAATTATTATTTTTTATTGGTTTATAACATATGTTTCATGTGTATAACATTACATTTCAACTTCTGTACACACTGCAGTGTGCTCACTACCAAGAGTTTAGTTTCTATCCCTCACCAGATAGTCAACCCCTTTTACCCATGTCACCCTTCCCCTCACCCATTCCTCTCTTCTCTGTATCTATGCCTTTGTTTTTGTTTAGTTTGGTTTGTTGACTTACTTTGTTTTGTTTTTCTTCCATATGAGTGAAATTGCACAGTACTTGTCTTTTTCTGACTTACTTCGCTTAGCATGATAACCTCAAGGTCCAACCATGTTGTTGCAAATGGCAAGCTATCATCTTTTTTAATATAACATCTTTATCCATTCATCTGTCGACAGGCATTTAGGTTGTTTCCATATCTTGGCTATTGTAAATAATGCTGCAGTGAACATAAGGGTTAATATATCTTTTCAAATTAGTGTTTTTGTATTCTTTGGGTAAACTCCCAGAAGTGGAATAGCTGTACCATATGATAGTTCTATACTTAATTTTTTGAGGAATCACTCTATACTGTTTTCCATAGTGGCTGCAGCATGGTATTGACAGAAAAACAGACACATAGATCAATGAAACAGAATTGAGAGCTCAGAAATAAACCCACATATATATGGACAATTAATTTATGACCGAGGAGCAAAGAACATATGATAGAGAAATAATAGCCTATTCAATAAATGATGTTGGGGAGTTCATGGTGTGGCTCAGTGGATTACGAACCTGACTAGTATCCATGAGGATGCTGGTTCGATCTCTGGCCTTACTCAGTGGGTTAAAGGATCCAGTGTTGCCACAAGCTGTGGTGTAGGTTGCAGATGTGGCTCAGATCTGTCATTGCTGTGGCTGTGGTATAGGCTGGCAGCTGTGACTCCTATTCAACCCCTAGCCTGGGAACTCCCATATGCCATGTGTGCGGCCCTAAAAAGACCAAAAAAAAAAAAAAATTAGCACATCTAATAGTATGACTAATCATTTTGTGCACAGTAGAATGTAATTCAGAAAAAATATTTTCCAGTAACCTAGTTTCTAGGAGGAACTTTGTATCTGGAATTTAAGCTTGGGCAAATCTCAAAACCCCTCCATTTCAACTGTTGAAAATGGTTGGCAGTAAGTATCATTTCAACAAATTTTGTTTCGATTTTTTGAACTCCATAGACCTAAAACTATGAGGAAGCAACGTAAAGTTTACTTTGAAAATTGATTTAGAATGAGTCTTCTGCTATCTCACTTGTCTCTAATACATTCTTCTCTTTATAGTCATTACATTCTTAAATACATTTGTATGGAACATGATATATTATGGATGGTGTGTACGGTTTTGAAGTTTTTCTTCCTTATAAAATTTTGAGATGGAAAAGTTGACATTTAGCTTTTATTACAGCCTCATAAGCTATGAATGATTTTCAAATAAGACTTTTTCTTAAAACACTCATTATAGTTAAATAATTAAAAATTTAAAAAATCAAATAGAGTTCTTAAAGACTATATTACTGTTATGAATGCTAAAACAAAAGCAACCTACAAAGATTAGAATATGTTATCTTATTTGTGTTTTTGTCTTATATTTAATTCAAAAGTTATTGTCTTGGAGTTCCTGTTGTGGCTCAGTGGAAATGAACCTGAATACTATCCATGAGGATGCAGGTTTGATCCCTGGCCCCACTCAGTAGGTTAAGGATCCAGCATTGCCTTGAGCTGTGGTGTAGGTTGCAGCAGCTCAGATCTGGCGTTGTTGGCGCTATGGCATAGGCCAGCAGCTGCAGCTCTGAAGTTCCCTAGCCTGGGAACTTCCAAATGCCCCAACTGTGGCCCTAAAATAAATGAATGAATGAATGAATGAATGAATAAATAAATAAAATAAAAGTTATTGGCTCAAAGAATATGATGCTCTTGGAGTTCCCGTCGTGGCTCAGTAGTTAACGAATCCGACTAGGAACCATGAGGTTGTGGGTTTGATCAGTGGGTTAAGGGTCTGGTGTTGCCATGAACTGTGGTGTGGGTCGCAGACGCGGCTCGGATCCCGCGTTGCTGTGGCTCTGGCGTAGGCCGGTGGCTACAGCTCCGATTCAACCCCTAGCCTGGGAACCTCCATATGCCGTGGGAGCGGCCCAAGAAATGGCAAAAAAACAAAAAACAAACAAACAGAAAAGAACATGATGCTCTTAAATTTATTTGATCGCTTTATGTTTTCTTAATAATGGTATTGACTTCATATATTTCCCTATTTAAATTTCTAATAATTATCTTTGTACATAAAATTAAAAGCTTTCATAATCATCAGTAAATATCATAGCATTTTACTCCTGCTATGATAAATATGCATTTATACTTCAAATGAATGAGAAATTTCAACATATAAAGCACCTAGGGAGATTTTTTTCACTCCAATTGACATCTACAATGCTTGCCTATGTTTGAAAATAAATGTTTTGATATTAAAAATAAATGCAGGTGATATTCTATGTTCATATTTCTGACATTTGGAGACTAATTATAAATGATAGTAACATACATGATTCCACTCTGCACATGTTCTGGGATGGCAAAAGTGATATTGAGGTAGACATTTGGCCTTTAAAAAAGTAAGGCCATAGCTGAGAGATTTTGGCCAAATACTTCAGTCCATCCCTGCAGTTGATATTCACTTATTTCTCTCCTCCAGAACTTTTCTGGATTATGTGACTTGGAAAAGTTCTGGGATGATTTACCCATAGCAGCACACCAAGGAACATCCTAAAATCCCACCTCATTCATCTCCACTTTCACACCCCATATCTGCCCCAAGAGATACCAGTCTCTTCCATTTGTGAGCTGGGTCCTTTTAAGATTAACGGGGTGGCGGGGGGACAGTAAGTGGGGAGTGCCCCTGTAGTGGGGAAAGAGAGATACCAGAAAAAGATGAATGAACTGGACTAGGAGATAGGATATGTGAAAAACCAGAGAGAATAGAAGCCTGCAGAGGTAGGGCACCATTTGAGTTACTGAATGATTGTTGGAGTCTACTCACTATTTCTATTTTCACCTAAGTATGGGTGTGAACATCGTTAAGTTTTAAGGAAAACACTCTTTGGTGGAAGAAGCCACAGTAAATGTTGGAGAAAGTCGCTGAGGCAGGATCTCAGGAGAGGGGAGGAAGCAAAGCCAATGGAATGATGTTATTCTCTGAAACCAGCAGTGTTACTAGGCAGACTTTCCATTTGGATTGTCTTTATAGTTTCGTAAAAAGCGACAATCACTTTTCTATCACAAAGGGTGTCCTGAACAAAAGATGGGTCTCCCTCAAGCTCCTGGTTGTCTGTTGCAGATTAAAACGAAGGCCCGCTTGAAGTAAAACAAAGGCCTGCTTAGAGTTCCCTTTGTGGCTCAGTGGTAATGAGCCCGACTTGTATCCATGAGGTGTGGGTTCCATCCCTCTCCTCGCTCAGTGGGCTAATAGATCCACTGTTGCCATGAGCTGTGGCGTAAGTTGTAGACGCGGCTTGAATCCCACGCTGCTGTGGCTGTGGTGTAGGCCATCCGCTATAGCTCTGATTTGACCCCAGCCAGGGAACATATGCTTTGGATGTGGCGGCCCTTAAAAAAAAAAAAAAAGGAAGGTCTGCTGAATGCAATCCAGTATCCCGGATTTGAAGTTGGAACAGAAAAAGGACAGTAGTGGAAAAAAACTGGTGAAATCTAAGTCTGGAGTTTAGTTAACAGAAATGTGCCAATGTTGGTTTCGACAAGCGTCCCATAGTCATATAAGAAGGTTAACCTGGGAGTTCCCGTCGTGGCTCAGTGGTTAACGAATCCGACTAGGAACCATGAGGTTGCGGGTTCGGTCCCTGCCCTTGCTCAGTGGGTTAACGATCCGGTGTTGCCTTGACCTGTGGTGTAGGTCGCAGACGCGGCTCAGATCCTGTGTTGCCGTGGCTCTGGCGTAGGCTGGCAGCTACAGCTCAGATTCGACCCCTAGCCTGGGAGCGGCCCAAGAAATGGCAAAAAGACCAAAAAATAAATAAATAAATAAAAATAAAGGCATTAGTAAAAAAAAAAAAAAGAAGGTTAACCTTGGGGGAAACTGGGTGGAGGTATACGGGAACTCTCTGTATTTGCAAATTTTCTGCGTATCTAAAATTACTAAAAAAATATTTTAAAATAACTAAAGCTGAGTGTAAAAAAAAAGAAGGTTTCAATTTGAAAGTAGGTTGCTGGGTTTTGGTTAGAGAAGTGTTGCCCTCAGGCAAGACAGACCCAACAGAGAAGGTCAGGTTAGAAGGATGAAAGGGCTGCTCCAGATATGGATTAGAAAGTAAAGTGATGGAATACAATTAAGGAAAAGAATTTGGCAGATTCACATCAGGGTACTTAGTATAAATTTTAAGGAAAATATTTCAATAGTAATATGTATATTATAATGAAATAATAATGATTGGTATAATACAAACACATTCTCTGACACAGGTTCCCCTTTAGTCATTAACCAACACTCAATTCACATGGAACTGATTTTTGCCACCCTTGGTGAGAGTTATAGGAAACCAGATATATTTATTCCCTTCTTCCCTATAGATGTGAGCTGCAGTTAAACCCCAGCTTTTGAGTGAGATGGCTCATTTTTTTTCTTCTTAGCTTGTTGTTTCCTAGTGTCAAATTCTGCATTTAAAAAATTAAACAGCTTTGGAGTTTCCATTGTGGTGCAGTGGAAACGAATCCGACTAGGAACCATGAAGTTGCGGGTTTGATCCCTGGTCTCTCTCAGTGGGTTAAGGATCCGGTGTTGCTGTGGCTGTGGTGTAGGCCAGCAGCAACAGCTCTGATTAGACCCCTAGCCTGAAAACCTCCATATGCTGTGGGTGCAGCCCTAAAAAGACAAAAGACAAAATAAATAGCTTCAAACATGATTATAAACCACATCTACTTTTTTTTTTTTAACCACATAATACAAGAAGCATGCTTTGGTAATGAGACTAGGCCTTCCTCATGTTCTCTGGGTCTGTAATGATGGCTGGGCCTTGGATCACAACTTCCTTGATTTCTAAATGGTTCCTACTTATGTAACAAGTCACAAGCCATTCCACCACCTACCTAGTCTGCTCTCTAATGCCAGGCATGAAAATTGTTCCCTTTTGGTAGACTTGGATAAGGGAAGGTGGATTGGGTAAGATTTGGTTTTAAATAGTAAATAGTATCTCAAGGCCACTTAAGCAAAAAATCCATAAATTGTCATTTACGAAAAGGAAATGGTGGAGGCCTCATGGTATCTATAGGCAAGAATGTAGCTGGATCTCAGGAGGAAATCAGAAGCGGGAACCAGAAAGCCAGCAAGGAACCCAAGAAGCATATTTTCTTTTGGCCTCTCATTTTGCTTCTGTGTCTTGGCAGAATGATTTTTTTGGCTCCTCTGTCTACACCAAGATTGACTGCCTGACTCTAGGCCCAATGAAAAATTCCCCAGAGAGAAAATCTGATTGGCTAACTCTGGTAAGCACAACTCCCAGTCTAATTAACTGCAACCATGGAGGCAGAGTCATAGAGTGTAAACATGCCTTCCTGTCTATGTAAGTAGAGGAGTAGTACTGAGAGAAACAAGAAGTGCTTTTGAGCTATGCAGACACCTCAAAAGTATCTACTATAGGAAATGGCAGCAATGCAGATAGGAAAGAGATTTGATTGTTGTGTGAAACATATACAAGTCCACAAACCATGTGATATTGAACATCCTCTTAGAGGTAAGCATCAAATGTTGCTTCCATTCCTCAAAGAATATTGAATGTTTACTCTGTGCATAGGTTTGGCTAAGTACCATGGGTAGAAAAGTAGTATTAGATATGGTCTCAGGTCTCACTCAAGCTAGGAACAGGTATCTATGAGAAAATAAACCAAAAGCACAAGGGACTATAATATCAAATATGAAGTAGTATAGATTATGTTCCATTAGAGTTCATGTTTAGAATTAAAATGTTTTGTTTACCTTTTAATTCAAGGTCTATTTTATTAATGGTGCAAATGAATACTGGTGTTTGTGTTATCTTGCATAGTATGAAGACCGAAGGGGCTATGGAAGGGCATATTGTTTTTTTTTTTTATAATTTTTTTATTTTCCCACTGTACAGCAAGGGGGTCAGGTTATCCTTACATGTATACCTTACAATTACATTTTTTCCCCCACCATTTGTTCTGTTGCAACATGAGTATCTAGACAAAGTTCTCAATGCTATTCAGCAGGATCTCCTTGTAAATCTATTCTAAGTTGTGTCTGATAAGCCCAAGCTCCCGATCCCTCCCACTCCCTCCCCCTCCCATCAGGCAGCCACAAGTCTCTTCTCCAAGTCCATGATTTTCTTTTCTGAGGAGATGTTCATTTGTGCTGGATATTAGATTCCAGTTATAAGTGATATCATATGGTATTTGTCTTTGTCTTTCTGGCTCATTTCGCTCAGTATGAGATTCTCTAGTTCCATCCATGTTGCTGCAAATGGCATTATGTTGTTCTTTTTTATGTCTGAGTAGTATTCCATTGTGTATATATACCACACCTTTGGAATCCAATCATCTGTCGATGGACATTTGGGTTGTTTCCATGTCTTGGCTATTGTGAATAGTGCTGCAATGAACATGTGGGTGCACGTGTCTCTTTTAAGTAGAGTTTTGTCCGGATAGATGCCCAAGAGTGGGATTGCGGGGTCATATGGAAGTTCTATGTATAGATTTCTAAGGTATCTCCAAACTGTTCTCCATAGTGGCTGTACCAGTTTACATTCCCACCAACAGTGCAGGAGGGTTCGGAAGGGCATATTGTTAAAAGTCCAACTACTGTGTCTCAACAAGGAGGTTGCTTGAAAAAAATGTGTGCTGTAGTGATCTAATTAAGTCCAGTACCTCCGGGGCATGCCCCACCATAGTTGGACCAAAATATACAATCTCATCTCCCTGGTCTTTTTTTTTTTTCTTTTTAGAGCTGCACCTGTGGTATATGGAAATTCCCAGGCTAGGGGTTGAATCAGACTTGCAGTTACCAGCCTATGGCACAACCACAGCGATGCTGGATCTGATCTGCATCTATCTTCAACCTACACCACAGCTCATGGCAAAACCGGATCCTTAACCCACTGAGCCCCAGGGATCGAACCCAAATCCTCATGGATACTGTGTTGGGTTCTTAATCCACTTAGCTACAATTGGAGCTTCTCCCCTGGTCATTTTTATGGACACTGCTCCACAAATTCCCTTTGTAAAGTCATATGCTATTTGGAGTACCCTATTTGGGTGCAACTGCTCTTTGGAAAACTGTACCATCAAGCATTAAATACCATAGCATAGATTTGTTCATCTTATCCTAGAGGCTGATAAACTTGAATGAGAAATCAGAAAAGATCTTGAGTACAGCCTATGGGCAATCACCCCTGTGGGGGCTCTGGAGGTAAATGATGAGGTATAGTGTGACATGGTGAGAGGTCACCAGAAGTTGCCTCACTTAGTTCAAGTTGTTGCCAAGAGTTCTGAAGTCTCCCCTAAGAATTTCAGTTCCCAGAAAGCTTCTGTAAAAATCATAATGGCAAAATTAGGTTCTCTGTTTTCTTTTAAAAATCCTATAAAGTCTTATACTCACACCAACTTTCCTCATTCTTGCACACTCCTGTAAATAAATCTTTAGTTGACTGAAGGATCAGGATTAGGAAATATGTTGAGGAAAACAGGAGCCTCAAGACACTCTAATTCCATCAGAAGAGCCAGTCATATGTGTTGCATCTTCCTCCTGCACCAAAACAGCTTTCTGGTTGGCCTGATGCCAGGAAATTTCTTATTAGAGTTCTTGCTTTCGGCTATTATTAACCAGGCCTGGCCAAGATGGTCTTCAATAGTATTGGTTGTAAGATATGGTGATGACATCAAGGATTCGTATGACTATCTCTCAATTTAATGAAATCAAATTTCACATATAAAAGATGTTGTATGGGGGAAGGATGGTAAATTTAAGTCATGGTTCTATTTATTCTGTGACAATGTACCTAGCACATTTTAAAAGACCAAGATAGAAAGTAAAAACAGGAGTTCCCATTGTGGCTCGTGGTAATGAACCCGACTAGTATCCATGAGGATGCAGGTTTGATCCCTGGCCTCGCTCAGTGGGTTGAGGACCTGGTGTTGCTGTGAGCTGTAGCATAGACTGGTTCTGATTTGACCCTGGCCTGGGAACTTCCATATGCCGTGGGTGCGGCCCTAAAAAAAAAAAAAAGACAAAAAAAAAAAGTAAAAACAGACTGTGAGTACCATGTTAGAGAGAGGCTTTCCACTGCCATATCACATTGCCTCCCTTCTCTTCCATGACATCTTAGCCACCTGCCAGTTGATGTCTGCTGATAAGATCAGTGGTGGAGGCTGAACAGCTCTGCCAAAGTGAAATATACAAAGCTACTGCTCATCCCTCCTCAGTTGTTCCAAACAAATAGTCAGAGGGTGGAAATAACTCAGTGGCTAGATTTCCTACATCGACTTTGTTCAAAGCAATTTATCCAGATAAACCTTCCTATTTCTTCCATCATTCTGGGAAAATACCATCAGAAAAGGTCATGCAAAGTAAATATACTAGGTTTTAAGGAAGTGTCTATATATTCCACTTCTAAAAAATATGTCTAAGAGAAACAAAATGAATTATGGAGTTTTCACTGCTGGTTTTAACACAAATCAACCATGTCTTCATCACCTGGTAATAGCCTCGCCTTATTTTGTTTCTATAAGATTAGTGGTGGGAGATGGTGGACAGTATGCTGATAAATCAAGAGGAAAAAATTTAAAGTGAATATTGAGATTTAAAAATTACACAGAGCGCTTGGAGAACAATTTGACAGAATTCAAGTCAACCTTTGTCATTTTATAATACAATTGACTCCAAGGACCGTGTGTATCAACCAGATTAAAATGACTGGTCCTTGGAGAGAAGGGATTTGAATGCATAAGCACTTTTCTATGTCAGCCAGGTTTTTAGTAGAATTTTGAGAAGACTTTAAAGCTGACATTTGCTAATAAATATTTTATTTTTTAGAAATGCAGCTCATGCAAATAAAGGTTGCTTTGGGCCTAAATGAGCATTATTTTATGAGAGAGACTGTCTCCAATTTCAAAACTATAATATAAAGTGCCTATCAGTATAAGTAATCAGTTCAGTTATTTTAAAATATTTGTCCAATCAAAGAAACACCATATCTGACTTAATTCCATAATTACAATTTCAATACCCTGCTATTACAGTATCGATATCCTGTTGCCTTTATGGCATACCTTGTTTTATGGTATTCAAGCAATGAATTCAGAAAAACTCTTATGGAATTAGAATCCTGTTACCCTCCATTGAGGTTGTCTAATATGGTTCTGCTGCTTTCAGGGGAATACTCATTTCCCCTCCCACCATTTTCCTCTTTTGTCCTCATCCTCAACCCAGCCCAGTTCAGTAGAGTGTACTAGATCAATGGGAAGAGGTGGGAAGGAGTGATATATTGGTTGGAGTAAACTTTTTCTGAAAGATCTCCGAATGCAAACCATTGAGGGAAATATAAGAATACTTATAACAGTAGGAACATTGGCATGATTCAAATTAACTTTTTCATTCAACAAACATTAGTTGAACATCTGTGTGCTCATTGTTTCAGGCACTGGAAATACAAATATGAATAAGATAGTCCCTGACTCAAAGACTTCACTCTTTTAAGGGACAAGCATCATGGCATAGGAGCCCTGACAGTTTCTATGTGTGACGATTTAAAAGGATTGAACAGGAATTTGTCAGGTGGACAATGAAGAAAGGGGCTTTTAGACAGAATGAATAGCAAGTGCAAGACAAGATGTGAAATGAAAAGAAGTTTTGGAAACTTCTAGGCAAATGGTGATGGGAAGAGAGGATGAAAAGTAGCCAGAGATGATGCTGGGAAGGGACAAGAGCTAGATCACAAAGGGGCTTTGTATTCCACTGATCATTAGAGAGGTGTTTTCTCTTGTTAGGCGGAGATGGTATGCAGAGCTTGGATGAAATATCTCTGAACCATGTCTTTCTTTTTATTCTCATTTCATGCTTACCAAGTTGTTTTCTGGCTGGCTTAGAGATAACCATGATAGCAGGAAAGGAATATTCAGAGTAGTGAGCAGAAATAAAATGGCAACTGGAAAAAATAAAACTCCATTTAAAATTAATACATTAGGGGCGTTCCCGTCGTGGCGCAGTGGTTAACGAATCCGACTAGGAACCATGAGGTTGCGGGTTCGATCCCTGCCCTTGCTCAGTGGGTTGACGATCCGGCGTTGCCGTGAGCTGCGGTGTAGGTTGCAGACGCGGCTCGGATCCCGCGTTGCTGTGGCTCTGGCGCAGGCCGGTGGCTACAGCTCCGATTAGACCCCTAGCCTGGGAACCTCCATATGCCGCGGGAGCGGCCCAAGAAATAGCAACAATAACAACAACAACAACAACAAAAAAAAAAAAAAAAAAAAAAAGGCAAAAGACAAAAAAAAAAAAAAAAAAAAAAAAAAAAAAATAAAATTAATACATTAGACAGAGTAAAGAGTTCAGAAACAGACCCAAATCTCTTTGGAAATTAATTATATGATGCAATTAGCATTTCAAACCAATATAGAAAGAAGGGACTTTTCGGGAAATGGTGTTGGAACAATTAGCTAGCCTTTTGGGAAAAGATAAAACTGATCCTTACCTCATTCCTTATACAAAATAAATTCCAGATGGAGCAGAGATTTAAACATTAAAACAAAAATATTAGAAGAAAACATAAGTAAACATTTTGATAATTTTGAGGTGAAGATTTTTTTTGTCTTTTTTTAAATTTTAGGGCTGCACCCACGGCATATGGAGGTTCCCAGGCTAGGGATCAAATCAGAGCTATAGCTGCTGGCCTATGCCACAGCCACAGCAACACCAAATCCTAGCCACATCTGCAAAGTTCATGGCAATGCTAGATCCTTAAACCCCCTGAGTGAGGCCAGGGATTGAACCTGCATACTCATGGATGCTAGTCAGATTCGTTTCTGTTGAGCCACAATGGGAACTCCAAGAAGATATTTTAAAGTAGCATCCTAAACTCAGAAACAACAAAAACATTGAGAAATTTGGCTGCATAAAAATTTGTAGCTTCCTAATAGCACAGGGAAATTAAAAACAATGATCTGTAGAAAATCCTTACAATGTTTATGATAAAGGTAAAATTTACTTAATATATAAAGAACTCTTTTAAATCAACCAAAGTCCAACACCAGAATTATAAAATGACCTATGCACTTATGATAGAGCATGATAATGTGAGAAAAAAGAATGTATACATGTATGTGTAACTGGGTCACCATGCTGTATAGTAGAAAATTGACAGAACACTGTAAACCAGCAATAATGGAAAAAAATAAAAATCATTATACATATAAAAAAAGAAAATGACCTATGGATGTTGATAACCGAATCAGTCTCTCCATAATAAAATAACTTTGTCATGTATTATTAATGTTAAAAATTCAACAAAAAATCCTCTAATACTTTATTTCTTTAATCTCCTTTGTTTTTCTGGACAAAGACTGACTTTCTTCTCAAATATGTCTTTTGTCTTTTTTTTTTTTTAAGGCTGCACCCAGGGCATATGGAGATTCATAGGCTAGGGGTCAAATCGGAGCTGTAGCTGCTGGCCTACACCACAGCCATGCCAGATCTGAGCCGTGTCTGCGACCTACACCACAGCTCAGGGCAACGCCAGATCCTTAACCCACTGAACAAAGCCAGGGATCAAACCCTCATCCTCATGGATGCTAGTCAGGTTCGTTAACCAGTGAGCCACGACGGGAACACCTTCTTCTCAAACATGTGTGTCTGAAACTTTCTGTTCAGATGAATATTTTACCTTCTTTATCTTGACTGCCCTTGTTTTCAAAATGTATACTTGAACTGTTTTTCAAATGTTTTGCAACATGTTTACTCATGAGCACGAGGACCTCCCTTTCCTGTGGATCCCAAAAGAATACCTGAAAAGATACGGTGATAGAGCTTTGTCCTCATTTAAAAAGAAATATAGAACTGATATACTAAGATCTGAGGATGTTATAGCTGCTGGAATCTGGCTGGTCTCACTCAGTCCCTCTCATTTCTTCTTGCATGCTTATCCATGACAAAAACCAGACTTCAAAATTTCCAAGTCTGTGGTTTTATTTCCATAACATACATGAACGAGCAATTCATTTAAAAACAACAAATGGCCAATAGACACATAAAAATGCTCAACCTCACTAGTAATCAGAGTTAGGAATTAATACAACATTGAGATGATTTTTATCTCATTGATTGACAAAAATTGAACAGATTGATAATTGTGTTGACCTGGAGGTGGAGAAATTAGGGCACTGTTTTGATAAGGGCCTTTGTGGTTGGGTCTAACTTGACGGATTTTCCCTAACTTAGAATCTGAAAGTGAGCAGTTCCTTTCTCATTCCCTTCCATCCCAGCAGGCTCTTTGCTCTATGGCCTCCTTCTCAGCTCTGCTTGCCTGGGAGACAGATGTTGTGAGGATATAAAAGATCCTGTTATCTTTTACTCAGAGTAATAGCTATCTCCATGCCTCTACTTTGAGAGAGAGGTGCTCTTCAAGACACTCTCCCTATTTGCATCTCTTTGCTGTACAGCAGAAATTGGCACAACATTGTTAATCAATTATACTTTAGTTAGATATGCTCCCTGAATGAATACGTTCCAATAGAATTTTCTCTATCTCCTCTACAGGGAAGAAGATGGCAGTTTTTTTGATTTAAGAAAATAATTCGTTCAAGTTACTCCTCTCACTAGGCACCCTACTACAAAAAGAACTTCCTGTCAGTTTGATTAGTGTGTAGTAGTTCTACAGAGACTGATCAAGTCTTGGTACCCTGACTGAGCCAAATTTCTAGACCTCTGGAAGTAAGGATCAGACCCTAGGGTACTGTGATCCCACCCAGGCAATAACCCCTATAAGAAAGCAGCAAAACTCTTTTATCAATTCCTCTAGGAAATATGTATTCCATACTGACCACATGCTAGACACTTTTATAGGCACTGGGAAATACTGCAGTGAACAAAACACACAGAACAGACAAAAATCTCTGCCTCAATGGAAATTCCAATTTAGTATACTTGATGGATATTTCTGTTTATTCATTTACTCATTTGAGCATTCATTCAATAAATGTTTATTGAAGATATATTAGGTGTCAGACACCATACTGAATCAATAGTTAAGTCTAGCATAATCAGAGTTAATGGCCCTATGAATTTTTTAAAAATGGAGATAAAGTTAATCACTTTAATAATTTTAAAATATACCATTTCAGTGATTTTTAATATAGCCATAGTATTGTGCAACCATCACTATTATATAACTCCAGAATATTTTCATCACCCCAGAAAGATACCTGTACCCATTAATTAGTCATTTCCCATTCCTCTCTCCCCTAAGCCACTGGTAAACACTAGTCTAGTTTCTGTATCTATAGATTTGCCTATTCTAGACATTTCATATAAATGGACTCACATATAACATTTTGTGTCTGGCTTCCTTCACTTAGCATGATGTATTCAAGATTCATCCATGTTGTGGCATGTATCAGTACTTTCTTCCTTTATAATGTTTTTTTTTGAAATTTTATTTTTTTTACAGAATAAAATACATATATTTAAACACAATTACATTCACACAGACTATTATATCATGAATCTTAAGAAACAGATTATGTGACTCCCTCTGGAGAAGTGGAATGGAAAATATGCTGAGACAAATAGGAAATTTATTCTATACTTTATCCCATTTTGTATGGCTTTCATCTTTACTATTTAGTATTATCTATTACATTTCAATTTTTTTTCTTTAAAAATTAGCATTATATTAAAATTGTGTATATTATGCAGCTAAAATTTATAAAAAAGAAAGCTTATATACCATTAAATATTTTATATAGCATAATAAAAAGAATAGCTTAACTGGTAAGAATAACAAAAATAATATACCTCTGAAAATAAGTAAAATATAAAATGCATAAATTTGTTAAAAAACAGTGTAACTATATAAATATGTCCTCACAATTTGTTACATCTTACTGATTCTTCAATATAGGCATTACACCATTCTAGGTGATGTGATAAACAAGACATTATAGACCTTACATTGTACCATGTAGATAAATGGTTATTAATAATACAATTGTAGGACTGTATTATTTAATTGTACAGTGGCATTATTTAATTATAATTATCATAAATTCTTTGATGGAGAGGAAATCAGAATCAGATGTAAGAAGACTTCAGCATTCCAAGAATGATGTCAAATGACCCCCTTCATGGTTCTTCCTTTATATTGTTGACAAATATTCCATTATATGGATATACCACATTGTGTTTATCCAGTTACCAGTCAATGAAAATGTGGGTTGTTTCTAGTTTTTAGCTATTATGAATAAAATGCTACTAGGAAGGCTTTTTACAAGTTTTTGTATGAATGTTTCACTTCTCTTAGGCATATGCCTAGGAGGAAGATTGATGAGTCATATGGTATGTCTATGTTTAACTGACTTGGAAACGACCAAACTGATTTTCATAGCAGCTACACCATTTTATGTGATCATCAGCAATGTATCAGGGTTCCTATTTGTCCACATCCTCACCAACACTTGTTACTTTCTGTTTTTTTTTTCTTTTAAATAGCCATCCTAGTGAGTGTGAAGTGGTATCTCATCATGGTTTTTATATTCATTTCCCTGATGACTGAAGACGTTGAGCATCAGTTCATATGCTAGCTGGCCATTTATATATCTTATTAAGACAAATGACTATTCAAGTACTTCGTCTATTTTTTAATTGGGTTGTTTTTCTTTTTGTTATTGCTGAATTGTAAGAGATCTTTATATATTCTGAATCCAAGACCATTATCAGATGTGTGATCTGCAAATATTTATCTCTCATCCTTTAGGTCTCTATTCACTTTCTTTTTGCTGGTATCCTTTGAAGCACAAAGTTTTTAATTTTAATGAAGTCCAAATATCTATTTTTTCTTTTGTTGCTTGTGCTTTTCATGTCATATTTAAGAAACCATTGCCAATGAACATGATTTACTCTTATGTTTCCTTATAAGAATTTTAAGACTTTAGCTCTTATATTTATCATTGATCCATTTTGAGTTCATTTTTGTACATGGTGTGAGTTAGGGGTCCAACTTCATTATTTTTCCTATTTTATCCAGATGTCTCAGCACCAATTGATGAAGAAATTATTCTTTCTCCATTGAATGGTTTTGTCACCTTTGTTGAAAATCAGTTGGCTGTAGATATATAGGTTTATTTCTGTACTCTCAGTTCTATCCCATTTGTCCTATATGTCTATCCTTAAGACAACACTGCATTCGTTTTGATTACTGTAGCTTTGTAGAAAGTATTGAAATCAGGAAGTATGAGTCCTTCAACATTGTCCTTTTCAAGACTGTTTTGGCTATTCAAGCTCCCCTGCAATTCCAAATGAATTTGAGCATTGGCCTTTACATTTCTTCAAGAAAGGCCTTTGAAATTTTTATATGGATTGCATTGAACCTGTAGATCTCTTTTGGTGGTATTGCCATCTTAAACAATATTGTCTTCCAATCCATAAATAAGGGATGTTTTTAAAATTTAATTCAGCAATGTTTAGCAGTTTTCAGTACACAGTTTTTGGCCTCTTTGGTTTAATTTATTCGTAAGTGTTTTGTTCTTTTGGATACTATGATAAATGCAAATGTTTTCTTAATTTTCTTTTTGGGTTGTTCATTGCTAGTGTATAGAATTACAATTGATTTTTGGATGTTGCTCTTGTATTCTGCAAATTTGCTGCATTCATTTATTAGCTTAAGTAGATTTTTCTGTAGTCAGCAGTTTTCTGTATATATATATATGATCATGTCATCTGTGAATGTTTTTTTCTTTTTCCTTTCCAATTTGGATACATTTTCTTTTTCTTGCCAAATTGACCTGACTAGAATTTCCAGTACGGTGTTGAATAGCAGTGGAGAAAGAGGCATCTTTGTCTTGTGCCTGAACTTTGGAGGAACACTTTCAGTCTTTTACCATTATGATGTCAACTGTGAATTTTTTATAAATACCTTTTATCAGGTTGAGAAAGTTCCTTCTACTCCTATTTTTCTGAGTGTTTTATACTGAGAGGTGTTAAATTTTTAAAACTATTTTTCTGTATCAATTGAGATGATCATGTAGATTTTTTCCCTTCATTCTATTGATGTGGTGTATTACTACCTTGATTGATTTTCTTATGTTGAACTATGCTTGCATTTGTGGCATAAATCTTATCTGATCATGGTTTATAATCCTTTTAATGTGCTGCAGAATTTGGACTGCTAGTATTTTCTTGAGGATTTTTGCATTTGTATTCATAAATAGTCATCTGTAGTTTTCTTATAATGTCCTTGTCTGGCTTTGGTGTCGGGGTAATGCCAGCTTCAAGTATAAGTTAGAAAGTGTTCTTTCCACTTCTATTTTTTGAGGAGAGTTTGAGAAGTGTTGATGTTACTTATTTTTTTTTTTAAGTGTTTGGTAGGATTCACCAGTATAGACATCTGGTCCTGGGCTTTTCTTTATTGGAAGGTATTTAATTATTGATTCAATTTCTTTACTTGTTGTAGATCTGTTCAGATTTTCTACTTCTTCTTGAGTCAGTTTCAATAATTTTTGTCTTATTTTTTAAAAGTCTTTTTAACATAACATGGAATCTGCTTTTCATTTCTGATCTTGTCTTCTTATTTATGTCTTCTCTTTTTTCCTTGAGGAATCTCATCAAAATTTTGCCAACTTTATTAATCACTTCAAAAATTGCGGATCCGTTGATTTTTCCTATTTTATATATAGTTTCTATGTTACTAGTCTTTATTTTTCTGTTGTTATCGTTTTTCTGAACTTTGGTATTTAATTAATTGATTTTCAGCCTTTCATGTAATATATGTGTGTGTATATACATATGTATAGTATATATATTTGGCTAGGCTGTATAAAATTGTCCTTTTATAGGAAAATGATCAAGTATTGGCAATTAATGTGCTTCATTCTAATATTTAAGGCTAAAAAACTTTACTGTAAGCAATATTTCCCACAAGTTAAAATGATATTATAAAGTTATTTATTATTTATGAGTGTATTTATTTGTAGTAAAAGTACAAATCAGTCATGGGAAAGAAGTACACAAATTCCAAGATAGTAGTTACCTCTGAGGAGGAAAGGAGGTGAAGGGATATGTGTAATATTTTAATTCTTACAAAGAAAACATTAAACTATAAATAAAGATGTAAAGCAAATAAGGCAAAATATCAACATCTGTTTAATTTTGTTGGCGAGACAATCCCACGAGATTTGATACTTAGAATTCTTGCTATTCAATTTAATATATTTTCCTGTTTTATTATAATTTATTATTTCTTTCTTCCTTTTTTTAACCCTTGAGTTGTTTGAAAGTCTATTTTCTAATTGCCAAGCATATGGAATTTTCTAGTTATCTTTGTGTGTGTGTAAAGAAAAAGAGAGATGTGGTAATACACCTACATTTGGGGAATCTGGGTGAAAGATATATGGGAATTCTTTTTTAGTATTCTTGCAACCTTTTTTTTATAAATCTGAGATTGTATCAAAATAAAATGTTTTAAAAATCTAAAAAAAATATTTGCCTTTTCTGGAGACTCATGCTTAAAATGAATTTTGCTTCACATGACATTAATTCTAAAAACTTCGTATTTTTATTTTGTTTTATTTTATTTTGTATTTTATTTTATTAATTCTTTTTGTCTTTTAGGGCCGCACCTGCGACATATGGAGGTTCCCAGGCTAGGGGTCAAATTGGAGCTGTAGCCACAGCAACGCCAGATCTGAGCTGTGTCTGCAACCTACACCATAGCTCATGGCAATGCTGGATCCTTAACCCACTGAGTGAGGCCAGGGATCTAACCCTCAACCTCATGGTTACTAGTTGGATTCGTTTCCACTGCACCAAGATGAGAACTCCCAAAACTTTGTATTTTAAACTTTCTCTTTTTAGCTTTTCCTTTTATAATACATTAAACAAGTTGATATTCTAAAAAATTCAAATACTCATATTTGATCTTCACTATACCACAGACTATATCCAACTATGGCATATTTGGTTCTGTTATTGAAGTTAGCCTGTGTTTTTCTTATTGAGATAAATGTATCATGATATCAAATGTTATTATTTAATTTTTGCAAATCTCCATAAGAATCAGTAGTATTGTTTTATATAGTGAGTATTGACTCTAATTTACCTATGTATTTGAATTTTTCCTCTTCATTTCTTTCTAAACCTCAGATTTTATAGTAGAATAATTTTCTTTCTGCCTGAGGTATGTCTTTTAGCATTTCCTTTAGTTGTGAGTCTCTTGGTAGCAAACTCTCTTAGGTTTTGCTTGTCTAAAAATATCTTTATTTAATCTCAAATTTTAAACTTGTAATTACCGAAAAAAGTACATGTAAAAAATGAATGGTGTCATTACTTTCTTAGTGTTTCCTTTTTCACTCAAAACCAAACTTTTGCTTTATTTTATTGTTTTTCTTATTTGTACAGATTTTTCCTTTAATTTTGAAAATTTTCAAACCTACAGAGAAATTGACAGCCTGTATAGTCTTTACCTGGATTCACTAATTTTTTGCTACATGTCCTCTCTTCTCATCTTTCTCTCCCTTGTTCTTTTCCTTCTCTCTTCTTCTACCTCCTCCCCCTTTACTTCCTCCCTCCTCCCTCCTCCTTTTCCTTCCTTTTCTCCTTCTCTTCATTGTTAACACCAAACCAATTGAGAGTACACTGCAGATGTTATGACTCTTTACCCCTAAGTTCTTCAATATGTATCTCTTGAGAACATACACATTCCCCCTGTATAACCACAGAGTAATTATTATAGGGTGCTAATATTAGTACAATATTATCACCAAATATTATGTCCACATTTACATTTCCCCAATTATTTCAATATCCTTTATCCATTTTTTAAAAATCCATGAACCAACCCAGGATTATACATTCACTTTCCTGTCTGTGATGGGTGAAGAAGTCGGTTTCTTTATATGTATTCTGCTTGGGAATCATTGAGTTTCTTCAATTTGTTTATTGCTGTCCTTCATAGGTTCTGGAAAATTCCCAGACATTACTTTTCTGTATATTGTCTTTGTCCAATCTTTTTCTCCCCTCTCTCTGGAATTCTAATTAAATACAATCAATCCTCATTATTTGTGGATCTCATATTTGCAAATTCACTTAGTTGCTAAAATTTATTTGTAACCCCCAAATCGGTACTTGTGGCACTTTTGGGGGCATTTCTGGACATGCGAAGAGTGGTAAAAAATTTGAGTCATATGATGTGCATGTTTCCAGACGATGCTCTGCCTTCTTGTTTCAGCTATCATGCTATTAACAAGTGTCTTCTTTGCAGTCTATTTAGTATCATGTTTTTTTTGCATTTTTGTGTATTTTACTGATGAGTTTTTTTTTTGTTTTGTTTTGTTTTGTTTTTTTGTTTTTATGCTTTTTTAGGGCTGCACCTGAGGCATATGTAAGTTCCCAGACTAGGGGTTGAACTGGAGCTACACCTGCCGGCCTACTCCTTAGTCATAGCAATGCAGGATCCAAGCTGGGTCTGTGACCTATACCATACTCATGGCAATGCCAGATCCTTAACCCACTGAGTGACTCCAGGGATCAAACCCACATCCTCAGATACAAGTTGGATTCGTTTCTGCTGTGCCACAATGGGAACTCTGTATTTCTACTGGTTCTTGTTTTTGGAGTCTGGTTTCATGGTATACTTGGTCATCTTAGATTGCGTCTTGCTCATTGTATTAAATTTTTTTGGTAAGACTAATTTGAAATCGAGTAAATATGTTTTCTGTTGGTGGGAATGTAAATTGGTGCAGCCACTATGGAAAACAGTATGGATATTCCTTAAAAAACTAAAAATAGAGTTACCATTTGATCCAGCAATCCCACTCCTGGGTATATATCCAGAGAAAACTCTAATTCAAAAACATACATTCACACCAATGTTCATAGGAGTACTATTTACAATAGCCATGACATGGAAGCAAACTTAATGTCCACCGACAGAGGATTGGATAAAGAAGATGTGCTATAAATACACAATAGAATACTACTCAGCTATAAAAAAGAATGAAATAATGCCATTTGCAGCAACATGGATGGACCTAGAGATTATCATACTAAGTAAGTCAGAAAGACAAATACCATATGATATCACTTACATGTAGAATCTTTAAAAATGATACAAATGAATTATTTACAAAACAGAAATAGACTCACAGACATAGGAAACAAACTTCTGTTTCCCAAAGGGGAAAGGTGGGAGGGAGATAAATTAGGAGTTTGAGATTACACACTATTATATTCACACTACTATATATAACATAGATAACCAACAAGGGCCCTATACAAGGGCCTACTGTGTAGCACAGGGTACTATACTCAATATCTTATGATAACCTATAATGGAAAAGAATCTGAAAAAGAATATATATATATATATATATATATATATATATATATATATATGTATGTGTGTGTGTGTATAAATGAACCACTTTACTGTATACCAGAAACTAACACAACATTGTAAATCAACTATATGTTAATAAAAAAAAGAGTAAAGGTGTTTTCCTCCAAAGGGGATATGGATTTGCTTCTGTTAGGCACTTGTGGGGGGTACCAGCAGTATGGCATGCCTCAAGTCTAGTTCAAAGATTGAAATTCTCTGAATAGCCCCGAGAGCCAGATTCGGGCTATGATCCCATGTAAAGACTGTTCCAATTCTGGTTCACCATTTCCCTGAGTGTGTAGCACTTTGGGGTCCAAGCTTATTTTGGGGAAGGTCTCTTGTTTGTGAAGGCTCTGTGCTTCGACCTCTGTCCTTCTCCCAATTGTTCTGTGAGTTTCCAAAGTGAAAATTTAAAATTTGGGGGATTATCAACAACCCTCAGGAAAAAAGTTGCTTTTGTTCTTGTTTACCTCTCTAGTGAGTATTTTCCCTTTACTATTGGCCTGGTAATTCCGCACTGTCTTGTTGGGTCTTTTATGCTTTTACGATGTCATTTTTATATGATAGCCAGAGTTTTTAGCAGGAAGGTTGTTCAAATGATCTAGCCCTCCATGACCAGAATTAGGAAGCTAGCATTTAATTTCATCCCATTTTATTTTCTATCGCTTCTGTAAGGTGAATGCCATTCCCATCTGTTCTTTCAGGCTCAATTTCTCATCTCCCATATGTGATCACTCAAACAGAAGACCTATTTCCACAAGAATAAACAGTAGTTATAAAGCAAAGGACAATTCTCCAGGGCAAAAAACAAAACAAAACAAACAAACAAACAAACAAACTGCAGAAACATAAGGTAATGCTAGTTCAACTACATCCAATGATTTCTGCAACAATTTATATTACCAAACAGAACTCAGTTCATTTGTCTAAAAACATCTTCATTCAGGTTTCTTCAGTTTCCTTCAAGAACAAAGCATCATTAGTCACCTTCCATGTACGGAGCTGAGGGGCCGATTCAAGGCATCTCCTCAACCTCTTCCCCAAAAGAAGTAGCTTGAAATAAAGATGAGTTCACACTTCCACTTCCTGAGCTTTGTGCTTGTATTTTTATAAATAACCACCTTTTTGACTTTTATCCACCAATATTTTCAAAAAATTCCTACGGCTCACAATTCATCCTAGGCACCTTGTTAACTTTCCATCCTAACAGGCAGATTCCAACTGATTCTTTCCTCTATCTTTTGCCTTCCCAACCTTGGATAGTTTAAATGGAACAAAAGTTGATGACCTACAATGCTGCCTTTCATAAAAGCTGCTTGTTGCTAAATAGGTCTTGCCAACCATTTGCTTACAAAAGAACAGGCACCTCTGTGGCAATATTTTATTCCAGGGATGCTTTTTCCATTCTTCCAGTATGTGCCAGAAGTGCAATCTGGTTGATTTTGGTTGACTGCCCTTAGTACAAGGGAGTCAAGTGTTAAGCTTTCCATTTTTTGTCTTGTGTTTTGACTGGCTAAGAAGCCCAAGCTGAGGTGTTTCAACACATCAAAGAGATACTGAATCTCTTGAATAAGGAGGAAGGTACTTGAAGGAGCTCTCTATTGGTTTTTAAATTTAGAATTAGTGCTCACTGTTATATAGCAGGTTTTCATTTTTTATTTGATATAAGTATAGGATGTTTCAAAGAAGCATCTTAAAATACTGAGTTTTAGAACAATTTGTTTTAACCTGAGGAAGTTTGTATAGTGGGTGTAGATGGGAAGTGGAGGGAAAGTGTGTGTGTGTGATGGAAAGAAAAGATAAAGAGAGGGATGGAGGGAGACAGCTGCTTTGTAGGCAGAGTAGGCAGAGGAGAAGAATGGACGATTTGGTTAGGGCTTGCCACCTACCTCCTCCTGTCCCTCCAAGTTTGCAGGGACAATTAGTTGAGGATATTCTAGGTTATGATATGATAACAAGTAACTACTAATGTTAGTCCCTTAATGCAACAAAGATTTGTTTGTCCCTCATGTCCAATGTAGGTCTGGGAGATTTTCTAACACAGTTGTACCTTTATGTGGTAACTAGACCATCCAGACTGGTAGGGACCTTGCCATCCAATAATTGTACCCTCTTAAACATCTGTTGCTTAAGACTTGTTTTAAACTTGGTTGATGTAACATGGGAAGAAGGAGAGTTTGAGGGTCTTGCACAAGTAATTAAATACTCCATTCCAGAAGTGATACATGCCAGTTCATCCCAGAAGCCGCTGGCCAAACTTGTCATATGGCCCTGACCAAGTTCATGATGGATGGAGAAGTATAATTTCCTATATGCTTGGAAGGAGAGGACATCAATGAGCAAGAATTGTCTATACCACAGAGGTGCACAATGAGGCTCTCTTTACCTTTTTTACAAGTTATTGTGTCATTAAACATTAAGTGGAAATATATAGTTCTTAGCCAGAGAATAAAAGCCTGTCAGGTATATGGCCATGGCACACCATGGAGAGGAAGAAGCCCTTTGTCTTTAGGAAAACCACTACTGCCATTAGGATAAAGTTCAAACTCTGATTCCATGGTTTGCAAGTCTCTCCAATACCTTGTTAAAAAGAAAATCTCCAGGCTCAAAATGGTGTCACTTGTGATAAGGCCCATGATACCAAACCTAGATTTAACACCTAGCATAATTGCAGTTTTGACCTTCACCAGAAATGTAATCTTCCTTACCCAGTCTGGAACTTTCTGGTCAGCACTGATAAGGTCATCTGCCATGTGGGTTGTCTCTATTCCCCAGAGAAAAGACAGTGTACTTGTTTTCCTCGCCAGGATGTGAGCTCCATAAGGGCAGAGAGCATCTCTGTCTTGTCCCAATGTCCAACTCATGGCTTAGCAATTAATGGGTGTTCATAAACCTTTGTGAATGAATTACTAAGTAAAGGAATAAATGAATGTCAGACATTCTGTAACTCCTGATGTTAGGATTCTCCTGGTACCTCAGCCTCCAAAGAAATTGCTGATTTTTCCTAGGAATGGAGTTCCACTGATTTTCTTGTTTAATTTAACCCATACATGCAGCACAATCTTCCAGATACAAGCTGAGCAAATCAGCCAAGTTCAGGGGTTGGAGGATGAGGTGGTGCTTATGTTCCTGGCGGGTCAGTAGTATTGCTTGTATAGTGGAAGGCTGTTTTCTCATACTTGTAATTATATTTTTTTAAACAATTTCAACACAATATAATAAATGTTATCATAAAGATATGTGCAAGAATCACTTTCTAGTTTAATTATTTATACTGCCTAAAGCATTTCTTCTTCATTTTGGGGCCCTCAGTGTTATGGCCATTGCGTCTTGCATTACAGAGATTTTTTAAAAATCGAAGTGTAATTGACCCATGACATTGTTAGTTCCAGGTGCACAACATGGTGGTTCATACAATTTTTCTTAATATCACATCTGTCTCAAGTGAAGTGCCAATTCCATGAGGACTGGTGCCAAATTTTCTACTGCTTTTGGAGGTCTCCAACTCTGCTGGCCCAGGGCTTACTGCTAGATAAGCAGCAGCCCCAGGGGCTGATTGAAATCGAATGCTTTGTTTATCTTGCCTTGCCAGAGGTAGCAAAGTTTGGCTGACTGTTGGTTGCTAATGATTTTGAGACTCATTGGCAAAGATAACCCCGCCAGAAGCATGCTCTTGCTCTTGTTTTATAGCGGTGTGGGCTGGCCTCTAGAGTGAAGGCATGGCCATATGCTAATATTGGGTTATTGTTATAACAACTTTGTTGTGGGGATAAAGTTTCTTCCCAGATCTTTGTTATTCATTTTAATGTGTAAACATGTCATCTACTGAGTCTCCTTAGAAAATCCCACCAGCCACTTCTGGAAAGAAAAAGGAGTGCTGTACATCTGGAGGAGGAGATTACTTTTGTATCGCTGTGGATTTCTTCCTCTGTGTAATTAATGTCGCAGTTTTGCTTTTACTGTGCCTTTTAGTCTTCTCTTTGAGTTTGACTAACCACGGACCATTTACAACTCACCCCAGAGAACCTATGGATTCATTTATATGTTATGTCCTAAAAACATTGAGACGGACAATATACAGTTAAAAATCAAAGGTTTGTGATAGGCGTTAACCCAAGTTTCAACACAAGGGTTGCAAAATTCTTTAGAAAATGATCTCTAAATAAACATTTATATGTGTTGAAAAAGATCAAAGTTTTAAGGTGATTCTAAGTTGAATCCTTTTGTAAACTATATAATTCATGCTCTTTGAATAAGTAAGCCATACTTGATCTGGTTTAATAATTTGCACTTTTCATATTGACTTTTTCTAAGGTCAGGTACAAGAATACTGAGACATTACTTATTCATGTCATTATTCTTGGTAAGCGCCAATCACCCACTCTCCAACAGTTGTAAAGCAATGTTGTAGTCATTAGTACTATTAACCAAGTTTTTCTGGTTCTCCTTGGCATTTGGTAGGATTTCACTTCTTGGCCTCTTTCAGGGTTGGGTGGAACTATGTAAGCTGTGAGTAGTTGCTATGTACTGAATATTTGTGTCCCCTCAAAATTCGTATATTAAAGCCCTAATCCCCAGTGTGATGATATTAGGAGGTGGGGCCTCGGGGAGGTAATTAGGTCATGAGACATGAAAAAATATAAAAGGGAAAAGCAAGGAATTTAAAAAAATGAAGAAGAAAAAGACAAGACAGATGACCTTTCCCTCCTATGTGAGGATATAGTGAGAAGGAGGCCTTCTGCAAGACAGGAAGAGGGTTCTCACCAGGAACCAAATCGGGTGGCACCTTGGTCTTGAACTTCTCATCCTCTAGAACTGTTAAAAACAAATGTCTGTTAAGCCATCCAGTCTATGGTATTTTGTTATAGCAGTCCAAGCTGACTAAGACAGTGGTAATGATTTGTTACTTCTAGACCAGAACGCTTAGTTACCAATGGTAGGACTCTGGAGCTTTCTCTTTCTATCATGCTGGGTCCATGAGTGATTGTAATGAGCAGAGACCCCTGCCAACTCATGAAAGACATGAAATATGAGTGAGAAATCAATATTTGTTCTTTTAAGCCACTGAGATTTGAGGGTCGTTACCCCAGCAGATCCTAGCTTATCCTAATTGATAACACCCAGGTGTAGCAAGGGCCTTGATTCCAAACAGTGGAGAGATCAGGGATGTTAAAATCTGTTGTGCTAGAGGAAATGTCTGTCTATGTAGTTTCCCTCTGAAGCTATGTGGTGGCTTTGCCTAATAATTAGCCCAGGAAGGGCTAGTGCCCCCTCAGCCCTATAACAACTGGAATTCTGGAAGGTAATCTGTAATCTGATACAATTCCCTTCCAGAGACCCTCCAATTCTGTCTCTTCCATACCAAAAGCATACTGAACTACACTGCAGATTCTGTGAAACAAAAATTTGAGGGCCGTCACAATCATGATTCCCTTGGTGAATATTCTTTTGCTAACAGATCCTGTACCCTTGGTCAAGGGTGACCACCTGACCCAAAGTGGACTAATCAGAATCCTTCTCTGGAATTCGTCATCCTATTAGGACATCAGCTATAAAGATATAATCCCAGATCTATTTAAATCCTTCTTCCCTACCTTGTGTAGAAAATCTGACAGTAGGAGGTAGAAAAATAAACATTCCAAGAGAAGCAGCAATGAGAAATAGAGAAATGGAGATCTAGAGATAGTGAGCAAGAGCCAGCTAATCGAATTTGTGTCCCTTCATCCCTGCAATTCAAACGCTTTTTGTTCTTGAGTCAATAAAGGTCCTCTGCCACCCTCACTGCTTATTTGGCTCAGGCTAGTTTGAGTTGAACCTCTATGACTTACAACTAAGTGAGTCCTGATTAATAATAAAGTGGTTTAAACAACTCTCATCTTATCTTTTTTTTTCTTTTTTTTTGTCTTTTTGCTATTTCTTGGGCCGCTCCCGCGGCATATGGAGGTTCCCAGGCTAGGGGTTGAATCGGAGCTGTAGCCACTGGCCTACGCCAGAGCCACAGCAACGCGGGATCCGAGCCGCGTCTGCAACCTATACAGCTCATGGCAATGCCAGATCCTTAACCCGCTGAGCAAGGGCAGGGACCGAACCCGCAACCTCATGGTTCCTAGTCGGATTCGTTAACCACTGCGCCACGACGGGAACTCCAACTCTCTTCTTATCTTAATGTGACTTTATCTCAGGGTCTCCCAACTCTTTTACATCATGGCACAAATGGAAAGTGATAAATTTTGTATAGCACCTGGGAGTAAATAGGAGGGAATTGGTGGGTGTCTACATGGGGCTTATTGACAACATTCATTACTTTATATCATATAGTTATGATAAGAACAATTAATATAAAATATTAAAGAAGAGATTAAATATTCATGTCAAACTTATAAGTAAAATATTTTCAAAAATGTTTTATGAAAAATTTGAAGCTTCTTTCAGTATAATTTTTATATCCATTGTCGTGCTTGAAATGAATATACACAATTCCCTATCAAGATTTTAGTGATGACTCTTGGAATTCTTCAAGGTCACCATTGACAAGAAACTTTGTTCTCACAAGTAGGTGATAAAGATGGTTTAAACTGTGTTTTATGATCATTCTAAAATTTACAACAGTTGAAATTAATTTAGAATCTAACAGCTATTCATTTTCTCTCATTGATAAATACTGTGATGAAATATTTTGTAATGACACAAATGGATTTCCAATCCAGTTGAACTTTTTCACGTCAAGCACAGTATTTCAAAATAATGATGATGCTACAATTTGCAGAACACACATGCAGTCACATGTGGCTAACTTGGATGCAACTAAAAGGTTGTAATAAAACCAATGTTAAGTCTGTGATCTGTGAAGACAGAGAAATTTGAGTCTGAACCCGGAGCTGCTCCCCTCAGCACTTACCCTCCTCACTCTCTCCCCCTAGCCTCCCTCAGATCCCTGTCCTGGTGGTGAAGCAACTCAACACCAAGCAGTAGAGCAGTGGGGAGCAGAAGTGTCCTTAGTGCTGGCTTCCTGTGAAGACTGGAGGGCAAAGTTCCAGATTCTGTTCTGCAGGGTCTTTTCAGAAGAAAAGAATCTCATCTGGGCTGGTAGCAGCTGGTGATGACTGGCCTGGAGGCCCTGGCTCCCCCAAGCCTGATCTGATTTCCCCAAATCCTGAGAAGAGCAGAAGTTCTTGCTCACTTCTCATCCACTGGCAGGACCCAGTGTATCAAGGCCCATTGGTACGATGCTCTCTGCAAGGAGATACAAGGGAATCTCGCCAGTTTAGGCCTTCAGAAGAGGAGTGTCCCCTTGCATTGTCGCTCTCTCAACCTCTCTCAAGGCTCCTAGTATTTGTTCTGAAGTCTCTCCAGCATTTCCACCTCTTCCTTGGAAAACTAAACTCATCTCAAGAGAAATTTGCAGAGTATTTTGGTTTCTTCATCTGGATGAAGTAGAGGCCTGCCACTCACTACTCAGCCTTGACAGGCTCTGAGGCTGAGGCCTATGGTGGCATGATCTCCCCACAGCCGAATATAACACTTCTTCTGTTACTCTCTCTGATACCCAGAGAAGCTTCTGTGCCAGAGAAAGCCTCAACCACCATGACACCAGGAATGGGGTTGGACTGCTGGACTCCTAGCAATGCCATGTTGTAGCAACAGTGATAACAGCTGAAGAAAACATTTCCTAGGTGGACCGAGCAGGCTTCCAGCTTTCTTTCCTCAAAGTGACAGAAGCCAGCACTGACTGACTCTTTGAAATGAATATGCACCCCTGAGATTTGTTGAACTCTTGTAAGAGGGTGCACCCTAGAGAGGGCAGAAGCATTTTCTAAAGACAGGTAAAATGAGGGGCAAGGGAGGATTTAATTAAGAAAGTAGTAGAAATGTAATTGTTTTACTTCAAGCTAGATAAGTGTTTTATATATATATATATATGTGTGTGTGTATATATACACACACACATATTTATATATATACACACATATATATATTTCACCTGAAATTTGTTCTTTTCCAGAACATAATTGCCTTAAATTATTATTGGCTTCTAGCACAACTGGCCTTAAGAGAGATGTGATGACATATTAGAGTAGTGGAACAAAGTGGGCTGCCCCCTCCGTTAATCTTGCCTGTTGTGGACATCAAATCTCATTGCAAACCTCATTTTCTTCAGGAAGCTAATCCCTGCTCTGTCAACTTCTTTAATCCTGGGTGCCCTTGGACAAGTAGAACAAAACATCTAAGGTTTTTTTTTTTTTTTTTTTTTTTTTTTTTCTATTTGTTCGTCTGCTCAAATGAATAGGATTTGGTTCACCAGGTGACCACTCAATGTACTGAAGTGTTCCCGGTCCTGTGGCTCTGGTTGGCTGAGGGAACGTGAAGACAAGAGCCAAGTACAAAGGAATGTTGAAACCAGAGTCAAAGTCCTGGGAGTTGCCTTGTTTTCTCCTCCTTGGAATTATAAATATCATTTTAAGTCATGAAACTGCTACCTGGGTTAACAGCCAAGACATTGTCTACCCTCAGCCCAGCTGGTAATACAGCTCACCAGTTGTACTATTCGTTTCTTGTTGAGCTTCATGCTTCCTCCTCTCTGTTGCCCTAAGCTTGTTTTTCCCACCATAGCACCTAGCACCCTGCTTACTTTTGTGTCATACCCACTGTGTCCTAAAAACTCAGAAAGGCCAGGGCCTAGGTCTGCCTTGTTCCCCACTGTACTTCACACATGTGGCATAGGCTCTGGATCTGATACAGATTTATTGTGTGAATTGACCCAAACTCTATTTGGTTTGGTGATCTGAGCAAATTTATTCCTTTCTCTAAGCCTCAGTTTTACTCTGTGGAAAATGAGGGCCATGGGCTACTCTCCAAGGTCCTTTCAAATTCTGACATTTTAGAGTTTACTTTCCTCACACCTCAATCCAGTCCCAGTCACATTTCTCACTGGTGACTTCACCTTCCATTTTGATAATCCCAAAATTGTGCAGAGTGAGAGCTTACAATATATCTTGTCCATTTTATTTATTTCTTCTTCTTATTATTATTATTTGGCCAGGTCCACAGCATGTGGAAATTTCCAGGCCAGGTATTGAATTGGTGCCCCAGCAGCGACCCAAACCACTGTAGTGACAACACCAAATCCTTAACCCACTCTGCCACAAGGGAATTCCTGTCCATTTCAAAATTATTTTGTGTAGCCTCCTCTTCCCCTTTAATTTCCTCTTGTTTCAAAGAAGAAAACTTTCTCCTTCTATCCAAAGCTCACTCCTCTGTCCGTACTCTCTACCTGTTCCTTCCTTAGGAATCTTACATTTATCTGTTCAGTCAGTGAACATTTGTTGAGCATCAACCATGTGTCAGATGCCATGCTATACACTGAGGATAGAAGTACAAGTGTCTAATTCCTGCCTCCAAAGGATTTATCCTCTTTATCTGACATATCTCTGTAGATGCTCTGAAATCTCTATCTGCAGCCTGGATACTTTTCCAAAGTTCCTAGGTTTTTTTCACCCTACCCCTCTCTAGGTAGCTCCATATGGATATCCCATCAATCCCTCATGTCATAGGTAACACTCTGTACCCCCACTTCTTGTTCATATTCTGACTCAGGTTAATAATTCTATCATGATCTGAGACAGGCTGATTTGAGGCCCCAGAATTACAGTCGCTTTCCTTCTTTTACTACCTGTGGTAGGTGAATAATTGCTTCCCACAAGATAGCCACATCCTAATCCCTGGAACCTGAGAATGTTACCATGTATGGGAAAGGGAATTTGCAGATGTGACTAACAATGTTTAGAGAGGAAAATCATCGAGGCGAGCCTGATATAATCACCAGTGTACTTAAAAGAGGGAGGCTGAGGGAAGTTTGACACAGAAGAGGAGAAGGCCATGTGACTGGAGGCAGAGACTGGAGTGACACAGTCATAAGGCAAGGAATCTTGGCAGCCATCAGAAGCTGAAAGAGGCAAGGAACAGATCCTCCCCTGTAAACCTCAGTAAGAATCAGCCCTGCCTAAGCTTCGATTTTAGATCTGTGAGACTCATTTTGGACTTCTGACCTCCAAAACTGTGAGAAAATACATTTCTGTTGTTTTAAGCCACTGAATTAGTGATAGTTTGTTACCGTAGTGATAGGTAATGAGTACACTGTCTGATGTCAAATCCCCTGCTAAGTCTGTTCTCCCCTCACCATCTCCACCATTGCTGCTCAGTTCAAGTTCTCATGACCTTTCCCCTGTGTTACTAAAAGAACTTTTTAGCTAGTCTCCCTTTCTTAAGTCTCATCTCCTCCAGTCCATCTACTTGAGTGACTTCTCTAAAAACAAAGTATGGCTCCTAGCTATCTTCAGTATTCCAAATATTTTGGTTGTAAATCTCTACTTGAACACATCCAGGGATGATGAGCTTCCTGACTTATGATACAGTCAAAACGATTATCAGATAAGCGTTTGACAGTTATTCCTATTCTATTTATTAGGCCAAAGTCTACCCATCTGGCCCTTCCTGGTTCCCAGCCTCTACCTCTGTTCTTCCTGGGCAGTTCACTTGGCTGGTAATTTCCCAGAATTCCCTTCCCTGTGTGACACCTGTGGAAATGAAGTGGCAGCCATTTTGCAGCTCATTCATGTGGCTGGTCTGTTGACTCATCTCGTTGCGCTGAGGCAAATGTTGGACCTGCCACTGCTCCATCTTCCACAAATCCCTCTTCAGCATCTCCACTCCTGGCACAGGTGTGTGTTTCTCAGGACATCTGTACTGCCAAAATGGAGGTGGAAAGAACAGACTCAGGTTTTGGTCTGCCCTCAGGACCTCTAGCTTGTGCTTGTGGGTTTCCGTGTGACCTTTCTCTTCTCACACTTTATGTCCATCTTTCCTTGCAAACTGCCTGCCCTTTGGACTTCAAGCTAGAATATCCAATGCAAAGACAACAGCCTTACAGAGCCCCAGAAACTGCTGAACCAGTTCCCACAATTATATAATGTCAAATCTCTGTAGCAAACCCAAATAACCTACGTATATATAAAATATCTATGTACGCATAGTGGCTCCTAGTGGCTAGTGCCATGCCTAGAGGCTCTACTTTTTTTTTTTTTGTCTTTTTTTTTTTTTTTTTTGTCTTTTTGCCTTTTCTAGGGCCACTCCCACAGCATATGGAGGTTCCCAGGCTAGGGGTCTAATTGGAGCTGTAGCCACTGGCCTACACCACAGCCATAGCAACGGGATCCGAGCCGAGTCTGCAACATACACCACATCTCACAGCAATGCCGGATCCTTAACCCACTGAGCAAGGCCAGGGATCGAAACCGCAACCTCATGGTTCCTAAGCAGATTCGTTAACCACTGTGCCACGACGGGAACTCCCTGATCCAGTTCTTTTTAGTATGTATTTAGGAATTCCCTGGTGGCTCAGTGGGTTAAGGAGCCGGCATTGTCACTGCAATAGCTCTAGTGACTGCTGTGACATGGGTTTGATCCCTGGCCCAGGAACTTGCACATGCCACAGGAATGGTCAAAAAATGATTTACATACATAAAGACATATACATTATGCAACACACACACACACACACACACACACACACACACAATTACACTTAGGCAAACGGGATCATACTACACACCTTGGTTTATTACTTGCTTTCATGGGCTGAATCTGAGGATATCGAATCAGAAGAATACTGGAGACAAGAGATTCATCTTCAACACCCCATTTCCATATGCATGGCTATTTTGCTCTCCCCTTCAAGTCCCAAACACCTTCACCCCCTGCCACTATACCACAAGAATATAAAGCCTTCTCCTCTGAGATTTGGGCAGAGGAAGAAGCCAACTGCCAATGGTGTCAGGTTCAAATTTCTGTCACCACAGGGTGTATATTGCAAGGTTTTGTGGTACCATAATTTACTTAACCAGTCCCCTATTGGGCACCCTGTTTGCCTTCAGATTTTTATGATTATAATCTTGCTAAAAAAACCCTCATAAATTATAATCTTGCTAAAAACATCTCCATAAGCTAAATTCCTTAAGTATAGCTACTGAGTTACAAGGAATTCACATTGAAAAATTTGAGAGATATTCCCAATTACACACTCAAAGTTATTATTTCCTATACTCCCAGTAGCATGTGACGGCCTATTTCCTCACACATTGTCGTCAATACTAGATATTCTCAGTCTTGGTTTTTGCTAACTATTGGACCAAAAATAATTTCATTTTAATCAGCACTTCACTAATAACTAGTGAGGTTGAACATCTGCTTTTCATGACAATTGATCACCTATTTTTCATCTTAAGAATTGCCTGAGGAGTTCCCATTGTGGTGCAGTGGTTAATGAATCTGACTAGGAACCATGAAGTTGTGGGTTCTATCCCTGCCCTTGCTCAGTGGGTTAAGGATCTGGCATTACTGAGAGCTGTGGTGTAGGTTGCAGACGCGGTTCGGATCCCGCGTTGCTGTGGCTGTGGTGTAGGCTTGGCAGCTGCAGCTCCAATTAGACCCCTAGCCTGGGAACCTCCATAGGCCGTGGGTGCAGCCCTAGAAAAGGCAAAAAGACAAACAAACAAACAACAACAACAAAATTGCCTGAGGAGTTTCTGTTGTGGCTCAGTGGTTAACGGACCCGACCATCATCCATGAGGATTCAGGTTTGATCCCTGGTCTTCCTCTGTGGGTTAGGGATCTGGTGTTGCCGTGAGCTATAGTGTGGGTTGCAGACATGGCTTGCTGCGTTGCTGTGGCTTTGGTGTAGGCCGGTGGCTACAGCTCCAATAGAACCCCTAACCTGGGAGCCTCCATATGCCGTGGGTGCGGCCCTAAAAGGACAAAAAACAAAATTGCCTGAAATATCAGTGAAATGGCAGAATAGGGAACTCCAAGAGTCCATCCGTCTGCAAAGCAATGAGTAAACTGGTGTACACTGTCAGAATTAACTTTTTTGGAACCCTGAGAACAAATCAAATACTTAGAGCAACCAGGGGAATATTTTAATCAAGAAACTGTATCTGAAAGTTCCCATTGTGGCGCACTGGAAATGAATCAAACTAATATCCATGTGGCTGCGGGTTCCATCTGGCCTCCCTCAGTGGGGTGGGGATCCAGTGTTGCAGTGAGCTGTGGTGTAGGTCGTAGACGTGGGTCAGATCCCTCATTGTTGTGGCTGTGGCTGTGGCCTGCAGCTGATTTGACCCCTAGCCTGGGAACTTCCATATGCCATTGCAGATATGGCCCTAAAAAAAAAAAAAAAGAAAAAGAAAGAAAGAAGGAAAGAAAAGAAGAAAAAAAAAAAGAAACTGTATCTGAATCTCGTAGGAGAAATTTGTGGCATTTAAACTTCCCCTGGTACCATTCCGTACCCCCAAGTTTGGCCACAGACTTAAAGACAAGGACCCATGTACCTGATACAAGCACCCAGTACTCCAAGAATTACAGTTAATGTTTTGACCTGTTGTCTCCCTGGAGGATTAGCTCAAAAGGCTTGCCTAAATTTTACCTAATTTGGAACTTTCCCAGGGCTAAGGTGGCTACCCAGGGGATGTTTGTTGAAAATATTTAAAGGCAAATGTTTTCAGCTGCTGCTCCCTGGGGCAAGGGAAAACAGTATTGGCAAAGAAGAGAAAACTGGAAAGCTTGGAAGGAGAGGCTGGGAAATGAGATGCTTTGAAGGAAAAGAGCTTTGAAAAGCTTCTATGTATTCCTGGGAATCTAGAAGGACACATGTGTGCCTAAGGCTGTGCACCTGCTCACGAAAGATCTGAGAAGCCTGTACGCTCTCGCCTATGGCTCATCTCGAGGCTCCAGAAGCAGGGAGTGAAGGTCAGGCAGAGTTGTGAACTGCCTGACTGCGAGTTGATGGCCCACCACAACATACACAGAGCCCCTCTGCAAAGACTCGGAGATTTGTTGTTGTTCCAGGCATTTAAGGAATCCTCTGTTAAATCACTAGCTGACCACTAAGTGTTTGGAAGAAGGAATTCAGTGGCCACACATGACAAAAAATATAGACCTTATAAAACTAGTTCAGAAAAGTCACTAAAAAAATAGCAACCCTTCTCAAACTCTTCCAAGATATAGAACAGTAGAGAACACTTCCTAACTTCTTCTATGAGGCCAGTATTACTCTGATACCAAAGCTAGACAAAGATACCAGTGAAAAGAAGACTACAGTCTACTATCCCTTATGACTATAGATATAAAAATCATCAGCAAAATACTAGCAAACTGGCTCCCACAGCATATGAAAAGGATTATTTTTTTATACTCCCTGACCAAGTGGGATTTATTCAAGGTATGCAAGACTGGTTTCAACATATGAATATTTAAAAATTTAATATGCCACATTAAAAAAGTTAATATTCTCTACTTAATATTCTCGTATTAATAGAATGGAGGATAAAATCCCACAAAAGTCATCTCAATTACTGCATTTGACAAAATCTAACAACTTTTCATGAGAAAAACACTCAGAAAACTAGGAGTAAAAAAAAAGGAGCTTTCTCAATATGTTAAAAGGCATCAGTGAAAAACTTATAGCAATGTCATACTCAGTGGTGAAAGACTGAGAACTTGCCCTCTAGGACCAGGAAGAAGACAAGGATGTCTCTTTTTCTACTGCTATTCAACATTGTACTGGAATTTCTAGCCAGGGTAATTGGGCAAGAAAAAAATCAGCCAAGTTGGAAAGGAAGAAGTAAAACTATATTTGTAGATGATATGACCTTATATTTGGTAATCCTGAAGAATCCACAATATAGTTATTAGGATTAATAAATTTCAGCAAATATGCAAGGTACAAAATCAACATACAAAAATCTGCTTATTTCTACATACTAGTAATGAACAATCTGAAAATGAAGAAAATAATTCCATTTATAATAGCATCAAAAAGGATAAAATACTTAGGTATAGATTTAACCAAGGAGGTTGAAGATACACTGAAAATTACAAAAGGTTGCTGAAAAAAAATTAAAGAAGACCTAATGGAAAGATACCTTATGTTTGCTGATTGGAAGATTTAGTATTATTAAGATGGCAATACTACCTAAAGTGATCTACAGATTCAGTGCATTCTCTATCAAAATCCCAATGGTGGAGTTCTGGCTATGGCACAGTGAGTTAAGGATCTGGTGTTGTGGCAGCTGGGGTGTAGGTGACACCTGCAGCTCAGATTTGATCCCTGGCCCAGGAACTTCCACATGCTATGGGCAGACAAAAAACAAAACAAAACCCCACCAAACAAAAAAACAATGGCGTTTTTTTTGCAGAGGTTAAAAAAAAAAATCAAACCCAAAATTAATATGGAATTACAAGAGACCCCAAAGAGCCAGAGAAATCTTGAGAAAGAAGAATAATGTTGGAGGGCTTACACTTAGCTAATTTACTACAAAGCTACAGTAATCATAACAATGTGATACTGGCATAAGTATACACATAGAGACCAAAGGAATAGAATTGAATCTCCAGCAATAAACCCATACATTAGGGTCAATTGATTTATTTTTATTTTTATTTTGCTTTTTAGGCCCAAACTCATGGAATATGGAGGTTCCCAGGCTAGGGGTCGAAACAAGGCCACTATTGCAGGCCTACACCACAGGCACAGCAATGTGGGATATGAGCTGTGTCTGTGACCTACACCACAGCTCACAGCAATGCCAGATCCTTAAGCCACTGAATGAGGCCAGGGAGCAAACCTGCATCTTCATGGATACAAGCTGGATTCATTTCCACTGCACTACAACTGGGAACTCCTGTCAATCGATTTTTGACAACTGTGCCAAAACTGTTCAATGGGGGAATAAATAGTCTTCAATGAATGGTTCTGGGACCAACTGGATACCCACACACAAAAGAATGAAGTTGGACCTCTAACTTAAAGCATATACAAAAATTAACTCAAAATGGATCAAAGACCTATATGTGAGAGTTGTAAAACACTTAGAAAGAAACACGGGTATAAATCTTTGTGACCTTGAATTAGGCAATGGTTATTTGAATATGATACCAAAACACAATAAAAGAAAAAATAGATAAGTTGGACTTCATAAAAATTAAGAACTTCTATGCTTCAATGGATACTATAAAGAAAGTGAAAGGACAACCCATAAAATGAGAGAAAATATTTGGAAGTCATATATCTGATAAGCATTCAGAATATAAAAAACGCTTACAACTCAACAACAGAAAGCAGAACAATCCAATTAAAATGTGCAAAGAGATATTTTTTTGGTGTTCTCATTGCGGCTCAGTGGTAACAAACCCAACTAGTGTCTATATGCTGCAGGTATGGCCCTAAAAACAAAAAATATATATGTTTTTTCAAAGAATGTAGACAGACAATAAGCACATGAACAGATCCTCAATATCAATTTTTAAGAGAATGCAAAAAAACCACAATGAAATACTACTTTATACTCACTAGGATATCTATATTAAAGAAACAACAACCCACAAAATAGCAAGTTGTAGCAAAGATGTTGAAAAATGGGAACCCTCATACATTGTTGGTGGGAATGTAGAATGGTGCGGCTGCTGACAAAAAACGGATTGTCATTTCCTCAGTAAATTAAACATAGCACTACCAAATGACCCAGAAATTCCACTCCTTGGTATGTACTTGAGAGAATTAGAAGTATATGTTCACACAAAAACTTGTACACAAATATTAGCATTATTCATTGTACCTGAAAAGTGGAAACAACCTAAATGTCCATAAACTTATGAATGGATAAAAAAATTGGTATATCCATACAATGGAATATTATTCATCCATAAAAGTGATATATGTACTTTTGATGCAATGTGGATGAACCTTAAAAATATTATGCTAAGTGAAAGTAGCCAGACACAAGCGGTCACACATTGTATAATTTAATTTATGTGAAATGTTCAGAGTAAGTAAATTTATGTAGATTGTAGATTTCTGTAGAATGTAGATTAATGGTTGCAGAGGCTTGGGGTAGAGAGGAATGGGAACATCTGCTTAGTATGCATGGGTTACTTATTAGGATGATGAAATGTTCTTGAATTTACATAGTGGTGATTTTTGCACAACATTGTGACTGTGTTAAAAGCCCTCTAATAAAAAGAATTGCCTGTTTATATCTTTTGACTATATTTCTATTGTATAGTTGGTATTTTATTAATTTGTGGAAACTCCATATTTGGTGGATAGTAATCCTTTGTTTTATATGCTGCAAATATTTTCTCCCAGTCCATTGCTTGTCCATTAAATTTGTTTGTGTTACCTTTTGCTGTACAGAATTTGAAAATTTTTACATAGTATGATGTTATTTTCCATTATGGCTTCAGAAATTGAAACTTAAGAAGATATTTTCCATCCCAAGATTATAAAAATGTTTTCAACATTTCCTCCTAATGCTGTTGAGCTTTTTTTAAATGTAAGTTTTAAAAGTATCTAGAATTTTTATATCTTCAGCATAAAGTAGGAGTTTAACTTTATTTTTTTCCAAATGGTCCCACACAATTCATTGAATAATTCATGCTTTCCCCACTGATTTGAAATGTTCCCTGTACATATTTTGATAATAACCTTGAAAACGTAGTAGTCTTTCACACTAAGGTTTTTTAGAGATTCCTTTGTAACAATTGAGGGTCAGTGCAGCCCATTCTATCTGAATTATAGACATACAAAAATAAAGATATTTATACCTATGCAGTTATTTTAACTATTTCCTCCACAAGGTGCTTTTGTATCTCTTAAATTATTTGATTGCTTAAACAATTTTTATTTTTATTTTATTTTTTTACTTTTTAGGGCTGCACCTGCAGCATATGGAAGTTCCCAGGCTAGGGGTTGAATTGGAGCTACAGCTGCCGGCCTACACCACAGCCACAGCAATGCAGAATCCCCAACCCACTGAGCAAGGCCAGGGATCAAACCTATGTCCTCATGGACACTAGTTGGATTTGTTTCCTTTGCGCCACAAGGGGAACTCCTCAACTATTTTTATGGTGAGCTTATTTGTCTTTGAGGGCTGCCAAAACAAAATACTATAGACTTGGTGGCTTAAATAACACAAGTTTGTTTTCTCATAATTATGGAGACTGGAAATTCAAGATCCAGGTGCCAGCAGGGTTGATGTCTGATTTGGACTCTCCGTTGGGATTGCAGATGGCTGCCTTCTTCCTTTGTACTCACACAGCCTTTCCTGGGTGTGTGCATGGGAAGAGAACAGGAGAGAGAGAACTCTCTGGTATTCCTTCTTAGAAGGACACTAATCCTATCAGATCAAGGCCCTATCTTTATGAGCTTATTTAACTTTAATTACTTCCTTAAAGGCCCCATCTTAGCTAGGTACAACCATGCCCAGGGTTAGGGCTGCAACATATAAATTTGAGGGACACAGTCAATCCATAATATCCCATGCCTGGTCTCTCCTAATTCATATCCTTCTCACACGTGAAATATATTTGTCCCATCGCAATAGCCCCCAAAGTCTTAACTCATTCCTGTGTCAACTCTAAATTCCAAAGTCTTATCTAAATATAATTTAAATCAGATATGAGTGAGGCTCAGGTATGAGTCATCCCGAGGCAAAATTCCTTTCCAGCTGTGAACCTGTGAAACCAGGTAAGTTATGTGCTTCCTCAATACACTGGGACAGGTGTAGACTAGACATTCCCATTCCAAGAGGGAAAAAATAGGAAGGAAGCAAGGGGTAAGCAAGCAGGTCCCAAGTGAGTCCAAAACCATCTAGCAAAGCAAATTCCATTAACTTTAAGGCTTGAAAAGAATTATTTTTTGGCTTGATGTCCTGCCATCCAGACCAACTGGGTTCTGCAGTTCTATCCCTCTGGCCTTTGGTGGCACTCTTGCCCTTGGAGCTTTGGGTAATGTCCAGGTCCCTGTGGCTCTGCTCAGGGTTGTGGCAGCCTGGTCTGTTAAAACTGTAGAGGTGGGCCCACCCTCGAAAACTGAGGAGGAATCTACTCTGTCCCCTGGGCCTCTGGTGGGAATGGTGGCCCTGATGATCTCTAAATCACATTCAGAGTCATTCTTCACGTTAGACAGGAAGGTTAACACACATCCACAGCCAGAGGGCTCTGTGGTCCCATCCTGTAAAGCCCAAGAACGTCAACAGCCTTCCTTCTTTTTTAGCATCCCTACCCCTTCAGTAGGAACTGGCAGTGTTTCTGCTTGTTTAATCCCTACACCCCTCTCCTGAGTGATAGTCCAGCCATGCCTGACATTTGCTCCTCAGAAGATGCTTTCTCTCTCTCTCTCCCCCCCCCACCTTTTTTTTTTTCAATATCAAAAGGGTAAGAATTTTCCAAACCTTTAAGTTCTGATTTCTTTGTACTTCTTCAATTTCTTTTTCTCCTCTCACATATTACTATAAGCATTCAGGAGCACCTAGGCCCCACCTTCCTTCAACATTTTGCTTAGAAATCTCCTCAGTTAAATAGACAGTTTCATTGTTCATAAATTCTGTCTTCTACAAAACACTAGGACACAAGATAGCCGAATTCTTTGCCACTTTATAACAGGGATCACTTTTTTTCTAATTTCCAATAACCAGTGTTTCATTCTCCTCCTGAGACCTCAGCACAATGAACTTTAGTAATATTTCTCCCAACATTCTGTTTGTGAATATGTATGTATTCTCTAAGAAGACAGAGGCTTTCTCTCAGCTCTCCTGTTTTTCTGAGCTCTCTCCAGAATCGCCTTTAACATTCACACTTCTGCCATCAGTCTCTTTAAGGCAATCTAGGCTTTTTCTTGTTTGTACCTCAAAACTCCTCCTCTCTATCCATTACCCAGTTCCAGAACCACTTCCAAATTTTCAGATAGTTGTTACAGAGGCGCCCTCCTTCTTAGTACCAAAATCCGTATTAGTCAGCATTCTCCAGAGAAACAGAAACAAATTTCTCTCCCTAAACGTGGGTGGGCTTCACCCAATCAATTAAAGAATAGACTAGAACCAAAAAAAAAGCTGACCTTTCTGTGAGTAAGGTGGAAATCCTCCTGCCTGAGTGCTTTTGAGCTGGGACATCTGTTTTTTCCTGCCTTTGAACTCAAACTGAAACACTGACTCTTGCTGGGTTTTGAGCCTGCTGACTTTCAGCCTCCGTAATTGTGTGCGCCAGTTCCTTATAATCATTCTCTCTCTGTGTCATTCATCCTCTCTCTTTCTCTCTCTGTCTCTCTCCACACATACTCTATTGGTCCTGTTTCTCTGGTGAACGCTGAACAATACAGTGGTGGAAGCAAGTATTATTAACCCCATTTTGGGGATGGGGGAATTTGAAGCCCAAAAGTGGCTAAGTCTTACTAAATAAAGATCATTAAGTGAGTTACAAACTAGGACTAGGTCTTTCAGACCACAACCTCTTGTCTACTCTGTATCTCTACTGAGAATGCACATGCTGAAGGTCATTGTCACCTGCCTACTTTTTATACTTTATCAACTCTTCAACAAAACCTTTCAGTTCCTCATTATATTAATAGTGGATAGCAATAGGCCCCCCTCACCTTAATATCCCCTTAAAACTAATTTCTCTGTTCCAGAGTCTGTGACTTATCTCCCACTGGGAGTCTCAGGGCAATACTTAACCTCTAGGGCAATACTTAAAAATGTTACTTAGTAATTTTTCTTAAAAAGTACGTTCTTTGTAAGTACTTTCTTAATTAGCTCTTAGAAAAATACTGTATTCCTTTCTCCTTCCTCCTTTCTTTCCTCCATCCATTCGGCCTTCTTTTGGTGAGAGGACCCCAACTGCATTTTGGGAAATTCTCTGTAGGTACAGGATAAAGTCTGGCAGGAATGTTAAGAGAACTTGTCCTTTCCCAACTCATGAGCAGTGACGTGGACTCAAACTGGGTCCATTAGAAGCTTCCACTTGAATTTTTTTTCCCACTTGAATTTGATTCATGCGTGGAGTGATAAAGGCTGGATGAAACGGTAAGCAGTTCTTGCTCAACACCTTCTGGACTTGCCTGGTTTCTGCCCCGGTTTCTGAAGAGCTGGGTTTGACAATCTTAAACTCGTTTGCTCCTTTGTATCCCTCAAATACAAACTTTTCCCTAAGTTAACCAGAGTTGGACTGTCTTATTCACAACCAAAAAACCCCAACTCATATGGTAAAAGTGATTCATTCATTCATTCAGCAGATATTTATTAAGTATTTGCCATTTGCCAAGCACGGTGCTAGTCACCGAGTGGGGGTGGGGGCTTTCCAAGTGCTTAATAAGCTGATCTCTTTTTGTCAGTAAGAGAGAGAACCAAGGGTTAATTCTACAATCCTTCATTATAAATGCCAATAAAGAAAGCGACTCTAGGAAACTCCCAGCACTTTGCTGAGAGTTAATGATTAACTATCATTAAATAAAGTTTAATAGAAACAATAAAAACATGAATGTTGGAATTGTAATACTTTTGTCTAATTGAAATAATTAATTCAGAGCTGTAATAATTTTTAACTTTGTAAGAAGTTTCATTGGAGGTCATGTGTATCATTATATTCTGGTGCAGGTTTGAGTAGATCCCTGTTGCTAACCACTCAGGAACACATTACATAGTGTTGCCCATGTGAGAAGCAGCTCATCACAAAATAATGCCAATTATTTGAAGCATCTGCACATGTGATTTATAAATAGCCATGAAGGGAAAAGATACTCCCTTAGTATTTCAGGCATTTAAAAGATGAGGGGGTGATTTGGGGGAGTTAAATACTGATTCCTCTCTACTGCATCCCCAAGGAAATATACATTTAAGTTCTGATATTATCTTAAAGATCTTGGGATTCTGGATGCTGCTCCATTATTAAAGATTTTAGCAACTTTGGGGGCTTAGTAAATTGGCTCCGACATGACCTTTTCATTGGAACATGTAGGCTCTCCTTTTAGATTCCAGACATAGAACTGATGTAGATTCCTTGGCATGATTCATTTGGAGCTCAAATGATCAGCAACCAAGTGTTTCTTTGAACTGGACTTTGGTTTCAACTGCCTGTGAAAGAACAGGATTCTTCTGATCATCCACCTGGCATTCTTCTCATTGCACTTTCCTGTGCTCTTGAAAGAGCTTATCTTTGCAACTGGGCCCCTACATGGGTGGGCCTTTCAAACTAGGTTTCCATCTCCTCTCAAAATTCTCATTTACAAATGCTCTTGGTGACGCAAAGTAATATTTATTCAAAACCTTTGGGGTGAATTTTGTGGTATTTTAATTTCTTTGTGTTCAAGAGAAAAAGCAAAAATAAAAATTAATAGGTTTGAAAAAATGATGAAATTTTGGAATGTCCTCTTTATCCATAACATTTTAGCAAAATTCATAAAGTGTTCATTTCTTAACTCATACAAACCTTTAAAATGATGGGCCATACAACTCACTAAGAAAGGAAAAAATAACCAAGGTGTCCTCCAGGGTCCCCAAAATTCTTTTTGTCAATACAATGTCTTTTTTTTATTTGGTAGCACCTGCAACATGTGAAAAATGCCCAGGCCAGGGATCCAATGGATGCCACAGCAGAGACCCCAGCCACAGCAGTGACAATGTCAGATCCTTAAATGCTAGGCCACCAGAGAACTCCAATATAATGTATTCTAAATCACACTATCTCAAACAAAATCTTCAAATTTGGTGAAAAATCAGTATAGCTGTATCTATACTGTGGAAACTGGACGTTAATTACTCATAGATAAGATATAGGTAATCTGTCCAGTCAGTGATGACCCTGGCCCTTTCTTCCTTGTGTCCTGCTACTTGTTAGCACCTCTGCCAGGGGGCAGGCAGAGAGGAAAGAAGGGGCCAAGCTGTGAGGCCCTGGCAACACAAGGAAGGATACAAGCTATCTAAACCCATCTCAGAACCCATTCTCCCATCATCCCAGTGGGCTTAGCTTATTTGAATGAAATTGTTGCCTTACATAGGGACACTGGGTTATAAGTCATGGTTTAGTCACTTCAGGCAGTCAAGGGCTATTTATTGAGTGTCTGCTGTATGCGAAGTGCTGTTCTAGACACGGGATATAAGACAGACAAAAATATTAGTTTCCGGAACTAACATTCTAGTATTGTATTTTCATAATCTCTGTGAGCCTCAGTTTTCTGATCAGTACCATGGGGGCAATAATACTAGGGTTTCTGTGAGCATTTAAATGAGATATGCATCTAATGAAGTTTCTGGATTTGTTATAATTTACACTGTCTACACAGTTTTACATAGTGTTTATTAAAATTCATTTTTCTTTACATAGTTTTGTGAACATTTTCCTATGAGTATTTCTACTCAATATTTTGATAGTTATGTAACATTTCATTGTGTCAGTTTATCATAATACTTAAACATGACTGTTCTACTGTTACTTGGTTCATTGCAGGTTCTCAGTATTTGTTGAAAGAATGCATGAATATAACACACATATTATTTGCATCTTCTCATTACTGCGAACAATACTCTTTTTATCTTTGAATAATCTTTCTGGGAAAAATTCTAAAAGTAGGATTATTGTATCAACACGCATGACACAAGACATGAATATCTTCATGATCCTCAATACATATTACCATCATGCTGCTATGAAGCCTGCACTAATTTACAATTAATGACTTATACATTGTAGTTTGATCTGTATTCTTTAGTTATTTATATCCTCTGATTTCTTTCATATAGTCACTTGCTCCTTGGCTTTCCCTGTTGTAAAACTCATGCATTTGTGGGGTGGGACACTTTGGAGGGAAGACAGGGGAGGGCCTACCTGTAGGATGCTAACTGACAAGGGCAACCTCAAAACTCCTCCCTGATCCATCAGGGCAGCAGGAACATAGAATGAGGTGACAGAGAAAGAGCAATGCAGAAAATTAATCAGAGGGACACTGAAGAGATGTGTCCAATGTTTGCCAAAGACTAACAAATGACAGATAGACTATTACCACAAAGGAGTACCTCTTTGTTGCATCACATCCGGGGGGTGGGCCTGTTTTGTGAAGTGAGCACCTGCGACATTGGAAGTGAAGTGTGCAAACCCTGCTATCTCAGTTGGACTTGAGAGCGCTGATGCAGCACTGGGCATGGAAACGTTGATGAATTAGTATGAATTGGGGCCTGGTTAGCAACGTGATTTGCATACCTGTGGTTTGGGGTTAGGTATGCCATATCTTTACCTCTTTGCCCTGAAGAATAGAATTGGTTGAGAGGTTGAAATCAAGCCATGAAACTTTGATCTGAAATGGTTTGGTAAAATAAGCAATTGTGTGGTTTTGAAAAATAATGTATTTTGAAATATTTTCAAACCTACAGAAAAGTTACAACTGCAGTACAAAGAACTTCCTTATCCCTTTCATCTAGTTTCCTAAGTGTTAACATGCACTGCTTTTGTCTTTTGCTTGCTCTCTTTCTCCCTCTCCAATCCCCAGACCCCATGAAAATTGTGGCAACTGCCTCAACAAGGTTTCTTTTTCCTTTCTGGTCCAGGATTCCATCCTGGAACATGTGTTTACCTTGATCTGTCATAGCTTTCAGCCTCCTCCAAACTAAAATAGTTCCTAGTTTTCCCCTACCTTTCCTGTCCTTAGGGGCTTTAGAAACTATTGGTGTTACGTTTTTGTAGGATGACCCACATATTTCCTTGGGACTAGATGCAGGCCCCATTTTCTTGGCAGGAATACTCTTCTCACTGCATCACATCAGAGGGCACACAAGGCCAACCTGTCCCTGTCACTGATACTGTTAACCTTCAAAACCTGGTCATGTTGGTGTCTGCAGATTTCTCCACCATAAAGACACCATTTTTTCACTTTGTAACTAATTAGAATATTGTGGGGGGATATTCCCAGATTATGCCAATGCCTGTTCCTTGTCAGTCCTCCACCAACCACCCTTAGCCTCCTGAATCAACCACTACCCTCCTGGTGGCTGAATAGTGATTTTCTGTTTCCATAAGTCTTTGTGCATTTATTAATTGGCAATAAATAAGAAAAGGGATTCTCCCCTGTTACAGCTATCTATTGCTTTGTATCAAAATGGTCTCAAACTTAGTAACTTAAAAAAATAATCATTTATCTAGCTCATGAATCTGCATATGGGCAAGGTGATGGATCAACCAGTGCAGTCAAGTGGGTCTGGAGGATCCACTTCCAAGGTGGTTCACTCACATGGCTGACAAGTTGGTGCTTTTGGCTAGGACCTCAGATGGTCAGTCTGAACCACTACATGAGGCCTCTCTCGGTAGCTGCTTGATTTCATCCCAGCATTGTGACTGAAATTCAAAAGCAGGCATCCCAAGAGAGTGAGGTGGAAGTTCCTCACCTTTTTCTGACACAACCTCAGAAGTCACACAGCTTCAGTTTCATTGTACTCTTTGGATTGAAGAAGTTACAAGGATCCACTCAGTTTCAAGATGCGGAGAAGTAGCATTTACCACTCAATGGGAAAATCATCAACAGCGCATTGTAAGAGCAGCATGTAGGATAGAATATATGGTGAGGGGCATCTTTGTAAAATTCAGTCTGCCCCACTCCCCATTTATTTATTTATTCCTTTGTTTATATTACATGGATTCCAATTTTATATAATCGGTTGTAATCTGTTACTATCATTATTTATTTTGATGCTCAAATTGTCCCAGATTTGACTATTGCGAGCTCCTTTTAAGGTAGTATCTGTATTCTTCTGACATGTTCTCATTATTCTTTGAGCACATCCTTTGGTGGAAGGTGGTACATATAAACCATGATCTGGGTACTTTGTGTGCTCATTGTTAATGGGCTGTCATTGCTTCTAGGGCCTCTTAAAGACAGAGCTAGTCTGTAAGAGGGCCTAGAACACATACACACACACAAATGCATCTATAACTATTTCTCCATCTGAGTATAGACATTAAAAAAGTATGGGTTCATATCAAAACCTCTAATTTCAAGTAAGAATTTCTCCTCTACTTGCTACCCCTGCACCCACCCTATCAACAGCACTCCACATTCTCAGATATTAGCAGGAACATCACCAATGGGCTTCTGTGTGACTTCCTGTACTGCTTCAGCAACTCATATCTTTGGGCACCAACGGGCACACCTCCCATGTGTTTCTGGGCGGCTTCCCTCTTCTCCCCCTTATCATCTCATGTTCTTGGGTGCACTGGGCCTTATACTGACATCCTTCCATATAGAACATCCTGTCTCCCTCCCTAGCACTTTATAGCCTCAGGTACCAGCAGTTATATCACTGATGTGCCTCCACATGACAGCTCTCTTCACTGCCACTGACTCCTCCAAGCTTGGAAGGAAAGATGGAAAGGGAAAGCAGCAATTGTATTTTATCATGATTGAAACTGGCCATTACATGGTCCAAAGTCCTCTGTCTTTGAACATCCACCCTAGCTCCTTTAATCATTTAAAAATACAAAATTGCTCTTGCTGTTCCCTTGGATGACTTTCTGGCCCTTAGGCTAAAATCCCCAAAAACTCTACCATGATCTTAAAGACTCTAAAAATTTTGACAACCTTCTTACTTTTCCAGTAGAATCTCTGTTTTATTTCTCTCAGTTCAGTCGGTTTCCCAGAGCAGAATCTTCCAGTCCCCAACTTGGAGTGTGTAAACCTTGGCTGCCAGTATTTTGGGAACTGAGCCAAGGAAAGGGACTGCAGGTCTCAATGATCAGAATGTGGACTTTAACTTACTCCACATTTTCACAATGGCATCTTCCTGGGCTTAGCTGTGTTTGATTTAAATGTCTCATCCTTTACTCAGGTGGTGGAGGGACCTGGGAACTATCTGCTTCTCATAAAGATGTTCCATCAATCATGCAGATTTCAGTGCCATACTCTCACTTTCAGAAATACCTGGTATTTTTAATTCCTGAGCCTTTTGGGGTCTGTAGTACAAACAGCTTCTTTAGGTTTCAGCTTTCTAAAGTCTGCTAATCAGTTGCTAGTCATTTATCTATTTTCTAGTTTCCACATTTTGTGGGGGGTAGGTGGGTGTGCGTTGTCTTGCCTGTTGTAGCTTCTCTTCCTGATTCCTTTGTCCTCATGGTGTTTGGCCTTTTAATTCCTTTACTGACTTTTTTTGGTAGGGTCTCAGGAAGGAGCTAAGTGCATGTGTTAAATCTGCAGAAATTAACTGGAAGTGGTGTTGTTTTTAAATAGCAAACACCCTGGTTCCTTTTAAAGCAGATCCCATGAAGGAAAAATTGGATTTCATAGAATCATGGAATGTTATAATTAGAAACACTTATCCAGTCCAGTGTTTCTTTTTTTAAGAAAAACATTTGTTTTTTGGAGCAGTTTTAGGTTTACAACAAGATTGAGTAGATACAACATTTTCCCATATACTCCCTGCCCCCACACATGTATAACCTCCTTCATTATCAATATCCCCCACTAGAGTAGTACATTTGTTACAAGTGATGAGTATGTTGACACGTCATCACCCAGAGTCCATAGTTGACTTTGGTCAAATGTATGATGACATATATCTATCATTACAGTATCAATCAGAGTATTTTCACTGTCCTAAAAGTCCTCTGTGCTCTACCTGTTCATCTGTCTCCACCCCCACCTCCAAGGATCGCTAATCTTTTTACTGTCTCCATAGCTTTGCCTTTTCCAGAATGTCATGTAGTTAGAATCATACAGTATGTAGTCTTCAATTGGCTTCTTTCACTAATAGGCATTTAAGTTTCCTCCATATCTTTTCATGGCTAGACAGTTCATTCATTTTTAGTGTTGAACAATATTCCCTTGTCTGGATGTACTACTCCTTGTCTTTGTATCACCAGGTACCTCTTTTATTATATATTCCCCCTCCTTCACTAAATCCCCATATTTGAAAAGATTTAGACTTCCAAAACTCAGTTTGAGAAACTTTGGTTTAGTCAGGGCCCTCATTTTATTGATGTGGAGACTGAGGCCCAGAGAGGAGAGGTGATTTGCCAAAAATCTCACAGCTAGCAATGGGGTTCAGGGCAGGCCACCCCGAGAGGTGACACTTTGGCATGCAGATTATTTTGAGCTGAAAACAATCAAGGCCCAAAAGACTTAAGAAGAAATTTGGACCTTCCCCCAACTGCCTGAAAGAATGTAGATAGTGGACCTGTTCTAGGAAGGGAACTGTCACTATAGATAACTACAGTATAATATGAACTAGATGTGGTAGACAGGGGGAAACCTAGCAAAGTCTGTTAAAATTCTCCTGTGTCTCCTCTTGTTTCTGTATGGCCCAGCACACTTTTTTAAAAAAAATTTTTAACAGACACTTCTTCTTTTTCATAGTCTTGTGAATTGCCCTCCTTCCCTTTGAAGTCCCAGACACTTACCTGCTTCTTGTTAGTCCAGGATGACATATATATGTACCCTATTTTACTTCACTCTTCTATGGGCCTCATGGTTTTATGGAGCCCCCACATGCACAAAATGAAATTTGTTTTTTCTTTTTAATTTGTTTTATGTCATTTAGAGTGTTTTACACAAAAGAACCAAACTAAAAGAATCAGGAGGGGAAGGGGGAAATTTTCCCCTCCCTGACACCAGTGAGGGGCCAAGTTCAGATGTGAACCCAGATCTCCCAGCTTGTGCTCTGGTGCTCCTTTCAGATCTACGATGGAAGATTAACGTCCCCGCTCCCCCAAAACTGATGAGCAGGTGAGGGAACTCTTTCCTTCACATGCGGTATTTTTTTCTCAGCAATATCCTTCATGGCATTGAAACATTACTCCCTAGGAGGAAACCGCCTCCCTCTCATCTTGAGGACCACAGAGGGCTAAACACACTGGGAATCACTGGAGCTTTCTCAGAGCTCCGGGAAACTGTTTGAAATGTAATAAAGGTTCCTCTCCACCAAACATAAGAAAAAGAAAAAGCTGGGAACACTTCAGAGCCAGCACGGGAGGTCTTGTCTGTCCTAGTCAACCAACCAATCAGCAGAGATAGATTAGACTCCTACTGTGAGTTCCTCTAGGCTAGAAGTTACCAAGGATACATGGGCTTTGCCCTGAAGGGATTTATGAGCAAATTGCAGACACAAAACATTCCATCCTCTCAATCTCTCTGAAGGCGTGGCCTTTGTCTTCCCCATTTCTTGTGGGCCTCAGTGCACCTGGCCTCCTTCTGGATACGTGTTAGTTATCTCTGGTTTGATTAAAGTGTCTTTGTCGCATCATTTCCTTTCCCTAAAGGGGAAATAATGAATGCTGAGTGGATGCAATGGTGCAGCCCCATTCTGCCAAATAAAGTGACTTCATATATTTTGTCTAGAAACTCACGGTCTTCTGCAGAATTCTTTCTCTCTGGTAAAGGTGAAATTTCGTTATTCTCCTAGATCTTTTGAGAAGATCTCCTACAAATGAGGAGGCTAACAATAAAACCCCTACTGTTTGTATAGGCTTTGTATTTTACTGTAATCTCAGTTAATCTTCTATCTTAGCTTTTTCCTCAGCGCTTTGTATACAAATGTTATTGATTCCCTCCAGAGGCATAACGTGTGGTGGAATAAATGGCATTAAAACTGGAGTTTGAGCACCTACCTCTTTATCTGAGTGTTACTACACAAGTTGCTTCCCCTGTCGGGGCCTCAATTTACCTACAAGCAGAAAGAGGAGAGGGTTTGGATTCTATAGAATCTGAGGCCCCTTCCAGTTTCTAATTGGAGTGCACTGCCATTGTGTGGTTTTTGCTGTGGGCGTGGTTGTTCCACACCAAAGGGCAGGGACAGGATGCAGTCTGACGATCAGGGACAGAGGAGGAGTGGTTGAGCAGCTTTGCACATTTGTGGGTGCCTCACTCCCCATCCTTAGAGTTCCCAGGCTGTTTTAAGTTCATGATCCCAGGGCACTGCCTGTCCGCCCCCTGCCACACACACTATGCCATTCAGGGTTTCTTTCCCAGGAGCTGCTTTGAAGCCAGTGGAAGATTTTCAGAGGTCTTGAATCTTCTTCTTTCTTGCCCTCTTGACATCTGAGGCCTGAAAAGATCTTGGGTTGTCTGCCTAGGCAGGCTTCCGGGGGCCACAGCCTTCTGTCTTTAGGGGCTGGGGGCAGGAGGATGCGGGAGTGGGAGAGCCAGCGAGCGTGCAGAGCAGACATTGTTTGGGTATTGACTCAAAGGAGCTGGAGCCACAATGCACAGGAAAAAGGATGAGCTCATGACGGCTAAATGAAAAGATTCTTATCTTGGAAACAGCGGTTTCTTATGCAAAACAGGGGGCGGCAATGTGATTGTGCCCCATGGAGTACATTCAACAACAGGGATTTCAAATGAAGAAGCTATTTTGCATACCTACGGGAGCGGCAATGGGCCAGATTGTTCATTAATTAAAAAAAGGGGGGGGGGTTTGCGGGTGCTTAAAAACCCAAGCTCGCACTTGCTGGTGAACCGAAATAATTCATTTGCCTTCCTCTCTGTCCCAGTTGATCAGCTGGGAGACAAATGTTGCTTTTTTCAAACGGAGCCATCTCTGGAGAAGAGGAGGGGAGGGCAGAGGAGGAGGAAGGACGCGAGAAGGCATGGGCGCGGAGAGGAGGGGTGTCACAGACAACTAGAAGAGCGGTGACCTCTCAACCATTTCTATTTGGTGCTGGAATGTATTTTACAGAGCTGGTGATTTTTTGGTTGCTTTCCCTCCCTCCCGCCACACTCAGGAGATTTACCTTCCTAATTCTGCTTGATTTCATGTGAAAGAAGTCTGAGCAAATCTCCACTGATGGGGCAGGAGAGGAAAGAAGAGAAATGAAGAGAGTGGAGGAGGGAGAGGCTAAGAATGTGTCCCCTAACTAGAGCCCCCTTATTTCCCCAGCTCTGACATGTGGTCCCCTGAGGGGATGGACTAGAACTGTGGCTGTCCTGGAAATTCCAGAATATAGGTCACCTCCTGAAAGGGAAATATCACAAGTGGAGAGCAGGGTTCAATGTGGTTGGGGTGGGAGGGACCAACCCCTCCCACATATCTTTCCTACCAGCCAGACTGCTCTCCTTTTACCCCACATCATCTTTTGATTTAGGGATAAGATTGGTTATCATTTATCAAGCACTTTCATATACAATATTTCTTATGTTCTCCCCTATCACTATGTTACACCTGGGTGCCAGGCACTTTTGCTTACATTACTTATTTGAGCTTCTCAGGTACCCAGCGAGATAACTTGGTATTACTGCTCCTGTCTTAGAAACTCTGTCTCCCACTCAGAGACATTAAGTGGGTTACACAAAGTCACACAAGTTGGAAATAGCAAAGCTAGGATTTGAACCCACATCGGTATGATGTCAAAACCTGTGCCCTAAACTACTGTGCGAAGCAGACTCTCCTCCATCCTTTCCTCCTTCCCTAAATAGTGTTTGCCTAATTGTCACTCAAAAGGCAAACTCCCCAAGGTTGGCATTCTGGCAAGCAGGGCGAGGATGGAGGGACTTCTTTAATTAATTAATTTTAGCTTTTCTTTTTTCTTTCTTTCTTTCTTTTTTTAATCTCTTTGCCATTTCTTGGGCCGCTCCTGTGGCATATGGAGGTTCCCAGGCTAGGGGTCGAATCAGAGCTGTAGCCACCGGCCTACGCCAGAGCCACAGCAACGCGGGATCCGAGCCGCGTCTGCGACCTACACCACAGTTCACGGCAACGCCGGATCCTTGACCCACTGAGCAAGGCCAGGGGTAGAACCTACAACCTCATGGTTCCTGGTCGGATTCGTTAACCACTGCGTCAGGGTGGGAACTCCCAATTTTAGCTTTTCTACCGTTGCATCAGCCGCATATGGAAGTTCCCAGGCTAGCGGTCAAATCAGAGCTGTAGCTGCTGGCCTATGCCACAGCTCACAGCAATGCCAGATACTTAACCCACTGAGCGAGGCCAGGTATCCAATTAGTGTCCTCACGGATATTAGTTGGGTTTGTTACCGCTGAGCCATGATGGGAATTCCCTGGAGATCCTTCTTGAAAGAGTGAGACATTCCCCTCAAACACGTATTATCTTCAGGATGGAAGACAAGCTAAGGAAAACAAGCTTGGTAGATCTTTTCTCCACCATAGGCTTACAATATGATTCATTTTTGTTTGTTTTTTAGAGCTGCACCTGTGGCATATGGAAGTTCCAAGGCTAGGGTTGAATTGGAACTGCAGCTGTCACAGCCTAAGCCATAGCCACAGCAACACCGGATCCTAACCGCATCTGAAACCTAGGTCGCAGCTTGAGGCAACTCCAGATGCTTAACTGAACAAGGCCAGGGATCAAACCTACCTCCTCATGGATGCTAGTTGGATTCTTAACCCACTGAGCCACAATGGGAATCCCTGATTCATGTTTTTTAAAGTGAGGTTTATTGAGGTATAATTTTAATACAGTAAAATTCTCCTTTCTAAAGTACTGTTCAATGACCTTTGACAAATGTCTAATGTTGCGTCCCCACCAACACAATAAAGATATAGACTATTTTCATTACCTGCCAAAAGTTCTCTAAGTTCCTTTGCGGTCAATCCCTTGCTCCTATACCCACCCCTTTAGCAACTACTGATAAATTTTCTATTTCCGTAGTTCTGCCTTTTCTAGAATGTTGTATAAATGGAATCATATATTATGTAGGCCTTTGTTTGACCTCCTCTATTTAGCATTAATGCTTTCGGAATTCATCTATGGTGGTTTTGTTTTTTCTTTTTTTTTCTTGCCACACCTGCATCATGCATAAGTCCCTGGACCAGGAACAAACCTGAGCCACAGCAATAACCCAAGCTGCAGCAGTGACAATGCTGAGTCCTTAACTGCTAGGCCACCAGGGAACTCCAAGATTGGTCCATGTTTTAATTCATTCATTTTTATTGCCTAGTAATATTTCACACGATGATATAATCCATCAGTTGATAGATATTTGGGTTTTTCCAGCTTGTAGGCATAATGAATAAAGCTGCTATGAATATTTATGTACAGGTTTTTACATGAATATGTATCTTTGTTTCTCTTGGGTATGTAACTAGGAGTTGGTTGCTGGGTCATAGGCTAAGTGTATCCTGAACAACCACTAAAAAGAAACCCCTGCCAAACTGTTTGCAAAGTGGCTGTACCATTCTGAATTCCCACTAGAAATAGATAAACCTTCTAGTTGCACTGCATGCTTGCTAATACTTGGTCAATCTTTTTTTCTTTTTTTTTTTTTCATTTTATGGCCGCATCTGTGGCATATGGATGTTCCTGGGCCAGGAATTGAATCTGAGCCGCAGCTGCAACACATGCCACTGCAGCTGTGGCAATGCTAGCTCCTTTAACCCACTGCATCTGCCACGGGATCAAACCTGCACCTCTGCAGTGACCCAAGCCACTGCAGTCAGGTTCTTAGCCCACTGCACCATGGTGGGAACTCCTGGACAGTCTTTTCAATTTTAGTGATTCTAATAGATGCGTATTTTATCTCACTGTAACTTGACTTTGCATTTTCCTAATGAGATGTTGAGTGTCCTGTCAGGAGCTTATTTGCCACCTGTGCCTCTTCTTTGGTGAAGTATCTATTCAAGCATTTTGCCCAATTTTCAATTGGATTTTTTGTGTTCTTATGATTGAGTTTTGAGTTTTCTATATAGTCTGGGTATATGTCCCTTATCAGATGTTTGTTTTGCAAATATTTTCACCCACTCAGTGGCTCACCTTTCATTTGCTAAGCCTGTCTTTGGAAGAGCAGAAGTTTATAATTTTGATACAACTCAATGTATTAATTTTTTTCTTCTATTCGTTCTTTCTTTGGCCATATCTAAGAAATCTTTGACTAACCAGAAGTCACAGAGTATTCTTTTTAAAAAATGTTTTATTCTAGAAGCTTTTTTTTTTTTTTTTTTTTTTGTCTTTTTGCTTTCTCTAGGGCCGCTCCCATGGCATATGGGGGTTCCCAGGCTAGGGGGTCTAAGCGGAGCTATAGCTGAGGGCCTACGCCAGAGCCACAGCAACGTGGGATCTGAGCCGTGTCTGCGACCTGCACCACAGCTCACGGCAATGCTGGATACTTAACCCGCTGAGCAAGGCCAGGGATGGAACCTGCAACCTCATGGTTCCTAGTCAGATTCGTTAACCACTGTGCCACAACGGGAACTCCTATTCTAGAAGCTTTATATGTTCAGCTTTTACATTTAGGTCTATGATCCATTTTGAGCTTTTTTTTTTTTTTTTTTTTTGGTCTTCTTGTTTTTTTAGGGCCACACCTATAGCATATGGAGGGTCCCAGGCTAGGGGTCCAATCAGAGCTGTAGCTGCCGGCCTATGCCAGAGCCACAGCAATGCAGGATACGAGCCAAGTCTGCAACCTACACCACAGCTCATGGCAACGCCGGGTCCTTAACCCACTGAGCAAGGCCAGGGATCAAACCCTCCTCCTCATGGATGCTAGTTGGGTTCGCTAACCACTCAGCCACGATAAGAACTCTCTTTTTTGAGCTAATTTTTGTAAATTATATGAGGTAAGGGTCGAGGTTCATTTTTTTGGCACATAGATGTCAAAATGACCCAGTGCCATTTGTTGAAAAATTATCTTTCCTCCAGTGTACTATTTTTGCAATTTTGCAGAACTCAACTGATCATACATAGGTCGGTCTACTTGTAGGCCCTCTATTCTGTTCCATTGATCTATGTCTTTCTTTATGCCAATACCACATTGCCTTGCTTTTTTTTTTTTTTTTTTTTTTTTTGTCTTTTTGCTATTTCTTTGGGCTGCTCCCACGGCACATGGAGGTTCCCAGGCTAGGGGTCGAGTCGGAGCTGCAGCTACTGGCCTACGCCAGAGCCACAGCAACACGGGATCTGAGCCGCGTCTGCAACCTATACCACAGCTCTCAGTAATGCCAGATCCTTAACCCACTGAGCAAGGGCAGGGACCGAACCCGCAACCTCATGGTTCCTAGTCGGATTCGTTAACCACTGTGCCACGACGGGAAGTCCTGCCTTGCTTATTATAGATTCATAGTAAGTTTTGAAATCAAAGAGAATAGGACATCCAGCTTTATTCTTTTTTTTTCTTTTTTTTTTATTACTCAATGAATTTATTACATTTATAGTTGTACAATGATCATCACAATCCAATTTTATAGGATTTCCATCCCACAACCCCAGCGCATCCCCCTAACCCCCCGAACAGTCTCCTTTGGAGACCATAAGTTTTTCAGAGTCTGTGAGTCAGCATCTGTTCTGCAAAGAAGTTCATTCTGTCCTTTTTTCAGATTCCACATGTCAGTGAAAGCATTTGATGTTGGTGCGTCCAGCTTTATTCTTTAAAAATATGTTTTGACTTTTTTTAACCTTAAAATTAAATTCTTTTTAAAAATTTTATTAGAGTATAGTTGATTTACATTGTTCTGTCAATTTCTGCTATATAGCAAAATGACCCAGTCTCTCACACACACACACACACACACACACACACACACACACACACACACACACACATTCTTTTTCTCATATTGTATCATGTTCTATCCCAAGAGACTGGATATATTTCCCTGTGCTATACAGTAGGACCTTATTGTTTATCCATTCTAAATGTAATAGTTTGCATCTACCAACCCTAAACTCCCTCTCCATCCTTGTTTTCGCTATTATATGTCCTTTGTGTTTCCATAGAAATTTTATTTTTTTATTTTTTTGTCTTTTTGTCTTTTGTTGTTGTTGTTGCTATTTCTTGGGCCGCTCCCGCGGCATATGGAGGTTCCCAGGCTAGGGGTTGAATCGGAGCTGTAGCCACCGGCCTACGCCAGAGCCACAGCAACGCGGGATCCGAGCCGCATCTGCAACCTACACCACAGCTCGCGGCAACGGCGGATCGTTAACCCACTGAGCAAGGGCAGGGACCGAACCCGCAACCTCATGGTTCCTAGTCGGATTCGTTAACCACTGCGCCACGACGGGAACTCCCATAGAAATTTTAGAATCAGCTTGTCAATCCCTCCAAAGAAGCCTGCTGGGATCTTGATTGAGATTGTGTTGAATCTATAGACCCATTTCGAGAGAAATGACATCTTAACCCTATTGAATCTTCTAATTCATCAACACGATATGCCTCTCCATTTGTTTATTTTCTTTGTTTCATATTTTGTTAGGTTTATCCCTAACTATTTCATTTTTGTTATGCTACTGAAAATTGTCCTGCTTGTTAAATTTCAACTTCCAGGAGTTTCCGTTGTGGCACAATGGAAACGAATCCGACTAGGAACCATGAGGTTGCGGGTGGATCCCTGGCCTCGCTCATTGGGTTAAGGATCCGGTGTTGCCGTGAGCTGTGGTGTAGGTTGCAGACGTGGCTCGGATCCCGCGTTGCTGTGGCTCTGGGGTAGGCTGGCAGCTATAGGTCCGATTAGACCCTAACCTGGGAACCTCCATATGCGGTGTGTGTGTGTGTGTGTGTGTGTGTGTCCCTAAAAAGACAAAAAAATAGAAAATAAATAAAGCCGTATTATTTCTTCCTTTTCAATCTTTGTGTCTTTGATTTCTTTTTCCTTGCTTAATTTCCCTGGCTAGAACCTCCAGTACAATGTTGAATAGAAGTGCCAAGAGCATGGAGTTCCCATCGTGGCGCAGTGGTTAATGAACCCGACTGGGAACCATGAGATTGCGGGTTCGATCCCTGCCCTTGCTCAGTGGGTTAACGATCCAGTGTTGCCGTGAGCTGTGGTGTAGGTCGCAGACACGGCTCAGATCCCACGTTGCTGTGGTTCTGGCGTAGGCCTGGGGCTACAGCTCTGTTTTGACCCCTAGCCTGGGAACCTCCATATGCTGCGAGAGCGGCCCAAGAAATGGCAAAAAAGACAAAAAAAAAAAAAAAAAATTAGAAGTGGCAAGAGCAGACATCCTTGTCTTATTTCTGATCTTAACAGGAATGCTTTCAGTCTTTTACCATTTAGTGTAATGTTAGGTGTGGGGGTTACATAGATTCCTTTTATCAGGTTGAGGATGTTACCTTCTGTTCCTGGTTTCCTGAAAGTTTTTTTGCTTGTTTGTTTGTTTTATCATGAATGGATCTGCATTTTGTCAAATGCCTTTTCTGCATGAATTGTGATGATTATGTGAGTTTTATTTTTCATTTTCTTGATATGGCAAATTACACTGATTTTCAAATATTTAACCAATCTTGCATTTCTGGGATCAACTTTACTTGGTCATGCGGTATTATCTTTCTTATGTATTGCTGAATTCAATTTGCTGATAATTTGCTGAGCATTTTTTGGTCTGCGTTCACAAAAGATAGTGGTCTGTAGTTTTCTTATAATGCCTTTGTCTGGTTTGGTATTTGTGTGGATTAGGTTTTGAATTGGAGTTATTTTTTCAAGTAGAGAGGCTGAATTTAGAGCTAGTCTGAGGCAACAGTGAAATAAGAAGTTTCTCAGAGGCACTCAGTTTGCCTTCCTTTCTTCTACTGAGTTATATTACTGACCTTTCTTTCCACAAGTGCAGATGGTGCTGGACTGTCCATAGTCCCTCTGCTGCTCAGAGTGCTGGAATTTTCTGTCTCCCCTCTCTGCTCTATTTCCAAACCAACAACATGATGCACAAAACAGAGACCTGTTCCCTGTATGTAATAGTTACCTTATCAGATACATCAAACCTCAGGACCCAACAGACCTGTACTCATATTTCTGTCTACATATCTCTGTCTATGCTTTGGGTCAACTTGAATGAGCTCCAGGAGCACCTGTACAGATGGTCACCATGGTGCCCAGGGGAGATTGCATCCTGCTTGCGAATGGGAGCACTTTCAAATTGCCACCTGTACTTAGCAAAGTTTTGAGAGTTCTCTATAGTACCTTGAGTATTTAACAAGCATTCTGATGCTGAGTAATGATTACATCTGTACATAAAATAGAAAGATTAGAGTCTCAGTTGCCTGCTTAATATGTAAATGTATCCAGTTATGTGTGAGTGCTTTTAATGAAGTAACTTGCACTTCTGTTTCCTACACTGTTTGATGAAAAAAAAAAAAAAAAAAAAACACTCGGAGTTCCCGTCATGGCTCAGAGGCTAACGAATCCAGTTAGGAACCATGAGGTTGCGGGTTCGATCCCTGACCTTGCTCAGTGGGTTAAGGACCCGGCGTTGCCATGAACTGTAGTGTAGGTCCCAGGCTCGGCTTGGATCCTGTGTTGCTGTGGCTCTGGCGAAGGCCGGCAGCCACAGCTCCGATTAGACCCCTAGCCTGGGAACCTCCATATGCTGAGGTGCGGCCCTAGAAAAGGCAAAAAAGACAGACAAACAAACAAACAAACAAACAAAAACAAACCAAAAACCCCACTCAATAACACCATTAGAAATTAGTAGCTAGCAGACCCTGGGAATGGGCCCTGTGGTGCTGCCTGGCCTGGGGCTAGGAGGCAGTGGGACTGGGTTTTAGCCCCGGCTTTATAGTTGATTTTCACTCTTTTGGGCAATAGGAAGTAGACTTCCTTATCCCCAACTGAGCTCAGATAATTGTTGATGGTGGATTGCGAAATAACTTCACTCAATTATTTACTTTAGATCGGTTCTCAATCCAGCATACAGGGATGAATAATAAAAATAGCAGCTACCAGGCACTGTGCTAATTGCTCTGCTTATATTATTTCCTTCAATCATCACACCTGTCTTGGAAGAGGGGAATTAATATACCCCTGATTTACAGATGTAGAAACTGAGATTCAGAGAAGATCTGTCCTTTGCCTAACCTCACCTTGCAAGTTAATGGCTAGGCTGGGACTCAAATTCAGATGTCCATGGCTACACTTCACTGTCTCCCACTACTGATGAATGTGACATCTGTCTAAATTCTCAGATACCAATGAGCTTGGAGGGACAAAGAGCATTCTCTGTGTCCATGATGAGGAGCTCCTTGCAGACAAGTGACTAGGGTTGAGCACTACCACACACACACTGCTCCCAGGCTTTCACGAGAAGGGCCATGATTTGAATTGCATCTCTTCTGAAGTCTGGCTTAAGAAGAGTATGTGAATTCCACCTGCTATCTCTGTAGCAGAAAAGGGTCCTTCTATCTCTGCAGAGGCCTTTCAGTGGCTGTGGGAAAGTTGCTCTACTGAGTCTAATTGGAAAAAAATTATATATAGCACTTATGCACCAAACTTGTCTCTGATCACTTTATACATATTAATTCCAAAAATCCTCACAACAGTCCTGTGAGAATCCCTATTATTCCCATTTCATAGAAGAATAAACTGAGGCACAGAGATGTTAAATAATTTGCCAAAGCCTCCCAGCTAATTAGAGGCAGATCTGGGAATTAAACCCAGAAAGTATGGTAATTCTAGACCTGCGCTGGTCCATATGGTGGCCACTAGCCACACATAACTAGTTAAGTAGAAATTTAAATGAATTAAAGGGAAATACAATTTAAAATTCAGTTTCTCAGTCATGCCAGCCACATTTTAAGTGCTTAATAGCCACATGTGGCTAGTGGCTACCATATGGAATAGTGTATTTATAGCACCTTGCCACCATCACAGAATTATACTGTGTAGTGCTCAGCTAGATTCTGTGCTTTTAAAAGGTTAGAAGGCACTTATCTGGTATGGCCCTCTCAGAGAACAGCCTGAGCACAGCTCCCTTTGCTCCTGGGTTGTTTCCACTTAACTTTCTTTCCAATGTTCTGTCCCATTCCCCCTCCCCGCTTTTTTTTTTTTTTTTTTTTTTTTTTTGTGGTCTTTTTTGTGCCGCATCCACAGCATATGGAGGTTTCCAGGCTAGGGGTCAAATCGGAGCTACAGCTGCTGGCCTATACCAGAGCCACAGCAACACTGGATCTGAGCCGTGTTTGGGACTTACACTGCAGCTCATAGCAATGCTCTATCCTTAATCCACTGAGCGAGGCCAGGGATCGAACCCTCATCCTCATGGATACTAGTCGGGTTTGTTACCACTGAGCCACGATGGGAACTCCCCATTCTCTTTTTTAAAGATTGATTGGTGAACAGGAGAGCATTTTCATCCCTTTTGAAAACTCTGGCCTAAGTCGAATCTGCTAACTCATCCTGCTCCCCCCACCACCACTGCCCCAACCCGCCCCACCTGACCATAGATTTTGGCTGATGCTTTGATGTTTGGAAAGCCACAGACTCTGCTCAGGACTTGGTGTTAAGCCTGCAGACCCCTCTGGAAGCCTCAAGTCATGGCAGGGAAAGAAAATAGGCTTAGGGTTATTGGCTGTTAACCTGTTGCTACTTCTGTCTCTAGACATTGGCCCTCATCAAATTAGTCCTATGTGCTGTCTGCTGGAAGAGAAAAAAATAAAGGAGCTTCCAAATAAGAGCAGCTCTCCTTGGCTACACTGATTTATAGGCACTACCATAACATTCCCCATGACCAAGGCCAGCAGCCCAGTGACTGACAGTGATTACCAAAGGATATTTTTGTGGGTTTTCTGAGGTATAACAAAGGAGGGTCCTCCTTATTTGTAGGTGGTTATCTATAGGGAAACTGACAAAATCCTATGCCCCTCCACCTCTAAAATAAATTTCCCTCTGGACCTAGTAGGAACTCTGCGATGCTTCCTCCCTTTCAAAGTGAAAGTGTGCTGTTTACTTGTTGGCCAACATGTCAACCTCAGTGCGGCAGAGTGTTGCCCATTCATCCTCTGGGGCCCTGAGATGAGGGTGGGAGGTTTGGAATGGATGGGGAGTAGTTTGCTGAAAAGTTGCAAATATGCCAGAAACATTTCAGTTACAACTCTCTTTAGCCTGTGGTCCTCTCTGCAAGTTCAAATTCTGTTGGAAGGGAGGTTTGCAAGGAGGTTGCACCATGCCTCTCCTAAATGGATGTTTCTCAGAGCATGCCAAGACCAGGACTTTGAGAATGATAACAACAAGTTTTCAGAAAGAATGAGGAGGCCAACAAGTGGTTATTTGTGGGTAGGTCTTGGAGTGTATAATTGACACAGCATGTGCTTTGCTGCCTTATTGACCAGAGGTGGAGGAGGGTGATGGCGGAGGCTATTTATCCCACCAAGTACCCATCCCCTTGGTGAGAGGTGACTTGGAGAGCCCATGCCTGAGTCAGTGTTGCTCCCTCTCCTTCTTCCTATTACTGGAAGCAACCTGTTGCCCTCATATGTATTGTTATAAAATCTTGCAAGGAAAGAAACAACAAGCATTATCATGCACTATTGACAGGAATGTAAATTGGTGCAGCCAGTATGGAACATAGCATGGAGATTCCTCAAAAAATTACCATACAATCCAGCGATTCTACTCCCAGGCATTTATCTGAAGAATGCAAAAACACTAATTCAAAAAGACACATGCACCTCTATGTTTATCACAGCATAAGTTACAATAGTCAAGACATAGAAACAACCTAAGTGCCCATTGGCAGGTGAATGGATAAAGAAGATGTATATATATGTAATGGAACGTTACTCAGCTATAAGAAAAAAAACAATCCACGAGATCTTGCCATTTGCAACAACATGGATAGATCTAGAAGGCTAAGTGAAATGTCAGACCTAGAGAGAAAAATACTGTATGATTTCACTTACATGTGGAATATAAAACAAGTCAAACAAAACAAAAACAAAGGCATAGATACAGAGACTAGAGTAGTGGTTATCAGAAGAGGAAGGGCAAGGGCAAAATGGGTAGAGGGGATCAACTGTGTGGTGATGCATGGAAACAAAATTTTTGGTGGTGAGTATGCTGTAGGTTATACAGAAGTAGAAAAATAATGTGCACATGAAATATATAATGTTACCACAGTAAAAAAGTTTTTTTTTTTTTTTTTTTTGCTTTTTAGCGCCGCACCCATGGCAGATGAAAGTTCCTAGGGTAAGGGTTGAATCAGAGCTAGAACTGCCAGCCTACACCACAGCCACACAATGCGGGATCTGAGCCTCACCTGCGACCTACACCACAGCTGATGGCAACACCAGATCCCCAACCCACTGAGTGAGCCCAGGGGTCGAACCTGTGTCCTCATGGATACTAGCTGGACTCATTTCCACTGCACCAAAACAGGAACTCCAATAAAAAAATAAATCTTAAATTTTTTTTCAAATTGCCTGACAAGTCCCATCTGAATAGTAATAACAAGCCCTCATGCCTGAATGGCTGGCTGCAGCTGATAGAGCATTTTTGAGCCTTTGGAATGCCTTTACTCTCACCTGCTATCTAGGAAGTAGGGAGGGTGGCTGTATCATCTCAATTTTAATGGTGAAGAGATGGAGGCTAAGAGAGGCCTTAAGGTTTCTTTGCAAGGTAGTGTTTGAGCAGTGCCTGAATGAAATATCTGGCTATCTTGCTGCTTCTTGAAGGTTCTAGTAGCCCATCCTGCTGTCTACTTTTGGGAGAAGGTAGAGAAATTTGGTTGCTGGGAAGGGGAGATATCACAGCTGGCATGATGTGTTCCTCAACTATGCGTTGAGGTAGTTACGGGAGTTGACGTACTAGTAGCTTCTATAGGCTCTCTTCTGCCCACTTTCGTTCTTTAGCTCCCCACTTTTGAGCCCAGTCTCTCTTTTTTCTCTGGGGTTAGAAAATTCCTCCAGTATTTTCCCTCCACTGACCAAGGTCCAGCGAAGACAGAGGAGACACAAGAATCCAGGGAATGCTCTACACTGTTCTGTCTTCTAACTTCATGAGCTAGATGTCCAGCATGCCTTGCTGGCTGCTGTTGCTTTGGGGGAAGAAACCATCTTCTCAGGACCATGTGGTGCCTGCAGGTTGACAAGTTTGGGCTTCATTTTGTAGGCAGAGGTTAGCCATGGAAGGTCAGTGTGCTGGGGGGTTAGAAGTAAACCCTGGGGAAAAGGTGTGCTCTGGGATATTGTTGTAGAAAGACAAGCAGGAAGCAGGAGCAGCTCTGCAAGGCAAACAAGATGAAGGAATCACCTCAGAAGTGTGATCAAAGGAAGATTTTGTGCCAATTAATCGGGATAGCTGGTTCCTCACCTTCCAGCAAATGGTTACAAAAAGCTGGTTATAGCCTTCATGTGTGCTGTAACTATCTGTTTACTTGTCTCCCTTCCCTGCTTTACTATGTGTTTATGAGAGCGAAGGGGCCTAGTCTTATTCCCCAGTTCCTAGCACAGGGAAAGACCTAGAGTAAATGCTTGTTTGAATGATGGGAATTTCCTAACTTTGTTCACAGATACTGCCATCAAATTCCCATCAAGGACTGCCAATCCTTAGCAGTCTTTTCTCTTTATATATTAAGCACCTGGGTAGAACCATTGGTTCCTGTTTAGTAGGCTGAAGAAGGCCTTGACTAGCTAGAGACTAGTTAGCTAAATGGAGTCCTGGTGTCTGGCAGAGGTAGTTTTTTCCCTTAAGTGCCCATTAAAAGTTATTCTGATGCTTGACAAAATGGTAAAGAAGATTTTCTGCAAGACTATTGCAATAGGGGAGGAAAACTCAATTCAACTCTTAATACAACAAGGATAAGTGGGGATTTATAGCCCAATGAGAAGGGTGAGGGGGGCAAGTGGGTGCAAAATTACTAAGAGGAAGTTGATTAGATGTTATGGACTGAATGTTTGTGCCACCCCTCCCCCCACGAATTCATATATTGTAGCCTTAAACTCTAATGTGAGAGTATTTGGAGGTGAGGCCTTTAGGAGGTGATTAGGTTTAGATGAGGTCATGAGGGTGAGGCCCTCACTGTGGGATGTGTCCCTATAAGAAGAGGAAGAGACACCAGAGCCCCCTCCCGCTGTCCCCTTCTCTCTCTTCCTTTCCCATGTGAGGACACAGTGAGAAGGAAGCCATCTGCAAGCCAGGAAGTGGGTTCTCTTCAAGAACTGAGTCTGCCAGCCTCTTGACCTTGGATTTTCCAGCATCCAAAATTATAAGAGATTAATGTTTAAGCCATCTAGTCTGTCGTATTTGTCACAGCGGCTCTATCTGACTAAGACAGACATTGCTAAACTGGCTTACCAAGATTATTGCTAAAGGCAAGCCAAAGACTTAGACATCAAAGGTGAGGGATGAGGAACATGATCAGATATCAAGGGTGATCAGATATTTCAGGTGGGGAATTTTCTGCTAAGGTGACTTAGGATTCTTTGCCAAAGGCAGGCCAAGGACAGGGCTAAAGAGGAGGCCTGGTTGAAAAGAGGGCTTGTTGGAGACTGACTAAATTTTAGTCAAGGAGGGAAACTCTTTCAGGCCTAGTTGGCATAGTTTTGCTCATTATGTTTGGCATCTGCCACACCCCTGTGTGATCCTCATTTGCACAGGCAGGCACATCTGGTGGGAACCCTAAGTTGATGTAAGTGGTGGGGGGAAGGTGCCGTTAGAATCACCTGGGGAGCAGCTTTAACACTTATCTATGCCTGGGTCCTATACCTATTAAATCTGAATTGATGAGGGGATGGGGCATCTAAATATTTCACATGCTTTCCTGGTGACTCTCATTATCAGCCAGGTTGGAGACACACAGGTTTACACTACGAATTGACCAAGAGGGTGCTAGAAAGGGAATGGAATTGATTGTTGGGAAGGGGGTGGGGAGAAGTTGGGGATGCTGGAGGGGATCCGATGTCAACTTTGCTCCCTCTCCCCATAGACGTGGGTTCTCTTTGCATTTGGAGACTACCAGGACTTGTGTATTTGGCAAAATAGCAAAGTAAGTGAACATTGTAATGTCTGCCACTTTTGCTTCTCAGGCTTTTTTGTTTTTTTAACCCCTTCAGAGTCTCTGTACCCTCGGACTTCTGAGGTCTGGTGCCCCGACCTTCTCTCTCTTCTTTCTTAGAGGCTGCTTAAGTACTGCTCGCTAATGTTTGTACTTTTGATGAGGCAGAATGGCATTTTTTAAAGGGGCCAGATTGAAGTGGAAGAACTGGATGTCCCAAAGTAGGAAATTCAGACATCTGAGAGGGGGCAGCACAAGGGTGTGTGTGTGTCCAGAGGTGGTGAGGGAAAAGGCTCTTTAGTATCCCTACAACTTATACAGACAAAGCTGCTTGCTTTGCCTAAAGTCAGCTCAAATACTGTGCCCCAGATTCCTAGGACTTTCTGGGAGATATCAGGCAGACTTCTATCTTTTTCCTAAAAGAACAGAAATGAAAGGTTTAAAGCTAAACACTTGACTCTCAGGTAAGATGCAGTCCTTACTGAAATAGCACTATGTCAGCAGAACACAGTCTCATTGGCTCATTATCAAGTGAGGTCAGGACATTATTTCTGGCAGCTTCTGAAAGCCACAGCCTGTTAGAAAAAAGTCTTCTTCCTGAGGGTTTAATACAGCTTGCTCTTGCTCTTGCGTGCACGTATTCTTTCTCTCTTTTTCTTGGGCCTCTTTTTAAATTGCTAATTAAATTTGTTTGATCTCTGCTGGCCCCCACCCCCCAGCTAATTTTCGAGATCTAGAAAGGGAGCTTGATATCTATAAAAGATGGGCCTGTATTTCCACCTGAGCTACCTTTGTATTTCATTCTGTTTTATTACAGGAAATTGTGCCGGGGCCCTAAACACTAACATACATAACATTGATTGTATTCTGCATAACAAATTGGATTAGGATAATTACCACACAGATGTTAAAAAACGCTGAATGCAAATCAATGCAATTAGTCATGACTTAATATACTATAATTCACACATTGGAATGTCTTATTGTGATTATTCTATTTTAGAACAAAATGCTTTAACAAAAAAAAGAGGAAGAAAAGAATTCTCTTTACTCTGGTGCTGCACGTGCTCTGCACGAGAAATTGTTTTATGCTAATTTAGAATTTCACTACTCAGAATTCTTATTAACTAATCAGATCCTTCAATTTCTCTTGCCCCCTTTTATATAGAGAAAGCTGCTTCTTTAGCAAGACAATTTTATGAACAATTCAACTTGAATGCCACCATTATGAACAAAGGAATTTGCACACGGATGCTTTTGACAAACATGGCTTTAGAAAAGCAAGCCTTGGGTGGTGGGGGGCAGGCTGCCCCCCCCAAGCCAGGACCCCAAAACAAAGCAGACAGAAAGTAAGCAATTGGAATAGATCCAAGTTAGCCAACAAATAGGTGGACCTGTCACAATGGCAGTAGGCTCAGAGATGCCACAAAGGGTTGTGTAACTTGTGCTTAGCTGAGGGGCCCCATGGGGGTTGAACTCCAGCCCAGGATCCATGTACCAAGCTGCACACCCAGGCGACTCAAAGAAAGGATGACTTTTTCTAATTCAAACAAAGGTGACTTACGGGTACAAGATGGGAGTTTGGTCAAAGACAGGGGGAAAAATTACAAGTCTCATTGCTAGAAACCATAGAAGCTGGGATCTCTGAAGTCTGAACTGTGAACTTGAATCTAATTCCTAAAATTTCTGGTTTATCCTACAGCCTCCCTCCCACTCCACCCCCCACCCCTTGCCCTTGTTGAGAATTCCCCGGGATCTAAGTTTTGCACTCTGGAGTGCTTGCTCTTTGTGACTGCAATCTGATTCATATCAAAGCTTTGCACACCCAGCTGAGCTGGGGGACTCAAGGGTGCGAGAGTATGTTGTGTGTATGAGTGTGTGTGTGTGTGTGTGTGTATAAGAAATCATTTTTCCTCTACTCTAGGTTCTTGGCGGAGACACCCTGCAATCAAAAACAATTAACAGGAAAAAAAAGTTTAATAACACGTGTACCTCCTGTATACATGAGAGAGACCCAAGAAAACCGAGTAACTCCTTGAAAGGGCCCAAGGCATCACCTTAAATACCACCTCCAGGTAAAGAAAAAAGATGTTGGTTGGGGAGGGAGGCCAGTTAGGAGAGGCTATCAGGAAAAGCACAGTAAATGAGGGTATGGCTGTTATGCAGATTTAAGTCCTAAATGAGGGTATGGCTGTTATGCAGATTTAAGTCCTTCCTTCTCCATGGATAAGAGTTTCTAGAGATTTAGTCATTCTTCCCTTCTTATGATTGAGAGGGAGACACACTTATAAATGGAGATTTCCCTTATTAAATGTAAATATCTCTTACAAAAGGGCAACTTCTCAGTTTTCAGAGCTTGCCCAGTGTCTGCTGTTTAATAATCAGCCTAAAATAGTCCTTGTGCCAAAAAGGCATATTTTGAGGAGGCAAATGGTGCTCTCCTTCAAGGGCTAGGCTTGTGCCATCATCATCCTGCCTGAAGTCTTCCCATCTAGAGTTGACAGATTTAGCAAATAAAAATACAGAATGCCCAGGTAATTTGAAATCTAGATATACAACAAGTACTTTTATAAACATAAAACAAATATATCCTATGCAATATTTTGGACATATTTACACTAAAACTAGTGTTGTTTATCTGATATTCAAATTTAAACTTGGTGTTCTGTGTTTAATCTGGCAAACATCACCCCAGCACAGAGCACAGAGTTTATGGATTAAAATAGATCTAGGCCAGTGGCTATCACATTTGAATGTGTGCCAGAATCACCTGGAGGTGATTAAGACCCAGACTGCTGGTCCCCACCCCCAGAGTTTCTGATTCTGAGGTGCCTCCTCAGACTTTGCCTTTCTAACAAGTCATCAGATGATTGGGTGCCACTGGTCTGGGGACCACACCCTAGCACAAGCTCCATACATAGATTCAGTGGAAATGAAGCTCTTGCTGCCAAGCTGATAATGAGCAAGCAGGAAGCGTTGCAGATCTCTCGCAGCAGAGTCTGTGGGCTCCCTAGCAGTGCTCCTTCAAGGAGCACCTAGTCATGCTGCCCTCAGTTACCTTCCTGCCTAATCCCTCCTGACTGTTAAGTGGATGGTAAGCAAAATTGTGGTTTGGATGTGTTGCTTCCAGTCTTGTTTATACCTACATCAAACTCTTGAACTCTACCTAAACTCTTCCACCTCTGTTCCTTCCTCTAGGTGCCAGTGTCTTTCCATTCTCTAACCCAGGGATGGCAAACTTATGCTTGGTCCCGGTGAAGAGAGGCTCTGCTTATTTATTTCCTAAGCTGGGAAGCTGCCATTTGGAGGTTACTAGCTATTTTTAGTGAACACATTGATTACTTTAGGACTTTATTACTTTCTTCTGGGCAAGTCACCAGAATGGCCCTTTAGTTACAAAACTATGGATGACAACATGCCCATTGTCATAGGATACTGACACTTGTTAGGAGAGAATGGGGGGGGCAGCAGGACTTCTATCTGAGATCCTGAATTTCTCTCTGAGATCATGACTTTTTCAATTTGAGGCCCAAAGTTATTGCAACATAACTGGGATGGACTCAGGTGGCCCTGGCCCATTCCAGGAGTTGGGATAGGACAGCAAAACTCCAGAGATAAAAAGCACTATCAAGGTAGAAGCAGACAGGACCAGGTGGCTGGCCTCTGCTTTGGGGGGTATTGTGGTACAAGGGGAGTTGGGAGACATTTCTGCTGAGTCTTTGAAGCCACTGATATAAAATCTACCTCAACATAGCACCTCCTGGGGGCAAGTTTAAGCCGCAAACCAAAGATGCATGTGTATAAAAAAGTTGGAAGTGTCATGGCCTACTTTATCTAGAAACATTTGTCTGGGGCAACCATGTCCCATTGTTCTTATGGAATATGACTGGCTCAGCAGTCAAGGTTTTATACATCCCTCAGTATCCATGGGGGATTGGTTCCAGGACCCCCATGGATACAAAAATTTCATATGCTCAAGTCCCTTATATACAATGACACAGTATTTGCATATAACCTATGCACATCCTCCCGATACTTTAAATTATCTGTAGATTACTTATAATATCTAATACAATTTATATGCTATGTAAATGGTTGTAAATATAATGTAAATGCTATGTAAACAGTGGCCAGCATGTGGCAACTTCAAGTTTTGATTTTTGGAACTTTCTGTAATTTTTAGTCAAATATTTTCAATATGTGGCTGGTTGGATCTGCAGATGTGGAAGTCGCTGATACAGAGGGCCAAACATAGTGTCTCAGGGAGTGTATTTGATACCCTGTGTTCTAAAGGACTACAAATAAAGGATGACTTTACTGTCTAAAAAACTCAAGTCATAATAATTAAACATTAAAAAAAATGTTAAAATTTGTATTCTGAGTTGGGGAAGTGGCATGTACTTATGCATAATATATATATATATATATATATATACATATATATATACACACACACACACATACATACATATAGTTGCCTCTCTCTTTTGCTCTCATGAAAGACACTGTTATTTGATCACAGCCCTCTTTCCTATTGAGCCTGGGCATGCCTGTTGGATCCTTCTGTTATTAGGGCATTCTTGGTTGCAAGTGACAGAAAAACTTAAATCCTTATCTAGCATTTACTATGTGCCAGGCAGTGTTCTAAAAGTTTTATAAATTTTAAAATTTATAGATTTTTTTAAATGAACCACAGAAGGTAGAGTTATTATCTCAATTTTACAGATTAGACAAAAAGGGGATTTTTTTTTTTTTTTTTTTTAGTATGGAATTCCCAAGTGAATGTAAGTGAACTTCAGAGATGAACAGGGACTATGGGATAAATGCTATCTGGATTCTCTCTCTACCATTTGTTTCCCTACCTCTTTATACTGTGTTTCATTCTTCTCTCTTACATTAGATCAGCTTTCTCTTTGTAGTCCATATGGAAAAAAATATGGTAGCTATAGCCACCCAAGTTTCACATGTTTTGGATCTGACCATCCAGAAAGAGAAACTGATCTCTCTCTCTTAGTTCACAGATCCTCTAGGAGGGAATTTATTAGCTCAGTTTGGCTTAGGTGTCCAGCCCTGGATTCAGTCTTCTGGGGATAAACTTTTGCTAAGCAAATGTAATTCATAAAAGAGGGATACATAAAACCATGGACAGAGTGCTGCAAGTCACATTGTAGGAACAGGTAGTGGATAGAGGATGGGAAGGGAAAAGTCCTTGAAGTGTTGGGAAGATAATAGCTGTCCACAAAACCTTAACTCACCATCCCATATGCCTTCTACCAAGTGATCAGAACTGGTATATAGTACTATTTGTCATCTCTGACTGCCTCTCTCTAGTACAGATAATGGATGTGGTAGCTTCATTTATACTCATTGCATTGGTTCAAAGAGAGGATCGTCATATCTGTCCCAAGTTGCCCCTGTTCTCAGCTCCTGTAGCCCTTTTCTGTTCATATCCAATATTGTTTGATCTCACCCTGCAGGTGAACTCAGTTGACTGAATCTTTTTAGGGCTGCACCTGTGGCATATGGAGCTAGGAGTCAAATCGGAGTTCCAGCTGCTGGCCTATGCCACAACCAAAGCAATGCCAGATCGGAGCTGCATCTGTGACTTATGCCGCAGCTTGTGGTAACGCTGGATCCTTAACCCACTGAATGAGGCCAGGGATCAAACCTGTATCCTCATGGATACTAGTTGGGTTCTTAACCCACTGAGCCACAATGAGAACTCCCCTGAATGAACTTTCAATGAGCTTTTCCTAGACATGGCGACAGAGCTGTTATGGACAAGGAAATTAGCCTAGATAGGGATATGGTAATTAGATGAGTGAGGCAGAGTGGAGGTGTCATTAAGAACATTGGCCTGGAAGTTCCTGCTGTGTCACAGTGGGTTAAGGATCTGGCATTGCTGCAGCTGTGGTGTAGGTCGAAGCTGCAGCTTGAATTCAGTCCTTGGCCTGGGAACTTCCATATACTGAAGGTGTGGCCAAAAAAAAAAAATTGCCTGCCTGTCTGGCAATTCAGACAGGACCTCAAAGGGTACTAGCTAAGCTGAGAAACTGAATTTTGTTAGAGATACTTAGAGGTCAGTAATCTGGGGATGGACTCATGGTAACCAAATCTAAATTGCAAGCAATAGAGATCCAAAGCCAGAATTCCAATTTACTCATTTTCAAGGATATGGATAACTGGTGTTTGTTTTTTTTTTTTGTCTTTTGTTGTTGTTGTTGTTGCCATTTCTTGGGCCGCTCCAGCGGCATATGGAGGTTCCCAGGCTAGGGGTTGAATCGGAGCTGTAGCCACCGGCCTACGCCAGAGCCACAGCAACGCGGGATCCGAGCCGCGTCTGCAACCTACACCACAGCTCATGGCAATGCTTGGATCGTTAACCCACTGAGCAAGGGCAGGGACCGAACCCGCAACCTCATGGTTCCTAGTCGGATTCGTTAACCACTACGCCACGACGGGAACTCCTGTTTTTTTTTTTTTTTTTTTTAATTTAAATATTTTTTTTTCTTTTTAGGGCCGCACTCATGGCATATGGAAGTTTCCAGGCTAAGGACAGCAAGTCCAGGGATCAAACCACATCTTCATGGATGCTAGTAAGGTCCATAACCTGCTGAGCCACAACAGGAACTCCCCGGATAACTGTTAATCAGACTGGAGTTGGCATGTCAGCCTGTAAGGTCAGACTGGAAAGGGAAGCTTCGTAATAGTAGAAGGTTGTTTGGGGAACAAGAAATGAGAACAAGGGGGAATTCCTTGGATTATCTCTGCCATCTGTGATAGCCCCACTCGAGGGATAGATCAGAGAACAAAGACAAAGTACTCCTATTTGTTTATGAGAATGAGCCTTCCTGGACCAGTTGAACAACAATTGAGAGTTTCTTGTTCTTTGACTCACCACCTTCTAGATTTCTTCTTTGGTTAACACATCTACCTTCGGCCTCAAATCATCATGCGATAGTTACCTCAAACCAGCATTCTGAGAAAGGAACATTGTTCTGCAGAATAACCGATGGGTTGCAGCTAAAAATTTTTTCCATGGTCAACATGGGTTAAATTTAAATAGGTTTCTTTTCCATAGCACTTCTCAGAGCCTTTAGTGAACCAATGTACACTGTGAATTTCCAAAAGAAGGCGAGAGACCACAAATTTATTTGACCACTTCGTTGTATTGTTCAAAAGAAATCACGATGGCAAGTAGATTGGTTTCCTACCATTGCTGTAGCACATCAGCATAAACTTGGGGGTTTGAAACAACAATATCTATTAGAGTTCTGTTGTTTAGAACCCCTAAAATCAAAGCGTCAGCAGGGCTGTGTTCCTTCTGGAGGCTGGGGAAAACTCTCTTTCTTTGCTTTCTCCAGCATCTAGAGGCCATCCACATTCTTTCTCCATCTTCAAAGTCAGCAGCATAGCATCTTTAAATCCCCCCTTCCTCTTTTCTCTCCTCTACTCTGTCCTCACATTTTCTGACTCTGATGCTCCTGCCTCACTCTTATAAGGAGTCTTCTGATTACACTGGACCCACCCAGATAATCCAGGGTAATCTTCTCAAGATATTTAACTTAATCACACATGCAAAGTCCTTTTTGCCATGTAACCTAACACTTCATAAATTCTGGGGATTAGGATATAGATCTCTTTGGGTGGGTGGGGTGTCATTATTTTATCTATCACAGGGAACAATGGGAAACACTGGATTACGGTATTAAACATGCTAATACACCCATAATCTTTGGATTCTATGCTAAGGTCAAACTTCATTGGATTTGGGGAGTTTCTAACATTTCTCAGCTAACTGTTTTAACAGGTTAGAATGGGAGCCTATAGATCTCCTAGAATTCAGAGTACTTAATGAACTACAAGATCTAACGCTCTCTTCTTGAGGGGCAGTGGCAAAGCTCCTGGATGGAAAAAGAATAGGGCTTGTGCACTGAAGAAGGGGACTTTCCCCAAGACTCCTTCCCAGAAACATGCCATTCTCAGAGACCAAAGTCATGCAGAGGAATTCCATGGCAATGAGTTAAAGTTATTGGTTTAATCGAAAGTAGAGATAACCTATCATTTGAAATGGAAATTAGGGCTCCAGAATGTCTTAAATGAGAGTGTTACCATGCTGGGAAACCCCCTGTTGACTTGTGAGCAAGAAAGTAAGGCTGCAAGCAGGTGACCTTTTCATGCTACCCCAACATATTTGTGACAGGTGCTGCTCTGTGCTTGAAGAAATTGACACTCAGTTCTTCACTTTCCTGCAGAGAAAATTTGATCTCTTTTTTGCTTCCTCTAAGGATATTTTAACACATTGCATGATGATGGTAATAACTCTTGATTTTAATCTAGTTTCTGTTGGGTATGGGGTCCCCAAAGCTGATGATGTCATCAGAAACCAAACTGAAGATGAAGTTACTGAGATTCTGTTAAACACTACTTTGACTTAGTAGTTTCAGCTTAAGCACCTGATTGTGCCAATTTAGATTGTGTTTTCTTTTTTTTTTATTTTGTCTTTTTGTCTTTTCTAGGGCTGCACCCACAACATATGGAGGTTCTCAGGCTAGGGGTCTAATCGGAGCTGTAGCTGCCGGCCTACACCACAGTCAAAGCAATGCCAAAGCAATGCTGGATCCGAGCCATGTCTGCAACCTACACCACAGCTCATGGCAACGCCAGATCCTTAACTCACTGAGTGAGGCCAGGGATTGAACCTGCAACATCGTGGTTCCTAGTTGGGTTCTTTTCTGCTGCGTCATGACAGGAACTCCATGTTGTTGAGAAATAATTCCACGTGAGGCTTTGAGCCTGCTTGGGAAAACACATACTAGAGGATCCCAGGCATCTTTCTCCTACTAAATCTCAGTAGCCTTTTCTTCACTTCCATGTTTTTATTGTTCCCACTGACTCATCAAACTTTTTTGATTTTAAAAATATTTTGGCTTCAGGGAGAAAGTCCTATGCTAATTTTCCTTACATTCCTTGACCATACCTCTTTTATTTCCCAGTTCTCTTTTCTTCATTCTAACTGTGGATTCCCCTGAAGACAGAGTCATTGACACACTCTTCTACTTTATGCGCTCTTTCTTCCATCCATCTAACATTTATTTATTTATCTTTTTAGGGCCACAGCCGCGGCATATGGAAGTTCCCAGGCTAGTGGTTGAATTGAAGCTGTAGCTGCTGGCTTATGCCACAGCAATGCCCGATCTGAGCTGCATTTGTGACCTACACCACAGCTCACAGCAACACCGGATCCTTAGCCCATTCATTGAGGCCAGGGATTGAACCTGTGTGTTCACGGATACTAGTTGAGTTCAATACTGCTGAGCCAAACTCCTGTCAAACATTTTTAATGTTGAAATATTTATGTTTGAGACTTATATTGTGCTCTGAGGATACAGAAATATATTAGACATAGTCCTGGTCTTCTGAGAACTCAAACTAGGGAAAACAGGAAATCAATGAACATGATATAGTGCAATATTTACTATGAAATGTATGTGAAATATTTTAATGGAAATCCATGGCAGGAGTTCCCGTCGTGGCTCAGCAGAAATGAATCTGACTAGCATCCATGAGGATGCAGGTTCTATCCCTGGCCTCACTCAGTGGGTTAAGGATCTGGCATTGCCATAAGCTGTGGTATAGGTTGCAGATGCAGCTTGGATTTGGTGTTGCTGTGGTGTAGGCCAGCGGCTGTAGCTTCGATTCGACCCCTAGCCTGGGAACCTCCATATGCCATGGTTGCGGCCCTAAAATCTATATGTTTCCAAGTGGGGTGCTTTCAGCTGCAAGTAACAGAAAACTCAAGATGACCTAAAACCATAAGGACAAATATTATTTCTTATAAAAATATATCTAAAGCTAGAGAGATCCCTGAATTGGTCAATTCAAGAACCTCATTAAGAATGCAGGCATTTTCCACCTTTTCATCTGTTATCTTTAGCATTTCCCTTTCAGAATTGCAAGATGGTCATATCAGTTCCACACATCACATGTAGAAATGATGGTGTTCATCAAAAAAAAAAAAAAAAAAAAAAAAAAAAAGGTGTTTCCTGCAGCGTCTTTAGTTTTATGAATAAGAAAAACTATGGTATCACAGATAGGGAGAGCAGACCTGTGGTCGCCTAGGAGAGAGGGAAGGAAGTAGGATGGACTGGGAGTTTGGAGTTGGTAGATACAAACTATTACATTTAGAATAGATAAGCAATGAGGTCCTGTTGTAGGGCACAGGGAACTATCTATAGTCATTCTCTTGGGGTAGAATATGATGGAAGATAGTATGAGAAAAAGAATGCGTATATATATATATATATATATGACTATGTTACTATGCTGTACAGCAGAAATTGACACAACACTGTAAATCAACTATAATAAAAAAAGAAAAAGAAAAAAAAGGAAAACCTGGCTTCCATACCCCCACCTAACTTCTCTTAAGTTAGAATTACCTAAGTCAATTACTGGCAAGGGGAATGAAATTACCATGATTGGTTTAGCCAAGTGGATCTCAACTTAGGCTTTACATGAGAATCACCTTGGAGGGCTTTCTAGAAGTCCTTGCCCAGGCACATTTAGAGCAATTAAATTTGAATCTCTGACTGTAGGATACAGGCATCAATGTTCATAAAGTTCCCCAGGTGACTCCCCTGTGCAACCAAGGTTGAGAATCATCGGCCTGGATAACTCCCTCTGATTTTTCTCTCTGGAGCAGAGCAGCATCTAGCCTCGATTAAGAACACAAGTGTCTGCTATAGGACAAAACTGGAATTCTGTAAGGTAGAAATGAGGAACAGCTTGTGGTAGGCAGATCACACTGTCTGTCTGCCACAGTAACTAATCAACACTCATGATTTCAACTAGCACTTTTATGTGGAGACTGATGCTTCTGGATCTGAGCTCCTGATCTATTTCTTCAACTGTCTCCTGGCATCTCTACTTGGATTTTTGGTCTGCACCTCAATCTCAATTTGTTCCAGACCAAACGTTCCAGCCTGCTTTTCCTTCTGATGACATTATTTACATCATGTGGTAGCAGCATTCTCAGGGTATATCAGGCTCAAATTCTTGGACTCTTCTTATTCATCCTTTATCTCTGTTTTTAAAGTCACCTCACCTTGTTTTTTTTTTTCTTTTTTCCCTGAAACATTTTAATTTTATTTTACCATATCACTGTCCCTTCTGGTTTAGGCTGCCCTAAAGCATTGCATGCTTGCTTTCTGCAACAGCTACCTAACTGGTTTCCTGATTCCAGTCTTGCACTCTTTTGGGTCATTCTGCATATCACTGTAGCCTCATATTCCTACCATACTCTCTTCATCATGTGATTCTGCATGATGATTCTGCATGATGCCTTTTGATGGTTACCAAATTTCAAGCCCTCTCCATCTTTTAAGGCCTGATTCGAGCCCTACTCCTCCAGGAAGCATTCTGTTTTTATTTCAATCCTCTTACATTCAAACAACTTTTGGTTGAACTTCTGACTCTGCTATTTACTACCTATGTATCCTGGGAAATTTGCATAACCTGAGTTACAGTTTCCTCATCTGTACAGTGAGAATAATACTAGTTTCTACTTTATAGGGTTATTATTAGCATTAAAATGAGTTCCTTTTCTCCTTGTCTCTTTTCTGACCTCTTATGTTGCCTATTCTTTACTACGTAACTTTGCCCTTTATTATTTAATGTCCTGTACCTTGGTCTCATTATTTCATGGATGTGAGTATCTTTTCCCCCCAACTTGATAGTAAAGCTCTTTTAAGGGCAGGGACCATGCTTACCACTTCTCTCTTATGCCTTCTGAATTCTCTTATTGTACACTGAGCCAATATGAAAAGTATTTCAAACATGCCTGCCAATTTTAGGTATTATGTAGCACAAACTAAAAGTACTATAGGAGTGGGGAGGAAAGAACTCTCTGCAGCTTACAGAGATGGAACTTCCAGGCAGAATTACTTCCTTTTTGCTACCTCTCTTCCAGTCAGCAGCTTTCATGCTTGCTTCCCGTCACTGAGTTTCAAGGCCAGGATCTTATCTGGATGGAAGAATCTCCATCCTAGTTTCTAGGGGCAAAATGGAAGCCTGACTTGCTGTGGCTCTGTGCTTGGCATTCAGTGGTCCGTTCATCATATCAGTAAAGGCTTCCGGTAGGGTGGGGTAGTTGTATAGTGGTGGTGGTATGTTTTTCTCATTTGAATCTCTATTTGGCTGTTGCCTCTCAGTGTTACCAAAGTTGTTGCAAGATGATATTGCAAATGGGGATTAAGAAAAGTGTGACTCTGTTGGAGAAAAGTATGTCATGTATTTTGCTCTGTGGCTTTTACACTGTTTGGTTTCTTTTGTTTTGTCACTTGGTTCTTTGTCTCAATTGTGATATTCTCCTTGCATGGAACCCGTTTGAACCTAAATTTACATAACTGGAAGTTGAATTGAAAAAAGCTCTGAGCAGAGAATTAAAAGATCTGCCAAGTTACTCCCTTTTGTTAGCCAAGTTACTCCCTTTTGTTGTGCCTCAGTTTCCTCAACAGTAAAATAAGAATAATGCCTGCCTTATATATCTCACACTGATATGGAGAGAATAAGATGATTAGCTGTGTGAGTATGCTTAAGAAAGTGAAAAAGCCTTAACACAAATTCAGGATGTATTATTTTAAATGGAGTGTAAACACAATCTGGCTTTGAGGGAATATTCTTTAACCACCGGGAGTTGGTAAATTTGCTTGTGTGATTAAGCATAAGATTTATAATATTGCCTAAAGGTATTTTATGGCTTTCCAACTCTTTTTTACAGTGTTTATTGTAGTGCATGTGTGGTGGTAGTGGTCAGATTTGGAAACCTGTACTCCATATGATTTTACTTTGTCTGGTCAGACATATGTGGTTTATTTAGGAATTCTATTTGTGCTATAAGTAAATCACACCCATCCCTCTCCACTGTTCTTGCAGGTTTTAATGTCATAATTAAATTCATTTTGAAATATAATAACAATTAGCATTCCTTGAACAATTACCATGTATTGTAAACTGGCCTTAGTCAATTTAATTGTATCTGTGTTTATTTGTTTGGAGATAATGGTAGCTGTCAAAGAAGTTTAAGTCTGAGATGGGTGAGGGTCTTATTTACTTTTTCACAATCTCTCTATGAGGCTATAATGAGAGCAAGTCTTGGACGAAATTTTGTCATACACGTTAACATTTATTAAATGAATATTCATTAATAGCAGTGACAAAACATTTTATGCAACCTGTTCTGTAAGCTTGATAATGTCCCAGCAATTAATGTTCCTGTCATTTAAAAGGCTTTGACCATAATATGCCTAAGAAAGGTCATAGGAAGAAGGCACAACCACATTTCAGAAGCAGGATTTCAAAAAATTATTCCTCTTGTTGAGGTAAAATTCACACAACATAAAATTAACCATTAATCATTTTAAAGTGTACAATTTAGAGGCATTTAGTGCATTTATGATACTGTGTAAACATTGGCACTAGTTCCAGAACATTCCGTCATCCTCAAAAAAAATCTTATACCTATTAAGAAGTAATTCCCCTCTCACCTTCTCCTTCCCCTCTTCCTAACCCCTGGAAATCACTAACCTACTTACTATCTCTATGGGTATACCTATTCTGGGAAATTTCATATAAATGGAATCAAGCAATATGTGGCTTTTTATGTCTGGCTTCTTTCCCTAGCATGATGTTTTCAAGGTTCATCCATATTGTAACATATGTCAATACTTCATTCATTTTCATGGCTGAGTAATATTCTACTGTATATATATTCCACATTTAAAAACCCATTGATATGGTCCTTTGGGTCGTTTCTATATTTTGGCTATTGTGAATAGTGTAGCTATTAACATTCTTGTTCATGTATTTGATTGAGTACCTGTTTACAATTCTTTGGGGTATATACATAGGAGTGGAACTGCTGGGTCATGGTAATTCTATGTTTAACTTTTTGAGAAACTGCCAAACTGCTTTCCACTGGACTATGACATTTTACTTTCCCATCAGCAATGTCTGAGGGTTCCCATTTCTCTACATCCCCACCAACAATTGTTAGTCTCTGTTTTTTATTTTATTTTATAATAATGGGTGTGAAGTGGTATCTCATTGTGGTTTTAATTTGCACTTCACTAATAATTAATTATGTTGAACACCATCTCATGTGCTTGTTGGCCATTTGTGTATCATCCTTGGGGAAAAGTCTTTTCAGATCCTTTGCCCTTTCTTTTCATTTTGTTTTTCTCCTTTGGTTGTTGGGTTAGACCTTTCTTGCTCCTCAATTCCTCCATTACTACCTTCTTTTATGGTTAAGTAATTTTTTTTTCTAGAGTACAATTTTGATTCCCTTCTCAGCTTTTTCCCCCTGTATGCTGTAAAGTATTTTTCCTTAGGGGTTACCCTGGAGATTATAATTAATATCTGAATTTTATAAATCATTTGAATTAGTTAATACTAATTTAGTATTAATAAAATCAATAAAATACAAACACTGCTCTTTTATATCTCTGTGCCTCTGCATTGTGTTATTTTCACGAATTACATATTTATATATTGTGTGGGCATACATAGCTTTGTATTTATTATTTTACACATTTGTCTTTTAAATCATATAGGGACAAAAATATGATAAAAGGATAAAAAGGGGGTAGAAATCATATATTCAATATCACTGGCTTTTATATTTACCTATGTGGCTACCTTTAGTATTTTTCTTTATTTCTTCATACATCTTTGGATTATTGTCTAATGTGCTTTCATCTCATTCTGTAGGATTCACTTTAACATTTCTTGTATGGCAGGTTTATTGGTGATGAGCTCCCTCAGTTTTTATTTACCTGGGAATACCTTAATTTTACCTTCATTTTGGAAGGAAAGTTTTGCTAGATGTAGAATTATTAGTTTACTTTGTTTTTCTTGTAAAACTTTAAATATGTTGTCCTACTTCCTCTATAGTTTCTTAAGAGAAATTGGCTGTTAATATTTTGAAGATCCCTCATATGTGATGGGCTGCTTCTTTCTTGATTCTCTCAAGATTCTCTCTGTCTTTTGATAATTTGACTATTATGTGTCTTAGTGTGAAGCTCCTTGAATTTACCATGACTGAGCTTTATTATGCTTTTTTTTGGATATACAGATTCATGTTTTTCATTCAGTTTGGGAAGTTTTTGTCCATTATGTCCAATATTCTTTGTGCTTCTTTCTGTCTCTACTTTTCTTCTGAGAATCTGTTTATGCATATGTTAGTACATACTGGATGGTGTCCACAGGCTTCTTAGGCTCTATTCATTTTTCTTTACTCTTTTAACTTCTTGCTTTTCTGACTGAATAATCTCAACTTGCCTATCTTTAAGTTTGCTGATTCTTTCTTCTTCCTTAATCGGCTGCTCAAACCCTCTAGTGGCTTTTTCATTTCGGTTTCTACTTGGTTTCTTATAATTTATATCTCCTCATTGATATTCTCTATTTGTTGAGACATTTTTCTACTGGTTTTCTTTAGATCTCTGAGCATATTTGACAATTCCTTTAAAGTCTTTGTCTAGTAAGTCCAATATTTGGGCTTCCAAAGGAATTTTTTTTCTGTGGATGGGCCATACTTTCCTGTATCTTTGTATTCCTTTTTTTTTTTTTGGTTGAAAACTGGGCATTTTGAATATTATATAGTGTGGCAATTCTGGAAACCAGATTTTCCATCCTGCCCAGAATTTGTTGCTGTTGTCTGTTGTGGGTTTTTCTAAACTACTTTGTAAAGTCTGTATTTTTGTTATTTGTGGCCTCTGAAGCCTCTGTTCTATTAGCTTAGTGGTCAGTTGGTGTTTTGACAGAATTACCTTCAATGCCTATGGCCAAGAAAAGATGAGGAAAAAATAATGAAAAAAGGAAAAAGACTATTTTTCTAGTGTTTGTAGATTGGTTCTGGGTTGGGGTATTACTTCAGTGCTTAACCAGGCTGTTTACAAGTCTTAGTCTTTACTTCCTACTTGTATAGAGCCTGAAGGGTAGCTAGAGATTGAAGCTTAGGGTCTTCTCTGGCCTTTTCTGAATGTGCATCCAAATAGGGCATGTGTGTGCATTTCTCAGTTCCCTGGTATACATGAGAGCTATTTAAAGTCCTTATTTCCACATGTACATTCTTTCCCAACCTCTTCCTTCCAAGATTTCTTGGTCTATTTCTTGTTGCAAATATTGTTCCTTTCCACAGACTGCTTTAGCTAATACCTGTGCCTTTTTTGACTGCTTTTGTTCAATAAACTACCCTAGCACTGGGAACTCAGTGTTAGGCAAAACAAAGGGTAGTTCGGACTCTGAGAGAAATGCCATACAGGTTAGGACCCAATTTTTGAGAATAAGGTTTGTATTGCTCCCTCTGGCACTAGCAATCTGCATTAGAGGTGCAGGCTGTGGTTTGCACAGCCACTGCCAGTGTGATATGTGGGGTGGTGGTGGGAGGGTTATTTAAAATAACACTACACTCTATTACCACAAAGCAGCCCTTTCTTTTAAAAAAATCTTTCCCTGGTTTTTGTTAGTTTTCAATTTTGTGTTCAAGAGTTCTTTAAAAGTTGATTTTGGCAGTTTTTGCTAGGTCATTAGTTGCTTCTGGGGAGGATCTCTATAGTCTCCTGTTCTATATTCAGTGATACCCCTCACAGAAGTATGATTTTTGTGGCCTTATAGTAGACATTAGGCAATCAATAAAAAGGTTTTAAATCCATAGCTAGAATAGGGCTCTTTAGATATTAATTTTCAAGTCTTCTGCTAAGGGTACAGAGAGGTTACAAGCTTTGCTAGATTCTTGTATCCTGTTTATGCAAGGGTGGGATTATCTCTAAGATATTTTTTAACCACTTAGAGTCCATTTTTAATATTTATCATGCAAGTTAACAGGCTTTAAGGAAACACATTTTTGACATTTGTTATGCTAATTAGCAAAGTACAGGTTCTATGTCTGAGATATAGGTAACAGAAGCACTTGTGGTCATCACCTCCAGATTGTGGCCCTTTCTGGCATAACTCTGGCTCCCTTCCCCCATTTGTACCCTGATGTGGGCAAATGACTGACCCTAGAAGTAAAGCCAAAACTCACTGTCATAGATGTATATCACCCTGTGTATACTGAAGTGTTATAAAGTTAATGGCAGACATTGTAACATATGTTGTTTAACACTCACAGCAACACTGTGAAGTAGCATTATAGTTATCACCTCCATGTTATAGATGAGGAAACTGTAATTAAATTATTTGTTTAGGGGTGCCCAGACAGTAAGTGGTAGAGCTCGAAATTTAACCCAGCTCTTTGAGACTCTACATCTCTTAAGTATTACTCTATGACCAAAGCATCTATTTTATGGTATTTTGGTCATGTGAAGAATGCTTTTAAAATTTTCTGAACACCAAATGTTGATGGAGGCTAGCCCATAGGTAGAATGTGACTGGCTGACTTTATTACCTGCCTTTGGTCCTCTTAGATGCTTACTGCATAGCAAGTCTCAAGTCCAAAGAAAGGTTATGGGAAATGGCAGCAGTAGTCTCTGTTGGGGGTGTCTGGGAGGCTCTAGTGATGGCTTTATGCTTGTGTGGTCCTGGAATGGACGAGGAGTTGGACTTGAGCCTAGCTTTCTTTTTTACCTCTGCCCTGCCACCGAAGTACAGCAGGGCCTGCTCAGAATTTTAGATCCTCTTGCCTGTCACAGGGCCTTAGGATCATACACAAGATGAGATGCACTTATGTTTGATAGACATGGAGAAGGACAGTTTTTTAGGATAGATTATTAGTGATAGATGACTGGATATAAGAACATGAATTCAGTTTTGCCCTTAAAGTATAAGACAGATATATGCTCTCACTATAGTTTTCTGGACAGACTTTCCACTGTCCTGGGGCTCATACTCAGCTTTGTAGTACCATCTTGAAGTTAGCTCCACAGAGTTAGCTTTAAGAGGTGGTGGAAGATGTGGTCGTTTACTGAATGAAATTTGAGGCAACAGTGGCAATTCATTATTACTCTCCCCAATTCTGCCAGTCATTCCACCATTTCTCAATTTATTTGCACCTAGCAACATGCCAAATTTGGTAGAGATTCTACTAAAGCCTTTTTGGAGTATACTGCCCCACCCCCTGAAAAGTGACTTCTTTTCCTTTTCATCAACTTTTGGAGGGCAGACAACAGCATGGGAACTGTCAAACTTACACTAAGGGAAATGAGGACGTCAGGAATTTTCCAGATGGCTTGAAATGAATGCAGGTGTGCCTGGAACTCTGCCATTGCTCCTAATCCTGAAATGGTAGTCAGTAAATGCACTTTTGGTGAACAATTCCAATTTTAAATGTGCCGGTGGAATATGCTAGCTAAAGAAACCCAGCTATGAATCTGTTTATTCAGCAAATAACTGTCCCTGTTTCTGATATTTGCATTTTTATTTGGGTTCTGTAGATTCTTAAAGTGGTTCCAGAATTGTCATCACAAAAGAGAGTTAAAGTAAATAGAAAAGCTTATTTACATGGCGTAAGGTATAAGGGACCCAGAAAGAGAGAAGAGGAAAGGTTTATACTGATGGGCTATGGGGTGTGCGTGTCTGGCAGGGAGAAGTAACTAACATGTTTACTATACGTGAAGCACTGTGCTAAGTGTTTTTCATGTATTATTTAATTCTCAAATAAACTCTGAGGTGGACACTATTAGTCTCCTTTTGCTGCTTATAGAGTCACAGTACAGTAGAAATTTGATTCAAGGTGGCAGGAGACCCGGACCCAGACCTCACTGTGTGACCTTAGGCAAGTCACTTCTCTCTGGGCTTCAGTTTCCTCATCTGCAAAAGGAAAGATTATCTTTTAAGTACTTTAACTCTGACGGTCTATGATTCTGTGCCTATACTTCTTCCTACTCTTTTCTAGATATTGGTTCCTAAGGAGGTAAAGGCTGGAAGTCCATGATGACTAACAGGCAAGTAGGAATATTTCAAAATGTAGCTTTACTATACAACTGAGCTAGTGTCAGAGAAGGTTACCATGGACAGTATGTTCGTTTAGGTTTTGGGGTTGTTATTAGTGGTGGTTTTCCATTATGTTGCTATGAGTTCTTGACATTATTAAAATGCTTTGTTCTCACCAGTAGCTTTGTTTTAACAGAGATTGACACTCAGAACATTTCTTTTTTTGTTCTTTTTTTTTTTTTTTTGGCCTTTTTGCTATTTCTTTGGGCCGCTCCCGCGGCATATGGAGGTTCCCAGGCTAGGGGTCGAATCGGAGCTGTAGCCACTGGCCTACGCCAGAGCGACAGCAACGCAGGATCCGAGCCACGTCTGCAACCTATACCATAGCTCATGGCAACGCCGGATTGTTAACCCACTGAGCAAAGGCAGGGACCGAACCCTCAACCTCATGGTTCCTAGTTGGATTCGTTAACCACTGCGCCACGACGGGAACTCCAGAACATTTCTAATAACACTTTTCTTGACTAAGTTTGGATTCCTTTAATGCTTCTTATTATCCCAAAGCGCTATCCCTATTGGCTGGTATGACATAGTTTCAGTCATTCAGCCACACATTAGTTGAGCATCTGCTATGCACAAAGTATTTTTTCTAGGTACTGGAGATATATCAATGAACAAAAAAAATACACATTTCTGCTCTCATAGAGCTTTATTTTAGTAGACTGGACAAACAATAAACAAAACATAGTAGTTCTGTGTCTAGTATGTTAAATAATAAGTTCTATGGCAGAAAATAAAGCAGGATAGAGGGTTTGGAGTTCTGAGTACAGTTGCTTACTATCTCCAAGGGAAAATCAGTACTGGTTCTCATCGGGACTTAGGTAATAGGAAATTCCAAACCTAGGCAATTAAGCATGGGCTTTGGAGTCAGATAAACATATTTGAATTTATAACTCTGCTCCCAGTTTCATGACTTTGGGCAAATAATTTTACTTCATTGAGCCTTGTATCAGTCAGTGTTGAATTAGAGAAGCAGAACCATTAGGAGTGATATAACACAAAGGACATATCATGGGGATTTGACCTTAAACAATTGTCAGAGCTAGTTAGACAGTTCACATCAGGCTGTTGCTTCTGCATCTGGTGCTGGACCTGAAGGCAGCTGGACAGTTAGGAAAGATGAATGTGAAGTAGAGGAGAGCAAGGTCAAACTAGAACTTATAAGGCCCAGCTGGAACCCACGAAACAAACTGGAACGCACATTAATGTCTCACAGCCTTTAAGACTCCAAATTCAAAGATGGGGGTGTCTTATAGGAGAAGGAGATGCACTTCACTATGGAACCGAACTCATACCTGGCCCCTGAGTAAGAGGAGATTCCATGGAAACTGCAGGAGTTGTGGCCTATGGGTGTTGCCCCCAAATTCAGAGAAGCTGAAGGAGGAGGTTTAATAATGGCTGGGAGCTCAGACATTGCTCCATGCCAAAAACAAGAGCCAGGAGAGAAGAGACAGCATGCTTAGGCTGCAATAGCACCTGGCGCCCTGCCCCCACCATCTGGGCATAAGAAAATGATGGCCGCCACTTCACTGCCACCTTTCAATTTTCATGCAAAATATCTCTCATGGCCCTGGCTAAATTGGAATTATTTGGAATAGAGAAGGGAATTCTAGAGACCCCAGTTCCAGTTTAGCTAGGTTGACAGAATACAAATCCACCACAAGCCTATTTCTTAATAGAGATAATAATATCTAATTCATAGGATTGATGAAAAGAATAGATGAGATAAAATCTGTGTAAAAGTATCTAGTGTATGTGGCTTGTCAATTTTTTTTCTTTTGACTACCCTTTGGCCAAGGGATGGCACAATTTCAGGCATCAGGGCTTATTATTCTTTTATTATTTTGGAGTTTTTTTGGGGGGAGTGGTGTTGGGGGGCTGTGAGGAGGACTTTTTATCATAAAATAATTGTATCAGATTGCAAGCTGTCTTTTAATGTCTGCACTTGAGGTTGTCCCTGTTTGAGGGTGTAAAAGAGAAATGGAATGACCTAGACCATTGAAGATATATCCAGCATATATGCATATACACATGCAATATAGATTGGAAAGAATCACATAGGTTGGTGGAAAGCCAAAATTTAATTAAGTCATAGTGTCTAACAATGTCAGAGCTGGTAGGGAACTAGGAGTTCAACTAGTCCAGCCCCAAATTTTCACAGATGGGGAAACTGAGGCTCAGAGTGGGGTCAGATAATTTGCTAAGGTCATAACTTGTTTGACCCAGGAACCTTTTTTACAGGACGGATTTTTTTTTTTTTTTTAAGAATCTTGCAGAAGAAGTTAAATATATTTTAAGGATGTTGTTGAAGGCTATTATCCACACTATTATCCAGTGTCCTCCATATGACACCCCCACGTGAGAAATTTTAGAACTAAATGCCAGGAAAAACTTTGTTTATCCTGAGGAACTGGTATGCTTTTATTCCTCATGGACAATACAAATCTGGTAAATGATCATGTGGAAACATGATCATTTTGCTTTGACTGCCAGGATATTCAGAGCCAAATCTGAAGCTCCAACTCTATTAACCATGTAGGACTCTATAGCCTGAATATCTATGTCCTACTCTGCCTTCTGGCTTTTTTGCTTTTTTTCTCCTGGTCTTGATTTTTAGTTAGTATAGTTTTTACAGGTAACGTGTTGTATATATAAGAGTATATATAAGTATGTATAAGTTGCCTCAAATCCTTTGTGGCATGAGGGAGGATGTTAACATATAAACAGAGGAATCCTATATTATTCGATCTTTGTGGCACAGTGAAAAAGCACTGGATTTGGAATAACTTCTAGTCTAAGCTCTATCACTTTAATAGACTTCTTAGAACTTCAGTTTCCTTTGATCAGCTTGGATAGTGTAAACTCTGGCATGATTCAGATGATTATTAATGAGCAGTGGTATCTGAAACCTATCTGATGACTGTCCCTGATTTATAAAAGGTGTGTGTGTGTGATTTGAAAGAAACATTTTACTCAATTCTGGATAGGAAACAAGGATTAGAATGTTTTAAGATTAGTGAGAAAACAGTACTTTGAGTGAAATGTGTTCACTTTGCTTTGATTTAAAGTTTCTTTTTAATTTTTAAAATTACCATACAGTAATATTGAATTTTGGGAAAGCTCACAGTTTTGTGAATTTTAGCACATGTATAGATGCATGTAAACCATCTCCCCAGAAAGCTTCCTTGTGCTATCATTTTATAGTCAGTCACACTCTCTTCCTACTCATATGCCTTGATTTTATTTTAAAATGTTCTACTCAGTATTTTAAGAGACTACATTAAGAAGATGAATTTGATTCAACCATTCATTTACTCCAGAGTGCCTACCGGATGTTCACCACTGTGGTAAGTTCTGCAGGCTATTTAAAGAGTATAATATGTAGAGCAGGGCTGCAAGGATGTTACAATATGGTTGGTAAGATCAGCTTAACACATTGGAAGCAATTAGAGGACCATGTAAAACACTGTACAAGCAAGTGCAAAATTGGCATAGATCAGAAGATGGGGAAACATCTGTCTAGGCTGGATATAGGGTTCTGCAACTGGATAACACACTACTTGTAAGTATATATATCTTTCTGTGTGAGGACAGGTTGGAATGTATTTAGAAATGTAAAGAGTTAAGTTTTGCCTCTGAAAGTGATGTAATGGTCTAAACAGATGAAAGGAAATCACATGCTTGTGAGAATATTTACAAAAGTCTTCAGACTCTACAGTCAAGGAAGTCTACCTAAGTACAAAAAATTATTATTTTACTTTTATAAGACGTGGAGAGACATATGACTGCCAAATGGCTTTGCTCTGTGTCCAGAGAAATTTAACAAAGCTGACATCCAGATATCTATTGCAGAAGTCTGACTAGAATTTTCCGTTATGAATACAGTGCATGTAAATTCTGAACATATGGCTCCCATCAGTGATCTATGGGGAGGTGATGGAATGTAGGTTGGGGAAGACAAGAGGAAGGCCAAGTCTCTGACTCTGAAGTGAGAGGCAGCTGGACACCATATGTGTGTGTTTGGACTTGGAGCCAGCTTTATGTCGAGGGAGTAGGCAGTCACCCAAGCCTCGTGATTTGTAGGGTGTGGGGAAAGGATCTTCCTTTGCCAAATTCTTCCCCTGCAGGCAAGCCCCAAGGCCTGAACTTTCCATTAGAGAAAGAAACAATTTCCATTATGTTTTTGTAGCCCCCTTTAAGAATATAGGGAGCTGATAGGGAGGGACATCAACACATTAAGCTGGAAACAGTTATCAGAGACTTGCTGTGGAGTGATTTATCCAATTAGCCTAGCAGAACTAGAGGGAATAATAGGACCCATGGGATAGGGTGTGTGTGTGTGTGTGTGTGTATCTGTGCACACGTGTGTGTATGTTGGGAGTCAGTGTGTTTGCAAAAAGCTGACCTCTGGAGTTCCCTCATGGCTCAGCAGGTTAAGGATCTGGCATTGTCACTGCTATGGCTCTGGGTTACAGGTGTGTCATGAATTCAATCTGTGGCCCAGTAACTTCTGCATGCCAAGAGAGCAGCCAAAAAACAAACAAACAAACAAACAAAAACAGAAACAGAAAAAAACCTGATCCCTTACAGATTAGAATGGTAGTATTTAGTGCACATGTACATCTCTCAGTTCATTGGCTGTATGTTTGGTGTCTGCAATGGTTTAATCTCTGAGATATCAGGTTGATCACAGAGGTTTTGCTAAGAAATGATCAAGAAGATGGCTCACTGAAGCATCCCTGGCCTGAACATCTCAAAGAGCTTTCTTAAAAACTCTTCTGCTGGCCCCCACAAAAAGTGGGGGCAATGTCAGGAGTGTGATGCCTATGACGTGAATGAAGAGATTAGCTGTTACAGAAGTTGTCACCTCTCTAGAAATAACCTAGATACTTTAAGTTAGAAGCTAGGACTGTCTGGTGTGTGTGATGTGTGCAAGATGCCCCACTCTTTCCAAGCAAAGCTTTCTGAATGTGTTTTCTATACCCTGCACCCTAGGATATGGGTCCAGGCTTACATCCTGAAAACTGACTCTACTTCTTAAAACAAAATTGCCTTTTGGGTCCTCTTTCCAAGCTATTTTTAGCAACCAGTCCAACCTACCTAAGTTGGGAAACATAAAACTCCCTTTTCTCTTGAAAGTGAAGGAACATGTAGTCTAAGAAGCTATGAAGAAGGGAAGGATGTCAATGAATGTTGGATTTAACTATTTGACATGTACAAGTAAAATCAGTCTAGAGTCATCTAACCCTCAGAATACAGAAGAAGCATTGGGCCTACAAAGAAGGAGCTTTATTAAACTTAAAATCTAGAGCCAAATGGAACGCCATGTTTATTGACACCTATTTGACACAAAATAGTTAATTTATCATCTCACAATCCCATCTCATTTGTTAATTCTACAATGGAGCCTTTTGTATTCAGAAAGAAATGTACTTTTCAGATTAGTTTGGGGTAAAAAAAAATCAACGAAACCCCATGTGGGTGTGGTGTTAGCTTTTCTGTGTTCAATGTTAGATGGAAAATTCAGATTACTTCTCAGTTTGAGTCATCTGAAAAAATTGGATTTGCTCATTTGCAGGTGGAAAATTTAATGTGCCCATTAATTTCTTCAGACGATGACATTTAAAGGTGAAAGTGATAATGGTGCTGGGAAGGTGTCTGGGGATCACGATCTTTAATGGTGCTGGGGCAGAGAGCTACTACTGTGGTCATGTGAATTGGCTTTGTCAAAGGCAGAAGCCAGGGTTCCGGTATGGTTTCCCCAATAGATTGATAATGGAAATTTCCCACTACAACTGATGGGCATTTGTTGTATAAAAGATTCATATAGAATTCTTGGGACCTGAGACCTACTTTCTGCCAGGTGAATGGGTGTTTGTACCTTTTAGGTGGTATCCTGGGTTGGGGCCTCACTGGCTTTTCCAGCAGCCCATTCCATTTCCAGGGAGGTCAAAAAACTTTATTTCCAATCATGTCTCTCTTGAATTTTTCCCATTTTTCCTTGATCACCATTTCATTTTCATTGAGAATAATTTCTCAGCATTGTCCCCATCGAATCCCTTTATGGACTATTGGACCATACTCCTCAAGTCTTCTCTAGGCTAAATAACTTTCTGCAGTGACAACATAGGTTTTTCTCAGTTCACTCCAGAAGAAATGAATCTTTAGGTATCCTTTTATAATAATGATAGTAATAATAGTTAATAATCATCATTTTTTATTTTTTATTTTTTTGTCTTTTTGCCATTTCTTGGGCTGCTCCCACGGCATGTGGAGGTTCCCAGGTTAGAGTTTGAATTGGAGCTGTAGCCACTGGCCTACACCAGAGCCACAGCAATGCGGGATCCAAGCCGCGTCTGCAACCTACACCACAGCTCACGGCAACGCCGGATCGTTAACCCACTGAGCAAGGGCTGGGATTGAACCTGAAACCTCATGGTTCCTAGCCAGATTCATTAACCACTGTGCCACGACGGGAACTCCTCATCATTTTTAAAAAAGCTAACATTTACTGAGTGCTAATTGCCAGGTAGTGTCCCTAGGATTTTACATGTATTAGTTCATTTTGTCCTCCTGATAATCTAAGAGGGGTAGAAATTATTATTTTGCCACTTAAGATTAGGAAAGTGAGACTGAGAGTTAATTTGCCCAGGTTCACACTTTCAGTTTAACTCATATCTTTCTGCCATGCTTTATAGCTTCTCTAATTATTAAGATTACTCTGGGAGTTCCAGTTGTGGTGCAGTAGAAACGAATCAGACTAGGAACCATGAGGTTGTGGGTTCGATCCCTGGTCTTGCTCAGCGGGTTAAGGATCCAGTGTTGCCATGAGCTGTGGTGTAGGTTGCAGACGTGGCTTGGATTTGGCACTGCTGTACCTGTGGCACAGGCCAGCAGCTATAGTTCCGATTTGACCCCTAACCTAGGACCTCCATATGCCGTGGGTACAGCCTTAAAAAGCAAAAAAAAAAAAAAAAAAGATTACTCTGATTTTCCTGTGTGTTTATTTTTCAAATATATGTATTCATATGTACATGCGTATAAATTTGCTAAATGAGTGCCATGCTACTTTGTGCCTTGCTGAGGTATTAACACTTTTTAAAGGAAAGACTAGCTAACCTTCATCTGTACGGAAATTATTCCCTTAGGAATATTACATTTCCTTTTTCCCTTAATAAGCCACCTTGAAGAACAAATTAGTTCTATGAAGGATGCTACATTAAGTTTCAAAGTGCTAAAGCCAAAGGAATTTTAATATTTTCACCTTTATTCTATCCACATATGTCATAGTTGATAAAATTTTACAGTAACTCCTACTCTGTGCTTTGCCTCCCTGTCCTAGGGAATGTCAGATGGTAACTAAGAGGAACCATTGCGTAAGCCCAATGAATGGACCACAGGCCACTTTGAAACCCTTTATAGTCTGGTGGAAGGAATAAACTTTCACATGTATCATAGGTGAAAACATACCATGCTGCACGTGGCTTTTGTACACTTCTAGAGTTGCTCCTGGTCCTTGGAGGTCTGAGGAATACAGATGGCAAAGTAGACATTTTCAGGGGATTTAATAGTGTCTGAGAAGTCAGGGATCTAGGATAAGGCATTTGCTTTAGGACTTGAAGGCAAGTACCCAAGGAGCAGTAGAAGAGTTTCTGAAGTGGAATTCATCAATTCTTTATTGGAATTGAGCTGCTGGCCCCAGATTGGCACTGCTGGGTGCCATGTCAGGCTGTGGGCAGAAGGAAGAGGAGTAAGACTTGAATCCTAAGCTTGGCTTTGCCATTTTGTAGGTGTGCAACCTTGGGCAAGTAAAGTCTTCTTCCCTCTAGGCCTCAGTTTCCTTGCTTATAAAGTGGGCATGAGACTATATATACCTGATAGGCTTGTGGTAATTAAACAAGTTAATAAATGGGAGACTGTTTTGAGTCTATAGAGAGCACTAGAAATGTTAGTAATTATTACTAATTATATTTTAGACATGTCGTATTCTATATGATATTTCTTTATTAGCTTTTCTTTCTCAGAAATGTACTTTCCCAAGAATGTCTCACAGTATGGAATTGAAATATTGTTTTAGCACCTTGATAGTATGAAGTTTAGCCACTACTCCTATTTCGTCTTAGCTACTCCTTCAGCCCACTTCTGAGCAACCTAGGAAGGCTTTCCCTTGATTGAGGACACTATGTGAGCTTCTCAACTCTCTTAATTGCTCTCCCTAACACTCACTTACTTGTTTGGCTTCAAAGTTCATGGCTTGCCCTTAATCAGTAACCTAGGCCAATGGTCTCCAAAGTGGAAGATGTATGGACCCCCAGGGGGTGGGCAAGATGATCTATTTGATTATGGGGAAAACATTAAAATTTATATTGACTTTTTATCTCAAAAAGAAAGAAAATTGAGCTGTGCTAAAGTTTAATCTTTGGATTGACACTGCCCCTTCACTTGGATCTCTGGTTTAGATGTGTCATACATGCCCATCAGCACCACAAAGGAAGAATAAATGTTTCACAGTTCAAAGTGGTTCTCAGCAGTGCCTCACTTGTTCTTGTTTTTAGTATATTGCAACATACTATGGTTTACCTGTGCAGGGAGAAGGCAATAGCTTATAGAATCTTAAATAATAAAATCTTTTGAATACTTGGTAGGGAGAATGACTATGGAAACATTTTGTACCACCCAGAGGGTTCACTAGTTATCTTGAGGAAAAGATTTTAAAAGTTGTTGAACTTAGAGATAAGTTACACTCTTTTCTTTTAATCAAAAATAAGTATTCTAAATTTGCTGACTTTTACTTGCTAAGTAGTTGGCAATAGTATGATACCCAGAAGATACTATATATGTATATATAAGACTTAATCTATCCCTTCAAGGTGAATTTTAACGAGTGAAAAGTAACTGCTTTAAAAAAAAGTGTATTTTAAAAAATGGATACTGGAAAATGTTTCTGTCTTTTATGTGGTTTTGTTGCTTTGTCACCTAAGAAAAATCTCTGGTATCTGCATGATTTCTAAGCATTGAAAAAATATTTCTTACCTCTTTAAAACTTTTCCAAATGAAGAATTTTAGTAAAATTTGACCCCATTTGTTCAAAATATTAAGGTATCACACCTGCTGATTAGTTTGCAGGCATAACTGATTAACATTAGGAAGCAGAAATTCTGCTGGACAAATTACAACAAAAACCCTTGAATAATTGGAGTATGAAATTAAAAAAATTTTTATGGAGTACAGTTGATTTATAATGTTGTGTTAGTTTCAGCTACACAACCAAGTAAATCAGCCGTACATATACATATATATCCATTCTCAAAACAGGAACATACTCAAAGATTTCGAAACCAAACTTATGGTTACCAAAGGGAAAATATTACCAAAAGGGAAATGAGGGATGGACTGGGAAGTTGAGATTGGCACATACACACTACTCTATGCAAAATTAATGGGTAACAAGCATGGGGAAATCTATATGAGGAAAGAATCTGAAATTTTAAAAAATCCTTTTGTGATGATTCAATTAAGCATAGACAATGATGTACTTTTACTGTTTGGATCTATCTTTGTATTCTCTCTTTTTTAACCAAGATATCCAGTAAAATCTAGTGTTGAAGTAACCTAAATTTAGAATCAGTCCTTCAAATGGATATATTATGAGATTTGACAAATTAAGGAAGTGTGTTGCCATATTGCTCTTATTTAATAAATTAAGCTGAATAAAACTTTTAAGTAAAATCAAAATTATTTTTGTACCATTAATAAAAAATAGTCTTGTATTTATTTATTTTTATTGAGGTATAGTTGATCTACAATGTTATATTAGTTTTATGTGTACAAATAGTGATTCAGAAATTTTGTAGTTTATATTACACTTAAAGTTTTACAAAATATTGGCTATATTTCCTGTACTGTACAATATATCTTTGTGGCTTATTTATTTTATACATAGTAGTTTGTACCTCTTAATTCCCTTATCCCTATCGTGCCCCTTCCCCCTAAAGTTTTATTTTAAATACTACTGATTTTGTCTTTTCTCATTCTTTTTTTTTTTTTTTTTTTTTTTGGTCTTTTGTCTTTTGAGGGCCGTACTTGCAGCATATAGAGGTTCCCAGGCTAGGGGTCTAATCGGAGCTATAGTTGCTGGCCTATGCGACAGCCACAGCAATGCCAGATCTGGGACCTACATCACAGCTCATGGCAATGTCGGATCCTTCACCCACTGAGTGAGGCCAGGGATTGAACTGGCAACCTCATGATCCCTAGTTGGATTCATTTCTGCTGAGCCATGATGGGAAATCCTTTTCTCATCCTTTTAATTCATATTTTTATGTAGGTTTATATCATATGCAACACATTTGTATAGTTGTAGTATGTATATACCATTTGTAAATAAATTTATATTTACTTTTATTTGGAGTAGGCACCCTTTTTTATAAACCATGTTAAAAATTTGGAGGCCTCTGAACTAGACAACCTACTTGTTCCAGACACTTGACAGTGAACATAACCTTGAATTGTGTGCCCTATCGCTTATCAAGAGCCTGGTTGAAATAACTGATATTTAAGTAAGAAACATGTCCTCCCCCCCACCCACCCCCCACTCCTATGGGTATTATGTGTTCTATCCTTGACTCAAGGTAGACCACTAAAAGGCTACACATATAGGAGGTCTAAAGATGGGTTAAGGCAAAAGAGTAGAAGCTGGGAAGATCCTAGGGAATGAATGTAGGTCAGCAGTCAGAGGGAGAAATAAACTGAGGGCTGGCAAGAGTGAAATTTTGTGACTCTCCATTCCAGCTTGATTCGCCTTTAGTCCTTAGAAAGGTTATTCCAAGATAATATTCCACAGCACCTCTCATTCTCCTTATGAACCTGCCTCCAGTCACACAAAGCACACAAGACCATAAAGAGGAATGAGGAGTGACGAGTGGTATTGTTCCTTAATTGTTTTATGCATGTAAGCCCTGGATAGTGGAGTAGTAGTTAAAAGCAAGAACATTAGACAGACCTTAATTTGAATACTGGTTCCATTGATTGTTTGTGGACTTTGTGACATAAGGCGAGCAATTTAACCAATTTTTTGGTTAATCTTTTTTTTTTTTTTTGAATCTTAGTTCCTTCATCCACAAAATGAAGATATGTTTATCCCTTGGTACCTGTGGAGGATTGGTTCCAGAACCCCTGGGGATACCAAAATCTGTAGATACTCAAGTCCTTTATATAAAATGATGTAGTATTTGCATATAACCTACCCATATCCTCCTGCATACTTTAAATCAGCTCTAGATTACTTCTAATACCTAATGCAGTGTAAATGCTATATAAATAACTGTAATTACAATTTAAATGTTATGTAAATAGTTGCTGAAGCACAGTAAATTCAAGTTTTGCTTTTTGAAACTTTCTGGAATTCCCCCCCCCTCGAATATTTTGGATCTGAAATTGGCTGAATTTGCAGATTTGGTAACTACTGATATGGAGGGCCGACTGTACTAAACTTGCCTTACAGGGTGGTTGAAAGTATTAAATTCATGTGAATTCATGGAAAGCATTTAGTAAGGAATCTGGCACATAGCAGGTAGTCAGTAACAAAAGTGTTATCCACCAGATTGTCACCTCCTGATGGTTGGGACAATGCTATACGCTCTGTGCTTTTTTCCTATACCTAAATGCCTAACACAGAGATCAGTGTATACTAGGTGCTCAGTTAGTACTTGTTGAACGTAACAGAATTAGTGGGAAAGACATATCAGGACAAGGTTGACTTAGAAATAGCACAAGCTGAGATTAGAGACTTTCAACCAATTTACCTCCTTTTCCCTGCAAAAATAACTTCTTTTGGAACAGCATTCTGAATTTTTTTCTAACCTCAAATCTTGGTGCAGCATCTCTTTTTATAGATTTATACAAGTTTCATCCCTTTAGGGGAAAAACAAAAATCTTCCCATTTCCCTCAGTGGTATCACTTTTTATCAGTAATGTTTGAAACACTTAGCTCTGTTCTCTCTTTCAACCATAATAGACCAATGCTAGCAATATCATTATGCTTCTCTCTGCACAAACGCCATTCAAAAATGACTCTTCCCTATTTGCTAGTGAACCCCAAAGTCCTGAATCTGGCACTGAAAGGCTGACATTTAACTTGGCCCATCTGACCTATCCAAATCTATTTTCTACTATGCATCCTGCTCCAGCCAGATGGGTCTTTCTTACCATTGGACTCGAGGCACTATGCACAACCCAAATTCTTATCTTTTCCTCTTGCTATGTTAGGCTCTCCCATTCCTAAATGTGACATTTCGCCTAGCAACTAAATGCCCACTAAGTTCTTCTACAATGTACACTAGCTATACTGCTCAGATTCTTAGCTCCCTAAGTGTTGTGGGTTGTATATTTGTTTCCCACAAAAGAGATTTGACCCCCTTGAAGGAAGGGGGAGTTATTGCCCGTAGTGCCATATATTCTGCAGAGCACACAGTAAGTGATTAAGATGAAAGAACCACAAAATTGCTTTTAAACCTAAATATAAGGAATTATCAAAATTCATTCACGCATATAATAATGGTTTACTGAATACCTGCTGTGCTGGATAACCAGGATAGACCTAAGGAATGTGTAACTATTCTGTAGGGATTCTCAAAGATTCCTGGGGAGGGGAATTTGGTAAAAGATGAGATTATCTGAAGTTAAGTGGGATATTGCTCATATTTGGTCGTTAAGTTTGTATGACCTCGGAGATCAGTGAAATCAGAGATAATTAGGTTGTAAGTGTACTAACCTAGTTGAAAAAAGAATGTACCCATCAGAAGGGATTTGTAAATATTAGTATTACTCACTATTACATCTTAGGGCCTAGAACAGAGTTTGGCACACAGAAGCCTCTTAATGAACACTACTGAATAACTAAAGTTGAGACTTCTGGAAAATTGAGTTTACTCTGGGTGAGCTGACAAAATCAGACTCCTGGGATCATAAAGCTGATGGTTAGGCAATGTTAAATTCACTAAGTTGCTGTTGCCCCAAAAGGGTTCTTAGAAAACACCCAGCCAGGTTCCTGAAGTGCCCCTTTTCTATTCGAAATGTCCCTAAAAGCACCTTTTGTTGGTAATAACACCTTTTCCTCTCATCTGCAAGCTAAAGTAACTTGATGCATTTTTCGTATATAATTAAAACACTTAATCTTAGTTTATCTTCTTTTCCATATCTGGCCTACGTTCACTGTGTTACATTTTGTAAATACCACCCTGAAACAACCTACATTAGTCAGTCTGCATCTCTTACTTGTGGTATTTGACACTTGAATTTTCAGTTAGCCGCCGCCTTCACTTTTAGCAACTTCATAGTAAACCACACCAAAATATGATAAAACAGTTGATCATTCTGTCACCTCAGAAGGCAGGTAATTTGGGAGTCATTTAAAAATATATGTAAAAAACTCAAGCCCAAGATGGGCTTGAGGACCAGTTACTGTTTTGCTACTTAGTCTAGGGAGGGAAAGTTCTCAAAATGATTTGAGAATCATTTTCATTCTGTTCCTCAGAGCCAAATCATCTGGTTAGTGTGCTGAGTCCAAAAAAACACTGCTGCATAGTGTCCCCAAGGAACAAGCCAGGGAAAGAGAATCTGAAAGATCACAGTAGGTTTTAGGTGAGAACTTCCAGAACTTCCTTGAAAATAAAGGCTACATGTGATAAAAATACTGTTTTCCAGCCACTGCCTCTGTTTTTTCTCTCCTGTATTAAACGGCAGCAGAGGCCAAATGCCATTTGCCTCTTTGTTCCTTCCTGACCTATTTTCAATACTATTTCCTTCACTCAGCCTTTTCAGTTGCTGTCCTTCAGTGGAAAGAGTGTGCAAGCAAGCATGGGCTGAGGATTGACATCTTGGAGGTTACAGGATGGATTTACCAGGCCATATTAGCACTGGTCCTGTTTCTAACTCTGGGAACAAGAATCATGTCCTGTGTTCTGCTTGGAGTGCTCTTCCTTGGGTCCTTGGCATGTTAAGCTTCTAGTTCTTTATGCCTAAGGTTATACATATGTTATTTCTTCAAAGAGGCCTACCCTGACCATCCCATCTAATGTAGCTGGCATCTCCTCAGCCTATTCACTCTGTATCATATTCCTCTATTCCTCTAATTTCTTTCAAAGCAACTTATCATTGTCTGAAATAATCTGGTTTATTACTTATTTTTCCCCTCTTCCTTCCCCACTAGACTATAACTTCTATGCAGGCAGGGACCACATCCCTCATGTTTAGCCTTTGTAAATAGACAATGATTAGCATAGCACCTGCTGCATTCTGTGTAATCAAGAGCTATTATTTGTTCAATGAATGAATAAGGAGGATAGAGGGCAATGCAGGATCGCTACAACGTTCCTTCTTCCTGGAATGTACAGCCACAAAATAGATTCTGCCAAGATTGTTAAGCTCACTGACCTCTATCTACATTTGCTGATTCATATGGAACAAATGATATAATCAAGAGACTGAACTGGCTAGTTAGTGATTTTAAAATTGGATGTGAAACTTGAAGGGCTTGGGAATTACAGGTAGCCTTTTTTATTTCTTTCATAGAGTGAAAGGGATAACCTTGGCAGAGAACAGAAGATACAGGAAATTAACAGTTGACTACATTTATAATGTTGAGCAGAATCTAATTTTCTGGACTGTGCCTCATGGTAGAAGAACAATGAGTTGCTGGTTAAGGATGAAATGTATCTCGTAAAGACAGAAAAAAATATATTTGTTTAGGAGACTCACGAACCTCATCAATGTAGGGTTGTCAGATTTAACAAAATCAAACAAAACAAAAAACTCAGGATGCCTAATTAAATTTGAATTTTGAATTTCAGATAAACAGTGAATACATTTTTAATATGTGCTGTGCAATATCTGGTGTCCTGTATTTTATGTGGCAATCTGACAAGAGAGTTTTCATCCAGTTCTCATTACTCTATAGTATTCACAAAAATAAGAACTTTATCAGATGCCTTGCTGACTTTTGGATATAATGTTCCTGTGACATTTCCCCAAACATGTTCCACGAAACCAGAGGGACCCACAGGATGTGACCATACCTTGATAAATGGCCAAATATGTTTGCAGAATAAACTGTCCCTTTTCTTAGAGAGTCACAGTGCAGATTAGGATATTAAAGGTGCTGAGAAGTCCTACAGGAAAGATATGCACATACATACACTATCCCCCGAATTTGCTTCCATTTTAAGGCTCCACACTCTCTCCCTGGATTCTCTCTCCTTGAGAGTCCCATCCTCATGTCATGTGACCAGCTTTGCTGAATGTTTTGGCTCTGTCATAGGGCAAGGTTTTGTATTGGCTGACTTTACCTTTCCTTATGGGGGCAAAGAAACCTGAGATCTGGGCCCTAAAGAAAAATTTTATAGTCTTGTTTAGGGTCTTGCTGCTATCCTCAGCTGTGTGAGGAAGTCAGAGCCATTCAGGAACCTTCTGAGGTTTTGTGGTCCTGCCTACATATGTGCCTAGCTTAAATGAAATCCTGTAATGGGAATCATTCATCGCTTTAGACATATTTGCTGTCACGGTTTTTAAATCAGAGTATAACAATCTCAGTGTGGAAAAAAACCAGTTTATCATAGGAATTAATTTGTGCATAATTTTCTAGGTAAAGTCAAGAATGCATCTTCTTCAAAGGTAAACTTAATGACATTTGTTTTATAAATACCATCATTCTTCACTGTCAGTCCGCTGTGAATGCTCTAGCCTCTGACATTCAATGGAGCAATAAAGAAATCAAACATGCCTACCTAACCTTTATGAAAATATTTAAAATTATGATTTAATTTTTAATCTCCCATGGCAGCAGTAAAATAAATGATAGAAATCTCAACAGGACCAACTGCCTGCTTTGCAATAACACTTAGGGTATGGCCTAGACAGTCAAAATTTCCTCTTAATCATAAACAAATGTGGCATGGGCTAGGCAAAGGGAAGGTAGTAGATGTTAACATCTTGCATTTCCTGGGGACCATATATGTAATTGTCTTTCACAGTGGGTGGAGAGGTGGGTTTCGACATGTCCTATGTCAACAGTTTGGGTTTTCACATAATGCCTTGTTCTTCCTTGCCATTGAATTTCCCCTTCTTGCCATTAAATAAACAAATACCAAATAGCTCAAAACATACAAAACCACCACAACAAGAATAAGAAAAGGCATGAGAAAGCACGGCTTTTCTGTTTAAAAGAAATGAAAGAATCACTCAGTTGAAAAAGATGGGATTTGGAGTTCCCGTTGTGGCGCAGTGGTAAACGAATCCGACTAGGAACCATGAGGTTGCGGGTTCGGTCCCTGCCCTTGCTCAGTGGGTTAACGATCCGGCGTTGCCGTGACCTGTGGTGTAGGTCGCAGATGCGGCTCGGATCCCGCTTTGCTGTGGCTCTGGTGTAGGCCAGTGGCTACAGCTCCGATTGGACCCCTAGCCTGGGAACCTCCATATGCCACGGGAGTGGCCCAAACAAATAGCAAAAAGACAAAAAAAAAAAAAAAAAGAAAGAAAAAAAAGAAAAAGATGGGATTTAAGGTTTATAGAGCCCATGATGGAATCTCTTATATAATTAGCTGGGACCTGGAGCACTAAGCCACAGGAGTGGGAATGGGTAAACTGAGGGGTGCCAAATTAAATAAGTTGGTTTATTATGTTGAAATGATACTAATACAATACATTGGAGATGTAGAAAGTAGTTTCTCAGTGTTTCCACAATTTAAAAAGCTAGGATCAAAAACCTCACACTTCTAGGAAGCAAATTTGTTGGCTTTATAGCATCTTGTGCATCATATGTATTACATAAATGAATGGTTTTATATGAAGCTTAGGTTGTGAATACTTTGAGGCAGGCCAGAGTCTGGCTTATATATAGGTGCTCAGTACATGTATGTTGAGCATGAATGTCTTATACATAACTGCAGTTTCAAGATAGTCAAAGTGATCAGATCTGTGAACAGCTGTCCATCCTATCAAATCTCTCTGGAACCTCTGGCAACTCAGTTGATCTCTTAGATTAAGTTGAAAGGGTTTTTCAACCTTCGCATTGTTGACATTTGGGGGCAGATAATTCTTTATTGTGGGTCATGTCCTTTGAATTGTGGCATGTTTAACAGCATTTCTGGCCAGTACTCACTAGATTCTAGTAGTGCACCCCTAGTTGTCCCAACCAAAACTATCTCTAGATATTGCCAAATGTCCTCAGGGGTCTAAAAGGGCAGTTTGAAATCGTTCCCACTTGCAAACCACTAGTTAGAAGAGGGTAAAGATTCATGTTCCCGTAAGTTGACTTTAGTTTCTTACAGATTTTGGTCCTGCCACACTTGCTTTGAAAAACAGGATCCAAAGAATTTCAAGATTGCAAGAGGAGGAGGCTCAAGAAGAGAGGCCAGCCCCTAAATCCTTTAATGGATAAAACGGAAAAACAAAATGTGATACATCTGTATGATGAAATAGTATTTATCCTTAAAAAGAATAAGGATGAAAATCTGCTAAGTAAAAGAAGCCAGACACAATGTCACATATTGTATGATTCCATTTATATGAAATATCCATAGATATAGAAAGCAGCTTGGTTGCCAGAGGCTAGGGGAGGGCAGATGGGGAAAACTGCTTAATGGGGATAGTGTTTCCTTTTAAAGTGATGGAAACATTTTAAAACTATGTAGAGTAGGTAGTTGCACAACATTGTGAATGTACTAAATACCACTGAAATGTTCACTTTGAAATGGCTAATTTTATGAATTTCAATTCAATAAGTTAAAAGGACAAAAAAAAAAAAAGGCCAAAAAGAACCAGCAGAGGTCCCACCAAGGGAGAGGGAGCAGACCGGGCGAAGTAGAATTGCTCAGGATTAAAAATTTGTGTTTCATGGAGTTCCCGTCATGGCATAGTTAACGAATCCAACTAGGAACCATGAGGTTGCAGGTTTGATCCCTGGCCTTGCTCAGTGGGTCGAGGATCTGGCGTTGCCATGAGCTGTGGTGTAGGTTGCAGACGAGGCTCGGATCCTGCGTTGCTGTGGCTCTGGCGTAGGCCGGTGGCTACAGCTCCGATTCGACCCCTAGCCTGGGAATCTCCATATGCTGTGGAATCGGCCCTAGAAAAGGCAAAAAGACAAAAAAAAAAAATTGTGTTTCATGGAGTGAAGAGGGTTCTGAGGAGCCTCACTGGATCCATGGAGGAGGGTGGAAAGCAGATCAGCTCCAGTCTCCTAACATCTCCTGCATTAATCCAAGTTAGTCGTCCTGAGGGACCACTGGGGACTTTGGGAGCTCCTACAGCTTCGTGGCAGCTCTGTCTGGGAGGAAGAGCTCAAAGGCTGAGAAGACACAGTTCTTGCCTCATTAAACTAGCTGTGTATGACCTGAGTGAATTCCTTAATGTTTTGGTCCCTTAGTTTCCTCCTCTGTAAAATAAGGGCTAAAAGCATAACTTCCTTCACTGGACTGATCTATGAGTGAGATTATGTATTCAAAGTTGCTAGCACATAGAAGGTGTTGAATAAATGATGGCAATTATTAGTTTCAGGTCTCCATGGTTAGGCATCACTCTTTCCTCTTGGACTCTCTACCCCATGTAAAGACAGAGTTAATTTAAGCTCTCTGCCAGTGCCCCCTCTCCTTTTACTGGGTAAGTTGGAAACTATTCTAGTTGTTAGGTTTATATCAAAAAGTATCATACCTCTGACCATGGTGCATAATAAAGATTCACCTTCAAGGCCAGCTGCAAGTCAGACCACAGTCATGTCACTCAGTGTTAAAATCACGTGGAGCTAGCTGGCACAAGAACTGACTAGTCAAATGAAGAAATGCTTCACTGTCCCAGGCCTGGAAGGAACATGCAAAGAAATGAGTCATTTCTCTTTTAATGAGGATTTGGAAGGGACATAGAAGCAAGTGAAAAACCAAAATAGTTCAGGGTTAAAATTTGGTACGCCCCCTCTACTCCTTTAAAATACATGACATGTTTCTTGGAGGGCACTATGACAAATAGTGTATGGTGTCATTTTTATGTGGATTCTTAAAAAAAAAAAGCCAAACTCATAGAAACAGAGAGTGAAAAAGTGGCTGCCAGGGGCTGGGAGGTGGGGAAATAGGGAAAGATTGGGAAAAGGGTACAAACTTTCAGTCACAAGATGAATATGGTCTGAGGATCTAGTGTAAAACATGATGACTATAGTTGACAACATTATATTTGTTGAAAGAGTAGAACTATACACACACAGGCACACACACATAGGGATGTTTAACTAGATGGGAGGAATCCATGTACATGTATATACATGTATACACTTTAAATATCTTGCAATTTTGTCAATTATACTTCAATAAAGCTGAACAAATAAAATATGATCTTGATAACTTTTTCCTTTCATGACATATTTCTTCGAACTAAGAGAAGGTGTGGGTGTAGAGGGACATGAAGAAATGTGCCTGTAAAGAGAAAAACTTGGGTTGAAGGAACTTTGAAGTAATATGTGTTTTGAGCAATCTCAAATTCCATGCTGGGAGTTTAGTGGCTCTTTCAGCTCTTTATGGGGAAAAAAAGGCCTTGGAGTACATCCTTTCCATTAGTATTAGACCACTTTTTTTTCTTTTTTTCTTTTTTTTTTGTCTTTTTAGGGCTGCACCTGTGGCATATGAAGTTTCCCAGGCTAGGGATCAAATTGGAGCTGTAGCTGCTGGCCTATGCCACAGCCGTAGCAACGTCAGACCTGAGCCATGTCTGCGACCTACACCACAGCTCACAGCAACACCAGATTCTTAACCCACTGAGTGATGCCAGGAATCGAACCCATGTCCTCATGGATCCTATTGGTTTTGTTAACCACTGAGCCACAATGGGAACTCCAGACCACATTATTTTATTTAAGAAGAAGAAAGGCAAATGGGGGCTTTATGCTTTGGGCATGCTATTATTTTTTTTCTCCTTTTGATGCCATGTCTTTCCAGCAGTTTCAGGAGTTAGAGGGAGAGGTGAGGATAGAATTTTAGCTACATAGAATCACAAATGCTTATATGGTCCACTGCTGCCTCTCAGACTTCCTCTTTCTTTGTTTTTCCCAAGTAGTATTGAAAAGTATTGGCTTCATATCAGATCTAGAAAAAGTTGGAGGGAGCTGTGTACTGACTTGAAAAAAATCACCTGATGAAAATATAATTCCTTCCATGTAAGGAGATCCAAAATTGAATATAGATAAACATCTTTTATTGTTTGATTTGAACATTCCATTTCATTGGTAAATAGTGTGAGCTTTGTTATTCCAGTGATCGACGTCTATTAGGAATAAAAACCCAGTGATTCGTTTTGCCTTTTTTAAATGCTGAGGAGGTCTCAGAGTTTTCTGGCATTTGTCCTACAGCAAAGCACTGGCTCCTTTCAAGAGGAGGGTTGGTTCTGTGGGCTGGTCAACCTGGGGCACTCCACCTGGCTGCAGACTGCCTGCCTTGCTCTATTAGAGACTTTGGCTGGCTACAAAATGTGGCCACCAGAGACATATGCTCCCATATCTTGCAACAGACAAGGGATGAGGAAATTAGGCCCTGGGCAAGGAACCTGTACAAGCAAATAGTAGAGGGGGTGAGCACAGTAGAAGCCTAAGCAAAGTTCTGACAGGGGTTCTTATCCCCCAGAGAAGAGGAGCCCCCTCTGTTTTACGGCTTTTGGGTTAGAGGCCTTAAGAGTTGAGAGGCAGAGCCTTGAAGGAAGAAGGCTAGACTTTCCAACTCTTCTCCAGCTCCAGGAAAATAAATAAGAATGATTGATTTTTCAGGAAGGGAGCCATGTGCAAAAGAGGCCCCCTGAACCCCAGAAGAAGGCAAGGGGAGCCGGGAGGAAACAGATGTTTGAATAAAGCAAAGAGACCCAGGAGGCTATTATGCTGTGTCAATGATGTAATGCTCAATTGAAATGACTCCTAACTAGAGATGTGCGGGCTGTCCCTTGCCCTGGGAGTGAAGACTGCTCCCATGCAGGTGCACGTTCCTGAGTCCCAGACAGCAAGTCACAAATAAACTTGTGCGTGCTCCAATCTGTGTATGTCATTTTAGCCCAGTCTGGGCCAAGGCCTGGATGATGATTACTCTGGGGATAGAGACTGAAAAAGCCTTACAATGTGATTCAGGAAGAGCTAATGAACCAGGGCCAGAGAGGGCGGGTGACAGGCCTTAAGCAACAGGTTTCTAGCTCTCCCAGGCTTGTGCTTTCTTACCCTGCTTTTCTTGGACTGAAGTCCCCCTTTGATAAGACCCAGAACTTTTCTTATCAGTGTGGATTTCTCCTAGAAATCTGTGATGGGTCATAGATCTTCCCTAAAGGCACAGATTATTCCTAAGAGCTGTACTACACACTTTATTCTACCCCAACTTTACAGTGAGAACTGGCAGATGCCATAAAAGAAAAAAAAAAAAACCTAGTAGACAACCTATCATTTCCTTTTTCTTGCAAATCTCTCTAGATTCATCTTATAGCACTCTACCCCCCTTATTATGCTCTTGCTTTCCTGGCTTTCTGTCAGTTTCTAGAACACTTCAGGCTTTATCTCACTGCCAGGATTTGGCCTTAGCGCCTCTCTATGCCTAGAAAGTGCTTCCCTAAGACCCTTGATGACTGATCCTACTCATTCTTTGGTTTTGGGGGGCCTAGCCAGTGCCTAGGACATATTTGTCACCAAGGAAGCACTTATTGGGAATAAGGTGTAGTGGGGCAACTGTGTTTATTTTGGCCTGGTGATAGGAAGGGGCTGCAAAGAGTTGGTGGAAGGGCCAGGATTGGGGATGGAGATGAAGATAAAGATGGAGATAGGAGGCAATGTGCAGCTAGAAGGAACAAATGGAGAGTTAGAGTGAGCAGGGGAAGGGCAATGGGTGACCTGTGGGTTTCATCTGATACCCAAGGGGCAGAGCTCTAGTATTGGGAAAACACTGATAAATGTTGCTATAACCTGAACCACGGAGGAAAACACTTGATCAGACTCATTTATTGACATAATCTAAGAAAACAAAAGGCAGTCCCTGGGATTGCTAAGATTTTATTTACATTTTTAATTATCAAATAATCATCTCCTCTTGGCTGATCTCCATCTCTGAGAGTTCTTTTTCCAAACTTCTTCCCACTCATGGCTGGAATAAGCATCCCTCCTCTGTGTGCTCATAGTACTCTGCTTCTCTCTGTCAAGACACTTATGTCAGTGTACTGTGCTTGGCAGGTATGAATCTGCCTTCCCCATCTGGCTGTGAACTTGGTGAGGGATGGGTCCATATCACTAGCAGTTTCCTAGTAAGTGCTAGGGATTTGTTGTTGGATAAATAAATGAAACATTCTCTGACCTTCAGCATAGCTGTCCCTATAGTGTACATACACGTATGTGTGTGTGTGTGTGCATGACACACAGTGTCTTACCATTTTCACTCATTCATTCAACAAGCATTTTTTTCTTTTTTAAGCAACGACTCTATCAAGACTTCTGCTACACCCTAGGGCTACAAAGGCAGATGGAGGAGACAGACAAGCTAACAGGTTATTGCAGCTCAGTGTGGCAAATGCTAAGAAAGGGAAAGTAAAAGATGCTCTGGGGGCACAGACAAGGGACTGAAGAGCATTCCAGGAAGAGGAAACAGCATGTGCAAGGGCTTAGAGGAAACAATACGGAGCAATTAAAAAAAAAAACTGTTTGGCTGGAGCAGATAGTAAGTCTCTTGTTTCTAGATCTGCTGCCAGCCAGAACTTGTGGACTTTTGGATGTGTCATCACACTGGGCAAGTGAGACAAGTCCTCTGATCACTAGGTCCACAGACCACATCCTCAAATTGTTCACAGAGACTCAGTGCACTGGCCTCTCACCCCATCCACAACACCAAAACCAAAACAACTTACCGTAAACAAAGTGAAGAGACAAGTATTAGTATCCAGATTATATTGAGAACTCCTATAAATCAAGAAGAAAAAGGCAAGCAACCCAATAGAAAAATGGGTGGATGAAAGGGAATTCACAGAGTAGAAAACAGGGATGGTCCATAAAAATGAGAAAAAATGTTCAACCTCACTAGTGATCACAGAAATGAAAATTAACCACAATGAGATGTCATTTTATACCCATCAGACTGACAAAAATTGAAAGACTAACAGTACCAAATGTTGGCTGGAATGTGGAGCAAAGAGAATTCTTTTTTTAAAATTTATAATGATTTTTATTTTTTCCATTATAGCTGGTTTACAGTGTTCTGTCAATTTTCTACTGTAGAGCAAGGTGACCCAGTTACACATACATGTATACATTCTTTTTTTCTCACATTATCATGCTCCATCATAAGTGACTACATATAGTTCCCAGTGCTACACAGCATGATCTCATTGCCTATCCATTCCAAAGGCAATAGTTTGCATCTATTAACCCCAAATTCCCAGCCCCTCCCACATCCTCCCCCTCCCCCTCGGCAACCACAAGTCTGTTCTGTTGAGTAGGGGCATAAATTGCAAACTTGAGAGAGGAATTTGACAGCATCTAGTAAACTTGATAGTGTGCTCACAACCTAGCAATTATACTTCTGAGTAAATACCCAGATAAACCTGTGTACATGTGGACAAAGATCATTCATTTTACCATTGTTTCTAAACATTGTGAAAAATTGGAAATAACCTAGATGTCCATTAATAGAAACATGGATAGATAAAATGAGGTATATTCCTATGTAGACTTCTAAATAACAAAAGAAAGGAATGATCTAGATCCATCTGCAACAAAATATTGTGTGAAAAAAAGCAAGTTGGGGAGTTCCTGTCATGGCTCAGTGGTTAACAAACCTGGCTGGTGTTCGTGAGGACGCAGGTTCGATCCCTGGCCTCACTCAGTAGTTTAAGGATCCAGCATTGCCATGAGCTGTGGTGTAGGTCGCAGACATGGCTTGGATCCCGTGTTGCTGTGGCTGTGGCGTAGGCCAGCAGCTATAGCTCAGGCCAGCAGCTATAGCTCTGATCTGACCCCTAGCCTGGGAATTTCCAAATGCTGTGTGTGTGGTGCCCCCCCCCGCCCCCCAAAAAAAAAGAACAGAAAAAACAAAGTTGTAGTATATGTACATTTAAAAACATACCAAAAGTATACTCTGTAGTTCATGGATACATGTAAATGTATTTAAAGTATAGAAGATGTTCTGGAAAAGCAGAAACCAAATTTATGAAGACCATTGCCTCTGAGGAGCGGGAAGGATAATGAAATTAGGAGTATGAGTCCAAGATGAGCTGAATTTACCTGTAGCAGCTTTCTTTCTTTTATGTATGAGCAGTAGTGTGATGATAAATGTTTAACAACTGGCTCTCCAGGAAAAAAAACAACACTGATTTATAGTGTTTGCAGATTTCTGTGGTATAATACTCCCACCATGGCCAATTTCAACATACCAAAAGTTTAGGAATCAGCTCCCAAAATTCCAGAAAATTTAACAAAGAGCTCTTGAAAATAAGCACGAACTGGCTATAGCGCAACATTCTGTGTGTGTGTGTGTGTGTGTGTGTGTGTGTGTGTGTGTGTGTGTGTGTAAACTTGAAGCACTGATGACAACATTAACAATTCTCAGTTCTGTATAATGAAAATATATGTATTTTTATATTATCCTCTGAAGTTTTATGTATGTTTTAAGTTTCTTGGAAAAAGACAATTCTATAAGATTCAGAGTGGGCAGAAATACCTGAAAGTTTAAATTATAATTGGAAGTGGAATAAAGCAGGACTTTGTCCTAGATGCTTTTTTCTATACCTTCCATTTAAATACCTTGAAAATTGAATATACTGAATAAACACATAGTAAGTCAAGCATCTTCTTCTCTGCTGATGACATGGTTTTATGAGCCAGAAAAAGCCTTTAGAAATAGAAAACTTTTATAATCAAATTTAAAAAAAACTTGTAAGAAAAAACCCCAGCAAACTGAACAGAATGGTATAAATAATTCCCAAGTATCTCTCATAGGGCCTGACACTTTGTTGATGTGCTGTCAGAATATGTTTCATTCCATGGATGCACCATAAAAACAACTGCTCGATCATTTGGACAATATATTTTTTAATGAGCTTCAAAATCTTACAGAAGTGATGATATGTTATCCTACTGTATATGTGCTGTTACTGCTTTCTGTTATCACCACTGAAAGAGGCTCAATTATTTGTGTGGAAGGATTGGAGCAGTTAAATATAATAAATAATAGGTGCCTGGTTCCCATTCCCCTGTTATTTAGTGAGTGCCTGGAATGAATCTAGTTTCTATGGCTTTAAAACAGTTGTGAGCTAATCAGGCATGCACTCCACTGAAGTATACACAATGAGGAAGCTATTCTTTCCTTAGTGATTGAATCTTTCTTTTGATTTCTGGAGATCAAAATAGGAAACCAGGAATCCAGAAAGAAATGCCTCAAGATGTACCTTTCTCCCTCTTTGATCACCCATTTATGAAATAATTTATTTTAGGAATTATATTCAGAAATTAATTCTATAAATAAGCTATATAATATCTTATTGCAAAATATTTATACTTATAAAATAATTTATAAAGAAATTCTGTTTATATGATTACAAATCATATTTATAAAAATCACACATTTATTTATAAAATAAATTAGGAATAAATGTAGATTTGTAAAACATTTTATAAAAAGTTTATTTTTAGATTTATAATATGTATATGATTATTCTACATTTTCTAAATAAATTCATAATTTACAAATAACATGGGATAAAATGAATATTAATAAAGGATATTTGTCTTTGGAATTAGATATAAAGAGAATTATTACTTGCTATGAAAATTGCATGTAATAAAAAGTCCTGTTATATTAAACATTTATGTAAAATCTAACACTGTAAGTAAAATCCTCCCACAGAGGCACCACATATAGATTGTATGTTCTAAACCATTTCTAGTTTATATGGCATGCTTTTTAGATAGATCATCTTTCCACAGATACAGGTTCATTATAAGTAAAGATTTACATTCTTGGTCAATTGGGAGACCCGTCCTCACTTAGCACATGCCACTGAATAAATGGAATTTTCTTATCTTTAATGTAGCCTATATTTCCTAATTTTTGAGTTGGGTAGAACAGTGGGAATTGTTTCTAATACATTGATTTGGACTGTACCACTTATTTTCCATGTAATGTTTTCTTCATTAAAAATGCTTTCTTTCTTGAAAATATATACCATGCTCTTGGCTTGGAAGAATTAATATTGTTAAAATGGCCATACTACCCAAAAAAATCTACAGATTTAATGTGATCGTTGTCAAATTATCCATGACATTTTTCACAGAACTGGAACAAATAAACCTAAAATTTATATGGAACTTTAAAAGATCCTGAATTGCCAAAGCAATCCTGAAGGAAAAAGAACAAAGTTGGAGGCACAACCCTCCTAGACTACAGACAATACTACAAAGTGACAGTAAGCAAAACATTGGGGTATTGGTACAAAAATGGACATATGGATCAATAGAACAGAATAGAGAGCCCAGAGATTAACTTATACACCTATGATCAATTACTCTATGACAAAGGAGGCATGAATATACAATGGAGAAAAGACAGTCTCTTAACAAGTGGTGCTAGGAAAATCAGACCGCTACGTGTAAAAGAATGTAATTAGAACATTCTCTAATACCATATGCAAAAATAAACTCAAGATGGATTAAAGACCTAAATGTAAGACCAAATACTGTAAAAGTCCTAGTGGAAAACATAGGCAGAAGACTCTTTAAAATAAATCACAGCAGTAGCTTTTTGGATCCATCTCCTAGAAAAATGGAAGTAAAAATAAACAAATGGGACTTAATTAAAATTAAAAGCTTTTGCACAGCAAAGGAAACCATAAACAAACCTAAAAGACAGCCTATGGAATTGGAGAAAATATTTGCAAAAGATATGACTGACAAGGGATAAATTTCCAAAATACATAAAAAGCTCATACAGTTCTTGGAGTTCCTGTCGAGGCTCAGTGGTTAACGAATCCAACTAGCAACCACGAGGTTGTGGGTTCAATCCCTGGCCTTGGTCAGTGGGTCAAGTTGCTGTGAGCTGTGGTGTAGGTCACAGACGCAGCTTGGATCCCACGTTGCTGTGGCTCTGGCATAGGCCGGTGGCTACAGCTCCAATTATACCCCTAGCCTGGGAACCTCCATATGCTGCAGGTGCAGCCCTAGAGAAGACAAAAAGACAAAAAGACCAAAAAAAAAAAAAAAAAAAAAAAGAAAGAAAAAAAAAGAAAAAAAGCTCATATAGTTCAATATTAAACAACCCAATCAAAAAATGGAAGAAGAAAATCTAAACAGACATTTCTCCAAAGAAGACGTGGAGAATAGTATAGATGTTCTTTTAAAAACTAGAAATATATTTACTATATGATCCAGCAATTCCCACTCCTGGGCATGTATCGGGAAAAGATGAAAACCATAATTTGAAAAGATACACGGGAGTTCCCGTCGCGGCTCAGTGGTCAACGAATCCAACTAGGAACCATGAGGGTGCAGGTTCGATCCCTGGCCTTGCTCAGTGGGTTAAGGATCTGGTGTTGCCGTGAGCTGTGGTGTAGGTTGCAGACTCGGCTCAGATCCCGAGTTGCTGTGGCTCTGGTGTAGGCCGGCAGCTACAGCTCTGATTTGACCTCTAGCCTGGGAACCTCCATATGCCATGGGAGCGGCCCTAGAAAATGCAAAGAGACTAAATAAATAATTAAATAAATAAATGAAAAGATACATGCACTCCAATGTTCATAGCAGCACTAATCACAACAACCAAGATATGGAAACAACTAAGTGCCCATCTACAGATGACTGGATTAAGATGTGGTATATCTGGAGTTCCTGTTGTGGTGCAACAGAAACAAATCCAACTAATATCCACGAGGATGTGGGTTTGATCCCTGGCTTCACTCAGTGGGTCAGGGATCCAGCAATGCCGTGAGCTGTGGTGTAGTTCGCAGACATGCCTTAGATCCTGTGTTGCTGTGGCTGTGGCATAGGCCAGCAGCTGCAGCTCCATTCAACTCCTAGCCTGGGAACTTGAATATGCCACGGGTGTGGTCCTAAAAAAAAAAAAAAAAAAGATGTGGTATATTTAATTTCCAAAATATACAAACAGCTCATACAATATCAAACGACCCAATCAAAAAATGGACAGAAGATATTTCTCCAAAGAAGACAGCCAATAGACACATGAAAAAATGCTCAACATTGCTAATTATTAGAGAAATGCAAATCAAAACTACAATGAGGTACCACCTTCTACTGCTCAGAATGACCATCATTAAAACGTCTACAAATAACAAATGCTGGAGAGGGTGTGGAGAAAAGGGAAACTTCTACACTGTTGGACGGAATATAGATTGGTTAAACCACTATGGAGAAGAGTATGGAGGTTCTTTAAAAATCTAGAGCCACCATATGATCCAGCAGCCCCCTTCTGGGCATATATCCAAAAAAACCTATAACTTGAAAAGATACATACACTCCAATGTTCACTGCAGCACTATTTACAGTAGCTAAGATACAGGAGCAACCTAAATGTCCATCAACAGAGGAATGGATAAAGAAGATGTGGTACAGGTACACAATGGAATATTTCTCAACCATTAAAAAAAGAATGAAGTAATGCCATTTGCAGCAACATGGATTATCTAGAGATTATCATACTAAGTGAAGTTAGCCAAAGACAAATATCATAAGATACTGCTTACAAGTGGAATCTTAAAAAATAATACAAAGGAACTTCTTTTCAAAACAGAAATGGACTCACATATATGGAAAACAAGCTTATGGTTACCAAAGGGGAAAGTGTGGGAGGGATAAATCAGGAGTTTGGGATTAATATATACACACTACTATATAAAATAGATAACCAACAAAGACCTACTGTATAGCACAGGGAACTATACTCAATATCTTAGAATAACCTATAATGGAAAAGAATCTGAAAAATATGTACATATAACTGAATCTCTTTGCTGTGTACCTGAAACTAACACAATATTTTACAATATGAACTATACTACAACAAAAATTTTAAATATTCTTATAGCTTTTCAAGGTTTTTTCTGTTTGTTTGTTTTTTGTTTTTTTTTTGTCTTTTGTCTTTTTAGGGCCATATCCACAGCAAATGGAGGTTCCCAGGCTAGGGGTCTAATCAGAGCTGTTGCTAAATACTCCACCGGCCTATGCCAGAGCCACAGCAATGCCAGATCTGAGCTGTGTCTTTGACCTTCACCACAGCTCACGGCAATGCTGGATCCTTAACCCACTGAGGGAGGCCATGGATCAAACCCGCAAGCTCATGGTTCCTAGTCGGATTCGTTTCTGCTGCGCCACGAAGGGAACTCCTCACGTTGTTGTTGTTTTTTTTTTTTTTTTTTTTTTTAAAGAAATGAATACATTCGGAATTCATTTTGGTATAAAATTTGAAGAAATGTTATCACTTCATTTTATTTCTCCAATAGTTAAATAATTTTCCTTTATCAACCTGATTGAAATTGCCTTATAACCCTAACTTAGGGAAGCATTGTGGAAGAATTGACATCTTTATAATTATCAGTCCAATGCTTATTACTATTATATGCCCTTTGTATGTCTCTCTATTTATTCAAGCCTTTTTATCTTTCACTTTATTCATGTAGTTTTCTTCAAAGAGGTCTTGCAGACTCCTAAGTGAGACTATTTTTAGTTATTTCATATAGTATAAGGTGAATGGGATCTTCCCCCCATTATATTTTCTCATTGGTTATTGCTGTTATATGGGAACGATATTGATTTTATATATTTATTTGGTATAGAGCTACTTATTAGTTCTGTTAGATTTTCAGTTGATTAATTCTACTGGCATTTCTAGGAAGACAAACATAATTTTTAAGAGTTGTACTTGTGTATCTTTTATTTTTTTATTTTTATTTATTTACTTTTTTTGCCATTTCTTGGGCCGCTCCCGCGGCATATGGAGGTTCCCAGGCTAGGGGTCCAATTGGAGCCGCAGCCGCCGGCCTACGCCAGAGCCACAGCAACGCGGGATCCGAGCCGCGTCTGCAACCTACACCACAGGTCACGGCAACGCCAGATCGTTAACCCACTGAGCAAGGGCAGGGATCTAACCCGCAACCTCATGGTTCCTAGTCGGATTCGCTAACCACTGCGCCACGACGGAAACTCCAGAGTTGTACTTGTGTATCTTTTATAATAGTTATGTTTCTAATTCATTTTTCATGTTTTACTAATAGAAATTTTAGAAAATGTACATAATGCTGATTGTTGGAGGAATTCTTGTTGGAGGAATTTTATATTTTATAACTGTCATTTTGATTTTTTGTCCTTGACTTTAAAGGAAATTCTTCTAGTGTTCTACCCTTAAGTAAGATTTTGGCATTTGGATTAAGAAACATTTTTATATTAATAAAGAAACATCCTTTTATTTCAAGTTTATCAGGAGCTTTTTTCCATTCTGTTTTTTAAAATTGAATTTAATCAAATGTACTATTGCCATTTGTGTTTATAAACACAGTATTTTCTTCCTTTGCTCCACTGATGTGATGAATAGTATGAATAGGTTTCATTGTATTCATTATATTCCTGAAATCAGCCATATTTAGCAATATATTATTCTTTTCACATGCTGTTAGATTCATTTTTCTGGTACTTTATATGGAATTTTTACACATACACTCGTAATTAAAATTGGTCTTATGTTTGTGTCTGTGTGTACACACTATCTGCGTGGAATAAGGATTATGATTAATTTGAAATATAAATGGAAAAGTTTCCATTTTTATATCATATTTATTTATTTAAATTTTATTTTGCTTTTTAGGGCTGCACCTGTGGCATTTAGAAGTTCCCAGACTAGGGGTTGAATCAGAGCTGTAGCTGCTGGCCTACGCCACAGCTACAGCCACAGCAACTCAGGATTCTAGCTGCGTCTGCAACTTACACCACTGCTCATGGCAATACCAGATCACTGACCCACTGAACAAGGCCAGAGATTGAACCCTCATCCTCGTGTATATTAGTCAGGTTCATTACTGCTGAGCCACAACAGGAACTCCTTGTTTTTCTATTTTATAACTGTCATTTTGATTTCTTCTTTTTCTTTTCTTGTTAACCTTTTGCTTTCCATTTCTGTTTTTATACCACCTGCAATATGACTATTATCTGGTATCATTTTACTTGACTGTGAGCCCTAAGGAGGTGGAGATGGGGGTCTATGTTTGATCTCCATTTTATCCCCAGCTTCTTGGAGCAGAAATGTAACAAAATGGACATGGAAATGATCTATAACCCAAGGAACTTTGGTGACAGGCTTTAGATAAAATAATTGGTTATTTCTTTATGCTCCGTCCTCCTCCTGTTACTTGCTTCCCCTCTTTATTAACCATTCCTTTATTCCTTAACCTTTTGTAATATTGCCTTCATTCCCAGTATCAACTGAAACCACTAGTGACCTTTTAATTGGCCAGATGACCCTTTTTCAGTTCTCATTTCCCTAGCTCTCTCTGTAATAATTGACACTGTCGATATCTCTAAATTCCTTCTTGTCTTGGCTTCTGGCACTGTGCACTTTCCTTTCTTGCTCTTCCATCTCAAGCCACTCCCGTCTAATGACAGATGATAGAAACTGAATGCAATTAGTCAGCTGTAAGACAATGTCCAGTTGTGGGAGCTGTGGAGAATGGAGAGTACAGGCTTTGTATAACAGGTGTACCGGCAGGTATCTGGCAAATTATTGTCATGTAAAAATATGGGCCCAATATTGTAAGATCTCAAGATTTTTCAGAAGAAGTTAGACTTTTTCTTAAAACTTTAATGTCAATTTCTAAAATTTGGCAACTAATTTAGTTTAAAAAATAGAATCCAAATTAAATATATATCTGTGAGCAGCCAGTTTCTGATCTCTGGGCTAGAGAGTTTTCAGACTCATAATTAACAATGCTTTCCTATAGGGATTTTTAATAATCAGTTCTTTTGAGGTATAATTTACATAAAATAAGATGCATATAGTTTGTTCTTTTTATTTTTATCTTTTGTCTTTTTAGGGCTGCACCTGTGGCATATAGAGTTTCTCAGGCTAGGGATCTAATCAGAGCTGTAGCTGCTGGCCTACACCACAGCCCCAGCAATGCCAGCTCTGAGCTGCATCTGCGACCTACACCACAGCTCATGGCAATGCCGGATCCTTAGCCCACTGAGTGAGGCTGGGAATTGAACCTTCAACCTCACGGTTCCTAATCAGATTCATTTCCGCTGTGCCATGACGGGAACTCCAGATGCAAATAGTTTAAATGTATAGGTCAATGAGATGGTTTTTGATGTTATTTTTAACAAATGCATATACATGAGTTATTTTTAACAAATGTAACAAATCAAGATGAATAACATTTCCTTGAAACTTTCTAGTAAATCCTACTTGACCCACAGCTACTGTTAAAATTGATGCTACCATAATTTAGTTTTGCCTGCTATAGAACTTGATTTAAATGGAATCAAACAGCATGCACTCTTCTATGCCTGGCTTCTCTCACTCAACATAATATTTTTGAGATTCCTTCATATTCTTGTGTTTATGAGTAGTTTATTTTTTAATTAACATGCAGTATTTCATAAATATACTGCAGTTTGTCTATCCAGTTTAGTCTTTTTTATATATGTAATGATTTTTATTTTTTTCCATTATAGCTGGTTTACAGTGTTCTGTCAATTTTCTACCGTACAGCATGGTGACCCAGTTACACATACATGTACCCATTCTATTTTCTCACATTATCATGCTCCATCATAAGTGACTAGATATTGTTCCCAGTGCTACACAGCAGGATCTCATTGCTTATCCATTCCAAAGGCAATAGTCTGCACCTATTAACCCCAAGCTCCCAATCCCATCTCACTCCCTCCCCCTCCCCCTTGGCAACCACAAGTCTATTTTCCAAGTCCATGATTTTCTTTTCTGTGGAAAGGTTCATTTGTGCCATATATTAAATTCCAGATATAAGTGATATCATATGGTATTTGTCTTTCTCTTTCTGACTTACTTCACTCAGTATGAGAGTCTCTAGTTCCATCCATGTTGCTGCAAATGGCATTATTTTGTCCTCTTTATGGCTGAGTAGTATTCCATTGTAAATATGCACCATATCTTCCTAATCCAATCGTCTGTTGATGGACATTTGGGTTGTTTCCATGTCTTGGCTATTGTGGATAGTGTTGCAATGAACATGCAGGTGCATGTGTCTTTTTCAAGGAAAGTTTTGTCCAGATGTATTTCTAAGAGTGGAATTGCTGTGTCATATGGTAGTTTTATGTATAGTTTTCTAAGGTACCTCCATACTATTCTCCATAGTGGTTGTACTGGCTTACATTCCCACCAACAGTGCAGGAGGGTTCCCTTTTCTCCACACCCCCTCCAGCATTGGTTATTTGTGGACTTATTAATGATGGCCATTCTGACTGGTGTGATGTGGTACTCCGTGGGAGTTTTGATTTGCATTTCTCTAATAATCAGGGATGTTGAGCATGTTTTCATGTGCTTGTTGGCCATCTGTCTATCTTCTTCGGAGAAATGTCCATTCGGGTCTTTTGTGCATTTTCCAATTGGGTTGCTGGCTTTTTTGCTGTTGAGTTGTATATGTTGTTTGTATATTTTAGAGATAAAGCCCTTGTCAGTTGCATCTTTTGAAAGTATTTTCTCCCATTCTGTAAGTTGTCTTTTTGTTTTCATTTTGGTTGCCTTTGCTGTGCAAAAGCTTGTCAGTTTGATGAGGTCCCATGGGTTTATTTTTGCTTTTATTTCTGTTGCCTTGGGAGACTGACCTGAGAAAACATTTGTAAGGTTGATGTCAGAGAATGTTTTGCCTATGTTCTCTTCCAGGAGTTTGATGGTGTCTTAAGATATATATATATATCGATATATATATATATAAATCTTATCTATATAAGTCTTTCAGCCATTTTGAGTTTATTTTTGTGCATGATGTGTGGGTATGTCCTAGTTTCATTGATTTGCATGCAGCTGTCCAGGTTTCTCAGCAATACTTCCTGAAAAGACTGCCTTTTCCTCATTTTGTATTCTTGCCTCCTTTGTCAAATATTAGTGGACCATAGGTGTCTGGGTTTATTTCTGGGTTCTCTATTTTGTTCCATTGGTCTGTCTGTCTGTTTTGGTACCAGTACCACACTGTCTTGATGACTGTGGCTTTGTAATAGTACCTGAAGTCTGGGAGAGTTATGCCTCCTGCTTGGTTTTTGTGCCTCAGAATTGCTTTGGCAATTCTGGGTCTTCTGTGGTTCCATATAAATTTTTGGATTTTTTGTTCTAGTTCTGTGAAAAACGTCATGGGTAATTTGATAGGGATTGCATTGAATCTGTAGATTTCTTTGGGTAGTATGGCCATTTCTACAATATTAGTTTTTCCAACCCAGGAACATGGAATAGCTTTCCATTTCTTTGAATCCTCTTTAATTTCCTTGATGAATGGTTTATAGTTCTCAGCCTATAAGTCTTTTACCTCCTTGGTCAGGTGTATTCCTAGGTATTTGATTTTTGGGGGGTGCAATTTGAAAAGGTATTTTATTTTTGTATTCCTTTTCTAATATTTCATTGTTAGTGTACAGAAATGTGACTGATTTCTGAATGTTAATCTTATATCCTGCTACTTTGCTGAATTTGTTGATCAGTTTGAGTAGTTTTTGGGTTGAGTCCTTGGGGTTTTCTATATATAGTATCATGTCATCTGCATACAGTGACAGTTTTACCTCTTCTCTTCCTATTTGGGTACCTTTTGTTTTGTTTGTCTGATTGCTGCGGCTAGGACTCCCAATACTATGTTGAATAACAGTGGTGAGAGTGGGCATCCCTGTCTTGTTCCAAATTTTAGTGGGAAGGCTTTTCAGCTTTTCTCCATTGACTATTATATTTGCTGTGGGTTTGTCATAAATGGCTTTTATTATGTTAAGGTATGTTCCCTCTTTACCCACTTTGGTAAAAGTTTTGATCATGAAGGGATGTTGGGCTTTGTCAAATGCTTTTTCTGCATCTATTGAGATGATCATGTGGTTTTTGACTTTTCTTTTATTAATGTAGTGTATGACATTGATTGTTTTGCATATGTTGAACCATCCTTGTGCACCTGAGATGAATCCCACCTGGTTGTGGTGCAGGATCTATTTGATATGTTGTTGGATTCAGTTGGCTAAAATTTTTTTGAGAATATTTGCGTCTATATTCATCAAAAATATTAGCCTATAGTTTTCTTTTTTGTTGGTATCTTTGTCTGGTTTTGGAATGAGGGTGATGATGGCATCATAAAATGTCTTTGGGAGTGTTCCTTCTTCTTCAACATTTTGAAAAAGTTTAAGGAGGATGGGCACCAGATCCTCTTTGTATGTTTGGTAGAATTTGCTTGTGAAGCCATCTGGTCCTGGACTTTTATTTGTAGGGAGTGTTTTTGTGACATATTCAACTTCATTTCTAGTGATTGGTCTGTTCAGTTGATCTACTTCTTGATTCAGTTTTGGCAAGCTGAAAGTCTCTAGAAAGGTGTCCATTTCTTCTAGGTTGTCAAATTTGTTGGCATACAATCATTCATAGTACTCTCTCATGGTTTTCTGTATTTCTGTAGTATCCGCTGTGACTTCTTTTTAATTTCTTATTTTGTTTAGTTGGGTTTTTTCTTTCCTCTTCTTGGTGAGTCTAGCCAGAGGTTTGTCAATTTTGTCTATCTTTTCAAAGAACCAGCTCTTGGTTTTATTGATTTTTTTCTATTGTTTTTTGAATCTCTATTTTATTGATTTTCTCTCTGATCTTTATGATTTCCTTCCTTCTGCTGACTTTAGGTTTTGTTTGTTCTTCTTTTTCTAATTCATTTAGGTGGTGGGTTAAGTTGTCGATTTGAGATTTTTCTTCTTTTTTGAGGAAGGCCTGTATTGCTATGAATTTCCCTCTGAGCACTGCTTTTGCAGAATCCCATAGATTTTGAGTGGTTGTGTTTTCATTATCATTTGTCTTGAGGTATTTTTTAATTTCCTTTTTGATTTCCTCATTGACCCATTGGTTTTTTAGTAGCATGTTGTTTAGTCTCCATGTAGTAAGTGTTTTCTCATTTCTTTTCCTGTGGTTGATTTCTAGTTTCATGCCATTGTGGTCAGAGAAGGTACTTGAAATAATTTCTATACTCTTAAATTTGTTGAGGTTAGCTTTGTGCCCCAGCATGTGATCAATCCTTGAAAATGTTCCATGTGCCCTTGGGAAGAATGTATATACTGATTTTTTTTTAGATGTAATGTCCTGAAAATGTTGATTAAATCTAACTTTTCTATTGTGTCATTTATGATCTCTGTTGCCTTATTGATTTTCTGTCTAGAGGATCTCACCATTGATGTGAGTGGGGTGATAAAGTCTCCTACTATTATTGTATTCCCATCAGTTTCTCCTTTTATGTCTGTTAGTATTTGTTGTAGGTATCTGGGTGCTCCTATATTAGGGGCATATATGTTGATGCTTATAATATCCTCTTCCTGAATAGATCCTTTAACCATTAAATAGTGTCCTTCTTTGTCTTTATGGCCTTTGTTTTAAACTCTATTTTGTCTGATATGAGTATTGCAACTCCTGCTTTCCTGTCTTGTCTATTGGCATGAAATATCTTTTCCCATCCCCTCACTTTCAATCTATTTGTGTCATTTGCCCTAAGGTGAGTTTCTTGTAGATAGAAAGTTGAAGATTTTTTGCTTTTTTATCCAATCTGCCACACTGTGTCTTTTGATTGGAGCATTCAGTCCATTGACATTTAAGGTGATTATTGATAGATATGTATTTATTGCCATTTTAAACCTTGTTTTCCAGTTGATTCTTTGTTTCTCTTTCCTTCTTTTCTTTTTTTGGTTGGATGGTTTCCATTTATTTTATGCTTAAGTACTTTTCAGTTTTTATGAATGTGATGTTCCGTTTTGATTTGTGGTTGCCCTGTTTTTTAAGTATGTTAACCCCTTCCTATATCTGCCCTCTTTAGCCTGATAGTCATATAGGCTCAAACACATCATTAAAATTTAAAAAGAACATATATTTTCTTACTTTCCTTCCCCACACTATATGATTTTAATGTCTTCTGTGTGTGTGTGTGTGTGTGTCTTTTCTAGGGCTGCACCTGCAGCATACAAAGGTTCTCAGGCTAGGGGTCTAATTGGAGCTTTAGTTGCTGGCCTATGCTAGAGCCACAGCAACGTGTGATCCGAGCCACATCTGTGACCACAGTTCACGGCAATGCTGAATCCTTAACCCACTGAGCAAGGCCAGGGATTGAACCTACAACCTCATGGTTCCTAGTCAGGTTCATTAACCACTGAGCCACTACGGGATCTCCTGATGTCTTTTTTTTTTTTTTTTAACATCTTCATGTTTAGAAATGTATACTGGCTTATATAAGTGATTGCTTTCCAATTGTGGTTTCCTCCATCCTAATTCTTCTTTCTCTCTCTATCTTTCTCTCTCTCTCTTTTTTTTTTTTAATTTAGAGAAGCCCTTTCAGTATTTCTTTTAGAATGGGTTTCGTATTGCTATACTCTTTTAGCTTTTGTTTGTTGGAGAAATTCTTTATTTCCCCTTCTATTTTAAATGATATTTTTGCCAGATAGAGTATTCTAGGTTGCAAATTTTTCCCTTTCAGCACTTTGAATATATCTTGCCACTCCCTTCTGGCCTGTAGTGTTTCTGTAGAGAAATCAGCTGGTAGCCTTATTGGGGTTCCCTTATAATTAATGCTTTGCTTTTCTCTTGCTGCCTTTAGAATCCTCTCTTTATCTTTAACTTTTGCCATTTTTACTATAATATGTCTTGGTATGGGCCTGTTTGGGTTCAACTTGTTTGGGGCCCTCTGTGCTTCCTGTATCTTGATGTCAGTATCCTTTAGATTTGCAAAGTTTTCAGACATAATTTCTTCAAATACATTTTCAATCTCCCTTTCTTCTTCTTTTCCTTCTGGAATTCCTATTATGTGTAGATTGGCCCACTTTATATTATCCCATAGGTCTCTTATGCTTTCATGTTTTTTCATTTGGTTTTCTGTCTGCTGTCCTGATTGGGTAATTTCCATTATTCTATCTTCCATGCCACTAATTTGTCCCTCTGCGTTATTCATTCTGCTCTTTATTGCCTTTAGCTCAGTTTGCATCTCTGCAAATGAATTTTCTAGTTTTTCTTGGCTCCTCCTTATATTTTCTAGTTCCTTTCTGAGGGAATCTGCATTACTGTTCACATGCTCTCCTAATTCCTTGATATTCAGTCTAAATTCCTTCAGTATTTTCACTATCTCCCTTTTGAACTCAGTGTCTGTCAGGCTGCAGAGGTCTGTTTCTTTCTTGACTGCTCTAGGTGAATTCTCCTATTCCTTTAGCTGGGAATGGTTTCTGAGCTTCTTCATCCTGCTTGTGTTTTTCTTCTTCTGTGAGTTTGGGGAAGCCAAACTGTGGTCTTATAAGGCTACTTCTATGTGAGAGCACCCCTTTGTATTTTTGGGGGGTTACTATTTATTTTTTATGTGGGAGTTTGAATATTTGCTGTCTCTGTTGGTGTGAACAGGCTGTTGTTCCCAGGATGCTCAGTGTGTTTTCAGAGAGAATGAGGAAATGAGTAGGGCCAGCAGTCAGTGCCCGATCTTTGGGGTCTCAACAGCAGCAAGGACCTGCAGGAAGATGGCACAGGATACTCCTAGTTTCAGGGCCCTGGGAAGTTATCCAGTTTACTCTTGATGGATGTTTTGGGATTGTTTCCTATAGACATTTTAGGTAAGAGTAAAAGAATATAGCTAAAAATTTTTTTTTTTTTTTTTTTTTATAAACCTAGACATCACTGAGCAAATCCAGCTTTTGATTACGGTTAGCTTTTGTTCAAAAGTAAGTTGTCTTTCTGTTCTACACCTTACCATTTTCTTAAGCTTGGATTCCTTCCACATCCTTATCACCTTTATCATTCACCATCCATTGTTACCATCAACAAAACCACCAGAGTACAGTGCTAACAGAGAAACATCTCCTCCCCTTTTGATGCAGTAGTTCCTGATAGCAGTGCTCACTACCTGGTTATAACATTTAAAGATCTATATGAAGCAAATCACATATATCCTAATTAATTAATTGTGTTTAGGAACCTTACTAGCAGGAGAAATGCCTGTCTGCCATTCCTGGATATTCGGGCTAGAAAGCTTGTTTGATGTATAAACAGAAGCACAGTGAGTGAATTTATCACTGGTCTTATGTTAGCTAGCTTTGAATAATTAGCCATGAAATCTTTGTGAATCTAAACCTTGAGATGAAAGTGCAAACATACAAAATATCAGGGTATTTGACATATACATTCATGAATTATCATTCCTTCAACAAACATTTAATTTTGTTCTGATTTTTTAAAAATAAATAACAGATTAAATTAAATAGCTAAAAAAATTAAAAACAACTACCATACAATCTAGCAATTCTACTCCTGGATATTTATCCAAAGAAAATAAAAACATTAATTCAAAAGGATACATGTACCCTTATGTTCACAGCAACATTATTTACAATAGCCAAGATATAGAAGCAACCTAAGTGTCTATCAATAGACAAATGGATTGGACTCCCCTTGTGGCACAGCAGGTTTAAGGATCTGGCATTGTCACTATAGCAGCCTGGATCACTGCTGCAGTGCAGATTCAATCCCTGGCCTGGGAACTTGCACATGCTGTGGTCATGGCCAAAAAATTGATAAATGGATAAAGAAGTTGTGATATATATATATATATATTATAATATTCCATTATATTGGATGGAATGTTATACAACATGGATTGACCTAGAGAAGTAAAGTAAGTCATGGAAAGACAAGTAGTGTATGATTTTACTTATATGTGGAACCTAAAAAACAAAGCAAAATGAAGTCATAACTGAAATAGAGACTAAACAGGTAGTTGCCAGAGGGAAGGGGGAGGGGGCGTGAGGGAAATAGGTGAGGGAGATTAACAGGTACAAATTTCCAGTTACAAAATAAATGAGTCACAGTTATGAAATGTACAGTGTGGGGAATATAGTCAATCATTATGTAATATCTTTGTATGGTAACAGATGGTAACTAAATTTATCATGGTGATCATTTTGAAAGATATGGTTTAAGTACCTCCTGTACCCTTCCAGGGTCCCATTTCCCTCCATTCTTCCCTCCCCAGTGATGACCACTATCCTGAACTTAATATTTAACATTTCCATGCATATTCTTTCAGTGCATATCTATCCATATATGATATTTAGTATTATTTTTTAGAACTATGTAAGTGGCATCATCTTGTATTTATTATCTTATAACTTGCTTTTTGCTCAATGTCATTTGTGAAATTTTCCATGTTGATATATGTAGCTCTTGTTCATTCATGGAGACTGCTCTATAGTACTCAGTTGAATGAATACATCGCAATTTATTATTCTCCTACTGATTGTCATTTAGGTGGCTCCTAAGTTTTGTTATTGTAAGAAATACAGCGGTGAGTATTCTTTTACTAGTCTCTTTATGTGCACATGCAAGAGATTCTCCAAAGTTTTTACCTAGAAGCGAAATTGCTAGGTTATAGGTGTACTCCCTGCCCTTCCTCCTCATCAAATGATTTAGTAGCGTATTGACAATTATTTAACTTCAGTTTTATGAGTGCCTTTTATTTTATTTTATTTTATTTTATTTTATTTTATTTTATTTTATTTTATTTTATTTTATTTTATTTTATTTTATTGTCTTTTTGCCTTTTCTAGGGCTGTACCATGGCATATGGAGGTTCCCAGGCTAGGGGTCTAATTGGAACTGTAGCCACTGGCCTATGCCACAGCCACAGCAATGCGGGATCCGAGCCACCTCTGCAACCTACAGCACAGCTCACAGCAACGCCAGATCCTTAACCCACTGAGCAAGGCCAGGGATGGAACCCGCAACCTCATGGTTCCTAGTTGGATTCGTTAACCACTGAGCCACAATGGGAACTCCCCAAGAGTGCCTTTTATTAGTTAGAGTTTAGACTAAATCAATATAACAGATATATAAAATATACTGATCAAATAAAATATGTCTGTTTCTCTCATATAGCAGTCTAGAGCTCAGTTCAGATAGGTAGCTCTATTCCATTAGGTGTTCCAGAACCCATGTTTCCTCTACCATAATTCTCTAACATTCACTAGTGCAGGAAGCTACAAACTACGGTTCTAGGCCAAATCCTGTCCATCACCTGACTGTTTGTTTGCTTATTTTGTCTTTTTTTTTTTTTTAATGGTCATGAGCTAAGAGTGTTCTTTGTATTTTTAAATGATTGGGGGGGACTATTTTGTGACATGTGAAAATTAGATGAAATCCAAATTCCTGTGTCCATAGAATAAGTTTTATTGGAACACATCCATGTCCACTTGTTTCCATATTGTCCAAGGCTGCTTTTGGGCTACAATGATAGAGCTGAGTAATTGGGACAGATACCATATTGCCCACAAAGACTAAACTATTTATTTTCTAGTCCTTTATAGAAAAAGTTTGCTGATCCTTACCCTATGCTACTGTCCATGTGTAAATGGTTCTACCTGGATAATAACCATGACTTCTTCATCCTAGCCATGGAAAGAAGGAATGAGGGGTGGAGGATAGCCAGTTTTCTTTCCAAAGGATATAGTCCACTGATATCTAATTGGCCAGAACTTAGTTATCCTTTTGTTCTATTGATCTAATTTTTCAACTTTATCTTTGAGCTTTATATTCATTCTAATTATTTTCTTTCATTTCTGTTATCTAGTTTTTAATGCCTAAAAGCCTTTCTTTTTGTTCTCCAAACGTTCCTTTTTTTCTGCAGTCCTGTTTTGTTTTGTGAATACAATCTACTTTCTTATCTCTATCAAGATATTAATGATACTTTTAAAAGCTTCCCTCAAATAATCTGTTTCCTCCAAATTGCCTTTTTTTTTTTTTTTTTTTTTGGTTTTGGTTTTTTTTGTTTTTTGTTTTTTTTTTTTGTCTTTTTGGTATTTCTTGGGCCGCTCCTGCGGCATATGGAGGTTCCCAGGCTAGGGGTCGAATCAGAGCTGTATCTGCCAGCCTACACCAGAGCCACAGCAACGCGGGATCCGAGCCACGTCTGCGACCTACACCACAGCTCATGGCAACGCCGGATCTTTAACCCACTGAGCAAGCGCAGGGACAGAACCCGCAACCTCATGGTTCCTAGTCGGATTCGTTAACCACTGCGCCACGATGGGAACTCCTTTTTTTTGGTTTTTAGGGCTGCAGCTGCAGCATATGGAGGCTCCCAGGCTAGGGGTCAAATCAGAGCTGTAGCTGCTGGCCTACACCACAGCCATAGCAACGCAGGATCCAAGCCACATCTGTGACCTACACCACAGCTCATGGCAACGCCAGATCCTTAACCCACTGAGCAAGGCCAGGGATCGAACTTGCATCCTCATAGATACTAGTTGGGGAGTTCCTGCACCACAACAGGAACTCCCCAAATTGCTTTTTGAAGAATATTTTATCGCAAGTCAAAAGATGCAGAAAATAAGCAAAACAAACATATAGCTCAATGAACCATTATAAAGAGAACATTCCCGGGGTTCCCGTCATGGCACAGTGGAAACGAATCCAACTAGGAACCATGAGGTCGTGGGTTCGATCCCTAACCTTGCTCAGTGGGTTAAGGATCCAGCATTGCCGTGAGCTGTGGTGTACGTAGGTCGCCAACTCGGCTCAGATCCTGCGTTGCTGTGGCTCTGGTGATGGCCGGCAGCTATAGCTCCGATTAGACCCCTAGCCTGAGAACCTCCATATGCCATGGGTATGGCCCTAAAAAGAAAAAAAAAAAAAAAAAGAGACCATTCTTGTAACTGTCATTCAGACCAAGAAATAGAATTTTGCCAGCTGCCCTAGCAGAGCCATCCCAATCACAATTCACTCATTTTAGGCCTAAGAAACCACCACGCTGACTTTTCGAGTAATTGCTTTCTTGTGTTTTAAAAATACTTATATCATTAAAATGTGCACATTTTTATATATCTTTTAAGTTTGTTAATCTTTAGGTTTACCATTTATCCTTCTCTTTTGTATATAATTTAACTCTCTGTGAGCTCAGAGAATATAATCTGTAGTTTCCCAAAGTATGGTTTTTGCTGATTTCATACTCATGATAGAGTCCACCATGCTATTCTGTTCTCTGAGTTTCTGGCAAATTAGCAGGTGAATGCAGAGACTGGATCAAACTTAGGTTTGATCCCTTGGGCAAAACTACAGTGTTTGGCAAGAACATGGGAGGCATATAGTGTCTGGCCATCTATATGTTAGGAGCTATTGATGCTTAATGCTTCTATCTATTAAGCCACAGAGGTTGCAAAATGATGATATTTTAATTTTATAATTTCTTTTCCATTCATTAGTTGGAATAGCTTTATGAAGAGCAATTACCCTCATCCACTACTGGGTTACTCAGTGGTATAATTCCTATTGTTTAAACCTATTAGACAGGTTTCAATCCTCTGTAATTTTTATCAGCTTGGCTAAACTGGAACTATGTTTTCCAGAATGTCCCTCCTCTTATGGTACTAAGTTATAGCTGGCCAAAAGAGAAATTGGTTTGAGATTTGGAAGGGAGAAATGAAGCAGCTATTTCACTCTCTGAAGGTTGTTACATGCAGTGACAGCCAGACTCAGAGGTGCATGCCGGTTCCAGCTTGTCCTTGCTTTCCCTGGACTCAGAGTCCTGATCTTTCCAACTGCCAGCCTTGCTGACTAAGGACTATCCCAGGCTAGAGCTGTTAGTTGCCAGGTAAATCAGGACACCGGTTAAATTGAATTCAGTAAAAACAATGAATAATTTTTTAGTATAAGAATGGCCCACAGGAGTTCCAGTAGTGGCACAGTGGTTAACGAATCCAACTAGGAACCATGAGGTTGTGGGTTTGATCCCTGCCCTTGCTCAGTGGGTTAAGGATTCAGTGTTGCCCTGAGCTGTAGTGTAGGTTGCAGACACAGCTTGGATCCTGCGTTGCTGTGGCTCTGACATAGGCTGGTGGCTACAGCTCTGGTTCGACCCCTAGCCTGGGAACCTCCATATGCCGTGAAGCAGACCTAGAAAAGGCAAAAAGACAAAAAAAAAAAAAAAAAGAATGGCCCACAGTACATGCACACTATATTTATATATATATATACACACACATTATTTTAAAATATAAAATATATTTATGCGTAAAATCTGTTTAAAATAATGTATAGAAACATGTATACACACATATGTATATGTTTGATACACATATTTAAAACATATACATGTCTATACATATATTTATTTATTTATTTATTTTTGCTTTTTAGGGCCGCACCCACGGAATATGGAGGTTCCCAGGCTAGGGGTCTAATCAGAGCTGTAGCCGCCGGCCTACAACAGAGTCACAACAATGTGGGTTCTGAGCTGCATCTGCCACCTACACCACAGCTCACGGCAACGCCGGATCTTTAACCCACTGAGCAAGGCCAGGGATGGAACCCTCAACCTCATGGTTCCTAGTCGGATTCGTTTCTGCTGAGCCACGACGGGAACTCCTACATATGTATCTCTATACCTAATATACACACAACTTTCCATAGACTTCTCCAGCACCAATCCTGTCAGTTCCGATTCTGACAGCAGGACATGCCTGGATGTTTTGTGTCTTTCCCCTGATCTTCCAGCTCTCTTTCTGATCCTTACTTTCCTATCCTCTTTCACAATTATGTAAAGTTACATTCGTATTATGTCTCTTATTCCATAATAAACATAATAGTTCAGCCTTCTTCACTAAAACCTTTCTGCAAATACAACCAAGTTTTTTATGCCTTGTCCACAGGCCAACTTTAAAATTAGAAAACCAAGTAAAAAATTATATATGTTCATATAATTATTATTCAATTCAGAGTCACATAATATTGGGCCAGGAAATACCAAGCCAGTCAATATGCTAAAAGTACATCATATTCTCTATGGATCCTAGTATCAAGATGAAATGAATTTTCTGTATATGTGTATTTTATGTTATTTTCTTACAATTCATCAACTGAATAAAATCTATACTAATTTAGTTTGGTTGATGTTTGAATTATGGTTTCTTATACATTTAAAATTTTTTTTCTGGAGTTCTCTTGTGGTGCAGCAGATTAAGAATCTGGCATTATCACTTCAGTGGCTTGGGTCACTGCTGTGGCACAGGTTCAATCCCTGGCCTGGGAATTTCCACATGCCATGGGTGTGGCCAAAAAAAATTGGAAAAAAAATTTTCTGACTAAAAATAGAACTACCATATGATCTAGCCATCCCACTCCAGGGCATATATCCAAACAAAACTATAATTAAAAAAGATACATTCACCCCTATGTTTGCTGCAGCACAACAGCCAAGACATGGAAAGAACCTAAATGTCCATATGGAAAGAACCTAAATGTCCATCAACAGATGAATGGATTAAGAAGATCTGGCACATATATACAGCGGAATACTACTCAGCCATAAAAAGAATGAAATAATGCTATTGGCAGCAACATGGATTCAACTAGAGATTATCATACTAAGTGAAATTAAGTCAGGAAGAGAAAGACAAATACTATATGATGCCGCTCACATGTGGAATCTAAAGTATGGCACAGGAGTTCCCGTCGTGGCGCAGTGGTTAACGAATCCGACTAGGAACCATGAGGTTGCGGGTTCGGTCCCTGCCCTTGCTCAGTGGGTTAACGATCCGGCGTTGCCGTGAGCTGTGGTGTAGGTTGCAGACGTGGCTCGGATCCCGCGTTGCTGTGGCTCTGGCGTAGGCCGGTGGCTACAGCTCCGATTCAACCCCTAGCCTGGGAACCTCCATATGCCGCGGGAGTGGCCCAAGAAATAGCAACAATAACAACAACAACAACCAAAAAGACAAAAGACAAAAAAAAAAAAAAAAAAAAAAAAAAAAAAAGAAAAAATAAAGTATGGCACAAATGAACCTGTTTAGAAAACAAAACAGCTTACAGACATAGAGAACAGACTTGTGGGTACCAAGGGGAAAGAGGGAGGGAGTGGGATGGACTGGGAGTTTGGGGTTAGTAGATACAAACTATTTAGTTATTTCCTTCCTTCCTTCTTTTCTTCCTCCTCCCTTCCTTTCTCCCTCTCTTTTATTTTATTTACTAGAATTGTTTGATTGTTTTTTAAAAATTCATGTTCAGCATATTTGAAAAATTATAAATGAGTATGGTTAAACTGAAAAAAGTTTTGCTTGCTTTGGACTTTATATAAATGAAATCATATGGAATATATTCTTTCACATCTACTTTCTTATATTCAATCATACGTTTGTGAGAGTCATCAAATGATTGTGAATAGCTATCCTTTGTTCATTTTCATTTCTATGTTGTATCCATGGTAATGTTAGTTTTGATCAATTGGTTAAGCTGCCATTTCATTTTTTTAAAAAATTATGGTAAGAATACACATGACATAAGATTTACCATTTAAGAAAGATATTTAGTACATTTACTATGTTGGGCAACGATTAACCCAGTTAGTCCTAGAACATCTTTGTCACCCCAAAAGGAAACCTCATACCACTAAGCAGTCACAACCCATCCCCCCACCCAAGCCTCAGGGAAACACTAATCTGGTTTCTGTTTCTATGAGTTTGCCCATTCGAGATAATTCATATAGATGGAATTATTTAATATGTAGCTTTATGTATCTGGATTCTTTCTATCAGCATTTGATTCCAAAGTTCATCCATATTGTAGCATGCATCAGGACTTCATTCAGATTTATGGTTGAATAATATCTCATTTTATGGTCATTCCACATCTTGTTTATCCATTCATCAGTTGATGGACATTTGGGTTGTTGCCATTTATTTGGGCTATTATGAATGATACTGCTATGAAGATTTGTTATAAGTTTTTGTATGAATATATGTTTTCAGTTTTCTTGGGTATATTCCAAGGAGAGAATTCCTAGGTTGTATGATACTTCTATGCTTAACATTATTGAGGAATCACCAATCTGTTTCCCACAGTGGCTGCACCATTTTCATTCCTACCAGGTGTGTATAGGGGGCAAATTTCTCTACATCTTTGTTAGCATTTGTTATTTTCTCTTTTTTGATCCTAGTGGGTGTGAAGTGGTATCTCATGGTTTTGATGTGCATTTCCGTAATGACTACTTATGTTCAGCATTTTTTTCTGTATGGTTGGTAGTAATGTCCCTACTTTCATTTCTGATTTTAGTAATTTCCATCTTCTTTCTTTTCTTTTCTTTTTGGCCACACCTGCAGCATATGCAAGTTTCCATATGCTCTCGGTAACACCAGATCCTTAACTCACTGAGCAACATCAGGGATTGAACCCGCATCCTCATGGATATTAGTTGGGTTTGTTACCACTGAGCCATGACAGGAACTCCGTGATGCCCAATTTTTAAATGTTATACTCCATTTATAGTTATTATAAAATATTGTCTATATTCTCCTACCACTTGTCTTCTTAAGAAAAATATTCTGCTATTGAATTTGGCAGGGTGGAAGCTTCAACCAAAAGGAACAGCTTTCAAATAGCATAACAGAATTAATGCTCTCCTGAAGAGAATGGAGAACAATAAGTCTTTATTCAACTTCAATTCTTTTTTTTTTTTTTTGGTCTTTTTAGGGCCATTCCCATGGGATATGGAGGTTCCCAGGCTAAGGGTCAAATTGGAGCTGCAGCTACTGGCCTACCCATGGCCACAGCAATGGAAGATCCGAGCCATATCTGCAACCACAGCTCACGGTAACGCCAGATCCTTAATCCACTGAGCAAGAAGGTAACGCCAGATCCTTAATCCACTGAGCAAGGCCAGGGATCGAACCTGCATCCTCATGGATGCTAGTCAGATTAGTTTCCACTAATCCATGAAGGAATTCCCTATTCAACTTCAACAGCCACGACTTAGGTTACAAATTCACAATCTAGTGTGATTCACAGAGAAAATAATAATAATGAATTTTGTTTTATTTTAGAATATTTCAAATTGAAGTATAATTAATTTACAGTGTTGTGTTAGTTTCAAGTGTACAGCAGAGTGATTCAGTTATACACACACATGCACATGTACTCTTTTTCAGATCCTTTTCCATGATAGATTATTACAAGATATTGTGTATAGTTCCCTGTGCTATACAGTAGGTCTTTGTTGGTTATCTATTTTATACATAGTAGTGGGTATATGGTAATCCCAAACTCCTAATTTATCTCCCCCCAACTGCCCACTATCCCCTTTGGTAACCATAAGTTTGTTTTCTATGTCTGAGTCTATTTCTATTTTGTAAATAAGTTCATTTGTATCATTTTTTTTTAGATTCTATATATAAGTGATATCATATGATATTTGTCTTTCTCTGTCTGACTTACTTAATTTAATATGATAATCTCTAGGTCCATCCATGTTGCTGCAAATAGCATTATTTCCTTCTTTTCTCTGGTTGAGTAGTATTCCATCATATATACATGCCATATCATCTTAATCCATTCATCTGTCAATGGACATTTAAGTTGCTTCCATGTCTTGACTATTGTAAATAGTTCTGCTATGAACACTGGGGACACATATCTTTTCAAATCAGAGTTTTCTCCAGATATAGGCCCAGGAATGAGATTGCAGGATCATATGGTAACTCTATTTTTATGGAAAATCAATTTTTGTTTTCACTGATTTCTCCATTGTTTTTTATATTATCTATTTCATTTATATATGCTCTAAAATTTATTATTTAATTCACTCTGCTAGCTTTGGGTCTAGTTTCCTCTTTTTTTTCCTTCTTATTCCTTATGGTAGAAAGCTAGTTTATTAATTTGAGATTGTCCTTCCTTTTTTATTGTAGGTATTTACATATATAAATTTCCCTCCAATCACTGCCTTCAGTGGATCTTGTAAGTTGTTATGTTGTTTTTTCATTTCATTTTAAAATATTTTCTAATTTTTCTTGTTTTCTATATGTTATATAAACTTTTTCCTTCTCAATTTCTCTATTATTGCTTTTTTGCATGTTTCATTGGTTTTTTTTAGTGTGCCATTTTAATTCCTTTCTCATTTATTTTTCCTATGTTTAATTACTTAGTTGTTATCCTGAGGATTACAATTGACATACTAAATACATAACAAAAGAATTTGAATTATTACTAACTTGGCTTCAATAGTATTCAAAAATTATTTACAAAACTCTGATCTTATACAGCTCTGTCCTTCTCCCTTTATCTTGATATTGTCACAAATTACATCTTATACACCGCATGCACATTAACATGGATTTATAATTATTGCCTCATACATTTGTCTTTCAAATTATGTAGGAAAAAAAGAGGCGTTATATATGCAAACTACTGGATTTTTTAGTTACCTTTATATGTAAAGAATATTTATTAGTGTTCTTTAGAGTGCTTCATATTATTGTCTAGTGTGCTTTAATTTCAGCCTGCAGGACTCCTTTTAGTATTTCATGTAGGGCAGGTGTACTAGCAATGAACTCCTCCAGCTTTTTTTTTTTTTTTTTTATCTGTAAATGCCTTAATTTCTACTTCATTTTTAGAGGATAATTTTGCCAAATATAGAGTTCTTGGTTGACAAATTTTTCTCTTTCACCACTTTAAATATTTTATAGCACTACCTTCTTGGATTTATGATCTCAGAAGAGAAATTGGCTGTTGATCTTGTAAGAAACCCTTATACATAATGAGTCACTGTTCTCTTTCTGACTTTAAGATTCTCTAGCTTTTAACAATTTGATTATGTTTTGGTGTGAGTCTATGAGCTTATCCTACTTAGTGTCTGTTGAGTTTCTTGGATGTTTAAATTCACACATTTCATCGAATTTGGGAACTTGGGGGCCATTATTTCTTCAAATATTATTTCTGCTCATTTCTTTCTCTTTCTTTCTGGGATTTCCATTATGTCTATGTTGGCATGCTGGATAGTATCCTACATGTTCCTTAGACTCTATTTATTTTAATTCTTCTTTTTCTGCTTCTTAGACTAGATAATTTCAATTGACCTATCTTCAAGTTCTCTCGTTTTTCAGCATGCTGAAATCTATTGTACTACTCTAGTAAATTTTTTGTCCTAGTTATTGTACTACAGAATTTCCATTTTTTTTCTTTTTTTAATATTTTATTGTGCATTATTGAATATCCTCTACTTGACACAGTATTTTCTTAGTTTCCTTTCATTCTCTGTCCATGATTTTCTTTAGCTCTTTGAGTATATTTAAGACACTTGATTTAAAGTCTTTGTTTAGTAAGTCCAATGTCTGGGCTTCCTCAGGGACAATTTATATTGATTTCATGTTTTCCTGGGAATGGGCCATACTTTCTTGTTTCTGTGCATGGATTGAAATTTTTTGTTTAAAGCTGGACATTTGAATATTAATGTACATCTGGAGATCAGATTCTCCCCGCTTCCCATGGCTTTTTGTTGCTACTTGCTTTGGGTTTTAGTTATTTGTTTAGTGATTTTTTTTAAACTATTTCTGTAAGGACTCTATTCTTTGTTTTGAGTAGCTAGTGAAGTCTCCGATCTATGAGTTTGGTGGTAAGCTATTGTGTTAACAGTCTTAAATGCCTGTGGCCAGAGAAGAAAAAAAAAATCTGCTACCATTCTTGACACATTAGCTTTGTCCTGGGCATTCCTTCAAACACTAGCCACATTGTTTACAACTCTGCCTCAGCTTTCACTTCATGCTTATGCAGAGTCTGAAGTTCAGCCAGAAATGAAACTTATGGTCTTCTCTAGCCTTCTCTGTGTATGCTTTAGACCCGGGGTATATGCATGGCCTTCTCAATTCCCAGGAATATCTGGGAATTCTTAAAACCCATTATACTCACAGATAGCTCCTTTTATAATCTCGTCCTTCCCATGTTTTGGTATATTACTTGTTCCCACTGCTGTCCCTTGCCACAGTCTGCTGTAGCCAATACTTGTGGCTTTAAATGTTTTTTGTAAATGCTACCTAAGAAGCTGTGCCAGTCCTGAAAATTCTGAGTCATATGAAACAAAGGCAAGTCTCTGTGTCTATTCTTCAAGGGCCTGCCATTTCTACAATGGACAACAAGTGTTTGAGAATAAGTTGTGTTGCTCCCTCTGGGACTAATAATCTGCTCCAGGAGTGTGGGCTGCCAATTTTGGAGCTACTGCCAATCTGGAGATTGGGGGATGGTAGGCAGGAAATTTAAAATGCTACATCTCTTTCTCTTACCTTGTAGCAGCTACTTCTTTCTTTACCAAGCCTTCCCTGTGTGTTTTAAATTTTTGGGTAGATTCCAGAGTTCTGCAAAAGTTGATTCTGACAGTTTTTGCAAGCTTATTAGTTGCTTTTCTGAAGGGATGGAGCAGTGGATTTCCCCACTCTGCAGCTTTTGGAGATGTTACTACTGTGTCCATTTGTTTTTAAATAAAAATTACTGGGTAGCTGATGTGGGTTCTCTCTTTGCTATTCTGGAAACCAGGTCGGTTTTCCAGGTAAAGCAGGTCTATTTTCTAGGTAGTTATCTTTCTCTAATGGCTGACTAGGAATTCTGACAAGGAAGTCTTTATGAGGTAAGGCAGGCTTGGCAAGATTTATTTCAGGGTAGGTAAGCTGGGAATTTGCGTATGAGCCCTCCAAATGCCCAGCAAAAAGGGTATTTCTCTCAGAAGCTAATATCCAAACTAGAAGACTCAATTTTCTCCTTGACATTCAATATTTTTAGATTAAAGACTTCTAGTTTTTGTTTTGTTTTTAATTTTTTTTTTTTGCTTATTGGCAAATGCCAGTAACTGTACTTTGGGCAAAGAATTTCAGAAGGAATATGGTGGTGCAGACTGATGCAGCTGTTCTGTTTTTACAAAACTTCAATTAATTCTCCAGTTTAAATCCCCACTTCTCATTCCTGCTCCCTTCTGTACTTGCTGACTCAGAGCCCAGAGTATCTCCAGGGTTCTGCCAGGCAGGCTGGCTCCCATCTTCTCTGTAGCTTCCTCATAACATATTCTAGACTGTGGTTTCATCCATCTGCTTCACCTGCCAACTTGCTCATATCCACTTTCCTTCTCCCAGAAATGTGTTGGAATCTCTTTTGTTGGCAGTCTCCTCATCTTCATCTCATTCTTTTTCCTGTTAGAGGTTTATTCCTTTATGTATTGCTGTACTTTATTTTAATGGACTATAGAAAAGATTGTGAACAATGCATATACCTAGTCCAATATCTTGAACTGAAGTCAGCAAGTAATTTTGAGCACCTTCCCTATGCCAGGTACTGTGCTAGGTTCTGGGGGTATAAAAATGAGTGTCCTTGTGTCAAGAAGCTCATAGTGTTGTAGTGAATGCGGTCTTATGCAATAAATATTAAGATAGAACTTTTCCTATTTTGGTTTTGGATGAGAGTCCAAAGCTGAAAACAAAAGGATCACATATTTAAAGAAAGGTGACACACCATCTTTATGGAATTTGCTGAAGATGACTTCCAAAACATGATATATGGCTCCTGAGCCTATTTCTTACCCTAAAGGTATATAAAGAGAAGCAAGGGGATTAATTGGGGGAAAAGTAGTAGAGAGGCTGGTTTTGAAGAGGGTTGTAAGAATGCCCTGGAGTTTCTTCTGCTCATGGGGGAATGGAGGGGGTACTTTCCACTCACTTAAGTGGAATGGGGCGACAAGAGACTAATCCAACAAGTTCACATGTATTCTCTGGGGACTGACATTTGCAGGGACTGGCAAATGACTTATATCTGAAAACAAAATCTTAAGGCGAGAGCAGCTATAGCTAAAGCAGCCTGTGACCACAGAGGAAAGAGAGAGAGGGCTGCACCTGCAGAGAGCTGTATTTCCACCTACATATGGGCAAGCTGTCTGCTTTCCAGGGGCCAGAAATAGTCCCCATGATAGGAATTTAGAGTTGGGTTGTCTTATAAGGGATGTCCCCTAAGAAGATCACTCAGAGGTGTGAAGTGACCCCAACAGAAGAATGGACTGATAGAAACCAGGGACAGAGGAGTTGAAAGAGGCTGTTGTTGAATACAAGTTCATGTGCCTGAAGCACAGTGAGGTCAAACAAAACAAAATGCTGGAGTCTGGAGCAAAGAAAGGTTTATTGCGGGACCAAGTAAGGAGATCAGGTGGCTTGTGCTCAAAATGCCTGAACTCCCCAATTGTTTGGGGGGAGTAGTTTTTATCAGCAAAATTTGGGGTGAGGGCTACAGGATAAATTACTTTCTTCTGATTGGTTGGTGGTGAGGTAACAAGGCGGTGCTCCAGGAATCCTGCACTCAGCCTGAAGTTACCATCTTCCACCTAGATGGGCATCTTAGTTCCTGCAGAAGAACACAGGAATTATTATTATAATGTTATAATAATATTATAATGTATAGTCCTTGAGGAGGACTCTGCTTTATCACTGTACTATCATTTCTTGACTGCTCTTCCTTTGTTTCTGCATTCCCTCACTTCCCTGATTAGCAACTATTTGAATCTGCCCTTTGTTACTCTGGGGAGGTCTAGGAGGCTGAAGCCTTTTTCCTGCAAACAAGAAATGGGGACTCTATAGAGGCTTTTGTACCCAAGAAGCCCCCACAAGGCCCTGCTCCATTTCAAAGCCAGCCAGAGGAAGTGCTACCTATGTCAAGGAAACTGCTGGTGAGAGATCTCCAGTGACAGGGGAGTTCCAAGTAACCCTCTCGACGAAGTATCAGCTTTGGACATCTGCAACACTTTCCAATGCTAGGTTAAAACTGAACCAGTAAAGGAAGGCTTGTTTTGACCTTCTAGTCCTTCTCTGTGCTTCAATCCTAGAGGCAGGGTCTGAGGCAGTGAGTGGGAGAGGAGAGATAAAAGAGACAATGGATGACAGGGGAATCCAACCACATTCCCTGCCCTTTCCCCATTGCAAGTTTCCCAGCTGAGTTAGAACTGAGCTGGGGGAAAGGAGAAGTTTGGAAATAGGTGACAGATTGAGGCTGTGATATATTAGACTGGACTGGAATTTTTAATGCCTAAAAAACAAAACAATTTTTTAATATCTAAGAGTGACTGAAAAAGGTATGAGCTCTGTCTGAAATTTCACGCAGGGGTGGGGAAAAATGATTCCACAGAGCTTGTGGTGTGGAGCAGTGGTGTGAAAGAATTATATTGCTTTCTGCTTACACCCTATTGTGTCTAGCTCATTCAATAAACTAGTTTATATAAGTGCCACACTATATGTATAGTTAAGGTTCAGTGAGTGGTAGCACATAGGAGGAAGTAATAAACTCTTCCCAGCGAGGCCAGGGAAGGCAGGACACCTCTTAGAGGATTTAGTGCTTGAGCTGGATTTTAAATAACAAGAAGGGATTTTCTGGCTGAGGATGGTGTGGGAAGACATTCCAGGAAAAGGGAACAGTGTGTACAAAAGTAGGAGGTGTATATGGGCAACTGCATGTGGTTTACTATTTTTTTATTATTATTATTTTGTGGCTACACTCACCACATATGGAAGTTCCCAGGCCAGGGATCTAACCCATGCCTCTGTAGTGACCCAAGCCTGTGTAGTCAGATTCTTAACCTACTGTGCCACAGAAGGAACTCAGAATTACTTCATTATAAACTGCAGTTGGATAGGGGAAGGAGGGGGGATAACATTCTTAAACCTGCTCATAAAGTGCCTTTTTGCTGAAAGTGACAGAGGGCCAGAAGAGCCAAGTATTTTAAGTAGGGGAGGGACATGATCATATTTGCCCTTTTCTTGGCTGCACCTATGGCATGTGAAAGTTCCCAGACTGGAGATCAAACTTATGCCACAGCAGAGACAATGCCAGATCTTTAACTGCTAGGCCTCCAAGGAAGTCCCTATATTTGTACTTTATTGTGTACACACACACACACACACACACACACACACACACATATTTATAAAATATTTTTGGCCACACTTGTGGCAAATGGAAGTTCCTGGGCCAGGGATTGAATCTGACCTGCAGCTGTGACCTACACCACAGCTGCAGCAACACCGGATCCTTAACCCACTGCAACAGGCCAGGGATCAAATCTGTGCCAACAAAGAGACAATGCCAGATCCTTAACCCAATGCAACATAGTGGGAACGCCCCATATTTGTATTTTAAATGATCATTCTTGTCACAGTGTAGTGGGCAGATTGCTAGGGGTTGTGGATAACAGGTTAAAACTGACCCAAAGAGATCTCTTGATTATCTAGAAATATTCTAATAATAGACCCATCTATTTTTATTTTATTTTTTTTCCATCTATTTTTAAAAACGTTTCACATAAATATAGTAGAGTTCCCAGCTTAAGTCCTGGCTGGGATTTGGATTTGTCTGGGCTTATGCAATGAACTGCAGGGATGGGCAGCTCTAAGTCTTTTAACATGAGGACCTGTGAGTACTCTTTGAAGAGAACTTGTTTTAAGACAGTGATTCTTTTTTTTTTTAATTAAAAAAAATTATAGGAGTTCCTGTCGTGGTGCAGTGGTTAATGAATCCGACTAGGAACCATGAGGTTGCGGGTTCGGTCCCTGCCCTTGCTCAGTGGGAACCTCCATATGCCACAGCAGCGGCCCAAGAAATAGCAAAAAAAAAGAAAAATTATAGTTGATTTACAGTGTTGTGCCAATTTCTGCTGTACAGCAAAGTGATCCACTCATTCATATATACATATATATACATCCACTTTCTTTTTTTTTTCTTTAGGACTGTACCCACATATGGAAGTTCCCAGGCTAGGGGTTGAATTGGAGCTATAGCTGCTGGCCTACACCACAGTCACAGCACAGCAATGTGGGATCCGAGCTACGTCTATGGCAGTGATTCTTAACCTGGGGTTCAGGAAGAGAATTCATGGGGTCTGTGAACTTGGAAGGGAAAACAATTACATCTTTGAAATTTAGCACTTCCTCCCAATTACTAACATAAGCAACAAACCACAATGGTAGTAGCACTATTTGTGACTCTGTCATGGGACAAAATCATAGATATTTTTATACTACACTGTAACTTTTTTCAGATATCTCAAAATATTATTTACTCATGCCCTACTTTGAATTATTGTGGTGTTAGACTTGCTGCTAGATCATTTATTTAATATACTAATAAAAAGCATATCATAAAAATGTTAAAATAGTTTGATAACTATTTTTTTTAATTTATTTTATTGAAGTATAATTTATTTACAATGTTGTGTTAGTTTCTGGTGTACAGCAAAGTGATTCAGTTATACATACATATATATATTCTTTTTCATTATGGTTTATTACAGGATATTGAACATAGTTCTCTGTGCTATATAGTAGGACCTTGTGGTTTATCCATTATATACATAACAGTTGCACTGCTCATCCCAAACTCTCAATCTATCCTTCCCCCACCCCCACCTCTTGGCAGCCACAGGTCTTTTCTCTATGTCTGTAAGTCTTTTTGTTTCATAGATAAGTTCATTTGTATCATATTTTAGATTCCACAAAAAGATCAGGAGCACCTGCCGAGGGGGGATCACTCAAATTTGTCTCCCTGTCCATGTACATGTGAGACTGAATATTGTAGGAGAGGAAAAACCATTTTCCCTTTATCCTCTATGTTCTTGCCTGAGACTGCCCTGTAATGAAACACGGATTAACAGGAGAAAAACAAAGAGAAGTTTAATAGCATATATTCTTCCTGCATACATGGGAGAGACCCAGAAAAACTAAGTAACTCTGAAATGTCCCAAGCCAACACCTAAACACCATCTCTAGCTAAAAGCAAAAGATGGGGAGGGGGCAGTTATGGGAGGTTGACAGGAAAAGCACAGTAATTAAGGGTCATATGTTATACAAATTTAAGCCCTTGCCTTCTCCATTGATGAGAGTTTCTAGAGATTTAGTCATGGCCTTCTCCTTTTCTTGGAGGAGAAAGAGAAAGGCAAGTGCATTACTAATGGAGATTTTCCTAATAAATCCTAATAAAAGTAAATTTTTCTCATAAAAGGGTAACTTCTACTTGGTTTTCAGAGCTTATCCTGTGTCTGCTGTTTCTTAAAAATAATGAGCCTAAAATAATCCTTATGCCAAAAAAGTATATGTGGCAATTCTGCTCCCCCTTGGTAGATAATGATGAGAGCAATATCTGCATGCTCCCAATAAGAATGATGAGGCTTTATTTCACTTATACTACCCACTTTTCCTCCTTTCACAAAAGATAATAGGGCACAAGCAGCTTTCTTCTCCACTTGTCAAAACAGCACCATGCAGCTCTGTCATCTCTGGACCTCAGTGCCTCATCTTCAATGAAACATGGAGAAGCCTGGTAAGAGATGGCAGCAGATGCTTAGAGGGGGACAGTGATGCCTGGCTTATGCCATGATGCCAAGTGAAGAGAATGGGCAGGGGAAGCGGAAGCAGAAGAAGTGGCAGAGACCACGTGGTAATTGATTAGAGAGTGGTTAGAGTTGTTTGTGCTCACAGGTAATATCCACTCCCCAGAAATACCTAGAAACACTCTAGAGGAAGCTTAGTTGGAGAAAATGGGATTTTGGGTGCACTGAGTGGAAGAAACAGTAAAATTTGGTGATTACATTTAGCTCTGTGGTATCGACAGGCTGGAGGGGCCTAAAGAAATTTGTGTTCCAAAGCTATTTGTTGTGAGAGTGACAGCCATCATATTGGCTTTTATTATTACTTAATATAAAAGATAAAAAACCAAGTAAGTTCTCCTTTTGGTGTTCAGTATTCCATTAGTTGAATACCCTCTACATGGGTTTGCAGAAATAATATTATGATCTGAATATGATTTCATAGGCTGAGAGCCTATTTCCCCCAGCAGCTGCTTTAGAGCTCACTCAAGTCATCAGATCCCAGCTTCCAGAACAAATCTTAGTTTTTTTGGACCGGTATCATCAGTCATTCACTGATGTATATTTGTATGGAAAAAATGCCAGATCTTTCAACTTCATCCCTCACAGGTTTACAATTAAGCTGTCAGTAGTTCGCTGTTGGTTTAAAAAGGTTTGTTTGGTTGGTTTGGTTTGTTTGTTTTATGTACAGAAAAGGAATTCTCTAATCCTTTGGGGTGAAGATGTACCACTGGAAATGCTGCTACCGTGTGACAAAAAAATGTCGAGTTTACCATCAGATGTGTTCACTGAGATTTACCAATTGTAAATTGAGGTTCCTACATTATAAATGCAGGGTATTGTCTTTTTCTGCAGGGTATTAATTAAAAGTAGTCCATAATATTAAATACAATGATATGTGACAAGTGCTTAGAACAGTGCTTACTGGCACAGAATGCATGTTTGATAAATGTTAGCTATTATCATTAACATCACCATCACTATCACCATCACCCCACTCAAGACACATGAATTTGAATACTACTCCCTAGGCTGCTGTCCTTCTGTATAGAGCATATATGTGAGCAGAAGGGCAGTGGAAGGGAGGAATTAGAGACAAAGAAAGTCTTTTCACTAAGGTATGTGTTTGTCTGCATGGTTATAGTCAGTGGAAAATGAGATAAACTAAAGGTTCAGCTTGGTAAGGGCTTAATTTGTTAGGGAGACTATTCCTCCAAACTTTTTCTGTGGAAAATTAGTCCTACATGATTCCCTAGGAGAAAAGAGGTTCCTTGTCAAATAAGTTTGTGAAACACTACATGCCTTCCTTAGCTCTCCCTCAACCCCTACCTTGGAAAGGTGATGTCCTTTAACACATTAAGTAAGCTGAGAAGGCCTCCAGAAAAGGAAAAAAAAGTTATTTAATTTTTTAAACTTAGTTTGACAAAGTTCCTTGGTCACATAGCTCTTTTTTCTTGTAAAACTTATTACTATCCCCAGGCACTACTGTTCTACAAGTTGTGGGTATCCTATCCAAGATACAATCAGCCTTCCATATCCATAGGTTCTGAATTCATAGATCCAACCAAGCACTGATCAAAAATATTAGAAAGAGGAATTCCTGTCGTGGTGTAGCGGAAATGAATCTGTCTAGGAACCATGAGGTTGTGGATTCAATCCCTGGCCTTGCTCGGTGGGTTAGGGATCTGGTGTTGCTATGAGCTGTAGTGTAGGTCACAGACGCAGCTCAGATCCTGCATTGCTGTGGCTCTGGCACGTCCGCAGCTATAGCTCCAATTCAACCCCTGGCCTGGGAATCTCCATATGCTATGGGTGTGGCCCTAAAAACAAACCAAAAAAAAAAAAGAGAAAAAATTCCAGAAAGTTCCAAAAAACAAAACTTGAATTTGCCGTGCCAGCAACCATTTATATTGTATTTACAACTATTTCCATAACATTGACATTGGGTATTACAAGTAACCTAGAAATGACTGGAAGTATATGCAAGGAGGTATATAGGTTATATGCAAATACTATGCCATTTTATATAAATGACTTGAGAATCCACAAATTTTGGTACCTAGAACTAATCCCCTGAGGATATCAAGGGCTAACTGTAATTATATTTTTTCCTCTTCAGAAAAAGGAGCTGCCAGTTACACTCCATGCAGGCAGAGAGAAGGGCACACTGGAGCAGGTCTTTGACAGGCCATCTAAGTTATACAGATGTTCACCGGACAGATGTACAGAAGTCTGGAGCAAGGGTGGGCCAGTCACCATGAGAAGTCCAGGGAGGGAAGAGAATTATGTGTCTAGCTCCTCTGTCCTGAAATTTGGAGTTGGAAGGATCTATCGAGGTGGAGAGAGTGACTGTTTTCAGGGCCTAACGTCAGGAAAGGATAATAGGACCCATGAAATAAAGTTACCAACAATTTAGAGTGGCTGGTCTGGTGGGCTGGCACCGAGTAAAGAGGAGTGTAGGGGGTGGTAACAGAACAGACAATATAATTTGCGGCACCCAGTACAAAATTAAAATGTGGGGCTCCTTGTTCAAAAATCATTAAGAATCAAGACAGCAACAGAAAAGTGTTAAACCAAGGGCAAGCCTTTTCTAAGCATAAAGCCCTGTGCAACTGCACAGGTTGTACATCCATGAAGCCAGCCCTAGATGATAGAGAAATTCTTTCTCTAGTCTATCATTAGTCTGTTATTATATATACGTATTACAGGTGGTTTGTCTTTTCCTTTTCTTAATGGTCTCTTTTGATGGACAGAAGATCTTAATTTGAACAAAGCCCAAATTATCAATACTTTCTGGGTATTTTTTTTTTTGGTTTTATTGTGAAATCTTTATCTACCCCATTGGGTCTTGAATGAGTTTTAGAGGTTTAAGTATTACATTTAGGTCTTTGATCCATTTTAAGTTTAGTTTTGTATATGGTGTGAGGTAGGGGTCCAAAATTATTCTTTGGCATGTGTTTAGCTTTTCCAGCACCATTTGTTGAAAAGATCATTCTTTCCCCATTGAATTGTCTTGGCAATTATTTTATTTTTTTTGTCTTTTTGCCTTTTCTAGGGCCGCTCCTGCAGCTTATGGATGTTCTCAGGCTAGGGGTCTAATTGGAGCTGTAGCTGCCAGCCTATGCCAGAGCCACAGCATCGCCAGATCTGAGCCGAGTCTGTGACCTACACCACAGCTCACGGCAATGCCGAATCGTTAACCCACTGAACAAGGCCAGGGATTGAACCTGCAATCTCATGGGTCCTAGTCAGATGCGTTAACCACTGAGCCATGACAGGAACTCTGTCTTAGCAATTATTAACAACAGCTTATTATTATTGACAGCTTCTCAAAAGCACTGAAGATTGACAACATGGTAAGGAATTACCATGTCAAAAAATGAAGAGAAAGGTAAAGAGCATGGAAGCTCACTATTATTAACAAACAATATAAAAATTAAGGTAAAATCATTGCTACAGATGAAAAGGGAATCTTCATACACATAAACTGTTCAATTCACCCAGAGATATAAAAGTGTAAACTGTTTATGTTCCTAATAACATAGTCTCAAATTATAAAGGCAAACATTGAGAGTACTATAAGGAGATTAAACAAATCCATAATCACAGTGGTAGATTTCAACATACTTCTCTCAATAGTTGACAGTACAGGCAGGAAAAAAAAATCCCCTCTCTCTCCCTCTCCCTCTATCTGTGTATATACATGTATAAGTACATATAAAATTTGAACAATACAGTGAATAAATGTTTTTAATAAAGTTTTAAATTTAAATTAATTTTGGAATAACTTTAAATATATAGAAAAGTTGCAAAGACAGTACAGAGAAGCTCTTCACCAAGCCTCTCATGTGAACATCTTAAGTAACCACAGTATAATTGTAAAAATTGAGAAATTAACTTTAGTAGATTTACTGTTAATTCATGTGCAGACTTTATTCAGATTAGCAATTTTTCCACTAATGTCCATTTTCTTTTCCAGTATCCATCCCAGGATACCACATTGGATTTAGTTGTCATGTCTCTTCTAGTATGTCACAGTTTGTCAGTCTTTGTCTTTGCTAACCTTGGCTAATTTTGCATGGTTAGGTATTTTGTAGAATGTCCCTCCATTTGGGTTTGTTTCATATGATATTTTCTCATGATTGAAATTTCATGGTTTCTCTGGGGTTATGGGTTTTTGGAAAGAACACCATAGAAGTGAAGCATGCATTTCTTTGTATCACATATAGGGGTATGTGATTTCCTTTTTTTAAAAAACAGTTGCACCTGTAGCATATGGAAGTTCTTGGGCTAAGGGTCGAAACAGCTGCAGCTGCTGGCCTGCACCACAGCCGCAGCAATGCCAGATCTGAGCCACATCTGCGACCTATGTGGCAGTTTGTGGCAATGCCGGATCCTTAACCCACTGAGTGAGGCCAGGGATTAAACCTGCATCCTCACAGACACAATGTTGGGTTCTTAACCCACTGAGCCACAATGGGAACTCTGGTATGTGATTTCAGAATGACTTATCGTTGGTGATGTTAACTCTGATCACTTGGTTAGGGTGCTGTCTGCCAGGTTTTTCCACTGTGAAGTTACTATTTTCCTTTTCCATAGTCTATTCTTTGGAATGGAGCCATTAAATCCTGCCCAGACTCAAGGAATGGGGTGTTATGTTCCCCCCTCCTTTAGGGTAGACTATCTACATAATTTCTTTCAGATTCTTTTGTATGGGAGATTTTTCCCTCCCCCCTCATTTATATGCTTACTCAATCATTTATTTATATCTGTGGGGACTCATCGATATTTATTCTCTGAGTTATAATCCAATATTATTATTTTGTTGCTCAAATTTGAGCTAATGAAAAGAGACTGATTACTGTGTCAAAACTGCAGAATATAATTTTTTTCAAATACATATGGAACATTTATCAAATATGATCATGAACTGGGCTATAATGATACTCCTAACATTTCAAATAATTAAAATCACAGAGAATGTATTTTCCAACTTTGGTACAATTAAATTAGATATGAATTAATAAACTATATCTATAAAATCCTCATATTTGGGAAATTAAGAAATAGATTTTGAAATAACTCTTGGATCAAATAAGACATTGGAGGAGTTCCTGTCCTGGCACAGTGGTTAACGAATCCGACTAGGAACCATGAGGTTGCAGGTTCGATCCCTGGCCTCGCTCAGTAGGTTAAGGATCCAGCATTGCCGTGAGCTGTGGTGTAGGTCACAGATGCAGCTTGGATCCCTCGTTGCTGTGGCTGTTGCATAGGCTGGCGGCTACAGCTCTGATTAGACCCCTAGCCTGGGAACCTCCATATGCCATGGGAGCGGCCCTAGAGAAAGAAAAAAAGACAAAAAAAACAAAAAAGACATTGGAAATTAAGAGATATTTTGAACTTTACAACAACGAATATATTATGTATCAAAATTTGTAGGATGCAGTTATATAGTACCCGGAGGGAAACTTACAGCCTTAAATGTCTATATTAAAAATAAGAAAGGTTGAAATTTAAAGAGCTAAGTTCATGAAGTTATAAAAAATTAGTCCATAAATTATAAAAGGAAGAAAACAATAAAGATGATGTGGAAGACCAAAATCACTGGACATTTAAGGAGATAATTTTATACAGGCTATTGTAACCAAGTGAATGTTCCTTAATGAAGAATGTCTCAAAAGGAAGGGGCCTGGAGTTTTATAGAGGCAAGTAAACAAGGGAGTTGTAGGTAAGTCTTATGAAATTCATGAGGAGGGATGGAGATGGATCTTATTTGAGGTATTGAGGAAGAGTGGAGGAGGTAAGTCTTCTCTAGGGATATTCAAGGGCAGGGTGGTCCTTCGCAAATAAGCTGGAGCACAAAAGGGTGGAAGCATAGGGCTCAATGCTCAACATTGTCAGTAAGAACAGAAATTAATTAAACCGAATACAAGATAAGAGGAGTTCCCGTCGTGGCTCAGTGGTTAACGAATCCGACTAGGAACCATGAGGTTGCAGGTTCAATCCCTGGCCTTGCTCAGTGGGATAAGGATTCAGCATTGCTGTGAGATGTGGTGTAGGTTGCAGACGTGGCTCGGATCCCATGTTGCTGTGGCTCTGGCGTAGGACGGTGGCTACAGCTCCAATTAGACCCCTAACCTGGGAACCCCCATATGCCATGGGAGCAGCCCTAGAAAAGGCAAAAAGACAAAAAAAAAAAAAAAGTTGCTCCTACAAAATGAACAATAAAGTTGACAAATATCTAGCAAGACTGATTGAGAAAATATAAAATTGTCTAAATAATCAATATCAGAAATGAAAAATGAGACATTAGTACATATGCTACAGATGATGATAAGAGTATATTATAAATGAAATATATTGAAAATTTCAGATGAAATTGGAAAATTCCTAGAAAAATATTACTTATCAAAACTGACTCACGAAAAATAAGGCAATTTTACTCCTACTCATCCTTGCAGGCTATGTCTCTGTAAACTGAAGAAAGTTCATGAGAATTGTCAGGTTTTTGTCAACACTCTTTCCTCAGTACTAGTTATACGAATATATTGGGAATTATGGAAGAACCAGAAACTTTTCCCCCCAATAATCTCTTTTAAAAAATTTATACCTTAAGCATAAGTTTTTTTCCTTTTCCTTGTCTGGCTGTTAGTGAATTTAAGTCAGTGAAAGCAAGACTATGTTTTCTTAATTAGGAATCTTAACACAGAATACAGTAGAATGAAACAGAATTAACTAATTTCAACCCTCCGCCCTCCAAATTCTTATATGGTTCTTCTATGACAGCCCTTTGTGAAAGCCAAACACATATTCTATGGTATTGCGTACAGGGGAGCAGCTAATGCAGTTGTTGTGTTGCTTTCTAATAGTCTAAATTAACATACTGTTAAAGATGAAAAAAAATCTGATAGTGAGTGTATAGTCAAAATGTCTATAGACCAGAGTTCTACAAACTGGTTGACAGAGAAACTGCCTCAGGATCACCTGGGAGCATTTTGTCTGGGACCAGGCCTGGAGATCTGCATTCTATAAATCCATCGGGTAATTTTATTTAATTAATTAATTAATTAATTTATTTATTGTCTTTTGTCTTTTTCCTAGGACCGCACCTACAGCATATGGAGGTTCCCAGGCTAGGGGTCTAATCAGAGCTGTAGCCTGCACCACAGCCCCAGCAACACGGGATCCGAGCTGCGTCTGTGACCTACACCACAGCTCATGGCAATGCCAGATCCTTAACCCGCTGAGCAAGGCCAGGGATCAAACCCGCAACCTCATTGTTCCTAGTTGGATTCGTTAACCACTGTGCCACAACGGGAACTCCCATTGGATAATTTTGATAGATATTTAGGCTCGGTAACCACTATCTTATGCTGTTTCTCTTAAGCATCAATTGTCTTAACTGTGCTATTATATTTGAGATGACTCTGTACACTAAGTTCTGAAATGTATAAATTCTGTGTTTGTAATCAGACTGAACTGTAAACTAGTAAGACCATCCTGGAGAACAATTTAGCAATATATAATAAAATTGGAGGTGCATGTATGGGGAAAATTCCACTTCTAGACATATTCTCATATATATACACCAGGAAATGCGTACAATATGTTGATCACAGCTGTTGCTAATGGTAAAAAAACTGGAAAATGCACATTCATAGAGTAAACTATTAAATAGCAGTTAAAATGAATGAACTAATTTACAGCTATCAACATGTGAAGATTTCGAAAGGATTTTTTTATCTTTTATTTTTTTTAATTTTTATTTTTTTGCTTTTTAGGGCCGAACCTGTGGCATATGGAAGTTCTCAGGCTAGGGGCTGAATCAGAGCTGTAGCTCCTGGCCCACACCACAGCCCCAGCAATGCCAGATCCGAGCCACATCTGCGACCTACACCACAGCTCACGGCAACGCCGGATCCTTAACCCACTGAATGAGGCCAGGGATTGAACCCGCAGCCTCATGGTTCTTAGTTGGATTCGATTCTGCTGTGCCACAATGGGAACTCTGAAAAAGATTTTTTAAAAATCATGTAAATTAAAAAATGCAAGTGTGAAAAAAGTTAATACTATTTACCACAGAGGTAATACTATATATTATTTGTGAATACAAACATATTTATAAAAGCATACCCAGGAAGATATACACCAACTTTGGGTTACTTTTGGAGAGAGAAGGAGGAAGGGAGAGAGAAAGAAAACGTGATGGAGGAGAACTTTAGTTGTATCACTAACATAAAATTTCTTTAAAGAAAAAGATCAAAAGCAAGTATGCCATCTTCACCAAAGTGTTAAATCCACCACTTCCTAGCTGTGTGATTTTGGTCAAATTATTTGATCTTTATGAGCCCCGATTTCCTATCTGTAAAAAGGGATATTAATTGTGCCTGTAATTCATAAAGTTGTTCTGAGGATTAAATGAGGTAATATATACATTTTTTTTGCATAGTCACCATGTGAGACTCCCTAAATCATAGCTGTTATTATTACCAGCAAGAAAGTGTCAAAAACATTCATTCAGCTGTGAGTCAGTAAGTGCATGTGGGGAAAAGTGCATTCTAGAGAGAGGTGATGGGTGACACGTGAGGGTACAGCGCTGAGTGTGCCCTTGGGCAGAGAGAGCAGGGCTGGAACGCTGCCCTCTGCTGTGTGTGCCCCCCCCTGAAATGTTTGTATAAGTTTGTGTCTTTTAGGGTGGTGGGTAATGAGTACCTTTACCTGGTACAAAATTTTAATCCCAAATTTCCAGAGAACGGGGTGGGACCTCCAGAGTGGTTTGCTGTCTTCCTGGCCACTGACTTGTAAAGAACAGGACAGTAGTGGAGAATGGAACTCAGACCCTGAAAGAGTTGGTGAAGAAGTCACCACCCTCCCTTCTCAGCCTTGAGGCAAGTCTGGAAGGATAACTGATTTCTTCTACCAATGGCTTTACGTCCTTCTCAGGTTAGGAAAATTTGTATAAAGTCCTATCTGTGCTGCCTGTTGCCCATTCCTTTCTGATAGCAAAATGAAGTCCACTGAGCAAGGCTCAAAAAGGTTATAGAAAAATCACAGAGATACCTTAAGTGGCATTTTAAAAAGAGACTTTGTGGTGGCATGGGGTTGGGCTTGTTGGTACTACCCTCACCAGAGAAAGATAGAAGTTGGCTTTACCTCTTCCTGTTTATTCAATAATCAGCTATAGCCTACGGACCTTTAAGTATCCAGTGCCCACAAGAGCCTCCTCCTTGCCATCAGAACAGTAGTCATTTTACACTCTAGTATAAATGAATTTATATTAATAATGTAAATGTATTTTGGAGGTGGCACTATTGGTAAGCTATTTCTAAGGACTGCTAGGGCAAAAAGGGCCTGTCAATTTCCTTCAATTCCTCCAATTTTCTCCCAAATCACAAAAAGTCCAATGTTTTTTCCTAAAGGCTATGTCCCCAGTCTTTCTGTACCAGTCAGTCTATGCTCATCCTGAGATAACTAGCTGCTCATAGATCTGCCGCTTAGTTGGTTCCTCCCCTTCTGCTTTAGCCCCTCATCTTCTGCTCTAACCTCAAGACTCTCAGATCCTTGGAGACTGAAGGGCTGTTCCTCTTTGTTTCACACCACTGCACTTGGCAGATGACTCATCTGTCCTTGCCCTCCCCTCCAAGTGTGGTGATCCAAGCATGACTTGCCAGTCAGTTAGTGGTTTGGGGCTTGATGTCCTAGAGTTCCTGCTTCCTTGAATTCTCCAGGTCACCTTGGAATGCGAGCAGATATAAGAAATATATGTGTACATGAGTGTGTTTGTTGTGGGAATCGGGGTGGGAAGACTTAAACTGTGAATGACTTGAGCGAAAATGTTCAATAGTGATGTTACTTAAATATATGTGAGACCTAACATGGACAAAGGAAATACAGAAATCCAGTTTGTCTGCATAAAATGAATTTATGAAATCTGCTTACTCTTTGTGGCTAATTTTACCATGTGGACAATAATAACTATGCAAGTTGTCGATATAGGTCAGATGAAATTGATTGTAAGCTGTATATTTACTGACAGTGTGACATTGTGTTCAGCTATGCTTACACTTGTCTTGATTATCTACTATGGTTTCCTGCCCATGTATTCTGCTCACGTGGGGAAAAGAATTCAGGGAACGTGCCTCTAGCATTTCTTAGATTAACTGCCCAGGTGCCTCCTCTCTTTTCTTTTGGCATCTTCTGGGCAGCTACATCTCAGAGGTCACTGTGGGTACAAAGTACAAGAAAAGAAAGCATATATAATAAAAGGTGTAAATTTTCCTAAAGCTGTATAAAACTGTTCCTCAGTACTCAGCATATATAACTTATATTTACTGTATATGCTTTTTCTCTATTCTATTTACCACCTTTGATTCCTGGGAGATTAAATCTGCACAAGCGTAGATACATACTAATATGATGAACTTTAAAATGTTATTTTCCTTCCTTTATCATCAATGATTATCATTTAAAGTTGTTATGAAGGCTTTGTGACAGAGGTTATACTAAAATTGAAAGTATATGAACTTACTGAAAATCATGTAAAAATTAGCTTATGTTTTTAATGTGGTTTCTCAGATTGATTAATTTATGCAATTGAATTGTTCTACTCTCTTGTAAACATATATTCACACTTTGCAAACTTGCACACCTGCAAAGTGAGGTGGTATGTGTGATGTTATCATTGTTTCATCAAGAATGATAACTCAGTCAGGTTACTTTTAAAATCTCACTTTATAGGCCATTATATATCATCTTCCTGTTTCAATACAGTGGAAATTGATTCCATAAAGGTCTTAAAGGTCAAATGTATCTTAAATTTAATAATAATTTTAAAACACCTTGGCATTTATGAAGTGTTGTTGCATTAATTTAGAAATAGTTTGAAGTTGTTATAAAGTTTAACATTGTATGAAAGCACTTCCTCACAAGATAGATGTATCAGTTTGGCTATGGTAAATTTTTTCTTTAGGGATGTGTATGTCTTTAACAAAATTACTTTTTCAAAAATTGAAACCATGACAAGGACATCCCTTTAGTAACCAGGATTATAGGAATTATGAAATAGTCTGTTTCTCCCTCTTTCTTGCCTCCATCTCCCATTTTTCTGTTGTTCCTTCCTTCTGTCATTTATAAGCACTATCATGTAACTAGAACAATGATAAGTGCTAGGGATCCAGAAATGAAAGGATACAGTCTCTGTTCTCAAGGGACTAAGTCTAGGTGGTGAAAAAGAAGACTAAAAACTAATTATAGTATTGGTTGTAAAGTGGTCTTCCTGGAGGAGATGATAGCTGAGCTGGAAGAATGAGTGAGAGATGATAAGGAGATGAAATTAATCTTACTAGGGGTTATGATAGCTTTCTTTATACCAAAAATGGCAGAGTAGGGAACCCCAGAGCTCTGTCCCTCCCTTAAAGCAACTAATGAGCTGGCAAAAACTTGTACAGAAGCAACTTGTACAGAACTCTGGAATCTAGCTGGAAACTTAACAACAACCAGGGGGACGCTTAATGAAGAAAGAAGCTGCTGCATTACAGAAAGAGAGTTCTCTGGGGTTTTAAATTGTCTACCTACCCTTCCCTACATACCAGATGGGAGACAGCCATGAAGACAGCAACCTGTACTTCTGGTGCAGGTTGCTGAGTAACTGAGGGAGCAATTACAAACCTTAGTCTCAAAGAATGGTGGTTATATATTTCAATCTGTGTAGTGGCTCCCCAAAGGACTGGTACACAAGGGCTTGCCTTTGTTTTGCCCAGTTCAGAGCATTCCCAGGTCTGGGGTGGCTTCCCAGGTGGCATTTGCCAAAAGCACTTAAAGACAAAAGTATTGGCCAAAGCAGCTTGGGGCAAGGGATAATAGGACAAGCAAGATCAAAAAGCCCGGTAAGAAAGAGTTTGGGAAAGGAGATCTATGGGGAAATAAGAGTTTTTAAAATCTTAAAAGGGGTTTGAGAAGGCCATGCATATGACCAAGACTGAATACATGTTCAGAAAAGGCCTAATCTGAGGAGTTCCCGTCGTGGCATAGTGGTTAACGAATCCGACTAGGAACCATGAGGTTGCGGGTTCGATTCCTGGCCTTGCTCAGTGGGTTAAGGATCTGGCATTGCCGTGAGCTGTGGTGTAGGTCGCAGATGTGGCTCGGATCTGGCATTGCTGGGGCTGTGGCGTGGGCTGACGGCTATAGCTCCAATTGGACCCCTAGCCTGAGAACCTCTATATGCCGCAAGTGCAGCACTAAAAAGACAAAAAGACAAAAAAGAAAAGAAGAAAAAGCCTAATCTTCGGAGAAGATCCTAAACTGTCACCGCTAGCTAACCTTCAGGTGTTGCACAAGCAGGGAGTAAAGGCGAGGTCAGTGTTGAAAATGGCCTGGCTAAGCATCAAGGGAGTGTCCCAATTCATAATCTTCAAAGATTGGGGGGAGTTTTTAAATTCTTCTAGGAGTTACCTGGTGGCCTAGCAGTTAAGGATCCAGCATTGTCACTGCTGTGGCTCAGGTTTTATCCCTGGTCCAGGAACTTCTGCATGCTATGGGCATGGCCAAAAAATTTTTTTTCTTCTAAAAAATATTATGGAGCTTTTGGTGTTTATACATACTTGGTCAATACACTAGCTGACCACTAATGGAACAGAGACTTTGGTGGCCACATATAATTAAATAATATAAATTTTACAAAGATAATGTAGAAAAGTAACTAAAATGACAATAACCCAAGACAATAAACAACAACAGATAAAACAAAAAAATTGAGTTGTTTTGTATATGGGCTGAGGGAATAGTCTACTTTCATTCTTTTACATGTGTATATCCAGTTATCTCCAAACTATTTGTTGAAGAGACTATTTATTCTTTTCTCATTGGATGTCCTTGTCAAAAATCAATTGACTATAGATGATGGATTTATTTCTGGACTCTGAATTCTATCCCATTGATCTGCATGTCTATCTTTATGCCAGTATCACTGTTTTAGTACTCTAACCTTGTAAGTTTTGGAATCAGGAAACCTGAGTCCAACAACTTTATTCTTCTTTTTAAAGACTGTTTTGGCTATTAGGGTCCCTTGCCATTCCATGTAATTTTAGGATCAGCTTTTACATTTTTACAAAACAAAAGCTGTTAGGGTTTTAATGGGCATTGCATTCAAGCTGTAGATCATTTTGAGAGAATTTCCATCTTAACGATATGACACCTTCCATTTCAAGAACATGAGATGTCTTTACATTTCTTTAGGTTGTCTTCATGTTTAGCAATATTTTGTCGTTTTCAGTATATGCCTTGCACCTCTTTGGTTAAATTTATTCCTATACATGTTATTCTTTTGATGCTATTGAAAGTGAAATTATTTTCTGGAAGTGGAATTGTTCACTGCTAATGTACAGAAATACAACTGATTTTTGCATGTTGATCCTGTACCCTGCCACTGTGTTGAAATTGTTTATTAGTTTTATTAACTTCCTTGTGGATTCTTTGGGAATTTATATATATAGGATCATGTCTTCTATAAAGAGAAACAGTTTTAACTTATTCCTTTCCAATTTGAATGTTTTCTTTTTCTTGCCAAATTGCTCTGGCTAGAAGTTCCAGAACAAGGTTGAAGAGCAATGGTGTGAGTGGCAGTCTAACCTCTTTCTTTCTTTATTTTTCTTTTCTTTTTTTTTTTTTTTTTTTTTGGCTTTCCCAGGCTAGGGGTCAAATCGGAGCTGCAGCTGCCAGCCTACGCCAGAGCCTCAGCAATGCCAGATCTGAGCCGCATCTGCAACCTACACCACAGCTCATGGCAACACCGGATCCTCAACACTGAGCGAGGCCAGGGATCGAACCCGCAACCTCATGGTTCCTAGTCAGATTCGTTTCCACTGTGCCATGATGGGAACTCCCTAATCTGTTTCTGATATTGGGAGGGAAGCTTTGAGTCTTTCACCACTGAGTACAATGTTAGCTGTGGTTTGTCATAACTACTCTTTATCAGGTTGAGGACATGCCTTTCAATTTAATTTTTTGAATTTTTTTTTTCTCATGGAAGTGTATTGCACTTTTTCAAAAGTTTTTTGGTATCAGATGATTATATGAGTTTTCCCCTTCATTCTAGTAATATAGTATATTACACCAATTGATTTTAATTTATTGAGCCATCCTTGTTTTTCCTGAGATAAATCCCATTTAGTCATGTTTTATAATTCTTTTAATATGCTGCTGGATTCCATTTGCTGATACTTGGTTGAGAAGTTTTTTGGTTTTTGTTTTTGACTTACATTTTTTAAATTATAGTTGATTTACTATGTTGTGCCAATTTCTGCTGTACAGAAAAGTGACCCAGTGAATATATATATATATTCATATATATATATATATTTTTTTCTTTTCCATCATGGTCTACCCCAGGAGATTGGATATAGTTCCCTATGATATACAATAGGACCTTGTTGTTTATCCATTCTAAATAGTTTGCATCTACTAACCCCAAACTCCCAGTCCATCTCCCTCCCTCCCTCTTTCCCCTTAGCAACCACAAGTCTGTTCTCTATGTGAGTCTGTTTCTGTTTTGCACATAGGTTTATTTGTGTCATATTTTAGATCCCATATATGTGATATCACATTGCATTTGTCTTTCTCTCTGACTTACTTCATTTAGTATGACAATCTCTAGTTGCATCTATGTTGCTGTGAATGGCATTGTTTCATTCATTTTTATGGCTAAGCAGTATTCCATTACATGTATATATCACATCTTAATCCATTCATCTGTTGATGGACATTTAGTAGTTTCCATGTCTTGGCTATTGTGAACAATGCTGCTATGAACATAGAGGTGCTTGTATCTCCCCCGCCCCCTTTTCAGCCACACCCGTGGCATATGGAAGTTCCTGGGCCAGGGATTGAATCCGAGCTGAATCCGTGACCTACATCACAGCTGCAGCAACGCCAGATCCTTAACCCACTGTGCCAGGCTAGGGATATAACCTGAAAAGCCACAGAGACAAGTTGAATAATTAACCATTTGCACCACAGAAGGAACTTCTGAATCTTTTTGAATTGTAGTTTTGTCTGGATGTATGCCCAGGAGTGGGATTGCTAGATCATACGGTAATTCTATTTTTAGTTTTCTGAGGAAGCTCCATAATATTTTCCATCATGGTTGTACCAATTTACATTCCCACCAACAGTATAGGAGGGTTACCTTTTCTGGTTGAGAAGTTTTACATCTATATAATTATAAAGGATATTGATATAGTTTTCTATTCTTGTGCTATCTTTGGCTTTGATAACAACATAATACTAGTCTCAGGTAATGAGTTAGAAAGTGTTCCCTCTTCTTATATGTTTAGAAGAGGCTGAGAAAGATTTCTGTTAATCATTAAATATTTGGTAGAATTCACCAGGGACACTGTTTGATTCTGGGCTTTTTTGTGTTGGCAGGTTTTTGATTATTCCATTTCAGTATTTTTATAGGTCTGTTCAGATTTTATATTTCTTCTGTAATATGTTTTGGTAGTTTGTGTGTTTCTAGGAATATGTCCATTTCACCTAGGTATATAATCAGTTGGCATACAATTGTTCACAGTACTCTCTTATAATCCTTTTTACTTCTGTAAGGTTGGTAGTAAAGGTCCCACATTCATTCCAGGTTTTAGTAATTTGAATCTTTTTTTCTTGAACAATCTATTTAAATTTGTAAAATTTGTTTATCTTTTCAAAGAATCGTTTATTGTATCATTTATTTTTTTAATCTTTTTTCTCTTCTCTATTTTGTTTATCTCCATTTTAATTTTTATTTACTTTTTTTCTGTTTGCCTTAATTTTTATTTCCTTTTTTTCTGCTTGCCTTAATTTTCTCTCCTTTTTCTAATTCCTTAAGATGCACTAGTTAGGTTATTAATTTGTTTTGTTTCTTTTTTTAAATGTAGGCATTTTTAACTATAAATTTCCCTGACCACTGTTTTCACTGAATCCTATTAGTTTTGGTAATGTATTTTTGCTCTCATTAATTGCGACATATTTTCTAATTTCCCTTCTGATTTTTTTCTTTGACCCAATGGTTATTTGGTAGTGTTATTTAATTTTCACATATTTGTATATTTTGCAAATTTCCTTCTATTTCTGATTTCCAATTTCATTCCATTGTGGTCAGAGGACATACTTAGTATGATTTCAATCTTTGTAAATTTATTGAGAATTGTTTTCTGGCTGAACAAATAGTTTATCCTGTAAAACTTTTATGTGTATTTGAGAAGAATATGTAGTATGCTATTTTGGAGTTGACTGTTCTAATGATGTTTGTTAGGTCTATTTGGTTTGTAGTGTTGCTCAAGTCTTGTATTTCCTTCTTGATCTTTTATCAAGTCTTTCTATCAATTATTGAAAATGGAGTGTTGACGTCTTCAAATATTACTGTAGGACTATCTCTATATCCACTCAATTCTGTCTACTTTTGGCATGTATTTTGGGTGTCTGTTGTTAGGTGCATATATAAGTTAAACATATTTTTGTAATTGAAATATCTTGATGGATTAATCCTTCAAAAATTTAAACATTTATTGTAGTTGATTTAAACTGTTATATTAATTTCAAGTATACAGCAAAGCGATTCAGTTTTTTTTTTCATATTCTTTTCCATTTTAGGTTATTATAAGATATTGAATATAGTTCCCTGTGTTATACAGTAAATCATTGTTGTTTATTTTATGTATGGTAGTGAGTATCTGTTAATCCCATACTCCTAATTTATCCTTCCTCACCACTGCCTTTCCTCTTTGGTAACCATAAGTTGTTTTCTATGTGGATTGACCCTTTTTTTTTCTTTTTAGGGCCGCACCTGTGGTATATAGAAGTTCCCAGGCTAGGAGTCTAATCGGAGCTGCAGCTGCTGGCCTATACCACAGCCACAGCAATGTGGGATCTGAGCTGCATCTGTGACCTACACCACAGTTCATGGTAACACCAGATCCTTAATCCACTAAGTAAGGCCAGGGATTGAACCCACATCCTCATGGATACTAGTCGGGTTCATTACTGCTGAGCCACAATGGGAACTCCTGGATTGACCCTTTTAAAACATTACATAATATCCTCTTTTTTAATCTTAACAATTTTTGTCTTATTTTTGTCTGATATTTGGAGACCCACTCTAGGTCTCAATTAGCTACTGTTAGCACAGAATAGCCTTTTCTATCTTTTTATTTGCAACTAATTCATGTCTTTGAATCTAAAATGAACTATCTTGTAGACAGCATATATTTGGATCATGTTTTTGAAAAAAGTATCCATTCTGCCAATCTTTGCCTGTTAATTGGAGTTTAATTTATTTGCATTTAATATAATTACTAATAAGGAAGGACTTCTAACATTTTGCTATTTGTTTTCTAATGTCATATCTTTCCCCCACCATTCTTTACTGCCTTTTTCTGTGTTTCGATGATTTTTTTTTTTTTTTGGTAATATACCATTTGGACTTCCTTCTCATTTCCTTTTCTGTATATTTTTTAGTTATTTTCTTAGTGGTTGCTCTGGGGATTACAACTAACATGTTAATTTATAACAGTATATTTTGGATTAATACAATCTCAACAGTATACAAAAATCTTTGCCCCTATATAGCTCCACCTCCCTTATGTCGTTATTGCCACAAATTTGTGTGCCCATGAATACTGACTGGTATTGATTTATGCAGCCATCTTTTAAATCCTATATTAAAAAAAGAGTCACAAAATACAGTGATACTGTCTTTTCTATTTACTTACATGGTTACCTTTAGCATATGCTTTATTTCTTTGTGTAGATTCCAGTTACCATTTAGGGCAGCCTGAAGAACGCCTTTAGCATTTCTCTTAGGGAAAACCCAGATCACGAGAGAAGCATTTCATCTAAAAGAGGAAGACAGACACCCTCTGAGAACACAATTGATTGGGTAAACATGAGAGTGAATTTATAGGGAGAGTTCAGGGAATTTCGCTCAGTCTCTGGATTTTCTTGATGACAAGGATTCTAAGTTCACCTGTATAGCATGCTGACAAGTTTGCAGATAGTGGAACTGAATGTATTAAAGGCATCTAAGAACTATGGGAGGGGGGAGCTGAGCCAAGAGTAGAACTGCACCCACCTATGCAGCTCCACTCAGTTGCCATGTTATGGATTATTTCTCAAGTTCTTGGAAACAGTAAAGCCTTCTGGAGGCTCACTGCGGTGCTGGTGCAGCTTCTGCCAGTTCGTCCGGTAGATGGGGCTCTGGCAGGGAGGCTGGTCCCAGCAGGCTTTGCGGGGTTACTCAGAACTTGCCTGTGACGTGTCACGCTGTCGTCCTCGACGTCGTCGTCAGCGGCGGCGGCCCAGTTGAGGTTGGCGTGGCGAGGGGAGACTTGCTTTACACTCTGTAGTGGAAGTGGGGTTGTGAGGAACGAGAAAGACCGAGGAGAAGGCTGGGACTGGGCTGGGACTGAAGCAGGACTGAGCCGGGAGGTGAAGAGCGGCCGGTGGCGGCCGCCGCCTTTAGCAGCTGCAGCGGCAGGGTTGGCGTCTCCTCTGAGGAGATCGGTTGTCTAGGCCGCGCCATGGCCGTGGACTTTGGGGACCAAGCCAGCGGGTTCCGCCACAACGAGGTGATCAGGTTCATCAACAATGAGGTCCTTATGAATGGGGGCGGCCCCGATTTCTATGTGGCCTTCCGCTCAAAGCCCTGGAGTGAGGTAGAGGATCGGCTTCGGGTCATCGTGGCTGACCCGCAGGTGCCGCACTCCATCAAGAGGGCCTGTGCCTGGAGTGCGCTGGCCTTGAGCGTGCGTTTGGGCGCGAGGCAGCGGGAGCAGCAGGTGAGCCAGATCCGGCGGCTTCAAGAGCAGTTAGAGGAGCGCGAGATGGCTTCCTGGGCTCTGGCCTCCGAGCTACAGCGCCTGCGTGACGAGCGGGAGGAGGTAGTCACGCAGCTGCGATTCACACAGGCCGCCCTGCAGCAGGCGCTGAATGAGTATGACGTGCTTCGTGGGCAACTGCTCCAGGTGGAGAGATTGGCCCAGGTCGCCCCACAAGCCCAAGATATGGTGCCTTGTCCTCGAGCCGAGCAGCTTGGGGCTGCAGCGTGGCCCCTGAACGCAGAGCAGCAGAGAGATGAGGTGGCCATGGGGGTGCATGGCAGGCTATATTTTGAGGCCCAGATGCCAGCCCCGGCAGCTGTGTTTTATGGGCCAGGACCCCTGAGTCCCTGGGCCCAGGCCATGCAACCCCCCCTGCTGATGCCGATGCCATACCCATTTCCATTCCACGCACCATTCCCAATGGGATTCCCATTCTTGGCACCTATGCCACCACCAGCAGTCATGGAAGCAGAAGCTGCAGATGTCCCACCTCAGATGCCTCCTCTAGCGATTTACCCACCTGGCCCGGGGGCTGCTGTGAGCTTCCAGGAGGAGACAGCCACACTGGGAAACCAGCAGAGCTGCAGCCAGGGGGAAGATTCTGCGACCCTCCAGGGTACAGTCCCCTTAGGGGATATCAGCGGCCTTAGCCAGAAAGAATGTCTAGCGAGGCCCCAGGGCATGGTCCCCCTTGGGGGTAGTTGGAACCACAGCCGGGATGGAGGTCTAGATGGGTCACAGGGGATGGTCCCTCTTGGGGGCAGTTGGAACCACAGCCAGGATGGAGGTCCAGAGAGGCCCCAGGGGATGGTCCTTTTGGGGGCCAGTGGGAGCTCCGGCCAGGAAGAAGTTCCCCAAAGACCCCAGGGGACTGTTCCCCTGGGGGGCAGCAGAAGCCAGAGCCAGGAGGGAGATCTAGGGAGGCCCCAGGGGACTGTCCCCCTAGGGGACAGTAGAAGTCACAAGCAGGAAGATCCAGAGAGGTCTCAGAGGACTGTCCCCCTGGAGGTCAGCAGAAGCCAGAGCCAGGAAGAAAGTCCACACAGGCTCCAGGGGATGGAGGGCAGCAGAGGCCAGAGCCAGGAAGGAAGTCCACAGAGGCCCCAGGGGATGGAGGGCAGCAGAGGCCAGAGCCAGGAAGGAAGTCCACAGAGGCCCCAGGGGATGGAGGGCAGCAGAGGCCAGAGCCAGGAAGGAGGTCCACAGAGGCCCCAGGGGATGGAGGGCAGCAGAGGCCAGAGCCAGGAAGGAGGTCCGCAGAGACCCCAGGGGATGGAGGGCAGCAGAGGCCAGAGCCAGGAAGGAGGTCCATGGAGACCCCAGGGGATGCCTCCCATGGGGTCCAACAGGAGACAGGGCCACGAAGGAGGTCCAGAGAGGCCCCAGGCAACCGCCCAGGTGGATAGCTGGAGCCATGTTGGAAGAGAGAACCCAAAGAAACAACAGCCTCAGGGGCAGAAGACCAAGCAGCTAAAAGGGAAAAGGGCCTCAGAATCATACCACCAGGAGCAATCTGCTTCAGGCTGCAGTTCAGTGCATTGGGACTGCCCATGGTGTAAAGCAATGAATTTTCCCTGGCGCAAGGCCTGCTATAAATGCAAGAGAGTCTGCATGGCCATTGAGAGTGGAGGCCCTGACCCAGGACAAAGTGACTAATTTCAGGAAGGTAAGTAAGAATTGGAAATACTCCGAAGAAAAACCGATGTCCTCATACCCCTCTTTGGATCAAAAAGTAACTTACTCATTTCACAGAAAATTTGAAACCAAAATTATATAGAAAATTAAATAATCCATTATCCCATTACCCAAATAATAGCTATTTATCATTGTGGATACACATACACATACAAACACATATGTATTTATTTTTTTATTTACTTGAATAAAGAGGGACTGCTTTGAGTATCACACTTACTCTTTAAGGAATTTCTCATAATTGCATTTATGTTCACAGGTGCTGGATTCTGGATGGCCAATACTCATTGGCTGACTCCCTGGAGAAGCTGAAGTCAAGACTTTTTTTCTTCTTTTCACTCCTTTCTGTTTTCTTATTCCTTTGTTTTCCTGAAAAAGCCATATCTTTGGCTGGGAGCAGCCATGTGTTTTTAGTTATAAGCTATACTGAATTTTAGGAGTACTGTTTTCCTTGAAAATGCTATTGTTCCTTTGTATACTACTGCAGTGTTCATGTTTGCTTCTTGTTTTTAAGTTTCGTAGGTGAGCATAGTCTTTATTTTTTTTTTTCTCTGAGCCCCATGGAATTTGCTTGTTGCTGAAGAATCTGAATCTATCCCATTAGAGGATCTCCCAAGAGCCTAAAGAAACCACACCTTGTTTCTGACTGACTTGCACCACAGGGAGACTCCACCGCCCCCCCCCCACTCCCCACCCCCACTCCCCACCCCCTGCCACTGGCTGGAGCCAAGAAGAGGGACATCAGGGAAGAAGAGATGCCTTGGCACTTGGGGGGGAAGGAGGGCAAAATAAATTTGTTAAGATTTAATTTCTCCATTGGGACAAGGAATTAATTCATGAGAGTTGGGGTTGCAGCGTTAAATTGTATAGATGATAGCAAATTTGACAAATTTCATCTTATTCATTAGTATATGTTAGGAGCTCGACTTACACATTAATATCTGGTGCACACATTATAATCTGATTTGGCGAGTTTGGTTAGATAACAGGACAGCCTAGTTTGGGATACACATTATATCAGGAGTAACTTATTTGCCTTGCATGTACTGTGGCGTTTGGGTATACCCAATTAAAATAACATCCAGATGTTTCTGCAGTTCCGGGGACAGTTTCAAAGAGACTTCCGTGAAGGGACTTTATTGCCCAACTGCTCATCTCATTGGTCCCAGGTGAGACAAATGAGCAGTGGCAAAGATCGGGAAAGCGGCCTCTCAAAATTGTAGGCAGCACTTTTCTTTCTTTTTTTTTTTTTTTTTTTTTGTCTTTTTGCCTTTCCTAGGGCCACTCCCGCGGCAAATAGAGGTTCCCAGGCTAGGGGTTGAATTGGAGCTGTAGCCACCGGCCTATGCCAGAGCCACAGCCACACCAGATCTGAGCCTCGTCTGCGACCTACACCACAGCTCACGGCAATGCTGAATCATTAACCCACTGAGCAAGGCCAGGAGTCGAACCCGAAACCTCATGGTTCCTAGTTGGATTCGTTAACCACTGCGCCACGACGGGAACTCTGGCAGCACTTTTCTGATATGCTCCTGATTTCCTCCCTTGAGAGGGACAGCTAGTTTCCTGGTTTCCTGAAAGACCACCAGGCGGCTGTCTTAAAGAAGGACCATGCTTGCCGGAGTGTTGGCTACACACTCGAGCCCTCAGCCTCAGGCCGCCCCCTTCCCAAATCCCTTTCTAGTCAGTGGATGAAGAACAAAATGGATTCCAAGGACAGACATCGTGCTATGGATGGCGATTCTCTTGGGAGGACTGATTGGATTAAAAATAGAACTAGACCAGGACAACCACTACTGACAATGCCCCTGGGCCATCTCTTCCACTTGGTGTGTTGTCTGCCAGCTTCTCAGAGGCAAGTGGAACCCAGGGGGTGGGAAGTCAGATCAGCCTCCAGTCTGAATAAAAGGTGTTTTTGCATTCCCCCAGGAGATCCCAACTCACCAAGCTCAACCTTTGTCAGAGGTTTTTTTTTTTTTTTTTGTCTTTTTGTCTTTGTTGTTGTTGTTGTTGTTGCTATTTCTTGGGCCGCTCCCGCGGCATATGGAGGTTCCCAGGCTAGGGGTTGAATCGGAGCTGTAGCCACCGGCCTACGCCAGAGCACAGCAACGCGGGATCCGAGCCGCATCTGCAACCTACACCACAGCTCGCGGCAACGCCGGATCGTTAACCCACTGAGCAAGGGCAGGGACCGAACCTGCAACCTCATGGTTCCTAGTCGGATTCCTTAACCACTGCGCCACGACGGGAACTCCAGAATTGATGTTTTTAAAATCATGGTACTAAATTTATGACAGAGTGGCAATGAAATACATAATTTCTTTATTTCGGGCTTTGTAAAACCTTAACATCGAATAGTAGCAGGTTCTTACTATGTGGTGCAGGCATTGTCTGCAGTGCTTTTGAGTGGTTACTTCAGTTCTAGTGTGTGACAGAGTGATTGCATCCATTGGCACTAAGCCATACAGAAACCTGAAGATACTGAACAGCCGTGTGACTTTAGGAGGTTGCTGTTGAACAGATTTTTTTCATTCGGTACTTAAGACAAATGTTCAGGACCATGATGAAATAGTGCAGGAAGTACTGCTGCACTGGGTATCAATACCTGTAGGGGATCTAGGACAATTCCTTGGATACAACTCCCTATTTGGTTTACTGCTGGAAGCATTCTATTGAATGGACCTCAGAATCCTCCAGAATCCTCCAGTAGGTCAGATCCTGGCCCATCTAGCCCAACTTCTCCAGGGCTTAAAACAATTGTAGAGAAGCATATAAGTTTAGAGGTAAGAACTGCGAAAAGGAATCTCTAGCTTTTTATTACTTTACAGATCAAGCAAACAGCACGCGTAGAAAGAAGGCTTCCTACATGGTGGGCACAGTGTTAGACTCTGGAAGTGATCATTATTGCCTTCAGTGATCCCCTGTTCTGTTAGAATAAATAAGACAAATATACACCAAACATCAGTTATTAACCTTTTCTTCAATTGTTCCAACATATTTTCTGGCCTGTGGATGTCGGTTTTCAAAGGATTCTGGGTCTCATATGGCATTATTTCATAAATGATTATTTTTTCAGTTGAAATTAAAGATGCCTGTATATCTATAAAGTTTCCTCACACATGTTGATATAATTCCAACTCAGAGCAATCACTTGCCCTTGAAGTTTAGAATTTTTGTGAGGATTCAATGAATGTTATTATTACTATTATTATTATATGTAGCCTAATCATAGGCAAATGGACCACTTTACTAGGCTCTTTGTAATACTGACAGTACCTCAGAATCCTCCTTACTGCCTTCGTAAACTTCTATGAACTTTTGGAACACAAGTCAGGAACAAGTTGTATAGAAAGCTGGTGGTTTTACTGCATATTAAATACCAGTAAGTGCTAAAGGAGTTTAGAGCTATCCAAGTTCAGTGTGGACCATTTTGGTTTGCAAAGCTCCTGTGATAGCCAGATGGTTGCACATGGTGCCACCACTTGATGAAAAAGTTACTAGAAAAGTTGACTTCATTTTACTTCAAAATAACATGCTGTATTACAGTTTCAGTTGTGACATTCTACAGCTTTTTGTTTTTATGTTTATATCTACTATTTTAGGTTTTATTCTTCATTCTGCACTACATTACAAAAATAATTGCACACAAGGCAGAAACTTGTGATTGCTTTTCTGGTAGGCAGCATTAAACCATACTCCAGTGTTTATAAAATGATGACAAAGAGCTCTCTGAGGGTTTTGTCTGTAAGTAAAAGTTTTAAGATATTTAATCTCATCTGTTTTTTTGTTTGATATATATTTACTTTGATCATTTCAGTGAGCCATATTGGTTCCAGGAAAGAAAAGGACTGAGCAAGTACTGAAAATTTCATGCCTTTACCACTACGATTCCTGATATTGTCTAGACAGTTCTGAAATTCCGAACATATATGACCTGCTTTGTAAAAGACTCTTACTATTGAACTCCCAGCTGATCGATGTTTCTAACATTTTTTCATGAAATATTTATTTCTGAGAAGGAAAAGAAAAATGATGCCAGTGTTGCATCTGTAACTACAAAATGCATTTAGAAATCCACCATTAGCTATTTTGCTTGCTGGGTTATAATATTTCATTTGTATTTACAAAGCTGCCTAGGGAAACATTTATATAGTCCATTTCATTCTATTCCTTTGCCAAATTTTGGTGTTCGTGGTGTATAGATCAAAGCGGTCATCCGTGTTTCAAAACATTAGAGATTTCCTAAAAAATGTTCAGGCAAAAAAAATGTGTGGACAAAACAGTCTCTTGGACTTTAATCTTTTAGTTTAAGCATTAGCGGTAGAACTTTGTTTTTGCGCTTCCAAGAAAGAGAACAGATTTTTAGGAGGAAAGCTGGAGACTTCCTTACAGAGAAATGATATTTTCTTGTACTGATATCATACCCAGAGTGCCCCCACCCAGGATTGAGGGAGGTAGAAAGAAAATTCAGTCATGATCCAAAGGCAATGGGGTCGATGAGACCAAAAGGTCTACATGATGATTTATTTGTCTGTCAGGTGCTGAGGTGTGGGATGTGAAGAGTTGTTTCTATAAACCAAAATGAGGCAGACCACAGGATAGACGTTGGCAAACAATGAGTGTGAAAGAAGTCAATGTCAGAAAGGATATACTCTTTGAGGCAAATAAGAAGCTATACCCTGCAGAGGGTTCTCTCTACCAAAGGAAAGAGGAAGGGGAAAGCAAGAGAGCTGTAATTAGGTGCAGATGCTGTGTTAGGATTTGGGTGTGTAAAGAGGAATGCGACAGCATCCCTGTCTTCCAGGAGTTCACAGACTAGTAGGAAAAAGAAACTTTGAGTGTCTTTTAATTTCCAGGCACATCACACATGTCATTTCATTTTATCTTCTCGGGGGAAGATAAGTAAAAAGTGGTTAGGAGTGGCCTTCATTTGGTCTAGAAAAAGAATTTGGTGATAAGACTTTAACTGTGTATCCAGGTCCACCCAGTATAGAAGATGCCCAGAATACTTAAGAGAACAAACTACTCAATGTTCTATAACTTTGCACGGATAAGCTGATGATGCAGATTATAGACCTTAAAGCCCCGGGCGAATAGACCGTGACTCTGTAAGAGCCTTCTAAGGCTTTACTAACCAAAGAAGCCCGGGATAAAACAGTTTGTCTGATCTCATAAGACACATATAGAGACACAAATATACTACAAGTCTGGGCATGGGAACATTTGACACCTGAGAAGTGTGAGAAGAATATTCTAGAAGTCAAAATTACAGTTGCTAGATAGGAAACTGAAGCCCGACCAATCTGACACAATGTTGGGAGGCAGAAGAGGATATGATGAAATGCACAGGCTCTGAAGTCAGCAGCTGGTGTTCAAATATGGGGCCTGACACCAACCAAGGTTGTGAAACCTTGAGTGGGCTGCCTAGGTTCTCTGAGTTTTGGCTTCCTTGTTGGTAATGGGGATAATAATAGTATTTGCTTCATAAGGTTATTGATATAAATAAATGAGATAATGTATGCAAAGTGCTTAGCAGGTATGCCTGGAGTGTAGTAGTCAGTTAACAAATAGTAGCTATTATTCCAAGAATAAAACCTTGGAAGCAGGCAGAGTTTCAGCTAGAATTAGGTAGCAACCAGCCATGAAAGAGGTGAAATTAGGACAAGTAAAAGGAAGTGTACATAGCAGACAGAAAGATAAAGACTTGCTGTCAAGGGCAGATTGTGCAGGTTTAGAATATAAGTTGAGTTGGATGTCCCACTACTTGCCCCTAGAGCCCCATCCTTCCCTCTACCACAGATTTTACTGAGCGAATTGTAATTGTCTGTTTGCTTATCTGTCTTCTTCACTAGACTATGAGCTACTGGAGGGCAGGTTTATGCTTCTCTTCTCTCTAACCTAAGTACCTACCACAGTGTCCGTCATACAGTAGGTAGGTGCTCAAAAATGTTGGTTAAAAGAATAAACGTATTTTTAAAAGGCTTAAATAAACACATACAGTGCTATTTCTGAATCCTCACTTACACAAGGGCATTAGGAAAATTAGCCTCATAGATAAGCCCACATATTGTCAAAAGGAGGTGCTATTTTTTCTTTCAAAGACACAAATTTTTTCTTTTCTCATTTTTGTAAAGGAAGTGAATCTTAGTAAGAGAGAAGGTGTAAACTCACCACAGGTGACAGTATCATAACACTGTCACAGGAGAATTCACACTTATAGATGAGCTAGTTGAAGAACAAAGTTAGTTTTGAAAGGTTAGAGAAAAAGACTTCGAAATGTCAGATTCACTCTATAAAACTGACCACCCTTGCCATCATCCTTTTAATCTACCTGGGTTTGAGAATAGCCTAGGGCATTTGAAATGAAGACAATTAGCACCTCAGACAGGGCATCCACAGGCAAAATGCTGTCACCTCTCAGAGACCTCAGGAGGTGACAAGTTTTGATAAGAAGATACTTTTGACCTTGGCTGACAGTTTGTCAATGTTTCCATATTTGATTTAAATAGCATTTATATTCTAAAAGGTTGTAGTTTGCTTTCAGCTGTGAAACTCTCTTCCTCCACCTCATGATTTTTATTTCTTAGGTCACTTAAAAACAAGAACAAAAATCTTTCCTCTATTGCACGCGACCTGAGGAAAGAGCTCTTGATTCTTGCATACAAAGGAGTTCAGTCCATTATCCCTCTTGGTGCTCTCTAAAGTATGCTTGGCTTTCATTTAAAGCACAGAATGTTAAAGTTGGAAGTAGCCTTAGGGGTCATCTGGTTCAACTCCATTTGACAGATGGAGAAAATGAGCCTCAGAGAGAGGAAGGGACTTGGTGGCAAACTATGGAGTATAATTAGACTCTCATAATTGCTAGACTAATCTTCCTTCCAATTCATCTTGCCATTTCAAAAGTGGGCCAGAGGCATGTAGAACCAAATGTGTGTGTGTGTTTTTCTCTTATTTTCTTGAGAGCACTAATTTCATTCATTCATTCACTCCCTCAACAAATATATTAATATGTCCGAGACACTGAGGATACAGGGATGACCAAGGCACACAAAATCTTGCCATCATGTACCGTATGTTCTAGTGGGGGAGACAGACAATAAACAGACAATTCTGCTTCTAAGGAGATATATATGTGCATCAGGGACCTTTCTTTCTAAGTCTCTCTGCTGGTGCCTTGCTATCTCTATTCCCATATCTTGCATTATTATTATTATTATTATTATTATTATTATTTTTGGCCCTTCCCTCTCTTGTGGTCTGGGGAAAGAGAAGAGAGAGCCATTACAATCCCTTTTTCTCTACCCTTCAAGCTCAATGTGAAGTTCTGAATTTGCTGAAGTCAGGTTTAGTAACGGTGTAGCACTAGAGTGAAGATGTCAGTATTTTTCATCAACACTGCAGTAGTGGGCTGGCTCAGCTGTCAGCTTGCCGGTGAGATGACAAGGAGGGACTGGATGTGAAAGTTGTACTATTACCTTATAATTTATCTGTTCCTTTATAATACAATTTTAGCTGTGCTGAACCCCACTGTACCTGGCTGCTTTGACAGGTGTGCTATTTTAGCAACACAGAACAAAACACAGAACAAAAAGAAGAATGCATGGTACACTTTTGCTGTCAGCTCCAGGTTACTCTGCTCCTAAATTTGTGGATGATTTGTTCAGGGTTGTGAAGAGACAAATACAAACAAACAAAAAACACCAAAAAACCTTGGGTTTTGTTTTTAACTATGTGACATTGAATGTTCTTGCAGTTCACCTCACAGGTGGGCTGTTGTCCATAAGGATTGAATGAGGGGATCCCCATCCCTATCTTCTCTTTTCATGTTTGAAATTCCACCATTGTGATAAATTTCTCTGGGCTAATCATTGGCCTGCTCCAAATATAAAGAGTTAGGGCAGACTAACTTCTCAAGTCCCTAACATTGATGTATGCATTCACTTATCAGATCAATTTCTTCCTTGACCCAAAGTATGAAAAAGGGCACGAGGTAGAGTTGGCCATAAGCAAGTGAGGTAGGAAGATAATGAGACAATCTTGGCTCAGTTCCCCAGAGCCATCCTCCAGTGTCATCTTGAATGCTGTTTCATTTTATTTTTTTTATCCCTGGTGTTGTAAATGAATGTAGGAGGCTTGTGTTTAGTTTGTCTACCAAGGCTGATAGATTCTAAGGCTAAGCATGCATCAGTCAAGAAGGAGAGTTACTACTAGCTGCCACTGAAATCGTGGAGGACTGTTTTCTTTCCTTCTTCTTCTTCTTTTTTTTTTTTTTTTTTTTTTTGCTGCACCCACAGCATCTGGAATTTCCAGGCCCAGGGATTAAACCCATGCCACAATAGTGATAACACTGGATCCTTAACCCACTGAGCCACCAGAGAACTCCAGTGAAGAATTATTTTCAGCCCTAGCCAATGGAGAGAAAATATCTGGCTTTTGGTGTAAGGCACCTCTATAATCTGATCCATTGGTAGGACTAAAAATTGTTCTCCCTACAGAGCTCCCAGCTGTGCAAGGTCCTCAAGGAACTAGGTGCTGATGTTATGAAAGAGATACAACACACAACAAAAGTTTAGCTACTTAAATTCCAATTTTAAAATGTATTTTATCCCTGAGATAAATCCTACTTGATCATGGTGTATGATTTTTTTAATGTATATTTGTATGCTGTTTGCTAATACTACGAAGCTACAGTCACCAAAACAGCACAGTACTGGCACAGTAACAGAAATATAGATCAATGGAACAGGATAGAAAGCCCAGAAATAAACCCAAACACCTATGATCAATTAATCTACGACAAAGAAGGCAAGAACATACAGTGGAGGAAAGATAGTCTCTTCAATAAATGGTGCTGGGAAAACTAGACAACCGCATGTAAGAAAATGAAATTAGAACATTTTCTAACACCATACACAAAAATAAACTCAAAATGGATTAAAGACCTAAAGGTAAGGGCAGATATTATAAAACTCCTAGAGGATAACATAGGCAGAAAGGTCTTTGACATAAGTCACAGCAACATCTTGTTTGACCCACCTCCTAGAATAAAGACAATAAAGACACAAATAAACCAATGGGAACTAATTAAACTCAAAAGCTTCTGCATAGCATAGGAAACCATTTGAAAAAACAAAAAGACAACACAAGGAATGGGAGAAAATTTTTGCAAATGACTCAACTGACAAAGGTTTAATCTCCAAAATATACAAACAACTTGGAGTTCCTGTTGTGGCTCAGTGGTTAATGAATCCGACTAGGAACCATGAGGTTACGGGTTCAATCCCTGGCCTCGCTCAGTGGGTTAAGGATCTGGTGTTGCCATGAGCTGTGGTGTAGGTCGCAGATGTGGCTTGGATCCCATGTTGCTGTAGCTCTGGCGTAGGCTGGCGGCAACAGTTCTGATTAGACCCCCAGCCTGGGAACCTCCATATGCCAAGGGTACAGCCCTAGAAAAGACAAAAAAAAAAAAAAAAAGACAAAATATACAAACAACTCATACAACTCAAAAAAACAAACAGCCCAAATGAAAAATGGGTAGAGAACCTAAATAGACATTTCTCCAAAGAATACATACAGATGGCCAGCTGGCACATGAAAAAATGCTTAACATCACTAACTAATTATTAGAGAAAGGAAAATCAAAATAACAATGAGGTACCACCTCACACCAGTTAGAGTGGCCATCATTAACAAGTCAACAAACAACAAATGCTAGAGAGGGTGTGGAGAAAAGGGAACCCTCCTTCGCAGTTGGTGGGAATGTAAATTGATACAACCACTATAGAAAACAGTATGGAGGTACCTCAGAAAACTAAATATAGAACTACCATATGATACAGCAATCCCACTCCTGGGCATATATCCAGACAAAACTTTCATTGAAGAAAATACATGCACCCATATGTTTATTGCAGCATTATTCACAATAGCCAAGACATGGAAACAACCTAAATGCCCATTGACGGATGAATGGATTAGGAAGATGTAGTACATATATACACAATAGAATACTACTCAGCTATAAAAAAGGACAAAATAATGCCATTTGCAGCAACATGGATAGTACTAGAGACTCTAATACTGAGTGAATTAAGTCAGAAAGAGAAAGACACACCATATGATATCACTTATATATGGAATCTAAAAAAAGGTACAGATGATCTGTCTACAAAACAGAAAAGATCATGGACATGTAGGACAGACTAGTATTTGTCAGGAGAGAGGGGAAGGGAGTAAGATGGATTGGGAGTCTGGGGTCAGTAGATGAAAACCATTGCATTTGGAGTGGATTGGGCAATGGGATCCTGCTGTATAGCACAGGAAATTATATATCTAACCACTTGTGATGGAACATGATGGAGGATAATGTAAGAAAAAGAATGTATGTATATGTATACCTGGGTCACTTTGCTGTACAGCAGAAAATGACAGAACACTATAAATCAACTATAATTTTAAAAAATTTAAAAAACGCATTTTACATACTCAAAAGGAAAATGTAGAAGGCCGTTCAGCTTCAAACATTAAACAAAGGCTTATTCTGGTGAAAAAGGAGGAAGTTTGAGCAAAATATTGCTTAACACCACATCTTGAACCAGAAGAGAGAAGAAAATAAAAGTTGAAAGGTTCTAAAATGTTTATGATAGTTCAGCATCAACTGAACTATTCTCTATTGTCATATTCTCTATTAACAACAGAGGATAAAAGTTACAACTGTCAACACTTGGGATGTGATTTAAAACAAGTTTTATGCCCCCAATGCTAAAAGGTGGGCCCTTTACACGAAAGGACACATGCAAGTACACATAAAGACAAAGCACCAATTAAAGGATCTATTTTCTCATCTAAGGCCCATCAAATAGATAAATCTGGAACATCTTTGGACACAGACTGATTTTTGTCCCTTTGGGATTCTGGACAAGAAGGTTGGGGAAAGTTGAGCTGTTCAGGATCAAGCTGGCTGAAGATGGCTAGGAGGAGTAGAAGAGGAGGGAGAGGGTACACGGAAAGGGAGGCACTTGCCCCAAGCCCAGGGTTCACTTACTACTTCTGATTCTGTAGAAGCCTCCTGGCTGTACTATAGTGATTACTCACTGACAGTACTGATACCTTCTCTGCTATGGTCTCAGAGCTTTGGGGCCTCTCATTCTCTGTCAATATATATTTCTGCCCCACATGAAGGCCATGCACAGCTTGCCTCCCTCTACCATCAACCCCTTTGGGGACTAGTTAAGCTAAATCATGGTGGCTCCGGGGAAAACTGCAAGAACAGAAGCATTACCAAATATTCCTGTCTGTGTGCCCGGGTCTGCGTTGGGGGTAGAGGCCAAATCTTGCAAAGACCTTCTTCCAATGGTCCTCCCCTCTCTGTGCGCCTGAACCCTGTGTCGCGGGGGCGGATCCCGGAGGGGGCTCGAACCCTATGGCAGTAACCAAGCTGCTAAACTGCTGAGCTGGTTTTAATTGAAGTGTGAGAAGGAGGTTTTAAGGCAGGTAGACAACATCCTGTTGTTGGGGCGCTCCTCTCTCTTTTTTGCACATCTGGCTGAACTGGGAGTCAGGGTGGCTGACTGAGCCTGGGTGCAGCAGCAGCAGCAGCAGCAGCAGCGGCGGCGGCCGCAGAGGCATCTCCCTTCTACCATCCCACGCCTCGGCCCGCCCAAGAATTCCTCAAGGCCATGGACGCGGTGACTGTGTACCACGGCAAAATCAGCCGGGAGACGGGGGAGAAACTCCTGCTCGCCACCGGGCTGGATGGCAGCTATTTGCTGAGGGACAGCGAGAGCGTCCCGGGCGTGTACTGTCTGTGTGTGCTGTGAGTACTGGTGGGGACGCGGGCCCACCGACCGCCCAAGGCCTCCCTGGGGGCCCCTCACTGGGGACTCCACGAGGGCCTCCAGCTCTTCAAAAAGGGGCCTCCCCAGGGCCTTTGGGGTCGGCTGCAGAGAATGCTTCTTAGGGTGGGGAAACGCAGCTTAGAATTTAGTCACCTTGGCGACCAAGAGGACTCAGGCTCCCGACTTGTGTTTTGACCTCTAGCAGAGGTCGGGAGGGTGAAGGCCTGTGATGGTGGAGCGGCCAGATGTGGGGCCACCAGCTCCTCAGAGAAGGAGCGGCCTCTCTCTCCCACTCTCTTTAAATGGCTATGGATGTGGAAGACAGTTGAATTTAAGGAGAGGAAGAAGACTAAGACAGCGAATCCATCACTTTAAGATGGCAATACCAGACAGGTCTGGCTGCCAGGAGGAGGATGTTTGTGAATAAAACTGCCTCTCTGCATCTGCCTATTTAGCTTTCTTTAGGGGAGTGTGTGTGTGTGTGTGTGTGTGTGTGTGTGTGTGTGTGTGTGTGTGTTGGGGAGGGGGCCCTCAGAAATAGGGCCCTTCTTGATAAAAGCTAGGACTGACAATAGTCCGCAAGGGCATGAAGGGAAAACACCTTTCTATGATTCAGCTTTGCCCTTTACCTAGGCAGGTCTTTGCCTAACGCCCCATTTTGAATCCTATACACCTTCCTCTTTCCTTCAGGGCTCCAGAGTCAGGCAGATCTGAGACCCAATCTCATGCTAGTCTGATGCTGACTTTGGCAAGTGAACCTCTCAGTCCCTCAGTTTTCTTGTCCATAAAATGTGTATCATATTACCACCTATCTCATGGGAGTGTGAGGATTAAATGCCATAATGCAGGTAGAAAATTTAGTACTGGACCTGATGCATACTAAATGTTCAGTAAAAGTAAGCTATTGCTGTTATTATATTATTTTTTCAGTCTATTTTTTCAGTAGTTATTATATTCTTTTTTTTTAAGTCATTGTCTTTAAGTACTCATAGGACATTTCTAAGGAAGTACTTAGTTCAGTCGCTTTTTATCAGTAGGACAAAAACATCCATGAAAACACCAGCCCTACACAGTAGGTTCTAGACAGAAACAAAATGAGGGAAAATGCTTAGTAGTGATTTTGTTGTCTGAAGATACACTGCAAGAGTTTGAAGTTCCTTCTGGGTCAATGAAGAAAGATGATATTGAGCCTGGTGTTAAAAGATTTTCATGTTTATGGTGTTTTTTTTTTTTTTTAAATGGTCAAGACATGTTTGTGGCAAGTCTCGAACCATGCTAAATACATTTATTATAAAAGCTTCAAGGGAAATATGTGCAAGTTTGTGAATCTCTTGGGCTCATATCTTATGTTTTCCTTATATTATTGTTTTTCCCAAGTGGAAATTGGGGGAGGTCAATGAAAGTTAACTAGTATTCCTAGGCCCCTGCCTTCCCTTCCCTTCTCTTCCCTTCCCTTCCCTTTCCCTTTTCCTTTTTATGGCCACACCTGCCATGTGGAAGTTCACAGGACAGGGATCAAATCTGATCTGCAGCTGGAACCTACACCACAGCTGTGACATCACCGGATCCTTAACCCTCTGTGCCACAGTGAGAACTCCCCGTAGGCTCTTTTCTTTTTTTTTTTCTTTTTCTGTATTTTTCTAGGGCCACACCTGCAGCATATGGAGGTTCCCAGGCTAGGGGCCCAATTAGGGCTGTAGCCCCTAGCCTACACCACAGCTCATAGCAACGCCAGATCCTTAACCCACTGAGCAAGGCCAGGGATAGAACCCACAACCTCATGGTTCCTGGTCAGACTTGTTAACCACTGCCTAGACTCTTTCCTTATCAAAAGAAGGTTGTTCCCATTGTGGCTCATAGGGTTAAGAACCTGACATTGTCTTTGTAAGGATGCAATTCATTTTGATCGCTGGCCTCACTCACTGGGTTAAAGATCTGGCATTGCCACAAGCTGTGGCATAGGTCACAGATGCACCTTAGATCCTGTAGATTGCTGTGGCTGTGCTGTAGGCCCCAGCTGCAGCTCTGATTCGACCCCTAGCCCGAGAACTTCCAGGTGCCACAATTGCAGCCATAAAAAGAAGGGGAAGAAAAAGGTGGAGGAATGAGTAGACAGGTGAGAGGCACTTCTTTAGGGAAGCTGACAAAATGAGTCTTGCATAAATGTAGTTTTTAATGACTCTTAGCTGGCCCATTAATGGGCCCCTGAACCTAGAGGTAAAAAATAAAGTACAAAAGAAGCCTGGGAAGGGTAGGAAGAGCAGGGGACAGGGTGTAGCAGGATGCACCTAAAACTTCAGACATACTGGCCTCTTTGATGTTTTTCAAGCTTGCTAAGATATTCTCCCCGCTTAGGGTCTTCGCACTTACTGTTCCTCTGCTTCTTCCCTCAGAGAGGACTTCTTTGACCAGCCTATCTAAAATTAGTGCCTTCTCCCTGTCCCTTTTACACTCTGTCACTTTATTTTTCTTCAAGGAGCTTTCAACTATCTGATGTTTGCTTGTTTACATATGTCTGGCTGGGCACTCCTGCTAAAATCTAATCTCCGTCGGGGCAGGGACATGGTCTCTGGCATGAAGAACACAGCCTGGCACATAATACACATTATGAGCTACATAATAGGTGCTCAATAAGTGTTTTTGAATTAATAAAGGAACTGTCAAGGCAAATACTGTTCTTTACTGCACAGAGCTTCTGGGCTGGTATCTGGAGAGTAGAATGTGAATCCCACGAAGTTTCTCAAATTTTCTGGGTCTTGGTTTCCATATTTGTAAGACAGGACTAGTAATGTGTGCTTCACCTTCTGCATAAGATTACTGTTGGAAAAAGATGCAAGAGAGAAGGATATTCTGAGTCTATTACCTGTGTAGGCCAGGTCCACATAAGGAATTAATTTTAGGCAGGTGGGAAATTCTCAAACATTTAAGTTTTCACCCAAAATGATTCTTGCATAAATGTAGTTTTTAATGACTCTTAGTTCTCCACGCACACATCCTTATGAAGTGGCAGAAAAGAGTCAGCAAATTGGGAGTCCTCCTAGCATATCTTTCTGCAGACTGCTGCAGAGGGAAAACAGAGGGATGCATTGCTCTCTGTTTTCAGCAGAGTTGGAGAAACTTTTTTGAGCTAAGGATCCCTTTTGATAAACAGAAACATCTTGTTTCCTCCTTTTTAGTACTACACTGTAGTAACAAGATCAAATTTCATTTTGAAATAAACCACATACTCATTTTAAACCAAAACACGTATGGTTATGATATGCAGCAAAGATAACAATGTAAATGGTGTCATATATACATGAACAACAAAGAATAACTAACACACATGCATTGTCTATGGGTTCACTCAGGATAGTTTTTCATTCTGTCTTTTGTTTGTTCTCATTATCCAAGAAGGTTTGGTTGAGCTTTAGTTTCTGTATTTTTATTGTAGAAATAACACAAGGCATATGCCTTTCAAACTGTACTTTAGACTATACTTTCTAAATAGGTATGCCCCTTACCCCCATTCTGAATTCCCACTCCTGGCCTTTAGATATGGCCTTTTCCTCTGTTCATTTTTGAAAATTGATTCTCATAAAGTATTAAAGAAATCTTCCATTTATAGGATTGCTAACCTTCACTTAAAGTGAGAAGTTTTTCTTCCAATTATTTCCAATAAATAAATCTAGATTTTGGTATAATAAGTCTATTAGAAATAGTTCCTAAACATCTATTCATATTACAGAAAAATTTTTTAAATGTGGATAATGGAAATGAGGGAAAATCATCTATAGTTTTATAACCTAAAGACAATTATTACTGAAAATTAAGTGGTTTTTCTTCTATATTTTGATAAAACAAATTGCTTTATAAACACATGTGCCGTTACAATATTGTATTCTGTTGCATTTTCTGATTGTGAAAAAAGCCCATTTATGTATAATGTTTTTACGAATGTTTTTAAAACATTATTTTTAATAGCTTCATGGTGGTCCAACCAGTCCAACTGTATTTTCCTTAACTATTCATCTATTTTAGACATTTGAATCCTTCCATTTTTTGCCATTATAAATCCCATCACAATTTATATTTTAATCCATAAAGGTTTTCCTGTATTTATGATTACTTCCTTATAATGAATTTCAAGATGCGCAGTTTCTAGATCAGAAAACATGAACAGTTTCAGGTTCTTTGTGTACACGTGATCAAGAAATATTTTTACCTAAATGGTTTTTCCAGTCTATATATGCACTCACCAGTACTGCATGAAAGTGTCTGTCTCACCATACTCTCCCTAAAAATGGGTATTCTTGTTTAAAAAAAATTCTTCTTGAAATTTGATGTCTCACTCTTTATTTCATATTTCTATGACTAGTGATTGTGTGTATTTTATAATGGCTGGAAAACTGTTGTATTTCCTTGTTCATGAATTGGCTCTTTGTGTACTTTGCCCATTTAACCATTTGGATCTTACTATTTTTCTTAACACATTATGACTTTTTACATACTATTCCTTGATCTGTTGCAAGTATCTTTTTTTCAGTTTGCCATGACTTTTCTTTGACACACACAAAACTGAAGACTTTTAGGAGTCAAGTCCATCACTCATTTTCCCTGTGTTTGACTTCTCCCTTTGCTTCCCAACTTAGAAAGTTCTTTCACCTACAGAGATGTGATAACTTCATTTCAATTTTTGTTTTAAATTTATGGTTTGGTTAGTTTATATTTAACTCTTTGATTCTATTTGGAACTTTGATGTGGAAAAAGGGTATAATTTGATTTTGTTTTGAAATAGCTAAAATTTATAAAAGAGCTTCCATTCCTGATTGATTTATTAGCCTACTTTACCATATATTAAATTCTTACATGTAGGTTATTGTTTAACAATTATATGTTTGGCTCAACTGATCTATTTATGCTTGAACTACTAGTGCTATAGTATGGTAATGTTTTAATACATCTAAAAATTATTTCATATTCTAACCTGTTGGCTCCTCAGGATGAAATCTCAAATAATTTTGTTTGTTTGTTTTTTGTTTTTGGCTGCACCCATGGCATGTGGAAGTTCCCAGGCCAGGAATTAAACCTGTGCTGCAGTTGCGACCTGTGTCACCTGTGCCACAGCTGCAGCAATGCCTTAAAGTTCTAGGGAACATCCTAGAATAATCTTGTTAAATTTAAAAAATTCCCATTGGGGTTACATTAAACTCATTAATAAATGAAGGGGGAGTTGTCATCTTAGAGAATTTGCTCTTCCTACCCCAAAACCTGATATATCTCTCCATTTTCATTTACATCCATCAATAGAGTGTTGTAGCTTTCTTCCTGTAGATTTTGCATATTTTTTGTTAAGTTTATTTCTAGTTACTGTGAGTATAAATGTATGTGTTATTTTTTTGTTTCTATTATAAATGGAATCTTTTCCTACCATATCTTCATTTGCCATAGGAAAGCCACAGACTTCATGTATTTTTCTTGTATCGATTCAATACACTAAATATTCTTATTAATGCAAATAATTTTAATTTAATTTAATTTTACTCTTTTTAGTTTTCAAGGTATATGAAATTTATTTCCACTAAGGTACATATGAGCCCTCACATTTCTTCCCTTTTCACCTTTAATGTAGGCAGCCAATGGGAAAGCCCTAAATGCCTACTGGGATAGAGTTTAAAATTTTTTTTTATTAAAGTATAGTTGGTTTACAATTTTGTGCCAATTTCTGCTGCATAGCAAAGTGACTCAGTCATATGTACATACACATTCTTTTTTAATATTATTTTTCCATCATGGTCTATCCCAGGAGATTAGATGTAGTTCCCTGTGCTATACAGTAGGACCTTATTGTTTATCCATTCTAAATGTAATAATTTGCATCTGCTAACCCTAAACTCCCAGTCAGTCCCACTCTCTCCCACCCCCCATGGCAACCACGAGTCTGTTTTCTATGGCTATTAGTCTGTTTCTGTTTTGTAGATAGGTTCATTTGTGCCATATTTTAGATTTCACATATAAGTGATATCATATGGTATTTGTCTTTCTCTTTCTGACTTGCTTCAATTACCTACTGAGATAGTTTGATTGTGATAAGAGAAAAACCAATTTAGAATATTTAAAATAATTAGTTTGAAGAAATAGCTTATTTCCATATTCAGCATCCTTCTGTGTATATCTGAGTTTGCTACTTATCTGATGGAAGATTTGGAAGAAGAAATGCTATTATATTCTTTAGCCCCAAGGACACACAATAAAGTCATTTGAGATATATGTCTTTAGATAAAAGGGTAATTATCTTTTTGTCCTTTAAGATTTAAAGGATGACTGGGAATAAAGTGCCTATCAAACAACTGAACTGGAGAAATGGGGGAAGGAACAGCGACAAAATAAAATCCCAGCTTATCAATTATAATTGAGGGGAACAGTGTGGCACAGAACGCAAAAGAATGAGAAATTATAAAGCCTAACTTAAAGTTAGTTTTTGAATACAATTGGATATGTGTTAGTGCCACATTTATCTTCATGATAATTTAGGCCACTAGAATTATTTTGGATTATCTGAGTACAATCCATTAATGGCAGAGCAAACCTAGGATTAAATCTGCAACATACAAACCTCCAAATGGACAATTCGCAGGCCAGTTAATCAAGTGCTGACTGGTCAACAATGTAAAATTGAAGTTGCAAGCTTAGTCTGCAGATGCCATTTAGCTTAAAGCAAAGGGAAAGCCTAGGCTGACCTCTTTGGGGCTCGCCTCTATGCTTCAGCCCCTTCCTTTGCCCTTTCTCTCCAGTTATAAGGCCAAGCAGAGTCCCTTGCTTTTTGAAAAATGTACTTTTGGGAGTTCCCGTCGTGGCGCAGTGGTTAACGAATCCGACTAGGAACCATGAGGTTGTGGGTTCGGTCCCTGCCCTTGCTCAGTGGGTTAACGATCCAGTGTTGCCGTGAGCTGTGATGTAGGTTGCAGACGTGGCTCGGATCCCGCGTTGCTGTGGCTCTGGCATAGGCTGGTGGCTACAGCTCCGATTGGACGCCTAGCCTGGGAACCTCCATATGCTGCGGGAGCGGCACAAGAAATAGCAAAAAGACAAAACAAAAAAAAAAAAAAAAAAAAAAGAAAAATGTACCTTTGGATTCACTTTAAGATCAATTTATTACGGAGTTCCTGTCGTGGTGCAGCAGAAACAAATCCGACTAGGAACCGTGAGGTTGTGGGTTTGATCCCCAGGCTCACTCAATGGGTTAAGGATCCAGTGTTGCCAGGTCGCAGTCGTGGGCAGATCCTGCGTTGCTGTGGCTCTGGCATAGGCTGGTGGCTACAGCTCCGATTAGACCCCTAGCCTGGGAACCTCCATATGCCTTGGGTGTGGCCCTTAAAAGAAAAAAGAAAAAAGAAAAAAAAATTCATTCATTCCCTCTGATATAAGAGAGAGGCTGCATAGAAAGATGGTTAAGACCCCATATCTGCAACCAGACCCTCTGAGTCTGCATCCCAATTCTGACCCTTAACCAGCTGTTTCTCCTTGGGCAAGTAACTGAAAATTTCTGTCTCGGGTTCCTTATCTGTGAAAAGGAGGACGATGATTGTAATAGTACATACCTCATGTATGAGAATTATTGCATGAGTTAACATTTATAAAGTTAATATGTAGTAGGTGTTTGTTAATATAAACAAGAAATCTATAAATGATTGTGAGACAAAGACCATCATAGGAATACGTAAATAAAATATTCTCTGGCAGTTCACGAGAAGAAGAGATTATATTTATTGTCATGACTCATCGAAAGTGGTATTACATAGTTTTACCATCAAACTTGAAGCTGAATGACTTTTGATGGTTTTGAAAATTCAAATTCACTCTGAAAGAATGAAGATTGAGCCATAAGAAATTCCAAAACCTCTTGAATCAGGGTGTAGTCTCAATAATAATGATGACTTTGGATAGGATACCATTCCTCTGGGTATAAAAGCTCTGAAATTACATTATAATTGTTTAAAAAAAACAGTCACATTATAATTATGCCTTGAATTTTGCACTTAACATTCGTTTATAAAGGCATAGACAACCTGGGCACTAGCTTGCTTTATTTGTGGTGTCTTGAAATCAGATTTAGCTAAACTTTTTCTTTTGTGTAGACCTTGAAGTGGTATAAAGAAGGAATTGATGTGGTTTTATCAGTTTTAAAGCAAGATCTGTCCCCAACGCTGACCCTTTGAGAAGATAATAACTCAGATTGTTTTGTTCTTCTTGTTTTGTTCTTATCTGTTTCTTTTTTTTTTCTTCTGCTTTTAGGGCTGCACCCGTGGCATATAGAAGTTCCCAGGGTAGGGGTTGAATCGAGCCGCAGCTACTGGCCTATGCTACAGCAACAGCAATGCCAGATCTGAGCCGGGTCTGCGACTTACGCCACAGCTCATGGCAACACTGGATCCTTAACCCACTGAGTGAGGCCAGGGATTGAACCCAAGTCCTTGTGGATACTAGTTGGATTCGTTTCTGCTGCACCACAATGGGAACTCCCCTTCTTATCTGTTTCTAATCAGAATACTTTTTTTTTTAAGAGTTGGGGACAACTTTTGAAAAAAATTATGCAGATTTTAGTTTTAGCAAACACTGAATCAACATATGCTCTGTAGTCATTAAAATGCAAAATATTTGTCAGGAAAATTAATGGCAACAGCAACAACAAAAACCTCTATTGTTTTCTACCAATTACTCATTTTCTAGATTTTTTTTGTGATAAATTTTAAAATTCCAGGCTCATCAACAAGTGTGACAAGAGGTTCAATGGAGGGAGGAAATTAAAATTACACTACAGGAGTTCCTGTTGTGGCTCAGCGTAACAAACCTAACTAGTATCCATGAGGTTGAGGGTTTGAGCCCTGGCCCCACTCAGTGGGTTAAGGATCTGGCGTTGCTATGGCTGTGGCATAAATGTGCAGCTGCAGCTCCAATTTGACCCCAGCCTCGGAGAATTTCCATATGCTGCAGTTGCAGCCCTAAAAATAAATTAATTAATTAATAAATAAACTACTTAAAATTACACTACATTTTGAGTTCCATGGTGGCTCAGTGAGTTAAGGATCTGGCATTGTCACTGCTGTGGCTCTGGGTTCTGTTGTGGCAAGGGTTCTATCCTTGGCCTGGGGAACTTCTGCATGATGTGGGTGTGGCCAAAAAAATTATACTACATTCTTTGTTTGTCTGAATTAATGGGGAGTCAGAGGAAAAATAATCCTAAAAGGGATGTAACAGTTTTTAAAAATGAACAATATTTTTCTGATTTGTGATTTTCTTAGGCTAGATTTGTAAAGTTCCAAATTGTAATTTTGCTGCTTTTTCTTTATAAAAATGCTATTAACCACTTGTATAACTTTACAATGAAAATTGTTATGCAAGGATGCAATTAGTTTAAATATACTTTTAGTTTGTAGCCATACATACAGGAACAGGTTTAAACAATAATCAGAGTGGCATATCTGCTTGTGTCCACTTTTTTCACATACCATCATTTTATATCAACATGGTCCATGTGCTTAAAATTAAAAAAATATATATACCTCTCTAATGCCTTTGGACTTTGGTATAGTTTTGAACCATTCTTTCTACTACCATTTCCTTATTTTGAGTAACATTCCTTAGGTTAATTCCATTTTTTCACTATTAAAATAGAATTACTATGAAAATCTTTGTCAAATTGCTTTTTCCATTTCATTCCTTGAAGTGTGTGAAGATAAGCACGGTCATTAGGTCAAAATATGCACGGTTTATCTAGCTCTTATTATAATTTGCCAATTTATTTCCTAGGAGAGTAATTTTTTTCAGTGGACAGGGAGAGTATGTGTAGTTTGGAAAAAATAAAATCAATATTTTAGTTTAATTTTATATCATAAAACTATTGGTTCATAATACAAGCTACAGAAAAAACAAAACTCTGAAATCTTTTTGGGGAAGAGGGAGTAAAAAGTTCAGAAACACTGAAACCATTGAAAAAGCTTCGGCTGATATTTAAATAAAAATTCATTCTTAAAGCGTGGACTGAGTGACTAAGGGGGAGGTGGCATAGAAGTGCCCAGGGTGAGTGAAAGAGTCCAGCTTGACTTTGGCGAAATTGCCATCAATATTCCCAGTGAGGTGTGCACATTCTACATGCATTTTAATCAATCTTTTAATGTTCCTACAAATCATCTAGAAATCTTGTTAAAATACAGATTCTGACTCAGCAATTCCTGGGTGGGGCCTGAGAGTCTACATTTCTAACAAGGTCCCAGGTGATGTGCTGCTATTACACTGGGAACATAATTTGAATTGCACTGTTTTAAATCTCTTCCATCAGTGATATATGAGAGTATATCAACCAGAGTTGGCTACCAGGGATCTTTGGTTAGTTCCTCCAGCAACTTGGAAGTGGAAGAGATAAAGTGCTGGCTTGTCTGAGGGGTGAAACAATTTTTCTCACTCCCAAATATGTGGAGTTGGGGAGTAGGAGCTTGCTAAAATTGGATGGGTTAATCATAAGAAGTGTTATGTGCCCCCAACACCAGGTTGTTCAAGACTGAAGGTGGTAAGGACTTTTGAAGTGGTACTCCGGTTCCTGCTGCTTAACTGAAAGTGCGATAAGATCAGATTCGTTAGGAAACAATTTTCAAAACAGACTCATTTACTTTGACTAAATGAGGCTGAATGATAGTAGGGAGATAGATTCATTGTATTTTTTAGAAACCCACTGTTTGAGAAAGTGGAAAACCAGTTGCCTATGATTTTGCTTGTATCATTGCTGAGATTTTAAATAATTAGTTTCCACAACACCTTTAATGATACTGAATTATTGCCATTAATTGCTTCCCATAGGGAAAACGGAACTAAGGGCCTATGCTATTTCCTTGCTCCTATCTCCATTTTGCCATGTGAATTTAAGAAAATCACTTAAAGCCTTCTGTTTGGAGTTCCCATGGTAAAAAATAGAAATCAAAGCTCTTGCCTTGTTCCCTATAGAGTACTTACTGAAATCAGTGGGCTTTGAGGTAGATTTCAATTGCTTAAAAAAACAAAAGGCTTACATTGCTGTGGCTCTTACATTGCAGTGGCTACAGCTCGGATATGACCCCTAGCCTGAGAACCTCCATTTGCCGCGGGAGCGGCCCAAGAAAAGACAAAAAGACAAAAAAAAAAAAAAAAAGGCTTTTACAATGCAGTATTTTAGATTTATTTGGCATATAATATCAAGATATTTTATGTATGATCTAAGTATTCTGGCAAACTTTTATAACGAAAATGAAACATTTCCTGTAATCATACCAGCATTTAAATTGACCCCTTTTTTGGTTTCACAAATTGAATGAAACCGATTAGTGTTTTAGACCTTTTTTTTTTATCCTTTAGGTAATGGTACTGATGGATAGTAATTTAAAATATAGTAATTTAGGGGTTCCCCGTAGTGTAGTGGGTTAAGTATCCGGTGTTGTCACTGTTGTGGCTCAGGTCACTGCTGTGGTGCAGGTTGGATCCCTGGCCTGGGAACTTCTGCATGCCAGGCGCTGGCCAAAAAAATGTAGTAATTTAATCCACTTATTTAAAAACTTTTGGAGTCCCCTTGTGGCTACAACAAATCCAACTAGGAACCATGAGGTTGCTCAGAGCGTTAAGGATGCAGTGTTGCTGTGAGCTGTGGTGTAGGTCACAGATATGGCTTGGATCCTGTGTTGCTGTGACTGTGGTGTAGGCCAGCAGCTACAGCTCCGATTGGACCCCTAGCCTGGGAATCTTCATATGCCATGGGTGCACCCCCCCAAAAAAAATAATTAATAAAAAAATAAAAACTTTTAGTTCTATAGGGGATTAATGGTAAGTGAAGGCAGTTAATCCAGGATGACCCCGTTTGGGATATTTTAGGATTTTCTGTTTTTTTAGGTTTAAATGCATTTATTTTTACCAGAGTTTAATATGTATTCTAACCAAAGATATATTTTGACCCAAACTTGTGTCTAAGAATGACAATCAGAAAATGTCTGGGAGTTTCCATTGTGGTGCAGTGGAAACGAATCCAACTAGTATCCATGAGGATGTGGATTCAATCCCTGGCCCTGCTCGGTGGGTTAAGGATCCAGTGTTGCCGTGAGCTGTGGTGTAGGTTGCAGATGTGGCTTGGACCTGGTGTTGCTGTGGCTGTGGTGTAGGCTGGCAGCTGCAGCTCCAATTTGACCCCTAGCCTGGGAACTTCCATATGCTATGAGTATGGCCCTAAAAAAGCAACAGCAACAAAATGTCTGAAGTAAAACTATTGGTACAGATTCAGATTCATAATTTCAAATAATTTAGTATAAAGTTTACCTTTTCTATTGAAGGAAAGTTAGGCAAATTAGGTAGCAGTGCTGCGTGTACCAAAATATAACAATAAATAATCTATATCCATTATAGTGTGGGGGTCAAGAGCCAGGGTTCTAGAGTCAAAGAGGCCTGATTTAAATCCCATCTTTGAGGCTTGCTGTCTAGAGCAACTTTGGTTACTTAGCTTTTCAAAGTTTCAGTTTCCTCATCTATAAAACAGATTTCATAATACAAAACTCATAGGATTATTGTGGGGCCTAAAAGAGATAATGCATGTGCTATGGGCTGAATTGCGTCCCTGTCAAATCCATATGTTTAAGCTTTAATTTAATTTGATGTGGATGCATTTGGAGATAGGGCCTTTAGGAGGTAATTTAGGTTAAATGAGATCATAAGGGTGGGGCCCTAATCCAATAGGGTTCTGGCCTTATAAGAAGAGAGAGAGTCCCTCCCTTAATGAATGCACACAAAGAAGAGGTCATGTGAGCATAGGCAAGAAGGTGGCTGCCTTCAAGCCAAGAGGAGAGGCCTTCAAATGAAAGCTATGTTGCTGGCACCTTGATCTTAGACTTCCAGCCTCCAGAACTGTGAGAAAATGAATGTTTTTTGTTTAAACCACCCAGGATATGGTATTTTTTTATGGCAGTCTGAGCAGACTAATACAAATTTTTTTTTTGTCTTTTTTTTTTTGCTATTTCTTGGGCCGCTCCCGTGACATGTGGAGGTTCCCAGGCTAGGGGTCCAATCGGAGCCGCAGCCACCGGCCTACGCCAGAGCCACAGCAACGCGGGATCCGAGCCGCGTCTGCAACCTACACCACAGCTCACGGCAACGCCGGATCGTTAACCCACTGAGCAAGGGCAGAGATCGAACCTGCAACCTCATGGTTCCTAGTCGGATTCGTTAACCACTGCGCCACGACGGGAACTCCTAATACAGATTTTGGTACTGAGAAGTACAGTGCTGCTATAACAAATACCTAAAAACGTGGAAGTGGCTTTGGAACTGGGTCATGGGTAGAGGCTAGAGGAATTTGGAGATGCATGCTAGAACACAGTGTTGGTAGAATGATGGATGTTAAATGTCATTCTGAGGTCTTAGATGGAAATGAGGAATGTGTTGGAAACTAGAGAAAAAGTCATCTTTGTTATCAATGGCAAAGAACTTGACTGAATCGTGTTCTAGTATTTTACGGAAAGTAGAACTTGCAAAATGGATATTTGGCTGGAGAGATTTCTATGCAAAGTGTTGAAGGGACAGTTTGGTTCCTCCCGAGCACATATAATAAAATGCAAAAGGAGAGAGATGAATCAAAGAAGGAATTGCTAAGCAAAAAGAAAACAGAACTTAAAGATTTGGAAAATTCTCAGTCCATTCATATGACAAAAAAAGGGGAAGCTTGGTCCAGAGAGAACACCAAGGGTGTGGCTGGACAATCACTGGTAAGAGATTACCTATGATGTTAACTAGTCATCTCAGCAGAAGCCAGGAATAGAGTTTGGACCAAAGCATCAGAGACACTGTCAGTTTGGACCAAAGAGAATAGGAGAGGACTGTAGGGCAATTCGGCTGGAAGCATGCTTTGTCTTTCAAGAAAATGGAAAAATGATCCTGACTTGCCTTTCAGAGATGTCCCGGCTATCACTCCAACCACAGGGCCAGAGCCAGAGTGCAACCAACCAGGGGGCCAAGGCTGCTTCGTCTAGATTCTAAAGGTGGAATCAGGGCCCAACTGAGCCAAGTGGGTGGGGCCTCCCTCCGCCCCTGCCCTCAGCAGAGCTATGCCACCCAGTGGGCCTGGAGGGCAGAACATCAACCCCAAAAGGATTATTCTCAAGCATTAAAATCTAATGGGATTTGCCTTATGAGGTTTTGGACAGTTGGGGGACTTGTCACTCCTTCTCACCTTCTGATCTCCCTTTTGTAATGGGAATGTCTGTCCTCTGCCTGTCCTACTGTATTTTGGAAGCACATGACTTGTCTGGTTTCACAGCTGGAGAAGAATTTTGCCTCAACATCAGTCACATCCACAAGTCTCATTCATATCTGATTAGATGATATTAAGATGAGACTTTGGACTTTCTTTAGACTTTAGATTTGATGCTGGGATGTGTTTAAGACTTTTGAGGCTGCTGGGATAGAATGAATGTATTTTGCATGTGAGAAGGATGTGAATTTGGGGGGGCCAGTGTTGGAATACTATGGAGTGAATCATGTACCCCTCCTCCCCAGATTAATAGGTTGAAGTTTAACTCCCAATGTGACTGTATTTGGAGATGGGTCTTTAGGATGTAATTAAAGTTAAATGAGGTCATAACTGTGGGCCCCAATCCAGTAGGATTTATGGTCTTATAAGAAGAGAGGAGTTCCCACTGTGGCTCAGTGGAAACAAATCTGACTAGTATTTATGAGGATGCAGGTTCAATCTCTGGCCCTGCTCAGTGGGTTAAGGATCTGGCGTTGCCATGAGCTGTGGTGTAGGTCACAGACACGGCTTGGATCTGGCGTTGCTGTGGCTGTGGTGTAGGCTGGCAGCTGCAGCTCCAATTTGACCCCTAGCCCAGGAATTTCCTTATGCCACACCTGTGGCCCTAAAAAAGAAAAAAAAGAGATCACTCTCTTTGCACACGCAGATGGTAGCTGCCTACAAGCCAAGAGGCCTCAGAATAAAACCTATGTTGCTGGTACCTTGATAACTTCCAGCCTCCAGAACTGTGAGAAAATAAATTTCTTTTGTTTAATCCACACAGACTATGATATTTTGCTATGGCAGCCTGAGCAAACTAAGACAGTGTGTAAAACTCTGGCACAAACTAATACAGCATGTAAAACTCTTGGCATGTAACAGAAATCAACTATACAGCTATACGATATGCATACACACTGAATAATGGGGGAAAATGTTTCCCCTATCTAAAAGGATAAGCTGATTTCAAGTACTTTAGCAGGACTCCTTTTTAATTCAAATTATTATTAGTACTATATTATAATATGATAAAGTTAGAGTAATAGTAATATAGAAATATAGCATATTTATTATATTTATAATAATAATATTCTTACTATTAACTTAAGTGGGCCTGATAGTAGCTTATCCCAGTGAAATGTTTTCACCTTAAGGCTCTATATGTACTTAAAAATAATATGATTATACTTTGTTGAATTTATTTAATATTTCATACTTTTTACCAATTACAACAGATCTCTAGTTTCTTTCTATCTCAACAGTCTCTCAACTTGACAAATCCTTAAGAGTGTGAGCTCCCTCATTAAAAAAGAAAAAAAGAAAAAAGAAAGAAGGCTTACTGGAAACTGTGATTAGCTGGACATAACATGCAAGCAAGTTAGATTTCTCAGGCTTTTCTTTCTATAAATGCAGGGGTGCTATATATGTGTGTGTCCCAGTATATGTATCAGTTATATGTAATAGTAAAAGATCAAATTTAGAGCATCCATTGTTTTTTTTTTGGAATTTTTCAGTAATGGAAGTTTATTCTTTCACAGGTATCAAGGTTACATTTATACATACCGAGTGTCCCAGACAGAAACAGGTTCTTGGAGTGCTGAGGTATAGCTCTTTTATTTATTTTTGCTTCTGGGGGTATCAGGGAGGTATTTGAAATTTAGACTGGTTTTATAAAAGAGCTGTCAAATTCTACATTCCCAAAATATTCATCAGATTCAAATCACCAAAGCTCCAATCCAAAATTGTTCATGGATCATTAAGAAGCCTTTAGAGAATTTTGGTCCCAGTTCTGCTCAGCCACCGTTATACAGAGTGGTCTCACTTTGGGGGAAAGGTAACAAAATTGAAAGATTGTGTGAAACTTTTAGTGCCTATGTGAATTTTTAGGCAGTGTATCAAAAATATATAAAAGAATCAAATAGACAATTATTTACCAAATGATACTACACAAGTGTTGATTCTATGGGGAATTAAACGAGATGACTCCTGTTTTCTAAGAGCCTATAAGAACCTTGAGGGACTACAACGTGAATTAAACAGCAGTATGAGAGCCTGGAGTTTGCTGTTAGCTGGATCTGGGTTCCAGGTCTTGTCCACCCCCACCCCCTTCCTGAGAGGTCTGTAACCTTGGGTAGGTTATTTAATGTTTCTTTGAACCAGTTTCTCCATCTGTAAAATAAGCCAAAAAAATAGTCCCTTACTCACTGGGCTCGTTTGAAGGTTAAATGAGATAATGCATATAAAGAAAGCTCTTAGCCACAGGACTTGCTACAGAGCAAGCCCTCAAAAGTGGGAACTTGCCTAAACTGCTGAACAATATGATTGTATATCATCAGGTGCTACGTTATCTAGCATAAGAGTTGAAAAAATAGAGGATTTTCCATGTGTTAGGGTAATCAGGGCTGCTCTACTGTGGAGGCAGGACTCCCGGCTGAGCCCTCTGGGAAAGACAAGGATAGGTGGAATAGAGGGAACGAACATTGCAGTGGCTTTTAATTTGTGCTCTGCAAAGTCCTAAGGTTCTTCCATCTGGGTACCTTGGAGTTTCTCAAGGGGTTACAGAGGGAGAGGAGGATGTGTGAGTATGCTTTTGGGCCTCCGGTTCATCTTTAATCTGAGCAATTCCTTTTATTTTGCTTATCAACTGAGGCTCTAAGAAATATTTCATTAGAAAAATGGGTTCTGATGGCTTTGATAATATTTTGAAAGTCATTGTACCATTGCAAGAAATGCCTGTCGGGTGAATCTCTTTCTATGTACCAGGGTAATATATTACTATGCTACCAAAATAGAGGTCTCTACAACTGAAACTTCTGACTTCAAATGCTTTCTCTGATTTTTGACTCCTTAAAACAGTCCCTCTTTATAATGAAAGTACTTCATTATGAGCTGTTTGAAAACATAAATGCTAATATCAACCTCTATTAATCACTCAATCAGTCTATGCATTTAAGAAACTCTAAAATCTAGACTTAAAAAAAAATTAGAATAGCTCTAACCATTACAGATGCATCAGCAAACTGGAAAGCACAAATTGCAGACTACAAATGTTTTGAACTACTGAGATGAATTAGGGCAAGTTTTCAAACACATTCTTGCTTTATATCAGGATAATTAATGCTACCATACTAATTAGAGGAAAAGCAGTACCATTTCTAATGAAAACTGTTTATACCTATTTATTCTGTAAAAAGTCTCTGCATCACTGCAAAGATGATTGAATATGAAATTAAATTTCATTTATTATGAAGAATGGTAGTGTACATGCATATATGTTTGTATATAATGTTTTTTTCTTTTTAGGGCCACACCTGCAGCATATGGAAGTTCCCAGGCTAGGGACTGAATCAGAGCTGCAGCTGCCAGCCTATGCCACAGCCACAGCAACACCAGATCCAAGCCACATCTGCGACCGGATCCAAGTTGCAGCTTGCGGCAATGCCAGATCCTTAACCCACTGAGCAAGGCCAAGGGTTGAACCCACATCTTCATGGATACTAGTTGGGTTCTTAACCCACCGAGCAACAACGGGAACTCCTGTGTGTATATAGTTTGACCGGAAACCTCCCTTACCCCTAGAGAAGTAGACTTCAGCTGCTGACGAATATTCTTTATGGAAAGGATCTTAAATTAGCGGGGTTTAGCTAACCCTTTCTCTAAACTTGTTTTCCTCCACTTCAAGTATACAGCATATGCAGATTGTTACATGTTTGTGGTCATGTTAAGGAAAAGAGGGCTTACTGAACACAAATGCTCTCTCATTCTGTCTGGTCTGACCCGTTTATATAATAATATTGTAATTATCTGCACCAAGAGAGCAGAAGATTGGCATGTTTTCTCCAAAGGGAAACCAGTTAAAAAAAAAATAAACTCTTTAGATTTATTTTTGAAATGCATATTGCATTTTTTTCAATCTACTAAATTTGCCTTCCTAGTTATGCTTTTCCTAAGGTGAATATTAAACTAGTGTGTATTCTCAGAGCTCATATCACCTGACTGGAAGGAATTTCTCTAAAGCATATTGAAGACCAGCTGTGATCCAAAACATGTTTCCTTGGATAACTAAAGAGATGCCAGTATGGGAAATGTGCAGATTTGAACAATAGCTGAGTTCAGTGACCGGATGGGGGATATCAGTGGCACAATTCTTGTGGTAAATGTATTTTCAAAATTGGATAAATAACAGATATTTGTATTGCTTTTTGAAACAATGCTTTAGTTTGCCACACTGCAGGAAAAGTCATAGCAGTAGCGCTCCATCCTCTGTGCAAAGACCGTGCTAGAAATCTAGATATGTCTGCGATTTGTTTCAAAGAGTAGAGTGAAATTGAATCCTGGCTCCACTGAATTATGAAAGACAAATATTATGTGAATTTCTAGTTTTAGATAGACTTTTAGGATTTATCACTGCCTAGTGTATTAATTTATCTCATGTGATTCAGGCTAAAACTGCCAAATTGTTAGTTCAAAGAATTCTACATAACCTACATAATTCTACATACAAAGAATTCTACAAACCTACCATTTATTAATATGTGCATGGTCTTGGGGTACATTGTAAAAAATGTACTAACCTCCCCCTGCTGACTTCAGTGCTTTTGTGCTTTTCTGGATATTTGATCATCAGTAGATCAGTAGGTGTTAAATAACTTTACTTATTGACCTAACCAAAGCACTGTAAATTAGGTCAGTTATTTACCAATGAAAATTTCGTTGCCAAATTCAAATTGCTTTTTCACATCCAGCACTATTATGCCTCTCTGTTCACATGGATAATCAAGTGTTAACTGCCTATAAATCCCCATAAAAAAAGATGCTTCTGTTGATAAATGGTTTTATAAGCCACAAGAACAAGTAGAAAGATGTGTGGTTTGAAATCTTTCCACACAAGGGGAGTGCATAGTTTCTCTTTTGGTTGGTTTCGCTAACTTCACTCACTGGAGCCTGTTTGGCCTAGTCCTAATCTGAAAGGCAAGAGAGTGGTTCTTGGGATCTAGAGCCAGTTCTGCCTCTGGTTATATATGTGACCTGGGGCAAGCAGAATTTTCTCTTTGTATTTCCATTTTCTTATCTGTCAAATGGGAGTAACCAAATCAGCCAATAACTGCCTATCTGTGAAATAGGGGGGCAAGAGATGGGAAAGTGCTTTGAAGATGAAAAAGTCCTCTAAGGAAGACATAAGGTATCTTGTGTCTTTGACCTGTCTTTGCCATTTGGAGATTCTATCCCCCGAGCCCTGTAAGAACAGCCATATTATTTTGGATGAGGTCTCAATAGAGTTCTCAGAAAGTTTTGACCAAAAGGGTGGAACCGAGCTGGGAAGTAGTCTATATCTACTGAGTAGGTGTGTTAGCCTATGAGTGGACACTAATTTAAAGCTAAAGAGAAATATTTTAGTGTTTTCCATGAAAAACTATTTATCCCAATGTAGGAAAGGACCAAGCGTTACGATGGACACTGTGCTGTCTTTAGCATTTAGTCTAGTTGACAGAATTCTGTATGCCAGCCTTCATGTTTTCTCATTAAATGCTAACAAACAAACAGCTCCCACCTCAAAAAATTGCCAGACAGAATAGCTGAAAAACAGCTTTCTAAAAAAAACTAGTCATTGTTCAATTGCTTATAGCAATACTATTTTATTTCATGTAAAATGACAGTTTTGAGCTGATGCCTAAAGCTTGGCTCCTAAGCTTTTGCAGGAAATCATTGTTGATTTTAAGCAGTGTCTTTGCAAGAGAATTGATGTCAGGGAAGGAGTACATTTTAATAGTCACCTGCAAATAATGATCCCTTCAAAACAAACCAAATAAATAAATAAAGGTGACCTTAGATAGTCTTTCATTTTCATGTCATAGAGAAAACCCTGTCACAGTGAAGTGTTGACAGAAAGAGTGGTTTGGGGGAGGATTCAGGGAAGTTTCCCAAGGAGGAAAATATTTAATGCGAAGGATAAGGCAGGACATATTGTGCAGTGAAAGAGTATGAGGACTAACTAGCCACGCATCGTGTGCATAACTACCAAGTTTTAATTTCCTGTGTAGCATTTTATGTTGTGGAATGAGGACAGGGAGGGTGGGTTGTTGTTATTTGTTTGCCTTTTTTTTGGTTCTTCAGGCTTTTTATTAATGACCTATAGGGTCTGTGTTTTTTTCTCTAACTGCATCCTCTCAGTTGGTGAATTCATTGTGGGTAATGGCCTATATACCCTTAGAGGTTTGGGATGTATGATGGGTAGCAGGCAGGAAGGGCAGGGCGATGAGCAAGAGCTTGTACAAACTAATACCACCCTCGGGAGAACTGAAATGACAGCTCATTAGCTCCTCTTGCAGGGAAATTCAGCCAACCAAGTAAGCTCTTCTAGAGTGTTGTTTTTCCTTCTTATGTTTTCAAATATTTGAACAAGTTACACAAATGTTACCTCTCTAAGCACACTTTGCACATTTTGTAGGCCCTTTTTATTATGAGGTAGATGAATAATCTGCTTGGTCTTTTATTTTCCAGACAGCACCTGGGGTACATAAAAGATTTTTCCGGAAAATAAAAAATCTCATTTCAGCATTTCAGAAGCCAGATCAAGGTATTGTAATACCTTTGCAGTATCCAGTTGAGAAGAAGTCCTCAGCTAGAAGTACACAAGGTGCTACAGGTATGGTTTACTGTTAATTTGGACAGAGTTTGGAAGCTCAGGGCCAGGAGTCAACCTAGTCATAAACGTAACCTAGTTATCAGAAGTTCTGTAAGAAAAATGCAGTGAGAAAGTGGGTGTAGCCAGCAACCTAAGTGAGAGGGACTATTTACATGCTATAATTTCAATATGCTATTCTATAAACTTTTAATAAAATGCTGTAAAAATATAAAAAATTCTCAGAGCCCACATTTAATCTCTCCTGTCCCATCTTGTTTTCCCTAGCCTATTTTGTCAATATATAAGTACCATTTCACTTCACTCATTCAGAAACAAATCATTTGAAAGATGAGACAATTCGGAAAACATCTGGGCTTGTCCTTTACCTTTGCTTAGTAGACAGTGTTTTCCCTTCAGGGATGGAAAGGCTGATGTTAGCTTGGCCCACTTGATCCTGATTTCTGAATTTGTGGTGCTTGAATTAATAAAATTTTATTGTAGCAAAGGAAAGGAAATTAATAGACTTTATTCTTCCACTAGCACAAATTGTCACATCTCCTGAGCAGAGCTATTTTAGGGGGTGTGTCAAGCTAATGACCGAATACTAGCCAATGTCCTCAGCTGTCAGATTTGTAATGGCTGACATCTATTGAAAGGGGTTAATCATTTGTTTGGAGTAAGAGGATACATCTTGATTGAAAAAATAAATATTTACAATAGAAGAGAATGAGTTGTTATTTCCCTTTTTGAAAGGGACCCAGGCTCAGGAATAAACTGACAATTAGACTCAAGTGGTGAATTAAATTAATGAGTAGTTCGCCTTTTTAAAAGAAATGTAAATAGAATTCCAATTTAAAAATTGGCTCAGCATTCTATACAACTCAGTTTTAAATATTAGTTGTTTGAGCTATATTATTGGATTGTATCTTTGTGAACTTTATGCAGTTGGACATTTTATAAGTTTGAGTTAACCTGTAATTTTGTTTTATTTTATTTTATTTTTGTCTTTTCTAGGGCCACACCCGCAGCATATGGAGGTTCCCAGGCTAGGGTTCCAATCTGAGCTGTAGCTGCCGGCCTACGCCAGAGCCACAGCAACGTGGGATCCGAGCCGCATCTGTGACCTACACCACAGCTCAAGGCAATGCCGGATCCTTAACCCACTGGGCCGAGGCCAGGGATTGAACCCTCAACCTCATGGTTCCTAGTCAGATTTGTTTCCGCTGTGCTACAACGGGAACTTTAAACTGTAATTTTAATAGCTTGTCAGTTTATCTTTTTTTCCCCCACTTTTTTAGGGCTGTGCCCTCAGCATATGGAGGGTCCCTGGCTAGGGGTCGAATCAGAGCTACAGCTGCTGGCCTACGCCAGAGCCACAGCAACACCAGATCCGAGCCGCATCTGTAACCTACACCACAGCTCATGGCAACACCAGATCCTTAACCCACTGAGCGAGGCCAGGGATCAAACCTGCGTCCTCATGGATGCTAGTCAGATTCGTTTCTGCTGCTCCACGAAAGGAACTCCAGTTTATCTTTTCTTGATTTTTGTTATTCTTTTCCTTTAGGAAGAAGAGAAGATCCTGATGTCTTCCTGAAAACACCATGAAGAAAAATAAAACACGTTGTACTTTATTTTCAATAATTTAAATATATGCTAAATCTTTTATATTATAGATAATACAGTTCAGTGAGCTACAAATGTATTTCCAAAACCATCATAGTCTTGTAATGGAAGCATCTAGCATGATGTTAAAGCTGAAATGGACTTTGTGGATAATGAGGAGCTTTGAAATGAGGAATGGGGGGAAAATAATTCCACGGGTTATTTTCAGTTGCTACATTTACAAATGGGAAACGATTTAAAACATAATGATACTTTATAAAAGATTAATGTCAATTCTTGCCAAATATAAATAAAAATAATCCTCAGTTTTTCTCAAAAGCTCCATTTTTAGTGAAATATTATTTGATAGCTACTGATTTTAAAATGTCTTGATTATATGGCAGGAAGCTGGTCCCTTGTCTTTGTCATGTTTGGTTCTACATTAGGTATTGTGCCCTCTACTAGCTATGGTGTTGTAGGCTTTTTTGGGATTTGTGAAGCTCTGCACTGTGTCCTAAAAACAAGTACTAGATAAAGAGTGAAGAATTTCTGTTTAATTCTGAAAGCAACCTTCTTGCCTAGTGTTCTGATGTTGGCCAGCCAAATCCACAGACCACATGGAGTTTGAAAATTCCATAATTTAAAATATGCTCTAAATGTTTATTATATTTGATGCCACAGGATTTGAAATTATATTGCAAATCCGATGAAGTAGACTTTTCTTCTTTTCATTTGCCTCTGCCCCAGTAGTTGCCACTCCATGGAAAACCTCATTTTGAAAGGAAGCTTCAGCAGCTGAGGCTCATCGGCTGTGGCTCATGAGTAGCTGATTTACAAGCAGCTTCCCTATTAGGTGGCCCTACAAGACCACTGGAAGCTTATAGGTTACATTAATTTTTAACAATTCCAAGTGATTGCAACCTAAGTGAGAGCCAAGATTTTACGCAGTGATGGCTATTGGTATTTGTTTCTCACATTTATATTTCCATGACTCTTGCAATTCGATTATATGTCAAGTTGCTTCAGGGCTCATAGAATTCATTCACTCTACAAACACAATAGTCACTGGGGTAGAGTAGTGAAAACACCTGGGCTCTCTGCTCAGGCAGCTTCCTGTCTGGTTGGACAAGAAAACAATAGCAATGAAAGATAATAAAAGAAAGTAACAATGAAAGATAATAAACGGTGATAAGCACATGGTAAGTGAGGCTCCCAATGTGTAGATTAGATCTTTTTTTAAGTTTCTACTCCATTTATAGTTATGCAATATTGGCTATATTCCCTGTGTTGTACAATAAATCCTTGTAGCTCATTTTATACACAATAGTTTATACCTCCTAATCCCCTACCCCCTATTACCCTTCCCCTTTTCCTTCTCCCCATTGGTAATGACTAGTTTGTTCTCTATATCTGTGAATTTGTTTCCTTTTTAAAAGTATTCACTAGTTTTTTGTATTTTTTAGATTCTACATATAAGTGATATCATATGTATTTGTCATTCTCTGTCTGACTTCACTTAGTATGATAATCGTTAGGTCCATCCATGTTGCTGCAGATGGCAAAATTTCACTCTTTGTTATGGCTGAGTAGTATTCCATTGTGTATATATACCACATCTTTATCCATTCATCTGTTAATGGACACATAGGTTTCTTCCATATCTTGGCAATTGTAAATAATGTTGCTGTGAACGTTGGGGTGTATTCATCTTTTCAAACTAGTGTTTTGGGATTTTTTTTTTTTTGTATATACCCAGGAGTGGCATTTTGGGGTCATATGGTAGTTTTATTTTTAGTTTTTTGAGAAACCTCCATACTGTTTTCCACAGTGGCTGCACCAATTTACATTCCCACCAACAGTGTACAAAGGTTCCCCAGGTAGGTAGGTCTTTAGAGGCAGAGTATGTTAACCCAAATATTCTGGCCCATAGGAAAAGGCTAAGTTTTATCGTAAACTAATAAACTGGAATTCTAGGTTGTACATGAGCAGCAGTGAGCTTGGTTAATAATTAGCGAACTGCCAAGAGACAAAGCTACTCTCTGTGCTGGCAAAATCTGATTTCTGGGTATTTACCTGGATGCTATGGGAGCGCAAATATAGAGTATGGCCACAAATACGTATTGTGTGCTAATTATCATTTCTAAAAGTAAAAGCATCACTTTAATTTGTAAAGGAATTCAGAAAGCTGACTTTCAAAATAAAATGCATATGTTTAGATACTTTTTATTTGTAGCTTGGGTTTAAATTTTAATAGGTGTAACTAATTTTTGCTCTAATTTGTTCATTCTGGAATAATCCTAAATATACGAATTGTTTGCATGTTCCTTGACGAGAATCTTTTTTGAAAAGCTTTTTGAATCATTAATGGTTTTTCATATTTTAATAAAGTATTTGAAAGTTTTATTTTCCTAATTTGTCTTAAAATATTCCTCTCAAAAATATTTAAAGATAGGTGCTATTAATATACTAAATAAAGCATTGATAGAGGTCATCTTATCTTATTGGACTGATGCCGTGAAAAAGGTAAGTGCTTTTCTGATTTTGCTACGGTCAAATTTTCCAGTTGATGTGCCTACCCACTGTCTTCTTTTACTGGCTTTTTAGTCATCAAGTTTTTTTTTTTTTTTTTCACTTTTTCTTTCACAGCATGAGCATCCTTGCTATTTCCCAGTACATAATAGCTTACACCTTTACAGAAAGGTCATATCCTTGCCATACCTACAATATTGCGATGCTAACATATACCTGTAAGATGCTGAGTAAAGGTAGAAAAATGCACATATATCTCTCTAAGTGTAGACTTTCCTTTAGAAAAAAAAGGTGTCAGCAAGCCCACAGGGAACATGACAGTTTATCAAATACTTGTTCATTTCCTCTGAAATTTGTTCTTAAGAGATAAAGCCAATGGGGAGACAAGCTTAGGCAATTGTCTGTTTGGCTGTTGCAGGGAATCTTTGTGGCAGTACATAGGTAGACTACATCTACAGAGGATGCCTCTGATTAAGTCTTCTGGTATAAATCGAGGGCTGGATTTAAGATCTTTTTTGTGGTAGAATGGATAGAGAGTTTAAAATGTGAGAAACAGCTTTAAAATCTCTTACGAGGAGTTGCTGTAGTGGCGCAGTGGAAACGAATCTGACTAGCATCCATGAGGATGTGGGTTCCATTCCTGGCCTCGATCATTGGGTCAGGGATCCAGCATTGCTGTGAGACTTGGTGTAGGTCGCAGACGTGGCTCAGATTCCGTGTTGCTGTGGCTGTGGTGTAGGCTGGCAGCTGCAGCTCCGATTTGACCCCTAGCCTGGGAAGGTACATATGCCACAGGTTCAGCCCTAAAAAGCAATAAAAAAAAAGAAAAAAGAAATCCGTTACAAATGTTTAGACATCAGCTTGTGTTTTATTTGATTCACTTTATTGACTTTCGAATCCAAAGCCTATTAATAAAACCAAGATTTTCCCTTGAGGCTTTCAAGGTTACAGGATGCCTAGTCTTCCTGTTAGTGCGCTATAAATTCAACTTTGTTGCCTATGTTTGCCCTTGCAGTAAATGGGATATCATGGTTTTGCAGTTTGAAGCTTGGGGTGAAGTTAAACTACCCCAGTTTGGACAATTTCATAATTTTGGGTCATTGGCCCAACTTGCTATAAAAGGCTGAATTTTCATCATTAGGTCATTTGCTTTGTAGATGAATGTTTTTATATGGAAAGAATATACTAAACCTAATGGGCTGCGGAGAGCCCATCAACATAACAAACCTGACTTGAATTTGCTTTTGGGCTCTATCACTGATTCTCACAGTGGCCTTTGGTAACTCAGTCTGTTGCTAGCATTGCATTTGCCAAGTAGAAACAATTAAGTTTTGCCCATCTCACAGGATTATTGAGGTTCCAGAATTACATAAACGTACGGTAGTCATGTAACTAAAAGTTTAAATAGTATTGATATTCAAAGATCTCTAAAAGTGAGGGTGAATAGGGAAGGAACATGGAGAAATCCCTTAGCTCCTTTATAATTCTCTCAATGTAGGAGCGCTTGCCTCTTCTTTCTTTTGGTACTGAGGGTGAGATGCAGAGTTAGACAAAACAGTCTCCAGGTGATGCTAATATTCCCCAACTTCACCCACCCCCACCCTGGTTGCTTTTTGCTGATTGGTTGTGTTGAAACAATCAGGATTGTCTTCTATGTGAATCTTTTTTTTTTTTTTTTGGTGTTTTTGCCATTTCTTGGACCGCTCCCTCGGCATATGGAGGTTCCCAGGCTAGGGGTCGAATCAGAGCTGTAGCCACTGGCCTACGCCAGAGCCACAGCAACGCGGGATCCGAGCCGCGTCTGCGACCTACACCGTAGCTCATGGCAACGCCGGATCGTTAACCCACTGAGCGAGGCCAGGGACCAAACCCGCAACCTCATGGTTCCTAGTCGGATTCGTTAACCACTGCGCCACGATGGGAACTCCTTCCGTGTGAATCTTTTCACGCTATTGCTGCATATAGTAATGAGTAGAAAGGCAGCAGGGCATTTTGGAGTAGTGTAAATTCTAGGATTCTAAGCAAGTTTCAGTAACAGGCTGTTTGTACTATAGATACCTCATTACTATCAAGATGAATTTTGGAAGCGCTATTGGCCAGTTTTCCCCGTGTCACTGGTAAACTTCTTGTGAAAAATAGGTGCCAAATGGCCATTGTAACTGCTGGGGACTTCGGGCAGGCGGAGGAGTTGTTTTTCCATCTTTCCAGATTTCTTCCTCGCCCCATTCATTCTTTGCCAATGCATTTGGGTGCCTTACTCTCCTAGCTCGCCCCCACCTCTGTTTTTCAATTCTTTATTTTCTTTCTATTGCCAGCGAAGGCATCAATAGGAGAGAGAAACCTTTTTAAAAAGTCATAGCCTAGAGGCATTTAAACTTGAAACAGCTACTCTTTTTTTAAAAAGAAATTATTAAATGGTCATTTGTGTCAGGGATCACATATGTAAGAAAAATAAAAGAGATGTCTGCTTAGGATTTAGTGCCTTTTTGATTTCTGTACCTACATTTTCAAGATGACATGGTTTTATTGTTCCCTGTTAGGGAGTCACTGTTCAAATCGCAGGTGACCAGACTGACTTGAGAATGCAGTTTGGCGCATGAATAAAATGGGACACAGTGTTCATTTGCAGTTTTATTTTTTAAAAATGAAATATTCAAAGTACTTTTTCCTTTCAAATATCGACACATAATGTTTAAATATTTACAGCATGTTGTTGTGATGCTCTTGTAGAAAAAAATGCATGCTTCTGGCCTGAAAGCCAGAGCAAAATGTGAAAGACCATTTAACTGCAGCCAGAGAACATGAACCTGTACAGTATCCAGTCACTTTTCAGCACAGGAGTGAGAGCAGGAATACAAAACGGGAACCTATTGTTTCCTAGCAACATGGCTCAGGCCATTATAACACAATTTCCAGTATGATTAGAACCTCTAACTGTTGTTATATAGAAACAGAAAATCTTGGCATACACTGTAAACATCTTTACTTCTCATGAGAAAGTAAGCAGCTAAAAAAGAATATTTTTCTGACGTAAAGGCTATACTTCTCTTTTTCACCTTCTCTCTTACTGATGCTTTTGCCAGAAGAATAGTAAAGATTTAGACATTGTCATGAATCATACAAGTAAAATATTTTTCAAGGACACAATCTGATATACTAACATTTATTTAAAAGGTTAAAGTCCACCACTAAATCTAAGGAAAGATTTTTAACTGCCAAACACATTTCCTTTGACAAATAATGTAAGATGACAACTGCCAAGACAAAATCCACAGCAAGTTTAACTCTAACTATTTTCAGTTACTGTTTAGGAAGTAATTTCTTCTTACACACAGTAGTATATTTGGTCCTTAATAGCTTTCACATGAAGGACACACTGAAACAGCCACTATTTTGTGGTTGAATTCTTTTTTGTTGTTGTTTTCTGGGTTTTTTTTTTTTTTTGTTTTGCTTTTTTATTTTTTGTGGTTTTTTTTGTTTTTGTTTTTTGCATTTTGCTTTTTTATTTGTTTTTTTTTGTTGTTGTTTTTTTTTTTGCAGAATAAAGAACCTTATAGAAGGCTGTGGAAGAGCAGTCTGAGATCTGAAGTACTGGTCAGGTCAGCTATGTGTATGTGAGTTCCTCTAAGAACACAAAAATTTTGCATCCATCTGTAGCCTTCTGTTTTCCTGCAAGCTATAATATACTCCAGTCTCTCCAAGAGTTCCTTTCAATACTTGACTACTGCATTTTGCTTCCATTACCACTGAACTCCATTATAATTGCCCTTACAGGAACATATCTTTATAAATGCAAAAACTTTGCCCTGACCCCCTTAAGTGATATTGTAGTGGGGCCTGGTCCGGTTAAAAAAATATATTAAAAAAAAGGAAAGAAAAGAAAAAAGAGTAAAACCAACATGATAGGATACTTGAAACTGTGTCAACAGTAATGAAAAAGAAAAATCTTATGAAAATTAGAATTTAATTGTGTACTTCTCTACATAGTTAGCATGTGAATTCCAAATTATACATCGTCAAGTTTTCATACATTTGGCTATGTTGTATATATTATACTATATTATATATATAGTCTATATATTATAGATCTCCTAGATAAATTGACAGTAAAGGACAAACTTATTTCATATATTATTTTGTTGGGTTAAAAATAAAACATATGTCTATTTTTATGGTGACTGTTTTACTAAAAATTAGTATGAATTGGGCTTTATTTCCCTTTTCTTCAGGAGTCATGCTTCTAATCAATAATGATTAGAATGACAACTAAAAATAAATACATTTAAATGTTGGTTCAACTGTGAACTTTTCAGCTCATTTGGATCTCTAGACCGTAGTGCAAGAGTAAAAACAAAACAGAACAAAACCAAATAAACACAAATAAAATGGGCCTAACTAGGAAAAAGAAACAACCACAGAGTATTCCCTGTCTCCAGCCCAGAATATTCTTCATAGGAGAGCCCAACTGTGTGCTCTCACTGGAATGTACTTAAATGGTATGTGGCTGTGTAGTATCAGCCACCTGTCTTCTGGGTGTGAGAAATTCATATATTTTGCTTTAAAACGCTTTTACTTTCATCAGGAAATGCAAAAGAATTGTTCTTTCATCAATTTAAACTTCAGAAATACAAGTCAATGAAGGCATTCTTTGTATTCAGATGAATAGGAAGTGACGTACTCAACATGTCCACATCCTTATTAAGAAATGCCAAAATGTTTCTCTTAGATTTGCTATTCATTAGCGCTAACCTTTTGGTTTTTTTTTTTTTTTTCTTTTACCTCCCAAAAAACTTTGGAAGTAGTAAAGAGAACAGTTAATAATTCAAGGCAGTATTAAAACCACAGCTGTAAGTGATAAAAAGTGCATTTCCTGAATATAATACAAATATAACTTTAAGAAACGAAAGGCACAAACTAAATAAATATGTATTACAAACTAGAAATGCACAGTTCAAGGTAATCACTATTAAGTAAAAGCTACAAATACTTGTTTCTAATGGATATTTAAAGCAGTTTGAAAATGATACATCATCAGTGAGTTGCAAAAAAGTATAATCGCTTAAAAATAAGCAAAATAGACTCTAATATTGATATCTTGGATTAGTGATAAAATACATTATCACATTTATGAATGCACTCTCTATATACAGTTCATAAATTATTTTTCCATTGATTTAAAAGAACATCAGAGGTTCTAGGAATTTAAGGTCCATTTTTAGGCTGGTGTGGAGGTATTCAAATTTTCAACAAGTATGTTAGTAATTTTAGAATCCTGTCCTGAATAAATTCTGTACCATTAACACAGGCCTGATTCAGGAAAACAACAACAACAACAACAACCATTAATATGATTATAGTCTGGATTAGTAATCTCTTGAGCTGGTGTGCTTCCCATTAAAAAGAGGGATGAGTTCCTTATGAATTCTCTCTCTCTCTCTCTTGAAATACATATGTAAGAATGTGGTGATCCCAACCTAAAGGTTTTGAAAGTGAAATGTTTGGGTACACCATGCTCTACTATCTTCAGGTCCTTGCCTTTCTCTCGACTTTGTGTAGTTAGGAGCCAGACTCTAAAAACCTTAACATGAGCCTGGATTCTGACTTTGCATATTAAAAAAAAAACAAAAAAACCACACCAAACCTGTCAAGGCAATGACTCCACACTGCATGTAGGTAGTGGCTGGAAAGAATCCAAACTATGATATTCCATCATAAATTCTCCTTCAGGCATAGCGAATGTCCAGACTCGATGATGAAAGTGCTGAAGCTGGCTCAGGAGAATTTTCTACAGGCCACATTGTGCTGTCCTGTATTTTCATTTGTGGTAACTTACAATTGCACAGCAGTTTACAAACTGTCTCTTTGTCACTGGGCACAAATCTCCCAGCTCACCAAAGGGCTTCTTTTACGACAGGATTCATAAAGATTGAGAAACTGCAGCTGATATTAACACTAATACTGATCTTTTTCTAAATTTTAAATGATTGCAGAACAAAATAACCCTTCCTGGAAAATAGCTATTTTCCTAGGCAGGAGAGATGATTAAATCAAAAATAAATGGGCAAAGACAGAGAACTCAAATAACTAACCATATAAATTATCTTGGTAAAAATTAGTCTGCCTCTCTATAATTAGTTGAAATGTTTTAGATTGGAAAGGGCTCACTTAATTAAATTTCCTGACGATGGCTGGGAGATGTTCAATACAAAATTGTACATTTGAAAGAAAAATCTAAGTGGAGTGAAACAATGTGGCAGCAACTACCATGATGTTTAGTTTGGTCTTCCCTTTGGTACTTTCCTTTCGTCTTTGTACTATGCCTATGTTTTTAATGTTTTGGCTCTTATGAGTTTCTGCAGTAGTAGTGAGTGTAATGTATCAGCGTCCCAGGCATGTTTGCCTGCGAAAGCCTTTTTTTTTTTTTTTTTTTTTGTACCAGAATCACACTTTGTAGTAAATTACCTTTCATGTGCACAAAAGCATTGGATTAGTGTATAAATACTGAATCACGAATGTGAAACTATGACCAAAACACACCCTATATATAAATGAGAAATTCCTACCCAGGTTAATAAAAGCTATGTTTACATGAGGCCGATACAGCTGGACAACTGAGTATAAAATGTAGTCAAAACAGGTTGGGTGGGAGAAGTTACATTGGCCAGCTGCCTTGGTATCATGTACACACAAGCAAATAGCGGCAATTGGGTCTGGTGACCACACCCACGGGGAAGTGTGGTAGATAGAACCCAGCCACCACACGCCAAAACACAGCACAACAACATGGCATTTACTTCAACAAGCAAGGAGGAATATAATCAGGGAGGAAGGGCAAATGGGTCCTGACTCTAGGAGATGGTGACTGAGGACATTTTACACTTCTTTTGAAGTTTCCTGTAACAGATCTGGAACATGTGAAAGAGCTGGCAGTCTTTCGAAATGCAAGGTTGAGATACGATTGCACCACCTTTCAAATAGCCCACAAGTTCTGCCAACAGCTAAAGATGAAACCTCATGTCACCATAGAGATAGAGAACCTTGGGTTCTTTCTTTATATGTGAACATCTGCATGGCTTGACAAATTCGAAGTGGTGCTTGCTGAAAACTTTTTTTTTAGTTGTTTTAGTTCGACTTGTGTTATTTTGAATACTGCCACACAAGAACTAAAAATCTCTGTCATTTCTTAAAGAGTTTAAACAAACAATATTAAAATACCATCTTCTGTCACACTGAAAGGCAGTTGGATATGTTTTTCCTCCATATTTATATATACAGAATTCTGATCTAGAAAACCAATACAATAAACCATTTTATGTTTTAAAAACAGGCAGTCTTTGGTGACGCAAAGGCAGAGATTTTTTTTGTTACCTCCTGCCTATTTCGCTCTGTCTCATAAAGTGAATATTGTTGGCACTGTCAGAAAGTTCTAAATACTGCTCGACAGACAAAACAAAATACCCATCGTAACCTTGTACTCTCCCAGTGCTCAGAAGCTGCTGCTTCTCCCCCTCCGTCCATGCCCGAATACCCTCTTCACCTTCTTGCAGCCTTCTCTGTTCCTTAGTCCAGGCCTGGGCCACGGCACGCTGTCTGGCCATCTCCAACACATGATTCTTTTCCTCTTCGACAGTCGTCCCGTACCGGATGTTGAAACACAGAGCCCCGTGTTGGAGCTGGATATCTGCAAACCGTCTAGTCCTCCCATTCAACACTGAAGTCATCTGGGACACAGTGACATTGACGCCGTTCTCTAGAATCCGCCTCCCCCCAGTGTTACCGATGAGCACCAGGTCTTCCTCCAGAGACCCAAGCTTAATGAAGTAGTGAGTGTCCCTCCCTTCTATGGTAAAATGTAGGTTTTCCAGGTAATGAGCATTATTGAGAATGGCAGCCAGCCGCCTGCTATCTTCATTGGCTACTCCTATAATATCGGCTGTTACAATGCCATCCTTGATGGCAAATTTTATACCTTTTCCAAAAACAGAAGGAACAGCCGCAAACCTTGGTTGCTTCCCTCCTTCGAGGCACCGTCCATCACTGTATCGGGGAGTCATAGGAAGTTGGTCCAGGGAAATGAAATTCCTGAGCTGTTTCTGGAGCTCACACTGAATACCCAGGATGGTCTAGGAAAGAAGAAAGGCACGGAGCAAATGCAGCACAGGATTAGAATCGGCCATATGCTTGGTGACAGTGGAAAGCAAAGGCTTGCCAGGTTGCTTCCTTCTCTCTTAATTTGCTGGTTTGTGATTTAAAAACCAGCCAAATTTGGAATCTCTTCATCAGAGATTTGGAAAAGACAAGACAAACAAGTGAACTGATCACCTGGTATGTATTTTTTGATATCTCGGTGAGGTAAAAGTTAACCGAAAGCAAATACGTTCAAACTTGGTACCACAGACTCTCAGCGCTGGAAGGCACTTAAGTGGGTCTAGCTCCCCCCAAACAAAGACATTTTATTTTTACCAATTCAATGAACACTGACTAGCCATTTGTGACTGGATGTAGGGTAATACATTAGCCACAGTGAGGTATAAAGAGATGGCATAAGGAATCATCCTTGCTTTCTTTTTTTTCTTTTTGTCTTTTTGTCTTTTTAGGGCCACACCCATGGCATACGCAGGTTCACAGGCTAGGGGTCCAATCAGAGCTGTAGCCGCTGGCCTATGCCACAGTCACAGCAACATGGGATCCGAGCCTCGTCTGCCACCTACACCACAGCTTACGACAACACCAGATCCTTATCCCACTGAGCAAGGCCAGGGATCGAACCTGCAGCCTCAAGGTTCCTAGTCAGATTCATTAACCACTGAGCCATGACGGGAACTCCCATCCTTGCTTTCAAGTAGCTTATGGCCTCATGAATAACAAGGTCAAATCAGCCGGTTCACTGACATTTTTATGTGAATTAAAAAAAAAAAACCCATTTTTATTATGGCAGATTTCAAACACACTAAGAAAAAAAGAGAATAACAAACCCCTAAGAATCTATTACAAGTCCTCAGCAATTTTTTTTAACATTTTGCTGAACATTTTCAGGACTTTTAATTACAAAAAGCATGTTATATATATTTACAAAAAAGGATAAAACTACAATACCTATTTAGAATTTCCTTTCCCTTATATTTTTTTTTTTTACAAATTTCAAGCCCTCCCACCCACATTTCTGCTTTATATTGTCAAAGCCATTTTTATTTTTGCAAACACAGATATTCCTCTTTCGTTTTTTTTGTCTCTTTTTGTCATTTCTTGGGCCACTCCCGTGGCATATGGAGGTTCCCAGGCTAGGGGTCCAATCGGAGCTGTAGCTGCCAGCCTACGCCAGAGCCACAGCAACTCGGGATCCGAGCCGCGTCTGTAACTTACACCACAGCTCGCGTCAACGCCGGATCTTAACCCACTGAGCAAGAGCAGGGACCGAACCCGCAACCTCATGGTTCCTAGTCGGATTCGTTAACCACTGCGCCACGACGGGAACTCCCCTCTTTCTTTTAACTTAAAGAAAAAGTTCCTTCTTGCTTTCATTTGTACCTCTATAACTGCTAAACCTTGAATGTTTTGGTATTCTTATTTTTCAAGATACTTTTATCTCTGTAATATTATTTTGTTTCATTGCTCTTATATACTTTTTCTGTATCAGAATAATTTAATTCTGTTATTCCCATACTCTTAATATGCTATGCCCTGAATTATTTTGCAGTTGGAGATCTGATGTTTTTATGTCTCTTAGTGAACAATTCTCTTTCTGTAGAATCCATAATTGTCCCATTTCAGAATTCCGAAAGTTCAGTTCCACTTTCCTCTTGTTTGTCTACCACAGCAGTCATCAAGTCACACATTAATTTTTTTTTCTTTGCCCAAAGCTTCAATTCCCTGATTCTTTGCTCATGACAGCTTTTTTTCTACCTACTTCTTAATCGTGGACATTAAATGAATATTCAAGCAGACTAAGTAAGCAAACATATGTTAATATCATTTCCTAGTGTTGAATGCTTTCCTGCTTTTTTTCCCCCAGTTAAAAATAGAGATGGGGAGTTCCCTTCGTGGCACAGTGGAAACGAATCCAACTAGGAACCATGAGGTTGTGGGTTTGATTCCTGGCCTCGCTCAGTGGGTTAACGATCCGGCATTGCTGTGAGCGGTGGTGTAGGTTGCAGACGTGGCTCAGATCTGGCATTGCTGTGGCTCTGGTGTAGGCCGGCGGCAACAGCTCTGATTAGACCCTAGCCTGGGAACCTCCATATGCCGCAGGTGCGGCCCTAAAAAGACAAAACACAAAAGACAAAAAAAAAAAAAAATAGAGATAGTAAAACTTCTACTAACCTTTCCAGGATCCCACTCTTGAGTTTTTGTCTGAAGCTGTAGAAGTTCATAAGTTAACTCCAAGTTTCCTAATTCTGGTTTTGGAAATCCAGGTAGTACATTGTGTAATTGGAAACCAAATAGCTCCAACCAACTTCCAATGTCTGTGAGACACAAAATTTAAAAGAAAACCATTTTAAAGCCCATACCTCACAACCTTCATGAAAAGCTTGAAAGATGCGCCTCCTGCCTTGAATATGTTTAGCCAATGGTAATTTAGGGATAGGAGTTCCCTTCATGGCTCAGTAGTTAATGAACCTGACTAGGAACCATGAGGATGCGGGCTTGATCCTTGGCCTTGCTCAGTGGGTTAAGGATCTGGCCTTGCTGTGAGCTGTGGTGTAGGCCAGCAGCTGTAGCTCTGAATCGACCCCTAGCCTGGGAACCTCCATGTGCCGCAGGTGCAGCCCTAAAAAGCAAACAAAACAAAACAAAAACGTAAGTTAGGGATAAATTCCCTCTTATGTCACCCACTTCAAAAGTAATGATCCTGTCTCTAGGGAAACCATGGATAAGACAGAGATAGGCTCAGTTTACTGTGTTGAAATTCTTAATGCAGTAGTGGTATTAAAGCCACTCAGACTGTGATATTAGATTTATCTGATGCAACAGAATTTTGAGTTTTTCTTTTATGAAATCATTCATAGGAGCTTTTAAGAGTGAAAACTACAAACAGAAAGCTTAAAAGGAAAAAGAAAAGGTACTGGGATGCAAAAGCATCATGTTTGATGCCAATTTGCACAGTTGTGCTCACTCTAGAAGACTAAGGAAGAAGAGAGTGACTGCACAATAACTTGCGGGCTAGCTGGCAGGAAGAGGAAGCATATTTACAAAGGCAATGAGATTATGTGATAAACATCACTGAGTTTTCTCTCCACTTTAGCATAAAGTGTTCACGGTTTTAAATACCTGTGGTATACTTTGCAACATCTTGAATTTTGCCAACTGGGTAGTTATTTTCAAAGGAGTAGAGGTTGAACGGTTTAGGAAGGAGGTTCAACTCTTTCCATATGTGATGATTAGGCGTCGTCCATCTACCAGCCACAACATCATAATCCCTTTGCCCCAGGTGCACTAATTTAGTAAGGAAATCATAGAGTCCTCCATGAAAACCAATGATGACCTGAAAGTCAGGGTAAGTGTCATGATAGATATCTCCATAAGGCGTGTACAGTATCTCCTTTATTACCTGACCTCGACTGCTGAACACAGCTAGCGGGGTGCCTGTATTATCACAGGCTACATAATATTCTTCCCCACTGCTTAGCTCCATGGCAATCAGGTGACCTTGGAGATCATAATACAGGGATGTAATCTCTGAGCTCGTGTGGTTGTACAAATGAGTAACTCTTATGGGGTTGGCAAGGTCTGCATAAAAGAACTGGAGGTGCTGTCCTAGGCTGGACTTACTGGCGACACGTCGCCCAAGCCCATCATAGTAATACTGCACAGTCCAGCCAGAAGCCTTATTGTAGGCTTTCTGCAGGAGACCATTAGAATTATATTCAAATATGTCATTTCCCCTCTGCCTCAGGAAGCCATCTTCATCCATTTTGTACTGAATTTCTCCTAGTCTGGTGATGCGATCTCGGAGGTCATATCGGAGGGGAGTAAGACGAGCACTATTCCCATGGCTTAAGAGGTTGATGTTTCCATTCAGATCATAACTATAACGCCACTGGGTTTTATCATTTACAGAAACAGTTTGAAGTTGCCCATCAGCATCGTATTCATAGAAGTATCTCGTTATATTGGCATCTACTCCTACTCTGATATCACATATTACCATTCGGCCCATATTATCATATTGAATAGTCATCCAGTAGGCAATTGCCTTTAGGATTTCGTACTGCACTTCAATGACTTGGCCATTGGCACTGAAGATCTTGGTGTGCTTCATCACTGTGGTGGTTATGACCTGATTTAAATCGTAATTAATTACACTGAATTTTCCAAACTGCTCTGTTCTACCAGAGACATCAACATATCGGTACAGATCTATGGGCAAAGGGGTTTCATTGATCACGGCTTGCATGCTTGTGACACGGAAGTTGTTGTAGCTGTAGTCAAACCGAGCATTCACAAGGCCTTCTTCACTGAATCTGAAAATCTGGCGTCCAATAAGAGGTCCTGAAGGGATCAAAATAAAAACAATGAGAACAAAGCTAGACACTCAATACCAAACAGTCAAAAAGTTCTAGTGGTCTTTTTTTAGTACTGATGCTTTTACATTCAAAATAAAATATTAGAGATTGACCTTGATATCTAATGCTTGGGCATCTCATCTCATAGCTATATATTCTTATAGTAGGTGGTCACCAAATAAGAAAAAAAAATTATATACTGTATATTATAGTTAAGAATAATTAATTATAGGAACTTCAGAAGTAATAACCCATCCAGTAGTTGAGGTGAATGAAACTGATATTATATATATGCTTTCTTTTTATAATTACTGACAAAAATACTTTCAGTTAATTTAACCTCTGCTACAAAGTCAGAGGGTGAAGTTTTGACAAAGTCCAGCATTTAAGTAACTGGATTTGGGCATTTTATAAACCCAAAGGATAAAATATAACGAAAAGTTGTGACTTTTGCGAGGTCCCTGCTGGCCTAATGGGTAAGGATTTGGTGTTGTCACTGCTACGGCTCAAGTCAGTCTTTGGCCTGGAAACTTCCACATGCCACAGGCACTGCCAAAAAAAGTTGTGACTTTTGAAGACATTTTGCCAACTTAAACTTCTAGGGGTTACACAGGATTTGAGCTTGTTTCAGTGAGACTTATAGCTTGCAGCTGCATCTTTGGGAAGATGTGCTGGTGAGTAGGGATGGGTATAGTTAGATTAGGTACTTGGACTTCAACTTTCTTAAGAGCTGAGAGAGAAAGAGAAATTCACTCTATGTTTCTAAGGAACCACGGGGCATATATTTTTCATATTCAGTGGGCAATAATTTGACAACTCAAGTGAAAATTTGGTTGGATTGAATGTCTGTAGATTAAGGCTTCTATCTCAGACTGTGGCCAGCAGAGATTTCCTAAGACTGATGCAGTTGTATACACCACCACCCTTTCACAACAAACCTGTTTGCCTGTATCTGATTGTGCAAATGAAGCCATCGTGCATCAGGTGTATTGTCTTAATCACTCCGGAAGACTCTTCGTATGTTAACGTGACCTGTGTGGTATCATAGAGAATCTCAGACAGCCTCGCTTGTTTGGTGTACTTGTATAAAACTCTGCGCCCTGTCCCCAGATGCAGGGTCTGTAGCAGTCGGCCATCTCGGCTATAGTCTTGGATAAAAGAAGTGCTACTATCTGGTGGGGTGTAGATGTTCCGGTAGTAGCCCACTGAAAGCATGGTTTGTAAGCTGTGACGCACCATACTAGGCATGGTGACTGAGAGCAGACAATCCGACTGGTCATACTCAAAGATATAACGCCGCTGACTATGTAAGAGAAGTATCACAGACTGAAACGAGACAAAGGCAGGACAGCATTATAGTACCACTAACGTTGAGGAGATTAACCAAAATACACATTCATTCATTCAGCAGACATTTTTTGAGGACCTACTGTGTGCCAGGCACTGAAGTGGACCCTAGTGGATACAGTAGTGGGCAATAATGTGTCTATCCTCATGGAACTTACAGTTTAATGGAAGAGAAAGACCAACAACCAAACAATTGTAGTCTAGGAGGAAATGTTTTATGACAGGGGAAGTTAAACAGGGTGCTTGTGGGAAGCAGAGGAAGGGCAGCTAACCCAGGCTTAAGAAGTCAAGAAAGGGGAGTTACTGTGGTGGTTCAGTGGTAATGAACCTGACTACTATCCAAGAAGATGCGAGTTCGATCCCTGGCCTTGCTCAGTGGGCTAAGGATCCGGCATTGCCGAGAGCTGTGGTGTAAGTTGCAGACGCAGCTTAGATGCTGTGTTGCTATGGCTGTGGTGTAGGCCGGCAGCTGTGGCTCCAGTTTTACCCTTAGCTTGGGAACTTCCATATGCATCCTGGAGACTGTGACATCTGAATTGGGACCTGAAGAATGACTAGGGTTGGACAGATAAAGACTGGGAGGAGGGTGGGGCGGGATGGGACAGGGAAAGAGTACTCCTGACACAGGGCGTAGCATTGTGAGGGTCCGGAGAAAAAAAAGAACATGGCTTTTTCAACATATGAGGGGAATTTTGTGTGCCCAGAGCATGGGTCTGTTGGGGGGGAGGGCTGTTGGGTGAATTGCAAGAGATGAGGCCAGTCAGGCAGGCTGAGTCTAGATCATGCTGGGCTTTCTAAGCCATGCTAAGGAGTTTGGATTTTAACCTGCTGGCAGCCAGGGGAACCACTGAAAGCAAGTCGAAGGACAGGGCGCTGCACCACTGGAGGAAACAATCCAGTCGGTGTGCCAGAGAGGTCACTGCTGCTTCAGTGCAGAGATGGACTGGAAGGAGGTAAATGCAGGGCAGGGCATGCCACATTTTAAGTATTAGTCACCAAAAAGTACTTATTGACTTCATATAGTAGATGTCTTTCTGAAAAGTTGTACATAAACTATTATTACTGTAGTCCCCCCTTGTCTGTTGTTTTGCTTTCCATGATTCAGTTGCCCACAGGCAACTTCTGTCTGAAAATATTAAATGGAACATTCCAGAGATGAACAATTCACAAGTTTTAAATTGCATGCAGTTCTGAGTAGTGTGATGAAATCTCACACTGTCTTGCCCAAGACGTGAATCATCCCTTTGTCCAGTGTATACACACTGTACATGCTACAGGCCCAATAGTACAGGAAATAATACAGCATACACAGAGTTCAGTACCATCTGGACTTTGAGGCATCCATGGGGGGGTCTTGGAGTGTATCCCCCTCGGGCAAGCGGGGATTAATGTATTGCTCTGCAATTTATGCTTTAGATTATATTAAGGAAACATGCCATTAAAAGAATCCTCTGGTGGTGCAAGCCCTCTCCCACAAACCGATCTGTACTGCAGAAAGAGTTATTTGTTGACATATAATGCCTTGCATGTAATGAGGTATTTCACTGATACTGCTTTATCTTATTTTAATTTTAAACATAGACATAAAAGGAACACTATTTTAGGGAGCACTCAAACCCTATTTCTAATCAAAAGGCATTTAAATCTCATCTTTTAATAAAAACAAAAATTGCTCACCCCTGGAAATTCTGATCTAACAACCTAAGGGAGCTTTACCCCCTCCTTTCTTGAGATTCATCTTGTCAAGTAAAAATATTTAGTTGAACTTTATTTTCTGAAGTTTCTGTTATGAACACCGAGTGCCTTTTCATTTTCTACATGTAAATTACAATTATGAATATGAATCATAATATTGTAATTCTGTGTATTATGTACATAATATTGTACATTTAAATCTTCTAAATATGAAATTACCTTCTAATATTGAACATCCTTCTTGAAATGCATGCCCTCCCTGACCTTCTGAGAATTGATTTGGAATCGCATGTCAGTGAAGTCAAAGTCAGCACTTATTTGCTCGTTCACTTATCCTTTCTTTCTTTTTCACCAAGTACACTGCCTGGGGATACAGAGCTACATTTGGAAATCCTGTCACCTCATCACCCATGGACACCCTGCAGGTCCAGAAACCCTGCTGAACAGAAGGTGGGACCACCACATCCTTGACCAAGGCAGAACTCAACAGAACCTGGGGGGGGGGCTGGTGGGAAGTGCCTTTGCATCATCTCCCTGCTGAAAGCCAGAATTCTCAGCTCCTTTCCACTCTCTCCTATCAATCTGCCATGAACACATGACATCTGTCACCTGTGATGTGGGCCAGGGATAATCGCCGTATGGCTCTCACACATTATCTAGTACTAGCCTTCCTGGGCCAGGCCTTTTTCCAGTGGCTTATCAGCCTTGCCAAACATTTATAGCACATCGCCATTGTGTCCTCTCCCTGTTCTCACTCTCCATGCTGCAGTAAATCACTGCCTGACCCTGTTCCTAGGTGGTGCTGATGCTGCCCTGTCTCAAGAGCTCCCTGGTCGGTTTTAAAGCTTCCTGCCAATAGCAAGAATGTGGATGACGTGATTAGAAATCTTGTGAATGTAACCGTTGTGTTGCCAGAATAGCACTTAGCTCTCACTTGGCTGCTTTTTCACTTTGGGTGGGCATTCCCATCAGTTTATTCAAAAACAATGCTCTGAGTACATCCAATGCCCACAGTGCTGCTATAGGATAAAAGGCTACTTCTTATCATTCCAAACAAAAAAGTGGGGGACTCTGTAGTTTTAAAAAATTCATTGTGTGGGAGTTCTCGTCGTGGCTCAGAGGTTAATGACTCTGACTAGCATGCATGAGCATGCAGGTTCTATCCCTGGCCTTGCTCAGTGGGTTAAAGATCCGGCGTTGCTGTGAGCTGTGGTGTGGGTCACAGATGCAGCTCAGATCTGGAGTTGCTGTGGCTGTGTGGAGTTACTGTGGCTGGAGTTGCTACAGCCGGCAGGCAGCTGTAGCTCCGATTCGACCCCTAGCCCGGGAACCTCCATATGCCGCAGGTGCGGCCCTAAAAAGCAAAAACAAACAAATTCATTGTGACATCCAAAAATATTGACATCATTGTAAAGAAGAAAACAAGAACAATCACGGGTGTATACTTATTTGAACAGGAATAGATAGAAATAAGCGATGGCAGAAATTTGAAAAAGTAAAGCATTGTAAAGCATCCCAATGAGCACCAGATGGCAGTGTGGGGCCACCTGAAAACACAAGCCAAAGGCTGCATTCTGTCCCTCCAGGCAGGAGGCCTTTGAAAATTTCAGCCCCAAAGAGGCATTTTTCTGTACATGTATCAGACTAAAGCATCTTATTAAATGATTACAAAATATACTTAAATAAATTTTAAAAATTAAGTTCTTGAGAAACAAAGATTTACATTTACTGTAAATACAAAATTTTAGCCCCACAAGTCTTCAATATACAATTAACTCAGGGAAGGCTCATAAATCAAGATATAGAATTAATGACCACATAGAGAAAATTTAAGAAACAATAATTGATTTTTTAATAGAGAAAAGATCACTTAAGCAACTGCAGCTATTACCCAAATAATCATTTTTCTCCTAATGGTTACAAACCATTGTGCATGGAAATGATACATATAACTTTTACTTACTCTAGAGGAAATCAAACAATTTCTACAAAATTTCTGCACATTAAGGTGAAATATCTGTTGTTCGCTTTTATAATATAGCATGGTATAGGGATGGCAAGCAAATTTACAGAGGTACCACCAGAAGTATTTTGAGGTAGAAAAAGAGGTTATATTTTAAAGTTTGAGAATTCTTATTTCAAAATATACTACAAGAGCCAGCCTTTTCATCTTGCTCTGCCCCAGACACACTGAAAGAATGACCAGCAAAGACCATGTTAAAGAGAGGACTTGAAAAGAGGACGGAGAGGCACAGAACCTCGTCACCTCACTGTTAAAGTTACATGTAAATTGGATTTTGGTAAACTCACTATTCTTTCCCTTTTATTTAGAATCACAATTTCAAAGATGCTTTAATTTCCTTACTTTTTTCCTTCCTTCCCTTCTTTCCTGTTTTAATTTACCTTTAAGTAGTAGTTAGTGCTGGCATGTAAGTTCTCCAACTTGAAAATAAATACCATATATAATGCATGATTTAAATGAAAAGAAACTAACTTTTATTGAATGACTAGATGTGCTTGGTGCTTTATATTAAGTTATTTCATTTAATCGCTGCTTCTACTCAGTGAATTAGTTATTATCACTGGTAATAATAATGTTAATAAAATCAATCTTGTGATAAATGATTTTTGGAAAGTAAAGAACCATTACTTAATTATGGGTTTTGTAGGTTCTGAGTTTTGCATAATAGCATTGCTTAAGTCAGGGGCTACCTTGTATTTGGAGAACAAATTAAATGTGCAATAAAGAAAGGGACAAAAGTCAACTAAAAGGCACAAGTGCTTTGGCTTGTCTCACTGGTCAGTAAACTCTTCTTTAGAAGTCACTGGGGCTTTTCTCTGTACATTATTCTCAGTCAATAAGGTCTTCTTTCTGTCCACTGCAGACACTGACCATCTCAGAGAGTTGTCCTTGTTTTGTTTTGAAAGAATTATTGCCATCTAGGTTTCTGTTGCAAAAAGAACTTATGTGAAGTTTGCTTCACATATTTCTTTGCGGAATTAAGTGTGATGAAATAATCAGCTAACCTAGAGAAAGGGAACAATAAAATGGCTTCATTGGTCTCAGAGAAGAGGCTAAATAACTGGGCTGAAATTTGTTTCGACAGGCTCTTTTGTCATTGCATAGTCAGCCTAAAGAGAAAGTTTTACTAAACCTAGAAGCAACTGTCTATAGGCAATTAGCTCAGTGGCCAGACTGAGGCGTTAATGAGGTTGGGGCTCTGAGTTCAAAGCCATGCAGGCATGCTTGCTCCCTCACCAGTCACATGATGACCTGTGGAAGAATCAGTGCAAACCCATCCTCATTCCTGGAAAAACTAATCAGCCTATATCCTGCTAGTAATCTGTGGCATCTTTTTTTTTTTCTGATTGTTTGTTTTTTTGTTTTTTTCATATGAGGGCCATCATGACATGCACTGCCTCTGTAAACATACACCAGGTATTTGGATTTAGTTAATTCTGTAACAATTTTAGCCCTTTGTGGACCTTAGTGCCATGATTTCGCCAGTCATTCTTGTTATCAAAATTGACAAGAGAGAAGATCTGTTCTATAATATTTAGATGTTCCTAGTGTAAAGATGATAGATTTCATTGATTTCTTCAGCAGAAAATGATCAGGGGTGGATACAGCAGAGGACTCCCTCCTTTACCCTGGCTCCCAGGTAGAGTTCTGCTTTATCTCCCGGCATTTCCAAGTTGGCAAGTTCCCGAGAGACTGGCTCTGGGAAACAGTAGAATAGTTTTACTGACACACTTTTTTTTTTTTTTTTAAACTTTCAGGGGTATATCATAGAGGTTTAGTATCATTTGGTGAAATTTTGCCATGTGAGCTATGAGCACGTATGACCTAAGAACTTCTAGGGGTTACCTTGTACCGATTACCCTTGAATCCTCAAGGGAAAACATTTTACAATTTTCCCAGAAATTAATCCAAGACAGATGAGTTGAATGGATAGGTTTGGGGGAAAAAGAGACACTGTCTTTGGATATCAGAAATTGAGATGGCAGATAGAGGTCAATTTCTCCTATTGTCTCCTGCTACTGACCTGGCCAGAAACCATTTTGCTGTGTGGGGCTGATGTTGGACACATGGACCCAGTGGTGGGATTAAAATCCCTGCCCACTCTGAGCAGACAGAGGCCACCAGCTCCCATTACAGATGCTGCTGGAGATTCACTGCATACAGAGTACTATTAGCATGGGGCCCCAGTGCACTCAGATGGATTACTTGGCAAAATTAGCCCTCAAATGTGTACCACTGACTAGTCCTCAAATATGTAGTCACCGACTATCCTAACAAAATTAGAATTCCTTATTCCTTATCCTCTGTGTAAGAGTCTCTTTTCCAGAGCTGATACATTAACACCCAATTTTATAATTTTCTACCTATTTTACTTCAGTGTGAGCTTTCAGAATCATAAAGATACATTTTCAGGAGCAGGAACAAATATGCTCAAATGAGGAGAAAGCTAAGCCATTATCCTGACTTCAGTATGAAAGAGTAGCTGGCAGACTGTGTGGTTAGGGAAAGTTTTTGGCTAAAAAGCAGCTTATTCTCTAGGTACAGTCTGTTGTTGTTGTTACTTCTATAAAGCAGATGAGCCAGAACACAGACTTTTCTCTGGCAGGTCCTCACAAAGGTGAGTAGTTAGTGCCACTTTCAATATTCCCATTCGGAAACTCAGAAGAGTTTCTTTTCTCTACATACCTTTTCTAAGTAGGTATAGCTCCAAATTTTCCCATCAGCCCAAGTTCTTGAAATTATTTTTCCACTCTGGTCATATTCCATTTTTTCATTCCATGTCCCTCTTTGAATAAAGGTTACCAATCCTGAAGGTGAATATGTGATGTTCACTTCATTGTATCTGCTTACAGGAGACCACAGAACAGGACGTCCAGTCTGATCATAAAGAATTCGAAGGGTGAATTTCCGATGGTCATCATAAATCTTCCCTGTGCGGGTCATATGATCAAAATCTATGGAGAGCAGGTTTCTGTTATGGGCCTGCAAAAAAGAGACAGGAAATACATTTTAAGCACTGCCTTGGTTCCCCGTGTCACGTGCATTCACAATCACGAAGCTCTTTCTGTTTCTCCAACAAGGGGGTGGGTCTCTCTTGCCTTTGAATCCGCATGGCTTTTCCTCAGATGACACTTGTCTTTATTCTTCCAGCAGACTGGACAATCTTGGAAGGCTGAGGCTATGTCTTAACTACTGGTATGTGCTCAATCCTTAACAAATGGTTGTTGATTGCTTTTTCCTAACTCAAGACTCAAGTGTGTTGATACAATTTTCAGTGACTATGGAATCTTATTTGATGTAAGTCAGACGCCTACTAAGAAGTGGGACTTCATCCTCCCCTTTTACCGATGAAGTGGCTAGAACATAGAAGGCTGAATTATTTACATGATTAGAAATGAGAACGAGGGCATACAGTGAGATCTCTCTAATGTATAAAAGAGGTTCCCTCTTTGGCTTCCTTGCTCCTTGGGGCACGGGGTTGTATTACTTCCTAACACAGGGGAACACAGAGGAACTCAGATTGTCTCCTGACGATGGAACTCGTTATTTTCATGGAGGCCAGCAGGTAAATATGGTAGGTGTTGGTAGGCCCCTAGCATTAGCAAGGGTGGCACCACTGAATGACGTTAGAGCAGGGAGGTCAATCGGGGGTCCAAGTTTAGAAACAATTAGTAGTTGGGATTGGTTCTGGTCTTAGGCTCTTTGGGCTGCTGGCCAGCATTTCATTTGTGTACCTCCTGGCACACAAAGTTGTTCTGGAGAAAACCTGCCTCTGAGGAATTTTAGCGGTTCTACATGAGATAAACAAACAACTAAATGACTTAGCTAAAAAGTTTTTAAGTTAGCGACGAGACCAATTTACTGGGTTTTCTTTTTTTTTTTTTTTTTTTTTTTCTTTTTGCCTTTTCTAGAGCCGAACCCGAAGCAAATGGAGGTTCCCAGGCTAGGGGTTGAATCAGAGCTATAGCCGCGAGCCTACGCCACAGCCACAGCAACTTGGGATCTGAGCTGCATCTGCGACCTACACCACAGCTCACAGCAATGCCGGATCCTTAACTCACTGAGCAAGGCCAGGGATCGAACCCACAACCTCATGGTTCCTAGTCGTGTTCGTTAACTACTGCACCACGTCGGGAACTCCAATTTTACTGGGTTTTCAGAGCAACTGGACAACTGACGTGATCTATTCCACTCTTTAGCTAGTAGTGCCAACCTTTGGCAGTCCCACCAGTAACTGCCTTGTTGGCTGATGCAACATGGAGCCCCAAAAGGCTCTGTGGAAGATGGGGGATTTTAAGGAGGTAGGTGGAAGGCCAAAGGGAGAGCTTGTTAAATTTATTTTATTTTAGTTTAGTTCGGTTTAATGAAGTTTTCATTTTAGTGAGTTGTTTGGTGTATTTATAACTTTTTATGCTGAGATAGTCTGACTCACAAGAAGTTGCAAAAATGGAACAGAGTAGCCATGTACCCTTCACCCAACTTTCAAGGAAAAGACTTTTAACTTGGGTGAAGGGGGTCCAAGTATATCTGGGAGGAACCAAGGCAAGGATGCCTAGGGAAAGAAAAATCATTTTCCCTCCATCCTTCTAGGTTCTTGGCTGAGACTCCCCACCCCCTACCCTGTTATACAAGATTAACAGGAGAAAAAGAAACTGAAGTTGGATAACATGTATACCTCCTGTATACATGGGAGAGACTCAGGAAAACTGAGTAACTCTCCTGGCCCAAGCCAGCATCTTAAATACTATCTCCAACTAAAGACAAAAGATACTGGTGGGGAGGCAGCCAGTTATGGGAGATGGCCAGGCAGAGTATAGGAAACAAAAGTAATGATGTTATGCAGATTTAAGTTGTTGCCTTCTCCATCAACCTAAAATAATCTTTATGTCAAAGAGGCATATTTGGGGTGGCAGATTCTTCTCCCCTTCAAATAAAAAAGTGTTGTTTACACTTCTCAAAATGTAAACAATAGTGGCCTGGGAAGTCAGGAGGCATTGAATTAGTTGCGTGTCTGGGCACCAGTCATTTCTTCTTCCTGGGCCTTAGTATGCTCATCTGTGAAATGGGAGTGACATTTACCAGTCTAAAGACTTGTGCTAAGAATTAAATGAGATTACATATACTGGTGATGTGTAAAAATCATATTAGTAATTGTTACTTTTAGATATAATGATTACTTTTCTCGTTTTAGTTAGGCTTTCACATGGGCCCATGTGTCAGATTCCGAGGTGACTGTAGCTTGTAGTATTAGATTTATATCTGGAGGAATTGTCAACATGATCCTGAACAGAATGTTAAATATCTGGTTAATGAGGTAGGGGAAAAAAAACCAACATTAGGGTTTGACTACATTAATCATAGTCAACTAAACCACTTCACTAGCTATTCAACTAAACTTTTATGTTCATTTAAAATTTTTGTGGTCAAGGATTCCTTTAAATATATAGCCATATACAGTATGCCCAGAAAAATGCACATAAGCTCATATATGAACATTTTAAACAAAATCTCAAGTGGGCTCTGAAACCCAAACATGAAACCTTTAGGGGTCTTGAGTCCAATTTCAAAATCCTAGTTCAGAAAGAGGTTTTTAAAAATGTTTGTTAAAAAATTTGTTTGCTGTGTAAAAAAAAAACTGAGATATAACTGACATATAATATTATATTAGTTTCAGGTGTACAACATGATCCGATACTTGAAATACATTGTAAAATGATCACCACAATAAGTCTAGCTAACATCCATTACCACATGTAGTTACAGTTTCTTCTGGTGATGAGAACTTTTAAGATCTATTCTCTTAGCAACTGTCAAATATACAACACAGTATTATTAACTATAGTCACCATGTTGTACATTCCATCCCCAGGACTTATTAATCTTTTAACTGGAACTTTGTACTTTTTGACTCCTTTCACCCATTTTTCCCACCCTTCACTCCTGCCTCTGGCAACCACCAGTCTGTTCTCTAAGAGCTTTTTTTTTTTTTTTTTTTAAATTCTACATCTAAATGAGATCCAGAGTTTTTATCCTAATGGCTTGGATAACTATAAGGCCAACATTCTCATTTCAGACTCTAGTTTTCCTTTGCTCAGTAATCTTGTGCACTTTGCTTTTTAAAATAATCTCCTTAACTAACACCCCCATTATAAAAGTTATGTTTTTTTCATTTCAGAAAAATCAGAAAATAAAAAATATCCAAAGAAAATAATTACCTTTAATCCTATCATTCCAATATGAATCACAGCTAAAACTTTGCAGTATTTCATTCTACTTATCCTATTTTTTAAAAAAAATAGTGTATGGGGCATACAGCTAGGATGGTATTTAAGTTTTATGCTCTACTTTTTCAGCTATTGTTTTATCTTGCGCACCCCTCATATTATTAAATATTCTTAAAATGTGGATTTCAATTGTTATATAATATCTTCTACATTATAAACATTTACTTATCCTTCATCCCATTGTTAGAAATTAGCATTTTTGTTTTCCATTTTCCTTTTATTTTTCATATTTTATTGAATGTTTTTGTAAATAAGCATTTCCTTAATACAGACCCTATAAAAGAAACTACTGGGTTAAATGATAACATATTTAAGACTCTGTATGGAACTTAAGATATTACTTTATTTATTTATTTTTGGCTCTGCCCATGGCATGTAGAAGTTTCCAGGCCAGGGATGGAACCATTGCTGAACCACAATAGTGACAATGCTGGATCTTTAATCAGCTGAACCACCAGGGAACTATGAGATATTACTTTATGGTGCACAAAGGTTGTACAAATTTATACTCTCAGTAGCTAGCAGTAGTGGGAGAGTTCATCTCATTCCATCCTTACCAGTTTTGAGTATTTTTGTTGTTAGTAAGCTTTTTCCAATATGAGAGTGGGGAAAATGGTATGCTACTGTGGCTTAAATTTGCATTTATTTGGTCACTAATGAGGTTGAACCCTTTTAAATGTCTATTGGTCACATGTACATCTTCCACGAATTCCCTGCTCAGGACGTTTGCCCATTTTTTTTTAAATTGGGATGTGACATTCTGCTCTTTCCAACCTCTTTTGGTTTCAGTTTCTTCATCAGCCAGTTGGAGCTAATGATATTTGCCTTTTAATTTGAGCTTCTGCAAAAAGAAGGACAGGAAAAATTCCATGCCAGGAATTCCAGAACACTAGTGATTAGATAGTCCAGTTATTTGGGAGGAAGTCTTGTTAGTTGCAGGGGTGGGTTTCATTCGGGGAATAGAGCCACAGTTTGGGAAGCATGACTCTTTAACATCTGGTAACCTATGTGTGCAGGGCTGCAGTGCATAAACATACAGTAACCTGTTGCTATCACCTAAAAGGTGGTAGAGATGCACATATTTCCTGTCTTTTGATACACAGGGCTTGGAGACCCATACTAAGCCAGGTGTTCTTTCTTCAACTACCTTTCCTGTGGTTTTATAGCCACATATCTCTAACTGTAATACTGTTCATTTACAATAGCTGTAAAATATCCATGTACTCCCAGAGACGGTTGTAACTGTTACAATTTATGTTATAATGATAGTTAAAGAGCCAAAGTAACAAGTGATTTCCAATTGGACTAAATTTGTGGTTTTATTTGTCTGATATATTAAGTTTACTACTCAAGAACACATTTCTTAATAAAGTCATTACAGCTACACAAGCAGGGACCACTGTTAAAAATCCACTATAAAGCGAGCAGAGGAAAACTCTGCCTCATGTTCTTTCTCTGCCTGTCAAGACTTCTGCAACCATGCTTCTCTGTTTCTAGATAATGCATTCAGATGTTGCTGAAACGCTAGTTTCAAAGTCAGGTTTGGAAGGTAATGTAAATATTGGCTAAGGACTGAAAAGGGACGAAGGAATACGAAGATGCCACAGTCCCCACCCTGCAGGTCTCCTGTGGAATCCACATGGGAGAAAGCTGGGAGAAAGAACGCTTTTCTAGGTGAGCTCCCCGACCCTCCTTCTCTATGGCAGAAAGCAAAAGTAGGCTGACTGCCTCTGACTGTTGGGGTCATGAGCAAGGTTGAGAAAACAACACGTTCATACAAGCTCTTGTTTGCCTGAAAGACAATAATAGCCCTTGACCTAAGTGTGGGCCATCAATCCTTATTTCTTCTCTTCCTCCAAAGAATCTATACCGATCCTTGCCCTGGAAAAGAGAGGGGCAAAGAAAAGATTGACATTTGAGAAGAGCCCCAAGTTAAAAAGGGTCTCTTTGGACAGGTTGCACATTGAACAAGACCTTTGGCTTTGGCAACTGATGAGCTGTACGTTGGGGTAAGAAAGGGGAACTGGTAATCTTTTTCACAGGAGAAGAAGTATTTATGTTTTAATTTATCTTTTGATATTCCTTATGCTTTTTTTTTTTTCAGTTTTGCTAAAGAGAAGTAAGGAGAAGGGTTTGCTTTTTGTTCACACTTGGACCAGAAAGGAAAGAGGAAAGAGTATGCCCTGGGGAGCTGTGGCTTGTGTTCCCAGCAGAAATAAAAGTGTCTGTAAAGGGTGGGTATAGGCGGAAGTGCCGAAGAAAAGCGTCCTTTGCCCCGCTCCGAGCCTTTCCTTGCTTTTTTCTAGGAGTCTGTGTTTTAATTGCTTAAGAGAAAGTCCTTTTAACCCCTCCAATTTGAGACTCATTCGAATAGTAGGAGAAAGGTATATTAGATTGATTTAGAGGCAATTGCTGATATTTGAGTGTTCTGGGCCTACAAAAAGTGCAATTTGCTGTTGTTCAACCCAACACACACCACACACACACACACACACACACACACACACACACACACGGTGCTAAACTCTAAGCTACCATCACGGCCATTAACTTTCTTTCAAAAGAAAAGAGGAGAAGACTGGATTTCAAGGATGCTGACTAGCATTTCGACTCAGTGCAACTGAGGTACCCATTCAATTTTTGCTGGAGAAGTTGGAAGGCAAATAAGCTAGATGGGTCAAATAACCACATCACAGTTTGGGAGGTGCACTGCACTTAATTTCCATTAAATTGTGAGAATGGATATAGAAGTCACAGCTGCTTTTAAGTTTGAACATGCTACTCTACTTCCACTGGTTTTAAGGTAATTAGTACTTGATTTTTAGAAATTGATCAATACAATTCTACAAATTTTATTTTTTAGTGATATCGCTATAGTGACAATCAAAACCTACTTAGACTTGCTCTTATTCCATGGAGTTGCCTACCAATGAACAGGGTGCGTACTCAGAGTTAGTCTCAGCCTCCATTACTCCATTGGGAATTTCTTTCTTTTTTTTTTTTTTTTTTTCGTTTTAGGGCCACACCCACGGCATATGGAGGTTCCCAGGCTAGGGGTCTAAGTGGAGCTATAGCTGCCGGCCTCCACCACAGCCACAGCCACGCCAGATCCGAGCAGCGTCTGTGACTTACACCACAGCTCATGGAAATGCTGGGTCCTTAACCCACTGAGAGAGGCCAGGGATTGAACCTGCAAACTCATCTAGTAGGATTCATTTCTGCTGCACCACAATGGGAACTCTGGGAATTTTTTTTTACTTTTTTTTTTTTCTTTTTCCTCCTAAGACACTCTCTTTACCTTGCCAGCTCACAAAAAATCTTAGTGCTAGAGGGAATCTTATGTCATGGGGTATTGACCTGGACTGCCTGGGTTCCAATCCTATATCACCACTTACTAGCTGTAAGTGACCTCTATGAGCCTTGGTTTCTTTATCTATCTTTATCATTTATCTGAGGATGTTAATAAGAGAATCCATCAGATAAGGTGTTATGAGTAGTAAATGAGTTAATATATGGCATGATTTCAATGAATAAGATATATCAGATTTCAATGAATATTGCTATAATTATGGTTAATGGTAATAATACTACTAGTAATTGAGATTGTATAGTCCAGATCCCTCATTTTATAGATGGGAAAAGTGGGCAAAATGAGGAGCATACCAATTCTTCTTCAAAACCTTCCTCATTCGTCTCACCTGACTTCTGCCATACTATTTAACTTGGACATTTTTGCACTAAATTAATTTGCTCTTGTTTAAATACTTGACTGTTGGTGAATTCATCTGGGTAACTATACAGTAGGCTTTCAAAAATTTTTAATGCCAAATCATCAATGCTTATATATACATGTGCAGTAGTGCATGAAATAATACTTTCTGTCTAGTTATCTTAGTGGAGTTGACCCAAGATGAACAAATATAGTAGTTTCTATGATTTGCAGGCCCCAAGAATCCCTTGATTCAAAAAACCTGACACTGCCCAGTGGCCTTGATGCCTGAAATCTCCTGTCTGCTGGTGACTCCTTAGGGGCAGATGCACTGTTACTCCAGACTGAGAACCACAGATATATTTTAAAAATAGATGAATCTATCTGCAAGCAGCCTCCTTATCTAAATTTTCACAAAATGAATCCCTCCAGCAAACCTGGGGAGAAGGCAGTTAAAACAGTGTGAAGCAAATGCATTTTCTGAGAAAGGAGAGAGAGGCTGGCTCTCTCTTGGCTGCCTCCCAAATTCCCCATCATCTGTCAGCCCGGGACCCTGTGTTTCACCTGGGCTTGTTTCCCCTTTCAGAGCTCAGCTCACGTATGAACATGCACATGTTGCATCTCAAAAACAATCTATTCTGTTCTGAGTTATCTTTAAAGGGAGAGGAAAAAAAAATCAATTGTGAGGGTTTTTAGATTAGTCTTTGCTTCGTTTTGCTTGTAAACCACATAATCATCTTACTTGATTTTATGACTTTGGTTTGAAGTGCTAAGCTTCCTGTTTTTTGTTTTTTTTTAATAAGGGAGGCTGCAGTTCTGGAGTTTCGCTGTAACCTCACATCTCAGTCTGCAAAATCTTGTAAAGAGCTCTGGGACCCAATGCTGGGATAAGTCTCATATGACGGCATTACTATCCTTGGACACAGCAAGGTGCAATCTGGATGCAGTTCCTAAGCCGGTTTGCTTTTGGTGAAGGGCTAATTTCTCGATTGTCCAGGGAAATATATTGATGGGGACAGATTGATGCAGCAGATGAGAAGATACATGGACTGGATGGGAAAGTACTTTGCAAGGAAGATGATTCAAACCCAACTCAGGTTGGGGGAAATGGATTTTTAAAATAAATGAAATTTCAGGATGTTAATGTGATTTATTTCACTTAATGGAGCTGCTGCAGAATGGCCCAGGGGTAACAAATCCCTTGGCTGCTCAGGCTGAGCAGGATATCATGTTTCCCAGCAGTTTGTTTCCTCACCTTGAAGAGGACCCTGAGTTTGTATGAGAAGAAAAAAAATCACTGATCATTGGAGAAAGGCGACTCCTGTTGCTTTATCTTCAAGAGAGGTCTATCATTTTCTGATTTTTTTTCTTCCCACCTAGAAGGTCTGGGATGGATGTGATAGGTAGCTTTGGGGAACATCTGATGTCTGTCATCTTGCCGAGTAAGCCTTTACAGGAACCTGTCATTCTGTGCCTGAGCAATTAGTGTTTTATGACCTGCTGCCCTAGCGCATTCGCAAATTCCAATTACACCTCCATGTATCTGTTTTTTTTTTTTTTTTTTTTTTTTCTCCCAAAGAGGAGCCCTACTTTCCCCAGGACAGCAGGGACGTCTATGTCATGTGACTCTCTGAACCTGCTATTCTGTCTCCAGAGCTCTGCTATCTCCGCTTGCCCTTGCTCTAGATCAGCAGCTCCACCAGGAGAAATAAATGATTCAGTCCAAGGTCTCGAGATACTTGAGGCCATCAGAGAGCTTTATTCTTTTTTTTTTTTTGTCTTTTTGCCTTTTCTAGGACCGCTCCTGTGGCATATGGAGGTTCCCAGGCTAGGGGTCTAATCGGAGCTGTAGCCACTGGCCTACACCACAGCTCACGGCAACGCCGGATCCTTAACCCACTGAGCGAGGCCAGGGATCAAACCCACAACCTCATGGTTCCTAGTCCGATTCGTTAATCACTGAGCCATGACGGGAACTCCAAGAGCTTTATTCTTTACACGTATGTTTACAAATGGGTCACTGCATACTCAGCCCAGAAAGAAAGTTACCTGTCCTGTGTCATCGGCTTGCCCCTTGAAAGCTACCACAAGTGAAGGGGCAGCATATCTGGAATAATAAAGTCAGTAGGGAAAAGGAATTTGCTGTGTCAAAACTGAATCCATTCCTGCCTTTGGGGAGCATATGCATTCCATTAAACTGGATATACCTAATCTGAGGAAACTGAGGCCACGATATAGACATAAGTGCCTAAGGATAGGGAGAGCAGGTAAAAGTAGCTAGTTAAACAGTCTCCGTCCTCTTGCCTCCTCCACTCTTTGCCTGCCTGGAGACCAGCCAGTTGTCCCACACCACCCACACTTGCCAGTACATTAGAGTCGATTATTTGTCTCTTTTTGTCAGCATTGAAATGAGGAGTCAGGCCCTGCCAAGGTGGCTCCACTGAGCGGGGCAATGATTTATAGATTAATTATTTTAGGGAACAAGGCAGCACAGCATGATGTAGTGGAAAGAGTGCTGCGCTAGGCAAAGACCTGCATTTTAGTGCTGGCTCTGATCCTTAATAGCTGTTTGACTTTGGGCAAATCACTTAACCTCTCTGGGCCTTAGTCTCCTTATCTGTAAATTGGGAATAACAGCAACTGATGGGTGTGGTGATTAAATGAAACCCTGACCACGAAAGCCTTTTGTTCACCATAAGGCACTAGACATATGAAGAGGAATGTTTTTGCTCTTAGATTTCTTGGGACATGTTCAGTAATACCACTAGCCAACGAGGGCTCTGTTCTCCAGTCCCGGGACCTCAGGAAGTCCCCTAGGAGCCACAGAGGAAAGAGAGGGCCCTGAATTTGTTTTGCCCTTATAAGCAGTTCCACAAATCTGTTCGACTCTACCATAGGATGGGAAATAGGTCAGTTATATATAGTATTAACTAAATAACAATTCACTCTACTCATTAACACAAAAGAACCCCCAAATGTTGTATGACCATTAGTTTCTCAATAATAAGAACGATTTGGGACATGAGGTGTAAAGTATAGTTTATAGTGTCTCCATTATTCATGCACATGGAGGGGAGAAAACAGGGTGGGTCATTTTAGAAACTGGAAAATCCCAAAATCACATCATATAGGATGGGTTATCCTAAAGAATGGAAAATCCCAAAGCCCTGTAGTATATAATATGGTTCATAATATTTTATTCAGGCTATAAGTTGGGGGAGTCACTAAGAGACCATTTAATTGATATAATTTCCCTGGGAATGCAACCATGAGCTTGGCAAACCATATGTAAATAGTTCTGACTTTTCTCTAGTACGAGAGCTTCATTTCACATGTGAAGAAAATAAAGGCAGTTCTTAAGCCAGTTTAAAACTTCTCCATCTAGGGAGCCACCCAAGGACTCTCATTTCTAGGAGAACTCTGATAGAAACCCTCACTGCTCTCACACAGGTCTATTTGGACTGGTTTCACCTCTTAATTCAGTGGCATATCTGGTAAACCTTCTGGTTAATAGACCCAAAACATATAAAATGACTTGTTCATGTAGACAACTTTCATGGCCGTTTCAAAAAACACCCATGGAAGTCTGTGTCTCTGTGTCACCAAGAGAACTGACTGCAGAGTGAGATCTTGTGAAGATCATTTTGTCCGTATCAAGGCATGGGACTAATCTGACTGCTTCTCACTGCAATTTGGTGGTTGCTTGGCATTGCCTTGCCACAGCCTAGAGGTTACCACATTTTTACTGTGAGTGAGGAAAATGCCAGCATTCCAGGTATCCCAAGCGTGACACAGGTACTCAAATCAGACCTGGCCTCAGTAGTGAGTGATCATCTTCCTCAGGCTGGCAGTTGCTTTCAGGCTGATATTGACTATTACTCTATTTGGACAGTTGGTCACCTCATCCTAACATTGGTTCATGTTTAAGAAGGGACAGGCAAAGCATTGTGGTGTTTGCAGGCTTCGTGTGCTGCAAACAGGCAATTTTGACTGTGAGATCTCTGGTTACGTATGGTGAACTGCGCTTGGCAAAAACTTGGAAATTCCCAAATCTTTCATTTCCCCTGGGGGGCTCTCTCTGGGCACCCTGAGCTCAATCTGAATACTAGGCCTTTACCTCTCTGGCCCTTAATATGCATATTCATGGCAATGATATCATTCTCTGATTTCTCCTTTTTTTCTTGCCTTTATCCAAATGTAGCCTGATGTCTTACACCCTTTTGTGTGTGCCTGCCTGGTCTTTCCAAATAAAGTATCAACTACCCCAAAGCAGAAATCTGGGGCAGCTTGGTGGACCTGCTTACCATTGCCAGGCCGTGTGAAGGATTCTGGATCGTCTTCTGACTAAGCACATTTCTTGATCCAGACGTTCTTGGTGCCTGAAATTGCTACTATTAGAGCACTTTAGCGGGCTAATGACAAAGAAAGCTCCTATTAGAACGTTCATTTGAGGATACTGAAGCATTATCAGCCATTAGCACCCTCTCTTGAATTAGTCTATCATATAAGCTAGTCAGTCACCTCGAAAAGCTTTGGAGAAAGGGACTTCTGATTTAGGGAAGCTCTGCAGTTTTCGAAAATAAAACAGCAGTTCTTTAGCTTCTATCAGGTCAAGGCTTACCCTCAGCCTCCTTTCAAAAGCTGAAACATTGCCTTTGTTCTGCTCCTTGCGCTGCCGCCACTCGATGAGGTTGGCATTGTGCTCTCCAGGCAGTGAAATGTTGCATTTGCCCAGGGTGGGGTTGACCGCCCCCGCCAGGATGTGGGGCTCTGAGCTGAGGCTGATCTCCATCCCGCTGGTAAAGGTGACACGTAAGGAGCCATCTGGACTCACCCGATAGGTACTCTGGGTATTTTCTGCGGACAGAAGAGCAAAGGAGGAAGGGGGGAAGAAAGGCAAGTACAGAAAGAAGCAGACAAGAGAAAAGTTTAGCTTGAGGAGGCAAGTTTGGGAAAGGATGAGCAGGTGGGGTGCCGTGGACCTAACTGCCTTCTGGGCGAGACAACCACTCTGACAGGCTGAAGTGCTCTCTGTCCATGTGGGTCTCGTTATTTTTACAGCTGGGCTAGCTTGTTTCTTGGATAAAACATGCCTGTGTGATACTGCAGGCTGTTTTTGTTTTTTTAAAACTTTCTCATTTTGAAAGAATTCCCTCTCAAACTCCCTTTCAGACTTGGCGGACTGGCCTCCTCCATCTGACATGCTGGGAAGCTAGAATGAGCAGAGTATGAAGTTTAACTCAGCATCTTGGTTGCCTAGAGATGCCAGCACAGTTGCTGGACCCCACAAATGAATATGCTGATGAAGGCTGCCGCTGATCCTTTTATTTATTTATTTATTTTTGTCTTTTTTTTTTTTTTTTTTTTTTTTTGCCTTTTCTAAGGCTGCTCCCATGGCACATGGAGGTTCCTAGGCTAGGGGTCCAATCGGAGCTATAGTCACTGGCCTACACCACAGCCACAGCAACGTGGGATCCAAGCCGCATCTGCGACCCACACTACAGCTCACGGCAACGCTGGATCTTTAACCCACTGAGCAAGGCCAGGGATCAAACCCGCAACCTCATGGTTCCTGGTCGGATTCATTAACCACTGCGCCACAGTGGGAACTCCCCGCTGATCCTTTTAGAGTGGATGTGAACACTGGACAATTCTGTGTTGGGTCCCACAGCCTAACAGCAGAATGAGTCCTTAATGACTGGGCAGAGAGAAAACAATTTCTCTGTGTCCACTTCGATCAGCTTTCAAGACATGGCTTCCAAATCCATCTTCTTTCTTTCCTTCCTTCCAGTTTACTCCCCCTCCCCTTGCCCCCATCCCTCTCTTCTTCTTTCCTTCTCTCCCTCCCTTTTTTCCCCTTCTGCTCTCTCTTACTTTACTCTCTTTGAATAGAATGAGCTTTTACTTCCCTCATTTCCCTATATTCCTGCTTGGTGTATATCCTATTCATCCTTATTTATTGATTTTTAATTTTTAGGGCCACACCGCGGCATATGGAGGTTCCCAGGCTAGGGGTCCAATCGGAGCTATAGCCACCGGCCTACGGCAGAGCCACAGCAACGCAGGATATGAGCCGCATCTGTGACCTACACCACAGCTCACGGCAACACCGGATCCTTAATGCCCTGAGCAAGGCCAGGGATCAAACCTGCGATCTCATGGATGCTAGACAGATTCGTTTCCTCTGCGCCATGACGGGAACTCCTCATTCTTATTTATTCAGCCTATGTCAGCATTGCTCTAGAATGCTAATCTCAGATTGGGCACAGACTTCATTTCTTTAATATAACCCAATCAGAGCTTAAAGAGCTTTACAAGCAGCTGGGTTTGGGGAACAATAGGTTTGGCAGAGATGCAACCTCACAACTCCTATAGGGATGTGGCCTAGGATTGCTGTATGGACTTTGTGAAAGAGATGACTTTGCCTGGGTTTTAGCATCCATAGCTAGAATATCCGCAGAAGTCATCTTCTCAGCCAAAAGTGAATTCTATTTATCAATGGTGTGCAGAGGTTTGATGGTAGAGCTCAAGAGAGATGCTGTTAGAGTCGGGTGAAATTGGAAATAATCTTACCTTGTTTTAAAATATATATGGTAGTAGTTGCTGTCAAATTAGTTGACATGAGGACGTTTTCCCTGTTGGAAGTATCTAGCTCCACTTTTGTCAGCTTCTCCAGGTCACTGTGGAAACTGCTGACCTCTCCAGTGGGAAATGTTGCATTGGTCAAATGTCCCTCGGGGTCATACCTGAGGAATGTAACCAATCCCAACTTTGAAGCCTCTTGGCAGTGATAATAGGCCTTTGCAAAATAAAAATCACTTGGCAGCTGATACACTTTAACTTTGAGTGATAACAAGTATTATTAACCTTGTTCAATAAGAAGAAAAAGGTCAGAGAGATGATTAATCAAACGAAGGTATTTTTTGCAGCTTCTGAATTCTTGATGACTTCCTTGAGCTGTGCTGTTTTACAGAAAAAATATATCTGGTAATGAATCACCAGGGTGGAAAACTGATTTATGAATCATGTCCTGCTGTGTGCAATGTTGCAGGGAGGCCTCCCTTTGCAATTTGGGTCTATCCCATCAGATGTGATGGGTAACATAAACCAGCAGAGGGTGCTGTTGGCAAAGGAAACGGAGGCACAACTTCCACCCCCAGCCCCCACACCCCAAGCCTGAGAAGGCCAATAAACTGATTTTGCATTGTGATAGGAAAATTATATTTGCTGCTGTTTAAGTTGCCAAATTTGAAATGAATGAATCATTCTTCCAACAAAATGAACAAGCACAGAAGATAATGGAAACATGTTCATTAAAACATTCTGGAGCCCCTGATCTCAGTGTCACTTAATTTTCTTATCTTTTTACAGTATAGTACATAATGTGTTGTTATTTGCCTATATGAGTAAGAGACAAAAAGAATAATTACCTGGGATAGTGGGCAATAAGCTATATTTAGAAATAGAGTCTAGTGAGTTTACTTTAAAAAAAAAAAACCAGAATTATTGGCAATCTCACTGTCCTCCAAATAGAAACTGCTTCCCTGAAGCCTTTTGATATGAAGCTGTTCTTTTATTGCCAATAGAACCATGAAAAATAAACACTTCATTAAAAGTAAAGACATACACTTGGAAACCCATTAGTGTTTTCTTTTCAAGTTGCAAATTACAAAATATTTAAGTACTTTTATTTGCTTTTAAAATGTTAAACAATTATATTCTTTTTACCCAAAGTGAGCAGGAAACAATGGTGTAGTCTGGCCCTCTTGCCTCACCCTCTCCCCCCATTATGCAAAACGACCTAGTGATTCAGTGTTAATCCACTAGGTTTTAAAGAACTCAGCCTGGTAGTTGCTGATATTTTAAAACTTAGACCAGCTTTTGGTAGGCTTGGGAAAAGGGGCCAGATAATATTTTATAGGACAAACATGACCTTGAGGCTGTACACACTGTATACACAAGGAGGCTATACACAATGTTTGTACACGAGCACCCCTCCACACACGCTATCAGTTAAAACAGGCATGCACATAGAAATAATCGAACAGGTCATTTGACATCATAGATATGCCAAGCCCTAGTTGTTTAATTGGATGCACCCTCTGTTTAAATGGATTTCAGTCAAAATGGTTATTGGCGTGTGGCTACTTTGCTAAGGCCTCATTATCAAGGAAAGGCTGAAGGGTGCTATTTGCGCCTGGGGTTAAAGGCAAACCCTCCCCCCTGCTCAGCCCCTTTGCCCACGGTCTGGTTCTGGGGCTCTGTGGCTGCAAGAAGCAGGCCCCTGATGAGAAAGGGGCATGGAAGGGCCTGAATGCCTAACAGCCTAACACAGTCCAATTTTGTCTGTCTGGTCTTTCTTCCCAGAGAGGAAAACAATGTCCAGTTTTGATTCTCCCAAGGTACCAAGCCGCTTTTCCCTGTAGGGAGGAGTTTCCAAGCAGTAGACAGAAGGAAGCTGCTGCAGGCCTTCCTCATGAGGGAGACTGGCCCCACAGCCTGGATTACACAGGCAGTTCTTCTCTGTTTCACATCCATCCCCAGCACCTCTGCCTCATTGGGTTTCCCTTTCCTGATTTCTAAAGGATTTCCTCAGCACTTGGCAAGGTCACTCCTCATTATTCCTCCAGGAAATCTAACCTAAGATGCTGTGCAGGCAGGTTCCATCCAATGGGCTTTCCAGCTCGGGGCAGTTTCTTTCTGTCAAACAGCCCCTTGCTTTAAAGCAAGATTTCGTCTAAAGGTGACGGTAGTGGTTGTGCCCACTTCGCAGGGCAAGAGGACAAACTCAGATGCCAGCCAAGCCATCCATGAGTAGAGGTACAAGGGCTAAAAATATGAAGGAACCTTAGTGGTGGCGGGCGGCATAATTTCCCCGGTAGATCTAGCTGAGGGGCTGCTGCCTGGTCCTTTTCTGGTGAGAGAAGCAATGGTGTGGGGATAAGATATATTTTCCCCTAAGTCCTGCCCAGGCGCTAGATAGTTAGTTATATGGCCTGTGGCTGGATAAGCCTCCTTATTTGAAAATGTACATTTGACTTTATCATAAACAAAGTACTCTACCTTGAGGGCATTATGCTAAGTGAAATTAATTAGAGTAAGACAAATATTGTATGATCTTGCTTACATGTAGAATCTAAAAAAGACAGAACCAAAAACCCAAACACACCAAACTCATAGAGAAAGAGATCAGATTTGTGGTTACCAGAGGCAGGAAGGGGTGGAGGAATGGGACAGAAGTGGTCAAAAGCTAGAAACTTCCAGTGGTAGGATAAATAAGGACTGGGGATGCAATATACAGCATGACAATACGAAAGCTGCTAAGAAAGTAAATCCTAAAAAGTTCTCATCAGAAGGAAAAAATTATTTTCTTCCTTTTTTGTGTGTGTGTCTATATGAGATGATGGATATTCATTAAACTTATTGTGGTAATCATTTTGCAGTATATATATATCAGGTAATTATGCTATATGCCCTCAATTTGCATAGTGCAGTATGTCGATTACATCTCAGTAAAACTGAAAGGAAAAAAACCGCACAAAATACAAAGCAATCTACCCCCCAACACACTCAGCCACCCCAATTCTGCTAGTTCCAGTCAAAGCAGTCACATATGGTGGTATCTGCAATGGGGTGCCTCTCCAATGCTCAGTTATTTATACGGCCCTCGGTCAAAATCTACAGGGCCACCTCTCTTCTGTGGGGTCATTTCCAAAGGAAGATCAACAGGCAGATCTCACAACTTTGGAAAGATCACTCCAAAGTGGATAAGAAATAAAGGAAGCCAAGGAAGCCTTTGATTTCCTATAGCTTGCTTGAGGTTCCCCCCCTCCACCTCCATCACCGGGGACTGCATGTTTCTAGACTGAATGTCAAAGAAACAAGTTTAATCAAAATCTCTTATGCTGTGTGTTTCCCTTTGGTGCCTGCATCCTTTGGTGCAGAGAGCACAAGCCAATATGCTGCAACTGATCCCCTCAGGCCATAACAGGGTAGCAACTTCCTCCTCCCTGCCCCCACTCCCTCCTCCTCCCCAGCCTGGGCTGGGAGTAGCACACTACATCAGCTAGGCCTGCAGATTCTTGTTGGTGAAACCTGTGACCAGGCATTGACTGCTGTCTTCACGGTCCTCAGGAGTGAGTTTGGTAAGAGGAGATTTGCCATCACATTGTCCCTTCCTGTCCTGATTTTACAGTGTTCCACTGTGTGTGTGCACACACACGTTTCCCCGTGGAGCAAAGGAAACATTTGTAAAGGGAAGTCAGAATTCATTCTTGTCCTTGAGGAACATATAGTTTATATTAGGGGAGATGATATTTACACATTATTAAAAATATATTTGGTCTGATATTTTCTCATAAGGGATAGCCTGCCCTTTCCCTTGAGGACGACTTAAGCCAGAGCTAAACCATGCAGAGAAAAAACTAGAAGTTCTTCCATCTTTGCTTTTAAGAAAATACTGACGACTACAGGAGAAAAATTCGTTACTTATTTTTGAAAGGAAATAGACCCTCTTTACCCTCTCATGCCAGAAACCTGACGAACCTATAAGCATTCTTTAGGAAATCCTGGACTCCCCTTTCCTCGCCAATAACTTCTTTTGGCTTCCTATGATTCAGCTCCAAGTCCAGAATGTCCTTCTGTCTTCACTCGTCCTTCATTCAGTAAATATCAGTCTTGTGCTAGGTACTGGGGCTACTGTGCTGAATGAAATTCAAAGTCCAGTAGACCAGAATATTGCCATATACTTCTGTAAGCAAGGAGCTGTGGAAGCTTAGAGGAGGCAGATGTCATTTCCAGCTGGGCTGAGCAGAAGAGGAGAAGGAAGAGGAGGTGACATTTGAATCCCGGAAGGTATTTGGAAATCAATCCCCTGATAGGTAGAGACTGGGGAGGGGAGGAAGGCATTTCTAAGGCAGGCACACTGGCGGATGGGAAGGACATGGGGGGGAAGCGGGATGCTGGAGCACAAGTGTTTTTAGGGGGCGAGTGGGAGATGGGGCCTGAGATGCTCCTTGAAAGTGGAGAAGCAGGAAACTGGGTGGGGTAGGGGGGTAGGGTGGTAGAGATTTTGGGGGTGGGGAAGGCTCTGGAGGAAAGTTTTGTCAGTAGACAAAAGAGAAGCATAGGAAGCCCTTTGGAGGAGAATAGTATGATTCAAGCACTGCTTTGGTGGCAGTGAATCTTGGAAGGGGAGCCATGGAGCAGGGAAACCTGTTGGAAGGCTAAAGCCTCAGTTTGTGTAAGGGAAGATGGTGGCTTCTTGACTTTAGGAAATATAATGGGATTGCTTGTGATTGGGACTAGTCTCCCTTCCTAGGTTGTTAACTCTTGCATTTTAAAAGAGAGGGCACGGTGTCTCATTTACCTCCATGTTCTTGCTGTCTGGCACAGAGCAGATTCTCACTGCACATGCTTTTTGACAGGGTAAAACAGGATCTGCCAGTGGGCATGGATAGGAAGGGGTGGGTATGAGAATAAGCGTGCAGTGCCGCTAATCTTCCCTACCAGGCTCTGAAAGCTCATTTTGCCAGAAGCTTCTCCTTCCTTCTGTTCACTCCCAGTCTCTTTGGTAGTCATTTCTCCCCAGGATGACCCACAGACAGTTCTGTCTGTTCATTTCTCTCTCTCTTTTTTTTTTTTTTTCCGCCCTGTGGCATATGGAATTACTGGGCTAGGGATCAGATCTGAGCCTCAGGTGTGACCTAAGCTACAGATGCGGCAACACTGGATCCTTAACCCACTGTGCAGGGGGCCAGGGATTGAACCTGCGGCCCAACATTCCCAAGGCGCTGCCGATCCCTTTGCACCACAGAGCGGGAACTCCTATCTGTCCATTCTTGATCCTTATCAAAGGCATAAAACACCAGGGGAGGGGAATGAGCAAAGGTGTCCAGTCTATCTCTGGAGATATGAAGGGACTGTTGGCAATTCTTTTCTTTTTTTTTTTTTTTTTGGCCATGACCATGGCATGCAGAAGTTCCCGGGCCAGGGATGGAACCCAGGCCATAGAGGTTACCAGAGCCATAATAGTGACAATGCAGGATTCTTAACCAGTTGAACCAACAGGGAACTCCACTGTTGGAAATTCTATGTTCTTGCTTAAATGAAATCCTCTGTCTGCCTAGAGGCAGGGGGCTGGAGCACTTGGTGCCTTAGTTCCCTCCTGACTCTGAGATTCTGGCAAGTACTGGCAACACTTCAATGTGATGTGTTTGGGCTGACTGTTCATTTACATAACCAGTTCTGCATAAGAATCACATCCCAGGCTTAGGGAAATATCTCACCCAGAGCCAGGGCATGTTTACCTTGCTCCCCACCCCCTCCCTGCTAATCTTATCAGGGAGGAGGGAGAACCTCTCTTTAGCCATCTTCTATAAGACTGAGCATTTGTAAAACAGCCTAGAAGGCACCCAGAGCTATCACGAGGGCATTTCCAAGTTGTCAGCGAATGTCGAATGTCGTTTTGGGAGTGGGGGTGGGAAATGTAGGAACGAAGTCCTGAGACAGAGAAGATACAGAAAACTAGGGATCAAGAGATCATGGAAACGCATAGTTCTCTTGGAGTGGAGGGCTCCCACAAAGGTCAAGGGCCTGACGAACTGTCATCTCAGCCTGCACAGGCAGCAGTGACAAAACTGACACTTTGGCCTCAGTCTGGGACCTTTTCAGTTGAGCGTAGCAGAAGCCTTTGCCAGGAAAATGCTTGTGAAACAAGCAAGGGCATCTTGGCTGTTCTTGTAGCCTGGGTCAAAGAAGGCTAGGCTGCTTCGAGCCCTCTCTTGGACCTCCACAGGGGCAGGTCATGGCCATTAGGAGCCCGTCAGCCCAACGGCCATAACCCCTGCCTCTTTCAAATCCCTGCCTTGACAGTCACCTCCCTGTTAGCCCTGAGTCTCTGGTCAGCTTTTCCCCTGACACTCAGGACACTTAGGGGCAGTCAAGCATCAAGTACTAATACTAGGGCTGTGCAATTTTGATCCTGGCCCAAGTCAAATGGAATTATGAAAATCGACAAATGATCAAAACAAAAACACATCACACAAGACAAGCCCACCTACTACAACCGCACAAGATGTATTTAAAAATCCCGTTTAGGAGTTCCCGTCATGGCGCAGTGGTTAACGAATCCGACTAGGAACCATGAGGTTGCGGGTTCGGTCCCTGCCCTTGCTCAGTGGGTTAACGATCTGGCGTTGCCGTGAGCTGTGGTGTAGGTTGCAGACGCGGCTTGGATACTGCGTTGCTGTGCCTCTGGCATAGGCTGGTGGCTACAGCTCCGATTAGACCCCTAGCCTGGGAACCTCCATATGCCGTGGGAGCAGCCCAAGAAATGCCAAAAAAAAAAAAAAAAAAAAAGACAAAAAAAAAAATCCCGTTTAGATGGTCCACACTGTTCAGTGTCATCTGTGTCATTTCTCCTCACTGTCGCTGCAGATAATCAATTGAAGGGAAGAAAGAGATATTCAGCCCCCCTTTCCCTTTCATGGCGCTATCATACTCCTCTTCTCCTGCCACTGGAGGGGAAATCTAGCTCCCCAGACTTCCCACCATCACTCTTTTTTTTTGTCCTTTTAGGGCTGCACCGAGGCATATGGAGGTTCCCAGGCTAGGGGTCTAATCGGAGCTGCAGCTGCCGGCCTATGCCACAGCCACAGCAACATCAGAGCCTTAACCCACTGAGCGAGGCCAGGGATCGAACCTGTGTCCTTGTGGATGCTGGTTAGATTCGTTTCTGCTGAGCCACGATGGGAACTCCCCACCATCACTCTTGCAACCCCCAACCCTCTTCCTTTTCCTGGAAGGCCATGTGACAGCAGTGGAAAGAGCACTGGGCTAGAAGCTCAAAGGACTCTAAGCCCAGCCAACTAGCAACGTGAGTGGGCAAGTTACTTCCCTACTCTGGGCCTCCGTTTTCTTATTTGTAAAATGACCTCAATGTTTCTTTGTGGCCATAAAATTCCATGATTACCCCCATGTGAATACCTGTGTTTTTCATCTCTTAAAGCCTCCAGAGTGGTTACCTAACAACGACGATGCCAACTTTTTCACTCACTGATAACAGCCTGGGCTCCACTCACTGGAAGTACTGTACTTGCCACCGGGAGCCGGCATCACGGTGCCATGGCAGAAGCTGGGCCCGCAAACCATCTGATTTGCAACATTCTCGCCTCTATCTGGCATCATCAACTTTCCCCTCTGTATTGGACCATTTCATCGGCTTACATATATATACTGTTATTGGTCTCACTGTAAAAGCCTCCTTCTGTTTGCTCCATTCCCCCTCTGCTCCAGTGTCTCTGCTCCCTGTTCCAGCAATGCTCCTCAGAAGAGTTCTTTTCTCACTGTCTCCAAACTGTCCTCCCAGCTCCTCTCTTTATTATCATTATTGAAATATAATTAACCTACTATAAAAGTCACCATTTAAAAGTACACAGTACACAATTCAGAGGCCTTTGGTACATTCACAATGTGTGCAACCCTCAGCACCACTGCTAGAACATTTCCATCGCCCCTAAAATAAATCTAGTACTCATTAGCAATCACGCTCCATTCACTCCTCGCCCTAGTTCTTGGCCACCACCAATCTACTTTGTCTCTATGAATTTGCCTTTTCTGGACATCTCATATAAACGGAACTATATCATATTTGTCCTTTTTCTATCTGGCTTCTTTTAGTCAACATAATGTCTTTGAGGTTCATCTATACTGGAACACGTACCAGAACTTCATTCCTCTTCAGGATGAAGAACATTGCATCGTATGAATGTACCACTCTTTGTTAGGCTATTCATGATTTGATGGACATGGTTTCTTTACACCTCTTGGCTATTTTGAATAACACTTCTATGAACACATGTGCATCCATTCTCTGTGAAACCTGCTCTGCTAAAGCTTTTGTCCCCCACTGTGTCATAGCACCTGCTCATCAAGGTAAGCAATGATCTCCACCATGCTAGAAGGAATGGTCAATTCTTAGTGCTTCTCTTACTTGACTTATCAGGAGTTTTGACACGGCCAATCACTCCTTTCTCCTTGAATCACTTGTTTTACTTTGCTTCCAGGGCATCCAGGTTTTCTTCCTACTTCACTGGACTTCTTTTCTGTCTCTTTTGCTGGTTCCCCCTCATGTCCTCAACCCTTAATGTTGGAGGGTTCCAGGCTCCATCATCAGATCCCTTTTCTTCCCTGTGTACACTCACTTTCCCATGGCTTTAAGGTCAATTAAAACACTGGTGGATGCCAAATATGGATCTAGAAGTTTTAAATCTCTAGTCTTTCCCCTCAGCTCTAGACTCGTATATCACATTGCCAACTTGACGATTTCCCTTGGATGTCTAAAGTGATCATATCCAACATGTACTTCTTGCTTAGTCTTCCATATCCTGCTAAATGAAAAGCCCAATACCTGGTTGCTCAGGTCAAAAACTCTGGAGGTATTTCTGACCCTTTTTTCTCCCCACATCCCACGTTCCATCTGTCAATTAGTCCTGGTAGCTCTATTATTAAAATACATTTGGAATATTACCACTTCTTACTGCCCTCACTGCCTTGGCTAAGTCACCATTTTGCCTGGATTATTGCAATAGCCCCCTCCCCTTAGATTCCTCTGCTTTCACTGTACAGTCTGTTTTCAATACAGAGCAATTCTTTTTTTTCGGAAGTGCATCACTTTATTTTTCCTTTTTTTCTTTTTGGCCATGCCCATGGCATGTGGAAGTTCCCAGGCTAGGGACTGAACCCACGCCACAGCAGTGACCCAAGCCACAGCATTAACAATGCTGGATCCTTAACTGCTAGGCCACCAGGGAACTTCCCAGGATTAAAAATGTAAAAATTTCTTTAAAAATGTAAGTTAGATTATGTCACTCATTTACTTTAAGCTTTCCAATGGTTCCACCTTTTACACAGAGTCAAAGTCAGGTCTTTACAAAAGGCTGCAAGGCCCTACATGAAATGGCCCTGGTCACTTCACTGATTTCATCTCCTTTCTACTCTTGTTCATGACACTCCAATCACAGTGGCTGTCTTACTGTTCCCTGAACACATGAGGTCTGTTCCTGCTGCAGGGCCTTGGCACTTGGCATTCACTCTGCTTGGAATATTCTCCCCCTCCTTTTCCCCCAGATACCCACATGACTCACTCCCTCACTTCCTACAGGCATGTACTCAAATGTCACCTTCTTAGTGAGGCTTTTCCTGACCCCCCAACCTTAAATAAAACCCCCCTCTACTCCCTTTTACCCTGCTCTATTTCCTCCATAGAACTTACCACCATCTGAAGTTCTATGCATGTATCCCCAGCACCAGACCAAGCAAATAGTAGGTGCTTAGCAAATATTTGTTGAAGAAATAAACAAATGGTTGAATTGGTTAATTTGTGGGCTTTGTCTCTAGTTTCAGTGTGGTATAATTGATTAATGAAACTGCATATATTTCAAGTATACATTATGATGATAAGTGAATGGTTGAATGGGTTATTTTGAAAACTAGTTACTACTTCTGCCATTTCTTGTTGCCGAACTGACTTTAACCATTAGCTTTCAAAAGAGTTTGTCTAACTTCAGATACAGTGTGATCTTCCATGGATTTTTAAAAGAAGATACTCTCATTAGAAATTTTACCTTTTTTAAGGCTATTCAAAATGTGGGGTCTTGAGTGAGACTGTTGGTGTTTGAATCCTGGACATCTGTGTGAATAAGGACAAGTTAACTATTCTGTGCATCGATTTCCTCATCCATAAAATCGGCATACCAGGGGCACCTGTCCCATGTTGATATTTTGGTGATCAAACAAAACACTTTATGAAAACCACCTAGCTCAGTACCTGGCACATAGTAAAGCTTCAGTGAAAAGTAGCTTTATTACTCTTATTAAGATGTAAGAGAAAAATTTTCAAGAAATAGAGGAAGACCTGCAACAGAAACACCTGAATACATTTTTCTAAGTGAAACTAAAATAGCTGTCCAGCTCTTTTGTATAAGTGGCATTTCCTTTGGGAAATGGTCCAAAATTTGAAGGCCAATTGTTTTGTTCTTTTCCTCATGAGACTTTCGGAGGATTGGACCTATTCTCTTCATATTCCCTACACCTCCATGCAAGGGTCACACCTGGAATTCCTCATACTTAGTATTTCCACTTCTCACATCCCTCAACTTTAATGCCATTTCAGTTTCGTGGATTATCTTCACTCGGTAAACTGGTAAAAATCCAGCAATTCCCTTTGCAGGGAAGATACCTGCCAATGCTGGCAAACTAGCTTTCTAAATGGGTTGACTTGCAAACGAGGTTGTCCACCCTTAAAAGGCAATGACAATGGCATCTATTTCCATGTCAGGAGACTTCCTAGTAGCTTGTGTTAATTCCCAGTGAAACAAAGTTATCACAGATTCGCTCTGTGAATACTAAGATGTGCTCGATTCTTTGATTTGTGCAGGGAAACTTGGGTCGGGGGGCGCAAGCCTGTACTGGAGCCTTGGACTCCACATTTCCGATAAGCAGCCAGTGGACTGCAGCCTCTCCTGTTCGGCATTTGCCCCAGATTGTTTCATAATTGTTTTCCACGGTCCATTGTTCTTACCTCCCACAGCAAGTGATACTGAGTTGGGCTGGGCACACGTTTGTTCATTCATTCACTCAACTCCACAGGGACCAATAAATACTAGTTAAACTACATTGCTCCTTTGCTCCTTTAGAACTATTTTCTAGTTTTGTTAAATAAAAATTTTTCGTCTTCCTAGCTATGCTGTAACTTTCTCAAGTACATGGACTTCTGCCTCATTCCTATCTCCTGCAGCATCGCCCCTGATTTTTCATTCAGCCCATGTTTTTATTATTACGCTCTGCAAAACTGCTCTGGAGAAATGGGTCTGAACCCTAGGAGTTGGGTAAAATTTTCTCCTTGACTTTTCATTTTTCTATTGTGGTTGTTAGGAGAAAATAGCATGCAACAGCCTACAATTACTAAGTCATTCTCCCACTGTAATACAACTTCAAATAAAAATCTAACAAAGCCCATGTTGAGAATTAGAAACTTACTCATAAACGGTTGTCCATCCATTTTCGTTACTTTTGGTAGCCAGAAGCCCTGTGTTCCCAGGATAGGTCATCAAGGCCAGATTGTAGCCTTGGGCTGACACTCTCTTCAGGACCCCATTGCTGCTTATGGTCAGCCAGTACACCTGCCCACCAGGCACCACAAGCCAAAGGGGTATCCCACTTGCATCACGGCGAATGTGAACAGAATTGCCATTGCTGCTGGTGATTGCACCCAAGTCACCCTCAGCATTGTAGGTGAAATTATACACATAGTCCCTCGTTATCAAGTTCAAGGTGTGCAAATGGGTTCCATTGACAGTGAACTGGTAGAGTTCCTGGTCAGCAGGCGAGGCAATCTCATAAAGGTTCATGTCATTCAGGTGGGCCTGGTTCCTGCTAATGGTACGAATTCGAACATTCCCGAGGTCAGCCACGTAGAGAGTACCATCAGGCGACACTGCTAAGGAGGAAGGGGCTTTCATCTTTGCATCTTTGGCATAGCCACCATCACCTGTGGGAGAAAGACCCTGATTTTAAAAGCTGTCATCACAAGCATTTATATGAACACACCATATATAGAAATCACTGTGCATCAAGATTCATTTTAAAGGGAACAGTCAGTGAACCGACATTCTCCACATGACCTGCTTGGATATTTGAAACCCATTATCCGCGATTCTTGAGTGAGTACCACTGAATATGAACAATAAGTGCAATTATCTCAGTTAACACCAATTTCGTGAAATCCTCAATCCTGCTGTTCCATATCTATTATGTTGCAAGGTATAAAAACAGCAAACAATGACAGCCACCCCAAATCTGGCTGGAAATCCATGAGATTTATGCCTGTCCATGCTCATGGGGTCTACCTTATGGCTTTCCAATCCTACTATGCCTAGAGGACCTTTCTTCTGTTAACTCCCATTGTCACATCGTCAAAGTACACTAAGTCTGTGAGTAAGACAATGATTCTGAACATCAAATTTGATAACTGGAATAAACATTCCAGTTTTGCCTTGGAAGAAAGATATCAATTAGCAAAATAACTATAAAACTAATTGTCCAGGAAGACATTGGAAATATTGATCAAAAGTCATATCGACCAAGTTGCTCACTCGTGATTCCTCTGTCTCAAGGAAAGGCAAAGGTTAAAAGAATCATTTGGGCCTGGATGAGCAGTTTAATAGGGCTGCACGTAGCATGGATTTCCACATCCTGGCAATAAATGTATCTATTGACATTTACAGGACTGTTTACTACCTGGAATATCCACTCCATGTTTTGGAGAAAAGGCTCCCCCCATCTCCATTTCAATTGGAAGTTCTCATAACTATTGGTTAAGGAGAAAGTTTTGGGTTAAAAAAACACAACAATGTAAGTAGCAGACTGATGTAATGAGAACCCTCCATTGTGGAATTTAATTTTGCTCATATATCTCCAAAGAAGTCTGTTCTTAGTCCTTTTGGGTTTCAAACAGCACACACTGTTAATCTGGAAACCAGTCACCTAGTGGAAGTAATTTTTTTCTTAGCTAGATCGGTCAATATAGGTTTCCTCCAAAGTACAAATAATATCACAATCTTACATTGTACAGTGGTCTTAACTTCTTGGAATATCAAAATGTTAATTATAGTAATTTATCCTCAAAACTGCAAGGTGATATAATTGAGTCATGTGGTATCTCTACTTAGCAGATGAGGTGAGTCATGAAGAGGTTTTATGGCTTTCTTAGGGTCCCTCGGTGAGTCACTGCAGAACAAGGACCAGATATTAAGCCATCTGACCCCCAATATACTGCTTTCTTCACTGCCTCGTTCCAGTGTTCACAAGTAACACTTCTCTCCTTTTTTTAGACTTTTCTGATGCACAGTTTCTTTTGAAAACAGAGAGTGGGAGCTGGTGAATTACTATAAAAAGGTCATACCTGAAAAACAGTCACAGTTGGGATCAATTTTGCAGTCACAGTCAGTGGGGGCACCAGCCATGATGGAGATCTCCCCATTGGTGGTAACTTGCTGAATTCGGTTTACTTTCCTCTCGTCTGTTTCAGCTATGAAGAGCAGCCCGCTGTGGGAGACGCTGATGGCCCTAGCTGACTCCAGAGTGGAGTGAATTGCTACCTTGCTGACCAAGAAATGATCGATGCCTGGCACCTGGCAGTGAATGGGGCGCCCTGCAATGATCCGCACACGCCTGTTCTCAGAAATTTGCAGCACAATGTTGTTATCCAAGACATACAATGAATTGTCCATGGGATTGACTGCAAGGTCTGTTGGCCACTCTAATCGCACCTGCAAAAAGAAAAGAACACACACAATTAGATTACAATATATTTCCAGGGCACTTTTACCTTGAAAGAAAAATTGGCTTATTGGTTGCCCCCTCTCTCATGGATTTCAGCAATTTTGGTGTTATCTGGCAAAGTTGGGAGGGACCATTGATTACATGTTCTGGGAAACACATTTACCATTTATGCCATTGCCAACCTAATATAAATTATTTTCCCCTGTAATTCTAGAAGTATCCTTTTCAGAGTGTGGTTTCTGGACCAGCGGCAAGACCATCACCTGGGAATTAGTTAGACATGCAAATTCTCAGGCCCCCAACCTAGACCTATTGAATCAGAAACTCTGGGGTAGGAGCCCAGCCATCCATGTTTTAACAAGTCCTCGGTGTGATTCTGAAGCACAATAAAGTTTGAGAACCACTGTGTTAGGGCTTCTGTGTTGCTATGAGATGCAAATCTCTCTTACTGCCCTTAGATGTGTAGAAGAGCAAAGTCATAGAGGCGTCTGGACAGCAGAGTGCCAGAGAAACTTGATTTTACTCTATCAGCAATCTTTTGCAACAGGATTTTCCAGTGACATAAACCTAGCATCCGTCTGGTGGAATACTCAGGTACAGTTCATCAGCTGGTGATTTGGAATCCTAAGTTGTAATGCACCACTCACCTGGCCTGGCTTGGTTCACTCCATAGCCTCCCTTTCTCAGCAAAGAAGCAGGTTGGTTTGTTCTTTCGCTGGATGTTTGCTGAGTACCTTCTCTATGGCAAGCCTTGTGCTAGGATCTGGGGATTCAAAAGCTCACCATGACTCGTGGTCTAGGAGAGCTCTCAGAGAGCAATTAGGCAATTACTTTTTGTGTCATTAGAAGGAGGCACTTTAGACTGACTAGGAGTCAGGAGGCAGGGTATTTCCAGAGAAGGTGGAACTTCCTAAACAGGGTCCACAACAACCAGTAGGAGAGGAATGGGGTGGAAATGGAAGGCAGCAGAGTTGAGGACAATCCAGGTAGAGGAATCAGCATGGGTGAGATTAGAGAGACTAGCCCATCCAGTTACTACGAACAATTCAGTAAGGCTAATGTAGGCTGAGTGATGGGAAAGGTGATTAGTGAGAATCAGGAGGTAGACAGTGGCTAGGTATTGTGGACTGAATTGTGCCTCCCTAACTAAAACATGCATGTTGAAGTTCTAACCTCTAATGTGGCTGTATTTGGAGACAGGGCCTTTAAAGAGGTAAAGATTAAATGACATCACAAGGGTAGGGCTCTCGTTCTTATAAAAAGAAAGTGACACCAGGACTATATATGCACAGAGATAAAGACACAGTAAGAGCGTGGTCATCTGCAAGCCAAGGAGAGAGATCTCAGGAGAAATCAAACCTGCCAGCACCTTGATCTTGAACTACATGCCTCTAGAACTATGAGAATATCAGTCTCTCTTGTTAAAGCTACCCTGTTGGTGGTATTCTGTTGTGGTAGCCCTAGTAGACTAATATACCAGGAAATGGAGAGGTGTACATGTCCAGCTTTATTCTGAAGGCTAGGGGAAACCAGTGAAGGGCTTTAAGTGGGGGTGTGATATAGTCATATTTGGGTTCTAGAGGGATGACATTGTCTGCTGTTGAGACCTTATCAGAGGAGGAGATGAGATGGGAAACAGGCTGGTGGTTAAGAGGCTCTTGCAGGTGAGGGATGATGGTGGCCTGAATTAGGATGGCCACAGTGGGGATGGAGAGATGTAGATGAATTTGAGACACATTAAGGAATTAGAAGCAAAAAGACTGCTGTGTGTGTGTGTGTGTGTGTGTGTGGTGTGTGCCTGTGCCAAGTGCTGTGTCAGACACTGAGGACACTCAGGCCAAGAAAAGCTTTGTTTTTCCCATTGAATCTAAAAGTCTGAAAACAAGATATGGGCTGTCATCGAATTCTAAGGCTCACTATTCCCCTGGTTGAAAGCAGCCTTCCACTCAGTGATGAAGTGGACAAAGGCCGGTCTGAGATAAAGCCTCCACTCTAATTCTGTCTCTTAATGAAGGGCAACTGGTGATGTGGTAAACAAGACAAAGGTTATCTCTGACCTCCCCTTCCCGCACCACTTGGGGCTCTTTGCCCCCTGTCCCTGTCTCTCTCAGGCACCGGGCAGACTCATCCTGTCCCCCTGTCTCTGTCTACGTGCCTCAGCCTGGGCATAGACTGGCCTTGTCCGGTCAGTACCATATGCCTCTGGGCAGCTAGGAATCTGAATGCTAATGGAGTATAAAGCTAAGCTTGTGTTATGCATGTTCTACAGAGCCTTTCAGACTGAGGCCATAGGATAAACATTAAACACCAGCCTTAACAGCTCCCAGAGCAGTTTGCTGTGATGTGTTCCTCTGCACGTCTGTCTGAGGCCTCTGCCTGTCAGTGCCCTGCCGCTGAGAGGCAAAGCTGGGACATGGAGCACCTGTGCCATGTGCTCCTTCTCGGCCACGTGCCCCCACACTGGACCTCTACACACACTACCACACTTGTACAGAAGCTGCTGTGTGCGCTGGTCCTATGGAGCACACTCCCCCAGGAAATAAGCTGGGGCTGGCTGAGGAAGAGGAAATGAATTTATTTCAGTACAGCACTCCTATTTTGATCAAGTCTGAAGTCAGTGACCCAGAAAAAACAAAGCTGGCAGAAATGACGTTCTAATTATCCCCACTCTGAGAGCTGAGGCCAGGGCAGAGGCCAGGGACAGCACACACCTGGCAGAAGTCAGAGAAGGACATGTTTCAGACTCTGTTCTCTGCTGTCAAGGCCGCCTCTGAGATAAAGGCTGCTGGTTGGAAGATGAGCTGTTAAATTCTCCAACTCGCCCAACCTGATTTAAGTCAATACTATTGGTGTCATGTTTATTAGATTTAATAATGCCTCAAAAAGACACCAGCTATTGTATCTGTTTGTTTTCTTTTCCATCAAATAAGTCACCCTCTGGCAGTTTCCTGTGACTAACGTGGCCTTTGTGCTTCTGAGGCACTTTGTGTACCGGCTACACAGAATCCCTTTAATTCCCATTTGATTTGACTGGGCAGCTTGTCTCTGAAATCGCCTCAGATGAAAGACGTGTGGCTACTTAGTAGTGTAGGGTCTGTCTTTTCAGAAATGGGACCTTTGCACCTCTCTTAGGTTGTTAGTTCCTTTTACATCCTTCTCATGTTAAATACTCCCATTTCCAGGTAATTTTTCAAGGAAGTGGTACTTTATACCAAGGCATTTCCATAACACACAACCTAACATCTGGAATGGAGTCTTTGTGCTGATTGTGGCAGTCAGAATTAGTATCTATTAGTTGCAGAGGGCCCCAGAATTATACACGATTCAGTTGGGGCTAAAGTTAACCTCTGAGGGCCCTTGGTATTTGTTCAAGTAGCTTGTGGGGGAAAATAAATATATCTTTTAGGGGGTGGTGGGAGCAGAAAGAGCTGTAGGAACAGCAGTGAGGCTCTGGAATCTGCGTAGTGACCCGGCTTGCAGGCAAAAACCATTTGGCTTCAGTTCCGGTCGTTGCCCCACCTTGTAAAAATACATTAATTTGTTTGAAATGTCAACATGTATTTAAGCTGAACCAGCATTAAAGGTCACTGGTGTAGCTGCCAGCTGGTGGAATGTGCCCGTCTCCCAACAACCTTCCCTGAGAACTAACCCTGAGCAGAAAGGAGCTCTTGGTCTGGATGTCAAGCCTTGACAGCGCCATGTCTTCCTCTGCTAATTGAAAATTTGCCTTGAAGGCACTTGACTCTCAGGTCAGCCAGTCCCATAGTTGGTTTAAAGAGCCAGCTAATTTTGACCTAAGTAGTACTCTATAAAGGAGCAGAATCCTCTATGGAAAAAATCCATGTGTAAAAGCAGCATCTAAATATGATCCCTTGATTAGATTGAACTAGAAAATTCCTCAGTTACACACTTCATCCCACACTGTAGACACAGACCATAATTTGTAAAGTGGGGCTCTCACTAACAGTTTCAAGGCCAGTTCCTTCCCGTTTTAGTGTGTAACCCTAGACAAATGAGGTATCTTCTATGAGCCTCTGGTTTCTGCATCTGCAACGAAAACGGGCTGATGATAGTCTGTCTACCTTTTAGAGAGATTGCGTGAATTAACTGAGATAGTGACAGAAGATACTCAGCCCAGTGTCTGGACAAAATTAGGGATGGGAAATGGTATTAACATTAATAATGGTTTCAAAGTCATAAAACTTTTAGCGCTAGAAGAAGGAATCTAGTCTAGTTACCATTTACTATAGCTCCCTTTGAGCTCTATTTCCCAGATTTCAGTTGTGTGCCTAACAGCTTCATGAATCTTGCCTTACCTACCCTACACCACTTGCACTATTATTGACTTAATATTTTTCTCTAAATTGACTTACTTTTTAAATGCACATAGGTATTGCCCCTTCCTTTGAACTGATCCTAATCAATAACATCTATAAAATTACAGGCCCATTCATCTGAGCCTTTAATACAAGTAACTACTCTTTATTGAGTGCTTCCTACTTGTCAGGCTCTTTACATGGATTATTACTTTATATGTTTAGAGCAATCACTTGAGGAAGAAATTATTGATATTCCCATTTTCAGATATCTGCTCTTAGCCTCTGTGCCACCTGATTCCTCACCCAGAAGAGAGGACACAGTCCTTCACCCTCTCCTCACCAACTCTGGCCTCCCTTTTACCTCATTTGAATCAACCCCAATGTTGATTTCAACCTTCTCTTGGCTGCGAAGGTCAAACTCATCAGGAGTTGAATGATTTTTCTTTCTCTTTGTCATCCGTTATCTGTCAGTTCAATGCTTTGTGGTACCTACTGTGCCAGGCACTGTTATAAAGGTAAATAAAATAGTTTCCTGGCCTTGATTAGTCCACAGTCAAGTGAGGGAAAGATAAAGCAAAGGTACTGAGAAGCAACAAGGTGGGAAGAGAGATCTCAGCAGAGGATAAAGAATGAACAAAAGTAGAGAAGCATGGGAGTGGGGAACTCACTACAGTCTGGGATGGCCTGAGCAGAAAGCAGGGCAGGTAATGTTGGTAAATGAAGTTTAGATATTTGCCAGGGATTAGGTTTAAGTTCCTCCACTGAGGCACCACTGTCATTTGGGACTGGATAACTCTTTGTTGTGGGGGCTGTCCTGTGCAGTGTAAGATATTTAGCAGTGTCTCTGGCCTTTATTCACTAAATGCAAGTAGCACCTTCCCCTGAGCTGTAATAACCAAACATGTCTCCAGACATTGCCAAATGTCCCCTGAGGAGAAAACTGTCACTTGTTGAGATGATTACACTAAGTCATGAAGAGCTGTGTATGGTAAGGATTTTAGATTTGAACAGTGGGTGCTGAGGAGTCAATGAAGATCTTTCAAGTTGGGGGCTGACGTGGTCAGACTAGTGCTTTAGAAAGATCACTCAGGCTGCAGTTTGGGGGGGGAGGATGGAGGGAGTCTAGACTGATGTAGGAGAACCAATTTGGAGGCCAGCTCTTCACCAAAACATTCACACACTCATACAGCCTTCCACCCAACCATCTCACACATATCTGAGTGCAAATTCAGACAGACAAGATGCTTAAGAGTCTGGAATACTGTTTCTCAGACTTTTTTGGATTTACAAAGCCCTTTGAGAATCTGATGGAAGGTATATACTCTCTCCCTAGGAAAAGGCTCTGATGTAGTAGAAGCAAGTGGTTAGAAGCTCAGGCTTTGGAGTTAAGACTTCTTGGGTTTGGAGTTCTTGCCATGCTGCAGTAGGTTAAGGATCTGGCATTGCCACAGCTGTGGTGTAGGTTGCAGTTGAGGCTTGGATTCTATCCCTGGCCTGGAAAACTTCCATATACCACAGTGCGGCCATTAAAAAAGAAAAAAGACTTCCTGGATTCAAAATTCTATTATTTGCTAGCTCTATGACCTTGGAGCATATCAGTTAACCTCTCTGAGCCTCAGTTGCCTCATCTGGAAATTCAGTATAGTAATAATATCTTCTCAAAACTTTATTATAGGAGTTATATGAAAGAAAGCTACATAAAGCACTCAGCACAGTGCCTGGTACACAAAAGAACTCTGTAAATGCTACTTTTTATTATGGAACATGCCTGTATTTCTTCTGATTTCTGTCTGACTATTGCACTGTTCTCTTTCTTGGTTATGTCATGAAGTCTTAAATGCAGTCACATTGTCATGCTCTTTCAAGATTTCCCCTGCTTCTCTGTCACCAGCCATTTCCTCCACGTTCATTTATTCCACTGCTTAAGAATTCTTTTAAGCCATGTGTTCTCCAAGAAACATTTGGCTTATATTGGGATATATTATTTCACATACATTTGTCAGCCAATTTCATGGCTAATATTTTAGCTTATTACTTGGATTCCCCACTGTTATTTGTAACAGTACTCTTGGCACAGTTCCAAATGTAGAACATGCTACTTTAATTATTTTATTTTGCCAATAACTGTCACTTTATCTCATGTTAGGTGCTATGCTAGGCACTAAGGAGCCAGCTCTAACCAAGAGAGACTGGGTACTGACCTCAAGAAGTTCACGATCTTCAGCAGGCTTCATTTCCTTCATTTTCCAGGGTGTACAAGGGGTTGCTAGTGACACAGAGCAATAGACTACCTCTGTTCTCTTCCATCTATTTTAAGAACTTAACTTTCGCAGAAGAGACTCAAAAACACATCATGACTATCACTATATTTTGCAATTGCTATGAAGTGCTAACGTCTTTCCTCCAAGTCAACTATGCTGAAGAAACCAGCTGTTTTCCAAAAGGCCCTGTCTCCCTATCCCAAATAGGACACTTCTCATCACCTTTCTTTATTACATTTCCAGCCTTATGGCTCATTTGAAAAATGACTGATTTTGATCTCTGAGGCCTCCTCAGTAGGAATTTCCAGGAAGCATATGATTACGGCTTCTGTAGTATGCTGACCCTGGGGACGATCCAGTGATGGGACACAGTGCTCTCTGCCAGGTGTTCTGCCAGCTCCATGTTAGATTTCGCCATGCTTCTAAAGGCTGACAACTCCAGATTGTTAGCATCACTTTTTGTCAGTTTTCAAATGGCCTTCTCATTTCTTGACACTGATACTGTCTGAGCTTCCTCAAATTTATAGAAGAGGGAAAAAAGCATCTGGAGAAAGTTTGGTTTTCTGCAATTGGAAAGCATGATGACACCTTCGAGAGTGATGGCCCTTATTGATCTTGCTTTTAAAAAGTGGAAATTATTAGAAGATGAAATACACCAGGACTACATGGACTTGTCAACCGGCAAATTATTTTCCATTACCTCATATCCACACTCTTGTGTTTCTCTGAATAATGACTAGAGAGTTTGAGGAATCCCTCAACCTTTGGTCAAATGTATTGTCTGTGTCCATGGTTGCCCAATCAAAAAAACTGACACTTAAGTCTCATTATTCATTGCCGATGAATAACCAGAATCAATCTAATCAAGAGTTAGAATTGGACTGATCTTTGGAATCATTATGCTGCAGAGCCTCTGATTAAATCACATCTGTCCCAATGTTCCAAAAACATTTTAGAAGCTGAGGAAACAAAGCAAAACAAAACAAAAAAACCTCAAAGCAGAGCTGATATATGTCATCCTGTAATAATCTCCACTTTTTAAAAGCAAGATCAGTAAAACCATCCCTCTTAAAGGTGTCATTATCCTTTCCAACTGCCCCAAACCAAATTTTCTGAAGAAGCTCAGACAGTATCCCTATCAAAACAAAATGTAGAATTTGTGGTTATTAAGATGCCTGTGGCAGAGACTACTAGTTCTAGGCCTACCCTACCATTCATTCACTCTTTCCTCCTTAGTAGTATATCCCTAGTTTCAAAATTTGGGCACTGCTGTTTAGAATAGAAGACATTCCAGCTTTATTTGCAATTATCTGTAGCCATGTGATAAAGTTCAAGGTAACAAGATGTAAGAGTCGGTGTGCAAATATCCACATTTTTAAATTCATGCTTTGGGAGTTCCCTTCGTGGCTCAGCAGAAACGAATCCGACTAGGTACCGTGAGGTTTTGGGTTCGACCCCTGGCCTTGCTCAGTGGGTTAAGGATCTGGCATTGCCGTGGCTGTGGTGTAGGCTGGCAGCCGCAGCTCCGATTTGACCTCTAGCCTGGGAATCTTCATATGCCATGGATAAGGCCCTAAAAGGAAAAGAAAAAAAATTCATGCTTTGAAAGGCTGCTTAAGGAGAGCTGACTCAACTGGAAAGAGCCTTTTTTTTTGCCCCCTTTTCCAGTATGCAATACAGATTTAGGTGATGGGAATGTTAGCAGATGTCTTAGACCACAAGGTGGCCATGAACTTGGAAGTCATGTGCTAGGATGGCAGGGCAGATTCATAGGGGCCTGGGTCCCAGATGACCTCATGGAACTGTCATCCCAGTCCTGGACAATACATCTGGCTATCTTGCTTGTCACTGGTGTGTGTGTATGTGTGCGCGTGTGCATGTGCGTGTTGTGGGGAGGGTTCTGTCATTCTCAGCTGAATCTAATCACAATGAAGAAAATATTCTGTTAGGCTTTTTACTTGACTGGTGCTACTGACTATACCACTGTGGTCAAACCAGTCTAACAAATTTCTACGTTTATATCTCTGGGTAGATCACCAGTGCTTGCAAAATTAAATTAAATTGACATAAATTAATGTCTGAAAGTGACTGACACATGTGGCAAAGTCCACTAGGGCAGCCCTTTGTTATGAGGATGACTAATTGCTTAAACATAGTGCTTAACCTCAAGCGTTCCTGAATACCCAGTGCTTCATCTTTGGTGCTCCCATCAAGCTGTTCTTCCAGCTCCGTGACTCATTCAGATCCAATGCCTCTCCATTATACAATAAATACCTGTTTGCCTTCCTTTGTCTTCTATTATGTCTGTGAGTCCTCAAGGGCAAGAATGAGGTTCTCATTCATTTTTGTATTTCCAGTATCTGGTATTAGAATTGGCAAATGTTTGTCGAATGAAAACATTAATGCCTCATTGATGGAAACATTTTCAGTCCATGAAAGCATTTTAAAAATTGTAAAACACAAAAAAGCTCTAAGAAAAGCTATTTTTCATCAGCCTGTTTGAGTCGGTAAATCTGGGTTTCCAGAGACCCACTGAGGTTAGTGGGAGTTGCCATATTTCCTCAATTTTAATTTCCTACCCTATTTTAAATTGTCTGAAGTGAGGTTGTGTTTTATAATCAACACATATGTTTAACAGCACATTTCTCCTCACTACCCAAAGTTACCAAATTGATGCTATAATTTAGAATACATGGTGTCTTAGAATTGAGGAAATAGGGTATTTCCATTTTGGTCTGCAGACTTCAGGAATCCCTGAGACTGTGTCAAGGTCTGTGGGGTCAAAACTATTTTAAAAATACTACTACTTGCCTTTTGTACTTTCTTATGAGTATACAGTGGAGTTTTCTGGAGGGTGCCTGAGGCTATTATATCTTTGTGTTTAAAAAAATTCACACTTTTACTCGCTAATAAGGTAAATATTAATAGATACGGCCCACATATAGAAAAACTTTTTGAAGTCTCCAACAATTTTTAGAAGTGTAAAGGGGTCTTGCAACCAAAAAGCTTGAGAACAGGAAAGAAACAATGAATGAAACCACTCTGCTATATAAGAGTTTCATTTAAGCTCATTAAGAAAAAAAAGCATGTATCCCTTCCAAGATGGTTCCTGTCCAAAAGCACACTGACAGAAGGGTTGAAAATCTTTATTTCTTCTAGAGACCCAAGGCCTGATGGGTGCTATAAAAGTTTGTTCTTACAGTCTCCCTCAGAGCAATCAGCATGTACACACTCTCTATGAGTCTACTGTGTAATTGCCACTACCTCATCTTAATAACAGGCATAATTGCTCTGAATTTCCGTCACCCTTTCTTGCATCTCCTCTCTGAAGCCTCAATTTTGGAAATGGCACTTGTGAATACACAGAATGTTTAACCACTTCCAGTTTTCAATTTACAGTCAAAGTCATCTATCAGCAGGAGATGAAGGCCCAGTGTGAAAACTACAGAATGTCCTTCAGACTCCACAGCTAATTTGTTTGTAAATTTGATTGTTATTGTAAGAAGAACATATTGTACATGATGCTACTTGCCGATTTACTATTAGTATCTCTCTCTATCTTGGGTTTTATCATTAGAGTCAAAGAAATTAACCCTTTCAGCACTTCTGCGGGTGGGGAGAGGAATACGAAAGCTTTGCCATGTTCCATTTTTTTTTCTTTTGAGTCTCTCAACTTAATTTGATATGTATTTCTTAAATACCCACTGAAATTTTATATGATGAATTTCTTACATACCAGCACTGTGGGAGATATACATACAGAAGAGAAGACAACCAGAGAACAGTCCAAGGTAACATGAAATCCCACATGAGGCCAGGTGATGAGACCGTGAATTCTGAGAGAATTTGGAGTAAGGAGAAGACGACTGTGTGTCTTCATGCAGTAGGAGGTTACTTGTCCTCTCGAAAGCCAAGGCTTTGCCTGAGTGGGAGCCAGGGACTTTGAAGAAGTCCCTGGAATCATTCTATAGAGTTCTTTCCTGCTGAGCAGTTGCAGAAACTTGTCTGTTGCAGGTTGTTAATATTATAGTATTGGCTCGACAGGATAGACCAAGCTTCCAATTCCCTTTGGCACCTAAAGCAATTTACAGGCCAGAAGTATGACTGCACGGCTTTTATGAAATGGTCTGATTTCATTGATCAGCCACTCTGAGATTATGTTTTCATTTCTGTAGCTACTGCTAACCCTGCTTTCCGGTATAATATTTCAGGAAGGAACTATTAAAAAATTTCACCATGGAGATATTTAGAAGTGGGTAGGGTTCTAAATGGGAAGAGAAATATCACAACTCATGATTGCTCCACTCAAAAGTTCATTTCAAGTTAGACTAGAATTTCACAGATTGTGTCTCTTATCTTAACTCTGTAATGCTTCCAAATGATAAGGACACTAATAAGAACAGATGGCCTAATGAACATTTAGAGGAAAGATTTAACTGGTCTTATTTTCATTAAGCCTCCAGTGCGCTTCCGGGTTTTGCCCACCACTTCCCTATGTGTAATACAAAACAGCACATACTCAACAGATGGCCCAGCTCAGGCTTCATGCTTCTAGAACTCTGGAGACTGGCCACCTGACCACTTATCATGTGTACAGAATCATTTAAGGAAGCAGGCAGGCTATGGACTTGAGCTTGAACAAAAGCAAAAAATGGTGATGAATATTGAGTAGCCAAGCTTCAACAAGAGGGGACTCAGAATCACTCCCACAAACACACTGAGCAGCTCTGGTTGAGGTCTCCCAATAACAGCTTCTTATGGATTCAGTAATGATGAAATCCTCTGTGGCAAACAGTCCACTCTAATTAACGTTTCATCCAAACTGTAGGCATATCTGAGTGACTCCTGCAGTAACAATGACATGGGAATCTAACACCTCACTGTGTAGTGTGCTAGTTAGTGAGCTTTTGTCTCACAGCTCCAAACTTGCCCCTTGAAAGACACTGCCCCTTGAAAGACACTGTGATGCTGGGGTTGGGACTCTGCGAACTACACTTGTTTTTTTGCCAGCTGGATTTTTGATAGATCCTGACAATATGGGAAATAAACGGGTTCTGGGAGGCTAGAGGAGGGAGAAGGGGCTCACTCCTTCCTGCTGGCTTTCTGTTCCAGTCAGTATTGCTGTAACAGTAGTCCTTCACCCCGGCAGCAGTAGCTGGCTGCACTTTCCGGCTCCTTTCCATACCCATAACATCAGCCTCATCATGCTCCCTCAGAGGGACCGGAAGCAGCATAACTGGCATCCTCTTCTCAGAGGAGTTGGTCCCACGTCGATGGAGCGAATCCTCCATCTGTCTATATTCTGACAATTCCAACCCCTTTCCTTTGTTTCCCCAGCCTTAGAGGTGGTGGCTGCTTTTTGCAGCTATTATCTCTCTCTTTTTGCAACCCTCTAACACCTGTGCAGTTCTTCCCTATATTAAATCCTCTCTGTTAAAATACCATATGATATCACTTATAACTGGAATCTAATATCCAGCACAAATGAATATCTCCTTAGAAAAGAAAATCATGGACTTGGAGAAGAGACTTGTGGCTGCCTGATGGGAGAGGGAGGGAGTGGGAGGGATCGGGAGCTTGGGCTTATCAGACACAACTTAGAATAGATTTACAAGGAGATCCTGCTGAATAGCATTGAGAACTATGTCTAGATACTCATGTTGCAACAGAAGAAAGGGTGGGGGAAAAATGTAATTGTAATGTATACATGTAAGGATAACCTGACCCCCTTGCTGTACAGTGGGAAAATAAAAAAAAAAAAAGAAAAAAAATATCTAATGTGGTTTCTGTTTTTCTCGCTGGATCTGAACAGATACTCACAGTAACAACACACATACAAGGAAAGAGGAAGGAAGAGCAATACCTACTGCAGGGCAGTGGTAATAGAAAACTAGTAAAAGTGAACAAGAACCAGCCAAGACTACATTGTACTGAAAGAATTGATTAGTCATTAGCATCCCCAGTGTAGCTACCCTCCTGTGAAGCTGCCATGTCCAGAAAATACACACATAAAATAAATCCACTGTGTTTGGACTTTAATGTTGTTGGGTCTCTGGAACTGCCGTGTTATGTCATAACTGTTTAAAAATTTCTCATTCTTGTGATTTCTGAGGATGATTTCACAGTGGATCATGCCACTCTTCCATACCTCTTTGGAAGCAGAATTCCGTACTGATTGGTTCAGAAGGTGGGCCCATGACAACATTTCCTGTGTGCTTACAATTTACTTATAAATAATAATACATTGGTCATTTATTGCTAAATATCCTTTATATTCCCTCTTGCTAGTCTCCTTGTCAGAAATTGGGATTGCTCCATCAGAATCCTTTCCTCTTGATTTGGAGTGGGGATCATCTTCTGAGGTGGACCACATGAACACCTGCTTTTCTTATGTAGCTCAAGATAAACACCTCTCAGCAGGTGTAGCCTCTTGGTAAGTGTTTTTTGTTTTTGTTTTTTCTTATGGCCACACTCATAGCATATGGAAGTTCCCAGGCCGGAGGTTGAATCTGAGCTGCAGCTGTGACCTATGCCACAGCTGCAGCAACACTGGATCCTTTTTGTGCTGGGCCTGGGATAAAATCTGTGCTTCCACAATGACCCGAGCCATGGCAGTCAGATTCTTCACCCACTGCACCACATCAGGAACTCCTTGATGTTTTATACGTTTCGTGTTCACTTCTTTAAATATACTAACTTTTGAATGAAAAGATGATGCTCCTGATAACAGCCAATAGAACTTTCTCTTTGAATTGTGTTTCCACTTAATAAAGGTGGGTTAGCACTGATTCACACACTTTCCCCTCCCATAGTTAAGAGAGAGTAAGACTATGTTTAAAGATAATATCTGAAAAAATAGGCCAATTGGCTCACATTGGGACTTAGCCCAGGATGTTGGCCATATAAGCCTTAGATGCTAACCACTGAATTCACAACCAGATATTTCTGCATCTTAGAGACTTTCAAGTTTATTTCAGGTCATGGCGCCTGCCAGGCAAAATGTGTGGAAGACTGAGTGGTTCAAAAGTAGTTTGCAAGCTTTGCAGCTTGTGACTCTCCCTGAACTTTGAAGATGCTTTTCTTCTGGTGCTTAATAGTTTTAATAAGAGCTAACGTGCCATTGTCCTTTGTGTGGAAAGAGGACACTGCTGAGGGAGTTTTATTTATGTGATAAATTATGTTTTCGATATAGCATTGAGCACGGTACTTGACTTTTATTTTAAGGCCCCTGACAACCCTGGCTATTTGCTTGTGTGCAGACATTTCAGCAGAATTTGGATGTGCTGGAGCTGAAGATGTTGGCCTGCTGTTCTCCACTTGTTATATAAACAACCCAAGCGGTCACTTTGGAGGGAGCAATGCAGATATCTCAGTAAGTTGTTAGACCCTGATTGTGATTTTACCTAAGAGATGGAGGCCTGAAAAGTGCAGTTTGAAAAAAAAAAAGAGTTTGAATGAATTTGAATAAGGGAAATTATTGATATTTAAAGGAACTCTGTGGATAATTTCATTGCAATGCTTCTCTCTGTTTATAATTTTGAAAAATTTGGGTTTTTAATACATTAGAATTTTTTCAACTGAATGACATGCTTGGAACCCAAGTATCTTGACAAAGAAAGAAAAAGACAGAGCAACTCATAGACTAATTTTTCTTCAAAAATCCTAGGACAGTGCTCTCTTTCTTATCATGAATATATCAGCCTCATAACTTCTTCCCTTCTGATTTTCCACTTTCGCTAGGATCCTCTTTTTTTGTCTTGGGAGAGCCATAGTCTTTGTATTAACCTAGATAAACTCTGTCTTCTTACTTATCTACTCTCACATTTAATTTTTTTGTGTGAAATTGACCCACCTAGGATGGTTGCAGGCCACTCACTGAATGAGCTGCTTCCTTTTACCTCTTGATTCAAAGAGACAAAGATGATCTAAAATCTATACATCTCAAATTTACAGATGTATGAAACTCACACAACATTCTAACCTTAGCTCCACAGTCAGCATGACACTTCTTGAAAGTAGAAAGAAAATGAAGGATTTGGGGCACCAGAATGACTAGACTGAACATGGTCTCAGTGATCTAGATAGAGCTTCACATCAGCATTGGGCAGATGAAACATTCTGGGAAGGTCACAGCAGATTAAGACCAGATACAGCCCATCAAACTCATCTACAGGTACATGCATGCCTCTCTGCAAAAGGTACATGTGTGTACAAAGGACAGAAGGGAAGATTACACAATTTCTACAGTGGTTCTAAACTTCTTAGTCCTTTTTTTTTTATCTTGGTTCTGTAAATTATCAGCTCAATTATTTTCTGTTCTGTGAACAGAAGATCAAATACTACTACTAGTGCCGCTGCTGCTGCTCCTCCTCCTAATTTATTGAGCATTTATGAGCCAGGTATTTTGCTAGGTGATTTTTTTATATATTATCTCATTTAATCCTCACAACTTCCTTATAGAGAAAAGTAACATTATCATCCTCATTTACAGATAAGGCTTTTTTTCCCCAGGGTCATACATCTAGAAAGTAGAGTTAGGATTCAAACCCAGGTGGTCTCTCTTCCTGATCATTCTACTTTATAGACCTTTTATATGAATATTACTATGATGGGAAGTCTACCCTAGAGGCCTGATTTTGTTTCTTGTACCCTCTAATAAAGGATTAGAAAAATTTGTCTCTCCTTTGCAATTCCAGAAGGTGTTTTCCTGCATTTGACAGAGCAAGGAGAGTAGGTTTGGACTGAATGAGCAATAAATAACATTATCCAGGAATGCATTTAAATTAGAGACTGACAACCACATATATTACAAAATCAGAGTAACCACCTTGCAGACTGATTTTGTTCTTGTGTCCTCCCATTTTAGCAAGTATATGATGAATCAACAGAAAAAATTTCCTGAAGGTGCCAATTAACATCTTACATCATCCCTTATATTTGTAAAGCAGTTTATACGTTTCTAAGTGCTTTCACATTAAAAAAAAGCGAGGACACAATCAACAATTGGGTCATATATTGAATTAGCTTCATAAGGAGGAATAATTAATTGGCTCTAAAATTCTAGGGTCTGTTTTCCAAGTGTAGTGCTGAATCTGAAATTACAGAAAACCTCTTTTGGGTCAAGAACTAGATAAAAATGATTTAATTTTTTTAATATATTGCCATATTTCAGAGGAGAACAGAATAAATGATTCAAAAATAGATGTTCTTTTCCTCAAATATAGAAATGGCAACTAAAAGCATTGTTTATTCAGCATTATTATGTAATTTTCAGCCATAAACACTAATGGATCACTCATTTGCAGGTAAGTAATGTGAAGAGCCACTAGGGACTCCTAAAGTCACCTTTTTTTATGGTTACTGGTGCGGCTGTCAAACCAGAGTCTGAACAACATTAAGTGCCACCTCATGCTCTGTGACAGCATAATTTGATGGCTATATAGATGAGGTTTGTGAAACCTTTTTTCCACATGCCACTCACCTAACTGGTGGGACAAAGGAACACATAAAAGCCAAGGTTACGTGTAATACCATCTGACCTCTCTCTTCACTTCTGATCAACACTAACAAGTGCCTTTCAAAAAAAAAAAGTTCTTTCATATTTGTTTTCTTGTCTAACTATCATAATAGCCTTAGGAGACAGTACAGGTTTTTAATTCCACTTTCTACTGTTGAGGAAGCTCGGACACAGAGACCATGAGTAATCTGCCTGATGCTACACACTGCTAATAAATGGCAGGATCTGGACTCATACCCAGGACTGTCTATGTTCTTTTTACAAGACATGCTACCTTAGTCAAAGAGAAATGGGTAATTAGGAAACTGTCCAGAGAACTCTGGTAAAATATGCCCTAGTACTCCTGAAGAAATGAATAATTGTTCCAAGCTTATAAAAGTGTCTGACAGGAAATTTGCTCATTTTTATTAAATAGTCATCATTTTCTAATTTAAATATTTTTACACTTAAGGTCATGGATATAGTGAGCCCTTTGAGAAGATCGTGGCTAAGTTAGCAGCGCCTTTCTGCTATGGTTGGTGCAGACTGATCGCCCTCTGTACTTGTAGTGAGTAGCACTTCACCTACTCCCATTTCTACATTTGTGGATTGAGTCTTTGGATCAGAGGGAGGGAGTTGTTGTGACTGATGTGGGTTGATGGAGTGCATGTGACTCAAAAGAGTAGAGCAGGAAGTTACCTAAGTATCCATGAGGCTGTGGGTTCAATCCCTGGCCTCACTCAGTGGGTTAAGGATCCAGCATTGCTGTGAGCTGTGGTGTAGGTCACAGATGCGGCTTGGATCTGGCATTGCTGTGGCTGTGGTGTAGGCCGGCAGCTGTAGCTCCGATTAGACCCCTAGCCTGGGAACTTGCTGTCCTAAAAGCAACAACCAATTGCTGAGCAGTTAAGACTGCTGCACTACTGATGTCCAGGCGTGAGAACAGGGAAAGAAAGTGGGCAAAATCTCATAGGTCAGTATGAGATTATTATTGTTAACAAAAAAAGCCACATATGAAGTTTGCCATTCTAGCCTTTTAAAAATTTTTAATTTTTTTTTTTGGCTGCGTCTGTGGCATGCAGAAGTTCCTGGGCCAGGGATTAAACCCACGCCACAGCAGTGACCTGAGTCATAGCGGTGACAACACTGGACCTTTAATCCACTGAGCCACCAGGGAACTCCCCATCTTAACCATTTTATTATTTTTTTTTATTATTATTTTTTTTTTGGTCTTTTTTGCTATTTCTTGGGCCGCTCCTGCGGCATATGGAGGTTCCCAGGCTAGGGGTCGAATCGGAGCTGTAGCCTCCGGCCCACGCCAGAGCCTCAGCAACGCAGGATCCGAGCCGCGTCTGCAAACTACACCACAGCTCACGGCAACGCCAGATCGTTAACCCACTGAGCAAGGGCAGGGACCGAACCCGCAACCTCATGGTTCCTAGTCGGATTCGTTAACCACTGCACCACGACGGGAACTCCATCTTAACCATTTTAAAGTGTACAGTTGGGTTCAGTATATTCATATTGTTGTGCAGCAGATCTCTAGAGCTTTCTCATCTTGCAACCACACTCTATACCCATTAAACATTAACTCCCTCTCCCCATGCCCCTTGGTAGCCACCTTGCTACTTCTGTTCTATAATTTTGACTACTTTAGATACTTCATATGAGTGGACTCATACAGTATTTGTCTTTTTGTGACTGCCTTATTTCACTTTGCATAATGTCAAGGTTTACCCTTTTTGTAGGATGTGACAAGGTTTCTTTCTTTTTAAAGGCTTTATAATATTCTTTTGGAGGAGGATTTTCTTTATCCTGCTGTGAGTTTTAATGCCATCCAATTCATTAGTTGGTGGTCACTATGGAAGTGGTTGATTCAGTTGGTTTAACTAACCATGACCAGAGAGGATGAAGTTAATGGCTGGCACAAGGGCTAGCAAATCAAATTTTTGGTTTCATTTTACTACTCCCTGGGTCTCATTAATCTGCTCTTTGAGCCATTCTCCGCTCCTTAAACCTCTCTTATCCTTTTTGTCACCTCTTTTACTTCCACCTAGCTGTCCCTGTTGCCTACTGGTATTGCTGACTCCTGATAGAAGGCTTTACAGATATTTTAGGTAATGTGCCTACATCGTCCTTGTCTTGCCATTTACCTGAAAGTCACTCCATCCTTCTACCACATATCTCTCGGTCTGAATTATTTGGACTGTGGCCACAGACCTTTGCTTTGACAGTGAGATAGGTTCCATAGTCACTAAAGCATTGGGTGGGGGTGGAGGTGGTGAGATTTTCATCTCTGGTGGCAAGAACTTTTAAAGTAAACTTTCTTTTTTTCCCCTCCTGGGAGATCCCTTTATTCAAGCAAACTTATTATAATTCAGATTTTCTTGATTCCCTACAGGGCTTCACAAAATTCAGAAGTCTGTCCCTGCAGGGAATTTCACTTATAATGGCCTTCATTCGAAAGATCTAATTCTGTTCTCTTTCAGTGTGCACATGGGAGAGTGATGAAAGTGCACAAAGAAAGGCAAGCAACCCCTGAAGAACTTAAGTTTCAATATCATCCATATCACTCAGGGTGATGGAGGACATTCTGTAGACATGAAAGGGTTGGCAGGGGAGAGAGGAAGAGACAATGAGAGACATTAGGCAAGAGTTTAAAAAGGGGAAAAGAAGGTGCTTTTTCTGTACTGAAACTACTGCTTCTTTTCTTTGTTCTCCCCAGATTGCTGTAACTTTTCATGCCTGAATGTTATTATGTGCAGTTTTTTTCAAAACAACAGAAAATGCTGAATCCACTTGTATAAAGTTGAATTGACATGTAGATTTCAAAGAGAAGGCTTTCTATTTCCCCTTCTATCTAGTTGTGGTTAGTTTATCTGAGAATTTTAAGAAACAAATAACAAGGAAAGGTATAGCTTTTTGGGGTATGTGGAGAGCTAAAGACTATCAGGGAAGGCAAAGGTCTGCTGCTTAGGCCAGGTGGTATAATGCCAATGCATGAGAGAGAGGAAAGTTTGGTTTTCTTTGCTAAAGAGAGTGACCACAAAGAACATTGATTCAAAGTTACTAATGTCCAAGATGAGTGAAAGGACTGTGGATTGTAAAATAACACCAAAGTTCTTCAAAGAGAGCTCAAGTTTCCTGGCCATAAAAAATTACTTAGAGAGAACATGCAAATGAATTTTTAGAACTGATTCTTACGATTACTGAGAAATACTGGGCAGCTGAAGATGTGCTGGAAGATTAGAGGTGGTTAGACATAGTTCTGGCTTCAAGAAGAATCCGAAGATGTGCCCCACAAACTGCAGGGAAGGAACTTATCATTGATTTGGGAAAGATCTTGGAATGTGTTATTAAACAGTTGTTTCTTAGTTCTTAGATGAGGAAGTGGTGTTTATGGATACTATGACTGGGAAGAAATTATGTCAAGGGAGTCTAATTTCCTTTAAACAGATTTACCAACTTGGTAAGTTTTCTCATATGATACCTTTGTGGATAAGCTGGGAGAAATATAGGTGAGGATAATGGCTTTTGAGCTTGTTTTGACTTTGACCCTTAGTAAGAATTATATTTTATACCATTACTCAGGATATACAATTGAAATGAAAATATCATGGAACAATACTTACTCTTACCACACATGATGTGCTCTGAGTTTTTTATTGTTATCGTTGTTATTCTACTTCATTTTTTTTTTAAACTTGCCATAGGCCATCACATTGATTTCTTGATTCACTATGAATCATCATCCATCGGTGATCGTTCAAAGACATGGGTTTACAATCTAATAGACAACTAGTTTTGGGGTACCACAATTTCATCTTGGCCTATCTATCCATCAATTTCTTCATGGATAAAGACACAGAAATCATTCATTAAATCCATAGGGCTGGGAAGGGTAGTAAAGATATTGGATAATAGCAGAATACAAAGATATGGACTGAATCCAATGAAATGGGATTGAATATAGACTATTGTAAGATCCTGCATTATGGTGCGTGTGTAGTTGGGGTAAGTAGTTTCATGAAAATTTTATCTCGATTATATATCCTGAATAATGGTGTAAAACATAATTCTTACTGAGGGTCACAGTCAAAATAAGCAAATAACCAATTCTGTAAGTACAAGACGAGGAGATGGATATGAGAGACATGAAATTTTAGTCCTCTGTAATCACATCACATGTCAAAAGTGTCAAAAAATCCAACTCAGCTTTAGCTGCAGTTTCTTAATCTGTGCTCTTTATTTCTCTAGCATTTTGCAAAAGTGCCTTGGAGGTCTCCACGCAAACTACCACTGGGTGGGAGTGAGCCTGAATAGGGGAGCTTCTGGTATACTGCTTCTCATTTGAATCTGCTGTATGTGTCAGTTTTACAAATGAGGACTTTTGTCTGAAGTAAACATTTCTTTGGCAAAAGCCCTTTTGAAAACCACCAGGCAAAATGAACAGAAACAGAGAATATAGAAAGAGGGTTGTGATAGTCCCCATTTTACCTATGAATGAATCAGAGCACATCTGGATTATTTTATTCATGTCTGGAAGCTTCACTTTCAAAGAGATATAGATAAACAAGAATATGTTCAGAGAATAGTGAGAAGAATGGCAAAGGAACTCAAAACCGTGGCAGGTGAGGTACAGGTAATTGGGGATGTGACTTAGGAGGCTTGATAGAGCTGTTCACATGTATTGAGAAGGGTCCCATGTAGAGAAGGCAGTTTGATATAGTAGTTTAGTGAAAAGAATGTGAATTCTGGCCTCCTGTCAACCAGGTTCAAATTTCAACTCTGCCACTTAATGGTTGTGTGACCTTGAACAAGTTTCTCAACTCTTCTGAACCTTGTTTTTCATGTTTATTAAAAATAGGGGAGGAGTTCCCTGGAGGCCTAGTGGTTAAGGGTTTGACATTGCCACTGCTATGGCGTGGGTTTGATCCCTGGCCTGGGAACTTCTGCATGCTGCAGGCATGGGCAAAAAGAAAAAAAAAATTGGGGAATATATTACTTCCCTTGAAGGACTGTCATGAGGATTAAATAAGATAATATATATGAAAGTACTCAGTATAGTACTTGGCTCATAAATATATTTATTTCATAGAATACAGATTAAATTCATACCACAAGGCCTAAAGAGTTTCAGTAAGACTAGATGGTGAATGTTAAAGTATGATTAAACAGTTAAAGTTAAAGGGATCCCAAAAGAGCTTTCCATCTGTCAGAATTGTTCAAAGATGAAGTATGCTACTGGGGAAAAAGTAGTGAGTTCCCTATCCCAAGAGGTGTTAGAGGAGAGGTTGAGGTTGGACTACTACTACATGGTGAGAGTATTCTCAAGGGACTGACTGGGGAGAGGAGAATTCCCAGTAGAGTAGCTCAGTAGATTGAATGCATGGGGTCAGGGCTGGCTCCTCCAAAGAACCAGATATTGTTGTTCTTTCCTAACCAAGAATGTTACCTCCTTCCACTTGTTAGGCCTGTCTGACAAAGGAGTGCTTTGGGGAACCACTGGGTCATAAAAAGATGATCCAACAAGCATATATGGAAGACTGGTTATATCCTGGATACTCAGACAAACACCTCAAAGTGTGTACATTATGGCCAGTGGGTCAACAGGATTCCCTGCATATAAGAGGTCCATGTTGCTTGTGTATCTACTATTGGGCTGATTTCTGGGAGAGCATTAGGCTGCTCCAAGGAGTAGATCAACTCTCAAATTTTCTATTGCACTAAGAGCCTTGGTCTAACTTCCAATTCCATTCTAGTCAGGCACGAGATGGAAGTGAGTTACCGGAGCAGGATGATTCAAAAGCAGCAACAGAAATAAAGAGCCCGATCTCTTCATAATCAACTCACCTCCTGAACTAAAAGGCTTGGTTGTTTATAGCAGTGCTCACAAAGGGCAGTTATGCTTCAGAGTTAATACCAAGAGTTGAGTTTCACATTTCAGTAAATCAAAAAAAGATATTGATTTTGAACAAATGGCTGATTTTATTGTCAAAGCAAATTTCATTTCTTGAGATGATTAGATTTTATTAAACTATTTCTTAAGTGCCAATAAACACACATTCTGTGAACAAACAGCATATTCCTGAACCAAATGACATTTGTCACCCCCTAAATACAAGGATATTTGGTCATCTCCAATTGTCATTGAAAATGTAGAAGTGGGAAAAATGCACACCTCAGGTCAGAAAGTTTTTGCTCAAATCTTGGCTGTATCACTTAATAACTCTATGGTCACAGCACATGCTTAATCCTTCTGATTACCAGTTTTCTTCCATGTAGATGGTGATAATTACATCTACCTTTCAAGGGGGGTTGGGTTGTGAAGATAAAATGGACAGTGTGAATAAGATGCTTAGCATGGTTTCTGGCACACAGTAAGCTCTCAACAAGTGGCAGCAGTTATTATTACAATTACTATAGGGAGGACATTCATAATCTTCTGAGGATTAGGGTAGACTTTTGAGGACTGATTCTTCTAAGGGGCTCAGATTTGCCTCAGAAAAACAAAGGCAAAGCATCATCTCCCAGTTTCCAAAGGTACTATGCTAGCAGGAATGGGCCATCCCTTGTCGGGGACCTTTTGGTTTTGAAATGTAGGCTAAGTAACAAGGAACTTTAGCAATTGGGTTATATTTCTGTTGAGAAACCTTCATGATGTTGTAAAGGATCTTGAGAAAATAGTTGATCCATCTTCCTGACTCCAGAGAGGCCTGTATTTTAAGCATTCATAGATTACTGCTATCCAACATTTGCTTAAAAGTTTCAAAGTGTGGGGACTTTGTAAGATCTTTCGATAATGTATGATGCTGCCACATAGTCTTAGAATCAGTAAGCTCTTCATAAGGTTTGATTCAAATCTTCATGCTGCAGCACAGACCTCTATTTCCTCTCCTGTCTGTGCCTGTCAGCAGAATCTGTGTGCTCTCATTTAGACATCTGTCTCCACCTTCACCCATCAATATATTTTGATTTACTGAAATATGAAACTGAGCACTGTGTAAGCTCAGCTGGATCACTGTAAGTACTACTATAAACAACTGGGGCTTTGCTCTTAGAAGGTGTTATGAAGCTCCCTACTCAGCTTTCTGCCCTCCAGCTCAAGACAGCCCACTTTCTTAAGTAATGGGAAACGTAGGTCCTCAATCTGCTACAGTTGTCTAAACAGACAAGAGGAAACTCTGGCCACAGAGGCTGGGCATCTGGAAGGCTGTGCCACACCCTGGCTTCCTCGTGGTAGCCACTCTAACCACATACCCATATGATTTCCTTCAGTGTCTGCCAGCTCCTGTGCACCTATGTCACACCTGGGAGCTGACTTGCTTCAATGCCAAATCCTCCCCTTCCCAGCCAAACATCTCAAAAGACTGATCTATTTTCACTTTCTTCATTTCCTCACCTCCCACTCTACCACTGCAATCCAACTCCAATTAATTAGCACTCTACCAAAGGCACCCTTATCAGAGTCACGAATGCTGTCAAACCAAATGGCTTCTTAAAAAAAAAAAAAAAAACACTTATTTTATGTGACCTATAAGCAGCATTTAGTATTAACCATTCCCTTCCTTTTGAAAAGCTTGCTTCCCTTGGGTTTTTTGACCACACACATTCCTGGTTTTCCTCCTACATGTCAGATCTCTTCATCTCAGTCTCCTTTTTGTGGGTTCCTATTCCTTGGCCTTTTCTTGAATATTGATATCTTTGGGAATTTGGTCTTAAGCCTTCTCTCTCTCTTTTTTTATGCTTACCCCCCCACCCCCCGGGAAGATCTCATCCATTCTCCTATTTGCCGTTACCAAAAGATTAAACTGATAATCTCCAATCTGATCTCCATTTTAGGCCTTGATTTTTAGACCTATATCCAATTGCCTGCCAGATGTATTTAACCTGAATACACATTGGCACTTCAAACTGAATATGCCCCAAACTGAACTCATCTTCAAACCTCTCACTCAAACCTGCTTCTCCTCTCCTTGTATTCCTTATCTCAGTGAATGTTACTACCATACATATACTTGCTTAATTCCAGAATTGTCAGTTGGCAAATTCTTCAATTATAGCTCCAGTATTTCACTAATCTGTCTAGTCTTCTCAATCCACACTGCTGATACTTTAGCTTTGGCCATTATCATTGTGTGCCTATGTATTCTCAAGAAGCTGAGGAGCTTCATGGTCAAGGTCATCACAGAGTTGTATCCCAAAGAAATATCATCTGAACATCCAAAAAAAAAAAAAAACCCATTGGAAAGCAATTTAATTAGTACTGCAGTTTCTTGGAAAAGTGCTAACCATTCATATACTGACAAGTTCTGTCCTTGTCTCACCTATATTTCTCCGACTGCTTCTCAAGTGGCCTCCCTGCCTCCTACACTGTTTCCCTCCACTCAATTCTCTGTACTACAGCTAGAACGATCTTTTAAAAATGAATTTCCATGTTTAATACTATTTTAAAAAATGCATTTCCTTGCTTCACACTATCACTGGTTCCCCACTGTCCCCTGGATAAAACTGAACTCAGTCATGCTTATAAGGTCCTTCACCATATCACCCCCACTTATCCTTCCAGCAGCATCTCTCACTACTCCTTCCTATTCTTTGCACCATAATGTCTTTTGGGTATGGGTTTATATGTTAACTGTGTCTTCTGTGCACTTACCATGCATGTCCAAAGGACATACAGTCTACCATGGGAAACTAGTTGGATACAGAGTTTGGCAACAGAGAGAAGATTACATAGTAAACATGGTGATATTAAATTTCAGGAAGGGAATAAGACCACAGTGAGGAGTAGAACCATTAGGGAAGGGTCCTGTGGAAGAGGTGAGGCGTAAGAAGGGTGGAGAAAGGGATGTGGACCAGCAGAGGAAATTCCAGACTGAAGGACTGGAGCCATGAGAAGCTGGCCCCTAATAAAAGTGGAAGGTCATATTCTGGACACTGAAGTAGAGATCAAGTCTGGACTCATTGTCCTGTGTCAGACTAAGAAGAAAAATCCTAATTACTCTTTAGGGTGCATGAAGCACACAACCGGAAGTGATGGACAGCAGTGGAGACAGCAGCCAAATAATCTGGACACGAAGCTTGCTTTCTCTCCCAGGCCATTCCGCTGGTTTCTAATACCCACCCTGCCCTATGCCACTCAGTTGTCCATCTCCCCCACCCCCATACAAGGATTCTTCTCCTTAGTCTGTCGTTGTGTGAGGAAAAGGGAAGGAGGTGTGCTGTTGGTAACACTGAGGCTTGGGATGAAATGTCACAGAGAAACTGCTACAACTCTTGTCTCCTGGTTGCTGGGACTCTTGTTCAGTGCCCTGCACTTTCCACCCCAACCTGAAAGGGATGAAGTAGTTTTTATGGTGGAAATTATGGCTTGCTAAGTGCTGTGTGAAAAAGAATTCTTCTCAGATGATGAGGATCATATGTTTGCTCTATTTAGATAAAGAATTCTCTTTTCAGCATAACTTTTCCCACAGAAACAGATAAATTGTTTCAAGTTGATGGATTGAATACTAAGTGTCCTATTTTAAGTTAAAAATATCCCACAAGTGAATCATATACATGCATCTTCTCTCTTTCATCCCCCTCCTCCATATTAACACACTTACACCCTTCCTTACTGCCATAAATAATGTGCCTTTTCCTTGCCTCCTGCAGGATTTTGCATCATGGAAAGTTAGGCTGCTCTAGGACTTGATAGCCTGATCCATCCAAATCTTTCTTAAGGATGGTCATTCATTTTGTCAGTGTTACAAGGCCTTTCAATACTTATTTCATTTTTGTAGTTAACTCTCTTTGACTAATTTTCTTAATTTCTGGAGTGAGGCAGGGGCACATAGAGAAGAAACCCACAAATAGGCACCTGTCTAGAGATGTGTGTGCATGAGGGTTGAAGATGGGAGGGGATGTTCGAGCTCAAGACTAAAGCAAGGTTTCTGGGTGAGGTGTTCACTTGACTTTCCTTGGTATCCTGAGTTTAACTGGGTTTCAGGTGTTATGAAGCCTGAAGCAACGAGAATATCTTAACTGTGGAGAACATGGCTGGTTGCCTCCCCAGCTGTAATCCTTCAATGCTTGCTAACAGAACCCTGATTTGGATTCTAGAATTAGGTAGCAATATGCTCAGGGAGGGTGACCCAATTCCAGAGGGTCTGAATCCATTTTGGAGATCCCAGTTCCCCTTTGTCAGTGACTGGTGAAGCCATCACCATGTCACTCAATTCTGGCCAATGTGACACAAGAGGGAAATCTACTGGCATCTTTGCCTACCTCTGGGCATCTCACTATGTGAGATAATGAAACTTTATTATTATTATTGTTATTCGTCTTTTTAGGGCTGCAAACTCCTTTTTAGGACAGGAACTCCTGAAACCTTGTTATTTAAACCACTTTTAGTTGTGCCTTATTACTTGCAGTCAAAACCATTCCCTCTGATACGCTAATTCTAAAACTCTTAACCTCTATTCATTTGAAAAGATAAATGATCTACTTCATCAGAGTCAGAGATTCATGAAATGTTAGAGTTGGAAACTCCCTTTGATGACTATCTAGTCTATTTTCCTCATTTTATATACCAGCCTCTTGCATCTGCAGACTAAGAAAGGCATCTGCAAGTGGCTGGGGCTTTGCTGTATGCTCTATAACCTCTACATGTCTCATTCTGATTTTGTAGAATTCTGGTAAAATCAGAATTTTGGACTCAGATTGGAACTACATTGGATTTTCCCTTTTATTCTCACTGGCAAAAAGGCTTTCCTAAATCAATGTATAGTAGATCTCAGAGGGAATGTTGCTTTTACTTAAAAATTTTTCAAAAGCCCTAGAAATAGCTATTTACATGCACATGAATAACAAGTCATGTTCACATATTCATTAAAAAAGATTTCTAAAGACTTTAGTAGTCAGTATTTTTCCAAATGTGACCTACTGTATTATTTAAAACTAATCAAATTATATATCTTAGAAAATATTCAATAAATAAGATGGGGCTTACCCTCTCATGGATTCAAATTCGAGGGACTTTAATTCTTATGCCAACACTCCACCTAGCATTACTGCCATCCTAGCATTACTGCCATCCTAGCATTACCATTTTCTCTCAACTGAGTTTTTCTGAAGAGGAAGGAGGTAACTTACATAAAGAGAAACTTGTACTCTCTGGTGTTATGACAGATACGCCAGGCTTCCTTTCGACCTAATTTCTGTATGAGAAAATTGTTATCTATTTCCATGATGCCAAATGGTGATAGCGCTTGAAAACCAGTGGTGCCTACCTGAGTGATGTCCATTCCTGAGTCACAGCTCAGTGGCTGTGTGGAAGTCAGACCGTTTGAGCCGATTACAGTTGTGATCACAGCATTCTCATCAATTCTCCGAATCATAGTCCCATCCACAAAGTAAATGAATCCATGCCTATCAACTGTGATGCCTGTTGGGGAAGGGCAAATGAGCATTAGTAGTCTAGAGGGCCACATTTGCCCCAAGATCAGTATTTTGAAAGAAGCCATAGAAATGGAAAGGCATTTTAAAGACATATGGATTCAATTTTGCTCAGCACAGACAGGACAGTAAGGGGAGAGAGGTTGGTTTGGACACACATTCACTTTTCTGTGTATTGAGAAGAAATGATAAAATGTAACACTTGGAGATAAAGTCAGGTCTAATCATTTTGTTGTCTAGTTTTACATTTCCACCCCACAGATAACTTGCTTACCCCCTTCCCCCCAAAACAGAAAAAAAAAAATCCTCTTTAAGACAAATGGGAAAGAAAAGGGCAGCAGTGTGTGTTATATTTCTTTCAGAGTGAGGATGCATAGGCCACAGCTTATGTTCACAGTTGCATTAGAAATAACTGACTTGGAAAGCATTAGAATTATTTTCATCACTTCGCACTTAGTTAACAGAGTTTGTAATAATTCTGATAAACTGGGCTGAGATTTTTCTGTATTATCTGTTAAGAGGGAGGGCTGGAGAGCAAAATGATGGTGTCACAAAGGGAATGGTTAAACTTCTAGAAAAAAATAAAAGCCAATAAAATTCTCACAGCAGTTTTACACACTGTGTTAACTGCAGCCTGGTTTCTTGGAAAATATGTAAGAGCAGTTAGAAGGTTTGGGTTCTAATACTGAATACACCACTTACAATTGATGTGTGGCTTTGATTGAGTCATTCATCTCTTCAGATTTCAGCCTTCTCTTTGGTAAAATATGGAAAAGATTATCTGACTGTGATATGGTGATTTATAATAAAGAAATATAAATTTGGTCTCTGTTCCCTTCTCTAGCACTGAGCTCCTAAAACTCTTGGAATTTCCTGTGGTGAGAAATTCCATTTGTTATGTTAATGAGGTGACTTTGGCCTGCACCTGCAATCATAGGCTGATTGCCAGGAGAACCAACCTGGTGATTAGAGGGCTAGAATTTTCCTTCCCACCTCCTGACCTAGGGGCCAGAGATTGAGTGCAATCACCAGTGGCCAATGGTTTAATTGATTATGATGATGAAACTCCATAAAACCCTAAAAGGACAGGGTTTGGAGAGGTTCTAGGATGGTGAGCACAGGGAGATTTGGGAAGGCTGGTGCATCAGGAGAGGGCCTGGAAACCTTCTTGCACTTTCTCCATATCTTGCCCTATGTATCTCTTCGATCTGGCTGTTCCTGAGCTACATCCTTTTATAATAAATCAGTGATCTAGTGAGTAAAAATGCTTCTCTGAGTTCTGTGAGCCACTCTAGCAAATTAATGGAACCCAAAAAGGGGGTTATCAGAATCTCCTGTCTATTGCAGTTCAATCAGAAACACAGCTGACTACATGGACTTGCGATTGACTTCTGAAGCGGTGGGGGTGAGAGATTTGCAGGATTGGGCACTTAACTTGTGGGCTCTGATGCCCTTTATGAGTAGATAGAGTCAGAATTGACTGAAATTGTAGGACACCCAACTGGTATAGAATTGCTTGGTGTTGGTGTTGGTATTGGTGGTGCCCCCACCCCCACGCTGGAAATTGGTCTCAGAACACCTTTTACTGCCTTACTTAAAGTGTCCAACTGTCCTGGTTTGCCTGGGACTGAGGCAGGGCTCAGTTTTAAAACTGGGACAGTCCTGGACAAAATAGGATGAGCTGGTTATGCTATGCCTAGGTTATTATAGGTATCTCATGAAATAATGCATTTAAAAAGTGTCAGGTGCAGATAAGGGACATATGGTTTGTTTCCCTTAGGTCTCTGAAAATAAATACATGGCATTACTTTAAAACCAGTCTACTATTTAGTCTTTTCCTATCTCTCCTTTATTCAGACCTTGTGAAACTCAGAATATATGTTAAAGTTAAGAAGATCTTTGATAATAAGAATGTCCTTTTAGTGCTCATGCACACGCGTGCACACACACATGCAGCATAATTTTCTTGGCAAAGAGTCAACTCATCTAAAGACAGTTTATAAACCCAACTTAATAAACAGCTTTTAGATGAGATAATTCGTTGGCAGGAGGTTAATATTAAGGCTCGATTTTATGGTGTACTTTGATTAATCCTGATGTTCCTCATGAAATATTAATCCTTAACATCTATAAAAGTTACAGATTCATTTCAACTTTCCCTGAATGGCTGTAAAGTCATTTATGTTTTGGTGAGTTCTCCAAAGAAACGAACATGTCCATACAAGGAGAATTCTATGTCAATAAGTCCCTTTATTATTTTTGGAGGCATAAAGATCTTTAAGGAAGTTTTTTTTTGTTTTCGTTTTTTTGTTTGTTTGTTTGTTTTTTTCTGCTTTTTAGGGGGCTGCACGTGTGGCATATGGAAGTTCCCAAGCTAGGGGTTGAATTGGAGCTATAGCTGCCGCCCTGCACCACAGCCGCAGCAATACCAGATCCAAGTCACATCTGCGATCTACATCTCGTGGCTATGCCAAATCCTTAACCCACCAAGCAAGGCCAGGGACCAAACCCACATCCTCATGGTTACTTAGGTGGTCGTTACCACTGAGCCACAACAGGAGCTCCCAAGGAGGTTTTTAAAAAGACTTTTAAAACTGGAGCAGGTCAAAGGATGATGGCACATGAACATTTCTTTCTTCTCCAGAATATCTGTACTGAGAATGAACCAAGGGGTACCTTTCCTTTTTATTTTTGTTTGTGTCTTGGCAAAATCGATTTCCCAAATGCTTAGAATTTGGTCGGGTTAGTGGCAGGCTTATGATCTGGGATCACCTTCTATGACCTCTGTATTCAATACCACTGAATGTGAAACTGAAAATTTGGTTGTCATAAGACGATGGACTGAAATCAAGACTCAAGTCTGGGAGAGAGAAGGGCTAAGAGTAGATAGGTTTGAAGTCTATGACATCATAAATTCTTTACCAAACACCACACTTAATGTCACTGTGGCAAGTTCTGTAAGGGTCAAAGGACAAAGAATACAGCCACATGGAAAGTAAGACTAAGAGGAATACTCTGAAAGGGTTGCTCTGAGAGGTAATAAACTTAGAGAATTAAATCCTTGAAAATTGAAGCAGATTCCCAAAAGGTATAGAGAAATAAATGTATCCCTACAGAAGCTAGCAGTACATAAGTATACATCTTTATGCTGACATCAGGGAGAACAAATTTGTTCCTTGACTACTACACTCCCCATCCCTATCAGAGGGTGAAGTTTGCACTGATCCAGGGACGATAATCTTGGACTTATATGGTTTTCCCATTTTTAATTTTCTGTGAACTTCTCAACACTGAATTGCTCTCTCTCTCTTCATGTCAGTGAACTCCACAGATGAGGCTTATTAAACCCTCACTGTTGGCCTTTGGGGCTTATTTGGCGGACAGTTTGTAGCATATTCTCCTTTCATACATTTGTGTAGCAATTTCTTTTATCGTGGTCCAAACTCCAAAATAATCCTTTTTTGGGATTCTTTAATTAAATTTAATTGGGTTATACTTATGTTTGGAGTTGAAAAAGATATAGTAAAAAGGTCTTTGAGGGACCGTGTAATAAGTGTTTAATTTATGTATCTAGGAATATTTTATCTGTACATATTTTCATTTCCTTTCATTTTCCTATCCCAACCAACCAACCAACCAACCAACATACACACAAACAAATAAATTCCCCAAATACCTAGTTTCACAAACTCTTCATTGGTGAGGTTTAAGGGGTATTTTAATTTTTATGGAGGTTGAAAATCTAATTGGAAATCACAGGCAGGAAAAAGAGAATTATTGTTGCCATTATTTGGCTGAGGGGAGGGGTCTTCTCCCATAATGAGTGTTGTTATGGCCCAGGGACATTGATGATGCAGTATGATCTCTTGCCATTTGTTAAACTGAGTGGGAGGAGGTGACACATGCCCAGTATATTTTAAGTTTTATTCTTCAGAGATGGGGATGTGAGTGATTTCAGATCATATAAAGCCATCTGGGGGTAGCAAGATCTGCATATTCAACTGACTTTCATATTTTGATATTGTCATAATCAGATTTCCAAATTTGTTACCAAATGCTGGGGGCATAATTTGTTTCAATAGTCACGTCCATTGAAGTGCTTATTTGACAGCATTTTCATTAGCACTTAAAATACAATGGAAGGTTGTATAGCAGAAATTATCACAACATTGTAAATCAACCATACTTCAATAAAGCTTTAAAAAATAAGAAGTAATTAAATCTAAAAAACAAAACAAAACAAAAATACAATGGAGGGAATTTCCTGGTGGCCTAGTGGGTAAGTATCTGGTATTGTCACTGCTGTGGTTCAGGTCACTGCTGTATGGAGGGTTTGATTCCTGGCCTGGGAACTTGTGCATGCTGTGGGCACAGCAAACCCTCCGACCCTAGACAAACAAACAAACAAACAAAACCCACCAAAAAAACACAATGGAAAGCAGAGTCTTTGGAAGAGAAAGGAATAAAAATGCATTGAGAAAATCACTTCCAGGGTTTAAAATTTTAACCAGTATTCATTTTTAGAGCAAACATAAAACATCTAGATCTGTGTTTTTACCACAAGGTTAGTCAGTGATGCAGGGTGGGTGAGGGTGGAGGTGGGCAGCTGGAGGTCCCACCTCCACCAAGGAAAACACTGGGCTCAGACGCCCAGGCAGCATGTTTAGCTTGGAGCACATTTTCACATTTGTGAGAAAATAAATAAATCCTTGTAAATTAGTGCATATAATGAAAGCACTGACAGACCATAACCTGGAAGTGTGAATGGCGCTGTCTCCATTCATCAGCATTAAGCCCTAACAAGCTCTTTCTATGGAGGAACCTGCTCATAAATAAAGTGCATCTTGTAAAAAAAATTATTCACAATGTCTTATGCAAAAGAAGGGACATTATATAATATCTGAACTGCGGGCTCTTTTCTCTGTGAAGCATAGCTCTGTATGAAACAGCTGCAAATTAACAGGCGAAACTATTTGACTTCTTCCCTTGTCTTATTATCCTCCAATGAATAAATACTATGATTCTTAAGAAGACAATTGCTTAAAGCTAGGGCAGCCATGATAGCTACTAATAAATTTATCACCTGTTGGGGAAGAGGATGCTGCTGATCGATACTGAAGCAGCAGGGGCATCCCGATGTGGGATCACTGGGAGTCCAGATGTGGAAGCTAATAGCCTGGAAATAGTAGCTAAAATCCCAAATTAGATAGCAGTGAAGATCAGAGTTTTTGGCTGTGCAGAATGCCAATTTTAAATGTTGGCAGAAGGCATCTCTGTATTTAATTTATAAAAATTACAGCTGTTGAGGCCACCTACATTTTTATTATTTCTGTATTAAAAATGAAACTTTCAGAATATAAGCTTTGGAAAACAGTCATAAAATTCTCTCCATCTACAGCCCTAGCAACCAGAAAACTGAAATACTTTTTTTTTCTGCCACAATCTGCTCTTTAATTTTATGAGACAGAGGTAAATGGTTAAAATAAACTTTCAGGGAATGTCCTAAGTGCAATATGGCATCAGCTCAATCTCCAATACTGAGAGTGCTGAGTTGTGTAACTGACATTAGCCAGTTGATCATAAAGTGCCCTTTAAATCAAAGAGAGATTAAAATATTTTGCTTCGTTTATGTGCATTTCGATTCTCTGAAAATTGGTATCATATGTGTGGTCTATATGGAAATTCTCTACTAGGCAGAAAACTCCATTCCACAATCGATTTAACTACTGTCCACTTAATTACCTACTAGAATCAGAAAGGGCCAAGTTACTTCTGCACAATAAGCCTGTTAAGTTATCTTGCTAGGGAGACACTAAATGGAGCTTCTAGAACTTGGAGGGATTACAAATATCTGTGTGTTACTAGGGTTGGGAGGAAGCAGAGCTTAATAGCCAGCTAAGGTGAGTTCACTGTGTGGTTAACAATGAGAACAAGAGTTCCCCAAGTGTGAGTCATTTAATCAGATGACTTATTTAATTAAAAAAGTTACAGTATATTCTAAATAGTAAAGGTCAATTTCTAAAGAATTTAAATACAAATTAAAAATGATGAGCATTGAGACTAATATTCTACTGACTGGAATGTCCATTCTTTCAAGACTCAGAAGACACTCAGACATCATAAGGAAAAAGAGATATGTGGGTTAGTGGACCAAGAATTGTGATTGCAAGAAAGACAGGTAAGGCCATTTGTCTTTTCTTTATCTCCTGATCTTCTCAAAGCTTTAGCCTTCAAGGCAAGGCAGAGTGAATGAAGAACTCTCCTACCTCTACCACCATTCTCTTTCTAAAAGTTTACTGGGAAAGCTGTTTTCTTCCTCACTTATTAATTTATTCAGGGCTTATTTTGCACCTATTATGTGTCAGGCACTGTGCGAGGCACTGGAACTACCACAGAGTATAAAACAGATATGGCACTGCCCTTGAGAAGCACAGAAGCCATTTCTGGAGATGGACAACCAACCAGGCCACTGCAGTGCATTAAGGTAAGCACTAGTGTGGGGCAAGTCCAGGTACCATGGGAGGAGCCTTGGGAATGGATCAGGGAAATAAAGGTCAGTAGTGATTTATCAGAGTATAAGTGACATGTAAGCAGAAATCTAAAGGACTATGAATTTCTGATGAGTCTAGTGTGAAATACAGGTAAGCACCATGAAAAACTCAATAAGGATGACTCATATCACTAAATAATAACCATTTTCATTTGCTGAGAATACTAAGATATTCCAGGCACTGTGCTGGATTCTTTATATACATTTTCTTTTTTAGTCCTCACAGTAGCCTTGTGGAGTAGGTATTATTAATGTCATTTTTTAGATGAGGAAGTAGAGGTTTAGAGGTCAAATGACTAACTCCAGATTGCCTACCTAGAAAATGTGAGATTAAGCTCATATTTGTCTGAGTTCAATGTCCATTCTCTTAATCACTATCCATGTAGCCTGAATGGAGCTATCAATCATTTTATCACAGGAGTGGTGTACAGATTGGTTTCAGAAGGTCTGGAAACTCCACGAAATTATCTGCAAAGTGTTTTGTGCATGGGTATTGTCATGAGGAGATGGTCCATTGCTTTTGCCAGACTGTCAAAGTGATCCATGGAGCCTCCCCGCAAGTTGTTAAGAATTCTTATATTCCTGTAGATCTCCCAGACCTCTTCAGAATTATACTTCAAAGATATTCTGTGGCTTCACTCCTACAGAGCTGGTGAATCTAATGAAAGCGCTCACGGTTTCCATGTGATGGGGATTTTGATAACGACTATTATTTATGATCTACTAAATAAAACAGAAACCCCAGAAACAAAGGTCACAAAATCATATATAGTCAGAAGACAGGCAGGTGAGATAAGTTTCTAAGTTAGGCAGGGTGTTAGACTATACAGGCTGTAGGGGAAATAGGTTAACTAAAGAAAGCATGTCCCAGCTAAATGCACTCAGTCTTAAAAAAAAAAAAAAAAGAAAGACACAGTTTGAGCCAAGTGAATAGCTTAGAACCAGATTTAGTCCCTGAGTTGCCAGTTTATGATGCTTGCTAGAGGACAATCAGGAGGAATATACTGTCAGTGAAGAGGCTGCTGTGAGCAGACAAGATCCATGAACTTAGAATAAATCTAATAACCAGTATAGCACTGCTGTTAAAACTTATGTCTAGAAACAGACTGCCTATATACCCCTTGCCCCCACACGTGCATACCTCTCCCAGTAGCAACGTCTTGTACCAGAGTGTATGTAACCTTGGTTACAATTAATGAGCCCACAGTGACACATCTTTATTACCCAATGACCATAGTTTACATTAGGGCTCATTCTTGGTGTTGGACATTGCCTGGGTTTGGACATATGTCTAATAGCATGTATCTGCCATTACAATATTATACAGATTAGTTTCAGTGTATGAACAGTCTGTTTGATTTTTCTGTGAACCTAAAACTGCTCGAAAAAGTAAAGTCTATTAAAAAGTTTGTTTTGGTTTATAAGTGCTGTGAAACCAAAGATAATCAAATCTAGTTTATGATTCTCATCACTGGGAAATGAAATACTTGGATGGCTAGTGATACACTACTTTCTAAGAATGTAGCTGCTTTTGTTCCCACCAAGATCAATGCTCAGAATTTGTGACAAGTTCATCAAATTTAGTCAAATCAAACCAGAAAAGTAGATGTCCAAGCTGAACTCAACTGTGCTCCTGACACACCACCCTCCTTGTCCTCATTCTTCCTTCAGAAAGCTCTCCCTGTTTAGTATGGCAGAGACAATGCTATGAATTCAGTTCATCCTATCTGTTTTTCCTTCTGAGAATAGCGCTAGATTATATTTCCCAGCCTCCTCTTCAGGGAAGAAGTGATATATGCTAGTTCTAGGCATGGCCCCCTAACAAAATCTTTGTTGAGCTCCTCTATGGAGCACTGCCTCCCCAAGGCTGGCTGGATGCAGAACACCCAATGGACTCCAAGGCCTAAGGGATTAAGATGCCATTAGATGGAAGGAGCTTGGTTCCTGAGTCACTGCTAGGAGCAGGGATTTCTCCTACCTCCCAGGCAACCTTGACTGGACTTTGATGTGAGCAAGAAATAAACTAACATTTTGTTAAGCCATTGAGATCGTGTGTGTGTGGTGTGTATGTGTGTGTTTAATATATAGTTGTTAGCCTGGCGTCGCTATTATGTTCACCAACCAACAACTCAAATCCTATCCATTTTCCAAGGTTTTTATGAGATGGTTCTTTTCCAGCAAGCCTTCTCTGTGAACTCCAGTTCATTCTGGCCTTTCTGTTTTCTAAACTACTGGTGTAAAAGCCTTCAAACTTTTATAAGATGGTTAAAGTTTTCATCCAGAGAAACGAATAAATGAAGCTCCATGCTGTGCAATTGGCTCAGGGAGACCCTAGGCTGGGGGTGATGCTGGTGTTGCAACATTTAACAATGACACCTGACACTAAGGATGGTGTGAGTTGTTTTTCCTTGCTTTATAGAAGGGTGTGTATGTATGTGTGTGCACATGTATGAATTTTTGTAAGCAGCTGGGTTAAGCAGATGGTTCTACTTCAAGCTGAAATGCATATCTCATGTTTGATTTTTCTGCTAGAACTCTTGCTCAAAAGATGCCTGCAGGCTGAGTTTTAAGGGGACTCAGTACATATAGACAAAGATATATGGGGTTTACCGGACATGAGCTGAATATTTTATATCCTCCCCCCACCTTAAAAATTCTTCAAATGTCAAGCAACTGTATCTGGGACACTGCTCAGATACATTTGGAAGAAATGCCTCTGTCATCCAAGGAAACAAACAACCTCACAAGAACCTTATGTGAACAATCACTCGAAGGAGGGAAAGTTCATTTATGGCACATGCAAAAAACTAATTGCTGTTGTTAAGCTCAGGGGAAAATGAGTCTCTTTCAAGATATGTGAACGACCAAGAGGTTCTGATAAAAAAGCAAACTAAGTAGAATACCTTGGCCTGAATACTCAAAAAAAGGAAGATATGAGGAATTAAGCTTGACAGTGCTTACTATTCACAAAAGTGGGCTCACTCAAGAAGAATGAAAATCTCTTCAGGGTAATTTTTTGCATGTAGTACCTATTCAAAGACAACATGGAAGGCTCATTTAAAATTCTTCCAATATCCATACATCTTGACTAATGAAGCTAAGGCTAGAAGTTCATGGAGTCGTTCACCAAAGGTAAGTCACGGCCACGAACACTGTGAGAATATAATTTTTAAACCTTTGAAATGAAGTTTACTACTTATTTATTTATTATTGTTGACCACACACACAGCATGTGGAAGTTCCTAGGCCATGGGTTGAACCCATGCCACAGCAGTGACAATGCCTGATCCTTAATCTGCTGAGCCACCAGGGAACTCCTTAAATAAAGTTTAAAGACACATTTAGAAGGTCCAATTTGGGCTCAATCAAAAACATGATTAGAAGAAAAACAATACAAATGTATCACAAAAACATGATTAGAACAAAAACAATACAAATGTCTCACAAATATGACAGTTGAGTAAAAGAAAAAAAAATAAGGAGAGTTCCCTGGTGGCCTAGCAGTTAAGGACTCAGCATCGTCACTGCTGTGGCTTATGTTTGATCCCTTGCCTGGGAACTTCCACATGACATGGGCACAGCCAAAAAAAAAAAAAAATTTAGCATAGCAGTTGTCTGATGAGACAAACAACCCTTAGACTTTTTTCTATTCCACTATCTGACCTATAAGTTCAACAATCTATATGAAGAAGGTTACATTGGGAGGTACTGAAAAACCTGGGATTCTTTGTTCAGAGGGGGCTGGTGACGTCTCTAACCTTGTCTTGATTGAGATTGGGTCCCCAAGGCCATTTCCCCACCTTTTTTTCTCTAAGTTTGATCACCGAGACATGTTCAGGAGAGATATGAGAGGAGGAAAGAGTCTGGGGGTAGAAGCTAGGGGATCCTGTGGTGAGACTGACTGTGACTTTCAAAAATTTACATAATCTCTCAGTCCTTGGTGTTCTGTCTTTGTCTAATGGCGAGAAAAGCTGAGCTGCCCCTGTCAGTGGATTACTGTAAAGACCAAATAAAATAACACCAGAACAGAATAGTCTGTGAAATCTTTCTGAAAGGTTAACACAAATGGTGTTAATATTTCTGTTTTTGATTAACTGTTGGTTTTCTGGCATCTTGCTGTGGCTTATCTGTTACATGATGACCTGCTTCAGCACAGCTTGACTTTAGATGGCAGGAACCGTCTGTGCAGTTCTGTCAGCATCTTCTCTGTGGTGATGGTGATAGTCAGTTTGTACAGGGTCCTGTGTTACTTTGCCAGTCAAACTGGTCTATTCACTGACTCTAAAAGATATCTTTCACTTTCCCATCCCTACATATTTGCCTGCACTATTCCTGTGCCTGGAATACCCTTTTCTTCTAGTATTGAGATCCTGCTCATCTTTCAAGACAAAATTAGTCTAGCCTCACTAATTACAACATACAGACTGACTCAAAGATTTGCAAATACCTTGATGGAGGCACTTTCTTTGTCAATTACATCAATTTCATTGGTCTTAGCTGATGTTAGAAATCTTCTGAGCCTCTTTTTTTTTTTTTTTTTTTTGATGCAAACAGCAAGAGGATTTTTATTCCGAGCGCGCTGGGGCCCACAGTCGTACGCCACGCAGGGGTAGAGGACTGCGGCCCCGAGTGTGGAGTCGGGACAGCTTTTATGGGGTTCACAACAAAGCCCGCGCTTTTACAAACTAATCATTTTAAAATATTGCCAACCAGTCAATTCAAAACTTCGAGAGCCCGCGCTTTGTGGACCAATTAATTTTAAGTTGTTCTGGAGTTACATGTTTGTGCCTGTCTCTGGGTGGGGGAGACATATTGTCACCAAGATATATTTATCAGGATTTTCAACATTTTGTGGCACGCCCGATTCTTCTGAGCCTCTTAGAAGAGATGTGTTAAGTGGTAGGAATGGAGTTCCCATTGTGGCTCAGTGGTTGAAGAACCCGATTAATATCCATGAGGATGCGGGTTTGATCCCTGACCTTGCTCAGTGTGTTAAGGATCTGGCGTTGCCATGAGCTGTGGTGTAGGTCACAGATGAGACTCGGATACTGCATTGCTGTGGCTGTGGCGTAGGCCAGTGGCTACAGCTCCGATTTGACCCCTACCCTGGGAACCTCCATGTGCCATGGGTGCGGCCCTAAAAAGACAAGACAAAACAAAACAAAAACACAACAAGTGGGTAGGAATGAGAATCACAACTGTTATATGTCATTAGGTTGCAAATCTAATCTAAAGCCTGGCCTGTAACTAAGAGTGTGGGGCTTTTTGACTAGATTCAAGAATGCATTTTACCTACTGAGATAGGGTCATTTTAACCAATCCCTTTCAAGAACACCCCAACCTTTGTATGAAGGGGACGGCTGAGTCAGTCATTTCCCACTTAGCTTACCTTTTTGCTCTCCATAGCCCTATTCTTACTTCTTTGTCTTGTTCTTTGATTTCATTCTTTTTTGATTTCACTTAACCTAATCTGTTAGGAAGAGAGGTTAGAATCCAGTTCCAGGTTATCCTCACCCACGTGTCCAGTCATTCTTAGATTCCTTTCTTCCACACCTTCTCCCTTCTGCTCACTTTCCTCACCACCTTTCTCCAAATCCTAACAAGCTCTCCCTTTTCTGAACCCCTGGAATGCTTACAGTTTATAGCAAACAAACTGATACTGGGTTACTTCTCTAATGATTCCTCTCTTGTCTCCCCAACAAGATTATACTTCACTCACAGGCAGGGATCATGCCTTTTTACTCTACTTATAATTTCCAAATTTCCCAATGAAGATCAGACTGGTTGCCACTTGAAAAGCTTAACAAAATAGTGAAGTTCAGTGAATATGGTTCTTTTCCTAACAAGATACACCAGGAGTATGACGTTAGGTCTTACAGAGTAGCTAAAACCAGTGGGAGTCTTTTCGGGCTTTTTTTGCTTAGGGCTGAACCCATGGCATATGGAAGTTCCCAGGCTAAGGGTTGAATGGGAGCTACAGCTGCCAGCCGACGCCTGAGCCACAGCAACACCAGATCCGAGCTGTGTCTGTGACCTATACCACAGCTCACAGCAATGGCGGATCCTAGATCCACTGGGCAAGGCCAGGGATTGAACCTGAATCCTCATGGATACTAGTCAGGTTCGTTTCAGCTGTGCCACAAGGGAAACACCCAACTAATTCTTCTAAAACATTCAAATAGCTTATTTGAGTCAAGTCATGCTGTTAAAACCAGACCAGATATACTTGAGAAATAAAATCACTCACAATAACAAAAGAAAGATTTTGATGGTGCTAAGTGTTAATTTCTGGTTTCTCAAAAATTTCAAGCTTACCAGGGTAAAATCAGATGATTTAAAAGTAGCTCTTCCTCAGACCACTCATCCCAGAAATGCCCCCAGTTTTACACTCTGGGAAAGGGAGGCACCTTTTGAAGGACCTCAACTTCTAAGGTGGGGCTAGGGCAATTGCAGACCTACAGGTCTGATTTTACTTTGTTCAAGAGAACAGAGAGAGGATTTCCCTGGTGGCACAGCGGGTTGGGGAACTGGTGTTGTCACTGCTGTGGCTTGGGCTGCAGCTGTGGCCCAGGTTTGATACCTGGCCTGGGAACTTAGGCATGCTGCAGTCACAGCCAAAAACAAACAAACAGAAAACGAAAAACAAAAAAAACAACAACAAAAAAAAGAAAAAGGAAAAAAAAAAACAGAGGGAAGACTAGAAACCAAAGAACCAAAGTAGGTAGTTTTGGCAGAAGCCATTCTAATGGGTTTTTGATTTGGGGAGGGACAAAGCAGACCTATCAATCTATAGCCATGGCTTCAATTTCTTTGGGCTAGACATGCCTTCCATAATGAGGAATGATTCCTGCCCTTGAAGGGGAATTACTGCTGTAATCAGCCTTCTTTCCTGAGTAACTACTGGTAAAATGGGACACCCACCTACCTTCCTTTCCCACTCCCCCCAAAAACCTAGTACATAGTCTAACAAGCCTTTTGAAAAAGCAAATGGAATAGCTAGTAAATGAAACTGGAAGCAAAATAAAGCAATAACGCTGGGGCTTCCTGGCTAGGCTTTGATATTTGGGGATTGAAGATAACCTCACATTTGAGTTATGAAGCCTTTGATTCCTCAGAGAGAAACTTTAAATGGGCTAGGACTCAGTCCCAAGGAAATGGGGACTTTCTTTGGTCAATGATAAAGCTGACTCATTATATCAAGGCTCTTTAATATTGAGGAAGTTCAGTGTCAACCATTTAGGGAACTCCACATACGGACACACACTAGAGGTTTTGGTCAGCTCTGCAGCTAATGGAAGAGGCTCAAATCCAATCAGCTGAGAAAATAAGGGCTGACTGCTGGCTATTGCAGGCGGTCCGAAAGACCCTACTCCACGGCCAAAGCTGGTGTGTGTTCTGATACATTGGTTCCTGTGCCTTATAGGTTGCTAAGTATTTTGAATACTGTCTTTGCATGAGTGAAAGCCTTATTAAAATAAAGAAACACTTTTAAAAATGGAATTGTCTGGTACAAATTTGCAAGTTGTTTTCTAAACCCTACTTCTGACTTTAACATTTTTTTAATTATGAAAGATTTCAAATTGTAGACAACTCAGAAAATCATTACACACTGCTATGCATCTACCAGCCACATTTAATAGGTATTAATATTTGCTTCACCTATCCCTTAAAAAAATGTTATGAATACAGCCAAAGCCCCGTATTTATCCCTCTTCCCTTTACCCTCTTCAGAAGTAAGCACTGGTCTGCAATTAGTATGTGTCATTCCCTTGCATGTTTTTATACTTTTTCTACATATGTACATACAAAAAAATATAGTATTGTTTTGTGCTTGAAAAATTTATGTAGGAAATAGATGGTGGTGATGGATGCACAAAATGTTAATTACTTGATGCCTTAGAATTGCAGACTTAAAAATGGTTAATTTTATATATTTTACTATACAAAATATATATTACATATATAATACAAATATGCTAATGATATCATATCATATGTATTCTTTTGCAATTTTCTCTTTCATTCAGGCAACCTTATGTTTTGTGACTATGTTAAAAACCTTGTTTTTTTTTTTACATGCATCTAGTGAATTCATTTCTATTGTTGTATAACATTCCACCATTTGACTAAACCCAATTGACAGGTTTATTAGGTTATTCTCATTTTTTTTTTTGTCTTTTTGCCATTTCTTGGGCCGCACCTGCAGCATATGGAGGTTCCCAGGCTAGGGGTCGAATCAGAGCTGTAGACGCCAGCCTATGCCACAGCCACAGCAATGTGGGATCCGAGCAGCGTCTGCAACCTACACCACAGCTCATGGCAACGCTAGATCCCTAACCCACTGAGCAAGGGCAGGGATGGAACCCGTAACCTCATGGTTCCTAGTCAGATTCATTAACCACTGAGCCATGATGGGAACTCCCTATTCTCATTTTTAATATTGTAATGACATCCTAGCATGTGTCCTTATACATTTGTGTACTTGTGACTTTTGACATATTTTTCTTCAGCCAAACTCCTGACAGTACCTCACTCTAAGTATTTTAAAAACATAGTTGCAATTTTTTCCCTTTAGTTGGACAATGCATTTTTCAGGCAAAGAGAATTAAGGTAGAGCTGTGTATATACAATCAATGAATTTTGACAGAAGAGAGTTCGAATATAATAAAACAATTCTAAAAACAAAATGTTTACTACCAGTCTTGAAAAAAAGCCAGTTAATAGTTATTAGTTTAAAAGATTATTTACTTATCCTGGTTCCCATCATCATACTTTATTCAGTACTTAATCTGTGCCAAGTACTGGCTTAACCCATATTGTGTCATTTTATCCTCTATAACCCTATAAGGAAGGAAGGAACTCTATCTCCATTTTAAAATGAGAAAACAGTGGCTCAGAGATGTTAGTAATAAATTTGAACTTGGTTTTACCTTCCTGATTCTACTACTCTAAACACTTCCTAAGTTTTCTAAATTTCATTGGGTCCAAATGGGAAAGACACAGAGTACGATTTATGGGTCACTGAAAGGCCTGCCCACCTGTCTTAAAAATACCTACAGGAAGGCTTTTCTAGAAGGACACAAATTTTAGAGAGCTTAAGGACATATATTGCTAAATCTGACCAGATAAAGTTAGAAAATTTCCACATGGCTAAAATGAAAAGAAATGACAAACTTGGAGAATATTTGCAACATATCTGAGAGACAAAGTGATACTTTTCTTAATTTACAAAAGAGAAAGATCAATGATTCAGTAGAAGAACTGGCAGAGGCTATGAAAGTGTGTGTACTGAAAAAGAAAGACAAATGGTCACAAAAGATATGAAAGGAAACTCAACAGAATTTATGATTAAAGAAATTCAAATCAAAGCTACAAGCTATAAGATACCACTTCCTAAAGATCAGATGGGAATATATTAAAAGTTTAACCTACCTAAAGAGGCAAAAGACCTATACTCTGAAAACTATAAGACACCAATGAAGGAAATTGAAGATGACACAAACAGATGAAAAGATATACCATGTTCTTATACAGGAAGAATCAATATTGTCAAAATGACTATACTACCCAAGGCAATCTATAGATTCAGTGCAATTCCTATCAAACTACCAATAGTATTTTTTTTCATAAAACTAGAACAAAATTTTTTTTTAAATTTGTATGGAAACACAAAAGACCCTGAATAGCCAACACGATTTTGAGCTGGCAAAACAGAGCTGGAGGAATTAGGCTCCCCAAATTCTGACCTCACTACAAAGTTACAGTCATTAAAACAGTATGGTACTGCACAAAAAGAGAAATCAATGGAACAGGATAGAAAGCCCAGAAATAAACTCATGCCCCTCTGGTCACCTAATCTACGACAAAGGAGGTGAGAAGATACAATGGAGAAAAGATAGCCTCTTCAAAAAGTGGGAAAAATAGACAGCTACAGGTAAAAGAATGAAATTAGAACATTCTCTAACACCACACACAAAAATAAACTTAAAATGGATTAAAGATCTAAACATAAAACTGGGATACTATAAAACTCTTAGAGGAAAACATAGGCAGAACACTCTTTGACATAAATCACAGCAATATCTTTTTTTGACCCACTTCCAAGAGTAATGAAAATAAAAACAAAACAAATGGGACCCAATTAAGCTTAAGATCTTTAGCACATAAAGACAACCTACAATATGGGAAAAAAATCTTTGCAAATGAAGTGACCAACAAGGGATTAATCTCCAAAATATACAAACATCTCATACAGCTTTATACTAAAAAAAATGAACAATTCAATTAAAAAATGGTCAGAAGATCTAAACAGACGTTTCTCCAAAGAACACAGATAGCCAAAAATCACATGAAAAGATGCTCAACATCACTAATTATTAGAGAAATGTAAATCAAAACTACAATGAGGTATCACCTCATAACAGAATGGCCATCATCCAAAAGTCTACAAATGATAAATGCTGGAGGGGGTGTGGAGAAAAGGGAACCCTCCTACACTGTTGGTGGGAATGTAAGCTGGTCCAACCAAACTCCACACTCCAAAAGAGTGTGGAGGTTCCTTAAAAAACTAAATATAGAACTACCATATGATTTAGCAATTCCACCCCTGGGCATATATCTAGAGAAAACTATAATTCAAAAAGATACATGCGCCCCAATTGTTCATCACAACATTATTTACAATAGCCAAGACATGGAAGCAACCTAAATGTCCACCAATAGAAGACTGGGTAAAAAAGATGTGGTACATATATACAATGGAATATTATGCAGCCAAAAGGTCCAAGCTGCATCTGTGACCTGCACCACAGCTCACAGCAATGCCAGATCCTTATCTCACGGAACAAGGCCAGGGATTAAACCCACATCCTAATGGATACTAGTCAGGTTCATTACCACTGAGCCACAGTGGGAACTCCAATACTTGATTGTTAAAGTCAGTTTTTACTTTTTTTTTTTCTTTTTATAGCTGCACCTGTGGCACAGGAAATTCCTGGGCTAAGGGTTGAACCAGAGGTGCAGGTGCAGGCCTACATCACAGCCACAGGAACACCAGATCCAAGCTGCATCTGTGACCTACTCAGCAGTTTATGGCAATGCCGGATCCTTAACCCACTAAGCAAGGCCAGGGATTGAACCTGCATCCTCACTGACATTATTTCAAATTCTTTTTTTTTTCTCTCGCTTTTTAGGGCTGCACCTGCAGCATATGAAGGTTCCCAGATTAGGGGTTGAATCGGAGCTGTAGCTACCAGCCTATGCCACAGCCACAGCAATGTTAGAACTGAGCCACATTTGTGACCTACACCACAGCTCATGGCAATGCCAGATCCTTAACCCTTGAGGGAGGCCAGGGATTGAACCCACAACCTAATGGTTCCTAGTTGGATTCATTTCCATTGCGCCGCAACGGAAACTCCTATGTCAAATTCTTAACTTGCTGAGTCACAACAGGAACTCTGAGAGTTGTCATTTCTGAAAGCAAAGAGACCTGAGGCCTCAGGGATTGGTCATAGAACAGGACAGTGTGTATGTGTTTTAAAATAATGCGCTTTGTCTTTTGTTTAATTAAAAAATAATAAATGCTCAGAAATTCCTTATGCAACAATGATCATTAACATTGAGATAAACTTCCTCTTAATCTTTTTTCTCTGTTAGGTACATACCATCTCTGTGCCCTTACAGATGTAGCAATATACACTATATAGTTGTGTATCCTAAACTTTCCACTGAATGTTATTTTATGAGCATCTTCTGTATCCCTGCAGGGGTGTGCCAAGGTTTGGGGGCTGTGGGAATGGTCTGTCCTGAGCGCAGAGAATAAGGGGAGTGTATTTTTGGCAGGAATATTAAAAATAATAATAAAACTGATGAATAACAGGTCTGTGTTTACTATCACCATTCACTGGAAATTGTACACAATGTCAGAGATAAAATATTCCTGCCACTGTCCCATGTCCCTTTAGCATGCCACTGTATGCCCACCTAGTTCTGACTGGGCGGAAGGGAAGGGAAAGGCTGGATTTCTATTAAAAGAAGACAGGCTGAGGGGCTGGAGGGAGGGGGCCTAGAGTTAGCCAGGGGAGTCTCTGAAAGAGGGGATGAAGAGGGATGTTTCAAACATGCCCTAATTTACAAGTTTGCTGCTTAGGTTCAGTTAGCTTCAGAGTCTACTTGACTTAAAAAAAAAAAAAAAACCTGAGCAGTTGCCTTTCTTATGTGCACACAAGTCATTAGTACCTTTAAAATGCTGGTCTAAATGCCCTCTGTGGTGCCATCTATAATCCTTGGTCTGAAGTGGCCAAAAAATGCAATTAATTGATCAATTATAAACTAAAAATGGACTTCCTGCCTCCATTGCCAGCTGTGTTTTAGCCTGTGATGATGTTGAAATAATGGATTTCCAAAGATATCTGGGTTTGTGGCATATTGTTTGAGTTTTACACTCTACACCCGCTAACTCATCCAGTATTTCTGGAGGATCAGTGAAGCTAAAAACATCTTCTGATGACTCCTGTCGTGGAGTGAATATTCTCAGTTCCCCGGGAAGTCCACACACTGTAGATTTCAGATTCCTTCAATAATCAGCAAAGCATGCTAGACTCACCAGGAAACAACTTCCTCAATGCTTTGATTTTATAGTCAGCTCCATGCATTTGGTAAACTTGAAATTACTGGGCCATCTTGTATTGATGGTGGAGCAATATGGGGCCATGATCAAAGCTTTGGTTCTAATACAGTTTCATGTTTTAGAACCTCAAAAACAAACATTTTGCATTGAAAGAAATTTCCTAATTAACTTCTGAAGAATTTATACATTAAAACATCTTACTCTGCTGGAGAAGACTGATAAAGCAAACATACTACCTTCTGCTGAAGAGAAAGTGTATTTAGAAGGAACTTGCCATTCTCATAAAACTTTTAATAGGAAGAAGTGAATCAAATTCCTTAATTACCATTTTATGGTTGGTAAAAGGGCAAATTACATGCCATCCATTTCTAAACTTCTAAATGTCTCTGGTGCTTTTAATTAAAGCTGCCATCTAGAAACTACTAAAGCAATTTTACGCAATTAGTTATTTATAGGTTACCATAATACACCACTCAAAATATGATTTAAGTGATTTGCAGTCTGTTAGTGTGTGATCTCTGTCATTTTTGTTTGGTGGGGAGGAGGTTCTTTGTATCGGCTGAGGTGATTCTTAAGTGGACAGTTAAGAAAGATGTGACACTGAGGAGGAGTTATTTGTGCTAGTTATCACAAATAAAAAGAGGAAGAATCACAATTCCTTATTGTCTGTCTTGATATGTAGAGGTCTAAGTTTCATTCTAGACAATCCTGCAGAGAAGTATATCATTGTTATTCCCCTATCTCTCCCCACTTTGCTGATTTTCTGCCAGATACCTTGCACCACACTTCCTGATGTTACCTGGAGTAGTTCCCACCTCTGCTTGTCTCCCTCAGGTGATCTCATCCATCCAAACACATCAATCCTGTGCTCCATGTCCTCAATGCCTCCATAAAATGTTTTAATGAGGAATTAACATGTTGCTCTCCTAGGCAATATCCTGCACTCAACATTGACATTCATATCTGAGGAAAACCCTTATAGACTGAATTTAATGGTGAAATGGTAGGCTGCGGAAGGAATTATTTTGGTTAGGTGGGTCTTGGTGGAGGGGAGGGCTCCTCAAGATACTAAATACAGAAAGAACCAGCCCTAGGATGACTGCATCTCAAGGTTGGGAGGGATCAGATACTCAAGTCACATATAATATCTGAATCCCCCTCTACCTTGACTTCTCCTTCTTTTGTGGCACCATTCCACCCTAGAAATGACCCAGTCTCAGATTGAGTTATAAGGACAATTTGGAGCTTGCCTCCTGCCAAAGCAATTTATTCCATGTTTGGGTCATTATTATAAGCAGCACTATTATTAGCAACAAAACAGCAAGGCTGATCATAATGGCAGGTAACATTTAATGTGTGCATACTACATGGTGGGCACGGCACTTGGCAGTGCACTTCTCGTGCATTACTGAACACTCTCATGTAAGCACTATTACTCATATTCTAACTTCACGATGAGGAAGCTGAAGCCCAGGGAAGCTAGGTGACTTATCCAAGGTCACATGTTTAATGAGTGGCGGATCTGGGATTTGCATCTAGATGTTTGAATCCAGAACCTGGGAATTTATCTCTCATGGTATTTGATCTCTAAAGTATTATCTGTTTACTAGAATTTTATACACATATGAAAATTAAAATGAAGAAAAAGCCATTTAATAATGTATTTGTAGCTTTATAAAACTTGAATGAACTTACTACAGGTTCTTCTATGTTAACCAAGGATGTGACCTGGACTGATTAACCAAGGCTTGATTTAAGTGCTTTCTTTTTGTCTGGCTTCTCCACCAAGAACTCATGGCTTCAGGATTGTGACAGAAAAGGCAGAAAGGTTTTCAAGTTCCAGATGCTGACAGAATATAAGGTCTAGATCTTTTCACCATTCATAAGCAGATACATTAGACAAACAAGTGAAGCCCTCATTCTGGCCACGACACAGCTACTAAGTCCTTAGGTATAACTACATTAACTGAGAGACCAACAACATAGCTTAGGAAAGAAATAATCAGAAGTGGGAAGAGCATAGGATCACTGAGAAATAAAGAACAAATATTTTGCCTGAATTTTAAGGCTTTGTCAAACATTTTTCACAAGATGCCTCTGATTCTAGGACAAAGATGAGGGAGGAAAGTTCTCATAGGAAATGCTTTGAAGCTGAGCTGCGAATTTGGCCGTGGGTGGTAGAATGCTGATCTTACACAGAAAGCTGACTTCACTAGGTGATTCTTCAAATCTTTCTCAAAGACCTCAAGGCCTAATCTTTATCATTTTTAGCAGAATAGACACACTGCTAGAACACTGAGGCAATCAGAATGGAGTATGAGCAACCTTCTAGCTCCTTTTATATCCAGACATCCTCATCCCTACACCTTCACATTATCTTAGGGTGGTCTGTTCAATCTCCCCTTCCATTCAAGGCCTAATCCATTTTCCTCCAAATCTGGTTTTATCATTTATTCTCTGTCTCCTGCATCTTCCCTGTAATCATTGCCATGTCTCTCACAGAAAAAGCCTCCTCTGGATGCCTTGTCTGTGCACTACTTATCACTCTATCTTTCACATCCAAGCCTCTCAGAAGAATGATTTTCACTAGTGGTATTTACTTCTTTACCTCTCATTGGCTCATCAAATGCCTGAAATCTAGCTTCCACCTCTACCACCATTCGATTCACCATGGCAGGGTCACAAATGAGCTCCCCATTGCCTAATCCAATGGCTACAAATGTGTGACACTTGATATTGTTTTCCACGCCTCCTTAGAACAAACTAGTCCCTTGGCTTCCTGGATACCAAGCTTTCTTTGTTTACTTTCTTTTTTTCTTGTGAAGATTTCTTCTCTGTCTCTTTCATTAGATCTGCTTCCACTGCCTCCCCTACAAATATTAGCACTCCCCGGATTTCTTTGCCCTAGCTTCACTCCAGTGTGTTTACCCTGTCACCAAAATAATCAGTCAGAAATGTGTGCATCAGATGATCATCTCACTTTTTGCTTCAAATCTTTTGCCTACAGGACAAAATCAAACTTTTTATTCCTGCCTGTTCCTACTACCCTCAAATATTTTCAATTTAACAATACTGAATTATTTATAGTTTCCCAACTATATCATTCATTTTATTCATGCTGTGGCTAGCCTGTAATTTTGGGAAGGGACGGCCCTGGTGTCAATCCAAATGTTATGTCACCATAATGGATCAAGTACTAAAGTAATTCAGGAAAAGCCTTACTGCACTTCATTGCATAGGAGAACAAAAAGAACATTCTCATGTGTGTTTATGCACTAGACTCTCCCTTATGGGTACCAGTGACATCAGCAAGTTGTCACTGATTAGAGTTTTACCACCTTTCTACCAACTCTAAATTTAGTTTTTCAGAATAGCATGTAGATACCAAGGGAGTCAGTAGAACTTCAGGACGTACCTCAGATAGATCTGCTCAGGGACCAAAATAGGGTTTTTTGGTCTAAACTTTATCATACCTACTTTCTTAATCTCCAATAAAGGAATTGCTGCATGATTAGCATCATGAATAACCTAAAAACACTTTTGGAAGCTGTCAAGATTTAAGGATCCTTTCTCTCCTTGGGAATAGCTCTGGAGCTGTTTGCACTTGTGTGGCTATTGCCTAATTCCTGCTGAGTTCTGAGGTCAGGATGCTTAAAGATGCACATGAAAATAAAGATAAAATCCTTGGTGAGATCCAAGAAAACCAAATTAAGTCAGTGATTAATTTCATCCTGTCCAGTCACTCCTTCACCCTCTGTATCTACTTAAAAAAATGAATGTATTCAGCTTGTCACAAATTTTATTTTATATCCCTACCTAGTACCATTTCACATTCTGCTTAAGTACTTGGTCATCTATTACATGACTCATTAGTTTGAGTTCTCTGTAGAATTAAAGAAAGTTGCAGTAAAAATAATAAATGGAACCTAACTTTCAACTACATCATCCATGCATGTTTTAAAAGCATCTTTCAAAGTCAATTCAAACTCATATACAATGCCAGGGATTAGCACACCATCAACCTCTTTGCTAAACTTTTTTCCTTGCCCCATTACATTGAAGTATTGATGAGGAAAATGGCAAATGTTTCTCTTTATTGGGATTCAAATCAAAGTGCGTAAAACTGGATCAGATAAAGACTTCTTCCCAGGAGAAATACCCAGGGGCTATCATATATAAAACTCTATTCAGGGATACTTCCATTTTTCCTTTAAACACAATTTTTAGATACCAGTTGTAGTCAAGAAATTTAATAAAGTTAAGGTTTCCTGACTCCATCTCTTAAGAAAAAGTTGGTGAAATTCCTAATTGCAGAATCTTCCAAAGAGATGTGACAAGGTTTCCTGGAGATGTATTTGAACAATTACATTTACAGATTGTGCAAATGCTATGGAGTGCATGGGGGGTACCCTACTGGGTCAGAAAAGTCAGAGAAATAGTTTTCATAGGAAAAGGAGATTAGTCTAAAAGTCATTTATCTTGCAAATAAAAATATTTTTTTTGAATTGAATACATGTCCTTGGATTGAAAAGCATTTTCCACTATTTCCTGTCCTCCCAGAGAAGCCAACAGAGATCATGGATTTTAGCTGAAGGGAAGACAGTGTGGTATAGTGGAGGCATCAGAGGCTTTTTTTTTCCCCTCATGGGTTTGGAGTCAGGTGGACCTGGTTTGAATTCAGTGTTATCTGTAAACTGTCTGACCCTAGGTAAATTTCTTAAGCTATTTGAGCCTCTGTCTCCTCCTCTACACAATGGGACTAATACTACTTACCTTGTGAACTGTGAAGTCTAGAGATACTGTGTGCAAAATACTTAACACAGTGTACAGCACAGAGTAGACAGTAAGTTAGAGCCATGGTTATGTTAATACAATAAAGCTGGGAGGGGGATCATCCCAAGCCCTTCAGTTTACCACTGAGCAATCTCAGGACCCAGTGCTTATATGACTAGCCCAATGTAACAAAACTAGCCAATGACATCAAGTCTATTTCAGTGTTCAGGGAGTTACAGTGACTTACACAGGGTCATTCAGAGAAACACATGGATTGAACACGAAAGCCTAGGGTCCCTAACCCAGTATTCATCACAATTTGCTGCCATTTCTCAAAAAAAAAAAAAAAAAAAAAAAGTCCCATGGTTTCTGACCTTTCCCCTTTTGCTGACTGGTTTTAATCCCATTTGATAATTTATTCCAACCTTAGGACAAATGATCTCAAAAGCAAATTTTATTTCATCCTATTTTTAGAATAGATTCAGAAAATAAATTAGCTGTCTTGCAGATTAACATTTATTTGACTTACCTTGCATAATTAAGGACATGTTGGAGAGCCTGCCTGTAATTGCAATATGTTGCTTGTTAAAGGCTTAGAGCGAGCTCTCTTTCCTAACCTAGAAATGGTACTCCCTAGATGTACATTTCCATTTTCTACTGATCTACAGCTTTTCTTTATTAGCTTCTAGGTGGAGAGAAAAATCAAACCTCTCCTTAAAGAAATCCATTAAACATGTGCTGCCTTCTAAGGGGGAAGGAGGAAGGAGCTGATGTGCATGGTAGCCGTAAAGCAAAAAAACAAACAAACTGGGCTTTCTTGAGAGATAAAGAACCTGCAGGAGAACCTCAAAGACATAATTAGCAATTAGCAATACTCTCCTCTCAATTTGCACACTGTGCCTTAATGACTTCTTGCATGATTTTTCCTTCTTTTACGGAAGTCTATGAAATTGCCCTGCAGCATTCCGTATAATGAGAATCTCACTTCTGATTCACTGCAAGGGTAAAGTGCTATCTACATTCAGCATGGACATAGGTGCCCTAGCTAGGCACCTAAGGGTTGTAACCAGCATTTTCAGAGCAACTGATGTCTGGACATGGGTTCTGCTATCGAGTGATTTTTGAAGCTCACTAACAAGGTCCTCAAACACTGGTTAACATGGGTTGAAAGAGATGTGATGGACGCTTAGTGTGAGCCACACATTCCCCTCTTTCAAATATCCTCATTCACTCACTAGATCATAGCAGATGTTGCCAACAGCAGCTTTAGTATGTTATGTGAAAGCTGTCTTGGATGGATTAGACATTCAGCTGTCAGGAGCCTGGGTCAGCTGTTTGTGGGGCCCTTTCCCACTTTGGGATGAATGAAGTGTACCACATTATTGTAAAGGCCACTCTTGGATAGAAAGTGGAGTAAATCAAGGCAAAGGAAAATGCACTACTAGCTATGACAAGAAGAAAAACTTAGTTTAACATGAACTTTAATAGATATATAAATTTTGGCACTCTCATTACTGATGCGTCAAGAGTTCATGTAAATCCTGTTCATCAGGACTCTATTATTGCTCCTTTCCAAGCAAAAAAAGAAAGAAAAAAAAAGCTGCACTGAACCAATTATTTGCTGTATTTGGAAAAGCTGGGATAGTCATCCTCCACGTGGCAGGTTGAATATGGTAGGTGAGATGTGCGGTTTTCAAACTACCAGTAACCAGGAGGATGTCAATTTCAGGCACAATACAAGCTTGATTTTCCTCCCTATTTTTTATGCAGAAATCCTTACAATACTTGCAAGAGTTTTAAACCTGTGTAAAAGGTAGGACCCAGACTGATATATTTCCTTCAAAGATGAGCTGGTTATATGTTGTATCTGAGTGATACATTCACTCACCAAATATTTATTGTGGACCTACTATGTGTAAGGAATGAGCACAGGCACAAGAGAAAAAAAAGAAACATTCCTAAACACTTTACCATGTGACTCGTGGGTAGGGGCCCTTACCTCCCCTTAGGGAATAAAGGTCATCTCCTTCAAGTGCCATTGAAATTCCTTTCAGAATACTTGGGTACAGATATGAGTTACCTAACTGATCAATTACACAAGAAGCCTGTGTAGTGCATCTCACACTATGCAAGGTATTGCTGGGGAAGCGGGGAAAAGTCAAAAGAAATCTTAGAGGTTGTTTCTCATCCCAAGTGGCTCACTTTGGTAATAAAAGAACCTCCCATATATGAAAGAACTGGAAAGTAAAAGAAGGCAAAATGTAATCAAGTGCTAATTGGGTAGTATAGTCACTGTTAAAAAAAATTCAGATTTAATGGGGGGTGGGGGCCGTTAGCCAGAAGGGCTTTATGAAAGACATAGCCCTTGAAGAAACAGAAGTTTTAAAATCTGATTGTGGTTGAAATTTAATCCCCATGTGGCAAATGTCAAATAGCTAAAGAGTAATCTCTTAATACTTGAAATAAAAAGTGACCACCTAACAAATTAAACACATTGACCTAACTATATTTCTTGGCATGTAAAGGTGTTCATAATACATTAGGTATGAAAAGCAGATTACAGAACAGCATTTGATAATTCCATTATTAGCAAATAGAGTATATGACATGCATTGAAAAAGTCTAGAAGGATATACACTAAAATGTTAACAGATGTTTTGTAGATGTGCTAGGATTATGGGTGACCTTAACTAAACAATATTTTTTCAGTGGTCTCTCTCTTCTAATTTTTCTGCCACAATTGTGTATTATTTATGTAATAGTTTAAAAAAAGCACATTGGGTTCTTAAAATCTACTACAATGAATACTTCATAAAACCTACTAAATAAGAGCACACATACATACATCTTGGAGAAGAAATGATTAAATAATTAAGGAGATAGGGTGGATGGTACAAGAAGACAGACTTAAGAGTTGATTATCCTTATAATCCAAGTCTATAAAATCCTGACGCTGACCAGGAGAACTCAGATTTATTTACAAATTTTAGGCAGTAGTAGTAGGCCTTTAGGGTTGGCCCTTGAAGAATGAGAATTAAATTTAGGACAAATGAAAGAATGAGCTCTAACAGAAGGCAAAAAAAAATGGAATTTGTTATATTAGAGGTGCTATAAATTGAAAATATAAATAGCTTTAGGAATGACTTAGATACATTAATGGAAGAAAGGTTCATTAAAGGTTGGTTGTTAAGCAAATGCCAAGTCTGTAAGATACTCAATATATTTGAAAGGGGTAGAAGGTGGTACAGACCTGACCCCAAACCAGTGCTGGAGGCTCTCTGCTGGGTCAGAAGTTAACCCTTTAGTTGTTGGACTGTTGGGTGTTTCTAGGAAGGAGATCCTAGGGAGAGGCTATGGTGTCAGGAAAGTGGAGGGTTCTGGGTGATAATTATTTATCAACCAGAAAAGAAGCATTTCAATATTTTAATAACAGTTATGGCTATACTAATGCATATTGGCTAAAAATTAGTTCTGGGTGTCCTTTTCTTCTGGGATAGACCTCAGAGACGATGTTTATCAGAGGTATATTTGATGGATAAAGTACGATGTGGCAACAGTCCTAGAATTCTGTGGTGTTAAATGAAATCTTTAGATGACCAAAGGATTTTCTTTTCTTTTCTTTTTTTTTTTTTACCTCGAGGGCTGTTCAGTGAAGCTTCTGATGCTCTCCCTCCGTCTCCACAGTGACTCTGGTCAAAGGGAAGGCACTGGTCACCTGTTCCTGCCACCACTTCAAAGTTCTTGGATAGATCTTTTGTTTCCACAAGAGATTTCAACTTGTAGACTTTTCGGGTATTGGTGTCTGACAGATAAAGTGATTCAGACACAGGGTCCATAGCCAGATAGTATTTGTGAGCAGGACTTGTGCTAAGGAAGAGAAAAGTAAAGTTATTCAAAGCAATTTGTTCAGCACACCCCCCCTGGGGTCTACCTTTTATCACAAATAGAAAGTTCTCTTAAAAGATGGAAGAATTAATGTTATCTTCCTTCTTATGTACCAAGGAGATAAATACCTCTTTGTTTTTCTAGTAATGGGTCTGGGTATAAAAAAAAATTCAAGGTGTACTACTAACCTGTAATGATCCTGATACTTGAATACCATTAATTTAGAGGTAGAGAAAGAAGTAGAAGAGAGAAAATCCCAGGAGATACTTTTTCTCATATATACCATTCATACCTAATTACCTACTGAATGACTGCCTGGATGTCTCATAGTCACCTCAAACTCAACAAATCCAAAACGTACTTCCTGCCTTCTCCATCATTCAAAAACCTACTTCTTGTCTTCTGGGCTTCTTGCCTCACTTGGGGTCACTACCATCCTCCTGGGGTCCTGCTGGAAACTGAAAGGCATGTCCAAAACTTGATGAGTATGGCTTAGGGAGGGCTGTGCTGGAGATACTTTGTGCCAAACTTCTCCTCTCCAAGCTTCATTTTTTTAGCTGACCACCACACTTCTCTATCCACTACTTCTTTCAGGACGTAACATAAGTGATTATATTTGACCTTTTTTGGCTTATAATCACAATCATCCATACCCCCTAAAGGTGACACTCAAGTTACCTCAATTGGATTTTGGTTTTCTTGAAACTCTTCGATTACATATCCACATGGGATCTTGTGTTATTTTTATCTGCATAAATGGTTGAGTTCATTCATTAGTTTTAATTCTTTCAAATGCCGTTTTCCCAATGGCTGCAGGAACTTGGTTTAGGGGACATTTTGCTTGAACTTAAGGATCATGTACTGTTGACATAATCCGAGCTCCAGACCCATAAGTCTAACCGTTTCTCTCTCCTCTTCTGTCCACATATAATTATATCTGAAAACTAGCTTTCAGAACCTTTCTTTTCTTCTATCCCTTCTGCCATCACATTAGTTCTAACCCTTGTCATCTCTGGCCTGGAATATTTGGTAGAGTCCTGCCCACATGAGGTGTTTTTGAAATCTTAAATCCATTGTCCCCCCATACTGCCTCCAGGGTTATTCTGATCATTTGGCTCCCATCTTTAAAAATTCTGCAAACTTTTAAATGTTTCTTGGTATGGTTCACGTTCCTTTCTTCCCTTAATGATTAATCTTCATATGGCTTTTAAGGCTTTACTCAGACATCATCTTCTAAAGGAAGCCTTCCCTAAATCACTAGGCTTGGTTATTTGCACTATGCTTACCTCTATTCTGGGGGATTACATAGCATATTAATTTTCTAAAAATTTATTTGTATCTCACAATAAACCATGAGAGGTTGGAGCAGAGCAACCTGGTCTTATTTATCTCTAATGTGCTCACTTCCCAGCACTCTGCCTCACATCCAATTGCTTTGGTCAGAAATCAGATGTTGATGTTGACTTTGATCACTTGGCTAAGGTAGTTCTCATGTTTCTACACTGTAAATTTACTCTTTCTCATTTCCACATTGTATTCTTTGGAAGCCACTCTGCCAAAGCAACATTTAAGGAGTAGGGGCTTTTATTCCACTTCCTCAAGGGTCAAGTATCTACATAAATTATTTGGAGTTCTTCTGCATGACAGCTTTATCTTTTCTCTTCCATTTATTTATGAATTCAACCATTTGTTTATATCGGTATGGACTCATGGGAATTTGCTTTATATTTGGCATTAAAATCCAATGCTACTTCATTTCCTTGCTTAAACTGCTCCAGCTTTAGCTTTAGGAGCTCTTTCTGTTAGCTTGTGTGCCTCTCATAAACCCCCATCAGTGTGGGTGTGTTTTATTTTGGGTTTTGAGCACTTTCTTACTTTCTGGAACTATAAGATGCTCCAGGCTCATCTTGCATAATCCTTGCAAGATTACTAGAATGTGTCATTTCTCCAAGGACCCCTAGTTTCTTTTATTGGAGAATGGTATTAGAAACTGAGATCAGATTATAAGCACTATTTTTTCACACTTCTCTCTGTCCAACTACACTGTGAGCTCTTTGCAGGCAGGAATCTTATTCCTCTCTCTACCTCATTGCCAACAGAGGGTCTGATGGGGTCAATTTTAAATAAATGCTGAACTAGACTGTAGGACATGAAACTCACTAAGACATAGGAGAGTTCAGGCCTTGGCTACTTGGTCAAGCAAAATGGAAGGGAGAGGGTCATCAGAATAATTAAGATACTCTAAGAACTGGCACATTCCTGATTGTATTTGTAATTGCATTGCCCTCTGAGCATATTTATGTCAATGATAGAAAGGTTGGCAAATACTGATTTGAGGCCTAGTTTATAGTTTTCTTTTTTTTTGGTCTTTTTGCCTTTTCTAAGGCTGCTCCCGCAGCATATGGAGGTTCCCAGGCTAGGGGTCTAATCGGAGCTGTAGCCACTGGCCTACGCCACAGCCACAGCAACTCGGGATCCGAGCCATGTCTGCAACCTACACCACAGCTCACGGCAACGCCGGATCCTTAACCCACTGAGCAAGGGCAGGGACGGAACCTGCAACCTCATGGTTCCTAGTTGGATTCGTTAACCACTGCGCCACAACAGGAACTCCCTAGTTTATAGTTTTAATTGGAAAAAAATCAAATCCAATTGGAATACTTGATTTTTTTCTACTTACCTTCATCAAATAAGAGAATCCAATAGATTCCAGGGACATCTTCAACCCTGGAACCACCATGACAGCTGCTGTAAATAAACTGTAAAGGGCCCTGACAAACTCCAGAATTGATTTGGCAGTCATATCAGACCAAGCATCTCTGTAGCAAAGACTGCTTAAGTAGGGGGTTTGAGTAAAAGTTTTGGCATATTTGCCGCCAGAATAAAATTTTTCCATTGTCCTTAGGTCTTTCTAGAATGAAGAAGGGGTCACAACCCTTCCCTCAGACAACCTTCAATACTTTGGTAGCCAGTTTGTGGAAGTATCAACTGAATCAGATTAATCATGTTTTGTTTAGGAAAAGTCCATAGGCTATTTTTCTAAGAGAAATGTTATTCGCACAAAAGCACTTTGGAATGCATTACATTCATTTATTATTGAATATCCCCAATGTGCCTGTGAGGAAAGTTGGAATTATCATTCTCCTCAAATCTCAGCTAGGGAAACCAGACACATAGAAGGCTCACTTAGGGTCACTAACAAGCCTGTTCCTGGGCTAAGATTAAATTAGATCATATGTGACTGCATGTGAAAAATAAATACCTGCAAAATACTCTTGCTCTGAAGGTGGCAAAAAAAAAAATTCAGAATTCCTGTCTTCTTCTAATTATGTTGCTTAGAGAGGCTGTTCTCAAACTTTGCACATTGGCCTTTAGAAAATGGAATAGCCCAATGCACCAAAATTCAAATCTGATTGTTATTTTCTTGACAGCCAACAGTCAGGAAGGTCTCCTATATTGAGATGCAATTTCTTGCCATTTCATGCCATTTCCCAAGTGCACTTCAGCTCTTTTGAGATTGGAGTCTTTCTACTTTGCGAAAACATGACAAACACGAGAAAGAAAAACCACTGGACTACATTCCAATTTGTTCTAATCCCTTGTGTCTAAACATATATTGCAATTTGAGATATGTGAAGATTTCTCTTATAACTTCACTGTTAGACTTATTGTCACCTTCTGCTTAGTTTTACATTTGAGCAATGCCCTTCGACTTAGCAAAGATCACTTCATTCATGCTAGTTAAAATCACATAGGTTATTAAATGGGCAATTAATGCTTATAATTAATACTGTGCAGCACTTCACCAGTAAGCAATTTGCTAACCAACTTAATTTGCTTAAGGAATCAGTTATGCCAAAGTAGCAAGGCTGGTCTTGTGCCCTGTCATTTAGGAAGTGGCATCACCCAAACAAAATCCAAATGACAAACCCTATTGCTGCCATTTTGATGACAATTGGCATTTGAAAGTGAACAAATTCAATTTCTTCCCTTGTAATTTCAGGTAATTTAGAACAGTTTTGACAAGTGTAATGCATAAACAAATTGAATAGAAAGAGTCATTATGATTAATTTGAGAGCTATATGCCCTTGCTGGTAAATAGTCAGTTTATAAATTTTCTATTATTTTTTTTTCTGTTGGGGTAAAACAGAAACTATGAGGTCGCATAAAAGGAAAAAGGAAAAATCTTACTTAGGAAGGTCATGATGGTCACTGCCTCTTAATACACTCGTCAACTACATTTCTGGAAGTAGGAAGACTGCTATATTACCTCTCTCTCTACCTGCAACTTGAAAACATTGAATCTATTTGAACATACGGACTCATTTGTGATATCATCTAAGGAAAACATAATGAGACTTAAGGCCTTGCTTTCCCATGAAGTACTGAACTGTCAGCTTTCACTGATCTTTTCCTTTTGGTATATTCTGATTCTCTAGCAAATACCCACTTAGGAGACCTCTCTCCTTTTGGAAGACACTTACCTGAGTTAGAGCTTCCAAGTTCACTTTCACATTATTACTTTAACCTTATTTAAGAAGTAAAGTTTCTATGTTAGCCCATTATTTATTTATTTATTTAGTCTTTTGTCTTTTTAAGGCCGCACCCATGGCATATGGAGGTTCCCAGGCTAGGGGTCTAATCGGAGCTGTTGCTGCCGGCTTTCGCCAGAGCCACAGCAATGCCAGATCCGAGCCACGTCTGCGACCTACACCACAGCTCACAGCAACACCGGATCCTTAACCCACTGAGTGAGGCCAGGGATTGAACCCACAACCTCGTGGTTCCTAGTCGGATTCATTTCTGCTGTGCCACTATGGGAGCTCCAATGTTAGCCCATTATTAGGAGGTGGCCTCTTAGGCAAGAAAAAGGGCATTAGGCAGCCACCCATGTGATTTGCTTACCTATGTCTGGTATCTCTGTTTCTAGGGCGCACAAGGTATCCACGAGTGGCAAGTAAAAGCAAACAGAGAGTCATCAGTATCATTCAACAAGCCAAATCTAACCACACACACCTATTGCTAACACACCTATGGTTATTATAGAGACTCCACAGGGATCACTTAGTCAGATGTGCAAGCCAGGGTGGACACAGTCCCTCCTGGCTGCTCCTTCAAAGATGACTGAATATCCTTCTTGGTGGGTGGGCAAATCGCTAAGTCACTTCATTTGAAAAGTTCTCTCTGGACTATTTTCATCAGAATCAGCTGGGTTCTTGCCTCATGTAAAGTTTCCTGGGGCTCCTCAGACTGAATCAGCAACTTGAAGTGGGAGTAGAACTCAGGAATTCCATTTTTAACAAACTCAGCTGGTGATTCTGAAGCAGGATCAGGTTTAAGAAGCACTGTGTTAGCTTTTGAAGAAGTAGCCACTGCAAAGGGTCTGACCATTCTAGACTGTTTTGAATGCCACCTTATCAAAATGCAAACTCTTTTATTATGGTCTTGTGTGCAAGAGACATTCCAAACCCAATCTTAAGCCACTTGTATGATTGCAGAGATAAGACAGGGACAGCTCTTGTGCATATGAGCCCATTTCTTAGCAATATCAAACAATTTAACAAATTGAAAGTCTAAAGGTTTTCTCTTCAACCATGACAGTGTCCCTGACATCAAAACTGCTGCATCAAAATCACTTCAATAAAACGTCGTGTACATCAAACTACTAGGGACTTGTGTTGTCCAGCTATTCAGACTCCAAGGGTGCAACTGGGATGGGCAAACCAGAACTGTCAGGTCTGAAGAAAGAGAATGCTTTGGGGACCCCAATATGTAAGCCTCTTGGCACAGGGCACCACCTAGGGTATTGCACTCTGGGACCTGTACTGACACAGGCAACACAGTCTATGTATAGGCCTGACTTGGGGTCAAATCTGCCCAGAATTAAAAGGCTATAATCATCTGTGAAATATAGTCATTTAAACTTTAAAATCCTTTTAAACCTGGCCCTTATGTTGTTTTGAAAAACACGAAGATAATAAATCTTTTAATCTAAACTGGAAAATGTTCTTATTCTTGGGAACATCAGGAAAGAAGATACAAAAGGATTTCATTGAAGCCATTTGCAACTACTGATTCAACTCTTTCTGAAAAGAATCTTTCTGGGATTTTACTAGTTGGATTATAGGTCAGGATCTACTGACTTTTCTGTTTCATGAGGCTGCCTCGAGAAGGTGAGTATCCCCTGAGCTGACACAAAAGATCAAAAGGTAAGGGTAGGGAGATGTGATTAGATATCTGGCTCCTGGCATTTGAACCTCTTTGAGTTTCTTTGTCTCTAGAGACTTGCTTGTTTTTGCAGCCTCTAAATTACAGGGTGAGTGTGCTTGAGGCTGGCCCGAATCACTATCACATGGTTGATTTTCCTGAAGGAAGTCGAATTGTGAAAATACTAGAAAGATCTCATTAAAGTATGGCTTCATCTGGAGTTCCCGTTGTGGTTCAGCAGAAACTAATCTGACTAGTATTCATGAGGTTGCAGGTTTGATTCCTGGCCTTGCTCAGTCAATGGGTTAAGGATCTGGCATTGCCATGAGCTGTGGTATAGGTCGCAGATGCAGCTCAGATCTGATGTTGCTGTGGCTGTGGTGTAGGCCGGCAGCTTCAGCTCCAATTCAGCCTCTAGCCTGGGAACCTCCATATGCTGCAGGTGTGGTCCTAAAATTAAAAAAAAAAAGACAAAAAAAATAAGCATGGCTTCATCTGCAACAGACTCTTACAGTAAGAACCATTTGTGTGGCTACAAAGGGTTTTGAAGTTCTTTGGTGATGGTGGGGAGGGGGATGGTTTGACTTTCTTGCAGCTGCTTCTGATCCTGCCAGTAATGTCACTGTGAATTTGGAAAGATGTCCCACATTATGCAGAGCAGCTTCTCTCATTAACATCTCAGAGGGAGGAAGTGAAAATGACGGAATTTATTTCCAGTGTGTGACCTTGTTCTGTCTCAGAATTACTTTTAGTTAAAGATTTAGGATTGAGCCACCACCAAAGTTGGTGTGCTGCCTAGCTGGCAACGGACTGCATGCTGAGGTGTCAGTGTGTGAGCACTTCACAAATGCCTGGGCCCATCAGTGGGCATTGCCACCTGGCAACTGACTGACTTGAAGCTTGCCATGAACTAGGAGGAGAAAGGAGTGCAATGGCAAATCTTTTTAAGGCAAGAAATGCTCCCTGGTGGTAGGATCTGTAAGTTGATCTTTGATTTTGTTCTGGACCTACATGGTTAAAAGGGTCATCTATTCTTTTTTTTAATTAAAAAATTTTTATTGAGATATAATTCACATACCATAAAATTCACCCTTCTAAAAAGTGCAATTCAGCAGTATCCAGTACATTCATAGATTTGTGCCACCATCACCATCATCCAGTTCCAAAACATTTTCATCATCTCATGAAAAAACCCTGTATCCATTAGCAGTCAATCTCCAATTTCACCTGTGGCAGGCCAGTGAAGGTATTTTTTGGGTGACTTGAGGGAGCCTTTGAGTGTCACTACTCAGACAAGAGATTAAACGGGGAGGGTAACCACTTATTTCATCTACATGTAGTTTGTTTCTCTGTTTTTTAACTCAAGTTCTGCCAACGAGAAGATGGTTCTTGGTCATTTCTCAGATTTTTCAGAGCTCTCCAAGTCTGAATTCCATTTGTTCCTTCAGCACAGTGCTCTCCTTGCTTGCTGTCCCTCAGCAAGCTAACTGCCCCTAAATGGATGCTATGCCAGTCCCACTCAGTCCCTAGTCAATGACAGGAGTTGAGTCCTGAGAACAATGTACGAAATATTAACCAATCACTGTAAAAAGAAACAGTAAAATCTCAAGGGAAATTTTCATGTCACATTGACATTTGTCAAGTCCAAATTACTCAAGGTACCAAGAAGCATTTGCCAGGCTCTTTTTCTCTTTCTTTCATTTTTAAGGGAAGGACAAAATAAATATCTGGAGAATAACATCATTTTGAACAATAACAGCATGAGGTTTTTATAAGGAATAAATCATTTTCAGTCATGCTTAATAGGTTTTCCAGTAGATTTTTGAAATTAGAAGATGAGAAGGGAGCAAGGGGATATTCATTTTTGAATTTGATATGGTGTCTCATGTTTTTACTTATATAATTATCCCTATAAGTTTTAGAAAACTGAAAAGTGACTCTGAGACCACAACCAAAGGAAAAATAGATAGAGTCATAACTGGTGAGAAATAGTGGAAGGACTTGGGGATGTTCAGAATGAAGAAGAGAAAGCTCAGGAAACTGTATCTGTCTTTGCACTTGTGAAAATTTGTCACGTAAATGATGGGAGTGGCTTTTGTGCTGCTTTAAATGTTAACATATGGTGGTACTAGGTGGATATTTCATGAAGGCAAATTTTGCTTCAATAAAAGGAAGAATTTTCTAAGAGAACACTCCAAAAATGCAATGGGCTATCTAGACAGATACATAAGTTTTCTGTTATTAAAGGGGATCAAACAAGGTAGAGATGATTAACCAGCAGGAATGCTGTGGGCACCATGGTGCACCAGATACCTCTATGGACTCTTACTGGAAGCTCACAAATCTGTGTTATCACTTTTGTGTTACTAAAATATATGTGTGTGTGTGTGTTTAAAATTTCAACACGAGAGGCAAATTGCTGGGGACACCTAGACCTAACTATCTCACATAGAAATCGATCTATTTTTTTTAAACCAGAATGTATTTTTGAGACTCCCTCAAGTTTAATTGCATGATCTTATAAGTTTCCCTTCTTTATTATCTTACTTCACTTTCCCACTGGAAGGAAGCACTGAGATGTATATGTGCAGATGAACAGGCAAAGGGGTATTATATACTTAAATAACAAGAAATAATATTGTTGGTCTTGGCACATTGCTAATAATAATGACACAACTGACTTTTCCTTATCTTCCCTATTCAGCCACTGGGGGATCAGCTAGAGGAAATGAATGTTTGGCCACCAATGAAAATGAAATTATTTTTGAGGTAAATGAAAGAAACTCAGTTGGGAACCATTTGGATCAGTAGAGCTGAGAGGAAAAATCTACAGTCTTCCAATCTTTGAAATGTCAAGGAGCACCTGGAGTTCAATGTGGTCCAAAACGGAACAAGAGGATGAAAGAGAAGGTAATCCAGAAGGGCATCCAGTAGGAGCAAATTTTATGTCCTCTCAAACTTTGGGGTGAGAACTACATATCTGGATCTTAAAACAAGTTAAACTGTATAAAACAGGTAAGAGGATGCTCAAATATTAACTTGAAGCCACTTTTATAGATAGAAAAGTAGAAAACAGAGTAGTTAATTTATATAATGAATAACCTGGCAGAGAGTGAAGATTTAGGATGTTCTCTATCCTTTCCTGTAATAACTTATTGACAATATTGCTCTTCCATTCACAGTTTTAAATGCAACCAATAACACATGACTATATATAGCCCTCATTTCCAAGGAAACAGACGACTCAACCAAATAAAATGACTAATATGCATGGGATGGGGGGGCAATTAAATTAACTGACTTTAACAACAACCAAAAACTAGTACAAAATAGTTTCTATCTACATACAGTAGAATTCAATGAACATTAGGGTTGTTAAATTAGCATAGCCACCTTATATCAACTTATTTCTCCCCAGGAAGTTTAAACCTAGAAAAGTTATGAAGCAAATAAGTAAATTCACTGATTATATGTGAAAGTTGCAGTGTGTACAGTATAGGCTACTGGTCAGGATAGATATTTTAAAAAATTGAATCTAATAAGAACTATATTAGTTTGTAAATAAGTATGACGGATAACGTTTGCTGTCAGACTGGGTTGAGATATTGACTGTAGTCAAATAGTTTGGAGTTACCTGTTATTTAGGTCAAAATGATCATAACTATTCAATCAGCTTATTTCTCTGATGGCCAATCATAGGAATCTTGAAGTAGAGAAGGGAGAACTATTTTTTTTCCTTGAACCTAATGCAGGGAGTTTTAACCATGAGTCTATGAAAGGGCTGCATTCACAGGGATAGGTTCCTGGGGGGTGGTGTGTCAGGAGAGGGGGAAAACAATATGACCCCTAAATTTTGTGTGAATGTGTTTTTTGTTTTGTTTTTTTTTTCCTGGGGAGAAGGCCCATGACATTCAATAGAGTCTCAAAAAGGTCTGAGAATTTAAAAAAGAATGTTAGGAAGAACTGCTCTAAAGGATGTCGGCTCAGAAGAGCCAGCTAAGGAGACTCAGGCCAAGTGAGAGCCTGGGTGTGTGAGCTCATAGTGTGTGCTCGCCTATGTGTGTGAAGAGTTGTCACGCTGACAGAAAACCATGTTGTGGAGCAAGAAGGAACAGAGGGATTGGAAAATATTTCACACTGTCAGAAATGAGTTTTTCTTTATACTAAGAAAATCACTTTGCAATTAGGGTCCAAATCATTCTATTTTATTTTTCAAACGACTTTGTGTTGAAGGTTATAAGGTACTTTGGACTCAAATGCAAATCTGTGAACTGTTAAGGATCCTTGACCAAGGGAGAATCTCCTCAAAGAATGACAATCGCTCCTTCTTAGGTAAATTTGCATTTAAATTACAAGGGAAAAGACTAAATTTAGCTGGGTTTTCTTTATAGTAACATTATTATTATTTTTTTGTTTTTATAGATAATCCTGTGTTTTTTTCCTCTGAGGCATTCCCTTCTTGAAGGCTAGCTATATAGACTTTACAGGGTTGGCTAGATAGGTTCAGCAAGACAAAGCCTTTGCCTATGCTAGAGCAATATCTGCATGCCTGGAAACATTCTGATGGTGAATAAATTGTTCAGCTCTCCACCCATGTTTGGCATCAGGTACACGTAGCATTTGAAAACAACATAGAATGTTGTATAAAATATTTCTAAATCCAGGCATACAATCATCTTGGCTTTCCTCACTGAATTTCCAGTAAGTGGGTACCTAAAGGGATATGCTGCTTGTAATGACAAATCCCCATGAGGTGTGACATCCTGAGGTACATGAACATTTGATTAGGGCAGGGTTCTATGAATTAGTACCTCTCTAGACTCTGTAGATGCACTTTATCTTTATAAAATCTTAATTTTACAGTCTATTTTTTTTATCAGTCAAGGGATTTAACAGCTTTCTTCTCTATGACAGCGTTTGCAATTATAATTAAGAAATGTATTAAAACTGGAGTGAATTAATGTGAAAAAATGGATAGGGTCTTGGGAGTAGAATATTTCCTTAGCTAGGTATGAAGGACTAACTCAGTCGGAGAAAAGGGAGGTAGATTCCAAAGCAAAGCTTAAGAATCAGAAAAAATTCGAGGAATGTCCTTATGCATTCAAATTTCCATGTTTGTGTGATCATACATGTTAACTGAAAATGACCCAAGACTTTTCATGTGCTTTGACTGGTCTTGACTGTGCTCCATGTATACAGGTTGTTTCGTCAGTGTCTCTCTTCTCCCAGTCACTATTTTTGGTCACTACTTTTCAGGTCACCAAGGTGATGCCTGAGGCAAAGCCTGTTTTATGGAATAGTTTATATTATTGGGTGGCATCAAAATCTTCTGGAACATATGGAAACTTTCAGCCTAATGTCTGGAAGGCATGTGTCACGGATAAAGCTGTCCTAACCAATTAGAAGAAAAGCTCTAGCACTTTATCCAGGGGAGGGGAAACAGTCTATCCCTACTGGGATGCAAGTGGACATCTTCCTTTTCTAGGACTCTAGGGGAAACTTTTTTTGTGTCTTATATCCTTAGAAAGTTGATTAAGTCATGGTCTACTTAATTGTTCTCTGTGTAACTTTAGAATATGAAATACCAAAAGGTATGAATTCCTTTCAAAAACTCTCAAAATACTTTGTGCTCTCAGGGAAAATTCCTAAAACAGAGTGAGAAAGTCTAAAGATGAATGCTTTAATCATTTTTACCAATGGATTGGAGTTTTTAAGGATAAAAAAACCTAATTCTTCTTTCCATATCATGCCACACAAACACAGATGGCCCTTTTACTTTTTATAAACTGACCACTTCAAAAGATTGGACCTGGAGAACTCAGAATATTTAGATTTTTGGATGTGACAATACCTCTACCTGTTAGAATGAATACTAAATGTTTTTGATCAGTCTTCATAGTGGTTAGAACAGGGGTTGAGTGACTTACCTGAGCACTCAGAAGTATTGAGATCCACATCAGTGACAGGCATGCACCCAGGGAAGGCCACACATAGAGGGATGTCAACACTTCCTGGTTCTCCAAAGCAGTGATCAAAGTTTCCTTCAAGGAGGAGTAGGCATGTTGACCTACGTCTTTATCCCTATTCTTGCATTTTAGCTGGGTACTACAATATGGGAAACTGCATTTTCTGCTCCTTCTGGCAATGCCTTGTCTCTTCATGTTATTCTTGCTTTTTCCTTATCCGCTAAGCAAACATAGAGATTAAGGGAGACTTACCTTAGTTCCAAAATACTAACGGAGTTTCCTGAGGGAAATATTCTCCTTACAAAATTGAAGTCACCAACATACACACTACCATCTGGGCCAGAAGCTAAGGCAACAGGAGCAAAGAGTTTGTTGTTGTGGGCTGGCCCATTGCAGTTGGTGCAGGCTACGCTCCGCTGGTGTCCATTACCCATTATGGTTGATATGACTGGAGGTTGCTGAGAAATGAACATATTTTCTCCATTCCCTTTATGTATGATTCCTGGATCCAAGAACAAAAAAAAAAAAAAAAAAAAAAAAAAAAAGAATTAAAACGATGTCCACATAATAGTGATATCTGAATTTCTCTCTTATTGTTCAGAGCACGAAGGAGCATTGGCCTGCCATAAAAGAACTTGAGAGTGAGGTACATCACCCTGGCTTTTGTTAAGCTGTAATGCTACAACAAATGGTAGCATAACACTTTGCCTCAGTTTGTCCATCTGTAAAATGTGATAATATACCTAGTCTCTTTAGTGTTGATTCTAAATGCCTCAGTAAAGCATTTGATGACTAACTTTTAATGATCTCCTGTTCACTTTGGGCTCTGTGAGTCATCTGTGGCTGATTTTTCATCTCCTGCTGACTTTCTTCTGATGCCTGGCACACATCTGTCTGACTTCAAAGCACCCTCTCTATGCAACGGGCTTCTGAAAAGGGAATATCAGTCAATTTTAATATTAACCTTAGCAAAACACAATCAGGAAGGTAATCTACTTCTGTGAAAAGAAAAGAATTCATACTGCTAGAATGCACTTCAACGATATAGGAAAGAGACTTGAATTTTCCACTCTTTTGGACCATATCTCACTATCATCAGTGCAGGAAATAGAGATACTGACTTACGAAAATGTTGGAAAATACTTTGAAGTCATTTTCTTTGGGCAATCTCATCCATTCTCATGGCTTTAACCCCCATCTCTCTATGTCGAAACACTCTCCTGCCCAGACTTCTCAGCTGACATGCAATTTCCCACTAGATTTCTTTACTTGGATGTCCCATGGGTACCTCAACCTCAATAATGAACTCATTATTTTTCTGCAACCCCTAGCAAATCCTGCTCCTCCTCCTGTGTTCCCTACTGATCTTAGGAGTCATATCGCCAACTCCTAAGGAAGTGTGTACTTCCTCGAGTTGGAAATGTGGCCATCACTGCGGCTCTTCTTTTCCTCATTCTCTAAACCCAAAGCCCCATTGAATCTATCTCCTAAAATATGCAGAACCAGTTTCATGGTCTCCAGTCCTACCACTATTGCTTTTTTTTTTTTTTTTTTTTTTTGTCTTTTTTTTTTTTTTTTTTTTGCTATTTCTTGGGCCGCTCCTGCGGCATATGGAGGTTCCCAGGCTAGGGGTCGAATCGGAGCTGTAGCCACCAGCCTACGCCAGAGCCACAGCAACGCGGGATCCGAGCCGCGTCTGCAACCTACACCACAGCTCATGGCAACGCCGGGTCGTTAACCCACTGAGCAAGGGCAGGGACTGAACCCTCAACCTCATGGTTCCTAGTCGGATTCGTTAACCACTGCGCCACGATGGGAACTCCCTACCACTATTGCTTTAGTTCACTTTTTCTTAACTTTTTGGTCTCTTGGTTTCTGTGCATATCCACCTCCAAACCACTGTCCACACTCCTGCCATAGATATTATTTCAACATGTGGCTTAAAACCTTTGAATAGTTCTGCATCCTCTATGGGATAAGGGACTATTCCTTATTATTAAGGCACACAGTCCTTCATGATTTGGCTCTTGCTTCCTTCTTCAGTCTCTCCTTTCATTTGTATCCTGAGTTTTAGCTACAGAAAACCATTTAAAAGTACTTTCCCATGCTTCCATTACTCTCCGCTTTTGTACTTTGCTAGTTCCTCTATCCTGAATGTCCTCCTCATATTGTTTGCTTGGGGAACTCTTACAAAACCTCCATAGCTCAGCTCAGTTCTTCCCTAATGCTCTGTTCAGGCAGAATTAGTCCCTCCCTCCTTTGTACATACAGTTTGTTTCCCATAGCTCTATTTTATCACTTGCCACACTGCATGATACAGTTTTCATTACTTCCTCATTAGAACATGAGCTCCTTGAAGGCAGCTCCTCTGTCTTACTCCTTTCTGCATTTTAGTGCCAATCACTGTAGCCAAGTCATTATAGGTGCTCAGTAAATAGGCTTTGAGTCTCTTGTAGTTTCCTTGCCCAGATCCCAATGATTTTGAAGACCTGCTGAGCCTGGGCAAGAAACCCAAGGAACAAGTACTGCTGTGCTAAATAGTTCAAGTCTGCCCAGAATGAGCCAGGGCAGGTAAAACATCCAAGTGGTGAGAAGGCATGCCAATGTGTCAGGCTGAAGTAACTGACAGCAAATGAATGAATGCAGTTATCCCATCCAGTCTTATTTTTCTTCCCATGACCCCTACTATCTAGCTCCTCAGACTGTTATTCTCCCTAAATATTTCCTGAAGTGTCTTCCTCAGTTTTCTTCCAACTTTTGGTCTCACAGCCCTACAGTAGAAACTACTGATCACTCTGAAATTGGAACATTGCTGGCAAAAATAAATAAGAGGCCAAAACAGGCCCTAAAACATGGCACCAAATATGTACTTAGAAGGAGCCTTCTAGGAAACAGAAATCCCATACTTATATTGCCTTTGGATTTCAAATCTAAAGTAATTTTACTTTCTCTCCCTAGGTGATTTCTGGCTATTTTTTCAACATATGATCTGCAGGAGCAGCTATGAGCTTCTGCCCCAACAAACTGGCTTTTTATTGCAGAATCATGAGATAGATATCTTGAGGCTCACTACTTTCTTATTAATTTTATTAATAACTTTATTAGGCAGTAAAGAAATTTCTAAGATTTAGAATAGTTAATTAAGTCAGATTAATAGGACAGAATTTCATTTCCCCCCAAACACTTAACTGCAGTGTGATCAATATCACAATTTAAATGAATTGGGAGAAAGTGAATGAGAACTGGCATGATAGTTGCACAACATCATTGAAAAGAAATCTCCTGATGATCACTAACTGAATATCCTACCAACGAGACTATATGCTCTCTAATAAATGAGAAAACCAACTGTTTAACATGTCAGTATTTCAGCAACACACTACAGGGTATATCATTCAAAAATATTTCCAATTATTGGCTTGGAAATACCAGATTTGCTATTAACATCTATTTTCACAGATAGATCTCCATTTTTTTATATCAATATCACGGTATAGTTAACAATTACCTTCAAAATGACATGTTATTACCAGGCTCCTGGCAATTTAAAAACTAAAGATGGCTATTCTAAACCATTCTTCTAAGCCTGCAATTCTAAAACTCCCCTTTTCTATTAGAAAGCCCAGCACTCCATCAAAGAAGAAGAATGATTAAAGGAAATAAAACATAAGGCAATGTACTTTCTGATTACATCTCAACAATTGATGTCTTGCTCTCATGCAAGGTACTAAAGTGCCCGTGTACTGAAATTACCATTCCTGTTTAAAGCTGAAGCAATCAAAACAAAAATGGGCAAACCCCTTTTGTATTGCCCTGGAAAAATAGATCATTTTGAAGGGTGTTTTTGTTGTTTCAAGAATCTGTTTAACCTTCCATTACATAGAACCGGGGCATACCATCTAGCAACAATGATTTAACACCAATTCTTCTGCAAAAGGTTGCTTAGAAAATATTTTGTTTATGTTCCTGGAAATCTTGATCAATTACTGCTGCCTCCCTTCCAGTTTATTGTGCCACACACGCTCATTTCGAAAACAGAATCAAATGATCCTGAAACTACACACATTATTTATACAAAGGCCAACTTCCTGCTAAGGATTGGGTGTCTTGTTTACAGTCAACAAAGAAACCCCACCGACTGGCGCCGACTGTACATTTTCTCCCCCAAATTTTCCTTTTCTCTGCCAAAAAGCTAAGTCTGTTGTGTACTAAGTTAAGCATTCTTTTAAAACATACTACTCATATCCTCCTGCTACCTTAATCAGAACTTCTTTTGAAGCTTATAAATAAGTTTGAAATAAAAATTCCCTTGGAAACCAGTGGGTGGTGCTTTATGCTGATTTCAAAGAAGAAACCATTTTTCAGGCTTATGAACAACACGGGACACAATACATATTTCTCTTAGGACTTGATTAAGAGGATATAAACACAAACTCGGAGATATGCCAGTGTGATCAATGGAAATTTACTTCCCCTCCCAGTAAAACCATTTGCCGACAAACAACTGGCGTACCTTGGAGGCTAAGTCAAAGGAAATTCCTCATCCATTTCAGACAGATGACAGTACCCAACTGGAACCCTGGATTGTCCTTCCTAATAGTTTTAAACACTCAACTGGCAGGACACACTAGGGGATATGATTGATATAGACTATAACAAATAGCTTAGCTCTTTAACAGATAATTTCATGTATATATTTTCATTTCTCCTAATTTTAAATAACTGATTTATCTTTTTTTTTTTTGCCACAGCTGCAGCTTGTGGAAGGGAAGTTCCTGGGCCAGGGATTGAACCCTTGCCACATCAGTGACCAGAACCAATGCAGTGACAATGCCGGATCCTCAACCTGCCATGCCACAAGAGAACTACAAGAACTGATTTATCCTAAAATGAATAAATATGTACTCTCTGTAATCACTAAGGTGTATTTTGAAGGAATAATACTGAAAAACACATGTTCCTTTTTTTTTTTTTTTTAAATCTGGGTGAAAAGTAGGAACCATCTCTATATATCAGGCACAATATTTGGAAACAATGCTCCACAACCAATGGTTAATTGTCAGGTAAATATAATTGCTGCAACAGAAATGACAAATGGTCTGAAAACACCGCCTAGTAGAAACTACCCGCTGCATAATGATTTTGGAGCCAAAGAAAAACTGAAGAATTGAATGGCAGCAGACATCAAATCAAATTACAGGTGTCTTTTTAACCAGCGAGAGGAAATTGGGGGAAGATAGATTCTTGTTTCTAATCTGCTATCTGTCTCAGATCAAAAAGTCCGAGTGCCTAAAGACTTAGACTCTTGCCTTAATCAGTCAGGAAAGACTGTCTGACCCAAGGGGGAAAGACCATTGCTTTCTAATTGGTTCCTTCAAAGCTGCTCCTTCACCCTTATCATTCCTGCTTCTAAAACTGCCCTTGTGGGTGGGATTTAGGCTCTGAAAATGTCCCAAGAGAGGTGTTCGTGACCAAGGGCAGGCAGAAAGGCCATGGCAGAGCTGGCGTCAGATCTGTTTCCTGGCAAGTGTGACCCGTTTTTGGTTAGAAATATAATGTGCCTACAAATGAGATGACAAAATGAACAAATCTTCCTTTAAAAAAATCTATCTCAAGTTAAGATTTCTTTCTCAAAATAAAATTCTCAAAAAGAGACAGAAAGTAGATTGAGTGAGGTTGGGGTGAGCACCAGGGATCTCTGGGGGTGATAAAAATATTCTAAAACTATGTAGCGGTGACGCTTGCACAACTCTACAATTTACTAAAAATCACTGAACTATACACTTAAAATGGGTGAGTTTTATGGTGTATAAATTATTCTTCAATAAAGCTGTTAAAAAGGCTTCTCAGAAAAAAAAAACTTGGTACCTATTATCCAAAGAAAGAATTACTGGCAAAATTAGGACTGGAAAGAAGACATTTGTGGAAATCGGGGAGCCCCCAAAGCCAACTTTCCGAATGGCTCCCCTCTGTTCTGAATTTTTAGGTGTGGATAAGGCAAATGGTAAGAGAATATAGGACTGGGAGCACACAGCTGGGGGCTGGCTCAATTGAGGTCATTTCCACTTTGTGTTTAATGTCAATGACAGGCATTTGAAAGAGACAATCCATACAAGCCAATAAAAGAGAGTGGAAAAGAAACGACTGCTTAAAATGTCAAACTCTTTCAAATCAAAACAAAAAAACCCTAATAATTTAATAAGTGGCATCTGCCCTTTAGTTTTTGTACTTTAAAAACTGTGATTCTCCTTTTGACAACAGAAAAAAAGTTGACATTTTATATCTGGGCCTGAATCTTCCCTCTTAAAAAAACAAACAGTTGGAAGTAGAATTTAGAATCTTCCTTGAAAGAGGGGAAGGAGGGATACTGGAGGCACGGAGCAATGGACTTCTTCACCTTCAGGGTTCCACATTGGGACTATATAGTAGGTGGCCTCATTCTGTGATTGAAGCAAACCTGGTTCACTTTGCCCATCAAAATTTCCCAGCCCGTGTGGCTGCTTGGCTTGGCTTGGCTGATTCAACTATGGTGTAAATGAATAAGACCACAGGTGTGCTTATAAAATGGATCTCTTAGCCTTGGTCAGTTCATGGCCTTACAAGATAACCCGGCCTTAGCCAGCTGTTTCACAAAGGTGAAATGGATACAAGGACAGCTGGACGGAAGGGTGTAGCTGGCTCCATACGTTCACACGCCTAGGTCTGGAGAAATAACTCAAAGTAAACATTCTACTAAATGTAGGTCAGAACCTGCCTCTTTAGATGAAAAGGAATATGATTTCACAGTGAAACTTGCAGTGGGTGTTCAAAGGACGCCGGATGTAAACACCAATGATGGGTTTCCTAGCAAAAGGAAGTGAAGGGACTTAGATGAAGTATTTATAACCAAGGTAGCAAAATCAGTGTCTGAGAGAAGCATGGGCTCAAGGGCCACCTGTAGTCTCTTCTCCTGATTTATTTAACATTTAAATTATAAACTATGAGAGAGTGACAGCAGGAAAAGTGGTCTAAAGAAGGCAAAGATTGAAGATGAGAGTATCCTGATTCTCACTGCTTTTCCCTTTTTTCCTAAGTCCAGGACTTAGGAGGCTTAAAACTAAGTGAAGTCCAGAGCGGCACTCTTTGCCCAGATTCTTTCTTTACTGTGCATATGGACATTTATGTGGATATACAACTGGCATAGAGAAGGAGCACCGGACTCTAGCCACTTACTGTGAGTGATAGGGGAAAGTCAAGTGACTTGCAGTCTCAGCTTTCTGATCTTTTAAATGGGGTTAAGGCCACACTGTAAGTTTGTTCTGTTTAAAATGTGACAGAGTTCACTAAAGCCCTTTGAAAACTGTATCACATAGATGATTCATTAATTCTAAGATGCACATTTGGCTTCCCATTTTCACATCTCTGGAATAAGCATGTATCTTACAATCAATGTGTGTCATAGTTTAATTGGTAGTATTCTCTGTAAAATAATGGTGTAGTTATAATTGATGGTGTCTTAGATCATATGAAATATGGCAATCACTATTTCAATTTTTAGAAGTTGGTTACAGTGTCAAATAAGCTGGTTAATCATTTGGGATAAAGCAATAATGATAGATGATTCTTAAAAAATAATTTCATATAACTTTGAAGAGGTCTTCCTCTACTAGCACTGATCTGAAATCAGATCCTGCTTTTGAAAATAAATATAATGTCATCTCTGGGTGGTGACTTATAAGTAATTTTTCTTGCATTTTTCCAAATTTTCTGCAATGAACATATATTACATATATATATGTATTAGCATTAGGAAAACATTATTAACAAATACTTAAAAATGTGCTTACCACTTTGAGGATTCAAAATATGATGCTTGTTCAACGACCAGCCTCCTAGGTTAGAAGCATCCATTTCAAAACCTTGTAAGATAACTGTCCTTTTCTCCCAGAGAATAAAATCAGGGCACATTTCATATTCATATCCCACAGACACTGCAAACAAAGAGTTAATAACACATTAGACCATTTTAAGAGATTTGCTTTATTTTTGCACCGGTAGGTAGTTCTGTGGATAATGCATTTGCTATTAAATTCTGATTTGGGTTGAGATTTGCCTGCAAATGCCTTCTGCCTAGCATAGCACTGGGCATCCAAAAGTGACAGGTCAGTGAGCGACGGATACATACATGAGTAAGTGAATTGCTGAGGCTGCCGTGAGGTATGCACCATGTGTTTATGGACAGCAAGCTTTAGTATGGGCCTTTGGATAGGAGGCTGTGTTGTAAAACTGAAGAAATAAGCTCTCTGAAGGTTTAAGCTGTGGCGATACAATTTCTTTCTTTACCTTTGTGGACAAGTGCAGGGAGGATTGGTTTCTGGTCTCACTGGAGATCAGCATGGAGTTAGGAAGCTGGTTTTGGAGTACTGGGTCACAACAATTGACTACACACGACACTAATAAAAATCGATTCGCACAATTTCTTTTTTCTCCCATGCCTTTAGTTTGCTGAGAAATCTAAGTTTGCTTAGAGTGCTACAAGCACTGCACTGTGAGTGTAAATTCCACGTTGTGCACATTAAATTCTGGTTCCTGTATACAGCTAACCAATGGGACATCACCCAACATCTTGGCTTTGACTCTTATGAAGCACAGATGTTGTGCATTAAACCAGGCACCCTGGTATGCTGTGGAAATGGGAAGTGCAGAGTGTGGTAGCTTGGGTGCCTCCACTCTACTGAAAGATGGAGAACTCAACTATACCAAATCCAGCCATTTTCTCAGTTGGTAAACCCGCTTAACTGTTGGAATGCCAGAGTTCTGATTCTTGAATTTAAAATACTTTGTGTCCTCGAAATGTTCTAAGCCTGAGAGTATTGGCTCAATACACTGCATGCCCCGTAGCTGCTTTCCCCCTTTCTGGCAGCTTAAGATATCCCAAGCCGGTCGTCTGCCATTGCTGTCGAGTACCTGCCTCTGCCTGACTCTTCAGATGCCCCTGGAGAACTCATTTCTTCTTTTGTCATCTGGTTATGAAAACTGGTAGTGAAAATGTGTGCTTAAACAATACCAGCATAGTAGGTCCTAAGAGGAAGAATTCAAGCAGACTAGTTTTGGATTTTGGTATTAGATGAGGGGAAAAGATGGTAATTTTAGTTCAACTGATTTACATGTGCTTGTGTGTGTGTGCGAGCACATGCACAGATAAGCCAAAAGCCTTTGTGATTATGAATATACAACTCGCTAACTCTGGGGGTCATCTGTGGCCAATTTTAAACCACAGGCTGACTTCTCTTTGTCCTCTGCTTCATCAGAGCTTTAATAGGGATCAGGGCTATCTTCACAGGTGTGTGACCCATGCTTAGAAGGGCCCCATGCTTGGTTTAACGCTCTGCTGTCACTGTCTTGAAATCCTTAATACATTTTTAACAAGAGGCTGGGTATTTTCATTTAACACTGGGCCCTGCAAATTATGTAGCTGGTCCTGATGGGGATGCCCTTCTACCCTGCCATCAGCTGGTGAAGACTCATGGAATGCAAACTCATTTTAGTGTTAGCCCTCACCAAGCATTATTAGCAAGGGAGATCAATGGGGAGCGGAAAGACTAATCATAAAATGGAAATGATTTCTAAGGGGAAATTAGTTTGGGATCATCTGTGTCAATGCTGTTCTCTATTAAGATGGATAGAAACACAGAATTTCAGTGATGAAAAGCATCTCAAAGGTAATCTAGTTCAGGTTACACGTGTGGCACAAATCATTGCTGTCTACAATCTCCTTGATATCTTAACATGGCCCTGACTCTTGCTAAAACAACTCTGGTATAGTGGAAAGAGTTGTTTTAGACCTAGAGTCAGAAAAGACTTCAGTTCTTGGATCTGCCATTAACTAACTGTGTGGTCGCAGGTAAATTATTCTCCATCTCTGGGAGTCATGTTCTTCATAAGTAATAAAGGAGCAGAGCAGGGAGAAAAAGGACTAGAATTAGTGATTCTTAGACCTTTTTGAGTCAGGGAACCTTTTGCTATGAATTTGACAAAAGTTATGGGTCTTCCTCTTAGAAAAATGCATATGCCCACAAAATTCTATATTTAATTCTAGGGGGGTTCACTGACCTCCTGAAGTCTAAATATGGATCTCAGATCAAAGACTGCTGTATTAGATAATTCTTAGAGTCCTCCTTTAGCATCTTCACTCTATGATTCTAAAATGTATTCTTTCAAGACTGTATTTGATCAGTTCAAGTTGGAGAATCAAACCCAAAAGCCAAAGATTTGGGTTTTCATGTTGGAAAAATCAGGTGGTGAGAAAGCACACGTAGGGCCACAATGGTGTGTAGAATAACATGGCTTCTGCTTCTCTTGCCAACTTTTAAAAGACTTGATTAATAAATAATCACAATGATAATGATTACAAGTTCCCTTAAAGTCATCATCTCCTTCCCTACCATTGTCAGGATCTGCTTTTTGTATGTTTTAAGCCTGGTGTGCTCCCCTAGAATCTCTTCCTCGGAAGGTGATTGTGCAGTTTTGCAAATAAGTATTGGGCCCTGGTGACCTCTGATGGTGGTTTTGAGCCTGCTTTCTCCCTCTCAGTAACAGTTAAAGATCCTCCCAACTCTGTGGCAGGAAATGCTTATATAAAGTATCAATTAAAGAGTTCTCAATGCAATGGTAATGAGATATCCTCTTTACCTCCTCATATCTGAATTGCTCTCTAGCCCACAACAAAAAAGTACACTGGCTGCAAACCCCAGAATTATATTACTTTTCCCCTTAGTCATAGCAAATAGCAACAAGGCAGCCACTTAATAAGCTCCCTCTAATTTTTATTAGATTTACTTTCTCCTGAGAAAGCTCCGTGAGCTAATAAAGTTATAATTTATACTTAAGACTTGTCCAAAATTCCAACTGACTTTAATGAGAATGGCTGTGTGTCAGAGTGTTTCTGTATGTGGCTCCTTGTTTCAGAGTAGCAAGGCAAGGTTTCTTTCTGACAGCAGCCCACTTTAACAAAATCCTGGAACTTGTGATCGGTTTATAAGAAGGCAGACGTTTCACCCCACGGGGTTGAGCTGCTCTCCAAATGCACAAGGAACTGGCTAATACAGTAGCAACCAATTCTTGATTTCCTCTCATGGAAGCAGGCTGTAATGCACTGAACGCCTACTCTTTTTCATATAATTACACATGGGGAAAACAGGGCTGCTCAGGGGCTGGCACTGAAAATGCTGAGCCCTGACATTACCCTCTGCCTGGTACTGTGACAGCCGAGTCTTGGTTAAATAAACAGAGTGGACCTACTACCATTTCCCAGGTGGCCTGTTGCCTATCACATCTGATCACTGGCACAGCATGGTTTAGACCACGGATTCAGCCTCTGGCACTCTGGAGTGTGGTCTTGGAGGAATAGCATCATCATAGGAAGAAAAAAATAATTCTTCCTCAACATTCCAGAGGAGCTATAGAAGACAGACGAGTCTGGCAGTGAGTAGAGATCAGTGGAGAAGGAGGGGGTGTTGGACCATACCTCCCAGTGGCTTGTGTAGTGGTCCCATGCTGGTGTGTCTATATTGGGAAGGCAGGCGAGAAAGAGCCAGCGGTATGGTAGAATACTTTCTCTGAACCATGTGACTGCCTCTCTTGTGACACCCTTAATTCCATCTGGATTTCTGTCTTTCTGTCTCTCCCTCACCTCCACGCAGAGGTATTAACCAAGAGCCCCAGTTGTCAAGGTAGACTTGCTACTTTTCTAGAGAACTCTGTCCTCTGGTCACAGGATTTGCACCTCTGACTTCACTGTTAGTCATCTTGCAAATATTACTCTGGTTTGTAAAGAAGACTTTATTATGCCAACTTATAAAGAAAGACTACAGCTTGCTCCTACAAAGCCACTTGACATTCGAAAAATAGTAACTGAATCTCATCTTACTTATCAAAGCAGCAGCATTAGTATGATGTGGGGACTGCAAGAAGGCTGAGGGCCGCAGTGCCCCTCACACCCAATTCAGTTTCTGACATTCATCTCTAAGGGCTGAGAGAAGAGACTGCCATTAAATAACCAAGGTAAAGACTCCATGCAATGAAGCTAATGGGCTAAATATGACAAGATTAAACAGATGACTTTCAACAGCTTCAGGCTAAGATTTCAGAATTCATAATGGTTGCATTTATGAAGGCAATATATAATTAAAAATAGTCTCATGGTCAGTGTGAGAAATTTGCTTTACCTTCATGAACTCAAGGAGCACCTAAAAATAATGTCATCACATTTAGAAGGTAACTAACAAGATCAAAAGCATCTTATCCAGAAGAAATCATTAAATAGAACAAGAAATATTTCCCATTCTTTAAAATAGTAGATTGATGTAAAACAATGAAAGACGAGAGGACTAATGAACCAAATGAAGGCCATGGCCACAATAGACCAAGACTATACAGATAAAATGCTATCTACTGACAATAGGCACCTGCTCACAGAACAACTTCTACTTTTTCCTATTTTCTAGTGATTTTTCCTAGGATAGGATGACCCCAGAGGCTCCTCAATTTGACACATTGCCCAGTTGCCTGAAATGCTTTGTTTATCTACCTATTATTCCTGGCTAAGAGTGTCAGAATCAGGTGATCAATTTTTATCAGGTGCCTTTTCAGCACTTACATAGATATTCACACAGTTTTCTTTTTAACCTATTGAGGTGGTAAATTATAGCAATAGATTTCCTAATGTCAAACCATTCTTTGACAGTACTCTACAGTACTTGGTTGTGGTGTATTATCTTTTTAATGAATCGCTGGATTTGATTTGGTAAGATTTTACTTAGGATCTGTACCTTACCACCTTACAAACATAACCTTACCACTTTAAACATGATAGTGTTAAATGTGACATAGCTGGATGAAGAAAAAGTACAGGTAGGAAAAGTGAAAAGCATCCATGAGTAAGGTAGCCACACAACACTTTTGCCAAGAGGTCCTGTATCCTGTAACATTATGAAATTTTTTTTTTTTTCTGGCTGCTTTGTCTGAGCCTAGCTGCATAAAATTGACCTGGAACCCAGAAGATCTGTGTGCCACAGAAGGCAGGATGATGTCATGGATTACATGCACATTTTCCAGTGCCTTTGTGGACCTGGGCACTGACCTTTTGTCCCTTGGCAAGCCCACCATCCCTCTACACAGGCCAGGCAAGCCTTAGCCTCTGCCTTATTCATTTGTTTGTTCAGTCATTCAACAAATATGTGGTATTTAATGAGTACCTCCTGTTATCAGGCACTGGGATATGAGAATGAACAAGACAGAAAAAGATAGCACTGGCCCCACTGGAGCTCACATTCTAGTGAGAGGAACAAATATGAAACAAAAAAACACACACATACAACACACACAAATTGTGATAAATGCTATGATGGGAAAGTACAGGGTATTAGGGACAGTGTAACAAGGTGATTTAAGTTGGAATGAGAAGGCAAGGAAAAGCCTCTTCACGCAGAAGGGGTTTATCTCATGAAGTACAGAGAGAACGTTCTAGGCAGAGAGAGTGCCATGTGTGCTGGGCTTTGAGGCTTCGTATCTATGGGAGATTGAAAGAAGGTCAGGGTGGCTAAAGAGTCAGTGTCTCTCTTAGGGCATCAAAAGCAAGTGAAGAACAACCCCTTCCCCTTCCCCAATCCCCTCCCTGCTCTCACCTGGTACAAAAGAAAACAAAAGATTACTATCTTCTAGCAGTATTTAGACATTTTTCTTTGGGGGGCAGGTTGAGGATATAGATTCACCTTGAAATGGACTGGTTATCCTTTGAAACAATGTGATCGATTAAAGGGGATGCAATACTCTAATGGAAAGAAGGGTGCTGGTTATTTAATGACTCAGCAAACCTTCACTGAGCAGCTCTATGTGCCAGGCAGGTGATTTGCTAAGCACTGCAGATACAGTGGATATTACACAGGGCAGGATAATTTGTCATGTCAGATATGCCATACCCTGAAGGGTTACCTACCTTTTGGAACCTTCATCCATGGCCTCCTAAAAATAATATTGCCTTATAGTTGCATAACACCTAACAGTTAAATACATTTTTGCATATATTGCCTAATCTGAAGACTTATAAAAACCTACGAGAAAGACATTTACTCCCATTTGATAAGATAATAGACTCAGAAAGGTGAAGCCACTAGTCCAAGGCCATCAGACTAATAGTAAATGGCAGAACCAGAGCTCAAACCCAGTGACTTCTTAGCAAGTGCTTTTTTCCCTTTATGCTAGATCACAGCTATTAAGGGACAGACACATGACTCAGAAGTGCTTTAAATAAATAACCTATTATATGCTCTGAATTTAAGAGATAAGGATTGGAAGCTAGGAATAAGCTTGTGGAAGCACCATGTATCTTGGTTGGCCAAAAACAGCATCCAGTTATGCTATTGTTAACAACATCCCCTTTCACTCTCAAGAGTATCTTGGTTTGAATGATAAATTATATGGTCATCTAATCTTGAAGAGATACTGCCATGATGCCCTGAGATGGGTGGGTAGAAGGGACTGAGAGGCAAAAACAGCCATAAATGCTGACTTGGAAAAGAAATAATATGGTTTGGTAAATTGTTTAATTTTTCTGTCTCTTGACTATATTATCTTAGCAATGGCTTTCAAATTCTTATGCCTGAAAAGTCCTTTAATTGTGATCCGACATATCTGTGGAGATACACACACACACACACACACACACACACACACACACGTATAAGTGAAAAAATTTTTTTTCCAAAACAAAAATCTCTTAATAGTTTTACGTTCTGATGTTTTCTACTATATTTTGTTCTGTTCTGTTCTATTCTATTCCTATTCACTTAGGTTCATTCCATTTTATTCCATTAACAAAAATACTGATTGACTCACCAAATGGATTTCACAATCTACTACCGGGTGTGATCAGCAGTTTGAAATGGGCACAGACCACCTGCTTACCAGACTATCAATCAAGGGTCATTTAAAAACCCTGGTAAGCTCTAGGTATTCTTTGGAGGTCTTATCTCACATTTTATCAGAAATATTAAAATGGATACAATCACAACCTATATCCAACATTAAACATATTTCACATGTAAGTGTGAAAATTGAGCTGGAGTTGACAAGCTGACATAATGCTCCATTTCACAGGCATTTATTTAAACAATTTATCAGTGTTGACTTTCTGGTTCTTTTTTGCACATTTTGGTGCCAATAAATTTATTTTTCAGGTTGCAAATATTTTTGTAGGTCCTTAAAAAACTCACATCCTTAGTGCTGTGCCTATAAATCTGAATGGATAAAACAGCCCTGCTCTCAGTTAATGATTACGGATTCACGAGTGGAGAGAAATGATGAAACATTGTTATCTCTGCTGGCTTCTTTGACAGAAAGCCACTGGGGCGTTGAATTAGGTACTCGGTAAGGTGGGTTGGTCCCCTTAGTGAAGAAAGGCAGCAGTGAAAGTCATACGGGAACTAAGGACTGGGAGACTCCAGTGTGAATCCCTGTTCTGGAAAGGCCTTTCTGCAAGTCACCTGCTCTTTCTGAACCTCAGTTTCCCGCTCTGTAAAACAAAAACTAATATTCATCATGCCATGCCTACCAGGCAGGAATTAAAGGATTAAAATGAGAGAAAATGTATGTGAAAGTACTTTGCAAATTGTAAAGCACTACCCATTTATTATTAAAATATTCACTGGATGCTATTTTTGTGGCTGCCCAGCCTGCTTAGGTTTTACTGAAGGGAGATTTATGAACACTAAAGCATCGTTCTCAGGGATGTTTTGTGTGCACAAAGCAACTGTAGCTTAGCACCTATTACCATTAATGTTCCCCTGTTTCTCTCTAACACAATTTAGACAGACTCCTCTGCATCATGAACCTTTAGGAAGTCTAGTTCTCCCTGAAACACCACTCTTTCTTGCCAAACTACTGTACTAAATAATTATGCAATTGTTGTTGCCAATAACCTTGAAGAAAAATAGAATTGTTTATAGCAGTGCTACTAAAGGTGGATGGCTGATTTCCTGAACTTCCAGGACTCCAAACCGCTACAATTTAATTTAATTAAAATGAAGACCAGGCCGAATGCATTATTACATATTGATAATGTATGCGGACACAGGCGGACATAGGGAATTATTTTGACAAAATTCATATAATGGATGCAGATCAGAGCCCCTGAACGAGCCAGTTTGTCAAATTAAATAAGCCATTCCTAGAGTTTTAACAGCATTGTGAACTTAAAAGTAATGATTTTTTTACATTGTTTTGCAAGCAACAGAGTTGAGAAAGAAACTATATAATATACAACGATTTCCAGACATCATACCCTATTTAGAGCCAGGGAATAAAGTACTAAGGCCAAATTATTTCAAATGCTCACATGGAGTTTTTAGCAGGGGAGTCTTTTTTATGTATCAGACAACTAAATCTTTAAGCCAGATGAACTAGGAATTGTGGTTTTTGTACTGCAACCTTGGGGGTGATTTTACTCTTCTTCCACTTGATCAATATTGTGCTTGGATTAATCAATCTTATCAGTTGCCATTGATACTTCTCCTAGGAATTAGTTCACACAACCTACAGGGGTAATTTATTCACTCTGGTATTATCCCCCCACTTGCAAAATCTGTTTCATTATAAAAAGTGGTGGGATACCCTAGGATCTCAAGCACTGCTTTTCTCATTTTGTCTGTCTCTCAACAATCTATTCTTCTTTTGTGACACTCTAGCCCTTAGAGATCACACCAATTTCCCACAGCTGAGCCATGTGGGAAACAAGAGTCCCACAATTCAAACTAAGTGGGCATTTTCAACTTAGGTATTCACCGTTATTTCAAATTCAGCTTGTTTAAATTTGACCTCTTTCTCCATCACCCAGAAACGAGTGGGACAGAGGTTCATATTTATTTAACTGGCATGGGAACGAAGAAGAGACTACCTACATTCCTTGGTCCTTGGCTCCCTTATTCTATCCTCAAAGCCAGCAATATTGTATCTTACTATGCCTTTCTTCTATAGTTCTAGTTATATTTTCCTTTTCCACTTTTGCTGTTTTTTTGGCTGTGCCCACAGCATGTGAAGGTTTCCTAGTCAGGGATTGAACCCATGCCATAGCAGTGACCACGCTGGATCCTTAACCTGCTAGGCCAATGGGAAACACCCTTCCTCCACTTTTAAGGACCTCTGTTTTATGACAATGGGCCCACCTGGATAAGCCAGGATAATTATTCCATCTTAAGGTCAGCTGATTGGCAACCCTAATTCCATTTGTAACCTTAATTATCTTTTGCCATATAACATAACACATTTAATATTTTTGGGTGGTGGTGGCTATTATTCTGCCTACCAAAAGGCTGAACTAGGATTTCTGAATTTGAAGCAAATCTGAGAAGTGTCATATACAGCACCATTGTTAATATGGTGCAAAATTCCATGTGTTTCTTCTCACATCAGTTAAGTGATTATAACACATGGCCAGAGTACAAAATAAATGTTTTCTTCTTTGTTTGTTTAGATTCAATCACATCTATTAAGTTATGAGCTCTATGGTAACATACTTGATCCCTTTGTCTCCATCCATTTATCACCTGAACCATTTATTGCCTGTTGTGTTTTTAAGGTGCTCACAATCCATCTTCAGAGAAGTAGATTCTCCAGTTTCATTCTACCACCCATCCTAAGGCTTTAGTACTGTTAGGAACATTCTTTTAGTCTCCATGAAGATGGAAATGGAGACTAGGTAGTAAATAAAATCCTTTTAGCCATGATTAAGTTTTTAGGGGAAAGGTTGGGGGAGGGATGGATTGGGAGTTTGGGATTGGCATATGTACACTATTGTATATGGGATGGATAGTCAATAGGAACTTGCTGTATAGCACAAGGAACTCTACTCAGTGTTCTGTGATAACCTATATGGGAAGAGAATCTGAAAAATAATGAATATGTGTGTGTGTATAACTGAATCACTTTGTTGTACAGCAGAAATCATCACAAATCAACTATAATAACATTTTTAAAAATGAAAAAAGTTATTAGGAACATTTCCTACAAGGTAAATAATCCATATTCCATCTTAGGTACCACATTTGAAATTATTTTGGCTATTTTCCTTGGGATCCTTGCCAATTTTATTTCATGGCCCTAAAAAAATATGTCTCTTAAGTGCACATAAAACATCATGAGGAACACTTTTTTCCCTCTCCCTTGGATATTTCTGAGTGGGTCAATTGTCTTGCCTTTACTACTGTTATTAGCCTTAAAAAGGAACCAATAATATATATTTCAGCATTTTTATTAAGGACATTTTAGAGTCAGAATGCTGGAGCAAGTAAAAAAAAGTATAGAAATAATGCTGCTGTTAACATTTATCTATAAGTATTCAAATTTTCTATAAGTATAGAAATAGGAAGTAAACCAATATCCACTGGCAAACAATAGGGATGAAACCTTTATCACTGGTGCGTATACTAGAACATCTTTGCTTTCTTTTGTGTTTTAACTGTTTATTCAATTATTCGTGTATATATTAGAAACTAAGTCATTAAGAGCGCTGAACTACAAGGAGGAAAATTTTAGAATCTTCCACATTGGAAGTATTTAAAAGAGGTGTAAAACATTTTTACTCATAAAGTGAGGTTGATAAAATGGTGCAGTCACTATAGAAACCAGTTTGGCAGTTCCTCAATAAGTCAAACAGAACTCCCATATGCCCCAACAATTCTACTTCTAGATATATTCCTGAAAGAACTGAAAGCAGGTATTCAAATGAATACTTACAGATAAATGTTAACAGCAGCACTATTTGCAATAGCCAAAAAGTGGAAACAACCCAAATGTTCATCTGTTGATGAATGGACAAACAGAATGTGGTATATCCACACAGTGGAATATTATTCAGTCATGAAAAGGAATGAAGGACTGACATGCTGTGACATGGATGAACTTTGGAAACATTATGGCAACTGAAAAAAGCTGGATACAAAAGATCACATACTGTATGACTGTATTTGTTTGAAATATCCAGAATAGGTGAATCCATAGAGGCAGAAAGGAGATTGGTGGTTGCCAGGGCCTAGAAGGAAGGGAAGATTGGAGCGTGACTGGTGGTGTGTATAGGGCTACTTTGTGGGGGTAATGATGGAAATATTCTGGAATTAGATATTGGCGATGGTTGTACAACATTGTGATAATACCTAAAACCTGCTGAATTGTACACTTAAATGGATGAACTTTATAGTTTGTGAATTATATCTCAATAAAGCTGTTACTTTCTTCAAAAGTAAGGCTGAACTGCATTTATATGACCCCTAGCAAGGTATGACTGCTAGATACTGGCTTGGTCAGCTCTTCATCAGAGTACTGATGAATTGCTAAGTGTCATAACTTAGGGGAAAAAAAAACCAAAGTAATGAAATCTAATGACATGGCAAGGGTTCTGAGAAAAGCCATAAAGAACTGGAAAACAAAGCCCTATGGAGAAAAGTCAGAGGCATTTTAGGTCATTCTAGTGAAGCAAAGGCTTTAGGAGAATATCCTGGAGAGGAGAAAATGAGACTTTGAGTATCTATCAGCCAGGAGCCCAGCAGGAGTCAGATGTCACACTCACAAGGGTTCACAGCTAAGAGTTGAATGAAAGGACTATTTACAGAGGCGTGAGCAGGGTAAAGGGAATTGACAAGGTTCATGACCCACCTAGGGATTGGAAACACTGGGAAGCTGTCTGGGCCTGCAGAGAGGGGGAAGGGGAGGGAGTGATACAGGAGAGCAGAGAGAGCCTGGGAATATGGAGAAGGGGCTACTCAACAGGAGCTGCCATCTTCTAGTATAGTCACTGTCTGAATCTCCAGAGGGTGCCATCCATTGACCAAATCAAAAGGGAAGCCACAGAGCAAAGGAGTCCAGGCAACATGGTCCACAGAAGCCAGTCTTTAGAGCACAGAGAAGGGCAGAGAAGAGGTTGCATGTGCGCATGTGCGCAAATGGTGAATAACAGACTGCCTACCTGTTACATCCACAGCTTCCTTCTTAGAGAAGCTGAGGCAACAAACATGACATAGGCTTCACGCTTTAAACCTTGTGATTCCAATATGGTGACCACAGTCAAAAGTGAAAAAAACCATGCCAGCAACCAAGTTGTTGAGTGTTTACCACATGTGAAGCACTCACTCATCTCATTTAATCCTCCTATCATAATAACCTGTCAGCAACATTCTCTTTATGACTCCTATTTTATAGATGGAGAAACTGCAGCATTTGGAGATTAGGTAATTTACCCAATGTTGCCCAGCTTGTAAGTAGAGAAGGTATGATTTGAACGCAGGGAGGGAGTTGTTCTCTTCACCACTGCACTCTCTGGACTAGGGATTGAACAGGACTCCACAGGCTGGCCAGTGACCTCATTGGTAGTTAGCCTAACCATTGAGCTCTGCTTTCAGGGATGCTCTCTACTGCATGGTAACTGGCTGACACAATCTGACCTTTAAGAGGAATATGAATGCAAGGTACATGCCAGACCATGGGGCTTGCAAGAGCTGAGAGAAAGCGGGGTAGTTGGTATGGCAGGAGAAGTGATGAGCTCAGTCATAGGTTTGGCTGGGTCATCACAGTGGGAAGCAGTGGACTCTTACAGCAGAGGAGACCACTAGACTGTCGCTCAGTTGCTAGAGCAGATGCTGACCTTTTAGAACTCAAATGTATACCAAGCAAAGGCCTGCTTTTGAGGCTGCTGATGCCTTTTCTTGTTCTTTCTTACTTACCCCTGTGTCTTTACAATAATTCCTCACCAACTGAGGAAATCTGAACCACTCCATGGTCCTTGCATTCTAATAAAGCCCAATAGAGCTAAGTTAATTATTTAAATATATGAGGTTCTCTTGGGAAAAGTAACCAGTCCTTTTTATTTCTTTTCTCTCTTTCCAGGGGGAAATTGATGCACTATAGTTTAAGAAATAGGGGTCATTTATATGGGAGTTATAGCATGAAAGGCACTTCCAAGGGAGAATATGAAAACATCTCCTTTGGAGAACTTAAAAATAGTCTTCTCATATGTTCAAGGGTAGTTTTCATGAGCTACTGCTTGAGCACACAAGAATCAATGGTTCCCAACTGTGGCTTTGTAGATGTGTCAGGTCTCTAGCAGGAAATTTTCAGTGTCCTCTGTGGACTGAGAGAAGTAAAAACATTGGTGTCTGTCTGCCCATCTGTCTGTATCTCTAAGCATCCGTATTAGATTGCTTATTATCATTTCTTAAGACAGACTATTCCTTGTTTTGATGTTAAGGTATCCTTCCTTTATGAAATTATGGTAGTGGTAGACAATAGTAGATTGTAGGGTTTTTCTTTCCTTTAAAAAATACTCTTTCTTGGCAAATAAAAAGTTGGTAAATTTGTCTCAGTCTCATTTTTTGAAAATGCTGTTTGTCTGAGGGAATTAAATATCTGAAAATCATAGACTGAAAGGATTTCTTAAGGTCCCTGCTGTTTATAAGATTCTAGATTTTATTTTATTTTATTTTTTTAGGGCTGCAACCACAGAATATGGAAGTTCCTAGGCTAGGGGTCAAATTGGGCCTGCAGTTGCCAGTCTATGCCACATCCAAAGCAATGCCAGATCCAAGACATGTCTGCAACCTACGCCATAGCTCACGGCAATGCCGGATCAACGCCAGATCCTTAACCCACTTACTGAGGCCAGGGATTGAATCTGCATCCTCAAGGATACTAGTTGGGTTCATTACTGCTGAGCCACAACAGGAACTCCATATAAGATCCTAGATTTTAAAGTCAAAAGAGTAGGAAGGCCGGATGGTTTTAAAATTTAATCTACTGTAGTAACAAGTTAATGGAGTTTAACCATTTTAGACAGTAAGTGGAGATGCCAATAAGTTAAAATTTTGTATTTTCTAAGTGAAAATGACAGTCTAAATGTCAAATACAAAAACATAACCTAAAGCACACCACACCAAAGGTCACAGTTAGAAGGCAACATTCAGCTCTCAAGACAGTTACAAGTCAGATACTCTGTGATTCCACTGGTAGGCAGTCATCATGAAAGGGGAACTAAAATCATTTTGAAGCAAAAAAATGTTTCAAAAGGGAACTCTAAACAGACCCAAAGGGAGTGTTTAAATGTAAAAGTGCCTTAGATCCTTCAAAAAGAAGAAAATCTATAATTATTCCAAATACACATTAATATGCAGCTAGTACATTCTGTTTTGTGAACATAACACTGCTCTTTACATAGAATTATTTCAACATACCCAAGGCCTCTGCTAGGCCCCAAACCTTCTGTCCATAGATGTCGGTCTTGTTCCAGGCAAATGTGTAGACGAGATTAATTGCAGCAGGAAACCACTTCTGCATGAGTCGCCCTTCCACAGCTACGGTGAGGTGTACTTTTATCATCCCCACGGGGATGGTTGAATGTGTGAGAAGGATCCGTAACAGGGTTTTATACCCAGGGGTGCGGCTGCTCAGGTAACTCAGCCTTACAAAGCTGGAAGGAATGGGGATCTCCTCCTGTACAACCTGAAAGAAAAGAAGCCAAATTGGCTTTTATCAATGGTCGCAGGTAGACAAGGATACCGCATGCTTTTCTCTAAGAAACATGCCAAAGGGGGAGTTCCCGTCGTGGCGCAGTGGTTAACGAATCCGACTAGGAACCATGAGGTTGCGGGTTCGGTCCCTGCCCTTGCTCAGTGGGTTAACGATCCGGCGTTGCCGTGAGCTGTGGTGTAGGTTGCAGACGCGGCTCGGATCCTGCGTTGCTGTGGCTCTGGTGTAGGCCGGTGGCCTCGGCTCCGATTCGACCCCTAGCCTGGGAACCTCCATATGCCGCGGGAGCGGCCCAAGAAATAGCAAAAAGACAAAAAAAAAAAAAAAAAAAAAAAAAAAAAAAAAAAAAAAAGAAACATGCCAAAGGAGAGAGCTTTAAAGCGATCTTTGGATGTCAAGGCATTGGTTCTAGAATATTTATGAGGCTACATCGCCAGAGATTGTGATTTTTTTTTCACCAAATATTCATGGGGATAAGACACCCAGCCAACCCTGAGGATTGCTCTCTGTTTTTCCTTTCCAGAAAAGACTGTGAAAATAACAATTTTGGTTTTGCAACAGTGTTCCAAAAATTGCTTAGTAGGAGTTGGAAAAGATCACACTGCTGAATGTCAAGGCTTTCTGTGCTCTGGGTTCCACTGAAGGTCTTTTTCTTATATAGACAGACACAAAAGCTTGTTTGGTGTGTTAAGTCATACATCACAAACCATTGCCGAAGCCCTCTAGGGCTAGGCTCTCTAAGAGGAAGGACTCCAGACGCAGGCCCAGCAAGTGACATTTTATGACAGAGATTATGGTGTCCCTAGAACTAATCTTTTCTGATGCCATCAAACTTGTCTTCTTTGGAGCTTTGCAATGACCCCGAGGGCCAACTTTTTAATCAAATTTTGCTTACATATTTCTCTGTGTCTGGATGTACCAATAGCTGGTAACAAGCTTTTCCAAGCTGGCACCTGTGACTGAGAAGCAAATAACTCCCATTAACTACTCTGCAAATCTTATACAAATGTTGGTCCCAGAGTGAAAATAACACTTGGCTCCTTTAATTAATTGCTATTATTTATTTGCTTATTAGCACAGATGGAGTTAAACAACCAAAAGTGGTCACTAAAAGTGCACCTTGTGTTCTGTGACTTTCAACTTTCCAAATGCAGCTGAAAAAACAACCCATCCTATTTAACGCATTTAAGGTGACATGGATAGTGTGGATATTTTTGTGCCCTTATTCATTTTTAGCTCAGAATCTTGTCCTTTATTCCTTTTCCAAACTGGTGCATATAGTAGAACTGATTGTTAAACACACACTATTTCATATTGTCCAGGATTTCTGGTCATTCTTTTCTTTTGGAGGGTACAAATTCCTTTTGGCTATTTTTTGCCCAGTTTTTCTTCCTCTACTTTAGATATTTGACACCAAAGCTGTTCACTGGCTCTGTCTTCCTAGATGGAAGACAGAAAAACAATGCGAAAGACAAGAGAGGCAACAGTTCAGACTCCTTTTGGTGTAGGGTACTATTTTTCATGAGCCTTTCCTGAGTGGTATCCTCTGGGCAGTGCTAACAGCTGGTTGGGGGTGTTGTGATGGAAGAAAAATCAATTCAATCTTAGACTGTCCATATACCTCTTCTTGAATATGTGTCTTGAATTCTGGATTTGTCTGACATATGAGGCCATTGTGGTGGACATTAAACTATCATTAAAATATTAACATTAAACTATCATTAAAATGTCTCCATAATGTAGTGAGAAAATTATACTGTGGATATTTGAATGGCTTAGAATTGAAATGAAAATACTGAATGCTCAATAAATAAAAAGCCTCAGGAATCCTAAAATACGAAGTTCCAAAAATATGTCTTCCTCTTGAACACATAAAAAGCAAAGTATAAAATGAACAGGCTTAAAAACTACCTTTGTTAATCACAGCTCAATAAGAGGGGTTGTCATGACTCCTAAGAACAATGACAAGGGACGTAAACTAGACTGTAGAAGAAAACTAGATTTCTTAAAGAGGTTTAATTTCAGTACCACAAATGGTCCCACCTCATTGATTATACTGTTATCACTACTGAGCCATCTAGCTTTGTTCTTTAGAGCACAGTGTTCATCAGGTCAAGGTTTGGGGTCTAATTGTTCCATGGCCAGAGATGGTGCCATATAGCTCTGGCCAATCACCTTGCAAATATGGGCTAGAGATATTATATTTGAAGGCTTCTCTTGAAAAATGAAGGGCAGCACATTATAGGGCTGGCACAGGTATAGGAAATGGAATCTAGCCATTATACACTTTTGACCATCCCCATGGATACCATGATTTATACATTCAAGGCCAGTGTGCCCACCTGCAGCTCAGGAACAATAGTTCCCCTCTCTGGACAGGACCCTCCAAATGATGTGAGCGGTGAGGGAAGCACAATAGGGTTTGGGCTGATAAAGTTGGAGATATCGCAGGATGGTGGGTCTGATACAACTCTCTGCATGGTTACTTTCTCCACCACAATAAACTGATTCCAAGGCAACCAGAGAGTCCTCTTCTCAGACAGGAAAGGTGAACGATCAAAGATTAAGACGACAGAGATACCACCGATGGCTACAAGGTCAAAGCTGAGAAGGAAAAATAGAAGATAGTTTCAACCAAATGAATAACCAAAATAAAATTAAAGTTTAAAAAGTAGGTAATTTTAATGCCCTTTCCTTTTTTTTTGGGACTCAACTATATCCATTTGTATTCTCTATTTTATTCCTTCTATTCCCTTGAACTAAGCATTCATTCCATGGAGACTTCTTTTCACTATCCAGTAGACTTCTGAAAAAAATTCCATATCACCGGCTGATATTCACCTGGGATTTGTAAACCAATTTTAATACTATCTTTTTTGTTGTTGTTGTTGTCTTTTTGCCATTTCTTGGGCCGCTCCCGAGGCATATGGGGGTTCCCAGGCTAGGGGTCTAATCGGAGCTGTAGCCACCAGCCTACACCAGAGCCACAGCAACGCGGGATCTGAGCTGCGTCTACGACCTACACCACAGCTCACAGCAACACCAGATCCTTAACCCACTGAGCAAGGGCAGGGATCGAACCCGCAACCTCATGGTTCCTAGTCGGATTCATTAACCACTGAGCCACGACGGGGGGAACTCCTTTAATACTATCTTACACAAAATCACGGCATGTATTTCTGCAGAGCCAAATGTGACATCTCTGCTCCCCTTTGTGCTAGCGATAAACTGAAAGATGGCCGTTTAACATTCAGCAACACCTTTAACATCATGCATTATTCATCCTCAAAAAAAAAAATCCTATAATGTAACTCAAGAAAAGTAAGAAGCCAAAAGGTTAAATATCTTGTTCACAGTCACAATCACAGTGTCAGAAACCTGATGGTGTCTTTGAGACGGCATTTGGAGAAAGATACCAGGTGAAGAAATTTGTTCAGTGAAATTTGCTTGAACCATACCATGCCTGAACCCTCCACATCTGGCTACCTCCTTTGGTTCCTAGATTCTACTTGCACTCTAGATTTAGGATACCTGGTTCGCTCTAGAATATCTCTTCATTTCCTTTTGTAAGAAAGCCTGTAATGGACCCTGTCCAATCTCTTCCCTATCTCTGACAAAACAGGACTATCTCTTCTGTGAGTCCATCTGTTGATATGGTCTCTGAAATGACTCTTGTATTGGAGTATGACAGACTCAGATTTCAGTTCATTCTGCAGTAGATGGCTCTACCTTACTGTTCTGTTAAGTATAGTGATGTCTTTGAGATAATGCACTTGAAAGCTTTCAAAAAGCATAAAATACTATATAAAAATAAGATGATGATAAATTATTATCTTTGTGTCTTAAAAATGGATAAAGGTCAATGGATGCTCCTTAATATTCAAAGCAACTCAAATCCACAGGAGAGATGTAAGCAATTCTTGGCATTTAAAAAAAAAAAACTTTCTTAAAACACTTTTCAATGGTAAAATGGGAATCAGATTTAATTATAGCTATCTCACCACTCCCTTCCTATGACATTTATTATATTTACTATAGTATTACCAATTGTGTCTGGCTGCAGAAATCTCTTAGATAAAGATAAATGGACAGTAACAAAGGATAGCTAATACTGTATTTTTTATTGTTGCTTTTTCAGTCAAGTAGCTATAATATTAAGGCAGTTTCCAAAAAGAGGATTTGAAGAACTGCATTAGCAATAGAAAAATAATCTAGGTTTGAACTAAAAAAAGAAAACTCCAAATGGCTTATAGTTTAAGACAGAGGCTGAAGTCATGATAATACAGGAGCAGTTTAAGGCAAGTATAGTGGGGGAAAATCCTACATTACTTGTCAAGAGACCTTTTCTCTGGTTCACATTCTACATTAATTTAACTGTGTCCTTGGGCAAGTTTATTTGCTTCACCCAAACCTCAGCTCTTGACTCTTAAAACTGAAGTGCTTATTTCTTTGAAAAGAAAAACAAATGCAAACACAAAAATAAAATAAACCATCTAAACAAGGAAATATGTACCTGGGAATTATTCTCTACTTCTAGAAAGATTAAGCAGACAGGGCAGGCTTCTTGTTTTGTAGATAGAACATGGTTTTGGCTTCATACACACCTAGCTTTGAATCCCAGCTCTACTGTTAACTCTGCTTATAATAGGGACTCAACAAATGTTAATTTTCTTCTCAAGTTGGATGCATTACCCTATTAAATTTATAGATGTTTTCTCTTGTAGTTCAAATGAACTCTTAAGTTCTCCTGGGAACTTCCCCCTAGGCTTCCTGTGTTGGGTTAGTTTTATGGGTCAACTTGCTTGGGCTATAGCGCCCAGTTATTTAATCAAATATTAATCTAGGTGTTGCTGTGGAGTAATTTTGTAGATGTGGTTAATATCCACAATTTGTTCACTTTAAGGGGGTTTACCCTTGATAATGGGCCTCATCTAATTAGCTGAAAGAGCAAAACTAAAGTTGCTCTGAGGAAGAAGGAATTTTGCCTCAAGACTTTAGGGGTAACATTTACTCCTGCCTAAGAGATTCCAGTCTGCTAGCCTACCCTATAGTTTTTAGACTTGCCATTCCTCATAATCACATAAGCAATTCCTTGAAACCTCTTTCTCAATCTCTCTCTCTATATATACAGTTAAGTCTTAAACAATGTGGGGACTAGGGTTCCCTCAAGTACAGTTGAAAATGCACTTATAATTTTATAGTTGGCCCTTTGTATCTGCAGTTCCATATCTACGGATTCAACTAACTGTGAATCATGTAATACTGTAATACATATTTATTGAAAAAAAAGCACATGTGGACCTGTGCAGTTTAAACCCATGTTGTTCAAGGCCACTCCCCTCAACACACACAGAGGGGTTCTGTTTCTCTGGAGAATCCTGACTGATTTTTCCTCTTCCTACCTAGTTGTTATATATAGTAAACACTGCCTGGGTGACTAATTAGTTGCCATGGTGGATCTGTGGCTAAAACTCTATCTAAACTATTCCAATACCCAATAGAATGCCCTCTGAATGGTTAATTTCTTTGGGATTTCTCCCACTACAAATGGTCTCCACTGGCGTGGGTCACTAAATCAGGTTACAAAGTCATGTGAGAATAAGAATAAAACACCCAAGGGATAGGACGCATTTGTTTGGAGACTGTTGTCAATCCATAATAGGTCATACCAGTTCTACCCATAGATGGAAGACTATTATAGCCTATGCAAAATGCTTATTTCTGCCTTATGGCATCCAGAAATTAACAAACTCTTAGCTTGAGGGGAATCAGAGGAAACCCTCTCTTTATTTTCCAAAGTCTTCCAAAGTTCTTGAGACCTTTAATGCTCTCAAGAATCTTTTAAGAATGTCAATGTTTCACCTATTTTGCTTATCACTAGCTGAACTATTTATAAACAGTTCTCTTTTGACACTTTACTGAACATATCTAGATTGAAAGTGGTAAACCATAGAAGGTAAAAGCCAGATTACTTGGGTTCAATTTTGGCTCTATCTTTATTAGCTGTGTTAATTTGGATACATTTTTTAACCTGCCAAATGAGGAGGATGATAAATGATTCCTATCTCATAAAGTTGTTGTGAGAATTAAACAGAATGACATGTATGAAAATGCATGGAATACAGTAGATACACATATTTGACTGACTTTCCTTCCTTCCTCCCTCCCTCCCTCCTTCCCTTTTCTTTGTCGCACCTACGGCATGTGGAATTTCCTGGGCCAGGGATAGAACCTGCACCACAGCAGTGACCCAAGCTGCTTCAGTGACAATGCCAGATCCTTAACCCACTGCACCACATGGGAACTCCTGCTTTTTTTCCCCTTTCCTGCTACTTTGGCCTCTCCCAATCTGCATATCTAATTTCTCCTTACTCTTAGAGGGACCACTCTCATCCTTCCTTCTGATTTTATTCATCACTTCAGTCCCAAGACCTAGACTTTTCCTGGTTCCCTAGGGGAAGTTGTCAATTAACTTGTTCAAATATATGATAATGTGGGTAATTAGTTCTACACCCCTTATAACATATTTGCATGTAATAGGAACTTTGAAAGAGTCAATAGCTTAACCCAAAACAGTGATATCATTGGTGGGAAGAACAGGCACAGTGGCAGACTGGTAGGACTGAGGTTTAAAGACAGGGAGCCAGAACTTTACAGCATCTTACATATCACACTCTGTCTACTAGGTATCTGAAGGCTAACCTCAACCTTTCTAGAATCCTTTTGCCTTAAGGTATACAGATGGTTCCCAGCTTACGATGGTTCTACTTAGGAGTTTGCAGCTTGATGATGGTGCAAAAGCGACATGCATTCAGTAGAAACCATACTTTGAATTCTGATCTTTCCCCAGGCTAACAACATGTGATAGATACTCTTTCGTGATGCTGGGCAGCACAGCTCCCTCAGCCATGTGATCATGAAGGTAAATAACTGATATACTTGCAACTCTCTCTTTCCATAAAACTGGTCTGTTTTTCACTTTCAGCACAGTATTTAATCAATTGCATGAGATATTACACTTTTATTATAAAACAGGCTTTGTGTTAGATGATATTGCCCAACCATAAGCTAATGGAAGTGTTCTGAGCATGTTTAAAGTAGGCAAGGCTAAGCTATTGATGTTCAGAAGGTGACGGGTATTAATGCATTTTCAGTTTACAGTATTTTCAGCCTACGATGGGTTTAGCAGGATGTAACCCCATCATAAATCAAGGAAGATCTGTAGTTTCCCTATGATAGTCTACTTTTGAAATGTACTTAGCTCAATCTGAGGTAGCAACAAGCAGAGAGACATATAAATGAAAACTCTCCTCACACTGTCACTTTATGTCCTAGAGATGACAGGGGGACAGTCTGGTTGGCATTTGGGGCACATATTTTGAATGCTTACACCCTTTGTGGAGCCTGAGGGGAAAGTTACTGCCAGAGGGGACTCTGGCTAGTATCTGTCATCTATAAAAACCTAATTCTCACAGTGAGCTGGGAGGAGGAGGGTCTTGGCATTTTACTTAAAGCCGAAACCACAAAAATAATAACAAAAGTTGTTCCTTTTTAATGTTTTCTGTAAACTGGAAACAAATTTTTAGACTTTTTAGATATCATACTTCTTTTAGGTTCTTTTATGAATATCAGATAATTCACTGAAACCTTTGCACACAAGCTAAAAAACTGAGGACCCATCATTTCTCCACGAGAAGTCAAATGTCCCCGAGGGCATATTCTATTTAAAGAAATAATCCATTTATCAATTTCTGGCACATGGTTGAACATGCTGGCAAGGGAAAGGCCAGTTTTGTGTATCAGTTACTGGTGCATGACCACCAAAATTCCATCATTCAATCTAATTGGGGGAAATGTGCATTTAAATTAGTAGGGAGCTCTGTTTATGGATTATTTGAAAGGACATACAATTTTTATTTCATATATGTGTGTGTGTGTGTATATATATATATATATATTCAGACTACCTGTTCTCAGAGTTGTTCTGCTGAGCTTGTTATAATGAATAGATGGCTCATTAATAATTAGCAATATAATTTATATAGAAATAATTCATATGATTTCCTAAAGTTTTAAAGACAGTTTTTCTTAAGCAGGTTAAAACTCTTACTTACTATCTTCTTTAATAATCCTTTTTGTTTTTTTTTTTTTGCTTTTTAGGGCTGAACCCGCAGCACATGGAAGTTCCCAGGCTAGGGTTGAATCGGAGCTGTAGCCGCTGGCCTACACCACAGCTCACAGCAACGCTGGATCCTTAGCCCACTGAGCGAGGCCACTGAACCTGTGTCCTCATAGATGCTAGTCAGATTTGTTTCCACTGAGACACAACAGGAACTCCTATAAGCCTTTTCTTGACAGGAAGTTGAAAAAAATTAATTCAGCATAGCCCAAGTTGAACAATTAATAATTCTGAAGTGGTTAGGATCAATAATCAGGTTCGACTGTATGTTCTTGAAATGAGATAGTCTCTCACACTGTGATAAAGCTTTAAGGCAACAGGTCTCTTTATTTGAGTATTGAAGCTGCTTGTTAGGAGTAGGATTATTTTAAGGGTAGCCACCTGGAGACTAGGGCACCTCAAACCCATGTTCCTGAGAATCATAAATAGGTACCTTGAAGCTAGACACATGGGTCTACTGACTCAAATACTCTGAACAAATGTCTACCTAAATGACAGCAACAAAAAGGTATTCATGAGCAAATCTTTTTCTAGGAGGAAAAGATTTAACTAGTGGTCTTGCTTCCTAAGTCTCAGAGAACCCAGGGAAGCCCTGAGAGAGCAGCCTGGTGGTTGGTACTTAAGGATAAATCCCTATGGCTTATAGACACTAAGGGGATTGGTTAGGCTGGCCATGCTTGTCAACCCATTAGAGCCACTAGTAAAATAGGTAGTCTAGGGAGGACAAGTTTTTTTTAAAATGACTTAATGTGGTTGAATTGTATACTTTTAGAAGAAACGTTTTGGACACCTTCATTTCTGAAACACTTTGAGGCTGTCATGGAAGAACAGCCAAAGTGCTCAGTGATACCCTCTTTGTTACTTGCATCATCTTACTGGATTTTTAAGCTGGACTTATAAATGGAACTAGATGAAAGCTAGAAAATGTTCCACATGGCCACGGTTTCAAGAAGACTTGACAGTAATAGTGCAGGATTAGAGGAGAAATTTGGTTTGATTTAGATGGGGAATAGAGGAAATAAATAATAACACCAATGACTTTTTAAGATAGAGCTAGAAGGAAGATAGGCTTACAACAGTGTATCATCTGAGTCCTGGTTTGACTCAGCCTAGCAGTCTGTATTTGGCCCCCACAATAATCAGAAGCAATACTGACGTACCTTCCATCTTGCCGGCTGATGGTAAACCCATAATCACTGTGGTGCAAGAAACTAACATTCACCCCTACCAGAGGGGTTCCATCTACAGCCACCACTTGGCCTCGAATCACACAAGCACGCCTGCAACACAAGATCAAAGGCAAATATAAAAGCATGCTGAAATTAGGTTCTAGAAGCCAAGCTGGGGAAGCTTTGGAAAACACAGTTAAGTATAATGAAGAAAATGATAATTTCACCAATCAGTAACTACTAATAACATTTTGGGAAGGGTATGTGTATCTTTATTACCAATAAAAAGTTGGGATTATACTTGGTATAGTTCTGAATCCTGATATTATTTTTAAGTTGGCGGTATATTATTAACACTGTCCAATATAATTATAAATTCCTTAATACATCATTTTGCTATTATATAATATAGCTATAAAACAGTATTCCTTAACTTGTTTAATTCACCTCCTATTTTAAGATACTTAGCTGTTTTTCAATTTTTTCTTTCTGCATTGAATTTCATATTATTTCCTTGGGAGATAGTTCTAGTCATGGAAAGATATTTTTCTCTTATTAAAATTAGTTAATACATAAATACACTATAGATATGGCTAAAGTCCTTGCTAACCACCTCTCTCCCAGTTCCTGGTCTTCTCCCCAGAGGTAATCAGTGATATCATTTTGTTGTATGCATTTTTCTATGCATTTACATACATAGGTGTAAACAATTTTAAGGCTCTTGATACATATTGCCAAATTGCTTTTTCTGGAAAAACCATTTTAAAAAAGCAGACTTGGGTGAATTTTTTTTTTATTACTCAAATGAATTTATCACATCTGTAGTTGTATAATCATAACAATCTGATTTCACAGGATTTCTATCCCACAGCCCAAGCACATCCCACCACCCCCCAAGTTGGGTGAATTTTTAAGAGTTAAAGTCTGTAAAAGAGACATGGTCCCTGACTGTACGCTGTTCCTCTGGCCTGACTGAAATAAAATATTTCAGATTTTCCCTTTAAACAAATGAGTTTCCTGACTGCCAAATAAGGAGATTCTGTCAGACTAGCCCTTAAAAGGGCTGTCTCCATGGACATCGTCCACTAAAATGATTATACTTTAAACTCTAGCCTGGCCAACAAATTGCAACAAATATTAGGATCTTGGCAGTTAGGAAGACGGCCCAGGGGCAACTTCCAAGCCCAGATTTTTCACTTCTCTGTGGTTATTGGGGCATTACTCAGGCAGAAGGAAGGTGTTTCACCAGAGTCCAACTCTAACATTGCCAGCTCTGAGCTTTAGAACGTGCATTTATAGCTGAGGCCAGAAGCGTTGAAGGTTGGGCAAGGTCAATGCTTTTTCCTAGGGCATCAACGTATGTAATTTTTTTTCATCAAGTGAGATTCAGGCAAGCTCAATCTTGGATTAAAAGGGGCCATGTTATTTGGGCAAACATGACTTTCCAAAGTAACCATAATAATTCCACCCTGGCATTATACGTTTTTGAACAGAATCAGCAAGTCAAGGCAATGTATCTAAAGGCTCTTGGCCACAAAGATCACTTGAGAAAGAGGAAAAAATACTCTGAAAAAGCAAAAGACAGTTACTAGCCAAAGCTTGTGTTATGTTATAGCCAATAAATGTCACTACTAAATTCTACTGCAATCAGAGGAACTGGATATGTTATATTAATAGGATTTATCCTGCATTACCTAGAGCTTTCACCCAACACAAACTATAAGCCATTGAGTATTACACAAAGCCAAGCTCATATAACTGTTGCTACTAGTGTTTTCATTGAACTCTTCAGACGAACATTCTTAGTTCTGACAGAGATCAGTGGCTTTCTTCTCTCCAGTGAGCTGTCCATCTTGTGAATTCTGTAAATAATGGTTCTGAGTGACATGCAAATGGCACATTGCCACTTGCTTTACCTTGTTTGATTCCTCCAGTCCCTTTTGGGGAGATTTTGAAATTTTGAGAGTTTTGAAATCCCATTTGTTCTCATAGAGAAGACATTTGAAAGTCACTGAATTTGGGATTTTGACCTAATCCTGACATGTCTGGTCCCAGGTTCTAAATCCAATGTAACAAGAAATGAAAAGAAAAGGATGTCTCCAGTTTTATACAGTAACCCTTTGATGGTCTTTATAGAGCAAAATTTGACAAACTGGGTGTCTATTAGGTACAAACCAGCTGAGACAATCTCCTATAAACCACATAGGGACTGGAGCCAGAGGGGCTGAGAAGAGACATGTGGTAGTGAGGCCACTTCCATTTGAAAATCAGTTCAACACTACTTCCTGAGCCCTAGGTGCTGATGGCTTTTTGGAGGGTGTAGTAGGGGATAATTATGTACTTGCCAAGGCTTTACCAGTTAACAAGGTGGGCTTCGCTACAATGATGCCTACTCAGGTGGTCGCTGATTCCCTACCGGCAAGACAATTCTACATTCGCTTATTTTATTTGTTCACATTAATCTAGACACTGTGTCTTCCCACAGCTGTACTAGGCTCAATTATTTTTGTTTTTATTTTGTCAAGCATAGTTGACATTATTTGCTCATATTTTATGACAGATACAGACCTGTCTCTTCTCTTTGCTGCTCTTAGCTTATATTTATGAAGGATCCAGGCGGGTGAGTGAAAGTCTCATAAAAGTCATCATTATTCTGTGCATTTCTCTTGTATTACTCTCCTTCCTTCATTCTGTATCTCATTCTGAGTAGACGTCTTTTGACTCTTCTGCTCTTTAATATTCCTCATATTTTATGAAGCACACAGATTTGTGTGATAACGACTCATCAAAGTCATCATTATTCAAGACATTGTCTACCTGTTCTTCTCATTCATTTCACTCTTCATCATTCATAAATAATGTGCAGACTTGTCTTTCAACTCCCCTATTTTTTTATTCCTCATATTTTATGATCCACACCAACTTACAGCATATGATAAAGCCCCATAAAACTTATTATTCTACGTTTATCAGCATTGAACTCTCTTTGTAATGTATTAGACTTTAAATGTTCTAAAGATTCCCCGTATCTTGCTGCAGTTGCTCCCATTATTTACACATTCTATGTCATCCATTTTTCACAAGAATAACTCTCAGCTCCTTTTATTCATGGATTACTAGTACTTACTATATCAGTCATCCTGTGTCAGTGTGTAAGCTGTCTAAATTTCAGGACAGTATTAAAGTATTCTTTTTTAATTGGCAATAATTTGGATTGGCACTATATGCAGAAACTTAGGAGAAAAAAACCTTCTCAGGCAAACTCTCCATTTTGAAAACAATGCTCCTGAGCCGCCTCGCTTCCCTAGGCTACTCCAGCTCCAGATGGCCCTTAGGGAACCTTCATATACATTCTTGTCAAATACAGTGTTATGCCACTTTGTTCAGCTCAACTGCCATTTTGCATGCTCCCAGCTTCCAAACTCAATTTTTGCCATAATTGTGGATGGTAGCCTTGTATCTGTTTTATTTTTCCTGATTTACACAGCCACTAAAATGCAGTTTCTCCATTTATCTATATAATCTGTTCAGCTTATGCTTCTCATATCTAAGGCAGCCTGCATAATTCATCTTTTCCTAGGTTAGATCCTTGCTAAAGTAGTGAGGTGTGTGTGTGAATGGCTGGGGTCTGTCTTTGGTAATCCCATGATCCTAATTTCTGGGTTTTTTTGTCATGCCCCTATGGTGCATCCTCGTTTCCTTTCCAGCTTCCTCAACTCACTCTTTAAATGAGGCAGTCCTACCTGGCCTGTCCTTGGACTGTCCTGAGGAAATATCTTGAATTCTTAAATTTTTGCCACATGAAAACTACCCTCAATGTGAGTCCTAATCCCTCAAGGACCTGTCTTTTTTCAGAAACTTTTTCAATTAAATAATATATAGAACTCTTCTGAACATTTCAAACTAGATAATAGAAGCTACTGTCTGGACTATCACAAAGCTGACCCTGAACATGTGTACAGCAGATATGTGCCCACTGTGACTGTCTTTGTGTGTGTGTGTGTGTGTGTGTGTGTGTGTGTGTGTGTATACTCTCAATGGCAGGTACCGTGAGGGTCCCATCTTTGCCTGGGGCTCTTCTTTGATCCATAGACTTGGATAGGATACTTTGCTTCCCTGAACCTTTAAAAAGAAGGACCTCTCCCTGCTCTTGCAGGGTAGAGGAAGATAACTTGAACTTGGATGAACACGTACAATGTGACTTTAAAAAAATGTATGGGGAAGATCACCCCTTACAGGTATCTCTTTTCTTGTTCTCTGGAGAATACAGCCTGCTGCCAAGCTGTCTACTTGCTGTCACTATGCTAAAGCAGAAGCCTCAAAGGAACTGCTTTTCTCCCTTTAACTAAATGCTGAATCCTCTAGGTATTTGGAGCTTGGTCTGAAGAACGGGGCATCTTGGGAAATGCAAGTCAGAATTCACTTTACTGAGAGCTTTATTTAACAAGCTGCTTATTAGAGAGTTCTGATGCAAAAAGGTCCAATTCATTCTGTATTTGCTATTTTCATGACATAGTCAAATTATCCCTGGCCTTCAATAAACTCTTGGTTCCATTTTCCTCTTCCCTTATTTGTTGTCTTTTGTCTTTGATGTCAAATTTCCAATATTCATTCCATACCTCAGGCAAAAACATTAACCTCAAGCACAAAAGTTGGTTTGAAAAACAAGACCGAAAACTAAATTGCTGAAAGAAGATGTAATTTACTGCATTGCATTTCTGATTAAAATCTTTCCTAAGGAAAATGAGGCTCAAGGGCTAGGGAAGTTATAGCTATTTGCTTTTGTTGCTAACATGAGCATAAGCAACCTTTGAAGGGTAACATTCAAAATCAAGGACCTGGCCAGCAGGGGATCTGGCAGCAGGTGGGCAGGTTAGGTTGTTTTTTTCCAGAGGAACAGATGAAATCTTTCCCACAGCTGACAGCTCTGGTCAGGAGATAGCATCAAGAGGGACAGTGCTGGGAGAGGCTATGTGAATCCTCTGCTCACTGGCCTTGGAATCCTGCCTTGTAAATTCCTTTATGAGTTGTTATTCAGTTCAAATCACCAAGGGACAGAGACCTGCTGCATTTGAGGGGTGGTCTGATGGTTCTCCTGACATCTTCTCCACAGGTTTATTATACCATAATGTCCCATAGCTATAGATTGTGTCATTTGGGCTAAATCACTGCTGCTTCTGGGGGCCCTATTGGAATGCAAATACCTCTAAGCTGTTGGGACAAAGGGCTTATGATGCCCTTTTATCCAGCTGAGGCAATGAATAAAGGATCTTCTTTTTAGAGCGTAATTTTGGTCCTCTGTCCTTTCTGGTAATCTGTCTTTCATTCACATCAGTGACTCTCAAACTTGATCATGCCCTCAGAATCACTTGGAAGGCTTGTTAAAACACATACTGCTGGGCCTCACCTCAAGTTTTTATTCACAGATCTGGCGGGAGCCTGAGAATTTGCATTTCTAGCAAGTTCCCAAGTGAGGCTGATGTTGCCAGTCTAAAGACAGAATTTACTGAGCCAATATATGCTCAGCCAATTTAGGTGTATGAACTTCTGGGAGTTCCTGTCATGGCTCAGTGGAAACTAATCTGACTAATATCCATGAGGACGCAGGTTTGATCCCTGGCCTTGCTCAGTGGATTAAGGTTCTGGTGTTGCCGTGAGCTGTGGTATAGGTCGCAGATGCGGCTCGGATCTGGTGTTACTGTGGCTGTGGTGTAGGCTGGCAGTTACAGATCCAATTAGACCTGGAGAACCTCCATATGCCTTGGGTGCGGCCCTAAAAAGACAAAAAAAGAAAGACAAAAAATAAAGATACATGAACTTCTGAAGAGGGAGAGAGGAAGACAGGTGGTATAAACTATATAAAGGCAGGCAATCACCAACTGGTTCCAAATCTTTACCATTATGAAATCTGTGAGGCATGAATTATTAATACTTCCATATAAACCTGTGGAATAGGGTTTGTAGGCTGTAGTTTGAGGAGTCATGTTAAAACTGTCATGACAAAGTGGTGGTTGGACTATAAGATGAACTGTAGGGTCTTTTTAAATTCAGAGATTACAAAATGGAAAATACATCTTAACTTGATTTATCTGTCCCAAATAAATGTCAATTTCTTCCCCATTCCTATTATGCTCATTAGGGCTCATACTCATATCTGTGCTATTGCATTTGTCATAGCCTGTCCTGCATGAGAGTTATAGGTCTGTCTCTCTGATTAGATAGTCATTCCAGGGCAAGGACAGTGTGATTTTCGCCTGCGTCCTCCCTAGTGCATGGTTTACAGGGCTCAAGAAAGTGTCATTGAATTTCAACTCAAATACATGTTTTTTTCTTTTGTAGAACGTCACCTGTGGCATATGGAAGTACCCAGGCTAGAGGTCAAATCGAAGCAGCAGCTGCTGGCTTACGCCACAGTAACAAATCAGCAATGCCAGATTTGAGTTGTATCTGTGACCTCTGCCACAGCTTGAAGCGGTGCAGGATCCTTAACCCACTGAGCGAGGCCAGGGATCAAACCCACATCCTTATGGATACTAGTTGGATTCTTAACTGGCTGAGCCACAACAGGAAACTCTCAACTCAAATATTTTTATATGAAGTTGTTAGACACTTCCATCCTATCCCCAGAGTACTACTTCAAAGGTTTCAGAGACCATGTTGAGGTTCCTTGTGTGACAGATAGATGGCTTACAGTTCATTTATTAGAAGCCAGCATCCTGGATTGAGAATTATGACTTTCTTATCATGAGTTTTGTTTGATAATTGACTACTTCAGGGACTTAAATAGTACCCCTGTGATTGGAAGGAATGAATGAATAGCCCTCCTCAAATGCTTAATTTATGAACACTAACTCCATTAATCCTTTATATACTACTATGCAATTACAATTTGGTATTTCATAACTCAAATACATTTGAGGGTTCTAAAATTCAGATATTTTGGGGGTTTTCCACACATTGCATTTTTTTAAATATATGTTATCTAAGCTGGTACAGTACCATGAAAATATTTAATGTTACAGCATAAACCTGTTTTCATGTTCTGAAAATGTGAATGCAGGAAATGTTCATAAGCAAATGCAATAAAATCTCACTAGTTTTTACTTAAATAGAGCAAGCTGATTTAATCCTACTCAATTGGTCACTAGCCTGAATAAATAATACCTACCAAATGGGTAATGTTAAAAGCAGCTGGGAGCATTACCCATCAACATTCTAGGACTTTGGGAAAGGTGGTGCTATTGAAAATGCAGATAGCTTTTTAAGCAGAATTATTTTCCTCATGGCTAGTGATGTTTCAAGTAAAACAAAATGGGGGCACTCACCCCGAGGTAGGGTGGCTATTTTCCCATCTGCCCTGGTAATTGCTTGTCAAAAGTAGGCTTGCTTTGGATGCCTGAGATCCCCAAAGTAATGGGAAAAAGATCAAGTGTTTTAAAGCAATGAGAAAACTGACGACACAGTCACATTTTCAGGACTGCGTTAAGTGCCAGTTTGCTTCATTTAGATACATGATTATTTTTGTTCAGAATGTGAATCCTGAAATATTTGTCCTGGAAGCCCTTGCAATTCTTGAACAGTCTCAAGTTTTATTTTACATTTTGTTTGGTTTGTTTGGGGCCTACTTTACACATTACTCAAATGGTTTATCTTTGTAATCAGTCTTATGGGGTTTTATTAACCTCATTAACCTTTCCTGTCACTCCTCTGTGAATCTGCCCTTTGAATAATGGATACTCATTAAATATAGGGCAAATCTGTCTTGTTGGCTATAGCCTGGCCAAAGAGGAAAAAGTGTGCCTAACTCTGTCCACCCCAGTTCTAGCTCTGCTTGTTAATAATCACCAATGTGACTTTTCCAAAGAAACGGAATTACTCTTGGCCTCGTTTGTTCCTTATGGAAATGAATAATAGTTCTTCCCAGTCTTATCCCCAGTCACCTCACAAAGATGCCATTAGAATAAAATAACCCAGTAAAGTGATTGCCTTCTTTTGACCTGGACCTTTAAAATTATATTTTATTGTGTACTCTGATGATATATATAAATATATATGCATATATTTGTATATATAAGATACTTATTAAGTACTTACAATGTGTCAGGTACCATGCCAGGCACTTCCCTTATTTTTCTTGCCATTAATATAACCCTGAGTAGGTACAACTACTAGCCTATTTTAAAAGTGAGGAAACGGACTGAGGTTAAAAAAAAAAATTGTTCAAGATAACACAGCTAGTAAGTTGGTAGAGGTGGTAGAGGTCTTTCGACCTAGACTCTAAAGGGCCTAAGCTGTAGTTTTTTTCAGTCAAGATGTAAACAATATGGCTAAAAATGAGAAAAGAAAGTGCTCACCCACAAAGATGGTGCTATCTGTAGGATTTCACTACCTGGAGACCAACTGCTGAGCACTTTCTATGTGTGATGGAGACGTGCCACAAGATGTCGCTCACTCTTTACCCCCAATCTTGCATTTACTATACCTTCTCTAGGGACAAGTTTATTTATTTATTTGTTTATTTTTGTCTTTTATTTTAGGGCCACATCAGCCCTAAAATAGGTTCCCAGGCTAGGGGTTGAATCAGAGCTGTTGCTGCCGCCTACGCCAGAGCCACAGCAATGCCAGATCTGAGCTGCGTCTGCGATCTACACCACAGCTCATGACAACGCCGGATCCTTAACCCACTGAGCGAAGCCAGGGATAGAATCTGCATCCTCATGGAGTAGTAGATTCCTTTCCAGTGAGCCACGACGGGAACTTCTCTAGGGACAAGTTAAGATGACAGAACCATCTAGAGACACTGCAAACAAATCGTATGGCTGAGAAGTAGGTATTAAGGATTTGAGCCTTTCCAATTTCAATCCTAATTGAGTAGTAAGTAAGATAGATAAAATATTAGAAAACACCTAGTGACACTGAGATAAGCTGTAGACAGCTACTGGTATTACTAATCAGTATTATTAAGCATCTCAGAACATCTGAGTGTCAAGATATCATAAATAATCAATTCAACAGCTTTTTAAAGATTTGTGCTCTGATTTCTTTGCTCAAAAGCATTTGCAAAGAAGTGAAAGTCACACATTCTTTCTTTTTGGTACCTTCAGGTGTTGACTGCTGATTTCAGGAGCTAGTCAGCACTTTAAATCTTGGAACCTTCAGCACTTTGTAATTTTTTAAATGTGTCGTGAACATGTTTCTTAAACTTTAGCATTAGACAAAATAGTTGTCTGAAAATCAGGAGATCCCATCTTCACACTCGTAACGCCTTTCACATAAACGAGATCAAAGTGCTTTATTAGCAAGTAGCAACAATCGCACTTCTCACTTAGGACAACAACTACAGAAGTGATAAGCAAAAGAGGTTGCCTAGGAAAAGCAATATGAAGACAGAATCACAGGGAATCATAGCAGAGTCAAACCAACCTTGGATCTCTTTACCAAATGTGGGCAGGGGATGTGCAGAGCCTCACTTTAGAAACAAAGGTGAACACAAGATAGATTTACAGGTGCTGAGGCCTTAGAAAGAGCTTGTTCCAGTTCTTACTTTATTCAATTTAACCAGCAATTGTTGCACTGTGTGTTTATCAAACCCTATTTGTGTATCTAGTATGTTTTTCACGTTAAGATTAAAAATACACACAGATTTGCCATTAACAAACAGACTTGGTAGCAGATTTAGAAGCAAATCCTTAACTACTAGATTCATGAAAAAGTTAAACACAAAGCACACGGTTTGAATTTGTACCTCAGTAAAATTACAAATGATTATGTAACAGACGTTCTGGGGGTTACCTGTACATAGACAAAACTGTTAATGTTAATTCATTGAATGCTTTAATATAGTAATAACATTACAGTCCCTTACAACTATTTTAAAATATAAGCTTTTCTTATCCCTCCTTTTCCATAATTCCAAATTAAGATGTAGTTGCTATATATTTGATTTTTTTGGGGGGGTCAACACTAATTGATGAAGATCTGCTATTTTTTTTTCTTTTCATGACTAAAATGGTCTAGCGCTGTTGCTTATTTTTCTTTCTAGAGGCTCTGAAGTTTGTTTGAGGTATTGTTTTCCTCAATGTACTCTTGAAGGACAGGCACCCCATCCTTTTATCAAGTAAATCCCAGTAAAATAACCAGTATGTAGGAATTCCTTGAGAAATGTTTGTTTTACCTTTCCATTTCACACAATGTCGCAGAATCTTGATCCATTGGGCCCCTAAAAGTGCCAGCCAGGCTCTGGCTTGTGTGATAAGTTACTGCATAAGGATCCAGGTGGCAGGAAACATTCATGCCAAGATCATCTAACATATACATGAATGTCATGAGATCTCTGTCCTAGTGTCATCTCCTCAGAGAGGATTTCCTGGATTATTCTGTTTAAAATGGTCCCTCTCTGCCCCTAACCTTTCTTTTCCTTTCTTCTTTTTTTTCTTTTTAGGAATACACCTGTGGCATATGGAAGTTCCCAGGCTAGGGGTTGAAATGGAGCTGCAGCCACTGGCCTATGCCACAGCCACAGCAACATGGGATCCGAGCTGCATCTGTGACCTACACCACAGCTCATAAAATGCTGGATCCTTAACCCATTGAGCGAGGCCAGGGATCGAACCCACATCTTCATGGATACTAGTTGGGCTCATTACCACTGTGTCACAACGGGAACTCCCCGTAGCCTTCCTTTATCTCACTTGGCAGTACTTATACCTACCAGATATTTACATTTTCTATTATGGTCAGTTTTCCTCACTAGACTGTATGGGAGAGATGATTTGCCTGTTGTAGCCCAGAGCTGTCATGTTCACCGATCTCAAGAGTGAAATGATTAAACTTTCCCAATATGGATTATCTTGAAAGAAACTGTAGGATCTATCATTATAAATGACACCAAAATGTGGTTAATGCGAATTTTTTTCACTGTGGTAAATGGGAAGCTTTTTTTTTTTGCGGATTGATTTGCCCATTGAATTCATCTGTTTCACGCAAACAATTCAAATTGTATTAAAAATTATTTATAGTCCCAGATGTCAAAGGATGAAACTTCTTGAATATAGATAAGGTGCTCATTGTCCAAATAAGCTTTGTATTTTTTCTTACAAGTCATCAATAGTCTCCTTATGTGTCAATTTTAGCAGCTCTTCATGCTCACCTGAGTCAATTAGTCCCATCTCTGAGTTACCATTGACAACTTCCAGGTCAGTCTCATTTCTATAATTGTTTGATGACTTTGTCTCATTTGCTAGAATGCCTCTTGTCTTATATTCATTAAGGTTACTTGCCTGCTCCATCAGAGCAGTTGAATGTGGGACACTGAGTTGATGAACCTCAGGCTTCCTGACATTCCAGAACCCACAGACTTTATTGCAATTTGTAGTTAACTTAGTTCTTATGTAATTAACTTAATTCTTCATGTGTCTACTCGATGTTTTCACTGCTTCCACAACTAGAATGTAAAGGGAGTCCTGTGAATAAGGGGATTGTGCTTCTTTTGTTTACCTCCATCTGCACAGTTCCTGGCACAGAGCATGTACTCAAGAAATACTGTTGAATAAATGAGTGAATACCTATACTCATCACTTTTTAAAAATGAGTTGATAGCAGGATATAAGATTATATTAGGGACAGCAGAGGACTTCGGTATCTCTTCTAGAGAAATTTAAAGTCCTCAGGGAGTTCTCTGGTTGTTTAGTGGTTAGGATTCAGTGCTTTCACTGCCATGTCCCAGGTTCAGTCCCTGGTTGGAGAACTGAGATCCACAAGCCATGAGACGTGGCCAAAAAAAAAAAAAAAAAGTCCTCTGTTACTCTGGAAATACTCATATTTCAATAAAATGTATATTTAAAAAAACCCCGGAAATTTGTATCTGTCAAGTATGGTATTCTTAAGTCTTAGTCAAACCCGACATCAGTAGCTTCTGCATTAATGACTGTCTTCCTGCAACCTTCTCCTTAACTTCAGTCTTGATTTAATAACTTATTTTGCCATTCACAGGATTTTAAATTTTATACATTTCCAGGTCAACTAAGTGCAGAAAAGCATATTTTATTAAACAAGTTATGATGAGTAATTACGGCTGTTACCAGGTATCATGAATAATTAGATGCATGAATCAAGATTTCATCATTGAGTGGGATGTAATAAAGGAAGGGAAGGTCTTGGGTAAGTAGAGTTTGCCAAGAATGCCATGCTCAAGGCATTTGTGGTACCTCAATTTGTTTTGGGGTGCTTGTCTTTGGTTTTCTCATGAGTTGGAACACCAAAGTGAGCCAGTTCACAGCAGTCTTCCTAAAGCTGCTCCTTATTTTCTAATTTTTTCTTGGTTCCAAATTTTGATTATCTAGTCCACTGAAGGAGAGAGGATTATTGATGCTTACACAAAGTTATAAGTGATGTCAATTATAGACAGGCTCTGACAGTGGTGAAATTACTTATAAGTTAAAAAAAAAAGAGTAATTACTTTGCTACTGTTATATAATCACTTCATCTTTTATGAATTTGTTCCTGCACTGTTTGGAGTACAGTAATCTTACCTTTAGGCTGCTTCTACATTTGGGAATTAACTTATTTGAAGTCCTAATATCGTCTGTGTGTTCCAGGCAACCAAAATGAGATTTTCATTAGCAAATATGAGAAGAGCAATTCATATCACTACAACTAAGCCACTCTCTCATTTATTTATTTATTTATTTATTTATTTATTTATTTATTTTTTACCTATTCTTTGCCGGATACTGTGTTAGGATTTGGGGATACAGAGTGGTATGGTAGATTAAAGATGGCCACAAATTATTTGATACTTCTCTTAACAAGAGATGGGATTTATGACTCTCTTTGAATCTGAACAAGCTCTATGACCGCTTTGATGAAGAGTATATAACACAAGTGACACTGGTATAATTTCTGGACCTAGGCTTTAAGAGATTGGCATCTTCTGTTTCCTGTCTTTTGGAACACTCCTTCTTGGAGCTCTGCGCCACCATGTAAGAGTTCTAACAAACTCAAGCCTGGCTGCCATGCCCATAGAGTAGAGAGGCTCTGTGTAGAAAGAGGGATTCCTGGCTGCTATCCAGCTATTCCAGTCCCTGGTTGAGTTATCCCAGCTGAGAGCCCAAACATCATGGAAACAGAACAAGTCATCCTGGCCATACCTTGTCTGAATTTATTTTTTTCCCTCCCTGATTTTCTAATGCACAGAATCATGAAATATAATAATAATAAATTACTTTAATCCATTTTGTTTTGGAGTAGTTTCCTACACAATGATAGATAATCAAAAAAAGGAGATAACAAATCAGACTTGATCCTTGTCCTCACAGAACTTAAAATTTAGCAATGTGGACAGAGCTTATATATTATGGAGCAAGAAACAGCAACTTCATAGAAAGTTAGAACTAAAAGAAACCTAATATCTTGCTCAAACTCTTTGTTTTGCTTTTCTGGTTTTTGTTTGTTTTTTGGCTGTGCACACAGCATGCAGAAGTTCCCAGGCCAGGGATCAAACCCAAGCCACAGCAGTGACAATGCCAAGTCCTTAACTGCTAGGCTACCAGGGAACTCCTTAACCTCTTAGTTTTGTAGCTTGTTAACAGTGCTGTCATGTGCTTAGTGTTATATTAAGTTAGGTCCCAACTCTAGAACTATTCAACTATGGCTAGGGATTCCACCAGGAGCAGGCACAAGAGGCTGCCACAACCACTCCTGGCAGCCCTGCTGCAAATTTTTAGATCTTTCAATTGTTCTTAAAATTTACTCTAAGTGACAAACATAATAGTCAAATGTTTCTCAAAATACACATCTTTCTTACAGAAAATGGACATTTTGCTTCTACTCGGTAGGACCTAGGAGTTTACTAGCCTAAGGTGTGAGGCAACTTATTGATGAGGTATACACAGGTACTCTAGTGAACTAAGAGTGGAAATACCCTTCCATTAATGTGATTTTTACTTTATGTTCAGTCACCTCCTTTCTCTCTCTCTCTCTCTCTCTCTCTTTTGTGTCTTTTTAGGGCTGCACCTGTGGCATATGGAAGTTCCCTGGCTAGGGGTCGAATAGGAGTTACAGCAGCTGGCCTACAGCCACAGCCACATGGGATCCGAGCCACATCTGTGACGTACACCACAGCTGGTGGCAATGCCAGATCCTTAACCTGCTGAGCAAGGCGAGGGATAGAACCCGAGTCCTCATAGATATTAATCGGGTTCATCACCTTTGAGCACAACAGGAATTCCACCTTCTTTCGCTTTTTAAACCAACACAGTAGAGGTTCAAAAATTAAGTTAAAAGATAAGACTGGATTTTTAAAGACGCTCAGAGAAATAGGTCAGAAAGGAAAAAAACAAACACTTGAAGCCTTTCCAAGGAAAGGTATAGAAGCTGTGTAGTCCAGAGGTTACAAACTCAAATGCCAGCAGGGCTAGGCAGGACTTTAACAGTGAGGGAAGTGAGCCAGGTGCAAGGGAGACAGTGAATGGTGAGCGAGAGAGGGATGTCATAGTTGATCCAGGGGGGTGGCTAGCCCTCAGCTCTGGATCACCTATACCAGAATTGCCAAACTTTGTTAAGTTTCTAAAGGAGGACATTCCAATTTTTATGTTAGAGCTCTTAGTTTCTAAATATTGGGACAAACAAAAAAACATCTGTGGGCTGACATTAAGCAATCTCTAATGTAGACACTTGACACAGATTGATGTGGGGATCAGCCTCTCATGGTTACAAAACAAACAAATGAGTTTGGCCAGACCTTGCTGTCAGCAGTTGCACTAACTCCAGTAGGATTTTGTTTTTTAAATGCACTTCTCCATTAGTGATGGCGAGTGAAATGTCTGGCTTTGCAAATTACTGCTGTCGTTTAGTTTAATGTACTCTTGTTTTTACATATTTATAAAAACCTTTTACATTATTAATAGTGATTAAATGCTTAGACACTGAAGATCAATAATGCTTCTGTTCACCTATTTACATTATTAAAAAGTAATAAGTCATACAGGGCACGTAGAATATGTGGTTTACTTTGTAGTCATGTTTGGAGTCGACTGAAAGAAAGAAACTCAAGCTACAGGGTAAAATGTACTTAAGGAAAAAATGGTAACAGATTTGGGCTTGCTGGAGACTCTACCAAGGGCAAGTGGCATGTTCACGGTGACACTGCACTACAGTAGGGCACAGGAGGTACACATGCCAGGTGCTCTCACGTGCCAGTGCAGCAAACTCTAAACAAGAAAGGCTGGTCTCACTTGGATACACAAGGATGAACACTTATTCAACCTTTATGTGCCCTTGCAGCAGTTAGTCTGTGTGCCACCATCTTTAGCTCAAAGGCTCCTGAGGGTGGCCACACTCAGCAGCAAGTCATCCGTGTGGGTCACATGTTGCTAGTAGGCACATGAGCCCCTTGGTAATGATTTCTTCATCTGCCTACCCAGCTATCACTCAATTATGTGGGAAAGCCAAAAAGCAGCATGGTTCCCCTGATTATAATACCTAAAAGTTCTAGATCTGTCTAGGAGAGCGAACCCCCACCCAGAGATGCCTAAGGGCCATAAGTTTTCTAAGTAGCCAAAGTGGCTCAGCAAAGAGTCTGCTTGGGTTCAAATCCTGGCTCTGACACTTACTGGTTGTGACTTTGGGCAAGTGATTTACTTGATATCACAGTTCTTGTTTTCTTACCCAAAAACTGGGGATCATAACAGTGTCTACCACATAGGGTTTCTGTAAGGATTAAATGGGATACACCCATAAAACCTTAGTCTGAGACCTGACACATAAGAAGTACTTAATAACAATTTACGTGTAGTAAAAGTCCCATTTTAGCAGTCTTTCAAAGTGTTCTACCAAGAAGCTCATTACCACTGACTTGGAGTTTGTAAATAATGTCATTGAAATGTGTTAAAATGCACTGGATCTTAAAATATCACTTGATTTTCTAAGTTTCTTGTGTTGACCCAGATGTCATTCATTCAGTATAAATTAGATCCAAGTCACTAGGCTTGTTTAAATAAGGACAAGTTGAAATGGGGCAGCAGTGGTGTAGCAGAAAGGTTACAAGAGTTGCTACAATACAAACTTGCTGTGTGATGTTGAGCAAGTGATTTAATCTCTCCAAACCTCAGTTTTCTCATGTATAAAACACACCGAGACAAATGCCTACTTCACAGGGATATTGTGAGGGTAAAATGAAATAACGTATGTTTGAGAGCGTTGCAAACTAAAAAGTACTGTACAGATGTAAGAGCTTATAACTATTATGATTTATATTCGATGTGATCAGAGTTGGATTTATTTTATCTGGAGATACCTTAGACAACACTGTATGTGTTGATTTTCTAGAGGAAATATAGTTCAATTGCTTGTCCACCTATCTCCCTTGGCAAAGACCTGCACCCTTTCTGACAGATTAGATATGTGTGTATCAGAGCTGAGACCCCTGGATGGAGGAGACTGTCATTCTGAATTCAAATGTGACTTGCAGAGCTAAATGATAACTTGGAGCCTTTTACAAAAGAATGAGGAAAACTCAATCAAACCAGAAGGAGGAGAAGGGCACTAAGCACCACAATTAATAGGTTTGTTCGCTCTGTGAGCGGCTGGCAAGAGCTGCTGAAGCATGAAGCTGAACTGAAGGGGCTGAAGTTTCTCTTCACTTTTCTAAGTTTATTGCTCAAATGCCCTCCTCTGGGTCACAATGACTCGTCTCCTGTCTCTTAGGTCCTGACTTTCTCCCTTTACTTGAATTCAGTGAGTCATTTAATACATCTTTCCATGTCGTGGAGGTTATTATTTCATTTACCTTTTTTTTTCTTTTGGACTGACTTTTCCTTAAGCATGAAGAATGCTTTTGTTTCCTTTGTTCCTCTGGTGTGCAATAAATAAGTCTTCACTATCTAAATAATTACTTTGACTGAAGCCATTTGATAGTTACCCCAGAGTTGTTATTGAGCTGGCGGAAACACTTCAAAATGGGGATGACTGAGCCTTTTGGAAGAAGGCAAACTTCGACTAGATTCCCTGGCAGAAAAGGCCCTTCTTGTGATGGATTGCTATTAGGGTTTGGGGTTCTGTCAGAGACTTAAAAAGTTAGAATTGCACGATAATAAAATCAACAAGAACGTTTTAAGTTTCACTAAAGGTTCTAAGCACACAACCTGTGGGAAGGATGCTGAGTGTTTTAAATTTCCATGCACCCCCCCCCCTTTTCTACTGTGTCTAGGTCAGGATTGACTTATAATTTTCTTAGATTGTCACTCATATCGATATAAACTATTGACTGGGTTTTTCTTGTGGACTGATAACACCTACCAGGATGTAACTGAGTGGTTGGGATGTAGACAGGAGCTCCTGGACAAATACTTCCATGTTTTTTTTTTTTTTTAATTTGTTTGTGGTAGTCTAGAACTAGTGAAATATCAGAAACAGAGGAAAGAGAAGAATTTATATTCTATGCTTGAAGGAATACTTTTCTCTTTTTGCCTCTGGTCCTTGTGTCTGATGTGAACCTGCTGCTGCCACAGCCAACTTGCTACCAACCTGAGAATGAAGCTTACGCTGAAGACGATAGAACAGAGAAATGGAAAGGACCCGGGGCCTTGATGATGTTACTGAACTCTTATGTCAGTCAATCCCCAAACCCCTCAACTGCTGGACTTTCTATTCTAAGAGATAAACATCCTTATTGTTTAATAACAAATTTGATGGTGGCGTGAACAAAGGAGAACATTTTTAAGGGACCACAAATGTTGACTTTAGTGACTTATATCTAATGCTAATGACTAAGATGTATCATTGCTGAAGATGAAGCAGAGAACAATGAACAAATAATTAAGTTAATTTTTAAAAATACCTTCACCTAATGGCTTGGACTTTGTTCCCAAGTCTTTAGTGACAATCCAAGCATTTGAGCTTTCCTAGAAGACAGATTTTCACAAGTCTTGCATTTTATTTTATTTTTTGTCTTTTTGAGGGCCGCACCTACGTTCCCAGGCTAGGGGTTGAATGGGAGCTGCAGCCACTGGCCTAAGCCACAGCCACAGCAATGCCAGATCTGAGCCATGTCTGTGACCTACACCACAGCTCGTGACAACACTGGAGCCTTAACCTGCTGACTGAAGCCAGGGATTGGGCCTGCATCCTCATGGATACTAGTCAGATTCGTTTCTGCTGAGCCATGACAGGGAACTCCCCAAATCTTGCATTTTACATTAGGATGTCAAATTCACCCAACATTTTCGTATAACTTTTAAACATCATGGGATAAAACTTAAATTTTAGCTTTTGAAATTCAACAGTTTTTCAAGGGATCAATCCAGAAGCTAAAAATAAATCTGCAAATTGTTCTTCTATTCTGTTTTGCCATTAAAAACCCTATTTATACTTTACGACAAATGATACACATTGTGTGTGTGTGTGTGTGCATGTGTGTTTCTGTGTGTTATGTGTGTGAGTTCTTCCTTTCACAGTTAAGGAAAAACATGACCATTGCTCATTAAGGAATAAAATAAACACAAACATACCTGCTGTCAAATGAGATCTCTGGAGGAATGACATGTGTACTGTCCTTGCCAATAAGGAATTTGATTCGATCATAGAAGAGTCTTGAAGTGTGCTGAGAGAAGAGGGGTTGGCTTTGCTGAATGAGGTCAAGAGGATCTGGTGAGCCTTGACAAAGAGGACTTATATAACAGTTGCTTTGTTGACAACAATCGGGGTCTACGCAGTCAGTCAAACCATCTGAAAAAGAAAAATTTGATAATTACCTTCAAGAGAAACAACATAGTTTAAAATATGCACAAATGGAGAAAAATCTAGAATGTAGCCAAAGGTAACTGTCCATGTGTTGAGTTTAGAATCTATTAAATTCATGTTTCTCATGAATTATCACTCACTCTGAATTTCCATGGCACATCAGTGAAATTAAAACTATTTTGTTCAAAAATCTTTCAGTATTTATGGGCTGTAATACATTGCTTAGCATTTGAAGAGGATAGTCTGTAAGTTATTACTCTTTTGAAGTTTCCTACTTTCTCAGCAAGACCATTCCTACAGGATAGCAACTACTTAACATTTTTTTTTGAATCTCACAGTACGTACATTTATGAACACATAATTAATAAATGTTTGGCAACCTGAATTTGTATTTTTAAACGATTCTCCCAATATACTTGTCTAGCCCTAATTCTCACCTTAGAGGTTGGTATTCTTATGGTGACAGTGTCTAAAGTAGTGCAGTGATTTTTGAATGTGTAGTCAAATTTGGGGAGTTCACTAAATACGCTTACTCTTGAGTCCCACCTGTGGAAATAGAATTTGTTCAGAGCCCAGGATTATTTTGTACTTAATTTGGGTGATTCTGAAGCATACTAAAGTTTCAGAACTACTTTTTAAAGGAATCTATAGAAGCGACTAGAGCTTACTTGTTCCCAAGAACAGTTATTTGAAGCAAATACTAATAAACATCTGGTATAAAGTGATGATGAGTGACTATCATTTCCTAGGCCTTCCTAGATCCCTGAATCCATGGTTATTCCAATAAACAAATCACATAAAATCTTCATTCTTTGGTAAAGGAATGATGTTGAGGCACAGGGTTTACAAGAAGACAGGAGACCACTGAGAACCTAATATAGTTGTCCCTTGGTATACAACGGGAATTGGTTCCAGGACCCCTGTAGATACCCAAATCTGAAGATGCTCAAGTCCCTTGTATAAAATGGCACAGTTTTTGCCTATAACCTATGCATATCCCCCTGTATATTTTAAATCATCTCTAGATCACTTTTTTTTTCTTTTTACAGCTGCACCTGCAGCATATGGAAATTCCCAGGCTAGGGATAGAATCAGAGCTGCAGCTGCTGGCCTACACTACAGCTATGGCAATACCAGATCCAAACCGCATCTTCGACTTATGCCAGAGCTCATGGCAATGCCGGATCCTTAACCTGCTATATGAGGCCAGGGATCAAACCTATGTTGAGTTCTTAACTGGCTGAGCCACAACTCCATCTCTAGATTATTTATAATACCTAACACAATGTAAATACCATAGCTGTAAATACATGGTAAATGCTACATAAATAGTTACAGGGTGCATGCCAAATTCAAGTTTTTCTTTTTGGAACTTTCTGGAATTTTTTTTCCCAAATATTTTTGATCCATGGTTCATTGGATCTGTGGATACAGAACTCAAGGGTATGAAAGGCCAACTATAGAGGCAACAACACTGTGTTAGGTGTTTGGGGAAGTAAAGAGGTAAAATGACTCTTTTCCTGTTTTTTTTTTTAGGTGATCAGAGCTTAGTGGGAGGTATAGGTACATAAAACAGCTGACTCTTACACTAGGTGAACATGTCATAAGTGTTATAAGAGTGCTGTGTGGAGTTTCTGTCATGGTGCAGCGGAAACGAATCTGACTAGGAACCATTGGGTTGCAGGTTTGATCCCTGGCCTCGCTCAGTGGGTTAAGGATCAGCATTGCCCTAAGCTGTGGTGTGGGTCGCAGATTTGGCTTGGATCTGGCGTTGCTGTGGCTGTGGTGTAGTCTGGCAGCTGTAGCTCCAATTAGACCCCTAGCCTGGAAACCTCCATATGTCGAGGGTGTGGCCCTGAAAAGACAAAAAAGAAAGAAAAAAAGAACTACGTGCACAGAGACAGGGATGGAGTGATTAACTGAGCGAATGAACTCTTCATTCCACACCCAATAAGCAAAAAAAAAAAAAAAAAGGCCTTCTGAGGTCCCTTAAAGCAGACAAGTAGCTCTAATTTAGATGCTTAACAAGGGTAACTATAAAGATGCTAATCTTCTTGGCTTGCAGTGGAATAGGGAGGTTTAGATGGATCACTAGCTCCTTAAGGATGATGATGAAAGTTACTGGCACTGGTTTCATGCAGCTCTTTCGCTGGCTGTCTCTCCCTTGCAGAGCTGTACCCGTTGAGCTGGAGGGGGCTGTACCACAGCTGGGGGCAATGAAAGCCAGAAACACCAAGAGAGTAGGCGTTTGGAACAGTAGCCCTAGGGCACCCAGGAAATATTTTTCCCCACATGAGGTCTTTTCAAATTCCCTGTACCATAGACACTACTTTGATTTAAAATGCAGTTTGCTGCTTTCTGGCCTACCCTGTTTGTTCAGTGTATTTTTGTCCCTCATTTTTACTTCTCTATATACATATTTCTTTTTCACTGATGAATAACTTTTAAGTGAGGATTAGTTTCACTAGGAAGTTCCCTTCTGCTCTCTCTTTCTCCCCACATTCAGCAAATATTAACAGATTTTCTATAGATTTTAGATGCCCCTACCACCTCTCTCTCCAATACGTTGTTTTCAGCCTCTTATTACTACGTTATCACTTCACTCTGCTAATTAAACATCTGGATACACTGAAAAGCTGGCAAAAAATTAGTCTGATTAAAACAGTTTTCTTTTTTTTTTTTTTTTTAATTTATTTTGTTGTTGTTGTTGTTGCTATTTCTTGGGCCGCTCCCGCGGCATATGGAGGTTCCCAGGCTAGGGGTCGAATTGGAGCTGTAGCCACCAGCCTACGCCAGCCAGAGCCACAGCAACTCGGGATCCGAGCCGCGTCTGCAACCTACACCACAGCTCACGGCAACTCCGGATCATTAACCCACTGAGCAAGGGCAGGGACCGAACCCGCAACCTCATGGTTCCTAGTCGGATTCGTTAACCACTGCGCCACGACAGGAACTCCTAAAACAGTTTTCTGATGTCTGGAATTGGTACATACTATACTAAACAATGAAAAACTGCTTTTCAGATGGGCAGTCACCTTTACCTTTCAATTGGTCACAAATACACTAGTAATAATCAGATTGGGCATTCACAGGTTTCCATCTGTGAACCACTCAATTCTGACCTATTTTTGAAAAGAAATAGATATTAAATAAATAGCAATGCCCAAATGATACTCAAAACTGAATTTTAAAACTGAACACAGAGCAAATTCAAAATTGGGACTCACATTCTCATCTAATTACATGCTATAAATTCCAAGCTAATGTTTCATATTCAATAATTGCCTATTATACAGGGCTGACCCTCTAAAACCTCTGTCTTCCAAGACAACGGCAAGACCTGTTGAATCTAGAAAGGCTTTAGACAAGCAGGCCTATAATGGTATGCATACCCCAAATTATCATTCATAGGTAAGCCCAGTGCATGGGCAAAGAGCTACTTACCAATTATCACATTGGATAACACTCCATATAGTATGTCTAGACTGTTACAAAGAAGTGCAAATGACAGTCTCACTGTTGGTGTGGGTTTCTTTCTTTTTTTTTTTCTCTTTCTTTTTCTTTATTCTTTTTATGGGGGGCTATTATCAGTTCTTTTATCATTCTGAATTGGAAGCTCTGACACCCTGTGACAGCCAGGCTCAAGGTGTCAGGTATGGACACATCAAATGTTAACTTATTTTACTTATAGGGTCTGTTTTGTTTAAAGGAATAAAAATAAAAGCTTGCAAAAAAGAGGAAGGTTAAATTGCCTTGAAGGGCTGAGCACAGCCTTCACTGATCCTAGCTTTGCCAGTCAGTTAGGGACTAAACCAGCTGGCTCAGTTGGGGTTGATGAAGATCAAGGACACTGGTTTCTTCTGTACATGATCCAGTCACCCACTATTAAACTTTTACCTACTAGATGTATACCTTTGGTTGAAAGCAGAATTGGACAAGGGAATATGAACAATATAGGGAAAACCCGTATTTTCCTAATCCTTAAAATGAATTTACAAATATATATCCTTTTAGGAATAGCACTCATTACTACCTTGATAAAATGGACAGCTAGTTCATGGTAGGCTATCCAAAAGGATTTGGAAACACATAGTTAATATTTGTCAGGTATGGTACTAGGTACTTCCACATATATTATTTCACCTAAATCAATGCAAACTCCCTGTTAGGTAGACATTCTCATTTCCATTTTACAAATAAAGGAGGGGAAGCTAAATGTGGCTGCATGCTTGGAACCAATATGGTAGTCATATTAACACCCAGTGTTCTGACCACAAATCACAAGTTGACATCATCATCTAAGCAGTATTACTAGTACTATTGACCTAGGCTGTAAGAACTCCAAGTGCCTGATTAATGTAGTATTGAGAACACAGTAAGTGGTTAAGGTAAGACAATCAGACAACTTTGATTCGAACCTTGACTTTGCCACTTACAATCTATACAATCCTGGACAAATCAGTGCAACTCCTGGATTCTCAGTTTCCTCATCTACTAGATGGGGATAATAATTAAAAAAAAAACCATCTACTCCATAAAGTTGTTGTAAGGATCACATGTGCTAAGGATCAGAGCTTAGTACAGTGCTTAGTGTTTAGTAGCTACCACTTTTGATAAATGTTAGCTATTGCTATTAACCAAATTCTAGGCTGTAGAGACTACAAAGAGTCTAGGGAGAGAGTCCTAGGGGTAGATGCCAGTAGTCCACAGTGGAAGCTTAAAATGTTCAAACTTACTTTTATTGAAGTTGTCTTAGCACTGGCCAGAGGGCAATTAACTTCTCTGTAGCATATTCGGTTAGATGGAATGTGTTCAATTTGTGAACTCTGCTTGGTTAGGTTGGATCCTATGTGGCTCTAAATAGACACTAAAACTACGGTAAATCTTTATTCACTGAATTTCACAAATTCAAAATTGGTTATCATTAAGACGGGGGCTGGATTGAAGTGGGAGAGCCTCAAGTGCACTTGGGATTGCACATATACCTATACTATCATTGTTATTGCTATAACCTATACATTTACTTTTTATGCACTGGGAAAGTAAATGCCATTAATGTTTATGTCCCCCCCACCTGCCATCAACAGCTTCCCAAATCACTCAGAATGAAATCCCATGTACTGACATGATTTACTTTCTCACAGTCTGGTTCTTCACTGTCTCTCTCTTACCTCTCCGATCTTACCTCCCATTACCGTATCCCACAACTCACTCTCCACTATTTCTATGCCTGTAATCTTCTCTCCAATATCAACATTGCTTACCCCTCACCTCCTTTAAGTCTTTACTCAAATGCCACCTTCTTAGTGAGGCTTTCTCTAATGATATTTAAAAATCCACTTCTGTCCCACACTCCCTATTCTTTTTTCCCCTTGCTTTTAAAAAAAATTTTCCACCACACTTATGATCTTCTATCACACTATTTAAAACTTTTTTTTTGGTTTATTGTCTGCCTCTCACAACTAGAATATAACATCTATGAAACAGGGATTTAGTCTTTTTATTCAGGCTAGAACAGTGCCTAGCTCAAAGTAAGCTTTGAATAAATATTTCTTGAATGAATAAATGGATGTCCTATATGTCCTATTTCTATGACACTTATAAGTGTACCTAGAGATTAATAAATGCTCAGTTAATGAGTCAAAAATATGCAAGTTACAAATAGATTCTTCACTGATACCACATCTTTATTACCTACCTTACATCCTGTATTTCAAACATCATCTCATTCATTTTCACCACTGCAAAGCAGGAAGATGTCAAGTCCAGCCTTAGTTGATAGATAACGTGAGAGAGCCACTTACAGCATGGTTAACTGAGTTAAAAGAGTTTAGATTTTCCAACTTCTACTTGCATTTGGAATCACTTGGCAGTTTAGGCTCTCACAACTAAGTGATGATCTTCTAATAAATGGGTTGCTTAGAAATGAGGGGGGTATGGTCAGAAGTAAATGTGGAAAAGGGTCTAGACCTTAAACAGAGCAAATGCTATCAATTCATTGCTCCTTCTATTTCATTTTCCTATTTATTAAACACTGCAGCATGTTAGTGACATTCAAAACATGAGGCTTATTGATCCATGAGCTTATGTGTGTTCATAATTCACCCATGGTGCTGCTTTCTAGATCTAGAAACACTACATCATAAAACGGGCTTGCAAATAGCTATTGTTCTTAATGAATAGTGACTTGTTATGAAGAATGATTCCTGGAAGATCATTCTCTTTTAGGCAATTAACTTATTGATTTTACCAATGAATATAAATATTAGACCACTGGAAGAGTTTGTGTAAAAGAAGCTTGGACAAACATGTGGCAAGGATCAGGGAAAAAAGACTATTTTGATTAAACACTCTTATTCTGTATCTTTTTAACCTCCTTGACAATCTTTCCACAGTGACAGAAGCCACCTTCCTTCCTCTATGATGTGATTGAATAAAATGTAATCTTAGATAGCTGAAGATCTTAAAACAGTCACAATGTTCTGTATAATACGATCAGTGCCCCCGACCCCCATTTTCTCATTTCCCACCAATCTCTCCCTGATTCCAACCACAATGACTTGCCTTCCACATCCTAGAAGGGCCTAGTACATTTTCACCTCAGGGCATTTATATATGCTATTTTCTTGGCCTGGAACATTCTTCCTCTGACTCACATGAGGACTCCCTTGCCACACAAACTTGGTTAGGTCCTTCTATACATGTTTATAGTACTCTAAAAAATTATAGCTCTCTTTATCATTGTAAATAGTTATCTGTGTGGTCTCTTGTTTAATACCCGTCTTCCTTCCTAGACCAAAAGCTGCATGAAGGCACAGACTTGTCTTCTTTGTTATTTTCTCCTCAGTGCCAAGCACAATACTTAGCAGGAAGTAGTAATGAATGAATAAATGGAAAACTGGGTACCCAATATAAAAAGGCTGAAAGGAAAATAAATATTTGAATCAAACATTTGGATCAGTGCTATCCAACGAAACTTTGTCCATTGATAGGAATGCTCTAGATAATGAGCTAATGCAGTAGTCACTAGCTTCATTTGACTATTTAGCACTTGAGATGTGGTTAGTGAAAATGAGGAGTGGAATATTTATTTATTTATTTATTGTCTTTTTGCCTTTTTCTAGAGCCGCTCCCAAGGCATATGGAGGTTCCCAGGCTACGGGTCTTATCAGAGCTGCAGCCACCAGCATACGCCAGAGCCACAGCAATGCCAGATCCAAGCCTGGTCTGCAACCTACACCACAGCTCATGGCAACACCGGATCCTTAATCCACTGAGCAAGGCCAGGGATGGAACCTGCAACCTCATGGTTCCTAGTCGGATTCGTTAACCAATGAGCCACGACAGGAACTCCAAGGAGTGGAATTTTTAATGTCATTTAAATTATATTTAAATTGCCACAAGTGGCTAGTGGCTACCATATCACACAGTGCAGATTTTGATATCTCCAAAAAGATGCCGGATGGTCTATAAACTTAGCCAAACAACATAAACAAGTTTGAAATTTTTATTAAGTCTAACATCATTTTTTTCCTATTGTGGTTTTTTTTCCCCTAGCTTTTATGTTTAAGAAAGTCTTTTCAATCTTGAAATCTATCACCTATATTTTCTTCTAATTGAGTTTTCTTTTACATTCAAACTCATTAATCAGCCGGAGTGTTTTTATTTATCTTATTCTTTTGGAATATGGTATGAATTGAAAATCTAAATTTTTTTTTTTTTTTTTGTCTTTTTGCCATTTTCTTGGGCCACTCCAACAGCATATGGAGGTTCCCAGGCTAGGGGTCCAATTGGAGCTGTAGCCGCCGGCCTACACCACAGCCACAGCCACAGCAACGCAGGATCCGAGCCGCGTCTGCAACCTACACCACAGCTCACGGCAACACTGATCTTTAACCCAGTGAGCAAGGGCAGGGATCGAACCCGCAACCTCATGGTTCCTAGTTGGATTCATTAACCACTGCACCACGATGGGAACTCCCTAAATATTTTTTCTTAATTGTTGTCTCAGCACCACTCACGTCATAACACTTCTTTTCCCCACTGATTTTTGATGTTGGCTTTATAATATACTAAATTTTTATTTGTACTGGGGTGTGTTCCTGAGCTTTTGTTCAGTTGTATTGATCTGTCTACTTTTACATCAGTACCACTTTGTTTAATTATCATACTTTTAAAATATTCTTTAACATCTGATAGTTCTAGCTTGCTCTCACTATTCTTTGTTTTAGCTGTTTTGATTCAGTTAATATAATGTCTAAACTTTTTTCCTTATGTCAATTTATATGTGCATGTAATGTATAGTTATTATATTTTCCAAACCCTAAATCAGGACACATGTTCAACACATGAATATGTGGTCACCATACAGTTAAGACTCCTCCTAAGCACAACGTTGTGCACATGGTAGGTGCTTGTTGAAAAAGAGATACATGCGGTCAAGACATTTGATAGATTTGTGATTTTTGTGGTAATTAGTTCTTACATATACAATGCAGAAGATAGTTTTCTTTTTTTGCATGTTAAGAAAAAAAAAATCCAAAGGTTATTTGTTCTCTGTTCTGTTTTTACTATTCAAGGAGCTCTTAGGTGGCTCCTAGACCTGTGTCACCCACATATTCAATGCAGCCCAATTAGTTACTAAGAGTCACAATGCACTGAATCAGAGTGTAACTAAAGTCCAAGCTGCAGGAAGTAGCAGTAATACTAATGAGTATTCAAAGCTGATTAGAATGCAAAAAAAACCCCTTGCAATTTTTAAAGTATCAGCAATAATATGGAGTAATCAGGTAGCAGCTACTTGAAGCAACTGCTGGAAAGTGATTTTTTTTTTTAAATTGGGATGATTTCTTAAGAATTAACATAAAAAATTTAGGACCACCTCCCTCCCCCCAAAAAAGTTCAATTGGCACTTTCTGATTTAATTAGAACTCACACACACATACATACACAAACATATATGCAAATATTAGTCATTAGTCATATCCAGCTATTCTGGATAGCTGGAATGAATCAGGTCATTCTGCATAGCTGAAAAGCTGAATGTACGAAATGAAGGACATTGAATGTACTTTTAGGGATGCTACTTAAACAGTATAAAAATGGATTTATTGTCCAAAATCTTAGACATGAGGTTTTTCAGCGGATATTTAATTCATCTTCCCATCTCAAGGTAGAACTGAATTTTTGTCATCAATATCATCTTAATCTTACCAAAGGAAAAAAATAGTAATTGAATCTCTCAAAGAGCCTCCCCTCGCTACTCCCTAAAAAGACAATGATAAAAATACACTAAACTCAATCAGGGTCTTTGATTTTTGAATCCCACATAGATACACATGTTCATAGGTCAGTATACATTCAGAAAAATCTTCTATACTTTTTCTATCTATATTTACCACAGATATTGAAAATTGATAATCCATTACTTCATTAATATTTAGTTGATCCATTTATTAAACATTGTTGGTTGCCTTGAGGTGACCATGAGGCCATAAAAATGCTTGATATGTAAATATTCAATTATCTTTATCAAGCTGTACTTTATTAAGTCAGGAAACTTATTTTGGTTCAACTCTGAATCAGAAATTAAAATTGCATAGGCTGTTAACGTATTTTCTGAGCATAACATTTTAATCAATATGTCAACTGAGATATCTCTTTTACTACCTCAAATCCTTTTTGGAATGAGGGAGATCACCTGGGTTTATACACTGACTCTATCATCTACTTTATATATGATCTTGAGTAACTTATTTAACTTCTCTGCTTCACTTTCCTAATTTGTAAAGTAAGTGTTAATAGTAGTTTCTACCTCATAAGGACTACGTGAAATAATTCACATAAAGGACTCAGTATAGTGCCTTGTACATAGTAAACCCTGGCTACAAGTGAGCTAATCTTATTAGTAATTATAGTGGGTATCAAACTATGGACTCTGGGTCACTTAACATCCAACAAGAAAACAATATAGACAGGATATAATTAAGTGCTTGATTGTATGGCACATATGATAAACACCATAGGAGACTGGGGTGGTGGATGTCAGAGGTGGCATGGGAGATATGGCTTGAGATGGGACTTAAATGATGGACATAGAATGAGGGGTGTAGAGGAAAGGACACGTAAGGGCAAGGGCCATATCATAAAAAGGAAGTAAAGGGCAAGGGCCATATCATAAAAAGGAAGTAAAGGAAGGAAGGTGAAGATGAGTCTTGACAGACCATAAAAGTCAAGTAAATAGTTGATTAGTGTACCATTTAATTGAAAGTCTCACTCTGGCCTCCCAAACAAAACTTTCAATTTATATAAGGAGTAAACAGTCTCTTTAGAAAATGGTCTGTTATCCTAAGTTTACTCTGTGTGTATCCACAGTCTCTTTAGAAAATGGTCTGTTATCCTAAGTTTACTCTGTGTGTATCCTCTGTGTTGTTTGCAAGTGCTTATGTTCAATTGGTGTTGGGGGGTGGTGATTGGTATGGTTTATTATCTTTTACGTAGTTCATATGTATTATCTTGTTGAATACTTATTACAACCATATTAGACAGTTATTATCAGCCTCATTTTAAAGGTAAGGAAATTAAAGCACAGAGATAGTGAGAAACTTATCCCAAACCATAGAGCCAGAAAGAAGCACATTTCTTCTGAGCTAATATTTGAACACAGAAATTCTAACTTCAAAGTCCTGTGCTCTTAATCAGAAAGTTGCTTCTGATGTGGTATATATACACAATGGAATACTACTCAGCCATAAAAAAGAATGACATAATGCCATTTGCAGCAACATGGATGGAACTAGAGAATCTCATCCTGAGTGAAATGAGCCAGAAAGACAAAGACAAATACCATATGATATCACTTATAACTGGAATCTAATATCCAGCACAAATGAACATCTCCTCAGAAAAGAAAATCATGGACTTGGAGAAAAGACCTGTGGCTGCCTGATGGGAGGGGGAAGGAGTGGGAGGGATTGGGAGCTTGGGCTTATCAGACACAATTTAGAATAGATTTACAAGGAGATCCTGCTGAGTAGCATTGAGAACTTTGTCTAGATACTCATGTTGCAACAGAACAAAGGGTGGGGAAAAAAATGTAAATGTAATGTATACATGTAAGGATAACTTGATCCCCTTGCTGTACAGTGGGAAAATAAAAAAAAATAAAATTAAATTTAAAAAAAAAAGAAAGTTGCTTCTACTTAAAATTCGTAAGGCCTTATAACTTTTAAAGGTAAACTGTAAGCCAGAACAATAAAAGAGGACATTTTGGTATACAATTTGATACTTAAACTGATTGCTACTTTATTGATTTAATCCCCATTTAGATTTAAATGACAAGGTATATAATTTCCTAAGCACACATAGAAAGCTTAAGGAGTCAAATTTAATAACCTACTTCATTTTAAGTTAATGTACAGAAATTAGAAAGAAAAATGTTTTGTCAATTTCATGTTTCTTTGAGTAGAAAGTAAGACCAAAGTGAGAATTTAGGCTCACTTAGAGGTGATTTGGGCTGTTTTGAGGCCTGATAACACAATGTATTAGATGCCTTTGTTTGCTTGATTAAAATAGAAGTGGTTAGCCTTAGGCCTTGGAGCCACATATGGCTTTTTAAAACACGTGCAGCTCTTGAATTAAATATAAAATATTCTGCTGTGAATTGTCTTAATGCTGTATCCTTTGAAAGATATAAAGTGTTACTGAAAGGTAAAGACACAAGAGGGAGCTCTAAACAACTAAGAACAAAGAAAACTACTTAGTGTGTAAAATGTAAGCTACACTAGCGTGTGACAGTTTAAACAGTGGTACATTGATTTCATTTAGTATAATAAACACCATAGATATGGCAGGAAGCATGGTTTTAGCAATTAAGAAAATAGAAACTAAAATCATATAGCCCTGAATTGGAATCTTGGTTCTGTTACTTTCTAGTTGTGTGATCTTGGAAAAGTCACTTACCATCCCCACTCCAAACATTAGTTTTCCCATTTATAAATAGGGAAAAGAGTACCTATAACTCCTAGTATTATTGTGAGAATTAAATGAAACATACTACATGGAAGAGTTTTGATTATTGCCTGGTTACAGTAAGTATTCAATAAATTGAGATTTAAAAATAGTATGACCTTATATTGTTTATACCAAAGATTCCTAATTATCACTTTTGGCCAGACTGGTCATCATGGCACTAGAGGCTGGGATATTCCTTTCTTATATGAACATTTAATAAATGACTCACCTCCATCATTGTCCAAGTTATCTCCACAAAGCATTTCCATGACAACATTGCAGCCTGTCCCACTCCAACCCACTTGACACACACAGTGCCAACCATTTTGATCTAGGGTACATCGCCCATTTCCGAAGCAGAGCCCAGGGCAGCCATCTGAAAAGATAGCAGAGAGTAACAATCACAGAGACATCAGAATGCGAATGGCCAACAATGATTTATCTGCCTATAGGGAAAAATCGAACCATTTGGGCTCCATTCAGATGAGGTGCTGAATAAATGGGAGAGGAGCTTGCTTACTTACAACACCTTCCCAGGGAACTTGTTATCACTTACTCTACTGTGCTTTTCCTTAGAGAGCCAATTAAACATTAATAATGCTAACCCCAATTCCCAACCTCTGATTCAGATAGGATAAAAACTATGATGGGGACAAGAAATGCTTTTTGTTTCTTTTCAAAATAGGTATCTCCTCATCTCGATCAAAAACTGGATGGATGATATTGTGTCAAGTTATGGACAAAAAGTTGGGAAAAAACAGCAGATTCTATGAAGAGATACCTCTCCTAACTATTGCTACTTTGTGCTGATTTCTCCCTTGTGGTGTGTTGCTTCAGGACTTAGGCATATTGGTATACAGTTCAGACCATACCATTATTTGCCCATCTGGTGACTTAGAAATGTGCTGTAGTTGCTCTACATCTATTCAGCTTTTCTCTTCAAGAGTATTACTGATCTGAGGGCTAAGGATTGATTATTTACTTGTCTGGTATCTCTCTCAGAAACTAGTATAACAGTATAGCTTTAGTAAGTGCTTGACAAATGTTTATGGAATTAATGCATGCCAAATTTAGACTTTTGGAATTCTAGAGAATAACTGGATAAATATAGGCAAGAGGTAACTGTTATGCTTAAATGACATCTACCCATTGATCAAACTCTGACCGTGGTCTCTATTTAGACTTTTAATTTCTCAAAATTGACCTATTCTTTCTAACAGTAGTTCAGATCTAGGCTATTCCACAGGGCAACTGTGCATGTGCTAAGTGCTCAGTGGGCAGAAAAACAGAGACAACAATAATGGCATGCAGTTTCTAGAAATTTCCCCAGTAGCAATTCAGGACCAGATTTGGATTTTATGGAAGACAGTTCAATCAATATTTTTTTCATTTCCTTTCTTTAAAAGAAAATTCCAGAAGTATAAAGAGCAAAAGAATGTGTTTTTTCAAATCTGTACAAGTAACCCAGTGTTCCTTCCAAATGGTTTTCCAAGCAACTATCAACAGACCAGAGGAAGAATAAAAGTTTTTTTTTGTCTTTAGGGCCACACCAACAGCATATGGAAATTCCCAGGCTAGGGATCAAATTGGAGCTGTATCTACTGGCCTACGCCACAGCCACAGCAAAGCAAGATCCAAGCTGCATATGCAACCTACACCACAGCTCACAGCCATGCCAAATCCTTAACCCACTGAGCGAGGCCAGGGATCAAACTTCATGGGCACTAGTCAAATTTGTTACCACTAAGCCATGATGGGAACTCCAAAAAAATTTTAAAATAAAATGACAGATGGCTGCTAGAAAATATGAAAAGATTACATATTTATGTAAATGTATATTATATATATTTTTTCCTCACAAAATAGCATAGTATGAACATGTATTAAGATTAAGAAAGAAATTTAATCTAGTTCTTTTCTCATACATATACAATGGATAAAGTGACACTAGGGATAATTTGAGTGGGATATTTTCAACCTTCTGAGGCTGAGGTAATGAAAGGCACCAAGATATCTGACAGAAAAACCACTGTGATCTCTAGTAAATGCAGATCCCTGGGGGATGGATGATGAGGTACTAATAGAATAACTCTTCTGCCACCATAAGGACACTGTACATGGACTTAATGATATACTGCTATGTTAAAGAAAAAGTTGAGCTGTCTACTTAAACATAGTTAATTTAATAATTACCTCTCTGTGTCATATAAACAAACATACAGGGAGTTCCCGTCGTGGCGCAGTGGTTAACGAATCCGACTAGGAACCATGAGGTTGCGGGTTCGGTCCCTGGCCTTGCTCAGTGGGTTAACGATCCGGTGTTGCCATGAGCTGTGGTGTAGGTTGCAGACGTGGCTTGGATCCCCCATTGCTGTGGTTGAGGCGTAGGCTGGCAGCTACAGCTCCGATTCGACCCCTAGCCTGGGAACCTCCACATGCCGCTGGAGCGGCCCAAGAAATAGCAAAAAAAAAAAAACCCAAAAAAACATACACACATACACATATGACTCAACATAAAAACAAGAAAAAAATAATTCTTAAAGATAATTCATTAAACTCTATGGCAAAAAAAAAAAATTGAATCTTTGATGTTGGGAAAGCAAATTACTTTTAAGTCTATTAAAACATGAACCCAGAGTTCCTGTTGTGGCGCAGCAGAAACGAATCCGACTAGGAACCATGAGGTTGTGGGTTCAATCCCTTGCCTTGTTCAGTGGGTTAAGGATCTAGTGTTGCCATGAGCTGTGATGTAGGCTGCAGATGCAGCTGGGATCTGGCATTGCTGTGGCTGTGGCATAGGCCGGCAGCTGTAGCTCCAATTAGACCCCTAGCCTGGGAACCTCCACATGCCATGGGTGCAGCCCTAAAAAGACAAAAAGGCAAAAACAAACAAACAAAAACCCCAAAAAACCACATGAATCTGACAATGTTACTCTTAAGTAAGACTGCCAAAAGTAAAAACAAAACAAAAGAAAACAAAACCAAAACTCCATCGACCCTTCCATTCCCACATGCACATTTTCTGTTTCAAATATTTTTCTGTTATAAAACCTAGTGAGAAAAAACTTACCTCGGACAGCATCCAAGTAGTGAGCTAAAAGGGAGGGAAAAGAGTGATTGAATGAATTTCCAGGAGACCAAAGCTATACAACAAGTACTAATGGTTTACCATCTGTTGCCTGGGAGGAGAACAGCAAACTGTGAACTCTGAAAAGCCTGCAGCTCAAAAGTTGGTACGCTGGCCTGTGTAGTTTGTGAATAATATTTTCTGTAGGAAAGATATTAATGGCTTTTCTGCGAGAAACTCTATTAGGCTTCCTAAAAAAGTGTCATATTTCATTAAAAGTATAAGAACCGCATTTTTACATTTCGGTAATAACTTTCATGAAAGAGCACTAGCTTGAACTTCTTATTAGTAATACCTTTTAGAAGTGAGTTCTGGAGTAACCACCTTTGGTAATCATCACAATATTTAAATCCTCTTATGTGAAGGCAATAAACTTATTCTAGGGCAGGAATGTAATTACTTAAGCTGCATCTGAATCTCACCTCTCACCACCTTTTTAATGAATCTTAAATATTTTCCGCAGTCACAGAACAAGACTTACTGTACCTTTCACAGAGTGGTAATGCAGTTTATTAAAATTATATGTTATATATATTATATATATTATACATTACTTTGGCAGGTTCCAACCATTATAACAAAATACTTTCACCTAAAAATGAAATCTGTAGTAAAGTCTAGTGGGCCAAAAAGCCCACAAACAATGAATTGGGTACTCAGAGGCCCACGCTTGCTTTTGTACTATATGAATTTTCTGTGTGTGCATAGAATTCCACTGGAACATTCTGTGACCCAATTTTCTTAGTTGAACAATGGGAATCTACTTGTTTTTCTGTCTAGGCAGGAAATCTTTATGGCAGATACATGTATGTGTCAAGGGCTTTGATTTTGTTTAGAAAATGAAGTATTTTATAATTGAAACTTTCATTATTATTATTATTAGGGTTTTTATAGTGTGAAGACCACATGATAGAGTAATTATTACATAGGCTTTCTCACACCCACAGACTGTTCTCCCAGGCAGCATCCTAGAGATTAATGAAATTGGTGACAAGGGATGAGAGAGGGTGAATGCCTTGGTACAAACTCTATACTACCCAGTAAACAATTCAGCACAGATGTTCTATTGATGGTAGGTCAGGAGCGTCTTTCTCATACACATTAAAGACAGCCCTTAATGATATGAATGGCCCATGATAAAGCAATCCCATTTAATGAAATTGCCTCTAAGTGCTTTCCACCAAAATAACCTATACTTTTCAAAAGGAAAAATGGGCAGTGAATGTTACCTTTACTATAAAAGTACTTCTTATTAATTAATGATACTATTTTAATGTCATCTTTCATTTGAATAACTCAAAGAACTTGAAAGCAGAAAATATAAACAATACTAAAGTGATAAGAAAGGAAGTTGCACAGAAATAAGTAAGATATTATCAACAAAACAGGAAACCTCCCAGTTAAGAAAATTTTCAAACTCATGGTCAACCCTCCTACTTCTCCTCTCCTCCCACTCAAATTCTACAAAGTGCCTGGGGATTGACTTGCTAGATTGCTTTACTTCAATTAATCCAATTTACTTTGTTCAACGTATAGTGGTACTTACCAATTGTGCAGTGGTCGCCCTCCCATCCAGGGCTACACTCACATTTTCCATCTTTGCACTGGCCATGCTCAGCACAGTGAGAATGACAGGAGCGTTCTTCACAGGTTGGTCCTACCCAACCTTCTTCACATTGGCAAATTCCCCTTGAGCAGACTCCGTGGCTACCACACTCCATGGTACAGAGCTCTGTGGGGAATTCAAAGAAAATATATTTATTTAAACATTTTTTACATTATTTTATTACAACTAGTCCAAAAGACATTAGTCTCCCCCAAATCTCAGCCTATGCCTAATATTTAAAATGTATAAACAAAATGTGGGAGTTCCTGTCGTGGTGCAGCGGAAACAAATCCAACTAGGAACCGTGAAGTTGTAGGTTCAATACCTGGACCCGCTCAGTAGGTTGAGGATCTGGCATCGCTGTGAGCTGTGGTGTAGGTCGCAGATGTGGCTCAGATCTGATGTTGCTGTGGCTGTGGCGGAGGCTGGCGGCTGTAGCTCCGATTGGACCCCTAGCTTGGGAACCTCCATATGCCGCGGGTGTGGTCCTAAAAAGCAAATAATAATAATAAAAATAATAAAAATTTTAAAAATGTATAAACAAATGTCACAAAGACCTCTAGCATTTGAGTAACTCAGTTTAAAAGGTAATTATGTCACTATGTACAAAATAAACTCTAAATCAAATTGCTTTTGAGAAGTCCATAAAATGACAACAGCATTCGAGGCTTAGAAATGAAGTCAGTGCCAAATGTCAAATGGGTTTCACTAAAAATTCATTAGGATCACAGACATCGTTGCAGGGATTTTATGATGTTACAAGAAAGAAATCACTGAGGAAAACACACACACACACATACAGAGTAAAACAGTGCCCTAACTTCATTGAGAAAAACAGGTTTTACAGTGAGAAAGATGATAACTTTCTAATAAAATTAATAATATACAAGAAGTAAAGCTGCCAGTGAAAGTAATCAACTGGTTTTCCCTGATCATACTAAAAATATTTGCATTTATTTTAAGCATTTAAAATGACTCTTGGTTGATTAAAATACAGTCTTCCTATCCAAAATACAGTCTTCTTAGCTGCCAATTTCTTTCTTCTGTCTCCTTAGTTTTTTGTTGAGAAATATTCAACATTAATAAAATCAAGTAGGGAAGCTGGGATAAAAGTTTGGCTAGTTTGTTTCTTGATCAAATTCCCTTGCTGGAAGAGCAGAAAGGAGGTAAATGCCTATTGAAAGCATGCAATAGGTTTTAGGTACAATTGCCCATGTAACCTTGAAGGAAAAAGAGGATGTTCTGGAAGCCCTGTAATCTTTCATAGCCTCAAATGCTGAAACTACTTTTATATATTGAGAAGTACTGACAAACGATGATATCAGTGGTACCCTGTAATTAAGTACTATCTGTAGTTAGCTGAGTTATTTTTTAGTATGTGAGATTATTCTTTTAATAAAGCTGTGATTATGGATTTTATTACTATCTAGATTAATATGCTCACTAGTTCATTCACAAGTATCTTTGAGGGTCAAGGTATCATAGAAAGAGTGATGGGTTTGGAATAACAATTCCTCTGCATAAAAGCTGTGTACGCTTAGGCAAATTACTAACTTGTTTTCTTAATCTCTGCTTGTGTAACTACACAATGAAAGTAATAGTATTTACGCCTGATGGGGTCATTGGGCAGACTGAGATATATTTTGGAGGTAGAACCAACATGAATTCCTTAAGAGTGGATATAGGAAATGAAGAAAAGGTAAAAATGAAAGTTTTGGCTTAAACAAATGGGTGGATAATGCTGCCACTAACGAAATGGGAAAGGATGAGGGAAGAATAAAGTGGAAAATCAAACAGATTAACTATGAGGTAATGTATAAATAGCCAAATGAAGATGTCAATTAAGCAGAAAGACATATGAATTTGACAGGCCAGTGCTAGAAATATGAAATTGACAACTATTAGCATATAGCTGGTTTTCAGCATCTAGGCTTGAAACTGGATGATATCCCCTAAGGAATGAGCCCTGACGTGCTTAATGATTTAAAGATAAAGTGGAAAAAGAGGAACCAAAAAAGGAGACTTTAGAAGGAGAAGGCAGTGTGTCACATGAGGAAATCTAGGAGATTGTGTTGTAGCTAAAGCCAAGAGAGGACAATTTTTCAAGAAGAAGGGGATAGTTACATATATTGCTAACAGGTCAAGTGAGACATGAGCAGAGAAGTACCCATTGGATTTACCATCATGGAAATTGTTGGCGATTTTAGGAAGAGCTGTATTGATAACATGGTAGTTGTGAAGCCAGATTGGAGTGGGTGGAAGAGTAAATAGGAAACTGTGTGTGGTATCACCATATTGTGAGAAAAGTCCAGGATGCAGCACATACAAAAATAGGGGTCTGGAAGTTCCCATTGTGGCTCAGTGGTAATGAACCTGACTAGTACCCATGAGGACACGGGTTTGATCCCTGTCCTTGCTCAGTGGGTTAAGGATCTGGCATTGCTGCGAGCTGTGGTGTAGGTCACAGATGCAGCTCAGATCTGGCGTTGCTGTGGCTGTGGCATTAGGCCAGCAGCTGTAGCTCTGTTTTGACCCTGAGCCAAGGAACTTCCATATGCTGCAGGTGTGGCCCTAAAAAGAAAAAAAAAACAGGGGGACTTAGCCTAATAAATAGTAGCTCAAGTAGGTTAATCTTGAATTAGCACCTCTATACCCGAATCTCTGATTGATAATCTGGATTTCCTTTCTTCTGTTCCTTTCCTTTCCTCTCCTCTCCTCTCCTTTCCTTTCCCTTCCTTCCTTCCCTTCCCTTTCCTTCTCTTTACTTTCTTCCTTTCTGCCTTCCTTCCTTCCTTCTTTTTTTGGCCACAGCATGCAGTGGCTTGATTGGGGTTTCACTTCCCAGACCAGGGATTGAACCTGATTTTGGCAGTGAAAACTCTGAATCCCAACCACTAGACCACCAGGGAACTCCCCTACTCTAGATTTTCAAATTCAGTTCTTGTAGTGAATTGATATTGTAATTGTGCTCCCTTTAATGGCCTTTCTTAAGACACTAAAAGCTGAACTGAAAGGGCCTTTCTAAGATTAGGGAGTTAAATTGGTCAAAGCCAATCATGTCATAGCTGAAATAATTAGAGGCAAACAATTTTGCATACATTGCTTCATACAACTATATATTTTAGACATAGAGGAGAATATCATTCTGATGATTTCCTGAAAAATAATATGACAAGATGAACAGTATCAGCAAAATGGCAGAAAAAGCTATCTTTAAACCACCTCAATATAAACTTTCAGAAATACTGAATCTAATGTAATAATTTTAAAAATTGCATGTATTCGCTCACAAGAAAGAGAAATTCTCAAACACCAGAAGCAAAGAGGGTGCTAACAGTCAATGATGTAAACATGTAAGTCAACCCACTGGCAGCCTTGAGGTGTTATTGTATCTAGTAATAACTAGGGGGTTGGGTATTTGTGTCCACGAAGGGAAAAGAGATGAGGTCTCTGGCTCATTTAAGGTGGGGAGTTGCACTGAAACTCCTGCAGAAAGCAAGGATGCCCCCTGAAAAGCTGCAGTCTCAACGAGATGGGAACTAATAATTTATCTACTAGCCCAAATTGATAGCAAGGAAGTACTGACTATATCATAACAAAAACAATAATTATTATTACTATTCATATTAATAAAATTGGGGGGTTAGAAAACAATAGAGAAATAAGATACTACCTTATCATAATATGTGCAATGGAGTGCCCTGTGTTCAATATTTCTAAAGCCTTATATTATTCAGGAGTTTGGTAAGAGATATGTAATCTTTGTCAAACACATATATAAAAATGTAAAGAGTTCTGTTTCTAGCGATTGTGACCTAAGTAATTTTTACTCTTGTGATGAGAATAAGAAAATATAGACAAAATATATTTTTAAAAAAATTTGGACAAGAATTCACGACAGAGTAAAGAATTACTGGGCCAAATTCCAGAAGAAAATGAAAACCCAGAGAGGTGAGTCTGACATTTATGGATGCTTCTCCCCTAGAAGGGTCTGTCAGTTCTAGTAGATGCAGTTGGAAGGCTCAGAGGCTGGGTAGAGCTTTTGTCAGTCTCATGGGTACAGAAAAAATACTTGACTAGATAACGGCTAAGAAATTTCAAATACTAAAGGAAACATTAAGCCAAATATTGAAGCAAAACTGAAGGAAAAAAAAAGATTCACAATTATACTCAGAGACTCCCTTTCTTATTAACTGAAGGTACAAGCAGACAACTCAGAAAGAATATGGAACATTTGAACAACATGATTAACAAATTTGATATGATTAATACATACAGAACACTGCATTAAATGATTACTAACATCAAGTGCACTTGGAACATTTACAAATATTGACCACACTCTGGGTTACAGAGCAAGTGTAAACATATTTCTAAATATTGAAATTACATACAGTATATTTTCTACCTACTATGGAATTAAACTTGAAATCAGTAACAAAAGACAAAATCCACATAAATTGAAAATTAAGAAATAGACTTCTGAATGAACCACAGAAGAAGAAATCATCATGAAAGTAAAATATTTTGAAATGAATGAAAATGAAGGTTCCATATATCAAAATCTGTGTAATATAACTCAGTCTATGTGTATTAGAAAAACTGTAAGGCAGAAAGGAAAAGCAGCTAAAAAACCTATGACCCAAGCATCCATTCTAAGAAATTAGAAAAAGAAGAGCAAAGTAAACTCCAAGAGGATAGAAGGAAGAAACTAATAATTCCAAGAGCTGAAATTAATTAAATAGGAACAAACATATGATAGAATGGATAAATAAAGCCAAAGTAATAAAACTGATAAACCCCTGATGGGTACTGATCAAGAATACAGAAGACCCAAATAACTAATATCAAGAATGAAAAAGATGACATTGTTGAAGATCCTTCAGCATCATAACAGGACATCACAAATAACTTTTTGTCAACACATTTAAAACTTGCAGTGGAATGAACAAATTCCTAGCAAGATACAACTTGTAATGATCATGAGAAAAAATGGAAACCTTAATAAACAATGAAAAATATTACCCCCACACACAAAATTACAGTCTTAGATGACCTCATTTGTGAATATACCAAACTTTTAGGGAAGGAAAATTGTCAATATTTATTTACTTATTGTCTTTTTAAGGCCGCACCCATGGCATGTGTAAGTTCCCAGGCTAGTGGTCAAATTGGAGCTACAGTGTCCAGCCTACGCTGCAGCCACAGAAATGTGGGATCCAAGCCTTGTCTGTGACCTGTACCACAGCTCATGGCATTGCTAGATCTTTAGCCCACTGAGTGAGGCCAGGGGTTGAACCTGCATCCTCATGGATACTAGTCAGGTCCATTACTTCTGAACCACAACAGGAACTCCAGAATTGCCAATCTTGAATAAACTTTTCAAGAATAGAAAAAGAGAAAACACTTCAAACTTTATGAGGTCAACATAACCTTGATATAAAATTTTGACAAGGATATTATAAGAAAAAAATACAGGCCAATCTCACTCATGAATATGGATGCAAAAACCTTAAACAAAATATTAACACAGCAAAACTAGTATTACGTAACAGGAAATTATATATTGACCAATGTGCGCTTATTCCAGAAATGCAAGATTGATTTAAAATTTGAAAATCAATCATTATAATTCATCGTCATATATGGAATAAAAGAGAAAACTCAAGATGATCTCCCCAGATATATAGTGAGTATTTAGTAAACTAATAAACATTCACTCATGATGAAAATTTTTTTATGTAGTATATGATTTCATTTTATTATACATATATACAGATAAAAAGGTATGGAAGATACACATTAAAATAGCCCTATGGTTATTAGACAAGTGGGATTATATTTCTTTGTTTTGTTTACCTATATTTTCTAGGTTATCCACTAGGAATACATACTGTTTTTGTAATAAGAAAAACAAGTTACTAAAAATTTTTAACAGTACAAGCATATATTTTATTTAGTCATTTTGGAATATTGTACTTGACTTTAAGATGCCATAATACAATGTGCTTTAGGACACTGAATGAATGGTATGCCTTCCAAAAGGAAAAAAAAAAGTCATTTCATTGAGAATAACAGTATTTTATGTTATTAGAAAAAGAACCCATGGGGTCATTATCAATGTAGACATTTTGGGGGAAATTAAACTGCAAATAAATGAAGACATTTATGTTTAAGATTTTAGGTTGCAAGCAAAATGGATGCAGGTTTAAATACTTAAAGTCACAAACAGTACCTTAGGTAAAAACAAAGTTTTTATTTCCTTTAAAACAGAGTTTATTATTTACTCATTTTTAAAAAATGTATTCCCTTAAATACTCCTGGCAATAGCACAAAGTCAAAGAACTCCGTTCCAGACGTAAAATCAGATTCATGATTTTTTAAGGATGCTCAACCTTTTTTTTTTTTTGCTCTTTAGGGCCACACCTGCAGCATATGGAGGTTCCAGGCTAGGGGCCAAATCAGAGCTGTAGCTGCCGGCCTACACCACAGCCACAGCAACTCAGGATCCCAGCCGCATCTGCAATCTACACCATAGCCCACGGCAATGCCAGATCCTCAACCCACTGAGCAAGGTCAGGGATCGAACCCATGTCCTCATGGATGCTAGTCAGATTCGTTAAATGATGAGCCATGATAGGAACTCTAAGGATGCTCAACTTTTAATGAAAAAAAAGACAGAATTTATGCAGGAAATACTTCTATTAAGAGATAACTTAAAAGTCTATGAATTTTTTAAAAAATTTATCTTTAGAGAGTCCAATAAAATATGGGTAGCCAAGGTGCAGAACTAACACATTCTCTCTCTCTCTCTCTCTCTCTCACACACACACACACACACACACACACACACACACACACACACACACACATACACACTGTGGTTTGTGTAGCACATTTATGGTATGACTTATTCAAAACAGGTTTATAAAGTAAATATTTTCCTCTTTTAGACAGATATGAAAATAAAGAAATGACTTAAAACAGGAATAATATCTTTGCATTTAAAACTGTTTAAAGAAAACAATTTTTGAATAAAAATAAAAAAAACATAAAACTGTTTAGATCATCATAAATTCTTAATTTAAGCTGTGTTCCTGGGAAATGTTAAGAATAAAATAAAGCATTGTTATTTCTTTTGAAAAACTGTTTTTCAGGTTTGATATTGAAAAATTAATTAAGACTTCATTCCCCCAAGCACTGAAAGATATGACTGTTCAACACTTAACACCTTAAATCTCAGAGTTCCCATCGTGGCTCAGTGGAAACAAACCCAACTAGTATCCATGAGGATGCAGATTCAATCCCTGACATTGATCAGTGGATTAAAGATACAGCGTTGCCGTGAGCTGTAGTGTAGTTTACAGATGCGGCTCGGATCTGGCGTTGCTGTGGCCGTGGTGCAGGCTGGCAGCCACAGCTCCGATTCGACCCCTAGCCTGGGATCCTCCCCATACTGCAGGTGCGGCCCCAAAAAGAGCCAAAAAAAAAAAAAAAAAAAAAAAGACCTTAAATCTCAAATTTTAGTATTCTCAAGAAATTAGAGGAAAAAAAATAGTTTTTCTTCCAATGTCACTTTATTTCCATTAATATACTGAAGTTACCATAGAAGTGTGCTGCTGGAATGTGAATCGTCCATGCACAAAGTATCTGTTACACCTGATAATTCCTAAAACACTCCCTTGGCCAGAATATTACAAGGAAAACAAGCATCAGCTTAACACTTGGATTGAAAGCCCTCTGTTTTTACCTTTTTCCCAGTCATTCTCTGCAGTTCTTAAAGATCTCAGTGTAACTGAAGTCTTTTATCAGACACCAAGTGAGTTAACATGTACTGCTAGACTCTTTCGGAATATAAATGGAAAGGTTACAAACACCAGCCCTCCTTTAACCACAATTAGTTTAAATTCAAGATCCAAATCATGAACATAGTTTAAAAATTTTTCTAATATGTCCTTTTTTATTATATTATCTTTTATTACTTAATGAATTTATTACATTTATAGTTGTACAATGATCATGATGAAAATTTATAGCAAATACGAAAAAGAACTTTAACTGATAAAGATTAGCTACAAAAAACCCACAGCAAATTTTATTTAATATTGAGAAGTTTTAAAACATTTTCTTCTATTATTGAGACTGATAAAAGATGCCTATGATCATCACTTCTATATAACATAATTCTAGACATCCTAGACAGTGCAATAATGTAAGAAAAGAAAAAAAAGTATAAAAATTGAAAAGGAATAAATAAAATAACCATTATTCAATGATAATATGACTGCATATACAAACTACAAAAAGGTTGTATAGCACTGGGAACTATATCTAGTCACTTATGATGGAGCATGATAATGTGAGAAAAAAGAATCTATACATGTGGCGTTCCCATCGTGGCGCTGCGGAAACGAATCCGACTAGTATCCATGAGGACAAGGGTTTGATCCCTGGCCTTCTTCAGTGGGTTAAGGATCCAGCATTGCCGTGAGCTGTGGTGTAGGTCGCAGACACAGCTTGGATCTGGTGTTGCTGTGGCTCCGGCATATGCCGGCGGCTACAGCTCCAATTAGATCCCTAGCCTGGGAACTTCCATATGCCGCAGGTGTGGCCCTAAAAAGGACAAAAGAAAAAAAAAAAAAGAATCTATACATGTATGTGTAACTGGGTCACCATGCTATACAGTAGAAAATTGACAGAACACTGTAAACCAGCTATAATGAAAAAAATAAAAATCATTATATAAAAAACTCCAAAAAAATCTATATAGATAAATTATTAGAATTAATATGTGAATTTACCATGATCAATAGGCACTTAGATATCTAGGTTAATATAGATGAAAAAAGTTATTTTTGCATATCAACATCAAACAAGAAGAAAAATTTTAAATACCATTTATAATAGTATAATATCATACACCTAGTATATAATACACCTAGGAATAAATTTAATATCATACACCTAGTAATAAATTTAACAAAATATTTGCAAGTACTAGACTGGAAAACTACAAAGCTTTATGAGAGAAACTAGAGAAGATCTGGATGAATGGAAAGTTATAACATGTTCACAAATTCAAAAACTCAAAATTAAAGATGCCCATCTCCCCCAAATTGTTCTGCAGATTCAGTGTAACCCCGATCAATATATCAGCAATTATGTATGTTTGTACATTTGTGTGAATATTGATTAGCCAAAAAAGAAGCAGAATAAGAGAAGATATATTCTGACAGCAAGACTTATTATAAAGCTATGTTAATTTGGACAGGGGGTATTGGTATATTGGCAAAGAGACTAATGAGAGTAAATGGAGTCCTAAAATAGATCCATACATAGAAGAATACTTGATTTATGGTAAAGGTGGTACTGTAGGCAAGTGGGAAATGACTACTGTTTTAAATTAAATGGTTCTGGGAAACTGAATGTCCATTAGGAAAAAAATTAATCTCGACCTCACCTCATATACAAAATCAATTCCAGATAGAATGTACTAAACATAAACTGACAAAGCTTCTAGAACTCAACATAAGAAAATACTTTTATGATTTTAAGGTATAAAAATATTTTTGAAACTGTACACAAAAATGCTAGCCATAAAAGGTAACAGACAATAAATCAGAATTTATCAAAAGTAAGAACTTCTTTATATCAAAAGTTAGAGGAAAATCCTATCAGTGGTAGAATACATTCACAATGGTTAAAATGCATTTCATATTTTGATAACGAACTGTGCTGTACACTTAGGACTTTTGTCCTCTTTTGGTACATATGTTATATTTTAATGAAATTTTAAGAAATTAAAGATAATGACCAAAGGAACAGAAACAGAATATAATAACTTCTCAACCAGAAAAAGAGGGAAAAGAATTAAGATAACCCCGTCAATCAAAGAAGAGGCAGAAAAAAGGATAGAAGTCAATGAAAAATAAATAATGTGAGTAGGAGACACAAAAGAAAATGATAGGGTATAAATCCAAACATGTCAGTACTCCAAATAAATAAAAACAAAATTGAACTTGCAATTTAAAAGAGTGAGACTCTAGAACTGAGTGAAAAAGAAAATCAAATTACTTTCTTTCTGTTAACAAGATGTGCTGAAACACACTAACAGAAAAATTACCAATAAGGGAAAAAAGGCATCATAGTAAAGTTCCAAGGGAAACTTGATGTATCTATAATATTATCTGATAAAATAGATTTCAAGGTGTAAAGCATTATTAGGAATAGAGTCATTATATAATGAAAAAGAAATCACCAATAAGATGTAATAGTACATACCCTGTAAGAAAATGATTGTTGTACACCTATAAATGTAATAAAATAAAGAGGAACATTACAGCATAAAAAAAAACAGAATGGATAAACAATGTGGCCCTACTGTATAACACAAGGAACTATATCCAATCTCTTGGGATAGACCATGATGGAAGATAATAGAAGAAAAAGAATGTACATATATGTATGGCTGGGTCACTTTGCTGCACAGTAGAAATTGGCACAACACTGTAAATCAACTATACTATAATAAAAATAGAAAATACAAATAAAAAAAATCCATAAATGAATCAGTGTGGTACACCACACAAACAATTTGAAGAATAAGTTATATTATCATTTTAATAGATGCAGAATGATCTTTAACATTTATGACAAAAATTCTACAGAAAGGGGGTACAGAGAACATACCTAAACATACCTAAAAGCCATACATTGATAAGCCCACAGCTAATATCATACTGAATGGTGAAAAGCTGAATGCATTTTCTCTAAGATCAAGAACAAGACAAGGATACTCATGCTCTCCACTTTTATTTACCGCAGTACTGGAAGTTTTTGCCACAGCAATCAGCAAAGAAAAAGAAATAAAAGGAATCCAAACTGGAAAAGAAGTAAAACTGTCACTGTTTGCAGATGACATGAAACTATACATAAAAAAGTCCTAAAGATGCGATAAGAAAACTACTAGAGCTCATCAATGAATTCAGTAATGTTGGATACAAAATTAATATACAGAAATCTGTTGCATTTTTATTGACTAACAATAAAATTCCATTTACCACTGTATGAAAAAGAATAAAATACCTAGGAATAAACCTACCTATAGAGACAAAAGACCTGTACTCTGAAAACTAGAAGATGCTGATAAAAGAAACTGAAGATGACACAAACAGATGGAAAGATATATATAGCATGTTCTTGGATTGGAATAATTAGTATTGTCAAAATGATTTTACTACCTAATGCAATCTACAGATTCAGTGCAATTCTTATTAAATTACAAATGGCATTTTTCACAGAACTAGAACAAAATTCAAAATTTGTATGGAAAAACAAAAGACCCTGAATAGACAAAGCAATCTTGAGAAAGAAAAACGGAGCTGGAGGAATCAGGCTCCCTGACCTTGGACTATACTATAAAGCTACAGTCATCTAAATAGTATGATACTGGCACAAAACAAAAATATAGATCAATGGAACAAGATAGAAAGTCCAGAAATTAATCCACACACCTGGATTAATGGTCAATTAATCTATGACAAAGGAGGCAAGGATATACAATGAAGAAAAGTCAGCCTCTTCAGTAAGTGGTGCTGAGAAAACTGGACAGCTACATGTACAAGAATGATACCATACACAAAAATAAACTCAAAACAGATTAAAGATATATACACAAGGCTGGATACTCTAAAACCCTTAGAGGAAAACATAGGCAGAATACTCTTTGACATAAACTTGAGCAACATACTTTTTGATCCACCTCCTAGAATAATGAAAATAAAAACAAAAGTTAAAAAATGAGACCCAATTAAATTTAAAAGCTCTTGCACAGCAAAAGAAACTATAAAAAATGAAAAAAACAACCCACAGAATGGGAGAAAATCTTTGCAAACAAAGTGACTGACAAGGGATTAATTCCCCCAAATATACAAACATCTCATACAGCTTTCTATCAAAAAAAACAAATAATCCAATTAAAAAATGGTCAGAAGATGTAAACAGACATTTCTCTAATGAAGTAGATGGCCAAAAAGCATATGAAAAGATGCCTAATATCACTAATTTTTAGAGAAATGCAAATCAAAACTACAACAAGGTATCATGTCACACCAGTCAGAACAGCTATCATCAAAAAAGTCTACAAACAATAAATCCTAGAGAGGGCTGCAGAAAAGGGAACCCTCCTGCAGTATTGGTGAGAACGTAAGCTGGTGCAACCGCTATGGAAACTCTATGAAGGTTTCTTAAAAATCTAAATATAGAACTACCATATTATCCAGCTATCTCACTCCTGGGCATATATCCAGTGAACACTCTAATTTGAAAAGATACATTCACCCCAGTGTTTACATCAGCACTATTTACATAAGCCAAGGCATGGAAGTAACCTAAGTATCCCTCAACAAATGGATGGTTAGGATTTCCCTTGTGGTGCAGCAGTTAAGGATCTGGAGTTGTCACTGTGGTGGCTTGGGTCGCTGCTGTGGGGCAGGTTTTATCCTTGGCCCAGGAACTTCCACATGCCATAGGTGTGGCCCAAAAAACCCCCAGATGAACAGTTAAAGAAGATGTAGTTTATACATACAATGGAATATTACTCAGCCATAAAAGAATGAAAAAATGCCATTTGCAGCAACAAGGGTGGACCTAGAAATTATCATACCAAGTAAAGTAAGCCAGACAGAGAAAGGTAAGTATCATATGATATCACTTATATGTGGAATCTAAAAAAAAATGATGCATGCAAATTTGTTTATAAAACAGAAGTAGACTCACAGACATAGTAAACAAACTTATGATTACCAAGGGGGAAAGAAAGGGGAGGGATAAACTAGGAGTTTGGGATTAGCATATACATACTACTATATATGAAATAATAAACAAGGACCTTCTCAGTCTCCCAAAGCAATAGAAATTAGAGCAAAAATAAACCCATGGGACCTCATCAAACTGAAAAGCTGTTGCACAGCAAAGGAAACCAAAAAGAAAACAAAAAGACAACTTACAGAATGGGAGAAAATAGTTTCAAATGATGCAACTGACAAGGGCTTAATCTCTAGAATATATAAACAACTTATACAACCCAACAGCAAAAAAGCCAATCAATCAATGGAAAAATGGGCAAAAGACCTGAATAGACAGTTCTCCAAAGAAGATATACAGATGGCCAACAAACACATGAAAAAATGCTCAACATCGCTGGTTATAAGAGAAATGCAAATCAAAACTACCATGAGATATCACCTCACACCAGTCAGAATGGCCATCATTAATAAATCCACAAATAACAAGTGCTGGAGGGGCTGTGGAGAAAAGGGAACCCTCCTGCACTGTTGGTAGGAATGTCAACTGGTACAGCCACTATGGAGAACAGTTTGGAGATACCTTAGAAATCTATACATAGAACCTCCATATGACCCCGCAATCCCACTCTTGGGCATCTATCCAGACAAAACTCTACTTAAAAGAGACACGTGCACCCGCATGTTCATTGCAGCACTATTTACAATAGCCAAGACATGGAAACAACCCAAATGTCCACCAACAGATGATTGGATTCGGAAGATGTGGTATATATACACAATGGAATACTACTCAGCCATAAAAAAGAATGACATAATGCCATTTGCAGCAACATGGATGGAACTAGGGAATCTCATATTGAGTGAAATGAGCCAGAAAGACAAAGACAAATACCATATGATATCACTTATAACTGGAATTTAATATCCAGCACAAATGAACATCTCCTCAGAAAAGAAAATCATGGACTTGAAGAAGAGACTTGTGGTTGCCTGATGGGAGGGGGAGGGAGTGGGAGGGATCGGGAGCTTGGGCTTATCAGACACAACTTAGAATAGATTTACAAGGAGATCCTGCTGAATAGCATTGAGAACTTTGTCTAGATACTTATGTTGCAACAGAAGAAAGGGTGGGGGAAAAATGTAATTGTAATGTATCCATGTAAGGATAACCTGACCCCCTTGCTGTACAGTGGGAAAATAAAAAAAAAAAAAAACAAAAAAACAAGGACCTTCTGTTTCCACTGAGGAACTATACTCAATATTTTATAATAACCTATAAGGTAAACAAATCTGAAAAATATCTATCTACCTATTATGAAATAACTTTGCTGTACATGTGAAGCCAACACAACATTGTAAATCAAGTATATTTAAATTTTAAAAACAACAAAAAAACCTTACAAAGAAAACAAAAAGAATGCGTATTCTAATAAACATGTTTCTGAGTGCCAATCAAAAAAGAGAATTTTTATTTATTTAGTCTTTTTTATTTTTTTGTTTTTTTTAGGGCCATGCCCACGGCATATGGAGGTTCCCAGGCTAGGTTTCAAATCGGAGCTATAGCCGCTGGCCTATGCCATAGCCACAGCAACTCGGGATCTGAGCCACATCTGTGACCTACACCACAGCTCATGGCAATGCCAGATCCTTAACAAACTGAGCGAGGCCAGGGATCAAACCTGCGTCCTTATGGATACTAGTCAGATTTGTTTCCACTGAGCCATGATAGAATTCCCCCCAGCAGAGAACTTTTTAAAGTGAAAAACACATGCCCATACTCATTCAATGGGGAGATATACTGTGTTCGTGGCTCACAAACCTCAATATCATTAAGATGTCAATTTTCTGTATAGTTCTGTAAATTCAATGTAATTCCAGTCAATATCCCAACAACCTTTTCCATAGAGCTTGAAAACCTGATCCTAAAATCCATATGAAACAGAAAAGACTAAAAAAATATCTAAGAATACTTTGAAGAAATATATTTATTGATATATGTGTGTGTGTCCAACTTAAATGTACATCAATAGGAAAATGTATACATAAATTGTAGCACATTTATACAGTGCAAAAAATACGTGTTGAATAATTTTGACGTACATGCCTCAAAATGGTAAACCTTACAGTCATGATAATAATGGAAGAAAGAAAACTATACATATGCAATTTAAATCCATGCAGAACAATACTTTCATGAGTATATACATATTTGTAAAAGCCTAAAAATATGTACAAGAAAGATTAAATTTAGGATAGTGGCTTTCACTGAAGGGAAGGGATGGGACTGGAAGCGCAAAAGGATACACAGGGACTTCATTTGTATTTGTTACTTGTTCAAGCTAAGTTGTGGTTCACGGCTGTTCATTATGTTATGTTTGAAATATTTAATAATGATTTCCAAAAGAAAAGAAATGAAAGAGTAGATAAGAAACGAGTGTCTTTAGGGACTGTTCTATTGAATACATAAGTGATGTGACCTAACCTCAACACTAAGCCCCCCACAGACACAAGCCACAACCACTAATCTGATTGACAGTTTCAGCTTTGCAAGTATCCAAGTGGGAAGTAATACCCACATGAGTAAGGGAATCATCTAAGAAATAAATGACTACACAGGAAGAATCAGATCTTCCATAAGAAGCAGTCCTCATTTTGATCTGCATCAACATTCCTACAATTGCATCCAGTTCCAAATGGAGTTTTTGGACTGATTCTGAGATATTTTTCAATTCCAATCTTTTTATGATCAGCAGTGGGATGGGTGTGAGGGGACTAACAGAAAACAGATGTTGGCAATTGTATAATTTATAAATATGATAGAAATGATATTTGCTCTAATATATTTGTCTCATGAATAGTTCTATTTTATGTGTAATATTTTCTATCTGGTTGAAAATACATTAACGTTACAGACTACAAAATATGACAAAAGAATGCTAAAATATAAACATTCTTCTGTGCAAATGTATTGGAAAAGAACATGAAAAATATAGGCAGACACTTTAAAGTACTATTGAGACATTTCATTTTTAATAAGTTTCTTTATGCATGTCAACAATGAACAACACGTATAAATTGGACTAGGATACAACTGGAACACTTCTTTGTTGCATGCTGACAAAGAACAATTTGATTAAACAGTAAATCCTTGAGTCTCCCTCAGAACCATTTCTCTCAAATTTACTTCTTAGACAAAAGTTCCCAGTAAATTCTGTTATTCTTGGCATTTTGGCTGTGCCCAATATTAGACAATGACAATATTAGGCAACCCCCAAATATTAAATCCAGATATCAGGTTCTAAAATAAACATTTTTGTAACATTTTCAATAATACTATATGGGATTCTAAACAAGGAAAGGATACCTTTGATGTAAAAATTCATGAAAATTAAGAAAGTATTACATGCCCATTTGTTGAGTAGAATCAATTAAAGATCACAGGAAATCAGGTTGGGAGTATAAGGAAAATCAAGAATTGGGAATTAATGAACCTGAGTAGAGACTTTCTCTTTGATAGGCTAAAATATAATTTTTATTGGAGAAATTATGAGGATTTTCTCATTGTTTTGTGAGATTAATATGGGAAATAAGAGTAGTGAAAAAAAGTAAGTTGATTTGGTAAGTGTGAGCAGTTCCAGCAGCTTAAGCACTGGAAAAGTTTTTACAGCGTATACAGACTCTGCACTAAAATCAGGCAACGAATCAACCAAGAATAATAAGTACTATTAAGTATAAAAGCTTGTGTACCCAGTATTGCTTTTTCAAATATTTGAGTCATTTTTATTTTATTTTACTACTTTCAGCTCCTTCCATTCTGTTGAGGAATGGAAGCAGATATTCTACTTGAGAGTGGGACTGTTACAAATAACTGTTAACTGTGTAGAACACATACTCAGGCTTGCACACATGCACGTATGTGCACACACATGCGCACACATTTTTTGGGTCTCTGTTTCTCTGAAAAGCAATGAAGAAAATATTAGTTGATAATGTATATCTATTTGATTGCACAGAGTTCAATTCAATATCACCTCTGCCTGATCTTTCTGAGAACCTTGATATGACAAAGATTTGGTTTCACTGTGGGCTATGTCACATTTTCTGTGTTTGAGGTGTGATAGTGTATCTCTCATTTTAACATAGAAACCCTATGACATAAGTGTAACACTTTTCCCTCAGTCTCAGCATTGCTAGCTTCAATATATTTTAGTAACCTTAACACTACCTTACATATGAACAACAATTTGATTGAAGGGACCACAAAATGATGTAACATGTCAGCTAGTTCATTCTGAACAAAAGTACAACATAGAAGCACCAGTAACAACAACAGCAGCAACACCAACACCAACAATACACCCCAACCTACAAAACTCTTGAGATGAGCCTCAAATTCTTAGATAAGAACAAAAATCTGTAGGAAGCTAGTATTTCAAGATCAAGAGTTGAATTGACTTTTAGTTTACTATTTCATGGATTATGGTTATCGCATGGCCTTGGATTTACTTTATAAAGTGGTGAACTGCCCTCTGGTAAATCTGAAAAACCTGACAAGACAGAAAAAAATCATGCCTGGCTTACAACTCTCGAATTCAATAAAATACTCAACTGGCTTTTTCCAATATCTAGAATCTTTCCTTTGGAATAAATCCTGTTTCTTTTTCAGCCAAATGAAATATTCTCCCATAACTCTAGAGATCATTTTTTGCTTAGCTCAGTGATCAGAGGCTAGAAGCATTGAGGCTGAGCTGAATTTCTACTCATTCATGGCTACAGAATGCAAAACTGTCCCAATTCTTTGATTTTTGAATCCAGCACACTTGTCGATCTAATAGTATCCTCAATTGGCAAAGAATGTGGAAATCTAGACATTTGTCTCACAGAGACGTTTTCACCTAACCCAAGAGTTACCAGATTGAGTAAAAGCATCATTCTTAAGGAGAAAATATTAACATTGGAAACTCCTGACATATCATTTTAGCAGGCCCTGTGCTGGGGACTGGTTGTTCAGCTATGGAAAAGTTGTGTTGGTCTATCCACAGCTTTGTGCCTCAACATTCTTATCATTGTGACTACCTAGAAGGGAAGCCTAAGTGGCTCATCATGGTATCATACTCATGTCCTTGGCCTCAATAAAACAATACTCTCATGTGAAACAATATATAACTACTACTGGAACAATTATTATTATATCCTGGCTCAGAGTCGCTACTTAAGTACTTATTGGTAAGCTAGAAAGCTGTTTTTTATCTATAAAACTTAGAATTCTTTTTGGCATGATTGGACATAATGTTAAAATTGCACTAAGGAGAACATTCTCTTCCTTCTCTAATACTAGATCCTTTTCCTTTTTATTTTTTTAAATTTTTTTTATTTTACTTTTTTCTCATGTTATTTTAGTGATACTGTATTTCTCATTTTTTTTCTTTGAGAGATGGTTCCTCCCTTCTTTTATTTTATTTTTATTTTTGTCTTTTTGCCATTTCTTGGGCCGCTCCCACGGCATATGGAGGTTCCCAAGCTAGGGGTCCAATCAGAGCTGTAGCCACTGGCCTACGCCAGAGCCACAGCAACGCTGGATCCAAGCCGCGTCTGTGACCTACACCACAGCTTACGGCAACGCCAGATCGTTAACACACTGAGCAAGGGCAGGGATCGAACTCGCAACCTCATGGTTCCTAGTCGGATTAGTTAACCACTGCGCCACGACAGGAACTCCCCCTTTTCCTTTTTAAAAATGTGTTGACATTACCTCTCTTCTCCCCATAATGAATATCATTAATCCCCTTGATACACACCTAAAACTACTGCTTGGTGTTTTTCTGAGGCGATATGCCTCCCAAGTGAGTGCAGAAAGGTCTGTTCCCTGAAGCTCTACAAACGATGCACTGAGAAATTTTCTTGTTCAGCCCCCCAAAAACATCAGATAGCACACTTCAGTGGTGAAGCCAAAGCTGTTTGCTCAAAGGACACTTCTTGAAGACTGAAAAATTTACTTTGAATTAAAAAAGAGCATATATACTTGTTTTTACCCTCATTCAACACTCCTGGTATGGGTTCTCTGGATTTAGAAAATGAAGTCTAATTGGAGTCCACAAGAGAGACAAGGCTAGCAGGTGATCTCTGCAACCATGGTAGGCTCTTCCTATATGCTTAATGCAGTAGGTGTGTTCAAGGCATTACGGAGGCACAGAAAGCAGCTTTCTGTCAAAGACCTGGGAAAGGGTCGCATACATATTTACAAAGCTGCCATCATTGCCCAGCAGACCATGCACCTACAGTTTATTTTTACCCCATAAATAAATATGACAAGGAGAAACGAAATGTAAAGAATCCAGAATCAACAAAATCTGCTGCACAATGAAGACAAAGGCATATAAATGTCCTTATATACCATCTGAATGCACAACTTAGTGCCATTTAATACATTTAGTACTTAATTTATAATTTTACTCTATGGCAATCACTACAATGTTTAAAAGGCTGTATGGTTATTAGTGTCATCTGAACTTTAAGAGACATTTTATATGCTTCTTGAAAGTTGTCATATTCATTCTTCTAAGAATTAATACTGGAATAAAGAATTTGATTTCATGTCTATCCTTGTTCTACCATCAACATTCCGGTGAGGTTGTACTGTCCTGGGGGAAGCGATGGGCAGGTAGTATATTAACCTGGTTATATTTAGACAAAGTTAAAGTCCTTGACTTCCTTTCACTTCCACAAACATCATGCCACATTTTGTTTTGGCGACCCTTGTATCATGCGGAGGTTCTGGGGCCAGGGATCAAACCTGAGCCAAAGCAGTAACCCAAGCCACAGGAGTGACACCACGAGATCCTTAAGCCGCTGGTATTTCCCCCCAAATTTAGCTATTGCTTCATAAAACCAGTCAATCTCAATTCTATTTTTATGTAGCCATAATAGAAAGCAATTTGTTGATTTGAGCTAAAATCTGCAATTCTCTTTTTTCATCAATTTGTTTTATTTATGTCCTTTGATATATCAGAAATTGGCATTTTCTTTCACTGGTCCACCTCTCAGATAATTGAAAATAGCTATTTGATCTCAAAGTTTTACCTCTAACTATCCCTGAGTACTTTAGGTGTCCTTCGTATTTCATGGTTTGTTTATCCTTAATATCTTGGCTTCTCTTCTCTGGAAAAAGCACAGCTCTGGTCACATGTTATAAATAAAAATATTTCATAGTTTCTCAAAGTACACTAATGTCCCAAATCCTTAACCTAGAAATTGAAACTCTTCCCAACCAAACCGTAATCATTACCTTTCTGACTTTAGCTTTTTATTTTCTCCTATTTGCATCCTTTGCTAGACAAATTTGACTACCATCCCTGTTCTGGAATTGCCTTCCTTTTCATGCATCTGGAACTACATCAGGTTTTTCCATTCTTCTTCAATGCCCTTCCCACAGCCTATCTCTATCTGTCCAAATGATCCTTCAGCTTGCAGCAACTGTTGCACCTTCTTCAGGCAACAGTCCATGGTCCATGAAGCTCCAAGGCAGAGATGATACAACCCTCTCTGTACTTCTACAGAGCTTGGTTTACACATCTATTATGGCTGTTACTGTATATAATCTATTATTGCAGCTTTGTATACATATGCATTACTCTCCCTATTATAAGGTGATGAAGACAGTAGCTGAGTCTCAATCTTTTTTCTTCTCTCTTACATTTCCTAACCCATGAGAAGCACTCAGGTAATACATATGGAATTATTTCATTAATCAATTTAGTAAATATTTACTGAGTACCCTATGTAGCTCAGGGTATAATAGGACCTTAATATATGCTTAACACATTAGTTACTGATAAACATAAAAGTGTTGGACTGAAATTCTCAGTCTGAGTTACTAGAAAAAATGTTGGCACTATTGAGGGAAATCAGGAGGTCTGGAAAAGGCAGTGATGGATTGGGATGAGCACTGTGTTTGGTTTTGGATGTGCTGAATTTAAAATGCTAAAGATACAGAATGATAGATATTTATTTATCTGGCACATTGAAAACTCCATGCTAATTGCTGTTGTCGACAGAAAAAGAAGGCAGGCACTCATGGGCATATATCCAGAAAAGATGAAAATTAAGACGTTGAAAAGGTAGATGCACCCCAGTGTTCATAGGAGCACTACTCACAATAGCCAAGACATGGAAGCAACCTAAATGTCCATTAACAAATGAGTGTATAAAGAAGATATATATGTGTATATATATATATATATATATATATATATATATATATATAATGGACTATTATATAATGAAATATATACATAGTGGAATATCACCCAGCCATAAAAGTGAAATAAAGCCATTTGCAGTAACATGAATGGACCTAGAAGTTATCATACTAAGTGAAGTAAGTCAGACAAAGGAAGATAAAAACCGTATGATATTGCTTATATGGGGAATCTAAAATATGACACAAATGAACTTATCTACAAAACAGAAATAAACCCACAGGCATAGAAAACAAACTTATGGTTACCAAAGGGGAAATGTTGGAGAGAGGGATAATTAGGAGTTTGGGATTAATGGATACATACTACTGTATATAAAATGTATAAACATCAGGGATCTAATGTATACCATAGAGAACTACAGTAAATATCTTATAATAACCTATAATGGAAAAGAATCTGAAAAAGATTATATAAACAATGAAATCACTTTGCTGTACACCTGAAGCTAACACAAAATTGTAAATCAGTTACATTTCAACGAAAAAAAATTTTTTTTAAAGGGAAGAAAGAGGAGCATGTTAATTCTTACACATTTGGCTGTGATTAACAATAAGTCAAAGTAATGAGATAAAACTAGTAACCATGAGCACTAAATTTCTCTGGTAGATAACTCAAAGTAAACACCTGAATCTCCATTTTGATTCTTACCTTCATTTATTGAGGACTTCATTCTATATCATTGGTTCGAAAGGCCTAGGATGTGAGGATGGTTAAGTCTTGACTAAACTTCAAAAGTCAGTTCTCACAAGTTACAAGCTCTCAGTCACTTGCAAACCAATAATAAACACACTAGACCAATGCCCTTGCTCTTTTGGAGGAGGAAACTTTTGTATTAATTTGTGGTTTGGCTGCCAAATTTGAAGAACACCAAGTGCAATCCAAATTCAAAAGAGAGAAATGGCTTCTACTAGCTCTATTGTCTGCTGTCTCCTGGGGAAAACAATGCTTTTATGCACCTTTGAGTGAATCGCCCCCCAAAACTGAAGTGTCACTTATATTGAAAGAATATAAAGTACAAATAATCAGCAAATAGGTTACAATTATATGAAATACTCTTTTATAAAAGTAGAAAATATCAGCTAACTTGAAAAATACAAAATGTAATCTCAACTAAAAAACAAATACTTTGATCACTTACATTATAAGTGAAAATAACCCCTGAATCTTTTTCATTTTAGCATCTAAGTCCAAGCTGAGATTTATTTGCTTGGCTTTTAAAAGGAAATGAAAGTCAAAACTCTTATTTAGGTTCTAATATATTCAACCACATTTCAGATTTTCCTTAACAAGCCTAAATATTAAAACAGCTTTTAAAAATGAGTACATAAAATAAACAAATCATCTCTATCATGAAAGCACTCTGATTTTACTTTCCCTGCATATTTAAATGATGACCCTTTTAGAGTTATCCAAACCCTGTTACTGTCAAATTCTTAACATTCCATTTTTTAATAAAAATGATTTCCATAAAGATTAGAAATTAATCTAACCTGACTCTCAAATCTAATATATTTTAGTGCTGGAAGCTGTAAAAATTCACCTATCTAATTTTAATAAAGTTTTTTCAATTTAAATGTACATTACATTTAATAAGCTTGCATGATAATTACAACAATGCTCATGTGTTCTTTAAACTACCTTGCTGCTGTGTCCAGGATATGATCCAATTTCATTTTTGAGCAACTAAGATTTCAAAATCACAAAGTGATTTCTGAAGGACACAAAAATGAAATGATTAGAAATCAGCCAATCAGATTGGATTTTATACTCGATTTAGAAGAGAAAAATAATTTTCCCTATATTCACGTAAACCTAAAATATGTGACTACTTGGATATATATAAATGTTTGACTGAAATCTTTTACCCAAATATCTGTCATTGAGAGTATCAGCATTCCTTCCTTTTTCACTTCCTTTCAACTTTCCATTCATTCATCCATCTCATAAGTATCTACTGAATGTGTACCATGAGTTAAGCATTGTACTAATTGGTGAAAATACAACAAAGATAGATATGGACTCTGCCTTCATGAGCATAAAATCTACTGCATAAATATTCAAAGAACTAGGTAGCTACAGATTGTGATAATTACTATGAAGGAACAGTACAACGTGCAATCAAAGAATATAACAGGTGAATGACTTTAATTTTCAGGTATCAGGATTTTGACCTCATTCATGCATTGGTATTTAAGTTGAAAACTACAGTATGTATGGATATATATGTGTAGTGATTGGGGAGATAAAACAGATAGTATGTGTTTGAAGTAGCATCAGAGAAAGGAGTAGAATGGATGAGATGAGACTGGAGAAAAGACAGAAGTCAGAGAATTCAGGACCTTGTAAGCTCTGCTAAAATTTTTGGACCTTATTGTAGTAGCAATGGAAAAGTATTGAAAGGTAGTTAAGGGGGTGACAAAAAATTACATTTGTATTAAAGTTTTCTTTGGATACAATATAGGGAATGAGGTAGGAGGAAGAAGAGGAGATTCAAGGAGATCACTGAGGTGACTATTATAGGAATCCAGGTAAGAGACAGTGGTTGCTAGGGCTAGGGTAGATACAATGGATTCAGAGAGAAATGGATGTATTCAAAATATTTTTAGGAGGTAGAAGCAAAAGACTTGGTGATTGACTAGATAAAATAGGGGTAAAGAATACAGAGCTACCATGAGTGATGTCTAGATTTGTCATGGGTAACTGTGTGCATAGTTATGCTAATTTTATCAATATAGGGAATAATGCAGGAAGAGCAAGTTTTAGGGGTAAGATCATGAGTTCAGTGATAGACATGTTAATTTAAGGTGCCTGTAAGTAGATGTCAAGTAAGCAGATGGATCTATGTGTCTGGAATTAATAGAGGTTAGGACTAGAGATTAAATTTGAGTCACAGGTGAAAAAGTAGTAATGGAAGCCAAGGGAGTGAATGAAGACTAAGATGAGAAATGATGGGGCCTAAGACTGAGGAACTTTAACATTTAAAGGTCAATTAGAAGAGGAAGATTCAGCAAAGGAGAGTGAAAGGGATTCACCATAGATGTAAGGAGATAATCAGAAAAATGTAGTATCATAGAAACCAATGGAAGAGTTTTACATAAATATGGAGCAGTTAGCTATGCCAAATGCTACTAAAAGTCAAGTAAGATGAAGATTTAAAAGTCTTCATTGTATTTCATAAAATGAGGATCACAGGTAACTTGGGTGACAGCTGTTTCTATGGAGTGATGGGTGAGGGTAGAAGCCCAAATCAATGGGCTGATAAATGACATACGTTAAGTACATATATTATATATTAAGAGTATGTATATTAAGGATGAGGGAATTAAGGCTAAGTTCTATCAGATAAGAGAGTTACAAGTATGAAAAGGGAGGAAACTAGAATAAACCCTGTATTGTTGGATTGGAATTGAAGGTATTAATAGAAATTCATGGTTTTCTATAGATAGAAAAGTAATATAAATAAGTACGTTATGCTTGTAAACATATGTGTATATTTCCTAGCCCTGTTCATTGTGGTGGTCTGGGAGTAGCAACATCCTAATAGCAATGAACATACCTAGAGCTTAGAACTTGACTTCTAAATACCATTACTCCAAAAAGAATCAAGCTCCCTGGAGAAAGCCTGATTTCAGAGCTAGAACAGGAAAGTACAAAATGAGACTGGAACATCTTATTGTGGCAGAAAGTAATGAAGTGATCAAAGAATGATGAGGATGGAGTTCCTGCGGTGGCTCAATGGTTAACGAACCCAACTAGTATCCATGAGGATGTGGGTTTGATCCTGGGCCTTGCTCAGTGGGTTGGGATCCAGCATTACTGTGGGCTGTGGTGTAGGCCGAAGACATGGCTTGGATCCCATGTTGCTGTGGTTGTGGTGTAGGCTGGCAGCTACAGCTCCAATTCAGCCTCTAGCCTAGGAACCTCCATATGCCTTGGGTGCGTCCCCCGCCCCTTCAAAAAGAATGATGAGGACATGTCACAAGGACACAAAAGCCATTTGGCCAAAACAAAACAATTTAAGTATCAAAGTAAACACAAATGGCAACAAATATAATTCATTGAATTATGGGGGAAACTGTGAGTTCAAACAGATATAAATGAATGTATAAATTGAAAGTTTGATGAGTGATGGAATATTTACATAGCTTCAAAGTACCTCCCCATAAAATGCTTAATTACAAATGGAGAGGGGGAGAGTAGAGTGGAGAAGCCTTGCGGAACCCATCTTAAGTATGCAAAGTTAACTTTACTGGTAGTGGGACTAATCAGTAATGGATACCACATGATGGGATTCAATCAGCACTAATTCTGTGATATTCTTCTTTTTTTTCCTCATGGCATGTAGAAGTTCCTGGGCCAGGGATCTAATCTGCATCACAGTTGTGACCTGCGTTACAGCAGCAGAAATGGTGGATTCTTAACCCACTACGCCACAAGTGAACTTCCAATTCTGTGATATTCTTGCCAAAGATGCATAACCTAAATCTCATTATGAGGAAATATCAGAAAACCTAAAATTGAGAATCATTCTACAAAATAACTGGTGCAAAGTCTTCACAAATTTCAGTTATGAGAGTCAAGGAAAGACTGAGGCACTATTCCAAGATGAAGCAAAATAAAGGAACTTGACAACTAAAATGGGATGCTTGATTTTGAACCAGAATCTTTTGCTATAAGGAACGTTAAGGAGACAAGGGGCAAAACATAAATGGAGTCTGAGCATTATATGAGAGTAATGTCTGAATCTGAATTTCAGTATTTTTATAGCTGTATTTTGGTTATGTAGAAAAATATCCTTGTTTTTAGGAATTCCACAATAGAGGAACTGGGGGAAATGGGTCGACAACTTTATCATACATGTTCCAGGGGGAAATTCTTTACTTAAATTCCTTACTTAAAATTCTGAACTTAAAAAATTTTCTGTAATCTGGAGTTCCCATCGTGGCCCAGTGGAAATTAATCCAACTAGGAACCATGAGGTTGTGGGTTCGATCCCTGGCCTTGCTCAGTGGGTTAAGGATCTGGCGTTGCCATGAGCTGTGGTGTAGGCCGGTGGCTGTAGCTCCGATTCGACCCGTAGCCTGGGAACCTCCATATGCCGCAGGTGCAGCCCTAAAATAGACAAAAAGACAAAAAAAATTCTGTAATCTTGTGATTGTTTCAAAATGAAAAGAAAGTATGAATGGGAGGAAGTGGAGAAATGAAGTTGCATCATGAAAAGGAAGGAAGAGACGATTGTTTACCTAGCAGAGAATGTGAGGATTCCAGAAATTTCTTTTTCTTTTCTTTTCTTTAATGGCTGCTCCTGCGGCATATGGACTTTCCCAGGCCAGGTACTGAATTTGAGCCCCAACTGTGAACTATGCCACAGCTGTGGTAACACTGGATCCTTAACCCACTGTGCCAAACTGGGGATCAAACCCATACCTCAGCTGTGACCCAGGCAGCTGCAGAGACAATGCTGGATCCCTAACCCATATGCACCACAGCAAGAACTCCAATTTTTTTTTTAGTAAGAAAGACAAGATCATGGTTAAAAGCTCTTGTAGATCTAGATCTAAAAGATATAGTATAAACTTTGGAGTTAAACCTATATGTGAGAGAAAGTGGAAGAGGGATGGGGTCTTGAGCACAGGTAGAAGGACTGACTTTTGACAGGAGGACAAAAATGGGCATAGGCACAGATACAATTTTATTTAAGATTTGACGGCAAGATATTGAGAGAGTTCTCCTGTGGTGGTTATTTTCTCTGTGAAGCAGGAGGCAAGATCATCCATTGACCATGAATGGACAGTAGAGAAGTTTGAGAAAAGTATTGCTGGGCAATGTTATTGTTGAGGGCCCAGGCAAGGTTAGTGATCATGAATTTTTTCTTGGTACCAATCTACCCAAACTGTGATTTTTCTCCAACAGAGTTTGGTTGCTGGGTACAGATAAGGACATGGCTAACAGGTGACACCATTCATTGTTCGAGTTTTTCCAGGAAGGCTCAGTAGGACAGGGGATTTCAGGGTATTTGTAGGAGAGACTGAAATGATAGACTATTTGTGTTGCAACTAGGGGGAAAATAAGTTTTTCTGCATTCTCCCTTAAATAAACTATATATAAAAATTTTGTAAACTTTCACTGATGGAGAAAAAAAAACACTGAAACTATAATTTTGTAAACTGAGTGTCAGACTAAATCTAAACTTAAATAAGTTCCAAACTGAAAATCTTACTCTTCTCAATAAATTACAATAACATTCCCAGTTTGCTTATCACTTAAAGTCACTAATCAGAATTTTAAAGCACAAGCACACAATTACAGATTTTAGTTTGAGAAGGTCCTATTTGTTCAGTGTCATTAGAAATGGGTTAAATATATTGATTCTGGAGTCAAAGTTCAGCTAGTCCTTTTCAGCTAGGCCTGAAATCTTAACAGCTAAGATATTATCCCATTACAATTCAGACACCTCCGTGTCCACAGAGTAGCTCCACTGTTACCTGCTTTATTTACTGGGGCTCTGAAGAAGATTTAACTGGAAATTTCTGTTGCCAAAAATGGAGTTCAAAACGCACTGGCCGATCTAGTAAAAAGAACCCCTAGCTAGTTTGCCTGTTTTCTCACAAATTTTAAGGCTGATATTATTTTCCTCAAATTTTTAGGAGAATGCACTAACAAAGCATTGTTAAAGTAAATGATAATAAGATTATCGGGAATTTACAAGGAGAAAAATGTCTTGAGTTTGAGGTACTGCTCAGGATAAGGAACACTTGGGGGGTGGGAGGTAGGCATCCTTAGGGAGAAGGAGGGGGCTATGTATACAGAAGAACAAGGACAGAAGAGCCACACAGAGGAAGGCAAGAGCCTCTGAAGATATACTTTGCTATTTTCACAATTTTGATAAGACCATGTCTTTGACACGGTAAAATCTGAGATGAAATGATACAACTCTTCTATAGGTTGACTGTGTCCTTCCATCCCACCCCCAATTCATATGTTGAAATCCTGATCCCAAATGTGCTGGTATTTGGAGGTGAGATCTCTGAGAAGTGATTAGGTCATGAGGGTCCATCCCACATAAATGGGATTATTGCCCTTATAAAAGAGACCCTAGCTTGCCCCTTCTGCCATGTGAGGACACGGCAAGAAGGCACCATCTATGAACTAGAAAGCAGGTGCATACCAGACACTGAATCTGCCAGTGCCTTGATCTTGGACTTCCCAGCCTCCAGAAATGTAAGAAATACATTTCTGTTGTTTGTAGGCTACCCAGTCTGTAGCAATTTGTTATAGCAGCGTAAATGGACATGCCATTTCCCTGGACGAAGTCGATGAAGGTAAATGAAACTAAACGAAATAAAACTAAAGATGTTTTACCCCGTGTGGTGGGTAGAAAAATATATCCTTGTTATTACCCCTAGAACCTGTGAATTTGACCTTATTTTGAAAAAGGGTCTTTGCAGATGTAATTAGGTTAAAGAGTTAAGAGATAAGATCGTCCTGAATTAAACTGGTGGCCCTAAATCCAATGGTAAGTGTCCTTACAAGATACATAAAGGGAGGAGAGAAAAGAAGGCCACGTGAAGATGGCCACATAGACTAGAGTTAGGTCGTAAGCTCGAAGAAGCATGAAAGATTTCTCCTCTAGAGTATACAGAGAGAATGCTTCCCTGTTGATACTTTAATTTCAGACTTCTACCAGAACTGTGAGAGAGTACATGTCTATCATTATTTAAACAAACATTGTGGAACCATGTAGTACATTGTGGAACATGGTCATTGTCAAGACCACATAAAGTTTTCTCAATGTGGCAATCTCTTGGCACTAAGCAATCAAAATGAGAGTAATAGCCACTGCTAGCATTTACTGGGAATTTTAAATATGAGACACTGTACTAAATGGTTTAAATGAATTCTTTTCCTTAGTTCTCACAACAGCTCTATGATAGAGGTACTATTATTAATCCCACACTACAGTTGAAAGGACCAAGGCTTAGCAATTTGCCTAAGATCATGTGATTACCAAGCAGTAGAGCAGGGATTTGAACCCAAACAGTCTGACTCTAGAGCCCACACTTTTAACTCCTATATTGGACTGCTTTCAAGAGTAGTTTGGCTGCCCTACAGCAGTTGGTAAGAGCTTAGATTTTGATGGCTGGAGAAGAAAGGGAATTTTATTTTTAAGTACAATCTAAATTCAGACAATCACTGCTCTATAATAAGTACAAGTGTACATCTCAATGAAATGGAAGCTTTACAAGATTTCTTGTCACTTAGTTCAAGTGACCAGAGTTGACAAAAGCAGAAAAAAGATAACTTTTGCAACACCATACTTACCGCAGCCAACATTAAATTGGGATGTTATTCTAATAAAAGTGTCCAATTTTTCTTTTTTTCATTTAAGCTATTTGCTCTATAATATATGCAAACGACACTTTAATAAAATCATTACATTATCACAATAACATTTTCACCCTTTAATTTGACTATATTCCTCTTTTATTTTCACACCTTTGCACTAACTTCTACTGTAAATTTATTTAGTCTGCATAAATTATTCAGCATAATGGAAAAGACATAGTAATATGGTGCCATCTCAAAATCAGCAGCTCTTCCTCAAAAATAAAGGCACTTCTGCTCTGCCTTGACATTTGGATTGCTCGGCTGTCATAGGAAATTCATCTACTTAGACATCTTCCATTCCCTTGGTATCATCTCTTGATTACATTTTTATTTCAGAAGCTAACAATGACATGAGAGAGTACTACTGTGTAGCAGATTCAATCCTATATTTTTAATATCTCTCTATGTATGAGATATCTTCAAATGTTGGCTTCCTCAAACAGAATCACACTGCTCCAAAAATTCACTCATTCATGGGATATAGTTCTTTACTTTTCTAAGTTAAAATGCCAGAATGGTAGAAAATCTTTGCAAATGAAGCTACCAACAAGGGATTAATTTCAGAAAATACAAATGCCTCATACAGATTTATATTTAAAAAACCACAGTCCAATCAAAAAACGGTCAGAAGATCTAAATAGACATTTTCCCAAAGAAAACAGACAGACAGATGGCCAAAAAGCACATGAAGACACGCTCAACATCACACTAATTATAGAGAAATGCAAATCAAAACTACGATAAAGAATCACCTCGTGCCAGTCAGAATGGCCATCCTGCCGTGTAGCCCTGGGAACTATATCTAGTCACTTACAATGAAGCATGCTAATGTGAGAAAAAAGAATGTATACATGTATGTGTAACTGGGTCACCATGCTGTACGGTAGAAAAAAATGTATTGGGGAAATAACAATTTAAAAAAAGTCTATAAACAATAAATGCTGGAGAGGGTGTGGAAAAAAAGGAACCCTCCTACACTATTGGTAAGAATATAAATTGGTACTACCACTACGGAGGACAGTATGGAGGTTCCTTAAAGAACTAAATATAGAACTACCATATGATCAAGAGAAAACCATAATTTGAAAAGATACATGCACCCCAATGTTCACTGCAGCACTATTTACAATAGCCAAGAAATGGAAACAACCTAAATGTCCACCAACAGAAGATCAGATAAAGAAGATGTGGTACACACACACACACACACACACACACACACACACACACACACTAGAATACTACTCGGCCATAAAAAGGAACAAAATGATGCCATTTGCAGCAATGTGGATGGACCTAGAAATTATACTAATTGGAGTAAATCAGACAAAGACAAATATCATGAGATCACTTACATGTGGAATCTAATTTTTAAAATGATACAAGTGAGCTTATTTACAAAACAGAAACAGACTTGCAGATTTTGAAACCAAAGTTATGGTTACCAAAAGGGAAACACTGCAAGGAGGGATAAATTAGGAGGTTGGGATTAACACATACACAATAATATATATAAAATACGTAAACAACAAGGACCTACTGTATAGCACAGGGAACTCTCAGTACTCTGAAATCACCTATATGGGAAAAGAATCTGAAAAAAAATGTATATGTATACATGTATAACTAATTCACTTTGCTGTATACCTGAAACTAACACAACATTGATAATCAACTATATTCCAATAACATTTTTTTTAAAAAAGAGTGGATAAGAAGCATTATCCCCAAAGGGAAAAAAATGCCCTAATGATCAGTTTTTAAAGTGTTGGGACAGAAACTCATCTTTATGTACAAAGTTACTAGTGTGTGAGGCAGAATCAACAGACCCAACGGGGAGTCCCAGATTTGCTAGTTACCATCCACACAAACTCGGATTTGAGGTTCAGTATTTCTGAGTCTAAGTCTTCATTTGCAAAAGGAGTACGTTATACTTACACTAATTTATAAGACTATAAAAAATATGGTGTAAATATGTGAAAACACTTTGAAAGCTTAAACAATAAACCAAGATAATTTTGATATACAGTAATAGTATGAGCTTTCATGATGGACAGACAGATTTGCATCTGGGATCTGCCATCTATTACATGTGTGGGCTTATGGAAATACTTTTAATCTTAGTTTCCTAATCTGGCTAATTAGATAAAAATAGCTACTTGAAAGGGTTGTTTTAAACTGGGTGATATTTATGAAAGTAGCACATCAATGGTGACATATGATTCCCTTAGCTATCTCTCCCCGTTATGCCTTCTGCATTTCTTAGGCCCAGGCCAAATAGGATAACCCATTTAATACCAATGTTAGGATTCCCCTACGTGGACCCCCCCCAACCCCCAAAAAGCCCTGAGGACAGAGCCCCAGGAACTACTGTGAAGTCAAAGTATCAGGCTCAGAATTTTCTTAGAAAAATCAATTTTAGTCCAACCAAAAAGGAGGCTGCATTTTAGAAAATTGGCCTTTAATATCCAGACTATGAGTTTTCAAAGTGTTCTCTAAATTCAATACCACTTTCACCATACTAGATGGGCTTTTCTTTCCATAAAGATAATAAAAGAAGTAAATTTTACTACTTTTGACTAAGTGGGTTTATGTGTATAAGAACAGTTTTGTTCTTTCTTAGATCCAACAGAAAGTTTTACCTTAAAAATCACACATAAAACAAATTTTTTCTGCTTTGGTCTATTCCTCAAATAACTCCAGGTGTGATCTATGGGAGCATCTGCTATATAGGTAGTCAAGGGTCAAGAGACTTGTTGGCAAGCTTTGGGAGCAAATTCCATTTTCTAATCTTCAGTATCTTTTTCCAATATTGAAGGCACAACTAGCTAACATTTATGAATACCCTTCTGGTTTTGCTTTGCCAATTTCATCTTTGGTATTGTTTGCTTTTCTCAGTGTTGTCTGTATTTTCAGCCTCTGAGGACTGATGTCACTTGTCCAGTAACCTAACAATGATTTTAAACTCCATTTTGCCATAATGAAACATTATTAATCCTCTGGGTGTTTACTGTAACACAATGCATTGGATAATATGGAACATGATCTACTGTTCCACTGGAATGCCAATGTCATGCATCATTAATAAATTCACAGTTCCCATTAAGTGAGAGGCTTTTAATTAGCATACATATTTTTGTCATCATATATCAAACCAAGCAGACTTTTTTCTCATCTTCTGTTACTTTTGCTGACTGGAAAAGTTGAATTTTTATTGTGGCAGTATGTACTAATGTCCAAAATTTATAAACTACTCCAAGCTATTTTCAGTATGGAAATGACAATTCAGTTTTCTCCAAGCTTTCTTAAATGAAGCAATGTGATATTTTTCCTCTTAAAAATAATTTCTATGGCACCTTTGCAACAAGACCATATGCTGTCACCTTAAACCTGGTGCATTTGGATTGTATGAGTTTAGCTAAGTCTGGCCTCCAGACTACCTGCTAGGAATCCAGTTAATTATGTACATCCCTGGGCCTTACTCCAGATCTACCCAACCAAAATGTGGGGGTAGGGTCTGGGAATTTGCCTTTTAACAATGTCCTAGGTAATTTTCATGCATTCTAATATTTTAGAAACACTGATTTGGTGTAGGGAGAGAAAGCACTCTTCAATCTCTATTTTCTTTCCCTAAGAAACTTTATCATCCTCTTCATCTGAATCCCTTCTCAGTAACCTCATGCTGCCCTGTTGGCTGTTAAGAGATGTGCAGGTGCTCTACTGAGAATACAAGATTGGGAATAAGAAGGTTCTAGTCCCCACTGTGTATCTTATTACCTATGTAACCTTGGACAAGCCTTAATATTTCTGAGCTTTGGCTTCACCAACTGCAAAATGGTGGAATGTAGGAAAGGAAGGGGAGGAAGTAAGATTATTAGATGATTCAATGTCTAGGATTTTGTCTGGCTTCAACATTCCTGGATTTTTATGAATGTTCCAACTGCTAGAGGGAGAGTGGCAGAGGGAAAATGAGGACAGGAGGATAAGCCGAAAAAGTTACTAGATCTGCAGGAGTGGAATGAACATGAGTTTTGGAATCAGACCGGGTTTAGGTCATAGCTCTAATATACTATTTTAGTCATTTTAAGCAAACTATATTCCCCTCTGGGCTTTAATCACTTGTTTATTAACATGAGGAGAATATACCTTAGAGATTTCTTGTCATGATTAAAAGAGTTAGAATAGTATCTGCAACAGCACCTGGCAACAGGTTCTCAATAAGCAATAGATGTGATAAAAAAGAGAAGGAAGGGAAAGAGGAGGATGAGAAGAATGAAGGAAACAAGGGTGAATAAGAAGGAAGGGAATGAAACAAGACGGTGGGCATTTTTTTTTCTTTTTCTTTTTTTTTTTTTTTTAGGGCTGCAGCTGCAGCATATGGAAATTCCAAGACTAGGGGTCAAATTGGAACTGTAGCTGCCAACCTATTCCACAGCCAAAGCAATACCAGATCTGAGTCGCGTCTGCGACCTACACCACAGCTCACGGCAATGCTGGATCCTTAACCCTGCAACCTCATGGTTACTAGTCAGGGTCTTAACCTGCTGAGGCATAGCGGGAACTCTGATGGTGGGCATTCTTGTACACTGGTAGATTTGATAACAAATATTGGTTGGAAACCTACAACGCGCCAGGTACTGTTCCAGGCACTGGAGAAACAGCAGAGACCAAAACAGGTAATTTCTACCTTGTGGAGCTTATACTCTGAAATGTAAATGTGTGCAGAGGGTGTATGAGTATGGAAGACAATAAATAAATGAATATGGAATATTTCAGAATACTTCTGGTGATGATAACCTGCTATGATGAAACTTAAAGCACAGTGGAGGGGATAGAGTGATGGAGGGTGAGGAGTTGCTATTAGGGAGGTATCTCTAATAATGTATCAATTGCTAAAGTGTCAATTGAAGAGATACTTGAAGTGAGAGAGCCTTGAAGCCATTTGGAGGAAAAGCAGAAGAAATAGCAAATAGGAAGGCCCAGAGTGTTGAAGAATAACAAGGACATAGTCCAAACTATGTAGCTGGAGAAGAGTGAATGAGGGGGAAAGGGGGTGACAGAGATGGTGTGAGAAAGACCATGGGAGCAGGAGGAAACAGACTGTGTAGGGCCTTGTAAACCATGGCAAGGAAGTCAGCTTTTACTCTGAGTGAAATGGGAAGACAATGGAAGAGTCTGAGCAGAGGAGTGACATGATGTGCTTTACAAAGGATTACTGTGTTAAGAACAGACACTGGAAAACAAGGTGGAAACAGAGAGACCAGTTAGAGGCTATTGCAATAATATGGCAAGAGATGATGGTGGCCTGGGACCAGGAAAGTACCAGCATAGGTGGTGAGAAGTAGTTGGATTCTGGATATATTTTGAGAATGGAACCAGTAAGATGTGCTGATGGACTGGATGTGGATGTGAGAGAGAATGATGACTACATAGTTTTTGGCGAGAGCAACTGGAAGAATGACATTGCATTTCCTGAAATGGGGAAGAATGTGAGAGTAGCAGGTATGGGGAAGATAAGACACATGTGCCAGTCAGCTGATACCCTGAGAAGAATAGGTCAACAAACACTGAGTGAGCACTTCCTGTGTAAATAGCCCAGGAACAAGTGCTTTTGTTAGTGTTATAAGGGAACTAGGGAATGCTGTCTTTAGTTTTAGCTCAGTGCTTATAAAATTGTTTTAGTAATAAAGTACAGTCTTCCTCATGCAAGGAAAGTCCATATTCAGAGTTAATATACATCACTCTTCAGCTTTCCAAAGCCATATTAATTATCTCTGAACTTCAGCTTCAACCATATCAAATGAAAACTAGTACAAGTTGAGGGGCTGCAACTTTGCTATTTGCTTACTTGCAATGATGCCTTACCATCGCTCCAGTAACTGCCTTAATTGCTTTCTGGAAATAATCCTACCCCATCTGGTGGGATGTTTCTGAAGCATTAAGTGCTCCAAGAAAAAGAGCTTCTGTGCTTTACAGTAAGCACACTGCCATCAGGAGTCTCACTGACTGTTTTGCACTTCAGTTTGTGCTGCTTTCCAAAGAGCTGAATGGAATGCTATTGCGTCATTTAAATCTAAAGAAGGCATTTGCACGCTGATGATGTTATCTCAAGTCCTAATTTGTGCAAACATTGATCTGCTTTGAGAAGAAAAGAAATCTACACTCAGACAGCAAGGACTGAGCTCAGATTAATAGTCATGGGAAAGGACTAAAGCACCAGGAAGGGTAATTTTTTTTTTTTTAATTTTAGGATGCTTTATCAGATTTTCTTTCCAGATTTATTTCTGCTCCAACAAAGAATATTCTTTTTGAGTTAAATCCAATTTGTATATAAAAAATACACACCCATATTGATTTCACTCTGGTTTAAAATGGTATTTTTGCAGTGTAAAAATCTAATCAATACAATCTTATGAGTTGGACTGGTAATGGTAAACATACTAACAGATATTTCATTTCATGGGGCCAAAGCTCTGGAAATTGATACTACGGAAAAGGATTACTCATTCACCATTGGGTATAACTTTGTTTACTCAACCATGATATAGGTGTAAAGCAGAAATACAATTATGCTGTGGCCAACACACAAGGGGTTTCTGAATAGTAGAACTTGCCTTCCCCAGTCCCCCCAAGGCCCATAGATCGTGCAAGTTGGCAGATCAAATAAGGATATTGTAGGAAATCGTTTACAATAAATGAAAAAAAGCTTAATCTGATAGGGTCGAAAATTAGACTGACATAGTTGTTGAAGAAATAAGAGTCTCCCAAGCCAAGATCAACTTTTTAAAAATTAAGCTTTTAGAGAAGATGGATTTGCAGATCCGTGAACCACTGCTGTTATTTCTTCTCTCACATGTATCTAAAGAATTTGGTTTGCGCAAGGCATGCTACAAGTGAAATTATAAAGACAGTTGTTGCCAGAGGTTCAAATTGCAGCCAACAAGCTTTGTAACATGCTTAATCAAAACTGGCAATACCAAAGGAACTGTCTTTCATCATTTTTGGTGGACTTGGAGTGGAAAAATGAAATTCATCAAAAGATATAACTCAGACTTGCCTCTGTCTCATGCTTATGTAACCCTTGATTGCACTCACTGGAGTTAAGTGTAGTGAAAACTTAGAATGCAGAAGCATACAAAGGGTTGAGACTAGGAGAAATAATTCAGCTAGAGTACAGGAAAAAGCAACATTGTCCCTAAGGATTATGACCCTTGAATATAAGATTGATGCTTAAAGCCAAGGAAGCATGAAGGTAAAGAAAACATATGGCTATGGTTGTAAATATACAGTCACCATAGGAAGTGGCTATTAAAAATTCAGACATAAATTTTACCCTGGAATCACCCTAGGGCACTCTGGGCAATAAAGATAATGCTGGTAAGTACCATGCTGTGATCACTGTGGGTGATCAGAAGATAATAATCGATATTTCCTATAATCAATTTATAAATGGGGAGTTGCCCACAATAGCTCATAATGCTTTTTAATTCTCTATCCCAAGTTAACACAGGCACATCATCACCCCATTAGAGAAGAGATGAATAGCTATTTTTGTTTTGATAATTGAGAAAAAGAGACCCAGAATAATTTGTTGAAAATCTTAAAGCAGTTTGATTATATTGCTTTAACCCCTTCGAAACGCTGACAATATATAAGCTCAAAATATCATCTGATTCTGCCTATAGTGCAAAAATAGGAGCTAATAATTCAGAAATGAATAAGGAAAAAGAGTGTCTTCCATGACATTCAAATGTATACAGTTTAGAAAGTAGGTATTTGCTCTTTACCTTTGAACATATGAAGTCACAATAAGAGAAATCCGCATTTCAAATACTTAAATTTCAGTGTCTTTGGAATCTATTTTGTAGTAATTAAGTGTCACAACACAGAAAAGCTATGAATTCTACCATTGTCTTTTGGTCTTTTACAAGTTTTGTAAGTTTATTGCCATCTAAATTCTCTAATTATGACGTCTTGCATTTCTTCCTATTAAATGTGTGTAGTCACTTCTCAACAGGAAATAATATTTCTTGGTGGGCCCTTAGGAGAATGAGTCAACCAGATATAGGTATACTAGTGGCTTGGAAAAGGGATAATATTTCCTTTATGTAAGATATTTTTTTACCAGGGAGGTGCTAGGCATTTCAGAGAAAACATTTAGGAACTTGGTCTTTTGACTTCCTCTTTCGAGATGTTTTCAGCATCATATTTATTGATTTGCACTCATTTATACGGATTAGAGCTCATAAAATAATATTATAATTAAATAATTACTCTTTCATATCTAACATATAATTTTATCTCCTAATCCTTCTATGAAGCATGCAACTTACTTATTTCTGCTTTTTTAAACAAGAGGAAATTGAAGCTCAAAGAAATGAATGACCTGACAAGTCACAGGGTTGGTCAGTAGCAGAGCTGAAACTAGATCTACAACTCTGAACATTCACCTTTTTCCATTACAGCAGTGGCTCTGAAAGGACACTTGTACTAGTCAGGATAGGTTAGAGCAGGTAACAAATGAGCCCCCAGCTCTCAGCTTGAAACAAGGGAAACTTATTCCTCATTCATGCTGCATGTCCAGTGTAGTTCAGGAGATGATGCTCTGATCACCATTTAGAACACTGCTATAACCCAACATATGAGGCATTTCTTTTAGGGTCTTCCAAAGTAGGATAAAAGAACATAGAGAATTGTGCAGTGGCTCCTAAATGCTTCCACTTGAAAATGTTACACCTAACATCTGTTCATATTACATAGGCCAGAGCAAACCATGCCGTCACACCTAACTACAAAGGGGTTCTCTACCGCATAGGAGAAAGCACCTGGAATCTTGGTGAACACTAATATGTCTACAACAGCACTTTTTGTTCAAATGAAATCTTACTTAGAACCCCTGTTCATATAAAGGAGATACAAAATAGTGAAGACATCCAAATCTACCTAACTTCCGCCTTGCTCTTTGGAAGATCCTAAGGTACCTTTAAGGAACCTCAGGATTTAGTGAACATAATTCAAAATCACTGCATATATATATATATATACACACACACTAAGCAAATATATAGAATAAGTATCTTTATATTAAAGATAAGAGGACCAATGAATGATCTCTTTCAGGGTCATGAGATAAAATAGAAGCTAGAATGGGAGCAGATCACAGAATAATCCATTCTTTGTCTCTTGTTTTACTCTCTAGATTTTGGTTCTCCCACTGTGATAAAGAAAATCCTCAAGAGTATTGTGACTTTTCATGTCACAATGTATTAGGTGCACATAATGTTACCCATAATGAATGCTAAGTCTCAAGTGCACAGCATGGTTTAGAAACTAATTTCTAAAGGAGGTATACATTTTTAGATTCATTTTGAACTCCACAGCTGCCTCTTACCACTAAGCAAGTTGCCTTGCATGCAAGAGTAAATGTTTTAATATAATATGCCTGTAAGTTTTTATCCTTCCTGAATTTAAAAAAATGATTTGTTCAGAAAACAAAAATTCTTTCATTGGATTATGGCTAGAAGGAAAATGATCATTTTGTACATGAGAAAGGTCATTCAGTGTCACCAGTTTTTATGAAGAACAGTTTCAATCAATACAGAAAAATCAAAGTGTATGTATATTTCAGGAATGCTTGCTTAGGCATAGAATAAAAATGGTTAGAACAGTGATGTTATTAAGGTGTGTGTGTGTGTGTGTGTGTGTGTGTGTGTGTGTGTGTGTGTGTGTATGTTGGGGGCCATATCAAAACCACCTGTGGGAGCTTTTTCAAACTATACCCATTCTACCACACGTGTTCTGATAACTACCCCCAATTATGAATCTATACTGCAAAAAGTCACCCTTACTGAGAGGAGGAAGCTGTCATAGCCTTCAGGTAGATTAAGTAGAATAAAAAAGTTGAAATCTACTAGGCTGAAGCAATATTCTATACTGCAAACATATGTGACAATGGTTTTCCTAGGAATTAAACCCAGAATCCTCATCTTTCCAGCAGTGTCATCCATCCATCCCCAACTGTGGTGATAAAAAGCTTGCCAACATTTTTCACCCAACAGGAAATTCTCAGGAGAGAAAAAAAATTTCTTATTGTGCTATGTGTTTGAAATGACATCTGATTACATAACTATACACAGAATAAAGATATTTTTGTTCGAGGCCTATATTTTCCAACTTGAGGAGTTAGAAAGAAGACCTATTAATCTGAATTTTCTCCTGTTCTTCCCTTTCTTCCTTCCTGCCTCTCTCTCACTCCCATCCATCCATTTATCTACTCATTTATGTATCAATTGATCAATCAATTGATGGATCAAAGCAGTCTCACATCAATTGTGTTTACTTATGAATCCAAAGACTTTTCACATATAACACATATGCAGTTGATCATACTAGAGATTAGAAAATCAATTTATTAGTCCTCCAATCCATTTTCTTGACAGAGTAGGAAAGAAAAGAAAATCCACATTCCATTCTATAGGCTAGATGTTACCTTTCTTTGCCTTGATATTCTGTAAAGCTGAGTGAAGGCCCTAGCTCAAAATTCCCTTTTGGGGTTGAGTGAGAGGTATTATTCGAAATAAGTTTGCTACAGAAAGATGCTGCTTGCTAAGATGATCAACAACTGACATTTGTATAGAACTTTACCCTTTACAAAGCACTTTCTGATCCATTATCATAATGTCTCAAGTCATGTACATCACCTTAAACTTTCCCTGCTTCCTAGGCCTGAGGCGTTATGAGGAAAAAATAGAAATGACTAGGGCAAGAAATGAAGTTGAGAAAATCCAGGAAAGGGCCACCTACTGATCCTAGTGCACTTGATTTTAATGTATACCAAACTTATGAAAATAAAACAAAGGAATAACAGAGTAGTATCCTAGTTTCAACAAACCGTTAAAAAACCCAAGTGTCCTTGAAAATTCAAATAGAACCCAGGCACAGAATGAAGAGACAGTGGGAAATGGGAGAACCAACTATAATATAGGTCAGGCGGTCATAAAGTATTTCATTTTTCAAATTATTCTTGTAAAATTTAAATCTGCCCATCTCATCCTCTATTTCATTTCACTGCTTGATAATATCTCACCTGAATCACAAGAATCTTTTCCCAGACGTATTTTCTATATTTAGCACCAGATGATTGGGCCTTAACAATACTAAAAATTTCAAGATGCTATATAACCCTTTAACCTGAGTAACTAGGGTCTCCTTTGAGGCCATTTTTTTTTGGGGGGGGGGTTTGTTTTTTTGGCTGCACCTATGGCACGTGGAGGTTTCTGGGCCAGGAATTGAACCGACACCACAGCAGTGACTATGCTGGATCCTTACCCTGCTGCGCAATCAGAGAACTCCCCTTCAAGCCCATTTTGAATGGTCTTCCTACAGCCACACTCTTCCTTTGGTGCAATAAGTTCACTGGGCCAATGTTATAGGCCTACCTGGAATTTGCATCTCCAACCCCCAGTAGACCACCCTCTGGGTGCTGGGAGCCTGGAATTCTCTATCTATATGGTCTGAGCCTACTTTTAGGGCTATATAGGATTCTGCCTAGTAGGGAATGTATTGCCAATATGTGCACCACTAGGATTGAGGGATGGCAATAAGACAACTGTTTTCTGAGAGTGCAAGGGCATGATACATGGATAGGGCTTGGCTGGTGTATGCAGGAACATCCGTATGAAGCCCTTCAGGGACAGTCAATGCTGGGAGGAGAAGGGGGTCTGGGCAAAGGCAGGCAGGTCTCCAGTCATATTCTTGCTCTAGGCTCCACAATTGTTAGTACAAATTGCAGGGGTGGCCCTGTGTGCCTCTGTTACATTTGTAAAGAATGCAGTCCTCACATAAAATTCTCTTTGACAGTCCTGTGTGAATCTCAAGGCAATCTAGAAAATTAGCCATGGTATATATAGGTCATTGCATCTAAGAAGTTAGTATGTATACCTCCCAAGAAACTCCATGCTATGCTTGCTGGCTCTTGAAAATAATCTCCTATTATTCTACTTCTAGGTCATGCATATAAAACAAGACTACACTGAAAAGGGGTGGCTGTGCATGAGGTGGCATACAGGAGGAAAGGAGCCAGGGTTTATTCAAGCTACAAGGGAGATTACCCAGATAGTATTTTAGAAATCCTGAATAGTAACTAGAAAGCAGAACCAAGGATAGAAACTAGGAGGAATTAACATGCCTCAAATTACAGGGAATTTGGTTGAAGGTATAAATGTAAAAAGGAGTTTAAAGGTCATAATTAAAGGAGTTTGAAGAACAATAATAAGAATTGAGGTACAAGATGGTCAAAGCCAAATAGTTCAGGATCTAAACCTATAAAATCTGGGCACAGAGTGGGTAATATTTTTTGCATGTGTTCTGGTTTGCTTAGTGCATTGCCAAATGCCCCTATCTGGGAACTTATGATAAAGGTATTTCTAGGAGCAAAACAGGGTCTCTTTGTTAGGAGCAGGCCCAAGATTTAACATTAGGCCAGTAACTATCAACTATCAGATGTTACACCTAGAAGCCATCTTCTCTATAGCATTCTTTATTCCTGTTTCTTCCATAAAAGGAAGAAGAAAGTAATGTGTATTAATGATAATATAAAGGTTTATATTTACTTTTAAAGTAATGTGTAGCACTGGGCATAGTAGGACAATCAAAACAGTTGAGTAAGTGTTGGTTGAGGTAGCATTTCATGCCTAGATCAGAGGTTTTTCTGCATGAAAGTGTCTTGGCTTCAAGCTCTGAATTGAAAGGCTGTTGAAATTAAATAAACTTTTATTGATACTCAGGCATGACCTCAGTTATTAAATAACCTGTACACAGGGTGAACTGTACTCACTCAAGAAATTTAGCATGTATCTGGGGCATGTCATAAACTGGGTGAATGAGAGCAAATATTTATCTTCTCAGGATCTTCGTTTCCTCCATCTGTCTAATGGTAATAATATTTCCTTACATGGTTGTTGTGAGTATCAAATGTAATGATTGGGACAGACCTTTGAAAAGTGTGAAAAGGTAAGGCAGCATTTTTTAAAGGCAAAATAACAACTAGGAATAGGGTAGAAAAAGAATGATAATTCATAAATTATCTAAGGGTTTTCTCTTAGTTTCTATTTTTATTTTAGTTTTTAGTAGTGTTATGTTTACTACTATCACAACTATTTAATGACTTTTTAGTATGGATTGACTTCTATGAAATCCGGATCATTCTGTAGGGAAAAGGTATTTATTGAGCATCTACTGGAGCCATGTAATAAACATTTTTACATGTTATGCCATTTAATCTTTAAATAAGTTGGCATTACTATGTTCCTTTAGGGATGAGGAAATAAATCTTCTTTGCCATCATTAGTTGCCAACACTCAGATCTGAATTAGCCATTAGTGGATCAAAAAAAATCAAACGGTTTCAATGGAAATTACTTAGAGTATTCTTCTTTAAGCTTTGTCACCACCATTAGGAAAGAACTAAAAATCTGTCCTGGATGTGACTTGCGAGAGTTTGGACATGTCTCAATGTTAGCATGACACCATCAGCTCAGTTATTTAGCTGGGCATCTTAATGGTTGAATTGACCACATATCTGTTCTGATCGATTGAACAGCAACTGGCTATTAATATGGCCAAAAGCCCCAAATCTACCACAAAATCGTCAATTCCAGGCTGTGTCTAGACTTCTTGTATGAAGAAGATGATGAACATCTGACTTCTGTGTCCATAGAAGACTGAACAAAAGCTAATTGCCTTAAATTAAAATATGTGAAATACTAATTGACCATAAGCAGAATCAGAAGTAGCATTCTCAGTATGCTGTCCATCATCTGCAGCACAATCATTTGGGAAGCGTGTTAAACATGCTGATACCTGATCCCCATCCCAGGCTTCTCATGTTAGAATCTCAGTTAGTTGGGGGGGAGTACAGAAATCTGTATATTCAATAAGCATCCCAGTTATTTCTGAGGCACATTCAAGTTAGCTTTAAGAAACATATTCAACAAAGGAGTGGAGTGAGTCCTTATTCTTGGCAAGGGTGCTATAATAGAAACAGAATGCATAGTCTCTATGTACCAGATCACCTGACTTGTGAGTTCTATGAAGGGAGGGAATGGGTTTGGATTTTTCCACCATTGTATGTGCATCACATGAGCACAGTATCTGGCACAGAGGGTGTATCTGGTAAATTCTAAAGAATGAATCAGTGGACGATCTTACATAGGAATCCTGAGAAAAGAAAACAAAACAACCTGCTCAAGGTATTTCTATCCAAAGGAGGGAGACTCTACCTTACTGAGAGTCCTCCCTGTTTTTGGCTCTGTTGGCTAAGAAAAATAGCATCTAACAAGAGAAAGTTGTCTTTAGAAGAATCCTCAGAGATTCCTCAGTATATGAAGTTCAGTCATTAGGCTGTGCTTACAATTTTTAGACTTCTTTTTGATCATGCCAAAATTCTGAGTGTCATTAATACTGATGTTGTTAATTAGGTTGCATTCTTTTAAGTAGAAATTAAGGTGCTTAGTATCTCGCCATATGTCCTAAGGGTTGTCACTGAAGAGGTGTCACTAAATAGGAATGAGAAGGGTGACTTGAGACAAAAGGATACTAAGGGATTTCTAATCATCCCTCCCTAATTTTCACACCTGACTAGATTGAACAGTGCCAAGTATGAGGAAAATGATATATATATGTAATAAAGGTAGGCTTTCTGAAGAAGGTTTATTTTTGAGGTAACTGGAGCTGAAGCAGAGGGGAATTGAGAATTGACTAGATACAACACAAAAAGGAAAGGGGGCAGGGAAGAGGCAATATTTCTGACCCTCCTGCCAGTAATATCAAGCAGCAAATGATCAAGTAAAGGTTGGCAGGCTAGCCTCTGCCTTGTAGGTTGCCTCGTTGTAACTCTAATACCTTTGACATATCCTATCTCTCAAATCAATGAATGACTGCATTAGGCCCTTCTGGTTCAGCTTGGATTGGTTCCAAAAATCTAGGGGTTTCCATCTTGCTGCCCTATGATTTTTACTTTAAATTCCTCAGGGACTTGAATTAGGCTTTTCTTCCTGTTATGATGATGATTTTTTTTCCCAGAAAGGAAACTAGTTCACCAGTTAGTTTTCCCCCTGAGCTCTTTTAGAGTCTATAAGAGACACTGAGATTCCTGGACAATGAGACCTTCTTTAAAAATTCACTAGAAGAGGTGAGAGGCTGTTGATGAAATGAAAGTGAGGGTTATATATTAAGGGAAAATAATACCTGGCTCCATTCACAAACATATTCATCTTTAAGAACTTGCCCTACTGCTTCCTGTGTGGCCACAGGAAAGTAAAATCTTTAAGTAAAAATACAGAACCTAACTAAGTACCATGAAAAGTCAGTATATTTAAAACTGTAGCATTCAAACTTCTTTACTATGCAGAATTACTCCTTCTCCAGGGAATTCTATTCTAACCATCATTTTCTTACTTATTCAGAGAGATGTGAAAAGACTTTCATGCTGCTTGGGCTGGGGTGAAACTTTGTGGAATATATTGGTTTATCCATCTTATCCTTATTGATTTATCATACGCCAAAGTTGTATGTGTACTGAGTTGCTTTCTAGACTTTCTAGCCCATTCCATGATGTGTCTATTCAGACACATCTACTCTATTCATCAGTACAAACTTGTTTTATTTACTTAAATTTTATAACACATTTTGACACCTGCTTGGGCAAGACTTCACTCATTATTCAGTAGTTTTATAGTTTTCTTCACATTTCTGCACTTTTTGAATTATTTAATCTTAAGGGTTTTTTTTTTTGCTTTTAGAAGCGTAATTTTTTCCATTATATTTTGTCTTTCCCTCCAACCCCTGTTGCCACCATTCTTTCTAGCTTTTGCCTAATCTTCCTAGTGTTTTTCCTTGTCAAATGCCACAAATATGTATTTAACATTTGCCTCTATTTTTATGTTATAGACCTGTCTCCTAATTTTTATTTATGTTTGTCTTTAATTGCATGCTATTACAAGTACTTAAAAATACCTCCTCATTGTAAAACTTACAACTACAGATAAAACAATAATACCTCTTGAGCCACTGGTCATAATTACTTCTCAAGAGAGTAAACACCAAAACTCTTTGATAAAAATTTGCTCTGGACACCTTTCTATGCATTAAATTAATATATGTACATAGAGATATATGACTAAATGGTATTTTAACCTAAAAGGTATTATACATATTTTTCTAGAACCGGGAAATATTTCTAAGACATATTGTCCATTTAGAACTAATTCATTCTATTGGTATATAACATACCTTAGTCTGGATGTTCTATAGTCTAATCTTTACAAGTGGAATTTATATAATTTCTACACTTTTTTTCTTTTATAAACAATGCCTCTTGGAGTTCTCGTGTGGTACAGTGAGTTAAAGATCTGGCATTGTCACTGCAGTGCCTGAGATTGCTGCTGTGGCATGAGTTCTGTCCCTGGAATTTCCACATGCTGTGGGTATGGCCAAAAACCCCCCCAAAACCAATGACTCTTTGTGCACATATGCCAGCATTTCTCTAGGATATTTCTTTCTTTCTTTTTGTCTTTTCTTTTCTTTTCTTTCTCTCTTTCTTTTTTTGCTTTTTAGGGCTGCACCTGTGACATATGGAAGTTCCCAGGCTAGGGGTCGAATCAGAGCTACAGCTGCAGACCTACGCCATGGCAACATGTCAGTGACCTACACCACAGCCCGTGGCAATGCCAGATCCTTAACCCACTGAGCGAGGCCAGGTATAGAACATACATCCTCGTGGATACTAGTCGGATTAGTTTCCACTGTGCCACAACAGGAACTACTAGGATATTTCTTAGAAATGGAATTACTGGGATGAAAGCTATGTGCATTTAAATTTTGATATATACTGTCAAAAGACTATACCAATTAACACATCCACAGGAGAGTAAGAGAACACTTGTTTCTAGACACTTTTGACCAATATGTCAATATGAGTGAAGAAAGAAGTCTCTTTTGGATTTGTATTTCCCTGATTACTAGTGAATCAAGCATCTTCTCCAGCTGCTTACCTAAAGACAATCAAGATGGGTTTGAACAGATTTCAGAATGGCCCAGAGGAAAAGGTACAATGTTCAGAGGCTAGAGTTATACCATGTGCTCAAGGGCACAAAACAAATGATGTAATCCATTTAAGTAGAAATTAAGGTTCTGAAATAACTTCAAGAGTATAATCAGTTAAACTTTCTGCCTTCAGGAGACTTCCCAGATTGTTCCTGAATCTTCATAGGCAGGTGAACAAAAAGTTGTTCAGTTGTTCCTAAAAAGGAAATGCCATGATTTGCCATCATAAGCAATTCTGACATCTCCTCCTATGAAATTTCCCATATGGCCAACATGATTTCTTTTGCTGTATTTTACCTATATATACTTACTGTATACTTTTATGAGGTTGGGAACACCTGGTCACTATGCCCTACCTAAAAGCTTTTCAAGTACTTGAAAACTATTACTAAGTCTCTTATGAACTCTCTCTCTGAATGAATAAGGGCCTCCATCTATCCTCAAGGATGTTTTTGTCCAGGATTTTAAATTATGTTGCTCTTTATATTCCCCAATTTGGTGAGTCCCCAATCAGAAAAGAGTAAAGAAGAAAAATATACTCCCCCAATCTAGGGGAAAATGCTGTCAATATTTTGGCATCGTTCCATCTATTCTATACTTTATGAAATTCGTTGACACACTAGATACATTTTTTAGCTTATTTTTGGACTTCTTTTATCTTGAGAATTTTCTAATATAAATTAAAAATTCTTTGTAAACATTGTAATGGCAACATGATAATCCAAAATGAACCCCAATTTACCTAACCATCCTGATACTATGGCACATTAAGTTGTGGCTGATTCATTTCTATTTTGAATAATAGGAATACTATTTGGATTACCATTGTTTGTATGTTCCATTTCCACAACACATAGGATTCAGCACATAGTAGGTGCTTAATATAAGCCTGTTGCCTTATACAGAGCCTGAGTAATCTCTTACCAGGACTGAAATCATTCTTCTTGTTTTATGGAAGTAATTATTATAAACGATCGAGGTCACAACCAAAGTACAAAATATCACTGTATATCCCTGAAAAATAAATAACAGAAGGAGTTACCTAGAAGGAGGGAGTAGATTGTATCTTGTCACTCCACTTGGCAGGAGTTGCTAGAGACCCAGGGGGATAGGAGAAGAGGAACAGAATAGAACAAAGCTATAGGCATCTGAATTGACAGACTGGGTTCAATCTAAATAATAGAGAAATCCAGATAAAGATGAAGACGATTCCTTAAATCCCTCTCATGCAAGGGTAGCTGAAGATAAATATTTTCAGCATGGAGATATTTCAAATTATTAAGTATCTGGCCCAGATAGTAAAAATGGAGAAACCCCTAGGGCAAGCTAGCTTACACCTCAAAACAGCCTGAATAAATGAAAGGTCCAGACACGTGAGGAGGCTCTTAAATTTATTCGTATTGTAACTTGGACCATGTAAAAACATACCTGTGATTTAATTTATCCTATTAACTTTTGAGTTATGTCTGAAAGGTTGGTTTTATTCCTATTTTTTAAATGCATGTACTAATATAATAGCAAGTAGGTAACTAGCTACATGTCTCAGAAATGATTTTTAGATCACTTTTATTTTCAGTGTACTGCTGGGATCAGAAGAAGTCCACTTCCCAGATAATTAGAACTGCCTTTCCTCTCAAATCTAGTTTTATTAAGTAATTCTAGCAATATTAGAAAATATTAGGTTGAATCACACGAAAATGTCACATTTAGAGGTCAAATATCTGCAATTTTAAACAGTTCAATCTAATGTTAGGGGTGGGAAAAGGGGAGGAGAATAGCTTGACCATTTCCTTCAGGCTAGTGTCACCAGCTTCCTTTGCAAAAGTATCTCAGACAGGGTGAAGTCTTTCACTGATAAGGGGTTTGCAAGTCCTTTGCTGAATGAAGCTCTTACATTGATATGTAATGTAAGCAAAAGAATGCCCCACACCAGAAACCAAAACAGAGCAGCAAACCCTGGGCACAATTCAGTTTTCAAGATTATTTTAAGTAGGCATATGTTTTCTTTTCATTGACAATCCCTGCCCTTGCCAAATCAAGATGACTGACATCTTTAATTTGCAATTTCCTAAATTTCAAGAGGTTTTTTCTTTTTGATTGCTATATAATGTTTTACCTAATTATTTTTTTCAAGTTGCAGTTTTTGATGTTTAATTTTAAAATCAATTTAAGATGTCTTGAGCTCCATTAATACACTGTGATATTGCTTCACTCATTTTCTTGCGAGGCACTTACTTTAAAAAAATGCATCATTTTAATGATTTTAAATTACTCTACAGTGCACATACCAATTTACAACTATTACAAAATTTTACATTTTTTTCCCCCAAAGCACTTCAATTTTAAAGATGTTCTGTATTTGGAGACAGAATGAGAGAGTTAACTTTTAAAAGGGCCTGAATACAATTTACAAGCTTTAAAATTCTCCACCCTCTCTGATGTAGAATGAAACCCAAGTAAATAAAATCTGAAGTGTTCAATGGGCATATAAAATAAGCTTAAGCTGTGGATATTATAAAGTAATTTTCTTTTTATGCAAACTAATGACAATATTCTTTATAAATGGACATACATTGCGTGTGTGTGAAAGAAGTGTGTGAAGTGTTGCAAGTGCGCATGGCTGTGTCTAACTGCATGTATGAGTGTGTGATAGTGTATTTCAGTATATGTACGATGGTACAGTGTGTTCGAGTATGTGTATAAGTGTGTTCAAGAGTGTGTGCATGAGTGTATACATGTTTGTGCATTTCTGTGGCTGTGAGTGTGGTAACGTATTTGATTGTGTGTGATTTTCTGGTTTAAATATGCATTGGGAGATTAAATGCTATGTGCACTTTTATTTAGACAGTCATTAGAGTATGCTCTAAGAATTCTTTTATTAGCTGCAGCATAGAATTGGAGAAATGCTCCCTTACCCCCCAACTGTATCTATAACAAAGATACAAATATCTATAAGATATTTGCATAAACATGCACACAATTTATATCTTGCATGAAATTTGCAGGGAAAAAATAGCGATATTTAAATTTTGCCCCAGGATTTTGCACCTGGTTATATCAGTTTAATAGATGTAAATCAGCTGCCAAAGTTGGGAAATCTTCCTTCCTCACTGCTTAAAAAATTTTTTTTTGATTACTTTATTCTCTCAGGATTCCTTATTCACAGTGACACGTGTCACTTGCATAGCGATTGAGGATACTTTGAGATTGATATTTAAAAGACTGTAATTAACATCAGTTTCCACCTCAGACCACCCTAAAAGTTGCAGAGTGTGCCAGGCACATTTCTGGTTCCAAAAAAATGCCCATTCATTGATACATCTCCCTTTTTTGGTTAAGCATCCTGCTCTAGAAGGTAGAAGGCAAAGTCCTAGGGGCCAAAGTTACCATGTTATGAGTGCCAAGTTCAGTGCTAGAATGGTCACATACATTACCTCATTTACTCTTCACTGCAACCTTGCAAGGTAGTGTTAATTCCATGTTTGAGATGAGGTGCTGTTACTCAGAGAGGTTAAATGAGTTGCTTAAGGTCATGTAGCTAATTAGGGGTGAGACTGGCATCAAAATAATTCTGTCTGACTCTAAATTGTGTTCTTTGACTACACTGTGCTGAACCTTTTTGACTGAATCTGAAAGTATGACCTTTATGGAATTTATGTCTTCCCTCGCTGGGCTTGGGGTTTATTTGACTGCCTGCTACTCTTTTGCCCTCAATTGCCTTCTCTAATAATGCCTAAAAACTTGATTGATATCAAGTTCATATCTACTTTAGAGGTAATGAATAAATTCATGAACCATATTTCCAATGATGTTAACCTCACTATGTGTTTATTTCAGAGTATACTGGCTTGATTATACTTATTTTAGAAACTGTTTACTGAATAACTATTACATGCCAGAGATATTACACCCATTTTACCCACATGGTTATTGAAGATTCAAGAGGCTGGGTAATTTGCTTAAGACTACACAATCAGAACCTGCCAACTCTACATTTCTGTTGACAGTCCTGGATAAACTTCTCCATTTGGCAAGGTCTGGGTAAGTCACTGGATCTAATCAAGCCCCATTTTATTCATCTGTAAAATGGGAATAGCAGTCCTGTAACTGCAGGATTATTACAAGGATGAAAGACAATATAGCATATTGAACATAATAGACAGTTAATACATAACAATTACCTGAGTCATTACAGTTATAATAGAGTATGGTTTTGGGCAATACATAGACATAGCTTCAAAGGTTCTGTCTCTCACTGGCTATGTGCTCTGGGACACACTGCTGAATTTCTCAGGTATTCATTTCCTCATCTATGCAATGATGATAGCATTGTATAGCACCTTTTCCTAAAGTGGTTCCAAAGAACACTTCTATCTCCATAGGATATAAAGAAACATTAAGCAAAACCTGAGTTTCTTGATAGTTTTGTGGGAATCTCTTGGGAACAGCTTTTCTTATGTAGGGAGTTAGAATCTATAACATGAGAATGTGCTTTGTGAATTTTCAAGTGGGAAAATAAAAGGAAAATAAAAAGATTTATCATTTTATTTTCTCACCATAGAATGTTTATTGTTTATCTAACATCTTACAGGAAAGTGTTGTATAAAAATACTTTGGAAATGCTGATTTGTCATGAAGATTAAATGGATAATATTTGTAAAGTATGTACATAGTAAGAGCTCAATAAATGTATATCATCGTTGTTACTGTTATTATTATCATAATCAATATTGTAGTCATTGATGAACACATTACCTGGGCCAGAAAAGGTATGTCTAGTACATTTCTGGAAATAGGAATCTGCCAACTCTGCAGACAAAGGTGTCTGTCTGCCAGATTAGGGTAAGCTAGTCCAGTGTTGGTAGAAGCTTCAACAGACAATATACCACATAGTAATTATACTGGGTATATTCATTTATATAAAATAGAATCCCCAGAGTCACCAAAGGGTTCTTTGATGACTGGGATTTTTCTGGAACATCCCAGGCTGGAATTCCACAGAGACCCTGTTGTTGCATTTCCTTTTCTGATTGGTTTAACATGTTCATGAGACCTTGTTTTTAACACAGGTATCTTCCCATATAAGAGAGTTTTGCCTCTTTCCCTCTCCTCTTAGCTAAGAAACAATTACAACTACCAAACTTGGCAGAGATAAGGTGGACTGCTATTGAATGTCTGACTTATATACTGGTCTATCTTCCTTTTGGTACTGATTCAGTTCTCTGATAATCTAGAAATGATTTGCCTTTACCCTTGTATATCTCCTGTCAAGGTACACACAGTTTCCTTAGATATACGGCCCTTTTAAAATCATCTTTAAACTTTTATCCATTCTCTGCTCCTTATGGTAGAATTAATCATATCTTAGGAGCTGAATTCTAGGATGTTGGTGAATCCTATTGCTTTCTACCAGAAGTCTTCAGGGACTATGTGGGCTGCTTCCCCATGAACCAATCTTTTAGAAAGAGATATATTTTTAGAAGGAGATGTATTAACCCAAAAGGAAATTTCCTCACACATAAAAAATGTATTTATGCACCAAACCTGCTGGTGCTGAAGGGTAAGATGTGGGATAAATCTATAAGAAACTTGGTTTGTATCTAGCCTAAAGGCCAACATTATAGATTTTTTAATTTGATATATGGGATTATCGACTAGGATTAGTTTCTCCTTTCTTACCACCTTGCTTAAGATGGTTATTATGAAAAAGTCAAAAATTAATCATTTCATCACTGTTTTAACCCTTGGTATAGCTGTTATGGAGCTTTTCTGCATTTATGTTTGACCTAACAATGTCAGGAGGCTGAGAGGACTAAGATGGACTGAGAACTTTCATACTCTATTGGTATTCCATTGATTCCCAAGGACCATTTCAACCCTTCCCTCATGGGCCTCAAGTGAGGGACATCTCCCAATGTGAATGAGTTGATGATAATTAAAATGGATATACTGTCTCTACTGTCCTAGTATATTGTTTGACAAGGATAGAAAAAAAAAAAAAAAAACAAGCAATTCTGGCCAGGTTCATGTGATAACTTTCATAAATAAAAACAGGCCACTGGTTTTCTTTTTTTTTAAATCAAAATCAAGTTGTGCTTATGAAACATTTATTGCTAAGTAAAAACTCAGATTTAATATGACCTTGTGGAAGATCTGAATTTGATTGCTCCACCCTGTAAAGAGGCCAGGCTCTGTGGCAGTTATACGAGGTATGAATTTGGAGAGCAAGGTCATGGCAGCTCAGATGCCTACTGACAACCTGGTGATCCTAAGCCATCTCTGCCTATGTTTTAGTAATTCCCCCTATAGAGCACACATGACTTTTTAAATAATCAAGCTAAATAAAGCATCTGAGGAAGATTTCATGGTTGAAGAACCATTCAAGAACCACTTTGAATGACAAGCTCTAATCTGTTCCAGTTTGTTTATTATCTCCATGGGTTTTCTGGCTGGACTCAAGAGTATTCTAACTCATTTTAGGACATAAAAACACTTCTGTACATCCAAGTTATAAATCTCTTACTTTATTATACATTTATATAAAACATATGCTAGTTTCCTTCTTGAGAGATTGAAAGTCTGGGCTTCTCAGGTCTATTTTCTATATAAGAAGTAGGTTACCATTGTCCCACATGTATTTTTTTTTGTATTTTTAATAATATTTTACAAAAGTCTGAGTATAATGACTTGATGCTTCCCCTGTCTTAGTAAATATTTGCATAAGCATTCTTTTATACCTCCTTCTTATGGTTTTATAGTCATAAACTAGCAGTGGATTTAATAATGGTTTCCCTTGGTGTCTTATTATTGGCTAAAAGGTTTGTTGGCCTATTATATTAAAACCTAAATCTCATTTTGGGTAAACCTTGTCCACATATAGCTGGTTTTACCAACAATCCTACACTGAAAGATACTTAATGAAGTTACTTCAGTATCTGAATATATTCAGTTGAATTTGGAAGATACATTTACTTATATTTTCTAAGCTAAACTTAATACTGCCATATGCTAGAGCAGTGCTGTCCAACAGAAATATAGTGTGAGACTTAAATGCAAGCTACAAACGTACCTTAAAATTTTCTAGTAGCCACGTTAAAATTTTTAAAAATACAGGTGAAATTAATTTTAATAATATATTTTGTTTAACCCAATATATCTAAATTATTATCATTTCAACATATAATCAATATGATAACTAGTAAGGAGATACTTTAATTCATTTTACATAATAAATCTTGAAGAAGGGCCATAGGGAAAGTCTTTCATTGGTCTTGATACAAAGAAAGATTTCATTTATTTCCACTGAGCAATGGGTTTATTTTTATGTTGAGGACATGGTGAATCACAGAACTGATCATGTTACCCTACTGTGTTGACTGGAAGATAGAAAACTACAATGAAATTTGATGTTATTTAGCTGTGCCCATGACCTCCTTAGGAAAAAAAAAAAAAAAAAGGTAACATTTCTTGACTTCCTTTGCATATAGGTATGGTCACATGACTTATTTATTGGTCAATGAGATATAAATGAATATTTCCAGCAGCAGCATCAATGAAGTTTCCTTGAAAGAGAGGGGACAGGCCCTTCTCTCTTCCATTGTTACCTCTTGCCTGGAATAAAGATGTGGCTGGAGCACGGACCACCATTGTGTACTATGAAGATAAAGTTCACATCTTAGGGATAGTAGAGATGTGAGCCAGAAGAACATTTCTTTCTGAAGTCAGCATACCTCTAGATTGGACTGCCTACCTCTAGATTCCTTTTGTGTGAGAGTAGGATCACAGCTCTATCTTATTTAAGTCACTCTTTTTACCCCACTGAGGGAGACATTTCCTGTCACTGAATCTAATCTTAGCAGACAGACCAAAAATATAAATTTTCCTTGAATGTGACTTTTATAATGAATAGCAGGACTTAAAGGGAGTGAAGAGATAGAATAAATATGTTTTAGCCAACTTTTCCATGAAACATCTATTCTAAAAACACAAGAAATAATACCATTTGGGTAGTGACAAAAAATATAACGACTCTGGAGTAAAAAGAATTTTCATATTCCTTTAAATTAATTCAGCTTTACCATGTCTAAAAATGAATTTGAGACAGCTACTAATTTATCTTCTACTTAAAAAGATTTGTCTTTGAAATGTGTCTTTACAATGAGAATTGAAATATAATGACAATAATAGCTACCATTTATTATTATAATTTAATGTCTACTATGGGAGAAGCACTATGCTAGGTGTTTCACATATACTATCTCATTTAACCCTTATAACTACCTAACAAAGTAAGAATTATTTCCCCATTTTACAGGAGAGGCTCAGAAAAAACCAATTAACTTACTCAAGGTCACAGAATAACTCTTAGAAACAGAGCTAGCATTTGAGTTCATTTCTGTCTGAATTTTTCTATGCTGAATCTCTGACAATTTTTATAACATTGCTTTTTTTTTTTCAACACCAGCTCAGATCACTTTCATCAACCTGCTCCCCTAAATCATGATATACTGATAGTTAAGGAAGAGATGCTGAGATCCTGCCCTGTATACATGCTCATTGCAAATTTTCTAGAGAGTTAGTGAAAAGTGCTGACAATGGAAAGGTAACATCTGAATGGTATACTGGACAAAAGGTCTAAACCAGAAATCACCAGAGATTTGTCTCTCCCATTAATTATGTGTTAATCAGCTGCATGAGTATATACAAATCATTCAACCTTTCTGGGCCTCAGTTTTCTCTTTTATAAAAGGAAGGGTAAAACTAGGTGATCTCTAAGATCTAATCTAGTGCCGAGATTCCATGATTATGCCAAAAGTCTATTAAAGAAGAAATAAACAAAGGGAAGACAGTTGGAAAAGAAAGTAGGCAATACTATTTAGAATGCTTTAATTTTTATTGCTTGACAAGCAGAATTCAATCTTTAAAATGAATGGACCTAGCAGAGAAGTGTGAGAAGCTCTCTTTGATTGTGGAAATTGTTTACTCTTGACTCTGCTGTTAATTTTGACTGCTAAAGCTTCAGAAATGTCTTTTGAACAATGCCCATCAGAATGTTCTTCCAATGAACACCACCTGAACTCTTTTGCTGGAATGGAATGAACTCTTTCATGCCATCCCAGGTTTGTTGGTCTCTAACGTGTTTGCACATACCTCAGCAGAAAAAAATATATTGATTTAATTGGAAGACTTAAAGTGAAAAAAAAGTTATTAAAAATAAATTGAAATGTGAATTTAGCTGAAAAACACATTTTGCAGTTGTATATATTGAGACCCACAGTGACTGATTAGCCTGATTAGCCTCATGGAGAGTCAGAGATATACTGGGACACCAGAGGCATCTGCTGATCTGGGTGACCTAGAGTTTTGGTGAGGGTCCAGAGTGGGGAACAGATTGTGAATTGAACCTAGGCATGCATAGGATCAGGGATCTCTATATAAAGCTACTATAGATGAAAATGTGCCTTGTAAAAACAGACTAGAAGAAAATGATCTGTCTCAGGCTTGGGTCTGAAGATGACACTTCATGGCTACTAGCCAAGTTTCATGTGAGTTTGGGCCTGAATTTGTGCTGTTTGTATGGTCCAAAAACTGTAACCTGAGATTTTTAATTTGAACTATAAATTAGTACAAATAGTCACTATGTTTTACACTTCAAACTAATATAATATTGTAAATCAACTACACTACAATAAAAGATAAAGTTTATCCTCATCTGTAGTCAGACAGGTTCCTGACAGAAACAAACATAAATCTTCCTGAGACATAGAATTTCAACATATTTGAATCCACAATTAAAAAAAATAACAGAAACAAGAAAGCAAGCTATCATATGCAAGAGTTGACAGAAACAAGAAACCATAGATCCAAACACACAAAGCCTTAACATGATCTATTTATGATATGGCATATAAAATAACTATATTTAATATGTTTAAAGAAAAGAGTGTAAATAAAAACAGGATTAAGGAGCAAGAAATTGCCAAAAATTAATGAGGCATACTTGAAAAAAACTAAACTAAAATTTTAGAAATAAAAAGCAATCAACAAAATTTAAAATTTAATGGAAGGGTTAAATATCAAAATAAATAGAGATGAAGAGATAGTAAGTCAGAAGACAAATTTGAAGAAATTACCTATAACATAACAGAGAAACAAAGAAATGGAAAATAAGAAAAAGAATAAAAGACACAGAGGCCACAGGAGGACAGTCAAATGAAACTTCAAAAGGATAAAAAGTGGGAAAATCAAGATTCAATGAGATAACGACTAAAATTTTTCTATAACTTATAAAACACATGGATTTTTATCTTCAAGAAGCTCAGCAAGTCACAAGCAGGATTTAAAAAAAAATTAATCCATACTGATCTTTAGGATAGGACATTGGGCTATGAATTCTATTGCTAACCTCAACTCTGAAGTATACACAATAAAGTAACTTTTTCCCTGTGTCTCACAGTGAGTGAGTTCCTCCAGCTATAAAATAAGGAAACTTATTACCTACTCTGCTTACACCTTAAGGACATTGCAAGAGTAACAGAAATTTGTTTGCTAGGTTACTGGGAATGTGGAAGTCCAAGTCCAAGTCAAGTTCTTTATAATAGATGCAAATACTCATTCAGATTGTCTATGACCTCCACTTTATTAAGTTTCCAGGTGAAAACATATTGTCCTTACCCTTTAATGAAGGACTAATCTCTGTCCTTCCTATGCCTCTTTTCCTTCTTTCCAATGACTCCAAAGAATCTATGCAAAGCAAGTCTCTGGAATAGTCCTGGAGGTATTTTCTATCATCAAAGCTTAATATGGAATCCACACTCTAAAAATGACCTTGGATTATGGCCATAATAATGAAATGAAAAAAAAAATGGATATGTAAGTATTTGGAGGAGAAAATTTAAAACCAACAGATAAATTCTTTGTTTTCATTACAGAAATGCAAGTATTATTCAGTTTATTTGGGGAGATGTGTGGGCTGTTCTTCAATATCTCTGATCATCTGATTTTGCACAGGACTGGGACAACTTATTCTGATTGTTACCATGACCTGGCCACCAATTTTACAAAACTGAATTCTGGCTTCTTTCCAGCTCTTTCAGCCATCTCCACTAGAGAGCTTTTCTATCTCCTCCTTCCCCCATCAGAGGAGCAGGCAGCAGGTCAGACTGTGGAGGTAGGCATCCAGATAGCCACTTTTCTGCAGGATCTCACCTACGGGGCTAAATACACCTTTTCGATAACACCCTTTTCTGGGTCAATTTTCATTTCATGTAGGTAAACTCGAATTGAGGAAAAAAAAAAGCCAAATAGCAAATGAACTTAGAATTCACAATAAGAGTTTGGGTAAATGAGAGCAATGCATTTAATAGTGCAGCACAAATGTTTCCTGTTTTCTTTGTCTGCTCCTATTGGTCTGTCCAAATTCATTCCTTATTATGAAGTGTAGTTTAACCATGTAAATAAGCATGCATCCTCAAGCTCATGCTTACTTAATTACATTTTCTTGCCTAATAATTGGCACCTTATTTTAATATACGTCCCTGGTTTGCAAAACAACTCTAAAGCTTTAATGTCCTGGAATAGTTAGTAGAGTTAGCTCAGATTTACAGAGAGGAAGCTGCAAATTTACCACCTTGTTCAAACTTGTCAAATTGTCAAAAGTTTCACTGGATTTTTCCATGGCAGCCTGCTAATGATGGCAGAACAGTTATGGTTTTTATTGTCTCAGAACAAAATGTAAAAGATGTATTCTGAAAACATTTGATATTTGATGTGCTTTGAACACCTCAGTATATATATAATCTTATGGCTATTAAATGAACTCTCTTTTATAAAGATAAGGGATTTTTGAATCTGAAAATATTTGGGGGCTCAATTTATATTTTCACTCGAGACAAAAAATATTTAGGGGTGACAAACCATCTCTTTGTAGGAGATGTTGCTAGGAAATCATGATAATGGTATGATTTTTTCCATTTCATATCTACCTTCCAAAGATATTTATGTGGATTCCATTTTACACACTTTATCTGACTTGGAATTCTCTTAAGGATGCTTTTGGGTTGTATTTCTAATGCACCAATGTACTTCACTTACTGATTCAATAAATCTAGAGTTAATGTTTTGACCTCACTGTAGTGTTAATGGTGTAGCCACTATGTTTCAAGTGGGGATTTATTTTACTAAATCAATCAAATCAGAGTCACCTTAAGGTTTATCCTTTATTTTTAACTGAGTAGAAAAAGAATTGCTTTAAAATACATTTGATCAGAGGTTGTCATACTTTGAATAGAAAGTTAAAGATAATTAAGCCTACATAGGAATTAGTCATAAGCCTTTTGTTTTGGATACTAAAAAGCACTATAAAATGCTGCACCATGTTTCAGTGACTAGTCTATATTTGAGCTTTTCTTTCAGTCCAGGGAATCTGTAGCATTATAATATATTAACATTGTTTGCTAACTAACAGAAACCTTTCTTTGGAGGACTCGCTGTTGTTGCTAAGAAATTTAGGTGTGTTTCCCAAACTGAATAGGGAGAAGTACTTGCAATCCTAGGATTTTAATCTGGGTACATGGATGATATCTTTTCTACTGAGGATACTTAATTTTAGTTACTTTATATATGAGTGGATTTTTCTCTTCAGTGGCATGATGAATGACTATATAGTTGTGCCTGCAGCATGTGCATTAGATTTTGAACAACAGTTCTTTATCAAATGGAATGTACACCCCTGCTGTTACTGTGTTATCTGCAGGAAAAATACAGTGTATACACTAATCATTTCAAATGGCCTAATCAATACCTGGAAACTGCAGGAAAGTGATGCATTGTATGTGATAGACATGTAGAATCAAATGAAAATCTTTTGATTATTGGCACTTTCAGTAAAGGGGAAAATTAATAATCTTTTAAAAGCATATGATGCTTGTTATAACCAAGGAAAGTTTTCCTGGCAATAATAATTACATGAGCCCTTTACAACTTCCTCCTCTAATTATCTGTTTTATTAGTAGATGCATATCACCATCCATTAGGGAACACTCAAAAACATAATGAGACGTTGTTATACACACATATTTTTATGTGTGTATGTGCATGTATATCTCTATAATGGTGGTAGATTCTCAAATAACATGGTCTATATATCAAAGTATGGATGTCTTTATAATGAAAACGAAACTATTTCCAATTAATATCTTCTCACCATAAATAATATGGAGTTAAGAGAGTTTATGGACTGCATCCATGAACCATTCATAATCAGTGTCAACAGCTCAAGATACAGGATCAAGACTCAGGAGTTCCCGTCGTGGCGCAGTGGTTAATGAATCCGACTAGGAACCATGAGGTTGCGGGTTCGCTCCCTGCCCTTGCTCAGTGGGTTAACGATCCGGCGTTGCTGTGAGCTGTGGTATAGTTGCAGACGCGGCTCGGATCCCGCGTTGCTGTGGCTGTGGTGTAGGCCAGCAGCTGTAGCTCCGATTTGACCCCTAGCCTGGGAATCTCCATATGCTGCAGGTGTGGCCCTAGAAAAGGCAAAAAAAAAAAAAAAAAAAAAAAAAAGAATCATAGATCTCAGTGTTGAAACGCGCCGCCTCATGGGCTATTTGGCTAATCTTCTACCATTTCAAAAATGAGGCATCTTAGACTCAAATAAGTTAAATGAGTTACTCAAAGTCACTGTGTTGTGAATATGCACGTGCACACACACACAGTATCATCTTTCTGATAGACAAGATGGTCGCATGTCATAAGATAGTCTAAAAACAAATATCCATATAACAAAAACTTACGGACTCTTCAGAAACTAATCCCTCTTGGATGGGGTACATGATGATCGTACCTCAGATGATTTCTGTTTTATGTATATATATATCTGAGGTTCAGCGATACTCCAGGGCCTAATGTTCCATCTCTCTAGCTGATCCATACAGTTCTAAGATCCAGTATAATGAGAGGGGCTCATAGTAGAGAAAGGCAGAAGCTGTCTTCTCTTTGCAAATGCTTATCATCTATGAATTTCACTGTTGGTTTTCTGAGAGTAACAATAGAGTGGCTCAGAGAAAGTTTCATTAAGAAGAAAGGACTATAAAGCTCTAAACTCTGCTTTTATGTTCCTCTTCAAAGACTGTGTGACCAGGAGAAGGCAGATTTTACAAAAGAAATGTAGTAGATGCGTCTTACAGTGCTGATCTTAGAGGCCAGGCCAGTACCTTTAGCATAGGCTCAATATATTACTGAGATTTCATGGCAAGGAGTTCTATTTTAAGGGAGCATGATTTGACCTGCAGTATATCCAAATCTAAACTACATTATAATAAGCTTCTATTGTATTCCTCTTGAGGTATTTTTAAAGACTAATGAGTTAACCTTTGTGAAGTACCATGAGACCTTCAGGTTAAAGAAACCTATATTAAGTATCAATTCAGCGCTGCTAACAATACTCAGTGTACCCAGAAAACAGACTGAAAATAATCAGTAAACCATTCACTGCAGTTCCCTTGGTATCAGAGCAGCACAGTTAACATGCTAACAGCTAAGCTTCATGTGCTTAGAGGAAGAAAATGATCAATGGCAAAGAGCATATCCACCTTTGAAATGACATGATCCATTATAAGAATCAGATGTTAAATTGCTTCCTGTACTGAGCACACTCAATTAAAAGTCTGCACAGTGAGATCATCTCGATGGTTAAATATGCTCTGTGGGAACAACCTTTATGGAGCTTAAAAATCACAGAAGGACTATTCCTACCATGGCACCAGAGATTTGGAAAGCATTTCCTTCCCCTATTTTCGAGTTGGTAGTTTTATTAGGAAGCCTTTTGCCTGAAAGGCTGCTGAGTCTGGGGTCATACCTATTCACCTTTTTGCTTCTTTGAGCAGGAGAGGCTCCTAGTGTTCTTTTTCTATTGGGTCCAGAATGGATAATGTGGCTTTAGTCCACATTCTAATTTAGTCCACATCTAGTTCACATTGCATCTGGACAAGAATGTGTCATTCATGCACTTTGATATTTTATACCCTTCATCTCCTTGAACTTTCCTTTTTCAGTAAGCTAATGTATTTACCCGAGTCCCTGTATTCACCTAACTCTTCCTTTAGTGGGGGTGAGGGTGGAGGGCTGAAAAGAACACTAGACATGGAATAAAATCAACAGACCTGGTCTGTGGTCTTAGACAAGTTAACCTCTCTGACCTTCAGTTTCATCATGCAGTTCTTGTTTATTGTTTACCGTCTATCTCTCTCAGCCAGTCTGTAAGTTCCATTAGTGTAGGAACTTTGTAGTCTTCACTGATACAGCCCAAGAGCTAGTACATGGCAGATAGTAAGTGTTTCAAGAAAATTTTTTCAGAGTGACCTGTCTAAAATGCAAACATGGTCTTTTTTTTTTTTTTTTGTCTTTTCTAGGGCCACATCTGTGGCATATGGAGGTTCCCAGGCTTGGGGGCCAGTCGGAGCTGTAGCTGCCAGCCTATGCCAGAGCCACAGCAACGCGGGATCCTAGCCACGTCCGCGACCTACACCACAGCTCATGGCAACGCTGGATCCTTAACCTGCTGATTGAGGCCAGGGATCAAACCCGCAACCCCATGGTTCCTAGTAGGATTCCTTAACCACTGAGCCACGACGGGAACTCCCAAACATGGTGTTGATACTAACCTCTTTAAACCTCTTCAATGACTTTTCCATTGTCTTCAGGATCAAGTCCAAACTCCAAAGTATGACATACAAGGCCCTTCAAGGTCTTTGAAGTCTTTTGTGACCATTTCCTAGACCTTCAGGTAATGTCAAATACACCTTGCACATTACATCTCTCTCTTTTATATCACTTAGTGAGAGATTTTTTCAATTTTTGTCCACATTTGTCTCCCCCAACTATAGATATAGTCATCATAAAGTATCCCATTGCCTCCCCTGATGACATGGACACAATAGGGGCTCAACAGCACAAACAAACAATTCAATGAGGAGGTTAGAATGGTGCCCTGGTTCTCACAGCTAGGGGCAGACTGCCTCACCTCTCTGTGCCTCAGTGCATTAGAATCTGTAGGGATGCTGAGGCAGGTGAATTAGAGGCCGCCACATTAGTGAAACACTGGGCCAGATATCTCCACACTTCTTTTAGACCTAATTTTTGATGGGGCTCTCATTTTTTCTCATTGTTTATTTTGGTGAGTACGTGTGGTTTGAGGTGAAGGAGGAGTAGGGTAGGCCATAGGGGACATCATCTGGAAGAGCAGGAAGGAGGCCGAGTGAGAAGCATACTCAAAATTAGCCTTTTCCTCCCCTCTGAGTGATTTTCTTCTTTGCTGACAGGACTGATGTGTGTTTTTGTGTGTTAGGTGGTAGGGGTGGGCTGTGGAAAAAGAAACTCTCAGCATGTTGAACTTAATGTTGATTCATTAGAAATACAAATATTTGAATTTGTGCAACTGGTGAGTATAATATTATCAGGAATTTTAACCAATTCTGAGGCATCAGGAAGGACACATAAGGGATGTGGGTGGCTTAAGGGAGGAACTGTATGATACAGAATCCCTATTCAATCATTAAATGTTTATTAAATTATATATAAAAGGCAAGTTTTGGACTCGATGTTAAGAACCCTATCATGGTAAAGATATTAAATGTTGGTATTCTGTAGGGTTCTGTCTTTCTTCATTCTCATTTCTGCACTCTTTTTGGGCATCAGTGTGTACTCCTATGGTCTGAACTATATCCCAAATATTTGTCTCCAGTTCAGGATTCTTTCATAAGTTCCATTCTCAACTATCAGTCCCTCACTGGACAGATCCATCTGGATCTTCTGCAGACAATTCCAACTTAGCACATCCACCACTGAGCTCACCATATCCTAACCCTCTGTCCCAAACCTGCTTTTCCACCTATGCTTTTCCCCCTCTCAGCTGGTGGTACTTCCTTTGACCCGATCACCCAAAGTAGTTTTCCATGGCTTCTCTCCTCTCAGCTGCCATGATGACTCCCTTCTGTCTTTACCTCACCATTCTCACAACTACAGTTCCAATTCAGGCCCTCCTCCCCCCATCTCAAGCCTGGATTGCTCCTATAATCACATTGCACTTGTCTTATGTCCCTATATCATCCATCTCCAAAGGTCTTCTTGGTTGCCATCAGAGTGGTCTACTTAAAGTGCATTTTGTTATACACAGCTCCTTGGCTTCTTAGGAAATGCAAATTCCTTAGCATGGTGTATAAATAGAACTCCCTGTGTTCTGGACCCTGCCCATCCCTCCAATTTTATCTTCTTCCAGATGCCTAGGTGCAACTACACCCAATGACTTGAAAGTCTCTAAATGCGTCATTTGGATTCACATTTCTATTTCATTAAGTTATTCCTTCTGCCTGGAATGTTCTTTCCTCTGTTGTCCACCTGACAAACATGTAATCATCTTTCTAGTGGTCATTCAAGTGTTGGGACTTTGCAAAGTCTTCTTGACTATAGGGCCCTCTTTGTGCTGTGTGACACATGGCCCTAGACACAGTCCAACAATGCTACTTTTTTATACACGGTGAATTAGGTGATGGGCTCCCAGAAGACAATATAGTACAATGGTTCAATGCACAAACATGAAGCCAGAATACCTAACTGGAAATTCTGACTCTGGGCAAGTTATTTAACCTCTCTGTGCCTCATTTTCCTCATGTGTAAAATGAGCATAATTATAGTACTTATAGAGTTGTTATGAAGATTAAGTAAACATATGTCCAACACTTAGAATAATGCCTAATACATAATAATTGTTATGTAAGCATATGCACTAATAATAATGCTAATGTTATTATTATTATTTTAAACGTGAAGTTCTAGGCCATGATGCTATATCTGACACATGGAAGAATGGAAGGTGTTTAATCGCATTTAGTAGATAAGTAATTAATTTAGAACTATATTGTATAGTTCCACTTACTTTCCTTTTGTAACCATTCTCTAACTTGTTCAATGTGTGCCCTCTACTAGACCATAAGCTCCTTGTGTGCAAGTACTATGTCCATCTTGTTCATCACTAGAGCCCCAGGACCAAGCACCACGCCAAGCACGCAGCAGGCCCACATATATTTGTTAAGTGTATAGATGAGTGATTTTTAAGATCTACATTTTAGCTATTATTACATTGTCTTTAGCCTTTTAATCATTTTCTGAAATTGTAAAATGCAATCCTTTCTCCCATATTACTTATATATGAGACAACAAAATTTCATACAATGAAGTATTATGTTAGCACTAATTCTCTTAACAGAGGGATTCCCCTGTTTCTTTTATAGCACAAGACTGCAGACTTTGGGGTTCATAAACTAATTCAGGTGCTCACAGAATACCTGTCCTTTCTACTTATCATGTGCTATTTTATATCCTCAACAAAATTCATCAGCAGAGGCTTTGTAGGAGTTATTATTTTTATTAATTTAATGAGCACGTGGTCTGAGGATAAGAAAAAAAGGTATAAAGTATGATCCCTTATTTTTGTTTTAAGTAGAAAAACAAGTTATGTACACAAATACCTACATCACGATGCCTTTCTGCCTCTCTAACCATGAATACGATAGGATTTCAGAGGATCCTATTAATATGATCAGGAAGAGAATGGCTAAAACTGTACTTGATCTTGGTGGGTGAGTTGGATTTCATAGGTGGAAAAAGAATAGCATTCCATGCTGAGGAAAGGGTTCAGAGCAAAGCAGGGGTAAGGAGAGCATACAGATTACTTTGGTAGAAGGAGGGATTTATATAGGATGTGGAAGTGCAAGATAGGCTGGAAGTAGAGATTTGGAATAGTTTGTGGTGGGCTTTTGATAATAGGCTAGGATATCTGAAGGTTATATCTATAAGCCATGGCAAACTATGGATGATGTCAGGGTAGAGAACAGGAAAAGGAAGGTAAAGTTGTGGGAATAGTAATTGGGCAGGAATATATAATATATAATAGGGGTAAAGTGCCTGGGCTAAGTTGAGTTTTTAAGTGATGGAACTCCCAGTGTTAATACTCTGCAGGCGGTTGGAAATGAAGTATTACTAAAGTATGGAGAGACATAGATTTGAAATAATCTATATAGAACTGATAATAAAAAGCTTGAGAATGGATGAAAAAACTATAGGAGAATACAGAATGAGGACAGAGGTTCAAGTTCAGAACTATGACAATGAAAAATATGATTAAAAAGCCAGAAATATATTGTATATGAAAATCCAGTAAAATGCTAGCTTAGGAAATACATGGAAGCCCCTTATGACCTATGACGGCATGGAGATCAGACTCTAAGAGATATTACATTAAGACAAACGGCAATAAGAACTTGATAATTAAGGAATAAGCAGAAGCAAACTCTGCTGTACCTGTTGAGCAGTCAGATCCTGTCCACTTGGGATCACAGCTGCACATTCCAGTGTCCAGAATAAAAGTCCCATGTCCTGAGCACTGCTCTTGACATATAGGAAGTGGAGTTTCACAATTGACTCCTCCCCAACCAGTAGAACAGTGACATTCTCCTTTTACACAGATGCCATGGTTGGAACACATAGGGTCTAGGCAGTCCTCTGAAGGCCGAAAAAAGGGGGAAAAAGGTTAAAAGTGAACAGGCCTGGCCAGTACACCTTAGGATAATGAAACCAAGAGACATTGATTTCCTAATAGTATATCATTTATGCTGTTTTAATTAGGCAATAAAATGACTCATGTAATTGCTGTGTTCAAATCAGAAGATTATTAACACTTAAAAATATGGTAAGCTATCATAAAGGTTGCAACTTAAATTTAGAAGGAAACCACACATACATTGCGTGAAATGGTGAGCACTGTGTCGTATTCTCGCACAAATGAGTGGGGACCAGTGTGGGCCTTCATAGGAATTCTCGAGCTTTGCAAAAAAGATCAAGATCTTTGGTAAGCTATTCTTTATCTCTTCTGAAATTGGAACCACAGCTCTAAGAAATGGCTTTTAGTTGATGTGTCTAGAGGAGTTTTTGTATATATTTAAGTTTGGATTATTCAAGGTATTGGGTGAGGTGATTGCTGTTTCAGGAAATCACACAATATAATCAATTTCTTATAATCTCTCATTTATTCCCAGGAAGCACTGAAAAAGCAACATTTTAAACATAATTTAGGAGTTCCCATCATGGCGCAGTGGTTAACGAATCTGACTAGGAACCATGAGGTTGCGGGTTCGATCCCTGGCCTTGCCCAGTGGGTTGGGGATCCCACGTTGCTGTGGCTCCGGCGTAGGCCGGTGGCTACAGCTCCGATAAGACCCCTAGCCTGGGAACTCCATATGCCACGGGAGCAGCCCTAAAAAAGGCAAAAAACTAAAAATAAACATAATTTAAACATTCTTTTCTTTATGGCTTCTCCTATCAGGACACTGTGACATAGTTTTCAATGCTTTAGAATATCACAGACTCAATTATATTTGTCTCTGATTCTGTGAAGTCTGGAAATTTTTGGACACATTCTAAACTATTTTAGAAGTCAGTTCCTGTGATTGCCTAGGGGAAAATTATTTTCTGCTTTTTTTCTCATGGGAAATAGGAAAGTTGATCTCCAAATTTCTGATCTTCCCATACAAATAAGATGCGACTAAAATAATTTAACCATGACACATGCTTTGAATTACTTTTCCAGCAAAGGAAATAGACTGATACAACTTGTCTTCATTGAGAGACTGTCCTAGTTTTAGGGTGTGGCATCTGGCCATTGGAATAGAGTAGTATAAGCATTATTATACTAAGTGCTATTGCCATTATAATTAGCCCATGATCTCAGGGTCATTAGCACAATGCTTTAATACCTAATCTAATCAGCAAATAAACACCACACGGTGCATCTAATTTGATCCATTCATTATTTGGAGGGAGAAGGAAAGTCTAAAATGTAGAATATTGTTTCAGAAGGAGGTCATTTTGTAACTTCAAAATACAATAATTTAAATAAACAAAATGGTATTTAATTTAATAAAGTTTATTTTTTAAAGGCCCCCTTCAATGAATAGGTAAGTCATACTCAAGTCAGAGGCACAAAGTCATATGGCTGGAGGTACCAGGTGAGATGGGCTGGAGGTATGAAAACAGGGAATAAGTGTCCAGTTTAAAGGAAGCTGCTGCTATTTTGCTCCAACCACTGCCACCATGTAGGAGTGTGGGCCCAGGGTTATCAGATTTTCTAGTTGTTCAATAAAGGCTAGAAATAGGGATTTTTATATGATACTTCTCTATTTTAAATTTTGACAAATAAGTCACATTAAACAACAACGAAAACACTACCACCCCACTATGTGAACCAAAAAAACCCATCCAAAGGCCCAGCTTAGCCTGTGACCTGCTGGTCTGTGACGTCTGACTTAAAACATTTTTATAAAAAAAAAACAAACCGTACTTAAAAAGTTTATACCTTTAAACATGGTATTCCTTACTATCTTGCTTATCCTATAAATTCTCTTAGTGGCATCTAGAAGGCAAATTTAAGTGAAGTGCTTTATCAACTACTTACAAAATTTAAACTAGAAGAGTCTAAATTAATTAATTGTAGATGTTGTGATAGACACGATTTTTTGGTGAATGTATGTGTGTGTCCATATAGTACGTGAATGTACAACTTAAATATAATGCTTGCAGTTGGATTCCTATAAAAACAGTTTCCAAAAGTAACTCAGAAACTCTGATGCCTTGCCTAGGCCCAATACCATTCACTGGAACAGATACAATCTTCACACCAAAATTCTACTATTGCTAATGGGAGGTGGAAAACTAAACTCTTGCTTGCTCATAGAGCAGAATGAGATTAAACCCTTTAAAATGCTGTGTAATAGTCTTAATGAGCCATCTTTAAAAAGCAATTATAAAGCATTTTCAGCAGCCTCTTTCCTGAACAACAGTTGTGATGAGACCATCTCCCATGGTAATGGTTTAATATTATTTCTGAAATCAGTCTTATTTGAGGAATGTGGCATGAAAAAGGTCTGATTACTAGTAAACTTATTTTCCAATGTGTCGTCTTTAAATAATAAAACTATTGCCATTTCAAAGTATGTTTAGTAAATGATAAAAAACAATTGATTGTGTATGTGTGAAATATCTTTTGGGGCAAATTTAAAAACAAAGGCATTGTCTTCACACTCATTAGTGGTAAATCTGCTTCCTTAGGCAGGGAGGTCAAGTTTCAGTATGAGGTATATAACAATAAATAATATAAAGAAATAATAATAATGGTAATTACAAATCACTCCCAAAGAAAACATTCATGAAATGGTTCCAAATGTGCACATATTATTATTTTTATGTGTTTTAAAGTAAGATGTAGGCTAGTGCACTCTGTAATAATGAAATCATATAAATCAACACCTAAAATCATCATTATAGAAATTCTCAAGTTATAAAATAGTGTTCAAATGAGGGGGGAAATGCTATTTTTCACTACTGCTCTGCAAGTGTCACAGATACGGACTCATGTTAATATTAGAGACTGTCAGAAGAGACATGAACTCCCCCCGTTCCATGCACCAAGTAGACAAGTTGAGCATTTATGGTTTGCAAAGACCACTAACATAACTACTAGAAACATAGACTGACACCTTGGACAATTCAGTGAGAGAAAAGCCTGGAGCAATAGATTCAAACAGGGCTCTGACCTTCCTCGCATATTTCTCCTTTGTATCCTGGCACACAGATACAGACTCCCATGATGCAGGTGCCATGGCCAAAGCACGTTGGGTCAATGCATTGCTCTTCTGGAACGTCGCACTCTGGCCCCTTCCAGCCATTTCGGCAGACACAGTGTCCTTTCTCGTATTCTCCATTCCCGCCACACAGCACAGGGCAAGAATCTGAAGGTTGGCAAATGAACTTGTAATGTTCTCATAATGCTTTTAAAATCTCCAAGGAGCAATTCTCTATTGATTCTTGTATAATATTTCTGGCAAAAATTTTTACTATTTCTGTCTTAGCCTTTATTAAACAGGCACATGTTCATGATTACAAACAGAATTTTCCTCATGGGGTTGGGGGAAAGACAAATTATAAAAACTTTCTGAGTGGAGAAATTATTTCAAACACTTGCTTTGGAGTCCACCATACTCTCAAACAACAATTATTATTATCATTATTATTATTAGCAAGGGTTTTCTCTCTTACATTTTCTTCCTCCTCAAGCAGGTGCATGCTACTTTCAGGAAGAAAAACTTGAAAATTTGGAAAACTAATAGGGAGTTATTCATATTAGAGAATCTTAGCTTTAACAAGTTGTGCATTTGAAGAGATTTATGCTGGACAGATGTCTACTCCTATTCTACATTGTGTAGACTCACTCTGCTTTGTCATTGTTTATCTCCTTATTAAAAACATGGGCTTCCTGAGGGCAGGGCCTGTATTTTCTATGTTATGTAAATATATTTTTTCATACCAGTCATCATACCTACTCCCACCCCCACCTCAGGATCTACCACAGTACTGGGAAACTAGCAAGTACTGTAGAATTCTATGTTAAAGAGAATTTAATCTAAAGAATGTGAGTGCTAAGAAGCATTAGATTAAAGTACAAGCAGACTGAGAACTTGAAGAATACATTGCAAATAAGCAGAAAGCTTCTCTAAAGTAAAAACTGTAAGCCTATGGGAAAGCAGTGTGATTTCCCATAGCTTTTCAAGAATTAAACTATGGGCAAATCTAGGACACAGTGAAGTTTGAAAGTTTAACTTCTGCCTTTCTGTTTTTACTTTCTAGTCTACTCAGCCATTGGATGACTGCACACCCCTTCTGGTTTACACTGGTATGGATAAGCGATTACCTACTCTACCCTTCAAGTTCATCCTTTATAAATGCGTTTATGAAGGAAATAGAAGTATCATGTAGTGGTTGGGTCAGAGGACACAAATACAAATCCTAGTTGTTAGATAACCTTGGTTAAGTTATTTCATTGCCCATAAAGCTGGAATAATAGATCTACATCATAGGGCACAGCAAGTTCTCAACTTTTGGTAGCAGCAGTGGGGCATGTGGCTGCTATTGCGGCTGCTGCTACTACCAGTCGTATCCCTTCACCTCCTCTTCCTCCTATTGTTACTGATTCTGAGTCCTCAAATGATACCTAGTTCCCTAATCGATCAGTATAACAGAGCAATATTACCTCTAGCACAGTCAGGCCCAAGGAATCCTGGGAAACAGTGACAATGGCCAGAGATACACTCTCCATTTCCATTGCAATTGGTCGAACAGTCATCCATTATTTCTATTAATAGAGAAAAAAAGGGAAACAATGAACTAATCCATAGGCTGTAGTCCTAAATTTTTTTCTAAATTGCAAAAACTCTGGGCCTATAACAATCTTGCCCTCTACTATCTACAGAGCACTTACTATTTAAAATCAGATGCCATGGATTTCTGTAAGATGTCACATGCAGTACAAAATTATTAAAAGTGCCCTGGATTTGCTGAATTGGCTATTCAAGAGTGGAACTAAAAACCAACCTCACTTCTTAAGTGCATAAAAGGTCTAGATGAGTTGTATTCTTATGAGACATTCATGATAAAGCTAAAAATGTACTGGGATTATAGGTCATTTCTCAAAAGCAAAATGGGCTTTAAAATGCAGCCCAGAAGACCAAGCCTATTGTTTAGTTTTCAATTTTAGGTTGTAGCAAATAAAAATTTCTTCTCCAGCACCTTAAAATATTTAATCTACTATCTTGACAGCTTAAATATGATAATCAGTATTTCATTTTCATTAATAAGTGACAATGGAAAGCTTTTAAAGTAAGTGTTCATATTAAATTCACCACTACTAAAAGCATTAGAACCTAAGTATTTTGTTGAGAAATGCTTTTTTGACTGTAAATGCTGATCAGTTCTCTGCCACTAATTTCCCTTCAATTCATTCTTAGGGAAGAGCAGGTTTCAGGGGAACTGAGAAGATGCTGAAGGTGCCCATAGGTAGTTTTGGTGACATAAAGATGTGCCACGCAACAGAACTTTGATAAGCCTTGTGCTAAGTAACTTGATTGGAAAGGTATAAAATTATTAAAAAAATCAGTCTCTGACAACATTAAAAATTGTTTCTAGTTTAAAATTGTATTTGAGTAGAATAGCATCAAATTCCAAGTCCATGAACTATTATGATATACATGCTTTACTCCTGTAGTTTAAAAAAATATATCATCTTCTCATTACTCTTCTCCATAAGTTTTCCATAACTTAACACTGCTGAATTCTGAGGTTTATGTTCTGGCTCATTAAATTCATACTTCTCATATGTACCACTTTTTTCTTTTCATTCCAAACTATCTACTTTATCTAGTTTCACTTGGATAAGCTATTTCCAATTTAGAAGGAGATGTTCTAGGAAGTGGTCTTGGCCTCTTCCACTGAACCATGAGTATTTATAATGAGGGTTGAGAAATAGCAGTTTCTTCAATTGTGGCCTTTTGATCACTTATATCGGTAGGATCACCTGGGCACTTAAAATGCAGATATCTGAGCTTCACTCCAGATTTATTGAATCTATCTCTGAGGGATGCAGCCCAATAACCTACATTCTAGCAAATACCTCAGGTGACCCAGCAGGTGATGGCCAAATTAAAGTATCGAGAACCAATGCTTCAAATAGTAAACTTGCCCCATGGGTAGAGGAATTCTAATCTAGACTTGGAATCCTGCCTTGGGCAGAATAAAAGCAAGATGAAAAAAGTGGCATTTAGTTCACTTAGGGGATTCTTAGAAAGCTGAGAATGAATCCAGTGGCTGTGTAGATAGCCACTTTTATTATCAATTGAAGGAGATTATTCTTCTGACATCCATGTGAATATATCAGATTCCTTTTTTGCAGGTTTATGATTGTCTGTTCTCTGATCCCTGTGCTAGAAGACTGAACTGGATAAGAAAATGATGCATGGCATTTGCTGAACTACAACTGGGCTGGCAGGAATATAACATCTGACAAAGAGCTAATCATTTTTAACTCATTAAAATACTAGTTGTTTTCAGAAAATCATTACTTTTTAAAAAGGTCATTATGAAAAGACACGAAGAGTTTTTTTTTCATTCAGAGATGGAACAATTATTTATCTATTTTCTTATTTAGCTTTCTTGTATCAGAAGTAGTGGCAGCTCTTAAACCTACACTTGAATTTCCCCTGCCCTGGATGGTTAATAGGAGGGCATGGAGGAAGCTTTCAAAGGTAAATATAGTTGAATTTAATTTCACACCAGGTCCTACTGACAACTTTATGGAAGCAGCCTTGTAGGAATGTAGCTATTGTAGAAAAAATGTTTAATAAAGTTTGCTATCAAAGTAAGTAAAAATCAGTACATTTTATTGACTTATCTAAGAATTGTCCCAGGGCCCAAAATGCTGCACAGAGCTTAACACCAGCAATGCAAATGAGAAGAGAAGGTAACATAGGAGGTTTTAGAAGCTGCCACCTCCGCTGGGTATCAAAGAGACATTGAGATAGCCTAGGGACTCCAGAAGGAGGATGGCTATAGCACGAACACATAAATAACTAGTGATGAAAAAGAATGTGCTTTTCTATTTATATTGGCCTCCAGGAAGCTTTGCCTTCTATCTTTTAAATCTTATTTCAGAATTACTTCCTAGACACCAGTTCATTAGAGTTGAGAATCATTTTAAAGTCCTATGCTTAAAACCCCATTCTAAAGCCCTTTAGTATCTGCATCTGCACCGATGATGGGTTTTGCTTCTGGCAGGTATTCTCATGGGAGAAATGAAAGGTAATGAATAATCATATGGAATGAGTATAGTCTAAAAGGCATGGGCTTTGGAATCAGAGACACCAAGTATCTCCAATCTCAATTTTGCACATGCTGGCTGTGAGACTTTACCAAATTATTTACTCATTCCAGGTCTCCATTTCCTTATTTGTAATATAAGTATCACTACACCTATGCTATCAGGGTTGTGATGAGAATCAAACAAGATAACCAAATGTAAAGTATCCAGTGCAGTGCTTGGGGCAGAGTGGCACTCCATAAATGGTATATATTATCATGTTATTGAGCAGGTTGGCTGAGATTAAAGGATATTGATAACTATGTCCATATGACAAGAAAATAATAAGTATAGGCCAGTGGCTAACCTATATTAGTCACTCAGTAAATTTTGGTTATTGATGCTGTTTTGATCCCTTTGAATAGCAGACCAAATATAGTTAGGATCACAATGATTCTAACATTACCATGAAATAGACAACTGACCAGCATTTCTATTAGAAAAGTTCATACAGAATATAGTTTGTTTAATCAAATATATTATCCTCTTTTTTCCTATGGTTAAGATAAATTACAAAAACATTAAAATAATGGGGAAAATTTAGAGTAAATGACTTATATAACTTTGATTTTGGGGAAATTTACTTGGATTCTCTTTAAGCAGCATTGTAGAAGAAATGTTTCTGTTGCTTCTAATCTTAAAAAGACAATAGAAAAAGTGAAGAAACTGGTTTGCATAAGGAAAAAAATATGTTGTTCCATATGAAACTAACAGCTTAATATCTGGATAATAGGAATTATATCTCAAAGGTTAGGTTCTTTGGAGAAAATACTAAGGGACAGGGAAAAAACTGTAAGCATGTTTCTGGGTCTATTGATTTTTGAAAGATTAATAGATTACAGGGATAAGGATAACAGGGAGACAGAAAATGTTCTTCACATATGTTTTAGATCTTCTCACTGCACTGATTTCTTAGGAGAAACTCAACCTCTTCTAACTCATTAGCATCTGCATTATCAAAACTGGGCTTTGGTGGACAAGTATCATGAAAGGTTCACCTGTCAAATTTGCCCAATGAATCTGTGAGTGGCAAAACAGTGTCATGACTTAAAATATTTTTTCCCTCTAATTTAACAAATACTTTGTCTTTTGAAGATGTAAGATCAGTGGAGTTTTTCTCCAGGGGGAAAATTATCAGTGCATTTTTACTGCCTTTCTGATTACTTTAGAAGAAAGTTTTTGATAATCGTATGGCTGGAATACCATTTTCTACTGACAAAGGGTCTTTGGAACCAAGTAAAAATAGAACTAGACAAAGACGAAAACCATATGATATCACTTATAACTGGAATCTAATATCCAACACAAATGAACATCTCCTCAGAAAAGAAAATCACGGACTTGGAGAAGAGACTTGTGGTTGCCTGATGGGAGGGGGAGGGAGTGGGAGGGATCGGGAGCTTGGGCTTATCAGACACAACTTAGAATAGATTTACAAGGAGATCCTGCTGAATAGCATTGAGAACTATGTCTAGATACTCATGTTGCAACAGAAGAAAGGGTGGGGGAAAAACTGTAATTGCAATGTATACATGTAAGGATAACCTGACCCCCTTGCTGTACAGTGGGAAAAAAAAAATAGAACATAATTGTTATAAAGAGCAGATGGTATATCTATTAACAGTAAACACGTCTTCCTAAACATATGGTTGAGCAGGTTAACTAAAGGATAAAGTGGTTAAGAGATGTATAGAAAACTGACAGCTGTAAAATATTTTTCCTTCTTTAAAAAACAGGTGTTTTTGGAAAATTCACATAGTAAATACTATGTCTATGAGTTGTTTACCTTTAGGGCTCTAAAACTGCTGAAGAGCTCAGCTTTATTCACACAAAGGGTCATGGGGAATGAATTCACCCCCCAAAATGACAAGCGTGAGCTGCCTCTGATTAACTAGGGTAAAAGGGAATAAGAGTGCGTGTAGATATTGTGTTAAATAGAACATGCTGTAAAAGGCTGAGCACAGTGAAAGAGCCATTGTGATGATTTTTAAACTAAACAATTCTAAAGAAAAGGGTTTGAATGAACCAAGTTATTATCCTTAAGACTCTTTTCTACTTTTAGGTTATATTTCAAAATATTAATGGTTCTAGAATCAGTTATTCTAAAGAAGAAACTGAATTTATGCTAGTTTTTCTATTTAAAAAGGTTTTTTTGTTTGTTTTGTTTTTTGCTTTTTCTTTTCTAACAGGACTTGAATTAACAGGGCTTCTCTTGCTTATTCTCTTCTTCGCTGAGGTTGTTCATCAATGTAGCCTCAGTAATAGTATTATCCTGTTGAAAGCATATAAAAAGAAGCATGGCAAGTATCCTAAAATAACAACAAATAATGGAGCATTAAAAAAAATTTTAATCAGCATTTAAAAAAACATTACTGACAACAACAATATAAACCATTTTCATCGAGACTTATCCTGAGTAATGACCTGAAAGCAGAATGAACAATAAGCTTAAATAACATCTGTATCACTTTCATCACTGATTGTGTTTTTCTGGAGTTATACATTAATTCAAAATAATAGCCAAGGCAGCTTACCAATTGCCGTAGTTAACACAAATACTTGCTCCATCTTTTTTCCATCATTGTAAAATGCCAGATACCAAGGCCCTTGGTCCATATACTCTATGAAACCTGTTTCCTGCAGTGAGGTTAAGATCAGGTTCCGAGGGGAGTGCTGGGTGTCATCAGAGCTCTTGGAGTCCTGTTTGACCAGTTGTTTTCCATCCATTAATTTTACAAAATCAAACTGGAACAAATATGAACACAAATATGAGTTGCTACTTTTGTTTCTAGGCTGATAAACATCTCTAACTTCAGTTGTACTACTTCATACTTCTTTGCTTCGAAGGTGAGTGAAGTGAAAGAGAAGCCTATTTATTCTTAAGTATATTTAAACCCCAAAGCATGTTATTAATTCTGAAAAAAATCCTCTGCCATATTTAAAAATGTTATAAACCTTCAGTCTTAGAGTATTAAAAATAATTGTTTAACAATACATAAGCCAAGAAATATACAAATTCTTATTTTGTATTATGCAAAAGAATCTTGACATTTTACTAAAAGCATCTGATAGAAGATACTTGAAAATAAGCATTCCCCTTGAAATGTTACCACGGCATTCTTTACAAATTAAAAAAGCATTTTACAGTTTTAAAAATTTGAGAATATTCATCATAATTTACTACCTTTGTGGTAACATATTTAAATATTCAAAGGCCCTTTGAAGATCCTTTTGTTTCCTAATCAGTGGACAAACACATGGCACATGTATCATTGGATAATTTCTTTTCTTTTTATGGCTGTGCCTGTGGCATATGGAAGTTCCTGGGCTAGCTGTTGAATTGGAGCTGCAGCTGCAGGCTTCTGCCACAGCCACAGCCACACTGGATCTTTAACCTACTGAGCGAGGCCAGGGATCAAACCCACATCCTCATGGATACTATGCCAGGGTTCTTAATCCACTGAGCTACAAGGGGAACTCAAATTTTTTAAGAGTCACATTTGAATGGTATTCTAATTCTCTGTCTATTCTGACCCAGAGGTAAGGTTTTGACTGTAGTTATATCTGTCAAAAAAAAAAAAAAAAAAGAGAGAAAGCCACAGATGGTTATTACTTGTTATGCTACTTCTTAGATGGAACAGGGCCTCAAATGGGTTCATATAAGGAAGAGATAAAGGAAAGAAATTGAAATGAGGTGGCAAAGGTTACAAAAGGGTACTGTAAACCATAGAGATTTATGTATTTGAGTTATTATTAAAAATAACAAGGGAAATTTTCTACCTGCAAGACAAAATATGCCATTTTGAGTCATTTCCCTATTGATTTGCATTCTTTTATTGGGACAACAGGTCAGGAATGTATGGAACCAGGAAAGGAGGTGTGGGCACCAAAACTAAATAACATGAGGGGGCTGGGAAGGCTCTGTTCCAGGAAGCAAAACTCAAGTTGCAAGAATATTTTCCTAAACTCCCTTTTTTGAATCTGCTCTGCTAAATGCTATTCCTTATTTCTCAATACCATTTTTTTTTATTCCCTTCTGGATATTTGCTCATTACAAAGATCGTCTGCTTTCACCTTTGACTCCCATATACTTTGCAAGTCACAAAACCTCAACTATTCATACCACCATTCTCTAAAAGGGTCAATAAATACCTGTAATATCAAATACCTGAGTGTGTGTAGGTGGAATGTTTCTTCTGCCATAAATTCCCAGCAGAGAGTCCTTGGCTAAAGAAATATTGAATTTCAGATATATAGGATGGTGGATAGTAATCTGGAAACGCCAGAATAAGCCAGGTGGAATGGTCTGCATGACCTGTGCACCAATGTCAACTTCTCCGGTGTCTATTGCCCGTCCCTTCTGAAACACTGGTTTTGAAAGTAAAGAAAATTATACATAATATTAATCTTAATTTATTTAGCAATGCTTTTTAGATTTTCAAGAACAGATATATAAAAAAGTCTTATTCTGCTTTTTTTCCTCCTTGCCCCATTCATCTTTTAAGAACAGACTCAACTCGAATATCCTCCAAGGAGCCTTCTCTAACTAATCACTGTATCAGCCTCTCCTTCCTCTAAACTACTATTGCATTTATTTCTATCATTTGAGTCATTTTGGCCATTATTTATTGAGCTTTGTCTTGGCAGGTGTAAGAGATACAAAGATGAGTAAAATACAGTTCTTGCTCTCAAGTAACTTTGAATATAAGAGAGAAAAATAGGACAAGTACCCAAATATCCACATTGTGAAGAAGAATACCTGTGCTCGGTAGGCAAAGAAAGGAAAGGTATTTGGTCGGAGGATACTCATCATTCCTAGCTGTCTCTATCCTCTTTATATTCCTTTATTTTTCTTCTTAGCACTTGTCGCCACCTAACATACCATGTTTTACTTATTTATTGTTTATCACCTGTTTTCTCCCGATAGTATGTAAGCCCCATGAGGCTGTGGCTATTTTGTTTATTGCTTTATCCCCAGTATCTACAATAATGTAGGCAAATTGTATGTGAGCAGTACATATTTATTCAATGAATGAATGAACGAACTAACAAATGAATGAATCAGAAAAGTGTATTTGTGGGAAGTGGTACTGAAGATGGGCCTTGAAGGATGGAAGGGATTTCAACAGAGTGACTGGGAAGGATTTTCCTTGTGAAATGAACAGCTTGAACCAAAACAAAGTGGGAAACTGTAAAGCTAAGGTGTAGAGTATGTGTAGATAGAGATAGGGCGGGAGGGAAAGGATGACATTATATTCTGTAGCACCTTGAGAACCAGTCCTGAATAGTTTACTTAGTAAAGAATGGAAATCTATTAAAGGTTTTTAGGAAGAGGGGAGAGGTTTGGGTACATTAGAAAGGCTAATCATGAGGCAGAAGGTATGATGCTTTAGAGCAGGAAGACACAAGAATGATATAGGAATTATGGGGCAATAATTCAGGTGAATGACATGAAGGTCTAAATTTAGGGTGGTCCAACAGCTCAAGTGGAAAAAGTACATTCCAGTCAACTGTAAAATTAACAAGTGGGACTACATCAAACTAAAGAGATTCTGCACAGCAAAGGAAACAATAAATAAATTGGAATGGCAACCTAGAAAATGGGAGAAAATATTCACAAACTACATACAGCCTTCCCTCAGTACCTGTAGGGGATTGGTTTCAGGACCCTCATGGATCCTAAAATCTATAGATGCCCAAGTTCCTTATATAAAATGGCAAAGTATCTGTATATAAACTATGCTTAATCTCCCATGTACTTTAAATCATCTCTAGATTGCTTATAATACTTAATACAATATAAATGCTATGTAAATAGTTGCTAGCTTGTGGCAAATTCAGGTTTTGATTTTTGGGACTTTCTGGAAAGTTTTTCCCTGAATATTTTTGATCCAGGGTTGGTTGACTCTGTAGAATAGGAACCTGAGAATATGGAAGGCTGAATGAATCTGTTAGAGCATTAATACCCAAAATATATAAAGAACTCATACAACTAAGCAGCAAAAAAACCAAAAACCAAAAATCAAATAATCCAATTAAAAATGGACAAAGGACTTGATTATATATTTTTCCAAAGAAGACATACTAATGGCCAATAAGTACATAAAAGATGATTAACAACACTAAACATTGGGAGAAATGCAAACCAAAATCACAATTAGATATCACCTTACACCTGTTAGGCTGGATGTTATAAAAAAGACAAGAGATATAAAATGTTGGTGAGGATGTAGAGGAAAGAAAACCCTTGTGCACAGTTGGTGGGAATGCAGAATGGTACTGCAATTTTTGAAAACAGTATGTACCTTCCTTAAAAAACTCAAAATAGAACTACCATATAAACCAGCATTCCTACTCCTGGGTATATATCCAAAGGAATTGAAATCAGGATCTCAAAGAGATATCTGCACCTCCTACATTCATTGTAGTATTATTCACAATAGCCAAGAAATGGAAACAACCTAAATGTTCATCAATAGATGAATGGATTAAGATGTGGAATATATATACAATGGAATATTATTCAGTCATAAAAAGAAAGAAATCCTGCCATTTGCAACAACATGGATGAATCTGAAGGGCATTATGCTAAGTTAAATAAGGCACACAGAAAAAAAGTCAATTTCATAGAAACAGAGAATAGAATGGTAGTTGCCAGGGCTGGAGGGAGGGTGAAATAGGGTAATGTAGGTCAAAGGGTACAAATTTTCATTTATGAGAAGTTTTGAGGATCTAATGTACAACATGGTGGCTATAGTTAATACTATGGTATTGTATACTTGAAAGTTGCTGTGAGTAAATCTTAAGCATTTTTAGTACACACACACACACACACACACGTTGATTATGTAAATTATGTGAGGTGATGAATGTTTTAATTACTCTGACCTTGGTAATTCTACAATATATATATGTATCAAATCATCAGATTGTATACCTTAAGTATATACAATCACATTTGTCAATTATTCCTTAATAAGGTTATAAAAAATCATATATTATCTGTAAAGTATAAAACTGGATTATCCTAAAGAATGATAAAAGTATCAATTAACTTCAGATTATTATAAATTAAAAAATCATATTGTAATTTCAAGCATAAACACTAAAAGTAAAAATGTATTTTTTGAGCTAGCAAAGATAAAATAATACTGAAATAAGAATAACTTTGTTTTTGTTTGATATGAAGGCAAGATGTGGAAAACAGACTAGATGGGTCAATTAGAAAACAAAAGGAGGAGTTCCTGTTGTGGCACAGCAGAAATGGATCCAACAACTAGGAACCATTAGGTTGTGGGTTCGATCTGTGGCTTCACTCAGTGGGTTAAGGATCCGGAGTTGCCATGAGCTGTGGTGTAGGTAGCAGATATGGCTCAGATCTGGCATTGCTGTGGCTCTGACGTAGGCTGGCAGCTACAGCTCAATTCAACCCCTAGCCTGGGAACCTCCATATGCCGCAGGTGAGGCCCTAAAAAGACAAAAAGACCAAAAAAAAAAAAAAAAAAAAAAAAGGAGATGGAAGATAAGTTTTATATATCTTTAGTTAAAAATAAAGAGTAATGAAGTAAACACTTGTGTTAAAAGGTTAAGAACCATCATTCTGAATTAATAAGTAAAATCTAATTACACGTTTCTTACAAAAATATATATCTAAAATACAGATTTATAATAATAAAACAAGTCATTTCCTCAGAAGGAAAAGAAAAAGATAAAAGGAACAAGGCAATGTAAAGGCAAATTCTATTGCAGTGCTTCTCAAACTTGTATTGTGTATGAGGGGTCCTGTTAAACCGCAAATTCTGATTCAGTAGGTCTGAGGTCATGTATTTCTCACAAGTTCCCAAGTAATGCTCATGCTTCATGGTCCACAGCCCACATGCTAAGAAGCAAGGTTCTGAGGACCCTGGGAACCTAGGTGTGGGGGATAAGAGGGAGGGGGTCAAAACTGTGAGTTTGAGTGACTTAGTGACAGTAGCAAAACCAGGAAACCTAGGAGTTGGTTAGTGTGAGAGGATGTTAATGTGAGAGGATGGACAATTAGATCTTTATTATTTCTTGCCACATTTTCTAAAAATTTCTGATGTGTTAGTTTCATATTAAGTTTCTGTGGGATTCTCTGTTATGTGGTGGTGGGGAGGGATGGGATTGAAAAAGAAGGGCAAGAATTAGTTTGCCTTGATTTTGAGCGAGGAGGATTGTATCTCAGGAGGGCAAGTTCAATTTGGCCTTGTTTTACACTGCCTTTATATTTTTCAGCCATCAACTCTTTTTCCACACCAAACACAGTTTAAAAACACACATGGTCTCTGTCCTTTGTGTTCACCCACTATAAAATTAACAGCCCATTAAGAAACACACCTGCAGTAGCTTTATTCAAGAGGCCAATGCCTTGCAGCTTTTAACTCCCTAAAATACCTCCATTATTGCTTTTTGTGTTAAGGCCAAGAGTAATAACTATTTTAAGAATGTTCACTGTTAACTGTTAATAATAGATTTCAAATGCAGATTTGAACATAATTATGTATTACAGGACATAATTTTGTGGAATTGACATTTATAATAAAATACGCCCCTTGAGATGATAAATGACCAACTGAAGACCTTATTTTTCACTGGAAGTTACTTTTTTCCATGTGAGACAGAACAGTTTGGTCTGTGAAGGGTTGATGATACATTTAACACTTAAGGTCCTAGACTGGACAAATGTCTTTAGTGAGCAGTAATTAACAGACTGTGTTTATGTGGCCACTTCTGTTCTAAACTTAATGTTCAGTTTGTTCAACTGCTATCCTCATTGGGGCTTTTATCACTTCTTAAAATGCATCATTTGGTCATACAAACAATATTTATAAATATAAGACAATTTAAAGTGTTTTAGGTTCAGCAAACACCATTTTAAAGGTGCAATGAAGAGTCACCAATGATCATAGATGCCGTCGTTTGTAAAAAATCAGGACAAAACTGGCTGATGGACAATTAGCCTTTGCATATGAGACTTACCAAATGCTACACCATCTTTTCCTTCTGTACTTTATAGCATCATATATTGCATAATAAGGCTAATTAAATGTTACTACAAAAAAAAAAAACTCATGAAGTTGTGTTGTTGGAGTTTCTGTGTTATAAGCATCACAAAATATCCAGAGCCTATATCCATGTTATTTATAAAAATGATTTTAAAAGAAGATGGTCCTGTAAGAGTTTGCATCACAGTTAAGACAAGGTAGGTAAAGAGACAGGACAATGTGACTGAACACATAGACTATTAATTTAAATAAAAATAGCAAAGCAAGCTTTCTGCAATGATTTGGTATTAGAGAAATTCTCACAGCTTGCAGAAGGAAAATTTCTCAGCTCCTAACCTTTCAGAGCTTAGCGTATCAGAAAGGAATATATCTCCCTGTTAGTAATTACTTCACTAAATAGACTTCTCCACTTTCACTTCTCTCAAAAGTAGTTATGGATTACAATGTAGTGATTACTGGTTAATTTATTATTTAATTATTTTTCTTAATGTCACTCAAAGGGGGAAACTAAAGAGAAGGAAATTACAAGCATAAAAAAACAATATGGAATGTGATTTCAAGATGAAATTCTACATCAATATAGGTAAGTGGAATAATTTTGGCCAAACTTAACATTGACTCCGATCTTTCATTCACAGACTGTCAGTGGAAGAGTTAATGCACTGCATTAAGGTACAGATTTGCAGTATTCCTTTTTTAATCATCATTTAATCACTTATTTTCCTGAAGGAGGCCCAATATCATACTCTCCAGTCACAGGCACTTCCTTGCACAAATCCAAGATGAAGTGGAGAGAGCCACAGATTATATCAAGCTGTGAAGTACTATAGTTATCACAGTTTCACCAATATCCACCAATTTAGTTTGCGCTAAACACTCTCTTTATAGGTTGCAACACAGGCATCAATTGCTGAGTAGGAAAAAACAATGGCAGATAAGCAGGTGGAACGATGACAAACTGATGGTCTCCTAGTAGTTCAAAAGGAAAAGGTCAAGCTACCTGGAGGATAAATATGGAGGCCTGCAATTGCTGCCAGAAACCATGTGTAGTGGTTGTATCTACAAAACCAAAGCTTCATTCAGACACATGCCTGAATACTAATAACATGATTATAATAGTATTGTCCTTATAAGATGGGGGTAAATAGCTAAATTCTGGACATGTATATACATTTATCTTTTTCTACTTAACATAGGTAGACTGCATTCCATGATTCTGTTCAAAACTCAGTGGAACTTTAGTAGAAGATACTGACACATGGTTACTGAAAAGATTCCACCATCCCAGGTCCTTGTGGGTTAAAGGCTGTGGTTGTGTCTGTAACAGCAATCTTAGAAATCTTTTAAAGACATTTTAAAATTCCATAAAAAGTATCCAAGCTAAAAATTTACTGCTTTAACTAAATGGAATGTTGTCCAAAAAGATGAAAAAAATATGCTGTTAAGATTCTATTTCCCCTTCACTTCATCCAGAGCACATTAAAAGACACAATCAAATGGCTTTGGTGTGGCCTTTCACCTGAATTAGTCCTAGTGTGTGTCTCATGACTTAAGTACCATTTTATTTGTGTTTCTTCAAATATAATAATTATTTCACAGTAACAAGTCTGTGTGAAATTTAGAGTATCAGTGCTTGAAGTAAAATGGGGAGGTGAAATCAACTCTATTCCTTGTGATCAAAAGCTGTTAGGGGATGAAAAGGAGACGGTGAAAAACCTATCCTGTCCATCTATGTAGCTTTATATAATTTTCCTTTATATGAACTGTTGGAGAAAAATATGTATTCAGCTCTCACTACTTCAGGGACACGTTTTTCATTTTGTGTATTACACATGTCTTTTATATCATTATACCCAGGAGTCGGTAGTAGAAAGAAAAGGAAGAATGAACCCTGTACATAGTAGGCAATTGGTAAATACTATTTCCATGAATTAATAAAATAGTAATATTGATAATTTATTTAGAACTGTTGACCATTTTATTTTGACACTTGGTACAAAGTTTGGTGGGAAGAAGAAATAAAATACATCTACACACACGGCTTTGGGAATTAACCATGAATAAAATATGTTCAGAAATAAAATACCTCTGTCTTACTGACAATGATAATAGATAGCTGATTGTGTAGAAAAGTCCATTAACCAATGTTACACTTGAGAAATACATTACTGTATAAGTATAAAAAGTTATGTCCAAAAACTGAAAGACTTCAGATTCCAATTCAGCTTCTCTAGTATTGCATATATCTTCTCAGACAGAAGTAAAATAGCATTGTTAAAACTTACCTTTAATTAAAGGACTATAAATCTATTTTCTGAACATATACAAGCTTTATTCATAATAGTGAAAAAGGTGAAAATCCACAAAAGATCAACTAATGAATGGATAAACAAAATATGTTATACCCATAAAATGAGTATTATTCAGCCATAAAAACGAGCACATATTGGTACACACTACAATATGGACAAACCTTGAAAACTTTATGTTAAGTGAAGAAGCCAGAAAGAAAAGGCTACACATTATAACTACATTTATATGAAATGTACAACAGGCAAATCAATAGAGACAGAAAGTAGATTAGTGGTAGCCAGGGACTGGGGAGAGGTGGGAATAGGAAATGACTGCCAGTACCTATGAGATTTCCTTTGGGCATGATGAAAATGTTCTAGAATTAAACAGTAGTAATGGCTATGCAAATCTGAATATATTAAGAATTGCTTATTTATATATTTTAACCTTTTCTTTTTTTAAAATTTTTTGGCCATGCTTATGTCATGCACAAGCGGACTGGGGATTGAACCCCCACCACAGCTGTGATGACACCAGATTCTTAACCTGCTGAAGCACAGGAGAACTGAATTATATACTTTAAAACAGTGAATTATATAAGATGTAAATTACAGTTAGCTCTCATATCCGTGGTTTTCACATCCATGGATTCAACTACCAGCTTATCAAAAAATATTCAGAAAAAAATAATTCCAGGGAGTTCCACAAACAAATCTTGAATTTACTACACTCAAATTTACAACTATTTTCATAGCATTTACATTGTTTTAGGATTATAAGGAATCTAGAGATGATTTAAGATCTACAGAAGGATGTGTGCAGGTTATATGCAAATGCTACACCACTTTATATAAGGGACTTGAGCATCTTCAGATTTTGGTATATGTGTGGATCCTGGAACCAATCCCCTGTGGATACCAAAGGGTGACTGTATATGGATATACATATTCCTGTCACTTAAAAAATTCTACTCAAACAACTGTATATCTCAACAAAGCTGTTTTAAAAATATGGTTAGAAGATATAAATTGGCATGCAGAACCTACACATATATAAAAACTATCACACAATGTCATAAGAGTTTTGACGTGTTTCCAAGGGATATTAGAAGGTCACCCACTACCTAGAAGCTGAACTGTCTCCTGGCCAGTACTTTTATGGCACATAATTGCTAGGGCACATCAGGGATGCCTATTTTCTATATTTCATACAATGTTTGATGTTTGTTAAATGTAGGTTACTATGGTCACATCCTTTGGGACTTTTGGGATGGTGGCAGGAGGGCAGGTCATAGCTCATTTTATCCAGCTTCCCATTTTGTATCTTACCATGTAAGTCCCCAGTGGACAGGGTAGTAATGTCTGTCTAAAATCTTGACATCTATCTATTGGTCATTTAATAAAGACAATTATATCATGATTCATCTATCCCATAGTTGAGAGTAATGGGGGAGTTATATATTGTATTGTGCCAGGTCTTGGGAAAGAACAACCAGCATAGGCACCAGTTCTCATGGATTGCCATATTGTGACAGACATTGATATCTTTTAGGAATCCAGAAAATCTATCTATATGTCAAGTTAAAATGTTTCTTCACAAATAAAACAAATCACAGAGAGTAATAATAATAATAATAGTAATCATAATAGACGGTAGCATCTATTGAACATATGTCTGTCCTCTTTTTGAACTCCTACCTCTTAGTTCCACAACCTCAAGTCTTTTTCGAAAAAAAAAAAAAAAAAAAGAGAGAGCGAGAGAGAGAAAGAAAAGAGTTCCCATGTGGCACACTGAGTTAAGGATATGGTGTTGTCACTGCAGTAGCTGTGACGCAGTTTCAATCCCCGGTCTTGGAAATTCCACATGCCACAGGTGCGGTAAAAAAAAAAAGGCTCTTTTACACACAGTGTCATTCAATTGTTGTCAGTATACCCCTGAGGCTCCTCCCTCCTCTTCTTTCCTCTTGAGAGACTTTGGTCCCTTTACCATCTCCTTTCTTATTAGCATCCTTAATGTCTCCCTCTCTATTGGTTTTTTATTCTTCTATTTCTTTCTTTCTTTTTTTGGCTGTACCTGCGGCATGCAGGGGTTCCAAGGCCAGGGATTGATCCCGTGACACAACAGTGACAACAACAGACAATTAATCACTAGGCTACCAGGAACTCCTGGTTTCTTGTTCTTTGTATTCAAACAACTATGCGTCTCTCTTCTTTAATAACAAAAAAATAATAAAAATAAAATGATCCAGCTGCCCCTCCATCTAGTTATCATACCATTTATCTCCTTCCTTTCCATGCCAAACTGCCTCTATCTGCTGCCTCTATTGCTTCATTACCCATTTACCACTTAAGCTATTACCACCTGCATTTCCCCCTTACTCCTCTATTATTACATCTTCCTAAATATGCACTCTTTAAGGTTAACTAGGATTGATTTTTCTTATTTCTTGTTTTTCTCAAGGCCCAGCTCAAACTTCTTCTGTAATAGCAATCACCTTTTCATCTTCTTTAAACCTCTTAGTCACCTAACCATCTTATTTCTATTTCTGTACAACAGTTGGTTGCATGTTATTTTGCACTGCCTATGTATACATGCATGTTTCTTCCAGCTCTATTTTTCCAGGAGCAAAAGCTATGTCTTCTGCTTCATTTGTTAACTTTCCACAGTACTTACTAGCGTTAAAATAGCACCTTGATTCATAATAGCATTAAAAGTCATGAGTTTCTATTCCATGTTTCTGAATAATTTCTCATCCTTTATTATTATTTTAATGGTGGGTTTGAGGTGGTCAAGAATCTCTTAAAATTCAACTTTTTATACTTATTCTGCCCTCTCACTGAACCATTGGCAATGGGAAGATGGTATCTGTGTGCAGTTCTGATGAAGATACTGTTGCTAAGATAAAAAATGGAAATAGGAAAAGCCAACTAAAATGACTAAAGGAGCTACAAGTAGAGTACGAAAGTAAAACCAAAGACTCTTAGTATTAGAAAGGCAAAGGCTAAAAAAGGATTTTTGATTATTATCTATGAGATCACCAAAATTACACACAGGAAAGAATGCAGACTAGTGCATTAGATCCTGAAACTCTAGCACTTTAGCTTCAAAAGTAAATTTTACATTCTAGAGTTACTTTTGACTTCACGAAAAAGCTAGTAAATGTTTGAACTTCCTGCAAAAATAATACAGGATGAAATATATAAATGGATGCTCAACAGGATTAGATTACACATGGCTGATAAATTTCTACAATGGACTGCTTCTCCTAAAGAACTAAGATGTTATAAACACGTTACAGGAAGATGTCTTAGCTTTCAAAGGACTACTCCAGGAGGATAAACATGTCATTCTATAGCATACCACTTAGTGCCCTTGTCAGATGTAGACTATTGGGCTAGAGGGACCAAAAGGCAGACACATTTCATATGGCATCACAGAAAAGGTGTGTTTAAAAGCAAGTTAAAAAAAAAAGGAAAATGAGGATTTTTTAAAATGAAACATTAAACATATATGACCAAGAACATTTAACATGAATTTTTTATACTGTAAATAAGTTTGCTTTTTAGCATAGTGCACCCTTTCCATAAATTTATTTTAGAAGTCAGGTCTCCAGTATGCTTTAGAAAAGCTTTTGTTAAAACTGAAGTATATTGATAAAGTGATTTAATATAGTTGAAAACAGGCTGCAGCACTCTAGCTGGGCCCCCTGAAACCTTGTGTTAGAGAAACATCTATATAGCATTATAGGAAAAATTTACTGTAATTTGCCATCAATCTTTAAAAATAATAATGTTATGCTCCCAACACTGTTGTCTCTGTTAGTGCATTACTACTATTTTATTCATGTGGTTTGTTGTGCTCATATGAATTATTCCCAATTCTACAACAATGTCCTAGGCTCTAATATCCTTTGACTAAAAGATACTGAAACTACGGGTTGACTCAAAGGGCATCCGAGTGCATTTTAATATCCACATGTCCTATGAATGAATACTGAAGAAACAGAATAATACTGCAGGACTGTGTTCCATCTGAATGCACAATGATTACCTGGGCGGAGTTGGTGCAGTTTTTTTACTTTGGTACCACAAAATAAATATTTACCTACTGACTGGGTCTGTGAAATAAATATCAGTGTAAGTCTAAGTAAATTTAGAAATCAACCTGTTATCCAGGGTTCACAACCGTCATTGCATATATTGTTTCCAAATGTAACTATGCCATAGGTCAAAAGAAAACAAAACAAAGTCCCAAAACAAGCATCACACACACACACACACACACACACACACACACACACACACACACACACCTCTTCAGCTAAATTTGCAATGAAAGGAGGTCAATAAAGGTGTATCTTGTGCTGCTGTTTAACTTTCAATTACCAAGGGTACTTGCATGTGTGAGTAAATGTGTTCTGCTTTGAGGAGGGAGTGCTTACTGAACCTAGATCTTTGGTATGAAATGTAAAATCTGCAGAGTACTCTTAGGGAGAGGAGAGAGAACAAGATGGCAGAGTAAGAGGAAATGGAGCTCAACTCCCCCCATGAACACATCCAAAATACATCAACACGTGGAACAATCCTCATGGAAAACTAAATAGAAACTGGCAAAAGGACTCCTGCACCACTAAGGCTGTAGGAAAGATACACATTAATTGTGTAGGAAGGGAAAAAAATTGATAGGGTTGGGACTTGTGCCATGGGGAGGGGACTCAGAGGTAAAGGGAGATTATATGGGCAGACAGCTGGCTAGACCCGAAGGCAGTGTCGAGAAAGGTCTGCTCTAGCAGCTGCCAGGTTTTATGCAACTGCCTCACCACATGTCCTAGCTCAAGGTGAGCAAATGCTCTTGTTCCGCTCACTCCATGCCACAGGGCACCACTAGCTCTGGGGTGGCCATGACTGGGGACTAGATGCACCAATGCAATGCTACAGCAGCCCAGACCTGGGGCAGAACCTAGGTGGGGTGGCAGTGGCCATTATTGGCACTTACTCAAGCAGCACCCGATAAGCAACCCAGAAATCTGACAGCAGCCACTCCACTATAGCTTACCTCCTAATATATACAGGCCCTACCTGCCCTGTGGAGCTATTCCACAACAGGGTGTGGGCAGCAGAGATAGTGTGCTGTAGTCAGTTGTGAGAGACAAAAAGGGATTCTAGGCAGAGCTGCAGATACCTACACAGGCAGCACATGAGACTTCTATCCACACATGTGCCCCATGTACTTCAGCACTCCCCTCCTCTGGAGCAAAGGTCCCAGTGAGAGGGAAAAATCACACATTTAAAAGGAACAGAAAATGTAATAAAGTTCATTGAGTAATAAAAATAAATAAATAAATAAATAAATAAATAAATAAATAAAGGGAACAGAGGCAGCTCAAGCCCAAACCTCAGGCCTTCTGCTTCAGCCACTTGGGATCAGACCTGCCCCAGACAGGGTGGTGAGGACCACTAAGCAAAGAGGAAGTCCCACTTCAGAGCCTAGGCAGCTCTAGCTCCTCCATCTCCAGCCCTCACTTCTACCAAGCTGATAGCTGCCAGCACACCCTGAGGAAAAATGTGATTTGCATCCACATCAAATCCAGCCCTCCCATCAAAGGCCCTGGGAACATGCAATCTGTATAGAGATGCTCCCAAATAAGGACCCCCCTTCAAGACCACAACAGGTAATTGTTTCACCTAAATTCATAGAGGCAGAGAAAGTTAAGGAAATTAAAATGAAGAATAACTACTCTCATTTTAAAGAGCAAAAGAAAAGCCCTGAAAAACTGAATAATGAAATAAACAATTTATCAGATAAAGAATTCAAAACATTGGTATAGAAATGTTAGGTGAATTAGGGAAAAGAACTGATCTAAACAACAAACATTTTACAGAGAACTATAAAATATAAAATATAAAAAAGACCCAATCACAAATGAATAATTCAATAGCTGAAATAAAAAATATACTAGAAGAAATGAATAGCAAACTAAGTGATACAGAAGAAAGCATAAGAGGCCTGGAAGATAGAATAATGGAAATCAACCAAACAGAACAGCAAGAAGAAAAATAAATTTTAAAAAATCAAAGCAATTTAAGAGATCTCTAAGATAACATTAAGTGTTCCAATATTTGTACTATAAGGGTTCCAAAAGGATAAGAAAGAGAAAAGGGATTGAAAATGTATTTGAAGAAATTATGCCTGAAAACTTCCCAAACCTGGAGAAAGGAACAGATATCCAGGTACAGGAAGCACAGAGGGTGCAAACTAGGTGAACCCAAACAGACCCACACCAAGATACATCATAAATAAAATGGCTAAAGGTAAAGAGAGAATTCCAAAGGCAGCAATAGAAAACCAAAGAGGCATACGTAAAGGAATCCCCATAAGGCTATTAGCTGATTTCTCTGCAGAAACTGTGCAGGCCAGAAGGGAGTGGCATGATAAACTCAAAGTCCTGAAGGGAAAGACCTGCAGCCTAGGTTTACTCTATCCAGCAAGATTATCATTTAGAATAGAAGGAAAACAAATAATAAAATGGAAATAAGTATACACCTATCAATAATTTCTTTAAATGTCAACAGACTAAATGCTCTGATCCAAAGACATAGGATTGCTGATTAGTTTATAAAAAAATTCAGCTTCTGCATGCCAACAAATTGTGCAACCTGTAAGAAACAAATTTCTAAAAAGACACAATCTGCAAGTACTGAATCAAGAAGAATCAGACAAAATAAACAAGTGAAATTGAACTTGTAAATAAAAAAAACTCTTAGCAAACAAAGTCCAGGACCAGATGGTTTTGCAGCAAAAATGAATCTTACTAGGAACCATGAGGCTGCGTGTTTGATCCTGGCCTCGCTCAGTAGGTTAAGGATCTGGTGTTGCCTTGAGCTGTGGTGTAGGTTGCAGACGTGGCTTGGATCTGGCGTTGCTGTGGCTGTGGCATAGGCCAGTGGCTACAGCTCTGATTTGACCCCTAGCCTGGGAACTTCCATGACATGGATGCTGCCCTTAAAAAAGAAAAAAAAAAAAGAATTAATACCTGTATTTTTCAAACTATTAAAAAAATTGAAGAGGATGGAACACAAATTCATTGCACAAGACACTATTTCCCTGATGCTAAAACCAGACAAAAACACTACAAAAAAAGAAAAAACTATTAAGTCATTATCTTTGATGAATATGGATACAAATATCCTTACCAAAACATTAGGAAACTGAATCTAACAATACAAAAAAAGGATCAGACACCATGATCTAGTTGAATTATTCCAGGGACACAAGGATTTTTCAAAACTTTCAAATCATTCAACGTGATACACCATATTAACAAAAGGTAGAAATCAAATGATACAGAATGAAGGTTATTTATAACAAACCCACAGCCAATATAGTACTCAATGGTAAAAAGCTGAAAACTTTCCCACTAAAATCTGGAACAAAACAAAGCTATCCATTCCCACAACTTCTATTTAACAGTATTGGTAAGTCCTAGCCACAGTAATCTGACAAGAAAAAGAAACCACAGATATCCAAATTGGAAGGCAAGAATTAAAATTGCCACTATTTGCAGATAACATATTTTATATAGAAAACCCTAAAGTCTCCACTCGGAAACCATTAGAACTAATAAATGAATTCAACAAAAATGCAGGACATAAGATTAATACACAGAAGTCTGTTGCTTTTCTATACACTAATAATGAACCATCAGAAAGAGGAAGAATAAAATATCTAGGAAAAAAACAAGGATGTGAAAGACCTATATTCTGAGAACTATAAAATACTGATGAAGGAAAGCAAAGATGATACAAAGAAATGGGAAGATATTTCATGCTCTTGAATTGACAGAATTAATACTGTTAAAATGTCCATACTGCTCAAAGCAATCTTACAGATTCAATGCAATCTCTATCAAAATACTGCCATTTTTAAGATAACTAAAACAAATAATACTAATATTCATATGGAACCAAAAAAGACTTCGAATTGCCAAAACTATCCTAAGAATAAAGAACAAAGCTGGAGGTATCATGCTCCCAGACATATTATATTACAAAGCTAGAGTAATCAAAACACCAGGTACAAGCACAAAAAGAGACATAGGTCAACGGAATAGAATAGAGAGCCCAGAAGTTAAATCCATGCACCTATGGTCAATAAACCTATGACAAAGGAGGCAAGGATATGCAATGGAGAAAAGACAAATTCTTCAATAAGCAGTACTGGGAAAACTGCACAGATATATGTAAAACAATGAGAACAGAACATTTCCTCACACGATATACTACAACAACAACAAAAATGGATTAAAAACCTAAAGGTAAAAGGCTTGAAGCCATAAAACCCCTAGAAGAGAACATAGCAGAACAGTGACATAAATTGTAGCAACTTTTTTTGGGGGGAATCTGTCTCCTAAGGGGAAAAAAAAAGCAAAAATAAGCAAATGGAACCTAATTAAACTTAAAGCTTTTGCACGGCAAAGGAAACTACTGCCAAAATGAAAAGATATTCAACTGAATGGGAGAAAATATTTCCAAATGATATGACCAATGAGGGGTTAATATGCAAAATATATAAACAGCTTATACAACTCAATATCAAAAAAACAAATGACTGAGTCAAAAAATGGGCAAAAGACCTGAAGAGACATTTTTCCAAAGAAGACACAAAGATGGCTAACAGGTGTATGAAAAGATGCTCAGTGTCACTAATTATTAGAGAAATGACAATCAAAACCACCTCACATCTGTCAGAATAGCTATCATCAAAAAGTCTACCAGTAACCAATGTTGGAGGGAATGTAGAGAAAAGTGACCCTCCTACACTGTTGGTGGGAATATAAACTGATGCAGCCACTGTGGAAAACAGTATGGAGGTTCCTCAAAAAATGAAGAATAGAGCAACCATATGATGCAGCAATCTCACTCCTTGGTATATATACAGAAGAAAAAAAAGGTACATGTACACTACTGTTCATAGCAGCTCCATTTACAATAGCAAAGCCATGGATGGTACCTTAGTGCCCATCAAGAAATGATTACCTTAAGAAGATGTGGTATATAAACAATAGAAGATTACTCAGCCATAATAAAGAATGAAATACTTCCAGTTATAGCAAAGCAGATGGGCCTACAGAATGTTATGCTTAGTGAAGTAAGTCAGACAGAAAGACAAATGCTATATAGTAGCACTTATATATGGAATGTAGAAAAAATACTAATTAACATATATGGAAAACAGAAGCAGATTCACAAATTTAGTAAACAAATTAGGGGTTATCAGTGAGGAGAGGGAAGGGGCAAATTAGGGATATGGGATTAAGAGATAGAAACTACTATGAATAAATAGATAAGTAATAGGATATATTGTATAGCACAGGGAATTACAGTCATTATGTTGAGTATAATCTGTAAAAGTACTGAATGACTGCTGTACATCTGAAATTAATATAATATTATAAATAAACTATACTTCAATTGAAAAAAAGAAAATGCAGAACACTATAGAAACAGGTGAGGAGATAAAGTATATGTCTGACTAAGTAGTAATAGCAACCAGAATGTTTCTGAAAATAGATGTTAAGCATTCAGCAAGACAAAGTTGATAGAACATGGTGGATATGGTGACTTTTCATATTGGTAGTGGGACTATCAGGGAATAACTAAAGATGACTAACCACATGGGAAAGATATGCTAATATATGTAGTGGTAGAATAAAAGTAAGATTTAAAAAGGATTACAAAGACAAAAAAATACTGTGCAGACAATGGCAAAAGGAGTTCCTACTGTGGCTCAATGGGTTAAGAACCTGGCTGAAGAAGCTCAGGTTGCTGCAGAGGTATGGGTTCAATCCCTTACTTGCCACAGTGGGTTAAAGGATCCAGTGTTGCTGCAGATGTGGCTCTGGGAATTTCCACATGCCACAGGTGCAGCCATAATTTTTTTTTAAATGGCAAAAATAGTACTCTTGGGAAAAGGGTATACATTTGACTATAAGCATTGAGATTTTTAATCAAGACAGCTGTTACTTAAACAATTAGCATTGAGAAAAGATTTTTTTTAAGGCAGAAAAGACCCAAAGAAGGTAGTGAGATAACAGTAAAGAGATTGGTTTCTAATCTCAGTTCTCTCTGTAGTTATGTCTATTATGTATGGCAAGTCACTTAACCTTCTTGTATTTTCCTTTTCAACTGTAAAACAAGGGTAACAATAGCTGCTACAGCATAAAACTGTTATGTGGATAAAAGACATTAAAGTATTTTGAAATTGTAAATGCTAAGTGCAGACTATTATTGTTACCTACGTGTCAAAAATCGAAACTTATAAAGCATAAAACTGGGAATTAATTATTTAAATTACAACAAAATTCTCTACAGATACTTTAAATGGGAAAATGCGGTGTACAAGTTTTATAGACATAACATTTCAACCACTTTCCAGGAGTATATTCCCTTATGCAAAAATAGGTCCACTTCTATTTGGAATGGCTAATTGTTCTTCCTTAACTGCATAATTTGAATTCACTGACTCATACTATATACAGCTGGAAGGGACCTTAGAGATAAGCTAGTCCTACTGAGCCTCACACAGTGTTTGTCAAAGGCTTCGCAGCTGCAACCCTTTGGGGTACAGGGAAGGGGTCTTGGGAAGTGAAACATTTTAAAAATTAGACCTTACCCAGCATTTACAAATATAAAGCAGGTAACTTGAGGAGGAAGGCAGATTCCTGCCAGACCTCTCCCATCCCCAAATATGCCTCTTTAGCACAAGTATTATCTCAAGCTGATTATTTTTAAGAAACAGCAGATGTAGGAAAAGATCTGAAAATAGAGTAGGAGTTACCCTTTTGCAAGAGACCCTTTAGCAAGTTAAAAATTACAAGTTAAAAGTTACCCTTTTGCAAGATTTATAAGGAAAAAAATCTCTATTTGTTAGGGTGTCTTCCTCTCACTACAGGAAGAGAAGGATAACTAAATCTTTAGAAACTAATCAAAGGAGAAGAGAAATCTGCAGAACAACTATATTCTCTTTACTGTGCTTTTCCTGATAACCTCCCTTAACTGACTGCCCTCAAATTTTTTGTCTTTAGCTGAGATGGTATTTGAGGGGGTGATTTGGGTCATTTCAGGTAGTTGATCAATTTTCCTGAGTATCTCCCATGAATACAGAAGGTACACATATTATTAAACTTGTTTGTTTTCACTCCTGTTTATATCTTTTTATTACAGAGGGGGTCTCAGCCAAGAATGTAGAAAGGTAGAGGGAAACCTATTTTTCCTCCCCTACAAAGCCAATTCCTTTTTTTTTTTTTTTGCCAGAGGAGAAGCTGTAACAGAGATTTGAAGCTACAGTCCGTTTGGTCTGGGTTGAAGCATCTTCAAGACAGGCTAGGAGAGCAGGACTCTGTGGGGCCTTTTGTGGTATAAAGCCTTTCAGTGTCCCCCTGCCCTGTTTCTTGTTTGTAGGAAATGGGTTTCATTCAGCCTCTAAGACCTTCTCAGAGTTCCAAAGGGCAGGTTCAAGCAGTTGCTAATCAGGAAAGGGAGGAGGTGCAGAAACAGGGGAGGAACAGTCAAGAAACAATAGTACAGCCTTGGGGAACTGTCCTGGTTCCCCTGCAAGGAATATACATAACTATGATATCTTTGAGTTTGTGGGCCTGAGCTAAGGCCCCCCACTCAGGAGGAGGATGGTAACTTCAGGCTGAGCCTAGTATTCCTGGAACCTACCCTATTACCCCATCACCAACTAATCAGAAGAAAGCCATGCACCCTGCAGCCCTCACCCTAAATTTTGCCTATAAAAACTTCAACTCCTAAACCATTGGGAAGTTCAGGGTCCTTTGAGCACCTGCCACCTGTTCTCCGTGCTTGGCCCTGTAATAAACCTTTCTCTGCTCCAGACTCCTCCAACATTTCGGTTTGTTTGGCCTCACGGTGTGTGGGGCACATCTTGTCATATTGATCAGCTATATGTTGTTTACATGGTCATATAGTCAAAAGACATTGACTAGAAAATGTCTTTTTTTTCCTTCAACTTTGCAGAGATATATCTTGTAGGATGAACTTAAAAGAAATGTCACTCCCCTGGCCAAAGGCTGGCCTTTGCAAAAACTGTAAAGCAGAGAAAGGCAGTCTTTAGTATCCTTTAGTTCTCTGTCTCTCCACCCACCCTTCTCCTTCCTGATGCTCTATTTAGGCACCCTGCCTGCAAGAATTCACTACCCACATCTACCCAATAAACATCCTCCTCATTCACATTGCTACTGACAACATGGGCATTTACCTGAGCCCTATGCTCCTGGGAAACAGAGTTGGTTAAGAGATTTCCTTTAACTTTTTGTTTTCCAACATCCTTCCACTCTTTCATGTTTTAGGAAATGGCTTACCACAAAACAAACAAATAAATAAACCAAAATAACCAAGCTGAAGACCCCTTTCCCTAGGACTTATTAGTTAAGATCTTTGACCATTCTTTCTCAGGACTCCCATAAGAATTTCAAAGGATGCGTTTGATTACCTGCAAAAAGGCCAAATACAGATCTTTCCTCTTTTGCTGGAACCTGCTGAAAGACCAGATACAGACCCTCCAAATTCCTGTTCTTTCTTTCATAAATAATTAGCTGAGTTCAGAACAATTTATTCCCCTTCAACTAGCTAGACACAGAGACAAACATTTCCTGTTCATCTGGCTGGCTGAGATTCCCCTGAGTACAAAACAATCCCAATTGTAAAACATCCCAAATGTAGCTCGTGTACTCCTTCCATCAGTCTTAGGCAAAACCACCTGCCTCACACACTCCGATCTTTGAATGTGGGGTGCGCTCTCTGTTGCAATAGCCTGAATATAATCAATTCTTTCATCTGTTCACTTTTTGTCCTTGATACCCCTTTACAAAATCTCCTATATGTTTAGTTTGTGTTACATTATTATGATAACCAATGAGAAAACAAAAGAAGTGGAACAGGAGCCATTGGTTCTAGTCCCAATTTTCTCTGTGTGTTCTTGACCCTCTGAACCCCAGCTACCTCATCTTTAAATAAAGATGTGGGATTTGATAAACTTTAGATTTTAACTTTCTTTATTTGTTGATAAATTAAACTGTAATTGCTTTTATTTCAATTTATGGACATTACACGACTCAGGTCTAGGAATAAGACTTTTATGTATTCATATCCCCTGCTCTTTTTATTTTCATGCATTTATTTATTTTTACTACTCAATGAATTTATTACATTTGTAATTGCGCAATGATCATCACAATCCAATTTTATAGGATTTCCATCCCACAACCCAAGCACATCCCCCCACCCCCCAAACTGTCTCCTCCAGGGACCATAAGTTTCTCAATGTCTGTGAGTCAGCATCTGTTCTGCAGAGAAGTTCACTCTGTCCTTTTTTCAGAGTCCACATGTCAGTGAAAGCATTTGATGTTGGTGTCTCATTGTATGGCTGACTTCACTCAGCATGATAATCTCTAGGTCCATCCATGTTGCTAAAAATGCTGGTATTTCGTTCCTTTTAATGGCTGAGTAATATTCCCTTGTGTATATGTACCACATCTTCTTGATCCAGTCCTCTGTCAATGGGCATTTAGGTTGTTTCCATGTCTCAGCTATCGAAAATTGTGCTGCAATGAACATTGGAGTACATGTGCCTTTTCGAGTCATGGTTTTCTCTAGATAGATGCCCAGGAGTGGGATTGCTGGATCCAATGGTAGTTCCATGTTTAGTTTTCTGAGTAATCTCCATCCTGTTTTCCACAGTGGTTGCACCTATTTACAATCCCACCAACGGTGTACTAGGGTTGCTTTTTCTCCACACCTTCTCCAGCACTTATTGTTCGTAGATGTTTTGATGATGGCCATTCTGGCTGGTGTAAGGTGGTACCTCATAGTGGTTTTGATGTGCATTTCTCTAGTGATGAGTGATGTTGGACATCTTTTCATGTGTTTTTTGGCCATCTGTGTGTCTTCTTTGGAGAACTGTCTGTTTAGATCTTCTGCCCATTTTTTTGATGGGGTCGTTTGTTTCTTTGGTATGGAGCCACAGAAGGTGTTTATAAATTTTGGAGATGAATCCCTTGTCAGTTGATTCACTTGCAAAGATTTTTCTCCCATTCTGTGGATTGTCTTTTTGTGTTGTTTAGGGTTTCCTTTGCTGTGCAGAAACTTTGAAGTTTGATTAGGCCTCATTTGTTTATTTTCTTTTTATTGTCAATACTCTGATAGGTGGATCTGAGAAGATGTTGCTGTTGTTTATGTCAGAGAGTGTTTGGCCTATGTTTTCCTCTAGGAGTTTGATAGTGTCTGGTCTTATATCTAGGTCTTTAATCATTTGGAGTTTATTTTTGTGTATGGTGTTAGGGAGTGTTCTAATTTCATTCTTTTCCATGTGGCTGTCCAGTTTTCCCAGCACCACTTCTTGAACAGGCTGTCCTTTCTCCACTGTATATTCGTGCCTCCTTTGTCATAGATTAGTTGGCTGTAGGTGCGTGGGTTTAATTCTGGGCTTTCTATCCTGTTGCACTGATCTATATATGTCTGTCTTTGTGCCAGTACCATACGGTTTTGATGATTGTTGCTTTGTAGTATAGCCTGAAGTCTGGGAGCCTGATGCCTCCAGCTCCGTTTTTCTTTTTCAGGATGTCTTTGGCTATTCTGGGTCTTTTGTGCTTCCAAACAAACTTGAAAATATATTGTTCGAGTTCTGTGAAAAACGTCCTTGGTAATTTGATAGGGATTGCATTGAATCCGTAGATTGCCTTGGGTAGTATAGTCATTTGGATAATATTGACTCTTCCAATCCAAGAGCATGGCATGTCTTTCCATCTATTTGTGTCATCTTTGATTTCTCTCATCAGTGTCTTATAGTGTACTTGTTCAGAGTACAGGTCTTTTGTCTCTTTGGGCAGGTTTACTCCTAGGTATTTGATTCTTTTGGATGTGATGGTAAACGGGATTGCTTCCCTAATTTCTCTTTCTGATCTTTCATTGTTAGTGTATAGAAATGCCATCGATTTCTGTGTGTTAATTTTGTATCCTGCAACGTTGCCAAATTCATGGATGAGCTCTAACAGTTTTCTGGTAGAGTCTTTAGGATTCTCTAGGTATAGTATCATGTCATCTGCAAATAGGGATAGTTTTACTTCTTCCTTTCCAATTTGGATTCCTTTTATTTCTTTTACTTCTCTGATTGCCGTGGCTAGGACTTCCAGAACTATGTTGAAGAGGAGTGGCGAGAGCGGACATCCTTGTCTTGTTCCTGATCTCAGTGGGCATTCTTTCAGCTTTTCACCATTGAGAATGATGTTCGCTGTGGGTTTGTCATATATGGCCTTTATTATGTTGAGGTAGGTTCCCGCTATGCCCACTTTCTGAAGGGTTTTTATCGGAAATGGGTGTTGGATTTTGTCAAAGGCTTTTTCAGTGTCTATTGAGAGGATCACATGGTTTTTATTCTTCACTTTGTTAATGTGGTGTATCACACTGATGGATTTGTGGATATCGAAGAACCCTTGCATCCCTGGGATAAATCCCACTTGATCATGATGTACACTCCTTTTAATGTATTGTTGGTTGCGGTTTGCTAGGATTTTGTTGAGGACTTTTGCATCGGTGTTCATCAGTGAAGTTGGCCTGTAGTTTTCCTTTTTTGTGGCATCTTTGTCTCGTTTGGGTATCAGGGTGGTGGTGGCCTCATAAAATGAGTTTGGGAGTGACCCTTCCTCTGCAATTTTTTGGAACAGTTTCAGAAGGATAGGTGTTAGCTCTTCTCTAAATGTTTGACAGAATTCACCTGGGAAGCCATGTGGTCCTGGACTTCTGTCTGTTGGAAGTTTTTTTGGTTTTTTTTTTTTTGTCTTTTTGCCATTTCTTGGGCCATTCCCGAGGCATGTGGAGGTTCCCAGGCTAGGGATCGAATTGGAGCCATAGCCGCTGGCCTACGCCAGAGCCACAGCAACACGGGATCCAAGCCGCGTCTGCAACCTACACCACAGCTCACGGCAGCGCCAGATCCTTAACCCACTGAGCAAGGTCAGGGACCGAACCCACAACCTCATGGTTCCTAGTCGGATTCGTTAACCACTGAGCCATGACGGGAACTCCTGTTGGAAGTTTTTTAGTCACAGTTGCAATTTCAGTTCTTGTGATTGGTCTGTTCATCTTTTCTACTTCATCTTGGTTTAGTCTTGGAAGATTGTACTTTTCTAAGAATTTGTCCATTTCTTCCAGGTTTTCCATTTTGTGGGCATATAGTTGCATATAGTAGTCTCTTATGATCCTTTGTATTTCTGTGATGTCCGTTGTTACTTCTCCTTTTTCATTTCTAATTTTATTGATTTGAGTCCTCTCTCTCTTTTTCTTGAGAAGTCTGGCTAAGGATTTATCAATTTTGTTGATCTTTTCAAAGAACCAGCTCTTTGTTTCATTGATCTTGTCTATGGTTTTCTTTGCTTCTCTTTCATTGATTTCTGCTCTGATCTTTATGATTTCTTTCCTTCTACTCACTTTAGGTCTTGTCTGTTCTCTCTCAAGCTGCTTTAGATGTAAAGTTAGCTTGTTTATTTGAGCTTTTTCTTGTTCCCTGAGGTGGGCTTGTATTGCTATAAACTGTCCTCTTAGAAAGGCTTTTGCTGCATCCCATAGGTTTTGGAGTGTCGTATCTTTGTTGTCATTTGCTTCTAGGTATTTTCTAATTTCCTCTTTGATTTCTTCAGTGATCCAGTGGTTGTTTAGTAGCATGTTGTTGCGTCTCCACGCGTTTGTGTTTTTTGCAGTTTTTTTCTTGTTGTTGATTTCCAGTCGTACAGCGTTGTGGTCGGAAAAGATGCTTGGTATGATTTCAATTTTCTTAAAGTTACCGAGGCTGGATTTTTAGCCCAGGAAGTGATCAATCTTAGAGAATGTTCCATGTGCACTTGAGAAGAATGTGTATTCTGTTGCTTTTGGATGGCATGTCCTATAAATATCTATTAAGTCCATCCGGTTTAATGCTTCATTCAGGGACTGTGTTTCCTTATTGATTTTCCATCTGGATGATCTGTCCATTGCTATAAGTGGGGTGTTAAAGTCCCCCAAAATGATTGTGTTATTGTCGATTTGGTCTTTAAGGTTGTTAGCAGCTGCCTTATATTTTGTGGTGATCCTATGTTGGGTGTCAAGATATTCAAAATTGTTATATCTTCTTCTTGGATTGACGCTTTGCTCATTATGTAATGATCTTATTTTTCCCTCAAAATAGTTTTCCTTTTAAAGCCTATTTTGTCTGATATGAGCATTGCTACTCCAGCTTTCTTTTGATCTCCGTTTGCATGAAATATTTTCTTACATGCTCTCACTTTCAATTTGTATGTGTCCCTAGAAGTGAAGTGGGTCTCTTGAAGACAGCATATATATGGATCTTATATTGTATCCAATCAGCCAGTCTATGTCTTTTGGTTGGGGCGTTTAGTCCGTTAACATTGAAGGTAACTATTGATATGTATGTTGTTATTGCCATTTTATTAATTGCTTAGGATTTGTTATTGTTGCTCTTTTTTCTTCCCTACTTTTCTTGTTCTCTCCTCTTCTGGTTTGATGACTATCTTTAGTGTTGTATTTGAGTTGATTTTTCTTATTTTTGTTTTTATCAATTGTAAATTTTTGTTTTGCAGTTATTCTGAAGTTTTGATATGAGTCTATATGTATATGAGATTGCTTTAAGTTGTTCTCTTAATTGCAAGTTCATCTCCAGTGTCCTGCATTTGTACCCTCCTATTCTCACAATTTCTGATTTTGGTGGCATAATTGAGCATGGATGATTTCGTATCTTTACTGTATATATACCTTTACTGGTGAGCCTTGTCTTTTGTGGTATTTTTCTTTCCTGTTGCTGTCTTTTCTTTTCTGCCTAGAGATGCTCCTTTAGTATTTGTTGTAAGGCTGGTTTAGTGTTGCTGAATTCTCTCAGCTTTTGCTTATATGTGAAGGTTTTGATTTCTCCTTCAAATCTGAATGAGAGCCTTGCTGGGTAAAGTAATCTTGGTTGGAGGTTTTTTCCTTTCATCATGTTAACTATGTCATGCCACTCCCTTGTGGCCTGCAGAGTTTCTGCTGAAAAATCTGCCGATGACCTTATCAGGGTTCCCTTGTATGTTGTTTCTTTTCCCTAGCTGCTTTCAAGATTTTCTCTTTGTCTTTAATTTTGGTCAGGTTGATTAATAGGTGTCTCAGTGTATTCCTCCTTGGGTTTATTTTATATGGTACTCGTTGTGCTTCCTGGATTTGAGTGAGTGATTTCTTTCCCATGGTAGGGAAGTTTTCAGCTATTATCTCTTGGAATATTTTTTCTGTCCCCTTCTCTCTCTCTTGTCCTTCTGGCACCCCTATAATACAGATGTTGTTGTGTTTCATGTTGTCCCAGAGTTCTCTGAGACTCTCTTCATTTGTTTTCAATCTTTTTTCTCTTTTATATTCCGCATCTGTCCTTTCTACTTATCTGTCCTCCACCTTGCTTATTTGATCTTCTGCCTCCTGTATTCTGCCATTAGCCACTTCTAGTGAATTTTTTATTTCAGTTACTCTATTTTGCATCTCTTCTTGTTTAAGTTTTATATCTTGTATCTCTTTGCTCAGTGTTTCCTCTAAGTTATCCATCTTTGCCTCCAGTTTATTTCCAATGTCCTACATCATATTCAGCATCAACAATCTAAAGTCTTTTTCCTGGAGCCTGAGAATCTCCTCATCACTTAGCCGATTTTCTGGGGTTTTTTCTTTCTCCTTCATCTGAGTTTTAGTTCTCTGTCTTTTCATTTTTATAGGTTTTTGGTGTGGTGACCTTTTTACAGATAATAGAGTTGTAGCCTCTCTTACTTCTGGTGTCTGCCCCCCTTGTGGTTGAAGTTGGTACGGGGCTTGCTGTAGGCTTCCTGATGGAAGGGACTGATGCCTGCCCACTGGTAGGTGGAGCTGATTCTTATCCCTCTGGTGGGTGGTGCTTTGTCTCTGGATAGGATTAGAGGTGGCTGTGTGCCTGGGGGTCTTTAGGCAGCCTGTTTACTCAGGGGTGGGGCTATGATCCCACCTGGATTGTTGTTTGCCCTGGGGCTTCTCAGTGCTGACTGATGGGTGGGGCCAGATTTTCCCAAAATGCCCACCTCCAGAGTCAGGAATGCTGGTGAATATTCCCAAGAGCTTTGCTTTCAATGTCCTTCCCTCACAACAAGCCACATTCACCCCTGTTTTCCCAGAATGTCCTCCAGGAACTGCAGTCAGGTTTGACCCAGATTCCTATGGAGACTTGGCTTTGCCCTGGGACCCAGTGCACATGAAAGTCTGTGTGTGTGCTTTTTAAGAATGGTGTCTCTGTTTCCCCCAGTCCTGTAGAGCTCCTGTGCACAAGCCCCACTGGCCTTCAATGCCAGATGCTCCAGGGGTTCGTTCTCCCAGTGCCATATCCCCACAAGTGAGAGTTTGATGTGGGGCTCAGAACTCTCACTCCTGTAGGTGAGTCTCTGTGAACCAGTTAGTTTCCAGTCTGTGGGGCTTCCCACCGGGGAGGTATGGGGTTGCTTATATTGTGTAATCACCCCTCCTATCTCTTGATGTGGCATCCTCTTTGTCTTCTGGAGTAGGATATCCTTTTTAAGGTTTCCAGTCCATTTGGTTGAAGATTACTCAGCCTTTAGTTGTGAATTTGTTGTTTTTAGGAGAGAAATTGAGCTCCAGTCCTTCTATTCCCCCATCTTAATTCCATCTGTCTCATATCCCCTGCTCTTTTGAAACCAGTTGTTGCATAACATTTACGAGTTCAAGTGAAACAGTATGTTATGACTAGTTTATAAGCTTCTAAAGTAGTAGGGTCTGTTTAAGTACAATGCTTCAATTGTATAAATATTACCGAACAATTGACAACTGATTTTTCTGATAGATTCTGACATGTGGTTGTGACATGTCTTCTTTTTGAAATTGAATTTAAATTATTCAAATAAATTTCCAAAAGAAAATTTTAACATACTAAATGTCTATAATCAAATATTCTTTTTCTCTTTCATTTCAAAAACTAAATGCTAAGAAACTTTTTTACTCTCCTAATAAGAAGCAGATACATATAACTACTGTTAATGGGGGACCAATTCCAGTAGAATTTGATTATTTTTAAAGTGCCTTTCTACCTATCTATGGCTTTGATGATGAAGGTGATAATAATTTAAAAAAAAATAGATGTTAAATTGGTAAGTAAAGAGAGATCAAACTTTAAAGATAGAAAACATCTAAATACCAAGGAGGCCATCATTTATGGAAAAGTTCATATCAGTTTGAAAGTGGGATCTGTAATATTTAATAGGATGGCAGTTAACTCAACGTAATTTTCTAATCATTTGGCCCAATAATAATTATTTTGCTAAATTAAACAATTTGCTTGGCACTGTGCTATATGCTTTACATTCATTGTCTCACTCCTTACAACCATTATACGAGACAGGTACTGCTACTGTCATCCTTACATTGCAGGTGAGGACACTGGTTCATTGAGGCTGTGTCAATTAACTGCCTGAGGTTGCAGAGCCAGTAAGTGACAAAAAACTCAGTATTCAAAGACAGATCTGACTTCAGAGTCCAGGCTCTTAACCACAGTGCTACACTGCCCAGTCCTCTAGGAGGGTAAAGCAAACAATGTAAAAAGAATTATCTGGTTTTCAAGTTTATATTGATATGCTTCTAGAACTGTATTTATGGGGTGGTGTGATGTCTAGAAAATTGTGAAAGGATATAGCTGATCATTTGAAAATGTCTTTATAGTATATTACATCTTCTGCAAGGTTTGGTTTAGTATGCACATGACATATAAATGAGGAGCTATGTTTTTACTTGTTAAGTAATACACAGTAAAGATCTAATATACTCTATTTACACTAATATAAGTATGATGTGCAGCTATTGTTAAAGGTTTTGTTTAGACTTCCGTAAAAGGTCAGTTTAAGATAATAACTTGGTATATAAGGCATCAATCTTTAATGATTTTTCTTTTTTTTTTTTTTTTTTTTTGTCTTTTTTCTATTTCTTGGGCCGCTCCCGCGGCATATGGAGGTTCCCAGGCTAGGGGTCCAATCAGAGCTGTAGCCACCGGCCTACACCAAAGCCACAGCAACGCGTGATCCGAGCCGCGTCTGCAACCTACACCACAGCTCATGGCAACGCTGGATTGTTAACCCACTGAGCAAGGGCAGGGACCGAACCCACAACCTCATGGTTCCTAGTCGGATTTGTTAACCACTGCACCACGACGGGAACTCCTAACGATTTTTCTTAATAAAGTATTAAATTGAAATTGGTTTGGCCTGTTTGTTGTCATAATTGAGCAGAAACTTAACACTTTTCATTTATGAAACTTGTTACAACATACTAAAATATAGATATATAGAATTTCTCTAAAATATATCATGAACAGACACTGGGGCTTTGTTTTTGGTGTGTAAACTGTTTTGTTTCTTTCATATCCATTTCATGGGTGGATTTCAGTATAATGTAGAAGTTAAGAGACAAGTCTCTGGAATCAGACCACCAGTTTCTAGCTCTGTGACCTTGGGCAAATTATTTAAACTCTCTGTGCTTCTATTTCTCATTTGGAAAATGGGGACCATAGTGTTTGTTTCATGATACAATACAAGTTAAGTGTCTGGAACAATTCTTGGCATATGGTAATTGTTTAATTTAGTCATTGTCATCATCAAGCTATTCTGTGAAAAGGAATTATAGAAATCTGAACTACTATAAAAAAGGAATATGCTCTCATGACCTTCTGCTCTCTTGTATGCTTCAATTTCCTCAAAAAGAAAATATTCATGATTTTAGTGTGAATGGCAAAAAAAAAAAAAAATCAAAAACAAACCCTAGGCATATGATACCAAATGGTGGCTCTTTTACTTACAGATATAAAGGAATTAAATAGTAGTAGAGAAGGTAAGGGTTCTCCCTTTCCTACTTTGAAAATGTCCAAGGCCAAGTATATTCAGACCATTTCCTCTGCCATCTTCGACCCCTACACTACTATTAGCCCCTCTCAGCAGCAACACTGAAATTGCTGGGAAAGGTCAGCCCCGACTAGAAAGAGTATTTCTAAAGAAGGACATAAAGCAAAGTACATTATGAATTGAAAACTGGAATAAACCATAATGTTTTCCTGAATTCTAAGCATTAATTTTTACTGAAGCACAGATGAAAGCAAAGTTCCTTTTTCAAAAGCAAACAAAACCAAAACAAACCCCGCAAATAACTCTCCAAAAGAAACTAAAAACAAAAGTAGTGATTCAGACAACTATAAAAATCTCTTATTTTCAACTAATGAACCAAAATTAATTTTTCCCCCATATAAAATTATAAGCTACTTAAGGGTAGGGTTTGAATCATTCATTTATATTTGATCTAAATATTTAGGGTAGTACTGGCTATATATTTTGTCTTCAATTCCTACTTTTGAATTGACATTCTGAAATACTACATGGCTCAAATCCCTCTGTACTATATCCTATTTCAAGAGAAATCATAATAAAAATTTTCAAAACTTCAATATCAAGACTAAGATCATCCAATATGAATAAGATGCTGGGACTACTGGGACTGTGACAGTTACTGTAAATAAGTCAGGTAGTTAAAACTTTTGTTGGTTAAACTTAACAGTTCAGTTCTCAAAGTGCTATTTTTCTTTTTCCCAACTAGGAAGAATTCATATTTCCCAACTAGAAAAAAAATTCACCTCCCTTGACATAAACATTCATACTTATATTACACATAGAAGGCATTTTCTTTTTATAAATGGAAGAAATTTCCATATACCCTTTGTAAAGTGTTATATACAAATGCTGGGCTTGGACACAGAGAACTTAATCAAAATCCCATGTTGCTTCAGGGTAGTTATATGCAAAATGCAATTTCCATTGTATTGAAACCCCCATCCTGTAAATATTTATCTATTTTCAAAATCGCCAACATATTTGAAAAGTTTAATTGGTTTATACTCAAGGCGCTAGAGAGAGGAAAATTTGCTTTCACAAGACATTTACATGTATTTATTTTGTCCATGTACAATATTTCTTTTGAGTGATCATGAAATTTAATGTGAAGTGAAACCATCCCAGATTTGGGTCTAATGACCAAATCAGAAGAAAAGTAATCAATAATCAATCAATCATTTTGATCACTGTACCTTTTTTCTCTGATTTATCGGAAACTTTTCCTCCAATTGGAGAGTAAGTAGTATCCATGGATTCGGTCCCTCTGTTCCCCTTGCTAACTCCATTTTCATAGAGCTGTCCTTCAGCTGGTTGCAACTGCCAAGTCAGGCCGAACAAATGTACTGCTGCAAGAAAACAAGCCATACATAAACTTATTCCAGACTCTCCAAGAAGTTCTCTAAACAGGCTGTCCTTTTCCACCTAAAAATGTCATGACTGGTTTTCTTTTAGTTAGGCCAAGCAACTTGGAGTTGATACCAACATCATATATGTAGCTACTTTTGAAAGCAGCAGTCGAAATTTTGAGGCTGAAGCTATCCTGGTGATAGAAGCAGAGATTAGAGTATCAGTTAAGCAATTACAGTGGGATTGGACTCTGCTCCTCAGTGCTGTGACCCCTTCTCCTTTTCTATTTCCCTTAGTCCTGTAACTCTAGATTGCATATGGAAACCGGAGAGTAATGGAGGACAGGCTCAGGCTATCATGTGAACATGGGAGAACTTCTGTATGGTTCTTATTTAATTCAATTCAGCAAGTACTTCCTGAGTGCCTAGTACACATAAGGTCCTATGATAGCTGCTGCAGATGTTAACATCTACATGCCTGTTAGGATGGGAGGTGGAAATAAATATAAGTATAAAATAACAGTAATATGCAGAATTATTAACATGATACCAGTTCAAATTGCTATCATAGGATTAAAAAATACTCAGTGTTGATCAGCATTCAGTAAAATGGGCACTCTCAGACATTCTTGACAAGAATATAAAAAACCAATCACCTTTTTGGAGGGTAACGTGGAACCATTTATCAAGAAGACTTAAAATTTGGCTTACTCTTTTAGCAAACAATTAAATTTCTATGAATTAACTATCAATGTGTACAAGCTGCAAGTCTATCTAATGTAACATTTAAAAACTAGTAGAAAGTTATGATCAATCTAAATATTCATCAAAAGGAGATTAACTGATGATATTACAAATAGTATAAGACAAAGGGGTTATTAAATCATGTTGTAGAAGATGATATAGTGGCATGGGATGTGATGCATCAAATGAAAAACATCAGGCTACTGAACAGTATAAGTAGTATGATCTAAACTGTGTTTGTGTGTGTGTACATATGTTGCTGTCTGGAGAGAGAAAGGGCTAGGAGAATATATAGCAGCATGTTAACAGTATGGGGGGCTTATGGAGAATTTTAATTTTCTTCTTTATAATTTCTGTATTGTCTATATTTTTTACAATGAAGATGTGTAATGTTTGCCATCAGGGGAAAAATGAAATTTTTGTTTTAAAAAAAGTGGTTTAAAGGACCAAAAATAGATTGAAATTGGCTTGGTTGATCAGGGATAACTTAATTAAGGAGGTAGGATTAGAGATGGACCATAAAGGATATGTGGGGTAGCTGACAGCAATGGGTGGGGTGGGGGAGGGCTGAACAAAATATCACTTTTTTTTTTTTGTCTTTTTGCTATTTCTTTGGGCCACTCCTGCGGCATATGGAGGTTCCCAGGCTAGGGGTCGAATCGGAGCTGTAGCTGCCAGCCTACACCAGAGTCACAGCAACGTGGGATCCGAGCCACGTCTGCAACCTACACCACAGCTCACGGCAACGCCGGATCCTTAACCCACTGAGCAAGGGCAGGGACCGAACCCGCAACCTCATGGTTCCTAGTCGGATTCGTTAACCGCTGCGCCACGATGGGAACTCCCAAAAGATCACTTTTTAAAGCACAGGATGTATTTGAGACAAAGGAAGTTGCTGGGGTTGGCTGGAGTTTAGCGTTAAGTTAAGGCTGGAAGGGTAGATAAGGGCCATATTGTGGAGGATATTGACTTCCACACTTAGGTGTTTGGATCCAACTTACAAGGCAACAGGGAGGCACTGTTACTTTCTGAGCAAATGAGTGATATGATCAGTTTTCTTTAGGAAGATTAACTTGATAGTAATGAGGAACATTGATGGTTTCCAGGCAAATGAATGATATCATCAGAGTACCCTTTGTAGGAAGATAAATCCAGTAGCAGTGTGGAGAAGTTATGAATTGGAGATCTAAAGATTTGGCAAGAACACAAATTGGGATGGCATTGCAATAATCTAGGTACAAATGATGAGTGTCTCATTTAGGGTGGTAGTTGTGAGAATGCGAAGATTCCTTAAGGAGAAAATGCATACATATTATCTCAGGATTTGGAAACAAGTCTGCTTATGAGTGGGGGCCTGCACACTTGTGCATATGTGTAGGCATGCTGTGGGGTGGGCATAGGAAGAAGTGAAAAAAGGGAGTCATCCAAAGTGGTTTAGGGTTTGAGCCTGAGCAACTCAAAGCATGGTGGAACCATTAATAGAGTTGGGGAATCCCGCACCTAGCTCAGCACTAGCTCCAAATAGTTGGTGCTGGATATGTGTTCTTTGGATGCTTACTAGTTGGTCTGGGGAAGGGTGAACTGATGAGAGCAATACAATGAATTAATATTTGCAGATGTCAGGTTCTAGGGATTGATGGGTAATCTAGATAGTCATGTTTGACACAGGATTTTGAAGTTCTGGACAAATATGAAGGCTATAGCACAAGACTGTAGAATCGTACATGCACATAGGCAACAGCTGAAGTGAGAATGAATGAGATTATGGAGTGGAGAAAATGTTAAGAAAAAATAGTGCCTAGTACAGAAGCTGGGGAAATCCTTTATTTGTTTTTTCTCACTGCTGTTTTCAACATCAACCAAATCTTAACCAAAAGGCCAAAAAAAAAAAAAAAAAAAAAAAAAAAAAAAAAAAAAAAAAGTGGATCTGTTCATAAGCCATCTCATATTTTTCTTTATGTTCCTAGGTGGACTGAAAAGGGGCTAATTTGTATGTCTAACACTCACGTATAGCATATGAATTAACAACTGAGAACAGGAAAGCTAGCCAGATAGCCTATTTTAAAAGCATTCATCCACTTTTAGTTGAGCTAAAAAGATTTCTAACGCCTACCTTCTAATTTATCCTTAAAACTTTTAAGCATTTAATTGGTTTCTACCCTTTTCTTTGGATTACAGCCAGTGCTGTCTGATGAAACTCTCTTGCAATTATTGGAAACAATTGAAACTCAAATGATACTCATTCTGTGTAAGACACAGTACAGCATGGTAATAGAGCTATATTAGTGACATCCCTGAGATTTCCTTGCCAAAAGACTCAAAGTATGGTTGGTTTAACATACTTACTCCAATTAAAGGTGTTTATCAGTTTTATAGAAAATTTGGTCTACTCTGCCCTCCCTAAATCATTTGAAAATGATGAATATTAGAAGCTGTATTGAAAATGTCTCTGATTTCCTAGGTTCAGTTACTTTTTTGAAATTAGATGGGCCATAAGGAACAAAGGCATAGTAATTCTCATTTTGAGCATCAAGGGGGCTATTTTATATACTTTATTTACATTAAGCCAGTTTCCTGAGGGTACTTAACAATGAGAGAAAATACATGTGCTGAGAAATACTTCAAAATAATAAAGTAAGGTTAAATTTTTCACCATCAAATGAAATGGACTGTTTCTAGCCAATCAAGACAGGCAAAGAGGTATGCAAAATAAGCAGAATACCCTTTCAGGGTGGTAAAGCTTTATAATCTTTTGGGTTTACTTATTCTTTTTTAGGCAACGAGCTGTTTGCAATGTACATTTGTATAAATACATAATGAAAGTTAATTTCCTTGCTACGGACTATGGGTACCTAGGCAAGACCATCAGTCTTTTCTCTCCTACAAAATGAACTCTCATTATGCTGACTTCTGAAAGGAAATCAAATAGTGCATTTATGCGCAGGGTAGACTGAGGTAACTAAACAACTCCAATGTTTGAGTTCTATTAGAAATAATTTTTTTTTCATATTAAGACTAATACATAAAACTATGGTGAACTTTGGGACATACTAACACACCACTAGAAAGACATGGCAGTCCTTCTACTATGGGGATGTATTTATTGATTCATTCAACAAGTATTATCAAAGCCTATTCTGGGCACATGGGGAATACCAGAAATCCAAAAAAAGATAATAAACAGCCAGAGCTACAAAAGTACTGGCTGACCAAATGGATATTGGATATAAACAACCAATATAGCCTAACCAGGATACACTGGTTGCCTATCAACCTTGGATACAGGATGAAGAACAGTCCTTAGCTTCTGGTGGATCACAGTCCAGATCTATGTTATGCATTTATAGCTACACTTTTAGACATGACCCCCAAGCCCAAAATAAACATTATGAGCCCACTAGTTAGAAATAGACATACACTGGTAATGAAGAAACAGGGCAGTGGCACGTTATATTCATATATTGATTCAACAAGTATTTTTTTTTTAACCATTGAATTGTACACTTTTTTTTTTTGGCTGTACCTGCGGTGTGCAAAAATTTTGGGACAGGGATTGAACCCATGCCACAGCAAAGACCCGTACCACAACAGTGACAATGGCAGATCCTTAACACACTGAGCCACCAGGGTAATCTTCAACAAGTATTTCTTGAGTGCCTATTTTGTCCCAGGCACTTTTTCTAAGTTTACAGCAGTGAGCTTAAAAAAAAAAAAGGCAAGTTCTACGCTCCCAGAACTCATATGAGAGGGTGTTGAGTTACATATTGTATAATATAATGCAGTTGTATGAAAACAAAGAAAACAAAGAGATGAAATAATGTCCAATAGTTAGAAGTATGATAAAGGAAAAATCTAAGTCAGAGTAGTTAGGGAAGTCCTCTTGGAGGAGGTAATATTTGAACCAAGATTAGAATGAAGTGAAGCCATATGAATATATAGTTGAAAAACATCTCAGGAAGAAGGAAGAACAATTTCAGAAAACCCTGAAGTCTTGTATAGAATATGTGAAGAACGTTAAGGAGCCAGTGTGACCAGAGCTCAGTCAGAAAAGAGAAGAGTGATAGGAAAATGCAAAAACAGAACGACTGGACCCATAATCTTGTTATCTCTGTATTCTAACTAACTTCACAAATTGGTTACCAATACACTACAAGTGAATAAAAAGCACTAAAACTAAAATTACACATACCAAAGCATATACATACAAATGACCATTGCTGGTTATAATACATCTAACATATATACTCCTGACCCCAAAATGAAAGTGCTTTTCCCTAAAGATATATATAAATATATACATACTCAATGAGTAGAGATGGACACTATCCAGATCTCTCAGGAAGTACCTGTTCCATTATTTGCACTTCACTGAAATTCAGTGGCTAGACAGCATGTGTCTGCCTATTCAGATGTTCCAGGAGTAATGTCTTTTCAGCTGATTAAGAGTGGCAGTCCCTAATGCTCTCCTCACAAATGTTCCTTAGTGCTGAGTCCTGTAGATTTTATAATTTTAACCTTCTTGTTTTATCCAATTGCCAAGAGCTATGCTCCGAAATTATAAATTTATTACAAAGTTAAGGTAACAAATGGAGTATCTCGCTGTTCCCAATTGTCAAACTCAATCAAGCACCTTGGATCTCATAAGAAGAAGCTCTTTTTAAAGTGCATATTTCTAAAGGCTGACACCTCCAAGTCTCTGCAGTTATTTCTTTGCACTCTCTGTTAAGATGTTGATCTTTGTTTCTCTTAAGACTGATGGGGTATAGTAATGATTATAATTAATAATCCTTCCCCATTCCATGCCCTTCTAAAAGCAAACATTTACTTATAAGGAGGAGACTGCAGAATTGCTTCAGAAGTAGACAGAGGAAATATGTGCTGAATGACCTAGGTCTGTACTATCTAATATGGCAGCCACTCACCACATGTGTTTATCAAGCATTTCAAATGTGGTTAGTCAGAGTTGAAGACTTAGTATGAAAGAATGTAAAATATCCAATTAATAATGTTTACATTGATTACATGTTAAAATGTTAATATTTTGGATATATATTTGAATACATTAAAATTTATGTAAATTAATTCTGCCTGTTTCTTATTAATTTTTTAATGTAGCAACCATAAATTTTAACATTACATAACTGGTTTGGATTCTATTGGACAATGCAGGTCTTGACTATCTAGAATATTTCACAAAGAGATAGTGTTTCTTGCTTAGCACCCTATCATAGGACCTACCATGCTATATTGAAGATACCTACTTTGTCTGCTTCATCATTTTAAGCACTGAAAGGGCAGGGACCATGTCTTCATCTTTTCATGCCTGGTTCCTAACTCAGTGTCTGGTAGTCAAGAAGTACTCTGCTTCTACACTGCTGATAGGACCATAAAGTGGTAAAGCAGCTTTGGAAAGCAATTTTGTGATTGCTATTGATTGTCTATCAAAATTTAAATTGGGAATGTTCCTTGACCAAGGAATTCTACTTCTACAAATCCGCACTAAGGAAATAATCACATGCAGGCATACCTTGCTTTACTGCATTTCACTTTACTGTGCTACATTGCGTTTTTTACAAACTGAAGGTTTATGGCCACCCTGTGTCTAGCAAGTCTATTTATATCATTTTTCCAACAGCATTTGCTCACTTCGTGTCTCTGTGTTAAATTTTGGTAATTCTCATAATATTTCAACCTTTTTCATTATTATTATATTTGTTATGGTGATCTGTGAACAGTGATCTTAGATGTTACTACTTTAATTGCTTTGGGGCACCATAAACTGCACCCATATAAGACAGTAAACTTAATAAATGTGTGTGTTCTGATCACTTTACTGACTGGCCATTTCTATATCTCTCTTGCTCTGCTCTGACCACACCATTTCTTGATATACAACTATATTGAAACTGGAGCAATTAGCCCTACAAAGGCCTCTGGGTGTTCAAGTGAAGGGAAGAATCATATGTTGTTCATTTTAAATCAAAAGTTAGAACTGATTAAGCTTAGTAAGGAAGACATGTCAAAAGCTGAGATAGGTCGAAAGCTAGGCCTCTCACATCAGTTAGCCAAGTTGTTAATGCAAAGGAAAAGTTCCTGAAGTAAATTAAAAGTGCTACTCCAAAGAAGACATGAAAGATACAGTGAAACTGCCTTATTGCCGATTTGGAGAAAGTTTTAATGGTCTGGATAGAGAAATCAAACCAGCCAAACCACAACATTCCTTCAAGCCAAAGCCAATCCAGAGCAGGGCTTATTTAACTTTATGATGGCTGAGAGAGGTGAGGATGCTACAGAAGAAAATTTTAAGTCAGCAGAGGTTGGTTTGTTGGGTTTAAGGAAAGAAGCCATCTTCAAAAGATAAAAGTGCAGGGTGAAGCAGCAAGTGATGATGTAGAAGCTGGAGCAAGTTATCCAGAAGGTCTAGCTAAGACAATTAATGAGCTGGCTATATTAAACAACAAATTTTCAGTGTGGATGAAGTGGCTTTCTATTGAAATAAGATGCCTTCTAGGACTTTCATAGCTAGAGAGGATAAGTCAATGTCTACCTTCAAAGTGTCAAAGGATGGCTGACACTGTTTTTAGTAACTAATGAAGCTGGTGATCTTCAGTTGAAGCCAATGCTCATTTACCATTCTGAAAATCCCAGGGTCCTTCAGAATTATGCTAATATTTACCCTGTCTGTAAATGGAACAACAAAGCTTAGATGACAATATGTCTATTTACAATATTGTTTCTTGAATATTTTAAGCCTGCTTAAGACCTACTGCTCAAAAAAAGAAAAAAAAAATACTTTCCAAGTACTACTTCTCACTAAAAATGCATCTGGTTACCCAAGATCTCTGATGGAGATTAGATTTATGTACAATGAGATTTATGTTTGCATTTCTGCTAACACAGCATCCATTTTGCAGCCCATGGATCAAGGAGTCATTTCAACTTCCTTCCTTTTTTTTTTTTTGGGCTTGCCTGTGGCATGTGGAGGTTCCCCGGCCAGAAATAGCAGTGACCCAAGCCACAGCAGTGACAACAGCAGATCCTTAACCCACTATACCACAAGGAAACTCCCATTTAAACTTTCAAGTCTCATTATTTAAGATACACATATCATAGGGCTATAGCTGCCACAGACAGTGATTCCTTTGATGGATCTAGGCAAATTAAGCTGAAAACCTTCTGGAAAGAACGCACTATTCTAGATACCATTAATAACATTTGTGATTCATGAGAGGAAGTCAAAATATCAATATTAATAGGAATTTATAAGAAGTTGTTTCCAACCCTCCTGGATGACTTTGAGGAGTTCATGACTTCAGTAGAGGAAGTACGTGTAGATGTGGTGGAAACAGCAAGAGAACTAGAATTAGAAGTGGAGCATGAAGATATTACTGAATTGCTTCAATCTCATAAAATTTTAAGAGAAGAGGAATTGCTTCTTATGGATGAGGAAAGAAAGTAATGTGATGAGATGGAATCTACTCCTGGTGAAGATGCTGTGAAGATTGTGAAAATGACAATGAAGGACTAAGGATATTATATAAACAGTTGAAAAAGCAGGGGCAGGATTTGAGAGGAGAGACTCCAATTTTAAAGGAGTTCTACTGTGAGTAAAATGCTATCAAACAGCATTGCAAGCAACAGAGAAATCATTTGTGAAAGAAAAGTCAATTGACATGACAAACTTTATCGTTGCCTTATTTTAAGAAATTGTCACAGCCACCCCAACTTTAAGCAGTCACTCTAATCAGTCAGCAGGTGTCAACAGGAAGGAAGACCCTCTGCCAGCCAAAAAATTTTGACTTGCTGAAGGCTCAGATTATGGTTAGCATTTTTTAGCAATGCAGTATTTTAAAATTAAGGTATGTACCTTGTTTTATTAAACATAATACTACTGCACAGTTAATAAATTATAGTATTGTCTGAATATAACCTATATATGCACTGGGAAGCCAAAAGTTCATATGAAAAGCTTTTCTCCAGTGGTCTGAAACTGAATATGTAAAATATCTGGAGTATGCCTATATGTACATAAAGGGGCATTTGTAAGGATATTCACAATAGCATTGTTAATATAATGTCTTCATTAACATAGTAAAAAAAATCCAAAAAAACCCCATCAATATACACCTATGACAGAGTGGTATATCCATAATATGAAACACTTTGTAAGAATTAAAAGGATTACTAATGAAAAATTGTCACATTAGAGAAACTAAGGGGACATGACAATTAAATGCAATGTGGTAAAAGGCCAAATCAACAATAACACAATCATATTGGGGGACTTTAACACCCCACTTATAGCAATGGACAGATCATCCAGACGGAAAATCAATAAGGAAACACAGTCCCTGAATGAAGCATTAAACCGGATGGACTTAATAGATATTTATAGGACATGCCATCCAAAAGCAACAGAATACACATTCTTCTCAAGTGCACATGGAACATTCTCTAAGATTGATCACTTCCTGGGCTAAAAATCCAGCCTCGGTAACTTTAAGAAAATTGAAATCATACCAAGCATCTTTTCCGACCACAACGCTGTACGACTGGAAATCAACAACAAGAAAAAAACTGCAAAAAACACAAACGCGTGGAGACGCAACAACATGCTACTAAACAACCACTGGATCACTGAAGAAATCAAAGAGGAAATTAGAAAATACCTAGAAGCAAATGACAACAAAGATACGACACTCCAAAACCTATGGGATGCAGCAAAAGCCTTTCTAAGAGGACAGTTTATAGCAATACAAGCCCACCTCAGGGAACAAGAAAAAGCTCAAATAAACAAGCTAACTTTACATCTAAAGCAGCTTGAGAGAGAACAGACAAGACCTAAAGTGAGTAGAAGGAAAGAAATCATAAAGATCAGAGCAGAAATCAATGAAAGAGAAGCAAAGAAAACCATAGACAAGATCAATGAAACAAAGAGCTGGTTCTTTGAAAAGATCAACAAAATTGATAAATCCTTAGCCAGACTTCTCAAGAAAAAGAGAGAGAGGACTCAAATCAATAAAATTAGAAATGAAAAAGGAGAAGTAACAACGGACATCACAGAAATACAAAGGATCATAAGAGACTACTATATGCAACTATATGCCCACAAAATGGAAAACCTGGAAGAAATGGACAAATTCTTAGAAAAGTACAATCTTCCAAGACTAAACCAAGATGAAGTAGAAAAGATGAACAGACCAATCACAAGAACTGAAATTGCAACTGTGACTAAAAAACTTCCAACAGGAGTTCCCGTCATGGCTCAGTGGTTAACGAATCCGACTAGGAACCATGAGGTTGTGGGTTCGGTCCCTGACCTTGCTCAGTGGGTTAAGGATCTGGCGCTGCCGTGAGCTGTGGTGTAGGTTGCAGACGCGGCTTGGATCCCGTGTTGCTGTGGCTCTGGCGTAGGCCAGCGGCTATGGCTCCAATTCGATCCCTAGCCTGGGAACCTCCACATGCCTCGGGAATGGCCCAAGAAATGGCAAAAAGACAAAAAAAAAAAAACCAAAAAAACTTCCAACAGACAGAAGTCCAGGACCACATGGCTTCCCAGGTGAATTCTGTCAAACATTTAGAGAAGAGCTAACACCTATCCTTCTGAAACTGTTCCAAAAAATTGCAGAGGAAGGGTCACTCCCAAACTCATTTTATGAGGCCACCACCACCCTGATACCCAAACGAGACAAAGATGCCACAAAAAAGGAAAACTACAGGCCAACTTCACTGATGAACACCGATGCAAAAGTCCTCAACAAAATCCTAGCAAACCGCAACCAACAATACATTAAAAGGAGTGTACATCATGATCAAGTGGGATTTATCCCAGGGATGCAAGGGTTCTTCGATATCCACAAATCCATCAGTGTGATACACCACATTAACAAAGTGAAGAATAAAAACCATGTGATCCTCTCAATAGACACTGAAAAAGCCTTTGACAAAATCCAACACCCATTTCCGATAAAAACCCTTCAGAAAGTGGGCATAGCGGGAACCTACCTCAACATAATAAAGGCCATATATGACAAACCCACAGCGAACATCATTCTCAATGGTGAAAAGCTGAAAGAATGCCCACTGAGATCAGGAACAAGACAAGGATGTCCGCTCTCGCCACTCCTCTTCAACATAGTTCTGGAAGTCCTAGCCACGGCAATCAGAGAAGTAAAAGAAATAAAAGGAATCCAAATTGGAAAGGAAGAAGTAAAACTATCCCTATTTGCAGATGACATGATACTATACCTAGAGAATCCTAAAGACTCTACCAGAAAACTGTTAGAGCTCATCCATGAATTTGGCAACGTTGCAGGATACAAAATTAACACACAGAAATCGATGGCATTTCTATACACTAACAATGAAAGATCAGAAAGAGAAATTAGGGAAGCAATCCCGTTTACCATCACATCCAAAAGAATCAAATACCTAGGAGTAAACCTGCCCAAAGAGACAAAAGACCTGTACTCTGAACAAGTACACTATAAGACACTGATGAGAGAAATCAAAGATGACACAAATAGATGGAAAGACATGCCATGCTCTTGGATTGGAAGAGTCAATATTATCCAAATGACTATACTACCCAAGGCAATCTACGGATTCAATGCAATCCCTATCAAATTACCAAGGACGTTTTTCACAGAACTCGAACAATATATTTTCAAGTTTGTTTGGAAGCACAAAAGACCCAGAATAGCCAAAGACATCCTGAAAAAGAAAAACGGAGCTGGAGGCATCAGGCTCCCAGACTTCAGGCTATACTACAAAGCAACAATCATCAAAACCGTATGGTACTGGCACAAAGACAGACATATATAGATCAGTGCAACAGGATAGAAAGCCCAGAATTAAACCCACGCACCTACAGCCAACTAATCTATGACAAAGGAGGCACGAATATACAGTGGAGAAAGGACAGCCTGTTCAAGAAGTGGTGCTGGGAAAACTGGACAGCCACATGGAAAAGAATGAAATTAGAACACTCCCTAACACCATACACAAAAATAAACTCCAAATGATTAAAGACCTAGATATAAGACCAGACACTATCAAACTCCTAGAGGAAAACATAGGCCAAACACTCTCTGACATAAACAACAGCAACATCTTCTCAGATCCACCTATCAGAGTATTGACAATAAAAAGAAAATAAACAAATGAGGCCTAATCAAACTTCAAAGTTTCTGCACAGCAAAGGAAACCCTAAACAACACAAAAAGACAATCCACAGAATGGGAGAAAAATCTTTGCAAGTGAATCAACTGACAAGGGATTCATCTCCAAAATTTATAAACACCTTCTGTGGCTCCATACCAAAGAAACAAACGACCCCATCAAAAAAATGGGCAGAAGATCTAAACAGACAGTTCTCCAAAGAAGACACACAGATGGCCAAAAAACACATGAAAAGATGTCCAACATCACTCATCACTAGAGAAATGCACATCAAAACCACTATGAGGTACCACCTTACACCAGCCAGAATGGCCATCATCAAAACATCTACGAACAATAAGTGCTGGAGAAGGTGTGGAGAAAAAGCAACCCTAGTACACCGTTGGTGGGATTGTAAATAGGTGCAACCACTGTGGAAAACAGGATGGAGATTACTCAGAAAACTAAACATGGAACTACCATTGGATCCAGCAATCCCACTCCTGGGCATCTATCTAGAGAAAACCATGACTCGAAAAGGCACATGTACTCCAATGTTCATTGCAGCACAATTTTCGATAGCTGAGACATGGAAACAACCTAAATGCCCATTGACAGAGGACTGGATCAAGAAGATGTGGTACATATACACAAGGGAATATTACTCAGCCATTAAAAGGAACGAAATACCAGCATTTTTAGCAACATGGATGGACCTAGAGATTATCATGCTGAGTGAAGTCAGCCATACAATGAGACACCAACATCAAATGCTTTCACTGACATGTGGACTCTGAAAAAAGGACAGAGTGAACTTCTCTGCAGAACAGATGCTGACTCACAGACATTGAGAAACTTATGGTCCCTGGAGGAGACAGTTTGGGGGGTGGGGGGATGTGCTTGGGTTGTGGGATGGAAATCCTATAAAATTGGATTGTGATGATCATTGCGCAATTACAAATGTAATAAATTCATTGAGTAATAAAAAAATTCAATGTGGTATCCTAGATAGGATCTTAGAACAACAAAAATAACAATAAAAAGTGGAAAACTGATGAAATCTGAAATAAACTTTTAGTTATTAGCATTATAACAATGCTAATTTCTTATTTTTAATATCTGTACTGTGGTTATACAAGACGTTCGTATTGGTGGAATCTGAGTGACAGGGATACAGGAATTCTGTTCTATATTTGCAACTTTTATGTAAGTCTCAATTCCCTTCAAAAGAGGCAGAATGTGAGAGAGAGAGAACTGACCCAGTGGTGTGCTGGAGCCAACTACTAATTTACAAGAGTCGGCTGTGGCTATCTCTTCCCAATTCCACTTTCAGTACCTTCACCTTGGTAGTTGAAATTGCTGTAATGGGTGTATTAATACTACTCAGGAATCAGTAATGTTGCAAATCAAGGCATTTTTGCCCAGAGAGCTGGTTGTTAAACATTTATCAGCACACCACTAGATGACGTATACATACTGACATGGAAAGAGCTCTAAGAATTGTATAACAAACAATGTAGAAAAATGCACATCCAATGATCCTATTTAAGTAAAAATAAAGGTATCTCAATATATGTACATAGATAGAGAACTGGAAGGATTAATATCAAACTACTGATCTGCAGGGTGGGGAGCTGTGGGAATATTTTCATAGTATCGTTGCTATTTTTTTTCTTTTTTCTTTTTACATCAGCACCTGTGGCATATGGAAGTTCCTGGGCTAGGGGTGAATTGGAGCTGTAGCTGCCAGCCTACAACACCGCCATGACAATACCGGATCCAAGCTGCATCTGTGACCTACACCACAGTTTGCGGCTATGCTGGATCCTTTACCCACTGACCGAGGACAGGTATCAAGATAGTATTCATGTAATCTCTTACAATGAAACTGTATTCATGCATTGTTATATAACAAAAGAAATATTAAGTGTTCCACAAACCTTTTTTAAAGCTGAATGGATAGATGCATTGTTTTATTCCATCTCTTTAATTTTTGTTTTCTGTGAAAAATAGAGCTCTTCAAAGCATTTTAAAACAGCAGAACACTTCAACAATTAAATATGAATAATTCCCATTGTTCCTCCATAAACAACATTTTTCAGGCTTATGTGAGAATTAAAGAATTCAGTATTACACAAACAAATAAGTAAATAAGTATGAATAATCCTCAAGTCCATAAAATAGATAGAACTATTTTGACTGAAAATAATTAGGAGTCCAAAAGCCTTGCCCCAAAGCTCCACAGATAGTTTGAAATGTACTGGCCTAACAATTATCTTCAAAATATCTGAATAAGAAAAATTTGGGTTCTTGGAAGAATTCTTTTTAGGCAATGAAATTTATTGGAATATCTTCATAATGCTAGTGTCAGAAGATATGAAACCTTCCATGTTATCCTGTATCTCTTGGTCTTCTGTGTCCCACTCCCTCACAGAGAATATTTAAATCCACTTAATAACAAGGTAAATAGGGATTTGAAAATAAATACACAAGTAAACCTTGAAATTAAAATATTTGTAAGGCACATACAAGTCTTCTGTTGAGAAATTCACCTTGCATCTCAAAATGTACATATATTCAGTTAAGGATGTTATATTTTTTTACTGCAAGAATTTTTGGTGTTATTAATTTGACTAAATAAATCTATTCAGAAAATTTGAAATCTGTCTTATAAATTCCTGCCCATTATAGATGATGGCATAAGTTTCAAATCATGCCAAACCAAAAGCATGTGATATTTCTCAAGATAATTTGTTTTTCCTTTATATCAGTAATTTTTTTCCCCACCAGTTCCCTTGCCTATCTTGCTTCATGTTCCTTCAGGCTAAGGAATGCTACTGCTTTTGTCCTTTACTTCCAAAGCTTGTCAGAGCTACAGATCTACTTGTATGTTGGACAGTTCCCTTCCTGAAAAATATACCATGTACATTACTCAGATAGTGACCCCTGATGACTTTAGGCTTTCATGTTAACTCCTAGGAGAAGCAATCTCAACAGATTTATACTTCAGTGGACATCATATGAAGCTAGAGGCTTTCACAATAAGGAACACCACTGCAAAAATAAATGCTACTTGAATTAAATGTTAACATTACAGAAACCAGATTATCTTTCTGTCTTAAAATAAATTCCATTTTCATTACATTAAACATCAAATTGGTATATGAGTGAACTACAGCCCCTTGATAAACTACCTTCAGCTCTTGGTTTTATCCTGGTAATAACTAGATTACCTGCAGGATTGAAAACCATTAGTTTTCAGAGAAGTATTTTTCAAGAACTAAATAAAGGAAGTAATGCATGTTTATTTATGGTACCTTACTTTTGTCTCAGCGGTTTCATTCAAATTTTCTCTTTTTTTTCCCTAGAGTTATACATATACATTTTCTACTAAGAATACTATCTGTGCTTGCATGACATCATAAACATAAATGAAACATACTTAAATGTTCCTTTTCAAAGCAATTTGAATGGAGTCAGTATAGCTGTGAGATCCTTTTCAAAAGCCTAAAAAGCTGTCAGGTCGGGTGTGTGAAAGAAAAGGACTTCACTAATTTAGAAAAAAAAAGACAAAAAAGCATTTTAATTTGAAGTTTTTCATAATGCATTTTGCTAGTCTGCCATGGTGAAGCAGTAAAATTTAATGCCAATAAAGACAAGATTGAGACAGTACAACAGAGGTAATGAGGACACCTCTCTTGTTGCTCCACATGCTTGAATCCCTACTTTTCCTCTCCTAAGTGAAATGAAATATTCTCTATTGCAGCATACTTTTTTTCCCCCTTACTACAGTCCTAGTTTTATCCAATATCAAGGCTGGAAAAGATTTCTATCAAGGTAATAAATCATTTTAATATCCCGATTCCATATTAATTATCTTATAACTTTCATTTACTATGTATTTTATATTTTATATCACAAGGCTGCAATATTTATAAGTAACATGTCTATTTGGGTACCTTATCACAGGTTTAATATATGATCTCCATTTGCAGTTGCATAACGGGCCCATCTGTGTATTCCTTATCAGACAGACACAATTATTTAGTGTTTTCATCTCAAGTCACAGCACCAATAAGTGCTCTCCATAACTCAAATTTTATTTACTTTTGTATTATTATTTGCTTTGTGGAGTCAGGAGGACTAAGCAGCATAATTCCCCTCCTCCCCAAAACCCATTTTAATGAATAATGTGACAAAAATATCAGTTTAACCAAGAATCAGCACTTTTGGTTCTTCCTTAAAATTTTCTTTTTCTTATTTTACTTCATTTTCTGCTCAACAAATTTTCCTTTTTGCTATGGTCCAACTCACTGTCTATCACTTCACCATTACTGATGATGGAAGTCTCTTCAATTCCTAAATAATCTTTCACCTCTTCCCTGGCTGAATGCTTACTGGTAATAATATGCATATTCTTTTTAAAAGATCCAAATAAAATTGGTGACTATAGAAAGTGAGAAATAGACCTACCTAGAAGCTCTTGCCTCCTCTTACGTATTTGCCCTGCATGTATTTCAGTTTTTAAAATGGGAATGTGTTTATGTCCTCAACCCCTGGTAGCTGATGCTTTGAAACTTTTCTAATTTGGCATCATGTTGTCATAGCCACAAAGACATGGCATGTATTCTTCTGCAAACTTTTAGATTTTTAGATTTTTAAAACCCCTTCCATTACCTGATTATTCAGAGTTAGCATTAAAGAGTAGGGCTTATATGAGGTTGGGGAGCCAGGAGATATAATAGAGAAGGTGGAAAACAGATGAGTAGTAGAAAACTATAGCTGGATATGCACCAAGACCTTCTAGCTGCTTTATAAGATTTGATCAGATGGGACAACACAGAAAATGAATTATAAGAGATTATAATGACCCAGTTTGTTCTGAGTTTTCTGAGGTAGCATTATGAGAGTGTTCTTGTGAAAGAGTCACCAATGTTTGGGCTTGATTAAGGATCAAGTTTCTCAAGACTTTTCCTCCTTTTATGCAATAATAATAATAATTATTATTAATAATACAGTAATTATTATTATTATCTATTATTATTATTATTTGCTTTTTAGGACCACACCCATGGCATATGGAAGTTCCCAGGCTAGGGGTAGAAAGAGAGCTGTAGTTGCTGGACTATTGCCACAGCCACAGCAATGCAGGATCCAAGCCGCATCTGGGACCTACACCACAGCTCGTAGCAGTGCTAGATCCCTGACCCACTGACTGACTCATGGAGTGAAGCCAGGGATCAAACCTGCATCCTCATGGATTCTAGTTGGATTTGTTTCTGCTCGTTTCTGCTGAGCCACAGTGGGAACTCCCTCATGCAATAATCATTTGTTGGCCAACTACTATGCATCCTGTATGTTGAACATACAACAGTAACTGCTTGGTTACTAAAATGCTTGCCCTTCTGGAGCTTACACTCTACCTAAAAGGAGGCAGTTGTCATGCAGTAGTTATGAGCAGGAAGAGCAGGGCCTCCGGAGCTGAGATGTCTTGTTTCAAATCTTAACTCTGATACAGTTAGTATTAGAGTGACCTTGGCCAAGTTACTCAATCTCTGTGTCTCACTATCCTCACTATAAAATGTGCGTAATAATAGCACCTTCCCCATAGGGTTCTCATTAGGACCTTGTAAGTCAGTACATGTAAAGTACGTAGAAAAATGCCTGGTACATAATAAATGCTCCATCAATGTTAACCACTAATATCAGACCTGGTTAATTGTCCCCTTAAGGTAGTCTTTGCAAAACCATCCTGGAAGTGGAGAAAGGCAAAAGGTCATTTGCCAATTTCTTGCCCTAAAAGAGATTTGTGTAGTTGGATCTTTTTTTTTTTTTTTTTTTGCAAGAGAGCAATATAGAGGGGCTCAAGTCTCTGGGAGAACTGTAGCTGCCATTCTTACATAGCTGTACAGAAAAATTAAAACAAATATACATCTTATCTGATTTCCTAATTCCAAATCCTCGACTTAATTTAGAACAGACACTCAATTCTCTCCTCATCCCCACCAACATCTCCCAAACCTGTTCATTTCCTTGTCTCCATTATATTGATCATTGGGATTTGGAAGTTGTAGATTTTGGGTGCTCTTAGTAAAAGGTTTACAGAAATCAGAGCATCCCCAAGATTTGTAAAGTCACCATTATTTCTTTACTAAGAAATATAGAGTGCACTTTCTGCAAAGGTTACTAGAAAATGGCCAGAGTTTCATTCTCTGAAACATAACTGAGAATTCTCACATAGCCATATAGTATGAAATGGGTCCTAAGAAAAATTTCAGCTGAGTTATTCAGCAGAAGTATGTACCCCTGGGTGATGGATGCAACTCCAGCAAATTGACCCATACAGGTAAGGGAACTTGTATGTAACATAATAAAATCATGGTATGTTAGAGCTCAAAAAGACCACAGGCTAAGAGAAGATAGTTTAAAAAAGAGGTAGGGAGTAACTTTACAGTGAACAAACCCAGAAACACTACCTCAGCCGAGTGATCAAGGTTAACATCATCAGTGATAGCATGTACTTGACAGTCTATATCATCAAGGATAAACGATGTGATGATAATGGCACCACTGTGGTCTTCCTCTTCCAAACCCATAATCCCAGTCTAAACATAAGAACAGCATGGGCAAAAGTCAAATTGAGGGATATTCCACAAAAAAATCTGACCAGTGCTACTCAAAACTGTCAAGGTCATCTAAGAAACTGTTACAGACTAGAGGAGACTAGGGAGACATGACATTTAAGGTAATATCCTATTCTGAATGGGATCCTGGAACAGAAAAACGACATTGGGAAAAACTGGTGAAATCTGAATCAACTGTCAAGTTTAGTAAATAGCAATCTTCAGCGTTGGTTTCTTAGTTGTGACATGTACCATGGTGATACAGGTTATTAGTAGGAGAAACCAGATGAGGGGTATATGGGAATTCTCTGCACTATCTCTGCAAATTTGCTGTCAGTCTAAACTTGTTCTAAAATTAAGAGCTTATTTGGGGAGGAAAAAAACCAAAATAATGAAAGATCATAGACTCGCCATTTGGTTCAATCTCATTTTACAGAAGAGGAAAGTAAAAGCCAGGGGGAGGAAGTGTTTTGCCCTAGGACACACAGAAACCAGCTTCTCTCTTATTCAGGACAAAGAGAGGATGCGATCCATTTCTGCTAGACATTGATATTTTGTACTGAAGTTATTTGGCTGGAATATAGGGGTAATGAGGCCAATGTTATAGGTTAAAGTTTTAAGCCAACCAGTTGCTTTTGCATAGAGGAAAACTGCTCTTTGCCCACATAATGATTACTCAAATAATTTTGTCCATCCATCTCAGGAAAGTGCATAGGAAAGAACTAGAAGCTCTCTAACAATTTTCCATCAATTCTAAATACAAGAACATCAGTAGAATATCTTTTCATATGCACACTTTGATTATTTTATTGGATTACTGGGTTACATATAAGTGAAGTCATATACGCTGTACATTTTCTACTGGTTTTATAATCTCTTGGTTTTTTTTTTATCTCAAGCTTAGCATTTCTGTAAAAACTAATCACTTGGGAATTCCTATGTGGTGCAGCGGAAATGATTCAGGTTCAATCCCTGGCCTCCCTCAGTGGGCTGGACATCCAGCATTGCCTTGAGCTGTGGTGGAGGTCGCAGATGTGGTCCAGATCTCTCATTGCTGTGGCTGTGGCGTAGGCCAGCAGCTGTAGCTCCAATTCGACCCCTAGCCTGATACCCTCCATATGCCTTAGGTGTGGCCCTGAAAACCAAAACGAAATCAACTGATTACTTTGTTGTCCAAAGCCTGTTTTCTACATTTGAAACAGAGTCAATATTTTGTTTAAAGAAAAGGCAGGCTGTGGGAAGTTTACTGAACTTTATATAATTACCAAAAAATGGGTCTAATTTTATTTTTTACTATTTCCTGAAACACCTTGCCAGGATATCAGGAGATGCAGCAAAAGAATATGGCAGCATCTTGGTTTTAATTTTTTCCCTATGATTTAAAATTGTAATTGATTGTTTTCTAATTCAATGTTAAAATATGCAATTTATGTCAAAGTCTTTACTATATAAATTTTCTTATAAATCAATAAATATCAGCCAAACTCTCTAGTAGAAACACAGGCAAAATATATCAATAGACAATTTACAAATTAAGAAGTCCAAATTATCAGTGACATTTAAAAATGGTCAACCACAGCGGTAATTTAAAAATATAAGCTGAGGGAGTTCCCACTGTGGCTCAGTGGGTTAAGGACCTGATCTTGTCTCTGTGAGGATGCAGGTTTGATCCCTGGCCTTGCTCAGTGGGTTAAGGATCCAGCATTGATGCAAGATGCGGCATAAGTCATAGATGTGGCTCGGATCCAGTGTTGCTGTGACCATGGCACAGGCCTGCAGCTGCAGCTCCGATCTGACCCCTAGCCTGGAAACTTCCATATGCCACAGGTGTGGCCATAAAAAGAAAAAAAAAAAAAATGCAAGCTAAAACACTGAAATATCTTGCCTATCAAAACGGCTTTTTTATTTTTCATAAATGATTATATCTTAAGTTTTCAAGGGTTCAGAGAAAGAAGCACTCTCATATACTGCTGGTAGGAGTGTAAATTTTTGCAAAATGTTTGGACAAATTGGCAACGTATACCCGAAGTGTTGGAAATATTTTTAAACATTTCGATCTAGCAATTCCATCTTTATAAATTTATACTAGGAAAAGGATCTAAATAAATTTTAGAATGATAATATTCAACATGATGTTGTATATAATAACAAGATAAGGAAAAGTAACAAAACGTCCAGCAAATAGGGACTGGTTATATTAGTGAGTGTACACAATTGAGAATGAGGCTGCCATTAAAAATAATGTTGTAGAAAAATATTAAATAATAGAAAAAGATGTTTACAAAGCAGGTTATAAAACAGTATTTATTATATGAGCTCATTTTTAGAGTCTTATTAGTATACTAAGTAAGGATACCACAGGCTCTTCTTGAAAACTCAGACAGCTGAAGAGTGATGGCACTTCTTCTAACTAGCCGTACAGTTTAGAGCAAGCTGCTTAATCTTTCTGAGTGTCAGTTCCCACATATGTAAATTAGAGATAATAATACCTAAAATGAAAGATATTATGGTATGCATAAAGGAATCTATGTGAGTTAGAAAACGATTCAAGTCTATTTCTAGAAAGTAAGTGCCCATTTTTCTTTCTTTTCTTTCCCTGCTTTCTTTCTTTTCTTTCCTTCCTTCCTTTTCCTCTTTCTTTCTTTCTTTCTTTCTTTCTTTCTTTCTTTCTTTCTTTCTTTCTTTCTTTCTTTCTTTCTTTTTTTCCTTCCTTCCTTCCTTCTTTCTTTCCTTCCTTCCTTCCTTCCCTTCTTTCTTTCTTTCTTTCTTCCTTTCTTTCTTTCTTTCTTTCTTTCTCTCCCTCTCTTTCTCTCTTTCTTTCCTTTCTCTCTTTCGTTTTTGACACACCCAAGACATATGGAAGTTCCTGGGCCAGGAATCAAATCCTGAGCTGCAGCTGCAACCTATGCCACAGCTGTGGGCAAAGCCAGATTCTTAATCTGCTGCACTACAGTGAGAACTTCCCGTTTTTCTCTAAGTATTAAAATAAAGTTAGAGATTCCTTTCTGTTGTTACTGTTCAATGTATAATCCATTACCATCATTCTTTATGCTCAAATTTGGCCAGTGGGAGCCCCCCCAAATTAGTTTCTGTGTCATTTTGACCTATCTCAACTCGTCTTTGTTTTCTAGCACAAGATACTCCAGGCTTACTTTGCACAGACTTTTTCTGACACTGACCTAGAAACAGACATTTCTCCAAGGAGCTTCCTGTAGGACATGTATTTAGAAATCAAAGTTTAGGTATAAGATATGCTCATTACTACTGAGATGTCATTGTTTTTACGTCCTTTCAGGAAACACAGCAAGGATATAGACACATAGAACAAGACTTTTAGATTTTATCTTTGTTAATATGTGTGTGAGTACACATATACCCACACACATACATATATCAGTATATATGTATATTTCTTAAAGAATGAGTTGATATCCCTAATTTTACTCCAATACCACAGAGTTCTTCCTCTCCTCCATTCCATATTTTTTTCTCCTTTTTCACAGAGTGAACCATGTTCTCAATAACATGATTATATTTACTCATTTGCTTATTGTACAAGACACACAAAATAGTATTAGAATTACTACACTAATACCACTAACAGAACTAAGCCTGGATAAAAGTTTGTATTTTTTGTCCTTAGAATATATCCTTCTGAGGGTGAACAGAGTTATGTATTAAAAAGTTACGTATTAATGGAGTTCCCGTCGTGGCGCAGTGGTTAACGAATCCGACTAGGAACCATGAGGTCGCGGGTTCGGTTCCTGCCCTTGCTCAGTGGGTTAACGATCCGGCGTTGCCGTGAGCTGTGGTGTAGGTTGCAGACGCGGCTCGGATCCCGCGTTGCTGTGGCTCTGGCGTAGGCCAGTGGCTACAGCTCCGCTTCCACCCCTAGCCTGGGAACCTCCATATGCCGCGGAAGTGGCCCAAGAGATAGCAACAACAACAACAACAACAAAAAGACAAAAAAAAAAAAAAAAAAAAGTTACGTATTAAAAAGATTCATGTATTATGAATCTTCCTAACATGTAAAGAACTCTTAGAAAGTGAGACAAAGACAAAAAAAAAAAAAAAAAAAAACCAAAAATAGGCAAAAGATATGAATACACAGTTCACACAAAAAAAGATCCCTAAACATATGAAAAGATAGTTTCACTCAAAATAAGAGAAATACAAACTAAAACTGCCCTTAGGTATCCTTTCTAACCAATCTGGTTACAAAGATTCAAAAGCTTGTGACAAATGCTGATGGGAAGTCCATCAGGACATGGGACTGCCACACACTGCTGGTGGGCATACAGAATGCTACAACCCCTGTGAAAGCTACTCATGCAGAGTAGTCACTTATCATGTTTATAAATTTTCCTCTATTTTAATGGATATTTCCTATCATTTCTTATTTCACATATATTTCTTCCTTTCCTTTTCCTTTTGTGATCTGCCTGTTTGTTGATTTTTAATACCATCTTTTTTTATTTTTTGTTTTCTATCCCATTAATTTCTGCTTTTTTTTTATTATTTTCTTCCTTGTGTTTTCTTCTAGCTTATTTTAAGGATTTTTGAGCTTTATTTTTATTCTTTTACTTTTATTGATATCCGTTTTCCTCTTATAAATGTTTTTTGTATCCCATTAATTTTGACATGTGTTCATTATCTCTATTTCTTAGAAATTTTATAATTTAAAACTTTTATTTTTCCTTTTAAGATGTTTAAAATTTCCAGGTGAAAGGACTTTTCTGTTTTTAAAATTTTCCTCCTAATTTCTGGTTTCATTTTGCCATAATCTAGGAATGATATTTGTATTCCTTCCACTTTATGAAACACATTAAGGTTACTGTTGTGATCTAAAATATGATCGAATTCTGTGAAAGTTCTGTAAGTACTTGAGAAGAAGGTATATTCTCTATTATCAGGGTGTTAGGTTCAATATAGAGCCATAAGACCTAGCTTATTGATTTTGTTTTTTTAGGTCTTCTACATACTTAATCAGTATCTATCCATGTAACCTGTCTTGAACTAAGTAGTAGGTTAAAATATCCTATTACTTGATGATCATTGTACATCTCTAAATGTAATAAATTCATTGAGTAATAAAAAATAAAATAAAATATCCTATTACTAGTTGTTTTTATTTCTCTTTGTATCTCTTACAGTTTCTGCCTTGTAAAAACAGTTGTTGTTTGTGCATAGACGGTCATAATTTTTAAAGAGTACCTTTCTTGTTGCATTTAATGGTTTTTGGCAAGAATTCTATTTTGCCTGATATAAAGATTATAAGCCTTGCTTTCTTACTTCTTCCATTTGCATGATAAAACTTTTGTTTATACTTTAATTTTTAGCAATTTCTGATTCCTTTTATTTCAGGTGTATCTCTTGTAAATAGCATAGAATTAGGTTTTGCTCTGTGAGCTAATTTGAAAATCCTTTCCTTTTACTAATATGTGACTAAACCCATTTACATTTATTGATGTGACATATTTTTAGTTTCAACATATTATTGTTATATTTATAGCATTATGTTTATTTTATTTCTTTATGTAGTTTGTTTCTTTGGCTTTAAAAAATTTCTTTGGTATTTAAGAAGGTTTGTATTATTATTGTATTGATTACCTTGATGCTATTACCTTTTATAAAGCCTTTAGTACTACTTCTGCTGGCTTAACTTTCTACTATTTGGTTTATCAGCTTGAAATTATACTCCTTGACTATGTGATAATCAATGAACGTATTTTACTTTCCCTTTTTGTTCTCCTAGTTTTAGCTGCATTATTACTACTTTATCAAAATACATAACATTTTCATACACTATTTCCATCCTTGTCCCCATCTTTGTTTTAACCTTAAATCTACAGTTGAGCAGATTATTATTCACGAGCAGCCCTTTTACCAATTCCCTCATTAACTCTTAGTTGGATAAAGCTTGTTCTCTAAATCATAAGCTAAAAACTACAACTTTTGGCAAATCTGGCCCACTTCCTGCTTTTGTGTGCTCTGATGTATGTTTTTAAATGGTTGAACAAAGATGAAAAGAATAACAATATTTTAGGACATATGAAAATTTTATAAAATTCAAAAGTCGGTGTCCATAAATAAAATTTTATTGGAACGTGGTCATACTGATTCATTTACATATTGTGCATAGCTGCTTTTGGTTTGGTTATAAGTTGAACAGTTGTGAGAAAGACTGTATGGCCTTCAAAGCTTGAAATATTTGCTATCTGGTCCTTTGCAGAAAATGTTTGCTGACTTCAAATCCAGTAGGGCTTATGAGTACACTGCTCCCTGAGTTCTTGCATGTTTAAAAGTGTCTTTCTATATTCCCAATAATTGAAAGATGACTTTTTTGGAATAAAATCCTTGGCTCACATTTCCTTTCTTGAGTTACTTGAAAATATTGCTTTACTCTTACATTGCTTTGTCTATCATCAAGATGTTTGATACCAAGCTGATTTTCTTTCCTTAGTAATTGACTTCCACTCCAAAGCCCAGAGGATTATTTTTTTTTTCCTTTATCATTAAAGTGCACTATTTTTACCAGGATATGATTTGGAGTTGACTGTTTTGAATCAGTTTTCCAAGGTACTTTTGATTTTTCCTTTCAAAATTTGCAATCAGGTCTTTTATTTCTGGGAAGTTTTCTTCTCTTTGTAGTTTTAAATATTCTATTTCGTTGTTTAGTTTTTCTTAATCAGGAACTACGATAACATATAGTCAAGATTGCTTTGACTATCTTCTAAAACAATCACTTGTTCTGGTTTCCTTTACCTCTTTGTTTCAACTTCAGTATCATTGCTGTTCTAGTGCCTTTCATCATTGTATCTTATAGTTTCAACTCATATCTCTCTTGGTCATTACTCAGTGTAGTCTTCATGTTCAATATTGTTGTACTTTTCTAAAATTTATTTCCTGAGTTCAGTGAACTCTCATTTTGCAACATACTTTTGCATATTTCTGTTCTTGAGTTTTAAAATTTATAATTTGATTCTTTTTTTATATCCTCAAATTTTAAAGATACTTAATTGTGATGTTTCATTTGCTTTGGGAGAGGTATTTGAGGAGGTTTTTCATCTGGTGAAATTATTATTTATTTATTTGCTTTTTAGGGCCATCCCTGTGGCATATGGAAGTTTCCAGGCTAGGGGTTGAATCAGAGCTGCGGCTGCCAGCCTATGCCACAGCCATAGCAATGCAGGATCTGGGCCACGTCTGTGACCTACACCACAGCTCATGGCAATGTCAGATCCTTAACCCACTGAGAAAGGCCAGGGATTGAACTCCCATCCTCATGTATACTAGTTGGGTTCATTACCACTGAGCCACAGCAGGAACTCCCAAAATGATTGATTCTTTTTTTCAGTTTTCTCCTTATATACAGAACTTTGTGTGGATACTGTCTGCCTTTTTATGTTCATTCAGAAATATTTTATTTTCCTGGATCATCAAGGAGAGCTGTCTGTAAATAGGAGTCTGGTGTTTGGATGACTTAGCAGATTACTAGGTTTCCTAATTCTCATTAAAGTGCAATTTAAAAAATCAGCAATGCCTTTTGTTTGGTATGTACCTTAATTTCCAATTCACATTTATTTCTGAAGGATCTTGAAATTCTAACCTCATGCTTTCTTCTTTCCCTTCACCATCAAGCTCAAAAGGGACACCCTTTCCAAGTCAATGCCCTCACACCTTCAGAAGCTATGCCTTCCCAAGGCTACTAATGCTAGTTCTGAGCACTTTAAAACATTATTTTCAATTTTTGGTAGCCATTGTTCTCACACACTAGGTCTGAGGTCTGTTCTCAGTGGCTGTCCATCAAGAGCATTTTATTTGACCAATTCTGCTATCATTAGGCCCCAGCTCTCACATCTTCTTTTCTATTTAGTTTTTGTTTGACTCTTGGCTCTGGCATGGGCTACAGAGCTAGTTCTGCTTCATCTGAGTGTTTTTTCTCTCCTTATGTGCAATCTGAAGTGTATAGAATTCCATCTCCTAGCTATGCTACTGAAGTGGGTTTTGTGTCATTTTATTTGCTCTCTTTGCTGATTTGAATTCCTTTTGGAGGATGGTTTGGAGAGATTTGAATTTAAGGGGCCAGTGTTATTCTATGAGAACTCAGAGCTCCCTATTACTATCTATTTTTACATTTTTACAAAACATATGCAGAAAACATACACTTGATCATATGTGCCCAGTATTTACAGGACATTCAAACATACATTTGAAACAAGTCTCTAATAATGAAGATGTAGTATAATTTTGCCTGTCAGTGTTGTTTATGTTCAATTCCATTTATCTATGAAATAGTTGACGATGGTTAGGGCTACCATTTGTAACTGTGAACAGGGCTAGATTTACTTAAAGGGTGACTGTGTTGTATTTTCCTGTCCCTTACATAAATCCTCCTCCTAAACTTCTAATGATAGGAAATTCATAATGATAGAAGCTCATTTATTTGGCTGAAACTAGTGATGGCAAATATATTTCTTTTTTTTGTCTTTTTTGTCTTTTCGGGGCCACACCCACGACATAGGGAGGTTCCCAGGCTAGGGGTCAAATTGAGCTGTAGCTGCCGGCCTACGTCAGAGCCATAGCAACGCCAGATCTGAGCCATATCTGCTACCTACACCACAGCTCACAGCAATGCCGGATCCTCAACCTACTGAGCGAGGCCAGAGATCAAACCCACAACCTCATGGTTCCTAGTCGGATTCGTTTCTGCTGCGCCATGACGGGAACTCCGCAAATACATTTCAACTCCTGAGCAAACTCTAATTGCAGAATCTAGACTCAGCAGGAAAGAATGTTTGTTGCACTGATTACTTGTATCTTCCATGGGTCTGGAACAAGTAAGTGATGACATTAATGTCAGAGATCTGCCATTCTTAGCTTATGATTGTCTTCTGTTAAAATGTAAATAATCTTAGGGAGATATATTACATTTTCTTTGTCACAGCCATTTTTACTTCAGTGTGAATTATCTTATTACATGGGTTGCAAGCTAAAAGGCCAACACAAAAGGAAGGCGGGTAGTATAAAAGAGTGAAGAGGGAAGTATAGCTACTCTGATGGACTAGAGTGTTCGTCGTCCTACTGGGATCAGCCCCTATTTAGCGCCAGTCAATAGTTCTCATATGATTTTTGCAAAACGAAACACTATGATAGTGCCTGGCACATAGGTACTCAATAAATGTGTGGGCGAATAGGTGAATGCAGGTCTAGGAATGCCAAATCTTTCTATATTTAAAAAGAGGCTAGAAATTTTATGTAAGCTAGAGATTTTATGTAAAAATCTCTAGATTTAAGTTTTTGAATTAGTTGACAGCATTTAACAAATTCTATGTGCGCCAAGCAAAACCTGCCTAGTTCATCAGATTCACTTCTGACTTCAGGTTTTGTTAGGGGGTAGAGGCAGAACGAGGTTTCTGAGTGGGAGGATGGAGCAAAAAGGGAGATTGAGACTATGGGCTTTAGTAATGAAAGAGAACAGAGCTAAAAGGTTGAAATAGTGACTGAGCCCATGACCTTGGACTCATTAGTGGGAATGCTGCTGAGCTAGTCAATGAGTAATCTAGATACTTTTCTTTCCTACGTACTCAAATCACAAAATATACATTATAATTTCCTATAAAAACAGAGCTATAATCATCAGTTTGCTGTGTATGCTAATAACTAGTTCTGTTTCTTATGGGACAAAAGACATACCCATTTCACTGGACTTCATAAACTCATGTTGTTTTTTTTGAATATGTGTTTATATATTTGATCTTGATTGCCCATTGAATCCCTTATTTTTTTAATTTAGCTTTTTTCTCCCTCTGTTGATGGGTTCTTATCTCTACAATTTCTATTTCATTGATTCAAAAGATTAGATTGATGCCTGTCAGCAAGGAGACTTATGCCAGCTACTGCAAGGACAGGATTTGGTCAGGGAAACCAAACTAAAAACATATAGCAGACAGGAACAGAAACCAAAGATACTAATGGTTTGTTTGGGTTTTGTTCAATCTTGGAACAGGCTGTGTTTTAGGCATGACAAAGAATGAATCTATTTGTACCATCTGGCTTTCAAATACTCCCACAGTCTTCTATGTTGGTAAATCTTAACTAGTGCGATGTCTGCAGTACCCTATATGATAATCTGGGAGCATGTGCTATTACAGCCTGGAGTAGTACTGAGTATGTGCAGTGCTTTAACACATTTTCCCACTGGCATAAAAATGTTCACCTCCCCCACACTAAATAATTCAAATAGGTTCCAAAGTTATTTGACTTTTCAACTACTTATGTACTAACTGAAGCCAGCTTTACCACTGTCAAAGATATAAAAAACTTCTTGGCTCTCTGTGAGGTGGTGGGAAAACTACTGAACTATTTGATAACTTCAGAGGGTTTAGATTCATTATGATTATGTCTAGAAGTAGCATGTAATCTTTAACAAAATCACACCATTTCAAAAATTTTCAAGTTCTCTCATAGCATAGTATACATGTTCCTAATTTCTTTATAGTAGGCATCTCTCCTGTGCAGCCAATATTAGCTTGGTTGCTTGTTATGAGTAAAATCCAAAATCTTTTATGTACTCTATTTACTATTACTTTCATTAAACTCCATAATTTTACTAGTTAGTTTTGCAAAGTATTTGGACACAAAAGACACTATGTGGTATCGCTATTTGCCATATTTAACATCTATGTTTCATTAAAATAAAGTTCAAGATCAAAGAGAACCTAGGTTCTTCTTTCAGGGAACAAAGGGCAAAACTGAATTAAGGTTGAAGCAAGGTTCCCTTCAACATAAACAATGGGGCTGGTTGACCTGGTGAAATCTATGAATATCAAAAAGTAAAATGTGCCTTTTCTGTATCAGGTGGTAGAACAACACAGATTGCTTGCTGTCAAAACCACATTTGTATTCATTTTTGGCCATAGCCACAACTAGTTTATCTGAGAGCTCAACAGCCTCCTCTGATGTTCTACGTACATATGCTAGCCTTCAGTTTCCTGATCATTTGATTAGACCATGACGTTTATTTAATATAAAATAAATGAAATGGAATCAAGAGTTGTTCGGTTTTTTCTTCTTTTACAATGTACCATAACATATATCTTTTCTTCTAGTTAAAAATTTCCTGCTGCCAATTCAACTTGAAAATGAGACATTTGTGAGGCCCTTCCTTAGAAACTCTCATGGTAAGCAATTATTCTAGAAGTTAACTATAATTTGTTATTTAGGTCTACATTAGTTAGATTGGCAATGCTATATGAGGTTTTAATCAGCAGAAAACCACAATGGGTCATCTCGGACCCTCTCAATATGTTAGGAGCCCCAAGAAAGGAACACTTGAGGAGCCACACTGTGATCTGGAATTCCACATGGGTCTTATCTATATTGGAGGATCCAATATAATGTAGTGCTCTTATTTAAACACTATCCATACTTTGTTGAGTTGTAAGTCTACCAAGGGAAGCCCACCTTGGGAGATTATACCTAGAAAAGAATCTCGCCTTCCCTGAGCAAATGATTCATCTGGAAGGAGCTGCTCATATATGTTCCTTAACTAGGTCTGAAATATATAGGGGAGTTACATTTTTATGCTCTGAGTCTAAAATCTAAGATTATAACATGCTACCCTCTGACCATCTCATCTTAGCTCTATTCAGCTCACTCACAGCCATAACTACCCTATGATATCATCCAGAGCTCTAGATACTTGGACCTGTCTCCTGTTTAGCATGCCACTAATTTCTTCTTCCTATTCTCCTTCCCTACTAAGTTTGATCCTTTGGTCAATCATTTAAAAAACTTTATCACCAGCAACTATAATATCCCTTTTGTCTTCTTGCTTCATTTGCTCTGCAAGCCTCCACCTTGGTGCAAAAAATAAATGGTGCCCTTTTAACTTAATTGCTTCTTTTGAAACACCATGTATTTGGTCTTCCTACCTTATCCTCTTACAAATATTTCAGTCTCTTTATGCTCTTAAAAATCACTGAGGATGCCAAAGAGATGTTGTTGATGTATGTTATATTTATCAATATTAACTATATTAGAAATTAAGACTGATAATTTTTACAATTAATTTTTTATTAATTTATTACTTAAAAATTATTACGTTTTAGCTTAACATACTTTATGATACACAACTATATTTCACAAAACCAAAAACTGGAGGAGTGATCATTGTTTAAATTTTTTTTTTTTTGGTCTTTTTAGGGCTGTACCCTCAGAATATGGAAGTTCCCAGGCTAGGGGTCGAACTGGAGCTGGAGCTGCCAGCCTACATCTGAGCCACATCTGCGACCTACACCACATCTCACAGCAATGCCGGATCCTTAACCCACTGAGGGAGGCCAGGGATCAAACCCACATCCTTATGGGTACTAGCCAGGGTCATCACTGCTGAGCCATAATGGGAACTCCTTAAATCTTTTAACTCTTTGAAAATCTCTCTAATAATCTGGCTTAATGGAAGACAGCTGGATCCTCATATCTGTTTTTATATGCAATCTATTATGATATCACCTATCATGTGGCCTCTGGAAAACTGCACTGAACATTCATGAGAGAATTATAGTGAAAAAGGTAAAAAATGTCTTTGTGGTATTATGAAAGTAGTTTGACTTTGTGAACCGCCCAACAGGTCTTGGGGTCCCTAGTGGTCTCCAGACTACCCACTGAGGACTACCATCAAAGAATTTTCTTCCAACTTCTCTAGTCGCCCCTTCTTAGCCTACTTCACAGCTTCTTTGTCCTCGGCCTTCTTGAATATTAGTATTTCTCAGTGTTCCAGTCTTAACACTCATTTTTCCCTTATTCTATTCCCATGATATTGGTGCCCTCAACAGGTAGGTGCTTCTAAAACTTCAGGACCAGATATTTAATAATTACTAAGTATCTTGACCTGTATGTCTATTTTCATCCTTAAACCTCTTCCTTCTATAGCTCTTCTTGGCTAACAGCATCACCATTTACCCAGACGTAAGCCAGACAACAACTCTGGTCTCTCCTGCCACATGCAATCAGTCACTAAAATCAAATATATCTTATCTTGTAAATACTTCTTGATTCCATCTTCTTCTTTTCCATTCCTAAAAGTTTATGGTCTCACTATCACTCACCTAGATTACTATTATAATCTCCTAATTTGACTTCATAACTTTGATTTCATAACCACCATCTGGTAATTCCAACTTCCATACTGCCATTAGGGTGATTTTTTTCTAAACATAAATCAGAGCAAATAATTTTCTTTCTTTAATGAAAGATCATTAAAAAAACTTCCCATTTGCTCTTGGGTTAAATTATAAGCTACTTACCATGACTTAAAATGCCTTTCATGATTTGCTCCTGCTTACTATCTTCATTTTCTGCTCCCCCCATCCTCCATTTGTGCTACCTCAGGTTTTCCAACGTATTTGTATTTAATAAAACATATTATGCTTTTTCACCTTTCTGTAAAGGGAATATTGCTAAGCTCCAAATGAATGTGTCTCCACCCTGTAAGATGCCACCTCTTAGTTTTGACTGTGACAAATAAGATATTCTGCTGGTGATCCTGGTTCTCCCCACTCTAGCTGTTCTATATTAAAATTCAGTCATATTTCTGAAGTTTTAAATGGGTTAACCTGCCATCTGTTTCAAAGCCATTGCTCTAATTGAATTATTCTTATTCACTTTAGAGTAAGTATAGCTTAACAACTTATGTAATGTGAGTCTAAAAATATTCACATATCTATATATGTTATATAGATATATATATAATTTGGATGAGCAGAAACTAAGCTAAAAAGGAGTGAAAGTTCCTTCATGCAAAACAATTAAAATTATTTACTTTGAAAGAGATTTCTTGAGAGAGAATTTTTTTCCTGAATTTGCAAGATTGATTCTTCCTGTTCTAAAATTTCTTAGGCATGTAAAAATCTCCAAAATTACTAGCATGTTGTCCAGTCCTCTTTTACTATACCTTCCAGTGGAACTATTTCACAAAGTCTCATTTTAATTTCCATGCCCAGGTTAAGACAGTGGTGTTATGGGAAGTACTTAGTAGGGTAACTGCCTCTCCTTGAAACAAAAAAAATCTCTTGCTGCAAGACCGATGTTTAGTATCCATTACTCATTCACCACAGAAATTATCTCTTTATGACTCAAATCCCCAGCATGTTAAAGTTCTAAGAAAAAAAACAAGCATAGTATTTGCCTTTTGTTAAAGTGCCTTCATTTTCAGCAATAAGTGCTACTATTGTTTGGAAATTGATTGTATGTGACACAGGTTCTTCCTGTCATTTTAGTATGTTTAATTTAGATTGAATTTATACTTTTATTTATGACAGGGAAAAGTGCCACTTAACATAGTGGGGATAAAAGTTATGGGACATATTACCAAAAAGGTGGTGTCAGATGAAAATATAAATCTTTTTTAAAGAAGAGTTCTGATAAATGCATGGATGGCAGATTTATAATTAGACTGAAGTTATACCACCATTTTCCAGATCCTTGCTTAGAGGGACTGCAAGAAAGTTGGTAGATTCATGGGTAGGAGGTAAAGTCAATGTTAATGCAGAAACTGCCATCATTATTGTAAATGGGTCCAGAAGAGTGAACTAGAAGTAGTAATAAGTATTAAACATGACACCAAAAGGATTGATAATGGTCTATAGGATAAAGTGAAATGCTTTTTAGCATTTTATGCTGAGTCATTTCTTGAATGTTATAAGCTATAATGCATTTTAAAGAAAATGTGTTTCAACCGGATATGGCCTCCTGATAGAAATACAAAATAATTTGAAGGGTCAAAATACCAAGGAAAAGAGGAGATCCTGTCGTGGTGCTGTGGAAACAAATCCGACCAGGAACCATTTGGCCTTTATTTCACTGATTTCTCTTTTCCATGGTATTTGTGTGTGTGTGTGTGTGTGTGTGTGTCTTTTGTCCTTTTTTTAGGGTCACGCCCACAGTATATGGAGGTTCCCAGGCTAGGGGTCTAATCAGAGCTGTAGCTGCCGACCGACGTCAGAGCCACAGCAATGCCAGACCCGAGCCACATCTGCGACCTACACCACAGCTCACAGCAACACCAGATCCTTAACCCACTGAGCGAGGCAAGGGATTGAACCTGCATCCTCATGGACGCTAGTCAGATTCCTTTCTGCTGAGCCACAACAGGAACTCCTCATCTCTAAACTTTTTAAAAAATTATTATTATTATTATTTTTTGTCTATGCCTGCAGCATGTGGATGGTCTCAGGGTAGGGACTGAACTCGTGCCACAGCTGAGACCCGAGCCACAGCAGTGACTTTTGATCACAGAACTGAACTCAATATTCTATCTCTCCTAATTCTGTACTATTCTGGTCAAGTTTTTACATGTGAGCTACATAACATGTCATGGCAAGGAGATTTATGGACTTAAATTATTTCATCTGTAGAGTTTGGACAGTACCTGCATCCCCTTAAGGTGGTATGAATCAGTACTAATTTCAAGTCAAAGGAAAAGGAACATGGATATCATTAATGGATGATATTGGGTTTAAGAGTCCCAAATCCCTACTCCCCAACTCATTCATTGCTACAGTCCATTTGACCCCAGGCACAATGTATTCCTGTGAGTTTCTATTGCCTTTTATACAAACTGCTGACTGTGGAAAAACTTGATCAAAACATCAAAGATTACCAGAGAAGCAGAGTTTGTGCCCTTCACAACCATTGATGAAGTACCTTAACCTCGCCTTCTCTTGATGCCTTGCATATGGTCATCTGTCTTCCTGACTACTACCTCATATGGCTTATTTGTAAATTCAAGCAAATGTGCTTCTGACTGGCACTGATACATCACTGATGCCAAAATATCAGAGAGGCTGAAGCATAGGGACATATTTTTTGATTCAGATGGAAAATATTACAGATTTATGGGTAAGTGATGACAATAGCCATTCCATAATATCTTCATATAATCAGTATCTTCTCATGCCTCCCTTCACCAAATTTTATGACCTCAAAACTTATTCATAGAAATTATTTTCTTGCTGACCCAAAAGTTATAGCAGGTAGATGTGGAGATGGGGCCGGCTCTTTGAACAACCCAGCTCTGACTTTTCACATGCTGGATTTCCACTGCTTTCCAATGACCACTTAAAGAGCCATAATGTACAGAATGTCTATTGATGTCCCATTGATATTGATGTGATTTCCCCTAGTGGATTGAGGGCAGCACAGCTTACAGCCATTAGTATCTAAAGGTTATGTATAATGGATAATAGAGGAAAATGAAATAGCAGAAAGGAATTTGCACGGGAAACAGAAGCAGTAAATAGTTTTAGTGAAAGATCTTACTTGGGTTATACAAGCAACTGCAAAGGGGGATTGAAAGAAAAAAACGATAACTCTTACAGACTCAGCAAGAGTTGAGAGTGAAATGGCTTTGTATTTTGAAATATAATACTTTTTTACTTCAACCACAGAAAGCCATTTAAAAATCATCTTGTATGTTACAGTTCTTATGTGACATCTTTCACTAAAATGACTATTTATGAATTCTTACTCTACCCTCCAGAGGTGGCCTGATAAGGCACAAATAGGGTAAGTTGAGGAAGAGATTTTAACGGATTTATTCAAAGTCACATAATCTCCAGTTCATGACAGAACTCAGAATAAAGTTCTAGTGTTTGCCATTAACATCTCATTTTGAACCCATTCAACCTACTGTGCTAGCATTTAGCCTGGTATTTGTGCATTTAAAAGAGTCTCACAGTAAGCAATCCACAAATCTTAGCTGTAGTAACCATTGCAATGGATGACCTGGTAAATCTAATTTAATTTTTTTTTTTTTTTTTTTGCTTCTTAGGACCGCACCCACAGCATATAGAGATTCCCAGGCTAGGGATTGAGCCCACAACCTCATGGTTCCTAGTCGGATTTGTTTCCGCTGCGCCATGACGGGAACTCCTTTATTTTAATTTTTAATATAATAAGAAAAGAAGTTGGTGGATTTATTTGGTAGACCAAGAAGTAAATGAGCTGCTAAGTTTACTGCAGTGCTAGATGGGCAGCAAGGCCTGGTGCTCAAAAGCATGCCCTCTGGAGTCAGTCTATTCTGGCTCAAAGCTCAGGATCCCCAATTTTTGGTGATGTAACCTCTCTTTTTTCTTTTTCTTTTTATGGCCACAACTGCTAGGGGTCGGATCGGAGCTGTAGCTGCCGGTCTGCTCCATAGCCACAGCAACACCAGATCCAAGTCTCATCTGCAACCTATACTGCGGCTCACGGCAATGCCGGATCCTTACCCACTGAGCTACGCCAGGGATCAAACCCGCATTCTCACGGCCACTATGTCAGGTTCTTAACCTGCTGAGCCAGAACAGGAACTTGGTGATGCGACCTCTTAATTTCAATGTGACCTCAATGTGATCTCTTGCCTTGGCTATGCCTCAGTTTCCTTATTTATGAAATATATTTAATACAGATAGCTACACTTAAAGATTGTTGTGAGAATGCAATGAGTTGATATAAGTAGAATGCTGAGCATAATTCATTTTTTTCAACAAGCTTTTACCAACAGGGTTGCTATGTGCCAGGTACTGTCCTTGAGGCTGGGATACAGCCATGTATAAAATGGACAAGTCTGAGAAATAATGAGTTTTAATAGTAAATAATAATTACATAGATAATAATGGTAACAACAACAATAAACACTTATAGTATGCTTATTAGCATTATTATTAGTTATATTTATTAACTCATTTAATTCTTATAACAACCCCATGTTATAGATACAATTTTAGGCCAATTGTACAGATGAGGAAATGGAGGCCTTAAAATGTTAAATCATTTGCCCAAGGTAACATGCCTAAGAAGTGGCAGAGGTCTGAAAATCCATGCTCATAATTCTTGCACTATGTTGTTTTACTGTCATATCAAATTTATATGCCATTATTTTACCCTATAAAAAAAGCAGTCCTTGAAATAACTGAAATATTCTATTTTCACTTCTGAAATGAATAAATATGTAATTAAACAAGCCTCACAGTATGTAATACCACTTTTTACATAAGACTGGCCATATAATACATTTAAATAGAAACACAGGTTTAAACACAGTATAAACCTATTAATAAAGAGTTTACTATTACCTGGATTTGTTTATTCCAGAGGTAAGGTCTTATATCTAAAATATTATTTCTGTTATAGTAAAAGTTAATAGACGAAAACCTATAAGAGTTTGTCTCATAATTGAATAAGAATGCTTTAAAGAGTGTCATTATTTAAACGTTTCAAATTACTCCTTGTTTTGAATGATACCATATTGAAATCCTATTTCTATTACAGTACTTTCTCATCTCCAACCTCCATTCCTTCAGCTTTATTCCTCATTAAAGGTTATTACAAACCAAATAAACATACATGTTGGGTTATTCTGAAATGTCTGAGATAAAAGACACATTTTCGATATTATAGGGTTAATATTATCCACATTTAAGAGAAGCATTGTTCAAGTATATTCAGATTGTATGATGAAAAAAAAAGAGATCATCATAAAACGTCAATATAGGCTATGATTCTGTACTTTTGGCATTGTCAGTGACTCCCCTACAAAATACACCTTGTTTATTGACTTACTATCTTGTTCTAAGACTCTTATAAAATCTGGCTATGAGAACTTTCTTATTGTTCACATTTTTAATAATCAGAATCAACAAAATTTGCTTTTGCATAATTATAAGCAACTCTAAATCCCTTTTTAATCTATCTTTCAGAATCATATTCATTGCATCATCATCAGTAATTTCCCTCCAATTAGGAAATCAGGCTAAACCTGAAAAGAAGCTGTGAATGACATACTTAAAATTTTTTCTACCATAAATTCTTCTAGGAATAGTGCTTCCACAAAATACGTGTTTCAAAAGTTAATTTACATTTTAGACTTCAGTACCACTCAAACAAGGAAATTAACATTCAGTCAAAACAAAATGTCATCCAGAAAAATCAATACGATTTGCTATCGAGTGAGGGTGATGTTAATCAAGATGCCTCAAGAAAAACATTATTTCTCTTAAAAGTGGAAAGTGTGCTTCACTATTGTTTTCTCCTTTAACGTCACAAACATTGTAAGCACACAATTTTGTAGCCATTTACCTAGTAAATATAAGAATATATATATTTATGTATATATATATGTGTGTGTGTGTGTATATATATATACATATTTTTTTTTTTAGTCCCATTGTAAAACTCTGACTTTTTGGAAAGAAATTATGTGCTGGATTTTTTCCAATAGTTTCCAAATAACTATTACTTTAACAAAATTGCTACCTGAAAATTCGGTAGCAGTATTATTGTTTAACTATAATTTAAGAAGCTATTGTAGATTGGTACTTATGACTTCTAATGAGAAAACCATAACAACCTTTTAATTGAAGGGAAAATGGTTAACTACAGTAATTGCAATCAATACAACTGTGTTATTAGTATAAATATTTCTTCTCAAAGAGCAATCTTTACTCTCCTCAGCAGTATTTAAGGTTAGGAAGTACCAAAAAAATCTAATTAGAAATCCATTTGTTATTTATAATACTAAGCCTTGGTTCAAATTTGTAGGTCCCATGCAGAGTAGAGAAAGAAGCCCCTGCCCCTAACTCCACCATAAGCGAAACAAGTCTTGAAGAAGAAAAGTGAGGCATGGCAAAAAGGACTTACCTATCACATAGGCTAGCAACAAGGCCAAAGTCACTGTGATTGCAGTTGCGCTCAAGGCCGTGCACTTCCAGTTGCAGCACCTGTAGGGTTTGTTGAAGGTAAAGGCTGGTCTAGAAAAGGTGCTTCGAGGAAGTGGCCTGGGAGGAGGCGAGTACACCGTATTGGATGTCAGTGGGTAGTTCTGACTGGCTGCACTGAAGATAGCAGAGGAGCCAGATCCATGTTTGAACAGGAAATGCCTGCAGAAAGGAAACAAAGTTTGGGCAATCAAAATCAAAGCCAGTTGCTACAGAAATACAAACTGTACTAATTTTAAATAATCATGCTATGGCAAAACACAGGGCAACTAGGAGGAACACAACAAAATTCCAAAATGCCCTGGGCAGTCTCCCTTCTGTTTTTCTATTTTAGACTTTTAAGAAGAAGAAAGAGGTCTTCTGTTCCCTGACTTACTGGCTAGTGAAGTTCTCAAACTCAGAGCATTAACATTCCAAATTTGATGTTATTCCCTATGCTCCTCCCTTTCATTAAATGTAATACTCAAGATCTGATTAAAAAAACAGAAATACAAGTGTCATCAGACATTTTGGTAATATGAATGGCCTAGAGACCAGTATTTTATTTAGAGACTAGCTTTCACAGACATATTTTCACCCAATATTTTATTAGAAAAATTGCCAAACATACAGCCAAATGAAAGAACTTTATCATAAACACACATATACTCAACGGAATAACAAGTAAAGAGATTCAGTAAATCTAGGGTAGGTCCTAGGCATGTGTACTTCATGTCTGAGTGATGTGCATCTCCCGATGAATAGCATTGGCCTTAAAAATACAAGATTCAAATTTTAAAAGACTGTTATCAAACAAGCATTTTAAATTACAAAAACCCTAAAACACACATATACTTGCCAACTAGATTCTGTAGTTAACATGGCTTTATTCACGTTATCACATCTCTCCATTGCTTAGTCCACCTTTTTTTAAGCATCTGATTTCATTTTTTAAAAGCATTCCATAGTAAGTTGCATACATCGGTACACTTTATTTCATGTAGTTCAACTTTCATTTTGTTATCTAGAGTCATATAACTTTTTCCATATTTTTGTTTTGTTTTGACTTTTCAGGGCAGCACCCGTGGCATATGGAGGTTCCCAGGCTAGGGGTCGAATAGGAGCTGTAGCCACCAGCCTACACCAGAGCCACAGCAACGCGGGATCCGAGCCACGTCTGTGACCTACATCCCAGCTCACGGCAGCACTGGATCCTTAACCCACTGAGCAAGGCCAGGGATCAAACCCGAAACCTCATGGTTCCTAGTTGGATTCGTTAACCACTGAGCCACGACAGGAACTCCAGTTTTTCCGTATTTTTAATGTAAAATTTATACATAATGAGTTTAACCTTTTTTTTTTTTTTTTCTCTTTAGGGCTGCACCTGTGGCATATGGAAGTTCCAAGACTGGGGTTGACTTGGAAGTACATCTGGGGGCCTACATCACAGCCACAGCAATACCAGATCTGAGCTGCATCTGTGATATACACCATAGCTCATGGCAACGCTGGATCCTTAACCCACTAAGGGAAGCCAGGGACTGAAGCCGCATCCCCATGGATACTAGTGAGGTTGTTACTTCTGAGTCTCAGGGAAATACTGAGTTTAACTTTTTTAGATTCCACATATGAATAAGATCATATAGTATTTGTCTTTCTCTGTTTGACTTAGCATAATATCCTTAAGGTCCATCCAGGAACTCATAAAAACAAAGAGTAGAGTGGTGGTTATCAGAGGGTGAGAGGAGGAGGATAGGGGAGATATTTAAGGTTACAAACTTGCAACTAACAGATAAGTCTTGGAAATCTAATGCATGATATTATTATAAATAATAAATATAAATAAATATCAAACTTGCTAAGGCAGTAAGTCTTAGTTACTTCCATCACAAAAAAGAAATAATTATGTGTTAGAGGTATTAGCTAACACTACAAATGGCAATTGTATTGCATATATAAATGTATCAAATCAACATGTTGTACACCTTAACTTATACACTGTTATATGTAAATATATTTTAATTAAAAATTATACACAATGAAATGGACAAATTTTAAGTGTACATTTGCTGAAATTTGACAAATGCAATAATTTGTGCAACCCAAGCCTCTATCAAGATACATAACATTCCCATCACCCCAGGAAAGGCCCTCCTGCCTTTCTAAGTAAAATCCCTATTCCTACCCGCTAGAGGCAACCGCTATTTTGTATTTTTCTCCCTTGCATTAGTTTTGCCTGCCCTAGAATTTCATGCTGCTATCATGTTTGAATTACTAGAGTATGATTATTGACAGTTCACGCTATTGTAATATGGATATTTAATGAACAGTAGTGATTTATTTGCATGGAAGGAGGTGCCATGAAAGTATGTTTTTGTGCATGAACTTTATCGAGTTCTAAGTGCCATGCATTGTGTTTAACACTCTATCTCAGTTAATCTTCACTCATATGCAATAGGCTATATTATTATCTTCATTGTGTATTTAAGGAAATAGAGGCCTAAAGAGGTTAAATAATTTGCTTAAATTCACTTAGCACAAGAATAGTGAAGCCAGAATAGGATCTCAGGTCATTCTGGCTCCAAAGTTCTCAATCTACTCTACTGTGCCTCCTGAGGCAGTAAAATACTCTGCTAAACAAAAAAACGCGGGAGTTCTCTGACGGCCTAGCGGGTTGAGGCTCCTGTGTTCTCACCGCTGTGGCTCTGGTTGCTGCTGTGAGGCGTAGGTTCAATCCCTGGCCCAGGAATTCCCACATACTGCCTGTGTGGCAAAAAAGAAAAAAAAATACAAAAAAAAAAAAAAAAAAAAAAAAAAAACCCAAGAGAGAACCTGAAATAAACGTTGCAACTCTCATTAAAAAAAAAAAAAAATGCTCGGGTGCTACATTTTAATGTACTACAACACAAGACCCCTCCACTAAGCAAAGAACCAACATCACCTTGTACATGTCACATATGGCCAGATGCATAAATGATCAAGATTACTTTTATTTTTGGCCATGTTCCTGGGCCAGGGATCAAATCTGTGCCACAGCAGCAACACAAGTCATTGCAGTGACAACACGAGATACTTAATCTGCTGTGCCATAAGATAACTCCTCATTAAGACTATTTTAAGACTGATCTCCAGCTTCCACTTTTTAAAGAACAAAGGCATACATGTCTAAATGAAAAAACAACTGTCCGCATGCCAGTTAATAAAAAATAGTCACACTGGAGAGTTTTGCTTTAGTATCATGAGAGTAAAGGTTATTTAAAGGTCAGGGTTGCTGAGGGGAGTGTAGATTGATAAGCCTTTTTGGAGGGCAATTTGGCATTATGTAACAAAAGACTTTAAATATGTATATCCCTGTCCAACAGTTATGCCCACAGGAATTCATCCTTAGGAAATGATGTGTATGACAACGTATATAAGAAGTCATTCACTGCAGTGTTATTTATGACAGAAAAAAACCCACCAAAATGCTAATAGATATTTGAATAAGTAAATTATTTTATAAACACAGTACAATACTATATAACCATTACAAATTACATTGTAAAAGAATATTCACTAGGAAGAGTGTATACAGATATTACCAAGTAAAAGAAGTAGTCTTCAAAAACAATATGGGTAATAGAACATAGTTTTTAAATTATATATATATATATATATATATATATACATATATATATATATGCTCATGGAAAAATAATAATTTGTGTTACCTTTGGAGAGTAGGGATATTTTTTGAAGTTTTATGCCTTGAGCTTGTATTGCTTTTGTGACCAGTATCAAAAAATTGGGATTGGGAAAATGCAAAGACTCACACCGATCATATTTATAGCTGGTTCTATTTATGTGAACAAGATTTATTGAGTACATAGAAAGGCCAGTCACCAAAGTAGGCACTTTATATGCAATAGTTTGATCCTTATGTGTATGTGGGGTTTATATTATTATTATAATTATTATATATGTTATATATTACTATATTATTGTTATAATATTAGTATATTATTATTACGATGATGAAACAGAGACCAAAAGAGGTTTAGTAGGAGCAAAGTGGTAATGACAATAGTTATCATACTAATGATAATAAGAGGTAACATTCCTCAAGTGCTTACTTGTACAAGACATTGTTCTAAATAATTTTTAAGCATTATATAATTTAATCTTCACAACATCCCCATTATAGTAAGTATCTACATTAACAGTTGAGAAAACCAATGCACAGAGAGGTTAAGGAATTTGTCCATGGTCCCACAGCTAGTAACTGGTAAAGCTGTGTTCAAGCCCAAGCAGTCTGGCTCCAGAGCCTTTGCTTTTTTTTTTTTTTTAAAAGGTCTCACATATTTATTACTGAGCCAAAGTGCTAGTGCAGAAACACTGACACAAAGAGAAAAGTCGTTTCCCCAATAAAACATCCAGCTGTTCCAATGTGATATGGTAAGATGCAAGTGACCAGGACACAGCATAAATACATGTGCCACCTCATGTATGGGGCTTCTTACAGACCCAGCTTGGTTCTTCTCCAATGTCTTCTCTTTGTATTGTACCTGATTTTATTATCAGTTTTCATTCTAATTCATTGGGTGATGGGACAATTCTGCTTTTGCTTCTTGGCCAAGAATCACTTGATTCTGGAAGTCTAGTGAGAAGACATGGCAAGGAACAAATTCAACCACACATAGGATGGTGGAGCAGAGAAATGAGTGAACCATTGCTCATAACCACTACATTATAGTATATTACACAAGGATTACAGAATTAGTGGACACATGAAGATTTGAATCCAGGCCTTGCAGGGCACAGAAGAAGCACACCTTGTGTTAATTTTGGCACATGGTTGACATTGGGTTTAGCCATACTTTTACTCTGTTCTTTTTGGGTCCCAATGACAAAAATGTGAGAATGATGGCTACAGAATCACAAAGTTAGAAGAGATCTCAGAAATCATCTAGCAGCCCAAGACTCTCATTTTGCAGGTAGGGAAATGGTGGCCCAGAGAATTAAAGTGTATTACTTTAAAGAAACATCGGTAGTTAATGGCATGAATGTACATAGAATCAGGGACTTGCAAAATAGTGTATTCCTATTGCCCTGTGCTACCTGCCAACCATTCTTCACCAGATTACCACCAGGTTCTAATCTTCTGGGCTAACTGACCTGGGTTAAACAAATAGAATCTGTTCAAACGGTACTATATAATACATATATATCTTTTTTGTATGTCACATTTTCTCATAGTAAGTTTTAAAGACAATCTTAACTATTTTGAATGATTGGGCAACCATTAGAAAAGAGCTAGTCTTCAGAATATAAAGGAGTCACTACTGCTTCTAAAGGCAATGGATGTATACCCAGAATGGAGAAGTGGTGTTTAGTAGAAATAAGAATAAACATATTTTATTGAAAAAGTGACACAGCATTATGTTCCTTCTATTTGATTACACTTCCTCTTTACTCCATGAAATAATCATCTTCATGTCATAAGGAGGTAGATTTCTTCTTTAATTTCTAGTTATCTCTCTCAGCCTATGTTTTCTCCTTCAGCCATCAAATTTACTAGTTAGCGAGAAGCATAGCACTTTACAGACAACAAGAGTGGATAAGTCTCTCCATCTCCCCACCACACTCCGTAGTTACTCTGGGGGTGATAAAATGTCACCTACATATAACAGATCCTATACAGAAACACTCTGATATGTTCCTATGGGATAAAAGAGAAATCCAGCAGTATGGGGCCCTTCTATTCAATGTTTGGAGATAAAATCTTCAATTCCTTGCATATTTATGAAGGAGAACAATTGGATTTTTGAGACAACGTAAGTGGCCCCATATGTTGGATATTGATTTGGTAAGCTATATCATTAAGAGGTAGAAGAAAGACAAAGAAAGAGAGAGAATTGTTGGCTATTATGATGGCAATTACAAGCAATAATCAATATTCCTGAGCACTATAATTTCATCTTGATATATACCAAAGGATTTTCAAATGCAGTTTCATAAGTAAAATATTACAGCATAATGAATAAATTCAACAGTCAAAGCAGAGCAACATTTAAACTAATTCATATTTGAGTGGAATCCAAATCACGGTCTTCAGTGAGGGTAGATAATAAAATGAGTTCATATTACTAAGGTTCTTGTCTCCTTATTAACAAGTTGAGGTTAAGATTCTCTGCTGAAAGTGATCTACACTTTGATGTGCATCATGAAAAACAGCAATGCAAATGCTATGTATTGTCAAAGGCTTTGCAGTCCATTGTTGGAAAGTGAAACTACTGCCTAAATGTGTTTTCATACTCCCTGAAAAAAGAAAGAGCATAAAGACAAATGCGCAGTGCTAGACTTCAGCTATGTGCTCATAAAATCAGATCATCTGTCTAAGCACATTGCTTTTCCCAGGGGACCTGAGGATATACCAAAATGTTGCTATCAATTTCACACAATTGGGTTTTTTCCACAGAGGAAATGATAAAAATGCAGTTCAAGAGTTTATGTGTAAGTAGTACTCTCCTTTGCATCTGTTTTAATATTCAAGTTCAAACTTAAAAAGGAAAAGCAAGATATTGCCAAAAGGAAATGGGCATATAAGGAAACTGAAAAAAAAAAATCTTTAAGACTGATGAGACCCAGCGGTGGTAAATGGGAATATAATAAATGCTCCTGTAAGGATTTTTAAATCATCTATAAAAAAGGAGAAAATGTACTCTCTCTTTTTAAGCCCTTCATACTACATAATTCTGGGGGCATCTGTTAGCACTAAATGATGTGATTTAATGTGGCACTTAAAATTCTATAGGAAACAGACAGAAATCTATAGCTTTCTAATAAGAGATGCATAAATAACTAATGAATTTTTTCTGTTACCTCTTGTAATCATACTAATGATGAATTTCTAAACCTGCATTCCCTTAGCCATAAGCATTAGAGTCATTTTTATACCTAGAGGAGGGAATTCAGTTTACATTCAGTTAGAAGCTAAGGTTGATTTTACAAAAGAATAAGAAAGAAGACTGCAATGAAAAGGCCTTGAGTCAAGTTATTAGGGCCAAATCACATTCAGATAGGATAGTGGAATTTAGGTATTTATTCTTTTAAAATTATTAAATGTATTTTACAGTGATAAAAAATACAAAACATAAAATTTACCATTTTAAGTGTATAGTTCAGTAGTGTTAAGTGTGTTCACATTATTGTGAAACGTATCTCCAAAATTTTTCATCTTGAAAATCTGCAACTCTATATCCATTAAACAACAACTCCTCTTTCTTCCCCTCCCCAGCCCCTGGTAACTACCGTTCTACTTTCCGTTTCTATGAATTTGACTATTTTAGATACCTCATATAACTGGACTTGTGCAACATCTTTTTGTGACTGGTATATTTCACTTAACATAATGCCCTCAAGGTTTATACATGTAACAGGATTTACTTCCTTTTCAAGGCTAATTGTTTGTATATACACTGTATGTGTATATCATATTTGTTTAGTCATTCATCTGTTGATGCACATTTGGGTTGCTTCTACCTCTTGGTCACTGTGAACAATGCTGCTATAAACACGGGTATACAAATATATCCTGAAGATCCTGCTTGCAATTCCTTTGAGTATATACCCAGAAGTGGGATTGCTGGATCATATGTCAGCTCTATTTTTCTTTTTCTGTGGACCTCCACACCATTTTCCACAGCAGTTGTGTCATTTTACAATCCCACCAACACTGTAAACGCTTTCATTTCTTCACATTCTTGTTAACACTTGTTATTTCTTGTCTTTTGATGATAGCCATCCTAATGGGTATGAGGTGACATTTCATTGTGGTTTTGATTTGCATTTCTCTGATAATTAGTGATGCTGAGCATCTTTTCATATGTTTGTTGGCTGTTTTTCATATCCTCTTTGGAGAAATATCTATTCATAGGTTATTTATTCTTATGCCTCCAAAAACGTGAGAAAATAAAAGAAAGTGTCAGGCTAGGTCAGCTCAATTTTCTTCTATGAGAAGAAGATCTAGTGTTGTTTTGTGGCAAAGCGCAGTTACTGGCAAGATATCAACCTCAACATCTCTAGTTTTTTCATAATAGCCTATTCTTGATGCTCTTTATGAGCCTAAATGGTATTATCAGCTTGAACAACCTCCTGGGGTAACAAATTGTATTTTTTTATTAACAGGTATATAAAGGAGGATTTCATTTTATTTGTCCTAGGGTTCTTTCTTTCAAATTTTAAGCCACCCTTGTCCATATGTCTTGTCCAAACTTTATATACTGAGTATTCATAAAAAGTCTCTAGTCTCTCCATGTTGTTCACAATTTGTAAGAGGTTTTTTGTTTTGTTTTTAAGAAAAATAGTTTTAAGATATCTATCTAAACCTTAATTTTTCTAGGCTTAGGTCTTAGTTCTATAATCTAAAATGGCAATACTCTATGGTCTAGAATGGTATTTTTGTGATTTTCCAAGTTGATTAGTTAGTAGATGAAAGGACTCTTTAAAAAATCTTTTTTTGTGGCTATTATTCCCTGTTTCTCTCTCTCTCTCTCTTTTTTTTTTTTTTTTTTTTGGCTTTTTAGGGCTGCACCTGCGGCATATGGAACTTCCAAGGCGAGGGGTCCAGCCGTAGCTGCCAGCCTACACCACAGCCACACCAGATCCTAGCCATGACTGCAGCCTCTGCCACAGCTTGCAGAAGTGCTGGATCCTTAACCCACTGAACAAGGCCAGGGATTGACCTACATCCTCATGGATGCTAGTCGGGCTTGTTAACCGCTGAGCCATGATGGGAACTCCCCCTGTTCTCTTTTAATCAGAAGTAACATCGGCTCAACCTTCTCAACTGCCTCTGGACTGTATATTCCTTGAGGGCAGGGACTAAGTGTTAATTTCTAGGTTCCTTGTCTCATACTCCAAAGGTACTTGAGGAATATAAATTGATTTGCATGATGCTTTTGGTTCTCCTGAAAGGCTCTTGATCACTTGTGCAGAATGAATGAGGCTTAGGGACTTAAAATAACTGTTTCACTTGTGAGCAAATATTTCTTGGTCTACTGAAGATAAAAAAATGATAACAAGCTTTTATTTCATTTTCACATAATCTAAAAGAAACAAATAAGTCCAAGAAATAGTTGATTCACTTTCATCTCCTTTTGAGACATTTGGGTAATTAAAGAATTATTGTTAATAAAACTACTAATAATCAGAAATAATCACTGTTAATGGCAAGAACAATGACCATTTACAGAACATCTGCTATGTGCCAGGCATTCTGCAAAAATAATTTGTGGGTTTTTTTTCTCATTTAATCCTCACAATAAGGTAGATGATATTACCCACATTTCATAGTTGAGGTGGCTGAGGTTCAACTACTAAATTTAAGTAAATTTCACATGGTTATACAATCAGGAAACAGTAGAGTTGGGAATCTACTTCAGTTTTTTTGATTACCAGGATTCAATCTACATGAGAGCAGAAATGTTTGTTTTATTTACAGCTGTATACCCAGCATCTAAAATAGTTCCTAACAAACAGGAGGCACTCAATAAATATTTTAAAATCCATGCATGAACAATGAAACCCATTTTCTTGACTACTGTGCACATATTAACTCACAATATCCCTGATGTCACTCCTAATGTCATCATTAAGGTAATAAAATCTTAAACAACATGATCATCTGGCTTTTCTCTTTTCAAAATGAATATATATGAGCTTATTATTTCATTGAATATGTTTTTATGGAAATATTTATTTCAACTCTTTTAATTACACAAATGACATAAAGATATTAGGAGGATGAATACTTATTATGAAAGTGAACTAATGGTCATGTCTCCCTGTTCAGAATACATCAGAATATTTTTTCTCGACAGTGTATCAGACATTTCTGTAACAGGACATTTAGATATAAGTGATATATATATATATATTCCAGCCTACTAACTCCAACATATATATACATAATGGTAGAAAAAGAAAATACTGGACTTCCCTGTCGTGGCTCAGTGGTTAATGAACCTGACTAGTAACCATGAGGTTGCGGATTTGATCCCTGGCCTCGTTCAGTGAGTTAAGGATCTGGTGTAGCCGTGAGCTGTGGGGTAGGTCGCAGATGCAGCTCGGATCTGGTGTTGCTGTGGCTGTGGTATAGGCCGGCAGCTACAACTCCGACTGGACCCCTAGCCTGGGAACCTCCATATGCCGTGGGTGTGGCCCTAAAAAGACAAAAAAAAAAAATAAAGAAAGAAAAATAAAATACTATATATTCTACTATGTTTTACCAAGTTCTTTTAGTAGACTCCAAAATAAATGGAAGTAAACACTTATCTTCTACTTCGTAATAATGCCCTTTCGAGTCATGCTCATTCTCTAAGTTAAATCCATGATCTATAGATGTAATTTTAATTTAAAAATTAATATTAAAAAATCCTACACCACTTGAAGAGTAAATATCAAAATTAGTATTTTCTGCTAATGTAAATGTTCCCGTATTAAAAGGCTAAGGCCAATATATAAAAATTATTTACTTAGATTAGTAAGCTTACCATTTTTCCATTCTCTTTATATTTAATAGTAATTTAGGTCCTGAGATATGGTGTGTAAGCTGTAATTCTTTTAAACCAGAGACAATCTGGAAAGCTATTGATAGGTAAGACTTTCAATCCTCCTCTGAATTTACAAATCTTTTCCACGAAGACACAAGCGAATGCCATACCAAAGTTTTCAAGATTTCATTTCCCACCAAAGATCATTTTAAAAGGGTACAAACATGAAATGTAGGCAAAATTTATGAGCACAGGTTTAACATTAAACCAGACCCCTAATTTTCTAGGATTTAAGAGAAATTCATTCATTTGTAAAGAAATTCAATTATAATTCCCTTTGCAAATGCTGATAGCCTGTTCCCAATTTTACTCAACAGAGTAACCTGCTTATTTTATGGAATTAGTCTTCACTGGTAATTTGGCTTACTTATTTATTTTTCTTTTTAGAGGAATGTGTAGTGGGCAGAGTATTATATACCTTGATTATCTTTTTATTCATCCTCATTTTCTACAGATATGTATTATCCTCATTTATTTTATGAGCCAGCTGACATGGTATACTTTTCTGTATCATTTGTTTTTATTGAATTGTAATCTGTATTAGCAAGGACATTTTATTTTTAAGAAAGAATGTCATAAACTAAATACGAAGGAGTATAACAAGGACAGAACCTAAGAGTTTATCGCTAAGCTCTTCAAGTTGAAAATTTAGATTATCATTCTAATGCAACTTTTGAAGGATACTGATCAACATTTGCTTTCATTAGCTTTCATTTCTCTGAAAATCTTACACATGTATAATCAAGGCAAGAATGTTTTATAATGCCATAAAATAACATAAGAAATGCCACTCAAATCGGTCTTCTAACCTATCCAGCATGTTTCTCTAAGGGACAAACTGGCAAAGGGTACGGCTGTCCTCTGAAATATCAGGCTCAAAATAAAAGATGTGACCTAAGGCAGAAACTGTCTGCTTCTCACCAACATCCATGTTCTCCTTTTCTCCTGGGCACACAGATAGACTAAATTTCCCAGTCACCATTTCCATTAGGTATGGTCGTATGACTGAGTTCTGCCTAATAAAATGTGAAGTCTGAGCAAAAGTGGTATTTGACACTTCCAGTCTTCAGTCCTAAAAACTTTCAACTCATGATCCTGAATCTCCTTCCTCATCCACTGATTAAAACAGAGCAGATTCAAATATGGGAGGGGTCTAGTCCATTCATTCCATAAAATGTTATGTAAAATATTAGGTATATAAGCATATTAGAGATGCTGATCTTGGTCTCCCTGCACAGAGCCCTTACCCATGACCTTCCCAAACCCACTCCCCACTGCTTGCAGTCAGAGTTAATTGGGCCAGAATTGGACATCCAACCTCAGAGAAAATCATTCTCTCTCTCTCAGAAATCTAGACACAGAAACCTAGTAGCCTGGGAAGCTAAGATGCAAGGTCATTTTAAGCCAAATCTGCAATTAACAGCTTAATAGGAGAACAGATTTTTTTTTTTTTAAATAACCATCTAGAACAAAGCCTGAGAATGGAGCATGTGTGCAGAGAGAAGCAAAGAGGAGACATTATGTGGCCCCAGGAAGAAACAGAAGCATGGGGAGAGCGCCACCTCTCATTAAGCCTTGCTGTACTCATTGTCCTTTACCTGTGAGACTATCCTGTATCATTTTCTTTTTAAACTTCATTTTTACTTGATTTGCTTTTAAAGCATTTCTGTTCCCATCAACCAGATAATTTCTAAGACAATAAGTACTTTTCCACATTGGGGAACAAAACCCAGAATTCATACAAAGCATAACCATAACCACAACTATGTGCTGTCCCTTTCCACACAAAGATCAAAACAATTCCAATTCCAAATCCTTACTCTGCAGAGATCTAACACCGAAGAAAACAGATGGAAATTTTAATAGTAACTACCTTTGGGTGACAGAAATTGTAGATTTTTTTTTCTTTTTTATTTCCTGTGTTTTTCCTATTTTTGAAATGAAGTTCTATTACTTTTATAAGATCCTTCACGATCTGGCCTCTGCAGGCTTCTCTGCTTTAACCACTGCAATTGTCTTCCATGCCTTCTAAGCTCTGGCCATCGTATGTCATGTGCTGTTTCCCAAATGTGCCATTTTTTTTCAGGCTTCTGTGTGTGTGGTTTTTTTGTTTTTTTGTTTTTTGGCTTTTTTTTAGGGCCACATCTGTGGCATATGGAGGTTCCCAGGCTAGGGGTCTAATTGGAGCTACAACTGCCGGCCTACACCACAGCCACAGCAATGCCAGATCCAAGCTGTGTCTGTAACCTACATCAGAGTTCATGGCAATGCCAGATCCTTAACTCAACAGACATTTGGCAACGTCTGTGGATATTTTCAGTTGCCATGACTGAGGAGGCAGTGCTACTGGCATCTAGTGGGAAGCGGCCAGGGATGCTGCTCTACAACATCTAATCTCAGGATAGTCCCCACAACAAGGAATTCCCCAGGCTGAAATATCAATAAGGGAAAGGTTGAAAAACCTTGGTCTAAAACTATTCCTCCAATTGGAACATGCAGTTTTAAAGTATTCAACATCTCAATGGGAGGGAATCCGTCATTCTTCAAAGACTTCCAGAAAAAGATTTTCTTGGCAGGCACTCATGATCTTATCCCACAAGCTCACAGTTGTTTCTCCCTGGAGACTATCTGCACTTGGGATTGCTCTATTATCCAAACAAATAAGGTCAGAGAACATGTACAACTCACTCATAATTACCTCTAACATTAACCCTGTTGACCAAACAAGAAAATATTTATGAAATATGGAAAATAGAAAACATTTTCTGTTTTCAATTTCTCAAATTGCTTTTCAAACTGTACCGCTCATAAACCTGTCATGAGGCATAAATCCAAACCCTGAACTACTGATTAAAACATGCACAATATATAATCACAGCAATTGAAATAACATTAACTCCCCTCAGGTTAGGCCACCTGAGAAATAGTCAAAGTCAACTTTGTGTTATGCTCTAAACCCAGCGACTATAATCCCACTTGAGCACAGGAGAGTTTGTGGAAACCAGGGTCTTCCGTCCATAGAAATATTCAGTCCCTGGTTCCCTGCTGAGTGGATTTGAGAATGCAGAGGAGAAACTCATTGGTTCACTTTAATTATTCAGGGACAACACAGAAAGATAAACAAGGTAAGATCAGCTTCAAAAGTACAGTGATTTCATATACTTCTGTGACCTCTAAATATACATCACCACTTGGCAAATATATTATTAAATCTCAGCCTCTTTTCTCTCTGCATCATTGTAAATACTCAGAAAAAAATTATCATAAATTTACAGGATGCAATATAGAAGTGGCCTAGTTGGAACCAAGCCAGATTGTATTTTTACCTTTGAATAAGAAATACAAAATGAAGTTATATTTAGTTTGCAATTAGACAGAGAATGACAATATGAAGGAAAATATTTAAGCTACTGCAGCTTCACAATATGACGCAAGGCAGGATAAATTTCTGTATAAGGTGTTGCATGTTGAATCTTTTGTCTCTATGAAGGGTTTTGTTCTTAAATTCACTTATTTAACAAAATTTATTGAGTACCTATCGTGTATTAGGTAAAATGTAAACATAGACTAGTCCTGTTCTGGCCTAAGATTGCTCTCTTTATACTTGCCTGCTATTATCACTACCGTTTGACAGACAGGGATATATAATATATTCTTCATTTCCCTTCTGGCTATTGGAAGTTCTGAAAGAATAATGATTACTCAACTTAAATTCATCTGACTTGTTTAGGGACCTTACCTAGAATTAGTAATCTTGCAACTCATTAGAATCCAACTAACTAGAAAGCTCAATAGAGCAGGTTTCTTTCAGTAGAGGAGCAATGACAACAAGAGTTAGTAAGGCCAGAAACAACCTCAAATATCATTTAGCTTTATTCTCTCACCTGACTGTTGAGTAAAATGAGGGTGAGAGGAAGAAAGAGACATTATCAAGTTCACACAAGTATTTAGTGGAAGAACTGGACTTGGACTCAAGATTTCTAACTCTAAATCCACTGCTTTTCAAGTACTCTAAAGAGGCCATCCAAAATTTGCAAAGGACATCATCCTGGGACCACTAGACATTTTGTTCCCTCTACAAATATCTTCTTTATCTAGAGTGTTGTACAATAAAAAATTCATGTTCAGTATGACAACCCTCACTCATTATAAGATTTTCTATTATAAAAGATTAAATTATGATCATTTGGATTAAAATGGAAAGTAGATTCACTTTTAAGAATGATTTTCAAAAGGAATGGAATTTTTATAAAGTTCTATTTAACCTTAAGCTAACCACCAAATCTAATTAACCAGAATGCCCAGTTTTCAAGGCATTTAGGCTCATCAAGATTTTAATATAAATAGAATAAAACCTAGATTATGTCTCCAGGCAGGGAAATTTAACTGAACTATAAATAATCACTGAAAGACAAAAAAGGGATGACTTGGGGTTCTTTATATTCCAGAGGCAAATTGTCATAGTACAAAGAATATCAGATTGGTTGCATGGAGAATTGCATTCTAGCTCCACATCTTGCACTATACTGCCATGTGGACACATAAGTAAAATTTCCAAAAGACCTAGGTTTTTTTTTTTTAAATCTTTAATGATTTTCATTTTTTTCTATTATAGCTGGTTTACACTGTTCTATAAATTTTCTGCTGTACATCATGGTGACCCAGTCACACATACATATATATACACATTCTTTTTTCTCACATTATCATGCTCCATCAAAAGTGACCAGATATAGTTCCCGGTGCAATACAGCCGGATCTCATTGCATATCCGTTCCAAAGGCAATAATTTGCATCTATTAACCCCAGATTCCCAGTCCATCCCATTCCCTCCCCTCCCCCTTGGCAACCACAAGTCTGATCTCCTTGCAAAAGACCCAGTTTCTTTATCTTCAAACTGGGAAAATTTCAATTATGTCTATCTCCCAAGGTTGTGTAGAGATTTTTAACTTTGAGATAAAGAGTGAAAGGAAATTGGATAATAGAAAATTATATATACATAATTACACATACACGCATGCCTACATGTGCACACATAAACACACATGGGCATAAATACAATGTATTATCTAAAATCTATGTCTTTTGAATATGACAAATAAGGAAAAATATTTAGCTACAAGTGCATGTTCCTATAAAATTATCTAAGTTAGTTTTTTTTTTTTTTTCTTTTGGCCGTGCTCAAGGCATGAACTTCCTGGGTCAGGGATCAAACCCGCACCACAGAAGTGACAAGAGTCACTGCAGTGACAACACAGGACCCTTAACTTGCTGCACCACAAGAAAATTCCCAATATTTTCAAGTATCTTTTAGATATTGGACCTTTCAAACTGGATGTCCCATATACATGTTTCCAAAATAAAACTGTCTGCTTCTAGAAACTACTGCTTCTGATTCCAGAAATCTACTCCATCTGTAGTTTCTTGCTCAGTTATTCTCAGTCTGTCTGTAAACCATCCAAAAATTTTGTTGACCAATATAAGCCAAGCACTAAGGAGTCAAAGTCAAAAAAGACACAGTCCTTTACTCAACTTGCAGTAGGGCATAAAGAGAAGTAAAATATTTGGAGTGCAAATATTACAATGGAATAAGGTCTTCACAGACACATGAACAGGGTGCCATGAAACCACAGATAAGGTGAAATTCTATGAACGTTGCTATGGGAAGTAAAAGCAGGTAAAGGAAGACTTCTAAGAGCTATCTTTGGCCCCTCTCCCCCTTCTTCCACATTTAACTAGCCAGACCATAATTCCTGAAATATTATTAGCCTCAATATAATTAACATCTTAGGGTAAAGACATTCTCCCCTACTAGAATATAAGCTCTATAAAGACAGAGATTTTGTCTATTTTGTTCTCTGTTGTAGCCCCAGCAACCATCCCAGCAACAGTGGATGGTACGTGGTGGACACTCAATAACTATTTGTCAACATTTGTTAAAACTTATCTATACTAGAATTAATTCATCAGTGTTTATAAGTGTTTATAATGAACTGTTTTTCATTTAAAATATTCACATTATACACATTCTTATACTCTCAGATATCACACCAAAAAAATTAACAGAATGGCGAAGCAGATGTTACTTTTATTTGCTTATTTGTTCGCCAAAGGGGGCAATTCTTTTTGAGTTTTCCTGTTCTTTAAATGGAATACTCAGTACCACACTTTCACAATTCTTACAGAGACATTTCAAAGACCTCGAGATTTAACCTGATCCTATCTTTTACTTTTAAAGCTACAAACAGTTTTGTGTTGTGGAAATAATAAAGAACCAGCTGGATTCTCCCAAAGGGAGAGGAGATGTTTAGAGGAATGTCTTTGATACACACACACACACACACACACACACACACACACACTCATGCCCCTCTGTAGAAAATAAGGAGAATAATTGACAGGAAAATCATTTTTTGCTACTTCAAATATATGTCATACTTGTAGTAAGACATAACAGACAAGTGTCTATTAACTTGACATGGTAATGAAAATATTTATTATGATCAACTGGATAAGTAACTTTGTAGTCAGTGAAGTTAAGAACTAGTTTCTCTCCTGATCAAAATCAGATATTTCTGTTTTAAATATACAACCCAGGATAGGAGAGTATGTTTGATGATCAAGGGCAAAAAGATGAGTACAGAGATTCCTCAAAAATGAATCTTTTGTTTGCTGTACTTATATACTTCACAATTAACTCATGTTTTAAAATTCCCAAAAAACATCTGTTTAGATTCACATTTGGATTGCTAAATAAATCTTCTCCAAATTAAAACCAGATTTAATCTCACCTATGGCACATTATATTTACCTATGGCTTTTATTTTGAACTGAAACCATAGTCAATTCAAAAGCATTTTAAAAAATAATGCCACCACTAAAGTGACTAGGGACTATATCACACTAATCTCCAAAATATTGGTTGTTCTTCACTACCCAAGCACAATAGACCATTATAGATATATTTTTATTCTCAATATGTAAAGTATATTTTAAAGTCTATAGAGTTCTCCTCCATGTAAATTTAACATATTCCACATCCATTATTTGGTTTAGGCTGAAAAGCTTGGTTGATTCCTGTTCATCTGTAGTAAACAGGATTTATAGGTCATAGAATAGTTCTATGAAGTCTTTTCCTGTTTTAAAAAGAATCTTTAAATCTGTGGCTGAAGATAGATTTTGCTAACCCCAGTGCCGTTAAAGGATTAAAGCATGTGATATTGTTGGATCTAAGCACTGAATATGTACATTCTGAGTTTTTTTCTCTAGTCATTATTGAAGAAAAAAATTGTCTCTAAATCTATTTTTCCAGAGCAAATATCCTAAGGAGAAAAAACTACTTATAAATGTTAGATAGATTTTAGTAGTACTATAAAATAAATATAACTACCACTGGAGATGTTACATTTATGGGTTAATATTTAAAGAGTATTATGCCACAGATATTTAAATCACTGCCATCACCACTAATGAGTATTTCTTCCAAATGAATCTTATTTCCCCAAGATAGACACTAGCTCTATAAATCTGGTAACAAGCATTGGTCATATAGATTTCATTTCTCTTTCCATCCCTTGTTTACCTTTCCTCTGCCAATGGCCTTGGCTCTTCTTGTATAAAAATAACCCATTGGCTCCATTTAATTGTCACATTGGCCTAAAGTCAGCAAGGGCAGTAGGCCTCATATCAAGCTACAGCCATCTGTCAGAATATGCTAAAAATCAATGAAGATAGTCTCTACCCAATCTTCTGGCCAGGCATGACTCCTTCACACTATTCTGATTTATCTTTGTGAGTTGAAGTGGTTAATATCAAATCCAAGTTCTGCCTAGTATTGAATATCAAAGAAAAATCTTTAAGCAAGTTTCACTTTGGTGAATATATCATAGTTGATGTCTATCATCATGTTGAGGAGGTCAAGTGAAGTTAGAGCCAACGCTCTGACAAAAATTCCAAATGAGTAAGAGCTCAAGTAAACTTCAAGGTAGGCATTTGAGTGGGGGACAGCAACGAGAGTAATTAAGGAAAAGCAAAACTGGCTGTAATTCTGCTTCAAAGAAAATTGGGTGAAGAGGTTGAGAAGCTAAGAGAACTGTTCCAGTGCTGTGAAGCAGTGAACTATGTTTGACTTCCTGTTAGAAACGAGTACTAGTCCACTTAACTGGGTGTTAAAGGCAGAGCAATCCACTCGCACACTAACACACAGATGGAATGGAGAGACCAATACAGAAAGGAAAGTAGTGACTTAGGGTTTTGAGAAGTTAGAATGGAGCAAAACTAGTGTCAAGGGGATGGAAAAGGGACACAGAGGAAGAACAGAAAGAGGGGAGGAAACCAAAATGAAAGTGCAAATTGCATATGAGTTCTAAAATAATCCTTGTAAAAATTTTGTGAACCGAGAGCTATTAACCCATTTTTTAAGGAAACAGGTTCATACGAGTTCAGGAATTTGTCCAAGCACATATAGCTAATAAGGAGCAGAACTGATCTTCAAACCCTCATCTACGGGTTACTGGTTTCTACAATCCAAATTCTTAACCACTCTTAAGAGTTTTTATGAGGAAGCACAACACTGTGCCATCAAAGCTACAATAGAGCTTTGGGATTGAGGTTCATCCTACAGGACTGGAAAAGAGGCTTTCTGGAGAAGAATCACAGAATAAGAGGATCTGCAAAGTCTAGTATACTCAAGGATAGGACCCAGGATAAGGAAGGTAAATATGGCAATTTAATAGTGAGAATTTCAGAATCAAGTTTAGATTTCTGGCTCACAACTTGAGAATTATGGGCTTTGAGTTTGAGAATGATTATCTCTTATCAGCATTAGAAGGACCATATTTGCTCACAGAATAGACAAACTAGCGAAGAGAATTTAAAAAGCAAATGGAGGAGTTCCCATCGTGGCTCAGTGGTTAACGAATTCGACTAGGAACCATGAGCTTGCGGGTTGGACCCCTGGCCTTGCTCAGGGGGTTAAGGATCTGGTGTTGCCGACAGCCATGGTGTAGGTTGCAGACGCGGCTCGGATCCCGCGTTGCTGTGGCTCTGGCGTAGGCCGGCGGCTACAGCTCCGATTCGACCCCTAGCCTGGGAACCTCCATATGACGCGGGAGTGGCCCAAGAAATGGTAAAAAGACAAAAATAAATAAATAAATAATAAAAATAAAAAGCAAATGAAGGAAACAGGAAGAATAAGCCTAATATACCAGAAATGGATAACTGCTGAATATGCACAACTTTGAGCATGATGTACTCTTCCCAGAATTTCCTTTCTTCCATTTTTCACCTAATGTCTCCTCATGATTTTAGATCAAAATGATTTTTAGACCATTTTCTCTGGGAAATTTCCACTTTTTGTCTTCCATCTAACTCTACACTTCTTCTACCACTACTGTTCCCATGGGCTAGATCTACCATCTACAAGTGTTCATATCTTGGAATTGCTTAAATGTAAAAAAGCACTTATGAGAATATTGCTATTGATTTTGCTGCCACCCCCCATAGAAAGTGGTTGAATGTGAAGACCCTGGACCTACAGCCTAAGTTCAAAATCTAACCTGGATCTTCTGCTTCCTACCTTTGGGAGTTGTCAAAGTTCTTTAACCTCCTGTACCTCAGTTTCTTCATCACTCAATTGAGGTTGGTGACACTAACTGTACCTACTAATAGTTATTATAAGAATTAAAGTGGTTGACTTAAAAGGGCTTAGAACAGTGTTTGGCATGTAGTGATGCTACACATTTAGCTATCAGTATTATTACTAGTACAAGACCATGCATTTCTTGAGTACAGGACTCTTTTTCCTCGTAGTAGCTACAATGCTTATGAATAACCAGTAAGTGCTTGCTAAAATGCCTCATGATGCAGGGCATGCTCAAAAACCCACAGATTAGGAGGTATATGTGAATACTGGATGTTTTTAGAGCAGATTAAAGCTAATGTGGCTCTCAAACTGTGCCACTCTGAATTCCTATCCTTGTCAGCATGTCAGTGTCAGGCTCTTATATTGAAATTAATATTTATTGCACATTTCCTATGTGCCCAGCTCTGAGCAGACAGTTATATATATTATTTCATTCAGTTCTCAAAACAACCCCACAGGTAGGGTCTATCATTTCCTCCACATAACAGATGAGGAAATTGAGGCCCATGGAAGTTACGTAACGAGTCCAAATTCACAATCATACAGCTTAGTCCGGGCTGTTTAAGCACATACACAAACACAAATCACCCAGACTCTCCATCTTTGGCAACATGCCCATCTTCCCAGGTTGTGAAAGATACTACCCTCACCCTACCCCCCAAAACATAATTCAGATATTGGGAATGTTTAGAGAAGGCCTGGTGGAGGAATTGGAAAAGCTAATCTCTGAGTAAGGGAGGGCTCATGGCAGGATAAAATCTTGAATGTAACAGGTAATCAGAGTATTGTTTCTATGAATGACAGAAGGCTATTAATCAAAAGCTATGCTGGAGATTTATCATAGGGTAGTCTTACAAAGCCTCCCAGATATGCCATGAAAACCTAGGGGAGGGAATGGTTCCAATGACTGGGATTTGGTGGTTGCTATAAATTGAATGCTAGTGTTCCTCCAAAATTCACATGTTGAAATGTAATCCCCATTGTCGTGGTATTTGGAGATAGATCCTTTGGGAGTTGATTAGTTCACAAGGGTGGGGCCTTCATAACTGGGGTTAGTGCCCTTATAAAGGAGACACCAGGGAGCTCTCCTGCACCTTCTACTATGTGAGAATCCACCAAAAAGGTAGCAGTCTATGAACAAGAAAGTGGACTCTCACCAGATGCCAAATGCCAATACCTTGATCTTGGACTTTCTAGACTTCAGAACTGTGAGAAATAAATGTTTGTTGTTTAAACCATCCAGTATTTGGTATTTTTGTTATAGCAGCCTGAATGGAATAAGACAGTGGTGAAAGATAATATTCAATTTAAAAGCATATCAATAGAAAAATAGAAATTATGTTGTATGCGTTTACTCGGGAAAAATCATAAAAATGTGGGTATTCTCTAATGAAATGAAGATAGGAATAGAAAGGGCCAAAAAAAATAGAGTCCTTTCTTGTGTATTACCATTACTATTATTCTAATAGTAATAAAATACTTATACTGTGTACCTGGATGCTCTAAGCACATTGTAAGTATTAACTCACTTAATCCTCACAGCAGCCTTATGAATAGGGGTTATTATCATTCCAACTTGAAAGATAAGAAAACTGAAGCCTGCCCAAGGTCATACAGCTAACAAATGGTGGATTAGGGAGTCTACAATGAGCTACTTGGCCAGATAAAAGAAATAGATGCTCCAACGCAGACCTCAAGTGTTCTAGGGTAAGTGTAGTGAATAGGAGTGATTTCAGCTCCACAGACATCTGATAGACATATCATTTAACTAAAGGCCAATATCTGACAAGTACCCAACCTCAACTGTTGACAACTCCACCTCCCAGGAGGTAGAGAAAATGATAAGGAGACTTGCTCCTCTCACTGACTGAGAAAGAGAAACTGGTGAGTTGATGATAGAAAGCAACCGTTTTAGCTTAGTGTCCACAAGTACTTTATGAAGCAAAAAATCCTAGACTTCAGGAAAGCAATTATCCAAAGTGAAGTTGGTATGATCCTATGCCCTGAAACAATCTAAAAAAGGAGATGAATTAAGAATCAGTTGGGGAGGGAGTTCCCGTCGTGGCACAGTGGTTAACGAATCCAACTAGGAACCATGAGGTTGTGGGTTCGGTCCCTGCCCCTGCTCAGTGGGTTAGCGATCCGGTGTTGCTGTGAGCTGTGGTGTAGGTTGCAGACACGGCTCGGATCCCGCGTTGCTGTGGCTCTGGTGTAGGCCAGGGGCTACAGCTCCGATTCAACCCCCTAGCCTGGGAATCTCCATATGCCGCGGGAGCGGCCCAAGAAATAGCAAAAAAGACCAAAAAAAAAAAAAAAAAAAATCAGTTGGGGAGGTTTGCTGCCTATTGAGATTAATGTGCTTGTACTGGGTTCTCTCTATTTATCTTAAGAGTTCTAAAGAACATGTACCAAAATAAAGGGATGAAAATCAAGGATAAATAAATAAAATAAAAGGTGTACTGAAAATGATGCCAGGAAGATTCATACCTAAAATGACTCTAAAGCTTGAAAAAACCTGCTCAAGATGACAGAATAGTTTTTTTATATAAATTCTGATTCAAAATGACATCTATCTCTTCCTTTTCCCTCCCCCAGTTACAGTACCATTTTTTTTTTCATTCAGTTCACTAGTATCACCTAAAATTGATTTGATAAAATAATCTATTTTAAAGTGTTGATGGCTGATGATACCTATTACAGATATAAGCAATTTTTAGTGTCCAGAATCTCTTTGTTTTGTTTTGTTTTTTTAATTTTTTATTATTATAATTGTTTTACAATGTTCAGTCAATTTCTGTTGCAGAGCAAAGTGACCCAGCCACACACATATATATATACATTGTTTTTCTCACATTATCCTCCATCATGTTACATCACAAGTGATAAGATATGCTTAGAGCAGGAAGAGCAAGAATAAGATAGACATGTGACTCATAGAATACCATATGACCAACTGTATCTTTTTTTTTGTGAAAAGGAATGATCCTAGACTTAAAAGGGTAAAGTCAGTGTCAATAACCATAATTTGAAGCCTAAGATAAGCAAAGTGTCCATTAGAAGGCACTCAACTGTTCTAAATGAATTAAAATTACATCCCAGAGTGGTGAGAAGTCTTGTGGATTGGATAGTCTAGTCATAGTTGCTAATGTTTTGGGGCTGTGGTACAGGTGAAATGTGTCAGAAGACTAGAGACCATAATATTGGCTTTGGTCTTGGAAAGGGACAGAAAGTACATGGACTCCTTAGGTTAGACAAAGAACACCATGTTGATCGAGTGCAAAATCCTACAACATGTTGTTAAAAGAGTGATCTGTAAGCACTTAGGAAAAAGGAGCAACCATGAGTAGGTAACATAAAGAAATTCTCTAAGAACATGTTAGACAAACCTCATTTCATTTCTATTTTTGATATGGTTATTAGACTGGCAGATCAGTAAAAAATGTAAGCTCACTGTATCTGGATATCAGCAAGGTATTTGTCAAAGTCTCTCATGATATGTCTGGGAACAAGGTGGAAAAATGTGGGCTGTATGCTAATGAAAGATTGCTGCCTGATTGGAGTTCCCGTTATGGCGCAGTGCTTAACGGATCCGACTAGTAACCATGAGGTTGTGGGTTCGATCCCTGGCCTTGCTCAGTGGGTTAGGGATCCGGCGTTGCCATGAGCTGTGGTGTAGGTTGCAGACGAGGCTTGGATCCTGTTGCAGTGGCTCTGGTATAGGCCGGTGTCTACAGCTCCGATTCGACCCCTAGCCTGGGAACCTCCATATGCCACGGGTGCGGCCCTAGAAAAGACAAAAAAAAAAAAAAAGAATGCTGCCTGATGGATAAATGTCAACCTGCAGGGAGGTTTCCATTGGCATGCCACAGAGCTCTGACCTTGATCTTGTCCTCTATGACATTTTTATTAATGACTTACATAAAAATGAGGAAAGCATGTCTAATAAACCCACAGATGACACAGTCATGAGAGCAATACAGTGCAAATACTCTGTATGGCAGAATTAGAATTCAGCTACATCTCCACAGGTTCACAAGATGAGATCAAATTAGGCCAATTCGAGGCTCTAAACATATTTACAACCACAACTCCCACCCCAAAAAAACAATTTTAAAAAGCTACCAACTATATAATTATAGAATAAACAAAATGCGGCTTGGCCTCAGAACTTGTTAAAAGTTTTAGGGGTTTTCTCACTTCACGTTTTCAGTGGTATCAGTAGTGTTTTATGGTCACCCAAAATGCTGATATTGGAGTAGACAGCATTAAACAGAAATATTTAGTTAGAACAAGGGAAACAACTGATTGTTGGTCACAGCACAAATTCCTGAATGAGTCAATCCATTTGCTTGTCTGCTGAGAGTTCCGTCTAAGGTACATCAGATCTGCTCCCAGCCTGTACTCGGGAGCAGCCATAGGTGCCCATGCTGCTGTTTTTTAAATCACATAACCTTTCTCTCCCCTTAGCTGCAGCTGACTAAGAGAATAACTGACAGACGTTGCCAAGAAACTTAAACACTGATTGGTGCAAAAGGGATGAACTGGGCTTATCAAATTCCCTCTCCTAGGTTTTTAAACCTAGAGCTAGCAGGAGAATTAGGCAGGTGGCAACGAGACATGCACTGAAGGGGTGAGGTGAGAGGCACCAAGAGGTACACTTGGAGTCATGTGGTACAGTGAAAACCAGACACATTGCTGTGAGAAAGTAGAAACTGTGTTGTAGACAGAAGAAATATTGACCTGACAAGAAGCTACCAGACAAAGAAAAGGACTGAGTGGCAAAACTGCAGAGAACTGCTGAGTCATATTGGTGCCAGAGATCTATAGGCCTTATCCTTCCTTGTGGGTTGACCAATATTTCCTGGGTTCCTAGGAACTGATAATATTCTTCAAAAGATATTCTTAATTAGCTGAGGCAATTTGAATGACTTCTGATCCTTTCAACCAAAGAGACTAATAACCCACACCTGCAATCAGCCTTGGCCAAGACACTTTAAGAGTGATTTGGACAAACTGAAGTGTGTTCTAAGGGAAGAGACCATGATGGAGGATTTGAAACTAGTTAATTTGAGGAGCAGGTGAAGAAACTGGGGACCATTTAGCTCAAAGTCGAACAGAATCAGGAACAGTGTGAGAGGGATTTTATTTGTTGTGAGACTCCAGAACTATATCTGGGATGAATGGATAGAGCTAAAAAGTGGGAGATTTTAAGAATCTGCTGGTAGTTGTCTGATGAAAAGGAATGCCTCAGGGAGGAGTCAATTCCCTATTTTGGATATATTTAGGCAGAGGCAGGGGACCACTTAGTAGGGCTAGCAATATTACTTTAGAATTGCATAATGCTTTAGAATGCATGAGGCACATTCTGTTACACTAGCTTGATCCTCTTAACAATCTGTTGAGGCAGGCACTTTTATATTCAAGTTAACAGAAGAGGAAGCTGAGGCTCAGAGATGTTATGTTACAGAGCCCTTACATGCCAGGGCACTCGCAGAGTTACCTTCTATTGACTACTTGTGAAATGAACATTGTAAAGGATATATTTGGAAAATCCTAACTGATCAAGCTGATGGGGTTTCTAGGTTTGTTAAAATTCATCTTTGTGATGCTGAATATATTTTCAAATGTATTAAAGAGGTACTCTCTCTCTCTGCTCAGTCTCACATGAAAACTTATGTTCTTTTCTGTGTCTTATGAAACTGAGACCAATTAATACATTCCTTGCATAGATACAGAAGGTCCGTGGGTGCAGTTTGTACAAACATGCCTAGATGTACATTTCAAATAAGAATAGTTTCCTCTCTACACTTGCCTGAGCCCATTCCCCACCCTCCTTCCAGATTTCTTGTTATTTGGCTTCTTAGATGAAAGAAGTGTGTTTGCTTATCAAGATTGCTAGTTAACCAGATTGGCCCACTGCTTGCTTCTTAGCTATCACTAAGCCCTGCAAAGGAATTACAAGAAGAGTGAGTAAATCACCACTGTTAGTGAAAACTCCTTCAAGATATACATTGCTCTCTGCTTCTCTCACTTTATTCATCTCCCTCTTTACAATCAAAAAAAAAAAAAAAAAAAGGAACTGTACACAAACCCTATCACTAGTACAGTTCTAACTGGATTATCTTTACCATAGGTGCTGACTGCTATATTTTCTCTTGGGAGATATCAGAAATATCAGTTTAGGGAACTTTTTAATCTCATTAGTGATAGTTGATTTCCTGGATTTGATTAGTGATAGAGTTTCCTGGATTTGGGCCATAGTGCTTTCAGTTTGTTGCTGGTGACATATTCTCTGGCTGGCCTTTAAGTTAATATGCCACTAAGGGGAAAAAAAACAGTCTTATAATGTGAGTTTATTAGTCCTCCCCTTTCCATTCCAATTCTCAGATTATGGGGATGGAAGTTGATCAGAGTTGACACCAGACATTGCTTATCAAGTGATATATTATACACAGTGTTTACATAAAATGTGCTTAGAAAAAGCTTTGGTGATAGATCTAAAGAATTCATATAAAAGACAAGGGGAAGTCCTTAAATTTCATAGATAACAGAACACTATGTTTTATGAGGCAATGTTTTTCTACATTAATAGAAAGTTATTACTTTTGATTTAAGAGAGATTAACTAGAAATGATGCATAATTTCTCAGTTAATCGCATCTAGTGCTAAAGCCTATTATGCTCAAGGGAGTTCAAGTGTCCTAGAACTGTGGACACTTGACAAAGGTTTTTTTTTTTTGGCCACAACCATGGCATATGGAAGTTCCTAGACCAGGAATCACACTCATGCCACAGCAGCAATCTAAGCTGCTGCAGTGACAACACTGGATCCTTAACCTGCTGTGTCACAAGAGAACTCCATGTAAAAGATCTGAGGAGGAAAGTGGAAACCCCAATATATGAAGTAACAGAAAAATAAAAGCAAACTTTTTTACTCAAAAGCTCAAACTTCATCCTAAAGGCAGAATCACATCTTTAAAATTGCAAGTGGACTTCGAAAGAAGCAAATCATTTTTAAAAATGTTTGAAGGCAATTTACTTTTTCTAAGAATCTAAAAATAAGTAAAATGTCAACCATTACTGTTTCTCCTATTGTGTTTGGATTTTTCCATACTATCACAGCATCTTAAAACAAGAGACAATTGCCTTTTATATGGGGGTACGCTAAGAGTTTAGGTAATTCCTTAGTTTCAGATTCTCGTGGGCATCTGCCGCTGTTTATACATCTGTGGTTTCCTCTTTACACGTGTATCTGCATTGGTCTGTGTCTGCGGGTGTGCCTAGGTTTAGATGGGTGTGCCTGTGGGGCGTACTTGAGCTTGCAGAGGGGTCTGCCCTTTTGCTCAGGCATTTGGGTGTGTATCTGTGTCAGTAGTTGTGTGACTTCTCAGATGTCAGTGATGAAATGAGTTTCTGCACTCAGTGGAATCATCCTCTGCCAATATTTAAGTTTAGTGAGATCAATAATAGCTTAAGTACCTGGTCTCCAAAGGTATGTTGCTATTCAAGACCCAGCTGTTATGCAGATGAACTGATTCCTGTGTACTTGTTGGGGGAGCCGGAGCGGCTGGGCTGGGCTGGCTGCGGGTAGTCATTGATCTCCTCTGCAGAGAGTCTGCCGCTGGGGGTGGCTTCCGGGCACAGGTGCAGGCATGCGGAGGTGGCGGCGGTGGCGGGAGGGGTCTGAAGGTGAACTGGTTATGTGGGCTGCTCTGCATGTCTAAAAAGGAGAGAAGAAAAGCACAAAATAGAGATGGACTCTCTCACTTGGCAGTCAGGAAAATACAGCATGTCAGACTTATCAGGATTTCAGAATAATATAACCTGTGGGGTGAGGAGAGAGTTTGAAGTTCAGTCTATCTGTAAAAATGTCACTTAACTTACAAAAACACGTGCAGCACGCTTATGAAATGTAAAACATTCACAGTCGCATTTACATGTAAATTCTTCAGGGCTATAGCAGCTCAAAAGTAAATGAGGCCGCCTCACACAATTTGTCATAGTTTCTGCTACTGAAAAAATAAATCATCAACAAGACACTAAGTTACAGAACAGAAGTGAGGCGATTTCCATCAGTTGCAAAAGTCTCACTTCGGAAAATATCAGCGGAAGGCACAAATTCGTTGCAAGGAAAATCATTCGACACTTCAAATAAAAGTATAAGGCCACCTTCTGGCTTACCTCAGGAAAGGATGCTAGCCTGCCTACACAGGAGCAAATCCATACTTCAGAGAAATAGCTCACAAGTGTGTAACTCAACTGCGTGAGACTAATCTTTTGGCCAGCCCCCCAACTCAGAGTTTCATTTATAAAAGGTAGGCTAGAAGGAGTTTGTTCAGGTTATTACACATATTTCCACAGCCATGCAAAGTACAGTCAGCACCCCTCCTCCCCTTGCCACACCTTTCTAGAAGCTCTGCCATATTAGCAGCAGCTTAGGCAGCAGGGAAACCGTTTTTTCCTGCCTGTTTACAGAGGGGGCAGCCTGGGATAGCAGTCCTCAGACTTCTGTTGCTATTATTTGGTATTTTTCCACTGTTCTCCTGGCAGGCACATGTATAGACAGTAAGTCAGAATGTGGCCCATGAGAAATACCCCAATTAAACCCTTTTGAAAAGAAATCACTATTGTAGTTGATAGCCACCTCTCTTCCACAGGAGAAACATAATACATGTCAAGTGATTTCTTGTAACACTAGCACATTCTGGATAAACTTTGTAGACAGCGTGGCTGTGTCCCACCTCCCAAATGACTGAGAATTGAAAAGCAGAAAAATGCCAGAGGCTTTCGATGCTCAGCAAAGGGCTCAGTTGCTTTGTGCTGAGACTCACTTTGCAATGACTAATCACAGAAAAAAATCATTTTTTTCAATCCTTCCACCTCAAACTTGAATTTTGAAGACATTGGCATGATTTTCATATTTAAAAACAATACTAGTGCCCCAAGAGCATGACAACTTCTTGGCTGTGTTTTCTAGTACAGGTGGCTCTCCCTTTAAATAAACTTGCTACATGAAAAATGGAATTGTACACATAATAGGGAGTAGTGATCATTCATTTTATACAAAGAATTCCTTTAGAAAGTCAGCTACCCTTGTATATTTAAAAGGAACTAAAATGCTTCATGAATTTTCTAAATCACCCCAATTACTCCAGGCCCAGTCCAAATCCCATATCCACTAAAAAAATTATCACAAGTACTTAACATCTCATTAATTTTTTTAAACCTCTGGGCTCATACTCATAACCATAACCAGAAGCATGCTTTCCATCCTTGGGAGTCAGAAAAGCATTGAATGCTGGAACCCCAAAACCTTGAGGGATCCTCTACTTTTATAGATGAGAAAACTGACACCCAGAGAATTGCTTGTCCAGGATTAGAACCTATATCTCCTGACGCTGGCCAATGCTCCAGTCACCGTCCTACAGATCTCTATAATACAAGTTCTCTTTACTAAAGCTATAGAGATACAGATTCCTCCACACTTTCTGGATTGTTCACTTGTGACATACTACCTGTATTGCATTTATTTGCTTCTATGTCTGCTTCCCTCTTAGACTATATCTCCTTAAATATAGAAAGGAAGACACAATGAGGTAAGAGCATACAGCTCAGCACAGTGGAAAGAGCATAGAATTTGGGGGTATGGAAAACCTGGGTTTGAATTCTGCCTCTGCCATTTGGAAGCTTTACGCTCTCATGTGCAAAATGGAGATGATAAACCTTTACCCTAATAACTAAGTTTAATCCATGTAAAATGTGCTTGAACATTCAGTGGTTACTGAATGGAGCAGGAGTATAAAATGTTAAGACTGGAATTGACCACAGGAGTCACCTAGTTCAGCACTCCCTCCTTCCCTCTCCATTTTATAGATGAGGAACCCAAGGTTCAGGGAGGTGAAGTGATTTGTTCAGTCGTTCAACTTGTATGAATTTGCCTGCCTATGTCTCAATGATTCCCAGTCGAGAACTCTTTCCATTCCACTATTCTAGAAAATAAATGATTCTCTTCTCTGACTTCAATACTTACTATTTTTGTCATAAATTTGGCCCTTTAAGTTTACAATAGTACAACCTTCCTTTGATATTCCATGTTTTTTGTCCTATCGACCCAAAGAGACAACATGTTTCTTAGAGCAAATCATCTTCTACATTTCCTGTATGCCACAGAACTTTGAGCACAGTGCTGGGTACGAGTAAGATCCCTAAGAGTTTTTGTTGACAGAAAACCATTTCACTGGGATCCAGAGAACCACCTTAAATGTTCCCTTGTCTCTTTCACTCAGATACAGCCACTGGGTATCTACTGGACAGCTAGCTAACAGAGCTGTAGGACTCCCCCTTGGAGGTTTCAGTGAAATAATTCTGAGAGCCATGTGGAAGGACAAAGATACCCTATAGAGGGTGCTTAAAATCATTCCCTCCAAGATATGAAAAGGGCAGCAGTGACGTACTCTACAGATTTGCCACCTAAATCCATGAACTTAATGATGTAAGGAAAGGAAGCAAAAGGTGGGAGTTCAGAGTTTGAAGAAGGAATCAATTTTAGGTCTTGTGTTCAGAACACCTTCTAAGCAACATAGATAACATCTACTAGCCTAATAAATAGGTGTTTCTGTCAGTACAGTTGTTCAAAAGAAAGATTCTATTCAGTACAATTGTTGGAAAGAAAGGCTCACTCATTATCATCTGCATTTAATGCTTGCTGAATTTCTTTAAAATCTTTGCAACTCCTTTCTTATGAAAAATGATAAAAATTCTTCATTGAAAAGTGTGATCATGCTATTATTATAACATATTATATAATTTCTGCTGTAGATAGAACTGCTTTGTATAGTCATTTTGATTATATATACATTATGTATTAAAAACATTTTGATTACATATGCATATGTTTTGATTTATATCTATTTTATTGTGTATTTTTGTTTCCACATTTAAAATATGCAGAGGTTTCCCAACTTGTTAATATTGTCTTTAAAATATTTTACAATACTGGACTGTTGCACTGAGTAGAATATATCTGGACCTTAAGCCCTTATGAAATGTCAATCATCTCAGCTTCATTCTTTTTTTCACCTCAGAAAAAAGATAGGAATGCACTTGTTCCCTCCCAAATGATGTTATTTAATCCTTAGACTCCATGAAATGGGATTTCCCAATATTAAACACTAATAAAAAATACATTAGGGTTCAGTGTCAGGAGCTCCAGAACACCAATTCCAAAGAGTTAAGAGTCAAATGTACTCACTTTCGAATGTATCTGGCAACCGTAGGTTTCTATGCAGGAGGGAGATGCAAGGGAGAAGGGGGGTGGTGGTGGTGATTATGCAAATGTGGGTATCCAGACATACTTATAAAGCTTTCTGTAAGTAAATTAAGTTTTGAGATGGAGAAGTCTAATTCACACAATATACTGGATAGGAGCCAATTTCAGGTCCGAGGTCCTAAAATAATGTGGAAAGAAATCTCTTTGGGGATTGGGGTGGGGGTGGGGGGATTCCTGCAAACTCTATATCCAAGGCATTTTAAGTGTGGCAGAGCTGTTAACAGAAGTATAAGCCCTCAGAAACAATGTTGCCTTTGTCGCCAAAAGGTAAGTGGGAGAAGAAAATTGTTATGCATAGATTTTTTTCTTCTTTTTTTCTCTTTATTTGCAAATAAACCTGGATGATGGGTTAGAGAAACTTTTCGCTAGAAATTAGAATATATATGCCCAGAAATACTACGTGGGAACTTCTCAAGGTATCCTGTTAAAGTGTTTTACCCATTTCATTCCATTAGCACATACAGTCAATTCACTCATAAGGTGATCTTTGCATTTTGAAAATTCATCGCACTTTGCAAAATCATGTGCGGGTAAAGGCCTTATGGGAAAAATGGGGTTGGGGAACAATATCTGAAGCCTGCTTGTGAAAGTGGGTGTCAGAAGGGTTGCAACTTGTGAGGTAATTTGAACTGGTGGAAATTAGGGTTATCCAAATCTAGATAGAAAATTCTATGGTGGACTAAGATAGCTGGTGGAAGTTTCAGATGCAAGTATGCGCACATTTTGTGTATTCCTTCATGGCTCTATCTGCTGTATGCAGTCTTCTGCACTTACCTAGTGTTTTTAACAGATGGAATCCCGCATATGCAAACATGAAATTTTTCTTACATTCAAATTGTTCTCAAATATACCAATAGCATGAGAACAAATTAATGCATTCAAAACAAACATTATAGAAGAACTGACTGTAGAGGCAAAATAATTTTCTGTTGGTGTTAAAAAATATTGTAATTAATACAGTAAAGCTAAACACGTAATTTTTCTTGAACAATGTGACTAAAGTAGTCACAGGCCTAGTTTTTCCAAACTCCATGTACTTAATTGATCATTCTTTTCTATAGTAACACTATGACAATACCCCCCAACATGTTTTTTCCCAAAATTACTACGTAGTATATGTTGTCAAGGGGGCACATTTATTCCTATAGCTCTAGGAAAAGGTCACAGGGGGTCAGAGAATATGTCTGCACTTCCTGACCTTAGTCTGTATTTCATTAGGAGATAGAGCCACAACGCTTTGCAATTCTGGAATAGAAAAAAACCCCTGAAAACTGAGTTTTTTCTAAATAATTCAGTGGGAAAACCTAAGCTGACTGATGTGAGGATATTTATAAGTCGTTATGTATTTCATTTAGTGAATTCTCCTACCTTTTGCTATAGATATACTGATGCCTCTTATTAAGAGGTGCTGGCCCACATCCCAATCAGGATGTTGTACAATATACAGTATATACATGGTATGGTCTTTGTAAAATCTTAGAATTCTAAATTCTGAAACAAGTGGACCCCAGTGATTTTGGATAAAGGATAATGAGGCTGTATTAGTATTTAACCACCTCTCTGAACTCGTATGAGGCAAAATTAATTAATTCCTCTTAAGACCTTGGTAATCTACATGAGCAAAGAACATCAGGGCACCAAGGGTTACTGCCATAACTACTTATGTCAAGTCTCTTGAGGCCAATTATAAGCTTTTGGTTCCTTGGGTTTTCTGATCTATTCTCCATCCTAGGCAGGAGAGGGGATAAAAAGAATCAGGCTTAAAAGAAAGAAAATAGGTTTATTAGTAATATTAACTATTACTACTAATTCTATATGTATATTACTACTCTAAAGTACTTTGTCACAAAGAGCTTTCACAACTGGTGAGGAGGCATGTAATGGCTAACATCCATTAACTTGTGTTCGGTGATCGTCAAATTAGTCTTAGATGTATATGGCTGTGGACATTTCTGGTTTTTTTTTTTTTTTTTTTTTTTTTGTCTTTTTGCTATTTCTTGGGCCGCTCCTGCGGCATATGGAGGTTCCCAGGCTAGGGGTGGAAGCGGAGCTGTAGCTGCCGGCCTACGCCAGAGCCACAGCAACGCAGGATCCGAGCAGCGTCTGCGACCTACACCACAGCTCACGGCAACGCCGGATCATTAACCCACTGAGCAAGGGCAGGGACCGAACCCACAACCTCATGGTTCCTAGTCGGATTCGCTAAACACTGAGCCACGATGGGAACTCCGGACATTTCTGTTTTTAACCTTATAATTACTATTAGAGGGCCAAAGAATATGAAGGCAAGAAAATTGTTTTTCCGAAAAAAACTGAGTAAACAAGTATACCTTATCGCTCTTCTGGCTCAAATAATTCTGCTTTAATATTAATGTAATTAATATTAAGGCATTAAAGTATTATTTACATTATATATTAATAGCCTTTAATAAAAGCAGATTCATTAGTTAAACCACTAGATTGAAAACAGAAATAAAGTCTATTACATGGCTAATGTTTATATTTGGTATATGTATGGGCACGTGAGTGAGCAAGAAATAGACAACAAACAGCAAGAGGCAGAGGAAACTGAAACAGATAGAATTCACAATTAAAGCAGATGACTGCAGGAGAAGAGTCATAGAAGCCCTGGGGGAAGGCCAACAGTAATAAATTATGAAGTCTTTCAGTTTACATGGTTTTAATCTGGTTCTAGATTACTGCCCTCTGCACAGCTCCTGGGCCCTGTGATACTAAAGATTGTAAAGCCCATACCTTTGAAGACTTTGACTGGTCCTTTCACTAAACCAGCAAGTGAGAGAATATGCTGTATTAACTTTTGTCATCTAGGTTTATCTCCATTACAACTACTAGAAATCAAGGTCAACACTGAAGCACCTACAACCCTTTGACGTGTTTATGCTAAAACTCATACTTGCACGTCAGACTCTCCATAAGCTTATGCTTCTCTCCAAAGGATTTGCTGGTATACCTCAAGAAAGTCTAAACTTTCTATTTTCTACATCTCAGGAATCTGTTTTACTGTTCTCCAATGCATTGCATAAGCATAACAGAGTCAAGTATCCACAAGGCAGCCCTTCCCAACCTGTCTCTGTTATAGGGAGAATCCAACTGTGCTGTGCACTGTACTAGCTTTACATAGTGCAATTAGCCAATCGCAAGCATAATAGTCAATATTCCTGCCAATGAGTACCTTGTTTGTTAACTCAATCAACTACATAGATTAAGACAAGCAAACTAGAACTTTACAACCAAGGGAAAAAAAAATTAAAGACTGTAGCCAAAAGCTATTTTGCTTAAATTACTAAAGTAAATGTTCAACCTCTCCAGCTTTCTTGGTTGTGAAAATATAAGCATACTTACATTTTCAGAGTAGTTTGGCAATGTTAAAAAAAGAAAAATTAAGCCAATATATTTGTTACCTATTTATTTTTCTAAGCAGAGTGGCAAAGAGATCTACCTCATGGTGCATTTTGGAATAGTAAATGACAAATTCTAAATATTAATATAGGATATTAACAATTAAAATTAGTGGTTGGCCAAAGCTTTTTTCACTATGGTCTTGAAAGAAACTCTGTCATACATTATGTACATGAAACATGAAGTAGTTAATTGCCCTGTTTTATCTTATGCTGACAATGATGCTGTGGCTTCCATTATTAGGCAGTGAAGTATATCAAGAAGAAAATATAAAAAACTAATGATCCTTAAAAGTTCATATTTAGTTTATATGCAAACTAAAGTCATATGTAGGTGTTTCAATTATTTTCAATCCCCAAGTTCATTAATTATTTGCAAGTAGGTAATAGAGGGTTATGAATTAATTGACAGTGAATCATTTAATAAATTAGCTAATAACAAATACTCTGGAATTTTACAGAGTTTTCATTTTCAGAGCTTTATTTTTTATTGGACTACTACAAATGGTCACCCTATATTTGTTCAAAGAGCAATGGACGAAAATCATTCTAATGTTATTTATGAAAATGGAATTCTGAATGTTTGAAGCACAAATCAAGAAAACATTATGACTATGTCTAAAGCTCAAAGAAAATTTTTTTTCAAATTATCATATGTTAAATAATGAAGGCAGACTATATTGAGTAATAAAAAACAAAAGCAAAAGACAAAAAAATTCTAGAGGACAAAAAGAAAGCAAGGAGAATTAGGGAAGGCTGGGAAGGTTTTAGCTTCTCCACTCAAAACTTTTCCTTTCAAAAAAAGACTGAAAAAAAGTGTTGATTATTAATACCACCATATAACCATCATTGTCTGGCTGTTTGATGACAAAGTTCCCCCATACCCTGGGGTCCTCCCCCCAGCACAACTTAAGAACAAGAGTAACCCACGGATACCCAGTGGAGTGGTAGAGAGGAGTTCCAACATCTATACTTGGAGGTTGAAAACATACATAGTCCCCACCAGGGACAATAGGAAGGGACAGCACTATTATAGCAGTATTCACAAGACCCAGGTGATTCTCAAATTTCAGCCAGGTTTTGGGCTACTGCTCTAACCCAGAAGTTCTCAGCTACAGGATCCAAACCAACCAATGTTTTGCAATTCTTTCTTACTACAATAGAGAACTAAAGTTCACAGACAATTTATTTTAAAAATAGTAGATGAGAGTGAATTCAAGGTGATACCTCTGAAAGTGCCATTCTGAGTTACATTTGGATGTGCTTTCCCGGATGTGAGAGAAAGGGGTGGGGTTATAGTTAGTGCAAGGAATTGGGTACATTCTGATTCCATAAACCATTTTCATATCCACATGCTTGTAAAATGACTCCATGAATACCATAGGGATGATGAGAGTTTGGTTATTCCTCTCCCCAAAAAAAGAACATGAGGAGGGTGGAATTTGGAAAAAAAAATCTTGGTATTCTCAAGGGAGTGTTTTATACATGTACATGATATTCGAATACATTGGAGCCAAGGAAATTGATAATTGTAATCTTGATGGATGAGGGTAGAACACTATTGGCTTCCATCAAACTTATTCTCTGATATCTTTTGGGTTACCTAAGAGGTATGAGCTGGGAAGTGACAGTTCTGTAGGAAGGAGAGAGTAAGTTTTATTTCCTGTCTTGCATTTAAGCAATGCATCTACTTGTCTTATATCAAGATCAAAGTCTGAATCATTTTATAGCTCCCACACACTTAGCTCATAATTTTATTCAATACAACTTTATAATTTTATGTGAAAATTTAACTAATTTGAATGAATTCAAAATTTTAAAGTTTGAATTCAATTAAGTTTATTTAAAAAACAATTATAGAAACTATGGTGGGTGAGTGTTTTATGATGACAAATATTTGATTGAATTCTTCACATTTCTACCAGCTGTTTTGGCATTGTGTGGGCACAGCCTGTATCTGAAGTTTTATGCCTGAAGTGTTCTAAAATGTTCACTGATTAATTCCTTCATTATTACAAATTTTCATTTTCTTGTTTTTCAACATGTTACTTTAGTGAGACATTAAATAGAGTTATTTTTTGGAGAGGTGCCAACATTAAGACCTATTACTAAGCCCGCTTTATAAACTTTGCTTATGCTACGCTATGCATATTTAAGTCATTTTATTTTTCCTTCAAATTCTGATTCATTCCCTCAATTACATTACTGCTTATCTCCCTGGACTCCCTCCAATTTAACTAGGTCTTTATGGTTCCCCAAACAAAATGCAATATTCTGGATGAACATCACCCAGAATACAAAAAAGTTATCTGACAAATTCTTTTGTAATGATGTCTTTTCACATGTAGCCTCAAATTATGTATAGATTGCACTTGAGACTCCATTAACTGGAGGGTAGCTAATGAAGTCATGAGAAGGCAGCCCAATTAGAAAATATACTGATATATTGATATAGATCCACTGTCTGCTAGTGGATCAAGTGAAATGTCCATCAAAATAAGCAAATTTGTGGACTCTACTAATATAATGTTAGAGTAGAATGAACAACTGGTGAAGTCAGACAAGTTCCTCCCAACTCCTACTGAGATTTAATGTATAGATGCCTTAGGAAAAACTAAAAAATTAGCTTGTGTCAAGAGGAAGAGTGTCAGCTTGCATAAACAGAAGGAAAAGTGAGAACAGGTGTTGAGGAAACTATGAATATCTGAGACCGCAGTAACAAATATAAATGGTACTCCTAGAAATTAAGAAAATATTTCATAGATAGTGACTGATAAGGTGCTTCCCTTTAATGAATTATCTTAATTCTTAGTTAAGGTCATTTAAATGACATTTTTGCAAATGGTACTTAGGAGAAATATTTTATGTGTTATAGTTGAGATATTGAGAGGGATGGAGGATTAAACACACATTGTTTATGTGAAGCAGTTCTCAGTGACCTCTCATAGAGCTTGATATCAGTGAATGAGTGCACAGAAGCTCCTTTCTGTGTATTAATACTGGGGGTCTGTACCAGACCAAACTGCAGAGTGTGAGCTAAGTTCTTGCGGGGGTGATGACAACTTGGACTTGATTCAAGTTTGCTTTTACTTGGTTTACTCCCCAACTGCAAATAAGCACTGCAGAAGGTCTTGGTGGCCTACACAGAGTGAGATGTCTAACAGGAAAAAACAGTAATACATGATTGTTGTCTTTTGTACTCCCAGCTTCATTACCATTTGGAAACAGTTTATATAAAGCATTGTTCTGCTACTGAGGAAGCCATATCATGCAAGGTAAACATCTAGCCAGCTCCCTTATCTTAACATTGGTGCTGTTGCACCACTAGGGAATGTCCCCTTATCACCTAGGACAATACAGGTCCTAGATGTTTTTCAGTTACTCCCATTAAGGGGATTTCTGTGGACATATCTGGCTACAGTACACCATGGGGCTGTCTAGTAGTAATCATAAAAAGTCAGCTGCAGGTCGAAGTATAAATATAAAAAGTCAAGTGTTACCCACTACTGAAAAACATTTTTCTTTAAAGTGGGGCTCAAATCTTACAAATATGTTATTACTACTTTTAATGTTCAAAAGGAATGATAAAGAAGCCAGATCAGAGAAGGAATTAAACCTCATTAGTTATGGAACACCTTTTGTTCAGAACGAGAAGACAAAAGGGAGGGTGTCTTGGGTTACATCTGTTTATTTTCAATATGGTGAAACAAGTACAGAATACTTTCTCTACTACTCATCTAGAGAACTTAACCTGTACACAACTTGTTTAAATTAGTAAGTATATCTTGATATTTCTGAATTACACAGTGGTTAAGTTACAGACATTAGGATCAGATCAATCTGGATTTAAATCGTAGCTTTGTCATTTACTATCAGTTTGATATTGAGTAATCAAACCTTTTCAAGGCTATTTCCTTACCTATAAAACAGGGATAGTAATAAACATCTCAACATCTTGGTGAAAATTAAATGAGGTCATGTGTATAAAATACTTAGTAGAGTACCTGGCACATAGTAACCGCTAAATAATATTATTAATGATTGAACCCAACAAAATCTATAAAATTCAAGTAACACTAGTAAGTAACCTAAGAGAAAATCTATCTGATTCCAAGCTATTTGATTATGTAAAACTTCTCCATCATAGTTAAGAAATATTTTACAAACTTCAAAGGTTTCTAATTTTTTCCCAACAGTTCTAAGAAGCTGTTATTGAAATCATGAATCAATATAAGAACAGTTGACTCCTATCCTTTCCTCTTCCTCCAACCACACCAAATACTCTCTATTGATTAGCTTTCTTATTATGCTCTCAGTCCCTTTTACTTCAGATGACAGAATATTTCTAAGTGATTTGGGGATATACATGCTTTCTAAAATATCTATTGCAATAACACCTCAGGACTTTAACATCAGAGCAAAGGATGTGAAGAAAAAACATTTTCATGAATACAACATTAGTGCTTTGTATTTAGGAAGCACCTTTCATCTGCATCTCTCAAAGACCTTCACGAATATTATCCGATGCTTTATTCACTGGGCCAAGCTGCAAACAAAACTGTCTTTCAAAGAAGTCTCTCAAAGTGCATAAAACCCCATGAGGGAAGGAGCTGTAGATAGATGGTAAAAGTGTCAGGAATATTCAGAGACGTTTAAAAATAGTATATACCAAAATACCACCAAACTAATGACAACTACTACTTAGAAGTATATGGTTCCATAGCTACAGCTTTCATAGTAAATACATATGCATATGTAGGAACTTTGTTGTATTGGCACTAACATCCACATTATAAGCTAGTGATGTTTGATGAATTTTGTAACCTAATTTGTGGTAGGTGACTTACTTTATAGTGTATTCAAATATATTTATTAGTGTATTACATGTTAATATTAGTCTTTAGCATATTTAAAAAGCATGGGCATCACATCAGGATTGTATGTCAAGTCCTTAGCACCATGCCTGATAGTTATTACAAACTCAGTTAATGTTATTTACCAATATAATTATTATTCTAATTGTTATCATTATTAATTTAGATTAGGGAACAGTTTTCTTTAAAAGAATTCAGTGAAAGCTGACATGTATTTACTTTAGTTGCTGCTAAGATATGTACCAGTTAACTAAGAAGGAGAGAGGAACTCATCCCCTTTTTCTCTTGGAAGAGCACTTCAAGATGGGGAGAGGCATGGCTACTTGCATGTTGAGACTTCTTCTAGCCTTCCAGATGGAATCATTTACACAGTGCCTGATTGTCATAGAGACTACAGTTGTGAATATGTCATTAAAATATATGGCTAATTTGCGGGGGGGACAAGGGAGGAAAGACTATATCAAGTTAGGGACTTTTTATAATCCAAGTGAAATAACTGACTTTTAACAGTTTTAATCAATTGTATTGGAGCCATGATAACATAATGTTAGTCTACACACACTCATTGGGGAGATATCATCAACTTAATTTACCGATTCTTAAAGTTATTATTTTGGTCCTCTATACTCTATTATTATAATTCCTTTTTCGCATAACTAGTGTGTTATGAAATTTAAAAAATGTTGAGAATGTGGGATAATGAAAATCTTCTGAGGAGATGAGTAATTACTACTTTTGAAAAAATTGCATTGTTTTAAAGTTGTGTATTGTTCTCAATTTAGAGGTGGAAAATATGAGGCTTAGAGAAGTAAAGATTCTGGTCTGAGCCTTGACACTACAGCATTGAATTAACTTCATTTGCCATCACTCAGCAGTCTCTTCTCGTATTTCAAGAAAATCATATCAGTGGTGCTCCTATCACACTTGCCATTCTGTATAATTTATTTGATCCTAATTAAGTCTTAAACTTAGTTGGTATATTGTTTTATCCCAAGTTGGTTCTGAAAATATCAGAAGAGATTGCTTAATGGGCTGGCTTTAACGAGACAAGTGAGCAATTTATTTATGTTGTTTTTCTTTTTGCATGTTAAAAGCTAACCATATTTACTAATGAAATATTCTGTCTCTAAAATAAATTCTGATCTTATACAACAACTGGCACTCATGATGACCATCTCTCTACTTATGGAGAGTACAAAATTGTTTTCAAATACATGCTATTAAAATAAAATGAATTTCCTTTAATTATGAATAACATTTTGAGATTTTTCTTTAATAAAATATATGTTAGAGTTACAACCATGGATAATCTAAGAGGATGGCTTAAGTTAGGATCATTCAAGTAGCAATTCTAGAAATAGTGCTACTACCTGTTACTCAATAAAACATTTCTAATTGTAGTCCATGTTATACAAACCCATAGTGTAAGGCTTCAAGGATATACCAAAATCTAAAGTCTAAAAATGCTAGGGATATCAGAGCTGGCTTTTCTTTTTTAGAAAAAAAGGAATTAAATGTTATTTTACATTTTAGTAATTTGTTATGTATCAGTTACTATATTCTTTATAACACAACTATTCTAATGTAATTTGTATAGTACCTCCATCTGAAAGACCTGAAATGTAAAAAACAAAACAAAATTCTCTAATACTATATACAAAAATAAGCTCAAAATGGATTAAAGATGTAAATATAAGACCAGAAACCATAAAACTCCTAGAGGAAAACATAGGCCGAACACTTTTTGACATAAATCACAGCAATATATTTTTGGATCCGTCTCCTACAGCAGAGGAAATAAAAGCAAAAATAAACAAATGGGACCTAATTAAACTTAAAAGATTTTGCACAGCAAAGGAAACCATCAACAAAACAACCTACTGACTCATACAAGCTACTGAAGGCGATAAAGTATGTGCAAATGATATGAACAATAAGGGGGTTAATATCCAACATATATAAACAGCTCATACAACTTAACATTCAAAAGACAAACTGCCTAATTTAAAAAATGGGCAGAAGAACTGAAAAGACATTTTTTGAAAGAGGACACACACATGGCCAACAGACACATGAAAAGATGTTCAACATTGCTAATCATTAGGGAAATGAAAATCAAAACTACACCTATCAGAAAGGCTATTACAAAAAATACCACAAATAACAAATGTTAGCAAGTATGCAGAGAAAAGGGAATCCTTTGTACTCTGCTAGTCAGAATGTAAAGATGTGCAGCCACTGTGAAAAACAGTATGGAGGTTTCTCAAAAAAACAAACAAACAAACAAACAAACAAAAAAAACACCTAAAAACAGAACTACCATATGACCTAGAAATTCCATTCCTGGGTATAGAGTGGAAAAGAAACCAAAGCACTAATTCACAAAGATACATGCACCCAAATGCTTATACCAGCATTATTTATAATTGCTAAAATCTGGAAGCAAACTAAGTGTCCATCGACAGATGAAGGGATAAAGAAGATGTGGTGTATATTCACAATAGAATACTACTCAGCCATAAAAAAGGAAATTTTGCCATTTGGCAAAACATTGATGGACTTGGAGGATATTATGCCTAGTGAAATAAGTCAAAGACAAATACTGTATGATACCACTTTTATGTGGAATCTAAAAGACGACAAACTAGTGTATATAATAAAAAAGAAGCAAACTTAAAGAAACAGAGAACAAACTAGTGGTTACCAGAGGGGAGAGAGAAGGGAGTAGGGGCAATATAGGGATAGGAGATTAAGAGGTACAAACTATTTTGTATAAAATAAGCTACAGGAGGACTTTCTGCTGTGGCTCAGTGGATTAAGAACCCAACTAGTCTTCATGAGGATGCAGGTTCAATCCATGGCCTTGCTAAATAGGTTAAGGATCTCATGTTGCCACAAGCTGCAGTTGCAGATGTGGCTAGGATCCCGAATTGCTGTGGCTGTGGCATAGGCCATCAGCTGCAGCTCTGATTCAACCCCTAGCCCAGGAACTTACATATGCCACAGGTGTGGCCTTAAAAAGAAAAAATAAAATTAGCTACAGGAGTATATTGTACAACACTGGGAATATAACCAATTTTTATAACTATAAATGGAGTATAACTAAAAATTGTGAATCACTATATTGTATACCTATAAATTATATAACAGTACAACAACTATACTTCAATTAAAACAAAACAAAGCAGGAATTCCAATTGTGGCTCAGCTGGTTAAGAACCTGACTAGCATTCATGAGGATGTAGATTCAATCCCTGGCCTTTCTCAGTGGCTTAAGAATCTGGCATTGCTGCAAGTCTTGGTGTAGGTCGCAGATGCGACTCCGATCTGGTGTCACCAGGGCTGTGGTGTAGGCCTACAGCTGCAATTCAACCCCTAGCCTGGGAACTTCCATATGTCACAGGTGAGTCCCTAAAAAAAACAAAGCAAAAAACAAAAATAAAAACAAACACCTAATGCCCTAAACATTACAAGTTTGTTTACGCAGGAGTCCCATGATACTTTTGCAAGTATCAGAACAACATAATTTTTTCTAAAAATGACTTTTTAAATGATTGTTCATTCTGTGTAGCAAAGGAAACAATCCACAGAATGAAAAGGCAATCTATGAAATGGGAGAAAATATTTTCTTTTTTTTTTTTTTTTTTGTCTTTTTGCTATTTCTTGGGCCGCTCCCGCGGCATATGGAGGTTCCCAGGCTAGGGGTCGAATTGGAGCTGTAGCCACTGGCCTACGCCAGAACCACAGCAACACGGGATCCGAGCCGTGTCTGCAACCTACACCGCAGCTCACGGCAACGCCGGATCCTTAACCCACTGAGCAAGGGCAGGGATCGAACCCGCAACCTCATGGTTCCTAGTCGGATTCGTTAACCACTGCGCCACGACGGGAACTCCGAGAAAATAGTTTCAAGTCATTTATCTAATCAGAGATTAATACACATAATATGCGAAGAACTCCTACAATTCAACAACAGAAATAAATGTATTTTAAAATAGGCAAATGTCTTGAACAGACATTGATCCAAAGAAGATATATAAATGACCAACAAACATACAAAAAGATGCTTATTATCACTAATCATCATGAAAATGCAAACCAAAACCACAATGAGATATCACCTCATACCCATTAAGATGGCAACTATTAAAAAAATATAAAATAATGAGTGTTGGTGAGGATATGAAGAAATTAGAACTTTGCAAACTGTTGATAAGAACATAAAATGTTGTAACACTATGCACATCAGTATAGAAAGTCTTTAAAAAATTAAAAACTGAATTACCATGTGAGCTGGTAATGCCACTTATAGGTATACATCCAAAATAATTGAAAATAAGATCTCAAAGAAATATTTGCACACTTATGCTTACTGAAGCATTAGTCACAATATCCGAAATGTGGAAGCAATGTCAATGTCTATTAGTGGATGAACTGAAAAAGAAAATGTGGTATATACATACTAAGGAATATTATTCAGCCTCAATAAAGAAGAAAATCCTGATGTATGCTACAACATGGATGAACCTTGAGGATATTATACATGAAATAAGCCAGTAACAAAAAAATGCTGCCTGATTCTACTTATATGTTATACCTAAAGTAGTCAAAGTATGAGAAATGAATGTTGGCTTCCAAGGGCAGAGTGGAAATGGGGAATTATTCAATGGGTATAGAGTTTCAATTTTGTGAGATGAAAAAGTGTCATTGCAAAACCATGTGCATACACTTAACACAACTAAATGGTGTTAAAAATGGTTAGGATGGTAAATCACCTATCTTCAATTAGGATAGGTAAATACCTATCTGCAAATACCATCACTTTAGGGGACAGGGCTTCAACATATGAATTTGGAAGGGTCATGGTGCCAATTCAGCCCCTAGCAGCAACACATACTTTCACTGATGTGGATAACAATATATAAACACTGAATAAAAATTTCATAAGACTCATGTTTTTAAAACTTGTTCATTTTCTCCTCTATCTTACATTCCATATTGTTAAATACTTCTTAAAACAGTTGATTTAAAATATTATTTCTCACTATACTTTACTATCTCACACTGTATGGTATTATTTATGAGCTAACATCCCTTTAAAAATTGTTATGCTCATTTGGAATTAGGATATCTAAACACTGATATAATTAATGTAGAACAGATCAGGTCTCATACATTCCAAGTAAATGGTTTTCTATTGTATTTAATTACTCTTAGTTCTCTGACACAGAGAGAAGTGTAAACATCATTCTGTTTATATATCATTCCCATTATAAGATGTGGTAAGTTATTATGATTACACAGTTGCTGGTGCAATACATAAATGTATTTAAATATAAGATGAGGAAAATGAAGCATGGAAAATTTATGTTATTTGCTCAATACCACACAGTCAACTAGGGGTGGCATTTCTGATGAAGATCACTCCATGTCATAATCAACTTTCTATCTTTATACCAAATGATCAGCATCTTATGTCTTCCCCAAAACACACTATAGGTTGGAGTAAGTCAGAAAAAAAGATTTGTGTATCCTTTACTGACTAACCTCATTCCAAAGATTGCAGATGTTAATCTGCTATTCAATCCGTTCTCTCTTCCCCTAGTATAGGCATTGGCTTGAAATATCAGTACAAGAAACAATGAGTGGTCATCAGATAAGGTAATACAACTAACACAGAGGGAGGGGACGCACATACATATGAACATAACTGACTTAATGAACAGAGAATAGTAAAGAGTTATAGAGTTAAAAAAAAAGAACACAGAGAGAGGGAGAGAGAACAAACTAGTCTATAAGGTTTCACAGCAAAGTTCTGTGATAAGGAGGTGAAATGGCCCTAGGGAAAAGGATTGGAATTTGTTGATGGCTTAGTGAATGACATGGGAATGACAAGATGCAGAAGCAAATAATGAAATAAAAGATGGAACAAAAACTATAGACATATTAATGCTGATTTAGTGTTTCACCTACCCCAAACAGACTGTTTATTTCTCTAAATAAGCATTTATAGACTACTTATTAAACATTAGGCATGTCTGATGCACAAGATATATTGGTCGGAGTTCCCGTCATGGCTCAGTGGTTAACGAAGCCGACGAGGAACCATGAGGTTGCGGGTTTGGTCCCTGGCCTTACTCAGTGGGTTAAAGATCCGGCATTGCCGTGAGCTGTGGTGTAGGTTGCAGACGCGGCTCGGATCCCACGTTGCTGTGGCTGTGGTGTAGGCCGGAGGCTACAGCTCCGATTAGACCCCCAGCCTGGGAACCTCCATATGCCACAGGAGCAGCCCTAGAAAAGGCAAAAAGATGAAATATATATATATATAGGTGAAAGTGAATGACACTGCTCTCAAAAAGCTCAGTGTGATGGGTTGGGGGCTGGAGCAATTAAATCATACTATAAGACTAGTTTTAGTCACATTTTTCAAGTGCCAAGTCCATCTGTCTTAGAATATTTTCTTATTGTTGCAAAGTATTTTCCATGAATCTATTATATTTTATAATGAATGGTATTTTGTTTTAATACCTCATAAAACATTTTAATCTAAGATTTTATAAAGAAGTTCAATAAAACCAAATTACATGTTAAATCTTCATGTTACATAAAAAAGCTAAATTCTCCTGTGCAGACACACATAAACACATACACATCTTCAAAAGCTTAGAGTCAATCTGAAAAAGTGGTGAGATATGAGGTTCTTTGTCTCTCTAGGATCCTGTCTACTATTCTCAGTAGGGCTGCCATTACTAACTGCCTAGGTGCCACATCATTGTATATATAAAATCACTGCACAAATATTTCATGTGAGGACATGTCCCTGTTTCTTTCTAGATCCATTTATATGTGTGCTTTACAAGGTGATAAGTGCTATGGCAATAGTTGAATTAGGTAATAGACATAGAGATATCTCTTGGGTTTGAAATTAATTTGAAATATATTTGGATGTGGCCTTGTCTTTCTGGAAGGCATTCAAAAGAAACAAGAAGATACCTTTCTGTCCTGGAATAGACTAAGACTTTGTTGAATCTTACTGTAATCAGGTCACCTCCGCCTCTATTTCCCGGAGAATTAGTAAGAAAAATAAAAGACTTTTGCTGGTACATCTCCGCTATTTGACACATAACTCTTATTTGCAGGGTTTTGTTAAGCTTTGACCCAATATTTATCAAGTAATTTATGTTTTAAGCCCTTATTCATGTTACTTTATCAAAGGAAATCAGATTTTATCAGTGATTCATTGTTTGGTCTTCTGCCTTCTATTAAAATTCTGAAATCCTCAAAAGACAATACTTTCCAATGACAAATAAATTTGAGACTCCAGAGAGCAAAGCATGGCTAAGTACATATGCAACTAAACATAGATGAGTATGAGGGTGGGCAGCAACTGGTAGTTAGCCTTTAAACTCAGGACTAGGTATTTCATCTTGAGAACCAATTAGGTGTCTCTTTGTGCTGCTGAAGTACACTTCAGAGGAGTAAAGAAACTGATAATGCGTAAGGGGACAAGAAAGCTAATAAGGGAGTTGGGTAGTAGTATCTGTGTATAGTGGTCAAGGATTATGCAAGCACTTGGTGACAGCTGTCTACAAGTATCTTCCTCTAGTACCATTATGTCTGTGTTTAGCTTGTTTGTCTTGTCCCTCAACTAAATGGTGAATTCTAAAGACAGGGAATTTCTTATTTTATCAATTCACACACTGTCTAGTGCCATGCCTCACTAGATAAGCTTGTCTATGGAGCAACAAATGTGTTCCAGTTTCTGCAAAATAAAGACAAAAAAAGACCAGTAGAAGACATTGTCTGAAAATGCATTATGTGAACTATTTCTTGCATTAGAAAACTAATTTTATAACCATTTTATATGTTACTCTATATCATAATTATATGTTTAATATGTATATACAAATTGTATACATTATATTTCAATAAAAAATTTAATATTTGGGCAGTTAAAAGGGCATGATTTTGTTGCAGTCTTCCCATACTTCCCTTTCTCCAACCAAATCGCAATGTTTGTCATTCAACAGACACAATTAGCACTTTACATCTCTGAATCTTTATTTTCAAACTTGACTTTCCAATTTGAATGTCCTTTCATCCTATATTCTGTCTACACCCCACTCCTCAGAGGCCTATTACCAATGTCATTCCTCTCATTAAGCACTCCTTTAAATCTAAACAAAGAAACAATATCTTTCTCTTCTGACCTTCAATAGCACTGTATTCCTCTTATGCTCTCAGCACCTCCTAAGACACGTGAAGCTGGGTGGTAGCGGGAAGAGAAGCAGATGGTCACAGAAAAAAAGCAGACATGAGGCTAATCACTGCATCATAGAAATAGCAGAACCCTAGGTGAAGATTCAGAAACTTGTACTGCTAGGGTTTTGAGAGCTGGATTCATTTTCAATCTTTGCGTAAGTATGCTTACAATAAATCCTTATCACCTAAGCTACTCTGAGCAAGTCTATGTATGTCATGCAACCAAAACAGCCTAATATTGTGCCTTGTGTTATAAAAAACTTGTCTTACCTTCCCTAACAGGGCACAAATTATTTCAAAGGCAGTGACCATGGCTCCTTTTTTCTCATGACTCTATCACCACCTGCAGTGTGGCACATAGTCAGTGCTCAATAAATGCTTGCTGGAAGGAAGGAGAAAACTGGATAACTGGTCATCAAATCATATTGAATTTCAGGTCACTTTCAGCAAGGCAAGAACTGAACAGAGGTAGGCCATAATAATATTTTACTAAACATTGCTTTTTCAAATGAATGGCTTGCCTGTCTCTCTCCTCACTGTTATAGATTTCTTCCTATTAGATTCTGTAAACGTGCTTATGACATATTTTTGCCAAAGGCTAACTTTAACAGCAGCACAATGTATCATAAAAGTTGTGTTATATAAGCAAATTACATAATACAAAACCATGCATTCCTCCTATTATTTTAACAAGCATCTTAGTTTAAGGGGCGGTGATGTGTATCAGGTTCTCTTCTGAGAGGCCAGATATGTAAACTGTACTTGAACTAATGTCACTGTTGTCTCTTATTCAGAATGGGAAACACTTTGCCAATCTTATTTTCATATATATCTGGTGTGACTAGATACCCTCAAGGAAACTATTTTTCCAGAATGAATTTGAAGGATTAAAAGGTTCACCAACGTTACATGAAATACATAACAATGAAGTATAGTCTCATTTTATGGATATCACCTCCTTACACCTACATAGTGTTTTATGGTTTGCAAAGCACTTTGAAATACATTATTTCATTTGTTCCTTACAACAGCAGTCTGTGAGAGAGACATGGAAGGCATCATCACCCCCACTTCATCTATCAAAAAACGGAAAAGTTAACTGACTTTGCCAAGGTTATAGAGATAGTAAGAAGTGAGGAGAAACTAGTAAGAGAACTCGAGTCTTTCACCTTCTAATCCAGTATTCTTTTGATTTCAGATCCAGTTTTCCTTCAGCTATTCTATCTATGAGAGTGTTTTTCAAACTTCTGGCTAATGACCAATTGATGGGTTGTGAGACCGACTTTCATCAGCGTTTAAAGGATGAAAGAGAACAGAATACATCATTGAGCATCAGTTCTATGATTGCGTTTTTTACTGAAGGTAAGAATTTGTTTAGTAAAGGTAAGAAGTGTTTCATGAAACTTTTTTTTTTTAATTTTTTTGTCTTTTTGCCTTTTCTAGGGCTGCTCCCGCGGTATATGGAGGTTCCCAGGCTAGGGGTGGAATCGGAACTGTAGTCTCCAGCCTACGCCACAGCCACAGGAACGCGGGATCCGAGCCGCATCTGCAACCTACAACATCACAGCTCACGGCCACGCCGGATCGTTAACCCACTGAGCAAGGCCAGGGATCAAACCCGCAACCTCATCGTTCCTAGTCGGATTTGTTAACCACTGTGCCACGACGGGAACTCCTGTTTAATGAAATTTTGTTTCAGTTTTGTCTATGATAATGTAAAATATAGTTCTGTGAGAAATTCTGAGAAAAATAAATTGAAAGTCACTGATCTATATACCATGTCACCCATTAAATCATTAAGTTGCTTAAAAGTAATTTATGATGCCAAAAGTCTCCATGTTATTGGTTTTAACATTAAAACAATGCGGATAATAAAAATATTCTGGCAATCCTTCAGTTAAGTCTTAATTATATAGGGTAATTTTATTGTTTGAACGCTTTTAAGAGTTCTACTTGAATATTATATTTAAAAATGAGGGTTTCTATATAGGCATGATACTAGCTTTATTCAAGCTTTTATGGGAAAAAAAATGGTAATCATGATTTCATAAGAAATCATCTTAGAAAATCTTTACCTGACTAAATATATTCAGGGGAATGTAGGAAACACTTAGTATAGGAAACACCCTGGAATTCAAATATTTGATTCCTATCAAAATAATGATATCTGATATCTGGAATTTATTAACAACTTATTTAATTACATATATGTATTATCAATGAATAATCAAAATGAATGAACCTGCAACTGTTTTCTTAATTATGATTAATACAGTGGCTCTCGATTGCCCATAAGATATAGTACACAATCCTTAGTAGAGCATATAAGTGCCAGGAGCTTTATCTCCTATCCCTCCACTTCACATAGGCCATGCACCTTTGTGTCTTCACAGTTGTGTACATGGTTCCTTTGCTTTGATGCGATTGTCTCCTACTTTCCTCAATGAAGCTGGGCCTTAAAGGATGAATACAAATCTTCTAGGCAATGTTATCTTCTCTACGATGCCTTCATTCCTTCTCTTTGCTGTGTTCTCACATAATTCACTAAAGTTATCTCTCAGAGATTTCACAACATGATTATAATTATTTCTTTGTGAGAGTTTCTTCAGCTAGGCAGTGAGGTGCTTAAGATGAAGTCTATGTCTTATTCATCCTTAAATCTTTGGTCCCCAGAACAATGCCTAGGACAGAGCAAATACCCGATTCCTTGCTAATATATGAGATACATTATTTAGGTTTAATGGACATCGGAAAATGCAAAACATAAAGCAATTTACATGAGGTCATCAGAATTTTAATCTATCATCTATTCTTTCACACTGAAAAAAGAACTTCATTGTTTTTTTCTTTCTTTCCTTCTTTCTTTCTCTTTCTTTCTCTCTTGCTGTACCTGAGACATGTGGAAGTTCCTGGGCCAGGGATTGAGACTGCGCTGAAGTGACAACACTGGATCCTTAATCTGATGTGCCACAAGGGAACTCCAATTGTTCTTTTCTAAATGTCTGAATATTAAAATATTAATTCAGGGGCAGAAAATTATATTTATATCTATTATTCTGTGGTCCATTCATTGGCAAAAGAGCTGGCTAACTTGATCTGCTCAAGCTAACAGTGAATCAAATTGCTGATGCCATTTTATCTGATTATGTGCAAGATATAGACCAAGGCATTTTTATTTTCCCAGAGGCTGAGATGATGGTTTAAAGATATAGCCTACATGTTAGAATTTTCTCTCCATATTTTAGCCACCATTGTATTAAGAAAAAAAAGATAAGCAATTTTTTATGGATAGTTGGGTCATTTAATATTTTGTGATAGGGTACCATTAAAGTCTCATTTATATTCCTATAGGGTTTTCTCCTCACTATTTCAGCTAATAGAGTTTGAAGTCCCAATGTGTCTATCACTCCTTTGAGGGATTTTTTTTTTAATTGTTGTTCTGAAAACACAGCACTAACTTCCTCAAAAGATAAAACAGAGAAACCACAGCTGGAGAAGTGTGAATGCCAATTTACCCTTCCTAGCACATAAAATTACACTCTATGATTGTAGAGGAAGGCAATATTTAATTGACAGATATTCTAATACATAAATGTATTAGGACACCATCTGTTTGAGGGCTCTACTGTGTATATCTATGCTACAAAATATTTTCCAAAAATATATGGTAGTCTAAGGATTCCTAACTCACATGTGAATTTGAGAGACAAGTATTTTTTATTTTCCTGATCAAATTCTTCACACATTTCTCCATTGTATAACAACTGATTGGTTATATCTTTAACATGCAACTCAATAGAAGACTTAGGATGGTATCCAAACCATACTCAGCGCCAGATTCTCAGAGTGGTCAACACTGTGTTGACACATAATAAAGTGTTCAGCAAATGTTTACTGGAAAATAAAGGAATATATTCTTAAAGCCCTGATGTTTGAAACATTTCCCCTAGGAGCCATTTAATATTTTCTCCTGTGTTATAATGCAACAAAAGTAAAAATCTCGCAATTTCTGTCTTTCCTTAGTGAAAAACATGGCAGTAATGACAGAGAAAGAAGTTGGATGACTCATAACATAACAAGACAATCTTAGGTGCCTCGTTAGCGCAGCAGGTAGCCCGTTAGTCTTATACAAGTCAGTCTTTCAGAGCAATCTAACACTTTGGCCTCCATGTGTAAAACATCTGAACCACAGGTAAAAAATTCAATAAAATATTCAGATTTGTTATCTTATTAACTAAAAATCAAACACTGGATAGTAGGAAACATCTAGATGATTAAACCATTCACATATTCAGGATTGTATACCCAGAGCCTCAAGAGTCTAAATGTTGGCTATTGCTTTTAGGTTACTTGTGAAATCAAAATTGGCTTCCCTGCCTTTTCATCTGAACTTCAATGTAACTGAAAGTTCATTATTGTTTTATATTTTGAGATGTTACCAGGTCATATTGTGTATTTTTTCAGAACCTTGTCTTCTAGGTGAGTAAAATGCCTTTTAAATAACTTTTTGGGATAATAATAGAAATTATACCTATCTAATATTAAGTTAAACCATTACTATAGTAAATATAAGGAAGTATTCAGCAAAACATACTTTATCATCTGATTCTAACCAACAAAATATTTTTAATGAGTGCACATCTATTAAAAGAATCCTCAAGATGCTGTAATTATTATTCATTTTCTGGAATTGTTTCACCATGAAGCTTTATGCTTCTATGGGGACTGTAATGTTTATGTTTTGTGACGGCTGCATTGACTATTAAAAAGCAATTTGGCTGACATTTTAGGTCTTTTGTTGCCAGTTTTAATTGGATTGTTCATCAAGCATCAACTCCCCCGTTAACTGCAAAAATTTCAGGCCAACGTCAGTTTACAGTAATGACTGTTTAATGATTTTATCCCGTCAGTATGCAAGCTTCGTATGGATATATGCATGATTAGTTTCGTATCAAGACCTGTAATTAAATAATTGAAGCTTAAACAGAATGGATATCAAACATGAACACATATTTAATAAAGACTCAGAAGCTTATCAAAATACTGATTAGCAATTAAAGTCAATGTTTTGAGTTCATCTGTATTAGTACATTTATAGTATCTTAAAAAAATTATGTGTATAAAGTTTTTACCCAGAGTTAAAAGAAATTCTCTTTAACATAGCAGTAAATTTGGGTTTTCAAAAGGTAATTTACATCTACTTACAAAATTACCTATGTAATTTTATACATAGGTACGCATCTGCTAGAGTAAGAAAACGCCCTTTAACTGTTACTTTTTTTTTTTTTTTTTTTGCCATTTCTTGGGCCGCTCCCGTGGCATATGGAGGTTCCCGGGCTAGGGGTCGAATCGGAGCTATAGCCTCCGGCCTACACCACAGCCACAGCAACGCGGGATCTGAGCCGCGTCTGCAACCTACACCACGGCTCACAGCAACACCGGATCCCCAACTCACTGGGCAAGGCCAGGGATCGAACCCGCAACCTCATGGTTCCTAGTCGGATTCGTTAACCACTGCGCCACGACGGGAACTCCTAACTGCTACTTTTTTTTGGAGAAAAAATTAGCCCAAACAGAAAACTCTAGAGGAGCACTAAATATTCTTATCAATCAGATACAATTCCAGTCCTTAAGAAGTTGACATATATACACCCATATTATGCTGTCACTTGTTTGTGTTTCATAGACTGTTAGAGCTGGAAGGGACATTGGAAATCACCTCTTCAAAGTTCTTTATTTTACAATACTGAAGTCCAGATGAGTTAAGTGGGTTGCTTAAGGTTGTATAGCTAGTCATATAAATAGTGGCAGTCAAGAAAAAAAATCTAGATCCAATAAGTAAAGTTACATATTCCAGGAGAGTTAATAAGTTAAAAGGTCTTTTATGCATTGTCACTGGTAAATTCTTTTTCTCCCTATCCTATTAAATTAACATGTTTAAAACTAAAAAAAAAAAAAAAAAAACCCAAAACCAATCCTGCATATAGTATATAGAGATATATACACTGAGAAGTTTCATTTTGTCTTATTTCTCTCTTTATCCCATTCTTCCTTCAATCCCTGCTTTTTTTTCACTGAAACCCCTTACTTTTTATCACTGAAAAATAATCTTGAGATCAATCCCATAATAGTGCATAGAAATATCCCTTGCTGTGTTTTTTCTTTTAAGCTTCATAGTATTCTCTTGCATGGATATTATAGTTTATTCACTGTGATGGTCAAATTACTAATACCTAATTGAAAATGTTTTAGATACTAAAAATTATTTTACTCTGCCTATAAGAAGTGCTTATCTGCATAATGGAAAATACAAAAATTGTATGTATCAAGGTAAAGGCTAAACTCAGGACGGTGTGCACAGCACTGAAGAAAAACTAGAAAAGTTATAAATTACTTTTCCTTTGATTTAAAGTCCTAGTCCTAAAGCTCATTGCATAATTAAGATGTTTTCCAGGGTTTGCTGGTATGGGTAAGTGAAAATATGTGTTACAATGAAAATGTTTTTAATGCAGCACATGGAAAGTTTTACTTTTATGTTATGCTCAGTAAGCATAACATTTCAAAATCCTTCTATCGCCAGTCCAGTAGATCATACTACTTGGTCTTCTGCTCATGGTAACCTACATATACCTTGCATTTTAAAATAGTTTCATCTCACATTGGAATAGAAAGCCTGCCTGCACTGCTATAGTATCGTGAGAGACATTAGGGAGACAGACCAATTAAGGTAGAAGCAGAATTCTTACTAAATGACAGGTCCCAGATTCCCATTTCATGAAACACGTACTCCTGTCACATGCCAAATTCCCATTAACTTCAAGAAGGAATTATGCACAGAAGAAATATGTAGGCTGAAGAGGGCCGGATAAATTAGTCCAGAGCAATCCTTAAATGTCAGTTTAAAATGCAGTGAATGCTTTAAATTATGTGTAGTCATGTTGTTTGGATTGAATATTATCCACTCACCCCCCGTCTCTGACTACATCTTCAAAATGAATGGGACAAAAGATTGCTTGAAATAAAGAAGAGACTTGAGCAGCTTGATTTGGAATTGTAAGTAAAAACAGAATCCAAAGATGTGAGTCATGAAAATGTAATGATTCTTTAAGAAAACAGCTGAAAAAAAAGAAACTGTGCTTTCCCTCAGTTTATAAAATATTTACATTTAAGAAAATGGGTAGAAATACTTTTCAATTCTATTAATTCAGCCTAATTCAGAGAGTCACTTTGCACAGTTAAGTTCAAATCATAATTAGAATATAAATACTTGATGTTTACTTTCACATGTACTGCATAAAAGTTGCCACTACTAATGTTCTATAGAGGCTCTTAGGGTGGCTGATTTAAAGAAAAACTATAAAAATGGCTACTGTATTCTTATTATTGTTTTTAATGTGCTTAAAATAGTTCATGCTCTTAAGAAGGTGAAACAAACTCTCTACAATCTTCATAGTGCCCTTTTAATGGGATATTTTAGGGTAAATGTTAACTCAAACCTGTCAATATGTTTTAAAATTATGAGACTTTGCTATATTAAACAAAAATCTGTCTCTGAAATGGCATTTAAAAGTTGTAAACATTTTAAAAAGCCAGTCTCTAATTTTGAATGGTTTTATGTAGTAGACAATAATTTAAAATCTCTATAGTAACTTTAAAACAATATTATAACAGAGTATAAAGAAGATTTTTATTAAAAAGCTGATATGGAAAGGCTGATATATGTAATTCTCTGTTAATTACATAAAAAAATGAGTCTGTTTTTATTTTTGTAAATTGTAAGGACCCGAGGTTGCATTTGCCATTAGATGGGACCTTGCATCTGTGGTAATAATCTAGCAGCTGATTTCTTTTCATCCAGCTTTTACATGATTCAGGAACACAAATCTCCTTAAGAAAAGTAAGTCTTTATTGACAAAATTAAACTTTATAACTTACCCAACTAGCCAGGTGGGTCACAATAGGCTTATTTCTTCACTGTTTTTTACTAGATGATAGAAAACAAATAACATTAAAAGCAATTTTCTTGAAAGAATGGCCTATGCTAAAAAAGGAGCAATGTGCCTTTCTAATACTCTCTCTAAAAAAGACCTCTGCTTTTTTAGTGATGTAATGGGAAATTTGATCAAAATATTTTCCATCATCTTTTTACATAGCATGTCTGAGACCTCTCCTAGTTGCCCCACAAGCACTACAGTTTTCTCTGAAGTCAGATGCATTGAGATTTTTTTTTCTAATATCACGATTTTTTTTCTTTCTTTTTCTTTTTTTCTTTTTCTTTTTTTTTCTTTTGCTTTTTAGGGCCGAACTCGCGGCATATGGAGGTTTCCAGGCTAGGGGTCAAATTGGAGCTACAGCTGCCAGCCTACACCACAACCACAGCAACACAGGATCCGAGCCATGTCTGCAACCTATACCACAGCTCATGGCAACACTGGATCCTTAACCCACTGAGCAAGGCCCTTGAAAAAGACCAAAAAAGAGGGAACTGGAAGAAAGATTGATCGCTGAGAATTTCCTAAGATTAATTAAAGAATCTCAGAATCTGGCAAATTCTCAGATTCAGGAAGCACAACCCCCAAGCAGGATAAATAAAAGTAAATCCACACCTAAAGAACATCCAAGGCAGCCATGAAAATGCACTACACAAATCTGCTATCAGTGTATAACTGACTAACATCCCCAGTTCCAGCCCTTCTGAATCCAGTACAAGGTTCATGCTGAGGCCAGACTTCCTATGGGCTTACATCTTAGCAAATGACTGAATGAGGTTGAGGTAGTAATGCAGGCCATTCCTGCAAGATGTGGAACTCCTTTAATTGCAGCTTTGGTTCTAGGACTCTCCATCAGACTGGCCAAAATTTTCTTGGATCTACACTGTAGTCTGAAATTCTTCCAACTTAAATTTTCCTCTCCTACAGGACAGACCTTGCATCTTGTTTTGAAGATCCTCCCTGTCTTCTGCCCTCCTTTATCCTTCAAAGAGTCTTACAAAAAACTCTCACCCATCTAATCCCATCTTGGCATCTACTTCTTAAATGATGTGAGTTAGCACAGCATCAAAGAGAAAGAGAAAAATCTTAAAAGAACTTGATAGAGATAACCTACAATGGAACTACTATACTTAATTAACTTGACACATGATTTTTCAGTTACACCATAGGAGCTGTAAAATAATATGTGTCAAGCACTGCTGTCTGCTTATTGAATAGACATTTACCTCTTCTGAATTTCTAACAGAACCCTTATTTGTTCAGGTATGAAAGGTGTGCCCCACTCTGACCTCCATTACTGGTTTAAGCAAATCAGTGTATTTCATTCTCCTTTACCAGTGACTGGATTACAGGGTGGACTGTCAGGCCAGTTCTGGCTGAGAGGAAGTCTGAAAGAGGAGGCTTCTAGGAAAGATTATCCTATCTAACAGAGAGAGAGATATTGCTCTTCTTTTCAGGCTTTGGACATTGTCATTTTGAGGACACGATGTTTGGAGCTGTTTGCCATTTAGCAATTATAAGAGACAAGCCAGAAGAGTCACAGATAAGTTGATCAAGAGTTCTGATACATTGAGCTGATCAGTTAATTAGTGTTGACATTGCCTGACTCTGGATTGCTTGTTTTGAGAAGAAAGTCTTGTCTTTGTTGTTTAAGCCATAATTTTGGATATTATATTACTTATACCAGGAATGATCCTGATAGTTGACGAAGCAGTATTTTCAAAATGATCAGAGAAAACCGTCAATGTTGGATTCTATATCTAGTGAATTTGTTAGTCAAGACTGATGCTGAAATGAAGACAATATCTGATTAGGAAGGAGAATTTACCACCAACAGACCCTTGCTGAAAGCACTATTACAGGATGCACTTAAGGAAGCATAAAACTGAGTCTAGAAAAAAGGAGTAAGCTACAAGGAGTGGTGAGTAAAGTAACTGGTAAACACATGGGTAAATCTAAATGAACACTGAATATGGAAAATACTATGATAAATAATTTTGGTGTGTTAAGAAAAGTAGTACAAAAAGCTAGATAATAATTACAGGTAAGTGAAGAGGGGATGATACAAATTAAAGTGTTCTATTTTTTATGAAAAGGGTAGAGAAACTAATTTCATACTACTAGGCAAATAAGGATAATAAAAATGAAATGTATCTACTAAAATAATGGAATTAAAATGGATAATTATCAATAGAGGGAGAAAAAGAATAAAATCAATTCAATAGAGGGCAGAGAATGATAACAATTAAAAGGTAGTGATGAGAGTATGAGAAAAAGCATGTTATATATAGTCAGACTGAGTTCAGAGGCCTAATCCCAGCTCTGTGCTCACTTGCCAGGTAACTTGAGTAAGTTACTTAGCTCTTCTGTGCTTCAGTTTCTTCAATTTCAAATGAAGATAATAATAGATTCTATGTCATAGGGATTTTGTAAAGATTAATGAATCAATCCTCAGGAAGTATTGAGAATAGTGTCTGGCACATAGTTAGTGCTCAGTAAGCCACATCCATTACTGTTATCACTATTCATTCTTGTGATGATTTAATCAATTAAACATAGATAAACATATTAATATCACAAACAGAATGTCAAGAAATACGGTTTCTTTCAAAGAAGTAATAAACTTTTTCCATGAACACGGGCTGAAAATCATTCCACACCATATCTCTGTTTATGTATGAACTTGCTAGGTTTAAAGTTTTACAAACTTTGATGAGTAAATATTAAACACGACTTTACTCAGCATGTCACAAGTATTTCATAACAGGAAAACAAAGGACAAACTAAGTGGGAGATAGCAACCGAGCGGAAGAAACCTATCAGGACATGCTGGAAATTAGGGGGGCTGTAAGATCCATCCTCTTTCTTTGAGTAACCTTTCTGATTCACTCTCCGTGAGACACTGCTCACTGAAAATACCCAGTTCCACTCCTTGGAAAGAGGGGAAGGATCCACGCAAGTAGAACTTTAACAGTCATCCTCCTCAGCTTCATCATCACATTCACTTTTGTGTTTTTCATATCTTGAGCTTCTACTTGATATTTTGTTTGAAGAAAGGGTTCTGCAAACAAAGTCTGAGCACCATTCCTCCTTAACATTTCCCCCAGTCTTCCTGATGCTTCCAGAACTGACTTTCTGCTTCTTCTCAAAACTGCCTTTCTGTTACAATAGCTCCCTCTGTGGAATAGCTTGATATCAGTGTTGCAATCAGTCGGGTGCACAAAAGTTGTACCACATGGAGGTTAAAATGCTGTATTTAATTTCTAATACCTTGTCTAATAACATTCAAAGTGGTGTAGAATATTCTTCCCTATATTTATGAATTTGCTCACACAACCATATAATTTAATATTGAAATATTGAGATATTAAATCAGAATTTAATATTTACCTGAAGTAATACTGTTTAAGTCAGCAAATGTTTTCTGTGAAGGACCAGATAGTAAATATTTTGGGCTTTGCTGGTCATATGGTCTCCATCCAAGTATTCCACTCTCCAAAGCAACCAATACAATACATAATGAATGGGCATGGCTGAGATCCAATGAAGCTTCATTTACAAAAACAGGTGGTAGGCTGGATTTGGCCCACAGGCCATAGTATGCTGGCCCCTGTTGTACTCTCTGTGGTTTGGTTTTTATTACTCAGTGAGTTCATTTCACAAAACGGAGTTCACTGTCAGGATTATTTAATTGTTCTCTTAATCTGTAAACTACTTTTGTTCTAATGAGTGGAACTTTTGTGAACAATTTGCTGTTAAGGACTGAAAGAAATGTTGCCCAGGTCTTTCAATATTCTAAAGGTACTTCAGCTTACAGGTCAGGGAGATGTATTTATATTTGCAATATATTTGAAGTCATAAAAAAGTAAAAGAAGGAGTTTCATCTGTCAATGTGAGTAAATTATATTCAACTCAATCACCTCCAGGAAGAGTATTACAAATTTTACATTTAAATTCACAGATAGCACCTAATCTGCTTATAATTTTGTTGACAGCTGAATTTCTGTTATTTTACCTATCTACAGAGAAGCTGTTAAAATTCAAGAATCGTGGTTTTAATACTGTATCTGAACACAATTCCTAAAGACTCTGTAAAAATTTTAAGTGAAAATTATATTTTTAATTAGCTGCCATTTTAAATTACCTAAACAGATCATCTTCATTAAAAAATGTGGATATTGGCAAGGTCACTGTATAACAGTATGGAGATTGTACACTATACAGAAATATTCCACCCCAGGGAGTAACAATTCACATTGGGGGCACCTTGGATCACTGAATATACTGAAAATCTACAGATTTATTAAAAACTGTTTTCTGGAAAACGGCTGTACAGAATCTCATTCTAACAATCAGTATTTTATAGTCATTTTCTGGATGGATTGCAACAAAGTATCTTAAGGAAGGGTTATCGCTTATATTCACATTTTTTAAAAAGTCATTTGGCCTAGTAGTAGTGTTGCATTATCTGAGGGAATTAGTCCCTTCCTCTAATAATTGTGGGCACAGGTTGTAGCTAACCTCCTTGGCAAAACTGTATGAAAGACAGGAAACCATGAAAAGTTTGTACTTCTCTATTCAAAGAACATCCATTTCCGTTTGTTTCTTTTTGAAACAATAAGGTCAGTAGGCATAGTGCACAATTTTCTTGTAGGTCCCTACTCTAGTGATTTTATCATACCAACTATAGAATAAATATTTAGATCAAATAGGGGTCTGCCGGAAACTACACATTGTTTTCTTAATCATCTTGCAATCGTTTATATTTTAGGTTTCCCCAGTCCTTTTAAATGTGTGCCACTGAGGGAATGGTTTTTGAATTGTGTATCAGGAATACGTCTTGGGGACTAGGATGGAAGTTGAAGGTTTGAGGCCCTCACTTTCACTTGTACCTATTGTATACACTGGAGTTGTACATAAAATCTTGGTGCAATGGGGGAAAAGTTTTACAAGTGTTATATGCACTGAATCAGTTTGTGGTATAGCAAAAATTAACACATTGTAAATCAACTATACTTCAATTTTTTTAAACAGTGTTATATGCAGGACAGTTCCAAACATACTTCCCCCACCCAAAAAGAATGACTCTAGTTGAAAGAGGCAGACAACAGTATCAGTGGCGATAGAAATTTCCAATCTTTAAAGACCTCTTAGTTGATTTCTACAATACACTCTCTCAAAAAAGTCCTGCAAGAGGGTGGTTGTTATTTACAGACTGCTATAGAAGGAATGTTTGTGTCCCGCCAAAATTCATGTGTTGAAACCTAATCCCTGATGTGCCAGTATGAGTAGATGGGGCCTTTGGGAGGTGCTTAGGTCATGAGGAGCCTTCATGAATGGGATTAATGCCCTTAAAAAGAGATTCCACAGAGCTCCTTTGTTCCTTCTACCATGTGAGGACACAGTACAAAGATGGCTGTCTATGAATCAGGAAGTGGGTTCTCACCAGACAGCGGTTCTGCAGTTAAATTGATCTTGGACTTCTCAGCCTCTGAAACTGTGAGAAATAAATTTCTGTTGTTTATAAGCCATACAGTATATGGAATTGTGTTGTAGCAACCTGGATGGACTAAGACATGGATGAAGAAACCAAGGTTCAGAAAGGCCACCTTGTTAGTAAGTGGCAAGCTTGGGAACTGAACTTGAGTTTGTCTGATATCAAATAGTCACCCTACTCTACTTTTCTTAATGTAAGTATTTATTAGCAGGCAAACATCAAAGAGTATCAATTCTGCTCAGGTGGATTAGGAACTGAGCTCATAGAAAATTAAACCAAAAAGTCTAAATCACAAAGATATTTATTTTATTCAAAAACACACAAATGAGTATAGAAAAATTCCAATAAAAATTACATTTTCAAATTCTTTGTCCAAGTGCTCATTTCTTAACTTATTATCCTATTCTGAAACATTTCAGGTTAAAATTATCACCCTTCAAGGACCAAAGTGTACTTACATACTTCAAACAGTAAATTTTGCTAAGAAAATATGGTTGTTAGCTTTTAAGAAATATACTTCTGCTACCAATTCAAACCATTGATGATTCACATCACATAAAACTTTATTTGTTGCCTCAATCGGATTTTGAATTCAAGATGGTATTTGGTGACACTACTATTTCAATTAGGCATCTTACTTTGAATAGAAATTGGGACTCAGATGGCTTATATCAGGGATGGTTTGCAACTGTAATTTAAAGCAACCACATATACCTGCAAATGACTTTGTAGCCTTGGGGAATGCAAAGTGAGGTCACCAGCAGGGACAAGCAGAGCCTTCAACTACTGATGGAAAAATCATTATTTTACCACCTCTGTTAATTACTTTGATATCTGAAGTTGGAGAGAAGTAAACTAAACACACTAGCAAGGACTATGAAAATGTGTACAGGGATAGAATCCAACATTTCTGAGCATCTGCAAAAGGCTGAGCACTATACTTCACCTTCTGCCTACTCATTTGTCATTTTTCCTTCTTTGTGTCTGTACTGGAAAGACCTTTCTTCCCTTATCTTTCATCTTTGGTTTGTGTTGTCACCTGCACTCTAATTCCAAGACAAGCTCAAGGGCTTCCTCCTTTACATTTTCCTGAACACTCCTTCCTTTGTGCCCTGACTGGACCATTCTATCCGTAGTTATTTATAGTTCTTAGCAAAGGGCACCAATCAATTAAGCACTCAATAATCATAAGTCTAAGAAATCAAACTTTTACTTGTGGCTAGGTGTTATTAACATGAAATATGAGAATGCACCATCCACCTAGTTGATCATGTCAACAACCTCCCCACCTCCAAAATCTCAGTTACCCAATCCTGCTTCTACAATATTCCCATTTTACCCAGGCTGCAAATGCCATTATGTCTCATCTAAACTATTACAACAGCCTACCCTTAGCAATCCCCATTCCAATCCAGCAGTAACACTGCCACCAGAGTATGCTTTCTAAATACTAAATCTGACTGTTTGTGGCACAGACTACCTAGCTTCATATTTTTTTCCTTCTTCCAAGGAACACAGACCACATTTCCTAAGCCTTTCTTACAGATACGTCTAGACTCCTATCTTGAGTCTAGAAATCAGAAGTACTGACTACCATTTCTAGGTCTGATCCATAAAAACCTCCCATTCATGACCTTATTTGCTCTTCTCCCTTTCTCTAGCTTAATGAAGACAAACAATGCAACTTTTCAAGCCACATGGAGTCGACCATGGAGCCACAGAGTGGAAAGAACCTGGGACCTGGATCAAACCTGGGAGGACTGCCAACTAATGAGGAATTCTCAGGCTGCATTTAGATGAACAAGAAACAAATTACTATTTTGAGCCACTGTACATTTTTAGGGTAGTTTGTAACAGAAGCTGGTATTATCTTAAGTGACACACTGTGCTATTCTTCTGGTCACAATCTTTCATCCATTGGCTATCATACTCTACACAAATTCCTTAGAATGATGTGTATCAGGCCCTTCATAATCTAAATGTGAATCACTCTACCAGTCTCATTCTACTTTTTCTTTCTTTCTTTTCTTTTCTTTCTTTCTTTCTTTCTTTCTTTCTTACTTTCTTTCTTTCTTTTCTTTCTTTTCTTTTCTTTTCTTTTCTTTTCTTTCTTTCTTTCTTTCTTTCTTTCTTTCTTTCTTTCTTTCTTTCTTTCTTTCTTTCTTTCTTTCTTTCTTTCTTCCTTCCTTCCTTCCTTCCTTCCTTCCTTCCTTCCTTTCTTTCTTTTCCTTTTTTGGCCGCCCCATGGCATATGGGGTTTCCGAGCTAGGGATCAGATCTGAGCCATAATTGCAACCGCTGTGGCAATGGCCAGATCTTTAACCCACTGTGCCCGGCAGGACATCAAACCTGCCTCCCAGTACTCCCAAGATGCTGCTGATCCTATTGTGCCACAGCGAGAACTCCTCACTCTACTTTCAATCCTTAACTTCTACCCTCCCATAGTCATAGTCCATATCTTCTGCTTTAACCACAGTGAATTACTTGGCATTCTCAGAAGGAAAATGAGTACTTTCATTCCTATACCTATGCTGTTCCTTTATCTTAGAATTCATTCCCTTTCTTCTGTCCCATACCCAAAATTCTTTTGATCATTCACAGTCCAATTCACATGTCATCATCTCCAAGACATCTTCTCTGTTCCTGTTTGTCAGAATCAATTCCCTTCCTATTGGTATGCCCATAACACATTAAAAAAAAAAAAAACTGTATCATAGCATTAACTTTATTTCTAAATTGAAATACAGTTTAGCTGTTCAGATGCCTATTTTCAAAACTAGACTGCTATCACCTTGAGGATAGGAGATATGTTTGTCACCTGAGAACTGTGTCTATCTCCCTCAGCTCATTCACATCTGCACTCAGATGCTAACCTCACCAGACCAGTCTGTCACTCTTGTTTCTTTAACTTCCCTGAAAGCCATCATCACCATCTAAGAAGCCACGTGTCCACCAGCCCTTCACTGGTTTGTTCTGTTTTCTCATTGGAAGATAAGTTCTGGGAGGACAGGAGTCTGTTTTGTTCAATGCTGCCGCCCTGTGCACAGTGGGTGTGTATCTAATATGGAGTAGGTGCTCAATAAATATCTGTTGTATAACGAACAAAATTTGATATGCTAATAGTTACAGAGTTTATCTGAAGAAATATGCTATCAGAAACATGAGGCATAGAAAAGGGGAATCAGAAAGAAATCACCACTGCCCCCCTTACTCATGCAATCTAGTAAAAGGGATCCCCTGATTCAGGAACCTAAGTATCTGGAATTAGACTAGGTATTTTGCATTGAGCTACGGGGTCTGTACCTGGAAGAGAGGTATTACTAAAGAGAACTTTTTACATCACAAAGACTTATCTGCATTGCGAGGCACACATTTGTTTGCCAAACATTTGCTCTTTCCATCTTTCTGTGAATTGTTTCCTTCCCTCTGAATCCCTAGCTCAGTACCCCCTTCTCCATAGCTCAGGATAATTAATATAGTCTCAGTTGCCTGACTACCTTTGAGTCTCATATTTTTATGGGCTCCTGTATGTATAAACTTTTTTTTCTCCTGTAAATCTGTCTTATGCCAATTTAATTATTAGATGGGTCACAGAACCTAGAAGGGAAGAAGAGAAAAATTTTCTACTCCTACACAAGGAGCCTTCTGGTTATCATTTGATTTTCCATGTAGCTTCCCAATAGGAAATGAATGCTTGGACTACTAACAAGAATATTCTCACTTGTTTAATAACTATATTTAATATTTTTAATGAATCAATTTACCTACTGGTTTTATATATCAGTCTTCTATGAGTTTGCTTAAGGTAAGGGAGACTCCTGATGGTTAAATAACTTTAGATGCTGCTGTAACAAAAATAAAATAGACTTAAAGTACCAGATAGTGGTACAGGATAGTATCTCCCCAAGGGGCCCAGATTTGCAATCTAGTCTTTCAAGATAATGACTCTATCTTGTCATTCTTCGAAAAAAATATCCAAGTAGGTTAAATCTCAAATTATTCATAAATATTGTATTTTGCTCAACAGTGTTTACTTTAATCCATGAGCAATTGGAACATTTTATAGGAGCTTCATATTGAAAATACACTTGTCTCAAGTAGGAACTAGAAATAGCTCATGTATTACTAGTTTAACAGACCAACGTTACTTCTTTGTCTTTAAAGGGCCGCAGGTATGGCATATGGAAATTCCCAGGCTAGGGGCTGAATCTGAGCTGCAGCTGCTAGCCTCTGCCACAGCCACAGCCATGCAGGATCAGAGCTGCATCTATGACCTACACCACAGCTCATGGCAATGCTGGATCCTTAACCCACTGAGAAAGGGTAGGGATCGAACCTGCACCCTCATGGATGCTGGTCAGGTTAGTTATTGATGAATTAACTTGGAACTCCAGATCAACATTACTCTTGAATATAAAAAAATAATATATAAATTTGTATACATACATACAAATGTGATAGGGCATTTCCAGGTAAAGCTGGAAAATGTACATTTTAAGAATGTTAAATATAAAACATAATATATATTCACTATAATATTATCTTATTTAGAAGGAGGGAAAGAAACTGCTCTATATTCTCTACATTAACTCTGCATTTTCAAATTTATTAGTTTGAAACTAATAAAAAGTATTTGCTTTTGCCATTGAGTTTTTGGACATATCTCTTCCATATGCAAAACATATATGCTCTGGCTAGTATATATATAAAGTCAGTGTTCTGTTAAATCATATTTCAACCACATGATTTATAATGAGCTTGTCATAAATCATACTGCAAAAAAAAATTTTTTTTTCTATAGGTTAGTCTCTCCAATACCTACACACACCAATTTAGGTTTATGGTATGAGGACTGTGTGGTCAACTTCAAAGGATTTAGTGGACCATCAGTCAACATTCAAATTATTTTCTCAAACACTCATGAAATTCTTAAGTGAACACTACTCACACATTGAACATTCTGGAAATCAACTGTATCCAAATGAAAAAGCTTAAAAGAAATATACATATACTTGTTACAAAGCAGAAATGAAAAACCAATGGAAGCCTGGTGCTCCTGTAGATGAGTTTTTATGGAATGCAATATTATCATAGTTCAACAACTTGGTAGTTTTTCACTTGAGCCATTATTCATATGAACAAAGCAAGTTATTATACAATGCTTGCCCTTCCTCTTTTTATCCATGATAATGCAAAAAAATAAGTCAGAAAGACAAAGCAAAGGAATGAACACAGCCTAATAACAACTCAATGAAAATATGGGATGGAGATACTATTTTTTTTTTTTTTTTTTTTGTCTTTTGTCTTTTTAGGTCCGTATCCAAGGCATATGGAGGCTCCCAGGCTAGGGGCTGAATCCAAGCTGTAGCCACCAGCCTACACCACAGCCACAGCAATGCGGGATCCGAGCCACATCTGCAACCTACACCACAGCTCACAGCAACACTGGATCCTTAACCCATTGAACAAGGCCAGGGATTGAATCCGCAACCTCATGGTTCCTAGTCGGGTTCGTTTCTGCTGTGCCACAATGGGAACTCCCTGGAGATACTATTTTTTATTCTTTAAAAAATAATGAAACAATATGAAAATGTGATACCAAAATCTCAACTTGAAAGAGGTTAATAGTTCTATAATCACGGGAATTCTATACTTTCATCTAAATGTTCATGAAAACATTAGCAATTTCTTTCAATATCCTCCTCTATCATTTAAATGAAAATGCTATTGCTTACCCAACAAACTCTCAATTTTAAAGTGTTATACAGCATTTCATTACAGTGCTAATTGTTAACACTTCTATACAAAAACAGATGCATATTAGCTGGAACTGAAATATCTGAGGTCACCATCTATGGTATTGATCAGGCATGGAAATTAATATTCTGTGAAACTGTCTGGGAAGTGTAATCTTACTACAATTAATGTCTTTCTATAAACATTTTGTGTGTATTTTCACCATATGGAATTAATTTAGTTAAAAAGTTTCACAAACTTTGGGGAAAGTTATCCTCTTGTCAATCTTGTCTTGATGTTATTGGCCATAAGCAGGATTTGAGATCAGATTGTTTGTTTTGGCTTCTTTACAATTTCTTTCAATCCTTTGACTTCAGTTCCTGCCTTTAGTAATACTCTTGATGTAGCCTGATATTCATATTTTAATACTATGGTCAACCTCTATCAAAATGGTATTGGAGGGTCACCAATTCCCAATAGGCTATCTATTGTCCCTAGAGAGCATATTCAAATAACAGCATGAAACTTTGGCTCTTTGGGGCCAGAAGAGTTTTGAAAATGGTGTAAGCTTTTTAAAAATTTAATGGAAAAAAGAATTTGAAAGGGAGCAGAAATTTGCCACCCCCAAACATACCTCTAAATAAGGATTATTATTTTGAGCTTTTTTTTTTCAAAGCTCTGAAAACCAATTAGAAGTTATCCTTTTTGTAAGAGATATTTACATTTATAGGGGGGAAAAATCTGCATTTGTAAGGATATTTCTTACTCTGTATTCCCACTGTGTTCCTGGAAAGAAATATGACTCCAGTCTCTCTAGAAACTCTTGTCAATAGAGTTAAATCTTCATAGAAAGCTTACCCTTGTTTATTATGCTTTTCCCAATAACCTCCCATAACTGCCCTTCCCTGATGCCCCCCCAACCCCAACATCTTCTTTTGTCTTTAGTTGTAAAAGGTACTTAATATAGTGGTTTGGGCCCTTTTGGGGAGTTAGTCTTCTTGGGTATCTCCCAAGGGATACGTGAACATGAACAGACTAGCTATTTTAAGGTAGCATAAATATAGTGCAAATTTTTCGTTAAGGCATTCATTTGGAAAGTCCATGGTTGTACTTTGTCATACCTCCCCATATTCTACTTTTCCTAACACTTGATGACAACTGTATGGTGCTTTATACTTTATAAAATGCTGGGTATAGTCACTCAGAGAAAGTCTAGGACCATAAAAATCTACTTCAAAAACTAATTCCAAATGCAGTGTTATTGTATCCAAAAACTGAGGAATACTACTTCTCCAGTAACTTTTTTTTGGTCTTTTTGTCTTTTCTAGGGTCGCTTCATGCGGCATGTGGAGGTTCCCAAGCTAGGGGTCTAATTGGAGTTGTAGCCGCTGGCATACACCAGAGCCACAGCAACGCAGGATCCAAGCCGCGTCTGCAACCTACACCACAGCTCACGGCAACACCGGATCGTTAACCCACTGAGCAAGGCCAGGGATCGAACCCACAACCTCATGGTTCCTGGTCGGATTCGTTAACCACTGAGCCACAACGGGAACTCCTCCAGGAACTTTTTATTGAGGACATATAATTTTTTTGGCCATGGCTGGGGCATATGAAGTTCCTGGGCCAGGGATCAACCCCGCACCACAGCAGCGACCCGAGGCGTTGCAGAGAAAATGCTGGATCCTTAACTTGCTGTGCCACAAGGGAAAACCAAGAACATATTTGAAAAAAATATTTACTGGAAAAAAGAAACATCAAAGACTATTATTACTATTATTTGCCCCCAATTAAATATAATCTAGCTGGCTTTAGTAAGGACAATTTTATTTTCTCTGCCATGCAACAAAGAAAACCTTAAAATCACAACTATGGGAAAAGCATAGTTTTGGCTGAGAGAGTTTTATAATTTTATTTTTCAACTATGTATTATTTATCGCACTTTTATTTATATATATAATATTGATAGACAAAGACCAAACAGTAGGTGATGCTAGTAAGAGAGATAAACAAGGAAGTAAATGAATGAAACAGCATTTTACCTAGGCTTCTACTGTGATGAATACTAATTTGTTAATGTGCAAGATTCCGTATTAAAGTGTTAAATTAGCCTTGGCCCTTGTTGTGAAATTTAGGCAAGCAGAAAAGTTCAAATACATTATCACATATTAATTGCCAATAATGACTTTCATCAAGGTAATTTGTGTTATTTAAAATAAGTTAATAGATACAGAAAGAGTCCTAATTAATGAATTTACCAATTAGTTGTCTTGCTGTAAGTATGAACTTGTGTTTTGTTTTTAGTTCCTATTCTATCCACATATGACTACGCATTATACTTACGCTTTCTAAAATTGAAAATGTTGGCTTATGTGACCTGTCCTATTTCTTGTGACCATCATTTCTTTATCTCTTCACTCAGTGCTTTGTCATAGAATGTATCAAAGCAAATCACAGTCTATGAATATAAAAATAAATATTTTTATGTATATAAAATATTTCATTAGGAAACAAATTCTTTTAAAAATGTAACCTCATAAGGCACATACACAACACCACATATAAAAGGAAAATATGAAGTGAAGCATTGTATGATGAGACTTAATTTTTTCCCATTCTCTTAATATGTGTGGATGGAAAAAAAGCTTCTTTTCCATTACCTCATCTTAAGTAGTTTTTCAAATCAAACCCATACTCACACTCATGCTGTCACTGATAATGGATCTCCTGTCAAAGAAAAAGAGCATAAAGGACCCGATAATAAGTGCAATTATCAAACATCAAAAATGTAGATCAAAGTGGACTTCCTGACTCGTCTACATGCAATAACTTAACAGCATTTTACTATTCATATCATGTGGCCCTGACAGGATATATTAATTTTCTCTATTATGAGAGCAATGGGATTGGCACACTTCAGTCAGAAGCTGGCAATAAGTAGAGTCATTATTTCTCTATCTTATTTTAGTGGGGTGTGTGTGTATGTGTGTTTGTAAAATATACTCCCTAGACACACCACACTGTGTCTCCAGGGGTGATAGCGAGCTTTCAGGGAAATGTTAACCTCCCTGTGAAGGATGGATCCAGGCAAAGATTTTATTTCTTTCGAACAGTACAATATTTCCTCTCTCTGGGAAATACCCAACATATCTTTGGGAGGACTGAATTATCTCAGAGGGAAACTAGGAGTATTTCTAGAAACTTGGCAGCCTGAATTATTTCAATAACTCAAGTAATCTAATTTTCCCACTCCCTAAATCCTGTACTCCCTCCTTTCCCTAACGTTTTTTCTTTGAGAGTATTTGCATTTTCTTTTACTGAATCCTGAATAAAAATTGTGTAATAACTATTCCATAGGTAGATTTTCAGAATCTTGATAGCCTTCAAGCTTCCAGTAACTGTAGGTCATTTAGCTTTTAGATTGCATCTATTATTTGACCATGGCATTAAAAAAACATGTCAGTGACATAGGAATTACCTCTAGACTGACGTTCAACTGTAGTATTGTTGATGATGATGAGAAGAGAGAAAAACTTCTGGTAATTTTTGCAAAAATCCATCTATAACTCCAAGGGACAGACTTTCTCAGTAATAAACCCTTTCGAGTCATAAGCTTGTGCCATTTCTCAGCCACAGGATAAGAGCAAACATTGTTTTGTATTTTCTATAAAAGTTGGGAACATATTTGCTAAAAGGTAAATATATCATTTGCAGAAGAAAAAGGGCAAGACCATATGCACAAGGACAGATGGGATTCAGGCATAAGGAAAAATCATTTTAAAAAGGCAAAACACTTTCAAATTAGTAAGTTGAAAATCTATTGATTATAATAAGGTTTCAATGAGTTTGAAATACTTTGAAGTTAAAAAACAGCCAGTCGCTAACATATAACTTTAAACTCAATAAAATATAATTTTTGTTTTGTTTTAAAAATCTCAATCAAGCTTTTCTCTACACTTGGGCAGTTCTTGAATATTAGTTTGAAAATAGACTGGTTTCTAAACATGGGCTTAAATATATGGCTAAGCTAACTTAAAACTATCCCATTTAATAAATAAGTATTATAATATATAGATTAGCTAAACAGTATAATTCATTTTTTCTCTGTGGGGTAAAATGCCTTGGAATCTGGCATGGCTGTTGAAGTTGTTCACCACAATACTAGTTAGATACAAGTTTCTGGAATTAAATGTACCAGGCAAGAAATAATTTTACACTCTTCTCCAGATGGGAGGAAACATGAATAAAGAGTTTAGATGTTAGACTTCATCAATAAATTATGGTCAGTATAACAGGGTTGTAGAATTGTGTAGGGGTTGCTATTATAACCAGTAAATACTGCTCTCGTCACTATTTTTAAAGGGCAAAAAGCTAGGAAATATGAGAAGACAAAAATAAGATTAAATAAAAATCCTGAAATATGTAGACCAGGAAGCAGATATTGTCATGTTACAGAACCATTGTCACAATTACTCTCCATGCCATAAAGCGTGTGGAGTACACAGGATGAAAAATAATGACTACTAAAATATCAATGGCAATCATGCTAAAAGACCTACTTGTTAGAAGACAAAAGGTCATTTACAATCATGATGTATATCATATGTAAACTTAAATGTATTGTGTAGTAGTAGGACCAGGGTTTTTGCAAACTGACCACTAAGGTTTTAATCCCAGTACACCACGTAATATCTCTGTTAACTTAGGCATTATTGAACTTCTCTGGGCCTGTTTCCTCTCTGTAAAAGTGGTAAAATAACAAATATCTCATTGCTTTCTGGAGAGAACTAAATGAGTTAGTTCATATAATTAGAGTGGTGCCTGGCATGTAATAAGTGCTCATTAAATTTTGCAATTCTAATTAATAAAAGTAAACTTTGCCCATTCTCCTTAAACTTTTCCGAAAGGTTGAAGAAGAAGGAACACTCCCAAAGACATTCTATGACACCACCATCACCATAAATCCAAAACCAGACAAAGATATCACCAAAAAGAAAACTATAGGCCAATACCTTTGATGAATATAGATGCAAAAATTCTCAACAAAATTTTAGCCAACTGAATCCAACAACATATCAAAAAGATCATACACCACGACCAGGTGGGATTCATCCCAGGCTCACAAGGATGGTTCAACATATGTAAATCAATCAACATCATACACCACATTAACAAAAGAAAAGTCAAAAACCACATGATCACCTCAATACATCCAGAAAAAGCATCTGACAAAGTCCAACATCCATTCATAATCAAAACTCTCACCAAAGTGGGTATAGAGGGAACATACCTTAACATAATAAAAGCCATTTATGACAAACCCACAGCAAATATAATACTCAATGGAGAAAAGCTGAACGCCTTCCCACTAAAATCTGGAACAAGACAAGGATGCCCACTCTCACTACTGTTATTCAAAACAGTAGTGGAAGTCCTAGCCACAGCAATCAGACAAACAAAATAAATAAAAGGTATCCAAATTGGAAGAGAAAAGGTAAAATTGTCACTGTATGCAGAAGACATGATACTATATATAGAAAACCCTAAAGACTCAACTGAAAAACTACTTGAACTGATAAAAAAACTCAGCAAAGTAGCAGGACGTAAGATTAACATTCAGAAATCAGTCGCATTTCTGTATACTAACAATGAGATATCAGAAAAGGAATACGAAAATTCAGTACCTTTTAAAATTGCACCCAAAAAAATAAAATACCTGGGAATATACCTGACCAAGGAGGTGAAAGACATATATGCTGAGAACTAGAAAACACTGATCAAGGAAATTAAAAAGGATTCGAAGAAATGCAAAGATATTCCATGATCCTGGATTGGAAAAATTAATATTGTAAAAATGGCCATACTACCCAAAGAAATCTACAGATTCAGTGCAATCCCTATCAAATTACTCAGGACATTTTTTCACAGAGCTAGAACGAACAATCCAAAAATTTATATGGAACCACAAAAGACCCAGAATTGCCAAAGCAATCCAGAGCAACAAAAACCAAGCAGGAGGCATAACTCTTCCAGACCTCAGGCAATACTACAAAGCCACAGTCATCAAGACAGTGTGGGACTGGTACCAAAACAGACAGACAGACCAATGGAACAGAAGAGAGAACCCAGAAATAAACCCTGACACCTATGGTCAATTAGTCTTGGACAAAGGAGGCAAGAACTTCAAATGGGAAAAAGACAGTATTTTCAGCAAGTGGTGCTGGGAAAACTGGAGAGCCACATGTAAATCAATGAAACTGGAACACACCCTCACACCATGCACAAAAATAAACTCAAAATGGCTGAAAGACTTAAATGTAAGACAAGACACCATCAAACTCCTGGAAGAGAACATAGGCAAAACAATTTCTGACATCAACCTTACAAACGTTTTCTCAGGCCAGTCTCCCAAGGCAACAGAAATAAAAGCAAAAATAAACCAATAGGACCTAATCAAGCTGACAAGCTTTTGCACAGCAAAGGAAACCAAAAAGAAACCAAAAAGACAACTTACAGAATGGGAGAAAATAGTTTCAAACAATGCAACTGACAAGGGCTTAATCTCTAAAATATACAAGCAACTTATATAACTCAACAGCAAAAACGCCAACAACCCAATTGAAAAATGGGCAAAGGATCTGAATAGACATTGCTCCAAAGATGATATACAGATTGGCAAGAGGCACATGAAAAAATGGTCAACATCATTAATTATTAGAGAAATGCAAATCAAAACTATCATGAGGTACCACCAGTCAGAATGGCCATCATTAAGTCCACAAAGAACAAATGCTGAAGACGGTGTGGAGAAAAGGGAACCCTCCTGCACTGTTAAATGTAAATTGGTGGGAATGTAAATTGGTACAAGCACTAGAGAAAACAGTACAGAGATACCTTAGAAAACCATACATAGAAATACCATATGACCCAGCAATCCCACTCTTGGGCATATATCCGGACAAAACTTTCCTCAAAAAAGACACATGGACCCGCATATTCATTGCAGCACTATTCACAATAGCCAAGACATGGAAACAACCTAAATGTCCACTGACAAATGATTGGATTAAGAAGATGTGGTATATATACACAATGGAATACTACTCAGTCATAAAAAGAACAAAATAATGCTATTTGCAGCAACATGGATGGAACCAGAGACTCTCATACTAAGTGAAGTAAGTTAGAAAGAGAAAGACAAATACCATATGATATCATTTACATCTGGAATCTAATATATGGCACAAATGAACCTTTCCACAGAAAAGACAATCATAGATATGGAGAACAGACTTGTGGCTGCCAAGGGCGAGGGGGAGGGAGTGGGATGGATTGGGAGCTTGGGGTAAATTGATGCACTTTGTAGCCTTTGGGAAGGATTAGCAATGGGATCCTGCTGTGTAGCACTGGGAACGATATCTAGTCACTTATGATGGAGCCTGATAATGTGAGAAAAAAGAATGTATGTGTGTACGTGTGACTGGGTCACCTCGCTGTACAGTAGAAAACCGACAGAATACTGTAAACTGCTATAATGGAAAAAATAAAAATCATTATAAAAGAAAAGAATAAAAAAAGGAACTTTGAATAATTCACATAAATAGCAGGCCTGATTCTATGCAAAGTTATGAAATGACAAAGTTTCATTTAGAGCACTTTCTTCCGTCTTTATTTTTTTATTTTGTGTGTGTGTGTGTGTGTGTGTGTTTGTCTTTTCTAGGGCCTTACCCGCGGCATATGGAGGTTCCCAGGCTAGGGGTCTAACCGGAGCTATAGCCGCCGGCCTGTGCCAGAGCCACAGCAACACAGGATCCGAGCCGCATCTTCGACCTACACCACAGCTCATGGCAATGCCAGATCGTTAACCCACTGAGCAAGGGCAGGTATCGAATCGGCAACCTCATGGTTCCTAGTCGGATTTGTTAACCACTGAGCCACGACGGGAACTCCTCCCTCCTTCTTTAAAACCTCCATTCCTTTATAGCTTCCCCCTTTCCTCCCAAGTGGCCCTTTCCTCTCTGGTCATGAAATCCTACCCAAGTATACTTTCTTAAATAAAACCTTAATCTGGCCACTTTTAAAAGCTTGTCTGAGTGCCAACAAAACTCATTCATTCTGTGACATAGTTTCTCAGGTCCGTGCCATGAGATAGCATCCACAATGATGAACTATCATGGATGTGGTGCTGATATTTCACATAGAACCTTCAATGTCTGAAGCCAAAGGAGTAAGTATTGAGGGACTGTCATCAAGAACTGATAACTTAAATGCTGTTGTTTGCTGACTCCTCCCAGTTAGTTGAAGGCTTATTCCAGAGCTCCTGGAGCCTAGTTTTTCACATCCAACTGAAATTCAAGATATAGTTTGAGTATCTCATAAACTGCATTTAACATCTCTAAAGTATAACTTTTGATTCCCTGACTCGAACCACACTCTTCCTAATCTTACATGAGGGACACCACAATGTACCCAGTTGTTCAAGCAAAAAATGGAATTATCTCAGATTTCACTTTCTTCCATACTTCTACATGCGATTCATCACCAAATTCTAATGGCTTCCTCTAGAAATATACCTCTCACCTATCCACTTCTCTCTGTTTCCTATTCCAAGCTACTGTCATCTCTTACCTGAACAACTGCAACAGTCTCCTTCCTGGTCCCCCACTTCCAATTTTAACTCCCTTCAATCTACTTCCTATATATAATTAGCCCTTGATACTCCCTTCTCTTGCTTAAAGCCCCTTAAAAGCTTCCTACTGCATTTAAGAAGATGTTTAAACTCATCATCATGTCCTCCAAAACCATATGTGACTTGACTGCTGTTTAGCTTACTGTTTCCTGTTGAGCTTTCCTCTCCATAATCCACCATATTTTTGGCACACTGGTCTTCCAGTAGTCTCTAGATGAGGTCATCTTTATCCACCACAAGTTCTTTGCAACTGAAAGATTTTCCCTACCCTACCCTAGCCTCATCACATCTTGTATATTTCCTTCATAGTATTTATATTTTTCATTTAAAATTTTTCTTTTTTATACTCTGGTTTCTCTTCATATAGTATCAATCTTTTGCCTTTTTAAAATTTTTCTTTGTTTATCTGATGGTCCCTTCTTTTCCCCCCTAGAATATAAGCACCATAAGCAGCATTGTTCACTGTTGTACTTCCAGTGTCTGGCTGTAGTAGGTGCTCAACAAATATATGAATAAATAGTATGTTTCAACACTAGTTTAATGAATGATTGGGAAGGAACATGTTTTTTATCTCCTCTAAAATGGAAAGATGTACATAGGTTCTCATTGCCACAATGTATGAGATCATCCCATCATCTAAAAATAGTTACCTCAATACAACACCCACTTGGCATTTTGATCACATAAAAGCTAACTATACTCTCTCTCTCTCTCACAGAAACAGACATGAAAAAAAAAGCTAACTATCTTTTAGAAGGAGCTAATATTTTAAACATGACAGTCAGTAAGTGTAGTACTGCCTGTTTTTCTTTGTCATACAACATGTTCCAGTTAATACCTGTTATACTTGAAAAATGTCTTTACCGTAAACCTCCTATTGTAATAGTAAGTTCAGTTATTCCTTTTACAGAAAATTTAAAAAAAAAAACAACACCACCCTAGGAAAGGAAATGCCACTTTAACCTAAGCTAGTAGTTTCTGAATACTTAATATGTAATGAGATTCTATAATCTTTCACAGGACAAAACTTGGAAAAAAATTGAGTTTCAAATGAAAGGCACAAGGAGGCTCTGGGCACAAACTTATTTTGGGGATTTGTTTTCTAAAGATGGCCTCAAAAAGCAACGAAAAGAAATCAGAATTGTAACTTCTTTATAGGCACTTTCCTTTTAAAGATTAATAAGGGTTACTTGGGTCTGTTTTATTCCAATAATATTCTAATGATGTCTATTGAAAGTCACTCTCATCTGCTCTCAAGGACTGAGATAGTCTCTTAATCAAAGTCACTTTATTAGCTTTAGTGTTGATCTATGCCATGACATTCAAAAAAGAATTCTTTTTATTTTTTGAGAAATATTTAGAAAATTCAAAATAGAGCCAACAATATATTTCACCTACAGACTTACTATTTAAGCCTAACAAGGATCTTATTTGTGTTATCTTGTGGTACCATAATTGCTCTCTGTGAGAAAGAAGTGATTTCTTACAAGGAACTCATATCCCTAACTCCTTTAAGTGCTTTTGGTATCAGATTAAATTTTAATTTGAAGTACATCTGTGCTTATTCAGTTCGGCAGGTCCTACTTATAAACGGTGGTATACACATTTTCATTCTGCAGCACATGGCAATATGCACTTCATTGCTTTTCCACCAGGGATCACTATTTTCGAATGGATAACAGATCCCTATGACCTTCACATTATATTTTATGCACTTTTCTATCCAAGTCAATTTATAAAATCAGTACTTCTCAACCTTAAAACACAAGATACTCTTTCTGTTTTCATCTTTCTAAAACAAGTACTTTGAGTAACACCATCTTGAGACAGGAATCAAACATTAGATTTCAATAATATTGTGCTCTGTTGAGGAGAACTCATTATTATACTTAATACTGAAGATATATTTTGTCGAAGATAATAAAATTTCTGTTTGAAATTTTATAAAATATAATGTACAAACCCATATCTTCTGGAGTACCAAATACAACCCCAGTTATTTAAACCTCATTTGCAATATTTATACTAAGGGATCTTGACATTCATTGTTATAAAAAAGACTTTATATGAAGGAAAAAAGTTTTCCTGGATTGTTAAAGATAATCATACGTCACTAACCTCACTCTGGTATTTAAAACAGCCATTTAAAGTACAATGAATATTTCTAGATTTCTACTAGTTTGTCTTCCATGAAAATGTGATAAAAATAAGGGAGCACTTGTCTAGCTAGAAGCATTTTATCTAGGAGTTGAAAGGAATATAGTCATTTCCCATTCCTTGGCCACCTTAAAATGTCCTCTAGTTCTGTTCTTACTCCTATTCTGAAATAAATTAGAATTTGTATTTCATTCCCACAAGTAGACTACGCACTCCTTGTGCATTCAGGCTCTATCTTACTTAATTTTGTAGCCCATGAAGTGCCTGGTGTATGGGAATGACTCAAATATTTGTTGAATTGAAATTTAGTGTTAATATGACTGAACTGGATGAGTCGGGTTCCCTGTTCTTAGTCAGGTGAGTAGGTAAGCAAGAGCAATCTCAAGTTGATTATTTTCTGAGTGGTTTTCCATAGCACATAGTTTTGGGGGGCTCCCCAAGATGATTTATAAGAACCTCTTTCTCTCCAGCTTTTCATTCACTAGAGATTTGTCAATCCTGGTATAAAACTACCTTGATAAGGCAGAGGGCTTAAAATACCACAATTCAAGAACTTCCCTTCAAAGTCCCCCTATTTATTTGATTGCAGTTTTCCAGAGAGGGTGGCATGACTTATTTTCCCTGGAAACATAATTAAAGTCTTAATACTATAATGGAGCTAGCACAGTGATAAGAGCATTTGATACAGGACAGGCTTACTTAGTTCTTAATAAAGGGATCTGATTACCTGAAAACATCCCACTGTTTAAGTACCACTGTTTTAGCCCCAAGTTGCCTAATAACTATAAAAAATTATTGGAACTAAGAGTGGGGTGCAGCAAAAAGATATTCTTGTTGCCATTTAGATCTATTTGACATCATAATGTTTATGTTATCTATAGGTAATAGGGTTTACTACTGTCACTAGTAGCTAAGGATGTTGAATACCCTCAAGTAAATACAGAGTATTTTTCTAAAGACTAGATTGAGGCAAAACTAGATTAAAAGGAGTTTTATTTGTGACTCAGTGGGATAAGGATCTGGTGCTGTCACTGTAGTGGCTCGGGTTGCTGCTGTGGTGTGCGTTCGATCCCTGCCCTGGGAACTTCCACATGCCACAGGCATGGCCAAAAAGAAAAAAAAAAAAAGATTAAAAGTTTTAACTTTACCTATAACAAATTAAATACAGTTTATGCCATTGAAGGAAATTTTCAACTCTCTCCTCATTTATTTATTTTTTTTCCTTCAGTGATCAGGTATTTCAATCACACAGAAAGGTACTGAGAGTAATATAACAAACATCCATAAATCCACCATGGGAAATTAACAAATGTTAACCTTTCATCATATTTGCTTCATATCTCTTATTAAAGAATTAAAACATTACAGTTACTCTTGAAGTCCCATTCTTACCTCTAAATTCTATTCTGCTTCCTTGTTCCCCAGAGGCAGCCACTATATTGAAGTGGGTATGTATTCTTTTTGTCAGTTCTTTGAAGATATCAAGCTTTTTCCTGCTTCAAGGCCTTCCTGAGCACTGTTTTCTCTTGCTAATACGCTCCCCCTCACTCTTTTCACTAGGATATCACCAGCTTATCCTTTGGGTTTTAGCTGAAATGTTGCTTATTCATATATGACTTCTTAACTCTACCTAAATTGCATCTACCACACCCCATCATGTTTTCTCATGTACCTTTTCATTTCACATTTTTTCATTTCACATGAGTGCTTATAATGATATTGATCTATTTGTGTGTTTATCTGCAGAGCCTAATTAGACTATGAGATCCCTGGGGCACAGAACATTTCTGCCTTGTTTATTGCTGAATATTTTGCACTTAAGGCAATATCCTACACACTGTAAAAACTCAATAAATGTTTTTGAAGGACAAACCACTATAGCCTGACAATCAATATAACCCATAATAAAATCTCAATATTTGGTTATGATCAACCAGTCAATGTACATTTTATTTTCCATTCTAACCACATACATGACATTCTGCAAAGGAATAGCACCTTGACGCACTGTGTAATTAAAAGTGTAAGTTATATATTATATATCTTGTACAAACCTAAAGCACTAAGATGCATATATTTTAAAAATTTTATAGGTGATATAACTGTGTTCCCATAGACGTTAATGTTTTTAAAAATATTAATTGGCAGTAATTGCACTATTTACATGTTAATGAACAACACCTGGCCCCAGCTGGGTATAAAGACGCTGACAATGTTTTTCTCTCACCACCCTGGCAAGGAACTAAGCATATGCAATTTTAAAGAGACCTGCTTGCCAGAAATAACACATTCATAATTGGTAGGACAATACAAAATTAGTTCACACATTTCACCATTTTCAAACAAATGCATACTATTTTTCATGTTTAAAAGCTTTATGATTCAAAGAGGACCTTATTTCCTCCATTTGGTGATTATTCACAATCATTAAATTTTTCTTGTCAACAAATGTGCCAGAAACTGGCTAAATGGAGGCCCAAGTGGCCTCCTATAACAAGGGCCCAGTTCCTGGCTTAATCCCTTGAAAAAAGTGAGTTTCCTTTGAAGTCATTCAAAATCTATAATTAAATATGTTAATTTCCTGGTCCCTCTATCCTATGATATTTTAAACCCTACAGTTTTGATTCCATTTTCCCTAATAATCCTAAAACCAATTAAGAGGTATTGAAAAATGTCTTTGAATAACAAAGGTTTTGTGAGTCATAAAATGGTTCTTACTAAATTTTTGTATCCAGTCATCTGTAAACCAACAGACATTAGCAGGGACTGCAACATGAAGAAAAAAAAAAGTACCAGGTCCTCAACTCATGTGTTCCTAGAAGTATATTTTGCCAATAGAAGAAAACTTGATACTGCTACCCTGTTTTCACATATAGAAAAACTAACCACCCAGTATTTATTGAGTGCCTGGTATCCTCCTCATTATAACATGTGCTTTGGGGATGGTGATAATAGATGTACAAGGAGAAAAGTTTCACATCAAGATGTTTATAATCTACATATAAAAAACTACAAATAACATCACTGTAAGATAGCATTGGTTTGTGTTACATAGAGAGTATTTGTAGTTCAGAGGAGAGAGAGATTAGTTAAGAGGAGTGTGTATTCAGGAAATTCCTCATGGAAAACTATGTAGAGTGAGGCTGGAGAGGAAAAAATTTGGTGTATCCTATGTGCCAGGAAATACGCTAGCTGCTTTATCTCATTTAACTTGCTCAAAGTCACAAAGTCATTAAGAACTAGTAAGATCTGGGACAATAATCCAGATATAATATTATGTGCATTTCTCACTCAGCTACATGCTAGCCTTGAAGGATGGAGAAAACAGATAAAGCGAGAAGAACAACATGAGTAACGGGAAGAGTGATTTTGTGTGCTGGGTTAAGTGTCCTGTGCTAAGGAGATTATTGCAAGAGCAAATATGGTTGGAGTCATAGGAAAATATCTAATAGCTACGAAGGGAAGTGACAGATGATCTTTCTAACCTTGAAAGCCTGAAAAAAGAATTTGAATTTAATGAGGTACAAATTCAAATCAAATGAGTTACATGGTAAAATGGAACATATTCGTTGTTCAGAGGTTGAAAGGGTAAAAGAGGTGAGAGGAATGGAGTCAGTATAATATAGTAGAACTGGAGTGTCATGGTGATAAAGAAAAAAAGTCCTTAAAGAAGCAAGAACATATATTCCTCAATGGAACTGCATCTCCAGCACTTCTCACAGTGCCTATACAATAAGTGCTCAATAAAATCATGTTGATTATCACAATGAATGGGTAAAGGAATGGATGGTTATTAGAGATATTTGTGACATCATGGACATAAGACAACTGAAATTCAGCTTGGTACTAAGAAAATGCTTTGGAACACAAATGAAATTATTTGTGCTAATAACTAATGAACATCCAAATCATTTCTTTTTGTTGTTGTTGTTGTTGTTGTTGTTGCTATTTCTTGGGCCGCTCCCGCGGCATATGGAGGTTCCCAGGCTAGGGGTCCAATCGGAGCTGTAGCCACCGGCCTACACCAGAGCCACAGCAACGCGGGATCCGAGCCGCATCTGCAACCTACACCACAGCTCACGGCAACGCCGGATCGTTAACCCACTAAGCAAGGGCAGGGACCGAACCCGCAACCTCATGGTTCCTAGTCGGATTCGTTAACCACTGCGCCACGACGGGAACTCCCAAATCATTTCTTAACGGTTATCAAGTAGACTTGATATGTGATTACAAGTGTTCAAAGCAGTATTTCAAAAATTAAAAGCAGCTAAAAAAAATAACACATCATTATCAATGATATTTTAAAATATTCATGTTTGGCTGGAATGAAAAGAAGCAGGTGATCTCAATCATTATTACTAAATATTAAGGTTTTTATTTCACATTACAATAGATACATACGACTACCAAAAAATGCTGAAGGATTTTTTTCATATTTATTTTCTTTTTACCTTTATATGAATACACTGTGGTAACAGGAAAAATGTTTTTTTAATTATCTTCTATGACACGGTTTCCCAAGCACACAATGAATGCTTATACAAAATCACATTTATTTTCTTTTTTCTTTTAATTTATTTTATTATTTTTTATCCTTATTTCCCAAATACAATTTTTTTTTCTACTGTACAGCATGGTGACCCAGTTACACATACATGTATACATTTTTTTTCTCACATTATCATGCTCCATCATAAGTGACTAGACATAGTTCCCAGTGCTACACAGCAGGATCTCATTGATAATCCATTCCAAAGGCAATAGTTTGCATCTATTAACCCCAAGCTCCCAATCTACCCTACTCCCTCCCGCTCCCCCTTGGCAACCACAAGTCTCTTCTCCAAGTCCATGATTTCCTCTTCTGTGGAAAGGTTCATTTGTGCCCTATATTAGATTCCAAATATAAGTGATATTATATGGTATTTGTCTTCAAAATCACTTTTTTTTTCTTTTGTCTTTTTGCCATTTCTTGGGCCACTCCCGCGGCATATGGAGGTTCCCAGGCTAGGGGTCGAAACGGAGCTGTAGCTGCCAGCCGGCCAGAGCCACAGCAACGTGGGATCCAAGCTGTGTCTGTGATCTACACCATGGCTCACGGCAACGCTGGATCCTTAACCCACTGAGCAAGGGCAGGGATCGAACCCACAACCTCATGGTTCCTAGTCGGATTTGTTAACCACTGTGCCACGACGGGAACTCCCAAAATCACTTTTACAATTAAAATTCCAGAGTAGAAGTTTTGAAATAATGGATAGAAGTAAATGGTGTTGATTAAAATAAACCACTAGAACCTTCTCAATTACACCCAAAATGAGTGAGCCAATTTTGAAACTTTCTTTCTTCAGATTTCTTGGTTAGTAGATATATATAGCCTGCTTTTCCAAGTAAGAGTATTTTTAAACCATACGGAATATTTTTTAAAAAAGAATTACATACACACTTGTCATTAAAAACATAAAACAACAAAGCGGAAAAGCATTTGCAAATCAAATCCCAAATAAATGACTGATTTCCTTAATATGAAAAGAGTAGCCTACAAATCAGTAATAATAGATCAACAATCCATGTGGTAAAATATATTGTTTATAAAAAATGAAATATTAATGGCTCTTGAACATATAAAAATATCCATTCTCATTTATCATAAGTAAAATACAAAATGAAAATATAGTAATATTGGATTTTGAGGCTATCAGATTGATAGAATTCAGTAAGTTTGGTAATATCCTACATTTGCAGGTTTTTGAAGAAACAGGCACTCTCACACATTGGTGATGAAATCAAATTGGTCTATTTTTTTATTTTTTTTTTAAAAGGCCACACCTGTGGCATATGAAAGTTCCCAGGCTAGGGGTCGAACCAGAGCTGCAGCTGCCTACCACAGCCACAGCAACACAGGATCTGAGTGGCATCTGCACCTATGCCGAAGTTTGCAGCAACAACAGATTCTTAACCCACTAAGGGAGGCCAGGAATCCAACCCGTATCCTCAGACACTATGTCAGGTTCTTAACCCACTGTGCCACATGGGAACTCCTTTAAGATACTCTGAAATGACAAAACACAAGGTGTAGAACAGTGCTTCTATTTGGGCCAAAAGGGGGAATATATCTGCATATATGGTTGTACATTTACATAATATCCCTGGAAAGATACTTAGTATCTAGTAGTAGTGGCTGATTTCAGATAAAATAGGAACGGGATGTGGGATGGGGTTAATTAGGTTTACTGGATAACCTCTGCATAAGGTTGAACTTTAAGAAATTGCCAATACTAAACTGTTTTTCATATACAAAAGGACAATTCCATATGTCTCAGAAAATAACATTACAATATCTACAACACACGTTACCTATTATTAAAAATGAAGTGGTCTTTTTGGCTATAGTTGATTTACAATATTATGTTAGTTTCAGGTGTAAAACATAGTGATTCAATGTTTTTATAGATTATGCTCCATTTAAAGTTATTACAAAATATTGGCTATATTCCCTGCACTGTACAATATATCCTTGTAGCTTTCTTACTTTATACATAATAATTTCTACCTCTTAATCTCCTACCTCTATCATGTCCACCCCCTGCCCCCTGCTACCTTCTCCCCACTTCTGTTTTGTTATATTCAAGCATTAGGTTTTGTTTTTTAGATTCCACATATAAGAATAATATGTGTATCTTTTTGAATTGGTGTTTTTTTTTCTTTAGATAAAGACCCAAAAATGGAATTGCTGGATCATATGGTAGTTCTATTTTTAGTTTTTTGAGAAATCTCCATACTGTTTCTAAGTGGCTGCACCAATTTATATTTCAACCAACAGTGTTCAAGTGCTCTGTTTTCTCCATAGCCTTGCCAATATTTGTTATTTGTGGTCTTTTTGGTGATAATATTCTGACAAGTGTGAGGGACCATCTCATTGTGGTTTTGATTTGCATTTCCCTGATGACTACTGCTCTTGAGCATCTTCTCATGCTTGTTGTTCACCAGTATGTCTTCTTTGGGAAAATGTCTACTCACTTCATCTCTCAATTTTTTAATTAGGTTATTTATTTTTTGATATTGAGTTGTATGAGTTGTTTATATCTTTTGGATATTAACCTCATATTAGTCATATTATCTGCAAATATTTTCCCCCTTTCAGTAGGTTCTCTTTTTGTTTTATTGATGATTTCCTTTGGTGTGCAACAGCTTTTAAGTTTTTTAATTGGATCCCATTTATTTATTTTTGCTTTTGTTTCCTTTGTCTGGGGAGATAGATCCAAAAAGATATTCCTACGATTTATGTTAAAGAATGTTCTGCCTATGTTTTCCTCTAGGGGTTTTATGGTTTCCAGTGTTACATTTAGGTCCTTAATCCATTTTGAGTTTATTATTGGATATGGTGAGAGAGAATGTTCTAATTTCATTCTTTTACATGTAGTTGTTCAGTTTTCCCAGCAGCATGTATTGAAGAGACTGTCTTTTACCATTGTATATTCTTGCCTCCTTTGTTATAGATTGATGGATCTTAAGCACATGGATTTATTTTGCATCTCTGTATCCTGTTACATTGATCTATGTGTCTGTTTTTGTGTCATATCTCAGTGTTTTGATTATGATAGCTTTGTAGTATAGTCTGAAGTCAGGGAGTGTGATACCTTCAGCTTTGTTGTTTTTTCTCAAGGTTTAGTCAAAAAGGAAGTTATTTTACTAAAAGCTGCATCGCATGCAAAAGGTTTTGTTATTTCTTACCAGAATTATTACAGTGCCATCAAATTAACAAAACTTGCTCAATTGCGTAGATGACTGGGGAATTATAGACCCAAGATATAAACAGCACAGTTTTTGTTTGGGAGGTAGCTGTATGGTAGAGGTTAAGAGTACCATTTCTACAATCAGACTGCATAGGTTTGAACCTTTGCTATGTGACTTTGGGAAAGCTAACTAACCTAACTGTACCCAAGCTTCATATGTAAAATAGAGATAATAATAGTACCTAACTCAGCAGTCTACTGTTACATAAAATAGACCTAATGTCTAATGTGCTTGGAACAATTCTGACACAGGGCTCAATAGTGTTAGCTGCCACCATTCATCATCATCATCATCATCATCATCGTCATCATCACTATCAGCATCACCATCATTGTTATTGTTACTAGCAGAGCTTAGTCACTCCTGAGTTTCAAGCTCACCTTATCTTTTTGTTTTCTCCTCATTTTCCTTCCAGAAGCCTACAGCAATTTGTGGTTGTTTTGAGTCTACTTGTCCTCAGATCCAGTATTCATACTTCTCTGCTCCCCATTCCTAGGTCCCCATATCAGCTGTCTCTTTCCTTGTCCCTTCACCCAAGAGGCAGTGGTGGCTTCCTGCTGTCGCTTATTTTTGAAGCCTCAGTGTCCCATATCAACTCTTCAATTCCTCCATGATTTATGTAATTAACTTCCAATGTTAACTCTGTTTTAATTTCTATTTCTCTCTTCCCAATTAGACTCTGCCTGATAGAGCAGAGCCAATATAAAGAAGTGTTATAAAGGATGGAAGATAGACAGAATGATTGGTATTGGTGGCCAGAAATGATTTCAGTTCCTGATCAGTCTTATTTAACTGAATCCTACAGGTATGAGTTGAGACTGAAAGTAATCTCCAAGGTTAGTACTGTGGTAACCATGTCTTAATAGGACTTAACAGTTTCACTAAAACAAGCAAAGAAGTTATTTCTATCTTGATGGCATCTATCAAATGTTTCCATCAGCAAGTGCTGGAAACTATTAACTAAAACTCTACAGTAGGCCTAACAAATATTTAAAGGGAATGTAAGCATCAATGGTAATGCATAATCAATTGAATGTACTTATGACTGTTTCCTCATTATTTCCTAATGAGAAGTTCAAGAGGCTATGTATGACTGTAGACACTGGCAGGTTACTACATCAATACCTTGTGCCTGTCAGAGCCAACTCAGGGTTTTAGAAATGCTTATTTATATACTCCAAGGAGCACATGTACATAAAAGAAAAGATTTGCTCTCTACTTATCTTCCACCAAATCATATTCTGTAGCCCAATTACAAAATAAATAAATAAAATAAAACAATGTAACTTATACTGCTCTACACTGTAAAGACAATTTTCAATTTGATGACATGAAATAATACATTAAGGAAACTTTCCTAAAACTAAGACACAATTGACTTACTATGTCAAATCCAGGGATTTGTATTACAACACTTATTTCATTATATAGTAAACTACAATGTTCTAATTGGGATTTTGAAAAACACCAGATAATATTAAATTTTAAACAACTATTGTCCTCTGAAATGGTTGCCAGGAAAATTATGGGCAGAGGTTAAACACATTATATTTTTTTTCTATAAATATCATCAGTATGTAGATCGATACTTTAGAGATAATTTTCAATAATAAAAGATTCTTTGTAAGTTAAAAAAGAAGTAGTTTAAGTGAATAAAGCAAATTTTATCTAAACACTGTACTCAGGGAACTAAAACTGATTTAAGACATTGTGAATTGTTCAATGAAACAGAATCATTCAGTGAAACAATCTAGAGACTTGGCAAAAAGATGCTTGACCATTAGATAAAATTAAAGCACTTGTATGAAACAAAAGCAAGTAAAATACCTGAGAGGATTCCTCTGTGCAAAGAGTAGTATTAATTTCAAATTTTAAGCAATTTTAAAAGAAATTAGTTTTACTTAGGAGTCTAATATATTTGAAAATAAGTAAAAGTATTTTAAAATATTGTAAAACTGTGTTAATGAAAATAAATTTGGTATGACATTTGAAAATGAATGAAACGTTTTCATTTTTTCTGAATATTTTTGAAATTATTCTATGAATATATCAAGAGATGATTACAAAGATGAAAATCATACAGCTGTTATAAAGACAAATCAATCACTGGGCATCCTGGAAAGAAAGGAGATGTATCCTAGCTACTGTACTCATACTCATAGTCAAAATTAATAGTTCCAGGATTAATACATTTTACTATATGGAATTTATAAAATGGACCATTTGCTGTAAAACTTTAAAAGTTATATTAGTTATTTTAAATTTGTAATATATCATTTGCCATTTGTTATAAAAAGAACAAAGTACTTTTTAATTAAGTATTTATCCAAGATTTGCCAACTTTCAAAGAATATTCTCTTGCCTATGCATCATACTTCATGTGTTTTTAAAGCAAGTTATATGTCCCAAGTTGCCTTTCAGGGTGTATGGGATTCTCATAGTGGCAGCAAGAATGGGAAAGACTTATATACACTACTCATTCAATCTTCACAACAAAACTTAGACTACATGGGATCCATTTCATAGAAGGGGAAACTAAGACTCTGAGACGTTAAGGAAATTGCCTAAATCACACAACAGTTAAATGACAGAACTAGAATTCTGATGATCTTTTCACACTCCAAAGCCTGTGCTTTCTCCACTGTGCTCTACTTCCTTTCCATGAAATATGTACGAATAAATGAGAGAACTGGCAGAGGAAAACAAGGTTAAAACTTTAACATCACAACCCCACCCATGCCCATGAAGAGAAAAGGAAAAAACAGCTGCTAGAGAATGTTATGAGATTACCTATGCATTTAATCTAATGTACTATACCTTTCTCACTTATGATTCTGTGTGAAACAACTGATGCTTGGACTTTCTCCTGGGGCCCTGAGAAAAATCTTCAAAAAGTTAATCAAAAATTTAAGAATGTCCTCTAGATTCTATTTACTGAGGCAGGAATGTCACTGATTTAAAAAAAATTTTTTTTTCAATTAAAAGGGTTAAAATAAAAAGGAATTGAAATGTAATGCTGTTAATCAGAAAACTCAATTAATTAATATACTTCATTTCCTAAACATTTATATTAGTAAAAGCTTTACTCTATTTAACTTGCTTTTCACACACACACACACATATATATATATATATATATATATATATATATATATATATATAATTTTTTTTTTTTTTTGTCTTTTTGCTATTTCTTGGGCCGCTCCCGCGGCATATGGAGGTTCCCAGGCTAGGGGTCCAATCGGAGCTGTAGCCACCGGCCTACACCAGAGCCACAGCAATGCAGGATCCGAGCCGCGTCTGCAACCTACACCACAGCTCACGGCAACACCGGATGGTTAACCCACTGAGCAAGGGCAGGGACCGAACCCACAACCTCATGGTTCCTAGTCGGATTCGTTAACCACTGCACCAGGAGGGGAACTCCTCACATATATTTAAATGGCAAGTAAATGTGATAATGCTTAGACAGTGCCTGGCCCATCCATTACTGAAATTGTTTGTTGTTGCTGTTGTTCATTTGTTCATGGCATAAAAATTTACTAAGTGACTACTATGTCCCAAGCACAATTCTAGGTGCTAGAGATAAGGTAGTAAATGAAACAGAGTTCTTGCCCTCATGAAATTTACCTTTGGGGGATGTAAATGTGATGTGGTAATGTAGTTGCCACTAAATATTGTTATTTTCTTAATCATTCTCATCATTGTCATTTCTCAACCAACCAACAACCAAAGATACACTGTATTAGAACTTAATACAATGACTACATATTCTTCTCACTATTAGAAGCACCTTTTATAAGATAGAATTAGCTCATAAACTCTTTTAGATCTCTCTTAGGGAAGCTGTCTCTCTGAGTCTCTCGAACACCTGAAAGGAAGTGAACTGGAATTTCCTTGAGTTTACAGCTCAGGTCGAATGAATTGTTTTATATGCTGACTTGATAATAAATGTTTAAATAATAAATGTGGATATGGCAGGATTTGGTTTGAGATTTGCTTTTATTACAACCTGACAGTGAGGTTTTGGAGAGAAGTAACCCTCTGTCATCTCAAGACTTCTTCAGAGGCTACTGTTATTTATTTAAAAACAACACAAAAACAAAAACAAAAAAACCCAAGTTCTGCATGATCTAATTGACTCAGATCAGTCTACAGCACAAAGCTGTCAGGTTGTGTAAGAATACTTTAAACATTAAAGAAACAGTAAAACTAAACAATTTGCCTAAAAGCAAGTACAGTAACTTCATAGTAAGGTTATTGCAAGGCTATGCACTCCAGGCCAGTTTTGGACAAAAGAAGATAATAATGACATGATTCTAGTGAAATAAAAATTTGATATAATCCAACAAATTTTAATCACCCACAGATTTCAGTGCCTCCTGCTCTTAGTTTAATCAGGCTATGGATTATTCTTAATAGCCATATTAAGAAGGGCTGGCCTGAAAATAATTTGAGAGATTTATCCGAATTTCAAAACTTCAAGGTGCTTCAACCAGTGCTAAATTTGAAAATATTTTCATTGCAAAATTTTATAAACCAAGTCACTTGGGGGAAAAGAATATTAAAGAAACTTGTGAACTTTTATAGCACCTTAAAAATCCAAAAATGATATACCCCCTGTTTGACTCTTATGATATTCAACTCTATTCCCTATTGGCTATATGAGAAAACTTATATGGATAGGTTTAGTGACTTGGCTAAAGGCTTGACATGTCACTGATGTCATCAGCACAATGTAGATCAGAATCTACTGTTGATACTAGATCATGTGGTCATGATCTAGTCTTAAGCTGTAATTCTGTCTTTATTACAGTGTGTAACTGAAACTTTTCCAATACAAATTTTTTTTTCAGGCAACAGGCAAGAAAACATAATGCCTGAGAGAGTAGGAGAAAATGTTTCTGGCCTACATAATTATAGAAACTTCTTCCTCTTCCTTAACTACTGCTAACCTTAGCCCTCTCTCACACACAAGAATCATGAAATTCTAAGTTTTTAAATCAATCTGAAATGATCCTGGGCCATAGGAATGTAAAATATTCCAGCCCCATTCCTTTTTCATATATCGGTCAATGTATTTTTGTCCTAGTGTTCTGTCCTGATTTAACTTTCTGACATGCAGCCAATCATTTTCATTCTAATTCTTCCCTGTATCAAACATCTCATTTCTCTTTTTGCTTGGCTTTTATTTACACTTTTCGGTAAGTCATACATTATTTTCATGTTTTCTCTTATTCTGATTACATAAATTTCAGTTTTTTATCTTACCCAAAGTCAAAAATACCCCACCTCACTTCACTGATGAACACACACAGAACTTCAATTTTTATTTTTTCCATCTGGGTCCTCTCTAATTCATCTGATGAGTAGATATTCAGATGTGAAAACAATATCCAGTTTAGATCTTCTAGGGGTTTCAGAGAGAACAAGAGAGACCTTACTTTTTGCCCAACAATAATCATAAAGTCCCCGCATTAGAAGGGTCTTTGAAGGACACTGAAAGCAATCACTAGAAAAATCTTAGATAATCTTTATCCATTAAATCTCATCCTCACTGGGAATGTGAACTTCTCACACTTGTATCATTTTCCTTCGGTGTTCTGCATTCTCTCAATATGAGTAAGGTAGCTTATATTAAGTATATAGCTACATAATTCAAAGGGATCATAGTCCATTTAATGCAACCCCAACATATTGAAGGTGGGTAAAATAAGGTCTAGAAAGAAGCAGAAACTTGTTCAGGGTCACATACTCAGATGGCGGATATCCTGAAAGCCACATCCAGTCTTATGGGCCAGTTCTTTTCTTTTGATATAACCTATACTTAACATATCACCTTGTCCTTTTGTAAGTATATGCTGTATTCTATCCGATAAAAGCAAAGATCAATCAAAGGCCGAGTTCACTCTTGCTCCTTTATATAACTTTCTGTAACATCCAGAACAATATCTAGGACACAGCAGTTAATTTATAAAATTTCATAAATATGCTCTTATTTCCTTCTCCTAATTTTCAAATTTCTCAACACACTAAGATAAAACAGACTTACCAGCCACATACTCAATACTTCCCTTATTTGTCATTTATCAGTATCTTGTACTTATCACATAGATAACTGTCTAGCTCCAAGGCTGAAAAAGCATTGCAATTAAAATTCCATAAGACAAGTGATCACTACAGACAGGCGGCTTGTCCTTCCATTTCTGAGTCACAAATAAAGCATTATGTCAACAGGATATAGAATGAAAAGTTGCTAACAAATAGACATTTCTGCACATCACTTAATTGATATAATTCTCAAACTTGGATGAGATGATGTGCCAATTCTTATCTAAGATGAATTTGAAAAAATAGAACAATTATAAAAGTACACATGAAAGCTATAACTTTCCCATGACATTATTATCCATTTAAATTACTATAAAATATTTTACAAAAAGAGAACTGTTATCTGAAATTTCAAAATGAACTGTTGAAGAATTTTTTTCTCTGTGTGATTTTTAAAAGGCAAAGGAGAGGAATTTAGCATAGAATAAAACATTTCAACCTATCTTCCCTTGCCACTCTCTTGTGAAATGAATTGATCAAAAGAACAGGATGTTCAGTGCAAGTGGATTCACTGGTTTTGTAATTCCCTCTTCTGTAACCCATTGCTCCACAGCCTGATACTTAGGGTCAAAGATAAGAGCTTTAAGCAGTTAAGGAAGTTTCCTCAGTGATAGGTTGAGCTAGGCTTGGGAATGGTTTAGATCCTATTGTATAGAAATAGTGACAATAATATCTTGGGCTTGAGTCACTTATATAACAGAAAGTTCACTGCTGGAGGAGAAGGACTAGCCATCTCAGATTACCAAGGTACATTTATGGCATGGTAACAATAGTGTACTGGGCAAAAGTAACAATAGTTGTGGCAGAGGCTACTTGCTCAATCCACCAAAATCCTTCTTTTTCTCCGTGAATAACAGAGTTGTAGAAATTACATGATTACCTGGCCAGAGACCACATTTCCCAGCCCCAGTTCAGCCAGGTGACTATGTGCTCACCATTGGAAGCATTAACACATTGCAAGTATATTCCTCCATTCTTTCCAAGTCCCCAAGTGCTAGAATTAGGATGTGGTAGGAGCAGTTTCAACTATTCAGATAATAACTGTGGCCCAAGGAATGATGGAATAACATGAAGAGACAAGTCTTTTCATGAAGCAAGAAACATGACTGTTCAGCAGAAGTGTCTGCTCACCACCTTGGACTGCTGTATGAAACCGCGATAATTTTCTTTGTTGGGTCATTTTGTTATGGCAACTAAACCTTTTATTCTAACAAATGTAAAAACACTTATTATATACCAGAAATTGTTTAAAGAGCTTATTATTACACGTGTCCTTGCATCCATCTACTTGTGCCAAAATGTTCCTCACACGTTGGTCATGGCCAAAATGTAACTTCTCTACAAATCTTTTCCCCATTTGCTTCCAAGCTTCCCACCAGCTGAACACAACCTTGTTTGATCCTTTTTCATAGGACTTCTCATTTTCTAACCTCATAAAGTAACTTCTGTTTTTGTGTATGTTATCTCTTCTACCAAAGGAAATTTTATGAGAGTGAGTTCATATCTTATTCTCCTGCATAACCTCTGAAGTACTAACACTGCAACTTTTTAAAGAATTGTTTATTGTCTGAAATGAAGGACTAAAACGTTTGAGCTTCATGCTGTTTGTCTATAATCCATTGTTGGAGCTGAATAAGCCTGGAACAAGAACATACTTTTCATAGGCAACAAAAGTAGAAAAAAATCTAGTTCTGGGAATTGATAACAAGTTGATCCCAAACCACTTTTACCTATAACCTTGTTATCTCATATATCTTATGCTGCTTTCTGTTTCTAGCATTTCATAGCATCAAAGAAGATAAAAAATGCATGGTAGTTTACTTTAAAGACTTTACATTCACTTATTACCAAGTCTTAATTGGATTGTGGCAAAGTGTTCTTTGGTAACTTTTGTCCCTTTACAAAAGCTTAGTAGAATCAGGCACTGAATAGGCCAAGAACCATTTTGAGTTGAAAACCTACACTGTTATATTAAGCTGCTTTTCTATTACTTGTCTTCACATGCCACCATAATTTTTACAATGTAGAAGAGACCTAGGTGTTATGTTTGGTACTGAGGAGCAGTAGTTATCAGTCAAAATGGTAATTTACCTAAAATTTTCAAAGAAATTATTTAGGAAAAAAATATGCTTACCAATTTACACAAGAGATCTTGGGCTGAGATTTATTTATTTATTTTCCTACCATTCTAAATCAATATAAAATAGCAAAGCAGTCTAACAAACTTTTTTTCTTCTTTGTACTTTGATATATCATTTTCAATAACATTTCTAAATTCCCTGTGCCAGGCAAAGGGGAAAATTAAAAGACAAAACACTAAATAATGGGTTTTATTTAAATCTGTGAGTCCAAAAGGCAAGTATGGTAACATGGCTATTCTTATAGAATTAATTTTACTTCCTTGCCCTGAAAATATTTTAAATTTACACAAGTAATGTAGGTTTCATACACTCATTGCCCAGAGATGACCATCATAAACAATTTTGTGGACATTCTTCTGGTTGACTTAAAACATACATAATTATGTCTTCCAAGAAATCATGACCATTACATAGACACTGTTTTATAATTAGTTTTTTTCCACTTAACATATCATGAAAAATGTCTCATGTCATTAGTCTTCCAGAGCATTATGGTTAATGCTGCATAATATTCTGCTGTACAAATACACTCTAATTTATTTAGCTAGACCTCCATTATAGGAATTCCTTCCTGTTATGGGGTCTCTTCATTCCCTCACATTTATTTCATTTTATAGCCAACTGCACAGAATGTGGGGTTAAAAACACTGATCAATTATTTAATAAGATATTTTCTGAGGAATTTACTTTTTGTCACAATTTTTCTTAAAAAGTTTTTAAAAGAAAATTGCTGCTTCTTTAGCTCAGCCAATTAAAGGCAAATGAGGCAAATGTCCTGGATTAAGGCTCTTTGTACCTGTCAGTATTTCTTTTTCTTAGCTGCTATATCCACTTTAGACATTTTTTTCCCATGCACTTCATGGAAGACTACATTAAGTGGGATAGTAGCCTCCTGATGGAAAGAAGAACCAAACAGGTAGGTATGAGGGAGTATCGCATACTTGCTTTAACACGGGCTGCCTGCAATGAAAGGTGTGTGTACGGAATTCCCCAAAATCTTATAATTTTCACCTCCAGTCTTAGAAGTACTATTATTTCCATTGCACAGATTAGAAAACTTAGTTCCTAAGTATTTAAACTAAGATCACACAGCTGATAAGGGATGGCATCAGAATTTTATTATTATTACTTTTTTAAATAGTCATTTCCCCAATACATTTTTTTCTACTGTACAGCATGGTGACCCAGTTACACACACAAGTACACATTCTGTTTTCACACATTATCATGCTCCATCATAGGTGGCTAGACGTAGGTCCCAGTGCTACACAGGCATCAGAATTTGAAACTTTTAGTATGCTGGCTTCAAAGTCATGCTCTAAACCACTGCTAGGTTGTTCCTATCATGTCCAAATAAAACAATAGCAGGATGTAACTTTAAAAATTAGAAACACAATCCATTTAATGTGAAATATTACTAATGTGCATTATTACTTCTTATCTTTCACACTTTAAGGCCAGAGTAATGTTATTTTGTTTGTTTGTTTCTTTTTTGGCTACCCCACAGCATATGGAGTTCCCGGGCCAGGGATCAGACCAGAGCCACAGCTGCGGTCTATGCTGCAGCTATGGCAACACCAGATTCTTAACTCACTGTGCCATAGGGTTAAACCTGCACCCAGAGCTCCAGAGATGCCACCGATCCCATTTCATCACAGTGGGAACTCCGGAGTAATGTTCTTCTTAAAGGACAGCACTTTTTCCAACTGGAGGATTTCTAGAAATAAACTGATCTCACATCCCAAATTTTGTCATATCAAAAATAAAATTTTTAAAAGGACAGCTTCCCATATGCAGTAAATTTCTAAACTCTCAACCCAAGCTTCTAGGTCTGGTTGAATGAAAACATTTATTGTATATTCAGGCTTGGCCACAAAATCACACAAAACCAAACCAAAACACTCCACAATGAGAAAGAACATGCTAAATATTATTTTTCTCTCAAGCTCTTCCCAAAAAAGGTGAGAATGGAAGATTTGGAAAATACTATTATATTGAAAACAAGTAGAAAATGGCAAGTCTCTCTTTCACACATGAATTAACTTTCTTTATCCCTTTAGGTGAAAAACTGGGCAGAATATCACTCCCAAAAGATTCAAACAATTGGGGAGTATTTCTTCTGTACATTTTCACTTATAAGTCTATGAGTTATGATATCCATGATTGAAAAGAAAAAAAGAATCAAACATTAATTATGCATTTTTCATTTTGAACCTTCCTAATCTCCAATTAACCATTTTTGCACTTAATTCATATAAAATACATGCGCATGATTTACTTTTAACATCATTTTTTTTTTGTCTTTTTGCCTTTTTAGGGCCGCACCTGCAGTGTATGGAGGTTCCCAGGCTAGGGGTCTAATCAGAGCTACAGCTGCAGGCGTATGCCACAGCGACAGCAATGGCAGATCTGAGCCATGTCTATGACCTACACCACAGCTCAAGGCAATGCCAGATCCTTAACCCACTGAGCGAGGCCAGAGGTTGAACCTGCAACCTCATGGTTCTTAGTCAGATTTGTTTCTGCTGTGCCACGATGGGAACTTCACTTTTTACATCATTTCAAATATGCAGCAATATGTAATAGGAAGTTCTTACTGTAAATGAAGTGTCTCACCTCCTGAGGAAGAGCCTGTGGCTTAGGATTTGGCCTTCAGGTCTGTCATCAAGTTTACATTAGTTTGAAAATCAATCAAAGGCAAAATGGTTATTAAAACACAAAACCAGCCTTTACCAACAAAATTAACAAATATTTAAAAATATTAAAACTCAGTGCTGGACAAAATGAGTAATGAGATGGGTCCTCTCATACATTGTTCTTTGTACTATAAATTAGTTATTTTTTCTGGAAATTAATCTGAAACTGTAATAGAAATCTTAAAAATGTTCATTCTATTTGACCTATTATTTTATTGCCGGAAGCTCTCCTAGGGAGATAATCTGAAAGGCAGGTAAAGACTCATGCAAAAAAAGCATTCAGTGGAGAACCATTCAGAATACTGAAAAATTGGAGGCACCCTAAATATCAGGCATTAAGGGAATATTTAAGTAAATTATAAAACATAATAGAGCCATTAAAATGATTTCCAAAAAGTTGTCTGTGGTATTATAACTTAGGTGTGACCAGTGTTAAACAAAAGGCAAGATATTTCATAAATAATATGATACACATTAAATAAAAAATGAGAAACAATTAAGAAAATAAGCCAAAAGGTTGACAGTTGTTCATTCTGGGTTGTAGGAAAATAAACGGTTTCTGACTTTTTATTTTTATACTTTTCTGTATTTTTGAAACTTACTGCAATGTCATTTCTAAATTTTTATACTGATCATCTATTTCCTCAAAAAGCAGAAAAAAAAAGTTTAAGTCACATGACATTAAAGGTTTGGACTCTAAATTTTATTAATAGGACCAATATTTGTGATGGTCAGACTTCTGTACACTGCCACATCTCTTGGTTGTTTCTTACATTAGTAGTGTTTCGAAAACAAAACAAATGTTTCCATTAGCGAAAACGTGTCACTTCTCTGCCAGTTGCAGATTCTTTACAAGAGCAAAACAAGGAAAGAAAGGTGAATTTGCTAAAAATTTTAAGTGGGTTTTCTGATTTTATCAAGCCCACCTAGATGGCTTTCACTTTTCTCTTTGAGAGGTTTGCAAGTACTCAATATGGAAGTGTAAATACTGCCCAAGCAGTCCCATGCAACAAAGGGGCCTCTCATACTAAACCTGGGAGGGAGTAAAAATGAGATTATGTGACAGTGAGGTGAATCTGAGGCATTCTTGGGTGAAATTTTAGCTTGGGAGTCCCAAATAAAACTCAGATCTTTGGCTCAGATCCAAAGACTATGAACTTCCCAACTGCCAAGGTTCACATTATTTTTTATATGAAGGAAACCCTGACTAAGGGATTTATACCAAAGTCAATAAAACTATTTCCTGCTTCTAAAAAAAGTGTCAATCAGATAATCAGCATGTGTGTACTCTTATTATCCAAAGTAGAGCTTGGTTATAATGCCATATCACGGCTTCACTGCATTAAAGAAATTAATGTGCAATTTAAAATATTTTTGGCCTGATTTAACTAGTCATAGATTTTCCCCCTTTAGGAAGGGTCAATATGCGAATACAGACTTAAAAGAATAGGCAAAACCAGGTAAATTATTATTCACATAGAAACCCTATCATTTTCTCTATATGTATACATTTCAAAAGAAGGTGACCCTTAAAATAGTGTGTTAGATGATATAAAGAAAGTGGGAAATTAAAACTTATAATAAAATCATGGTCAATATCAGAGCAATCAGAATGGAGGGTAATAGATCTTAGAAATTTGAAAATAAATCAAATCAATTTAAAAATAGACTTTGATTAACAACTATTTACACACATTTTTCCCAACGACATTTTCTTTTCAAACAGTGGGTTATCTTATTCTAGGGCTATTTTCTGGAATAGTACAGTCCTTCTGCTCTGATATTAAAATCTAAGTACTTATAATAGCTAAATGATATCATTTGTTTGAAACACATTTATCATAATTCTCAGATCTGTTAGAGTCAAGCATGGGATATGAGCAGTACCTGTTATATGTTGTACTCCTAGTATACTCACTAGTGAATTGTTTTATCCACAAGTAAATAAGACATAAATTTAATTTCTGGCGAGCATTTGCAATTTATGAGTCAAGAATTCTCCGGGAAAAGAATTTGATGTACTTTCCACCTGCCCTTTTATCAACATTAAACAAACAGTATGTTTTACTACAACTCACTTCTGACATTTATCAGTTGCTTTTATTTGTTTCTCTGCCAACCTCAGCCTTGTCAGCGGGACTTCAGTGTGACAGCAATGGCAGCTCATGCCAATTAGACCTTTTTCAAATAAACTGTTCTTTTTAGCACAGTACACATTTGATTAGACCAAAAAAAAAAAAATGCAAAGAATGATTATTACAGAGGCCGAGGGTAAGGAACTAAGCCATTTTACATGTACCCGTTCTTCTCCTTACTGAACCAACACAGACTCCCAACTAAAAATCGAAGGAAGGAAGGAAGGAAGGAAGGAAGGAAAAAAGAAAAAAATAAGCTATAGAATGTTAAGTTCTTTGGTGGCTTGAAACACACCATGATATTTATATGTTGTTTGGAAACAGTACTGATGAGTAGAATATATTCTAAAGGCCTGAATTAGTAACAAGCGATTTTTTTTCATGAATTATTATGAAAGTAAATGGGAAATTTTTGTCCTCAGGATTCTACCCACACTCTTCCCACAAATATATGTACAAATCCTCCGAAAAAAATGGCTTCAAGAAAGTCTCTCCTCTCTTTTATTTAACAAGGCCCTATACAGCTTGCCATCCTGGGCTAACAGCCAGAAGAAGATTATGGCAAAAATAATCATCTTTGCAACATTAAAGAAAACATGAAACTGGCACTATGATTCAGGGGCTTATTTCTTTCCCTCTAAATATGATACCACAGTTTTGTATTTTATTTGGGAAATGCTTTTCTGCAAGATGTATCTGAAAAAAAAGAGTTGTTTTCTTTTCAACAAATAGCTAGAAGTGCAGAGAGATTTCCTGTTAAAACTGTGTGAGGCATTCCACTACTTAAAAGGGAATTTAGTGTTGATGAAAGATGCCAGTTTGACAGCCATGGAAAATGAAGGAAGCATTCTTTACTCCCAGGGCATATCATCTCAAAACAAGGAATCATCTCTTATGGTTAAGAGGGTCAACCTTATTGTTTAATATTCATTGAGAGTACATGCATGCTCGATGATGGAAAGATACACAGGAGACATAGTCTGTGTCCTTTAAGACATTACACTCTTCAAACCAGCATACCCCTAGTCTCAGGGGCAGCATATACAAGACCAGTGGCCTCTACTTTTCAAAGGTCCAAGGCAACAAAAGCTAGTGGGTGAGAGATTCAAAAGCAAGGGTAAAAATCACTTGGTTCAGACATCTTTACTACTTCCTGTAAAGTTTACTCTCTGTAATTAAAAGTTGGGACTTCTTGGGCTCATAGTTGAATGGTAGCTCTTATGTAGTTTATTATGTTATGAACTGTGGGCAATATTCATCACAAACTCTATCTACCTCTAGCCTACCTTCCCCCCCAAAAAAAACCCTCTTCTTAAATACTCACTTCTCATATTTCTTTAAATAGTACATAAAATCTGGGAAAAATCATTTGGCCCCAGTACCTCAAACATAGTAAGTGTCCATGGCACTAGGTATTCCACATTAGGTCTTTTGGTGGGGCTAACTTAACATGAACCGAGAATAAGCATAATAATCCCCAGGGTAATTTATTTGCATTAATGAATTGGATGGGGGTAGAGGGAAAAGATCTTTGAGTATATATTTTATATGGAAATTTGTAGTGTGGGATATCTGGGGACTAAAGATGGAGAACTGAGGCAAGCTTGACATAATATGCTTTTTCTGCCTGGCTCCATGAGCCCACATGTTAATAAGGGCTGCTGACAAAAATTGAAGGATGTGTTCAAGAAGGATTAAGCATAAGTGGTGCTGCTTCAGGGACCAGGTGACAAAAATTGATAGAAAATGGGAGAGAGGGATAGCTTGCTCATTTCTGTATGGAACATACCATGAATCTGGCAACACAGCAAGGGTTGAAAAGTAGTGGCAGAGTTTGGTACATGGAAGGGTCAGGCAGCACTGGGTGTCTTGAAGGGAAAAAAGTCTATGTAAAGAGTGTAGTGTTAGTGTGCAATCACGGATACAAATAAGTTTATTTGCAGAACAGAAACAGACTCACAGACTTTGAAAAACTTATGGTTACCAAAGGGGACAGGTTGGGGGAGAGGTATAAGTGGACTGGGGGTTTGAGAGGGAAATGTTCTAAAGTTAGATTGTGACGATGATTGTACAATTATAAATATAATAAAATTCATTAAATTATTTTTTAAAGAGAAAAGAAAAAAAAAGGAGTGTAGCATTAGTAGCTGCAATGGCAATAGAAAGGACAGAGCAGAAAACCGTTAAAGGGTTAGCCTTGAGCATGAGAAAATGGGTGATTCAAGGAATAACTGGAGAGACAAGGTAGTAAGAAGCTGTGATCCTGCAAATTGCAGGGAAAACCTTGTGAATGCTTGGGGAAATCTAAGTACTAGTGTTCACGTGACCTTATTTGTTACCAGACTGATGAAGGCCTATGGTCTTTGAATAATGAAAAAATTCAAAGGCATTTTCTAAACAGGCTGTTGAGCCTATCCGCAACCAATATACCTCTTATACACACAAGGCTGGCTACAAAGTTTGGAGACTAAACTCCATAAGCTTTCTCAAGGGGACCAAAGAGCATCATACACATGTCAAAAGACACTGGAGTTCCATACTGGTTTTGTTTGTTTGTGTTCCAAGTTTTCAGGTGTTCTCTTCTGGAGCTCCTGGGGGGTAATAGGCTGTGATGATTTAGCTTGGAATGAGTCTGTAGTTGTCTTAGTGAAGGACAATTTTTGAAAATCTGTTTATCCCCTGCTTTTTCCCCTTGTTCTCAACACAACATTTTCACAACTTCATTCTCTTTCCCATGAGTAGTCTATCTCTGGAGACTGTTTCTTTAATTTTCACAATCCACTGTAGCCCTTTGCCTCTCCTTCCTTGAAATTCTTCTTAGGGCTTGAACTGAGAGCTTCCCTAGACAGCCTCTCTTTCCTAATTTCTTACTCAAAATTTCTGAACAAAAATCTAGTGTTTGGAAGTTTCAACTGATTTAAGGCAGCTCATTGTACCAGTATCCCACAGGCTGCACTGAATATTGAAGTGTATATGTGTGCGATGAGAAATGGTACTCAATGACTCCTGGAAATTTGGAAGCCACTTCTTTTTCATTATCATATTTTATTCGTCAGCAACCAGAAGGCTGAGACTTTAACAAACTTTGTACCAAGAAAAATGTGTTATATAAGGAACTTCACTCACTGTTTATCCAAAGGTACAGAGAAAAAGCAAGTTTACACGATGAAGAAGAACTTTGGAATTTTCTTTAAAACAGAGTAGTATTTTAAGGATTCAAAACTGTGGAAGTTCTTTAATACAGGATCTGCTGTTTTAAAACAATGAAACCCCCAGTTCTCATTCTGAAAACTAATAATGCAACATGTTTGTATCAAGCTTCAAATGGATTGGTATTTATTGCATTATGAAAATTGTGCCCTCTGTGAAATCACCTAAGTACAGTGTGTTTGGGGGAAACATTAAAATAGGTCAAGATATGGCAGCAGTCAATGACTTTCCACCCTCTCCAGATATATGTTTGTCTCAGAGAAATATTTCACTGACTAGCACTTCGTCACACGGCTCACTTCTCATTACCATTTCAAATGCACTTTCTGTGCTCTGAGGTATCTCTTTGCTGCCCCAGGGCTTTGCCAAGACACTAAAAAGTTTAGTTGCCATGCATAATATACAACACAAGTTACTAGTATGAATTTTTTAAAGTGTTTTGCTTTATCACATTCCAGAGTCCCCAGAGATCCAAAAAGTGGGGGTGAGGGGGCTTATTTATTTATTTATTTATCCTTCTTTCCCCCTTCTTTTTTTTTTTTTTTAAATGTAATCCTTGCTATTGCCCTGGGTGTATATTCATAATAAAAAACTTAAACAAAATTAGAACAAATGAAAACATATGCATCTTAAGGCGATTTTCAAAGCAGAAATAAATGCCCAGATGAAGACTTTAGCAGAGGCAAAATGAGAGAAATAAATATTAAGGAAGTTATAATTATACCTGAATAGAACAATGTTGTACAATGTTCAAAATCGTGTCTGTTTCTTAGCCAACAAAACATATTAGCCAATACGGTGAGAGGATAAGAGCCTCTGGCTCTGGAGACAGGATGCCTGTGTTTGAATACACAAGGTCTGCAATTTATTAGCTGTGTGACCTCAGAAAAACTACTTAAGTTCTCTGGCTTTGGTTTACTCTTTTGTAAAATGGGAACCATAATTGGGTCTATCTCATGTAAGGAATACAGAAGTTTACATATGTAAAGCACTTAAAACAGTGTCTGGCAGGTAGTAAGTATGCAATAAACATACTCAGTATTGTTATAGACACTATGAGATATAACAGGAAAAAAAATGTTTGGTTATATGCATTTTGGCCATCGAAGCACATCTTTTACGGAAATAGCAAAAAACAAAAATAGCTGAAAGTTCAATGGAAATTTTACATCCTATACTGATAGGTGGAAATTACCAAGAGCCAAAAGATAAAAGTTAGGTACACATTATAGATGAAATTTGTAGGTTTATAAGAGAGAAAGATGAACTATCTAAACATAGGGGGAATCAGCTCAAGAGATTTTTACTAACACTTTAGAGTGCTAGAGTGGTTACCAAACGATCCCTCTAGGTCTGGAGAAGCATTTTATAGAAAATCACCACTTTACTGTCCAAAAAGGCTCTGCCCAGGAGATAGTGATTGAGCGAAGCACAAATAGCTTTTGTTCAGGGATGCTTAGCGGGTTTTTGGAGTTGTAGGTTTATCAGTTGAACTAGATGGACTCTACAGTTAATTTTGGCTTTAGAATTCTATGATTCAATGACAGACAATATTTCTCATATTATTATTACATTACTTGCATGCTTAAAAATGTCCATTAGGTTTCAGTTAAAACATACAAAGGTAACTCTACCTCCAGATGTCCTATCTTACTTTTTCTTTTTTATTCCCAGTTTTCTACCCCATAGTCACCAGCCACTGTTCCTATCTTCAAACCATATCCACAAAAATAAATGTACAAATAGGATTGTATGCTTTTTCTCTTATTTTTGACAAATAACCATTTACAACTTCTCAGGGGCTTTGCCTGCCATTGACAATTTTATTTGAAGGGAAAATTTGGGAGTGATTGTAGATTATGTTCTTTCTCTCAACCCCTATGTAGAACTGGTTATCAAATTATGTAGATCATACCATCCAAATAGTAAAGTAATATTAACTACTTACTGAGCACTCACCCCAGGCACCATGACGACATCACTGCAGGCTCAAAGAAGTTAATTTTCCAAAAGCCAAAGAGATCTGTAAATGGTACTGCTGGAATGAATCATTATTTCTGACAGACTCCCATGCCCATGCTCACACCATGCTGCCTCTTCTGGCACCTTGTTTCATCATCCACATATTTAGTCCAAACCATTATTTCTCATTTGGATCAATAGAATAACCTCTTAATTGGCTTCCTTGTCTCAAGATTTAACCATTCTTGGAGTTCCTATTGTGGCTCAGAAGTTAATGAACCCGACTAGGATCCACGAGGATGCGGGTTCAATCCCTGGCCTTACATAGTGGGTTAAGGATCCGGTGTTGCCATGAGCTGTGGGGTAGGTTGCAGACGCGGCTCAGATCCTGCGTTGCTGTGGCTGCAGTGTAGGCTGGCAGCTGTAGCTCTGATTCAACCCCTAGCCTGGAAACTTCTATATGGGTGAGGCCCTAAAAAGCAAAGATAAATAAATAACTAAATAGATTTAACCACTCTTCATTCAGTCTTTATTTCAAGCTGCTGCTAGATTTAGCTTTCTGAAATGCAAATGCAATTATGCCACTTCCATGCTCCCCACTGCCTTTAGAATGAAGTCCAAATTCCACAGAAGACATAGAAGGAAAGCCCTTGGTAAAGTGGTCCCTTGCCCATCTCTCTAGTCTTACTTCCCCCTCAGGTACCTTTTGTTCTGGGTAAACTAAGTTAGCCTTAGTTTCTACAATAATTCCATGCTCTCATGCCTCTGGGTTTTTGCACATGTGACTCCCACTGCCTGAAAATGTCAATCCCATTTTGTGACCTAGACTCCTGTCTGTCCTGTAAGGCTCCTTAGGAGACAGGATGTGCTCAGTAAGTATCTTTCAGCTAAAACAACAACACTAAAGCCTATTTCCTTTTCCAAATTAAGGATAGAAATGAACATGGGTAAATACAGTAATCTAATTTGATAAAATGCTATAAAAAGGTACATTTGGGGCTTATGCTTCTAGAAATTGTTTTCCCAGCCATGACCTCTCATCTGTGAAATGTTGCCCAGTGAGCAAATCATAATTATGAAATATAATGTTTGGATATTAGGCTTTAGAATCCTTGCTATGTTCATTAAATATACATTAGTTGATATTTATAAATGTTTTATATATATTACAAAATGTTAAAATACATTTCTGCTCCATGAATGAATTCATTACAACATTCGACTCTAGTTTTTATTAACCTCTTACCCTAAATGCTAATATTTCCCATACTATTGGGAGTAATAGGACACATTCCCCACATTAGCTTCTAAGAGGTCAGTGATTTGTTTTCAGTTTGCTGGTCACTAAGAGTTGGCACAGAGTTACCTTCATAAATGATTCAAGGTAATGGGAAATATTAAAATTAAAGAAATAACAGCAAAAATGGGGCTCCAGAAGTGAAAAATGATCATTGGAATATCACTCCTCAGGGGGATCATCCCACTTAGCCATTCATTAAAAGTTGCTTCAAGGACATAAGAAAGAGACACAGCTGTTGCATCCACAATAGGGATGCTTTTGGGGGGGGGGGTTTAAAATATATAGCATAGGCTCTGGAAAGACTCGTGATGACATTGCCAATTAAATGATTTTCCATGGACCACAGGTAGCTTAGTAATACTGGTTTAAGGGATAAGCAGGTGAATATTTTTAATTATAATTCCATATCACACCAGTAAAGCATGTTCAAATAACTTGATTTTAAGAATTGTTGTGTAAAATATATCACTCCTTATGCCCACATGAGTACATTTTACAGAAGAGTATATATATACATGAATGATAAATATATTTGTGATTTTGTAGGAAAATACACCCCTCCTCCATTTCAAAGTACCATGTATTTTTGTCTCCAGGTTCTTTACAGTGCTCTTTCTCTCTCCCAGCTCCCTTATATCTTTTACTTCAAAAACTTTGTATCTTCTTCCTACTACTTTTCTCCTCCTTCTCCCACTCCTCACTAGAGGAATTATAACTAGTCTGAACACTATCCTTTATCCCCATGTAAGCATAATAAAAACTTGATTCCATTTTGAGACATTTTCCTTGTAATTTTTTACCTCTTGTATATCCAAGCTCCAGAAACTTTATAAAGGTTAAAAATGCAGTACAACTACCTAAATATTCTGCACCACCATCTTATTTCCCTGATGATTGAACTGCCCCTCTCATTAGTCCTCTCTGTTGTCTCATGTCATAGAATCAGACTTAAAACCCTTAAGGAGTTCCCTAGTGGCTTAGGAGTTAAAGACCCAGCATTGTCACTGCTGTGGCTGGTACGGGTTGGATTCCTGGCCAGGGAAATGTTCGCATCCTACAGGCACAGCCTCCTTTCAAAACACGCCCACCCCCCCAAGAAAACAGTTTCCACAATATCTCTTGATTTGCTATTACTTCATCTTTGCTTTGCTCCCTACTGCTTTGTGCTTTGGCTTTCTGAGTTTGGATCTTGGTCACTCTTATGGTATTTGTTTTGGATCCTTATGCTCTATCTGGATTTGGACTCACTCTATTGATTCCTTTTTGTTAATCCCATGACTTATGATGTTAATCAGAGTATGTTCTTGGGCTGCTCACCTGCCTCAACCTGGTATAATCTAGATTGCAGTTTGAGCCTTAGGTTTTGCCATCCAACTACGACGCATAGATCTTATTCTTTATCATGTCCTGAACAGTTGGTTCAGTGACACATACTTCTATAAAACAGAGTTAGTTTTTTTTTAAACTACGTCCTTTCTCTGAAGGAAATTATGTCTAAAGCAATGAATATGGCTTCATAAGCATAGAAAATAAAGACAGGAATGTTCTTTGCTTGGTGAAAATCAGTAAAGTATAAAATGGGTTATATTCAAACCATATAAATGTCGTCTCTGAACATATATTGCCATCCATTAAGGAACCTTAAATGATCAAATCTGAACGAATGTGACATGGCCTCTTCCATATCAAAAATGTCTACTGGGCCTTTAGGAAAGCAAAGAGGAAAAAGTGAAACAAGGATGATGACAATGGAAAAAGATCTTCAACAGCATTTTTTAATCATCTGTTAGACAGGGAAAAAACATGGAAAGAGTTTTGCAACATTGCAGAGAGGGATTTTAACTGCTACGTAGTTAGGTGTAAAAAACCAAAAACACATTGCCAAACATTCTGTATTTTACAGATGTGTATTGGAAAAGTATGCTCCATAATCTTATTCACAAACAGAAAATACATTGCTCACACTTAAAGAAAATGAAATCAAACAGGATAAAACATGAGCAGAGAGACTTCAGACATGTCCCCCAGGCATACCAGCTCATCAAACTTGTAAAGAAGAGCAGTTCTCTAGCGAGATAGAGAGCTTCTTCCTTCAACTGGGCAGATGGGCCTGGTAAATGCATAAGCAATTAGATTTTGTGCTGAAGCAGAAAGACCAAGAGGAAAAGAAATAAATGTGCTCCACATCAGTACAACCCCAAATTAATCTTATTTTTCTCTGTAGTCACAAAGATGCAAATCATTGTTTTAGAATTTGGGCTGGATTTTTTTTTTTTTTTTTTTTTTTTGTCTTTTTGTCTTTTCTAGGGCTGCACCCGTGGCATATGGAAGTTCCCAGGCTTTGGGTCCAATCGGAGCTGTAGCCACCGGCTTACATCACGGCCACAGCAATGTAGCATCCAAGCTGCGTCTGTGACCTACACCATAGCTCATGGCAATGTCGGATCCTTAACCCACTGAGCGAGGCCAGGGATCAAGCCCGCAACCTCATGGTTTCTAGTTGGGTTCGTTAACCACTGAGCCATGACGGGAACTTCAGGGCTGGATTTTTTTTTAAGTTTGGAAGTTATGTGGAAGGGAAGAAAGGAAGATCAGAACAATTGTATTTACAGAGTCATCTGTCTATTAATAGGGTATGAATCTTAGTTTCCTATAATTTGTTTCCCATGTGAAAATTGAAATAAAAGAAAAAGATTGGAAACGGTTAGAAAACGAAAAACAAAGTGAAAAGACAAGCCATAAGCTCAGAGGAGACATTTTCAATGTATATAGCTGAAAAAGGACTAGTATTCAGAATATATAAAGAATTCCTAAAATCAATTAGAAGAACATTAACTCCTCAAAAGAAAAAACAGAAAAAGAACAAAATGAGGTAATTTACAGAGAAAGAAAGGCCAATGTCTAATAACTATAAAAAGATTCTCAACCCCAGTGGTAACAAAATTCTATCTCATTCATTGGATTGGAAAAAGGAATAAGTCTAATAATACTAAATGTTGGTGAGGGAATGAGGAAAAAAGAATAGCTCAACATCTCTGGTAGGGGTGAAAACAGATAAAATCACTTATGAAGGCAATTTGGTATATCCAGTAAATTTGAATATCAAAACCCAATTCCACTTCAAGGTATCAATCCTAGAAAATTCTTGTATGTGTATTCCAGGAGACAGGCATAAGAAAGTTCACTGAAGCTCTGCATGTAGTGGTAAAAAAATTAGTTAACTTCAATGTCCAACAGCAGAGGGAATGGATAAACTGTGGTTCATTCATGGAAAGGAATAATACACAGTAACTAACTGCCTAGATCTGTCTTTACCAATGAGAACAAATCTCCAAAACAAACCTGTCTGAAAAAATCAATTTGAGAAATGTACATTTATGTAAATTTTAGAGGCAAAAACAGTTTTAGTAATTTTAGTGATGGGTACTTATATACATAGTAAAATTATAAAAATATAAATAAAATGATAAAAACCAAATTCAACTTTAGTAAAGTGGTTAACTCTGGGAAAGAAAGGAGGGGGTAGACCTTTCACAGGTAGACCTTTAGTATTCTGTTTCTTTAAAAAGAAAACCATGGCAAGATGTTAAGATAGGTTTAATATTGGTTGTGGGCACACAAATTTTATATTTTCTGCACTTTTTGGGTACGTTCAAAAGGTTTCATACAGAAAAATAAAGTCAGTGTTTGTGCATGTTTGTATGTGTTTTTGTGTTTAGAAAAGACTAGGGACAGAAAATGGAGTGCCTCTGTACAAAAGGCTGATAGAAAGTTGCTAATTAGACAGAAATGACATCATCGGTTCAGTTCATCCAATGAAAGTATTTATCAGCTAGTCAAAAAGGGTACCATATTCAGAACAGGGAAATTAATGAACATTTTCACAGCATTTTTTCTAAGTGAAATACATCAATGTTCATTTTAATCATGGACCAAAAAAGCAAAACAAAACAGCCAAAAACAAGTCCTGGTTGTTTCAGGTCAGGACCACAGATCATCTGGTGCCTGTCCTTCAGCTGCAATCAACCTCAATCCATTCTGTCAAGTGATTGGAACTTATCTCTTTAGTACATCACAAGTGAAGGAGGTCCTGCTGTTTTTAGTTCTGCTTATAGTAAATCCTTGATGGCTTCACAGCTGAGTGACAAGAGTGGATAGAGTACAGGATTGGAGCCTTGAGAATTCAATCTCTGGCAATGACTTCTTAAAAGTTGGACATGTGGCTTGACCTCTCTGGACCTCTGTTCTTCCATCTTTCACATGAAGATAATAACATCAACCACCAGATAATACTTTTAAAATATACGTCTTTTCTTGGATACTCATCATTAGATAAATGCAAGGTACTATACAATAACCTTATGACAATGATGTCATTGGAACACAGGGCATAAGATTCCTTTTTAGGCAAAAACCACCCTGATATGTTCTTTTGGTACCCCCATCAGCTAAACTCTCTTGGGAGGGCCTTGACAGTGATCTACTTCATACTGAATATAATATGATCATAAAGTATTAAATTTCCAGATTAACCACCACCAAGCTATGATATTAGCTATTCATTTTGCAATGAGACTGTAATAAACATAACAGAAGCATGGAAAAACATCCATACATTTAATCGCAGAATGACAGCTAAGCTATCTTAACATGTATAAATTATGTTAGATGGTAAACTTTAGAAATGGCTTAGGACTAACTTCTTGAATCTAGATTTGTAGATAAATGTGCAAAAGATAAAGAAGAAGAGCTGCCATATAGCTTAAACATCTCTGAAGCTGCCAATGCATATAGTACATCTCTGAAATGCCTTATATTCCAAAAAGCTGATCTATTCTCCTTAGGTTAATCAGATCATGCTTAAAACATGTGACAATCCGCATCCAAATGCCTATTTCACCACCTCAAGTGAAAAGAGCTAAAAATACCTGGAGATATGTGTGTGTGTATATATATATATATATATATATATCCATGTACACACACAAATACACACATTATAATTTTACTTGGGCATTAATATATTACAGCAAAGTTAATATGCCATTTTACTAATACATTTCAGTTCTATTTCTCTAGCAAAAAAGGAATGATTCGCTGTGCTTATTTCAGGGTGATTTATACTTTTTCGTTGATTAAAACAAGGACATAGTCACCATGGATAAAATATTTCTATGCCAAAAATTACTTCAAGAGAGTTTATCCCCAAAGTCTAAGAAAGGTTTTACTTTTGCAATAAAACCTTTTCATGTAACTAGATACTTTTGGTAAAATGACAGGCAATAAAATAGTCAAAATAGTTAGCTGTTTCTAAACATTACCCTCATTTGGGTGGAGAAAGTATTTTTCCCCCTGCCTTTCTACCTCCAGGAAAAGCACACACATAGATAAACATACCATCTTTTGTCCTTTTGGCTAAAGAAAGAAGGGGAAAGCAAGAGAGCAACCGTATAAGCAATGACTTAAACTAAACACAGCTACAATTTTTAGGGAGGTTGTATTCTGTAAATGAAAGCAAGGACTCCTGGACTCCTGCAAAGGTAAATAGACTTCCTTGATACACAACATGTGTTCCCCATTATTAGGAAAGAGTGGACAAAACTTAACCCATAGGACTATCAATCATGTACAATTGCTTCTGCATTATTCCCAGCAACCTGGGGCTTCTCAAAAGCTCTGCATGCAGAGCATAGGTTGTGACCCATCTTGGCTTGGAGGTGAGTAATCTGGCTGCATCTTTCTGTGAATGATTAAGAAAAAAAAAAAAGAATTTGAAGAGGATTTGATCGACACTAAATCAACATGCCACCCACTGGTCCTTTTACCTGTGGTTAAGACCTACTATGTCTTTATCACTTCAGATGCTTTCAAACCAACACCCACTTACTGAACAGGAAGATATATGATGCCAGCATCAACATGATAGAAACATGAGGCCCTGCTGGGGATTATATAAACCTCTGAAGATCTGTAAACAAACCCTCCAGGATATATCAAGAACATGTTGAATAACTTTGTCTCTCATGCATAATCACTCTAGGTTGGTTTATTTGTGATCTGTTTTTCAATAGCTAGTTATACTTCACATTGAAAGGCTGGCCTCTAGAAAGTCAATGTGGTTTCCTATAAATATTCCAAAGTTTGCAGCACTGAATCTCTTATTTGTAGTGTTATCAGAGCTGGGTGTAGACATAGGTATTTATCTCCCCTCCCCCTAAGTTTTCTATGTTTCTTCTGATATTTCTTCCTCACACTTTGTGATCTGTATGCTTTCAGTCTATTGCCTAGAACTCCATTTTATCATGTCCCAATGCCTAGGGCACTCTCTGATGCAAAGTATGCACTTAACAAATGTTTGTGAAATAAATGAATCAATGAAAAATCTCAAAGCCTGACAGAATTTCTCAGAGCTGTGCAAAATGACTAGAAAAATGAGATAAACTCATGGGTTTGAGATAATTAAGGTTGATATGCAAACATCATCCATTCTTTACTCACAAGGGGCATATTCTTTTGCTGATGCTCTATTTATGAAAAAGAAATTAAGTTGGAAGCTAAATGACAACTACACTGTGTCTTAAATTGGGCACCATAACAAAATGCTATAAACAAGGTGGCTTAAACAACAGGAATTTATTTTCTCACAGTTCTGGAGATTGGAAAACTGAGGAAAGGGTCTCAGCACAGGTGGATTCTTGCTAGGGCTTGCAGGTGGCCATCTTCCTGCTGTGTCTTCACATAACAGAGCTAGGAAGAGCAAACTCTCTGTGTCACTAATGCCATCATGAGGGTCCCACCCTCATGATCTTATCTAAAATGAATTACCTCCCAAAGGAAGGCTCCATCTCCAAATACCATCATGTTGGAGGTTAGGGCTTAAACATAAAAATTTTCAGGGACACAATATAGTCTACGTAGCATACTGCGTTCATTTTTAAGTTCATTGTGAAGGGTTTCTAGTCCGAAGGTCAGAATATAATTGGAATATATTCTTGGAAAAAACAACATAGTATTTTTTTCCTGGAATCCATCAAACTGCATAGATTTCCTTGACACCATTACCACCAGCCATTCTATTCGGGTTCCCTTGTATCAAATGACGCCATTGCTTACACAGTCCCGCCTCTTCTTTCAAACCTCAAGTCCTTTCATCAAGCATGAACATATCTGTATTAATGAAAGCCTCAAATGCTATCATTCATTTTGCCTTGTCGGAGCTCAAATGCAAGCAGTAACAAGGGTCATGTACAAAGTACTCCTAGTGGTACACTGGCCATATTAGAATTAGAGAGCTAACAGCGTTTCTGTTACCTGTAATAAACAGATAAAACTTGTTCTCATTAAGCACTGTCTCACTTTCAAAATGAGATAGTATTTTTTATCCAAGCTGCATTATCTTCCACTTTTCTAGACCTATGCCATTAACTCTTTGAGCAGTTTTGCCCAGCATTCTATTCATCTGTAACCCCTTGACCGGAAGGCTATTTGGCATTTCATTCAGAGCTACAGCTGATCCCTGTTGTCACTCCACATCTCCTATCCTTATCACAACCTCCACCATTTCGGAGATCTGATCCTCACCTCACAACTCCTTAGTCATTCTGCTAATTTGAACAATGCTTGAAGCTGAATGGAAGCTTATCAATTTATTTCTTATGTAATTCATAAAACACTGCAGCAGCCATTGGGAAGAAATTTATATATCATTGGGAGTCTTCTTTCAACAAAAAATTGTTTTTTTTAAAAGGAGGGGTCCAAATGATTGTGCTTTTTCTTTATAAATTCACATTAAATCATGATGCAGATCTCAGCTGGGCTCCCCTACCTCCTAAGCAGCACCACGTGGTGCTTGTAGATCCATTCACAGAGATGCCTACTTTTTCTACTTGTGTTCTTGTTTAACTTCCTTGAGGTTTTATGTTTTACTTTCCTCTCCTCCTGGGATGCCAGAGGAATGCAGTGAACATATGCATTCAATGATTCATTACCATCAGCAGCCGCAGTGGAATCAAGAACTTTATCAACTTCCCTGCTTCCTTGTTTGGTTCACATTATGCCTCACCTTCCTCCCTACATGCACAGTTTATGTAACAGACTTATCTTTCTCTAGTTCAGTGCTCTGTGGAATCTTTGCTTAGCATAGCAAAGCCTCTCCTTTACTGCTACATCTAGCTTTTATGGCACTGGATCTTCTGGCCAAGTAGAAAGGAATTTCCAAGGGCATCCAATTATAGAAATACTTTACTATTTATAACACAGAGACTATTGCAAAGGTGTATTTCAGATTATTGTTTCCAATGCATCTAATTACTCAATTCTAGAATCTGTTGTCAGGCAAACAGACACATCCTGACCCAAGTCATTCTCAAGTTCCTATAAATGCATGGGCTAGCTACAGTCTATAGATCTATTTTGGATTTTTAAGAGAAAGCTCCCCTTCTGCACCATTCCCTTTGGTGTTCCCAGCAGTAATTTCTTAGTCTTGATGGACTGTGTGGTTGAATGGGGCGGTAGCGGTGGAGGGGGATGGGTGATCATTTTGTACTATGTTTTGAGTGCTTCCTGTAAAAGACTATATATGCTCTGATAGCTAATGATAGCTAAGGTTTTTAACCACAGGCCCCTCCACAGAACTAATGTTTCATGTTGAAAACTTATGTCTCTAACTGTGGAACTTTGGCAAACATGAATAAAACTTGCGCTGGAGGTAAAATATGTTGTTCACCTGGTCCCTTGAAAATAAACTATGTGCCATTTGGTGCCATATTTTTAGGGAAGTATCTACAATTGGCTTGATGCAGATGGTGTTTGTTTTAATATATTTATATTGCATTCTCTCTCCTTATCACTCCCAAACTCCCACTGTTTTTCAAAATGAGGCGCATGGACCACCTGCAACAGACTTGCCTTCGCAGCTTGTTAAAACTGCAGACTCATGACTCAGGCCACGTAATACAGAATCTCTGGGGCGCTGGTCTATAAATCTGCATATAAAAAGCACTCCAGGTGACTAGGGGTTAAAAATAAACACAATTCATTATTCTAAAACTTAAAAATTACATTTTCTCTCATTTTAAAAAACACTGGTACTTAAAAAAATTGACAAGGTGGGGAAATTACAGGGTGTGATTGGGTGTGTATTGGAGAGGGTAAGGGGAAGTGTCCTGGAGAAAATGGCACCCAAGTTTAGATCTGAAGGCTGCATAGGAGTCTGGTAAGCTGGGAAGGAGACAGGTGAGTGGATGGGGGGAGCAGAGAGAGGAGGAGAATGTTTCAGGCACAGGGGACATATTATACAAAGGCTCAAAAGTGATAAAAGTTTTGCACGAATAAGCATTTGGCCAAAATGTACATTTCACAGAAAATATATGTAGACCCCCAAGGAGAAGGTAATATGGAATTTCAGGTGTTGTGAAAACAGTATAAATACCTTTTTTTCTTGGGGGGAAGCAGGGTAGTTGGAGGGAGGTTAGGAAGATATAGGCCCCAAATCATACTAGGTGTAAGCCTTGCCCATAATATAGTACAGGGGAAAAAGGATCCTTCAGTACTTTCATCCTGCTAGGAAATCGCTGGCCTGCTTCTTTTGATTGGGAAGAAAAATGACTTTAGTGGGTGTCAAGGGGCAGGTGACCACTGTTTCTTTAAAGACAACATATGAAATACTGAAAATTTATTTGCCAATAAACTTGACTTTCTGAGCTGAACCCCCCCCCCAAAAGTGCCATACAATAAAAGCATAAGGAATAAGAATATTTCCAATTGCCGTTAAATATAATCCAAGTGAAGTGATTCACTACGGCTCAGGTGCAAGCTCCCTGACAAAACATTAAAAGGGTTCAGCTTCCAAAGCTATACTTCTATTTAACAGTAATTTCTTTTTTTAATTTTGTTTTATTTTAAGTTGACTACAATTTTCAATCACAGTTATCAGTTCATCACTTAGATGAAGGTGACCCAGCAACCCTTCGTTATCTAATTCCTGAGGTGCTGTTAGATTATCTTTCACAAGCAAAGTCTACAATGATAACAGGAAAAATAAATTAATTCAAAGATGAATGTTTATCAAATGCCATCTTGTGTGGGCTGCACTTTTATTAAACACAAATAATCTTTTGAAATGAGGGGTGTGGTTATCCAGAATCATCTTCTTCCTCATTGTACAGCTAATTCAACAATCTTAATTAATAAGCCTTTTATGATTAGTTTTTTAAACAAAAGCTGCCATCAATTTGCCAGCCAAATATATTAACATTTTGAGACATTTGTATTTTTAAAAGGAATTAAAATTTTGATCAAATGAATTAAAAGGGATGACATGAAACTAGCATGGTAAATATTGAAATAAATATTTTACAGCTAAAAATTCTAATACAAGTAATATACCTCTTAAATCAGCATTTCCTAATGAATGCGGATGTTAATATTTTAAGAGAAAAAATTTCTCAATACAAATAAATTTGGGGAACTTTGTGTTAAACACATCTGTATAGGTTTCTTAATTATAGGACTTCTCAGTCTTTAATATGCTGGTATATATTATCAATTACCAAGAGAAGGATATGATAAATAGCATTTCTTGAACATACTGACTGTTCATCTTTTTCAGCGCATAGTATAAAACCATGGCTTCGCTTTAACATATTTTTGGAAATTAGAATATATTTTAAATTATAATTATTTCTAAACTTAAGAAATGGTATAAATCTTTTAAAATCATTTCTTTAAAAGTTGCTTGTGTACAAAATATCTTCAAATCTCTCCAAATACTACACCAATGCTGTCCTCTAATCAGCAACTTTCAGCACTGGCAGTGTAGTGTGTCTATAACTTCCAATTTGGACATGTAATTCATGGTGATTAAACCAATTGGACTAAGCCAAGATTACCACTTTACATGATCGATCCACAAATTGTAGACATAATTAATTAAAAGTGTGTGCGTGCACAAAGCAGCATGGAGAAAGGTTTCTTTGCTTGTTAGGTTCCTCCTATATATTCTCATTCAAAACAGAAAAAAAACTACATTGGAGTAGTTATCAGAATGGAGTTGTCAAAAATTGGATAAAATTGAGTATTCCTGCAGTGTTCATAATTACTTTCAGGAGACTGAACAAGAAATGTGGTCTCAATAAGCCACAATGGTTTGGAATAAGCCTTGATATTCTGAGGAGGCTTTGTAATCAGTAAACTGAAAAATCTCCATGCAGCCCAGAAATACCATCCTACGGTATATATCTTTTGGCATTATTATATATTATCAAGGCAACTGTATTTCTTTTTTGGGGGTTTATGCACTGTGACATTTTTACATGATCGCTCTCAGCAGGCTTTTTAGTACTCACATAGATAACCTAGTTTACAGAACTATTTTACTTGTTTTAAGAGGTCTCTAATCATGTAATCATAGGTGATTTGGAAATGGCTTTGAAGAAGGACTCCTAGAGCTGTTGAGTTAATAACATGCATTACCAACATTCCATGATATTTTTTGTACTCCCCAAATGTTCAATCTCTAAATGAGCCATTCTCCTTCTCTCCCCCTCCTCCTCTCATCTGTACATGTAGATATGTATACATAATGTGGGCTGAATAAGAATGAATACTCTAATATTATATACGAGAGACAGCATCTCTTGATATAATACGGCCCTGGAAGTCATTTTCAAACACTATTAGGATGCTTAAATTTTCTAGGGCAGCCAAAGAGGCACTGACCTCACCCAGAGTTTCCAGTGCTTTCCCACTCCTACTCATACCTGTGTTCATCGAATTCTACAGCTCTCCTTATCAACTTGCTAAATGTAACTCATTTACTGATTTTGGAAAAGACCATTCTGTGAAAAAGAATGGGCACTCTCACGTGCACGCTGTTAGACTGTAAATGTAAATAGTCTTTTGGGAGGATATTTTAGCAGTATATATCTTTCATTTATTTCCTACCTAAATATTAAATGGGTATAAATTTTGACTCATCAGTTCCACTTTCTACAGGATAATCCCATAGGTGCACAAGTATGTATGTACATGAAATTCATTGTAGTGTTGGTCATTTAAGTAAAAAATTGGACATGGCCTAACTGTCCATACATATAATGGAATATCAAGTAGCAGCCGTAGATCTATACATACCAACATAAAAGGATCTCCAATGTACATTGTTAGGAAAGGGAAGAAGTAAGCCACAGAACAACATATATAGATGATCCTACTTATGTTTTAAAAATATTATGGAAGTATAGCTACCAAACTATTATATTGAGTATAAATCTGGATAATATAATAGGTTGAGAGAGGGTGGGGTAAAAAACAAAGGATTTTTTTAGTTTTATACTTTAGTTTGTTTTATTTTTTAAAATAAGCATATAATCATGTATTAATTATGTAACCAATATTTTTACAGTAAAGTGATACGGTAATAATCTCCAAAACGTTAGTTTCGAAAGTCAAACACTCAGAGAAAAGAAATGAGAGACATTTGATAACAATTCCCATCAGGCAGATTAAAGTATTATTAAGGGACCACCCATTATTTCTCTTAGGTTTTAGATTAGTGAATTACCTAATATTTCCTTGAGTTCGGTGGCCAACAGAACCTAAAATGTTCGTGGCCTTATACAATGCCCTCCTTTGAGTATAGGCATCACCTATGACTTGCTTTTAACCAATAGAATATGGCAAAGGTGATGGGATATTGCTCTCCTAATTATAAACCACTTATACATATGACTCATTTTACCATCATATAGTAGAAAGCCCCCCTTTCTTGATGCTGACTTTGAAGAAGCTGCCATTCTGTGAGTGGGCCTATGGAGGGGGTGTTGGAGGAGGCCATCAAAAGGACATGACCACCAGTTGACCCTTAAGCTGGACCTGGGCAATCAGAGGCTCCTTACCCCCTCACCCCACCCTCAGATAGTGCCTTTTGCCCATGGTTCCCACAGTAGGAGCTGTTTCAAAGAAGCAGCCTTGAGAAAGTAATGTGTTGTGAAAACCATCGGGATGGTATAAATGACTGAATCAAGTTAAGGCCTCTATGTAGACTTTTAGGATTCTGATGGGCAGGGTGCTGGGATTTATTCATTTTGCAGCTGCCCAAGACAAGCCTTGTAAGTAAGTTTCCTTATTAAAATTGCTAACTACCAATATGGCATGGTCTGCCTCTTTCTTAGGTCTCTCCCCGCCCTTTGAGTACGGGGGCCATTTTCAGATTTTACCTGGGAGGAGTTCCCATTGTGGGTCAATAGAAACGAATCTGACTAGCATCCATGAGGACACAGGTTCAATCCCTGGCCTCACTCAGCGAGCTAAGGATTCAGCATTGCCGTGAGCTGTGGTGTAGGTCGCAGATGCAGTTTGGATCCACTGTTGGTGTGGCTACGGTGTAGGCCAGCAGCTATAGCTCTAATTCGACCCCTAGCCTGGTAACCTCCATATGCCACGGGTAGAGTTTGCTAACCAACACAGGGCCATGTGGCAAGGACTGGAGAATAGCCTCTAGGAGCCTGAGAATGGCCTCTGGCTTATAGCCAACAAGAAAATAGGAAAATCAATCCTACAACTACTTCTGCCAGAAATCGTATGAGCTCAGAAGAAGATCCTCAGATGAGATATCAGTCCCAACTAACATCATGATTTCAGCCTGGTAAGACCCTGAACAGATAGTGCCCTGACTCCTGACTTATAGTAACTGACATAATAAATGTTTGCTGCTTTAAGTCTTTAAGTTTGTGCTAATTTGCTACACATCAATAGAAAACTAATACAATTACCTTGTTCTACAATCTGTCTGATGCCATAGTAAACAGTGGAAGATAAGAGAATGCACTCAATCAGCTAATTTGTCAACCACCTCCCTCTTCATTGAATCATTAACAAATGCGTACATGCAAATTTTATAAATCACTTTCTGCATGTTACGCTCTATCCTATGCATTTACATCCTTGACCTTACGACAGCCTCAAATTAGTCTATGAAGTAGCCAAAGTATGCTGTGGCTTTAAAAGATTACAAAATATACCCAAGGTGGCACAGCTAGTAGGTAGCTAAGCCAGGATTCATACCCTAAAGCTGTGTTTAAAAGGACATTTTTTTAAAAAAAGAAAAATGAACAACTGATCCAATATTTAAAAACTCACTTCACTTTTAGATAACACATTCAAAATCAGTGATTAAAAAAGAAGTTGGTAATATGGCTATGTACCCCAAAGTAGTGGATCAAATTCTACTTCTTTCCCCCAAATATGTTGTACTTTCCAGTGAATTAAAATAAAAACTCAGTAAGAGTTATTAACAATAGGGAGTTCCTGTCATGGCTCAGTGGTTAATGAACCTGACTGGTATCCATGAGGACTCAGGTTCAATCCCTGGCATAGCTCAGGTGGCTAAGGATCCGACATTGCCGTGAGCTGTGGTGTAGGTGGCAGACACTTCTTGGATCTCACATTGCTGTGGCTACGGTGTAGGCTGCAGCTTCAGTACCCATTCAATCGCTAGCCTGGGGACTTCCATATGCCATGAATGCAGCCCTAAAAAGACAAAAGACAAAAAAAAAAAAAAGAGTTATTAACAATAGAATCTGGCTACACTATGACACAGCTTTATTTATTCTGCCAGTCACATTATTTCCTCTTTGAGTTACACCAAATACAGTAGTGGCTGATAACCCATGTCAGGAGGAGTTTTGTTCTTTAGTATCAGGATATTAGTGATGTTTTAAGTTCACATGGACTTCCTTTTAAAGGAAGTAAAGCCCACAAAACTAAAAAGCCAGAAGCATAGAATTGCATACCAGAATATAACACAATAAATGTAATCATCAATGGGCAAGTTGACATAAACACCACACTGACAGGATATAGCTGAAGAAGGCCAGAGGTAGAATGACTAAATTTTATTTTTCCCATGGGCAAAAGCAGAAAGAGTGTCACCATGAACAAATTAAAGTCCTACCAAAAAGCATTTCCCGATGCCAGAAAGCAAAGAGGAAACTACCAATCTCAAGAGATAATAATTAGAAAAAACAGTACAGTAAAAAATCTGGAATACTAGGGCGAAAGGATGTTTAAGAAATATCACCATTGGGAGTTCCCGTTGTGGCGCAGTGGAAACGAATCTGACTAAGAACCATAAGGTTGAGGGTTCGATCCCTGGCCTCACTCAGTGGGTTAAGGATGCAGTGTTGCTGTGAGCTGTGGTGTAGGTTGCAGATGAAGCTCGGATCTGGGGTTGCTGTGGCTCTGGAGTAGGCCAGCAGCAACAGCTCTGATTAGACCCCTAGCCTGGGAACCTCCACATGCTGCAGATGTGGCCCTAAAAAGAGAAAGAAAGAAAGAAAGAAAGAAAGAAAGAAAGAAAGAAAGAAAGAAAGAAAGAAAGAAAGAAAGAAAGAAAGAAAGAAATATCACTATCAGATTAGCAATGAGATCCTGCTTTGTAGCACTGGGAACTATGTCTGGTTACTTGTGATGGAGCATGATAGTGTAAGAAAAAAGAATGTATACATGTATGTGTAATTGGGTCACCATGTTGTAGAGTGGAAAATTGACAGAACACTGTAAACAAGCTATAATGGAAAAAAATAGAAATCATTATATATATAAAAAAAGAAATATCACTGTCAATTATGATGACTCTTCTAGAATGTGGATTTTGACTGATTTTATAGGTTGTGATTTTCTCACAAGAGGCAATGAGAATTAGCATTCAAACACTAGGATAGCGAAGTTTAATTAACTTAGACTTCTGAACAAGACAACTGGAGAGCAAGAGGGACATCCAATGCTATGGCTACAATTTGTTGTTCAAACTGCAGAACCATGTGCTCTGCTGCTTTTATTGCCTTTTTACCCTATCAGCTGAAAATTGTTGCCACATCAAGAAGATGATCTCTGTGATCCACATTTTATCCCATTTATGACCTCTCTTCTTTCTCTTTTCCCTTCAGAATCAGTACAATGTATAACATGGACCCTGAGATCAGAGACTGAGGTCAAACTTAATGAAGTACACTCTAGGAGAAAAGATTTGAATATTATAGCATACTGCAAGAAGATAACCATCTCTGAGGACTCTAGAAAACTTTTGGTTTATATCTGGTCATCTTGGGATAAGAATGAGTAGAAAAGTACAGATAATATATAAAAATATATCATGTATCTAAGTGGTATGAATGTGCCTATGTATGCACACATAAAACACAAAAATAAATTCATGATATTCAGGCAAATCAAAATCAAGTTCAAATGTGCCTGTGCCAATATATATCTCACTACTCTTCTACTTGACCTTGGGCAGGATGATGAAGTTATATCAGTGAAGGAGTCTAAAATTTTGATGAACCCTGGGGAAGAGCCCCTTGGTTTCTCAATGGCCCAGCTAGCCACTCCCACCCTGGGGGGTGCTGCACTCCCATGGAGCAGCTGCCCAGCACCACCAGCCCCCTGGAAGAGCCCCACAGCCCAGAAACACCAGAGCAAGCTCTGCCTGGCCGCATGAAATCTGCTTCTATCGCAGTGCGGACCTCCCAGTCCTATCTGCCCTCAGGAAGTCCTTCTTTGCTTCAGAGACACTGTCATCCCCGCCCACCCTCAGGAAAAGCCATGCTGCCTCAAAGAAGACCAACCAACACCACCATTCCTCGGGAAACATTCCACAGCAGTGACAAGGCAAACTCTGTCCAGCCACAGGGAAGACAACTCCACCAAGAAAAAGAAAATAACAAGCAAGATGAAGAAGCTGAGAAACCACCCCCAGTTAAACCAACAGGAGAACTCATCTAAAGCAGTCAACAATGAAATAGACTTCTGTAGTCTGACAAACTTTGAGTTCAAAAGGGAAATAGTGAAAATACTGAAGGAATTAAGAGAAGATATGAACAGTAATGCAGATTCCCTCAGAAAGGAGCTAGAAAATATAAGGAGGAGGCAAGAAAAACTAGAAAATTCATTTGCAGAGATACAAACTGAGCTAAAGGCAATAAAGGCCAGAATGAATAATGCAGAAGAACGAATTAGTGATGTGGAAGATAGAATAATGGAAATCACCCAAACAGGACAGCAGACAGAAAACCAAATGAAAAAACATGAAAGCAACATAAGAGACCTATGGGGTAATATAAAGTGGGATAATCTATGCATAATAGGAATTCTAGAAGGAGTAGAAAAAGATAAGGGGATGGAAAATATATTTGAAGAAATATCACTGGAAACTTCCCAAATCTAAAGGATACTGATTTCAAGATACAGGAAGCATGGAAGGCCCCAAACAAGTTGAACCCAAATAGACCCACATCTAAACACATTATAATAAATATGGCAAAAGTTAAAGATAAACAGAGGATCCTAAAGGCAGCAAGAGAAAAGCAAAATGTTACCTATAAGGGAACCGCAATAAGATTATCAGTTGATTTCACTCCAGAAACTCTACAGGCCAGGAGGGAATGGCAAGAGATATTTAAAGTGCTGAAAAGAAACATATATGCAACCTAGAATACTCTATCCAGCAAGAATATCATTTAAAATAGAAGGGGAAATAAAAAAATTTTTTTCCAACAAACAAAAGCTAAAAGCATAGAGCAATACAAAACCCAGGCTAAAAGAAATACTGAAAGGGCTTCTCTAAACCAAAAAGAAAGGAAGGAAAGAAAGGGGAAAAAAAAGAGGAAGAACTAGGATTGAGCAAACCACAATCAGAGAGCAGTCACTCAAATAAGCCAGCATACAGATTTAATCATGAACATGTTTAAAACAAAATAAAATTAAAAAGAAAAAAAGAGATATCAAAATCATAAAATGTGGGCAAAGGAAGTAAGGAAATAAATAGACTGTTTTTAAATTTTTTTTCTTTTTTTTCTCTCTCTCTCTCTTTTTTTTTGTTTCTCTTCTTAATTTTAGTATAGTAATGAAGTGTTTGAACCTACAGGACTATCAAGCTAAAACACACAATTATAGGAAGGGGTTAGCATACTTAAAAAACAGGGCAACCACAAATCAAAACCAAACATTGCATTTGCAAAAAACAAAAAGAAAAACACTCAAGCAAAAAATAATTGGAGACCACCCAACCAAAAAAAGAAAGGAAGAATGGAGAATCATAGAATCAACTGGAACATGAGGTTTAAAATGGCAATAAATAATCATCTATCAATTATCACCTTAAATGTCAATGGACTGAATGCTCTAATCAAAAGACACAGAGTGACTGAGTGGATAAAAAAGCAAAAACCTTCAATCTGCTGCCTACAAGAAACTTACATTAGGACAAAGGACACATATAGATTGAAAGTGAAGGGGTGGGAAAAAATATTTCATGCCAATAGACATGACAGGAAAGCAGGAGTTGCAATACTCATATCAGACAAAACAGACTTTAAAACAAAAGACATAAAGAAAGACAAAGAACGACACTACTTAATGATTAAGGGATCCATTCAAAAAGAAGATATTACTATTGTCAACATATATGCCCGAAATACAGGAGCACCCAGATACATACAACCAATATTAACAGACATAAAGGGAGAAATTGATGGGAATACAATCATAGTAGGAGACTTTAATACCCCACTCACACCAATAGACAGATCCTCTAGACAGAAAACCAATAAAGCAACAGAGACCCTAAAGGAAACAATAGAAAAGTTAGACTTAATTGACATCTTCAGGACACTACATCCAAAAAAATCAGAATACACATTCTTCTCAAATGCACATGGAACATTCTCAAGAATCAACCACATATTGGGACACAAAGCTAACATCAACGAATTTAGGAGAATAGAAATTATTTCAAGTATCTCCTCTGACCACAATGGCACGAAACTAGAAATCAATCACAGGATAAGAAATGAGAAAAAACCTGCTACATGGAGATTAAACAACATGGTACTAAAAAACCCATGGGTCAATGAGGAAATTAAGAAGGAAATTAAAAAATACCTCAAGACAAATAATGAAGACACAACCTCTCAAAATCTATGGGACAACGCAAACGCAGTGCTCAAAGGGAAATTCATAGCGATACAGGCCTTACTCAAAAAAGAAGAAAGATCTCCAATTGACAACTTAACACTCCACCTAAACGAATTAGAAAAAGAAGAACAAAAAAGAGCTAAAGACAGCAAAAGGAAGGAAATTATAAAGATCAAAGAGGAAATCAATAAAATATAGATTCAAAAAACAATAGAGAAAATTAATAAAACCAAGAGCTGTTTCTTTGAAAAGGTAAACAAAATTGAAAAACCCCTGGCTAGACTCACTAAGAAGAGGAGAGAAAGAACTCAGACAAAATTAGAAATGAAAAAGGAAAAATCACAACGAATAGTGCAGAAATACAAAAAAAACCATAAGAGAATACTATGAACAACTATATGCCAACAAATTTGACAATCTGGAAGAAATGGACAACTTTCTAGACTCTTACAGCCTGCCAAAAATGAATCAAGAAGAAACAGACCAAATGAACAGACCGATTACTAGAAATGAAATTGAATATGTCATAAAAACACGCCCTACAAATAAAAGTCCAGGACCAGATGGCTTCACAGGAGAATTCTACCAAATATCATATAAAGAGGATCTGGTGCCCATCCTCCTTAAACTTTTTCAAAAGATTGAAGAAGAAGGAACAATTCCAAAGACATTCTATGACACTACCATCACCCTCATTCCAAAACCAGACAGAGATACCACCAAAAAAGAAAACTATCGGCCAATATCTTTGATGAATATAGATGCAAAAATTCTCAACAAAATTTTAGCCAACCAAATCCAACAACATATCAAAAACATCATACACCATGACCAGGTAGGGTTCATCCCAGGTTCACAAGGATGGTTCAACATACACAAATCAATCAACATCATACACCACATTAACAAAAGAAAAGTCAACAACCATATGATCATCTCAATAGACGCAGAAAAAGCATTTGACAAAGTCCAACACCCATTCATGATCAAGAGCCTCGCCAAAGTGGGTATAGAGGGAACATTTCTGAACATAATGAAAGCCATTTATGACAAACCCACAGCAAATATAATACTCAATGGAGAAAAACTGAAAGCCTTCTCACTCAAATCTAGAACAAAAGAGGGATGCCCACTCTCACCACTGCTCTTCAACATAGTTTTGGAAGTCCTAGCCACAGCAATTAGACAAACAAAAGAAATAAAAGGCATCCAAATAGGAAGAGAAGAGATAAAACTGTCACTGAATGCAGATGACATGATACTATACATAGAAAACCCTAAGGACTCAACCCCAAAACTCCTTGAACTGATAAACAAATTCAGCAAAGTAGCAAGATATAAGATTAAGAAGTCAGTCGCATTTCTGTATACCAACAATGAAATATTAGAAAAGGAATACAAAAATACGATACCTTTTAAAATTGTACCTCACAAAATCAAATACCTCAGAATGCACCTGACCAAGGAGGTAAAGGACCTATATGCCGAGAACTATAAAACTTTAATCAAAGAAATCAAAGAAGATGTAAAGAAATGGAAAGATATTCCATGTTCCTGGATTGGAAAAATCAATATTGTAAAAATGGCCATGCTATGCAAAGCAATCTACAGATTCAATGCAATCCCTATCAAATCACCCATGACATTTTTCACAAAAGTAGAACAAAAAATCCAAAAATTTATATGGAACCACAAAAGACCCAGAATTGCCAAAGCAATCCAGAGCAACAAAAACCAAGCAGGAGGCATAACTCTCCCAGACTTCAAGAAATATTACAAAGCCACAGTCATCAAAATAGTGTGGTACTGGTATCAAAACAGACACACAGACCAATGGAACAGAATAGAGAGAACCCAGAAATAAACCCTGACACCTATGGTCAATTAATCTTTGACAAAGAAGACAAGAGCATAATATGGGGGAAAAAAAGTCTATTCAGCAAGCATTGCTGGGAAACCTGGACAGCTGCATGCAAAGCAATGAAATTAGAACACACCCTCACACCATGCACAAAAATAAACTCAAAATGGCTGAAAGACTTAAATATACGACAGGACACCATCAAGCTCCTAGAAGAGAACACAGGCAAAACACTCTCTGACATCAACATCATGAATATTTTCTCAGGTCAGTCTCCCAAAGCAACAGAAATAAGAGCAAACATAAACCAATGGGACCTAATCAAACTGACAAGCTTTTGCACAGCCAAAGAAACCAAAAAGAAGACAAAAAGACAACTTACAAAATGGGAGAAAATATTTTCAAATGATGCAACTGACAAGGGCTTAATCTTTACAATATACAAGCAACCTTTACAACTCAACAGCAGAAAAGCCAATCACCCAACGGAAAAATGGGCAAAAGACCTGAATGGCCTATTTATTCTCCAAGGAAGATATACAGATGGCCAACAAACACATGGAAAAATGCTCAACATCCCTGATTATTAGAGAAATGCAAATCAAAACTACCACAAGATATGACTTCACACCAGTCAGAATGGCCATCATTAATAACTCCACAAATAACAAGTGCTGGAGTGGTTGTGGAGAAAAGGGAACCCTCTTCCACTGCTGGTGGGAATGTAAGCGGGTACAGCCACTATGGAGAACAGTTTGGAGATACCTTAGAAATCTACACATAGAACTACCATATGACCCAGCAATCCCACTCTTGGGCATATATCCGGACAAAACTTTCCTTGAAAAAGACACATGCACCCGCATGTTTATTGCAGCACTATTCGCAATAGCCAAGACATGGAAACAACCCACATGTCCATCGACAGATGATTGGATTAGGAAGAGGTGGTATGTATACACAATGGAATACTACTCAGCCATAAAAAATGACAAAATGATATTTACAGCAACATGGATGGAACTAGAGACTCTCATACTGAGTGAAGTAAGTCAGAAAGAGAAAGACAAATACCATATGATATCACTTATATCTGCAATCTAATATATGGCACAAATGAACCTTTCCACAGAAAAGACAATCATAGATATGGAGAACAGACTTGTGGCTGCCAAGGGCGAGGGGGAGGGAGTGGGATGGATTGGGAGCTTGGGGTAAATTGATGCACTTTGTAGCCTTTGGGAAGGATTAGCAATGGGATCCTGCTGTGTAGCACTGGGAACGATATCTAGTCACTTATGATGGAGCCTGATAATGTGAGAAAAAAGAATGTATGTGTGTACGTGTGACTGGGTCACCTCGCTGTACAGTAGAAAACCGACAGAATACTGTAAACTGCTATAATGGAAAAAATAAAAATCATTATAAAAGAAAAGAATAAAAAAAGGAACTTTGAATAATTCACATAAATAGCAGGCCTGATTCTATGCAAAGTTATGAAATGACAAAGTTTCATTTAGAGCACTTTCTTCCGTCTTTATTTTTTTATTTTGTGTGTGTGTGTGTGTGTGTTTGTCTTTTCTAGGGCCTTACCCGCGGCATATGGAGGTTCCCAGGCTAGGGGTCTAACCGGAGCTATAGCCGCCGGCCTGTGCCAGAGCCACAGCAACACAGGATCCGAGCCGCATCTTCGACCTACACCACAGCTCATGGCAATGCCAGATCGTTAACCCACTGAGCAAGGGCAGGTATCGAATCGGCAACCTCATGATTCCTAGTCGGATTTGTTAACCACTGAGCCACGACGGGAACTCCTCCCTCCTTCTTTAAAACCTCCATTCCTTTATAGCTTCCCCCTTTCCTCCCAAGTGGCCCTTTCCTCTCTGGTCATGATTTTAATGTCATTTTGGACCATGAGGATGATATTACATGTACTAGATTTATACATGATTTATTCTAGCTAGAATTTCCCCTCAAGTGAAAGCTTTCTGCATCCTTCTTTCCTCTGTTTCCTGGCCAAATTACTTACTTCTTCCTCTGCATTCCTTTACTCCTTTCTTCATATCTCAAGTATGGCATATGTAACACTTTTATTATAGGATACTTGCTTTTCTGCTAGTTTCTTAATCTTAGGGAGAGCAGGTATAATATATTGTTTATCTTTTCATCACTAGAGTCAGGCATGGGAAAAGAGGTAAATAAATGAATGGAATCACAGATTTATTTACAGTTATCAACAACCACTTAATAAATGAGAAAATATCCCCAAAAAGTCAACTGTAACAAACACATTGCAATTGAACAACAGAAAATATGTTTTGTAAATACTCTTTGGAGAAAGAATCTCAAAATCTAAAGACCTACTTTAACTAAATAGATACTCTCAACTGTTGTTAGGCAAAATAGTGGAAAATACATTAAGTCTAAATAATGACCTTCAAAGTAATAAAATGCATTAACTCAGTGCAAGTAGGATAAACTTATTCAATAAAAGATAACACAAGTCCAGCTATACTGCATTAAACTCTGCCTGGTAGGATAATAGAAAAATGTAAAATTGAATTGGGTTAAAAATGATCTTTTTGCAAATGGACATGTAAAGAATGTTTCATACTTGAAGACTGAATATTAGCCAATATCACTAAGGGAAAAAAAATCCATTAATTCAAGCCCAATTCATAGTTGTCTAACCTATGTTATTTTCATTACTGTTACTTTGAGATGTTCTGGCTTAATAAAAGTCATTAGTGCCCAGGAATACATGAAAGCATGTTTGTTATTTCACAGGTCTGAGAGACTTTCATATATTTTACATTTGACAACTGGTATCCAAATTTTGTTGTATTTACCTTTATAAGACATAGTTCTCAATTGAAGTCAGGATAAACCTTGACTCAGAAGTGCATACTAAACTTTCATCTATTACTTTTTACCCATGTCTTTTCTTACCTTCCTTGGGCATTATCTGCCATTTAGAAAGTATATATACGAAACCAGCTTTCTTAGCCATTATTGGGCATTACTTAAATGTATTGCTTTGTGTGAAGTTCTCTACCCACAGAAATAATAACTCCATATAAAAGAGGCTAAAATCAAATGTTTGATGGAGCTGTTATGAGAAGCCATGCTGGAAATACAGATTTTAAAAAGAATACCATTTGGATAAGTAAAATGAAGAACATGCAACAGGCTCAAGGTTTCTTAATATCTTTTAGTTTCACCCTTCATTGTATGTGGTTACTTCTCAGTTTTAATTTTGCAGTAATTTTGAAATAAAAACTTAAGTTCTCTGAAAGATCAGGGTGACAGGTGAAGAGAAGAAAAGGGAAGTTGAAGTTTCTCACCTTCCCTCTAATTCAGATTGTGTTCCCCATCAGTTTTACATTTTGGATTCTTTTGAAAATGACAATCACAAGTATTAGAGGGAAAGAAGACTGAGGAGGGGGTGGGAAATAAAGACGAGCTGAAACATTTATGTATAGGAGGTAGGAAAGTATTTCTCAGGAGTTTCCCCAGCTTATATATGCTTGGGAGAGGTGTAGGAAGTGGAAAAGTAAAAGTAAAAGTTTATGAGCAATAAATTCATCATTGGAAGCGAATGAGTTCTCATTTATTTAGGAACTATGACTATGAAGGGATGTTATGTAAGGTGGCTGGACGTGTAGTATTTTAAAAATAGGTCGCTATTAGATATTATTGTGTCTTAGACAAATTTCACTCACTGCCACTTCAGTTCTAACTGGCACTTATCATTCCTTCTAGAATCTATGTTGTTAAAGCCAAATTTAGTAAAGCAGATCATATGAGAAATGAATCTCTCCAGTCTTTCAGATTATTCTAGTTTCCATTGGGAACATTTTGCTTATGCATCCTTTGGACTTGTCACTCCAGAGAAAGCTTGTCACATTAAGGCATCCTTTAAAATACAGATGGGGCACATGAAAAGATGCTCAACATTGCTAATAATCAGGGAAATGAAAATCAAAACTGCAATAAGGTATCACCTCACACTTGTCAGAATGGCTATCATCAAAAAGACCGCAAATAACAAATGTAGGCAAGGATGTGGAGAAAAGGGAACCCTTGTAACACTGTTGGTGGGAATGTAAATTGGTGCAGCCACTCTGGAAAACAATATGGAGGTTTCTCAAAAAAAAGTAAAAATAGAACTACCACATGATCCAGCAATTCCACTCCTGAGTATACATCTGAAAAAACAGAACAATAATTTGAAAAGATACACACCCCCAATGTTCACACCAGCACTATTTACAATAGCCAAGATATAGAAGCAACCTAAGTGGCCATCAACAGATGAATGGATAAAGAAAATTTGTGTGTGTGTGTGTGTGTGTGCACGCGTGCGCGCACGTGTACACAATAGAATACTACTGAGCCATAAAAATAATGAAATTTTGCAAATTGCAACAACATGGATGGATTTGAAGGATATCGTGCTAAGTGAATTAAGTCAGACAAGAACAAATACTATATGATATCACCTACAACTGGAATCTAAAAAATATAAAAACTAGTGAATATAACAGAATAGAAACAGACTCACAGATATGGAGAACAAATTAGTGGTTACCAGTGGAGAAAGGGGTAGGAGATTAAGAGGAGCAAAGTATTACACATAAAATAAGCCACAAGGATATATTGTACACCACTGGGACTATAACCAATTTTTATAATGACTATAAATGGAGTATAAACTTTAAAATTTGTGAAATAGTATATTGTACACCTGAAAGTTATATAATATTGTATATCAATTAGACTTTGATGTTTAAAAAAGGAAAAAAATTAGTGTACATTAAAAAATAATAAAATAAAATGAAATAAAATACAAATGGAAAGTCACATAAAGAGTTTGTCATAGTAACAACATTTAAATGGCAAATCTTAGATTCCTGGTACAAAAGAAATATTATAGGTCATGATAGGGAAGTTAATTCCTAAGAGAGGGGGATAATATAATGGCAGTTATTCTAATTGTTCCCAACATGATAAATTATGCCACTAATTATTCTTTTGCTTCTCAAGGTCAGTAGGTTGAGAACAGAGTTGTCAACACAGGGGCTTTCTGTTATCCACAAACATTTGACAATAAAAGACAATAAAACATCATTCTTTAGCCATTACCTCAGAAAGATGAGAAAGGATCTTTCTGAATAGTGTTTTTGAATCTTCAGGTAGTAATCCATTAGTGGACTGTGAAATCAATGTATGGGTCATGAAAAGCACTTTAAAACAAAAGAATATTATAGGGTGGGATAAGGTAGAGTAGGGTAGATAGCATAGACTAGGATAGGAGAGGATATCACAGTACGCAATGTTTGGTGAAACTGTTTTGGGAAACTTTTGTTTAGTATATACACATATATTCTGTTTACTGGGTTGCAATGGAAAATGTATTTCTTATTGTGGATTATTGCCAAAAATGTTTGAAAGTTACTGTTTTAGGAGCTTCCTCTATATCTTAAAAAGAATAGAGGAAAGCTTTACTCATGACCACAGATATGACCAGAAGATTATTTTCTGCTGAGGGAAAATCACATTTATCTCATTCTCAGGAGAAAAAATACTTTTCAACTGGGAAAAAATGATTTATAGATGCATATGAATCTCCAAGATGATAAAAAAAATCAACAAGATGTAACAATAGAAACATAAAAGGAAAAAAAGAAAATACCCTGTGAAAACTGAAGGGCAAAAGTACAAACAACCCAAATATTCATGAACTGGAGAGTAGATGAACAAATGTGTTGTATACGTACAAGGGACCATTATTTGGCGATTAAAAGAATGAAATGTTGATGCATATTATGCCATAGACAAACCTTGATAATATACAAAGTGAAAGAAGCCAGATGCAAAATGCCACATATTATATGATTCCATTTATATGAAATGTTCAGAATAGGCAAATCTATAGAGACAGCAAGTAGCATAGTGGTTTCATAGGGCTGGGAGATACAGGAGATACATAGTGGTTTCATAGGGCTGGGAGATACAGGGTGTGATAGCTAAAGGGTAGAAGTTTCTTTTTGTGGTGATAAAAATGTTCTAAGATTGACTGTTATGGTTTTATATAACTGTGAATATACTGAAAAACATTGAATTGTATGGCATGTGAACTATATCTCAACAAAGCTGTTTAAGAAAAGCGAAGGACATTTTTCAAAAATAAGTGGCTCAAACGCAATCTGAGTAGCAATATTAAGCACAGGTCAGGAAAAAACAAAACAAACAAAAAAACCTCAGCCAAACCATGTTCTTGAGCCATTGTTTTTCATTTTTAATCAGTATTTCTCAACCTTCTTTTTGTAAAATTGTACATTAAATTTTATTTTTGTAAACTACCCCTCTCTAACTCTCATGTTTTGGGTGAGACTGACCTCGTTTCCAGCTCCATAAGTGGGCCTTTAATGGGCTTAAACAATCATCAAATCTCACTCCTCAGGCCATGGTGATGGGCTCAGAGTTTGGCAAATAACCAAATCTAAGGAAATGAGATGCACTGAACATTTCCTAGAGTTTCTGGGAAAGAAGAAGGTTTTCTTTCTCCACCAGAAGAGTTTCTGCCACCACTACATAGCTAACATCCAGAGAGCAGAAATAAATTAGATTTTGGTGACATAAACTGAGCCCTGATCAAGCCATACCTGAAGACAAATAAACACCTGGAGTCAAACATTCACCTTGATCTTAGGGCAGATTAAATCATGCAATTTGTCACTTTCAAACTGAAGGGTACTAACTGATACAGATACTAATGCATGAGTGTGGACATACATGTTTATACAAGAAAATGAAGAAAAATACAAGATACTTGTTGTGAGGAGAATGAGACTTGCTAGAAACCACAAGAAAAAGTACAATTTACTTGAAAAGTATGAACATCCTGCTACAGTAGACTTCACTAACTGCCTATTACTCTATCAACTCAGTTTACATGCAAAAGCAACTCCACCTAGCAATTGAAGCACAGAGTATTATTGCAAAAATGTATTAAAAATTAACTCAGCAGAATCAGAAATGCCACTCTCAGTTTTCAATCAAATAAATATAGAAACAAGTGGGTAATGGGGAAAAAATAAAACAGGGACCTAAAGCATGGCTTATATAATATATTTAGGTTAATAACAGTTCATTAAAGATATGTATTTACAGAACATGCAGATAAGGCAGTAAATGTCTAATTTGATATAAGGATCCTTTTGACTAACAAATAAATATATTTCCAAATAGCCTCACTACCTGAAATCAATGAATAACTATTTATATTGCATATCTACATTGGACAAAGCATTGCCAAAGTACAGTGGAACTGTACAAGGCATTCTTCTTGTTGTCAAGGAGCCTATAGACTAGAAGGGAGTAGAGAAAAATGCGTGCACAAACATGAACATAAAAGACCAACAAAAGGTAGAATAGATATAGAGTTTAGAAAACAGAGATAGAACAAAATATGAATATTGCAGGAGTTAAGAAAAGAAGGTCACTGTTTGCTGGAATACACAGCAAACAGACTCCTGATAACCTCATATGTGAGATTCACTTTGAAAAAGACAGGATATGGCTAAGTAAAGAAAAGATTCAAGCCTATTCTCCATAGAACTACTTAGGTAAAATCAAGAAGAGACAGAGCTGACCATAATAGAATTTTCACATTGTTGAAATTAAGTTGGAGAGATGAAAATGAGTCAAGATTATGGATTATTTTAAATGCCAGGAAGGGAACTTTAAGTTTATTATAAGAGAAATTAGAAGGTAGAAAGTTTTAGAAAAAAGAAATGATGTGATAGAGTTAAATGACATTAGTTTAAGATAGAATAGGCCATAGAATGGGAGAGGGAGAGAATGTGTGTTGGGCAAGTCCACTGGGATGTTGTTAGAGCCACTAAGTCACAAGGTGATAAAGACCTTGACAAGGTTGCTGGTCATGGAAAGAAGACTGGGGATGGCTATGGCTGAAATTTGAAATGTATAATGTATAAAATTTAGTAGATACAAAGGATGGAGCTTTAGGGTTCAGAGCTTGAAAAAAAGGGACAATAGGAAAAGGTAGGATAGCTTTATGGTTTAAAGCCTTGAAAATAGAAACAATAGCAGGAAATTGTACAGGGCTGAAATCGAGTTGTAAATTAGACTGCATTCTCATCTGAAGCTCAAGGTCCTCATGAAAGTTCATTGCTTTTATTGGCAGAATTCAAATCCTTGTGGTTGTAGATCTGGGGTTCCCTCATCCTACAGCTCTTTGTCGGTCAGGCACCACTCTCAGCTCCTAGAGACCACTCTCAGGTCTTTATTCCATGGCCGCCTCCTTCTCAGCAACAGGGAACCTTCCTCAGATCGAATCTCTGCCCTCTCACTCTTCAAATCTAACATTACCTTCTGCCACCAGCTATGCTATGCTTTTCAAGGACTCATTCAATTAGGTTAGGCCCAGCTAGGCAATCTCCCAAACTTAGTCAACTGATTAGTAACCTTAATTATGTCTGCAAAATTGCTTTTGCAGTGTACCCTAACATATTCATGGGAGGAACACCAGGGAGTGGAGATTGTAGGGACCATCTTAGAATTCTGTGTACCAGATATTTGATGTTTTGTTTGTTTCTTAAACAAGATGGAAGTTTATTTCTCCTCATAAATATATGGGTAGGTATTCAGGGTTGGTATGGCAGCTTTGCAGTCATTTAAGCATTAGTGACTCAGGTTTTTTTCCCAATTCGTTGTTCTGCCATATTCAACACATAGTTTCCACCTGTGGCTAAAAATGACTGAGATAGCATCATTCATAACATATGCATTCTAGCCAGTGAAGAGGAGAGGCAAGTATCCATTGGCTTTAAAAATATTTTACTAGTTGTACATATCTTTTTTTATAAATATTGCCATCAGCCATAATGTAGTCAAATGACCAAATCTAGAAATAAATGGCCCTGGAAAATTAAAATCTGTCTATTCTGGTGGCCAGAAGCTTAGCTGATATTTGCTGGTTCTTAAGTAAGAAGGATGTAACAGATATTAATGACAAACTGTCTCTGACACTGTTCAGCTCACTGACAAATATTAATATGGTACTTTTGTACTTCATTATGTCATGTTGCCTACATATTTTATTGCTTTACTCTTTATTGATATGGTATATATTTTCTCTGTTTATTGCCCGCATTAGGTCTGCATGCGTCTTTTGATAATGTGGATGATTTGTATTCTGCTTTAGTTCTACTATCACCTATTAATGGTTACCTTTGCATTTATAAATATTTTATTTATTTTTATTCATATTTATAAAATATCAGTTTTTGTAGGCAGTATCCAGGGCTATTAGGGCACAGAATTCAAGAAGGCACTCACTCTTTTGTGAAGGGTAGTATCGACACCTGAGATTGAGTGATACCTTAAAATCAGTGGTCTAGACACTTTGCTTGTTGCACATTTCATGAGGCCTGTTTTTTTGTAGGCACTGACTATCTTCTGGTGTTAAAACTTTATTGTGAAGTAGTGTCAGGGCATGCTTATATATACACCATTGTTTTACCTAGATGTGCTAAAGATTCTTGAAGTCCCATCACTTTACCTTTGTGTGTCTCAATGATCATTCTTTTAACATGTTTACTGGGATATGCTGTGCTTTTTCAATCTATAAATTCAAGTCTTATTTAATTTCTAGAATGTTTTCTTGAATTTTATCTTTGCATATTTTTTGTTACTTCTGTTTGAGTCTCTTCTTTGGGAGTAACATTTGCATTTTGATGGGATCTCCTTTGCCCACGTTATAGATTTTATTTTCTTTCCATTCTTTAAAACAATTTGTCTATCTCACTAATTTCTTTTGCTTTTCTCTGTCCTGTTCTTCGTGAGTCTTAACTGTATTTTTTATTTTGTCCAGTGTCTAGTTCTCCTGAGTGCTGCTTTCAAAGTTTGCTTCATTTTCATGATTATTTTTTCTCTATTATTACTTTCGTGAGCCTCACTGTCACACATTTTATCCCTTTATGTTTTCATTATAACTTTTATAATTATCACTCTCCTTTGAGCTCTCTGATATATATATATACTGTGTTCTTTCATGGCAATGTGTTTTGTTCCAACTTTTTTCTGCTTGTGGCTCCTATTTCTTTAGTGTTTATCTGCCATTTGTTTTTCCTATTTATTTTTTCTTATAGTTCCTTTGTATATATTCTGGTTCTATTTAGATTATTATTCATCTTTAAATAAGGTTAGTTGTTCCTAGACCAGTTATTAGTAAAGGGTTCATGTAGGGGACAGGCTAATGCACTGTTCCTAACAGGAATTTTCCCCAGTTCAGAGTAAAGATACTATCAATGTGTGGATGTGTGTGTGTGTGTGTGTGTGTGTGTGTGTGTGTGTGTGTGTGTGTGTGTGTGTGTGACAGAGAGACAGAGAATGATAACTGTTTTAGCTTTTATTTATCTTCAGTCAATGAATATTGGAAGCTGTAGGGCTACTCAAAATTCAATTCCTCTCCTCTATCATTCTTCAAAATGATTACTGCAAAGATGATATATGTATATGTTTCCTTGTTCAGACTTGAACTCCCTTTGGCCGACAGAAGCTTCCACCAACAGTCTATAACCCTATCCCCATTTTTCTAAATAAAGGATTATTGGTTTATTTCATAGTGTGAGATGATTACTTTGGGGATGTATGCTCTGCTTTGTCTGAAAACTAGGCATCACTAGGCATCTTCCTAAACTCCTTGATCATTATGGCATTTGGCAGGCTTTATCCATTCAGTGTGATTCAGACATAAAGTTATTCTGCTTTTTGTTCACCTCTGTATTTGACTAATTTTAGAGAAAAGAAAGGGCAGGATCCACTTTACTCTACCATTTTAAAAACATAAGTTACCTCTAGATTTTCCCCATGCCAAAGTGTCTTTCTTCTCTTCCATGTGACAAATTTTTAATTTTCTTTTAAGTCTCAGCTCAACTGTCACATACTTTCTCAAACTTTATCCTACTTCCCCAAGATAACTTAAGCACTCTTTGCTCTGTGTTCTCATTATATTTTGGGCTTAGTTATAGTAAAAGACATATTATGTTGAACTATAATTGTCTGCATATTTGTCTCTCCACCAGGCTGAGTTTTCTAGGACAGAGGCTGTGATTTATTGGTCTTTTCATCTCTACCACTTGCTTGACAAATAGTAGATATTCAATAAATACTGTTAAATTAGTGAATGAATTCCAGTCAGTATTCTGAAATATCATAAAATTTGTCTTTATAAAGTACAAGTCTCATCACATAAATAAATAAATTGGTGGGGGGGTCACACTTTCAGAAGATTTATGCAGAGCATATAAGGCCCTTGCAAATGGCCCAAATTATCTTGATGTATCATCTTTTATCTCTCTGTGTTAGTATGCTATCACTTAGCCAGACTCAAATTCTTGCAACTTTTAGAACATGTCATAATACCCTTTAATACCTCTGTGCTTATGCACATTCTATTCACTCTACCTGAAATAACTTTCCTTTCCTTTCCTTTTCTGCCTGGTAAATTTGTATTCATATTTCATATACCATCTGCTTTGTGATGGCTTCCCAGATTTTCCATTTGTTATTTCATTCTCTATGCTTTAATTGCATGTATTTTGCATTAATCTTTACTATAAAACTACACTGCACCATAATTATTTGTCTACATTTCCACCCTACCAGCTGATTGTGAACTTCTCAGGATCAGGGAAAATGACTAATTTTTATTTGTCCCCAGTCCTTTGTACATGGTAGGTGCTTGACAAATGCTTGTTGAATAAATAAATTCTAGGGTTGAAACAGACTTAATAAACACTAACAAATGCCTTCATTTTAAATTGTGAAAAGCATTTTTTTTCTACTTATATCTTCCAGACCCTTCAAATGACTTTACTCACCAAATCAATTCTGGATATAAATAATGACTTGGAGAAATCATTTGATAAGTTTGTTCTTATAGAACTATTCCACCAGTTGGCACTTGCCTACTAACTTGCATTTGAGTTCCTCCAAGTATGGTTTACTTCAGTAATCTTAACTAATGAATTGGATCAACCATACAGTAATCCAGTCTAGCCTGTGGTGATTGACTATCTTGACAATTGGGAAAAAATACTGATTTTATTCTGGTGAATTGGTCTACTTGAATAGAGATGGGCTAATAATGCCATAAGAATTATTTTTATCAAAACCATTATGTCTAAGTAAGCAAGCTGCTAGGTAGAAGACCTGTGACCGCATTTGTTTTTAATCCTTATTTCTCCCCCAACATCTCCTCATATCTCTCTTATAATGATGCTTTGTTCACAAAGGGAATTTAAAAATGCTTAATAACTTAAAGTCTCACAAAATGGTAATAAAGTTGCATATAATATCTGAAGTAAAGGAAATTCATACATTGTAGTTAATTATGTTTAAGGAGTTAAATTGATTATTTTCTCTTTTTAACTCACTGGCACATGAAGCACAGTGCTAATTATAAAGGGAAATCTTGTTACAATGGCTTGGTCTATAATAGGTTAAGATTGCAACATTTATATTTAATAGTCCAATCATATATCCATAAAACATTTTTCTGTTAGTAAATGTTTTCCAGAAGAAATTTATTTCCCTTCTATATCAATAAAACTAGATTTAACTTCAATTCTTACTAAAATTCCTCCTTTTGTAAATATGTTCACCATTTCCAACTTAATTTCTTAATTTTTTTGGCTAAAGGTACAAGGGAATTTCAATATTTCTGGAGTCTAGATGAGCAATTACACATATTAAGTCCTCCTTCTGGTATGGGGTACATTACATAGGAAAACATTTATATATATATACACACATACACACACACATACAAAGTGTGTAAAAACTTTGGGTTCATTTCTTTATTACTCTAATAATAACTGTTGAGGTACACCGTTAATATAAGACTTTAAGTTTTGCAAAATACATGGGCTAAATATAAACAGTAATTTAAATATTGTTCATAATGCAGTATCTTGAGACATGATCCTGCCTGGAGCAAGTGTTTAGTTTTCTTATGCTCATACCCCTCTTTGGTTAATTAAAAATGTTATTTTATCATATTCATGTTAGAAAATGTGACATTTAACATGACTAATTTATTTAACAGAAAAAGATAAACAAATTTCTGAGCTAATTTTTTCTGCCCCACATTTTTCATATTTGAACTTCACACCTATCACACAGAATAAGTTATATGATGAAAGAGTTAAAATTGTAACAAATTTGAAAGAAACAATATTAATTATTTTTCTGTCATAAAACACAGATTTCTCCTTTTCTGTAAATGGTTAGTAAGTTTTAATCACACTAGAAATAGAACCCACTGTAAGTAAATCCAGCAAGCAAAAAGCCCACATTTTGAAAATCATCAATTTGGGAACATGGTGATTATTTGCATTACAATGTGACCAGATTTTCAAAAAGATTAGTTTATAAACTGATCCCAGAGAGCAGGTAAAACTATGAAAGGATTTGCTTACAGTGCTTTAGGAACAAACTTCATGCCAGAACTAAGAGACATTTGAGAGTCAACCAAGCACTTGAAAATCTACATTCTTAAACAAGCTAGCAAGTACTAAAACGCACCATGATAAGGCAGCAGTTGCTATACATTAAAGTTACAAGACCTATGAACATATTATTGGAGAATGATTTTCTGGAGCAAAACAGAAATTGAACTGGCATAGAGAGGGAAAGAACCAGAACAGTGAAGAACAAGCAGCAGTCTTTTCTCATCCATATCAGTACTGTGTAATAAATTACCCTCTTCTCTCTCATACTGTCAGGAGAAAACGATGTTTAGATTAAACCTCGCTAAGGCCTAAAAGGATAATTTGTCAGTATTTTCCAGTTTACTACCAATGCAGTATTGATTTGCTAGGGCTCTTTTTTCTATTTTATTTACACTAATTCAATCTGGAACAACTGGAACTTAACTTGTTGGAAAGCAAGATATCTCTTTAAGTGTCACAGGCCCAAGGTATACGGTACAAAAAAATATTCGAAATTATTCTTTCTAGCTCTTGTGAGTAAAGACCAGCCACCTCATTGGATGCAAACTATTATCAGAGAAAGGCTCTTTTTCTGCTGTGATTTACCTTGAGCTTATTTCTTTTTATAAAATTATGGTTTTTAAGGGAATGTGATAAAAAAACAAGTTCCAAATGACTGCCCAATTTAGCAGACTCGTGACTACAGTTCTAGGCAGCTGCTTAGAAACGAGAAATAAAACAGAAACATCTTGATAAACCTTCCTGTGGCTGAAGCTGATAAAAATGGCAGTGTTAGGTTGATGTACAAATGACAGAGTTTAGGGAGAAAACGATACTTGAGAGAAAGATAAAATTACTTCCTAAATCCTTACTGCTCATTGTGCAAGTTATACAAATTAATAGAATGTGTCCTATAGATCCAGGACTAAAATGAAAGCAGCCAAAGGTTAAAATAATTTATGCACATACATTACCCGCAAGTAAACACATACATATCAAATACCTAATCCATAGAGCTAGTGTTGTCTGTTTTCTTTTATTTCCTTTCTTTCTTTTTGTGTTTTTTGTTTGTTTGTTTGTTTTGCTCAGTCTTGCCTTGTTGTTGTTTATCATGATGTACCTCAATATCAGCTGTGGCACTGTTTCAACACCAGTAAATATGGGAGGACTGGTGAAAATGTCATGAGTTGATGGGTTCATGACTCTTTCAAGGCTGAAATATTGAAATTTCATTTCCCCCTCTTTCAACTTTCATAGACACTTTCTCTAATTCTGACATGACTCAGGATTAGTAAAATCTCACTTTAAATTTATAGGACAGTCATATCTAAATTAAAACTAGGAAAAGAAAGTATAAGAAGACATTAGATTTCAATTTTGACTGAATTGATCAATGTTAAAATTGGAATGCTATTTTAAAAAAATCCATTGATACATTATTTGATAAAATATGGTTGTGTTTTCATAAACAAAAGGTTTGCTAACTTCTGCTGGAATGACCAGGCAATTTAGTCAGACAACATATCAATTTAGGCAATATCTTAAATGAATCAACGTATTTGACAATTTTGACTGACTTGCTTATTTTCATAAATCACTCAAAAAGATATACTATCTGCATATTTATTGATTTATGGATAACCAATCAATTGGCATTTGCTATTTCTTAGTCTTAAAATGAAGTATGCTGACTATAAAGTTCTACAATACTTATTTGAGTTGTAGTCTAATCATGATTTAATATGTTATGTCTACATGCATTGATTCGGCCTATCAGTTGCACCTGTTTTTCCATGCACAAAAGAGCTTTAATATTTTACCTGCAAAAGCCAGTACAGTTATCACAAACTGAAACTAAACAAATCAAGGAAACAAGAAAACAGATCTGACTGATTCAATTATTACCAAAGGAGTTTAAAAACTACTGACTTTAGGAGTTTTCGTTGTGGCACAGAAGAAACGAATCCAACTAGGAACCATGAGGTTGCGGGTTTGACCCCTGGCCTCGCTCAGTGGGTTAAGGATCCAGTGTTGCTGTGAGCTGTGGTGTAGGTTGCAGACACAGCTCGGATGTGGCATTGCTGTGGTTGTGGTACAGGCCCACACTACAGAATCTGATTAGACCCCTAGCCTGGGAACCTCTATATGCCACAGGTGCAGCCCTAAAAAGACAAAAAAAAATTTTTTAAATAAAAAAATTTAAAAAAACCACTGACTTTATTGAGCCAACTTACCAAATCATTCAGAAGCCAAATCAGTTTACACATATAGACAAGGCACTAAAAAATTAATTGTCCAAGAAAGAATAGGTCAAATCAATCAAAAACAGTAACTCATTTTTTGCACAAAGACACAGTCAAAACATACACAGCAGGAGTTCCCGTCGTGGCTCAGTGGTTAACGAATCCGACTAGGAACCATGAGGTTTCGGGTTCGATCCCTGCCCTTGCTCAGTGGGTTAACGATCTGGTGTTGCCGTGAGCTGTGGTGTAGGTCGCCGACACGGCTCGGATCCCACGTTGCTGTGGCTCTGGTGTAGGCCAGCAGCTGTAGCTCCGATTCGACCCCTAGCCTGGGAACTTCCATGTGCCGCAGGAGTGGCCCTAGAAAAGGCAAATAGACAAAAAAAAAAAAAAAAAAAAATGAACATACACAGCAAAAATTACATCTCTACATTCATTTATTCATTCAAGAATATTTGTTGAATGCTTACTAAGTGTCCAAAACTATTCTAGAAGGTTTAAATACTTCAGTTAACAAAGGATTCCAGCCCCTTGTGGAACTTACAATTCTGATGGGGGGAAACAGGCAATAAAAAATAATCGCAGGAGTTCCCGTCGTGGCGCAGTGGTTAACGAATCCGACTAGGAACCATGAGGTTGCGGGTTCGGTCCCTGCCCTTGCTCAGTGGGTTAACGATCCGGCGTTGCCGTGAGCTGTGGTGTAGGTTGCAGACGCGGTTCAGATCCTGCGTTGCTGTGGCTCTGGCGTAGGCCGGTGGCTACGGCTCTGATTCGACCCCTAGCCTGGGAACCTCCATATGCCGCGGGAGCAGCCCAAGAAATACCAACAACAACAACAACAACAAAAGACAAAAAAAAAAAAAAAAAAGACAAAAAAAAATAATCGCAGTATATAAGTAATTTATATAAAAAATGCTACATGGTATGGGGGGTAAAAAAGAGCAAGGTAAAGGGTAATGGGAGTTCAAGGGTGGGCAAGAGTTGCAGCATTATATAGTATGGGTGAGAGTCGGCCTCACTGAGAAGGAGACATCTGAACAAAGACTTGAGGTATGAGTTAAACATGTAAGATCTGGAGGAAGAGTTCCAAGCAGAGAACATCAAAGGCAGAAGTGTGCTAAAGTTTTTCTGGAGATTGACAAACTTGACATTGAAGTGGGAACAGAACTAACATAGGGAAGTGTAGAAGGAGGTGAGGTCAGAGAGATATCAGAGAGGGAATTTTAGACCACTGAAAATACTTTCCTCTGAGTGAAGCTATTAAGACCGTATAAGATTATTAAATGGAGAAGACTCTAGGACAAAGACTGAGCACTGAGACACTACAATACTAAAAGGTCAGAGAGAAGAGGAAGTATCAGTGCATAAGACAGAGGAATTACTACTGAGATAAGAGGAAAACTAGGAGCATGGTAATCTGCAAGTCAGGCAAAGAAAGCACAGAGAATTTACAAAGTTGTTAGGGGATGAGATGCCCCATTAGTTTTAAACTTCGTTTTGGTCCTTGTTTAGCAGAGGTAACATAAGGTTTACAAAAAATGTGATAGAAGGGAAATTCTTGGATTATTTCACAAGGATGCCAATTTTCTTAGAATAAAATTATTAAATCTTTGCACAGAAGATTTGTACAGGCCACACAATCTTTCTAACTGAAAGATTATTTCTGCAAATATAAATGTGCCAGTTAACAATGAAAATACAAGATAGGTTATATTAAACTCAGTTTTGCACTTAGAAACATCAAACATTTTATGCATGTTTATTCATAAAGTATATTACCAAATTTTTATTCTTTTCAATGTGGTCAGTGATAAAGAATAACATAGTTCCCTTATGCATTTCTTTTAGGAGTGAGATTACCAATATTTCATATGTTTGAGAACCATTCTCATTTCCTTTTCTATAGCCTACACCCCCTTTTCTTCATTTTATTGTTGAGACTTATATAATTACTCTTTTTTTTTTTTTAATTGGTTGGCTGCACCCGTGGCATGTGGAAGTTCTGGGGACAAGGACAGGACCATAGCCATTGCAGTGACAATGCCAAATAGTTATGCTGTAGGTCACCAGAGAAGTCCATAAGTGCTCGTTATATAAGAGGAAATTAACCCCTTGTCTCTGGATGCTAAAGAAAAATAGCATTACAACATTTTTGTTTATGGCTTCTACTTTTTTTTCTTTTTTCTTTTTTTTTTTTTTTTTGCTATATCTAGAAAAGTTTTCCGTACACTTATTTATTTATTTATTTATTTTACAAAAGAAAATACATATATTTAAACACAATTACATTCACACAGATTATTATATCATGGATCTTAAGAAACAGATTATGTGACTCCCTCTGGAGAAGTGGAATGGAAAATATGCTGAGACAAATAGGAAATGTATTCTATACTTTATCCCATTTTGTATGGCTTTCATCTTTACTATTTAGTATTATCTATTACATTTCAATATTTTTCTTTAAAAATTAGCATTATATTAAAATTGTGTATATTATGCAACTAAAATTTATAACGAATAAAGCCTTATATACCATTAAATATTTTATATAGCATAATAAAAAGAATAACTTAACTGGTAAGAATAACAAAAATAATACACACTCTGAAAATAAGTAAAATATAAAATGCATAAATTGGTTCAAAAACAGTGTAACATGTCCTCACAATTTGTTACATCTTATTGATTCTTCAAAATAGGCATTACACCATTCTAAGTGATGTGATAAACAATACATGATAGACTTTACGTTGTACCATGGAGAAAAATGGTTATTAATAATACAATTGTAGAACTGTATTATTTAATTGCACAGTTGCATTATTTAATTATAATTATCACAAATCTTTGATGGAGAGGAAATCAGAATCAGATCGAAGAAGACTTCAGCATTCCAATAATGATGTAAAATACCCCCTTCATGGTGGATTATGCACTTATTTACTATGAGATATATTTATTTTCCAGAAATTCCTTGTTTGTGTATCAATTGTGGATTTTTGGTTTGCAGTTCTTCTGAAGTTTTGATATGAGTCTATATGTATATGAGATTGTTTTAAGTTGTTGTTCTCTTAATTGCAAGTGCATCTCCAGTGTTGTGCATTTGTACCCACCTCTTCTCCTGATTTCCGATTTTGGTGCCATAATTGTGCATGGATGATTTCGTATCTTTACTGTATATATACATACCTTTACTGGTGAGCCTTGTCTTTTGTGGAATTTTTGTTTCCTGTTGCTGTCTTTTCTTTTCTGCCTAGAGAAGTTCCTTTAGTATTTGTCATAAGGCTGGTTTAATGTCACTGAATTCTCTCAACTTTTGCTTATCTGTGAAGGTTTTGCTTTCCCCTTCAAATCTGAATGAGAGCCTTGCTGGGTAAAGTAATCTTGGTTGGAGGTTTTTTTCCTTTCATCACGTTAAGTATATCATGCATGCCACTCCCTTCTGGACTGCAGAGTTTCTGCTGAAAAATCTGCCAATAACCTTACTGGGGTTCCCTTGTATGTTACTTGTTTCTTTTCCCTAGCTGCTTTCAAGATGTTCTCTTTGTCTTTAATTTTGGTTAGTTTGATTAATATTGTCTTGGTGTATTCCTCCTTGGGTTTATTTTATATGGTACTTGTTGTGCTTCCTGGATTTGAGTGAGTGGTTCCTTTCCCATGTTAGGGAAGTTTTTGGCTGTTATCTCTTGGAATATTTTTTCTGTCCCCTTCTCTCTCTCTTGTCCTTCTGGCACCCCTATAATACAGATGTTGTTGTGTTTCATGTTGTCCCAGAGTCCTCTGAGCCTCTCTTCATTTGTTTTCAATCTTTTTTCTATTTTCTGTTCTGCATCCATAATTTCCACTAATCTGTCCTCCACCTCGCTTATTTGTTCTTCTGTCTCCTGTATTCTGCTGTTAGCTGCTTCTAGTGAATTTTTTGTTTCAGTTACTCTATTTTGCATCTCTTCTTGTTTAAGTTTTATATCTTGTATCTCTTTGCTCGGTGTTTCCTCTAAGTTATCCATCTTTGCCTCCAGTTTATTTCCAATGCCTTGTATCATCTTCAGCATCAACAATCTAAAGTTTTTCTCCTGGAGGCTAAGAATCTCCTCATCACTTAGCCAATTTTCTGGGGTTTTTCCTTTCTCCCTCATCTGAGTTATAGTTCTCTGTCTCTTCATTTTTATAGGTTTTTGGTGTGGTGACCTTTTTACAGAGAGTAGAATTGTAGCCTCTCTTACTTTTGGTGTCTGCCCCCTTCTTCCCTACTCTTAAGGTTAGGGTAAAATTCTATATTTCCATCTAGTACTTATTTTTATATTTAAAATTTTATTCATGTAGAATTTATTTTGGTGTAAAGGAGTAAGGTAAAGCATCAATTTGATTATATTTTAGAAGGCTACCTGACTGTCTCAATACCTTTTTAAAGCAATGCATGCTTTCCCTACAGATCTGAAATACTATCATTATCATATACTATATTCCTATTTGTAAATGGGTCCATTTCCAGGCTTCCTCTTCCATTCAAACACTTCATTCTTATGTTAGCACAATATTGGTTTAATTAAAATGAATGTAGGAGTTCCTGTCATGGCTCAGTAACAAACCTGGCTAGTATCCATGAGTACACGGGTTCAATCCCTGCCTCACTCAGTGGGTTAAGGATCTGGTGTTGCAATGAGCTGTGGTGTAGGTCACAGATGCGGCTAGGATTCCATGTTGCTATGAATGTGACGTAGGCTGGTAGTTGCAGCTCCGATTTAACCTCTTGCCTGGGAACTTCCATATCCCATGGGTGTGGCCCTAAAAAGATTATTTTAGAAAAAGCTAAAATGAACTTAAATATATTTTATTATCTGACGAACATATTTTCACAGCATTATGTTTTTCTCCAAATATTTTCAAGGTGTTCTTGCATATTTGCTTTTTTTACCCATTTGAACATTAGCTTGAGTTAGAGTTTTACATGGCCAATTCTTATTGTTATTGAAGGCATGTTAAAATTATAGATTAATTTAGGGAGAATTTTATGACACTGATATTTATCATTTAAGAACAGAGTAAGGCTTTCCATTTTTAAAAATTTTCTTTCGTATTCCTCAATAGCACTATTGTGTATGTTGGGGGGGGTGTATCATATGTCTGTATGAGTGTGTATCTTGCTCTTTTTGCTACTTTATTCCCAGGCATTTTGGTTGTCATTACTGCTTATGTTAAATTAATAATGTATCAACTATATTTTATAATTGGTTGTGGTTTGTTTGGAAGAAAACTATTATTTGGTATCCTGATATTGTATCAAATTAGTTTACTTTTTAAAATCATTTGTATTAACATATTGTTTGGTTTTCTTAGTTTTTTTAGATATACAATTATATAACTTCCAAATAATAACCTCATTATTTCTAATTTTATTCTTCTTAGTTCAGCCTCTTTTCTAATGGTTACAATTGCTATCTTCATGTAAGTTTAAAATAATTAGTGAAAGTGGACATCTTTGTTTTGTTCTTAACTCTAACACAAATCTTTCTAGTGTTTACTCATTTAGACTAAAACTGGATTTTGTGATTTTACATGAGGAATTATATATATCATATATTTTTCAAAATGAAGTCTTTATCAGAAATTAATGAGTGGTAGTAGAGGGTAAATGCAAGGGTTTGGAATCAGACTGTATGGATCTAAATCCTGGCTTTGCCACATACCAGCTAAATAACCACATTTGTAAATGGGGATATTATTAGTATCTAAATCATAGAGTGGTTGTGAGAAATTCATCTGTATAATACTTCGATTGAGAATTAAAGTCATTAATATCTGTAATATACTTAGAATACTTATCTACCAGAGAGTAAACTTTATGTGTTTGTTTAGTACAACATTGGGTTTTATAAAATGCCTTTGTGGCATCTATGCAACTTTTCATATGGTTTTTCTATAATTATCTATTCATATGATAAATTAGAGTAATAGAATTTCTAATGTCGAACTATCCTCGTATTACCTGGTATGAACTGTGCTTAGCTATAGCTATTATTCTTCTACTATATTGCTGGACCTTGTTTGCTAGTTTTTTACTTAAGAATTTTGCATCATTATTCACAACTACAACTGGTTTGTAGATTTATTTTGTGATTTCTTTTCCTGCTTTAGGTCTCAATGCTTTTCTTGCTTTAAATTTTTTTTTAAAGATTTGGAAGCTTTCACTTCCAAATTTGTTATGCTCCCCAAACATTTAAGCAGCATTGAAATGCTGTATGTATTCCTTAAGTTTTGGTAGATTTTTGCCTATGAAACTTTAAGCAGCATTGAAATGCTGTATGTATTGAAATGCTGTATGCTTTTCTTGCTTTAAATTTTTTTTTTTTAAAGATTTGGAAGCTTTCACTTCCAAATTTGTTATGCTCCCCAAACATTTAAGCAGCATTGAAATGCTGTATGTATTCCTTAAAGTTTTGGTAGATTTTGCCTATGAAACTTTCTACTTCTGTTACTTTTTTTCATTTGGGTCATTCCTTGGAAATTTTATTTCAATAATATAAATTAGAAGTTTAGGTTCTATCTTCTCAGACCAGTTTTGGCCCACTTATATTTGTTCTAAAAAAATCATCTACTCCACCCAGGTTTTCAAGTATACCCTAAAAGAGGTGTATTAAGTAGTCTCTTTTATGAATCATTCACTTTACTCTTTATCTATAGTTACTTATTTCTTATCTTCTCCCCATATCTTGATTGTCTTATCTATTTTTGGCCCCTCTATCCCAGAATTGACTCTTGGGTTTATTCATTAGTTCTATATTTTTATGATACATATTTTAATTTTTTATGATACTTATTTTAAACAGTTCAGTTAACAAATGAGGAAATGTCATTAGAAAAAAAGGATAATAAAAGGTTTAATTCCAAAATTAGTAACATAATTTTAAACATATAGCTAAATTTCTTTACATTTCCTTGAAAAATTAGCAAAAAATATTTTAAAGTAAACCATTTAGTACTAGTAAGGGAAATGGTCATTACCATGCTTTGCTAATGGAAGAGTATGAATTCATAAATAATTTGTTAATATCTCTCTTAAGCCTTAATGTAAACATTATTGAGCTCTAATTCTGTTTGTAAAAATCTGCGGCAAGGACAGAAATGGATCAACACTCTGACCTCAAAGACGTCAACTGAAGCATTTTTATACTAGTGAAGCACTGGCAATGTCAAAATTCAAAAATAAGGTATAGTTAATTAAGTTATGTTACATCTACTTGACTAATATATATACTATTTATTAAGCCTTGGTAACATGGAAAATGCTTACGTTTTAATTCAGTTGAAATATCAGGTTGCATGGGTCCTTATAAAGTAATAATGGGTGGAGAAAAAAGAAGGGATGCTAATTAAAAGAAAATGTAACTGATATTGAGGGGTGCTTGAGGGTATTTTTCCTATGTTTCAGTAATTTCTTAATTTTCTTTAATAATCTTTTTACTAAAAAATACTACTTTTTATAACAAAAAATTTACCAAAGGATACCAAACTTGCTTCTGAAATAGCCAGTATGACACCTTTTCTTTAAAGTTATTACTCTAAAAAGTTATCAACTAGAATATATGAAAAAATAAAAATTCAATTGCATGTATATTAAATTGTGGGCTACTCTACATACCCTTTACACAAAACAAAAAGAATTAACTGACCAGCAATATCTCGAATATTTATAAATAGTTAAAAGATGGATAGAGGAAGGAAACACAAATGGCTTTAACACTAATCCATTCCCAAACCTAGAAAAGAACAACTAAAAGCAAATGCCCTAACTGTGGCAACTGAAGCATCATCTTCAAATTCAGATGACAGTTTTGTCATTTTATTTCTAATGAATATAGTCTCAGCCATATTTCTCTTGTATTTTGTCTATAAATCTGATAATCTATCTTTGTAAGCACAAAACTCACTTTGGCATCTTCAACATTACTTAATGTGCTAAAAAAGTAAGTGATTAAATAATACGTCAAGATTAATTATGATACTATCCTAAATAATTCTAATATTTACATTATTTATATTTATTCTGTAACTCTACTTTCAAGTTTGTTTTCATGTAAATATATCCATGATGCATACTACATGCATGTATACCATTCACTTAGATTTATTATTTATATGTAGATATTTATATTCTTATCTAAAATTAAAATAAATTTTCAAGAAATTTACTTTTAAATGGCAGACATAATAATGTTGTTAACAATTATATCTATATCTACCTATTATCTATCTTTCCATCATCTCCATATACTTCCATAAGCCATAAAGTATAGACGGTTGAATTTGACCACTTAAAAATATAAAGCTCCATATCTACAAACAGATACAACCTATGAAGCTGTTTCAAAAGGCAAATGACAAAGTAGGAAAAGTGCATAATATATGACCAAGGGTTTTTTAACCCCTTATTTATGGAAGGTTCTTGAAAATTAATAAGAAATATAAAAATCCAATGGATAAAGAATGTCAACAGAAAATGTAGAAAGAAGAAATGCATATGGTATATTAACATACAAAAAGATGCCCAAGCTCAATCATAAGTAAACTGCAAAATAATAACACAAAAAGATAACATTTCATTGAGCAGTTTAGGTAGCAGAAATTATTTTCATCATTGCTAGTACTGATAAAGATATGGAAAACAGATGTATTAGTAGTATATAGCACTAATAGGAAGATAAATTGGTTATTTAAAGGGGAACTTTGCTAATATCTATAAAAAATATTAAACATATATATCCTTGGCCCATCATTTCTACTTCTAAGAAATTATCCAACTGGTTTGCAAAATTATATGTGCAAGGATGCTACGTACAACATTGTTTTTAATATTGAAATGTTGGAAACCTAGAGATCTGTAAACAGGGGACTGATTAAATAAAAAATGATACATGCAGAAACATAATACTATACAGCTATTGAAAAGAATAAGGTAGAGCTATCCTATAAATATAGGAAAATATCCAAGATATAATAGTAACTAGAAAAAAGTTATCGGTCTTTTATAGTATGTTATCCCATTTGTACATGTACAGAACATTTAGGGAATGATACATAATACACTGTTAACCCTGGTTACCTCTGAAGAGTGTCTTGATAATTCCTTGCCTTGGTGATACAACTAAAGTCCTATCTCTGTATACCCAAAAGCTAAAACATTTACCTAAAACATTTACCTGCCAGTTAATAATTTTTATTTTCTTGCATACGCACAATGGAATCTTTGTAATCCTATGACTTCTATATTTTACATAGAAGCATAAAGAGGGAGAAGGATTTTTCACTTTAAACACGTGTTTACTGTTTTAATTTTTAAACCATCAGCTGATATGACTTTAATACTAAAAAAAGTAGCTAAAATTAACTACTAAAAAAGAAAATATGAACTTATTATACCTAACGTTATAATGGCTTGAAATTTCAATATCATCAAAATTGTTTTCAATTGTAAGAGCATCACAGTCGTCACAGAAGTGTCTCACCCACACATAAAGTAATCCCAGTGACTTACGCTCTTCCTCTGATCATGTAACATCTCCAAAGGAGCCATTACAAAGTCAACTGCACTGTCTTATACATGCCTAATGGGTCCAACAGAGCCATTAGGATGTCAGTTATATGGCAGGGCTCCTGCCAAAGCTATTACCAAGTCATTGCATTGTTTCACACACTTCCTTCCACATTCAGATAGTTCCCAAGGAACTGTTATCATTGCAATGGAAGTGTCCTGTATAACTTACACTACCGGGGAAAATAAAAAAGCAAAAGAAAGAAATGTAAAACAAACAAATTCCATCCATTAAATATACATGAATGGCCCCACATGGTCAAAAATCGGAAGGAATAACTCCTCATTTGGGTTTAACTATTACATGTTATTCAGGAAACCCAGGTGTTAGGCTAGCTGTTTTTTCCATCACTCCTGCTGTTCCAATGCAGCAATTCATGGTCTGAGAATGACATATGCATGGCTATGATGGTATGGTGTTTATTGATAGCACATGGTATATTAGCAGGTTTCTGTGGTATGCAGTACAGCAGCAATACGGAGTAGTACTAATGGATTTTTTGGCTATTATGGGAGTCTATCAGATAATCCATTACCTGTAAAGTTCCTGTGCAGCATGTAGGGAACTCAGCTGCCCAACAATCATGGAAATCAACAGGGCTTCTGAGTAGCTGAAATCCCAGTTCTACCTTAAGGGGCTACTACAATGACAATAAGAAGTACAATAGTACAAAGTTAAACCTCAGCCAGGTCTAAAGTGCTTCACTGAATTTCCCCTTATAATCTTTTCCACTTAGCAGAATAAGATTATTGGCTATTAAAATGATGTATTATTTAAGGTAAGACAAGGGCAAGGAATTTTACTCAGTTTGAAATGAGGAGAAGTCAGGCTGAACTCTGCTAGGCTAGAATTTCCTGGGACATCAGATTTTTCAGAAGCCACATGATATGTCTGGTTAATCCTTAATACAAGAGACTTCATCTGTAGCACCTACCTCACAATACATGCATAATAAATACTAATTGTGTGACTGGTAACAACCACAACTAAGATTTACCAAGTACTTATAACAGGCACACTGTGAAGTGCTATATATACATTTTCTCATTTAATGATCACACACCATAAAACTGAAATATGTTAATGACTCCATTTGATAGAGAAGGAAACTGAGGCTTGGAGAGCTTTAGTTAACTATCCAAGGACACATAGTAGTTAAGTGGCAGAACCTGGACACAGACCTAGATCTGTATTCTACCATAGTCCATGTTCTTAATCACTCACTGTTTGGAGAACATTATTTATTTATATTACCTTAATAGAATTTTTTTTTACTTTAATAAACGATTTTACATCCCTTGTTTCCTCATAGCAAGCTGCACATATTTTATCATGGTACTAACTAAATTGTATTAAAAGTAGCTTTTTATCATCTCTGGTAGATCACTTGTGGGTATATATGCCCACTTAATTCTGAACACTCTGCACTGAGAACTGCTCCAAGAATCGAATGGGTGGCTTCCCAAAAAGCAGCATTTATACTGCTGACCTTACTCCCTGGTTTTAGCCGACAGGAGCAGCGGTAGACATCTGACTTGAACTGGGAAAATTATTCTGTCTCTTTGGAATTTAAAAATGGCATTGAAAAATATCCAGTTAATCTCAAATTCTTTCCTGAACAGAAGATATAAACTTGAGGTTTTATGCCTGCCTTGTGGATGGAGATTTAGAGAAAGTTAATCTGCAGAGACAGGGCTAAAGGAAATGGATTTAGAAGGAAGAGGCAAAGTCGAGACAATTCTTCTGTTCTAGTCCCTTCCTGGGGTCTAGCCACAGTCTTGCCTTGGTCCCATGAGGCATCTGCATGCCCTTTTTGTAAATTTGTTTTTTTGTTTGTTTGTTTGTTTAAGCTAGCCCAAGTTGGTTTCTGTTACCGGCGATAACCACAATGAATAATAATAAAGAATCCTAACAGTGCATCAATCTCACCCACTAGACTATAAATTCCTTGAGGATGGAGGTTGTGTATTGGTCATCTTTTCTATATCCCCAATCTCAAATACATAGCCTGGCAAAGAGTATGAGCTCAATAAATATTGCTTATACAGAAATATCATTTTCAAAAACAGTATAGCCACAAATAATTTCTTTGCAATTTATAGTTTGTTAGTTAAAGGTTACAAATACTCTTTACCTATTTCCTTCTATTTAGCTTCTTGATAAGAAATTTCATTTTCACATTTTATAATCCAAATGTTTCATTTAAGCCATATGGGAAAAACACATTCTTAGAAATTTATTATTCAAATTTAGTTGCTGATATAGTTTTCTTCGCAGCCTAATGTAGAGTCCAATGTAATTACCGAGGAACTCCCTAATCACTGAGGTTAATGCTCAAGTAGGACTGCTAAATCCTTTTAAGAAAAGCCCATTGGATCACCTGTCAGAGGCAGAGTTGTGTGTTAGATGACCAGAGGTTTGATCCACTGTCACATTTCTATTAGAGGAGATCTACAAAAACATATTATTTCTCAGTTTTAATCTTTCACTCAGAGTAAAGCATATTTTTCATTTATTTAGTGCCTACTGTGTTCCAGATCTAGTAGCTAAGTAATGAAGCAAAAGCAGCGAATAAACCAGGCCCTGTCTTCAAGTAGCTTCCTGTCTAATACTTATTAAAGACCAGAGTGAAGATAGTAAAACACACAACTCAAATATTAGCCTACAATGAATAGCAGATGTTGGTACTACTGTGAAATGGGAGTAGAAAAGGCGTAAAATAAATAAAGCTTTATGATAGGTATCAGTATCTTGCTCATGGGCCTCAGGATGAAGGTAACTTGAATGAATCTGCATTTTTTCCTAAAAGACAATTAAGCATCAATATACAGCAAAAGATTTACTTAGGACAAATTTGAGAGAATGGGAACAAAGTACATTAGTGTTCTGATTGCCCTGTGAAACCCAAGAAATGCAGATTCTATTTGCTTATCTGCTCTCCCTTCCCTGTACTTCAGGCCTCTCGGTCTGTTTTAGTACTAAAATTAAGGGTTATTTTTCAATTTTTCATGGGTTAAAGCATATAGGAAACTTAATTCAATTAAGGGTAACCAAATAAGAGTTTATGAAAATGATGAAAAATAAAATATTTTGAAAGACTTGACCAATTAATCAAATGAAAGCAATAAGTACTTAAACAAATTTGGAAATACAAGTAGAAAACCCAAGTCATAATCTCCTAGGATGGATAGAATTCGAAATGTCTTTTAAAAAAATCACATCTCAGAATCTTTCTCAGTTGAACAAGGCAACCAAACTAACAACTCTCTCCCACGTTTACAGGAGTGAAGCTTAAATCATCCTAAACTTATCCATGATATTGTGCCCATTTCCTCATCAATAATCTTAAAAATCAGAATGTATAGGAAGACAGAAATAAAATAAAATGTCATTGACACTAACTGAAGCATAGGGATGAGATGGCATGGAGTCTGAGTTAATGAAGTATATAAATCCTAAAAATTTTAAGCTGTTTCACTCTTTTCAAATATTGTATATTTAAACTCAAATTACTGAAATACATTCCCTGCTAGGCCTGCTTTCATGAATGGATGAGATCAATGGGAAATAAATAGTAACATTTGCACACAAACATTAATTCATTAAAATGTTTTTTTTTTTCAAATTAACATGCTTTTAGAAAAAAACATTTATACTCTCATCTCAACTCAAACCTCATGTGTGAGACTCTATGGAAATGCTGAAGGCACGCTAGGCCTGGTTATCACTGATTGAAAATTTATGGAATCTAAATTGGGGAAATCTTACTGTAGTTCATAAATAAAATTCAAAATTGTATACTCCTTACTGAAAATTATGAGTCAGAGTAAGACTTACAAAACTCTGAGCCGAAAAAGTTGTTCAAGGTCATGTCTTCTATTCGTACATGATCCAAAGGAGAAAAAAAGTGGCTATTTGGAAAACTAATCAATTGCATTTTAGCTAACTTGTTTCTGAATTGCTGTTTTAGCTCTTCCTCCTATGTAAAATGCTGATAACAAAAGACTCCATTCCACAGATTGGTCATGAGGATGAAATGAGATAAAGATATTAAAAGTGTATTTGGAAATTGTGAAGTGATGATCAATGAACACAGTGAAAATTCTTATTGTTACAGGTACTATTCTAAACCTTTATATATATTAATATATTCAATCATCACAAAATCTTAGAGGTTGATACTAATATTTCCCCCATTTTACAGATGATGAAATTCAGGCAAAGAAATTTTATACAACTTTCCCACCATTGCACAGCTGGGATTTAAATTTAAGCTGTCTAGCTCCATAGTACAAACTTTTTATCACCATGCTCTATTGCCTCTCAAAAGTTGAAATCCAGAGTTCCCGTCGTGGCGCAGTAGAAACGAATCCGACTAGGAACCATGAGGTTGTGGGTTCAATCCCTCCCCTCACTCAGTAGGTTAAGGATCTGGGGTTGCTGTGGTGTAGGCCGGCAGCAACTGCTCCGATTAGACCCCTAGCCTGGGAACCTCCATATGCCATGGGTGAGGCTCTAAAAAGACCAAAAAAAAAAAAAAAAAGTTGAAATCCTCCTTGGAAATGTACACTGAGCCAAAAGAAGCTTGCAGTTAAGGACTAGTTTTTGCAGACTGGATCATAGGTTTTCCTTGGCAGCCCCACCCAATTTTGTGGTATGCTATATTGTTCCTAAAATAAACCACAAGGAAAATAGACCTATAAAGAAAAGATACACGTGCTTCACTCCTGAGTCTTTCAACTCTCTCTCAGTGAATAGTGTTTCATGAAAGTAGATGGTTGATTAGACTGAAGGTGAAATGAAGCTGAACAACCCCAAATATTCCTGAAAGTTCCTAACACATCTAAGGGACATGGTACATTAACATAGAATGTAGAGTGGCTCATCATAGTAAGAGGTTCTCGTGTTGGGGGTGGGGAAGGATAATGTGCATTTTTGGTGAAGCTGATTTTAATGTACTTTCCCCCTGATTCATTTTCCCCTAGCTCCTTACATTTTTTTTTTGTTTTGTTTTGTTTTTTTTTTTTTTGTCTTTTGTCTTTTTAGGGCTGTACCTGCGGCATATGGAGATTCCCAGGCTAGGGGTCAAATCAGGGCTATAGCCACCAGCCTTACGACGCAGCCACAGCAATGCCAGATCTGAGCCACATCTGCGACCTACACCACAGCTCATGGCAACGCTGGATCCTTAACCCACTGAGCGAGGCCAGGGAATGAACCCGCAACCTCATGGTTCCTAGTTGGATTTGTTTCCGCTGCGCCACGACAGGAACTCCTCCTTACATATTTTGAGTCATTGCCCTGTGCTCAGATGTGAGGAACCCCCTCCCATGAAGTGTTTGATTTTCATCAAAATCATTTATAAATATTGCTTCAGTATCAGTCTTCAAAGTGGCAAAGCCCAATGAGCACAAGGAAGGCAAAAGTAAAAGGACACCAAAGACCCCTCACTGAGATATGACACAATATAAATAAAGGTCTATAGAAAAGAATAAATGACATGTCCTTCAGTTGAAGGTGTTACTTATAATTGATGACATGGGTATAGTGCGATTCTTAAGCCAAGCCAGAGCATCTGAAGGAAAAGACCAATGCTAGGTGGCGTTGTAAAGTTATGACAATATCTGAAATATACTAAATTAATGGCTAGAGTCATGCAAAAAATCAGAGATAATGTAGAAAGTCATGAGGCAAAATCCAACTCAAACAGAGTTAAAGCTCTGCCTACATGCTAAATCAATGCTTCCCTATCCTACCTTAAATCTGTCTTGTCCTTCTCACCAGCTACCCCTCTCCTCCTCTTCACTCTCAAAATACACACATGAAGTCTTCCAGAGGAAAGCAAACCAGCAAAGTACCAATAAACTAATCTCTGACAGGTTAATTAACCAGGCCTGCATGTTGTTTGTCAGATGGGCAGGGTTGCAGTTTGTGGGGTAGGTGTCAGGAATGAGGTGAGGTAAAAATAATTTGTCATCAAACATTTGGAAACACTTGCCTTGAGTAGACCCAGCTTGAGCCTCCATGTCACAACAAACGGGAGAGAATTTAAAACCTGTAATAGCAAACATTTTTACTAATTAATCCTGGTCCAAGTTATCTGAGATTCCTCAATCTTTAATGCTTAAACTTCATCCAGTAGTATCTTTATAGTAATAGATTCACCCTCTTAAAGTGTACAATTCAGTAGCTTTTAGTATTTTCACAGGGTTGTACAACAATCACCACTATGTAATTTCAGAATAATTTCACCACTCGAGAAGAAATCTCATACCTAGGGTCTTCCAGGAGCAAAAGAAGGGTGGCATCCCATGGAGAAACTTCTTTCTTTTAATGTTTCAACCCAGTAGATTGGCTATAACTTCCTTATGCCAGGAGTGAGATGAGGGAGAACAGGAAGTCTTGGAAATACAGGAGATCCTCTATCACCCCATTTCATATAAATTTGGTTGTTATTTTCCGTTTGACAGCTAAAGCCCAGAAAACTGTAGGGACCAGTCCAAGGTCTCTTAACTTCCATCCTAATACTCCCTCACTTACATGAATATGCATAACACAGATGGAATATGTTCCCTTCTCATTTCCATACTTCACCTCCCTTACACTCTTGGCCAAAGTCAGCAATATGTACATGAAAATAATCTTTAAAAATCAGGACCCCCAAGGATATTTGGTGATATTACAAAGGTGTCATGGCCTATCATTTAGGAAATGATATGATAACTAGTGTGTAAATGGTCATTCCTGATTATATCCTTGCCATCAGTGACCCCTGTGGGCACTGAAGGAGGCAGAGGAGGACAGAATAGAAAAAGTGCAGGAACAGGGCTGTTGGTTACCTCCCTGGCATCTGAGAAAATTATATTTCTCCACTGCTAATAGACCAGGCCTTGTGGCCATGGTAATGGGACCTATGAAATTCAGACAGATAGAATGATGAAGAGATTAATGTTTTTAATAAGCATTAATTTGATTTTTATGAAATGATTTTGTTCTTCGGTAGGGACAGAAGAGCAGAAAATAAAATAAATCAACCTCTTCCCAACAAATCAAAACCACAAAATTTTCCATTTGTAAAAGTGGTAAGAAAATAATATGCAATTACAATTTAATGTTACTACTATTATTACTTATTTTCTGGCAAATGGCTGATGTTAATTTACCCTTTTTTTAAATCATTTCACTCTAGCCTGGTCAATCTGCATCTGTCTGTACACTTGACAGGTTAATCTAAATCAAAATAGAGAGCACATACAGAATATGCTTGCCATACAGTTGTTCATTTCATTGTTCATAAATTGATATAAAGCCAAAATACATGAAATGAATACTTCTAAAATAAATACCACTAGTACTGCACTGGAAAATAAAGATGAAAATAAAAGGTGAGTAATAAATGAGATATGCACAATATTGCTGACTACATGAAATTATTTCCTTAGAAAGAATCACCAGAAATAAAAAGGACTTTGTATATTAATGTAAATGAATGTGTCTATTTACCAGATGCTTAAGTACATGCCTTGTCTATGGGACCTTGCTCACTTGCATTTCCATTCCACATATTAAATGAAAGATAGGCAGACATAGGGAAAGAAAACAAATCAAAGTCTAAAATCTGTATTCTCTCTGGGTTTTGCTTAAACAATATAGATATTTCTATTACCGTTTTCTCCATCAGACTTCCTCTCATGGTCAGTGTCAGTCAAGGACAATGCAGAGTTAGCCCGGCTGGACAAACAGGAACTATGCTCTGATTTCATCCCCCTTATCCACATTCTCAGTGCATGGTCAGGTGAGGCAGCACCTTCGGTCTCCGTGTCCACATCTGACCCCATCTCTAACTGGTAGCCATGCCGAGAAACACTGTGCATGTCTGTCTGGTAGCCAGAGCACAAAGTGTGAGGAGTTTCACAGAATTCCATCTCTGCGAAGAAACAAAGGTCAGAGAAAAAGTTAAGAAGCATATAGAAATACCTGATAAAATTCTACTTTTTGACCTTAGGTCCCACTGCCCCATTGCTAGTATTTATGTGTTTTTGCAAAGTTAGAATTCTGGCCTTTTTATTTATGGTAGCTAGGCTTCTGTGCTTATTTTGCACTTCTGTAGCTTAAAATTACGCTCCTGTTGATTTTTACAAGGTTCTGGAAAAAGCATGCCCAAAATAGCTTTATAGCTACAATTTTAGGTTGCACAAAATGTAATGAAATAAGTGAGTGCAGAGGAGTATAAAGTGTAGAGAGCTGTCCTTTAAAAGATATTTATCTTCTAGGAAGAATATATATGATGTGTAGAGCACACCTATGCTTAAAATATTAAAATTATTGGCTTTTGTAAGCATTTCATACACCTTAAAGTTAAGAATAAATAATTCAATGTGATAACTGAGGAAAAAACATTGTTTAAATACACTTTTTGAAAGTATTTTCCCTAAAACACATTAAACTCTAAAATTATGAATATTTAATATCACTATTTCCCATTGTCTCCAAAGGAGCTTGAGGCTGAATTTATGCTAATTATTCTGTTTCATTCATTTTTTTGAGAAAGACATGTAAAATTTTCAATCATATATTGTACCTTTATGGTTCATGGCTTGGATTTTGCTGCCAATTTCCCCAAGCCTTAGACTCATATGTTTAGAATCTTAGAGATGATGATCCCCTCTTTTTACACTGAGGAAAATAAAGTCCAGAGGGTAGGTGTCCCTTGTCCATAGCCCACATCAGACAGCAACTGGGCCCTTTTTCCTAAAACATTCATGTCTGCATGGCATCTGCTAGATACTAAGGAAGCCCCATCAACTTAGTACATGATTATCAGGCATTCATTCAGTTTTATAGTCAATTTTGCCTTCAATTATGGCAAGGTGTCAAAAAGGGGAGAAGATGCTTTAACAGGCCCTAATAAGTTAATGAAAAATGACCACATGCCAAGACATATCATCTGAAATGTCCATGTAATACTTAGATAAGGTAATCCGGGGATGTTGTACACTATATAGGATTTTCTCAGACTGACATCAGAGACAGGGTATGTCATTCGTCCAGGAAGAAGCTTAACTGAGCACATCTAATCCTTAGCACATATCAACAAAATGCAAACTCTAAAATAAATTTAATTATTTGAATACAAAAAGTGCTGCAATTTAGACTGGCCATGTACTAGAAAGAACAGTACAGGATACAAATATATTTTAAAAAATAGCTATTTTTGTGACATGTAATTGCCAAAAAAGGGTTTAACAAATCAAATCTCAGTGCTTATTCAATAGCTATTAGGTATCCAGCACTATGTTCTGTGAAACAGATATTGTAGTCAAATAAAGCTACTATATCATATTCGGGAAAGTCAATTATAAATTAATCCTTTCAGGGTTAAACGTCACTGTTGACAATGTTGCTTATGATTTCTTTGATGAGTACCTTTAAGACTAACTCTATTTTTCTACCAAAATTCGTCTAAATTCCAAAGGAGTGATATTCAAAAAATAGGCATTGTTACCACTTGTCAAACATAAAACCTTATGAAACTATGCTTCTCCTTGACATAAAGCTAAAAGTAAAAATCCACTTGCCCAATATAAACCTCAGTGATCTAGAATATTGTGATCATTAATATTCTTGCCTCAATCTCACAATGTTTCATTATCTGATCCTATTGTGCAGTTGTTGCTACAGCAACGTTGTCATGAACCTGTCAGCTTGGAATTGTAGGGAAGGAATTTTATATAGGCCTGCATTCACAACTTCCTTCGTTCCACTAGACCAGTGGTTTCCAACCTTCAGCATGCTTCATTCAGAATCACCTGGAAGGCTTGTCAAAACACAGATTGCTGTGCCTGCCCCCTCCAAGACCAATTTCAGTGTCTGATTCAGCTGGTCTGTAGTAGGGACAGAGAATCTGCATTTCTAACAGGTTCCCAGGTAAGACCTATGTTATCGATCTAGGGACCACAATTCGAAAACTTCTCCTGAAAGTTCTCTTGTGGAACCCTCCTGCACTGCTGGTGGGAATGTAAACTGGTACAGCCACTATGGAGAACAGTTTGGAGATACCTTAGAAATCTATACATAGAACTTCCATATGACCCTGCAATCCCACTCTTGGGCATATATCTGGACAAAACTCTACTTAAAAGAGACCCATGCACCCACATGGTCATTGCAGCACTATTCACAATAGCCAGGACATGGAAACAACCCAAATGTCCATCGACAGATGTTTGGATGAGGAAGATGTGGTGTATATATATATACAATGGAATACTACTCAGCCATAAAAAAGGATGACATAATGCCATTTGCAGCAACATGGATGGAACTAGAGATTCTCATACTGAGTGAAATGAGCCAGAAAGACAAATACCATATGATATCACTTATAACTGGAATCTAATATCCAGCACAAATGAACATCTCCACAGAAAAGAAAATCATGGACTTGAAAAATAGACTTGTGGCTGCCTGATGGGAGAGGGAGGGAGTGGGAGGGATCAGGAGCTTGGGCTTATCAGACACAATTTAGAATAGATTTACAAGGAGATCCTGCTGAGTAGCATTGAGAACTATGTCTAGATACTCATGTTGCAAAAGAACAAAGGGTGGGGGAAAAAATGTAATGCATACATGTAAGGATAGCTTGATCCCCTTGCTGTAAAGTAGGAAAATAAAATTAAAAATAATAAATAAATAAATAAATGAATAAAAAGAAAGTTCCCTTGTGGTGCTGCAGGTTAAGGATCTGGCGTTATCACTGCTGTGGCTTGGGTTGCAGCTGTGGTTCAGGTTTGATACCTCACCTGGGAATTTCCACAAACTGCAGATGCAGCCAAAAAAAAAACAAAAACAAAAACAAACAAACAAACAAAAAACAAAAAAGAAGACAGAAGAAAAGAAAACTACTTCCCTAGCGATTTCTCTGAAATAAGTGGGAGCCAGGAAAAGGGGAGAAGTAAGAAAGTAACATTATTGTGGCACTACCAAAGATTTCGCAACAACAGTTCAAATTCTATTTGGAGACACAAGCAAGAAAGCATTTGAACTGAATTACTGTGATGGTCCCCCCATTTACTTGCCATGGATTTAGGGCACTAATTAGGAAATTTACTTTCCCAAAGCATAGACTTGCATTTATTTTCGCTAATAGAATGGCATATGAGATATGACTTTCCAAAGATTTTAATATGAGCATCTGAGTCATAGTAAAGATATTCACTGGAAAAGGATGAGCAAATAAAAATACACAGCCAGTTTCTTACTCCAGATAATAAAATAATAAAAAAAGATTTTTAAAAAATCATTGAGGAATATAAGCAGAATCCCTTTTTGTTGAAGATTTTTTTCCCTTTCAAAAGGAAATGTGAACATGGGTTTGTTCCCTTCTAAGGAAATGTGGTGCAATTTGATCAAAAAATTGTGTAAGATTTCTAATTGGAACTGTGATTTGAATACAAAAAATAAATCCTAAATTCCCCAATTAAATACAGTACAATTCTTTACCAATATATAATTTTATTTATTTATATACTTATTTATTTAGGGCCTTACTCACGGCATATGGAGGTTCCCAGGCTAGGGGTCAAATCGGAGCTACAGCTGCTGACCTACGCCACAGCCACAGCAATGCCAGATCTGAGCCATGTCTGTGACCTACACCACAGCTCATGGCAACACCAGATCCTTAACCCACTGAGTGAGGCCAGGGATCAAACTTGCAACCTTATGCTTCCTAGTTTGATCCGTTTCTGCTGATCCACAATGGGAACTCCACCAATACATAATTTTAAAAAGTAACAATCCAAGTAAGCTACCCAGTTGCTCTTTTTTTTTCATAGGAAAGCAAAAAAAAAGGAAGGGAGGGAGGAAGGAAGGAAGGGAGAAAGGAAGGAGAAAGAAAGGAAGAAAGAAAAGTGTCACTTATTTATAGTAGGTGATAGTCATTGAATAGCCTCACTTCCCTTTCGTGAAATTGTTACCATTGTGAATTATTTCCTTAAATGCACAAATGTCTTGGTGATGTTCAAAATTCCCATAGGATGCATTTTCCATAAAGCACTTATAAGGCACCATAAGTGGATGTTTTTATTTTTAGCCTTACACATATAACATTGTTACCTAAAATACCACATACTCACTAGAAAAGATAAAGTTCGATTGGATTTATTATAGATCTATTCTTACCAAAAAGCTAGCCACAAGAGAAATGTAAGTAAAATCTTAGGCTATGTAAGATTTAAGTGGATAAATTGGTACCATTAGAAACTATATTTCAGGAGTAAACAGACATAGACATTGTCAAGTGAATGATGTATGTGGGCCACACGAATATTTATTTAATTTTTATTGTAAAGAAAACCTATTTTGCACCCTTGCGGAGACAAAATCTGAGCAGGTTAATACAGAGTTTAAATCCAATATTTAATATGGGCAAAAGATTTGAAGAGATACTTCACCAGAAAAATATATAGAAATGATCAGTAAATGAATGAAAAGATGCTCAACATCACTAGTTTTTAGGAAAGGGCAAACTAACTTCACAATGAGATACCACTACAGACCTACTAGAATGGCTAAAAAATTATGATCACACTAAGTGTTGACTAGGATGTGGAGCAACTACCATAACATACACTGCTGGTAAGAAAGCAGAATGGTATGGTCACTTTAGAAAACAGTTTGGTAGTTTCTCAAAAAGGTAAAGCTATATATATATATATATATATATACACACACATACATATATATTTTGTCTTTTTGCAATTTCTCGGGCTGCTCCTGCGGCATATGGAGGTTCCCAGGCTAGGGGTCTAATCAGAGCTGTAGCCTCTTGCCTACACCAGAGCCACAGCAACGCAGGATCCGAGCCGCGTCTGCAACCTACACCACAGCTCAGGGCAGCGCTGGATCTCCAACCCACTGAGCAAGACCAGGGACCGAACCGGCAGCCTCATGATTCTTAGTCGTATTCGTTAACCACTGAGCCACAACAGGAACCCCAGATAAAGCTATATTTAACAGGACAGCAATGCAGTTCTGGACATTTACCATCAAGAAATAAAAATCTGTAAGAGGTTATATAGAAGCGTTAATAAAATAGCTAAGAATTAGAAACAATCAAGTGTCCATGAATAGCTGAACGGATAAATCATTTGTGGTATATCCAGGCTATGGAACACTACTCAGACAAAAAAAAAAAATGAATCAACTATTGACATAACAAGATGCATGTGTACATAATGTATGCTTCCATTTAAATAACATTCTAGAAAACACACACCAATCTAACAGTGATAGAAACTTGATCGGTTGTTGCCTGGGGAAGAAAAGAAGGGAGAAATGGAGAAAAAAGGGGCTAAGGAAACTTTTAGGGTGATCTAAATGTCTGCTACTTGACTCTGGCAATAGTTTCACATGTGTATGCATACCAAAGTTTATCATATTGTATAGTTTATGTGTAGTTTATTGTACTTCAACTATACCTCTATACTTTACTTTTAGTGGATTGTGTACCACAAGATAGTAAGAAAGGATACTGGAGAATCCATCAATTTTCATGGGTGGATCCAAGGATCTCTGAGTTAGAAGGAGGCCCTGCTCTTTTCCTCCCAGTGGGAGAAAGTACAGGTATTAAAAACAAAAAGTAGTCAAGATGCTGTTTTGCTTATATATAAGCCAAGAGGCAATCAAGGCTAAATGATTCATAATTTCTCATTGATCCTCTAGGGAGCACTTTCTCTTTAGAACATAACATTTGAAAGCCAATTGTAGGGGGCGGGAAATAAAGATGAAATTGATCACTGATGAGCTTTAGGCAGCTAAGGGAACATTCTGTAGTTGGAAATCATACGACTAAGTTAAGTGGATCTGGCCTGAAGGATCCCTTTAGGCCTCCGTTAATTCTAATAAATTAATAATTTTAAAAAATTCTATAAAGTGCTGAATAAAATGAACTACTGTATTTTCTCTCTGAATTTAGAGATTGATCTTCAGGTGTTCAGCCTAGAGAAGTCACTTATCAAAACTTGAAAGGGAAAGTAGTAGTTATTTATATCAGCATTTTTCTAGAAATGCCATTTTTTTTTCTTTTTTTTTTTTATATTTTCCCACTGTACAGCAAGGGGGTCAGGTCATCCTTAGATGTATACATTGCAGTTACAGTTTTTTCCCCCACCCTTTCTTCTGTTGCAACATGAGTATCTAGACATAGTTCTCAATGCTATTCAGCAGGATCTCCTTATAAATCTATTCTAGGTTGTGTCTGATAAGCCCAAGCTCCCGATCCCTCCCACTCCCTCCTCCTCCCATCAGGCAACCACAAGTCTCTTCTCCAAGTCCATGATTTTCTTTTCTGAGGAGATGTTCATTTGTGCTGGATATTAGATTCCAGTTATAAGTGATATCATATGGTATTTGTCTTTGTCTTTCTGGCTCATTTCACTCAGTATGAGATTCTCTAGTTCCATCCATGTTGCTGCAAATGGCATTATGTCATCCTTTTTTATGGCTGAGTAGTATTCCATTGTGTATATATACCACCTCTTCCGAATCCAATCCTCTGTCGATGGACATTTGGATTGTTTCCATGTCCTGGCTATTGTGAATAGTGCTGCAATGAACATGCGGGTGCATGTGTCTCTTTTAAGTAGAGCTTTGTCCGGATAGATGCCCAAGAGTGGGATTGCAGGGTCATATGGAAGTTCTATGTATAGATTTCTAAGGTATCTCCAAACTGTTCTCCATAGTGGCTGTACCAGTTTACATTCCCACCAGCAGTGCAGGAGGGTTCCCTTTTCTCCACAGCCCCTCCAGCACTTGTTATTTGTGGATTTATTAATGATGGCCATTCTGACTGGTGTGAGGTGGTATCTCATGGTAGTTTTGATTTGCATTTTAGAAATGCCATTTTTGAGTTTCTGATAAGCTCAAGACTTTATTTTTCTTAAAATCCTACCCATCCAAACTTCCTCTAAAAATGGAGCTTTAAGGTATCACATTCCAAATAAATAACTGGAGGTCAAAAAGCATGATATATCTTAGCCATGACTTGAGTGATTTGGAATATAATTTGCAAAGAGTGTAGTTCATTTCCAAAAAAAGAAAGAAGGAGAGGGGACAAAATCATTAGCTTTAATTCTGTGACTCATAACAAGCCTTATGGACTATATGCAAAAGCAACTGTTATTAAATAGCCACATGGATTTTGGATAAATCACTTAATATCCTGGGGCTTCAGTTTCCTCATTTGCAAAACGTTCAGGTCCAACTAGAAATAAATCTCTAGGTGAAATCCCTTGTCATAAAATTCTGTAATTATACCTTGAACCTGTTATGGCAAAATGTGGAATGGTTAATATTTTCAAATGGGAAAAGAATTAGCCATTTAATGAATTGAGGTGCTATTCATAGTTCTACTGTGAAGGATAATCATACACAATAGCTCTATAAGATCTTCTGTCAGGATTACAAGTCTTGCCATGTTAAAGTATCAAAAGAGCCTAGATATCCATTGTGAATTGTAAGATTATTAATAAAGTATGTAAAATATATCATTAACAAGTCAATAGTTTCTTATCAAACATGAAATTATCAGTTTATAAACACGGCTGTTGCAAACTTTAAAGCACTATTCTATGGTATAATGCATAAAAAAAATCACACAATTAAGAAATATAAGAAATACTACTGACTCACTAACTATTCCTGGCTCTAGAGAAAAATACAATGAGTTATTAGGGTCTTAAGCAAGAAATACAAAGGAAGGAAGGCAGGCAGGAAGGAAGGGTGGAGGGGAGCAACACCAGACAGGAGACAAATAATTTTCACAAGTGGGTACCATTTTGTATTTCTCAGTTTGGGGGCTTTGAAAGGAAAATGATATCAAATTGTCAAACAAATCAGTTCATTTAAGTTTACTTAAACACAGCTCTGCTGAACACCCACTCAATTTCAAGTCAAGGAAATAAAACAAAACAGACTTCTCTGATTTCTCTTAGTCTTAGAAAATTAGCCCAATTTAATTTCCTCTTCTCTTTGTGAAAAAGCTTTATCAAATGCACAGCCCTGTAGTAGGCACTGAACAGAGTGAATTAACAGGACCATGCCATGCCCTTTGGCAAGTTCCACAGAGAGCCTTTTTATAGGTCCAAATGACAGAGTAATAAAGGCATACCACCCAGACATGACCTTTATTTTTCTGCTGAGGGTTCATCAGCCTTTTTTCGGGTATAGGAGTGAGATATGGAGTGCTCCCACATGCAAGTCTGGAGCCTGTGGATATTATAGGACTTAAAAAACCAAGCTTTCTGAAGCCTAATCTCCCCCCTCACATTTCCAAATGCACCCATTATCTCAGTACTCAGGACCTTCCAATTATGCCTTATTTAATTTTCAAGATTTCTCCATCTGTCAGTATAGTGAAAAGTATGGCAAAAATCTGGGCAGAGTTAAAAGCCTGAAAGTATAAACATTCATGCTTTGTGACTAATACTGGCTAACTGGAGACATTCCAGAACACAGTTAAAAGACCACATTAATGTCAAAAAGGATACTCTCAAAAGTACAGTGAGTTTTTACAGTGAGCAAATCTGTAAAAACTCTTCAAACCGGAGAAAGACACAGAATTATAGCATAAAGTCAAATGGAAGGGAGATGAGCCTTGGCAAAATCAAAAGGCACTCCAGTCTTACCTAGAGATGCAAAAATCCTTCAGTAAGAAGGAAGGAAATTTGATGCGGGAATAAACAACTTCTATTTTCTTGAACTAATATTCATCTTGGTGCAGGGTCCAGTTTAGACTGTACTCACATAAGATGGTAGAACGTGCTCTGAAGCTAACTCAGACAGCAGTTACCACTGCAATAAAAAAGCTGATGCCTGCTCTATAGCCTCGGTAACAAGAGTCTGGATAAAGAATCAGAGACTAGGAAAGATGGTGAGAAGTCCTGGACTAAACAGAAATTTAGATCAATGAGAACCTGTGTGTGTTCCCTTTACTTCAACATTTCAAATGAGACAGAGACTTCCTGGCCTAAATGAGAAATTTTCAGGGCTACTGGACACTGAAAATGCATTGTGCTCAATGGCCCTAAAAATTTCTCATTTCTTACCTGTGTTGGTCCAATTTTCTGGCTGTTCATATCACTTTAGAGCTTGAATCCTTATTGACCACTGTAGGTCTACCATGTATACTTCCGTATTTTCGTTAATTTCACTAAGTGTGTGAAGCTGTTTGTTTCATGTGTGTTATATGTATGTGCGTGTGTCTATGTATGTCTTAAACTACATTAATCTGCAGCCAATTCCATCTAGAGAAATGAGAACAGTGAGCTAGAGTTAGATGACCACTAAAAACACTTGTGAGTGCTTCAAACACATACTCTTAAAGGCAAACAATGTGACTTCTATAACATTCTACTCTAATCTGTAAGCATTTATTTTGTCATGATTGAGTAAAGAGGTCAAGAAAGAACTGTACACTAGAGTCAGTATACACAAAGAACTATTGAATAAACTACATTCTGGTCTATTAGGGGATTCTTCTTGGCAACTTTCCAAGATGCCCAATTTATTTTTACGTCTGTATATTTGGACATGTTGTGCCAACCAACTGGAAAATGTTCCTCTGATCTTTCACCAATATAATTCTTAACATCCAGCTTGGGTCAGTACCTTCACAAAGTATTCTCCAACCTTCCTCTCCTTCCTCTCAATAATCGTACCCTTTCTCATAGCATTTCTAATCTTTACTACATTATTTTATTTCTGATTGTATATTTTTTTCTATATGTATGCTATCTATATTACCTCATGAATTAGACCTCCACATCCCAGTGTTTTCTAAACATTTAGCATTTCTCAAAATCAAATAAGATAATTTCTGCAAAATGTATGATCTATGAAGGACCTTATAAGTATAAGATAGTATTGCCATCCCTTCTCGCCTTAGAATAATTCTCGGCAAGGAGTGATCATAAATTACAAGTTTTAAAGTCAGTAGTTAATATGAAACCACCCTTGAAATGGTTAAACTTGTAAATGCAATGCTGACACATATGAGATGGTTTTGTTTTGGTCTGGTTTTGTTTAAAACAATGCTTACCGTTGCAAATTGAAAAATTCCTATTTTGGTAAATTAGCCATGCATTTCAAATAATAGATGCTACACAAATTTGGCAAAAAGAGAAAGGCAGCAACCTACTGGTGTGGATTTAGGAAAAAACAATTTATAGCAATATTAGACTAATGGGGAACAAGTTCTCTGTATCATCTTCTGACTCAAACACTCTCACAAAGGAAGCTGTCCTCACTATTCTTTTTGGCTTAATGAATTGAGAAAAGAATCTCTATTAAAATTCTTCAAAATATACCCTAGGGTATGGGATTTGGAGGCCTTTGATAAAACCAGCCACAAAGCCTTGGCAGAAGACGATTTTTAGTCTGGCTTGAATTAAAAATTCTTTTGTTCTTATTACCCACCAGTTTCATCCATATACCAGATATAAATGACCATCTTGGCAAATTTGTAGAGTTTCCTGGAGTGAATTTATTTTATTTTTATGAACTCAGAGAACTTTTTTTCAGGGATAAAAGAAACTCTCCAAAGGGGTAAAGACTGTAGAAAGAACCTTTGGGATGCTCATCAGGGACCTCTGAATTTGAATTCTGTTTAGAGAAAAACATTAAATTCTGGAGAATTCCACTTCTAGTCAAGATAGGGTGAGAGGGACCAAATTCATTCTCCTGTCAGAAACTGTAGCAACAAAAACCAGACAAAATATATGAAACAACAGTTTCAGACATCAGGCAACGAAAGACGGTGATCCCTGAGATATGGGAAACAGATGAGACAAGTCCTATGAGTGCTTCAACTTATTGCCTTCAAAGAGTTTTCAGGCCTTAGCGCAGGGAGGGAAAATGTAGGTGGAACCTGGCAGTCTCTCTGATTTGAGGAGATGGACCTAGTCACCTGGGAAAGCTAAGACAGCCAGAGCGCAGTACAAATACCAAAGAGGAGAGAGGTACAGAGAAAGAGAACTCCAAGAGATCTGCACAGGGTTCCCCTGGATATTTACCAGTCTCGAACAGAACACGCATGCAAGGAAACCACTTGAGACAGGAGGAAGACCCAATTGAAAGGATGAAAGGAAACAACTTTGAATCTGAAACAGGGCTGCAAATAGTCCCCGCTCTCAACAACCAGAGTGAAAAACCTTGTAGTTCATGAGCATTGAGTGGAGTCTGCAAAGAGGGTTTTATATTCCTATATCTATTATTGAACTTTATTTTGGGCTGTGGTCATATGTACCATCAGTTTCATCCTTTTGGGTCTTGCTATTAAGCTTTGTTAGGTGGGCTGACAGCAATGTTTGCTCTAGGGCTAATTAGACCTTCAGGTATTATAAAGTTAAACATACACTTACCATATGATCTAACTATTCTACCCCTCGATATTTTACCCAAGAGAAATGAAATCACATGTCCATACAAAGACTTGTACATGAATGTTCATAGCAGTTTTATTTGTAAGAGCAAAAAGCTGAAAATGGCTCAAATAGCCATCACCTGGTGAATAAATGCAAACTTCCCTCTATCCATACAATGGAATACTATTGAGCTATAAAAAGGAATGAACTATTGATACATAGCAAAATATAGATAAATATCAAACTGTGCTGTTTTTTAAAGAAAGGTCAAAAAGTTTACATAGTATGTGCTTCCAGTTATGTAAAACTCTAGAAAATGCAAACTAATCTATAGTGACATAAAGCAGATCCCAGGTGCCTGGGAGTTGGGTGGTTTGGAAGTGGTGGAGGGAAAAGCATTACAGAGTGCCAAGAGAAAACTTTGAGGGGTTATTCATATGTTCACTATAATGGTTGTGGTGATGTTTTCATGGGCCAAAATCTGCCAAATGACACACTATAAACGTGTACAGTTTATTGTATATTAATTACACTTTAATAGGCATGTATTTTAAAAACGGAGAAGTATGTTTCCCATGTGCCTAATTTAAATGCCCCAGTTGAACACTGGGAAAAATGAAACAAAGTGACATCATTGATAAGACTGAAAAACCCATCTGAGTTCACAAACTGCCATGAATGAGGGAAATGACAGATGAATTTCTCCTGATTTATTGGCCATTTTGCCTTCACTCCAGTGAAATCATAAGGGCTTCAATTCTGCACATCGAAATTCCTGAATGACTTGATAGTTATAGACTAATGTAAATATGATCAACAAATTAGGTTTGATCCTAATGTGGCAGGAAGGATTCATGGGCCAATCTAAGCTCAGTGATGAAGTACTATGACAGATCAGGTGACTCGATACTGGTGATGCACATTAGCCATTGCCACCATAACAAGCTACTTGCCTTTGTTTTATTCTACAGCTAGAGATTTCTCACACAATCCTGGCTAATTATTCCGTCTAAATGCATATTATTTGTTTCAAAGAAGACTAGATCAGAGGAAACGGTTAACTCAATGTAAATGCAGCCCTACTCTTTAAACAACCCTCAAAAGCTACCTCTCAATAATGGTAATGTCCCCTTTATCACTAATTTCTACAAGGGCTCTTTAGTAGCACAGTGTATATATAGTCAGTAGCAGAATGGGTTATTACACAGAAACAATAGCATAGTAGTCAAACGCTCCAGTAACCAGGGCCAGTATTGACCTCATTCTGACATATAGGTCATCTGAAGTAACGGAATTATTATTATTTTTTCATTTATAATGATTTTTATTTTTTCCATTATAACTGGTTACAGAATTATTTTTGAGAGCTGTGTTTACATTATAATCCTACCTGTACAAACTCATATTTAGAAAAAATGGTCATTCTCTACTTGCCGTGGAAACTGGGAAACTAATCTTCCCCATTTGTAACTGATGATGTACAAAGTTTTAGACTTAACCACTTGGATTAGTAATTCTGATTTCAAAACACACATTCTCCAGTCCTAGGGTTCAAAGGGATGCAAGTCAAGCTACGAAGGGACATACAGTTATACATACTGAAAAAATATGTACATCCAAACATGAATTTAGTATCTTCAGTGTACCAGGTCCCAAGATAGATATTATTTTATTTAATCCTCACAGTATGCCCTGTGAAAAAGGTTATTTTTATCCCTGTTTTTCAAAGAAGGCAACTGAGGCTCAAAGAGAGTTTATGTAAATTGTCCAAAGCCACACAGATACCATGTGGCAAAGACAAGTTGGAACACTTTTAACACTGACTCCTAATCACCTTATACAGCATTTGAAGTTATAAGTAGTACATTTGAATTCACGGCCTGGTTCTCCTCATTTGTGCAATGTGTAGTGGCTGATGCTAGAACTTCCTGCTTTCTCACCTTCTCAGGTTTCATTCAGCTTGCTGCTGTTTCCATCTGGATTTTCACAGCCAGCCGCCAAAATTACTTTGAGGGATATGGCAGCTGGGAGACAATGGACTGTTCCTTTGTCACTGACTGTATAAAAAAGAGGCCCTTAAACTATGCATATATTAGCTCATGGTTGTTGTAAGAGTTTAATGTATTTTTACACCTTCTTTTGAAGTATTATTTCACTTTGTATTAATGCTTATAGATTCATTTAACCACTGTCATGTCACTTTGACTCACTGAAAATAACAGTGATATTTTAGAGTGTATTCTGTGCTTCCAGATAATACAAACAACATCTGTGTTTACAGGAGGACCAATAAAAGAAAATGTTGGCCTCCCTTGTGTTTAGATCTCTAGCTCACAGCAGCTGCCTTGAGGAGAGTTTTGAAATTATTTAACATTAGCAAAGATGAAAGGAATGTTACTCATTGGGAAATGTGTGTTAGAGTATTATTCAGCATACTATCACCCAGCCAGAGGAGACAATCAGATAAAAATCGGGGCCATTTCCTGTTTACAAGGTAGCAATACCATCTCAGGCTAAATAGACTGAGCCTAAATCTGTGATCTACATTCAGAACTTTTCATGTATCAATCAGAGCATCAGAGACTGGCTTTCAGATGAAAATATTCTACAGTTTCTGATTAAATGCTGAGCAAGTTTTTCTTTATTCTAAATTCATCAAGGAGGTATGAAATTAAATAAAGGCATGCTTATCTTTAGTATCATTTAGTGCTAACACTGCAGGCAATTGCTATAAAATGCATTTTCCAAAACCTCTTAAAGCTGGAAAGCAAATACAAACAGCAACAATAACATTTGAGCTTCTATGCTAGAAACTTACATGGCCCAATTCCTTATTAACATTGCCCTAAACATTTAACCTGAACAAGCAAATGAATATTTCAGGCATTTAAAAAACAATGGCTGATCTATACACATGAATACAGTTGTGTTCATTTTACAGATTTTGGAAAGATGTGCAGGTCAGTCTATGAGAATTGCCTAAGGACATTAATGATATAAAGACCGATGTAGTATGAGTCTACACAATGCCTGAATAGTGGACTCCATTCAGTCCACAAATCATCACCTTGGTCGAGAAAAACACCCCATACAAACAGCCAAACAGTGATTTGATGTTATATTGACAAAATATCTGCTTGGCTGAATTTTTACTTTTGACATAGTTACTAGCTCTTTCACTGGTTCCAAGGTTTGTCCTAGACGTGATTCTGTACCTTTTGTCCATCCACTTGTCCTTTAGCCTCTCTCACTCCATATTCAGCATCCATTATTTTTATGGCGTTACCTCCTTGTCTAGACCCTTAACTCCATGTGTTAATTCTCCCTTTCTTTTTCAACTATTCCTTTTTTGTGGCCAGTTACCTCAAAATGTAGTACTATGCTAGCAAATGTAATAAATCTAAGCCAGGTTCAGTATACTTACTTTTTCTAAATTCATGCCAAATTATATATTATCATTTTCTTTTTGTCTTTTTTGTCTTTTTGTTGTTGTTGTTGTTGCTATTTCTTGGGCCGCTCCCGCGGCATATGGAGGTTCCCAGGCTAGAGGTTGAATCGGAGCTGTAGCCACCGGCCTACGCCAGAGTCACAGCAACACTGGATCCGAGCCGCGTCTGCAACCTACACCACAGCTCACGGCAACGCCGGATCGTTAACCCACTGAGCAAGGGCAGGGACCGAACCCGAAACCTCATGGTTCCTAGTCGGATTCGTTAACCACTGCGCCACGACGGGAACTCCTATATTATCATTTTTAATAGCATTCCCACCATTAGTTTTCATGCACTTAGTTAAAAAGTTATTCAATAAGCACTTAATAAGTACGTGCTGTGTGATAGGCACTATGATAGGATCCAGGCAGATATGAAAGATGGAAAAAAAGACATATCCTCTGCCCTTGAACAGCTAACAATCTAGTGAAGACATGGAAATGATGACAGGACAAGGAGGTAACTTCCATGACAAATTTATGCATAAAGGACTGTGGCGTCCAAGGGAAGTGAGGGACTTAACCTGACTGGAATATTGAGAATAGCTTCAGAGAAGAGATGATATTTGAGTTGCATCTAAAAGAATAAATATGCCTCTGGCAGGTTAAAAGGTAGTAATAGCATTTCCAATAGCAAGAATCACATATTTAAAGGCAAAGTAGGTACTGTAAGTGGTAAATTCAAAGAACAGCAAATAATTTGCTGTGTCTACGCTATAGGAATATGTGTAGAGAGGCCAGTTACCAAAGAGCCTTACATGCCATGCTAAGGATTTGGGACTCACTTGTTTCTTATACCCCATATCGTTTACTGTTCCTTATATGTAAGGGTGGCAGAATCATTACACACAATTAATCAAATTTTAAGAATTTTTCAGAAATCTACAAAGCAACCTGGAAATTCTGGAGCTATGAGTTTTCATCCAGAAAATAAGAAAATTGATTTTTTAGAAAATATTTATTAACCATATGATATGGCAGGCACCATCCCACATATTAGCGAAGGAGCAATGAACGAAACAGACAAAAATCCATGCCAGCACAGAGCTCATATTCTAGTTACAATAAATTTGTAATAATGGTGTTCGGACCAAACTCAGGATCAGAATTACACAGATTTTCATCTGTATATTAATCTGTGTATATCATCTGGGTATTAATTCAGGGTCCTTCCAGATGTTTCGTTAAATCTTGTGTATATAAAAACAATGACTCACTGTAATCTAGCTTCTTGTAACAACTGAATCTACTCTGTGAAAATGATATCTTCTGCACCATCCTCTATTAGGGAAGCTAAGCTGAGATATGCTTTATTTGGCCCTGCTATATGTGTTCACTTTGCTCTCAAAAGATTTGTGGCTAAATACTTGAGAGTTTAAAATAACTTTGAGGGTAGGGGAGAAAGTGAGAGGGCAGCTTTCAGTGACTGGGACTTGGTAGCGGGAATGAGGAAAAAACTGAATTATTCCAGTTTATCTATAAAATAATAGGCATATCACTGTTCTATGTCATGACATATAACCAATATATAAAAGTCTATTCTGGCTAGGGTGTGCTATATACATGCCAAATATTATTTTCTCTAAGAACTTCAAGTCTGGGCAGGGTTATTTAAAACAGTCCATTTGTGAACAGCTTAATTTTGGCATTAGGCTAAAATTATTGAAAGATAACTTTCATTCATCTAGGAAATCAGTTTTATTTCTTAACCTATATAAAATTCAAATGGGCCTTAGGAGAGGTGTGAAAAGAAAACTAGAAAGGCCATTTGGAATTCTAATTATTCATATATGAAATTTAAATATGTATTATCTACTGGTATATTAAAAATGCCACTGGATTTCAAGTCCACATTTCAATAAAAAAGCCGTTTATAATAAGAATTAGAAAAATAATTTAAGTATAAAATTGGACTCACTGGTATGGAAAAAACTGGAAAAACGTTTATCATAACTTCTTTTTAACTATTACTATTCTTTAAAAGAGACACAGGATTTTTATAAGCAGAAGTAGCAATTTAAATCTACTACACACATATACATTCCCAATGCGATTCAATAAATAAATATTTCATTAATATAAATGAAAAAAAACCCCACAAACTATTCCAAAGCTCTTCATGTCACAAAAAGAAATATCCTAGTTCTCCTGCTGAGGTGACAGAAAATTACTTAGTGTTTGGAGATACATTAATGGGGGGTGACTAGGGCACCATTAAAGCAACTGGAACAAGTCATTTATGAAAAGCACCTCGTATTAGTTTGAAGAGTTAATATGCTTCTATCTTCTGAAATGAGTAATTTCTTTTTAGTTGTCAGCAACATAATGGCCAGTACATGGCATGCACATGAGCAATGAGTCCTGTTAATAAAAATGATTAATAGGTACTTATTTATGTACATATATCCACATGTGCACACAACTCACTGTAATTTTCAGCCATGCTTTAACTTATGCTTTCTTAAACACAAAAGCTTGGCTCCACTAGAATGTTCTCTAAAACTGGGGGCTAAGCTCCAGCCAGGAATAAAGAGGACAAATTGATGGCTTATCTCTGAAGTACAGAATGATGGGAAATCCTGCTATTAAAAAGAAAGGAGAAGCAGGCACATGTTTTTACCAAATTTTGTATTCACTTACTTCTCACCTCTCCCTAGCCACTAGATGTGATATTAACTTAAGGTACCTTCTGATCCCTACCAAAATAATAATAACAACAACAACAAACAGTTGTCATAATGTTTTCCAGGTGCTAAAAACATTATGCTATGAACTTTGAATATATTATGCATTTAATCCTAACAGTAACTTTCTGAGACAGGTATTAGTATCATTGTGAATTAACAAATGAGGAAACTGCAACTTTGCTAGTAAGAGGTGAAGTAAAAATTCAAATCCTAGTTATCTATATTTAACACCTTTTACTTCTAACTATATACTACCTAGTAGCAGAAATGATATGTGTTTACTTTGTTACAGGTAAAATGAACTCTTACGATATGGAGAGCTAGCAGTGGTAGTGGAGGATAGTACAATCTAACACAGTCTCTAATTTCAAGAAACTTAATTTCTAATTATTGAAACAAGACATATTCACTTACACGTGGTAGAGTATATAACTGGAACCTAATGAGTGGTCCAGACAATGAGCACCAGGAAAGCACAGAAGAGAGGAAGGTCAGAATGAGAAAAATAGGTCAGTGACATCCCATGGCAGTGGTAGATTTAATGAATGGATCATGTTTGAATAAGTAGAGGGGATAGTTTAGGCCTCAATACTGTGTTCCAGATGTATATATCAAACTGTTCACCTGTCATGTAACTTAGATGTGTGAAAGGTACCACAAATAAAATGTCCAGAGTTCCCGTTGTGGCTCAGTGGAAATGAATCTGACTAGCATCCAAGAGGACACAGGTTCAATCCCTGGCCTTGCTCAGTGGGTTAAGGATCCAGCATTGCCATGAGCTGTAGTGTAGGTCAGAGACGTGGCTCAGATCCCGCGTTGCTGTGGCTGTGGTATAGCCCAGCAGCTACTGCTTTGATTCGACCCCTAGCCTGGGAAACTCCATATGCCACAGATGTGGCCCTATAAATAGAAAGAAAGAAAAAGGTAGAAAGAAACAAAGAAAAGAAAGAAAAAGAAAGAAAGAAAGAAAGAAAGAAAGGAAAAAACAACAGAAAAGAATAGAAAAGAAAAAGAAAATGTCCAAAGCTAATATGATTATCATTCCCTCCAAATCTGATCTATTTCTTGGCATTGACTTTTAGTGAATGTAACTATTCATTTGCAGAAACCAGAAACCTAGGAGCCATCCCTCCATATTGTACACAACATTAAATTTTGCCATTTTTTTATGTCCCAATTATAATTTGAACCTATATAGTTCTTTCCTTTTCCACTTTCAATAATCACTTGCATTGATGACTGCAATAACCTATCTGGTCTTCTTGCTTCTCATCTTGTTCCCTTCTAATCCATTTTCTGCATAGTCACCAAAGTCATGATAAACTAACCACATCACCCCCTTTAAATATTACTCCTATCATGTTCAGGGTGAATACAAAAGTCCTTAATATACATTCAAGGATCTATATGATCTAGCTCCCTATCTAGGGCTCCAGCCTCTTACTCTTTCTCCAGCAACACAGTATTCCTTGCACTTTCTCAAATGCGTCATCCTCTTCTTCACCTCATGACATTTCTACATTTGTACTCTTCTCCCTCTAGTTTCTTTCCTATTGTTTAATTCTTTCTTATCTTTCAGATTTCAGCTTACTTCCTTGACCTTCCAGCCCAGATTAGGTCCTTCTTTCTCTATAGCACTTATCACAATTATAATTTTAGCATTATTTATAGAATTATGCAATGACTAACATAACCAGAACGTAAATTCCTTGAGAGCAGGGACCATGTCTGTCTTGATCATCATTGTATATAGCCATGTCCAAAAATAACTTTTTATACATAGAGGCACCAATACATATTTGGTGAATAAAGAAGTGTAATGGGAAAGCATTGTAAGAAAAGACAGAATATGTAGACAGATGGGAATGAGGATGCCAAATCGAGGGGACTGATGATAGCATGAGGGTAGCATCAGCACATGGTTCTTTGCTCAGTAAATCAATCAGTTCATCAATCAATCAATCAATCAACCTGACTAGATCAAAGTTCGTAGTGAAGGTGAAAAGAAAGATAATATTGTGAAGACTGTGATGGACCTTAATTAATAAGGCAAGTCTTACAGAATTTATTCTATAGGCAATAGAGAACAACGGAAGGCCTGAGATGGTTTAGACCTGCCTCTTGGTATCTCCTGCTATAACAGTTGCTCATATTGTCTCCATTTCAATCTAGACTTTCCAAATACCTATCCCTACCTTCAGTATCTCTAGACTATCTTTGTTATGAAAGGTTCCTGCCCGATGGAACTGCCCCATGTTTGAATGACTGCCTCACAGTGACCTCCAAAGTGTCCATATTATTTTGTAATCTCACTTCTTTGAAGAAACCATTCTTTATATCTTCATTTTATAATTGTGATCAGAAAAAATCCTCCACCATTGTGCTGCAGTCTTAGCCACAGTGATTGTTCAAGAGGTGGACACCTGATCCAGTCTGGGATGTAGGCCAGGGCAATCTAGGTTATGTTCTCAGGTTTTCTTTCTTTCGTTGTTTTTAAAATGTTTAGGGCAAGTAGGCAGAAGAGGATACTTTCCTATTAGGCAGCTAGGTAGGGTGACAGCCCAGAGCAGTCAGCAGTGGCCAGATTTCCACTTCTACATAATTAAACTGAGAGACCTAAGTTTAAGGACTCTAAATAGTGCTCAAGTCCATGGTTCTCATTTGAGTTCTAGCTTTCCCTAAGACCATGATCACCTTGCTGATTGATAACACGAACCAAAAAAATCTTCTTTTCTTCTCTTAAACTACTTGGGGTTGGTTTCTATCACTTGAATCAGAGAACTGACTATGAAAAACAACATAAGAAATCATTTACAGTTGGATTTGGAATATTTCTTCATGGTGAAGTCTCTGCTAATGGATGTTGGTATCTTACCCCTTAATGCCACTCAGATTTACTGGTTCTTGTTTTTTATTTATATAATTTTTTTTTGTCTTTTTAGGGACACACCCATGTTTATTCTGTGAAATAATCATACAGATGTTTTCTTAGGTCAGATTCCCAAGGCAATAGAAATAAAAACAAAGATAAAACAATGTGACCTAATCAAACTTAGAAGCTTTTGCACAGCAAAGGAAACTGCATATTAAAGGAAAACACCAAAAAGTCAACCTAGGGAATGGGAGAAAATAGTTGCAAACGATGCAACAGACAAGGGCTTAATCTCCAAAATATGCAAACAAGTCATATAACTCAACAGCAAACAAAACAAAACAAAACAAACCACAAACAACCCAACTGAAAAAGGGGCAGAAGACCTGAATAGACATTTCTCCAAAGAAGATATACAGATGACCAACAGGTGCGTGAAAAAAATGCTCAACATCACTAATTATTAGAGAAATGCAAATCAAAACTACATTGAGGTACCACCTCACACTGGTCAGAATGGCCATGATTAGTAAATCTACAAATAACAAATGCTGGAGAGGGTGTGGTAAAAAAGGAACCCTCCTACACTGTTGGTGGGAATGTAAATTGGTACAACCGCCATGGAAAACAGTATGGGGGTAACACAGTAAACTAAATATAGAACCATCATATGATCCAGCAATCCCAGTTCTGGGCATGTATCTGGACAAAACTTTCATTGAAAAAGATACATGCACCCCTATGTTCACTGCAGCACTATTCACAATTGCCAAGACATGGAAACAACCTAAATGTCCTTCAATAGAAGAATGGATTCAGAACATGAGGTACATATACACAAAGGAATACTACTCAGCATAAAAAAGAACACAATAATGCCATTTGCAGCAAAGTAGATGGAACTAGAGACTCTCATACTAGGTCAGAAAGAGAAAGACAAATACCATATGATATCACTTATATCTGGAATATAATACATGGCACAAATGAACATATCAACAGAAAAGAAACTAACTCATGGACATGGAGAAGAGACTTGTGGTTGCCAAGGGGGAGAGGAAAGGAGTGGGATAGACTAGGAGATTGGGGTTAGTAGGTGCAAACTATTGCATTTGGAGTGGATAAGCAATGAGATCCTTCTGCATAGCACAGGGAACTATATCTAATCACTTGTGATGGAACATGATGGAGGATTATGTGAAAAAAAAAGTGTGTGTGTGTATAACTGGGTCACTTTGCTATACAGCAGAAATTGACAGAATATTGTAAATCAATTATAAAGAAATTTTTTAAAAAGGCTCATTTATATTAAGACATTCTTTAAGTTACCAAAAATGTCATTAAAATGATTCAAAAATACAAATATTCATAAAGATAAAACAAATTAATAACTCCTTCTCTGCCTCCTCCGATCCCATTGCAAGGCAACTAATATTCACTTTCCTTGCCTTTCTCTAGGTCCATAAATATATATACATATGTGTGTATATATATGTGTGTGTGTGTGTGTGTGTGTATCTGGACAAACATGGGTGTGTTCTATATACACATATATAGAAGAGGACTTCCTCTTATTTTTGTGAAAATAGGATATTTTATAAATTACGCTTCTCTCTTTACTTAATGACATAAAATGGATTTTCCTCATGATAGGATTTATATCTAACTCCTTCATTTCACATTTAGCAACACTCAATGCTGAGTGTTAATTAATTATGTAATGTCCTATTGTTAGATACCTGGGTTGTTTCTTTTTGTTGTTATTGTTAACCCTACAAACAATATTATATTAAACATCCTTCTCCCTTATCCTCCTGACCTCATGAATCTTCAAGTGCTGTTACTTCCCCATTCCCCTCACCTCCAACTCCTATGTTTTGCTGAGATGGTTTAGTATTTTTAGTTATAGGTTCACATTGTCCAATGTGCTAGTCCCTAGCCACGTGTAACTGAGGACTTGAAATGTGGCTATCCTGAATTGAGATGCACTGAAGTGAGTATACAAAATATACGTGAGGTTTCTAAGAGACAGAATAAAAAAGAGAGCAAAACACCTTACTAGTAATTTCTGCACTAATTACATGTGAAATACATCAAATATATTGTTAAATAAAATACATTATTAAATTAATTTCATCCATTTTTTGGCTTTTTCAAAATGTTAAGAAGTTTTACATTAGATTTCATATTTCTATTGGACAGTCTGTTATGAATGTTATTACACCTCCCTTATAAAATATCCTTTCTGTGTAAATTACACTAATTTGGAACTTTATCCTAAGCAATCTGACTTGCCATATAGATTTAAATATTTTTCAAAAGAGCCAGGTTCATTGCTCATCCTTGTTTCCTCCCTTATTTATCTTCTCTCACCTTAAGGTCTCTGTTCTGATTAATTTATTTTTTGGTTTCTGTTTTTTTCAAATACTCTTTTCAATGGTGTATGACACTGATATTCTTGCTGAATTCTGGCATGTCCTCAAACATCACTCTCTGAATCAAACAGGTGAATGATGTCCTGGTTAATAAGGTGCTTGGATTGTAGTCTTTTTTTCTCACAAATTTCTAGATGCTATTCCATTATATTCTAGCTTCCATGACTTAGATGAGAAAACCAATACCTGTCAATTTTTTTCTTTGTAGAAAACTTGTTCTTTCTGCCAGGAAGCCTGCAAGATTTTTCTTGTTATTCTTGGAGTCCAGGAAACTTATTAATGTATTTTTTTTTTGGTCTTTTTTTTTTTTCTTTTTTGTTGCTATTTCTTGGGCCGCTCCCGCGGCATATGGAGTTTCCCAGGCTAGGGGTCTAATCGGAGCTGTAGCTGCCAGCCTATGCCAGAGCCACAGTAACGCGGGATCCGAGCCGCGTCTGCAACCTACACCACAGCTCACAGCAACGCCGGATTGTTAACCCACTGAGCAAGGGGCAGGGACCGAACCCGCAAACTCATGGTTCCTAGTTGGATTCGTTAACCACTGCGCCACGACGGGAACTCCTATTAATGTATTTTTAAGTACAGAACAAAGAAACCCTTTTCTATACATCTTTTTTGTGGAACCTTTTTTTTTTTTTTTTTTTTTTTTTTTTTGTATTTTTGCCATTTCTTGGGCTGCTCCTGCGGCATATGGAGGTTCCCAGGTTAGGGGTCTAATCGGAGCTGTAGCCGCTGGCCTACACCAGAGCCACAGCAACGTGGGATCCGAGGCACACCTGAGACCTATACCACAGCTTAAGGCAACACCGGATCCTTAACCCACTGAGCAAGGCCAGGGACCGAACCCGCAACCTCATGGTTCCTAGTCGGATTCGTTAACCACTGAGCCATGACGGGAACTCCCCAGAATTTTTGACTTTTAAATTCTTTAAATGATTTAACTTAGTTTCATATGATTACTTTCATGTGATACATATACTTTTTCTGTTCTTCTGAGTTGGATGTTTTTTCCAATAGTTCCTTAAATTCACTTAATGCTATAAAATTTCCCTTGTCTTGTTTTTGGCCACATCCCTCGGCTTTTTATGAAGTACTCTCATTTTTATTTATTTTTAAATATTTAAAAATTTCTATTTAGACTTCCTTTTTCATCCAAAAATCATTTACAAAAAGTATTTTATGGATGTAGGGGTTTTTTTCTTACTTTTTGTCATACTTTTATTGCTTATTTCTAAGCTTTATAAAACTCTCATCAGAGAATGTCACTTGTCAGTTCTCTACTTGGGAATTTATTAAGATATTTCTTGTGGCAAAGTACATGGCCAATTTTTGTAAATGGTCCAGGGCAAAGGATATGCATGCCTGTTCTTTTCCATTACAGTATATAATTCTGTGTATTTGTCAAAATATTAGGTCAAGTTTCTTATATTTTCAAATACACTATATTGTTACTTTTTTGCTATTTATTTTTCAAGTTCTCAGAGAGCTGTATCCCACAATTGTCACTGTAAGTTTATCAAATGCTTTGTGTATGATTCCAAATAGTTATACATAATAAATATTTGTTGAATAAATGAATCCATTTAGGTTCTATTTTAACACTTTTGGCCTTAACAGCCACTTTATCTGATATTGCCATCTATACTCTACTCAATATTTATTGAAACTTTTCTTGAACCTCTTTGTCCATTCCTTTATTCTGAAATATTTTCACCATTTTGTTAAATGTTTCTCTCTTATATGTGTACCTAGTAAAAATTTATAAACCTGTGTATTTTATTTTGGGAATAAAAGATGCCAACCCTTTTATTTATTGTGACAAATCCAATATATTGATTAGTGTAATAATTTATGTGTATTATATTTGTGGTTGACAGAATAATGGCTCCCCAAAGATGCCTATGTCCTAATCCCCAGAATGTGTGAATATGTTAGGATTAATGGCAAAGAGGAATTAAGGTTGCAGAGGGAATTAAGATTGCTAATCAACTGACCTTAAAATAGGGAGACTACCCTAGATTACCTGAGTGTATGCAATGTAATTCCAAGGACCCTAAAAAGTAGAAGAGTGAGGCAGAAGAAGAGGCACAGGGAGATATAACACTGGAATAATGGTCAAAGAGAACATTGCTGGCTTTGAAGATGGAGGAAGGTGACATGAACCAAGGAATGTGGACAGCCTCTAGAAGCTGGAAAAGGCAAGGAAATAGATTCTCTACTAAAGGCTTCAGAAAGAAACGCAGCATTGCTAATACCTTGATTTTAGTGCAGTGAGACTCGTTCCAAACTTCAGACTTTCAGAACTATAACAAATTTTTATTGTTTAAATGCTGTTTATGGTAATTTATTACAGCAGCAATAGAAAACTAACATAATACTGTACAATGTAGATAACAATACATTTCCAAATTACTGGGGGCAGAGGGGAGGGGCAGATGGATAATGAGAAAAAGTCAATTCAAGAATTAAATAAGGATATTAATATTCATTTTTGTTATTTATTGTATCTATTTTTTTTCCTTTTTTGGCCATACCCACACCCACTGTTCCTGGGCCAGGGATCAAACCCATGCCACAGCAGTGACCCAAGCCACTGCAATGACAACACAAGATCCCTAGACTGCTGCACCATAAATGCGCTCTATTTTCTTAACTTTTAAATTGGTTTTTTATTCCTTATTTGCCCCCTACAGCAATTTGCAAGTTTACTAGTATTTTATTTCTCAGTACATCTCAATCTATATTAACAAAAGCTTAAGTTACAGTGGCCCATTCCCAAGCAGTAATAGTAACTGAAGGCTTACTATCCTTTTAATTTATAACCAACAGATGACATGAGGGTTAGCCCCAGGGACATGGTGGCAGGAAGTAGGTGAAATTTAACCTTATTTCATTTTTACCTCCATTTCATTCATCAGCAACCAAGAATGGACTATTCAAGGCTCTCCATGCAAGAGCTCCATCTTATGCATGATCTTCCTGGTGAATATCTCATATCTGCACCTGATTATTCTCTCTCTCTCTCCTTAAGAGTTACCTGTTCTGTGTCCTGTTCCCCCAGGAACTTGCTCCACGCTCCATTACACTTTGGCATGCAAACCAATGAACAACTTCATGTTGTTAATGAAGCCAATTTATTTATATGTGGGACTAAGTGGTTTTGGTTTCCAAAAGGGAACAATTAATTATACTCAAAGAAATGAGTCCCCAAGGCTGGGTATTTTATATGGTTCCAAGGTTTTCTCTATTTAACTTTCGTACTTTTTTTTTTTTTTTTTCTCTTTTTAGGCCTGCACCCATGGCATATGGAAGTTCCCAGGCTAGGGGTCAAATCAGAGCTGTAGCTGCTGGCCTATGCGACAGCCACAGCAACACCAAAGCCAAGCTGCATCTGCGACTTACACGACCGCTCACAGCAACTCCAGATCCTTAACCCACTGAACGAGGCCAGGGATCAAACCCACATCCTCATGGATGCTAGTTGGGTTCGCTAACCTCTAAGCCATGATAGGAACTCCAATTTTTGTCCTATTTTCATTATTGATATCTAAGCTTTACAAAATTCTCATCAGAGAATGTCACATGTCAATTCTCCACATAGGAGAGACACTTGTGGCTGGGATGAAAGAAGGGGATTCCACGTCATACTTCACCATGCACTATGTAAGAGGGCTCCTACTCCATCTGGGTGAAATCAAGCAAGTAACAACAGAGTATGAACCACCAAACAAGCCTTAGAGGATACTGTGCCTCAGGGCAGCTCTAGGGCAACTATATGGTCAGATAATTGGGCCTGTGAGCTGACAAAAGAACTTGTATCCACAATATTTAACACAACTGTAATTCATTTTGAGCCTAGCAGAGATTACACTATTTACCACTATAAAATACATGCTATAAAACTTATAAATATGGAGAAAGAATTAAACATAATGCTGCAATAGGGTACCTTATATCACACAATACTAATAAAACCTTTAATAAAACCTTTTATATTATAGAAATATATTTTAATAATGTTGTGCTTAAGAATAATTCTACTTCAAATGATTTTCGTGAAAGATATCTATTCCTATACCCCTTTCAGTATTATCACTGGATTTCTCTTCTCACCAATATTAGCTTAATAAATTATCTGGATTTTGGAGTTCCCATGGTGGCTCAGCGGAAATGGATCTGACTAGTATTCATGAGGACGCAGGTTCGATCCCTGGCCTCACTCAGTGGGTTAAGGATCCAGAGTTGCTGTGAGCTGTGGTGTAGGTCACAGACACGGTTCAGATTCCCCCAGAGCTGTGGCTGTGACATAGGCCAGTAGCTGTAATTTCGATTGGACCCCCCAGCCTGGGAACCTCCATGTTATGTGGGTGTGGCCCTAAAAAGAAAAAAAAGAAAAAATAAAAATAAATTTATTTGGATTTTAAAGACTATGGTGAATAATAGACTTAATTAAAATATGGACTTCTAAATTGGCTTACAAGATTCCACATTTGCAGAATTTAACTACCATTATGAATTATTGTAATTATTTTATTAAGGCCACACCTGTGGTATACAGAAGTTTCCAGGTTAGGGGTTTTATCAGCGCTGCAGCTGCTGGCCTATGCCACATCCATGGCAACAGTGGATCAGAGCCACCATCTGTGACCTATGCTGTAGCTTGCAGCAACACCAGATTCTTAACCCACTGAGTGAGGTCAGGGATTGAACCTACATCCTTAGAGATACTATGTCAGGTTCTTAACCTGCTGAGCCACAGTGGAAACTCTATGAATTATTTGTTAATTATGCTGTTTATATTTTATATGCATGCTTAAGACGTAACATGTTTAGCATGTTTCACTTCTTCCCTGCATAAAGACTCAGTGGATCATATTTTTAAATGAAAAAAAATAAAAGAGCTGGTATGTAGTTTTGATTATCGTTTACATGGTTGCTAAACCATAAAAAAAGCAAACAAGAAATATATGAAGGAAGAAAGCTCACTGAAATACAGAGAAGGCTGTCAAATCAATAGTTAAAAGTTAAAAATTAAATATAAAGTTTATAACTGAATTTTCAGCATTGGATCACATTTTGGAATTAGAAGGGGTTTTTCAGAGCATATGTCTATCAAGTCACACATGCAAATACCCTCATGGGTCAGTTAAGTAAGTAATATAAGTGAGGGAAGTGGGTGGGTTATGGCCATGTGGATTGGTGGGGAGCCAGAGAATATATCATCTGAAAGAGGTGCTACTGCTCAGCTGGTATTGACAAGTTGCAATGTAGGCCCAAGGGGGTGGGGTTTCCAATACTTAAGTTGGAAATCAATAATTTTATATGAAATCTCTTACTTTTAAGTGCTGTTAACTAATTCATTTTTTAAAAACATTCCTATGTGCAAGACATATAGGGTGCATAACATGCCAGATTTAAATTTTTGATCAAGCCCAATATATTTCTTCTGTAGAAAGGAATATGGAAACAAAGTCACATAAATGCTACCCACATGTAGAAGAAAGAAAATGGGATTTGAACTCAGGTAGATTTGAGTTTCAGTTGTAACTTTGTTACACAGAGAACGTGAAACCTCAGGCAAGTTTCTCAAACTCTAATTCTAGTTTGCTTTTTTTTTTTTGTCTTTTTTGCTATTTCTTGGGCCGCTCCCGCGGCACATTGAGGTTCCCAGGCTAGGGGTCGAATCGGAGCTGTAGCCACCGGCCTACGCCAGAGCCACAGCAACGTGGGATCCGAGCCGCGTCTGCGACCTACACCACAGCTCATGACAACGCTGGATCGTTAACCCACTGAGCAAGGGCAGGGACTGAACCCGCAACCTCATGGTTCCTAGTCGGATTCGTTAACCAGTTGCGCCACGACGGGAACGCCTAGTTTGCTTTTTTTAAAAAAACAAAGATAATAATATCTATTACATAAAATACTTATGTAGATTATATAAACATAATTTATGGGAAGTGTCTATGGGAAATCTTGACACAGAAAACATTCACTATTTTAGCCTCATTCATCACCTATGTCCCCGCTCTGCTTTATTTTTTTTTCTAGTAGTAATTCTGTGTACTTGTAATTATATTGTGCCACACCTCCTACTCAAAAGTAAGTTTCATGCGGGTAAGGAAAATGTTTATGTTTTTCACTGCTTTATTACAGGTTCTAAAATATTGATGGACATATAACAGGTATTGAAGAAATATAGTTTGAATAGATTAATTAATGATTTCAACAAATGATAATGACTTGACGCCTTCCATTTAATGAATGAACAAATGCAAGGACACATATGTGTATGTTGCCCAAGTTTATTATGCAAGTTAATAGTGTACCTTGAACATAAATTCATATGAACTTCCTTCTTTAGGATTATTTCCACAGTATTAATGAAATCTGCCAAAATTATGCAATTTCCAACATGGACATAATCCTTTTTCAGGTTTAGAGAGAATGCAAGCTTTGAAGGAAGAGACCTTTCAAAAAGAGTCTATTCCTCACACTTCTACTGAATTTGATGGTTAAAAGCACTTACAGTGCTCTACTGATTCTTCTAGGATTTTCATCCTGACAAAAAGTCTATTCACTGGCTTTATGAATCATAATAACAATTTTACATATACAGTTTATTGTACTTAAAAGTACTCCAAAATGAACTCTCATAACTATAAATTTCAACTGAATCTCAAATCAACCCTGCAAAGTAGATGGGGCTGAAACTATTTCCCTCATTTTACAAAGATCAGAGATATCCAGTGACAAGCAACTTACCTCAAGTCACAGTACCAATAACTAGAAGATCTAGTTATTGACTACAGTTCTAAGGTGGCATTTTATATTCACAGGACATAGCTAGAACCTTCCTGCTATAGCCACAACTAGGGTATCCTGCAATCTAGATTCTTCCTGCCCCTCACCCCTTACATAAAATCTCAGGTGTCCTAGGTCCTGTTTCCATTCCTGGTTACTACTTATACCTCTACTTAATATTAATTTAACAAACTTTACTGACTATAGTCCAGTGAGTGACATAAAAAGGAACAAAACAAGGATCTGACCTCAAGAGCTTTCAGTCATTAGTGTAACATTAGTTTTTAGTCTAGTTAAAATATATGCTCCTTGCAAAAAGTGTTATGCCTTATGGAACTATATTAGGAGGGAAAGATGCTGGTACTGATCTAACATTCTATTACAGTCCCCTAGGGAGCTTTGGAAAATACCAAAGCTTGAATTAATCTAGAGTGGTGTCTGGGCAGTGAAATTTTTTGAAAGTTCTTATAGAAATCCTAATGTACAGCCAGGGTTGAGAACCACTGGTCTAAAGGAAAGAAATCATGCTGTAGAAAAAGAACTGAGGAAGGCAAAGGACAGATAAGTAAAGATATACTTGACTTTTTCCCTTACAGTGTCATTTAATTAACTTCTTCTTAATATCAATTATCTTTAAAAGGTTTTCATTCAAGAAGTAGCTTTCCTGAGTCTTCATTTCCAATTTTTTTAAAGCATTTTTTCCCCTCAAACCTAGCAATCAACTCTCCTTTAATGGTGACGTGAATATAACCAAGTTTATACTTACAAAGCTTGATAGGGAAATAACCAAGTGTATGAATAAAAACTGAAATACCTAATTGTCCTAACATTAATGTATAATTCCAGTGATATTTAGTTTATGTCCTGAGTTCTCTGCAATGACCATCTTCTTACTCTAGTTTGTCTTTATTTGAGATGGCACTTAGTTGAATTTCTATTTGCAGCTACATCCTGGGTTTTAGGTCATCCACCCAAATTCTTTTGATTTGCTTATGTTTTCCACTTGAAACATATTGTTTCTCCTAAAAAGTAAAAAAAAAAAAAAAAAAAAAAAAAAAAAAAAAAAAAAGACTCCATCTTTTTTATATGCTCCACTTTTCCTACAATAGGAGTTGCCAAGCTATTTCATCAGCCTTAGATGGAGAAAATTTGAGAGGTAGCTCTAAAAAAAGGAATGATAATTCCTAAAAGAAAATCTATAGAGAATTAATCAAAATTGAGAACTGGAGATTTTCTACACTGATGTAAGCACATGGTCCCTCTAACAAAGGAATCTAGGGCTTTGTTGGGAATGAACTGCATTACCTCTTTGAAAGATAAGATTTAAATTAAATATGTGCTTCCTCTACAGCTATGGTAATACTTCTATAATTTTCTCTACCCTCTCTAATCTGTCCTGGATATCAGTATCATATTCACCTTCTTCAAATACTCCTTTTATGATCATGCTATATTCCTATCTTGCAACTATCAATGCCCCCTCTCCATTTCTCAATATATTTAATTCAAAACATGTGACCTGGTTGTCAAGGTCCTTTGATAATCTGGTCCTACTTAACTTACTTTCTATTAATCTCAAACATGATTTGCATGACAATCAAATTGATCTCCTTGTTTTGTTGTACAAGTATCAGGTTTTTTCTTTGCCTTCCTTTGAATTATTCTCCCTGTAAACAGATTTTCTCTGTGCACTCTATTTTTTACATTCTACCTATCTTTTGAGTTACAGGACAAGTTCCAATCCCTCATGAAAACTTCCCCAATCCCACAATCTATTGCTCTAACTGACCTCTCCCTTTGTTAACATCTTAAAATACTCACCACCTGCCCCAACATGTATGGATGGCATTTGCTTCAATATAGCCTTGTCACTATTTTAGTTACTTTAAGTATGTCAGCCCTGTTGCTTAAACTAGACCATAAAGTATTTTAGGGGATTGTGTATGCCTCTTCTTTTATATCCCCCTCATTTCTAGCTTGGTGCTAGGCACATGGTCAAGACATAATAAATATTTGCTGATTGCCAACTGATTGCTGGTGTTTTCCAGAAGCCTGGGCCTATACACACTGTCAGTTCTGTCAACAGAGGCTGTGAAATTTCTGCTAGAGATTATGTCTGCATAAAAATAAGCCTCTGGCATAAATTGTGATAACTGCCACTAGAGAATTAACCTGCAGGAAAAGGACCTCAGGCATATTACTTGGTGCTCTAGGAGGCTCTTATGCCAGCTTTTCCACTGTCATAATACAGGTAAGCCATGTGCTAATGTGATGATGTGTGTTTCTTAAATAATTCACTGTAAATCTCTACCTGCTTAGTTTTCTGACATGGCTTTGGCATTCTAATTTCCAATAGGCTATGCCCTAGACTTACTTACCATGGATTATAAATATGTGGAAAAAGTGGACATACTCTAGAAGTTAAGAATTTAGCATTTTAAAGAAACACTTTATTTTCTGTGAAAACTCTATTTTCAAATTTAAATGTTCTATTTCATTATGTATGAGCAAAATACGTACAAGGTTTCACTAACAAATCGATTTAGAAGGTAAAGAATTTAACTTCAAGATCTAGAATTATGAAGTCTTCTCTTTGAAAACAGACTTTCTTTTCTTTTACTCCTTTCTTCACTTAACTTACTATTCCACTACATTGTAACTCCTAATTCCCAGACCCTGCCCTCTTCTCCAAGCCCCCCCCCCCCAATCTCTGTCTCTCTTCTAATCTCTAGCTTTCTCTCTCTCCCCAGGTTGTAGACCACAATCCATGGTCATGCACCTGACATTTCAAGAATGTATTTCTCAAAAAAATAACCCAAACTTCCCTCGTGGAATAGTGGGTTAAGGATCATCATTGTCACTGCAGTGGTTTGGGTCACTGCTGTGGCGCAGGTTCAATCCCAGGGCTGTGAACATCCACATGCGGCAGGTGAAGACCCCCCACAAAATAAAAAGAATGTATTTCTCTAAAGCTAATGTTACATTGTTTTCTTAATTCCTCCATTCATTTTACATTGACATAGAGTCAAAACTCAATAAATAGTAGCAGTTATTATTATACTATAACTCTATCAGAAGACAAACCTGTTTTCTACACTATGCATTCATCACATTTACTGAAGTCCCTGAAAAGCCTCACGAGAAAAGCCCTTCCACTCACACCATTCATTTCTCTGAGGCTCTCACTAAGGATGCCTACCTCCTCCCAACTGTGATCACATATTCATTTTATGCACCCCCACAACTTATGTACCTTATTGGTTATCATGTTATCTTACCCAAATGGTGCCTTCAAAATGCACCTAAGTCTTTCATTTGTGTGTACTTTGTCTCCCTTGGTCCATCTGAAGTTTTAGGTCCCTTGATTCCTTGAGTGGTAGAATGGTATGCTTGCTTCTTTTGTACTTACCAGGGGACCACTGCAAGGGTCCTCTGCACTGTGGGGGCTCAGTAAATGTTGTTATACTGAGAGCCAAAAGCATGCCTGAAAGTACCCTTTTAAAGCTAACTCTCAAATACCTACAAAATGCTCAAGGGAGCTCAACAGAGGAACAGGTAAGATTGAGCAGCAGACCTTATTAAAAATGATCTGGGCCTGCGATACAATTTCTTTTGGACTGGATTTTTCCTTAGGCCCAGGACACGTGCTAATTCTCTCAGCTGCTTTAATCATGTAGATATTAAACAATGTTGGGGCATCAAATAGTCCTTTAGAGTTATGAGAAGTACAAGCTATGAATAGAAACGAGGGAAGATAAAAGCCAAGCATGTGGTGACTGGCAGTCCCAGCAGCAGGTGTCTTAACTGAGGACAGACCCCAAGATCTACTGGAAAATGCAAAAATGGAGAAACTCAAATCTGTCAAGAAGAAGGCTTCAAAACCCAATCCAAATCAAAGAAGGCTGCAGACTTTCATGGAGGTTTTAAAAGGAAAATGTTAAGTTTGTCTGAATTGTAAATAGAATCCATCTGAAGACATATTTTCCCTTTTAAAAAATCAACCTCAAACACAAAGGCAAATAAAATCAACAATGACAACAATAACATTTCAACAGAATATAAAGTCCAACAAGGGAGGCTGATAGCCAAACCTTTTTTTAAAGTAATGGTAGCCAGGAAAGAAGATGATGCATTGTAAGAATTCACCACCTGGAAAAGGGAGTTACCTGGGGAGTGACAGCTGCCATAGGAAAAGTAGAACAAACACACCTGCTGTCAGGCACACCTGTTCTTTTCAGGGAAGGGAACCATGAGGCTGAAACAGCAGAAAACACCCAAACACAGGATAGGATGCCTCTTGCGACCCTTAAATATCATTCCCGATTGCTCTGGAGTTATTTCCTTGGCAGGAATGGCTGCAGAGTAACCACACAGGATTACAGGCAAGTCTCTCAAATTTCACAGTATCTCAGGTTGTTTTCCTGGCAGATAAAGGGCTATTCCTTAAAGACCTGAGCAGAGGAGGGAGGCAAACATTTTTTATGGCCTACACTGGAGAAAGAAGGTAAGTTATTATGTAGTATATTAAAATGTTATTTAAAGGTATTGGAGCTCAGGTGGCAAGAGGCCTAGTGGGACTGGTAGAGTAGATGGAGGCAGTGGGGAGACAAGGTACAATTACCATGCCCCCTTTTCCCAAAACACTGGTCAAAAGGTCCTTCACCACAGGAAGTGTTTGGCCCTTTAATTGTAGATGGTCACTTGTGAACATGCCATATTTCTGGTTCTACAAAGTTACTACATGGTCATTGACGCTCACAAAAGTCTAATTCTGAGCTTCTATAGTCACCTGCAGAATACTGGAGCCCCATGAAAATAAATCAGACCAAAAGGGCAAGATAGCTCTATAACAGATTAGCTCTACTAGCTTTGTAAACACTCACAATGCCATACAGGAAAGCCTGCTGCCAGCAGATAAGCCAAACTTGAGTTCAGTATCAATGGCAATATTTTGTCCTGCCTTGTAAAAAAAAATGATATTGTAAGGGATGGAACTAATTGAGGCAGTGGCAATAATAAGATAGAAGGAATTTTAAATGTTACTTGTTTAATGGTCCAAAAAAGGACCCAAAAAATCCAGTATTTCTGAGCACCCACCAGGTCCTCTGTTAGGTACTGCAAAGAATTTAAGAGATCTCTATGTCAATACAATTAAAAGTATTTACAATTCCTACCCTTAAAGAAGCTACCATTTCTTTGGGAAGACAAGCTTTATAACCAATGCTTAAGCTAGCAAATAGTCAATTGCAGACTGTGAATGTCAGACAATAAAAATCATAGGAGTTCACAAGAAGGCAGTGCACAATACATGTGGAAGTTAGGAAGGAAAACTTTATCAAAGAGGGGAGACTTGAATTAGGCCTTGAGGGAAGGATAGGATTTGTAAGTGCAAGAAAGAATTTCAGAAAGAATGTTTATAACCAAAACTCAAGGGAAATATGAGATTCCAAATATGACCTTCAGCATGAGTCACAGTTACTATGTTTACTCTTGAGTATGTGAATCAGTAGAGATATTCTTATTAATATGGAAATTAAAGTCCCTAGAGATTAAAATGAAATAAATCACAATTCATGTGGGTTTTCTCTAAGTGTGCATATAACGCGAACAGAAAAATAAATTTTTAAATTTTTACTTTAATTAAATTTCAGGCATCTCTGCATACTTTGGTTTAAAATCACAATCAGTGCCAGAGTAAAGAAGTCCCAAGAGGTGTCTCTGAATGTGTTCCATAATAAAGTCACCACACTTGGTGAGTTCATGTTCAAATCAATCATAAATTCTATTTAAAAATAATCCTAGGAGTAATCGTAAAACCAAATCCTCCAACTCTACAGATTCTGACTCTTAATTATCCATGTGGTAGTAATAGAGAAAATTAACCTCTGGTTTTCATACAATCCTCCTCCCATATTTTTATCTCAGGGGCAGCAGCATCAGCCAGTGTTTTTTTCCCACCTTTCTTTTCAGTAACAAGCAGTTTCATAAAGATGTTAAGAGCAGTGCAAAGGCCAAAGGCCAGCAGCCAACAGAAAGAAAGGCACTCACAGTCCACCAACTGGGAAAACCCTCTTTTAACAACTCAAACTTGTGAGCATTTGACTCATCAAACAGAAGATATCTATGATTTCAAAGAGGATAAACAAATCTAAACACACATCAAGGGTGATTAAAGCAATCCTGAGTGACTTCTCAACTTACAGACAGTATTCAATTCAGTGTTTCAAAGAGTACTTTAAAAGAAGGATTAGATATTATATATTAATTTTAAAAAGATGTCTAAAATTCTTGTTAATGTTCTACAAATCCAGAATTTGTTAAAATTCCAAGAAGCTTTGTCAGAAATTAACTATTAGTGAAAATGAATTTAAAACAAAATTGCGAAATTAAAATTTGGAGAGGAAAAGCTTAAGCTATTTTCACATAAACTTTTAAAAAGCATTTTTTTCTTTCTTTCTTTCTTCTTCCTTTTTTTTTTTTTTTTTTTTTTGCTTTTTAGGGCTGCCCCCCCACCCCCCACCCCCGCAGCATATGAAGTTCCCAGTCTAGGGGTCTAATCAGAGCTACAGCTGCCAGGCCTAGGCCACTGCCACAGCAAGTGGGATCCAAGCCATGAGACCTACACCACAGTTTATGGCAACACTGGATCCTTGACCCACTGAGCGAGGCCACAAATCAAACCAGCATCCTCATGGATACTAGCCAGGTTCCTTTCTGCTGAGCCACAATGGGAACTCCCTAAGAAGTATTTTAAAGGCATGTATTTACATTCCAACAATTGGTAAACATTCTTATCTATTCATTAAAGCAGATACCAAAGAATCTATTTGGCCATAGTTTGTTTACCTAGTTTAAGTTCCTCTACATTTAAAAATCATTTTGGCATATTTTACTCCTTAATTTTTAGATAGTTACATACATAACACTAAGCATAATACTTGTGTATGATATATTTTCTACAGAAATATTTTCATGTTATCTCATACTTTCTCATTATGAAAAAAGTACTTGCACAGTACTTATTTCCAAAGGTATAAAAACATATCAAATGAAAGTTATACTTTCTCTATCCCTGTTCCTAAACGCTACTCCCCATAGGTAACAATTGAGTATATTTGTGTAGCCAGTGGAATACCACTCAATCATAAAAAAGATCAAAATAATACCATTTGCAGCAACATGGATGCAACTAGAGATTCTCATACTAAGTGAAGTAAGTCAGAAAGAGAAAGACAAATACCATATGATATTACTTATATCTGGAATCAAATATGCAGCACAAATGAACCTATCTAAAGAAAAGAAACAAACTCATGGACATGGAAAACAGACTTGTGGTTGCCAAAGGGGAGAGTGGACTGGGAATTTGATTAGTAGATGCAAAATATTGCATTTGGAGTGGATAAGCAATGAGATCCTGTTGTATAGCACAGGGAACTATATCCAATCACTTGTGATGGAACATGATGGAAGATAATGTGAGAAAAAGAATGCATATATTTGTATAACTGGGTCACTTTGCTATACAGTAGAAATTGACGGAACATTGTAAATCAACTATAATAAAAATTTTTAAAAGAATATTTGTGTATTTTTATGCATATACACACCTATATGTGTCTGTATGTGTGTGTGTGCATGCACATATGTGGATCAAATTGTACTGTGTATTTTGTGTATTAGTGCATGTATAATATATTTTAAATAACATTGCACAAACTGCCTGATTCTCTGTATTTTAGAGTAATAAAATTGCAATTCTTACTAATAGAAAACATTCTGATGAGCTTCTTCTCAACTGCTTTAAATCAGTGAGGACCACTATACAATCCCTTCCTTTGATTTTGAAGACACTGTTGCTATTGTGACATAATTTGCCTTCTTTTTCTAGCTCTCAGCTTATTTATACTGTATTTTGCAATGCAGGGAGAAGTGGAAAACTGTATTGTTCTCAGCTTTTGTATTATTTTTGACCAGCGTCTATGCAGTTTGTGAGGAGCTGCTTTTCCTACTACATACAATACTAGAAACAATAGTGGCAGAACAGGTAGGATATCAATGGTGCAGCAGAACAGAGTCAGTATGGCAAAGGATAGCAACAGCAGAAACAAAGGTCTATGAGACAACCAAATGTAATTTAACTATGAGTAGTCCATTCTTTCATCTTTCCCCCTAAACACTAGTATGTTCAGTGGAATAAAATGGAAATATAAACGTCTTAGGAAGTAAAGAGAATGTAACCACAACCATTATTTTGAAAGATAATTATAGGGCAAAATATTAATGTTGCCCTACAATGTTAAAGAGGCTGTTTGATTTCAGCCACTTATTGAAGGACTGCCTTACACTATTCACTGTGAATTAAGGGGGAAATAATAACAGAGCAGAATTGAGGTATAAAGGCAAACTCTATGGGAATAAAATACTCTTTTATAATAAGCGGACAGTCCAGGGGATTAAATTAATGCTTTGTGGCACCATTTTGGCTATGTATTCATAGCATACTTACAAGAATCATAAACAAAAAGTAACAGTGGAATTGATTATTTAAACAGGTCACTTTTCTCAGTCTCATTCCCCATTTGTAAAACTAGGTGGCTATCCTAGATGATTTCTAACAGCTCTTTCATTTCTATGATTCTGACGTTAGGGATATATTTAATAATCATATTGTATAGCCATAAAATATTCTGTGATCAGAAAAATACTAAAATGCTCCTTTTTTGGATTTGTCATAAATCCGTTATTGACACAATTTTTTCTAGTAAAGATAGTTTGGAATGCCTTTTGTCCCTCTGTGCCTGGCTAGATTTTACTTTTGAACCTAATTCAGATATCATATCTTCCAGGAATCCTCCCTTGACCCTTCCAAGCCCCTATTTGAGTTAGGTGTTCTTACTACTGTCATTATTACCCTGGATTTTAAATTATCCATGTTTTTTCAGTCTCCTTGTTAGATTATAATAAACTCCTTATTGGCAGTGACTATGACTTACTATTCCTAGTGTTTAGTGCAATAATTGCCACATAGCAAAGACTCAAAAAAGGTTTGCTGAATTAAGGTGTAACAGTTAAACCAATCTTGTTGATTATTTTCATGGTAGAAGCTTTGGAACTTGCTACAACATTGGCTAGTGGATGAAAATATTTATATTTTTAGAATCTAATGGGTATCTCTAAATGAAGATGTTTAAAACAGAATTCTTCATTCATAGCCTAAAACCCATTCATTTCTTAGTCTTACATCAGTTGCTCCAGCCAGAAACCTGACTCATTCTTGATTATTCCCTTTCCCTCTCTACTCAAATATAACCTGGAACAGAAAGTCCTATAGGTTGTATCTCTAGAATATATTTCAATTTGGTATACTTGCCTTTAGTTTCAGCTCTTACATGAACCTCCACAGTAACTTTACAATTGATTTCTCCTATTGATTTTTTGTATTCTCCAGTCATTAACCAAACAATAGCCAAAGTAATCATTTAAATGTGTAAACACCTTCTACCCCTGATTAAAACTCATCAATATCTTCCTATTACCCTTAAGAGAAAGAGTAAAATCTTCAGCATGACCTACAGAGACTTAAGTTTGGTTTCCTCCTATTGCCCCAGCTTCATCAAGTAGCACCTTTACCCTTTCTCTCTGCACTATACCCACAGGGGTCTCCTTAAAGTTACTGAAACATACCAAACTCATGCCTTTGAGACTTTGCATATGCTGTTCCCCCTGCTTCGAATGCTCTGTCCCAAGTTCTTCACCTGCTTGACCCTTTCTTATCCTCTCATCTCAGTTTAAAGATTACTTCTTTAGATAGGCCAGCCCTGAAGACATTGAGAAGACCCCTGATCTTATCCTTCTATCTTCTAACAACACACTCTGTTGGTTCACTTCATAGCACTTTACTGTCTTCTTAGACCACAGACCTTTTAGATCAGAAACTTATTAGATCAGAAATTCAATGAAGGCAGGATCTGTATTTGTTTCACTTACCACAATACTCAGCACATACATTTCAGTATGTTGAAGTGTAGTATTAAGGTAACACATAATAGATACTGATTCAAAGTACAAATGATGATGATACCGCCTTTGGTGCAAAACCAAAATATGGTTAATCGTGGGGAAGGGGTCCCTTAATAAATAGGTATTTAGTGGCTAGTCAAAAATTTTAAAATGATCTGTAATTTTTTAAAACTTATATACCACACCCATTTATTCACTCATTCATTCAACAAATGATATAGTAATATGGAATCAATAATGACTATGGTAATCTATATATAGAAATAGTGTTATCATAGATGGATAAATCCAATTAAAAATAAAATGGAATTATTGTTTATTTATTTTCTGGTAAAGTATATTTAAGTGCCTCCACAGTTATGTGCTTATTCCTCCTATAAATGGAGAATAGACTCTATACATAGAGATAGCATCTGTAGATTTTATTTTATTTTTATTGTTCCAAGAGTACCTATTGCAATGCTCAGCAAATGAATGATGCTCATGTCAGGGCTTCTCCCTGTATTAACAGACAACAGATCATGAGTTTTTCCATTATGTGACTCACACTAAGACTCAAATGTAGAAATGCCCTGAGAAAGCATAGAGAAAATACAGATAGGAAGAAAAAACCCTAATGAAAATTGGAAGCTTGTCAGTGATGATGGGTACAATCATATTAGGAGAAGCATTATCATGCAGCATCAAAAGCATAGTCATATTTAATTTAGAGGTAGTACTAGGCTAAACACTGTACATATACTAACTTTGTTTATCCCTTCTAGTAGCTTACCATCCAAGATGCCCATTATACTGTAAGGTACATAAATAATTTCAAGGGCTATTATTCGTGCTGCCTCATACTGAAACTTGATGGGCTATGTCATTGCAGTATATTATTTGTTATTGAACTTCCTCATTTTCATTTGCCAAGCTGATTTTTATCAATACTACTACAGCTTCTTTTTATTTATAGCTTCTATTAATCTTGTCTGTGTATTGTCTGTGTATTGTTTGCATTAAAGACTGATCTGAAGTGTTTCTACTAAGATGATTAACATTTTTTTCACTGAAATTTAGCCAAAATATTAAAGAAAATGGTCATATAATACCATAAATGTAGGTGAAAAGAAAAACAATTTAATTTTAGGTGTAAACAACCCATTCTCCATAATATTATAAAACATAAATACAACATAAATTCATACATGCTTGAACATGGGTGCTCTCCCTGAAATAGCATAGCAATCCGCTTCAAATTTTAAGGAAAACTTTGGGTAATTCTAACTGTTTTCAATAAGAAAAAGGAATTAGGAGTGCCTTCATCTTTTTTTCTGCCTATGAGATGTCATGTATCTGGTTTATTTAAACTGTTCAACTTTCAATTGACTATTTCAGTATCATATAAACATTGCCTAAAAATGATTTTTACAATGAGCAGGCCTATGATATGAGTGCATGACTACTACAATTTTAGATTTCACAATAGCCCCAGCGAATGATTTGCTTCTAGCAACTCCATCTACTTACAAGTCAGGAGAGGAACAAGGTTTAATAAATTGGAATTGGTTCTGAAATGGGAATTGCATAAGGATGATGATAGTGAGAAATATGGTAAAATGTAAGAACTATTTTTCAAATCTCTTTTCTTCATATAGAAGACTACTGAGAGTTTGTAGAATTATTGAAAAGGGTGGAAACTGCATTTGTGGATTTCTTAGTGAACATAATCTCTCTACAGATCCCTGGCTAAATTGTAAAACTGCAGCATTCTCGTAAGTAATTGTATATACATCAATGCTCAAATGAAGGCATTCTGTAGAAGTTGTATGCACAATAAATCACCATCTGTACTTGGCCCTTGGAGTCTATTTGAATGCCCATTCAGTCCAAGGCGGCTGGCTAGATATGTCATTGATTTTCTTCTTCAGTGCCATCCCTGGGAAAAAAGCCAATGTTTAATAATGGAAAAGATCACAGTTTTAAAAGGGAGGGAGAAAAAGAGAGGGTATTTTGAATCCACATCAGCAAGTTCCTGGAAACTAGGCACATTAATAAGGTATTCATGGGTATAGGTTGGATATAAGTAAAAAATATTAAAACAAATATTCATCTGAACAAGAAGAAAGGGCCTTACACCATCTTTAACTAGGAAATCACACTCTGACAAAGATTTCCCACCCTTCTACCTATTGGATTTTATCATGGCCATAAAACCTCCTCTTAAACTTTGTAGATCAAAAACCACAAGGCTGAGGACAACTTCCTATTCTCCCAGTTTATCGGTCCCATTCTGTTTTACTTTCTTCACTCTATCAATGGCAAGAAATATCTTGTTTATTACCAAATCTCCCTTTACTAGAGTGTGAGCTCCTGGCAGTAGGGACCATGTCTATGTTTTTCATCACTGTGTAACCAACACCTAGAATAAGACCTGACACACTGTAAGCACTCAATAAATACTTGTTGAATGATGTAATGAATCACCACAGTTGATTAGTTCTCATGTCAGCACCTGACCCAAGCTTTATCAGTCAAGGTACATTTTACAGATCCCACCCCCTGGTCATGACTGATGGATCCAATAGTGGGCAATTGAACCATGTAGGGATAATCAGAGTCCTTGCTTATTATTTTAGGACTTGGAGCCCATAGAATAGAATCCTTTTTCTGGCAGGGTGGCTAGAAATGTAAAAGGAGAAGCTCATGAGCCCTTACCAGCCATGTTTTTCACTCTGTGGAGAAATTCTATGTGCATAAAAGAAAACAAAGCTTAAATATAAAGACCACTAGAAATAGAGACTATGATGATAATATTTGGTTCACTAGCTCTAGGTGTTTTTTATATCAGTCCCAACCCTACGTTTTCCAAAGATTAATATTCAAACTTTTTTCCAAGAATTCTCTGAACCAGCAAGTTCTCTCTTTATGCTTCAGTTAGTTTGAGCTGAATTTGGTCACTTACAACTAAGATCCTAAATTAGAGGCTAACCTTCCTTGCAATCATAATACCCTTAGCATAGTCATTTCTAGTCTCTTCAAAGTCAATTGTTCACTCTGCCAATGTTTTTTAGTCCATTCACAACCCTCTCTCATTGAATCTTGGAAAATGACATTGTCTCTTACTTAATATAGAAAACAGATGTTATGAGACATCATGAACTCCTTCAATTGTCCTTCCTTCTTCCACGTTTCAGAGACTAACGTTTCCATCTATATTCCAGATCCTATCCCTTTTGGCTTTCTCCAGGGCCCTGCTCCACCAGTCATTATTTGTCTTTCCTATCACTTAAAATTTTCTTTCTTCACTAAACGTTTTCTTTCATTCTATAAGCATTCATTCATTCATACTTCACATATTTATTCACTGCCACTGTGGGAGGCATAGGGCTAGGTTAGCTTACATGCTAACTTTTTTCTTTTTTTTCCCCACAAAATAAATAAACAAGACAAGAAAAATTCCTTCCTGGAACCTGTGTTCTCCTTAAGCCACTGTCCTTTCCTAGATCATCCCATCCCTTCTCAGCCAACCATATCAAAAGCTTATACTTTCTTTTTTTTTTTAATGGCCACATCCAACATATGGAAGTTCCCAGACCAGGGTGGAATCTGAGCCACAGTTGCAACCTATACCATAGCTGCGGCAAAGCCGAATTGTTTAACCCACTGCATCCGGCCAGGAATTGAACCTGAACCTCCACAGTGACCCAAGCCACTGCAGTTAGATTCTTAACCCACTGTACCTGTAAGGAATGGAAACTCCTTAAAGGCTTATACTTAATGCCCTGGCTTCATTCCTTTCCACTCATTCCACAATCCACAGGAATCTATCTTATGCTTTTACTGTTACGTTAAAAATTCTCCTGGTAAAGTCAGCATTATACTCCTAATTGCCAAATCTGGTAAAGTTGTTAGAGTCTTTGCTCCACTTTTCTTTGTATATGATACTATTATCCCCTCTTTCTGGATCCCTTGTTCTTTTTTTTTCTTTCTTGACTTTAGTAATACTACTTTGCCTTTCTCCATCTAGTTCTCTAAGTGTTCAGCATTTTTCCTGGGCTACTCTTCCTATGAGTCCTTTAAAAGCTGGTGTACGCCATGACTTTCTCTATTATCTTCTTTTTCCTGTGTTTTACTCAGCACATATGCTCTTCTGGTGTGATCACGTCTAATCTCATGCATCGGTTATGTATCAACAACTCCCAAATCAATTTTCTAGCACCTCTACTACAAGTTTATATCTAACTTCATACTAGATATTCCTACCTGGAAAACCTACAGTCCCTGCAAAGTTGTTCTCAAATGAGAACACTTTCTCCCAAACTCTGCCTTTCTTGCTTCCCTACTTTGACTGTTAGCACCCCTCTTCACTCACTTACCAAAGATGGAAAACTTCACTCCTTTCTCTTCTTCATCACCCACATCCAGTCAGACTCCAAATCCTGTTAATTCTAATTTCTCTATCATGAATTTCTCCTTTTCTTTATTCAGACATTCAATGCTTATGTTAAGCTCCTCCTCATCTCTTCCTCTAGATTACTGCAATGCCTTACTAACTGGTATCTTTTCAACCTTTTACCCTTCCAATATGTCCACTACCTTGCCAACAGAAACCACAAAAGTTAGGAAATCTTCCCCAGTGTAAAGAAATGTGCTTAAAGCACAAACCAAAGTCCACCTTGAAGACCTTACATTTCTCCCCCACTGGGCTCATTATAAATCATTAAAAAATGTACCTTTGAACATTTCAAAGTTATATTGATAAGTAATTAAGTAGAAGTCTATTAGGAGCAATAAGAAGTCAATGGATACTGGTAATTGCATTAGACAGAGGTAAAACACTGCAAAAAAGAGAGATGCCAATGTAATTTGGAGGAGAATTAAACTCCTACCTGACTTGTTATAATTTGGTTATCGCTAGAATTCAATCACTTCTTCTGAACCATATTTATGTGCAGATGAAGCCCGATATTATATGATTAGCATATACTGGAAGTCATTGCTATTCTCTTGTACCTTAACACGGGCATCATAAAGAAATAGCACCAGTTTTATTATTTTTATTTCAAATAGATGACAATCTTGTCATTTTCTAAGGTCTGTTCTTCAAATGAGGAGTTATAAAGAAGAATCTCAGAAATGAGTATTTCAGTTTTAGGAGACTAAGGAGGATCAGATAGGCCAGTGCCAAAAAAGAAATCATCATACAGAGACATTGTTGATTATCTTAGCAAATCTCCCTTTCCATTTTACTTTTCTTCTTTGGTTCAAAGAGTCTCTCTAGAGGCATAAGAGAAGGCTGCACATTTCAAATTATTTTTAGGACTTTGATTAACTGTGCCACAAGACCCCAGGTGACTATTAATATACTAGTAAAGGCAGTTAAAAGAAGACCTAAGGTCATCCAGTGAGTGAATGAAGCAAAATTGAAAGCATGAGTCTTGACCCAGTGATGTGATCTTTCTGGTAGACAATATAGTAGAGAAAATCCAAAAGGGGGCAAATGGGAATAAGGGACACTATGTGCACAAAAGGTTAGAAGACAAGGTTTCTCAGTGTGGAATTCTTTATTAAAATAAAAGAACTTACCAAGTGAACTTTCAGTGTATCCATTCTATCTCAATAAAGCACAATCCTGTTACAACACAGCCTACGATTATAAGGCTACAGATGTACTGTAGAGAAAATCCTGTGCCTTGAAATATAAAGGCTCAGAAAGACAAAAAGCAAAATTAAAAAGCTACCAGTTATGTTTCCGAACGTCAGCTTTACAAAAGGATGCTGCTGTATTTAATTTGTAACTGTGACCAAAGGAAATTCTTTGAATAGTAAATTTCCCATAAATGCTTGTCCAATTGAATTATCTAATTGGCTAATGTCAATTTTTTAATGTTTAAGGAGCATTTGGGATAATACATTAATTTGCTAACAAGTACTTTTCATCCAAAGAAAGCTGGAAGCTCATGCCATAGCTTACCAAGGATTTCACAAGAAGAGACAAACATTTATAAGATTGCTGTTAATTATGTTTCCACTTCTCATGAACTGTTTACTTTTATTATTTACCTATGTCTTGAATGGTATTGAAGCAAGCCATGTAAGTCCCTTTGTCAACTGCCAGAAGTATAATTCTCCACAATTAATCAGTAAAAAGAGAATTAAGCGTTACTTCTTTAGAATTAGGAAAAACCTGCTGCTGATAAATTGAATGCATTAAGAAATTAACATACCAGTAAATGATTGATCATTATAATTATCTGAATTTGCATTTCTAGAATTCTACTGAACGAACTCAAAAATCACTCTTCTAAGATATTTTTAGCCACATTCCCCAAGTGGATAAAGTATACAAAGGATGTGCTACTTGTTATTACAATTACGAGTCCACGATTTTTTTTAATGTTCACAACTGGACTTAAAATAAACTAATCCAATGTAATAAAAGACGAACTTCATACAAGGTTTTACCAGCTAAAATTTTTTCTGCTCTGATGTATAAAAGAACAATTCATCAGTATGTCATGAATCACAAAGGATTGTAAGTCACGCAACTACTAGGTACCTTGATTAGAAAGCTGGAGGATAGGAGTTCCAGTTGTGGCACAGTGGTTAACGAATCTGACTAGGAACCATGAAGTTGCAGGTTTGGTCCCTGGCCTTGCTCAGTGGGTTAGGGATCCGGCGTTGCCATGAGCTGTGGTGTACATTGCAGACATGGCTCGGATCCTGGTTTTTGTGGCTCTGGCGTAGGCCAGAGGCTACAGCTCCGATTAGACCCCTAGCTTGGGAACCTCCACATGCCGTGGAAGTGGCACTAGAAAAGGCGAAAAGACAAAAACAAAAAACCAAAAACAAAAAAAAAAACAACAACAAAAAAAAAAAACTGGAGGATAACAGACCATGTCAATAAAAATTATTTGGCAGTTGCAAGCATCTCAATACAGGTAGCTCATGAAAATATTATTGAAGAGTAAATAAAATATAGTAATGCCACCCAAGAAACAACATTCTCTGAGCTAAAAGCAATCACTTCTATTTGATGATATGTAATAATAATAAGTATTGATAACAATAACTAATATTCATTGAGAGCTAATTATGAACCAGACACTCTTCTAGTGGGTTTTCATTGTTTCGTTATTTATCAGATGCCTAATATGTTACAAGCAATGTTCAGCAGAGAACAACACAGACAAAAATTCCTGTTTTCATAGAACTTAATTCTAGTGGAGACAGAAAATAAATAAAATTAAAATATGGTAAAAATATAAATAAATATGTATTGAATTATGACTTACAATATACATATATAGTAAGTATAAATATATAAAACAAACAAAAATAAGCAAAATAGTATTCAGAGGGTGATAAGTCTGGTGACTGTAATATCTTAGTTGTCTCAGACAGTCTTGGCTTATGTGTGTGGTCCTATTTTGATTATTCCTAGTGTACTCTTTCACTCTCAAAAATGCCCCAGTTTGGACAATAAATTATATAGTCACCTAAGTGATAAGTACTATGGAGAAAAAAAAGCAGAAAGGGAGTATATGGACTGTTATCTTCAATAGCATGGTCAGGAAATGACTCACTGAGGTGACATTTAAGTAAGGACCTGTATCAGGAGAGAGATCAAACCTGGTAGTTATCAAAGGGAAAAATTTTTTTTACAGAGGGAATAGCAATTCCAAGTGTCCTGCGGCAGAGATATGCCTATCGAGAACCATCATAGAAGACAATGTGGTTACAGCAGGATGAATGAAGAAGTTAGTAGTAGATGAGGTCACAAATGTAAAGGGAGATGACATTGTATAGACTCTTGTGTTTTGAGTGAGATGGGCAGCTACTGCAGCAGCAGCTTTTGACTGGAGGTAGGGCGCATTATCCACTTTAGGTTTTAAAAGTATCATTCTGGAAATTATATTGAGAATAAATGTAGGGGTACAAGGGCAGAAGCAGGGAGATAGGTTAGAAGACTACTGCAAAAAATTGATATGAAAAATGATACTAGATTAGGATAGTAACAGAGAAAGTGGGAAAAATTAGTCAGATTCTGAATATATTTTGAAGATAGAGATGACAAGGTTTCCTGATAAAATGACAGTTGAAGTTAGTGGTTACACCAAGTACTTGATAAGAAAACTTGGAAAGAAGAGCTGATATAATCTGAGAAGACAAGTACGTTTCGAAGGAAGGATCAGGGGTTTGGTTTTGAATATCGTCTCAGTCAGGTTTCCCAAAAAGCAGAACCTTAGACAAGAGAAGTCTTGCAGGGAGTGAACTATGGGAAGCGATTCCCAAGCAGGAATGGAGGAACAGTTAAAATGGAAATAGAGAAGTAAAGGAAGTAAATTCAAGGATGAGTTTTTGAGCTGGTCACAGCTATGGATAACTAAAGCTTAATCTTACTGAAGAACTTCTGAGGAGCTTGTAAAATGCCTGGAAGAGTATCTGCTTGAACTCAGAAGAGGGAGGCATTCATGACTGGTTTTTGTCTCCTATAGGTTAAGAACCATCCCATGGTATATTAATTCTGTCACATATCCAGGTTTCACATGCTCAGAATGACTGAGCAGGTTGCCACAGTCATTCCACTTAGAGGGAGCAGAAAACCCAGGAAATGAGAGATATTTGGTGCAGCTGAGAGAAAGTGTTGTTAATGTACATATGCACAGAACTGGTCGCTGCAGCTACTCTGGAATAAAAACATGGGATGAGAGAATATGATCTAGAAAACAGTAGGTGTCTGATATAATACATTAAGTTTGAGATATTTATCAGTCACCCAAATGGAGATATCTAGCTGGACATACAAATCTGAATTTGGGGAGAAAGTTCTAAGCTGGAGCTGTGATTTTTTTCAGCATATAAATGATATTAATATCATGAAATAGGATGAAAGGACCAAGGAATAAGAGTATCAAAGGGAAGAGAAGTCTTCAGGTTGGGTCCTCGGGCTCTTCAATGTTTCATGGTTGAGAAGATGGGGAAGATCCAACATGATGGATCTTCCAACATGATGACTCAGAAAAATATAGATAGCCTGAAAATCAAGTAAAGTGGAAAGAATGATCAATGGTATCAAATGCTGCCGAAAGGTCAAGATGAGAACTAAGAACTAACCGGGGAATTTAGCAACGTGGAGGCCTTGGTGATCGTGACAAGAGCATTTGCTAAGAATGTCAAAGAACTCTAAGGCTTAGACATTAGAAAAATTGTTAACCTAAATGTTGGATTTCATGTAGGTTTTAGTAGAGAATGAAATGATGCAACATTCAGACACTGAAAAATGCCTGTCAGTAGTCTGAAGATGGATAGACTGCTTTAATGAGGTAGAAGGAAGGAGAACACAAAAGTCAGATGGTATGAATTTCAAAAAGAAGAAAGGCTGTTAAACTGAAAGCCTGGAATAAACTTGTTATCAATAAGTAAATTACATCTGGCTCACTTAATTCAGGTAGTTAGTGCATAATGTTAGAAAGAATAAAGTCATAGTTTCAAATGATGCAACTGACAAGGACTTAATCTCTAAAATATACAAACAACTTATACAACTCAACAGCAAAAAAGCCAACAACCCAATTGAAAGATAGGTAAAGTACCTGAAGAGACATTTCTCCAAGAAAGATATACAGATGGCACATGAAAAAATGCTCAACATCCCTGATTATTAGAGAAATGCAAATCAAAACTACCATGAGATACCACCTCACACCAGTCAGAATGGCCATCATTCATAAGTCCACAAATAACAAGTGCTGGAGGGGCTGTGGAGAAAGGAAATCCTCCTGCACTGTTGGGGGGAATGGAAGCTGGTACAACCACTATGGAGAACAGTATGGAGGTATCTTAGAAAACTATACATAGAACTACCATGTGACACAGCAATCCCACTCTTGGGCATATATCTGGACAAAACTCTCCTTAAAAAAGACACATGCACCCGCATGTTCACTGCAGCACTATTCACAACAGCCAAGACATGGAAAAAACCCAAATGTCTATTGACAGATGATTGGATGAGGAAGATGTGGTATATAAACACAATGGAATACTACTCAGCCATAAAAAGAACAAAATTATGTCATTTGCAGCAACATGGATGGAACTAGAGACTCTCATCCTGAGTGAACTGAGTCAGAAAAAGACAGATATCATATGATATCACTTATATCTGGAATCTAATATACAGTACAATGGAACCTTTCCGCAGAAAAGAAAATCATGGACTTGGAGAATAGACTTGTGGTTGCCAAGGGGGAAGGGAAGGGAGTGGGAGGGACTGGGAGCTTGGGGTTAACAGATGCAGACTATTGCCTTCGGGATGGATTAGCAATGGGATCCTTCTGTGTAGCACTGGGAACTATGTCTAGTCACTTATGATGGAACACTTAATGTGAGAAAAAAGAACATAAACAAGTATGTATAACTGGGTCACCATGCTGTACAGTAGAAAAAAAATATATATATAAATAAATGATAAAAAAAAGAATTTTATCTTCATCCCAGATAGCTATTCTGACAAAGAAAAAAATACTGTCCGATGGCCATGGCATAGGCTTTAGTCTTTGGATTCCTGACATTAAAGAGCAGAAAGCTCATGGTGTTTCCTTATGTCTAGGAAAGCCATATAGATATTTCTAAAGGTAGGTATGTAGTATTATCTTCTATTACTGACCTATTTGAACATCAACTGCCATATCTCGTGAATGATTTTATATATACAATATATTGATTAAGAACATGACCGTTAGTATCCAGCAGATGTATGTTCAAGTCTTAACTGGGCCACTTACTAGATGTGTTACACTGGGAAAGGTAACTTGCCTCCCTAAGTCTCAATTTAATCACCTGTAAAGTGGGATTTTAAGTGTGTCTAAATGTCACAGGGTTGTCTTAATGGTTAAATAAAATTGCACTAAACATAGTAATATTGGATCTTACTATTCTTGAAAATGAGAAAGCATGAAAATTTATTTGCTGAAATACAATTGTTTACAGGGTTTCACCTTTCTATCTTTGTTAGCCTAGAAGCATTTTTCTGCAACATCTATCCACTCTATTTTAAACTTGGGAATTCACCAGAGACTGATTTTTGTTTTGTTTCAGCTTTTCAGAAGTCACCTATGAAGTTAAGCTTCTTACATGGATTAAGTCAATGGCAATATTGATTTGGGCTTTTTATGAGCTACCAATTCTAGTTATCATAACCTTTCAAGAAAGAAAAAAAAAATCTCCTTGAAGATTAGAAACTCTCCCATTCTCTCTGAGTAGACTAAATTGTAAAATAATCCAGTGATGCTTAGTTAGGAAAGCCATCAGGATATTAAACTAAAGTGCAATATTTCCATTTATTCAAACCACAACACCAACAGAATGTGCTTCCTATACTCTACCAATAAAGGGAAGTATTCGGATTAATTTGTTCAATTTTTTAACAGTTCCTGAGGATTCCCAAAACAGACCCATTAGTATGTGCAGAGTTTTGAATAAATATGTGTGTGCAATGATGTAACTGAAATGAGACTGGATCATAAAACTTTTCAAATGGGTTTGTGGCATGTAGGCAATAGAAGGTGAAAAATAATCCAACAGGATAAGGATCATCTGCTGTTGAAAGGTCACTAAAGTCAGTGTCCTTCAGGTCAATGCCATCAGCAAGTATTAGAGGGAATACATGTTCTAAGGCTCTAACTACTTTGGATACTTTTTAGACACTTGCAGTGTAACAAAAACCATGATGTTCTTGGCAGATTATAGCAGAGTAAAACTCTTCTAAACTAATTCGTTAATGCGCATGACTACAACACTGAAAAAGATGGATGTTAGAAATTTGATTTTCATCAATACTCTTTCAGGATTTAAAATTTTTACTATCTGGTATTAATCATGTCATTTTTAGCACAGACATTCTGGAGAAGATCTGAAATGAAAACCATTTTCTGGGGTTTCACAGCAAGTTAATTGGAGGTCTTACAACTGCAGTCACTATGACAGAACCAAGTAGTTTGTTAAGCCTGTTTCCACTATTACTCATCCCGATAGTTAAGCTACAGAGCAAGTGCATGGGAATTTACAATATTCAATGAACTCAGAACAGCTGATGTAGACATAGCATGCACCTATATTTCCAGGTATAAAGTTCCACTTCATTCATTTTCATGTTATTTCCAATGACACAATTTCCTAGAGCTTAAAATGAGCAGGAAATCACTCTCTGAAAATGGCTATAATCGTCATTCTGTGAGGTGAAGGCACCTGTGAAAGGATTTGACAACTGGGAATAACATTTGTGTCCCAGCAGCTTTCAGAATGATTTATGCATACAATCTCAGTTGATCCTCTGTACCACAGTAAGCAAATATTATCTTCACTTTACATAAAAGGAAATAAAACCTTGTAAAAAGTTTTCTTATTAAAAGAAAAAGTGGAGTTCCCGTCGTGGCTCAGTGGTTAATGAATCTGACTAGGAACCATGAGGTTGCGGGTTCGATCCCCGGCCTTGCTCAGTGTGTTAAGGATCTGGCATTGCCGTGAACTGTGGTGTAGGTTGCAGAAGCAGCTCGGATCCCTAGCCTGGGAACCTCCATATGCCATGGGTGTGGCCCTAGAAAAGAAAAAAAAAAAAAAAGAAAGAAAAAAAAAAGAGAAAGTATTTTTGAGAACTTACCTATGTAGCAAACTCTACAAGCATATAAAAGACAGAGTCCCTGCCCTCAAGAAGTTTATAGTTTAGTTGGAGAAATAAACAAATTAATAGTCAATTATAATTGTGACTGGTGCTTTGGTAGAAATATGTAGAGTGTGTTGTAGGAGCACCTAGAAGGGCATCTAGCTGAGACTTCACAGTACCAAGAAAAGCTTTCCAGAGCAGGCTGTGTGTAAACGGAGAGCTGAAGGCTGAGAAGGACCTAACAAGGTGATGAGAGGGGAAGAGCAGGTTTATAACAATGCTTCAGACAAAAATGAAAGCTGGTGCAAGTCAATATATGGCTATGACAACATTTGGAATCAACAGAAAGAATTCTATCAGTTCCAAAAACAATAGAGGAATAAGGGAGTAAAATCAGTAAAGTGGTAGCTGGATGGCACACATCACAGAAAAGCAGGAGGGGTTGTGTTCTTTGCTTTTGCTTGTGTTTTTGGATTTTACCATGCCCGTGGCATTTGGCAGTTCTTAGCCAGGGATGGAACCCACACCATGGCAGTGACATCAGATCCTTAACCCCCTGCACTACAAGAGAACTCCTGCTTTTTTTTTTTTTATTGAAGTATAGTTCATTTACAATGTTGTGTTAGTTTCAGGTGTACAGCAACATTATATATATATATCTATATAGATATATATAGATATATATATAATTTTTTAGATTTTTTGCCTTTATAGGTTATTACAAGATATTGGGTATCGTTTCCTTTGCTATACAGTAAGTCCTTGTTGGTTATCTACTTTATTTATTTTATTTTTTGCTGCCCCACCAGCAGCGTATGGAAATTCCCAGGCTAGGGGTCAAATCCGAGCTGTAGCTGCCATCCACAGCCACATCCACAGCAACACCAGATCTGAGCCATATCTGTGACCTACATGATAGCCTGCGGCAACCCCAGATCCTTTAACTGAGTAAGTTAGGTCAGGGATCGAACCCACGTCCTCATGGATTCTAGCTGGGTTTGTTACTACTGAGCCACAACAGGAACTCCAAGTTACCTATTTTATATATAGCAGTGTATAGATGTTAATTCAATACTCCAAATTTATCCCTCCCACGTACTTTCCCTTTGGTAACCATAAGTTTGTTTTCCATGTCTGCAGGTCTATTTCTAGACCCAGATTTGTGTCATTTGTATGGTTTTGGTTTTGGTTTTTTTTTTTTTTTTTTTTTTTTAGATTTCACATATAAGCAATATCATATAGTGTTTGTCTTTGGCTCACGTCACATAGTATGATAATTTCTAGGTCCATCCATGTCAATGCAAATGACATTATTGCATTCTTCTTTGTGGCTGTTTAATAGTCCATTGTGTATATATACCACATCTTCCATTCATCTGGCAGTGGACATTTAGGTTGTTTCCATGTCTTGGCTATGCACATAGGAGTGCATGTGTCTTTTCAAGTTATACTTTTCTCTGCATATAGGCTCAGGAGTGTGATTGATGAATCATATAGTAACTTATTTCTAGTTTTTTGTTTTGTTTTTTACATAAAAAAATTTATGTATCTTTCTCTTCAAAAGACTTCATTAAGAAAATACAAAGATAGTCCACAAAAAAGGAGGAAGTATTTGGAAAGCGTAGTTCTGATAAGACTTGTGTCCAAAATGTATAATAAACTCTACAACTCAACCATCACCATTGAATGACAGACAATCTAATAAAAAATGGACACAAATATTTTTATAGACATTTCACCTAATAAGGTAAACAAATGATAAATATGTGGGTGGAGAGAACCTCACAACTATTATTCATCATGGAATTGTCAACTGAAATCACAGTGTGACACCTTCACATAAGCATTATAATGTTAAACAAGAAAGGACTTTTAACCCCAAGTGCTCATGAGGATGTAGGGAAACTGGAATATTTATAAATTGCTGGTTAAGCTAGCAGATGCGCATTATCATACATATTATGGCTAAACAACAAAGTCCTACTGTATAGCACAGGAAGCTACATTCAATATCCTGAGATAAACCATAAGGGAAAAGAAGACAAAAAAAGAATGTATATATATATATATATATACACACACACACACATAAGTGAATCACTTTGCTGTGCAGCAGAAAAACACATCATTGCAAATCAACTATGCTTCGATTAAAAAACAGAGGATATAAAGTGTCACAGATACTTAGGAAAAAGCATTCTTTCATTTCTTAAAAAGTTGTAATAAGACTCAAGAATTTCACTCCTTAGGGGTTAGGAAAATTCATCTGTTCAATGATTTGTACTTAAGAATTCAGAGCAGGGGTAATTTTTTAAAAAACTCAAAAATTGAAACAATCCAAATGTTTGTTAAGTTATAAATGGATAAATGCAAAGTGGTATGTCTGTGTGATGGAATACTACTCAACAATAAAAAGGAATGAACTAATGATACAGGCGACAATACAAATAAACCTCAAAAACATTATGCTAAGTGAACGAGATTACAAGAAAGGGAAATTACATGGTTTGGAATTCAGTGGGTGGTAAAGAAATGCATCCAGCGACAATAGAAGTTACCACTGAATATCCAAGCTTTGTAGGAGGGACAGTATTTCAATCAGTGTTTCAAGGCCCCTCTCTGACAAGAGTGACAATCTGTAGGCCTGACAGACCTAAGTATCCATCTTCTCTAGTAATCTGCTGAGTACATTTGTGACTTGCATAAAACTATTTAACCTCTCTGAGCTTCCCATTTCTATTGTGAGAAGTGAAACAACATAAGTAAGACCATGGGTAATAGAACCCAACAAATCTCTTTCCTCATTTTCCTTTTAATCTACTAAGGGGAAAATTCCCCAAAACATGTTATTCTAGAACTTATTTAACAGCAAATTATATATTAGAATGAGATGTTTCTGCTAAGCAACAAGATCATTGCTTCCATTGCAGACAGAGGTGTCTACCCTTTTAAAAAGCTGACCTTATGTTTTTTTTTTTCCCAATTTTATGGCTTTCATCTTTACTACTTAGTTTTATCTATTACATTTCAATTTTTCTTTAAAAATTAGCATTATATTAAATTGCTATATTATGTAACTAAAGTTTATAAAGAAGAAAGCCTTATATACCGTTAAATATTTTATATAGCATAGTAAAAAGAATAACTTAACTGGTAAGCATAACAAAAATAATACACCCTCTGAAAATAAGTAAAATATAAAATGCATAAGTTGGTTAAAAAACAGTGTAACTATATAAATATGTCCTCACAATTTGTTCTATTTCTAGTTTTTAAAGGAACCTCCATATTGTTCTCCACAGTGGCTGTCCCAATTTACATTTCCACCAATAGGGTAGGAGGGTTCCTTTTTCTTCAAACCCTCTCTAGCATTTATTATTTGTAGACTTTTTTTTTTTTTTACTTTTTTTTCTTTTTCTTTTTTTGGCCATGCTCACAATGTGCATAAGTTCCGAGGCCAGAGATGGAAATAGTGCTATAGCAGTGACCCAAGCCACAGAAGTGACAATACCAGATCTTTAATCCACTGAACCACCAACAAGGAACTCCTCCACTAGAAACTGATCATCAACAAAACTGTCGGCTGGGGTAAACCTCAGGAGCAGCGGGCAAGGTAGTAAGCCAGGCATATCAAGAAAAACACTTAAGAATGCTGCAAATATATGTGAGATCTAGCAAATAAGCAAGTTTCAGGAGATATGGGGGGAGGAGATTGTGAGTGGCAGAGAAGAGATGCGGGTGCCTGAGAGATGAGGATGGAGCATGATGAGATTTGTCCTGGAGGCATCACACATGAGCTTCAGCAGTGGTGTGACAGCAGGCATGTAAGAGTGCCCAAGTGGAAGGCAAGCCAAGATGCTCACCTTTAGGACTTGAACCCAGAAAGCCACTCAACTGTGTGGCAGGGTTTCAAAAATCTGTCCTGTGCTTACAAGAGTGTTGTCCCCAGTCGCAGGTCAAGGAAAGCAGAACAAAACTAAAAGAGTCACTAGCAGGGTGGGTGGACACAAGTCCACCTTCCCGGGACACTTGGCGAGTAGGAAAGAGATTAGTCTAGTAGTTGGTCTATGGATGAGAATGGATGCAGGAAAGTACTTTGCTTTGGCAAAGCAAGCTCTCCTTCCTTGAGCCAAGCAAGAGGTGAGACTGTAGAGGCATGGAAAATGTGAGAAAAAGCAGCTGATGACTCACAGGTGGGACACCAACCTCTACCTCCAGGAAAAATGGGGCTTGGTACAGAGGGAAAAAAAAAGATAGAGAGAGAGAGAGAGAGAGAGAGAGAGAGAGATCACTGGGAGAGCTGAAGTGAGACTGCCTTTGGTACAATTTTCTCCCTGAAGGGGATGCACTGTTCCTGGAGGTACTTCAATATCAGGTCAATGCGTGGGGTGGATGGAGAAAGCTCCTATTCTAACTCCCTGCTCCAAAAATCCATTTAATACATTGTCCTTGGATAGAGGATATATCAGATATTAAACTGATAAGAACAGATACCATATTTGATCTTAGCCAAGAGGTGGAGAAGTGATATTATTGTTTGTAGATTTTTGATCATAGCCAGTCTGATCAGTGTGAGGTGGTACCTCACTATAGTCTTGATTTGCATTTCTCTAATAATTAGTGATGTTGAGCATTTTTTTCTGTGCCTGTTGGTCATCTGTATGTCTTCTTTGGAAAAATGTCTATTTAGAGCTTCTGTCCATTTTCTGAATGGGTTGTTTGTTTTTTTTTATATTGAATTGTATGACCTGTTTCTATATTTTGGAAATTAATTCCTTGTCTGTCACATTATTTGCAAATACTTTCTATCATTTCATACCTTGACTTTTTGTTTTGTTGATGGTATCCTTTGCTGTGCAAAAGCTTTTAACTACATCCAATTTGCTTATTTTTGTTTTTATTTCCATTACTCTACTATATGAATCAAAAAAGAGATTGTTGCCATTTATGTCAGAGTGTTCTGCCTATGTTTTCCTCTAAGAGTTTTATAGTATCTAGACAAATGCTGAGGTCTTTAATCCATTTTGAGTTTATTTTCATATATGGTGTTAGAGAATGCTCTAATCTCATTCTTTTATATGTAGCTGTCCACTGTTTCCCAGCATCATTTATTGAAGAAGCTATCTTTTTTCCATTGTATATTCTTGCCTCTTTTGTCATAGGTTAATTGACCATAAATGCATGAGTTTATTTCTGGGCTTTCTAACCTATTCCATTGGTCTATGTGTCTCTGTGCTAGTATCATACTGTTTTTTGTTTGTTTGTTTGTTTTTTGCCACACCCACAGCATATGGAAGTTCCTGGGCCAGGGATTGAATCCAGCTTACAACTGCGACCTATGCCACAGCTGCACTAATGTCAGATCCTTAACCCACTGTGCTGGGCCAGGGATTGAACCCACATCTCAGCAGCAATCAGAGCCACTGCAGAGACAACACTGATCCTCAGCACATTGTGCCACAGGAGAAACTTTGCACCATGCTGTTTTTGTCTTTTTGCCATTTCTTGGGCTGCTCCCACGGCATAGGGAGGTTCCCAGGCTAGGGGTCAAATTGGAGCTGTAGCCGCCGGCCTATGACAGAGCCACAGCAAGATGGGATCCAAGCCACGTTTGCAACCTACACCACAGCTCACAGCAACGCTGGATCCTTAACCCACTGAGCAAGGCCAGGGATCGAACTTGGAACTCATGGTTCCTAGTCAGATTCGTTAACCAATAAGCCATGATGGGAACTCTAGTACCATGCTGTTTTGATGACAGTAGCTTTGTAATATAGTCTGAAATAAGGGAGCCTGATTCCTCTAGCTCTGTTTTTCTTTTTCAAGATTGCATTGGCTATTTGGGGGTCTTTGTGTTTCCATAGAAGTTTGAAATTATTTTGTTCTAGTTCCGTGAAAAATTCCTTCAGTAATTTGACAGATATTGTACTGAATCTATCGATTGTCTTATACAGTTATTTTGACAATAGTAATTCTTCCAGTCCAAAACATGGTACCTCTTTCCATCTGTTTGTGTTGTCTTCAATTTCTTATATCAGTATCTTATAGTTTTCAGAGTACAGGTCTTTTGCCTCCTTAGGTAGGTTTATTCCTAGGGTTTTTTTCGTGGTTTTTTTTGATGAGCTGGTAAATGAGATTGTTTCCTTAATCTCTCTTTCTAATCTTTCATTGTTAGCATATAGCAAGGCAAGGGATTCTGTGTATTAATTCTATATCCAATAAATTTATCAAATTCATTGATGAGTTCTAGTAGTTTTCTGATAGTGTCTTTAGGATTTTTTATGTATAGTATTATGTCATCTGCAAACAGTGATATATTTACTACTTCTTTTTCAATTTAGATTCCTTTCATTTATTTTTCTTCTCTGACTGATTTGGCATGTATTTCCAAAACTATATTGAATAAAAATGGCAAGAGTGAAGTAGTTCCTACTCTGGCACAGCAGGTTAGGGATACAGCATTGTCTCTGAGGTGGTGCAGGTTCAATCCCCAGTCCCATGCAGTGAGTTAAGGACCCAACTTTGCTGCAGCTGTGGCACAGGTTGCAGCTGCAGCTCAGATAAATTATTCAGGGTGGTATAAGAGAAAGAATACTGAACTGTGCAAGGCTATTAAGAAAAGAAAAATTTGAACTCATATCACTATTAGTTCAGTACTCTTTTTCTTATACCACTCTGAATAATTCATCAACAAATACATCAAAACCAAGATACTCAACTTTTTAATTTATACATATTTGTTCAATGCATAGCTCACTATGTGCAAAATACTGCACTATATAAAAATATCCAGTTACTGGTTAATGCTGTCTAGTTTTACTCTATAGTTTCCAAGGATAGGACAAGGAGAAAGGGATTTAAAGTTCTACCTGTGGAATTCTGGTAAAATACACTTAGCAATAAACATTGTCAAACATTAGAAAATGGTAGAAATTTCTTTATGCTTTCCAAATCAATAATCAATAAATACTTATCGAATGCTTCATCTGGAAAACAGTGATGACTGAGTTGAACTCTCGTGAGATTTAGGATAAAAAGAATGAAAAATCAGAATTGTTATGCTAACACGGAGGGGAAAAAAACAACACACCATACTATCACCAAAGATTGGTGATACGACTGAAATAGAATCAAATTTCATGTAACTCATAGAGCTGTAGGTTTAGTATAGTTCTGCCTGAGGGTATGTTCTCTGAAGGTCCTTGGCAGCCTTGTGATTCAATTCTAAGTGCTTTGAACTTTGGTTTGGAACCTGAGTAATAAAAACTGCTTAATTGTGTTCTTTTTACAGCTTCTATTTTTTAAAGAGTTATTTTTGCAAAAGTTCAAGTGTTTTACCATGAGAATGACTTATGAGAGTTTGTTTAGTTCATTGAAAAGCTAACTTTCTGATGACACTTTTGTTGAATCTGGAAGTCTTGTAAGATTACAAATCCCAGGACAACAGTTCTTCATGGTGTTCTTACAAAAGCAAAACTCTTAACAACATGGGCTCCAAACTTTACACTGAAATGTACATTCCAATCCCACAATATTTAAATATGTGCAAATAAGAATTGCAAATATACATTTCAGATCATCTTATTGGTATAGTATAAACACAATTAAGTGTCTAAATAATAGAGAACCTCATTTTATTGTAATTACCTCCTTTTCCATTCACTACTGACAGCATTTATAAGAATGAGATAAATATGAACAATCCAAAGCCATCTCCAAACTTTCAGTTTCCTCATTTCTATCTTGAGGCCATTCTTCACAAACTTCTACATGTATAGTCTAGTACATAAAACTGGATATAAATGATCAGAATAATGCCCTCCTGGGAACATATAAAGTCAGTTAAATCAATCCCATGTCCAAATCCAACTCCATCAACTAAGGCATGGAAAAAAAGAAGACACATATTTTAAAAGCTTTTTGTCAATAAATATTGGGCTGTTAACTGCAAAAGATTTTTTTTGTTTTGTTTTGTTTGCTTTTGGGGGCCACATTTGTGGCATATGGAGGTTCTTAGGCTAGGGCTTGCATCATCAAAGCTGCAGCTACTGGCCTACACTACAGCTCACAGCAATGCCAGATCCTTAACCCACTGAGCAAGACCAGGGATTGAACCCACATCCTCATGGATACTAGTCGGGTTCATTATTGCTGAGCCAAAATGGAAACTCCTGAAAAAGGTTTTGAACTTACCATAGGACTTCACCTGCAGCATATGCAAGTTCCCAGGCTAAGGGTTGAATTGGAGCTGTAGCTTCTGGCCACAGCCACAGCCACAGCCACATCCACAGCCACAGCCATACCAGTTCTGACCCGCATCTGTGACTTAAAACACAGCTTGGGGCAATGCCAGATTGTTTAACCTACTGAGCAAGGCCAGGGATCCAACCCACGTCTTCATGTATACTAGCTGGGTTCACTACTGCTAAGACTCGACGGAACTCCTGAACTTACTTTCCACTGCATAATCATTTTATTTAAACTTGCTATTTATGTATGGCAAAGACTACAAACCATTCAGACAAAAAACAAACAACTAAAACTGTCAAATACTCTTCTATGAAAAGTAAAAAAGACATATAAGCAATCAAGGTAGCCAAAATTCAAATTTGAGCCTTCTACAAATTTAATTCACCAGAAAAGAATGCTAAGTGTGACACATTTAATATTCAATTGTTCAATAAATATTCATAAAATACCTATTATGTGCCAAATACTTCTATAGGCTCTAAAGTTAATTTCAAAAGCAGGTGGCAGAAAGATGGCACAGCCAGCCCGATTGTACTTTTAAGTCAAACAGATCAGGTATGTTCCATAGTCTATTGACCAGCTATGCTGTCCCTGCCAATCATAGTGTGGATTGGAAAGGACATACGGACTGATGCCTTGGCTGTGTGTTACAGTTAGAATGTGTCAGAAATCAGCTTTATTCCTAACTAAATAGAAGGTAGTCTGAGGGAAACAACTGAGAACACATAACTTGTGAGCCACTAACACTTGCCGAGAATAGTTGGGGCTTAGGGCATTTGGGGTGGGAAACTATGTGAGAAACAGGAAGCAGAAATATCCATTTATAAATTTTAAATGCTACTCTATATAGCTTCTCTTCTGTTTTGCCTCTCCATTATTACATACAAGTATGCCTTGCTTAAGAAAATGAAATCAATAGAAAAAAATCAGAGAGCAATTCTATTAAAAATTGATCTTTACTGTTCTTTTAAATTTTATATATATAAATAAATATAAAATTACAAAATATAAATTATGTTACATATAAATGATGGTGATTATAAAGTACATGACATATGTGCATTTATACACAGAAAACGTACAATAAAATTCTGCATTTCCTATGACTCTCATTTTTCAAAATCACAAATTATTTTTTTCCAATTATTGAAAGTGGTTTTGAACCATGTTTATTGATTAATTTGAGACATGTTAACATTCAGGCTAGTTGTATGTCAATGTGATAATTTTTTAAAGTGTTCTTGAAACTCTAGACTTGAACCATTAATGAGGAGACATAATTGAACTTTAGTAGTGAAGGCTTGTAAATGTCTTAGTTGAAGACAGTGAAATGAATGTTACCTCAAACCTTTAAATTCTATTAAAAAAAAAGGTTTGGGTGTTTCTTTATTAATTTCTTTTTTTGTTTGTTTTGTTTTGTCTTGAGTTCATTTCTAACTTCTTTTTACATGACATGAAAGACACAAAGGGTCATTTGCTCAGTTAAAGACTAACGAGTAATAAAATTAAATATTTCATGTGTTACAGGAATGATTGGCACCAAAATAGCACTGCATATGGTTCAGTTTATACTGACAGGACAGCAGAATCCTCAGCTTTTAGTAAAATGGCTTCAAATGAGAGTATTTTCAAGGTTCCAGGGGATTCAAGATTTATCTTCTGTCACCTCTAGACCCTTTCAGAATTATAATGAGAAAGAAAAGTGCTGAAAATAAATAGAACTTATTTGTATATGGAACTAGTTCTCATCATAGATACCAAAAAAGCAGAATAACAATTTTCTGACAGGACGATTTCCTGACAGGACATGTTGGCATACCTCACAGTCATTCCTTTGCAGATATTTAAAACTGCTTTTGCTGTTCACATAAACATAAAGCCACATTTTGAAATGCCAATTCTAAATCTTGCTCAAATCTTTGTGAAAAAAGAGAATCAACATGTAGGATGGATATAGTCTCAATCAAATCTATGACCTAAAACCCTTCAAGATGCTGCAGAGTTTCCCTGTTATCTATTGAACCAAATCCATGCCCCTTCATTTCACTTTTTAGGTTTAGCAACTGCTTTCTTCTCTATTTTACCAACCTCCCTTTTTCATCAGTCTTCAGTAGTCTCTCTGTTTCAACCATGTTATCTATCATGTTTGTCATTCCAATGATCTGACTTAGCTTTGACTGGCCTTTGTGTTAACCATATAATAAGTGGGCCCTAAAGAGTTAAAAAAAAAAAAAAAAGAATAAAGCTTTTATTTCTCCCCAGTCTTCACATTCCCAGGGTATAAATCCCCTTTGAGACTGCCCTGTAGGTCAAGAAATTCATAAAAAGAACCAAGTTATGTACCTAAAAAGAGGACAATTGCTTTGTTTCCCAGGGCATAGTCATCTCTGTGACACTTGGCTAGGGAGCCATTTTTTTGCTTCTGAAATTATGTACATACTCATAGGAAAAAGTACATAATTCCAATGAATTAAGTTATTTAAAAAGAGAATACCAGAATTATTCTCCATACTATGGTGTAGGTTTTAATCTAAATTGAGAAGCATTAAAGGGTTAAACATAGTATTAAGCAAAGTGGGCTCAGGGATAGATAGTAGCAGAGGCAAGAGATATTTTCAGACTGAGGGCCAAAAGGGCCATGTAGCCTCAGAAGCAGCAAGGATGAAGAATTAGGAAACTGACTTAACTATTCCTGGATAAAGAATGTCCATCAACAAGAAAGATGGTCAAAGGTTAAAAAAAGACCCACAACTGTGTATTATGTCTGTAATTAGTGGTAACTGTGTATTGTTATAATTTTTTTATGGTTGCACCAGTGTCATATGGAAGTTCCCAGGCCATAGCTGCAGTAACGCCATATTCTTTAGCCCACTGGGCCAGGGTGGGGATCAAACCCATACCTCTGATGTGACCTGAACCACTGCAGTCAGATTCTTAACCCACTGTGCCACAGTGGGAACTCTCTGTTTATTGTTTTATAAAGTTAAAGAACTATATCCAAATTCTTGTGATAGAACATGATAGAAGATAGTATGAGAAAAAGAATGTGCATATATATATGACTAGGTCACTATGCTGTGCAGCAGACATTGGCACAACACTGTAAATCAACAATGCTTTAATTAATTTTTTAATGCAAAAAGGTAAAAAAAATCTATACAGAGAATTATTTCCATGAAATTTAGCCCTACTAGGTGAATCCTACCAGTTGATAATGACTTTGTCCAGGAAGTAACTAATTGTGACTAACTATGGTTACCTATACTCACAGCTAAGTGATGAAAAGCAAACAAGAGTTTTATACAAATGAGGACTTCCAGAAGGATGCTTGAAGGTGCAAATTCTATGCTGCACCATGGTAAATATCTTTCCTCCATTTTTCCACCTATATGGCTCCCTTCCCTTCTCCAAAAGTGGGTTCCAAACTTACCTCTACAATACATATTTTTGTATACATCAGCATAACTTGAAATCATTTGTATGTGGGGATGTTATATAAATGTCTATATAAGGAAATATTGTCTCCCCTGTTAGAAACAAAATGTAGATCATTTGTGGATTTAGCACTGGGTAGAAAACTTCCTAGGTGATGATGAATGTAGTAAATCAAAGTCACTCAGTGCCAAGGGAAGGTGAAAGTCAGAGGCTAAGCCTTCCACCCCCAACAGCTTCTTGTAGCTTCTCCCTTTAGTACTAAATCTTGGAAGATCTCAGTTGCATTAACTAAGAGGAAATGAAATTCCCTTAGTAGAGACTCTAAATTCATGGTCCATGGATGCAGAAGGACTTCAAATATTCCCCAAAACCTTGAAATAAATGACAGATATTTTGTGTATGTGCATTTTTTTTTTCTGAAAAGAAGATTCAGAGCTTCGATCAGATTCCTGAAGCATTTAGTAGTGCGCCCCCCTCTGCTTCCTGCTGCAAAGAACCATTACTCTGGGGATTGGGAGGTGCTGAAGGATTTTCAAAAGAATGGTATGACCTGATTTGTGCTGTACAAAGATCATTGATAACAATATGGAGGAGAGTCTGGAGTTCTCTTCATTAGAAGAAGAAACTTTAACACATAAAGTATGTATCCTATCTCCCTTAAATCTGTTACAGAGTGGCACCCGAAAAATAAAGAACTTACAACTTCAATTTGGCACTCAATACTGTTTGGAAACCATTTTTTTTTTTCAAATAAGAATGAATATTTAAAGCATGTAGCACACTGTGAACATCATCTACTAGAGCTGCACCTAATAGCGTAGCAGAAAGAACATAGGCTTTAATCAGTCATGGATTTATATTTTAACTCTGCTATTTATTCAAGCCATGTACTTCTATAAAATAGAGGTCATGATGATTATCTCTACATCATTGGGTTAGGACAAGGACTAAACAAAAGCTATATGTGAATCCACTCAAAAGAGTACTCAGCATACAGTGGTCAATAATATGTATTGTTATTAATATTCCCCTATCTCCATCTTCAGTCTTGCCTCATCTGAGCTGCAGGTATGTATGTACACTCCATCTTGGCCAGGTCAAAAACCTCCCTTGTTACTCATCTAAAGCTGCTGACTTGATGCAAACTTACAACAGATAGCCTTGTCTCTCCTTTATCTAAGAAGACTGAGATCATCAAGATACAAACGTCAACTCTTGCCACTCCATCTTGGAACATACTCCCTGTCTCATAAGAAGCAATGAATGCTTTCAAAGTCTTTGCTTCCACCTGAGATCCTGAAGCATTCTCCAATAGAGCCTTATTCAATTCATGACATTCATTTGTACTCATTCTTCAAATCCTTGTGATCTGGCATCTGAGACTGAAATTGTTAACTCTAAGGCAGTGGATCCTCATCTTGGATGTACTCTGGCATCCCCTGAGGAGATTTTTAAATGCTTGGGTTTCATCATTGAAAATTCTCATTTAATTGGTCTGAGATGGAGTTCCTTGGTGGCTCAGTGGGTTAAGGATCCGGGTTGTCACTGCTGTGGCATGGGTTTGATCCCTGGCCTGGGAACTTTTGCATGTCATGGGCACAGCCAAAAAAACAAAATAAAATAAAAATTGGTCTTAGATGCAGTGTTGGCACTAGGATTTGTAAAACTTCCCAGACTTTTAATGCCCAGAGAAAGTGGAGAATATCTGGTCTAAAGTCAGCAATGAGCTTATAAACTGCCTATTTATTTTTTGCCAATTTTCATTTTACTTGTTAATTCTGAAGTATTTGAGTATGTAGTCACATCTGCCCACTGGAAAACCTCTTCCCTTAGCTTATGTGATACCCCTTCCTTTTGATTCTTCCCTGACATTTCAAGACCAGCTCTTTTCTTCTGCCCACTATTTTAAATTCAGATGTTACCCAGGGTCTTATATTTGGCTCTCTTTGTCTCTGACTATACATATTCCCATTGAATGATCTTTTTTACTCTTCACTGCTTCAGGAACCATCTACTTCTAGATGATTACACATACATGCACACAGTGATACCATTTTCTTCAATTCAAGATGTGAATTTAGAGCTGTCTATCACTGCATACAGTTATAGCAGTGGGCTCTAATGTCAGACTGTCTGGGTTCCAATCCTAGTCCTATTACTTACTACCTCTGTAATAGTGGGCAAGTTATTTAGCATCTCTGTGCCTTTCTTTACTCATCTATAAAATGGGGATAATAATGAACCCAACCTTATAGCGTATTGGGAAGATTAAATGACATAACCCATCTAAAGTGGCTTACCCAGTGCCTGATACCTAATAAATGTTAGATACTTCACTTATAATCATTGTTCTCATTTCTCAAGCAGAGTACATGGTTCTAGCTTCTAGACTCCCATGGTACTTTATATATACCGCTACTATATTATCAATCACATTGCTTCACTGTAGCTACTTTATATTGTAAAATCCTAAAAGTACTTTGAATTCTTTGAGGGCAAAGACTGCTTTCTTATTCATCTATATCTTCAGAGTTTAACACAGAACTTGGCACAGATAAGCAGATCACAGACAGGAAATAAGTTTCATCTCTCTTGCCAACTCTAATTAATTGACAATGCTTACATGGAATGCTGTGATGATAAGGATGTGAGGCTGCAATTGGGCTCAATAAGAAAGAGCACCATGATTTGATTACGGATATCTACCACTGGGACAAGTAGAGGGAGCAGTGGCACAAGTGCTATGGATATTTCATGCCAGTTCTAGATGCTATATAAATAAATGTCTATTTATTAAGTTTTCATGAAAAAATGATACTGGCTGAAAGACATGAGCCATTGGAGTTGTTAAATACTTAGTTTTCTCTTATAGTTTAAGTTTTGGAACTGTCATAAATTTTTATGCTAGAAAGTTGTGGCAACTAGAAATATAACATGCTTACAGCAGAAAATTCATCACAGGTCATCAAATGCTATTGAAAATCTCATTTTATAGGCCATGCTACTTTATATTACACCAGCTATGATATTTACCCCATAAATACAGATCTGGAGATTGAGTTGTTTCAAGATTTTTGTAAGAACAGTTATCCAAACTATTTGTAGTAACTATAAGCCAACAATAGTTCATTCTACTGCTAAGTGTTTGAAATTAGAATCAGGAAATGTGCTTTTCAAATCTGGGCTCTGTCTACACCTTGAAATCACAAGTGGAAATACGGCTTGAGCAGTTTCTGCTGTGGGATAAAGTGGCTTATTAATCGGGGGTAATGAAGAGGAAAATTATAGTCACTTGTGACCATTTATTTCAAGATTAACTTCATCCACCTAACAAAGTATCTGGAACAGTTGACACTAAATGAATGTTTGATGCATAAATGAGAAAATGAAAAAATGGACAGATGGATGGATGTATGGATGAATAGAGGGAAGGCTAGGTAGATGGATGGATGGATGAATGGATGGATGGATGATGGATGGAGGGAGGGAGGGGTGGATGACAGATAAACTTTACTTCCACCCAATCTTGGTAAAAACAGATTGGCACTTTCAGTTTTCTCCCACCAGATGGCGATAATAAGAGATTTAGATTTAGGTTATAATACACCAAGTGGAAACCAACCAACAAAAACCAGATTAGGAGAAAGAGAAGCCACAAAAGAGAAGTTAAGAAGGGAGAAATGAAATGTTTGTATCAGCTGTAGTATCTCAGGAGTCTATGATCTTATGGGATTTGTAATAGGTCCTCCCTATACTTTTTTTTTTTTTTTAAATGCTTGGGTGACTTTTCATTCATAATTACTTTTTAGAAAAATGGCTATATCAAAACTAATTTTACCTATTATAAAAATTATACCGTAATTCTCATAACTAAAATAATTACCTTTGATTTATATACCCATATATTTATATTTTCATTTGTTTTATACTAATCTCTTAGTTAATTGATGCCTCTCTTAGAAGTGAGGCTGCTTGGGAACAATTGCTAGCCTATGTGCCTCCAGGAAATATACCCCTGCTATTAGAACTGCCAAAAATCATACAAAATAAGCTTGCCTAAGGCTCATTCATCCTATTAGCAAAGAATTGCGAATAAGATTAGATTAGTGTCTATCACCTAATTCAAAAGATTTTAGAAAATAAGACAATCAGTTTTAAAATCCAGCATTCTATGTACATGGTAGGGTGGGTGGCGGGGGTACTGCTTTTTTGGCAAATAAAGATAGTAATATGAAGATACTTTCAAATGAGAGTATTTCCTCTCATTGGTGTTTTCCCCAAACAAGCCCTGAATTCAATGACACAGTAACTTCCCTAAGAAGTGGAAAGAAATAAACAGACTCAGGAATATCTCATTATAAATTGTAAAGCATAACAACTGCCCTTTTCTAAAGATAAACAGAACAGAAAGGTTTTTTAAACCTCCTTGTAAACCCTTAGTCATCAGAACATAAAGAGGCTGGCAAGGCTTTTAGGGACATGAAGGAAAACTAAAAATCACTGAGTTCCTAAACACTTTCCCACTGATGATCACAATTTAATCCTTATCACAGCATTATGATGTACATATGGGAGGCAGTTAGCATAGTTAACAATGGAAACTTTGGCATCATAGACTTGATCTCCAATCCCAACTCTTACTACTTCTTCGCTGCAGAAAGTGGCAAACCTCAGTTACCTCATTGGTAAACTGGAGACAATATCTCATATCTCATAAGGTGTTCCTGAGAAGCAAATTTAAGCAGCTGGCAGAATACTGGAACAGAGCAGGTACTATTAAGTTTTATTATTATTATTACTACTGCTTTTATTTTTATTATTGTGATTATGGTTTAATGATGAGGATGATGAAGTCAACTTTGCAGTAAACTTTACAGGCTCAAAGAGCTGAAGTAACTTACTCAAGGCTGCATAGTTAGTAAGGTTAAAAGGCATTTAGCAGTGTCTGGAACTATAGCAGGTGCCCAATCAATTTTGTTAGTTTTCTGGAGGACTTTCATCATTAAAAATAATGAGTCAAGCTCATATCTAGCTAGGTTGATGCAAGATGCTACTGTATATTTGTGAAAATCAGAAACATTTTCTTTAAAACATAGGTAATAATATACAGACTAAAAAAATAAAGGGGATTCTGGACTACATAAAAATGATTATGGGGCCCACAATTTTGCCTAATGTAAAGTAATTCATTACTGCCCCGAAGAAGCATATATTTTCCCTTCTAGGTGACTCTAAAGATCATCCAGTCAGTGACAGGAAGAACCCAAGTTTCCAGATATTCACCTCCTGGATCTCTATCCTTTACACAAGTCAGTATACCAAAGGATGGTGATAGTTAAAAACCTAGATATTTGGGAAGATGGCAGAATAGAAGTACTGGAGCTCAACTTCTCTCCTAAAAACAACAAAATTCACAACTAAAGACTGAGCAATCTTCACCCAAATGGACCAGAAACCTTAAAAAAGATACCCTACTCCAGAAGAAAAAGAGGAGGCTACATCAAGAGGTAGGAGGGGTGATTTCATGATGTAAACAACCCCATACCTTCTGGGTGGGAAGCCCCACAGACTGGAAACTAACTGGTTCACAGAGACTCACCTACAGGAGTGAGAGTTCTGAGGTCCGCATCAAACTCTCATGTGTGGGGATCTGGCACGGGGAGAAAGAGCCCTTGGAGCATTTGGCATTGAAGGCCATTGGGGCTTGTGCGCAGGATTTCCACAGGACTGGGAGAAACGGAGACCCCATTCTTAAAAGGCACACACAGACTTTCACGTGCACTGGGTCCCAGGGCAAAGCAAAGTCTCCATGGGAATCTGGGTCAAACCTGACCACAGTTCTTGGAGGACATCCTGGGAAAACAGGGGTGAATGTGGCTTGTTGTGAGGGAAGAACATTGAAAGCAAAGCTCTCTGGAATATTCAGCAGCCTTGCCTTTCTCTGGAGGTGGCCATTTTGGGAAAATCTGGCCCCACCAGTCAGTCAGCACTGAGAACCCCCAGGGCAAACAACAACCCAGATGGGATCACAGCCCCACACCTCAGTAAACAGGCTACCTAAAGACCCCTCAGGCACACAGCTGCCTCTAATCCCATCCAGAGACTAAGCCCCACCCACCAGAGGGATTAGAATCCGCTCCTCCTACCAGGGGGCAGGCATCAGCCCCTCCCATCAGGAAGCCTACAGCAAAGCCCCCATACCAACTTCAACCATAGGGGGGCAGATGCCAAAGTAAGAGAGGCTACAATTCTACTCTCTGTAAAAAGGTCACCACACCAAAAACCTATAGAAATGAAAAGACGGAGAACTATAACTCAGATGAGGAAGAAAGAAAAAACCCCAGAAAATCAGCTAAGTGATGAGGAGATTCTCAGCCTCCAGGAAAAAGACTTTAGACTGTTGATACTGAAGATGATGCAAGACATTGGACATAAACTGGAGGCAAAGATGGATAACTTAGAGAAAACACTGAGCAAAAAGATACAAAATATAAAACTTAAACAAGAAGAGATGCAAAATAGAGTAACTGAAACAAAAAATTCACTAGAAGTGGCTAATGGCAGAATACAGGAGGCAGAAGATCAAATAAGCGAGGTGGAGGACAGACTAGTGGAAATTATGGATGCAGAACAGAAAAGAGAAAAAAGATTGAAAAGAATTGAAGAGAGTCTCAGGGAACTCTGGGACAATGTTAAACGCACAAACATCCGTATTATAGGGGTGCCAGAAGGAGAAGAGAGAGAGAAGAAGACAGAAAAAATATTCCAAGAGCTAATAGCCAAAACTTTTTAACATGGGGAAGGAACCACTTGTTCAAATACAGAAAGCACAACGAGTACCTTATAAAATAAACCCAAGGAGGAATACACTGAGACAATATTAATCAACCTGACCAAAATTAAAGACAAAGAGAAAATCTTGAAAGCAGCTAGGGAAAAGAAACAAGTAACATACAAGAGAACCCCAAAAAGGTTATCAGCAGATTTTTCAGCAGAAACTCTGCAGGCCAGTAGGGAGTGGCATGATATACTTAATGTGATGAAAGGAAAAAACCTCCAACCAAGATTACTCTACCCAGCAAAGCTCTCATTCACATTTGAAGGAGAAATCAAAACCTTCACAGATAAGCAAAAGCTGAGAGAATTCAGCAATACTAAACTGGCCTTACAACAAATACTAAAGGAACATCCATAGGCAGAAAAGAACAAGAGAAAAAGGAAAGAAAAAAGAGCAGCAAAAGCAAATACAAAGCAATTAATAAAATGGCAATAAGAACAAACATATCAATAGTTACCTTCAATGTGAATGGACTAAACGCCCCAACCAAAAGACATCGCCTGGCTGAATGGATACAAAAACAAGACCCATATATACGCTGTCTTCAAGAGACCCATTTCACCTCTAGGGACACATACAAAGGGAAAGTGAGAGGATGGAAGAAAATATTTCACACAAATGGGCATCAAAAGAAAGCTGGATTAGCAATACTCATATCAGACAAAATAGACTTTAAAAGGAAAACTATTTTAAGGGACAAAGAAGATCATTACATAATGATCAAAGGGTCAATCCAAGAAGAAGATATAAAAATTTTGAATATCGTGACACCCAACATAGCTTCACCACAATATATAAGGCGGCTACTAACAACCTTAGAAGGCCAAATCGACAATAACACAATAATAGAGGGGGACATTAACACCCCACTTATAGCAGTGGACAGATCATCCAGACAGAAAATCAATAAGGAAACACAGCCTGAATGAAGCATTAAACCAGATGGACTTAATAGATATTTATAGGACATGCCATCCAAAAGCAACAGAATACACATTTTTCTCAAGTGTACATGGAACATTCTCTAAGATTGATCACTTCCTGGGCCAAAAATTCAGCCTCAGTAACTTTAAGAAAATTGAAATCATATCAAACATCTTTTCCGACCACAATGCTATAGGACTGGAAATCAACAACAAGAAAAAAACTGCCAAAAACAGGAACACGTGGAGAATCAATAACATGCTACTAAACAACCATTGGATCACGGAAGAAATCAAACAGGAAATGAGAAAATACCTAGAAGCAAATGACAACGAAGATACGACACTACAAAACCTATGGGATACAGCAAAAGGCATTCTATGAGGAACATTTACACAAATACAACCCCACTTCAGGAAAGAAGAAAAAGATCAAATAAACAAGCTAACTTTATATCTAAAGCAGCTTGAGAGAGAACAGACAAGACCTAAAGTGAGTAGAAGGAAAGAAATCATAAAGATCAGAGCAGAAATCAATGAAAGAGAAATGAAGAAAACCATAGAAAAGATCAATGAAATGAAAAGCTGGTTCTTTGAAAAGATCAACAAAATTGATAAATCCTTAGCCAGACTTCTCAAGAAAAAGAGAGAGAGGACTCAAATCAATAAAATTAGAAATGAAAAAGGAGAAGTAACAACGGACATCACAGAAATACAAAGGATCATAAGTGACTACAATATGCAACCATATGCCCATAAAACAGAAAACCTAGAAGAAATGCAGAAATTCTTAGAAAAGTACAATCTTCCAAGACTAAACCAAGATGAAATAGAAAAGATAAACAGACCAATCACAAGAACTGAAATTGCAACTGTGATTGAAAAACCTCCAACAGACAGAAGTCCAGGACCAGATGGCTTCCCAGGCGAATTCTGTCAAACATTTAGAGAAGAGCTAACACCTATCCTTCTGAAACTGTTCCAAAAAACTGCAGAGGAAGGGTCACTCCCAAACTCATTTTATGAGGCCACCATCACCCTGATACCCAAACGAGACAAAGATGCCACAAAAAAAGAAAACGACAGGCCAATTACACTGATGAACACTGATGCAAAAGTCCTCAACAAAATCCTAGCAAACTGCAACCAACAATACATTAAAAGGAGTGTACATCATGATCAAGTGGGATTTATCCCAGGGATGCAAGGGTTCTTCGATATCCACAAATCCATCAGTGTGATACACCACATTAACAAAGTGAAGAATAAAAACCATGTGATCCTCTCAATAGACACTGAAAAAGCCTTTGACAAAATCCAACACCCATTTCCGATAAAAACCCTTCAGAAAGTGGGCATAGCGGGAACCTACCTCAACATAATAAAGGCCATATATGACAAACCCACAGCGAACATCATTCTCAATGGTGAAAAGCTGAAAGAATGCCCACTGAGATCAGGAACAAGACAAGGATGTCCGCTCTCGCCACTCCTCTTCAACATAGTTCTGGAAGTCCTAGCCACGGCAATCAGAGAAGTAAAAGAAATAAAAGGAATCCAAATTGGAAAGGAAGAAGTAAAACTATCCCTATTTGCAGATGACATGATACTATACCTAGAGAATCCTAAAGACTCTACCAGAAAACTGTTAGAGCTCATCCATGAATTTGGCAACATCGCAGGATCCAAAATTAATACACAGAAATCGATGGCATTTCTATACACTAACAATGAAAGATCAGAAAGAGAAATTAGGGAAGCAATCCCGTTTACCATCACATCCAAAAGAATAAAATACCTAGGAGTAAACCTGCCCAAAGAGACAAAAGACCTGTACTCTGAACAAGTACACTATAAGACACTGATGAGAGAAATCAAAGATGACACAAATAGATGGAAAGACATGCCATGCTCTTGGATTGGAGGAGTCAATATTATCAAAATGACTATACTACCCAAGGCAATCTACATATTCAATGCAATCCCTATCAAATTACCAAGGACGTTTTTCACAGAACTCGAACAAAATATTTTCAAGTTTGTTTGGAAGCACAAAAGACCCAGAATAGCCAAAGACATCCTGAAAAAGAAAAACAGAGCTGGAGGCATCAGGCTCCCAGACATCAGGCTATACTACAAAGCAACAATCATCAAATCCATATGGTGTTGGCACAGAGACGGAAATAGAGATCAGTGCAACAGGATAGAAAGCCCAGAATTAAACCCACGCAGCTACAGCTAACTAATCTACGACAGAGGAGGCAAGGATATACAATGGAGAAAGGACAGCCTGTTCAAGAAGTGGTGCTGGGAAAACTGGACAGCCACATGGAAAAGAATGAAATTAGAACACTCACTAACACCATACACAAAAATAAACTCCAAATGGATTAAAGACCTAGATATAAGACCAGACACTATAAAACTATTGGAGGAAAACATTGGCCAAACACTCTCCCACATAAATAAATACATAAACAACAGCAACATCTTCTCAGATCCACCCCTTAGAGTAATGGCAGTAAAAACAAAAATAAACAAATGAGGCCTAATCAAACTTAAAAGTTTCTGCACAGCAAAGGAAACCCTAAACAAAACGAAAAGACAATCCACAGAATGGGAGGAAATCTTTGCAAGTGAATCAACTGACTAGGGATTCATCTCCAAAATTTACAAACAACTTCTATACCTCCATACCAAAAAAACAAACAACCCCATCCAAAAATGGGCAGAAGATCTAAACAGACAGTTCAAAAAGAAGACATACAGATGCCCGAGAAACACATGAAAGGATGTTCAACATCACTCATTAGAGAAATGCAAATCAAAACCACTATGAGGTACCACCTTCCACCAGCCAGAATGGCCATCATCCAAAAGTCTGCAAACAAGAAGTGTGGAGAAAAAGGAACCCTAGTACACTGTTGGTGGGATTGTAAATAGGTGCAACCACTGTGGAAAGCAGTATGGAGATTCCTCCGAAAACTAAAAATAGAACTACCATTTGATCCAGCAATCCCACTCCTGGGCATCTATCCAGAGAAAACCACGACTTGCAAAGACACATGTACTCCAATGTTCACTGCAGCACTATTTACAATAGCTAAGATATGGAAACAACCTAAATGTCCACTGACAGAGGAGTGGCTAAAGAAGATTTGGTACATATATACAATGGAATATTACTCAACCATTAAAATGAATGAAATACCGGCATTCTTAGCAACATGGATGGATCTAGAAACTATCATGCTAAGTGAAGTCAACCATACAATGAGACACCAACATCAAATGCTTTCACTGACATGTGGAATCTGATAAAAGGACAGACCGAACTTCTTTGCAGAACAGATGCTGACTCACAGACATTGAAAAACTTATGGTCTCTGGAGGAGACAGTTTGGGGGGTGGGGGGATGTGCTTGGGCTGTGGGATGGAAATCCTGTGAAACCAGATTGTTATCATCATTATACAACTACAGATGTGATAAATTCATTTGAGTAATTAAAAAAATTAAAAAAACAAAGAAACAAAACAAAACAAACCAAAAAACCCTAAAGGGGTTAAAACCTTTATGTCAATTCATGGATAATAGATTCAAGATTTTGTCCTTGACCTTTCTCAGGTCTCACTCTATACTTTCCTCCCTGGTAATCTCATCCATCCTCAAGCATCTCCTACTATAAGATGCTGGTGAACTCAAATTTACTTATATGAAGAGTGGGAAATTCCATCTGGATGTCACCCAAGCAACTTAAACATAACATGTCCAGAAAAACATTCATTCTCATACCTTCCAAATCCACTCTTCCTATTTGCCTTCTCTTTGTAAATGGATCACCATCCTCCCAGCACACCAAACTTGAAACTTAAAGTCATCCTTGACTCTGTTATCTCTTTTAACCTTAACAAGTAATCAATTACTAAGTCTTATCAATTCTACCACACTAATACCTCTTGAATATGTTTCTTCACCTCTACTGATACAGCCAGGGTTTAGACATTCATCACCATTCTTAGCCATGGCTAATTCAGTGGCTTCATAGATAGTCTCCTTGCATCCAATTTTTCCCAATTGCAATCAATCTTCTACACTGCTGCTTACACATCTACAATTCTCTGCTATACTTCTCATCCTAAAAATTATATTTCATCATGAAATTCTCTATCACTTAAGAGCTTTTTTAAAAAAAAAAATGTTGAAAGGAAAAAAGAACTCCTAAATTGGGCATGCAAGAATTTTTGTTATCTGGATCCAGTGCACCTCACTCTATGCATATTGAAATTTTCATCATTCTGAGCCATTTCACAGTTTTATGTTTTTGCACCTGTTAATCTACCCTCTTGGAAAGTCCTTTTCCTATTGAACTCTTATTTAAATGTTGAAACTTTGATCAAATATCACCTTTCTATGGACCCTGATTGCCCTGTGTACTTCCATAGCACTTTATCTCTCTATAATACTACTTACTACATTTAACAGTAATGATTTGTTGGATTTCTATTTTCTCCACAACATTATGTTTCCTATAAGCAGTAACTATCAGAGTCATTTTCATCTGAAGCATCTGACTGGAGGCTTAACACATAGCAAGTGCTAAATAAAAGGTCTTTTAGTAATAATAGGTTATTAAAAGGAAATTAGGATGACATCCTAGAAGACAACCTTCCCTCTCAAAATTCATTTTGATCACAATGCACAGATACAAAATCTGAGACTGGTTAGTTCTTCAGACTGACTCAATACAAAATTGCTTATATTTTTAGAACAAACTGTCACCAAAAGTGCATTCTTATTTAAATTCACAACATTATTAGGTCAAGCACTCTCATAAGTCACAACTCACAACAGTAAGTTTATATTCTGTAAAGACAAACTTAGAAATATTTTAATGGGAACCACACATTTCTTAAAGCCTAATAGAGTCAAAAAATTTCCATAGGAATATATTTCCCCAATTTCCAGTTAGACAAAAGAATAAAATTACTTTATAACAAAGTTTCACAGTCTTTAGCTGTGTAAATAGGGAAGATTAAAATGAATTATTTGAAAAGACAGATAAAAGAGTTTTACCAGGTATGTTAAGAGCTATAAAATGAGTAACATAGTTAATATAAGCATTTAATGTAAATATTGTGATGAATATCTTAAATCTTTGGCTCAATTTAAAGTTTTGTTTTTGTTTTTCTTTTTATGCCCGCACCTGCAGCATATGAAAGTTCCCAGGCTAGAGCTCTAATCAGAGCTGCAACTGAGGCCTAGGGATCCAAGATGCATCTGTGATCTACACCAGAGCTTGAGGCAACGTAGGATCCTGAACCCACTGAATGAGGCTAAGGATCGAACCTGCAACCTCACAGAGACAACATCGGATCTTTACCCTACTGAGCCACAACAGGAACCCCTAAAGTATTTCTCCTTTAAGATTCTAATACTTTTTTTTTTTTTTTTTTTTTTTGTCTTTTTGCCACTTCTTTGGGCCACTCCGGCAGCATATGGAGGTTTCCAGGCTAGAGGTCCAATCGGAGCCGTAGCTACCCGCCTATGCCAGAGCCTCAGCGACGCAGGATCCAAGCCGCGTCTGTAACCTACACCACAGCTCATGGCAACGCCGGATCGTTAACCCACTGAGCAAGGGCAGGGATCGAACCCACAACCTCATCGTTCCTAGTCGGATTCGTTAACCACAGAGCCACAACGGGAACTCCTCTAATACTTTTTTGAATGCAGTAATTTTTATTTGTAATAACCACATTTTCCATGGTCTATGGTGGTCTTTGAGAATTTGCATTTCTAACAAATCCGTGAGTAATGCTCTTCCTGCTAGTCCAGGGTTCATGCTTTGAGAATCAATGATCTAGATGATCAAATCTATTGTTTAAGCCTGAACATTGACTTATTATTCTTTTTTTAAAAAGTAACCTGTACCAATGTCAGTATCTTTTTTTCTATGGAGTTAAAATACTACATATTTTATAATCACAAAATAGTGTCTAGTACTAGTTATCTATCAATTGAAAAGAAATAAGGAAATCATATTTCTATCTGTTTTCTATTTATTAGAAACTGTTTTATCAATCCATAATTGAGAAACCAAGTCTGAACAAAGGATATGCCCCATATTATGGCTGTGGTAGGAAGGGGTCCAACAAATTCTTACCTTTTCTTAGGACTGTGCTGCACAAGGTTTCAGCATTTCTGTTGATAGACTTTTTGGACCTTTGCTTGGTAGTTCTCCACTAACGTTTTAAAGCTCTTTTAGATGTCACATATTTATTTGAGACTCTCGTCCCATATAGGCAATGGCTTGAAAAGCACTTAGCTGTTTACTTTTCATCTTACTATAAATTATTTATCCTTCAGTCTGTAAATGGCTATTTGTAGGATTAGACAAATTTTGAATGCTCTGATAAGAGGATTGTTGCATCCAAATTCATGCATAATCCGTAAAAAGCACATGTAACCTACAACCTCAGCTGGATTGGCATATGAAACAGTTTCACTAAGCATATGTAAGCAGTGCAAATTATTAACCAGTTAACATCAGCAAATTTGTTTTTGAAACATAAGTTCAAGCACACAAGCATTCTCTAATGAGAAATGATATTAGCTATAAAAATTCAATAAAAATGTACCTTGAGTAGATTTCTCTACTTCTTTCCTCTTCCTACTCTGGCTATTGTAATTCATTCTCAGCTCTTGGTTATACTCATGCAGAGTTTCTCTGGAGTTGTATGACTGTCTTGGTTTTCTTCCATCTTCACTCTCATCAGAAGAACTGGTATAAGCTAGGTCCATTTCATGCTTGACTTTTGACAGAGGCTGGTAGGGTTTGCAGTCTGTTTGCTCCATCTCTGATTAAGCAAGCTCAGTTTCATGAAAAAAAAAGGAAGAGAAACTCCTTTAATGCAAGCAGTCCTGAAAGAGAGAGGGGAAAACACAAGCCTTCTTAGATTTGCCCTTTTGTGAGGAAATACATCTGGCAGATTCACAATTAGTCCTGATAATACTATCAAAAGAGGGAAGCAAAAGACAAACTACATAAGAGGAAGCTAGCCAGAGGCAATAATAACTCTGAGTTACAGGCATATATTGTTAAGCATTTAGGATTAAACTGGAGGCAGCAGTATCAGAAAATACTCAAGGTACAAAAAAAAGCCTTCAAAATTATTATTGTTATTACTATTTTTGTCTTTTCAGGGCCACACCTGCAGTACATGGAGTTTCCCAGGCTAGGGGTCTAATCAGCTGCCAGCCTACACCAGAGCCACAGCAACACCAGATCCAAACCGACCTATACCTACACCACAGCTCATGGCAACACTGGATCCTTAACCCACTGAGCAAGGCCAGGGACTGAACTCGTAACCTCATGGTTCCTAGTCGGAATCTTTTCCACTGCGCCATGACAGGAACTCAGCCTTCAAAATTATTTGTATTGGAATGCAAATAAAGGACAACATTGGTCTATGATGTGTGCGTATTTTAATGTTAAAGTCAGTGGTTAGGTTAAAAAAAAATTATAAGATTTTAAAGTGGCCAGGAGTACAAATATTAACCCAGCACATCTTACATTTGAAATGAAAACTGGTAAGAGAACTATGTTCAGGAAAAAAACAAAAACAAAAACAAAAAAACCCCCCAAAAAACAAACAAAAAAAAACATTCTTGCCTCTGGTTTAATATTGAATTTAGGAAAGGGGCTCTGAGGAAGAGAAGGATTCTGAGTTAGAGAGGCTCATGAAATAAAGTGTCCTTAAGGGGGACTGAGCTCTTTGTGTTCATATCGTGGCTTCTGTGCCTCAGGCTTGCAGAGCATTTTTAACGAGTTAGGTAGTGGTAAATTTTTGTTCTTCATAGTACCGAGAGGATATAAACAACACTTCTGGTGAGTATACTGGTGTAGGAACAGCAGGATTTAAATAGGGTTTAGAAATAGAAATTTAAAACTTCATGATAAATCATTGAAAGAACCCCCCTTCCCCACAGAATGCTGAGCTCGGAGCCACTAAGGCTCTTAAGACCAGTAGAGGCATTATCCCCCTTACTTAGCACAGAGCAGTTTGAGAAGCTCAAACTCCATCTGAGATGTCAAAGTCTTCTGAAAAGTTTAAAGCCTTGTAAAAATGTTCTTATTTTCATTCTTTATGTTATTTTACCATCCTTTTCATCCACTATTGCAACTTTGCAACTTGGTCCTTTCACACAATGTTAAAGAAACCTAGCTTGAAACCAAATAATGCTATGATTTTATTTTGCAGTGAAAATAATTCCTTTTTTTTCAGCTCTTCACTATATGTATTTTTAAAGAAAGCTACAGACATCTAGATGATGGCTTCTCAATCATGAACAATATATCATTTTTTAGAATTTCCAGCTTTAATCTCTTTTTTAATAAGTTCCCATAGCATGGTCTTCAGAAGGTAGACACTTTGTCTGGACTTTAGGCCTTGATTTGATAAAAAACAGTACAAAGTGAAAAAAATGTACCAATAGCAGACTTTGAGAGACACACACTTGCAGCTCTAGACTGGGATTTCACCCAGAAAGAGGGCATCAATAAAATTAATTTCACTTCATTTTGACTAACACATACAGTTCTTCATTAAAGAGTGAAAGTTTAGGAGTTCCTATTGTGGCTTAGTGGATTAAGAACCCAACTAGCATCCATGAGGACAAGGGTTTGATCCCTGGCTGGCCTCACTCAGTGTGTTAAGAATCTGGTGTTGCCATGAGCTTTGGTGTAGGTCACAGACATGGCTCAGATTTGGCGTGGCTGTGGCGTAGGTTGACAGCTACAGCTCCAATTCAACCCCTAGCCTGGGAACTTCCATATATTGCAGGTACAGTTCTAAAAAAAAAAAAAAAAATGAAAGTTTACCAAACAGGTGTAGAGAGCTATTCTCCACATAAAGTCAATGACAATGCAAAAATGTCAATCAAGGAACTTATAATTAAAAATAAATATAAAATGCTTAGAAAATGTTATAATATGGAGATAAATAGTTATTGTTTTATTTTCTAAAGCACACTTCCCATCTCTCACTTGCTCTTTCAATGAAGTCTTTGGTTCACTCTGTCTGGATTAACATAGCAGAGGTATGGCCAAAATAATGCTCCTTCTTAAGCCTTAGTTTATACCACTCAAACCTGACAAGTTAAATTTAAAAAATGAAAAATAATATCTCACTTCTAATTCCTAATGTTGTGTTTTGGCTACTATGATTTGTCATGTTAAAATCACCTCTATTTTTAATGAATGGAAATCTAGACCTTCTCCTTTCCCTCAGTATGTGTATTTGCAACATGAAAACTGGAGGGAGATGGGGGGAGAGAGGGATTCCTATAGCCATTTTGAACCATTCTTGAAGTATAGTCAGCTAGGAATATCACATCTAGTCAAAGTTATTGATTATCCCTTGGAAACAACCTTCCTTTACACCACAAATTGGTAAAACAAACAAACACATTTTAAACACACATACAGACACACACACACAAGAAAAAATAGTCCTTCCTTGCTGCCTGACCCTCAACCACAACTTCCTATCTTAAATATCTGTGTCAGTGGACCCAGGTGGCAGAAGATACATTCCAGTCTCTCATGATACAAAGGTATAGATAACTGTGTGCCTAGAGCTTAGAAAGTGTATAATTGTGAGATTTACCAAGTTCTTAAGAGACAGAACTTGACATCAGTCACAACTACTTCACTCATTGAAAAATTAAAAATGTTAAAACATTAAGAAATTAATATTTTAAATGTAACAGTGTGAAAGCATAGAAATTCTGCAAAGATGTTGTTTTAAATACTCTAAGGTAAAGGCTCATATTTGCCTAATTGACTTTTTCACTCAGTGCCTATCATCTTGCACATTTAGTGCATCCTATCATTTAGGCATGATGATACTGTCAATTCATACAAAAACCAAATGTATGTACAATGCAATTCACTTCAAAACAATTTTTAATTTCTCTATTATTTTTATAATGATGGTTTTTTTTAAAGCAATTGTGTAGGTAAAACACATGATGCTATGTAACAGAGTCAAAAAAAAAAGTCTATTATCTTTGCTACCGCAGAAGATCTATTCAGACAGATCTTATAGTATAAATTCAAATGTCACCACCTGTGGTTTACCCTTGTGTTTCCCACTTTCTGCTTGCTAACAAGATAAACTCCAAGGTGATTTCAGAGGAGACCCATGAGGTTTATGTTTATTTCTTTAGTCACCATAAGAGCTATGGAGAGACAACATAATATGTGGAAATTACCAGTCTTGAAATGGCAGGAAAATCATAACAACAAAAGCATTAGTAGCCCACTGGCAGCTAACTCATGACAATTACCAGGTATCAGGCCTACTAGTCACTGTTGCAAATGCTTTTCTTATATTAACTTTGCAAATGCTTCTCATACATTAACTCCAATAATTCTTATGGCACCCTATAAGGTAGGTACCACTTTTATCTCCATTTTATAAAGAAAACTAAGGAACAGAGCAGTGAAGTGACTTGCCCAAGGTTGCATAGCTAGTAAGCAGTAGAGCTGAGGATTCAATTCATACAATCTGTCTCCAAAGGCCACACTCTTAATCACTATTCCACTTTATCTTTCAGAAGAACACCTGGAAGAGTGACCTAAGGTTCATCACCTTCCCTCTCTCAGGGTCTCTAGTTTATCTAATTATAAACTATATAATTAGTTTATAAATAGTTATAAATAGATTAGATTATATCAAAGAGCTCTTCAAGTTCTAAAATCCCATGATTGTATGTGAAATTGAAGGGAAGCTTAGCATGACTGGCCAAAAACATGGTGGGTATATACAAAGCCAAGTATACATTCTTCATCACTCACCCTCCCCTTGGCTGGCTACCTTTCCTTCCTTTCCCCTCCTTCTTCCCAACGTTTCACTTTCATTCCAACCTATTATAGGGTAGTTTAAAATATTGTTTTTGAATTTGCAGATCTGTGTATACATCTATGCATTGAGGATAACCCCCCTTCCTTTTTCTCTATTGTATTATTTTCTTTCCATATATCTTGTTCTTAATCATATGTGTTGCCCTCTCAAAATGGAAAACAGAACTGTCCTACTCCTCGTAACTGTTTATATGTTGGGGCTTTCACCAAAAAGACTCCTTCTGCCCTAGAAAAAGCAAGTAAAGGGTACATAGCACATTGTCCAAGAGGAACAGGTCTTCATAGCATAGCAGACAGGAAATGAGGCCACCAAGTATATGGAGAATAGCTAGCAAATGGGGATAGTACTCCTTGGAATTATTACAATAATGTCTGCTTGATACGGACTTTTTATTTTAATGCAGTTAACTGATTCAGAAAACACTGGGCTTAAGAAATGAATGTGAACTCTTGGCTTATTCTTCTCTCACCTTTCTTTGTTTTTTTCTTTTTGCCTTTTTCTAGGGCCACTCCTGGGGCATATGGAGGTTCCCAGGCTAGAGGTCCAATCGGAGCTGCGGCTGCCAGCCTACGCCAGAGCCACAGCATAGAGACGCGTCTGTGACCTACTCCACAGCTCATGGCAATGCCGCGTCCTTAACCCACTGAGCAAGGCCACAACCTCATGGTTCCTAGTCAGATTTGTTAACCACTGAGCCAGGATGGGAACTCCTCTTTGCTTTTTTGTTTGTTTGGTTCGTTTTGGTTTTGGTTTCCTGGTCATGCTCATGGCATGCAAATGTTCCTAGGTCAGGGATTAAACCCAAGCCACAGCAGCAACCAGAGCCACAGCAGTGACTATGCTGGATCCTTTAACCACTAGGCCAACAGGGAACTCCCTCTTTGTTCATCTTAAGGAAACCCTTAAGTAGTAAACTGTTATAGGAAGGTAAAAAGCTTTACAAGTGACATAATCACTTGAATCTTTACAAAATGTAGGGGAAAATCTCCCCCATAATCCTTCCAGCCTGTAAGTGTGACCGCTGTCATTCTGGCCCATTTCTTTTCAGTCACAATATATACATATATTTTTCGTGTTGTTTCCTTTAGTCTAGATTTCTTTGCATGTTTGTTTCTGTAGAAGTTCTGTAACCATCATTTTTAAAAGCAGTTTTAGTACTGGTGTACAGTAATTTACACACCCATTCTCCTATTATTGGGTATTTATATTCTTCACTTTCTATTTACAAGTATTATAACTAAAGTCATAGAAAGATAACATGAACATCTTCAATATTTTTTATTATTTTCTTAGGGTAGATTCCAAGAATTTCAATTAATGAGCCAAAAGTTTTGAACATTTTTGCATCTTTGAGGGACTGTAATGATTTACACTGCTATTAGCAATGTGTGGGACAGCACTCCTTTCACTGTATCCTTGTCAACTTTGAGTATTACTTTTTAATGTCCATTTGAAATAAGTACATTAAAGATATCTTCTTCTTTTAGTTTTCATTTCCTTGATTATTAGTGAGGCTGAATATTTTCTCTGCATGTGTTTGCAGTTCTGTTTCCTCTCATGAACTATTTATGGCTTTTGTGCATTTATCTACTGGGGAACCTTAGTGAGTTTTTTAAAAATTAAACTTTATTGGTACAATATGGCAAATAAATTAAGCCTTTATAATATTTGCTGAAACTATCTTTCATAGTGTGTTGTTTGCCCTTTTTATTTTTGTCCTTTTTAGATGAATGAACATTACACTAAAAGGAAAGCATGATCACTGGCTGGAGAGAAATCAGTCACTTTAGAAAGATATGACAACTAAAAACCAAGACTTTTTTTCTGAAAACAGTTTGTTAGTATCTAATTACTTAGCAGCTGTTTGACTGACTTCATTTAATTATACACCAACAAATTGTAATTTGACCGAATTCTATTATTAAAAACAAACTGTCAATTTTTGTATCATGCGAGCCTAGATAGGCACATAAAACCTCAACTACTACTTTTGCTTTTATCATGGAACTGCCCAGGTATTTTGGTGTCTCATGGATACTACCATAACATTTTAGTAAATAAAAAGAGAAGTAAATCATCATTTTTCAGGAAATAGGCTGAGAATTTTATGTACTGAATATGGGAATTCCAGGCCAGGAAATGATAGCTATTGAAGTAGACTACTTTTGCACTACCTAGATATTCTACTGTATCAAAGAGATGACATTCAATAGTTGAAATAAAATTCCGTTTACCACACTGGTTCACATGAGTTTGTTTAACCTAATTGTTCTATAAGTGCTTTTAAAATCTTACAATGGAAGGATGAAAGATCCCTCTTTGAAAAATATTCCTCCAAAACTAATTTGACTCAGTTGTGAGAACAGACACAGTAGATTCCCTCGGCAGGCTCTTTAGGCCATTTTGAAAAAGAAAAATGGAAGTCATTTAATTCCACAACTAAATAGTGATGATTAATTAATCTCGCATCTCTTTTTGTAGATGGTTTTTTTGTTTTTTGCTGTTTTCTTTTCTTTTTTTTTTTTTTTTTCCTGGCTGCTTATGTCTATTTTTTTCTCATTATTTTTGGATAAAAATTAAACCTTTTTATGGCTATGGATACTAAATCACACAAAATAAGTGCAGAGAGAGAAGAATTAGTGAGTGGAAAAGATGGTCTCGTTGTCAGACTCCGTAAAAACACTAATACGGAAAATGATTTTAAAAGAAAAACATCTAGAATTCTAGGCCAATTACTTTGGACACATAATCTCATTTCATATTCTTCATTGCTGCCTAGGGAATTGAAGCTCCAAAACTCCCCCATACAACACACACACACACACACACACACACACACACACACACACACTCATTCATTTGGGCAAAGTTCTTGGGAATTGGAACAATGTATATCATAATTTTAAAGATTTGTTACTTCATAATATCCCATTAGATAAATGGCGACAGCCTAGTGTGTGCCAAAATGAGGACCCAGAATCTCTAGTTCATATTTCAAATTCATTGAGGCAGGGATTTTCTTGAAAATTCTGTATAAGTACTTAGCACATCTCTATACCTTAGTAATTTGAAAATAAAAATACATCTCTGAGTTGCAATGACATCTATCTCCATTACACTATCTCTTTTGGAACTCCAACATATTTCTAAAGTAATTTCAAATTCTTTTTCTTTTATAACTTCTCAATATCCTTTGTGGTAGATCATGTAAATCAACTAAACACTTAATATGGGGAACAATCTTCAAAAAAATTGAAGGTAATTCAATGTATAAAAGCCTTTTTATACTCTTTGGAGGAAAACAATAATTGCTTATTTCCCCAAGTAAACAATCATATTCAATTCATGTTTCTCACAATGAAATCCATTGGGGTTTTGTAAATTTCATAGTAAATTTAGCATTAACATACTTAGTCAAAATGTAGCATCAAATTTAATACAGTATCTTGAAAAGTAACAGGCTTTAAATATGGTATTGAACAACCAGAGATATCACCTTCTTCCATAGTTTGCAAGAAGCAACTATTAATCATAGCTCTCTATTGCCATCAATCTTCTATATTAGTTCAGTGAAATTTGTACTTTACCGGTAATCCTCTCAATTTCATGTAAAACAACTGGGAGAAGAAACATTTTCACTTTTTACTGCTTGAACCTCATTTTCAATTATGTTAAAAATTGGTTGGAAAAAGAGCTAATCAAGTTAACATAACATATACTACAAAGATGTAGACCCTTTAGTGACTTAATTGTAGAGGTGGATACAGGGGTTAATAATGACTGCTGAGTTTTGCACCAAGCATTTTGCTCCTTTGGGCAAATGCTATGTGAAAGGCAGCAGGCTATATTAGAAAGCGCCCAATGAGAGAATCCTAAAATATAGGTCCAAGACCCCACCTTTATGACAAAGTGTAATATGCCACTCTTTTCTTCTTTGTAAATTAGTGCAAATACCTAATATCATTAATGCTATGAAACTTACAGGGTTGTTACATCTACAAATGGAATCACACAATGTGTGGCCTTTTGCATCTGGCTTCTTTCACAATGCTTTTGTGTTTTTCTTTTCTTTCTTTTTTTTTTTTTTTTTTTTTCTCTTTAGGGCCATACCTGTGGCATATGGAGGTTCCCAGGCTAGGGGTCTAATCAGAGCTGTAGCCGCTGACCTACACCACAGCCACAGCAACGCGGGATCCGAGGCACACCTGAGACCTACACCACAGCTCACGTCAATGCCAGATCCTTAAACCACTGAGCAAGGCCAGGGATCGAACCTGCAACCTCATGGTTCCTAGTCGGATTCGTTAACCACTGAGCCACGATGGGAACTCCTCACAATGCTTTCATAATGGTCTTATCCATACATGTTGGAACACGTATCAGTCTTTCATGTCCTTTTAAAATGTTATTGTGTTAAATTTGCTAATATTTTTGTTAAGCATGTTTTGTCACCCCTTTCTTTTTCACCTTTCTTCTGGGACTCATATTATGCATATGTTGGTATTCTTTTTTATTTTGGGTGTATTTTTGATGATGTCCTTCATGTCCCTGAAGTTCTGTTCATTTTTCTTTGATCTTTTAACTCTCTGTTCTTCAGATTGGATGATTTTTTAACTTACTGGTTCTTTTGTCATCTTGAGTCTGCTATTGAGTCCCTCTAGTGAATTTTTCATTTCAATTATTTCCACTGGGTTCTTTTTATATTTGTACTTCCTTCTTGAAAATCACTAGTTTATTTTTGCCATAATTTCCATTAAGTCTTTATTTATGTTTTCTTTTTCTTCTTTGAACATATTTATAATAGTTGCTCTGAAGTCTCCTATGTTAACTACAACATCTGGAGATATTCAGAGAGAGTTTATAGATATTTTTCTTTGCCCTTGGATTGTTGTAGGCCTTTGGTTGATTTCCAGAGTGCTTAAATGGTTGTTTTTGTCAACTTGTAGAGCTTTATAGCTTATAGGTGTTTTAGGAAGTGGTTTTGTAGATCCTCAGTAGGCCACAGCCAGAAATCCAGCCCAAATCACTGATCTTTTAATGGCAGGACTTTATTAAAGTGTTACACATTAGAGATTTGTGGCTTTTTTACTTAGTATTTCAAAGATGTAATATAAGAAAAACAATTTTAAATACTTCATTATTTCATATTGATTATATATATACATTGATATGAAAATTGCATATATTGGGTTAAGTAAAATATATTATTAAAATTAATTTCACCTGTTTTTTTTCCTTTTTCAATGTGGCTCCCCAAATTTAAAAAAATACCTAAGTGTTCTGCATTATATTTATATTAGCTAATACTAGTCTAGACCTAAATCCATTTTATTGGTAGTACTAGAGACAAAGAAACATACCCAAATAAGGCAGTAGGAATACAAATAGCAAAATTAAGAATGAGAGAAACTTGGAGGAAAACATGATCGAGTATCCTCAATAAATAAATTGCAAGGAAAAAAATAGCAGGAATGGAAATACAGGGATTGAAAGAGATTTAGGAGTCATAGCTATAAATTGTAATGTGTACATTTTATTAGGCTTCCCATTTGAACAAGGAAATGAAAAAACTACACATACATTTATGAGATAGTCTGAAAAATCTGAAAATGTACAGCATATCTGATGATATTAAAGATTTATTGTTTATTGTGTATTTTTAAGGTGCAATACGGTATCATCATAATAATATGGTATCAAGTTAGGTTAAAGATGAAATAATATATCTTGGATTTACTTCAGAAAAACCTAGGTGGGCAAGAGATGGAAATGAATGAGGACAAGGCAAGACTGTCCATGAGTTGAAAGTCATTGAGGTTATGTGATGGCTAAATGTTGGGTTCATTCGAGCATGCTCTCTACTTCGACATATGTTTAGAAGTTTATATACTAAACAGTACAATAATTTCAGATAATTTTTTAATAATTTAGGAAAACACTAGAATACAGTGTTAAAGGGAAAAAGTAAGAGATATAACACTGAAATTAATAGTGAAAAGTTGTTAAAACTAGTTTCATGGGAAGAGGGAGTGATTATAGATAACATTTTATTAAATTTTCTATAATTAACTTCTATTAATTTTTAATCAGAAAAGCAGTACTCTTCATACAGAGGTTGACTACCAATTACTTTTTAAAAATTAAAAGCTGAAAGGAAATACATAAAAATACTAATGGCAATTATCTCTGTGTTTTGTGACCATGAATGATTTTTATATCCTTTATATTTTCCCTATTATCTACACTAAAGGATGTATTACTCTTTCATCAGAATATTAGGAATGACAAGATTTGGATGGAAAACTTAAAATTTTTACTGCTTTTCCTTTTCTGCTTTCCCTGTCCACATTCATATAGATGTATGGCTATTTGGTCATTCATAAGAAGGCACATATTAAGAGGACCTCACCCTTTGCTGAGCACTTTAGACATTTTCAACTTTTAAATTTCACATACGGAATTATAATTTTTATGCTTACACCCCTCTGACATAGCACATTGGCAGGATATCATTATTCCTATTTTCAGATAAGAAAACAGAGCCTCAAATATTTGCAAAACACAGCAAGGCAGTAGCAGACTTTGGACAAAAACCCAGGCTTCATTATTACTAGTCCGGTGCTCTTTTCACTATAACATGTTACCTCCCATAAAGAGTATCGGACTCAGAATACTATTAATTTAGCAAATAACTAACATAGGCCCAATTGAATTCAAGTTATTTACATCAATTAATTGTACTATCCATTTTACTTTCCTGCAACATGTGCAGGAAAGAGGCACTCGGATGAAATAACAGGGAGGAAGCAGTAGAATTCTGTGACATATGGCAGGCTTGTTGATGAAATCAAAGTTATGTTTCATGCCAGCTTCTGGTCTGCAAAGTGTCTTTCATTTCACTAAGAGGTATACCCCATGCCAGGAAATGCACAACCTCCTAGCCCTTTCTTTTGAAATCTAAACCCGTGAGAACATGGACTTGGCATGACTTGATGGAACACTGAATGCAATATGCTTGACCCATTTGTGAATACAAAGTATCCAGATTATACACTATAGAGAAGTACTCTAGGTTGTCATCTAGGTTCCCCATCAGTTCAAGGAAAGTGGGGATACAGCTGAGCTTTAGGTTTATCTCTGGCTAGAGAAGGAGGATTCATAACTTCAGAAAATGAAAGTAATTCCCAGGGAAGAAAATGAAAGTTAAACCAGGAAGCAACCAAGAATACTAAAAGAGTAGGGCTGGAATCCCCATCGTGGCTCAGTGCTTAATGAATCTGACTAGAAATCATGAGGTTGTGGGTTCGATTCCTGGCCTCGCTCAGTGGGTTAAGGATCCGGTGTTGCCGTAAGCTGTGGTGTAGGTCTCAGATGCAGCTTGTATTCCGCATTGTTGTGGCTGTGGCATAGGCCGGCAGCTACAGCTCCGATTCAACCCCTAGCCTAGGAACCTCCATATGCCGTGTGTGGGACCCTAGAAAAGACAAAAAGAAAAAAAGGGGGGGTGGGGCAACTAAGGAAGTAACTAAGGAAGGGCTCATATGCAGAATAGTATCTTTGCCCTTTTTGCCCTGGTGGGTTTTAAAACCTTCAAGTAGACCTTAGTTTGGTACAAAGGATCTAATCATTGCAAATGAGTCCACCTCTTCTTTAAGAAGGAAGAGAGATGCTGTAGAGCAGGGGACTGTGGAATATGTGAAGAAGATATCTCTGTAGATGTTTAAGAACAAGAAAATTTTAGTTTATCTGCTATAAGAAACTTCGCTATCAGTTTAATAGAAATTCTCAGGGAAAATATCTTCGATTTAAGTGAAGAGGTTCACTGAGTGAGATATGGGTCTTTACCAGAAATATCACTGTAACTTTGGATGACTTAGTTCTCCACATAGTACGGTCAATCTTTTTCATTTGATAAAACTTGTCTTACATGTAGATGACTCCTTACTGACAAGTTTTGTACAGAGGAAGAAATGAAATGAAATATTTTGAGTTCCTTTTAAGTGCAGACATCTACTTGGCAAAAGAGAAGAGTTTATCCTTAAATAGCTCTATTACAGCAGAATAAGACAAAACATATTGGAGAAAGCTTTTCAAGCAGAGAGACCTGGGTTCTACTAACAGCTCTTCCATTCACTTTATGTTTTCTCATCTATAAAATTAGAATAACAACATATATACCTTGCGATGTTGATGTGAGAATATCAAATATCAAAAATATACGCTGGATGTATTTTATAAAAAAAAGGTTTGAAAGTATATACAACATTAAGGTATCAACAACAGATACATGGTAGAATTCTCAGGTTGATTATTAGATGACAGTACTGAAGGCAAATTTTTATCATTTTCTTTCTATTGCCTTTTTTCTTACAATGAACACATTCCAATATTATAATGAGAAAGATAATATTACACTATTTTAAAATTATATATGGAGTTCCCATAGTGGCTCAGTGGTTAACGAATCCGACTAGGAACCATGAGGTTGCGGGTTCGATCCCTGGCCTCTCTCAGTGGGTTAACGATCTGGCATTACCATGAACTGTGGTGTAGGTTGCAGATGCAGCTTGGATCCCACGTTGCTGTGGCTCTGGTGTAGGCTGGCGACTACAGCTCTGATTAGACCCCTAGCCTGGGAACCTCCATATACCGTGGGTATGGCCCTAAAACAAACAAACAAACAAAAACCAAAAAAAAAAAGAAAGAAAGAAAGGAAGAAAATTACGTATGTGAAGGAGTTCCTGCTGTGGAGAAGCAGGTTAAGGATCTGGTGTTGCCGGAGCTGTGGCACAAGTCATAGCTACAGCTAGGATTTGATCGCTGGCCTGGGAACTTCCATATGCTGCAGGTGTGGACAAAAAAAAAAAAAAAATTATGTATGTGAAGTTCATATTCTAGTGTGAGGAATACAATAAGGACTCATTCCTCATTGGTAGCTGCCATTATCATTGTCATTAATATCATCATCACCTTATTCTTCCTATTATAGGTGTGAAAACAGAAGCTTAAAGAGGTATGGTGGCTTACTTAATTCCATGTATCTCAGAAGCAAGTAAAATGCCTAACATAACTGTTTGAAATGTACACATATATAAATACATCTCATTTCATGAATCATGAATAAGTAGATTTGGCTGAGAAAGTCAACTACCCAAACTCTGGCAACACATAATATGCACTCACTGAATCAGACTGCTTAAAATGGAGCAAAATGTTGAAAAGCGGACAATGTATGCAAGAAGTTATATGAAGATTTGACAGAGTCATTAAATCACATCAAGAAAAAGAAGGGATTCCAGATAATGAAAACTAAGGAATAACAGTGCTCTTAAATAATAATTTACCGATTCTCATAGATTTCAATCAGTAGGTAGTTTTTCTCTCTTGATCATGTATACGTGTGCATGTATACTTGTGTGTGCACACACACACGCAAACATGTACACACTTATAAAATTCCACTCCTATCTTCTTCAGAATTCTAATAGCTTTTTACTGCTCCCAGACTAAATAAAAGGCCCTACTGTAGCACCTTACTCTTATTCCTATTCTAAGTCTTTCCCTCTTTCCTCTCCTTCATTAAAGATTGCTTGATCTGTCTCTATATCCCCTTCTCTCATGTCTTTTCCAGATGTTTACCTGTCAACAACTTATACAAAGTGATTAATGACTAACTGGAACTAAATGAGTTATTCCGTCCTAGAAAAAGTTCATTTTCACAGAGGTCATTTGGAAATTCAGCATCTTTGACTAAAGATATTAATTTCTAGTTTTAAAATTTAAGCCCCAAAGAATACCATTATGAAGATATCCTGTGACTAGAGAGTGCTTTCCTTTCTGTCTCTAACATCAAAATATTCCAGCAACCACTGACTTTACAGGGCTGAATTCTAGCTGGATATGATTCCTTAAGCCTTAGGGCAGAGACAGGACTGGTCTGAATCCCCATGAAATGTCTTCCATGGATTTAATAAAGTGAGAATTGAGTTCATCTCTAGATAGCTAATTTTTTTTCCCCTCTGTAGTCTCAGAGGGATTCAGTGTTACATCACTGGTTGCTTAAACATAAGAATTAACATTGCTAAATAGGTTAAGAATTTGGAACTCTCTATGAATTGCAGTGTCCATGCGCTTATATAAAATTCCTCTAGTAGAATTCAGTGATACAAAGCTAGGGCTCTTTTCCATCTCTGTCAACACTATAGGAGACCTGAAGAAGCTATTGGCCTCAAGTTACCGAGAATGAAATGGTATTTCTAGAATTTTTTTTTTCCTACTGAGTCTCATTTGGTGTCTATTTCAAATATTTGAGGTTAAAAATGCCCACAGTAACTGACTCTGACCCTTTTGTCTTCAATAAAGCATGTGAATTATAGTCAAGACTCTGTGTTGGTGCATTCTGTCAGCAAGAAATCTCTACTGATTGAGGCTCCAGCCAGTACTATAATAGATAATTCTAATGATGACCCTGAAGAAGAGCCTCAACTGGAAGTGCCTTCTGAATATTCAAAGTGCCATTAATTGAAGTTTTACATTTAAATATAGTCTAATAAATTCTCATTCCTCAGAAGTGGTACAAAACATATTATTTGATTAAGCAGGGCATCTGATTATCCAATCTTACTGAATTTATAAAAAACACCATTATCAACGCAAAGACCTGTGAGTCACCCTCTAGGCCCACTACCTTTCTTTGATGCAGTGTCACCTTAAAGCATTTACTCCTGGGCAAGTGTGAATAACACATGGGTGACATCCACTATGCTTAGAGATAAGTAGTCATTTATATCTCCAAGTTATCTTGACATCAGAATACACATAGGTTGACAAATGTGGCACGAGCTGTAATCATTTACAAACTCCTTGTCACAGAAAATGAACTGGGTATGGGCTATCTTTTGGCAACACTATCAGTGTTTTTCATATAATATGTAGCCTGGACCTCCAACTGTGTTTAATTAAGAGAATATTACAAACACTAATTAGCTGCATTTAATTTTTAAAGCAATTCAAAATTCATAGTTTAAAGGGGAAAAAAAAAACAATAGATGTGGTCTCTGCAATGTAATTAATGTTTGGGAGGTAGTCACTGAAGCACAACATGATGAGTTGGACAAGTCAGTAGCCCTGACATTTCTACACAACATCACAACTCAAACATTATTTTTAAAAGCATGAAAAATTAAATGTGGCACATCATGTATACTGAGCTGCAATGCCAGTGGTGGGAGGAGATCTGGTAATTAAAAGTTTGCAGTTTCTAACCAACAGGCAGACACAGACTAGAAAGAATGGTGGACAAGCTAGCACATGGAGCAAATATAAGGAGAGGTGGTCACTATTCTTTTTTAAAATAATAATACTAATAATAGCTCTATTCAAAATCAGATAAAGGGATATATGTTAAATAAAGAGTTCTTTCATGTTTTATTTCTTATATTACCTTTTCCTTGACCTGAGATGTTTCAATCAGTGAAAATAAAATATTAAGGTATACAGTTTCTTTGGGAAGATCTAGCCCAATGGTATCACAGAATATACTTTTCAACTGTTTCAAGATCTTTCTGAACATGATGGTCAGGGTGATCTTTCTCCTCTTTTTTTTCTTTTCTTTTTCGGCCATACCTGCGGCACATGGAAGTTCCCAGGTTAGGAGTCAAATCTGAGCTGCAGCTGAGGCCTACACCACAGCCACTGCAACACTGGATCTGAGCCACATCTGCAGCCTACGCCACAGCTTATGGCAATGCTGAGTCCTTAACCCACTGAGCCATGATGAGAACTCCCCTATCTCCTCTTAATTAAGAAATGAAATGGAGTTGTCACTTTCATATAATATTTAAGCCTTATGCTAAGGAAGAATCTGAAAGCCTCTGGGACTCTTTCAAGAGTCAAGACTGCTGTCCTAGGGTTTACTTCATCATTGCTCTTTTAGACAATCTCTTATACATGCTTCCCTCTGAATACAAGACAGTATAATGTCCAACAATCTTAGAATTTTCAATTTTGGATTCTTACAAAGAGTATTTAAATGATTTCTCTATGAAACAAGGGCCTTCCCAGGGGATATATGTTAGCTGTCTCAGCAGTGGACCTTCTTAAGCTACTACATGTCTTCTTATTCTTCAATGGATTTAACTGCGCAATTGTCCCACTATTCCTTCGCCACATCCTTCCCCTAGACCTGGATTCCTTATAAATCCATGATCTTGAAAGGCTTAAGTTTTCCTATGTTTTTGCTACACTATACCTTACCTCTCATTCTCAAGAATTTTTTTAAAGTAAGCCAAATTAAGACCCCCTGATAATAATACTAATCATCATCCTCAACATGTAAGGAATTCCAATAGGAAACTCATAGTCACAGTCTCTGTAGTGAGTCTAATTTTTTAAAAAAATCTGGTTGCTTTCCTGTTTAACACCTGATTATAATCTCACTTATATGAACCTATTCTAATTAAAAAAGACAAAATATTAGAGAAAGTTTATATATAAAGATGTTCATTTCAGTATTGTTTAGAGAACTGAAATAACAGGAGGAAAATCCAGTGAGTTGAAGTAGGGGAATACATATATTTTGGTCTACCACTTGACTTACTATTATGCCATCATTAAAAGTGAAGGCAGGACAGAGTTCCTGTCATGGCTCAGCAGAAACAAATCTGACTCGTATCCATGAGGACACAGGTTCAATCCCTGGCCTAGCTCAGTGGGTTAATGATCCAGCATTGCCGTAAGCTGTGGTGTAGGTTGCAGATGTGCCTTGGATCTGGCATTGCTCTGGCTATGGTGTAGGCCAGCAGCTACAGCTCTGATTCGACCCCTGGCCTGGAAACCTCCATATGCCACAGGTGCAGCCCTAAAGACGAAAAAAAGTGAAGGCAAAGAAAACTATGTAAAGACTTAAAAATATGTATATACTATAACATAAGTGAAAAAGAAATATATCGTATTGTTTATAACTAAGTTAAATCTGTGAATAAAAAGGATCAAATGAAAATGCAAATAAATGACAGTAGTTAAGATGCTGAAACTATAAATGATATATATTGTCCATATGCCCTCCATTTTAGGTATATATATATGAATTATATATATCATGTTATATACACATATGTCTTTTAATTTTAAAAGATGGTATAAGACTATCTTTAAAGATATTTATGTAATTTAAAGCTAAGATTTTATTCTTCCTAAATACCTTTACGTTTTACTCTCCAGGAATTTAGAAGAATATCTCTAAGAACCATGAACTCTGGATGATTAATTCAAGCATTTACACTAACACCAGATTTTTGTTTGTTCCTCAAACAATCTGAAAACTTACTGTAACTTAAAGTTCAAAGTGACATGTTTGCTTGGCTTAAGGTAATCGATTGTTTCCTACTAATAAAAAATTTGTTGAAAGCAAATAGCAGTAGTTTATGAAAAAATGTATTTTCTGGGCAATTGTAGAATTTGGGGAAGGATGGAGTGGTAGATAATTAAAGAGAGGGAGAAACAAATGTCTGGAGTTTAAGAAGCAATGGTTATGGAATCTAAAAGGATGGACATTCATAAGTATATATTATTTGGGATTGACCTATTTCTTTACCACCACCAAATAAAGCCGAAGACAAATCAGGAATGAAGTGAGGGTTATCACTACAGATCCTTTGACTTTAAAGAAGATAATAAAAAAAAAAAAATTAGGGGCAGCTTTAGAGCAATAAAAGCAACATCATAGATAAAATGGGCAAATTCTTTTAAAAATTAGCAAACTTATACACGAAGTAAGGGAAAATCCAATTACCCCAAAATCTATTAAAGACATTGAACTTGTAGTTTTAAAAACAATTTCAACAGAAAAATTTTACTCAGATAGTTTTACTGGTAAATCTACCTATCAAGTATTTTTAAAATAAATATAACCATCTTAGACTACCTCAGAAAATAGAGGGGGAAATATTCCCAATTCATTTTACAAGGCCAATATAACACAAATACCCAAACTTGAAATGGACATTACAAGAAAAAAAAATTATGCATCAATATGTCATAAACCTAGATACAAAATCGTCAACTTTTTTTTTTTTTTTTTTTTTGTCTTTTTACCATTTCTTGGGCCGATCCCACGGCATATGGAGGTTCCCAGGCTAGGGGTCGAATAGGAGCTGTAGCCACTGGTCTACACTAGAGCCATAGCAACGCGGGATCTGAGCTGTGTCTGCAACCTACACCACATCTCACAGCAACGCCAGATCCTTAACCCACTGAGCAAGGCCAGGGATTGAACCCACAACCTCATGGTTCTTAGATTCGTTAACCACTGCGCCATGACGGGAACTCCAACATATTATTACCAAAGGTAATCAAGCAACATATAAAGGAGGCTAATACATCATAACCACATAGGGTTTATCACAGGGATGACCAATAAATATTATTTACACTACTGAGAGGATAAAAGATAAAATTCATACGATCACCTCAAAAAGTGCAGAAGAATATTTGACAAAATTTAATATCAATTTATGATAAAAAAAACTTTCAGCAAAATATTTTTAAAAAGGGAAATTTTCAACCTGTAAAGGGCATCTATTAAAAAATATAGTTACTATCATAATAGTGAAAGCTTAACAATTTTTCTCCTAAGATCTGGAACAAGGAAAAGATACACGGATTCACCACTTCTAGTCAGTATTGTACTACAGGACCTAGACTATGCAAAAAGGTAAGCAAAAATATAAAGTAAAAGGGATACAGATTTTAAAGAAGGAAGCAAAACTGCTTTTATTTGCAAATGACATGACTACAGAGAAAATCCTATGGGCTGACAAATTAGCCACTAGAAACTAGTAAGTAAATTTAAGATTCATGATCAATATATTAATATCAGTTTTATTTATACTACATACTAGTAGCAAACTGGAAAATTAAATATGAAATGCCAGTAACTATGTCATAAACTAAAACATAAAATATTTAAGAAAAAAATTAACAAAAATATGCAAGACCTCTATGCTTAAAACTATGAAACATTACTGAGAGAAACAGTATTTAGATAAATGGAGAAATACACTATGTTCACAGATTTATATCATTAAGATACTGATTCTCCCCAAATTGCCTGCCCAGTCAAAATAACAGAAGGGATTTTTGTACAAATTGACAAACTGATTTTAAAATTTAGGTAGAAAAACACAGAACTTAGAGTAGTCAGAACAATCTTGAAAAAGAAGAAAAGTGTTGAAGGTGTTATGCTACTCGATTTTAAAATGTATTACAAAATAACAGTAATCAAGAATATATGGTATAATTGTAAGGAAAGATAAAGAAATCAGTGGAATCAAATGGAAGCAGTTCTTTTGAAGTCTTATGTAGGAAAAAAATGTCTGAAACCCCAGATCTGGCCTGAGGATATATTAAAAATATTCTCTTATTAATAACCTTTACATTCCTCATAGTACCTTTCACAGTTTCCGGTACATAGTTGGTGTTCATCAAACATTTGTTGAATAGATCCATCTTAAGCATCCAGATGAGGACATAAGCCATTTAGCACAAATTTCATTCTCTGTGGTAACTGACATCATGTTATTTGAAAATAATCTAACTCCATTAATCTCAATATCAATCATTTATGTGTAAAAGCAGATCATGTGCATATATCTTAAAGAGGTAAAATTAGCAAACCTTTTAAAATCCATGGTAATATACTTATGCCTTTTTTAACACAATTTTTAAAGACTACTCTTATGACCTCTTAAAGATATCAACAACCAAAATGGAATATACCATGGTGAGTTCATCTAACGCCTCCTAGATGACAGAAGGGTATAGAGATATTTTTTTCTCCTCCTCTGAGATGTCTCACTACATACTCCCTTTACCAGTACCAAAAGAAAAATTACATTCAATGTGGCATACTGTAAGCACCATAGACAAACATTTCATAAGAATACATTTTGAACAAATTTTATCTGGAAAACAACTTCAATTCAAATCCTAGTTCATTTAATTTCGGAGCACCATGTATCTTATTAGGCTTAGCCATTGGTCTTTGCCCAAATGGGCTTGAGGTTTTGCTCTAGAGAATTCACAAATCTAATAAAAAACTAAGGAAGGACTGCCATAGATCATAACTCTGGATTATAAACGTTATTCATGAAAGCTGGCACAACACATAGGTGGAGCAGGCAGCTGTCTATATGGTGTCACTTCTGAGGTATATGCATCACCATCTTCCTCCCCACCCACACAAGTGCAGTCTGGCACTGACACTGGCTTTCTCAACTTCAAGATTCATTCCTTTGTCTTAAAGGATTTTATCCAAAATTGCTCCATTAAAATGAAAGTATGCTATGTAGGAGGGGTGACACGTTAACATACTCACAGTAATTATCTGCTACTATCATCCTATCAGGATTAATTCGTTAATTGTCCAGCAGAAATAAAAGGCCCCCAAGGTTATCTAATGTTGGAAAGATACAATGGGGTGGAGCTAGGGATGAGCTCAGGTGTTGAAGCCTAGATAGAGCACCATGGTGGGAGGGTGGGTGGGTGCTGGGGTTTGAGCAACAAGGGAACAGCATTCACTCCCTCAACCAGTAATCTTCCATTGAGTTCCTATAACATGACAGCCACTGATTTAGTCACTAAGGCTACAGACATGTCCTCTGTGTCCTCACAGACATGAGGAAGAATTGGTGCCTGGAAAGACAGAGAATGTGCGTCCCTCACAAAACTGTGGTAAGGACTGAACGTGATAATGTATGTTAAGTGCTCAATATAGTGCCTGGCACAAAATAATAGCTCAAAAACTACTTGCTGCTATTATTACTATTCTTCTTCTTATTATTAAATTGGTTATGGTACCAATTCCAATGTAGTGGTTGGGTTGGGTCCCCACACAAAGAAGCACTTCCCAGGAAATCAACTGGGTGCCAGATAATTCAACTCAATTCTGACACCTATCTACCCTGAGATAGCATCAGATTCCACAGGTCAGATTCCACAGGTTAAAACTGTCCTCCTCCCCACTTTGGCCGGCAGTTGGGCAGTTGCAAGCCCTAACTGCTTACCTGTGATTCTGATGTACCAGCTACAGACAGGGAGGTTCCTATGACCTCCTCCAGTGACCTGTGCTTCTGACCAACTGACTACAAACTGTAGGTTGCAAAAAACCCCTCCAAATTAGAATGCTGATCGCAAGTCCAAGTTGTTACCTATCCTTCTGCTGGACTAGTTATAGATTTTAAGTTCCTACTCTTTCGACTTCAGAGGGCAGTTGGAAGTCCAAGTTGTTACCTGTACCTGTGACCAACTGGCTATAAATCAGAGGGTCCTAAGACCCTCTTCTTGGGCTGAATTTACTAGAGTGGCTTACAGAACTGAGAGAAACATTTCATTTACCAGATTATTGGTATATTATAAAAGGATATAACTCAGGAGTAATCAGATGAAGGAGTGCATAGGGCAAGGTATGGAGTAATGGTGCACAGCTTCTATGCCCTCTCCCAGCACCTCCACGTATTCACCAACCTAGAAGCTCCCCAAATCCCAAACTGTTGGGGTTTTATGGAGGTTTTATTACATAGGCATGATTAATTAAATCATTGGTCTTTGGTGACTGCACTCGATCTCCAGCCCTCCTCCCCTCCCCAGAACTCAAGGGAGTGGAACTGAAAGTTACAACTGTTTAGTCACAGGGTTGGTTCTCTTGGCAACCAGTCTCCATCTTTAGGTGACAACCATCACTAACCTAACAAGAGACACCTTTACAGCTCTCATCACTTAGGAAACTCCAAGGGTTTTAGGAGCTCTGTGCCAGGAAAGTGACGAAGATTAAATATATATTTCTTATTATAAATCACAATATTACAGTTATCTATAATCATTGAGTGACAGTTAACTAGGAATTCTTAGAAGTGAAAGGGAATGCTGAAATAGACCCAAAGCTCATAAAATAATATCAAGAAGGGACTTCATGAAAGAAATAGAATACTTAAGATATGATTATAAAACTAATTAGAGATTGAACATATCCTATGTTCCAGGCACTGTGCTATGCACTTTTTATTCATTTCTCATTCAATTCTCACAACCCTCCCTAACAAGAAAGGGACTATTATTCACATTTTATAATGAAGGAATTGAGGTTTACAGAAGGTGAAGTAACTTGCTCCCAGTAACACAGTAAGTAGAGAACTATGATAAAAATGGGAGGTGTTTCTAGTCAAAGGGAACAGTAAGAGCAAATGCAGCATTGGTGGGAATATGCTGTTATTCACAGAATGTTGAGTAGGTCTGTTTGTCTGAAGTGGAAGGACAGCATAGGAGATCATGGAGTGATAAGGTTAGAAAGGTAGATTAAAACTGAATGATTGGGAGATTTGTTGTCGTGCAGAGGACTTCGAACATAATTTGGTAGACTTGTCCAATTGGAAATAAGTGTATGAAAGGGTAGGTGGGAGAGAGGCAAAGATTGATTTCACCCCTACTTAAGAATTTTATACAAGACTAGCCCCAGACAAAGTGATACTTGCTACCCCTTCTGTATCTTCCCTGAAATACTGAAATATCTGGAATATATTTCTATCAAAGCAGCAATTCAGCAACCATCTCTTTTTCTTCCCAAAGGAGTGGCCAATGCAGGAGTTCCAGGTCAGTCATAGTGGAAGATGAATACAGTTGGGGGAGTGTACAGCACCCTAGAGGGAAGGCCAGCTCTGCTCTCTTCTTATGGATCCAGATATTTGTGAGAGTGCAAGCAGTGTGTGTGTGAGATAGAAAGAAAGAAAACGAAAACATTCAAATTCATGTAGCAAAGTGGTTCTCATGACTAATTCTATCATTTTCAGTCAAAAGATTGCTAGAAAAGGGAAATTTGTACCACTTATAATCCTGCTCTGATAATGATAGGATACTTGACTCTATATTCTTCTAATATGAGCAGCCAGTGTCACTAAGACCCCATATTTGTGTTCTATGCTCCCTCCTCCCATCCCTGATACTGGGACTAATTAGCAACTTGAATAATAAAAAAATCTCTAAGTGACTCAAGTGTCTAGAATCATATTAGCCTTGCTGCTGGACTTGCTTTAACCTTCTGAACTCTTAGTATTTCAGTATTGCACTTTTACAATTAAGCCCCATCCATGATCCCAGTTCCAGGAACCAAGTCTTCGCCTCCTTATATCTCCCTAGCCTAAAACCACAGTTCCCGGAGTGTGCGTAGTGCCTTCACTCTGGTACTTCTGAGGAGTGGAAACCTGGCTGTATTTGGCCCCATCAACTCCTAGGAGAACCAAACCTGACATTTAGTGACTACCAGAATACCTAAATTTCTGCCATTGGCCTTCTCTGATACATGTCAGACTTGCTCATTAAGATTTTTATATATTGCTTGGCTTCCCTGAGGACAAGTCACTAAATTTCTAGACTTCCTTCTATTTATTCCCTACAAATAAGACCTTCATCCATTTTTTTAATGCTGTCTAGTCTCTATCCATCTGCTTAGCTTCTAGATTTTGGCCTCTTTGGTAGTCTGACCTCACTGGTAGTCATGTTCCACTCATGATCGGCAGAATTAGTGGCTTTGACACAATTCTACAGCAAAACTTTTTCTCAGAATTGGTGTAAACTAGACTTGAAAAACTCCTTTCTTTTCCCTCTCCAAGCATCTCTGTCGATAGTGTTCAATAAATATTAAATAATAATGAAGCATGAGGTAAAAATATCTCATTAAATAAATCATGGAAATGTTAACCTACCTGTCTCTAATTGAGAGAATTTTATGAAAAACATCTTTGGCTTTAAGCTTAGTTAGCTTTCTTATATTCGCTCATAACAAGCTGTAAAGAATTGAAACGAACTAGTATTTCATAAGGATGAGTTATGGGTATGATTCGATTAAAACTTTTACTTTTTCCTGAGATACTCAATTATTCACCCAACTGTCAGGGTCCATATACTCAGAAGCCTCATTTTACCTAAGTCATGCTCAAACACAATTAACTGATTAACTGTTGATCATCACTGCTAATGGTGAGGAGCAGAAAACATTTCATTACCAAAGTATATTATTCAAAACCTAAATCTATTGAGCTCTGAGAGTATATTATATGATGCTTTTACCCCACTCCTACCCAAACATTTATTGAGTAGTGACTATAGACAAAAATATATACCAATTAAGGATGGGAGGAAGCAATTTCAGAAAAAATTGAGTGGCAAGGATAAAGTCAAATGAAAATTAAATACAGACAATTCACAAAGTTAAGAATATGCACTTTTTTTTTAAGAATATGCACTTTTCAACAAAAAGTTAAAATTAACAAATGTCCAAAACATTCATTAAGTTGGAAAATAAGATTACAATATACTACTCTTCATATAATTTTATTTCCCCAAATGTTCACATAAACATATCATTTCTGTCGCTGGGCTGTCTCACTCTGCAAAACAGAGGCAGTGGCAACAGCCATGATTGGACCAAGAAGCAACATCCGCAAAAACAGTAACTTCTATTCAGAAAGTAAAGGCCTGATTCAGCCCTCATTTTACAATGATAGCTCTGATTTGCTTTGTTTAGTTTTTGCACTGGTGGATAATCTCTAACCTCCCGACTGTCACCCCTTAGGTTGGTGGCAGGGTCTGTTATATTAATAATACATATACTTATGTCTATTCAACTCTACTGCATCAATTAATTTTATTGGTTTGATTCATTAACTGATGACACAATCAGTTATTCACTGATTGATTATTTCCTGCAATTGACCAAATCAGTTGGCAGGTTTACACTGACAGGGTCTAAAGGTGTTAAATCTGATAACTGAGGTACAATACTTTAATCCAGCTACAACAGCTGAGTGGAGTAGCTGCAACAGAAACATGTTCCACAAAGTCAAAAATAATGTCTGGTCTTTACAGAAAAAAATTTGCCAACCTCTGCTCTAGAGGAGACCTCAGTGAATCATCATCCTTATCTTAAAGATTAGGAAATTGAGTCCCAAACAGGTTAGATGACTTAAATTCAACATATCTGATTAAAAGATGCATGGCCTTTGCTATCTGCCTGGCCCCCCAAAACAATCACAATTCTTCTACAGTGTTTTTTTCAAGGAACAACATACCATCTACCTAGACAGACAAACCCTATAAGCCATCTGACAGCCCCCACTCTATCATCCCTAGATTCAGTCTAAGTTCTTTCCATTTTACATCCTCCCTATTGACTCTTTCCACTTTTTTCCCCTGCCACCATCCCAGTCCAAGCTGCCACCATCACTGCCCTGGTACCACTGCAGCGGTCTCCTAAGTGGTCTCCCTGCTTCTTCCCTGGCCCCAATATGACTTGCTCTTCATGTTGTCGTCAGAGTGATCTTTTCACAAAAGATCACTTAAAACTCTTGAAAGGCCTCTCATTGATCCTGGGATGAGCAATAAACTCTTTAATGTGATCCTGAAGCCCTAAATTATCTAGCCTCTGTGGACCTCTGCAGTCTCATCTTTTTCCACCTGCCTTCTCACTTCCTCTGCTCTCATCATGCTAACTTGCTTTCAGTTCCTTAAACTTGCCAAGTTCCCTCACACCACAGGGCCTTTGCACATGCTTTTCCTATGTTTGAAATGATCTTCTCTCCCCACCCTCCTTTGCCTAATTTGTATCTTCAGGCATTAATCATAACTTCTTCAGAGAAGCTGGCTCTGAACTTCTTGACTTATTCAAATTCCCCTTATTTAGCACTGGATCATTCCCTTCATGTACTTATCACAGGTACAGTTTTATAATTTAGATGTGTGATTATTTTAATAATGTCTGTCTTTACTGCTGGACTATAAGTTCCATCACAGCAAGGCTCCTGTCTATTTTATTCTACTGAAGCCCCAATACCCACCCCAAAGCCTGTTCTTAGTTCAATGAATATTAATTTAGTAAATTAATGCATGAATTTCCAGAAGTTCACAGAACTTTAGAAACCAAGTTTCCTGAGTCCTAGTTTGTAACTCTTCATGGCAAAATGTTGCTTCCATTTAGGCCAAGAACACAGGATTGGGACATTTTTCTATTACTTGGCTTCAAATTAACCCCTTACCTTCTGCCAACTGCTACAAATATGTATGACATTTTTCATCAAGGGGAGTGTATGAATGCATCAACAACTCAGTCTCACTAGTTAAACAATAAATCACATGCTTTAAAGAATGTGAGTATAAAGTGTTTTTATTACCACCAAAATAGTAAGTATATATATGAATGTAAAGGGAAGTATTTGAGCATTAACCATAAAAGGGAAAAGGCAAGAATAAATTCCTTTTGAAAATTTTTCCTCAATACTTTCAATTTGCTAAGCTGGGTTTCTGATTTTCATCTTTCTTTAAATGCTTAGTTTTTATAGAAACATCACAAACAACCTTTCACAGACTAAGTTGTTATGCATTTGGAAGGAAAAATAAAACAACACTGTTTTTCCCTAAAAAAAAAAAAAACAGCAGAAATATGCACAATTTTAGACATTTAAAGGTAAGTGACATAATAAAGAAAATTTATTAAGTGCTTTAGTGCTTTTCTGGAAAAACTACTTATAAAAGGTTTTTATTTTAAATTAATAAGTAGACTTTCAGTAGTGAAATCTGAGAATTGTGCATATTCTTCAGAAAATCCAAGTTATTAATCCCAAAGTACTATAATCGTCTAATAGGTGCCTGATCTTTCAAATTCTTTAATCCTTCTTCATATTAACTTTTTGACCTAGATTTTTGCAAACACTCTTAAGTCCCTGAAAATATATTAGTGACAACAAAACTAATTTATTCAGGGTGCCCTATGTTAGCAACTATCTTACAGATGTAGCTAGGTTCTGAGTAGTCCATATGAAACATATGTCTAACACAGCATTCCTAAAAATAGATATTCCAGTCAAAAGTCCAATTTTATTTCTGGATTTCAGGATTAGAAACCTAACAGCTGCTTACCAACAGATTCCATGTTAAATCAGGAGGGGATTTATTGATTCCATTAGAGCTAAAAGGCAAACAACCCAAGAACAACAACAATAAAAAAGAACTAATAAAAACAAACAAAACCCCCACAAAAACCAACCAATCACTTTTCTCCTTCCAGAATAATAAAATTGCACTTTCAAGTGAAATTCAACCTCATATTTCATTCATCGTGAAATTCCCACTTACAGAATCCTCATTATGCCAAGAAATACATACTCTCATCAAACAAACAGTTTCAAATGTATAGCAGGCCAGTTAACCACTTGATCATAGGTCAGTAGGTTTGTTGTTTATAAGCTTTGCACTGAGCCAGTCACTCTGGAGGATGTATATGTGAACAAAATGTTGTCCTTGCCCAATTAGCCATTATAATCCTGTTGAAAAGACCTACCTGTGTAAAACATCTATCAACTAGCCACCAGCATCTAGCGCCTAGCCCAATAGAAATTAAAGAAAAGAGAGAAAGCATAGAGGACACTATACTACAAAGAGAACTTTCAAAAAAGGGTGGGATTTTAGTAGACTTTAAAGGACAGGTAGTTTGAAAGCAGAGAAGTATGAAGACAGCAGCTTGATTAAAGTACAAGTAAAGCTGGGAGAAGGAAGAATATACTTGGTTTATTAAGCAACTACCTTGTCTGGGGAATGTGAAAGGGAATTTATGAAAGTAAAGGACAAACTATGACCAGATCATGGAAGGCCTCAAATGCTAGTAGATTAAGGAGTTTGAATGTGAGCCAATAGCAATTATAACTGTATTCCAAAACCTCTCCAAACTCAACTTTAGCTGAGAGTGCCATTTGTCTATGAGATACAGTTAATTCTAACTCTTCAAGGTGAGTGAGTTGAATAATGGTGCAGAATATAGTAAGTATAATTAATTAAAGAAGAAGGTCTTTTAATTTTATATTGGGGCAACTGGATGCTCAACTATAGAAATGAAATCCAAATGGCAGCAAATAAATTAGATCACTGGAGACTCCAACCCAGATTAAATAAGGGTCCTCTTAAATCTCACTTTAAAACCAAATGTCGAGTATCAACAAACACAGATGCATATAGTGATTTGGCTGTTTCATTACTTTGTGTAATGAGAAATCTCAAAACAGAACATTATTCTGCAGAGACAAAAGGTCTCAGTTTAATGTGCTTTAACATTACTGGTGTGCTCTCCTCACGAATGCTTCCATTAATTTAGGTCAAGATAATGATAGGAACTTTGACAATATGCTCTGTCAAATGCCAAAGTCTCGATTTCCCTGGTACATCTAGTTCCAGGTGTGAGGCAGTGGTTCTGGACACCACAAGACACATATGAGACCTGAACACAAATTAGGCTGTGATTTTCCACTTTAGATCTGATTGCTCCCTTGTCCCATTTTCAACATGGATAGTAAGGTTTCTGACCATTTTTTAAAACAGTCTGGAAAGCCTCCATCTCCTAAATCACTCTGTTTTCATCTATGTACAAGGTCAAGGCAGCGAACCCTGAGTAGGTTTATTAACAGCATCAGTTGTGCATGTTCGTTTTAGAAGGGATGAAATTTTAAATCGCTTCACCTGTGATTCTGTATTATGGTCAACCACCATGTGGCTTTAAAATGGAGAGTTTCATCTTACAAAAAAATTTTCATTTCCCATGAGTGCCTTTCAGATTGCTGCTAGTTCTTCAAAAGTAGCTCATTATTATATTACTGTTATTTATTAATGTAATTTACATGATGCTAGATAGCATAAGGACATATGGTCTCTGGCTTCAATGAGTGTTAATAGGATATAAGCATTGAAACTGGCTTCAAAGTGTTTGAAGTTGGAACAGAATTAAATAGGAAGCCACTGAGAAGTTTCAAGAGAAGAGTAAGAGCTCAAAAACAGATAAAGAGAGTGTATCAGGAGTGTTGTGCATGGTCACTTAATATAAGATGACTAGGTCCAAAAAATGACCATAGGATTTGAGAAAAGAGAGTAAACATGAACAAAGGTTTTTTAAAAAAATCAATGTTAATAATAACAATAGCAGCTAATATTTACTAAATATTTACTGCTTGGCAGGCTCCATGTTTAACTGTTTTCTATATATTCTTATTTGTCTTCATAGTATCTTATGAGACAGGCCTTATAACCATTTGACTTATGGGAAAAGTGAGGCACCAAGAACTTAAATTTCCTGAGGTTAGATGATGGGTGGAGTCATAAGCTTACATTCTGGTTGAGGCAAAAGCCTTGGATATACATTTTAACATATGTCTCCTGAGAACACAATACTCATGGATTCTTTTTAACAACACAGTAGAATTGATACAAACAAATGAGGATTGTCTTGTTCAAAGTAGTCACCTTAAGGAGCCATACACTTATTACACTGCTGTAAACATTTCCAGAACTCTTTTTTAGTGATTGTGTTCTAAACCTGAAACACACTCTTATCTTATTCACTAGTGGAAAACGTCTATCCTTGAGGTGAAGTTTAAATTTTGTAAATACCTAAAAAAATATAAGTCGGAATAAAATCTGTCAAATGAAGTGAGCTACGAAGCTACATAATTTCATTTGGCATCAAGAACATGATTCAGGTAGTTCCCACTGTGGCTCAGCGGGTTACAGACCCAACTACTATCCATGAGGATGTGGGTTCGATCCCTGGCCTCATTCAGTGTGTTAAGTATCTGACGTTGCCGTGAGCTGTGATGTAGGTTGCAGACATGGCTTGGATCTGACATTGCTGTGGCTGTGGCTTACGTCAGCAGCTACAGCTCCAATTCAATCCCTAGCCTGGAAACTTCCATATGCCGCAGGTGTGTCCCTAAATAAATAAATTAATTTAATTAAATTAAGAACTCTGATTTCTAGGAAGCATACAAGTGTCATGAGAAGAGAACTTCAATAAATGAACAAATGAATATAAAGAATCACTGACTTCGTATTTTTTGAGGCCGTGATCTACCCAAATTAATAAATTGTCAACACAATTTTCCAAGAGTGTTATACCACACTAACCCCTTCTTGGAAAAAAAAAAAAATGATACAACAAGAAGAACTGAGATGGAATTTCTCTCTAAAACCACCTTCCTGCCCCCAAATTATGAAGCATTGGCAGCATCTCTAAAATCAGCAATAACTTCCCTAGAAGAAAACCTAATCTATAAGCTGTGGTTCCAGTATGTGTGTTCATATTAAAATGCAAATGTTTATATTAAAATGAAGAGGCTACACATTTTACATCTCACATTTTATGTAAGACAACTAGAGAATAATATTCCCACATATGAGCTACCCATGCACAAAAACCATATAAATACTATGAGTACTCAAATGATGTGGAGATCAACATGAATTAGACTAGTTGACAAGGGCTTTATGGAAAAAAGTAGGAATGACCTGGGCTTGAAGAATGAGTTAAATATTAGTTAATAAGGGAAAAGATCTTGTACATAGGGTAGAGGAATCTGACTTGACGAGTTAATAAAAGTAGACTTGAAAAAGATTATAATCCATGAAATAGAAGCCTTCCTGAAACTCATTTTTAAACCAAACATCAACAAAAGCAGATGTTAATATTAGAGAACAGTGCGAGACAAACATAGATAGCATGGTGGACTCAGATTACAGGGGGAGGAGGACTGCTGGATGAATGCTGCTGGGGAGTTTGAGCATGATCTAAAGTTAGCCTATTATCCCCTCCACCTGTGATTTTTTTAAGTCTCAAGGATCTGTCAAGGCCCACTAATAAACGTCTTGCTCTATAAAGGCAATTTAAGGAAAGAAAAGTAACATGGATACTTCAAATTCTCTCTCCCTTGAGTAAAGGTCCTCCCACTGACCTTGCCTTAAAGACAGGGCTAGCTGGCAAGATCGAAAAGAGGCCATCAGCAGCAGTGTGTAGATAAGCTTTTAGAAATGCCTTATTGGCTTTCAAAAGGATGAACAAGTTTTCAGGTAGAATTCAGTAAATGCAGAGAATTCTTTTTACCAGGTATGAGCTTCCTGGTTATTGGATAAGTATTTTTCTATATAAAATACAGCCCTAAAAAGTCCTTGCTATTTCCTTAATTAAAGCAAATACTTGTTTACACTACTCTACTGCAAATCTCTAAAATGCAGGGTAATAATGAATCCTATTTCATAGTGCATTGTAAATCATATTAGCAACTTCTGGTGCTCTCCAGATTTAATAGGTGATAGTTTATTATTCATGTTCAGCATAAACTAAGTCATTAAAACTACAAATTTACAAGTAAGCTACAAAAATTATGCTTGTCTTCAGGATTATGGTTTTAATAATTGAAAATACTATCTGACCTAAAGTAAGGAAAATGTCGAAACTTGAAAGTTCATCTGATATTCATGGTTGAGAATAACCAAAGTCTATGAACATTGGGGACGTCTTTTTATTTATGTCAGGATAGAAAATATAGAAAAATAAACAATGAATATTCATTGTTTGTGGGATTTATATTTCCAGAATTCCTTTAAAAGCATCATACTTCCAAAACATATGTTACAAATATGAGAGGAACCATGTTAATGTACATTGAGATAGAGTCTGGTATGAACAGAAGATGTTTGCCTTAATATCAAAAGTAATAAGCCTTTTTTTTTTTTTTTTGCACCAAGTGATAAACTGTGTGGAAAATTCTAAACTCTGAGCCTGCTTTTTCACATAAAATGAGAAATGACCACGTACATATTGTATTTGTTGCAGCCAAATGGTTTCTTGCTGGCCAGCAAGCCCCGCCATCTGAGAAGTATATCCTGAAATAAAACATTTCCCAAACTCACCTATAGTTGCTGACTCTACAAGGTTGAGGGTCCTGTTTCTAGTTTTTGAGACTTCTAAAGGCTTCTAATCACAACCAGAGACCAACTCCACTAGAATTCAACTTACTGTAGTTGAATGAGCTGGCTTCCCTCCCCACCTGTTTCAATTCAAATTAGCGTCTTAATTAAATTACAGAAGGGATTTTGTTTACAAGCCTGCAAAAGGCTTGCCCACTGTCCAGTTCATCCATGTGTATTCCAGTCATTCATGCATACATGTATGACCTTGTTTTTAACTTGTTCTGTGTTTCTGTCTAATTTCAATTCTTTTCAAATTCTGCTATATATTTGGAAGGATCCTTGTACGTATAAATTGATAAGGGAGGGGGTCCAAACATCAGAAAAGTGAATCATGTGGATTAACTAAAACACCCCTCTAACCTCCCTTGAAAGGTAATAGGAGGCAGGGCTCACCATAATTATCTTTTGTTATCTCCTCTGGTTCCACAATACCCTTTCCACATAGAACACATAGATAGAACACATTTGGCTGACAATGTCAGGTGAGATTCATTGACAGAAATGATAGCTTTAGGATTATTTTCTAGATTTCAGTTTCCTTGTCTGTAAAATGAGATAGTTGGGACTAAATGATGTCCAAAGTCATTTCTCTGCTTTAACTGTCCATGATTCAACTCACTTTAAATCTGCTCTATTATTTGATTTGATAATCTACACACATCTAGGAAATTGTCTTCAACAAACATATGATAGGCACTGGGAGACAAAGAGGTCTAAGATTCCAAAAGAGGCTAGAAACCTAGTTAGAGAAATAAGATTATGTCCATACAAGGATACAAAACAATGCAGGGTAGAAAAAGCTATGGACCACAATGAAAGGCATGGGTGCACAGAGTGGAATCCCTGAACTCGTACTCCAACCAATCCACACTAGACTAAGAAGTAAGCAAAAATCATCATCATCATCATCATCATCATCATCAATCATCATCATCTTTCATTGTGTTTAACCAATGTGATTTGAGGGTAGTTTATTACATTGGTAAGTATTACCATAACTTCATATATACTTCTACATATACCTTTACCTCTACCTTTATTTGTCTAGAGATATCACACACACACACACACACACACACACACACACACACACACACACACACACAACCAATTCAGGTCAAAAGATAAGGCTCTACTGCTTATCAGGAAGTTATCTATGACTACCACCGCCCCCCCCCAAAAAAAAACCTAAGTTGATCACACTGGGAAGTATAGCTATTGCTATTTAATTTTCTTCTCTCCTAAAATATAAGCCCCAGGAAGGCAGGGGTCATATCTTTTTTATTCATCACTGCATTTTACAGTAAAGTACAGTATATTAGCTAGTACTTGGATCATGCTAAGTGTCCAGTAATATTTCTTTAATAAATGAAGGTTAAAATTACCTAATGCTTCTCACCTGAGCTCCCTACAGCACACTGTCTTTGCACTATCATTGTACCTATCACTTTATATTGTAATTGATATATATTGTCTGTTTCCTTCTTTAGAGAGTAAGATGTACACTAAGTATTTATTTAATCGAAGTCTGAATTTGGTGACTATGTTTAATACTGTAAGTGGAGAAACCTTTCTGGGGCCAATAAAAGAGTTCTTGCTGTGTATACGCAAAGGCCCTCACTCAGGCCTGTCCTCTAAGTCACTTTCTCTTCTCCTGAGTGACTGAGGGTACTTTCCTGTTTAAGACAAAGCTCAGAAGTGTCTTGGTACCCCCAAAACTCCAGAACCTTGTCCTTGTTCATCACAAGCTGGCCTTTAACCGGTCCTACACTGAAAGCCTGGTTTTCTGCCAGAGTCCCCAATATAAGAATGGTGGTGGTCACAGGCTAGGCAGATAGGGGAAATGGGGTAGATGTTGGTCAAAGGGTACAAATTTCCAGTTGTAAGAGGAATAATTTCTGGAGATCTAATGTGCAGCATGGTGATGACAGTTAAACAATACTCTATTTCACCCCTGACATGTGCTGAGAGTAAATCTTAAGTGTTCTCACCTCACAAAAAGGGTAAACTGTGAAGTGATAGTTGCACTAATTAACTTGCTTGTGATAAACATTTCTCAATGTATAGTATATACAATCACATGTTGTACACCTTAGATATTATACAATATTTGTCAATTACACCTCAATAAAGCTAAAATATGGCATCAACATTTACTGTTGTGTATTTGACTCCCAAAACTAAGCCCTTTCTAAATGGGTTTTGGTTAAAATGATTAATAGAGATTTAGATGAAAATCAAGTAAAAGAAGAAAATGAACCACTTAAATAAGACTTGCTCTGTCATCTTTTCCTCCTTATTAGACTCTTGTAACAACTACCAGGTAGAGGCCCAGAAAATGGGTACTTCCTTTACAAACTCCAGTAATTCTACTACTAATTAATTAAAGGGCCCTCTGGTTTCTACAATTCACATCTTCATGAATTGACTTAACTCTTGACTATCCCAAGAGATTTGTTAAGAGGGACTGGGAATTTTTCATAGTCCTAATGGCTCTAGAATTGAATAAATGAAAAGGAGGCAGGAAAGGAAACATTGTAAATGGTAAAACCTATAACAACACTGATTCAATGTACAAAGTGAGAAAATGCCCTTGATGTGCCAGCAATACAGTGCCAGTCAATCTCATATTACAGCTGTCATGATTAGAAATGGCTATGTTCTCTACAAAGCCAAAAGATTCTGCCATTATTTGATGGGGCAAAAGAAATAGGGAGATTTGAGGAAATCACCTGTGATGCTATGCCTAATCTTGTATTTCCATGAACATCTGGGAAGAACTTTTGCCAAGTGTTAGCATGAAAAGTGAAATATTATCAACACAATGACCTCCCTCATTAAGAAGTGTAAGAACAGAGGGTAATATTGCTTTGCATTTAGAATACATATAATAATGCCAAGTATGCATTAGAGAAAAGTTCCCAAATTTCCATTTCCTCATCAATCTTCCCCTGTATGGAAATGATTCTCCTTTCTCTAATTCACCAAGTTAACAGTGGAACTGCAGGGATTTGTGAATTCCTCTGAAGAAGCTTGATTTAGAGTTTTATTTTCAAGTTATAAGATGTTAGCCACCTCTACCATAAAGCCTCAAGGAAAAGAGACTGGGCTGCTTTATAATTTTTGGAAGCTTCAGCCTGATGACTGGGAGTTCCTTTGGCTTTTTACCAAAACTGAAAAGGACATTTCTACTTCAGTAACCAGTTCCTATTGAAATAACAATTGAACCCAAATTCTGTGATCCAGTAACTTGGGTGCTATATATGCTACAAGCATTGAGATGGGCTGTGACCCACCATCCACATATAGGCAGACCCTGCTAGAGAATATGTTTGTCACACACACAAAATAAATAAATAAATAAATATATATATATATATATATATATATATATATATATATATATATATATATATAAAATAAGCTGCCCACAACAACTTGGAGGATGTGTCTAAAAGTATCTGCACAGTGAAAGGTTCTCACTGCATGCTCTAAGCATGGCTTGTGTGGATGAGATCACTGCGGCACGCAACAAGGCGCTCAGGTCATTAAGGCAGTATACACATTCTCAGCTCCTACCTCAAATCTACTCAACCTGTGTAAACAGTGTTCTAAAAATGGAGAAGCAGGAATTCCCGTTGTGGTGCAGCAGAAACGAATCCAACGAGGAACCATGAGGTTTCAGGTTCAATCCCTGGCCTTGTTCAGTGGATTAAGGATCTGGCATTGCTGTGAGCTGTGGTGTAGGTTGCTGATGGAGCTCAGATCTGGAGTTGCTGTGGCTATGGTGTAGGCTGGCAGCTACAGCTCCTATTCGACCCCTAGACTGGGAACCTCCATATGCAGTGGGTGCAGCCCTATAAAAAAGCAAAAAAAAAAAAATTTAAAAAACTAAAAATAAAAATGGAGAAGCAGTATGCTAAGTCAAGCAATGATACAATCCTTGTTAACTTTATCATATTAGTATAGAGTTAAGACAGAATTTACACAATGCTTAGTATAGAAACAGTTTACATATTGTTCTTCAGTCTATGTAGATCAACACAATAGGTTAGAGCAGTGATTTGTGACTTTAAAACCTGAGCATGCATCAAATGGGGGGGCTTGTTATAACACAGATTTCTAGATTTCCCCCCCCCCAGCCTCCGAGTTTCTAATTCAGTAAGTCTTGAATCTGACCTGCAGATCTGCATTTCAAGCAAGTTCCCAGGTGATGTCGATGCTGATGGTTCAGAGAACACACTTTGAGAATTACTGTACTCATAACAAGCCTAATGTTTTAAGTTCAAATATCATTTTAGTCATTTGGTTTTACACAGAGGAAAATTCTGATATGACTACACTAACCAGATTTGATAGTTCAATGTAAATCTGCCCTTGATTACAGGGAGGATGAAATGGCAAAATAGGCATGCTTCTTTGTAATATTATACTCTGTTCTGTAAAATTATGCGAACATGTAAATTGTAAGTGCAGCTTTACATACAAAGAGCATACCATCTTTTACAAATTTTTAAAACTTTCAATTATGAAAAAATTTTAATGTACATTAAAAATTGAATACAATAATAAATATCCACATTCCTATAACTTCGATTGAATAATATTTTGCTAAATTTGCTTTAGTTTTTTAGCTGTAGTATTTTAAAATAAATCCCAGATGACGTCTCTCCCCTAAATATTTCTGTATACGTATAAAAATTAACCTTTTGTACTGTATTTTTATTTTCAAAATATTTAAATTTCTATCATTTTCTCCTTTTTTGAGGACAAAGACATTTAAGAAACAAATATTCAAAAGACTGATCTAAGATACCAGGGCAAGTTTGTAACAGAACAGAAACAACAGATCCTTTTTCTCTGTAAGACATGGGGCTAGGCACTAGGAAAACAAGTAATGCCAACTTGCCTGCCTCTTAGCTTTGCACCCTTTCCTGCAAACTAAAATGATGTTCAAAATTCATTCCTAAAGAACACTGAAAGCAATCAGACTAGGACAGCATTAGCCAAAGTGTGTTCCACATAATGCTCATTCTTTAGGATGCTAATAGGTATTACACACTCCAAGAAATTGACTTCTATGGTCAAATAAACAGGTTTTTTTTTTTTTATCACAGAACTTTATAGAGCCTCTAGTTAACTAATATGCACTGGGAATCTCCGAGATAATACTACGGTTAGTAGGCAATACTTCTCCATTATACTGAACAATAAATTTTGATTATTGTTGTTGCTGTGTGGTTGTGTATGTTGTTTTTGTTGTTTAAGGAACATCTAGAAAACATCTCAATAAATGCTCCAGTAGGATAACCTAGGGTTTGATTTACTTTACATTTTCAAGAAAACTTTCAGGGAAAAATGATGTAATATTACAATGATAGAAACTAAGAACAGCTTCCTGTACACTTTCAAATATTAAAATGTGACTACTCACTTAGAACTGAACTGGCACTTTACAACTTTAAAGTATTAAAATAGATTTTAAAGTATTAAAATAGATTTTCAAGTTAAATATATTTATAACTGTACTTTAAAATAAAACATCATATAATTATAATAATTTAATCACACCATTATACCCAGAGTCAGTTTTTTAGGTTGTAATAATTTAATTAAAATGTCTTTTTGATATAAATCTTGATAATCTCATTACAATTGTAAGTGACTTAGATATTCACAGAATAGTATAATAATTATATTTGCAAAAAAACACTAAATCAATCGACAATGATATTCAACTTGAATTATACTTTGTTATCCCTTAAATCAAATTTTTTGGCCTTTCTTAGGGCCCCACCCGTGGCAAATGGAGGTTCCCAGGTTAAGGGTCGAATTGGAACTGTAGCCATTAGCCTATACCACAGCCACAGCAGGATCCGAGCCATATCTGCGTTCTACACCACAGCTCACAGCAATGCTGGATCCTTAATCTACTGAGCGAGGCCAGGGATCGAACCTGCACCCTAATGGATATTAACTAGGCAGATTCATTTCCACTGCACCATGATGGGAATTCCCCTAAAATCAGTTTAAATGAAGGCTAAAGGAAGGAAACATTGATAGGGCACAAGACCAAAGATGGGTGTGCATGAGATCAAAACAATTCACGGATATTAGCTAAGGTCATTTGGTGTCTACTTGACTGATTAACATGTTCTTTTAGCTTTATTTAAATATGTACAAGATGGTTAGGGCAACAAGCGTGTCAAGCATTTGACTTACAAATGAAAATAAATAATCAGGTTTTTTCAAAGTATGTAAAAGTTGGTCCTTGTTTAGATTAACTAATCTAGTTAACAGGCATTATTTCAATTTTTCTGATTTTTTTTTTAATCAGGAAGACAGAGCCTCAAAATGTTCAATATCTACAATTCTACCTAGTACTGGCTGAGCAAGAAGCTTCAGAAAACTCCTTTATGAAGTCACTTAATCTTCCTACACTATACAATCTTCATCTCCAAAGCAGCTAGTAACCTTTTGAGACATTCTATGTTGATAAACAGAAAAGACAAAATTGTCTCAAAAATCAAGATGTCTAGGCACTCTAACTGGTGTGCGGTGGTACCTCATTGTAGTTTTGATTTTCATTTCTCTAACAATTAGTGATGTTGAGCATTTTTTCATGGCCATCTGTATGTCTTTTTTGGTGAAATTATTTAGGTCTTCTGCCCATTTTTCAATTGGGTTGTTTGGTTTTTTTTTGTTGTTGTTGAGTTGTATGAGTTGTTTTTATATATTTTGGAGATTAAACCTTTGTCAGGTGAGTCATCTGCAAAATTTTTCTCCCATTTTGTGGGCTGTCTTTTTGTTTTTTAATGGTTTCTTTTGCTGTGCAGAAGCTTTTGAATTTAATTAGGTCCCATTGGTTTATTTGTGTCTTTATTGTCTTTATTCTGGGAGGTGGATCAAACAAGATGTTCCTGTGATTTATGTCAAAGAACGTTCTACCTATGTTTTCCTCTTGGAGTTTTATAGTGTCTTGCCTTACACTTAGGTCTTTAATCCATTTTGAGTTTATTTTTGTGTATGGTATTAGACAATGTTCTAATTTCATTTGCTTACATGAAGTTGTCCAGTTTTACCAGCACTATTTATTGAAGAGACTTTCTTTCCTCCACCGTAAGTTCTTGCTTCCTTTGTCATAGATTAATTGACCATTTGCTTACATGAAGTTGTCCAGTTTTACCAGCACTATTTATTGAAGAGACTTTCTTTCCTCCACCATAAGTTCTTGCTTCCTTTGTCATAGATTAATTGACCATAGGCATTTGGGTTTATTTCTGGGCTTTCTATCCAGTTCCATTGATCTGTATTTCTCTTTTTGTGCCAGTCCCATACCGTCTTGATGACTATAGCTTTGTAGTAGAGTATGAAGTCAGGGAGCCTGATTCCTCCAACATCCAATCAATATTGGACTTATTCCAATCCAATCAGTTCCTCCAATATTGATTCCTCTTTTCAATATTTCTTTGGCTACATGAGGTCTTTTGCGTTTCCATATAAATTTTAAAACATCAGTAACAAGTCAACAAATAGCAAATGCTGGAAAGGGTATGGAGAAAAGGGAACCCTCCTACTCTGTTGGTGGGAATGTAAATTGGTACAACCACTATGGAGAAAAGTGTGGAAATACCTCAGCAAACTAAAAATAGAACTACCATATGACCCAGCCATCCCACTCTTGGGCATATATCCAGACAAAAATTTCAGTGAAAAAGATACATGTACCCATATGTTCATCATAGCACTATTCACAATAGCCAAGACATGGAAACAACCTATATGCCCATTGATAGATGAATGGATTAGGAAGATGTGGCACATATATAGAATGGAATACTACTCAGCCATAAAAAGGACAAAATGTCATCTGCAGCAACATCGATGGAACTAGAGACTCTCATACTGAGTGAAATAAGCCAGAAAGAGAACAAAAAGACACCATATGATATCACTTATATGTAGAATCTAAAATTTGGCACAAATGATCTATCTACAAAACAGAAAAGATCATGGACATGTAGGACAGACTTGTGTCTGCCAGAGGGAGGGGAAGGGAGTGGGATGGATTGAGAATCTGGGGTTAGTAGATGAAAACCCTTGCATTTTGAGTGGATGGGCAATGAGATCCTGCTGTATAACACAGCAAACTATATATCTAGTCACTTGTAATGGAACATGATGGAGGATAATGTGAGAAAAAGAAGCATATATATATATATAAACACATTCTGGATCACTTTGCTGTACAACAGAAATTGACAGAATATAGTAAATCAATCATAATAAAAGATTTAAAAAATATGTCTAGGCAAATGGAGGTGGACAATCATAAATCAAGAGTAACTACAAAACAATTGCTTTAGGGTAGGATTTTAGATATTTTATATAAATTTTACTGCTATAGAAATTTTAAGACAGACTATGAATTTTAAAGAGAGTCTGATAAATATCTAAGTATTTAATTTTAATAATAATCAGTGTTTAATACTTTAATCTGCAATAACTTTAAAATATATAATTCGTATCACGGTAACCACTAAAGATCCTGATTATTCATTTCTGCCTTTGGTTAACATAGAGAATTAATATTGGATGTCTAATTAATTGGTAAAGTGGTATTTTCACACCTTTCCAAAAAAAATTTCACTAGGTAATTTGTGTTTTCCTTTATTTAGGAGGCCAGGATGTGCCACAATGATAAATGATAGTCTATGCTTGAATGATATTATGTGATAAAACTCAGAAATCAGTTTAAGTTTGGTATTTATTTTAGGTTGATTAAATCAATGGGTAAAGATTTGTGAGTCATAGTGCACTCCAACTTGAAGAAAATCAGTAAGTCCTAGTTAACTGGCAGGCAACCGCCTAATCAGATTACATGTATGAACCCTGGGCTATTATGGCAGCTAAGCAAGCTTAATCCACAAGTGCATGATACCACACAAGACATTGCTTTTATATATTTCCATGCATGATGCTAGCATAAGGTGTGATTTGGGTAATAACAAAACAAATACCTATAAGGAGATTTAATACATATCTCTACACTTCTTTCCTAGAGTAATAATTGCCTAGATATTCATCTTCTCATAAAAACTTCCTCTTTTAAATCTAATAGTTCATATATCAATAGACACTTTAAGCACAGAAATGAACAATAATGTATTTTTTAATTAATTCAAGAGAACTAAAAACAAGCTATGGTTTATAATAAAGATTATGATCTGATCCTCAATAGTTCAACCAGGCATCTCTCTACTCAGTTAAATTTCTTCATCTGCAAAATAGGAATAATATAATTGTAACCCTGTGTTAAAAGATAAATGAGAAAAATGCAAGTTATTATAATGTTATACTTGCTAACAATAAAAAGATTTTCAGATTTGAATGTGACCATCGTTAAGGGCAGCAGTCTTTTTCTGCTCACTTATAAAGGGCCCAAACAGCCAGTCAACTTAGGGGGAAAGGTAGAAGGTAATGGAATTCTTTTAAAGGTAAACTATTTCTTGGCTTTCATATGAACCAGTGGTTTCCAAATTGAAGTTTTCTATCTCTACAACAGAATGGAAAACCATTATTTTGTAATGCACATTAAAATAACTATATAATTACTATTTAAACCTTGTTGAAGTTACTCTTTGAAAAACACTGATTTAGAAAAAGAAAAATTTAAATGGGTAGCTTGATTAAATACTTGACTTTTCACTAATTGGTTCTAACATCTCATAGACCACTGATTCTCATTTGGAGGTCCAATTCTCCAGAGATGGATTTCAAAAATCTCAAGAACAATGTTATATGGACTGTACCTTGAAAAAGCATACTTACTATCATAATATAATGTTATATTTGTAAAAGAAAAGACAAAATATTTTCATAAAAGAATCTATAGAAAATAACATTCTCACTGGAGTTCAGGGACATAAGTTTTTATTTGGAGATATGTGTTTGAATAGTTTAAAAAACAGTTCAACATTTTAGCCCCAGCTCCCTAAAGGCTCTGGGGAAAAGTTTCTGTTATGCCTGGATCACTACTCTGTTATCAGGACCTATAAATTTCTAGCATTAGCAACCGGCCCTCAGTGATGCCCTGAAGATTCACTGATACACAGTAAAGAGGACGGTGAGCAAAGCAATCACTACTATTAAAATCAAGTGCAGGCTGTCAAAAAGCAAATCAAGACCATCTTGAGTGTTTGACATGATGGACAATCTAAGACTGCCAGACATAGCAAATAAATCCCAGGTGGGACATACTTATACTAAAAACAAATATTAATTGTTTCTCTGAAGTTATAATTTACTGGGCATCTTGTATTTTATCTGGCAACACTTAGTGAAACCTTCCCTCTAGTGCATCAATAAGATAACACTTCTCAAAGGATTATACAATATATCAGAGGAACATATATGTAATGTATCAGAGCAAGCAATTCAACTTGATCATTTATTCAGAAAATGTTCTTGCTCCCTATGTTGCCAATAGCTCCTTAATGAAAAAAAGCTGTGCTATAACATTAGTTTCAGCTGTCACTGCTGAGATACAACCTATGCTAGGCACAACAAATAAAAACTGACCTCTTTATGGAAAACAATCATTATTAATGTTAAAATCCCCATATATGCTTTGATATAGTATCTATACTTTGTTTGGAGAGTGTAGCCTTTTATTGAGAAAGAGTCTAAATAGCAAATTGCCTATTCAACCCAAGTCACTGGTAATCAGGATTAAGGAAGCAAGGCAAATTAGAAGAGACATGGTAATATAGAGGAAAAGGAAGTAAGTAGATGGGATTCAAGAGACCAGGATGCTTTCCTCTTTTACTTTTTGTGTGACAATGTAAAAGATATTTCATCTCTTCGAACCCCAGATTTAAAAATAGTAATAATAAGTTAGACTAGTGACTTAATCATCAATTGTTTACTGAGCACCTTTTATACACAAGGCCCAGAGCTGAGCAGTTAAGATACTCCTCTCAAGGGGCTCATGGTCCACTATGCTTATGGTTTGAGTATTTTACAATTTAGATTTTAGAGTGATTTTTCAGGTCTTATTTATGGAGTAAAAAAAAATCTCTACAACTCACAATGTTACTTATCCAAACTTCTCCAAATTCTTTGTAAAAGCTTGAGTAATTTAAAAATTAAGAAGATCCCACTGTGGTGCAATGGGTTTGGTGGTGTCTCTGCAGCACCAGGATGCAGGTTCGATCCCCAGTCCACCACAGTGGGTTGAATGATCCAGCATTGCTGCAGCTGCAGCATAACTGTGGCTTAAAGCTGATCCCTGGCCTGGGAACAACATATGACATGGGGCAGCCAAAAAATAAATAAATAAAAGCAAACCATTTTGATGATAAATTTCCTAACTTCTTCCTAAAACTAATATTAACCCAATTAAAATTAACTAAGTTACAAACCTCAGAAATGATGAAACTGCACTCGTTAACGTTTGCAACCCTTCTTTAGAGTGTGTCACAACTGTAATGCTAAAGTGTAGATAACCTTTTGAATATTGTTTTATTAAGAATTACAGGTCACATGTAAAGCAGTTTAAAGGCCTTATTGACAAGCACATCCCTACAGACTAATATGAGTGGACAGATCTTAGCTTGTCAGTTCAGCTTGGATGAAAACATACAATTAACAGATTGAACAAGCAATATAGATGTTTCCCATCAACCTTTGACAAATGAAAGGTAAGCAGAACTGTGTGTCTCTCATAAATTGCTGACTTTGTTATGCCGAGGCTTGTGTTATATTGAAAATGCTTTACATCTGTGAGTGGAAAATGAAAATCCTGTCAACCATAGCCAAATGTGTTTTGCACATAAGACGATGTGCACTACTTCACTATGGACATAAAGTCAATAAATACCCCCACACACCCAGGCCAGTGCAGGTGGTCATTTTAGCATTAGGGCCAGGGAAGCTCAAAAACAAAAACAAAAAGCAAAGCAAAAAATAAACCAAGCAAATCCCACTGAATTTCAAATTTACACTATGACTAATTCCATGCTCAAAACCATTATCCTTTAAAAAATAAACCAATAATATGTTGAGTTTGAAAAGAGGAAGCAAAAAAACTTAAATATGGGGTAATCATGTGATACTATATAAAATCAATCATATCTTCTATTTTGATCATAAATCATCATGAAGTTTCAAATGGAAATTCTGTTCTGATTATTTTCCTAAGTAACATATATTAAAGCATCTTACTTTATCAGACAGAAATATATTATCTGCTGTGGATATTAATTAGTATTCAGACAATTACAATTCCAGCTATAGCTTAAGACGAAATGGTATTAATAAAATAAGAAATTTGGAAATTTGGAACAAAAAGTCTGAATTCAAGGCCCTAACTGCACAATTACTAAATTATTCTCTGAGTGAATTTGGGTAGGCTACTTGATCTCCCTGAATCCCAAGGCTTCTTTTCTATAAAATGAATATACTATTAGGACCCATACCACGAGGTTCAAGTAGAAGGATATATGTGAAGACATCTCTTAACTCTAAGAGTTATAAAATGTTAATAATAATCTAAGCAAAAGTAATGATGCCAAGGTATTTTTGGAAAACATAGATTGGGTCTCAGTGTTGAGCAAAATAGTCTCTGGAATTAAATCTGCCTCCATACGGGTTAATTTCATATATTTCAGGGTATCTTCTCTATTAAATCCCCATGACCAGCTCCTTTTCATCAATCATGTCTCAGCTCAAAAGCTACCTCCTCAGAGGACTTCACTGACCATACATTAGAGTAGTGCCTCTTACCTCAGGCTCTATGGAATGACTTTGTTTTATTTTATTATATGGAATGTATTGCTACCTGAAATAATTTTTTACCTATAATTATCATCTATCACCCCCACACACAAGAATGTTAGCTCCAAAAAGGCTGAGAAACTACTTATCTTATCTACATGTTTACTTCTATATTCCCAGTAGTTACATAAGTACTTGGCACAGAGAAGAATTTCATAAATATTTACTAAATAAACAAGCGAATGGATTGGCTAATTCCATGGAGCAATATAATTGAATTTTTTTTATAAAGAAAGGCTTTGAGCCTGTTGTTACTGGGCTCAAATTTTTCCAAAGTTGTCCCCTGGAGGGTTTTACTAAATGGAAAGCCCAGGTTTATTTTTTTCCTAGTCAAATGCTTCAAAATTCTGGTTAATTCTCCAGGTGAGTAATTAGGATAAAACTTAATTCTTCAGATGAATTGTAAAGAATTGATTATTTCTCCAGAGGCCACTGGGCTTCATTTGAATCACCATTTCGCTTTGGACTCTGAATGATCCAATTTACAAATCTCAATGAATCAAATTTACTAGATAACTGCCAAAATGTAATCCCATTTGGGGAGTGAAGTATCTGGTTTTACTGTCTACATTAGTTAAATTAACTCCATTAGTTAAACTTCACTTTCATTTGTGCAGTTTTGAGATAGCCTAGGTTATAAGCTTTTAGCCCTAAAAATGGATGTAGTCCTAAAAGCTGCTCAATTTTCCTTGTATTATTCAAAATTTAATATCCCATCCTTTTTCCCCTGCCACTGAATTAATACCCTATGCACTCACCTCATAGGGATATAAACATCTCACCAAGACATTATGCTATGATTACAAACAAATTGACAAAATTCTCTATATGACTCATCGTTAATAAAATAAAATATAACTTTTACTTGAACAGGTTGACGTTACGTAAATTTTAAGGAAATTAAAGTTTTTACCTTAGAAAACTGCTTTATGGTCTATTCAAATTTCTTAAGCATTTTGTGGGGCCAACTATTAAAAATCCATTCCAGGGATTATACACATGAATTAAAGACAAACAATTATTTTGCCTGTGCTGTTACCAGGTCTTAAGGGTGCAATTCCTATGCCATTTATCCTTCTTTTTTTTTTTTCAGTGAAGACTTCTACATTTTCATTTCAGTTCCTATTCTTTAAACATCTGGTACAGCTACACCTGCAGTTTTCTATGAATGTGGACCATTGTAGTAGGAGGTATTGTTATATTCTTGTGCACCTGTTACCATTATAAGGCCTACAAGCAAAATGCTCAGAAATAATAGCAACAAATTTAGAAATGGAAGTCATAACACTTTTGTGCTTCTACAGCACTGTTTTTCCCATAGTAGTTTTCTTTATGAGAACCATTTCATCAATCTTCTAAGTCAGGGATTGACAAACATTTTTTTCGTCTGTAAAGAACTAGATAGTAAATTTTTTAGGTTTTGCAGTTCATATGGAGTCTGTCATAACTAAACAGCTCTTCCTTTGTAGTGCAAAAGCAGTAAGGATGTAAGTAAATGAACATGGGTGGGTTTCAATAAAGCTACATTTATGGGCAGAGAAATTGGAATTCCATATTTTATTACATACCGCAAAATGTTATCCTCCTTTTCGTTTTTGTTTGTTTGTTTGTTGTCTCAACCATTCAAAAATGTAAAAATCACCATTAGCACACAAACAAAAAAAAGAAAAAACAGGAGGCAGGCTACATTTGGGTGAGGGTCATAGTTTGCCTAACCTTGTTCTAAGCTGTCCCAAGACACTTGTACATGGCAGAAATTATTATCCCTCTTTTCTTCTGATGATGACAGAGTACTGAAAAGTTGAGGAAGTTGTAACAAGTTCTAGAAGAACTTACAATCATTCGTTCATTAAGCAAATTATTTGTTGAGTGTCTACTGGCTAAAAATGAATGTTGCTAACTCGTGGTAATAACAAGCTGCTCCTCCACAAAATTCAAATATTCATACGTGCCTCAACCCTGCTAGTCAAATAGTAAGTTTTCACACAAGGGAAAAGGCCTCACTTTAGAGCATAGTGACTACACTCAGTGACTGGAAGGCTCAAAATAAACTAAAACTGTAGAAAAAAAAAAACAAAACAGAACTTTATATGTTTCAGTCCTGTTAGTATTGATGTCATCTAGTGTCCCTATGCAAAGGGGAAGTCAAAGAGCCAGCAGAAGTGGTATTCAGGATTCAGTAAAATTAGGCTGAAAACTACATAAAAACTTTCAATTCAAAATGCATAAAATAGAAGTTCCCATCGTGGTGCAGCAGAAACAAATCCGAATAGGAACCAGGAGGTTGCAGGTTCGATCCCTGGCCTTGTGCAGTGGGTTAAGGATCCGGTGTTGCCGTGAGCTGTAGTGTAGGTCGCTGACGTGGCTCGGATCTGGCGTTGCTGTGGCTCTGGAGTAGGCTGAAAGCAACAGCTCTGATTAGACCCCTAGCCTGGGAACCTCCATATGCTGCGGGTGCGGCCCTAAAAGGACAAAAATGACCAACAACAACAACAAAAAAGTATAAAATAAATTACCTAGTTTTAGGTTAACTCTTCAGTGATGCAGGTGGAATTATGATATGGGGGTCAACTAGCAAATTTATTATGGTAAATATAGCTTGATCCTTGGTTTTAGGAACTTCAGAAATAGCCCAGTGCTCTAAAACCTCCAGTTTCAAATATGATATATAATGAACCTTTTAAAAAGCACTTCTATGACTACCACAAATTTACTTTAAAAAATTTCTGTTTAGCATCCCAAGCATCAAGGGGCCTAATTAATTTAGAGAAAGGCAGTTTCTACTAAAACAGAGCATTTATCCCTCTGAGGTTTGAGTTAAAGTACAATTGATTTTATATTTGAGAAACTTAGCTCTGCATTAAATGTGTATATACTTTCTGTGGACCCCCAAGAAATACAACTTAATTCTATAACACTTTTTCATTTCTCTTTATTTTGCTATCTTTTAAAATGCAGATTTATAACAAACCACATATTCTATACAATGAATGCATAGAAATAATATGCAGGATTAAAGGAATAAGGTAGTCCACTAAGCTTTGGCCCACATCAGTTCTGAAAGTCACAAGTATCAGTCTGTACTCTCTACTATTTGGCTAAGTTTTAGGCATGAGCATGTGACATTAGATTTCAAAAGCTGACAAGTCTCATGGCTCTTTATGAGCCAGGCAGGTTAAGATTCTGAAAAGGAACAATGTTCCAGAAGACCATTGTATGATGATAGATGATAACCCACAAACAATTTTACTGAGCAGCTTTTGCCTCATGAATAATGACAAAAGAACCTTAAAAAAATTCAGTGGATGGGTCAGTGGTATAAATAAAGCTTCTGAATAATTCAGTGTAAAGACTGTAGTCACTATGCTCAGGCATGGACTCTGGTAAAAGAGATGTGTTCTTCAATTAATCCCTCCTTTAATCCAAAACCTACACTCTTACTACCCATTAAAATATGCTTAAAATAATGCAGTTAGTTACCTTTATTACTCTCATCTAATTACTGTCAATATGCTTTACCTAATGCAAAAGGGATCTTTAAATTTTTAGCTGTTTTTGCAGTGAAGTGATTAGCTTTTACTAAATCTCCTGATAAGCCCTGAGAATGCAGAGTCCTGCCAATTCCCAATCAATTCTGTTTGGCCTTATGATTCACCGTACTTGAGCGAGCTACTTATCACCAGGCAACATGACCTTCAGTTTTAAATGGAAAAGTTTAAATTTTTGAAAAAGGTACACTGAGAATATTCAACACAAAATAAAAGAATTATTTTCTTTGAGAATAATCACTTCTGAAGGTACTAAAAAACAAAGAGCAATATTCCTGTAAGTACTATGCTTCCTGACCATAAAGCAAAGAGAAGTTTTTCAACATTATACAAAGAGGGTTATTTAGTCAAAATAAAAGATTAATTAAGATTTTTAAGTAATATACTGTTGTTTGCAGGGCAGGAAGTGGAAAGTTAAGGTGTTATACCAGTTCATCATCATTACAGAGGGGTAAAATGCTTTAACAATATGAGAACTACTGAAAGACAAAGTGATTCATGCTTCCAAATATACATAAATGACATAAAACAATCAAAATGTCCATCAACAGATGAATGAATATGTATAATATATATGTCTATATATGTATGTATGTGTACGTGTACACACACACACACATACATACACTCACACAATGGAATATTACTCAGCCATAAAAAATAAATGATACCACTTGCAGCAACATAGATGGATGGAGAGATTATTATACCAAGCAAAGTAAGTTAGAAAGGTACAAACAAATACCATCTGATACCACTTTCATGTGGAATCTAATATATGACACAAATCAACATTTCTAGAAACAGAAGCAAACTCAGAGACATAGAGAACAGACTTGTGGTTCCAATGGGCAAGGGGGGAAGGGAGGGTTGGGAGTTTGGGGTTAGTAGATGCAAACTATTACATTTAGAATGGATAGACAATAAGGTTCTACTGAAAGCCCAGGAAACCATATTCACCATTCTATAATAAACATTAATGGAAAAGAATATGAAGAAGAATATATGTATATGACTGAATCATTTTTCTGCACAGCAGAAATGAACACAACATTGTAATTCAACTATACTTCAATAAAACTTTTAAAAGATAATTAATAAGTGAATAAATATATAGAAATGATAGATAATAAAAAGGGAGAAGCAAAACAAACAAAAAAAAGCTACATTAACATTACCTTGGACTAGGAACAGAAGAGAAAATGGCAAGTACTGTGAAGCAAATGATACACTGGGTTCTGAGTCCAAAAGCATGAGGTGCTACCCAACACTTCAGTTCCAGAGGAATAAATAAAAATAAAAGTGCTCTGAGGCAGGCTACATTAACAGTAAAAGATACTGATAATAGGTCTCCTGGACAGGGTTACAGATTATAAGAAACTGCTGACTTAGGGAGAAAGAGAAGAAGGCACAGACTCTAGCACTGAGCTAAGTACCCACTGGGTCAGGGACAGGATAAGTGAGTGTCCTTAAATACAATGAAGAGCAATAAGAAATCAATGGTAACAAGAGAGTCTTCATCCCCCAGATGTCTGGAAGCTTTAAAAGCACTGCTAAATATCTAATGTCCAATGAGTTGAAGAAGTAATAATAATGGAAATTAAATTCATTTAGAACTTAGAGACAGCAAAAGTCCACATGTCAACATCTGTGGTATAAACCAAAAGTTATACAATGAAAGAAACAGACAGCATTACATGCCTTTATTAATTAACAAGAAAGGTGCAAAAAAATATTTATTTCAAAAAGTTAGGAAAAAAACCCTCAGATTAAATTCACAGAAAGTAAAAGGAAAGGTAAATAAAAATATGGCCAGAAACTACCACAATAGAAAAAAGAAAGTAGAGAAAAGAACAATAAACCTAAAAGCTGACTCATTAAAAAAAAAATAAGATGAATAATCTTTTGGCGAAACTGGTAAATAAAAAAGGATAAAAGGCAAAGTAAGACCAAAAGAGAAAGTGCAGATATAATAAAAACTATAAAAATGTGACTATAAATATCTTTATGCAAATACATGTGAAAAATTAGATTAAATGAATTTTTTTTTTGTCTTTTTAGGGATGTATCCATGGCATTTGGAGATTCCCAGGCTAGGGGGTCGAATTGGAACTGTATCCGCCAGCCTATACCTCAGGCACAGTAACACAGGATCTGAGCCACGTCTGTGACCTACCCCACAGCTCAGGGCAACGATGGATCCTTAACCCACTGAGCAAGGCCAGGGATCAAACCTGCAATCTCATGCATGGTTCCTAGTCAGATTCATTTCTACTGCACCACAAGGGGAAATCCGATAAAAGGAATATTTTAAAGGAAAATATGAATTACCAAAACACATAAAGGAAGAAATAAAATATTAAAAATGGGAGTTCCCATTGTGGCTCAGCAGAAACGAATCCAACTAGTATCCAAGTGGATGTGGGTTCAAACCCTGGCTTCGCTCAGTGGGTTAGAGATCCAGCATTGTCATGAGCTGTGGTGTAGGTCGCAGGCTCGGCTCAGATCCCACATTGCTGTGGCTATGGCCTACGCTGATAGCTGTCTCTCTGATTTGACGTCTAGCCTGGGATCATCCATATGTGGCGAGTGTGGCCCTAAAAAGCAAAAAAAAATAAATAAATAAAAAATAAAAATGAACAATAACCATTATTTAAATTGAAAGTGTAATCAAAAGACACCCACCATAAAATACAACAGCCTTACACAATTTCAAATGTAAAATTTACCAGTTTGAATGCATAGATAACTGTCTATATACACAGTCCCAGAGACTTAAAAAAAGGGAAAGCTATCCAACTTATTCAATGAGGCTTGTATAACCATGATACTAAAACCTGACAAGGGCAATTTAAGAAAGAAGAATTACAAACAAATCTTACTCACAAAAAAAAATCCTTAAAAAATATAATATAAAATATAATACATCATAGCCAAGCTGAGTTTACCCAAGAAATAAAAATGCTTATTCATCAGCAGAAACATTAAAAAAAATACCATGATCCAAACAACAATGAAAACAAAATCATACAAAATCTATGGGATGCTGCAAAACTAGTTCTTACAGGGAAGTTCATAGCGATAAAGGTCGTCCTCAAAAAGAAGAGGAAAAAAAAAAAAAAAAGAAAAATCTCAAATGAACAACCTAAAAGAATTAGAAATAACAATTAGAATATAGTCAGCAGAAAGAAAGAATCATAAAGATCAGAGAGGAAAACAATAGAGATTCAAAAAACAATAGAAAAAAAATCAATAGGAGTCAGAGGAGTTCCCATCATGGATCAGTGGTTAATGAACCCAACTAGCATCCATGAGGATGTGGGTTTGATCCCTGGCCTCACTCAGTGGGTTAAGGATCCAGAGTTGTCATGAGCTGTGGTATAGGTGGCAGATGCGGCTTGGATCCCCAGTTACTCTGGCTGTGGCGTAAGCTGGCAGCTACAGCTCCGATTCGACCCCTAGCCTGGGAACCTCCATATGCTGCAGGTGTGACCCTAAAAAGATAAACAAACAAACAAAAAACAATCAATACGAGTCAGGATTAAGGCTAGGGTTGGCCATGTGGAGACAGGCCGAGGGGCTAGGGAGCAGTGTGCCACGTGCTGCGGAGAGGAGGACCACAGCCAAGGGAGCGCCGGAGGCGGTGTAGTCCCACAGAAGAAACAAAGCACCATTGTTGGGGAGGGCGAGAGGAGAGGGGCAGGAATGTCATAGGAATATCTTTCTCAAAAGATTAAAAAAATAAAAAGAAAAAAAGATGAGTTCCCCTCATGGCTCAGTGGTTAATGAACCCGACCAGCATCCATGAGGACATAGGTTTGATCCCTGGCCTCGCTCAGTGGGTTAAGGATCTGGCGTTGCCATGAGCTATGGTGTAGGTTGCAGACATGGCTCGGATCCTGCCTTGCTGTGGCTCTGGCGTAGACTTGTGGCTACAGATCTGATTGGACCACTACCCTGGAAACCGCCAAATGCTGCCTGTGTAGCCCTAAAAAGAAAAAAGACAAGAAAAAAAAGGAATATCTTTCTCTGCACCCCCAAGGGCTCTTGGGTGGTGGGGCACCTCTCACACGGGCTATGGGAGGCAGGGTGCCTTTTGTGCAGGCTACAGGCAGCAGGTGTAAACTGCCACAGTAACTTCAGACTCCAGAGGTGGGTGTGGTATGCCAACACTAGGGTCCATGAACAGGTACCACCTGTGGCCCCAGACACCGAAGGGGTCATTGCAGAGGTGGGCACTGTAACCAAGCACCACCTATTGTTGCTCTCACTCCTCTTGGAACACACTCACCCTGCTGTTGCCACTGCCAAAGGCTCTGGGTGCCACCTACACCTGCCTGAGGGTCACTGTCACTTCCCAGGACTCTACAACCAGGAGCAGCCTGCAGCACCTCCCATGGGTCCTCACCACTGCCAAGGGCTCAGCAATCAGACATCATCTGGCTACAGGCCCTGCCCATTGCCTCCATCTCCCTGGAATCTTGCACAGATTGTACACCAGCACACCCCCTATCAAGTGGATAACAGCCTGCAGACACTAAGCAAAGAGTCAGGATGCATCCAAACCAAAAGCAGCCCTCATGCCAAAAAAAAAAATTAATAATCATAAGCCTTCACAAACTACCCTGGGTGCTCTTGGATATAAGATTTCAACACTAAACTAGTTGTTTTCCCTAAACTCACAGAATAAGAAAAATATAAGCAAAATGAAGAAGCTCAAGAGTGATTCCCAGTTAAAAGGACAGGAGAATTCCCTTGAAGCAGCAACCAGTGAAACAGACCCCTGCGACCTAACAGACACTGAGTTGAAAAAGGAGATAGTGAAAATTCTGATGGAATTAAGAGCAGATATGAATAGTAATGCAGATTACTTTAGATAGGAAATAGAAAATATAAGGAGGAACCAAGAAAAATCAGATAATTCATTTGAAGAGATGCAAGCTGAGTTAAAGGCATTGAAGAGCAGAATGAATAATGCAAAGAAATGAATTAGTGACTTAGAAGAGAGAATAATAGAAATCACCCATCAGGACAGCAGATAGAACACCAAATTAAAAAACATGAAAGCCATATAAGAGATCTACGGGGTAATATAAAGCAGACCAATCTATGCACAGTAGAGACTCCAGAAGGAAAAGAAAAGGGGATAGAAAATATATTTGAAGAAATTAGGGTTGAAAACATTCCAAATCTATAGGAAACAGATATCAAGATACAGGAAGCACAGAGGGCCCCAAACAAGTTGAACCCACAGAGAGTATTCTAAAGGCAGCAAGAGAAAAATAAAAGAGTTAATTATAAAGGAACCCCCATGAGGCTATCAGGATTTCTCTACAGAAAGACTACAGGACACAAGAGAGTGGCAAGATATATTCAAAGTTCTAAAAGGGAAAAATTTGCAGCCTAGAATACTCTACCCAGCAAGATCACCATTTAAAATAGAAGGAGAGGAGTTCCCGTCGTGGCGCAGTGGTTAACGAATCCGACTAGGAACCATGAGGTTGCGGGTTCGGTCCCTGCCCTTGCTCAGTGGGTTAACGATCCAGCGTTGCCGTGAGCTGTGGTGTAGGTTGCAGACGCGGCTCGGATCCCTCGTTGCTGTGGCTCTGGTGCAGGTCAGTGGCTACAGCTCCGATTCAACCCCTGGCCTGGGAATCTCCATATGCCGCGGGAGCGGCCCAAGAAATAGCAACAACAACAACAACAACAACAAAAGACAAAAATAAAATAAAATAAAATAAAATAGAAGGAGAAATTAACAATTTCTATGGATGGAACTAGAGACTGAAGTCTTAACTTTTATCCTGATCTATGTTCTATTTTATTTTCCTTAAATTTATTCATAGGCTAGATGTTAAGAATAGTTTTTATTTATCCTCAGGCTACATCTAAACAACAGGTTACCAGTGTATATTATATCAACCATTTCCAACATCCAGAAGAAGATACCCCATCTTTTCTTATGCCTTGCCACATTTTAAAGTCAAAGCATCCTAACAGGTGGTAGGCGTACTTTTGACCATTTTACAGATGAGGAACCTAGGTTCAGAGTGGTATAGCAACCTTGCTTGAGGTCACATGACAAAGCTCATGTTTGTCAAACCTGGAACTGGAATTAAGGTTGGTCTGATTACAAAGTCCATGTTCTCCTCCCACATTAGAGATAAATTAGTTAAGCTCAAATGTAAATATGACACTGCTATGCTCTTTAATTTTGTGAAACTTATGCAACTAGTACAATAAAAAAGCTGAGGAGTCCTCCTGTAGGGACACAGGCCCAAATTCAAGAGGAAATAAGTTGCACTGCATATCCTTATAGTCTGCCCATGACCTAGGCAAAAAGGGCCTTGCAGTTGACACATGGTCCAACCCTGCTTCCAAGATAGGGCACTGATGAGAACTGAGGACTAAGGTTATCAGACAGGGGGCAGAATGGCCAGGATACATACTTGGAATAATTGGAGAATATAATCCTGTCCCACTTACTTGCACAACTGAAAGAAAGTTTCCCAAGGAGTAAATCTGTGTCATGTGTATTTTCTAAGTGATTGAAGTTGTTACTGACAATCTATATTGTATCTGCAACTTTTTAACTAATATGCATTGCAAGACATTTTAAATATATCTTTGTGGCATATCATTTGTTTAATCAAGTTAACGTTTATAAAGAATTCACAGGCAATAGGGAAATAGGAGACCTTCTCCCCTCCTTTGAATTGCAGAATCACAATTGCTTAAATACTATGAAAATTAAATCCTGAAAGATTCAAAGGTTGGCATTTAAGAACTCAGGAGGATCAAACGAACTTTTACCCAAAAAACACATTTCTCTCTCTTAACTACATTGTTCTCTTTGCTTCAAAAATGTATTTAACCATTCCTTCATGGGCCTACCAAAAGACTTCAGTTCAGAAAGATGTCAAAGAAAATTTAATTATCAAGGTAAAAAGCCACTATTCTCTAGTTTTGAGCCACCAGAATAGATTCCAATATCATTTAGGATTTTATATTCTATACTTACTTAACTACTTGTTCATGAAAAAATATTCAATCTTATTTTTTTCTTCAGATTTCTCTTTCAAAGTAAATTCGAGAAGTTCATTTATCTCTACCCAAACAGCGTAACAGTTGTTCTACTTTATGTTGGATGTTAACACATATAATATAAAGAGAGTAAAATCTTAGTGGTGTAACAAAATTGTGACTCTTTTTTTTTAAATAGTCTGAATTATAAAAGATTTTAATTAATGCAATAGTTTCATTAAAGTACAGACAATGATTCTTACTAACTGTTAAGTGGTGATCCCTTAGGGACATTTAATGAATCGATAAAAATAATTTGGGGAGTTCCCCTTGTGGCTCAGTGGGTTGAAGATCCAACATTGTCACTGTGAGGATGTTAATTCAATCCCTGGCCTCGCTCATTGGATTAAGGATCTGGCTGTACCACAAACTGTGGCATAGGTTGCAGATGCAGCTCAAATCCGGTGTTGCCATGGCTGTGGCATCAAATACACCTATTGCTTCAATTCGACCCCTGGCCTGAGAACTACCAAAAAGCAGTTGGTGACTGTAAAAATAATAATAATAATTTGATATTAGGATACTGATTGCTTATGTATAAATGAACACTTGAGATAAAATGTAAAGTTGAAATGTATTCGTACAAAAGTTTAAATAACCAGTCTAGGAATCTTGTATTCATTATTAATTTGAATTGTTTTAGGAATTAAGAGAAACTAATTACAGTGCTGTATTACAGTGCTATATTAACTATACTACCGCTTTTCTGGTTATCTGAAGTAAATAACAATTGATCTGAGAAGTAAGGACAAAGTATCATTCCATCATTTAACCTCTTTCTAACTGAAATTTTCTTTTTCTTTTAATTGCTCAATGAATTCATTACATTTACAATTGTACAATGAGCATCACAATCCAATTTTAAAGGATTTCCATCCCAAACCCACAGCACGTCCCCCCACCCCCAAACTATCTGCCTTGGAAATCGAAAGTTTGTAAACTCTGTGAGTCAGTATCTCTTCTGCAAAGAAGTTCATTCCGTCCTTTTTTCAGATTCCAAATATCATTGAAAGCATTTGATGTTGGTGCCTCACTGTCTGACTTCACATAGCATGATAATTTCTAGGTCCATCCATGTTGCTAAAAATGCTGGTATTTCGTTCCTTTTAATGGCTGAGTATTATTCCATTGTATATATGTACCAAATCTTCTTTAGCCACTCCTCAGTTGATGGACATTTAGGTTGTTTCCATGTCTTGGCTATTGAAAATAATGCTGCAGTGAACATCGGAGTACATTTGTCTTTGTGAATCATGGCATTCTCTGGATAGCTACTCAGGAGTGGAACTGCTGGATCAAATGGTAGTTTTATTTTTAGTTTTCTGAGGAATCTCAGTGGTTGCACCAATTTACACTGGCTGTACCAGTTTACAATCACACCAACAGTGTAACAGTTGCTTTTTCGTGACACCCTCTCCAGCACTTATTGTTTGTAGACTTTTTGATGATGGCTATTCTGGCTGATGTAAGGTGATACCTCATAGCGGTTTGAATTTGCATTTCTCTAATCATGAGTGACATTGAACATCTTTTCATGAGTTTTTTGGCCCTCCATATGTGTTGCTTGGAGAATTGTCTGTTTAAATCTTAGGCCCATTTTTTGATGGGGTTGTTTGTTTTTTTGGTATTGAGCTGCAGAAGGTGTTTATAAATTTTGGAGATGAATCCCTTGTCAGTCGATTAATTTGCAAAGATTTTCTCCCATTCTGTGGGTTGTCTTTTCGTTTTGTTTAGGGTTTCCTTTGCTGTGCAGAAACTTTGAAGTTTGATTAGGCCTCATTTGTTTATTTTTGTTTTTACTGCCATTACTCTAAGGGGTGGATCTGAGAAGATGTTGCTGTCGTTTATGTGTTTGTCAGATAGTGGCCTATGTTTTCCTGTAAGATTTATAGTGTCTGGTTTTATATCTAGGTCTTTAATCATTTGGAGTTTATTTTTGTGTATGGTGTTAGGGAGTGTTCTAATTTCATTCTTTTCCATGTGGCTGTCCAGTTTTCCCAGCACCACTTCTTGAACAGGCTGTCCTTTCTCCATTGTATATTTTTGCCTCCTTTGTCATAGATTAGTTGGCTGTAGGTGCGTGGGTTTAATTCTGGGCTTTCTATCCTGTTGCACTGATCTGTATTTCTATCTCTGTGCCAGCACCATATGGTTTTGATGATTGTTGCTTTGTAGTATAGCCTGAAGTCTGGGAGCCTGATGCCTCCAGCTCCGTTTTTCTTTTTCAGGATGTCTTTGGCTATTCTGGGTCTTTTGTGCTTCCAAACAAACTTGAAAATATTTTGTTCGAGTTCTGTGAAAAATGTCCTTGGTAATTTGATAGGGATTGCATTGAATATGTAGATTGCCTTGGGTAGTATAGTCATTTTGATAATATTGACTCTTCCAACCCAAGAGAATGGCATGTCTTTCCATCTATTTGTATCATCTTTGATTTCTGTCATCGTTGTCTTAAAGGTTCCAGAGTACAGGTCTTTTGTCTCTTTGGGCAGGTTTACTCCTAGGTATTTTATTCTTTTGGATGTGATGGTAAACGGGATTACTTCCCTAATTTCTCTTTCTGATCTTTCATTGTTAGTAAACAGAAATGCAGTAGATTTCTAGGTATTAATTTTGTATCCTGTGTCTTTCCTAAATTCATGGATGAGCTCTAACAGTTTTCTGGTAGAGTCTTTAGGATTCTCTAGGTATAGTATCATGTCATCTGCAAATAGTGATAGTTTTATTTCTTCCTTTCCAATTTGGATTCCTTTTATTTCTTTTACTTCTCTGATTGCCGTGGCTAGGACTTCCAGAACTATGTTGAAGAGGAGTGGCGAGAGCAGACATCCTTGTCTTGTTCCTGATCTCAGCAGGAATTCTATCAGCTTCTCAACATTGAGAATGATGTTCACTGTGGGTTTGTCTTATATGGACTTTATTATGTTGAGGTAGGTTCCCTCTATGCCCACTTTCTGAAGGGTTTTTATCGGAAATGGGTGTTGGATTTTGCAAAGCCTTTTTCCACGTCTATTGAGAGGATCAAATAGTTTTTATTCTTCAGTTTGTTAATGTGGTGCATCACACTGATTGATTTGTGGATACTGAAGAACGCTTGCAGCCCTGGGATAAATCCCACTTGATCATGATGTACAATCCTTTTAATGTATTGTGATTGGTCTGTTTATCTTTTCTATTTCATCTTGGTTTAGTCTTGGAAGATTGTACTTTTCTAAGAATTTGTCCATTTCTTCTAGGTTTTTCATTTTATTGGTGTATAGTTGCATATAGTAGTCTCTTATGATCCTTTGTATTTCTGTGATGTCCATTGTTACTTCTCCTTTTTCATTTCTAATTTTATTGATTTGGGTCCTCTCTCTCTTTTTCTTGAGAAGTCTGGCTAAGGGTTTATCAATTTTGTTGATCTTTTCAAAGAACCAGCTTTTCATTTCATTGATCTTTTCTATGGTTTTTTGTTTCTATTTCATTGATTTCTGTTCTGATCTTTATGATTTCTTTCCTTCTACTCACTTTAGGTCTTGTCTGTTCTTCTCTCTCTAGCTGCTTTAAATAAAAAGCTAGCTTGTTTATTTAAGCTTTTTCTTGTTTCCTGAGGTGGGCTTGTATTGCTATAAACTTTCCTTATATAACTGCAGCATCCCATAGGTTTTGGAGTGTCATATCTTTGTTGTCATTTGCTTCTAGGTATTTTCTAATTTCCTCTTTGATTTCTTCAGTGATCCATTGGTTGTTTAATAGCATGTTTTTGAGTCTCCATGTGTCTGTGTTTTTTGCAGTTTTTTTCTTGTTGTTGCTTTCCAGTCGTATAGCGTTGTGATTGGAAAAGATGTTTGATATGATTTCAGTTTTCTTAAAGTTACCGAGGCTGGATATATAGCCCAGAATGTGATCAATCTTAGAGAATATTCCATGTGGACTTGAGAAGAATGTGTTTTCTGTTGCTTTTGGATGGAATATCCTATAAATATCTATTAAGTCCATCTGGACTAATGCTTCATTCAGGGCCTGTGTTTCCTTATTGATTTTCTGTCTGGATGATCTGTCCATTGCTGTAGGTGGGGTGATAACGGGTCTCATTATTATTGCAGTATCATTGATTTGGCCTTATAAGTTGTTAGCAGCTGCCTTATATATTGTGGTAAACCTATGTTGGGTGCATAGATATATAAAATTGTTATATCTTCTTCTTGAATTGATCCTTTGATTATATGTAGTGACCTCCTTGTCCTTTAAAATATTCTTCATTTTAGTCTATTTTGTCTGATATGAGTATTGCTACTCCAGCTTTCTTTTGATTCCCATTTGCATGGATTATTTTCTTCCATCTGCTCACTTTCCCTTTGTATGTGTCCCTAGAATTGAAATGGGTCTCTTGAAGATAGCATATATATGGGTCTTGTTTTTCTATTTATTCAGCCAGTCCACATTGGTTGGGGCATTTAGTCCATTAACACTTAAGGTAATTATAGATATGTATGTTCTTATTGCCATTTTATTGATTGTTTTGAATTTGTTTTTGTTGCACTTTTTTCTTCCCTTCTTTTCTTGTTCTCTCCTCTTCTGGTTTGATGACTATCTTTAGTGTTGTATTTGAGTTGATTTTTCTTATTTGTTTGTGTATCCATTGAAGATTTTTGGTTTGCAGTTATTCTGAAGTTTTGATAGAGGAGTATATATATATATATATATATATATATATATATATATATATATATATATAAGATTGTTTTAAGTTGCTGGTCTCTTAATTGCAAGTGCATCTCCACTACCCTGCATTTGTACCCTCCTCTTCTCATGATTTCTGATTTTGGTGGCATAGTTGCGCATGGATGATTTCGTGTCTTTACTGTATATATACCTTTACTGGTGAGCCTTGTCATTTGTGGTATTTACCTTTCCTGTTGCTGTCTTTTCTTTTCTGCCTAGAGAAGTTCCTTTAGTACTTCTTGTAAGGCCGGTTTAGTGTTGCTGAATTCTCTCAACTTTTGCTTATCTGTGAAGGTTTTGATTTCTCCTTCAAATCTGATTGAGAGCCTTGCTGGGTAAAGTAATCTTGGTTGGAGTTTTTTCCTTTCATCATGTTAAGTATATCATGCCACTCCCTTCTGGTCTGCAGAGTTTCTGTTGAAAAATCTCCTGATAACCTTTTTGGGGTTCTCTTGTATGTTACTTGTTTCTTTTCCCTAGCTGCTTTCAAGATGTTCTCTTTGTCTTTAATTTTGGTTAGTTTGATTAATATGTGTCCTGGTGTATTCCTACTTGGGCTTATTTTATATAGTAGTCGTTGTGCTTCCTGGATTTGAGTGAGTGGTTCCTTTCCCATGTTAGGGAAGTTTTTGGCTGTTATCTCTTGGAATATTTTTTATGTCCCTTTCTCTCCCTCTTCTTCTGGCACCCCTATAATATGGATGTTGGTGCATTTAACATTGTTCCAGAGTTCTCTGAGACTCTCTTCATTTGTTTTCAATCTTTTTTCTCTTTTCTGTTGTGCATCAGTAATTTCCACCAATCTGTCCTCCACCTCGCTTATTTGTTCTTCTGCCTCCTGTATTCTGCTGTTGGCTGCTTCTAATGAATTTATTTCAGTTATTATATTTTGCACCTCTTCTTGCTTAAGTTTTATATCTTGCATTTCTTTGCTCGGTGTCTCCTATAAATTATCCATTTTTGCCTCCAGTTTATGTCCAATGTCTTGCATCATCTTCAGCATCAACAGTCTAAAGTCTTTTTCCCGGAGGCTGAGAATCTCCAGATCCCTTAGCTGTTTTTCTGGGGTTTTTTCTTTCTCCTTCATCTGAGTTATAATTCTCTGTCTTTTCATTTTTATAGGTTTTTGGTGTGGTGACCTTTTTACAGATAATAGAGTTGTAGCCTCTCTTACTTCTGGTGTCTTCCTCCCTTGTGACTGAAGTTGGTATGGGGGCTTGCTGTAGGCTTCCTGATGGGAGGGACTGATGCCGCCCACTGGTGGGTGGAGCTGATTCCTATCCCTGTGGTGGGTGGGGCTTTGTCTCTGGGTGAGATTAGAGGTGGCTGTGTGCCTGTTTACTATTGGTTGGGCTGTGATCGCACCTGGATTCTTGTTTGGCCTGGGACTTCTCAGCACTGATGGGTGGGGCCAGATGTTCCAAAAATGGCCACCTCCAGAGAAAAGCATGCTGATGCATATTCCTGAGAGATTTGCTTCTAATGTCCTTCCCCCACCTCAAGCCACATTCACCCCTGTTTTCCCATGAGGTCCTCCACGGACTGCAGTCAGGTTTCGCCCAGATTCCTATGGAGACTTGGCTTTGCCCTGGGACCCAGTGCACGTGAAAGTCTGTGTGTGCCTTTTAAGAATGGGGTCTCGGTTTCCCCCAGTCCTGTGGAACTCCTGCACACAAGCCCCACTGGCCTTCAATGCCAGATGCTCCGGGGTCTCTTTCTCCCTGTGCCAGATCCCCACCCGTGGTAGTTTGATGTGGGGCTCAGAACTCTCACTCCTGTAGGTGAATCTCTGTGAACCAGTTAGTTTCCAGTCTGTGGGGCTTCCCACCCGGGAGGTATGGGGTTGCTTATATTGTATAATCACCCCTCCTATCTCTTGATGTGGCCTCCTCTTTGTCTTCTGGAGTAGAATATCTTTTTGGAAGTTTCTGGTCCATTTGGTTAAAGATGGCTCAGTATTCAGTTGTACATTTCTTTGTTTTTAGGAGAGCAGTTCTAATAGAAATTTTCAAACATGGAAAACTGAACAAAGGAATCTGCCAGGGAAAACATGAGTTAACATGATCCAATTCATCATTGAGTTTCTTATTTTTCAGAAACTGGAAAGCATTTTTCCTCTATGAACTTTACCCATTCATATTTAAGAATCTTCATATTTAGAGTTAAATGTTTCCTCTTATTTTCCCCTTTCTCCTAGGAGCAGAGCAGATTGATCACTAAGTTGATTTTTGCTTCCATCTTCCAGTACTTTAATTTTAATGCTTTTACATTTAAATTGTGAAATAAAGGCTAAAAGATTAAACTAAGCAATGTTTTTTTAATTATGAAAGCAATAGAATATGTTCCATTGGTACTAGAAGAGTAAGGAGAAGTAAAAGAAAATACTAATGAGCTTGGTATCAAAATAATAATCAACTACCTAATAGAGATGAAGAAAAAGAAAAATGTGGATGGGAAAACAAACAAAAAAAGAAGAGGGAATGATACATTTTCCAACTAGATTATAGCAACAACTTCCTCACTAGTCACCAGCATGTGCCTTCTTAAATCCAACTTACACTCAAATAACCAAATTTTGTATTCATAAAATAAGACTTCCACCTTGTTATAACTTTGTATGCAAGCCTTTGTGAGGAAATTTTTGATTATAGGCTCAAGTCCAGACTCTTCAGCTGTCTACAGTCTGGTCCACTATTGCACAGCCAAATATTTCTTACACTATCTCCCAAAACAAGTTTCCCACCCAGTCAGCAAGCACCTTCCAAAAACTATTTTTATTCAATTTTGTTACTCTTACTTAGATGGGCTGCTACTCTCTCATTCAGTTTTCAAAGTCTACCTTCAAGGCACAGCCCAAGATAACAATTCATGCAGCCAAACATAATACAGTCTTGCTTCCCAGAGCCTTAATGTACTACTACTCTGTTCCGAAGATTCCCAAATGTGATTTCATACTCCTTTGAATTATTCTACAATTGTTATATTTTATGAATTCATTCCCTCGGAAAATATTAACAGAGCTCCCACACTATGCAAGGTAACATCTATGAGGCTATAAAACAGTGCCTCTCAGTTGGGAGAACAGTTACCCCGAATTTGGAAATGTGTGTGGATGGTTTTGGTTGTTACAGTAACTGAGAGATGCTATTGGCATTTAGTGTACAAGGGCCAGGGATAATAAGTATCATGCAATGCTGTGGGGAAGTCTCATACATGAAGAATTCTCCTTAACAAAAAGTGAGTGTTGAAGACCCCAATACGAATGAGACATGGCTCATAGCCTAAATGAGTTTACTAGTTGAAATGGAAGATAGCATGAGTGTTATATATAAAAATATTACATTTCAACATGCAAACTATTTAGTGTGAGGACTGTGTTTGGTTATTTTCCACCAGTCCCTTGTGGTATCTAACACTAGACTGGATACACAGTATATTCTAGGTAAAGACTTACTTACGTGAAACTTTTTTTTTTTTTTTTTTTTTTGTCTTTTTGTCTTCTAAGGCTGCAAACGTGGCATGTGGAGGTTCCCAGGCCAGGCGTCCAATCAGAGCTGTAGCTGCCAGCTTATGCCAGAGGCATAGCAATGCCAGATCTGAGCCATATCTGTTATCTACACCACAGCTCATGACAACGCCAGATCCTTAACCCACTTAGCAAGGCCAGCGATCCAATCCCACGTCCTTATGGATGTTAGTCAGAGTCGTTAACCACTGAGCCAGGATGGGAACTCTGAAAGCTATTTTTTTTAAAACCCCAAATTCAATGTATGTTATATCATCCAGAGGAAAAATAGTTTCACAGATAATCATACCATCCTTATGCATTTTAAAGTCAATGAAGAAAACAAAGCTCTGACAGTAGAGCCTGGAAAACCTTACGAGGGCCAGCAATGAGGTTATAGGAGTGGAAAAAGCAGCCTCTGGCAAAAAGTACTAGGAGAAAGGGAACAACAAAGGGTTGAAAAGGCACTAGAAGCTGCAATTCCTTCTTGAGGTCCATGAGTTTGCTATAGAACATTTTACCATATAGAGATTGGTGCTGAATTATACAGATTTGCTCTTTGTTCATATCCTCTTCCTGACTATAATAATCGTAAACTATATACATTTTAGATGAAAAATTTACTCAGGAGTTCTCGTTGTGGCACAGCCGTTAACAAACCTGACTGGTATCCATGAGGATGTGGGTTCAATCCCTGGACTTGCTTAGTGGATTAAGGACCCCGAGTTGCCATGAGCTGTGGTGTAGGTGGCAGACACAGCTCAGATCCCATGTTGCTGTGGCTGTGGCGTAGGTCAGAGGCTACAGCTCCGACTGGACCCCTAGCCTGGGAACCTCCATATGCTGCAGGTGTGGCCCTAAAAAGACAATTAAACAAAAAAAAGAAGAGAAAAGAAAATAAAAGAAAGAATTTACTCAGCTCATCTAAACAATTTTCTTGCTTTGTTTATAACCAAATTTTATTCCTCTATACCTCTTGTTGGACTGCAACAGTTAAATAAAATGACAGTTTTCATTATGTGTTTCAACAATGAAAAAACACAAAAGTGCACATCTAAGAACACTACTTTGTTTTTTTATCTTTTAATTATTTTTTTCTTTTTAGGGCTACACCTGCGGCATATGGATGTTCCCAGGCAGGCTAGGGGTCCAATCAGAGCTACAGCTACTGGCCTATGCCATATCCATAGCAACACCAGATCCCAGCAACATATGCGACCTACAGCACAGCTCACAGCAGCACCGGATTCTTAACCCACTGAGTGAGGCCAGGGATCGAAACCACATCCTCACTGATACCAGTCGGGTTCTTAACCCACCGAGCCACAAACAGGAACTGCTAGGAACACTACTTTGGATATATATTGTGCTTTCCTTCTGAAGGGACCACTTGTTTTTTTGTGTGTGTGTGTTTGTCCTTATATCAGCACTATGAGATCAGACATCATCATTCCATTTTATAGCTGTAGAAACGATGGCCCTCAGAGATAATGTAAACTGCTAGAAGTCACATAGTCTATGTCAAGGCCTGGACTAAAAACCAGTGCTCTTGATTCTCCAGACAATATTACTCGGGAGACTTTATTTATCTGCCTTTACTGCTTCACAGATAAGAGTCCTCCAGGAAAAGCAACAAATCTACATACCAACCTAGACTTCTGCAATCTGTTTGGTTTTGCAGGATTTTCTATGTTATACTGCTTTTGGTTGACTATACTCTAGAGGAGGCAGAAGATGAAAAATTATCATTTGCAAAATTTGTCATCAATATGCACTGATCAACAAATTCTAATGCATTAAGTTGAGCTTGCTCTAAAGGAACAGCTTGTGAATCCCTCATGCCAGCAAATCCTATGGAAAAAAATGAAATTTTGATCTAAGATCACTGGTAGGATTATAGTACACTCACAAACTAACACAAGTTGAACAGGGCTGTAAGACTACTTTGATAGAAAATAAAGATCCTGTTATATGTAATGAAAACCTTCAGAATAAAAAGCATAAAAGCAGATTGGTCCAATGAAGATTAAAGTTTTTAACTATAGTATCTCACTATAGTCTTGGTAAATCTTGATGGAACATGATGTAGGATATTGTGAGATAAAGAATATTTATATATGTATGACAGGATCACTTTGCTGTACAGTAGAAATTAACAGAACACTGTAAATCAACTATAATGGAAAAAAACCATTAAAAAATAAAATAAAATTAGATATACAAAGGTTTTAACTTCAGAGACACCTACCTGAATTAACAGAAATTCTAAATGAAAGGACTGCCCAATATCTGGCTTATGGTGAGTGACCAACAAATGAAAGCTTCTATACTAATGTTTTTATATACTATAATGTCAAGCATAGTGTTTGGGTATAGCAGGTAGGTAGTGCTTTCATACTGCCATGTAATTAGCATCTAATTTTTAGATAAACAGAATGCTGTCAAATTCTTAATAGTAAAATAAAGAAAATTTACTAGAAATGGTATACTACATTTGTGAGTATCGAAAAGTAAGCATGGATAGCAACGTTTTAAATATCTTCCTTAGGAGTTCTCTTGTGATTCAGTGGGTTAAGGAGCTGGAGTTATCACCGCAGCACCTCAGGTTGCTGCTGTGGCACAGGTTCCATCCCTGGCCCGAGAACTTCCACATTCTGTGGGCATGGATGAAAAAAAACACTGTCTTTTTTAAAAAGCCCTGTTTAGGGGTTTCCAATGGGCAGAAAATTTCTTAATTTGCAATCCTTAATCTTCATATTATTTTTATTTATTTATTTTTTATCTTTTTAGGGGCATATCCACAGCATATGGAAGTTCCCAGGCTAGGGGTAGAATCAGAGCTGTAGGAGCATGCCACAGCCATAGCAACAGCAACGCCAGATCTGAGCAGCATCTGTGACCTACACCACAGCTCACAGTAATGCACTCACAGTAATGCACAGCTCAGTAACACACTGAGCGAGGCCAGGGATCAAACCCACGTCCTCATGGATACTTGTCAGGTTTGTTATCACTGAGCCACAGTGGGAACTTCATAATATTAATGTAAAAGTATATGGACTTTTTTCAAAGGCAGTACTGGTCTTCAGTACCTATGATGTAAAACATTTTTCTAGATTTGTTTGTAGAGTTGATATCAGCACCAAGAGTCTGTTAAGACTCAGATGCTTTTGATATTCTGCACTAACAACCAGGGAAAAGAAAATTCCGAGCTCATTAATCTAGTAAATACAGTAGATTCTCGGAATTTATGGATTTAACATTTGCAATTTTGGCTATTCATGAAGTGACTCCATGGGTCCACGACCGGTAGTAACTGGTAATGTTGCTGACACATGAATTTGGATCTTTGGTGTTAAGAGCCTGGTATATGGTATACTAAAGTTAGCACAGCTAGTGAGTGAGCTGGCCAACTGCCCAACATCCAAAACTCTTACACCCTTCTGTATGTGTTAGGGTATATGCAGCAACTCTACTAAAGTGATGAAAGTTAACTTTATTTCCATGTGAAAAATGGCCCTGAAAAGAAAAACAACTGCTAGTGCTAATACTGACAGTGAAAAGAAAGTGCTAGTTCCTAGCCAGTAAATGGCTTTGTAAATGACTTTAGTCTTGTATTTATAGAATCATTAATGGTCTGAAAAGGGTCTGTTAAATTTTTCAGTTATACTTTACTGCATTTTATGAAGGAAATTATATGCTAGTGTGATATTTAAGGATGTGGGGAGTCAAGAAGGTCTCAAGGCCTATCCTTTCTGAATGGAGAAGGTGTGCTGTCCTCCCATTATGGTGTTCCATTAGAAACAGTAGCATGTCATTCTCAATGAACAAGTTTATTAAAAAAAAAAGAAAAAAAAAAGATTGCAGGAACTATTTTGTGTAATATCTTTCAGGCCACTCTGGAGACTGAAGGCTAGTAATCGGGTTAAAAGGACAATCCAATCATTATTAAAATTCTACAGAACCAATTAAAATGCATGCTCACTCTATCAAAAACTGCAGGTCCTTATTAATTGACATTTCACAAACAGAGATGCCTTTAATCTTCTCTAAATAAATGTAAATGTATTCTTTAAGTCCTAGCAACATTACGTAGCAGTTGGCACTTAGTCAAAATTTTCTATTTCCACCTGATTTATCTTTGAATGTAATTTATGCTTGGTATTGCTTTTGTTATACTCATTGTAAGGATGTATTTGTTGAAAGCTCAACCACTGTATCTTTAAAAAGAATGATTTTTCACCCTAAATAAAGCATCATGGTTTTGCAACATATTTGTGTTGATTTTAAACATCTGAGAATTAAAAACACAGTTAAGTTTGAAATGCCTGCGAATTAAGGTGTCAAAATGTGCAAAGAATTATAAAGAGGAAACAAAGACAAAAATTCCATAGAGTCCAACTATAACAAAGGGTACTGGGGAAAGGTTAGAACACAATACATTCGTATTTAGATGTCCAGCAAAACTTGGAATGTCTATGAGAATATTGCAATGCCAACTGGGATGTTCACGTTATTGAAAATGGGTGTCTTCAATTGACAGAGAATCAAAAGGATAAGCAAATGCTTTGGCAACCTACGGTATAAAATAATCCTAATTTCTTCTACTAAAACAATGTTGTGAAACATCATGGTGATTTCTTTTTCTTTTCAGTGGCACCCTCAGGCTTCAATTCTGTGCAGAATGACTTAACTCTGTGCAGAATGACTTAATTTGAATCCAAAAGTGAATGCTTCAATAGTGGTTCATTCTGAAGTCCTGACTTCCCCCAAGGAGTTTAAGTGTCATGACTCTTGTCAACCCCTTCCAGAAAAAGTAGGCAAAATCAGGGGTGCAAGAGCAGAGCATAGTCAAAGGAAGAGCTAAAACATCATTCTCTACCAGTTCACTGAGCACCAGAAAGTAACAGCTACCATTTATTGTCAGGTTCCACATACATTAGTTAATTTAACTAATGGGTATGAATTTTTTTGCTAACCATCTTTTACAGATAGGATATTTTGATTCAATGAGATTTGTTCATTCATTCATTTATTCATTCTATAAACAATAAGTGAAGACTCACTGTGTTAAGTAAAATGCCCAAACTGCAATGTCAAATCTCCTGAGTTCTAGCATCTAATCTCTGCTTGAAACAACACTTTCTCCCTCAGGAGAACAGGTTTTGATTCTCAAGTGCCCCCTCTTGCTATAGCAACACATATCCAGGGAACCAGGCACAAAAACTACTGGACATGCAACTGGACAATAAAAAGAAAAACATAGCAACCTCAACTGTTACTATAACACTGTTATAAGCAAGATGGACAATGACCTTCACAACACTAAGGGATATCATGCTCGAGAACCACAGTATTTAACCTAGACTGAACCTCTTGATATCTGTCACTGCACCTTCCTGTAAACCTTACTGATATTCTTAAAGGCCATACTGGGCCCTTTTACGGTGTTTTTTTATTTTCTAAATCTATTTTACAGTATAGTAGATACCACTTGTCAAAAAGTTTTATACACTGCTGTGCCCACCATCCATTCTGTAATTTCAACCAATGTTTCTAGTTTCATCTATAAGTAAATCCCTTTTCTCCTTGTTATATTTGTTCTTCAGATACTTATAGACAGTTCTCATGTCTCCCATTAGTCATCACTTAGCCAAGCTGTATATAATTAATCCTTTTAATCTTTCCTCATAAATTATTCTCTCTAGGTTCTTGGAATGTTCTCAGCACTATGCACTTCATTCTCCCAGACATTCTTCCTCATGCCATTCTAACAGAATCAAGTGGGAAAGAACTTCATCTATTTCATGTTGGCTTATGGAACATCCCATTCACAGGTGTACTTCTGTAGGGGCTGTAATCATCCCAAGGCAGCAAGACCGAGTCAGTGAAACAGTGGAGCTTCACAGCCATTTTCCATATTTGTCCACCCATATTCATCTCATTTTCCTCTGTCTAATACTAGCCACTCTTGTAGACTATTTCTATAAGTAGCTCTTAATAACAACATATTCTTTAGAATACATTTTAGTAGTTGTGAAATAGCTTTGCTTGGCTACTTACAGAGATGTTTCCATACCTTTTGATAGTTTAGCCTGCTTTTGTTTTCCAACTTTATTCAGTATGACTCTGGAGTCAAACAGTTCAACCTTTCCATCTGCCACTTTGAGCTCTGTGAGCTCAGGCAGGCTACTTAGCCTCTCTATGTCTCAATCCTATCATCTATAAAATGTAGATGATAATAGTGCCAAATACCATTGATGTATTACAAAGAGTAAGTCAGCAAATATATTAAAGTACTCAAAACAGTGCCTGACTCATAGAAAGTTCTGCATACATTCACTGACTTCATAAAATCACCTTATTGTGTCTAACAGATATTAAGGCACATGGCATACTCTACTATTTAAACTGAGACCTCTACTATAATTTTCTCTGAGGGCCACATCCAGCTATATGCAATAGATATCATGGTCATATGTACATTCATACCTGTATTGAAATATGACATGCATGTCTACAGTAGACAATTTTCAAGTTAAAATTTTAAGTCAGCCTATAAAGTTGTCATTTTTCAATTTATTTTTCATCTCAAAAAAACACAGTAATTGACCTAGACCTCTATACCAAAAGTGAATGACAGAAAAGGGAAAATGAATATGAATTTAGTAGTACATTAGCAGATGGTGACTGCAAGGATCATCAGTGGCAAGCAGCTTACAGACCTCAGTTTAAAGAACCTTGGATTAATATTCCTGAAAACTAAGCTAAAAAAAGATTGAAGTTCATCATGTATTTAAGTAAATAGACTTTTTTTGTCATGAAAAGGGAGTAATTTCTACATGTTATAGAGAGGGACAATTTACACAATTTAAGTGACTTTCCTGAAGTCATATAGTTAGCTAATAACCAAATCAAAGAGTAGAACTAAGTTCTCTTTCCCAATAAGCCAATTTATCACACGTATTCCTTAAATTCAAGTTGCGCATCTATGAATATATTCTAATGACACTCATTATTTTCTTCTTGACTATCTACCTTTAACTAGACTTATAGTCAAGCTCTTATCAGTTTTATATTTGGCATAGATAGATATCAGATAAGGTTCTTTTCCTTCCAGTATGTTTAATTTTTCTGATGATTTGTGTTTTCAGGCCAGTGTTTTAACTCCAAATCATAACCAAGATGGTGAGAATTTCAGGCACTAGTGCAGGACAGAGGGGGAGACATTTTGCAAGTAGATCTCGTGGTCCTCCACAGTGGTGCTACTTGGAGCCAAATACTTCCCTAACATATCTATATCACTAGTCCCAAAAGAATGAGTAAATTGTATTCATCCACTGTTAGTAACCATCAACATTTATTCTAATTTTTCTTCTAGTACTGACATAGACAGACCTTAAATAAAACTTCTAATGAATTACAGGGGGAAAAAAAAAAGACAGTTAAACCCGAAACTGAGAGATTAAAAAAGTGTGTGTACAAAGGTTCTTATTGAGGCTGAAGTAACTAGATGCTGTTATTTTGTGAACAACCCAGACAACAGAATCTGATGCCTAAATGTATACTGATTCTAGATTAAATTGCAGATTATATATCACAACTTAAGAAATGAATCATTACCTAATCCTAGATTTCATTTTACATGTTATATAAGACCATCTGTTTAAGAGGGCATTTATGAAAATGTTGAGCCTTTTCTTATTAACCTTGCTCAGACTGAATGTATTTCTTAGTAATTCCCATTTCGTTGGTATAAAACGTACTACTAGTGATTTAAAATAATTGTAACTAAATTCCTCAGGATGCACTGCATACAGATTGTCACAGCACTATCAAAGTTTAATTGATCTAATTTAGATCTCATCAGACTTTGCATTATAATTCCATCTTTCTTTGACCAAATGATTGCAATCTTGTCACTTGTATTTATACATGTCATTAACATATCAAAAACCCTTCCAATATCAAAAGGCTGTGGCTTTTGAAAATTTTCCCTTTCCTTCACTGATCAATTACTAAATTATTTAGTGGTGTGTTCTGCATGCCAGAGTGGATTTACCTTGAAGCTTAAGCCTCAGGGCACCTCACTGGCATAGGCCCCTTCTAAATATTCCCTTTCATATCTAATTTTGTATTTGTGATCTTGTATTCTTCTTTTAAAGAAGGGCCCCCAAATTGCATAAACCTTAAGCCCCAATAAAACCTGATCTTTATTTACCAGCATGTCTTCCAGAAGTGTTTCTGAAGGAAAAGCTGTAGAAACTTAGGGCGACAAAAATGGAATAATTGGAATTCTATGGAAATTAGGAACATAAAATGTCATGATATGATATTTATTTCTCTGTCTCATGCTCAGCACCTCTCCAACATTCAGATTCAAGTTTCTACAAACTGTGAAAATGAAAAAGCCCATCCATTGCAAAAACTCATTCAAATGCTTAATGAAGGCAACTCTAATCATTTACAGTATTTTAAAATATGTAGATACATGTTATGACATCAACCATCCTCATAATTTGTATAGCATATTTTGATTGATAAGATTCCATTTGGATTTACTATTTCACTGCACAATAACTATTCTATTTGGATTCACAGATTACCTCTATTTTGCCAATATATAACATCTTTTCCTCTGATTTTAAAAATTGGATCTGAAGGGAAAAAACTGACACTATTCATTATTTGTAGCTTTGCAATAAAATTTAGGCTCATGACCTCAGTAAACTGGTTTTCACCAGATATTGCTATATGTTTTCAGAAAGTAATCTTCTGGAGTTGGGAGAATCTGACCTACAATTCATTCCCCTTTCTATTAAAGGCCACTTTACTTGAATATTACTTTAATGTTAATTGGGGAGTGGTTAAAAGTATAAAAATTACCAATAACCAACACCTTTACCCAATCATAATAGTCAGCCATATTTCAGAGATTTTCTTGGAAATTATAGATCCTGCCAGGAAGGGTTTTGTTTCAGAACCACTCCTCTTCCCTCCCCTTTGGATTATTTTCCCTATGGTCGCCATTTCCTTATTTACTATTACTACAGTAAAATTATGCTGCATGTTAAAATGATTATTTCCCCAGAGTAGAAGAAATTTATGCAAGTTAAAGAAAAGAATAATCACTGCACTCGTTCAATGGACAGGAAGAGCCCAGATTAGGAACTGGAGCATTGGGCTTCTAGTAACATCTTTCTCCACAAAATAATTCTGGGACTATGAGTTCATTTCAGAATACATGGAACAAATAAGCTTGCACAGAACAGATAATGACCAGAGAAGATGAGCCTAATGTTCTACCATTTATCTATTTACTCATTGAATTTTCATATCAAATCTCATTTAATGAAATGATTCTAAAACAAAACAAAAAGAAACCCTAAAAATCCAACTTTAATTAAAAACTGGAGATGTTATTTAAGAGCCTTTCCAGCTCTAACATGCTAGAATATCTAAATATTGAGGAAACAGAAAATTGTCTCTTCTCTCTGCCTTCTAAAAAATAAATATAAGTACACTTGCTTTGGACACATGGACTGTCCTTATGGGGTTTCTTGTTTGTTTGTCTTTTATTTTTTAGGCTAGTACCTTAGCCAGTAACCTTAGCCAAGATGAAGGAAATTTCAGGCACCAGTGCAGGACAAAACCAAAGACACTCTTTAGCAAGTAGACTGTGTGGCATTCCTCAAATAGTACCATTCAGTGGTACCATTCAGGGGACTATACCTTCAGGCAAGCAACGTTAAGAAGGCTAAAGGAAGCACTAATGAATAGTAAGGATAAAAGGGAGAAAGAGTAGAAAAAAAAATTGAAGAGGATATAACCACATGGTACATACTGGCAAAGCTTATGTAAATATAGCAGGTCAAGTAGAATGTATGTACTTTAATGACTTTTAAAGATTATTCATCATACCTTCCAAATGATCATAAAACCTCTCATATCTGGACACATCCCATTCTTCAATTAATGGGCACTTTCTATTCAACAGCTCTAAGTATGACTTCAGTGTACTTTAAAAATTACTGAAAAGCTGAAGTTGTTCATTAATTTCTCTTCGTCACAGAATTAGACACAGTTTAAGTTTAACAGCAGCAATATACCTTGAAGTGAGTGCCAGTAATGAGCTGTGTTACTTTTAGATTTTTTAATAGGTTTGGGCAGAAGAGTAAAGTAGGTAATGTTGGCCTCTGCAGATCTGCTTTTCCTTTTAAGTCCTCTTTCCCTATTTCTGTATTTTTCCTCTCGTTTGTTGTAACACATAACACCAGTAATTTTACGCAGTCTTATGACTTAATAGCAGAATGGACAATTATATCATCTTTAGACTTGCTCCTTTTCTTTCCAAAGCCAAGCCAAAACTTAACCTTTCCCTTAGGACTCTGCTCTCAAATGAGAAACTTGAAAATTACTTGGATAAATTAATTAAATAAAATATGTCAATACATGTAATTGCATTGCAGCATGGAATCCTATAGCAATAATGTCAACTCTATAAAGAAGGAATTTTATGTACCATAGTGGGGTGGTTCAAAGCTGTTTGAGGAGAAAAGCAAAATATGTAGATTACTAAGAGGATATTAATATAAAAACTCTTTTCTTTTATAATATAAACCAAAAAGGTGTCTTAAAAGAAATATGATTGTTAGAAGAGGATATCATTAGTTAACATAGTTCAAGACCCTGACTAGACACTGACATTGAAATAAAAATGGAGGAGTAGTGGGTGACAAAAGTCAGATTTAGGTCTAGAGTTTAACAACAGGTTGGCCAGCACACTATACAGATTAGGGTATTACAAGGCAAGAAAATCACATCTGAGTATAAAGTTTAGGAACGGGTTTTTTTTATTTTGTTTTTTGTTGTTGTTGTTGTTTTTTTTTTTTTTTTTTTTTTTTTTTTGCTTTTTTAGGGCTGTACCCATGGCATATGGAGGTTCCCAGGCTAGGGGTCCAATTGGAGCTACAGCTGCCAGCCAAGCCACAGTCACTTCAATGAGGAACAGATTATTTTTTACTTTGATCTTTAGAGATGAGTAGGTACCTATCAAATTACAGAGACTTAAAAATTATAACATCATGAAAAAACAAACAAAACAAATATAGAAGTTCCCTTGTGGAACAGCAGGTTAGGGTTCTGGCATTGTCACTGTAGCAGCCCAGGTCACAAATCATCAAGTAGTATATCATCTTCCTTAATAAACCTCAAAATATAAATACATCTCTTTAGCCTAAAGATTCATCACTAACCACAACAAAGACTATGTACAGTCCAGGCTGTGGTGTATTACCAGCTTAGAAATCATTCATGTCTTTATATTAAATTCAAGTCTTTATACAAGGATATTTTTCTATATTAAACAGCAACTGAATCATTTGGAGGAAAGGAGAGGTAACATGTTACGAAATCTTATAACTTGATGAGTGGAAGCTCCCGCTATGGTGCAGTGGGCTAAGGATCTGGCCGTTGTCTCCACAGCAGTGTGGGTTTGATCCCTGGCCTGTCACAGTGGGTTAGAGGGATCCAGTACTGCTGCAGCTGTGGTGTAGGTCACAGCTACGGCTTGAATTTGAACTTCCATATGCCATCAGTGTGGCCATTAAAGCAAAAAGTCAGTATTCTATTAGTATACTTCCATTCTTAATAGGTCTTTGATTTCTTTCTGAAATATACCTAAAACTAAGTATATTCTACATACGCTCAAGGCTACAGAGTTGTCTCTAGTTTTGTTATTGTTGAAAGTAAGCTAGATTGTAGATTGACACATTGCATTCCTATGCATATACCCAAAGGGAAAGGTAGAACCCTGTTTGTTTTTCCTTTACTCCTGAATGTTTTATCATCTGTGGCTATAGCTCAGTATTAAATACCAGAGAAATGATCAAATCTACATTCAGGATTCAGAAAATCCACATTCCTTAATCATTATGTCAGTTAGGTATAACCCTTGTCAATGGAAATTCTGACCATCACTGTGACTTCAGTGCAAGTAGAATACAATCCCAACACTGAAGATAATGAATTATTGTCATGAGTCAACTCCAAATAGTTTTCTACCATCAAATTCATTTTTTGTGAGAGTTTAAAGCACATCAATGACTCATTCAGTTTAAGCCCAAATGTTTCACCAATTAATTTCAATTAAAAAAAACCTCTCCATATGCATTAGTATGCCATTTTCCATTTACAAACACTAGAAATATTTTTTCCTTGAAGAAATAATTTTTTTCTCTTGAAGAAGCAGAGCAACCTATATTTGCACTCAGAAATATAGAAATATTGGAATAGTACTAAAAAAACAAAAGCACAAATTTTAAATATTGCCAATCCAGCTCTAGCGATAGAAACTAAATTGAGAGGCCCACTAGATATGTCCACTTTTTCATAGATCTTATTAAAGGATAAAGGAAATAGTACAAAAACTCTATGCTTTTAGAAAGTATTATTTTTATCTGAATGCATGTGTTTAAAAATGAGTCAACTTGCTCATGCACTCACATCAACTAAAAATCTTCTTTTGACTTGTCAAAAACCTAGTCTGTTTGAATCCACTTGAAACCTTACACATGAGATATCTTAAATGGGTCTCTGAAGAACTCAAGTGTGTGAGCTTTCAGAGGCATTCCTAATGAAGAAAATGTCCTAGATATCTATACTATATCTCTGTCATATATCCATGAACTTGCTTGTTGCAATTTGCTACTTGGTTAAAGCCTTGGTTAAAGCCCAGTACTAATCGAGGTGGGGGTTTGATCTTCAAAAGGATCAGTTATCTTTTCTCTCTTCCATGGAAACAGAAGAAAGCATAATCGCAACCAGCTGCTAGAATAATGTGTGCCACAGGGTACAAAGGAAATGGCAAGGCCATCTGCATTTCTAAACTCAAGAGACATGTCCTGCTGACTGTAGGTCAGTGGGATCATCTTCATTTCACATCTAAATCCTTCCATACCCCAAAATGAACTTCCATAAAAGCCTGGCAACTGAGGTTAAGACAATAGAACCCACAGTGTATTTGTTCATTCAAACATTTTGGGGGATGGGATGAGAAGAATACATTTAAATAAGCAAATGAGGCTTTTTACTACCCAAACACTACTTAAAAGGAATACCAGAAGAGGGGGTATGCACATCCATCGGAATAATTTAGTTTTGAATATTCCAACAGAGCAGTGATATTTTTCAATCCTCCAATATTTCCTGTTCAGTAGATGATTATGATATTTATATATTTCTGTTTCTAGAGATCACAAACTGACTTCGACAAAATGGGATTCTAAATGCTATTTTAGAGTAAGAAGTTTGTTGCTTTTAGAACCAATTTTTAGAATTATTTAAAAAATATATATTGGGGAGTTCCCTGGTAGCTCGATGAGTTAAGGATTTGGTATCATAGCAAAAAAAAAAAAAAAAAAAAAAAAAAGGATAAGGTATCGTCACTGCTATGGTTCAGATCATTGCTGTGGTGTGGGTTTGATCCCTGGCCTAGGAACTTCTACATGTCATGGGCATGGGTGCAAAAAAATCTGCCATATCTGAATTCTTAAACATTTTAAGCATCCACCATGCTTTGAGTATATCAAGCATAAAATGGGTACTTAAGGTTTACATAATAAGAATAACAATACTGTTTCTCACTATTAGCTCAGCATTAACAAGCTATAGGCCTCCATTATGAGTAATACGTATTAGTAAAATTTATAACTAAGCTGTAAGAGTTCACTATAAATCATTTTTAGAGACCACAGCTGTTTTTATTATGCTTCCTTTAAAAATAAATCAAGGAAATTTCCCAGGGAAATATGATGTTGCCAAATATCTGGCCAGGTTAAATGAGAAAACACTACTTCTTAATTCCAATAATATAACACTCATAAGCATATTTCAGAAATTAGTGGTAATTAATACTGAAGGGCATTATTAGCATGTGCACTGTGAGTGAATGGGATCACAGAAAAAGACTTCCAGAAAGAAATCTTTTCTACTTATTTTGCCTAAACCACTAATTGCTACTAAACTACTACAGATCCTCTCTCAAATATATATCCTCTCTCAAATACCTAGCCTCGTACATAGTCAAGTGTGGTCAGTTTCATTAATTCAAAGGTGACTTCCTAAATCCAACTCCAATTCAGAAACTCTCTTTTATGCTTTTGTTTTACTTAATGAGGATTTTAAACTCTACCTTTTAATTATTAGGTTAATTGTAACCCAGGGGACACTAGTTACCTTTTGACACTCACCCAAATTACTTGTTAACTGGAACACATACACTCAAACTGAAGTCAAGAGGGTCAGGAGGAAAAAGCAGTAGCTTCAGGACAAAGAGGGTAGGAAAGGTTTTCTTGCAAAGCCACTTAGCAAAACCATTTAGCTAGAGGGCACTGTGCCAATTTCTAAGACAATGAAAGTTCCTGACAATTTCTGTATTCTTTCTCAGAAGCAAAATACACTTTTTGCAATCAAGATTTCTTTTATTTTTTTTAATAGACCCAACTCCTCAGTAAAACAATATAATTCCAGAAACACGGCAAATTGACACCTTCAATGTCCCTCCTTTGCTTCAATCCATTTAAATCATATTCAGTTATTCTCTTTTCAAAGAATGGACAGGGAGTTCCTGTCATGGCTCAGAGGTTAGCGAATGCGACTAGCATCCATGAGGATGTGGATCGTTCCCTGGCTTCGCTCAGCAGGTTAAGGATCCAGCGTTGCTGTGAGCTGTGGTGTAGGTCACAGACGTGGCTCAGATCTGGCGTTGCTGTGGCTCTGGCATAGGCCGGCGACAATTGGACCCCTAGCCTGGTAACCTCCATATGCCGCAGGTGCGGCCATAAAAGACAAAAAAAAAAAAAAAAAAAGAATGGAGATTTCTAAGCCATTTTAAAAAGGAATTCTACTGTTTTATAATTCCTTTTGACACTCCTATTGATGTTTGACAACCTATTGACTAACACAATTTTAACAATACAGTAATGTAACTGTGTAGACATGGTGGTACCAATCTACCAACACAGTAAAAAATTAGTTGCTTAGGGCTGAGGGGTGGGCAAGGGTGTGGTAATGTGTTATAGATGAAAATGTCCTAAAATTGACTAGTACGACAGTTGCATATATCTGTGAATATAGTCAAAGAAACAAACACACAAACATTGATGGGTGGTTCATTTAAAGGGGCAAATTATATGTATGTTCATTATATCTTAAAAGTTACTATTAAAAATTATAGGCAGGAAGAATAAGTAGTAGTCAAGAGTACCCAATGGCTACCTAGATGCTAAATTCCAGTCATTGGACGTTTTAGCCTATGGGACTTCAGGTAAATTATGAACAAATTCTACTCACATTATTAAGCTTCAATTTCCACATCTGTAAAATGGAGGAAACATGTAGTATCTATGCACATACAGTTGTTGTTAACATTAAATACAATCATGTGTGGCAATGCTTAGACTAATGCTTGGAATCCAGTTAAGTGCCCAATGTTGGCTGTTCTCCCTCTTTAAAAAAATGAGTAATAAATAGCTTTATTAAGATCTAATTCACATAAAACTTGCCTTTTTAAAGTTTCATTGATTATTAGTATAACCACATAATTGTTCAACAATAACCACTATTGAAATCCAGAATAGTCTCATCACCCCAGAAAGAAACCGCATGCTCATTAGCAGTAACTCCCCATTGCCCTCTCCCCTCTAGTGGCAATCACATCTACTGTCTCTCTCTTTGGACTTGGCTATTGTAAACATTTCATATAAATGGAATCACAAAATATGTGGCCTTTTGTGTTTGGCTTTTTCACTTAGCAGCATGTTTTGAGGTTATCCATGTTGTAGCATGTATCAGAACTGTATTTTTTATGGCCAAATAATGTTTCCTGTAAGGATATTTCACATTTTGTTTATCCTTTCATCATGTGATGGACATTTAGTGAATTTTTATTTTTGGCTATCATGAATAATGCTGCTTTGAATACTCAAGTCAAATGGACATATGCTTTTTGTTATTTTTTTCATCAAGAAGAAAAATCAAACTCCTGTATACCTTCTTACCCAACATCCCATATCAATATAGGAGATCTTAATGTCCAAGACATGTGTATAGGATAAATTCCTAATATTTTAAATTTTCACAACTGATATAATATAAAAATAAATGAGATCCTCTTTTTAAGTTATGAAAAAGGAAAATATCCTTATACTTATATTTTTATTTATATTTTAAATTGAGGTATAAGTGACATATACTTTATCAGTTTATCTGAAACTGACATATATATACCTGATATAAAATAATTATTTGATAATTGTATACATTGTGAAATGATCACAATATGTCTAGTTTATATCTGTCTCTACACAGTTTCAATTTTTTTTCACATTGAGAACTTTTAAGATTTACTCCCTTAGCAACTTTCGAACATGCAATACACCATTATTAACCATAGTCACCATGATGTACATTTCATCACCATGACTTATTTTATAACTAGATGTTTATACCTTTAGACCCTCTCCAGCCATTTTGCCCAACTCCCACCTTCCAACTCTGGCAACCACCAATCTGTTCTTTGTATCTATAAGTATGGGCCTTTTTGTTTTTTGTTTTTTGTTTTTTTAAGGTTCCACCTATAAGTGAGATCATACAGTATTCATCTTTCACTGTCCCACTTATTTCACTTAGTATAATACCCTCCAGGTCTATCCATTTTGCAAATGGCAAGATTTCATTCTTTTTTTTTATGCGTGAATAATATCCCATTGTGTGTGTTTATATATACAATCACATTTCTCTATCCATTCATCCATCAGTGGACACTTAGATTGTTTCCAAGTCAGGGCTATCGTAAATAATGATAAAATGAACATGGGGTGCATAAATCATTTTCTAAACAGTTTTTTTCATTCTCTTTGGATACGTATCCAGAAGGGGGTTTCCTGGATCATATCATAGTTTTATTTATTTATTTATTTATTTATTTTGTCTTTTTGCTATTTCGTGGGCCGCTCTCGCGGCATATGGAGGTTCCCAGGCGAGAGGTTGAATCAGAGCTGTAGCCACCAGCCTACGCCAGAGCCACAGCAACGCAGGATCCGAGCCGCGTCTGCAACCTACACCACAGCTCACGGCAACGCCGGATTGTTAACCCACTGAGCAAGGGCAGGGCTCGAACCTGCAACCTCATCGTTCCTAGTCGGATTCGTTAACCACTGCGCCACGACGGGAACTCCAGTTTTATTTTTAATTGTTTAAGGAACCTCCATAGTGTTTTCAAAAATGGCTGTACCAGTTTATATTCCCACCAACAGTGTACAAGGGTTCGCTTTTCTCAAAATGCTCACCAATAAATGTTATCTGTCTTTTTGATAAAAAACCATCCTAACAAGTGTGAGGTGATATTTCATTGTGGTTTTATTTGTTTGTGTGTTTGCTTGCTTGCTTGCTTTTTGGGGCTGCACCTGTGGCATATGGAATTCCCAGGCTAGGGGTCAAGTCAGAGGCAAAGCAACGCAGGATTTGAACCACATCTGTGACCTACACCACAGCTCATGGCAACACCAGATCCCTGACCCACTGAGCAAGGCCCAGGATGGAACCCGCATCCTCGTGGATACTAATCAGATTTGTTTCCACTGCACCACTACATGACCTCCCTCATTGTAGTTTTGATTATTAACACTGAGCACCTTTTCATATACCTATTGACTGTGTGTCTTATTTGGAAACATGTCTATTTAATTCCCTTGCCCATTCTTTAAACCAGGCTATTTGGTTTTTTGCTATTGAGCTGTAGATGATCCTTTTATATTTGAATATTACCCCTTACAGATACATGATTTGCAAATTTTTTCCCTTTACCTAACTTGCATTTTAATTTTGTTAATTGTTATCTTTGCTATACAGAGTTTCCTAGTTTGATGTAATCCAACACTTCAATTTTTGTTTTTATAGCTTATGCTTTGGTGTCATATCCAAAAGAATTGTAGATTTAAAAAAAAATCATTGCCAAGACCAATATCAAGAATTTTTTATCTTATGCTTCTCCAAGATGTTTTATAGTTTCAAGTCTTACATTTGAGTCTTTAATCTATTACAAGTTAATTTTTGTTTCTGGTGCAAGATAAGAGTCCACTCTCATTCTTTTGCATGTGGATACTCAGTTTTCCCAACACCATTTATTGAAGACTATCTTTCCCTATTGTGTATTCTTGGCTCTTTTGTCAAAGATTAGTTGGCCATATGTGTGAGTTTTCATTCCTTTTCTCTTATTTTCCTCTAACTGGCTAATTTCAAATGACCTAAGTTTGGTGATTCTTCCTTCTATATGATCAAGTCTGCTAATGCAGCTCTCTACTGAACTTTTCTGTTCCATCATTGTATTCTTCAGCTCCAGGATTTTTGTTCAGCACTTTTTATAGTTTATATTTCTTTTTTAAAGTTTTATTAAAGTATAGTTGATTTACAATGTTCCTTCAATTTCTGCTGTACAGCTAAGTGACCCAGCCATCCATATTTCTTTATTAAACTTCTCATTTTGTTAATCCATTGTTCTGAATTTTTTGTTTTAGTTGTCTATCCAGGTTCTCTTGCACCTCATTGAGCTTCTTTAGTAGGATTATACAAATTCTTTCTTAGGCAATTCACAGATCCCCATTTCTTTGTGGTTGATTACACAAACTTTATTGGTGTCTTTTGGTGGTGTCATGTTTGTCTGATTCTTCATGATTCATGGAGCCTTACATTACTGTTTGTGTCTGTAAAGAAGCAAACATGTTTTCCAGTCTTTAAAGAGTGGTTCTGGCTGGTAAAGTCTTCATGTCAGGTCCCTAGTATGATGGTGTTGCCTCCAGAGTAAAAGCCAAACCATTTGGAGCTAGGTCATATGGCTGTTGCTGAACTGACAGTGAAGTGTATGGTTGGTAAGCCTATTAACGGGGTCTTGGCGAGTTCCTATCGTGGCTCAGCAGTAATGAACCCAACTAGTACCCATGAAGATGCAGGTTTGACCCCTTCCCTCACAGTGGGTCAAGGATCCAGCATTGCATGAGCTGCAATGTAGACTGGCAGCTGCAGATCCAATTTGACCCCTAGCCTGGGAACTTCCATATGCTACAGGTTCGGACCTAAAAAGCAAAAAAGGAAACAAAAAAACAGGGTCTCTGGTGAGTATGCAATTTATCTAGGTCCCAGGGCTTTGGTCAGTAGGTCTGGCACTATAACAAGTGTTCTCTTCTGTGCCTGAAAACAGCAACCCTATTACCAAGTTTGCAGACAGTTGTGGCTCCTTCTGAATCCTTGAGAAGACTCCCAAACAGGTCACCGAGCAGGTGGGATTGGCCCCAGATCAGAGCTGAGTTGGGCTGGAACTATGTAACAGAGTTGCTTCAGGGTCCATAATTGGAATCAAAGATTATAGGCCTGCCTCAGGGGACACAGATAGGCATAATGCACTCTAGGTCCCTGGGCAGACGGGACCATTCCCAGGCCATGGCTGAAAGGGGCTGGACCCAGGTTATGGGACTGCTTCAAGGTCCACAGTTGGACCAAGATTAATAGGCCTACCTCCAGAGTTAGGGACAGTAATGTCTCCCAGCAGGTTCCTGAGTAAACAGGAGTATTCTTGGTCCATGGCTGAGAGGGGCTTCAGCTGAGTTATAGTGTCATTTCAGGATCTACAGTTGGATTGATGTCACAAGGCTTGCTTCAGGGCACAGATGCCACCCAGTCTCTGAGCAGGCAAGAGTGTTGCCAACCCATGGCTGAAAGGGGCTAGAATTGAGTCAAAAGCCCATTTCAGGATCTGAAGGCCTGTCTCAGGGCATAGTCAGGCATGTCTCCTGCCCAGTCCCTAGGCAGGCAGAACAAGTGGCTGAGAGCCTGGAGCCTGGTCATAGTTAGGGCCAGGATTGAGTTCAGCAGGCCTGTTGTCTGGGGCATGGGTGGACATAACTTCTCGGTTCTTTAGCAGATGGTGCTAGTGGCAGGACCAAAGCCAAACAGAGCTATAGCTGAGTCCAAAAGGGGATAGAGCTATTTTTGGGGATCATGGTTGGGGAATCTGCTACCTGTGTGGGAGCCTGACTTCTCAAAATGCTCTCCTCAGTGTTAGGCTCCAATAGGGTTTCATGATCTCCTATTTAAAGCTCAAGAGCTCTCACAAAGGTACTTTTTTGTCCATGGATTGCTGTCAAATTATTGTTGATAAATGGGTATATGACTGTGATACCTTCTATACTGACATCTTGCTGATATCTGCCCATTTGTAATGGGTTATTTATTTTTGTATTATTGACTTGTGAGAGTTCCTTATATATTCTGGACATGAGTCCTTGAGCAGATATATGGTTTGCAAATATTTTCCCCACTCTATTGGGTGACATTTCACTTTCTTGATGGTATCTTCCTCTTCCCCCTCCTTCGCCTACATCATCTTTATTTTTATTAATATTATTACTATTATTACTTTAAAGTAAAAAAAAAGCATTTACTCATTGGAAATACTGATGCAATCACATTCCCATTCATATTTCCTTGTAATCTCTAAATGATTCTGATGTAAGCAACACAGGAAGATTACTCCAGAACCTGCCAGCTGCAGAAGTACAGAATGTTCAAAGTGACAGCAGAAACAGTATCAAATGTCAGCCAGAAAGCAGGGTCTCAGAGGACATTTAATGTGCTGTCGAAAATAACCACTGAAGTTAACCAACCATTCTCAGGAAGACCAAAATCACAGGAAATCTGGAAATCTCAAATGGACAGGGTCAAACGGGAATAGCACCAAATGGCTCTTCAAATGGTTGTTTTTTGCATTGCTTTACTTTTCATCATCCCATAAATTAAAAGAAATGCAGAAACGAGAACACATAATTAAAGTGGAATGCTGTCCTTTCCAATTACCAAAGTAATTGGATGCAGTGGAGAAATTTAATGCATTCACTTTTAACCAAAGTCATGTTATAAAGGAGATGGCCCAACCAACGTCACCAAAACCTTGCTTGCCCTTCTACCATAGTGCCACACAACCAAGTATCTAAAAATACCTAACCAAAGTAACCATATTTCTCCCCTCTTTCAAAGACATCATCATCATAACAAGAATATGAAAAGAACATTTAGTTTACATTTTGTACATGAAGACTAATATTGCTAAAATACAAAAAAAAAAAAAAAAAAAACAAGCAAAAAAACTGCCATCTAATGGACAGATCCCTCAAATAAAGCAGATAATACAGCTCCCACTCCCCTGCTCACCAGCACCAAGTACTTTTATGAGCAGAACACAAATGCTCAGGCTTTGCCAACAAAAAACAGAAGCAGAAAAATGGTTGTTCCCTCAAATACATTTTCCAAAAGCGGCACATATTTAATTAAAAAAAATTCAAGGTAGTAGGTTGACATGATAATTGCTAAGACTACTATGAAAAACAACAGAAAGTGACTAAAACTCTTAAGGAAGAAAAATAATAAGGTAATACTAATTGAAAGTTTATTATTTCTAATTTAATATGCTCTAATTTAATTGAGATTTTTAAAAGTTGAGAGGACTCCAAAATCAAATATCTAATCCACAATTGACAAAGTCCTTTTTGGAGAAGGTGGCAGATGTGGGAGCCAACATGCAAAAATATCTGGATCCTTTCTTCAGCTTTTCTGCATGGGTTCAAAATCCATCTCTGCAGTTCACTAGAAGCATGATCTTGAGCAAGTTATTGAACTTTCTTGGAAATGGGAACTTTTGTGAGGATTAAATAAGTTAATATACCTACAGTAATTTTCTCATTTTCAAAAAGAGGTGAGTGACTTATTAGACTGGTGGTTTTCAAATTATTTTCAAATTTTCAAAGTCTGTCCAGGCTACCTCTAGTGGAAGAAAAATGAATGGATCCACACTGGCAAGGGGCCATAGGGTGGGGAGAGGCTGACCAGCTCTATCACTTCTGCCACCCTCTCCTGTTCAACCAGAATGGTTTTCTTTTGCCTGCTGTATAGGTTTGGGTTCTATAAAAGATGACTTTGGGGAAAAACATTAAGCATTTTAATGATACTTTCTTTGTGCCAAGCAGTTTTCTAAATGCTTCTTATGCATTAGCTTATTTAATCTTCACATGATCTCCATTTTTTCAGATGAGAGCACTGAAACAAAGAGAAGTTAAGAATCTTGCCCACATTCTCACAGACAGTAAATAAAAAATGCAAATTTGGACCTGGGGAGTCTGGCTCTACTATCCACACTCATCACGACCATGCTATGCTGTCTCAAAAACAGAAGTTTCTGTTGCTTAAAAGACAAAAGATAAGATTTTGAACCCCGTTAGGGTATATGTGCTCTAAAGACCTCTTTAGCTTTAAAAATTAAACTAATATCAGAATTTAGTTACAGTATGGGTACAAGGATCAAAATAAAATCAACTAAATCCCCTACACCATCTCTAGCTACAATCCTACACAGCAAAAAAGGAAGATTTCAGAAAAATGAACATTAGATACTCCAAATTTTGAATTATTTTTAAGAAATATCTAATTGGTAATTATCCTTCAGCATACTTATTATGATTTTAATTTTATAGCTATTTCTTGTTTGTCTCAGTTATTAATTCCATAAAGCATAGACTGGGTCTGTCTCTCACTGCTTAATACTTAATGCTTTGTATAGTAACTAGTATATAATAGATGCTCAAGAAACATTTCTCAAATGAACGCATGATAATTATTGAATGGATGATTGCCCTATCTTCTCTGTTCGTATTTCTATCATAGCACCTACTGAATTTCTACATTCTCTATTTACTCTGTGACCTTTCTTCAAGAGGGAAGGAGGTAGAATCTTGTCTGCTTCTTTACTATGTATCATAATAGCTGGCACATGATATATACATATTCCTTTAATATACAAATATGCCATGTGCTATCTATGCTTTTACTGAATTTACTAAGGAGGTAAAATTATTTATTGAGCTTTTGACTAGTAATAAACTAAAAATGAATTTAAGCTTAATAGTCAGTTAATAAAAAAGATATGATTAAGTTGACACTTCCACTCCAATGCATATACGATTTCTCATTTGAAAGATACATTTAAGTCTGTCCCAACACATAAAACCAAAAAGCTCCAGTACTGTACACAGTTTTAAAAAAATCTGTCTAGGAGTTCCCATTGTGGCTCAGTGGAAAGGAACCCAACTAGTACCCATGAGGATGCAGGTTCGATCTCTGGCCTTGCTCAGTGGGTTAAGGATCTGGTGTTGCCGTGAGCTATGGTGTAGGTCTCAGATGTGGCTCAGATTTGGCATTGCTATGGCTGTGGTGTAGGCCAGCAGCTGCAGCTCTGATTCAACCCCTAACCTGGAAATTTCCATATGCTGCAGGTGCTCCCCCTAAAAAAGAAAAAAAAAATCTGTCTATAAATTGTCAACTAATGTGGCTGATTTTTTTCCCAACGACAGAATGTTTCAACATTACGTAGAGAAAGCTTGAAACCAGCAACATAAAGGACAGACAGAAGAAAACAGCATATATAAGTTTCCACCATAAGTCAGGTTGAAGTATTTTTGTTTCTTTATTCAATGCTGGCTTTTCATGTCCTAAACTGAGTCCAATTTTAAGGCTTCAATTTGACAGAGAAAATATGAGAGAATAGAGAGGAGACAAGTAGAGGAGGGGAGGGTAACATTTTTCTGAGCAGTTTTTCCTGGCATGACCCTTACAAGGGAGGTATGAAGGAAACATGTGTGAGACAGGAGTTAAGTGGCAAATGAAATTATTGTGTTTAAGGCAAGCATAATATGTATGTCATGCTGGACAGATACAAAATGCATCACCATAAAAGCCTGTTTGGTGTGATCTACAAGCACTGTCAGGCTTTGGGAAAATAGTCATTTTCTTTTCTAACGTTTGTCACTTTTTAAACTGTAAAAATCATCTTTTTTTGTGTGTGTGTCTATTTGGGGCCACACCCATGGCATATGGAGGTTCCCATACTAGGGGTCGAATCAGAGCTGTAACTGTCGGCCTACACCACAGCCACAGCAATGCCAGATCTGAGCCACATCTGTGACCCACACCACAGCTCTTGGCAACACCAGATCCTTAACCCACTGAGCGAGGCCAGGAATCGAATCTGCATCCTCATGGATGCTAGTCAGATTCGTTTCTGCTGAGCCACAATGGGAACCCTGTAAAAATCATCTTTAAAAAAAAATAACCAAAAAAACCCCTCAGTCACACAACTGCAATCCATGTAAGCAAATTATACATTGATAATCATCATCCCTTGCTGCCGTTTATTAACTGTTCACAAAAGACTAGTCACACTACATGCATAAATTATAAAGCTTACCCAAATTCTGTGAGGTAATTATTATAACCTCAATTTTAGAAAGAGAAAACAGAGGGTCAAGGAACTTGGAGAACTTGCACCAGGTTTTGCAGCTAGTAAGTGGCAGGGCTGGGATTTGAATTCAAGTTTGCCTTTTATTTATTTAATAGAAGAGGACACTGAGAAAGCCTTTAGTGTAGTCACTCAATACCATAAAGATACTTCTTTCTCAGCCCTTTTTATACTTTATTGTCCTGTTTATCAGATCTCCCCCCCTTACTCCAACATCTATCCTTAGTCCATGAGTTCCTCAGGGGCATATGCCCTCTTCTTTATTTCTATATTCCCAGTACCTACCACAGTGACAGGGACACAGCAGCTATTCAATATAAGCTTTTTGAATGAAGGAATGACATTTTGCCAACATAAATTCAATAATATCATTGGAAGACAATTCTACTCACATTTTCCCCTTTCAATTGCAATGACAGGCCTTATTCCAAAAAGGAACAAACTAGTGAATAGGAACATGAAAGTCCTAATTTAACAAGAATGAATACTGCCTGACAAGGGCTTCGTTGTATGTAGACTTGAACAATTATATATTTAAAATAGTTAATCAACATAGGGTTGCCCCAACACATTTCACCTTAAAAAATATGTTGAAGGAAATGTTCAGTTAATTTAGAGGACCATTCTTCATTTTGAAAGCCAGGGCTCTTATTAAGAGTCCAAATCACTGTCCTCCTCTGACGTATTCTATCACATTTAGAAACCAAGATTTTAGTATCTAAAAAAAAAGAAACCAAGATCTACTTTTTATGAATAGCTTTTATAATTACTTTCTTTCATGCCCCACACCTAGTACCATAAACCCTCTTTATAATCACAGTGCAATGTTTTCCCTAGTTCTATTGCATCTAGCACTTGCATGTTGCAGAATGGAAAAAAAGCAATAATTTGTGCCACAATTCTTACCTAAACTATGCAAGACTGAACACAGATTATTATTATTGTGCCCTTCATTAATTAATTATTATTTTTTATTTTTTACTTTTTGGTGAACATTCCAAGGCCAGGGACTGAACCCATGCCACAGAAGCAAGCCAAGCCGCTGCAGTGACAATGCAGGATCCTTAACCCGTTGAGCCCTAAGAGAACTCCACCCTTCATTAATTTAACTCTTAAGCTTCTATACTGGCCATCAAAGCCAATGGAAATAGAAGCTGTCCTTAAGCAAGGAAATCTTCAACATTAAAACACAATAATGATTTCATTAATTGACAGCTTTTGAAAAGTTTTTTTTTTAAGTATCTCAATGTGAAAGATGATAGAGAATGTCATAAGATGTATATCTTGCTTCTCTGAAGAGATAAGGGGTAAATTTAAGCTGAACTAAACAACATATGAGTGCCAGAAATATACTATAATCAGACATTTTTTTAAAATAGAATTTCTTTTTTTTAAAAAAAGAGTCATTGTACAACGGGTAATTAAAGACTGTTAAAAAATCCAGGGGGCTTTCCCTCATCTTTGCAATTGTCATTATAACCCTCAGGGCTACTGTCAAGAGAAGTCTATGCTAGATGTACCACATCGCTGACCTAGAATGAGACTTCCTAGGCTCTTAAGGAGGGAAACTAAGGCAAATTCTGTAAGTAGAACTCTGACATTATCAAACCTTCACAGTGGAATTCATACATCCAAATGAGCCTTGGCTCCTTCCTTGATTCTGTCACCTTGCTATGCCTCAAATATACAAACAATGCTGTCATTACTCAAAACATTTTTGGAACTCCTCAACTATGATTATCTTTTTTTTCTTTTTCTTTTTTTTTTGGGGGGGGGCCCACACCCCAGGGCATGTGGAAGTTCCCAGGCCAGGGATGGAGTGTGCAACACAGCAGCAACCCTGACAATGCTAGACCCCCAACCGCAAAAGAACTACTCGCTGATTACCTTTAATGTTTATGAGCTACTTGAAAAATTAACTTTACTATTCTGGAGTTTTTGATCAAAGATCATATTACATATTTTGAACACCTATATTCAACAGACTTGACTCCAAATAGCATTTGGTTGTACCCCCAAATCAACTCCATCTTCAAAGAAAACAAATTCTACCAGTGAGAGTAAGTGCCATAATAACCAAGGTCTAAAAGCAATAGTCAGAAAGAAACTCTAAGAAAATGTTTAACATTGATAGCACTAGGATAATATATTGCACACACACACACGGGCACACACACCCATTTGTATTCCCACAGAAAATTTCAAGAAAAATACATAAAGAAAACTTGCACCTTCTTGGATATGTGAATAAAAAGCTGGGGAGTGGATACGGAGTAGGTGAGGTTTTACTTTATATATCCAGTTTGTAATGATATATCTATATCTAGCTACACACACACACACACACACACACACATACACATACATATGCACATATATATTTTATTGTGAGTGTATAATTGCTTTTATAACAAGGGAGAGAGGGAAGAAAAAAGGAAAAAAAGGAAGAAAAAAACTTAAAAAACTAAAATAGAAATGCGAGAGAAGGATGGAAAGATGGAGGGAGGGAGGACAGGAAGAGAAAAGGAAAGTAGTACTAATAGCTAATATCCTATTGTCAGGTCTTCTGTGTTTTGAATTGCATTTTCTACTTTAAACCGTTTTATATGCTGTTTGTATCCATTATAAAATTGTGTGTTGTAAAGATACTTATGTGGCATATGAGAAAGCAGTAATAGAGTTAAATTAGCAAATAATGTAAGCACCGTGACAGCTGTTATACCAAGTGAAGTGAGAATGCCCTGGCAAAGGAAAAAAGATCTGAAATCTGTTCAATGTTATCATGTTTTTATTGATCAATCTGTGCCCAATTAAAAAATAAACAACCAAAAAATACCCTCATCTAAAAGCAAACTTCAGGATGAGAATTAAAGAATATATGATATCTATAAGAAAAAGGGTCTGTGCAATACTGATAGTACTGGTAACTTAGGTTTCCTCCAGAGGGGACTTCGTGGGGCCTCATTAAAAAAAAGTCTCATAAAGGTGTGACTTCAGTATGGACTATTTGTACATTCCAATTTATTTGAAAGCAACAAAGCAAACACTTTTTTAAAAGTCCCCTTGCAAAAAGCACCATAAACAGACAATAAAGACAAATGAAAAAGAGGGGAATCTTGGCAGCATTTATGACAGACAAGGGGCTAATTTCCTTAATGTTTGAGAGCTCTTACAAATTAATAATAAAAGGACCAACAGCCCAACAGAAATGTGAATAAAGCACACAGAAAATTCGCAGAAAAAAATACATATGACAAAATATAAGATGTTCAACTTTGTTCAAAATTAAAAACTGAAAAAAATTTTTCACCTGTCATATTGATGAAGATTAACAAGTTTTGATAATAAGCAATGTTAATTAGTAGAACTAAGTGCCCTCAAGGCCTGTCTATGGAAGTCTAAATTGGTCCAACTATTGTATAGGGCACATTCCCTTTGACTAGACAATTTCATGTTTAAGAATTTATCCTACAGATATATTTTTATACTGTCTTCTGAACAGATATGAAACAATGTCTATGCAGCACTAATGCAAACACTTGAAAGAACTAAGAACTCCTTAAGAGGGAAACATTTAAATAGATTCTGATATATCCACATAAAGGAGTACTAGACAGCTGTTCAAAAGAATGTTAAAGCTGTATATGTGCTGATTAAAAAAAAAGTTTTAAAACACTTAGTGAAAGATCAAGGAACAAACAGTGTTTCACTATTGAGTGAAAAATCAAAGGACAAAACGAGACATTAACAGTGGCTACTAGTAGGGAATGAGTCGGGGGTAAGGGGGTGGGAGTGAGTGCAGATTGTGGTGGGAGTGAGAGGGAGACTTTAACTTTCCAATACTCTTCAAAGTTACTTTTCAACAGCTTTATTGAGATATAATTCACATACCATACAATTAATCTCTTTAATATGTAAAATTTAATGGTTTTTGGTATAGTCACAGACTTGTGCAACCATCTCCACAATTGATTTCAATATTTTCATCACTTCAGAAAGAAATCCTGTACCCATCAGCAGTCATTCCCCATTTCCCACTTTCCCCTCTCAGCACTTGATAACCACAAATCTACTTTCTGATCTATTTGTGGCCTTTTGTGACTGTCTTATTTCATTTAGCATGTTTTCGATGTTCATCATTACTGTAGCATGAATCAGAACTTAACTCTCTTTTACAGCTGAATAATATTCCATTATATGTGTATACCAAATTGTGTTTATCCATTGACCAGCTGATGGATATTTGGGTTGGTTCCACTTTTAAGCAACTAGGAATAGTGCTGCTATGATGATTAATGTACGTGTGTATGCACTACTTTTAAATGAAAACTAATGCAAATATTAAAAATTAATACAGCCATCATCACAATTAATAGTTACACAGAGGAAACCTCCATAAGATGTTAAGATGGTGCAAAAGCAGATTTTCTATGGAGAGTTATTGGTTATTTATAGAATAGAAAATGTGAGGAGGTCTTCAATAGGAAACAGTTGAACACATCATTTTCCTTTTTTGAAGGCATGTTTCTTAGGATGAGTTTATTATGAATAAAAATATCTACTTTCATATATTATATATTCATGACAACAAAGAATTATACCATAGCTTCAGAGCTAAAGTTGCACCTTCCCAATTTACATTCATGTTCCTAAAAGATAATCTACAATCTGGAGAAGCAGACCCTGAATAGTACAAAATTATCTTGCTATACAGACTTAGGATGGTTGATTTTATGTGTGAACTTGGCTAGGCCATTGTACTCACTTATTGTTCAAATACCAGTCTAGATGTGCCGTGGAAGTACTTTTTTGGGTGCAATTAACATCTAAATCAGTAGATTTTGGGTAAAGCATATTATCTTCCATGATGTTAAATCTCATCCAATCAGTTGAAGGCCTAAGAGAAAAGACTGAAGTGCCCTGAGGAAGATGGAATTTTGCTTTCAGACTTCAGACTCAAGCTGCAACATTAACTCTTCCTTGGGTCTCCAGACTGCCAGTCTACCTTGAAGGTTTTGGGATTTGCCAGCCCAGCCTAGTCCCCACAATTGTTTGAGCCAATTCCTTAAAATCTCTCTTTCTCTCCCACTTATATATAATAGACTGATCAATAGATTGATCCTATTGGTCTACTTCTCTGAAAAAACCCTGACTAATAATAGACTCAGTGAAAGTTAGTGTTGGAAAGTACTTTAAATATGATCTAAAGTGAATCCTATCATTTTATAGTTGGGAAAATTGAGGATAAAAGAGTTTAAGTGGTAATGTATGTAGAGATAATCCTACAATCAAAGAAGAGTAAGCTAAGGACTTCCCAGGATGATCATTTATTCCAAAAATCTTGAAAAGTACATGAGAATAAGGTCACAAAAATACGTCCCCATACCTGTGTGATTAAGAAAGGTGGGAGGTAAAGTAAAATTATCAAATTATCATTTAAACAATGTGTTGAAAAATTTTCAGTTTCCCAGTTTCCCCAAACTACTTTATAATATGATTATATGGTTCCTGGAGGCTAGTTATAATTGAATTATAGGGTGTCTTGTTCACATTCTAGCTGGTGAAAAAAAACTGCTCAGCTCTGCTTCGCGGTTCTCTAAACACCGGCTAGAATACTCATGAGGCAGCTTATAATTCAATTATAACTCCCCTCTGGGAACCATATAATTACATATAAAAGACCTAAGCCATCATATGTTCTCCATTTATTTTTTGTTATGAAAGGATTTGTCTAAAGTCTGATATTAAATTTGACTAGGTCTGAGTCAATTGGCACCTTCAGATTTACCCAGATACTAAGATAATAAATGGTACTCACCTAGCTGAAATACACTACGAGTTGATTTGTTTACCTATACAAAACTACATAACATCCTTATCTCTCTTTGGAGATTGTGTATATACACACACATCCCAAACAGACACACACTCATGTTTTTAATTGAACTTGTAATTAAATAGTATAGTAAACTGCTGGCATAATTACTATGACTCAGATCTGAATAAAAGACTTTAGCACACTGCCATCAATTAGTTAATGGTTCAAAAGAGTATATACTTTGCATAAATAAGGCGGGAGGGGGCAATTGATATTGATCTTAATCCAAGGAAACTCTGCTTCTCTGATTCATTCATTTATTCATTTAGCAGTCACTGAGCACTGCTCTATGACAGATATCATGTTTCTAGTCACTACTCACAGCTCATTTGAACTCCTGAATGTGCATATGCACACATATCTCCTCTAAAACACAACCCATTAAGTAATGTCACTTATTTAATTCCACAAGGATTTCACATAACACCCCATATTCAACATGGTGCTTGTTTATAGTATGTGGGAAACATAAACCATACTCTATAGAACTTTGCAGTTTAGCTCAAGAGCTAAGGATAGCTTACCAAGAAGCACTAAAGGAAGTTAAATGTGCAGAAAAAGAGACAAGGCATGCCAAAAACTAATTCTGTACATCCCACAAGTTTGCTTATAAGACGTTCTGAGACTGCATCGTAATTCCCCTGACAATTCAACTTTTCAGGGGAAGGTTGACCTGTGTTCTCAAGCAGTAAAGGTTTAGATCCCAGGCTGTGAAACCTGAATGCACAGCTTCCAGCTCTGAGATTTACTAACCATGGGATTTGGCGCAAGCTACTTAGTCTCTCTATGCCTTCATATACTCATATCAGAAATGGAGATGATAGAATTCATCTCAAAGGGTTGTTGTAAAAATTAAGCGTTAACATGGGAAAAACACTTCGAATATGTTATGGACCTAATGTTTGTATCTTACAAAACTCATGCCGAAATCCTAAACCCCAATGTGACAATGTTAGGAGATGGGGCCTTTGGGAGAAGATTAAGTCATTTGGGTGTAATCCTCATAAATGAGATTCCTCACTACTCTTATAAAAGAGACCTCAGACAGCACTCTTGCCCCGTCCACCATGTGAAGACAGGACAAGAAGTGGACCCTCACCAGAACTTGAGTCTGGTGGCACCCTGATATTGGACTTCCCAGCCTCCAGAACTGAGATAAATACATTTCTGTCGTTTATTAAGTCATCCAGTCTGTAAAATCTGATCAGATTAAGACAGAATAGTTCTTGGCACCTAGTAAGTACTTAATAGCTGTTAGTTCCTATAACACTTTTGTTGTTCTCACTGTCATTTTCATAATCTTCAACATCATCTTAGTAACACGGACAGGAGATAAAAGGGTAATTTCTTTAAAATTGGATGCCCCAACTATACCTAGTGTTGTATTCAACTATGAATTTCTCATCTTTAAAAGGTCATGGACCAAATAGAGTATGTTCAGAAGAGAACAACTAGGATAGGTGAACATGTCATCCCTACATGTGTTTAATGGCCATTTGTCAAAAAAAAGTTGTGGAAAGGGCTCATACAATAGGAATAGATGAGTTATATACCTATAAGGATTTTTTCCAAGTCTAAGTCTTTGTCTTAAAGAGGGCAAAATGGTGGGAAATAGGGAATTAAGGAACACAAGATTGTTACAGAAAGTAAGGGTATTCCATGGATAAATTTCTGTCTGGATCAGCTTTTCTCTGAAACTCAGGAGGTCTGGGACTACCTTCTCCAGTTCCATTTACTACTGGCTTCTAGCCCAGAGTCCCTCCCTCCAGTAAGCCTGATTCTGAGCCTAGCTATTTATGCCAATGAAGAGAAGCAGAAAATTAGTGGCAATTTTTAAAGTCCTTCATTATTGTTCTCTTTAAGTTACAATCCTCAAAAAGTTAACTACATAGGGAACATCTTGCAGTATTGGAAAGATCACTGAACTGAGAGAATACCAAAGTTACATAAGACCCACGTCAGTCCATTTTCTCTGGGTCTCACTTTTGTCATATGACAAGGGAGGCAGTCATATTAGTTTATAAGGGCATTTCCAGACTGAAAATATACTATAATTGTATCATTATTGTGTTAATTTTTAAAGAATATTTTATGATTTTTTTCAAAGGCATGATAATAAGCCATCATTTGACTTAGTGAATTAAACTGAATGAAATATTAATCATGCTACACATTTAGTTCAGAGAATGTTAAGAATTTTAAGTTCAGTGATTCAGGCAAACATGTTTTAGTTCCAGTTCTGACTGCTTTAAATGGTCTCGTTTGGTGTTTTGGTTGTCTGATTTAAACTTAGGTCAATTTTTAACAACATTAGTTCAATTTAGTAGAAATTCACATTGTCCTCTTAGTGTAGCAAATACCAGGACAAGCAAAAAAGAAACTTGTAGCCAAAATTCAAGTCTTGGGAGAGAAGGTCAGAAGCCCTGAAAGACCACAGAAGAGGAGTGAGCCTGCTATGAATTTCCTCAAGCAGGGTGTTTTCAAATTAGAATAGCTCCTTCTAGTTTTTTATTCAACTTACATATTTGAACCTAAATATGCCATTTATTTAAAGGCAGACATATCTCACATAAGGAAAAACTAAAAGGCCCAAACATATAGTATTTATAGATGTTAGGATTTAAGGCATAAATGCTTCATTTTCAGTGACTCTCAAGTGTAATTTTTCTTAGAAATAGAAATGGAAGCTCAGAGAATCAATGTTCACTTCTCACCGTAACAGTATATTGGTTTGCAGAGATGCACACCAAATATTAACAGCTCATTCTTGCCTCAATATTCCCAAAGAAAGGGTTCATTTTGCTTAGAATCCAAGTCAAGGGGTCTGGGGAAAAATCCAATCCCATAAAAAATCCAGTGACATGAGTAGCTTCCCAAGCATTTTAGACCATTTATTCCCAAAATAACACTGGTGTTCAAATAGATTTCAATTTATCATATTGGAGCGTTCTGGATAAGGGACATTTTGCCAGAGACTCTAAGGCAAATAATTTGAAATGCCATTTATTAACAGGGATGGGGGGAATATATTTAATCTAATGAAAGCTTTTCCTATTGTTCCCTTCTATTTTAAAAAGCATTCCTCTCTGTTCATCACTTCCTGAGTTCCAGTTGATCTATTGTATCGCTTATCTAGGCTTTCAATAACTCAAGTTCAGTCATCAAAAGGAATCGTTAATTCTAAGACTGGTGAGGCAGGCAAACTTCTATCATGTCTGATCTATGTATCAGGCCACAGCTTTCTTAATGCTGCTAAAGTATGAAATGGCTTCTCTAGGTGGTTGTTTCTTGTTTTTGTTTTGTTTTGTTTTTTCTTTGTTTCAGAAGGAGGTTGTTTTTATTTTCAAACTTTTTTTCAAAGAAACTAACTTCAGGTTCCCATTCAACATTTATACTTTTCCTCCTCATCCTTCCTCTCCTTTTTTGAGAATAAAACTTGGCTTTGAAATGTCCTATAATTTTCTATAAATTCCAGTCAAAAGATGATTCAGAGTTGACCTGCAATGCTTTCCAAAATATATGGTCAAAGGAAGAGTAAGAATAAACATTCTAGTATCACACACTAAAATACACATAATTTTAAGTAAAATACCCTCTCTAGATTTGCATTAAAGATCAAAGAAAGACAAACTAATAATAAGCCACTGACTTGGAAATAATCATAACTGCTCTGTGATTCAACAGAATTAAAAGCCATCCCTTGGGAAGCAAACAAAAATGAAAAGACATAGAGATGGTAGTATAAAAATGTTTAGGATTTTCATCTAGGATGAACTGTGCTATCAGTTGCCAGGTTACCTCTCTTCCCACCCCAACCCCAATTTTTCCTGTTCAGGGCTCTGCTCCATGATAGATAAGGAAAAGATCAAGGAAAACAACTGAATCAATAGATTGAGGAACGACAACAACAAAAAATTCTTCAACTTGGAAAGACCAGGGGTGAAAAGAAAAGTATATGATTGAGGTCTAACAAAAGAAGTTATGGATTGAATGAATCAGACTTTAAAAAGGTAAAATTAAGTAACATCCTATGAGATTGATGAATGAAGTTTATAACCAATGACATGAAATATTACTTTATATATCATTTATACATATTTTTTTTCAAATATGTTCAATCTAGAGGAAAGAAATATGAACAAGACATGGTATAGCCTGAAGAGTCACATCCTAGCTGGGAAAATATATAAAACCTAAACATGATAAAATGTCATAAATGATTGAAAAGGGGGGTATGGGCTATGAGTATAAGAACATACTAGGGATTAGTTTTCTGATGAAAGGAGATATGAATGAAGAGAAGTATAGATTTAACAAAAAGAGAAGACATTTGACTTGGGCCTTGAACAATTATTTGAAGGTTTACTGGTCTCAGAAGGGAAAGAAAGCCATTCTATAAGAGGGGCATGAATGAAGACAAAAATAAATAACTCATTAATAAAACAAAGATAGGTCAAGGGATGCTGGAGTAAAACTGCCGAGGGAAAAATAGTGGGACTTAAAGCCAAAGGTAGACTCTTAAATACCATGATAAGGAACTTGGTACAATATCTTAAAGGCAGCAAAGAGCCAATAGCAGTTTTTAAGTGGTAAAGTGTTCTTGGTGCTAGCTCTACCTTCTGGAGAACAAGTCTACTTGTTAAGATTCTGGAAACCAAAATTAGATCAATAGGTGGACATGCTGAACTATTTTTCAAATATCTGAGGGGCTATGGTATGAAAGGGAATTAGATGCATTCTGTATGGCTTAAACCAATAGATGGACATATTTGAGATTAGTATGATAAAGAGCTAACAAGGGCAGTCATGGGTGGAATGCACTGCAACACAAGTTCTCTGGATGATCTCAGCCACTTGATTGAATGCTGTAGAAGGGATTCAAATATTATATGGAGATATATATATGTATGTATGTGTGCGTGTGCGTGTGTGTGTGTGTGTGTGTATCAAGGGAAGTAATGGACTAGACTACTTTTCAGATCCTTTCCAAGTGGGATTCTACTCACTCTTCCATAGGAGGAGCTTTGCAAATAGAAAATAGATCTATCTCCTGCTTCTTTCTTCAACCCAAATGTTTCAACTTCCTTTATCTATTTTGTATAATCCATCTTAAACTTACACAATCTTATAAGTTAATTATATCTCAATAAAGCTGGGTTAAAAAAAAAGTAAATTCAGCATGTTTTACCTTTACCTTTCTGGTTGATCTCTTCTGGATACCATCAAAAGAGAACATGGTCAGCCCATGTTCTTAACCAAATCTGGCACTGAAAACTGAGTGCCAGAAAGCTACTTCCCAAAAATACAACCAGATTCCCATGTCACTAATTAGGATTTTAAGTATAGTAAAACCTTAATTAACTTAAGCCCAACCAATGAAACACTTTATTTCATGTTCTATACTCAATTTTATGAGAAAAAGAAAGATGGTGACTAAGCAAGCAAATATCTTGAATTTACTTAAAAAAAAAAAAAACATCACCCAAGAAATGGTCTTGTCCAATATAAATTCATCACAATCTCTTACTTTTCAATTATAATAAGGACTGCTTTCACAATTATGAACTTGAAACCCTGAAAAAAATATTCCAAATAGTAAAGAAAAACTCATTATGTTCACTAAACTGTACTTAAAGCTAGTAAAATGGACTACAGTTTTATAAAATGTTTTAACCACAAAGACTGAAATAAAAGATAGCTGTACTACTTAACATTTTAAAAGCCTCAATTAACATCTCTTTCTCTAATTATCCCTAGTTACTTAATCAAGATTTTTCTATACTACAGAACCATGTCCTGAGTTCCCACTGTGATGCAAGACGATTGGTGGGATCTCTGGAGGGCTGGTTTGATCCCTGGCCCAGCACAGTGGGTTAAGTTGCTGCAGCTGTGGCTTAAGTTGTAACTGTGGCTCAGATCTGATCCCTGGCCTGGAAACTCGAAATGCCATGGGGCAGCCAACAAAGAAAAAAAAAAAAAAAAAGAAGAAGAGCCATATCCTTCATTATTACATATGAAAGTAAGGGAATATTTCTTTCTTTCTTTTTTTTTTTTCTTTTTTTTTTGTCTTTTTGCTATTTCTTTGGGCCGCTCCCACGGCATATGGAGGTTCCCAGGCGAGGGGTCGAATAGGAGCTGTAGCCACTGGCCTATGCCAGAGCCACAGCAACGAGGGATCCGAGCCGCGTCTGCAACCTACACCACAGCTCACGGCAACGCTGGATCGTTAACCCACTGAGCAAGGGCAGGGATCGAACCCGCAACCTCATGGTTCCTAGTCGGATTCGTTAACAACTGCACCACGACGGGAACTCCGAAAAGGGAATATTTCATTTTCACTTCTACACCTACCACTGACCTAGATGTTCAATAAATATTTGTTGAGTGAATTAATACACAAGTTATTATTATTATTATATTATTATTATTATTACTGCTACTACTATTATTACTACTATTAGTCTGCCTCAGTGGCCACACTGTCTCTTTTCATCTTCAAAAAAGTTGCTAGTGGAATTCCCGTAGTGGTGCAACAGAAACAAATTCGACTAGGAACCATGAGGTTGCAGGTTCAATCCCTGGTCTCGCTCAGTGGGTTAAGGATCCAGCATTGCCCTGAGATGTGGTGTAGGTCGCAGATGCGGCTCGGATCTGGTGTTGCTGTGGCTCCAGCGCAGGCCAGCAGCAACAGCTCCAATTAGACCCCTAGCCTGGGAACCTCCATTTGCCGCAAGTGTGGCCCTAAAAGGACAAAAGACAAAAAAAAAAAAAAGTTGCTAGTGCTATAGTCATACACTGCTGTCAGGTCATACGAATAAGGCAAAAAATATTACATACGGTACTATGTGCACTCATCATATTAGACTATACGGTATTAAAAGCAAAAGGGATACTGAAGATCATCTAATTTAAACATAAAATTTTGCAGAGGTAGAAGCTAAGGTGCAGAGAATTTAAGTGACTTATTAAAGGTCAAACAGCTTGTTAGTGATAGAGGCAGGACTAAAACATTGGCTTTTCTTTCTCTTGGTCCTGTGGTTTTTCTTTTACAACAAACTGGCTCTGTATTTTTTAAAGTCTAGTATGAAACATGTATACATTTTTTTGTGCTGAAACAAGAAGTTGCTCCGGAATGTCATTCCATTTGACACTAGAATGCTCAGGCACAAAGAAGGCTGGTTTCCCTTCCCTTTATGAGAAGAGTCTCTTGTGAATTTATTTTATATCCATGCTGCTCTAAAATCAGTCTTATGATGTTTTAAGAGACAATAAATACTGAAATAATATGTCATAGACTTATCTTTTAGTGGCAGCCATGCAGGAATGCCATGTACTATTTTATGTCAGTAATTTATAAGAAACCTATTGGGCACCAAGATATAAAGAGTTGCTTTGTTTTATCAAACTAGTATCTTCTCACTTTCTTTTTAAGAAATTGTCATTCTTGGTAAATGAGTTGCCCACACAGGGAATGTCAGGAAGTAAGGTTTGGGGCTGTAGTATTCAAAATTTGAGGGACTGTAATGAACAAAAAGTGTTCAAAATCAAGGGAAGAAATTTCAAGGCAAAACTAGTAAGCCTTCCAGTTCTAGTGGAATCTTCCACACCACCTTGGTTTTATATCTCATTCGTTTTTGATATTTATGAATAGTATATTATGTTCCTAATGTTAAGTAAAATCTTTTTATGATAAAAGGGGAGGTTCTTGATCCTTTGTCTTATGATCACAGTGAGAGATTAGCTCTAGAAGGACATTTCAAAAACTATATTTATTTATAGTTGGGATGACATGCTAAAATCTAACCTGGACAATTTTTAAAAAAGAAAGAAAAAAGAGTTACTAATGGCAAACAAGCCTCAAGGTGGATTCAGGAGCTGCCAGTCTACAAGACTATCGAATATTTCAGATCATAACCTGTGCATCACATTGAAGCACAAAGTAGGAGGCAGAATGAGTATGTATGCTATTAATCCTTTAAACACTCAATCGTTGTGGACATGGAAGGAAATTTTAACAGAAAGAAACATGATAACTTATGAAAATATTAAGAAAAGCAATAATGACCAAAATAATCCCATTTCCTCAGTTTGTGAACTGTTGTATCTATGGTCTTTGATGAGCAAGACATCAAAAGCATTCTAAAACTTAATGGATAATCAATTCAAAAATATCACATACTTACTTTGCTGTTATGGCCAATCATAAAGTACACCTGAAAAAATCAAAATGCAATTTCAATTTCCTTGATCTTTTATGTTTGTATTATGAAAAATGATAGCATAGCTTTTTAATTTATACATCAGAGAGGCCATTTGAAGAAAAATGGGATTTCACAACTCTAATCCTTTATAGGCACATTTTTTCCACTTTTATAATGATGATTAAAACTGAATATAGGAATTACCTGAAATATTTTCATTTTTGTACCTGTTGGTTGTCAACACTGGTTTTTCTGAGTCATTGCAGGTATGTAAAAAAATTAACAGTCATCATTTTCAAAATAAATCACAGTATGGATAGTAGACAGGAGGAACTAATGGCTGACATGGTCTACTTAGTGCATTTTTACTTCATTAATCAATGGTCAAATACTTAATAAGTTCCTTCCAAGTCAAAAAACATCACTCACCAGACCCCATCATTGAAGAACTGAGTTACAGCAGATTATTGCCACAACAGATTACTGAGATGCTTGACAAACTAGCTTTTAATGTTTCATTCTTACCCTGTCAGGTAAAATTTAGTGGAATTAGGATTGACATCAAAGGCATTTCTGAAAAGGTCATGATCTTATCACATTGCTTCAATTAATCACTGTAAGGATATGCTTCAAGTTGGGTGGGAAGTCTTTAAATTTCTAGACAACTTTAAGAAGACATGTGGAGATAGATTTCTTTTCCAAAGACCTCACTGAATTTGCTGGAAAGCTGTAGGCCATAATGTTGACAGGGCTGTTTATGTAAATAACTTATAAGACTGGAAGGTAGTGTTATCAGTGTTTACATGATTTCAGAGCAGCCAGAGAAAAGATAGCCAACTGGATTGTCACTTTTTTCTTACTTTCATGTCTCCACAACACTGTCTTTACCTTACCTGCTCCGAAGCTAGTCACTCTGAGCCTGACTCCTCAAGCTCACCCTTCTAGCCTACTTGTTCAGACAAAAACTGTTCTTATGTAAGCTACTGCTTAGACACCTGTCACACCACACCACACCCCATCTGTATCACATCCTATCACCTAACATCTTCCTAACTCAGCCTCTAAATGGTTTGGATCAGTACCAGCCAGCAGACAAACTATCTTTATCAACTGGGACCTCTATCGTTCAAACCTCTTCATTTCTACCTACTCATCAACAGTATGTGTCAGCCTTGCACTACCAGTCTTTTCTCAATCTGATTGCAAGTTTCTTATCTACCTATAGCCCCTAATACAGACTCTATGTTCTAGCCAGTTCTAAAGCAACATTCATTAGGTCTATTTCGCACTCCAGGCCACTTCTCATACTATTTCCTTATCCTTCCTGCTTCCCTTCCCCATTATCTGGTCCAAACCGACTCACCACCCAACCTCAAAGGTCCTTTCCTACAGAAGGCCTTCCCCGATTGCTTCAATAATGATGAAAGCTACTATTGATTAAGCATGTATTACTTGACACTTTGAATCCATTACAGTTTTCTTGAGATAGAGTTTACATATCATAAAATGCAGCCATTTAGAATGTATAATTCAATGATTTTTAGTTAATTTATTACTGAGTTGTGTAACCATCACCACAAACCAATTTTACAATGATTTTATTACCTCCCACCAAGTATCCTTTGTGCCCATTTGCAGTCACTCTCTGTTCCCGCCCTCAGCCTCTTGCAGCCACTAATCTATTATTTGTCTCTTTAGATTTGCCTTTTCAAAACATTACCTCTGGAATCATACAATATGCCGTCTTTTACATCTTTTTTTTTTTCACTTAGCATAACATTTTTGAGATTTATCCACATTGTAGCATGTATCAGAACTTAATTCCTTTTTATGGCTGAATAAGATTCCATTGTATGGATATTTTATATTTTACTCATACATTGACCAATTGATAGACACTTGTGTTATGCCAACTTTTGGGCTATTAGTGATGACAGTGTTACAAACATTCAAATATGTCTTATAGACATATGTTTTATTATACTTGTATATATACCTAGGAGTAGAATTGTTGTACCATATGGTAAATTTTTCCAATTTGGTAAATTTATGTTATGTATATACAATTGTTTATCTGCCTATCTATCTACCTATCCATCTACCTATAGATATATTTCACCTTATAATTCACCCATTTAAACTATACAATTCAATGGATTTTATAGTGTTGTGCAACCATCACCACAATCAACTTCTGCACATTTTCACAACCCTAAAAAGAAATCTTATACCATTGCATCCATTGCTGATAATCTTTCATGCACTGAGGCTGCTTCTACTTTACTGTGTGCCTTTGGAAAAACTGCTGCCCCACCCTGGGACCCTGTTTTGCCATCTGTAGCATGAGCATTGTTTGAATGAGAAAAATTTCAGCAGTGCTTCCCACTCCTGAATCATCTACTTAATATGCTTACTAGAAGTTCTCAGTCAAATATTCAATAGTTTTAATATTCAATCATTTTTGCCTTGATATTCATGATGTACTTACTAAAAAGTCTTACCATCTTCCTACATTTTTATTAACCTGGGCCAGTTTTCACTTCTTTGTGGCAAATAAGTATGTAACATCTTTTACTCGAGATACTTTTGTATCCCTATCCTACTTTAAAATTACAAATATATTTTCTCATGTCTAGAATTCTTTCCTTCAAAGGACTGGTCTCCTGGATTCCCTTCTTAGGATACATCCTATAGCAACTTTCCTACTTCATTACATTTGTGTTTGCATTTTCCTTTTCTGCTAGTTTTTTCTTTAGGAAAAAAACCGAGACAGAAATGACTCAGATACCAAATGCTGTCATATTTAAAAAGAAATGGAGAATTTTCTCATTAACTTATAGAAAAAAAAGCATAAAGATTGATCAAGAATAAAATAATTGGAAGAAACTGGAAATTTTCCATATTTTTCATTCAGAAAAAACATTTAAACAGATCATTTTATTTTTAAACAGTACCTTACCTTTACATGTAGTCTTGAAAGTACCTAAACTAGCATATTAATTTCAAAATGTTATTAGATAACATTTATTCAGTTAATAATAGATCTTGTTGCTATGGAACCTTAACTGAATTTTCTAGCTCTGAGAGTTGATTTTTCAGCAATTAAGCCCTTAGCTCTAATGTTTCATTAACAGATTTTTTTATATGAACGTAATTATTTGAATGAGGATATTGAAAACATTTCCTAGTTTGCAAATGATACTCAAATTGGAAGAAAAGCAAATGATGAAGGAACTATAATCAAAACCTTAAAGACACATATTATTCAGGTGACTGAATCAATATAAAACAAAGTATATTCTCATATTAATGATACTTGGGAACAAAACAAAAAAGTACATTTGGGTTCCTCCTGCTCCCTGATCTATCTCAATACCTACACTTAACCGACTTTCCAACTCAACACACACTCTGTAAGAATAGTAAGAAATAGAAGTGATCAGGAGAGAAGGGAAAAACTCTTGAAATTATTGGCCCCAGGCAAAGTAGAACTAGGAGATTATTAGTGGTTTAATATTTTGCCAGCACCATGACTATAAGTCAACTGAAGTAATCCTGTTTATAACCAAGATGCTCATTATAGTACAAGTGGACTTAAACCTGCGGTATTGATCATTCTCTTTCTGTTCCAGACCACTGCTTCAGAGTAGTACTTACTAATTAAAATGTGACAGCTAGCCCAAGTGTTGAAACAGATGGAGAAATACAATGTTTTCACATTTGGATTATTCTCACTGAATAGAAAATCAGAAATGCATAATCATAGCTTATACCTACGAAGAAAAAGAGGACAAATCCTGGGGCATGATAAAGGATACATAGTCTTAGGTTGGCAATAACTAGGGAATTTGGAGGAAATGAACAACTCATGTGGTTCTGGAGGTAAGAGCAGCTACCTGGCAGGGAAATGGCAAAGGATGAAGTCTTTTACAAAGAAGCTTTAAATTTAGACTTAGAGAGTCTTTCTTTCTGTACAAAAATGGGTTCTGAATTCCAAGTTGTCCCGTGGTTAGGGAGAAGCAGAATTGTTATGTGAACTTAATAATGCTGTTTTAACCAACAATCGTATCTCAGACTTTTTTAAAGTAGATGAGGCAATGAAGTATTTGCAATTAGCAAGTAATCAGTTTGGATTCTATTTGAGTGACCTGAAACTTGTTACTTAATTTCTATGAATGTCAGTTTTCTACTTCATATAATTATTGCGAAGAATAAAAGACATGACATGGTATTTAACACAGTAAAATGGGTACTTGATAAATAGGATTATTATAATTAGTATTAATTATTAGTGAGAAAATATGTTTTCCATTTACCGCACCTCATTACTTGCTTATTGATGACAGTGTTTCCTAATTGCAGTTTCTGTTTTTTATTTATAATTTACTTCTTGGTGGTTGCATTTGCAAACCAAATCTATAGCGAAGATAGCAAATATACAGAAATAATAATGCACTGAAGGAAATAAACAGAAAATAAATATTGCTTCATAATTAAAATGTATTTGTAGTGTGGCTAGGGAGATAAAATATGAGCACTGATGTGAAATAATTTAACATTTAATATAATTAATAAGATTATACAAATATTTTGAATGCTTAGTAAAGGTTCACAAGCATACTCGTCATAGTTTTGGCTGGTTTAAAATATTAACTCATTTATTAATCATAACTCTAAAAATGAAGAACTATTATTATTCCCATTTCACAGATAATGAAACTGACACCAGGACCTTAACTTAGTTCTCCAAAGCCACACAGGTAATAAGAGGCAATGGCAAAATTCAAATCTGTCTCTAAAGGCCAAACTCTTAAACACAACACTATACTGCCTCTCATATGGATCAATCAAGTACAGAAAAAACTCCTAAAGGGCTGTGGATTGAAAACTAAATTATTTCAGTCAACAAAGAAGGACTAAACATTATACAAAGGTAATAAACACTTCTAAAGTAATGGAATAAAACTCAATGTTTCGGGGGAAAAATGTAATTGTAATGTATACATGTAAGGATAACCTGACCCCCTTGCTGTACAGTGGGAAAAAAAAAAAAAAAAAAAAAAAAAAAAAACTCAATGTTTCATTCATTAAAAGAGTGGATTGCTGAAAAGGCCAACACAACAGGAACACTGTCATGCAAGATATCTGAGGATATTCAGTAGCATCTGAACATACTGTCTACTTCAATCTCCACTTACCAGAGGCCTTTCTTGAGGAAGGACTATTTTTGCAATAAAATATGCTGGTCATATTGGAACAATATATTTGAAAGCCACATTTTTATCTCAATAATCATAATGAAAATCTTTCTGTACATTACAAGTATTTCTGATAAACAACATGCAATTTATATTTAATGATTTTTCATCTTGCCCAAATTTCATTTCTAATGATTGCTTATGTTCTTTCACAAACATTTCTCAGATAAACTTCTTTTAGTTGTGGGAACACTTTCTTGACTACATTATTTCTCCATTATCCTATCCATTCAAATAGGCTACAATAAAATCCTATTATGTGATTTTTCATGGGATTGAGAAAACACCATAAAGAGGAAAACGGTAAAAATAAGATATACCGCTCCATGGAGACTTTCCTCAGAAGCTGTGCAGTCACATCTGTTTCAGGACAACATGGAAGCAGTAAAAGATCACATGTCGCATTCCTGTTATTTGTAATGCTGGTTCTCCACCCCCAAATGCTCTCTTTACACTTGATGCTGAGGTGTGAAGCAGGAGTAATCATGGTAAGTGTGCCTCATTTACTTGAGTTTCAGATCACAGACTGCCACAGCTCTCTACTTGTTAGTGTTCTCCAGATAGGTTTCCTAGCTCAATGCTTCTCAAAGTTTGATTCAGGGAAAGCAGCATCAGCATCACCTGGAAGCTTGTTAGAAATGCAGAATCTCAAGCTCCACCCCAGACCAACTAAATCTGGATCTTCATTGTAACAAATACCCATGGAGATTCCTGAGCACATTCAAGTTTAAGAAACACTGCTCTGGTGGCCTAGTGGTTAAGGACATTGTCTGTGCTGTGGCTTGGGTTTAATCTCTGGCCCAGGAATTTCTGCATGCTTGAGGCACAGCAACAGCTCCCTCCCCCCAAAAAAAAGCACTGCTCTAGACATGATAAGATACCCAGTTGAATAAAGTATTTTCTCTCTCTCTTTGAAATGGCTGAGAGGGAACATATGAAAAGATCTTGACCAATAAACAATGAAAAATGAAATGATGCAATTAAGAAAAAAAAAATTAAGGTACAAAAACAGACATATTTATCAAACACTGACATCACTTACCTATAAGCCTCAATTAACCCCATTTCTTCCCTCAGTCTGTTGGGAGGAAATATCAGACTGATGGTGAGCAATACTAGCTCAGCTGTAGAAGATTCTCAAACTTTATTATCATCAGACTCAGTATTATTATAACATTTATGCACTACATTATTCACTACATACCAAACAACAGGTTAGATACTTTCCATACTTTTCACTTTAATCCTCACGTGACCTTGGAACCTGAGCTCATAACCACTTAAAGGCTTTCTGATCTATTCTCTACTTGTGACTCTAGGATGTCTTTTCTGGCACAGTGTGATTGTATTTCCATTCCATATCTATACTGAGTGAGAAAGATATTTTCCCAATAGGCTCAAAAATTTCTATCCAAGGCTTCCTCTGTCCGTATGTTCTCCAGAGATATCTAACCTCATTCCTGAAGGAGTCCCTGGCTCTGGTCCTCTCCTGTTTCCCATTCCCCTTTCCCTGCACATATCCTGAATACTCATTTTCTCTCTCATAACTGGTTTAACTGGAGCATACTGGCTTAGCAATTGTTATGTTTGTTTTATTCTCTGTAAAGCCCAACATTGTAATCTATCTTTCTGGGAGACACTTTTGTCCTGATCCTTTTATCAGCCATGTAGCTTTTTCTTCTAAGCTCTGTTAAGGACAGAAGCTCTATCTATCTGGTTCTCCACTATATCCCCAAAGTTTAGAACTGTGCCTATATGTTATAAGCACTCAAAACCAATTGTTGACTCAACAAATAAATCTAAGTGAGAGCAATTTCTATAGAATGCATATCTGTTGGAGCTCTTCTCTGTCTACACTCATTCCCTAGATTATGTCATCCAGTCCCAGTTTAAATACTGTGTATTCACAGCGCAAACTATAATTTCAATCCTAACCACACCCTGAACCTCATACTCATGTATCCAACAGCTTACTCCTAATCACCACTTAGTTACAGTACAGACATCTCAAATTTAACATGTTCAAAATCCGTCTCTTGATGTTCCTCTGAAATCTTCCCCACCTCTATAAATAGCATCGATTACTTAGCCAGTTACTCAGACCAAAAACCTTAGAGTTCTCCCTGTTCCTCTTTCCATTCTATCCCACAGCCAATCAATCAGCAAATTATATCAAGTTTACCTTCAAAGTATCTTCTGAACCTAGCCCATCCTCACCTCCTCAACCACTCCCACTCTCATCCACACCACTGTCAGTTTGCATCTATGACAATAACCTCTTAAAGTGGCCTGTTTCAATTCTTGCCTCCCTGAAGTCTCTACTCAGGAGCCAGACTAATCTTTCTAAAACATAAATCAGATAACCTAACTCCTCTGCTCAAAAGGCTCCAACAGCTTTACGTCAAATTTAAAGTAAATTCCCCACCATACCTACACTGTCCCACAAACTTCCCCTGCCTCCCTCAAAATGGCTCAGCTCCAACCTCATTGGCCTGCTTTCTGTTCTTCTTATCCTCCAAGTTTAACACCACCTCAGAATATATTTACTTGTTAATCAATCTGTTTGCAATGCCAGTCCCTTCCCCCTAGGTTTTGTATGGCTGCCTCTAGCACTTCATTCATGTCTCTGTTCATGTATTACTTCCTCAGGGAGAAGGTTCCTGACCATCATAGTCAAAAGAATATTTCAACTGCACTATACCATTCTTTATCCTCTTGTCTTGGTTTCTTTAAAAAAAAATAATTTTACTTATCTATTTATTCCTGTTTTCTTTATAACGTATTGCTATCTCACACATTATATGTGTATTTGTTTATTCATTTATTATTTGTCTTCCCACTAGAATGCAAGTTCCACGGAAGAAGGAACGTGGTAGATCTTGCCCTCTATTGTATCCCTGGTACCTACAACACTATCCAGTGCATGGAATGTATGCCAAAACTATTTGCTAAGTGAATGAATGCTGGTAGACACCACCTTTGTCTTTGAAATCTTTCTCTTTCTATTCTCTTTTCAAACCAACTGAGTATGTGCCTTTTTCTTCCTTCATAAAGCCTGACATTTCTTGTGTCTTTCCATAATGATTCACTTTCTCATTGGACAAAGGTATCTACTTCTTATTTACAAAGCATGCATGATTGATTATCATACTCCAATCCCAATGAATACTTAATCCACCATTCTAGCCCTATTTTTCTTTTTCTCTTTCTTTCTTTTTTTTTTTTTTGTCTTTTTATCTTTTTGTCTTTTTGTCTTTTGCAGCCCTGGAAAAAGAACCGCATATGGAGGTTCCCAGGCTAGGGGTCTAATCGGAGCTGTAGCCGCCAGCCTACACCACAGCCACAGCAACGCCAGATCCAAGCCACGTTTTCAACCTACACCACAGCTCACGGCAAAGCCGGGTCCTTAACCCACTGAACGAGGCCAGGGATTGAACCTGCAACCTCATGGTTCCTAGTCAGATTCATTAACCACTGAGTCATGATGGCAACTCCCTATTTTCATTTCTGAATTCCTGGGATCTAGATTCTATCATGTTACCTTCATCAAGTCTGCTTAGCATCACATCTATTGGACCCCCACCCCTCTACCACTTCTGAAGCTGAATGTGTCCTACCTGGGCTTTTGAATCCTGGTCATGACTATGGCAAAATGTACCAGTCTGAAATCCCGACAGGACTTCCTACAATAAAGAAGTAAGAGAGTGTGTGTGTGTGTGTGTGTGTGTGTGTGTGTGTGTGTGTGTGTAATCTGTAAATTACTCAACTTTCTTGAAAGCCCCTCAGAATCTTCATATTTTAAAAGATTCCAAAAACCATGGCGATCATATGCTTCTAAATTTTTAGGACAGCCTTAACTTCAGATAATTTTATTATGTCTAATAATGGTAATTCATTAAAAGACATGTGAAATATATCTTGAGACTGTGACCATGAATACATTCACATATTTAAAAAAATATTTGGTCAGACCATGTGTCCCAATTTAAGGCTCAGAAAATAGGTCACTCTGTCCATGGTCTTTTTGCTGTTAGCCTAGATTCTGGATTCCCACAGACTTCAGAAATAGCTCCCTGGAGTAGTCTCTGCCTTGTCATCTTGTCAGTAATTTTCACTGGAGGATAGGAGTGAAGGAAGGGATTCTCAAGTCCATCAGCAAGACCATAAGGGTTTGCCTTTCTTCCAATATGTTCCCAGCTATTTCAGTTGGGTGTGAAAATGTACAGGACAGGAGGATTGTAGCTCAGAAAGTTGAAGACAGCTTTTCACACCCTTTCAGCTCCCTTTGTCTTAACTTTTCCTTCTTTTCCCAGATCCTTATGTCCTCTCCTCTCCATACACACATGCACTAGATTCCTTCACACTACTCCCTGGCTACTGGGGGCTTTGATTTGTCAGCCAGTCAACCAGTCAGCCATCTATCTACCTATTCAACAAAACTTTACTGAGTACCACTACCTGCTGGGACTGTGCTAGGTGCTGGGGATAGAGAAATGGATGAAGCACGGTCTCTAAGCACTACTTACTTAGAGCTACTTCTTTCCTTTATATCTTTACTTAGACTGGCAACTCCGCAGATATTCCATCCTTCTGGTAGCATTAGCTACTCATGATAACGATAAGGCACCTTTTCCTAAAAATCTCAGTTTTTTCTTTAGAAATTCATTGGTCTCCTGCAGTCCTTAATACACAATAGTAATAACAATAGCCACTATTTTAAGTGCCCACTATATCCTAGGCAATGAACTAAGTGTTTTATATACATTTTCCCTCTTAATCCATAACAAACTAGGGCTCAGCGAGGTTAAGCCATTTGCCAAAAGTCAACAACTAACCGGCAGCAAAGCTGGAGTCTATCTGACCCCAAATCCCATGCTCATCATTCTCTTTCATGATAGATTATCTTAACCCAGAGCACAGTCATTATCAATGGCAGAGGTTTCACTGAAGGACCTACATGGTACCTCCCTCCTACTAGGGAGACAGCAAAGGACAAATTTAAAATCTGGGTGAACAATCAGGAGAGAGCAGTACCCAGCAGTGAAAAAAAAAAAAAAAAAGAAAAAGGAGTTTTAAGAAGGTGAATGGTTAATCTTTTGATGTACCTACTTGAGAACAGAAGCCATGTTCTTTACTGGGACATAGTTTCCAAGACCTTTTCAGAGTTAGATCAACTAATCAGGTCACAAGTGCAAGTGTAATTTGATAGCTACAAAATAGCAAAAGAGCACAGTTCTGACCCAGGCCAAAACATCCAAATGGAAATAAGTGAATAGGGCATGTGTAAAGTTTTGGAAATTCTGTTTCCTTGATTCAAATAACAATCTTTTATTTTAATTTGATAAGGCTCAAGGATGAAATGTGGACAATGAAAAAAAAGTTAACTACTCAAATGACAACTTATGTCTTGTATACCACATGGCTGTAAATGCCTACACGCTATTCTAATGGATGTACCGTAATGTTCTTAATATTTCTACCTGGTAGGCATTTAGATTTTTTCTAGTCTTTCATCATTGGTAATAATAATAACATAACTGACCTCACATATATTTGATCATTTTCTCTTGATTGTTTTCTAGATACAAGATTCCTGGATTAAAGCTTAATAGCTTTGTAAAGCTCTTTGTATGTATTGCCATTTGCCTCCAGAAAAATTATACTAATTTCCACTCTTCTAGAAGCATAAGAAATTGCCTATCTCACAGCACCTTCTCAAGAACAAGAACTAATCTCTGAATATGACTGGCAAAAAACTCTGCTTTCAATCTGTATTTGTATTTTCTGAATGTTTATTGTCCAGGTACATTTGTTTTCATTTCCTACTCAAATCTTGGCCATTTTCCACTAGGGTTTTCATCTTTTCCTTAATGATTTATAAAAGACACTTATATTGACATTAGACCTTTGTTATATACATTGCATATATTTTGCATGTTTATGATTTGCCTTATCATTTTGTCATTTATGGTTTTTAAGAAAAAAGAGTGGTTGTTATAAATTAAAACCCATCATCCTTTTCTTCTATACCTTCTCATCATAAAATCAGTTAAATGGACAGTTCTGTTTTTATTCTTAAAATTTTAACTCAAATATTTAACTCAAATGTTTCAAAAGTTTATTTAGGCATCTAGTGTGAAGTGAGCCTCTAACCTGAGATTTAATGGTAAATTCTCTTACCTCTCAAATGGGTAATTTTCCAAGAACTATTTATTGAATTATTATTTTCCCCACTGTTTATGATTTTTATCATAAAATAATACTTTTTCAAGGCTATTCAGTTCATTTTATTCACCTCTCTATTCTTACAACCTTATAACACTAATAATTTTTATAACTGTGATACATTTTAATCTTTTACTGATGCTTTTAAAACATATTTTAACTATTAAAATCTGATTATTCTTCCAAAATGATCTTCAGAATTATTGTCCAAAAAGTAAACGGAGATTTTTGTTGAATTATATGAAACTTAGAATTTTGAATTTGAAGCAATAAAATTAGAAAAACTTACTTTGTGTGTGTGTGTGTGTGTGTGTGTTTTTAGGGCCACACTGCGGCATATGGAAGTTCCAAGGATAGGGGTCAAATCGGAGCTGTAGCTGCTGACCTACGCCAGAGCCACAGCAACATAGTATCCGAGCCACGTCTGCGACCCACACCACAGTTCACGGCAACACCGGATCCTTAACCCACTGAGCAAGGCCAGGGATCGAACCTGCTTCCTCATGGATACTAGTCGGGTTCATTAACCACTGAGCCACAATGGGAACTCCAAAACTTACATATTTAGATATTCAGATATCCTAGCCAAGAACATGATGCATCTCTCCATTTATTCTTTTTTTTCTTTTTTTTTTTTTTTTTTTTTTTTTTTTGCCACACGTGCGGCATGTGTTAGTTCCCAGGCTAGGGATCCAGTTGGAGCTGCAGCTGCCAGCCTGCCAGCCTACTCCACAGCCACAGCAACACAGGATCCGAGCTGTGTCTGTGATCTGCATCACAGCTCTCGGCAACACCAGATCCTTAACCCGCTGAGCAAAGCTAGGGATTGAACCTGCATCCTCATGGATACTAATCAGATTTGTTTCCTCTGAGCCACGACAGGAACTCCCCATTTATTCAAATTTTATTTTATGTTTCTTCAGAAAATTCGGTAATTTTGAAGAAAATATAGGCCTTACATTTTTCTTGTTAAAACTGTCCTTAGCATTTGAAGATATTTATTTTTAATTATTGCCAATAAACTCTTTTTTCATATTTTTAATTTCTAACTGGTTATTGAGGTTTCCTCAATAGAAAAGTAAAGCACAACCCACAGGGATAACATTAATAGACCATTAAAAAAAGAATAAGAAGAAACACTTACTGCCATTTAGGAAACATATTCTCTGCTGGAAGTTGCCTGCTGTAGAATCAAAGAGTTATGATATTATACACCACCCATCAAACCCAGAGAATTTAAGGCTATGTTCTCATTCAACAGTCATCATTCTCAGATGAGAAAGAAACCATTTATCAAGACACAGGAAGAAAGAAGTAGCTATCACACAAGTCAAAGCACTGGGACAAAAACAATGATTCTGATTAAATTTTCAAAAGAAATTTTCACAGTCTGCAATTGTGTTTGGCAAGTTTAAATCCCAAATGAAATTCCAGAGGAGATGTTATATGCCCTTGAAAAGCAAGTTTACAATGAAAATGCTGACAGACCTTTGGAGAGAAGATTGTAGTATTGTGAGCACCTCTATTATCACTTCTGTGTAAGTAATAATATCTGTATACATAGGCAGTTTATATAAGCAGATAAAAGTTTCTGAAGATCACTGTCTTATCTTTTTCAATGTCCACTGTCTCCTTTAAAGCTACTATTAGGATATACTCAATCTACATAGCCTTTCAATTATTTAAGCAATAAATCATATTTTCAATATTTTATACCACAAAATGTTTTCTTCTAACTCATTAATTATAACTAATGCCTATGATGTCTGGGAGCAAACATATCAGCTACTTTTTTCTAAAGACTAAGGTGGACTCAGTGAATCTAAAATCCACAGAAGCCTTTGAAAATTTATGAAAGTCATCACCCACAAATTCCAATTTTCTAGTATAGAAAACGGCTAAATTTTTTGGAAATCAATATAAGGCAAAATAAGAATTCTGGTTAACTACAATCTGAAGTCATATACAAGAGACTAGTAAAGGAATAAGTTCATCCTACTTTTCTAAATCATTAATCAGTTTGTTCTGGTCATCTGTGATCTCTACCAGCTACTACAAAAATCACTAAGATTAAAAGCAAATAGGTGGATATACAAAATGAAATAGAAACGAAAAACAGGAGCATCCTGTTGCTCAAAAAAATAAGTAAATGTTAAAACAAAAAAGGAAACAAATTTTAAAAAAAAAGTGAATAATCTCCTAATCATCAAAGCTGGAACAATTTGAGCCACAAAAAAAGTAGTATTGGACTATAACTCAAAAGATAAAATAAAGATCCATGAGTCCGTACAGATACAATGAATGAGTGAATAAATAAACAAATGAGGGAGAAAAGACAAATATCCTATGGAGTATCGCAAATATTCAAGGAGGTAGAGTCTAGTCATTAAATGTAGGCAGTACATAATGATTTCTTTGCAGAGAATATACTGTAGAAAGGTGGGAAAGAGTAAGTTTACAGTGGAGAATCCCAACAGACACTATCTGAGTCAAGTGATTCAAGGCCAATATCAAAAATAAGTCTTGTTGATAATGTGTACCTGTGATAATTTGTGGAAAATTCTGATTTGCCTCTGTGGTCTTCCTCCCACACATCATCATAATCATGAGGAACACATAATACACATTCCAGTAGAAGCCCATTCTACAAAATACATGACCTGTACCCCTCAAAACTGTCCAACTCCTCAAAAAAACAAACAAACAAAAAAATCTGAGAAACTGTCAACGCTAAGAGGAGTCTGGGGAGACATGACAAGCAGCTGTAATATGGTAATCCTGGAACAGAAAAAAATGACATCAAGTAAAAACTAAGGAAATCTGAATAAACTATGGACACTAGTTAATGAATCAATCTAAGTTAACTAATTGTAACAAGTGTACCATATAATGTAAGATGTTAATAAGAGGGGAAATTCTGTGTGGGGTTTGGCGGGGGACATAATGGCAAATCTCTGTCCTATTTGTTTACTTTTTCTGTAAACCTAAAACTGTTCTAAAAATAGCCTATTGTTTTGTTATTTTATTTTATTTTATTTTTTTGTCTTTCAGGGCTGCACTCACGGCATATGTAGGTTCCCAGGCTAGGAGTCGAATCGAACTGTAGCCTCTGGCCTACGCCACAGCCACAGCAACACCATATCCAAGCTGTGTCTGCGACCCACACCACAGCTCATGGCAACCCACTGAGTGAGGTCAGGGATTGAACCCACATCCTCATGGTTGCAAGTTGGGCTCGTTAACCACTGAGCCACAATGGGAACTTCGTTATTATATTTTATAAAACTGTATTCAAGTGAGGAAAATTAGGAGATTATAGTGAAGAAAGAGGAAAAAAAATGACCTCTTGAACCTCTTGGAGGAAAATGGGTATAAAGACAATTCTAGACAAGCTTTTCCCAACATCAAATCCACTTCAAGTAAATGACAATGTCATAACATAGCTCATTACAATAGGAATTTATATATCATAAGTCAAGTCATAGCTTCAAAAACACCTATACACAGTAAAATCTTGATGTAGCTAGTTCTTCCCCCATCACCACTGATGTAAAGAGAAGTCACTCTATTCCAAATTAGTCCAAAGACTGTTCACTTTCCTAAATGGGATGCCAAAAAAGGGATCAGAGAGCTGAATAGAGGTTTGTCTTAGAGTATGTGCTATCAAGCATGGATTTTAATCACAGGATTTCTGAGCTCAAAGGACAAAGAATTGGGAACAGAGGAATGACATGACTTGAGTGGTAAATCGCTCTGGCTATACTGAAAAGAAGAATGCATTGGGAGGTTGGGGAACAAGACTGAAGACAATGATAGAAGATGACAGATGATGACAGTCTGAATTGTGGGATTGTATCAAGAAAGTAGAAAGCAAAAGGATAGATTAGAAAATATTGGCAAAATATGTTTGTTACTCAAAAACAGGGAAGGAGAAAAAGTGCTTTTGAGCATATTTTTAAGCATATTTTAAAGTATATTTTGAAGATAGAGATGAAGAAAGTTGAGGGCATTCATGCTTGATAACCTTAATTTTCTTGGTGAAATTAGAAGGCCTAATCATCTACTGTGAGGAAGACATAGCTGGAGACTGCTATTGAGAGGAATGGAAAAAGATGCTTACTGTGGAGTGATAAAAAGACTGTCTTCTAAAAGAAATGCTAAGAACTCAGCTAAATTTGGAAATGTTAAATTGTAGTATAGTCAACTCATAGAACACCAGGAAGGTTAAACGTGTTACGCAAATGACATTAGGATGTCAGGAGACCTGTCCATGGGGGAGTTTAGTGACAGGTGGCCAGAAACCTGCCCCCAAGTAGATAGAATACCAAGAAGGCCATCTAGGGATGAGGAGAGCTAGCCCAATGTTCATTCACAATACAGGTTCATACGATCCAAATCTATCAGTTAGGGGACCTAACATCTAAACTGAAATAATACAGAAGAGAAAGTGTTTCCTTTGCACCTAATGTTGAGCCAAAATTTAAACCATGAATAGTATTTTTCGGCTGAGGAATGGATGATTTCGTGATAAGAACAAAGAAAAGATCATTTAAACTTTTTATTTTGGAGTGAGTGAGGAGGCCTGGAATATTTACACCATTATCTGGCAAAGGGATGTTTTGAATAGAAAGACATCCACATGAAAGAAGGGGGAAAAATGTCCAAATAATCCCTACCAAATGCTGAAATCACACCCCACCCTTATATATAAATTATTTTAATAAAAGCATACATTAAAATGAAATTCTAGAAACTTGATCAACCAAACAAACATATTCCTTGCTGAACTAGCTTGTCAAATCTAAGGATCCCAACAGAAGGAAGCTATTCAATCAAGAAAAGGAAGGGGAAAGGTCAAATTAAATTTGATTAAGTGTTTTATGCAGTATAAAATTATTATTTTGCCAATATTACTTTGTAGTTAAAGTTTTATAGACGTTATAGCAGCCAAAAAAGTTGCAAATCTAATTTAACGCTTCTCCCCAAAATGTCATCAATAAAGTCAACAATAAAAAACCAAAGACACATTAAAAGGAGTCATGTGAAAGACAATATTCTTTAGCAAAGTAAAATTCAACAACAGATGTGATTTCAAGGAATGTAGATGCTATGAAAACCAATTTTTGGATAAAGCTTAATTCTATGGTCTATTATGGAAGTAAAATGCTCCAGAGTAGTGGAAATTTGTGAGCCAGGGAAATCACAAGTTAATATGGGTTTTGACCCAGTCCCACCTGAAAATAACAGAACAGATATGGAACAGAATTAAATATATGAATCACATATCAAATTATAAAAATGATTAGCCCAAATAACATGGAGAACATTCTCTAAGATTCAATGTTGTTTGCTAAGAGTATCTACTGGAAAGGAAATCATTTTGGGGAGAGCTAGTTTCCATATACCCAGAGCTAGTAAGAATTATAAGGATATTACTGGAGCTTGGTTTGGTAGTTATATATTTCTTAGGTAACACATCAGGATTCCTGCAGAACATCTTATGCCCAACAACTACAGAATATATATACTAGAATACTTAGAATATTACATATTCTAACAATGAAAGCTACCTAGAACCTTCATTTGGTTTTTCCCATTCATGTGTAAATAAGAACCTTGGAATATTGTTGTGGATAAGTGTATTCTACATGCAATGGGCCCTTCCCCACAGAACTATTTCTACTTCGGAAATTAAAGAAAAAAAAAAAAAACTTTGTTAACAGAATAGGATTTTCATAGCCATCTATCAATTTTGAAACATAATTGTAAAGCTGGCACGGCAGACAGTGCAATGACTTTATGTAATTTAGTTGCTGCTCTTGAATCTCGACCTATTCAAGATACAGTGATGTGGGGCATCACCCCTCTGCAGCTCAAACCCCAGTGGGCCAGATTACAGCATGGGGAGTCATTTTCTCTAAATCCTAGAGGCAGTCATTATATAAGAGATGTCTCTCTAAATTCCAGAATTCACAGAATTGTAAGAATCATGCATATATTCTATCAGTCAACATGAAGTAGAGGTGATTTTTACCTACAGTAAATATTGCAGGAAAGATGACAAATTCACCTTAAAATAGCAATCTAGTTACTTCTTTCTTTCAAAAATTGTTTCTTTCTACTTATGTATCAAATTTCACCAATGTTTAATAAAATTCACAGTATATATGACCATTTAAAATGTTATAGAGATATTGTATATCCCAAATTTTCATTAACTTGACCAAGTTCACAAAGCAGTTAAGTGTTGAAATCAGGATTGAAATCTGGGGCTTTCTAACTACAAAGTCTCAGTTCTTTCCATTATATCACTAACATGATCCTTGTATGATTTCTAGAAATATTATGGAACTCTTTTGGTATTCTGAAACTCAATTTCCAATAGGGAGAGGGGAACACCAGCTGGGTACCCTAGAATTTAAGTCAATTCTGACACTACCTACTCAGAGAGAGGATCAGATTCCCCACAGGTAAAGGGATCAGCCCCACAAGATTGTTCCCCCACTGCTCCGTCCCCAAACTTCAAAGGGTAGTTGCAAGTTCAAATTATTACCTGTACTTCTGGCCAACTAATTACAAATCAGAGGTTCTCACGACCACCTTCTCAGGTTTGATTAATTTGCTAGAGCACCTCACAAAATTCTGAGAAACATTTTACTCACTAGACTACCAGTTCATTATAAAAGGATATAACTCAAGAACAGCCAGACAGAAGAGATGCACAGAGCAAGATAGGCGGGAAAGGGCAAGGAAGCTTCCAGGCCCTCTCAGAGGTCACCATTCTCCCCAAATCTCCACAGCTTCACCAAACTGGAAGATCTCCAAACCCAGTCCTTGGGTTTATATGGAGGCTTCATTACATAGTAATATTCAATTAAATCATTGGCTATTGTCCATTAATTCAACTTCAAGCTCTTCTCCCTTCCCTGGAGGTTGAAGGCGGGGGTGGAAATGAAAGTTTCTACCCTCAATCACTTGGTTGGCTCCTTGGCTCCCACTTTTAGGCTCTGTTTGAAAGCCACCTCATTAACATAACAAAAGGACCTTAATCTCTCTAATACTTAAAACTCCGAGAGTTTTGGGAGCTATGATCCAGGCACCAAGGATAATGGGCAAATATATATGAGAAGTATATTTTGGTCATCTGAATGAGCAAATATATATTTCTCTTATAAATCACAATATCACAGAAACCAAAAGCATGGTTCCAGAGGAATAGGGTTATGCCTTCTCAGCGCTTACCATAGCATATGTTCTCTATGAAAGGGTTCTATATTTTCAAGAGGCCCATGGGAGTAGAACCAAACGCTGAGTGGAGTCTTATTGCCAGGTCTACACTTTTGGACAGCATCTTTGTACAAGGAGGAATTACCACAATGTACCATCTCCAGGCAAAACAACTACAAAGGGCCCGTAGTGAGTGGAATGGAGGCTAAATTTCAACCCAAATTGATGTCCCCTCAGTAGGGTATCCTTGTACAAAAAAAATTGCACAAGCATCTGTGAGGCCCTGCTGACTGTCTAATACCATCTATTGGATTTGTTCTCTGGAGCTGTCACTCCAGAGGACTTGGGCTGCTGGCTGGTATCTTCACACCTAGGTCCTCGCAGGATTGGTGATCAATACATCTATTGAGAAAGAATATTGCCAGGCATTTCAATAAACAAAGTATGCAGCAATAAAGCCATCAGCCAATGTACCTGCCTCCCACCTGTCACCCCTGTGCACCCTGAGGGAAATTCCAGATGGAAAAAAAAAAAAAAGGAAAAAAGAAAAAAAGGATACTAATGATACCAGTCCTAGATAAAGTTTATATCAAAGGAATAATTTCATTGAGCTTGGACTCTTGCCTCTTCCCATTTGTAGGAAAACACCAAAACCTTTAACTTGAGATGTCTGGGGTTTTTTGTGATTAGCTGTAATCTTTTGATGTCTGACAACATGTTCATTTGTTTCTAGGAAAAATGCCTATAAATCCTGGCTCTTCTCCTAACCTTTTTAGAACAGTTTCTTAGAGCTATCTGCATGGATATATCCCAGGCCTACTGTCCTCAGTAATGCCCCAATAAGGCATAATTCTCAACTTTTAGATGTGCTTTTTTGTTTGTTTTGTTTTGGCCATGCCCATGGCATATGGAAGATCCTGGGCTAAGGATCAAACTCATGCCACAGCAGCGACCCAAGCCTCTGCAGTGACAATACTGGATCCTTAACCCACTGCACACCATAAGGGAACTCCTAGATTGTGCTTTTTTTTTTTTTCCAGTCCACAAGCCTCATGTCCTTTTAATACTAAATAGAAGTATACTCTGATAGGGATGGAGTAGGCGCAGTAGTTGTAGAAGTCCCAATAAGGGAACATAGATAGAGATGGAAGCCTAGGGGACTTTGGAAGATCACCGTAAGTTAATAACTGCTCAAGAGGGCCAACAGAACAAGGCAGGCTTGCTTGATTAGTGGAGGCATGAGATACGTATGCCTCAGGTCATTGGGTGGGGATAGGGTGGGGCCTGCATTCAGGTTCAGACCCAGGGCAGGAGTTTGAGGACTGCCAGTCTGCTGATTGGAATAAGCACCTTGGCCAGATAGATATCAAGGAGGAACTACTTCTAGAAGAAAGAGGAAGAAGTTTTTCGACCCCCAACCCCACTTGGATGATAAAACTGTAGCCTACCTGATCCTCAGGGCAGAGCCTCCTTGCCCACCAGCTTGCATCTCTTGCAACATGTCCTACCTCAAAATAGTTATTTCTTGCTTTTTGCTTTTTTTTTTTTTTTTTTTTTCTTTGCTTTTTAGGGCCACACCGGCAGCATATGGAGATTCCCAGGCTAGGGGTCTGATGGGAGCTGTAGCCACCGGCCTAGGCCACAGCCACAGCAACGCTGGATCTGAGCCACATCTGCAACCTACACCACAGCTCATCGAGATGCCAGATCCTTAACCCACTGAGCGAGGCCAGGGATCGAACCAGCATCCTCATGGATACTAGTCGGGTTCGTTAACAACTGAGCCACGGCGGGAACTCCCATTAAACTTAACTTTAAAAAGCCCATTTCCACTTTGACAAATTCTAACAGTAAGATGCCCAATGGAAAGAGCCTATTGTTTTGTTTTGCTTTTCCTACAGGCTGAATAGATCCTATTAGCCTACGTTTGGGTACACTGTGGTAAGTGCTGTGATTGAGATATGGTTGGGGAAATACTGGATGGTGGCTATGTGAAATAGACTGAATTCTGTATATGCTGCCATATTGTATGACTGTGAGTCATATCGTATAAATCCAAAGCCATCATGGGAATGAAAGACTTTTGAGAAATATGACCATTTTTATTGCCAGAGTGCTGTGGAAATAAAAGTTTGACATAACAACGCTGAATTTTTCTGGACATTTTAAGCGTTTCGCTTAAAGATGAAAGTTAACAGATTGATTATCACTTTCCAATTCTCAATGTGTGTAGAATAATGTGGAGTTTTATTGAAATATTCCCCATGTAATTTTTAAGCCAATTCAAGAGGTAAGTATCCATTCTCATCCTCATCTCACCTAACAAACGAAAAACTGAGTTTAAGACACATTAAATAACCTGTTCCAGGAATCTCAGCTAGAAAATGGCATAGTGTCAATTTTGAACTTGTAACCAAGCAGGACCCTATGAGGTCTTCCCAAAATAGACCCCACTCATGTCCTCTGCCTGCCTTTTACCTATAGAAAAACTTTAGTGAAAGAATCAATTTATGCAGAAGTAAGAAAACAGAGAAGGAAAAGAGTCCAGCAAGACAAAATAGTAATAGTTTAGCCATTCAACAAAGTTAAGGACCTTTAGTTCTTCCTCAAAGACTATAGATAATATTCTAAGCCATGTCCTTGGAGCTGTTTTGCAGGTGCTGAAGCCCCAAGCGGGTGTTAGAAGTTAACTGTATGCTGCCCGCAAGAATGCAGACCCCAGACCAGTTGGAACCAGGCTGATGATGCTGACCCCACCACCAACCAATCAGAAAAATATCCACTAGCTGATCATGCCAGGCTCCCTGAACACTGTAAGACTCCTCATTACCCCCTCCAGGGAGGGCACATTCCTTGAAGCATTAGCCTATTATGTTCCTTCTTTGCCTGGCAACTAAAGCTACTTTTTCTGTTTCCTCCAACTCTGTCTCTTTCTATTAGGCATCGGTGTACACAGTTGATATTTTGGCCACAAACTCAAGTGTTTTCAGAACTTGAGCCCTCTATGGCTTCTGACACACTCCGTTCTAAGTTGACATTAATAATAAAAAGTTAAAGATGCTCTGCTATTGGAAAGTAGATTCAAAATCTCAATAATACCACACTAGTGGTTTGCAAACAAAGCAAAAATTCTTCTCCAGGATGTGATTTGGTGGAAATAAATAGTAAGGGCTAAACCTTTGCAAATATACTCACATAAATATGAATAAACTATATTAAAAATAAGATTTTGGGGTAAGTTTTGGAAATCACTGGATTTTTTTTTTTTTTTTTTTTTTGCTCTGTGTGGAGATTAATTAACAATAAACCACTCCAAACCTGCAGTTATAAGAAAATTTAATTCATGTATTTTAAGTGATGTTTAAAGAACAATGATATTTAAATGCTGCATTTGAAAACCTTACCTCCTGCACATTAAAAAATACCTATTATTTTACAAACTACACTAATTAGTGTATACAATTTCAAAAGAACAATTCCTCCAGATAGAAAAGTACAATGCAAATATACTGAAGCCACACCAACTAAATTATCTAGGCACAGAAAGACACCTCTGGTGTTATTAGACATCCCAAAAATATTTTCTGCAAAAATAAAGCAAGATTTTGACCAAAATTACTGCCTAAAAAGAGGTGGTATTGGTTTTATGAAGAGCTGATGAGCCACTATATTTAGAAACAAAATTATTAGCAGTTTTGCTTTGGAAAATATTGGGAGAGCTAATAATTGGAAAAGATGATTTGCCTCTTGAAAAAAAAAGATTTGCAAACCACAAAAACTAGAGGCATGGACAATTGGAAACTGTTCTGAAGGATTTGTTACTAATTAGGGAAATTAGCAATCGGAACCAAAGGGTGATAGCTCATGGAATGATACCAACCTTGCCCAGTTCTGTTCATCATTTCTAATCAACAAATTGAATAAAGATATAGATAGCATGCTCATGGCATCTCCAATAGCACAGATCTCAGACTGCTGATGAATGTACAGGATGTCATAGCCAGGATCCAAAAAGGCAAGCTGGAGAAGTGGGTCAGATCCATTAAGATGAAATGTAAAAGAAGAAGACCAATACTTGAATCCAAAAAGCCAAGTCCAGTAAAACATGAAGATGTGACCATACAAGTTGTACTAGAGATTAAGACTCAAGGATTCAAAGGTCAGCTTAATATGAGTTCAAAAAGTCAATGCAACTTTATTTATTTATTTTGTCTTTTTACCTGTTCTAGGGCCGCTCCCGTGGCATATGGAGGTTCCCAGGCTAGGGGTCTAATCAGAGCTGTAGCCACAGGCCTACGCCAGAGCCTGCAACCTCATGGTTCAACCACTGTGCCACGACAGGAACTCCTCAATGCAACTTTAAGTTGTTTTTTTGGTTCGTTTGTTTGTTTTGTCTTTTAGGGCTAAACCCACAGCATGTGAAAGTTCCCAGGCTAGGAGTTAAATCAGAGATGTAGCTGGCCACATCCACAGCCACAGCAACGCCAGATCCAAGCTGCGTCTGCGGCCTATACTGTAGCTCACAGCAATGCTAGATCCTTAACCCACTGAGCCGAACCAGGTATTGAACCCTCATCCTCATGGATACTAGTTGGGTTCATTATCACCGAGCCACAACGGGAACTCCCAATTTTAAGTTGTTCTAATAAGTATATATTATCTGGAAAAACATACACTGAAGCATGTGTTGTAGAACGTATTTTTATCATCTTTTATTTTATTTTATGGCTGCACCCGAGGCATATGGAAGTTCCTGGGCCAGAGACAGAATCTGAGCTGCAGCTGTGGCAGCACTGGATCTTTTCACCCACTGTGCAGGCCCAGGGATCAAACCCACACCATGACAGCACCCCTAGCCACTTGAGTTGGATTCTTAACCCACTGTGCTACAGCAGAAACTTCTGTAGAATGTATATTAAAATGTTATATGGGAGAAAGAGGTTTCATGACCAAATCAGTTGAGGTAAGCTCCAGAATCATTTAAATAAGTCTATTTTCTGTAGGAATACTCAGAGCCTAAATGTTGACTATTGCTTCTCAAACTAATTTGACTTTGGAACACTTCTTTTTGTAAAGTACCTCATGGGACTGTCATTAAAGAGAATAGCTCTGAGGAAACACTAATAAGAGCTGTGTGAGGAGGCAATGAATTCCTTGTGAAATTCTTTTAAAAAACAGAAGAGATCCAAACATCAAATGAATTTTGGTCTAAATGACCATAAGGTCTCCTCCTATCCTGAAGTCTGTGATACTTGATTAATTAGATCTCAAATAGCCCAAACTCCCTATCACACTTGTTCTGCAAATCCATGGATCAGAGACTGTGATTAGACACTTTCTTTTGCCCAGGAAAACAAGCTAATGAAATTTACCATCCAATTCATGTACAGAGTAACAGCAATTGCTGATTAGGGACTAAAAACTAGTTGCAACAACATTTTAATTATATTTCAATGCAAGACTATCAATTAATTTATCCAGAAGAAATACTGTACTATATTGGTTTACAAAATGGCTAATTAGCCCATCCAGAACTTGAAGGAGACCAAAGGACTTCCTATTTGATATATAAAGAAAATGATGAATAAATAGCCACCAGCAAATTATTTCAAGGACATAAACACTTATTTCAGGGCAGAATCAATATTAGAATAGATCTAACTTCAGCCTCAATCCTTCTTAAGTCACTGCTTCGCAACAGAAGGCTCAGTATTTAATTAGTGTTAAGAAGTACTTATGATACATGCTTCATATTTTCAGCCGCATAAAGACCAAAGGGTTTAGAAAAGTGCGAAAGAGGTTTTTGTTTTCATGTCTGTCTGCTTTTTATTGTCCATCCCATTCAGTCCTATGAGCTACGTTGAGCAGAACCCAGACAGTGGCATTAATCTATATATGTGGTTGCCTTTAGAGAAATGCTTTTGTCAGAGTATAGCCTTGTTTAGGCTATGCACAGATTCCATGGCAATTACCCTTTTTAATATATTGAAAACCATTCTTTAAATAGTGACATTATTTCTCTTCTCTTCTTTACAGTAAAGATATGGATGCACATCTTTCAAGATATCACAGTTATCACAGAATGAAGCTTGTAATTTGAGGCTCTAACAAAAGAACTGGAATGTCATCACATCAAAGGCAGTTCTGCCCTCTCCAGTACATCCAGCACAATACCTCAGAGACAACACCTCAGAGACTAAGTGGCCAAAGAAGGCAGCTTCCAGTGAGTCTGAATGCTATCAGTTCCATCTCTTTTGAAGATGCATTCTGTGTGTCTAGAAACCAGAGGTGACAACAGTGCCTAACCATATCAGAAACTTTTTAAAGGTTAATGAATTCTGGCATAAAATAATGTCAATGCTATAAACAACTCATAAATACAAAATCCAGGAAAACCAAGGAAACACTCATCACACATCTTTTGAGAATGGTAGAACCCTGGATGATAAAACCACCATGGACTTCTAAATTATTCTTTTAATAAACCTGGTAGAGTATCATACTATATATCAATATTTATGATATAAGCTAATGATAGTTCAGGGATGCAGAATGCAAAATGCAGTCTGCCTCAGTTCAGTTGTGCACTGCCTTGGTAATTACTTTTAGATTGAAAATGGGATTCAGTTCAACTTAGGTAACGAGGAAATCAGTTTCCAATTTGGCAAGGCAGACGTCTAATTAGCAGTCTTCTTTCCTTTTGTCATAAACTCATCACCACATTCAGGTTGGTATGAAGAATAAGTTTGGAGAGGACTGGAATTATTATGTGTTATACATTATGTTATTTATCTGTAGAATTTCTAGGTAGAACAACTTTATAAAGACGCTCAAAATTTAGGGGGAAAATGTATCTACATCCAAATTACTCAAAACTAAGCTTGCAAGGAGCCAAGGAGAGATGGATTTAACTCATATGGTGAATTTGACAAGTTGAGTGTCCTAAGAAGCAGGTACCGTATGGTAGAACTGGTAGAGTGAGGCAGAGCCACAAGTGGTTTTTGTAATGCCTACTTAATGAATGATAAAAAGTAAATTCAAAGAATCTTAGCTTCTGGCTAACAGCTATAGAAGCAAGGAAAGTTACAGTTAAGTATAAAAGCTCCAATACCTAGTCATAGTGTATTTCTAGTCTTAACATTTCACAACAGTACCACTGGGGGCCTTAATACTGTACTACCCAATTTGATCAATCTGTGAGTCTAAGAATCTAACTATACCAAAAAAATACAGGGGTTACAAATGAAAATATATATGCTCGGGTGAACATTCAGAGCAGCTGAAACTTTTTTTTTTTTTTTTTTTGCTTTTGTTCTTATAAGTTTATCACTTAGCATTTTATGTTATAAGTGAACATTTTTCCTGGGACTAGTTGTTGTCCTCTACTTCCTCCTCAGTTTTGTAAAGCACAAATGCTACTTGCATGGCACTTCTTTCCCCCAAAATTTGGTAATTAAAATTCAACTCCTTTCATCTTTACCAACATAATTATTTAAATGTGACTCACAAATTAGGAAATTAAGACAAGATTGACTTATTTGTCCAAAATGGTCACATAGCTAATTGGCGGTAGTCAACATAAGAATTCACTATACACAACTCTGTCACTGACTGACCTGGAACAAATCATTTAATATAGCAGAACCTCAGGTCCCTATCTTTTTTTTTTTTTTTTTTTTTTTCTTTTTGGCCACCCCGCAGGGATTGAATCCGAGCCACAGTGCAACCTATGCTACAGCTGTGGCAACCCAGGATCCTTAAGCCACTGTGTTGGGCCAGGGACACAACCTGGGTGCCAGCAATAGCCTGAGCTGCTGCAAAGACAATGCCGACCCCACTGTGCCACAGAGGGAAATACTCAGTTTTCTTTTCTTTTCTTTTTTTTTTTTTTTTTTTTTTGTCTTTTTAGGGCTGTACCTGTGGCATATGGAGATTCCCAGGCTAGGGGTCGAATCGGGACTGCAGCCACTGGCCTACACCACAGCCACAGCAACATGGGATCCAAGCCATGTCTGCAACGTACACCACAGCTCATGGCAATGCCAGATCCTTAACCCACTGAGTGAGGCCAGGGATCAAACCCACGTCCTCATGGATACTAGTCGAGTTCATTAACTGCTGAATCACGAAAAGAACTCCTATTTTAAAGATGGATAATAATACCTAATTTAGAGTCTTATTTTGAAAATTTAATAATCTAATGTATACCTGGCACAGAATACTCACTAAATGTTATTTCTCCTCCTAAGATCAAATATGTTTGTTAGATCCCAAGTTAAACAAGTTAAGCAGATCTTTTTGCTGCAAGATGCCATGTGATGCCCCAAAAACATTTCTCCTAACAACCAATTATTTTTTTCAAGAAACATCTATTCATATCTCATGAAATACTAATAGTCCATAGGACACACTTTGACGACTGTGCTGCAGACCATAAAATATTTTGGGAAATATGTGAAATGAGTCATTTAGACATATAGTTAATACATCACTGGTTTAAATAGTCTGATCTGAATATCTAAAAACCTTTTTGAGGTCACCCAAAACATCTAATACATAGGAAGTAACGATCACTTGGAATTGGAGCCCCAAGATCAGAAAAACACTTGAGTGGGTCAATTTTATTGCAGGTCTGTGTGAATGCTGGATACATTTTATGGTTATTTGTGCTTCCAAAGTAAAAATACAGGCAGCTTTCAAAAGAAGAAAGGTTCTTAGTGATTCTGCCTATTTTCCCCCACTGTGCTATATCACCTTTTCTGTGGTTTGCTACTATATGGGTCAAAGTTTCAGGACAGAAAAGAAGAAGGGGACAGGCTGGGAAGGGTTTCCTTTTTTTTTTTTCTCTATCACCTTTAAGAAACTAGAATCCCTTGTGTCACAATGGATGAACTCTGCTCATTGAATCGGGGTACTGACCATTAAAACTGTGCTCCAGTGTGTGGGAGCCGTGACCCACATAAGTGTCATTAATTCACCAATGGTTATTAAATGCCCCATTCTGTGTTAAGTAGTTCAAGTTGTAAAAAAATAGATTTGAGCAACTTAGAATCCTGCAGGTGGGATAAACTTACATCCAAAGAGAGAAGTGCAGGGAAAGTATGATACCAGAGTACCTAAAGAAGGGGCTAGATCTTGAGGAGTAAACTGTAACTGTATGAACCCAGAGAAAGACAAAAGATCACTGAGCATCATGAGTTGGAGGTGGCACTTGAGCTGGACCTTGAAAGCCTGTAAGGGGTTGCCACAGGGCTTCTGTAAGCAAAGCCAGTTCCATCACCCCCTAATGTGCACCAACTGTCAAGGGAGTGTTGCAGCCACTCTTCCTTTTCAGGAATAATGGAGGGAACATGTAGATTTTTTCTTCTTTGCCTCTCATCTTCTCTGCAATGGATGGATGTATCTGCTAAAGATACTCAAATCAGCAGCCCTTCCTTCCGGGTCACAGTGAGGATTTGGCTGCTTGCTTGCCTAATAAAGAAATAGAAAACAAAAACAAAAACAAAAACAAAACACCACCGCAACAATTTAAGAGTTGGAGCCACATAAGAACAATTCTGCAATAAGAGAATCTACATGGGCTTATGTGGAAAGACAAGTGCTATTTTCTGCTTGAGTCTGTGACTGGTAGAGAATCACTCAACCCTATGATTGTATTATTTATACAGAACTCACTAGGGCACCATCTGGTGCTAAGCTAACCGCAAAAACAGGAAAATCAAACACAAAGCCAATTGTCTTCATTGGAGTTTTTGCTAATGACCTGTTCCTCGCCAATATTCCAACTGATCACATTCTAGTTTGAAACAGGAAAAGACATTTAATGCTTTATAGGGACGTATTAAAGGGAATTTAGTAAGACATACCCTTGAAAAGATTCTGTACCTATCTAGATCTTCTCAGTTGAGAGGGCACTGCCCCTATTTCAGGTCTTATTACATCTTATTAAGTTGTCAGATCAAGTTCATAATGTCCCATCTCAATATCCAGTCACAAAGAGATAAGGGTAAGAGGTGATCTTGCAAGATTGTGTCCTGGAGATGGAAACTTAAGCCAAAATAGTGAGGAAATCTCTGCTGAAGTATAAGAAACTAACAAATGTCCATGATGAAAATAATTCTAATCTGAAATTACTTTTAAATGCCATATTTTGATTATCAATAAATTATTCTCATTGAGTTAGCAGACTTGACATTGCAAATATATTTTCCTTTGTAAAAAAAAATTCTACAACTACAATCCAAAAGCTTAAGTGTGTACTGAATTTATATATTCTGAATTTTTAAAACTCCAATTACAACGATTTCCCTTTTTAGTTCTTATTGGCTTTCCTTAGATTCTCCCAGCTCTAGTAATTTTCTTCTTTACACAGTTATTGTAAAATGATACCCTAAGTTAATCTGGTTTATAATTTGAATTATAAATCCCTCATGAAATCTGTCACTCTTTCTAGTCCCATTTTGTCCTCATTTGGAGCTAATACTGCAGGTCTTAATGATACCTCGATACATAATCATTGCCTTGGTCCCCATGCTAGCTAGTGTTTGGAGTTCTCTTTCGCCCATAATGTGACTGTTCACATTTTTAGGGCTCTGTTTTCATTATAATTCTTTAGATATTTTTGACAATCCCAAGAAAAAGCTAATCAAATAGAAAAAAAAAAAAAAAAAACAGTGATATTAAGAGACTGCTCTCCTAAACCTGACAGCAAAATGAAGTATCATATAGAGTGGTTCCATAACGTATCTTCCCATAACTCAACAATCTAATTTCCAGATTTAGGGAGATCAATCTTGCTCGCTTAACATGAAATTAAGACAACTTGGAGTCCCTGTCATGGCTCTGTGGTTAACAAATCTGACGAGGAACCACGAGGTTGTGGGTTTGATCAGTGGCCTTGCTCAGTGGGTTAAGAATGCAGTGCTGCCATGAGCTGTGGTGTAGGTTGCAGACTCAGCTCAGATCTGGCGTTGCTGTGGCTCTGGCGTAGGCCGGTGGCTACAGCTCTTATTATCTGAATAGACCCCTAGCCTGGGAACCTCCATATGCCGCAGGTGCAGCCCTAGAAAAGGCAAAAAGACAAACAAAAACCCCAAAAAACAAAAAACAAAAAACTACAGTCAGGACCTTAGTAATAATGCACACTTAAAAATATAAAGAAACCTTTCACTTTTTCTCCATTGAGTATTATATTTTCTGTGGGTTTGTCATAAATGGCTTTTATTATGTTAAGGTATGCTCCCCCTATACCCACTTTGGTAAGAGTTATGATCATGAATGGATGTTGGACTTTGTCAAATGCTTTTTCTGCATCTACTGAGAAGATCATGTGGTTTTTGACTTTTCCTTTGTTAATGTGGTGTATGATGTTGACTGATTTGCATATGTTGAACCATCCTTGTGAACCTGGGATGAATCCCACCTGGTTGTGGTGTATGATCTTTTTGATATGTTGTTGGACTCGGTTGGCTAAAATTTTATTGAGAATTTTTGCGTCTATATTTATCAAAGATATTGGCCTATAGTTTTCCTTTTTGGTGATATCTTTGTCTGGTTTTGGAATTAGGGTGATGGTAGCATTATAGAATGTCTTTGGGAATGTTCCTTCTTCAAATTTTTGAAAAAGTTTAAGGAGGATAGACACCAGTTCCTCTTTGTATGTTTGGTAGAATTTGCTTGTGAAGCCATCTGGTCCTGGAGTTTTATTTGTAGGGAGTGTTTTTATGACCTCTTCAATTTCATTTCTTAGTGACTGGTCTGTTCAAATGGCCATACTACCCAAAGCAATCTACAGATTCAATGCAATCCCTATCAAATTACCCAGGACATTTTTCACAGAACTAGAACAAACAATCCAAAAATTTATATGGAACCACAAAAAACCCAGAATTGCCAAAGCAATCCTGAGGAACTAAAGTCAAGCTGGAGGCAAAACTCCCCCAGACCACAAGCAATATTTCAAAGCCATAGTCATCAAAACAGTGTGGGACTGGTAGCAAAACAGACATACAGACCAATGGAACAGAATAGAGAAGCCAGAAATAAACTCTGACACCTATGGTCAATTAATCTTTGACAAAGGAGGCAAGAATATAAAATGGGAAAAAGACAATCTTTTTGGTAAGTAGTGCTCGGAAAACTGGACAGCCATATGTAGATCAATGAAACTAGAACATGGCCTCACACCATGCATGAAAATAAACTCAAAATGGCTGAAAGACTTAAATATAAGACAAGACACCATCAAACTCCTAGAAGAGAACATAGAGAAAACATTCTCTGACCTCAACCTTATGAATATTTTCTCAGGTCAGTCTCCCAAAGCAACAGAAATAAAAGCAAAAATAAACCAATGGGACCTAATCGAATGGACAAGCTTTTGCACAGCAAAGGAAACCAAAGAGAAAACAAAAAGACAACTTACAGAATGGGAGAAAATAGTTTCAAACGATGCAACTGACAAGGCATTAATCTCTAGAATATATAAGCAGCTTATACAACTCAACAGCAAAAAAGCCAACAACCCAATGGAATAATGGGCAAAAGACCTGAATAAACATTCCTCCAAGGAAGATATACAGATGACCAACAAGCACTTGAAACAATGCTCAACATCCCTGATTATTAGAGAAATGAAAATCAAAACTACCATGAGATACCACCTCATATCAGCCAGAATGGCCATCATTAATAAGTCCACAAATAACAAGTGCTGGAGGGGCTGTGGAGAAAAGGGAACCCTCCTGCACCGTTGGTGGGAATGTAAGCTGGTACAGCCACTATGGAGAACAGTCTGGAGATACCTTAGAAATCTATATATAGAACTACCATATGACCCCACAGTACCACTCTTGGGCATATATCCAGACAAAACTTTCCTTAAAAAAGACATCATGCACCCGCATGTTCATTGCAGCACTATTCACAATAGCCAAGACATGGAAACAACCCAAATGTCCATTAACAGAAGACTGGATTGGGAAGATGTGGTATATACATGATGGAATACTACTTGGCCATAAAAAAGAATGATGTAATGTCATTTGCAGCAACATGGATGGAACTAGAGACTCTCATCCTGAGTGAAGTCAGAAAGAGAAAGACAAATACCTTATGATATCACTCATATCTGGTATCTCATATACATCACAAATGAACCTTTCCACAGAAAAGAAAATCATGGACTTGGAGAATAGACTTGTGGTTGCCTGGGGTGGTGAGTGCGGAGGGAGTGGAGGGAATTGGGAGCTTGGGGTTAACAGATGCAAATTATTGCTTTTGGAATGGATTAACAATGAGACCCTGCTATGTAGCACTGAGAACTATGTCTAGATACTTACAACACAGCACGCCAATGGGGGAAAAAATTATGTATACATGCATGTGTAACTGGATCCCCATGCTGTACAGTGGGGCAAAAAAAAAAGTGTGTTGGGGGAAATAACAATAAAAAATAAATTTTAAAAGATAAAATAAATGGCAAAAATATAAAGAAACCAGTCATTTTAATTAAGGAAGTTTATTCATGAGCACAAGTGAAGATAAGGTAGGCTGTGGAGTCACCTGGGTTTGAATCATGAATCTGCCACTTAACAGCTTTGTCCCTTGAGCAAGTTACTTAAACTCTTCAAGGGTCACTGACATTCTTTCATCTGTAAAAAGGGCTTTATAGTTCCTCCTAGTGTTTTTCTAGAAAGTGGGTGGGATAATATTCAGAAAAAAATCTTGTCACAAGTGCTGGCACAGTGCAAGAGGTCTGCAAATCTGAGTTCAATTCCACTTTTCCAATTACTTCCAAATTTCTCCTTAAGACCAAAAACTTCAAAAGGGAAGTGACTTATATGTAGCACATCACTGATTACAAAAGCCTAAAGAAACTGGAATCTATCTCTAACTCCATCCTTCCATTTAAGATACTGTCAAATGTCCTTCACAAAATTTCAGACGTCCTTGGATCCCATCTGTCACTGTATAGCTGGAGTCTACTCTTCATTAGTAAAAGCTGCTTCTCCCATTTCAAAGGTCCAACTTCCTCCATCCCCTTCCATATCAAACCCACTAAAGGGAACAGCTGATTTTCTCATGTTAAAAAAAACAAAGTTTTACATTATTAAAGAGTACTTATCAGCAAACAGAATATTCACAACTAGATGACTAAATCTAGAGCTACCCCAAAGATGAAACAACTAGAAAGAAAGCAAAAAGGAAAAAGTCTTTCTAAAAGTATTTTAGTAGTTGGAAATCCAAACACAACAATGTGTTGGAAGAATTAATAGCTGCTTTCTAGCAACGACTGTAGACTAACCTTAACAAATTCAGTATCTCTCTGTAGTAATGACAAAGAAGCTATATTACTCCTCTTCCACATGTAACCTGCGGGGAGCCGAGAAAATGCAGGGACTCAAAACAAGGACCTTGCCTGATGGCAGAAAAACCTGAAGGCAGGTTCCTAACCAAGGAAGGGAGCTCACCGGAACGGTACATGCCGAAGGTGGGCCTTTGGACAGGATAAAAGCTCACCTGAATGGTGCATGCCAAAGGTGGGTTTCTGGTCAGGATGAAAGCCTGCCTGTACAGTACAAGCCGAGGGCAGGCCTCAGGTTACACAGCTCTCATTTTAATGGTGATGGGGAAGAATTGGGGCTTTCCTGGGAAAACAATTTCCATATTTGCGCTGGAGAACATGGATTGTTTCTTGGGTGACCTAGTCTTTCCTGCTGTTTTATTTGTTATTCAGTTTTCCTCAGTCTTTCCTGATTATTTACTTTATTATTCTTATTTTCCATTCTTATTTTCCTGTAGTGATTTGTGATTTAACAAAGTTACAACAATAATATAATAAGAATTTCATCCTGAAAGACTTTCCCCTATTTTAATCCAACTTAGTTAAAACATAGTGTTTATCTATTAACTAGTTATATAGCAAACTTTAGAGTTAGGATTTTAATGAGGTCCATAGAAGTTAGCCATATATTATCCAAAGAACCTAGCTGTGAGTTTTGTCTTTGATTTTAAAAGCTTTTTAGTGATAGCTAGTTTAATTAAGTTGGTTTATATTTACTTACACTATCTCCCTGCCATAACGCTTTGAAGATAAGCACCAGTCTACAAACAAGGTTTGTAAATGCCAAATTCTTGTGTTTTATGGCCTCTTCAAAGTACTCACTAAGTTTAGTTAAGATAGAGATCTTTAAACAGGATGCATAGCTGCTACACAATGTAATAGTTAACCAATGTACTTTTAACACTGTAATGTAATTTGTAGTGAAAAACTGTCTATATAATCAACCACTGTTGCCAATAAAGTTTGAGCAGTCCAGTGCCCTGAAAGAAGGGACAAAGAGGCTGTCTCCATATGTACATTCGCCGACACCCTGTCCCTCTCCGATTGGGATGTATACTCCCTGGCCGCCGGAGCTGGCCTCTGGCAACACTAATCCATAAAAAAAAAAAAAAAAAAAAAAATCCTGCTGGCTCTATTTCCAAGATATTCACCACATTCGTTATTCATTTCCTTATATTTTATGTGGAGACTGATATTTTCCTGGGGGTGTTTTTTATGATCTTTAGTTTCGTAATTTTTGACACAGAATAAACTCTACCTTACAGGGTTTGTTTGATGACTTAGATTGCATATATGGTAATATTTATCAGCACAGTATTACTATGCACTCCTCCATTCCAGAAGGATTCATATGACCTTTCATCTCAAGGGGAGTTTTTTTCAAATTGACCCCAAGTTCTGTCTGGGTCCTTCGTTTGAGAACAATGAGGAGTTCCAACTCAGAGCTGGGGCAGGGAACAGTGAAACTGGGGAGGTTCTAGGCCAACAGAGATCCAAGAAGCTCTGTGGGACAGTGAAAACCAGCTGTCATTGACTACAGAAAGCAGGGAGAATTCACTACAGGAAATAAGGGGGCACAAGGGTAAACCTCAGAAGCCAGACTGGTACATCCAACAGGGACACCCTACTGACCTTGGAATCAAATCTAAGCTGCGTGTCATGGCCCATGAGGCCCTGAGTGACCCAGACTCCACTGCTTCTCTGACTTCACATCATATACTCACCTCCTCACCATCACTAGCTCTGTCCACACTGATCTTCTTTCTGTTCTTCAAACCTGCCAACTCATTCCCAGCCTGGAGTCTGTGTATCAGCTCTTCCTCCTGTCTGGGACCCTCTTCTCCTCTGTTTCTGCCTGACTGAGTCTCCTCTACTCAAATTTCAGCCCAAATGTTACCTCCTCATGGAGGCCCTCTCTGATGACAATCTTAGTTAATGTTTCCCAGCTCTCCAACACCATTACCACCAATCACTCTACTTCATTATCTGATTTTATTGTCTACATGACACCAATCTGAAATTATATTTGTCTACTACCTATCTGTCCTATTATAGAAAGTACAGTCAGGTTCTTCACCAGTTTTGTTCACCACTACAGCTCCAATGCATAGTGCACACTGATACACAGCAGCTACTCAATACAAAATTGTTAAATTTTTTTTTGGCCATGTCCATGGCATGCGGAAGTTCCCAGGCCAGGGATTGAACCTGCGCCCTAGCAGCAACCTGAGCTTCAGCAGTGACAATGCTGGATCCTTCACCTACTCAGCCAATTGGGAACTCCTTCACAATTGTTAACTTTTGAATAATTTAATGAATATTTGGGACACAAATGAAAAATTATAAAAGTACTTGGGATATTAAGAGAGGAAACAACCTTTACTATGATGCAAAATACCACTGGGGGTAGGAAGATGTCATTTACAAATTGTGTTATAAAATGGGTAGTAGGGATAGGGAGAAGGGGAAAACGCACAGAAATGCCAATTCTGCTGCCACTTTAGAGAGAATGATAGTCAGGAAACTAACTTGGGCATCAGTGCAACTGCATGCTTCACATATGGGCTCTGCATTAGTTAATTCTCTATTTCTAAATGTTACTGTTGTAGGTTAGGTCATGGTCCTACATTTAGCTAATCTGAGGTTAAAGATTTGCATGACTGAATGTACTAATTCAGAGTAATCAAGTATTGATTTTGTCTTTTAGTAACAATGAAATAACAATAGTTGGCTTTTATTCAGTGCCCTGTGTTTTCTCAAATCCCATAATAATCAGTTAATAGTTTATAAACAGTTGCATTGTGATGCATAGCTGAAATATTATTCCTAAATTTTAAAACAAAAACTCAGTTTGTTCAAAATCTTGTAAAAACCTACAATGGAAAAGAATTATTTATATATATATATATATATATATATATTTATAGAGAGAGAGAGAGAGAGAGAGAAAGAGAGATAAATAGATACACACACATACTTACATATATTTACATACATACACTTTGCTGCATACCTGAAACTAACATAGTATTAAGTCAACTATATTTCAATTGAAAAAAAAACCTCAGTTTGTCATTTACTATAATCAGAAGTTTTCTTCAGAATGTGAAAGCTCAAACTGAAGATTTCTCTCTACCTCCATTAAATTCTATCAAGCACCAAGCCTGCAAACATTTAGTTAATAAAACACAAAATTTATATTTTTGGAAATGCCTACATTTCCACCTTTAAATGAGGGAAATAGCCCAACCCTTGGTGAGACTGGAGCAGTAGACACCTTTTCCTCGCTTCCATAGCTCCTGATGCACAGTTCTTAGCCAAGGCCCCTCATTTATGGTTTCTCAGAGTTCCATCTCTAACACCATCCCATGTTCTAGGACAATACAATATAATGAATTCACACTATACACAAGTCTCTCTGCCACATGCATGTAGAAATTAATCAGAAAGATTCTGTCCTCAGTAACTGATATCCAATAGATATCTGAGAGATTTTTTAAGAAATCTACATAACACTAGGAAGTTTATGCTATTTAGCAAAGAAAATGTTAACAATTTTCAAAGGAAGGAGCATCCTATCCTTGGTGCTTCACTCTTTCAACTTTCCATATTCTCCCTGAGTAATTTTATTCATGACTAAACTCTTATTATTGCCAATATGCTGATGGTTCTAGATCTGTATGTCCAGTCCAGATCTTTCCATCTGTATTTATAAATCTCTAGTGGCCAGCTTCAATCCCCTGGAAGATCCTGAGGTTTATGAAACATCTAAATCCAAATTCATTAATGCCTCCTACCACTTTTCTCCCTCCTAAATTCTCCATCTCTGCAAATGGGTTTACCGAATCTTCAAAACCAAACCTCTCCATCTAGAAACTTTAGAATCATCCTGGAGACCTCACTCTACTTTACCCCTCAACACCAAGCCAATTACAAGGCAAATTAACACTCTCTTTCTACCTCAGGATGCCTCAGAGGATGCAACTCCCTCTGCTGTATATTCATGTTGCTACCATAACTGCCTCATTCATTCATGTTCATGGACTCTGGTCATTCAGACCTAGGTTTGAGTCTTAGATCTGCCTTTTCTAGTTGGTAGCCTTGGCAACTATTCTCTGCCTCAGTTTCCTCAACTATAAAATGGGGATAATAATATTCCTTATACCTCATATGGTTGGTAGAAATCTTTGGAAAAGGCAATGCATATATGGCATTTCACACAGTGCCTAACACAGAGTAGGTGTTCAATAAGTTAAAATTGTGAAAATTTTTTTGGCTTCACCCACAGCATGTGGAAGTTCCCAAGCCAGGGATCAAATCCACGCCACAGTGGTGACCCGAGCTGCTGCTCTGACAATGCCAGATCCTTTACCCACTACACCACAAGAGAACTCCAATTGCAATTATTTTTCTAATATAATCCACAAACTGGCTCCAATCTACCTTCAAAGCCTCATTTCTCATTATCTTCCATTCCTTCCTCACCCCATTTCTATACTGAAGCCTCACTAGACTTTGTGTGATTTCTTGAACTTATTGAAATCCTCCATATCCTCTGCCTTTCTGCATCTTCTGTTCCCTCTGTCTCAAGTGTCCTTCCTGTCTCACCATTACTCAGTTCTCTTATTCACCTTGAAAGTTTACATACCTCAAGCTCACACTCAAATGTTAGCTTCTTCCTGAATGATTACCTATACCCATGTGACACACTCTGTGTTTCTACAGAAGACACACACATGCACATATACATAGTGTCATATCATATAACAATTTTTAAAAATTATTTGTTTTAATTTCTGTCTTATCCTGTTCATAATGAACTCTAGGGTCACTTCATTCCTCATTCCTAAGTTAATATCTTACACAGAATTGGTGCTCAGTAACTGGTCTTTTAAAGAAACACTTTCTAGCTAAGATAATCTGGGCATACTTCATAGGAGGATATTTTAATAGGAGAGGGAAGTAGAGAGAAAAAGAGAATTTTTTTTTCTCCATCCTGCCTTCTCCTCTCTGAAATGCTACCTGCACCTCCATCATCACACCACTATCCACCCCCACAATACCAAATCTTCCTATCCTTAAACAACAAGCCCTCCAACCTGTTGAAGAAACATTGGTGTCTACTAACTGAGCTTCACTGAAATGTTCATATAGAGTGGCAGGAAGGAAATAGCTGGGGTCACGTTGCAAGAGGACCTTGAATTTTGAACTGAGAAGCTTGGAATTTACCCAGTAGGATACCAGTGGAAACTGTGTGGCAGGGCACAACATGATCCAAATGGTGTTTTTAGGAGATTCCTATTGTAGTATATAGGATAGTTTGGACTGGGGATTGACAGGATGTATAGAAGTCTACTGAAAAATAAAGTTAATTTTTAGGGAGACAGAAGAGAAGAAAGGGACAAACATTTGTGGGAAACATTTATGTGGCAGACATGATTGTAAAAGCACTTTCTAGGAATTGCCTTTGTGGCACCGTGGAAATGAATCCGACTAATATCTATGAGGATGCAGGTTTGATCCCTGGTCTCACTCAGTGGGTTGGGGATTTGGCATCGCCATGAGCTGTGGTGTAGGTTGTAGACAGGGCTCAGATCCTGGGTTGCTGTGGCTGTGGTGTAGGGTGGCAGCTGTAGCTCCGATTCGATCCCTAGCCTGGGAACTTATCCTAAAAAAAAAAAAAAAAAAAAAAAAAAAAAAAAAAAAAAGCAATGCCTTCTATGCATTATCTCATTAAGTCCTAGGAATAATAATATATCCACAAAGTACTGTCATTAATTCTGAACTGAAAAAGCAATGGTTTAGAGTGGTTACATAACTTGAAAAAGTAAAAAGACAGCAAATGGAAGTGCTGGGGCTCAAATACAGGTCTGCTTGATGTCAGAGTCTAGACTGAATATTCTTGATTTATTTATGTACCCTGGAGGCACTTGAAGACAGAAACAGCAAAATGAAAAGGCAAGCTACACAATGGGAGAAGGTATTTGCAAACTATCTATCTGATACGGGGTTAATATCCGAAATATTAACTCATACAACTTAACAGAAAAAAAATAATGTGACTGAAAAAAAAACGGGAAAAGGACCTGAGTATAGATACTTCTCCAAAGAAGATATTAACCTGAAACAATTACATGAAAAAGTGCTCTAGATCACTAATCATCAGGGAAATCCAAATCTAAACCACCATGAAATGACATCTCACAGCTTTTAGGATGGCTATCATCAAAAAAGACAAGGGATAAGTTTTGGTGAGGATGTGGAGAAAAATGGAACAGAACTCTTGTACCCTGCTGGTAGGAATGGAAATTGGTACAACCATTTTTTAAAATAGTATGAAAGTTCCACAAAATATTAAAAATAGAACTACTTTATGATCCAACAGTTTCACTTCTGGGTATAAATCCAGAGAAAATAAATCAGGATCTCAAAGATACATCTGTGCTCCTATGTTCATTGTAGCATCATTCATGCTATCACAAGATATGGAAACAACCTAAGTGATGATAGATGAATGGATAAAGAAAATGTGGTATATAAAACATATGCGCACACACACACACACACACACACACACATAGAGTAGAATTTTATTCTGCTTTAAAAAAAAGAAAATTCTGCCATTTGTAACAGCATGGACGAACCTAGATGACCCTGGAAAACCTTTGGCTAAGTGAAACCAGCCAGACATAGAAAGACAAATACTGCATCAATGCACTTTTATGTGGAATCTAAATAGTTGGACTGATAGAAGCAGAGAGTAGAATGCTGGTTGCCAGGGGCTGGGGGGAGAAGAAAACGGTGATGTTGCTCAAGGGGTACAAAGTTCCAGTTATGCAAAATGAATAAGGTCTGAGATGTAACTGCAGCAATGTGAATATAGTTAACAATACAATGCAGTATTGTATTCAGTACAGGATACTTGAAATTTGCTTAGAGGATAGATCTTAAGTATTCTCACTGGAGAGAAGGAAGGGAGGGAGGAAAGGAGGGAGGGAGATTGGAAGGAAGGTAGAGAAAATGGTAAGTTTGTGAAGTGATAAATGTGTTAAACAGGTTAACTCTGATGGTTATTTCATAACTGTAGACATATATGAAGACATTAAAGTTTACATCTTAAACTTACATAATTTTTTGTCAATAATACCTCAATAAAGATGGAAAAACAAACCAAAACAAAATCCCTCATTCTAAGTGACAGAAGTCATATTATTACATGATTCTACTCATATGAAATTCTAGAAAAGGTAAACTTAATCCTTGGTGACAGCAAGCAGATCAGTGATTCTCTGAGATGGAGGATAGGATAAAATTGACTAGGAAAGGAGAAAAAAAAAATCTATTGTAAGGGGTGATGGAAACATCCTAAGTCTTGAGTAGTGGTGGTGATTTTATGGGCAAAGATATATATATATATGTATTTATCAAAACTATGTACGCACTTAAAATGGGTGCATTTTATTTTATGATGATTATACCTAAATAAAGTTGATTTAAAAAGAAAAAAATGTTTTCTAGTTCCCTCAAAATTTGTTGCTCAAATTTTTCAATTTAAATTTAGGAGTTAATTAGAAGGAACACCAGGAGGGTTACTTTTAAGTGAAAAAGGATTATGTGAAAATATCAAAATACTTATTTAGAAATATTGAGTTTTTCTAAATGTATACTTATTTGGGATCTCACAATTAACAATTCTGTCATTTAATGCTTTTTTTATGGTAATGGATCCAATACCTTCTATTCACATTTTATTCTGCACTATCCAAAGCAGAACATAAAGAGCATCTGACCCAAGGCAGGTTTTCTCATCTAAGTTTCCCATGTACTTGTTAGGGGTGCTTCGACTTTAAGGTAAGAAATGCAGAGTGCTTTCCAAGTTTGTTAATTAATAGCATCCCTAGACAAATATCTTCTCACTGCTGTGCCTGATTACTAAATCTCTCTGCTTCAAGGCAACAGATGGCTTAAGTTCTCTCAGAATTAAAAAGGAAATAATCTAGAATTCCTTGTGATTCATGGGACTAAATTTAATCAAGTTATCCTATTTTATAAGCCACAAATATCCTAGGAAAAAATGAAGATGATCAAAATGGAAACGAATGGTTGCTATCTTTTCATTGTGTGAGTACTGTGAAATAGTCTTTATACTACCAGTTGATGACATACTGCTACCATAAAAGCTGCTTGTACTAAACCCAACCAAAGCCTCCAACAGTCTTTGTTCATGAACTTTTTCTTAGAACAGCACTCTTCCTCTCTGGGCTTAGAAGATAATGTAGAGTGCAGGGTTCCTTGAGCAGTCTTCAATACCTCTGATTCAAATGCAAGAGTAACAAAACCCTTTCCTAGAAATTTAATTTTAAGGTTCACTTGGTTCAGAGACTTTTTCTGGATTAATCCGGATTATATCAGTTCTATGCACTAACAATATTTAAATGTCTATTTAAACAGCATTTACAAAATTGTTCTTCTTTACAATGAGTTGTATGTCAGCATGTCATATGGTGCCCTCTAGACTGAAAGCATCTAGAAGTAGGAATTAAAATGCCTGTATCCATTACATTGTAAAAACACAGAGCCTCAACAAATGCATAATTATGGACACTATCTTAACATCTGTCTGTTGTTTGGGCCATGACATGGCCAACATGGCCTTATAGATTTTACCACCAGCTTGTTCCATATTGATATTTTCTTCTCTTTTTTTATTGAAATATAGTTGTTTTACAATGTTGTGTTGGTTTCACACATATAGCAGTGATTCAGTTATACATGTATACATATTGGTATTTTCTATTATCATGTGACTCAATCAGATCTTTGTCTATTACTACAGAGCTATAGTCAGGCAGTTTGGTTGCAAAAATAGGACCTGTTTTTTAACATGAATATCTCTCTGAATCTATCTCATCTGTATCTCTTGCACTTGTTCTGGCCTTTCCACTACATTTTCTAAGAGATTCTCTTTGAATAGAGATCAATTTTTAGTTTGAAAGCACATTTTAAATAGAGATTCTTTATTACTTGGCAATATCTTACATTTCCTTAGTTATAAAATTGTAGAATTTTACTTAGTTTTATGACACAGAAGCAAGGAATCAAAATACTTTTAAAAATAAAGGAAAATGGGAGGTCTCATCGTGGCTCAGCAGAAACCAATCTGACTAGCATCCATGAGGATGCAGGTTTGATCCCTGGCCTTGTTCAGTGGGTTAAGGATCCAAAGTGAGCTGTAGTGTAGGTTGCAGACTTGGTTCAGTACCACGTTGCTTTGGCTGTGGTGTAGGCCAGTGGCTATAGCTCCAATTCGACCCCTAATCTGGGAACTTCCATGTGCCATGGGTGCAGACCTAAAAAGCCAAAAAAGGGGAGTTCCCATCGTGGCGCAGTGGTTAACGAATCCGACTAGGAACCATGAGGTTGCGGGTTCGGTCCCTGCCCTTGCTCAGTGGGTTAACGATCCAGCGTTGCCGTGAGCTGTGGTGTAGATTGCAGACGTGGCTCGGATCCCGCGTTGCTGTGGCTCTGGTGTAGACCAGCGGCTACAGCTCCGATTGGACCCCTGGCCTGGGAACCTCCATATGCCCTGGGAGCGGCCCAAGAAATAGCAACAACAACAACAACAACAAAAGACAAAAAAAAAAAAAAAAAAAAAAAAAAAAAGAAAAGGGAAAACGATGCCAAGCTTCCTATACCAAATACATACATCTTTCTCCACTCCATCCTCTCCCACCAAAATACACAGACACAAAACCCTGACCTGTATTACAAATATCTACCACTTGGTATTTTGCTAGAGAGAGGAGACATGTATATTGAAAAGAAAGGAAGAGGGTACCTTTTAATAATGTGACAAAGTTTAACCAAAAAAAATTAAATATTCAGATTATTTTAAATTGAGCAATATGTGAAGTAGACATCCCTCAGCCTATCTTTGTGCTTCACCCACCCCTGATCTATATGCCAGAAGAGTATGGGATGACAAGAAGCTCAGAAATGGAGTAAAAGATGAGGCTGGCTTTAGGCACCATCTGGTATCCATAGGACATAAAACTAGGAGCGCATGCTTATCATACATAATTTTCTCATGAAGGAGTATCAGTCATAATTCATTGTTTGCTAAAAGGTCATAATTTTAAGTTATCTGATCTCTTAAAGTTACAATGGTCACGCTTAATGATCTCTAGTGAGATATACATATATATATATATATATATATATATATATATATAGACTTGTAATCATGGAATTTGTCCTGTTTTTCAGCAGAAAATATCTTTAAGTGGCTATTTGGTTTTGGTAGGTGTCTTGATTTTGCTAACCCTATAAGACACTGGGATGATGGATAAGAATAATTTTTCTAACAATTTCCACAGTGGTATATATTAGTTATTGGTAGCACTCTTTTATAATGATAATTTTGGAAGACAAAACCACCACCCTTCCTTGGAGGGTTGTATGCATTTTAAAACAGTTTTTCATGACTATAAAAGCAACACATTTTAATGAAAAAAAAAAACAATCAAATCATTCAAATACTAGTAAAACATAAACAGAAAGAAGCATGCAGTCTGGGTGGTAGAGACAGAACTAGGTTCAGTAATATCTGATATGATATACAATCCTTGGAAGGAAATAAAAAAGTTATTCTATATTTGATAGTATTATTTGGATGTGTTTATGTCAGTATGCCTCCATCAAAATAGTCCTGTCAAACAGCCATATCAAGATGTTCTGCTTTGAAAGGTAATCTAGTGAAACACAAGAAGGAAAGTGTAGGGTAAGATGTGGTAAAGGAGGCATGCTCTTGAGAGGTCTATATCATTTTGATCAATATTGGGGAAGCTATCAAAAGGATATGAAGGGACTACAGTATAATTGAGGTTTCATTCATTTTTAAAATCAATTTCTGAATCAGATTTTAAGACGTTCCTAAATCATATTTCAAAAGAGCTGAATTATATGCACAAACATTAACTGATTCCATAAAAACTTGATAGCTATTCATTGCCAGGCAGTGGTCATTACACTTTTTGTACTTTATATTATGTAATTATCATAACAGCTCAGAGAAGTAGTTATTATCCCATTTTGTAGACAAAAAAGGAAAGCTATGGGCTCATACAAATTACAGAACCACAAGGTCATACGGACCAAACAGGTTATCATAGATAATTCACACTGATTCATCTGGTAGAGAAATAGTAACTTATTTTGCTGCACTTTCTGGTATAGCTACTATTTCTAATAAATACATTTCTAGTTTTAGCCTATTCTTTCTGTAATTCTGCAAAAAAAAAGTGTCATTTGAATTGAAAGTGAAAAAAATCCTTAAACATTCATAAATGATTAGCAGAAAAGTAATAGGAATGCAATTATATTGCACAATTTCTACACATGTAGAATGATACAATTGCTTTCCACAGTAATTGGACTTTTTCTTCAGCAGAAATATGTCAATATTAAATCACAGTGAAATAATTGATTGTATTATAACCTAAAGCCAAAAGTATATTATACAATTAAACATATTTAAGTCCACTTTTTAAAGAATAATTTGCACCAAAATATATTTAACAATCCTAGCATCTAGCAACAGTTAGTTCAAATCTAAAGCAATAACATTTTTTAATTTTGGTAGTTGGTTTACTTTTATAAATGAGGTTGTGGAAAATAGAAATTCCAACTTTAAAACCCACAATTTTATGATTGTGTAGGTGCAAATAACCTTATTTTTCCTACAAATAGTTGTGTATATTGTTCCTAGATGTAAATCATTAACTATAATTTATAAAATAGCATTAATATAATAAACACAATTCTGTAAATTCTGATATCATTCATGCATTTAATTTATTCCAGTGTCTTAAATAAAGCAATTTAACAAACTAAACACATACTTTTACCTTGATGAACAGCATTACATGTATTTACTTCAATGTATTATAACCATTATTATCAAACATATTCTCCACATTTATTTAAAATGAATATAATGTAGTAGTTAAAACCAGGCAGATGTACATTTGAATATTGGCTCTGCCACTGAGTAGCTGGTGTGTCACTGGAGAAGCTCCTTAAGATCTCTGGTTAGGTTTCTTTCTCCATAAAAACAGGGATAAAAATAACTACTGCACAATGTTGTTATGAAGTTGTTTAATAAGGTTACATAAATGACAGCGTTTGGCTCAGAGCAGGCACTCCCTACATGTAAGTGTATTTCCTCTATTCAAACATTATAATGATATCTATGTAATGGGAGTTCCCGTTGTGGAGCAGTGGAAATGAATCCGACTAGTATCCATGAGGATGTAGGTTCTATCCCTGGCCTCGCTCAGTCGGTGGGGGATCTGATGTTGCCTTGAGCTGTGGTATAGGTTACAGATGCGGCCCGGACCCCACGTTTCTATGGCTATGATGTAGTCTGGCAGCTATAGCTTGTTTTCAACCCCTAGCCTGGGAACTTCCACATGCCACAAGTGTGGCCCTAAAAAAAAAAAAAAAAAAAAAAAAAATCACATGACTATTGTGGGTTGGGGTGGTTACAAGGAGTCATATAAAAAGGCTTGTCTCTGTGTTTTAATTTAACTACCTTGTATAAGCAACAAATTATTAATATTGTTTAAAATCGGTTAATGTAAAAAAAAAAAAACCACTCTAGCTATTCTTCGTCAATTGCCACAAGATATGAGAAGATATGAGAATATGCTTTTTGGATAGGACTAAAAAACCCAAGGTTTTCTTCAAAATTACTATGAGTATGCATGAAGTTGAAGGATGGTAACAATAAAAATTAATGCTGGGTCATTAGGTTCATCTTCTGGCTTTTCCATTGTTTAAAAAGATAGATAAAATAATTATTACACAAATCACTTGGGTGCTATGATAAGAGAATGAGATTAGGAAGGGGCTTTATTACCAGACTATAAAAGTGTCATAAAAGTACAAAGTCATTTTATTGCTTTTTTTATTTCAAACAGCTGTCATTTTAGTCATATGTGTTTTCTGCCATCCATGATACGTAAGTATGTATTTTCAGTATTTCTGACCAATTAACAAGCCAAGTAAGTACAAGGCAGAATTTCTCAAGCCCAAACTCAAAGTTTTTAAGATGTTAACACAATTTTTTAGATCCTATTTAAAAAAAAGAAAAGAAAAAAACAAGCCACTTGACTCATGCTTATGTCTCTGTGTCTAACCTAGTAAACTGTTAATATCTTAAAGTGGAAATAACTTCTCAGCCTCTTTTGACAGTCGATAACTATTTCTGTCTGTGATCTCCATATTAACCAGAGTCTTGGTATGAAAGTGTTACTTATTTTAAAGAACTAGGCCGAAATAGGCCTTAATTTTTATTTCAAAAGGACACTTCAACTCCCCATAGGGTAAATAACAGTGATAATAATGACCTATAGAATTAGAACAAAAAAATCTGAATCATTTGATTGTGTCATTGAAAAGGGTGGTCAAGATATTGTTTTTAAAAATGTCAACTTGATTATTTATGTGCAATTAATAGTTGTTGAATTGCATTGACTCATATCTAGATAATTCTGAGTGAGAGACACATAATCTACCATAAATAGATGTGTTCCTTTGATCTTGCCAAGAAATCAACAAATGACCTCATCAGGTTTGGCTAATAATAGACTAGTGAAGAAATGACTTCAAATAAATAACAATACAAGCCCAGATAATTTTACGCCTAAATCACACAACATGATTTTTAAAAATTACTATTTAGGATTTATTCTTAAAAGTCTCTTTGAGGTTAGTAAATCAATCCTATGATTAACTAAACTTTTAATGGAGAATACCTATAAAAATAACCTCTCTGTTGCTACATCTCAGCCAGTACTCATCCTATCTGTCCTATATTCAAATTTCAAGAAAACAAGGGCATTTACTGAGCCAGTATAACAGTTTGAGGTTTACCTTTTCCAAGGCTTTAGATGCGAATGTTTTAACATTGCCCAGCTGTTCCAGTTACTTCCACATGTCTTAAATTTCCTCTTCACAGCGACCTTGATGTGCCTGTCTAATGTACAGCTGCATTCTCTTGAGTAGGCAGGTTCCTCCCACAGCATAGTTAGTAACTTAGTGGTATAGAATCAATACATCTTAAGAATCATTTGACACACTGTGGAGGAAGGCAGTCAAACTTGACACCTATAATCATGATTCTTTACTTTCCAACCAACAGTAAACTCTAAAGAATATCAAAAGATATCATTCAAACACTATGGCTACAAATAAATAAATCCCATCATGAGACTATGATCCTATATGCCAGTCCAAGCATTGCTTTTTTCCCCATCTTAAACCAAAAAATATATATTTTTTAAATGGCTCAAACTGGCTATTTCTAAACTTTTACTTTAATACACACTAAGCCTCCAGAAATAATTATTCATAGCAAACTAATTTATGTGTAACGTGAGTCTAGGAGATTATCACACTTATCTTACCATTTATTTGAAAATATTTTATTCCAGGAAGACTCCTTCTGTGTCACATTTAATTGCCTTTGAAGCTCCTGCCATTTGAATCTGTCTTCTGGAACATGCATTTCATCATGATTTTTTAGCCTTGTTACATCAATCACCACAACTGCTATAGAAGATTTCTGGGCTGTGAAGTGATAATTTGTTCCAGTGGTATTAATGAGGCAAGCAGTGGTCTTGAGGGAGGTGACAGCCCATTGCTTTACAGACAGCACCAGATTAAGGTGCTGGACAATATACGAGGCTTTAAGCATATACTCTAGAGCCTTTGGAGCGTTTTATAACTTTCCTTATCAAACTTAACATAGAAGAGATACCTCCAACACCTTATCTACAATGAGCTAGGCATATCTAATCACCAAGAGGGGAGTGTTAATAGTGTTGCTCAACTTACCTTGAGTTACAGACACATAAGAGGAACTTTGTACTGCTCCCAACTTGAAGGCTCCCTAATGCCTTTTGAGCTCTGAATTGGTCTATTTCCATTACCATGGTTGTAATGGCATGTCCCTAGCCACAGAGGAGTCTAATTCCCTGAAGTACAGCCAATGAAAACGTGTATTTCTGAGAATTAAGTCCCAGAACTAGGAATGCTGATTTGTTGTTGTTCTAATACTATGCCCATGAATACAGCCTCTAGGAAGCAGTACATCTGGAAACAACAGATGGTATATGTGGAAATGGGTTAGATGGAGTACTTTAATATCCACACATCTTTAATTCAGTTCTACAAGTCTGATTTAATGTTTTCTCAGATTATAGAGTGTTTCAGAATTGGTAAGACAGGCCTGATCCATATTATTGTTACTATCAACAGCACAAGACGAAAGCCTAATGTTGTAATGCCATTGTCGATGAACTCTCATTTGACCACATATATATGAACAGGCAACAATCTTAGCTTTTAATAATGGAATATGTCATTCCAGTGCACTTCCCTATCTCTTTACCAACAACCACAGAACACAAATTTATTTTAGGATGAAACCATCCCAGTGTGCTACTCTCCTTAATATAGGAAGGAAACATTTAAGCTTTTTCACACTCTGTCTAAACAGTTTATCTCCTTCCACCTTCAAAAGCTACCAGAACTATTATGGTATTGGAGCAATTTCACTTAATATGGTAGGAGAACAGCTTTGCTAGAGAAATACTTCCTTCTTGTGCTTCAAGAAGGCTGAATTAAATTGTCTTTGAGATATGTTGGCATTTTAAGAAACATACCATCTGAATGGTAGGAAAATAACTTTTAAAGCTTAGAATTTTATATTCTGTAGTTTATTGGTGTAACTTAGCTAGAATTAGGATAGTATTGCACTATCTGTCAAAAGAAAATGAACCATCTTCATAAACTGGAAGAACTAATATTGTTAAAATGACCATATTACCTGAGGTAATCTACAGAATCAGTGTAATCCCTACCAAATTACTAATGGCATTTTTCACATAACTTGAACTAATAATTCTAAAATTTGTATGGAAACACAAAAGACCCTGAATAGCCAAAGCAATCCTGATAAATTAGAACACAGCTAGAGGAACCATGCTCCCTGACTTCAGACTATGTTACAGTGCTACAGTAATCAAAACAATTATAGTACTAGCACAAAAACAGACACACAGATCAATGGAGCAGACTAGAGAGCCCAGAAATAAATCTACACACTTAATGGTGAATTAAGCTACAACAAAGGAAGCAAGAATATACAGTGGGAAAAAGATGTTCTCTTCAATTAAGTGATGGCTAGCTTACATGTAAAAGAATGAAATTAGAATATTTTCTCACACTATATACAAAAATAAACTCAAAATGGGGAGTTCCCCTCATGGTGCAGCGGAAACAAATCTGACTAGGAACCATGAGGTTGTGGGTTCGATCCCTGGCCTTAGTGGGTTAAGGATCTGGCATTGCCGTGAGCTGTGGTGTAGGTCACAGACACGGCTTGGATCTGGCATTGCTGTGGCTCTGGTGTAGGCTGGCAGCAACACCTCTGATTAGACCCCTAGCCTGGGAACCTCCATATGCCGCAGGTGCGGCCCTAAAAAGACAAGGGGAAAAAAAAGGATTAAATACCTAAATGTAAGACCTGAAACCGTAAAACTCCTCGAAGAGAACATAAGCAGAATACTCTGACATTAAACTGTAGCAACAGTTTTTTGGAAATGTCTCCTAAGGCAAAAGAAATAAAAAGAAAAAATAAATGGGACCTAATTAAACTTAAAAGCTTTTGCACAGCAAAGGAAACCAAACCATAAACAAAACGAAAAGACAACCTATTGAATGGGAGAAAATATTTGCAAATAATATGACTGCTAAGGGGTTAATATGCAAAACACATTAACAGCTCATACAACGCAATATCAAAAAACCCAACAACCTGATTAAAAATGGGCAGAATATTTGGAATGGATAAGCAATGAGATCCTGCTATATAGCACTGGGAACTATATCTAGTCACTTATGATAGAACATGATAATGTGAAACAAAAGAATGTATACATGTATGTAATGACTGGGTCACCTTGCTGTACAGTAGAAAATTGACAGAACACTGGAAACCAGCTATAACGGAAAAAATAAAAATCACTATAAAATAAAATAAAATAAAAGAACAGAATATTTGAATGGACATTTTCCCAGAAACATACAGATGACCAACAGGCACATTAAAGTATGCTTAACATTGCTAATCATTAGATAAATGTGAATCCCAAAACTGCAATGAGATACCACATCACATCTGTCAGAATGGCTACCATCAAAAACACCAAAAATAACAAATACTGGCAATGATATCGAGAAAAGGGAACCCTTGTATACTGTTGGTGGGAATGTAAATTGGTGCAGCCACTATGGAAAACAGTATGGAATTTGCTCAAAAAACTAAAAATAGAACTACCATATGATCCAGCAATCCCACTCTTGGTTGTATATCTGGGAAAAAAAATACTAATTCAAAAATATACATGCATCTAAATGTTCATAGCAGTATTATTTACAATAGCCAAGATATGAAAGCAACTCAAGTGTCTATCAACAAATGAATGGATAAAGAAGATTCACATATCCACACCCAGCCACACCCACACCCACACACCTGCCACAAAATGGAATACTACTCAGCCATAAAAAAGAACAAAATTTTTCCATCTGCAACAACATGGATGGACCTGGAGGGTATTATATGCTTAATGAAATAAGTAAGACAGGGAAAGACAAATATTGTATGTTTTCAACTATAGATGGAATCCGAAAAACAAAACATTAACTATACCAATCTAGTGGCTTTAATGTCACCTCAGATAAAAAAACAAAAACAAAAACAAGTGGCATCCTATTGTCATTTATAGCCAGGACTGTATTCACTTAGATAAACGTGAAGATGAATCTCTTATCCTCCCTGTCCTGGATCACTTAAGGAACCCCTGAGCTCATTGGGAAGCAGTATCCTAGTCCTTTCAACCTGTGGTCAACATGGACAAATGGATTTAAGTTCTGAGATGAGTTTGCATAGTTTCTCTGGATACTACAACCTCCTTTGTTGAGAGGTAGCAATGTGGAGACAGACAAAAGACACCATATACCTGATATAGCACAATCATATCCTAAAGACATTCAAAGTAACTCTTATAATTTAAGCCAATGAGGAAAAGACCCTAATGGTGAATAAGCTTCTATTAACAAGTACACATAAGACTGAATATAACAAACAGTATCCGGCATCTCCACCAAAAGCTTGTTCTTATTTGTTCTCCTTCTTCCTTCTTTCCTTTTTTGTTTCTTTCCTTCCTTTAGCAACAAAACAAATTAAAACTAAACAAACTCTCTGATCCATCAGCCAAACATATCACTTTGCTAAAACATCGTTGAGGGGTGGTTCAAACATTTCAAATATTCACTACAGTAATGCAATAATACTTTCATCCCTAGTGCAGAATGAACAGCGTAGAGTTTAAAAGCAAGCTTCTGAAGCTAGATGAGTTCAAATTACTATTTGTGTTACTTTCAGCAAATTATTCATCCTTTCTTCATTGGTAAAATAGGGACAATGATAGTACCTATTTCAGTGGGTTACTGTGAAGATTAAATGAGTGCTAAAACTCACCAAGATCTGTATTTCCTTGTTCTCTTCCTCAACACACAGGTAGACTGCATTTCTCAGCTGTTAGGTATAGCCAGGTGATTAAGTTCCTGCTAATGAAAAGTGGTAATGTGCCATATTCAGGTATAGGACACAAAAATCTCCCTTTTGCAATCCTCACTCTTTTTAATCATCCACTGGCTAGACTCCTAGGACTTAGAAGAAACCAGAGCCACAATACGGAAAGACTTTGCGTCTTAAATAACTACATTGAAAAAAAAAAAAAAAGCCTCTCACTGACCCTCATGGGATTTTGATGTGAATGCCAAATAAGTATTGTGAAAAGTCACCAAAATATTTGACTACTACAGTGAGATAGTTCATTTAAAGTGCCTATTACATAACTGGCACTTCAATAAAAGTGCTTAATGAAAGTTATTTATTCTAAACATTATTATCATAATACTATTGGGGTTGGTTATGGACTCAATGTTTATATCTCCCCCTCCAAATTCTTATGTTGAAGCCCTAACCCCCAGTGTGGCTGTATTGGGAGATAGGGCCTCTTAATTCAGGTCAAACAAGATCATAATGGTGGGGTCCTGCTCCAATAAGACTGATGTCATTATAAGAAGAGACAACAACTTCTTATTCTTATCAAGAAAATATTACACAGCTGCTCAAAACAGAAATAAAAACTGAAACCAAATAGTATAATGCTGGTAAATCCTAGTGTTATCAATGGCAAAGTTCATTATCTTCATTAATACTATGAGAATAAGCTAACAAATTTGGAATAATTACTTAAAAATTATTTACTTTAGATACCACTAAGTGTTAACATAGCATTTTGTATTTTTATGATTATCAAAAAATAAAATTAGAACATGTATACTATAAAGTATCTTCTTTGTACTTAATTAAAATTATTTTTCTAAAAAGTTCAAATTCAAATTTTAAGAGTGACTTGGAGAAGTTCTCGTTGTGGCTCAGTGGTAATGAACCCAACTAGTATCCATGAGGATTCAGGTTCGATCCCTGGCCTCACTCAGTAGGTTAAGGATCTGGCGTTGCTGTGAGCTGTGGTTTCACAGCTTGGAACCCACGTTGCTGTGGCTACGTCTTAGTCTGGTAGCTGCAGCTACGATTTGACCCGTAGCCTGAGAACTTCCACAGCTGCAAGTGTGACCCTAAAAAAGCAAAAAAAAAAAAAAACAAAAGAAACAAAAAACAAAAAAACACACACAGAATGACTTTATATTAATTAGTTTATGGTCATTCATCCATTCATTCAATAAACATGTATCAAGCACCCATTATGTACCTTTCACTGTTCTAGGTGCTGAGAATGCAACAGTGGATAAAACAAAGTCCTTATACCCATGGAGCTTTCATTATAAAGGGGGCTGGGAAGACACACAATAAATAAATAAGCAAGTAAAAGATGAAGTTTGTCAGAATACACTATGTACTGTGGAGAAAAACAAAGCCACATCAGGGGTTAGGGAGTGCTAGGAGTTTAGATCCTACTGATAAAAATGACATTTTAGCAGAGATCTGTAGGAAATAAACTTTCAAATGGCAAAAACACATAGGAATAAATTATTTTATTAATTCACTCCATTTTGGTTAACTTACTACTGGAATTTCTTTAAAATGGCATTATGTAAAGGAACAATAACCTTATTTTATATTATTAAATCCTGGACTGCTGTGCTTAACAAAAAGGATTTCTTTCCTCATAGGCTCTGTTTTAATATTTCATGGGCTCACATTTTCATGTATTCTCTCCTTTCTCTAAAATGACAGCTTTATTGATACATTGGTCTAAACATGCAATTACAGAACTCCCTCACATTTATATTAAGGAGCTCCTGCCACCTAGTGAATAAAGAGAACACTGCTTTGATTATGGGAACAATTGCCCCACAGGTCAAAAGTCCAAGTCTTAGAATGTGAGAAATTTCTACCTAGAAGTCCCTCTTGACCAAACATAGTTAAGTCTTCATCAGATACTGTCTAGTAATTTTGTATGTTGAACTTAATATTCATGAAAATAATTCAAGCTTGGAACCAGCAATTTGTCAGGTGGAAGACATGTGGCTGGATACCCTTGGAAAATGGTATAGAGACTGAGAATGAATTAGTACAAGTGTTAATCAATTACTAGAGGAACAAGTAAAAAGGATCCTATTTATTCTCACTTTTATATTAAAATGAAGGTCAAACCAACAATCACAGGAAAGATAAAATCACCAGGCTAATTTAATTCCATCTGCCTTACAAGAAATTAGCTTTGCTACATATCTAGACATGTTAGAGGCATTCCTCTTCCAAGGGCTGCACATAGTTGGTTAGTTTGCTGAATGCTGCTGTGTTGAAGGACCATAAGAAGAAATATCAAAGTTCATGCAAAAGATTTGGAATTGAGTTAAAATGGTCCAACATATTGGTTGTACATAGCGTTTGCACAATTTGAATAATCTTAGGCATGTAGAAAATCTATGGCTTTGAGAGTTCAATAGATTTAATTGATTAATTTAATACTTAATGATCATTTCTTGTATCCCACAGGTAATGGAACTGATTTAATTCAGTCATAAAGACAGATAAACATGCTGGGTTGACCATTATTTTTCATTGCACTGCATGACCTTACAAGTAATTTTGAACTTCCTTTGAGTTATAAGCCAGAACTATTAGATGAATTTTACATGGTGACTTCCTCAAATAGAGCCTAATGTAGGCCAGTAGATCAATCTCACTGACTGATCACACTTTTTTCTTTACAATCTAGTGAACTTAGGGGTTCAGAAAAGAAGGGTTGTTCTCATATAGGACACACTGAGTGTGGGACCTGCGACAATTGCTAGCTAGCGGCTTCCCAGTGACCATGCCTCTTAGTATAAATTTCCCTTTCTCCTTCCTTTTAAATTTTGGCCTTTTTTTTTTTTCTCACTTCCTTATTTTTCACTTCTACTGTACACACTGTTTTTCTTTGGCTCTTCTTATTACCACTCTTACCACTTAGAAGCACTATAATGTTATAGAAACAACTTGAGCTCTAGTGCCTGACATGTTTGGGTGGTGGTATAGGTGGTGGTGATGATGATGATAGCTTACAAATAGATGTCCTTTCAGAGCACCTACTAAGAGTATGGGACAGTGCTAAGAGATTTATACACATACACATATATCATTAAAAATCCATAAAATTGCTTTGGTTGTGGGTGCTATTGTTATCTCTACTTTACAGATGATAAAAACAAGGTACACGGAAAGGTTAATTATCTCTTCCATGGTCATACTGCTAGAAATTAGGGGAGGCTAGAATTCAAACTCAGCTTCCTTTGTCTCCAGGGCTCTAATTCTTAACCACGATGCTTTTTTTTTTTTTTTTTTTTTTTTTTTTGCCGCACCCGCAGCAGGTGGAAGTTCCTTAACCGAGCTACTCAACCTCCTTGAACTTCAGTTTACTAACTGTAAAACAAGGATGATAATATATACCAACTCATAATGTTATTATGAAGATCAAATGCGCAAATGGTGGGTAGCTTTCTCTTTCATTTTTCCCTCTTCATTTCTTAGGAACCCAGGAGAATGTTCAATTCTTTAGGTATCACTGAGAACTTATTTTCGTCAAACTCAAGTGGAGCCCTAACTTTCTTGGACTGATTGCCCCAGAATTCTTTAGAACAGTCCCCGCACCATTTTAGTCCTGCCCTTAGGGTTCTAAGTGATACTCTCTGGTTCACTGCTCTAACATCAAGATAATCCTTAGTGCACATACACTGGCAAAATGCTACCATAAGTAATTAGCAACTTGTTAAACATCCCTTAAAGACCTTGCCTCCTTCCCTTCTCACTCATCCAAGGGCTTATGTTTGCCTTTATTCCAGAAAGGGGACTAAGTATCTGTTTATCAAATCAGAGTTGACACCATGAAGAAATAGTATCATTCTCTCGAGTTGAGACCAGTATAGTAGCTAATGTGCATGAAACTAAATGATGACTAGATGTACAAGGTAAATATTTAAAAATAGATAAAAGTTGAAAAAAAATTTCAACAAGGACTAATTTGATACTTACCACTGTACTTACCAGATTCACTGATAACTGGAATTTACCACAATCTAAGACCCCTTTCTGGGAGATCTACTGTCCTTAGGGAGTAAGAGGTTGAAAAAAATTCTTTTTTTTTGTTGTTGTTGTTTTTTGTTTTTGTTTTTGTTTGTTTGTTTTTTGTGGGGGTTTTTTTGGTCTTTTTTTTTTTTTTGTCTTTTTAGGGCCACACCTGCGGCATATGGAGGTTCCCAGGGTAGGGGTCCAATTGGAACTATAGCTGCCAGCCTATGCCAGAACCACAGCAACGCCAGATCCGAGCCTTGTCTGTGACCTAAAGCACAGCTCATGGCAACGCCGGATCCTTAACCCACTGAGTGAGGCCAGGGATCAAACCTGCAACCTCCTGGTTCCTAGTCGGATTTGTTTCTGCTGTGCCACAACAGGAACTCCAAAAATTCTATTCAGATACCAATTAGTCTTATCTGTTTTAAATGTTAAAAGCTGCTTTGATGGAACTCAGCCTATATTCTGTATTTCATTGCCAAGAAAGAGGGAATCCTAAGGTCCAGATGATGCACTGCAACCCTGAGACACTAGTTATCATTTGAACCTTCAAATGAATGTTTACCCCTATTAATGTGATCTCAAAGGTAAAATTACAAGTGCTCACTCCAGGATCCTGGTCTGTGTTACAGTACCCAGTATCAGTAGCTGTCTGCCTCACCTGAGGAAGCAGCCCAAACCAGTATTCCTAAACCAAATGTATCAGAAAAGTTGTTGAAAATCAGGGCAAGGGAAGGAATATAGATTCCCACCATGGCTTTGTTATTAAGTAAACATGCCTGTTTTTAATCTGGGCCAAAACTCACCTGTTTCTTCCTGCCTGACATGAATATGCTTGGATTCTACACTCCTGCCTATACCCTCTTGCTGTGCTTGATCCTCTGGATGCAGTTCTTTCTCCCATATACACAAACTAACAGGCTTCCATATGTGTTCCTATCATGGCTGGACTTCTTATATCGCCTCCCAGCTCCCCTGAAATTCCCAATTATGACATAGGTCCTCTGGTTTGGGCCAACACCCTGACCCCAAGTTTGCTCACTAAGAGCATGCATCATCTTGTCCTTCTGCACACAAAACCTGACATTTACTCTTAAACTTTAACACTCAGAGGGCAGAAAATGTGTCTCTGTAATTCTCTTGGCATAGCACACATGTGGTTAAGTACTTTTTGATTATGATAACTGAATGTGCTCAAAAGTTCTCATAATGGAAACAAATTAAGTCCCTTCACAATGAAATTTATGAAGGTCTAGCAGATTAATACTACCTCAGAGTGGTGGAAGAAAATGCCTTTTCACCATTTGTAGAAATGAATCACCCTCAACCAACAGGGCAATCTCTTTAAGAATAGGTAGAAGAGAAAAGTAGATGGGGGAGGAGCAGCAGGAAAGGCCCTGAATAGCAAAAGCCACATAGATACCAGAAGAAACCAAACAAGAATCTTACTAACACCCACCTACTTCCACATTCTTTATTTAGATTCACTTCAGAGAGTACAATTTATTTAGAAAAATCAGGAGAAAAAAATTCTATCAGGTGGGTAGTCTATGAACATGACTGCAAAGTGTTTTTTTAATCACTGAAATTTGCTGGGTTTTCTCAACACAACTTTTTTTCAAAACCTAAATTATACAACATTCAGAGTCAAAAGAAGATTATTCTACATGCATGATCTGTGTTTTAGCTCCTTGAGGATCTGACCATTTCTAACATAAGCCTATAATGAGACTTCTGCATTGTTGGTTCTCAAATGTTTTGCAGCAATGATTGAAAGAAGTTGGATAGTTTAAAAATTAAAGTTCTCATTACAATGGTAATTGGTTATATGCAGGATTGTAGATTAATTGGTCGACTGCTAAATGATGTCTGTCAAAACCTGGGGCTAATTATCTTTTTCCCCCATGGGATAGGCATCACTTTTACCAACACCAAAAATTAAGTCAAGCATGTGTTTCTTCTGTAAGCTGAGCACTGCATTAATAATAGTTCTACAAGTGAAGCTATAGCTTTGTGTACAACAGAAAGTCAAGGAAATCCTAGAATGAAGTTATTAACACTAATTTCAATAATGAGCAATAGATGCTAATCACTTTCTACCTTCTACTTTTCAAGAAGATTCTGAATATCACTGATAGGCTCTTACTCTTACTCAAAAGAAGGATGTAGAATAGCACATGTCCCTAATATTCTGAAGATTTGAACTCCATGGAATTCCTATATTTTTCTCCATAAAAGCAATGCATAAAATGTACAACTAAACAAAATTTACTTTTTATGCCTCGAAAAATCTTATTCTATAAAGACTACAAATCTGGGGAAAAAAAAGTATTTGTTAGACCATGTGTCTCAATTTTTGTCTTGGAATATATGAGAATCATAGGGCCAAGTAAATAGGTATGAATTCAGCTCTGACAATGTTTTAAAAGTTTATGATGCTAGAACACCTATGATTTAATCTGATTAGGGTTTGTTCATATTTTCGTAGTTATTCTTTGGACCTTTGGGGAGGGAAGACCAGCTGCTAAAAAGCTGAAGATTGAGAAACAAGATTCTTTTGTAATGACAGGCTGCATTAAATCGGTGAACCTAAACTCTGAGGGGTAGGAAACATTTTCTGGCCCTTTTGGAACAGAAAAGCCTTCTGAAGGAGGCAACCAGGTTAAACACTGAGCAGGGGAAGAGAGACTGCCAAGGTCCTCTAAGTTCAAAAACCATTCTTAGTATTATTGTTATTACATTTCTTGAACACTTACTGCATGCCCTTTATTATTTTGATACATGCTTTCACTTGCATCATCTCATTTAATCCTTAAAATAGCTAGCTCTATGAGGTTGGTTCTATTATTTGACCTACTTCATAGAGGAGTAACCTGAAGTTCAGAGAGGTTAATTAACTTGCTACAGGTCACATAGGTGACAAACGGAAAAGGCAGGCTTCAAACATGGGACTATCCAATTCTAAAATCCAATCTTACCAATGTGCCAGAAGTTACTAGAAAACAAATCAGTTGAACATAGAAATATATCAAAATCATAAGTTGTTTTTGGTTTAGGGTCTTATTTTAAATAAGAGAAGTTTTTCAAAGTATTAGGAAAGTATAATGCAGAAGAGAAATGTGGGTCTTGGAGACAGACAGATCTGAGTTCATAATTCAGGAAAAACTAGCTATGTAACTGAGGGCTAGTTATCTGTCTTGACCAAGACATACTTCCCTCATCTGTAAGTGAAGTAGTAATAATATCTGCCTTGCCAGATCATTGAGAGAATTAAAAGAGATAATATATGTAAAGTGCCTACCAGTTCCTGGCATCTAGTATATACCCCCAAAGTAGTCTAAGTGGCATTGATTATTATTGTGCATGGAGCCATAGTCGCCTGCAAAGACCTTTCAAGTAGTGTCTGGACTGGTTCAATATGCAGGGCACACAAAATTGTGGGTTTTAAAAGTGTCATTTGACCACTTGAAAAAGCAATAAAAACATTTTTAAATGAGGCCCAATAAAATAATAGCTCTTTACCCAAATAACAACAGCACACTTTTTTTTTTTTAATATGCAGTACTAAGAATGGAAGGAGTAAAATAAATGTGTTTTTTTGTTTTTTTTTTTTTGTTTGTTTGTTTGTTTTTTGCCTCCAAGTGGTCTCTGCATAAAATCTGAAAATACTTGAGAGGGAGACAGACACACTGTATGAGCCAAAGGCACATCGTATTTCATTGCTTAAGTTTTAAAGCATTTTTTAGGCTTGAAGAACCCTGATGATTATCAAATGTAAAGTGAAAGGTCTTTTCCTTCTAAGATCATGTCAACCAGCCCCCTGATTCCAGGTACACTTGCCTGAGAATCATGCTGAACAGATGGCCATTGATTCCCCAGCCTTCTTTAGTAATTTGTGCAAGTATTTGGCAACCTTCTCTGTCAGGGAATGCTTCCTCATTATATTGGTCTCTAGAAGAGTGACTCCCCACCTTCCATAGATTATTTGATGTCACGTTTATTTTTAAAAAGAGATTTTTTAAGGGAAGGTTATTAAGGTGTGTTTAATTAAAGCTTCTACCTTTCACTCTCACAAAAACATATAACTCATGATTAATAACTCACAGAGATTTCTTCATACGGAAGGCCTGTCCTTGCCAATTTTAAATCACACATAGTATCCTATTTTTATCTGTCTCTGTGTTAAAGTCCAGAAACTTAATCAGTTTTTTTTCATCATTTCTCCCCCCATAGGTCTTCTCATAACCTCATGCACTGAGATGGAAAGAACAATTCCTAAACTCAGTTTAATAAACACCTTCAGGATATATGCCTTAAGAATCAATAATTAAATGTTGCCCCTGGTATAAAGAAATGTTACTACTGACACACCTCAGGGAGAGAGCCTGGGCTCAAAAGATTTTCTATTTTTTTGCAGTAGCAGAGATGGATTTTAGTGCATCAGTAAGTATTTTTCCCAAGGGAAGATATTTGTAAGCTACATGTTTAAGATTTGGGAAGCAAGGCTAGAGGAAGCAGAGAAGGCAAAATGAATTTAATAGAACATGGCTCACTTCAGCACATAAATCTCCAGCGTTCACTCTATATGACTAACCTCTTTCTCCCATTACCTTGGCCTCTCATTGTGTCTTGGGAGTCATTTCCACTCATTTAAAAAGATTAAGTAAGGATGTGCAACAATATGGCTGATGGATGAATCTCACAAATACAATACTGAAAGAGTACAAACTATGATTCCATTTATATAAAGTTAAAATGGGCAAAACTAATCTATGCTGTTAGAAGACAACAATGTTCATTAACCTTCAAGAGATAATGACTATATGAAGGCCTGAGGGGAGCTTCCAGGGTATTGGAGATATTCAGTTTCTTGATCTGTGTGTTGGCTACATGAGTATGCTCAATGTGTGAAAAATCATTGGCCTGCACACTTAAAATGTTCATATTTATATTAAATTTTGATAAATATTATTTTTAAACGTAGGTATGAGGACTTTCTATGTAGTATGATTTTTCCAAATCGCTCATCCCTTTCTCCGTGGTTGATGCTAATACTAACTAAGTGAACACAAGAGACACAGCCAATGTGGCACTAAGTTTCTTACTCATTTTCTAAAGTGAAACAATGGCTTATGTGACTTCTTTTTAATCATGTATGATAGTGTTCCACTGCTTTCTTCATTCATCCATCCATTAAATACTTACTGAGCACCTTTTATGTGCTAGGCACTGTATAAAGTACTGGGGATATCAATGGTGACTAACACAGACATGGTCCTTGCCCTCTCAGAGCTTAGAGTCTGATGGGAAAGACATTCAGTAGAGCATAAAATGATTAAATAAAGTAACTGCAGATCATGATAAGTAAATTGTAGAAAATAGAGTTTAAACTGAGAGAATAGAGGGATGAAGAGGTCTGTTTCAGACAGGATGGCTGGAGAGGACCCCTCCTGCCCCAAGTGAGAAGTGATCTGCTGACACTGTGGGGAGGGCAGGAGGTGGTATCTAGAAGCAAAACATTTCTAGGAAAAACTCTCACACCTGAAAATGATATGCAGCCAAGTTTGAGGAGTTGTTGATTATGACCATCTTCTTAACCTCCTTAGTTAAATGTTCATAATGAAAGATGCCCAAGGAATGCCAAAGAAACCTTACTAGGCTTTTTTTTTCTTTTTTGGCCATGCCCAAAAGATGCAGAAATTCCCAGGCCAGGGATCAAACCTGAGCCACAGCAGTGACATCACCGAATCCTTAACTGCTAGGCCACCAGAGAACTCTCTTTTAGTGAGTTGTGACCTTACAATATGATAATATCAAGACTAGACTCATGTACCCTAGAATTCTTTTAATCAAGTTGTTATATCTCAAACTCTTAGCATCTACTCAAATCATAAGTCCCAGAGCCAGAATTTGATATAATCTTATTAGCCTATAATGCAAACAGTACTCCAGACTCACACTGCAATTCTCTACTCTCAACACGAACACACACACACACACACACACACACACACACACACACACACTGGTTTATAAAGACTGAACTGTAGCTTGAGGATGTTTTTGAAGCCGTAGGCCTTAAATGGCAGCATCATCTGAGATACTTCTCTTTCAAGTATGGATGAACCCATTACAAACAAAGCATGCAGTAGATCATACTCATAGAAATATGGCTCCTACTGTTTGCACTAGTAAGAAAACTCCAGGCAAGGCAGACTACACTCTTTTTTCTTATCTGGGTCTCAAGCAACTATTCCACATGCTAAGGCTTTTTATGTTATTCATTCCAATTCAAAAAGTAGTTTTATAACTACTTGACTCCCTGCAAAAACAAAGGCATCTGAGCCCTCAGCTACACTCTGGGATGCCCAGGTGCAATTGAGTTAAACATGTTCCCCACTAAAAGTCCTGAGAACAATCTGACCTCCTCTGTAGCCCTGCTAGCTACCAAAGTTCCCTCCTTCCCTTCTAGTCTAATTAGGATACCAGGGAGGAGAGTATACTTGGAAGCAAAGTCCAGTATAAAGGAAAGTATACTTGACATGTCTTGGGGTTCAGGCCTTTCCTCTAGTCTCTACTGAAAGGATCATATCTGAACCTGTCACCTGCCACTCCAAAAAAATTCTTCAAGGGTCATGGTATGGGGTGAAGAGGAGGCCAAGCAGAAGGCAGAGCAGATGAAAGACTGGGCCTCAGCCCTCTCTCTAATCTTTATTTTAGATATTGGAGTTCCACATAGGATTTTATTTTAAAAGATGGTTGTACTTCTTTAAGAAAAAAAAAGCTACAAAATTCCAATGCTGTACAACATGGCCTCTTTCCCTTGGCATGGACAGTCAACCTGGTCTTCAATTCTACTTGAGTCTGACTTTTCCACATTTCTAGTACAGCTATAACCATAAGGCCTCAGGTCATTCTAACATGGATCAGAATTGCTAACTGAAAATATAATCAATCTTTTAGGGCTGTACCTGAGGTATATGGAAGTTCCCAGACTAGGAGTTGAATCAGAGCTATAGCTGCCTGCCTACACCACAGCCACTGCAACACCAGATACAAGCCATGTCTGCGACCTACACCACAGCTCACAGCAATGCCAGATTCTTAACCCACTGAAAAAGGCTCATGGATACTAGGGTTCGTTACCACTGAGCCACAACAGGATCTCCCAATATAACCAATCATAAGTATATTTATGTAAGTGTATGCTGCCCAAACTTATACAACAGAAATAGCAGTAGGGATTTGGATTCACCCGACAAAAGGTATGCAAGATCCCTTTGGAAATACTATGTAGGCCCCCAACTGGCTCACCAAGAGAATGTCTGTTAATGATCAGTAATATCTGACAGGGTCTACCAAAGGAGAAAAGAAAAAGATAAAAGAATATGAACACTAAAGATAGTTCAAGTATGAAGTATTATCATGGGATACATACACATGCACACACACAAAAATGTGAAAAATACTTAATAATCTCAGAAAGAGATAGAGTCAAGCTGAGGGTTTTTCAGGGAAGTAAAGCTATCTCTGAGAGTCCTTCTGGAACTGAACAAACTGATTGTTTTTCAAGTTGCCCAGAGTGTGTATAACTATTAATAATATGATTAGTCTCGGAGTCAGAGATAAATGGGTTCCCAACAGAGCAAGAGTATATATCTCCAATGTACACAGTTTTCCAATATATTTTTTATTCAGCCACGAACCAACTCTAATTTTACTTAAAGGAAAGGTTGTTATTCCTGAATATGTAATGATATCAGACCATAAAAGATTTCCTGATATAGACTCAGCTGGGATTTTACTCTAATATTATTAACCTAAATGAAAAACTTTCTTGAACAAAGCTGATATTATTTCTATATTGTCAAGACTGACAATAGCTTATGTGTCTCTGCCACAGAAACTAATGTCCACTACTAGGTAAAAGTAGTACAACCATTTGTAACTTTCCTTTAAAGTACCTTTCACCAAAATACCTATGTGCTAACATAGGGGTATTGGAAATATGAAATTCTGTCAAAGAGAAATTAACTCTATTCTCTTCACAAAGCAAAGGCACATAATAGTCTAGATTATGAAACAAGAGTTTTTCTAATACTATGATGGTTAATCCCATAAAGAAAAAATAATTTTTTTAAGCCGTTAAATCTTCTTAGACATGAGACTAACATTAGCATTTACTTATTCTCCCTTTACATTATCTAAAATATCAATTGCAGATTTGGGAAAAATAGTCAATATAGAGGTTAAATTTCCCAGACCATGAAATTAACCTAGAAGTCTTAAAAACATACAGATAATTTATAGATTTTTATTTTACAGAGATATTCCTGATGTCATATTGACACCAAGTAATTGTGAATCATAAAGCAAACACTTTTATTTAAGAAAGCAAGAAGTAACTAAATTCCTCAAAACAGAATGATTTTGAAATGTTTTTGTTCACTTTAAAGTATAGAATGTTGTGTTACTAAATCCAAATACACACAATGTCTGAGGATTGTTCTGATGATAACTTTTGGTCAAATTAATTAGCATTGTTAGTAATCCTCAGTCATTTATAAGTTAGGAAAACTAACATAAATCCAAAGATGTAGTTCAGTTTGTACACTGTGGTCCTCTCTTGCACATCAATGCTTGTTCAGCTAATATATAAAATTTAAACACTGAATAATACAATTACACCATAAAACTTAAAATGAGAAACAAATGGTCTGGAATAAATGTCACCCATACCTCCTGTGCAGCCAGATTGGGTTTCTAATTCCTGTCACTTTCCAAAACAATCATGAAAAACTTGAAATGGAGTCCTGTGCTGCCTACAGAACTCTACCCATTTGCTAATTCATTGTGAAAGTTTAGGCAGGCAGTCAAAAGGGAAAGAGGTGAGGAGAGAATAGGTAAGCCCTTTATATCAATTTTGTTCAGCCGTAACTCTCTTCCCTTCTCTCCACCTCAACATTTTAAATCATCTTTACTAAGTTAGGACTTTGACCAGAAAGACCCAGCCAAATTCCCCAAACAACTAACAACACCATAGAAGCACATGAGCACCATATCTGAGAAGTAAGGTGACGAATATCCATGAGGGCAAGAACTGTCTTATTCACAAAACCTATCAAGAACCTGGCACATAATAGGTACTCATAAGTATTTAATTAATGAATGAGTGAAATGAAGACATGTTCAAGGCTTTATCCTTTTCCATTTTCCCCCTAACTATTAATTTAACCCCCACATTCCACAGAAGATCTGGGCCTGATTTCTTCTTTGAGGCTACAAGCATTTCACTGTAGCCAGAACATGTGGGTCCCCTATGGAGTTCATGGTGCTGGGATTGACTTGTATAAGAACCTGGAGGATTCTGCTATACAATGACCAGATATCTATATGTTTTGCATTAGCCCTCACTGTTTAAGTATGATGACTGAAACATCACTACAAATACTGGAAATCATTAAAGGTGTAACCAGATTTACTCACAAATATTGCAAATAAATCCAAGTGATTCTCCAATTTTTAAAATCTACCAACAAATAAAAATGCACCTGAAAATTATAACTTGGCCATAAGCTCTACAATTGCTACAGATTCTTACTTTGCAAAATTTGCAAAATGTAACCCTATATTTATTTAGCAAAGCTACATTACGTGCAACATTAATATTAATAAAACAAGCCATCTCATTTATCTTTATTAACAAGACTGTCACTTCATAAATTTTCAACTAACACTCAATGACTTTTTATATTTGAATGCAAAAAAGACAAATTAAAATTCTTCATCCATTTCACTTCCACTGAGGGAAATCAAGCAGAAAACACTGAGAACAAATGCCCTCTTGGAGCTGAGAACTCGAGCTTACTCGAGCTTGGTTTGATCAAGGTTAGGTTACTGGCATAGGACAAAGTTAAATCTTTAAAACTCACTTTCTAACTTTCTTAATCATGAAAACTGTATTGATTCAGGACACTATGATAGCAAAGCTAATTAGAACGCTGTCCCTTTTCAGAGAGAGCTTTTATACCTTTTAATCGGCATACATGATCAGCAAAATTTACTAGAAAACATGTGTGAATGTTATGCAAACACCAGGTCAATACATCACATGAAGGTATAAAGATCAATTCGAGAAGATATCTCTGAGGTAAAACCAATCATAATTAGGGACTAACTGGATAAGGGATGAGAAAGAGAGAGTTAATGGTAAATAGAGTGAAGGGTGGAGTTAATTGGCAGTTTTTTCCATATTAACAAGGAAAACCTACTCACATTTTAAGTTGATGCAACACATATTTAGTGAGGCATTAAAAAAAAGAAAGTCAAAGCGTTCATAATTAGCAAGATCTTCCTCATCTATGGTTTGTTTTTGCCTCCCAGTAACCCCAAAACATGCCATAATTGTACGTGGTTGATTTCTAACCATTACTTCAATATATTAAAGTCACTTTTTTTTTTCCTTGCCTTTTCTAGGGCCGCACCCGCAGAATATGGAGGTTCCTAGGCTAGGGGTCTAATCAGAGCTGTAGCTGCCAGCCTACATCACAGCCACAGCAACGCCAGATCCGAGCTGCGCCTGCCACCTGTACCACAGCTCACGACAACACCAAACCCTTAACCCACTGAGCGAGGCCAGGGATCGAACCTGAAACCTCATGGTTCCTAGTCTGATTTGTTAACCACTGAGCCATGACGGGAACTCCTAAAGTCACTTTTGAATTCTAAGCCCACCTATCAAGAATTTAAACAAAGCCCCTTATAGTTTCCATTAGCTCCTCTCGGATCCAATCTTTCCCTTTTTACTTAAACACAGATTTATCAATTTTTTTCAAGTTTTTCTTGTTTCAAAATGGTTAAAAGGAAAAAATATATATATAAATATTAATATATACAAAGATGGATATATGTTTGGTATATATAAAAATACTTTACACACACACACACACACAGAACATTTCATTTCCAGTTTCGGCTTTTCTGATTTTACTTCTATAAGCTTTCACAATTCTAATCACAGGCACACATGCTTCAGGGGAGTTTAAAGATTCTTTTCATGTTTTACTCAACATTACTTTTTAGTTATAAAAATTAGTTAAGCCATAATAGACTCTGTTTAAATCTGCAAGACTCTAACCTTATAATTAGACTTTAAAATATACTTTTTCACTCCCCCTAAATGTTTTTCAACCTCAATGAAACCTTCAATCACATCCTAGTCTATGAACCTCTTTCTGACTATCCTTAGACCCTGACATGCCTACCTGAACCTCATCAGTGATCCCAGGTCCCTTATGTCCCTGACCTGCTACCACATTGGAACTGCCAATTTACAATCCTACATCCATCCCTTCCTTTTTTTTTTTTTTTTTTTTTAATTCTTCCTGCTCATAGGCAGCTGAAAGCAAGAGAAAACCCACATGTTCTTGCTGACTGAGTCCACTGCAGAGCTACTTTTTTTTTTAACAACCACTGGTCCTTAAAAAAACTAGCACTGATGCTTTTACTCAGCCCTACTTCACTCAGACTAACTCACCCTCTTGGTCATGGATGACTTTTTCCCTTACTCTTAAATCAAGAGTCATCAAGTCTGAATTCTCAACTTCCCTTACCTATAACTTCAGAAGGTATCTTTGTCTATTCTTACTTTTGTCTCTTCTGCAACAGAGGAAGAAATGTCTTCCTAATTTTCCAAGATCTCCTCCCCCCAATCTGTACTTTCAATTCCATCTCCTTTGTATGATCTCTTCTGAAAATCTGCTTTGTCAGTTATATTCCCTCTCAAAATTCTGTTTCTAACTCTATGTATGCATATATATATACACACACACATATATATATATATATATGCATTTGCTCTTTTGTTCATTCTCGTGCTCACCTGCTCTCTAGCATTCAATCACTTTCTCAATCACTCTCAGTCTCAATTTCTCTATCAATCTTTCTCCCTTTCTTAATTTCTCTCTTCTCATGCCTTCTGTTCCTTCTCAGTCTCTTCTTTCATTTCTTCGGCATGACACATTTTTCATATCTATATCATAATCCTTCTTCCATGAGACCATAGCTATTTGTTTTCTCTTCCCCCAGATTGCTAGTTTCTAAGGACAGGAGTGATATTTCATCCATTTGCATCCCCAGTGCTTAGAACAGGGTGCATTAAATATTCAGTTTTTGGAGTCCCCACTGTGGCATGGCGAGTTAAAGATCTGGCATTGTCTTTGCAGTGGCTCGGTTTTCTGCTGAGGCGTGGGTTCAATCCCTGGCCCAGTGTAGTAGGTTAAGGATCTGGCATTGCCACAGCTGCCAGATTTGATCCTTGGCCCAAGAAATCCCATATGCCACAGGTTTAGCCAAAAAAAACAAAAAACAAAAAAAAAAAAACTCAATGAATTTGTACATAGTAAATAAATTAAATAATATATTTGATTCTTAAGGAAAATAACTTCCATGCAAAAAAGGGATAAATTCTAATACACTTAAGTGCCATGGAATTGAGCATACTTAAGATATTGTACTGTAATGCTATATGAAACATTTTTCTGTCCCTATCTGGGAAGAAGAGTTAACTGTGATCTTTGAAGAAAGTAAATGGAGAAGAAAACAAGATAATTTTTCACTTCTAAGGTAAGGATACTCTGACCCAAGAGGGAATAAAAGGACCTATCATATGTGAGGCACTGAATTAGGATGGAAGTTCTCAATGAGGGAATATAAAATACAATCTAACCACAACTTGCATCTTTAAGGTGTCTAAGGGCTCATTTCTTCTAGGGTCTAAAACTGGCACATTCTTGTTTTTTAGCCTAATTAAACCATTATTTCAGCAATGAACACATGTTTGTAAAATATGTAATGAGGATCATCACAGATAAACCTTTCTATCAAGAAATGGAAGGAAGGAAGAGAGGGAGGGAGATAAGGAAAAGTCCAAAAAGGTTGTTAGCTATGAAAAGGGACTTTTCACAAATCACACACACAGACTGTGTTTACATGAAGCCAGAAGGAATAATCTGAGCTATTGTTTGGCTTTCTTTTCTAATTCCCCTTCTTAATTGTTCTAAATAGATCTATATGAGTTGTAAAAATTAACGCCTAGTCAAAAATTACAGAAAACATACTGAAGTTGAAAATACTAAAATAAATAAACCTAGTAGTTTATATTATTCTAGCAAATTTTCTATAGTGGTGACAGAACTCTGCCAAGTCTACATTCCTTTCACATGGCCTCTGTTGTGAGACAGCAGGCCTGGGTTAGAGGGCACAGACTGGCAAGAAGATAGAGTAAGTGGCTCATTTGGGAGAATTCTAGCTTATCTGCTTTAAAGCAACCAGTCATATACTATTAAATGTACATGTAGCTATCCTATCACATATCCTAGTGAATACTTAAAATAAAGCTGTAATCTCTCTAAATACATCTACAGATAAGAATTAAATAATTTAAAGCTTAGAAACATACTTAAATTATGCTTTTTATTTATAAAAATATGGGTAAACAAATGGCACAAAACATCACAATAGATTTTAATCAGACATAATTTCTAGCAAAATTTAAGCAGGGAGAAAACTATGTGATGAAAGTCTTTCTAAGACAAATTGCTTCAGTGAGATCGTGATTCAATGTTTGACATTCCCTATTGTTTTCTATTAAAAGGCTTTTAGCAGTTCTCAGCAGAAAGTCAAACCAGTTCATGCGCCAATATTTATTACTTAAATGGCACAGTGAGGTTTACACAAAAACAAAGTTATCTTTAAATAGGAAATCTGTCTGCATAAAATTCCTGCGAATGTGACGGGGAAAAAAATCAAAATTCTAGTGGGCTGACTGGTCTTGAAGATGTATGATGCATCTCAAGATTATAACAGCAGCTATGTTGAAAGGGTAAACTTAACAAATAAATCATCAGAACATGATATTTTAAAAAGCAATGCTGCCTAAAAATCCTTAGTAGAAAAGAAATCCCCCCAAATATTAAAATAAAATGTCTTTAATCTTTCCAGCAAAGTTACAAAGCAATGAAACTACTTATCCAAAATAGTTTAGCATCACTGCTTTAAAAATAATGGCAAGTCAGCATAACACACGGATCAGAGACCAATGCAGAAAGCGACACAGATGAACTGTTTGTGGTATATTATAGATTATTGCTTTGTAAGAGAAAATGCTTGAAAATGGGGCTTGGGTAAGGACATTATAAATTACTTGGATAATCATGTCATAGTTATAGAAAAGAGATGAGGCTATTTTTAACTCTTCTAATATAGGAAGTATATTGAGAGTCCTGAGGGTGGTACAAACAAATAGCATAATGGTCAGTAATTGAAAATTGTACATATGGTTTATATTGAAAAGTTGTGATTATATCTTTTTAATGAAAGACCAGACCCAAAATATTCTAACCCAGTAGGTATCAACTGGTGCAACTTTCTCCCTACCCCACCCCCTCCCTGGGGACATTAGACAATGTCTGGGGACATTTTTCATTGTCACAGTTGGTGAGGAACATGCTACTGGAATATAGCAAGTAGAGGCCAGGGATGCTGCTAAACATCCTACAGCACACAGGACAACTTCCTCACAACAAAGAATTGCCAAACCTAAATATCTATAATGCCTCTATGCAAAAACCCTTGGCTAAGTGACTATACTGAGAACTCACTACAACCTTAGCTAATATTTACTGAAATTTGTCATAAAGAATATCATCTTAGATATTATGTTCAAATATATTAAAAGAGATTTCCACCTGTAAGTTGATTTTACTTTTAATTTGTATGTTTTCCTAGAAATCATTATAAAGCTACTCTGTGTGTTCATCTAGTAGGGTACTATACTCCATAGAAGGTAATGAAGACTAAGAAGTAGTGTGAATGTACAGAGGAATGTATGTGTGAATGTGAGTGGGTTTAAGAAGGTAAGAGATAACTTGATCAATTGAAGGGCTGCAGAATATAGCACCCCAAAATATGCCTCTTTTGCATAAGAATTACTCTAGGCTGATTATTTTTAAGAAACTGCAGATATAGGGTCCTCAGGCAAGGGAAACAAGATCAAGTAAGTGGGACTAATCAAACCTAAAAGCTTTTGCACAGTAATGGAAACTAAACAAAATGAAAAAGCAGCTGACTGAATGAGAGAAGATATTTGCAAGCAATACATCTTTATTTTTTATGATGATTTTTATTTTTTCCATTACAGCTGGTTTATTTTTATTTTTTTATTTTATATTTTTATTTTTTCCATTATAGCTGGTTTATTTTTATTGTTTTATTTTATAATGATTTTTATTTTTTCCATTAAAGCTAATTCATTTTTATTTTTATTTATTTATTGTTTTATTTTATAATGACAAGCAATACATCTGATAAGGGGTTGATATATAAAATATACAAAGATCACATATAACATATGCTGGAGGGGATGTGGAGAAAAGGGAACCCTCCTGCACTGTTGGTGGGAATGGAAGCTGGTACAACCACTGTGGAGGACAGTATGGAGACACCTTAGAAATCTATACCTAGAACTACCATATGACCCAGCAATCCCACTCTTGGGCATATATCTAGACAAAACTTTCCTTAAAAAAGACACATGTACCCGTATGTTCATTGCAGCTGTATTTACAATAGCCAAGACATGGAAACAACCCAAATGTCCATCAACATTGGGAAGATACGGTATATATACACAATGGAATACTACTCAGCCATAAAAAAGAACAAAATAATGCCATTTGCAGCACCATGGATGGAACTAGAGACTCTCATCCTGAGTGAAGTTAAGTCAGAAAGAGAAAGACAAATATCATATGATATCACTTATATCTGGAATCTAATATAAGGCACAAATGAACCTTTCCACAGAAAAGAAACTCATGGACTTGGAGAATAGACTTGTGGTTGCCAAGGGGGAGGGAGAGGGAGTAGGATGGTTGTGGAGCTTGGGGTTAATAAATGCTGACTATTACCTTTGGAATGGATTAGCAATGAGATCTTGCTGTGTAGCACTGAGAAGTATGTCTAGTCACTTATGATGGAGCATGATAATGTGCTAATATAGAATGTGTATATGTATGTGTAACTGGGTCACCATGTTGTACAGTAGAAAAAAAATTGTATGGGGGAAATAACTATTAAAAAATAAAAATAATAAAAATAAAATACACAAAGAACTCATACAAAGCAGCAATTTAATAAAAAACAAAATATGGTCAGAGGATCTGAATAGTTTTCTGAAGACATAACAGATGACAATAGGCACATGAAAAGATGCTCATCACTAATTATTAGAGAAATGCAAATCAAAACCACAAGATATCACCTCATACCTGTCAGATTGGCTATCATCAAAAAGAACACAAATAACAAGTGTTGGCAAGGATGTGGAGAAAAGGAAACTCTTGTGCACTGTTAGTGGGATTATAGTTGGTGCAGCCACTATGGAAAATAGTATATAAATTCCTCAAAAAAATTAAAAATAGACCTACCATATGATCCAGTAACCCCACTGCTGGATATTTTTCGAAAGAAAACAAAAATACAAATTTGAAAAGATACATGCACCCCTATGTTCACTGCAGCATTATTTACTGCTGCAAGCTATGGAAGCAACCCAAGTATCTATTGATAGATGAATGAAGAAGATGTGATTTATATATGTGTACACACACATGTGCGCACATGCACATGTGCACACGTGAGCACACACACACACACACACACACACACACACACACACACACTGGAATATTACTCAGTCATAAAAAAGAGAATGAAATCTTTCCATTGTAACAACACGTATGGACCTAGAGAGTACTGTGCTAAGTGACATAAGTCAGAGAAAGACAAATACTGTATGATTTTACTTATATATGAAATCTAAAAAACAAAACAGGAGTTCCCCAGTGGCTCAGTGGGTTAAGGATCCAGTGCTGTCACTGCTATGGCACATGTTTGACCCTTGACCCAGGAACTTCTGCATGCTACAGGCAAGGCCAAAAAATAAAATTTAAAAATCCAACAAAACAAAAATAACAAAACAGAAATAGACCCATAGATACAGAGAACAAATAGGTAGTTGCCAGAGGAGAGGGGGTTGGGGGATGAGTGAAATAGATGAGGGAGATTAAAAGGCACAAACTTCCAAATACAGAATACATAAATCATGGGGATGCGATATACAGCACAGTGAATATAGTCAATAATATTGCAATAATTCTGTATGATGACAGATGTTAACTGGACATTGTGGTGATCATTGTGTAATGTACAAAACTATCGAATCACTGTGTTGTACACCTGAAACTAAAATAATACTGTAAGTCAATTATACTTCAATAAGACATTTAATAAAAAATAAATAAATGAAATAGTAGACATAGGGAAGCTTAAAAACCCCTTTAGTAACAGATATTTCCAATGGAAATCTCCATTTGTAAGGGTGTCTATCTTTCTGTACAAGGAAGAGAAGGATGACTCTAAATCTCTAGAAACTCTTATCAATAGAGAGGGCAAAGACTTAAATCTGCATAACAACAGATAAAAAATAAACACAGTAAACAGACTTTTGTTTACTGTGCTTTTCCCCTAGCCAATAACTTCCCCTCACCCAAATCTTCTTTTGTCTTTAGCTGCAGATGGTATTTAAGGTTCTGGCTTGGGCTGTTTGGGGGGCCTATTCAGCTTTCCTGGGTATCCCCCATGTGTATAAGAGGTATGGATAGCATTACACTTTCCGTTTGTTCTTTTCCTATTAACATGCCTTTTTATTTTTCTTCTTTTTCTTTTTTTGGCCTTGCCTGTGGTATGCAGAAATTTCTGGGCCAGGGATTGAACCTGCACCACAGCAGTGACAACACCAGATCCTTAAAGTGCTATGCCACAAGAGAATTCCAGCATGTCTTTTGTTAATGAAGGTGTCAGCCAAGAACCCAGAAAGGGAGAGGGAAATGTATTTTTCCTCCCGCATATAATGCAGATGTGTTTGGGAAAAAAAAAAAAAAAGTCATACATATGGAATACTTAATTGTAATTAAAGGAGAGGACATGGATTATAGAAAATGATTACTTTTTTCATTTGGTCAAAAACAACACATGCACTTTGATTCTCTATTCATGGTACTCAAAGAAAACTTTCCAGTATGACTTAGGAGCCACCATTCTAAGAAAGTTTCTAAGATGAGAGCTATAGGCATATAATTCTAGAAATACACAGAAACAGATATGCTGGACTAGTTTGTGCAAACTATGATACTGTCAAGAAGGAAGTTTGTGAAAACTAAGATTATCGACACCCCAAAATACCTTCTGGATTCAAGACGTGTTAAACAGTTGTCGACTAAAAAAAATGCACAACCTGAAAGCTGAGAGTTAAGTTTTATTTGGGGTAAAATGAGGACTTATACCCTGGAGACAGCATCTCAGGTAGCCCTGAGAAACTGCTCCAAGGGGGCAAGGGAGGAGCTAGGATATATAGGAGTTTTTGCAACAAAGGGCAGGGAGCAGGAACAAAAGGCTCACTGAAATCATTCCTTTGATGTGCACCTCCACTATCCAGGCCATTTGCAGATGACTGTGACATTCTTTATCCTTAACTACAGACCAGGCTGAAATACCACCCAAGGAGGAAAAGGCAGGATATGATAAAGGTAAAGGGGAAGTGTATGCAGCACACACATTTTACAATGCATACACACATTTCACAGAAGTTTGTTGCTGATCTTCTAAAGGTCCTTACCAGTCACAAGGAGCAGACATCACCATGAAGGATTTTAGTGTTTTTCTAGATATGAAGAGATACAAGAATTGGGCAAATAAAATCTTCTCCTAAAAATATCTGAAGACCTGTTCTAGTTTTCCCAGAGCAGAGTGCCTCACTCCTGATCTCCACCTTGAGCTCCACTTGGGGAATTTTGCAGGTTGGTAGCTGAAATGGCTCATGTTTTACTCCATGTAGAGGCTGATGGCAAGTACCAAACTTCAGTTCACACAGTCAAGAAGCTGGCATATGCTATTGGAGAAGACAAAATGACAAGCCTAATCCAAAGTATAATTACTGGAAAAGTTGTTCCAGAAAAGGAAAAAGAGAGAAGGAAGAGAGAAGCATTGTCAGTGATAATGCAAAAAAATGGAGGTATGTCTTAAAATCCCAAATAAAAATTCTTTGCAGAGCAAGCTAAGTCTCAAACGCAAAAGCAAATCGTAAGACTAGAGTTCCCCAACTGTTGTTTCCTCACCAGAGGAAACGTCTTAGTAATTCAGTTACTGCTTAAAGGAGAAAGGAATCTGTCAGGAGTCCATGAAAAGCTTGAGAGAAACTCTTTTGTTTCCCCCAAGAAAGAGCTAAATCAAGGAAATTTGGTGCTTAAGGAGGACTGCCACCAAGTGTTCTCTTTTAACACAGAAAAGGTAAAACAAGCTGAGTTCTCTCCAGGAGTTTCCACTGTTAGAATGCCCTTGGGATGCATGACTGGGGTGGGGGGGAGATGGGGATTCTATTTAAATGCAATTTCCAGAATCACTTACTGCATTAATTATAAGCCTTTCTATACTATTTCCACCCTTCAAGAAAAAGGTCTTTTCCTCTTTTAGATGTAAAGTGAATTAATCTCCTGAATTTAAATAAAAAAAAAAGAAAGAAAGAAAGAAAGGCTGACTTAAATTCCTCGGGTGAGACTCCTAAAACAGAACTGGAGGTTATTCCTTTTTTTTCCTGTTTCTTGATAGGTAATTAGAGAAAGTTTACTAATCAGCAAAAAAGACAGTGTTTTAATGCCAAACATTCTTGAGTACAATAATACCATCTAACATTCTGAAGCTTTTATTTTCACAAAGCACTTCCTCACTGGAGTCCTCTTATACCAACAGTATCTACATAAAGCTGGGATTTTCAGATTAAGCTATTATTTGACCCTTAGTTTCTACCGTACTTTGCTACTGTGATTCTGCTAAAAGTCAAATTGGGTGTTAAATGTAAGGCACAAATTCACAGACAGCAATTCAGCATGAAAGTGCTTCAAAAGGAAACACTTGGAAAGGATTTGAATGTAGTGCTTGAGCAGAGATGAATAATGCACACTCACGTCTTCCAGCAATGACACAGAAATCTTTTACACAAGACATCTGTCTCCACACTTAATAGATCGGTTGATTGTCATTTTCACTGCATGTATGTTGTATTGACTATTGTTGAGTGGTATTTCTTCCATAAGCTAAAGCTGCATTTTAATCCTCACGTTGTCACTTTAAACATTAATATGCTTAAGACACTGTGTGAATAAAATATAACACCATTTTCAAAGAACAGCAGGATGTTTTTACTGCTTCATACATAACTCAACTCAATTGCAAACATGGAATTAATAAAAAGAAAATACAATCAATTAGTTAAATGTTACCTGATTCACTACCCAACTAGATTTACTATAGGCCAAAGTAATTATCAAATCCCAGCTATGCCAGCATTTGGAGCCAATCTACACTAAAAGGAAAGGGCAATGGCATTACATTTCTTAAATTTACATATTTAAATTGGAGTCATAACCCTAGGGTATGGGATAAGACTCTGAAATCATCAAAGTTATGACAAAGAGTAAGAGATGGAAACTAGTTTGAAAATTTCTGTTTGGAAAAGTTTCTGAGATGCAATTAAGAGTAAACTAAATCTAAAAGTAGTCTGAACTGAAGTTTGGCACTTGCCATCAGCCTCTACATGGATTAAATTATGAGCCACTGCAGCTACCAACCCGCAACCCCCCCTGAGTGGAGCTCAGGGTGAAAATCAGGAGTGAAGCACTCTGTGGTCTGGGAAAACTGGAAGAACAGGTCTTCAGTCAGATATTTTTAGATTTTATGATTTTATGTGCCCAATTCTTGCATCTCCTCATATCTAAAAACACTAAAATCCTTCATGGTGCTGTCTGCTCCTTGGGACTAGGAATAACCTTCAGATAACCAACAAACTTTTGTAAAATGTGTATGGCTGCACCTCCCCCTCACCTTTATCATAACTAGATATTCCCCCTTTTCCCCTTTGGGTGGTATTTCAGATTTGAAATACTGCCACACAATCTGTAGTTAAGGTCAAAGAATGTCAAGGTCATCTGCAAATGCAGTCACCTCCAAGGGTGAGAGATGGTGAGTCCTGCAGGCTGCGAAAACGCAGGATTCTGGCCCAGATAGTGGTGGTATATATCAAAGGAATGATTTCAGTGAGCCCAGACCTCTTTTGTTCCTGCCCCCTGCCCTTTGTTGCAAAATCTCCTAAACATCATACCTCCTCCTGTGCCGCCTCAGAGCAGTTTCTCAGAGCTACCTGAGATTCTGTCTCCCAGGCTTAGGGCTTAAATCCTAATTTCACCCCAAATAAAACTTAACTCTCAATTTTCAGGTTTTGCTTTTTTTTTGGGGGGAGGCTTTTAGGGCTGCACCCATGGCACATGCAAGTTCCCAGGCTAGCTCTAGCCTGGTAGCCCACACCACAGCCACAGCAATGTGGGATCTGAGTCGCATCTGCAACCTACACCATAGCTCACGGCAATGCTAGATCTTTAACTCACAGAGCCATGGATTGAACCTGCATCCTCATGGATACTAGTCAGATTGGTTTCCACTGAGCCACGATGGGAACTCCCAGTTGTGCATTTTAAGTCGACAGTAGAAAGTTACAGGAAGAATATAATAAATAAACCAGAGACGTTATTGCACTACCAGACTCGGAAACTAAACCCAAAATTCTACAGAGGTCTCTGGCTCAGATTACTCAACATATTTTCACCTTCTTCCTCTTTAATTATAAAAAGAAAAAGCAGGCTCACCTGAAGTAGTATTTATCCCCATTTCTTAAGGGAGTTAAGAGCAGGGAAAAGACCAGACAAAATGGAGAACATGGAGAATTAGTAAAACTACATAATTACAAACACCTTGAGATCAGAGTCTATATATTTTTGTTTTTGACACTTTTGCATTTTAGGCAAGAGGGCTTTTGTGAGATTATATTCTTTGTAGCCATCTACAGCTCTCTGCGAAACTCAGATTTCACAAAAGTTGCTATTTAAATGCCAAAAAAACTGAATCTAAATGTTCAGCTTTCTACCAACTCAACTGGTGATAACTCTGCATGAAACAAATATTTATTGTGTCAGGCACTGGCCTATTCTCACAAGGCATATAGTCAAGTCCAGCAATTCTCAACTTTGGTGGCATATTAGTATCATCTCAGCGACTTAAAAAAAAATACCAACTCTAGACCAATTAAATCAGAATTGGTGAGAGCAGAGATCGGTGTTACTATTTTTAAAAATTTTCCCTAGCTCTTCCTAAATGTAGGCAGAGTTGAGGTAGTCATACATGTAGACATGGGCTGTCTACCTTATATTAGGAGCTCTGGGACAGTGTTCTGCTTCTGTTTAACTAGCTTGTTATAGCAATCACCCCAATATACAATACAGTTTGAAAATATAAATATCTGCACCAGGTCACAATCCAAGCACTCAGCACAAGGCTACATGCAGATAGACACTTATACATTACACATACTTTTGTACCCATCGACTGATACTATGTTTTTGTTGCTGTTATAGATTTTGGAGCACTTTACACTATGCACATGTAATACAGCTTGATGATGATTGGTTTCTCTGGGAGCAATTTCCAGGAATGGCTGACCTCCCAACAAGTCTATTTGGTGCAAACAAACATGTCACGATTTCCAAATAACTTTGCATTATGAATTCAACACTGATGGTCGTGTTTGGAATGCATTTCTAAAGTGAAAGGAATCTAAAACCAAGGTATAAAAATGGAATCATATATTATTCTGAGCTTAATTAGATTACAATTCATAAAAGAAAACCTAGAAATGCCTCAGTATGTTCCCCAGAACACTTCACTTAAACATATATCTGAGCAATAATCTCACTAAATCAGGGGGAAAGGGTCATCACTTGAATAAACTCACTAGTTGATAAAAATTAAAGAGCAGAATACTCCATATGATTCAGTATTCCTAAAACCCATCTTTTAAACTGAATGTATATAGTATATATCATACCAATCTGAAGAAAATGAACTTTCTAAGATACATTTCTAAACCAAAAATAAAGACATCAAATTTATGACAGGGAAGGAATATTTTTTTGGATGTGTTCTTACCTATATCCTGACATAGATAATATATTTTTTAAAATCACAGAAAATACCAAACTGATGATTAACGAATCTGACTAACATCCATGAGTACCTGGGTTCAATCCCTGACCTTGCTCAGTGGGTTAAGGATCCGGCATTGCCGTGAGCTGTGGTGTAGGCCAGCAGCTACAGCTCTGATTCCACCCCTAGCCTGGGACCTTCCATATGCCGTGGGTGTGGCCCTTAAAAGACAAAAAACAAACAAAAAAAGAAAATAGCAAAGTGAATCAATTGTGGTCCTTCCCAGTCAAGATGGTCTTTGCAGAGGTGTCAAGGAGCATTTTGGAGTAGGGATGAAGGGTCATGAGCATCTGCATGATATCAACCAGAAAGATTCAGTGTTATATCTGAGCATAGCCCTTTATGGCATCAATATCGATACTTCTCAGAGCAATTTTTTAGGAAGTTAGACTAGCCAGCAGCTCTCAACACTAGATGCACATTTTAATCACTCTTGGGAGCTTGTAAAGTACCAAATTTGAGTTCCACTCCTAGAGATTCTGATTTAATAGAATCCCAAGAGAGAACAAGGGCCCATATGGTATTAGTAGGCAAAATCATCCACACTGATGCTCAGGCTCCTATCAAGGAACCACTGTATAATTGTGAACATGAGTACTAATAGAGGTTAGTGTTTGAGATGCCAGGGTATAGGCTTGAATGTAGTTCCAACAGTTAGACAATGAGGACTAAACAATTTTTGTTAACATTCATGTATAAAATACAAAGTACAATTATGACTCTAGGATTCTAGGAAAAATCTGATATTATGTTAATAAGGAAGGAAAAGTAAATATTTGCTGGATAGGCAAATGGCAGTAACTGATCTTTTTGTGTGTGTGTGTGCGTGTCTTTTTTTTGCCTTTTCTAGGGCAGCTCCCAGGGCATGTGGAGGTTCGCGGGCTAGGCGTCTAATCAGAGCTGTAGCCTGTGGCCTACACCAGAGCCACAGCAATGCGGGATCCGAGCCGCGTCTGTGTCTGCAACGTATACCACAGCTCATGGCAACGCGGGATCCTTAACCCACTGAGCAAGGCCAGGGATTGAACCCGCAACCTCATGGTTCCTAGTCAGATTCGTTAACCACTGAGCCACGACGGGAACTCCGGCAGTAACTGATCTTAAATAAATGTGTTTATTTAAACAAGGGGAGTTGAAAGATACATGGATCCCTATAGCACTATTAACAACGGCTATGACATGGAAACAACCTAAATGTCCATCAACAGATGAATGGATTAAGATATGGTACATATAAATGATGGAATACTACTCAGCCATAAAAAGATCAACTAATGCCATTTGCAGCAACATGGATAGAACTAGAGATTCTCATACTAAGTGAAGTAAGCCAGAAAGAAAAAGACAAATATCATATGATATCACTTATTTGTGGAATCTAAAATATGCCACAGATGATCCTATCTACAAAACAGAAATAGATCACAGGCAAGGAGAGCAGATTTGTGGTTCCTAGGGGGAGGGGGAAGGGAATGGGATGGATGGGCAGTCGGGGGGGGGGGGGGATGGATGCAAACTGCTATATTTGGAATGGATGGGCAATAGGGCCCTATTGTACAACACAGGGAACTGTGTGTGATTAGGTCACTTTTCTGTACAACAGAAATTGAAGAAATATTGTAAATCAACTATACTTTAATAAAATAAAAATAAAAATAAAAATAAACAAGGAGAGTCAGTCAGCTCCAGAGATCAAAGCTGATTAAAACAGCAAAGGCAGAAATAGTCCATGAGCACATGAAGAGTTAAGATTTTGAGAACTAAAAAGGATATGACTAACCAGTAGGAAACTGAGTTTGGTCAAAAAATTAATTATATACAATAATCCACAAACAATCAGGGAAGTACACATAAAGTACTATAATTGCTAATCACAGGAAAGAAGCTATAGACTCTCTTTTGGATTTAAGCCCCTTCACTTCTCATATTAGCCCCCCTGAAATTATCAGACTAAATTTAGCTTTGGCCTATGGATTTATAGGATTCACACACACATCTACTGAATAAGTCTATGTTCATGATCATGTTTCTAAAAAAGTTTTGCCATTCGTCATCCAACCCAATTCCCAGTCCTGGGATAAATGGACCTAACAAGTATTGTGGTCTTCTGGGAACTGATGTTTTAACATAAATTATCTCTTGTATTATCCATACCATCTATTAGGGGTAATTCATGTATCAGCCCAAATGAATTTGAAGAGTTATTTTTCATGCCATATTTTAATTATAGAATTGATTATTTATAGTCTTATATTTAGGTCTTTAATCCATCTTGAGTTTATTTTTGTATATGCTATGAGAAAAATGCTCTAATTTCCTTGATTTACACATGGCTGTCCAGTTTTCCCAACACCACTTATTGAAGAAACTTTTTCCCATTATATATTGTTCCCCTCTTTGTGATAGATTAATTGACCCTATATGCATGAGTTTATTTTTGGGCTCTCTATTCCATTCCATTGACCTATGTGTCTATTTTTGTGTTAGTACCAGGCTGTTTTGATTTCCATAGGTTTGTTGTATAGTATGAAGTCAGGGAGCATGATGACTCCAGTTTTGTTTTTTGTTTTTTTTTTTTTTCTTTTTCTTTTTTCTTAAGATTGCTTTAACTATTTGGGATCTTCTATGGTTCTTTTTTTTTTTTTTTAATTTATATTTTTCCCACTATACAGCAAGGGGATCAAGTTATCCTTACATGTATACATTTTTCCCCTACCCTTTGTTCTGCTGCAATATGAGTATCTAGACATAGTTCTCAATGCTACTCAGCAGGATCTCCTTGTAAATCTATTCTAAGTTGTGTCTGATAACCCCAAGCTTCTGATCCCTCCCACTCCCTCCTTCTCCCATCAGGCAGCCACAAGTCTATTTTCCAAGTCCATGATTTTCTTTTCTGAGGAGATGTTCATTTGTGCTGGATATTAGATTCCAGTTATAAGTGATATCATATGGTATTTGTCTTTGTCTTTCTGACTCATTTCACTCAGTATGAGAATTTCTGGTTCCATCCATGGTGCTGCAAATGGCATTATTTTGTTCTTTTTTATGGCTGAGTAGTATTCCATTGTGTATATATACCACCTCTTCTGAATCCAATCATCTGTGGATGGACATTTGGGTTGTTTCCATGTCCTGGCTATTGTGAATAGGGCTGCAATGAACATGTGGATGCATGTGTCTTTTTCAAGGAAAGGTTTGTCCAGATATATGCCCAAGAGTGGGATTGCGGGGTCATATGGAAGGTCTATGTATAGATTTCTAAGGTATCTCCAAACTGTTCTCCATAGTGGCTGTACCAGTTTACATTCCCACCAACAGTGCGGGAAGGTTCCCTTTTCTCCAAAACCCCTCTAGCACTTGTTATTTGTGGACTTATGAATGATGGCCATTCTGACTGGTGTGAGGTGATATCTCATGGTTGTTTTGATTTGCATTTCTCTTATAATCAGCGATGTGGAGCATTTTTTCATATGTTTGCTGGCCATCTGTATATCTTCCTTGGACAACAGTCTATTCAGGTCTTTTGCCCATTTTTCCATTGATTGATTGCCTTTTTTGCTGTTGAGTTGTATAAGTTGCTTATATATTCTAGAGATTAAGCCCTTGTCCGTTGCATCATTTGAAACTATTTTCTTCCATTCTGTAAGTTGTCTTTTTGTTTTGTTTTTGGTTTCCTTTGCTGTGCAAAAGCTTTTCAGTTTGATTAGGTCCCATGGGTATATTTTTGCTCTTATTTCTACTGCTTTGGGAGACTCACCTTAGAAAATATTCACGATGTTGATGTCAGAGAGTGTTTTGCCTATCTTCTCGTCTAGGAGCTTGATGGTGTCCTGTGTTATATTTAAGTCTTTCAGCCATTTTGAGTTTATTTTTGTGCATGGTGTGAGGGTGTGTTCTAATTTCATTGCTTTGCATGCAGATGTCCAGGTTTCCCAGCAATGCTTGCTGAATAGACTTTCCTTTTCCCATTTTATATTCTTGCCTCCTTTGTCAAAGATTAATTGACCATAGATGTCAGGGTTTATTTCTGGGTTCTCTCTTCTGTTCCATTGGTCTGTCTGTCTGTTTTGATACCAGTACTACACTGTTTTGATGACTGTGGCTTTGTAGTATTTCTTGAAGTCTGGGAGAGTTATGCCTCCTGCTTGGTTTTTGTTTCTCAGGATTGCTTTGGCAATTCTGGGTCTTTTGTGGTTCCATAGAAATGTTTGGATTGTTTGTTCTAGTTCTGTGAAAAATGTCATGGGTAATTTGATAGGGATTGCATTGGATCTGTAGATTGCTTTGGGTAGTATGGCCATTTTTACAATATTGATTTTCCCAATCCAGGAACATGGAATATCTTTCCATTTCTTTACATCTTCTTTGATTTCTTTGATTAAAGTTTTATAGTTCTCAGCATATAGGTCCTTTACCTCCTTAGTCAGGCGTATTCTGAGGTATTTGATTTTGTGAGGTACAATTTTAAAAGGTATCGTATTTTTGTATTCCTTTTCTAATATTTCATTGCTGGTATACAGAAATGCAACTGACTTCTGAATGTTAATCTTATATCCTGCTACTTTGCTGAATTGATTAATTAGTTCAAGTAGTTTTGGGGTTGAGTCCTTAAGGTTTTCTATGTATAGTATCATGTCATCTGCATACAGTGATAGTTTGATCTCTTCTCTTCCTATATGGATGCCTTTTATTTCTTTTGTTTGTCTAATTGCTGTGGCTAGGACTTCCAAAACTATGTTGAAGAGCAGTGGTGAGAGTTGGCATCCTTGTCTTGTTCCAGATTTGAGTGAGAAGGCTTTCAGTTTTTCCCCATTGAGTATTGTATTTGCTGTGGGTTTATCATAAATGGCTTTCATTATGTTCAGGAATGTTCCCTCTATACCCACTTTGGCGAGGGTCTTGATCATGAATGGATGTTGGACTTTGTCAAATGCTTTTTCTGCATCTATTGAGATGATCATATGATTTTTGACTTTTCTTTTGTTAATATGGTGTATGACGTTGATTGATTGCGTATGTTGAACCATCCTTGTGAACCTGAGATGAACCCTACCTGGTCATGGTGTATGATCTTTTTGATATGTTGTTGGATTTGGTTGGCTAAGATTTTGTTGAGAATTTTTGCATCTATATTCATCAAAGATATTGGCCGATAGGTTTCTTTTTTGGTGGTATCTTTGTCTGGTTTTGGAATTAGGGTGATGATGGCATCATAGAATGTCTTTGGGAGTATTCCTTCTTCTTCAACCTTTTGAAAGAGTTTAAGGAGGATGGGCACCAATTCCTCTTTATACGTTTGGTAGAATTCTCCTGTGAAGCCATCTGGTCCTGGACTTTTATTTGTAGGGAGTGTTTTTATGACATCTTCAATTTCATTTCTAGTGATGGGTCTGTTCAGTTGGTCTGTTTCTTCTTGATTCAGTTTTGGCAGGCTGTAAGATTCTAGGAAATTGTCCATTTCTTCCAGATTGTCAAATTTGTTGGCATATAGTTGTTCATAGTATTCTCTTATGGTTTTTTGTATTTCTGCAGTATCCATTGTGATTTCTCCTTTTTCATTCTTCTATAGTTCTACACAAATTTTACAATTATTTGTCCTGGTTCTGTGAAAAATGTCATGGGTATATTGATAAGGATTGCATTAAATCTGTAAATTACCTTAGGTAGTATGGACACTGTAACAGTATTAATTCTTCCAGTCCATGAACATATATCTATTTATTTGTATCATCTACAATTTCTTTCATCAATGTCTTATTGTTTGCAGAATATAGGTCTTTCACCTCCTTGGTTAAGTTTATTTCTAGTTATTTCATTACTTTTGATGCAATTATAAGTGGGGTTTTTTTTTTTTTTTGCTTGCTTTCTCTTTTTGGTAGCTGAATAATCATTAGTGTATAGAAAAGCATGACATTTTGCCATTTGCAACAACACAGATGGACCTGAAAGGTATTATACTTAGTGAAGTAAGTCAGCCATAGAAATTGAAATACTGTATATTATCACTTATATGTGGAATCTAAAAAATAAAATGAATGAGTATGACAAAACAGAAACAGACTCAGATACAGAGAACAAACCAGTAGTTACCATTGGGGAGGAGGTAGAGAGAGGGGCAAGACTGGGGAAGGTGATTAAGACATATAAACTACTAAGTATAAAATAAATGGGATACAAGGATGTAATGTACAGTACAGGCAATATAGCCAATATTTTATAACAAATTTAAATGGAGTCTAATATATAAAAATATTGAATCACTATGTTGTACACCTGAAATTAATATATTTTTAATCAACTATACTTCAATTACAAAAAGGATGAATATCCAGATATGTTTGCTTACTATACTGAATCTTTCTTGAGTCAGTTACTGAGAAATTCTGAGAATTCAAAAGAATATATAGTATAAAAAGTGGAAAGGGGCCTAGAGAGTGACTACTTAAAGGGTATAGGATTCCCTTTAGGGGGTGATATAAATTTTCTAAAATTGACTATAGTGGTGGTTGCACTACTCTATAAATAGACCAAAAATCACTGAATTGTACATATTAAATGTGTGGATTGTATTGTGAGTTTTATCTCAATAAAGCTGTTTAAAAAGTCTATCCACAGCCTCAGCTCTAGTCCCAGCTGAAGCTGCAAGCCCAGACTCAGACTCAGACTTAGTCATAGAGTTTCATTCTTGATTGGTGTATGTGAATTATGGTAATTCCATTACCTGTGGTCAGCAATTGGCTAAGGAGAACCCATGTAACCCAATTTTAGCCAGGATCTGAGGTAAAAGTTTCTTGTCAATAAAAGAATGAGAAAGATTTCTTAGCATTTAGAGAGTTACAAGAAACAAATAATTATTTTTTCTGCCTCTCTCATCATTGTTGTATGAGGATGTGATGCCTGGAGCTGTTGAAGTCATATTGATATTATGAGGCACAAACTACCCTACATATTGTGAATGGAAATGCAAGAAATAAAATGATGTATGTAGGCTACAGAAGTGATGAACACCTTTGCAGTTATTATGAGACGAAAAATCTCTTCATTGTTAAAGGCACACTGAGTTGCATTTTTTTTTCACTTTGTAGTTAAGAACATCCTAAATAATAAAATTATTTACACTCCATCTTATACCAAAATGCCATGAGATGGCCAAATATTCATTTAAAATTAAGAGTTAGGAAAGTCCTTATCCATGACAATCAACCCTACCTGATAATGAAACTCTGTATCCCATTATTAAGGAAATAATTATTTAAATCATTAGTAGACTTTTAGAGAATGAACACATTCTTCTGTCTCCCTCCATCAGTTTTCAGTGTTTAACAGATTTCTTAGAAAGCTCTTCCTTGTATATAACCTGATATATGAAAACTTTTAACATGATATAGAAACATGCAAAACCACTGGTGGTACAAATTTCAGGCACTACAAATGTTTCAAAATTGTAAGTTAACAAGAAATTCTAATCATAATAACCAGGTTAGGTAGATTGGATGCAAATACTCAAGTTTGAATGATAAACTAAATAGATGAAAGAATGTCAGCAATGTTTTGTCTGAGAAATCATAACAAATGTTTAATGAAACCAAACTAAATCATTCTCAGTTCCAGACAGAAAATCCTCCATTTCACAATAGCCTTTAAGGCTATGTGTGTGCATGTGTATTTAGGTGAGGGAATTTCTGAGGTTTCTGTTAAAATGATTTGCTAATATACAAGTTCCTGGTTATTAAAACTGCTTTGAAAAACAGACAAACGAGACATTTCACCACAAGCCCAGTACCAAACACTGGCACTGAAGAATAAAAATGTCAACTTCTCCTTTCCCAAAAGACTTGGGAGCATGTGTGGGCCCCTGCCAGTAGAAAAGCTTTTTACTCGGTTGTTTTTCCCTAAGACAATCAGTGTATTAAGATTGAGATTTTCAAGGGATTTGATTCAATTAAAGTAACAGTTTGTTGAATGCCTACTATGTGCCAGGTATTGTGAGATCCAGGGGAACCCAGGAAAGGATTTAGTAAGGGAATGGCTTCTTTGACTTCATCTCTGTTGCTTCCTGTTTTTGCTGTGAAACCTATAAGGCTATTGACCCAATTTCATAGTGCTACACTGGATTCATGAGGAATAAGCATATGGACTTGAGGATAACCTAATGAAACACTTATGCACTGTCAGAATTAAAATCCATAACCTTAAAGCAACTTTCATATTTTTTTTATTTTATCACCATAGTTCCTATCACTGATGATACATACCCTAGCATATACTTCCTACTTCAACTTCTTCAGTAACTCATTGCAATCTGATATCTGCTTTTTCAACTTCACTAAAAATTTTCCTTAAATAAAGGTCATCAGTGCCAAAGTGCCAAGTGCCTTTTTCTTTCTTTTTTTTTTTTTTTTTTTTTTTTTTTAAATTTTCCCACTGTACAGCAAGGGGGTCAGGTTATCCTTACATGTATACATTACAATTACATTTTTTCCCCCACCCTTTGTTCTGTTGCAACATGAGTATCTAGACATAGTTCTCAATGCTATTCAGCAGGATAAGTGCCTTTTTCAATCTTCAGTCTCTTCAACTTTTCTGCAGCATTTCATAGTGCTGACCACCATCACACCTCTTGATTCCCTTTTCCCTTAGACTCCACAACACTATATTATGATGCTTTTCATTCTATCTCTCTGACTGCCCCTTCTCTAACTCTTTGGCTACTCTTCTTCCACCAGCACCTCAGGTATTTTTCTCAGTCCATTTCATTTTGTTTCGTTTTGTATGCTCTCTATATTCTCTCATGGGCAATTGTATCCATTGCCACAGATTCAATTAACACCCAAACTCTGAATATTCTGATGACTCTTATATTTATCTCTCTAGCCAGAATCTCTTACCTAAGTCCTGACAGTCAGTTGACTTTCATCCCCTGGGACACCTCAATGCTATATCCAAAATAGAACATCTTTCCTACTCCGCCTCCTGAATATCAAATTTCCTTTAACAGTACCCACACTCCCAGCTGCCCAAGGCTGAAACTTTATAGAGTCATTTTACCTTCCTTCTCATTCTTAACACTGTATCTTCCCAAAGTTATCAAAGTTTGAAAATTCAATTGTCATAATGTCTCAACCATATGTCCAATCTCTAACTACTCCCCTGCCACTACTTCCTGCCTCTAGTCTGTCTAGATGCTATGTTACTGATACAGCTATAAATTGGAAGCTGGAAATAAGTTAGTAGTGGCAGTATGTGGTTGTTGAGCAAGAACTGTCACAGAGAAATGCTTCTTTTCTCAAAGGGACTTTCTTGCTTCATATTGCCTCACTTACCCTAGGGTGTGTGATATTAGCTAGTGAGTAACCCTTGCCATAGGTTGTCACAACCACATAACTTACTCAGCATTGACAATATAATCAATTGCAACATTGATCTAGGAACACTGGTAGCTGATGTTCAAGAGGGATTAATATAAATATTCTACTTAAAAGTTGGCCATGAGAAGTAAAAATAAAGATGTCTTAGGATATCAAAGATAGAACAGTTAGTTGGTATTCCTTCAGGAAGAGTAAGTTTGAAACAACATTCAGATCCGAGAAAATAAATGTTTTAAAAATATTCATGGAGTTCCCGTCATGGCGCAGTGGTTAATGAATCCGACTAGGAACCATGAGGTTGTGGGTTCGATCCCTGCCCTTGCTCAGTGGGTTAACAATCTGACGTTGCCGTGAGCTGTGGTGTAGGTCGCAGATGCGGCTCTGGCGTAGGCTGGCAGCTACAGCTCCGATTCAACCCCTAGCCTGGAACCTCCATATGCCGCGGGAGTGGCCCAAGAAATGGTAAAAAGCCAAAAAAAAAAAAAAATTCATAACCTCTGCCTAATGTTTAGTATGGTATTAACCCTTTGGAATATGGGGTTTTTGTGCGTGTGTGTGTGTGTCTTTTTAGGGCCACACACGTGGCATGTGGAAGTTCCCAGGCTAAGGGTCAAATCAGAGCCATAGCCACCAGCCTACACCACAGCCATAGCAACACCAGATTCCAGCTACCTCCGAAACCTATGCCATAGATTGTGGTAATGACGGATCCTTTAATCCACTGAGCAAGGCCAGGGAACCTGCATCCTCATGGATACTAGTCGGGTTCTTAACCTACTGAGTCACAATGAGAAGTCCTAGAATATGGTTTTGACAAAGAAACTCTTGTGTTCAGAAAAGCCTATTTCCTAACAATAGCATATTCTTCAATCTGGATTATTTTCAACGTGGTATATAAAATAATTAAGTGCCTTTTAATCACCTTTTTCTTCTCATCCAGTCTCCATTCTGTAAATTTTAATTTATAAGTAAGCAAATTCTAAACCACTGAAAATAATTTAGTAAGTATACCATAAGGGTTTTTGTTATTTCTTTGCTCAAGGATTATTTTGCTGTGGATGATAACTTAAGTCTGCTTCCTAATGCCTAGTAATTCTAACATATCTTAGTACCGCCTGCCAATATCTTATGAAACTCTTAAAAGGCTGTATCGACACAACACTGAAACTCCCAGCTGAAAAGCCAAATTTTTAGGTAATCTACAAGCTGGTTTGCCTGTAAGCCATGAAACAACAAGTTTAAGTGATTTTTTTCTGAGTGTAATTAACACATAGTGCTTCTATAATAATGAGCTGATTTGGAGAGAAATAACTGAAGTCAATCAAAGTGGTTGTTTTCACAACAGTTCCAAGTCAGTTAATTTCAAAACAACTAGGTCTTTGACTTATTTCAGTCATGTGTGTATACAAAGCCTGCACTGGCCATTTGTTTATGTAATGTATAGACATAGCTTACTGTGATATCCTTTTAAACAATAAAACCCCATCCTCTCAAGCCACTTCAATCCCTCTTGTGCTATGATTTATCATGTCACATACCTGCTTAAAATCCTCGAATAATTTTTTTCTTGCCTACAAAATAAAGTCTGAGCCTTTGATTATATAATTCTGCCCTAATGGAATCTTTTCACTCTTCTCCATCTCTCTAGACTGTAGATTTTCTTCAAGCCCCAGTGTCTCAACTCCTCTACAAAAGCATCCATAAATACTAGAGTCTGCACTGTTTCTCTTCTCTGAATTTGTATTGCACTCAAAATCTAAAGAACATAATGTTAACACTTGAAATGTCAAAATCATTGCTTTGTACATGGCAGAGTACCTAACAGAGTACCTAGCACATTGTAGACACTCCATGGAGATTTGTAAACTTGCCTCATTGACTTCTTCCATTGGAATAAGAAAAAACCTAAGGTGTGATAACAACATTCCAAATTATACTTTGCTTAGGAAATAACGTGGAAAAGCTCCTTTCTTGTGTGCCTTTAATTCTCCACTGAATCAATGTTAACTTGTATAAGTTTACCATAGTTGTAGGCACCAATCTATCACTGAAGATACAACAGAGTGGGTCAACCTGCAATGGGCAGTAAGTTTCTGGAAAGGGAGTTAGGGTTTACTTCCAACATCAACCATCTCCTCCATTCAACTTCTACCAAAAAGGTATTTATGATTGAATCGCATCTTTATGACTAGAAACCAAACTCAATTCAGTAGGATGAGGGTTGCTAGAGATGGCATAAAAAGCTAAAAGTGACACAAATGACTTTGAGTGTCTGTCATTACAGATTAGTTTATAGTGAAAAAGTGATTCTCATTTACATTATCTAGGCCATCAAAAGAAACCTTCTATATTAATCTGCATAACCTCTAGTTAATGAAATTATACCAATTCTTAATACTATTATGAAGATGGAAGAGGCACAGGAGAAGGCGGGAGAAAACAGGATGGAGAAAGGATTGGTTTTATATATTAAAAATAAATGTGACAGAAGTTGGATTTTTGCCATATTCTCTGGCTCTATTAATAACTAATATGCCCGTGGTTCAAAACAAAATCATTAGACACTAACACAGAGGAATGTATATGCATATATGAGGACACATTATTTTATTTATAAGATGTCTTCTCAGTAGGAAACCTAACTTTACCGCACTGCATGAAATAAAAAGTGGAAAAAGAAGAATTTAGATGCCTGCATCATAAAGGCATCACAATGACAGGTAATGTTTCTCTATGTTGTGAGACTCTCATGGATACAACTATGGGCAAGAGAAGCTGAGATACTTTTAATGACAGTAGGAAGACAAGAGCTGAGCTGCTTTTGTGTTCAACTTTTGAAAGACCTATGGCACAAGGTCCAGTATGCTAACTCCCTAACCTTGCTTCAACAGAGAACACAGGTTGTGAAAATTACATGGATTTTCTTTTGGAAAACATCTTGTCTTGTTCCTGATCCCCATATATTTTATCACTACTATAATTAATAGAGTAGTAACATTCTTAAGCCATCACGGTTGGCCTGAGTTACTTTCTGGGTGCTTCAAGAGCCACAATTCTTGCTATCAGAGAGAAAAACTATGTTAGTAAATATGAGTCAAATGACTTGGTACCAATGACATTTGAGTTTTGCACATGTGATATATATGAAGATAGAGTATGTTTTGAAAATGCATATGGATGCACAATAGCACTGCAAGCAGAATACACTGATAATCTGTTCCTCATTTTGTACCCTACATATTAGGGAGTAGAACCTAGTAACATATAATGCCTTATTTAAAAACAATCAAACAAACATATCATTAGGAAACTTTGAGAAACTTGGCCCTTTTCATTTACACCTGATAACTTTAAAATGTGATAACCTCATTAGAAAACAACACTGAAGTTCAAATGAAGCAATGTTTTTTGTTTTGTTTCGTTTTTTGTTTTTTCCTTTTTAGGACTGCACCTGTGGCATATGGAAATTCCCAGGCTAGGGGTGGAAATGGAGCTGCAGCTGCTGACCCGCACCGCAGCCACACCAATGCCAGATCCAAGTTGTATCTTCCATCTACATCACAGCTTGCAGCAACACCAGATCCTTAACCCAGTGAGAGAGGCCAGGGATCAAACCCGCATCCTCATGGATACTAGTTGGTTCTTAACTGCTGAGCCACAACAGGAACTCCAAAATGAAGCAATGTTAACTTAAGCATGCCCACGTTCACACTAGAAGTGAACATTATTTACAAAAATTTCCCCATGTGAATTTATCATATAAATTTAAATAGTAATCCCAACAAAGTTACCAACATTTGCTATTATTATTAATAGTTACTATCTGCTGCACTTCATTTGCTGTAAGGTATTTTTGCAGACACTGTCTTGATTTTTCATCTCAGTAGCCTTGGGAAATAAACTAGAAAACCATGTCCTGTGTGACTTCCTCAATGTCACACAGCTAGTTAGTAATAGTCAGCGACTAAAATGAGAGGAACCAGATTACTAATCTAATACACTTATACTATAAAATGAAAGGCTCATTGTGTTTATGCTATCACATATTGAATATTGAGATACTAGAATTATTTAAATTTATTCTTATTACAGAGATTTTTAGAGAAAAAGGGTACCAAAAATGCTTGGATGTAAGGGTTGGTATAACATTAATGTGTCTGTGAAATGAGATAGAAATAATTGAAGACAGATAAAATTGCATATTAGGTGGTATCTAAATGACTATGGAATCATAAATTCCATTTCCCCATAATCAAATCCTCATAACTAGTTTGGTTAGAGGCTGTTATCTTCAGCCAGATATGACACTGTTGTTTAATCTGAGTTTCACCTGCAGAACACAAACATTGCCATAAAATCCTGAGAGGGCCTTTGCAATTACCTTTTGAGATACCTATATGAAGCAAATGCCCATTCCTCTCAGGATTTAGTGCCCAACACACTCTCCCATTGACAGGATGTAGCAGCTTCAGGTGACTAAGCATTATCTTCAATATACCATGTAAAGTCTGGATGCAGACAGTAAGGATATAAAATTTAAAAACTGACTAAACATTTGGCCTAAAGTAGCCTGAATAATAGCTAGAACATAAAATCTGGGGCAAAACTGGATGAACTACAAATATCCCAAAGTGGACTTGAACAAGCAGACAGCAGTGTCCTGAAACATATTATCATCACTGTCAGTTGTGCAATAGCCTATATGAAATGATTTGGTGATTTCAGTCTCATTCCCAATAGAGTAGATGTTCACATCATTACAATCACTGTGAAAACGGTAGGCTTGATTGTACTCTCCATAGAAAGATCAAGAAACTTAGGGGGCACGGAGAACATGATCATAGTAAGTGGTCTCTCTAGGTGAGTCCGAGGGCACTTTTTAGAGACAATGACTTTTATTTTCATAAACTCTTGAGTATAAATACTCTGACTCCAATAAAGGATTCTGGATGATTTGTGGCTTAAAAATGAGGTCAAAAAAGGGCCCACCAAACATAATAAAAGGGGAAATCTTGTATTACAAGGTGGAACTAGAAAAGCTGAATACTTTTGTTTTCCGCATTTTTTCCCTTCACCCTACTACCTTCCATTAAGTTGTAAATACCGTATAGAAAATTCTGGATTTGGAATAAAAAGTCCTAGGTTTTAGCCCTTGTTTTCCACTATACTGCTTATATAATTCTGGACAAAGAATTCCTCTGTAAAGTGGGAGTGGAATTTTGCTCTGTGTATGTGACAGGATTCAGATACAAAAGATTCAAACAAACTGTAAGTGATGTGTTAAATGTACTGACTCATCTAAGAAGCTTCCTTGCTCACCACATACACTACCTGGATAGACAATAGCGAGATCTCCAAACTGTGGCCACGGTCATTACAACTTCCCACCTTCCTCACAAAATAAATAAAGAGGCCAGAATAAAGCAATCACAATTTTATGTCTGGGGATATATGTGCAGATTGTTATATCCAGTCAAACTCACTTATGTTGCTTTGTTGACATGCTTGTGTGTGTGTGTGTCTGTCTGTACTGTACTAAGATATAAAGAACTCATGGCTATAAGCAAACATATTATTATCATCTATTTATTTAATATTTCTTTTTCAGGAAAATACATCTAATAGGGTTCTAGAGTGTTCTGGAATTAATTGAACACTGTCTTCAAGTGTAAACTAAGGTATTCGCCATTCAGCATTTACTTCAAACTCAGGGCTTAACATAGGGCCTGGTACATGGTATATATATAGTAAACTTTTGCTAAATAATGAGAGCTGTAATAAATGAGCTACCCTCATGTAAGGTTCCCATTTTTTCTGTGTTCCTCAGTCCCCGTGCATACTTTATACATGAATTTGTTGTCTGGATCAAGGTACGTGTATTGTCTTTGCTTATATTTAGTGTTTGCTGGATGTGACAAGCACATGTTAGGATAATACCCAACAAGTCATGCCCTTATGTAATCCCCTCTCCTTGTGTGTGGACAGAATCTCTCCCTTGCTTCTAATCAACAGAATAGGGAAAAGGCAAAGGGATTTTTCAGGAGTAATTAAGACCTCCTAATGAGTTGACTCATTTAATCAAAAGAGAGATTATCCTGGGTAGACCTAATGTAGTCAGGAGAGCCCTTTAAAAGACGGCTAAGGCATCTCTGAAGGTATAGATTTGAAGTAGCAGAGACTCTGCTTCTCTCTCTTTTTCTCTCTCTCTGGCTGGCTTTGAAGAACCAACCTGCCATGAATTTAATGTTGCAAAGAAATTAATTCCAGCAACAACATAAGGGAGTTAGAAGTGGATTTTTTCCCCCCAGTCTAGTCTCCAGATGAGAATTAGCCCAGCCAGCTCCCTGACTGCAGCCTTGTGAGACTCTGAGCAGAGAAATCATAGAAGTCATACCCAGACTTACAGAAATTACGAGCTAATAAATTGGTGTCATTTTCAGCCACCCAGGTTGTGAACTTTTGTTACAGGGCCATAGAAAGCCAATATACTGCATGTTAGTATAGGTCATGTTTCTCATCCTAGAGGATAAGCAATTCGAAGGAAGAAGGCACATATTTTTTTGGCCACACCCATGGCATGTGGAAGTTCTGAGGCCAGGGATCAAACCTGCGCTACAGCAGCCACCCGCCACAGCAGCAACAATGCTTGATCCTTAATCCACTGAGCCACCAGGGAGCTCCTACAAGGCACATCTTTTGCTTTGCCTGTTTCTCAGTGCCGAGTGCCCAGCCAGTAAGCAGCATAGGCATATCTGCAGGCTGAAATAAATCATTTCTACTTGTGAGCACTAGGTATTATACTGTACTTCCTGCTGCAACTGTTTTCTACTGAGGAAGTAAAATGCAATATACTGACTTCTGTTTTGTCACATATTTTTCAGCAGAGTGGCAAAAATTAGACACACATGAAAAACAGTGAGAGTTGTATACCTACTTATCAATGCATGAAGCTGAAAAATGACCACATTCCTTTTAAAGATGGCAATAATGTAGGATGAAAAAAAAATAATTCAGAAATCCAATTACAATGAACTGACTAACAAACTGGCTATGGTGGCCACACATGGCTGGTATAAATCAGAATTATTTTCCTCTTTCTTAATTTGCTTCTCAGTCAGGCTACAGCTTTGCTTTTAAAGTAACTGAGTTATCTATTTCCTATCTAACCCTCGGATAGTTTTTAACAGATTTAGTTTTATCTCAAAACTAAACACCCTGAGCTCATGCTAATTTCCTTACATAAAATACAGTTCTCTTAATAGCTAAGTTTCTGTTCAAAAACTTAACACTCTCCTTGCCAATCAAAGATCAGTTTCTTAAACTCAGCAACATGCAGGAGAAGTCAAAATAAAGGTTCCATAGGAAAGAAATCAAGGCCTAGAAAATCATTTCTTCATTCAGTCTTTTTCCTTTTGTTCTCACTCTATCTTTCTCTCCAGCTAAAATACTGTTTATTCATTACTATAAAGGGAAATAGTAAGTGAAGGAAATATTATAGAGAATTAACTCCTTCATACAATTTTTGTTATAAAAATCTAGCCATATATTCTCATTTCATTTGCAAGAAACATCAAACCTCAAGGAGCTTAATATTACTGGACAAGATAAAAAGGACATGAAGTGTTATCCCTGCCTTCTTGTTAATGTTGAGGTAGCAGCTACCAGGGAATTATAAAGTCTATTATTTAAGTTAAGCAAGGCCTTTATACCCTTGTTAAAATGCAAACAGCACTAGGAGACCATCCCACAGAGCCTTAAGTCGATTTAGGGTTCCAAATGACTAAGTCTGTCAGCTCCTTTTCTGAAAGTAGGCTTTATGATTTCCAGGGAGTAGACACAAAGGAAGAGGGTACACTTAAGTTCCCTGGTTGCCTGAGGGAATAGGAGACACCCACCACTGAGACCTGAAAAAGTACACAAGAAAGCAGAGCTCTGCATCCCAAACTGCTGAAGAATTTTCCTGTGTTCAAGCCTGAATGTGAATTAGAGTCAACTGTGTGGCTACCTACTACGATGAGTTATAAGATTTCAGTTTCAGGTGCATACTTGTTTTTTCTGTTTTAATTAGTCATTAAAATGAATTAAGACAATTTTATCATTCCTAATACACATGCAAGGGGAAAAGGACAAAAAGTTACTTTCTTGAATATATACCGAACAGCTAAAAAAGTTGACTCTGAAAATCTCATGACAGAAAGGCATATATTGCCACAACAAGGTCCTCTTGTATACCATCTCCCCCATCCCACGGCCTTTGTTACTTTTAGAAAATGCTCAATTATATATATGTCTGTGTATTTTCTATATATATATATTTTTTCATATATGTGTGTATATACATCCAGGAAATTAAATATACTTGGAAGATCAGTGATCGGCTAGGAAGCAGACCTGCTATGCCAGTCCATTCTTCTGAAATGTTTTCCCTAAACATCCTATAATTTGGCCATATTATATGATCCCTCAGACATACCATAGATTGCATGACTTTATGCTTTTACTTATTTTAAAATATCCAGCTTTGATTCACTTTCTTAGCTTTTCTAACAGCCATGTTCCTAGTCATTTTTTAAAGTTGAAATAAATGTCACTTTTCTATAGTATACTCCCAGATATAAAACATGATGAGATATAGTCAGAAGCTTCCTTATCAATGACTCCAAATCATTTCATATATACTCTTGCTGTATGTATTACATTATATTATAGCGGTTTTTTGGGGTGGGTTGTTTGTTTTAATGTCAATTATACCTTAACGTTCACACCTTAAACCCCTTGAGGGCAAAAAAAATATGTCCCATCAATCTTTACACACACCAATCTTTCTACAAATCCACCACAGTGTCTATCACAGAACATGACAATAGTGTGTGCTCAATTTATGTTGGCTGGATTGGATTAAACAATTGATATTAGAGGTCCAGAAAAGAAAAATAAACAAAATAACTCTTTCCTACCAAATAGGGACTTGTTTCTCGCAAATGGAATCCCCGGATATAAAGACCCAGAAATATTATTTTGGTTAGAATATTACTGCAATTTAAGGGCTCTAGAGCAGTAACTTCAGCAGAGGCCTCTATCCCCTTTTTTTAGCTACTAAAGAATCAACTGTCCATGAAAAGAGGGTATCTTTGTTTATATTCCAAATTCTTTCAATATAGGTGATGAGTGGTTCACATCTCATCCAAATCAATTGATAATTTTATGTACTTCATAATGTAACAGATTTAATGAAGGAAATAGAAAACTAAGGTATATTCTCATATTATAGACTCTTGCAATATAGTGGGGGAGATCATTTTAATGCCCTCAAGTAACTAGATAAAATATGACGGTACAAACATGCAAAATTTTGCATTCTGACTATATAAATGCTATAGAAATTCAAAAAATGGAAAAGTCAAGTTAAGTCATGCAGCTTGGAATATTTCATGGGCCTGAAAGGACAGAAAGAATTTAATAATGCAAAGAGAGTTGAAATAAAGGCTGCCTAAGACTTTAATGCATCTCAAAGAATTCTAGACCACGCAAGGAAACTAAGAGATGATTCAGTCTAAACCAGATAGAGCAGCTGACTTACCCAAGGTCCCATAGTGGATGTGTGCAGTGCTTGGAGAGATTCTTCATTGTTTCCATCACCTTAGTCATCTCCTACAACCTCATTTAAATTACATAGACACTGTTTGTTTTCTATTTATATGGGCAAAGATGCTCTCAGATGCATACTTTTTTTGCTAGGAAAAATGCCATGTTAAAATACCATCTTTAAAAGAGACCAATTTTTAAAAGAGAATCTGGAAATGTTGACAATATAACCATAAAAATATGAGTAAATCTACTGCATTTAAACAACAACCAGAAAATGACTTCTGGGGAGGGAGAGGCATGAAATTTGAATAATATCTCTATTTTATACTTTTTGTTATAGAGATGTGAGTTGCACCATCACATATACAGGGAACAGGATTTCCTCAGAAATATAACTAAGCTTGTTTTATAAGTGAATTATACTTTTTTTTCTTTTTTTCAAAATTAGCCAATGGTTAACAGAAATGGCACTGCCCAGCAGAGACTATGCTGAGATTGACTCTCTGAAAGAAAGTTTCTTCTTTATTTTACATTCTAATCCCTGACAAGCAGAAACAATTTTAATTTATGTTCTGGCAGCATCTGAGCTGGAAGAAACTGAGGCTACCGACATCTGGCTTGATAAACCACATAGCTGTAAGCAAGCATATAAATTAAATTATTTAAGTATCCCCATTTAATTTTCAACATCTCTAAGGACAGGATGACAGACTGAAATGTGTCAAACTCAAAGAAACCAGCCTAAACTCATCTCAAACATGACACTTAAAGTAATTCAATAATATTCCACATTTCACAAACAGACATGAAAACACATTTCACCCCATAAATATAATTTGTAGTGCCCAAGTTGAATCATGCCATGATATCCCACAAGAAGCATAATTTAGCATGGACATAAATTTTACTTAAAGATTCAATTATTGCCTTAAATACAGGACTATGTGGGAAAATCTCAGTATGTTTGGTACTATCCCCTTAGTCTAATATGCTAGAGTGAATGAGACAAGTCATCAGAAGACTTTTGTTCTCCCATTTGGGGACAGCATAGCTACCACTATTTACATTTACTGATTAATTCATCCAACATATATTTGTAAACACCTGCTAGAGGCCAGGTACAGAGCTAGGTGCTGGGGATCTGGCAGTGAAGTCTATGTAGTCTCCACTGTCATGGAGATTATCATCTCAAGCTCACTGGATAAAATGCACTGATTATCCTTCTAAAACATTGGAACTCATTAATTCAGGATCAATTTAAGTTCCTTCCCCTTAGCAACTCACAAAAGATAGGTATATAATACTAACCCTGATAAAATATATACACTTGGCTACAAAAGGATATTGCACACATGCAGGATTCCGAAAAATAATGGACTCCCAAAAATCTGGTTCTAAAAGTGACTTGCTCATTGTTGCCAGAGGTAGGAGGGAACTTGTGCCTCAGTCGCAAAACCAAAATACACTGAGTTCCTCCTATAGGCAGGGCAACATACTAAGCTTTAGTAGGGTTCTACTGATCAAGATGATAAACTGTCTAAATTAGAGGTAAAGCTCATGGCAGTGATACAAAAAAGAAAGGAGGGAGGTGAAAGACATTACGAAGCACCAATGGGACATAGTGACTGATCATATGCAGAAAATAAAGTCAAGAAGGCACAAAAACCCTTGAGGTTTTAAGCCTGAGTAGCTGGAAGAACCATGGGATGAGTGACAGAAAGTGAGAAGGTGAATAGGACATCCAACCTGGAAAGATAACGTGCTCACCTTACAGAAGCATGATGAGATGGACATCAGTAGAATATCTAAGTGTACACATGTGGCAGGAAGTTGGAGATATGGGACCATAGCGCAGGGTATAGATTTTAAAAAATGATTTACATAAGAAATGGCAGTTAGATTCATAAAGGTAGATGAACTCCCCAAGGAAGAAAAAGTAGAGGGAGAAAAATAAATAATGGATCTTGAGTATATTCACAGTTTGAGTAGAAGAAATATAAAATAAGCCGGGAAGAAATCTCCATTTTCTTTACTCAAGGAAGTTTCATGGGACATGAACAACACATCAGGCAAAGAGAAGACAGTTTCTTCTCAGAATGATAATATGAGTGGGCAAAAGATTAGGGAATACCAGAAAACTAAGTTACTCTGATTCACTTTTTCTTTTTTTCCCCTTTCCTTTCTTTCTTCCTTCCTTCCTTCCTTTCTTTTTCTTTCTACTTGGGCTACTGCAAACATTTTAAGACTATATTTCAGAATATACCTAGTAGAATCATACTTTAGAGGGGTCACATTAAGATCCTTTGGTTGAAGTATTCTACAATAAAAGCACTCTCGGTGAAGTTGTCTGAAATTCATCTGCCGTATCCAAAGGTCCAGTCCAAGATTCAGATGGCTTAACTTAGGAATTCCTAAATTTGGGCACTCAAACAAGAAAAAAAAGTCAGATTGAAAAAAAAAAAAGATTCCTTTTATTAATTTATTTAGTAACAAATATAGATTTAGGAAATAGTAGCTGAAATCATATTTGAATACTGGCCAGGCAACTTATTTTCCATGTAACCTGAGACAAAGTACTTAACTTTTCTTGTCCTCAGTTTCCTAAACTTTATTACTGAAGATGATGATAATAGTACAGGTTTTATAAAGCCATTAAATGAGACAACAGGTGTAAAATAAATAGAATAGTCTTGTCATAAAGTAACTATTCAGAACTTGCTATATCACACACACACATATCAATAAGCAACACAAAGACGATTTTACATGATTTTTTAAAAACTAGGTTAAAAACTGAATTTTCTATTATTATTATTTCTTTTTTTTTTTTTTTTTTTTTTTTTTGCTATTTCTTTGGGCTGCTCCTGCGGCATATGGAGGTTCCCAGGCTAGGGGTCGAATCGGAGCTGTAGCCACTGGCCTACACCAGAGCCACAGCAACGCGGGATCCGAGCCGCGTCTGCAACCTACACCACAGCTCACGGCAACGCCAGATCCTTAACCCACTGAGCAAGGCCAGGGACCGAACCCGCAACCTCATGGTTCCTAGTGGGATTCGTCAACCACTGCGCCACGATGGGAACTCCTCTACTATTATTTAAAATACAAAAAAAAATCTTATTAAAAAAGGTCCTACTGTATATAGCACAGGGAACTATTTCCAATCACTTGTGATGGAACATGACAGAGGATAATATGAGAAAAAGAACATATATATATTTTTAACTCGGTCACTTTGCAGTACAGCGGAAAATGACAGAACATTGTAAATCAAACTATAATGAAAAAATTTTTTAAATATAAAAAAATACAAGTTTGTCAGTGACATAGGATTATCTATGTCCTAGACAGAAAAGTAAAAGAACAAGGTGAGAATTCATTTAAAAAGACTTACTACTAAGTTTATAAAATGAAAAACACAAACTCAAGAATGAGAAAATATAAAATTAAGAAAGTATATTCACCCTCTTTTGCCAAATGTCAAGAATAAGAAAAAAAAGATTCTCATGTGGTTTGTCAAACTGAAATTTAAGATGGGAAATCATTATTTAAAAAATAGTCTACATGCAGTCTCCTCTCCAATTCTAGTCTTATTCAAAAGGATGATCATTATAAAGAAAGGCTCTTAAGACACTGGAAGTAACTACCACTGCTAAGTGGATATCAAATTATTCTAGGCCAATTTTATTTCTTTCCATGATAAAATAAGTCACAGAGATAAAGGCAAAATGATAAAATAATCTATTTTGATTTCTATAAGAAATTTGACTTCACTTAATGACATTCTTAAAAGTAATGAGAAAAAAAGGAGGCTTACACTAGAGTTCAGTAACCTCATTACCCTGGAGGGCCCCAACAAGCCTGGAAGAGTGCTCAGAAGGGCCCATGGCAAAACTAAGAAACAAGTAGTGGAAAAAGGAAAGAGAAAAAGATACATTAAGAAAAAATAAGAGGAAAAATAAATACTACAAGGAGGAAAAAACAATGCCATGACAAATGTCCAGTTAATATTTATAAAGTGCTCAGAATACTGTCTGACACACAAATTATATATATATATATAATTTTAGACATTAATTTATATTTTATATAATATATAATATATATAATATTGAAATATATATATATTTGCTAAATAAAGAGTTCTGTACTCAAAACACTGACAACGTAACTCCCTACCCTTTGTATAGACATTCGCATGCTTGAAAGCAGAGGCCTAGAGCAAATGATTTCTTAAGGTATTCTGCAGCTTAGTTATTTCATAGCTCTATGTTTCCCATCATTTTAAGAGATTTCACTAAAGAAAAAACTGATGGTATTGTCGATGCATCAGAACTATATCTTGGAGTTCCTGTCGTGGCTCAGCAGAAATGAATCTGACTAGCATCCATGAGGACGCAGGTTGATCCCTGGTCTCGCTAAGTAGGCTAAGGGTCTGGTGTGGCATAGGACAGCAACTACAGCTCCGATTCAACCCCTAGCCTGGGAACTTCCATATGCTGAGGGTGTAGCCCCAAAAAGAAAAAAAAATAATAATTAAAATTTTAAAAAAGAATGGTATCTTCTATGTCTTCATTTTCCATTTTACCTAAAGGTATAACAACTATTTTTTCAATGGACAGCACTCATTTGGTAGACTTCCTAGAATTTGTGGGCATTATGTACTTCATCTAATGCTAAACACACTAACAACTAGTATTCCTTAAATAGCCTGTTCATTTATAAGGTAGCCCTGTCAGTAAGCTCTACTGTAAATCATTTGGTACACTGAACTCTGTGTTCCCATCAGTAATGAAGTAGGCATTTTTATTCAAATGTAGCAGGATGTTCAGCTCCCAGGATAATGATTAAGCAAAGATCTCTTTTTTTATTCTGCAGACAAAGCAGATACCACACTTACAGCTTAGGCTCTTAGGGACAAAAATCTTAATGGAGGCCAAGATTTCCTCAGACTTCATGGAAATAACCTTTGAAAAAGTTTGCCTTCTGTGGTCCCTCTCTATGGCAATTCTGATTTCTTTTTCCTAGGGTCAATATTCTTGACAGGCCTCCCACTCCCTTGCTATTCTTCAATAGAACTGTGATTTCCTCACTTCTTTTTCTAATGAATATTTCATCTGTCTGAAGGAATAATCACTGTGTGTTTACCAAATGACAAAATGACTTACAAAAATGTACTTAACTGAAAATCAGCCTTTCTTCGAATTCCCAAAAAGTCTTTTCTCAGCTCCTTCCTCCGCCTCCTCAAACTACTGTCAACAATAAAATGAATAGTGACTTCGTGTGCTCCCTTATGATTAAAACTATAAGCTTGATGCAAATGAGTACTCATGGGTGGCATTCACATCGTATAGTATGTAGATGTAAGCTTAGATCAGGACATGCAAATAAGTGCATCTTTCATTTTGTATTCATTCATGTTATACAAAATAGTCAAATATCAATCAGGGTGCTTTATGAAAAAAAAGCAGTGTGTAAAATTAAATAAAATTAAGGGCATTGAAAACTTGTATTATTTATATTAATTTATCATTGAAGGTTCATATCATACACTATGAATTTATATCCATCCCATTTAACCAAGTGAGGATTTTGCCAATAAGAGAACAAATCAGTCATCTATTACACACAGTGGTAGTCATATATGTCACTTAATTTTTTAAAATTAAAGTTTGCGAGCAGTCATGCACATATGACTGGGACAAAATAGGTAGCTGAGGTGTTCTCAGAAAACAGCTATTTATTTTGTTGTTGTTTTGTTTTGTTTTTATTTTTGTTTTGTGTTTTTAGGGCTGCACCCAAGGCATTTGGAAGTTCCCAGGCTAGGGGTCAAATCGGAGCTGCAACTGCTGGCCTACACCACAGCCATAGCAATACCAGATCTGAGCCACATCTGCAACCTACACTGCAGCTCATGGCAACACTGGATCCGTAACCCACTGAGCAGGGCCAGGGAATCGAACACGTGTCCTCATGGACACCAATCAGGTTTGTTACTGCTAAGCCACAACAGGAACTCTGGAAAACAGCTATTTAAAATCATAAAAGCTGGAGTTCCTGTTGCGGCTCAGTGGTTAACAAATCCGACTAGGAACCATGAGGTTGTGGGTTCGATCCCTGTCCTTGCTCAATGGGTTAAGGATCCGGTGTTGCAGTGAGCTGTGGTGTAGGTCACAGAAGAGGCTTGGATCCCACGTTGCTATGGCTCTGGCGTAGGCCGGCGGCTACAGCTCCAATTGGACCCCAGTCTGGGAACCTCCATGTGCCACAAGTGTGGCCCTAGAAAAGACAAAAAGACAAAAAATAAAATAAAATAAAATCATATAAGTTGAATAGTTTCATCTGACATTTGCCAGGCATCCAGCAAAAGTAGGACAATATCTGAAGGTCATTAATTCAATGTCTATCCTATAGAAAAGACCCTGACTATTTCAGATAGTGTGCCACATGGCAAGAGATTATATTGCTCCTTGGTACCTATTTCAGAATTTTTGGCATTGTTTTTTTATTTTTCTTTACCTTTACAAACATAATATATAGTGATTCTTGATATACTTGAAGTACGTCAGGCTGAAGAAATAGTTATTTCAAATTTATTGAGGTGAGATGGAAGACTGGACTTTGCCTCACCCAAAAGACACTTTGCTGCATTCAGCTGTCAGGTTACCAAAATTATGGGACTGAAATAACACTCTTAAAGATCTTCTGCTCAGAGAGACTTTCCAGAAACCATTTCTATTAACTAATTCCATTTCCTAAACATCCAATGTTGGACTTTTTGTTGGGAAATAACGGATGCATTTCAGATTATGGCTTACCTATAAACATTTAGAAAAAGCCTAAGGCTTTGTTTTCAGTTTTGTGACTGGTGTGTGTGTGTGTTTCCTGGAGTAGAAGAACAAATACCAACTAAGCAAAGCTTCCATTTTCCTTAAAAGATTGGAGCTAAATGCCACAAGAAAATGAATCTGCAAGTTCAGTATTTCTGCCAGCATATTAAAATGGTTCTACAGTTTCATGGAACTATAAGCAGACAAGTGAATTGTCTGTCTGTCTGTCTGTCTATCTATCTACCTATCTCTGTTAGGATATATCCTATGCTAGAAAAGATCAACTTACTTATACAACTGTCCCCTTGCAACAAAATCAAATCTATTGGTTTAATTCTTCCAGCTTAGAAGCTACTTCTTCTGCTTCTCTAAAGTCTAAAAGGCTCTGTTTTATTCCTCATCTCACCATTGCACGTAGGTACTTTATCCTATTCTAAGATTTTTCTTTGCCTACTCTCAACCTTACAGAGATAGCTTGTAGCTTTGGTGAAAAATCTGACCATTGCTGAAACAGGTCACACACCAAAAAAGAAAAGAAGAGAAGAGAAAAGGGCAACCTACATGATACTCTCTTGCTCTCCCCTACTTAACAGCATGGATAATCTGCCATACTTTGATTTTTCTTTTTGGTGAAGCGGCAATATAGAGAAAGCTAGGTCACAGGAGTGTTCAAGAGGAATTTAAAAATGAATATGTTTTGGATTCACTCATCTATAGCATAAAAAGGATGATTGTCAGCCATGAGCAAGTTTAACACTGAGAAATCCTTATAGGATTGACTGCAAATATACAAAAAGTCCCTTGAAGGTTCAACTTATCTATATCTGAGCCTGTATCTCAAATATTCTGATTTTACATAAAGATGAGCCTGTATCTCAAATATTCTGATTTTACATAAAGAGATGATGACTATCAAAGAGATGATGAAATAAGGAGATAAACTTATTTTAAATTAAAAATAAACTAAAAAAACTTAAAGCTTTAATCATTTTTTGATATCCTCTCATTTACATGTTCCATAGGCTCCTCAAACTCAACAGGTATAAAATAGAATTCCTTAACCTACCTCCCCAGACCTCTACTTTAACTTCCATCACCAAGGTAGATAAATGGGATTGGGGTGAGGTGGGAAAAGGTTGAGAGAAACTTGTACAGAAGAAAAGTCAAAATATCTAAGAGAGCCCAGGTTCTAACTACAAATCTTATGTAAAGATTTTTAGCTGATATTCCCTTGCTAGGGTCATGAAAAATTGTTTTTCAATTCAGCCTAAACTTGATCTCAGTAACACTGAATGGTATCACATTCATCCAGTCTCCCAACCCAGAAAACTTTTCCTTACTCTCCATACCTAGTGAGTGACCCATGCCTGTCAGTTCTACAGCATTAACATATCTCAAAGCTCATGGTTCTCAAACTGTAGTCTCTGGACCAGTGACATCACACACACACACACACACACACACACACACACACACACACACACACACACACCCACACCCTTAACCTGTTAGAAATGCAAATTCTTTGGCCCCACCCCAGACTAACTGAAACAAAAACTCAAGGTTTGCAATTTAACAAGCCAGCCACTATTCAAATCTATCCCTTTATCATTATTGCCATTGTGAATTGCCACCTGGCCTTTGTCATCTCTTATCTGGCCTATAGTAATAGCTTCCTAACTGGTTTCCTGGCCATCAGAAGTTCTGCACCCTCAAGCCATTCTCCATCCTATTACCAGGGTGAACCCTCTATATCAAGAAGTGATTATTCAAGTTCTTCCTTAGTTCCTCTATGACTACAGAAGTGGCCTTTAAACTGTGTTCCTAGGTGAATTTGTTTCAAGAGTTGCCTGTCAGACAAGACAAAAGCTAGTTGGTAGTACACCAAACTTCAATGTTTATAGGTAACATAGAAAACCAGTGGCCTACTGGGAAAAGGAGATGTTCTTAGGCCAGACAAGTATCTCCTCATCTGCCTCCTGCCTATCTCTCCAACCTCATCTCTCATGTCTACTTTCTACATCACCCTTTAGCTGAAGAGGATGACTGTAGTTCCTCTAAGAGACCAGGCAATTTGATGTTTTTGTGCCACTGCTTCTTTTTCTTAGAACATCTGCCCATCCCAACCAAACTGACCAGCAGATAATACCAAATTGCTAATCCCTACCTCCAACCAGTGCATACTTACAAAATGGTTCCAGTGCTAGCACTACCTTCCCCATGAAATCTTTTCAGATGACTGCTTCTCATCCTTTTACTAGATGGACTTGATTAACCCCCACTTTGTACCCTCACAGTGGTGACAACAGTAGTGGGCGTGATAGTTAATATTTACTGAGGATGCACTATGTTACATGCCACACTCTGCGAAGTGCTTTGTGTGTCATGTACATGCTATTTTTAACCTCACAAGTCTATGAAGTATAATTATTTCCCCCATTTTAGAGATGAGAAGACTGAAGTTAGAAAGTGTATGCTAATTCTACTTGCCCAAGTTGCATAGTCAATATGTGGCAGAACTGGATCATCTACCTATTTCAACTCCAAAGCATTTGCTTTTAACTTCTATAGCATGGGGACCGGGATCATATCACACAAGTCAGGTAAGGAAGGAATAAGACAATAGGCCTTATTGTCCATAGTGGTAAACACTATGGAATTGCCCTACTATCCACCATGGTAGACACCATGGAATTGAACAAGGCACACTCAAGCTATAAGCATTTTTAAAAGGAAGGGAAGAGGAGAAGAGGGAGCAGAGGAAGAGTCTTAGGTTGCAAACAAATATATCTAAGGACTGATCCTGAGCAGTAGGCCACTAGCTTGAAACTTCTGTTTCATACTATATTCAGTTCCCAACTTTATGCTTGTCATAAAGCCCATGCTAGGATAATTTACTAGGATAGCAGGGCCTCTATCTTTCTCAGTACTGTAGGTACATCATGAAAGAAAGATAATTTCCCACTTTTCACCTATCTTGCATCCTAGACCTCAAGGCAGAGGGATGAAAGATAAGGGTTGGGAAGAAGGGCATAAGTAATCTATACCAGGAGAGGAAAAGAGGGCTACATTTTCCCTGAGACTCGGGGTACAGGTGGGAGCCACAGAGAACTGTCAGGTATTTGAGGAATCTCATAAATGGTGGCATTTCTAATACAGTGGCCTGATATGGATATCTAGGAAAAATGATCAATAGGCAAATATCCCTCTGCACCAAGATCAGCATGAACCATACTTTTCCACAGTAACAATTGCTAAGAACTAGCATCTTCTCTTCAAATTTCTGCACTGGGCAAACCTTAGTGTGCTAGTTCTCTATTGCCACTGTAATAAACTACTACGGACTTGGTGGCATAATACAACACAAATTTATCTTACCATTCACTAAGTCAGAAGTGTGGAATGTGTGGAATGGGTCTTGATGGGCTAAAATCGGGTTGTCAGCAGGGCTACATTCCTTCCTAGAGTCTCTAGGTGATATACTTTCCCTACCCTTTCCAGCTCTAGAAGCTTGGCTCATGGCCACTGTCTTCAAACCAGCAATATCAGGCAGAGTTCTTCTCATGTTACCATCTATCTGGTTCTCCCTCTTCTGTCTCTTCTTTTATTTTTAAGGATCCTTGTGGTTATGCTGAGCTCACTAGTTAACTAGGATGTTCTTCTTATTGTACAGTCAGCTGAATAGCAACTTTAATTTCATCCATAATCTTAATTCCCCTTTGCCCTGTGATACAACATATTCACAGGTTCCAGGGATTAGAACATGGATATCTTTGGCAGGAGGGCATTCTGCCTACCACGATCAGTGATTCCTATAGATTTTTTGAGTGTGGGCCTATTTGAGATTATAAAGCTCACTGCTTTACTGATTAGGTGCTGATATGTGAATCTTTTTTAATTTAGAAAAAGAATATGAATGCCAGGAGCATTTAAAATTTATATGCATGCCACGCATACAACACTTGATTATAGTACTTCTCTCTGCATAGGTCAGTCCTCACCTCTCGACCAATAGCTTGCGATTGGGAACCATGTCCCTTATTGAGTTTATTGATTTTTGTTTCCCCAGCAACTAGCACCATGCCTGGCACATTGTAGAAACTTACTATTTAACACAGTAACAAATAAATGAAAAATGCTTCCTCTGGGGGAAAAAAAAAGCATTTGTAGAGTTGTATTTGTTACTTATTTCAGAGCTGCACATATCTCGAAAGCTGCATCTAGTGCTAAAAAGGGAGAGGCAAGCCAAACATATACTATTTAAAAAATCCATCTAAAATAGATGTCAGAGGCATTTTAAAATTATTTCTAAAATGGATCATTCCTCAGTGGAATAAAGAGCAAAAGAAAGGGAAGTGTTCTCCTAAACTATATGAATTCTTACTTATCTTTCATTTCAAATCAATAAGGGGAAAGTCACTTCTAAAATATTATGATTCATGAACTTCATTTACTGTTCCTTCTCTTAGTTTGATCAGAATAGCCATCTTTATATAGTACTAGAATTGTTGACATTTTATTGCATTACCATATCTCATTATTATGTATTAAATGCTATTATTTATGGCTACTACTTAATCTGATGTGAGACAGAAAAATTATTGAAGGCTTGGCATCTCAGGAATAGGCATTTTATAGGGATGAAGGACTGTAGTAAGAGTCAATGGTCCTTCAGCTGCCCCTCAGATCATTAACTCCAAGTGGTTATTTGCTCCCAGGCACTGTCCTGTGCCCAGGGTGTTATTGCTGTGATATGTAGATGAAGGAGAATATATTTTAAGTGCTTTAATATGAACTCAATGCTCATGAAGGGTGCCAGATTGAAAGCATTGGAGTCTGAAGTCATTGGGTTATGCACTTGGCTGATTCCAAATTTTAGAGAGATGCTTGACCTTGAATGACCACCTTGCAAGAGGGAAAAAACATAAAGTTTAGCTGAACTTCAAGAGATTGACAGAGGAGCTACATAGCAGCATCCCTAAGTTAAGCGTTTTTATTAAGGACGAAAATGAGACTACGAAGTAAACTTCTACTTGAATCTATTTAGTATAATGCCAATACTGGTGTGGGGGGGTTAGTAGTGGTGTTAGTAAACACAATCGCTTTCAGATAAAAAGTAAATAAATTCCCTAAACCTGGCACTGAACCACTTAAACAAGCAGCAACTTTTTAAACATGTGCGTGTATTCCAACTTAACGGCCAATCTTGATTCTATTTTGCATACTTAAGAAGAGTCCTTAATTTTCTAAAACTTAGAGACTGATCAGGAAGAAAGTTGACACTACTCCCAGTCCACAAAAAAAGTTTTTATTATACATTTGAGAAAACCGAGGCCGAAACCTAGGGGGATAATATCACTCATATGAGACTGGGAATAGAGCCTATGTTTTCTGATTGACAGGCAAGGGCTTTTCGGCTATATCATGTTGTCTCTCTAAGGGAGGAAAAGTAGCTGCTCTCTGAACCAGTTAAATATTTAGTGCCAATTATTTTCATAAGTGTGCATCGTTTTGGCCTGCTAGGCATTTTTCCTCCATTCTGATCTATTCATTCACATTAGCTTTGCAAGACGATCATTTTTCACACATTTAAACCTTTTTAGTACGGAAAAATACCTTTCAGTTAATATTACACAACTGACAGACTCACAATCCCCAAACTAAGAAAATTATTTTCATAAATGACACAATATGTGAAAATCTCATCTTCCTTCCTCAGTACTATCATTTTATTTTCTGATCTTATTAATTTTTTTTCTATAGTGATCTGAACTTTTGACAATGGTATTCCCTAAAAGGCAATACCTCTAGAAGAATAGCAAATAGAACCACGGTACACAATTAAAACTGACAAATCCATTTTAAATTCCCATTGCAGAGTAATCTCAATTAACTGGAACCCAATTAAAAAAAAAAAAAACACAACTCTGAATGAATTTGTATTATATTTTTTGAAGGGCAATGAAAATTCCAAGATTTCAAGATTTCATTTTTTTGTGTAATTTCATTGTTTAATGTTTATTGAAGAAAGTATCAAGTGATTCCAAAAACATCACCAATTCAGATCATTCTTTTGTTTTTTTTAAACAAGTGGGGTAAGAATTCATATTTGAGTAATGATGCATAGCACTACAGGTACAGGTATTAAAAGAAAAAAAAAATCAATACTTCCTATTCCCTACTTACTAAGGACTTAACACTGATGAATATTTTTAATAAGAATGAAGCCCAATGAGGGAAGTCTTTTAAGTAACTGAAGATTTTGATTAATCTGAAAATCTCACCCATCTTGCCATATGTTCTCACATATTCCATGTAACAGAGGACTGAATAGTGAAGCAATCATTTTCTCAATATTCCAGGTGAATTCTATCCAAATTGGAACATTTACCAAAAGAAAAAACAATGATATTCACCCAGAATGGTTCAATAGATGGATAAATGAACGGAAGGAAAAATGGAAGGGTAAATAAAAGAATGCAATGCCATGGCAATACAGATATTTTACTTCAGATTTTCCTAAAAAATTAAAATATTCATTTCAGGAGGCAAATACTTGTTGTGTCAGTAAAATCATCCGAATGAAAATATTTTTTGACATTGGGAGTTCCCATAGTGGCGTAGCTAAAATGAATCCGACTAGGAACCATGGGGTTGTGGGTTCGATCTCTGGCCAGGCTCAGTGGGTCAAGGATCCGGAGTTGGCATGAGCTGTGGTGTAGGTCTCAGATGCAGCTCGGATCCTGCATTGCTGTGGCTGTGGCTTAGGCCGGTGGCTACAGCTCCAGTTAGACCCCTAGTCTGGGAACCTCCATATGCTGCGAGTGCGGCCCTAAAAAAGACAAAAAAATTTTGACATTGATAGGGTGAAATGCCATGTTTATTTCCAGTCAGTGATAACTACTAAATGGTTTAGCAAACACCCTCATTGGCCACTGCTGTTCCCTTGTACTCTGCAGATATTCCTGTTAGTTGAGGAGTCTCTTAGTTTTAGTAGCTGTGTGTGCTAAAGGCCACAGAATCATTTAAATACAGAGGGCAGCCTGAACAATTGGTTTTGCAAAGACTCAATTATGGAATACAGACACAAGCTTATCTACACAATGACCAAATGGGTTTTTTAAAGTTTGAAACATTGCATTTCATTTACATGGCACTCAATAAATATAACTAATTATAAAGGTGAACATTCTATTTTTTTGGCATTATATATCTATGTATTCAATTTCCAATGTAAATTTCAGTATAGAATGCACATACCTTGATAGGTCCAGAAGTTATGGAAATCAAAGAGGAGACAGCTGAATAAAGGTCACCCTTGTAATGCCTGTAAACAAATTAGGCCAAATTATCCTTCATATATATGTACAAGCAGGCCCAAAGTAGTCCTTATATGAGGGAAAAGAAGAGACACATGGGGTCTGAGTAGGAGTGGGCATGGGAATTGTGAATATAAGACTTTATTTTGCAATTCACAAGGAATAAAGGGGTCAGTTTCTTTAAAAAAAAGGGGGGGCTGCTTGAAACTTCAATTATATTAACTGTGCTGCTAATAAAGAATTTCTTAATTATGAATGAGTATACCTAGAGGGCTACGGAATTCACACTCACAAAGACTCTCCCAAATTAATACTATTCAATTTTTCCTCAATATACCACTCATTTTGAGAGGAAATGCCCACAGTTTCAAGACATTTTCACTAAGGTAAACAATTTACAATAACTAATTTCTTATATTAAGATAATCCTTTATAAGTTACAGAAAACCTTTATACACACATTTCATTTAATCCTCAAAACAACTCCGTTGTAAGATTAGGAATTGAGGCCCAGAGAGGTTAAATGGCTTGCACAAAGTCATATAATGTGGTAGTGGCAGAGCAAGGACTAGAATGCATGTCCCCTCACTTTCCAAAGTCCCACATGACTTCCTTATTCAAGTTATACAATGACCTATACATGTCTATATGTCACATTTGGTACTGGGGAGTAAGGCGAGAAGTATATCTTGTAGTGATCTCCATTAATTTACTCCACTTGACAGATACACTTCTCTCTGATTTATATAGGGGCCAATATGAAGTTACATAAATGTTTAACATATGAACTTTAAAAAATCCTTTAGCAGTAATGTATTTTTGGAGGGCATCTTGTCAGTAGGTAGCGAAAGCCTTAAAAACATGCACTCCCTTCAATCCTCTTACTCCATGTTTATGTATTTATAAGGCAAATATCAGAAATATATACAATGATGTATAAGAATTTTTTCATGATTTTTATAATAAATCCTGTAAATTACCTAAATGCCCAATAAATGGAGTTTGGCTAAATAAATCAAAGAACAACCATAAGATGTTTTACTAAGAAGCCATTAAATATGATATGGGAACTGTTAGGATGTTGTCATTCCATATCACCTTTACCTATGTCTTTAATTTGCTACTTTTAAATTGTACTCTAGAAGAGTTGGGGGAGGGGAGAGTTGCAATTTTTTTTTAATTTTTGGTTGTTTCTTCACCTTTCTGTGTCTCTGTCTCTGTCTCTATGTCTGTCTCTCTCTTTCTCTCTCTGTGTTTGCATGTATACATATACATAATATATTTTATTGACATAGAACTATGTTAACAATATATTGATAAAAAAGCACATTTTCTAATTTTTCTAAACTGAACTTATATCACAAGTATATAAAAAAGCTGTATGTTTTTAATTCTTCAAAAATCCATTTTGGAAAAGGCAGTGTGGTGAATGAAAGCCAAAAAAAGAAAAGGAAAATATTAACATTCCAATATTTTATGATTGGCACTTAATTAACCTGATGGCTCCAATTTATCAATCAAGTAATTCCCAAACCTATTTTTTAAACATTTGAATCAGAATCTCAGTAATAAGGGCAAACAATTTAAAATTTCCACACAGTAAATCAAGACAGAAGACAATATCTAAATGCAATTTTTAAAAAATATAGGTCAATAACATCATTGTCACCCTTGACAAAGATCACCAAGGTGACCTTGCAATGACAATAAAGTATTTATTATATTATTACTAATGATCTCCATATCCAATACACTGTATATAAATCATTCATAATAGACTGAAGTGGTGCTCTTGATTAGTTGCAATCTAATTGCCCAATGTGCATTTTTCATCACTGTTAATGTTGCTCAAAAAAGACATGGTTCTTCGCAAGTGTTCATGTAGTTCTATAATAATGCTAAGTTAGAATCTTTCAAGGGAAAACATTTCAGAAAGTACTTAGATCTAGAACTCAAAAAGTATTTCTGGCTCTTCTGCCATATATACCGAGCAAGTCTGTAGAAATTGGCTTCATACTCATCAAGCTGATTCTGCAAGGCATCTAACAAAATTGCTTTAAAAAATAGACTGCCCCATATGCAGCATTTTGCCTGGGTGAAATACACAGAGCACTGGGAAGCAAGAGGGCTGTAAAATCACCTTGCTGTTCTCTGCTCACTTTTCAATTGCCTTCAGACTGAAACCTTTAGGAATCTATCTCCCCATTTATGATTAGAAAAGACTAGTTCACACGATCTGTATAAGATACCCCAGGTTACTTGCCGTCACTTACCAGTTACCAACATGTACCACTTTCCTCACCTTTTACCTCTTTGTTCAACTCGAGTTCATTTCCACAAAAGAAACTACTGAATGAGGGCTAGTTACTCTACCCTTAAGAAAAAAAAAAGTTAGACTTGTTGACCAGACCATCACTGAACACACCCAAATAATGCCTACCAGAGGCAAAAACAGCAGGAGCCACAAATGTTAGAAATGCATCTCACAGAACTACTGGTTTTGAAGATAGGCTAGAGCCTGCAAGCAGAGTCCTAAATCCAAACCTGAACAGCTCATTAAAAGATCATCTAACCCAAACTTTAATTAGTGCCACTGCCTCTTGTTTGGGCCCACCTAGGGAATAATATTTCACACCCTTCAGTTCTCAGCTTCTTAAAATAAAACTATCATCTGAGACCGGCTATGGAGATAAAGTGCATAAATTGGAGGTGAGCAGAAGGGTCTAAAAGTCTGGTTCAAAAAATATATACATATATATGAATATAAGTACACATATATTGCATATATGTGTGTATGGATAGATATCTTCCTCAGATGCATTTAAAAAGTATAATTTCTATTCATTTAGAAAATAGGACTTTTTAAACTTGTTTTTCAATAATTACTTAATTATAAACTAATTCTAACTATGACACCTATATTAATACTACCTCTATTTTCAACAGACTTTGGGCTACTACAGGTCACACTTTATTTTACTAATGAGTGTATCTTTACATATTGCTACACATCCTTTGAAATTCCTAATGCTATTTTATAATGGGACATTTACTCAAAGACCTTGTAGAAAATAATTGTGTTAACAACAGAGACAGTTTCCCCATTACAATAATCAGTGCTCTCAGACAATTACTGCTGCAACACTCTGTATTGTCACTTTCTTCCTCAGGGCCTAGAGAATTTCTAAGTTTACATTATTGGCTTCAGCTTCTTCTTCTTCTACTTTTTTTTTTTTCTAGTAATATGGGCACTTCTAATGATGAGACCTGCCAAAGCTTGTCAATGCTATTTTTCTTCTTTTCCATTAGAGGTGATTGTAGCTGAATAGCCAAGCAATCTATAGTTTAACTTCACTTAATTGTTTTTACTACATGACATGAAGAAATATAGTGAGTAATCACTTATGTTTTACATGAAGCAAATTACTAGTGCTTTCCACAGCAATATGAAGAAGCCTTAACTTGCCTAATCTTCTTCAAACATACTATTTAAATCCTGACAGGATAAACCCAACCCTCTTTGGTTCTCTAGTGAGTAAAGATGAGACTGGTCAGTGGACCTCAATTATTCTCCCTGTCTGTAAACCTCTTCAAAATAAAGCAGCCAGAGAAAAGTTGGCCCCCAATTACAATTGGTGTACTCCTCTACTTCCAGCACCATCTCTCAAGAATGGGTTTTTATCCTTCTTGTTATTTATTACCTAAAACTCACTTCTAAAGTGGCAATATTTATATTTGTGTTTTTGTTTTCTCTTTGTTTCCTAAATGTATCTTTTTCAGTAAAGAAAGTTACACACACTTATTATAGAAAATCTGAAAAAATACAGGAAACAGAAAGAAAAAATATCACTTATTATCCACCTCCTTCAAACACAGATAATTATTTTTGGCACTTTTGTGCATCTTTTTCCAGTCTTTTTTTTTTTCTTTCTTACATATTGGGTAGATATAATTTTGTGTCCTGCTTTATCACTTAATAGTAAAACATAAACATTTTTCTTTTATCATAAAATATTTGTAAACATCATTTTAATGGCCATAAAATATTACATTGTCTCAATGTACCATAAATCACTTAGCACTTCCCTTGTTAAATATTTAAGTTCCTTCATTTTTTCCACTATTACAAATAATGTTTGATGAAAATCTTTACAAGTAAAGCTTTTTCTGCCCTTCACATTATTTCTTCAAGACAAATTCCTAGAAGTAGAATTACTGGGTCAAATGGTATGACATGTTTAAGGCTTTTGAAGCAAACTGCCAAATCTACGCCAACTAACATTTTGCCATGTCCATATTATTCATTCATTTATTCAACCAATACCTATTAAACACCTACTATGTACCAGGTACTGCATTAGTGATACTGATGCAGCAGTGAGTAAAACACAAAGTCTATGCCCCCAGGGAGACAATGTGCTAGTAGATTTGATAAATCTAAATAAAAATACAGTATGAAATCAGGCAGTGATGAGTAATATGAAGACAAATAGAAGCAAATAAGAGCATAGAAAAAAAGAACCATAATAGGACTCATTACTTTGGATGGCCAGGGAAGGCCTCTATGATGAAAGAAAGTTCGATCAAAAATTTGAATGAACTGAGAATATTCATTTCAGGAATAGCAAATACATCAGAGGAAACAGCAAGTGTAAAGGCCTTGAGAGACAAAAATGCATGGCATGCTGTACTGCAGAAATTTACACAACATTGTAAATCAACTGTGCTTTAATAAAAAAAATAAATAAATGCATGGCATGTTTAAGGACCAGAATGGAAGGCAGTGCGGCTAGAATATTATGAGCAAGGTTTGGTAGGAAGAATAAGATATAATACTGTATAAATAGGGACCAAATCTTGCAGGACCATGTAGGTCATGGTAAAGATTTTCAAAATAATTTTTAAAATTTTATTTTTAGAGTGTTAAGAAGCCAGCCATCAGAGGGCAGAGAGTGGGAAAACAACAAGATCTTATTTATTTTTTAAAAGGATTGCCCTGATTGCTGTGTGGGAAATTATATGGGAGCAAAAATGTATATAGAGGCATCAATTAGGAGGCTATTTCAGTAGTCAAGATGAGATATGATGGTAGTTTGATATAAAAAACTAATGGTGAATGAGGAGAAAATGACTCAGGATGTTGCTTGAAGGTAGAGTTATGTCAGGTGTGGAAAAAGAATAATCAAGAAAACTTTAAGGTTTGTTACTTGAGTAACTGCACTGAGCAATATCTTACAAAACAAAACCCTTGCATTTACTTTGATAATTAAAGATTGAACTTTTTTCACATTTATTAGCCATTTTAATTTCCTCTTATGAGTTATCTTTCCATGCCTTTGCTCAGATGGTACTTACAAAATCCTTTCCTCCCTTAGCTTTTACTTCATCATTTCCTTATTTGCCTCCTACCTCTCTGACCTTATTGACTTGCTCTCTCTTGAAGGTTCTATTACTTCACCAACTCTTAAATTCAGTGTGTTTCAAGATTTCATCCTAACTTCTCTTACTCTATATACACTCCCTAGGTAAACTTACATTCCTATTCTTATGATTTCAACTACTATGTTGACAGATGACACACAAATCTCTACCTCCAGACCTGATCTTCAGCTTGGTAATTTCCATCTGTGATAAATCATCTTCATTTGGATGTCTAGATAGTGTCTCACATTAAATAAATTCAAACCTGACCTCATTATCAGGTCCAAAACTGACCTTTTCTTCTATGTCACCTATTTTGCTTAACGGCATTACGTAATTTCCCAAGCCAAAAGCCTCAGTGTCACTCCTTCCTCTCCCTCAGTCTCTAAATGTAATCAATTTCTCTTTTTCTTTTTTTTGGCTGTGCCCACGGCATACACAACTTCCTGGGCCAAGGACAGAACCCGTGCCACAGCAGTGACCTGAGCCTTAGCCATGAAAACACTGGATCCTTAACCCACTAGGCCACCAGGGAACTCTATGAGGTCAATTTCCAAGTCCCACTAATGTTACCTTATGAGTGGCTTTCAAATTTTTCCCCTCCTCTCCATGTTTACTGTCACTGCCATAGTTCACACCCTCATAATTGCTCACAGTTGCAACATCGCCCCTTATGTCCCATCACTACTACTCTTAACACACATTAATCCATCCTTTTTATAGGTATCATCTTTCTAAATGGTGACCCGTGGCCCTCCATCCCCAACACACACACTCTTTAAAGCCCTTCATCTAATTCAATGGATTCTGCTACAATGTAGTACATTGTGTGATTTTGGATAAACATCAGAAAAACTACCATTCTTCAGTATAACGCTCCATGCAGGAAAATTCTAACACATTCAATTATTCAACAAATATGTATAAGCATCCACTGTATGTCAAGTGTGTCAAGCACATAGAAGGAAATGAGACATTATCCCTAGTGTCTGTTCCACAGACCTTAATAGGAAAAAAAAAATGACATTCTATTTCCCCCGGGTTGGTATTTTCCATTGCTAATTTAGCCTTCTAGCCTTTCATAATCCTTTTGCCATGTGGACTATGGTTCTCCATATTCTGACTAAAAATTTCTTAGTTATTCTTTAATAGCCAATTCAAATGTCTTTTATCCTTTATAAAATTGTATCTACCTTTGAGCTTCCAGAGCATTCTAATTATTCCTCTTCTAGGGCATCTGTTATATGATAAGAATATGCTTATATGTCTGTCTCTCCCATTAGATGGTAAGGTTTTTTTATGTCTTTGTATCACCGGATAAACAGAAGCATTTTAAAAAGTTTTGGTGAATGGATGAATGAATGAATGAACAGATGGATTTTTTTCTTCATGAAGATTGTTTTATGATGTATAACCAAAACTGTATAATACTGAAGTCTTCAGTAAAAAAAAGAAGCCAGTCCATGAGACTTGGAGAGTCTTTGTGGAAAACACTTGAGATTTCAAGACCCATCGTCCCAGAGCTCTATGTAAACACTGATTCTTCTTCTGCCTTTTCAACAACAAAGCACTTCCAAGTATTTTGCTAAATGTCCAGGACCAGTGTTCTCTTCTTACTAAGTCTACTGCTGTTTTACACATTTTCTTAAACACGTTTTATTTCATGTTTAACAGAAATACATTGTTAAATTTTTCTCTATTACATGTTAAATTACCCTTAAAATATTTCCCTTGCACTGAATTATAATTGTTTATATTAAAATTACCTCACTTTCACAAGTTGTCCAATGTTTCATCAAGGCAATATCTCAAATAGGGGAAAAGAACAAAACAAAGAAAAAAATGTAGCACCCTGGTGTTAACACCTCATGTATTTGAAACCAAAAATAAATGGTGTCACACCTAAGTGTTGACATTTTATTAGACTAAACATGAAAGATTAACCACAGATGTACTAACAATGTATGGATACATACATAGAATAAATCTGTAATAAAGGGTACCAACCCAGAAAATCAGTGTATTATTTCAGCTCCTAGCCAAGATAACTGGAAGACTGTATGAGCCAAAAACAATATAAAAATAATATTTCACATTATACTTACAATTTGCTAGAATATACCTAACAAGTAGGTCAGATTTAGAAAAAGAATAAAAAGATTAATCACTCCCAAAACTTTAGTGAATATCCCAGAGCTTCTTTTCTCATAAATCTACATACTACCTCAACTCTTGGAAATAGTTTAAAGAAAGAGAAAGAAAAAGGGAAGGAGGGAGGAAGAAGTGAGAATGGTTTTATTGGTATTTCAAGGTACAAGAGTTTTCTCAAGTTGAAGCAATAGGTATCAATTGGCCAATCAACTGCACAGCCTTCTCCCTTAGAGGTTACTAGATCTCATTAGTGAAATTAATAAAAGGAGTTTCTTATTTGACTTGCAGAGTAATTCTGTCAATGCTTCCCTATACTGGTTAAAGCTCTAAAGATGAGTCACAATCACAAAAATATATTCATTTCATGCATACAGTAAGCACAGAGGTGATGTATGTTTCTGTAAATGATGCTTGCAAAATCCATGGCAAAAAATGCATATATACTTTTAATAAATATTCCTTTGGAAAAAAATTCCATCCCCGAACACATAAATACAAATATATTTGGAGGCTAGTTAATACAGCAGGAGGTCACACATTAATATCACTCAAACACTGGCAATTAAGCAGACCAACTTTAAAGAAAATATTTAAAGAAAATAGAGTCGTTAATGCGAAAGGGGGGGCAATACACAGAGTATAAATTTAAAACGTTGATAAGAAACATTTTGTTGATAGCAATTGAGTTAGCTAGGAACATTTCAAGTTTAGAAAGCTTCCAGTCACTGTGTGGTTGTAGTGTATTTATACACCTCTATATTTAAACACAGGTGGTAATTAGCAAGATTGAGACACCTTTAATAAGGCATCATCATAAGTGCAAAGGATTGTAGCATTAGATGAGTTTATTATCAATAACTTTCCTGAATTAATCATCTCTTAGGACATTTAATTTTAAATGTAGCTGAAAAAACCTGGATTACTGAGATAGGCCATCTGCAATATCTTTTTCTAATTTCTCTGAACTGTTTTCTTAAAATGTCTAAATACAGCTGGGATACAGGACTGAAATACCTAATAAACCAATTGTCCAGCTAATCTGGCACCTTCTCTTCGACAGGTGTCTAAACCAGATAGAGGCATTAGAAGTAATATAAACACTTAGAATACACCAATTATACAAAACCTTGCAACTGGGAAATTTTCTCCTTGACCTTAGCCTGCAATCAGATTTTCCCTAAAGAATGCCAACTGATAGCAATGAACTTTTATTTGGGCTGTTTAAAAAACCCTCATTCATACAGGCTGTTAAAAACACTAAGCTGTCATTCCAAACATTAAAATGCAACTGGATTTCCTTTAATAAAACCATATAGGAGTTCTACTGAAAGTCACACACATACACATGCACACGCACACTATATATCTGCAATCAGCAGTCGGAATGTTGACAGTACCATCTTAAATAGGAAAACTATTTAAAAGTAAATATATAGTAATTTCAAAGGGAAACTGAGGCTGTAACTCCACATCATTTGAATGAATGAACAATTAAAATTCATTGATCAGATCTTTGGAATTATCCTGATGACTAATTTTTTTTTTTTTCACCGTACATCCAAATGCCAAGCATCTGATGAGGGTTAGAGGAAATCGACATGACACTGAAAATATGACACAGACAGATATACTAGGAAATCTGCATGTTCAATAATGATGACTAACTGAATTTCTCATATTTTAGCCAGATATTTTGGTATTTTTACTTAGATAAAGCTCAAGCAACAAAACTAAAGCAGTTAAAATATATGCAATTCAATAACCAACTGGATACTGATATCAAAAATATTCCTTAAAATGTAAAAATGAAAATATTATTTTTCTTAAATTTTTAGATCACTATTTTACCTCCAATTATTCTGTCTGGGACATTTATATTTTGAAATTCTAGTCATTTTAAAACAGAAGATTACCTGGTGACATATAAATATATAGATTTAGATCTTCATTCCTTTTTTCCTTACCAAAATCCTTTTGGGGAATTGCTCTTACTTAGCTATAGTATATATAGAAATTTGTTTACAACTATAAATTCAGAGAAAAAATATTAGTTTATTTGAACCCATAGCTGATAATATTGCAAAGGCTTAACATGGATTGCAGTTCAGCTCATATTAGAGTTTGTGATCCCAAAATTCAATTTTGTAAGTCATAATCAGCCACAAAAATGTTACAACAGAATAAGAGAAACATTAAAAGGCAATTTCCTCATTGTTGACTACTTATCAACTGACAACTTAGTCAATTAAAATTAAAACAATCAGTATGAATTATGGTGATGGGTAAAATGAGTGTTTTACAGTTTTAAAAATAAACATATTCAAATCTGTTTGGTCTCATAAAAAATGGGGCATATTTTAATAAAATTGTTTTTATACTTGAAAAGGAAAAATAGCCAATCGTAGTGGAAAATTGAAGCATCATTTATATTTAACTTTACTATGATCTCTCTCTAACTAGGTGTCTTCAAAATCTACAAAATCATAATTTGACCGAACATATTTTTTCATTGTAATAGCTATTATGAAACTATTTTGCAGCTGTGAATGTCCTCATAGAACAAAAAACACTCTGTCGCGTACACATAAATACCAATAGGAACGCGCAAATCAAAGCTCTATCTCTGTGACTATTTTTAAAGAACTGCTTGAGTAGGGACATGGAGGGTTGCAGTGAGATCTTCAGGAAAATGACAGAGATGGCACTGATTTTTGTTCTACTTAATCATTTATTGCTCACCAGTTCAATCCCCCAGCCTTCTACCCTTACTCTCAGGGACCAACAGGCTGGTGTGAAATTAAATTAACAAGAAGGTTCCCATCCTGAATTAGTGACTCCCAGCTGTCTGTCCCATCTAGTTTCCATGGCAGTAGAATCAGTGGATAGTGAGGTGCAGGAAATTTTAAGAAGCCAACATATCAAACTCTTTAAGTCGATTTCTTTAAATGATGAATCAGTACTGGAGGTGGAGGGGGGAGATAGAATTGAAGTTAAAGTGTTTTACTTCCTGGCTTATTGAAAAGGCCAGTGTGTTTCTGTTTTTGCCACTGCTGAGGGATGCAAGCAACATCTACTTACACATTTCATAGAAGGCTGTAGATTCAGGGTGACATTTGGTTCATTACATTATAGTAACCCAAGAGTGTTTAAGGTTCTCCACATGTATTTTAAAGTGCTTCCTTTTGTTTTTCTTTCTATTTTGACATAGATGCTAAGATTCCTCAGCCTGTTAAATGACTCCAAAACATCCAGAGACTAAGTAAAAAATTCTCTCAACCAACCAGATGTTTGTTTGCATCACCCCAAACAGCTGGATGGTTGACGGAACTTTTCACTCACATATTTGGGTGTCATCTAGACCTGTCATAAGTTCCCAGAAAAAAATATTAATCTTGGCACATACCTACCATAAACACAGATATGAAGGCTCAGATAAAGAGCTTCACAGGGTGTGATTCACTGATATGAAAAAAAGAGGATTTAATATACTTTCCTGTGTCCATTTTCCAATTACCTTCTCCACTCATATAGTTAGAGTAGGTGGGAATGGAGAACCCAATATTTCAGAATCATTACATCACATTGAAAACATCATCCAAGAGATAGTGGTTAGTTGGCATATATGCATGTTTCACCATATGCTACTGTTTACCTAAAGTGGAGGCCTGGACAGGAAGTAAAAGTCAGAATTTTTTTTAAGCTGTAAATTATCCAAGATTATACTTCCAGGTCTAGAAATGAGTCCTGAAGTTACATAAGAATTTAACAGGCTTTATTTATCAGACTCTAAATTATTATATTTAAAACATTAGTGATCCAACATCAACTGTAAAAATATTTACTATCTTCAATTAAAACTAGTTTGCTTTGATTATATATAGAAATGTTATCAGTACAATTGATACAAATATTATTATAAAACAATTTTCAGTTTATGCCTTCATACTCCAATTTCCTCAGCCCTATTTTTCATGGATTCTGAATGCAAGCAATTTCATTGGTCTTGCTAAATTGTACCATAGTACATCTAGCAAACTACAAAATCTCTATGCATTATATAAATTGTCATAACAGGGTACCACATACCGAAAAGACACATATAGGTGGACCATCAAGGTTGTGAGGAATAATCAAAAGCTATGTGAAACCTTTTATTACATTCACCTGCTCAAACTAAGCACGATTCTAACTGGTTCTATTTGACATCTACTTTCCTCAGTTTTTTAAAAAAATCAATGGAAAACAGAAAGGAAAAGAAATAATACATTAAGCCAGGATTCAAAATGTTTTACCGTTTAGGGCAAGGACATAAAAGTAATCTCCATTCAAAATAGTGATTTAATCTAATACTCAGAATCTGCAGATGATTTAAAGAAGTTTTTGTATATGGGGCAGTTCTAAAATCTGATTCCTTTTAATTTTTTATAATCAGCAGCTATATTTCTCTCTGTATATATGTATATATGCTGTTGATCATAATTGCTAAATTCCAACCCTTACAATATTCATCATTTAATCTGTCTGTAGCTGTGCTAGTAATCCAGTTCAAACCAGTCTTCCAAATGGTAAAGAATAGGAAGCTTCTTCTTTTTTTTTTAAATATGCATGGATTACTACTTTCAAGGGTAAATTGACAAGAATTTAAAGATATATATAATATCAATCGAATTATCATACATGTTTTATAACTGATGTATGGAATTCTCATGAGATTGCTTCTAAAAGTACATGTGAAAGAGAGAGAGAGAGCACTAGAGCGAATATGTGAATATTATAAGAAAATTTGTTCTCATTAAAGAAATTAATCATTGTATGAATTATTCAAAGTACTGGTCTTCTTTTGACCTCAGGTCAGTAAGTATGTAAAGTGAGTAAATAAATAGGTAAATAAATCACTTGTTTGGGGAACCTTAAGAAATTTATTAACCATAATCTATACCAAGTATTTAATAACTATACTGAAAAACTCAAACTGAGGTACTTCCAGGAAAAACAAGCTTCCAATAAAAATTACATTGATTCTAATTGCTATCTCTAACATAAAATGGAAAAAATGTGTTATATTAATACTAAACCTTCGTACCACTTCCAAATTTTTAAGGCTGTCATGGAAAATATATTTCCACTAAGCCTTCTGTTTTTAGAGGCAATATATCAACTGAATATTTTGCAGTTTGACAATTTAAAGTCATATTGTACAGAAGAAACTTGAATGTTGGATTGTTCTGCTTCAGCAAGAATCTTTATTTTAAAGGTATCAGAAAGGTACAATGACTATAGAGAAACTATGATCACGTCAGCATTACTTAAAATATATGATGGCAGAAGTGAGTATTTAGAGTATTTAGACTTTGAATTAGGCTTTTGAATGAAATGGTAGTTACATATAATCTGATTTTACTTTTTAACACATCTATTTGTTTGAATATTTGGTATCTCACTTAATCTTAGGGCACAATGATTCCACAAAGCTCCATTGTATATTTTGTCAAATGACATGATGTTCTTAATTCATACTGGGGACCCAGAAATAAATAATGGTAAAAACTAATTCATGTATTCAAAAAATACTTGTTTTCTACTACTTGTCTGGCATGGTTCTAGGGACTAAACTCTATTAATTTTATTATGCAAATATTAACATTTGTTCGTTGAGTTGTTTTCCAGAAACACCTGTTTTTCAAAAACATTCTAGGGGATCTGAAAACTTTTAAATAATATTTAGAGCATGGATTCATTTAAGAAATTACCTGAAGCCCCTTTTAAATGCATCTTGTGACTTTCTTTTATTATCATTAAAAGGTTCTAACATTACATTGGCATACTTGAAAGCTTTTTAACTACCCTTGAAAAAAACTTTGCAACAGTAAATTAACACACCACACACAAAAAAAGTCTAATGAATGTGGACAAAAATGGCAAAACTAGGATTGTGAGTTTTCAGTTATTTACTTAAAGTGTAGAACTATTCCTTATGAAAATTCATTTTTCCCCATGTTACAGATATTAAGAGCAAGGGTGGGGGACAGTGAGCAAGTAAGCAAATGCTGGGTAATCATGGAGCAGAATATAAAGCTGTGCATCTCCTTTTAATAATAATAATGATAATAATTTTAAAAAACCTTTCCTTCTCAAACTGTACTCTTTCTTGGCAGCACTGGAGTACTCTATGCTCAAAATCAGAAGTCTTTGGGCTACAAAAATGGACAAGAGTATTTCAGTCAAAAGATAATAATAGAGCAGACATTTGAAATGTTTTCCCCAAACAGGTTAAGAGTAGTGATTGATTCACACAGTATAGTGTACCTGGTTGTTAATTATAATCATAGAAAAACAATCTAAAATTCAAGGAAGCTGTCTAGGACCCTTACCACAAACGCGATCAATTAAATGTTAATCTAACAGTACCTACTGGCATCCACTGGAGTGTTTCTTTTTGGTTTCTAAAACCGAGTGGCTGCTAATTTCCCTTCTTATGGCACTAGGAACTTCTTTTTGTATTTTTTCGGGCCACCTCAAATACACCTCTGGATTATCATGGGGCGGGGGGACGGGAAAGTTCAGGGCATCTCCAGACCAACTGCTTCATTTTGAAGACCTACCCATATCAGCATATCGCCAGTAGCAGTGATGCATATCTGCTTAACCTGAAGCTGCCAGGACGGCAAGCGCGAGCTGCAAACCAGCCCCTGCCCCCGCCCTTACTCTCCCGGTGGCGAAATAGATGTTGAGACTACATCTACTAATGAAGTGAGATCTTCTGTCTCCGCAATTGTAAACGACCGGCTGCAGTGGCTTTGCTGAAATGTTTAAATACACTCTTGACCGCAAACACATCCACTCACCAAGTCGCTCTAACAGTCTCCCCTTCTCCACCTCTAGGAAAAGCATCCTAAAACTGAACTGGCAATCCGACTGTTGTGGAGTGGAAGAAAGTGAGGTTGAATTTCCCCAGGAATGCCTAGAGGGTACTTGGCACTCCGCAGACGTGCTGGCTGCAGCTAGATTGCCGGTGCTACGTCTCAAGACCAAATGCTAAAGCACACAAATCCGACCAGTTGAGCGCGAGGTTGAAGCTACTAACACCGACGGCTCTCAGAGCACCGACTGCTGCGTAAAGACTATCTTTTTTGAGAAAGAATGGGGTGTAGGGAGGAAGCACCTGGATAGGGCCCCAGACGAGGTAGGTTAGAAGGAGATCCTGGAGTTCACCCTGGAACCTGGTCTCCCCAAGTGAGGTTCAAAGAGAAATTCAGAAGCAAACAGGTACTAAAGTGCGTCCTAGCCCCCGGGCATCTGCTCTCAGAGAGATGGCAGGAGCGGGACTCAAGTGGCCGAGTCCTTGGCAGACGCTCCAGATGGGAAGGAAGCTGGAGGAGAGGCGCCCCCTTGTCTCTTTTCGGAGCGAGCCCTCCCACCTCCACCACCCCCAGCATCCAGGTCCACTTGTTAGAGCGCCGCGGCTCTGCGCGAGAGCCGAGGCGAGGGGCCCTCTTTCAGAACCGGAGGAGTTGGCTGGAAAAAGTGTCGCCTGAGAAGCCTATTGAGCCCTCGAAGGGCAGCGCCCCCAAGGCCCGCAGAAAGACAGAACTGAGAACAAGGCCGATCTCCCATCTCCCCCAGGTGGTCCAGAACCCCTGGCCCGGCGGTGACCGAGAGAAGAAGGCGCGCAGGTTCTGCCACCTCGGGCTGGACGCCCAGAGCGGACGCAGCCCGCCGCTCACGGCCAGGAGCCGCCTTCCGCCGCCTCAAGCCTCCGGGCTAAGTTCGCTGGGAGTCCTTGGGGTGGGAGGTGGGGGGCGAGGGGCCGAGAGCCAGAGGGAGGGAGGTGGGGGCCGGGAGCAACGCACCTACCTAGTCCAGGCGCAAGTTTCGGTGGCGTCCCCAGGTGCGGTCCCCCGCCCCCTCGCCAGGTGCTCAGCCCCGCCGGGCGCTGCCCGTGCCCGGGACCTCAGGCGTCTCAGCCGGTTCCTGCGGGAAACGACTGTAAATCCACATTACTGTTCGAGCTGCCGCTCGGGCCCCCGCATCGCTCTCCTTCGGCTGGCGGCGGCAGTCCTCTCTGCTGGCAGCCGCCGAGGGCAGGGACCGAACCTGGCTACTACCGCGCCAGCAGAAGATCGCTGCCGGGAGGGTGCTTGCGCCCAGGGTCGTACGTGTGTGCAAGAGTCTGTATACGCGTGTGTGTCCGTGAAAGAGTGTGCGTGTGTGTGCGAGCAGAAGGGGTGAGCTCAGCCCCCGGGGCACTCGGAGGTGAACTCCGGGCTAAGCCGGAGTCCGCCGCGCTCCCGGGTGCGGGGCGTCTGCACCGCTGATGGCTGTGCTGATGTTGCCGTGGCCGCCGCCGCCGCGCTCTAAGGCTAGTCGCGGTGGTGCAAAAAATGTTTCTCCGCTACTCGAGACCAAAAAACCTGCCCTGTCTACTGAGCATGCCCGGTTTGACAGCTCCACAGCCAAGGTTTTTTTTTTTTTTTTTCCCCCCCCAAGACTCCAGGTTTTAGCCGCAGCTGAGACTGGGGGGAGGGGGAAAGCAGATGGAGGAGGAGCAGAGGAGGAGGGCTGAGGGAGCAGGTAGCGGGCAAAGGAAAGGAAGTCAAGATGAGAAAGATCTGGGTGTTAGAAGGTGGAGAAAGGGAAGGAGAAAGCTAAGGGTGGGAGAGGAGGGAAATATGGAGCAACAAAATTTACATTTCGTACCACAATGAGTTCTTGGCCAGGGGACTCTCATGACCAGCTTCTATTTTTTTTTCCGGAGGGTTAGGTGGGGCGGGGGGTTCGGAGGAATGCTTGTCATCCCCAAATCAACCTGGGACAGTGTTTTATAGTCATGACATACACAAACGCGCGCGCGCGCGCACACGCACACATACACACACACACACACAGGAGCGCGATCGCTACCGCTATGTATAAAGTCTCAGGACTGACTTAAAAAGAATGCGAAATCTCTTGCCAGTATAACTTTGGCAAAAAAAAAGGGGGGGGGGTAAGAGAGGGAAAAATAGAAGAGAGAGAGAGAAATTGTTTGGGTTCCTCCTTTCCCCCTCTCCCCCGCCTTGCATAAAAGCCAAGCCCACGAGTGCGGTGCGTAAAAGACCCGCAAGCTTTCCAGCGTCCTTCACTGTGAGAGCACCGCTGCTTCCCGCTGACAGTGTGACCCCAGTGCACCAAGGCCGGCCACACGCAGCCTCCTGGCCGCGCATCGGCTCAGCGCTGACAATCTCCCCCAGGAGAGCGGCCCAGCACTCCAGCTTTGCTCTACCCAGCCGCCCAGATCCCTGGGCTCCCCAACCGGCTCCGCCCCTCACCCACCCAAGCACGAGGGCACGTACCCGGGCGAGCCCTGCACGCTGCCCCAAGCCCTGGATCCCTCCCTTCCCAACCTCTTCAGCTTCCTCGAAAAAGCGGAGAAGCGGAATCTGCATGCCCAGAAACTCGCTTCGGGAGCTTAAAGAGTCCTACTGGGCATGCTCAGGACTTGGGGCGCCTCGCTTGGAGGAACTCTCCAGCCGCCAACATCTGTAAGGCTGGGCCAAATGTGACTCTAAGTGGGAGATGTTGGCCCTGGATTGGAGTTTTGCTCCGGTTCCGGGAAGGGCGGCGGTGACGCCCACAGTCGCCTTCTTCCCGGCTTCCCAGCGAGAGCGGGACCGTGGGAGATACCAAGTACCGAGCCAGGGGAGCTGCACCAACTAGAGAAACGAGAGTCTAGCTTACTCCCAGAACCCCTTCCCCCCAGCGCCACCCCCGCAGTAGGCAGGTAGGGGGCGCCCAAATCAGCAAAGAGAACCCCGTGTTTACAGGGACTGCTAGCCCCTAGGTAAAGAAAAGAGAGCGCGAAGAATTGAATCTTTAGGAGAAAGACATTACTGATGGCCTTCTTGAGTGAAGAAAGAAGGGCGTGTGTGAATGTGTGTGTGTGCACGCACGTTTGTAATTTTCCTCCGCAAGAGCAGGGACAGGAAAGCGAGAAGCTATTGCCGAGTTGAGAGCCCGCTAGGGGTTGCAATAAGGCACATTTGGAGACTTGGCTGGCGCTAATTACCGGGAAGAGTTGCTCCCGGCGTAGTGGGCGCGCACCAAAGCTTCCAGCTGTTCTTCTCCCTGGGTGGTGGCAGCTGCGCGAGGACGGCTTCCGCGCTGGATGGTCTCCGCGCTCCCGAGCCTGGGGACCGGATCAGCTTCCTAAAGAGGGATAGTACAGGGTGATGCCAAGGGTAGATCTCGGAACCCTGTGTTCCCATCTTCCTGGATTTTGATACAGGTATTTGCAAAGAGGGAGCGTTGTAAGCCCAGCACACCAACGAGGTGGGGAGGAAATAGCGAGCTGAACACTCAGGTTAAGAATGGGGAATCAAGTGCACGTTTATTCCCATTGTCCCTTTTTAAACACTGCCTTCAGCTTTGGGCAGGAAGATTCCTGCCGCTCACCATCACCCCTCCCACCCCGACCCCATCGCTCTGCCAACAAAGAAACAAAAGATGACAACCAGACTCTGTAGGGGGATAGCAACTGCTTCCAGAACCGTCTCTCTGTTGGGCTGTTGAAAAAGCAACGGGGAAGGGACAGCCCTAAAACCGGTGTCTAGCCACCAATATGTATGTAAACGAACCTTCCTGAAACCCACTACCTTCCTCCAAAACAAAACTATATATATGTGTGTGTTTATATATATATATAAACATATGTGTGTGTATATGTATATATGTTTAGGAGAGATATATATCTCCTAAATAAAAGATTTATCATTAAGAACGACTGGAACCATGAACCGTGCAGGGAAAAGTCTTAAAAAAAAAAAAAAAAAGACTTTAAAGGATACCTCCTCAATTCCCATCTAAGAGTTCTGGAAGGAGGAAAAAGAAACATCTGGCCAGTCACTTCTCCAGTGACTCGAAACACTGAGTCTAAGGAAATTTTGTAACCGACAATTAAAGAAAGAGCTCCTCATTAATGAAAAGGGAATTTCGGCAGAATGGGACTTGGACAAATCATAACAGCCATAGAAATGAAATACACAATTTAAAACCATGATTATCCTCACTCTCACACTCTCTGCCTCTTTGTTATGCTTTTCGAAGACACCGGGGAGGAAGGGACCAGTTGATACCCAGGGATTTCATGAAAGGAAACTCAGCTTGTTTTTCTCCTAGCAATTCAGCAGTCCATTTAATCATTTTTTAAAAACTCTCTCCTCCACCACCTCCTCCTTAGGTTTTCTCTCACATTCTCTCCTCTCTTAGGTTTTCTAACATTCTTCCCTCTCATTTTCCTTACCCATGTTCCACAGTTCCCTACAGTCCTTAATTCATTTGGTCTGCACCTATCTCCCCTTAATTCCTTCAAAAACATTGCTTCCCTTTCTAATTCCAAAGTACAGAGGGTTCTGCCACTTATCTCTGTTTCTGGGGAACTGATTTACAGCTTCTGGAAGTCCATAGCTTGATACTGTATGTGGATTTCCTAAAGTATTTATTCAACTTTAGAGATTCCCTAGACACATTTAAACAACAGGAAATTGCAGAATCTTCAAGTCATTTTGCTCATGGGACCAAGATTTTCTATTTCAAATGTAGATACCAAGAAGCAGCCACACTAAATTGCCAGTTTCACAATGGCCAATGTAAAGGAAAATACAATTGTAATGGAGCATGCAATCTGTATAAGAGAGTTACCCAGTTTCTTGAGTTATATTATTCAAATAATTTGCTAGAAATTTAAAAAAGAGATATACCTTTTCATTAACAAAGACCACATACACGCATGCACATATACATCCCTTTATACATTTATTCTCAGAACTAATGTAGTTACTAAGTTCAATTCATCAAATGCTTATGGAACATCTACTATGTTCCAGGAATTGTGCCAGCATCAAGAACAGGTAAAGGAATTATGCTTAAAGAAGCTGTGTTCAAAGATTTGGGAACAATTCACCAATCGACAAGCATAAAATGAGTAGCTATTACCATGTACCTAGAACAATTCAGTCCTAGAGAACAGTATTTACATATCCTGGCCTTGATTTTTTTTAAAGTGTCTGTTTAATACATAGGTTGCATTTTTTGCAAAGAATGTATAATGGAAAATATCACTTATTTCAATCTTGTTTCTAAGTACCCTCATGAGTAAGAGTGTAAGTACAATAATATTAGAAGACTAAAGTCAATAACAATTACGAAAAGAAAATCAATGTGAACCATCTGAAATGAAGTTTTGTTTGGTTGCTTGTCTAATGGGAAGATGTTTTCAAAGGCATACCTTCAATACGAGCTTGTTGTGATGAACCATTATTTCCTATTGTAACTGATAACAATGTCATCCAGAGATCAACTACCAGAGATTACGAATGGTGCTGGCACCTCAACTTTCAGCTATAATGACTGGAAGCAGAAAGAGTAGCTTAATGATTTTTTTCCCAAACAATTTTCATAAACAGAGTTATAATATTGCAGTCACCAGTTTGTTGCTAGGGAAAGCCCATCTCCGGTTAGCTATGGGCCCCTCTGGGGAAAGCAGCCACATTGGAGGAAGTTCATTTAAGCCTGTTTGTGAACAGGTTGTGGCCATGATTCTGCATCCATCTGTTCAGAACAGATAGTCAGACTCATTATTTTTCACACACCCAAGTAAGGCTCAGGAGAACAACAGATAAGCCAATTAAAATCTTCTCTTTACTTATCCTTATTTAGTATCCAAACAGATACTGTGGATCCACTTCTCTGCTAGAATTCCAAGGAGCAACAAACAATTTTTTTTTTAAACTTTGTGCTTTAGCAAGTCACTCTGTATTCCATATAGCAAACCCTACTCATGGAAGTGTACATTCATATAGCATATTCCTCATTGGAAGGGCTCCGTCAATGCTGATGCACCTTACTCTCAAAATAAAATGTATCCCTGATACAGATTAATCATAACCTTCAGAAACCAAGGCTTCTCAGTAGGGTGCAGTGGCAATTCATTTGTATTACTGCTGTAATGGTTGCAAATAATTGCCTAAATTTAAAATTATAGACAGAAGAATGACACCTTTGTCTTTAATATATATGAAATTCACTTATATTTGATATGCATACACATAAAAATATGGCAATAACAATAATTTGTATCGTCATAAAGATGATATGGTGTTTTCCCTTGTAGATCTGAAAGCTGGCTTTATGCTGGTGTTTGTCTTTTTATTGGAAATACTTTTAAGAATATTACTTTTTGGCACTTTTTAACTATCACAGTTGTTGAAAAGGGGAAATATTGATTTCAAAATGTACCATGATTTCTGTTTGAGAGATGAAATTACACTCCAGAAAAAGAATTTGAAATGAGTATAGAACAATTAGGACTATTCTGTTGGCATTTAAATGCACTTGAACTTTTGTCTAACTTTTGACCTCATCATCATAACCTTTTAAGTGAATTACTATCATGACTGACTTAGAGTTAACTATTAATTTGTATTGAAATAACTAAACACATGCTTAATAATGGCCATAAGAAGACTTTTATAGCCACGTACATTAACAATTGCTATTAGATGATAACAATTACTAGGATAGTCTATCATAAACAGATTTTAAATGCATTTTATGTGAAAATTGGGAACTAGGATGTTATCATATTCCATGCAACACAATAAACATGAGTGATTTCTTCTCAGATTAAGGAAATAGGCTCCCCGTACGTATCTTCTTTCTCTCATTCATACTTTCATTAGGCAAAGACTTATAGAATACTTAGTATGTGCCTACCCAGTGCTAAGTACTGAGAAGAGAGTAGTAAAGAAAGCATACCTGTTCCTGCCTTTGTGGAGATTACAGTCTACTGGCAGGACAGACATAACCAATGTTATGTACCTCAATCCTGCAATGGGATACACAGTTCTAAACTGATGAGTGCTCTGAAAGAAAAGAACACAGTATTGCAAGAGAACAGAGGAGACCCAATTTAGATTGGGGTTAGAGTGGTAGGTAGGCTTCTCTGAGGCTACAGCTACTAATCTGAAACCTGGAGAATGAATAGTAGTGAGCATTCTAGGCACAGAGAAAAGAATCTATGGTATATGACGTGAGAAATATCATGCAATGTCAAGGTACACAAGGATAGCCTGTGCATCTGGAGTGTAATGAGCACAAATAATATACTGGGGGGGTGATGGAAAGTGACATAAGGTGAGGAAGGAGAGGCAGAAAGGAGCCAACCCATACAAGAGTTTAGGGGCCTTGAAAAAGATTTTGGATTTTGCCCTAAGGACAATGAAAGGATGTGCTATAATCAGTTCAATGGGTCTTCACCCACATCAATCAAACCCGATAATTGCTAACTCTCAAACAATAAACCTTTTTTTATCCTTATTCTTCCTGACGTCTCTCTGGTCCAGAGACTCGTGGGGGTTCCTTAGAGATTTTTAGGGTGTCTATGTAGTCAAAATTATTTTCACAATAATACCAAGAATATTATTTGCCTTTCACTCACATTCTCTTATAAATGTACACCAATTAATTGAATGCAAAAGCAAATATGAGAATTTAGCTGTGTTCTATTAAGCCAGGTATTAAAAAAAATACAACTCTTCTTAATAATTGTTTGTTTGGATAAATATAGGACTTTTCATGAAACTCTTGTTTAGGTTAACATGTATTAACTTTATTACTGTTACTTTAAGTGCATCTGTACATAAATATTTAACTTCTGTTTGCTTTAACTTCTGGTACATAAATATCAAAGACAACAGTACTTTGGAGTCTTCAAAATTTTTAAGAGTATAAAGGGGTCCAAAGACCTATCCTAACCACTGATCTTCTTTTCTTAAAACTGGTATGGTTTCCCTCCTATCAGTATCTTTTTCTGTTCCTAAAGGCTCAGTCTTTAGATTCACAATAAAAAATTGATTTTTACATCTCAATTCAGAATTATTACTTACAACTACTGTATGATAACATTTTGAAATTATCTATTCTATTCCAACTAAATCAACGGCTTTTTTAACCCAGTAACCTTCACTTTGAAAAAGCGTGAGTGATCTCACCTCGTTTCCAGGTTTCAATAATTACTTCTAGTCTGGTACCTTTGAGACCATAATCCCTATCCCAATATTCCTCCCAGGTGCCACCTGTAACAGCTGGCTGGACATTTCATCCTTAATATTTCACAGTTACCCCAAACTCAACTTATTTAAAACTGAAATGATTCCCAAAGTATTTTAAATAGAAAAAAAATGGGAGATTCCAAAAGCATATAACCTCAGGTTTATATAAATTGACTAAAACTAAAATATTTACAAATAGATGCATGGAGAAAAGTCTAGGAAACATAAATCACAATATTAATAGTGATTCATAGGATTTTTAGTGATTTTAATTTTATAATATTTTTCTATATTTTATTTTCCTAAGTATGTACCAATTCATAATCAGAAAGCTATTATTAAAAAAATGAAAAAATAGAACTAATCTTCCTTACACATCCCACAAATCTTCATGCCTTTCATTTTAAAGGTGTGATTCTATTTCTTTCAAGATTTGCTTTAAATACATTTTCAGTAATAATCATTTTAAAAATGCAGACTCCTCCAGGACCACTTTAATTTATCACCAAAGGAATTCCAATCACAAGATGGGTATAGGCAGGAGTCATATACTCCCATGAAGTATGTTCATCAGTTTTCTGGGATAACTGAGGCATTGTTTTAAAGTTCTGATGCTACAGGCTACTGCAGCTCTCTCTCCATACCATAGAAGTGTCTAAGAGGTAATAATGTGTTTGAAAGAGATTCTTTTGATGTATCTAATAAACTAGGCTTTTTGAATATGGTGTCAATTACCTGCTACATAACAAATTACCTCAAAACTTCATAGCTTAAGACAACATTTTACCATGTCTCCCAATTTTGTGGGTTAGATGGAAATTGTCTCTACTGATTTTGTCTGGGCTTACTCAAGTAGCTGCATTCAGTTGGCAAGTCAAATGGGGCTGGCTTCATCCCACATGGCCTTACATGTGACTCAGCTGGGCTGACACGGGAACAACTGAGGTATCTGGACCTCTTTCTCAGTGTGGTCTCTCCCTGAGATGCCATGTCCTCTGTGTCAGTTAACTGTTGTTGCATAAAAAATGACCCTAAAATTCAGTGGCTTAAAACAACAGCAATTTATCATTTCTCATGATTCTGTAAGTTAACTACACGTTGACTCTTCTGATTTTTCCTTGACACATTTGTGTCGCTGCATCTAGCTGGAGGGTTGGCTGGGCTCAAAGGTACAAGGTGGCTTCATATGTCTGGCAATATAGGTACTGGGTGCTGTCTGGATGCCTTAGTTGTCAGTTCTCCTCATGGTTTCTTATTCTAGAGTAGGCTACACCAGCCGCCTCAGATACTGGTGCCAAGGCAGCATCCCACGATGGCAAACACAGAAGCTACAAGGCCTGGAAAGGCCTAGGCTGTAGAACACACACAATACTACTTCTGCGGCGTTCAATTATTCAAAAAAAAAAAAAAAATCACAGGCCCCAAAAAATAGATTGTTTACCTCTTGATACAAGGAGCTGCAAAATACCATGGCTGATGCTTTTCTTTGTACTATGGGCACAATTTAAGATGTGAATTGTTATCATTTTCAGTGTTCTACTGGAATATGGTATAGTTAAAATTCCAGTGTAGGCGATATAATTTTTTCCTCTTTTTCCTATTTCATTTAGAAGCATTTCTGTCCCACTCTACTTTTTTTTCTTTTTGGTTACATAGGAAAACATGAATGCATTCTCATTGCAATATATTTAAAGAATAAAATACTAGCAAATTTTACCCAGTAAGCTTATACTATGACCAGGCTTCATGTTAAGTGCTTTATGTAACACTGTCTTATTTAATCCTCTCAAGGCTTTGAGGTAAGTAATAATATCACCACTGTTTTGTAGATAAAGAAACTGAGGCACAGAGAACTTAGAGGTCATATAGCTAGTAAGTTCTACAACGCCAGAGCCTATGTTCTTAACTACTCTGCTATAACTATCCTTAATGTTACCCCTACTTTCACTCTGTCAACAATTTAATATGTATTTCTGTAGTCCTAGTGCTACACATTTATGTATATAGGTATGTTTATATGCATTTTCCTTGCCTAAATTGGATCACTTTATATGCTGAATTTTGAAACTTGCTTTTTCTACCTAAAAATATAGCAAGGTCATATATCAGTATCTATAGATCTACCTCATTTAAAAAATAGCTGTATAGTATTCCATTTTGTGGGTGTACTATAATTTATGTAACCGTTTTCTATTGATGGACATGCAGGTAGTTTCCAATTATTTCCTTTTACAAACAATGCTATAATAAACATTCTTAAATTTATCTCTCTCTCTCTCTTTTTTTTTTTTTGGTTTGTTTGTTTCAGGGCTGCACCTGTGGCATATGGACGATCCTGGGCTAGGAGTCAAATTGGAGCTGCAGCTGTCAGCCTACACCACAGCCACAGCAATGCCAGATCTGAGCCACATCTGCAATCTACACCACAGCCACAGCAACATCAGATTCTTAACCCACTGAGCGAGGCAAGGGATCTAACCTGCATCCTCACGGACACTATGTAGGATTCTTAACCTGCTGAGCCACATTGAGAACTCTGATTCTTTTTTAAATTAGAAATCTTTGCATGAGAATTTTCTTAGAATAGATTCCTAGAGTGGCTGTGATGAATTATGACTGAGCTGTATACTGCCAAATATCCCTTCAAAAAGGCAAGAGTATATGAAGGTGTGCATTTCCCCTATATCCAATAACACTGTACATCATCAAATATTTTAATTTGATAAGATATTTTGCTACTAAGGCAGAACTTTTTTTCATGTGATTACTGACCTTTAAAATTTCTTTTGTAAACTACCTATATCATTTTATGATTTTTATAATAAATTATTTTTTTCTCATGGATTTGTTGGAATTCTGATATATTTTAGGCAATACTCTTTCGTTGTATATGTTGTTGATATCTTCTCTCAGCCTATCACTTGATGTTGTCAGATCTGTCAGTATTTTCTTTCATGGTTTTGTATTTCACTTAGGAATATTTTACCACCCATGATTCTTTAGAATATTCATCCTTTAATTTATTATTTTCAAAATGTTTAAAAAATCATGCCTGTTTATTTTTGTTAGTGGCTTCTAGTAAGGGTAGAGCCTTTTTTTTTTTTGGTCCATTCGATTGGCCGCTTGTCTGAAACCTATGATGACAGGTCCATCCTTTTCTCATTAATCTGAAGTTTATTACAAATCAAATGAACATATCTTTATACATCTTTTAAAAATAAATTCTCAATTATGTTCCACTGACTTGACTGACTTTCTTGCTGTCTTAACATTGTCTTCCTGTGTTTTGACATCTCTCCACTAAGGCATTCTCCTTCCTTTCTCATTCTTCTTTTTTTAAAACATTTTGTGGGAGTTCCCGTCGTGGCACAGTGGTTAACGAATGCGACTAGGAACCATGAGGTTGTGGGTTCTGTCCCTGCCCTTGCTCAGTGGGTTATCGATCCGGCGTTGCCATGAGCTGTGGTGTAGGTTGCAGATGCGGCTTGGGTCCCGAGTTGCTATGGCTCTGGCATAGGCTGGCAGCTACAGCTCCAATTCGACCCCTAGCCTGGGAACCTCCATATGCCGCAGGGGCGGCCCAAGAAATAGCAAAAAGACAAAAACATTTTGTGGTTAAAAAGGAGTATTTGTGCACATTTTTCACCAATGTGAATTTTCAAGAAGATTTTTCTACTACACAGGATTTTTTATAATGATCCCATATCTCTATCAGGAATGCTTTGTAAAACTGATTATGAATTTGGATTATTGTTTATAACAATTAATATTTGATAACGTATTTCTCAAGGGAAAATTATCTGTAACACCAAGGCATAAACTTCTATTAGAAAAAAAGAGTCCATATGAGAAATTCACAGACAAATTAGGTGGGGAGACCCCATGAGGAAGATAAGGAGCATAAAATTCTTTGTTTTAGGAGTTCCCATTGTGGTGTAGTGGAAATGAATCCGACTATTATCCATGAGGACATGGGTTTGATCCTTGCACTTGCTCAGTATGTTGGGCATCCTGCATTGCTGTGGCCATGGCGGAGGTCTGATTCGGACCCCTAGCCTGGGAATTTCCATATGACGGGGGTGCAGCCCTAAAAAGCAAAAACAAACAAAATTCTTTGTTTTAAAAATTAACATATTGTTTATGTATAATGTTGTGCTAATTTCTGCCTTACAGCAAAGTAACCCAGTCATACATATACATACATTCCTTTTCTTATATTATCTTCCATCATGGTTTATCCCAAGAGATAGGATATAGTTCCCTGTGATACACAGTAGGACCTCATTGCTTATCCATTCTAAATGTAATACTTTGCATCTACTAACTCCAAACTCCCATTCCATCCTACTCCCTCCCACCACCCCTTTGGCAACCACAAGTCTGTTCTCTATGTCTATGAGTCTGTTTCTGTTTTGTTCTTATGTGCCACATTTTAGATTACACAAGGAAGTGGTATGCTATAGTATTTGCCTTTCTCTTTCTGACTTAATTCGATTATGGAATCTCTAGTTGCATCCATGTTGCTGCAAATGGCATTGTTTCGTTCTTTTTAATGTGTGAGTAATATCCCATTATGTGTATGTACCATATCGTCTTAATCCATTCATCTTTCTTTCTTTCTTTTTTTTTTTTTTTTTGTCTTTTTGCCTTTTCTAGGGCCACTCCCACAGCATATGGAGATTCCAGACTAGGGGTCGAATTGGAGCTGTAGCCACCGGCCTACGCCAGAGCCACAGCAACTCAGGATCCGAGCGGCGTCTGCAACCTACACCACAGCTCACGGCAACGCCGGATCCTTAACCCACTGAGCAAGGCCAGGGATAGAACCCGCAACCTCATGGTTCCTAGTCGTATTTGTTAACCATTGCACCATGAAGGAACTCCTTAATCAATTCATCTTTCAATGGACATTTAAGTTGTTTTCATGTCTTGGCTATTGTGAACAGTGCTGCTATGAATATAGGGGTGCATGTATCTTTTTCAAGGAAATCTTTGTCTGGATATATGCCCAGGAGTGGGATTGCTGGGTCATATGGTAGTTCTATATGTAGTTTTCTGAGGAACCTTTGTACTGTTTTCCATAGTGGTTGTACCAATTTATGTTCCCACCAACAGTGTAGGAGAGTTTTTTCCCTTTCCTTGTACCCTCTCCAGTATTTGTTATTTGTAGACTTACTAATGATGGTCATTCTGACTGGTGTATTTTCTCTCATTCTGTAGATTGGCTTTTCATTAGGTTTTGTTTGTCTTTTTAGGGCCGCATCCATGGCATGTGGAGGTTCCCAGGCCAGGGGTCGAATCAGAGCTGCAGCTGCCGGCCTACACGGCAGCCACAGCAATGCAGGATCCAAGCCACATATGCGACCTACACCACAGCTCATGGAAATGCTAGATCCTTAACCCGCTGAGCAAGGCCAGGGATCGAACCTGAATCCTCAGGGATGCTAGTCAGATTTGTTTCCTCTGAGCCATGACGAGAACTCCCTTTTTTTTTTTTTTTTTAAAGTTTCCTTTGCTGTGCAAAAGCTTGTAAGTTTGATAAGGTCCCATTGGCTTATTATTTGTATGGTTTATGTCAGAGAATATTTTGCTTATGTTCTCTTCTAGAAGTTTTATGGTATCTGTCTTATGTTTAAGTCTTTAAGCCATTTTGAGTTTATTTTTGTGCATGGTGTGAAGGTGTGTTCTAGTTTTGTTGATTTATATGCAGCTGCCAAGTTTTTCCATCACAATTTGGTGAAGAGACTTTTTCCCATTTTATATTCTTGCTTCCTTTGTTGAAGATTAATTGACTGCAGGTTTCTGGGTTTACTTCTGGGCTCTCTATTCTGTTCCATTGAGCCATATGTCTACTTTTGTACCAGTACCACAGTGTTGATTACTGTAGCTTTGTAATATTGTCTGAAGTCTGGGAGAGTTTTGCATCCTGCTCTATTTTCCTCAGGATTTCTTTGGCAATTCTGGGTCTTATATGGTTGTATATAAACTTTAAAATATTTGTTCTAGTTCTATGAAAAATGTCATGGGTAATTTGATAGGGGTTGCATTAAATCTGTAGATTGCTTTGGGTTGTGTGGCCATTTTAACAATATTAATTCTTTCAACCAGGAGCATGGGGTATATTTTGATTTCTTTGAATCCTCTTAAATTTCTTTTATTAATGTTTTATAGTTCTCAGCATATAAGCCTTTCATGAGAGTATCAAATTCTTATCTTGAGTGAATGACCCAAGAGTCAGGACACATAAGCTAAGTTTCTTGCTGTCATTGTCCTATTCAGTCATATACAATTGAATAAATACATATTTCAAGTAAACAACCTTGGAATGTAGCTACTCACAGGACAACTTTCACTTTCACCAGTGATTGACATTCATAGCCACTTGACCCCCAGGACCCCCAAACTACTTGGACCTGTTCTTTCACCTATAGGAGACTCCTCCCTTTACCAAACATCAAGTAAACCAAACACTAAACAGCCAGCGATTTGTTACTCTATTCCCTTTTCCTTTTGTTTGTCTAATTTAAAGGAAAGGAGGAAGAAGGAAGGATGAGTAAAGCCATGTAAGAGACACAGAACCCTTTAGTCATGGCAGAATCTTCTAGAAAGATGGGGGGGGACTAGGTATATCATTATACATATTTATTGTTTTGACTACTTAGTTTATGCTTCCTTCTGGTATACCTGGTAGTACTACATACCATTAAGAACCTATTGGCTAGTAAGTATATTCAATTCATACTTTTAAGCCTTAGAATCTCCTTAAACTCAGAGTAGCCTATTTAAGCATCATCTCTAAAATTGTCCCACAAGCAAAACAAACATGATCTATCAGCTGTTAGTTTACAATACACCTCTTTTCTAAGTAGTATAGAGATGCTGCACATTGTTCCTTCAGAGCAAGACTGCCAAAATTATTAATATAATTTCTTTGGAGGAAAGGAGGAGAAATTGTTTCCCTGATGTCTGCGTAAAATTTAAATGAAAATGAATGTGATTTGAGTGTTAGTATTCATGGCTGCTAGTTCTTCTCTGTTAATTTACATTTATATTCTTAATGTCTAGGTTGAGCCTAGGGAAATTTAAAACTCAATTTCATTAATGCTATAACTTCCATAGGCATCTCAATATGCAGAGAAGTTCCTAGATTGTAGAGTTATTGGATGAGAATATAGGAGCTAAGCATAATTGGTGAGTGGTTATGATAGTTAAATATGTACTGTCAATTCTGATTTTTGAAATTCCTCTGGGCCTAAACCTGCTGTCCAGAAAGTTTTAAAAACATGAAGCTAATATAGTAATGAATTTTAACATCTTTTAAATGGCAACATTACATTTCTGAACCATTGCCCATCTCTGATTAATTATGATTTAAACTAGATCATGTTTTACATTCACAACTATTGCATGGACATACATGATGTTTGCAGTTACAGTATAACTTGAGGTTTGCAAGTTCAGCTCACAAGAGTTAGAGTTTTTTCATTTAGTTGCTTTTATTGCAAATATGATCACTACTCCCAGTTGGCAAAGGAATTATGAATAAGAATACTGACTCCAAACAATAATAGTTTCCCCTGAGTCTCAAATAGAGATACCTTTATTTTTCTTCTTTATAAGCTATGTATAGATACACATTAAAAACATTATATTTAAAGATTATGCGTACAAAGTAAGCTTTTGGGAAAGTAAATCCCTGAACATCCCAGAAATCCTCAACAAAAGCAACATTTTAACCCTATTCTTAATTCTCACTTTGGCTATTTTGATACTACTACTCACTAGATCACTCTGAATTATGCTTTAGAATTATATTCACCCCAGAGAGGTTATACAGCTCTGAGACTTGAGGCTTTTAAGCCTCTTGCAACTCTAGGCCATGAGAACTTAGGCTTAAAGTCTCATTTACCTTACTGCTTTCTTTCATAACATGCAGTTGAAGTATTTTTTATAAGGTTCAATTAACTTGCAAGAGTAGTAAGGTTAAAAGAGGGGAAAGAAAAAAACAGCAGTAAAGAGGAAGGGAAGAAGGGGGAAATGGGAGGAAAATACTATTCTGTTGCACAGTGGTTATCATCTGCTCTGCCTCCAATCACACTCATGGCTATAGTGAAGGATACAGCAATGATTCTTTACTAAGGAAACATCCTCTGCTAGCAGATAACATCATATGGTGGGACGGAAAGGGAAGAAGAGAAGAGGGTATATGTGTCAGGTTTGAAAAGTTTTCCAAGAGCTATAGAAACTAAAAAAAGACAAAAACAATAAAACCTTTTACGGCTAATTTTTTTTTCACGTGTAAAGAATTTTCTACTTCCCCCTTATTCAAAGAATGAAAGAGCAGCCCTAATGGCTTTCTGCTTTTTAATTCTGAAGTTGGATCCAGGGGTAAATTCACTTAGACAATATGTCCATTAACAACTTCCTAAAAATAACAAGGACACAAATGTATTTGATTTAAAGCATTATGGTCTTCTCCGTGTTTCTATTCTGTAAGATATTTTAAATGCAATTGAAATGAATTATTTTTTTTAAATTTTTATTAAAGTATAGATGATTTATAATATTCCTTCAATTTCCACTGTAAAGCAAAGCAACTCAGTTCTTTTTTTCATACTATCTTCCATCATGTTCTAATCCAAGAGACTACACACATGCAGCAACATGGATGGAACTAGAGATTCTCATACTAAGTCAGAAAGAGAAAGACAAATACCATATGATATCACTTATATGTGGAATCTAAAATATGTCACAAAAGATCCTATCTACAAAATAGAAACAGATAATGGAAATGAAGAGCAGACTTGTGTTTGCCAAGAGGGATGGGGGAGAGAAGGGGATGGATAGGGAGTTTGGAGTTGGTAGATGCAAAGCATTACTTTTAGAATGGATGGCTGATGGGCTCCTACTGAAGTAGATTATTCTGAGAGAAGACTAACTAACTTCATGGTAACATAGTTGAAAATCCCTCTTCTAGGAATAATTTTGAAAATTTGATATTTTAACAAGAAATAAATGCATGATGTGCTTTCAGCTGGGAATCCAAGAACCTATTTTTTTTATTATAAACACTGCAAATAAAAATGTTTACATGTAAATATACATTAAAGATTCACTCAACCAGCATGGTTAAGTGGGACATAGCCCTTCAAGGTATACATATCCAGGGTATGCTGAACGTCTTGCCTACCACTGTTCATCAGAGATTGTGTGTGATATAAGGTCTAAAATTAAGGCCCCGGAGTTCCCATAGTGATGCAGCAGAAATTAATCCTACTAGGAACCATGAGGTTGTGGGTTCCATCCCTGGCCTTGCTCAGTGGATTAAGGATCTGGCATTGCCGTGAGTTGTGGTGTATGTCGTAGATGTGGCTCAGATCTGGTGTTGCTGTGGCTGTGGTGTAGGCCAGCGGCTACAGCTCCGATTAGACCCCTAGCCTGGGAACCTTCATATGCCGTGCGTGTGGCCCTAAAAAGCAAAAAATAAATAAATAAAATTAAGGCCCCAAATTATGTGCTGCTTTGGCATCTGGTGAAACAGGGAGAGGCATGAATACCCTAACCATAAATTTTCCTCCCCACTTTGCTCCTGTGGATAAGGTCCCCTTGTTTAACAACAATTATTATCAAGGAGACCAGGCATAGTTCCTGCTTATCCCTGAGTAGTGAGTTTCAATTCTTTGTCAGCCTGTGGAATTATTCAAACAAATCAATGACACCCTCCAAGGGCACTAGGGGTCACCCCACCCTCCTGATACTACAAACCCTGCTTCTAGCCCCTGGTTTTTCACTTGGTTGCCGAATACAACCCCACTCCCACACTGTTTGGTGTTGCATGTTATGTGATGTCTCCCCCCAAGACTGTGAGTCTATGTGATTAAAAAACTGCTGTTAATCTCATCTGTCCTGTGTCAGGTGTAATGTTTTCAGTTGTCACCATAACCCTAAGGCAGGAATATCTCCTTCACCAATAGGGTAAAGAGGATGGAATCCAAACATAGTGAGGCCCTGTAGTTATTACCAGAGCTACATAATAACAAAATATCCAGTAATTTTTCCTTTTCTTTTCTTTTTTGTCTTTTTAGGGCCACATCAACAGCATATGGAAGTTCCCAGGCTATGGGGCTAATCGGAGCTGTAGCCGTAGGCTTAAGCCATAGCCACAGCAAGGCCAGATCTGAGCCACATCTGTGACTTACATCACAGCTTGCAGCAACCGTGAATCTTTTAACCCACTGAGCGAGGCCAGGGATCAAATCTGCATCCTCATGGATACTATTTGGGTTCTTAACCTACCGAGCCACAATGGGAACGCCTCCAATAATTTTTCAATTTGGGGTAGGAAATGGAGGATTGGGACACAAGTGGAATTTTCATTGTTTCCAGTTGAATATGATGATTTTGGAAGCATTAAGGAATACAGGGATTTATCAGGCAGTTCCATAGCTGATGTCAAATAAGATAAACTGTTTTTCTGGATCATGGTATAAACCAGCATTTCCCCAATTTCCTGGATAAGATTCACTGGAAGGAATTATTGATAAAAAGATAACCAAGGCCCTCCTCCTGAAGATCCTTATTCATTGGGTGCGAAGTGGGGCTTGTAAATTTGCTTTGTTTTGTTTTTATCAAGCAAACAGGTGATTCTTAAAATAGCCCACATTTCCCTGTCATGTGATCTATTGCTGATGGCAGTTCACAACATGAATTCTTATTATGAGGGATATTTGGAAAATACTGTTAAACTGTAGTAGTGACAGGCTCAGAAAAGTGGAGAAAGGGAATTTTCTGGGGCAGCAGAAGTAGCCCTATGATGCTTCACCTTCTTTTAAAGAGCTTACCTGATTATGCCAAGCCCATTCACTTTTGATTAACTCAAAGTCAACTGATTAGTAACCTAATCAGGGGAGTGCTATCTCATCATATTCATAGATTTGATCATAGTTAAGAGGAGGGGCTTAGGTAAGGCCTGTATACCAGAGGGAGGGAAACTTTGGGATATCTTAGAATGCTGCCTACTACAAATGTGATTCAAAATTAGAAGGCAATGATGGAAATAAAAAATAAGAATTGTGGTATGACATTGTTTGTCAAAATGTGCACCCATATGAAAATTCAAGTGTCCTAGCATAGAAATATGGTGTGGTTATTTTATTAGGTTAAAAGAGAAGGAGGGAAAAATTACATTATTTTTATGGTACGTATACTACCCAAATAGACAGAGAATATGGTAGATTTCTATTTTACAATTCTCTAATTCTTATATAGGTAAGACATTGCAAGGATAAGAGTTTCACCTTTATGCATACTTTAGAGTTATCTATGCTAAAAGTAGAAACACTTATACATTCCTGTCTTAATGTTTCTGACAAGTAAATTCCTCACAAAAAAAGGAGAAAGCACTAATGGGAAACATTGCTTTGGACTTTCATTTACTAACACAGAACTGATTGAGGAAATTATAGCAATAGAAACATTCAGAGAGGAATACCTCTTGCAAACTGTAATAAACAAGAAAAAAAAAAAAACCCATAGACAGTTAATGTACCACAGTCCCTAATAAAAATAACATTTAAAAAGTATAACAGGGAGTTCCCTGGTGGTCTAGGGGTAGAGATTCAGCACTTTTACTGGTGCAGCCAGGATTTGATCCTTGGTCTGAGCTGGGATCCCACATCAAGCTGCTGCACATGATGGGCAAAAAAAAGAAAAAGTTAAGACAAATAAAGGTAAGATCTAATGAATATATATTCTAATAGTGATGAAATGTAGGAGGCTCTGAGGGGTAGTAGGGAAATGAATCTAGAAAGAGTCCTTAGAGGAAAGAATTCCTGGGCTGAACCTTGAAGGATTAGAGAGAATTAAACAGGTCCAAAATCAAGGTAATGGTGATGGATGGAGTGAGATGAGAAGGGATTCTTTTTATAAAAAGAGGGTATAAAATGAGAATAGAAGAGATCCTAAGATAGAAGGGGAGGAACATCAACATATAAAGGATGGTCAGAGGAGTGTGAGAGATAAAAGGAGAACCTAGAGACAAAGAGTATCATAAGAGCCAAAGCAAGAGATCATTTAAGAATGGCCTATTGTCTTTGACCTGTATGTCAAATAAAAATGTACCCACTGGATTTATCAACAAGGAGATATTGAAGACCCTGGTGAGAACACTTCACTTGCAGTGGAGGGCAAATCCTGATTGCTGTCCTGGATAGTTTAGCAAAAGGAGGCAAGGAAGCATAAATGAAGACAATGGGCAAATACACTCTAGATATCAGGAGAGGCAGTAACAGGTGGCAATAGACACTGAACTCAGTCCTGTAAATTTTTGTTTGTTTCATCCTAACTAAAAAAAGTAAGCTGACTGCGCCTTTAAAAACCAAGTGGTGGAAAACTGACCAGGAAATTTGTGGCTTATAGTAATGGAGTAAGTTATATAATGGTAAAGCCATCCTTAAGAACAAGATATTTTATCAGGAAGGTGGAGAAGTTTTGAAAGCAGTAAAGGGGAGCTTGCTAATACTTTTCCCAGGAAAACCCTCTCCTCTCTCCTCACCCAAGGCATCAGGATGAATAGATTTTCCTCCAGAGGATTTCTTGGAGGAAGCGTCCTTATCTTTGAATCTTTGAGAGAAAACAAGGGACAAGAGCAAAGAGAAGAGGTAGATTGTTTATCATGAAACAGATAGGCATAATGGAAAGCATTGTAGATGTGGAAGATTTTGGAAGGATGGAGGGAGAACCTTATGTCCATTGGAAGAATTGGAGGAAGGAGGAAGTTCAAGGCAAAAGAGGCATGAGAGTTTGAGAAAGCATATGTGATGAAAAGATTGGAGAAAAGTAAGATTAAATGGCTTCAAGTTTCTGAATAGAATGTCAGTCTCAGTGCTAATGTATATGAGAAAGATAGAAGCAGATGAAATATGGGTTATCCTTAAGTTTGAATGCTTGACTTTCAAGCCTTCTCCCCACCTTGTCTTGACTAAAATTCACACAATGAAAACAAAAACTTATGTTTATAGCATCCTAAGGACTGTAACTGATGCCAGTACAAGGATAAAACTGTAAGGTAGGTACAAGGCCAATATAATCAACAGTCAAAAGAAAGTGTGTTGGGCTAACACATGAGGTGGAAAACCTTTTAACTGCATGGATGCATGATCAGATACAACAAAATCAAATACCTCTGAATCAACCAACAACTTTAGCAAAGACATTCTCTTCTCAGACTACTTAAGATCAGGCATAGTGAAATATCAGAGGAAGATTTTCTCCTCAAGAGATTTACTTCAAAAAAATAGATAATAACTTCAGAATTGAGGGAAATTGCAGATATAAAACAGGTGACTCCTTTCTCACTTAAAACTTACAAAGTTCCTCTTGTGATCTTTGGGCCAAGACAAATGAGGTCATAAATTACGAGTTGCATGTTCTTTCTACGAAAATATTTCATGTGAAGAGTGGTTGACAAAACCTGCAGTGATTAGCCAAGGGAAGAGAAAGAACATATAATTGCTACCTTAAAACACTGTCATGTGGAGAACAGATTAAGTCAGATTTTGTCCTTTTCAAAAAGCCAACTAGGCTTAATAAATGGAAGTATAGACAGTCTGATGAAACAACAAAACTTTTTTACTGTACAATAATGAAATGGACTACTTTTCATGCTGCTCATTACTGGCAGGGTTAGGCAGAAACTGGATATCTACATACCAGACATAGTGTAGAGGGCAACTGCACTGCTCATAAACTGTGCTTGGGAACTCTTACAATCTATTCCAACACCTAGATTCTATGTTATCAAAACTATTTGTGAATTTGAGCAGCATGAGGGGTTGAGCCAAAGAGTGCTCTGGCATTTTGAAAACATTCATACATGATTTATTATTGTTATTATGATTATTATTATTTTACTTCTAGTATTATGTAGTAATAAAGATATTTCCATCTTTAAAACACCAATGGACAGCACACAGTGCTTTCAATTAAAACCTTTGGCTCTCTTATGTTTTTATGTCGTCCTTTGAATATAATGTAGCGCTACTGTTACTTCCTCAGTCGGACATGTTCTTTGGTTTCCTTTTTAGTAGAAACAACAGATTTGTTATGTGTTATTCATCCTTTCTGCCCAAACCCTCTTTGAGCCTTCCACATATTTATGAAACTAACTGGGGTTACTGGTCCAGTCTGTTACTTTGCAATAAAGTAAAACAAATAGCTTCATCTAGAAGCCTATAAAAATGTTGTCATTTTCAGAGTTCCCATGGTGGCTCAGTGGTTAACGAACCCGACGAGTATCCATGAGGACATGGATTCGATCCCTGGCCTCTCTCAGTGGGTTAAGGATCCGGCATTGCTGCGAGCTGTGGTGTAGGTGGAAAATGCGACTTGGATCTGGTGTAGGTCGGCAGCTACAGCTCCAATTCGACCCCGAGCCTGGGAACCTCCATATGCCACGGGTGCTACCCTAAAAACACACACACAAAAGTGTTTTTTTGGTCTTTTTTTTTTTTTTTTTTTTTTTTTTGGTGTTTTCCAGGGTCGCACCCGCGGCATATGTAGGTTCCCAGGCTCGGGGTCGAATTGGAGCTGTAGCTGCCGGTCTACACCACAGCCATGGCAACACTGGATCCTTAACCCACTGAGCGAGGCCAGGGATCGAACCTGCAACCTCGTGGTTCCTAGTTGGATTTATTAACCACTGAGCCACAATGGGAACTCCCAAAAGTTTTCATTTCTAATCCCATTCTTCAGTCCACTAAACTGGACACACACTATCCAATGAAAACTCTAGTTAAATTTGAGTGTATTCTGCATTTGATTCATGACATACATGTCTTAATAAAACTGACTTTGTTACTTTACAGTCATCAAAAATGTTGTATGGGAGTTCCCCTCGTGGCGCAGTGGTTAAGGAATCCGACTAGGAACCATGAGGTTGCAGGTTCGATCCCTGCCCTTGCTCATTGGGTGCACGATCCGGCATTGCTGTGAGCTGTGGTGTAGGTCACAGACACTGCTCGGATCCCGCGTTGCTGTGACTCTGGCGTAAGCTGGCAGCTACAGCTCCGATTCGACCCCTAGCCTGGGAAGCTCCATATGCCGAGGGAGCGGCCCAAGAAATAGCAAAAAGACAAAAAAAAAAAAAAAAAAGTTGTATGATCATTGGCATTTTCCACAAAAAAAATAGAATGCCAAAATATTACAATAACATAGAAAAATAGTCTATATGGAGACAGCATAACATGGTGGTTAAATGTACAGGCTCTGTAGTCAGACAGACCTGACTTAGGGTTAAATGTCAAATTCATTACTTACTAGTTTTGTAATCTTTGCAAATTATTTAACTGTTCTGTGCCTCAGTGTCCTTACCAATAAAATGGAATAATAAAAGAAACTTTTAAATTTTTGTTATGAGCAATGAGATGATACATGTAAAGCCAAAAATGTAAATATTGTTATTATCACTAAAATTTCATAACTATGTGAGATTAAAAATGTTGTAGACTATATAATAGCATGGAACATTTAATTCAATGTTAAAATAAGCATAAGAACAGTCTTTAATAAGTACATTTTAAGATACATTCATCTATCCTTTTCATATATAATTATTCATTCCGTTCCCTCAAAGAAAGCAATGAATACATATAAAATTTGCAATAGCACATTTTACTTTAGGTGTAGCTAAAACTGTCCTGGAGGTAATAAAATATAATATAAAATATCATCTGTTGCATTATGTAAATCAGAAGAGTTTATTAAAATTAATGAACTGAGTTTGTGAAACAAAGTTTTACATGTTAAAAAAAAATATATGGTTATTGAATTCCTAGTTGAAAAGCAGTACACAATAATAATAGCATTTTCCTACTAAAAGAGCGAAAACAAACTTTGATTTGCTGTTAGATACCCAAGCTGTGATTTCTTTGATTAACATAATCTTTCATAACACAGTGAAAATAAAAATTTGTATGATTTCTCACTCTCCTTATATTGCCAAAGGAAATGTAGTTCTACAAACCACAAATGAACTGTGTTAACAATTATGAATCATTTGACAGTAGAACAATATTACTGTTGAGAAACCTAATTTGGACAAGGGGTAAATTGGGTGACATCCAACCAGGTCACATTGAAGCTATGCGATTTAGTTCAATGTTATTAGTGTTACTTCTCTCTTATATCCAACCTTTAAAATTTAAAAAGGAAACATACACAATGGGCTATGTATTGTTACATGTGAAATCTGACGTGAGAAGATGGAATGAAACTATTTTTATCACATTAAAAATCATTATTTTTCTATCACTTTGCATATCAATGAATTTTGAAAAAAACAGACTTTAAAATATTTTTCCTTTATTTTTAATGATTATGTAGAAAAATGATAGAGCTTGGAAAATGGGACACATTTAAACTGGAGTGGAAATCATGTGAATTTGGAAAACTCAAGTACAATTAAGAAATATAGGCATTCCCATCATGGCAAAGCAGAGACGAATCTGACCAGGAGCCATGAGGTTGCGGGTTCAATCCCTGGCTTTGCTCAGTGGGTGGAGGATCCGGTGTTGTGTTTCTGTGAGCTGTGGTGTAGGTCGCAGATGCGGCTCAGGTCTGATGTTGCTGTGGCTGTGGTGTAGGCCGGTGGCTGTAGCTCCTATTCAGCCCCTAGCCTGGGAACCTCCATATGCTGAAGGTGTGTTCCTAAAAAGCAAAAAAAGAATAAACAAAAAAGCAGAACAATACAAATATATATGGGAATTTGTTCCTGAGCTTGAGTACTTTTAAATTTTTATCAGCTGCTGAGATCCAGAGACCTTATGTGTTTTCTATATGCAGGGCTGACTTTTCCATTAGGCAGAATGCCTAGAGCTCATAATACCTTTAGGGATCCACAAAAATTAATTACTTTTAACTTCAGAAGAAAAAAATGAGCATAATACTGATGCACATATTAATAATAATGAATATGTGAATATTTATCTTTATATCACTGCAGTCAAAACATAATTTTAATTCTTTTTGGAGGAAAGGACCACAAAAACAGAAGTACCTATGGCCCACAGAAGTCATACCTTGTCCTATATGTGCTTCAGGTCCATGTGGTAGGTTAAATAGTGCTCCCCCTGCAATATACCAATGTCTTAATCCCTGGAAACTTTGAATGTTGCCTTATATGACAAAAAAGTACTTTGCAGGTGTGCCTAAATTAAGAATCTTGAGGCGAGAAGACTATCTTGGATTATCTGGGTAGATTTTAAATGTAATCACATGTATCCTCATAAACAGGAGGCAGAAGAGAAGGTAGTATGACTACAGAGGGAGAGATTGGAGTGATGTGACCACAAGCCAAGGAATGTGGATAGCTACCAGAATCTGGAAAAAGCAAGGAATGGAATTTCCCCTAGAGCCTCTGGAGGGAGCATGGATGGGTCTGCCAACACCTTCATTTAGGCCCAGGGAAAACTGTTTTCACAATTCTAGCCTCCCAAACTGTAAGAGAAAAAAATGTGTGTGGTTTTAAGTTACCAAGTTTGTAGTAATTTGTTACAGCAGCCATAGGAAACTAATACAAAGAATATTCAACTTTAATTTCAATTTGTTTATTCCTTAAATACATTTTTCCATTTGTCTTGAAAAAGAAAAACAAATGCTATGAAAGATAATGATCACTGATGAAAGAATGATCCATTCAGAATATTTAAATCAAGCAAAAAATGTCATTATGCTTGAAACAAAAATGAATTATGATTAAATGAGTTAGATGCACTTGAATTTTGTTAATGCTAATTAATCAAAGATAAGATTTTATCTAAAATTAAAAGAAATTAAAAAATATGCTTTATATCAACATCAATTATATTTGCAATATATAGCCAAAAAACACTTTTTAAAAAGACAACTTGATTAACTACAGAAACCACTCATAATCATGAACACCAAATCTTTACCTCATTAACCCTTTACCTGCTGGGGGGGTAGATATATTTCTTTTCATCACAGAGGAATGGAAGAGTACACATTTTCTGAGCTGCTGAAACTTGTGACTGAAATTAAGCTTTATGACACTGCTTACAGAAATAAGAAGGGCAAATGTCAGTGCACTTTCAAAAGCAAAAGACAAAGAATGGCTTGTTAAATGGGCAGAGTTAAGTGGTCTACCGAAAAGGGGACCTACTAAATGTGATATATCAAAGAAGTCTTAATGTATTGCGACAGATTTGTTAGTGTAAGCTCTGCATTCAACAATATCCTTGCTTTAACATTTAATATCTTTGAATCTGTTTAAATGCTGAGTGATTTAGAAAATACCTGTCCCTTTGCTCATCTTTAAAGAAAGAGATGTATATTAGAGAGTTTATCAAGAAGTGGGGAAGTAGTGCCCTTATTTTTCTAACATAATTTAGTTAATTTCCTTTCCAAATTCACAGAACCTGATAAACCATACTGATGAGAACATTCTCCAAAGTTCCTCACTCATAAAGTAATTCACCACAGATGAATGCTTTCTAATTCACAATACTTTCATGAACTGAAGTTTGGCACTTGCCATCAGCCTCTACATGGATTAAATCATGAGCCACTGCAGCCGCTGACTACCAGCACCCCTTGAGCAGAGCTCAGGGTGAAAAATCAGGAGTGAAGCACTCTGCGCTCTAGGAAAACTGGAAGTACAGGTCTTCAGATATTCAGATATTTTGGGGGGGAATTTTTGGTGCCCAATTCTTGCATCTCCTCATATCTATAAAAACACTAAAATCCTTTATGGTAATGTCTACTCCTTGGGACTAGGAGCAACCTTCAGGAGAGCAGCAACAAACATTCGTAAAATGTGTGCATGGCTGCACACAACTCCCTCACCTTTATCATATCCTGATATCCCCCCTTGCCTCTTTGGGTGGTATTTCAGAGCTATCTGAAATACCTGGTCTGTAATTAAGGATAAAGAATGTCACAGTCATCTGCAAATGCAGTCACCTCCAAGGGTGAGAGCCTTGAGTCCTTCAGGCTGTGAAAACTCAGGATATTGGTCGGGATAGTGGAGGTGCATATCAAAGGAATGATTTCAGTGAGCCCAGGCCTCTTTTGTTCCTGCTCCCTGCCCTTTGTTGCAAAAACTCCTATGTATCCTAGCTCCTCCCTTGCCCCCTCGGAGAGGTTTCTCAGGGCTACCTGAGATACTGTCTCCAAGGTTTAAGACCTAATTTCACCCCAAATAAAACTTAATTCTCAACTTTCAGGTTGTGCATTTTTTTAAGTTGACACTTTCTTGTGGATTTAAACAAATAATTTCTTCTTCATATGAAAACTAAATATGTCTCCAGAGTGATTTAAATTATTTTACAACTAGGCTAATAATAATAATATCTGCCTGTAATATATATGTGGACAGAAAAGCTATTGCTATATGATCTAAGTAATATTTATACTAAGAAATTCATCATGTCTAATTATTCTACAACAATATGCAAGTGCAATATGGGTCTCATTCACTGTAGCATTTCTTTTTCTTTTCTTTTTTTTTAGGGCCATACCTGTGGCACATGGAAGTTCCCAGGCTAGGGGTCTAATCGGAGCTGTAGCTGCCAGTCTACACCACAGACACAGCAACACAGGGATCTGAGCCATGTCTTCGACCTACACCACAGCTCACAGCAATGCCAGATCCCTGACCCACAGAGCAAGGCCAGGAATCGAACCCGCATCCTCATGGATACTAGTTGGATTCATTTCCACTGATCCAAGATGGAAATTCCCACCGAAGCATTTCTAGTGCCTCACCCAGTGCATGCCTCTTAATATTTCTTAAATGGATGACTAAAGTGAATGAATGAATGAACTAAAAAACCACCAGATGTTGTAGTTAAAAGATGTGACAGGTTAAAGACCTGGACATCAGCCTCTACACAAGTAGAAAAAGTGCCTACATACCCAATGCAATTTTAGAAGTACAGCCAAAAGTCCAATGTGCCTAAAAATAGTGCCTACCCATTCTTTTTTAGTGCTAGCAATCCCAACATTAGAATCATTCCTTTGGGATGAACGGTGTGCATTCTCCAATCTTGTCTTTTGAAATACAAATACATTGGGAAGAAAATAACAATTTCTTTTACTCTTAATCATCAACACAATGACAAGAATTTGTTTATAAACTCAGCATCACTTAGAGTTAAGGATAGGATTTTAAAGTTAGATAGATCTGGGTTGGAATCCTGTTCTTCCACTTAGAAGCAATGGAGTATCAGCTGAATTAACTTCACCAAACCTTAGTTTCCTTAATCATAAAATAAAGAATAAAATATTTTCCCAGGATTGTGAAAATTAAATGAGATAGTATAATGAAGTGTCAATCATGGAGTTTGACATTAAATGCTTAATAAACTGTAGCACTAATTGTTATTATTATGGTCTCCAATAAATTGTCAGTTTTGAAAAGGAGCAGGATAAGAAGTCAAAGGCTGCTTTTAGGGAGGGCCTGGGTCCAGAGAGGCACAAGTTGGCACTGAGGGTCTAGAATGGTGGATTCTGAAAAGAAGAGTGAGAATGAGCTGAAGGAAGCCTCTCTAGCTTTGCAATGTTACTTGACATCAATCTTGTCCAGTGATGATCATTAATTGGGGGCAGTAGGATTGCTTTAGTTTCCCTATCTGGAGTACCAAATTGTTTTGGAGAGGTTTGTTTTGTTTTATTTACATCCTGTCCACATAGGCAATCTCTTTACCCAGTAAAGGTGATATTATGGGAGGGAAAAAGAAAGAATATGTGGCCAAGAGGCCAAAAGGCTCATAAACTGCTGACAGTATAAGGAGACTTCTTCTGACAAACTTAGTTGAGGGCCAAGATTCATACTTCTGTCACTGGTATTACCAATACCTTTCTATCTGTACCATGTGTTAATAACACCTTGTCTCTTACAGTCTCCTCTACTGAATATTAAGGTACTTTAAGATATGGGCCCTGCCTTATTTATCTCTCTATCCTCAATACCTAGTGCAGAACCTGGCAGATACTAGATGCTCAGTAAATATTTGATAAATTGAAGCAAATAAAAAAGCAATCCTGTTCAACAAAACTTTTAAAAACCATACAAAACAGCTTAAGTTAGATCTATCTTAATGTCTTTTTATTTCAGGGGTTGGGGAGTGGATGTTATCTCTGAGAGTCTGAAAATAATCCTCGTCCTCATCAACTTAGGCAGCTATAATAAATACCACAGATTGGTGGGTTAAACCACCAACAGTTATTTCTCATAGTTCTGGAGGCTGAGAAATCAACCATCAGTAATGGGTGTCTGGTGAGAGCCCTCTTCTAGTTTTCTGTGTCCTCACAAGGCAAAGACAGAGAGAGGTCTATAGTCTTACAATCACATCATGGAGGCTCCACCCTCATGGTCTCCTTTAAACCTAATTACCTCCAAAGCCCCCACCTCCCAATACTATCACATTAGGAATCAGGGCTTTAATATATGAATTTGGGGGTGAGGTGGGACACAAACAACCCCTATGGACACCGTTTCATTTACAATACAGTCCCATGCCATGAACTGTGAAGATGACATCAGAGCAAGGTGTTGATCTATGCATGGCCTTGCATGCCCCTTTGGACTCATTGCCTACATATTCAGACGAACACAATACTTGATAGAGAGCTTCCTTACTGTGCTTGTTTATGAATCAAGCACTTTGTTCACTTAGTAGAATTGAATATTCTTAATGTGCACTTTGATTCTTTATGCCTTTATCTTTGTTCTGAATTTCTGGGGAGTTTCCTTCTTTGGGGAACATTAGCTTTCCAGTGGATACCATTTCTGTTCTGCCTGGGGTATTCTGTTTCATCTGTTCAAGTGCTGCTTTTGTTCAAATAGTCTTTTTGACTTGGAGATTTTTTTTTTTCAATCAAGCTTTTTGCTCAATTTTTTTTTTTTTATCCCTTGTAAGGGGTATGGATTAATTTATTTCTTTCATGTCTCCCTTCTAGTAATTTTGATTTAATCTTGGTCTCACATGCTAAGTTTGTGTCTCACTGGTGCTTTTCCAAATTCTCCACTTTGATTAGTCTGTCTAGTGAAGGTCTTTGATAACGAGAAGGAGGATAAACATTCATACAGTCTTGTGTTTTTGAAACAGTTTTACTCTATAGCAAACTGAATATAATGGGAACAAAGCTATTGGTAAGACTAAATATTTCAGGTAATCGAGATGAGTCCAAATAATGCATGCATATTAATACCATACTTTGGTGTTTATCTCCACTGGGTTTTTTTGTTTTGTTTTGTTTGATGGCAGCACCTGCGGCATATGGAAGTTCCCAAGCTAGGTAGGGATTGGATCAGAGCTGCAGCTGCTGGCCTACGCCACAGCCACAGCAACGCCAGATCCTTAACCCACTGAGCGAGGCCAGGGATTGAACCTGCATCCTCATGGATGCTAGCTGTGTTCATAACCCACTGAGCCACAATAGAAACTCCTATCTCCACTGTTTTTCCATGCAAATCTTTATTTACCCTTCTCCCAGTGGAGTACTGGCACCTGCAACTGATTGGATGGCTACTGTCAATAAGCCCTATCACCTGAAAATCTGTACTCTTTGCACTCAGATATTGGAAATTATTACTTATATTAGCCCTGTATTGCCTTGCTACCATGGTGAGTAGCACACATTACATTAAAGATAGGTCAAGGGGGAAACAAAACCCTCAATTAATTGGTTTCATGGACCCAATGTTATTTAAAAATTTATTCAATGGAATGAAAAATTAAGCAATGTATTTTTTAGGAAATTCCAACATGTGCCATATAGTCATAGAGTATCACAGCTGCTCTTACAGGTGTGGAAATTAAGGCCCTAAGAAATAAAGTGATGGATTCATATCAACTGGCAAAGGAAGTTGCCTATCTTAGCATATTTTCTAGGCCTTCTGACTTCAAGTCCAGGATTCCTTTATTCTTGCAGGGCATATGATCTGCGCATTCTCAAAGGGCCCACGTGCAGAAGGGACCTACACTTGGTTTAATGCTCTGTGTCCACTGCTTTGAGATTCTTAATACTTTTCGATTGAGAGAGTCCCACATACTCATTTCACACTGGGCTCTTCAAATGATATGGTGGGTCTGAAGTCTTAGTATTATGACATCAAAACTTTATTGCTTAATAAAGCAAAACACTGTATAATTTGACTATTTGTTCTATTTTACTCACCAAAATTACTTACTAGGTGCTTTTGTTTGTTCTTAGGAATATTCAGTTTGTTGCCCGTAAAAGAGTTAGAGTGTGCCTTTTGGTTTTTTTTGTTTGTTTTTTTTTTTTTTTTTTGTCTTTTTGTCTTTTTGCTATTTCTTGGGCCGCTCCCACGTCATATGGAGGTTCCCAGGCTAGGGGTCGAATTGGAGCTGTAGCCACCAGCCTATGCCAGAGCCAAAGCAACGCAGGATCCGAGCCGTGTCTGCAACCTACACCACAGCTCACGGCAACGCCGGATCGTTATCCCACTGAGCAAGGGCAGGGACCGAATCCGCAACCTCCTGGTTCCTAGTCTGATTCCTTAACCACTGCGCCACGACGGGAACTCCAGTGTGCCTTTTACAAATCAGTTAGATCCCTCTGAAATGAATGGGAAAATTCCTCAAGGAGGAAAATAAGAAAGAGAAGGAAAAGTCACCGAAAGTCTGTTTTGTGTGAGGCCCTATGCTAAGTGCTTCCTCCACATAATTTCTTTTATTCCTACAAGATTACTAAGCTTAATAGCTCTCCAGCCTGCCCTATTTGTGGTATTTTGTCTGTTGCATGATACATGTGGGCTTCCAGGTTCCCACCCTCTGCTTCTTTCTGAGGTGATCTTACAGATATCCCCTCTCCAGTTTATTATTCCTCCCACCTCCAGAGACTGCCATACAAAGGCAGCTGCCTCCAGATATAATGAATTAGAATCAAGTCCCAGGTTTGTCAGACATTTTGGAATACTTCCCTCTATTAATTCTGATGTGTCTTCCTCGTTAAAGAGCCGTAGGTAGAATTTAAGTCTTTCATTTTGTAAATGAGGAAAAGGGCTGAAATAAATTATTTGTATAAGGTCAATTAGCTTGTCAGTGGAAGGGTTCAAATTTAAACGTTGATTTTCTGACTCCCAATCCAATGCCCTTTTCAAAACACTGTGCTATCTTCTTGGACGTCCTATTTGTCACCACTCTGATAATACGTACTCACATGAAAACACTCAACCACCTCATATAGTAGGACAGTGCTTCTCAAACTTCAATGTGTATATAAATCACGTGGAATCTCTTTAAATTATAGATTCTGATTCTGTAACTCTGAAGCATGGTCTGCATTTATAACAAGCTGCTAAAATGTGCCAATTCTGCTGTCCATGGATTATAATTTGAATAACTAGTTATTAATGCATTATCCAAAGCTTGGGTTAAGAGGCCAAACTTCTGACATGAATCTGCAAACACACTGCACTGTTGATAATGATGATAATAATGATAATTGCCAACATTTATTGAGAAATTTTTTAAATGTTCTACGCAAAGTATATAATTTCATCCTTCTAATAATCCCATGAAGACGGTACTATATTAAACATTGTTTTACAGATGAGGATGTTGAACGTCAGGAGATTAAAGTAATTTTCCCAATACTATACACTAGTGAGTGACAACTAAGATGCAAGCTTTGTATTTTCAAGAGTTCAAACTTATAACCACAAAAGTTCTTTCTTTTCCCTGGAAAGTGCTAATATTTAGAAAGGTGAGGGAAGAAGGAAGAGGGAAGAGGAAATAGAAAAAGGAAATAGTATTTATTAAGAGTCTTGTGTGTGCCAGAGACAGTACTAGTTCCTTTTCCATAATATCTCATTTACTCTTTAAATTTACCATGGAAGTTTGGCATTATTATCTTCCTTCAAAGAATTAGAAAATCAAGGATTAAAGATACCAAATCATTTGCCCAAGAACACACACTCAGAGTTAGTAAATGGGGAACTTGAGAGTTGAACACAAAATTTATGTTAAATCCATTAAATGATTCTGCTTCTTACTGGAATCAGTTGAGTGAAAGTTGGATTTATAACTTTTAGAAAGTAAATCAAAGGTCCTTAACTAGGATCCCAAAGATCACTACAGTGTCCTTGATTTTCTCCCCACATTTTTGAATACTTAAGGTATTGCTTCATTCTAAAGGAGTCTAGAATGGTGTAGCAAACATTATTACTACTCACCAATATCCAGTTTTGTTCTCCTCTGAGTAACTATAAAACCATACTTCTCAGATTCCTCACAGGTAGGTGGGGTCATGTTCCTATTTCTGGTCAAAGGGCGGTGCAGACATGATATGTGTTACTTATGGACTGAAACACTTGTAACACTGCACAATTACTCAGCTTTCACTTCTTTGGCAATTGCGGAAACTTCTGTTAAAACGGTTCAAATTATTGCAGGCGTCTAGTCTAATTATTATAGGAATCTCTACCACATGGAGAAAAACTGCTCTGGAGAGCTGCCTCAACATACACTGGATTTTGTGGGAATGAGAACTAAGTATTTTCTGTGTTAGGCCACTAAGATATGGTTGTTTGTTAATGCTATAACAGCCTATTATATTCTGGTTAATATAGGTGGCATGGTATGCTAAATGAGCACCATAAGTATATGATCCCTATTATTACCACATTATGATATCTAGACTTATTTCTCTAGTTAGGTATTAAGGAAAATGTAGCTAGCTATTATAATCATGGATGATTGCTTTTGTTTACAACGAAGCTAGCTTAAGTAAGAAAACATCCAAAGTGAGAGAGCACAACAATATCTAAGTATGCACTGATTCTCTTTCATTGCTGTACTTGATAGAATAAAAAAAACTGTGACACTTCTCAGGTGACAGAGTTCTCGCCAAAGGAAATTGAGGGAAGAAATCTGTACATTTTGAAAATTACTTTATTTTTGATGGGAAATATATATAGAAGGATTACTCATCCTCTGAATTGGTAGAGTTTACTGAATATAACTCCGGTTGAGGTAATAAGTCTAGGTCCTCATTATAAACACTCATATTCTGTTATCTCTATTATATAGTCATGCTTATAGGAGCTATTAAACTGTATAGCAGTTACTATTATTTGTTAACAGGGTAAAATTATATGTGTGTGCACGCAAACATATACATAATGTGTACATAAATATATGTAAATCTTCAGTGTTTTCTCATTAATTTAGAAATTATGTGAAAAATGTACTCAAATAATGTTATTAGGTATGATGAGGTATGAAATATATATGTGTGCCTATAGATGTGTCTATAGATGAGTGAATTTATTTTCCCCAACATTTTGAAAGTTGTGTTGAAATATTTTATCCTGGGAGTTTCCGTCGTGATGCAGCGGAAACGAATCCAAGTAGTATCCACGAGGATGTGGGTTTGATCCCTGGTCTCGCTCAGTGGGTTGGGGAATCTGGCATTGCCTTGAGCTGTGGTGTAGGTAACAGACACAGCTTGGATCCTCTGTTGCTGTGGCTGTGGTGTAGGCTGGCAGCTGTAGCTCCAATTGGACCCCTAGCCTGGGAACCTCCATATGCCACAGGTGTGGCCCTAAAAAGAAAAAAAAAAATTATCCAAATCATGTTATGTTATTAACCATGGGGTGGAATGAAATGTCACATCAGGTAATATTATACTGCTCTGATTTTCATACAATTTAATGTTGATTTAAATTAAAGAAAACATAATTCATAATAAAGGACATGTTGTTTATATCTGCCCAAGCCTAAGTTGGAAAACACACACAGATTTAAAATAATGTATTAAAATACTTAAGGTAGTATTTTCATTTCACTTTCATTATTGAATATAATGTGACACAAAACCATAACACTTCCTATGCCCTAAAGATTTTGTTGATATAAACAGGAAGCCAACAGTGTAGACTTTTAAAAAGAAAGCTCAATTTGAAAAGACAAGGAAATAACCAAGACTTAAATCTGCCTTAACACAAAAACCTTTCTACTATTTTCCTATAGGATTGCTTGTCATGTTGCCAGTGAAAAGAAGCCACATATACTTTGAGGGATTTGGTGAAGCCATGTACTCTGGAAAAGGCTGAACTGGATTCTGACTTAGAGAAACCAAAGAAAATATGGGCAGTGTTTCTGTCAGCCCATTGACTCCATAATTGATGATTTTTTTTCTTCAAATATTTTGAAATGAGACATTAAGAGGCAGCAAAAACATTTGCCTCCAACAAGAGCTGGAACTGGATAGGGTTACTCATTTCTCTCGGTACAAACTGCATCTAGCATTTATACGTTACATACATGCATGCTAATGCCGTAAAAAAATTCCTGTTTGGCTCTCTTCTCTTCTCTCCCTCCTACGTGTGGTTCAATTAGCGCCTTGCCATGTCTTCTCATAAGACTTTCAGGATCCAGCAATTCCTGGCCAAGAAGCAAAAGCAAAATTGTCCCATTCCCCAATGGATTTGAAGGTAAACTGGTAATAAAATCAGGTACAACTCAAATAAAAGACATTGGAAAAGAACCAAGCTGGGTCTATAAGGAGTCCCTCACATGAGGCGGTGCACATATTTATGCTGCGTGGCAGTCACTTCCATCTTACCATATCACTCTGAAAACATCACAGCCACAGTTGAATATATCAGGAAATGGGTCTCTTTGTGTTGGTGTTTCTGCATAGTGCTTTGCCTCAGTAATAAAGGCCTCTTGCTGGAGGCCTCTTGTTGGAAAAAAAAGAATTCCTGTTCTTACATGCCCGTTTTATTATTTATTTATTTATTTTTTATTTATTTATTTATTTATTTTGTTTTCTTTTTAGGGCCACACCTGAGGCATATGAAATTTCCCTGGGCTAGGGGTCTAATTGGAGCTGCAACTGCTGGCCTATACCATAGCCACAGCAACACTGGATCCCGGCCGCATCTGCTATCTACTCTATAGCTTGCAGCAATGCTGGATCCTTAACCCACTCAGTGAAGCCAGGGATTGAACCCACATCCTCAAAGCAACTACGTCAGGTCCTTAACCCGCTGAGCCACAGTGCAATTCCCATGAGTCCCTCTTAGAAACTCAAATGTGTTGATGTCTTTAAAATAGGTTATTTGCCCAGCAAAACTTCAATAGAGTGAACAAATCTTGGCATTCTTTTATACAGTATCTGCAGTGCTTGACCGTACATCTGGTTTTCCAAAATACCATAGACTGGGTGGCTCATAAACAGCAGAAATTTAGTTCACAGTTCTGGAATCTGAAAGTCCAAGATCAAGGTATCGGCAGAATCTATGTCTGGTTAGGCTTGATGTCCAGTGAGAGCCTACTTCCCAGTTCATAGATGGGCTTCTTGCTATACCTGCTCATGGCAAAAGGAACAAAGAAGTTCTCTAGGTTTTCTTTTAAAAGGGCACTAATATCATTCATGAGGGCTCGCTTTCATTACCTAATCACCTCCAAAAGTCTCTGCCTACTAATACATCACATCAGAAATTATATTTCAATTTACAAATTTTGGAGAGATACATTCACTCTATGTCAAGCTCAATCTCTTACTACAGTCCACTCTTACTTATAATTTCTATTATCCAAGGTCAACGGAGGTCCAAAAATAATAAACAGAAAATTCCAGAAAAAAATTTCACAAGTTTTAAATTGCTAAGATCTATAGTAAGAATACATTTTCTTTCCATGAAATTGTGAAGAAGGAAAAAGAAATCTGTGCTAGTTTTGCTATCATACCTCAAACTGAAAAAGTTACAGCCACAGTAGGTAAGTGCTTAGTTAAGGTGGAAAAGGCATCAACCTAAATACCCATCGACAGATGAATGGATCAAGATGTGGTACATATATACAATGGAATACTACTCAGCCATAAAAAGGGGAACAAAATAATGCTGTTTGCAGCAACATGAATGCAAGTAGAAATTCTTACTGTGCCTAAAAGATTATAAGTCATCATACTTATGTAAACATAGGAAAAAACATGGTGTATATATATATACACACACACATATACCTCTTGTATTCATACGCACATATACTTCACACTATCTTCAGTTTCAGGAAACCATTGGAAGTCTTAGAATGTATCCCCTGCAGATAAGGGGAGACTACTGTAAACACTGTTACAGTCAAGCCCCAACTGGTGTCTTTGTGGTACACGTATAGATTGGCACCAGGAGACTTATACCTTATGTCCTTTTTTATTTGTGGACCTGTGATGTAGAATTTGTGAACTTTCTGAAAGCCTGAACATGCAATCACCTTTTTTCAAGAGGCTTTGGGAAGAAAGATGAACAGAATTAGAAATTTTTGACTACATAGGATTTTGCAGGCTTTCCAAAAAACAAGTTCTAAAGTGCTTGATTGATTAACTTATAGCTTACTTACAGAATGATGGTTTGGCTTATTTGAAGGTTTTTGGCCATAGAGTTAAGAAAAATCTCTTCACTCAAAGACCTGCAGTCACCACTATGGTTGCTATGGAAAAAATATAAAAGTATTTTTGTTGCTATTGTTGATTTGTTTTGTTTTGTTTTGCTTTTTCCAAGCTTGCTATTCTGGAAGAGGGGATTGGAGGCAGACAACTCTATAAACTTTGTAGTTTTGGGCAAACTTTTCTACTGGGTGGAGCCAAGACTGCCAAAACATGGTCGATTTTTCTACAGGTAGAAATTTGGTCATACCTAAAAACTTTACCAAATTCTTTTAAAGTTCCTGCTCAGATGATGGTGACATTGAAGTACTGATTTGTGAATGCTACCTTGGTAAAGTGGAGAGCATCAATAAAGCCAAATTCTGACAGAAGATGGCTTTATTCATTTGAGAACAAATGATACGTTGGGACATAATTTCATTTGGAAGAATCTTGGAGAATTAATTCTAAGACCCATTGACACAAGTTTACTCTTATCTGGCAAAGCTGTGTGATTCAATCTATTATTCTACATAAGTTTGTGAGTCAGAGTTTGCAGCACTTGTGGCCATCAAAAGTCACTTGGTGATTCAAATTGTATGTATTGTCATATAAATTTTAAACTTTTATTTGAAATAAAGATATTTCACTGAAACTTGCTTTTTGTTTTATTTTAAGAATTCCAATGTGTTTTCATGATTGAGGAAGATATACTAAAATATTTTATATTATCTTTATGTGAAGGAAACAATATCATTATTAGCATTTTCTGGAAGAAGGGCAAATTTTATATCAGATTGTCAGAGTTATCAGCAAATCCAAAGAGGTTAGAAACCTCAGCAGTTCATTTTCTTGTTTTTCAAAATATTTTTTATTAATCCAATAGTTCCACATGTAGGAATTTACTTGGAGAAAGAATGAGAAAATTATACAGAAATTTACATATTAAGATTTACGTAGTGTTATTTATAACAGTGAAACATTAAAAGCAAACTAAATGCTCAACATTAGGGGAATGTTTAAAAATATGGAATGTCCAGATGAAAGAATATTACATAGCCATTTAGTATTATATTTTAAAATATTTTTACTGGAAAGCATTAAAAAAATGAAAAGACAACCCACAGAGTGGGAGAAAATCTTTGAAAATGATGCAACTGACAAGGGCCTGATTCTCAAAATATATAAACAAGTCATACAACTCAACAACAAAAAAACAAACAACTCAATTGAAAAATGGGCAGAAGACCTAAATAGACATTTCTCCAAAGAAGACATTCAGATGACCAGTGGGCACATGAAGAAATGTTCAACATCACTAAGTATTAGAGAAATGAAAATCAAAACTAAAATAAGGTACCACCTCACTCCAGTCAGAATGGCCATCATTAAAAAGTGTACAAATAACAAATGCTAGAGAGGGTGTGGAGAAAAGGGAACCCTCTCTACTGTTGGTGGAAATGTATATTGGTATAATCACTGTGGAAAACAGTATGGAGGTTCCTCAGAAAACTAAATATGGAACTACCATATGATCCAGCAATCCCACTTCTGGGCATATATCTGGATGAACCTACAATTCCAAAATATACATGTACCCATATGTTCACTGCAGCACTATTCACAAGAGCCAAGACACAGAAACAAACTAAAAGTCCATAGAAGATGAATAGATTAAGAAGATACAGTACATATATACAATGGACTACTACTCAGCCATAGAAAGAGCGAAATAATGTCATTTGCAGGAACATGAGTGCAACTAGAGACTCTCATGCTAAGTGAAGTAAGTCAGAAAGAGAAAGAAAACACTTGATATAATTTATATGTGGAATCTAAAATATGGCACAAATGAACCAATTTACAAAACAAAAACAGACTCACAGACATAGAGAACACACTTATGGTTGCCAGTGGGGAGAGGGGAGGAAATGGGATGTGGGATGGATGGGGAGTCTGGGGTTGGTAGATGCAAACTATTACATTTAGAATGGATAAGCAGTGAAGTCCTACTGTACAGCACAGGGAACTATATTCAATCTCTTTGGATATAACATGATGGAAGATAGTATGAGAAAAAGAATGCATATATATATATATATATATATATATATATATATATATATATGAATGACTGGGCCACTCTGCTGTACAGCAGAAATTGCTACAGCACCGTCAATACTATAATAAAAATAAAATTAAAGAAAACAAAAAAATTTACTAACATAGAAGACACTTATGGTGTAATCTTAAGTGGTACAAAAATCATTTATTTCAACTCTATAAAATATATAGAAATATTAGAAAGATGTTTGCAGTGATCGTCTCAGATGGTAGGTTTATGAAAAGCTCATTTCTTTTTCTTGATACATTTTTACAAAATTTACAAAATGAGTATACATTATTTTTTATAATCAATGCGGAAAACATTAAAAAGAAAAAAATAATCCATACAAAAATGGTTTTGCACAGCAATTTTCTTGTAACATTTATGTTATTTTGAAAATCTTTTCAATTAAGGAAATAATATGCTCTAAAGAAATGATAATTCTTAAGACAAATTTTGTTCATCCTTCAGCATTAGGCAGTCGTTTAGACACTGAAGCATCAAGTACTAATGTTTTTTCTGGATTTTGTGACAGATACATATGAAATATTGGTTTTTAGGAGCAGTATGTACATTAGCAATGAACACAGAACTCATAGATTTTTGTTTGTTTTCAATGCCAGTTTAGGATATTTTGGAATTCAAACTCCCCAAATAATCTGCAGTCAGATGACACTGAAATATGGAAAGAAAAGTGTGGCAAGTACCTATTTTTAAATCACTGCAATTCTTCCTGGAGCATTTCCACTGAAAGCACAAAGGATATAGAAATCTAAGTTAAGCACATTTGGGAATACAGAAGAATCTCAAGCAACATAGTCTCTCATCAGCTAGATATGTTCCGATAGGTCGGTAGAATTTTGCCTATGGCTATATGAGCTGTTTTGCCCCAGAGACATCAATTTTAATTCTCTCTTTGGGATTCACTGGTGTACAAAGTTCTTCAGAGGATTCTTTTTCTCTCCTTTACCCATGCCACCTTCTTATCCCTCAAAAATCTAGGCCATTTACCTGGAATTTTCCAGGTAAACTTGATAGTGAAGTGTCCAAAAACTGTTATAGAAGAAACTATATGACAAAACTATGGAAATACTTATTTTGTTATGTAAGAGTTTAGAATGTGGAGATGTATCATCTGATACATACGGCTCAGTTTAAAGAAAATATAATTGATGGGTGGTGAGGAAAATGATACATTAAAAGTTAATAAAAGACATGAAAATGTAATTAAACAAATCTCATGATGTTTTTGTCAGGGAGTGACTTCAGCTCTTCAGGTTCAGTTTCAATGTTAAAAAGAACTGTATTCTAACCTTCAAAAAACTGAGCTTTCATAGGTTACCACTGAATGGCAGTGATACTTTGGTTATTATTAAATACAAACTAACAAACAAAATTATAGGGTATGTGGTTTGCTCACTGTTTATGTGGGATTCAAACTAGTCAGGCAGAACAGGGCAGGGCCTGCTGACCAGAGTTTAATGTTACATTGACTGTAGGCTGGACAGGGAGGAGCAGGCCAGATGCTTGTGTGGGAGTGGGCTGGTGTGTAGGAAGTAGGCAGTAGGTGAGGTTCATCAATCTCTAAGGGAATTCAACTAGAATGTTACTGTCAAATGAAAGTTTTTCTATCATTTCTTAGAAAAATCTGTCTCCTAGGGAAAGAGCTGGGGAGACAACACATTGAACAGTCTAAATACACAGATTTATAGAAGTGGTACCTAAAACACAGAGGCAAAGGAAAAAAGAACCAGGAATAGAGAGACAGTGGGGTGAAAAGTCAAATACAATTAAGGTCATCAAAGAGGCATGCCTTGGTAATACTGTGGAGTGGGAGGAGGGGTAAGAATGGAATTCTCAGAATAGAGATTCAAGGATAGAGAAGAAAGTACTGTTATGGACTGAAAGCTGTCTCCCCCAAATTTTTATGTTGAATCCCTGACTCCCATTGCTACTGCATCTGGAGACAGGCTTTTAGGAGGTAATTAAATTAAATGAGGTCATAAGGGTAGGGTTGTAATCTAATGAGACTGGTGACCTTTTAAGATGAGGAAAAGACAATGAAGATCTCTCCATGTAGAGTAAAGGCTATTTGAGGACATAGCGAGAAGGTAGCCACCTACAAGTCAGGAAGAGAGGCCTCAGCAGGAATCAACTCTGCTGGCACCTTGATCTGGGACTTTCAGTCTCCAGACTGTGAGAAATTATATTTCTTTTGTTTAAGCCACCCCAGTCTATGGTGTTTTGTTGTGGCAGCCCAGCAGACTGCTCCATGAATCTGAGCAGCTAGAGAATAGCCAAAGAGATAATTGATTTTGACGGTGAGCTGATCTGAAGCTCTGAGTTGGGGGATCTTACCTCTGGCTCTTCTGGTATGTTATAGCTGAGAGGTGCCTTAAGGCCATGTTCAGTGGGTTCTTATAGTCACTTTCTTAGTAACAACATTCTCCCAATTCCGAGAACTGAGCATTTTAAAAATAAAATTTTATTTATTGGATTTAAGGTGATTTCATGATAGATCTAAAGATAACAGATAAAGAGATGGGTATTAAAGCAAAAGTAGGTATATTTTCATAGTAGAGACTACAGACATTAAAAAATGTAAAAAGGGAGAAGAAAAAATGTTGTTTGTGTATCACACAGATAGAAAGCAGCACTGGAGAACCTGAATAATGAGCCCCATATGAATTAGATATTATAAAGAATGACAGAAATAATTTTATAAAGAATAGTTTTAAAATAGTCCTACTAAATGAAATTGGCACTCTGAGAAGGAAAGACAATTAGTAAAGGAAAAAAATTTTCCTTCCCATCATAGATACAAAAGCACAAAGAGCTCTGTTAGAACAGCAATTGTAGCACTTCTTCCCAGAACATCAGTTTTATGATTTACCAGAACCCATTCTGACCCTTAGAGAAAAGATTAACACCTTCTATCATATGAGGAATTGAGAATTTGGGCTGAATGAATACATGCTCTATGTAAAAGAGGGGTGGGAGGGGGAGGATACAAATGGTAAGAGTTCTGGTAATCTCAGAGTCACAAGCACAATACTAAGACAGTATGCACTGTCTTTTGTACATGAAGGTGGCATCTGTGGCTCATTTATTAGAAGTGTTGCTTCTTAGAGTTCCCATTGTAGCTCAGCAGAAAGGAATCTGACTAGCCTCCATGAGACACAGGTTTGATTCCTGGCCTCACTCAGTGGGTTAAGGATCCGGCATTGCCATGAGCTGTAGAGTAGGTCACAGACGTGGCTTGGATCTTGTGGCTTTGGTGTGGGCCGGCAGCTATAGCTCCAACTCAACCCCTAGCCTGGGAACCTCCATATACCCTGGGTATGGCCCTAAAAAGAAAAAAAAGAAGTGTTGTTTCTCTTCTAGACAAAGGGATACTCTGTTTTGAGCCCTCCGCTTTGTTCTAAGTACATGCATTTGCACAGTGGCTGATGGGGGAGGTGGGTGGTGATTGTGACAAGGGAAGAGATATTTTTCTCTCTGATTACCAAACAGCCTATAAAAGGAACAAATTGGCAATTCTGTATACTAGCTTACATAAGAAAGACTAACTGGTCCAGACCAAAAGATAGAAAGTTTGATAGTAAGAATATTTAGTAATATAATATTTATAATTAAACATAATATTTTATCACATCAGCTTTTCCTTCTTGGGCATGAGTTTCATTTAAGAACACAGAAACTACATATTGAATAATTAATATGTGTGACTAAAATTTCTTTCATTGGCATGGTTTAATATATATCACCATCCAAATTTCTTAGGCTTTGTCAGCAAATGCTTTTTTCCCTAGTTTTCTTCACAACTTAAATAAATGTGTACATTCTATTTTCTGTGCTCCTAAAAATAAATTGCTACCTTATTAATTGGAAAGAGAAAATGATATTACTTTGTTTACCACTTGTACCAGGCACAGTGACAGAAAGGCATAAAACTCATACAGGAAGAGATACTTTGGAATATACATGGCCAAAGTTTGTACCACTATGAAATAATATTCTAGGAAAGAGGCAAAAACCAAACCAAACCAAAACCAAAAAAAAAAACAAAACAAAACAAAACAAAAAAAACGCAAACAACAACAAAAAAACAACCCACAAAGCCATGGTCACTTTTACCTCCAGGCTTTTGAGTTGAAATAAACCAGCCGTCTTCACAATCGACCTAAATAAGAAGATCCATAATAAAAAAATATTCAAGCTTCTTAAGGCTAGTCTAGGATTTAGGGCCAGCCAAATTTCAAACTTGATTCCTTAGCATTATTTGAAAGTAAGAAACAGTGTGCAAAGCAGGGTATTTCTGATATATAAGATAGTGCTTAGTGCTTTTTTTTTTTTTTTTTTTTTTTTTTTTTTTTTTTTTTAGGAGTACAACTTTGTTTTTTGTCTTTTTTTTTTTTTTTTTTTTTCCCAAGGCCACACTCACGGCATATGGAGGTTCCCAGACTAGGGGTCGAGTCAGAGCTGTAGCTGCCGCCTACACCAAAGGCACAAGATCCAAGTCCTCATCTGAGACCTACAGCACAGCTCACAGCAACGCTCTGATCCTTAACACACTGAGAGAGCCCAGGGATCAATCCTGTATCCTTATGGATGCTAGTCAGGTGCATTGACTGCTGAGCCACGATGGGAACTCCAAGAGTGGAACTTTAAATGTAAATTCTTTCTCTGCAACTTATAATGATTTTGCTATTCACTTTGCACAAGAGTATACATTGCTTTCAAACTCTTCTCATGTTTCTGGGGCAGAGATCTTTGTTTTATTGAGGGGTGTTTCTTGAGTGCATAGAACAAAGCCTGGCGCATAGTGGAAACTTAACAAATATTTAGGAAACAATTGAAGTGTCTGTGTTTTGTTGGAACTGAAATACAAGCTCTTCATCGGCAGACTCACATATGCAAGTAGTTTGTAAGATATGTAATGTGTGACAGTATGTAAGGCATTGTAAATACTATGATCATCGTAATTCTATGGCTTTGTATCTTCAAAGTCAAGTTGGAGTCACTGGATATATATGGCCCTTAGTTAATCAATGATGCTTAAGGTTTGGGGTAACATATTCCTCCAGGAATCTGGTAAGGGCTGTACATCATTTTCCCAGAGAAATGTACATTCCTATACATTTGCAGACATTTTTAGGGAGTTTTAGAACCACACCTCTGAAGCCCTCCTGTACCCCTGTAGGATCCAAAGATCCCATTCAGAGCTCCTTAAGAAACCAAGAAAACAAAAAGGAGGTGGGTTCTCCAAGGCAGGGCTGAGGACCACTGGCAAATAAATAAATATAAATAAATAAATAAAGACAATAGAGGAGCACTTCTGTTATCTGATAGGAAAGCTAAATTTTTTGGTTGGGCAAGTGCCTAGAGAGAATTCATGTTTTTCTCCCCCTATTCTGAGGTATGGGGTTACCTGTAAATTTTACCAAGTGTCCTACTTTTCTAAGGACATATTTAATCTGCTTTGTGGTAGTCACCTCACCCTAAATATCACTTATCTATGTTCTTTGCTTAGAAATTGACTAAGTATATATGCAAAACATATCAGAGTCTATAAGTACAGTTATGATTGAAAATATTGAAAAAAATATTGTCTTATTGCTACTGCACAGTATTATTCTTAGCAATCTGTCTATTCTGAACTGGCATGTTCTGTCCCTTCTGTGTGCATTCATCCCTACAGCTCTTTGTATTAAATTTCTTTTTAAATTTCATTGTAAAGTCTAGTGCCTTTTCCATTTGCATGGTTGATGCAATGTTTCTGATTCTAGAATGTTAAACAATGGAATATATTGTTTTAGTTAGAATAGAAACTCCCTAAGTATGCAAATGCTGCTGCATATTTTAAAAGAGAACAACGTCCCTAACTTTCATTTATCAATTTTCAGCATTTAAAGATCTCAATGATTTACAATATTGAAATAGACAATGTATAACCAGAATTTAAATATTCAGTAAAAATGACAAATTTTCATCCAAGTACCATAATCAAAACAAAGTCACAACATCTAGTATATAAATTAATAACAACCCTAAAAATTTTTTCCTCTGTCATTCATTTCTATCATATTAAGGTATCTTAATATTTCTATTTATATTAGATATTTCTATCATATTAAGCTCTTGTTTTTAAAAGTCTCTATATCTTCGGATGGCAGATAATGCATGAGATAATATCAAATGATCTTTCTGAATTCTGGTTGAAGCCAATCTATTATTGTCACTATTTTACCAGGGAGATTTGAGACAGAATTACATGATTAAATGAAGCCACATTTTGATTCCTCTCACCTAAAAGACATTTTTCTCAATGAAATATAAGTGGCTAACATTTCTTTAGCGTTGACCCATCTTTCATTTTTCCTCCTCTACTAAGATTTTCTTATACCTGTAATACACTGAATTTTCTAACTTTATTATTTTTTTTTTTGTCTTTTGTCTTTTTTTGTTATTGTTGTTGTTGTTGTTATTGTTGCTATTTCTTGGGCCGCTCCCGCGGCATATGGAGGTTCCCAGGCTAGGGGTTGAATCGGAGCTGTAGCCACCGGCCTACGCCAGAGCCACAGCAACGCGGGATCCGAGCCGCGTCTGCAACCTACACCACAGCTCACGGCAACACCGGATCGTTAACCCACTGAGCAAGGGCAGGGATCGAACCCGCAACCTCATGGTTCCTAGTCGGATTCGTTAACCACTGCGCCACGACGGGAACTCCTGAATTTTCTAACTTTAAAAGTATACAGGGAGAAAGAAATTCTCTTCCTTGGAGAAGAAAGAAATTTAGCTATGGAAAGAATCTAGGTCGACTTAAAGAACAGAATTCGTTCCCCAGTTAGCTCTGCCAGTTTGGAAAGAGCCAAAGGTAGTATTTGTGAGTTGTCTATGTATCAAGAACTGAGTGCTTGGATTAGAGGAAGAACATGTACCCTTTGGAATTATGATGAAGAATATGTCAAAGTGAGGAAGTTAAGCCTTCCTTTTAAAGTAACTATGCTCCATCTTTTAAGGACGTTTACAGATGGACAATGGGAACACCTGCATTCTATCTCTGATGGTGATTTGTGGTGCGATTGTGATGTCACTCTGACTCTCCATTCCATCTTCTATAAAGGAATATAGCCAAACTAGATGATATTTAAGGTTGTTAAGCCCTAAAATTACTTGATTTTAGCAGCTGGAATTCCAAATGATTCAAGTATTGGAAAGAAAGCTTGTGAGGATTTTTTTTTTTTTTTTTTTGCCATTTTCTTGGGCTGCTCCCGCGGCATACGGAGGTTCCCAGGCTAAGGGTCGAATCGGAGCTGTAGCTGCCGGCCTACGCCAGAGCCACAGCAACGCTGGATCCGAGCCGCGTCTGCAACCTACACCACAGCTCACGACAACTCCGGATCGTTAACCCACTGAGCAAGGGCAGGGACCGAACCCACAACCTCATGGTTCCTAGTCGGATTCGTTAACCACTGCGCCACGACGGGAACTCCAGGATTTTTAACTTAGATCATTGGTATATTCTGCAAAGTGTAAACCAAATTGTATGCATCAAATTATATCACTAATGGTATATTTTAGCATAGTTAGACTTGTGTCTATTATGTGAATTTTGGTGGGGACATTATCATTGCATAATATATCGTAAATTCTCTCAGGACAACTCATCTCATTCAAGTCTCAGGTGAAATTGAACTTCTGAGCAAGTTGTCAATTGTTATAAAACAGATACTATGATAGCATGCAATAAGTAACTGATCTTTGCACTGGCTAATAGAAAGCTAGTGCTCATCCGTAATATACATATGTATGGTGTGCATTTCTGTATTAATCTCATTCTTAGGTTTCATTTTATGTTGCTGTCCTTCATTTTATGTTGCTGTCCTTTGATTTTTTACCCTTCTTGCCTTTATGTGCCAATGTTTAATTTATACTGTCTTGTTTTATGGTATGCATCCTTCTACACTACTTTAGCCTTTTAAGAACGAAGGAGGTTATAAATAAATGGCCTGTAAATGGGTTATTAACTGGAGTGGTTTGCCACTACTGTGGCTGTAACAGATGCCACAACAAGTTTGTGTAATGGCTTAAACAATACACATTTATTATCTTATAGGTCTGTGAGTCAGAAGCCCACCACAGGTCTCACTGGGATAAACTCAAGATATCAGTAGGGTTACATTATTTTTGGACATTCTAGGTGAGAATTCATTTCCTTACCTTTTCAACTTTTAGAAGCTGCCTACATTCTTTGGCTCATGACTCCTCTTTTCCATATTTAAAGTAAGCAACATCACATCTCACTGACAATTATTCTATAGTTGTGTCTCCCTCCTACTACATCCTGGAAAGTTTCTACCTTTTTAAGGACCCTTGTGATTATATTGTGCCAACCCAGATAATTCAGGATAATCTCTCATCTCAAGGTTCTTACATTTTTTTTTTTTTTTTGGCCATGCCCACAGCATGTGAAAATTTCCAGGCCAGGGATCTGACCTGAGCCACAGCAGTGATAATAGTGGATCCTAGATCCTTAACCTGCTAGGCAACCAGGAAACTCCATCAATGTTTTTACTCTTTATCAAATCTGCAAAGTATCTGGTGGCATGTAAGGTGGCATATACAATAGTTACAGGTATTAGGATACAGGCATCTTGGATAGGGGCATTTTTATGGTTAGTCTGCAACACTAACCTTAACTAGTCTTTAAGAGAAAAAGGGAAAACATTTTTTTAAAAGTAATTTTATTATTAGAAATTACGTAGGCTTTTCCAGGCCTTTACTTGTCATCTGAAAGTTGGCTCAAAGTAATTCAGGATGAATTAATTAAAACAATACCTTTTACCTTTCGACTGTATTATTTGAAAAAGGGGAAAAATGAAAAGAAATAGTTAAATTTTTATTTATAGTGATAGTAGTTAAATACTTACATGACATTTTCTATGGATCAAGAATGTAGTGCCTGCCATGGATAGGAATGTAAATTGGTAGAGCCACTATGGAAAACAGTATGGAGTTTCCACAAAAAAATAAAAGTAGAACTATCATATGATTTGCAATCTCATTTCTGGATATATATGGAATCACTATCTCAAAGAGTTATCTATACTTCCATGTTTATTGTAGCATTATTCACAATAACCAAGATATGGAAATAACCTAAGTGTCCATCAACAGATCAATGGATAAAACAAATGTGATTGTTATATATATATTTGAATAATACAAACCATAAAAAAGAAGGAAATCCTGACATGCGTGACAATGTCGACAGACCTTGAGAGCATTATCCTAAGTGAAATGAATCAGAAAAAGACAAATACTGTATGATCTTACTTATATGTGCAATCTAAAACACTGAACACATACAAACGGTAAAATAGTGGTTGCTAGGGGCTGAGGGATAGGGAATATGGGGAGATGTTGGTCAAGGATATAAACTTTCAGGTCTTAGATGAATGAATTCTGGAGATGTAACATATGGCATGGTGACTATAGTTAACAGCACTGTATTGTATACTTGAAAGTTACTATGAGAGTAAAGCTTTAATCTTCTTACCAGCACCAGCACCACAAGTAAACTGTAATTATGAGAGGTGAAGGCGGTGTTAACCAACTTTATTGAGGCAATCATTTCACAATATAAGCATATAAGTGCATATATCAAATCACCACATTGGATGAATTAAATGTTGTATGTAAATTTTATTCAATAAAGCCAGAGTGGGGGGAAAAATAATGTACTACTTAGCTTAGGAGAAGAAAATGCACTGTCATAAATGTTTAGTACCAGAATAAGAAAGTTATAGGAAAAGATGGACTAAATTAATAAAAAGTTCTTCTATAGAATTTTTAAAGGTAGCATATAAGGGAATCTTAGTTTAAGAAATAGGCTGATCATCCTAGGAGCTCTACTGTCTAGGGATATCTGAAGGGTTGTTAGAGTAGACGTGCACAAGAACTATTTCCATAAAGGGTAATAGAACATCCTGGGTTGGGAGTGAGAATGGAGCTCATCATTAGCAAAGAGAAATGTGTGGCAAGTAAGCCTTGTCTAAGGGTTGATAGTGTCTATCACTGGTAGGTGATATAGGTAGAGTCATTTTGTCACTTTTACTATCCCATTGTCTAGTCCTCATGTTCTTCTGCCAGAGTCCCAAGGAGAGGAGCTGCACTAAATTCTTAAAAAATCTGCTTCACAAAATCTCTGTAGGACTTAGCAATGTGATAGATATGTTTTTCATTTGTGGTCACTTTTAGAACACAACATGTGCACAGCACCCTGAACAACAAACCAAATCATCCTACAAAGAGCATACAGGAGGAGCCAAAGGGTACTTGTCATTGTAGGTGAGGGTTGTCAATTATAGCAGCCAGAAGAAGAAAATGCCAGAACATACCCAAGGAGATTACCCTCAAGAGGATTATGATCTTGAGGACATCTGAAAGGAACATGGTTGACATCATGGATAATCAAGCAATGCACAGGTTCTTGTTCCTGTGAGATATTTTTCAGGGGTTCACTGAGGGGAACAATTGAAGGAAGCAGCAGTCCCGCAATTCTACAAATGTCAGCAAGGCCAGAGAAATACTTTCTATTGTTATTGTGCCCCAGTTAAGAGCACATGGGTTGTATTAGCTTTATTAGTAATGGCATGAAAACCAGCTTCTAGTTCTAAATATGATACTAACTTGTGTGATCTTGGACATGCCAGTTACCATCACTGGGTGTGTGTATAATATGAGGGATTTGGACTAGATAGTCTCTGAGTCCCCTCAGCTCTAAACTATGATGTACAAGATGTGAGCTTAATGTATTCAGTAACACAGACTAATTGTTAACAGGTACTACTAAATACAAGCTCTCTAAAATAGGTTAGAATGATTTATAGCAACTTACCCAGGTGTACATAGCACTATTAAGGGGACTTAAATGGGGGAAAATACTTGGAAACATCTCAAAAACATAATGTTGAATGTAAAACACAAAATACATATAATACAATTATTTCATGTAAATTAAAAATCACACAAAACAATATCATTATGGGTACATATAGAAATAGTAAACACCTAAAAACTGTGTATGATGGAATTCCCGTCGTGGCGCAGTGGTTAACGAATCCGACTAGGAACCATGAGGTTGTGGGTTTGGTCCCTGGCCTTGCTCAGTGGGTTAAGGATCTGGCGTTGCCGTGAGCTGTGGTGTAGGTTGCAGACGCGGATCGGATCCTGCGTTGCTGTGGCTCTAGTGTAGGCCAGTGGCTACAGCTCCGATTCGACCCCTAGCCTGGGAACCTCCATATGCCGCTGGAGCGGCCCTAGAAAAGGCAAAAAGACAAAAAAACCCAAAAAAACAAAAAAAACAAAAACAAAAAACTATGTGTATGAATAATGTACATGTAACTTTAGGATAATGAAGCTTCTAGAAGTTGGTTCCTGGGAAGGGGGTGAGACTTTAGGTGCATCCGTAATATTGAGTTATATTTGAAGGAAGATTAAAAAAACATTCAGCAAAGTTTAATACTGAAATTTAACAATATAATATATTAATATTTGAAATATTATTTTTGACTGCCTAAGGTATTTTATATTGAAAATAATAATATTTAAAAGAAAAATGACTGTTAGGGTTACACACTAGAAAGGGACTGGCAAACTATAGCCCATGGGCCAAGTCAGTTCAGGATCTGTTTTTGCATGGCTTTTGAGATAAGAATGGTTTTTACATTTTAAAAGGTGTGTTAAAAACAAAACAGAACAAAAAAAAAAAAAAACTCCACAAAAACACAAAAGTGACAGAGATCTTATTTGACTCACAAAGACTAAAATATTTATTATCTGGCTCTTTAGAGAAAGTTTGCCAACCCCTGCTGTCTAAAATATTAGTTGTATCTCTGAGTTATTAGATTGTTAGAATTTTTTATTTTTCTCTTTATGTTTTTATTTTTCCCATGCTTTCCATAGTGCTTTTATGATGAGGGAAGTAAAAACAATCAAAATGATTTTTAAATAGGGCTTGAAAAGTGTACTTTCTTATGAAATTGAACATTTCCTTGGTTATATGATTCAAACACTTAGTTACATGGAAAATCTTTTTTCTCAGTTATTACAAAGAACTTCAAACCCAAATTCATTTTTATCATCAGAAATTCTGAATTTGGAATTTCCAGATGCATAAGGTGTTAATGTTTCTGATAATTATGATGGTGCAAAAATTCTGTCTCAAATGAGCACAATTTCTTTTAGGAGCCTGAAGCTAGGCACCCTAACCTCTTCAGATTTCTTCCCACTTCCTGATTAGTTGTCACTGATTCTTATCTCCATCAGGAATTTCGAAGGATCTCTTATTTTGTGCTACTCTCACTCAGTGAAATAGTGTTAGAATTTTAAATTATTGAATATCTAAATGTTATTTAAATGTTTACAATTGCTCTGCTACATAAAGGGTTTATAATAGAAACAGAACTCCTGAGAGTTCACCTGATTTTTTTTATTTTAGAAATGTTTTTATTAACTGCATTCTCATATCTCTGAAACACCTTGTGACTTGGAGTAGTGTTTTGTATGCAACATGATTAACTTTCTCTATATCATGCATACATATTTAATTAAAAAAAATTGAACAAATGTGTACTACCCTTTCCCAGAACTTTCTAAGGGTGTGTGAATTTCCTGTAAACCAATATCTGAAATATGAAGGCAGTGAGAAAGTCTTTGCCAGTAAAAGCCCTGCAAAATACTTTGGGGAAGAGTGTGGCCTATAACTGAAGAAAATAGAGTGCGGTGTAAGTATTGTTCTAAAACAATGTTTTCAATGTGGGTATCTTAAAAAGGAATTTTTTTTTTCTTTTTAGCGCCACACTTACCGCACATGGAGGTTCCCAGGCTAGGGGTCGAATCAGAGCTGCAGCTGCCAGCCTACGCCACAGCCACAGCAATGCCAGATCCAAGCTACATCTGTAACCTACACTGCAGCTCACGGCAATGCTGAATCCTTAACCCACTGAGTGAGGCCAGGGATCGAGCCCACATCCTCATGGATACTACTTGGGTTTGTAACCCACTGAGCCACAAGGGGAACTCTGCATAATGCATTTTAAGTATTCCAAAATTTCAAAGATAAGCATGTCTAGATAGATAAAGTGCTATCACATAGCACTTTCCTGGAAAGCACATTTCTGTAGGTGTTAATTTTATAAATTCTGGTTCTAAGGTTTGTTTGGGGCATATTAATGTGGGAAGTGGAATTAATGAATAAAGAAAATTGTAAAATGCTAAATAGCTTACTCTTTCATTGATTCAGTTGAGAGTTACTTCCCTATATAATTTCTTCATGCCTCAGTGGAAGAATTGGTTCCATAAAATTTATTTTTTACCTAGTAAATAAAAATATTAATGCATGCATATTGGTACATACTCAAAATTCTCTTTGTAGAACACAAAGCTTTAAGTGTGTTTTTTCCATTGAACAGGAATGCTTTAGTTATTTTTCTACTTTTAATTAAAAATATTCCATCATTTCCATTGAAGTGTATCTTTTTCAACTTTTAGTCTGCTGTCCACTGTTTTGATACGTCATATCTAGTTTTCACAATATTTTTCCATAGAAAATCAGTCAGATTATATTTTACCACAGATATATGTTATAAAATCTAAAGAATAAGGATTTCCTCATGTTAGAGGTAAAAAAAATACTGCTTCTTTTCTTTCTTTTCTCTCTCTCTTTTAATAAAAAAAATGCAATTCTCTAAACATACATAATACAATTCTAATTCCAAGGTGAATCCTGAATGCTTGTGAAAGACACTATTATAAGCACTATTATATTTCAGGTAACATGGGTCTGTCTTAGAAATCATCCATCTAATAATTGATAGAACTTTAAAACTCTTTGAACAGCAGATTAAATACATATTCTAGATTTAAAATAACAGGGTGATAAATATACTTTAACATCTATTGAAACATTTATACAAACAGGTCTCCATATAATGTCAAAAAAGAGATATGATTTTTGTATGTAAGGGAGAGACGACATGTAAAGCCATTTGATTTAATGAGGTAGAAGGAAATTATTCAATCATATCAATTACTTAGTGAAATTTGCATTGTCAACATAAAATATTTTTCAACATAAAATATTTGTCTATCTATCTATATATATCTATATATATAGATATATATACTGATAAGTGAATGGAAGAGCCCTAAATGTTAACAGTGGTTGTTTCTAGGTGGCAGGATTTGGAGAGTTATTATTTTTCTTTTTACTTGTCTGTTTTTCTAAATAGAGGAAATGTTGCTATTTCAATAAGAAAGTAAAAAAAAAAAAAAAAAGAACAGCAAAACTTACTTAAAAACACAATACTTCCTTTTTTTTTTTTTTTCTTTTTAGGGCCTCACCTGTGGCACATGGACATTCCGGGCTAGGGGTCTAATCAGAGCTACAGCTGCCGGCCTACACCACAGCAATGAGGGATCCCAGCTGCATCTGTGACCTACACCACAGCTCAGGGCAGCGCTGGATCCCCCATCCACTGAGTGAGGCCAGGGATTGAACCCCCATCCTCATGGGTACTAGTCGGATTCGTTTTGGCTGTGCCACAAGAGGAACTCCAATACTTCTATCTTAAAACAGTTAAATGAAAAAACTAAAAATATAAAAAAATATAAGAAAAATGAAATAACATTTCATTGATATGCATTTAACATGGATATCAGATACTAATCTGGGAGGATATTATTTATATATCTCCCTACTAAGGGTGTTTCCTCCTTAATCATAATCACATATATATCCATCTTCTTCCCAGATTAGTTTTTGGTATCCTTGTTATAATTGATTTTTTCTTATCTAATTATATGGCAGAGCAAGGAAGAACCATCCCCTGCTGGGCTATTAAATAATTCTTCCCGTGAGAGAAAAGAACACTCGCTTATTATAGGTAGATTAACTCTTATTTCTTCCTTTGGGAAACATAGTCCACCGCAATTTCTGAAGCATTTTTTTCAGCTAGGCTAAAACTTTTGCGCTGCTGACTGTATCCCTTGGAGACCCAGCATACAGTTGTCCTTCCTCCAAATGGTGAAGATGGTTCCAGGGCCCCTGATTTGCTAAGTCCCTTATAGAAAATTGCATAGTATTTGCATATAACCTACACACATCCTCTCCTATACCCTCCCCATTAAATCTCCTCTAAATTACTTAATACATTGTAAATGTAAATGCTAATACAATATAAATGCTATGTAAATAGCTACTAATACAGAGTAAAGGCTATGTAAATACTTACCAGGGCCATGACAAATTTAAGTTTCGCTTTTTGGAACTTTCTGGAGTTTTTTTCTTTTAGCATTTTTTTGTTGTTGTTGTCTTTTTTGCCATTTCTTGGGCCGCTCCCAGGGCATATGGAGGTTCCCAGGCCAGGGGTCCAATCGGAGCTGTAGCCGCTGGTCTACACCAGAGCCACAGCAACACGGGATCTGAGCCGCATCTGCAACCTACACCACAGCTCACGGCAATACCAGATCCTTAACCCACTGAGCAAGGCCAGGGATAGAACCCGCAACCTCATGGTTCCTAGTCGGATTTGTTAACCACTGAGCTATGGCTCGAACTCCTTCCTTTTAGTATTTTCAATGCATGGTTGGTTGAATATGCAGATGCATAACCTAGGGATACTGAAGGCTGACTGTAATATTTCCCTTGTACCTTTAGCACATGAGCAAGCTTTTTATGTAATTTGGAGGTTAATATTCCCAATAAGTCTCTCTTTAGGAGTAAGTTAGAAGCTTAGGGAGCCCACTAAGGTACTGACCCCTTCTAGCAGTTATGCAGTAAGTAAACTAAAAACATTAATGCACCTTCTTAATCACCTCACTCACCTCCCAGAGAGAGACTTAGGCACAAGAGAGAACATGGCCAAATATATTCTATTTTATTCATTGGTTTTATAGTGCTTATTACCCTCTAGGCACACATAAATATTGTACAAAAATCTGGTTTGGAGAAAGTCAGCTTTGATCAAGAAAAGGTTTGCTGATAAGGTTTAAAAAACTGCTTATACTTTTTTTGTTAAGATCTGGCTCCTCTATTTTGAAACCTCTGCTACACAATCATCAGCTAAGAGATGACAGTTACAGAATGAGATAAAAAGCTTGTTCTTCAGCAACAGAAATGATTTTTTAAGGTCCAGCATATATCCTTGATTTGAATTGAAGGAACTTCTCTAATTTTTACCAAGGTGCTTCACATGATAAGAAGAGGATTCCCAAGAGTAGGATTGCTGGATTGAATGGTAATTCTATGTATAGTTTTCTAAGGTACCTCCATACTGTTCTCCATAGTGATTGTACCACCTTCCATTCCCACCAACAGTGAAGGAGGGTTCCCTTTTCTCCACACCCCCTCCAGCACTTATTAATGATGGCCATTCTGACTGGTGTGAGATGATATCTCATGGTAGTTTTTTTTTTTTTTTTTTTTTTTTTTTGGTCTTTTTGGCATTTCTTGGGCCGCTCCCGCGGCATATGGAGGCTAGGGGTCTAATTGGAGCTGTAGCCACCAGCCTATGCCAGAGCCAAAGCAACGCAGGATCCGAGCCGCGTCTGCAACCTACACCACAGCTCACAGCAACGCCGGATCAGATCATTAACCCACTGAGCAAGGGCAGGGACCGAACCCGCAACCTCATGGTTTCTAGTCGGATTCGTTAACCACTGCGCCACGACGGGAACTCCTCATGGTAGTTTTGATTTGCATTTCTCTAATAATCAGGGATGTTGAGCATTTTTTCATGTGCTTGTTGGCTATCTGTATATCTTCCTTGGAGAAATGTCTGTTCAGGTCTTTTGCCCATTTTTCAATTGGGTTGTTGGCTTTTTTGCTGTTGAGTTGCATAAGTTGTTTGACAAAACTTTCCTTAAAAAAGACACATGCACCCACATGTTCACTGCAGCACTATTCACAATAGCCGAGTCATGGAAACAACCCAAGTGTCCACTGACAGATGATTGGATTAGGAAGATGTGGTGTGTATATATACACAATGGAATGCTACTCAGCCATAAAAAACAACAAAATAATGCCATTTGCAGCAACACGGATGGAACTAGAGACTCATATTGAGTGAAGTCAGAAAGAGAAAGACAAATACCATATGGTATCACTCATATCTGGTATCTAATATATAGCACAAATGAACCTTTCCACAAAGAAAATCATGGACTTGCAGAATAGACTTGTGGTTGCCAAGGGGGAGGGGGAGGGAGTGGGATGGATTGGGAGCTTGGGGTTAATAGATGCAGACTATTGCCTTTGGAATGGATAAGCAATGAGATCCTGCTATATAGCACTGGGAACTATATCTAGTCACTTATGATGGAGCCTGATAATGGGAGAAAAAAGAATGTATACATGTATGTATAACTGGGTCACCATGCTATATGGTAGGGAAAAAAATAATAATCTATTGGGGAAATAAATTTAATAAAAAAGAAAAAAAAAAGAGGATTCCTGTTGGGCTGGGAAGGGTCGATCTGTATTTGAATATTCCCTATCACTGAAACTGTCACAAAGTAGGCAGCGTCTAATGGGTTATCTTTTGAAGTAATAATAATTGCCTTCATTTACATCACTGTTCTGGCATAGATCATGCCCCCATTTTGTCTTGTTTTGTTTTTGTCAGTAACCTAATAATACCTTCATGAGGCCAGTATGACCTAACTTTTCAATTCCTTATTAATAACATCTTTATAATCTTCTTTTATTCTTAAAGTTTCCATCCAATTGCTGACACTTTTTCTCCTTAAATTCATGTGCTTAATACAGTCATGGCAGTTTGATTTCTTTTTATTAGCTGCCCATTAATAGGAATATCTGGAGCAGTTTTGCTCAGCATTCTTTGTTGTTATATTTTTATGAAGTAATGTATTACTGGTCTGAAATTCTTTATCAATAAAGATTATTGTCTTTTTATACAATGAATGTACCAGTGTGAAACTGCTGTGCACTTTGACTTGTAGCTTAGGTGACTGACTTATGTGCATGGGGGTCGAATTAAACGCACTCTTCTGAAAATGAGATTTTTGTTTTTGTTTGAATAAGGCAACATTCAATGAGAGTAGAATTAAGAAAAAAGAAAAAAAAAAAACCCTCCAATTAAACACATTTTTCTTCCATCCTCCTTTCCTATAAAGGAGAAAAAAATTAATCTGTCCAGTGTTTGCCACCTTGAGTGAAATTGGTAGCATCATGCAGTGGTGGGAAAACACTAGGACTTATAAGACTTGGTTTCAGGGCTAGGTTCTATGATTGTATTAGCTCAAGCAAACTTTACCCACCAATTACTTAATATATAGACCTTAACTTGCACATCCGTAAAATGTAAAAAGCTAATCTTAGACACCCCTATCTCACACATTCCTCTTGGGTCAAACAAAATAAGAAAATGCATGTGATGTGAAAGATTTTTGAAAAACAGAAAGTGGTTAGGTATATTTGTTTAAAGGTTTCTTTTGTTATTGTGTTTGTATTTCCCTAATTTAAAGGACCTGCCAGTTTCCACATAATTTCATTTATCAATAAAGGAATCACAGAACATTTTATTATAATTAAGGTTCATGAGTCTCAATCCTACCTCTCAATGGGGTGATAAATAAATTTAGTCAAATTAGCTTTAAAATTTCAATCTTTTGGGCTTATAACGTATAACTTACTCACAATAGATCACTCAGATTTGCTGTTAATGTTCAGTCAAACCAATGTACCACAGTTTATTTGCACATGCAATTAAAAGAAATCAGTGTCAGTGGAGCTAATGATACAGTGCTGCACCCATGAGCAAGTTTCTACAAGAAGTCATAGCGACCAGCATGTAGATCAATTTCCTTAAAATTGAAACAAAACAAAAAACACCTAGTTTGATTCTATGGCAGACTCAGAGGCCTAGAAAGACGAATTTCTAGGTAGAAAGGAAAACCAGTAAAGAACGAAACCCTTGGCCTACCTTATAGTCTAGACCAGAAGTTTCCAAACATAACTGACAAACATCAAAATCTCCCAGAAAATTAAAAAATTTAGATAAATTACCACATCCTTTCCCCAGAGATTCTGATTCAGTAGGTATGGTGTAGAGTCTGAGAATTTGTGTTTTAAAAATATTCTAGGAAATTCTGAGACTCAACCAGATTTGAGATACACTAGTCTAAGTTACCACAAGAGGCATAGCGGGAGGGATTTGTCCTCAGCACTGTGTTCTTTAGAGACAATTGAGTCCTTAATTTGAGTTTTGCAGTCCAACTGCATTCTCCTTTATGGTTCTATATTGTGAATATAAACAATATCTCATTGCCAGAGACTAAATCTTACCTCTTAGGACCATGATCATCTAACTTTAGTGGGCATAAGATGATATAGGAAGCTTACTGAAAATTCATATAACATGGTCCCAACTCCAAGGTATTTTCATTCAGTTAGTTTTGGAAGAGCCATAGGATTCAGCATTTTTAACAAGTACCACAGATGATTTTGATACATATGATCTAGAGAATCACATTTTGAGAAAGCTGGTTTGGACAGTTTTCTACATCAACTTAAATGTGTTGTCTTTACTATATAAGATCATATTTTGAAATTAATATTTTTAGTGAATATACACATTTTTACAAAAATGTAATAACCTCTTCCAAATTGATTACACTTCATTCAAATACTTGCCTTTAAGCTGGATCAGAACTAGATGGGCCTCTTTGGATTTCTATACCACAAATTTGAAAAGTGCTATTGAATTATATTTTTGTATCCTTAGCATTGACTACTTCAATCTAATTTTAAGTGAGTGGTAATGGATCACTAAGGTTTACATATATGACCACTTGGCTAATTAGAACAAAGGAGAATGCTTGCACATTTTATTATGAATTAAATATAGTATAGCTCCCAGAGCACCACATTATTAGCTGAAACCGATCAACAATTCTTATAGCCTTGTTCTTCTGCCCTGGAGTATTTAAAACATACAACTCATTTCTCTATCAATCCAGTCCACATCCTTTGTGTGACTTTTGTTAACTTCTATTGTCAGGCTAAGTTTGTGGGTGCTGCTTGGGTTCAAAACATAGTGTATAAAGGAGAAAATGAAAATCACCTGAAATTCTATTAGATAGAGGGAACACTACAAATATTTGGTGAACTTTCTCTTATATACATGAATACTTACCTGTACAAAAAAGAGCTAACACTGTATATAGAGTTTAACCATTAAATCATATGCACTTTTCCATGTTTTTAAATATTTAAACATCATTTTCAGAGTTTCATTTTAATGTTAACATAGAACCATGGAATAAATAAAAACTAAACCTAAAAGAAGGTTAAACATATTTATTTGTATTCACTATTCAATTGTTTCTACCTCATAAAGGCGTTTTGAATATTAAATGAGTTAATACATATTCAGCACTGAAAACAGTGCATGGCATATAGCAAGCGCTCAGTTAATGTTGCCTATTATTATTTGAAAGTGTTTTGGGTTTCTTTATTTTAGCAAAGGATACTAATGCCTTAGATAAGCAGATGACATTACATTTATTCTGGTTTCTCTCATTAAAGGAACAAAGTTGAATATTGATGAGTATAGAGAATTATGTTGTCATGCATGTTAGTCTGATAAATATAAATTCACCGCATAAAAAAATCAAAGGATCAAAGAAGGTTTTTACTGTTAATTGGAAACAAAGTGTCATTGGTGTCCCGATTTAAAGGGCATTCAAGGGGGTGGGGGGGGATAAAGGGCATTCAATTATGATTAACTAATAAAAAAAGAAAAAATAAGGAAAAATAATTAAGGTTAAAGTGTAGTTATTATTAGCCCTTATTTTACCAAAATCTTATCCTCACATTCCATGGCACCAAATAAAATTAAATACAGAATAGTTTCCTAATTCACGGTGACATTCTCAATGTTAAGACATTTTTAGATAAAAAATGCATTACTGAAAGCATACTTCAAAATTATTAGATGTAATATTTTTATAACCAAAATCATTTAAAGTTTGAGAATTGAACAACTGGAGGACTGGAGTGCTATTTATGGATTTAGAAAGATTTAGTCACTTTCATAAGTTAAAATTCTTTCTCTCTTTAAGCCACCTGTTCTCTCTCTTTCTTTAGAAATTGTTTTGTTAAAAATAATCTCAAGATTCTGACTATTTTCTATTCTAAGAAAACCACATCAAAAACAAAGCAGGATACTTTACTTAATTATTGGTAAAGACTTTGGACAGGTTCATGGACAGACAGTTCACTAATTTGTTAGTCTTTCCCAAAACATTTTAAAAAATGGTCTGGAAAATCTCAGAATAGACACTGCCTAAAATAAAACAAAGGAACTGACCTAAGTTCAGTCAAGTGCTGAGAATATATGCTACCTGAAACTTTAGCTTAATGAGTTCCTTAATTAGGTAAGACATAATTTAAGGTACTAAAAAGTCATGTGGCTGAGTATTTGAATTATTGTATGTTTACATCAATTTAACTAGAAGCTATAATTATCAGTTAGGGGAAGTTTGAATTAAAAATCTACTTCCACTCCTACCACAGATAAAATATTTCTGAGAAATTATTAATGACATGATTTTGTTACATGCTTTAGACACATTTATTCACATAGTTGTTCATTAAATGAGAGTTCAAGCAAATGAACAATATTACAAAGGATAAGTGTTTAAAATGTAGTGTTACCTGGAGTTCCTGTCGTGGCACAGTAGAAATGAATTTGACTAGGAACCATGAGGTTGTGGGTTCTACCCCTGGCCTTGCTCAGTGGGTTAAGGATCTGGCTTTGCTGTGAGCTGTGGTGTAGATCACAGATGTGGCTCGGATCTGGTGTTGCTGTGGCTGTGGCATAGGCCAGTGGCTATAGCTCCGATTAGACCCCTAGCCTGGGGACCTCCATATGCCATGGGTGCGGCCATAAGAAAAGACAAAAAATAAAGTAAAAAATATTTTTAATAAATAAAATAAAATAAAATGTAGTGTTATCCAGGAAACAACAGATAAAAATCTCTGGTTACATACATTCTTTCTCAACATAGTAGTTTTAAATTCGTCTAATATATTTCTAAGTGTAACCTTTTCCTTAGCCCATTATTATAAGTAAACATTAAAAATAAACACTGAAAATGATGTTTACAAAGAATTAAAAAATACTTATGAAAATGGATAATATAAGCAATGTGTCAGAAAAAAAGAAAGTGGGATAAAGTGTATATAGAGTATTAGCTTTAAACTTTTCTGTTTTTCCAATTTTCTATGATGAACATATACTATTTTTATAGTCAGGTAACATATATTTAATGGGACCCTAGTTAATAACTATAATTAGAAGAGAACAATTATAACACTCATCTATTTTGTTTGTTTTACGACTCTATGAAAGTACTATTATTTCAGCATTTCACATCACACAATCCAACTTACAAAATACATTCATTATTTACCCTTTTTTATGTTGATGATGATAATCAAGGCAGAATCTCTTTATAAAACACTTTTTTAGCCTTTAGCATGGTGGGTTAAACAGATGCAAGATTTTTTTGCTACATATAGATATTATCTGAAACCATGAACAGTAATGGGCTGTTGGCTAAATAAGCAAGCAAAACTTAGTACTATAATCATTTTTTTGAGACGCCCATGACCTTTGATATTTTATCACACACAAAACATTGATCCATGACTGAAAAGGAGACAGGGTTTTCATAGATAACATCTTAAATGTTCTGCTTCCCATTGACTAAAATATCTTTATTGTATATTTCATTTTACTTCCTAACATTTAAAAATCCAGTTTACTAGCTTTTTTCTTATAATATGTATGTAGTTATATTTTTTCTAACAGCATAATATTTAGATGATACAGGACTTAGTAAATTTTTAAAATTTCTCCTTGGATGAGACCTGCTTGTATTTGTTTTTTTTTTTTTTTTGTCTTTTTGCCATTTCTTGGGCCACTCCCGCGGCATACGGAGGTTCCCAGGCTAGGCGTCTAATCAGAGCTGTAGCTGCCAGCCTACGCCAGAGCCACAGCAATACAGGATCCAAGCCGAGTCTGCAATCTACACCACAGCTCACAGCAACGCCGGATCCTTAACCCACTGAGCGAGACCAGGGATTGAACCCGCAACCTAGTCGGATTTGTTAAACACTGCGCCACGATGGGAACTCCTGCTTGCATTTAAAAAAAAAAAAATTAAAATTTTTCTTTCTTTTTACAGCCGCACCAGCGGCATATGGAAGCTCCCAGGCTAGGGGTCGAATCTGAGCTGCAACTGCCAGCCTACACCACAGGCACAGCAACGCTGTCACCTGACTTACACTGCAGCTTGCAGCAACACCAGATCCTTAACCCACTGAGCGAGGCCAGGAATCTAACCCGCATCCTCATGGATATTAGTCAGGTTTTTAACCTGCTGAGCCACAACGGGAAATCCTACTCATTCACCAGGGCCGTATCTACCATTTTCCCCATATGTCAAATATCTCACACTCTATTTTCAAGACAACACCTAGGAAACAACCAGTAGAATCAAGTAAATCATTATGAAAATAATATTAATTATGTTTCCTATCCCTTGATGTTTCCTTTTGATAAATTATGAGAGTAAAGCCTATTGTTAACCAGAAAATAATTAAACCAATAGTAATTTTTATGAATGGCAAATAAAAATCAACCCAATTTTAAGAATCCATCAATAAAAAGGTCAGAACTTGCAACAAGGCATTACAAACAGACAGGAGTTAGAATGTCTGTAGTTTCTTTCAGGTTTAAAAAGGAATTGGTTTACTTTTTACTTTTTTTTTTTTTTTTTTTTTTTCTTAAGGGCCACACTCGCAGCATGTGGAGGTTCCCAGGCTAGGGGTCCAATCGGAGCTACAGCCACCGGCCTATACCCCAGCCATAGCAATGTAGGATCTGAGCCGCATCTGTGACCTACAACACAGCTCACGGCAACGCCATATCCTTAACCCACTGAGCGAGGCCAGGGATGGAACATGCAACCTCATGGTTCCTAGTCAGATTCATTTGCACAGCTCCATGAGGGGAACTCAATTGGTTTACTTTTTAAATAAAATCTTTATTTACACTTAATCACCAGAATTGTAAAATATGAAAAAGGTAAACTACAATTCTACATATATAAAAATAATTATCAGAATCTGATTTCCACAAGGGGTTAGAGTGGGTATAACACTCTGGGGAATTTGTATTGACAATTTATTAACTTGGGTACGCCATAGCCTCATCAAACACGAAGTTAATGATTCTCTATAATCATTTGATGACTTACTGAACTTCTCTTCTCATGACACTATGTGCTTCCTAGATATCAATTACCTTTCTTATTTTTTTAATTTATTTTTATTTTATTTTATTATTATTTTTTTCTTTTTAGAGCTGCACCTGCAGCATATGGAAGTTCCCAGGCTAGGAGCTGAATCGGAGCTGTAGCTGCAGGCCTATGCCACGGCCACAGCAACACCAGATCTGAGCTGCATCTGTGATCTGCACCACAGTCTGTGTCAATGCCAGATCCATAACCCATTGAGTGAGGCCAGGGATTGAACCCACATCCTCACAGAGACAATGTTGGGTCTTTAATCCACGAAGCCACAGTGACAACCCCAGCTTTCTTATTTTTAGTTATTAATAAATATTTATCTGATAAAATTTGGTACTTAGCATTTTATATATCATAATTTCAGTTTATAATACTATTTACCACTGTACTAAAACTACCCTGGCTTTCAACAAAAGTATCATGTGAAAATCTGTACTTGCAACAATAACCATGACTTCACAGAGAAAAAATTAATCTTAGGGAGATGGCAAATGCTCTCTTTTTATTTATTTATTTATTATTTATTTATTCATTTATTTATTTTATTACTCAATGAATTTATCACATCTGTAGTTGTATAATGACCATAACAATCTGATTTCACAGGATTTCCATCCTATAACCCAAGAACATCCCCTGACCCCCCAAAGTGTCTCCTCCAGAGACCATAAGTTTTTCAATGTCTGTGAGTCAGCATCTGTTCTGCAAAGAAGTTCCGTCTGTCCTTTTTTCAGATTCCACATGTCAGTGAAAGCATTGGATGTTGGTGTCTCATTGTATGGCTGACTTCACTTAGCATGACAATTTCTAGGTCCATCCACATTGCCAAAAATGCTGGTATTTTGTTCCTTTTAATGGCTGAGTAATATTCCATTGTGTATATGTACCACATCTTCTGGATCCACTCCCCTGTCAATGGACACTTAGCTTGTTTCCATGTCTTGGCTATTGTAAATGGTGCTGCAATGAACATTGGAGTACATGTGTCTTTGGTTTTCTCTGGATAGATGCCCAGGAGTGGGACTGCTGGATCAAATGGTAGTTCTATTTTTAGTTTTCTGAGGAATCTCCGTATTGTTTTCCACAGTGGTTGCACCAATTTACAATCCCACCAACAGTGTACTAGGGTTCCTTTTTCTCCACCCCCTCTCCAGCACTTCTTGGTTGTAGACTTTTGGATGATGGCCATTCTGGCTGGTGGACGGTGGTGCCTCATCGTGGTTTTGATTTGCGTGTCTCTAATAATGAGTGATGTTGAACATCTTTTCATGTGTTTTTTGGCCATCCGTATGTCTTTTTTGGAGAACTGTCTGTTTAGATCTTCTGCCCATTTTTTGATGGGGTTGTTTGTTTTTTTTGGTATGGAGCTGCAGAAGGTGTTTATAAATTTTGGAGATTAATCCCTTGTCAGTTGATTCACTTGCAAAGATTTTCTCCCATTCTGTGGGTTGTCTTTTTGTGTTGTTTAGGGTTTCCTTTGCTGTGCAGAAACTTTGAAGCTTGATTAGGTCCGATTTGTTTATTTGCAAATGCTCTCTTTAATCAATTTTTAAGAACTCTAGCTGAGATTACATGTAGATGCAATGAATAAATCAATGAAAGTTACTTGTTGGATACCTACTGTGTTCAATTCTATTTTGGAACACAAGAGGAGAAAGATAAGGGTCAGGGTAGTTGTTGAAGAATCAGAACACTATCAGTATCCTCAAGGCATTTAAAATAGAATTGGATAGAATGACTGATGAATGATACAAGGTAGAACAAAATTAAGGATTAAGTTGTGAGATATAGATAGAGATGAAGCTAATGAAACAAACTTCAGAGACCCTTATTAAACTGTGTCTCTTGCAAGGTCCTAAGAGGGACTATATTAGTTCACTAGGGCTTACCACAGACTTGTGACTTACAATATAAATTAATTTTTTTTTTATAATTCTGGAGGATAGAAGTACCAGATCAAGGTATTAGCTGGTTTGGTCTTTTCTGAGACTTTTCTCCTTGGCTTGTAGCTGAACATTTCCCTATGTCTCCATCTAGCCTGTATCTATGTCCTAATCTCCAAAAAGATACCAATCATATTAGATTAGGGTCCACCTATAGAACTTCATTTTTACTTAATTGCCTTTTTCAAGACCTTTTCTCCAAATACAGTCACATTCTCAGTTACTGGAGATTATAAACTCAACATAAGAATGTGAGGGGTAAAATTTAGCCCATATAATACTCTGCCCTCTGGACACCCAAATTCATGTCTTTGTCACATGCATATTACATTCACCCCACCTCACAGCCACGGAAGTCTTAACTCATTCCAACATGAACTCTAAATCCAAAGTCTCTTTTAAATCAGATATGGATAAGATTCCAGGTTTGATTCATCCTGAGGCAAAATTCCTCTCCAGCTATGAATACATGAAAACAGTAAGTTGGAGTTCCCGTCGTGGCGCAGTGGTTAACGAATCTGACTAGGAACCATGAGGTTGCGGGTTCGGTCCTTGCCCTTGCTCAGTGGGTTAACGATCCGGAGGTGTAGGTTGCAGACTCAGCTCGGATCCCGTGTTGCTGTGGCTCTGGCGTAGGCTGGTGGCTACAGCTCCGATTCGACCCCTAGCCTGGGAACCTCCAAATGCCGCGGGAGCGGCCCAAAGAAATAGCAAAAAGACACACACACACAAAGAAAGAAAAGAGTAAGTTATCTGCTTCCAAAATATAATAATGAGGCAGGCATAGAACAGACATTCCCATTCCAAAAGGAAGAAATTGGAAACAAGAAAGGATTACAGGTCCCAAGCAAGCCTGAAACTTACTAGACAAATGCAACTAGATTTTAAGGCTCAAGAATAATCCTCTTTGGTTTGATGCTCTACCCTTCTGGTCCGTCAGAGTAACAGTGCCACCCTCTCAGCTCTGGGAGGTGTCTTTGCTTCCTTGGCTCTGGGTGTCTGCCTGACCCTTCTGGAACTAAGGAGGAGAAGGCTCTGTACCCTTGGCTTGGGCTCTTTGGGCCCATGGTGGTATAGCAGTCCTGTTAATCTCTGAACTGCCTCAGGGTCATTCTTCCTTTTACTTGAAGATAAAGCATATTCACTAACAGCTCTCTTGGTCCATCCTGTAGAATCCCAGAAGCCTGATAGCCTTCCTTCATTTCATCCCATCTCTGTTCCTTTCAGGACAAGTTGGCAGCATTTCTACTGTTATAAGCCTATTTCCATTACTGTTTTCTTTTATCTTTTTTTTTTTTTTTTTTTGGTCTTTTATCTTTTTAGGATTGCACCCACGGCATATGGAGGTTCCCAGGCTAGAGGTCAAATCAGTGCTATAGCTGCTAGCCTATGCCACAGCCAGAGCAATGGGGGATCTGAGCCGTGTCAGCAACCTGCACCGCAGCTCACAGTAACGCCAGATCCTTAACCCACTGAATGGGGCCAGGGATCGAACCCCCATCCTCATGGATACTAGTCAGGTTTGTTAACCATGGAACCACGATGGGAACTCCGTCCATTACTGTTTTCTACTGAGATAGCTGACTGGATCCTTAAGTTATATGCTGTAATCTCTTTAGCAAATGGTTATCCAGCTACATCCTTGATATTCTTGCTAAACAACTTTCTCATATTTTGCAATATTGGATAGGCTGAGAATTTTCCAGATCTTCAAGTTAAGGTTCCTTTTTGCCTAACAATTCCTTCTTAAATTTATCTTTCCCCAACATATCAAAATAAAAGGAAGTTTGAGAACTACTGAACTATGCCATGTACCTTCCAATAAGCATTAAGTGTATATTTCCTTATTTCTTGATAAATGTCAGTATCATTTTTAACATCTCCTAAATTCAATGCAACAATATGAAATGTGTTCTTACTTTGTGCTAGGCACCAAAGATGCCCTACAAAGAAAATTTTGTGAGGTTTTTTTTTTTTTGGCTGTGCCTGTGGCATACAGAAGTTCCAGGGCCAGGGGTTGAACCAGTGCCACAGCAGCGACCCGAGCCACAGCAGTGACAGCTCCAGATCCTTAATCTGCTGAGCCACCAGGGAACTCCTGTGAAAATATTTAAATGTGATAATTATTGTGCTACATACAACCACTCATAAATATACCATGCTGGTATGTGCATCAGGTGCAAAATTGTCATTTCAAAGCTAATCGTGTGTGTGTTTCTTTTTTGGCCACCCTGTGGCATATGGAGTTCCTGGGCCAGGGATCAGATCCAAGTTGCAGTTGCAACCTAAGCTGCAGCTACAGCAATGCTGGATCCTTAACCCTCTGTGCCAGGCTGGGAATCAAACCTGAATCCCAGTACTCCCAAGATGCAATATCATTGTGCCACAGCAGGAACTCCACAAAGCTAATTGTGTTGATTCATTTATGATTCCACAGAACCTCATAATGGAAAACTAGGTGTCAGTTTCTGTTTTTTATAACCATGATTTAATAATCAGAATAACATTTTAAGGTGTTATATAATTTTTGGTTGATATAAGAATAGGAGCATTACAAAATAGTCTGTGAGCTCTCCATGAGGAGTTCATGTGTTAAACACAATTTATCGTATTTGAGAAAGAAATCTACATACACTTGTATGTATTTTTAGCCTCTGAGCATGCTGTGGTTTGCAATATGACTAAGATCTTGTAGCAACAGAAATGAAGATGTATGAGATCCATATTAATCTAGACATTATTGTAATGTAATTAAAGTATTAGGAGAAAATGAGAATATGTGATAAAAGACTCTATGGGCAGATGCACCTAAATCCACAGTCACTGTGGTGACCAGCCTCCAATATGGCCCTCAATGATACCCATCTCCTGATATTCTCATCCTTGTGTAGCCCCCTATTACATGGTACCAGAGGTGACCTGTACAACCAACAGAGTATGGCATAAATGATAGTTGTAAATGGCTGTGCCTTCTGTCTTGGACATATTCTTTCTCACTTGCCCTCTTTCTCTCTTTCTTGGATTACTTACTCTTTAGAAAGCCATGTCATAGTAGACTAATGGAGAGGCCCGTGTGGTGATGAACAGAAGCCTCTCTAAAAGTAACGAGAATGAGTTTGGAAGTGGATCTTTCAGCTTCCTGTCAGATAGTCTTGAGATACTAGAGCCCTAGCTGATAGCTTGACTACAGCTTCATGAGAGAACTGAGTCAAAGCTACCTAATTAACCTGCTTCTGGATCCCTAACAGAAATCGTGAGATAATAAATACTTGCTGTTTTAAAGCTCTAACTTTCATAGTAATCTGTTATATAATGATAGATAACTAGCATGCAGATCAAAGAAATACTGGATGCAAATGAACAGATATCTATAAAGTAATTCTTTGAGGGAAAAGTGTAACCTTAAAATAACTACAGTCCCAAAGAGGTTTAAAATTTTTCCAGCAACACAAGTCAAAACCTTTAGAGACAAAATTCCAATTAGTCAATATTTCTTTAAAAATGTATTATAATTCTAGTCATAAAGAAACATTATGAATTGCTCAATAATATAATATGGATTTTATGTGGAGTAATGTCTCCCTTGGTCATATAATATCTACAATCTTAAATTATCATTATTACTTTATTTTTAATACCAGTTAACATTCAGATGCTTACCATGTGGTAGACATTGTATTTCATTGTTTCATGCCCTTATACTTACTGTCTGTAAAATATTCCCACTTAATTCTCATAATAACCCCACAAGAGAGGCACTACTTATTATCCCTTTTCAGGTTTATACAGCTAGCAAGTGGTAGAACACAGGTTTGAATCTATGTCCTTTTCCAGAGCTCAAGTTTATAAAAAGGGTATATTGAAATGTTTTTATAATGAAATAATACCTGACAAAGACTCACTAACCAAACTTTACTCAGGCTCCTCTAAGCCCTTTGTCATTATGTTAGGTCCCTCTTTCTCTGGAATAACTTTCCTTGATCTAAATTCTGCTCTTTCTGAAATTAATATAGCTACTTATGCTTTCTTTTGATTAGTGCTAGCATGGTGTTTCTCCTCCCATTTACTTTTAATCTATGTGTGTCTCTACATTTAAAGTTGGTTTCTTGAAACAATATATAGTTCAGTCTTGTTTTTTATTCTGACAATGTCTGTCTTTTAATTAATACATAGAGACCATTGACATTTAAAGTGATTATTGATAGAGTCAGATTCATATCTACTATATTTGTTACAGTTTTCTATTTGTTGCCCTACTTTTTGTTTCTATTTTTGTGTTCTATGCCTTTCTTTGCCTTTTTTGGTTTTAATTGAGCATTCCATATGATTTTTTTTCTTTCCTTCCTTAGACTATAAATTGTACTTTTTTTTTTTTTTTTAATGGCCACACCAACAGTATATGGAAGTTCCCAGGCCAGAATCTGAGCCACAGATGCAACCTATGCCACAGCTGTGGCAATGCCAGATGCTTTAACCCACTGCAGTGGGATGGGGGGGAGGATCAAACCTGTGCTGCAACAGAGACATTGCATCTTTAACCCACTGCACCACAGCAGGAACTTCTTAATTATACCTCTTTTACTTCTTTTTTAAAGTTGTTTCCCTAGAGTTTGCAATATATATATATTTACAACTAATTCAAGTCCAGGTTCAAATAAAGCTATACCACTTCATGGGTAATGTAAGTACCTTATAATAACAAAATATTTGAAATTCCTTCCTCCCATCCTTTGTATCATTGCTATCATTTACTTCACTTATACATAAACATACATAAGCATATATACATATATGCGTGTACATACACGAATTTAAATACATTGTTTTTGAACAAATTGTCATATGTTGTGATCAATTCGGAATTTTAAAAATGAAAGTTTTTATTTCTCTTCTCCATTTTTCAATGTTCTTTATATAGCTCTGAGTTTCTCACCTATATCATTTTCCTTCTCTCTGAAGAACTTATTTTAACATTTCTTGTAAGGCTAATTTCGTTGGCAACAAATCCCCTCAAACTTTGCCTGAGAGAAAGTTCTTATTTCTCCTTTAATTTTGTAGGATAATTTCATAGGTATAGAATTGTAGGTTGGTAGTTGTTTCTTTCAAAACTTTGATTTTTTCATTCCACTCTCTACTGCTTTCATGGTTGGATGTAATTCTTATATTTGCTTCATTATAAGTAAGATTTTCTTTTTTCCTTTAGTTTCTCTCAAGATTTTTGTTTTAGCTTTTATTTTCTGAAGTTTAAATATGATATATACATATTTCCTATTGTTGTTTCCATTTATCCTTCTTCATGTTCTCTGAACTTCCTCGAACTGTGGTTTGTCTGATATTACTCTGGTGAATTCTCATTCATTACGCTTCAACTATTGCTTCTATTTCTTTCTCTTTCTTTCTTCTCTTTCTAGTATTCCTATTACACATATGTTACATCTCTTGTAGTTGTCCCACAGTCCCTAGATTTCCTTCCTTGTATTTTTTTTAGTCTTTTTTTATTTGCTTTTCAGTTTTGGAAGTTTGTATTGTCATATTCTCAAACTCACAGATTCTTTCTGTGTTGTGCCCAGTCAACTAACAAGCCAATCAAAGGCATTCTTTTTTTTTTAAATATAATGATTTTTATTTTTTTCCATTATAGCTGGTTTACAGTGATCTGCCAATTTTCTACTGTACAGCATGGTAACTCAGTTACACATACATGTATACATTCTTTTTTCTCACATTCTTTATTTCTGTTACAGTCTTCTTGATGTCTAGCATTTATTTTTGATTCTTTCTTAGAATTTCCACCTCTCTGCTTACTTTATGCATCTGTTGTTGCATGTTGTCTACTTTTGCATTAAAATACTTAGCATAATAATCACAATCTTTTTAAAATTTCTGGTCTGATAATTCCAACATTCCTGCCATATCTGACTCTTGTTCTGATACCTGTTCAGTCTCTTCAAACTGCTTTTTACCTTTTAGTATGCCTTGTGATTTTTTGTTAAAAGGTAGACATGATATTCTGGATACAAGGAATTGCAGTAAAGAATCCTTTAGTAAGAGAGGTGAAGCATTACATAGTCTTGTGATTAGGTCTCAGTCTTTTGGTGAGTCTGTGCCCCTAGTCTGTGCATCTCCCCAGGGCTCCTCTGTTCCTTCTTTCCCCAGTGCCCTACACTTGTCCCCTGTTTAGGTGGGACAGTATGACTGGAGAGGTCTGGAGTTGTGCATTTCCTTTCCCCTATATAAAACCTCCAGGTAGGCTAGGCTCTGATATAACTTTGGCAGGTCAGGCTCTGGTAAAATAGTTTTTCCTACAGTAGGCCTTGTTAAGAGAAACAGAATTCTTTGACTTATTAAAAAATGGTTTCTTTTCCACTTCCCCCAGCGAAAACCATGAGGTTTTTTCCTCCAATATTCACTGTGAACCCCTGGTAAGGCTCCTGGAGGTAAAACCCACAGAAGTGTGAGTGCTCCTCTATGACTAGGTCCTCCTGGATTTTTTATTTCTTAGACTTGTCTATACTGATCCTCTAGCAATTCATCAAATACAGTTTAGATTTTACTACCCCAGTACTGATTCTCATAGAGATTTCTGCTCATAGATTTCTGCCCCTATAAATTGTGCTTCTCTGTATTCACCTGTCTCTCTAATTCTGGGGACATTGGTTTGCCCTGTGACTTCACTTCTCTAATGGGTCTAAAAAGTGTTGGTGATTTTTCATTTTGATCAGCTTTTCATCTGTTGTTACGATGAAGTGAAGACCTTTAAGCTTCTTACATGCATAACTGGAAATCAGAAGTCCTTGAGACATAATTTTCATGTCTATCTGGCATTTGCTTTTTAGAGACAATGTGGTATATACCTCTACCTAGATTGCCTGAAACATAATGAGTGCTTCTTGTTGCAAACTCTTAATAGTTATCTGCCATTCCAGATCAAATTTACTTCAAACATTTCAAGACAAAAAGCACGTGATAAGGAGAACTTTAAAGAAGTTCTTGTCCTCTTGACTACGCAGGCATGGCTGAAGAGGAAGAAAGGCATATTTGTGAGACTGCTGGGAATGGACAGCAATGTTGCAGCAGGAATTTGAGATTCTCCTAATAGAAAAATTAAATTCTAATTTTTTTCTAGCACCAATACTTTACTGGATCACAACTTTCTGTCATGACCTTGAATTTTGAGTCTATACAAGAAATGGTCACATGGAAAACATTTTTGTACCTTCTGTCAAATCAAAGTAGAGGTCAATGCCTGTCATGTTCCTCCATACCTATGTCACATTCCCCAAACATTCATGTAATAATTTAATGCCAGTAACATTTATCTCTGAAAACAAATACCTTTGTTTCCTTTTACAGAAAATAAGAACTATATAACCCCATAATATTTCTCATTTTATATTTTAGTCTAGGACGATTAGCACTCAATTTAGGGCTCAACTGCAACTAGATCAAGCCTAACTTCCCAGCAACATTCAATTTTTACTAACGAATGGCATCTGATTGTCACATATACTTTAATATTTAAGTCAATTCAGTAATTTTAATGGATGATGGTACTGATTACCTTTATAGATCAATTTAAAATAAGATAAAATAAGGCTTCCTGTTGTGGTTCATTGGAAACAAATCTGACTAGGAACCATGAGGTTGTGGGTTCGATCCCTGGCCTCACTCAGTGGGTTAAGGATCCGGTGTTGCTGTGAGCTATGGTGTAGGTCACAGACCTGGCCCAGATCTGACGTTGCTGTGGCTGTGGCGCAGGCCAGCAGCTGTAGGTCTGATTCAACCCCTAGCCTGGGAACCCCCAGATGTCACGAGTGTGGCCATAAAAAGCCAAAAAAAAAAAAAAGTTTAAGATAAAATATATCATATCTCTTGGAATAATTTTCAGATTTTGAGCAAAATAATACAAAGATAAGAATGAAGAGGAAAATTATTTTAATTTGGAACAATTAGAAATGGAAATATAAATATTTCTTTTCAAATGCCTTTTTATAGGTTAAAAAAAATTTCAAAACTAGGAATTTAAAGGTCTCTATTTTGGAGTTATGCTGGGACAACTGGGAATGCTGTGACTAGTAATTTTCTTTTTACTTGCAGGACAAATGTTTCTAAAGTAGAGTTAAGCATGTTTTTGTTGTTGTTGTAGTTTTGTTTTGTTTTAGTGTGGAATTATAAATAGTGAGTTTTTGGTGGAAAAAAAAAATTAACTCTTTGGTGCCCTTCCTTGAAAGCTATACAGTCCCCATTGATGTTGCCTCAAGGTTCACGCTATGTAGCTGTCTTATATGGAAAAGCACTTTAGAACTATTTCCTTCTGATACTGATAGAACTAATACTCTTGTGCTGGTATCTTTGTATGAGTTCTAATTTTCCATTTCACAATAACCAGTTTTATGTCATATGGGGAACAAACTCAGGGTCATTCTTTTTAGATGTGAGACAATTATCTGTACTATTTAAGCAAAAGGTAAACTGTGGGTGCTCCACAGTGGCTGTCAATATTGACTAAATTGACAGAGCAATTACTCAACTTTCTATTTCATTTGCCTTTGTACACATAGCCACAAATCGACTGGCTTGGTTAACTTACTCTGAGGAATTCATTTCCTATGAAAAGCTAACTTTTAACATGATACAATTTAATAATAGACTGGAAATCTTCAGAGTGGGTAAACTTTGGAGTAAGGATAACATTAAATTCAGTACTCAGATACTTGAGGGCAATTATGGTTAGGTTCATTTTAACAATCTCAAGGACTCAGGCAGATTTATCCATTCAACAAACATTCATTGAGGCTTCCTATGTGCTTTTTACAGTGTTAAGATCTGGGGATACAATTTAAAATGTCAAGTCTCAGCCTTCAACAAATTCACAATGCAGTGGGAAAATCAGATGAGTAAAGAGATAATTCTGCAACGATATCACAAGTACAGTCAGTGGCAGGGTTGTATAAAACAGTGATTCAAGAAAATTAATGTGTTAGCACTATGCAAAGTGCACTTGAGTTAAGGATATCAAATTAGCAGTATAAAGTAGGTATTATTACTATTTCTGTTCTGTACAAAAGGAAATTTCAGATGGTCAGAGAGATTCCCTAATAGCCTGGAATCACTAAGTTTATTCATTAATGTATTCATTCATTGATACATTTATTCATAAGAAACTGTTCTAAGAGCTATGAATAGAGCAGTGATGAAGACAGACTGGACTCTGCCTTAAGGATCTTATAAGAAATCCAGAAGTGTAGTGATAATTCATAGAAAGAAATAATAATAGTGTATTTGAAATTCTAGTAGGAACAATGGACATAAATACTCAATTATACACTAAAGGGCAGAGCCGTAGTTTCATCCCACATTCTGACAGCCAGTTTATAGAGGGTGGGGAGGGTTTTATTGATATTAATACACATATGGGTCTGCAGGAGTCACTGAGTTATATTGTTTGAGTGGGAATTTAATCTAAAACACTTCAGGACTGGAGTTCCCTGGTGGTCTAGAGGGTTAAGGATCTGGCATTGTCACTGCTGTGGCTCAGGTCACTGCTGTGGCACAGGTTTGATCCCTGACCCAGGAACTTTTTTTGGTGGGTGTAGCCAAAAACAAAACAAAACAAAACAAAACAAAAAAACACTTAGGACTGTAAGCATTGTGATAGGTAAGAGAAAAGAAGTTAATTCTAATTAAAATCCTAAGGTTGACTAATTACCACACAATGTATCTTTATATGAAACAACACTTGTGGAGTACCTGTTGTGGCACAGAGGAAACGAATCCACCTAGGAACCATGAGGTTGCAGGTTTGATCCCTGGTCTTGCTCAGCGGGTTAAGGATCTGGTGTTGCTGTGGCTATGGTGTAGGCCGGCAGCTGTAGCTCCGATTGGACCCCTAGCCTGGGAGTCTCCATATGCCGCAGGTGCAGCCCTAAAAAGCCAAAAAAACAAAAACCCCAAAAAACAGTTGAGGGCTAGCTAATTAGCTGGTGAACTATGTTAGATGAAACCATCACCTTAGGGCAGGCTAATTTGCACAAGGAATGTTAAAAATAATTTTTGATTGGGAATAATAGCAGTGTCAAGATATATGATTGGTTATTAATAGTGCAAGAGGACCAAACTCCTTTATATGAGTGAGATGCTGGAAATCAGTAAGCCCAAAAGTCTATGTCCTAGGCACAATTCTTTATCTCTGAAGCTTATTGACCCTGTACCTCATATTCATTGAAAATACTAACACTTGGTATGTATACAAGACTTCTATATCTTGCCATTTAGAGTGGAAGAATATAATTATATTTATTTCAGAGTAGGCCTTTCATGCAAGGCGGGCTTGAAGGCAGAGAAAAGAACTTCTTTTATCTATAAACGGGTAGCCAAGAAATATTAGTTCCTTTGGTGGAATTTGATTTGAGATTTTCTCCTGGTAGTAAGCTTCAGGGTTCAAGATAGGTAGACTCTATTTATTTTCTAATCATTGGAGGCTGCTGATATTTACCCGAAGACCCTGACACTTACAGAATTGCCAAAATAGCTTAGATCTATTTGTTACAGTGGGGAATTCATCTCCAAAGGGGAACCAGAATCAACATATCTCCAAATATCAAGTTATCCATTACTAGAATGTTGGGGGTCAATGAAAGGGAAGTAATTGCTTTGTTGAGGGAAACTCAGTTGGCTTGCTGGTTTCTACAGGTTCTATTCTCTGGGATAAGTTAGGACAGAGCAATAATACATTGCCTTTATTCCTGAATGCTTTCCAAAGATACTGAGGGTTCATCGTTTCAATTCAACAAATAGTCTTTTTTCCTGTGTAGGGTATTTGGTTATTAAGTTAAATATTCAAAAAAAAAAAAAAAGGGAGTTCCCATCGTGGCGCAGTGGTTAACGAATCCGACTAGGAACCATGAAGTTGCGGGTTCGATCCCTGCCCTTGCTCAGTGGGTTAAGGATCTGGCGTTGCCGTGAGCTGTGGTGTAGGTTGCAGACGCGGCTCGGATCCCACGTTGCTGTGGCTCTGGCATAGGCCGGTGGCTACAGCTCCAATTAGACCCCTAGCCTGGGAACCTCCCATATGCCGCGAGAGCGGCCCAAGAAATGGCAAAAAGACAAAGAAAAAAAAAATATTCAACCCTGATTGCATACTGAAATTGAACTCTTTTTTTTCTTCTTTTTACAGCCGCTCCTACAGCACATGGAAGTTCCTGGGCTAGGGATTGAATTGGAGTTACAGCTGAAGGCCTACACTACAGGCACAGCAACATTGGCTCTGAGTCACATCTGTGCCCTATGCCACAACTTGAAGCAATGTCAGAACCTTAACCCACTTAGTGAGGCCAGGGTTTGAACCCACATCCTCATGGACACTATGTTGGGTTCTTAACCCACTGAGCCACAGTGGTAACTCCTAAAACTGATTCTTATGGGATTCTAACTTCTAATTGATTGTAGATGTGAATTAAGACATTTCATAGCACTGTAAATTTCACTTTCAGTTTTACCAAAGGTTGCCAAATCTTTCTCTCCTATCACCGTCTTGCAATTTAACTTCCTTGTTGTTATTGTTGTTGCTATTTACTGCTGCACCTGCACCATATGGAAGTTCCCAGGCTAGGGGCTGAATCAGAGCTGTAGCTGCAGGCCTATGCCACAGCCACAGCAATGCCAGATCCTTAACCCAATGAGGAAGGGCAGGGATCGAACCTGCATTCTCACGGATACTAGTAGGGTTCTTAACCCGCTGAGCCACAATGGGAACACCTGCAATTTAACCTTTTCTTTCTACATTGCAGTTCTGGAAGTTGTACAGCCCTAAATCTCAAGCAAATAATTAACTATTACATTGTTTATAGATCTATTCTTTCATTCAGGAAGCTACCATTCTCCTCATTCTATGGGAGGAATAACCCTTAGAGAGGGCTTTAGCATTGTCTTTTTAATGATTATCCTAAACCTCTCACATGTGAGAATTACAATCACTCCATCAAAAACGAAGTCCTTTCTCATTTGTTGGCTCTGAGACATAGTAATTTTTTTTCTCCTACTTTTCTGTAGTGCTCTCTAGCTCATATTCTTCTTATTCTCTGTGAGCCTGTGTGGATGCGTTGCAAAAAAACCTTTATTTACAAAATTGGATTGCAAACTGAATTTGACCCAGGGGATGAAGTTTGAAGACCCCTGATTTATACTAAGGAAATGATATGAAACAAAAGAAGTTGTTAGGAAGCTAAAATATACATAGCAGTTGTTGACATTAAATAAATTCACTAGAATGGAGCAGCTATTCAGTGTTTATGAAGAGTGTCTGAAATTGCAGCATCTGAAGGCAGTTCTTTATCCCTAAAGAAAAATATTATAGGGCTGATGCTGGTATCGGATCTGCATATGTCTTGATCGCCATACTGGATCATCCTACACTGAAATAAATGTCTTTGTGTGACATCATATTTTGCATAAAATTTATGCTTCCCAAATTAGTAGCCTTTGTCAATTTAGAATTTTAATCAATGCATGCTACTTTGCTATTCAAATCCTTTGGAAATTAGAAAAAAAGCAAATTACTACAAATAACAAGATAGTTAATTTATTGAATACTTTTAAATTCAAGTTCAGACTTAATATTAGTCCCCCAAAGATGTTTGGATAGTATTATTCTCAAAACAGAAGTAAATGGGGGAAAAAGGAAATTTCAGTGGGTGTGCCCTTTCAAGCTCAACTATAGATTTAACAACTTACTTTGTAATGCATTTTAACTTTCATAATGTATGCACCATGAAACTTTCACCAACTAGATGCTTGCAAATAATGTGGTTGTGGTAGCAATGTTAATGTCAAAGCAAAAGTAAATATTTAGTAGTAAATTCATAAAAACTGCTACCTATAGGCCTTTCTTATTTAATCACGAAAGTACACCATCATAGCATTGCATATGCCTTTTATTTATTATAGTTTATGCTGTTCTGATTATTTAATCACTGGCAGATACTTTTTATACTTTAACTTAGAATTAGGAAAAACAGTAAAATTTAAAATGTATTACATTGCAAAATGTAGGCCAAGTGCTTCACATTGCAATATTACATTTAGTCTTCACACCAAATCCTGTGAGATAAGTATTGTTATTATCCCCATAATCCAGATAAGGTAAATAAAGCACAAAAAGATTATGATACTTTTTAGTAGTAGAAGAGCTCATAAGTGCCAGAACTGAGACTTGACCAAGTTCTTTTTATACTAAGATCTAAATTTCTTAACTACTCTAATATAATACTTCTGAATAAGACTATTGGATGTGGGGGTGGGGAGTGCAACAATACAGCTGGTTAATTAAGTGTCCATGATGGGCCAGTTTTTAGTACTGTACTGGGATGTAGCAAATTTCCTATGGAGGGAAGTCTTTTTTATCCAGGAAATTATTTTATCATTTGACAAACATTAAAAGATGATGAAATTTATAAACAATGTACACTTTGAGACCCTTTTGTAAGGATAGTTAATATAAACCTACTACCAGGCTAGTCATTTCAACAGGATGGAATGGGCACATCAGAACTGAGAAGTATGTCTTTGTGAACCATTGTATTAGACTTAAGTCTTTGAGAGCATCTTGTTCACTTTGGCAACTCCAATGCCAAACACAGGCCTCTCATAAAATAGAAAATACAAGATATATAGGGGAACCAGTCTCTGATGAGACACTTATATTTGTAAAAACTTGGGTCAATCATATCCCTAAACCTCAGTTTTATTATTTCTGAAATATAGTTGACTGCTAGCTAATCATAAAATTTGAATATAAGGATTTTTCCCTTATGAAGCTTGCCATCTAATGTATGGAAAACAATCCATAATAATAATTATCCTACCTTGTTTACAGAATTGATGTGAAGGGCAAATGAGATACTGTGTATTTTGCACAGTATAAAATACAATTGACCTTGAACAATATCAAGGTTAGGGGAGCTGACCCTCCAGAAAGTCAAAAAGCTGTGTATAATTTATAGTTGACTGTGTGTATCCACAGATTCAATTAAACCTTGGATTGCATAGTACTGTAGAATTTACTATTGAAAAAAATTTATGTATGAGTGGATCTTTGCAGTTCAAACCAGTGTTGCTCAAAGGTCAACTATATTCTACAAAAGTCAGTATTATAATTTTGATTATATAAAGTTGTTGTCATCTGTCTATTAGTCTGGTTTACTTTGGTTGGAAGAGATAGAAATCCAACTCCAATTAGCTTAAGGGGGAAAAAACGAATGTATTGAAAGCGCATAGGGTAGCTCCCTAAATCAGGAAACAAGAAGGAAAAAGTAAACTGCAAGGACAGGGTAGCTCTAGGAATCTCAGCTATGTAAAGAAAGGTCTCAGTGCCACGGGTTCCTATTTCTCTCTCTTTCTTTTTTTTTCTCCTGTTTCTTTCTCCCATTGGAGAGTACAACAGTTCCTGTTTATTCATGGGGGATATGTTCTAAGATTCCCAAGTGGATGCCTAAACAACAAATAGTACTAAACCCTATATATACTTTTTTGTTTTTTTACTCTACATGTATACCTGATAAAATTTAATGTATAAACTAAGAACAGTAAGAGAATATACAAATTGCCAGCATCACTACTCTTGTGGTTTGGGGCCACTGTTAAAGTAAACTAAGGGCTACTTGAATACAAGCACTGAGATAGCAGACAGTTGATCTGATAACGAAGACGGCTACTAAGTGACTAATGGTCATGACACACTGGACAAAAGATGATTCATGTCCCAAGTGGGATGGAATAGGATGGCACAAGGTTTCAACATGCCACACAGAATGGTACACAATTTAAAATGTATAAATTGTTTATTTCTGGAATATTCTATTTAATATTTTTGGACCACGCTTGTCCTTGGGTAACTGAAATAAGGCAAAACTGAGGATAAGGGGGAAGCATTATATTAGCTTCTTCCTTTAAGGCTTCTCTATTTGGTGAGAAAAAATGGTACCCTTAGAGTCTTAGCTTTATAGTTCTTTGACATCTTCACAGTTCCTTAACTAGAATTAATAGGGATCCTTCATCACCACCTTTAGCTGAAAAATCCTGAGGAAGAACTCTGATGGCATGCAAGAAAGGCATGCTCATTCCATTGCTAATCACTGAGGTCATACAATTGGGTTGCTATGATGGTTTCAGCCTGGGTCACAGGTTCACTCATTTTTATCAAAAAATGGGGCTAGGAAAAATATCCTGAGTAGACAAAGATAAGAATTACTACAATAACATAGTTTTATTTGCTTAATGATTTTTCTATTCAAAATACAAATTTATGAGTTCCCATCATAGTGCAGCAGAAAGGAATACGACTAGGAACCATGAGGTTGTGGGTTTGATACCTGGCCTCGCTCAGTGGGTTAAGGATCTGGCATTGCTATGAGCTGTGATGTAGGTCGCAGACGCAGCTTGGATCTGGCATTGCTGTGGCTGTGGCATAGGCTGGCTGCTGTAGCTCTGTTTCGACCCCTAGATGGGAACCTCCACATGCTGCACATGCGGCCCTAAAAAAAGAAAAAAAAAAAAAAAAAAAAAAGCAAAATACAAATGGATTTGTAGAATGGCTTAGATTCTCTCTGTTTCTCTTACTCTATGGTAATACATGGAACAAGAGTGGGCTCCAGGAGTTCCCGTCGTGGTGCAGTGGTTTACGAATCCGACTAGGAACCATGAGGTTGTGGGTTTATAGTCCCTGGCCTTGCTCAGTGGGTTAAGGATCCAGCGTTGCTGTGAGCTGTGGTGTAGGTCGCAGATGTGGCTCGGGTCCCGCGTTGCTGTGGCTCTGGCGTAGGCCGGTGGCTACAGCTCCGATTCGACCCCTAGCCTGGGAACCTCCATATGTCGTGGGAGCAGCCCTAGAAAAGGCAAAAAGATAAAAAAACAAAAAAAAAACACAAAAGAGTGGGCTCCATAATTTACAGTACCTGTACAAAATGAAAATGTAGGGTCTCTTGTTCAAAAGGCAGGAAAAAGTAGTGAAAGTACTAAAATATAAAGTATTTTTCTCTGAAATATTTTATTACTTATTAAAAATAATAGAGGCAATAAAATGCATGAATCAAAACATAGCCTCGCAAATTATAAACATATTTTGGTGTAATTATTTTATAAAACACATGAAATAATAATGCTTGATTAATGTGATATTTTGATCCATTAAAGGATTTTTCTGGCTTAATTTTCTATAAATTAATTTATTAGGTCCTCAAAATATATTCTTAGCCACTTTGTTTTCTTTTCCTCTTTTAAAAATTGAATTGTAGTTGACTTATTATTAGTTCAGGTGTATATCATAGTAATTTGATATTTTTATATAATGTACTCCATATAAATTTATAAGAAAATATTGACTATATTGCCAGTGCTGTACATTACATCCCTGTAACTTATTTATTTTATACCTAGTAGTATGTACCTCTTAATCCCCTTCACTAATATTGTACTTCTTCACACCCCTCCCTCCACTAGTAACCACTAGTTTGTGCTCTGTAACTGAGTCATTTCATTTTCTTTTTTAAAGTTTTTAAGAATTGTTTATAAATTTTGGAGATTAATCCCTAATCCGTCGATTCACGTGCAAAGATTTTCTCCCATTCTGTGGGTTGTCTTTTTGTGTTGTTTAGGGTTTCCTTTGCTGTGCAGAAACTTTGAAGTTTGATTAGATCCCATTTGCTTATTTTTCTTTTTATTTTCAATACTCTGATAGGTGGATCTGAGAAGATGTTGCTGTTGTTTATGTCAGAGAGTGTTTGGCCTATGTTTTCCTCTAGGAGTTTGATAGTGTCTGGTCTTATTTCTAGGTCTTTCATCCATTTGGAGTTTATTTTTGTGTATGGTGTTAGAGAGTGTTCTAATTTCATTCTTTTCCATGTGGCTGTCCAGTTTTCCCAGCACAACTTATTGAACAAGCTGTCCTTTCTCCATTGTATATTCTTGCCTCCTTTGTCATAGATTAGTTGGCTATAGGTGTGTGGGTTTAATTCTGGGCTTTCTATCCTGTTCCACTGATCTCTATTTCTGCCTTTGTGCCAGTACCATGCAGTTTTGATGACTGTTGCTTTATAGTATAGTCTGAAGTCAGGAAGCCTGATTCCTCTAGCTCCATTTTTCTTTTTCAGGATGTCCTTGGCTATTCTGGGTCTTTGGTGCTTCCAAACAAACTTGAAAATATTTTGTTCATGTTCTGTGAAAAATGCCCTTGGTAATTTGATAGGGATTGCACTGAATCCGTAGATTGCCTTGGGTAGTATAATCATTTTGATAATATTGACTCTTCCAATCCAAGAGCATGGCATGTCTTTCCATCTATTTGTGTCATCTTTGATTTCTCTCATCAGTGTCTTATAGTGTACTTGTTCAGAGTACAGGTCTTTTGTCTCTTTGGGCAGGTTTACTCCTAGGTATTTTATTCTTTTGGATGTGATGGTAAACGGGATTGCTTCCCTAATTTCCTTTTCTGCTTTTTCATTGTTAGAATATAGAAACGCTGTCGATTTCTGTGTATTGATTTTGTATCCTGCGACTTTGCCAAATTCGTGGATGAGCTCTAACAGTTTTCTGGTAGAGTCTTTAGGATTCTCTAGGTATAGTATCATGTCATCTGCAAAGAGCGATAGTTTTACTTCTTCCTTTTCAATTTGGATTCCTTTTATTTCTTTTACTTCTCTGATTGCTGTGGCTAGGACTTCCAGAACTATGTTGAAGAGCAGTGGTGACAGCAGACATCCTTGTCTTGTTCCTGATCTCAGTGGGAATTCTTTCAGCTTTTCACCATTGAGAATGATGTTTGCTGTGGGTTTGTCGTATATGGCCTTTATCATGTTGAGGTAGGTTCCCGTTATGCCCACTTTCTGAAGGGTTTTTATTAGAAATGGGTGTTGGATTTTTGATTTACAATGTTGTGCCAATTTCTGCTGTACAGCAAAGTGACCCAGTCATACATATATATACATTCCTTTTCTTGTATTATCTTCCATCCATGGTCTATCCCAAGAAACTGGAAACAGTTCCCTGTGCTATACAGTAGGATCTCATTGCTTATACATTCTAAATGTAATAGTTTGTTTGCATCTACTAACCCCAAACTCTCAGTCCATCCTACTCCCTCCCCCTTCTCCCTTGGCATCCACAAGTCTGTTTTCTATGTCCATGATTCTGTTTCTGTTTTTGTAGATAGGTTCATTTGTACCACATTTTAAATTTGACAAGTAAGTGATATCCTATGGCATTTCTCTTTCTCTTTCTGACTTACTTAATATGATAATCTCTAGTTGCATCCATGTTGCTGCAATAGCATTATTTTTTATGGCTGAGTAGTATCCCATTGTATATATGTACCACATCTTAATCCATTCATCTGTCAGTGGATATTTAGGATGTTTTCATGTCTTGGCTATTGTGAATAGTGCTGTAATGAACATAGTGGTATAGGTATACTTTTGAATTAAAGTTTTATTTGGATATTTGCCCAGGGGTGAGATTGCTAGGCCTTATGGTAGTTGTATATTTAGTTTTCTGAGGAACTTCCATACTGTATTCATAGTTGTTGTACAAATTTACATTCCCACCAACAGTATAGGAGGGTTCCCTTTCTTCTACATCCTCTCCAGCGTTGTTTTTTAGAATTATTAATGATGGCTGGCGTGGGATGGTACCTCACTGCAGTTTTGATTTGCATTTCTCTAACAATAGAGATGATGAGCATTTTTCATGTGCCTTCTGGCCATCCATTACGTCTTCTTTGGAAAAATGTCTATTTAGTTCTTCCGATAATTTTTTGATTGGGTTGTTTGTTTATTGTTGTTGAAATCTGTGAGTTATTTGTATATTTTAGAGATAAAGCCCTTGTCAGTTGCATCCTTTGCAACTGTTTTCTCCCATTCTGTAGGTTGTCTTTTCGGTTTTTATTTTTTTATGGTTTCCTTTGCTGTTCGAAAGCTTGTAAATTTGATTAGGTCCCATTGGTTTATTTTTGCTTTTGTTTCTTTTGCCTTGGGAGACTGACCTAAGAAAACATTTGTACAGTTCATGTCAGAGAATGTTTTGCTTATGTTCTCTTCTAGGAGTTTTATGGTGTCATGTCTTTAAGCCATTTTGAGCTTACTTTTGTGTGTGATGTTAGGGTGTGTTCTAAATTCATTGATTTACATGCAGCTGTTCAGTTTTCCCAGCCCCACTTGCTGAAGAGACTATCTTTTTCCCATTGTATATTTATTTGTGCCTTCTTTGTTGAAGGTTAACTGACTGTAGGTGTCTGAGTTTATTCTACTCTGTTCCATTGGTCTGTATGTCTGTTTTGGTAACAGTACCATACTGTCTTGATGACTGTAGCTTTGTAAGATTGTCTGAAGTCTGGGAGGGTTAAGCCTCATGCTTTCTTTTTCTTCCTCAGGATTGCTTGGCAAGTCTGGGTCTTTTATGGTTCAATATAAATTTTTGGATAATTTGTTCTAGTTTTTTGAAAAATGTCATGTGTCATTCTATAGGGATCACATTAAATCTGTAGATTGCTTTGGGCAGTATGGCCATTTTGACAATATTCATTCTTTAAATCCAGGAACATAGGATATCTCCCCTTTTTTGACTCCTCTTTAATTTCCTTTATTAATATTTTATAGTTCTCAGCATATAATTCTTTACCCCCTTGCTCAGGTTTATTCCTAGGTCTTTTATTTTTTAGGGGTGCAACTTTAAAAGTCTTGTTTTTTTAATATTCCTTTTCTAATATTTTATTTTTAGTATATAGAAATACAATTGATATATGAATGTTAATCTTCTATCCTGCTACTTTGCTGAATTTGTTGATCAGATCGAGTAGTTTTTGTGCGGAGTCTTTAGGGTTTTCTATAGATAGTATCATGTCATCTTTATACAGTGGTGATTTTACTTCTCTTCCAATTTGGATGCCTTTTATTCCTTTCTTTTGTCTGATTGCTGTGGCTAGGACTTCCAAAACTATGTTGAATAATAGTGGTGAGAGTGAGCATCCTTTTCTTAGTCCAGATTTTAGTGGGAAAAGCCACTTAATTTTCAATTGCTAAAACTGAAAGTGACATCAGTTGCTCTTAACAAAGGCAAGAAAGACTGCAAATACTTTTTTGATGATCTTTGTTTAATAAGAATCTTTCTGCTGATACTACTGTTAAGAGCATTATGGAGTCCATTACAATACTGAGGTAATTTCTGATAAATTAGTTCTAAATAAAATTTTTAGTACATCTAAAACAATTTTTTTCAGAACAATTTTTCTAAAAAAGATTCAACTCTTCATACAAATAAGTTTCATGTAAGTCTGAATTTAAAGTGTGAATTCATATAATGGCATTTTAATGTGTCTTCTGATATTTTATGTAACTTGTTAAGGTTGTAGAAGAAACTGAATGTGTATCCATGATTTGTATCTAACGCAAAATGCCTGTTTATATATTCTATTGCTTTACCTTCAATTACAAGGAAAATTATTGTTTAAATTTTCTTCCCATTAATAATTGTTTCATGTGAAACTCAAATGAAAATGGTATTCTTTAATTTTAATTTCTATTACTAAGCCTGTGGCTATTTGCTTCATAATGTTGCAGACAATTTCAAATCCAGAAATTTTAAACTTTTCAAAGAATTCTAATAAAATTCTTGATATGTTTTTTTGCAGTGTCCACTTACATACTTTTATTTTGTAATAATTAACTGACAAAGTTTACTGCCTGTGCCTGAGCTCTTGCAGTTTCTGCTCAGAGAGTTAATATTTGTACAGATGCTGCGGGCACAGGATGCTAGGGATGGACAGGCAAGCTGACCTCCCACTGTAGTTCCAGCATTGCACCCATGAGGAACTCCTTTTCCTCAGGCCAAAGCCACTGCTATCACTGTTGCTAATTCTGCTGCTGCTACCACAACTATAGCTCCCAATACGGGTCTAGGTCTTGGCCACAGCCATTCTCTTAGTGCCCAGCAGAGCCTCAGAGTACCCCAAGGTAGCAAGTGGATCTCAGGCAGCCAAACACAGGGCTTGTTGTGCTCCTGAACCTAAGCTTGTGGTAATCCTGCTGCCACCACACATATTTTCTCTAATCATGCCTGTACTCCATTTTACCTTTGTATTTGATTTGCAGAACACAAATTCAAAGGAAAAAGTATTAAGAATTTCATGATGGTGACAGTGGAACATTAAATCAAATGTAGGCTCATTTTTACATCAGGGCCTCTTTACTACAGGTCTTATGCATGTAAAGCCTATGTCAAAAGATATGTTCATTTGGGAAAACAAAGTTCCTGTTTATTCTCTGAACAGATAGTTGCTCAAAAGTAGTTAAGAAACGTTGAAAAAAAGACATGAAAAACCCTCTACTTAGGTTTCATTCACACACGTGTGTACACCCATCCACAGCCACACACACACACCAAATTTCTGCAAAAAAAAATGTTATGAAAAAATAATGACTCTTACCATGTGAGATATGCTCTTTTTAAAAATTCTGGTCCTGACCCACTAAATGTATACAATTTCATTGAAATTTGACCAAGTTACTTTGGTTTGCCTGGGACTTTCCTTTTACCATTTTAAGTCCTGTGTCTCAGGAACCCCCTCAGTTCTGGGAAAAGTAGGATGAATGGTCATCCTATTTCAATGTCTTTATACTACATCTACAACTCCTTGTCTTTGCCTTGACTTGTTTTCACACAATAGCTTGAAGACTTGGCCTAAGCAGTCCATCTCCTCTATGAAAATTTCTGATACTTCCTGGCTGAGGCAAGTGCTCCTTTCTCTCTTCTCCATTAGAACACTGGCTATCACTTTTACAGAATTTACCACATTGTTTCCTTGATTGCTTCTCCCATTAGACAAGAGCTTCTTAGGGCAAGAAGTGAGTTTTTTCATCTCTCTTTTTTTGGGTCTAACATAGCACTGGGTACATAACAAGTAATCAATAGAGGTTTCCCCTTCTATCTGAAAATACAGCATCCCTATGAAACCTTTCATAAGTCAAAATGGTGAAAATCAAAGGAGCAATTACCTTAAGCCACATCTTGCTAATAGAGGCACAAAATAAACTGAGATGATGATGTACTCACTGACGTGGTTCAAAGCTATGGTAGCTTGATGCTGAGATGCTGAGTGTAGTTGGTGGGGAAGGAGTTTGGTGGTGCCACTCTCACTGCTTGGGGTGCCCACTGCACCTGTTATGGCTCACTGCAAAACAAACACCAAATACTACTTTTGATTTTTGCCTTTTTTTGTAAAAATGAATATTCAACTAGGATTTCTTTCTGTTAGTGAAAATAGGTACTTATGTAGGCCTTTAGTAAAAGAGAAGTGGCATAAAGCAAACTTTTAAAAAGTGGGGGATACCTGTAAAAATTTATTGAAAAGATGAATGAAGCACTGGATCTAAAATTGCTCTTTATCATGATGACTAGAAAAGTGAACTAAGCACTAAGGGTCAATAGTCCTTTACTCTGTTTGAAAATCAGACTGGAGAGTCTCAGCTTCCTTCAGAAACACTAAACAAATTGACCGGCCCTGTAAATGTTGGGGGTGAATTCAATTAATTCCTTATTTACTAGATTCCATACTAAACCTAGCCTTCTTTTACTTAATGAGATGTGTTTTCTTTAAACTTGCCATAGGAAATCTATTATAGTCAGCAAACAAAATGGCTTTCTTTTGTTCTGAAAACAAGGTTTAATATCACTGGACATAGTTGTAGAACTGCAATGTTTACTCAAAACTCAATACTATTATCTGCATATTACATATTAAGACTTTTCCCTAACAATGTTAATGTCACTGTAAGTTGAGTTTGAAGAACAGAGACAGAAGATTAAAGTTTGGACTCAGTGAGAAAAAAAAGTTTTGCTTGAAAATGACCTTTCTGGCATTCCCATCATGGTGCAGCAGAAACAAATATGAATAGGAACAATGAGGTTGCAGGTTTGATCCCTGGCCTCACTCAGTGGGTTAAGGATCCAGCATTGCTGTGAGCTGTGGTATAGATCGAAGATGCAGGTCGGATCTGGTGTTGCTGTGGCTATGGCATAAGCCAGCAGTTACAGCTCCGATTAGACCCCTAGCCTGGGAAACTCCATATGCTGCAGGTGCGGCCCTAAAAAGACAAAAAGACAAAAAAAAAAAAAAAAAAAAAAAAGAAAAGAAAAAAGAAAATTACCTTTCTAATGCTGACATTTAGCTGAAAAATAAATTGGTTTTTTTAGGGTGATGAAAACTTCTGGTCAAAAATACTGGGCACAAAACTAACCTCAACAAATTTAAGAGTATACAAATTATTTCAAGTATCTTTTCTGACCACAATGGCATGACACTATAAATCAATAACAGTAAGAGTAATGAGAACAAACTGACTACATCGAGACTAAACAACATGCTACTCAAAAACCAATGGGTCAATGAGGAAATCAAAAAGGAAATTAAAAAATACCTTGAGACACATGATAATGAAGATACAACTTTTCAAAATCTATGGGATGCTGCAAAAGCAGTGCCTAGAGGGAAATTCATAGTGATATAGGCCTTCCTCAGAAAAGAAGAAAAATCTCAAATCAACAACTTAATTTACCACCTAAATTAATTAGAAAAAGAAGAACAAACAAAACCTAAAGTCAGCAGAAGGAAGGAAGTCATAAAGATCAGACTGGAAATCAATAAAATAGAGATTCAAAAAACAATAGAAAAAATCAATAGGAGTTCCTGTCGTGGCACAGTGGAAATGAATCTGACTAGGAACCATGAGGTTGCAGGTTTGATCCCTGGCCTCGCTCAGTGGGTTAAGGATCTGGCATTGCTGTGAGCTGTGGTGTATGTCGCAGATATGACTCGGGTCTGGCTTTGCTGTGGCTGTGTCGTAGGTCAGCTGCTGTAGCTCTGATTCAACCCATGGCCTGGGAACCTCCATATGCTGGGGGTGTGGCCTTAAAATTAAGAAAAAATTAAAAATAAATAAAAGAAAAAAAATCAATAAAACCAAGAGCTGGTTCTTTTAAAAGGTAAACAAAATTGATAAACCTCTGGCCAGAAACACCAAGAAGAGGCGAGAAAAAAACCAAATAATCAAAATAAGAAATGAAAAAGGAGAAATCTCAATGAATACTGCAGAAATACAAAAAAAATAAGGGAATATTATGAACAATTGTATGTCAACAAATTTTATAGCCCAGAAGAAATGGACAACTTTCTAGAGACTTATAGCCCACCAAAACTGAATCAAGAAGAAATACATCAACTGAACAGAAATGTATTTTTCATTTCAATCACTAGAAATGAAATTGAATATGTAATAAAAACACTTCCTATAAACAAAAGTCCAGGACCAGATGGCTTCATGGGTGAATTCCACCAAACATACAATGAAAAACATATACCCATCCTTTCTTAAACTTTTTTCCAAAAAGTTGAATAAGAAGGAATACTCTCAAAGACACTCTATGAAGCCAACATCACCCTAATACCAAAATGAGACAAAGATACTACCAAAAAAGAAAACTATAGGCTAATATTTTTGATGAATATAGATGCAAAAATTCTCAACAAAATTTTAGTCAACTGAATCCAACAACATATAAAAAAGATCATATACCACAACCAAGTGGAATTCATCCCAGGTTCACAAGGATGGTTCAAGGGTTCAACATATACAAATCAATCAATATGATACACCACATTAACAAAACAAAAGTCAAAAACCACATGATCATCTCAATAGATGCAGAAAAAAAGCATTTGACAGAGTCCAACACCCATTCATGATAAAAACTCTTACCAAAGTGGGCATAGAGGGAATATAACATAATCAAAGTCATTTATGACAAACACACAGCCAGTGTAATACTCAATGGAAAAAAGCTGAAAGCCTTCCCATTAAAATCTGGAACAAGATAAGGATGCCCACTCTCACCACTTTTATTCAATATAGTATTGGAAGTCCTAGCCTCAGCAATTAGACAAACAAAATAAATAAAAGATATCCAAATTGAAAGAGAAGAGGTAAAATTGTCACTATATGCAGATGATATGATACTATATATAGAAAACCCTAAGGACTCCACATAAAAACTACTCCAACTGATCAACAAATTGAACAAAGCAGCAGGATATAAGATTAATATTCAGAAATTGGTTGCATTTCTATATATTATCAATAAAATATTAGGAAAAGACTACAAAAATTCAATACCTTTTAAAATTGCAACCCCAGAATTAAATGCCTTGGCATAAACCTTACCAAGGAGGTGAAAGACTTATATGCTGTGAACTATAAAATATTAATCAAGGAAATTAAAGAGGGTTCAAAGAGATGGAAAGATATTCCATGCTCCTGGGTTGGAAAAATTGATATCATAAAAATGTCTATACCTCCCAGAGCAATCTACAGATTCAATGCAATCAATATCAAATTACCCACGACATTTTTCACAGAACTAGAACAAATAATCCAAACATTTATGTGGAACCACAAAAGACCCAGAATTGCCAAAGCAAGCCTGAGGAACAAAAACCAAGCAGGAGGCATAACTCAGGCAATATTACAAAGCCACTGTCATCAAGACAGTGTCATACTGGTACCAAAACAGACATCAGACCAATGGAACAGAATAGAAAACCCAGGAAAAAACACAGACACCTACAGTCAATTAATCTTTGACAAAGGAGGCAAGAATATAAAATGGGAAAAAGACAATCTTTTCAGCAAGTAGTGCTTGGAAAACTGGACAGCCGTATGTAAATCAATGAAACTGGTACACATTCTCATACAATTCACAAAAGTAAACTTGAAATGGCTTAAAGACTTAAATGTAAGACAAGATACCATAAAATTCCTAGAAGAGAACATAGGCAAAACACTCTCTGACATCAACCATACAAATATTTTCTTAGGTCAGTCTCCCAAGGCAACAGAAACAAAAGCAAAAATAAACCACTGGGACCTAATCAAACTGATTAGCTTTTGCACAGTAAGGAAATCATAAAAAATACAAAAAGACAACCTATGGAATGGGAGAAAATAGTTTCAAACTCAGCAACTGACAAAGGCTTAATGTTTAAAATATACACGCAACTTATACAACTCAACAGGAAAAAAGACTAACAACCCAATTGAAAAATGGGCAAAAGACTGGAATAGACATTTCTCCAAAGATTATATACAGAAAGGGCACATGAAAAAATGTTCAATATCACTAATTATTAGAGAATTGCAAATCAAAACTATTATGAGGTGCCACCTCACACCTGTCAGAATGGCCATCATTAACAAGTCAACAAATAACAAATGCTGGAGAGGGTGTGGAGAAAAGGGAACCCTCCTACACTGTTGGTGGGAATGCAAATTGGTACAACCACTATGGAAAATAGTATGGAGATGCCTCAGAAAATTAAATATAGAATCACCATATGATCCAGAAATCCCACTCTTGGGCATATATCCGGCAAAAGTTTCCTTGAAAATGACACAGGAACCCAAATGTTCACTGCAGCACTATTCACAACAGCCAAAACATGGAAACAACCTAAATGTCCAATGACAGATGAATGCCCCTGTATAGCACAGGGAACTATATCTAGTCACTTGTGATGGAACATGATGGAGGATAATCTGAGAAAAAGAATATATATATATTCACTTTGCCGTACAGTGGAAAATTGACAGAACACTGTAAACCAACTATAATGGAAAAAATAAAATCATTAAAAAATATATTAAAAAGAAAACATTTTGCTCAAAAAGCTTTTTATTTTATTGAACATTTTGTTTTACACAAAGAAATTCAGTTTTGTGTACTGAAATGTATGATTTCACAGATTATGAGTGGTTTAATGACTAACTATCGAAGTTATTTTTGGAGTTCCCATTGTGGCTCGGTGGATTAAGGACATGACTTAATGTCTGTGAAGATATGGGTTCAATCACTGGGCTTGCTCAGTGGGTTAATGATTTGGCTTTGCCTTAAGCTTCAGTGTAGGTTGCATATGCTGCTCAGATCTGGTGTTGCTGTGGCCGTCGTGCAGACCTCAGCTGTAGTTACGATTTGAATCCTAGCCTGGGACCTTTCTTATGCTGCAGGTGCAGCTATGAAATGGAAAAAAATATTTTTGCAAAATTATTATGATTTAGAGTGTTGAAAAATATTCTTAAATATATGAAGCATTTATATATGCCTCATGCATTATGGAAATTTGCAGTGTTTAATTTCTCTTAAATATTTCTGTTGTAATATTCTATGTCAGTTCCTACTGGATTACTGGAGACACTCCTGATGCTAACTACATGGAGTTAAGCCAAACTTCAGAAGAGCACAATCCTCAGATTGTTCTCACCTCAGATATCAGCCACACTCCTGGGGGAAGGGAGGTCTCAAACCATGCACACTTCTGACCAACTGGCCATAATCTCTGTGGGACTTCAAGGCCTCTTTAAGGAAATAGAACTCAAAGCCTCTGGCCAAGACAAGAATTACCAGACTCTTATCATGTCCCACCCATCTCATTGTAATGACATCTCCCCCACTTCAAGCAACCTGGCTTACTCCCTCCTGTCCCCTACTAGGAAAGGTTTGTGGCCTACTCCTCACTCTGCTCCAATAGGGACAATATTATTCCCCCAACCAACCAGCAAGTGTATTAGAAAACCCCAACTTTCCCCAAACAATCAGCAGGTAAACAGGTATATAGTAAGACCTCTCCTCTCTCTTGTCTCTGGGCTATAAAAACAGACATAACCATGCACCCCAGGGTAGGCTCTCTCTGATTATCAGGAAGTAGACCCACTGAGTTAACAGCATGTCTTGGCTCGATAAACTTGTCTTCACCTTGCTCTGAATCCAGAAAATACGTTTTCAAACCCATGTGCATGGACCACTGCAAACTCAATTTTCCAGTGCCCCATTAGGTTCAATAAGTCACTAAAATGACTCACAAAACACAGGAAAGTGCTATACTTTTAATTACAGTTTTATAATAGTAAAAGGAATTCAAATCAAGATCAGCCAAAAGAGGAGATGGATGTGGCAAGATCTGGGAGGGTCCCAAATGTGAAGCTTCCACTGTCCTCTCTCAGTGAGCCAGGATGTGTCATTTTCCTGGCATATCAATGTATAACAAACAACATACAGAGAGTACTGTTAACCAGAGAGGCTCACCTGAGCTTCAGTGCCCAGACATTTTATTGGAGTTTCATTATATAGGAGTGATTCATTGAATCTCTGGAATGGTGATGGAACTCAGTCCCCAGCTCCACTCCTCTCCCCTCCTTGAATGCCACATGGCTCAAAACCTTAAACATCTAATAACATAGCTGGTCTTTCTGGCATGGCCAGCTCCTATCCTAAGTCATGTTAGGTTACTTAAATTCTACAGAAACCCACCAAGTGTCTTCTCATTAGCACAACGTATCAGCACCTACCATGAATAACAAATACATTGTTAACATTCATGAAATTCAAAAAATTTAGAAGTTACCTCCCAGGACCTGAGGACAAAGGCCAACTAAATTCTTTATTATACAACTATTCATTGACAAATTGGAAACTATTAAGATTTCTTGTGTGCATATAGGCTAGCAATCTTTATCCACGGAGAAGCCACACTTTATTTTATATGTTCCAAACAGAATACACCAAAAGGAAAACATTTTATCCATAAGCTGTTGCAACAACACACTGATCTATTTTCATGAGTGGAGGCCAGGGAATAAGGATTTGGGGCCACTAAATCCTTATTTTTTATTAGTGTCTTTATTTTACTGTATAACATTCAGAACAAAAACCAGCTTTCCGAGTGCTTAGCATTGCTCCATCTGTATAATACCACTCCAATTCTTGACATATATATGGAGTATGCAACTACTAAAATTGGATGATTAGAGTGTTCTCCTATTTCTTTTCTTTTTCTTTTTTGGTTGCATTAGTTTCTTTCATACTGCAGTAGAAAAAAATTTTTTTCCCTCTACCCTTCTGGAATCTTAGTTGACTCCCACCCCCTTTCCCTTGTAATAAAAGCTAGATTAACAGGAAAAAAAGTTTATTAGTATGTATACTTCCTATATACATGGGAGATAACCAGGAAACTGAGTAACTCTCCAAAATTGCCCAAGCTACCACCTTAAATATCATCTCAAGATAGAGACAAAAGAAGATGTTGGGGGTGGGGGAGCAAATTATAGGAGGCTATCAGGAAACACACAGTCACAAGGGTATCATTGTTACCTATATTTAGGTCACTGCCTTCTCCACTGACCACTGTTTCTGGAGATTTAGTCATCCTTCTCTTCTAGTTACAGAAAGGTAAGACTCTTACACATGGAGATTTCCCTTCAAGATAATCCTTACAATCAAAGAGGCATATTTTGAGGTGACAAATTCTACTCCCCTTCAATATCTTGGTTAATCTTACAGCTTTTGAAGTTAGACTACATAGGTTCAAATCCCTGCTTTTATATTCATTACATGCAATAACACTGGGCAAGTTACTTGACCACTCTATGTCTCAGTTTGTTTGTTTTTCATCGATAAAATGGGGATAATAGTAATATTTACCTCCTAGGGTTTTAGTGAGGATCCAAATAAAAAACATGTGGAAAACACACAAAAAATTTATTGTACAGTTAAACATTAAATGGAAGCATTTATACTTTCGATTTGAGCATAATGCATATTTTGCACAGTAGCTTAAGGACAACAATTGCTTCTGTGTAACTAAAAGATTCATTTGAGATCAGCTAGCCTAAACATTATTCTCTTTCAATTATAAATATAGGCAACCAAATATAGAAGTCCAAGGGAGGCAAAATGACTTATCTAAGGTCAGATAGTATAAGTGTTATGATTGTGACTGAAATCCCACTTATTGGGTGGGTTGTGATTGTGATTCCCCCTTAGAATGCTTCCAAGCTGAATATTCTTTTCACCACACTGTAGGACATCAAACTATAATCATCCCAAAGCAGCACTGCTTTAGAAATCTTGCGAAAGCAACAAAACTGAACCTAGAAGTACCTTCTCTAAGAATACAAAAAAGAGTGTGCAAATGCTAAAATTTCTTTAAATGCATAAATTTGTGAAGCAAGTTCTGTACATATCTTATGCTGAGTGCATGGATGTATCTCTCTGTCTAAATATATATATATATATTCCTTTAAATTGATTCTTCTTTTCCTCAGAACATTTTTACTTTTCTTTTTGCTTTGGTTGTTGACAGATTTATTTTCAATTCAGTACAGCTCAATGAATTATAAAGGACAATAATGAGTGTGAAGGTGTTACAGTACACCCACATAGACCTCTCACCTGGTTGCCTTATCCTTTCAAACAGGCACCACCCCAAAGCAAACCATATTGCTCAAAACCAATGATCCTTATTCAAATGCTATCTTGAATGCTTTTCTTGTGCTCTTTCAATAAAGGCTGACATGACCCTGTGATGAACAAGGCAGCAATTTCAAAATGGAGTTTGTTGAATGCAAGTCCATTTGAGATACGGAGTATTCCACAAAAATAAAGGTTTTTTTTTGGGCAAATAGTCTTGGACAAGTCTGCATAAGAGCTTTTAAAAAAATACGTCTTGACTTCTCAGTACCTTTCAAATGCCTTGGAACACTATTCAAGAACACTTTGGGAAACACTACATCAAGATTTTGATATTGCCAGGGTTTTGGGGGGAGGAAGACATTTTTCTCTACCCTTCTAGGTTCTTTTGGCTGGTCTAAGAATTAAATTAACATGAGACAGATTAACAAGAGAAAATCAGTGATGGTGGCAGTGGCAGTGTCCTGGGGAAAAGGAGGATTTCCTCATGGGTGCAATGCTAGGAACTGCAATGGGAAGTCAGTTTGCTTGCTTATCCTTAAATACCATCCTCAGCTAAAGACAAAGAGTATGTTGAGGGTTGGGAGAATCAGTACTGTGAAGGTACTAGGAACAACCCAGTAAACAAGGGTAAGACTATTATGCAGATTTAGGTCATTGCCTTCACCACTGATGAGTTTCTAGAGATTTGGTTATCCTCCTCTTCTTGGTATAGGGAGGGAAGTGTACTTACAAATGGAGAGTTCCCTTATAAATCTAAGAGTTTCTTACAAAAAGGTAATTCCTACTTGGTTTCCAGAGCTTTTCCTTTGTCTGCTGTTTCTTAGAAAATGATCAGCTTATTAATATGTCAAATAGGCATATTTGACATATTAAAATAATATGTCAAAGAGGCATATTTTGGGGTGGCAAATTTGCTGCCCTCTAGGTTCTTAACCTGGAGTATGCACTTTTTAACTGGAATTTTTATTTAGGTACTTGTAGATTCACATACAGTTGTAAAATTGAGGTCTTATGTACCCTTTATCCAATTTTCCCCAATGGTAATATTTTATAAAACTACAGTCTGGTATTATAGTCAGGATATTAACATTTATACAACCTACTGATTCCATTCAGATCTCATCAGTTTTATAGTCATGTGCATGTGTGCATGCGCCTAGTTCCATACAATTTTATTGCATGTGTAGGTTCAAGTATCTGGTGTCCTTGAAGTTTTATAGGGAAAATATTACTTCTTTATTTCTACTACTCTGTTACTGAAATTTAGCACTTCCTAAAATTATGTAGGTTAAAAAACACACATACAATTGTACCTGTGTCGCAGTACCTGTGACTTTTTCATCAATAGAAATCACATTTAGTTTTTGTAGATATCTCAAAATATTTAACACTCATCACTACTTCAAAATTAGAACTATTTTTTGTCATTTTGTATCTTTAGGGCTACACCTGTGGCATACGGAGGTTCCCAGACTAGGGGTTGAATCAGAGCTCTAGCCGCCAGCCTATGCCACAGCCACAGCAACACACTCTCCGAGCCTTGACTGTGACCTACACCACAGCTCAACAGCAACGCCAGATCCTTAACCCACTGAGTGAGGCCAGGGATGGAACCCACGTCCTCATGGATGCTAGTCAGGTTTGTTAACTGCTGAGCCATGATGGGAACTCCCAAAATTAGAACAACTATTAATTCTGCCAAAAGATCTTGTTATTTATTGCTTTAATGAATATTTATTTTAGTATATCACAATTTAAAATAGCTTGATAACTTTGTTTCAATATATTTAGTTTCCTTGTAATCCTACGTTTTTTATTTATTTAAAATTATTATTTTGAGGAGTTCCTGTCGTGGCTCAGTGGTTAACGAATCCGACCAGGAACCATGAGGTTGCAGGTTCAATCCCTGGCTTCACTCAGTGGGTTAAGGATCTGGTGTTGCCATGAGCTGTGGTGTAGGTCACACACGTGGCTTGGACCCCGCGTTGCTGTGGCTCTGGCATAGGCCAGTGGCTACAGCTCCGATTACACCCCTAGCCTGGGAACCTCCATATGCTGCGGGAGTGGCCCTAGAAAAGGCAAGACATAAATAAATAAATAAATGAAATCATTATTTTGAGAAGTTCATAAACTTCCTCAGACTGTGGACTGAAAAAAAAAAATGCACAATATGAAAGTTGTGAGTTTTTATATGGGGCAAAATGAGGACGATAGCCTGGGAGGCAGCATTTCAGAGAGCTCTGAGAAACTGCTTCAAAGAGGTAGTGGGGAAGGTTAGTTTACATGTGATTTTGGTGAAGGGTATAGGTATATGCAGTTAAGCACACATTTTGCAGAAGGTTGCTGCTAGTCTGTGAAGGTTGCTGCTAATCACAAGGAGCAGATGTCACCATGAAGGAATTTAGTGCCTTTCTAGACATGAGGAGAAACAAGAATTGGGTTTCAACTACAGTTAGATAGTTGAAAATATCTATCTAAAGACCTGTTCTGTCACTTTTTCCCAGAGCACAGAATTCCTAATCTCCACCCTTAACTCCTCTCAGGGGGTCCTGAAGGTCAGTGGCTGCAGCAGCTCATGATTTAATCCTTGTAGAGGTAGATTGCAAGTGTCAATCCTAAATCTGCAAGACTGTCAGAGGGGTTTATGGCACAAAAAGGGTTAAGAACTTTCCATGTCATGAAGAAAAAACATACTGAAAAAGAGAGATAGAAGAGGTTGTTTTGATATCTAGCTCTGCTGCTTATTACCTACATAGCTTAGACAAGTATATAAATGCTGAGCCTTAGTTTCCTCAACCAGTAAAATGAAAGTGAGACACATAGATTGCTATGGTTCCCCTATAGCTCTAAATCTCTCAGAATTTAGTTATATAAAGCAAATAAATCATCTACCATTTTCTGAACTAGCTCAGATCTTTTTCCTTTGAATTTCTAATAATATATGGATAACTTGGAGCTTTTTCAGAAAATAGCCTCAGACCAATCATTCATTCAAAAATAATCTCTACTCACACTATACACATAATAAAACTGCACTTGGAGTTTTGAAGCACCTAAGGAGATCAACAAGACTGTTAGTCAATGATTAAATAATTATTTCTTTGTTAACAACCAATGGACATAACCAATCTTGGACCAAACTGTTAGTAGCAAATGATTGCCAGAGGAGAAATTTTAATTTCAACTGAACTAGCCCTTTGAATTGCGTCACACAAGAGCACAGAGCAATGAGACAGCATGGTACACCTAGAAAACAGGAAGTCATTTTCTCTATCTTTTGGGAAGGTCAGACAAATGACCCTGGACATCATAAAGGTCTTCCAGGCTATACTGAGATCATGCTTGTATCCCAAAGTCAGTGGTGAGTGACAAACAGTTTTAAGAAGGAAAAGTGACATAATCTCATTTCCAATTTATGAGTCCTTTGACAGCGGGCTGAACGAAGAACTGAAGGGGAATAAAACTAGAGGTAAGGAAACTAGTTAGGAGACTTGGAACATTCCAGTTGTAATAACTTGAGGGCTTCAAATAAAGGCTTGGTTGTAGGAATATAGCATAAGCCCAAAAGAGAAGGACAGATACCATATGATATCACCTATACGTGAAATCTAAAATATGGCACAAATGACCCTATCTACAAAACAGAAATGCATCACAGACATGGAGAGCAGACTTGTGGTTGCCAGGGGTAAGAGGGGAGAGAGTGGGATGGATGGGGAGTCTGGGGTTAGTAGATGCAAACCACTACATTTGGAATGGATAAGCACTGGGGTCCTACTGTACAGCATAAGGAATTATATCCAATCTCTTGGGTTAGAATTTGATCGAAGTTAGTATGAAAAAAAATGTACATTTATGTACACCTAGGTCACTTTGCTGTACAGCAGAAATTGAAGGAACACTGTAAATCGACTATAATTAAAAAAGAAAAAAAATATTTGAAAGAAATGAAGGAGGAGTCAAAAAGGCTTCTAGGTTTCTATCTTAGAAAACCTTGTATTTAACAAAAGTAGGAAACATATGAGGAACAATAGGTTGGAGAAACAGAAAAAACAACTGGTTCAAATTTAGGTTAACTTTAAGATAACTCCAGAACACCTAGGTGGGGATATTGAGTAGCTGGTTAAGAAGGTCAGGAGTACAGTTTGGGTGAGAGTCATATGTTAACTGATGTTACAGAAGTAGACACTATCATTTAGAGAAATCATGAAAAATGAAAAGAAAAAGCAATAGACTCCAAATTTTACTGGCAATGTATTTCATCCATAAAAAAAGGTCATCTACGCATGTGTAGGAGTATTAGTTTAGCTGTGTGTGTGTGTGTGTGTGTGTGTGTGTGTGTGTGTGTACATATATATGTCACGCCTGCAGCATGTGGAAGTTCCTGGGCCAGGGACTGAACCCATGCCACAATAGCAACCTGAGCCACAGTAGTGACAACACTGGATCCTTAACCCACTGAGCCACCAGGAAACTCCCTGTATGTGTATATATTTTATAAATATTTTTATTATAGATACCACCAAAATGTCAATATTAAAAAATGAGATAAGAATATATACACATAAAAATTCTAATATTTTCTACACCCCAGATTATCATCTTGTGTATTCTTTTAAGTGTGAACATATCACTATGGAAATCAGTGGAGAATGAGAATAACAATAGAAACCTGGAACCTTAAAGGATAAGTAAGAAAGTGGTGGAGACAGCTTGGGAAGGATATTCCAAATATGGAAGGGATGTTGAGCGAAGACATGTATGTGAACAGTGGAAAACACAAGAACGAGTTGCTGGAGAAAATAACACAAAAAAGGAAGTGGCTAGAATTTATGTGGAAGAATTTAATAGCAATTAGGTCCTCAGGGTCAATGGGGAGGCAGGGAAGGGTTTAAGGTAGGAAATTAGCATGGTTCTGTTTAGATTAGGCTCAAATCATTGGTGATGGTAGGGACTGGAAAGGGTAAGATTGGAGGCAAGGAGATAGAATAAAAATAGATTTGTGAGAAGAGAAATGAGTTGGGCTTACTTCTAGAGAATGGATGGCTAAGGGGTGACTTGGTCACAGTCTTCTAATATAAGATTTATAATGTGAAAGATTTTTGTCTGGTCTCTGATCACCGAGAAGTGGAAAAGAGGAAAGAAAATGATAAAAGTGGGGAAGTTTGAGTTCCTTACCAAGCAAACTCTCTTGATCATCTGGGTGATGATTTCTATATTTAAATTTTTATTCTAGAAATTTTCATGAGGAGAGTGGCATTAGTGGCTGATCTGTAACAGGTAGATAACAAACATTAGAGAGGTGTGGATGTGGGACTATTGAGATTTTTTTCTTTTAAAAATCTGGTGAAAATTATTATATTAAAGCTAGATTCAACTTGAGGGCTGCTAAGTTGTGCAAACTATAGTTTAGCCATCTACCCAGTTTTAGGAATGAGTCTTAACCATTTAGATGCTCCCAGGCAGTCCCTTTGTGCCTTGCAATTCTCAGAGAAGGTGATCAACCAAACAGCATGCATTTAATGACAATTTATTAGGTTCTGGGTTAAAAACAGAGGTTTAGCATGTAGTTTCTGCTCTCCAGGAGCTGATCATCTAGTTTGGGAAAACAGGATATATGGGTGGAAAAGTAATAATATAAAGGAGAACATAAGTGCAAAGATAAGTTACGATTGGCCAACAAACTTCTGTTGAGTCATATCTGGTGATGCACCATATTTAGAAATTTATGTGTTATAGGAAGTTTCCATAAAGATGTCTTTTCTGAGAAACTCAGGTCAAGAGAAATGAATGCACTTTAGAATGTTTTCCCCCCTCACAGTTAAATTGGACGTATACAGTTCTGCCATGTAAAAGGGTAAAAAGGTTAGACATGAATGACAACGTCACTGATTCTATTTGATAATTCAAGAATCAAATTAACATTTATTCCAAATATTCAGTTGAGTACAAATGGTTTATAGATTCAGCAGAATAAAGATGTTCTCAAATAAATAGCTAACTATTTATTGTTCTGAAATAAGCATTTATAGTTTACATTATTGCATGCTGAGAGACAGTGTTGTGTTGTGTGGTGGGAAGAATACTGGACTGAGAATTAAGAGATTTTTTTTCCAGCTTTACTTCTGTCCCTAATTAGTTCTATGATTGTCCTGATTAAAATAACGTTATAGTAATTCCAATCTATTCTTCCCAAGGCATAACAAATTGGACAAAATTATCATTACTCTTAAGTCTAAGAAAACATCGAGATGTGAAAGTGACTTAAACGATAAATGTAAAGTAACACTGATGTATGGTTATTCAAAATGCTTAAATGGAACAAAACACTTGAATAAAATTCAGCTACCAGGAATGTTTGCCATGATAGGTAATATTGCCCTTGGGTAAGCAAAAGTGTTGAGATTATATAGCAAATTGTGGGAGAAGACCAAATTAATATGTAAGAACTTGATTCTCCTTTCACATAAGAAGCAGAGATCTAGAAATAAGATATACAAACCTTCTTAAATATCACAATTTCATAAAGGACCATAAAAACAAGGAAGAAAGGGAAAGGGATGAGAACATTTATCAAGTACCTATTATTTGTGAAAACTCTTCCCATCTATTTTCACATATTCTTTACCCTATGAAGAAAGTAATATAGACCAGTGTTTCCCAGTTCTGTCAGGTCATTATATTCACCTGATAAAATTGTTAAAAATACAGTTTCCCTGCCCTCAGCTCACCTCCTGAATAATAATCAGGAGGAGGTACCTGATATAATGTAAACTAATAATTCTTATGATCAGGCGATTTTAGAAAATACTTCTGCATACTCTCAATGTTCACCAAGGACACGCCCAGAGACTTTGGAAATTCTCAATATTGCAAATACCACTATAACCATTGTAATTTCCCACATAAAAGTTCTATTTTGCTGGCTAAGCACCATAACTTTCTTAGATCTTTCATTTTCTTATCATTTTCCCTTTTCCTTCATTTCTATCACCAACACCAGCATTTGGATATTCTGTGGGTATTTTTCACAAAGAAACACCTTTTTGTAACTTTAAAGGGAGTTACTGAGCACATGAAAAGAAGTGAGCTACAAAGGGACACTGAGCTACAAAGTACACTGACATGTACTTCTCTGGATAGACAAGTAGATACTGGGATGTCTCAGGCATAAACACTGAGATTAATCTTATTTTTCATAAATTTATAATATAATGTTTGCTAATGCATGTTGAATAAAACTATATGGAAGAGTGAGTCCACAATACATTTGCCAAGTTGGTAGTTAACAACATAGTCTTTTAGGTTAGTAAAATGCTAAGTTGGAGGTTATAAAACAAGGAAAAGGCATTCTCTGTGAGATCACTCTAACTTTCTATAATGTAAAGATGTGAATTCAGCCAGGCACTCTGAGGGACCACTTTTAACATTTCTATGATTTAAAAGAATTGGAAAATGTGCCATATTGATTAAAGAAAGGACATATGACTTTTAAAGGTGAATGGGCAGGAAAGTGGCAAGTGAGAGTTCATGTGGTACAGAGCATGCATTTGAGGATAATAATCCAATTTATACTCATAGGCTAATGGGCTCCTAGTTTATCAGTTATATCTATAGAAAGGAGCTGTGAGTCTGTCTAATGTAGCCTCTATGGGCACTCAAGGACACTTGATCAAATCCACCTGTTTTATTATCTTTATAGCACTTGTCATTCATATTTTGAGGCTGTGGCTGTGGCTGTGGCTGGCAGCTGTAGCTCTGACTGGACCCCTAGCCTGGGAACCTCCATATGCCACAGCCTCAGCAACTTCAGATCTGAGCTGCATCTGCTACCTATACCACAAAAAAAAAAAAGACACTTATTAAAAATTTGTTTTTTACTGAGTGAATGTCCCAAAGACATCAATTTAGAATGCTGCTGTAGCTAAAAGGTCAAGAAAATAATAAGCACAATCATGGTGGATATTACACCTAAAAATACATTATTCTACTTTAACAAATTAAAAATTGATTTTTGACAAATTAAAAATTTATCCCCATATCTATAAGATGTGTTTGAACTCAAGAAGTTCTAAATATAAGCAACAAGTAATCAGGATGATTGAAGAGCAAGATCATCAACAGTAAACTATGAAGAGTAGGCTTCTTTAATCTGATGAGATGGGAGCTGAGGGTTAGACACTGTAAGTGAAAGGATGAGTTTAGGACTGCTTATTAATGACTAGGGGTTGCCCTTTGGAATTCCTTCATTCAATAGTCATTCATTTTGCAACAGGTACTGTGCTAGATGCTAGAGATATGAAGATAAATAAAATAGAATAGTTTATAAAAAAGTCCATAAAAGCCTGATGTGGGGATGTTAGGAAATGCTTTCTGGATAAGGTGATACTATATTGAATATTAAAAAATGATTAGAAGTTAACTAGGTGAAAAGTAGTTTGAACTAGGCAGAGAAGACAGCAGAAACCAAAGAAATACAAGAGAAAAAAGAAGGCCAGTGTGAGGGACTACAAGCAGTTCAGCATTGCTTCATTGTAGCACATGATAGGGGAATGGATGAAAAATGAGATTGGCAAGGCCAATAGGGATAATCATGAAGAGCCGAAATAACATATTAAAAGTTTGGGCATTATATGTAGGAAGTGTGGGCATTTAATTATTTTAAGCATGCTGTTTACATATAAATTTTAAAATATGTTAGCGTGGAAGCTTTTTGGAAGACAAATTTGAAGGGGGATATACAAAGACTATTGAGAGGAAACAACAGAAGCAAAACCACAGGGTTAGGGAAGGAAATAAGCCTCCTGGGAAGCATAACAAACTAAGCTTGCCACTACAAATATGAACAATGATGAACTAAATAGGTAGATCAAAAGCAACATAATTTTATTACAGACATCTAAAATTTCTTGCTAATCCTCATTAGTTATAGAAGGTCAATTCTTGAAGTACAACATCAGAGAGGAGTGTTGCTTTATTGGAATTTTGAGAGTCATTCTAGCATGTATTTAAACTTTTTTTTTTTACACAAATGCTACTATTTATAATTCCAACTATTTGTAGGGCTTTCAGACAATGAGAAGTGTTATAAATGACACTATATATCTGATTCTCCCTAAAAGTATAATGATTATCTTGATTAGTCAAGTTCAACTAGGTGAACCCGTGGCTGCATGAATCATGGCATAGAGTTGTTACCTGGGATGTAGGGATAGCCCAGCTGGGACATATGCTCAGCTCTGTGGGTCAGATGCTCAATTTGATCAGGTACCTAAACAATACCAATTTTTCAGAGAGTAGTTTACCTTAGTTTAATTAAAAAGGGATGAACATGGAGTTCCTGTCATGGCGCAGTGGAAATGAATCTGACCAGGAACTGTGAGGTTGCGGGTTCCATCCCTGGTCTCGTTCAGTGGGTTAAGGATCTGGCATTGCTGTGAGCTGTGGTGTAGGTAGCAGATCCGGCTCAGATCTGGCGTTGCTGTGGATGTGCCATAGGCTGGCGGCTACAGTTCCAATTAGACCCCTAGTCTGGGAACCTCCAGATGCCACAGGTACGGCACTAAAAAAGTCAAAAAAAAAAAAAAAAGGGATGAACATTTAAAATCTGAGTGATGGTTTATTTGTTTATAATTATAAGCATTACTTCCAAGCAGACTGTAACACTTAGGTTGATGATGAGGGAGTTCCCTCTGTACTTGTAAATTAAACTGGGAGTCCACATATTATCAGGAAATAATAGATAAACATGTAATGAGAACAACTGGAATAGGTTGGATGATTTTCATAGAATTTTGTCATGAATGCTTGTGGTCTGATGTCTCTGTCTCCACTAGAGAGAGATCTGACCAAAGGACCAGAATGTTACCATTCATTGTTTAGAACACTCCTACACTGTACAGGTTTTAATGCCAGTTTCACTTTGTACCCTCTGATTCCTGCTTTTCTGTTTCAAATTGTTAATTTCTCTTCATTTGACTCATTTAAAAATATGTTTAGGCTATCTAATAGGTTATAAGCAAGATTTGGTTTTGCTTTTGGATTGAGAGACATTTTCTTGGGAGTTCCCTGGTTGTTGGTCTAGTCAATAGAACTTGGCACTTTCGCTGCTGTGGCCTGGGTTCAATCGCTGGTCTGGGAACTGAGGTCCCACTTGAAGCCACTGCATGCTGCAATACACACACACACACACACACACACACACACACACACACACACACACACACGAAAGAAAGAAAGAAAAGAAAAAAAGGAAGGACATTTTCTCTTCTAATGTGACTTTTGCACATGTATTATCACATCTATCATGTGTTGATTTTATTATTTTGGTCTCGGCATTCTGAGGAAAAATGTTATTGCAGGCAGTAGAGTGTAATGTTATGAGAAAGGGTTTTGTATTCGGACCAATCTAGATATTAGTTCTGGCTTCACCACACACTAGCTGTGGATCCTTGTAAAATTATTTACCTTTCTCAAGCCCAAATTTTCCTATTTAAAAAATGAAGGTTAATACTGTTACTTAACTCACATGGTTGTGGTGATGACTGCATAAAACAAATCTCAGAAACTATGCACAGCACCTAGCACATAGTAAATACTAAAAAGTTATCTATTATTTACTACTGTATAAAAAACCAAGAAGATAAACTTTTTATTAGCATCATTATTATTGTTTACAGTATAAATATGCAAATGACTATTGAAAAGATAATCACTTCTACCTTCACATAATATGCAACAATGATTAGTGCCCATTTGGAAATTAGAGCTGGTAATATTGATAATTGCTTCTCTTACACCTAAATGCTTTTTTATATAGCTAGCAAAACAGTACTGCTACTTATAATATTAATTCAACATTTAGCAAGTTGAACAGGTCCAAGCATGAGAATGTTTTTACTTTTAGAGAAAGTTGTTATCTGGTTATCTTTATAGAGAGGTATGATAAACACATTGAATGTAGCATTTTAATATTTCAAGGTCATACCAGATTTTTCCCTTTTTATTTTCAATTTACTGACCTAAGAAAATATTATTATTATTATAACATAAAATAATTTACCCTCATAATTATATCCTCTTAATTTGTATTTTCATTTTTTCTCTATACTCCAAGTATAGTCTTAATTCCACTCTTCAACAACTCTACTGTTTCTACTTTCATATACAGAAAATGTTCTGTTTCTGATCAGAGGCAGATGATGCCTTCAGCACCAAGAAGGTAACATAGATCCTGGAAATATCACAAATGCCAGTATACACATGGTGCCTCCCTGGTGGTATTAGATGTGTAGCTCTAGCAAAGAGCATCCATGGAAATAGCTGAAATGTAGAAGGCAGGTAGGTGGGGGACCAGATGCCAGCTTCTAAAAACATAGTGGAATGAAAACACAAGAGGCAGTTGTTGTATGAATTGAGCAATATAATTCAACTGGATATGGCAGAACAGGGTGACCTGATACAAATCTTGGCCAAGCAGTTTATTGGTAAATAACAAAGAAACATTTTTTGTCAATTTCAAGTTCATTTTCTCCCTCACTGTTCTCATCCAAATTATACCTATTGTTCAAATCCCAGATAAAGCACTACCTTCTACATGAAGGATGATATGATGAGAAAAATACTTTATATATTACATATATAAATAATATATATAATGTATTTATATATATATATATTTATTTATTTCATCCTTGCAACAACTCTTTGAGGAAGTGGATCCTCAAAAATGGTAAGAAATTTAGCAAGTCACTTTGTCCAAAACAGTGTTGATGTGTTTAAGACTTACAGAGAATGAGGTGCCTAGTTCATTAGGTAAACCTCAAGTTTGGGACACAGAGCAGGACTGGATATAAAGTTTTGGAGTCTTTAGCACTTAATGATGGTAGTTTAGAATAAGATACTAGATACACACAAAAAGAGTGTCTGTAATTAGTAAGAACATCTAGAAAAAAAAAATAAAGGGTCTAAGGACAAAACTCAGGGAGAAACCAGTATTTAAGGTGTAAATGAAAACACAGCAGACAACAAAAGGAAACCAAGAAGGAGCAGCCAGGAAGACAGAAGAAGAGTCAATAATAGAGTTTGGTGTCACCAAAGAAAAGGTAGGATTGAATTTTAAAAAGGGAGTGGTCAATAGAGTTAAAGGCTACAGAAAAGATAAGCTAGAAGAAATTTGGATTATTAGAGGGGAGAGGGTCACTGCTGTTATCCTTAGAATGTTTTCTACAGTTTTATAGGTATACATTAAGGTACAGGGAATGTATATAAGAATATTTTACAGGAAGAAGCTTGAACATGCTCATACCATGATGGGGAAGAGCTAGTAGAGAGAAAGAGGCTGAAATACAGAAGAGAGTGGAGATACTATGACTGGATTGAACTTTTCTTTTTCTTCCTGAGGAGATGGAAGATGATGAGATCCAAATCACAGGTGAAGGATGTAACTTTAAGATTGAGGAGAAAAATTTTTGCAAGAGCAAATGAGGTGGGAACTGTGTAGGAGGCAGGATGGCAACTAAGAGATACAGTGAAGGAGCTGAGCAAAGGGAACTCCCTTTCACACAATCAATGATGGAAAACCCCTCTACATGGCTTGCGGTATACTCTGGAAGCCCCTGAAACATCTGAGATTCAACATCTTCACTATGATTCACTAATCACAAACACTGTCTCATCATCCATTAGAGTACTCTGGTTTGGATGCTGAAATCTGAAATGTTCTTCCCTACTCTTCACTGAATCAGGTCATTTATCCTCATTGTGAACTTGTATTCTTTTTTTTTTTTTTGTCTTTTTGCCTTTTCTAGGGCCGCACCCACAGCATATGGAGGTTCCCAGGCTAGGGGTCTAATGGGAGCTGTAGCCACCGGCCTACGCCACAGCCACAGCAATGTGGGATCTGAGCCTTGTCTGCAATCTACACCACAGCTCACGGCAACGCCAGATCGTTAACCCACTGAGCAAGGGCAGGGATTGAACCTGCAACCTCATGGTTCTTAGTCGGATTTGTTAACCACAGGAACTCCTGAATTTCAAACTTTTATCTCATGGCTTTATATGTCTTACTAAAGAATACCAAACCTGACTCTCTTACTTGCAAAGATCAGGATGACTTAGCTCTTAATACCTTAAAGGAAAACTTGATAAATCCCCTGGCTCTTGGACATCTAATTATCAACTTTCCTTTTTCTTTTTCAAATATGAGGAGGAAAGCATTCTTGGAGTACTTCCCTCCCAATATGAGGATACACTTTGTCCCACAGGGTACTAAAGTCAGCAGCTAGACCCTATGGCACAAGAATACCCTACTTGCTTCAGAGCCATCCCTTTCACTGACCTTTTAGTTAAGGCTACCAAAGAATAAGCACTGGATCCTCCCTAACCATTTTTGTTCCTCCTGAATTCTTATCACACTCAACACCTTTAGGCCAGTTTTCTCATCTCCTATGAAATCCTCTTGCTAATTGCTCCTCATATAACTCTTTTTCATTGTAATGACCTTTAACTATGCCATCCTTCTTCTTTCCTCTGTGGATGATACCCTTCATGATTGTTTTACTCTTATGGATCACCTTTTGATCCCTTCCAAGGATTTACAGGAAACTCCCCAAACCAATTTGACTCTTATTTAAAGAACAACTCATACAACTCAGCAGCAAAAAAAAAAAAAAAAAGAAAAATGGGTAGAAGACCTGAATAGACATCTCTCCAAATATACACAGACGGCTAACAGGCACATGAAAAAATGCTCAAAATCACTAATTATTAGAGAAATGCAAATCAAAACTACAATGAGGTAGATACTGTTGATAAGGATGCCTTATACCCTCCTGGTACAGGGAGGGTATTTTTCACACAGGATATTTCCTGTTATTAGGAGGACAAAAGAGGTCATGGTGTACTTCTTGCACAGGCTGTTTTATATATATATATATATATATATATATATATATATATATATATATATATATAACTCAAATGAATTTGTCACATCTGTAGTTGTATAATGACCATAACAATCTGATTTCACAGGATTTCCATCCTATAACCCAAGAACATCCCCTGACCCCCCAAAGTGTCTCCTCCAGAGACCATAAGTTTTTCAATGTCTGTGAGTCAGCATCTGTTCTGCAAAGAAGTTCCGTCTGTCCTTTTTTCAGATTCCACATGTCAGTGAAAGCATTGGATGTTGGTGTCTCATTGTATGGCTGACTTCACTTAGCATGACAATTTCTAGGTCCATCCACATTGCCAAAAATGCTGGTATTTTGTTCCTTTTAATGGCTGAGTAATATTCCATTGTGTATATGTACCACATCTTCTGGATCCACTCCCCTGTCAATGGACACTTAGCTTGTTTCCATGTCTTGGCTATTGTAAATGGTGCTGCAATGAACATTGGAGTACATGTGTCTTTGGTTTTCTCTGGATAGATGCCCAGGAGTGGGACTGCTGGATCAAATGGTAGTTCTATTTTTAGTTTTCTGAGGAATCTCCGTATTGTTTTCCACAGTGGTTGCACCAATTTACAATCCCACCAACAGTGTACTAGGGTTCCTTTTTCTCCACCCCCTCTCCAGCACTTCTTGGTTGTAGACTTTTGGATGATGGCCATTCTGGCTGGTGGACGGTGGTGCCTCATCGTGGTTTTGATTTGCGTGTCTCTAATAATGAGTGATGTTGAACATCTTTTCATGTGTTTTTTGGCCAACCGTATGTCTTTTTTGGAGAACTGTCTGTTTAGATCTTCTGCCCATTTTTTGATGGGGTTGTTTGTTTTTTTTGGTATGGAGCTGCAGAAGGTGTTTATAAATTTTGGAGATTAATCCCTTGTCAGTTGATTCACTTGCAAAGATTTTCTCCCATTCTGTGGGTTGTCTTTTTGTGTTGTTTAGGGTTTCCTTTGCTTTGCACAGGCTGTTTTTAAAGTAATTTGATTCAAAATAATAAATATGCCAAACTGGCATATTTTGGGGTGGTATATTCTGCTCTCCTTTACCTGGTTCCCAGTGTTTCTCCAACATACAGACTTATCACCTTCCTTGTAACAGTGGTTTAAACACAGCCTTCTCTCTCAAGTCTCTTTCAACATTTGCTGTCTCTTTTCCGAGATTTGATAGACCCTAGGTTTGCATCCTATTTACCTGCCTAAACTAGAGGTCTTGCAGGCTCAGTTTCCTCCACCTCAACCCCTTTCCTTCCCTAGTTTTCTGACCTCCAGTGACTGACCCTTCCTTTTAGAGCAGGAGTGTGTGATTGTAGCCCCTAGGTGCGTGATTGGCAACAATTTTTCTCCAAGAGATCCCCTGTACTCACCTTCACTGCCAGTGCCTATGCCCCGCCGCCTGTAACAACTCTTCCCCCCTCCCCCTCTAGGCTCACTGCAGTCCCAACACAGCTTCTGCCAGTTGGTCCTGTAGATGGAGCTTTGACAGGGAGGCTGGTCCCAGCAGGCCTTGCGGGGCGACTCGGAGCTTGCCTGTGACGTGTCACACTATTGTCAGTCGTTGGCCCAGTTGGGGTTGGTGTGGCGAGGGGAATTGCTTTATACCCTGTGAGGCAAGTGGGGGCATGAGGGACGAAAAAGGCCAAGGAGGAGGCCAGGACTGGGCTGGGACTGAAGCAGGACTGAACTGGGAGGTGAGGAAAGGTCCTGCTGGCGGCCGCCGCCTTTAGCGGCTGCGGCGGTGGGGGATGGCATCTCCTCTGAGGAAATCTGTTGACTAGGCTGCGGCGGCCATGGCCTTGGGGGTCCAAACCAGTGAGTTCCATCACAGTGAAGTGGTCAGGTTCATCAACAATGAGGTCCTTACGAATGGGGGCAGCCCCGATTTCTATGTGGCCTTCCGTTCAAGGCCCTGGAGTGAGGTAGAGAATTGGCTTCAGGTTGTGGCTGACCCACAGGTGCCGCGTGCCATCAAGAGGGACTGTGCCTGGAGAGCGCTGGCCTTGAGCGTCAGTGTGGGTGCGAGGCAGTGGGAGCAGCAGGTGCGCCGCCTCCAGCAGCTGCAGGAGCAGGTTGTGAAGTGCGAAGCAGCTTCCTGGGCTCTGGCCTCTCAGCTACAATGCCTGCATGACCACAGAGAGGAGGCAGCCGTGCAGCTAGGATGCGCAAGGGTGGCCCTGTAGCAGGCAATGGATGAGCGAGATAAGTTGTGCTGGCAACTGCACCAGGTGGAGAGATCGGCCCAGTCCAAGGTCACCTCACAGGTCCATGATATGGTGCCTAGGCCTCAAGCCAAGAAGCTTGGGGCCACAGCATGGCCCACAGATGCAGAGGAGCAGGGCAAGATGGTGGCTGTGGGGGCACAGGGCATGCCACATCCATAGGGCCAAATGGTAGCCCCAGGAGCTGTGCTTTACATGCCAAGTCCCCAGAGTCCCTTGGCCCAGGCCATGCAACCTCCTCTGCCAGTGCTGGCACCACATCCATTCCCATTCCATGGGCTATTTCCCGATTGGATTTCCTAACATGACACCTCTGCCACCTGCAGCAGGTATGGAATCAGAAACAGCCACAGCAGCAGAAGTAGCAGCAGCAGCAACAGCAGCAGTTGCACCTCAGATACCTACTCAGGGGATCAATTCACCTGGCCTAGGGGCTGCAGTGGGGGCCCAGGAAGAGATGGCCCCAGTGTATGACCAGAGTTGCTATGGCCAGGAGGAATATTCTGAGAACCTCCAGGGGCAATATCCCCTGGAGGATAGCAGAAACCGCAGTCAAGAGGAAGACCCTGTGTTTCTTCAGGGATGTCCTCCCTGGGGATCAGCAGAAGCCACAGCCAAGAGGAAGGTTCTGTGTGTCCCCAGGGGACAGCCCCCCTGGGAGACAGCAGGACCCATGGCCAGAAGGAATGTCCAGTGATGCCCCAGAAGTACCCCTTGGGGAACCAAAAGAGCCACAAGGAAGAAGATGGTCCAGAGAGGCCCCAGGGGACACCTCCCCCGGGGAGCAGCACAAGCCAGAGTATGAGAAAAAGCCCAAAGAAGGAGCAGTCTAAGGAGCAGAAGGCCAAGCAAATTAAAGGGAAAAAGGCATCAGATTCCCAGCATCAAGGGAAGCCTACTTCACACTTCAGTCCAAAGAGTTGGCAGTGCCCGTGGTGTTAAAGGGATGAATTTTCCACAGCATAAAGCCTGCTATAAATGCAAGAAAGTCTGCATGGCAGTTGAGAGTGAAGGTCTGGACCAAGGACAAAGTCACTAATTTCAGGTAAGTTAAAATGGAAACACTCCAAAGAAAAACCAATTTCCTAAGATGCTCCCCTTTCTAATTTTAATCAAAAAGTGACTCATTTACTTCACAGAAAATATGAAAACTAAAACTATGATATAGAAAATTAAATAAAATAATCCATTATTCCATTATCCCAATTAAGCAGTTTTTATCATTCTGAGTATACATACAAATACATATGTATATATATTTCTATTATTATTTTGTATATTTATTTTAACAAAGATAGACTACTTTGAGTATCACACTTTTTTTTTGTCTTTTTTTTTTTTTTTTTTAGGGCCGCACCTGCAGCATATGGAGGTTCCCAGGCTAGGGGTCGAATCGGAGCTGTATCTGCCAGCCTGCGCCACAGCCATAGCAACGTGGGATCTGAGCCATGTCTTCGACCTTCACCACAGCTCACGGCTACACAGAATCCTTAACCCACTGAGTGAGGCCAGGGATCGAACCTGCATCCTTATGGATCCTAGTCGGGTTTGGTTATTGCTAAGCCATGACAGGAACTCTTTCTGGTTTTTTTTTTTTTTTTTTTTTTTTTTTGTCTTTTTGCCATTTCTTGGGCCGCTCCCAAGGCATATAGAGGTTCCCAGGTTAGGGGTCGAATCGGAGCTGTAGCCACTGGCCTACGCCAGAGCCACAGCAACGCGGGATCCGAGCCGCGTCTGCAACCTACACCACAGCTCACAGCAACACCGGATCATCAACCCACTGAGCAAGGGCAGGGACCTAACCCGCAACATCATGGTTCCTAGTCGGATTTGTTAACCACTGCGCCACCACGGGAACCCCCTGTTTTCTTATTAACCTTGTTTTTCTGAAAATGCCATGTCTTTGGTTGGAAACAGCCATGTGCTTTTAGAGTTATAAGCTATATTGAATTTTAGGAGCACTCTTTTCCTTGAAAATGCTATTGTTCCTTGGTATACTACTGCAGTGTTCATGTTTGCTTCTTGTTTTTAAGTTTTACAGGGGAGGGGCTATTTTTGTGTCTCTAAGCTCCAAAAAATCTGCTTGTTGCTGAAGAATCTGAACCTGTCTCATTAGAAGATTTCCCAAGAGACTAAAGAAATCACGTCTCATTTCTGACTGACCTGAATTGCAGTGAGACTCCCCTTCCCCCAGCAGCTGAAGCCAAGAAGAATGAGAAGTCAGGGAAGAGATGCTTTGACACTCATTAGGGGGAAAAGGAGGGAAAACTAATTTTGATAAGATTTAATTTCTCTGTCGGGACATGGAATTAATTTAGAAGTGTTGGGGGGTTGCAGTGTTGAATTCTAGAGATGATAGCAAATTTCATGGATTTCATTTAATTAAACAAATTGTTATTGATTGCCTAGTATATGATAGGAGCTAGAATTATATTGTATTATTTGGTGCACATATAACTCCTTTTTGGTGAGTTTGGCTAGATGACAGGAGAGAGCATAATTTGAGATACATTATAGATCAGAGGTGACTTTGTCTTGCATGTAATATCGTCTTCAAGTAAACCTAACTGACATAATATCCAGATATTTTTGCAGTTCCGGGAGCAACATCGAGGACACTTTCGTGAAGGGACTTGATTGCCCAACTGCTCATTGCATTGGTCCCAGATGAGACAAATGAGCAATGGCGAAGACTGGAAAGTGGCCTCCCAAAACTGAATGCAGGACTTTTCTGATATGCTCCTGATTTCCTCCCTTGAGAGGGACAGCTAGTTTCCTGGTTGCCTGAAAGACCACCAGGTGGCTGTCTTAAAGAAGGACCATACTTTAGGGACTGTTGGCTACACACTTGAGCCCTCAGTCATTCGTGGCTCTATCCCAAGTCCTTTTCCAGTCAAGTGTGGATGAAGAACAAAATGGATTCCTAGGATAGACACTGTGATTCTCTTGAGAAGTCTAATTGGATTAAAAATAGAACTGGCCTGGGACAAGCACTCTTGATAATGTCCCTGGGCCCTTCTCTTCCACTTGGTGTGTTGGTGCAGGTTCTCTGCTCCCCCTGTGCAGCTGTGGCAAGCCAGGGAGAGCCAGGGTGGAGGCCAGGGGGTGGGAAGTCAGTTCAGCCTCCAGTCTAAACAAAATGCATCCGTGAGTTTGCCCAGGGGATCCCAGCTCACCAAGCCCAACCTTTGTCAGAGGTTTTCTGATTCTAACTAGTAATAAAGAGTGTGCACTTATTTGCTATGTCTTCTGTGTAGTGTGTACTTTGGGCCAGGTTTGCTCAGAAGTGGCGGTTTAAATCTAAATCTTCTCTCCATCTCACTGAGGTGATGGAAAGTTCGATCTCATTCACTATTTAAGGATCCCTCCTCTTCCTGTGAGATACCCAAGAATGGGAGGGCAGAGGGCCTTCAATCCACTGTGATTGTCCCTGGTACTCTCATTGTTCAAGTCCACATGGTCCCTTGAGGGTCTGCATGTCTGTTTCTCCAGGGCTGGTGGGGATTAGAGGTTTGTGCTAGTGCTGGAAGCCCTGGTACCTAGGGTTTAGTCTCCCTGCTTGTCCCATGTAGCCATTTCCCTCTAAGCTCTGCCTTCTCCCTGGGGTCCTGGCAGGGAGTAGGGAATGTTTAGGAATCATAAGCACTATTCTCCTCATTTCTCTCTGTTCTCTAAGTCACTCCTCTTTACCTTAGCATAATGAAGTCCAAGTGGTCAGGATTATAGAAAACCAAATTCAGGTTGGCATCATAAACCTACCCTGGGATGGGGGGGGGGGGCGCAAAGATCGGGATACCTTCTTGGAATGGGTATGGTAAAGTGAAAGGCTGGAAAACAAAGATGGCCCTGTCATACCAGAAATATCTTCTCTCAGAGCTATGACTAATGGTGAGAGTCTTGGTTACCTGGGATAGAAATGGAGGAAAGGAAGAAGGCTGTCAGGGAGAACAAACACAATACTATTGGAGGGGGAGGAGAGGAGACACTATGATATTTTGTAGATCCTAATGTCCCCTGTACATTTGGAAAGATGGGCATGTGCTAGTGTTTTTCCTGCTGGATCTAAATTCAGTGCTGGTACAATAGAGGAAGAGTACGAATGGTGGTGGAGGACAGAAGGAAAGAATTAGGCCTGGCAGCAGCTCTTGCCATTATTGATGATTGAGGTGGGCCTGGTACTGCTTTCTTATAGGAACTTAGGAAGGTAGTGATGCTGGAGGAGGGATAGGGGTATTTCTCTGAGCAGGAGAGTACAGGGGTGGTAGGAAGAGGCCTTTTTGATCTCATGGAAGCTTCAGAGAAAGAGAAGCAAAATTCTGTTTGGAGAAAGGGAAGGATCAGAGCACTATTCTCTTCCACTCTACTCCTCACCCATTCTATCACTTCATACCTGCTACTGGACCCAACACAGGAGCACTGCCCTAAAACACCCATTCCCATTTCCACAATTTGTTTACCATCTATTATTTAACTTCTTTCACTCCCACTAGCAAAAGCAGAATCAGAAGTGCCTCAAATAAGAGCACTTCCTGTGAGAGTATCTACCACTGGCATATTGGCAGGCGTGGGTTATGGAAAAAGTCCCTGTGGTAGGCAAGAGGTGACAGCAGCTCAGTAACAGCAGGGACAGGAACAAAGGGTTAAGCATTACTTAAGATCCCTTAGGGATGAGAGAAATACCTTGTAAAGGCGAAGGGACTGGAATGATGAAAGTGGTAAAAAATGATTCCTGGATGCTTCAAATGCTTCAAATGAAGGAAATGTCTGATTCTGGACAGAGATTCTGTCTTCTTATGGGGCAAGTCCTCTTTGATTTCAGAAATATAAGAAAGAACCAAGCAGATCTAAAACAAAAGAAATCAATTTCCTGAGTATGTCTCTGATTATACATATAACTATAAACATAGCTTAGTTTCACTTTATAAAAATTAGAAAACAGAAAAAGATTCAACCATAATCCCACTAGAGGTACCACTGTTTACCTTTTTATGTATTTAATTCCATATCTGAACACACACATAAACACACACAGATTGACATGGCAGATTTTTAAACATCTTTTACATGCAATTGTACATATTTTACAGCCATACTTTTACTGTGGTAAAAAAACAACATGAAATCTACCTTAAGATATTAAGTGTAAATCTAACAACTAGAAACACAATGTTGCACAGCAGGTCTCTAGAACTTTTTCATCTTGCATAAGTGCAACTTTATATCTAGCCTTATTTTAAGATTTTTTTTTTTTCCTTTTATACCAGTGTTGGAGCCCCTTGTCCCTGACTCCTCCCTAAGGAGTCTGGCTCATGCCACCTACTAAGCAAATTCCAATCCTCCTCAGTGCCTCCCATCCTACCCTGTCACAGAGCAGCGCCGCCTCAGCTCAGGGCCTGTGACCAGGTGTCCGGGACACGGCTCCAACTCAGAGGCTACGTAGGACTGCCCGAGGTCAGAATGGGGGAGTGAACCACACAGGCAAGGGGCGCAAGTCTCTCCTGGGGCAGTGACGTGGACCTCTGGCCCGGAACTCTGTGCCCCCAAGGTCCACAGCAAAGCAACCTGAATGCACCCTGAACACACACCTGTTCCGTTGCACATCGTTGGCCAAGCTGTTCCTCCCAGCAGTAGCGAGGTATCTAGAATTCCTCCCAGGAGACACTGCCATCTGTCCCTCGAGCCTCTTCCCTGAAGAACAGACTCAGGGCACTGCCCTCTCTTTTGGACCCAGCCCAATAGCCAGCACCCTGCAATGGGGAAGCTAGCTCCTTCACTCAAGCCCCTCCATCCTGAAAGGCTTTCTTTTAACACCATACGCAGGCGGGGACAAGGGTCAGGGCCAGGGCCTGGGCCTGGGCCTGGGCCTGGTGGTGGAGTGCGGGGTTTCCCAGGAAGGCAGAAACAAGGTGCAGCTGGAGCATGCAAGGTGTAGTCTGTGGTTTCGGGTGTGTGTTGCGCTGAAAAGTGGCTGCAGAGGGAGGCGCCGGGAGAGAACGACTGCCAGAGGCAGCTCAGAGGGGTAATATTAACCTCAAAGTGTAGCCACCATTACCATTCATCCGGGCGGAAGCCAAGTCTCGCGAGATTTCGGGAGTTCTACGGGGGCTGGCAGGGGAGCCCTAGGATGAGAAACGCTTGGGTGCGGCAGATGCCAGAGGCCTCTCGTTTTGAACTCGTCCGCAAGCAGTCTGGCTCACACCACCTATGAAGCAAACCACATCCTCACGGATGCCTCCGCTGCCTCCACTCCCTACCTCAGAGTCACTCTGCAGCGTCTGTTCCCAGGGGCCTGTGGTGGAGACGCTGTGCTGAGGCGCAACCGCCGAACAGGAACGGGTGAGTGAACTATGCCTGTGATATAATTAGTATACGAACTAATGTTATTCTGTGAATGGCATCTACAGAAAAGTAAGTGATGAGGTATTCCTATGAGCCCTAAGTGTAAGAGTCTGGGGGCAAACCAGCAAAGACCTGAGCAAACTGTAAGGGAATAAGCTTAGAGAAACAATGGGTCATCTCACAGACCGGAAAATAGAAAACTCTTAAAATACTCTGTGAACCAATGTACTCTACAAGTACTTGCTAGAAAACACAGTGGATCAATTTGAGAAAAGCAAGTGGAACTAGAATGGGTGCAGGTGATATGTGGTACTGTTGACGGGATTGGGTCATCCAGGCATTATGAACTCTGAAAATTGCCGCCCATGTTCTCTTCGAAGACAGGTGCACATGGAGAAGAGAGATGTGATTCTGCTCAGTATTCTCTTTTTATAATAACTTTGGGGTTTTTCTTCTATCATTTTCTGTTACTCATTTTTAAGTGAAATTAGTTTTCCTGAACTTTTAGAAGGAGGCATGGTTCATCAGGGCTTTTCTAATATCTCAAAGTGCATACCGATTGTTGTTGCGTGGACTTCAAAAAGCAGCTTGGTTTCTTAAAGTTCTGGAGGCTAGAATCTCAAAAATCAAGGCACAGACTTGGTCTATGCCAGATGTGCAGGAAGCTTCTGTTACAGGCCTCTCCTTAGTTTACCTGGCTATCTTCTACCAATTCCTCTTCAAGTCATCTTCCCTCTATGCGTGTCTCTGTCTCTGTGTCCATGTTTCCCCTTTTTATAAAAGATACCAGTCATATTGGATTAGGGCTCATCCTAATGACCTCATCCATGATTACATCTGAAGTGACTGTATTTCTGAGTAAGGTCACATTTTGAGGTCCTAGAGTTTAGTGCTTCATCATGTGACTTTTTAGAAGGCACAGTTACCCATAAAACTCCTAAATACTGTTTTTTCTTTTTTTCTGCCTATAGATATCTGAATTTAAGAACAATAGAACAATTAAAACTAAAAGTTCTTAGAACTTCTTTCTAGTATAGTGGTTAAACGAGGTTAGAATCTTAACATTGGCAGTTGTTAGCTGTGTGATGTTAAGCAAGTTGCCTTCACTTTTTTTTTTTTTTTTTCTTTTTAGGGACACACCTGCGGCATATGGAGGTTCCCAGGCTAGGAGTCGAATCCGAGCTGTAGCTGCCAGCCTACACCACAGCCACAGCAATGCAGAATCTGAGCTGCATCTTCGACTTACACCACAGTTCAGGGCAACCCTGGATCCTTAACCCACTGAAGAAGGCCAGGGATCAAACCTTATGGATGCTAGTCAGATTCGTTAACTGCTGAGCCACAGCAGGAACTCCTGCCTTCACTTCTGTACCTCAGTTTTCCCATCTATAAATTGGTAGTAATAATACTTACTGAATAGGGATGCTGTGAGTATTAAATGAAGTAACGTATGACAACATACTTAGAGTAGTATTGGTTTCAGTTTATAAAATAATTTGTATGATTTTTTTCCCTTACTCAGAAGTAACAGTGAACCTGATTATCATTAATTAGGCAATCTCTGAATAGTTACCAAATAAAATACAAGCATGTGGAAATGTACAATCTTAAACTTTCTTACTAATGAGAGATAGAGTTTCTGATAATATTCCTAATGGTTTTATAAAAGAGTGTTCATTTAGCTAATGGGAACATAGTTCTAAAGAAACAAAGTCTTGAGTTCTCTTCTTCCTAGGGCAGTTAGATTCACTCATTATCTCCATGGTTTAGTTGAGTGAATCAGTTACAGATCAGTTGGTATAGATGTCACCCACTGAATATAACAAAAGCTTTAAAAGATAATCAACTTTTCAGTTTTTAAAGTAATTGCATCTCTTGGTGCTCCTTGTTTTACAAAGAAGAAAAAAGCATTCTTAATTTCTGAAGAAGAAAAAATTTTTAAGTAGCAACACATTAATTTGATTCCAGCAGCTAAAATTTCAGTTGAATGTACCACAATTTCTTTATAATTACAAGCATTGTGTATGCTGGGCCACCATGCCTTTTCTTTGACTGATCATCTTTCTATACTGTAATCATATTTTGAGGATCAGCCTGTTGCTAAAAGAAGGGTGATTTGTATTGTTGATGTAATAGAATTACTGTGTGAGTGTAGCAAATTGGAGCTTTTCATTACAAACACTGTCATAAATGATCATTTTAGCTATTGGTTAGGGTATCTTAAATGTAACCTGTAATTTCCACAACTTGAAATCAATGGAGTACATTTATTTTTAATTAAAAGGATGCCAAAATAAAATCTAGGGAAATGTGCAAATAAAAACAACAATTTAGTTCTAAATACTGTATTAGTTACCTATTGCTGTGTAACAGATTACACAGAATTTCACAGTTTAAAGCAATAGAAGTTTATTATCTCACAGTTTCTGTGGGTCAGCAGTCTGGATATGGTTTAACTGGGACCTCTGTTTGAGGATCTCTTACAAGGCTGCACTCAGCCAGGGCTAGAGGCTCATATGAAGGCTCCACTGTTGAAGGTTCACTTCTAAGCTCACTTACTTGGTTATTGGCAGATGTGATAGGCAGAATAATGGTTCCCTAAAGAAGCCTATGTCCGAATCCCTGGAACACATGAGTATGTTATGTTATGTGGCAAATGGAAGTTAAAGTTGCAGGTAAAAATTGAGATTGTTAATCAGCTGACCTTAGAATAGGGAGATCATCCTGGATTATCTTGATGAGCTCAGTGTAATCACAAAGGTCATTTAAAGGTGGAAGTGGTGGAGTTCCTGTCATGGCGCAGTGGGAGTGATTCCAACTAGTATCCATGAGGATGTGGGTTCGATCCCTGGCCTCACTCAGGAATCCGGCATTGCCGAGAGCTGTGGCTTAGCTTGCATACTCGGCTCAGATCCTATATTGCTGTGGCTGTGGTGTAGGCCAGCAGCTGTAGCTTCAATTCAACCCCTAGCCTGGGAACTTCCATATGCAGTGGGTGTGGCCCTAAAAAGCAAAAAAAAAAAAAAAAAAAAAAAAAAAAGGTGGAAATGGAAGGCAGAAGAGAAAAGTGTGAGTGATGCAATGTGAGAAAGACACAACTGGCCATTGTTAAATGACTTTAAAAATGGAAAAAATGGGGCGTGAGCCAATAAATTTGGTTACCTTGTGGAATGCAAGTTCATGTGCCCAACACACAATAAGGCCAAACAAACCAAAACGTCAGAGTTTGGAGTAGAGAAAGGTTTATTGCAGGGCTGAGCAAGGAGAACAGGTGGCTCATATTCTAACGACTGGAACTCCCTGATGGTTTTTAGGGAAGAGTTTTTATAGGCACAATTTGGGGGGAGGGCTGCAGGGTGTTGGGCCTTCCTCTGATTGGTTGAGGCAGAGGTAACAGGTGGTGCTCCAGGAATCTCAGTCATCATCCTGGTTTCAACCAGTCTGATCCAAATGGTTGTGCTCAGCCTGAAGTTTCCATCCTCCACCTGGGTGGGGGGCTTGGTTCCTATAGAACTCAGAGATAGGTATCTGATTATTACCCATATCTCTTGGGGAGGAACCAGGACCTTGCTGCTTTTTTCACTATCATTTTCTGACTGCCTTTCCTTTGTTTTTGCATTCCCTCACTCCTCTAATTGAGTAACGTTTTGAATTTGCCCTTTGGAACTCAGGGACAGTCTAGGAGGCTGAAATCTTTTTCCTACAAACAGGAAATGGGGGAGAGGAAAGGCTTTTGAACCCACAGGGTCCTGCTTGGTTTCAGTCTCTAGAAATTGGAATAGGCAAGGAAATGGATTCTTCTCTAGAACCTCCAGAAAGAAATGCAGCACTGCTAACGACTTGAGTTTAGCCCATTGAGATTCATTTCAGATTTCTAATTTCCAGAACTGTAAGATAATAAATTTGTGTTGTTTTAAATTAATTTGCGATAATTTGTTGTAGCAGCAATAGAAAACAAATGCAGCAGGATTCAGTTCCTCAAAGATTATTGGAACTAGGGCCTCAGTTCCTTGCTGGTGGCTGGCTAGAGGCCATCCTCATTCCCTTGCCATATTGACCTCTCCACCTTGATTCATCAGAGTAACCACTGAAAAAGGAGAGAGAGAGAGAGAGAGAGAGAGAGAGAGAGGAAGAGAATGAGAGAAAGAATTGGAAAGATGGGAGGTCAGTGTTTTGTAACCTAGTTACAGAAAGGGATATCTCATCACTTTTGCTATATTCCATTTGCTAGAAGCCAGTCCTTAGGTCTGGCCCACAATGGAGGGCAGGGGATTACAACAGATTGTAAACTCGGGGAGAAAGGGATCATGGGACCATGTCAGAAGCTGCCTACCAAAAGTACTGACACAAAACTGACAGTATTTTCTTCATGTTTAAAATCATGTGAACTTCTGCTGGCTCACCGAATGGTTTCTTTCTCATCTGTTTTATTTAAAATATATATGTATGTATGTGGATATATAGAAATGTGGAGAGAATGAGCAAAATATTAAATGTGATCTCTGGTGGAAGGATTTCAAGGGATACTTTCTTTAAAATGTTGCTATTTTCAAGTTTTATGAGAAACATGTTTTATAAATATATTCAAAATTAAAGAATTATGAAACTATTTGAAAAATTAGAAGATAAAAAGTTCCATGTTTCTGAATGTCCCATACTAGTTTTGATATGTATATTGGGTTCTTAGCTTTCTTTTCATTGAATACAAGTCATATTCTGCATTCAGTGAACTATACACCTCAATGCTATTTTTCATTGCAGAATAAGTGGATCATAGGTTTCATAGGAAAAGTAAAGAAATTAGAAGGAATTAAAAATGTATATGAAAATACAGAAACCTCATCTGAGAGATTACATTGCAACAGAACTTTGAAATAATAAGTTGATTCTTCAAAAACCATACACAAAGTCTTATATTAGTCTAAAACCTTCAGCTATTTTTTTTACAGAATTTGTCATACCTCTGGATAGTTCCGTATTTAGACATGTACAAACAAGTCTCAACTGAAAAAAGCTACTTTTCTCCTGATTTGTTATAAGTAAGATTTGTTATAACACTGAAAGTGAAGGATGTGCTCTGAGATTTCTCTGAAAAAAAAAAAATGACAACTTGGAAATGATTCAAATTGGACATCCTTTTGCCTTTATAAGAAAAGCAAAGTGAACATATTGATTTGATTTTCTTATAATAATGAGTTACATGACCAGCTAAAACACTAGCGAAGAATAATTCACATATACTCACATTCTGTCCCTGGGAAAAAACAAGTGCTTTATAAAACTGCTTTGAGCTAAGATAATATGAAAAGAAAAACATACTGTTTTTTGGAAAAATATATTCACAATATGGCTTTTTGTTATATTCCTCACTTTTAAAAGAAAGATATAGTATCCATTACTAGATTGCACTAGCTCACCTTTTCTTCTGCCTGCAGTTTGGTTTTACACATTGAACACTTTATGTTTGATTAAAATAATTTATAATTGTATTTGATTTCATATGAGAGACCAATTTTTCTCTGAAGCCTAAAGTCATAGCTTTTCCTGGCCAGAGAAAAGGTGACCAAATAAATAACTTAGTCTGTTGTGGCAGTTAACAAATGCGCATAATGTTCATTTTCTTTCGATCCCTGTTGTTTGCACTTGTAATATTCTGTGAGATGTTATAAGGTCAAAATAAAAATAATACTACAATTTTAATGATGAGAAAGTGACTGAAGGAATATTTGAAAATATGTTTATCTTCTATAGTATGAGTGACAACACATGATGTTATAGGACTACTTTTATTTCTTACCTTTAAAAAATAAATTAAATGCAACATGCATAAGATTTACCGAGATAAGAGAATTATATATATTAGAGTATTTGCATTCATTTATTGTTACCATTTTCTGCTGACTTTTATATTTATAGCTGTGGCTTTAAACTGCACAAAACACATCACTCCTGGAAATCATTCATTTATGTCTAAATATGTACACTCATGTGGATAAAATTTATGTCTTGATCACCTAATATTTTAATGATGCTTGCATGTTGCAATATGCTTTGGTATGCCAAACAATGCTAAGATATATGAAAGGATCCCTTACTCTCTATTGGCCATATAGCTGCTTTCCCGAAAGCAATGATAAACAAGGTTAGGAATCTAACAGTGATTAATACCATCAATGACATGATTAGTGGAACCAGTCATTTTCTTTGAGGTGCTTTTTGGAACTGTCTGTTTTGAGAAGTGGCCTGACAAAACAACTGAGAAAGAGACTGTCCAGGGGAATTTGTAAACAAATGATAGAAATTCAGCAGTGCTTTGGTAATACAACTTTTTGATGATTTACTATTGTTTTTGTTACTTTAATGATTGAATAATCTAAAGACTATCATTTTATTAGTAATGTTCCCAAGGGGATATTTCTTTACAATTAAAAATTAGTTTGCCAAAAACTATTGGCAGTATTTGAAATAATTGTGCTTTTTACCAGTTACCAAACATAGAACATCTGAATGTAGCAAACTCAAATTTGCTCTAAGCAAATCAGTCTGCAATTGGTGATTCAGGTTCCATTTATCCAATATTAACATCAAAGTGAAAAAAAAAAAGACTCCATACCCTTAGTCTTGTGTGTGTGTGTGTGTGTGTGTGTGTGTGTGTGTGTGCAACTATACTGATATTTTGAAAATATTCAGGTGAGATTTCATCTTCCTTAATCTGTGAGTCATCAGAGAGGTATATTATTTTTCATCTAACTACTTGCAGTTTATCATGGTGTTTATTATACTTTTAAAATTTAACTTTCTAATACAAGTTTCAAATTTGCTTTATGCTTTGGCAGTGTCAGCTAATGCTTATGCAGCATCAGCTAATACGTATAATGCAAAAGGTTTAATATAAGGATCTGCAATCCTGTGGAGTTGTATTATTCTATCTTTTAAGATTGTTATTTAGGAACAGTCCTTAGTCCACAAAGATATATGACATATATATTTATTATTATTTTTAAACAAACTATTTTATTAAGATATCAAAAGACTTTGAAAAAATAAAAAATAAAGGTATATATATCAGGTAAAATTCTTTTTTTTGTTTCTTTGTTATTTATAATGATAATTTCAACTTCCCCCTTTCCTAACCTTCAAACTCTTAGTGTAGAGCTTCCTTAAGACACATCAACAAAGTATTATTTATGTTGAGAAAGGTCAGTTTGCAGGTACTCAGGAGGAGAGAAGCCTGTTTCCTAGAGGTAGGAAAGCCTGATTTTTTTTTTTTTTTAATTTTTATTTACTTTGGATGTTGGAAAGGGCCTTAGAGGTCATTGGACATCAGAACATTACAGTACTTTAATCCTATTTGCAACATTCTTCAAAGTGATTGTTTGATTTCCAAGTGTCTAAGTGAATAGTTTACTCCCTCATTCTACCGAAGAATTTGTAACCTCTGGAGGAAGCTAAGTTTTTCCTTACACTGAGATAAATGCTGACATGTGGTAACTTTCACCCAACAGTCCCAACTTTACTTTTTTTGGCCGTTTAGAAAAATAATCTAGTATCTTTCTGTTGGCTTCAGATTAAACATTACTAGTTCTTTTACCTATTCTTCATAGAAAACAATTTCAAGTTCTCATCATTTTGACTACTTTCATATAAACAGATCCTTAAATTATGGCTCACAGAACTGAACATCATACTCAGGTATAGTCCAAGCAAGATTATTGACTCTTATCTTTAAAATTCTATGCTTGTATTAATAGAACCTAAATTGTAATCCTTTTTTTGAAGGCTAGCTCATTTGGTATTTATTTTATTTTATTTATTTTATTTTTTATTTTTTTTTGTCTTTTTGCCTTTTCTAGGGCTGCTCCCGCAGCATATGGAGGTTCCCAGGCTAGGGGTCTAATCGGAGCTGTAGCCACTGGCCTACACCAGAGCCACAACAAAGCGGGATCTGAGCTGCGTCTGCAGCCTACACCACAGCTCATGGCAATGCCGGATCCTTAACCCACTGAGCAAGGCCAGGGATTGAACCTGAAACCTTATGGTTCCTAGTCGGATTCATTAACCACTGCGCCACGATGGGAACTCCTGGTATTTATTTTAAACTAAAATGTCCAAGCCTTTTTCTTTTCTATATTTTATTAATATGTGTTATTGCTGAGCCATGTTTTTCGCGTGCTGCACTTGTGTAGTTGTTTTTTTGAATCCAAATACAGGACATTACACTTATCCCTATAATTTCTCACCTTGTCAGATTTCACCTTTCATTTGCCAAACCTGTGATAATTCACAGTGATTCTGATTTTTGTCAACAAAAGCATTTTCTCTTGCACCCAGATTTGTGGCATCTATCAGTTTGCTAGATATACCATTCATATTTTCAGAGAATTCATGAATCAAATTATTAAACAGGCCAGAGACCAGAAAACTTCTTTGACGTATTGATTTCCATTTTAGGTTGATATTATTTTGTTAAATTACATCCTTTGTTTTAGTTATTCAATTTGTTGTATATTTCCTTAACTTTAGTATCATCTGACCCACATTTCTCTGTCCTGTTAAAATCTGGCAAAAATCTGATATCTAGAGAGACTATTTTGGGGTATATCCTTGCTACCAATTATTGACCCTTCCAGAAGAGAAAGTTCAAATTGAAGTGGGATTTTTGTTTGTTTTTGCAAAATCTTTTAAGCCAGCAAAAGTTTTCCTGTGGCTACTCTAGAACATGGTTCTGAAAGCATCAAGGTAGTGCTTTATCTGTTACTACATTTCCTCATGAAATCAAATCAAATGTTATTTATTGACTACTTACTCTATTCAGAGTATTGTGATAGGTCGGACACCAAGAAATAACGATATGATTTTTTTTACTGAAACACTTACATTGTATGTTCATGGTCACAGACTGCCCTATGCCCTACTCCAGTGTTAGCTAATCACCTTACAAATCTATGGCCCTGACAAACGGGGACTTTGTGTGAGAGATTTTGAATAGCACATTGTAAATATGTCCTAACTGTCAGAAACAGAAACCAAACCCCAAACTCTAATGTAGTCCTTTTCAATTTTTTTTAACCACAAAAGATATGCATTTTATATCAAGGCCTATTTTATGTAGTATATGTGTGTGTGTATGTGTATGAATGTATATATGTGTGTGTGCATATAAGTACATATGTGCATATATATAATCACATTGCATATGTGTGTATATAATTCCAAACAAATATTTCACAATATAATATTTACCCTCATTGCTGGGTTTTCTAAGCTCATCTATTTTACTTCATTAAAATTTTTTTATTTGGTGACACTACATTTCTCTGATGATGGTGGGTTTGCCACATCTTCCTTAGTCTTGAAGTAGGGAGAAATATACTCAAAGGTAGCAGATATATATTCCCAGTCTAAGCACAATGAGGATTTACAACCCTCCATATTTTCTAGGTCACTATCTCCTCGTTGATCCAGTAGATTCTTTGTAGATTGAGTACTCTAAGGAGAATATTTATTTGTCTAGTCTCCTTTGGGGAAGGATAGATGTGAGCAGAATGTTGGTGGCAAGAATGCAACTGAACATTTATAAAGTGACTATTATGTAACAGCCACTGTTAAGATATTTTACAAATTTGGTTAAATTTGGCCTTCAAAAAGAAGTGAAGATCAGAGACTATCGTCATCTACCTAAAGTCACTAAATTCCTTTATCTAAGAAGCCTGAATTTAGGCCCAGAATCTTTCTGACTTCAAAGCCTAATTCCACTGTGTTGCATTAACTTTAAAGTCTGAATTATTTTTATGTATTTAAACTGCATTTTTCTCCTACCCAATTCACAAAGCTCCTTTTGCCTTTCTAGAAAGATTTCTTCTTTGGAATGCAAATTGTTATACTTCAAGCCTCTTTCGTATTCCTTATTTGAGATTCAGATTTGTATAGTGGTTAATAGCGTAGACTCTAAAGACTCTGGAGCCAGATATCCTGAATTTGAATCTTGGCCCTTCCACTTTATTAGCTGTGTAAACTTGGACATGTTATTTAGTCTCAGTGCCCAGATTTCCTCATTTGTAAAAATAAGATACTAGAAGGTACCTCATAGAGTAAATGTGAGGATTAAAATAAGTGAGTAATGTAAAACATTTAGATGGTATAGTGCCTTGCACATAGTGCTGTGGAAACCTTAATTATTATAAATGTCATATGTGCTTACCTGTAGGGTGCATTCTGTTTCAGGGAAGAGTAGCTAGCTGCTTGGTATGCTGTATGAGATACAGAGAGGACCAACTGGAAGAAAGCTGTCTTTTGTAATGCACTTTGATGGTGTTCCTTCTTACTTGAGCTGAAATTCTAGCCATTAGAGTTACTAATGGGAAACAAAAAGAGAAGGAGGGGGAACTACCTCCCAAGAACTCAGCATCTAACTCAGGTTACCAGGAAACTATGTACTCTCTTGTTCTCTGACATTAAACCAGACTTAAATATATGATTAAACTAGGGACTGATATAGGGTGGAGAGGCCTTGCAGGAGGAGTTGTGGCCCATTGCCTCCAACCATGCTTCAACCACAGAGCTATTTGCTTCCTCTACTCCTTCACTTCTAGAGACAAAATTAGCAATCTCCTTCCCTCTTGTGTGTATATCCTGGTTCACTCACGGAACTGTAATCCAAGTTAATGCCCAAATAGTCAGTTTGAACCGTGTAATTGAGAGTCAGCTTTATTATTCCCATTTTAAATATGAGGAAGCTTAAAAAATGCTAGATAATTTGCCTTATATCAGGGTGGATATATGTGGAATTATTGACATTTTGTCCCAGATAATTCTCTTTCTTAAGGGGCTGTTTTGTGCATTATAGGATGTTTAACAGCTATGGTAACCAAAAATATCTCTAGACATTGCCAAATATTCTGGGCATTTGAGAGCAGGGTATAAAACTACTTCCTGTTGAGAACCACTGCCTTAGGTCATAAGCTTGTAAGGTGGGAGCTAGCATTCAAGCCCTGATTCAGGATTCCACAATTTTCAGCAGTATGTAAAACTGTCCCTGTGGAATGTAGCATGGATATGCCATGAATGACAAAGCAGAATAAAAAGAGTATATGCTATGGAATGTCAGGTGTGGATGCCAAACGACCTAATTCACAATGACCGAAGACTTGTTATAAATGGCTTCTTATCTTAGAGCTTCACACTGCTAAGGGGGTTGGGACATAACAAGTGGGCTTGAAGCCTTTTCTGAAGTGGATTAAAGGAACTTCCAGAGCAGGGACAACAAATGCCAGGTGGTATAGGAAAAACCTTAGGACATTAGGCTCTTTAACATTTCCTTCAGTTAACTCAAAGCATGAAGTAATTGTGCAGAGTTGTGATACGGACCAAGATATCTGGATACACCCAATCTATTTCATGTTTACTCACCAGAGTGAAGGTACTGGAGGAACTAGGGAGATGTCTTTAAATTTATTTGAAAATGGTCTGGATCTGAGATTTTCCAGTAAATGAACTTAGTTTCCAGAGATATATTCTACACTCCCTTTCAGTCCTTGAAAAACACTAAGAACAAAACAAAAGCAAAACAAAGGCAAATTTTGGAGCCTGGAACTCTGCATCTAGGCATCTTCTACATGATTTACTGCTCAGAGTGCAGGATACAAATAATGGCCATGCCAGCATGTGAAAGCTTAAAATACATCTAATGAAGATCACATTGTGAGCATTGCCAAAGCAGAATAAAATGCAATCAGGATTTAAATGTGGCTAAAATAATAGCTCCTTGGATTCAAACACACTGATTAATGCCAGAGACACTTGTGAAATGCTGTTGTCTGGTCATCAGTGTTACTTTTCTTGTGGAACACTTTGTACTAAAAGCAATAAAAGAAGGCTAATAAACTAAGAGGAGAATCCTTTAGTCTATGAAATTAACATGACTCAGGTGAGGTGCTTTACTTACAGATGATCTATGTTCCAAGATTGACAGGTTATCAGCATAACTTTCTTTGAAATATGCATACTACCAATATTTCTGAAATATTCACCTTTCATAGCAGATTCTCTTGCTTTTCTCGTGTCTGCATATAAATGTAAGCTTTGTGCTTACTGTATACTCAGCTTTTTTAATTTGAGGAGCCAGAATTAGCTTTAAAGATGTCACTCAATCATTTGAAGAGGGAAATGTGCCTAAATTTAAAAAGAACATTGAAGCAACTTTTAAGAATTCCCTACTTCAGTTTTACAATAAGATGGTAGTTAAACAAATACATGTCCACAAACGCTGACAGAAGCCTGGGTCACAAGAGATAGTGATGAGTGCATGGTAAATATACTTTATTATTCTACTTTGAAACACAAAACAGTAATGAGCACAACAAAATAAAGCCTACTGTGTGCATCCCTCATTTCTTATGTATACCGTCTGTTTTTCATGAGGTCTGAGTTGTTTGGAAACAAGCAGAAACTTGTTTGTACTCAGAAAAAACAGCTACTGAACCGACCATCCATTGCTAAGAATGAATTGAAATTGATAAAGCTGTTCACTTGTTGCTCTTTTCAAATACGCTTTGATATAACTGATTTTGTAAGAAAAAATGTTGGTCATGATAAAATTTCAGCATATCAAAGTAGCATTAACTATGTTTACTAACTATAAATATACTTCTATTATCATTGTGTAGCACAAAGAAGAGCTTGGGAAGTGACACCTAGATGCTAACCCTGGTTTTATGTCTGTTTATGCTTTTATTCTACTTCTGTCATTTGTAACATAAAATTGATAAAGACAAAATGAATGTAGCTAAAATAAATAAATAGAATATTGTGGGAACAAAACAATTGGTAGATTCTATTTATAAAATTATTAATATAGCTAATAGGTTTGTCCTGTTGTGGTACAATAGAAAGATTACTAAACTAGGAACCAAGAGATCTGGGTTCTAGTTGTTCTGTCACTAATTAGCTATGTAATTGTAAACTATTTAGTCTTTCATGATTCAACTTCTTCATCTTTAAAATGAAGCATTGGATCACATGATTTAGCTTCAGGTTTCCTTCCCCTCAAGGATCTTACATTTCAATGACTTTGGCTTATAGAAGAAGACCAGGTCTTAGTTATAGCCCGCTAGGTACTACTCTATTACCATTCACTATGAAATTACTACTAGACTTTAAAAGAGTTCTTTAACTCTTAAAGAATTAGCCCAGTACACTTGAAATATAAACTATTTCAGCATGCTGCACATTGGTAAAAAGCTAAGCATAGCAGTTCAGGCAACATGATATATTAAACCAGTGCACATGCCATTTTTAAAATTGTTATATAAATGAATCAAAGACGGTTTCTGTATATTGGCCCCTAGGTTGTTTATTCCTACACAGCAGGCCCGGATCCTAGCCCAAATGCCCTCTGGCACCAACTCAAAATTTTACACATTCAGTTGTTTTAAACATACCCAAATAAGCAGATTTTTAGCCATTTAGTGCCTGCCTGTTTTGCATACCCAGTGAAACTGCAAGACATCTGTTAGCCACAGATAAGATAAAACCCTGTGGCTATAAAGACTCCCAGCCATTGCTGCCCTTCAGAACTCTCTGACCCATAGATTCCCTGCAGTGCTGCTGTACTACATAGCCTAGACACGGGAGCCTCTTCTCTGATTCCCCCTCTGCTTGGAATTCCCTTGCCCACACTCCCTTCTAGATGGTAGCCATGTACCAGCACCAGACCCTTGGGCAGTCTCATTCTGTGAGGGACTTCAAGCATACATGCAAACCTGTCAATGTGTAACCCAAATAAAGCTTGCATGTGCAACTGCCATATGTGGAAATTAAAATTAAAAACACCTAAAGTAAGAAATTTCTAACTAAATAATGATCCAAATAAATGATAATGGATATTATTAAATACTTATAACTGAAGAACAATGAAACCACTATAAATCAAAACTTGTAGAATGCAGAAAAAAAAGTATTTAGAAGGATGTTTATAGCCTAAAATGAATGCATTTGAAAGGAAATATTGAAAATGACTGAGGGAGGCATTCACTTTGAAAAGTTGAACAAAGAACAGTATAAAGCCAAAAACTGTAGAAAGTCATAAATAGAAAAACATATTAATTCAAAGAAAAAGCAAATAAATAATAGAGGACAAAAACCCTGAACTACTAAATATTTGAAATAATTATTAAGATATAAGAACTTCTGGCAATATTGTTGAACAAATATAAAGCACATTTAAATAGTATTTGCATGAAAAGGGGGCCATTGTATTGCTTTGCTAGGAACTTTTGAAATTATTACTGCCAATAACTGTTCTGCTAGATGAGAAAACAGTAAAGTGGAAAAATTTCCAGGTAAATATTTATTAACAAAATTATTTACTCACTTGATTATAAGATCAATAAACTCAATTATAATTGACTCAATTACTCAGAATAGTCCTACAAACAATAAATATACTGGATTAATTTTATTAGTCTACTCCTTCTCTAAAGTACTAGGTTCAGAGGGTAAAAAAGGGCATATTTTGTAAACCTTCAGGAACAGATAATCTCTTTATTCAGACAGTTCCAGAGAATAGAAGAGAGTGTTTCTCCTTATTTTATGAGAAATTTATAACCCCAATTCACAATATTGATAAGAATAATAAAATAAAGGATAATAATAGGCAAATACCAGAAACATAGATGGAAAAATACTGAGCACTGTAATAGCAAATATAATCCAACATGTTTTTAAAAAGTAACTCAAATATATTTAATTCCAGAAATTAATAATTGGTTTATTAGAAATATATTAATAAAACTAACAGTAGTAAAGAGGACTACATAGTATCATCTTAATAGATACAGTAAAAGTTTTTAATAAAATTAACCTCTAATCATAACAAACTATAAACTTCTTTAACCTTATCAATGGTTGCTACCAAAAACACACTTAGACACCATAGTGAAATATTAAGTATATAACATCAGCAAGCAGAAGTGCCCATTATCGTCTTTTCAGCATTACAATAGAAAGTTCTACCCAGTATAAAAAGAAGAGGAAAAAAAGAGTAATCAAAAGTGAAGGAATAGGAGTTCCCATCGCGGCACAGTGGTTAACGAATCCGACTAGGAACCATGAAGTTGCGGGTTCAATCCTTGGCTTTGCTCAGTGGGTTAAGGATCCGGCGTTGCCGTGAGCTGTGGTGTAGGTTGCAGATGCGGCTCAGATCCCACGTTGCTGTGGCTCTGGTGTAGGCTGGTGGCTACAGCTCTGATTAGACCCCTAGCCTGGGAACCTCCATATGCCGTGGGAGTGGCCCAAGAAATGGCAAAAAGACAAAAAAAAAAAAAAAAAAAAAAAAAAAAGTGAAGGAATAAAAATGGTCTTGATTTAAAGATGACTTTAAATCTATATCCAAATAAAAAAATCTAAACAAATATTCAGACCAAATATTAAAACTAATCAGCAGTATTGTTGGACTTAATGTCAATATATACAAAAGCCAGTAGTGATCCTATAAACTGACAGCAGCAACCAGACAGTGCAATTGAAATTAAAAAGATCATATTCTCAAAAAATTCTTGAGGTAACTAGTTATCAGTCTAACAACTGATGTGTAAGAACTATTTAGAGAAAATTGTATTTATAACTTTATTAAGTGTCCAAAGTATGGTGTAAATTCACGAACATAATGGTGGAAGGCAAGGATTCAATATTGTCAAGATAGCAGTACTTGTCAAATTTACTTATAAATTCAGTGCAGTTTACTCAGTGATGACTAGGTTTTTCACATATCCATGGAAAAATGAAGAATTAATCAAAACAATTTGAGGAGAAAGAAGGCTCCATTTTATCCACTAGTGTCTTTTTTTAAAGGTACAAAAATAAGTGTGATATTGAGTGGGGGGATAAGAGAAGGGGGCAGAGAATAGGGAGAGAGAGGGAGAAATGAACCAGTGGAACGGAAGTACACATGAGTGAGAAATTGGTATGTGACAGAAGTGGCATTTAGATCAGAGGGAAAGGAGAGAATAATCAATAAACAGTTTGGGAATAAGGTTTTAGAAACAATTAGTGTTCAATATTCGTCACAGTGATTACCTTAATTAAAGCACATTTTATTATTAACATAAAACTACTTCTTGATTATTCAGAGGACTTATTCAGACTGTGCCTTATTTTTCATTTTCCTCCTTTCTCCTTTCCTCTTGGTCTATTTTTGGAGTAACAGTAGAACTTTAGGGCAGGAAAAGGAGAAAACACTCAGTTTCCAACATACTGGTTGGAAGACATTTGAAATTTTTGATTAAAGTTCTATTTAGGAAAACCTCTAGACCCTGTGTCAGACTAGCCAGTGCTGATTAACTTGCTTACTGAGAACACCTAGAACACTTGAACAAAATGTTTAAATAAATCTATTAGAGGGAAATCAATTGGTATTGAAGAATTATGGAGTTGAGAACTGGGGAGAACAAGGAGACTGAGTTCTGCTTTGGATCAGCTTTCCCCCAAGGGATACTTACTAATTTTGGAAGAGGCTATTGAGAACCTGACAAGCTGAACACAGTTTATAGGGCTATCTAGGCCTCACCACAGAGTGGGAAACTTTGTAAACCCTGTATGCTTTGGGTTGAGACTCCAAAGGATTTTAAGTTATGTTAGGGTTAGCCAGAAATACTTTGGCACTATTGAGGACTAAAGGTATGCTTCATATAATCTCAAACTCTCTACCTGGATTACATTGATCTACATGATAAGTATTCTAACCCTTTTCCCAGGAACAAATGCAGATCTGCTATGGATGAAAACACCGTCATCCCAGGGCTCAGTATATTTTTATGATGTTAATATACAATACTCAGCCCTCAATAAAAAACAAACGAGGTACATGGAGATAATGAGATAGGGTGACCAAGGGACCAAGACCAAGCAAATTAACAATACACAACAAAGAGAGAAACACAGATAATTCCGATAATAGACTTACGACATTCTGACCATATAATTAGAGTTATAAAAACTAAACTATAAAATAACTGCCTATTAAGAATGAAATCCAATGGATGGATTTAAGGGATTACACTCAGCTGAAGAGTAATGTAGGGAAATGGAATATGTTAGAGTAACTGGTTTATACTGAAGCAAAGAATAATTATTAAGACATACACAAAAGAATGTAAGGGCATAAGGGATATAGGAGAAATTCTAACACATGTAGTAATGTAGTCTAATTAAAAAGAGAAAGAAAGTGAAGCAGAAACAATCTTTGAAGTGATAATAGCTGAGAATTTTCCAAAACTGATCAAAAGCATCAAGCCATAGATTTTATTTCCCTTTTCCTTCCTTCCTTCCCTTCCTCCCTCTCTTTCTTCTTTCCTTCCTTCCTTTCACTGTTCACTTTATTTTTATAGATTAGTTGATTTACTGAAATGTTCACTTTAATATGGTTAATCATGTTACATAACTCTCACTTCAATTTTTAAAAAATCCGTGTTTGTCATCCTTCTTTTTTATCCTCTGTGATTCTCAGAGTTCCTCCATATTTTTTTTAAACCTGAAATATAGTTGATTTGCAGTATTGCATTAGTTTCAGGTGTACAGTAACGTGATTCATATATATATATATATATATATATATATATATATATATATATGAATATACATTTTCATATCCTTTTCCATTAAGGTTTTTAAAAGCTACTCTGCTTTGTGGTAAATCCTTGTTGCTTATATATTTTATATATAATAGTTTGTGTCTATTAATCCCATATTCCTAACTTATCCTTTCTCCCCTCCTTTTCCCCTTTGGTAACTGTAAGTTTGTTTTCTGTCTGTGACTCTTTGTGTTTTGTAGATAAGTTAATTTGCATCATTTTTTAAAGATTCCACATATATGTGATATCTTATGATATTTGTCTTTCTCTGACTCACTTCACTTAGTATGATAATTTCTAGGTCCATCCATGTTTCTGCAAATTGCATTATTTCATTCTTTTTTTTAATGGCTAATATTCCATTATACACACACACACACACACACACACACACACACACACCCATCTTCTTTATCCATTCATCTGTCAAATGACACTTAAGTTGCTTCCTTGTCTTGGCTATTATGAATAGTGTTGCTGTAAACAGCTTGGCTATAATTGCAGTGCATTATCTTTTCAAATAAGAATTTTTGTCTTTTCTGGAAATATGTCCAGGAATGAGATTGCTGTATTGTATGGTAACTCTGTTTTTAGTTTTTTTTTGAGAAACTTTTATGCCTGTTTTCCACAGTGGGTGTACCAGTTTACATTCCCATGAACAGTGTACAAGGGTTTCCTTTTCTCCACACCCTCTCCAATATTTATTATTTATAGACTTGGATGATGGCCGTTCTGACCGATGTGAGGTTATACCTCCTTGTAACTTTTGATTTGCATTTCTCTAATAATTAGCGCTATTGAGCATCTTTTCGTGTGCCTAACGGCCACCTATATATCTTATTTGGTGAAATGTCTACTTAAGGCTTCCCATTTTTTTGATTGGTTTGTTTGTTTGATATTGAGCTGTATGAGCTGTTTATATATTTTACAAATTAAGCTCTGTTGGTTGCATCATTTGCCAGTATTTTCTCCCAGTCTGTAGGTTGTCATTTTGTTTTGGTTATGGTTTCCTTTGCTGTATATGATCAGTTGATTTTTGACAAGGGTGCTAAGACCATTAAATGGGAGAAAATAGTCTTTTCAACATATGGTGCTGGAATAACTGTTTATCCATATGTATGAGATGAATTTTCACATTATAGACACAGAATAACTCAAAATGGACCTAAATGTGAGAGCTAAAGCTATAAAACTCTTAGAAGAAGACAGATTTAAATACTCATGACCTTGGATTAGCTCACAGTTTTTTTAGTTATGACACTAAAATTATAATCAATAAAAATAAAAATAGATAATTGGACTTCATCAAAATTAAAAACTTGTAAGTTTCAAAGGACATTATCAAGAAAGAGAAGACAACTTATAGAATGGAAGGAAATATTTGCTCATGATTCATCTGACAAGGGGTTTGTATCCTGAATATATTAAGAACTCTTATAACTCAATTGCCAAAATATAAACAACTTCATGATAAAATGGACAAGGATCCAGATAGACTTTTCTCCAAAAGAGATATACAAATGACCAATAAGCACATGAAATCATTAGTCGTTAGAGGAATGCAAAAGATTTTTTGGCCACGCCTATGGTATGTGGATGTTCCCAGGGCAGGGATCAAATCCATGCCACAGCAGTGACCCGAACCAAAGCAGTGATATTGCTGGGTCCTTAACTCATTAAGCCATCAGGGAACTCCCTGGGGGAATTCACATTTTTTCAAAAAAGGACAATAAGGAGTTTTGGTGAAGATGTGATGAAATCTAAGCCTTTATACATTGCTAGTGGAAATATAAAATGGTACAGGTTCTCTGTATAACAATCTGGCAGTTCTTCATATGGTTAAATAGTTACTCTCTATGATCTAGAAATTCCTAGGTTTATACTCAGGAGGAACGAAAACATATGTCCACACAAAAAGCTGTATACAAATATTCATAGCAGCATTATTCATAATGGCCAAAATGTGTAAACAATCCAAGTCTCCAGCAGTTGGTGACTAGGTGAATGTAATGTAGTGTTTCCATATAATGGGTTGTTATTTAGCCATAAAAAGGAATGAAGTACTGTTGCAAATATATATGTAGTCTTTTTCATATTCTTTTCCATTATGGTTTATTATAGGATATGAATATTGTTCCCCATGCTATACAGTAGGACTTTGTTGTTTATCCATCCCATATATAATAGTTTGCCTCTGTTAATCCCAAACTCTGAATCCATCCCTCTTCAACCTGCCTCCCCCTTGGCAACAATAAGTCTGTTCTCTATGAGTCTGTTTTGTAGATTAAGTTCATTTGTGTCATATTTTAGCTTACACATATGAGTGATATCATAGGATATTTGTCTTTCTCTGACTTACTTAATATAATGATCTCTAGGTCCATCAGACAAACATAGTCACAGCTGTCATGAAATTTAAATTATACTTAGGGAAACAGATAAGGATAGACCTTGGAAAACATGTTAAGTGAATGAAGCCAGCCATAGAAAGATGCCTATTTGTTTCCATTTATATCATGTCCAAAATAGGCCAACCCATAAATATAGAAAGTAGACAGGTAGTTGGGAGAGAGAGTTGGGAATGATTACTAACAAATCTGGGGTTTCAGTTTGGGGTGATGATAATTTTCTGGAATTAGATGATGGTGGTTGTGTACAGCATCATGAATTCCTAAAAACTACTGAAGTGTACACCTTAAAATGGTGAATTTTACAGTATGTGACTTATGTATCAATTAAAAATGCAATTTTAAAAATTCAATGCAATTCCAGTAAATACCAATAGATTTTTAAAGTGGAACTTGACAGATTCTAAGATTTATTATTAAGGGCCAGTAATAGTACAATGGTGTTGAAGAAGAATTTCAGAGTATTTTTTCTGAAAGGGCCATTAATAGTACAATGGTGTTGAAGAAGAATTTCAGAGTATTTTTTCTAAAAGGCGAAAGATTTATGCTATTTTAAGAGAAACCAGAGTATCAGAGTATTTTCTCTACTTGATATCAGCGTCTGTTTTAAAGCTACAGTAATGAAGAGAATGTAGTATTAACACTGGGTTGGATAAATAGACAAATGAAACAGAATAAAGTAAAGAAGACCTTTACATATGGATAAATAAAACTCCGTAGAACAGTAACGACATTAAATATCTCTTTATATAGTATATTTTTAATTTATAATTATAATCAGGTATGTCTTATTCTTCAAACTACCTCGATTATAAAAATATCTTTAGATCCCTCAGTCAGTTGCCCTCTTTTCCTTCTCTAAACTCTCCAGTACTCTGTCCCTCCCAAATGGCAGGTAGTATGGTTTGCTTTATGTTGCAACTGTTTGGGTATTTGCCCTTTATCATGTGCTAAAGTGCAAGTTCATTGAATAGAGACTGTTTTTGCTTATCTATGACCAGTAATGCCCAATATATTATCTTTTACATAGTATAGAGTGTAGATACTTAATGTTTATCAATTGCTTAAGTTAAATTAGGACAAATTAGGACACATATATTTGTGTTGTTAAAGAATAAAGATGACAAACCACCTTAAAAATAAGAGAAGTTTTGACTTGCTCTCATATCAATTGCTTAAGCATGTTCAATAAGCTCAGATTTGGACCAACTCTTATACTTGCTATCTGAATTAGCTAAGTGTAATAAGAGCAGAATGGTTACTGAATTAATGGATTGCCACCAATAGTCTTTGTTCTCACCATGAGAATCATTGCCAAAGAATACAGAATCTTAACCAAAGAAACATATCTTTTTAAAATAAAAGACTTACATGGTTACTTGGATCTACTCTGTTATTTTACTACACAAATTAAAGAAATGGGAATTTTGGAAGCATCCACGATTATTGAAGCAAAAAGATACATGTTTTAATGTAATGGTATATATTCTGGAGGTTTAAATTTCTAAAAAGAGAACTACTTTATAGAAGAACACAGCTTAGAGGTGACTTAGTGAGCCAATGAAATAACACTAAAGATTTTGCTGTTAAAAATGTTAAATATTTGTTTTATAATTCGCTATTAAAAGTGACATATTCTTTGTTTTGAAAACGGGACATACAGACAAGCATTGTACATTAGAAAATGAGATTGTTGAGAATTCCCACCATGGCTCAGTGGTTAATGAACCCAACTAGTATCCATGAGGACGTGGGTTTGATCCCTAGCCCTGCTCAGTGGGTTAAGGATCCGGTGTTGCTGTGAGCTTGAGCTGTGGTGTAGACTGACAGCTACAGCTCCAATTCAACCCTAGCCTGGGAACCTCCATATACCATGGGTGTGGCCCCAAAAACACACACACAAAAAAAAAGAAAAGAAAGAAAATGAGATTATTAATTATGAACATACAGTTTTAAATGGTGGGATACCTGTCTTTTGTTTGGAATCTAATTATGTTTTTTTCAATGATGGAGGCAAAATCATTCTATGAACTAATTACTTATAGTAAAAGTCTAAAGTAGAAGCTGAATAGCCCTGTTAAAAAGTTTGATATTTATTTATATTATTTTATAATGTATAATTTCCGAGAAATAGAAAATTCATTTTTTTCTCCATTTCTAATCAGAGGACCAGAAAATGGATAAAGAAACATGTCACATGAGTTCTACTACAGTTGCTGCTGAATAGCATCTTGTTTAGTTATTGAAATGATCTTGTCTATTTAAAATGTACACATGACTGAATAAAATGAATTTTATTGCTCATAAAGATATCTTTACTTAAAATGACTGCATTTTGGAAAATTAAAAAAAGGATATGATACAGCTACAGGAAGACTTTGGAAGATTCCTGGGTAAAATAATAAAATATACACATTAAATGTAAGGTTCTAGTTTACAGTTACCAATGAAAAATGCATTTTTATATGTAGAAACTACACACTCTGTGTGTAAATATATTCTAACTAAAGGTAAAATTACAACTTATTTTGAAACAGCCTGTCATTAAGTAATACAGTTTTAAAAGAAATAGATCAGAAAATCAAGAAATAATCACAGTTTTCAAATGAACACTAAGTATTCCACTATTTAAAAGTACAAGGTGATAATTAAAAATCTCAGTTTCTGGTATATGGTGTTTCTGTGTATATCCTATTTTCAAAACAGATAATTTTTAAATAGCGTGTTATAAAAGAGATATTTCTTCTGTTTTGTTCTGTTTTCTTTTCTTTTTGGGCACATCAGATAGCAGTTTGATGTGGGATCTCATTTCCCAGACCAGAAATTGAACCAAGGCCACAGTGGTGAGGGCACCAAATCCCAACCACTAGACCACCAGGGAACACCCTTATTTTTAAGAGCAAAATACTTTTTGATGCAATTCCATTGTTATACCAAACCAGTCTATCTGGCTGCCACTATATTAAAATAAAAGTTCTTTTGAATTTAAATCCAGGAGAACACATGCAATGTACTATTTGTACTATCAGAGAATTCCTTCATGAATAACAGAACTTAGAGATGGAGTTTCTACAGCATGTTTCACTTCACAAAAATATAATTTGAACACAGACATTTAGAAATACCACTATTTTATATAAAGAAGAATGTCTACACAAGTCAATAATGAGAACTAACTATAGCATAGAGCAGGGTAGGCAAAATTTTTCTGTAAAGACCAGACAATAAATACTTTAGGCTTTGTAGGCCATTTGGTCTTAGTAACAACTGTTCAGCTCTGCCATTGTACACTAAAAGTAGCCCTAGATAATATAAGTAAGTGTGGCCATATTTGAATAGCACTTTAGTAAGAATAGGTCGTGAGTCATTTTGGAATGGGGCCATAGTTTGCTAACCTCTGTGGACTCTGTTTCTCCTAAACCCCCTAACTAAAGTTCAGAATGTTAGTAAATAAATTAATGAATGGATGCATGAAAGAATGGATAATTAAATAAAGTATATGGTTAGACTATAATTAAAGGATACTTAGTAAAGACATTCTGTTGTGAAGTTGGTTAAAATAGGCAAAGTCTAAGTGTTTGATTGCTGTTAACAAGAACAAAACAAATGTGCATTTGATCCTAGAAAAATCTAATTTGATAGAATATTTTAGAAAAACTCTTCTAATGACATAGGAATTAAAATAATATTCCCAAATAATTCTATCTGTATTCTACCAGTCAAGACACAGTTTGCATAGAAGTGATATCATCAAGATGACAGAATAATACCAGAACTTCTTTACTTTTACAGAGACACCAATTCAATAATACATGGACCATTTTCCTTTGTGAGAAGGTTAAGAGGCTCCTGCACCCTAGGCGAGTGTGAAACGGGCCGCATTGAAGGCAGTAGGAAGGTTCATGTCACCTCTTTATGATACTCTTTTTCCTTGGCACAGCGCCACACCATTGGAAGGAAAGTCTCAGCTTCTTGTTTCTACCTGGGGAAGAAAAGAGAGTTCATATATGTCCAACAGTCTGACATTTCAAGGGGGCTGTCCAAGGTACTAGTTTTGGTATCACCTCTCTTGTAGCACTAATGGGATCTATCATACTTTAGATGCATGGGGGCCACTGAGACTTAAAAAAAATCTGGGCAGCATGTTGTTGCTCCAGCGGACCTGCAATACAGAAGACAAAGGTCAATACAGCTCAACAGCCTCTCCCTCAGGAGGAGAGTGAAGAGTGGACCATTCTGGCTTTTTTAGGGTGACTTGAGGTACAGGTATCTGTCTCACCTATTTCACAACATAAACAGGACCTGACATACCCTAGATGCTCTTGCTGCTGCTCCAAAGGGCCTGTGGTAAGTCAGACAGAAGATAATATAGCTTGTGCCTTTCCCCTCAAGGGGAAAAGAGAAGAGTGGAGAAAATGTACAGTGTTCTGGCTATTTGAAGAGGTACATGAGGAACCAGATTCTTTTTCATCCAACTTAGTGTGTAGATAGGACCAAGCTTACATTACTATCTGGGAGTCACTGCAAAAACAAACAAAAAAAGAGGTGGATGTCATGTTGCTGCTCCATAGTCTAAGGGGCAGAAGACAGACACCAGAAGGAGCAAAAGATAACAAGCTCCTGAAAAAAGAAACTGGAAAATTCCTCTACTAAGGAGCCTATACACACAAGGTTAGAGAAATTACATCCACAGAAAAAGTATGAGAGGCCCCACAAATCTCTAGTCAGGATGATTGATGAAGATTTTCTTTTCTATAAAGTCAGTCTGTAAATCCTGAGAACTGGCTGTTTCTTCAAATGTACGGATACTGACACAAAGTTAAAGGGACACAAAGAAACAGGAAAAATTGTCCAAAGGAACAAAATCAAACTCCTTAAACCAACTCTAAAGAAATGGAGGTATATGAATTACCTGACAAAGGATTAAAAATAACCATCATGAAGATGCTCAGTGAGCTCAGGAAAACATTATATGAACAAAATAAGAATTTCAGCAAAAATGAAATATACAGAAGAACTAAACAAATTTTGGAGCCAAAAAGTTCAAGAACAACTGAAAAAAAATCACTGGAATGATTTAGGAACAGACTTGATCAAGCAGAAGAAAGAATCAGAGAATGTGAAGACAAGTCATTTGAAATTATTTAGTCAGAAAAGCAAAAAAAGAAAAAGAATGAAAAATAGTGAAAAAAGCCTAAGATATTTATGAGACATCACATTTTAGGAGTCCCAGAAAGAAAAGCAAAAGAGAAAGGGACAGAAAGCTTATTTTAAAAAACTGATTGAAAACTTCTCAAATGTAGGGAAGGAAGTGGTCATCCACATTCAAGAATACCACTGGGCTCTAAAAAGAAAACACACTGATGCACAATATAAGGAAATGGTCAAAATTCAAAGACAAGAAAAGACTTTTAAAAACAGCAAGAGAAAATTGACTCAGCAAATACAAGAGAACTGTCAGTGAACTTCTCAGCAGAAACCTTGCAGGCCATAAGGAAGGAGGATGATAATCTTTCAAAGTGCTGAAAGAAAAAAAAAATCTGCCAACTAAGAATATTATACCTGACAAAAATTTATTTTAAAAATGTAAAAGAGGTACATATATTACCAGACAAACAAAAGCTGAGAGAGTTTATTACTAAACTTGCTTTATAAGAAATGCTAATGAAAATTCTACAAATTGGAACAAAAAAGTGCTAATCAGCAATATAAAAGCATATGAAAGTATAAAGCTTGCTAGTAAAGGTAAATATATAGACAAAATCAGAATATTGTAATATCTTAATAGTTGCACATAAATCACTTTTAATTCTGGCCTAGGAGTTAGGACTATATAAACTATATAAATATGTTAATGAATATACAATATTAAAAAGACATGATTTGTCACATCACTAAAAAAAATGTTGGGGGAAGTAAGCAAAAAAAGTGTAGAGTTTTATATGCAATTGAACTGAAATTGTTATTGGTTTAAAATAAATTGTAGTTTCTGTAACTTTAAGATGCTTTATATAATCCCTAAGTTAACCACAAAGAAAATACCAATAGGGAATATGCACAAGGAAAAGAGAAAGGAATCAAAATGTGTCACTACAAAAAATTAATGAAACTCTATGGAAGACAGTAAGAGGAAAATACAAAAGTACTATATAATGATTATCAGAAAACAATAAAAATGGCAATAGTAAATAGTAAGTCCTTCCTTATTAATAATCACTTTAAACGTAAATAGATTCATCTCCCAGATCAAAACACATAGAGTGGCTGAATGAATTAAAAAACAGTATCCAACTCTGTGTTGTCTATAAAGAGACTCACTTCAGATTTTCAGATGCCTGTACTTGAACATGAAAGGATAGAATATGATATTCCATGGTTGTGGCAACCAGAAGAGAACAGAAGTGGCTACATTTATCGTCAACAAAGTAGATTACAAGGAGTTCCTCTTGTGGCTCAGTGGAAATGAATCTGACTAGCATCTGTGAGCACTCAGGTTTGATCCCTGACCTCACTCAGTGGGTTAAGGATCTGGTGTTGCTGTGAGCTGTGATGTAGGTCTCAGAAGTGGCTCAGATCTGGCATTGCTCTGGCTGTGGTATAGGCCAGTGGCTACAGCTCTGATTCAATCCTAGCCTGGGAACCTCCATGTGCTGTAGGTGCGGCCCTAAGAAGACCAAAAAAACCCCAAAGCAAGACAAAGAAAAAGTAGATTGCAAGACAAAAACTGACACAAGAGACAAGACATTATATATTGTTGAAAGGGTCAATTCCTTAGGAAGATATAACAATTATGCACTCAACATCAGAGTACCTAAATATATGAAGCAAACATTAGCAGAATTGATGGGAGAAATAGACAGCAATACAATGATAGTATATTTCAGTATCCAGCTTTGAATAACATTGAACATCCAGACAGAAGGCTAATAAGGAAATAGATGACTTGAATAATACCAAAGACCAAATATATGTGATAAACATATTAAAAAAATAATCCACCAACAGCACAATACACACTCTCAAGCACACAAGGAACGTTTCTCCAGGGCAGATCACATGTTAGATAATAAAACAAGCCTTTCTTATACAAAATTTATAAAGATTGAAATCATACCAAATATCTGTTCTCACAACAATAGAATGAAAACTAGAAATTAAAACCAGAAGGAAGACAACATTTCAAAATATTTCAAAATTAAACTCTTGAACTACCAGTGGGTCAAAGGAGAAATTAAAAGGGGAAATCAAAATATCTTGAGACAAACAAACATGAAAACACAACATACCGAAACATATGGGATATAGCAGAAACAATATAGTGGTAATTTTATAGTGATATACTTGCAATAGAAAAGAGGGAAAATCTCAAAAACCTAACTCTACACCTCAGGGAAAAGAAAGAACAAACTAAGCCCAAAGCTGATGGAAGGAAATAAAGATGAGAGCAGGAATGAAGAAAATAGAAAAGGTATACATGTATATGTAACTGGGTTACCATGCTGTACAGTAGAAAATTCAGAGAACACTGTAAACCAGCTGTAATGGAAAAATATAAAAATCATTATATTAAAAAAAGAAATGAAAATAAAGACTAGAAAAACAATGAAAAAGTAAGCACTTAAAAATAAACAATTGACAAAACTTTAGTTAGATTAAGAAAAACAGAAGACTCAAAAAATGGAAATGGAAGAGGAGACATTACAGTTAATGCCACCGAAATAAAAAAAGCGATAAAAAATACTGTGAACAATTATACAGCAACCAGTTGGACAGTCTGGAAGAAATGGGTAAATTCATGGAAACATTTGACCTACCAAGACTGAATCATAAAGAAGTTGAACATTCCTATATCTGTTAAATCAAATGAATCAGTATTCAAATATCTCCCAACAAGGAAAAACCCAGGACCAGATGGCTTCACTGGTTGATTCTACCAAACATCTGCGAATTCATGCCAGTTCTTCTCAAACTCCTCCAAAAAATTGAAAAGGAAGGAATACTTCCAAACTCATTTTATGAGACCAGTATTAGCCTTATACCAAAGCCAGAAATTAAAACAAAACAAAACAAAACAGTATAAGAAAAGAATACCAGAAGCTAAGTCTCTTATAAATATAGATGCATAAATTCTCAACACAATACTAACATATTGAATTAAACAGCATATTACAAGGATCATACACCATGACCAATTAGAATTTATCCTTATGATGGCAATGATGGTTTAAAACCATACAAAAATAAATTTTATAGTAAATTTTAAAACTTCATTATTTCCTTCTGCTTTAACGTCCTCACAAACAGGCTGTTTGCACTCTGTCCAGGTGACCAGGTGCCCTAGTGTGATAAGGGCAGCTACTGTCTAAAGTTCCTCTTTTTGCCATCCTCTGACATTCACACACACCAATAAAATTCTCATACCTTTTGTTTGTGTACTCCATCCAGAGCCCCCAATATAGGTGCTTGCCCATGGGTTCTTGTTCTTTTTCTCATCCTACCTATTTGGTTGAGCCTGCTCCTTTGGCTATGACCCTGTGTGGCTATAATGCAATTACTCTGCCTCTCTAGGGCTTGTGAGTATCACATACTGTTTTCCTGCACTCTTCTTGTGTCTTCCTCTTGAGGCTGAATCTGACTTGATCATCTCATGAAAGAATGCAAAGCATCTATCAAGGCTATGCACCACATTAACAGAACAAAGCATAAAAATCACATGGTCATCTCAATAGATGCAGAAAGAGCTTTGACAGATTTCAAAACCCTTTCATGATAAAAACACCCAACAAACTAGAAATGGAGGGAAAATACCCTAACATAACAAATAGGAAAAGCCCATAGCTAACATCATACTCAATGGTGAAAAGTTGAAAGCGTTTCCTTTAAGGTCATGATCAAAGTAAGGATGCCTGCTCTTACAACTTCAATTAAATATAGTACTAGAAGTCCTAGACAAAGAAGTTAGGCAGGAAAGAAATATTTCTAATTTTCCAAACTGTAAAGGAAGGAGTAAATTTATATTTATTTGTTCATAGATGATATGATCTTATATGTAGAAATACCTCAAGATTCCATAAGAATGTCATAACTAAAAAATGAATTCAGTCAAGTTTCATCCTGTAAAATTTGATACACTAACAATGAACGATACAGTAACAACAATTGTATACACTGATATACTAACAATGAGCAATCAGAAAAGGAAGTTATGAATACAGTCGCATTTAAGGTATATCAAAAAGAATAAAGTACTTAAGAATAAACTTAACCAATTAAGCAAAAGAGTTGTACACTGAAAACTATAAAACATTGATAAAAGAAGTTAGAGCAGACAAAAATAAATGGAGAGATATTCCACGTTCATGGATTGGAAGAATTGTAAAATACATAAGAAACCACAAAGGACCCCAAATATTCAAGTCAATCCTGAGAAAGAAGGACAAAGCTGGAGGTCGCATACTTCCTGATTTCAAAATATATTGCGAAGCTGCTGTAATCAATGACACTGACAGACATATAGACCAATGGTACATAATGAAAGCCCGGAAATAAAGCCATGTATATGTGTTCAAATGATCTTTGACAAGGGTGCTAATAATACACAATGGGGAAGGATAGTCTATTCAAAAAATGGTCCTGGGAAAATGAAGTATCCACATGCAAAAGAATGGAACTGGACCTTCAAAAAAATCAACTTGAAATTAATTAGAGACAACTGTAAGACCTTAAACTGTAAAACTCCTAGAAGAAAACATAGGGGAAAAGCTTTCTGACATTGGTCTTGGTAATGATTTCTTGGATATGACACTGCAAGCACAAACAACAAAAACAAAAATAAACAAGTGGGACTATATCAAACTAAAACAGCTTCTGTGCAGTGAAAGAAATGACAGACTGAAAAATCAACCTAATGGAATGGGAAAAATATTTACAAACTATGTATTTGATAAGGGGTTAATATTCAAAATGTTTAAGGAACTCTTACTACTTAGCATAAAAACATATAACCTGATTAAAAAATGGACTGAAAAGTTCAAGAGACATTTCTCCAAAGTAGAGACACAAATGGCCAACAGGTATATGAAAAGTTGCTCAACATCACTGATCATCAGGGAAATGCAAGTCAAAAGCACAAAGAGATATCATGTCACTTGTTAGAATGGCCATTATAAAAAACAAAACAAAACACAACAGAAAATAACCAGTGTCGATAAAGTCTGAATAAGTTGGAATGCTTGTGCATTGTTAGTGTGGATGTAAAATGTCACTGCTCTAGAAAACAGTATGGAGGTTTCTCAAAAAATTAACAGAACTACGATGTTATTCAGAGATCCCACTTTTGGGTATTCAAAAATATTGAAATTGGGATCTTCAGGAAATATCTGCACTCCCATGTTTATTGCAGCACTCTTTACAATAGCCAAGAGGTTGAAACAACCTAAATGGCTATCAATGGATGAATAAATAAAATGGGCATAAATAAAAATGAATAAATAAAATGGGTATAAATAAAATGTGAATAAATATAATGTACAGTGGAACATTATTCAGGCTTAAAAAGGAAGGAAATTCTGTTATACGCTACAGCATGGACGAACCTTGAGGAAATTATGCTGGGTGAAATAAATCAGCACCGAAGGACAAAAATGCTTGACTCCATTTATATGAGGTATCTAAAGTAGTAAAATTCATAGAAGAAGAAAGTAGAATGGTGGTTGTTGGCAACTGGTAGTGAGGAGGAAATAGGAAGATTCTTTCATTGTGTGCAAAGCTTCCGTCATGCAAGATGAAAAATTCTAGAAATATGCTGTAAAACATTGTTCTTATAGTTAATAGCACTGTGTTTACACACTTACAACTTTAAGAGGGTAAATCCCATGTGTTTAATAATAATAACTTTAAAAATGAGACTCACATAGATCAGTTACTACTGTGGAGAATTATTTCTTTTTCCTGACTCTTCCAATAGAAGAATATTTTTGTCATATAAATGTTCTTGCAATACCAAGAAGGAAAGTTTAAAAAGAGCACATTTCCTTAAGAGAGAGCCGAATCTTTCTTTCCCTTCCTCCCTCTCTTTCTTCTTCCCTTTTCCCCTTCGTCTTCTTCCCCACCGCTACCAGAAACTTTAGTATCTACAACTGCAAAGAGTAGAGCAGACATCAGACTTTCTTTCTCTTTTGTAGAGAAACAGTAACCCTTGTAGTGTATAATATTTTAAATATGCTATTTAAAATTTCCAAAAATATATTTAAAAAATTTTTTAAACCGAACTCATCTGATTATAGTAAAATCACACATCACTGTTCTGTATTGCACACATGAGAAGCTCGACATTTTAGAACAAAATTGTTTTGAGTCATTTACCAGTGGGAAAAGCATATAAATAATTTTGTAATGACTAGAATATATATGTTAGGCCAGACTCACTACAAAACAGTGATGCATTTTCTAAAACTTTCTAAAATTAAAAGGACACTTAAGGTAAGAACAACCATGTAAACTTACATTCACAAATCTTTCTGTGAGAAATAAAAGCCTTAAAATTATATTCTTATAGTCTAGTTGCCTTTTTATCCTTAATTATAGCATTCATGTTGATGCTTTACTTTCTACATGATACATATTTAAATAAGTGTTTTTACATTAACTCCGTTTTATAACCAGACTCTTGAATTATTTAAGAAACAACTGTGGTAACAAATGTCCTGAAACTAAGGATTGACAATGTAATTTAAGAGAAATGAGAGTGACCAATATTTGCATTATTAGGTACTGATCTTCACTTATACAACTTTTAATCCACCATATCCATTGTTTGCATTGCTCAGATGTGATATATATAATAACGGTGTGTGAATGTTTTATGTTACTAGGAGAAATATTTTCACCTGAATGTTTAATATCATAAAAATGGCCATACTACCCAAAGCAATCTACAGATTCAATGTAATCCCTATCAAATTACCCATGACATTTTCACAGAACTAGAACAAACAATCCAGAAATTTATATGGAACCGCAAAAGACCCAGAATTGCCAAAGCAATCCCGAGCAACAAAAACCAAGCAGGAGGCATAACTCTCCCAGACTTAAGGCAATATTACAAAGCCACAGTCATCAAGACAGTGTGGTACTGGTACCAAAACAGACAAACAGACCAATGGAACAGAATAGAGAACCAGAAACAAACACAGACACCTATGGTCAATTAATCTTTGACAAAGGAGACAAGAATATAAAATGGGAAAAAGTCTCTTCAGTAAGTGGTGCTGGGAAACCTAGACAGCTGCATGCAAATCAATGAAACTAGAACACTCTCTCACACCATGCACGAAAATAACCTCAAAATGGCTGAAAAACCTAAGTATAAGACAAGACACGTCAAACTCCTGGAAGAGAACATAGGCAAAACATTCTGACATCAACCATATAAATGTTTTCTCAGGTCAGTCTCCCAAGGCAACAGAAACAAAAGCAAAAAATGAACCAATGGGATCTAATCAAACTGACAAGCTTTTGCACAGCAAAGGAAACCAAAAAGGAAAAAAAAAATAACTTACAGAATGGGAGAAAATAGTTTCCCAACTTACAATGGCTTAATCTCTAAAATATGCAAGCAACTTGTACAACTCAACAGCAAAAAAGCCAACAACCTAATTGAAAAATGGGCAAAAGACTGGAATAGACATTTCTCCAAAGAAGATATACAGATGGCCAACAAGTTCATGAAGAATGTTCAGCATCACTGATTATTAGCGAAATGCAAATCAGAACTACCATGAGGTACCACCTCACACCAGTCAGGATGACCATCATTAATAAGTCCAAAAATAACAAATGCTAGAGAGGGTCTGGAGAAAAGGGAACTCTCCTACACTGTTGGTAGGAATGTAGATTGGTACAACCACTATGGAAAACAGTGTGAAAGTGCCTTAGAAAACTAAATATAGAACTCCCATATGACCCAGCAGTCCCACTCTTGGGCATATATCTGGAAAAAACTTTCCCTCAAAAAGACACATGCATCTGTATGTTGATAGCAGCACTATTCACAATAGCCAAGACATGGAAACAACCTAAATGTCCATCAACAGGTAAATGGATTAAGAAGATGTGGTATATATACACAATGGAATACTACTCAGCCATAAAAAAGAATAATGCCATTTGCAGCAACATGGATGGAACTAGAGACTCTCATACTAAGTGAAGAAAACCAGAAAGAGATAGACAAATACCATATGATATCACTTATATCTGGAATCTAATATAAGTCACAGATAAACCTCCCCACAGGGAAGAAACTCATGGACTTGGAGGACAGACTTGTGTTTGCCAACAGGGAGGGGGAGGGAGTGGGATGGACTGGGAATTTAGGGTTAATAGAAGCAAACTGTTGCCTTTGGAAAGGATAAACAATGAGATCCTGCTGTATAGCACTGGGAACTATATCTAGTCACTTATGATGGAGCGTGATGGAGGATAGTGTGAGAAAAAAAATGTATGTGTTATTGGGTCACTTTGCTGTATAGTAGAAAATTGACAGAACACTGTAAACCAACTATAATGGAAAAAATAAAAATCCTTTTAAAAAATGAATGTTTATTCCTTCAGTAACAATTTACCATGGGCCAAATGTGTCCCAGTCATATATTAAAGATACAGATACAAAATATAAAGTGAGTCTTCAAGGAACTTGATCTAGAGGCATTGCAGCTCACACATAAGCTAATTTTTCCAAATGACAGTTAATAATGAAATATATAATCAGCTGTGTCACTAATATCTAAATAAGAACACAGGTAAAATGGGGGGAATAATTGTATAATTGCCATCTAGAAGTGGCAGGATTTCATTCAGCAAACATTTATGATGTTTAAAGTACTGCAAAGGATGAATGAATATTTAAGACCTGACCCTGCCTTCAGGGGGTGCATGAAGTAGTGGGGTGAGGGGGAGACACTTGGTAAAAAAAATACATATTTATACAAGATGGAACAAAATAAATTGAAATAAGTTTTGTAACAGTGGTACAAAAAGCTGATGTAGAGTGCAGAGAAAGGAATAATTGATACCAAATGGATGGGAAAACTTTTGTGAAGGGGGTGAAAGTTCAGTTGAGCCATGAATATTCCCTTTTTATAAAAAAAGAGAAGCGGAATTCCTTTCGTGGCTCAGTGGTTAACGAATCCGACTAGGAACCATGAGGTTGCAGGTTCGATCCCTGGCGTCACTCAGTGGGTTAAGGATCCAGCGTTGCCATGAGCTGTGGTGTAGGTTGCAGATGTGGCTCAGATCCCGCTTTGCTGTGGCTCTGGTGTAGGCAGGCAGCTACAGCTCTGATTGGACCCCTAGTCTCGGAACCTCCATATGCCGCAGATGCGGCCCTAGGAAAAAAAAAAAAAAAAGAGAGAGAGAGAAGGGAGAAATGGGCATTCTATACCAGAATCATGAAAAAAGTGGTGATGCCTGAAAAGACATGGCTTACTATGGATGGAGCATAGGGTATATGTTAGGGTGCAGTCATGAAGATAAGAGGTTCATTTAAGACTAGATGGTGATGGGAGTTCCCATTGTGGCTAAGTGGATTACGAACCCAACTCGTAGCCATGAGGATGCAAGTTCAGTCCCTGGCCTCACTCAGTGGGTTAAGGGTCCAGCATTGCTGTGGCTGTGTGTAGGCTGGCAGCTGCAGCTCTGATTAGACCCCTAGCCTGGAACTCCCATGTGCTGCAGGTGTGGCCCTTAAAAAAAAAAAAAAAAAAAAAAGGGGTAGATGGTGACAGACCCTAAATATCATTATTAGGAGGTTTGAATTTCATTCTGTAGACAATGTTATCATGGGTAGGTGAGTTAGAGCAGTGAAGGTTTTTGAACAATTTCCAAAACATGTTTCTAAGTCCTAATTGTAAACTTCAAATAGTACTATATGGACTAAGTTTTTTGAATGTTCTACAACAACAATTTTATTTTTTTCTCTGATCTCTTCTCAGTATTCCATATATCCATACCTCTATTATAATATTCATTTTATTTTGCCTTGTATTTTACTTAGTTATTTTTTAAATGTATGTGTCTCTCCTCTATGCTAGATTAAAGATTCCCTGAAGGCATAGAGCATGTTTATATATTCATTTATCATTTATCTATAATGTGCATTTAATAACAATATCTACCTCTCTGGGTTACTATAAAGATTAAACAAAAGAAAATGTATGAGAGGCTAAGGATTTAATGGTTAAAGTTTGAACTTAGGGACCCAACTATTTGAGTTTGACTCCCAGTTCTGTCACTTACCAGCTATGACATCTTGGACAAGTTACTTAGTCTTTTTTTTTTTTGTTTTTTAACAGCTTTATAGAAATATAATTCATACCATACAATTATTTCCTTTAAAGTTTACAATTCAGTTGTTTTTAGTACAGTGAGTACAGATGTGTAAGCATCCCCACAGTCAATTTTAGAACATCCTCATTGGCACAAAAAGAAACTCCCATACCCTTTAGCTATCATCCCAGTATTCCCCAACCCCTTCTCACGCAGCCTTAAGCAACCACTAATCTGCTTTCTGTTTCTGTAGACTTCCCTATTCTGGATATTTCATATAAATTGAATCTTATAATATGTAATCACTTCTGACTAGCTTCTTTTCATTTAGCCTAATGTTTCTAAGACCCTTTCATATGAGTTAGAATTTCTTTTATGGCAGAATAATATTCCACTGTATGGACAATAAGACTTTGTTGATCCATTTGTTAGTTGATGAACACTTTGGTTATGTCCATCTTTTGGCTGTTATGAGTAATATTGCTATAAATATTTGTACAAGTTTTTGTGTGGGCATATACTTTCACTTCTATTGGATATATATCTAGGGGTAGAATTTCTAGGTCACATAGTAACTCTATCATTTGAGACACTACCAGTCTGTTTTCAAAAGTGACCTGCACCATTTTATGTGGTGCACAAAAAAAAGTAAAGGGTTTTATTTTCTGTATATCCTTGCCAACACTTGTTATTACCTGACATTTTGATTCTAGCCATCTTAGTGGGTGTGAAGTGGGATTTTATTATGGTATTGTTTTACATTTCCATGGTGACTAGTATGTTATTTGTGTAACTTCCTTGGTGAAGTGTCTCTTCAAGACCTCCATTTTTTAGTTGGGTTGTCTTTTATATTCAAGATACAGTTTGCTCAGATGTATGATTTGTGAACAGTTTTAACATATTTTTGGTTATCTTACTACTTTTTTGATGGTGTCCTTAGAAGAACAAAAGTTTTTTGATTTTTATGAAGTCAAGTTTGTTTTTTTTTGTTGTTGTTGCTCATGATGTAATAAGTTACTTAAATCTTGATGCATTTCAGTGTCCTCATTTATAAAATTGTAATGATTATGCTATTTCAGAGGGTTGTTAGAATTAAATCAATGTACTTAGAATAATACTTGATATATATAGTAAGCACTCTCTGTTACTGTATATGTTGTTTTAGTATAATTATGTAAAACAGTTAAAACAATGCCCGGCACATTGTAGGGACTGAGTAATGTTAGCTCTTATTATGTAACTAGACTTTCTTTTATCTGATTATCTTTTATCTGAATTTATCTGATTAAATAATAAAATATGCATTGAGTGGCAAATAAATGTAAATATTTAGAAAGGAAATATTTTTAGGGGAATAAGATCCATTTTATTTAAAAAGAAAGATTAAAAGGGCACAATTCTAAATATTTAAAGTTCTTTAAATAAAGAAAATAAACTGGGACAATGATGAATAGTTTTAAATTTTCTTTTAATATGGTACCTTTTATTCTGTCTTTACTTCTGACGTGGGTGATCATCAGGGATAATTTGGATTTTATGATAATGGAGGAAATGACAAGTCAGTTGTGAAATATTATGGTAATAATGGCTTTGTACTAAAGATAAGTTCTTTATCTTCAAAGTAATATGATGTGTCAATAAATATAAAGTGAAAAGACATACATATTTGTTTAGCCAACAACTTTTAGGGAAGCTTGTCATGCATAATAATAAAACAATTTTAATAATTTTCACTTAGAAAAAAGTTTAGAAAAATGTCACAATTTCTTTCTGTTTTTCTTCATTCTTAGTCCTAAACGTGTGCTATATAGATAAACATTCATTCAAATGAAAATATAATTGTGTCAATATGAAAAAAGTTGTTCACCACCAGGAGAAATGTGCATGTAAATTATATACGTAGGAGAGAAAGATGGAAATGTAAGATCCATGGCTAAAGAAGAAATCGGGGCTCTTATTAAAGAGAGGCCAATTATTAATTCATTGATTATTTGTATTTATTTTTCTTTTGTGCACGACAATTCTTAACTCGTCCATCACATCTCCTTGTTTGTTATAGCATTAGTTGCTATTAGTAAAAGACAATGTTTCTGAATATTACAACTATGTGAAAATTGCACATTTTCTTTCTCAATCTGGGAACTTCTCATAGAGTAAACAAAATGGTCTTAAGTAGACTTCCTGAGCTACAGAGTGATTATTTCTCTCTCTCTTTTTTTTAGTCCTGCACCTATGGCATATGGAAGTTCCCAGGCTAGGGGTCAAATCAAGCTATAGCTGCTGGCCTACACCACAGCCACAGCAATGTCAGATCTGAGCCACGTCTGTGACCTACACCACAGCTTGTGGCAACACCGGATCCTTAACCCACTGAGCGAGGCCAGGGATTGAACCCACATCCTCATGGATACTAATTGGATTCATTTCCACTGTGACACAACAGGAACTCACTTATTTTTCGCTCTTTAGTAATAATTTAATAATAGGGCTCTGGTATCAGTTAAAACGGAATCTTTGTGAAGAGAGATTGGGATCAGTTTTTTGTAAGTTTCAATATCACTGACTAGACAGAAATGGCTGAGGCTGTCCCTACTCCTGTGGGAATCTAATATGAAAGCATCTGATCAAAGCTATGTTGAGACGAAGACTCTGTGCTCTTGTCTATCTCACTAGGGACCTTTGAAGAGGTTATTATTATCTGGTTCTTTTCTTCAAGCCAGTGAATTAGAGCAAGAGAGAAGACTTTTTTTCACCTCAGTTGATAGGACATTTGGTAGCTTTTTATTTACTTTCATTTTTCTTTATAATGACAAACGGCTTTGCTTAGTTCTTAGTGTCCCTCCTTACCGAAGTGGAATTCATGTTATCATATTGGAATTAATATTACCATTTACTTTATCATTTGCTTCACTATAATTTTAAAATTTATTCAGTAATTTGTAAAAATATTTCCAGCTCCTTAATTTTTGTGATTTTCTAAATGGAGAGAGGAAATGCAAACACAAGGGGAAGCGCTCCAGATGAGGCTCCTTTCCCTTTGACTCTCTCTGCAGAGGTGCTTTTATAATATTAAGATGGATCTCTTTTCCCACTTTGAGGTGGATTTCAAGAAAGTTTCAAGCTCAATGTCTAAAGTCATATACCTTCCCAACTTTGTGAAGCTGCAGGATAAAATATCCCCTTAAATTGGGGGTGGATGAAGTTGTGAGTATGTGTGTATGTGCATGTGTGTGTAGAAAGAGAAGAAATATTGTATATAGACATATATAATAATACTATAAGATATATATATGACATAGATCTTGTAAGTCTATAAAGTATTATGCCTATTTTAAAGCAAAGTGACATGATATACCTTGGTATGGATTTCCTTATAGTAACTTGACAGTTTCATGAGTCTTTAAATTTATGTTTTTCACCAAATTTGAAAAAAATTTAGTCATTATTCTCTTCAAATGCTTTGTTTTCCTTACCCATTTTCTTTCTCTCTTCTCCTTCTGATACCAAATTTACATACATGTTTAACCTTTTGATATTATCCCTCAGTTACTGACACTCTACTTAATCATTTTTTTCCTCTGTCCTTCAGATTGGATATTTTCTGTTGATCTATCTTCATGTTCATTGACTTTTTTTTCTCTTATCTCCCGTGTGATAGTAAATTCATACATGTGATGTTCTTTCTCAGAAATCTTCAATTTTCTTTTCTCAATTTCCCTTTGGCTCTTTTTTTTTAATAGTTCTCTTTCTTTTCTGACAGTTTCTATTATGTAATTTCTTACAAGCACAGTTTCATTTCTGTTTTTGAGCATAGTTATAATAGCTTCTTTAAAATTCTTATGTGCTAATTCCAACATCTGGGTCATCTTGATATATAGTCTCAGTTGGTTACCTTTTCACTTGAATATGGGTCTCATTTTCCTGCTTCTTTATATGTCCAGTACTCTTAGACTATATCCTGGATATTATAAATGATACCATCTGTAAATTCTGAATTCTGTTATATTCCTCTGGAGGTTACTGATTTTTGTTGCTATTGTTTTTGTTACAGTAGGCAATTAACTTTGCTCCTAGCCCTGTCTCCCCTCTGGTGGCCAGGGGTTGAAATGCCTGTTAAGTTTGCATAGTCATAACTGAGATGCTTTCAATCTATCTCACACCTATGTAATTCAGAGGTCAGTTAGATATATAGCAAGATTTTGCACACTGTTTAGAGGCTCCCCTCTGTAGCTCTCTTTTTTTTTATGAGATACTGCCTTCACTTTCCAGCTTCTGTCATTGCTCTTAGGTCTCTTACTTATTTCTTCAAGTCATTATGGTTTGAAATTTTCTATTCAATTTTATCTACCTCGGGCGGTACTGCCTAGGGCCTTTCTTCAGACAAAAAGATCTAAAATATGGAAATTAAGCCCCTACCCCTCTTTCCTTTTGCCAAGTATGATCTCCCTAAAGTATCTGTTTCTGCTTGCTTTCTAGGGCCTTCAGGCATTTTTTTTTTCCCTCCAGAGTTGTATCTGTAGTAGTGTTGGTCTTGTAATAGTTAATCTTCCATTATCAGATAGGGAATATCCAAAGTATGTGATTTAAAAATATGTAGGAGTTGCGGAGTTCACCTTGTGGCTCAGCGGAAACACACCTGACTAGTATCCATGAGGATGTAGGTTCAAATCCTGGCCCCACTCAGTGGGTTAAGGATCCATTGTTGCCGTGAGCTGTGGTATATTTTGCAGACTCAGCTTGGGTCCCATGTAACTATGGCTGTAGTGTAGGCCCGCAGCTGCAGCTCCGATTTGACCCCTAGCCTGGAAACTTCCATATGATGCACCTATGGCCCTGAAAAAGAAAAGAAAAAAATATTTATAGGAGTTTCTGCCATGGTACTGTGGGTTAAGGATCTGTAGCGGGTTAAAAGATCTAATGTTGCTGCAGCTGTGGCTCAGATTCAGTCCTTGTCCTGGGAACTTCCATATGCTGTGGATGTGGCCATAAATATATGTTCACATATAATACATCTATATATCCATATATAATATATATTATATACTATATTACATATATATATAGTAGCTGATTGCCAATCTATAATTTGCTGACCATTTACAAATAGAACTTTGGAGTTCCCGTCGTGGCGCAGTGGTTAACGAATCCGACTAGGAACCATGAGGTTGCGGGTTCGGTCCCTGCCCTTGCTCAGTGGGTTAACGATCCGGCGTTACCGTGAGCTGTGGTGTAGGTTGCAGACACGGCTCGGATCCCGCGTTGCTGTGGCTCTGGCGTAGGCCAGTGGCTACAGCTCCTATTCGACCCCTAGCCTGGGAACCTCCATATGCCGTGGGAGCGGCCCAAAGAAATGGCAAAAAGACCAAAAAAACAAATAGAACTTTACTTCAGTCTTATTATAGGATGAATTGGAAGCTGATTGATTGATTTTTAAATGTTTCTTTATTTCTTATATTCACCCCTTTTTATTGTATATTTTACAGAAAGAAATTAAGTATTATATTTTAATTTTTGTATCTTTTTCTTTCAGTGAACTTGGTGTTTTAAAATTTGGTTATATTTTTGATTCTTGGACAGTTTTCTACTAAATAAGGATGAGCTTAGATACATTAATAATTATATTTTTGAGTGTAAAAATAAATATGATCAAAGATGATACGTTCATTATACATGACAAATTTAAATAAAAATTAAAAACACTCATTGGTCTTGAGAAAGTGAAATAGCAAATCTAAATGGTTTGATTTTTGAGACTTTAAATGTTGTCAAATCTGTTTTAAAAAACAAAGATGATATAGTAAGCATGACATTTTGCTACAGTTCATATTTCAGTTCTAAATTTGTGTAATTGAGGTATGATTCTTAAAATAATCTCAAATGCACTATAAATTATAAATTTCTAGTATGCTGTAAACAGGATATGCTGTTTACAGCTGTTTAGATCCACTAAATATCTGTAGATTTGCTTCCTCAGCTAGAGCAGGAACTTACTGGCTATAACTCCCTGCCTTGTTCAATAACTTCCAGTAATTATCAGGAAGAAAATGCAATAAATTCATGTAATAGACTGCCCCTTTGCTATAATATACAATCAGAGGCGATCAATGCTTCTTACAATAAGGAGAAGAATTACAACTGTGCTTTATTTTATAGCTTTGGTAATACAGCTTTGGAAACCACCAGAGGGAGTAGAGTTAAACTTCAGTGGTCAAATTCCATTGCTGTGAAACATAGCCTCAGGCTGACATTTTACAAAGTAGCAACACAACAAGGGGTTGTGTACTTCTTAGCAGACTATTTTATTTGTTCACCCATCCAGCTAGTAGAAGACCTCTGTGTATTGTTGCTCTTTTAGTTCATGTGCCTGGAATAATGAGAATCTCTCTGAATAAAATAAATAGTAATCAAGTTTAACCTTTTGCCTCAAGATTACAAAAAGGGAAAGATAGACAGAGTTGATATGAAATGTCCAGTGCTGCAGCAACCCACAATGCCTTGTTCATTACAAAGTTATGTTTGTTACAGTTTTAAAAATATACTTTTATTGTGGTTTAAATCAAAGGGCATTTTTGAGCCCTGCCTAGATATGCTTAAAGTATAATTACACGCTACATATCTTGGTAGGTAAATGAAAGCCTTTTCTTGGTTATTTGTTATAAATTTTACTTTTCCTATACCTAAGTGAAGGCCAGGCCTCTAAAGTGTTTCAAGTATAATGCACAGTGAATATAAAACAGTCCATTAATTGGGATAATAGGTCCCAGCATGTAATTGCATTTCTTAGGTACTATGGATAGCAACTGAGTGAAGTGGTATTTATTCAAGGTTGTTAGTCACCCGTGGATAACTTTATTTGTCCACTGATGCTTTAATAAATGCATCAACCATCAGAAAGAATATTTATGAAGAAATTTATAACAAAAATCATTATTGCATCCCAAATTATGAAAGGAAAACAGTATATAAAAGTTACTGAAGAATGCCACAATAAAGTCTTCCCAATGCCTCGGGTTACTTGCTTATATGTTGGTGGACAGTAAAATATTGTAGAAACTCAAGAATAAATGTGAACAAAACATGATTACTGTACTTTGCTTTATACTGTGCTATCCAACAGAATATCTGTAAGAAATGAAGTAAATTCCACTAGCAATTTCTAGTCTTATGAATTTGCATTTTCTTTCAAAAAAAAAAAAAAGAATTAGCCAACAGTCAGTGTTCCACAAACCTTTGCAGTCTCTCAAATAGTGTGTGTGTGAGGCTTTATTTACAGTTATAAAAATATTTCCTTTGCTTTTCATTCAATAGTGTGTTGGCTATTTCTTTTCTTTTTTTTTTTTTTTTTTTTTTTTTGTCTTTTTGCATTTTCTAGGGCCGCTCTCGCGGCATATGGAGGTTGCCAGGCTAGGGGTATAATCGAAGCTGTAGCCATCAGCCTATGCCAGAGCCACAGCAACGCGGGATCCGAGCCGTGTCTGCCACCTACACCACAGCTCATGGCAACGCCGGATCCTTAACCCACTGAGCAAGGCCAGGGATCGAACCCGCAACCTCATGGTTCCTTGTCTCATTCGTTAACCACTGTGCCATGACAGGAACTCCCCCACATGTTGGCTATTTCTAAGGTATTAAAAATATATGTTTTATTTTATCATGTAGAGGCTCCTACATCTCATTCAAGAAGTGTCAAGAGGAAGTCCCAGAATTCTGTTAGCTTAGGATAAGATAACCTTTTGTCCCAGATGTCATTGGCGGGACTGAAGCAGACTGCCCAGAACTTTGGTCTGCCAACCTTCTTCATCTCTGTTATGTGCTCTGAGACTATCTGGACAAATCCCATGATGTCCTTTCTCTTGTTTTCAAAAATCCGTGAAAGAAGTCCAGGATTCCTAGAGTCCTGGATCATCCTTTTCCTGATTGTATTCCACATGAGGCTCTGTAGCCTGTGAGGCAACCTCTACTTTCTTTACCATATCACTTCCTATTTCTTTGCTTTATTCTTCTCCATACCATCCACCAACTTTTCATTTACTAAAAAGTCATTTATCTATTTCCTATCATAGCAGATACACTATACTATTTATTTGAATGACTGATTTACTGAATAAAGCTTTTCCCTCTCTTTGATGCAAAACAGACCTTTCTAAAACTGAAATGGAAAAAATATTATTAAAAGAGAAGGATTTTATGGAGCTCCAAGGGATAGTGTATAACATTTTCATCTGCTATTAAATAACCCTGGGTAAACAAAAACATTTCTCCTACCTTTAGCAGGAATTTTTTTGTATGTATTTCTGTTACTGATCCCATCATACCCCTAAATATGAGAATTGTTTTAATTGACTTTGGAAGTCTTTTCTGCTTCTGGTGTTTCTATTAGACTAAAATAGTACTGCTTAGCTTTTCCTCAGGTCGTATTCCCATACAATCCTTCATATAGATTTAGATATGTATAATGTACCACAAGTTGGCCCAGGAAATTTTATTTTATTTTATTTTACTTTACACTACTTTACTTTACTTTTTTCTTTTTAGGACCACTCCTATGGTGTATGGAAGTTCCCAGGCTACTGGTCAAATTGGAGCTGCACCTGCCGGCCTACACCACAGCCACAGCAATGCCGGATCCTTAACCCACTGAATGAGGTCAGGGATCAAACCCGCATCCTCATGGTTTGTAGTCGATTCTTAATCTACTGATCCGCAACAGGAACTCTGGCTCTGGAACTTTTAAAATTTGAATTGGGAGTTCCCGTCGTGGTGCAGCAGAAAGGAATCCAACTAGGAACCATGAGGTTGCAGGTTCGATCCCTGGCCTCACTCAGTGGGTCAAGGACCTGGCATTGCCGTGAGCTGTGGTGTAGGTCGCAGACACGGCTCAGATCTGGCGTTGCTGTGGCTGTGGTGTAGGCCAGCGGCTACAGCTCCGATCAGACCCCTAGCCTGGGAACCTCCATATGCCGTGGGTGCGGCCCTAGAAAAGGCAAAAAGCCAAAAAAAAAAAAAAAAAATGAATTGCTATAATATAGTAGCTTGTTGATTCAGAATAAAGTTTTAAGTTGTCCCCTTTTTCTCAATTGTAATAATCCTTTAGCTATTGCTATCAGATAATAAAGATATTTGGAAAATAACTGAAAATTGATAAAAAAATCTGTTGAGTTGTATCAATTTAATTGGCAAATCTACACTTACATACAAATGAGCCAATGTTCCAAGAGTTTTGGAATTTTTGTTTCAGTTACAAAGAAATATGAGACACAAATTAATTGCTTTATTCTTCAAACCTTCTAGATACATTTTATTTTAGGAAGGTGGCATTTAATCATTCCTCAGGTTTTTCTAGAAGTAAACATTTTTAAAATAACAAAGAATACAGAAGTGTTCTATTATAACACTGCATTGCAGAACAAATAGAATATTTAAAACAGAAGACAGATGTTACTGATTTTGAAATCAGAGCTCATTGATGACCTACCATAATATCATAATTAATGGGTCTTTAATATGTTTAATATTTCTGTACTTTTTCCATAACAAGTCAGGAAGGAGAGGCATTATGTTTATGATATGTTATTCTTATAACTTCTTGATCAAGAATGCCATATTTCTGGAAGATATAATGAGATATGTTGTCTTTTAGAATCTTATTTGGAATGGTCTTAAAATTAGAAATTTTTTCTGTGTTTTTTAGGAATTCAATCTGGAGTATGTGCCCTTAATGCCTTTTTATGACTAATAGAGGAGTACATTTATGTGTAGGTTATAATTGAAATGGTGATGAAATAACATGATAAAAGTAAGATGATCTATAGACTTATAATGTGGTATACCTAAAGAAATCTTCAGTGGGAAGACTACATCTCTTCTTTCCCTAGATCATCCTTGGGGAAAAACAGGCATCAAAAATTGTTGTTAAATAATGATGTCTCCTATCTTAGCACAACTCCTTCTCTGTACTCTCAAGTTTCTGTATTTTCCTTTGAAACATAAATTGGCTAAAAATCTACTTTCTGAAGAAGCACTAGTGAAGTGCTTTGGAATGACATTATCTTTTATAATGTATATTCCTATGGATATCTAGGCATCAACTTAACCATTGTATTATACATCTCTCTTCAAAATACTGTGAAGATGGAACAGTGCCAGTTATAAACATGCACTTAATTTAGATTAGAAATTCTACTTACAGTTAACTCAGAGATATATCATTCAGACCCTACAAGGAAGGACTAGTTGCCTCAGCTCTCAGCAGCTCTAGGTAGTGACTCAGCCGTAGAAAATTGCCTTGTTTGGGGCCACATCCTTCTAGGGGCAGCCCATAGCCAATGACTGCATGAGGTGGGTAAGAAGGCCCAATCATTTTGGTCTACTGTGGGATATGTCTGAAGGGCCATCTATGCTATAAAGCTCCTGGTGGAATTGACCAGAAATGTCTAGGTATGCATTGCAGTTTGAACTAATTTTGCCTAATTCTGCCCTGTGCCTAATTTTGCTTCCTCCTTCTTCCTTCCGAATGTTAGAACTTGGTTCCAGAGACCTCCAACCTATTTTTTTTTACCTCTAAATTCTCTTCCAAATCTGGCTGGACCCCTGATTTCTTCTATGTATAGATTCTTTGGCAAAATCAGTTTCCTCTTATCCCTTCATTACTAATACAGTTGACACTTGAGCACCATGGCTTTAAAATGTGTGTGGGTCCAGTTATACATGGACATTTTTCACTAAATACATGCTGTGGTACTATATGATCTGTAGTTGTTCGAATCCATGAATGTGAAAACATGGATATGGAAGGTTTCTGTATAATCTGTATGTTATACACAGATTTTTCAACTGTGTGGAGGGGTTGGTCTCCCAATCCCTGTGTTGCTCTAAGAGTCTACTCTATTACAAAATAAAAAAGTGACTTGGCTTTCAATGTTATGAACTGTGAGAGTCACATCTTTTTTTTTTTTTTTTTTTTTAATTTTTGGGGCCATACCTGTGGCATATGGGAGTTCCCAGGCTAGGGATCGAATTGAATTGAAGCTGCATCTGCCGGCCTATGCCACAGCCACAGCAATGCAGGATCCAAGCCACATCTGCGACCTACACCACAGCTCACAGCAACGCTGGATCCTTAACCCACTGAGCAGGGCCAGGGATTGAACCCACGTCCTCATGGATACCAGTCGGGTTCGTTACTGCTGAGCCCCAGTGGGAACTCCCAGAGTCATGTGTTTTCAAACTCTGTATATACTCACCGTGGTGGGAATGCTCAATAATTGGTAAAAATAAAAGTAAATCATATCACATTTGATTTTTCCTTCTGCCCTCTTTCTTGACCATATTCCATCACCCATCTGCTACTTCCATAAAATGATCAAAGAATAAAAATGGAAGAGGAAGGAGCTCCAAGGACTGATATCTCCAAATAAACACTGGAAAATTAGTGAAAACTTTCAAAATCCACTTTTTTAACTCTGAAAAATAGGCAGAGATTCATTGTAACCAAGCAACAATTGAATTAAGAAAAAGGTGACTTAAACATGTAAGTCAAGTTTTGTGGTATTTTAATTAGCTTTGCCCCATTCCCTTCTCTGGTGTGGCAGTTGTCTTAGAGATAACACACACATTCTTGGTGTGGATACCTGTTTTCAGAGGAGCAGGGAAGAGCTTATTCCTGAGAACTTGTGTGTATATGCTTTGACCTATCTTTTGTGTCTTTCCTCAAAGGTCTGACACAAGATTTTTTTTAACCTAACTCAGAACTTAGGGTGGAAAAGGACTAAACAAGAAAAATTGTCAACAAAATGAACAGGTTACTGCCTGATGGGCAAAATAGATTACAGTTGGAGAAAATATTAGACATGCTGAAAACTCAAATAGGAAATCTGGGGAAAGAGTTATTTTGGCAAGTTAAGAACATTGAAAAACTCCCATAATTAACAGAGAGTCTGGAAAGTCATGTGCACATGTCTGAGAATACCTGTGATGGCCTTAAACTTTCACCTGTGGGTGATCTTTAGGCTCAGCCCAACTAAGAAGTGAAAGCTAAGGTAGAGTTGTTAAGAGAGAGGCTAAGTGTTGAGGGAATGTCCAATGTAGATCCAATTTGTAAAGATGGGGAAAGTATTTTCTCTTTTGCTCCAAGATTTTAGGAAATCTCTGTCAAAGCACTAGTTGACCACAAGCTAAAGGAACAGACTTCAGAGCCACATACAACAAAGAAGTAGTCATTAAATATATTTTAGAAAAGTTGCTAAGTAAACAAGTATCTACAGCCCACAATAAATAACACAAAGAAACCCCAAGGAGAAGGAAGAATCTAATTTTCAGAGTTAGCACAATATTGAAAACATCCAATTTCAGCTAAAAATTTTAAGCATGCAAAGAGACAATAAAGTTGGTTCATACCCAGAAATAACAAAAACAAAAACTAATAGAATTTGTCTCTGAGGAAGCACAGAAATTAGATTCATTAAAGAAAGCCTGTCTTGAATATGCTCAAAGAACTAAAGAAAACCATGGACAAAGTACTGAAGGAAACCTGGAGAACAATGTCACACTTAATAGAGAAATTTTTAAAAAGATAAACATTATTAAAAGGAATCAAAGAAATTTTAGAGCTGAAAAGTTTAAAAATTAAAAATAAAATTTATTGTAGGGGCTCACAGTAGGGAAGGCAGAAGAAAGAATCAGTGGACATGACTATAGGTTATTTGAGAGTACCCACTCAGAGAAGCAGAAATAAAAAAAAATAATGTAGGAGTTCCCATTATGGCTCAGCAGGTTAAGACCTGACTAGTATCCATGAGGATGTGGGTTTGATCCCTGGCCTGTTCAGTGGGTTGAAGATCCGGCACCACTGCAAGCTGCAGCATAGGTTGCAGATGCACCTCAAATCTGCAGCTGCAGCTATAAATAGACTCCTAGCCTGGGAGCTTCCATATGCTGTGGGTGTGGCCATAAAAAAAGACAAAAAAAAAAAAAAAAAAAAAAAAGGAAAGCAGTCAATGTACTATAGCACATTGATAGAACAAAGGGAGAAAGCTATATGATCATCTCTTTATACATATATTATTGAAGTATGGTTGGTTTACAGTGTTGTGTTAATTTATATGATTATCTTTATGCAGAAAAATAATTTTTAAAAATCCCAACACTTTTTCATGATAAAAACACTTAAATTAGGGATATAAGGGAATTTCCTTAACCTGATAAAGGGTATTTATGAAAAACTCACGTTTCACGTTATACTCAGTGATGAATGACTGAAAAAGTTTCCTCTAAAATCATGAACAACACAATGATGCTTGCTTTTGCCAGTTCTACTTAATATTGTACTTGATGTTCTAGTCAGATCACTTTGGCAAGGAAAATAAAAGGCATTCAAATTGGAAAGGAAGAACTAAAACTATCACTATTCACAAATGACATGATCCTATATATATATATATATTGTGTGGTTTCAGCAATGCTTCAGTATATAAGATCAACTCATAAAAATCAGTTGTATATCTTTTTTTAAATTAGAGTTGATTTACAGTGTTTCATCAAGTTCTGTTGTACAACAAAGTGACCCAATCACACTCATTTCCCTGTGCTGTACAGTAGGATCCCATTGCATATGAAAAGAATGAAGTTGGATCCTACCTTGCAACATATGTAAAAATTACCTCAAAATGGATCAAAGTCTTAGTTATAAGTGCTCAAATCATAAAATTATTAGAATAAAACATTACAAGTAAATCTTCATGATTTTGGATTTGGCAAAGAACTTTTAGCTCTGTCTCAGAAAGCATAAGCAACAAAAAACAAAAAATACTTTGGACCATCAGATTTAAAAACTTTAGTGCTTCAAAAGGACATCATCAAGAAAGTGAAAGTATATCCTACAGAGTGGGAGAAAATATTTGCAAATCATATATCTGATAAGGGTCTAATACTGAAAATATATAATGAACTCATGCAACTCAACAACAAAAAGATAACCCATTTTAAAAAAATGGTCAATAGACTTGTGTAGACATTTCTCTAAAGAAGAGATTCAAATGCCCTATAAGTACATGTCAAGAGACTCCTTGTTATTAGCCATCAGGGAAGGCAAATTAAAATCACATGATAGCACTTCAACCCACTAGTGGTGTGTGAAGTGCTATCATGGGATTTCTATTGTTCATGATTGAACAGATTACTAATAAGGCCTTAGTAAATTCCTTCACTTACTCTTTCTTATGTACACAGAAGATGAAAGATGCAAATGCACAATTCTCTAAAACATTCTGGTTATTTTAGCTTTCCAGTAGTATTAACTTGGATAACAATATATGAAGTAGTCTTAGGACTTCTTAGGAGGAAAAGTTAAATGTGAATTTTGATAATTAGCATGGCCTCATGTAAAAGTAGGAATTTAAATCCCTTTTGGATTTGTAACAACACATTATTATTCTGATTCCTTTCTCCTAAGAGAACTTACAAGGCCTTTGTTTATTATAAAAACATATTTTTGTGTATGTTTTGGAAATTTTTGAAATACAAAAATGTATAAAGAAAATACAAATCATCCATTATTTTACTTGTTTTCCTGTGGTCTTTTTCTTTTACAGAATTGTGATTGAACTTCATATGCAATGTTGTATCTTGTTTTTCCATATGTTCATGTTTTCAAAAATTAAAAAAATGAAGGATTTTGTTATCATTTATAGATTATTGTCATTAAACTACATGGAATGTTATGAAATCAGGAGTGAGTCTAATAGAGCAAGAGCATGGATCAGGAAATGATATGTTAGACCTTTGAATTTAAACTTTACTTTTTGGAGCTTAGAGCAATACCAAAGTGTTTATCTGGACCATTATGTTTCATTTTGTTTTTAATGGATGAAGACCTTTTTTTTTTTACTTCATTTTATTTCTTTATTCTATTCTATTCTACTCTATTCTAGTCTAGTCTATCCTTTGCCAAGCAAATGATTATAATTTGCTTCTAGATTCATATACAAGTTACAATAAATAACTTTGTAGTTGCCCAGGAATCTACAGTCTACAGATTTGGAACCAAATTTCTAGGCTACACCCTGTACCAGTAAGCAGAATTGCCCTTCATCCAATGTAGAAACAAATCAAGTAAATGCATGTTATTAAGGAAATAATTCAGGGATGAATTGTCAAGGTCTCTGTAATCCAGTTTAGGTTTGAGTATTTTCTGATATGGATCATGGTGGGAAAAAACAAACACTCCATGAATATGAAGCAATTTGTACAGCCATCTCTTTGCACATTTAGTAGAAAAACAATCAGTAGTATTTCCTGTGCACCTAGTATGTGCTTAAAACTCTGCTAGATACTACATGAGGAGAAAAAAATAACCAAAGACATTGTCCTTCATTTCTTGACTTCCCAATTCTGAATTCCTAAATAAATCAAAGTAACACCTCTCATTTGGCAGAGTTATATTAGTACCTTGGGTACATTTACTTTTTTTTTTGCAAACTTCAAAAACTACACCATCCTTAGTGTAAAGTGAAAAGCAAAGTAGATCTATCCCAGGTGCAGACAACTGAGGAAGATCTCATCCAGGGACATCAGGGCAGGAGATCACCCAGCTGCTACATAATGGGCACTAAGAAACTGTTGTAGTTAAATCAGAAATGCTTCCAGGGAGGAAACTACAATAATTCTTATATTTGTTTCTTGCTTCAATGCTACTTTCATAAGGATGAAGAACACTTTGATTTCCAGAGCTAGAGGTATTTACCTGCTCTGGAAGTATGATGTTGCTATCTGAAATTCTAGCTAATGTTTGCTGCGACTTCCTGGAAATAGCTGTAGAGACTGATCAGTTTTCCACAGTATAAATTTGCTCCTATTTTAGGCTGTCAGGTTTCAAACTGAAAGGCATAGTTCAGTCCTGAGTCTGATTTTTCAAAAAAAAAAAAAAAAAACAACTAATGGAATCCTAGATAGATAGATAGATAGATAGTCCATTAAAGATATTTATTAAAAGGTTAATCAGAAGTCTTTTCTTATTCAGGGTGGTTAATTATTCCAGGTAAAATAAATTATTTACAATACAATGGTAGAGAAATATTGTGGAACACTCTTGAATTTATAAATTTGGGTAAGGTATTAATAGATGGGGTGATCCTTTTTATTGATTAGCTCTTACATTCATTGCATGGACCCGTTGCTTACTAGGGCCTATGAATACGTATAACAATAAAGGAACAAATAAATGGTTTTTGCTCATCTGTAGCAGACTTTGTCTCACTTGTTCTCATTCTTACAAATACACATTTTTTCTACTGTTTAAATAGAACTCCAGTTTCTATTTAAATGTGTGTTTGTGCATAATCCACCTGCAATCTTGCTCTTTTAAGTCATTTACCTCCTGTCTCACAGGTTCCTTAGGAACATTTTAGGAAGTGGCATTTAAACCCCCCGCCCCCCACTTAGCTTTCCATATATTTCACTACCTTTAATTCTCATGGTTCACAATTTTAGTCTGGTATGAAAAAGATCATGTAGGTTACATTTCTCAAATGTGACTAATTTGTTAATTATTTCCCCACATGATCCATATTTACCCGGACACTTGCAGTTCTTCCAAATAAAATTTATCTTCCGCCCCTCCTGTTTTCCATGCCTTGAAGGGGACAGGCTTTCCTGAAAGCACAGCTTCTTGCTGTTCATCTGTGCTTATTGGTGACCTAGTGAAAGGGTGTGTTTTAATCACTTATTTACTCCATTGGTTAGGGAGGAATTCCTGCTGTAGGGTTATGAGTATGGCTAAACATATGACATATAATACTGGACAGGTGAGATTAAGAGTAGTAATTAGGCACATATACTCACAGCCTACGGGAGGAGGACACAGTATACCATGTAGGGTGGCCGAGGGTTGTACTTGAGAACAGAGTAAATAACCACAGGCAGGTTTTATAATATTAAGAGATCATGCCCCCCCCCCCGGCCCCGCCCCAGTTCCAATAGGAGGATGTGTTTGGCTTGTTTGCCAAATAATTCTGTGATCTGGCAGGGAACTAAAATCCACTACTCAGGGATAATTAGGAGGTGTGCCTGGTCTCCTAGATAAGGAGGGTTGTTTGGTTAGGGGACCTTATCTGTGGGAATATACTAGGAAGAACTTGTGGTTATACCATTTGAGGCCCTTTCAATTTTTGTAAGATGTCAAAGCAGCAAATAATATTGAGTCTTAATTTTAGGCTTTATACAATTGACCCCTTGATACCTTAAAATCAGTTTAAACCTAGGTTATGACTAGGACTTCTAGGAGGTAGGTGAAGTGCCTCCTTAGGAAATAAAGTAGACTCTTGGCCAAAAGGGGGAGGGCCACATGGTTATGCAGTAGGCAAAACCATGAAATTTAGAGTTATTTCCTTTTATGACCACTAAAGTCATTGAAAGACCTGTATGACATTGGAATAGGGAGTACATATGCCCAGGGGCTATGAATTTAGACTAATAAATGCATGTCACAGTCGTGACAACCAAAAGGGGCCCACTTGACTTTTTTAAAACTTAAAAAGGAGTTCTTTGGGGAACACATTATTTCTCAGTTATACCAGCCCATGGGGCTTATGGGGAAGGTGAGAATTTCATTGAATGCCTTCTTCTTCTTCTTTTTTTTTTTTTTTTGTCTTTTTGCCGTTTCTTGGGCCACTCCTTGGGCATATGGGGGTTCCCAGGCTAGGGGTCCCATTGGAGCTGTAGCCGCCGGCCTACGCCAGAGCCACAGCAACGCGGGATCCGAGTTGCGTCTGCAAACTACACCACAGCTCATGGCAATGCCGGATCCTTAACCCACTGAGTGAGGCCAGGGATCGAACCCACAACCTCATGGTTCCTAGTCGGATTTGTTAACCACTGAGCCACAATGAGAACTCTGAAACTCATTGAAGGCCTTCTTTACAAACCCAAAATTGTATGTTCTAAGAAGTGAATTGAGTTTATTTTTATACATGGTATTAGAGAGTGTTCTAATTTCATTCTTTTACATGTAGCAGTCCAGTTTTCCCAGCGCCAGTTATTGAAGAGACTATCTTCCACTTTATGTTCTTGCCTCCTTTGTCATAGGTTAATTGATCATAGGTGCTTGGGTTTATTTCCATGAAACTCCCAGAGGAAAACATAGGCAGAACCCTCTTTGACATGTCACAGTGACATCTTGTTTGATCTACCTCTTAGAATAATGACAGTTAAAACAAAAATAAACCAGTGGGACCTAATTAAACTCAAAGATTTTGCACAACAAAGGAAACCATTAAAGAAACCAAAAGACAACCCACAAAATGGGAGAAAATCTTTGCAAACAATACAACTGACAAGGGCCTTATCTGCAAAATATGCAAACAGCTCATATAACTCAGCAATTTAAAAAAAAAACAAACAACCCAATCAAAAAAATGGGCAGAAGACCTAAATGGACATTTCTCCAAAGAAGACATAAAGAATGACTAGTAGGCATGTGAAAAAATGCTCAACTTCACTAATTATTAGAGAAATGCAAATCAAAACTAAAGTGAGATACCATCTCACACTAGTCAGAATGGCCATCTTTAACAAGTCTACAAATAACAAATGCTAGAAAGGATGTGGAGAAAAGGGAACCCTCCTTCACTGTTGGTGGGAATGTAAATTGGTACAACCACTATGGAAAACAGTATGGATTTTCCACAGAAAACTAAATATAGAACTACCATATGATCTAGCAATTCCACCTCTTGGCATATATTCAGACAAAACTGTAATTCAAGAAAATAAATTCACCCCTATGTTCACTGCAGCATTATTCACAATAGCCAAGAAATGTAAACAACCTAAATGTCCATTGACAGATTAATGGATTAAAAAGCTGTGGTACATATACACAATGGAATACTATTCAGCCATAAAAAGAACAAAATAATGGCATTTGCAGCAACATGGATGCAACTAGAGATTCTCATACTAAGTGAAATAAGAAGGAGAAGGACAAATACCATGCAGTATCACTTGTATGTGGTATCTAAAATATGGCACAAATGATCCTATTTATAAAAGAGAAACAGATCACAGACATGAAAAGCAGACTTGTGGTTGCTGGGGGGAAGGGGGAGAAAGTGGGATGGATGGGGAATTTGGGGTTGGTAGATGCAAACTCTTACATTTAGAATGGATAGGCAATGAGGTCCTACTGTACAGCACAGGGAACTATATCCAATATCTTGGGATAGAACATGATGGGAGATAATATGAGAAAAAGTATATATATGACTGGGTCACTATGCAGAAATTGACACAATTCTATAAATAAACTATAATAAAAAATTTAAGAAAAGAATAGGTAGCAAGTCCAAGATGCAGCACAAGGGAAAATATAATTGCATTTCCATTAAAAAAAAAAAGATGTTTGAAAGTAAAGGGGGCTAATGAGAAGAGAAAATTTTAAAAAGTGAATTGAGTGTCTTGGTCATTTTCAGCAATGTCTGGAGCTCTCAATTGGATAAGCAGTGTCATGGTAAGGCCTTGAATTATCGTCTTATCTGTTACCTAGCTTTATATTTTGGTTATCTGTGAGGCAAGAGATTGCCAGACTTTTTTACTCCAGAAGGAACTGCTCTTAGGCAGTGGTCTGAGAGTTGAAAGACTGTCTAGGCGGGGTCATTTTCTGTCCTATGTGTCCAGTGCTGAAGTGATTGTATGAAGTGTAGCTGTTTGTGCCGACATTGAGGTCTGTTTTCTTAACAGGGATGTCCTCATTAAGGGACGACAAAGCAGCAACTCCCTAAATGAGCTCCATCGCTTATATGGTGGTAGTACTATCCATAATGTTTATGAATTTCTTTTGCTTTTCACTCAGTTGATCCCAGGGGACTCTCTGGATAGCCAGCAGTTCTGGAAGAGGGCTGACTCTTCCAGTTCCATGGCATCTGACAAGGGACTGAGAACAAAGGAGTCTACCACTTCCTTCAGGTAGGATGCACCTGAGGGTCCATGTTTTGCTTCATCCTGTAGGAGGCCTTAGTAGCCATGCCAAGAGCTAGGGATCGAACCTATGCCACAACAGGTATCCAAGCTACAGCAGGGACAATACCAGATCCTTAACCTACTGAGCCTCCAGGGAAGTCCAGTCAAGGTGCTACTTTTATAAGGTGTAATAATCAGCTCAGTACAGAGAATTGTGGGCCCAGGGCCTAAACTTGCAAAAGCCAGCAGTTTCTGCTCTAATGGTATATAGTGTGTAGCCAAGGAGGGCAGTTTCTTGCATCAGAAGTTTGTGGGCAGCTTTTAGTTATCATAGGTGGTCTAGGGACTCTAGGAGACTTGAGAGGAGGTTGCTTAAAGCCTCTAATATGAAGTGTCAGGGCCACTAATGGGAGTGCCTGTTGTATGGCAGTTTTGACAGATCCTAGAGCCTTTTTTGAGGGGCTGCTATTCATGGTGGGCTGATTTGAAAAATAACAGCTTAAGTGAAATTATTACTATTTTTTTTTTCTTTTTAGGGCCACACCTGCAGCATATGGAAGTTCCCAGGCTAGGGGTCGGATTGGAGCTGCAGCTGCTGCCCTACACCACAGCCACAGCAATGCCAGGTCTGAGCCACATCTGCGACCCACACTGCAGGTTGCAGCAACGCCAGAAACCTTAATCACCTGAGCAAGGGCCACGGATTAAACCCACATCCTCATGGATACTAGTCAGATTCTTAACCTGCTGAACTGCAACAGGAACTCCTAAATACAATTTTTGAATGAGTAATTTACCTCCAGAGCCCCCAAAAGGCCTAAAAGATAGTGGACTTGTTTTAACATTGAGGGTATGGAAAGGATGGATAATTGTATCTTGACAGTGTCAGGGATGGAACAACCCTTAGCTTACCAAATAATTTTTAGAAATTTAACCAAAGTGGCATGGCTCTTAAATTATATATAGTACAATGTCCCATCCCCTTTTTTATGAGCCCTTTTATGAAAGTGTTTTTCCTGAATAAATGTGGAAAATGAATTTTCTCCTCAGAGGATATCATCCATGTAATAGCACACCTGTGTTCATGCAGAAAGGTTGATACAGTTAAGATATTGCCTGTAAAGACTGTGTGTGATTGCAAGGCTTCAGGGGTAGCCAAGGATGATTTCTCTTTGGATGTGAAAGCAAACTATGGGTGAAAGGATGTCGAAGTAGGCAGCAAGCATAATGTATTAGACAGATCTGTAATTGTAAAATGTATACCATTTGCTGAATGGATGGAGTTAGTAATTTTGATAACATTGGATATTGGATATGGAGGCCTTAATGGATGGGACCATAGCATTAAGTTGTGTTAATTACTGTGAGGTGACACTCATTTCAAACTTAATACAGTTTGACTGCTGAAATAAGAAACATTGAGGATAATCACCCCTTCACTAAATAGGTCTTATATGATGGGTATGGATAATTGAAGGCCTTGTTTTAATTTGTGTTGAGGCATAATACCTATTATAACTGGGCTATGATCCATGGAGTCCCATTTTCTCAAGTTTACAGAGTGTGCCATGTTTAAATGTAGTGAGATCCCCAGGGAAAAGTTTGAGTGCCCAGTGGCTCACCTCATAGGTTGCTTCTTCCTTTTCCAGGAAGTATCAGTCAATCTCTCTGGGTTGAGGGGTCTACATCCAATAAAGACATTGTGTTTATGGACCAGGTGGGGGCCATTAAGCCCTATGGTTGCAAGATTAGCCCTTCATGTGTTGGTAGGCAGCTTAGCTTATTTGGTGTTTTTGGAAGGGCTAATACCAAATACTCCTTCTCAATTTCTTTCTCTTCAGCACCTGGGAAATAGACTATCATAAATATGTACCTTAATATCATTGGGGATCAGGAGAGCCCACATCACAGCAGCAAGGGAAATAGCAGCACACAAGATGGAAAAAGTGAACAACCTAGGTTGGTGGCTTACTTATTTTCCACAAACTTAACAAAGGCCATTCTTGAGCCCGTCCTAGCAGGGCAAAATCACAAACAATGCCCATTTGGCTGCCCCAAGCACCCAGTGATGGTCATGAGGCTATATGTAGTGCCCACAGAGCGATACCCTGATTTTTGGTAAGCAGAACTCAAGTGCCAACTGGTTAAGGTGCTGTGTTGTCGCCATTCTAATAGGCAGGAGCCTTACTTCCCAAACACAAGTTGAACCTAACAGCACATCATGCTGGTGTATTGTCAGCTAATATCAGTTCTCATCTTGAGGGCAAGAGCATTTTAGGATGGAAAGAGATGATGCCATCCAACAAAGACAACAAAGTGCTGCTCAAGGTCAAGGTACAATCCCACCAGCAACTGGTGCTTCTACTGTAGGTGGCCTTCATCACATCATGGAGCCAATTAGTTAACCATGACGAGTTAGGTATTGTTAACCAGGTATTGTCAGTGATGGTGAGACCATCCTGTTCATGATGCCAGTTGTTTTGTTTTCTGTTCACCACATTGATGAGGGAGGGATTCCTGCCATAGAGTAATGGGGATTGCCAAACACATGACACCAAATGCTGGATAGATGAGGTGGACAGCAGTTCACTAGTCACATATACTCATGGCCTGGGAAGAGGATAGAGCATGTCATGCATTGCCTCATGAAAGTTTTACTTGGAAATAGAGTAAATAAGCAGAGGCTGTGGGAAGTAGTTTTTGTAGTATTAAGAGTATGAGGTGACACCTAGTACCTGCAGGACAGTGTTATTGGCTTATCCCATGGGATTACATGGAACTGAAATCTGCTACTCAGGGAAAAGCAGAAACTGTACTGGGTCCATTTTATAGGTAGGGTTGTTTGGTTTGGATACTTTATCCACAGGTGCAGAGTAGGGAGAACATACCATTAGGCCATTTGAGACCCCCCCAGTTTCACCAGATGTCAAGGCAATACTTAATATTGGACCTTAATTTTAGGCCTTACATCACAAAGTGTAAGCAACCAAAGTGGGCAGTGGAAAGGGGAGTGGTAAAATAAGGTACTGTGAAAGGAAGTTTGTTGATCTGAGATTTGACGTGGGCAGTTGCAGGTATGTGTTTAATAATGCTTTTGTGGATATCAGTTGAGCTTTATTACTCCCATCTATGGAGGAATATGGGCTGGTTGCAGAGTTGGACACAACTGTTCCTTTTGCACTGGTTCAACTGTGAGAAATTAAACTAGGTAGGCTCAGAAATACAATATTCAGTCATGAAATTAAAATTGAAAGCCCAGCAACAAGTCTAGCAAAAACATCAAATCAGCTAAATGCTCTGCATGTATCTTCTAGTTTAATCTTCATAACTGTTGAATACATTTTCCAAATCATTCAGCAAGTCAGTCGTCCTAGGTTCAGTTTCTCATTAGAAGAATAGGTAGAGCAGATGTACTCACTTTAAAAAAGGCTGAGATAGCAGTTTTGAAGCCTAATAAAGCTGTGGTGAAGATGAACTATGAGGTTAATAGTGGTAGAGTACTATTTAAGCACATGGTACCTGCTTAGTAAATACTAGCTACTATTTAATTCTTTGATTTACTTTCCCTGGCAAGAGACTGAATGTGGCAATGGCTACTTACTTCTACCTCTTATAGGTGTATTTTATTCTCCCACTGTTTTTTTCTGCACAGACAAGCATTCCTCTGGTATGGTTACTAATCTGAAGAGTAGCTGCATCTTACAACTTCCACGTGAACCATTTACTTGTATAGTAGCTGCTTCATTGTCACTAATGGATTCAATCATTATTTAATAGAAAATTTTATACAAAATAAGTGAAAGAATATCTTCTAAGTATTCTGAGAATGAGCCATGGCACTGGCAGGATGTTGATGGAAGCAATTATTGGACCTATTGTAGCATGTTACTTATTCTACCCATGGAATCATATGTAATTAATATTTGAGTGCTTACTATGTGCCAGATGCCATAATAAAATGTTTCTGTTTTGTACTCCTCTCAGCCACCTTATGAACTAGCTTTATCATCTTCTATTTTACAGAGGGGAAGAATGGAGTCTTAACTAGATTGAGCAGTTTAACCAGTGTTATAAAGCGTGCAACTGGCTAGTAAATTCTATCAGACTCGAAAGCCCAAAAAACAATTTCCTTTCCTTCCATTCTACTCTTTGCTTGATTCTAATACACTTTCTGATATACATTGTGTCAGTATGAGCTCTCATAAATAAAACTCTTATTTTACAAAAGTAACTTCCTTCTTAGATCCTGAGAATACTCTCAAAATTCATTTTCAAGCATATGAATTATGAATCACAAAAGGGATAACATTTTTGTTTTTTTATGTTATAAAGGTTTAAGTTAGTATGTCTTAAAGAAGATTTTGAATGGGATATTAGACCTATGGATTAATATTTGAAAAAATAGTTCTGTGTCCAAACATTTTTGGAAAATTCTGCATACTGTATCCCCATTTGAAGCTGCATAATATCCATTAATGTTTTAAAAGTTTTGAGAGAAGTCATGCAGTAAATAAGTTTGTTTAATTATGTGTGATCTGTGATTTTTTTTATGTCTCTTTTGTTCCTCTGTTTTTCTATTTGTCTTCTATTAAATGGATATTTTCTAATGTACCATTTTAATTACCTTTGCATTTCTTTCACTGTTTTTTTGTTATTTTTGTAGTGGTTGTAATATAGATTACAATTAACATGTTGACTTAAAAGTATCTATTTCATGTTAATACCAACATAATGTCAATATTATACAAAAAATTTGTTCCTATGTACCTCTGTTTTCTACTCCCTTTGTGCATTTTTTGTCACACAAGTTACATTTGTACATATTTTATGACTATCAACAGATTTGTCTTTTAAATTAGAGAGGAGAAAAAGAAGTTACAAACTGAAATGCATTTATATTGTCTTTAATGTTTATCTATTGTGTTCTTTAGTTCTTCATTGGATATGAGCTGCTGTCTAATATCCTTTCATCAGCTAGAAAAACCCTTTAGTATTTCTTTTAGAGTAGTTTTGATAACAATAAATTCTCACAATTTTTGCTTATCTGGAATGTCTATTTTTCCTTCATTTCTTAATAATAGTTTTTCTAGATATATAATTTTTGGTTGATAGTTTTCATTCAGCACTTTGAATATGCCATCCCACTGCCTTCTGGCCTCTGTGGTTCTTGAGAAATTGGCTGTTAATCTTATTTAGGATCCCTTATGTATGATAAATGGGTCCAATCTTTCTATTTTCAAGATTTTCTTTGTCCTTAGACAGCATTATTTTGATGTGTCTAGGTTCAGATTTTTTTGAGATTATCCTACTTGGAATTGGCTGGGCTTTTTGGATGTTAGATTAATGGTTTTCATCAGATTCGGGAAATTTTACTCTATTGTTTCTTCAAATTTTTTTCACTCTTGTCTCTCCTTCTGGGACTCTTGTCTTGCATACTTTGCTAATTTTGATGGCATCCCATAGGTCTCTTAGGGTGTGTTCAATTTTCTTCATTCCTTTTCTTTCTTCTTATCCTGGATAATATCAATTAAGCTATCTTTAAGTTCAATGATTCACGCTTCACCTTCTTAAATCTTAGAGTGAGCCTCTCTAATGGAATTTTTCACTTTGCAATTTAAGAATTTCTATTTGGCTCTGTTTATATCTGTCTTTTTATTTAAACTGTCTTTGGTGAGACATCATTTTTATAATTTCCTTTAATTCTCTAGACACATTCGCTTAGAACATATTTAAAATAGCTGATTAGAGTCTTTATTTATTAAGTCCAATGCGTGGGCTTCCCCAGAGTTTTTCTATTGATTGCTTTTTTCCTGTGAATGGGATATATTTTCCTATTTCATAGCATGTCTTGTATTTTTTGATTGAAAGCTGAACGTTGTAAATAATATAATGTAGCATCTCTGGATATCAGATTCGCCAGCCTCCCCAGGTTTGCTCTTTTTGCTCTTAGTTGTTATTTGCAATTCTGTAAAGCCTGGTTTCTTTGTTGTGTGTGGCCACAGAAGTCTGTTTAGTTAGTGTTTAGCTGATGATTAGACCAAGATTTCCTTAAATGCATAAAACAAGTGAGTTTCTCAATCTTCACCAAGGGGCTGTGTATGTTTGCTGAGGCATGCCTTCAACACTCAGCCAAACAGTTAAAAACTCCGCCTTAATCTCTATTTCATGCTTCTTCAGAGCCGCAGGGTCAGCCAGTTGTGAGAAATAAAGGCCTTGTCAGATTTTTCCTAAGTATATATGTACATAACCTGGGGATGTGTACAGCCCTACACTTATGGCCTTCTAAATTCCCAGGAATATTTCATATCTTCTCAAATTTCCATATTCTAAAGCTTTTACTTTTAAGTTTTTTGGATCATCTGTTATTTGCCCTGACTGGTATACACTGACCTAGGCAGCCACAATTGCCTGTAGTTATCTTTGACCAAGGCCCCTGGGCAAAAGGCTTTCAAACTGGATGAGCTCCTAAAATAAAGACAGTCTTGTAAGTGGGATCTTTCAGGGAATAGCCAACAGGTCAAATAATGATAATCTTCTGGGAATGGGGTTTAGAAGGATCTCATACTTATTTTTGCCTCCTCTGGTTTCTGCAAGGCTTTTGGTTTTCACCATGATTGTGGGCTATTGATTTTCAAGAGTACTGCTGATCTGGGGAGAGGAACGGATGAAGAATAACTTCACACCACAACTTGCTTTTATTACTGAGATTCAGCTGTGTGTGTGTGTGTTTAATAAACACTACCTAGATTTCTGTAAGACTTTGGTTAATTTCCATATTTTTCTGAAAAAAATTATTTGACAATTTTTGGCCAATGTTCTCATTGCTTTTATGAAGGAGCAAATTTTTAGAGGTTCTTACTGTCGTTTTTGCTAATGTCCCCATACCACATAATCTTGACCTATTAGGCTTGTTAGTATATCCAATTAAGCTAACCAGCAATGCGTTGTGTGAGTATACCTTATGACCTTTTAAATTTGCCTAATATTCTTATGACAAGAATTATCATTGGGCTGTTTCTTCACTATAGAATAAATACTCATCTATTTGTTTGAGTTTTACAACTGAGAATCAAACTGAGGATCGTTTATAAATTAAAATTAAAATGACAGAATTTTCATTACCATACCATCTTACCAGAAGGCTAGGCTCTCAAAGCTAGGTATCCATATATACAGAATTTAGATTGTTTTTAAGGTTTATAACATGAAGTCTCAAGAACTAATTGGGTGAATATTATGCTCTAACTATCTCAAGATGATTTATTAGGAATTAGTAATATCCATGTATATAGATAAATGATGTCCATGTATAGTATCGATATACCCATACATAGTAGCATATAGTATTTATAAGTAAATGTATTAATCTGTTAATATAGTATTCATATATAGTAGCTGTGACAATTGATTTGATAAAATATGTTATATATAGAATCTAAAAAAGAGGGAGAAGTAATTTTTTTTACATTATAATATGAGGTCCTTACTATCCCTCCCAGACCTGTTATTCCATTACATATTCGACTATAATTTTTCTAAACCAGGAGAAAAAAATAAAACAAAATTCTATACTGGGGTGGTATTGTTGGAACTGAAGTTGAATGTAAGAAAAATTCTTTTGAAGATGTTAACAATGGCTTGTGGGTGATGAAGCTGATGGTTCTTTCCTATACAGAGTAAAAAAAAAAATACACATAGTCAGAAGTCTAAAATTTATCTAGAACAACAGATGACACTTTATCTTACTTGATGCGCACAGTAAGTAAAACAAAGGCTTGGATCTTTGTTAAATATCAATGTAACTGATAAGATATGTATACAGTTTTTTTTTTAAGGCTTGAATATTACTGTTTACCAAAGTAATATCATTAAAAATGAATACAGACTTAAAAGAGAAGTGGCCATATTTCTTACCTAGCTGAAGTCTTAAAGAAAGAAGAAGCTTACCATCAATATGTTTTTTCTGTTGTAGCACCACACATTGCTCTGTTACAAATAGGAGTAAAGTATCCTGTATTGATTGCTTTTTTAAAAAAATAAGATGGATGTTCAGTGAATGATATACAGATTGCCTCTTCTTTCCATTGTGCTCCTGAAATCAAGTAAAGTGAGTATGTGAGTGATGAAAGTAGGACTTGGTAAATAAACAAGGGCAAATGTGTGATAGCTGTTAAAACTATTTTATCTTAAAGCAAAGATTTTATTGACAATATAAAGGAAAAAATGTTATTCAGGAACTTTGTGGAAAGACATTCAAATTCAACCTTAAACAGTTGGTGCCAGGCAGTTTTATGAAGACAGTAGAAGTTTTTCTTCTGTGGGCTAATCTCTTTTCTTGATCCTTTCTTCCTGCTTTTAGCATGCTCCCTACTCCTTCAGGATTTTAAAATTGATTGCTTATGCTTCCTCATAGAAAAAAATAAACAAATCAGTATTTTTAACATTAAGATGTTGAGAATGGCTATTTTTCTCTTCCAAGGGTACTTGCATCAGATCAACATTTAACAGTGTGATTTCTGATGTCAGTAGCCAACAGGCAGAGAAAATTGATTCCATCAGGTAGTTCCTTTCCAGAGGTCCTTGAACTTCAGTGCATAGTTTAGCACCTACTACCTTAATTCATAATAATCTACAGATCCCACAGGGAGTGTTTATTTTCATCAAAGATAAATGCTTATGGGCCTAAGGAAATCACAGAATGCATTTTCAGCTGGACTAGACAATGTGGGAAGTCACTTCTGAAGTTGAAAATTATCTAATAAAACATCATTTGTTCTAGCAGAATGTACTGAGGATTTTTTCCTAGATTTTTTGAGAATTTCAAAAACAAATGACTTGACATTTATCAAATGATATTACAAAACTTTAAATAGAAAAATAATATTAAAATAATCAATTGCTTTTAGTATGAGTGTTACATATTTTATAATTTTTATCTTTAGGAAAAGAAAAAAAAGGTAACTTTTCAAATGATTTCATGATAAATGTGGTGAAGCCAAACAGAATAATAATGGTATGAATAGTGTTTCTATTTGAACAGTTAATATAATCTTTTTTTTTGAAAATTTTTTTTCAACAATTTTTTTTTTTTTTTTTTTTTTGCTATTTCTTGGGCCACTCCTGAGGCATATGGAGGGTCCCAGGCTAGGGGTCTAATCGGAGCTGTAGCTGCCTGCCTACGCCAGAGCCACAGCAGCGCGGAATCCAAGCGGAATCCAAGCAGCGCGGAATCCAAGCGGCTACACCACAGCTCATGGCAACACCGGGTTGTTAACCCACTGAGCAAGGGCAGGGATCGAACCCACAACCTCATGGTTCCTAGTCGGATTCGTTAACCACTGCGCCACGATGGTTGTAACTCCTAATATAATCTTATACTTAGAAGTATACTTTATAAACTATGGCCCATAAACTTAAGTGTTTCACAAAAGGCAGATTTTCAAAGTTCTATCAAACAGCTAATTAAAAATCTCCAAATTTATAAAATTTGAAACTTTGCTATTAAACTCAAGTGTTACTAAGGTATAATTTACTTATAGTAACATTCTTCCTATTTAGATGTACAGTTTAATGACTTTGAGTAACATGTAACCATGCTTCTTTTTCATCTAACTTTGATGGTCATATAACCACTATTGAAATTAAGTTATAGAATTTTCTTCATTCTACAAGTTTCTCTTATTATGCTTTGTGATCAGTCACCTCATCTACCCTAATTTCTGAACTTTTTTTTTTTTAATCCCTTAAATTTAGCTTTTTCCAGAATGTCATGTAAATGGAATGTGTCGTCTTTCATTTCTGGCTTCATTCACTTAAGATAATGCTTTTGAGATTTGCCATTGTTGTGCGAATCGGTAATTTGATTGATTTTATTGAGTGGTATTCTGTTTATTGATGTACCATAATTTGTGTATCCATTCAACAGCTGACTAACATTTGGGTTATTTCCAGTTTTTAGGAGCTATATAAATATTTGAACATAGATCTTTGTGTGTACATGTGTATAAATACTCAGGGACAGGTACTACTGAGTAGTATGATGAGTTTGTGTATATAGAATCTGTCACACTGTTTTCCAGAATGGCTTCGCTATTCATAATTATTAATTTCTGCCAGCAATATCAGAATTTCAGCTATTCCACACTGTCCAGAGTTTGGTATTGTCAGTTTTTAAATAACAGTTTAGCTATTCTAAAAGGTTTGCAGTAATATTTTCTTATGGTTTTTAGTTTGCATTTTTCCAATGACCATTAGTGTTGATCATATCTTTATATGCATTTTGGCCATCTATATCTTCTCTTGGGTGAAGTGTCTATCTGTTTATATCTTCTATCTTATTGCTGGATTTTCTGTTTTGTTACTATTGAGTGGTTTGAATTCTTTATATATTCTGTAGATTATATATATATATGTATATGTATACACACACACACACACACACACACACACACATTAATCTTCTTTATCCATTCATCTGTCATTGGGCATTTAGGTTGCTTCCATGTCTTGGCTATTGTGAATAGTGCTGCTATGAACATAGAGGTGCATGTATCTTTTCAAATTAGTTTTTGTCTAAGTGGGAACTGGTGTATTATATAGTAAATCTGTTTTTAGTTTTTTAAGGAACCACCATACCGTCCTCCATATTAGGTACACCAGTTTACATTCCACCAATAGTGTAGGAGGGTACTCTTTTCTCCACACCCACTCCAACATTTATTATTTATAGACCTTTTGATGATGGCCATTTTGACTGTTGTGAAGTGGTATCTCATTGTTATTTTGATTTGCCTCTTTTCTCTAATTAGTGTTGTTCAGCATCTTTTCATGTCCCTATCAATCATCTGTATGTCTTTGTTGGAGAAATGTCTATTTAGGTCTTCCCATTTTTTGATTGGGTTTTTTGTTTTTTGATATTGACCTGTATAAGCTGTTTGTATATTTTGGAAATTAATCCCTTGTCAGTCACTATGTTTCCAAATATTTTCTCCCATTCCTCAAGTTTTCTTTTCATTTTGCTTATGGGTTACTTTTCTGTGCAAAAGATTTTAAGTTTAATTAGAACCTATTTGTTTATTTTTTTCCTTTCTTCCCGTTACTCTAGGAGACAGATACATTGATCTTTATTTCTGTTCTTGTGCCATACCACACTGTTTTGATGACTGTAGCTCTGTAGTATAGTCTGAAGTCAGGGAACCTGATTCCTCCAGCTCTTTTATTCTTTCACAGGATTGCTTTGATTAGTCAGGGTCTTTGGTGTTTACTTTACAAATTTAAACATTTTTTTTTGTTCTATGCAAAATGCCATTGGTAATTTGATTGTATTGAATCTGTTGATTGCCTTAGGTAGTATAGTCATTTTGACGATATTGATTCTTCCAACCCAAGAACATAGTATATTTTTCCATCTGTTTACTATGTACCGAGGACAATTCTAGGCAGCCTGTCTGTTGATGAGTGGGGCTGTGTTCCCACCCTCTTAGTTACTTAGTTACTTGGCCTGAGACTTCTCAGCACTAAAACTTGCAGGCTATTGGTTGGGCTAGTTCTTTCCAAAATGGCAGACTCCAGGGGCACTCACTCAGGTGGTTTTTCCCTGGCGCCTCCAACTCCAGTATACTGGAGTGAGCCATAGCTGACCCTCCAATATCCATAGGTAGGTATGGTCCCGATTCTTATGGAGTCCCTGCTTTGCTCTGGGACCCAGTGCATGTGAAACCTTGTGTGTGCCCTTAAAGAGTGGAGTCTGTTTCCCCCAGTCATATGGAGCTTCAGCACTCAATCCCTGCTGGCCTTCAACACCCAATTTTTTGGAGGGCTACTCTTTCCAATGCCAGATGCCCAGGCTGGGGAACCTGACATGGGATTTAGATCTCTCACTCTTGTGGGAGAACCTCTGTGATATAGTTATTTTCCAATTTGTGGGTTAGCCACCCTGCAGATATGGGATTTGCTTATATTGCAAAAGTGCCCCTCCTACCATCTTGTTGTGGCTTCTTCTTTGTCTTTGGGTATAGGATATCTTTTTTTTTCTTTTTTTTTTTTTGATAGTTTTCAGTCTCTCTCTCTCTCTTTTTTTTTTTTTTTTTCCTATGGTTGGTCAGCAGTTAGTTGTGATTTTGGTGCTTTCATGAGAGAAGGTGAGCTCAAGTCCTTTTACTCTGCCATCTTATCTCTAATTTTGCATCCATAATATGTTTTCTAAAAGTCACTCTTAGAACTAAATACTAAGAAGAAAAACAACTCAGTATAATTTGGGAGAAATATTTGATGACACTTCACCAAAGAAAGTATGTGAATGGCAACTAAGCACATGAAAAGATTCTCAACTTCATTAATCATTAGAGAACTACAAATGAAAGTCATAACATGACACCACTTCACACAAACTAGAATGGCTAAAATTAAGGTGGACAATTGTCTTTTATATCTTTGCTTTTTCTTTTTAAGGCCACACCCATGGCATATGGAAGTTCCCAGGCTAGGGGTCAAATCGGAGCTGCAGCTGCTGGCCTATGCCACAGCCACAGCAACGTGGAATCTGAGCTGCATCTGTGACCTACCCCACAGCTTGTGGCAATGCCAGATCCTTAATGCACTGAGTGAGGCCAGGGATTGAACTTGCATCTTTATGGACACTATGTCAGGTTCTTAGCCACAATGGGAACTCCAAGACTGACAGTTGTTAACAAGGATGTAAAGCAGCCAGGAATTTTATATGTTGTTGATGGGAGTATAATATGGTATAACCACTTGAATAATCAGTCTTCTACTTTCTTATAAAGCTGCATTTATGCCTACCATATGACCCAGATATCCCACCTAGGTATTTATTTATCTAAAAGAAATAAAAGTATATATATGCAAAATGACTTATACTCAAATTTTAACACAATAGCCCGCAACTTGAATTGACTCAAAGATCCATCAACAGATAAATGGGTAAATAGATTGCAATATATCTCTACAATGAAATACTACCTACAATAAAAAGGAAAAAAAAAAACCTTCTGATACACACACACTAAGGATAAATCTCATAAACATGAAGAATGACAGAACTGACAGAAAATTATATTCTTTGATTTCATTTATGTGAAATTCTGGAACAACCAAACCAATCTTTAATGAGGGAAATCTCATCAGTGGTTGCCTAGGGTTAGTGATGTGGATTGGTGGGGAGGGTGAGGTATGACTGACTGCAAAAGGGGAAGGAGAGACTTGGAGGGATTTGGAGGTTGGGAGGAGGTATTGGTGCCCCAAGGGAAAAAAATCTGAGGACCTTCTATTCTTTTTTTTTGTCTTTTTAGGGCCACACCAACAGCATATGGAGGTTCCCAGGCTAGAAGTCAAATCAGAGCTGTAGCCATTGGCCCACCCCACAGCCACAGCAATGCCAGATCCAAGCAGTGTCTGAGACCTACACCACAGCTCACGGCAATACCAGATCCTTAATCCACTGAGCAAGGCCAGGGAAAGAACCTGCGTCCTCATAGATGCTAGTCAGATTCATTTCCACTGAGCAATGACGGGAACTCCTGAGGACTTTGTATTCTTATAGAGAATGTATTGTATATATTATGGATATTGTGAAGAAGAGAAATTAAGATTATCTTATAGAGAAACATTCTATCCAGAAATTATCAACCTTTCAACACATATTATAATGGTGTAAATTGAGAATATTGACAACACAAAGTGCTGGTGAACACAAAGTGCTGGTGAGACTGTGGAGCAGCAACAATGCTAATCTAATTCTGGTGGGAATGCAAAATGGTACAGCCACACTGGCTGTTATTTACAAAACTAAACATACTCTTACCATATGTTCCAGCAATGGCATTACCTGGTACTTACTCAAATGAGTTGTGAACTTCTATCCACACAAAAACCTGCACATGAATATTTATAGCAGCTTTGTTTATAATGCCCCAAACTTATAAGCAACAAAAGATGTGGTGAATGGATAAATAAACTGCAGTACATCCAGACAATGGAATATTATATAGTGCTAAAAACAAATGAGCTATGAGACATTAACGACATGTAGTAACCTTAAATACATATTATTAAGTGAAAGAAGTCAATCTGAAAAGGTTATGCACTATGAGATTCCAGCTATATGACATTCTAGAAAACCAGAACTAAGGGGACAGTAAAAGTATCAGTGGTTTACAGTTGTTATGGGAAGGAGAAATGAGTAGATGGAAAACAGAAAATTCTTAGGGTAGTGTAACTACTGTATGAAACCATGATGGTGTATACATGGCAGCGTATATTTTTCAAATCCAATAGAAAGTACAGCAAGAGGGAGTTCCCTGGTGATATAGCATGTTAAGGATTCTGCATTGTCACTGAAGTGGCTTGGGTCCCTACTGTGTCCCTGGTTTGATCCCTGGCCCAGGAACTTCCACATGCCACAGGCCCAGCCAAAAAAAATGTACAAGAGTGAGCCCTAATATAAACTATGGACTCTAGGTGATAATGATGTGTTAGTGTAGGTTAAACAAGTGTAATCAATACACCACTCTAGTAGGGAATGTTGATAGTGGGGGAGGCTATTAATGTGTAGGATTAGAGGATATATGGGAAAACTCTTACCTTCCACTCAATTTTTCTGTGAATGTAAAACTGCCTTAAAAATAAAATATTCAAAAAGAAACTATTATTTAACAATCTGACCCTTTTTGTTCCAGATCTGGAATATTTACAGTAAATAGTTTCTCCCTTTTAAGATATTCACACAATTCAGAATTTTGACCTAAAATGCTCTCTTTATTTTGGTGCTAGAGATATGTATGTTCAGATTTACAGCATCAGTAGTAATTAATTGCAAAACTCTCCACTCATGCACATTATTTTTTTGGTAACTTAAAATTGACTTTTGGCCCTCTACTATACTACTCTTGTATCAACCACTGCTTATACCACTTCTTTGCTGCCTACCTCATTGCTGGCATTACTTGTCTTGACTCATCTAAATGATCCTTCAATTGCTGAAAGTTTTGTATTATAGGATACTGTTCTACAGTTAGACTTACTAAGGCCTTTATGTATTTGCCTAGTATATAAACACTTGGTCTCAGACTCAGAATAGTTATGTATCTGGTATATATAACTTGTATATAACTTATATATAACTTGTATCTTGACCAGTCTTCCTACTCCTTCTCCTTATTTTGTTCTAGAATTCTTGCCATTAGTAATAAAGACTACTAAAATGACTCCAATGGCCAGATTTCAATTGATTTGTAGCATGCACCCCAACAACACTATATTTTAGCTGAGATTGTCACCTTTAAAATGATAAATATTCCTCATTTAATTCTGTACAGATGGTAGATTTTTCAAAAAGGATATACAAGAATCTCTTACTGCATATGCCTAGGCCTCCTGTTTTGTACTGGCCATATACAATATACATATATTCAAGTAAAAAAATATACATATATTCCAGTAAAAAAAAAAAGATCTGTTTTTTCCGCTGGTCAGAAAAAATGTATTTCTTGATGGTTTACAGTTACTTAAAAAGAGCAGTCATCATTTTCTTTTTTCAGGAAGTTTTCCACTAGCTTCTGTGATAATGTTAATATTTTAGGTGGTTGTATCAAATCAGAGATTTTGAGAACTTAATGGTTTATAAAAATAAATCATTTATGATCTCCTGAAAATCTATGCACATATTAATTAAAGAACATCTTTTAAAAAAAGAAGATATTAAATTCAGTGCAGCAAAGCAGAAGTCTGTAAATCTGAAATAAAAATTATGATAATTTATTTTCTAAACAGACTTAAAAAAGTAAATCGTATCACATAAAGCTGAGGGGAAGGGCACCATGAGTTAAAAGAGAATACATTTTTTAAAGAAGTGCAATAATATTCTGATTTTATCTAATTTTACAACAGTTTTATGGGGAGCAACTGTCAGCCATTTAATTGAAACAGAATGATAAAGGAACTCAAGTAATTCATTTTTGTTCATTTTTATTGTGACTTATAGCTTTATTAAAGTATAACAGAACAAAACCCATCTGTCAGATGAATGAAGACAATAGTGGTATACAATTACAGGCATGCTTATAAAAGAAACCAATAAAAGTTGCTACAAAAGTGAAATTTATATTAACACTTGCAAAACCAGAAATGCTATGAAAAAATTATAGAAAAAACCTTATAGCTGAAAAAACAGCGCACTTTTCTCCATCAAAGTATGTTATCAAGAAAGTGAAAAAACAACCTACAGAATGGGATGTTTACTAATTATATATATGAGATAAAATTTTAATATCCAGGATATATAAGAAACATAATTCAGCAACAAAAAGACAACCACTTTAAAAAATGGGCAAGGGGTTTATTTAGACGTTTATCCTAAGAAGATATACATTTGGCCAGGAAGCACATTTAAATAAGTTAATCATTATTAGTCATTAGGGAAATGCAAATTAAACCACTAAATACCAGTCTATACCAAATAGGTTGGCTATGATTTTTCTTTTAAAAAAAGAAAATAGCATATGTTGGTGAGGCTATAGAGAATTTAGAACCCTTATACATTATTGTTGGGAATGTAAAATGGTTTGGTCACTATGAAATACAGTTTGACACTTCCTCCATAAGTTAAGTATAGAATAAATCGTCAGTTGCACTCCTAGTTATGTTCTTAAGAGCATTGAAAACACACATCCACAAAAAGTGTACATGAAAATCCATACCAGTATTTCTCATGATAGCCAAAAAAAAAAAAGCAATTCAAATGTCTATCAACTAATGAATGGATAAACAAAATATTGTATAACCATACAATGGAATATTATTCAGTCATTAAAAGAAATGAAATGTAGTACCTGCTACAACATGGATGAACTTAGAAGACATTATACCAAGTAAAGGAAGTCAGATACAAAGGGTAACATTTTTTTATTCCATTCGTATGAAACATCCAGATTAGGTGGAAACAGAAAGAAATTAGTGGTTGCTCAGGTCTAGAAGTGGAGAGGAATGGGGAGTGACTGCTCAGTGGGTATAGGGTTCCTTTTGGGGGTGATGAAAATACTTTAGGAATAGAGATGGTGTTTGTGCAACATTGAGAATATACTAAATGCCACTGAGCTGAACAGTTTAAAATGGTTAATAGTCAATTTTATGTTATATGAATAAAAATGAAAAATACAAGTTTATGGGAAGGTCTTGAATCAGGTAGAAATATACTTCTGATTCATATTTTAGATAAAATTCAATAAGCCACACTGATCAGATACAAGTAAAATAATGTTCTTCCCGTAGAGTTGGTTGATTAAACTAAGTTTAGGAAACTCAAGTCCTGGATCTGTCACTACAGAGCTGTGTGATCTAAGAAGTCATTTATCTTCTTTCTGCCTTTACAGTTTTACCTATTAGACTGAAAAAATTGTAAGGAACAAATTGTCTTCCCTTATATGAGTGATTTTTTTGTATGTAGGAAAGGGAATATTGTGGTTACCACTTGAAAGGATGAGAAATGTGAAGAAGCTTCAGAAGATAGTCCAGAAATGAATCGACAATGTAGGAGATATAGAAAGCAGCCCTTTCAAGTATAGTGAAGGAAGAAAAGGCAAAAGAACACAAGTGAACTTGTATTTCTTTGTATAGGCACTTGGTGTGATTGTTATTAGCTGCAAATGAGATTAGAGAGTTTCAAATGTGGAAGAAGCCTAAAATTTGGAGAAAGATGGTGGAGGGTTGATGCAAAGAAATGCCCTAATTATTCAGATAATGTAAGAAAATATTCTGGGACGTTGTTGAAGATTTCCTGAGAGATTACTGTTCATGAATCTTCATTCTCACCACAAATTATTTTGAGAGTCAAATGTTAGAATACTTGGTCTCATTCGTCATTTCTTAACTGCTATAATAATAACATAATAATGATAAATTTTCTTAGTATTCTTAATTTTGATCTGGCTTAGCCAGGAAGGTAATGATGAAATCACCCATAAAGGAATTTATTTGTTTATACGTGAGCTTAGCTATAAAGGAGATACTTACTTTCACCCAACTGCTTCCCTCTCTTTTGTGGAATAGCATTTAAATTTTCTATAAATCTTATATATATCCTGAGAGGCTATTTATAGTGTTGGGTACATTTATGAATTAAATAATGACTAAGTGAACACCTCATTCCCGCTGTTTTGAATAGCTGCAGTCTCATTTCCTATTCTAAACTTGTGGAATATTGTACTGTGCTTTCAAACAACTTCCAAACCCAGAGGTGACTATCTTTCAGTGGAGGGTGAAATGATTAAAGTGTATATTCAGGGGATGTGATCTTGTAATTGTTTTTTTAGCATAGAATTCCCAATGAAGTTAATAGGAGATGTATTCATGAACTGATTGTAGATTTTGGCTCATTATATAGTTTTTGAAATGCTTTAGGGTTCTTTGAGATGAAAAGTTGTATATAAATTTAATACTCTACAATTTTTTATTATGGTATCCTTCAAACAAATTGCAGCAAAGAACATTTTGCAAAAATGTTCAATAAAACTTTAGTTAAACATTAAGTGTAGGAGAGAAAGATGAAACAAAGAAAGGAAATAGAAGGGACGGGCTTGAACTGCATTGTAAAAGAGGTGGAAACACATTGGGATGTAACTATAAATGGTTAGTAGCAGTAGTAATGATACATTAGTTCTTTGAGTTAGGGATTTATTTTGAGACAATTTCTAATGCCAAATACTCATGTTATATTTTGGTATATATTCTGTGAAATAAAAAATATGCAATTTAAGTAGTGCTCTGAGTTACCCAAACTAGTCGAAAATAAAAGGTTTTTTTTTTTTTTTTTTTTGCCTGAACAATCTAGAGAAAAAAGTCCAGTCTTTTTTTTTGCTAAGATTTTATAAGTCCACTTCAAACTGAACGGTATTTTCAAAGAAAACTAGATATGCAGGAATATTTTCAAAGCAAGAGGTTAGTTTGGACAAACTAGAAAAAGTATAAATTCTATGCTAGATTTCTTATTGGTTCTACAGAAATCAAATCTGTAATTGAGCAAAGAAACCCTGTGACTAGAACAAAATGAGCAAAGGTACAAAACAAATGGGTGGCAACAAGTTTTTCAAAAGTAAAAACTAAAGCAAACAAGACTAAAATAAAGCCTGCGCAAAAGAAGAAACATCTTCCAAGAATGTATTTTATAGTTTTCAAGAAGTTTTTTTCATTTCTCTTACGAATGAACTGTATCTATCTGATTTTCCACTGGCTAAAGAAATAATACAAGCTATAAAGGTCACTGATAAATGAACACAAAATACTCAAGTTGCTTACATCATATACATTTTAATTACATGATTTATTAATAAAAGTTATAGTTTACATTTTATTAATCCAATAATGTTTGAAAAAATAAACAGAAAAATTACAATGCAAAGATATTAAATTATCTTATTGCCAAAGATTCCATTATTGGTAAAGCAAGAAAATGTTGAGTACTTCTTCACTCCATTGCACATTTCATCAGTGCATTGCTTTTTATTCAAATACGAACTCAATCAGAATGGGTTTGTTATTGGCCATTTAACAGATTCAGATATTTTCTTTCTTTTCCCAGGTCTGTATACCATTTACATTTCTACTCAGGACTTCATTTTCCAACGTAAAATGTAGGTTATGTTAATATTTCTGAGATTCCTTTCAGAGTCCATTTTAGATATATTGGTGAAAATTTAGTCTAATGGAAATGTTGCATAAGGTAAAGATTTGTTCTTTTATGTTATTATCTGTGTGTTTTGTTCTACCAACATGTATGTATACTATTGCCTTCATCAAATCAAACATAAGGAGAAGAAGGAACACAAAATAAACACAAAAATGTAGTAAGCAGTGTGTCTTTTTGTTTATTGAAGTATAATTGATTTACAATATTATATGTTTCAGATGTTCAAAATAGTGATTCAAAGTTTTTATGGATTGTACTTCATTTTTATTTATCATAAAATATAGGCTATATTCCCTCTGATGTACAATATATCCTTGTAACATATATTTTATGCATTTTGTACCTCTTAATCCCCTATTCCAATCTTGTCATTCCCTCTTCCCTCTCCCCACTGTTAACTAGTTTGTTCTCTATTTATGTGTCTATTTCTGTTGTGCTATATTCACTAGTTTGTTTTACTTTTTAGATTCCACATACGATTGAAAACATAGTATTTGCTTTCTCTGTCTGACTTATTTCACTAAGCATAGTACTCTCCAGGTCCATCTGTGTTGTTGCAGATGGCAAACTTTAATTCTTTTTTATGGCTGAGTAGTATTCCATTGTGTGGATAGGGAGAAATAGGGGAGCTTTAGTTTTTTGAAAAACCTCTGTGCTGTTATCCATAGTGGCTTCTCTATTTTACATTCCCACCAACAGTGTATAAGAGTTCCCTTTTCTCTACATCCTCATCAACCTTTGTAATTATGGTCATTTTGATGATAGCCATTCTAACAGGTGTGAGGTGATATATCATTGTGGTTTTAATTTCCATCTCCCTGATGATTAGCAATGTTAAGCATCTTTTCATCTACCTACTGGCCATATGCATACCTTCTTTGGAAAAAATGTCTCTTCGGTTTTTCTGCCCATTTTTTGTCAGGTTGTTTTTTTCATATTGAAATGTGTGAGCTGCTTATATATACTGGGTATTAGCCCCTTTTCAGTCATACCACATGCGGATATTTTTTTACCATTCAGTAAGTTGTCTTTAAGTTTTATTGATGGTTTCCTTTGTTGTGCAAAAACTTTTTAGTTAAGTCCCATTTGTTCCTTTTTGCTTTTATTTCTTTTGCCTTAGGAGACAGATCCAAAAAAAATATTGCTGTTATTTATGTCATAGTGTTCTGCATATGTTTTCCACCAGAATTTTATAGTTTATGGTCTTACAGTTAGGTATTTACTCCGTCTTGAGTATATTTTTTGTATGGTGTTAGAGAATGTTCTAATTTCATTGTTTTACATGTAACTGTCCAGTTTTTCCCAGCAGCACTTACTGCAGACACTGTCTTTTCTCAATTGTATATTTTTACCTTCTTTGTCATAGAGTGATTGTCGATAAGTGTGTGGGTTTACTTCTGGGCTCCCTATTCTGATCCATTGATCTCTGTGTCTTTTTTTTTTTTTGCCAGTACCATACTGTTTTGTTTACTGTAGCTTTGTAGCTGCAGGTCCAGTTCCAGCTATATTCTTTTTTCTCAAGATTGTTTTGCTATTCAGATTCTTTCGTGATTCCATAGAAATTTTATAACTATTTGTTCCAGTTCTGTGCAAAATGCCATTGGTATTTTGAGAGGAATTATGTTGAATCTGTAACCTTGGTTAGTAAGGTCACTTTAACAATATTAATTTTTCCAATCCATTAGCATATCTTTCCATATGTTTTGGGTTGTCTTAAATTTCTCTCATCAGTGTTTTATAGTTTTTTAAAAATGATTTTTATTTTTTCCATCTTAGCTGGTTTACAGTGTTCTGTCAATTTTCTACTGTACAGCAAGGTGACCCAGTCACACATACATATATACATTCATTTTATCAAATTATCATGCTCCATCATAAGTGACTAGACGTAGTTCCCAGTGCTATACAGCAGAATCTCATGCTTATCCATTCCAAAAGCAATTGTTTGCATCTATTAACCCCAAATTCCCAGTCCCTTCCATTCCCTCCCCTTCCCCCTTGGCAACCACAAGTCTGCTCCTCCAAGTCCATGATTTTCTTTTCTGTGGAAAGGTTAATTTGTGCCATATATTAGATTCCAGATATAATGTTTTATAGGGGTAGTTTTTGCATTTTTTTAACCTTCTTAGATAATATTATTCCTAGGTATTTTATTCTTTATGACACAATGTAAATGGGATTATTTCATTAATTTATTTCTGATAGTTTGTTGTTAGTGGATAGGAATGCAAGAGACTTCTATATATTAATTTCATATCCTGTAACTTTCTAATTCATTGATGAACTCTAGTAGTTTTTTGATGGTACCTTTAGGATATTCTATGTATAGTATCATGTCATCTTCAAAAGTGACAGTTTTACTTCTTCCTTTCTGATTTGGATTCCTTTTATTTATTTATTTTTTCCATGATTTCTGTGTCTAAGACTTCCAATACTATGCTAAATAAAAGTGGAGAGCAAGAGTAGCCTTGTCTTTTTTCCTGATCTTAGAGGAAATGCTTTCAGCTTTTCACCATTGATTATGATATTAGCTATGGGCTTGTCATATATGCCCTTTATTATGTTTAGGTATGTTCTCTCTTGAACCCCCTTTCTGTAGAATTTTTATCATAAATGAATGATGAATCTGTTAAAAGTTCATCCTTCATCTATTAAAATGATCATATAACTTATTCTTAAAATTGTTAATGTGGTATATCACATTGATTCACACTGTGATCACACATAGTGTGATACTTTTAATGTGTTGTTTAATTTGGTTTGCGAATTTTGCATCTATTTTTTTCCATGATATTGACCTTTAGTTTTCTTTTCTTTGTGATATATTTATCTGGTTTTCATATTACAGTGATACTGGCCTCATAGGATGAGTGCAGAAGTATTCCTTTCTCTTCAATTTTTTGGAGTAGTTTCAGAAAGGTGGGTATTAACTCTTCTAAATGTTTGATAGAATTTACCTATTTTGTTCATTGGTCCTGGGCTTTTGTTTGTTGGGACTTTTTAAAAATTACTGATTTCATTACTGCTAATTGGTCTTCTTGTATTTTCTATTTCTTGCTGGTCCAGTCTTGAGAGATTATACATTTCTAGGAATTTGTTCATTACTTCTAGGCTGTCCACTTTATTGGCCTATAGCTGTTTGTAGTAATGTCTTATGATCCTTTCTATTTCTGTGGTGTTGGTTGTAACTTCTCCTCGTAAATTTCTAATTTTCTTGGTTTGGGTCCTCTTTCTTTTTGATTCGTCTGGCTAAAGGTTTATTCACTTTGTTGTTCTTTTCAAAGAACCAGCTCTTAGTTTCACTGATTTTTTTCTATTGTTTTTCAGTCTCTATTTTAGTATGCAGCTTGTTCCTTTTCCCTTGACTTTTTTTTTTTTTTTTTTTTTTCCCCACACCTGCAGCATGAGGAAGGTCCTGGGCCAGTGATCAAACCCATACCACAGCAGTGACAGCAGTGACCTGGGCTGCTGCAGTGACAATGCCGCATACTTAACCTGCTACACTACAAGGGAATTCCCTTCCCTTGCTGCTTTTAATGTTTTCTCTTTATCTTTAATTTTTTGCCATTTTAATTACATTATGTCTTAGTGTGGTTCTCTTTGGGTTGATCCTCTTTGGAACTCTGCCTCTTGGACTTGAATGTCTGTTTCTTTTCTCAGCTTAGTGATGTTTTTGTCTATTATATCTTCAAATATGCTCTTTGCCCTTTTCTATCTCCTTTCTCTTTCTGAGACCCCTACTAGCATTCAGAATATTGAATGTTAGTATGCTTAATGTAGTCCCAGAAGTATCTTAAATGTCCTTATTTTTAAAATTATTTTTTCTGTTCATCTTCAGTGATTTTTTCACTACTTTGTCTTCCAGCTCGCTGATCTTTCCCACTTTGTCATTTGGTCTGTTGATTCTTCTTAGTGTATTTTTCATTTCAGTTATTTTAGTCTTCATCTCTGGGTTTTCTTTATATTTTTAAACTCTGTTATAAACTTGTATCTTCTCACTCTGTGCATCCATTCTTCTTCCAAGTTCTTTGATCATCTTTATGATCATTATTTTGAACTCTTTCTCAGGCAGATTGGATATCTACACTTCACTTAGTTCTCCTGTTCCTTCATTTGGAACATGTTCCTTTGATGTTCCTCTGTCATCTCATTTCACCTAACTTGCTGTCTATATTTCTGTGTACCTGGTATGTTGGTTACATTTCCTGAACTTGGAGAAGTGGCCTTTTTAAGGATATATCCTCTAAGTCCCAGAAGTGAACTCCCCTCTGTTCACTAGAGGTATATGCTCCAGTTGTGCCTTCTATGTGGGCTTCTTGGTTCCTTCTGTTACAGTGTGATGACTACTGTGGCTGGTCCGGTAGGCTTAGCTGGCCCCTTGTCCAGTTGGTAGCTAGGCCCTGCCTTGTGCAGAGGCTTCTGGCTGTTGTGTGGTGGTGCTGGGTCATGGGCAGCTAGCTGCAGAACCCCATGGATCCTGGAGCTAGTGCTGGCTCACTGGTGGCCAAATTAGGAGATCTATGCCTTGAGCCCATACCTTGTAGATGAAGCTGGGTCCTGGGTCTAGTACCATTCCCCTGGCTGCCAGATCCACATCTTGGGGTCTTGCTACAGAAGCTATGAGTCCCAGAGTTGGTGTTGGACCACTGGTGGGTGCTGCTGATTCCTGACACAGCTGGCTGCAGGAGCTGTCTCAAAAGTTGTGTAGGCCTGCCTGTGGGCAGGGTTTGGCCCTGCTAGACTCAGCTGGTATTGTCCTGCTGGTAGGTTGGTGTTGTCTGAAGGCTGTGGAGCTGAGGTTTCCCTGAGGCCAGTGTCTGCCCAGTGGCATGTGAAGCTTGTTCTAGGGCTATAGCAGATTCACTGGTGGGTGAGACTGGGGTTCGGCTGGTCCCAGGGCTGGTGCTGGCTTGCTGGTGGTTTGAATGAGCTTTCAGGCTATAAGGCTACAGTTTTCCTTAGGCTGATGTCTACCCCCTTGTGATTGAGGCAGGTCCCAAGGCTTAAGCAGGTTCATTGTTAGGCAGGGTTGGTGATTCTGGGGCTTATGCCTGCCTACTGTTGAGTGAAGCTGGGTTCTGGGCTCTCTGGCTTCAGGGCCACAGGAGTCCTGGATCTAGTGCCTTTGCACTGGTATGTGGGGTCTAGTCCTGGGCCCTCTGGTGACCAGGGCTGTGTCCAAGGTCTCCCGTGGACTTGGGGTTTCTTAAGGCAACCTGTCTGCGGGTGGGTGGATGGAGCTGTGTCCCCTCCCAGTTAATTGCTTGCCCTGATGAATTCCAGTACTGGTGCCTGCTAGATAGTGAGTGTAGGCAGGGCTGGCTCCTGAGGCTAATAATCTAGGAGGGTTTCATTATGGTGCCTTCCAGCACCAGAGTCCACATGGTAGGAAGAGCTCTCAGAAATGGCTGCCACCAGTGCCTGTGTCCCCAGAGTGAGCTGTAGTTTCTTCCCGCCTCTCTAGGAGAGTCTCCAAATCAGCAGGTAGGTCTGACCCAGGCTCCTTTCAAATTGCTGCTTTTTCCCTTGCTCCTAAAGCATGTGAACTTTTGAGTGTACCCTTTAAGAGTGGAGCCTCAATTTCCTACAGCCCTCTGGTTCCCTACTGGCCTTCAAATTCCAAATGCTCTAGAGGCTCAACTTTCTGACACAGGATACCCATGCTGGGGAGCCTGATATAGGGCTCAGACCCCTTGGTCCTTGGGGAGAACCTGTGCAATTGTAAATATTCTTCCGTTTTTTGATTTGCCCACCTGGGGGTCTTTACCACAACTCTGCCCTTCCTACCCATCTCATTATGGTTCCATCTTTATCTTCAGCTCTAGAAGATCTTTTCTGATAAACTCCAGTCCTTTTTGTTTATAGGTATTCTTTAAATAGTTGTAATTTTGATGTGCTTGTGAAAGGAGGCGAGCTCAGGGTTTTTATACTTCACCATCTTGGATAATCTCTTCAGCAGTGTGTAAGTCTTTAACGGACACTATCAAATGAGTAGAGTGTTGAATTTCAGACTATTAAGAATGCACTAGAAGTACATACAAAGAGATGGGCAGTATTTACTCTTACTTCATTTTGATACAATTAATTTCACCTTACATCATACCCTGTGGACATCATGTGATAATGTTGATAAAAGAAAAGAGAAAAACTGCATTAGCTGATTAATTTACTTGTGGCAAAATTTGGAACATACAGTCTGCTTAAGCCCTTTGGTGATCTCTGTACTATTTGATTAGGGTTTAGAGGGATATATTTTCTTGGAGCAAAAGAAAAAAGCTCTTTTCTGAAATTGAAGTGGCATAAGAGAAGCAAAAGTACAATGGGGTGCTTCAGAGGTAGTGTAATCTAAGTCACAGCTATAGTTGACTTTAGTGTTGCCTTCTCAGCTTTCTTGTTGCCTAAAATAATGACTTCCTACAGATAACAAACACACTTTGGTGTACACACTTGAACACACACACACACACACACACACACACATGTTTGCATACACACACATCCACATACATCCACAACACACGTCTCTGCCTTGCCCCAAGCCTTTAACCAGCTACTCATATTTTAGAACATTTGCTTTGAAACACAAGCATCTGTCTACTTCTGTTGGAACAGGTCTATTTATAATTATGGAATCATGGCCTTTGCTGGATGTAATATTCATGTACACTACACTGCCAAAGTGCACTTATGGCATAGTAAACTGAAAACATTATCATATTAAAAGCAGGTTAGCAAAATGGTTCATGCCAACTTAATAAAAATGTCATTTTGAATATTGTTTAAGAGCACTAGTTTAACAACTTTTACAACACTGGACCACCACAATGTATTTATTATCTACAGTATATGTGGTAAAACTAAAATGGAAATGAAAAGACGTGGTTGAACTCAGTCATATAGTTCCCAAGTGATGACAAGGCATTAATTAAGGGTCTCCATTCATTTCTGAACAATCCCAGAACACAGGGATGATCTGATTCCTTTGAATTGGTTCCCAAGCTCTAGGCTGCTTATTGCTGACATATTGATACACTGTAGTGCCTTGCCATATCATAAGGTACACAAAGACAATAATGGACAGTTTGGCCTCTTGGAGTGTATTTACCAAAGGATGAATGCCAACATGTGCTATTTTCCATATAAATGCTATTAGTTTACTTGTTTGTTGTTCAAAAGGTCAAATCAAATTGCGAATGTGTATAGGTATTGAAAATTTTAAAATATACTTTGAATAACCCAGAGATAAGTGTGGAATTTTGAATAGCTAAAGCAATCTTTAGTGGTATTCTATTATTCTTTTATTAGTGAATTGTTATCTATCCTTCTTTTTGACCTTTCTTCCTTTCCATTTTTTAAAATATAGAATGGTATTAAGTATAGATGGTATATAAGTTGATTTTTAGTGAGCTGTAGTTGATTTATAATGTTATTTTAGCTTTAGGTGTACAGCATAGAGATTCAATATTTTTATAGATTATACTCCATTCAATTTTATTATAAAAGATTATGTATATTCCCTGTGTTGTACATTACATCCTTTTTTTTTTTTTTTTTTTTTTTTTGTCTTTTGTCTTTTAGAGCCACACACACATGGATGTTCCCAGGCCAGGGGTCTAATTGAAGCTGTTGTTGCCTGCCTACACCAGAGCCACAGAAGCGCCAGATCCGAGCCACGTCTGCGACCTACACCACAGCTCACAGCAACTCCAGATCCTTAACCCACTGAGCAAGGCGAGGGATTGAACCCACAACCTCATGGTTCCTAGTTGGATTCGTTTCCGCTGCGCCACGACGGGAACTCCACATCCTTGTATCTTAATTATTTTGTACCTAGTAGTTTGTACCTCTTAATCTACTTCCCCCTGCCACAACCCTCTTTCCACTGGTAACCACTAGTTTGTTCTCTGTACCTTTGAATCTATATCTGTATATCAGTTTTTTTTTAAATTTAACTTATATTTTATATTTGAGTATAGTTGATATACAATGTTATATTAGTTTCAGGTGTATATCAAAGTGATTTTGTCATACATATATATATATCCTATCTTTTTCAGATTCTTTTCCAATAATTACAGAATATTGAGTTAACTGTGATATACAGTTGGTCTTTGTTGATTATATTATGTATAGTGGTGTGCATATGTTAACCCCAAACTCCTAATTTATTCCTTCCTTCACCATTTTACCTTTGGTAACCAAAGTTTGTTTTCTAAATTTGTGAGTCTGTTTCTATTTTGTAAATAAGTTCATTTGTATCATTTTTTCAGATTCCATGTGTAAGTGTTATCCTATGATATTTTTCTCTCTTGGTCTGACCTGCTTCATGTAGTATGATCTCTAGGTCATATCTTCTTTATCCATTCCTCTGTTGATGGACATTTAAGTTGCTTCCATGTCTTGGCTATTGTAAATTGTGCTGCAGTCAACATCAATGTGCATGTATCTTTTCAAATTACGGTTTTCCTGGAATTCCAGGAGTGGGATTGCTGGATAATGTGGTAGTTCTATTTTTAGTTTTTTAAGGAACTTCTATATTGTTCTCAATAGTGGTTGTACTAGATTATATGGGAAATGAAAAAGGAGAAGTTACAACTGACACCACAGAAATACGAAGGATCATAAGAGACTACTAGAGGCAACTGTATGCCAATAAAATGGAAAACCTACATGAAATGGACAAATTCTTACAAAGGTACAACATTCCAAGATTGAACCAGGAAGAAATAGAAAATATGAACAGATCAGTCACAAGTACTGAAATTTAAACTGTGGTTTAAAAACTTATAACAAGCAATGTCCAGGACCAGATAGCTTCATAGGTGAATTCTGTCAAACACTTAGAGAAGAGTTAACACTTGTACTTCTGAAACTCTTCCAAAAAATTGCAGAAGAAAGAACACTCCCAAACTCATTCTATGAGACAAAGACACCACAAAAAAGAAAATTACAGGCCCATATCACTGATGAACATAGACACAAAAATCCTCACAAAAATACAAATAAACCTAATCCTTGTCCTTTTATTCTCTGGGAGACATTCAAGACTATAGAGTATAGAAACATCTATTGGGCAATAAGGATTTATAAAGAAACTAAGTTTAAGGCTGCAGCTTGAATTTTAAAGGGGGGTAGTATTATATTTTTCTCTCTTTTTTTTTCACCATAACATTTTTTACAGGGATTATTTGTGACCCAAATATTATAGTTTGAAACACTACCTAACTGGATGGCTTCATTTATGGAAACTATGAATAGAAGTATTTTCTGATTCGGTTACTCCATAATGCCCTAGAATGAAATTAACATAACTAGCTCATATTTGGGGGGGAAAATTCATTTTGGGGGAAAAAATTTGTCTTAACAAAACCCAAATGTTTTAATTTATAATATGGTACCAGATAGCATATTGATATAGAAACATTTTGAGCCAAATGCAAGTATGAGAAGTATTGTGTTTAAGTATTGACCCATGGAGTTCCCGTCGTGGCGCAGTGGTTAACGAATCCGACTAGGAACCATGAGGTTGCGGGTTCGGTCCCTGCGCTTGCTCAGTGGGTTAACGATCCGGCGTTGCCGTGAGCTGTGGTATAGGTTGCAGACACGGCTCGGATCTCGCGTTGCTGTGGCTCTGGCGTAGGCCGGTGGCTACAGCTCCGATTCGACCCCTAGCCTGGGAACCTCCATATGCCGCAGGAGCGGCCCAAGAAATAGCAAAAAGACAAAAAAAAAAAAAAAAAAAGTATTGACCCAATAACTCAGGAGCCACTTAAAGAAATTATAGTGTTTAAACAATATAGTGAACTATTCCACTATACAATTCAAATATCATGTCTTTCAACAAGAATCATGTGCAACTGTCTCAAATCAGTAAAAGCAAAAATGAATTGACACCATTGCTTCTGCACCAATGCAGGGAGACAATGTGATAGAAAAAGAAATGTCGTGTTGTGAATGTAATAGCCCACATCATTTCTTATAATAAAAAAGAAAACCCAGAAACATAGTAGGTGCTATAATTTTTACCTCTATAATAAGACACTTAGTTATATTCTGAATATGTAATGCTTACTTGAATATGTTATGCATCTCTTTAAAAATAACAGTCCAATTATTAGGTGTAAGGATGAAATGGTGAAAAGTAATAGGTATCCATGGTTTCTGTTTCCTGCTCTGCCACTAACTAGCTAAGTTACCTTAGTCACTTTACCTCTCTGGGCTTCAACTTCATCTCTGAAAAGAATAATAAGGATTTAAATATCTCAGATGTCACTTTCACTTCTAGTATATATGATTTTATTATTCATTTATTTAAAATTTTTTATTATTGATTTCCTACTTTTAAATTAGCTTTGCCTTTACCAGTGAGCTTCTTCATTTTTAATATTCTTGTTTCTAATTGTGGCTTTTCCTTTTATGCTTAGAGAGTTTCCTTTAGTACTTGATGTGGAGCTGGTTTGGAGGTGCTGGATTCTTTTAGCTTTTGCTGGTCTGTGAAGCTTTTGATATCTCCATCAAATCTGAATGAGAGCTTTTCCGGTTTGAGTATTCTTGGTTATAGGTTCCTCCTCTTCATCACTTCAAATATATTTTGCCACTCCCTTCTGGCTTATAGAGTTTCTGTTGAAAGATCACCTGTTATCCTCATGGGAATTCCCTTATATGTGATTTGTTGCTTCTCCTTGTGACTCAATATTTTTTCTCTGAAATTAATTTTTGTCAGTTTGATTAGTATGTATGTGTCTTGCTGTATTTTTTTCTGAGTTTATTTTGCATGAAATTCTCTGTGCTTCTTCCACTTGAGTGAGTGTTTCCTTTCCCATACTTGGGAAAATTTCTGGTTATAATCTCTTCAAATATTTTTTCTGGGTCCTTTTCTCTCTCTTCTTCTAGAACCCCTGTGATGTGAATGTTGGTACGTTTAATGTTGTCCCAGAGGTCTCTTAGACGCTCCTCATTTTTTAAATTATTTTTTCTATATTCTTTTCTGTAGCAGTGATTTCTACCACTCTGTCTTCCACCTCACTTATTCGTTCTTCTGCTTCTGTTAACCTCCTATTGGTTCCTTCTAGATTATTTTTCATTTCAGCTATTGCACTATTCATTTTGCTCTTAAAATCCTCTAGCTCTTTGCAAAACATTTCTTTTAAGTTCTCAATCTGTGTCTCCATTCTTTTTTCCAGGATCTTAGATCACCTTTACTGTCATCATTCTGAATTATTTTTCAGATAAATTCCTCTGTCCTCATCACTTAGTGGTTTTTGTGTATTTTTGTCTTGTTCCTTTGTCTGAATGCTGCTTCTTTGTTGTCTCATGGTGTCTACCTTTTTGTTTATCATCCCCTTGACAGTTGGTATGTAGATGTTGAAGCAGGTGCCCAGTCCTGGAGTTCTCAGGGTTGGTAGTGGTTCACATGTACCTCTTTGCTGGGTAGGCTCTAGGGATTGTGCTATGTAGATATAGGGAACAGGTGCTGCTGTTCTGCCAGCACTCTCCTTGCTTGACCACTCTAGGGATCTCTCTCTTAAAGCCTCAGGGGCAGGGGGTTTCTCCCTACTTACTGCTCATAGGCTCTCTCTGTAGCTGCAGGATATGTGTTTCTGGCAGCCCCTCCGCATGCCTTGCTGCTGGTAGGAGTGCTCTCTGTAGCCCTGTGGAATGGAATGTGGCTTAATGGGTCTCCTCTGGCTCCCTTAGTGTGGAAAATTGCACTGAGTGAGCTTTCACAGGGCCACTGGCAGAGGTCTTGTATCTTGTGCTTTGCTCCACAGCTCTATCAGAGAGCAGGCACCTTCAGCCCTCTTGTTAAAATGGGTGCTGCTTCCAGCAGCTTTTCTGATGCTGCCTTGCTGGATATAAGTAGAAACTTATTTTTTCTATTGTTCCAAGAATTTTATAGTATTGTTTTGAGGAAAATTTATACTTAAGTTATCACTAGTTGGCACTCACATCTCAATTATAGATAGGATATGAAAATTTCAAAGTATTGTGCCAGACTTTTTTAAGTTTATACAGGAAAAAATAAGTAGGATAAGTTAATTTGAGATAAACATTTATGTTATCAAAAGCAGATATATTAGTTTTCTGTGCTGCAAAACAGATCATTACAAAGCTAATGGCTTAAAAAACATACACTTATTCTCTCATAATTTCTCTGGGTCAAGAATCGAGGCATAGTTTATCTGAGTTCTCAGCAAGACTGTAATCAAGGAATAAACCAGGGCTAGATTTTCAAGTGGAGTTTTGATTGAGGCATTATCTGCTTCTAAGCTCTCTCAAGTTATTGACAGAATTCATTTTTTTTTTTCATGGCTGTAGGACTCATGATAGCTTGCTTCTTCAGAGCCATCAAGGAGAACAAGACCCTATAGCAAGTCTTCTAGCAAGATAGAGTTTTGTATTAAATAACATGGTGATGGAATTGACATCATATTACCTTTGATATATTTATTGGATAGAAGAAAATTATCAATCCGACCTACACTCCAAGGGAGAGTATTAAACAAAGACACAAACACCAGAAGGCAAGTATCATGGAAACTACTAAAAAGTCTCTTCACCACAGAAGAAATATGAAAGCGCAAATTGTACTCCATTTGAAACTAAACAGGACCCTGCGGGACTCTCCCAGGTACAAGCCCCTCCTAGTTCTTCTATAATTAATAACTGCTTAAGTCTGCTGTCCCTGAACTTTAACTAAGTCAAAGATTCAAGTGAGAATTGATTTATCTTGTCAGCTAGCATAGGATAATTCTCACTTATCTCATGACCCAATTCTAGTACCAGGGATTTAACAATCAATGCTTTAAAATACATTTTTTCTTTCTGTCTTTTGTCCTTTTAGGGCCGCACCTGCGGCATACGGAGGTTCCAAGGCTAGGGGTCTAATTGGAGCTGTTGCTGCTAGCCATAGTAATGCTAGATCTGAGCCACGTCTGCGACCTACACCACAGCTCATGGCAACGCCAGATCCTTAACCCACTGAGCAAGGCCAGGGATCGAACCTGCAACCACATGGTTCCTAGTCGGATTCATTTCCACTGCACCACAGTGGGAACTCCTAAAATACTTTATTTCTGAAAGACAAGTATTTGCTTATAATTTAGCAAATAGTTGGAGGAAACATAAGCACAAGGCAAAGCATGATTACTAACATAAAACAAAGGAAGAAACTGTTCTTTTCACTACCGTTCATTCTCAAATGTTCATAGATTGATGGTCCAGGTTATATTTTGTTTTCTCTTATTCTTTGGTTTTATGGCTATTTCATTTCATCACTGCATAGGAAGGGAGAACTAAATAAATTCAAATAAATTCAAATAAATTCAAATAAATTCAAATTGAACCCACTTTTTTTTGCTACTTTTATAAAGAAGAAAAAATATTTAGTTAAATCCTCCTGACTCCTTAATTAACTCCTGAAGTTTTCCTTTTGATGAGTTCCCTTTAGTGTTTGTTTCTTTTGCAGATTAGTTGTTCTATGTGACAGGGATGAGATTATTCAGATTATTTTTTTTCATTTTATTGGAGTATAGTTGACTTACAGTATTGTATTAGTTTCAGGTGTACAGTAAAGTGAATCAGTTGTACATATACATATATGCATTCTTTTTTCCCGTATAGGTTATTACAGACTGAGTAGATGTCTCTGTACTTGATAGTAGGTTCTTACTAATTATCTATTTTATATACAGTAGTGCAAATATGTTATTCCCATCCTCCTAATTTATCTCTCCCTGCCCAACAATTTTCCCTATGGTAACTATGAGTTTGTTTCTGTTTTGTGTTTGTTTGTCTTTGCTTTGTTAGGGCCACAGGTACAGCATATGGAAGTTCCCAGGCTAGGGGTTAACTTAGAGCTACAGCTTCTGGGCTATGCCATTAGCCACAGCAATGCAGGATCCAAGCCATATTTGCAACCTATATCACAGCTCCTGGCAATGCCAGATCCTTAACCCACTGAGTGAGGCCAGGAATCAAACCTGTATCCTCATGGTTCATTTCCACTGGGCCACAATGGGAACTCCCTGTTTCTGTTTTGGAAATAAATTATTTTGTATAGTTTTTATTTGACTCTACAAATAAGCGACATCATATGATATTTGTCTTTGTCGGTCTGACTTCACTTAATATGATCTCTAGGTCCATCCATGAGCTGCCAATGGCATTATTTCATTCTTTCTTATGGCTGAGTAATATTCCATTGTATATATGTACTGCATCTTTATCCATTGGTCTGCTGATGGACATTTAGGTTGCTTTCATGTCTTGGCTATTGTAAGTAGTGCTGCAATAGACATTGCGGTGCATGTATCTTTTCAAATTATGGTTTTCTCTGGAGAGATGCTCAAGTGTAGGATTGATGGATCATATGGTAATTATATATTTAGTTTCTTAAGGAACCTCCATACTTTTCTCCATAGTGGTTACACCAATTTGTATTCCAACCAACAGTGTAGGAGGGTTCCCTTTTCTCCACACCCTCTCCAGCATTTATTGTTGGTAGACTTTTTGATGATGGCCATTCTGACTGGTGTGTGGTGATGTATCATTGTAGTTTTGATTCACATTTCTCTAATAATTAGTGATATTGAGCATCTTTTTGTGTGCTTTTTGGCCGTCTCTGTGTCTTCTTTGGAGAAATGTCTATTTAAATATTTCGCCCATTTTTTGATTGGGTTGTTTATTTTTTTGTTTTGAGGCTGCATGAGATGTTTGTATATTTTGAAGATTAATCCCTTGTTGGTTGCTTTGCTTGCAAAGATCTTCTCCCATTCTGTGGGTTGTCTTTTCATTTTTTATATGGTTTTCTTTGCTGTGGAAAAGCTTTTAAGTTTAATTAGGTCCCCATTGTGCATTTTTATTTTCATTATCCTGCGAGGTGGATCAAAAAAGATGTTGGTGCAATTTCTGTCAAAGAGTGTTCTGCCTATGTGTTCCTCTAAGAGTTTTATATGAGCTGGCCTTATGTTTAGGTCTTAACCCATTTTGAGTTTATTTTTTTGTGTATGGTGTTAGAGAATGTTTTAATTTCATTCTTTTACATTTAGGTGTCCAGTTTTCCCAGCACCACTTACTGAAGAGACTTTTTCTTCATTGTATATTCTTGCCTTTTTGTCATGGATTAGTTGACCATAGGTGTGTGGGTTTATCTCTGAGCTTCTGTCCTGTTCCACTGTCTATGTTTGTTTTTATGCCAGTATCCATACTCTTTTGATGGCTGTAGCTTTGTAGTATGGCCTAAAGTCAGGGAACCTGATTCCTCCAGCTCTTGTTTTTCTTTGTCAAGTTCACTTTGGCTCTTCGGGGGTCTTTTGTACTGCTATGAACGTAGGGGTGTTAATTCTTCTAATACATGGAGATACGTCTGCTAAGGAGAACAGTGCTGCCTAGTTCACAAGTGTATTTCAAATGAAAGGGAAATACCTTACTCTTTATTCCCATATTCTTTAAGAAGGTAACAAGCCCAGTTAGGAATATTAATAAATGGGAGTTCTGGTTGTGGCTCAGCTGGTTAAGAACCTGACTAGTATCCATGAGGATGTGGGTTTGATCCCTGGTCTTGTTCAGTGGGTTAAGGATCCAGTGTTGCCATGAGGTATGGTGTAGTTCACAAACACGGTTCGGATCCTGTGGTGCTGTAGGTGTGGCACAGGCCGGCAGCTGCAGCTCTGATTCAACACCTAGCTTGGGAACTTCCATATGCCAAAGCTGCAGCACTAAAAAGAAAAAAAAAAAAGAAATATTAATAAATGGAGCAACTAAGATATTGTAGTACGAACTCAGCAACTCTTGGTTTTAGCTTACCAACTTAATAGTAAGCATAGACAAAAGGAATATTTAATTGGCACACAATGAGTCTATTGAACTGTTAGAAATGAGGCAGGTCTGTTTTTTCTATCTGCTTTCTACACACCTTTGAACTTTTTAAATAAGAGTTGGTTTCATGTTCATCCAGTGCCCTAGAGGATATATTTTCCATTGAGATTAAATTCCATTCAATAAATACTTTTTGATTACCATCTATGTACAAGTATCTGATAATAATTATTCATTATTTTGAGTATTTTCATTAATGATATAAAGAGTTTAATAATTATTTAAAAGTGTTATTTTAAATTGCTTGCACAGCTTTTAACAATTCAGTCTTTGCTCTGTGTCTTTTTCTCTTTTCTCTGCCAAATCACCCCACTGGGATATAACTCTAATTTAAAATATATATAAGCTATAGAAAAATTATGTTTTATGAACAGAAGTATATAATCTGTTTTTCAGGAACTCACTGATTTTGTTAAAAAATATTCGCAAGGATAATATTGGTAGACTACAGTATTAGAATAAGCCGGTTATCTGTTCCTTTCCCATGTAGTTTTATTTTCCTCCAGTAGTCATTTATTGGTCAAATAGCCATGATTATTCAAATGTCAAGGGGAGTAAAAAATTTTTACAGGTAGTTAAGCAACTGAATAGAAAGGCAGGAATAGAGACGTGAAATAGTTGTATGGGAAAAACCTCAGCAAAATAGCATTTTTTAAATTGTTGCAAAGAATCAACTTTTAATTCTAGCTTCTGTAGTGTACACTTTTAAGAAATTGGCTAAGGAAAAATAGTTTTGAGTGATATAAAGTTTGAACTTTGAATAATTTCTGAGAGAGAATGACAAGTCTACAGTTATATCAGAAATTAGGTAAGTCTTTTGTGGTCCAGCAGAGGCACAAAATAGTGACTGATGTGGAAGTACCAGAGACCAGTGAAAAGGGATTATATAATATTTGTTTTTTAATGTATAATGTATATGCTTTAAATAATACTCAGCAAACTCTATATATTTATTATCTTGTTCTGATTTTGTTATCCTTATATTTTTATGATTTCTATGAAGTTTTGGATGTAAAGTATCAATTTATGTTTTAAGATGTTTAGATTGAATGGACTTACATGCCATTTTAAAGTCCTACTGATTGTAAGAATAACTCCTAATTGGAGCTGGTTCCTATTTGAGTGAACCACTTTTAAAAAGCTCTTTGTCAATGAAAGATTCAGATAACAACTACCTGAAAATTTAAGTACTCCAGTGTTCTTTCTAATTGGGAAAATGGGATGATTAATATTAACTCATTTCTTTAGGTGCCTATGAACAACAACTAATAAAAGTCATTCTAGGCACTTGATAAAATACTAAGTCTGTACAAATGTTTGTTCAACAGGAAGAAAAACAATAATAGCACTTTGCATTCTACCAAATGCCCTCTCCTCCACTTCTTTGTAATTTATTGTCAAGTGCAAAAGTATTTCAATTTACCAATGCTCACTGCTGCTAACATTTAATTCATTACCATCAAACATGTTTTGAAAGAACTTTGATAACTAAAGAAACTAAATATGAAATCTAGTTCTGTTTCTAATTCATTTGCTACTACTCCTTCTCTCTTACTGTCAATTAAAACAGATAATAGTATTTCTGTGAACTCTTCAAAAGTGCTAAAGATAGAGAAAAATAAATCTCTTGGACTCTAAATTTGTCTGTCAGTTCTGTCTCAGCCTCATTTTTGTTCTGATTTAGATAAAAACAGAGCTTTTAATTTTAAAAGAAATTGTAAAAGCTGAAATCTACTTTGCATTTCTAAGGAGTCTTTTTCATGACCAATATAGGAATGTATACTGTTTAGACTTTTGAAAAGAGACCTCTTAACTAGGTGAAACAATAGGGCAGAGGATGAGTGATTTAAGAGAGAATTAAAAGTAATTCAGTGTCTGAACCAGAAATCCCCCAGGATTTACAATCCCTTAACCCAGATATCTACCTACAAGCTTCTCTTGTCTTTTTTTCGAAATCTGTATCTCCCTATAAATTCAACTTCTGTGGAGGAGTTAGGACCAGAGTCACCTCCTTATGAAAAACAGCCTGGGTAAATGCCTAGGACTATAAAATACTAAGCTTTGGAGGAGAGGTTCACATTTCGTCTCTGTCCTTGTCAATATGATTGATTTTAAAGTTAGCAAACTTATCTACAGTTGTTGTTACCACCTTCCTTTCTTTATTCTTCTCCATATTGAATGTTGGTGATGATGATTTTTATTCTTCCTCTTTCTTTTTCTCCTCTTCTTTCTGTGGATATTATAGTGGTTTTATCTGTTGCATCACATATCAGTGAATCCCAGAGTGGATTAATAGTGTTACAGTGTCAGTAGCTAAAATCTAGACTTTTCTTCTTTTCCAAAAGTTGGGGAGAATTCTCCAGATTTCCCTCCTTTCTACTCTGACTTGGTGTTTCATTGTCTTACATAAAATCTGATCCCTTTCTCCTGATTATATATGGTAGGGGGACTCAATGATAATTTTGGTACTATGTTTTAGTGACTGGCCCTTCTATGATTGATATGATGTTCCTTTCTGGAAAAAAATTGCACCCATAAAAAGGGGAAAAGGAGCAAGGAACTATAAGTAAGTACTATTTGTTGATACTATCTACTGCAGTCTGTGCCCTGTCCTAACAACTTCACATACTTTATTTAATCTTTAAAAGCCAAATGCAAATTAATTTAAATTATTTGTAATGTTATTTAAAGTAAATGTGTTTTTAGTAAAAAAAATCAAGCTTAAGGACTCATTGATATCCTACTATTTTCAACTAACATTCTTTGTACCCATCCTGGCGTAGTTTTGGTGAGTTTAAATAAGCATGCAAGTGTTTTACTGTAGCTTTGCTGTCTTCTTGAGGCCATCAAGGACAAAACTGCCTCATAATGAGATGTTTGCTATTTTAGTGTGTATTTGGATGGAAGTAGAAAAAATTTCTATGTAGTAAATATTGTTATGGTGATTATTTAGTATATTAATCAATGAGGAGGACAATGTAAACTTTTCAGTGTTATTTTTATCTAATAAAAATAAGATGGAAAGGCTTTTTCTTATACTTTGTATGTATAAAAATCAGGGAGTAAAATGTACAGCACAATAGCACCAGGAATGTTTAAAAGTGAGACGGGTGAAGGCTGGAGTAGTATTTTATATCATTGCCCAACTGTCACCTTGTCAGTTAAATTTACCTTTTTCTAAGCCTGTTCATGGTTCACTTTAGAATAAATACAAAAGGAAGAGAAAGTAAAAGTTCCAGCTTTCTGATATGTCAGCTTGAAAAACGATGAGGGCAAGCAAAATGGATGGGGGAGTACATTTTAAGTAGCATATGATTTGGAGAGTGATTATCTGCACTTTTAAAGGTTTGTTTATAAATAGATAATGTTATGCCCCTGTGATATTTTAAAGCATTTCTTTTTGTTTGGTTTCTAAACTCCTATCAATGGTTATGATTCTAGCAATACTAAAATGCCAAATGCTTTCAAATTGATTACTAGTCTCGTGGGGATTAGGAATAATCAGAGTGCCTAAAAAGGAAGGAACAAGTAGGAGGAAGTACCCTCTATTGTATGAACAATACTTCTTTCATAAGGAAGAGTTTCTTTAATTGCTAGTAAAACCCTATTAAAACATTAAATCTTGAAAACTAGTTTCAAAATATGTTTTAAAAACTCTCACACTGGAATAATCTAGTTGTATAGATGACCTTAAATCTATTGAAACATGAAATTATGTTACTTTGGTGTTCTCCATTATTCACTAACTAATTCAAGTTTCCCTCTTTTCCATGAACTCATGTACCTGTTATATCTAGGATTGAGATAGTTATTTGTATTAAGTTGTGCATAACAACTTCATCCCAAACTTGATGGCTTAACACAAGAAACATTTATTATCTCACAGTTTCACTGAGTCAGGAATTTGGGAGAAGCTTAGCTGTGTACGTCTAGTCAGGATTTTCCATGGGGTTCCATCCAAGATGTCAGCCAGGACTGCAGTCATCTGAAGGATTGATTGAGAATTCACTTCCAAACTCACTTTCATGGATATTGGTAGGATTCCTCAAGTTCCTCACTGGTCAAAGGTCTCAATTCCTTACCACATAGGTCTCTGGATAAATGAGTGTCTTAATGTTTTAGCATCTGGTATTCTCCAGAATGAGTGATGAGAAAGAGAGAGTATCAAAATGTTTTTTTTTTTTAATCAACTAATCTCTAAATCACACAATATTTTACTCTATTTGTTAGAATCATTTCATACTCAAGGGGAGGGAAATTACCTCTGCCTCTTAAAGTGAGGAATATCATAGGATTTGTGTACACATCTTAAAGCCACAACATTGACCACTTACTCCTCATAGTCATTCCTCATAGTCACTAAGAAAGCCACCTGGGAGTTCCCGTCGTGGCGCAGTGGTTAACAAATCCGACTAGGAACCATGAGGTTGCGGGTTCGGTCCCTGCGCTTGCTCAGTGGGTTAATGATCTGGCGTTGCCGTGAGCTGTGGTGTAGGTTGCAGACATGGCTTGGATCCCGCGTTGCTGTGGCTCTGGCGTAGGCCAGTGGCTACAGCTCCGATTCGACCCCTAGCCCTAGCCTGGGAACCTCCATATGCCGCGGGAGCGGCCCAAAGAAATAGCAAAAAGACAAAAAAAAAAAAAAAAAAGAAAGAAAGCCACCTGGATGTGTGATTTTTTTTTTTTTCCCCTCTATGGCTTCCATGGAAGCTATGGTAGTTTTTTCCTACAGTCACTTTAATATCTTAATATTATTATACACTTTATTAACAGTGCTTCCAAATAGACTTAATGTTCTTCCCTGGATTTTCACAGCCACATTTAAAGCAATCACATGTATATCTATTTTCCAAGAAATATTTTACCTCTTTTGTGTTTGGCTCCTAACATATATGTTGAATATGCTATTTCCTCAGCCCAACCAGTAGTTTTCTATTTCACTAATCTAACATCTTTTATGATATCATTATGGATTGGACCTTGGTATTAAGCAGGAAGCTAGTATATATGTAATAAAAGGATAAGTAGAACACTGAACTTAAATAATTAGTTCTGTAAATAAATGTTTAATAAAGCAAATAGTAATTATTATTTTATGACAACATGAAAACATACTGTGAATAGTTGTTTGGCTTACATAATCCAGAAAAGCTATAAAATCACATAGATTTTATTTGGGAAGGAACATAGTGAATGTGTGGTCCAACCTCTTTAATTTACAGATGTGTAATTCTAGTAACTTATTTTCTGGAATAAATAGCTTTGTGGATTGTAGCAGTACATTTTGTGTGCATAGGATGGCGATAAATAATTTTAATTAGGTGATGATAATGCTGAATTTCAGATTGTCACCAAGATTTAGGATAAAACCATTGATATTGGCCGTAGTGTCTTTTATCAGATGGCTTTTATTTCTTTCAGTGGGATTGGGGAATATAATTCTCATTTGACTAATTATTGAACAGATCATCAATTATATTGTACTTTAAAGATGACAATACTATGATTGTTTTGCATTTAATAATTAGTCTGTTGTTTAAAGTGTTTTCACATATACTATTTGATTTTCTTTTCACAAAGATCTTGAGTGATAGAAGAAAGTGCAACTTATATATATTTTTATATTAGGAAACAGAGGTCCAGTTAAGTGACCTTAGCATTTGTTCTTTCCACTATTCCATGCTTCCCTCTTTGTCCATAATTTATATATAGTATGTTTACTGATTTATGCCTTGTTCCCAAAAGGATTGAAGATGGCTTATAAAATTAATACAGCACAAAAGGGTTGAAGCAAAAAGTAGGGATCAATCAGGGCAAAATAAAAATAAGCATGGAAAAATAAAACAAAGCCAAGGGTGACATAAATATACAGAATTAGTGCCATAATGTTGGTACACCTGATAGAAATTGGCCAAACATTTAGCTCTGAGCTTTCTAACATTTAATACAAAGATAGACACATGATTCTCAGTAAACAAAAGATGAAATTAAGCCAGTGTCATAAAAGAGAACATTTCCTAATACATTGTTATAAGGAAGATGTTATATAATGTGAATGACAATGTCCTCAACAGTAGCTTTACAGTAAATATAATGAAGCATTTCATAAGACTTTTCTTATGGAATTCTTTAAGATATGTTAGTGACATCAATAAAAATAATTCTATATGAGTCATAAATAAAATGACTTAAATACATTACTCCTTGCTAATGTAGCTTACTCCAAGGATAGATTTTTGGCAAATAGAGAAGCAAATGGCTTGCATAACTTTTAGGCAATCCTCTAAAAAGTCTTATTTTACTTAATCATTTTTAAAATATATATTTATTTGTAATAGGTATGAGGTATATAGCATGAAATGTGGCAACGGTTAAGAACAGACTCATAAACTTTAGGCATCAGTAGGGCATAGTACTGACTTCTTAAGAAGTCAAGAAGCCTAGTGAGAGTTCATGTTTGAAAAAAAAAGACCCTTTGGACTTTGTAGAGGTGGATTGAGAGTTGCAGGGTTAATATGTTAATATGTTCTGCTTTGGGTTGTGCACACACGGGGTTGTGTTAATATGTTCTGCTTTGGGTTGCCACACAGATTAACAAATACCCAACATGCCAAAGTTTGGTGCCACAAGCATTCTCATCTAGAAGAAATGTTCAGTTTATCATCCATTATACTTCTTAATCAAGCAGCAATAACTCTGCAGTTAGCCTTCTTAATATAAGCCCATATTTCATAGGTTTCCAATCTTCTTTTTCCCTTGTAACATATCAGCTTACCTGTTTTCCTTATATGGCCCATTCCATCAATGACCCTCTGTTAATATTCTTATTTATTTATTTTTTTATTCAGCTATCCTTATATTGTGTCCTAAAACACAACTTTGGCTCAATCCACCTATCTTTTTTGCTCTACAGAGGGATGCTGAATACTATTAAGAAAAAAAGAAAAGATACAATTGTGCAAACTGTTGTCAATTTTAGAATACAGTCTTGAGAGGAAGTGGGATCAGGATGGGGTACATAAGGTATTCAGAGCAGTGGGAATGTTCTATTTATTGATCTCTAAACATCAATGCTTATAATTTTATTTTTTTCATTATTTCTATTTATTCACTTTTCTATATAGGTGATATATTAATCAGATCTCCCCTGAGAAATAGAACCACTCCTGTGTGTAAATATATTGGAAAAATTTTATTTAAGGAAGTTGCTCATGCAATTGGGAAGGCTTAGTGAGTCCAAAATCTGATGAGGGAGGCTGGCAGTCTGGAGACTCAGGAAAGACTTACAGTTTAAGTCTTAAGGCAATGAGGCTGAAGATCCAGGGAAGAGCTGATGTTGCAGATAAAGACTGAAGACAGTCTGTGGAGAATTACCTCTTCCTCAGGGAAAAGTCACCGTTTGTTCTGTTTAGGCTTTCAATTGATGGAATGAGACCCATTCGCATTATGGAGGGCAGTCTGCTTAAGTCCACTGATTTAAATATAAATCTTGGAGTTCCCATCATGGCTCAGTTGAAACATATCTGAGTAGTATCTATGAGGACTCGGGTTTGATCCCTGGCCTCACTCAGTGGGTTAAGGATCTGGTGTTGCCGTGAGCTGTGATGTAGGTCACAGATGCGGCTCAGATCCCACGTTGTGTGGCTGTGGTGTAGGCTGGCAGCTACAGCTCAGATTCAACCCCTAGCCTGGGAGCCTCCATGTGCCGCGGGTGTGGCCCTAAAAAAAAAGGACCCAAAAAAAAGCTTCAATTTTTTTTTTTTGTTCTCTTTAAACCTTTAACTTTCTACCTCTTGCCTATTTCACACAGAAACTGTTCACCATTAAATTACCTTTCATCTTTGTCTCACTGCTACCACACCAAAAATTATATCTACATCCATAACTGTATTTTCCTCTTTTCCTTTTACAGGGAAGGGGTGTTCTTTCTCCTTTCCTAGGCTATCTGACCTGTGAGCTGAGTCCCAGCTTTTCCTGATGTAGGAATCTTGTGTTATGGATTATTCCTCCTCTCTTGTATTGCCTACCTCTCTGCTTCTGTTGATTCACTCCAAGCTTCTACCCTCATTAATAAATCTTTCACGAACAAATCAAACTTCTCCCACAAAGATGTATTATCCTTGAAGGTTTCTCTTGTTGTTGCAATAATGTGTGCTTAGATCCCAAGCAATTTTATGTTATTTTATTTGGTGCTTTACTTGCATGTTACTTAATTTGCACGTTGCTTACTCAACAGTCAGGGTGTTAAGCCTTGTTTATTTTGTTACCCTACAGACCTTGACAAATGAGGTATTAAGGGCGAGTTCCACCTTGTTGAGGCAGTAGAGGTGTTCAAAACTACACTACTTGGATTCAAAATCCAGTTTGGGTAATTTGTTAAGTCTTTAGTTTTTTCATCAGAAAATGGGGACACTAAATAATGCCTTCTTCACGGGGTTGCTGTAAGAGCTAAATGAGAGAAAATAAAAATAGGTACAGTATCTGACAGTAAGCAATGAATACATGCTAATTATTATTTTCCAATATGGATAGAACAAGTCTAAAATGATCAGTAGTCTTTTGCTAAGTGGGAAAAAAGTCTCTATTGGATAATATTTCTTATTATTTTGGAGAATTAGTGTGGAGGATGTTGGGCTCTAATTCTAATAAATTATTTGCAGCATTTAAGTGATATTTTTATTATACTAAAACAAATGTTGTTCCTGTTGTTACACTGATTCACTTTGTGACTTTACACAAATTTTATCAATCTTGACCTCAGTTTTTTTATTTTCAAAATTATGGAGATAGACTATATGCTTTCTATGCTTCATTCTAAAGCCAACGTGCTATTTCTATAATTCTTTTAAAATATATTTTAGTGATAAGCAATTATAGTATTTTCTTGATTTTTCTAATATTAGGTTTTTTTTTCTTAGCAATTCATTATTTTATGACCCTTCCTATATATTTTATCATGTTATATCTTTTCCTTCTCCAGTGAAGTTTTCTCTCTTCCTTACATTTTCAGTCTATCATTTCACCTAATGTTATCAACTGTGACATCTGGACTTACTCCTTTCCAGCTTTTACACTTTGGGATGGTAACATGTGTTTTAACCTCCCTCATGGGCTGTAGGAGTTCAGACATTATTTATGTATGTTTTCTTGTATTTTGGTTGATAGTCCAGAGGAATAGCAGACTCACTTTTGAGTATCACAGAAAATAAACTTGAAGACAAATTACATACAGTCTTTTTTCTTTTTAGGGCCACACCCGTGGCATATGGAAGTTCCCAGGCTAGGAATCAAATCAAATCTGTAGCCGCCGGCCTGTGCCACAGCCACAGCAACGCCAGATCTGAGCCACATTTATGGCCTATACCACAGCTCACGGCAACACCAGATCCTTAATGCACTGAGTGAGGCCAGGGATCAAACCTGTATCCTCGTGGATAGTAATTGGTCTCTTAACCCACTGAGCCACAACGGGAACTCCTACATATAGTCTTAATCTATAGAATCCCTGTCTTCTATATTCACTTATTTTATTCTGTTCATTTGTAAAAGGTAATAGTTAACTTTTGCTAAAATTATTATTAAAATAAGCTGTTAGGTGTGTCCTTACTATTTATCTTATGATGAACACATATGGTTGTCAACTCAGTATTCTTTTGTTTGTCATTTTCTGGTTATTTTGATTTAAAATAGCTACAACAATGAAATATGTTATTTTTAGAAAACTGTTTCATATTAATATTTATCAAAATGAAAAGAACTACAGATTCTACTACCAATATTCAAAAAATATATTAATAGTAGACAGGATTGATTGCTTTTCTACAATCACTGAATATGCATGTGTATATTTTATTATGATCAGGGTCACTTTGTGTCAGAGACACCCATCTCTCAATTATTTTGTATTTTATTTTCTTATATCTTTGAATTCATTGTTTCAGTTAACATTTGGTTAAGTTGCATCTTTCACATATTAATAAATCTATTAAGCCAAAAATGCAATCAATACGGTAATCAACTGATGTTGCTTTGGAATCACTGCTTTCATGTAAGCATTGTATTTCTAAAAGGCTCATATTAAAATGCAGATGTAGTATCTTAGAGAAATTGTACTTTGCCAGTGATTAGTATGGATTGATTATTTTGATTGTCAGTGATCTAATGGAACATCTGCTGAGAGAAAGCAGGGCCATGTAAGTTCTTGGTATGGAACTTCACCTTAGCAAGGGAGGTAGGGATGAAAACATTATAGTAAAGGATACTGGAAATTGAGGAGCATTCTGGATGTACCAAAGTTCCAGCGATAGACAGGTTTACTAAATGAGGTTTTGCCAAAAGCTCTTTTTTTTTTTTTTTTTTTCATTCTGAATTAACCTGTCTAAGACAAAAGCTTAGGACATTATTTAAGATCTCTTGCTGAAGGTCATTTGAAAATCATCTCTCATCTGCTCAGATGAAATGGAGTCCTGAAATTTTTAAGCTGCTCCTGTGATTGCTCTATTTCTTTTAGAACACAAACGGAAGAGCCTATAAAATCTCAGCAAAAGGCAATGAGAACTGGGACCATCAAGTTGAGATATTTTCATTCACAGATTGGGTACTTTTCATTCACAAAGATGAGAGGTAGATATTTGCATTATAAAAAGAAGTTCATTATACCAACAAACTTTTCTTTCTTTTTTTTTTTTTTAACTTTTCTCTCTTAATCTTGATGATTCTCACCTTGTGGTTAAAAAAACAAACAAACAAACAAACAAAAAAAACCAGGAGTTCCCCGTCGTAGCGCAGTGGTCAACGAATCTGACTAGGAACCATGAGTTTGTGGGTTCGATCCCTGCCCTTGCTCAGTGGGTTAATGCTCTGGTGTTGCCATGAGCTGTGGTGCAGGTCGCAGAGCTGGGGTGTAGGTCGCAGACGCGGCTTGGATCCGCCGTTGCTGTGGCTGTGGCATAGGCCGGTGGCTTCAGCTCCGATTAGACCCCTAGCCTGGGAACCTCCATATGTCGTGGGAGCGGCCTAAGAAATGGCAAAAAGACAAAACAAACAAACAAAAAAAAGCAAAACAAAACAAAACAAAACAAACCCTCCCCAAACAAAACAAAACAAAACCTGATGAGAAAAATGAGAAAATAAGCTAAGGTCTGATATTGGTATACTGCCCACTCTGAAAAGCAGGAGCACTAGAGCAAAGGTTGTCATTTAAAATCAAAATCATCAGTGCTAATTATATGCCTATGGTCATTATGGATAGTTGTTTTTATTTTTTTACCTTCAAAATAAGATGTGTTACAACAGCTATCATTAACTTTTTGCTGATTCATTTTTCCTCCTCTTTGAAATTTAAAATAGCCATGGAAAATCAAATAATCTTTTTTTTTTTTTGGTAGCAGAATTTTTTTTTATTTATTTTCCCACTGTACAGCAAGGGGATCAAGTTATCCTTACATGTATACATTACAATTACATTTTTTCCCCCACCCTCTGTTCTGTTGCAACATGAGTATCTAGACAAAGTTCTCTATGCTATTCAGCAGGATCTCCCTGTAAATCTATTCTAAGTTGTGTCTGATAAGCCCAAGCTCCTGATCCCTCCTACTCCCTCCCCTTCCCATCAGGCAGCCACAGGTCTGTTCTCCAAGTCCATGATTTTCTTTTCTGAGGAGATGTTCATTTGTGCTGGATATTAGATTCCAGTTATAAGTGATATCATATGGTATTTGTCTTTGTCTTTCTGGCTCATTTCACTCAGGATGAGACTCTCTAGCTCCGTCCATGTTGCTGCAAATGGCATTATGTCATTCTTTTTTATGGCTGAGTAGTATTCCATTGTGTATATATACCACATCTGAAAATCAAATAACCTTATCTCATACCATAACAAACAATAATATTGTTTATATCCACCACTAAAATCATTTTGATGCATAAAGGTCAAGTGTCATTACATTAAAATAGGAAAATATACTTAGATCACACAATTTTTAGAGCCATGTGTACATTCAAATATTGATTGCTTTAGTGCAAACTTAGTAACTTAATATTGTGGGACGATGATGAGAGGTGAGCAAGAATACCATGCATTTGTCTCACCAGAACTGAGCTCTGGGTTTCTTAACCTCAGCACTACTGATGTTTTGTTCCATTTTCTTTTTTTGTGGGGGACTATCTTATGCATTGTAGGATGCTTAGCAGTATTCATGGTCTTTATCTACTAAATTTTAGTAGCACACTCCCAATTGTGAGAAACAAAAACGTCCATAGATATTGTCAAATGTCTCCTGGGAGAAAATTCTCCAGTTGAGAACCATTGACTTAGCTGATCCATTCTGAACCACCTAATCCTTCCTTCACTGTGGTATCTTATATATATTATTTCTTCTGAATATTTAAACATATGTTTTTATCACAGTTTTTTTTTAAGTGGTCTTGGTTTGAATCACATGTGACCATTCTCTCTCTCTACATGAATAATATAGGTTTTAGATACCTTAGAAGACTTATTTTCTAACTCCTTCATAATACATAGTACAATGCTTTATGTCAAATGGGATCAGCGAAAATGTCGGTTGACATTGATAATAACTAGTTTTGGGAAATGTAGTGTTATTTCTCTGTTCAGGATATTTTTCTATTCTGTTTGTTTAATAAATAAGATACTTCCTGAAGATGAAGCTCAGGCTGCAGTTCTGTAAAGAACTTATAGTTTATGGGATCTTAAAATAGAAATATACCCTTAAATTGATTTCAAAATCTTTATTTCTCTGAGAAAACCTTGAGTCGTACTTGCATTAAAAAAAATCATAAATAAGTGTCATGAGGCAGCCACTAATCATCTTTCAGTCATTTTCATCTTATAAAAATAAAATAAAATAAAATAAAAAATCTTTTTCTCTGCTATCTCTATTGATATAGCCTGACCTTATCATGGATTCTTTAGGCATTTTAAAAGCTTTCAGTGCAAAGGGCTTTGCTCACCATCTGGAGAGGAGAAAGTTGACAAGTTAATCAAACAGAGTGATGATGTGGTGGTTACAATAAAAAAGGTCAAAATCATGCATTATTTCTTGAAACATATCTACTGATTTGATGATAATGTCAAGTTCAGATCTTAAAAGGCCATTTAATAGAGTACAAAAAGAATTTTTCTAGGGGCAAAGAAATGTTGACCTCATAAAGTGAAGTCTCTGACCTATTACAACTATTGATCCAAGGTTATTTTATTCATCTGTTAATTTATTCACTCTTACATCCATCCATCTATCTGCCTGTCTGTCCATTCATTCATTCAGCATTTATTAGACACTTATTAACATTGGACTATATACTGGAAGATTGCATAGAAAAATAAATCATGGTCACTGCCCTTGAGCAGCATACTATCTAGATTAATATTTACCAGTATATATTCAGAAGAACAGTGTTCCTATAATGTCCTAATTATTCACCCCATGTTATTATTTTATTCCTCCTCTGAATTTTATGGAAAAATTAAAAGAAATCTCAGTTTTCTAATATGCAAACTAGCTTTTTACATGAAGAGATCTTAATGGAAAGTATTTTATAATTGACCTTGGAAAATAGGTCAGACATTTCTGGTATAAAACTATTAAGTTACAATTCAAATCTGATGGTACTTTAGCAATTTAGTTGGGTGTCGTCCCCCTCATGTAGGGTACAAAATTCATTTAGTGTAAATTAGTAGGGGAACATGACATTACTGAGACAATCTGGGAAACTAATTTGTTAGAACAGACACGTATGGGTGACGGTAGGAAAGTGGACTTTAAAAGAAATCTAGCTTCTTTCTAAAAAGGAGGGTAAAGTTTGTCATTTGTAATTTATTTTAGTCAGATTTCAAATGTTCACTTACACTTCTGAAAGTGGGAAAATGGACTAAATTTTAATGAATAACGGTCGTGATAAACATACTACTTTATTAAAAAATTAATAGTGTGTAGTTCATATCATGGCTCAGCAGAAATGAATCTGACTAGCATCCAAGAGGATGCAGGTTCGATCCCTGGCCTCACTCAGTGGGTTAAGGTTCTGGCATTGCCATGATCTGCAGTGGAATTTGCAGACATGGCTCAAATCTGGCTTGGCTGTGGCTGTGGCATGGCCCAGTGGCTACAGCTCCGATTCGACCCCTAGCCTGGGAACCATATGCTATGGGTGCAGCCCTAAAAAAATATTGAGGTGAAGAAAGTTTTAGAAAATATATTATTTCATTGTGTGAAATATATTATTTCATTAAGCGCCGATCAACTAGCCTAGAGTTAGAGGTAAAGTCATAATTTTGTCTTCACATTAGGTCAGTAGTTTAATTCTATTTGTATATGTTTGCTGAAATATGCAGAAGAAGTTAGCATATTATTTTAGTATAATTTTAAGGATAATTTCATGCTTCACACAGGTACACACACAAAGAACTAAATGGTTAATATTGTGGATGGCTAAACTTCAATAGTTCAGAATTCCTTTCTGATTAGTTAGATGAGCCTGATAGTGATTAGGAGTTTATATAAATGATTTCTTACCTAGACTGTTTTAAACTCAGATTTTTTTTAATATAAAGTGAATAAAAATAGTTTCTAGTTTTATGGCATTCTACTGGTGTTGGAGGAAAGCTAATGTTTGTAAGTGCATTTATTGACAATATTAAGTGTTTACATTTCACTAGGCACTTCAAAAATAATATTAGTTATTTCTCTTATGCTAGTGCTTATGATGATTAAAAGCAAATTTCTGTACCTTCAGTGATAGCATAAGCTGTACCTGGTTGAAAAAGGTCTTATGGTTTAATTGCGTTCCTCCTTTCTAATATGTAAGCTGTTCCATCCTAGGAGTTCATGGCTGTAAACACTGAACAATCAATTGCCAGATATATAATACTTCAGAATAATATAACACACAAAATGGAATTATGAAGAATTATTCATATTGGAACTTTGAAATTTATACCTCTTACTGACAAATGACCTTATTAAATAGAATGGAAGTAAAGCAGATGTTCCTGTCACTCTTCCTAAAATATTAGTCTAATGTATTAATATTCATGTGTGAGGATTTTTACATGTCATCTCATTTGCTTTAAGATTTCAAATTTATCTTACTGTGGATTATACTTGTAGCAATGTTTTTGCACCAAAGTCAATACATTTAGGGTAAGAGAAGTAAAACAACATTGATATTGTCCCTAAAAATCTAGGACCTATGTTTATTACACTTACAGTGAACTATAGTATAATGAAAGTTGTACACATTGATTGAGGGTTTACTATATGCTAAACACTATGCTTTTATGCATTATCTTTCTTAATGCTGAAAAGAAATTTGTAAATAGATACTATTTTTATTTCCTTCTTGGAGATGTTAAATACCTTGCCCCAGGTCTGAGAGATGAGTAGTAAATCTGGGTTTGAACTGTTGTTCTGACTTCAGAGCTCAGGCTCTTGACTACTAGGTAATAGTGCCTCTTTGAGAATCTTTTAGTTAATGTGGATCGAGTGAAGTGTCTTGGAGTCTTAAAATTGTTTAGACTCTAAATCCAGGTCACTTCATTACCTGGTAGGTCATTACTGACACTCCTCATGAACATTCTGAGTTGAGGCAGTATGACCTTGTGGAAGGGAACCAAACAAATAATCCGTGAAAGACATACAAATGTTCACCAAAATCTCTGATTCTTTTCTCCTTTTGGGCACATGCCTCCATTAAGTTAGATATAGTCATGTGACTTGCTTTATCCAATGAAATGAGAGAAGTAATCTGTGCCATTTCTGGTTTGAAGTATTGGAATATTTAAGGGCTGTTGTAAGATTCTCCATGTTTCCTTTCTTTGCCATAGTAATTCTGGAAGCATGTATTTATAGTATTGAAGATGAGGAAGAGAGACCAAAGCAGCCTGAAATATTGAATGATGAAATAGAGGTCAGATGCCCTGTAGACTTTCCCAGCCTCAGAGTGAGTGAGTGAGAAGTAAACTTTTGATGGGTTAAGCTCCTGGGATCTTGGTTCACAGCCTCAACTCATCTAATCTGATTGAAACAGACCACATGCCCCTAATTTTCATCAGTAATAAGAGCAAGCCACTAACTTCTATGTGTCTTAGGGTTTTTTTGTTGTTGTTGTTTGTTTTAAAATTATGATTTTTTATATCTTCCTCCTGAGATTTTGGAGGCAGATCACATACTCACATGAGAGAACATATATAAAAAACTTCTATAAACTGCAAGGCAATATAATATTTTTATTAAAGGAATCATGGTTTCTCCTTCACCTTTATTATTTAGTGAGTGATGCTGAGTGATCTTGCTGATTTTTCAAAAGGGGGTTCAAAGACAAAATGTAATTTTTGGATTTGATACAAAATGACATTCAAATGCACACATTGATGTATTTCAGCAGAAAAAGTCATTTGCTTAATACAACATAGAGAATAGTAGGATATGCTCAACTGTGATAGGAATTGGAAAAGGAGTTATAGTGGAACTTATAAAAAAACAAAACCCAAGAAGACAACAATGAAAAGTATTTGTTTCAAAGACAGCATTTTATTTTTTAAATACCTAGAGCGAAACACATGAAACTTTCAATAACTTTCACAATGTGTTCAGCATTTATGAGATTTCCTATTAGTTCCCATTGTCAAGGATGGGAAATCCACACTTTAATATTGGGAGCAAAGGGACCAATATTGCTAGAAAGTGAAGTACAAAGAGACAGGAGGTAAATTTCAGTGTTAGTTTCTCTGTCCTATCTTCTACTAGTCTGGGGACATAAAAACAGCTTCTCATGAAGAAAAAAAAAAGGCCTTTAATGATTTACTACCCATAAATTCTAGAAGTGTCACTATGAATGTGATATATATGCAGAGATGAATCACAAACTCTGTACTTTGAGTGTCTATAACTGAGCATCGTATATTTATTCTCTTGATCAAATCTCTTCTGTTGAGAAAAAGGCCATCTTAAATATGTAATTCTCAAAATTCCAAATAGTGTATGTGGATACTTCCACATCCCAGAGCTGGAGATTACTCCCTTCACCCCTTCTAATATGAACCGGACATAGTGACTTGTTTCACAGGAATAGAATACAGGACGTGAGAAGTACTAACTTTATAGAACAACCTGGCAAACACTTCCTTAAAAAAACTTATTTCTGTTAATATCATCAGTGATTTCATATAGATAACATGTACCTCTTGCTATAATGACATGAGAAGGGCACTTCACCTCTGCAATATTCTCCCAAATTTATAATCTTTAGTCTTATTTTGAGAAAACATCAGAAAACCCAAGTAGAGATAAGTGCTACGAAAATAAGTAACTAGTTCTCAAAACTGTCCAAGTCATGAAGAATAAGGAAAGAATCTGAGAAATCGTCAAAGGCCAGAGACCAAGGAGACGTGGAAACTGCATACAGTATTGTATCCTGGATGGGACCGTAGAAGAGTTCTATAAAGTTAGAAGAGAAAAAGTACACAAAGGAAAAGCTGGTAAGATCTGAATAAAGGCTGTAGTTCATTTAATAATAATGCAGCCTTTAAAAAATTTTTTGACAAATACATCATAATAATGAAGATGATAACCTTATGTGAAAATGAAATAAGTTGAAAGATATATGGGAACTCTCTTGTATTAGGTTGGTTGTATGAGCATACCTCATTTTTATTGCACTTTGCTTTATTGTGCTTTGAGATATTGCATTTTTTTTTTAAATGAAAGTTTGTGGCAACACTATGTTGAGCAAGTGTATTGACATACCATTTTTCCAACAGCATTTGCTCACTTCAGGTCTCTGTGTCACATTTTGGTAATTCTTGCAATATTTCAGACTTTTTCATTATTGTTTTTTTGTTATGTTGATCTGTGATTGGTGATCTTTTATGTTACTAGTGTAATTGTTTTGGGGTGTCATGAACCAAGTCCAAAAAAGATGGTAAACTTGATAAATATGTGTGTTCTGACTGTTCCACTGACCAGCCATTCTACCCATCTTTCTCCCTCTTCTTGGGCCTATTTCCTGAGACAGAACAATATTGAAATTAGGCCACTTTATAATCTTACAGTGGCCTTTAAGTGTTCAAGTGAAAGAAAGAATCATGCATTTCTCACTTTAAATCAAAAGTGAGAAAAGATTAAGCTTAGCAAGGAAGGCATGTCAAAAGCCCCAAGACAAGCTGAAAGCTAGGCCTCTTGTGCCAGTTAGCCAAGTTGTGAATGCAAAGGATAAGTTCTTGAAGGAAATTAAAGGTACCACTCCAGTGAACACATAATAAGAAAGCAAAACGGCTTGTTGCTGATTGGGAGAAAGTTTTATTGGTCTGGATAAAAGATCAAACCAGTCACAACATTCCCTTAAGCCAAAGCCTAATCCAGAGCAAGGCCCTAACTCTCTTTTAATTCTGTGAAGACTGAGAGAAGTGAGGAAGCTGTATAAGAAAAGTTTTAGGCTAGCAGAGGGTAGTTCATGAAATTGAAGGGAAGAAGTCTTCTTAATAAAATAAAAGTGCAAGGTAAAGAAGCTAGAGCAAGTTATTCAGAAGATCCAGCTGAAATAGTTAATGAATGTGGTTATACTACATGACAGATTTTCTTTATAGGTGAAACACCCTTCTTTTGGAAGAAGATGCCATTTCGGACTTTCACAGCTAGAGAGAAGTTAATGTCTTGCTTCAAAGCTTCAAAGGACATGCTGACTCTTGTTATGGGCTAATGCAGGTGGAGATTTTAAATTGAAGCCAGTGCTCAATTACTACTGTGAAAACCCCAGGGTCCATAACAATTATGCTAAATCTACTCTGCTGATACTCTACAAAAGGAAAAACAAAGCATGGATGACAGCCCTTTTTTCTCTGAAAAATGCCATTGGTATTTTGATAGGGATTGCATTGAGTTTATGGATTGACTTGGGTAGTATGGTCAGTTTAAAAATAATTTCTCTAATCCATGAGCACAGTGTAGCTTTCCATTTGTTTGTGTCATCTTCAATTACTTTCATCAGTCTCTTATAGTTTTCTGAGTTCACATGTTTTGCCTTGTTTGTTAGGCTTATTCCTAGGTATTTTATTCTTTTTGATGAAATCCTAATGGAATTATTTTCCTAATTTCTCTATCTGATAGTTGATAGTTCATTGTTACTAAAAAGGGAATAGAAAATGAATGGATTAATTTTGTATCCTTCATCTTGACTAAATTAATTTATTAGGTTCAATAGATTTTTGGTGACATCTTTAGGGTTTTCTCTAAATAGTATCATGTCATCTGGCTTTTTTTTTTTTTTCAGTTTCCATTTTCATGGAATACTTTTTCCATCTTCTCATTTTCAATCTGTGTGTGTCATTAGATCTGAAGTGTGTCTTCTGTAGGCACACAGGTCTTTTTTTTTTTTTTTTGTCTTTTTATTGGGGGCATTTAGTTCATTTACACTTAAGGTAATTATTTATAGGTATGTACTATTGCCATTTTAAAATTTTTGGGGGGTTGTTTTTGTAGTTCTTTTTTGTTCCTTTCTTCTTCTGTTCACTTCCCTTGTGATTTGATCACTATATTTAGCATTATGTTTAGATTCTTTTCGTGTGTGTGTGTGTGTGTGTGTGTATGATTATTTTAAGTTGTTGATATCTTAAATTTAAGCACATTTTAGCAATCCTGTATTTCTATTCCCATGTCATGTTTGATGTTTTTGACATCATATTTCACATTTTTTTGTTTTGTATATCCCTTGTTGATACAGATGATTACTTTTTTATCTTTGAAAGTTTGTACTAGCATTTTTAAAAATTGAAATATATTTGATTTACAATGTTTTTTAGTTTCAGTTTTACAACAAAGTGATTCAGTCTTTTTTTCAGGTTATATTCCATTATAGGTTATTATAAAATTTTCTGTGATATGCAGTAAATCTTTGTTGCTTGTATGTTTTATGTATAGTAGTTTGTATCTGTTAATTCCATACTCCTAATTTGTACTAGCTTTAGACATGGTTGACCTCTTTACTGTATGTTAGCCTTCACTATTTAGGTTTTTCCTTTCAGAATTTTCATATTTCTAGTTGTGGTCTTTCTTTTTCCACTTAGAGAAGTTCCTATAACATTTCCTATGAACCCAGTTTATTTATTTATTTATTTATTTATTTATTTTTTGTCTTTTTTTTGTTGTTGTTGTTGTTGTTGTTGTTGTTGCTATTTCTTGGGCCGCTCCCGCGGCATATGGAGGTTCCCAGGCTAGGGGTTGAATCGGAGCTGTAGCCACCGGCCTACGCCAGAGCCACAGCAACGCGGGATCCGAGCCGCGTCTGCAACCTACACCACAGCTCACGGCAATGCCGGATCGGTAACCCACTGAGCAAGGGCAGGGACCGAACCCGCAACCTCATGGTTCCTAGTCGGATTCGTTAACCACTGCGCCACGACGGGAACTCCTATTTATTTATTATTTATGTTTACTTTTAAAATAGTTTTATACTTTTATTTTTATTTTTGGCTGCTGCATGATGTGGGACCTCAGTTATAAGCCCAGGGATTGAACCTAAGCAAGTGTGAAAATGCTGTCTTGACCCCTAGACTACTAGTGAACTCCATTTTCTTTTTTTTTTTTTTTTCTTTTGTCTCCAGCATGCAGTGGCTTGATGTGGGTTCTCAGTTCCCAGACCAGGAATTGAACCTAGACTGCAACAGTGAAAGTGCTAAGTCCTAACCACTAGACCACCAGGGAGCTCCCTAAAGCCAGTTTAGAGGTGCTGAACTCTTTTAGCTTTTGCCTGTTTATAAAACTTGTTATCTTTCCTTCAAATCTGAATGATAGCCTTCCTGGGTAGAGTATTCTTGGTAGTAAGTTTCTTCTTCTCATCTCTTTAAATATATCATGCTGCTTACTACTTGCATACAAAGTTTCTGATAAAAAGTTAGCTGATAGTCTTATTGGAGTTCCCTTGAATGTAACTAGTTGCTTTTATATTCTGCTTTTAATATTCTCTGTCTTTATTTTTTTGAAATTTTTATTGTAATGTATCTTGGTTTGACATCTTTGGGTTCATCTTGTCTTGGACCTTCATACTTCCTGGAATTCCTGTCTGTTTCCTTTCCCGTATAGGGAAGTTTTCAGCTATTATGCCTTCAAAGTGTTTGCTACCCCTTTCTATCTCCTTTTTTTCCCTTTTGGGATCCATATAAAACAAATGTTAATATGCTTGACATTTTTCCAGAGGTCTTTTAAACTTTATTCATTTTTTATTTTTTATTTTTCTTTTTAGGGTACACCAATGGCATATGGAAATTATTGGGCCAGGGACCAAATCTGAGCCAGAGCTGTGACCTATGCCACAGCTGCACCAACACTGGATCCTTAACTCTCTGTGCTGTCTCAGGGATCAAATCTAGGACTCCACAGAGAAAAGCTGGATAATTAACCCACTATGCCACAGTGAGAACTCCTAAACTATCTTCATTTTTTTTAATGCTTTTTTCTGTTTAACTTCAGTGATTTCCACTAACTTTTTGCTGTTTACCTTTTTCCTTTTTCCACTTCCTGTTTGCTGATCTGGTTTAACTTCTTCTCCTTCCTGTTTGCTGATCTTTTCCTTTGTATCATCTAATTTACTGGGTTTTTTTTTTTTTTTTTTTTTTAGTATTTTTGTAAACTACTCAATGAATTTATTACAATTATAGTTGTACAATGATCACCACAATCCAATTTTATAGGATTTACATCCCACACCCCCAGTGCATCCCCCCACCCCCCAAATTGTCTCCTTTGGAGACCATGAGTTTTTCAGTCTGTGAGTCAGCATCTGTTCTGCAGAGAAGTTCACTCTGTCCTTTTTTCAGATTCCACATGTCAGTGAAAGCATTTGAAGTTGGTGTCTCATTGTATGGCTGACTTCACTCAGCATGATAATTCCTAGGAACATCCATGTTGCTAAAAACACCAGTATTTCACTCCTTTTAATGGTTGAGTAATATTCCATTGTGTATATGTACCACATCTTCTTGAGCCATTCCTGTTGATTGACATTTAGGTTGTTTCCATGTCTTGGCTATTGAAAATAGCACTGCAATGAACATCTGAGTACATGTGTCTTTGCAAGTCATGGTTTTCTCTGGATAGATGCCGTGGAGTGGGATTGCTGGTTCAAATGGTAGTTTTATTTTTAGTTTTTTGAAAATCTCCATACTGTTTTCCACAGTGGTTGCACCAGTGCACAATCCCACCAGCAGTGTAATAGGGTTCCCGTTTCTCCACACTCTCTCCAGCACTTCTTGTTTGTAGACGTTTTGAAGATGGCCATTCTGGCTGGTGTAAGGTGGTAATTTAGTGTGGTTTTGATTTGCATTTCTCTAATAATGAGTGATGGATTCGGTTTGCTAGTATTTTGTTGAGGATTTTTGCATCGGTGTTCATCAGTGAAGTTGACCTGTAGTTTTCTTTTTTCGTGGTATCTTTGTCTGGTTTTGGTATCATGGTGATGGTGGCCTCATAGAATGAGTTTGGAAGTATCCCTTTCTTTGCAAGTTTTTGGAACAGTTTCAGAAGGATAGGTGTTAGCTCTTCTCTAAATGTTTGATGGAATTTGTCTGGGAAGCCATCTGGTCCTAGACTTTTGTTTGTTGGATGTTTTTTAATCACAGTTTCAATTTCAGTTCTTGTGATTGGTCCATTCATCTTGTCTATTTCCTCTTGGTTTAGTCTTGGAAGATTGTACTTCTCTAAGAATTTGTCCATTCCTTCCAGGTTTTCCATTTTATTTGCATATAGTTGCATATAGTAGTCTCTTATGGTCCTTTGTATTTCTCTGATGTCCGTTGCTACTTCTCCTTTTTCATTTCAAATTTTATTGATTTGAGTCCTCTCTCTTTTTTGCTTGATAAGTCTGGCTAAGGTTTTATCAATTTTGTTGATTCTTTCAAAGAACCAGCTTTTCATTTCATTGATCTTTTCTATGGTTTTCTTTGTTTCTATTTCATTGATTTCTGCTCTGATCTTTATCATTTCTTTCCTTCCACTAACTTTAGGTCTTGTCTGTTCTTCTTTCTCGAGCTGCTTTAGATATAAAGTTAGCTTGTTTATTTGAGCTTTTTCTTGTTTCCTGAGGTGGGCATGTATTGCTATAAACTTTACTGTTAGAATGGCTTTTGGTGCATCCCATAGGTTTTGGAGTGTGATATCTTTGTTGTCATTTGCTTCTAGGTATTTTCTAATTTCCTCTTTGATTTCTTCAGTGATCCAGTGGTTGTTTAGTAGCATGTTGTTGAGTCTCCACGTGTTTGTGTTTTTTGCAGTTTTTTTCTTGTTGTTGATTTCCATTTGTATAGTGTGGTCAGAAAAGATGCTTGATACGATTTCAGTTTTCTTAAAGTTACCGAAGTTGGATTTATAGCCCAGAATGTGATCAATCTTAGAGAATGTTCCATGTGCACTTGAGGAGAATGTGTATTCTGTTGCTTTTGTATGGAATGTCCTATAAATATCTATTAAGTCCATCTGGCCTAATGCTTCATCCAGGGTCTGTGTTATCTTATGGATTTTCTATCTGGATGATCTGTCCATTGCTATAAGTGGGGTGTTAAAGTCCCCCACTATTATTGTGGTATTGTCGATTTGTCCTTTTAAGGTTGTTAGCAATTGCCTTATATATGGTGGTGAACCTGTGTTGGGTGTGTAAATATTTAAAATTGTTTTATCTTCTTCCTGGATTGATGCTTTGATCATAGGTTGTGACCTTCCTTTTCCCTTAAGATATTCTTCATTTTAAAGTCTATTTTGTCTGATATGAGTATTGCTACTCCAGCTTTCTTTTGATTCCCATTTCAATGGAGTGTTTTCTTCTATCCTCTCACTTTCAATTTGTATGTGTCCCTAGAAATGAAGTGGGTCTCTCGAAGACAGCATATGTATGGATCTTGTTTTTCTATCCATTCAGCCAGTCCATGTCTTTTGGTTGGGGCGTTTAGTCCATTAACATTGAAGGTAACTATTGATATGTATGTTCTTATTGTCATTTTATCAATTGCTTTAGATTTGTTTTTGTTGTTCTTCTTTCTTCCCTACTTCTATTGTTCTCTCCTCTTCTGGTTTGAGGACTATCTTTAGTTTTGTATTTGAGTTGATTTTTCTTGTTTGTTTGTGTATCCATTGAAGATTTTTCGTTTGCAGTTATTTTGAAGTTTTGATATGAGTATATATATATTTGTGTATATATATATATATATACAAGATTGTTTTAAGTACTTGGTCTCTTAATTGCAAGTTCATCTCCAGTGTCCTGCATTTGTACCCTCCTCTTCTCATGATTTCTGATTTTGGTAGCATAGTTGTGCGTGGATAAGTTCGTATCTTTATATATACCTTTACTGGTGAGCCTTGTCATTTGTGGTATTTTTGTTTCTGTTTGCGACTTTTCCTTTTCTGCCTAGAGAAGTTCCTTTAATAATTGTTGTAAAGCTGATTTAGTGTTGCTGAATTCTCTTAGCTTTTGCTTACCTGTGAAGCTTTTGATTTCTCCTTCAAATCTGAATGAGAACCTTGCTGGGTAAAGTAATCTTGGTTGGAGGTTTTTTCCTATCGTCACGTTAAGTATATCATGCTACTTCCTTCTGGTCTGCAGAGTTTCTGCTGAAAAATCTGCCGATAACCTATCGGGGTCCCCTTGTATGTTATTTGTTTCTTTTCCCTAGATGCTTTCAGTATTTTCTCTTTGTCTTTAATTTTGGTTAGTTTGATTAATATGTGTCGGTGTGTGTCCCTCCCCTTCGGTTTATTTTATATGGTACTCGTTGTGCATCCTTAATTTGCGTGAGTCATTCCTTTACCATGTTAGGGACATTTTCAGCTATTATCTCTTCAAATATTTTTTCTGTCCCTTTCTCTCTCCTCCTTCTGGCATCCCCATAATACGGATGTTGGTGTGTTTATCGTTGTCCCAGAATTCTCTGAGACTCTCTTCATTTCTTTTCAGTCTTTTTTCTCTTTTCTGTTCCACATCTGTGATTTTCACTAAACTGTCCTCTACCCTGCTTATTCGTTCTTCTGCATCCTGTATTCTGCTGTTAGCTGCTTCTAATGAATTTTTTACTTTCGTTATTGTATTTTGCACCTCTTGTTTAAGTTTTACATCTTGTGTTTCTTTGCTCAGTGTCTTCTGTAAATTATCCATCTTTACCTCCAGTTTATTTCCAATGTCTTGCAGCATCTTCAGCATCTAAAGTCTTTTTCCTGGAGGCTAAGAATCTTCTGATCACTTAGCTGTTTTTTCTGGGTTTTTTTCTTTCTCCCTCATCTGAGTGATAGTTCTCTGTCTATTCATTTTTATAGGTTTTTGGTGTGGTGACCTTTTTACAGATAATAGAGTTGTAGCCTCTCTTAGTTCTGGTGTCTTCCCCCCTTGTGGCTGAAGTTGGTTCAGGGGCTTGCTGTAGGCTTCCTGATGGGAGGGACTGATGCCTGCCCACTGGTAGTTAGAGGTGATTCCTGTCCCTCTGGTGGGTGGGGCTTTGTCTCTGGGTGAGATTAGAGGCAGCTGTGTGCCTGGGGGGTCTTTAGGCAGCCTGTTTACTGGTGGGTGGGGCTGTGATCCCAACTGGATTGTTGTTTGCCCTGGGGCTTCTCAGTGTTGATGTGTGGGGCCAGATTTTCCCAAATTGGGCACCTCCGGGGAAAGGCACACTGATGATTATTCCTGAGAACTTTGCTTCCAATGTCCTTCCCCAACAACAAGCCACATTCACCCCTGTTTTCCCAGGAGGTTCTCCAAGAACTGCAGTCAGGTTTGACCCAGATTCCTATGCAGGCTTAGCTTTGCCCTCGGACCCAGTGTACATGAAAATCTATGTGTGCCCTTTAAGAATGGGTTCTCCATTTCCCCCAGTCTGTTGGAGCTCCCGTGCACAAGCCCCACTGGCCTTCAATGCCAGATGCTCCCAGGTCTCTCTCTCCCACTGCCAGATCCCCATATGTGGGAGTTTGATGTGGGGTTCAGAACTCTCATTCCTGTAGGTGAGTCTCTGTGAACCAGTTACTTTCCAGTGTGTGGGGCTTCCCATCTGGGAGGTATGGGGTTGCTTATATCAAGTAATCACCCCTTCTGCCTCTTGCTATGGCCTCTTCTTTTTCTTCTGGAGTAGGATATCTTTTTGAAAGTTTCCGGTCCATTTGATTGAAGATTGCTCAGCCTTTTGTTGTAAATTCTGTTGTTTTTAGGAGAGAAGTTGAGCTCCAGTCCTTCTATTCTGCCATCTTAATCCCATCTTGTCATTTAATCTACTGTTGATCCCTTTATTTTTATTGTAGTCTTCAGCTCTCTTTCACACTTATTTATATTTTCTAACTCTTTGTTAAAATTCTCATTATGTTCATCCATTCTTCTGAGTTTGTTGAATATCTTTATGATCATTACCTTGAACTCTTTATCAGGTACATTGCTTATATCTACTTCATTTTGTTCTTTTTTCTGAGGTTTTATCTTTTTCTTTGGAACATAACCCTCTGTCTCCTCATTTTGCCTAACTCTTTGTATTTATTTCTGTGTATTATCTAGGTTGCTTATGTTTCCTGATTTTAGAGAAGTAGCCTTATATAGGAGAATTTCTTTGGTGCCCAACAGCACACTCCTCTCTGGTAACTAAAACTATATGATCTAGGGGGTGCCCCCTATGTTGTCTTTGTGAGCCATTCTGTTTTGGCATGTTGATAGCTGTGGCTGCTCCCCAGCTCAGTTGACTGCCAGCACCTTCCTCATATGGTAGTTGCTGGATCACTGTTGGATAGGGCTCAGTCCCACATGTAGATGACTGTTGCTGGCCCATGGGTGGGTGTTGTCATGTGCTATGGTGGCTCTTTACCGGCCTGGGGCGGGGGGTCACTGGGCTAATGTCAGCCCAGTAATGGGTGTGGATGTGTCCTGGTATGTCTGACAGTATAGCCTAGGAGGCCCCACATCTGGTGCAGGCTTGCTGGTACACATACACAATATCCATTCTGCAGCCCATGTATCAAAGAACAATTTCAGCTTTCAAGTATTGCTTTTTAATACATTTCATAAGGCTGTGGAGAAACTGATTCTTCTGATCAATCTGGGCAAGGTAAATTGAAAACCTTCTGGATGGGATTTACCATCCTAGATGCTATTAAGAACGTTCATGATTGATGGGAGGAGGTCAAAACATCAACAATAACTGGAGTTCAGAAGTTATGGATGCTCATGGATGATTTAGAAGGATTCAAGTCTTCATTGGAGGAAGTCATTGGAGATGTGGTAGGAATACTAAGAGAACTATAATGTGAAGTGAAGCCTGAAGATGTAACTGAATTGCTGCAATTTAATGATAAAATTTTAATGGGTGAGGAATTGCTTCCTATGCATAAGCAAACAAAGGTTTTTTGTTTATTTGTTTGTTTTTGAGATGGAATATACTCCCTTTGAAGATTATTGAAGAGACATCAAAGGATTTAGGATATTTCATAACCTTAGTTGATAAGCAGTAGCAGGATTTGAGAAGACTGACTCCCATTTTGAAGGAAGTTCTACTATGGGTAAAATGCTCTCAAACAGCATTGCATGCTACAGAGCAATCCTTCCTGAACGACAAAGTGAATTGATGTAGCAAACTCCATTGTTATTTTAAGCAATTGCCACAGCCACCCCAGCCTTCAGCAACCTTCATCATGATCAGTCAGTACCCATCAACATCAAGGCAAGACCCTTCACCAGCAAAAAGATTATGACATGCTGAAGGCTCAGATGATGGTTAGCATATTTTAACAATAAAGTATTTTTAAATTATGGTATACACATTGTTTTTTTTTGTTGTTGTTGTATGTTTGTTTTTCTTTTCAGGGCTGCACCTGCAGCATATGGAAGTTTCCAGGCTAGGGGTTGAATCAGAGCTACAGCTGCTAGGCTACACCACAGCCACAGCAACGTGAGATCCTACACTGCCACTCAGGGCAATGCCAGATCCTTAACCCATTGAGTGGGGCCAGGGATTGGACCCACGTCCTCATGAATACTACTTGTGGATGGATTTACCATCCTAGATGAGCCATAATGGGAGTGCCCACTGGTTTTTTTTTCATGAATACTAGTTGTGGATGGGATTTACCATCCTAGATGAGCCATAATGGGAGTGCCCACTGTTTTTTTTTTTTTTTAATACATAATGCTATTGCACATTTAGCAGACTACAGTATAGTGTAAACATAACTGTTAAACATAACTGTTATATGTACCGAGGAACCAAAATTTGTGTGACTTGCTTTTAGTGTCGTATTTGTTTTATTGCAATGGTCTTAAACCAAACCTGCAATATCTTTGAGATATACCTGTATATAGTATAGTATATAGTAGTAGTAGTATAGTGTGGTTCTATTCCACATCCAAAGGTAGGAAACAAAAAGTACAGTGTTACTAGCTCAAGGCAGTCAGAATGGAGGAAATTCCCTCTTACAGGAGGGTCAGACTTTTCTTTCTACTTTGGACTTCAAATTATTAAGTGGGATCCACCCATATATGTGAGGTGGATGCTTTATTTAGTCTATCAGTTCAGATATTAATGTCATCCAAAAATACCCTTACGGACACACCTTGAATAATGTTTAGCCAAATGTCTGGACACCCCATGACCTAGTCAAGTTGGCATATAATATACCATCACATCTCTGTACTAACTTTTCAACTTTTCTATACATCTAAAATTATACCCCAATAAAAATTCATCTAAAAATACCCATCCAGAGTGATCAAATGAAACAACTGCTGTAAATGCCTTTTTTGGTGGTGCTTTGATACAAATTAATGATAACTGCACTCAAATCACAATAAGCTCCTTCAGGCTAGCTGTTGATGGTGTTCATCTCTATATCTCTAGCATCTAGTACAGTTCTTGACTTTTTGAATGAATAAACATTATTACTTCATGATAAAAAGTTTTAAGCTGTTTTCATGGAAAGGGGCTGGGAAACTTCTTCCCAATTTTCTCACAGGTTAAAAAAATAGTTTTTTCAGTGAGGCTCTTAGAAGGGTTAAAAAAACATACCCTCTGTTTATCAAGTGCAACAGTGGTGGAGCAGGAGGCTGCAAATCACTCTTGGGGGGGGGTCTCCCAGTATATAAAAGCTGTTCAAGCTGTGTGCCCATGTTTTATGATGTCAGCAAGGGTGTTCTCAGTGAATAATTACAACCTTGTATTTATTCACTATCCATCTTTTATCTTATAATGCAATTGCTGTTCTAAGTTGTAAATTTGAACATTCTTACTTGGACTTTTCAAAATATATAACCTATAATCCTGTGGATGTATGATTCTGGACTTTTCAAAGCACATAACCTAGAATCTTGTGGATGTATGATTCTCTATGTTATTGTAGTATCTTATCACAAAGTACATTCTTTAACATTCTCACATTTGAGTTCATAGGCATATATGTATGAAGTGTGTACATTTGTTTTGATATTAAAATATGCAAGAATATTCAACTTTCTTGATTTATTATAAAACCAAAAATAAATATTAAATGAATATCTACAACAAATACAGAATATGTACTGTTAAACCTAGAGCGTAAGGCATATACTGCATGAATTGTTATATTTCCCGTGATTTTATCTTACTTTGAAATAGTTTTGGATGTCTAAACATATATATGTAAATACAAGGTACTTTTTTGAACGCAGTGTTTAAAGATTTTATTCAGAAAGTTGATCTATATTTAAGTTTTTGAAGTAAACTGAGGTTAGAACAAAAGCAAAAAAGGAAGGAGGGTGAGAAAAAGGATTATAGGAATAAACTATCAAGTTGAAAGCAGAGAAGTCAAGACACAGGTATATAGTTTTATTTTCACTGAATTTTGACAAAGGAAATTAAAACTCACCTATCATCTGGAAAGTGTCCTCAAGATGAATGTAGAAAACTTCAGACAATTCATCATAGTTGAAAAGAAGGGATATCTTTGCCATTTACCCATTTAATCACACTGATGAAGAACCACTTATTTAGATCATTATTGTAATAGGGGTTGTTTGGTCTTCCACCCATGTTTGAAGTGGTAGACAGAAATTCTTACAGGAATCTGGGGGGCACATTTGTGGCTATGGGAAGAGACCTCCCTCCCACCGTAGTCCCATTTTAGAGGATTCAGTTATTTAATCAATCACTAATCTGGGTGTTGATGTGAAGGTAATTTTCTCATGTGGTTAACATCTACAACCAGTTGACTTTAAGAAGATTACCTTTAATAATATAGGTAGGCCTCATCCAATCCGTTTAAGGCCTTAAGAGCCAAACTTGAAGTTTCCCAGAGAAAAAGAAATTCTGCCTCAAGATTGTGGAGTTAACTCCTGCCTGAGTTTTCAATCTGTTGGCCTGCCTGACAGCTTTCATACTTGCCAGCTCCCACAATTGTGTGAGCCACTTCCTTAGAAATAAATCGTATATATAATTAAATAAATCATATATATTCATTGATATTCCTGTTAGTTTTTATGGAACATCCTTATTCATATATCATTCTTATCCCAAAGTTTTTAAATAAAGTTAAAACTAAGTAGAAAATAATAATAGTGGGGACAATCGAATTACATATAATAATCTTCTCTTTGTACTCTTCACCCTTGTCATCAGTTTGGTGGATAGCTGGTCAGTGAAATTAGGAAAGTTATTTTCAAAAGTGCATGAAGTAGAAAAATCTTAATTTAATATTAAGGTTCTAATTAAAATGATTGATAGAAGTGTTGTATAATCACTTAGAATTAGTCAGTGTTTAGAAGTGCTTTTCCTCTGAAAGTCAAGTGCTTTGCAAATGGGAAAAATATAAATTCTTTTAAAATCCTCAAATATTTTCAAGATACATATATTTCTCATATAATCATCTATATAATGCATAGCAGAATTGACAATAACAATTTCTATAATGATGGGTATGTGGCTATTGAGGACTGCAAATGTGAGTAGAATGATGGCAAAACTATATTTTAAATTTTATTCATTTTTGATTAATTTAAATATTTATTTATTTATTTTCATTTACTTATTTTTTTAGGGCCTCACTTGCGGCATATGGAAGTTCCCAGGCTAGGGGTGGAATCAGAGCTACAGCTGTCAGCCTATACCACAGCCACAGCAATGCAGGGTCCGAGCTGCATCTGCGACCTACACCACAGCTCATGGCAACACCAGATCCTTTAACTTATTGAGTGAGGCCAGGGGTTGAACCCACCCTCATGGATACTTGTCGGATTCATTTCTGCTGCGGCACAATGGGAACTCCCAATTTAAATTTAAATATAAAACACCCATGTCTACCACATTGAACAGAGTAGACTTTTTTATATGTATTTCAAATATGAACCTTAAGTTTAAGTAAAAAATAGACATTTGTATGGTCACAGTAAACTGAATAATATCATTATAGTACATTTAGTCTCTTATGTTACTTTAAATGTAAAAGCCATGATTATATTCTCTGAAGATAGTATGAGGTACAGTTAACATTTTAAAAAAGATTTCATTCACAATGTGAATATTTTGTGCAGCATGTCAAATGTGCTTTTAATGGTAAGAAGTAGATTTTATCATTTAATAATTTTACATTGCTAGTGTCTCTTGTCATTCATTTGTAGAATGATGGTCTCTCTATAGAGAATCCCTTTGAGTTTTATATACAAGGTTAGCTTTTTTTTATTTGAGTTGACCAGAACTTTTATTTAGAGTAATTTCTTTTGTCTGGTATAACATCTGTCTAAAATAAGAGTCTGTCTTTTCATAACATATCTAGTTTTTTACAAATAATTGTGTATGCATAAAAATTTCATTATTACTAGACAGATTTTTTTTGGAACTGTATAGTACAAAATAATAAACCTTTATTTAGACTATGGATAAAGTGGCTTAAGCGTGTTGAATCATCCAAATTCTGAAGGGTAATTACTCTTTTACTAAGAAGACACCACAGTCTGCAGAGCAACTTCTTACAAGGCTTATTTTGTACCTTTGAGTTCAACCATGAACTCCGTCCTTTTATACGTTTTCATTTGGAAGTGAGTCTCTGAGATTAGCTACATTGCCACAGTGGGGATGTTGAACATTTATAAAGAAATAGCTCCATGAAACTTGTATATTTAAGTACAACTACAAATTAAGTTATAGAGGAAGATTTACACAGATTATCTTTTGAACCAATGACAAAGTCAAAACTAGAGTTACGCTTTGGGATTTTCATTCAAGAATAAGGTACTTACTTTGAGCAAACTTACTTTACCAAAATTTTGGAAAAATCTGAATGAGGTTATGGGGATAATGGACCCTTTGCAGAAGTTATGAGATATGTGGTGAGTGCAAATATCATGCTTTCTCAACTTGTCTGTTCTCCCAAGCTACACATTTTGAATAATCAATTGGAATTTCTTGAGATTTCCTAAACATTCCTCAAGAGGATTTTAAGAATTTGAGGTCATCTGCAACTTTCTTTTATATGAGTGTAAGTCTTCCTAGAATAATTCAGTCTGTTTTCTAACTCATAACTTCTTTCAGTTTAATTTTATTCAGCATTGATTGAATGCATATTGCATGTTCAGGGGAAAAAAAGCATAATTATGCATTTCTAGCAGTTGTTTGTATCTATGCCCTAACTACCTTTTATAGACTAGCAGCTCTTTGAAGGCAATAACTAGATTGATCCATTATTTAACAGTGTAACATCTATACACTGCAATGTTTATTGACAAATGAAGGCTTCAACTAAATGTGTCATTTGATGATAATCAGAAGGTTTTCTTTGCTAAATGTGGCAAACATCATGGGTATCACCACATGGAATGGGAATTAAACTTGTCCTTATTTAGATTCAGCTCACATTTACTTCATAATGTTATCATGGAATAAATATTTCAGAATTATCTTTTTGTGATTATCTCCTGTTTGGGAAAAATCACATCATAAAGCATTTTACCTACCTTTTCACCTACTATCTCTTCTTTCCATTTTTTTGGGGGGGGGCAGGAAAGATTGAATTAACGATACTGTTGTTACTAAAGAAATTAGATATTTAATGCTTTTTACTTTATTTCGAACAGCCCTTCAAATGTCTGCTTTATGAATGAAACTCATTCTGCAAAGGGTAATACAGGAAACATTCTTTTTCAGTTGCAAAGTTCTCCTGGCATAAGATTTTTAAAATTTTTGGCATTAAACCTCATGAAACCAATCTGTGTTGAAAACTAATTTTTTGCTTTGCATCATGTTATATTTACATATGTTCTTTTTATTTCACAATATTTTACTTAGTGAGAAAATAGCTTCTTAGGCCAAACGTAGAATCGAACTCAAAGAAGCACAAGGTAAGGGAAATCTCTGCAATGTATAAACTACAACAGAGAATATTTTTTATAATAATAACAATTTTAAAAAGCACCAAATACATGGTGATTTCTTCATAAACTGACCCATTGTTTATACAAAATGATAGAGGTGCTAATTATTTCTACAGTGGCAATCATATTGTGATACAAAAATATACCATCAACAAATTATGCAATGTTATATGTCAAATATGTTTCAAAAAATCAAAGTAAATGAAAACTTAAAAATATAAAGAAAAATCAGAGAAAATTAATTTTTTTTAAGAAATTAAAGAAAAAATTGGAATCCCATATGGAAAATGAATCCAGAAGAATATAGAGCTGCTTAAAGCTGATATGTGACATCTATATATCTATTGCCTAAGGATGATTTATATCATGATGATTAAAATAGATTACTTGTGTTTACTTTTTACATTAAGGCCACATAAAGGGCATAGGTCAGACTAAATCTCTTTCAAATTCTAGCTAAGTCATTAATTAGTTATGTAACCATAGGGAATTTACTTAGCCTTGCTACTTGACTGCTTTTTACTGCAATGTATACTTAGGAGTTGTTGTTACCTAACATATATATAGCATAATGATATAAATAGATTTAGGTAAATTCATGGATCAGATATTCCTTACAGAATTATTAAGGGATTTTAGAAGTCTATAAAATATAATCCAACTTTTTCAGATTAATGTAATAGAAGACAACTATGAGTCTCTCTCTTTCCTTACACCTCCACCCCTACAAATATTTTGGCTACAGAAAAGCAATTAATGAGCAAGGACTTTTTTCTTGTTGATAATTGTGACAAGTAAATATTCTTAGAAGGAGTCCCAGTATGTACCCAAATTCAGGCAAATGCTGTGTTTTGGAGGCTTGTAAGACAGCAAAGCTCCATGAATTAGACATTTAAAAAATTTGGCCACTTGAGAAATCTACCATTTCTCATTATCAGTGTATTTCTCTACTGGTGAGACTAGAGCTAGCTTAAATGTCCAAAGAATTATTTTGCAAATAAACATTATCAGAGTTCTTCCTTCACGTTCTGCTGTACTGACAGAGTCCTTCAGTCAGTAGTTTTGCTTGAAAAAGCTATGTCCTACTTTCTCTTGAACAGAGACGCTTCGTATTAAATGACGAGGGTAGTATTTGCCTTTCTATTCTTTTTCACATTGGAAGTTCATATCTAATTTTCTACTCCTATCATCTTATGTTTTTTTTTAGGATTATTGCTTTGCAGTTTTCCACAGATGGTAAATGACTGTATGTCAGCCTCCTCTCACAAATATGTCCCATTTGTCATAATCCCCATACTAAATTTATATTAATTTGAATGATGTCAACACTGACATCATATGGACCTATGGCTTTCCAGCAATTTGAATTCACTAATGATACAAGAATATTGAATAATGAACTACAGCATATGATTTCTTCATGGTACTCAAATATACCAAAACTCCCAAAAGATGTAAACAAGATTTTAGTAATAAACAAAAATGCTGGAAATAACCATACTTGACTTATAATGGAATTTAGCTTCATACAATTTTAATAATTTTATTTAATGAATTTAATTAATCTTTAGTGTAAAATAATTCCCTTTTCTCTACACCCTCTCCAACATTTACTTTTTGTAGACTTGACACAAGATGATGGCCTTTCTGACTGGTATGATGTGATACATTATTGTAGTTTTGATTTGCATTTCTCTAATAAAAATAGTGATGTTGAGCATTTTTTCAAGTGCTTTTTTTTGCCATCTGTATGTCTTCTTTGGTAAATGTCTTTTTAGATCTTTTACTCACTTTTTGATTGGATTGTTTGTTTGTTTGTTTGGTTATTGAGCTCCATGAGCAGTTTGGTTAATGAGCTCCATGAGCAACTGACAAGATTAATTCCTTGTCAGTTGCTTTGTTTGCAGACATTTCCTCCCATTCTATGGGTTGTCTTTTTTTTTTTTATGTTCCTTTTTCACGCAAAAGATCTTAAGTTTAATTAGGTATCATTTATTTACTTTTTTTAAATTTTTATTATTCTAGGAGGTGGACCCAAAAAGATCTTGCTGCAGTTTATGTCAAAGAGTATTCTGCCTATGTTTTCCTCTAAGAGTTTTATAGTATCTGGTCTTATATTTAGGTCTTTTATCCATTTTAAGTTTATTTTTATGTATGGTGTGAGAGAATATTTCAATGTCATTCTTTTCATGTAGCTGTCCAATTTTCCCAGCACCACTTATTGTAAAGACTGTCTTTCTTCTTTGTATATTCTTGCCTCTTTTGTTGTAGATTAATTGACCATAGATGTATGGGTTTATTTCTAGGCTTTCTGTCCCATCCCATTGATCCATATCTGGTTTTTTGCAAGTACCATACTATTTTGATTACTGTAGCTTTGTAATATAGTTGAAGACATGGAGCCAAATTGCATCAGCTCCATTTTTCTTAGTCAAGATTGCTTTGGCTGTTCAAGGTCTTTTGGGTTTCCATACAAATTAAAACAATATTTTTGTTCTAGTTCTGTGAAAAAATGCCATTGGTAATTTGATAGCAATTGCATTAAATTTGTATATTGTCTTGAGGTATAACCTCACACTGGTCAGAAGGGACAACACTAAAAGCATGCAAATAATAAATGCTGGAGAAGATGTGGAGAAAAGAAATCTTCCTACACTGTTGGAGGGAATGTAAGCTGGTGCAGCCACTATGGAAAAAAGTCTGGAGCTTCCTTAAATAACTAAAAATTGAGCTACCACATGATCCTACAATCCCACTCTTGGGGGTGTGTATCCAGAGAAAAACATAAGCAATGAAATCCTGCTGTATAGCACAGGTAACTATATCTAGTCACTTGTGATGGAACATGATGGAGGATAACGTGAGAAAAAGAAAAAATATATATATATATGACTAGGCCACTTTGCTATGCAGTAGAAATTGACAGAACACTATAAATCAACTATAATGGAAAAAAGAAAAATCATAAAAAAGATATGTGCACTCCAGTGTTCATTGCAGCACCATTTACAGTAGCCAAGACATGGAATCTAGGTTTTCATTGACAGATAAATGGATAAAGATTTGGGGTGTGTGTGTGTGTTCCATGGTAGGTACATGTATATACATACATACATACCATGGAATATTACCTGGCCATAAAAAAGAATGAAATAATGTCATTTGCAGCAACATAGATGAACCTAGAGATTATCATACTAAGTGAAGTAAGCCAGACAGAAAGAAAAATATCATATGATATAGTTTATATGTGGAATCGTAACAAAAAGATGCAAATGAACTTACTTCCAAAACAGTAATAGACTCAGAAACATAGAAAACTTATGATTACCAAAGGGAAGGGGTTGGAGGGATAAATTAGGAGTTTGGGATTAAAATATTCAAACTGATGTATATAAAATGGGTAACCAATGAAGACCTACTCTATAACACAGGAAACTATACTCAATATCTTGTAATAATTTATAATACAAGAGAATGTTAAAAATAATATAAATTTATATATATTATGCATTTATAACTGAATCACTTTGCTGTATAATTGAAACTAATACAACATTGTAAATCAACTATATTTTGATATTTAAAAAAATTCTTTAGACATCTTTAAATTTATTAAAAATCTTTAAATATTCTTTAGACATTTAAAGAATTCTTTAAAAACATCATATTGAAATGTTTCTTGTGTTAGTAAAATTTGATTTTTAAAATGTGCTTTAATATTTTATGAAATTTTTTTTTTTTTTTTGGTCTTTTGTCTTTTTTGTTGTTGTTATTGTTGCTATTTCTTGGGCCGCTCCCACGGCATATGGAGGTTCCCAGGCTAGGGGTTGAATCGGAGCTGTAGCCACCGGCCTATGCCAGAGCCACAGCAACGCGGGATCCGAGCCGCGTCTGCAACCTACACCACAGCTCACGGCAACGCCAGATCGTTAACCCACTGAGCAAGGGCAGGGACCGAACCCGCGACCTCATGGTTCCTAGTCGGATTTGTTAACCACTGCGCCACGACGGGAACTCCTATTTTATGAAATTTGAATATGAATACTATTGGTCCTGGATCAAGTACATATTTAATAAAGGCATTGTACTGTTTAAATAGGAAGAGACCTTTGTGCTTTCTCTTGCTCTCTTGTTCTGTACTTGGTCTAGGAACCAGGAAGCATAGTTTTCTCTCTTGAAGCTAAAATTTTTGGTGCGGATATTTCAACTACATATTTCGCTGTATGTTAACCATACCCCTGCATCATTGAAGTTATAGATGTGCATAATGAGTAGAGCATAACCTGTGCAGCCTATTTTTTCTGTTGAATACCTATGATATTGTACTTGCCATAAATATAATGGAAAAATATACAGCTGTCTCTAGATTGAAGCAGGTTTTTAAGTATGTGCTATGAGTTTAATTTACCTTCAATTTCTGATTTGCAATGATATAAAAACATCTCTTAGTGACATAGATAGTATTTAAAAAAACATGTATTTGTTGCACTATCCAGATTGTTAAAAACACACTTGGTCAGACCTTAGATACAGTACACAATTTTAACACCAAGTGAAGGCGAGTAGCAAAAGTGTGTATCTTAGAAATTCATTTGCATTTATTACTTCTTTAAAAGTCAGAGAAGTTTGATTACTAGAGAATATTTAATATAGCTGTTTTTTAATTTAATTTTATTTATTTTTATTTTATTTTATTTTGTCTTTTTAGGGCTGTACCTATGGCATATGGAGGTTGCCAGGCTAAGGGCTGAATCCGACATGTAGCTGCTGGCCTATGCCTCAGCCACAGCAACACGGAATCTGAGCCATGTCTGCAACCTACACCACAGCTCACAGCAATGCCAGATACTTAACCCACTGAGGAGGTCCAGGGATCAAATCTGCGTCCTCATGGATGCTAGTCAGATTTATTTCTGCTGAGCAACGACAGGAACTCCTAGCTGTTTTTTTGTTTTGTTTTGTTTTTTAAATCTCGCTTTCCTTAGGCCTTTTCTGAGAAAAACAAATGATCTCAATATGTTAAAATTACAGAATTTATTTTCAGAATGATTTTCATATTTAATTCTCAATTTAAATTCATCTCATTATCTTAAATCTTTGCAAATGCACACCTTTCTCTTTCAGTGTATAGTTTAGGGAAGAATATGAAAGACTAAGTGCTAAATTTTCTCATCTGTTATATACTTGTGTCAAACAGTACTTTACATGAATAACCAAGTTAGCTATAATATATAGGAATAATATATACATATAATTACTATATAAATAAACAAGACTCTAGCATATTCATATGACAGAATTTAGGATAGAATTTTTAAGGGGATTCTATTCTATTATGAAAATACTGTTCTAATTTTGAAACTTTATGCCATGTTTCCCAAGTTTTTGCATCATTGTCTGGCCTCACCTCCCTCTCTAGATTCATTCTGTACCTGCTTTCTATGCTTGTGTCATACTGGTCTCTTTTCAGAATCATTCGTGCTCTTGCCAGAGGGTGTGGGACATTATTCTGTCCCATTTTTTACTTGGTTAACTCCTATTCACTCTTCAGATAGTAATTCAATTATCCTTCCATCAGTGAAGCATTACCTGAGCTTCCTGTCCAGGTAAAATCCTCTTATTATCTCATTTTCATAACACTTATTCACAGTTGAAATTTTTCCATTTTTAAAATAATTCTCTTTATATCTGTATCTTCTCTACAATTCTCAAGTATATACCATGACATAGGGATCATGGTTGGTTATGTGCATCATTTAATCCCCAGCTCCCATTGTAGTGCTTCACACATAGCAGGTGCTTAGTATCTATTGTTGAATGAGTGGATTAAACTTCAAGCTGGATGTGCCCATCCTAAGTTCACTTCCCTGGCAATTCTCATGGACATTTTTGTATTCTCCAGCAGATTACACAAATCTCTGAGAGAGAGAACTGTGTAAAAATTCACGCTTTTTTAACTCTCACAGTGACAAATGGTACATTACATATATAAGCTATTTGATAAATGTTTATTACCTGTCTTGATGATGTAAATAACTAAAAATTCTTTGGCTTAAAGTTTATATATTTAACTCATTTCATACATTTAGAGATGAAAATCAAACAAAATAGTAATATTTATACGAATTACCCTTATTTTGATTTCTAATGTCCCCTAGTTTAAAATGAAAAAAATATAACTGTCAATGACATGCTAAAGAAAAGGAAGTGAAAAGAAATTCTCATAATTTCATACTCCTTGGGATAAGAATGTTACATTAACACATACATGTGGCTTAGTCTTTAAAAAAGGCACAGTCAGCAGCTCTCTAGAGGGATGTATGCAAGGGGCCTTCAAAAATGCCTAAATGCATCATTATGCTTCCTCTCTAGTACGACCCCACTAAGATTCTCAGAGTAATTTCTCATTTCATTAGGTAGCCAAAGACTTCTGTTAACAGGTTGTCAGTTTTGTCATGTGAAGTTACTATACTAAGCAGTAGTGCTTATTTACCCTTGATTTGGGTTAGTGTAACAATAAGCCAATGAAGGGGTAAGTTTTGACGAAGGTGAGGAGATTGGCTAGAGTGTCACTAATGGCACATTTCTCAGAATGTGACATGGTTTAGAGAACAAAATATGGGGAAGACAGAGGCATTAACTAGGAAGCACTTAGGTGGAGCAGAAACAATGTAAGGGAGAACAAGCACAAAATTTGGAACCATGAGTGAAAGAATTAGAATTCTAGTTCTGTAATGTCCTAGATCTGTGACCTTAGGGGAGTTAAGTCTGCAAAAATCAATGTATTCAATATTGAGTGTTATACAAAAACATTTTAAACTATTTTTGTTACATAGCAAGTGCAGTATTAGTTGAACCTGAAAAACAAATTTCATCTATTTTACAATTTACTAAATGCATTAGTTATTCCTATAATGTCATTTCAAGATAATGTTGGACATCAACATTTCCTTGCTAATTTTAATCCTAAATAGGCTAATTGGACAGCATTTCAAATATGCAAAAAACAATCAAGAATCAAAGTGCTTAATATGTATCTCAAATAAGGTATATGAAAAGAATGAGCCATGATTCCTCCCTATGTGAAACTTGTCATGTGATCCAGGAGGTGGATTTGGTAGGCATGGATCAATAATTCACATTTATTCATTCAACCTGAGTTTATTGAATTCTCTTATTATACCAGGCATGATTTAGGCAGTAGGATACCAGTATAAGAAAATCAGACAGTGTTGAAGGGTAAATTTTATGAAGGAAGACAATGGATTAAAAAAATGTAATGGCCAAATGGAGGTATGTATCATGTAGAAAAATAGAATAGGGAATGAGGAATAGAGAGTGACTGAGGAGTGATTTTATATAAGATGGTCAAAGACTATCTCAATGTAAGAAAGCGTTTGAGCTGACATTGGAAGAAGTGAGCGGAAAAGCTACATGAATATCTAGGGGGGAAATCAGAGGAAAGAAAAGCAGTACAAATGTCCTAAGCAAGTGCATGCTTAGCATATTCAAGGAAAAACAAAGAAGTTATTGTGAGTGGAATGAAGTAAAGTAAGGATGAATGGTATGAAATGAGGTCAGAATGGTAGCAGAGGGGCAAGATCATGTAGTATCTTATATAGGTCATTTTATAGGCCTGGGGTCATCAGGGTTCATTAGGTGTTGAATGCATGATCTGACATATTTTATAAGCATCTCTTTGGTTGTTGTATGGAGAATAAACTGACTATTGAGCAAGCGTGGAAACAGAGACCAGTTGATAAGTTTGACTAGTCCAAACAAGAGAACGATGGTGGCTTGGACAAGGGTAGTTATGACAGTAGTGAGCAGGGTTAGTCTATAAATATACTAAAATATAGGACAAATTAATTTTGTTATTGGACTACCTGTAGAATATGACAGAGAGCCAATGATGACTTCGTGTTTTGTGGTGGGAGGCATCAAATATTTGGATTTACATATACTGTTTATAATGCTTGTGAGGCACCCAAAATATATTTGGAAAGGCAAAAGAGCAAATTAAAAATTCCCAACATTATTATTGGGTAAATGTAAAGTAAAACCATAAGAATTTTCTACATAACAAATAGGATAGCTAAAATTAAAAATACTGATAAAGTTATAGCAAAAATGTGCAACAACTGGCATACTCATTTATAGGAATGTAAAATGGTACAACTACTATAGAAAATAGTTTGTCAGTTTTCTGTAAACTTGGACATACCTTATGGTCTGGAAACTTCCCTTAAATATTTACCAAAGTGAAATGAAAACATGTCCACAAAAATACCTATCTACCGATATTCGTAACAGTATTTTTCACAACAGATAAAAAATGAGAACCACCATGTGTCCATCAACAGGTATTGATAAATAAATTGTAGTATATCCAGAGAATGCAGTACTCTCCATTATTAAAGAAAATAAATTACTGTGCATGCAATAACAAGGATAAATCTTTTTTATTATACTGATATGTTAAAGAATACATATTGCATGATTACCTTTGTATGAAACTCTAAAACAAGCAGTACTAATCGATAATGATAGAAGGCAGATCAGAGGTCTACCATCCTGCTTTATTTCATAATGACAGGTTTCACACGATGCAGAGATTTTAATGCAAAACCCAGGACAGTCCCTGGAAAACCAGAACAGGTGGTCAACTTTTAGGGGTGATTTGACTACAGTGATTGACTGGGAAGGAGCACAAGAGAACCTTTTGTGAATGAACAAAGTAATCTATATGTTTATTGTGGTAGTGGTAACATGGATGTATTCATTCATCAAAATACATACTTAATTGTGAGTGCTTTATTAGATATAAATATATATCAATGAAGCTCATTAAAAAAACAAAAACATTTGGTGGTAAGTTATATAGAGTATAACTTTTAAAACACATGCACTGATATTTTCATTGTTTTTTGCCTCAGAAGTGGTGGTCAATAAATACTGCTATAAGAGATTGTTCCTAAAGTGATTCTGATGCTGAATACTTAAAAAATCACAAGATTGTTGTTCATTTAAGCCTCTTCATGATTGGTGGGCGTCCCATAGAGACTTAGGAGTGACTGAAGACCATTAATGCATTTTATCATGTTGATGACAAAACTGTACCTGATACATATATTCAAATTTGTCTGGATAAATTAAAAATTGTTTATAGAGTGTCCCAAACATGAAATATTACTGGGATGTGATCATGCTGTATTTATAAATATATTTCAAGGTGAAAACTCTGGAAAGGTAAATTTGGACCACAGAGGAAAGCTAAATTATCAGGAGCATTGTTCCCTTCACATTAAAATAATATAAGCATAACCGAGTTAACCCTGAATAACTCCTGATGAATAATGTAGGTAAATGTAAATGACAAATTATTAATTGAAGTTAGTGTTTCTTTGGCTAAATAACCATAGTAATTCTAATGACAGAGAAGGAAATTGAAATAAAGTCAGCTATGTTGATTATCCTCCTTTTACTTTCTCCTGTTCTGAAAATAGAAATACTGTGATATAGTATGAACAAAATATTTCCCTAGCAGCTCTTTATTTCTGCATCAAGTAAGGTGCAGTTATGAGTTAGGTTAAAATTAACTTTATGCCCTTTTGGTCCTTTTGGTTATTTTGAACCATATTTACTTATTCTGCATAATCGATCATCATTTACTTTACAGTTGGGATTATAACCCTAAGATTTAAGGCCTTCTATTTATGCCCTGTAAACATATCTCTGCCAAACCCTTCTGTCTGTATGTCTTCTTTGGGGAAATGAGAATAATATAATCTAGCATTTAGGGTTGCCGTGGGTAGTGAACAAATATATAAATTTGAAAGCACCTGCTGCAAAATTACCTGTGAGTTTCTTTATCCCTCCTTCCTTTCTGGACATATGACATATACTTATGTCACATAAAACTATATCTCTAAATCTATATATCTGCACCTTTATCTGTATATGAATTAATGAATTATTGCTCTTTTGATTGGGACATTGTAATGTGATAGTTAAGAACACAGATTCTAGGACCAGACACAATCAAATTTTACTCTGTCACCTACTAGCAGTATGACCTTTGGCAAGCCTTAACTTTTCCTTAGTTTCCTCATTAAAAAAAAATGTAATTGTAATACCTACTATGTAGGATTTCATGAATATTACATGCTATTATATGCAAAGCACTTAGAATAATACCTGGCACATGGTAAGCTAAATTATAGAAGCATTGGGGAGTTCCCCTTGTGGCTCAGCGGGTTACGAACCTGACTAATATCCATGAGGATGTGGGCTCAATCCCTGGCCTCACTCAGTGGGTTAAGAGATGATCTGGCATCGCTCTGAGCTGTGGTGTAGGTCGCAGATGTGGCTCAGATCCTGGGTTGCTGTGGATGTGGCGTAGGCTGGCACCTGAAGCTCTGATTTGACCACTAGCCTGCGAACTTCCATATGTACATTGGCTATTGTCACTACAATATAAGCTTCACGAGGATCAGATTTTTGTCTCTCTTATTCACTGCTGTATCCTTCTGTTCCTCTCTTATGGATGTACTCTATTTTTTTCCTGATTTTTGACAGGAAATTCTCTTCCAGAATTATTTCAACTGCCTACTCAGTATTTTTCATTGGATATATGATTATCTGATAGGCATTTCATACTTATCATGGTCAAAACATCACTCTTAATTGTCCCAACTCATTCCTGCCTTGATATTCCTTGTTTTAGTAAGTAGCACCAGAATTCACTTAGTTCTTCAGACCAAGAACTGATAATTATCCTTGATTTCTTTCTTTCTTTTATGCATCATATTTATCAGGAAGTCATGTCACCTGTATCTTTAAAAATATATCCCAAATCCAGTTAATTCTCACCTTCACCTCTCTTATCCTAGTCTAAGCTACTTAATCTCTCTTTCTTGGGTTGTAGCTGTGTATCATAATGAATGTTGCTGCTTCCTTTCTTGTCCCTCTACAATCAGAGCAATCTTTTCTTTAGATCAGATCACATCACACCTTTGCTCAAATTTTCCAGTAACTTGTAGTCACATTTAGAAAAAATACACCCTTTGTTCATAACCTTTAAGGCTCAACCTGATCTGACTCCTGGATACTACTCAAGCCCATATGACTTCTCTTCCTCATGTTCACTCAGTGGCCACATTGCTCTTCTGCCCTTCCTCTAACAACAAAGTTCATTTATGTCTAATGGCTTTTACATTTGCTATTTCTTATTCCCATAACGCTGTTTCCCAAGAGTCTCATTTGGCTCACTTAATTCCTTCATTTAGATCTCTACATAAAATGTAGAAAGGCCTCAGAGAGACATTCTTTTCATTCCTATCTGTGGCATCTCCCTTTTAAACCAGGTATGGTATATGGTAGGAGTGAAAACATGAACCTTAAAGGTATTGATAGCTTTCTATTATTCATATCTAGTGGTGGATATTTAAGTATCTTTTTTATATATACACGAGCATACATAGGTGTATGTGTGTGTATGTGTATATATATATATATGTATTTATACACACATATATATCATAATAGAAGTTAAATAAAATAGCCCCATAAATGTTTCTACTCACCATGTTTTATTTTTACTAAAACAGTTATTATTACTTAAAATGATAAATATGTACACTTTATTATGACTGTCTCCCACCCCAGAATGTGAGTTTCATGGAGTCAGGGATATTGTTTGTTAGTATCACTGCTATATTCTAGTGCCTATTACATTGCCTGATAAATGAGCAGGAGCCCAACAAATAGTTGTTGGCTGGATCAAATAATATAGTCTTGAAAGGAATTTGATGAAAAATTCTGAAATTTTAAAATATTATCGATTATTTAAAGTTTATAATGGGCACATTTGGTTATCTCCCCAGGATTTATTACTTTATTCTCCAGTCCTAACATCCCGGAATTTTCCAATCATGTGGTTTGGAACCTCATTCATACTCTAGGGATAGGCTTTAATTGGTATAAGCCATATATACTATTCACAAGCTAGTGTGATTTGTTTAAGAATAGAAACATGACGTTAGTCATTCCCATTGGGGCAAGTAAGTCTAAAATCTGAGATGTGTGCTTGAGCAATGTGAGAAGCAGACTCTCTTTCTTACTAATTAAGAAAGAGGTAACATGTGCCTGAAGCTTCTGGCATGAAAGATATTGTGCATATTTAGAGTATAAAATTTAAGAAGTTTTGATATGTGTATATACTTATGAAACCATCACAACAGTAAAGAGACGTATCCATATAAAATGTTCATTACCCACAAAAGTTCCATTGTATCCCTTGGTAATTCTTTCTTCATGTTCTCAAGCATCCACTGATCTGCTTTCTGTCAGTATAGATTGCTTTGCCTTTCTAGCATTTTATATAAATGAACTCATATGGTGTGTACTCTTTTTAATTGGTTTCACTCAGCATAATTATTTTCGGATTCATCCATGTAGTTGCATGCATCAATAGAGCATTCCTTTTATTTCTGAGTAGTATCATTTTGTATAGATATATGACAATTTATCATTTTTTCCTGTTTATTGATACTTGGTTTGTTTCGAGGTTTGAGGCTACTACAAATAAAGTGGCTAATAACATTCATATACAAATCTTTGTATGGATATATATCCTAATTTCTCTTGGGTAAATACCTAAGAGTGGAGTGATGGGTCATATGGTAGGCATATGTTTAACTTTAAAAAAAAAAAAAAACTGCCAGTTTTCCAAAGTTCCCGTGATATTTTACATTCCTGCCAGCAATGTGTGAGTTTCAGTGCTCTCCATCCTAATGATGTTTAGCAAAATTTCACGTGCTTATGTACCATACAAATCTTTTAGTCAAGTGTCTGTTCAGGTCTTTTTGTTCATTTTATTCATTAGGTTGTTTGTTTTCTTAATATTGAGCTTTGAGAGTTCTGTAAATATTCTAGACACAAGTCCTTTATCAGATACATACTTTGCAGATATTTTCTCCAGTCTGTGGCTTGTCATTCCATTCTCCTAACATCATCTCTAAAATAAAATTAAATTTTAAATTTTCATGAAGTCCAATTTATATTTTTTTCTTTTATGAATGGTTTTGGAATTCATATCACAAAATGTCTTTCTAACCCAAGAATACAAATATTTAATGTTTTATTCTAGAAATTATATTTGGTAGTAGTTCATTTGGTCCATGATCCATTTTTAAGTAATTATTATATCTGGTGTAATGTATGAGTCAAAATTTACTTTTTTCATTGTGGGTGTACAATTGTTACAGCACAGTTTGTTGAATGGACAGACTAGCCTTTGTTCATGAATTGACTTTGCACCTTTGTCAAAAATCATTACTCCATGTATTTGTGGATACTTTCTTGGATTATATTCTGTCACATTTATCTGTTATGATGCCAGTACAACACTTTAATAGCACTAGACTTTGTAAGTTTTAAATTTAAAAAGTGTGAGCCTCACAACTTTGTTCTTTTTTAAAGATATTTCAGGTATTCTAATTTGCTTACATTCCCATGTAAATGTTTAGAATCAGCTTGTCAGTTTCTATAAATAGTGCTTACTGGTATTTTGATAGAGAATGTGTGAACTTAAAAATGAGTTTGGGGAAAATTGACTTTATCATAAGTTGAACCTTCTGACCCATGACCAATGTATATATCTCCATTTATTTAGATCTTTTAAAATTCCTTTCAGTAATTATTTTGCGGTTTTTCACTTTAGATGTCCTGCATACCTTTTTTCCCAGAGGTATTACACTAAGTATTTATTATTTTTTGGTGCTACTGTAAGTAGTATGTTAAAAATATTTCAGTTTCCTAATGTTTGTTGCTAATATATATAAATGCAATTGCTTTCTAGAAATTGGTATTATATCCTACCCTACTGGTAAACTCTTTATTAGATCCAGTAGCCTTTTGTGGAGTCCATAAAAATTTCTACAATACATAATCATGTTGACTGCACATAAAGACAGGTTTACTTTTCTTTCCAAACTGATGTCTTCAAATTTTTTCTCATTTGCCTTGATTAGAACCTCTAATAAAATTTTGAGAAGTGTTGAGATAAACATGCATGTCTTGACCCTGATAGTAGATTAAAAGCATTCTGTCATTTCCAATTGGAGTTTAATATTAACTGTAGTGTTTTCAGAGGTGTTCTTTATCAGGATGAAGAAGTTCTCTTATGTTCCTAGTTTTCTGAGAATTTATAACAGAGATGGATGCTGAATTTTGCAAAATATCTTTATTGCATCTATTGGAATGATCATAAGGCTTTTTTGGTATAATTTTTAACATGGTATATTATATTAATTGATGTTTGAATGTTAATTAACCTCGAATAAGCCCCATTTGATTATAATGTATCATCCTTTTTATATATTGCTGATTTGATTTGCTAAAATTTTGTTTAAAATTTTTGCATCTATGTTCCTGACATTTGTTGGTAGTTTTCTTATAATCTATCTGGTTTGGATAGCAAGGTAATGTTGGCTATATAGAATTATTTGGAAAGTGTTTCCTACTTTCCAAATTTCTGGGAGAATTTTTATAAAATTAGTACTATTTCTTCCTTAAATGTTTAGTAGAATTCACCAATGAAACCATCTGGTCCTAGTCTTTTCTTTGTGGGAAGGTGTTTAGGTATAAATTTGATTTAAAACATAGATTAGACTATTCAGGTTATCTAATTGTTCTAGAGTAAGTTGTGGCAGTTTCCCATCTTTCAAAGAATTTCTCCATTTAATCTACATTTTCAAATTTACTGGCATAAAGTTGTTCATAAATTTTCCTTACTATCCTTTTAATACCACTAGAATTTTTGTTGATGTTACTTTCCTCGTTCTGATATTGAAAGTGTCTGTCTTCTTTTTTTTCCATGTCTTTGTTAGTTTTATTGCTCTTAAAAAACAAAAATTTGACTTTATTTTTTCTATGTTCTCTTTCATTATTTTCTGTTCTGTTCTCTCTTCCTTTATTCTGCTTACTCTAAGTTTCTCTTACTCTCATTTCTTTTAGTAGAAGCTAAATTAATTGATTTGAGATTTCTTCTTTTCTAATACAGGCACTTACTCCTACAAATTTTTGCCTAAGTAGTGATTTAGTATCATCCCAAAGTTTTTTTTATATGTTGTCATGTTCATTCATTTGGTTTGTTATTTATTTCAGCTTATCACATTTAAGAACTTTGATTATTTCTTTAACAGTGAGGTTTATTCTTTTCTAGGAATATTATTTCCTATAAAATTACTCCAATTGTATTGATTGTTCTTTAAAATTTTTATTCTACTTTCCCAATTGATTTTATTGCCTGAGGATTACTTTTTAAAATTTGGTGAGTCTTCATTTTTCTTTATCCTCGGGTTGTTTATGTGTAGATATTTCCTTTTCTTTTTTAGAGAATTTTCTTGCTTCACCAGGCCCATCATCCATTCTGGCAATCTTTTGAGTCAGAACTGTAATTTCACACATTCTTAAACAGGGCTTTATACTGAGGGGAAATCCTAGAATCAGGTATTCCTTTTACTTCCTATTCTTTTTTTCATATTGTGTCAGTTTCCATTCTGCTTCTCCATTAGATTAATTGCTCATCCCAGAAGTCCTTTACTTTATTTAAAATATAGTTTTGAGATTTCTTTGTAAATATAGCAAATTGAACATGTCTTTGTCTTTTCTCCACTCCTGAGACCTAACTAAAATGATAATAAAAGAAATTTTTAGGCGTTCCCGTCGTGGCTCAGTGGTTAATGAATCCCACTAGGAACCATGAGGTTGCGGGTTCAATCCCTGGCCTCGCTCATTGGGTTAAGGATGGGGCATTGCTGTGAGCTGTGGTGTACGTCACAGATGCCTCTTGGATCCCGCATTGCTGTGGCTCTGGTGTAGGCCAGCAGCTGTAACTCTGATTAGACCCCTAGCCTGGGAACCCCCATATGCCCCGGGAGCGGCCTAGAAAAAGGCAAAAAGAAAAAAAAAAAGAAAAATAATTAAAAAGCTTTGAAGTCACAAGGACAAAAGGGGATGATGAAAGCAGACAAAAATGCAGATGTAGTTTTGGAAGATGGAAAGTAGATTGACAAGTGGTTATTAATCTAGGTTTCAATTTTCTCTAAACACTTGCAAAAGTGGGAGAGTTGCAGGGGACACAACATGAAACAAGCCAATTTCTACTCCGAACCCTCAGAAAATGTAAGAAATGGAGGCATCTGGTGACATTGAAGGCAGGAAAAAATGGGGCTGAAAACAGAAGTAGTTTAAGTCTATATAAGGAATGCTTAAAACTCCAGATCCCCTTCCTGAACCAGCATTAAGGACGAATGTCATATCATCAGTTCTTGTAGAAAATGAGCGTTTTAGTATTGGGTAGAATTGAACAAATGAAGCTTTGTCCTGGAAGGTATCAGGCACAGCAGAAGACAGGAAGGGCACTTTAGTCAAAAATGAGATCATATGAAACCCTACATAGTTAATTCTAAGGTCTCCCAGGCCCCCACTTATTCCCCAAATACTAGAATTCCAGTGACTATAACTCACCTCTATAAGAGTAGATGGTTAGACTATTCCTTTGAGGAATCTGACTAGCCCTCAAAAAACATTCAAATTAAAACTTTAGAGTAACCATATGACATTACTCAGTACCCACTCAGTCACTCATTGGGAGATATGCCAGTCACGAATCTCACCCTCATATACTGAGTTTTGAATCAACTTTTTCATGCCTGTTTTGTTCTTAAATATGACAGAACACCGTTAAATTTGGGAAGAAAGCTTTCATCTGTTAAAAAACAAAATTCAGCTGAGTAAATTTGAAAATCTAATTGGCTTTATTCAACAATTCATGAATTGGGCAATATCCCATCTGGTGAATAGAAAGCAGCTCTGAGGAACTATACAAAATGGAAGGGTTTTATAGGCAGAAGGGGGTGGTAAAAGGAAGTTTCTGACAAAGTTGATTATTTCAGGCAGAGTCTCCTTCCTTTTAGGGAAGGGCAGGGGTATATGTTGTAGATTACCTCACTAGTGCTGATCAGATAATTCCAAATTGACTGATTAAAGTTCACATTCCTGGGAGATGCTGCAACTGCGATTTTATGAGATATTAAGTCCTAGTTTATGGTCATGGGGCAATTGACTCTATTTTGGGTCTGTTGTTCCTTTTTTTAAAAACACATCTTAGAATTCAGAGAATAAAATAAACTACAATAGAAATACTTCTACTTTGCTTCTTTTATTTATATTTTCTTTCCTTCTAAGGTATCACAGATGATGGATGCTCTTTAAATATTTTTCAGCAGTTTCAATTGTATTTTTAAGGAGATTCAGCAGTAGACATATGTTCAAGATTCTATTTTGATCAAGTTATCCACGTATTCACTTTAATCTTTGAAAATTTTGTTGTCTATTTCCTATGTGTTAAAATTTAAAATTAAGTATATTTTGTGATATTTTAATCAAATACATATTGGCAATTAATTCTTTTAACCTACCTTTGAGAGTTTTTAAAACATAGTAGTTTCTCTGTAAGTCGCTTTATTTATCCCCTTTTCTTCCTTCATTTGTTTGTTCTTTTTGAGAGTTTTTAAAACATATAGTAGTTTCTCTGTAAGTCACTTTATTTATCCCCTTTTCTTCCTTCATTTGTTTGTTCTTTTTCTTCTTCTCAGTGCAAGTTCTTCTGTAATGACCCTAAGCAAAAGTTACCTGACAGAGCTTTTATTTCTTTTCTTTCTTTCTGCTGTTTTACTGTAAAATTCACTCTACTACAAATTGCTTTTTTTTTGTTTAATGCATTTTTATTTTTCTTTTCTTTTTTTTATATTTCTTTATTATTTTCCCACTGTACAGCAAGGGGGTCAGGTTATCCTTAGATGTATACATTACAATTACATTTTTCCCCCACCCTTTCTTCTGTTGCAGCATGAGTATCTAGACAAAGTTCTCAATGCTATTCAGCAGGATCTCCTTGTAAATCTATTCTAAGTTGTGTCTGATAAGCCCAAGCTCCCGATCCCTCCCACTCCCTCCCCCTCCCATCAGGCAGCCACAAATCTCTTCTCCAAGTCCAAGATTTTCTTTTCTGAGGAGATGTTCATTTGTGCTGGATATTAGATTCCAGTTATAAGTGATATCATATGGTATTTGTCTTTGTCTTTCTGGCTCATTTCACTCAGGATGAGAGTCTCTAGTTCCATCCATGTTGCTGCAAATGGCATTATGTCATTCTTTTTTATGGCTGAGTAGTATTCCATTGTGTATATATACCACTTCTTCCGAATCCAATCATCTGTCGATGGACATTTAGGTTGTTACCACGTCCTGGCTATTGTGAATAGTGCTGCAATGAACATGCGGGTGCATGTGTCTCTTTTAAGTAGAGTTTTGTCCAGATAGATGCTCAAGAGTGGGATTGCGGGGTCATATGGAAGGTCTATGTATAGATTTCTAAGGTATCTCCAAACTGTTCCCCATAGTGGCTGTACCAGTTTACATTCCCACCAACAGTGCAGGAGGGTTCCCTTTTCTCCACAGTCCCTCCAGCACTTGTTATTTGTGGATTTATTAATGATGGCCATTCTGACTGGTGTGAGGTGGTATCTCATGGTAGTTTTGATTTGCATTTCTCTTATAATCAGCGATGTTGAGCATTTTTTCATGTGTTTGTTGGCCATCTGTATATCTTCTTTGGAGAAATGCCTATTCAGGTCTTTTGAATGGCAAGAGATATTTAAAGTGCTAAAAGGAAAAAATATGCAACCTAGAATACTCTATCCAGCAAGAATATCATTTCAAATAGAAGGGGAAATAAAAATTTTTTCCAACGAACAAAAACTTAAAGAATACAGCAACACAAAACCCAGGTTAAAGGAAATATTGAAAGGGCTTCTCTAAACCAAAAAGAAAGGAAGGAAAGGGAAGAAAAAAGAAAAGGAAAAAAAAAAAGAAGAAGAAGAAGAGGAAGAACTAGAACTGAGGAAACCACAATCAGAGAGCAGTTACTCAAATAAGCCAGCATACAGATTTAATCATGAACATGCTTCAAACAAAATAAAATTAAAAAGAAAAAAATAAAAAAGAGTCATCAAAACCATAAAATGTGGGCAAGGGATGTTAGGAAGTAAATAACCCTTTTTGTTTGTTTGAACGTTTCTCTTCTTAATTTTAATATAGTAATGAAGTGTTTGAACTTACAGGACCATCAGGCTAAAACACACAATTATGGGAAGGGGTTAGCATACAAATTGCTTTTTAAACATGATTACATTTTGGGGATTTATTTTGCCATCTTACTAAATTATACTGACCCAGTTTCATTATTTGCATTTGAATTTCACAGCAGAGTTTTCTTCACATTTCTTGCCCAACTTTTCCTCTATTTTCACAACAGAATTTTAAGGCCTGAGGTAAGAAAATAGTGTGTTTTCTTAAAATGTGAATTTTGAGGAGACTTCCTGTAGTACATCTCTTAGAGTTTTTAATAATGGAAAGTGAAAGAAAGAGGGAAGATAGTAAATAACAAATAAGAAATTGAGGCCATCAGAGATAAAATAGTTACTTATTCATCATACATCTAGAAGAGAATGAGATTGAAAAGCCAAACAAGACATAGTCCCTGCCCTCAATGAGCCTTCATTTGAGGGGAAGACAGAGTTTCACATAATTTAAAGTATTTTGGAAATGTACAGAAAGACGATGGTGAGAATGGCAACATTTTAATGATGCACTCAAAAAATTGAGTAGAATATGTTGGACATAAAGGCAGAAGAAAAACCTATATATAACTAATCAATTGAAAACTTGAAAAAAAATGAAAAAAATTACTCAAATGACAGGGATTTCTTAACTAAATAAAATTAAGAAAACTAAATCATAGATTTTACCGTTATGCAACTGTATGGCGGCTTCTTATTAATACTGGTAGCATTTGCAATCCCAAAGCAAATTATGTAATTGTAAAGCTCAATAACCCCTTGGGTGCCCACTTATGATGTTAACTCAAGACTGGGGTGATACAAGATGATATGTTGGAGAGTTCCCATTGTAGTGTAGTGCAAACCTATCTGACTAGTATCCATGAGGATGTGGACTCGATTCCTGGCCTTGCTCAGCAGATTGGGACCAGTGTCGCCATGAACTGTGGTGTAGGTTACAGATGTGGCTTGGGTCCTGCATTGCTGTGGCTATGGCATAGGCCAACAGCTGTAGCTCTGATTCAACCCCAAGCCTAGGAACTTCGATATGCTATGGGTATAGCCCTAAAAACCAAAACCAAACAAACAAACAAACAAACAAATATATGGTATTATAAAGTTGTCACTTTATAAAAAAAAATTACTAGGTCATCTAAATGGCTAATTTCATATTTTAGTCTTGAATTTGGATACAGCGCCTTAATTAAAAGTTATCCCTTTTAAGATCCCCAGGAAACATTCTATTGTTATTTTGCTCGTGTTTTCCAAAATGTGATTCAAAAAATTGTATAAACTGTCAAACCCCAGATAACAGACAGTGTAAAGTTACTATATTCTTAAAATTATAACTACAGGTTATGACCAAGTAATTTTTCTTACCCTTTTCCTCCAGTACATCTACCTATTCCATTTAGGATAGAAAGGATTTGAAACAAAATCATAATGCAGATTAAGTTTAAAGAATCCTTTTGCTTTTCTCACCCTTAGTTTCCCTAACCTTTTCCCATTCTATTCCATTAAGATACTATCTCATCATTATACCAGAGAGGTACCTACATCTCACCTATGTCCAACCAAAAAACAAATTTAGCTTCAAGGTAAAAGTCTGTATTATATCACTCTACTCTTATATTAATAGCAGATTTCAAAACAGGATATAAGTTGAAGTCAACAGTGGAGGTTAATATGTCATGTAGTTTCTAAAGCTTAATGCCATAGAATCAAAATTACCAAGTATTGCTGTATAAGTCATTTTGGGAGGATGGGCAGAGAGAATAGCTTTTAAATAAGTCATCAAACTTTTTAAAAAAGAATCTTATTGGGTTCATAGTTTTCACTGTTATTGATAATTGTATGTAAAATAAAATTCTTCAAATAATTGCACACTATGACTTCTCTGTGATCAAAAGATACACCTATAGGGAGTTCCCATTGTTGCTCAGTGGGTTAAAGGCCCAACATTGTCTCTGTGAGGATTCAGGCTTGATCCTTGATCTTGCTCAGTCGGTAAGGATCTGGCATTGACATAAGCTGTGGCATAGGTTGCAGATGTGACACAGATTCAGTGTTGCAGTGGATGTGATGTAGGCCTGCAGCTGCAGCTGCAGCTCCAATTTGACCCCTGGCCTGGAAACTTCCATATGCTTCATGTACAGCCATAAAAAGAAAAAAATTGTTTTTTTAATTTTAAAAAGATACATGTTTAATAATTTGCTTGGAATTTAGAACTCAAGATGTTATCTTTATGCTCCTAATGAGCAGCATGGTAAAATTTCCTATTTTTTAAATGAGCCTAATAAAATGTAATGTTGTGCAACAGACTGAGATCTCAATAGTCTGCCTATATTGCAAATGTCAATTTCAGGATGATGATAATAATAATGAATTGACACTATTTTGGAAATAGAGGGATATTTAAGTAAGGCCATTTTTTTAATCTCAATAACCATAATGGTTTCCCTTACATTGGATGGCCAGTTTGTGATATGGAACTGAATTGCTTTCTGTGGTCAATTTAAAATACATGGATATGTAAACTTAAGAAAAATTCAGGAGGCATTGGCACCAAGGATTGGATAAACTGATTGGGGATCTTTACTTTTATATGATAAATGTATTGGAGAGTAACTCAATTCCAGTCCCTTTCAGCTACAGCCTCAGACAAACCAAGCTCACCCAGTGGACCCACCCAATGACCTATTAAGAGCCCTCCCAGGGATCAAGAGGAAGCCAGACCCAACCAAGCACCTGGTAAAAGGCTCACCATCTGTGGACTCTGAAACACACCTTTATCCCAGTGCCAGCCCTATACACCAGGGTCCTAAAGGAAGTTCCATCTACTCAAGGACCAAACAGAATCCACAACTGACTGAGCCCCTGGTAATAGGCCTGCCACAGACCTACACCAGACCTAGCAGCAGCCATTTGACGCAGCTTCAAACCTACTAATTGTAATTTCAGAGAAAAAAACCATTAGCCTGGAGACCTGACAGGACAAGGCCTTTACTTGCTGAAAATAGTCTGTAAAAACTAGACAAGATGTTTGCTCCTTAAAACGTATAGATACCAATGCTAAGCTACACAGATAGTAAAGAAACATAAATATGACACCAACAAAGGAAACTAATGCAGTTCCAATACTTGACCCCTAAGAAATGGGGATCTAAGAATAGACTGGCAAAGAATTCAATTCAAGAAGAGACACATTCTAATGAAATTGTCAAGTCAAAGAAGAAACCAGCAAGAGAAAAGAGAATCATCACATACAGGGAGCCCTTTCTCTCTGCCCTATAAAGCTATCAGCAAGGACCTTGAAGGCCAGTAGAGGGTAGGATGTTATATTCAAAGTACTCAAAAAAACCCGCCAACCAAGAATACTCTACTTAGTAAAGCTGACCTTCAGAAATGGAGAGATAAATATATTCCCAAACAAAAGCTGGAGTTCTTCACCACTGGACCTGTTTTACAAGAAATGCTAAAGGGAGTTCTTTAGATTAAAATGAAAGGATACTAAGTAACAACATGGAAATATATAGAAGCATAAATGGTCAAATTCAGAAGACTTTAATGCTGTAATGGCAGTGTATAAATCACTTATCTATATTAAATCCTCACCTTGTACACCCTAAGAAATCACACTAAACAGTTAAATGTATATATATAATTTTAATTTGTGAATAGTACCTCAATAAAGCTGAAAAAAAGATACTAGGGAAAACTAATCTTCTTTTAACAGGCAAAAAAAAAGAATAAATATATTGGAGGTATTATGTATGCTTTTTGTATGCATCCTAAATCTTATGAATAACATAATATCATAGTTATATATACCTATTAAAAATAGCTACTCCAGATTTTATTTTTCTTATATGCCTTATGGTAGCAGAATTTGTTACTTTGTATAGAGTAGGATTTCAGAATGAAAAAGAGTTTGAGATATACAAGATGGGCCATTATATGGAATTTTGGTGAGGGGGGAACATAGGTGTGTGTGTGTGTGTGTGATGGGTTGTATTTTAGTTTTTACATGATAGCTTATGATAAGAGTATATTGGTAATGCTTTTTGTTCTAACTTCACATGACCCTTTATTAGCCAAGTGTTGATTAATGTCAGCATAAATACATAAAAGGAAAATGTTATTTTTTCGTGTGAAGACATGGCATGAAAACAGAAACATCTGATTTAAATATTTTATTGTTTCAAATTCTTTATATGCAAGCATCAGATTTATTGAATTATTTTTTATTTTAGTTGATATATAATATTCTGTCAATTTCTGCTGTAGAGCAAAGTGACCCAGTCATATATATATTTTTTCTTTTTTTCACATATTCTTCCATCATGTTCCATCACAAGTGACTAAATATAGCTCCCTGTGCTATACAGTAGGATCTCATTGCTTATCCACTTCAAATGCAATAGTTTGCATCTACCAACCCCAAACTCCCAGTCCATCCCACTCCCCCTGCTTCCCCTTGGGAACCACAGGTCTGTTCTCCATGTCCACAGGTTTATTTTCTGTAAATAGGTTCATTTGTGCCATATATTAGATTCCAGACATAGTGATACCATATGGTATTTGTCTTTCTGACTTACTTCACTTAGCATGAGAATCTCTAGTTCCATCCATGTTGCTGCAAATGGCATTATTCTGTTCTTTTTTATGGCTGAGTAGAATTCCATTGTGTATATATATACCACATCTTCTTAATCCATTCATCTGTCTATTAGGGTTGTTTCCATATCCTGGCTACTGTGAATAGTGCTGCAGTGAACATAGGGGTGCATTGGAGAAAATAGTGTCAAATCGATGCAACCAAGAGCTTAATCTCCAAAATATACAAAAAAATACAACTCAACAGCAAAAAAGCCAACAACCCAATGGAAAAATGGGCAGAAGACCTGGATAGACATTTCTCCAAAGAAGATATACAGATGGCCAACAGGCACATGAAAAAATGCTCAACATCACTAATTATTAGAGAAATGCAAATCAAAACTACAGTGAGGTACCATCTCACACCAGTCAGAATGGCCATCATTAACAAGTCTACAAATAACAAATGCTAGAAAGGATGTGGAGAAAAGGGAACCCTCCTTCACTATTGGTGGGAATGTAAATTGGTACAACCACTATGGAAAACAGTATGGAGGTACCCCATAAAACTAAATGTAGAACTACCATATGACCCAGCAGTCCCACTCCTGGGCATATTATCTGAACAAAAAGTTTCATTGAAAAAGATATATGCACCCGTTTGTTTTAAATATTTTATATTCCTATAAATGGGGGAGTGAGATTAAATGTACCTATCCACACATCCACAGGTCATCATTCATATGAACTTTTTGTCCTTCCAATGTGATGAGTTGGGAGGAAAGTGTTAATTTATTTGAATAGGTTTCTGGCAACACTGATCTAGAAAAAAGTGCTTATCTAATTTATTAGCACATACTGACCCAAAAAAAACACTGAAAGGGGGACGAAAGCCAAGGGAAGGAAAGTTTGGATATTCAAAATTATTCTCAAATTTAAACATAAGATTTCTACAGGCCAGATATGAAGACAGAGACTCTAAGAGAGAAAAGGACTCAAGAAAGATAAGAAAAACTTTTTTTTTTTTTTTTTTTTTTTTGTACAGCAAAGGCATCTAAAGAAAACTATGTGGCTGCTCTGGGAAATCTCTCAGGAGTTCATGTTTTTATTCAGATAACTTGTGCAAATTTAGAAGAAAATAATACAATCAAGGCCAAATACAAAATCTTCTATAAGAATATGGTTAGAAAGGTTAGGCACAAAATATGCTGAGACCTATAAAAATGTTGAGGACAGACAAAATGGCTTTGATAACTGTGTTAAATATAAGGATAAAAACCATGACAGGAGAGAGCCTTTTCTAGAGACATAACAGATGATAAAGAAATGTATAATGATTGAACTCTATTTTGTGCCCAACCTTTATAAGAAAAAGAAATACCTTCCTATCAGGACCTGTTGAATGAATGCAGTTAGGAGTAAGACGAGGGCCGATACATGCGAAAGAATAGTAAGAGTGTTAATATTCTTTCAATGTTTTAAACTTCTCCGGATGTATTATATGTAAGGGTAATGGAACAAGTTCCAGATGTAAGCATGGAACCTCTGTCACTAACTTTTGAGAAATCATAAGAATCAGAGAGTTATCAGCAAAACAGAGATATCCATATATTTCTCTGATTCAAAAATGTTCTGATTTTTTTCCAAAAAATGTGAAAAACGCAAATCCTTTCAATTATTAGACTAAGGGTGGCATTGATCACCTCCCGATTTTTATATTAATAAGCAGATAAGTTTATGAATATTTTTCAAAATATAAATACAAAGAGTACTTAGTTCGATAGAAATAAATATTGTTAATCTAATTCAATTACCTTTGTTAAAAAGGTTACTGGATTGGTGGACTGACAGTTAAGGAGAAACAAAAGAGATACCATATCTAGATTTCAGCAAGACATTAACAGTGTCTCTTATTTTATCTATAATACAGGCTTCTTTTCTTTGCAAGGCCATTGCACATTTGAAAAAATATTTTTATCAAATGTTCTCTTGTTTCCCCTTACTAGATTCTGAACTCCTTGAGGACAAAGATGAGTCCTTCTTTATTAGTTCTTAACACACAGTAGATGCTCAAAAATAATTTTTTGAATGAAAGTGTGCACACACTAATGCATTAGAATGATTAAATATGGAATGGGTGACATTAAGTCAAATGAATGTGTAGCTAGTTGAACAACTGTATTTTCAAAGTTTTGATTAGCACTGTTTTACTTCTGGGAAGGGGGAATAGATTTCCATATTTTTCCTGCTAAGTACAACTGAAACTCATGAGCATATATAAAACAAAAGACTCTGACAGTTGGAGAAAAGCAAGCCTGGCTGGGGACATCAGGACTAAAAGAACAATATGATGATGAGACTCCTGGGTTTTCTTTTTGCCTCATATATACCAAACTTAAAACAAGAAGATGAACAAAATATATAATAAAAGCCAGCAAAAAAGAGCACTGTTCACTAAATCTGTTCTTTATAGCTAAAGGATCGTAAAAGGGGCAATCAAGATAGAAAACTTTTAGACAATAACTTTTCTACTCGAGCCAACATTAAAGAAAAACTGTGGCCTAGTTCCTATCCACAACTGCAAAGGTTCAGCGGAGAGTCTAGATTTCTACCTTTGTCAGGCTCTAATATGGTGTCCCAAACTCTCCACTAGGAGAATTGTAGGAGGAGAGGCAGAGTCCTGTGGTGGGACTTTGATCTGAACCGGAAAGTAATGAAACCCACCCTCCTCCCTCTGTCCCAAATAGTGTCACTGGATATCATAGACTTTCAGCCCCACCAAGAAGTAATGAGGTATCCCACTTTCTCCCCCTGAGATGCTATCAGAGAAAGTCTAGAGGAGAATCAAGACTTTCACAATTACCCTGCAGAAATAATGCCATACATCCTCCCACCATCATGGTGTCAGTGGAGGCAATGTGGGGAGCCAGAACTCCTACTCCTATCCACTGGTTATGAGGACCCACCCTCAGTGTCAAAATACGATCTGCTGGGGAACTTGGACCTCTACCCTTTCCTTGACAGTAACTAAGCAGCACCACACTATCCCTTGGCACATTAGTATCAGATAAAATCAGCAAAAAGAATGTTTTTAATAAGATACAGATTCTTATATCATCATGCCTAAAATGGTCAGTTTTTTAAATTAAAACATCACTCATCCTACCAAGAATCAGGAAGATCTTAAACTTAATGATAAAAGGCAATCCATAGATGCTGAAACTCCAATGACAGAGAAGATAGAATGACCTGACAATGATTTTAAAGCAGCTTTAATAAATATGCTTTCAGGAGCAATTACAAACTGGCTTGAAACAAATTTAAAAATAGAAAGCCTCAGCAAAAAGAAAGTCTGAGCAAACAAAGTATTTAATAAATTAGAAATTTTATAAATGAAAAACACAGAAACTAAAATAAAAACTGAATTAGTAAGCTCAGCAGGAGAATGGAGGTGGCAGAGGAAAGAATCAGTGAATTTGAGAAAATAAAAATAGAAAATACCCAATCTGAAAAATAGAAAATAGAAAAAAAAAATAAATGAAGGTAATCTCAGGAACTTGTATGTCTATAAAAAGATGTAACATTCATGTTACCAGAATCCCAGGGGAGAGGAGAAAATAGGTAAGGATAAAAGAGAACTTGAAGAAATAAAATAATTTCTAATGATCATTTATATATGTATAAAAAATCATTTGAAAAACACCCACACACCTTCATGGTAAAAACATTCAACAAGCTAGGAATAGAAGGTATATTCCTTAACTTGATAAAGGACATCTATAAAATCCTCCACAGATAAAATCATATATAATGGTGAAATACTGTACACTTTCCCTTAAGATATGAATAAAACAAGAATACCAATCTCAGTACTTTTATGAAACATTGTCTTGGAAGTTCTAACTTGGGCAGTTAAGCAATATACTTAAAGGCATCTATATTGGAAAGCAAGAAGTGAAACTACCTCTATTCCCAAGTTATATGATCTTGTATACAGAAAACAGCAAGGAATATACTTTTAAAGCATTAAAAGCAATAAAACAAGTTCAGCAAGTTTACAGGATAAAAAGATTGATACACAAAACCTAATTGTATTTTTATACACTTGGAATGAACAACCTGAAAATGAAATTTTAAAAAAGCCCCTTTATAATACATTAAAAAAGTAAAATGCTTAGAAATAAATTAATGAAAGAGGTGCAAAATTAGTACTCTGAAACTAAAATTATGTTGAAAATTTACCAAAAATAACTGGAAAGTTATTCTGTGTTCAGTAATTGGAAGACTTTATATTATTAAGATGGCAGTACTCCCCAAATTGATCCACAAATTTAACAGAATCCCTATCAGAATCCTACCTGGCTTTTGATATTAAAATTCATATGGGAAACTCAACAGGTCAAGAAGACCAAAAAAATAAAAAATAAATAAATAAATAAAAAATAACAGTAGTCATGAAGGAACCGCATTTCCTGATTTCTAAAGTTACTACAAACTACAGTAATTAAGACTGTGTGGCATAAAGATAGACATATACACCAATGCAATAGAATTGAGAGTACAGAAATAAACTACTCTTTTACATTTCATTGATGTTTATTTTAAAAATTTATAATTATGTTGAAATATACATGACAAAGTTTTCTATTTTAACTATTTTTAAGTGTAGAAGTCAGTTATATTAAATGTATTCACATCATTGGGTAACTATCACTACTTTCCATTTCCAGACAGAACACTTTTATCTTCCTAAATTGAAACTCTGTAACCATTAAACAAAAACTACCCATTGGTACCTTCCCCAGACCTTATCAACCATGATTCTACTCTCTGTTTATATGAATTTGACAACCCTAGATACCTCAAATAAGTGTAATCATATACTATTTATCTTTTTATTACTTCCTTTTTCACTTAGCAAAATGCCCTCAAATTTTATTCATGTTAATAGCATGTATCAGAATTTTCTTCCTTTTTAAGGCTGGATAATATTATAGATACACAATAATTTGTTTATTCTTTCATTCTTTGATGGAAGGTTGGGTTGCTTCCACCTTATGATAATTGCAAATAATGCAGCCACAAACATGCCTATACAAATATCTCTTAAAGACTCTGCTTGCAGTTCTTTTGGGAATATACCCAGAGGTCAAATTAATGGATGATAAGGTAATTCGATTGTTAATTTTTTGATGAACTGCCATGGTTTTCTATGGTGCATGCACCATTTTATAATTCTCACCAGCAATGCACAGGGGTTCCAATTTCTCTACATTCTCACTGACACTTGTTATTTTTTCTTCTTTCTTTTCTTTCACTTTCTTCCTTCCTTCCTTCCTTCCTTCCTTCCTTCCTTCCTTCCTTCCTTCCTTTCCTTTCTTTCTTTCTTTCTTTCTTTCTTTCTTTCTTTCTTTCTTTCTTTCTTTCTTTCTTTCTTTCTTTCTTTCTTTCTTTCTCTCTCTCTCTCTTTCTTTCTTTCCTTCTTTCTCGCCTTCCGTCCTTCCTTTCTCTTTATTTTTTCCTTTCCTTTCCTTTCCTTTCACCCCTCCCCCTTTCTTTTTTTTTTCTTTTCTTTTTTCACATCATAATTATTATGAGGTCGTGTCATATTTTAGGTTTGATTTGTATTACCTTAAACATTAGTGATTTTGATCATCTTCTCATGTGCTTATTGAATATTTGTAATAGCTCCTTTGGAGAAATGTCTATTCAAGTTCTTGGCCTACTTTTTGATTGAGTTGTTTGTGATTTTTTTTTTTTTTTTTTTTTGGTCTTTTTGCCTTTTCTAGGGCCGCTCCCCCGGCATGTGGAGGTTCCCAGGCCAGGGATCTAATCGGAGCTGTAGCTGCTGGCCTGCACCAGAGCCACAGCAACGCGGGATCCGAGCCACGTCTGCTACCTACACCACAGCTCACAGCAACGCCAAATCGTTAACCCACTGAGCAAAGCCAGGATGGAACCCGAAACCTCATGGTTCCTAGTCGGATTCGTTAACCACTGCACCACGACAGGAACTCCTGTGATTTTTTTTTTTTTAATTGCTGTTGAGTTTTGGATGTTCTCTATATGTTCTACATATTAACCCATTATCAGATATATGATTTATATATATTTTTCCCATTTTTTGTAGTTTCTTCATTAGGCTGATTGTATTATTTGATGCACAGAATTTTAAAATTTTTATATAGTCCTATTTACCTGCTTTTCTTTTGTTGCCTGTATTTTGGTGTCTTACCCAAGAAACTGTTGCCAAGGTCAATGTCATGAATCTTTTGCCCCGTTTTCTTCTAAGAGTTTTATGATTTTAATTCTTATGTTTAGCTCTTTGGTCAATTTTGAGTAAAATTTAAACATGGTATTACAGTCCAATGTCACTTTCTTGTATGTGAATATTCATTTTTTTCTAACATCTTTTGTTGAAAAGGCTGTCTTTTCCCCAGTGAATGGTCATGACATACTTTACAAAAATAATGTGATCATATATACCAGAATTTATTTCTAGGCTGTCTGTTCTATTCCATTGATTTATATGTCTGTCTCTATGCCAGTATCATAGAGATTACTGTTTTGATTACTGTAGCTTTAGAATAAGCTTTGAAATCAGGAAGTGTGGTACCTCTAGCTTTGTTCTTCATTTTCAAGATTTTGATATTTGGGATACCTTGAGAGTACATGTCAATTTTTAGATGGATTTTTCTATTTCTGCAAAAATACTGCTGGGATTTAGATAGGAATTCCATTGAATATATCGATTTATTTGATTAGTATTGTCATCTTAACAATATTAGATCTTCCAATATATGAACATGGGATGTCTTTTAATTTATTAATTTCTTTTGTCAAGGTTTTGTTGCTTTCAATGAACAAGTCTATTTCCTCCTTGGTTAAGTTTTTTTACATCATTCTTTTTGATACTATTTAAAATGAAATTAATTCTTAGCTTCCTCTATGAATTGTTCATTTTTCGTGTGTACAAACACCATTTTTATATGTAGACTGAGTTTTTTAGTTCTGACAGTGTGGATTCTGTAGGGTTTTTATTCATATGGGCATGTTGTTTTTGAACAAAGACAATTTTACTTCTTCCTCTTCAAAATTAAAATATGTTTTTTATTTGTCTATGTATTTACCTTCACTAGGAACTTTATATTTTCAAATGATTTTAAATTACATTTTATATGGTTTGAATCTAGTGTCATTTCTTTTTGATTTGGCAGACTCTTTTTATTCTTATAAGGTGGGTCTAGTATTAATGTTTATCTGGGAATGTCTTAATTTCTCCATCATTTTTGAAGGACAGTTTCCTCACATATACTATTCTCAATTGACAATTTTTTCCTTCAGTACTTTAAATATTATTATCTTATTGTTTTATAGCCTAGAATGCTTATACTGAAGAATCCAATGATAATCTTATTAAAGATTCCTTCTGTGTGATGAGTACTTTTCCCCTGCTGCTTTCAAGATTGTCCTTGTAGTTTGACAAGTTGATTATACTCTGTGTCTTTGTGGGTCTCTCTTTGAGTTTATTGTACTCAGTTCATTGAGTTTTGTGTATTTGTATATCCATGTTTTTCCTCAACTTGAGAACTTTTTAATCATTATTTCTTCAAGAAGTTCTCTATCCCCTGTTTCCCCTGCTTCATCTTTTAGGGATTCCACAATAGTCGTCTTGATGATTATGACCCATAATCATAATAATAATAAGTCCCTTAGACTCTTAGGGAGGTGGTTATGGCTATGAAAGAACAGCATGTAAGATCCTTGTTGAGATGGAAATTTTCTGTATCTTAACTTTGTCAATGACAATATCTTGGCTGTGATATTGTACTGTAGTTTTGCAAGATATTATTAGTGGAGGAAATGGTAAAGGGCATACTTGATCTCTCAGTATTATTTATTACAACTGCATATGAATCTAAAATTCTTTAAAAATAAAGTTTAAATTAAAATTAATTATACAAAAATAAATAAATAAATAAATAAAATTAATTATACAATAAAAATTAATAGGGTAGTTCCAATTCCAGGATTTTTATATAGTTTGCATTTTACAAGCTACATTAAATAGTATACATTACTTCCACTGCTTTTAGGGAGTTAGAAAAAGCAATTTTCTAATAAGAGCCCAAGGCAAATCAAACTAAATAGGGACTCATGCAAAAAAGATTATTATTGAAGTTTTCATTTTTAACTGAAAGAAGATTACTATAAAAGATTACTGATATTGCAGCACTATTCACAATAGCCAAGACATGGAATCAACCCAAATGTCCATCGACAGATGATTGGATTAGGAAGAGGTGGTATATATACACAATGGAATACTATTCAGCCATAAAAAAGAACAAAATAATGCCATTTGCAGCACCATGGATGGAACTAGAGACTCTCATCCTGAGTGAAGTAAGCCTGAAAGAGAAAGACAACATATGAATCTAATATATCTGGAATCTAATATATGGCACAAAGGAACCTTTCCATGAAAAAGAAACTCACAGACTTGGAGAATAGACTTGTGGTTGCCAAGAGGGAGTGGGAGGAAGTGGGATGGATTGGGAGCTTGGGGTTAATAGATGAAAACTATTGCTTTTGGAATGGATTAGCAATGAGATCCTGCTGTGTAGCACTGAGAACTATGTGTAGTCACTTATGGAGCCTGATAATGTGAGAAAAAAGAATGTATACATGTATATGTAACTGGGTCACCATGCTGTACAGTAGAAAATAATAATGTATTGGGGAAATAAAAATAAATAAAATAAAAAATAAAAAAATAATCTAAAAAAAAAGAAAGAAAAATCTTCAGGTTTAATGAAAGTGGTAAGTTCACATAATCTAAGAATTCAGTGAATTCTAATTAGCTTAAACACACATACCAAGAAAACTAAGGCACATCACAATCAAATTGCTTAAAAAATCAGTGAAAAAAAGAAAATCATATGAAACATTATACTATATGTTGCAGTAGACACTAAGGAGAATAAAGGACATATTTCCTGCCCTAAAAAAACAAAAAAGATATGATGCAAAAAGCAGAACAACAAAATAAAAAATAGATTAATTGGACAGCATCAAAATAAACCCTTACATGTCATATGACATCATCAAGAAAGTGAATAGACAACCCATAGAATCAGTGAAAATATTTCCCAATTGTATATCTGATAATGGGCTTATATCCAGATTATGTAAAGAACTCTTACAACTCAATGAAGGGACAAAAAAATGAACTTCAGAAAATGGTCAAATTTTCTGAATAAACATTTCTTCAAAGAAGATAGAAAATATCCTTATGAAACTAGACTCAACATCATTACACATGAGGAAAATGCAAATAAAAACCAAAATGAGCTACTACTTATCCACTAGAACAACTGCAAAAGAGGCAGATAATAGCAAGTGTTGCTGAGCACATGGAGAAATTGGAATCCTTATACACTGCTGGTGCTAATATAAAATGATACAGCCAGCTTTGAAAATAACCAGGCAGTTCCTCAAATAATTAAACATAGGATTAACGTTCCTTGGTGGCTCAGCAGGTTAAGAATCTGGTGTTATTACTGAAGTAGCTCAGGTTGCTGCTGTGGTTCAGGTTTGATCCTTGTCCCGGGGATTCCATATGCTGTGGGCATGGTCAAAAAAGTAAACATAGGATTGAGATTTGACCTATAGGGAGTTCCCATTGTGGCTCAGTTGGTTACGAACCCGACTAGTATCCATGAGGATGTGGGTTCGATCCCTGGCCTCATTCAATGGGTTAAGGATCCAACGTTGCCACAAGTTGTGGTGTAGGTCACAGATGTGACTTGGATCTGGTGTTGCTATCGCTGTGGCGTAGACTGGCAGCTGCAGCTCTGATTGGACCCCTAGTCTGGGAACTTCCATATGTCCCAGGTGTGGCCCTAAAAATAAAAAAAAAAAGATCTGATTTACAAATTCCCCACCTGGATATATACTCAAGGAAAATGAAAATATATGCCCATGTAAAAACTTTTACAGGAATGTCCATAGAAGCACTATTCATAATAATCAACATTTAGAAGCAACTCAAATGTCCATCATTTGATGAATAGATGGATAAAATGTAATATACCCATATGGTGCTGTATCATTCAGTTATAAAAAGGAATGAACTGCTAATACATGATACAATATGGATAATGTTGTAAACTAATGTCAAGTGGCAGAAGCCAGAAAAAAAAGGCTGTATATCGTACCATTCCACTTGGTTAAAATGTTAGGATAGACAAAGGTATAGGGACAAAAAGTAAATTAGTTGTTGCTTAGGGTTACTGTGGCTGTTGGAATGAGGAGTCTTTGTTAAAGGGTATGGGATTTCTTTATGGTGTAATGGCAATGTTCTAAAATTTATTTTGGTGATGAGTGCATAATTCTGTGAATACATTAAACAACATTTAACTATATGTTTTAAATAAGTCAATTTTATGGGCTGGACCTAGATCTCAGTAAAACTATTAAGGAAAAAGAATGCATAAAGGATATGATGTTAATAACGAAAAAGTGAATATAAATACTAATTGCATGAATAAAGGTTAAAATTTATTCACAAATATAGGCAAGTGAAAGTTAAGTTTCTTTTATCATTTATTTATATATATATTTTTCTACTGTACAGCATGGTGACCCAGTTATACATACATGTGTACATTCTTTTTTCTCACATTAAGTGTTCTATCATAAGTGACTAGACAGAGTTCCCAGTGCTACACAGCAGGATCCCTATGCTAAGCCATCCCAAAGGCTACAGAGTGCATCTATTTACCCCAAGCTCCCAGTCCATCCCACTCCCTCCCCCTCCCCCTTGGCAACCACAAGTCTATTTTCCAAGTCCATGATTTTCTTTTCTGTGGAAACGTTCCTTTGTGCCATATATTAGATTCCAGATATAGATGATATCATATGGTATTTGTCTTTCTCTTTCAGACTTACTTCACTCAGGATAAGAGTCTCTAGTTCCATCCATGGTGCTGCAAATGGCATTATTTTGTTCTTTTTTATGGCTGAATAGTATTCCATTGTGTATATATACCACCTCTTCCTAATCCAATCATCTGTCGATGGACATTTGGGTTGATTCCATGTCTTGGCTATTGTGAATAATTTTAATTAATGGATTTAGGATTTCCCATCATGGCTCAGTGGTTAATGAATCTAACTAGGAACTGTGAAGTTGCAGGTTTGGTCCCTGGCCTTGCTCAGTGGGTTAAGGATCCAGCGTTGTCATGAGCTGTAGTGTAGGTTGCAGACGCTACTCGGATCCCATGTTTCTGTGGCTCTGGCCTAGGCCAGGCGGCTACAGCTCCGATTAGACCCCTGGCCTGGGAACCTTCAAATGCCACGGGAGCAGCCCAAGAAATGGAAAAAAGACCAAAAAAAAAAAAAAAAAAGACTTATATTAGGCTGATAGGAGATCACTAGTGGCTTGCTAATAGGATTATAAACTTTGTCCTGAATTTCAGCATTTTGGTTGGTGACTTGAATGGAGGTATAGCAAAATAAGCATTCTCAAATTTAGCAGATGAACAAAAGCTGGTTGGAGTGGATATTACCAAATTATGCTTGATTTTAAAACAGTCAATATGAGAGGCCCTCTGTGGCTCAGTGGGTTATGCATCTGGCACTGTCACTGCAATGGTTCAGGTTGCTGCTCTGGCTCAGGTTTGATCCCTAGCCTGGGAGCTTCCACATGCTGCTGGCATGGCCAAAAAAAGTCAATATACTTCAATGATATTTCACTGTTAATATAAACCTATGTAAAGGAAATAAATCTAAGTCCTGGCCTTAGATAAGAATGTCAACTGTGTGTATAGAGTATGAAGCAGGACTGTCTTGATAGCCTTCCACCTGACAAAGATCTAGAGGTTTTTGTCCATTATAAGCACCATACGCTGCTTCATGTGAATGCAAAAATAAGGAAATAAACAAAAAATACACACAGACACAGAAGTCTGCACCAGTCTAGGGTATTTTATTAATGTCTAGTGTTCTAAAAAAGTCAAAGAAAGAGTAGCGTCACAAAACTTTATACTGGTCAGACCACATCTTCTACATTATGTTCAGCTCTAGGCACCACACTTTAAGACTGACAGTGACAAACTGGAACATATCTAGGGATGGCAACAAGAATGGTAAAGCATATGGAAATGAATAAGAGAAGGAATGGTTGCAGGGACTAAAAATATTTAGCCCAGGGTAGAAAACAAAGGGAATATAGTACTTGTCTTCACATATTTGAAGGACTGTGGAAAAGGGATCACGTTTACTCTGTGTGGTTTCAGAAGGAAGAATTAGAATCAAGTAGCAGTTTCACGGTGTATTTTGACTCAGTACAAGAAAAAACTTTCTGACAATTAAGGCTGTTTAATAATGACTGATGTGTGACGTTATGAGTTCCATTTTAGTTGACATTTTAAAGCAGAAGCTATAAGCCTGTCCTTCAGTGATACTGTAGGGTGGATTTCCGCATTGGGTAGTAGTTGGTCTAAAATATGGAAAATAGTTGTTCTCAAATTTCAGAATGAAAGAAAAAATTTAAAAATTAATCAGTTGGAGGGAAGCTCAGTGGCGGGGCCTAATACATACTTTCTTAATACCACAAGTAATTCTGATACAGGTGGTTCACAGCCCCACTTTGAGAAACATGACCTACTTTCTTATCAAATAGTAGTATGTAGAATTGTATGTTTCTTCTGAAGTGAAAATAAATTGGCTAAGGATATTAACAGAATTTTAGCCATTTCTGAAATTTTCTGTGAACTAAAAAAGTTTTAAAACCACTAATCTAGTAAAATAAGTCTAACTCATGTAAAAGGGTGTAACTGTGGGAAAAAATTTCATTACTGTTCATTAAAGACCAGATAAGTATATGAAACATTGTGTGCAACTTTAAAGTGATGTTCACTCCAGTTTTATTTTTATTTTTTTGCAGGGAGGGTGGGGGACACTTTAATTGGCAACAGTGATCAGCAGCAACTAAGTAGTTGTTTAATGTCCTGAAAGTCCTCAATTTATTTTAAACCTTTAACATATTCTAGAGAGGTTATTTTTTTTTAAGGCCTTTGGCATAACCAACATTCTTTGAATTATTATAGAACAAATAACTACTGGCAGGTAAATTATTCAGAAGAAATTGTTACCAGAGAATTTAAAAAGACCTTTTGGTTTTCCTTCCTTTAAATGTACAAAAGAAAGGCAACTAAGGAAGTGGAAATGAAACCTGAGTACTAATATATTACTTATTCTGGTGCTATTTGGGAAAACTCATTCTTTGTATTTCTTTGCATGTTCTTTCTTACCACCATTAAATCTCAAATCAAGAGAAAAATAATTTCTTCCAGTGTATGCAGAAAACCACTTGATTAACATCAAGGGAAAGAAATTGTTAGAAATGAAGTTAGTTTTTTCTTTCCATGCATGTAATTATTTGGGTACCTAGCATCACTATTTTTGTTTGTATTTACTCCTTTTTTTAATAGTTATGAGTAAGAGGCATTTATCAGCAGTCCTCTCTTCCATCTACTTCCAAAGGGTGTCACCTGCCTAGAACACTTGAAACCAATTTTCTCAATGCCTGTGTGGTGTTTCAATCTCTCAGATTTCTGGGAATTGATAGATGATTGCTAATGTGATAAATAAATATGTTAGTTATTCCCGATTGTATTATCCCTAAGGGGGTGACATGTGGGCAGAATTTTTGACTCTGGTAATAAGCGAATGGAAGAGAGAATTTTGAGCAAGGAGACCCTAGTAGTTCTCCTCAAATCACATCAGTTTGCCCCTGCTGGTTACTCCATTGATTGGTCTGATGAGCCAGGCCTTTTAGTTTGAGCACCCTCTTACAGGTACATACCCTTCCTGTGCTCAGAATCTTGATACCTGGCTTTGGTGAGAGTATTTCTATCACTGTAAGAAAGTGGCATAGATTGTCTCAAACCCTAAATACTTGCTATGATTCTTCCTCTCTTACTCACCAATAGATGTGTTCCCCATGAGTTTGAAAGAGAGTATCCGTCCCAGAATCCACAAACGCATGATCTTTCGTCAAAGTGGTTTTGGGCTACTGAATTAGTGTAGCAGCCAAAGCTAGATACTTCCTTCAGAGGCATCAATAGTTCAAAAAGGGATGAAAACATCCCCAAAGCAGAGCAGCTGAACAGTTGGAAAAGAAAATTCCTAACCAAGAGAGTGATATAGAAGGTGTCAATTTTTTTTGCATGATCTTTTATAGGCTGATCAAGAGGCTTTCATTTAGTGAATACATTTGCTCACTCAGTTTTGAAGAGTCGCCCTTCATTTATTCTTTTCCTTTGGAAGTACTTTCGAGTGCAAATTACTGCTATCAGAAGCCTTGAACTGAGAGGCTATTATTCTCCTTGCTCAGATTAAATTAATTTTGAACAGTTTAATGCAGCATGTCCGAGCTGCAAGTCCAAGTGGTGTCAAATCTATTTCTCTGCTTTTTTAAGCTGCACCTTCAAGGGCAGTATGATTCATGGTGAATGTGTTCTTCTAATGTCTTGCTAAGCGTTATTATTTTCTTTCATTTGCAAGTCATGAGGCTACAAGTGTTAACCATTCTCCTCCTAACATTGTATAAAGAATGCATGATTTAAGCTGGACTGATTTTCCAAAAGGGAGCTTATTACATTTACTTGCTTTACAAATGAAATAAAGAAAAAAATATTCTGGATCAAAGCAAGAAGTTTAAAAAGCTAATGAAACATTATAAAGAAAACTGCTTTGAGAAGCACTGCAACATCATCACTGTTTTGTTAAAAGGGAATTATCTTGATCTAGGCCTATGTAATAAAATAAAGGAGTTTTAATGATTGGCTATATAATTCTGTTTGTGTTTTTGCAGAGTTGCAAGAAAAAAAAAAGGATATAAATCTACTTATCCTCTCTTGTCTAGTTCAGGCAATCTACGTTCTCTCCTGTATTCAGTATATCTAAAGTGTCATTGAAATGTGTAATGAAGTTTTCTCTGTGTTATTGTAGAGCCAACAGTCAAAAGAATGCCAGTCGATTAATTACAGAGTAGATGTGCTTTAAGCAGTTAGAGATTTCAAAAACCTATCAACCTTGTGTCTATGTAAAGTACTTAAACTGTATAGTCCAGGACAGTCTTTTCTACAGCTCTAATCACTAGTCCTATGGATTAAGCAAATTAATGTTTTAGAGGTCTTGAATGAAGATTGATGAAAATATTATGTTGCAATCTTCCATTGAAGTGGGGGGAGGCAAAGATCAAGGGTATTGTCCTTTCAAAAGCTGGATAAGGACACTGCTCTTGTTATACTACTTTTGTTTTTCCTGATGAAATAGATTTGCATAAACCTACTGACTTTAGAAATGAGTAATTGTTACTCACAGTCCAAAAGATAAACATGGTAATAATTTTATGACAACATTACTAAGAGCATTTGAACCCTTTATCTTTGTCTATATAAAAACACAAGTATCTGTAACTCATGAAAACTTACTTGGGATTCAAGTACCACATATGAAGAAAGACAGTATAGTGGTGAATAACAAGCAGAAATGGGCCAAAAAAGCCCACAAGAGATGGGGAGGGGGACAGGGAAGGATAACTAGAGCAGCTGCCATATGAGTATAGACTAAGAAGATTAAAATTTCATTTTTAAACACAGGGGCTGAAATTCAAGTCTGTATGATAATAAGGGAACAAACTGAGTATATATAGATTTATCAACTAAATTCTAGAATATCAGAGTTAATGGATCTCTTTGGAGTTGGAAGACAATAGCCTACTGGAATAGAATAAGTTTGAATCCCAGTTTCACCATTTTGCAGCTGTATTATCTTGATCAAGTTATTTAAATAATTAGTACCTCTGTTTTCTCATTTGCAAAATAGGAGTAATAAGACATACCTCCTAAGTTTGTTGTGAGGATTAAATGATTTAATATATATAAGATGCTTAGAACAGTGTTCAACACATGGTAACTACTATGTTAATATTAGCTACTATTTCAATTAATTAATTTATTTATTGGTGGCACTGATGGCATGTGGAAGATCCCAGGCCAGGGATCGAACCTGCACACCTGCAGTGACAATGCTGGATATTTAACCTGCTACACCACAAGAGAACCCCCTATTATTACTATTTTAAAAGAAAGTATGACTTGGTATAAAATAGTAAGAAACATTTGAAATGTAATTACCCTATAAGGTAGTAGAGAACAAAAATGTGAGTAGCTCCCACAGTGGTTTAGATTAAAGAATGAAACTTCCATAATGGTTTACTCAAGCCAGAAATATTTGGGATGTCCCCAGATGATGGCAAATCATTAACCACATATTTATTTGTGTGTGTGTGTGTGCATTAGTTAAGAGACAACATGATAAATATATATACACACACACATGTGTATATATAGATATACGAAAATTTTACTGTAAGGAATTGGCTCACATGATTATGGAGTATGGCAAGTCCAAAATCTACAGGGTAGGTCAGCAGGCTGGAGACCTAGGAGAGCTGGTGACCCAAGAATGCTTATCTTGCACTTCCAGTCTGAAGGCCATGTGCTATACAACCAGGAAGAGCTATATATGTTGCAAATGAGGTCTGAAAGCAGTCTGCAGTGCACTAGAGATTCTCTTTTGCTCAGAGGAGAAAGGGTTTTTTTTTTGTTGTACTCAGACCTTCAGCTGATTTCATGAGACTGACTCACATTATGGAGGGCAATCTGCTTTACTCAAAGTCCACTGATTTAAATGTTAATCTCATACAAAAATACCTTCACAGATACATTCATAATGGCATTTGACCAAATACCTGGGCATCCTTTAACTCAGCTAAATTGACACATGAAACTAACCATTACATTATACAATTAAATGAGTTTAAAATATTATCTCCAGGGCAGGACTTTTATTCATTTAATTTTAGAGTCTCACATTTTACTCTTTCTGGATATTGCCATTTGGATAAGCTCTGAGAACATGAATTAGGTTCAAATGCAAACTCAATATCTCTCTTCCTTTACCCATCCACTTCCCTTCAAAATCCTTCACCATTTCTCATATTCTCATTCTCAGGTAATTGTTCAGAAATCTTAGTCATCCTTGACTTTCTCCTCCCCCTGACTAATACAGAATCATCAAGCGTTGTAGATTCTACCTCCCAAATTACTCTCAGATATGGTTTTTTTTTCCATATTGATGGTCAATTTGAGCCCTCAAAATCTGAATTATTATAACTACTAATTTTTCATTGTATGTATTTTTTATTCCTTCTAATCTTTATCATCTTAAATTCCAATCTGGTTATGCCATTCTTAAAATTCTTTAATTACGCTCCCTTTTAATATAAAATATAAAACTTTTAACCTTCTATACAAGGTTTACATGATCTAAACTAAAGTACAAATGCCCACTACTTCTTAACCAATTGCAACTTTATTTTTACTCTAGTCTGCCCTCCTTATAGATAAAATGTATTAAGATGCCAATTCATAGACTTGTTTCCGCTTTCTGATGCACTCAATGCAAAGTAAATCTTGTGTCCTTAGACCCTCCACAATACCACTCAACCAAAACCCAAATCATGTCATAAATTCTTCCTAACACTTCTTACTGAAGACACTGCAATGAGTAATGAAGCCAGCTGGTTCACCCACAGGTATGTTCCGGGTGGTCTTTGGCTGAAGAGCATTAGCAACATAGTACACCTTTTACTGAGAACTTGTTTAACACGAATTTTAACTCCAGTTTAAATTTTCTAGGAAAGTATATAATTTAAGGAGTGTCTCTTTGTGAAGTGAGCAGTCATTGATTTACTGATCTGTCTTATATACCTATATTTCTGTTTACTAAGTTTGCTTAAAGTGAGGCCATACCTCTGTGTGGATTTAAGTTCAATAATGACTGGCCAAGATCATTTTGAAAACTTTCTCAATTTCTTATATACTTACCACAAAGATAATACTCATTGGGGAAAATAGGAAGCTTCAATGAAAGGGTCATATGTGTCTCTTTTCCCTAGGATGACAAATCAAATATAATACAAAATACAAATCAAACACTGGATCTGTCAAAATGAAATGAATGTAGCGATTCTCAATGCAACTAATGTTATTCTTCCAAAGGAAGAAAATTCACTTCAAAAATGCATTCAAAGAACTGAAGCCTTTATTTTTAGGATACAGTGCTACACTTTTATTTTTAAATCAGTCTATAACTTTTCAGGTTTACTGTCATGAACTATGTAGACTACAGTATTTGTGATATATATTCTGCTAGTACATGTTGCAAGTTTCTTCTTATTAAATTACTGATAGCATTAGTGTACCCTATGTAAATTAACTCTTATTCTGATAAGATCATCTATATATTTGCCCTATTTTTTATGTTTACACATATTGTTATATTAACATACTAGATATATTTTAAGGAAAAGATTTGCCCCCCCAACCCAACCAATAGATATTATTCTTTTACTCAGAACCCATGATAGCCAAACTAGCTAATTCTAGCCAAGAAATGTAAGTAGTAGTACACCTAATCTGCCCTTTTTTTTCCTGATCCCAGTGGCCTTTTTGGGTAGAAATCATCTTAGTCTACCATAAAACAAGACAACTCTCCACAACTGGATATGTATATTTTTTAATTTTTAAAACTGTGGTAAGAAACACATAAAATTTCACCATCTTAGGAACTCTCTTCATGACTCTGCAGTTAACAAACCCAACGAGGATCGATGAGGATGCGGATTCGATCCCTGGCCTTGCTCAGTGGGTTAAGGATCTGGCGTTGCCATGAGCTGTGGTATAGGTTGCAGACAATGCTTGGATCCTGCATTCCTATGGCTGTTGCATAGGCCAGCAGCTACAGCTCTGATTCCACCCCTAGCCTGGGAATCTCCATAGGTTACGGGTGCAGCCCTAAAATAAATAAACAAACCAAAAAAACATCTAAACCATTTTTGAATGTATAGTTCAGGACTCTTAAGTGCATTCATGTTATTGGGCAATAGCTCTCCAGAACTTTTTCAGCTTGCAAAACTGAAACCTACACTCCTTAGATAACTTCCCATTTCCCCCTCTTCCCACCCTCAGGTAACCACCATTATATTTTCTGTTTCTATTAGTTTGACTACTTTAGTACCTCAAATAGGTGGAATCATACAGTATTTGACTTTTCATGGCTGGCTTATTTTACTTAGCATAATACTGCAAGTTTCATTCATATAGTAGCATGAGACAAGATTTATTTTTTTTAAGGATGAATAATATTCAATAGTATGTATATATCATAATTTATTTTCATCAGTTGATGGACATTTGGGTTGCTTCCACCTTTTGGCTATTGTGAATAATGCTGCTGTAAATGTAAGTGTTCAAGTCTCTGTTGGAGACTATGCTTTCAATTTTTGTGGGTATATACCTAGAAATGGGATTGCTGGTTCATATGGTAGTTCTATTTAAAAATTTTTGAGTAATATGGTTTGGCTAAAAAAAGAGTCAAATATTAAATGGAATTCTTAGAATATTCTTAGAGAAATAAGCTACTAAATTTTCTTAGAGTTAGGAAATATGCAGCTTCAAAATTTTTCCTAGTAGAAAGGAACTAAGGCTGGTATATGGAAATGGAAACTAGAGACATAACCAAGTCTGTTACATACAGGCAAATATGTTACACTGATTTCTTTAAAACTTTTTCTTTCTAAGTACGAAACTGTATTTCTTCTGCATGCATTGTAGTAGCTATTCTGGAGATTTTATTGTTTTTTCTAATTTTTTCCATCCAGAAAAATAACAATGCCTTTTATATTCAAAGGTATGGCTCTTGCCACCAAAATTTTTATTGGGTGTATTCCTGCTAGTGTGGATAATGATGTGATTTTGTTGTATATATGTTACAGCCTAAGCTTTCCTAGAAATGATAAAAATATATATTCCACCTTTGTCTTCAACCCCTGAAGTCCAACCTCATTATTTTAAGTGAATTTAAGTATTTAATTAAATGATTTCTTAAAACCAAGTCAATGAATTATATCTAATTTAATTGAATGCTTTTTTATTTTGGAAATTTAAGAAAATCAAAGTTGTGTTTTTATAACTTTTTTCAGGAATGCAGAATTATTTTAAAAAATCCCATCTCTTAACTGTTATATGGTATAGCACTATGTCTATGTTAAGTACTTTTTGAATAAATTAGTGAATGGATGAGTAAGTATTTAATCATTAATATAGAATACTGTTTTCAGTAATAAAACTAGGGAGAGTGCTTGTTCATTGGAATCAGCAAAGATGGCTTCCCTAAATACCTGGAACATGGAATTTTTAGTGGTAACATGGTAAGACAAAAAGAAAGGGATCACAGTGGATATTTAAGATTATGAAGTGGAAAGGAGATTCTGTAGGTGTTATGTAAGTGGTTGATGATAATCGTAAGTTAAACAATCTTTATCTGAAGATAAAATGGAAGGCAGGTGCAGCAATGCAAGACCTAAAACTCTCTGACAGTCAGAAGCTAAAATAGGAGAAAAAAATCATAAAAACCGTCATGTAAGGAAAAGAAAATGAATAATGCTAATAGGAAACCTCTGGATATTTGATATGTTAAATATACTAGTTAAATACTAACATATAAGTATATTTTGGGCATGATATAGGTGGTATCTAATATTTCCAACACGGATGGGAGTTTTCTAAGGTATTTAAATTGTACCCAGAATTAATTTGCTTTATTTTGACAATTGATCATTAAGATGACTAACAAGATCCTAGGTTAAAATGAATAAGTGAAGTTTATTTGTAGTTTCTCTTTTTCTTTTTTAAAGCTTTATTGAGATATGATTGATATATGAAAAATTGCACTTATTTAACGTATGTGTTTTGATGAATTTGGACATATGCTGATGGGAGAGCAGAAATGGGGAATTGCAATTTTTAATGTTAAAATTTATTGTGCTATAAATTCTATATGTATGTATTGCAAAGAACCTTTAAAACTGTCCAAGTAATTGCTAATATACTTCATTGTGTACTGTCTCCACTTATGTCAGCACATCTAATTGAAGAATATTTTTTCAACTTCTGATTTAATTGTCCCTCTATTACTTATGATTACTTCAATTTATTAACCATTGATGCTAATTATAGCTCAGAAAACTCAACATCCCCAAACCTGTGTATCAGATAATATACATATGTGTGTATAAATACACACACAGATGCATATATGCATGTCACAGATATCTGATATATATATTATATATGCATCTTTCATAGTGCTTTAGTGATGTAAGTACTGTATTGACTCATTGCCTTCTTTTATCAGGTCATTTTTTAAGTTTTATTCAAGTATAGTTGATTTATAATGTTGTGGTAATTTCTGCTGTACAACAAGTGATTCAGTCATACATATACACATATCCATTCTCTGAGGTATATGGAATGATTGGCCAATGGGGACATGCTATATAGCACAGAGAACTGTGCCCAATATTCTGTGATAATCTATGTGGGAAAAGTATTGAATCGTATTTTTGATCTTAGCTGAAATACATAAACAGTGATTTTTAGTTCTATCCAGAAACTAGTGCAGTTAAGAAAATGTAAATAACGCAATGCCTTAAGATTCTCTAGAAAAACAGAACCAGAGAATATATCTATATATATAGAGATATAGAAAGAGATTAGTTATGAGGGATTGGTTCATGTGATTAAGGAGGATGAAAAGTCTCACATCTGTCATTTGCAAGCTAGAGGCCCAAGGAAGCCAATAGCATAGATACAATCCAAAATTGAAGGCCCGAGAACCAGGGGAGCCAGTTGTCTAAGTCCCAGTTTGAGAGTCTAAAGGCCTGAAAATCAGAAGCAGAGATGCCCAGAATAGGGGAAGATGGATGTCCCCAGTCAAATAAGAGAGTAAATTCACCCTTCCTCTGCCTTTTTGTCCTAATCAGGCCCTCAATGGATTGGATGATGCCCACCCATATTGGTGAAGGCAATCTTCTTTACTCAGTCTACCAATTCAAATGGTAATCTCTTCCAGAAACACCCTCACAGATACACCCAGAGATCATGATTTTCCAGGTCTCTGAGCATGTCTTAGTCCAGTAAAGTTGACATATTAAGTTAACCATCATCTCTAGGTGATCTTATGCCATAAAGCTTTTTTCTTTTTAATAAGTTTAATTTGAGAATCCAAGTGTTAATTGCCGTTGTAATTTTAATAGCATTTATTGATTTTTATGATTATAAAACAAATACATGTTGATAGTTGAGAATTGGTAAAATAAAGAAAAAGATAATGATGTAAGAACCTTGAACACTCCACCCAGAGATTAATACTATGACCATAACCTACTATTCCTTCTTTCTGCATATTTAATATAATTTCACACACTTACTTTAATATTATAAACTTTTTGACTATAAACTCATAGATGTCTTATCATGCCATTAAATATTTTTAACAACACACATTTACTTTTTCAAAGCGTATAGTATTCTATTGCATGGATATAGTATTATGCCACTGTATATAAAAGACTTGAACATCCACGGATCTTGGTGTCTAAAGCGGGGTGGTGGGGGGGGGGACTTGGAACCAATCCCCTCCCTGGATACTGAGGGCTACAATTTATTTAGCAAATGTTCTATTGTTAGATATCTAGTTAGCTTCAACATTTTCACTATTATAAATGGTGATATTTTGAATAATCCTATATATTACTATGCACATCTCTGAATATTTTCTCACAAAAATATCTAGAAAGAGATTTAATTTTTCTAAAGGATACCAGATTTAGGGCCAATTACCCCCACAGAAAGGAAATATCAGTTTGTGCTGCTAATCATAGTGTTAGGGGATACTGCTTAATTATTATTGTCATTATTAGGAAAAAGGTTAAAATGTTCTCCCATCATTTAAATTTCTACTTCTTTGATAAATACATATTTCTAGAGTAATTAAATGGTAATTATTATATAAAGCAATTGTAGTAATTATTATAGTAACTATGTGAACCAATATATAGTGGTTACTGTATTTCTTTGATTATTTTTATTTATATGTATGTGTAAATGTATATACACTGTGATATATGGTTTTTGGGATTGTGAAATTTGAGCTGTAATTAGAATCAATGGCTAATAAATTGAAATGAGGCTTATTCAACATCCATTTAATAAATATAATATCTTATGCTTTTATAGCTTATGTAACACTATGTGCCAGGTACCATTCTAAATGTTATTTTATATAAGTACACCATATATAAAAACACATTTATATCAAAACATCAAATAACCTCATGGAGTAAGTATATTTTTGTTACCCCATTTTCAGATGAGGAGCTTGAAGTAAAAACAGCTAAATCAGTTGTCAAAGTCACACAGCTACCTGGCTAGTGAGTATTATTTATTGGGTGGGAATTTGAATTCAAATAGTGTCTGGATCTTCAGTCTTAACTCATAACTAGCACACTATAATGCCTCCTAGTAAATTCATTCTACACCTACTATGAGGTTCTGTACTACTACATTGTACTGTATTTGGGGTTGAAACACTGAACAAAGTCAAGCAAGGTACTTACTAACTTAAATCTTAGAGTCTGACTTGACAGATGGTTATGGGAAATACTATAAAAATTATATGAATTATTAAATTACAATTTTAATGTAAGCTATGAAGCTTAAGTCTAGGGTCTATCCTGACACATATTTGAGATGGGACCTAGACTAAAGGGTAAGTGAACTTTAAGGAAATAAAAGTTAATCTGCAAAAATAATGTCAAATTAATGTCAGATTTTACTTCATTTTTTTTCAATTGCTTATCATGTCATTGGACTACTTTTCATCTACTCTTTACTGACTTAAATAGCTCTTTATAAACAATAGATAATGGGTTATAGCTATCATGTGTTAAAATATTCTTCAAAGTTTTGTGTTATGTTTTTGACATTACAAATTAGTCTAGTTCTAGACTGTATTTTTTTTTCCACTGATCACACTGTATATTCTTTGGCCCATGTTATTTTGATTATGATAACTTTAAAATACTTCTTATTCTTCCACCCAACTGCTGAACATAATCTCCAGTCTCACTGTTATGGGAAGAATGCACACAGACACCTGGCCTATGCAGAGCACATCCTTTGGCCCACCTGGCCAGGGAGTCAAGCCCACAGCCCTATGCAATTATTGAGCATAGACTCTGGCCCCAGACAACCAGGGCAGCTGAATAGTGACCTTGAGCAGCCTCGGAGCCCAGCCTAACTTATCACCCAGCTGCAAAGCTCCATCTGTCAGTTCATCCAGCAGCTGAGCCCAACATCTAGTCCACCTGATTGCTGAATACAGCCTATAGCTCACACAGGGACAGAGCACAGCCAGTGATTCTGCCCAATCATAGAGCATAGTCTGAGGCTCTGCCTGACTGGGAACCTGGAGAGAAACTTCAGGCAGAGCACAGTCTCTAGCCCGACCCAACTGTGGAGTACAGCTAGAGACCCCACATGGCCAGAGTTGGGCCAGCAACCACATCCAGAAGCGGAGCACAGTCACTGTTTTATCCATAACAAAGCCCAGCTGAAGGCCTTAGGTAAATTCTGGGGACAGCCTGGGGTCCTGCCTGATTCAGAGCACAGTGAGAGGCCCCACCTGACCAGGAATGATTACATAGCATGGCCCAAACCCCTAAACAATTGTAAAATCTAACTAGTGAAACTACTCTTCCAAGGAAAACAGCTTATAACCCCTAATTATGAGAGGTGAGTCCAGAGCCCAGATAGTGGTCCTGCCTGACTAGAATATAGCTGGAAGCACCACCCAACCAGGGAGCCCACATAGCAGTCCCAACTTAAATGTCCATTAAAGGGATAAATGGATTTTTTTTTTAAATGGGATACAGTTCAGCTATAAGAAATCAGGAAATCTACTGTTTGTGACATTGTAGGTGAAACTTGAGGGCACTATGCCAACTGAAATAAGTCAGACAGAGGAAGACAAATACTGTATGATCTCACTTATGTGTGAAAAAAAAAAACCTGCAGAAACAAATTAGATTGGTGATTTCCAGGGGTGCGGATAGAGGTGGGAAAAGGTTGTCAAAGGGTACAAACTCCAGTCACAAGATGAATACATACTGGGGATATAATATACAGCAATAATGACTATGGTTATCAATAATGTGTTGTATACTTAAAAGTTACTAAGAGAATAAATCATAAAAATTCTCACCAAACACACAAAAAATGGTAGCTATGTGAGGTGATAGATGCTTTAATTAATCCTATTGTGGTAATCATTTCACAGTAAATATGTATACCAAATCATCATGTGTACACCTTAAATTTACACAATGTTATTTGTCAAATGTATCTTAAGTTGGAAAAAATTAAAGAATAGAACAGTTATTATTATCAGATATATTGGATAGTGAATCTTTATTTTTATTAGTTATCTTTTTCAATATATATCTGATTATTTTGGCCTACTCAGTCTTACATATAAATTAATGAATAATTTTATATAGATACACAATAAAGTCCATCAGAATATTGATTAAAATGGCATTATATATATATATATAAGTTCCTTTGAGGGCAGTTTACGTTATTACATAGTATTAGGATTTTTCATCTAAGAATGTAATGTATATTTTCATGTATTTAAATTTTCTTTTATACCCTTCAGTTACGCTTATAGGTTTCTTTATATAGTTTTCTTGACTGTTTCTTGCCAAGTTTATTCATGACTACTTTGTATTTGTTGACGCTTTTATTGATGAATTCATTTTTTTTTTGTTATATAGCCTTGGTATTATTTCTGTAAGGTTGTGGTTCTCAACCTAGGATGACTTCGTGTCATGGGGAATATTGGCAATGTCTGCAGACATATTTGTTGTCATAATTTTGCAAGCAGGGTGGTGCTACTGCCAACTAATTGATAGAAACTAGGAATGCTGCCAAACATCTTACAATACACAGGATAGCCTTCCATAAAAAGAACTGACTCAAAATGCCAATTGTGTTAAGACTGAGAAACCCTGGTATAAGATAAAGCTATTATTTTTTTTTTGAATATGTTAATTTTATAACTCCAATTTTATTGAACTTTCTTAATTCTATTTTTTCCCTTCAATTATCTTCAATTTCCTCATGTATACTACAATATTATAATTGTAATATACTCCCTTCTCTCCAATATTTGAGTCTCTTTTCATTTCTTATCTGATTATAGTGGCCAGAGTGTCCAGAATGTTAATAATGATGGTGACTAAAAACATCTTCATCTTTTAAACTTTATTCAAAACTATTTGATAATTTTTCTAGTAATGTTGCAATCCTTTAGAGTATATAATGGTAATTGAGTCATTTTAGCATGTTCTGTCTAATAGCCTATATCTGACACCCTCAAGTATTTACTTTAATCAACTTTTGTTTGGCACATTACCTGTTTATTTGGGCTTCCTGCTCAGACCCATAGTCTCTTTAATTATCACCACTGCTGTTTTGTAGATTGATGTCTTTAAAGACAGAAGTGATGATTTAATTGTCTCACTTTATTGAAGAGATGTAAAGAAAATCCCCATACTTTAGACCATTTCCACACCAACATACATGACAAAATATGATATATTGTTCACATAAAAAAGGTCTTCAGATATAAAAACAAACATGCTTAAGAATGAGGAAGGTCATTCAAATGAAAACTTGAGAAAGAATTATGGAGAATTTGAAGCATTTTATTGGATTAATGTCATGCTTGCTATTAGGACAATAAAATTAAGGAAATTATACAAATACTATAACAAAATATGTTTCTTTATCACAAACATTATTTGAGAGGAATATAAACATTATATATTGTATTCTATTTTCTCAAAAATGTTAAGCATTAGGGCAGTGGGAAAACTATTCTGTATAACACTGTAATGGTGAATACATGACATTATGAATTTGTCAGAACCCATAGGATTTTATAACACAAGTAAGCTATATTATTATATATTACAATATAATATATTATAGTTTATAATATATTAAAATGTTTAAAAAATCATTTAGGAGGTTGAGGATTCCCAGGAAAGAATTCTGACTGTGACAAAAGAATCTAATTGAACCACAGATGTATGAAGCAGTCTCACCAAAGAGGATGAGAGAATAAGGCAGTGACCTGAGTAACTTGGGAAATGAGTGGAGTCTGACTAAAGTTAAATACATTAGCACTGCATTCAAGTTGATAAAGTTGATTCCCATGGGAGTATGGGTTAATAATTCTGAAGCCATCATATAGGCATATAAGGCTTAAACAATTAAGTTAGTTGATGGTGGATGTTGGGAGCCAGAATTCTTACCGTTGGAATTTGAGGTTATAGATAATTAAGGGCTGGAGGTTATGATTCATGTGATAATGGATTAGAATTGAATTCAGCAGTATGAACACATTAACCTTAATGTAATGTAGATATCATCATTCTGTAACTTTCAGGAGACAAATTATAACCCAGAATATGGTACAATTCTATTTTTTGCCAATGTGTATATATATTGTATTTGTGTGTACATGGCTTAAGGATATGTGTGTATACATGGTTTAGTTTATGCACATGTATTTTTTTTGCTGTGTCAGTTGAAAGGGCCTAAAAGCAACAGAAGCCCAATAATAAAAGCACTCTTACAGCCCAGACCTTGGTTTCTAATATCATTATACAATAAAAAGAACTGGGGCTCTTTGGAAAAGTAGATGATTTTGGCACTGGGGCTAGGAATATGAGATGAGCCTAGTGATATTTGACAAAGGAGGCAAGAATATAAAATGAGAAAAAGACAGTCTATTCAGCAAGTATTGCTGGGAAACCTGGACAGATGCATGCAAATCAGTGAAACTAGAACACAGCCTCACACCATGCATGAAAATAACCTCAAAATGGCTGAAAGACTTAAGTATAAGACAAGACACCATCAAACTCCTAGAAGAGAACATAGGCAAAACAGTCTCTGACATCAACCTTATGAACATTTTCTCAGGTCAGTCTCCCAAGGCAACAGAAATAAAAGCAAACATAAACCAATGGGACCTAATCAAACGGATAAGCTTTTCCACAGCCAAGGAAATCAAAAAGAAACCACAAAGACAACTTACAGAATGGGAGAAAATAGTTTCAAATGATGTAACTGACAAGGCATTAATCTCTAGGATATATAAGCAACTTATACAACTCAACAGCAAAAAAGCCAACAACCCAATGGAAAAATGGGCCAAAGACCTGAATAGACATTTCTCCAAGGAAGATATAGAGATGGCCAACAAGCACTTGAAACAATGCTCAACATCCCTGATTATTAGAGAAATGCAAATCAAAACTACCATGAGATACCACCTCACACCAGTCAGAATGGCCATCATTCATAAGTCCACAAATAACAAGTGCTGGAGGGGGTGTGGAGAAAAGGGAACCCTCCTGCACTGTTGGTGGGAATGGAAGCTGGTACAACCACTATGGAGAACAGTATGGAGATACCTTAGAAATCTATACATAGAACTTCCATATGACTCAGAAAGCCCACTCTTGGGCATATATCCAGACAAAACTTTCCTTAATATTGGTTCTTATTGTGACAGTTGTGTTATACTAATATAAGATGTTAGTTAATACAGGAAACTGGCTGTAGGGGTATGAGATCTTTGTATTATCTTCACGAATTTTCTGTAAATCAGAGTTCCTGTTGTGGCTCAGCAGGTTATGAACCTGACTAGTATCCACGAGGATGTGGGTTCGTTCCCCAGCCTTGCTCAGTGGGTTAAAGATCAGTGTTGCTGTGAGCTGTGGTGCAGATTGCAGATGCGGCTTGGATCCTGCATTGCTGTGGCTGTGGCATAGGCCGGCAGCTATAGCTCTGATTCGACCCCTAGCCTGGGAACTTCCATATGCCTTGGATGTGGCCCTAAAAACCAAAAAAGAAAAAAAAATTGTTTGTCTAAAATTATTCTAAAATAAAAGTTTATTTTAAAAGAATGCAAAAAATGAAGCTGTTGCATTGAAGATATAGAAAATACCAAATTGAAATTATACCAATGAAAACTACAATATATGATATGAAAAAATACACTGAATGAGATTAATGGTGGATTAAACATTGCAGAAGATTAGTGAACCTGAGGAAATAGCAATAGAAACTTTGAAAGGAACTCAAGAGAGAAAAAATAATTTAATTTTTAAAATTTTACAAAGTATGTTGAACTGTGGGATAATGTCAGGTGTCCTAATGTATGTGTGTTTAGAGTCCTCAAAAGTGGAGGAAGGAACAGAAAAAAAGTGAAGAAAAATGACTAAAATTTTTCCAAATTTGATGAGAATTATATACCCAAATACCCAGTGACAATCAAGTGGAAGAAACATGAAGGTCATCATACCAACATACACCAAAATTAATTACTCAAAATCAGCAGTAAAGGGAAAGTCCTAAAAGCAACCAAGATGAGGGGAAGCGATGAAACAAATACAAGATGGCATATTTCTCATCAGAAACAATGCAAGTGAAAAGTCAGTGGAGCAACAACTTTAAAATATTGAAGGAAAAACCTTATAGATAAGCTGTAATAATTTATCATCAGCAAACCTGAACTGTAAGAATTCAAGGAAGTTCCTCAGGCAGAAGAAAAATTATTCCAGATAGAAATATGGGTAAGGAAAGAAGAAAGAGATTAGTTACAAAGATTTTGAAGATGATAGACATTCATTGGTTTTTTTTTTTAGTAGTGGTGATGATTACTTAGGAGTAGACGTATGTCAAAACTTATCAAATTGTACACTTTAACTATGTGCAGTTTACAGTTAAAAATACGTAAAACTGGAGTTCCCATAGTGTCTCAGTGGAAACGAATCTGACTAGTATCCATGAGGAAGCAGGTTCGATCCCTGGCCTTGCTCAGTGGGTTAAGAAGCTGTGGTGTATGTCGCAGATGTGGCTCAGATCTTTGGCATAGGCCAGCGTTACAGCTCTAGTTCTACCCCTAGTCTGGGAATTTCCATGTGCTGCCAGTGCCACCCTAAAAAGACAAAAATAAACCTCAAAAAACATCAAAAACTACCAGTTATTCCCTTTCTAAATACTTATAAAATAAAAATAAAAGTACATTGGAGTTCCCGTTGTGGTGCAGCGGAAATGAATCCGACTAGGAACCGTGAGGTTGCAGGTTCAATCCCTGGCCTTGCTCAGTGGGTTAAGGATCCGGCATTGCCGTGAGCTGTGGTGTAGGTCACAGATGCAGCTCAGATCTGGTATTGCTGTGGCTGTGGTGTAGGCCAGCAGCTACAGCTCCGATTAGACCCCTAGCCTGGGAACCTCCATATGCAGTGGGTGTGGCCCTAAAATGACAAAAGACTATTAAATAAATAAATAAATAAATGTATATATCTATACAAATGCTTGTACGCTACTGCTTGTAGAAGCTTTATTTGTAATATCTCTAAACTGGAAACAACCCAAATTTCTATCAAAAATTCAATGGATAAATAGTATATTCATACAATGGAATTCTACTCAGTGATAAAAGGGAATGAACTAATGATAGCGTTGACAAAATGGATGAATCTCAAAATAAACTGCTGATTATAATTAGACACAAAATGACTATATACTTTATAATTCCATTTATATGAAGTTCTAAAGAATGCAAATTAATTTAATGTGACAGTGTAATTGTTACATAGGAAGGGGAAGCTTCTGTACCCCTCCTCACCCAAATAAATCATAATTCTTAAAAATTATAGGTAAAGTGATAATAGTAAATAAAAAATAAAATTAACACAGCTATAGATACTAATGACCTAGACAACCACGTCAGGGGATTTTCAAGATGATAATACAAAGGGTACAGAAATGAAAAGTATGAGTGAAATGTTCTGACATGGAATACTTTAAAAAATAAGTTCCATAATCACAGAAAAGATCATATGAAATATTTAAAGAAATTTTGTAAAAGTGTAGAAATGTATACACATGCACACATGTACACACTTGCTCGACGTATTTGATTGAGGTGTACATATATTCAGTTCTGAAAGCCCTGACTCTCAAGAAGACATTCAGCATTTCCTTTCTGTGAAATGTTTACACATCCAGTTAATAGAATCATTTCAGAGCCACAAAAGATTTTCTCCCCATCTACTTCTAAATTATGCCTTTCGTACTTTGTGTTTTAAATGTCTTTAAATATTTTTGTGTTTACTTGATAATAAATGTATTTATTATTGCATTTTGTAGAATTTTAAAATTTCAACAGAATCACTGAAAGAGTTATGTCATAATAAGATTCAACACCTTAGATTTATAAAATTTTTAAAAATGTGTAATTAAACCTCTGACACCTGCTTCTTCTCTATTTGTAATGCAAAGACCAGGATTCCACTGAAAGGAGAAAACTGGATATTCTTTTGACTAATGCTTGTAATGTCTTTGAAAAGAAATTGTATTAGAGAGAATATGGAAAATATGTAAATAATAGGCACTTAAGTGTAACTCAATTATTTCAAGACATAATATAATCTACCATTTTTCCTCCCTCTTGAATGACAAAACCAGGACATTAAACAAAGGAAATTGGGAAAACAAAGGGTGCTTCTAATTTTGCAAGACTGATATTTTTTTTTTCTCTAAAAGGTACCTGAAAAGTTGTCAGATGTTGTGTTTTAAAAGTCTAGATATATATCTGCATTAATGTAGTAAGAAGAGCACAGGGCTTAGAGTCAGAAGAATCAAATTTTTGGCTCTGATGTGATTATATACTAGCAGCATAATCTTGGATGTATTATTAGTGAGTTCTGTATCTAATTCCTTATTCATAAATTGGGATAGTAATATGTACTCTACCTCTGTGATGGAATTGCTAAGAGAAAGGAATGAGACAGTATATGTGGAAAAGCACTGAAAATTTTGGGCATTAATTTAAACCTAATTTAGCAAACTTAATTTAAACCAATCTTATACATTAATTCATTTAAATGCACTTATTTGTACTTTTATGTGTAAGTACTCATACATTGGTCAACCACAACAAAAAATGCTCAAATCTGTGTTCTACTTTAGTATACATTGTAGTACAAGGGGACATACAACATATAACATATACCTTTACTGGATCCTATTGGTTTTCCAGAGTGATTGTACCAATGTACACTATTACTAGCAATACATGAAAGTTCAAGTTGTTCCACATCCCTGCCAGGATTTTTCATCCTTTTCATTTCAAACATTTTGGTGAGTATATAATGATACTGCACGGTGGTATTGAGTTTCATTTTTCTAATGATTAATGTAAAAGAGCATCTTTTCATATGTTAATTAGCTACTTGGTTGTGTTTTTTTATGAATTGTCTGTTCAAGTGTTTTATCCATTTTTCTGTTGGGTTGTTTGCCTTTCTCAATGATTTGTAAGAGTTATTTACACATTCTGCATACAAGTTCTTTCTCAGATAAATGGATTGGAAAAGTATTTTCCACTCTGTTGATTGATTTTGTACTCTCTTAAAGGTCTCTTTTGATAAACAGAAGTTTAAAAAAATTTCCCTTTATTAACGCTTGTTTTTGTTCCCTGGAAGAAACTTTTATCTAATTCTATTTATGTTCTACATTCAGTACCGCAATTCTTATGTAATTGATTTTTGTGTATGACATGTGGGAGGCAAGATTAAAATTTTTTCCATATGAGTAATCAAGCTCATTTGTTGAAAATTTTATCTTTTTCACATTTTACTACAATCATCCATATATATGTGGTTCTGTCTCTGGACTTGCTATTCTGTTCCACTGTTCTATATTACTAATAGCATACTTCCTTAATTATTATAGCCTTATAATAATTTTTATATCTAGTTAATATGCCTTCTAGCTTTGTTCTTTTTCTTTAAGATTGTGTTGGCTATTCTTATCCCTGCATATTTCCATGAAGACTTATAAACAGATTGTCAATTTCTACAAAAAATTAAACTTCTAGGATTATTATTATGATTTATTGAATAGATCAGTTTGTGACAAAAGTGATTATAATATTGTAACTTTCTGTATATGAACATGATAAATTCCCTCTACTTACTTAGGTCTTTAATTTCTAACAACTAATTTTTATTTTAAAGGCCTTGCATATATTTTATTTTATTTACCCTAGGAATTTGATGCTACTTATGTCATTAAAAGTGATTTTTATTAAACTTCATTTTGTACTTGTAGTTATTATATAAATACAAGTTTTTAAAGTGCTTATCTTATATCAAGTGACATTACTCAGTTAACTTATTAATACTAATTGTAAATTATTTTGGATTGTCTACATACCCAATCATGTAAAATTAATTCTACAAATAAGGAAAGCTTTATTTATCTCCTCCCAATTCTTGTCACTTTTTTTTTCTTCTTGCTTTATAACACTGACTAGCATCTCCAATACAATGTTTAATAGAAGTGGTAAGTGCTGGAACCCATACAGTGTCCTGTTCTTAGGGGAATTGAGTTCAGTTATTCATTACTAAATTTTATGTTTCCTGTAGCTTTTATTATAGTTTCTTTTTTAGGTTTAAGAAAGTTTTCTTCAGTCCCTATCTTAATAATTTTTATCATGAATAAGTGTTGAATTTTATCAAATAGTTGTTCTGCTTCTATTGAGATCATTTTAGTATTATTTTTCATTTTCCTGTTAATATGAGATTATAATTATTGATTGTTTTATTTAATAACTATTAACTTTTAAATGTTAAAACAATCTTGTACTCCTGGGACAAACTTCAGTTGATTATGATGTATTATGTTTTTGTATATATCAGGATTCAATTGCTAGCTTTTTGTTTAGAATTTTTGCATCAATGGGTAATATAGTGATCCAAATGTATGTGGTCTACAGGAGATACATTTTAGATTAAAAGACACAAATTATTTCAATCTAATAGGATGCAAAGAGATATATCATGCAAGGAGTATCCAAGAGAGAGTGGACTACATTACACCAGCCAGAATGGCCATCTTCAAAACGTCTACAAACAAGAAGTGCTGGAGAGGGAGTGGAGAAAAAGGAACCATAGTACACTGTTGGTGGGATTGTACATTGGTGCAACCACTGTGGAAAACAGTATGGAGATTCCTCAAAAAACTGCAAATAAAAACTACCATTTGATCCAGCAATCCCACTCCTGGGCATCTATCCAGAGAAAACTATGACTCACAAAGACACATGTACTCAGATGTTCACTGCAGAACTATTTACAATAGCCAAGACATGGAAACAACCTAAATGTCCATCAACAGAGGAGTGGATCAAGAAGATGTGGTACATATACACAATGGAATATTACTCAGCCATTAAAAGGAGTGAAATACTGGCATTTTTAGCAACATGGATGGACCTAGAAATTATCATGCTAAGTGAAGTGAGCCATACAATGAGACACCAACATCAAATGCTTTCACTGACATGTGGAATCTGAAAAAAGGACAGAATGAACTTCTTTGCAGAACAGATACTGACTCACAGACTTTGAAAAACTTATGGTCTCCAAAAGAGACAGTTTGGGGGGTGGGGGGATGCACTGGGGTTGTGGGATGGAGAACCTATAGAATTGGCTTCTGATGATCATTGTACAAGTATAAATGTAATGAATTCATTAGGATAAAAAATAAAAATAAAAGCTTTCACCAAAAAAAAAAAAAAAAGAAGTATGGGAATGCCCTTTGCCCCATATACATTCTAGCACTGGATAATATTCATTTTTTCCTGCTTTTTTAATCTGACTGATGAAAAGTGGAATCTCACTGTCGCTTGGCTCTGAATTTCTCTGGGTAATAAAGAGATTGTGCACATTTTCACAAACAAACAAACCAAAAAACAAAAAACAAAATAGAGTGGAGTAGGCATACTTAAATGTGGTGAAATAGATCTAAAGGCAAAAATGTTTCTGAAGACAAAAAGGGCAGTTTCATAGTAAGAAGAAGAACAATTCTTCTAACAGACATAATTATTATAAACATAAATTTACCTAACCACATAAATCCAAAATAGTATAAACTGAAGTAATGTAAGGGAGAAATAGATAATTCAATAATAATAATAGGGTAAATGAATAACTCATTTTGATCAGTGGATAAGACAGCTAGAAACAAGGAAATAGGAGACTTGAACCACAATGTAAACTGACTAAACCTAATAGACATCTGTAAAACACTCCATCCAATAACAGCAGAATAAACATTTTTTTTTCAAGTGAAGATGGAATATTCTCTAGGACAGATGATATGTTAAGCCATGAAATAAATCCAATAAATTTTAAATGATTTAAATCATATCAAAAAGATGTTCTGTGGTCACAATGGAATGATGCCTTTAGAAAATAAAAAGGATTATAAGAGAGTACTATGAATAATTGTATGTCAAAAATCAGTTAACTAGATGAAGTAGACATATTTCTAAAAGGACACACTACTGAAACAAACTCCAGAAGAAAATATGAGTGAAGAACATTAGGAAGATCAGGACATCAGTTCAGGTGGCACAGTATCTAATGGGAATCCAAAACTAGAGAATATATAATGTAGAAGAGATGGAACTATTTAAGTCATAACAAAATTTTCTGAAGCTAAAAAATGTGAATTAAGGGCTCATTATGTACCCAGAACAATAAATGGAAGGAATGAATTACTGCAAAACAAAAGCAAACAAAAAGATCAATACCTATGTGCATCTCTTCAAAAATTTGAAACTCCAAAAACTGAAAAAAAGAAAAAAACAAAAAACAAAGCTTCTGGAGAATAGTATACAAGACAAAAAAGCATCACATGGATTAATCTCATCTAGTCTAAATTGATTTTTTGATTATCTCAAGATATTGACCAATGGTCAGTGCTATCAGATGTAGTAAGTAAAGGTCAATGATGCTCTGTAATAATGGGTCTATGAATTGTTTCAGGGGCAGAGATTAACGTTGTGTCAGCCGTTAATACTGTGTAATACTGTGTAATGCTACTACTATTACTGTACTACTACTACTAATAATAATTGGATTGATGATTTGCAATGTGCTTTTGTATGGCTTGGGCAATTTCAATAAGGCTAGTCACATAGCTACTATGTACTTGCATGTTCAGCTTACTGTAATATATAGCACTATAAAATATAGCTTCTGATACCCAAACATTTTGCATCCACCCTGGTTTTGTTTGAGATCTGGAGCCAAAGTGCATCCTTTTGTGATTGAACAGTTGGAAGAAAAGAAGTCAGTACTTGAGATTTTTGGACATTTGTCAGTGCTGCATCATAACCTTTGCCTGTTATGAAGCTATTTGATGAGTATAAACAGTATAAATCCTATGAGTCCTTTCAGCAATTGAAAACAAGGTGATTTATGCACAATTGATGCAACATGAGATTTACTAAATAATGATTATAATATTACCTCTGCTTCTTCAGATGATGTGTGGCAGACCTAGAGTGCAACCAGGAAAGCTTGGAGCAACTGGATAGAAAACTCTGGAAGGCAAAGAGAGTTAAATGGCATGTTGGTGAGTGTATTAAGTTTCCTACTGCTGCTTTGACCAGTTACCACAAATGTAATTGCTTAAAATGGCACAAATATACTATATGAAGTATGATGTGGCTATCTCTGGGCTGAAATCATGGTGTCAATACATGGCTCTATTCCTTTTTGGAAGCCTTAAGGAAGAATTCTTTCTGTTTTTCTTTTTCCAGCTGACAGAGGCTGCTAACATTCCTTAGATCATAATCATTCCTCCATTTTCAAAACTAGCAATAACTGGTTAAGTCTTTCTCACATTGCACCAATCTGACACTGACTCCTCTGCCTTACACTTTTGATTACATTGGGTTCAATAGATAATACAGAATAATATCCCTATCTCAAGGTCTTCAGATTAGTGACCTTAATTCTATCTGCAAACTTAAATCCTCTTTTCTCTACAACCTAACACATTCATAGGTTCTGGGTATTAGGGCATGGACATCTTTGGGGGGATCACCTTTCTGCTTACCACAATTAATTAAAACCCTAAATTAAAAAAGACAATTAGAGATATCAGGCAGGGATGACTTGTGGAGGAACATAGTAGAAATAATCATTTATTTATTTAGGCTGTGCCTGCACTCATGACATGCAGAAGTTCCCAGTCCAGGGATTGAACCTGAGCCACATCAGTGGCAACACCATATCCTTAAACATTAGGCCGCCAGGGAACTCCAAGAAACAACTGTTTAAATGAAGAAAATGTATACATATACATGTAAAATTTATACACACTCACATATATACGAAACTAAAGCAATAATTTAACATCTCTAAATGGTCCTGGGGGCATACAACAAATGAGGAAGCAGTCAAGAAAATCTAATAAGTTGTGATAAGAAGAATGAGAATCTGTAGTTTTTGAGCTAGCAGAGGCCTTAAAGATAGACCAATAGAGATTATATCATTGCTGGGGTTGTGGGTTGGAAATCCTATAAAATTGGATTGTGATGATCATTGTACAACTATAAATGTAATGATTTCATTGAGTAATTAAAAAATGAAAAAAAAAAAGTATAGTGAGAAAACAGAATAAACAAAAACATGGCCTCAGAGAAGTATAGGACATACTCCTAATGGGAATACCAGAAGGAGAGGAAAGAATGAGAAAGAGGCAGAAAGAATATTTGAAGAAATAATGACTGAAAAAATGCCTTGTTTGATGAAAAATATTCATACATACATCCAAGAAGTACAGAAAACTCCAACTAAAATTAACAGAGATCCACACCTCGACACATCACAGAATAGACAATTGACCTAGTTGTTATAGGTAAAACTATAAAACTCTTAGAAGGAAATGTAGGAATAAATCCTTGTTATTTTGGACTTGGCAGTGGTTTATTTTATATACCAAAAGCAAACACAGTTAAAGAAAGAAGTAGATAGATTGTACTTAATCAAAATTAAAAGCTTTTATGCTGAAAATGATACCATCAAAAAGGGAGAAGATAGCCTCCAGGATGGGAGAAAATGTTTGCAGATCATATATTTGGTAATGGACCTGTATGCAGGCTACTTCAAAAACTCTTAAAACTCAACAATAGAGACAAATAGCCCAGTTAATACTGGGCAAATTATTTACTTAGGCAGTTCTCTAAAGAAGATGTACAAATGGAAAGTAAGTACATGAAATGTTGCCCAACATTACTGGTTATCAGGGAAATGGAAATCAGGGCCTTCATGAGATATATCACTTCACATCTACTAGAGTGACTATAAGAAATATAGGTGATAACAAGTGACTATAAAAAATAAATAGCAACAAGTGTTGAGGAGGATGTGGTGAAACTGGAACTCTCCTACACTGCTGATGAGAACGTAAAATAGTGCATCTTCTTTGGAAAACAATCTGGTGATTCGTCAAAAAAAATTTTATCAGCAAAGTATAGTTGATTTACAATATTATATTAGTTTCAGGTATACAATATAGTAATTCAATATTTTAAAAAATTATAATACATTTAAAGTTATAAAATACTGGCTATATTCCCTGTGCTATGTAATATATTTTTGGGGGTTATTTATTTTATACATAGTAATTGGTGCCTTTTAATCCTCTATCCCTATCATACTCCTCCCTGCACCTCTCTCCCCACTGATAACCACTAGTTTGTTCTCTTTATCTGTTAGTCTATTTCTCTTTTGTTATATTCATTCATTTTATTTTTTAGACTCCACGTGTTAGCATGCAGTTTTGTCTTTTTCTTCTGACTTATTTCACTAAGAATAATACATTCTAAGTCCATCCATGTTGTTGCAAATGGCAGAATTTCATTCTTCTTTATGGCTGAGTAATATGACATTGTGTATATTATATATGTATAATACACACATACATACATACCACATCTTTATCCATTCATCAGTTGATGGACACTTAACATTGTTTCCATATCTTGGCTGTTCTATTGCTGCCATAATTTTTGGGGTGTATATATCTTTTTGAAATTAGTGTTTTCATTTTCTTTGTATGTATATCCAAGAGCAGAATTGCTGGATCATTTGGTAGTTCTAGTTCTAGTTTTTAAAAGAACCTCTATAGTGTTTTCTGTTGTGGCTGCATCACCTGACATTTCCAACAACAATGTCTTAGGGTTCCCTTTTCTCCACATCGTTGGCAACTGTTGCTATTTGTGGTTTTTTGTTTTTTTTGGTTTTTTTTTTTTTGATGATGGCTATTCTGACAGATTTGAGGTGATATCTCATTGTGTTTTTAATTTGCGTTTCTCTGAGGATTAGCTATATTGAGCATCTTTTCATGTGCCATCTGTATATCTTCTTTGGAAAAATGTGTATTCAGGTCTTCTACCCATTTTAATTGGGTTGTTTGTTTTTGATATTGAATTGTATGAGCCGTATGTATATTTTGGATATTAACTACTTACTGATCATATCATTTGAAAATATTTTTCCTATTCAGAGGGTTTTCTTTTTTGTTTTGTTAATGGTTTCCTTCACTGTGCGAAAGCTTTTAAGCCTGATTTGGTCTTATTTGTTTATTTTTACTTTTGTTTCCTTTGCCTTAGGAGGTGGATGCAAAAAAAAAAAAAAAAAAAACTACATTTTATGTCAAAGAATGTTCTGCCTGTGTTTTATTCTAGGAGTTTTAGGATTTCCAGTCTTACTTTTAGATCTATAATCCATCTTGGGTTTATATATGTATATGTATGTTGTTTTTATATTTGGGGACTGCAATAAACATTTGTGTACACATGTTTGTGTGGACATTTGTTTTCATTTCTCTTGGATATATAATTAGTAGTAAAATTAAACATAGAGTTTCCATATTACCCAGCAATTTTGCTACTAGTTATATATCCAAGAGAAGTGAAAAAAAAATGCCCATATAGAAACATGTACATAAATGTTTGTTACATGGCTATTCACAATAACCAAAATACATAAATAACTTATTATATATATATATCAGTTAATGAAAGAATAACTAAAATGTGATTTATCTATCCAGTGTGGTATTATTTTTGGCCATAGACCGAAATGAAGTACTGAAGCATGCTATAATATTGATAGACCTTGAAAACACTGTGATAAATGAAAGAAGCCAGTCACAAAGGTCACATTTTGTATGATTACTTCGTTTGAGATATAATTGATATGTAACATGTAAGTTTACAGTACACAGAATGTTGATTTGACACATTTATATATTTCAATATGACTGCCTTAGCTAACAACTTCATCATGTCACATAATTATCATTTCATTTTGTCGTGAGAACATTCAAAATCTAGTTTCTTAGCAACTTTGAAATACATAATATAGTATTGTTGACTATAATCACAATGCTGTGTATTAGATCTCCAGGGCTTATTCATTTTCTAACCGCAAGTTTGTACCCTTTGACCAACATGAAATGTCAAGATAGAAGGGGCATAGATTGGGGTTGCTTAGGACTTGGAGGCAAGTATTAGGAGCAAGTATTGATAAATACAGGGCTTCTTTTTGTAGTTATAAAAGTCTTCTAATCTTAGATTGTGGTGATGGGCAGTAAAACTCTGTGAGTGTACTAAAATTGTGAACTGTACACTTTAAAGGGGTAAAGTTTATGGCATATGATTTGTATCTCAATAAATACTAAGACAAAATCTCAGCAAAAAATAAAAAAGTTGTAATAAAATAAGAAATGCAATCATAGTATACAACTTTGTTCATGTTCTTTATGTTCTCATACCACCATAAACATTATTCTCTTATTTTAAACTTTTAGAATAATCTGTAGACAAAGTCTGGACAATTAAAAATTCTGTTACTAAAGAGTATGTAAATGTTTTAATTTGCTGTGAAATAGTATAGGTGTAGACAGCCAATGTAAGGTAATGGAAAGAGGCAGGATAACTGAAATGAAAATACAGGTGTTGATATCAAAAGTGCAAATTGAGAGACCTTGTTTATATTTGATGAAACAAGACATTAGGATGTAAGTATATCATTTCAAAAATAATTACATTGAGGTACTGAAAAACAGAGATGTAATTATATTTGCATGGTATTTATTTCATATAAGTAATCTTAGTCCTAATCTTTTATATTAGGAAGCCAAAAGATAATGTGTACAATTGATGAGTCAAGACTTAACAGTGTAAACATATTATTTAGAGACATGGAAGTGACAACTATAAGGAATTGAAATATTTAAGAATAGTTCCCTCCAGAGAGGAGTAGAGCTTAGGGTAGTTTTCAAAATAAATGATCCTCTATTATGGGATTAAAACCTACTATTTGGTTTAAATAGGCATTTTGAATGTATAAATTTGAAAAAAAATATTTTAAAAAAGAAGCCAACAATGATTATTGAAAATTTATGATTACAAATAAAATTAAGTACATACTTTATGTATAAATACTTCTAAGAAGTACATAATATAGCACTATCTCCATGGATAGTGATAAGCATATTTTGTATTTCCCTTTTTTCTGAGATAGAAAAATCTGAGTCCAAAGAAGGTGATGAAAATTATTCTTTTAAGATTAAACAAAAAAACACCTTGATTGACACCATAAATAATTATGGACATAGTGAATGTTAGTTTCCACTGCTCCTCAGTCGCTTGAACATATTCCTGAAAATCAGGAGACAATTGATGGAAGTAAAAGGCAGTTAATTTGAAATGAATAAAAGAAGCTGACTCTTTGCAATAAGTATGATTGACCTGTGAAATCTCTGCCATAGTATTGTTACTGAGAAGAGTCATTTGCAGCTGGATTAAAACTGAATTGTGAATTTTCAGTCATATAAACTAAGGAAAGAGCCAAAACAAAAGTTAAGCCATGAAAGGGAATGCACCACCAAATAAGATTTTCTGCAAAAATAGCTGTTAGAAAATGATACTAAATGTTTTTTATATTGGTATACAAATCTTTAAATTTTGCTCCAAAAATTAGTATATTGTGAGTGCTCTGCTTCGCCACCCTCAAACTTAGCCACATATGTAGAAAGAGACCCAATACACAGAGAAATTTAAATATTTTCCATGCACTAACAACTATAAATACAGGAAACACTAACACAGGGAGGTTATGAATATCTTATATAACTCTTATTTCCTGATTCTCAAAGAGGACAATTTTCTAAAAGAAGAGACAGGTATTTTCCTTATCACAACTGTCAGTAAACATTACAAGGATAGACAATGTAGATGTATTATAACATCCAACTCTAATAGCAAATAATAATTTTTAATCTTGACAAAATATTTACTAAGTTTATAACTAAAAAAAAGAGAAGACAAAGATGTCTGCTCTAACCACCTCTACTCAATATTATATTGGAGGTTCTAACCAAGGCAATTAGGCAAGAAAAGGAAATAGAATCATTCAGATTGGAAAGGAATAAGTAAGTATAATCTATATTTACTGATGACATGATCACTTCTATAGAAAATTCAGGGATTCACAAGAGAGCTCTTAGAACTGGTAAACAATTTCAACAAGGTTACAGTATAAAGAGCAATATTTTAAAAATCATTTGCATTTCTGTGTCCTAACAATGAATAACCAAAAATGAAATTGAAAAATACAACTATATTTTTACAAAATGATCAAAAAGAACAAAATATTCAGGAATAAATTTAACATAAGCAGTACAATACTTATAAACTAAAAGCTACAAAATATTGTTTAAAGAAATTAAAAAAAGACTTAAATAAATGGAAATACCACCTATGTTCATGTATCAGAAAACTTAATATATTGTTAAGATGCAAATACCTCCCATATTGAATTGTAGTTTCAATGCAACTTTATCAAATTTCTAGCTTTTTTTCCTAGAAAGTTGACACACTTATTCCAAAACTAATATTGAAATGCAAAGGCCTTTGAATAGTAAAATCAATTTTGAAAAAAAAAGAACTAAGTTGAAAGACTCCCCAACTTCAAAACTTTTAACAAAGCTACAGTAATAATGACGGTGTAGAACTGGCGTAAGAATAAACATATAGGTCAGTGGAATAGACTTGAGTGTACAGTAATAAATGCATTCATTACCAGTTGGTTTTTGACAAGGTTGCCAAGACAATTCGTTGGAAAAAAGAATAGATTTTTCAACAATTGGTGCTGAGACAGCTGGGTATACACATGCAAAAGAATGAAGATAGACTCCTACCTTACACTCTATACTAAAATTAATTTGAAATGAATGATAGATCTAAATGTAAGAACAAAAGCTTGAAAGGACTGGGAATCTGGGTTAAAAGATGCAAACTATTGCATTTGGAGTGGATAAGCAATGAGATCCTGCTGCATAGCACTGGAAACTATATCTAGTCACTTGTCTTGGAGCATGATGGAGGATAGTGTGAGAAAAAGGTATGTGTGACTGAGTCACTGCTGTGCAGTAGAAAATTGACAGAACCCTGTAAACCAGCTATAATGGAAAAAATAAAAATCATTAAAAAAAGGAAAAAAAAAAGCTGTTAAAAACAAACACAGGAGTTCCCGTCGTGGCACAGTGGTTAACGAATCCGACTAGGAATCATAAGGTTGCGGGTTTGGTCCCTGCCCTTGCTCAGTGGGTTAAGGATCCGGCGTGGCCGTGAGCTGTGGTGTAGGTTGCAGACGCGGCTCGGATCCCAAGTTGCTGTGGCTCTGGCATAGGCTGGTGGCTACAGCTCCGATTCGACCCCTAGCCTGGGAACCTCCATATGCCGCGGGAGCAGCCCAAGAAATAGCAAAAAAAAAAAAAAAAAAAAAAAAAAAAAAAAAAAAAAAAAACGAACACAGAAGTACATCTTTGAGACCATGGGTAAGGCAAATGATTTCTTCCATACAACATCAAATGCACAAGTAGCCAAAGAAAAATAAACAAATTGTATTACACCAAAATTAAATGAAATTGTATTTAAAAGAACAACATTTATAAATGTAAAAAGCCAGAATGGGAGACAAATATGCTAATACAGTATCTGATGAGAAACTTGTGTACGTGAAGCATTCTTGTACCTATAAAATAGGAAAATGAATAGCCCATTTAAAAACATGGAAAGAATCTGAACAGACATCTCTTCATATAAGCTATACATATGGCCAATGAAGACATGAAAAGATGTTTAACATTATTAGTCATTAAGGAAATGCAAAACATGTCTACAATGAGATACCACTGCATATCCATTAGAATGGCTATAATTGAAAAGACATACAATAGCAAGTGTTGGTGATGATGATGAGAAAATGGAAATCTCATGCTTTACTGGTGAGATTATAAAATAGTGCAACCATTTTTGAAAACAGTGTGATAGTATCTCTTAATATTAAAACAAGAAGTTTATTAATTATATTAAACCCAATGTAATTGATTATATACGCTAACATAAATCCTTATACACGAATATTTGCAACAGCATTATTCATCCTGGCCAAAAAGTGGAAACTACCCAAATGTCCATCAATTGACAAATGGATAAATATAATGTAGTATATACACACAATGGAATATTGTTCAGTCTTAAAAAGAAATGAAATAATGATAATTCAACATGGATAAACCTTGAAAACATTATGGTAAGAGGAAGAAGCCAGTTGAAAAAGACTACCTATTGTATAATTCCTTTTATATGAAATGTCCGGAATAGGGCTATATATAGAGACTGAAAGCAGATTAATACATGTCAGAGTCTTGAGACAGGGGGAATGAGGAGTGACTGTTTTGGTATATGGGGTTTCTTAATGAATGATGAAAATGTTCTAAATTTAGATAGTGGTGAGGCTATACAACTCTAAATATACTAAAAACTAATGGATTGTACACTTCATTTTTTTTAATTATTATTTTTTTTGTCTTTTCTAGGGCCACACCTGCGGCATATGGAGGTTCGCAGGCTCGGGGTCCAATCGGAGCTGTAGCCGCCGGCCTATGCCAGAGCCACACAGCAACGCAAGATCCAAGCCACGTCTGCTACCTACACCACAGCTCACTGCAATGCCGAATTCTTAACCCACTGATTGAGGCCAGGGATCAAACGCACAACGTCATGGTTCCTAGTGAGATTCGTTAACCACTGAGCCACTACAGGAACTCCCAGATTGTACACTTTAAAATGGTGAACTTTATGTTATATAAATTATATTTCAATAAAGACATTATAAAATAATGAAGTGAATATGCAACATTTTTATCAAAACGGATTATAGGAGTTCTCATCGTGGCGCAGCATAAATGAATCCAACTAGGAACCATGAGGTTGTGGGTACAATCCCTAGCCTTGCTTTGTGGGTAAAGGATCCGGCGTTGCCATGAGCTGTGGTGTAGGTTGCAGATGCAGCTCGAATCTGGCGTTGCTGTGGCTGTGGCGTAGGCCGGTAGCTACACCTCCAATTAGACCCCTAGCCTGGGAACCTCCATATGCCCTGGTGTAGCCCTCAAAAAGACAAAAGACAAACAAACAAAAACGGATTATATATACACAGGCATTGGTAAAAGTAAGGAAAGGGCTTTCTATAGTTTACTTTTAAGGTTAATGTTTAAGCAAATTAATAATGCAGTTTCAACCAGATCAATCCCTCAGAGGGGAGATAATTTTATGAATTGCTAGTGTAGTACCAAAGTACACTAAGAAGGACTTTGTTAATGCACGGGATAGTCACTGGCAAATAAATAGCATAAAGTATCAGTAGCTTTTAGAAAAACAAATTTCAGCATTATCCATTTAAAATACATATTTTCACATACATGGAAACATATTCTACTCTGCAATTAGAAATCAACAGATTTTACAATACATCCATTATACCATTCAGGGGATAATTGAGCAATGTAACACATATCATATGATTGTTCAGAACCATCCAAAACATTAATTAAAGCATTTGTAATATATTTTTAAGATGCACACTTCAAATAAAGTTATTGTAACGATAATGTGGAAATATATAACTTAGATAAAAAATACTGTTAAATGAATGCCTTGATGGATCAGATAATCACCATGGTGGAGTTATGAGAAACATTAAGAACATAATGAAAGTTGATTCACAATAAAATATCAGTATAGGAAGAAACCTCATATAGTAAAGAAGTTAAACATGTTATATTTTGCCTCTACTTTTAATTTGGTGTTACAAATGTGAAATCTTCATTTTGTTACCAAATTACAGCTCAGTTTTAAAAATGCCAATTCTTGTTCTTTGTAAATTATTGATCCTTTTCCTTGTATTCTGCTCTAACATGATGTCCATGGCTAATCTTGTACTTCTCTATTTTAGCCCTGGAATAAACCATTTCAAAAAGAATCCATGGTCCTTTTTAATTGGTAGTAGTACTTAGAAACCAAGATCTGGGGACCAGGTGTGCCCATTGTTACTGGTGTCATTGGCTCTAAGCCTGCAGTGTAGCAAGCTAGGAAGTATGTTAGTGAGAAAAATAAAGAAAATCGGAGTTTCCATTGTGGTGCAGCGGAAATGAATCCGACTAGGAACCATGAGGTTGTGGGTTCGATCCCTGGTCTCACTCAAGGGGTTAAGGATCTGGCATTGCCATGAGCTGTGGTGTTGGTTGCAGACACGGCTTGGATCCCGTGTTGCTGTGGCTGTGGTGTATGCCGGCAGCTACAGCTCCAACTGGACCCCTAGGCTGGGAACCTCCATATGCCGCAGGTGCAGCCCTAAAAGGACAAAAGACAAAAATAAATAAATAAATAAATATTAAAACAAAGAAAATCATAAGTTCTCATGCATATGCTCGATTAAAATTAATCAGTTTTTCTTAAAATTTTTTATTTTATATCTGTGTTTTTCTTTGATTCTAAGAAAGGTTGATTTACCCTACAGTATACGTAATAGCTGCAAAATTACAATGCCAATATTGCTACTAAGAGTGAAATTCCTAAGTGGTTTTTAATTTTCTCTGCCTTTTTCCCTTTATACTTAAAATATATTCTACTAAGGACAAACAATCTCAACACTGTTTTCAAAAGTCACTTTGAAAGAATTATTTTTATGTGTGATTATTTCACCAATTTGATGTGCAGTTAGGTTTCTTTATCTTGGCTTATTTTCATTTTTAGAGTTCATTGCTTTCTCTTTTGTTTAATTATGTTTTTGAGTGTATAAAATATTTATATGGTTCTAAAGTAAATTATATATGAAAAATATATTTTTAGAGTCTCACCTCTATATCTTTCCCTTAAGCTCCATTCCCCCAGCTAAGGTGTAGGAGGGATCATCTATGGCAGACTAAAAGAAGTCCAGATGTAATGTCTAGGTAACCTGAAGTGCCATATAAATAGGAAGCATAATTGAATCAATTAATGCAAAAACAGAAGGAAGAATCATATATGTCAAATAGGCTGAAAGAAATCAGGTGATCAACGTAATCAAAGGAGATCAAGTGTATCCACATGATTCACTTTCCATCATATAATGTCCAGGTACATCATGCAGGTTAAAATGGATTTCATGTTTTATACTAGTTGTTCCAAGTGTTTTGTTTCTTAATGTTTTATAGTGGACATGCATAAGCAAGCACACCTGACCTAATAATAGTAAAGCAAAGGCTACTTATCTTTAGTCTACTTGTGATTGTAAATAGTTTTGGGTCTACAGATGTTTGTTGCTAGAGATCTGAGATCCATGTGAAAATTACTCTGAATAAGGCAAAAGAGAGACTAGATTTATTGAATGATAATTTTCTTTATAATAAGCTGGGGTAAATATTTTTTTTTGTCTTTTTGCCTTTTCTGGGGCCACTCCCGCAGCATATGGAGGTTCCCAGGCGAGGGGTCTAATCGGAGCTGTAGCCACCGGCCTATGCCAGAGCCACAGCAACGCGAGATCCCAGCGGCGTCTGCGACCTACACCACAGCTCAAGGCAACGCCAGATCCTCAACCTACTGAGCAAGGTCAGGGATGGAACCCGCAACTCGTGGTTCCTAGTTGGATTCGTTAACCACTGAGCCACGATGGGAACTCCTGGGGTAAATATTTTAAAATATTGACTATATGAAATATAAATGAAAATGTCTTATGACATTGGAAATATATGATAATGTGAAGTACAAGGCAATGATAAAGTAAAAGATGGGAGAGGGGAAAAGGACCTTCTATTGTTGAGAGGTGGTAAAACTACTGATTTATATCATACTCCAATAAGTGAAGGATACATTTTGGTATCTTTCGAGTAATTGCCAAAATAATAGTAAATTAATATGTAAGTACCAAGCTAATACTAAAAATATTGACACAAAAGACACAAATATATATTTAAATATAGTCAAGGTGGTGCAAATAAAACAAAGATTAAGATGATGATTAAACCTAATCAACATCAGTAATGAACAAAAAGAAGATTCTAATTCATAAGAATATAATTAAAATGCTGATGAGTAAAGGGAGTTAACAGTCAGTAAAATAGAAAAGAAATAACGAAGAGGGAACATAGGGAAAAATGTTCAGCCTCTCTAGTAAGTAAAGTGATGCAATTTGAAACAATGAGGTGCCATTTTGTACCTATTAAATTAGAAAAATTGAATCTACTCAAACTAGGCAAACTTGTGGTTAAATTAGTGCATTCTAGCCTTGCTAATGACAGTGTAAACTAGTATAACATATAAAGCAATTTGGCAATATATATCAAGAGCCATAAATTTTTAAGCACTTATTATCCTCTCAGGAACTGAGCCTAAGGAAATATTTGTTAGTGAATTATCTATAATAGCAAAGAATTGGAACCCTGATACATCTCCAAAAATAGTTGAATGAGTTAAGTAAATTACAGTATAGAAAGTACACATTAAATTATAATTTTTAATATGTAACAATGTGGGAAATATATATGAGAGATTATTAAGTAAAATAGAGGATATCATTTTTAGAGGATAATAAAGATATACATAAAATATGAAAGTATAGATGTGGATTTAACAAGTATTTAACATCTTGAATTTTACACTTAGAAGTTGTACCTCGTATGTAATTATATACATTATCAGACTTGATCAAGATATAAAACTTTTTTTTTTCTTTTTAGGACTGCACCCATGGCACATGGAGGTTCCCAGGCTAGGGGTCGAATCAGACCTACAGGTGCTGGTCTATGCCACAGCCACAGCAACGTCAGATCCAAGCCACATCTGTGACCTACACCACGGCTCATGATAACACCAGATCCTTAATCCACTGAGCAAGGCCAGGGATCCAGCCTGCATCCTCATGGATACTAGTCAGATTCATTTCTGCTGAGCCATGATGGGAACTTCATAAAACTTTGAAACACCAATGTTTATGTTTCTAAAATAAATACTTTAAACAGAAGAATAACATTCTCTACCGTATCTTTCCTGATGTATGTCTTGTGAATGAACATTAGAAATAACACAATGAAAATATAATCATTTCTAAGCATCAGTGAAAATACTTTTTGTCTTCAACTTAGTGCCTGAACTTGATGTTTGGCAGTATTAATTCAAACATTATTTTTTTTGACTTGAGTTGAAACGGTTGTAGGATCATTGCATGTTGATTTTTAGCAATAGTTTAACAAAGGAGTTGCAATTTATATAGTTTGTTTTGAAGGTGTGAATTAGTCTTCACCTTTCTCTCTTTGGAATACTAATTTTTAGCTACGTGAAAATGTGAACTTAATATGTGCAAAGAAGCAGAAATCCTGGTGGCATGCATGTGAACATTTGATCCCAAACCATTTGATTTGTAACAGAGGATTATCTATTTAAAAGAAGGCTCCTTTAATCTCTAGAATATCCTTTAAAATAGAACATTCAATTGCTGGGAAACCTGGACAGCTGCATGCAAAGCAATGAAATTAGAACACACCCTCACACCATGCACAAAAATAAACTCAAAATGGCTGAAAGACCTAAATATAAGAGAAGACACCATCAAACTAGAAGAGAACATAGGCAAAACATTCTCTGACATCAACGTCATGAATATTTTCTCATGTCAGTCTCCCAAAGCAACAGAAATAAGAGCAAAAATAAACCAATGGGACCTAATCAAACTGACAAGCTTTTGCACAGCCAAGGAAACCAAAAAGAAAACAAAAAGACAATTTACAAAATGGGAGAAAATAGTTTCAAATGATGCAACTGACAAGGGCTTAATCTCTAGAATATACAAGCAACTTATACAACTGAACAGCAAAAAAACCAATCACCCAATGGAAAAATGGGCCAAAGACCTGAATAGACATTTCTCCAAGGAAGATATAGAGGTGTCCAACAAGCACTTGAAACAATGCTCAACATCCCTGATTATTAGAGAAATGCGAATCAAAACTACCACAAGATATGACCTCACACCAGTCAGAATGGCCATCATTCATAAGTCCACAAATAACAAGTGCTGGAGGGGGCGTGGAGAAAAGGAAACCCTCCTGTACTGCTGGTGGGAATGTAAACTGGTACGGACACTATGGAGAACAGTATGGAGATACCTTAGAAATATATACATAGAACTTACATATGACCCCGCAATCCCACTCTTGGGCATATATCGGGACAAAACTCTACTTAAAAGAGACACATGCACCCGCATGTTCATTGCAGCACTATTCGCAATAGCCAGGACAGGGAAACAACCCAAATGTCCATCAACAGATGATTGGATTAGGAAGGCGTGGTGTATATATACACAATGGAATACTACTCAGCCATAAAAAAGAACAAAATAATGCCATTTGCAGCAACATGCATGGAACTAGAGACTCTCATCCTGAGTGAAATGAGTCAGAAAGAGAAAGACAAATACCATATGATATCACTTATAACTGGAATCTAATATACGGCACAAATGAACCTTTCCACAGAATAGAAAATCATGGACTTGGAGAATAGACTTGTGGCTGCCCTGGGGGAAGAGGTAGGTAGTGGGAAGGATCAGGAGCTTGGGGTTATCAGATACAACTTGGAATGGATTTACAAGGAGATCCTGCTGAATAGCATCGAGAACTATGTCTAGATATTTATATTGCAGCTGAACAAATGGTGGGGAAAAAAATGCATACATGTAAGAGTAACTTGGTCCCCATGCTGTACAACGGGAAAAAATATTAAAATAAAAAATAAAATAAAATAGAACATTCAATGGATTGACATATTTAATACTTTTAAAGACATTGTTTTCCTTTAATTTTTAAATAGAATGATAATAAAATTAGCCCAATTGTAGTTCTTGACCTATCAGAACATTTATGGCAGCTCTGATACAGTTCTATGCCTTCTAGTCTCAACCCTATAATTTCAACTATCCTGACCTCTTTCTGCTGCAAGTAAAGATGTTGGTAGACAGGTGCATTGAGATAGTTTCCATGTAAGTCTCTTTGAGATAAGACAGACAACAAACAATGGAAGGAAAAAGAAAGCAGCATGATATTCTCATTAAAGATATGGATTCTAAAGCTGCATTGATGCAGTCCAGATGCTTTCCCGTTTAATAGTTATTTGGCCTTGGATAAGTTAGGATTTTCACCAGCATTTTACAAATACAATGAAAAAGTCTTGCCTTTTCTAATTGTACATTTTACAGTTTAATCTTAATTGTTCTTTCATCTCTCTAAGCCTTAGTTTCTTATCAATGAAATAGTACCAAATATAACCCAGAAACATTTTTTCTCTTATCATTAAAGAAAAGTACCTATAGTTAGCAATACTGTGCTATTTACTTAAAATTTTGCTATGAAGGCAGATTTTGTGTTAAGTGCTCCTAGCACAGAAAGAAAAATAATAAAAAGTGGGTGGAAGGCAACTTTTAGAGGTTATGGATATGTTTATGGCTGGTTGTCATTGTGGTAATGGTTTCATAGGTGTATAATAATCTATAAATTCATTGAATTATATACATTAATTATGTACGTCTTTTTACATGTCAATCATGTGAAATTAAAGCATTTTTAATTACTTAATGAATTTTATTGCATTTATAGGTGTACAACAATCATCACAGCCAAATTTTACAGCATTTCCATCATCTTTTTAAAGTATCAATTTAGATGTATTCCCCAAGTTTTCCTATGAAGAATTTTTATTACACAGCTTTATTTTAAGATTCTTATGAATTCTTCTTTGACTAAGTAGAGTTTTAACATTGTGTTTTTAAATTTCTGACTGTATAGGATTTGACCATTTAATTGTTGTTATAAAACATGATCTGTATGATACATATTCTTAAAATGTTTTGAGATGTGCTGCGTGATCATCGGTATGATCAATTTTACAAATATTTCAGGTGTATTTAGAAGATTGTGTGTTTGAAACTGTTGGGAGCAAAATCTGTATATGCGTATAATCCATATATATATATATATATATATATATATATATATATATATATATACACACACACACACACACACCCTAAGTGCATTAATTGTGTCAAATAAATCATCTATGTTTTTACTCTTTTAATTTTGTCTCTAGACCTATCAATATTTCTACTGTGATAAAATCAATTATCAGTTTTTCCTTAATTTATCAGTTATTGCTTTATATATTCAAAATTATATTATTAGGCATTACAAATACAGATTTGTTATATTTCCTTTATGAGCAAAACCTTTTATCATTATAAATATTCTTTTGCCCTAGTAATAATGTCTTTCACCTTTGTATTTTTTGATATTAATATAGCTATCCTAGCTTTCTTTTGGATAATATTTCCTAGTATAACTCAGTTTACTATTACCCTTGTCATCCTCCAAGTTTTATCTGCTGGCATAAGCACTTGCACCTGGGACTTCTTGAGATTTCATGTTCTGTTATTTTTCACCTCTCAAATTTTAGTTCCTCTTTCTTTTATAGTTTGCTTGTTTTGGCCCTTGGTGATTTCATTTAGTGCAGGCTCAAAAATACATTTAAATAATGTGTGTTTGTTTTAATTTATTTAGTATACAAGTGTATTTTTAGAATATTTTAACTGGCATTTTGCCAGAAGCAGATGTTCTTGCTAGACTTTTAAAAATAATTGTATGGAGTTCCCGTCGTGGTGCAGTGGTTAACGAACCCGACTAGGAACCATGAGGTTGAGGGTTCAATCCCTGCCCTTGCTCAGTGGGTTAAGTATCCGGCGTGGCCGTGAGCTGTGGTGTAGGTTGCAGACGCGGCTCAGATCCCGCGTTGCTGTGGCTCTGGCATAGGCCGGTGGCTACAGCTCCGATTCGACCCCTAGTCTGGGAACCTCCATATGCCGTGGGAGTGGCCCAAGAAAATGGCAGAAAGACAAAAAAAAAAAAAAAAAAAAAAAAAGAATACCTGTCAATAATCATTAAAAAAAAGATAAAAATAATTTTATATCAAAGTATAATTGATTTGCAGTGTTCTTTCTATTTCTACTATATAGCAAAATGACCCAGCCAAATATATATATATATATATTTATATATATTATTTTTTTTCATACTGTCTTCCATCATGTTCTAACCCAAGAGACTAGACTTTTGACTTTAGTGATTCTCTATATAAGCTACTTTGTTTAAATCATATGTCCACAGCAGGCATTTTAAATCTGTCATGTTACTTGTTTCCTTAAGGTTGAAAGCAGTGTAAGACTCTTTTCAATATAGAAATTGGTCACCAGTTAAAACCTTTATTACATTCCTGAGCTAGCCCATGGATTTCATGTGTGCTCTGCTTCCCCTCGGTTCCCCCTCTTGCCTACTGTTTCCTATAACCTACAGTGAAAATAGAGATCAAAAAAAAATTTTTTTTTTTTTGTCTTTTTGCTATTTCTTTGGGCCGCTCCCGCAGCATATGGAGGTTCCCAGTCTAGGGGTCGAATCGGAGCTGTAGCCCCTGGCCTATGCCAGAGCGACAGCAACGCAGGATCCGAGCCACGTCTGCAACCTATACCAAAGCTCACGGCAACGCCGGATGGTTAACCCACTGAGCAAGGGCAGAGACCGAACCCTCAACCTCATGGTTCCTAGTCGGATTCATTAACCACTGCGCCAAGACGGGAACTCTGAGATCAAAAAAATTTTTATGGCAGCCTTCTGAGTTTTGAGTCTGAGTTGTGTTCAAGGATGTTCACCTTGAAATCTATGAAATATTAGCATAATTTCTTTTTTTTTTTTTGGATTTTTTAGGGCCACACCTGTGGCATATGGAGGTTCCCAGGCTAGGGGTTGAATTGGGGCTGTAGCCACTGGCCTATGCCACAGCCACAGCAACGCAGGATCTGAGCCATGTCTGCGAACTACACCACAGCTCATGGCAACACGAGTTCCTTAACCAACTGAGTGAGGCCAGGGATCAAACCTGCATCCTTATGGATGCTAGTAATTTGTTTCCTCTGAGCCACAATGGGAATTCCCAAGCATAATTTCTTTAGGTCATTAAATAATATTATGCTTTAAATACTGAAGTTCTTTATTTAACTGTTATAATTTGAGGTTCTGTCTAGCGTTATGCTCTCTACTGAACACGTGAAATGTCTAGGTGGCAAGATATAGAAACAACCCAAGTGTCCATCAACAAATCAATGGATAAAGAAAATGTGCTATATATGTACAATGGAATATTATTCAGCCTCATGAAAGAAGGAAATCCTGATGGTTGTGACAACATGAAAAAACCTGGAGGGCATTATGCTAAGTGAAATAAGCCAGTCATAGAACAGACACTGCATGATTCCACCTGAATGTCATATCTAAAATAGTCAAACTCATAGATATTGCAAATATCTTGAAATATTTTTATACTCACCACTAAATTGAAATTATGTCATTTATTATACTTAATGCTAAATTTTATTATTTAATATACTTAATATTAGTAAATAATAAGTAATTTAATTATTTAACATATCAATAAATAAGCACATTGTGCTACTCTATGAATCACATTATATCTCTGTTGGATAGTAATGGAATAGAAAATCATGGCCAAATTAGACTAGACTCTGAATTTTTAATTTAGGACACATGAGTGTACCTTGGGAAGTCTGTAACCTTTCTTGAAATCATATTCAAAATTGTGTGAGATTATCCATATAGGTATTTCTATTTTATCAAATTTACAAAGTGTTGGAAGATCTATGCCCAATAAATTAAGAAAAATTAGCCTAGACCGCAAAACTTAGTTATTTTGCATTGTCACAGGCCAATCCATACAATGTGGAAGTCCTAAAATACATCTTGAATATTGGCTATGGTTTAAAAATTCATTCGTTCAATTAATACTTACTGCATGCCTACTAGGGTAGCAATCATTGGCATTGCCACTCATTTCCAGTAATATATGATTAGATGGCACATCTTTTTGTGACAAGGGGATATAGAATTGAATGGTCAGATTCTGGGTTGTCAGTAATGATATGGATGTTTCAAATTCATAGATTCATATAATTCATGTCAGCATCAGTCATTCAAACTAACACTTATATAATGTCTCAAAAAAGAGAATTCTGCAATGCAATAGGAAGAGAACAAAAGGAGGCTTCCCGATGGAGAACTGAAAAGGCACTTGGATTGAAACTTACTTTAAGTCAGTGAACGTTAAATAATACAACCCAGAATTCCCTGTGCTTTATTCTTTCTGAAGTCCTTTTACATACATTATTTCATTTGCCCATTTGATTTCCACAATAAGCCTGTGCACCTAAGCAAGGCAGATAGTATTACCTCCACTTGGTTTATGTAGCAGACAGGCTTGACTCCTTGTCAGTGCTTGGAGGGAAGCTCCTCCAGTCAGCTCAGAAGCAAAAAAAAAAAAAAAAAAAAAAAATGGCTGCAGTCTTAGTTTTCTCATTCCCCCTAATTTCCTCCCTATTCTCATTTATTTGTAAAAAATGGACTTCTATCTGCCTCTAAGTGCCTCAACTTATTTATCACTTTTCTGAGCTTCCTTTTTGCCCCTAGCTCTAGTCTGAGATTTTCTCTAAAGATAAGCATACAAGGAGAAATTCCTGTGAACTACAGATAGGTTTCACTCCAGACAAAAGAATGTCCTTATCTAGAAATAGAGATTTTTACTGGATTTAGACTAGAATTAGTAGTCACTGAAATAGATAATAAAGAAAATTTGATATTAATTTTCTAAAAAATTTCCAAAGATAGGGAGGAGGATGTGTAGAAAATGCTGTGAAGTATTGCCTAGAACCTTCCTTTGGTAATGATGGCCCTCAGCTTTCAGCTATCTTTGGGAACTTCTTTAGCTGAAGAGATCTACCTTTCCCAAGACCATGCACCTTTTCTTTTTTTTAATTTATTATAATTGATTTACAATGTTCTGTCAATTTCTGCTGTACAGCAAAATGACCCAGTTTTATACACACATACACACACACACACACATTATTATTATTATTATTCTTACATTATCCTCCATCAAGTGATTAGGTATATTTCCCTGTGCTATACAGCAGGATCTCATTGCTTATCCACTCCAAATGCAATAGTTTGCATCTACTAACACCAAACTCCCAGTCCATCCCACTCCCTCTTCCCCTGCCCCCTTGGCAACCACAAGTCTGTACTCCATGTCCACAGGTTTGTTTTTTTTCCTATAGATAGGTTCATTTGTGTCATATAGTAGATTCCAGATATAAGTGATATCATATGGTATTTGTCTTTCTCTTTCTGACCTACTTCACTTCATATGAGAGTCTCTGGTTCCATCCATGTTGCTGCAAATGGCATTTTTCTGTTCTTTTTTATGGCTGAGTAGAATTCTATTGTGTATGTGTACCACATCTTCTTAATCCATTCATCTGTTGAGGACATTTAAGTTGTTTCCATGTCTTGGCTGTTGTGAATAGTGCTTCAATGAATATTTGGGTGCATGTATCTTTTTTATTGAAAGTTGTGTCCAGATATATGCCCAGGAGTGGGATGCTGAATCATATGGTAGTTATATATTTAGTTTTCTCAGACACCTCTATACTGTTTTCCCTAGTGGTTGTACCAATTTACATTCCCACCAACAGTGTAGGAGGGTTCCCTTTTCTCCACATCCTCTCCAGCATTTGTTATTGTAGAGTTATTAATGATAGTCATTCTGACTGGTGTGAGGTGGTATCTCATTGTAGTTTTGATTTGCATTTATCTGATAATTAGTGATGTTGAGCATTTTTTCATGTGCCTGTTGGCCATGTCTTCTTTGGAAAAATGTCTTTTCAGGTCTTCTTCCCATTTTTTGATTGGATGTCAATCAAAAAATCAGTTGATGTCAGAGAATTTTTTTTGCTGCTGAATTGTGTGAATTGTTTGTATATTTTGGGGATGAAACCCTTGTTGGTTGCATCATTTGCAACTATTTTCCACCATTCTGTAAGTTATCTTTTTTTTTTTAATGGTTTCCTTTGCTGTCCAAAAGCCTGTGAGTTTGATTAGGTCCTGTTGGTTTATTTCTGTTTTTATTTACATTGCCTTGGGAAACTGACCTGAGAAAATATTTGTACAGTTGATGTCAGAGAATTTTTTTTTTTTTTTTTTTTGTCTTTTTGCTATTTCTTGGGCCGCTCCTGCGGCATATGGAGGTTCCCAGGCTAGGGGTTGAATCGGAGCTGTAGCCACTGGCCTACGCCAGGGCCACAGCAATGCGGGATCCGAGCCGTGTCTGCAACCTATACCACAGCTCACGGCAACGCCGGATTGTTAACCCACTGAGCAAGGGCAGGGGCCGAACCCGCAACCTCATGGTTCCTAGTCGGATTCGTTAACCACTGCGCCATGACGGGAACTCCAGAGAATGTTTTGTGTATATTCTCTTCTAGGAGTTTTATGGTATCTTGTCTATGTTTAAGTCTTTAAGCTATTTTGAGTTTATTTTTGTAACATAGTGTGAGGGTGTGTCCTAATTTCATCAGTTTACATGCAGCTCTCCAGTTTTCCCAGCACCGCTTGCTGAAGAGACTTTTTCCCATTTTATATTCTTGCCTCCTTTGTAGAAGATTAATTGACCATAGGTATCTGGGTTTATTTCTAGGTCCTCTGATCTGTTCCATTGGTCTTTATGTCTGTTTTTGTACCAGTACCGCTCTGTCTTGATTACTGCAGCTTTGCAATGTTGTCTGAAGTCTGGGAGAGCTATGCCTCCTGCTTGTTCCCCCCACCACCCAGGATCATGCCCCCTTTCCTAAGTGGCTTACATCCAATTACTGATGGATATCATGACTTGGTCATCCTGCAAGTCAAAATAGCTCTGGAGGACCTTTTCATCTTCACAACACCCAATGGGATTAGTTGGGCTTCCATTGAGGTTGTTGTGCAGCTCAAACTTTTTCCTTTGGCAAATTCTTATTCTTATTATTTTACAGTTTTTGTCCCCAGTTGCATTCCCTAATAAGCTTATTGTCCTCTAGTCTTTCAATTACCTGGTTCCTATAGAACTACCCTTCTACAATTGAGGCCAGGAATGGTCTTAGAATGCAGATTCTGTGATGGGATATTAGGCTTGTATCACTTGTTGTCTGGCTGGTAATAAAACATTTATCATTGATCTTAAATGGAGCTCAGAAGATTCCTGGCACAAGCTAGTGGTATAATTGTTAAAATATTTACATACGATAAATTGGGATAATAAGTTTAGGGTGATATATCAGGTTTCTGAGAATTGAGGGAAAAGATAGTAACTGTAAGGGTATTGCCATTTGATTATCTTGATAAGCTCAATGGCTACTTTGGGGAAAAAATACAAGGAAAAGTACAGCATAATTAATTGGACATTATAGACTAAGTGTGAATGCCAAAAGACCTCCTTGATAACATTTAAAGGGACTCTCTTCTTATGCAAAAGGGCAGAGAAAGCTGAGAACCAGGTTTAGGATTTAATTGTAGGAACAGCAGAGTTTAAAATAAGTTAAAGATGCAGACGGGATTAAGATGGCAGAATAGAAGGACTGGAGCTCAACTTCTCTACTAAAAACAACAAAATTCACAACTATAGACTGAGCTCACTTCACCAAAATGGAATGGAAACCTTAAAAAAGATACCCTACTCCAGAAGAAAAAGAGGAGGCCACATCAAGAGGTAGGAGGGGTGATTTTGTGATATAAACAACCCCATACCTCCTGGGTGGGAAGTTCCACGGACTGGAAACTAACTGGTTCACAGAGACTCACCTACAGGACTGAGAGTTCTGAGCCACACATCAAACTCTCACGTGTGGGGTTCTGGCACAGGGAGAAAGAGCCCTGGAGCATCTGGCATTGAAAGCCAGTGGGGCTTGTGTGCAAGAGCTCCATGGGACTGGGGGAAACAGAGACCCCATTCTTAAAAGCCACACACAGACTTTCACATGCACTGAGTCCCAGGGCAAAGCAAAGTCTCCAAGGGAATCTGGGTCAAGCCTGACTGCAGTTCTTGGAGGACATCCTGGGAAAACAGGGGTGAAAGTGGCTGGTTGTGAGGGAAGGACATTGAAAGCAAAGCTCTCTGGAATATTCAGCAGCAGTGCCTTTCTCTGGAGGTGGTCATTTAGGGAAAATCTGGTCCCACCCATCAGCCAGCCACTGAGAAGCCCCAGGGCAAACAACAACCCAGGTGGGATCACAGCCCTGCCCCTCAGTAAACAGGCTACCTAAAGACCCCTCAGGCACACAGCTACCTCTAATCCCATCCAGAGACTAAGCCCCACCCACCAGAGGGATTAGAATCGGCTCCTCCTACCAGGGGGCAGGCATCAGCCCCTCCCATCAGGAAGCCTACACCAAGCCCCCATACTGACTTCAGCCACAGGGGGGCAGACATCAGAAGTAAGAGAAGCTGCAACTCTATTATCTGTAAAGAGGTCACCACACATAAAACCTATAAAAATGAAAAGACAGAGAACTATAACTCAGATGAGGGAGAAAGGAAAAACCCCAGAAAAACAGCTAATCCATGAGGAGATTCTCAGCCTCCAGGAAATAGACTTTAGACTGTTGATGCTGAAGATGATGCAAGACATTGGAAATAAACTGGAGGCAATGATGGATAACTTACAGGAAACACTGAGCAAAGAGATACAAGATATAAAACTTAAACAAGAAGAGATGCAAAATACAATAACTGAAATATAAAATTCACTAGAAGCAGCTAACAGCAGAATACAGGAGGCAGAAGAACGAATAAGCGAGGTGGAGGACAGATTAGTGGAAATTACGGATGCAGAAGAGAAAAGAGAAAAAAGATTGAAAACAAATGAAGAGAGTCTCAGAGAACTCTGGGACAGCGTGAAACGCACCAACATCCGTATTATAGGGGGGCCAGAAGGAGAAGAGAGTGAGAAGGAGACAGAAAAAATATTCCAAGAGATAATAGCTGAAATCTTCCCTAACATGGGGAAGGAATCACTCACTCAAATCCAGGAGGCACAATGAGTGCCATACAAAATAAACCCAAGGAGGAACACCCCGAGACACATACTAATCAAACTGACCAAAATTAAAGACAAAGAGAAAATCTTGAAAGCAGCTATGGAAAAGAAACAAATAACATACAAAGGAACCCCGATAAGGCTATCGGTAGATTTTTCAATAGAAACTCTGCAGGCCAGAAGGGAGTAGCATGATATACTCAATGTGATGAAAGGGAAAAAACCTCCAAATAAGACTACTCTACCCAGCAAGGCTCTCGATCAGATTTGAAGGAGAAATCAAAACCTTCTCAGATAAGCAAAAGCTGACAGATTTCAGCAACACTAAACCAGCCTTACAACAAATACTAAAGGAACATCTCTAGGCAGAAAAGAACAAGAAAAGAAGGAAAGGAAAAAGAGCAGCAAAAACAAATCCAAAGTAATTAATAAAATGGCAATAAGAACATACATATCAATAATCACCTTAGCTGTTAATGGACTAAACGCCCCAACCAAAAGAAATAGACTGGCTGAATGGATACATAAACAAGACCCATATATATGCTGTCTTCAAGAGACCCACTTCATTTCTAGGGACACATACAAATTGAAAGTGAGAGGATGGAAGAAAATATTTCATGCAAACGGGGATCAAAAGAAAGCTGGAGTAGCAATACTCATATCAGACAAAATAGACTTTAAAATGAAGAATATTTTCAGGGACAAAGAAGCTCATTACATAATGATCAAAGGATCAATCCAAGAAGATATAACAATTTTAAATATTTACGCACCCAACACAGATTCACCACCATATATAAGGCAACTGCTAACAACCTTAAAATGAGAAACTGACAGTAACACAATCAGAGTGGGGGACTTTAACACCCCACTTACAGCGATGGACAGATCAACCAGACAGAAAATCCATAAGAAAACACAGACCCTGAATGAAGCATTAAACCAGATGGACTTAATAGATATTTATAGGACATTCCATCCAAAAGAAACAGAATACACATTCTTCTGAAGTGCACATGGAACATTCTCTAACATTGACCATATCCTGGGCTACAAATCCAACCTCAGTAACTTTAAGAAAATTGAAATCATTTCAAGCATCTTTTCTGACCACAATGCCATACGACTGGAAATCAACAACAAGAAAAAAACTGCAAAAAACACAAACAAGTGGAGACTCAACAACATGCTACTAAACAACCACTGGATCACTGAAGAAATCAAAGAGGAAATTAAAAAATACCTAGAAGCAAATGACAACGAAGATACGACACTCTAAAACCTATGGGATGCACCAAAAGCCGTTCTAAGAGGATAGTTTATAGCAATACAAGCCCACCTCAGCAAACAAGAAAAAGCTCAAATAAACAAGCTAACTTTATATCTAAAGCAGCTTGAGAGTGAAGAACAGACAAGACCTTAAGTTATTAGAAGGAAAGAAGTCATAAAGATCAGAGCAGAAATCAATGAAATAGAAACAAAGAAAACCATAGAAAAGATCTATGAAACGAAAAGCTGGTTCTTCGAAAAGATCAACAAAATTGATAAACCCCTAGCCAGACTTATCAAGCAAAAAAGAGAGAGGACTCAAATCAATAAAATTAGAAATGAAAAATGAGAAGTAACAACGGACATCACAGAAATACGAAGGATCATAAGAGACTACTATATGCAACTATATGCAAATAAAATGGAAAACCTAGAAGAAATGGAGAAATTCTTAGAAAAGCACAATCTTCCAAGACTAAATCAAGAGGAAATATAAAAGATGAATGGACCCATCACAAGAACTGAAATTGAAACTGTGATTAAAAAACTTCCAACAAACAAAATTCTAGGACCAGATGGCTTCACAGGCGAATTCTATCAAACATTTAGAGAAGAGCTAACACCTATTTGAGGAGATGTTCATATATGTTTCTTTGTCAATAAAATATGGATAATTATATTAATTTTCTGTATAAATTACCAGAAATTGAAATTGAATAAAAGAAGAGTTCCTCATCAGCTCTTACCCTAGCTAAGTTCTTTAACAAATCATGCAATTTTTACCATCTAAGTTCACTTCTGAAGGTTCAGATTTCTCAGGTGCCTTGTTAGCACAGTAGGTAGTGTAGTGTGTCAGTCTTATAACATGAGGGTTTAGATTTCTCATAAAAGTAACATTTTCCCCTACTGCCTCACAGCATTGTTGTAGGAACTACATGGAATAATAACCTAGAATAGATTTATAAGGAGATCCTGCTGAATAGCATTGAGAACTATGTCTAGATACTCATGTCGCAACAGAAGAAAGGGTGGGGGAAAAAACTGTAACTGCAATGTATACATCTAAGGATGACCTGACCCCCTTGCTGTACAGTGGGAAAATAATAATAAAAAAAAGAAACATATTTGTAAAGATTAAGCAATTTAAACAATTAATAAGTCATAGATCAAACAACTAGTAATCAGAATCAAACAACTAGTAAGCTGTAGAGTTGGGCTTTAAAGTCAGGACTGCCTGGGAGTTCCCTTCATGGCTCAGTGGTTAAGGAACCCAACTAGGATCCATGAGGATGGAGGTTCAATCTCTGGCCTTGCTTAGTGGGTTGAGCACCTGGCGTTGCTGTGGCTGTGGCGTAGGGTGGCAGCTGTAGCTCCGTTTCGACCCCTGGCCTGGTAACTTCCATATGCCACGGGTGCAGCCCTAAAAAAAAAAGAAGGAAAAAAAAAGTCAGGACTCTGTGATTCTAACCAGTGCTTTTTTCATTAGCCTGCAATTAACTGTCCTCAATTGAATATCCCATATTTTTGAAGGGAAATGTCATGGAGTTTGGGTTTGATAGCCTTTAAGCTGTGCACTTTGCTTGATTACAGATCCAATTACTAGAGTTCTCAAGGTGTGTGGCGGGGAAGTTTGTAGTATATGAGCTTCTATGGTGACATTTCAAAATATATATTAAAAACTATGATACAATTTTATCTTTGGAGAATGAATAAAAAACATTCTTTTCATAAATGCTGTAGAAAACAAAGCTTGACACAACTTTCTTGGCTACTGGGAATATTAAAAAAATAGCAATGATTGTCTGTATAAATAAAGGGAATGAATTTCAGAATTTTCAAGCAGAGAGATAAAAATTTCATTAAAAGTGCAAAGACTTTCAAAATATTGAAAATACTGTTTTATATCATTCCACTTTCACTTTTAGATAATCTGGCACATTTTGCATGAACATTTCAAAAGGCAAAATTAAATACTATGTGGATAATTAGTCAAGGTTATATCTATTCATGTATGTTAACTGCACATCTCCTTTAAGTAGATAGTAATTAACTCATTCAACAAATATGTGTTAAGCACTGTACATGAGTTAAGTCATCCATGAGCTTCATGTCTTCAAGTCTTTCCTGCACTATATGATAGCATTTGTGCCTTACATATAAAAATCTTTCCAACTAAACTCGCTTAGCTCAGGGGCTTTTGATTTCTTCCATATAGTAGTATAAAACTTTTAATCTTTGTAGGTCTTGGACTTACTGTGTTCCATAATTTCTCAAAGACAGAAGAGCAGGGTTAACCAAAGCACCAGACGAAATTTTGAAATTCTTTAGTGCCGGCACAAAGACCTAAGAAAACAATAAAGTGAAACAGTAATTTTCATGAACACCAGGGAATTGGTTCAGGAACCAGTCTAAATAAATTACTGAGATTAACAGAAATGGGTAATTACACGCTTTTTGTGTGAGCTATATGTGATTAGTGAAATTACCAGTGCCAGACACAACATGTTAGAAGGTGTTCTTTTGCCACCAGCTAGATCATGAGAATTTTCTTATATTTTAAAGTAAAGATAGCTGTGTGTTCTGACATGCAGGATTTCAGATAAAACAGAGTAATCTAATTACAAAATTACCTAGTTTACTGTTTATTATAGTCTGTGGGGGGGCATAGAAATAAGATACCCTTTGGCTTTCAGAACATTTGAAGCAAGTATATTCATACTACCATGAAGTTATGGAATAGCTGCTGAAATGAGATTTATCTGAAAAGAAATATGATTAGGCAAGTTGGCTCCATCTGTGAATCTGTAGCATCTGGAGAATTTGGTGTAGCAGTCCTAAATTCAACCTGCAAATGTTCTTAGAAAAGTTATTATATCTCATCACAAAGATCATCTTTGGCTAATACTGGCCTTCATGGTCTAGTCCAATGATACAGTAGTCTAATTTTTTTCCTTCAAAGTATAAACATTTAAAGACTATGAAGATTACCGTTATTCTGTTATTTCTTTTTTGAGACTTATTTGATTAAAAAAATTTTTATTACATTTTCTTTTTTATTTTCCATGTACAACATGGGGACCCAGTTACACATACATGTATACATAATTTTTCTCCCATTGTCATGCTGCATTGTAAGTATCTAGACATAAGTTCTCAGTGCTGCACAGCAGGATCTCATTGTTAGTCCATTCCAAAAGCAATAGTTTGCATCCATTAACCCCAAGCTCCCAATCCCTCCCACTTCCTCCTCCTCCCCCGCCCCGCCCCAGGCAACCACAAATCTATTCTCCAAGTCCATGATTTTCTTTTCTTTGGAAAGGTTCATTTGAGCTGTATATTAGATACCAGATGTGAGTGATATCATATGGTGTTTGTCTTTCTCTTTCTGTTATTTTTTGAGGAGTTTTCCTTATATTCACTGCCTTTATATTTTTTGACCTTTTGCATAAGCCTCACATGCACATAACTGATGGTCCAATGCAATGTCACCTCAGAAACATTATGGCATAGCTTTATTTATACATTGAAGTCAATGTTCTAAGTTTTCCTGTCAACATTAGCTAGTTAATTTTAACTTTAGAATTGAAGTTATATCTCATGATAAATACATAGAAAAGATATGCTCAGAAACTGGTTCCGGAGAGCTATTGGCACTTTATAAGAGCCGAGTTATATTGAATGATGTTGTAAACATTTGCTGTGTATCTACAATTTAAATGCACTCAGACTAGATTTTGTATTTCAGTTGTACCTGTTTTATACATATAGATTTTAAAACACTAAAGAAGGGAGTTCCTGTTGTGGTGCAGCAAAAACGAATCTGACTAGGAACCATGAGGTTGCGGGTTCGATCCCTGCCCTTGCTCAGTGGATTAAAGATCTGGTGTTGCTGTGAGATGTGTTGTAGGTCACAGATGCAGCTTGGATCTGGCATTACTGTGGATGTGGCATAGGCTGGCAGCTGTAGCTCTCATTAGACCCCTAGCCTGGGAACCTCCACTTGTCATGGGTGCGGCCCTAAAACGACAAAGGACAAATAAAAATAAAAAATAAAAAATAAAAATAAAACTCTAAAGAAGAAAGTACAATATACATTAGAGTATTTCATTATATCCTTACTTTGTGTCTCTTGGACTTTCAATTTCCTGCCTATCTCAATAAGTAATCTTAAACCAAAATTTTACATATTCTCAAGAACCTTATTTTGAAAACATTTCACTCATTTAGGAGTATGATGCTGACTATTGTCTTGATTTAAAGCAAAGAAAACAGAAATAATTAATAAATTTTAAAAATATGGCATAACATGCCAGGTCATGAGTTGAAGAGATTATAAACATTGGATGGCATGTCATAGGTAGGGCTAAGCTGAATTGTTGGCTAAGTGTCATAAAAGCATCAGATATGAAAATTACATAAGGAGTCAAAAATTCAGTTTTCAGAACTAAGCAGTAATAAGTGATTAATTTTCGAGTGTTTGGAACAGCCAAAATGTCAAAACCAAGAGTATCATACATGAAGTCCTACTGTTTAGCACAGGGAACTATATCCAGTCTCTTGGGATAGATCATGATGGAAGATAATATAAAGAAGGGGATGTGTGTGTGTGTATGTGTGTGTGTGTGTATACATACATTTACATATATATGACCTGGCCACTTTGTTGTACAGCAGAAATTGGCACAACATTGTAAATCGACTATACTTTAATAAAAAGTACCATATGTCTTTGTTCACTTATTTAATTAATATTTTAAACTTGCCCTCCATAGAACAATTATATGCCAGACAATTTTAATTTCTTTGCAATATTCACGCAATTAGTCTTCATAATAACACTCTGATATAGGTATTGCCCTCTGTAGGTGCAAATGTTGTAAAAAAATTGCACAAATGTCATATACCTAATAAGTAGAGGAGCCTGGATTTATTTATTTATTTATTATTTATTTTTCCATTTTCTTTTTTAAATTTATTTTTATTTTTATTTTATTCATTTTATTTTTTAAACTGTTATTTCCCCAATACGTTTTTTTTCCTACTGTACAGCATGGTGACCCAGTTACACATACAAGTATAGTCTGTTTTCACACATTATCATGCTCCATCATAAGTCACTAGACATAGTTCCCAGTGCTACACAGCAGGGTCTCATTTGTAATCCATTCCAAAGGCAATAGTCAGCATCTATTAACCCCAAGCTCCCCATCCATCCCACTCCCTCCCCCTCCCCCTTGGCAACCGCAAGTCTCTTCCCCAATCCATGAATTTCTTTTCTGTGGAAAGGTTCATTTGTGTCGTATATTAGATTCCAGATATAAGTGATATCATATAGTATTTGTCTTTCTCTTTCTGACTTGCTTCATTCAGGATGAGAGTCTCTTGTTCCATCCATGGTGCTGCAAATGGCATTATTTTGTTCGTTTTAATGGCTGAGTAGTATTCCATCATGTATATATACCATATCTTCCTAATCCAATCATCTGTCAATGGGTATTTGGGTTGTTTCCCTGTCTTGGCTATTGTGAATAGTGCTACAATGAACATGCGGGTGCATGTGTCTTTTTTAAGGAAAGTTTTGTCTGGATATATGCCCAACAGTGGGATCGCTGGGCCATATCATAGTTCTAGGTATAGTTTTCCAAGATACCTCCATACTGTTCTCCATAGTGGTTGTACCAGCTTCCATTCCCACCAACAGTGTAGGAGGGTTCCCTTTTCTCCACACCCCCTCCAGCAGTTGTTCTTTGTGGATATTTTAGTGATGGCCATTCTGACTGGTGTGAGGTGGTATCCCATGGTAGTTTTGATTTGCATTTCTCTAATTATCAGTGATGTTGTGCATTTTTTTCATGTGCTTGTATCTGTATATTTTCCTTGGAGAAATGTCTATTCAGGTCTTTTGCCCATTTTTCAATTGGGTTGTTGGCCTTTTTGCTGTTGAGTTGTATAAGTTGGTTATATATTCTAGAGATTAAGCCCTTGTCAGTTGCATCATTTGAAACTATTTTCTCCCATTCTCTAAGTTGTCGTTTTGTTTTCTCTTTGGTTTCCTTTGCTGTGCAAAAACGTGTCAGTTTGATTAAGTCCCATTGGTTTATTTTTGCTTTTATTTCTGTTGCTTTGGGAGATTGACCTGAGAAAACATTTGTAAGGTGGGTGTCAGAATGTTTTGTCTGTGTTCTCTTCCAGGAGTTTGATGGTGTCTTGTCTTTTATTTAAGTCTCTAAGCCATTTTGAGTTTATTTTCATGCATGGTGTGAGGGTGGATTTAAACCTTATTCTAGAATTGATGGTCTTAACCACTATGCACTATACTAAAGTTTAAAGGATTACTATTTTTCCATTTCAAACTACCCAATACAACTTCTTATTTTTATCAATAAGATGAGGATATTAAATAAGGATCTTCCTCCTATAGTCTCAAATTTTTGTCAGAAACCCCAAAAGCTGAAACCTACGTAAAGAGAGTCAAGGTCTCTTTGCCTCTTAAAGCAAGGTGTTAGGCAAGGCATCCTAAAATTCTGCATAAGCCGTTAAGTTTGGCGGAACAGAGTTCAGTTGGAGTGGATTGTTAGTGTTTGTAGAAAAAGAGAAAGCAGTGTCTGTTCCTCACTTTAAGCCTATCAGGACTAGGATCTTCATGAGAACCTCTCAGAAAGCTGGCCCTGAGTCTCTAGATGTCAAAAATGTGCAGAGCCTGGTGTTGGAATCATACCTAAGAAGGGCCAAAATTTTAAGCAGCTGAGCCTAGTACAGTCATAAATGATGAAACTAAAATATGCATCTTGAGCAGCCATACATTTTCCAACATGGCGCTCTCTCTAGGCAACAGGATAATGTGCAGGATTGAAAAGTTTGCATCATATAGACAGAAAAGGGATCACTAGTAGCCATGAGGACAGGCATTGGTTGTGTGCGAAGGACCTCAGAGGTAGGTCCTTAATAGAGGAGATCCAAGAAGTGTTTAAAAGTGACCCATTTATGGATTATACTACAGGTATAAAAATGACTGAGGGAGTTCTCTATATAATGCTATGGAATAATCTATAGAACACAATGAGAAATGAAGAAGGCCAAATATAGAGCAATGTTTTTATTGTATATATTACCTTTTATGAATAAGAGGGTAATATGATGATAGAAAGATGTAGATATACATATAGATAGATATAGATAATAAGATTTAGAAATGTGTCCAGTATTTTTATGCACACGTCTTTGACACAAGAACTTTCGCTCTAAGCAGTTCCACTGCAATACTAAGTGGCTGTATGGCAATTTTATTATAATATAAAAGAAATAAAATAAAATAAAATAGGGACAGAAAGAGGTGTGATGAAGATGGTGGAGTCGAAAGATCCTGAGCTCTCCTACTCTCATGGGCACACCAAAATTAAAACTACTTACAGAGCAACTATTAATAAGAATGACCTGAAGACCAGCAGAAAAGATCTTCTACAACTAAGGATATAAAGAAGGAACCACAATGAGGTGGGTTGGAGGGGCAGAGTCTCAGGATACTCGAGACCCATACCCTGAGTAGGTGACCTAAAAATGGAAGAATAATTACAATTGTAGTGGTTCTCTCCAAGGACCAAAGGGTCTGAGCCCCCATTTGTATCCCCAGTATAAGGCTCCTGCACCAGGAGGAGAAGCCCTCAGAAGGTTTGGTTTTGTAGGCCATTGTGGCTTGCTTTTGGGGGAGTGAGAGGGTTGCATGGAAAAAGAGACTCTGCTCTTAAAGAGTGCACACAGACTCTCACATGCCCCAAGACTCAGGACAGAAACAGTAATTTTTATTTTTTCAATATTTAAAAATTTTGTTGAAGTATAGTTGATTTACAATGTTGTGATAATTTCTGATAAAGTGATTCAGTTATACATATACACATATCTGTTATTTTAAAAATTATTTTCCCATATGGATTATCACAGAAAATTGAGTAGACTTCCCTGTGCTATACAGCAGGCCCCAATTGACCATCCATTCCATGTATAATAGTGTGCATATGCCAGTCCCAAACTTCCAATCCATCCTTCCCTCCTGACCTTTCCCCTTTGGTAACTGCAAGTTTTTTTTTGAAGTCTATGAGTCTGTTTCTATTTAGTAAATAAGTTAATTTCTATCATTTTTTAAAAAGATTTCACATATAAGTGATGTTGTATATTTGTTTTTCTCTGACTTACTTTGCTTAGTATTATAATCTCTAGGTCCATCCATGTTGCTGAAAATGGCATTATTTCATTCTTTTTTATGGCTGAATAATATTCCATTGTGTATATGTACCACATCTTCTTTATCCATTCCTCTGTTGATAGATATTGAGGTTGCTTCCATGTCTTGGCTATTGTAAATAGTGCTGAAATTAACATTAAGGTGCATGTATCTTTTCAAATTATGGTTTTCTCTGGATGTATGCCCAGGAGTGGGATTGCTAGATGATATGGTAATTCTTTTTTCTTATTTTTTTGAGGACTCTCCAACTGTTTTCCACAGTGATTATACTGATTTACATTCCCACCACTAGTGTAGGGGGGTTCCCTTTTCCCCACACCCTCTCCAGCATTTATGTTTATAGACCTTTTGATGATGGCCATTCTGACTGGTGTGATGTGATACCTCGTTGTAGTTTTGATTTACATTTCCCTAATAATTAGTGATGTTGAGCATCTTTTCATGTGCCTTTTGGCTATGTATGTCTTCTTTGGAGAAATATCTATTAAGACCTTCTGCCTATTTTTTTAATTTATTTTTTTATTGAGCTGTACAAGTTGGTTATGTATTTTGGAGATTAAGCCATTGTTGGTCTCTTCCTTTGCAAATATTTTCTTCCATTCTGTGGGTTGTCTTTTTTGCTTTGTTTATAGCAGAAATGGTAATTTGAAACGATTCTGGGTCAGACCCACTAGCTGATCTTGGAGAGATTCCAAGAGAAGCAGGAGGCAACCAGATCTCACATGGGCAGCAGTGACACTGGAAGCAACTAATTTGGGAATCTCATTCTATCATGAGGACACTGGCACTGGCAAGTGCCATTTTGGAATCTTCCCTCCAACTTATTAGTACCAGGACCCAGTCCTGCCCACCATATGATCCAGGACCAGCCCTAACCATCAGTGTGCTGGCATTATCCCTGGATTTCCAGGGCCCACAGCCAGCCACCTTGCTGGATCCCCCTACTAGTAGGCAAAAACAGCTATAGGTCATTCAGATTCCATAGCCAGAGACCCCCATATCTGGCTCTGCTTACCAGTGGGCCAGTGTTAGCCCCTGGATCCAGCATCACCCATCAGCCCTCGGGTCTCATCGGCCCACCCTCCTGTGAGCCAACAACAAGTTTGGGACCCCCCCAAACCCAGTCAGAGACCCCAGGATATGGGTCGATCTACCAGTAGGCCAGGAATAGCTCCAGGATCTAGCTTCACCCACCAGCAGGCCTGCACCAAATTAGGATGTCCTGGGCCCCAGACCTCCTCACTAGCAGGGGTACATAAGCTCTTAGACACTTTGGGTCTCTCAGATAGTTACTCTGTGATCTAGCCCCACATAGCACCCAACTGACACTAGTTCTAGCTCATGCTGGCAACAGGAACCTGGCACTGCAGTCATTCACCTTGGGACCTGGCTCTACACACCAGTGGGCCAGGACTAGTTCCAGGATACCCAGGGGTTCTGCAGCCAGTCACTTTGTGACCTTGCCCCACCCACTAGTGGTCTGGAATCAGTAGCAGGACTCCCATGGCCCTGCAGCCAAGCATGCCAGAACCCTGCCCCACCTACCAGCATCCAGCAGCATCTGAACAAGGCAATTAATTGGACCAGGAGTCAGCCATACCTGCCAGAGCTCTAACAGTAGTAAACCTGATTCATCAGAAGGACCCACATGGGGAAATCCCTATAACATATAGGTCTGGTGACCAGTGGGGATTGTGGTGCTGGACCCCATAAGACATTTCCTACATAGGGGCACTTACCCCATAAGACGTTTCCTACATAAGGCCACTTCTCTAAGATTAGGAAATTTTACACTAAATATGTAGATATAAAAATTGCAAACTGGACAAAATGAGGTAACAGAGAAATATATTCCAAATGAAGGAACAAGATAAAATCCCAGGACTGAGTGATATGTATATAAGCCATTTACCTGGGAAAGAGTTGAAAGTAATGATCATAAAAATGCTCAAAGAACTTACTAGAAAAATAGATGAACACAATAAGAATTTTAACAAAAATTTTGAAAATAAAAAGAAGCAGTCAGAGTTGAAAAATACAATGACAAATTTAAAAACACTGTAATGAATAAATTGTAGATTTGATGACAGAGAGGAGCAAATCAGTAAAGTAGAAGACAGAGTAGTGGATATCACTCAAGCTGAATAGAAAAAAAGAATTTTAAAAACTGAGGACAGTTTAAGACACATATGGGGCAATATTAAATGGACTAACATTCACTTTATAGGGATCCCAGAAGGAGAAGGGAGAGAAAGGGGCATAGAACATATTTGATGATATAATAGTTAAAACTTCCCTAACCTGGAAAAGGAAACAGACATCCAAGTCCAGAAAGCACAACCTAGAAGTAAAGGACAAATTCCTAGAAATGTACTATATCTCAAGACTGAACTAGGAAGGAATAAAAAATATGAACAGACCAATTACCAGTAGTGAAGTTGAATTAAACTCCCAACTAACAAAAGTTCAGGACCAAGTGGCTTCACAGGTGAATTCTACAGGACATTTATAGAAGAATTAACACCTATTATTCTTAAATTATTACAAAAAATTGCAGAGAAAGGAACTCTTCTGAAGTCATTCTATGAGGCCAACATCATAGACAAAGATATCACAATAAAAGAAAATTACAGACCAAGATGCAAAAACCTGTAACAAAATATTAGCAAACTGAATTCAACAATACTTTAAAAGGAATAGACACTATGATCAAGTAGGATTTATCCCAGGGATGCAAGGATGATTCAATATCCACAAGTGAGTCAGTGTGATACACCACTAACAATTTGAAGAATAACTATTGTATGATCATTTCAATAGATGCAGAAAAGGTTTTTTTTTTTTTAACAAAATTCAATAAGTGTGATAAAAACTTTTAACAAGGTGGATATAGAGGGAACATGCCTTAGCATAATAAAGACCATATAAGCCACACTTCCACAGGTGGCATTATACTCAACAGTAAAAAGTTGAAAGCACTTACTTTAAGATCCAGAACAAGACAAGGATGCCCATTCTCACTACTTTTATTTCAACATATTATTGGAAATTCTAGCCACAGTAGTCAAACAGGACTAGAACTTCACCAATGAATTTGGTAAAGTTGCAGGAAACAAAAGGAATGTACAGAATTCTGTTACAGTTTCTATACATTAACAACAAGCTTTCAGAAGAAGAAATTAAGGGGGAAAAAATCCCTTTTACAATTGCATTAAAAAGAATAAAATACCTAGGAATAAATATAACTAAGAGGTAAAAGATTTGTACTCAGAAAACTCTAAGATGCTGATGAAAGAAATTGAAGACAGCACAAACAGATGGGAAGTTATACCATGTTCACGGATTGAAAGAATTAATATGTTAAAATGATTATACTACCCAGGACAATCTACATATTCAAAGTAAACCATATCAAAATACCAATGGCATTTTTCACAGAACTAGAACAAATAATTCTAAAATTTGTATGGGAGTTCCAGCTGTGGTGCAACAGAAACGAATCTGACTAGCATCCATGAGGATGCAGGTTCAATCTCTGGCCTCACTCAGTGGGTCAGGGATCTGGTGTTGCCATAAGCTGGGGTGTAGGTCACAGATGTGGCTCGGATCTGGAGTTGCTGTAGCTATGGTGTAGCCCAGCAGCTATAGTTCCAATTCAACCACTAGCCTGGGAATTTCCATATGCTGTACGTGTGGCCCTAAAAAGCAAAATAAAATAAAATAAAATAATTTTTAAAATTTGTATGGAAATTCAAAAGACCACAAATAGGCAAAATAATTTTGAGAAAGAACATAAGTGATTTTCGACTATACTAAAAAGGGTACAGTAGTCAAAACAGCAAGGTACTGGCACAAGAACAAATATAGATCAATGGAATGGAATAGAGAGTCCAGAAATGAACCCACACTTATATGGGCAATTGGTCTATGACAAAGGAGGGAAGAATACATAGTGGGGGAAAAACAGTCTCTTCAATAAATGATTTTGAGAAAACTGGACAGCAATAGAGTCAAACTGGATTACTTTTTACACCATATATTTAAAAAAAAAACCTGAAAAAAGTTTAAAAGCTTAAATGTAAGACCTAAAGTCATAAAAATTCTAGTAGAAAAATACACAGTATGGTCTTTGATATCAGTCTTGTTCTTGGTAATGTTTTTCTGGTATATCCTCTCAGGAAAGGGTAATAAAACTAAAATAAACAAATGAGACTACATCAAACTAAAAGCTTTTGCACAAAGAAGGACACTATGAACAAAGCAAAAATACAACCTTTTGAATGGGAGATATTTGCAAATGATATATCCAGTGAAGGTTTAATAGCCAAACTACACAAATAACTCATACAACTCAACATCAAAAAACCAAACTACCCCATTAAAAAATGGGCAGGGGACCTGAATAGACATTTTTCTAAAGTAGACATAGAGATGGCCAACAGGCACATGGCAAGATGCTCAGCATCGCTAATCACAGTTAAATGCAAATCAAAACCACAATGATATTTTAACGTCACACTTGTCAGAATGTCTATTATCAAAAAGATAATAAGTGTTGTTGAGACTGTGAAGAAAGGGAACTCTTATGCACTGTTGATGGGATTGTAAAGTAGTGCAGCCACTATGAAAAACAATGTGGAAATATTTCAAAAAATTAAAAAGAGATCTACTATATGCTCCATCAATTCCACTACTGGGTATTTACTGGAAAAACAAAAACACTAACTCAAAAAGATTGGAGCACCCCTATGTTCATTGCAGCATTATTTACAATAGCCAAGGTATGGAACCAACCATCAATAGGTAAATGGATAGGAGTTCCTGTAGTGGCGCAGCAGAAAAGAATCCAACTAGGAACCATGAGGTTGTGGGTTTGATCCCTGGCTTCGCTCAGTGGGTTAAGGATCCGGCATTGCTATGAGCTGTGGTGTAGGTCACAGATGCAGCTCGGATCTGGCACTGCTGTGGCTCTTGTGTAGGCCGGCGGCTACAGCTCTTAGCCTGGGAACTTCCATATGTCATGGGTGTGGCCCTAAAAAGACAAAAATACACCCCAAAAAATAGATAAATGGATAAAGATGTCATATATATAATATATGTATATATATTATATATATGCATAGTGGGATATTAATCAGCCATAGTAAAGAATGTAATATTGCTATTTGCAATGACTTGGATGGACCTAGAGAGTATTATGCTAAGTGAAATAAGTCAGACAGAGAAAACAAATACTGCATGATTTCACTTATATGTAAAATGTAAAAAACAAAACAATTTAACAAACATAGCTGAACAGAAACAGTAATAGATACAGAGAATAAATAGGTGGTTGACAGAGGGGAGATGTGTGAGGAGGGGAGAGAAATAGGTAAGAGAAATTAAGAGGTACAAACTTCAATTACAAAATAGATGTCATGTATGAAATTTACAGGGTGGGGAATATAGTCAATAATTATCTACTATCTATGTATGGTGACAGATGGTAACTATATTTATCATGGTAATTATGTAATTTCTTTGTGTGGCAACAGATGGTAACTAGATTTATCATGATGATCATTTTGAAATGTATAGAAATAGCAAATCATTATGTTGTATACAGGAACTAACATAGGATTTTAGGTCAATTATATTTCAACAATAAACAAACAAATAAACTCATAGAAAAACACATGAGATTTGTGATTACCAGTGGTGGGGATTGGGGGGAAGGGGAATTGGATTGAAGGTGGGGTCAAAAGATACAAATTTCCAGTTATAAGGTAAGTAAGTACTAGGGATGTAATATAAAACACAATTAATATAATCAACACTGCTGTATGTTATATGTAAAAGTTGTTAAGAGAATAAACACTGAGTTCTCATCACAAGGAAAAATTTTAATATTTATTTTTATGTCTATATGACATGATGGATATTCCCTAAATTTACTATGGTAATTATATCATGATGTTTATAAGTCAAATCTTTATGATGTATAACTAAAACTTTTGCTGTATGTCAACTATATTTCAATACAACTGGAAAAACTAGAAAAAATAAAAAGACATTAAAAAGGACATAATGAAACATGAAAAATTAATAACAAATTTTTAGATATTGTGAAGAATGAAAATATAAAAATATTTAAATATATTTAAAATGTTTTCAGATTCATGGTTATAGCTTTATTTGATTGTATCTTACAGAAAGTGATGATACTTCATTTGTCACAGTCAATCATTAGGGATTCAGAATTTAAGTTTCTTAAGATATAAAAATATCTGTTAGAAGTCTCTTTAGATGTTCCTGGTAATAAAATGAATATCTGAGTGCTGCTGCTGTTTCTTATCAATATATGAAACATATGTAAGTAGTAGTATATATCTGGGCTACATTTAAATATTCTATCCTATGCCCAGTCCTTATAATTCACCAAATCATTATCCAGTTTCTGTGACAGATACCAAATATCTTGTCTGCATCATGTTCTCAATTATCAAATAGCAAAAAATATTTCACCACTTTCAAGAAACTTATAGTCATTAGGAGTCACGTTGCCATTTATTTTGGGGGGAAGAGGAGGAGCTTGATTATTCTTTTGCCTCCAACTTCTAATAAGGTATGATAAATTTGGTAAAGATACCATTAGAGAACAAGCTGTTGTATGTAAATTAGAATAAGAATCAATAATTAATCTTGAAGACTGTTGCGAGTTAATAGCCACCTTTTTTCATTTGTTATAGCTTGGAAAATTTTGGTTTTGATGGGTGGGAGAGATGACTGCTCACTGAAAGTTTCGCAAACTGATGCATTATCACTTTTTAGTATAGTGTGGAATCTGGCTTTATATTCTCTTATTTTACACTTTCAGTAAGTTTTCTTATCACCGTATTTTCTATTAAGTCAATATATATAGTTATCATTCACTAGTTTAATACCACCATATCTGCTCATCACTGTATAGCCCATTATGAGGCCTAAGATTTATAGACTATAAGAATGAGACTAGTGCATCAATGGAGAAACAAAATCTGTCAACCAGTTATTATATCTTTTAGGGCCAAATTGCCTTATGGCCAATTAATTTTGTGGAGAAATTGCTTGTGGCAAAGATACTTATGGCGAAAATACCTAGAACCAGCTGGAAAGCAGACTTCTGAAATTAATTTTTTTAAAATTTTGGCACATGTAATATTGTGATATATATGTATATATATATATATATTTGATCTTTCTTACCAATTCCTGGCATGAGCTTCTAAAAACCTTTAGAATTTTGTGAGTGATAGACGTGTTAGAAACATCCTTTGTTACATAGTACAAGCTGCTTTCAAACTTATCTGAATTCATGATATTGAGAAAACTGGTAGGTAGAAGCCCCTAGACAGCTTTGGGGTGGAGGTTGATTGCCATAGGAACAAACCAGGGACTATGGTGTTAGAACTTTCAGCCCTCTAACCCATGCCCAGTTCCACACCCACCTCCATGGAGGGAAGGGTGGCTATGCCTTGAATTAACTACCACTGATGGAGAGGGCCACGGCCAGCCTCAGGGATAAAAGACTGCACTCCCAGCTCATGGGCAAGGGAGCAGCAGCACAGTGCAGACTCCTTCCTAATTCCATCCTCTCACCTACTTGATCCACCAAACACCAGTGACAGTGAATGATTCAGGTGGAATCTTGAAGCTAAAGAGATAAAGAGAGCCCTTGCTTTGCAAGCAGGCATCTTTAAAATCCCATCATAGAGATTAATGGACTGGAGCTCAATTTCTCTCCTAAAAACAGCAAAATTACAACAACCTTAAAAGGACAAGTTGACATTACCACAATAGTAAGTGGGGGACTTTAATACCCCACTTACAGCAATGGACAGATCATCCAGACAGAAAATCCATAAGAAAACACAGACCCTGAATGAAGCATTAAACCAGATGGACTTAATAGATATTTATAGGACATTCCATCCAAAAGCAACAGAATATACATTCTTCTCAAGTGCACATGGAACATTCTCTCAGACTGATCACATCATGGGTGACAAATCAAACCTTGGTAAATTTAGAAAATTGAAATCATATCAAGCATCTTTTCTGACCACAATGCCATACGACTGGAAATCAACAACAAGAAAAAAACTGCAAAAAACACAAACACGTGGAGACTCAACAACATGCTACTAAACAGCCAATGGATCACTGAAGAAATCAAAGAGGAAATTAAAAAATACCTAGAAGCAAATGACAACAAAAATATGACACTCCAAAACCTATGGGATGCACCAAAAGCTGTTCTAAGAGAAAAGTTTATAGCGATACAAGCCCACCTCAGCAAACAAGAAAAAGCTCAAATAAACAAGCTAACTTTATATCTAAAGCAGCTTGAGAGTGAAGAGCAGACAAGACCTTAAGTTAGTAGAAGGAAAGAAATCATAAATATCAGAGCAGAAATCAACAAAATAGAAACAAAGAAAACCATAGACAAGATCAATGAAATGACAAGCTGGATCTTGGAAAAGATCAACAAAATTGATAAACCCCTAGCCAGACTTATCAAGCAAAAAAGAGAGAGGACTCAAATCAATAAAATTAGAAATGAAAAATGAGAAGTAACAACGGACATCACAGAAATACAAAGGACCATAAGAGACTTCTATATGCAACTATATGCAAATAAAATGGAAAAACTGGAAGGAATAGACAAATTGTTAGAAAAGCACAATCTTCTAAGACTAAACCAAGATGAAATAGATAAGATAAATGGACCAATCACAAGAACCGAAATTGAAAATGTGATTAAAAAACTTCCAACAAACAAAAGTCCAGGACCAGATGGCTTCCTAGAATTCCATCAAACATTTAGAGAAGAGCTAACACCTATACTTCTGAAACTATTTCAAAAAATTGCAGAAGGGATACTTCCAAACTCATTCTGTGAGGCCACCATCACCATGATACCAGAACCAGACAAAGATACCACAAATAAAGAAAACTACAGGCCAATTACACTGATGAACATAGATGCAAAAATCCTCAACAAAATACTAGCAAACTGCATCCAACAATACATTAAAAGGATTGTACATCATGATCAAGTGGGATTTATCCCAGGGATGCAAGGGTTCTTCAATATCCACAAATCCATCAGTGGGATACACCACATTAACAAACGAAAGAATAAAAACCATATCATTCTCTCAGTAGATGCAGAACAAGCCTTTGACAAAATCTAACACCCATTTCTGATAAAAACCCTTCAGAAAGTGGGCATAGCGGGAACCAACCTCAACATGATAAACGCCGTATACGACAAACCCACAGCGAACATCATTCTCAATGGTGAAAAGCTGAAGGAATCCCGCTGAGATCAGGAACAAGACAAGGACGTCTGCTCTTGCCACTCCTCTTCAACATAGTTTTGGAAGTCCTAGCCATGGCAATCAGAGAAGTAAAAGAAATAAAAGGAATCCAAATTGGAAAGGAAGAAGTAAAACTATCACTATTTGCAGATGACATGATACTCTACCTAGAGAATCCTAAAGACTCTACCAGAAAACTGTTAGAGCTCAGCCTTGAATTTGGCAACGTCGCAGGATACAAAATTAATTTGCAAAAATCGATGGCATTTCTATATACTAACAATGAAAGATCAGAAAGAGAAATTAGGGAAGCAATCCCACTTACCATCTCCTCCAAAAGAATAAAATACCTAGGAGTAAACCTACCTAAGGAGACAAAAGACCTGTACTCTGAAAACTCTAAGACACTGATGAAAGAAATCAAAGATGACACAAACAGATGGAAGGACGTGCCATGTTCATGGATTGGAAGAGTGAATATTATTAAAATGACTATACTACCCAAGGCATTCTATAGATTCAATACAATTCCTATACCAAGGACATTTTTCACAGAACTCGAACAAAATATTTTCAAGTTTGTTTGGAAGCACCAAAGACCCAGAATAGCCAAAGACATCCTGAAAAAGAAAAATGGAGCTGGAGGAATCAGGCTGCCTGACTTCACACTATACTACCAAGCTACAGTCATCAAAACCATATGGTACTGGCGCAAAGACAGAAATATAGATCAGTGAAACAGGATAGAAAGCCCAGAATTCAACCCACGCACCTACAGTCAACTAATCTATGACAAAGATGCAAGAATATACAATGGAGAAAAGACAGCCTCTTCAAGAAGTGGTGCTGGGAAAACTGGACAGCCACATGGAAAAGAATGAAATTAGAACACTCCCTAACACCATACTCAAAAATAAACTCAAAGTAGATTAAAGGCCCAGATTTAAGACCAGATACTATAAAACTCTTAGAGGAAAGCATAGGCCAAACACTGTCTGACATAAATGACAGCAACATCTTCTCAGATCCACCTCTTAGAGTAATGACAGTAAAAACAAAAATAAACAAATGAGACTTAACTAAACTTAAACGTTTCTGCACAGCAAAGGAAACCCTAAACAAAATGAAAAGACAACCCACAGAATGGGAGAAAATCTTTGCAAGTGAATCGACTGAAAAGGGATTCATCTCCAAAATTTATAAACACCTCCTACCACTCCATGCCAAAAAAACAAACGACGCCATCCAAAAATGGGCAGAAGATCTAAACAGACAGTTCTCCAAAGAAGACATATAGATGGCCGAGAAACACATGAAAAGATGTTCGACATCACTCATTATTAGAGACATGCACATCAAAACCACTATGAGGTACCACCTTACATCAGCCAGAATGGCCATCATCCAAAAGTCTACAAACAAGAAGTGCTGGAGAGGGGGTGGAGAAAAAGGAACACTAGTACACTGTTGGTGGGATTGTACATTGGTGCAACCACTGTGGAAAACAGTATAGAGATGCCATAGAAAACTAAAAATAGAACTACCATTTGATTCAGTAATCCCACTCCTGGGCCTGTCCAGAGAAAACCCTGACTCGCAAAGACACGTGTACTCAGATGTTCATTGCAGCACTATTTTCAATAGCCAAGACATGGAAACAAGCTAAATGTCCATCAACAGAGGAATGGATCAAGAAGATGTGTTACATATACACAATGGAATATTACTCAGCCATTAAAAAGAGTGAAATACTGGCATTTTTAGCAACATTCATGGACCTTGAAATTATCATGCTAAGTGAAGTCAGCCATACAATGAGACACCAACATCAGATGCTTTCAATGACATGTGGAATCTGATGTCAGATTGAACTTCTTTGCAGAACAGATATTGACTCATAGACTTTGAAAAACTTATGGTCTCCAAAGGAGTCAGTTTGGGGGTTGGGGGAATGCACTGGGGTTGTGGGTTGGAAATCCTATAAAATTGGATTGTGATGATCATTGTTTAACTATCAATGTAATAAATTCATTTAGTAATGAAATAAAAAAAACTACCAGTGATGAATGACTTAACCATACTTATGTAATGAAACCTTCAATAAAACCCTAAATGAAGGGGTTTGGAGAGCTACCAGCTTCAGCATCCACGTGCCTGAAGGGTTGTACAACCCTCCATGGAGAAAGAAGCTCCTGTGATTACGATCCTTCTGGATCTTGCCCTATGCACCTCTTCATCTGACTATTTATTTGTATCCTTTATGATACCCTTTATAACAGACCAGTAATAGTGAGTAAAGTGTCTCTCTAAATTCTGTGAACCATTATAGCAAATCGTCAAAGCTGAGGAAGGGGTTGTGTGAAATCCTGATTTGTAGGCATATAGTACAGAAGCATGGGAATCCTCTTGACCCACTGCTTGCAATTGGTTTTTGGAGTGTACTGGGGGGGGCTGTCTTATTGGAATGAGTGCTTAACCTGTGGGATGTGATACCATCTCAGGAAAGATAGTGTCAAAATTGAATTAAATTGCAGGACATTTATTTGACATTAGAAGTATTGTGAGTAGAGAAAGAGTTTTCCTATAGCACATGTAAATGTTTCACATAATTAAAATGACAAAGTTAAATTGAAATAACATAAAAACAAAGACCCTATTCCAAGTAAGCTCATAGTCACGACTACTAGTGGTTGAGACCTCAGTATATCTTTTGGAGGGAACACTTTTCAACTTACAGCAATAAGTGAGGTTTTTATTATTATTGTCATTATGTTAAAGGTATCATTATATCTTCATTATATATGTAATTTGACATGGTTCACTGCTTTGCAGTTATTATCAGTAATTATGTTCAATTTGGCCCAACTTTGGTCAATGGGAGTCTTTCAGATTGGCAACTCTATCCTGTTGACATTACCTCAATAGTTTATCATACCATCTTGCCATCACTAAAAGTGGGACAACCACGTATATGTGCTTCCTGGAGTGATGCAATAAGAGACTTATAGTACCACCTATTCTTGCCAAAAAAATTGAAACTACATTTAGTCAGTCTTTAGATATAACTCCTAATGTAGAGGAAAAAATATATAGAGGGAAAAAAATAGAAAAACTTTAAAGTACACATTGGTACTCAACCAAATCCAGAATACTGAAACACTACAGGACAAAATGACCCTGTTTCTTTAACAATAGAAAAAAATATTGGGCAGAAGAAGGAAACAACAAGAGACCCACCAACCAATTTCCAAACCTTATTTAGATTCTTTAAAAAAAATAATTAAAATTTTTGAGATAATTAAGGTAATGTGAATATGACCTTCTGTTGGATGGTGTTGAGAAATTATGATTCATTTTCTTAGATGAATTTATAATTGTATTATACACTTTATAATTATATTATAGATTTTTTTAAGAAACACATTATCTCTTGATAATAAGTAGTGAAATATTCAGGACTGAAGTGCTAAGTCAGGGATTGCTTTAAAATATACCAGAAAAAAAATGGCATGAAACTAGAAATCAACCACAAGAAAAGAAATGAGGAGAAAACTGACTACATGGAGACTAAACAACATGCTACTAAAAAAACCAATGGGTCAATGAGGAAATCAAGAAGGAAATTAAAAAAATACCTCGAGACAAATGACAATGAAGACACAACCACTCAAAATCTATGGGATGCTGCAAATGCAGTGTTCACAGGGAAATTCATAGAAATGCAGGCTTTCCTCAAAAAAGAAGAAAAATCTCAAATCAGCAACTTAACCCACTGCATAAATGAATTAGAAAAAGAAGAACAGGAGTTCCTTTCGTGGCTCAGGGGTTAACAAATCCAAGTAGGAACCATGAGGTTTCAGGTTCGATCCTTGGCCTTGCTCAGTGGGTTAAGGATCCGGCATGCCATGAGCTGTGGTGTAGGCCACAGATGCAGCTCAGCTCCTGAATTGCTATGGCTCTGGCACAGGCCGGTGGCTATAGTTCCAATTAGACCCCTAGCCTGGGAACCTCTATATACCATGGGAGTAGCCCTGGAAAGGACAAAAAGACAAAAAAAAAAAAAAAGAAAGAAAGAAAAAAAAAAAAGAACAAACATAACCTAAAGTCAGCAGAAGGAAGGAAATTATGAAGATCAAAGAAGAAGCCAATAAAATAGAGATACAAAAAAACAGTAGAAAAAAATCAATAAAACCAAGAGCTGGTTCTTTGAAAAGGTAAACAAAATTGACAAATCTCTGGCCAGATTCAGCAAGAAGATGAGAGAAAAAACCCAAATAAACAAAATAAGAAATGAAAAAGGAGAAGTCACAATGGCTACTACAGAAATACAAAAAACCATGAGAGAATACTATGAACAATTGTATGCCAAAAAATTTGACAACCAAGAAGAAAGGGACAACTTTCTGGAGACTTACAGCCTGCCAAAACTGAATCAAGAAGCAATAGATCAAGGGAACAGACTGATCACAAGAAAAGAAATTGAATAAAAACACTCCCTACAAATAAAAGTCCAGATGGATTTGTAGGCGAATTATATCAAACAAAGAGGAACTTATATCCATCCTCCTTAAACTTTTTCAAAAAGTTGTAGAAGAAGGAACACTCCCAATATGACACCACCATCACCCTAATTCCAAAACCAGACAAAGGTATGACAAAGAAAACTATGGGCCAATATCTTTGATGAATACAGATGCAGAAATTCTCAACAAAACTTTAGCCAACTGAATCCAACAACATATCAAAAAGATCATACACCACAACCAGGTGGGATTCATCCCAGGTTCACAAGGATGGTTTGACATATGTAAATCAATCAACATCATATGCCACATTAACAAAACAAAAGTCAGAAACCACACGATCTTCTCAATAGATGCAGAAAAAGCATTTGACAAAGTCCAATATCCATTCATCATCAAAACTCTTACTAAAGTGGGTATAGAGGGAACATACCTTAACATAACCAAAGCCATTTATGACAAACCCACAGCAACTATAATACTCAATGGAGAAAAGCTGAAAGCCTTCCCACTAAAATATGGAACAAGACAAGGATGCCTACCTTAACCAGCATTATTCAACACAGTATTGGAAATCCTAGCCACAGCAATCAGACAAACAAAAGAAATAAAAGGCATCCAAACTGGAAGAGAAGAGGTAAAACTGTCATGATATGAAGTTGACATGATACTGTATAAAGAAAACCCTAAGGACTCAACCCAAAAACTATTTGAACTGATCAACAAATTCAGCAAGGTAGCAGACTATAAGATTAACATTCAGAAATCAGTCACAGTTCTGTATACCGACAATGAAATATTAGAAAAGGAATACAAAAATATCATACCTTTAAAAATTGCACCCCCAAAATTCAAATACCTGGGAATAAACCTGACCAAGGAGGTGAAAGACTTATATGCTGAGAACTAGAAAACATTAATCAAAGAAACTGAAAAAGATGTAAAGAAAGGGAAAGCTATTCCACGCTCCTGGGTTGGAAAAATTAATATTGTAAAAATGGCAATACTACCCAAAGCAGTCTGCAGATTCAATGCAATCCCTATCAAATTACCCAGGACATTTTTCACAGAATTATAACAAACAATCCAAAAATTCATATGGAACCACAAAAGACCCAGAATTGCCAAAGCAATCCAGAGCAATAAAATCCAAGCAGGAGGCATAACTCTTCCAGACCTCAGGCACTATTACAAAGCCACAGTCATCAAGACAGTACGGGACTGGTACCAAAACAGACAGACAGACAAATGGAATAGAATAGAGAACACAGAAATAAACCCAGACCCTATGGTCAATTAATCTTGGACAAAGGAGGCAAGAACATAAAATGGGAAAAAGACACTCTTTTCAGCAAGTATTGCTGGGAAGCCTGGACAGCTGCATGCAAATCAATGAAACTAGGACACACCCTCACACCATGCACCAAAATAAACTCAAAATGGCTTAAAGACATAAATATAAGACAAGACACCATCCAACTCCTGGAAGAGAACATAGACAAAACATTCTTTGACATCAACGTTTCAAATTTTTTCTCAGGTCAGTCTCCCAAGGCAACAGAAATAAGAGCAAAAATAAACCAATGGGACCTAATCAAACTGACACCTTTTTGCACAGCCAAGGAAAGCAAAAAGAAACCACAAAGACAACTTACAGAATGGGTGAAAATAGTTTCAAATGATGCAACTGACAAAGGCTTAATCTCTAGAATATACAAGGAACTTATACAACAGTAAAAAAGCCAAAAACCCAATTGAAAAATGGGTAAAAGACCTGAATAGACATTTTTCCAAGGAAGAGATACAGATGGCCAACAAGCACATAAAAGAATGCACAACATCCCTGATTATTAGAGAAATGCAAATTAGAACTACCATGAGGTACCACCTCACACCAGGCAGAATTGCCATCATTCATAAGTCCACAAAGAACAACTGCTGGAGGGGGTGTGGAGAAAAGGGAACCCTCCTGCACTGTTGGTGGGAATTTAAGATGGTACAACCTCTATGCAGATGGGTATGGAGGTACCTTAGAAATCTATACACAGAACTACCATATGACCCAGCAATCCCACTGTTGGGCATATATCCAGACAAAACTTTCCTTGAAAAAGACACAGGCCCCTGAATGTTCATTACAGCACTATTCACAATAGCAAAGACGTGGAAACAACCCAAATGCCCATTGACAGATGATTGGATTAGGAAGAGGTGGTATATATACACAACGGAGTACTACTCAGCCATAAAAAGAACAAAATAATGCTATTTGCAGCACCATGGATGGAACTAGAGACTCTCATCCTGAATGAAGTAAGTCAGAAAGAGAAAGACATATACCATATGATATCACATATCTGGAATCTAATATACGACACAAATGAACCTTTCTACAGAAAAGGAAATCATGGACTTGGAGAACAGACTCATGGCTGCCAAGGGGAGGGAGGGAGGGAGTGGGATGGATTGGGAACTTGGTGTTAACAGATGCAGACTCTTCTTTTTGAATTAGCAAAGAGATCCTGCTGTTTAACACTGGGAACTATGTCTGGTCACTTATGATGGAGCATGATAATGTGAACAAAAAGAATCTATTCATTTATGTTTAACTGCATCACCATACTTTACAGTAGAAAATTGACAGAATACTGTAAACCAGCTATAATTAAAAAAATTAAAATCATTATATAAAAAGCACAATAAATTACAGGCAAAATAAATAAAATAAAATAAAAATAATATATACCAGAAAATAATGGAAGGAAGCAAGTAAGTAAAGAAAGCCAATACAGATATAAACACATAAATAAATAAATAGTAAAAGTTGAAGGATTTTGATGAAACAATATTTGGAAAATTATAATTGCCAAAGTAGGAAGTGTGTATGAAGTTTCATTTTAATATTTTATTTTTGTTTGTTTTAAATGTCATATAATACAAGTCAGCAATACATTTACCACCCATAGGGTTTTCCAGATAGCAAACATTCCAGCTATTTAAGACTAAGGTTTATTTCCTTTCTTTTCTACATTTATTTATTTATTGAGTTAGAATTGACATGAAACAGTGTATTAGTTTTAAGTGGGCAACATAATGACTTCATCTTTATATATAATACAAAATGATTACCACAAGAATTTTGATTAATATCAATCACCAGGATAGTTTTTTTTCTTGTGATGAGAACTTTTAACATCTACTCTTAGTAACTTTCAAATATATAATACAGTACCATTAACTATAGTCATCATGCTGTACATTACATCCCTAGGACTTATTTGTCTTATAACTTATTTGTCCCATTTTGCCTGTTCACCTCCCATCCCCTCAACCCCCACCTTTGCAACCATTAACCAACTCTTTGTATCTATGAGCAGCTTACACTCCCGGCAGCTAAAGGAATGTGTGCTTCCATCAAGAAAGGAGAAATGGACAGTGTACCATAATATACTTCACAAGGGGTCTAGTAAAAAAGACTATTCAAAAAATGACTCCATGGGTGTTCCCTGATGACCTAGTAGTTAGGGCTCAGTACCTTCACTGCTGTGGCCCAGGTTCAATCCCTTGTCTGCGAACTGAAATCCCACATCAAGCTGTTGCATGCCGCAGCCAAATAAAACCACCCAGCTGGCCCCAGCACCCCACATAACTATGAGCAATAATAATAAATTGTTGTTTAAAAAACAAGAAAAAAAAAATCACTCCAAGAGCCAGCTTATTTAAAATAATGATTTCATGAATGTACATATATGCATAGGTATATTATCTGTGCTGTGGGGATAAATAATAACTTGGCCTTCTTACCTTTTGGGATATTGAAGGAATAAAAGATATGAAATTATTTGTAACAGTATTTGTGAATGATAAATTGCTATAGGGAGTATCATGGCAATGTGAAAAGATTAAATGCTTGGAAAAGCTCAGTTAGCATCCTGTCTTTAACTAGTTATGTGAGAGTCTCAGTTCTCCATCTAGAAAATTATAGAGCCACACTAGACTCTGGTTCTCTAAGATAGTATTTGTCAAGCTTTAGTGTACATCAAGATTCTTAGGTAAACCTGTTAAAATAAAGAGGCTTTATTCAGCATCTCTGGAGGTAGAGACCTATCTTTGTTTTTAGCATCTGTCTCAGGAGATTTTGAGAAATGCTGCTTTAAGATCCTTTCCAGATTTGAGGTCATATTGTCATATTTTTAGTTGCTTATACCAACATTTTATATTAAATGTGCTGGAAAACACTAATTTTGTTGGTAGTTAGTAGAATATCATAAAATGTAAAGTAGGAAATTCTGACTCAGATTTTTCACAAATTCAGATTAGCTTGGGCTTTGCAGTAATAGTGCACACTAATAATTGCTCTCAATTGATTTTTAAAGCCTATCTACTACTTCCTCTCCCCTTTACAATATGTATATTTAATCATGAATTTTTTCCTGTGAGTTTTGAAAATCAGATATTGGTCAGCAAAGCAAGATCTCCTAACATTTTTGATACAACAGAATTAACTTAAATGATTTTTATAAGAACATTAATATATTGAAATTAAAAATCCCATTTGATTCCATAGTAATTATGATATTAGAAACAAAGTTTCATGAGTATGTTTGTAACAGAAACCGTGCTTGAAATATGAGCAAGTTATATATGATAAAACAAATACTATTTCTCAAGAAAAAAAAAGAATTGACAGTGGAAAATTTCTTGAAACCCTCTGCTGTCTATGGGAAAAACACTGAGATGTGGAGGGACAGAATTAAAATATTTACAAGTCAAAAATAAGTCAAAAACATCAAGTTCATTTGTTACTCTTATTGAAAAAAGCCCTTACACTACATCCTGAATATCGCTATTGAAAAATGGGTAGCATATACTTCCTATCTTAAAGTTATGGATGATTGCTCTAAAATAGAAGTTATATAGCCCTGAAACTGACTAACTGAATATACAATTAAACCAATAAGATAGAGATTGCAATATTTAAAGTGTCTGATTTTAAGAATTGCTAATGGCAGCCTAGACACGCTTTTGATTCAGTTACAAGGCATTTTCCATCAAGAATTTTAACCATTGTTTCTATTTACACTACTGTAAAAATTCCTCTCAGTTTGAGAAGTTGGAATGACACCAGCAGAGGCAACTTCCAAGTCTAAACTTCAAGAAACCCCACATTTCTCCCTCTCTTTTCTCTCTTTCTCTCTCTCTCTCTCTCTGGCCCACTGCACCAAAATTCCAAAGAACCCTATCACTTATGGCCATTTGTACAATTCCCTTGCATTTAAATCTGAAATCCAGAAAATGATTCACTGCCAGTAAACCTGATGATAATACTTGTCTACTATCTGTTTAATTTTTCATTGAATTGTACAAATAATTGCACATATCAGAACTCAATTAATTATTTAAAAGTTGGTACATTTATGTGGCCACTTCCCAGATTAGGAAGTAGAGCATCTCCACCCTATTCCCAGAAGCAACCACCGATCTTCTAACATCATAGATGAGTTTTTTCCTGAAATGTACATGACTTAAATCATACAGTATGAACTGTCATGGTTTCTTTTTTCACTCAGCATTATATTTGAAATATTCATCCATGTTGCACATAATTTTTATTTATTCATTTTCATTGTTATATAGAAAACCATTGTATGACTATTTATCCATTATCTATTTATAGACATTTGGTTTGATCGCACATGAAATAAAACTAGAAATTAATAACAAAAGGAAACTGGAAAAACTCGCAAATGCATGGAAATTCAATAGCACAGTCTTAACCATTGGGTCAAGGACAAAAATCAACAGTGAAATTAGAATACTTCTCAAGACAAAAATGAAAACACAACATAACCAAAACATATGGGATATAGCAAAATCATTACTTAAAGGGACGTTTATATTAAAAATGCCTAGGAGTTCTCATCGTGGCTCAGTGGTTATGAACCCAACTAATATCCATGAGGATGCAGGTTCGATTCCTGGCCCCACTCAGTGGGTTAAGGATTTGCCATTGCTGTGAACTGTGGCATAGGTCTCAGATGCAGCTTGGATCCCATGTTGCTTTGGCTGTAGCATAGTCTGGCAACTGCAGCTCTAATTTGACCTCTACCCTCTGAACTTCCATTTGCTGCAGATGTGGCACAAATAAAAGTCAAACAAACAAACAAAAACAAACCAAAACCAAAATGTCTATAATAAATAAGAAACAAAGATCTCAGACGATCTAACTTTTATGTCAAGAACTAGCAAAAGAAGAACAACCTAAGCCTACAGTCAAGAGAAAAAAGGAAATAAAGAGTAGAGCAGAAAAAAATGCAATAAAAGTAGTATAAATGCTCTTAAATAATTTGACAAAACTAATCATTGGTTTCTTGAAAAGATAAACAAAACTGACAAATTTTTAGTTGTACCAAAAATAAGAGAGTGAAGCTCAAATAAATAAAATCAGAGATGAAAGGGCAGACATTACAATTAATTCCACAGAAATAAGTTTATAAGAAATGAATTTGAACAATTGTACACAAATGTGTATTTGACAGTGTAGAAGAAGTGGATAAATTTGTAGAAACATATGACCTAGCAAGACCAAATCAAGAAGAAATAGAGAGTCTGAATAGACCAATAACAACAAAAAAAGTTTGTATTAGTAATTTTAAAAGCCTCCTAACAGAGAAAATCCCAGAAATAAATGGCTTCACAGGTAAATATTACCAAACATTTAAAGAAGAATTAACAATAATCTTTATTAAACTCTCTCAAACTTATTTTTTTTGCCACACTCACGGCATTCAGAAGACCCCAGGCCAGGGATGGAACCCACACCACAGCTGTAACCAGAGCCACAGTGGTGTCAATGCCTGATCCTTAACCGAGCCATCAGGGGACTCCCAAACTATTTTTATAAGGCCAACATCACCCTGTTACCAAAGCCAGACAAATACATGGTAAGAAATCTGCAGGCCAGTATTCCTAATGAACACAGATGCAAAATTTTTCAACAAAATATTAGCAAACTATAACTCAACAATATATTAAAATGATCATATGCCATGATTAAGTGGAATTTATTCCTGGGATGCAAGGGTAAGGTTAAATGTACACAAATTATTAAAGAAGATACATCACAATAAAGGGATAAAGGACACAATTTTTATGATCATCTCAATACATGCCTAAAAAGCATTTGAAAAAATTCAACAACCTTTCATGACAAAAACTCTCAACATATTAAGGAAAGAATTTATCTCAATAAAATAGCAGTCGTTATGAAAGCCCACAACTAACATCATACTCAACAATGAAAACCTGAAGTCTTCTTTCTAAGTTCTTTAACAAAAAAGGATACCCATTCTTACCATTTATTTTCAAAACAGTACTGGAAGACCAAGCCAGGACAATTAGGAAAGAGAATCTAAATTGGAAATAAGATGTTGAATTGTTTGTAGATGATGTATTTTTATGTACAGAAAATACTAAATACTCCACCAAAGACCTCTTATAACTAATAAATTCAGGTATATTTCAAAATATAAAATCAACACACAAATATCAGTTTCATTTCTATGCACTAATAATGAACAGTCTCAAAAGAAAATTAAAACAATTCTATTTAAAATAGCATAAAAAATAAAATACTTAGGAATAATCTTAACGAAGGAGATGAAACACTTGTAAAAATAAATGTACAAAATTATCCTGAAATTAAAGAAGACATAAATAAATGGAAATATATCCCCAGTTTATGGATTAGAAGACTTACTGTTGTTAAGCTGTCCATACAGTCAAAATGATCTGCAGATTAAATGCAATCACTCAAATTCCCAATGACCTTTTTTAGTAATATGAAAACTTACCCTAAAAATAAGATGGAATCTCAAGAGACCCCAAATTGCCAAAACAATCTTGAAAAAACAAAGCAAAACAATCTTGAAAAAGCAGAACAAACGGGAAGATCCACACTGCCTGATTTCAAGACAATAAAAAGCTGCAGTAATAAACAGTGTGGGACTGGCATTAAGACAGAGATATAGACCAATTGAGTAGAATGGAGAGCTGCAAAATAACCCTTTGCATAATATTCAGATTATTTTTGGTAAGGATGCCAAGACTATTCAAAGGGGAAGTAAAGTCTTTTCAACAAACGGGGTTGGGAGAACTGGATATCTATAAAAAATAATGAAGCTGAAACTTTATCTAATTCCATATACAAAAATTAACTCAAAATGGACCAAAGACCTATATGTAAGACCTAAGAATATAAATCTCTTAGATGAAAACATAGGGCAAAATGTTCATGACTTTGGATTTTACAGTGATTTCTTGAATATGACACTGAGGGCACAAGTGACACAAGATTAAAAAATAGACAAATTTAATTCATGAAAATTAAAAATATTTTTTAGCATCAAAGGACTATCAATAGAGTAAAAGAACAATCCACAGAGAAGATATTTGAAAAATCACAAAACTGATAAGGTATTGATATCCAGAGTATGTAGAGAACACCAAACACCCAACAACAAAAATACAAGTAACCTAACTGAAATATTGCTGGATTTAAATAGACATTTCTCCAAAGAAGACATCCAAATGTCTAGTAAGCACATGAAAAAATGCTCAACATAACTAATCATTTGGGAAATGAAAATCAATGAGATACCACTTCAAAACTACTAGGATGGCTACTAAGAAAAAGAAAATAAGTGTTGGCAAGAATGTGAAAAAATTGGAACCCTTGGCGCTATTGTAGTGTAAAATGTTGCATCTACTATTGATAACAGTATGGCAGATGCCCCTCAAATTAATAATAGCAATACTGTATAATCCAAAATTTCCACTTCTGGGTATACATACAAAAAATTGAAAGCAAGATCCTGAAGAGATATTTGTACACCCATGTTGATAGAAGTCTTATTCACAATAGCTTAAGTCCGGAAGCCACCCAAGTGTCTACTGATGAATGAGTGGATAAGCAAAATGTGGTATATACATATAATGGAATATTATCTACCTGTAAAAAGAAAGAAAATTTGACATATAATAGGGATCACCTTTGAGGACATTATGCTAAATGAAATAAGCCAGTCACAAAAAGACAAATGCTATATGATTGCACTTATATGAGGTACTTGGAGTAACCAAAATCATAGACAGAGAGTAGAATATTAATTGTTAGGGACTGGGGCAAGAGGAGAATGGGGAGTCATTATTTAAAAGGTATGGAATTTCAATTTTACAAGATAACAAGAGTTATGGAGATGAGTGATGGTGATTGTTGCACATTATAAGTATATTTGATGCCATTGAAATGTACACCTAAAATGGTTAAGATGTTTTTTTAAAAAGTAAAGTAGAAACCTACATGTGTGGGGTTAAATTTGTGATTCATGTAATTGCATATTTATGATTCATGTACATGCGTTAAATAATTTTCTCTAATTTCAAAACAAAGGTAACAAAGAAATTAGTTGTACAATCGATGTATGATTTATTGCCATTAATAATTAAAAAGGATTTTTATTTTTCCTGAAATCTGAACTGAGTATACTCACATTTTAAAATGTAACACAGAATGTTACAATAAATAACTTGAAGCCCTCAATTGATATACCCTTTCTTCTCATTTGTGATAACATTATAATATTGCCATCATTTACATGGCACGATAAAAAAATGGCTTTTCAAGCATTTACATTAAAAGTTATATCTATTTGATTTAAAATGTACTAGAAATTAGTCCATCATGGAAACATCCAATGAATTTTTCACTTCTTCCACAGCATTTAGATAGAGTACATAGTTTGCTGAGAAATATTCTCTCTAATTGTTTTAACTTGTGAGTGGAGGATCATGTTTGTAATAAGAATTTTAAAAACTGATAATCCCATTTCAGGGTTGTTTAGTATAGTAATGAAACTTACAACAAAATTGAATTGACACATGTTTAATGATATGTAGAATTATTAATTCCTGCATGATAATTTTCAAAAATATTATGGAAAATGACAGTAATTGGCAAAGCTTTCCCCTGACCAAATCGTTTATTTCTAGAGTGGAGAATATTGTCAGACAACTCTAATTATTTGAAGGTACTTTGTCAAATTGAGCCTTAAAGTATCCCTTGTAACTTTCATCTATTCATCCATATCTACTTTCTCCAGTTATACAGACTCTGAGTCATTTAACTTCCCACATATTACTTATCAAATATTTGAAGATATCTGTCTTTTCCTTATCTCAGCTTCATGTTTTTCCTGTTCCAGGCAGAGCAGCCGAATTTCTCTCAATTGTTCATCATAGGGTATGTTTTTCAAGCTTCTAAGAATCTTTATTGCATTCCTATGGCTATTTTGTGGTACTTTTTTTCCTTCCCCAAAGATATCCGTAATACCCTATTCATATCCTAGATGTGGTATGAAAATTAGAAATGTTGATGTGATTATTCCTTGATCTATATAATCTATTTCTTTGTATCCTCAGTTTGAATTACATTTTTTTCCAGATAAACTGTTTTTTGAGGCATTGTTTAAACATAGCAGGATGTACCCATTTTAAGAGTACATCTCTATGAGGTTTGCCAAATTTATAAACCCGTGTAACTACTACCGTAATAAAGATATGGCACATTTCCATTATGCCCCCAAATTTACCTATACCCTTTCCTATTCAGTCCTTCTCCTGCCCCTTGATTCAGGCAATCCGTGATCTGATTTGTGCTATTTTTTTCCCCTATTCTATGACATTATATAAATGGGATCATACATTATTTATTCTCTTGTGTATGGATTATTAGATGTATTTTATTTAGTCTCCTCCGTCTTCAGATAATGAAATGCCACAGACTGGGTATCTTAATAAAAATTTATTTTCTCACAGTTCTGTGAAGTCTAAAATCAAGGTGTTGGCAGGATTGGTTTCTCTTCCTGGCTTTCAGATGGCTACCTTTTTGTGTCCTCACATGGACTTTCCTCAGTGGATGTGTGCAGAAGGAGAGAGAGAGAGAGAGATCTCTGGTATTTCTTCTTACAAGAAATTAATCCTATTGGATAAGGTCCCACCCCTATTACTTTATATATCCTTAATTACTTCCTTAGAGGCCCTGTTTCCAAGTGCAACCACATTGGAAGTTAGGGACTCAACATATGAATTTTAGGTGGACACAAACATTCAGGCAATAACAGCATAATTTTTTATAGATTCATCCAAGTATTTGTGTTTTTCAGTAGTACATTCCTTTGTTCTGAGTAATTATGGAAATACCACAATTGGTTTATCTAAACACCTATTGATGAGTATTTGGGTTATTACATATAAAACTGCTGTGAACATTTATGTGCAAGTCTTTGAATTTGCTTTGCTTTTATTTCTTTGAGGCTAATAGCTAGTAGCAGAATTTTGGGGTCATATGGAAAGTTGAAATGTATACTTTGTGTCACAATAAACTGCCAAAAGGGAAGTACCATTTTACACTCCCATCAGGAGTATGAGAACTGAAGGTGTTCCACATCATCGTGAATACTTTGATTTTGTCAGCCTTTTAATTTTGTAAATTTTAGTTAGTGTATAATGACATTGTATTATGATCTTTTTTGGCCATGCCTGTGGCAATGTGAAGTTCCAGAGCCAGGGATTAAACCCTAACCACAGCAGTGACCCTAGCTGCTGCAGTGACAATACCATATCCTTAACCCTTTGAACCACCAGGAAACTCCTATTATATTGTGATTTTAATGTGCGTTTCTCTGATAACTAATGATATTGAACTGTTTTTACATATATTTGCGTATATGTGAGATGTTTCTCTTTTATTGTGCAGTGTCTGTTCTAATCATTTGGTTGTTTTCAATGGGAGTTGTCATTCATCTATTTATTATTATATTATAAAAGTTATTTTTATACTTCTGATACAAATCCTTTATCTGATATGTGCACTGTGAATATTTTTAAATCTCCAACTTGCTTTTTAATTTTCCAAATTGTCGTTCTAAAAGCAGACATTTAAAATTTTGTTGAACTCCAATTTACTATTTTTCCTTTATAGTTTGTGACATTTGTGTGCTATCTAATAAACCTCTGCCTGACATAGGTTCACAAAAATTTTCTCCCCATTTCTTTTGGATGTTTTATACATTTACTTATAAATTTAGGTTTGTCATCCATTTCAAATTCATTTTTGGATATAGAAGGTAGTGGTCAAGGTTCATTTTTTCCCACATCCAGTTGTTCTAGCAAGTTTTTGAAAGGCCTATGCTTATTCCATTGAATTACCTTAACATTTTTTTTTCTTGAAAATCAACAGACCATAAATGTGAGGGTCTATTTCTGGACAGATTATTCTGTTCAGTTGATTTTTATGTCTGTATTTGCATCAAAACTTCACCCTTTTGATTTTTGTAGAAAAAATAATAAGGTAGAATAATTTCTCTATTTTCCTCTTTGTTTCACAATTATTTTGTCTCTTATGTCCTTTGCATTTCCATATAAATTTTAGAATCAACTTGTCAATTACTATGGAAAAGGTCGTTGGTGTATTGATTAGAATTGCATTGAACTACAGATGAATTTAGGGAGAATTGACATCTTATCATTTAGTTTTTGAATCCCAGAGCATCGTATATCTCTACATTTGTGTAGGTTTTCTTTCATTTGTCCTAGGAATATCTTATAGTTTTCAGGATACCAACAATCTTGAATCTGATTATCTATTGTTAAACTGAAATGACCCTCTGGGTTTTTTCCTTTACTATATTAATATGGAGAATTACATTGCTTAATATTCAAATGTTAATCAAACTTTCATCTGTGGGATAAACCCACTAGGTATGGGTGTATTGTCTATTTAATATTTATTTTCTGTATTTTATTTGCTGATATTTTGTCAATGATCTTTAAGTCTGTGCTTATGAGATATATTGGTATACAGTTTTCTTTTCTTATAATGTTGTTCTTGGTTTTGGTGTAAAGGTAATATTGAATTCCTAGAATGAGTTGAAACTGTTCTCTCATCCATTACTTGCTAGAAAAAAAAAAAATGAAGGCTTGGTACTAATTCTTCGTTAAGTACTTTGAATAAATCACCTGTGAAGCAATTTGGTCATGGAGTTTTCTTTTTAAGAATGTTGTAAATTATGAATTCAATTTCATTGACAGACAAAAACTGTTGATATTTTCTCAATTTTGTTCTAATTTTAGTGATATACACCTTTCAAGAAGTGTGTTTATTTGATCTGAGTTGTCAAGTTTATTTTCATAATTTTTTACAATAGTGTCTTAAAGAACCAGCTTTTGATTTTATTATTTTTTTCTGCATTTCCTAATTCATTGATTACAATTCTATGTATTTCTCTCCTCCTCCTTACTTGGATTTAACCCCAAGCTCCCCAAACACCCTATTCCCTCCTCCTCCCCCTTGGCAACCACAAGTCTATTCTCCAAGTCCATGAATTTCTTCTCTATGGAAAGTTTCACTTGTGCCTTATATTACATTCCAAATATAACTGATATCATATGGTATTTGTCTTTCTCTTTCTGACTCACTTCACTAAATATGAGAGACTCTAGTTCTCTCCATGTTATGCAAATGGCATTATTTCATTGTTTTTTATAGCTGAGTAGTATTCCATTGTGTATATATACACCACACCTTCCTAATCCAATCATCTGTCAATGGGCCTTTGGGTTGTTTCCATGTCTTGGCTATTGTGAATAGTGCTGTAATGAACATTCAGGGGCCTGTGTCTTTTTTAAGGAAAGTTTTGTCTGGATATATGCTCAACAGTGGGATTGCTGGGTCATATGGTAGTTCTATGTATGGATTTCTAAGGTACCTCCATACTGTTCTACATTGTGGTTGTACCAGCTTCCATTACCACCAACAGTGTAGGAGGGTTCCCTTTTCTCCACACCCCCTCCAGCAGTTGTTCTTTGTGGACTTCTAAATGATGGCCATTCTGACTGGTGTGAGGTGGTAACTCATAGTAGTTTTGATTTGCATTTCTCTAATAATCAGGGATGTTGAGATTTCTTTCTTGTGCTTGTTGGCCATCTGTATCTCTTCCTTGGAAAAATGTCCATTCAGGTCTTTTACCCATTTTTCAGTTGGGCTGTTGGCCTTTTTGCTATTAAGTTGTATAAATTGCTTGTATATTTTAGAGATTAAGTCCTTGTCAGTTGCATCATTTGAAACTATTTTCTCCCATTCTGTAAGTTGTCTTTTTGGTTTCTTTTTGGTTTCCTTGGCTGTGCAAAAACGTGTCAGTTTGATTGGTGAAGCCTGATTTATTTATTTTTTTCTCTTTAAGAATTGAGCTTTGGTGTTATATCTGAGAAATATTTGCCTAAGCCAAAGTCAAAAATATTTTTTTATAATTTTTTTGTTAGAATTTTAAGTATTTTGAATTATTTGAACTTTTATAAAAACATATATATCTGTGAGCTGAATGTGTCTTGTGGGATGCATTTTGTGACTTCTCATCTATAGTCTAATCTGGAAACCATCAAAAGTAAAACAAAAAAAAAACATTCTCTATCCTCTGACAATCAAATAATGACATGAAAGACAAGTACTTTTTAAAGAGTACATAGTTTTATTACTTTTAAAATAGACTTTAAAATATTTCAACATTAAAATAATAGAATATGCACTTCTGTACCACTGATTTATCCATTGGTAGAGATACATTCAAAATGTGTCAATATGAACTAAGCTAACTAATTATCAGAAAGAAAAAAACTTATTTTTATAAATGTAGCTTATATTTTTAAAGTATAACTTTCTTCTTGAATTATTTTTCAGTACTGTTCAATTTTCAGTTTTAAATTATCTTTTGGGTTTTTGTTTTGTTTTTGTTTTGTTTTGTTTTGTTTTTGCTTTTTAGGGCCGCACTTGTGACATATGAAAGTTCCCAGGCTAGAGGTCGAATCAGAGCCGTAGCCCCTGGCCTACACCACAGCCATAGCAACATCAGATTCAGGCTGCATCTGTGACCTATACCACAGCTCACAGCAACGCCAGATCCTTAACCCACTGAGCGAGGCCAGGTATTGAACCCGCATCCTCATGAATCCTAGTCGGGTTCGTTACCACTGAGCTACAACAGGAACTCCCTTAAATTATCATTTATATGGATTATTTTGTTAGTAACTTCTATTTATTTTCAAAAAATTGAAAAATGCAATTCTGTGTGCCCAATTTACATCTATAACAGCAGTCACTATAGAGGTAGTAGAAATAAAGTTTCTGATATTAGTTACATAGATACATGTTAAACAGGAGAGAAAACATTGTAACTACAATTAGGTAGTAATTCCATTGTTCACATTCCTTACTATGGAGTAAATGACTAGCTCAAGGGGCCATGAAAATCAGGGAGCAAATGATGTTTAATGATCCAACAAGTAATTAAGTGCCTAAAAAGGAACCACAGTGTCAGTTATCTTTGCCCTTATGTATGTCCACTGCTACAAGAATAACATTTGAGGTTTATCTGTGCATACATTTCCAAGTTAATACAACTCATCCTGTTGGAAAAAAATAAAAAAATATTTCTGGAGCTCTGATCTGTCTTTTGGCAATTTTGTTCCTCACTCACAATAAAGCAACCAGTTTCACCAGGATTAAAGTGTAATCTTTATAATTAAATTTTAGGCAACACAGCAAAAGCAGTAATGAATCTGAGCTAGAAGAAACTCTACTTTCAAATGTTAAAGGACTAAAATTTAATTTTAAATATGTTTCAGAGATCTTAAAGATATATTTCATTTGAGAGGACAAATAATGAGAAGTTTAAAATGTCGACATCTCAAAGTAAAGAGTAATTAATCAGACAGAGATAGCCATCCAGTCATATGTCAGTTCCTTCGTTTACCCACCTCTAAATTCTAAGATATCTTCTACGGGAATGAAAGAGACAATTCTACCTCACTTTAGACTAGATTTGGAAGTGGATCAAAAAAGATAGTTCAATGTGTCTTGAATCTGACATGATGATAAATATTGTAGTTTATTGTTCCAAGAATAGGAAGTTGTGATCTAAATTAGAATTTGTAACATGCTATATACATTAGATATCACCATTTGTACATGAATTTTGAAAAGTGGCTAGATCAGACAATAGACAAAGCACATTATATAAGCTATATGCTCACCAGTCCCCTAAAAATTAGATAAACTATTGATGTCATATTAATTGGCATGGGTATATTCATTTTATATAGTTCTTCTTTACTCCTATCTTATTTCCTTTTATTATTGAGATTCAGTCTGTTTAACAAAAACATCTATAATGTATTAATATTTATTTGAAAAATTCAAGACAGATTTGGAGACAGATGGAGACAGAACTGTTCAAAGAAAACCATCAGCAGAATACGTAGTGGATGAGTATTAGCTGACAAGCCAGGACCACTCAAATTATTCAAGTCAAGGCAGAGAACAAAAGGGATAAAAATTTTAATTCTTCTTTTACGAAAACTATCTGTAAATAACTTAGACATATTGGATTAAAATTTTAATATTCAACATTATTTTTAAAATGGAGCTGTTAAAGAAAAGCAGACTGAGATAATTCATTTTATCAAGGAATTACTGATCCAATAAAATATTTAGATTTGTTATAAACCAAAATAAAGGTAACTCAGAGAGTAAAATATAAAGCTGGGGAAATTTAAAATATTTAAATACTTATATGGCAATCTAAAGACAAAATTATGGTCGAACACACAATAACTTTATCAAATATTGTGTTTCGAACCCTGTTGTTTATTGGCACTTTGGTTATTTACATAGACAATTTCTAATCCTATAGCTATTTTTAATCCAGGAGTGATTTTTTTTCTGAAAGTGAAGAAATTAAGGCTCAGAAATGATAAATTGCTCAAGTGCACATGGACAAATAGAATCAAAATTTGGTCTCAAGTCTGTGTTGTATTTGCGGTTTCCACTATGCCATATTATCCTTCTAAAGATGGCATGCTAGTGAGATACCAGAAACATAGAGTATTTTCTGTTGAGAATCAGGAAGGAAGCACAAAATTCATCTAGGAAATCAGTATGTCCATGCAATAATATAATTTTTATTTTATTCACATGAAAATTCCTCATGATTAGTATTTTGGTCGTTCTCCCTTATCTATATAACTTTACATGTTATTCTAAGAAGCTTAGTGATATGTTTTCCTCATGCATAGAGTGTTAAATGTGATGTATTAAAAATCAGAGTGGGAATGCCATGGAGAGACACACTGATATTAGCAAGCAGTGGCAACTGATAGCAAGGAAGAAAATAGGAAAATGGTAGACGTAAAGGTTTTAAAGCCCTAGCAGGCTGAGATTATTTAATAGAAGGTCAGACATTCTTAGATATCTTGATAGTTTCTAAATGTATCACTTTATTAAAGCACAGCATAAACCTGACACTTAGTTTGATTTTTCTGAGTCATTAAGGAAAAGGGGAAGACAGTAACAGCTCTTATTGAACACTTACTATGTGCCAAGCACTTGTCTAAGCCTTTTTCATTTATTGACTCATTTTGACTTCACAATACCTCTTATTGTATCTGCACTCCTATTTTTGCCATTTTACAGATGAGGAAAATGAACCTTAAAGGAGTCAAATAATTTGCTTGAGATTGTGTGGATAGTAAGTGTCAGAATGAGGACTCAAGCTCCGTTTCACTCTCCCACAATACCTGTTCTTTATCCAATGTGACCAGTGGAATATACTGTCTCTTGTGTTCAGTATTTTATTTAGTTTTAAAAGGGGGGATATAATACATTTTTAAAATATAGCTTAAAATATTTTTTTCTTGGTTTAAAAGGGTACAAATTCATTTATTTGGAGAACTCATTTGTTTTTCAAGAATTTATTAAATTTCTACAGTTTTTCAGACATAATGCCATACAACATAGGATAAATTAGAGAAGAATAAGATACCGTCAAATCCCTGGGGGGAATTTATAAGTTTAATAGAGGAAGCAGGCACATAGAGAAAGATTTTGTGCATTTAATAAGTTCACAGACAAGGGTATGCTTAACTTACAGTGGAAGTGAGGGAAGCCTGAAGATCAGAGAAGACTTCTGTGAAGCAGTGGACTTCAATAAGGCCACCCAGTCTCTGCAGTGCAAGAGAAATATGTTCATTGTGTGTGTGTGTTCATGTCCCTCTTACTATTGCTTATCCTGAACCCTTAACACCACTGCCACATTATTACTTTGAATATAGGTCAGGCAAGAGGATAGGAAAAACTGTGGGGGCAGAGGCGGTTCTAAGGAGTGACAAGGAACACCAGGAGAAATGGAGGCAAAGAAAGGCAAGGGTTGCTGTAGAGGTGTCTTCTTATGTAGGAATTGGAGATTGAGATTAAATTGATTAAAATGGGAAAGAGAATGCCTAATGCTTGTTTGATTAGTTACTCACTTTGAGATAAAAATGGTTTTGTTTGTTTCTGTTTGTTTTTAGTATTCAGAGATTTCAAAGAAAGCACTAAGAAAGCACTGTCATTCATTTAAAACAATTGTCCTAGTTCAAATAATTTGTTGCAGTATTCTTTCATTGCTGGCTGATCTGACAGCTGGGCATTTTTTGAAGCAGTGTGGTCACATGAAACACGGGGACTAACATTGATGCAGTGTTAGTGGGCACTTGCACTGAATCAAGCCCTGTGCTTATAATGCTGTTAATGGCTCTCTGGGTTTGAGAAACAGTAAACGCAACCTGCTGCAAGTCAAGGCTGGAGAAGGGTGAGAAGAGAATCTAGGAAGGTTCGATGGTAACCCAGCAAGCTAGAACTGGCCAGTTTACAGAAAGACTAGAAGTCAAGTTAGCTCTAGGGCTGGTAGTCTTCCCTTTTCCATTTCTATCTCATGGAGGGTATTTCAGGTCTCAAGAGTCAGCACTATTATCTCTGTGTCCCCTGTACATCTCTTTATTTTCTGTCTATGTCTCTTTTGGTGTGTCTGTCAATTTCTTTCTATGTAGTCACTTTCTCTGTATATTTTTTATAGGGTTGTGTTTTCTCTTCCTCCCTATTTTTCTCCAGGTCTTTACTCTTCCACATTTTACTCTGTGTGCCTCTCAATTTGTATATTTCTGTGATTTTCCCTCTGTCTTTCTCCTAGTTCTCTCTGTCTTTCTCAGTCAGTGTATCTCTTTCTGTCTGTCTGTATCGGTGTCTCTTAATATTTGTATAAATCTCTGTACGTCTCTGCTTATCTGTATGTCCATCTCTCTTGTGTATCTCTAAGTGATCTCTGAGTCTGTTTTTCTCCAGATGTCTCTCTCTCTCTATATATGAGTATTTTCTGAGCTTCTCTCTGTATCTATTTATGTGGTTGCATCTCTCTCTGTCTCAGTCTCTTTCTCGCTCTCTTTCTTTACACACACACACCCCTCTCTTTATCTCTGTCTCTGTCTTCTCTTGTTTATAAAATACACCACAAATGACTAGTTCTTTTGCTAAGAGAAATACCAGAAAGATCAACTTTCTATAATTAATTGCTTGTTTCTGCCCTTAATTAAAATTTCTCAAAAAAGATATCCTGACAGACTTATTTCATCTTCTTGAGACAGTCCCTAACAGACATACAGTATTAGCTATCTTATCGATAAACAACATTGCATTTACTCTTGACCCAATAAAGGGAAGGTTGAGGGGCACAACCATGTGTCACACTGACTATTTAGCAAGACTATGGGAGAGAGTAGATTCCCTGTGAGGGAATTATGGGGCAGATTTTTTCAAATTGTACCTAGTATCCCATTACTAGATTGATTAACTTTATTTTATTGAAGAAGAAACTCAGTCTCAAAAAGATTATCAAGTTGCTAGAAGTCTTAATGAAGATGGAGCAGGAATTGAAACCCAAATCTGTCTGAATCTGATGGCTAAGTTCTTTCCACCAGACTATGTTTCTAAAATAAGTCATAAAACATTCTTAGCTTTTTACCCATAAATTCAACTAATAATTTATTAATAAATAATTCGCTCAAAGCTAAAAGTTATTCCTTGCAACACTATGTATGTAGCACACATGACTCAACATGATCCAGGCTTCTCGGGTCAACCTTCCCCTTAATTTCCAAATAAACATATTTGAATCCTTATCCCACATCCTTTGGGAAATCAAATTAACTCTCCAGTAACATTGAAAATTTCCATGAGTAGTTTATCCCATTCAATTTTCACATTTTCATTGAATTCTTTATCAGGATGGCCAACCTTTCAGTTTGATATATCCTTCATTATAGATTTTTGAATTAATTTTGATTTTTAACAAAAATTGCATTAAGGCATTATTTATTTTTGATCATTGGGTGTTTCTTGTTCCCTTAAATTTTGCACCCCATAGAATGCCTTACTTGTCTCACTATAATCCCAGCCCTTAGGATCATTTAGTTTTAGCTAGAGAAACATCAACAACAGAAAGAAGACTGTAATCAATGGCCACTTAAGAGACACTTGCTTCTTCTTCTGCTCTTCCTCCCTCCCTCTCTCTCTCTCTTTCTCTCTCTCTCTCTCTCTCTCTCTCTCTCTCTCATCTTCCTAACCTTCAACACATGTGAAGAACCAGAGCCTAGAGGAGAAAGAGAGAGTTGGTCTTCTTGAGGCTGGCCACCTCAAGGTGAAGAAGAGACAGGAAAAGGAAAACAGACTACACAGTCCTCCCTGTTTCAGCTTCCTGTATGTATATAATCCTGGTTAGCAGTGGAGGAGAGGAAGCTCTCAATCAGTTGTAAACTGCTCTACACTGAGCTTTTATTAACCACACATGACTGGGAGTTGCATAATCTACTCAAGGTGTCTTTAAAGAAAAGGAAAGGGAGATGCAACATAGCACAAGTACAGGCAGAGAATGGAGGAAAAATACACAAAACCGTTTAACATTTACACCCAACCAAACATTTGAATAAATTGGTTACGTTGGACTATAAACAACATGCCATTTCATCTTCTTTCAATAACCTAGCATAATACTAGTTATACAACGAGTCCCAAATACTACTACTTTTACATGACTTGATTCAAAAGGAAGAAATAAAAATTTGTAGTCATCAGGAAGATTTTTCTTTTGAATTACAAATGAGAAGATAGGTGAAGGGGATGCACTGAAATAGTCCAGGCATGTTACTCAGTATGACCCCAGTCAGGCACGGGAGAGAGTGATGTAAGAGGACAGGCAGCAAAGAAGAACAGGGAAATTTATTCTTGACATTTCTGACCTTATATTAAAATTAATGTGAGATTAGGAAGATAGGATCAGACTTAGACAAAAATCTCAAGAGTTTGTTATATCCAAGAACCTGCCCTCAGATAGGTGAGAATCTTCAGCATCCAGGACAGTGTATTGTAGATTTAAAAAAAGTTTTGCTTAAAGATTTTCACTGCTTAGAAAATTGACTTAGGAAGCACTTTTCCTTTTTTTTTTTTTTTTTTTTTTTTGGCTGTACCTATAGCAAGTGGAAGTTCTTGGCCCAGGGAGCAAACCTGCACCACAGCAGCAACCTGAACCACTGCAAGGACAATGCTGGATCCTTAACTGCTAAGCAACCATGGAACTCACAACATTTTTCACAATTTTTTCTTGTACCTACAATTCCATTCTGCTTTTCCTATAATTCATTTAATGTTATTAAGATAATATTTTCTTAAATTGTATGACACTGTATTGGTATATTAAAATGTAAGGACATTGACTAGAAGATCAAAAAGTATACATGGAAAAAAAAACTATGAGGTACAACAAATAACCTGTACTTGTCATGTGGCTTTGTCCTTTTCTCAAAGGCTTGGCTAACTGAATAACCTCTCACAAATGGCTTGTTTTAATGTTAAACTACATTGACTACTCTATTTGGATGTATTGTACATTTTAAGAATATTTTCTATACTGGAAGTTTGAGTATGATAGTCAGGAAAATTCATGTACCTTAAGTGAAAACTAAACACGAGTTTTAAAAATAAAAAAATGCATTAAGCAGTAAAAGCTCTATTTGTATTTCCTCTGTTCCCTAAAATCACTATAGGAAAGGAATTAATTTTTAAATCTTAGTAGAGAGGTAGGCATCAGTTGGATCTATTTGATATATGGGCACTATTTCTTTATGTAATGTGTTTTTATAGTGTTCTCTGAGAAAAGATTTCACACTAAAAGTTTTCTCAAAATAGATTTTTACAATTTTACTCATATCTGTAAACTTGAGGTCATTTAGAATACAGTTATTTGGAAATTTTCAAAGAAAGGTAAAGTGAACTGAAGGTATTTATTTCGAAGCTCTCCCTTAAAGCTCCACTCTTTTTTTTCCTTTTAATTTTTTAAGTGGTTGTCACATTTCAAAAAAATTATTGGAGTATAGTTGACTTATAATGTTTTGTTAGTTTCAGCTGTACAGTGAAGTGAGTCAGTTATACATATATCCATTCTTTTTTCCCATGTATGTTATTACAAACTATTGAGTAGATTTCCCTGTGCTATACAGTATGTTCTTATTATCTATTTTATAGAGTAGTATGTATGTGTTATTCCCATCCTCCTAATCCCCCCCCCGATGGCTTCCCCTATGATAATCATAAGATTGGTTTTGAAATTTGTGAGTTTCTGTTTTTTAAATAAGTTCATTTGTATCATTCTTGTTAGTTTCCACATATAAGTGATATCATATGATATTTATCTTTCTCAGTCTTACTTCACTTAGTATCATAATCTCTAGTTTCATCCATGTTTCTGCAAATGATGTTATTTCATTCTTTTTATGGCTAATATTCAATTGTATGTATATTCCACATCTTCTTTATCTTCTTTTCCTTTGTCCATGGACATTTTAGGTTCTTGGCTATTGTAAACAGTGCTGCCATGAACACCGGGGTGCATCTATATTTTCCAGTTATGGTTTTCTCCAGATATATGCTCAGTGTTGGGATTGCTGTATCATATGATGGTACTATATTTAGTTTTTTAAGGAACTTCTATACTGTTCTCCATAGAGGTTGTACCAGGTTACATTCCCACCAACAGTGTAGGAGGGTTCCCTTTTCTCCACACCCTCTCCAGCATTTATTGTTAGTAGAATTTTTTTTTTTTTTGGCTTTTTATGGCCACGCCAGCAGCATATGAAGATTCCCAGGCTAGGTGTCGAATCAGAGCTATAGCCATTAACCTACGCCAGAGCCACAGCAACACCAGATCTGAGCCATGTGTGTGACCTACACCACAGCTCATGGCAATGCTGGATCCTTAACCCACTGAGCAAGGCCAGGGATTGAACCCACAACCTCATGGTTACTAGATGGATTCATTTCCACTGCGCCATAATGGGAACTCCCTGATGTTAAGTATCTTTTCATGGTTTTTTTTGGCCATCTGTCTATTGTCTTTGGAGAAATGACTCTTTAGATCTACTGACCATTTTTTGATTGGGTTACTTTTTTTTTTTTTTTTTTTTTTTAGTATTTGTTACTGGCACAGAAACTAATCTATGGAAGAAAGACAGTCTCTTCAGTAAGTGGTTTGGGAAAACTAGATAGCTACATGCGAAAGAATGAAATTAGAATATTCTTTAACACTATGCACAGAAATAAACTATAGTCAGATACTATAAAACTTCTAGAGGAAAACATAGGCAGAACACTCTTGACATAAATCACAACAGAATCTTTTTTGATCCACCTCCTAGAGTAATGAAATAAAAACAAAAATAAACAAATGAGACCTAATTAAACTTAAAAGCTTTTGCACAGCAAAGGAAACCTTTAAAAAAAAAACAAAGACAACCCACAAAATGGGGGAAAATCTTTGCAAAGTGTTTTCCCAGAACCACTTATTTTTTTCTTCTTTTTTTATGACTGCACTTGTGGCATATGGAAATTCCTAGGCTAGGGGCAAACTGGAGCTGCAGCTGCTAGCCTATACCGTAGCCACAGCAATGCCAGATCCGAGCCACATCTGTGACCTATGCCTTAGCTTGTGGAAATGCTGGATCCATAACCCACTGAGGGAGGCATGGATAAAACCCTCATCCTCAGGATACTATGTCAGGTTCTTAACCACTGAACCACAATAGGAACTCCCATAGCACCACTTATTGAAGAGATTGTCTTTTCTCCATTGTATATTTTTGCCTCCTTTGTGGTCGATTAATTCACTATAAGTACATAAGTTTATTTCTGGCTTTCTATCCTGTTCCGATGATTTATATGTCTGCTTTTGTGCCAGTACTGTACTGTTTTGATAACTGTAGATTTGGGTGTAGTCTGAAGCAAGGGAACCTGATTCCTCCAGCTCTGTATTTCTTTCATCTTTTTACCATTGAGAATGATTTTAGCCATGTGTGTGTCTTATATGGCTTTTATTACATTGAGGTGGTTTCCTTTTATGCCCACTGTCTGGAGAGTTTTTATCATAAATGGGTATTGAATTTTGTCAAAGGCTTTTTCAGCATCTATTGAGATGACCATGTGATTTTTATTCTTGAGTTTGTTGATGTGGTATATAACATTGATTGATTTGCATATATTGAAAATTTTTGCATTCTTGGGATAAATCTCACTTGATCATGGTATATCATCCTTTTAATGTATTGTTGTATTCAGTTTACTAATATTTTGTTAAGGATTTTTGCATCTATGTTCATCAATGACATTAGCCTGTAATTTTCTTTCTTTTTTTTTTTTTTTTTTTTGTTTTGTTTTGTTTTGGTTTCTTTGTCTGGTTTTGGTGTCAGGCATCATAGAATGTGCTTGTGAGTGTTCCTGCCTCTACAGTTTTTTTGGAAGATTTTTGAAAGGATAGGTGTTAACTCTTCCCTGAATGTTTGATAGAATTTGCCTGTGAAGCCATCAGGTCCTGGACTTTGGTTTTTTGGAAATTTTTAAATAACCTTTTTAATTTCAATACTTGTGACTAGCCTATTCATATTTTCTGTTTCTTCCAGGTTCAGTCTTGAAAGGTTGTGCCTTTCTAAGAATTGGTTAATTTCTTTTTAGGTTGTCCATTTTTATTGGCATATAATTGCTTGTAGTAGTCTCTTATGATCCTTTGTATTTCTGTGGTATCAGTTGTAATTTCTCATTTCTAATGTTTTTGATTTAAGGCTTCTCCCTTTTTTTCCTTGAATAATCTGGCTAAAGGTTTATCAATTTTGTTGATCTTTTCAAAGACCCAGCTTTTTGTTTCAATGATCTTTTCTATTTCTCTCTCTCTCTCTCATTTATAAATTTCTGCTCTGATCTTTATGATTTTTTTCCTTCTACCAACTCTGGGTTTTGTTTATTTGTCTTCCTCTAGTTGCCTTAGATGTCAGGTTAGGTTGTTTGGGAATTTTCTTGTTTCCTGGCATAAAATGGTATTGCCTCAGAACTGCTTTTACTCTGTCCCATAGATTTTTGGATTGTTGTGTCTTCATTGTCATTTGTCTCTAGGTATTTTCTGGTTTACTTTTTGATTTCTTCAGTGATTCATTGGTTGTTTAGTTGCAGATTGTTTAGCCTCCATGTGTTTTTATCTTTGGCAATCTTTTGTGTGTGTGTGTGTGTGGTCGATTTCTAGTCTCATAGCACTGTGATTGGAAAAAAATGCTTGATATGATTTTAATATTCTTAAATTTACTGAGGTTTGATTTATGGCCCAAGGTGTATATATCCAGGAGAATGTTCCATGTTTACTTGAGAAGAATGTGTATTCTGCTAATTTTGAATGGAATGGTCTATAAATATCAATTAAGTCTATCTGGTCTAATGTGACATTTAAGGTCTGTGATTTTTTTTAATTGATTTTCTATTTGGATGATCTGTCTATAGTTGTAAGTGGGGTGTTTTAATTCCCTACTACCATGATATTATTGTTGATTTATTGTTTTATAGCTGTAGGCAGTTGCCTTATATAATGTGGTGGTGCTCCTATGTTGGGTGCATGTATATTTACAATTGTTATATCTTCTTCTTGAATTAATCCCTTGATCATTAGGTAATGTCCTTCTTTGTCTCTTGTAACAGTCTTTATTTTAAAGTCTATTTTGTCTGATATCAGCATTGCTACTCCATCTTTCTTTTGATTTCCATTTGCATGGAATACCTTCTTCCATCCCCTCACCTTCAGTCTGTATGTGTCCTTAGATCTAAAATGAGTCTCTTGTAGATAGCATATATATGTGTCTTGTTTTTGTATCCATTCAGCCAGTCTGTATCTTTTGGTTTGAGCATTTAATCCATTTACATTCAAGTGATTATTGATATATTCATATTCATTGTCATTTTCGTAATTGTTTGGGTTTGTTGATGTTGATGTTGACTTTTTTTCTTCCTTTCCTCTTTTGTTCTCTTCTCTTGTGATTTGATGACTATCTTTGGTGTTGTTGGATTTCTTTTTCTTTTTCTTTTTTTAACGTGTGTGTCTAATTGTGCTTTTTGGTTAGTGGTTCCCATGAGGTTTTGATATAGCATTCTATATACATGCAAAATTGTTTTAAGTTTCTGTTCTCTTAATTTCAGGTGGATTTCCAATATCCTGCATTATTACTTTCCTCGTCTCACAATTGCTAATTTTGATATCAAATTTATGTGTGGATGATTTCCTACCCTTATTGTATGTTTGCCTTTACTGGTGAGCTTTCCTATTTGTAATTTTCTTGTTTATAGTTGTGACCTTTTCTTTTCAACCAAGATAAGCTCTTTTTAGCATTTGTTGGAAATCTGGTTTTGTGGTGCTGAATTCTTTTAGTTTTTTCTTGTCTGTAAAGTTTTTGATTTCTCCATAATATCTGGATGAGAGCCTTGCTGGTTAGAGTGTTCTTGGTTCTATGTTCCTCCCCTTAATCCCCTTAAATATATCTTGCCACTGCCTTTTAGTCTGCAGAGTTTCTGCTGAAAAATCAGCTGTTATTCTTATGGTGGTTCCCTTGTATGTTATGTTTTGCTTTTCCCTTGTGGATTTTAATGTTTTTTATTTGTATTAATTTTTTATCAGTTTAATTAGTATGTGTCTCTCTGTGTTTCATCTGTGGTTTATCTTATACGGGCTTTATCACCAATCTACAAAGTGGCTACACCAATTTATACTCCAACCAGCACTTTATGAGAGTTTTCCCACATCATTCTCAATACTTGACTGTTTCAAACTTTATAATTTTTGCCAATCTCTGGTGGAAAAGAGTGTCTTATTTTTATTTTAACTTGTATTTTCCCAATTCTTAGAGATAATTTAATTTGACTTGCCATTTCCCATTTCCTATTGGGCTTTTTTTTTTTCTTATTCATCTCTAGGAATTTTTTATATATTCTGAATACTAAGACCTGGTTAAATGGGTTGCAGATATTTTCTCCCAGTGTCTGACTTATCTTTTAACTTTATACACTCATTCTTTTAATTATCCTTTTCCCATATAACAAAAGTATATCTGGATGGATGAAATGTAGGCAGCAGTTTATTTTTGAATAGCCCATGAGCTACACTTTTTTTTTTTCATTTTAAATGTAGTGTGTACATATGTATATATGACACAGACTGTATTTGGTATATAAAAGCTATATTTATTATCTATCCCTTTACAGAAAGTTTGTGGACCATTACCATTAATTATAACAATATTCTTCTATCATTTATTCTGATTTTAATTGTTTTTATTATGTAAATCTCTAAAGCCTCTGTAATTTATTTTTGAGGTACAGTTTGAGAAAGAAATCATTTTTCCTTTTTTTCTCTTTTTAGGGCCACACCCACAGCATATGGAAGATCCTAAGTTAGGGGTCGATTCAGAGCTGCAACTGTCGACCTCCGCCACAGACACACCAATGTGAGATTGGAGCCACATCTGCAACCTACAATGCAGCTCATAACAATGCTGGATCCTTAACCCACTGAGTGAGTCTAGGGATTGAACCTGCCTCCTCAAGGATACTAGTTGGGTTTGTTACCACTGAGCACCACAGGAACTCCCTGTTTTTCTTTTAATGGGGAACCGGTTTTCATAAAAATTCATTGAATGGTCTCCACTTCTCTCATATCTTTATATATTTTCTTCCATATACTCACAAGTTTGAATCTATTTCTAGTTCTTAATTCTGTTCCACTTGTCTATTTGCCCATCCCTATACTGATATCATATTTTTAATTGCTATAGCTTTGTAATAAATCCTGATATATGGTAGAGCCTGTCTTCAATTCATGTTGCTCCTTTTCAAAATCGTATTGACATTTTGTGTCTTCACTCTTTCATATGATTCAATTTAGAATTACTAAGTATAGTACCATGAAAAGCCCTGTTAGGATATTGAGTAGAACTGCATCAAACTGTTAAACAGGCACTTTTAGGAAAAAGTAACAGGAATTGAGCTCTGTGCTATCTCTTTCTGGCTATAGCTTTAGAGACCAAAGGGTCCAAATATTGAGATTAGAGATCCAACTTCCTCTTACTAATGTATGAAATCTATTCTCTATCCAGTAGCCAGTGTTCCTGTGAAAATGTAATTCAGATCATGTCACTCCCCAAGTTCTTACATTGACCTTCATGGTTCTACATGATCTTGCCCCCAGGTTATCTCTCTGATCTCATCTCCTACACTACTCTTACTTTTTTTCTTTGACCTCAAACTATGTGGACTAGATGTTTTTTAAGTATATCAGCCAAGCAGGATCCTATTTCAGGGTTCTGAAATTGTAGTTCTTCCTAGATATTGTCATGGCTCAAACTCTCTTTTCATTCAGATCTCTGCCTAAGAGATATGTCAACTTGTCAGAGAAACTTTCCTTTCTGTCTTTCTATTCTCTCATTCTGCTTTATTCTTTTTCATGGCTCATATTACAAAAATCTCTGTTTTTATTATCTCTGTTATCCATTCGAATGACATTTGAATGTCAGCTCCATGAAAACCAGGACTTCATTATGGTCACTGCTATATCTTCAGCACCTAGAATAGTATCTGACACAACATAGTAAAAGATCAATAACTATTTGTTGAATGAATAAATAAAGTATCAAATTTAATCCAATCACTCTGTGAGGTCAGTGTGATTATTCTCAATGCTTCAGAATCCATGAAGCCACTAATATCCACAGAGGTTAAGTAACTTGCCAAAGGCTACACTACTAAGTGACAAAGTTAACTAACTCTATTACATTACATGTCCTCCCAGGAAACTAAAAAACATCAAAATTTTATCAAAAGTAATGGGTATCTATAAGTATTCCTAATCACCTCATTTATATTTTTCTCACATTACGAATTAGTTCCTGTAAATGTTTTGTTTTTAAACCCTTCAGTAGTTTTCCACTGCACTTAGAATAAAATCCAAATTTTCAGCATGGCCTTTAAGACTTTGCATGATATCCAACTTCATCTGTTCCCTGTATTCCTTTCTCTGACAACATTCTAGGCATATGCCATACAGAGGTTTTTTCTCTTTACCTCAAACACTAAGTCCTTGCTTCTTCCAACTTTATATTAGAGTTTTGCACTTGCTATTTTCTCTTGAAGAACTCCCTTATACTGGTCTCATGATCCAATCTTAGCTCAGAGAGGACTTCCCTGATCCTCTTATCTAGCCCTTCCACACCCACTCTCATCCCTCTCTATCCCAGTATCCTGTTTCATTTTTCGTATAGCACTTAATACTCTTAGAATTATCTGTTATTTCCATTTTTCTCAGTCTTATCCTCCACTACATTATAAGCTCCTTGAAGATAGAAACCTTGTGTGTCTTTTTATTGTTTTGTCCCTAGTACCTAGAATAGTGACTGGCACAAAGGAGGCACATAGAAATAAGTAGATGATGATAACAATGATCATTTATTGAGTTCTTACCACATAACATGTATTGTATTGAGTCCTGTATCTGTATTATTTTTCAAAAATACAATGATTTTTTAAATATCTGATTGATATTCATATTTTCCTGATTACCTGTTTTTTATTGAAGTTGATTTATAATATTATGTTTCAAGTGTACAACATAGCCATTCACAATTATTAAATATTATACTGTATTTATAGTTATTATAAAATGTTGGCTATATTCCCCATGCTGTGTGATAGATATGTCCTTGTGGCTTATGTAAAAAATACAATGATCTACTATACTTCAATAAAAAAATGCAATGAAATTGATACAATGTTTAGATCTATTTTACAGGCAATTAAACCAAGAGAGAGTCCTTGGTTTACCTAAGATCATGCAGTTAAGCATGACAAGAATCCAGGCAATTTAGTTTGAGTGGTAGTGGTCTTAAACTCAATTTAAAATGAAAGAATAAATACATGGTATAGTTAATGGGTTTTGTCTCTAAATGATCTCATAATCATTGTCATGCCTCCATGTCGTATTCCAACTTAAGTGTGGATCATATTTAACATTGGGTGGAATAAATTAGTTCTGAGAAGCACAAAGGAAACCATATTGGAGGAACCTATTGGAATTGCACTTTCTAAAGTCACTAACTCCTCTTAGACTTTTCCCATTCAAATTGTCAAGATTCCTCAGTTTCACAGTTAATGAGTTAATACATCAGTCTTATTTTGAGAAAGAAGGAAATCAAAAGTTGGGCTATTTTAGTATAGTACTCTCCATGTGAATTTTTTTTTTTTTTGTCTTTTTGCCTTTTCTAGGGCCGCTCCCGTGGCACATGGAGGTTCCCAGGCTAGGGGTCTAATCAGAGCTGTTGCTGCTGGCCTCTGCCAGAGCCACAGCAACGTGGGATCCGAGCCGCATCTGAGACCCACACCACAGCTCACAGCAATGCCGGATCCTTAACCCACTGAGCGAGGCCAGGGATCAAACCCGCAACCTCATGGTTCGTAGTCGGATTCGTTAACCACTGGGCCACAACGGGAACTCCTTTTTCTTTTTTTTTGTCTTTTAAATGTTTTATTCTTTAATGTAGACTCTAGAAATTTCAGCTAGACAATCTCACTTTTATCCATCTCTTTCTAGCTTGACAACCCTAGATTTGACTTTTCTCTTTCTCATTGCAATTTATTAAACATTGCATGGAGTATCTAAGATATAATCTTATTCTGACATTTGTAACCATTTTCTGTTGACTGTCAGCCATGAGGTACAATTGGTCCTATGCCAAAATGAAAGAGACAATATTCAAAAAAAACAAAAAACAAAAACAAAAAACCCTGTAATCCTTGCTATGTACATGGATGGCCAGCTACCCATTTGGAGTAGCATAGATCCTATGCTTCACCTAATCTTGACGCAACTAATTCCATATTATGGCAATTTCATCCTTATACCTGATACCTGTCACTCCATTAACTAAAACCCTTTGGTTCCAAGTAGTAAAACCAAACCAAACCAAATTAGGCAAAATAGGGAGAATAAAATATGGGAATAAGGAATTGTCCCACAGAGCTGACGGCCAGGCATTTACACAGGTCTCAGAAGGAAACTGGAACCAAAGATTGAAAAGGCTTCAGGAAGTCCAACTCTCACCTCTGCTTACAACTGCTTATTTGTTTTATTGTCTTTTCTCTCTTCAGCTGAACTTTTTCAGCTTCTCCTTCTAATCGGTATACTATGGTTACCCCTCAGCTCCTAATATACATGTTGTATTTCCAGCTAGAGACTGACTAATGGTAAGCCCTAACTCCAAATTGCTAGGGGAAAGATCCTTATCTGAGTAATTGTGATCAGGCTTTCATATCTATTTCAGTTAGATATGATCAGGAGAATGCAATAACAAAGTAAAATAAATGTTTTCTGAGAACCCACTCCTGTGTATTAGTAATGGGAGTAGAAGTAAACTTTTCTTGGAGAAAGATAGATAGACCGAGCAGACATCCAGTAGTCTACTGTTCTTAATCATCTTTGTTTTCGGCTATATGCTTTATTTAAAAAAAATTAAATAGACATATTTCCGAGTTAATTATGCAGAGAAACTAGGTTATGATTAATCGTATGAAAGTTTTCTTATAAATTTCTAACTATCCCAATACATTTAAGATATAATGTATTTGCCTACAACTTTTTAGGAATTCATCTATTTCACAAACTGAAGTACATCTTTAGAGACTTACAGAGGGTGGCATTAATGACCAGTTTTCTAAGAAATGAGGAAATATTATTTTATACTACATTGCAACTTAACTTTTCAAATATAGTTTTACTTTAGTTGGATGAGACAGTATTTCAAAATGAGTACTTTTTTATTGTTTACTTTTTTCAAGTAGAGGCAATATCTAGATTGGAGTATAATTTGGGCAATTGTTGCAGGGATCAGAATGCACTATCAGGCAGTTGTTCTTGTTGATTTTATTATGCTATGTTATGCATCTCATTTTCTCCTCAGTTGTTTGAATAATTTTATGTAAATCAGCATTCTTTATTCATCCTCAAATTCTCATTTTCAAGTCCAAGTTTATATTTTGGAACAAGTACAGCTTTTGGAGGCTTTTAGAAAGACGTTGAGATACATACATGATTTCAGGAATCACCTAAATATAGTTAATTATTAGATATACATCTCCAGTGTTAACCTCTCTTCCTCTGTTTGTCCCACATTCTCAGTCATCCACATGACGTTTCTCTTTGGAATCTAAATGATACTTCAAATTGAATATACCCCTCAACTTTCTGCCAACAGTCAACCCCTTACTAATTTTCTCATTACAACAATTGGCTCCACCAGTCTCCCAGCTTCCCAAATTCTACTATCCTTCATCTTTTCAAACTATCAAGATTTTCCCATTTCCTCCCCTGAAATATATTTTGGCTTCTGTGCTTCCATTCTACATTTATGCCTCCACTCTGGTACTTCTCATCCAATTTTTATATTATTGCAATAGGGTCATCTGTAGCATCATTTCACTCTAATGTATGTTATATAATTGTGAAAAGAATTTTTGGCAAATAAAATTTATATTAGATCCCTCCCTGTTTTCATTACTCTGAACATAAAATTTAATAAAAATAGCAAAAATAACAGATAACATTTGCATAACATTTAATGATGTTCCAGGGCCTCTTAAGTGCTGTCCATGTACTGATTCCATTAATTTTCAATGACCACAAAGTAAGTTACAATTATTATTCTCAATTTAAAGAAACTTGGGAGGAACAGAGAGGTTAAGTAATTTGGTAAGATTTCACAACTAATAAGTTTTCCTATTTTTATCTATCAAACTTTTCCATTTATTACTTTTACCCAGTTGTTATATTTGTTCACCATATCACCCCGCTGATCTTATTTCTTCAGAAGTGAACACACATCCCATTGAAGGACTGTTCACATGGAAGCTTCCATTAATAAAGCAAGGGCCCATAGATGGAAATTATGAGCCACGTAAATTGTTTAAAATACAAGCACACCTGTACTTAACTCTAAGAGAAGCAACAATTTTGCCAAGTTTCTAAATCAGTGACATATGCCAATATGTTTTCAATTTTGGCTATGGCACATCTATGCCTCACTTAAAGGGAAGGGAAAAGACTAGATCATCATTCAGATTTACAAATAGAAGCTTTCCTTGGCGGATATTGATGTGATCGTAACCTCTCCAGGTTTAGCAGCTGGACTCAGACACTATAATTATTGCTGTGTCACTCTCCAATTTGTGGCTAATCCAAACTGCCTCCTGTTCTTGGGGAAAACCAGTCATCTGTGAAGTAAGTGATTGGTCATAATGGTTTTATGTTGCAAAGTTCTCATTTGCAAAGACCTGTCCCTGCCAGCTCACCTAGAGAAAGCTGTCAGAAGTCAAACTATTCCAAACCCCCGGAGTCAGCACTACCAGCAGAGCCGAGTCCTAACTTAGTTCTCTGCATCTCCCTTGTGCCTCCTGTCATTTTTAAGAAATGCTAGATTTCTTACTAAGTAACAATAGAGGAGATTGGATATTGAATTCTCTGAACTCCTGAAGAGAAGCAATATAATATAGTAAGGAAGATAAATAAAAAGCAGACATGAACCAAGCAGAAATAGGTTTGATTTTAGACTCTTCTATTTACTGTCTCTACTGACAAGAACAAACTATATGATTTTCCTTAGCCTCATAAACTCATCTGTAAAATGGAGGTAGGTCCTAATTTATGGACTGCTATATGGAGTAAGAGGCATAACATATATAAAGTACCTTGCACAGTACCTGGCAGTCAACAAATGAAAGATATCACATGCAAAAAGTACATTTAAAATCTATGTGGAACTTCTGCTCTCCATCTGGCATGTAAAAACCTAGGGAGAGCATCACTTATACCCTACAACACTGATTTAAAAACTGGAGAAATTAGAAATTCACAAATTTTCTTGATATCACAAAACTGAGGTTGCAGTTAATACACAATCTATGAAAACAGATGTTTTCAAGAGTGGATAGGACACTAATTTTTTTTTTCTTACTTGTGGCAGACATAGTCAGACATCTATAAGAAGATTTCGGCTAGGAGTGCCCATCATGGCCTAGTGGTAATGAACCCAACTAGTATCCATGAGGACCCAGATTTGATCCCTGGCCTCACTCAGTGGGTTAAGGATCCCGCATTGCTGTGGCTGTGGCGTAGGAACCTCTCTATGCCATGGGTGTGGCCCTAAAAAGTAAAAAAAAAAAAAAAAGAGGATTTCAGCTAAAATTGTTAACAAACTGGTAAAAGCCAAGTCAGGGTTAGCAAAAGTATATAACCTTTTTAGGCCACACAGGTAAGGGTAATGTGCACTCACTTTAAGGCTATTCTTCCATGAACCTAACTGTGTTTAACAAAAGTCCTGAAAAAGAACTCCTCATTGTAAAGGCCTGGGGGAGAAGAACAACTACTGTGGGAAAGAGAGGGAAAAAAAAGATGATCCCTCTTCCCTATAGAACAAAGGACTTAAACAATGGGAAACAATAGCAACAACACTGTCAACCATAGGGTACTCACTCCTTTTTGGGAAATGGGGAAAGTTTATGAGGATTTGAAATTTTTCAAAGGAATAAATGTGGGGTTTTTTGTGCATGTCTTTAACTGGGCTATTTTCTTATTGTTGAGTTTGGAGAATTTTTAAAAATACTTTGGATAAAAGTCAGATAGGCGATTTGCAGATATTTCTTCTCAGCTTGTGATTTGTTTTCTCATTTTCTTATTCAATGTATTTCATAGAACAAGTGTTTTTAATTTTGATAAACATGATTTATTATATTTTCCCTATTATGGACTGTGCTTTTGGTGACATGACAAAAAATACTTGCCTCATGTAAGCTCACAAAATTTTCTTCTGTGATTTCCTTTGAAAAGTTTATATTTTTACATTTTTAGTTATGCCTGTGGTCCACTGTTAGTTAATTTTTTTGTTTAAGGTATGGGTTTAAAGTTCAAGACAGTGTTTTTTTAATGCATGTGTATATCCAATTTGTTGAAATGATTGTCATTGAATTGCCTTTGGACTATATTTTTTATATGTCTATTTTTGGGCCCTCTGCTTTCATTTATCTGTGTCTGCTCTTTAATCAATATCACAAACCTTTGTTATTGTTTGTGTAATATATCTTGGAATCACATAGTGTGAGTCATCTGAATTGTTTGGCTATTTTATTTCTTTTTATTTCTATATAAACTTTAGAACCAGCTTATTAAAATCTACCCAAACTCCTTCTGGAATTTTGATTGAAATTTTATTGTATCTGCAGCTCAAGTTGGAGAGAATTAGCACCTAAGCAATACTGAATCACATAACATATGAACATGGAATATGTCTCTATTCATTTAGGTCTTTGTTGATTTTTTAAAAATTTATCACTTGTAATTTTAAGTATTTATATCCTATTTTTAGGATAGGATAGGATTTTGTTATATATGCAACTAAGGATTTTATTTTTTTGATGCTACTGTAATTGGTACTTGAAAAATTTTTGAATTCCAAATGTTCACCATTAAAGTAATACAATTAAGTTTTATATATTGATTTTTTGTCCTATACCTCCTAGTTTTAGAGGTTTTTTGGTAAATCCTTTCAGATATTTTTTTTTCCATACAGAATATCGTGTTGTCAGCAAAAAGTTGCATTTCTTTCTCATTTCTATTTTATTTATTTATTTATTTATTTACCCTTTTTGCACTGGCTGGGATTTCTACTACAATGTTGAATAGTAGAAGCAAAGGGAAATCTTTGTCATTTTCCCAATCTTGGTAATAAAACAATTAGTCTTTCACCATTAAAGTAGTATGTTTGGTATAGGTTTTTTGTAGTCACCATTTGAGTTACCGTGATTTATAATAAATATGTATTTGGTCTTCCTCTGCATTCTAGCATAGAGCTCCAAATACTATTGAAATTTCCTAAGTAACAAGAGAAATGAAAGTGTCTTTTGTTATTCATATCAAGCTCCTTTCAACCACACCAAAGTTTATGTCAATGAAGTGACTTTTGGAAAGCTGCTAAAATGGGCGCTGGTTGCCCATGTGGTTAGAAGGTTGAAAGTTTCAGCCCCAACTTCCAGCCTCCAGAGGGTGGAGAGGAGGATAGCTGTTGCATTAATCACCACTGGCCAGTGGTTTAATCAATCATGCCTGACTAATGAATCTTCTGTAGGAAGGATGGAGTTTAGAGATCTTTCAGGTTGATGAACAAGAACACATCCTTCATCATGCACCCCACACACTGCAGGGGGAAAGAAGCCCTGTTCTTGGGATCTTTCTGGACCTCATTCTGTGTATCTCTTCATCTTGCTATTCATTTGTATCCTTTAATATCCTTTGTAACAAACCAGTAAGTAATCTACTAAATAAACTTTCCCTGAGTTTGCTGAGCTGTTATAGCAAATTAATTGAACCCGAGGTTGGGGGTGGGGTGTGGAACCTTCTGATTTATAGCCAGTTGTCAGAACAGGTGATAAGCTGTATTTACAATTGGCATCTGAAATGGAGAGAGTCTTGCGAGACTGAAACCTTAACCTGTGAGATCTGATGCTATCTACAGGTAAATAGTGTCAGAATTGACTTAAATTGTAGGGAACACAGTAGTGTCTCCTGGAGAGTTGGAGAATTGCTTGATTTGGAAAAAAAAATCCATACATTTGGTGACCAGAAGTTCCAAAAGTGAAATATCGAGAGTGAGTTTTGAGGAAAATGAAAGTGTTTTTCCATATTATCCTTTATCAGATTTTTAAGGTTTATATTTATTTCTAGTTGTCTGAGAGTTTTATAAAGCATAGTTACTGTAATATTTTGTTTAATGCTTATGTTGTATTGAGATGATCACATGATATATTAATATGGTAGATTACATTGATTTTTTTGAGATTTTAATTTTTTTTCTTTTAGGTGATTTACAATGTTCTGTCAATTTCTGCTTGTACAGCGAAGTGACCCAGTCATACATATATATGTACATTCTTTCTCTCACATTATCCTCCATCATGTTTCACCACAAGTGACTAGATATACTTCCCTGTGCAGGATCTCATTGCTTATCCACATTGATTTTTGAATGTTAAAAACACTGCTATATTTGGGACAAACTCCACTTCATTATGTGCATTATTTTATTTTATATCACTGGATTTAATTTACTAATACTTTGTGGAGGATGTGTGCATCTATGTTGATGTATATTTCTGAAAGTTAGGGTTTTTTTCCACCTTCAATCCCATTTTCTTGTTTCTGTATTAGGGTAATGCTGACTTCACAAAATGATGTGGGAAGTACTCGCTCCTGTATTCTGAGAAAATTGTGTAGAAGTGGTATTGCTCTTACTTCAATAATTTATTGTAGAAAAGCTTAGAATACCTATTTGATATATTTCAGATATTTCTTCTTTTGCAATGCAAGCACCTAATGCTATAAATTGTCCTCTAAGCACTACTTGAACAGGATCCAACAAATTTTGGCATATTGTATTTTATTTTAATTTAATTCAAAAATTCTAAAAATTTCCTTTGATGTTTACCTTTTGACCTTTAGGTTATTTAGGCATGTTATTTACTTTCCCAGTAGTTGATAATTTCCAGAATATATTCGTTACTCATTTCTAGTTTCTCTTATAGTCTGAGAACAAAATATATATGATTTCTATTATTTTAAATTTGTTGAAGTTTATTTTATTACCAAAATAAGGTTTATCATAGTGAATTTTCCGTGTGCTAGAAACTAACGTGGATTTTGCTGGGGGGTTTTGGTTAAGATATATATATATATATATATATATATATATATAGTTGGTTGATAGTATTATTTGGTTTTTCTATACCCTTATCTGGTCTTCTGCATATTTTTCTCTCAGTTACTGAAAAAAGAATGTTGAAATCTACAACTATAATTATGAGTTTTTCTACTCTTTATTTCAATTCTATCAGTTTTGGCTTCATGTATTTTTGAAGCTCCATTGTTAGGCACATAGAAATTTAAGATCATTATATCTTTTTGGAGAATTGATCTCTTTATCCTTATGTGATGCCGCTCTTCTTTCATAGTATTCCTTGTTCTGAAGCCTACTTTGTCTAATAGAAATATAACTACTCTCATTTTCTTTTGATAAATGCTTTCATGGTATATTTGTCTATCTATGTCTTCATAGGTAAAGGGGTTTCTTCTAGACAATATTTAGTTAGATCTTGCTTTTTAAATCCAATCAGGCAACCACTTTTAAACTAGTTTTTAAACATTGGCATTTAATGTAACTTTTAATATGATTTGAATAAAAATCTACCTTCTTACTAGCTCTTTTGTATTTGTTCCATGGTCATTATTTTTCCCCCATTTGGCCTGCAATTGACCTAATTGAGTGTTTCTATGGCTTACTTTTATCTTCTTTACTGACTTATTCTGTATATTTAAAAATAATTTAGTCCACCTTAGGGTTTACAATATACAATATACACCTTTAATTAAACTATGTCTGCCTTTATTTATTTCTTTATTTTTAAAATTTTTAGGGCTGCCTCTGTGGCATATGTAGGTTCTCAGGCTAGGGGTCGAATCGGAGCTGCAGCTGCTGGGCTAGCCACAGCCACAGCAATGAGGGATCCAAGCTGCATCTGTGACCTACACCACAGCTCATGCTGGATCCTTAAGCCACTGAGCAAGGCCAGGGATCAAACCTGCACCCTCATGGATTCTAGTCAGATTTGTTTCCTCTGAGCCATGACAGGAACTCCTAAACTGTGTCTACCTTTAGGTAAGACTTTTTCACATATAGTATAAGAGCTTTTCAACATTGTGTTCCCATTTCCTCCCTCTCATCCTTTGTACCATTTTTTGTCATATGTGTCACTTTTACTTATGCTATAAACACAGAATATATGGCTGCTCCTGTTGTCTTAGATAAACATTTATGCTTTGGAGTAGTTAATGCAGGACATATTAATTTTATTTCTATCTTCATTTATTCCTTTTCAGTGTTCTTTATTTCTTTATGTAGGTCCAGTTTTCTATCTAGTGGCATATTTCTTCTTCCTGAACAAATCCCTTTATCCTTCTTTGCAGCACAGGTCTGTTGGCAGTGAATTCTCTCACTTTTTTTTTTTTTAGAAATTCTTCATTTATCTTATTTATAAAAATATATTTATTTAGATATAATTCACATGCCATAAACGTCACAATTTTAAAGGGTATATCAGTGGTTTTTAATAGCAAAATTTTGCAATCATAATAATTATCTAGTTTAAGAAAATTTTCATCACACTGAGTAGAAACACTGTACCCATTATTAGTCACTCCTTTTTAGCAGCACTCCCCATTTTTCCTTCCCTCTATCCCTGGGAAACTACTAATCTACTTTCTGTCTCTGTGAATTAGCCTATTCTGAATACTTCATACGGCCTTTTGTGTTGGCTTCTTTTGCTTAGAATAATGCTTTCAAGGTCCATCCATGTTATAGTGCTTAAGAATGATGGAGAGATTAATTGCTAACCTATTATTGACACTGTTATTTTGAGGCCAAACCTATTTTATAGTCCCAGTAGTATCAATTGTGGATTTGCTTCTTGGGAGTTAATATGCTTAGAGTCTAGTTCTCAACACTGTTGACTTTCTCCTCAAACCATTAAAATATGTTTATTCATGCTCATTCTACATAATGTGTTGGTTATGGAGTAAAGTTAGCTCATGGAAGGAAGGGAAAAAAATTGAATGGGAAAAACATTTATTGAACACTTTATTGAAATGAAAAAAAGCCCACTTACCGAAGAACTTTTATTTTTTAGGACTTAAATATATATGATGATATTTAATGTCATAAAAACTCTATGAGATAGGAACCAAGTATATCTCCATCTGTATAAAACCATGCCCATTATTCACACATTTGAAAGTTTCAAACCTAGGATTTTTAGAATACATAAAATATTCACTCTAATAGATTTTAATAGGATTTTTAAAAAAACAGTGATATTATTTTGTTTGTTTTTGTCTTTATCCGATAGAAAATATTTTTTAATTTATTTTTAATTTATTTTTTTGCTTTTTAGGACTACACCCGCAGCCTATGGAGATTTCCAGGCTATGGGTCGAATCTGAGCTGCATCTGTGACTACACCACAGCTCACAGCAATGCCAGGTCCTTAGTCCACTGAGAAAGGCCAGGGATTGAACCCGTGTCCTCATGGATGCTAGTCGGTTTTGTTAACCACTGAGCCATGATGGAAACTCCCAATGATATTATTAATGACATAAAATTACTGAAGATATTATATTTCTCAACAGGTTTATAGTACCTAATTATGTATCACAGTTATAGAATAATTTATGTGTATTTGTTTTAAATAATCATGATAATTTTGCATATACCTAATCCCTGTGCTCTTGATAAAAAACGATAGTTAAAGAATCCTCTCATTCTTTGTCATCCAGGAAGAGATTTACAGTGAAGACCCACATTTCACACTAACTTAGATACTAAGATAAGACTTCTGGATGATCCCCCTTTTTTACTGAAGACAAGGATTGAAAGATCTTACAAATTCCCTGGCTTTTGCCTCATAAATGGTTAGCCGAACTGTTTGTATCCACTGAACAATGAGAACAAAATTCTTGTGACCCTGACCAAAATTTAAGCTTCTCTAGGCCCTTAACTTTGACCCATTCTTAACCTCAACTAGCACTGGAATGTGGAATAACTCCTTGAATTAGGGTACTCCAGAAGAGCAGAACCAATAGAATGTGTGTGTCTGTGCATGTGTGTGTGTGCATTGTGCAATTATGGAGGCTGGCAAGTCTAAATTTTCAGGATGGACCAACACGTTGGAGATGCAGGAAAGAGCCAGTTCTACAGTTCAAGACCATAGGCCTTCTGTTGGCAGGATTTCCTATTTCTTGTAGGAGGTCAGTCTTTGTTCAAATTAGGCCTTCAGTTTAATAGATAAGGCCCACCCACATCATGGAAGACAATCTGCTTTACTCAGAGCCCACCAATTTAAATATCAATCTCATTTTAAAATACCCTCATAGAAACAGCCAGAATTGATACACAAAATTAACCACAGCCCATCTCCTTAAGGACCTCTCCTGAAAATTGACCACAAAGACATTCCCTGTTTAATTGTTAATCTTGATTCTTTCTAGCCTTATATTTTCCTCCCTGTAAAAGTTCTGCTTCTCCCTGATCTTTGAGAAGTTTGCAGATCTTATGGGAGCATTCTCTATTGCAATAGTCCCTTTCCCTTACCGCAATGATCTTTTTGAAGAAATCTCTCCTTACCTAAGTCTGCATGTTTCATTTGCTAATACGTAGCACAGAAAAAATTAGGAATTCCAAACTAATATCAAGATTATGATTCTGTTTTATTTTGGTGATCCCTGAATATGCCCGCAAAGTTGGTAGCTTCATTTATTGATTAAAGACAATTGCTTAAAAGTGGATGACTGAATAAAAGTCAAAAGTTCTAATGATTTTTTTGAGCTGGGTTACAAATAACGCCTGACTAGACTTATGTACACTAAAGTTCTTTTTGAAGTTCTGCTGATGGGAAATGAATATAAACTGGAATTAACCAATTTTAAGGCCCCTGCTGAGATTTATTCTTTGACAGTTGACAGAAATACTCAGAAATTAGCATTTTGGTAAAACCTTTATTTGTTTAAGATGCCTCGTAGCCAAAGAGACTGTCTATACAAAAGGATTAACCTATTGACAATGACTTTCTAAATCTAAACCCATTGAATAACAAGCACTGAATGTGTTTACCTTCCTAATGCACCACAATTCACTATGAAACTGGCTTTCTTGAAAAGGTCAAAATGTATGAAGAATTGAATTTCAATAGGAAGACATACAGAAATTTGAAGCTGAATGGAATTGGGTTTGTTGAATATAAATAGAAAGTAAATTATATGAATGTGGGTCATCTAAGTGGATAACACCCCTCTAAAAAAAAACTCCTTATTTTTTAGGCTCTTTTATTTCTCGGTAAGGCGCTATTCCATTGCTAAGCACCTTACTTATTCTCTTAAATAAAACACTTTATATTGTTCCAAGGACCTCAATAACTGCAGTGATATTCTTGCAAACCAAGTCTCAAAAATTCACTATGTGAAAAGCCCAATAGCCTCTTTATGTATTGAACAGTTCCAGGTATATTGGGTATCTTCTGATATTCACTAGAGAGAAGTTCTGCTTTTGAACAGGTAGACCAAGAAAGGAAGTGATTAATGAAATTGTAGAATTTGATTTTAGCTTTTTCCCGAGTAACTCCTTTTCTGACTTGACTTTTGTGGTTCTACTAAAATTGAATTTTAGGATAGGTAAATTGTACATATCCACAATATGACTATTATAGTGCATTCCAAACAGATTGTTATCAAGACTGGTGACCTAGGCTTATAGTGGCCACTTTAAAATTAGGAAAAGTAGGTGATTTTTAATTTCTATAACTAGCTTCTGATGAAGAAACACTTCCACTTTTTTTTAAAAAAAGGCATTTTAAGGACTGTAAACATGTCTCCTTCCTGTGACAGTAAAAGGCCTTGTGCTTCTCCAATGCAGTGGTAATCGATTTAGTGCTTATGTGATAAGATCCAAAGTTCTGTCTTTTGATAATAATTCTTCAAGAGTTTTACAGAAAAGAAACCAGACTTCCCCATCTTGGTAGACTCAATTGTGAGACTATATTGTGGGTTGCATTAGATACCTAGCTAATGCAATTATATATTCTTAAACCTATTGGTTGCCTCAGTGTAGCTAGGACATAGCTAAAATTCCATTAAAAATAGACACCAGGAGTTCCCGTCGTGGCGCAGTGGTTAACGAATCCGACTAGGAACCATGAGGTTGCGGGTTCGGTCCCTGCCCCTGCTCAGTGGGTTAACGATCCGGCGTTGCCGTGAGGTGTGGTGTAGGTTGCAGACGCGGCTCGGATCCCGCGTTGCTGTGGCTCTGGCGTAGGCCAGTGGCTACAGCTCCGATTCGACCCCTAGCCTGGGAACCTCCATATGCCGCGGGAGCGGCCCAAGAAATAGCAACAACAACAACAACAACAACAACAACAACAACAAAAAAAGACAAAAGACAAAAAAAAAAAAAAATAGACACCAATAGAGAGTTCCTGTCGTTGCTCAGTGGTTAGCGAATCCGACTAGGAACCATGGGGTTGCAGGTTCGATCCCTGGCCTTGTTCAGTGGGTTGAGGGTCCAGCATTGCCATGAGCTGTGGTGTAGGTCGGAGACTCGGCTCGGATCTTGTGTTGCTGCGGCTCTGGCGTAGGCCGGTGGCTACAGCTCGATTCGACCCCTAGCCTGTGAACCTCCATATGCCGAGGCAGCAACCCAAGAAATGGCAAAAAGACAAAAAAAAAAAAAAAAAAAAAAAAAAAAAGGACATCAATAAAACTAAAGGCAGTGAGAGTTACATGTAACATTTACTAGTCAAGTTGTATATACTGGCCTTCACATACAAATATGCTTATTACTGAACCCCTATCACTAAGGCATTTATGTTAAATTATTTTGCACATAAAGAAATATGCCTACACTGAGTCCTCCCTTGAGAACAGTAACACATGGTTTTGAGTGAGCTGGCTTGTTTGAAGAGTGGAATCTAGTCCTGGAACAGCAATTATTATTATTATTAATGTGTAAGTAAGCTAGCTCACATGGGAAACAAATGCAGAATTTCAGTTTCTTTGGCACTGTGCTATAAAGAGTTGAGCCAAATGGTTCTGATTATGATGATTAGGGGACCAAAACATTATCCTCTGGTCTTCTATTTGTTTGGCTGTTAATATTTTTAAAGACAAATAATTTTTCCAGGTATACCTTAACAATACTTTATAGATACTATGAATTTTATTTTTTAAAATGTTGGTATGTGCCATTATTCATTTTTTATTAAGATATACTTGATTTCCAATATTATATTAGTTTCAGGTGTACAGCATAGTGATTCAAAAAATTTAAAATTTATTCTTCTTATAAAGTTATTATAAAATATTGACTATATTGCTTGTACTGTAAAATATATCCTTGTAGCTTATTTATTGTATATATGGTAGTCTGTACCTTTTAATCCCCTCCGCCTATCTTGCCCTACCCCTTCCCTCTCTCCACTAACTGCTAGCTTGTTTTCTATTTATGTGAGTCTGCTTTTGTTATATTCACTACTTTGTTTTATTTTTTAGACTCCACATGTGAGTGATACCACACAGTATTTGTCTTTCTCTATCCAACTTAATTCACAAAGCGTGATACCTCCAGGTTCATCCTTGTTGCAAATGGCAATTTTTTTATGGACAAGTCGTATTCTATTTTATATCTACATCTATCTGTCTGTTTTTCTAATCAATCACATCTTCTTTATCCATTTCACTGTTGATGGACAATTAGGTTTCTTCCATCCTGACTGTTGTAAATAATGCTGCTGTGAACATTGGGGTGTGTGCATCTTTTTGAATTAGTGTTTTTGTTTCCCTTGGATATATAGCCGGGGTGGGGGGGGGAATCACTGGATAATACAGTAGTTCTATTTTTAGTTTTTGAGGAACCTCCATACTGTATTCCACAGTAGGTGCACCAATTTACATTCGAAGTAACAGTGTACAAGGATTCTCTTTTATCCATATCCTCACCAACATTTGTTATTTGTGGTCTTTTCGATGCTAGCCATTCTGACAGGTGTGAGGTGGTATCTCATTGTGGCTTCAGTCTGCCTTTCTCTGATGATTAGGGATGTTGTACATCTTTCTATATGTCTGTTGGCCATCTGGGTTAATTCTTAAGAAAAATGTCTATTCAGGTCTTCTGCCAGTGTTTTAATTGGGTTATTTATTTAAAAAATATTGAGCTGTATGAGCTATTTATATATTTTGGATATTAACCTCTTATCAGTCATACCATTTGTGAATATTTTCTCCCATTTAGTATGTTTTCTTTTTGTTTTGCTAATAGCTTTTTATTTGTTGTTGTGCAAAAGTTTTTAAGTTTAATTAGGTCCAATTTGTTTATTTTTGCTTTTGTTTCCTTTACCTTAGAAGAAAGATCCCAAAATATATTTGTATGATTTATGTCATGGAGTATTCCACCTATGTTTTCTTCCAGGAGTTTTATGGTTTCAGGTCTTGCATTTAGGTATTTAATCCATTTTGAGTTTATTTTTTTATATAATGAGAGAAAATGTTCTAATTTCATTATTTTACATGTACTTTGAATTTTCCCAGCACTGCTTATTGAAAAGACTGTCTTTTCTCCATTGTATATTCTTCCCTCCTTTGTCATGGATTAATTGACCATAAGTGCATGGGTTTATTTCTGAGCTCTTTATTCTGTGGCATTGATCTATTTGTTTTTTTCTTTTGTGCCAGAACCATACTATTTTGATTATTGTAGCTTTGTAGTATAGTATAAAGTCAGAGTATATGATACCTCCAGCTCTATTCTTTTTCAATATTGTTTTGGCTTTTTGGGGTCTCTTGTGTTTCCATACTAACTTTAAAATTATTTGTTGTACTTCTGTGAATAATGCCATTGTTATTTTTATAGGGATTGCATTGAATCTGTAGATTACCATGAGTATTATTGCCATTTTAGCAATATTAATTCTCTTAATCAATGAACATGATATATCTTTCCAAGCATGCATTTGTGCTATCTTCAGTTTCTTTCATCAGTATCCTGGTTTTCCAGGTATAGATGTTTTACCCCCTTAGGTAAGTTTAAGGTATTTTATTCTTTTTGACACTATAGTAATTGATATATTTTCCTTAATTTCTCTTTCTGATGGCTTGTTATTAGTGTATAAATGCAACAGATTTCTGTATATTACTTTTGTATTCTGCAGTTCAAAGATGAACTCTGGTAGTTTTTGGCTGGTGTCTTTAGTATTTTCTATGTATCTCCTAACAATGAACAATTTTACTTCTTTCTTTCAATTTGGATTCCTTTTATTTCTTTTTCATGTCTGATTTCTATGGCTAGGACTTCTAATACTATCTTAAATAAAGTGGTGAACATGGGTATCTTTGACCTGCCCTGATTTTAGGGGATGCTTTCATCTTTCACCATTGAGTATGATGTTAGCTGTGGGCTTATCATCTATGCTCTTTATTATGTTGATGTATTTTCCCTCTATGCCTACTTTCTACAGTTTTTTTTTTAAATAATAAATGGATGTTGAATTTTGTCAAAAGATGATGATATGGTTCTTATTTTTCAATTTGCTAATGTGGTTTATCACATTGATGGATTTTGAGATATTGAACAATTCTTGCATCCCTGGGATAAATCCCACTTGATCATGGTGTATGATCCTTCTAATGCATTGTTGGATTCAATTTGCTTATATTTTGTTGAGGATTTGCATCTAATCATCGGTGATATTGGCCTTTAATTTTCTTTTTCTGTGATATCTTTGTCTATTTTTGATATCAGGGTGATACTGGCCTCAGAGTGTGTTCAGAAGAGTTTCTTCCTCTGAAATTTTTGGTATAGTTTGAGAAGGATAGATGTTAACTCTTCTCTAAATGTTTGGTAGAATTCACCTGTGAAGCTATCTGGTCCCGAACTTTTGTTTATTGGGAGTTTTTTTTTTTAATTACTGATTCAACTTTATTACTGGTAATTGGTCTGTTTATATTTTCTGTTTCTTCCTAGATCAGTCTTGAGAGATTGTAACTGTCTGGGAATTTGTCCATTTTTTCCTAGGTTCTCCATTTTATTGGCATATAGCTGTGTGTAGTAATATCTTATTATCCTTTGTATTTCTTTGGTGTTGGTTATAACTTCTTTTTCATTTTAGATTTTCTTTGTTTGGGTCTTATCTTTCTTGATGAGTCAGAATAAATATGTCTAGATTTTGTTTATCTTTTCAGATAACAAGCCTTAGTTTCATTGATCTTTCTCTCTTTTTTTTTTTTGAGTCTCTATTTCATTTACTTCTGACTTGATAATTTTGATTTCTTTCCTTCTACTAACTTTGGATTTTGCTTTTTCTTCTTTGTCTAGTTTCTTTAGATGTATGTTTAAGTTTTTGAGATTTTTCTTTTTTCTTGAGGTAATCTTGTATTGTTATAAATCTCTCTCTTAGAACTTCTTTTGCTATGTCCCATAGATTTTGGGTCATTATAATTTCATTTTCATTTGTCTCTATATATTTTTATTTCTTCGACCTCCAGGGAACCATTGGTTGTTAAGTAGCCTCCACATGTTTGTGATTTTTGCAGTTTTTTTCTTCTTATAGTTGATTTCTAGCCTCATAGAGTTGTGATTGGGAAAGATGCTTGATATGATTTCAGGCTTCTTAAACTTACAAGTGCTTGTTTTGTGGCCTAGCATTTGATCTATCCTGGAGAATGTTCCATGTGCAACTGGAAAGAATGTGTATTCTGCCACTTTGGGATGGAATGTTCTCAATATATCTATTAAGTTTGTCTGATCTAATGTGTTATTTAAAGGCAGTGTTTCCTTATTGATTTTTCTGTCTGTATGATCTGTCCATTGATATAAGTGTACTGTTCAAGTCCCCTACTATTATTGTATTACTGTCGGTTTCTCCTTTTATGTCTATTGATATCTGCTTTATGTATTTTGTTGCTCCTATGTTCGGTGTGTATATATTTACAATTTTTTAAGGAAAAAAGTCTTTATTTATTTTTATTAAAGTATGGTTGATTTACAATATTGTGCCAACTTCTGCTGTACAGCAAAGTGTCTCAGTCATACATATATGTATGTTCTTTATCTTTATCCCTTTAATCTTAAGGGGTTTTTTTATATTTACAATTGTTATATTTTTTTTCTTGGATTGGTCACTTGATAATAATGTAATATACTTCTTTGTCTCATGTAATAGTCTTTGTTTTAAAGTCTATTTTTTCTGATATAAGTTGCTATCCTGACTTTTTTTTTATTTACATTTGCATGGAATACCTTTTTCTATCCTCTCACTTTCAGTTTGTGTGTGTCTTAAGATCTGAAGTGAATCTCTTATAGGCAGCATGCATACAGATCCTGTTTTTGTATCTATTCAGCCACTGTGTGTCTTTTAATTGGAACATTTAGTCCATTTACATTTAAAATAATTACTGATATGTATGTAGTAATTGCCATATAGTTAATTGATTTTAGGTTATTTTTGTAACTCTTTTTTGTTCCTTTCCTCTTCTTTTATTCATTTTCCTTGTGATTTGATGACTGTCTTTAGTGTTTGGATTATCTATTGTGTGCATATCTATTATAGATATTTGTATTTGGCTTGCATTTACCATGAGGTTTATATATAGAAAATATTATTTTATGTTCCTGATCTCTTAATTTCAAGTACATTTTTAAAATCCTGCATTTTCATTCTCCTCCTCATGATTACTGACTTTGACATCATTTTACAACTAACAGTTTTGTGTATCCTTGAAATGCTTATTGTGGATATAGATTATTTTACTAATTTTGTCTTTTAACTTTACTACTAATTTTGTACATAGTCAAATTACCATGTTAACTGAATATTTCCCTACTGATGAGCTCTTTCCTTTTGTAATTTTGATAATTCTAGTTGTGGCCTATCCTTTTTCACTTAGAGAAGTTCCTTTAACTTTTCTAGTAAGGTTGGTTTGATGGTGCTGAACTCTTTTTAGCTTTTGCTTGTCTGTAAAACTTCTGATCTCTTCACCAAAACTGAATAATAGTCATGCAAGGTAAAGTATTTTTTGGTAGGTTTTTATCTTTCATCACTTTAAATATACCATTCTTCTCTGGCCTGCGGAGTTTCTGCTGAAAAGTCAGCTGATAGCTTCATGGGAGTTCCATGTATGTATTGCTTTGCATTTCCCTTGCTGCTTTTAATATTCTATCTTTACCTTTAATTTTTTCCATTTTAATTATAATGTATCTTGGTGTGGTCCTCTTTGGGTTGATGCTATTTGGGATTCTCCATCCTTCCTGGATTAAATGTCTATTTCCTTTCTCAAGGAAGTTTTCAGCTCTTATGTCTTCAAATATATTCTCTTCCCTTTTCTCTCTCTTCTTCTGGGACTCCTATACTGTGAATATTAGTTTGCCTGATGTTATCTAAATAAACTCTCCTTATTTTTAAAAATTCTTTTTTCTCTTCAACCTCAGTAATTTCTACTATTCTGTTTTTAGTGCACTGATCTGTGTTTTGTATCATTTAGTCTACTGTTGATTCCTTCTAGCTTATTTTTCATTTCAGTTATTACATTCTTCATTTCTGTTTTGTTGTTCTTTATATTTACTAACTCTGTTAAAAATTTCTAACTTCTCACTCCATTCATCCATTCTTCTCCTGCATTCTTTGAGCATCTTTATGATGACTACCTTGAACTCTTTCTAGGGTTACTATTGATGGATATGGCTGGTTCCTGACACAGCTGATCACAGGGTCCAGGTTGTCCCAAAGCTTATGTTGGCCTGCTGATGAGTGGGTCTGGGGCCCATTGGTCCCAGGACTGGAGCTGGCCTGCTAGTGAGTGGTTTGGTTCTGTAAGCAGTGGCGCTGCAGTTTTCTTGGGTGTGGTTTCCACCTGTTGGTGGTTGACGTTGGTGCTTAGGCTAGAGTAGTCTCGCTGGTGGGCAGCACAAAGGTCCTGAAGTTCTTGGGCCTGGATCTGGCCTACAGGTGAATTGGTTAGGTTTGCAGGCTGCAGGGCTGCACTTTTCCTGTGGCTGATATCTGCCCACTTGTGGGTGAGGCTGATCCCAAGACTACAGCAAGCTAGTTGGTGGTAATGTCTTGAGATTCTGGTGCTGGTGCCCCCCCAGCTTCAGAGCTGGGTTGAACTAGGCCCTTGGTCTCTGGCTTCAAGGCCCTGGTGGTCATGAATCTAGCACCTACACACTCCTCTGTGGGTTCTGTTCTTGGTCCTTCTGGTGGGCAGGGCCCTGTGCAGAGGTGTCTATGGGTGTAGGGGGTCTTAAGGAAGCTTGTCTGATGGCAGCAGGGTCTGTGCCCTGCCCTGCTAGTTTCTTGGCCTGAAACATCCCAGTACTGGTGCCCAATACTGGTGGACATGGACAGCGCTGGGTCCTGAGACTAATCAGATAGAGGGAGGGTTCCAAAACGGTCCTTCATAGTGCCAGAGTACACATGGCTGAACAAGCTCCCAGAAGTGGCTACTGCCAGTGTCTATGTCCGAGGGTGAGCTGTAGTTGCTTTTAGCCTCTATAGGAGGCATTCCAAGATCAGCAGGTCAGTCTGACTCAGGTTCCTTTTAAATTACTGCTTCTGCTCTGGGTCCTGGAGGATGTGAGATTTTGTGTTCAATCTAAGAGCAGAGTCTCTGTTTCCCACAGCCCTTTGGGTGTCCTGAAATTAAGCCCTGCTGGCCTTCAAAGCTAAATGTTTTATGGGCATGTCTTCCTGGCACAGGACCCTCATGCCGAGGATCCTGATGTGGGTTTGAAACCTCTTCTTCCTTGAGGAGAACCTCAGCAGTTTTAATTATTCTTCTATTTGTGGTCACCCATATGGGTGTATGGGTCTTGACTGTATTGTGACTCTACCCCTCTTACCCATCTCATTGTGGATTATTCTTCATATCTTTAGTTGTGGAAGATCTTTTCTGGTAGGTTGTGGTCTTTTTCATTGATAGACATTCTGTAAATCCTTGTAATTTTAACGTGCTCTTGAGAGGAGGTAAGCTCAGGGTCTTTCTACTCCACCATCATTGCTGAGTGTTCTATGCATTTTAATATTTTAAGTGACATGACATTAAACCTTTTAAAAATTACAAAATTTTAATAAAATTATTTAAAATATATAAAATTTAATGAGGATTTCAAATAACTGCTTTTCTAATTGAGGTTCTTACACTTTATACAATTAGAAAGCCTTCAAATTACCAATTTTATTTCAATTATAAACCTTATTTGAAATATGCAATACTGTACCTATGAACACACACACACAAGTACACTCACACACATTCACAGTAAACCCGCATTATTTTAGACTTTCTACCTGGAACATTGGCAGGTGGAGAATTGAGTAGTAGAATTTTTCTTCAGGTGATCTGATGTATCCAAACACAGCCAAATGTTCTGTCTGTATTGTGACCTACTGTACCTAAGGGTGTAATGAATATGAAATGATGCACTGCCCAATTTTGTCCTTCTGAGGCTCATATTCTAAAGAAGAATATGTAGTAGCTCTTGCTATATTGTTGAAGTCAGTGGCAGTTTTGCTGACAAATCATCAGACAACACCAGAAGCTTATAAGTTTCTGCCAGTATATAAAACATATATAAAATGCACTATGTAAAACTTTTGCAAAATTAACAGTACTTTTTATTTTAGCCATGAAGAAATATACTTTCATTAAATAAAAACTGGCAAATTACTCTTAACATATTCATGATTATCTAAAAATTATTTTATGTATTCATATATCTATATAGATATAATATAGGAATTTTTATATGAGATTATGAGTAACATGGAGCCCAGTTCTATTTTTATTTCTAGCATCCACATTTTCTGTTAATTTAAATGTTTTCTTGTTATGAAATGCTGATCAGTCTATATCATTGGCCTGGTTCATATTAGCTATAAATGCACAATATAAGTGCAAAAACAATATGAAAAAGAACACTAATGCATGCTTTAGGAAAATTTTAGATTATTTTAAAAATACTGCAATATTATAGGTAGAATCATGAGACCTTTTAAAACAACAGGACCCATTGGGTCAGTCCAGATGGTAGATGTTTCAAAGCAGAATGCTATATTTACTGCCTAGTATTTATAAGAACTACCTTAGCCATCATCCTCACCAACGTGTTTATCTGAGAGTAAGAGGTTGATGTTACTCTTCAAACTTGAAGGAAAAGGACTGAATCAGGTAGTTCCTTTAAGGTTAAATAGGTTAAATTTTAAGACATATTCATCTTAAAATGAGAGTATCATTATAGTTAGTGAGCAGTATAAATTATAAAATTTAAGATTACATTAAAAATATTTGCTAAATGACTTGTGGCTGTGGTTCTGAATTTGTTCACTTTTGGGAGAAGCAGTTGTTTTAAAATAAATTCTATAAATTATTTCTTGGAGGTAAATTTTCTCTTTGTGATAACAAAATGATATAAAATCATCAAATTGAAAATTGTTCACATGTCAGCTGGTAACCTAGAGGTGCCATGGTGTAGCATACAACAAATGTAGAAAATTATTAAGAATTAAATTATCCTCTTATCATTAAACATACTTTGTGATTCAGAGTATACACTGAATATTCTAACATGGGACCTAAAGTTAAGGAGCCAACTCATTTCCAATTTTTCTGCAACTCAATAGTATGAGAAGAACACTGGGAGGTAAGGGACTTTGATTCTATTCTTGTCTTATTCTAATAGTGTGGTCTTCCTGTGGGGTTTGAACAAAATTCCTTTGGTCTCTATCCTAAGAGTGATTTAGGGGCTCTGCTAAGTATGTTTCCATGTTAAACCCATTAGACCTGAAGAGAGAGTTCTTTTGGTTAAGATGTCACATATCTCTGGCACTTCAAGTTTTATTAGAGAAACACTCAAAAATAAAGTATGGCCTTTTCTACATTTTTCTGAGATTATTCCTGTGAAAAGCATCCTAACTACCTTAGATTGGGCCCTGCCTGAGGTTAAAATAGAGAAAGATAATTTTCTTTCCACTTTATATAGTTTCATTCTGACATATCTGTCAAGCTGTTTGCATTCAATAGCCAGAGGTTCAATTTTAGGACATGGACATGTCTTTTATCACAATGAATTAAGCAGAAAGTACCCATTTTAAATTTTGCATGGCTTATCATAGCAAGAAATATGAAGGATGAATTAGGGTTTATTTTTCCGTATATTCAACAGCTATCTTAATATACCCAGAAAGAACCAATACCCAAAGCACGATTAACATTTGTACTCAAGAAAGAAAATATATTTGACTTAATAAGATCGACATTTTTTTTTCCTCCCTTAGTAGGAAAAATATTTTCTTTCTTCTCTGCAACACTACCTTAATACCTCAACACGCCGCATTCCTAATTCTGATGTTCTGTTTTCATGCTATTTATAGAGTAAGTCAACCAGGTTTTAGAAAGACTTAATTGAAAATATGAGGTATTACAATAGAAAATTTAATGTAATCTCTTGGAAAGTTTGCAATCCAATGAGGAAGGCACAGAACACACAGCCACAAAGAAACACACACACACAAGCATACATGAGTGTGCATGCACACACACACACGCACAAAACCACAAATGACAAAGACTCAAAAATACATCTAGGAATATTGGCTGCAGAGATGCAGACATGGGTTGTATATGAAACTAAGTTAAGTTTAAAGTATTCCCAGAAAATACCACAGTTAATCAGCTGATAAAATCTCTGCTAACAAATACTATTACTAAGAAATGACACTTACTAGCTTATGCAAGACCTATCATATATTTATAATAGGTATTGGGTTGTGAAAATACTAAGCCTTTGCTAAGAAATGCAAATGGTGAAATTCTAACATACTTGTGAAATTAAAAGAGATTATCACTCACTAAAAGTCATTGCTAACTGTAATAAAAGGAGATGTTCAAACCTTAAATGATTTTAAGCTGACAGAAGATGTGAGAAGGGCCCTAATTAATGGATTTGATAATAAGTCTTTCCTACTTGGATCCTTGCCCACCCTGTCTTACACTTAAATTATGAGAGGTTATTGTTGTCATTGGGATGACTATAAGGCTTCATGAAGAGATTCACTGTAATGAATGTTTTAAAACAAAGAAGAAACATAGGAGACTGGTATGAAAAAAGAGATATTATTCTAGGTTAGTAAAAATGCTTTAGATGGGGAGTTCATTTGTAATATACCAAAGGAGAAAGGTGGTTTTATTTTGAGAAGAGAATAAAAGCAAATGGATGCTAAAACAGGATAATATTTATCATATGCCTTTTAAATAATTTCCTTTATTTTAACTGCATAAGCAATACATACTCCATTTAATAATTAAAACCACACAGCCATATATAAAGAAAATATTTATGATTTCCTCTCACCCCAAGAATCCCAAAGTAACCAATGATAATGTTTTCTTGTATAACCTGTACATTCTATCCTGTAATTGCATATCTATATCCATACATTTTCTTAGTTTGTTTTTTAATACAAACCATTAATATTTTTTTGAATTCTTACATTTCACTAAAGACATCTAGGATATAATTTTGGATAAATTCTTATGTATATACCCAAATCTATAGATTGGATTACTGTGCTTTTTAATATTGTATTCCCATGGAAGTATCTCTTTGGGACTATTTGTGGGGGGAGTAGTAGAAATTAATAGAACCTGGCTGAGATTACTTTGATATTTGAAAAATAGTTGATGGCTTTTTGACAAATACATCTGATGGTAACAGATGCTTAAGATGATTTTTGGTCTGTCACTGGCACTTTTGGTGTGGTGGTAATGTAGAAATATTCATATTCTATGCTATTTTCTCAAGTAATTCACTGCAAGATAGAGGTAGCTATTTTTTATTTGAAACTAAAATCCTAAAGATATTATTTTAAGAATATGAAGAGTTTCAGTGATGCAAAAATGGAATTATTTGAATGGATCGTCAGTGTGGAATCTTTTTATCTTTTTTTTTTGAAGGAGGGAAGTACTGAATAATACGATTTACTGAAAGAGCATCTGAGATTGAACATGAAACTCAAATTGCTGAGAGCTTGTGAGTTCATGAATTACAGGAATATAATTTGGAAAACAGAAGGGAAAGCTTTGGAAAATGGCTAAAACAATGTGAATGCTATGTAATACATGATTGGTCTCATATTATTCTAAAAACTCCCTCTAAATGGAACACTCTTTAGAAATGAAAACCAAGACAAAAAATGAAATTGACCACACGATTATAAATGATATGACATTCTTATCTATGACTTTCAAATGAATAGCAACTGATTATACCTATGGATTTCACTTTTAAGAATAGTAATATCATTTTGTAATATTTGGTGAACTTGTATTCCAGACATATATGATTAAAAATGAAACTTGAATACTAAAAAAATGATGAAAACCACCAACTCGCTTTACAAATATAATAGAAAACAAAGAAGTTTGCTAAAAGCAAAAGTGATTAAAAAGTACTTGATATATCATAAATTTTTCATTTGTTCTAGTGAATTAATTTTTTCTAATTTAGTATTGACAAACCACTTAGAAAACCCATCATGAGAATCATGTCACATGATAAAGATGTCACAAAAATAAAACCACTAGAATTTTTTCATAATTTCTCAAAATTCATGGGAATAGGAAAAACATAACCTCTACAATAAACAGGAAAAATTTATAAAAACTATTGATAATTCTAAAGAGATCAGGGACAATTCTGATTATTTTAATATCACATAATTTATGCATTTACTTAACCAACCAAGTAATGAATCAAGGTTGGCTGCTAAGAAAGATTTTTTTAAAACGCATTTCCGTTGATTTCAGGAAGTTACAAATTAGTGGGTAAAAAAATAAGTTGCATAAAAAAACACAGTAAGTATGGAATACACTGTGGAATGCAAGCACCATCAAGACAAAGGTAAAAATAAAATCCCCAGAGAAGGAAAATATTACTTCGAGTTTGTTGAAGGCTTGGCTCCTTGAGAAGCAAACTCTGAGACAAAGAATAGCATCCTGGAATTTTATTAGAGAATTCTTCCAAAATTAACACCTTTGGGGTGAAAGTAAGAAAACACGATTGGGTAAAGATAACAGATGTTAACAAGACTTCTTGTGATGATCATTTTGTAACATGTAGAAATATCAAACCATTATGTTGTACACCTGAAACTAATGTAATGCTATATGCCAATCATACCCCAGTAAAAAGGGAGAATTTACTCTGTAAAAGTTGTCTTCAGAACAAAAGTCTTAGCCATCCTCATATTATTGTGTGAAACTAGGATGGCCCTTTGTAATTGTTCTGAGTTTAGATGAAGGGGATGGACGTTTATATCCCCCTATCTACAGGTCATTGGATGCAGGGGCATGACCTTATGTGACCAGACTCTTCTCAATGAAAGTGGTTCCTGGGAGTTCCCATCGTGGCTCAGTGGAAATGAATCTGACTAGTATCCATGAGGATGCAGGTTTGATCCCTGGCCTCACTCAATGGGTTATGGATCCAGCAATGCTGTGAGCTGTGGTGTAGGTTGCAGACATGGCTTGCATCTGGCATTGCTGTGGCTGTGGTGTAGGCCAGTGGCTATAGCTCTGATTCGACCCCTGGCCGGGGAACCTCCATATGCTGCTGGCACCACCCTAAAAAAAAAAAAAAAAAAAAAAAAAAAAAGCAGTTTCTGGATAGGAATGTCAGCCAGCAGTACTTCCAACAATCAGGCAGAAGGTAGGGGGATGCTGGAGCATAGTATAATGTTCACTACATAGATGAAGAGGTCAAAGTATTAAAACTCTTAAGTACACTTGTTAATTATTAATGATCTTCTCCAATCTAATTATTTTTACCTGAAAAATAGATTAAATTACTTGTTTAAGGTCAGAGGGCTGGAGATAAAATTGAAGTTAGAGCTTACTTGATTGTTCTTTCCATCACTCATTGTAATACAACTAAAGCTTTCCCCATGCAAAAAGTCAAAACAAGCAAAAACAAACAAAAGAAAGCAAAACAAAAGCTAAAGTATTCAGCACATTGAAAAAGGGCAGGGTTTCTTTCTTTCTTTCTTTCCTTTATTTTTTTGTGTTTTTTTTTTGTCTTTTTTTTTGTCTTTTTTGTTGTTGTTGTTGTTGTTGTTGTTGTTGTTGCTATTTCTTGGGCCGCTCCCGCAGCATATGGAGGTTCCCAGGCTAGGGGTCGAATCGGAGCTGTAGACACCGGCCTACGCCAGAGCCACAGCAACGCGGGATCCGAGCCGCGTCTGCAACCTACACCACAGCTCGCGGCAACGCTGGATCCTGGATCGTTAACCCACTGAGCAAGGGCAGGGACCCAACCCCCAACCTCATGGTTCCTAGTCGGATTCGTTAACCACTGCGCCACGACGGGAACTCCCTATTTTTTTGTTTTTGTTTTTGTTTTTGTTTGTTTCTCTTTGGAGTTTGCTGAGTTTCTCGAATCTACTTGGATATGTCCCTGATTTGAGCTCCTTACTGGTCAGCTTGGGACACGAATTGTGGTTTATTTGTTAGTTTTGGTCTCAAAGTCTTTGGTGTTTTTAATAGGGTCTAATATATACATATGCAGCTCAGGGATGAGCCCAGGATTTGATAAGAATCTTTATGGAGTCACTTTCACATGTTTCTCCCTCTCTGTAAATTCTTGGAACCTTGTGCCTGTGAAGCCAGCTCTTTTGGGGCATACCAGCAAGCTCCTTCAAGTTTGGCTGCTTTTTTAGTGTTTTCTTTATCCTAGAGGAAACTGCCCTCTTGCTTTGCCCAGGTAATTTTTATCTTGCTCTGGTAGGCAGAGGGTAGATCAACAAGTCTGCTGTCCAAGTAGACATTCAGCTGGACAATTAGTCCCTACTTTCTGCTTCTTGTATGCAGTCTTAATGGGCCACCATTACTTGGCTTTAGGATCTGGTAAGGGAAATCTACCCTTCTCCCATGATAGGACTGAGAAAAGCCATTTAAATTTATGCCCTTCAAATGATGCAACTGACAAGGGCTTAATCTCTAGAATATATAAGCAACTTATACAACTCAACAGCAAAAAAAACCAATCAATCAATGGAAAAATGGGCAAAAGACCTGAATAGACATTTCTCCAAAGAAGATATACAGATGGCCAACAAACACATGAAAAAATGCTCAACATCGCTGATTATAAGAGAAATGCAAATCAAAACTACCATGAGATACCACCTCACACCAGTCAGAATGGCCATCATTAATAAATCCACAAATAACAAGTGCTGGAGGGGCTGTGGAGAAAAGGGAACCCTCCTGCACTGCTGGTGGGAATGTAAACTGGTACAGCCACTATGGAGAACAGTTTGGAGATACCTTAGAAATCTATACATAGAACTTCCATATGACCCTGCAATCCCACTCTTGGGCATCTATCCGGACAAAACTCTACTTAAAAGAAACACATGCACCCGCATGTTCATTGCAGCACTATTCACAATAGCCAGGACATGGAAACAATCCAAATGTCCATCGACAGATGATTGGATTCGGAAGAGGTGGTATATATACACAATGGAATACTACTCAGCCATAAAAAAGGATGACATAATGCCATTTGCAGCAACATGGATGGAACTAGAGAATCTCATCCTGAGTGAAATGAGGCAGAAAGACAAAGGCAAATACCATATGATATCACTTATAACTGGAATCTAATATCCAGCACAAATGAACATCTCCTCAGAAAAGAAAATCATGGACTTGGAGAAGAGACTTGTGGTTGCCTGATGGGAGGGGGAGGGAGTGGGAGGGATCGGGAGCTTGGGCTTATCAGACACAACCTAGAATAGATTTACAAGGAGATCCTGCTGAATAGCATTGAGAACTATGTCTAGACACTCATGTTGCAACAGAAGAAAGGGTGGGGGAAAAAATTGTAGTTGCAATGTATACATCTAAGGATAACCTGACCCCCTTGCTGTACAGTGGGAAAATAAAATAAAAAAAAAATAAATTTATTCCCGAGTTGAGGATTTAGGACTTTGCCTTATCCAGCCATTTAAAAATAAACCCAGAAAGAGGGGGTTGGGCTAGAGTGATAGTTGACAGTAGCAGTCAGTTTCACAAGTTTGACCCATCACCATTTTAAATAGGCATGTATGAATTTTTTAGAAATCATGTTGGGAATATTGGCTAACCCTTTTAGAAGATAATTTAGAATTTCTACATAAAAACCTATGTCAAACTATATTCAGTGTATTTTTTAAATGTAAATGTAAAAATCCATAAAATGTAAGAAGTAATTAGGGATGAATAGCCTTCCTAAAATATAAAGTATGAGTAACAAAGATTGATCATAACAACATACTGTAGATTTCTTGAGGAAAATACAAATGAAAAGGATGTAGTTAAAAATGTATAATTCAAGAGTTCCTATCATAGCTCAGTACTAAGGAACCGGACTATTATCCATGAGGATGTGGTTTTGATCCCTGGCCTCACTCAGTGGGTTAAGGATTTAGTGTTGTTATGAGCTGTGGTATAGGTCACAGACGTGGCTCAGATCTCACATTGGGGAGTATATCTTTCCATGTTTCCAGTTTCTTCTCTTCTTCACTCTCTTTTCATTATAATAGGTTAAATCTGCACATGTTCTCAGCAATATAATATAGGTATCTTTAAGAGACTCAATGCCTTCGTTTTAATATTTTCATAATAATGAACTGCATATATGTGTCAAATTTTGTACAGATTGGTAGGTCATTAGATTGCTTCTAATTTTCACTATTAAAATATATACTACAAGATCATCCTTCTCTCTAGGAAAAATTTTTAGAAGTAAAATTGCTGGCCTAAAGGAAACAAACATATTTAAGGCCTTTTGTTTTTCTTTTCTTTTTAAAAATTTCTTTTTCTTTTTATTTTTTTAATTGTTATTTCCCCAATACAATTTTTTTTCTACTGTACAGCATGGTGACCCAGTTACACATACATGTACACATTCTATTTTCTGACTTTATCATGCTCCATCATAAGTCACTAGACAATAGTTCTCAGTGTTACACAGCAGGATCTCATTGCTCATCCATTCCAAAGGCAATAGTCAGCATCTATTAACCCCAAGCTCCCCATCCACCCCACTCCCTCCTCCTCCCCCTTGGCAACCACAAGTCTCTTCTCCAAGTCCATGAATTTCTTTTCTATGGAAAGGTTCACTTGTGCCGTATATTAGATTCCAGATATAAGTGATATCATATGGTACTTGTCTTTCTCTTTCTGACTTGCTTCATTCAGGATGAGAGTCTCTAGTTCCATCCATGGTGCTGCAAATGGCATTATTTTGTTCTATTTTATGGCTGAGTAGTACTCCATTGTGTATATATATCACATCTTCCTAATCCAATCATCTGTTGATGGACATTTGGGTTGTTTCCATGTCTTGGCTATTGTGGATAGTGTTGCAATGAACATGCAGGTGCAGTGTCTTTTTCAAGGAAAGTTTTGAAAAGAGTGGGATTGCTGGGTCATATGGTAGTTTTATGTATAGTTTTCTAAGGTATCTCCATACTGATCTCTGGAGTGGTCGTAACCAGCCTACATTCCCACCAACAGTGTACAAGGGTTCCTTTTTCTCCACATCTCCTCCAGCAGTTGTTCTTTGTGGACTTTTGAGTGATGGCCATTCTGACTGGTGTGAGGTGGTATAACATGGTAGTTTTGATTTGCATTTCTCTAATTATCAGGGATGTTGTGCATTTTTTTCATGTGCTTGTTGACCATCTGTATCTCTTCCTTGGAGAAATGTCTATTCAGGTCTTTGGCCCCTTTTTCCATTGGGCTGTTGGCTTTTTTGCCGTCGAGTTGTATAAGTTGCTTGCATATTCTAGAGATAAAGCCCTTGTCAGTTGCATCATTTGAAACTATTTTCTCCCATTCTGTAAGTTGTCTTTTTGTTTTCTTTTTGGTTTCCTTTGCTGTGCAGAAGCTTATCTGTTTGATTAGGTCCCATTGGTTTATTTTTGCTTTTATTTCTGTTGCCTTGAGAGACTGACCTGAGAAAACATTTGAAACGTTGATGTCAGAGAATGTTTTGCCTATGTTCTCTTCCAGGATTTTGATGGTGTCTTGTCTTTTATTTAAGTGTTTAAGCCATTTTGAGGTTATTTTGGTGCATGGTGTGAGGGTGTGTTCTCATTTCACTGATTTGCATGCAGCTGTCCAGGTTTCCCAGCAATACTTCCTGAAAAGACTGTCTTTTTCCCATTTGAAGTTCTTGCCATCTTTGTCCAAGATTAATTGACCATAGGTGTCTGGGTTTATTTCTGTGTTCTTTATTCTATTCCATTGATCCGTCTGTCTGTTTTGGTACCAGTACCACACTGTCTTGATGACAGTAGTATTTGTATTATTGCCTGAGGTCTGGAAGAGTTATGCCTCCTGCTTGAATTTTGTTGCTCTGGATTGCTTTGGCAATTCTGGGTCTTTTGTGGTTCCATATAAATTTTTGGATTATTCTAGTTCTGTGAAATATGTCATGGGTAATTTGTGAGGGATTGCATTGAATCTGTAGACTGCTTTGGGTAGTATGGCCATTTTTACAATATTAATTTTTCCAACCCAGGAGCATGGAATAACTTTCCATTTCTTTATATCTTCTTTAATTTCCTTGATTAATGTTTTATAGTTCTCGGCATAGAGGTCCTTTGCCTCCTTGGTCAGGTGTATTCCCAGGTATTTGATTTTGGGGGGTATAATTTTTAAAGGTATTTTATTTTTGTATTCCTTTTCTAATATTTGATTGTCAGTATACAGAAATGCGACTGATTTCTGAATGTTCATCTGATATCCTGCTACTTTGCTGAATTTGTTAATCAGTTCAAGTAGTTTTGGGTTGAGTCCTTAGGGTTTTCTATATATAGTATCATATTCTCTGCATACAGTGACAGTTTTACCTCTTCTTTTCTTTTTTGTTGGTGTCTTTGGTTTTGGAATTAGGGTTATGGTGGTGTCATAGAATGTCTTTGGGAGTATTCCTTCTTCTTCAAGCTTTGAAAAAGTTTAAGAAGAATGGGTATAAGTTCCTCTTTGTATGTATGGTAGAATTCACCTGTGAAGCCATCTGGTCCTGGGCTTTTACTTGTAGGGAGTGTTTTTATTCAATTTCTTTCTAGTGATCAGTCTGTTCAGTTGGTCTATTTCTTCTTGATTCAGTTTTGGCAGGCTGTAAGTCTCTAGAAAGTTGTCCATTTCTTCTAGGTTTTCAAATTTGTTAGCATACAGTTGTTCATAGTATTCTCTCATGGTTTTTTGTATTTCTGTAGTATCTGTTGTGACTTCTCCATTTTCATTTCTTATTTTGTTATTCTTTTTACTTTGTACCAAATTGAATTTCAAAACATGTACAAATTCACACACCTAACAATGAAAGCTATTTTTTTCATCATTACTAACCATTTATATTAATAATTATTTTTATCTTCACCAATATGATAGGCAAAAGTTGACACCTTATTTTAATTTTATTTTCTTTAATTTCTAATGATGTTGAGTATTTTAATATTTCATCATTTTGTATCTATATCTTTGACCCACTTGAAATTTAATTTCATGTAGACTCTGAGCTAACTCAATTCCTTCCAGATGGCTAGCCAATTGTCCCAATACTATTTATTGAAAAAAATCTTTCCTTTTCCTACTGACCTCAATGGTCATATTCATCATAAAGTAAATTATGTATTATACTCAATTTTATTTCTTGACCTCCTATTCTATTCCACTTTTTTTTACGTGCCAGACTGATTCCAGTACCAACTCATTGTTACCCTGACTTTATAATACAGCTTTCTAGCCCTTTATGTATATTTATTCTAAAAATCTCCACATTATTCTTGCCTATTTTTATTTCAGAAAGCCCATATAATTATTTTTTCAACTTCTAAAGTAAGTTCTATTGAGATTTTTATTTGTATTTCATCTAATGTCTACTTTAATTTATAGGTAATTGTCAGCTTTTATATATTGAGAAGTTATATTTATAAACATGCAATATTTCACCATTAATTAAAATATTATTTTATATTATTATATGTGTAGTTTTGCTCTTTAATAAATGTCTTGTGGTAAACTTATAAAAATCATTATATAGGCATTTTTACATTTCATTCAATAACCATGTAAAAACAAAAAGTGTATAGTAATACTCGAAGATACACCAAAATGTTAACATTGGCTATTTCTATTTTGGAGGGAATATAAAATACTATTTTCTTCTATGAACTTTAAAAAAGTTTTATTGAAATACTATATAATTCACCCATGTAAAGAATACAATTTAATGATTTTTTAATATGTTCATAGGCCTGTACATCCATCAACATTATGTAATTTTAGTACATTTTCATCACCCACTCCCAAAATACTTCATACCAATAGCACTCACTGCCTGTTTTCTCCCAACTTCTATAGCTCTAGGCAATCTTTAATCTACTTTGTATCTGTAGATATGCCTATTTTGGATTATTTCATATAAATGAAATTATATAATATGTCGTCTATTGTAACTGGCTTCTTTTATTTAGCATATGTCTTCAAGGTTCATCTCTATTGTAGCATGTATTAGCACTTCATTACTTTTCCTGACTGAATGATAATGCATTGTATGGCTATACCACCTATTATTTATCCATTCATCAGTTGATAGACATTTAGGTTATTTTTAGTTTATAGCTATAATGAATAATGTTACAGTGAGCATTCCTTAACAAGTTTTTGTGTGGATGTTTATTTTTAGTTTTCTTAGTTATATTCTTAGGAGTGAAATTGCTATGCCATGTGGTAACTCTATATTTAACTTTTTGAAGATCTGTCAGACTTTTTCAAAGTGGCTACACCATTTTACATTAGCAGCAGCAGTATATGAAGGTTCTGATTTCTCCACATCTTCACCAACACTTGTTACCTGTTGTTTTTATTATAGCCGTCCTAGTAGGTGTGAAGTGTCATGCCATTGTTATATCTTTAATACTCTATGATGCTCACATACTTCTTTTTAATAGCAAAATTCCCTATATTCATTAAAATAAACATTATGACACAGATACCCTGGAAACTGGAAATAAATGTTGACCTCTGTTTACACAGTGTCTTGAATCACTTCTGGGTAGGCAGACATTGTAATCTTAAAATGAGCGTTTTTTTTTTTTTTGTCGTCTTTTTGCCATTTCTTGGGCCGCTCCTGTGGCATATGGGAGGTTCCCAGGCTAGGGGTCTAATCGGAGCTGTAGCCGCCAGCCTACGCCAGAGCCACAGCAACGCAGGATCCGAGCCGCATCTGCGACCTACACCACAGCTCACAGCAATGCCGGATCGTTAACCCACTGAGCAAGGGCAGGATCGAACCCACAACCTTATGATTCCTAGTTGGATTCGTTAACCACTGCGCCACGACGGGAACTCCCTTAAAATGAATATTTTTTATAGTCAAAGATACCCAGTCATTTGTGAGGGAAAATGACATCACAAATTCCAATGCTGTACAGTAGAAAATTGACAGAGCACTGTAAACCAGCTGTAATGGAAAAAAAACAAAAATCATTATTTATAAAATAATAAACAAATTCCAATGATGTTTTCTGACTTTTAAAAAGGATGCTGGAGTTCCCGTCGTGGCGCAGTGGTTAATGAATCCGACTAGGAACCATGAGGTTGCAAGTTCGATCCCTGGCATTGCTCAGTGGGTTAAAGATCTGGTGTTGCCGTGAGCTGTGGTGTAGGTTGCAGACTCGGCTCGGATCCCGCATTGCTGTGGCTCTGGCTCTGGCCGGTGATTACAGCTCCAATTAGACCCCTAGCCTGGGAATCTCCATATGCCACGGGAGTGGCCCTAGAAAAGGCAAAAAGACAAAAAAAATTAAAAAAATAAAAAGGATGCTGAGAGTTCTTAACTTTTCAGCACCTCTATTAGCACTTCACATTTCCATGATAGTTTATTTTTTTTTTTTTACAGCCGCACTCACGGCGTATCGAAGTTCTAGGGCCAGAAATCAAATCCAAGCTGCAGCTGTAGCAACACCAGATCCTTTAACCCACTGCACCAAGCCAGGGATCAAACCTACACCTCCACAGTGACCTGAGCACTGCAATTAGATTCTTAATCCACTGTGCCATGATGGGAACTAATCCATGAAATTTTAAAAGTTTGTTTTCAGAGATCGAAGATTATTGCCAACAATTTTATTCTAAACTATTTTTTTTTGCTTCAATCCTCTTATTTTCATTTGTTTCTCTATTTTATACCCAATGCTAAGTTGTCTAATATTTGAAGCAAACAACTACATTACATCAAACTTCTTTACTTGTCTTTGCCTTGCTTGTGTTACCTCTAATTTGTAGAATGAGGACAGAGTAAGGGGTTTTATATGCAGATTACCAAAATATAGTAAATCCAACTATAGGACTTGATTTGCTATTTAATTCAGTGTTTTATAAAGAAAGAGATGATGCAAGTATATTCTACTTCTAGCTATCTATCTACCATCTATAGTGCCTGAGAACTACTGAGATTTGTATAACCTCAGATTAAAAATCGATATAAAATTATATTGATTAGCATTTTGTTAACTTTGGCATACTCTGACTATAATTCGTCTTAAGGTTTTGAAATATGAATGAGAAAAAAAGGAAGAGGCATTTTCATAGTTACTGTAGGTGTCTTTCATCTAGTGGTGGCAGCAGGTTCACATCTTCTTCAGGGAAAATGGTTTCTTCTGTTTTGGAAGTATCCAGATGGGCCTTTTATTAAAGTAGGTACATTTCCAAATGTCTTTAGAGAGACTGTACAGCCCTGATAGCCTGAATGTGATCTTGATTGTTCCAACTTGGTCATATTTATGTAGTTTGCTCTTTGAAAGGGAGATGGAAAAGGGAAAAATAATGTCCTAGGCACAGACAAATGGCACAGTGCTTTAACAGTTTATATTTATGGAAAGTATGGTGATTTGGGAGTATTGGAAGACAACACTCTGACATTGACACTGTAATAGCAATGGAGAATCCCTTCCAGGAGGCTTTAAATTAGGGAGATATTGGCTGAGGGGAATCAGAACAGGAAAGGAAACCTATTACAGGCACTCCTAATAGATAGTTTGTAGCATGAGGCCGTGAGCTGAGTACATGTAGGAATAATTGAGTAATATCTTAGAGGTGAAGGGATTGAGATGAATCCCAGTGAGTACAATGGTATGGTGTAGAGCTATGCTGTCCAATAGAAATTTTGCTAATGATGGAAAAGTACTAGATCTATGCTGTCCAATACAATCTGCTAACCATTATACACAGGTGGCTATTAAACAGTTGAAATGTGCTGGGTGTAACAGAGGAACCAATTTTAAAATGTAACAGTTTCAATTACTTAAATTTAAATAGCCATACATGGCTAATTGCTATTTATTGGACAGCATAGGTTTAGAATATTAAAATACTGCAATGTCATATACTTAAAAGTAGTAGAAACATAAACATTTCAGTTATACATTTAAGATTGAGTCATAAATTGTACTGAAAATGCATCTTTTTAGCATAGTAATTTGTGAAAAATATTTTTAAATATATCATTCTCCACTATCTATGAAATAAAATTCAAAATCTTTAGCTGAATATGTAAGATTTTCCAAAATTCACTTCTAAGTCACTGTTCCAACCTTAGGTCCTCCAGTCTTCTAATAACCCCTGTTGATGAAGCCAAACTGGAATACTTGCCATTTCCAAAGAAATGAAGAAATAGAGATTTAGAGAGATTAGCTTACTTATCCCCAGGTTACAAAGGTGATAGATATTCAGATCTAGGCAGTGTGATTCCAGAGCTCTCCCTCTTATCACTATACCAGTTTCCTCATCTTCAAAATAAATATAATGATAGTACCTACTTCATAAGATTGCTTGAAGATTAATGAGATATTCATATGATGAGCTTGACTTTTACCTGGTACCAAACAAGTGTTTGATGAAAATTTGCTATTGTTGTTGATGCTACATTGGTATTGTAGTCTACAATACCTATTAATTGCAATATTATAGAATGAAACGAAGGAAATGGTTTTTCTTTTTTAGGTCCAATAAAATATTTTTGCTTTTGATCTGTATTATTGACTAGCATTATGACATTCACAGAGATTTCAAATAAAAATTAGTTAATTGATTAGTTTTATATCATTCTGGAAAAGTTAAACCACTCCAAAGCCACCTGAATTATAGAGAAATTATAAAGAAATGAAATGGCTTACCAAAGTGCTATGGTGCTGAAATAACATCATTTAAAAAAGTATACTTATATACAAACAAACAAACAAAAAACCCAGAATAAATGAAGAACAGTCAGTCATTGAAAGATATAGTGGACTACAAACAAAAATGAGTTTCAAACAAGATCATTCCTCATGCCTTTTTATCATGGAAAAGACAAAATGTGAAAAGAAGACAATGAAATGCATTCGCAAGAAGCCAAACAAGTAAGGTTATTCAGCTTGTATCTTTATCAGAAACACAATAGCCTAAATATGCTCTTGAGTAGGCATAGTAAAGTTACTATTTGCTTTTAGAAAGTATGTGGCTCTGACCATAAGAAACTGCAAGCAACATAAATATAGTTTTACTCTGAAATATAATTTAGGAATGCTGTCATAAGTTTGGAAATACATCATTAAAATTTCTCCCACAAAAAAGAAGAGATTTAAGAAAGAATGTAGTTTTCATTGAGGCTTTTGTGCTCAGAGTAAGTATTCAGAAGGGAAACATATTAATAAAAAGTGAAAATATAAAAAGAGAACATGTACATCAGTAGTTTCTGATATTCATCAATAATCTGAATGTTCCATATGTGTCTTAGAAAATCGAGGCAATGCTAATAAGATTGTGCTATATAAAACTCATCGTTTTACTAGTAGAATATAAAATCTAAAAAGAATATGCTCAGTAGGTAAAGTCTATAAAATAAATAAGTAAATCTATAAAATAATTAAATAATATCTAAAAACAAGACTCATTGCATGCATGTGATGACTTATTTTCTCAGAGCTTTTCTACTTCTTTACCAATTGATATAAGGAATATTATTTCTCCCAGATTGCAAGAAAAAGAAACCAAACATATTGCTACGGCTTTCAGAGCTACACACAAGATTCAATTAATTCATTTTAATCAAAGTTAAACAATTGTATGAAATTCCTTATGTTAATGTTACTTTTATATTTTCCTAGATATTGTAAAATACTGCTCTATTTTGTGGATTTGATTGCAGTAGATTCTTGGGTAGAAAATATCAGAGGATTTATTTGACCCTCATGTTATTTTGAAAATTTTGTTTATATAAGGGGTTGAATTAAATCAAGGTAATACCTTGTGTAATGTTAACTGGCTTTCTTGGACTTTTATTTGTATTTTTTAAAATATAAACACTGTGTAAAGTCATTTGACAGTACAAAATTGTAAGGCAAAATGAATGAGAAGAATCCTTCTTTGGGAGAATTTCAATTTCTATATATTATTTAGAAGCCTGAAACTATCTAACTTTTTCTTTTTGACCTTATTTCCTTTTTTGCAAAATCCTTCCCCAAATCTCTTAAGATAAATCAAAAGATAACCTAAAGTTAGTCAGTCAGTGCTTTTGACCTCTGGACTACTGCAACCGCAAATATAAGAATTTTGTTACAGTGATGCATTTAGATCAGGTCAAAAAGGTAACATATTTGAAATTGTTTATTTTTCTTTTCAGTTGTGATATGGCTGAATGTTTTTTCTTTAAGCTCTCTGCTTCTATCACATCATATCAATCACGAAGATTTGGGACTTTGAGAACTGAAGGTCAGGCACTACTAAGCACTAGGGGTCTTTAACTGAACAGGGAAAGGAGAAAATATCCAATTTAATTCATACATTTATGATCTTAATTTAGATCTTTATTTTTATGCCAAATCCAAATGTATTGAATCTAAAATCAAAACAATATTCTTTGTTCTACTCTGGATTAAAATAGGTTGTGCAGGACATGATTTATAAAAGTTTTTAGTATATGTCTGATCAGCCTACCTTCTGTTAATAGCTTAGTAAGCTTCTGTTTCTCTTTACCACTGCAACCAGTAAACACTACTATTATAGGAAATCAAGTACTAATACAAAGCAACTTGCCTTTCGTGCTCATCATTAAAAATATGTAATATGAGCATGCTGTGTACACAATCAACCCTTCCATTCTAGGGGAAAAAAGGCAGGAAAGATGATAAATTGGTGCTTGGAAGTCTTTTTGTCACTAAATGACTCGAAGTAATGAGATATTATAATTCAGGGCACAATAGTAGCCCAACTGTTTGAAATTTCATATTATACTATATTAAATTTTTAGTTATCTGCTGTTGGTTTGGCTATTATCTAAGATTCAGAGTTAGCATTCACAAGGAAGCATACAAATCTTAAAAAAAAATTAAAAACTGCAACAGTACAAGTTGATTTCCCAAGGATGCGAAGAGAATAATTTTCTACAGATGAAGCATACCTCTATGCACTCTATTGAAAATTAGACATAGTGTTATACATTCATAATACATCTTATAGCTCCTCAAGTACAAAGAATGAGTTAGAACTAAAATGTAAATCATATGCTTGTTTTTGGATTGCTTTATCTAATCCTTTATACATATATTAGTCCCATTGTAAAATAGAGATGTGATTTTCCTTTCACAAGTCTAACTAAATCTTCACATTATGCAAATACACATCTGTTCAAAAAACAAAGCTAAAGAAACAATCCACATTTACTACAAAACAACAAAGATTTCAAGGATATTGGAATATAATTTTGTTTTTGCTTCATTTGTTTCAGCTGCATCAAGGTCTAATGGTGGAGTACTTTACTACTGTTCTACAAACAATAAAAAAAAATAATTCCCTTTAGGGTGTATTGACCACAATATAAGCAACATACATAAAGATAGTTATTTTAAACAAACAAACCTCTAAGGAAAACTAATTAAGTATATTTTACATATTAGTAACCTATAAAAAGGGAAAGCTGGTATAAAAAACAGATCTTGAACACAGTCTTCACCACATGATGTTATCATTTCCTACTCCCCTCAACAGTGGGTTCAATTATAAATGCTTTTCATCAGTAGAATTATTTAAAATGAGGCCCCTATATGGGAGTTCCCACTGTGGCATGGTGGGTTAAGAATCTGACTGCAGTGGCTTGGGTTACTGCATAGGTGCAGGTTCAGTCCCTAGCCCTGTACAGTGGATTAAAGGATCTGGTGATACTGCAGCAGCTTGGATTCAATTCCTGGCCCAGGAACTTCCATATGCCATGGTGCAGTGGATGCGGCCATAAAAAAACAATTAAAAATTACCAATAAATAAATAAATAAAATGAGGCCCCACTTTGAGCTTGTTTTGCTTTGGTAAATGTTTAAATCCTTGACTCCACCCTCCTTCTCATATTATTAGAATTGTAGATCTTTAATTTGCAATTTTCTCTTCACTTTAGTTTATTGACAAACACCTTAATTAATGAATCTATATATAATATAGGTTGTTATATCTATATCTATATCTCTATATATGTAATTCCTACTATTGTAAGGCATTATATTCGAAGAAGACAAAGGAAGTTTATTAATAAGTCCAAATAACAAAAAAAAAAAAAAGGAGCTACATGGAGAATAAAATGTACCTGGAAAATGAGTAAGAGGAGAGCTTTAAAGTGAGAGATCATATTCCCTTTGGGGTTATTTGTGTAATAAAGAAATATTGGGAGTTCCTATCATGGCTCAGCAGAAATGAATCTGATTAGTATCCATGAGGATGCAGGTTTGATTCCTGGCCTTGCTAAGTGGGTTAAGTATCTGGCATTGCCATGAGCTGTGGCATAGGTCACAGACATGGCTTGGATCTGGTGTTGCTGTGGCTGTGGCTTAGGCCAGTAGCTACAGCAAAGATTCGACCACTAGCTTGAGAACCTCCATATGCTGCGGGTGTGGCCCTAAAAAACAACAACAACAAAAAAGAAACGTTGGGTTTTCTTTTCAAAAGATAACCTCTTTATTAAAGGAGTTAGTTTTATTCCTGAAATCAATAAAGAAGATAGTTGTATGGATTTAATCAATTGTGTTCTCTATCTATTGTGTTCAGCAAGTATTTGTCAAACATTGCACTGTGCTAATCCTTAGTTTTCTTTAAATCTTACCACAATTATTCAATTTGGTATGAAATGCTATTATTACAAAAGATATTTGCAGTTAAAGCTACTCTAAAAACTGAATTTCCTGAAAATGTGGGGGGCATTACTATGCTCTTTGATTTTTGAAAAAGATCAGAAATCGCAATACAGCAGATGACCAAGAAAAGGTTTTAACTACTACATGACATTATATATTCAAGATCCAGTTTTAAGAAAAGGCAATACAAAAAAATATCCAGGCTTATAAAATATTAGGAGTTAATTGTGCACATTACAGAAAGGTGTTTCTCCTTCACAAAATAATAGTGTAGGATTTACATATACCACTTACTGAATAAACATATTGTACTATTATTCTCCCTTTCAGTGTTAAAACTTCTACATTAAGCAAGTCACTCCAATATCTGAACTTAGAGGAAATCCAGACTAACTTCCTGCACCATGCAAGAAATATCAATTTAAATATTCCTGAATGTTCATTAAACTTTAACACTTTTAGTGCAAGAGAGCATGTTCTATTTTAGTTTGGTTTCAGTGCAGTTCAGTTTTCTTTCATTTTAGTGAGCATCACACTGTATGTGTTATATAATTTGGCAACATTAGGAAGATTAGGTCCTTTGAGAAACATTAAACTATTTCTGTAGCATTTTTGCTAATGGTATTTCCATGCACAGGAACACTCTCATTTGCAAAGACATTTCTCTTTTACACACAGGCACACACAGGCAAACATCCAAATACATATACAAGTGTTTGAATGGAGACATAGAGACACAGATTTAATGAGAGTATTAGGTTTCACGTGTTCGTGGATTAGGATTTACTACACCTACAGCTCTGATACTTATAAGTCATGCATTTGTCTATAAGATTAATCACTTTTATCTTAAGACTAATTTACCAGCAAAGGAGAGACAGTAGCCACCACTGTCCAATTTTTTTTTGGGGGGGGCGTTAATCCCCCATAGGAACCACTAGGGGGCGTTTCTTTCCATAAATCTAAAGATCAACAATTGACCTTGGAAGCCAAGTCAGTAAAATTTTGATTTCAGTGGGTCACAGATTCTATACTATAACTGATTTAGCAGTTTAGTCAAATTTATTTCAGATGCTTCCTACATAAAATATTAGGCCAGACAGATTTCTATGCCCAGGAAAAAAAATTGGATAGATGAAAAAATAATTTTCATTTTAATAGGTTTCTCAGTAGTAGTGGTTAGAAAAGACACGTCTTACCTAATATAGAGGGGTCTATACAGTAGAAATATTTCATTTTCTTTATTGTATCTCCACAAAATATTTGTATATTTTTAGGTAAAAAAGTCTAACTCTACTTGATTTTACTCTAGAGTGTTTGATTTGGGAAGAAAAATGATGAATATAAGCCATTTAACATTGTTTTTGGATTTCTATTTAGGAATGGAATTAACAAAGTCAGGGTGGGTCCACATTCAAAATACAGCAATGACAACCACCACTGAATCAAAATTACACTATCTACGTTTGATTTTTTCATCATTGTACTCTAATAATTTGTAATGAGTGCATTTTTCATGATAATTTTCTTAGCCAAATAATTTTAATCATATTATTCTTTCGTCTTTTATCTAAAAGTATAGATATTTATAAACAGCACCATCAATTCTCTGTAATCTAGATGCCTATAGAATTTTGGATCAAAGTTGAGGAAGCCTCAAATATAAGGTCAGGGACTGTGTCTGAGAAGGCGGTGGATTAAAATAGTAAGGCAAAATTGTAGAAATTTCATTTATACTAAACAACATATGTATGAAATTGTACTTATAATTTCAGAATCTTTCACCTGTCAGTTTGCTATCAACTCTTTCTACATGATCTCAGGTTCAGCCACCTTTATACTAACGATTTGTAAAATTCTTGGAGTTAGAAATTTAATCTGTTGTGGTTGGAGTGGGAAGGGGAGAAGAGCCAGTGTTTATTTAGTATCAAATATGTTTCAAGGATTTTACAAATACCTTGTTTAACTTTAACAACATCCCCCAGAAGTAGAGACCAATGGTATTCCTCATTTACAGAAAAGGAAACTGGTTTAGAGAGATTAAGTTTCTTGGATAAATCACAAAGTTAACAAGTGAAAAATCTGGATTTGCAAATTATTCATACTCCCTCCAGATTCCATGCTTTTTCATTTCACCCCAAGGTAACTGTCCAATGTGGAGATAGAATTTAAAACTTTGACATTATTTATATCATATTCCTAATTTATTAGACCCTTGCTACTCAAAGTATAGTCCAAAACCTGTTCACCTGGGAACTTGTTAGATATGCATATTCTTGGGCCCGCTCCAGTCCTGCTAAAATTAGAAATTTCATTTTAACAATTTTAGCAGGCTATTTGTAAGTGTGTTAGAGTTTGAGAAGTGCTATTTTATACAATTTCACTAGATAAATCAGTCTCCACATCTTGGAAGTTTGTAAATATAATACTGAGGACTCTTTTTCAAGGCCTTTTTAAAAAACTTATGGATTGTTTACTTGGTGTTTAAAATAGGGTAGATAGTTGAAATAATTCTAACATGGCGTTTCCAACTAAAAATCAATTTAACCATTCCTCTCTCACACCTTTTTGCTCTCTATAATGTATTTCTTTATTCTTGTTACAACTTTAAAGTAGCAGTTGTACAAAATTTAATAGATTATTAGAGATTATTTTATTTCCAACCTCTCATGAAGTTTAATGGAACATCGTGGAATGATTATATAGAATGAGTAGCATAAAACCTCAACTTTGATTTGTCATGAAGTTTATTTTCATCTGTAAGTCTACCTATGATATGAATGGTAATAGATTTCTTCTGTACATGCTTCGAAAACAACCTAAAAGCCTATGGACTCATTAATTAGTGTATTATGTATTGACTTCCCTCCTAAACTTATTTTTTGGAAAAAAGTTGAGGGTTCCAAACACATTGTAATCTCCAGAGTATTCCAACTTTCATTTCTGCTTCCCCTAACTTGACCTAAAACTTCCTGATCACCAGATCTTTATTTTGTAACTTCTTTGGTCTATTTCTGGTTAGTATTAGTGTTTGACTTTTTTATCAAGTTAGCAAACTTCCTCCACTTTATATTTCTGACCATAAAAATATCATTAACAGTCAGTATCTCATTGAAAGTGTTGCTGAGTCTATCTCTTTACATAAGTTTCTTACTGGCTTCTGTAAGTATTATGTTTTATATATATATTTACATATTTAAATATATATATGACATCAATGTTGTGCTTGCTATTCTGAGTCTTTAGTCTCTCCATATAAACTTTAAAATCAATTTGTTGAAATCCACAAAACAACTTGCTGGAAGTTTGATTGGGATTGTATCGAATCTATAGATCAGTTTGGGAAGAACTGACATTTTCATGATACTGCGTCTTCTTATCCAGGAACATGGAGTATCTCTCCATTTACATAGTTCATCTTTTATATTTTTCATCAATGTTTTATAATAGATCTTATATATATATATATATATATATATATATATATATTGATAGATTTATACCAAAGTATTTCATTTTGGGGGTGCTAATGTAAATGATATTGAATGTTTTATTGAATGGTAGTTGATTTACAGTATTATATTAGTTTTAGTTGTACAACTTAGTGATTCAATATTTTTATAGATTATATTCCAAGTTGTTATAGGAATTCCCCTTGTGGTTCAGTGGTAACGAACCCGTCTAGTATCCATGAAGATGCGGGTTTGATCCCTGGCCTCGCTCAGTGTGTTAGGAATCCGGCATTGCTATGGACTGTGGTGTAGGCCAGCAGCTGCAGCTCTGATTTGATCCCTAGCCTGGGAACTTCCATATGCCATGGATGCATCTCTAAAGAAAAAAAAAAAGACGAAAAAAGGTTGTTTTAAAATTTGTGTACATTCCCTGTACTGCACAGTGTATCCTTGCAGCTTATTTTATGTGTGGTAGTTTGTACCTCCCAATCCCCTACCCCTATTTGTGCACATAGAATTATTTGTAGTATTCCTTTATTATCTTTTTAATGTCCACAGGATCTGTAATGATCCTTTCATTTCTGATATTTGCAATTTTTGTCTTCTCATTTTATTAGTCAGCCTCTCTAGACACTTACCAATTTTGAGCTTTTTAGCGAACAGACTTTTGGCTTTGTTGATTTTCTGCTTTCAGTTACATTGATTTTTGCTCTAATTTCTTTATTTCTACTTACTTTGGATTTAATTTGCTCTTCTTTTTCTAGTTTCCTAAGGTAGAAACTTATTATTTTAGATTTTTTTTTTGTAATATATACATTCAGTGCTATAAATTTCACTCTAAGCTCTGCTTTTGCTGCATCCCACAAATTTTGGTAAATTATATTTTCATTTTCATTTAGTTCAAAATATCTTAACATTTATCTTGAGATTTCTTATTTAACTTGTGTGTTATTTGGAAGTGTGGTATATAATCAGCAATTATTTTGGTATTTTTCAGCTATCTTTCTGTTTTTGATTTCTAGTTTAATTCCATGATATTTAAGAGTAGACATAGTTTAATTTGTATACTTTAAAATTTTAAAATGTGTGTTTTGTTATATTAAGTGCATACATATTGAGCATTGTTATATTTTCTTCAAGAACTGTCCCCCTTTATCATTACACAATGCTCCTTTTTGTCCCTGATAACTTTTCTTGCTCCGAAGTCTACTCTGTCTGAAATTAATATTTTACTATGGCAGTTCCCATTGTGGTTCAGTGGTAATGAACCTGACTAATATTCATGAGCATGTGGGTTCCATCCCAGGCCCTACTCATCAGGTCAAAGATCTGGCATTGCCATGAACTGTGGTGAAGGTCACAGACATGGCTCAGATCCCACATTGCTGTGGTTGTGGCATAGGCTGGCAGCTGCAGCTCCAGTTTGACCCCTAGCTTGGGAATCTCCATATGCCGCGGGTACAACCCTAAAAAGACAAAAAATAAAAAAACAAATTTTAAAAATAATGTAACTTTACCTAATGCCACTAAACTTTACACACACAAATGGTTAAGATAGTAAATTTTATAATGAGTGTATTTTACCACATTTTTTTTTGAAAAGCAGATCCAAAATAACACATACAATAAAATTTCAGGTATATAAAATTCAAAACCAGGCAAAACCATGCTTTCATAGATGGTAAACTGCAAAGAAGAGCAAGGAAATGACTCTTAGAAAAGTCAAGATAAATGGTTATCATCTTTATTGGGAACTAGAAGGGATGAGGGTGGGACTTTTGTGGTGCTGGCCATTTTTTGGTTTGAGTTGTTATGTGAATGTTTGCTTTATTACTTTCTCTCTCTCTCTCTTTTTTTTTTTTCTTTTTGCTTTTTTTAGGGCCGCACCCACAGCCCCACAGCATATGGAAGTTCTCAGGCTAGGGGTCCAATTGGAGCTGCAGCTGCTATCCTGTACCACAGCCACAGCAACTCTAGATCCTAGCCATGTCTATGTCCTACACCACAGCTGATGACAACGCCAGATCCTTAACCCACTGAGCAAGGCCAGGGATTGAACCTGCATCCTCATGGATACTAGTTGGATTTGTAACACACTGAGCCACAACGGGAACTCCCCCTTACTCTCTTTAACAGTATATATGTTTTAGGAATTCGTTATATCATATATTTCAGAGTTCAAAGGGAAGCTAAAAAGTTTAAAAGCCCTTTACTGCTATAGATTATGCAATCAGACAATACTTTAAAAATGTAACTGGTGGTTTGCTGGAAAACTCACAGCCTCCCAGCAAAACAGCTTTAGGATGTCTCCTTACCATTCTCCATGTTGAGTTTGGAATTGGCAGCTCTTCAGCAGTCAACATCATGCAAGCTTGGTCAGGCATTGTGAGAGGAGGTGGCAGGGTTGAAGGGATCACCAAAAGACTGGTTTTCAAAGTGGATCTGGGGCTTGACTTTGATTTCATACTTGTCATTACTCTACTACATTCATAATTTTGTAGTTGTTAAAAACCATCAGGTGAATTTTTTAACCTTAATAATTCAGTTCATTGTGGAAAAGAAAGATATTCTTTAAAAATATCTCACTCAGGAGTTCCCGTCGTGGCGCAGTGGTTAACGAATCTTACTAGGAACCATGAGGTTGAGGGTTCGGTCCCTGCCCCTGCTCAGTGGGTTAACGATCCGGCATTGCCGTGAGCTGTGGTGTAGGTTGCAGACGCGGCTCGGATCCCGCGTTGCTGTGGCTCTGGCGTAGGCCAGTGGCTACAGCTCCGATTCAGCCCCTAGCCTGGGAACCTCCATATGCCGTGGGAGCGGCCCAAAGAAATAGCAAAAAGACAAAAATAAATAAATAAATAAATAAAAACATCTCACTCAAACTGTGCTTTCAAGTGTTTCTCATGACCAGACATCATCAACATTATCACCTAGAAGGATTTGCTGACCACTCACTATGTGCCTCATCTAAGGTGAGTGCCGTGATTGCAGGTTTTTGGGGAAAAAAGTGTTTTAAAATATTATTCCTTAGTAACCAAGTAACTCTTTGAATTCCAGAAAATTCGAGTGAAGTATAAATAACTTCAGATTCACATAGTACAAAAGATAAAAATAATATACGGTATGTGCAAAGCTTTTAAAAAGGTGAATGTTCACTCTTAGGGTGCAGGGGTTGGTAAGCACAATGGTAAAATAAACATTGAAGATTTGGAGGATGTTATTGTCATAAAATATAGTGGAGCAACCTTATAATAAGTAAATAAATCATAGCTATAATCACAACGTGATTACTATATAACAATGCCAATGGGAGTTCCCGTCGTGGCACAGTGGTTAACGAATCCGACTAGGAACCATGAGGTTGCAGGTTCAATCCCTGGCCTTGCTCAATGGGTTAAAGATCCGGCGTTGCTGTAAGCTGTGGTGTAGATTGCAGACGCAGCTCGGATCCCGCATTGCTGTGGCTGTGGTGTAGGCCGGTGGCTACAGCTCCGATTAGACCCCTAGCCTGGGAACTCCATATGCCGTATGCTGCTAGAGCGGCCCAATAAAAGGCAAAAAAAAAAAAAAGACATTTTGAATATTATGATTTGGTAACTGAAATAAGATTCTTTCTTAGTCTTTGATTTTGTTGCTCTAGCGGTTTATTGTTTAGTGAATTTTTAAAATCATTTTTGTAATGTCTGTATTATTTATCATGTGTATCTCTGAAGTCTCTGTTACTTTAGTTTGTATTCACTTTGTGTTTTGTCAGAGATTTACTTGAATGCCAATGGCCAAATAAAAGGGGAAAGAAAGAATTTTTTAAAGGCTCCTAGTCTTTGCAGATTGGTTTTGTGCTAGAGCGTTTTTTTATGTCTTGCTAGGTTATTTACAATTCCATCTTACCTTTCACTTTCTGCTTGTACTGAGCCTAACAGTCATTGTTGAAATGTTAGGATTTTTTCATGCTCTTTCTGAGCATGCATCCTAACCTGGGCATGTACATGGCTTTCCAAATTTCCTGGTATATTAGGTATGTTTTCAATGCTCTAATATTCCAAAGAATCTCTTTGCCTAGTCTTTCTTTCCCTGGTTTTTATTGTTTGCCTCAGCCATAATCTGTTGCCTTGCGTGGTAGTAGGTTATTCATTTGGCTTTTGCTTTTTTTGAGGGATGCCCTTTGGATGCCCACTTTTCTGACATGAGAAAATTCTTAGGCAAAATAAATCAAGTCTTTCAGGTAACCCTCAGACAGGTTAGAAAACATAAACACAATGATTAGCAAATAAAATATGCTGTGCTCCCTCTGGAATCAAGGCTCTGGGTCCCATCTTGGATACTTGGGCCGCTGTCTTAAGATTGTTCCTATGCAGGAAAGGAGAGGGGGGTAGGAGCAAGTAAAATATCACAAAACTTTCCTACCATTTTAAAGTTGGTTTTTCCTTTATTTTTCATTTGCTTGTTTGCTATAAACCTTTGACTGCTTTCCAAAATTATAACAAAGTTGATACTGTTTTGTTTGATTTCTGTGGAGAGATGGACTTTTAGAGCTACCTATTCTGTCATGTTTACTGACAACTCTCAAATTTTTTTGTCCTTATTTTTCAGAAGTTTAACTATGATGAGTCTCTACATGACTGTTTCAGTGCATTCTATTTGGAAGTTCTCAAATCTATATCTTTGTGCTGAATTTGGGAGATTTTCTGCCATTGTTTCTTTAAATACTTATAGTTCCACTCTGTTTCTTCTCTCATTCTGACAAAATATTAGATTTTTTTTTACTCTTTTACAGGTCATTTTGATCATTTTTTCAGTCTATTTTCTGTTTTGTTGAGATTGAATAAATTGTATTGATCAATCTTCAAGTTCACTGTTCACTGATTCTGTTCTCTGTCATCTTTTAGTCTATTTAGAGTAGAGTTGTTTTTTTTTTAATTTTGATCATTGCATTTTTTAGTTCTATAATTTCCACTTGGAATTTTTTTTATAACTTCTATTTCTTTACTGGAATTATCCATTTTTCTTGTGTTTTAAGAGAGTTTGTAATTAATTGTTGAGGCTATTTTATGATGCTGCTTTAAAATGCTTTTCAGATAATTCTAACATGTGATTCATCTCAGTGTTATTATCAGTTAATTGTTTTTTTCTTATTCAAATTATGAGTTTTTTGGTTCTTTGTGTAATGAGTGATTTTTAATTGTATCCTGATTATTATATTAGACTTCTGATCTTATTTAAAACTTAAGTTTTAGCAGGCATTGACCCTATTTGGGTTTAGCCTGTAGATTTTTCCACTTTTCTGGACTTTAGTTCCAATAATAATTTAGTTTTTTGAACTCTTTCAATGTAATCTGGTCTGTATTGTTCATCTAAAGCCACTGGGACTCCCACTCAATCCCTGCCAGTGCTTGTATCTGTACACAATTGCTTCCCTGTGCCTACATCCTGCTATTTTATCCATTATAAGATAAATAAAAAAATTTCAATGTTGCAAAAATGGAAAGAAACATCCCCCCAGTCTTTTTTTCTTTCCTTATAGCTTTGCTATAAGAAACCTGGTTGTGAATTCTTCCTCTAAGCTCACTTTTCGATATACATGTGCATTTTTTAGAGGCTTAGTAACCCTATTGCCAGGTTTATAGCCTAGGGATTATTTTTTTTGAGTCTGGGAGTCATCCCTTTGAATTGTAAACATTTACAAAGATGTTACCTGTAGCTCCCTGTCACAGTGGGAGTTTAAACTAGGCACCTTACTCTGAAGTGTAACCATCTGCTTGTCATAGAGATAAGAAGTTTTAATATACCTGTGGAGAAATGCAATTAACTAAAACAAATGGTTACCTTAATTCCCAAGTAAACTTACAATGAATGTTATGAAAGAATTTGTAGCCAATGAAGGTGTTAAGTCCTTTTGGAGAAGACTTGAGAATATATGTACATAACGGTTTGTGACTGTTTGGCTGTATAAATTGGGTGGAATTTCTTTGGCTTACCTCTGAGGCATTGTAATCTGGATATCCTTATTCAATAACATAACTTTCTGTATTTTCTACATTTTGAGGAAAAGATTCTTAAGTTTGGCAGGATTGCTATTTCTCCAAAACTATATACCCATGACCTGGCTATGATTCTATGAATATTGAAATGACACATTTACCAGAATTCAGCCAGGGAAAGTGGTTTTCATCTCTAGGTGTTTAATTAGTTGGCATTCCAAACTCATTGAATCCTCCTGAGTGATCTCCTCCCTAAACCACAGTGTTCCAAATTCCATCAACTGTGTTATCCTGGGCTTCTGCCAGTGTGAAATAAAAATACCCTGTAACAGCAAAATAACAACTCAATGAATAAAATGCACACCTGAAAGGAGGAAATGTAAAACGAAAATGCTATTGGCTAGAGGAAATATATTTTTGTACTCTTACACACACTAGATCAAACAAAATCTGCTCTACTTTTCTAGTTTTATTTATTCTACATTAAACTAGTTACAAATAAACTACAAATAATGTAGTTAAATATAGTTTCTACATTAAACTAGGTTTATTTGTTCTACATTAAACTAGTTCTAGTGTACTATCAGTAGTACTCTTAGCTTTTGACTCCTCAGTCATGATTAAATGCAGGTGATACTTGGGAACATGTGACCTCTTGTAAGAATTGGAGTTTTTATAAATTTTTGCATAGGTTTGGTATTATGTAAGTTGGTACTTATGCTATGCTTCTTTCTACATCAGTTCCTAGAAAAATAAGTTTTAATTTTTTACATAGAAATTAATGGAGAATGAATTGTTTTATAAAATTAGATTTTTTTTCAAATTAAGAAAATGTACAATATGCCATAACAATTTTATGGAGAAATATCCTTTTTGTTTTAATGATTAAAGATAAAATATGCTCATACGCTTCTCTCCTTTATTAACTAACTAGACTTTTAAAATTAAAACATTTAAGTAGTTCCCATTGTGGCTCTGCGGTTTAGGAAACCAACTAGTATCTGTGAGGATGCAGATTTTATCCCTGCCCTTGCTCAGTGGGTTAAGGATCCAGTGTTGCCATGAGCTGTAGTGTAGGTCGCAGACACGGCTCAGATCTGGTGTTGCTGTGGCTGTGGTGTAGGCTGGTGGCTGTAGCTCTGATTTTAACCCCTAGCCTGGGAACTTCTATATGCCTAAAAAGACAAAATAATAAGAAAAAGAAAGAAAACATTTAAAATTCATTAAAAATTTCATTAGGATTATTCAGATTTTCTTTGCATGTCATTTTCATGTATCAAATGTGAAGTTTAATTAAAATGGTATTAGGGAAAGTTCCAATTTATTAAAAATTGAAACAAATGGATTTTGTTACAAGAATGAGAAAAATAAATGCTCAGTATACAAGCTGCATGCATCCTAATATCTAATGCCAATTTTCAGGGACTCTTAGGTGACTGTAAAATCAGTGCTTATTCAAGTTGAACTACTTATAACTTCCACATGCAGAGTGCAGTCAGAATTTAACATTACAATGAGTACTATGAGGCACTGCAAGAGTATGAAGTGACTTGTGAATCACAAAAGTTTAATTTCTATTTAGTCTAGTTGTAGAGTTAAGTGTATTTACATACTTTCTAATTTTATTGATTATATACTCTTCTGAAAAGATAGTAGAATGTGTATAGGTCCAAGAATCTCCTCTGTGCATTCCCTATATAATTGATGTGAAAGAAATTTCTGTGCAGTCCATTGGGTTGAAAAAATTAGAAACTTATTTCTGATCCTTGAAGAAATTGATACAATCGTTTTTTTTCCCTGATAGGTTGGTTATTTTTTGGAGCCAACATACTCATTTCCCCCAGGTCCTAAAGTAATTCAGGTTGCTACCCTGGGTTACTTCACAGTTTATGGTAACAGTACTTCAGTGGTCATCAAAGAGCCATTAAAATACTTTTAGGCCACTGAAGCCTGCTTCATCTCAGAATTTTTCAGGCAGTGTGGTTGAGCCACTAACAAGCATTCCATTTTTTAGTTAAAACTAGATTATTACTTATCAGAGATGCTTCCAATGGGCCATACCCAAATGTGCCTTTGAGTTGCTTGGTTTTACACCTAGAGAGAGAATCTAGCATTTGCTGAATCACTGCTGTCTGCCAACAATCTATGCACTCTACAGGAAATCCACTTTGATAGCAATAAATAGCAGACCTGACACTGGAGAAAATTGAATCAGTGATGCAAAGGACAAAATTTTGATCCAATATAAGAATACAGAAGAAAATAATAAAGGAAGGGAAAGGGTGAAAAGATAATGGGCACAGAAGATATATTATAAAAGTTCAATAGGCAAATAATAGATATTACTAAAGAAGAGACAAAAATGGATAAAACCAAGTAATCAGCGATCAAAATTGCTATTGCATATTAAGATATGCGAGGCAATTGAAATTAATGGATACGAATTTATACTATTAAAGTGTGTTTCTAGTATAATTGAGAAAAGTAATTTAGCAATGGCCACAAGGCAGGGTAGAAACAAGAGAGAAACTAAATTGTGGGAAAGGGTAGATAATAGGAAGGTAGTAGAAGGTTACCATGAATTATGTGGACAGAGATCTTGAGAATGCAGCTTTAATCAGAGACCACGTGTGCATGGGGAGGAGGGAATAAGTATATACTGAGTTCAGCTTGGTCAAGTATGGAGAATAAATGGATCATTGTAAGACAACATATAGCATGTAATTATCACTGTCTCAGGAGTAAGAAACTCAGATTTAAAATATTGTCCTTTAAAATATCAGAAATTTATTTAACCTCTCTAGATTTCAGCCTACACCTCTGATTATTTATCCATAAAACACTGATGCTACTGATGCAGCAGGATTTTTTTTTTTTAATTGTTGGAGTATAGGTGACTTGCAATGTTGGTTTCAGGTATACAGATGTATATATATATACACATATATAACTGATTCCTTTTCATATTCTTTTACCATGTAGGTTATTACACAGTATTGAAATAGATTTCCCTGTGCTATACAGTAGGTCCTTGATACTTACCTGTTTAATATATAGTAGTGTGTATATGTTAATCCTGGCCTCCTAATTTATCCCTCCCTCCAGTGTTTCCCCTTTGGTAACCAAAGGTTTGGTTTTGAAATCTTTGGGCCTGTTTCTATTTTGTGAATAAGTTCTTTGGTATCATTTTCATTAGATTACACATATTAGTGATTTCATGATATTTGCCTTCCTCTGACTTACTTCACATAGTATGATAATATCTAGGTCCATACATGTTGCCACAAATGGCTTATTACATTCATTTTTATGGCTGAGTAATATCCTGTTGTATATGTGTACCACATATTCTTTATCGTTTCCCCTGTCGATGGATGTTTAGGTTGCTTCCATGCATGGGTTTATTTCTGGGCTTTCTATCCTGTTCCAATGATCTATATTTCCATTTTGTGTGTGTGCACATGCACATATGCACACTTGAACCAGTACCTACTCTTTTGATGCCTGTAACTCTGTAATATAGTCTAAAGTCAGGGAGCCTGATTCCTCCAGCTCTCTTTTTATTTCACAAGTTTTCTTTGGCTCTTCAGAGATGTTTGTGTTTCCACACAAATTTTAAAGTTTTTTGTTCCAGTTCTGTGCAAAATGCCATTGGTAATTTAATAGGGATTGCAGTGAATCAGAAGATTGTCTTGGGTAGTATAGTCATTTTAACAATATTGATTCTTCCAACCCAAGAGCAGGGTATATCTTTCCAGCTCTTTGTATCATCCTTGACTTCATCAGTGTTTTATAGTTTTCAGAGTATGGATCTTTTGCCTCTTTTTTATTTTATTTTATTTTTGTCTTTTTGCCATTTCTTGGGCCACTCCCATGACATATGGAGGTTCCCAGGCTAGGGGTCCAATCGGAGCTGTAGCCACCAGCCTGCGCCACAGCCACAGCAACACGGGGATCCAAGCCATGTCTGCCACCTACACCACAGCTCACGGCAATGCTGGATCCTTAACTCACTGAGCAAGTCCAGGGATCAAACCTGCAACCTCATGGTTCCTAGTTGGATTTGTTAACCACTGAGCCACAACGGGAACTCTGATCTTTTGCCTCTTTAGGTAGGTTTATTCCTAGATATTTATTCTCTTTGATGCTATGTTAAATAGGATTGTTTCTTTAATTCGTTTTTCTGATATTTCATTGCTAGTATATAGGAATGTAAGAGATTTTTGTGCATTAATTTTGTATCCTGCAACTTTACTGAATTCTTTGATGAGCTTGAATAGTCTTCTAATATCATCTTTAGGATTTTCTATGTATAATATCATGTTATCTACAAAAAAATCACAGTCTTACTCATTTTTTGCCAATTTGGATTCCTTTTATTTCTTTTTTTTTTTTTTTTTTTTTTTTTTTGTCTAATTGCCATGGCTAGGACTTCCAAAATTATGTTGAATAAAAGTGGTGAGAGTGTATATCCTTGTCTTATTCCTGATTTTAGCAGGAATGTTTTCAGCTTTTTACCATTGAGAATGGTGTTAGCTATGGGTTTGTCATATATGGCCTTTATTATATTGAAGTAGGTTCCCACTATGCCCACTTTCTGGAGAGTTTTTATCAGAAATGGGTGTTGGATTTTATCAAATGCTTTTTCTACATCTGTTGAGATGATCATATGGTTTTTATTCTTCAGTTTGTTAATGTGGTGTATCACACTGATTGATTTGTGGTTATTGAAGAATCCTTGCATCCCTGGGATAAATCCCACTTGATCATGGTTTATGATCCTTTTAATGCATTGTTGGAATCTGTTTGCTAATTTTTTTTGGATGATTTTTGCATCTGTATTTATCAGTGATATTGGCCTGTAATTTCCTTTTTTGTGATATCTTTGTCTGATTTTGGTATCAGAGTGATGGTGTCTTCATAGAATGAGCTTTGGAATGTTCCTGTCTCTGAAGTTTTTTGGAAGAGTTTCAGTATAGGTGTTAACTCTTCTCTGAATGTTTGATAGAGCTCACCTGTGAAGCCATTTGTTCCTGGACTTTTGTTTTTTGGAAGTTTTTAAATCACATTTTAATTTCAGTGTTTGTGATTGGTGTACTCATATGTTCTATTTATTCCTGGTTTAGTCTTGTAAGGTTGTACCTTTGTAAGAGTTTGTCCATTTTTTCTAGGTTATCCATTTTATTGGCATATTGTTGCCTGTAGTAGTCTCTTATGATCCTTTGTATTTCTGTGGTGTCAGTTGTAATTTCTATTTTTTCATTTTTAATTGTATTGATTTGAGTCCTGTTTTTCTATTGATGAGTCTGGTTAAAGGCTTATCAGTTTTGTTGATCTTTTCAAAGAACCAGCTTTAGTTTCATTAATCTTTTTTATTGTTTTCTTCATTTCTATTTCATTTATTTCTTTCTGATCTTTATCATTTCTTTCCTTCTGCTAACTTTGAGTTTTGTTTGTTCTTTCTTTAGTTGCCTTAGGTGTAAAGTTAGGTTGTTTATTGGCAATTTTATTGTTTCACGAGGTGAGATTTTGTTGCTATAAACTTCCCTCTTAGAACTGCTTTTGCAGCCGCAGTTTTGAATAGGGCAGCCAGCATTCCAGTTGTGATACTTTTCTTCTTTCCTGTTCCGAAGAAATTATGTTTTCCGTTTTAACTTCTCTGGAGTTTCCCTGAAAGACTGATGCAAGACACTTGCCTTTGTTTCACCTAACTCAGAACTCCCTAAGGGCAGAAAAGCAGCTAGGTAGAGGGCATTCTTTGAACACATTAAAAGACAGATGAACAATCTGCTACCACCTGGGACGTAAGATTGCACTAAGGGTAAACATTAGACATCATGAATATCTAGTAGAATAACTGCAAAAGAGTTACTTTGAGGAATAAAGGCTTTTAAATGACCTTATGTATAACAGGGAATCTAGAAAGCCAAGGGAATACCCAGGGCAGGAAAAATGGTCAGAAAGCCAGAGATGATCCTCTGCTGGGTCAACCCATCTATGCCTGGGTTTTAAGCTCAGTGCAAGCAGGAAATTAAGGCTAAGGTCAAGTTGTAAATGGCATGGCAAGGCCTTGAAAGAATGTCCCAAAACAGGCATTCTGCAAAGACTGGAAAGTTTTTTTTATTTTATTTTCTGTTTCTCTGCATTGAGTGAATATCTGCCAAACTGGTAGCTGACTACAAGCTAAAGGAACCAAACTTCATAGAGCAAGCACAATAAAATATAATCTTAGAATTAAAGAAGTCATTAAACAGTTAAAAACCTAAAACACACAGCAAATAACAGCAAACCATGAGGATAGGAAATATTATTTCCAGAAGTAGTCATAGTATTCATTTCATTTATTTTTTGTGGGCTACCAATTTATTAAAGAATACAATCCAAGAGAAGGAGGAATGAGGAAAAAGATGAGTGAGGCAGATAAGGAGGATGTGGAAATAATAAGGGGTATGTTACTAAGGTGTCCATTGCTTGAAATTAAGTGAACCAGTCCACAGACAGTTTGTCATTGAAGTGGAAACTGAGTGGAACAAAAGGCCAAGGGTAGCCAAAACTGAAGAGGCTGAGAAGATCTGAAGTGGCACAATGTAAGTATCTCAACAGTGTGTAACATTTGCATCATTAAGTCCACCAAATTATAGTATTTAAAACTCCAGTTTTTGGAGTTCCTGTTGTGGCTTAGTGGAAACGAATCTATCTAGAATACATGAGGATACAGATTTGAGCCTCGCTCAGTGGGTTACAGATCCAGTGTTGCCATGAGCTGTGGTGGTAGGTCACAGATGCAGCTTGGATCTGGCCATTGCTGTGGCTGTGGCATAGGCCAGCAGCTGTAGCTCCAATTAGGCCCCTAGCCTGGGAACCTGCATATGCCACAGGTGCAGCCCTAAAAAGTACACACACACACACACACACACACACACACACAAAGACAGTTGATTTAAAGTCTTTGGTGAGTCAAACATATACTTATTTGGGAAAGTTTCTATTAATGTCTTATTTTCTTTTGAATGTCCCATAGTATTTTATTTGCATGCCTCATAATTTTTGTTGAAAACTGGAGGGTTTTTTTTTTTTTTGGTCTTTTTAGGGCTGCACCCATGGCATATGTAGGTTCCCAGACTAGGGGTCAAATCAAAGCTGTAGCTGCTGGCCTACAGCCATAGCAATGAGGGATCCGAGCCGCATCTGTGACCTACACCACAGCTCACAGCAACACCGGGTCCTTAACCTATTCGAATTCATTTCTGCTGCACCATGATGGGAACTCCTAGACTGTCTTAAATATACTCAAATAATTCAAGGAAATCATGCACAAAAAAATAAAAACCAGAACAATATTTCAACAGATAGAACATATCAATAAAGAGATAAAAATTATATAAAAAAGAATCCAAAAAATTATGGACATTAAAATACAAAAAAAATGAAATGAAAATTTCATGAGACTTTCAATAGCAGTTTTGAGCAATAGAAGAAGCATCAAATTTGAATATAAGTAAATTGGAGTCACCTTATATTATGAGCAGAAAAAAAGAATGAAGAATAATGAACAGAGCCTATGAGATATGTGGGATAGATTAAGTATACCAACATATACATAATGTGAGTCCCAGAGTAAAGACAAAAGAAAAGGAGGCAGAAAGACCGTATGAAGATATAACAGCCAACAGCTTCTTAAATTTGATAAGAGACAGGAGTCTACACATCTGAAAAATAGAATGAATTCCAAGTATTAAAAATGATACACACAGAGACATATTAAAATCAAACTTTGAAAGCCAAATCAAAGAGAGAATCTTGAAAGGAGAAACAGAGAAGTCATTTATCAGATATAAGAGAACCTCAATAAGTATTGTCAGCTAATCTCTCATCAGAAATCATGAAGTCCAGACTGCAGCAAGATGACATATTTAATATACTAAAAGAAAAAAAATGTAACAAAGAATTCCATATTGGGGAAAATCATCCTTCAGAAATGAAGGGGAAATATGTAAGAATTAAGACATTCTTGGATAAACAGAAGTGGAGAGGATATTTATCACTGTAGAATGCTCTATAAGAAATGCCAAAGGAAGTCTTTTAGGCTTGAATGAAAGGATACAAGATAGTAACTCAAAGCAATACAAAGAAGTAAAGAACAGTGATAAATACAAAGCAGGAATTATTATAGTTTTGGCTTCTTGCTTTTCTTTTTCTCTTTTTTCTTTTTCAGCTGCCCTGTGGCATATGGACATTCCTGGGCTAGAGATGGAATCTGAGCCAGTACTCTGACCTATACAATGCAGGATTCTTAACCCAATTTGCTGGGCAAAGAATCAAACCAGTGCCTCCACAGAGAGAAGTAGGATCATTAACCCACTGGGCCACAGTGGGAACTCCCTTTTTTTCCTAATGTGATTTAAAAGATAAATTCATAAAGCTATAAATAGAAATCTATGCTAATGTTTACACAGTATAGAAAGTTAATTTGTGACAATAACAGCATAAGAAGGTATGAGAGAGTCATAGAATTGTTGTATACTAATGAGACTAAGTTGGTATTAATTCAAACATTTTTTAACTTTCAGGATATTAGTTGTAATCCTAGGGTAGCTACTGGGAAGACAAGTAAGAATATGCAGAAAATGAGAAAGGAATCAAAACAGTGCACAACAACAAAAAAAATTAAACACAAAATTAGGCAGTAATAGAAGATTTGAGAAGCCAAAAATATGTAACATATAGAAGATAAATAGAAAAATAGCAGAAATAAACCCTTTCTTATCAGTAATTAATTTAATTATAAGTTGATTGAATTTCAAATGAAAAGGTATTGATTAGCAGGATGCATTTTTAAAAATCATCAATTTATATGTTGTATACAATATACTTGCTTTAGAGCTAAAGACACAAATAACTTGAAAGTGAGAGGAAGGAAAAATATATCCCATGCAAATAGTAACCAAATGAGAGCTGGTGGTATTCCTTCTAACGTAAGACAAAATAGACTCTAAGTAAAAATTATTACAAGAGACAAAGAATGACATTATGTATTGACAAAACAGTCAATTGTTCAACAATATGAGTATTTATAAGTGTTTATGCACCAAAGAACAGAACCTCAAAATATATGAAGCAAATACTGATAGATTGAAGGAAGAAACACTTCTTGAATAATAGATGAAGATTTCAATTCTCTGCTTTTAATAGTATAACCAGACAGATCAGTAAGTAAAGGACTTGAATATCAGTACAATACACATATAGAGAAGGCTCCACCCCAAATGGGTAAACTACACATTACTTTCAAATACATATGAAATATTCTACAGGATAGGCCACAGGTTCACTCACAAAACAAATACCAATAAATTTTTTAAAATTTCAATTATACTTTCTCTGATCACAGTGGAATGAAATTAGAAATTAATACTAGAAAAAACCTGGGAAAATCACAAATAAGTGGAAATTAAATAACACATTCTTAACCAATGGGTCAAATAAGAAATCACAAGGGAAATTAATAATTAGAAATGAAAATAAAAGCTCAAAATACCAAAACTTATATATAGCATAGCAGAAGCATTGCTCAGAGGGAAACTTATTGCTGTAAACCTCTACTTTTACAAAAAAGAAAAATCTCAAATTAATGGCCTAACTTTGCATCTTGAGGTATTAGAAAAACAATAGTAAACTAAATCTAAGGCTAGCAGTAGGAAGGAAATAGACTCACATGGAGATAAAATAGAGAATTTAGAAAATAGAGAAAATGAACCAAATCAAAAGTTGTTTCCTTTAAATGATCAACAAAATTGGCAAACACTGAGCTAAAATTACTCTAAGAAAAAGAGACAACAGAAATAAATCAGAAATGAAAGTGGGGAGATTACTACCAATTGTAATTAAAAATATATGACAATACTGTGAATAACTGTACACCAATAAACTAGATAAACATTCAAAAAATTAGCACCAATTTTCTCAAACGTTTTCTCCAAAATTGAAGAAGGAACAGTTACCGACACTTTCAATGAGGCAAATATTACCAATACCAAAACCAAAATCTTCATGAGAAAAGCAGTCTAAAGACCAATATTCTTTATGAATATTGATGCAGGAATCCTCAACAAATGCTAGCAAACCAAATCTAGCAACATATTAAAATTCTAAAAATTAAGACTCTATACCATGACCAGGTGAAATTTATCCCAGAAATGCAAAGATGTATCAACATAAGAAAATCAATCAGTGTAATCTATCCATTAATAAAATGAAGGAAAGCAAGCACATGGTCATCTCAATTGATGACAAAAAAATTACTCTATGATAACATTCAAAAAATTTTAGTGACAAAAACATTCAACAAAATAGGAATAGAAGAAAAATTTCTCAACATGATAAAGTGCATATGTAATAAATTCACAGCTAACATAGTATTCAATGGTGAAGGAAGCTTTTATCCTTAGCTTTTGAACAAGACAAAGGTGTGAACTGTTATCACTTCTGTTCAACATGTTATTATAAGTTATAGCCAAAGCATTCAGACAAGAATAAGAAATTAAAAGCATCCAAAATAGTAAAGAAGCATTAAAACTATCACTATTAACAGATGACATAATCATATATAGAGATACTTTTTAAGAAGTCACAAAAAGCATAAGAGCTAATCAGCAAATTCAGTAAAGTTGCAAGGTATAAAATCAAAACACAAAAATCAGTGGTATTTTACACACTACCAATGACCAATACAAAATTGAAATTAAGAATATAATTCCATTGAGAATTATATTTAAAAGAATACATAAAAATAAATTTAACCAAAGTGAAAAGAAAGACTTATACACTGAAAACTATAAGGCAGTGCTGAAGAAATTAAGGAAGACCTAAATAAAAGAAAAATAATCCATATTCATGGGTTGGTAGACAATATTGTAGAGACTGCTGTACTCCTCAAAGCCGTGTATGAATTCAGTCCAATACTTTCAAAATCACAAATACCTTTTTGGAAAAAATGGAAAAGCTTGCTCTCAAATTCACATATATTTTCAAGGGGCAATGACTAGCCAAAACAGTCTTGAAAAAAAGTTTAAAGTTGATGAACTCACACTTCTGATTTCAAAACTATGACAATGCTACAGTAATAAAAAATAGTTTGGTATTGTTATATAAATACACATATACACAAGGGGGATAGAATTGATAGTCTAGAAATAAACCCATACATCTGTGGCCAAATGAGTTTTGACTGCTTAGACTGTTCAATGAGGAAAGAACAGTCTCTTAAAATTAATGGTGCTCTAAGAACTGCTTATGTACATGCCAAAAAGTCAAGCTGGATTCCTACCTCATAACATATACAATGTTATCTCAAGACAGAGCAAAGATCTAAATATAAGTGCTAAATGTGTAAAATTCTTAAAAGGAAAATGGGCTAAATCTTTATGACCTTGTACTTGGCAATTGAATTTTAGATATGACACCAACAACACAAACAACAAAAGAGTAAAATAGAGAAATTGGATTTCATAAAAACTAAAACAGTTGTACATCAAATGACATTGTCATGAAAGTGAAAAGACAAAGAGTAGAATAAAATATTTAAAAATCATACATCTCATAAGTTCTGATGTACAGAATATATAAAGGACTATTATAACTTAACAATAAAAGAGAAGTAACCAATTAAAAATTGGCGGTGTCGGAGTTCCCATTGTGGCTCAGTGGAAATGAACCTGTCTTATCCATGAGTATGCCATTTAGATCTCTGGCCTTGCTCAGTGGGTTAAGGATCTGGTATTGTCACAAGCTGCAGTGTAGGTAATAGATGTGGCTCAGATCTGGGATTGCTGTGACTGTGGTGTAGGCCAGCAGCTGTAGCTCCAATTTGACCCCTAGCCTGGGAACTTCCATATGCCACAGGTGTGGCCCTTAAAAAAAAAGGCAGAATCTCTGAATAGAATATATGTCCAAAGAAGATATATAATAACCACCAAGTACATGAAAAAATTGTTCAGTATCGTTATTCATTAGAGTAATTCACATAATATAAAATCCATGATTAATTTTATATTATGTGAATTTTACCTTAAAATGTGATATGGGGTATGAAAAATATGTATATTGCATATAGACTTATATACACATTTTTAATACTTAATTTCAATTCTAAAATTAAAATACTCCGTATAAAAGAATCTGGTAGATATGACTTTTTCTGAGCATTAGTTTAATCAAATAATTTTTGTATTTATGAAAGTTTTCATGTTTTCAAATAATATTCAAATATTTAAAGAAATGTAAAAATTCCTGAGTCATTTGAAATACTTTCTGTGCCAGTCAAGATGAACAGATGATGAAAAACTATACCAAAATAGGATCCACAAAAGTTCCAAATGCAAATAGTCAACAGCTAGTCATTGTGAAAGAGTATGAAGCTGAACTCTGAGCCCTAAAATGGAAAATACGTAGTTCAAGAATTCAAAAATTAAACACAACAAAAGCTGTTTTAATGAAAATAATTCACTTCAACAATTGTCTGAGTTACCAACTCTTTTGTGAGAGCTGCTTATAGGAGATATACCTCAAGGAAAAAAACTACATGTTAGTAGGTGTATAACACCAAACCAAGACATATACATCAGATGACTACCAAGGGTCATTAACTGTCTGTTTAGACACTTAACTAATTATTTTCTTTTCAGAATTTTATATCCTAAATAAAAAGTATCAAGAACCTCTATAATAATTTGTGTTGACATTGTGTGCGCATGAGATTCTAACTCAATTCCAATGACTTCCCAAAAGATTAAAGTTAAATAACTTTAAAAAACTAGATAAAAATAAAGTAATTTTTATCAAAGCATCAGTAGGACAATATCTTAAAAGTAGAATAAATTTCACTGAGAATAACTGGAAAGTTTTTCTTAAGATCTTTTGTATGTCCTTAAAATCTAATATTAAAAATAACACGTACAAGTTGACACAAGTAAGTCATGTCTACTTAGTATAATTACTGTATATGGCTCTAATATAAAATGACATAAAAATACAACCTATGAAATATGACCACAAAAAGGCATATGGAAAAATATTCAATATCAGTAATAATCAAATAAGTTTGAATAAAGTAACTTTTTCTTCCTTGACATATTCACTTGAATGTATAATAGGAATATTAAACAACATATTCAAAACAAACTGATTTCCATGCCACAAAACCACCCTTACATCAGAATTTCCAATTTTAGTAAGTGGCACCATCAGTCATCACTTGTGTGTATCAAAAATCTGATGAGTCCTCTCTTTCTATCATAATTGTGTGTGATCTATAAGCAAGTCCTGTAAGATTTACCTTCAAAACATTTATCCAAACTGACCACTTCTAACCACCTCCGCTCTATCATTCTGATGCAGGCTGTGATCATCTCTCAACAAAATTCTTTACCCTGACCTGCATGACCTGTCTACCATCCCAATTTATCTCATAGCACTCTTTCCTTGTCTCACTCACTCCCGACCACATTGGCCTCCTTGTTTCTTGAACATTTAACTCTTTTCCACTTTAATCATTTTCACTTACAGATCCTTCTGTCTGGAACATTCTTTACCCAGTTGACCTTATGGCTTATTCATTCAGCTCTCAGTTCAAATGTTACTTCTGAAAAATGAACTTTCATGATCACTATTCAAATAATTCTTTGTATCTCCACCTATTAATGTTCTGTAACATTGCCTGGCTTTAGTTTCTTCATAACACTTAAGAGTTTATCATATTGGAGTTTCCTGGTGGCTCAATGGGTTAAGGAACAGATATTGTCACTTCTGTGGCTCGAGTTTGGGGGTTTTTGTGTGTGTTTTTTTTCTTTTTTTAAATACTAAATGAATTTATTACATTTATAGTTGTACAATAATTACCATAATCCAATTTTATACTACTTCCATCCCACACCACCAATGCATCCCCCCACCCCCCAAACTGACTCCTTTGGAAACCATAAGATTTTCAAAGTCTATGAGTCAGTATCTGTTCTGCAAAGAAGTTCATTGTGTCCTTTTTTCAGATTCCACATGTCAGTGATATCATTTGATGTTGGTGTCTCATTGTCTGACTGACCTCACTTAGCATAATAATTTCTAGGTCCATCCATGTTGCTAAAAATGCTGGCATTTCGTTGCTTTTAATGGCTGAGTAATATTCCATTTTGTTTATGTACCACATGTTCTTGATCCATTCCTCTATTGATGGACATTTAGCTTGTTTCCATGTCTTGGCTATTGAAAATAGTGCTGCAATGAACATCTGAGTACACGTGTCTTTGCGAGTCAGGGTTTCCTCTGGACAGGCCCAGGAGTGGGATTACTGGATCACATGGTAGTTCTATTTTTAGTTTTCTGAGGCATCTCCATACTGTTTTCCACAGTGGTTGCACCAATGTACAATCCCACCAACAGTGTACTAGTGTTCCTTTTTCTCCACCCCCTCTCCAGCACTTCTTGTTTGTAGACTTTTGGATGATGGCCATTCTGGCTGATGTAAGGTGGTACCTCATAGTGGTTTTGATGTGCATGTCTCTAATAATGAGTGATGTTGAACATCTTTTCATGTGTTTCTCGGCCATCTATATGTCTTCTTTGGAGAACTGTCTGTTTAGATCTTCTGCCCATTTTTGGATGGGGTCGTTTGTTTTTTTGGCATGGAGTGGTAGGAGGTGTTTATAAATTTTGGAGATGAATCCCTTTTCAGTCGATTCACTTGCAAAGATTTTCTCCCATTCTGTGGGTTGTCTTTTCATTTTGTTTAGGGTTTCCTTTGCTGTGCAGAAACGTTTAAGTTTAGTTAAGTCTCATTTGTTTATTTTTGTTTTTACTGTCATTACTCTAAGAGGTGGATCTGAGAAGATGTTGCTGTCATTTATGTCAGACAGTGTTTGGCCTATGCTTTCCTCTAAGAGTTTTATAGTATCTGGTCTTAAATCTGGGCCTTTAATCTACTTTGAGTTTATTTTTGAGTATGGTGTTAGGGAGTGTTCTAATTTCATTCTTTTCCATGTGGCTGTCCAGTTTTCCCAGCACCACTTCTTGAAGAGGCTGTCTTTTCTCCATTGTATATTCTTGCATCTTTGTCATAGATTAGTTGACTGTAGGTGCGTGGGTTGAATTCTGGGCTTTCTATCCTGTTTCACTGATCTATATTTCTGTCTTTGCGCCAGTACCATATGGTTTTGATGACTGTAGCTTGGTAGTATAGTGTGAAGTCAGGCAGCCTGATTCCTCCAGCTCCATTTTTCTTTTTCAGGATGTCTTTGGCTATTCTGGGTCTTTGGTGCTTCCAAACAAACTTGAAAATATTTTGTTCGAGTTCTGTGAAAAATGTCCTTGGTATAGGAATTGTATTGAATCTATAGAATGCCTTGGGTAGTATAGTCATTTTAATAATATTCACTCTTCCAATCCATGAACATGGCACGTCCTTCCATCTGTTTGTGTCATCTTTGATTTCTTTCATCAGTGTCTTAGAGTTTTCAGAGTACAGGTCTTTTGTCTCCTTAGGTAGGTTTACTCCTAGGTATTTTATTCTTTTGGAGGAGATGGTAAGTGGGATTGCTTCCCTAATTTCTCTTTCTGATCTTTCATTGTTAGTATATAGAAATGCCATCGATTTTTGCAAATTAATTTTGTATCCTGCGACGTTGCCAAATTCAAGGCTGAGCTCTAACAGTTTTCTGGTAGAGTCTTTAGGATTCTCTAGGTAGAGTATCATGTCATCTGCAAATAGTGATAGTTTTACTTCTTCCTTTCCAATTTGGATTCCTTTTATTTCTTTTACTTCTCTGATTGCCATGGCTAGGACTTCCAAAACTATGTTGAAGAGGAGTGGCAAGAGCAGACGTCCTTGTCTTGTTCCTGATCTCAGCGGGATTCCTTCAGCTTTTCACCATTGAGAATGATGTTCGCTGTGGGTTTGTCGTATACGGCGTTTATCATGTTGAGGTTGGTTCCCGCTATGCCCACTTTCTGAAGGGTTTTTATCAGAAATGGGTGTTAGATTTTGTCAAAGGCTTGTTCTGCATCTATTGAGAGAATGATATGGTTTTTATTCTTTCGTTTGTTAATGTGGTGTATCTTCTAAATGTTTGATAGAATTCACCTGTGAAGCCATCTGGTCCTAGAATTTTGTTTGTTGGAAGTTTTTTAATCACAGTTTCAATTTCAGTTCTTGTGATGGGTCCATTCATCTTTTGTATTTCCCCTTGGTTTAGTCTTGGAAGATTGTACTTTTCTAAGAATTTCTCCATTTCTTCTGGGTTTTCTCTTTTATTGGCATATAGTTGGATATAGTAGTCTCTTATGATCCTTTGTATTTCTGTGATGTCCGTTGTTACTTCTCCTTTTTCATTTCTAATTTTATTGATTTGAGTCCTCTCTCTTTTTTTTTTTTTTTGAGAAGTCTTGCTAAGGGTTTATCAATTTTGTTGATTTTTCAAAGAACCAGCTTTTCATTTCATTGATCTTTTCTATGGTTTTCTTCATTTTCATTGATTTCTGCTCTGATCTTTATGATTTCTTTCCTTCTGATAACTTTAAGTCTTGTCTGTTCTTCTCTCTCGAGCTGCTTTAGATATAAAGTTAGCTTGTTTATTTGAGCTTTTTCTTGTTTCCTGAGGTGGACTTGTATTGCTGTAAACTTTCCTCTTAGAATGGCTTTTGCTGCATCCCATAGTTTTTAGTGTTGTATCTTTGTTGTCATTTGCTTCTAGGTATTTTTTAATTTCCTCTTTGATTTCTTCAGTGATCCATTGGTCATTTAGTAGCATGTTGTGTCTCCACGTGTTTGTGTTTTTTGCAGTTTTTTTTCTTGTTGTTGATTCCAGTTGTATAGCGTTGTGGTTGAAAAAGATGCTTGATATGATTTCAATTTTGTTAAAGTTACCGAGGTTGAATTTATAGCCCATGATGTGATCAATCTTAGAGAATGTTCCATGTGCACTTGAGAAGAATGTGTATTCTGCTGCTTTTGGATGGCATGTCCTACAAATATCTATTAAGTCCATCTGGCCTAATGCTTCATTCAGGGCCTGTGTTTCCTTACGGATTTTCTGTCTGGATGATCTGTCCATTGTTGTAAATGGGGTGTTAAAGTTCCCCACTATTATTGTGGTAATGTGAACTTGTCCTTTTAAGGTTGTTAGCAGTTGCCTTATATATTGTGGTGAACCAGTGTTGGGTGCATAGATATTTAAAAATGGTACATATTCTTCTTTGTTTGATCCTTTGATCATTATGTAATGAGCTTCTTTGTCCCTGAAAATATTCTTCATTTTAAAGTCTATTTTGTCTGATATGAGTATTGCTACTCCAGCTTTCTTTTGATCCCCGTTTGCATGAAATATTTTCTTCCATCCTCTCACTTTCAATTTGTATGTGTCCCTAGAAGTGAATTGGGTCTCTTGAAGACAGCATATATATAGAACTTGTTTTTGTATCCATCCAGCCAGTCTATGTCTTTTGGTTGGGGCGTTTAGTCCATTAACATTTAAAATAATCACTGATACATACATTCTTTTTGCCATTTTATTAATTCCTTTGGATTTGTTTTTGTTGCTCTTCTTTCTTCCCTTCTTCTCTTGTTCTCTCCTCTTCTGGTTTGAGGACTATCTTTAGTGTTGTATTTCATCTGATTTTTCTTATTTGTTTGTGTATCAACTATAGATTTTTGGTTTGCAGTTATTCTGAAGTTTTGATATGAGTCTCTCTATATATATACGAGATTATTTTAAGTTGCTGGTCTCTTAGTTGCAAGTGCATCTCCAGTGTCCTGCATTTGTATCCTCCTTTTCTCATGATTTCTGATTTTGATGGCATTGTTGTGCATGGATGAGTTCATATCTTTACTGTATATATACCGTTACTGGTGAGCCTTGTCATTTGTGGTATTTTTGTTTCTGGTTGTGACCTTTCCTTTTCTGCCTAGAGAAGTTCCTTTAGTAATTGTTGTAATGCTGCTTTAGTGTTGCTGAATTCTCTTAGCTTTTGCTTATCTGTGAAGCTTTTGATTTCTCCTTCAAATCTGAATGAGAGCCTTTCTGGGTAACGTAATCTTGGTTGGAGGTTTCTTCCTATCGTCACATTAAGTATATCATGCCACTTCCTTCTGGTCTGTAGAGTTTCTGCTGAAAAATCTGTCTATAACCTTATCAGGGTTCCCTTGTATGTTATTTGTTTCTTTTCCCTAGCTGCTTTCAGTATTTTTTCTTTGTCTTTAATTTTGGTCAGTTTGATCAATATGTGTCTCAGTGTGTTCCCCCTTGGGTTTATTTTTATGTACTCATTGTGCTTCCTGGATATCAGTGAGTGGTTCCTTTCCCATGTTAGGAAAGTTTTCAGCCATTATCTCTTCAAATATTTTTTCTGTCCCTTTCTCTCTCACTTCTCCTTCTGGTACCTCCATGATATGGATGTTGGTGTATTTAACATTGTCCCAGAGTTCTCTGAGACTCTCTTCATTTGTTTTCAATCTTTTTTCTCTTTTCTGTTCTGCATCCATGATTTCCATTAATCTGTCCTCCACCTCGCTTATTTGTTCTTCTGCCTCCTCTATTCTGCTGTTAGCTGCTTCTAATGAATTTTTTACTTCCGTTATTATATTTTGCACCTCTTGTTTAAGTTTTACATCTTGTATCTCTTTGCTCAGTGTCTCCTGTAAATTAACCATCTTTACCTCCAGTTTATTTCCAATGTCTTGCATCATCTTCAGCATCAACAGTCTAAAGTCTTTTTCCTGGAGGCTAAGAATCTTCTGATCACTTACCTGTTTTTCTGGGGCTTTTTCTTTTTCCCTCATCTGAGTTATAGTTTTCTGTCTTTTCATTTTTATAGGTTTTACGTGTGGTGACCTTTTTACAGATAATAGAGTTGTAGCCTCTCTTACTTCTGGTATCTGCCCCCTTGTGGCTGAAGTTGGTACAGGGGCTTGCTGTAGACTTCCTGATGGGAGGGACTGATGCCTGTCAGCTGGTAGGTGGAGCTGATTCCTATCCCTCTGGTGGGTGGGGCTTTGTCTCTGGGTGACATCAGAGGTGGCTGCAGAGTGCCTGGGAGGGTCTTTAAGTAGCCTGTTTACTGATGGGTGGGGCTGTGATCCCAACTGGATTGTTGTTTGCCCTGGGGCTTCTCAGTGTTGATGTGTGGTGCCAGATTTTCCCAAAATGGCCACCTCCAGAGAAAGGCGTGCTGATGAATATTCCCAAGAGCTTTGCTTCCAATGTCCTTCCCCAACAACAAGGCACATTCATCCCTGTTTTCCCAGGAGGTCCTCCAAGAACCACTGCCAGGTCCGACCCACATTTCCATGGAGACCCTGCTTTGCCTTGGGACCCAGTGCACGTGAAAGTCTGTGTGTGCCTTCCAAGAATGGCTTCTCCACTTCCCTGAGTCCTGTGGAGCTCCTGCACACAAGCCCCACTGGCCTTCAATGCCAGATGCTCTGGGGGCTCTTTCTCCCAGTGCCAGATTCCCATGTTTGGGGGGTTGATGTGGGGCTCAGAACTCTCACTCCTGTAGGTGAGACTGTGATACAGCTACTTTCCAGTGTGGGGGCTTCCCACCCAGGAGGTATGGGGTTGCCTATATCGTGTAATCACCCCTCCTACCTGTTGATGTGGCCTCTTTGTCTTCTGGAGTAGGATATCTTTTTGAAAGTTTCCAGTCTATTTGGTTGTAGATTGCTCAGCATTTGGTTGTAAATATTTCGGGTTTCTTTGGAGAGAAGTTGAGCTCCAGTCCTTCTATTCCACCATCTTAATCCCATCCCCATTCACTCTACAGCCTTGAATCCTACCAGGGACCCTATCAAGTTATTGACCCTTTTCCAGAATTCCCTTTGCCTTTCCTGCCCCCAGACCCTAGAACTTGGCATCACGCCTGCCTGTAATAGCTTTCCTGCTTTGGTTCATTCAGGAAATCTTAGATATCCTTCAGGCTCAATCCAAATGTGGACTCTTCTTTGAAACCATCTTCATTTCTTCCCCAAGCATGCTGCTCCTCTATTCTGTATAACTCTTTTGAAATATTTCTCTCACCAAATTGATTATACATGTTTTAAAAGGATCCCATTCTCACTCTTTAGTGAGCATATCAAAGGTTAGGACAGACTTCCCTTGTATCAGCAACTCTGTCCCTTTCCTGGAAACAGTCCTGGGGGCAAAGAGTAGAAAACAGAGCCCCACCTCTTCCACTGTCTGTCACTGGAGGTTGATCCCAAGAAATACAATTAGTTATATTAGGATGATAGAATTTTGTAATGGTTTTCTACATAAAATGTGTATGTGATTTTGTTATTTCACTTTTAACCTATTTTAATTTTTACCAAAGCATTACAGTCAGGGAGTTACAAAAAGACAAATGATACAGTAAGGTTGTATGAAAAACTGGAACCAGACTCACACTGCAGTTTTACCTTCTATACTCTCTTGTGGGGATAAACTTTTACACTTATAAATGATATACCTTTTCTTATATTTTTTGATTTCTCAATTACAGATATCATATCTATTTAAGATGATATCATATCTATTTAAGATGATTCAGACTTATTAATCTTAATTATTTCACCCTTCTCTTCCCCCAATTTTCTTCTATCCATCCTTCCAATAAATCATCACTTTTTGTTGTCATTAAATGCTTGCATTGTTATGATTATATAAATATGCTTCACTGGTGAGCCAAATAATATAGTGATTTTACCTTCTTTTTGAACAACTTTAAGCATATCCTACAAGACAAACATTGTGTCATTTTCTCCAATTGCTAAATTGTCTGCATACCTATCTACCAAAATTCTGCAACAGAAATTTTAAGTCCTTTTCATATCTAAAGAATGATCAATTTCATCAGTTAGGTTGTCAATTCCTTTTTTTTTTTTTTTCCTGTACACTTCCCTCCTAGAGTTCTATGTCCTTCTGTTTCAATATACACTGTTGGTTTTCTCCGACTCCTGCCTAGCTCTTGTCCCTTAATGGTTGAGCTCAAAATCAGTTTTATTGCCCTAGAGGAGCTATGCAATTTGTGGCTGTCCAATATCATTTGAAAATCCCCTTCCCATTTTAGTAGTTTCCTAAATTTTCCTTTCACGTGTAGAAATTTAAATAAATGCTGGTATCCCTTTTTTACCAAAGTGTAGTTGTATGACTAGCTTCTACCAAGCATGTGTGCCTGAGTGATATATCGAATGCAGAAGTAAGATCTGAGGTTGTGTGGCTGTCTCAACAAACAAGGACTTCATGAACATGATCATATTGCTTAAATTGGCGGCATGGGCCAACCTAGCAGATATAAATTGTAAGAAACTATTATTTCTATCAATTTGCCCTCAAGATATTTCCCCTGGTAGATATCTCCTTCATTTAGGGATAATGATTTTATCATTAGGGATTTCTACTAAATGATGCTTCTGTTGCATCCTTTCATACTCATATCTACATATTTGTTCTCATTCAAACTACAGAGGTCACTTCTACTCCTTCCTTTCCTGCTTTGAAATATACAATTTTTGGTCAAGTATTGCCAGGTCTCTAAAGGGAGAAAACATTCAGAAAGGCTACATTTTGTTGACTGAAAAAGTAAAAGTCCCACAGCCTTGATTATTTAATGTCTCACACATCCAACCTAATGTGTGATCTGCTTCAGAAATACTATTTCCAGTTACCCTTCAACTATGCCTATGTTGCTTTCTGTATGTTTCGCATTGCTTTTCTCACAAAATACTCAACTTCTTTGTCAGTTATTTCCAAGGAATTTTTGTCCAAGTCGGGGATTTAGGAAATCTTGTGTTAAACTGCTGTGAATTTTTTTAGTAGTCATTGGTTATTGATTTTGTAAACTATCCATGACATAGGAAGGACAAGAAAGAATAATCTGTAACAAGACATCCTGAATAAAATCATTCATAGAGAAGAAGGTCAGGGATAGTTTGTTTCAGAAAGGTACTCAATTCTACCAACCCCATTCCTCAACCATACTTTATCTCTGTCTTTGCTAGACCTTAGTTAAAACTAAAACTCAGTCCATTAAAGGCAAGGGTATTATTATCATTAGAGAAATCTTTTGCAGTTATAATTATGAGGGTCTTTGACCCTTCACGTTAGAATATACTTTGTATATAAAGTGACAGCCTAATTTGGCTAGAGCAAGTCTCTGTGTAAGCTAATTACATGTGGTAATTTTGCTTGAAAGGAGACTGGCTTGAAAGTGAATCCAATTTAACGGTGAGGAGATTGTTATAAGAAACATTTCATTGTGGGCTTGGAAGTCCCTTAAAGTGCTAATTTTTCACTTGAATAGCCATATGCCATAGTGAGGATTTTTCAAATTACTTAATATTTGTGAGATATTATTCAAACTAAGAAAAAATAAAGACAAATAGTGAGGTTTTTAAAAAAATTTATGGGAACAATTTAGGATTCTATCTAATTATTATTCACACACGTTAAAATTAGCTTTTATTTCCCTCTTCCCACTTATTCTCAAGATATGTTGGACCACTTTGCTCCATTAAAGGACAAATCTAATTTCTTAATTACATATTCAATTCATAAGGAGCATAGTTTTTCCATTTTATCAATCTTCCTGGGTTTTGCTTTTTAAAAATATAATCTCCTCTCTCAGGCATTTTAATAATCATTTCTCAGAAAACCATTACATGCAGCTAGCAGCTATTGTATGTTGAATTGAAATATGGAAACTGCAAGCAGAAAGGGCAGAAGAAGTGCTTTAAGAAGAATTGAGAGCATGGCTTTAAACACTGTTATCTGGCTGTGGATGGCTAGGCAAAGGAGCACTCTGGAGCACAGTAATCAAGATCAGGGCCTTTTATCCAGCAAAGACTTTCATATAAATCCAAGTCAAATCCAGTACAAACCCTGCAAATGGCAGCCACAGGTCTGTGTTATACTTTACACAGTATTGGATTGTATAAAATAGAAAGCTGACAAAGACACTGGCCAGCGTCAGACCTAAGCAGGCCACCTGTATACCACCTGTTCTAAAATTCTCTTTCCTTTCGAGTTACCTCAATTCTTAGAATCACTATCATAAGTTATTCCACTGTGTTGAAGCCTAAGGCTACCAGAAAGCACCTGTAAAATTGAAAATCTTCTCTGGGAACACATAGTGGGAACTATGGTGATCTCAACTCTCCCTTTCAGGAAGAAGCAGTAATGACTCCTGCCGTTTGGACAGTTTGTGACTGATGGCTATCACCTGAATCTTTCTATGAATTAACCTCAGCAAAAGATAGCTGTCTCACTGAAAGCCTTATATCTCTTCCATGAGGTCAGCTCACATCCAATGACTTTTCAAAAATGGTGCACAAAGACCTTACCTTCTTGTCTCATGGCCAGATAATTCTTTTTTTTTTTTTTTAATTTTCCCACTGTACAGCAAGGGGGTCAGGTTATCCTTACATGTATACATTACAATTACATTTTTCCCCCACCCTTTCTTCTGTTGCAACATGAGTATCTAGACAAAGTTCTCAATGCTATTCAGCAGGATCTCCTTATAAATCTATTCTAAGTTTCTAAGTTGTGTCTGATAAGCCCAAGCGCCCGATCCCTCCCACTCCCTCCCCCTCCCATCAGGCAGCCACAAATCTCTTCTCCAAGTCCATGATTTTCTTTTCTGAGGAGATGTTCATTTGCGCTGGATATTAGATTCCAGTTATAAGTGATATCATATGGTATTTGCCTTTGTCTTTCTGGCTCATTTCACTCAGGATGAGATTCTCTAGCTCCGTCCATGTTGCTGCAAATGGCATTATGTCATCCCTTTTTATGGCTGAGTAGTATTCCATTGTGTATATATACCACCTCTTCCGAATCCAATCATCTGTCGATGGACATTTGGGTTGTTTCCACGTCCTGGCTATTGTGAATAGTGCTGCAATGAACATGCGGGTGCATGTGTCTCTTTTAAGTAGAGTTTTGTCCAGATAGATGCCCAAGAGTGGGATTGCAGGGTCATATGGAAGTTCTATGTATAGATTTCTAAGGTATCTCCAAACTGTTCTCCATAGTGGCTGTACCAGTTTACATTCCCACCAGCAGTGCAGGAGGGTTCCCTTTTCTCCACAGCCCCTCCAGCACTTGTTATTTGTGGACTTATGAATGATGGCCATTCTGACTGGTGTGAGGTGGTATCTCATGGTAGTTTTGATTTGCATTTCTCTTATAACCAGCGATGTTGAGCATTTTTTCATGTGTTTGTTGGCCATCTGTATATCTTCTTTGGAGAAATGTCTATTCAGGTCTTTTGCCCATTTTTCCATTGATTGATTGTTTTTTTTGCTGTTGGGTTGTATAAGTTGTTTATATGTTCTAGAGATTAAGCCCTTGTCGGTTGCATCATTTGAAACTATTTTCTCCCATTCTGAAAGTTGTCTTTTTGTTTTCTTTTTGGTTTCCTTTGCTGTGCAAAAGCTTTTCAGTTTGATGAGGTCCCATGGGTTTATTTTTGCTCTAGTTTCTATTGCTTTGGGAGACTGACCTGAGAAAATATTCATGATGTTGATGTCAGAGAGTGTTTTGTCATGGCCAGATAATTCTGAAGAGTTCTTCTAGCTTCAGAGTCTGTACAGGATAGGCTGAGTCCACTGGTGCAACTTCCTCACAGTTCTACTTTTCCTGCTGCCCAATTCTGTTTCCCTCCCAACTCCTAAGTGTTGTTACCCTGTAAACCTCCTGCAAGCAACTCTAGAAATCTCAGAATCTATTTTCCAAGGAACCTAACATAAAGGAATTTATATTAGGAAATTTCCTAGGGACAGACTTTAAAATGTAATGGATAATTGGTAGTACAGGAATAACTGACAGTCCCTGGCATGTAGTTGTTGAACAACACTTAAACCTTTCAACAGTGATAAACTGGGATGAAATGCTAAAGGAAGAGAATGTCCTGAAAGATATGATATCTCGGGTATTTGAGAGTTTGGGGGTGTAGAGTAGTGAGAGAGAATAATTAGCAGAACCTTTTAACAAGATAGCTATGCTAGGAGTCATCTATGCACTGAAGAAAAACAATGAGAAGCTGAGGATGATTAATAAGCAATATAAGGTGAAGTATGAAAGAGAAATTCCTTGGCAGCATAGAAAGAGACTCTTATTTCCTGAACCTGGAGGGCAGAAAATGGAGAGAATCAGGTCCAGCACTTATTTATAAGAGTATCAGCACTCCAGAAGGCTGAATTCTCATCCCAGGCAGGTCTGAAATGTCAAAATCAGCATCCTGATTGGGAAAGGTTGTGTTTTCAAGAGTTGGGATGAAGACAGGTAATAAATAAATTTTCCTCTCATGTCTGAATCATTTTCTGTCTACTAGATCTACAGACTTGCCAGGTGGTCATATTCTGATCCCCAAATTTACAATTACAGTTGACATACTATAGAGTTGGCAGAACCCTTGCATTGGTTCCTTGGTCTGTGCCGTATAGACTACTGTAGTTCTGATACTTTAAACTTCTGCTGCTCTTAAGTTTCAGAAACAGTTTGAGAACTTAAGAACATTAGAAATGGAAATTGTCAATATAAGGGTCTGATATTTTGTGTTAAAATAGGTAATTATTCTCCATATACTTAACTCCTAAACTTAGAGATATGCTCAAGATATACTTGGCTTTTTATACAAATCCAAAACAAACTGTGAGTTGGTCAGGCAAGAACATATTTATTTGTTCATTTCTTCACTGAACAAATATTTATTGAGAACTCTTGGTTAGTACTCCAGATGTTAGGCTAAATGGGAAGTAAAAGCACCTAAGCCCTTCTTGAGTTAGGTTGTAATTCCAACTGATACTACCTTTCTGAATAAATTTATCTAGACAATTCCTTCAAGCTTCAAAAGGGGAATTATGCATTTAATACTCAGGCCTTTGTTAGGTCAAACTGAGCTCATTATATACAAATACAATTTTTAAAATTTACTTTCTATAAATGATAAAGCACATTTATACTGTAGTAATAACAGTCACATTTAGTGTGTATAAAATATACTGCTTTATCTCTGACTGTTCTGGAAATAGTGATCTGATAAGATGAGACTGATGAATGATCTGAAAGTAGAAAAAGGAATATGTACTTTTAGCTTTGAGAAGAAAATGATTTCATAAAATGATTAATTACAGACTAAAATAATTTGCAGAATGAGAATAGAGTTGCCTTATTAGGATCTGTAAGTAACAATGTGTGCATTATTTCTCTGCAATACCTCTTCTGTCATATTTGCAGTTAGCAGAATATCTGATTTGACTTATTGTATAATTCACATGATGTTCTATTTTAAAGACCTTCCATATAACAGACTTAGAAAAATTTGCAATTAATAAGGATTACAGTTTTAGTTTTGTCATTTAACATGGAAAGTATTTAAGTAATCAGTGTTTGATTTATAAAATCTTTGATACCCTTTAGTATATAGAATGATTTTTATATACATAATATATACTATATATTAAATTGTGCACGTATTGATTGATATATAAGATCTTCACCATTCTTAGATTACTCTGTTCTCCTTTGCAGTAATAAAACTGAGTCATTTCAAATAATTTTCATCTAATTGCATGAATACTTCCCTATGTGTATTCAGCATTTAATTTCTAATTATGGTTCCCTTGTCCTAGACACTAACATATAAAAGGAACATATTTTACTTTGCACTCAAATAAACCCCAGCCCATGCTAATTTTCTTAAAGTGACAATGTTTTTTTTTCTATTAAATACTGACATAAGATTGCCAGAGACACAATTGTTCATACCCTTCCAAGTGGAGCTGGCCACTTTTTCCTTAATACTACCACAGTGGACACTCTGTTGGCTTACTCTTCATGTTCTATCATGCTTTCTATTTGTTGCTCTTTCTCCCCTAGGACTATAAGCCTCTCAAGGACAGAGATCTCATATTGGTCATCTTTGGTTCATTAATATCTAAAATTGAGCTAATAAAAACTATATATAGCTGACAGCCAGCAAGAAAATGGGGATTTTAGTTCTACAACCCCAAGAACAGAATTCTGCCAAAAGCCTTTCAGCTTAGAAGAGGGCCTCAAGCTTCAGATGAGATTGCAACCCCTTGCCAACACTTTAATTTCAGCTCGGTGAGACCTCGAGCATAGCTAACTCACTTAAACCAGGAGCCTAACTTATGGGAACCATAAGATAATAAATTTATGGGAATGGGTTATGCAGTAATAGAAAAAATATATATTCACCTAATTTGAAGAGATAATTTCATTTAGGATGTTAATTGGTCATAATAGTTTTGTGTTACTCCTCCCAAGCAATGTATATTCAGCCAAGAAAAGCTGCATGGTAGAAATTACAGTTGGTAAAGGCAAGGCAGAAAAGGGCAAAGGAGGCAACCTCTTAGTTCTCATTATCTGGGAAATCATGGTACTAGATATTAAAGTCAATCCTTGAGTTTAAAATATTTTTGTTTGTTTTGTTTGTTTTACTTAGAAGAGGAATAAAAGGTAGGAAAGAGAATGAACAGTTTGCAAAGATTCAGGAAAATGGGAGAGAGATACCATGTTACAAGGAGACTAAAGAGCAGGAGGTGTAGATTTAAGCCATGATACCACATTTAAGAAGCTGTTAACCTGAGAAGGCCTGGTAAACTCAAAGGATGAGACTATATGATTTCTGTCTCTTTCTGATAGAAAATGCTGTGGCTCTTCTAAATTTTTTTTGCTGAGATTTTATTTAATTACAAGGAAAGTTTTTCGCAGACTGTAGGAGCTTGGGAGGGTTTGAGGTATGTTGCATAGTTAGAAATTTTAGTGAAAGAGTAATATATTTGAGATGTGTAACATATTTATATATGAATTCAATCATATATAGTATATTATTGATATATGAATAATATAACCTAGTACTATAAATAATATCAGGAGTTCCCACTTTGGCACAGTGAAAACAAACCCAACTAGTATCCATGAGGATGCGGGTTAGATCCCTGGCCTTGTTCAGTGGGTTGGAGATCCTGCGTTCCCATGAGCTGTGGTGTTGGTCATAGACACGGCTTGGCTCACATGCTGTTGTGGTGTATGCTGGCAGTTGTTTGACTTCTAGCTTGGGAACTTCCATATGCTGTGGGTGCATCCCTAAAAAAGGAAAAAAAAATGAAAATAGGTATTATATATCATAGAATTTTAGGGCAATAGATACTGAGAACCATACTCCCTGAGTCCTTTAACTATATGCTTTAATTATCATATATGTTTCTGTGTGTATAGACACACACACACACACGTGCACACACAGATCCTGAAATTCTGAGATGTTTATCTTTGTTAATAGAAACACCAGATTGTCTGAGTCAGTAGGAGAAGTGTCAGGGCAGTGAAATTCCTATATCTTCTCCAGATGCCCTATAACGACCCCCCCACCCCCTCCATAAGATGATAGTCTTTCTCCAAGCAGCTGCTATTTTCTAGTCTTCTGTTACTTGAAAGGACAGTGTTCTCATGGACATAATCTAGTCCTTATTAGAACAAAATTATGCTTTTCGCCAAAAAGAGCAAAATACAATGAGACCCGAAACTAGGAACAATATTTAGTTTTGCTGAATAACATCTCATTACCGAGTTCTTAATGACTGAATTATAAATAAACTTGACATAATCATATATCAAAATTTTTATTCCACACTGCTCTAATTTTTAACAGCCAGTTGGTTATCTTAATGATAATTAACATACTAAAAGTACACTTAAAAGGACATTATAGTAGTAACAAATCTGTGAAAGCAAAGAAATTCAAAAATGAAGCTAATATTTCATTCTTTAACTATATTAGCTGAAGCTTAAATCATGGAGGCATTAGAGCTGCAAATTTCCAATTAGGTCAGAAAGTCTTTTTCCCTAAACATAAAAAGAAGTAAATGGTAGAATGCCATCTGCTATCTTTAGATATAAAAGAAAACAAATTAACTCTTCAAGGTTACTTTAAAGTATGGTATTTTAGTGCATACTCTGGATTTCAATTATGGTCCTGCCAACTGAAAAATCATACACACTGCAAAAGAGGTAATAACTTGAAAATATTATCATTTTTACCCTATCTCCAATGTCTGATCCTGCAAAAAATTATGAAATTAACCAAGTTGTCTACTTTGCTTGCTTCTACTTTCCTTCTCCTTTCCTTCCTCCAGTATTTTGTTCAAGGTCCCCTAGATGCCACTTGGTGTTTTGAACAACTTGCCCATTCTAACAAAATATACAACTATTCTTGTAACTCAAATATTCAAAATGATATTAACTCAGTCATCATCAGTTTTATTAGTTTGGGGATGAGAGAATAAATATGCATCTGTGTGTGTGTAAGAAAGAGCATTATACATCAGCTTGGTGGATGACACTCTTGATTTAGCCATTATGAATGAATCTTTGTTTAGAGAATATGCAAATTTAGGAAACTGGCTAATTTAGAAGCCTCATTGTTTCCTCAGACTATCTGCAAGGACAGTGTGAAGCATGGACTAACAATCTGCTTCTAGTTAATTAAAACTGACAATAGTTATTTGCATCCTCAGAACTCGAAGTGTGTTAATTATAATTAAATGCATCCACTTTGTGCATAAAGAATTTATCTATTAGGCAAAATTTTGAAAAGAGAAATGTATCGAATATAATTCTGAATTTCAAAATTTAGGAAGCATCTACATAAGAATCATGTATTAATTTTTATTTAATCATTTTATAAGTTCATTTTTGGAAAAAAAAAATTGCAGATAACATTAATGTACTTGGGCCTGGGAAGAAAACACTATACAATAGAATGGGCAGGAAACAGTCATTTCTGGGTAGAAGGAAAATTGCTTAGGATGTATATAGAATATTGTTTAAGACAACAGAATATTCCATTGAGGGGAGTTTTTACATGAAATATATTTTTCAGTGAAGTGTAATACAATCTGGGTAATGTCAAGACATTTTATTAGTCATTATTAAATTTTCAAAGTGTTATTTTTTTAAATGGAGCTAAAAATCCAATGCCATTATAAATAGACAATAACTGCAAAATGGAAAGGGAATTAGTTACTGAATAATGCACCAGTTACAGAGGTTTTCAATGGATTGTTCACTGCTTATAAAGAGGGCAGACTGACTATAAATAAATAAACTCCTTGGTGCAGCTGTTCCCTTTACTTAGCGGCACCAATAGCAAACTCAACCCTGACTCACCTTGCTGATGGGGACTGAAAGCAATGATGCATACCTTATATTATCAGAAAAAATTCACATGGTAAGTACAGATGAAAAAGGACTGTTTTGATTAGTTTTTAGCATCTTTGGTAAGGAATACTTTGTCTTTTTTTTTTTTTTTTTTTTTTTTTGCGATTTCTTGGGCCGCTCTCGCGGCATATGGAGGTTCCCAGGCTAGGGGTCTAATCAGAGCTGTAGTCGCCGGCCTACGCCAGAGCCACAGCAACTCGGGATCCGAGCTGAGTCTGTGACCTACACCACAGCCTAAGGATCCGGCGTTGCTGTGAGCAAGGGCAGGGATCGAACCCGCAACCTCATGGTTCCTAATTGGATTCGTTAACCACTGTGCCACGACGGGAACTCCAGGAATATTTCAAAAAGAGTATTGATAGCATAAATATAGCCAGGCATCTGGATAGAAAATAACAAAAATAAATGTCATCTACATCCAAATTTTATTTATACTTGGGGGCAATGTGGCATTATAAACTTAAATCACTTAGGTAAGTTTTCTCATCTGATACATGCAACATCAAGATATTAAGATATTTTTATCTATTAAGATAGTTGCATAAGTGTATGTGCAGTTACGTTCTCTGGAGCATGACCAATACTCTGCAATTCAATTGAGAGAATTTCCTTCAAGGTTCTCAGTGATTACTGTCACAGATAGATAGGGATAATATCTAAATTTATTTAGTGGATTTTATCTGTAGCTTTTAATTTTTATTCTTTCATGATCCATACACCTGTATTTGAAGATCATGTGATAATTGGTTGAAATACGAGTTCCTGGATAGCAAGAAGAATTTGAAACTATTATGCTATTTAGGACTGGGGAGGGTATTTTTATTTATTTATTTTATTTTATTTTTTTGTGTTTTTAGGGCTGTACCCATGACATGTGGAAGTTCCCAGCTAGGGGTCGAATCAGAGCTGCAGCTGCCTGCCTGTGCCACAGCCACAGCAATGCATTATCTGAGCCACATTTGTGACCTATGCTGCAGCTCACAGCAACACCAGACCCTTAACCCACTGTTAAGCCACAAGGGGAACTCCTAGGGGGCTTTTTAAAATAGCTTTCATTTTTGGAGTGGAAATTGTTCATTTGGAAGTTTTTTTTTTTTTTTTTTTTTTTTTTAAAAACTCATAGAAAGAAAGAAATGTTTGAAAATTTCTGACCTAAAACTTTCACCTGGTCCTAGGATTCTGGTGAAGGAAGTCATAAAACAAGTTGGCCCCTGTCTCTGGGTTTGGTAAGCCTTCAGACAAGCTATTCTTCTAGTGGTCTTGGGCCTGTAGCTACAACTTTTATTCAGATTCAGCAGAAGATCTGTTTCTCAAGCATCCTTAGTCTGTGAAAGTAAGCTCTGAGTACCCTGCTGACATTCAAAATTGCAATATAAGTTCAGAGAAATAGTAAGACATAGGCTATAATGATGGTTAAAATATTTTCTGATTTATGTGGAAGTTGGAAGTAATATCTGGCAGAAAATCCCAGGACTGTTTTTATTATTGCTTTTCTCAGGAAAAGAAAAATCTGTGAAAGGATATGAACAAAAGAACATGAAGCTCAACAACCCATTGAGCCAAACATATAGAAACTGAGAGACAGAATTAAGGTCAAAAGAGAAAGAAGTCTGGTAACTGGTGGCTAAAGTGAAGGGTCCATCATCATGTGCCAAACTCTAGGTCTTTGGATGGAAGAAGAGTTCTGATATGGGGGTCAAATAAGGGGCAATCCTATAGAAGATGACATTAAATTGAGATGAGGAATAAGTTTTACTTTAATGAATCACCTAACCACAGATATAGGGACATACTTTGCATTTAAAAGTCTTCTAGGTCAGCTATATCAAATGAAATATAATGATGTCTCAAACTTACCTTACAGTGACCTTCTTTGTTATACCTCAGTGAATAACCATAATCTAAACACCATATATAACTGTAATTGAATTCTTTCTATATATATCTTGATGATAAATTACCTATTTACCAAAAGACTGTCTCACACAGAAAAAGTTTTTTCTATGTGTGAAGAGCAATAAAACTATTTTACTGTTTATTAAAATATATCCATTGATTCTAAAGAAAATATTGCAGCATGATGTTACTATAAAATGTAAATTCATTTAGAAAATATATATAACAATCCATTATTAACAATCAGCATTAAGTAACACACAGCCTTCCATTTTTTTATTCTCCCAATGCCATATAAACACAATACATGAATTTTTACTAAATTAATATGTAGAATTTATTTAAGATTAAAATAGTACTGCCCTCAAGGTTATGCTTTAAGATAAAGACTTTGGACATGCATACTTTAGAGGTTAAAAAGCTATAATGACAATTATTAATTTGAAAAAAACTTGCATTTCCAGGTAAAATTCCTATAGACAGAATGTGACTTCATCTGTTTTTGCTTATTTGTTTGTAACATCATATTAAAATTGTAGTTCCCATCATGGTTCAGCAGAAATGAATCTGACCGACATCCATGAGGACTCAGATTTGATCCTTGCTCAGTGGGTTAAAGATCTGGCGTTGCTGTGAGCTGTGGTGTAGGTTGCAGATATGACTCAGATCTGGTGTTGCTGTAGCTGTGGTGTGGGCCAGCAGCTATAGCTTAGATTCAACCTCTAGACTGGGAACCTCCATATGCCACAAGTGTGACCTTAAAAAGACAAAAAAAAAAAAAAAATCTTTGGGTGGTATCTTCAGTGACAAAGGCACAGAGTCACACCTGTGGGCTGACTGTTGTTTTGGTTAAGGAGGGGATGGGACAAAGAAAAAGTATATGGAAGAAATTTATTGCCATTAGTAAAATTATAGGCAACATTTATCTTTCATGTGCTTTCCAAATTTATATGATGAACATACATTACATCTTTAGTGGAAAAAATTAAATTATATTTATTTTTGTCTTTTTTTAGGGCTGCACCTGCGGAATGTGGAGGTTCCCAGGCTTGGGGTCCAATCGGAGCTGTAGCTGTTGGCCTACACTACAGACACAGCAGGGCGGGATCTGGGCCGTGTCTGCAGCCTACACAGCAACACCAGATCCTTTACCCACTGAGTTAAGCCAGGGATCGAACCTGCATCCTCATGGACGCCAGTCAGAATAATTTCCGCCGAGCCATGATGGGAACTCCTAAATTGTATTTTTATCTTATTTATTTATTTAGTCTTTTTGCCTTTTTTTTAGGGCCACTCCCACGGCATGTGGAGGTTCCCAGGCTAGAGGTCTAATCGGAGCTGTAGCCGCCGGCCTACACCAGAGCCACAGCAACGCGGGATCTGAGCTGCATCTGCAACCTACACCAAGCTCACAGCAACGCCGGATCCTTAACCCACTGAGCAAGGCCAGGGATCGAACCCGCAACCTCATGGTTCCTAGTTGGATTCGTTAACCACTGAGCCACGACGGGAACTCTCCTAAATTGTACTTTTGAAGTACTTTTTTAAAACATTTTGACGTGCTTCAAAATATCTCATGTTTTGAAGAGGAAATGATAAGTGCGTAGAGGGAAAGAAAGAAAACAGAACAGAAAGAAAGGGTGGATCTTAGGGAAGGAGAGAGAAGGGAAAAAAAAAAAACCTAATGTAAAGGAGTGGGAATTCAGAGGGCAAATGCTACTAGGTGTAAAGCTATAGTGGTATGCAAAGAAAACATTATTTTTCTTCAGGGCCCTCCTATTTAGTTTAGACTGATTAATTGATTGAACATTTGCCAAACCACCTACCACTTTTCATCCAAAAAAGAAAAAAAACAAAAACAAAAACAAAACAGTATAGAGAGATTCAGAGGATGCACAGGGAGATGTAAGGAAGAACAACTAGAGAACTAGAATATTGGACCAGGTCTTTGAGGAAAGAAGGCTCCTTGATTGGTGAGATGAAGAGCGAAGGAAATTAAAGTGGTGAACGGAAAATACAAAAGCCTAAAGTTAAGCCTAAATGAAATGTGTTGGAGGGATAGTAAAAAAAGCAGTACAGGATAGAATGTTCCTACTTCCATATCTTATATTTGAAGTTGCTGTGAGTTCTGAGGGAGAAAAAAATGGGTCCTGTGATTTGAATGATACTGATTTCAAGCGAAGGTGCTTACATTTATTTATGCATTTATTCATTCAAAAACATTGATTATTATCAACCATTATCAATCAACCAGTATTGTAGGCATTGGGGTTATAGGAATCAATGACAGACAAACCCCTGGCATAGTATGTTTATGTTGTAGCAAACATAATTAATATAAATGAAATATGTAATTAAATACATTAAATATGTAGTACTATTTTATAGTTTAGTATATATAAAATGTTTACTACATTGGATTTTTAGTCATCATAGGAAACAACATATAATTGTCCCATGGCATCTCACATAATACATTGACCCTTGTTGGTAAATAACATCAATGAAAAGAGATTTTAGTACAATAGACTACATATGAGCCTTGCCTTAGAACAGTGGGTCTTAATGCTTTGTATTGCGTGTAAAACAAGAAACATTCTGTTACCAAAATTATCTGCTAATTGGGATAATGAACACGACAAATATGATAATACTTTTTCATGTCAAAACAAAGAGAACAACATGATGTCAGAGATGTCAAAACAGCCAGACATTATTTATTCTTATTCTCTTCACATCTTTGGCTTGGTGAAATTGAGTTTCATAAAATTGTGGAACTGAGTACAATTAATCTATGGACTCCCTCTCCCAGGAGCATAGTCAATGTGCTTTTTTTTTTTTTGGTTGGGGGGCACAGATGATAATACAGAAAGGTTTTAGTGAAGTTAACCTGCTAGCATTTTCAAGCATAAGTCTCCATTAGCATTTCCATGTAAATCTATGCACACATCTAAATATGAATCTCTCTCTGAGGCTATACTCAGAAATGACTTCCTGTATGCCAGGAAGTACACAACTCTCCTATGTAACCTACACAAAAATCAATTTTCATTAACAAAGCCTTAGTGTGCAATAGGGAGTGAGAAGTTGCTATATGGAAAGATTTTTCACTTATTTATTTATTTTTAAGATAGAACAAGAAGGAAGAAACATCGCTAGCATGATTGAAAGGAGAAGAACTCAGACAAAAATGCCTTTCTAATTTTTTTTTCTTTTTTCGAAAAAGATGGATGAAAACACTGAAGCAGCCCTTAGGCAGATTATTCAAGCAGATCCTGACAGTGGCAAGCACTTGGGGGTTAATCTCTACAAAGAATAAATTGGTTTTGAACAGTTTTTCCTATGTTCTGTATTAGAATCAGACATTCTTTTCTTAAATATCAGCCATCCTTGTCATTTATTTTTCTCTATTTGCTTTTGGAAATAGAGAGATATCCACAGATCACCAAGCAGAGGACTTTTCTGTGTTTCATAATCACATGATGTCCTTACTAGTCTATTGAAGGAGAACTTGCTGGACAACACACTGATCTCCTTTCTGTCTACTTCATCAGCACATCAGACAACACATTTTCATTTAGAAATCTTCTCCTGTGTCAACTCCCTCCTGAAAATTTTGAAGAGGACCCTTCATTTTTATGATCCTGCATATTACTTATCATTGCTATTTTTTCAAAACTCCCATTTGCAGTTTCTATCAGTTTTCCAGTTCAGGGTACATTCTATGTGTCTTCAGTGTATACTGTACAGGTCGTAACCTAATTTCAAATTAGACTTAATGGGAAAATTAACTAATTTATTTCAGGTGTTCCCATCGTGGCACAGTGGTTAACGAATCCGACTAGGAACCATGAGGTTGCGGGTTCGGTCCCTGCCCTTGCTCAGTGGCTTAAGGATCTGGCGTTGCCGTGAGCTGTGGTGTAGGTTGCAGACGCGGCTTGGACCCTGCGTTGCTATGGCTCTGGTGTAGGCCAGCAGCTACAGCCCCAATTCAACCCCTAGCCTGGGAACCTCCATATGCCACAGGCGCGGCCCTAGAAAAAGACAAAAAAAAAAAAAAAAAAAATTCCACAATATTATTGCTAAATCTGAATTATTCAAAATTACTAACTATTCATGTACCAGATATTTCTAAGCACAGATACCAAGAGATGTTTATCTGCTAGTTATACTATATGCTGCATTAGTAATTACAAGGTCATAAATAACATTTAAGGTAGAGAAAATGCCAACCTTACTTCTATATATGCCTCTGAAATAGACATGGATTTTTTTCTTCAATAGATTTTCCCTTCTAAGTCATGATTTGCTTAAAAGTTTATTAATTTTTCTCACTGGAGCAAAGTAGTTTTAGGTTTCCCATTCATTAATTCACTGAACTTTTATTAGACATCTACTCTGTGAGAGGCTCTTTAACAGGTAGGGAGAATATGATATGAATAAAATTGTCTCTATACTCATGACCGTAACACTCTAGTTGAAGTGACATGTACAAAAATAAATAGCAACAAAAAACAATGTGATAAGTGATAAGGAGATGCACCCCCTTTTCCCCTCTCTCCAGTAGAAAAGATCTTGGTGTATAGTGGATTAATTCTGTTACTGTGGATGGGAGATGAGAAGATTCTTTAGAGGACAGATTATATAAACTGTGCATTAAAAGATAAATACGCTTGCTAGTAGAAAAAGAAGTTTGAAGTGATATGAAAGATATTTGAAGTAGAGGGAATAAAACATTCAAACAATGGAGAAAAATGTCAGAGCAAGCAATGCAATATGATAGTCTGATAGCTGCAGGGAGAAGCTAGCATGACATGTTTTTCTTGGGGAGTGCTCAAGCAGATAATTGACTCAGAGTGTGTGTGTGTGTGTCTGTCTGTCTGTCTGTCTGTCTGTGTCCACATGCATGCTGCATTTGTGAGTCTTTTTGGATAAATAGAGGGTCATATGTATATAACCTGAACCCATTTCATATGTTCTATGCCATTGAAGTATCCAAGTATCTTTTCTTTTCTTTCCTTTTCTTTTCTTTTCTTTTCTTTTCTTTTCTTTTCTTTTCTTTTCTTTTCTTTTCTTTTCTTTTCTTTTCTTTTCTTTTCTTTCTTTCTTTCTTTCTTTCTTTCTTTCTTTCTTTCTTTCTTTCTTTCTTTCTTTCTTTCTTTCTTTCTTTCTATCTTTCTTTCCTGTGCCTGTGGCATACAAAAGTTCCCATTCCCAGGCCAGGGAGTGAACCCGGGCCACAGTAATGACAACACTGAATCCTTAACCACTAGACCGCCAAGGAGATCCATCCAAGTTCTTTCTTTTATACTGAATTTGTATCCACATATAAGAAAAGAAATGTTATTACATGTAATTTTTTTTTAAGACAAACATTTAACAAACGTACTCTTAGATATTGGAGGGATAGACTGATGGTGGTTATTTATACATGGACTTAATAGAGGAACATTCACACTAGTTGTCATTTACTTTTAAAAATAAACTAGTGACTCAAGATTTTCTAAAGTACTTTGAAAAAGTGAAAAATAATTGATATTCTCAACAAAACTGAGGTTTGGGTTGGATGTTTAACATTTTAGATACTTTTCTTATGTAGACAGTGAGGGCAAACATCACTGATAAGAAGAATAATCCTTTTCCTATGATGTCCTTGGCTCCCCTAAGACACATGCCTTGTATTGAATGACAATGTTTTGTACTTCCTATGTTGTATCCTAAAAATTCAGGCTATGACACTTGTTATGATGTCACTAACGTCCCAGGTTGATATTCTGGGTTCTTTGCACCCATGATTCCAACTGCTTGCAAGAGATGGGCCTAAATAATGCTTGTTCCTATGTCAATTATTTGAAAATAGAACCCATAATGAGAGATTTACTATGATACCCTTAACTTTGTAGTGAATTGAAGTGTTTGTAGTGTCTGTAAAATTGACTGATAGTTTCTCATACCGCCAGCAGTTCTACAGAGAATAAGACTTTTATGTTCAGAAAAGCTGCAAGGTCAAACAACTACAAAAGGTGGACTGGAAAAGCTACTTTTGATTTTGTAAAAATACTGAAAGCAGCTGATACAAATGCTTTGCTTCAAGGAAGTGAATGTGTCGGGAGAAGGAAATGCTGACAGAAAGGGAGGGTGACAAGGAAAAACAGATTCATGAGATACTGGCTTGGAAAATAAATAGATGCGATGCAAATTGGTTTAGATAATCTAGTTAATGTCTTTTAATATTTCATTTGGGAAATGACTGCATTGTGTCATATGTCCCATTTTGGCAGGTGCAAAAATAAACTACCATGCATTAGGAAATAAACACTGAATTCTATGGTAGTCAAGAGGGGGAGAAAATAATATTCTTCCAATCTAGTATAGTCTATCTCTTGATTCTTTAGAACTGAGACTAAGTTGTCGAATTTGCATAAGGAAATACTTAAATTGAGAACTGGAGAGAAATTCTTCCTCCTCCCACCACATGTATTAATGATCAGAGTAGAGTTTTCTCCTCTGCATATCTTTGGTGGAGTACATAATTCTTCTCTATGAGAATCAGAGATATACTCTCTTATAAGCTTCTTTCTCCTCAAATAAATATATTCCCTATAGTATCAAGGCCCAGTATTAACATACTAAACAATTATTTTACATAATTTTACTACTTTTTCAAAAAAAATACTGGAATTCATTTCCCTAAGCATGCCCATCTATAAATCATTCCCCACTTCCTCTCTCTAGTTTTCAAGTCTTTACATTAAGTAATAATAACTCTTCCTTAGTAACATTCTCACTCAGTCTTATTGGGTAGTCACTAGTTATATGGTATGTTATAATTACTGACAGATAAATTTGTCCATTTGCTTGCTTCTGATTCCCATGATATCCCAATAATTGCATTGCACATTAGTAAGTTTCTAGGCAGGCCTGTGGGGCTCCTGTACTGAGAGTCTTAATTAAACTTGTTCTAAATTAAAACAACCTTTGCAGAGACACTTGTCAGACCAGCTCTACAGGCTTGCCTGGGACACAGGAGGCAATGCCATGATCAGTGGAAGCATGACAGGGATCAGGACCTAAACTTGATGATTCATAGGGAGGTAATTTATTACACCCACTAGGCCCACTAATATGATAGAGGACAAATAGGGAGGTAGGAGGATTAGGAAAGAATGTAAAATAATTGGGATGAAGAATAAAAGTGATGTAATTTCATAGTGCTACTGTATGTCTCCCCCACTCCCCCAAAATAAACTACCAAAATAAAACAGATACTACAGCTTTGTTTTATAGTCCTAAGCAGATGGAAGAACACTTAAACATCCAAACTTGTAGATTTTGGTTTACTGAGGTTAGTGCTGGCCCTTGGCTTTTTTAAAAAGCCTCATCCATATTTTAAAAAGCTATCTGTGGACTTCCCACCACTTCATGATACCACCACATGATCAAATTCTTCCTGCAATTCAATGACCTAATATCCTCTTCCTTTTTTACTTGACTCAGGAAAACTACTTTCGAGAACCTAATCCAATTACACTAACATATAAATGAATAACAGGGTTTAACTTACTAATTTTTTCCTAGATTTTTATATTTGCCAGGAGGAAGAAACCCTGCTCAGTTTAATTAAGACTCAAATATGAAGCTATAAATATAAAATTTCAAATGTGGTACACTTTACTAGATCAATGTTTCCTTCTGGAATATCTTGTTTTGATTATAGTTCAAAATTTTTACTACGAACCTTATGCAAAGCAAAGGAAACTATCAACAAAATGAAGAATTAAACTACAGAATGGGAAAAAAATTTTGCTAAACATCTATCTCATAAGGAGTTAATATCCAAAATGTATAAAGAACTGAATAGCAAAAAAACAAACAATTAAACAACAAGCAATGCAATTAAAAATGGCCTGACACATTTTTCCAAAGAAGACACACAAGTGGCCAATAGGTGCATGAAAACGTCCTTGACACAACAAATTGTCAGGGAAATGCAATCAGAAGCACGATGAGATATTGCCAAATTGGTTAGAATAGCCATTATAAAAAGACAAGCATCAACAAGTGTTGGCGAAGATGTGGAGAAAAGGGAACCCTTGTGCACTGTTGGTGGGAATGTAAATTAGTGCAGCCACTATGGAAAACAATAGGAAGTTTTCCTAAAAAAACTAAAACTAGAACTGCTATATGATCCAAAAATCCCACCTCTGAATATTTATCCTAAAACAGTACATCACTATCTCAAAAAGGTATCTGCATCCTCATGTTCATGCCAAGACATGGGGACAGCTTAAATGTCCATTGATGAATGAACTGATAAAGAAAATGTATTATATATCTACATATATAGATATATAATAGAAAACTATTCAGCCATTAAAAAAAAAAAAAAGGAAATCCTGGAAGTTGGGACAACATGGGTGGGCCTTGAGGGCATTTTGCTAAGTGAAATAAGTCAGACAGAGGAAGACAAATACCACATGATCTCACTTATATGTGGAATATTAAAAAAAAAAAAACTCATAGAAACAGAAAGTTTGGCAGTTGCCAGAGGCAGGGGGTGGGAGTGGGGTGGCAAAAAGGATGAAGGTGATTAAAAGGTATAAATTTGCAGTTAAAAGATAAATAAGTTCTGGGAATGTAACATACCACATTAGAACTGTAGTTAACAATATGGTATCGTGTATTTTAAAGTTCATAAAAAATAGATCTTAAAAGTTCTCAACACACAAAAAGACATAAAAATGAAAAGGAGTTCCCGTAGTGGTGCAGTGGTTAACGAATCCGACTAGGAACCATGAGGTTGCGGGTTCGATCCCTGTCCTTGCTCAGTGAGTTAACGACCCAGCGTTGCCGTGAGCTGTGGTGTAGGTTGCAGACATGGCTTGGATCCTGCGTTGCTGTGGCTCTGGCGTAGGCTGGCAGCTACAGCTCCGATTCGACCCCTAGCCTGGGAACCTCCATATGCCACAGGAGCGGCCCAGGAAATGGCAAAAAGACAAAAAAAAAAAAAAAAATTTCTCAACACAAAAAAATTGTAACTATGTGAGGTGATGATGTTAACTAAACTTATTGTGGGGAAGGAGCTTGGTGGAGCCACCCTCACTGCTTGGGGTGCCCACTGCCTCTGGAATGGCTTGCTACAAAACAAATATGGAACACTATTTTTGCCTTTAATCATAAAAGGGAAAAGTCCTCTTTGGATTTCCTTCAGTTAGAGAAAATAGGTACTAATATAGACATTTCATAAATGCAAGGTGGCATAAAGCAAAATTTTGAAAAGCAGCAGATCCCAGTATAGCACATAGATTTATTTTTTAAAACTGTCTGTGGGAAATAATATTTTTATACTTCCTATATGACCTAATATTGTTTAATTTTTGTTGCTTTATAATTAATAATGTTTTCTTGTGAAATATTGACATAACATAAATCAAAAATTTGTCATAGTAGCTCATGCTTCTACATCGGTTTTATTTGGTTTAATTCTAGTAAATTATCTAACAGGCAATTATAATCCTCTTCACTGTGTTAAGTTTTGGTATAAAAAAACAACAAGGAGTTCCCATTGTGGCTCAGTGGGTTAAGAACCCGACTGGTATCCATGAGGATACAGATTAGATCCCTGGCCTCGCTCAGTGGGTTAAGGATCCAGCATTGCCATGAGCTGTGGTGAGGGTCATGGATGTGGCTCGGATCCTGCGTTGCTGTGGCTGTGGTGTAGGCCGGCAGCTACAGCTCTGATTAGACCCCTATCCTGGGAACTTCCATATGCTGTGGGTGTTGCCCTAAAAAGACAAAAAAAAAGAGTAAGTTATATTTTTCCCTAGGAGAAGTGTAATTAAAGAAGAATGGCATACTGCTGTTAGTAAATAAAATATCTTTGAGATACTTCCCAAGTTAGGTTTATTTATTGGAAGGCCAGTCACTCTTTTACACCTTGCCATCAAGTTGGGGTCATGAGATTGGGTTAAGAGAAGCAATATTTGATATTAAGTAGGTAGAAAAACTGAAGCTTGTTTCCTTTGACCCAGACATACCAGAAGGCAGTGCTTGATAAACAGAAAGTGGAATTCCTATTCTTGCATCATAGGGGATTCTGGAGAGAATAAAATAGAGTCGTTTGGATAAAGTCAAACATCAGGTTACTTTTCTACATCCCCAATTCATTCCTCTGTTTGATTCAGAACTTCAAGTTATGAATTTGTGTGTGTGGGGGGGGTGTCTTTAGAGATATCTTAAGTATGTACGGAGGAAATCGGAAGTATCAGGCCTAATGCCCCATTTTCTCAAATACAGTAGACACAGTGGACCAAATCATGTCCCCACCCCCAAATTCATATATTGAAGCTCAACTCTCAATGTATTTGGAGACAGGCTATTTAGGAGGTACTTAACCGTTGCATGAGGTCATAAGGCTAAGGCCCTAATCAGCCAGGACTTGTGGCCTTGTTAAAGGAAGTCTCTCTCTCGCTCTCTCTCTCTCACTCTCTCTCATATCACTCACACTTTTTTGCTTTCTCACTGTCTTTTTCTTTCTCCTTCTGTCTGTGTGTGTATAAAGAAGTCCACTTGAGGACGCAGCAATAAGGTAGCTGTGTACAAGGAAGGAAGAGAGCCCTTACCAGAAACCAAGTCTGCTAGTGCTTTGAGCTCATTTTCCCCAGCTTCCAGAACTGTGAGAAAATAATTTTATGCTTTTTTAAGTCACCCAGTTTGTATTTTGTTATGGCAGCCAAATCTAAGACAGGCGATAGGCTGCAAGTCCCTAAAAGCAACAGACAGGAGTTCCCGTCATGGCTCAGCAGAAACTAATCTGACTAGCATCCATTAGGCTGCAGGTTCGATCCCTGGCCTCGCTCAGTGGGTTAAGGATCTGGCATTGCAGTGAGCTGAGGTTGCAGATGTGGCTAGGTCCCGCATTATTGTGGCTGTGGTGTGGCCAGTGGCTAGAGATCCGATTTGACCCATAGCCTGGGAATCTCCATATGCTGCGGGTGTAGCCCTAAAAAGATAGATAGATAAATAAATAAATAAAAGCAACACACATCCATTTCCACATGGTAAGAGATAAATGTTGCAGCATCGTTGATGGGTGCCAGTATATAGGTGAGCCTGAGGCAGTGTCCTCGTTCCCCAAGTTATGCATGTACAAGCAGCTCCAGTTCTGTTATATCCCAGGCAGGTGTCTTAGCAATGTCCAGAGTGCAGGTGGGAAACCCAAGGCCTGCAGCCAGGAAAAGGAGACTCTTTTGGGTGAGGACATTGAGTCTTTGGTTAAGTGACTGAACCTAGAATTAGATTTTTGCACATTAACCCAAAAGACCAAATGAGATTCATCTTATCCTGGCAGATACAGTCCAGGATATGGACCAGTAGAGTCACTCTTCAGCAGTGACTGGCAAGAATCCAGAGATCAGGAGTTCATATCATGGCTCAGTGGTTAACAAACCCAACTGGCATCCATGAGAATGTGGGTTCGATCCCTGGCCTCACTCACTGGGTTAAGGATCCTGCGTTGCGGTGAGTTGTGGTGTAGGTCGCAGATGCGGCTTGGATCTGGCATTGCTCTGGCTGTGGCATAAACCAGCAGCTACAGCTCCAATTGGACCCCTAGCCTGGCAACTTCCATATGCCACAGGTACGGCCCTAAAAAGACAAAAAGAAAAAAAAAAAAAAAAGAAAAAATAATCCAGAGATGAGTTTTCTGGACAGTATGATTCTATGAGCATGCCCCTTCTTGAAATATCCAGATTCCATCTTGTAGAAGAGTGGGCGCACTCTAAAAGACTTAAGAAAAGAATGCATCGGAATCCATCAAGCACAAATTGAGTCATATAAAATAAATTCTTGAATTACTGAATCATTCTCAGCCTAATTTTTCAGGCTGGAAAATGATGTAAGAATTTTTGTCTCTCTGACCTTGGTGTCCAATAGATGACACTCTAGAGAAAGATCAGATTGGTAATTTCTGGAGAAATAAAGAAATTATATTGGCTTTTCATACATTTTCTATTGACAATGCACTTATTTTCTCTTGAGATTATCTTTCTTTTGGGGAGAAAAATGTTTCCTATTAAAGACTACCTCTAAGCATCTGGTGGTTGCTGCTTGAAATGTTGAACTAAAAAGGATTCTAAGGCTTCATCTCGAGTCTGAGGAGACGAATGCCATGATTAATAATAGGCATTAGCCTTAAAATGGGATGGAATAATAATAGCCCATTTGCAAAGTATTTATGGATACTGGCTTATATTAATATGAGGCAAATGATCTCCATTTAGAAAAAACTTACCTCAGCCTGACACTTGACAATTGCTGGTTAGGTTTCCTGATATGAAGGAAAGGAAACATTGCATTCACTTTTGTCTTTCAAAATGGCATATTTTATTTCAAGCGATATGTTCTTTTATTTAGGAAAATGCCTTGTGGGACTGTATGCTCATCCTGGATTATTGAAGGAAATTATTCTCTCACAGTAGTGTTCAAGTCAGGAAGTCAGGGATTTTTACACAAGAAACAGAGTCTCAATTGGATTCTTTTCTATCTTTGTATTGCTGCATTTTTGCTTCTTTCCTTGAAACTCAACCATTCCAGGTATCGACTACCTAATCTGATTGAAAAAAAAATAATCCATGCTAAGAGCTTTAAAGCATCCTCACAAAACAGCATTCCTTTAGCTGAGACCTTCTTATGTTGCCTAATTGATTAATGGCTCTTGGTAGGAATTTCACAAAGTGGAGGATAGTAGCCAAGAAGATAAATATTTAGTGCAAACCAGTCATACCTGATGTGTTTATAAAGACAGCCATGGCTGCCTTACTGATTTCTTGAATGATTTTTAGGAAGTAGTTTCATATTCATCTTTTTAATGTCATAATCAGTTGCCACAGAAGGTGACTTGTTCAGAAACTGCTCAGAGATCTTATTATAAATAGTGCTATCATTCCTGTGATTGTTATTTATAAATAAGACCTAACCAAGGTTATATACAATGTATTCTTCACTCAATTTGCAGTTGTTAAGTTACTTAAATCAACCATGTTTTAAAAAACCTTCACAACATTAGGAAGAAAAGTGCACAAGATAGAGAATATGAAACCAAGAAAGAAAACACCAGACTTGATCACTATAGAAGGATAAAGAAAATGCAGGAAAATCATAAGATTGTCTGGCTTTTTTTTGTTTGCTTCTCAAGCAAGGTCACTTTTTTAGATAAAAGTAAATTAATTTTCTGATTTCCTTGCACATAGTAGGCACTGTTTACTTAAAACATTCCCGGAAAATACTGCATTGTGAATAATCTCATTCTATTCGACAGTCTGATACTGTGAAAGTTAATCTTTTTTTTTTTTTTTTTTTTTTTTTGTCTTTTGTCTTTTGTATTTTTAGGGCCACAGCTGCAGCATATGGAGGTTCCCAGTCTAGGGGTCTAATTGGAGCTATTGCTGCCGGCCTACGCCACAGCCACAGCAACGCCAGATCTGAGCCGCGTCTGCGATCTACAGCACAGCTCACGGCAACACCAGATCCTTAACCTACTGAGCAAGGCCAGGGATCAAACCTGAAACCTCATAGTTCCTAGTCAGATTTGTTTCTGCTGCACCACGACGGGAACTCCCAAAGTTAGTTTTATCATTCGGACATTTAAATCAAAACAACATTAGCAATATATGTTATATTGCCAGGTCTTTATACATCCTTTATTATTATAATGCATATGATATTATAGTACAATTACTAGTGTATACAACTTTCTCTACTCCCAGACCATGACCTTTATGTGGGTAAGAGTCATGTTTTCACCTCTTTGTCACAAAGTTTCTTATGAAGAGTAGGTACTCTGCAAATATGTGTTGAATAAATGGTTGTAATGATAGTGATTTTATTTCCCATTGTTATAAAGGTGAGGGTTGAAGTTCCTATAATCATGTTTCTACAGTCATAAAAGATGAAAGTAGAACATCCATCCATTTAAAAATCTGATTGCCTATACATCGAACATCAGCCTAATAATAATACTTTTATCTCTATCATTAAAATGCATGTAATTAATTTCAAGATTGCACATGTCTAATAAGATGATTCCTCTATTTAGAGGACCTTTAACTCTGCCAGAATGTCATGAAAAAAATTCTGCTGATAAATAGTCTCACCTATTACACTTTCTAAATGAAATGTATATTTAATCTGGCAAATGTCTATACCTAGAGAAAAAGGAAAATGCCAAAAATATGAATTCATTCATATGATGAGCTCTGAGCGCAAAATAACCGATGCATATTATTTCCTCAAACCTTTTTTTCCAGAAAAGTTTCTCTGATGAAATTCAGTACACAAGGATTTCCTTTCTTTTGTATTTCATGCTTTGCATGCTTTGTACCATTTGTTCATAACTTAGAGATCCTCTTGATTGCATATGCATTTTCACAGATTATAAGAATTCAATGGCTGGAATGGAATGTCTGGCCTGATGTGTGTGTATAAAACAGTGACTCAGTGAATATTTCATAAACATCTTATTAAGAGCCCTAAAGAGCATGTGATTATAAGTTGCTGTTTATGAAAAATAAATATTACTTTTCAACGAAATCAACAAATTCTTAATTTCAATGGAAAGAAAATAAAAATATACTAGAAATAAAATAATTTTTATTAAAAGAATGATGATTTCACTAAAATTGAAATTTACCTATTTTTTATCAGGTAAAATATTTAGTTTTGCAAATATTTAAATCATACTTGAATAATGAAATATCAAAAATGCAGTATTTCCTTGATTAAAATAGATGGTATTAAAATTTAAGTGATCTAAATGATGTAATAATTACATTTTAATGGAAAGTATCACTGGAAAAAATATTTTTGTTCTGTCATCCTCCATGATTTATACAAGTAGCAGAAGTACTAAACTTCAGGGTCACGGTTATGTTGGATGAACAATATATAATGAAGGACATGCTAGAATGTGTAAAGTGTTGTTATTAACTTTAACGGTAAATCTTTCTATATAGTGTAGAACTTGTATGATCAAGTAGTAGAACAAGGTGCTACTGAAGAAGGGATTCAGTAACCAACTAGGCCAGTTAACTATGTAAAAATATACTTTGTTTCTTGGTCGTACACTCACTATATATTACCTCTCTGTAAGTTATTTTAAAAGTGATCATGAAGGAAACTAGAAAAACAAAAGTTTATGGATAACTAACTACGGCCCATTGTGAGCACTCATTATGAGTCTGTAGCATCAGCAGAAATATGCAACACTTTAGGGTGAAGACATGGCTAGAATGGATAAGGCATCTTTCCTTATATTCTTCCACTCTTGTAAAAACTCTTAGGGTTGTGTGGCTGCTTTATTTGTGTCAATTTCACTCTAACTTATAATTCTTTATAGTTAAATTTGCCATTTTATGCAGGAATCACAGCATGAATGATCCCCATATTCTCCATACGTTTTAACTTTACCCTATCAAGGAACTTGAAATAATTAAAAAATAATGTTCTCCAAAATGATCGATTTTATCAAACAAGTCTCAGTGGACTTGCAACTTTCTTGACTCCTCAGCTCATCACTATTCCACATACTCTCCATATTGTCAGATCCTCTCCCCATGATTAATTGATCAAAAACAATAACAACCATAAAAGTGTAAATTGCACAAATTCCATGCCCTTACTATTTTTTGCAAAACACATTTTCTTGGATAAGTGAACATATGTGAAGTAATAAATCTATAAAAGCTGTTTATAAGGTATTGCTGAAAAAATCAAATTGTAAGTCAAAATTTATGTGTAAAATGATAAATGCTCACTAAGGTTTTGTCTTTTTTTTTTGAGGGGATGTGATTTTCTGTTTGTTTTGTTTTGTTTAGGGCTTTGATTTTCATTTTGAAGAAGACAAAAGAAGATGTTTCTTGGTTAAAAGTTTGCTTTTGGTACTGGAAAGCACTAATGGCTTCAGCTAAATGAGTGCCCAATAACTGATCACAAAATGGAATATTGGGAGTTTCTGTTGTGGCCCAGTGGTAAGGACCCTACTATCCAAGAGGATGTGAGTTCAATCCCTGGCCCTGCTTAGTGGGTTAAGGATCCAGTATTGCTTCAAGCTGCAGCACAGGTCGAAGATGCAGCTCAGATCTGTGTTGCTATGGCTGTGGCATAGGCCAGCAGCTGCAGCTCCTATTCAACACCTAGCATGGGAACTTCCATATGCCAAGGGTGTGACCCTGCAAAATATATATATATATATATATATATATATATATATATATATATATATATATATATATATATATTGGAGAGCTTGGTAGGCAACTAAAATCACCAACATAGTTACAGTTAAGGGAGTAGATTAAGGCCATTGGAGTAAATGGTTAAGCACTACATAGTAGTGTGCTGTCCTATATAAGGACTAGACACATGAGCATAGGGCACTTGAAACTTGGCTAATCAAAATTAAGATATGAAAAAAAAGTAAAATGTTTCACACTAGGAACATAGTTAGAAATACTCACTCAATACCTTTCTCCACTTTCTCTATAATAATAAAAGCTTAGCTGGACCTTGAATGCTCTGCTAAAGAGTGTATTTCTTAGCTCCCTTTGTAGCTAAATGTTGCCATGAAGCCTGGTTCTGGCCAGTGAGATGTAAGTGAAAGTGATATGTGAAACTCCTTTAAAAAGAAATAAAAATATTCTTTCTCCTTTTTTTTTTTTTTTTGTCTTTTGTCTTTTTAGGGCTGCACCCACGGCATATGGAGGTTCCCAGTCTAGGGGTCGAATCAGAGCTACAGCTGCCGGCCTGTGCCACAGCCACACAGCAATGCAGGATCGGAGCCTCATCTGCGACCCGCACCACAGCTCATGGCAACGCCAGATCCTTAACCCACTGAGCAAGGGCAGGGACCGAACCCACAACCTCATGGTTCCTAGTCAGATTTGTTTCTGCTGTGCCACAATGGGAACTCCTCTTTTTCCTTCTTTTTATGCTGACTGGAATTTAGATTAGTGGTAGGAGTTGGGTAGGTATCTCAGGCCGCAAGATAGAAGCTACATTTTCAGTGTGGCGAAGCAAAATAATGGAATGATTTTATGTTCTGAAAAAAACGTGGAGCCATAGAACACTTATTGTAGGACTGTTTTATGAAAGTAAGGTAAATTCTGGTTTATCTAATCTGTTTTTAACTACTGCATAATATTTCACGATGATTATGCATCTACCATAGATTATCCACTTTTGGAGTAATGGACACTCAGGTTGCTTACTGCTCATGACCCTCACACATAACATTGGAATGATGTTTCCTATGGATCTGTATTAAGATTTCTTTGAGATTTTATTCAGGAAGATGATTGCTGGTAAATAGAATATGTGTAGTATTACATGGGTCTAAGTGGTCCCAGAATTTTCTCTATAATGGTTGCACCAGTTTACACTTCCTTTGGGAGCGCGTCTAGGATAGGTCAGGTGTGAGACACCATTGCAATCTATAATAATATATTCAATTTGCATGTTTATAACTAAAGGGTGAAAATCAGCCCCACAAAAACTTCATAAGGGACAGAATGATATCTGTTTTTGTACTCCATTGTAGACCAGTGACTAATACATAATAGTAGCTCCATAAATATTTGTTGAATAAAAATAAATGAATATACATATCTTACAAAAATAAAGTTGTATATTCACAAAAACAGTCAATCCGTGTGAACTTGATTCACAATTAATAAGGAAGACCTGATGGAGCATACATTTCTCACTGAAACACATTCCTTTCAGGTCTCTGCTTTGCTTGCTCCTTCATTCAGCTCTCTATTCCAATGTTTCCTTCTTGGGGAAGATATTTCTGGTCACTCTATTTACTTGAGAATCCCATCCGCTGCAATCAGCAGTCATACTAATTCACTTTTCTTGTTTCATTTTTCTTCAAGTGTTAAGTATTTTCTTCAAGTACTAAAACCACCTGAAAAAATATATATGTTGTTATTTATATATACTGACTTTCCCTTCATCCCTTGAGCAGTACAGTATCTGGTAAAGACAGTATGTTTACTCAATGAATAATGAACCATCCTATAATCAATCAATAAATATGTATTGAATCACTCCATGTACAGTAACCATACTAGGCACTGTGAAAAAAACTAAGGTATACCACACAAATTCATGATCTCAAGCTGCTTACAGTCTGGCAAAGCAGAAAAGACAATGCATACAGAAAGCTAACTAATAATTCCAGGCAGTTTGAGGAAAGGAAACTACTAATAAGTGGTTATAGGAACTCAGAGGATGGAAAAACCATATGTAGATTTCACCCAGAAGATGGAACATGAGGTCAGTTGGTACTTAAGTTAGGAAAGTGGGAAAGTGACCCGCCTGAGCAGAATCTCAAAGAAAATATTTCCTCAGATATGCATATAGCTTTCCAGTTTACAAAGCACTTTCACACATATTTTATCACTAATCCTCATAATAATTTTTAAAGTCAGCAGAGAAGGAACTAATGTCCAAACTATATTTTTGAGGAAACCCGGGCTCAGATACTAATTTGCTTAAAGCCACTTGACAGGAGTTGGAAGCAAAATCCATGTTTTTTTATTCTTAATCTAGGCCTGTCCTCAATAGCAGGAGTCAAAGGGCAGAGCTATTACACACCTGGGGTCTTGTCACTAAATGTAATTATGAGGTGTTTCTCTTGAACATGTTTGGATAACTGTCGTTGATTGTGTTTCCATTACTGTTTATTTGTGTTTGTCTAATCTCCCCATTAGATTAAGCACTTCCATAAGGGTTAGGTTATGACCTCTATTTCCTTTGTAATTTCCACAGGACATAGCACAATTGAAAGGTGTTGATTGGCCCATCTCTGTTGTAAGGCTATATCATGAAAAAGGAAAACAAAATAAATTCTAACAAAATACGCTGTAAATTAAATTATTTTTAGATTAAGCTACAGAGAAGTATACACACAGAAACACATAGCTTGCATAATTTCATCAAGAGGAAATGATCGTCTACCACCAGTGACTGCTCAAATCCTTAAAGACATCTATTTATATATTATCCTCATCACAGACTGAAGGTCAGAGAAATGAACATTTCAGTTGCAGGTTTTTATAAGCAAAATGGTAATCTACTATTTTTATTGTATTAATCAGACCCTGAATTACTTAGCTATTATTCCACATAAAAAGGAAATTGTTAAAAGAATAGGAACAGAACATCTTGTCTTTATATAAAATTTTTCTTACTGCTAATCTAAATAACTTGGCCCTAATTTTCACATTTGACTTGAAAACAAAGGAAAAAAAGTGTTCTGTTTCAATCCATGTCTAAGATGTTTCTCTTATTTCTCCCTTTATTTTTCTTTTGGTAGATTAGTAATGTAAATTAATTCTATATCTTAGATATTGTAATTAGGGTTAGGACATATTACATAATATTTAAAAACATGGGTGAAGTTAAATTGAGATATGGTTTAAAAGTAACATTTAAAATATCAGTCACAACATGGCTAGAGCTATAATACTGATTTTTTTTTGTTGTTGTTGTTTTTTTAACCATTTCTTGGGCCGCTGGAGTGGCATATGGAGATTCACAGGCTAGGGGTCTAATTGGAGCTGTAGCTGCTGGCCTGCACCAGAGCCATAGCAACGCGGGATCCGAGCCGCGTCTGCAGACCTACACCACAGCTCATGGCAACACCAGATCCTTAACCCACTGAGCAAGGCCAGGGATCAAACCCACATTCTCATGGATGCCAGTTGGATTCATTAACCACTGAGCCACGACAGGAACTCCAATATAATATTAATATTTGACTACACACTTTTCAGATATGAACTCGAACAATTTTCAAAACTTGCATTAGGAAAAAATTAGGTCTATAGTTATTGTTAAAGAACAGGAAATAACTTCTACATTTAGTTTTCTTTATTTTTCTGTTCTTTTTCCTGGGACTTCAAGTACAGAGAATTGAAGTATTCATGACCCACTGTCATCATCAATACAAAGAGGACAACTCTTATTTATTTCCCCTATTTATTTTGTGATCTCCATTCTCATTCCCCCCATAGGCTCCCTCTCTGATATATTTAATATATTCCCTTTGGAGTTCCCATTGTGGCTCGGCAGCTTATGAACCTGACTAGTGTCCATGAGGATGCAGGTTCGATCCCTGGCCTCACTCAGTGGATTAAGGATCCAATCCTGCATTGCTGAGAGCTACAGTGTAGGCCTACAGCTATAGCTCCGATTTGACCCCTGGCCTGGGAACATCCATATGCTGCAGATGTGGCCCTAAAAAGAAAAAAAATATATATATATTTATATATATAAATATATATATTTATATATATATAAATATATATTTCCTTGAATACATTGGCAATGTTCTCAATATTAGTACTGTTGTGTGTATATATTTAATGTATTAAATTGTAATGCATCATAGAACTCATTTAATTTTTAAATTTTTAAAAATTCAAGCACTAATTTAAAAAACTTTTTTTTTTTGTCGTTTTGCCTTTTTCTAGGGCCACTCCTGCGGCATATGGAGGTTCCCAGGCTAGGGGTCTAATCAGAGCTGTAGCCGCCAGCCTACACCACAGCCACAGCAACGTGGGATCTGAGCCGCGTCTGCAACCTACACCACAGCTCATGGCAACGCCGGATCCTTAACCCACTGAGCAAGGCCAGCGATTGAACCCACAACCTCGTGGTTCCTGGTCGGATTCATTAACCACTGAGCTATGGTGGGAACTCCTAATTTTAAAAACTTTAAAATAAAAATCATATTTATAAAGTAAACAACATAATAATTTAATATGTTTGTACCTAGTGAAAATGGTTACTATCATCAAACTAATTAACATATCATCACTTCGCATCTTTATAATTTTTTATTAGTGATGAGAGCACCTAAAATCTACTTTCTTAATGAATTTCCAGTATTCAATACAGAGTTATTAATTACAGTAAGCAAGCATTCTAGACTTATTCATCCTACATAACTGCAACTTTGTACTCTTTGACCAACATCTCTCCCCCTTCCCATTTCTCCCACCTCTGTGTACCTGGTAACTACATCCTACTCTCTGTTTCAGTATATTGGATTTTTTTGCATTCCACATATAAGTAAGATCATGCTTTTTTTTTTTTCCTTTTCCTGATTAACTTTTTTCACTTAGCATTATATCCTCTAAGAATCGAAATGTGAAAATGTGCTTCATATCACAAATATCAGGGAAATGTAAATCTAAACCACAATGAAACATCACATCACATCCATTAGGATGCCAGTTATCAAAAGGAAATGAAATGACAAGTGCTGTCAAGGATGTCAAGAAAAGGGAATCCTTTTGCACTATTGGTGGGAATGTAAATTGGTATAGCCACTATGGAAAACATTATGGAAGTTCCTCAGAAAACTAAAAAGAGAACTATCAAATGATTCAGTAATCCCTCTTCTGAGTATATACCCAAAGTAAATAAAAGAGGTATCTGCACTTCCATGTTCATTGCAGCGTTATTCACAACAGCCAAGACATGGAAACAATATGTCTGTTGACAAATGAATAAAGGAATTCTGGTATATGTATACAATGGAATATTATTCAGTTTTTAAAACGAGATCTTGCCATTTGCAGCTACATTTATGAATCTTTTAAACTTTGTAAGATGCATAGTATTCTTTTATTATTTAATATTTATATATATTTGTATATATATGTATTGAAATGTATATTTCAATATATTATTATTACTTTGTTATAAGTAATTAAAAATGCATTCAGACTTTCCAAACATACACCAAAGTTGAATGAATTTTGGAGTGAACACTCACATATTCCCCCACCTAGATTCCACCAATAATATTTTACTATATGTAGTTTATCACTAACTTTGCATCTTTTCAAACGTTACCCATCTATTAGTCCATTTACTTTTGGAATTTTTTAAAAAAATTGTATACATTATTATACTTTACCCTAAATATTCCAGAGTGTATGTAAGCTAGGGTTCATTATTTATTAGAAGTGTTTTCTGTTTAAAATTTACACAAATGAAATGCATAAATCTTTTGTGTTATTAGTGTAACAAATTCATACATCCTTATAATGAAAACTCCTCTCAAAATATAGAATGTTACAACTATTAGATATTTCCTTTGTCTCCCTTCGACATAAATCTCTATTTTCAAAATCCAAGGCTACCATTATTCTTACTTTTTTCAAATATGAATTAATTTTGTGCATTTTATTATACAAAAATGGAATTACATATTGTGTGTAGTCTTTTGTGTAAGGTTTAACTTTACTCAGAACTTTGTGTCTTTTTTTTTCTTCACCCAATTTAAAGAAACCACCATTTGTTTATCCATTCTCCCATTAATGAGCACCTGAGTAGCTTCTAGTTTTTGCCTACTGTGAATAAATTTGTTATGAAAAATCCTTGTACAACTATTTTTGTAAACATACACTTTTCATTACTCTTGAGAAATACCTAGGAGTAGAATTAATGGGTCATATAGTATAGATGAATATGTATAAAAAAACCGCCAGAACTATTTCCACAATGGCTACACTATTTTCATGCCAATATTGGTGATTTATTTTATTTTAATTGTAGCCAAACTTGAAAATCAGTAATAGTAACTTTAATTAGCATCTCTTCAATGATAAATTATGATTATTGACCATTTGTATAACTTCTTTAGACAACTGTATTTTCATATGTTTTGTTCATATTTTTTACTAGATTTTTAAAAAGTATTACTAAGTTGTAGGATTTTTGCAATAGAGTTTTTGCCATTTTTCTAGCTTATGTAGGATTGACATTATTTCTTCTTTAAGTGTTTGATAGATTTCGACAGGGAAATCATCTTGACCTGGAGTTTTCTTTGAGGAAAGATTTTTAATAACATGTGCAATTTCATCAATAGATATATGGCTATTAAGATATTTGATTTAATTTGTGTCAACTTTGATAACATTGTATGTTACATGGAATTTGTCCATTTTACCTAAGTTGTGAAATTCATGAAGTTGGTAACGATAGTAATGTTTGTTCTTTTTTTTTTTTTTTGCTTTTTAGGGCCACCCCTGTGACACATGGGCATATGGAAGTTCCCGGCTAGGGGTCAAATTGGAGCTACAGCTGCCAGCCACAGCCACAGCAATGCAGGATATGAGCTGCATCTGTGACCTACACCACAGCTCATGGCTATGCGGGATCCCTGACCCACTGATTGAAGCAAGGGATTGAACCCGCATCCTCATGGATACTAGTTGGATTTGTTTCCACTATGCCACAACAGGAACTCCCTCTGCTAACATTTTTGATATTGGTAATTTGGATTCTCTCTTTGTTCTTCAGTAGACTCGTAATAGGTTTATCAATTTTCTTGCCATGTTAAAAAAAAATTATTGATTTGTCATTGTTTTCTATTTTTTTAAAAAATTGTATTTCCTTAATAACTACTCCTATTTTTATTACTTCTTTTGTTCTACTTAATTTACTTCATTGTTTTTCTACCTTCTTATGTTAGAATCTTAGGTCACTGATTTTATAACTTTCTTTTCTTTCTAATATGTGTATTTACAACTATGGATTTTCTTCTGAACACTGCTTTAGTTGCAATCCATGAGTTTACTGTAGTGATACACCTATATTCTTTTCTCTTTATCTTTTTCATACATACTATAGTATTTTGATTTGTGGTTACCATGAGGCTTAATAAAACACTTTATATTTATAACAGTCTATTTTAAGCTGATAACAACTTGAGTCCAAACATTTACTAAAGCTGTACATTTTTTACTCTCCCAACTCATTTTATATTTTTAACATTACAGTTTGCATCTTTTTACCTTGTTATCCATTAACAAATTCTTATAGTTATTTTTAATACTTTTGTCTTTTAATCTTCATACTAGATTTATCAGTGATTTATCCACCATAGAATTCTGAATTTTACTATGTATTTACCTCTACCAGTTAGATATATACTTTCATATATTTTCCTGTTGCTAATTAGTATACTTTCATTTCAGCTTAATGCAGTCCCTTTAATGTTTCTTGTAAGACTGGTCTAGATGTGATGAATTTCTAAAGCCTTTTCTTGTTTGGAAAACTCTATATCTCCTTCAGTTATGAAGGACAAGTTTTCCAAGTAGACTATTCTTAGTTGGCCCTTTTTTTCTTTTAGCACTTTGAGTAGATCATGCCACTTCCTTCTGGTATCAGAAGTTTCTGCTAAAAAATCTGCTAGTGGTCTCATGGGGATTCTCTTGTATGGAACAAGTTTTCCTCTTGCTGCTTTTAAGATTCTCTCCTTGTCTTTAACTTTTGACAATTTAATTATAATGTGCCTCAGAGTAAGTCTATTTAGATTCCTCTTATTTGGAACTCCCTGAGATTCCTAGTTCCATATGTCTGTTTTTTCTTCTGAATTCAGAAAGTTTTCAACCATTATTTTTTTCAGTAAGCATTCTGTCCTTTTCTCTCTCTCTTCTCCTTCTGAGATCCCTATAATGCAAACATTGGTCCACTTCATGTTGTTCCATAAGTACCTTAAATTATCTTTACTGTTTTTCATTCTTTTTTTTTTCTTTTTGTTTCTTTGTTTGGAAGTATTTCTCTCTCCTGTCTTCAAGTTTGCTGATTCTTTCTTCTGCTTTATCTAATCTGGTGAACCCTCTGTTGAATTTTTCAGTTCAATTATCATATTCTTATCCTCTGTCAACTTCATTTTTGTACCTTGTTGTATTTTCTGTGTCTTTACTAAAATTCTCACTTTGTTCATACATTTTTTTCTCCTAACCTCAGTGATTATCTCTATGACCATTATTTTATTATCAGGTAAATAACTATTTCTGTTTCATTAAGGTCTGTTTGTAGGATTTTATCCTTTCTTTTGTTTGAAACATAATCTTCTCTTCCTTCATTTTCCTTGACAATCTGTGTTTGTTTTTGCACATTAGATAAGACAATCACCTCATTCAATCTTGAGGGGCTAGTCTTGTGTAGGAGATGAACCTTATCATTCAGCCTGACCTGATCTTTTGATTGTCTCTCAAACTTTTTGATTGTCTAGGTCACCTTATTTGTTTTTTGTGCCTCTCAGCAATTGAGGGTGTGCCAAAACCTGTCAGTATCCCAAGGTGAAGGTATATTTAGACTGATTAAAAGATAAACCATCAAGCAGCAGACTTTAAAGTGTAAAAATAGACATCCTTCAGGGAACGACTGGGAGATGAGTGTTTCTGCTTCCTCTGTGCTGAGCCATAGGGGGATAGATGGTCAAGAACTGTTTCTTTGTTTGCTACAGTCCTGTAGGGCCCACAAACACAAGCCTTGCTGGCCATCAGAGCCAAGCAAACAAGAGTTGCATTTTTCTAGCCAGCAATGACAAATGCTAGGTACCAGATGTGTACACAAGCTCCTTTCAGGGAGACACCAGTGATATGGAGTGAGCTAGAGGAAGGGTTGTAATCAGCTTCTGCTAAATTAGAAGCCTGACCATAAGGCAAAAGCTTCTGAAGTATGCAAATAGACCTCTTTCAGGGAAACATTGGGAGATTAGCATTTCAGCCTGCTCTCTCAGCACTGAGCCCCAGCGAGATAGCTACAGAAAGTCTTCACAGTTCAATTAAGAATTGTTTCTTTGTTTGCTGTAATCTGTGGTTTCTCAGGGCACAAGCCCTGTTAGCTTTCAGAGTTATGTATTTTGTGGACCCATTCCTCAGATAGAGGATTTAAAACTTGAACCCAACTTAGATGTTGAGTCCAGACCCTTCACTCCTTAGAGAGAGGCTTAAGTTGTTAGTTCTCTTCTAGTTGTGTGTCTCTCTGCCATGGGTGGACTTATTGCAAGAGTATATCTTAGCCTTTCCTACCCATTTTAATTTTTTTTTAATTTTTTTTTATTTTCCCACTGTACAGCAAGGGGGTCAGGTTATCCTTAGATGTATACATTGCAATTACAGTTTTTTCCCCCATCCTTTCTTCTGTTGCAACATGAGTGTCTAGACATAGTTCTCAATGCTATTCAGCAGGATCTCCTTGTAAATCTATTCTAGGTTGTGTCTGATAAGCCCAAGCTCCCAATCCCTCCCACTCCCTCCCCCTCCCATCAGGCAACCACAAGTCTCTTCTCCAAGTCCATGATTTTCTTTTCTGAGGAGATGTTCATTTGCGCTGGATATTAGATTCCAGTTATAAGTGATATCATATGGTATTTGCCTTTGTCTTTCTGGCTCATTTCACTCAGGATGAGATTCTCTAGCTCCGTCCATGTTGCTGCAAATGGCATTATGTCATCCCTTTTTATGGCTGAGTAGTATTCCATTGTGTATATATACCACCTCTTCCGAATCCAATCATCTGTCGATGGACATTTGGATTGTTTCCATGTCCTGGCTATTGTGAATAGTGCTGCAATGAACATGCGGGTGCATGTGTTTCTTTTAAGTAGAGTTTTGTCCGGATAGATGCCCAAGAGTGGGATTGCTGGGTCATATGGAAGTTCTATGTATAGATTTCTAAGGTATCTCCAAACTGTTCTCCATAGTGGCTGTACCAGTTTACATTCCCACCAGCAGTGCAGGAGGGTTCCCTTTTCTCCACAGCCCCTCCAGCACTTGTTATTTGTGGACTTATGAATGATGGCCATTCTGACTGGTTTGAGGTGGTATCTCATGGTAGTTTTGATTTGCATTTCTCTTATAACCAGCGATGTTGAGCATTTTTTCATGTGTTTGTTGGCCATCTGTATATCTTCTTTGGAGAAATGTCTATTCAGGTCTTTTGCCCATTTTTCCATTGATTGATTGGTTTTTTTGCTGTTGGGTTGTATAAGTTGCTTATATATTCTGAAGATTAAGCCCTTTCAGTTGCATCATTTGAAACTATTTTCTCCCATTCTGAAAGTTGTCTTTTTGTTTTCTTTTTTGTTTCCTTTGCTGTGCAAAAGCTTTTCAGTTTGGTGAGGTCCCATGGGTTTATTTTTGCTCTAATTTCTATTGCTTTGGGAGACTGACCTGAGAACATATTCATGATGTGGATGTCAGAGAGTGTTTTGCCTATGTTTTCTTCTAGGAGTTTGATGGTGTCCTGTCATATATTTAAGTCTTTCAGCCATTTGGAGTTTATTTTTGTGCATGGTGTGAGGGTGTGTTCTAGTTTCATTGCTTTGCATGCAGCTGTCCAGGTTTCCCAGCAATGCTTGCTGGATAGACTTTCCTTTTCCCATTTTATGTTCTTGCCTCCCTTGTCAAAGATTAATTGACCATAGGTGTCAGGGTTTATTTCCGGATTCTCTATTCTGTTCCATTGGTCTGTTTGTCTGTTTTGGTACCAGTACCACACTGTTTTGATGACTGTGGCTTTGTAGTATTTCTTCAAGTCTGGGAGAGTTATGCCTCCTGCTTGGTTTTTGTTTCTCAGGATTGCTTTGGCGATTCTGGGTCTTTTGTTGTTCCATCTAAATGTTTGGATTGTTTGTTCTAGTTCTGTGAAAAATGTCATGGGTAATTTGATAGGGATTGCATTGAATCTGAAGATTGCTTTGGGTAGGATGGCCATTTTCACAATATTGATTTTTCCAATCCAGGAACATGGAATATCTTTCCATTTCTTTACATCTTCTTTGATTTCTTTGACTAAGGTTTTATAGTTCTCGGCATATAGGTCCTTTACCTCTTTGGTCAGGTGTATTCCGAGGTATTTGATTTTGTGAGGTACAATTTTAAAAGGTATTGTATTTTTGTATTCCTTTTCTAATGTTTCATTGCTGGTATACAGAAATGCAACTGACTTCTGAATGTTAATCTTATATCCTGCCACTTTGCTGAATTTATTAATCAGTTCAAGGAGTTTTGGGGTTGAGTCCTTAGGGTTTTCTAGGTATAGTATCATGTAATTTTTTCTTATTCACTCAATGAGTAAGAGTTCCCAAAGGTTAGGTTCTTGTCTCGTTGCAGCAAGAATTGAGAAACAAGATAGAAATTGAGAAAGAAAAGTGAGGGTGTATTTAGAGAGAAATACACCTCTTAAGGAGAGGCAGGCAGAGAGGAGAGCAGCTGCCCTGTGTTTTTTGGCACACTGGTTATATGGGGCATCTAATTGTATGGGTAGGATATTCACTGGGAAGGTAGAGTTTAGGGGTCATATTCCTTCATCCCAGCTTCACCTTCCCAAAGAGAGGAGGGATTTTGTCCTTATTTAGTTTTATCAGAAGTGTCATGGCATTGGTGTATGATGGGTACTTCTTATCTGCATAACTAATTTTATTATAATGAGGGCATAATGAGCAACAGGTTACATACAGACATTGGAGATACATGCCTTTTTCCACCTTTCTTTGTCTGCCTCCAGGGCACTTATCACCCCAAAGGGTGTGGTTTCTTATCAGTCTGGAGGTTCTGGCTTTTCTTCGTCCAGTCATGGACCCTGCAGTTTGCATGATGTGTGGTTTCCTGCCATCTGGCCCCATGCCCCCCTTCTCTGTTCATGCCTAACTATCTGCTTGCTGTAACAGTTGCTCCATGTATAGTTGTAGATTCAGTGTGTCCATGGGAGAAAGGAAATTCAGGATTCTCTGATGTCACCATCTTCCACAATTCACAAATGTAGATATTATACTATCTTTATTATTCAGATCAAATGATTTTAAAATTCCCATATGATTTCTCATTTGACTTATGCTGAGACCAGCTCAGCAGGATGGGGCTGAAGAACGGGTGCTGTGAAACTTAAGGAAAAAAGTTAACATAAAACAAGACACAGAGACATTTATCTTAAGTAAAGGTGGGAGCCGGGGGACTCAAGATCTCAGGGACCAAGAGCACCACCTTAAGAAACCACACTACTTTTATTGCGTTTTTTAGGATTATATCAAGTGAGAAGGGGGTTGTAGGTGCAGGATATAGGTTTTTTTAAGTTATTTTAAAACTCACCTAGCTGGTTGCTGATTAAGCTTTTACTCTGACCTTTAGGCATTTAACAATCATTAGCATTTGAGGAAGCTTGGCATCAGCTATCTATGCATTGCATCTAGAGAATCACCATTGTGCTTCTGCAGACAGGCATGCCTATCTGCAGCAACCTGGGTGCCTAGGTTTGCACCTGGGTTCTTCTTTGCTAATGCATATCCAGCTAATGACCCCTCATAAATCCCTTGGGGCTATGGGGCTCCTCTTTTATTCTTAAGAGGACGTATCAAGCTGTGCAAATGGTGTGCCAATCTGCGCAGGTCCAGCGCCCTAGACCAACGCATTAAGTCCTCATTCAGCTGACCCTATGAATAACTTATGCCTTTAGGTCTTTCTTCTTAAGCTTAAGGCACTGCGACTGTTTTTCAAGCAGGAAGATGGGGTAAAGTAAAGCAGGACAAGATAAGAGTTTTCAGCAAAGAGGCTAATAAAATATTGTAGAAACATGTCTCATGACAGACTTATGGATTATTTAGGATTGTTTTTTTCTGAGGACTCTGGACTCTCTTTTATAACTCTGAAGAGTTGTTTTTGTTTTATCAAATGTTTGTTGTGTTTTATCAGTTAACTTGGAATCAAATGGTAAACTCTTTCTCTTGGTTGGAGGTTAAATTCCAGTTCATTTAAAAATTGTTATCTGGGCTGCATTCGCTATCTGTCTGGTATATGCTGTAGAGATGCATAATTCTGAGAACAGAAGAGATCTGGGCAAAATCTTTACCCAGAATGTAAGGCTCTCTTCTGTTTATCTCTTTTAAGGAACCCCTCCCACACACATCTCTTTCTAGTGGTTGCCTCAAACTCTGTCTTCTGGGTCTTCAAGCCAGAAAGACCATGAACTTTTTAGCCTAATTTTAACCATTCAGAGTATACTGTTAAATATTTAATAACTGGATATCTGAAGAAAATATTAATAAAATCTTGAACTTAGCATTTTCTGATATCCATGGTGCAAAAACTCCCACCATAGCCAATTTCAAACTGGGTTTCATTGAACATTGAGTTGGGAACTGATAGCCACAATCAGCTCTTCTGAGCCAGTGTTAATTGGCTACAGTTAACCATTGTAAATACCTCAAATGGTGGGTATTTTAACCTATCCTAAGGATAAGAGCCACAAAAATGAGATACTCATCCCTACTTTATACTTTTTCTGTGTTAACTCTCCTTCAAAATTCATAATCTGCCTGACTTTGTTACTTTTCAGTTCATTCATCTTTTTACTTTTTGTTGATGCTGTTATTGTCTTTATTGTTTATTAATTTGCCTTTTCATTAAAAAATTATCCTTAATTAGTGGATGTTATTTATGGGTGTGTAAGTTCCAAGAGGATCTCATTTAATTATGCTGGAAGTAAAAATATTTTTGACACATGCTTTTTGAGATCTAATCGTATATTTTAACATATATCTGATTCATTGCTGTAACTACTGAATAGTAGTCCATAGGGTGTATTTTAACACATTTAGTTATATATTTCTCTTGCGATTATTCCAGAGCTGCCTCCAAAGACCCAATTCCATAGTAATGCTTCAACTGTGTCCGAATGTGTACACACACACACACACACACAACCTTATATTATTAAACTTTCTCTAGGATATACAATGAAGAATGGGTCATATGGTATGCGTATTCCTAATTTCACTAGATCTTTACTCAGTTGTTCTCTAGAATAGCTGTCTCTTTTACATTTCTACTAGTACTGCATTAGGTATAACAATTCTCTACATCTTTGATAATACTTGGTTATATCCAACTGATTTATTTTTGTTGATTATAGATTTTGTAATTCATTTACCTCAAATTTCTCTAATCAACAGTAAGTATAAGTATCTCTGTATATGCTTGTAACCAATGATATTTCTCCTTCCATCAATGATCTGTTCTTTGTTGATCTTGTTATTAGGTTTTCTATTTTTCTTATTGATTTGCAGGAATTTTTCATATATTTTACATATTAATCCCTTATACATTTTAGATGGCATGTACATTTTCTTGCTATATGATTTTGGGTTCCCTTTTTGAACAAAAATTCCTGTAGGTGAATTCATCAATTTTTGTATCTTGCAGAGTTTCCATTGTGGCCCAGTAGCAATGAACCTGACTAGTATCCATGAGGACACAGGATCAATCCCTGGCCTCACTCAGTGGAATAAGGATCCATCATTGCTGTGAACTGCAGTGTAGGTCACAGACACAGCTCAGGTCTGGCATTGCTGTGGATGTGGTATAGGCCAGTAGCTGCAGCTCTGATTTGACCCCTAGCCTGGAAACCTCTATATGCTGCAGGTGCAGCCCTAAAAAGAAAAAAAAAATTATATCTTGTGATTTATGCTTTTGGGGACTTGTTAAACATTCTTTTTCAACTCCAGGTCTTAAAAGTTTTCAACTCCTTTTTTTTTCCTTTTTACCAGTTGTTCCATAACTTGATAAATAAGATAAATAATAAAATAAAATAAAATAAAATAAAATAAAAATAAATAAGGAGGTAAGGAGCTAAAAAAATTCCTGGGCCTCAATCTACTTACTTCACCAGAATCTTTCAGACTAAGAGCCCTAGAATTTGCATTTTTTTATAAGCACCTATCATAGAGCAAATTTCCTGATATATTTGGGAACCTATCAGTTGCATGGTATGCAAAGGTATTTTTAAGTTTGGAATTCCTAATCAATGTTTAGTTTAAAAAAAAGTATCCCTAATAGATGGACACTTTATTGTTTTGCAAGAACATCCACCTGGGATTTCTTGTTGAACTTCAGAAGATTCAAAAGGTTATGGAAATAAATATCCTCTTTCCTTCTGAAATTATTTTGATTTAATTAAGAAGCATTTATGGAATATCCACTGGGTGCCAGATATCTAGACTAAAATGAATGGGTTCCTCCCTCTCATCTCTGAGTAGTATTCAGATAAGGAAAATATGTTTTGGCATTGGTCACAAGATATTTTCCCTGTGCCCCTTGAAGAGTTAAAAAAAAAAAAAAAAAAAAAAAACCGCCATGGGAAGCATGTTGCAGCAGAACCATACAAGCCACTTAGCAACCAACCGTGTATTTGTATGCATGACTACAACTTACTTAGGGGTAAATACCAAAAAAGCACAATGCCTGCTATAGCATATTAATGTGCATAGGCCCTCAACGTAGCCTGAATAATGAAATTAGAGAATTAGATATTTTTCTAATACTCTGGGACTTTATCTTTTAATTTATACATTTGTCTAATTAAGAGAGACATACATTATAGAGCTTCTCCTCAACTCTGTTTGAATTTGGCCTCCTGTCAATCACGAACTTAGTGAAGAGCTAAGAATAGTTCCGTCATCAGAAGTTCACCATTGTCTAAAAAGTTGTATGAACAAAACTAGCACGTGATTTTGTCCAAAGGAAAGCAGACTGAAATGACTGAGGAATTTCTTCAAAGTAAAAGTAAAGGACTGCTTTGTTTTCTTCTTTTTTTTTTCTCTCTCTGCTCATCATTGCTTGTAAGGAATTCCCCAATGAAATATACAGCTGTTGATTTTTCTAATGTAGATAGATAAAGCCATATCAAATCATCAAGGATCTTGTCATGAAATTTAACTTGAGCATTTTCTTTCTTCATCTGCTAGTTCTCTTAGCTTATTCTAAAAAATAAGTATTTGTTCAATCCTTACAGTGAACCTATAATGGATGGATAAATGTTCAGATCTTTCTATAATTGTTACACCTCATATCAGTTCTTCAGCTTTGAACTGAAAAGGTCCCTTGTTATAAAATTTGTCATTGGGACTATGTTGTATTTAAAGAAAGTTTATTGACCTTAGAAGATACAAAGAATGTGATTTTTCTTTTCTCATTTCCGTCTGTGTGATGTAAAATTCAAATAAAATTATGTTACATATTTGCCAACCTTTAATCAAGTAAGCTTCCATTTTATAGGTTTACTTTTAGGAGCTTAACATTGTTTTTCAGCTCTCATAATACTCCTTGTCTATATGGTATAATTTGTACATGTGTATAGTCTGTAAAATACATACAAAGAATTTATGCAACATATATATATATATAGTCATTTTAGGGCCACACCTGTGGCATATGGAAGCTCCCAGGATAGGGCTTGAAACTACCAGCCCACGCTGCAGCCACAGCAACACTGGATCTGAGCCTAGTCTGCCATCTACACCATAGCTCAGGGCAATACCAGATCCTTAACCCACTGAGCAAGGCCGGAGATTGGACCTACATCCTTATGGATACTAAATCAGGTTCATTACTGCTGAGCCACAATGAGAGCTCCCTGTAAAAATATTTTATAAGGTTCTAAATAACAACCTTTTCCTTAGCTCTGCTATGGAAAATAGATGGTTCGAGTCTTTCATTACACTCATGTTTCCCAATACTTGTCACAAAATATATTTCCCTTGTTTCTCCAACTCAAACCACATCTTGGGTAAATAACATTTTTCCCCCTTGATTTACTCTCGGCGGAATGCAAGTTTTCCTACCTTAACGTGAATAAAGTACATTTTTACCTATAATTGCAGTGAGAATAAAGGGACAAAGGCTGAATGGAAAAGGAGACTGTCACTTTATCATGTGTATTGCACAGCTCTGAAGGATCATGTATACACTGTCCTAATGTCTTTAATATGTTCCTTTCTGAATGTACTCCACTATTTGAAATCACTTGATCCTCTGACTAGCCTCAGTTTCTTAGTTGCTAAGGTGATATACAATATTCAGAAGTTTGGATATAAACTTTGGCTTTTCAAAAATTTAAGGTCAGGAATCAGGGAAGAACTCCTATCAAAATTGCTTTTTGGAGCAGTGTACTAAGTAGGTAAAGAGGATAGGCTTTATGAGCCTGACAGACTAGGGTTTGGGGGAACTGAGTCTACCACTTTATAGCTGTGACCTGAGGCAAACAAGTCACTTAATCTTTTTGAGCCTCAGTCTCTTTTTGAGTAAAATGGTGATAGTAATATTTGCCTCACAAGTATTGTAAGAATAAAATATAGTAATATGTATGTAAAAGTATAGTACAGTGCCTTGCATATCATAAGCACTTAATAGATCATTGTTTTACACATTGGGTGTGGTATTAGTAATTTTTCATGATATATACACTAGAATTCAGCCTAGCTCAGTACACCAAACATTAAGTACCTCCAGAGCATCAGACCCTGTGCTAAACAAAATTATGGTAATATAAAGATAAATGAGACATGATTTTTTTCTTCAAAGATCTCACTGTTTATACTTATACAAACACAAAAATAAGTAACTTTAATACAGAAGTATACATGCAGTGGCAGAGATATGCTTATTCTGTGGGAGTAGGACAGAAAATGGTGGTTTGAGGGAGGCAAAGAAGACCTCTGAGTGGAAGGAAAATAACTGAATAACCATCTAAGCTCTGAAGTGTGCTGCAGCTAACCCAGAACTCTGGATTTAACTGCTCCTGAGTTAATGCAGCCTAGTGGATAAGCACATTATTTCTGAAGCCAGACTCTGGATTCAGCTCCATCACTTACTAGCTGTATGACCCAGGGCAAGTTACTGAAGTGCTGTATCCTTCACTTCCCCATCAAAAAAAAAAAAAAAAAAAAAAAAAAAAATGGAGACAACAATAATACCAAAGTCATAGGATTTGGGGTATTACAAGTGCTTAGAAAACAGCTTGACAAATAGTAAGCATCATAAAAGTGTTAACTTAGCTGTTCCTATTATACTATCTTTAAAGCAGATAAAAAGCAAGATCTAATCATTCACATTTACATGTATTTGGGCTGACAGAAATAAAAGTGGTTTCAAAATTGTCTGCTATATTAGCATGTAATTGTACATAATTTACTAGTGATAGGCGATGTCAGCAATCAGGACAAAATTGTATATGGTGCCTGACTCAAAAGAATAGAAAATATTTTAAAAATGAGAAATAATGGTGTTAAAGAAGCAAGCTAAAAAAAGTCTGGTCTTGTCTATGTAGCTAAACTACTGATTATAACTTCACTTCATTATAAAAACTAAATTTCATAATCTAAACATATATTTCTAGGTAGACTTGTACTCTTTTAACCAATGGTTTTCAAACTGTCCTCAAGTTCTTTGGCAATGCTTCACAGTACTGCAACAAGGAAATATTTTGTCATCTACTGAAGATTTGTACTGCCCATTCATGTTTTTACCCAAATGATATGTAAAGGCTCTATTTTAAATCCATTTGGGAATTGACTTATAAATTTAAAAAATATTTTCATGGTCTAACATTTGATAATCACTTTTAAAAACTTTCAGACATCACTTTTATTACCTTTAAACCTTACCACTGATTACATCATTGTAATAAATATATCAAGTGGCTTTTACTGACAGCAAGATAATGTTATTTCTAAACTGCTCTTTATTGAAGAAAAACCATAGGATGAACCTTCTATCAAGACTTATATGAAATGTGATAATTACTACTTTATTGAACAGACAATCTTCTCAAAGACCACCAAGTAAAAAAAAAAATGATTTTTTTTATTTTGAAGATTCAAATTCTTAAAGCAGTTGGTTTTTTTGGGTAATAACAATGTTTGAAATATCATATCCTTTTCCTTTCAAGACTCTACATGTTATAATGTATCATGAAATAAAGTATGTAAAAAGGTGTTATGCAGAGGGTTTTAGTCATATATTTCTGTGCAACACACTACCCCCAAACTAGACAGTTTAATAAAGCTAATATTTATTATCATAACTTTCTGAGGGTCTAGAATTTGGGAGCAGCTTAACTGGGTTCTTCTAGCTCAGAGTCTTTCATGAAATTATAGTCAGAGCTATAGTCATCTCAAGGCTGGAGAATCTACTTCTAAGCTCACAACATGGTTGCTGACAAGCTTCTGTTCTTTGATAGTTGTTGGCCAAAGACATTAACTGATTAATGTCTCCACTCATGGACCTTCCCATAGTGATACTCACAATACAACAGGTATCCAAAAGATGATGGGAGGAAGGGAGAAAGAATATCAGAAGGTGAAGTCATGTTGAAAGCTGATTACCACACTATGTCTCAGAAATTACATGACACATAGACTACTAGATCTACAAAAATTTCTCAGGAAACATCTCATCTGTCCCCTTGCTCTAAGGTAAATGAGTACTGAAAATTTGCAAAACCTAGTGTTGTTTATTCATTCTTTGATTATTCAGGATTGTACTATCAAAACCATCCTTACTGACTCATTCTTGCTTTTTATCCCCCTGATAGTCAATAAAATCTTATATCGAATTTCAGTTTCATCTGCATTAACTGAAAAGCATTTTCTATTATGTAAGATTATATATTGACTAAGAAAATGTGCTCAACTTTAATATCTACTTCATTTAAAAGTTAAAGTTGTTTTCCATTATGAATTTTTACACAATTAGAAAACCAAACAACCAAATGAATAGATAAAAATATAATAACTATAGTTAAGACTATGAAAGTGCTTCTGATGAGTTCTATTTCTAGTTTAGTGGAAGAGTTGGAGAAAAGTCAAAACTCTACTATCTAGTAGAGTTCAGCTCAGAATTTCTGTGTTGATAGTATCATTAAACATTAGCACACAAAGCATGGTTAGATAACAAAAAAATTTGAACATCGTGTTCAATGTTTTCACTGAGTTTAACTTGAAGATGCTTCATGGTCTTAGAAAGTTCATCAACACAACTAGAATAGTATAACCTTCAAGTGTCACTGGAGCACTTTTTGATTTAAAGCTTATAATTTATAGTTAGAGAAGAGCACTGTAGCAACTAGGTTGGCCTGCTGCTAATAGCATGTGGGCAATTTATGGCAAAGAAATGAAAATCAATGATAAGTTCAAATCACAACCATTAGCTGTTAACATTTTCTGTTGCAGATGAATATCACTGGGTTTAGCATGGCTCATTTATTTCCAGTACTCCCTGTCCTCTTGTCATGGGGTCTGTTTTATATTGTTGTATTTTCTTAGTCTTTCAAGTACAGAACTCTTCTAAAGTAGAGGTTGTGGCAGATAAACATTATTTAAATTATTCACCCCATAAAGAAATCAAATGACAAATCTAGTTTATAATAGGTATTTTATGTTGAAGAGTTTACTTAAGTTTTGTTTTAAGCAATACATTTTACCTTATATTCAAGTACATTACAGGTCAGTGTATTGCTTGTATGCACATAATGGTATGTGAGAGCATATTCCTTTATTACAAAGAGATTTCCCTGATGCTAGAAATTATAATGCGATTTATAGTCTGAAATTGACTGGTGTGATGAGGAAATTGGGATTCTGAATGAACATCTTTAAAGGAGTATTAAACAATTCTTTTAGTTCTTGTTGAAAAACAGTTTAAGTATTAGATTAATTCTATATGTATAAAGTCAAACAACCATAGTAGAATCGCTGATTTAGAATCTTACAAGGGCTCAAAGGTCATTAATGTTTTTAACAACAACAATCATTATGCATGACAGTGGAGCTAGATATATAGAGACTAGATCCCTTGTAAATGAACCAGGTTATATATGTGCAGCTTCTTGAGTATGTCTTTCAGCATACACATACATACATACATATACACAGAGAGACTTAGACTGCTCTTATTTTTAAAAGCTACAAAATAATTAAATGTAAAGTTCAAGACACTAGGGCGCATATGTGTATGTAACTCATACATCTTTTGTTGGCTTGGATAAAAGTTCCCAAGAATAAAAATAAATCAACTTTAAATGTTAACATTTAATTGGTGCTTTCAAGACTATCATCTTCATTCTAATAGCCAGATAATACAAAGCCTGAGAGACAATACAGTGCATGTTCTAACTTCTTGTTTTAGGTATAAATTTTTTTTGATTTGTGGAAAAATATGGGAGTATTTGACAACTGCATTTAATGGCCCAATCAAGAACACTTATGGCCTAATTCATATATAGAAGAATTCCCTTCAGAATAAATCATGATAAATCTTTTTTAATGTAAGTCAAGAAGAGGGCATGTAATAACTTGGGTAAACACAAAATAGAATAAGTACGTGTATTTGAAAGCATAAAAATGTTGCATGATCATCAGATATTGTGGGTATGATAGAAAAATAAGATGCTACAGAAAATCAGGATAAACCAGGTTATACCTTAAGGAGTTAATAGAAACTCCATAAGAGATGACATATTCTGACTTTCCTCCTTGCCATGAGGCAGAGTTATCCAGTGATTCATCCATCTATGGAAGAAGACACAGTAGTGTTATCTATGCTATCATCTCCCTTACAATTACTAATAGTCAAGATATAAGCTTCCCTATGCAGAAAACAACTGAATACCAGATGAATACATTTTTCATGAATTCTCTTCTATTTATGAAAACTTTCATATACTTCAGTATATTAAAAATTAACTAAGAATTTCCTTTAAAAAAAAGCAATTCCTCCTCCATATCTCAGGGAATCATACCAATATGCCCTCCCTTCCCCAACAGTCGCCTAAGTTAAAAACGCGTGAGTCATCTTGGAGTTATCTGTCCTCCTTAGTCCTCAATTTCAGTCAGTCATAAAAACCAGTTCATTCCTTCTCCTAATAATAATAGCTGGCTTTTCACCTACCTGTCTGATTATTCCACTGTTTTGTTGTCGTTGTTGTTGTTGTCGTTGTTATTTATGTAGATGTATATTCAGTACCAATCTTGGCATTATTCAGTGTTCTTTTCTAGGTCTGCTTTTCTGATTCTACACTCCTCTGATTGTGTCTACTCCTATGACTTCAATTAGCATTTATATGCTAGTGACTACAAAATCGATGAATCCAGCTCAAATTTCTATCCTGAATTTGTACATGCACAGCCAACTACCTATTAAATATATCCACCTGGATGTCTTGCAGGGATATCAAACCCATGTCAAGAACTGAGCTGAGCTCTTTGCTTTTAAATATCTTCTGATTTTCTCTGTTTCAGTAAATGACAAAGCTATCTACTCAGTCACCCAAACCAGAACTTGGAATCATTCTTAATTAAATTCTCTCGACCATGTTATCAGAAAGAATAGCATGCTATGACATGGTGATAATATTTTTTCCTGAAAAAAAAAAGTTGACTTTAGTGATATTTTTCCTTCTCAAAGTTATATTAAAAATATAGCCAAGCAATATACTAAGCATTTTAAAATACAGTATTTGTTTTATTTGATAATTTAAGAATGAATGATAGTTTAAGAATGAATGATGACTAAAAGTAATGATAGTCACATTACACATAAGTAAACTTTTTGCTAACTTTTATATTAATGATTTGTCTCTTTGATGGAGGTTTATCTATGTTATGTATTTATATCTAATTATTTCAACATTATTTGCCTTATCATTCAATATTTATTATATTCTAAATATATTAATGACACAAATTGTTTCCACATAGATTGGAAAAATATTTCTGTGTAGTAGATGATATTTGAATCAAACAAGCAAAAAGCTAGATTACTAAAAATTAGACAGTTTATTTCAATAAAGTCAGCAGATGAAAATTCCAAGATAAAATAATGAGTTTTCTTGAGCAGCCGAATTAGGGTCATTGGATAATGCAGAACATGGAGCTCAACATTTTCCCTTGGTCATAATGTACAGGTAATACATGGAATTTTTATATTAATCTGCAGGGGAAAATAATATTTATATATTCGATGTTGTGCTCATGTGAGAATAGGACTCAAAATCTCAACTTAATAATGATTTCCAATAAAAAGGGGTTGTTGATAGCTACAAAACCCTGTTCCTATGCTTCAGTTACTGGAATTTTTATGCCACCTTTATAATATAAGGTAAAGTACTCTGAGCATTTTCTCAATAATATTTTAATTTTAAATATAATAGCATTACAGGGTCTTTCTATTTTAAAATCATTATGGATCATATTTTAATCATTTCATGCAACAAACTATTCTGATATTGTCTGGTTATTTGCTTTAAGCTCAGCACCTATTTCAGTTCATCATCCCTTTGATATTCTGTCAGTGCATTTCTATTTAAGAAGAGCTGTATCATAAAATAATTTAGGAATTATTACTCCAAAATAATTTCTCTCAAAATGCAAATACTTTTTTTAATTCTAAAAGTTCTTCAGTTGTTCCCAGTACCTTCAGGGTAAATTCCAAATACCTTATGCTAAGGTACATTTTGATCTGGCTACATCTCAATCCCCATTGAGGATTCCGTCACCTTTGTGCTCCCAGGACAGCTATGCAAAAGTTAATGTAGTTTCCTGAACTCTCTCACATTAATTTTTCAAAGTATATAATTCAGTTTTGCTCTTATTTTGTAACATACAATAGAGTGTTTTTTACAATATTCAGAAAGTTGGACAACCATTAGTACTACCTATTTCCAGAACATTTTCAGTATACCAAAAAAACCCACAGAAATCCTATACTTGTCATTAGATAATCCCATTTTCTCCTCTCTTCAGGCCCTGGAACACCACTACCTTCTGACTTCTAAGTTGGATAGGAAAGAAAAAAATCTTGCAAACAAAAAATATCTTTATACTGTTTTTTTAACCGATGTAGTTAAATTTGAGTACCCTTTATTTTTTTATGTGGAATTGAGTTATGATCTTATGTCCTTTCATGTAAGACTGAAAGACTATTGTCTGTAGGATAGATCTACTGGTGTGAGCTCTACATTTTTGTAAATATGGAAAGTATTCATTTTTCTTCATTTTTTAAAGATATAGAATTTTTAGTGATATTTTCTTCTTTTCATCACTCTGAATATGTCATCCCACTGTTTTCTTGACTCTTTTTTTAAAATATGTTTTTAAATATTTTAATTATTAATCTTATTGGGAATTTCTTATACACGATGAGTTGCTTCTCTGTTGCCACTTTCAAGACTCTCTGTCTTTGCTTGACAGTTGATTATGATGTATCTAGGTGTGAATCTCTGAGTTTCTCCTACTTGGAACTAATTCAGCTTTTTTTTTTTTTTTTTTCTTTTTGGGGCTACACCCATGGCTTATGGAAGTTCCCAGGCCAGTGGTCACATCAGAGCTACAGCCGCTGGCCTACACCACATCAACAGCAATGCAGGATCCGAGCTGCGTCGGCAACCTACACCACAGCTCATGGCAATGCCAGATCCTTAACCCACTGAGTGAGGCCAGGGATCGAACCCACAACCTCATGGTTACTAGTCGCATTTGTTTCTGCTGCGCCACAACAGGAACTCCTAATTCAGCTTCTTGAATGTGTAAATGAATGTTTTTTATGAAGTTTAGGCAATTTTCAGCCAATAGTTCATCAAATATTCTTTTTAACTCTTTATCTCTTTCCTGTATTTCTGTGACTGCAGTTATGCCTATGTTAGTATTCTTGATGATGATCCACAGAGCTCTGAGGCTCTGTTCATTTTTCTTCATTCTTTTATCTTTTTTCCTTCAGACTTGATAATATCAATTGATTCATCTTCAGGTTCACTGATTCTTTCTTCTGCCCAATCAAATCTACCCTTGAATTCTTCTACTAAAATTTTCATTTCAGATATTATAATGATCTTTTAGAATTCTATTTTGTTTTATCTTTTTATTGATATTTATTTTTGATGAGATATCACTATCATACTTCCCTTCAGTTCCTTAGATATGACTTTATTTACTTCTTAAATATATTTGAAATAGCTGGTGTAATATCTTCATGGTAAATCCAAAATCTAGGATTCCTTAAGAACAGTTTCTATTTAATAATTTCCCCCCTGTGTAATGATCATGATTTCTTATTTATTTACATGCCTCATATTTTTTATTGTTGTAGAGCACTGGGAATTTTATATAATATAATGTGGCAACTCTGGAAATCAGATTCTTTCTCCTTCAAGAATTTATAGTTTCTACTGCTTATAATTACATTGTTTGATTTTTGATTTCGTGTGACCTTCCTGAACTAATTCTGAAAAGTCCATATTTTGTGTTGTATGTGGCCACAAAATACAATATTGATTTAGCTTAGTGGTCAGCTAATGATTTGACAGAGATTCCCTTAGACAATTAGGACCAATAAGTCTTCCAGTTTTTGCTGAAGGACTCTACACATTTTAGAGAATTCCTTCCACAATTTACCAGTTAATTGACAACTCTAACTTAGTCCACTTTAAGCTTGCACAGAGCCTTAAAGATATCCAGCAGTAAAAACTTTAAAACCTTTTCAGAACTTTTTGGATTGGGTGTATGACCCTAGATATTTTCACAGCCCTGGGCATACATGTCACTTTTTAGTTTCCCAGGGATATTTTGAAACTTTCAAAATTCCTATGAACATCTCTTTCTTCATCTTTTCCTTTTAGGATGTTTGATTAGTCTGTTATTTGTTCCAACTATTAACCATTGCCTTAGGAAAACACTTTTCTATGATTATTCTCAACAAATCCTGGTGGAGATGTTTCTAGTATTGGTTGATTCCAAGTCAGATCAAATAAGGACAAGCTTTTCACATGAGGTCTTCCAGGGAAACATCAGACAGGTCCAATAATGACAATAATTTATGAATGTGGCTTTGAAGGAGCTCCAACTATGTTCTTCCCCCTCACATGTTTATTGAGTTTTCTATATGACTTTTTAATTATACTAAGCACTGTGGTAGTGGAGTGTGGGGATCTATCAAAATATTAGTTGTTGTCCCTGTCCTTAAGATATTTGTAACAAGTTTAGGACAGATAAACTCACAAAAAAAATTAGAAAACTATATGAATCACATAATAATATCTTACTACTATTAAGCAGTTACTATGTGGCAGCACTGTTCTTAAAACTTTACATGTATTAACTCATTTAATTATCTTATGAAGCAGGTTATTATCCTCCTTACAAATTAGGAAACTAAGTTATAGAGATTACATAATTAACTCATAGTCACACAGCTAGTCAATGCTAGAGATCTGGTTTGAACAAACACCAGATTTGACTCCAGATCCCATGCTTTTATGCCCAAATCACTTCTCTTTGGAATTTGGCATGTAATTAAGCATAAACTCTGGAGAAAAATGAAAGTATGTTCTGTAATGATTATGAACCTTTATAACCTAGACCAAGATTCTTTTTCTGAACCACAATTTTCTCTTGTGTAATATAGAAATCTTCCTCTTGTAAGGCTAAAGAAATAGACACTCACCTAGAAAAGCAATATCCAGATAGAAGAGCAGAAAGCTGAAGACTTAGCTCTTGGGTATTCTCACATGAATTATAGGAGGAAGAACCATTAAAAAAGTGAGAGGTGAAGTGAGAAGGAAGAAAAGTACCAGTTCTGTTTGTCATCATAGAGGTGGTTGGTGACTTTGATAGGAGCATTTCAGTAGAAAGATGAAACAGAAGCCAGAGGGGTGGGGGCTAGAGGAATGCAGAGAGAGTGGGCACAGAATTTGTAATATCTCTTTTTAGATTCCCGATTGTGAAGCAGAACAGAAAAAAAATGGGCACTGGCTAGATATGTGGTCAGAGGATAATTTATTTTATGGTGCAAGATTTCAGGCTATATAGTGATAAAGAAGTTAATGATGCTTGAAAGGGGTCAGAACTAAAGGAGTAATCTCCTTGTGAAGGTGAGAGGAGATGTGATCCAGAACAAAACTGAAAAAAATGGTTTTGATACATAGACAAACATAGATGGAGAAACAGATCTTTGGTAGAAGCAATACTTTCTCCATTGTAGCAGGAAAGAAATAAGAGGCCATTGGTGCAAATGTGGGTAGGTGTATGTGCAGATAACTGTGGGAATATAAAGGATTTCCTGACTAAAGATCCCCATTGTTTCAGTAAAACATGATACAAGGTCATAAAGTATGAGAATATTTTAGCACTTATGAGATTGTTGCAAGATTGTTCACAAGAAATAGTTCAAATTGTGTCTGATACAGTATGATTATTATAAGATGTTTGCTATTGCTCTTATTATTTCAGGATTTCAGAGGAGAACTTATCCCAGATTTTTCTACCTCCTTAGTTTTGTGGTAATAGAGGACATGGATATAATGATGTCAAATTCATCCCTAAAGAACAGCAGTAGGAAGTAAAAATAACTCATTTATGCTTCCATTCAAAAACGTTTTCTCAACTACCCTTCGAGAAGTACTATAAATTAGTAACACTTTTAAAAAGTATACTTTCAGGGTCTCTTATTTACTTCTATTCACAGGATACCCAATGCCCTCAATCTAGCTGTCAGAAATCAAGGCCTTATACTCTATCACCCCACTCAGATGCCATATCAGTGGTATTCATGGGTAGTCAATATATTGGCCACATCAGAATCATTTCTCACACCAGTTAAACTACAGATTCTCAGGTATAACCTCTGAGATATTGAAATAAAATCTTGCACAATTGAGCATATGAATCTGTATGTTTAACAAGACGGTCAAGTGATTATAATGTGAATATCACACTTGAGGACAATACTCCAGAATATTCCATTCTCCTGAAGGTCCATCCTATTAAATTTCTAGTAAAATGTCTTTGAGACTGATTTGATTCAAAGAAGACCATGGTATTAATGCTTATTTTGTTATCACTTTCAGCTAACATACTGAAACACTCAATGACTGAACTCAATTGAGACATTGGTAGTGGACATTTAAGACTATTTCATTTGTTCCTAAATTGGCTTCATGTAACTTTGTCTTCATTGAGGCAAGACGTTTTATTAATTTACAATGAGATGAGAAACAAACTCTAATTAGCACTTTCTACTATTAATCATATATGCTTTTTATTTTCTGAAAAGTTCATAACATAGAATCATAGAAATATTGAATGTTATAGTGCAATGGACCTTAGAAAACATCAAGGTAGATTGCTCTTATTTTGTAGCATGTTAAAGCTCACATAGGGGAAAGGGTTACCTACATAATGTTACTTCTTTTCGTAAATCCCTGTAGATTTCCAGATTCAACCCAAGTCTAACTAGCATAGCATTCAGCAAACAAAATGACTGATTTTGAACAATAATCTCTACATGTTAGTTAAGCAGTGCTCCATAAACAGAAAGCAAATGATCTTTAAAATTATATAATATAATTACTATAACATTGTACATATTCAGGTTTTTAAATTACCTACTGTATGCACAATAAGGAATTTAAAGCTGTGGGGACATCAAGATCCATTTCACTTATATATTAACTAACTCAGAGCTATTGAAAGCTTAGGTTCAGGGTTATTTCTACCTGAGACATTTTTTTTCAAAGATAAGAAATGTTATATTTTAATAGACTGTATATGTCTCTCCAGATTAATACATTCTGTGAAATTTCTAGCTGTATAGCTGATATTCATATGATTTGACTCTTTAATAATAATCTTACATAAGTAATTTAAAATTCTGTAACAAGCAAAAGCAACTCTCAAATATTTCTAAGTAAACTCAGAGTATAGACTTCTCTAGTCCCTTCTCAAACAGTTCCATTGAAGTATATCTTAATGTAAATGTTGCTAAACCCACACCAGAATATTCTCTGGTTGAAGTGAGCTCCATGAGGTATTAAAAATAGGCAAAATGGAGGAGTTCCCATTGTGGCTCAGTGGTAATGAACCTGACTAATATCCATGAAAACGTGGGTTCAATCCCTGACCTCACTCAGTGGGTTAAGCATCCAACATTGCCATGAGTTGTGGTGTAAATTGCAGACATGACTCAGATCCAGCATTGCTGTGACTGTGGTGTAGGTTGCCAACTACTCTGATTTGACCGCTAGCCTGAGGAACTTCCATATGTTGCAGGAGCAGCCCTAAAAAGACAAAAAAAAAAAAAAAAAAAAAAAAAAAAAAAGGCAAAAATGGTAAACTCTATTGTTAGAAGAGGAAAAGTAGGAACATTTTGTATTTAGATACTCATTTTGGGGACCCTAGGCAGGCTGCCCCAAAATGTGCATCAACAGCATTTTGATTATTTTGATTTAAAGTGACTTAAGAAATAACCAATGCAAGAGGGACACTTTGACCCTCCTCTATGTCACCCTGAAAGCAGGAAATAAATCTCTTATGTGAAAGGAAAACTCCCTGCATCTAGAGGTAGAAGGACACCCTTATCATCAAAGAAAATTTGGGACCCAATGCCTATATAAACAAAGCTCATTACTTCTTTAATTTACTGTCCCTATCCCAGACTCTGTTTGGATTCTTCACTAACTTGACACCCAAATCTTAAGTTTCTTTGTCCTTTCAATGCCTCACAGATTCATTGTTTCTTTGTCTAGAAAGTATAAAAAGCTTCCTGTGTTGGCCATTTCTTAGATCTCACTTCTATGAGACTGCCATGGGCATGAATTAAAATTTGTTTCTGGAGTTCCCATCGTGGCGCAGTGGTTAACGAATCCGACTAGGAACCATGAGGTCGCGGGTTCGGTCCCTGCCCTTGCTCAGTGGGTTAACGATCCAGGATCCAGCGTTGCCGCGAGCTGTGGTGTAGGTTGCAGACGCGGCTCGGATCCCGCGTTGCTGTGGCTCTGGCGTAGGCCGGTGGCTACAGCTCCGATTCAACCCCTAGCCTGGGAACCTCCATATGCCACGGAAGCGGCCCAAGAGATAGCAACAACAACAACAAAAAGACAAAAGACAAAAAAAAAAAAAAAAAAAAAAAAATTTGTTTCTTTTTGTACTGTTACACTGTCTTGTGTGAGGGGTAGAAGGGGAAGTTTCCCTTTCACTGGCAACATCAAGATTAAATTAAGGATAATTATGCTTGTAATTTTGTATGTAATATGTTGTAGAAGAGTGTTTTGAATAAATTACTATTCATTTTCCATCATATTTCCAAAAGATTATTTAGAGACACACAAAAATTACATGTGTTACAAAATAAAACCAAAAAGTTAGAGGACTCTCTAGAGCACATCAAAGTTCTAGAAATAGGGTGGTGGGTAAGCTTTCAAGTAGGCACAGGGAAGATTTTCAGAGACTGTGACATGTAAATAGTTGGTGTCCTTCATGAGAAAATGATAGAAGGTGGTATTTTGTGAGACTGGATAGGAGGCATAATTTCAGTATGATTGAATAATAGTTGAATTTGGGACTTCGTAGAATATTCATAACATCTTAAGACACTGCTATTATGACTCTTCATGGGCTCCAAAATTGCTGGGACAGCACCTTCTTCCTTAAATACTTCAAAGATTAGAAAGGACTGGTCTAATTTCTCTTTGGTCTGCCTAGAACTTTCCCTGAAAATATGCCCCAAATTACATAATTGGGGAAACAGGCCTTTCTTTCTTACACGTGACCAGATTCTATATTAAGTTGGGTTACCTACTAACAGTATTCATAAATTAATAGAGCTTTGAGTAGAGTTGGATATTACATTCCCTCTCCCACTCAGATTTCTAAGCCAGTTTTTCCTTTATCCTCATAAGGAGGATATAGGGTCCAGGGGAACCTGTACAGACTAGTAAAGGTATACCAGTTATTTAATCTGGCAGCTGTTCTGATAGCCCAGTACCCAAGTCTGATTTATTGAAGTCTGCACTGTATTACTTGTTAAATATTTTGAATATCACCTTTGCTATGACCCTGATGAGAAGTGAGGTTAACCAAACTGAAAATATTATTAGAAGAAGGCCATTGTATTACTATGTTCCATAAATATCTGTTTGACATTTTATACCATCAATTTCCTTTTAAAGGTTAGGCCTGAGCTCACATTTGTTCAAGAAATAAATAAATAGGAGACCATGCATGTTGTAGTAACACATTCTTCATATAAAGCCTAGATCGTCTGAGATTTTAAGTAGGTAGTACTGTTCTACTACTATATGTACAGAGAGCAAAGAAATTGTCCTGGAAAAGGTTAACTTTGCAGATGTCTGAAGTTTTTGATAAATAATCTTTAACATGCTAGGCTATTCATTCTGTGAGCCATAGAAATAGTTGCCATGATAGTTTAGAAAAAGAAAAATCTTTCCTGTTTATGATGGGGCCTATCTTGACTAACCCTACCTCTATGTCCCCTATTTCTATTTATTATAAAATCATACCACAATGGGGATAAAAGTGAAAGCAAAAAAGAAATATTATTAAAATAAAATAAATGAGTCAATCTTAAAAAAGAATAAAATGATAAATTTAAAATATTAAGTTAAAAACATAGTTATTAAAAAGGAATTTTAAGACTTAGTAAGGATAAAAGTCAAAAGATTTGAAATAATGAAATAATAACATTTCAGATAAAGGATATAGGTCAGATAACAAGATAAAAATTATAAAAGAAAATAAAGAATTAGAATATAGTGAACAAATTTAATACATGAGATTGAATGAGATTGAAAATCAAGAATAATAAGGCAGGACTAAAAGATAAGACTAAGAATAATTTTAGATAATAATAACTTAAAAATAAATTTAAGCACATTTATTAAATTTAAAGCAGTAAGAGCAGAGATCAAGTAATAGGATACCTTTAAACTTTCACTTGTCACTTAACAGTTTACAAGTCCTTATTATGAATGGGCTTTTAAAAATTACTATTATTATTAGCAGGTCAAGAACTCTATAAGAGCTGGAAAGCTGCAAGGTGTAACAAGCAGTAGGCAAATTGCTTCTGTAACCTCTCCAGAAAAACAAAAACTGAAACAGGCCCAGAAATTTTATCAGATAATATGCAGATATTAAGGATGAGATTGCTCTTCATACTTCTTCAATGTTAACTGTAAAAGTTTAGGAAAGTTATTAAATTCTTTTCCTTTGTTGAATGGTACAACTTTGCAGAAACAAAAAAAAAAAATGCATATCATAAAAATAGTTCTTTTGTTAGCAGTATGACAGATAGTTTGAAACACCTGATAGCAACTTGGCATCTAACTGTGTTCTTTATTCTTGCAAATTTAAGATAATTAATACCTTCGAGGTACTGTATGTGCCTTTTGAAAAGAACATTTTTTATTTTCATATTAGAAATTCTAGAAAATAATTGTAGCATTCTCAAAATTTTGGATCTTCTTATCTTCCAACCATCCAAAGAAATGTTTTATTAAATCATACTTTATTCTTACTTTGTGTTTTTTTATAGTAAAGATACAGAATTTACTAAGCTATGGAAATGCTCACTAAAGAAATTTATTATGAATATGTGTCAGATTCTAATGTAGGATAGCTCAATTTTTAAACATAAAGGAGGGATAACTTAGATGGTTAAGATATTTATTGATATATTTGAGATGCATCCTTATTTGCCTCCAAAAAAATAATCTGTGATTTTCTTTGGCTGTGACTCCATAATTCACGTTCTTCCTAGTTACAGGTGTTCATTTCAGCACAATTGATGAATATCTTGTGTGTATCAGTACATATGATCAGATAGATTCTTTTATAAAAAAGTCAAAGTCAGCATTCCTAGTATGTTGCTAGGAATGGATATTATAATGAATAAATTGCTTGTGATCACATTCTATAGATTTGCAGAATAAGAGAAGCCCACTCTATCAGCAGCAAGGGAATATAAAACAAAGAATATTGCCCACTGTCCAGGTCTACAAGGATTAAGTCATTAGCCACTGCAGTTGCTGACTGGCAGTAAACTGTGAAAGGAATTCAGGATGAAAAACAGATCCCTCAGAGAGTTGGAGATATCTCAGGAAAACATTTTAATGAACTCAGATTCATGTATCTTCCTATATACAGAAAAGGACTAGAATAATTAACTGAGATATCTGATTCTGTGACTAAGCAGTAACCTTTTACCAAGATGTATACTTGACTGCCTGAATTCCCTAGGCAAAATTATATATATACTGGCTTCTTTTCTACCTTGGGATCAGTCCCCTCAGAGCCAATGAAAGACTGTATCCTGGGGGCTGTAGTCCTCAGTAAGGTACCTGAATAAAACTAAAACCCACAGTTCTTATAGTCCACAGAAGAGAAGACAGTTTAGACTTAAAGGAAGAAAAGAAGAAACCATCACACTGTTTACCTACAATACTCTCCCAGTTTTAGAATTCTTTGTTTTTGTTTGTAGAAGTTATCTGAGAAATAGAGTTGTTTTATTTTGGTGATTGGGTGATTGAGGAAAGAGGAGGGCAAATTGAAGAGTAATTGCCATTTGCTGAGATGATTTAAATTCTTGTAACTATCCCAGTTATCTGTTTTACCTTTAGGGCAAACTACACAAAATAAAGTTAATGACAATAACTATAATTTATTGAGCACATATTATGTGGGTTGCCTTGCTAGGTATTTTGCATACAATGAATTTGCAATGTATTCATTCCATTTAACAAATGTAGAAATTGAGAGGAAATTGGTTAGGTACCTTGCCCAAGGCACACAGGAAACATAAATTAATTTAGGTCAGTTTGACCTGAAGCTCCTGCTGTTTCCATTGTTTCATGCTACATCTCTCAAAATCTTATTTTAAGCAGCTATTAATCCATGCTGCTGAATAATGAAGACAGTATGTCTTAGCAAACTGGCTCGAAACATTTTTAAAAGAATGGTGTAGGATAATTAAAGGAAAATCCCACTGTTCAGTCAATGTTATTTTTCTTAGCTCAAACAAAATTCTTCAGCAGTTTGAATATAATCACATGCAAAGGCAAGTACAAATGGAAAGCCATCCTTTGTCATTTAATCTCCCTATGTGGCCTAAGACAAATGTCCAATTTTACCTTCCACTCACTAGTGGATGTATTTAGAACCTTATAAAAAAAAGCCCATCAGATATTTTCTGAGTTTATTTTTAACTTGCATTCATTTGAGAACAAAATCAGTAAAGTTGTTATTTTCTGTCTGTCACAGACACAGACATAACTATTAGGTAACTATTTTCACTTGCCACTTTAAAAATCAGAACTAAAGTGTCTGTAGATATGTACCTCTCAAAAAATACAGTTGGATTGGGCTGATGATAACATGAATAAAATATTACATAGTAATATTTATGGTAACATGAATAAAATATTACATAGTCTTACTCACCCAAACTCCCATTGTTTGTTGCATTTCCATTTGATTTTTTATTTCAAATATGGGACCTAATCAAACTAACAAGCTTTTGCACAGCCAAGGAAACCAAAAAGAAACCATAAAGACAACTTACAGAATGGGAGAAAATAGTTTCAAATGAAGCAACTGACAAGGCCTTAATCTCTAGAATATATAAGCAGCTTATACAACTCAACAGCAAAAAAGCCAACAACCCAATGGAATAATGGGCAAAAGACCTGAATAGACATTCCTCCAAGAAAGATATACAGATGGCCAACTAGCACTTGAAACAATGCTCAACATCCCTGATTATTAGAGAAATGAAAATCAAAACTACCATGAGATACCACCTCATATCAGCCAGAATGGCCATCATTAATAAGTCCACAAATAACAAGTGCTGGAGGGGGTGTGGAGCTTCGTTGTATAGTTCAGATTGAGCAGATAGGTTCTGATTGGTCAGTTTAAGTTACATTTCTGGGAGAGTCAGAATGCTCAAGAAAAGGAAGCTGTTAAAACTTGTAGGGCAGTGGGGAAGGGGATAGCTTAGCATGAGTGACTCCATCTTGGACGTAGCATAAGTATTTAACAGTTAGTGGTTCCTCTACAATATTTTGGAATAGTTTGAGAAGGATAGGTGTTAACTCTTCTAAAAATTTCTGATAGCGTTTACCTGTGAAGCCATCTGGTTCTAGACTTTATGTAACTTTTTGGTTACTGATTCAATTTCATTACTGATAATTGGTCTGTTCGTATTTTCTATTTTTCCTGACTCAATCTTGGGGGATATACATTTCTAGGAATTTGTCCATTTCTTCTAAGTTACCCCTTTTATTGGTGCATAATTGTTTATAGTAATCTCTTATGATATTTCTGTAGTGTTGATTTTAACTTCTATTTCATTTCATTTATTTGGGCCCTCTATCTTTTTTTCTTGATGAGTCTGGCTAAATGTTTTCTATTTTATTTATCTTTTCAAGGAGCCAGCTCTTATTTTCGTTGATCTTTTCTTTTTTTCTTTTTTCAGTGTCTATATTTTGTGTCCCATCACTGGGGGCAGAGCCGGGTACTAGGCTCTGTGGTGCTCATGGATCCGGAATCTGGTGTCAGATCCAGGGTGTCCTGGATCTGATGCCACCCCTGGTTGGTAAGGACAGGCTCTAGGGCTAGTGCCAACTAACTGATAGATGGAGCTGTGTCCCAGGGTCTCTGGCTACAGTGTCCTGAGGATCTGGAGTTGATATTGGCCCATAGATGGGTAGGGCTGGGGCACAGGGAGTCTGCGGGATTGTGATCCAGGTAGTGAGACTAGTGCTGGCCTATTGGTAAGTGGGGCTGGGTCCTGGGCCCTCTGGTGTACTGGGCCATGTCCTGTGGCATCTGGGGGATCAGATGGTCCCCAAGAAGCCAGTCTGCTTGTGGGTGGGGCTGTGTCCTCACCCAGCTGGCTGCTTGGCTTGGGACATCTTTGGGCTGGTGCTGACCAACTGAAGGGCAGGGCTATGTCTGGCACTAATTAGCTAGAGAAAGGATTCTAAAGTGGCACTTGGCAGCACCAGAGTCCTTGTGGTGGGATGATATCCCCAAAATGGCTGCTGCCATTGTTTGTGTCCCCAGGGTGAGACCCGAATGCCTTCTGCCTCTCTGGAGACTCTCCAAAATCAGCAAGTGGGTCTGACCCAGGCTTCTTTCAAATTACTGCCTCTAACCTCCGTCCTGGAGTTTATGAAACTATGTTTGTGCCCTTTAAAAGTGGAGTCTCTAGTTCCCACAGCCCTCTGCCTCTCCTGAAAGTAAGTCCCTTTCAATACCAAACATCCTGGGGGCTCTTCTTCCTGGTACAGGATCCCCAAACTTGGGAATGCAATGTAGGGCTTTGACCCCTTGCTTCTTTGGGGGAACCTCTGCAATTGTAATTAACCTCCAGTTTGTCAGTCACCCATCCAGGGGCATGGTTCCTGATTATATTGTATCTCCACCCTCTGTATCTGTTTGCTGTGGTTCCTTCTTTATGTCTTTGGTTATAGAAAATCTTTTCTGCTAGTCTTCAGGTAATTCTCATTGATAGTTGCTCTGTAATTAATTGTAATTTTGGTATGACAGTGGGAGGGTATAAGTTGAAGGTCTTCCTACTCTGCCATCTTGGCCACTGAAGATTCTTAAGCATATGTACATCAGTGTCTTTGAATTGGATAGGAGTATCAATATGGATTCTTTTTTTTTTTTTTGATTGTGCCTATGACATGCTGAAATTCCTGGGTCATGGATCAAACTCGAGCCATAGAAGTGACACTGCAGAATCCTTATTCCACTGAGCCACCAGAGAACTCTTCAATATGGATTTTTAACAAAAATATGTATATCCTATTCATGTTCAAGTATGTAGAGTTTTATTTAACTTCCTTTCTGTAAAATTTATTATCTCCTTTCTTTTACACTGAAAATTCTGCTCCTTAAGGACATAGCATGGGGTTGATAAAATTAGAATGTGGTATAACTACTCACTTTTTAAAATCTCTAATTTTATACTTATTAGTCTCAGAATAACAATATTATTACTATCTCCAATTTGATTACCGAAACATTAAAATGTTTTTTACATGTACTCTATTTTCCATCATTTTAAAAATGGTTGTATTGTATCTTTAGTGTCAAAACATAAAACCATCGCATAACACATAATATTCTCTCTCCCTTCATACCTAATTTAGCCTTAGTTCTGCAGGTAACTAAATGTTTGTTTGTTTGTTTTTTATTTTAGGGCTGTACTTGTGGAATATGGAGGTTCCCAGGCTACGGGTCGAATTGGAGCTACAGCTACTGGCCTATGCCATAGCCCACAGCAATGCAGGATCCCAGCCGTGTCTTCAACCTACATCACAGCTCATGGCATCACAGGATCCTTAACCCACTGAGCAAGGCCAGGGATCAAACCTTCATCCTCATGGATACTAGTCAGAATCATTTCAGCTGTGCCACAATGGGAACTCCAGTAACTAAATATTTAATGCTTACAGCCTATTCTTATATTAAGGTCTTTCTAGTCACTTCGTGTGTGAAGCAGGTTCTCTATCAGATTCCTCAGGAAGGATTCATTGGACACAATATTAGTGGATTTCTTGTATTTTGTTGAAAGCTTATGCACTTAAAAAAAACCTTTATTATGAAAGTTAGTTTTGCTGAATATAAAATCCTTGGCTTACATTTCTTTCCTTGAGTATTTTAAAATGTTACTAGTTTCATCTGGCATAAATCATTGCTGTCAAAAATGTCTGATGATAATTTAATTTTCTTTCCTTTATAAGTACTTTTCTTTCTAGTTGCCTAAAGGATATTATTCTGCTTAAAATCTTGTAATTTTAATAAAATATATCATGGTATTTGTACTTCTGTGTCAATATTCTCATGTACACAATATGTTCTTTCAATATGTAGTTTCAAAATTTATTTTAAGGAACATTTTCTTGAATTAGGTTTTTAAAGTTTTTTTTTTGTTTCCTTAATTTGCTTTTCTTCATTAGAGATAATATAATACCTGTATTCCAGTCTCTCTCTTTTTAGTATTTTTTATTTTCAAGTCTTTATTTTAAAAAATTCCTTTTTTTGTCTTATTTTTCTTAAGAAATTAACTATTTTGTTTATTCATGCTTATGTGCCTTGTGAATATAGTTTCACTTCAGAAATGATTTTTTACTTTTACTTTTAATCTTTCTAAATTTTTTCATCTTCTTTTTAGGTTGTTAATAATTCTGATTTTAAAAATATATTGTGTTGTTTTTTTTAAAATCTTCATGCTTATTTTGGAATAGTAGTTTACAGTTTTGATCTGCTTTGGGTGCATATGTTTCTGGAGTGCTTTTATTGTCTTTGAGGAAGTTATCCTGCCCATTCTCTTTTACTTTTTTTTTTTTTTTTTTTTTTTTTTTTTGCCTTTTCTAGGACCACTCCCATGGCATATGGAGGTTCCCAGGCTAGGGGTCTAATTGGAGCTGCAGCTGCCAGCCTACGCCAGAGCCACAGCAATGGGGGATCCAAGCCATGTCTGCGACCTACACCACAGCTCACTGCAATGCTAGATCCTTAACCCACTGAGCAAGGCCAGGGATTGAACCTGCAGCTCATGGTTCCTAGTCAGATTCATTAACCACTACGCCATGACAGGAACTCCCATTCTGTTTTACTTTTATAGTAAATTTGAATAGGGTTTAATTTTGATAATTTTCTCTTGCTTTATAATTAATTTTCTTAATTTTTTAAAAAGAGGCAATATTTTGGAAAGTTCTTGTAAACTTAAAAGGTTTCCTCCTCCTGTTTTTTTCTTATAGTGTTAGAAAATATTACTGTTTACTGTCTGAGATTTCCAAGCTTTATTTTCTTCTCCCACCTTGAATAGATTCTCTTTCTCTATTATCCCTATCTTAATTTTTATTCTACTCTAGAATTTCATCCTCAGTATAGGGCTGTTCTAGATGTGAGGTCTAGTGGAGGCATATGTAAATGTTCATAAGAATTAGACTAATTTAGCTTCTTCAGTTCTTCTTAACCATCTCCTGTTGGAAAGGGGAAAAATACCTTACATTTTCAGCTGCTTACTGTTAACAAATTGGTCCACTGCATTTTCTAGGGAATATCTCTTAACTGTTTCAAAGTTCTCCATCCTCAAGGTCATTGGACATCACTCTTGTTGCTTTCTTGATAACCATACCTATCTGGTATCAACTAATTTTTACCACCTGCTTATATTCCGTTGTAAATATTGTCCATAAGTTTTAGTTCTCTTATCTGGCTCTTCACTCTCTTGATAAAGGATATGAAGAGACTGATGTATGTTGTTGCTATTGAGCCTTCTTAGAATCTGACAAATTTTATTTCCAGTTTTATTGTTTATTAAATCAAAGGTTTTACAAATTCTTGGCAGTGGAGCCTTTTTTTCAAATTAAGTGTTATAGTGATCCACAAAGTAAATAAAATGTAAAAACATGCATATATATGTATATATTAGTATGTAGTTATTGTAACACTAGTTATAACTATATTTGGTGAGAACAGACTGTTTTCATGCCTCAGCATCTAATTACCTCTCTATTTGTTTTGGTTAAAAACAGAAAATTCTGATTTACTCATCTAAGAAGATGAAATGATAACTTTTTAAAACTACTTGCTTTGCAATCTTAAGTATGAGTTTTAACTGATTTGATTTCTTGTCAATAAGTATTTAAATTGGTCAAGAAAGAACATTTTTTCAGTAAATACTAATTCTACTACAATGTCATACTTTTTCTCCTTTTTGACTACAGAAATTACTATTGAATCAAACATGTTCTGAGCAGATGTTTCTGTACCTTGCTGGGCATTTTATTGAGTGTATCTTAAATACACTATAGTCATAGATTGGCCTATACAATTTACTTTCATAATTATGGATTGAATAATTTTTAGACCAGTTTGGCACTGTAAACTTAATGAAAAATCACACATTTGAAAAATTCTCAAGTATATTCTAGAAATGTCAGGAGCTGTTTTATTCCCAGGTCTGCAAATGTGGTAATTTGATACTATGAGTTAATGGAATAAGGGTCTCAAAAAGAAGTCAAAATTTGATGTGTTACATGTTAGAATGTGTATTTTCTATTAAGTGGTAGATTTATTAGGTTAAAGATGGGGAGTTCCTGTCGTGGCTCAGCAGTTAACAAACTCAGCTAGCTTCCATGAGGACCTGGGTTCAATACCTAGCCTTGCTCAGTGGGTTAAGGATCTGGCGCTGCCTTGAGCTGTGGTGTAGGTCACAGACATGGCCTGGATCCCGCATTGCTATGGCTTTGGTCTGGGCTGGTGACTACAGCTCAGATTGGACCCCCAGCCTGGGAACCTCCAAATGCCATGGGTGAGGCCCTAAAAAGACAAAAAGACAAAAAAAAAAAAAAAAAAAAAAAAGATAAAATTTAGGTGAAACATTTCTGGAATGTTTAGGCACTGTCAATAATAATTTGAAACCTAGCAAATTAGAATTTGTATTCATGAAAATTTGATGTCTCTGAATTGGAATATATCACCTAATAAATGATTTTAGCCTAAATATTAACTTTCACATGAATATAATCAATATAGTAATAGGGAAAGGGGTTTAAATTCAATTGTTATTTTGAAGATCCTCTACCTACTAGGTCGATTTTCATAAACTGGGAAGAAAGTGATTCTCTTTGTTAGGATACCATTTATCTCTAATAGAATATAAAAAAGAATCTGTCAACCAAAGCTTGCAGCTTGCTAGTTAATTTTGCTTCTTTCTTTTTCCTATATCAGAGTGATTTTATCTGTCTATGAAGATATCCTCCAAATTGCTTTTGAAGCATTACTTTGCTACAGTATACATTTTAGATAATCAGTGATGAACCATAGTCTTCTATGGTTATTGTTTTCCTTCTTTTGCTAAATTATTTTCTTTGTTTTGTGTGTATGTATGTGTTATGTTTGTGAGTACAACCAGCCAGTCTTGCTTTTTTATAGATGTAGAATGTGTGCTAAATGATCATCTCAAATTAAATATTTTGCTCTTTGTTCATCCCTTTGTTTATATAATAGTAAAAAAAGAACAATAGTTAATAAGTCATTTTATTAATATTAGTATTTCATTTTTAATCAATACATTAAAGTATGGTTTTCAGAGTACCTTTGAAATAGAATCTCAACAATGCCTATTGAAAACTATTATTAAAAGGAGATAGGCACTAATTACGTAAATAATGCTAGAAAGATGTTGAATGGGGATGGTAGCAAAGGAAAATAATTAACCTGAAACTAAAATGAAGAGAATTCAGTTTCATTCAGACTTGTCAAAGTGTTTCATAGGCTTTGAAACTTTGGTAAGTCAGTCACATCCTACTGAAATAGATTGATTCATCCTTATAGATGATGATTAAAGGGAAATATAATGTAGCAGTCATGTTAACACAATAGTGTGATATCTGTTGTCATTGAAATGGGTGGGCTTTGTACTCTGTGGTCCCTAGAAGATGATTATTTTATCTTTGAGCACTATGACCACAGGACTGGAAATTGCTGCCATTTAGGAATTTGAATAGAAACTAATTTTTCAAAGATATAAAATCTAGTCTGAGCAATTTAGACTTTTTCTTGAGACCTATAACAATGCTTAAGAAGAAATGAGATGTCAAAGACAAATATTATATGATCTCACTTGTAAGTAGAATTTTAAAAAGCCAAACTTGTAAAAACAGAGTAGAATGGTAGTTACCAGGATCTGGAGGTGGGAGAATAGGAAAGATCTTTAAAGGTACAAACCTGCAACTAGTAGATACATAAGTCCTAGAGATCTAAGGTGCAGCATAGTGATTATAGTCAACAGTACTGTATTATAAATATAAAAGTTGCTAAGAGATTAGGTCTTAGTTATTCCCACCACAAAAAATAAGTGAGAATTATGTAACATAATGGAAGTATTCTCCAACACTACAATGATAATCATATTGACATATGTAAATGTATCAAATCAATGTGTTGTACACTTTAAGCTTATACAGTGCTGTATGTCAAATATATTTAAATTTAAAAAGTGGATAAGCACAAGTCCATAACAAATTTCAAAAGAAACCGAATGCTTCTAAACAAACTTCCACCTCCTGACATTAAAACTGTTATCAATTAGATATTCTGAGGAAATCATCCAGTTTTGAAATGTTTCTCCTCTGTCACACATATGCATTAAACATCAGTCCTAACATTCTTCTTTTATATTAATTGAGTTGCTGCCTTCTCTTTACCTAGTCAAGTACTTGATTAGCTTTATCTGACCTTCTCCAATCAGATTTTACAATATCACTCAGCTTCCTTCTATACATAGAAAACATCTTCAGTGGCATGGCCTATGTATAGAAAGAATCTAAGTGACATTGTATATATTAATGAAGCCAAGGTAAATATATATATATATATATATATATATATATGTATATATATAGTTCCAGTTCTACTCCCATCAGCAGTTATGTTACAACTTATTTATTTAACTGTTGACAGCATTTTGTTGGTTGATTTTAATGAAGGCTAATCTTTTTCTAGGCCACACATTAAGAGCCAATATAGTTGGGTGGTTTTAGAACATGGGGTCTAAAGTCAGTTTGTCTTGATTTATAGCTTGACTCCGACACTTACAAACTATGTGATCCTAGGCAAGTTGAATAACTTTTCTGTGTCTCACATTCCTTATCTATAAAGGGATGGTTATAGAACTTTTGTTAGAATTAGAGGAGCTAACATATATACATTGTTCAACACACAGTTTGACATATACTAAACACTACATGTAAATATTAAATATTAGTATTATTCTGCAGATATCTTTGAGCACTTTTTATAGTGTTTATTTGTTTCATTTTTCAAGAGTACGTTAGACCTCTATGTCAAAAGTATTTTCAATATAGATCTTGAAAGTCTTCAGACTTCATAAGTGGAAGCTCTTTCTTGCATTCAGCTGCATGAGAAATTATCTCTGCTGAGGTCTTTGCTTAAACATCTTTAGAGTCCTGACCTGATGACCTGAGGAAGTAGAACCTAGGTTTCACACTTCCCAATACAGGACTCCTTCTTACATGCTACAAGGAAAGTGGGTGTAATCCAAGTTGGAATCAATATCTCATCTGGGAAACAATCCTGCAGATTCAGGGTACAGCGAGAGTAATACCAATGGCAGATTTGTCATTTTATTGGCATAATCACTAGAGGTGACCATTCAAGCATAAAAGTAAATTTTTTGCTGCTACAACAGTTTTGGTTTCTGTTTTTCATCATAAAACTAATTAGGAACGGCAAAGGTCTGAACCAAGTTTTTAGGAGGAAGGTGAGAAAAATAAAGTTTGGTTCTTTCCATTACCTATAAATTCTGTAACTTTCTCTATTCTCTTTTATTGTCAAATAATTGACAAATATTTTAAACATTATATCTAAACTGAAGTGGTAACTTTACTGAAAGAGATATTCTTCTTTACAATAGTTTCTTCTCTAATTCCCTAGAACTTTCTGAAACCATTCATGATTTTCCTTCATGATCAAACCTGCAAAAGTACTTCAGTGATATTAAATTAAAAAAAAATATGTAACTAAGACCATGCAATAAAGCCTCTACAAAACACAAAGTTCAAGCATTGCAAGGGATAGCCTTAATTCTTCTGAAAAGTGGTACACAGAGGAAGCTTTCTGAAATATCTATTGTTTGAGATAAATCTAATGAGATACTCTAATGGACTATACATTTAGAAGCCTGTTTTCAAGCAAAGGACCTCATCTCTTTGGACATCTATTATTCACATTCTTCTTTTCAGTTTGACTCTGTGCTCTCAGGGGAGATCCTAGACAACACAGCACAGTAGGTGACTGTTCATCTTTATTCTTTTACTTTCCTTTCTGAGCCCTATTGACCTTTTGTTTTTCTTTTGGATTCTTTCACTAGGATGTCATGATCCTGACATGGAAAAACAAGGTCAAAGATAACTCAATCAATTGAACTTTATTATTTTATGTATCATCTCTCCTCAGGCACATGTTATATGTAAATGTGGCATATGATGATAGCAATATTTAACTAAAGATTCAGGATTTTCAAGTGATAGGGTTTAAGGTCATATGAGTGCAATTAAATATGCCATTATTTTTAGATTAGTAGATTAAGATGATGAAACAGACATAGTGAATCAGGATTTGAGCCACATTTTGAAGAAAAACTCATACTGTCTTGGGACAATATTCTGGCCATCATATTTTTTTTGCAGATTATAGTTGTTTGTTACATAGAAATTGAATGGAATTACAATGTAAAGCAATGTGGAGTTAAAGAGATATGAGTTAGGAGAGTTCATAATATACATGAAGAACATTAGTTCATAGATGGGATCTGTATCTGGAGGATTGTCCCTAGTGGAGAGTTATAGGGCTTGGATATTGGACTTAGTCTTTTCCATTTTTATCAAAACTTGAGACAAAGAACATAGATAAGCTTATCAAATTTGTGGATGACATAGCTTGAAAGGATACTAATATAGAACTAAGATTTAATAGAAAAAAATCCGACAGGCTGAAAGGATAAATCAAAACTACAGGGATGGATCCTACCAGATAGTAAAAATTTACTGCAAAAGTACAGGAGAATGGTAAAACACCCTGAGAGCTGCTTATGTAAAACAGATGTTTCTGTTGACTCAGAGTGAACATGAGAAATGTACTGTTGCTATGAAAATCAGGAAATAGGAGTTCCCGTCGTAGCGCAGTGGTTAACGAATCCGACTAGGAACCATGAGGTTGTGGGTTCGGTCCCTGGCCTTGCTCAGTGGGTTAACGATCCGGCGTTGCCGTGAGCTGTGGTGTAGGTTGCAGACGCGGCTCGGATCCCGCGTTGCTGTGGCTCTGGCGTAGGCCGGTGGCTACAGCTCTGATTCAACCCCTAGCCTGGGAACCTCCATATGCCGCAGGAGCGGCCCAAGAAATAGCAACAATAACAACAACAACAACAAAAAGACAAAAGACAAAAAAAAAAAAAAAAAAAAAAAAAAAAAAAAATCAGGAAATAGTCTGCATTCACCTAAGTGTAAGGTCCACAATAAAGGAGTTTATTTTCTTCCACTGATCAGACCACATTGTCAATGTTGGTTCACTTGTGGGAGAAATGCCTTTTAAGAGTGACATGATATTTTGAGAGGACAAGGATGAGGAAGTAAAAGGTATGGAAACTGTATGGGAGGGATGGTAAAGGAAATTGGAGAAGTTTAGCCCAGAGAAAGGATATGTAAGGGAAGCATGGTAATGAAGTCCACATATGTGAAAAGCTCTCAGGTCTTTAAATATAGATATTTATCATTCATGTTTTCATTCCTTCATTCAGCAAATATGTGAGTGTTCTGTGTATCCCAGTCCGTATTATAAGCTCTGCAGATAAAAAAGTGAACAAGTTAGTGTTCCTACCTCATGGAGCTTATGTTCTGATTTTTTTCATTCTGTATACTTGTCCAATTCTATACACTTAGGCCATTCTGTCCACCCTTGTGGCTTTGTTTGGTCAACTTCCTATCCGTAATTATGTTAATACCCTATACAACTCCATCTTTAGGCAGAGCTTTCTCTTAAAACCTAATTCAGACTTATTCATTTAAGAATCATTTATCTTCATCAGGCACTGTTCTTTGCTCTGGGGATATAGCAGAAAAGAATACAGATGCATTTTCCTTGTTCTCGTGGATTCTACCATCTACTTTGAGAGATGAATGTTAAATATTGGTACAGATAAATATAAATTAAGAATCAGGAATTCTAGGAATGAAAATTACTGAATACTATGATAGCAAATAAATGAAAAAGGGGACTTAAACTTCCTGGGCAATAATATTTAAGGTAAGACCTAAAAGATAACAAAGTATTAACCAAACTAAGAGATTAAGAATGTTCAGTGTAAGGAGACAGCATATGTGAAATACTGAGATACTCTCTCCATACAGGTCTTCTCTTTATAAATCGCTCACAGACAATAAAATTTTACACATCTCAAACTGAACCCATTGTTGTCTCCCCAAACTGTACCTTCTCCTGTAGTCATCCTCAAATTCTCCCTCTTTCTCATGTCCTATGTACTGTACTGTCCATCTGTCCCTTCTGTCCTTCCTTCTGTGTATCTTAATTCTGCCCCCTCTTCACCATCTCCACAGCAGTAACCTCAGTTTACACTCTTAATGTCTTTCAACTATGTTCTTGAAACACTCTCATAACGGATTTTCTTTCCAAACGTCTTTAATCACTTTCCCTTTCCCCTCACAGTTGGTGAAATAAAAATATGCAAAAATATTAAATTCTTCACTATCTCTCTATCGCCTATAGAATAAAATAGAACTCCCTGAAAAGAGTACCTAAGGCCTCCCTGATCTGCCCCTGCCTCATCTTTTATCACTCATCCTCTTATATCCTTAGATACAGTCAAGTGAAAATATTTATAGCTTCCTATTATATTTCATTTTCTTTACGCCTTCTAGAATTCCATTTTTCTCTCCTCTGTATTTTTCTTTTGCCTCAAATAATACTGGGTCCTCAGTGAATTTTGGAAGTGAGAAATATACAAATAGAAAAAGAATAGAAGGAAGGAAGAAAGGAAGGAAGCAAGGACGGAGAAAAAGAAAGAAAAAATTCAAGGTGGTTTAGAAAGAATATTGAATGATGGATTCATAATAGACTGTTAGTGGGAAAATGGTATTTAGGGTAGCATGTGTGGTATTCTTATCTGGTTGTGTAGGAAAAGAATATTTCTTTGGGCACTGTAGAAATTTATTACATATATTCTTTGTTGGGTTCAATGTGTCATTCTTTATATTCTAATGATTCTTTGAATTTACATAGTGTTTTTCTTGAGAGGAAGAAAAAAACAGTAATAAGATTAGTTCATGTCTCCTTAAAACTATACTCTAAATTAGGATGGCCGATTTTTATTGCTGATGTTTAAAAATAGAGAAACTAAGAAACAGAGTACATGATTTTTCCCAGGGTCACATAGCTGGCATCAGCAGTAGCACAAAAAAACAGATCCATTTATTAAAGCTGTGTGTTTTTTTTTTTTCAGCAGATGAGATGGTTCTGTTCTCTTAATATCATTTGCAATTAGTTTTTTTTTTCAATTACTGAGGAAGTTTTTCTATTACAATGAATATTTTCATCTGATTTCAAGAAGAATTCAGCAATCGCATGTTGGGCTAAAGTCTGGAAATTCAATGCTAAGGAAATTACATAGTCTCTTAGGGATAGGTGTTTCAGCAATAGAAAGTGTAAGATACTGGGGAAGAGAGGAATGAAGCAATCCTTTCCTTTTAGTAAGCATTTCTGTGATATCTCAGTATACAACTTAGCAAATAACTATTTCTATGAAGTCACAATCATCCTTTACCCTTAATGACCATTTGAGGTTATGTATTATAATTATAGATTACTGGACTTACTTTTAATTCAGGAAGTTCAATAAAGGACGGAATCTATGTTTCTTTGCCAGTTAAAAGGATAATTTTTTTTTTTTCAAAATAAAGACCTAGCATGCATATTTTACAGAGCATAAAGGAGATGCCTTTTTCTTTCTGTGGAAGTTTTCCTAATCTGCAGGGTCCAGGTACATTTTTGACACTTTTTGAAAAAGGAAATAATCCACAGAAACATTACTTATACAAAGACATTCTAATTCATTCAATTGGAATTTTCTGTACTTTCTGCTCACAAGGATTCTGGAATAATGGAAAGCTACTTATCAGGCATTTTTTTCTCCTTCATAGTATACCATTGATTCCATACGTGAATGTCTTAAGTCCATCCAGGACCAAAATTGGCAAGGGTAGTTTCATCTTTCTCTCTTCTCATGGAAATATTGCTAGGACTTTTGTAATTCTCCATAAAATTCTAAAAGAAGCAACTGGAAGTGTGCAGAGGTGATTAAAGTGAAAGCCTGCTGCTATTCCTTAGGAGGTACCTGCCTTGCTTTCTAGGAAAATGTAAAATTAACTTTTCATCAGTGAGTTTGCAGACTTTTGGTGCACTTAGTGCCTCAAGAAAAATTAGATTTAAGTTGGCCTAAAGACAATATCTGCTGATAACAATGAGAACCACAATAAAATAAACAAAACAACACAACAAAACAACAACAGAATAGTAGAAATCCTGTTATCAGGTACAAGAACTGTACTTTAAAAATATTTCTCATTTATGTTGCAGGCCAATGCTTCCCTAGGTGCCTTACATATAAAAACACAATTTAAAACCAACAGCTAAAATAAAAAGTCCTCAGAACTGTGGTTATATTACCCCTTTCAGAATTCTCAGACTTTCTCCTAACTCTCCAACCAGAGAAAAACAATGGAAAATGTTTTCTCCTCAAATTACAGACATATTTTGCAACAAGCTTTGAATATTAGAGTTGATGGCAGTAAAGGAGGCATTTAAAATTGCCAGTTTCTCTGCAACATAAGGAAGTGAGATTTTGAACCTAGTAAAGCTAAGTCATCTCATTCTTTGAATTACATAAGGCAAAATTGTTGTGCTTTTCTCATATAGTTGATAATCTTTCACAAATAAATAATATTTCATTGAATTCTGACTTGGTGTTAGCCCTCAAGGCACAAAGATGAATAAGATACCTGCCCAAAAGGTATATAAGGCAAGCAAACACAATTTACAAAAGAGTGTAAATACTTTGATAGAGAGTAGCACAGGACACCAAGAAAGCACTGAGGAGATTTTCTGACTCCTATTTGGAAGGAATCATATTTTTAAAAATTTAGATAGATTTCAAGTTGAGACCTTGGCTCAAAATGATTGCTATTAATGCCAATATCATCTTTAGTCTTAGGCAAAAGGAGCTCTATGCCATCCCTGGATTCAGAACCCTGCCCTGACCCTACTCTGACTGGACCACTTCCTATGGGGTGAGAGGTCTATAGGCCAACTGTGTTTTCACTTGGAATATGTGCCTTTTCTTTCTAGACTGATCAAGTTACTCAAGACCCTAGAATTCCTTGCTCAATGGTACTCAATCCACTTTCATAATCTAACCAGGCCTCTTTTCTTAGGTCTTTCTGGGGCCCAAGGGGGCGGCTATAAGGCCACTATTTGAGGGAGATATGGATAAAGCTTGTTTTGCAGGCTGAAGTGTCCATACTCATGCACATATGTGAAAATACATGAAGATAACTCAAGTGAGAATTGAGCCTATTTAGTCAGAACCTGCTATATAGCAAGGGAGTCAACCCCCTTCACTAATGTTTGGCAGTGACTCAAAGACAGGCAAAGAAATAGGAATACTTTGCCATGAAAAAAGGGAAGATTTCAGGTGTGCTCTGATAGGTTATTTGTATGAGAAAGTGTTAGATGTGTTAATGAGAAGCAGGGCATCCTATGCAATTGGCTTATGGAGCATATTTAGGCTTTTTCTAATTGGTCCTGAATAGCAAATGGAGGCAAAAGTTAGGGTAGCTGGCAGTTATCAAATCTTGATCATTCTGGGCTGGTTGCTGTAGAGGCTGTGGATTAGTGTTCTACTGTCGTGTATGATCCGGTCATTGCCTGTTTGCGAATTTAGACTCACACACGTGAGAACTTCAAGTGCTAGATATAAGCTGGTGGTGGGAAGATGAAGGTGAAAACTTTCTACCTACACTAGCACATTCTTACATGAAACTCCAAGGAGTCCCAGAATTCTCAGTTTGAGTCTGTACTTCAGATCTTTATGCAGGTGTATTTGTCAACATGGAGAGTACAACATATTTAATATTTGATATTTTAGTATCTTGTTTTATATTTTTAAATATCTATGTGTTTTTATATGAGCTTCTACTTTTACATTTACTCTGGGCCTCACAAACATTAGGGGAAAGCCTGGCAAATGCACTAGATGACTATTGCATTGGCTCCCTTTGATGCTGGGAAGATGTTACCGGAATCCAGGTTCTTGTTCACGTAGTCAAAGAATGAACTCTGCAAACACAGCGGCAGCAAGCAAGCAAAGTCTTTATTACAGGAAAGCAAATAACTCCCAGGACTGCTGGGAGGGAGGAGAAGAACCCCCTTCTCTATTGTCCTATAGGGATTTTTATCTCTTAAAAGATGGGGGGACCAATGTAGGGTCCAGATCGTTGTGGTTTTCTCCTATTGGCCTTGCTCAATTATCTATATCACTCCTTGTCCAATAGGGGTCTTAGGGGTGGAAATGTCCCATGAGTCTCATAGTTTCTTTGCCATTTGCTTCCTGCAACCTGAGTCACAGGGGATTAGGGATTAATGTCCATCTGGGTGTGGGTACACTCCCTATAGTAAACAAGGCCTGTAGGGATGTTACTCCCTGGAGTGCTTAAGCCACAAATGTTCATCAATAGCCATATCAAAGAATGTATCAACGTCCATGTTCCTATACTGAATACCTGAGTTAATATTCTGCCTCACTTCCATAGGTAGGTTTCCTTCTTCTATGAATTGTTAATACAATCTACAGAAGATAATACTAAAGGTAGTGCTGAGGGTGACTTAAAATTACTCTTGAGTGATAGCATTTAATAATGAATAATAGGACATAGTTCTATTATTATAGAACTATAGTTGTGGGAAACCACAACTATAAACTACTCATGAAAATTTTTGACTGAGCTTGACACCATTACTACTCAATATATTATTCCACCAGCCTGGATACATCCATTTTATTATTTTGGTTTTTATTAGGTAGTGTAAAATCATATATCTTTATTTTCTGAAAAACATCTGTTCATTTTCCTATGCCTGTGTGTAGAGGAGCAAAATGTGCCACCCCAAAATGTCTCTTTGGCATGCAAATTATTTTGAACTGAGAACAATTAAGGCCCAAAATGCTCAGGAAGAACTTTTGACCTTCCTTCGAACTGCCTAAAAGAATGTAGATAGAGGAGCCATTTCAGGAAAGTGACCTTAGATAACTATACAAGGAACCAGGTGTATGGACAGGGAGGAACCTAGCTAAGTCTGTTAAAATTCCCGTGTGTCTATCTCACTGTCTATGCCTGGCCCAGCATACATTTGTTTATCAATGATTTGCCTTTTCATCTCTATGTGAATCAGTTTCCTCCCCTTTTGAATTGCCAAACCACTACCTTCGACATCCTTATTTTGTCTTTAGTTGAAGGGTTTCAGCCATTTTGGTGAATTAGCAGTTTTCCTGGGTCTCTCTCATGTATACATGTCATTAAATTGTCGTGTGATTTTTCTCCTGTTAACCTGTCTCATGTCCATTGAATTCTTAGACCAAGCAGAATAACCTAGAAGGGTAGAGGAAAACTTCCTCCTTGAGACCTGTAAGGTTAGGTCAAACCACTGGGCATTTAAATACTGGCATTATTTGACCCAAGTTGACCTTACACCATTCCTCTTAGGCCACTTTTTCTGTGTATACAACAGGTAAGGCACATTAAATGTCTCACTATTTTTCTGATGTTCCAGGCCCTTCTCAAGTCTTTGGATACATGGTGCCCCCTCTACTTCAAAGGCTTGATTTCCACTCTGCATGGCAAACTAGCACTCATTCATCATCTGTGTCTTTGTATCCACTGGTTTCTTACTCCCTGCCTTTAAACAAACACAGATTTCATATGATGAAAGAAAAAAAAATGTCCTGAAAGAGCCCTAATCTAGATAAAATTTTACCTGATTCGTGGAGCTTGCTTGTTCCCCAAAGTTGGCATTAGTCAACATTTCTAAAGTGTTTCCATAATAATATCTTCTGTTACATCAGCTAAACACTTCTTTTATACCACCTGACTGCATGTCAGTATTTTGACTTTATTCCCAAACCCCCAAATGTAGGCAATATGCTTTATTTATCTCTCCTGGAACATAGCAGGCATTAAGTAAATGTTTGAGGAATTGAATAAAAATAAAATGTCAGGCAAAAAAAAATTAATATCCAAAAAAGTAGTTTTGTTATCTTTAATTTCTTCCCTATCCTTCATACTTCCTTCAGAGGCACAGTTCTGGTCACATCCCTCTCCACTCCACTCTCGTAAATATGCTCATTGTTTTCCAACAGTGCCTTTTCTGAAGATATGCCATCTGCTTGGGACAGACACCAGTCTGTGAAATCCCTGCCTTTACTTCAAGACTAAGCACAAATATCAACTCCTTTCTAAAGCTCTCCCAGATTTTCCAAATCAGAATTAATCAAATCCATTTCCTTGGAGTCACTGTGCTAACATATTCACTGCCTAAAATATAATTAGGTACTCAATGCAAGATTGCTTTACCAAATGTTCTGACAATCTAAACTGTTTCCTCTGTAGTCTCAAGCTTTTATGGTCAGTCCAGGGAAAATGCAAAGTATTGGAGACAGAGGTCTTATCACCTCTGAAAAGCTCTTGTTAACTTTTATGGAAGTTGTGCACCCATAATTAACCCAACCTATGATTTTTGAGCTATGTAGGTGTGTCACCTATTTACATGTAATGGTCCTCTTTAAAGGGGAAGCCTGCTATAGGAGTAGGAATTACTGCCTTGACCCTCACTACACATGTGGTGTTGTTTGCTTGTGTGACCATCTTGTCATATTTGTCAGTTCTCTTTTCTGATCTTGAGTATCAATCATTGTTCCCAAGCACAGCTAGCTAATTTGTGGTTGACATTCATTGCTTTGAACAAATTGGGAGGTTTGAATTGATTGTTTTGTTATTAATTTAATTGCAACATAAAGGTATACAAATTTAAGATTCAAACCTTAGTACAAAACTTAGGTCCTGTAAGTATAACCTAAACCCATGTCTTCTAAAACCCAGTTCTATTATCTGACACTCCATAGCTTACTTCATATACCACGAGAACTTGTAAGGAAAATATAAAATAAATGTATTTTTAGCTTATTACTCAGCAGTGTATAAACTCCAAATCAAAGTATGTGTGTTAATGCCCTGTCAGTGTTGTGAAACACAGATATATAAGCAGAAAAACTGAGAAACAAACATATAACTCTAGATAGAGTTTGAAATTATTTTGGACTCACCTAAAAAGCTTCTACCTCCAATACCTTTTTCTAAAAGGTCCACGTTTTTCTTTCCTAGACCAGAAAACAAGATAATCAGGACTCTTCCTATTTAGGTTTTTTAAAATATAAATAATTGTAAAAATGATGTTAGTATATATATAATAAGTAGAAATAAGTAGAAACTTGTCTACCAGGCAGAGTAGAAGTGAATTTTCCTGCTAGGTAACTGGGAAAATAATCCTGAAGGAAAATAGGATGAAGACAACAGAAAAACCTCATATTTGGGAAACTGTCAGCCATTATTTCTTCAACTTTTTTGCAGTAACCTTTTTTTTTTTTTTTTTTTTTTTTTTTTTTTTTTTTTTGTCTTTTTGTCTTTTTAAGGGCTGCACCTGTGGCATATGGAGGTTCTCAGGCTAGGAGTCTAATTGGAGCTGTAGCTGCTGGCCTACCCCACAGCCATAGCAATGCCCAATCCAAGCGGCGTCTGCCACCTACACTACAACTTACAGCAATGCCAGATCCTTAACCCACTGAGCAAGGCCAGGGATCGAACTCGCAACCTCATGGTTCCTAGTCGGATTCATTTCCACTGTGCCACGATGGGAACTCCCTGCATTAACCTTTTACTCACCTACTTTAGGACCTTCAATGACACAAGCATTAAATGTTTTATTATTGTTCCACAAATTCTTGAGCCTCTGTTTATTTATCTTTTTCATCCTTTATCTTTTTTTTTTTTTTTTCAGATTTCTACTTATCTGTCTTCAAATTCACTGGCTTTAATCTTCCATCTCCATTCTGTTATAAAGCCCATACAGTGACATTTTTACTACAGGTATTGTATTTCTCAGTTCTAATATTTATATTTACTTCTCATTTTAAAAATAATTTCTATATGTTTGCTGAAAACTCTTTTTGATTATTTTAAGTGTCATATCTCATGAAAGATAACTGTAATAGGTGCTTTAAAGTCTTTGCTTGATAATTCTAATATCTTGGTCATCTTGGGGTTGGTTGATATCTATATTTTACCTTGAGAATTGGTTACATTTTCCTGGGTCTTTGTATGTTGAGTAATTTTGTGTTGTAACTTGAACGTTTTGAAAATCATGTTGTGATACCCTAGGCTATATTAAAATTCTTTTATTTCTTATTTGTTTTAGGAAAGAGTCAGTTCTCTCTGCCTTGACTTCAGTGGGTAGTAGCTATAATGTTAGTTCAGTGTACAATAGTCAGTTGCAATAGTCTTTGAGCAAGCCTTTCACATGAGCCCCACAAAGGTTCATCTGGGATTTACATGATAATTAATATTGTACTTCAGTTATCAATGCCTTTTCTTTATTTGTGTTTGTTCTATATATTTACAATTTAGGAATGGACTTAGGACATGTGTTGATTCATACACAAAATTATAGAAACACTTTAGTCATTTTTCCCATTCCTGGAATTTTCCTCATATTTTCCAGTTTCCAGGGGACCCTTTTCTTTGCCTTATGGCTAGAAACCTGAGACTTCTCTGAGAGATGTAGCCTGCTGCCCTGTCACATATTTCTGTAGGACTAAGCCTCCACTTGGAAAGAAGGAGTGAAGGAAATAAAGATAACAAATGATAGAGTTATCTTTCACATTCACCCAACAGGCACATCTTTCCAAATTTCCCTATCCAGAGAAATGGGTTTTTTCTCAGAATCTTAGGTACCCATGTATCTCCACTATAGTATGACTGTAGTCATCTCAGGGCAAGGCTAGAAAAGATAAAATAAAAAGAGGGAGAATCCTACACACTCTCCAGTTTACAAAGGCACATTTCCTGGTCCTCTTCAGGACAGAATTTCTCTCATAATTTTTCCTGTCTGTGCCTGATCCATACTTTCCTGATAAGGCCTGCTCTGTTTCATAGCTGGGAGATAAAGGAGAGGAACAAAACAGGAAACACATGGTGGCTTAAAGATCATTCTTTTGACTTTTCTCTCCAACCTGCTATGGGTTTTTGTTTGTTTTTACTTTTCAGAGTGCACAGGTAGTTGGGTTTTTTATTTACATTTTCTTCATAGTTTTCAGTTGTAATCAATTGGGAAAGATAGGCAATAGTGAATTTATTCCATCTTGACCAAAACTGGAAGTTGTAGGTATATTTTTAACATTGTATTCTGATGGAAAATACCCTAAATTCCTACTGTGATGGTGTTTCTCATAGAAATTACCCATAACATTATTGGTATTCATACAAAACTTATGGTTAAAAAAATGAACAATGAGTTTTTCTAAAAGTGCTCAAGTCCAGAGAATCAAGAGCATAGACTCTAGAGTTAGATGGCCTGGTTTGAAACCTGGCTTTACTACTTGCTTGTGTAGGAGAAGGAAAAAAAGGGTCCCTGGCTCAGCTTAAGAATTAAGCTGACATAAAACAGATTAACAGGAGAAAGCATGCAGATTTTATTAAATTGTTGCATGTACAGGGGATCCTTCACAAGAAAGTGAAGAACCTAAGAAGTAACCAGAGCAGAAAGGTTTTATATTTTTTAGACAAAGGAAAAAATTATGAAAAATTGACAATACAAATAGTTTGCACTAGCGGTGGTAGGTGGTAAAGATGTAGCTAGTAAAATAAGAATTAGTTTATCAAAGTTGGTTTGTACAGACTTCCGGGTTCAAATTCTCTATGTCTGGTGATAAAAATCTCTTTCTTCCTCTGGTACAGGGAGGGAACCTTTCTTCTAAAGGTTTTATCTCCAGCTTTCAGGAAGAAAAAGGAGGCTCAGAGTGTCCTTCTCAGACCTACTGTTTCTCAAATAGCTTTAATTCAAAATAATTAATATGCCAAGTTACATATTTTGGAGTCACAAAGTCTGGTTTCCTTTACTGGCTAGGTAAACTTGGGCCAGTTATTTAAGCTCACTAAGCTTTGACTTCCTCATACTTAAGTTGTAACTTTGTCGAAAGAATTTAATGAGATAATGTAGATTAAAACTCCATGAGGATGGGAAATTTCATCTGCTTTGTTTACTACTCTGTCCATAGTTTTTTTAAAGCAATGTCTAGTATATAAAATACTAGATATTCACAAGTATCTGTAAAGCATCTGGCATATAGAAAATTCTCAATAAATGTTATCATTATAAAGTATAAAATACTAATGAATATCTACTGGCCAAACTGTGTATGTTTCGTACTTATGTCCCAACTAAAAATCTTTGCTCCTTATGGTAAACTCATTATTTTTGAGCTGTGAAAGCATATTATAAATTTATAAAAATGTACTTAAATTTCTATTCTTCATTGCTTAACAGCATAAAAATATTCATGTTTCCTGCCAGTTGATAGGGCAGAATTTTGTTTTATTGGAAATTCACTTGCCCCCTTTAGGCATCAAGAATCTGAGGAAGTGGAGTTCCCGTCATGGCGCAGTGGTTAACGAATCCGACTAGGAACCGTGAGGTTGCGGGTTCGACCCCTGCCCTTGCTCAGTGGGTTAACAATCCGGCGTTGCCGTGAACTGTGGTGTAGGTTGCAGACGCGGCTCGGATCCCGAGTTGCTGTGGCTCTGGCATAGGCTGGTAGCTACAGCTCCGATTCGACCCCTAGCCTGGGAAACTCCATATGCCGCGGGAGCGGCCCAAGAAATAGCAAAAAGACAAAAAAAAAAAAGAAAAAAAAAAGAAAAGAATCTAAGGAAGTAAAAAAGGGCTGACTTCCATGCTCTGAGATTTAGTGACTATGCCATATTCCCTCTTAACATGGCTTTCAAATATATGAGACTGCCTTCTCAGTTGCTTTACACATCATAGCACAGACATGAAGATGATACTATCATAATGGACTGATGTATGTCAAACCCCTTGGTGTGATCATTATTGAAATATACCATTTCAACCACTGATGTTAGTAATTTTTATCCATTCAGAAAGCACAGTGATGTGCGGCTTCTGCTTCACAGGTAGAATGGGTTTTGGAATATCTAGTAAGCATTGCATTAGAAGAGTATGTGTCCTGGCAACATTGCTCTCAATTCATGAATCAATTTGAGTAGTCAGATTATACAGTAGTCCTATTCTCAGCTTCCACAAGACTTCAGTCTTACCAAATGGATGAACAAATTGCCCGAGATAATTGCAGTGTTACCCTCCTTTGCTTTCTCAAGTCCCTCTAAACCCAAAGCATTTCACTTTCAATAGAACAACTGAAAAATATTCTGTGTGTGAATGTGTGTGTGTGCCCTTACATGTGTTTCACATCTTTCATAAGTCTGAAGAAGCTTATAGAAATGGTCATATTGGGTAGCTGCAATAATAAGTAATTGTGCAGTTTTTAATTATATCTCTGTACCTCTTTGTTCATGATAAGAAAATATTTCTATATAAAATATTCTCTGTTACTTGAATAATTAAAAATGATGAGGTTATTAGACTCTCTGTCTTTTCAGGGACAGATAGGCATCAAACAAATATAGTTTGTTTAAAAATGCAGAATCTTGATTCTTCAGTTATCATCAAAATAAATAGAAATGAAAAACACATGTATTTAATGGAAAGTGTCGCTCAACTCACCAAGTAGGACCTCAGTGGCATTATGCTAAGTGAGATTAAATCAGACAGAAGAAGACAAATACTGTATGATATCACTTACATGTGTAATCTAAAATAGCTGAACTTGTGATCAGTATTCCATGGTGGTCACCAGGGGTTGGTGGATGGGGGAATTGGGTAGATATTGTTTAAGGGTACAAATTTTCAACCAGTAGATAAGTAAGTCCTGGAGAACTAATGCACAGCAAAGTGATTATAGTCACCAGTACTGTATTATAACTTCAAAGATGTTAAGGGACTAGATCTTTACTGTTCTGAACACAAAGATGCCAAAAGAATAATCAGTGGCAAAAGACAGGTTTTCCAGGTAATTGTATTGGGAAAATGGCATGTCCACATGCAAAAGCATGAAGTTGGATCTTACTTTGCACCATATACAAAAATTAACTTAAAATGGGTCAAATACATGGGAGTTCTCTTGTGGTGCAGTGGGTTAAGGATCCAGTGTTGTCACTGCACTGACATGGATTGCTCCTGTGGCGCAAGTTCAATCCCTAGCCCAGGAACTTCCATATGACATGGGCACAGCTAAATAAATAAATAAATAAATAAATAAATAAATAAATAAATAAACATAAGGACTCAAACTATAACACTCTTAGAAGAATACAGGGGGAAAGCTTTGTGACATTGGATGTGGCAATGATTTCTTGGATCTACCACCAAAGACACAGGCAATAAAACAAAAAAATTAAATTGGGCTATGTATAAATTTAAAATGTATATCAAAGGATTGTTCTTTTTACATATATTCCTGTGTGTATATATGTATTATGAATGGAAAATATTACCCTATCTCATTATCTGAAGATATTTTCTCCTGTTATCTTCTAGAAATTTCTTGTTTGTCTTTCACATTTAGATATGTAATCTATTTGGTATTTAATTTTATCTACAGTTTGAGGTTTGGATGTCAGATTTCATTTTTTCCATATGAATATCTAATTAACCCAGTGCCATTTGTTTAAAAGATTTCCTTTTATCAGTAGTGTCAGTTTTGTCATAAATCAATTGTTCATATATATGCAGGTCTGGTTTTAGTCTCCACTCTGTTCCATTGCTCTGTTTGTCTATTCTTGCAACAATACTATAAAATTGTAATTGATGCAGCTTTTAATAAATGTCATCTTGCTGTGCAAATTCTTCAAACTCTCTTTGAATGTTCTCTGGCTGTTCTTAGTCTTTTACATACACATTTGAATTTTAGAAACATGTTAATTTCCACAATATCCCTGTTGAGATTTTCTTTAGAAGTTCAATATATCTATAGATAAATACAGGAAGAATTGATATCTTTGAAATATTACATCTTCCAATTCATGAGCACAGACTATCTCTGAATATATTTAGGATGTCTTTATCTTCATAAAATTTTATGGATTTCTGCATAGAAGTCTTCCACAATTTTCAATGGTTCTTTTCTCCAAGATATTTAATGTTTTTTGATGTGATGGTAAATCATCTCTCTCATATCTCTGTAAAAAGTTTTTCTGTTTTGTTGTTCTATATAGAATTAAATTTTTAAAAATTACATTGTATGCAGAAACTGTAAGTGTGATTCCAGTGATTCATTTGTGGATTATTTTGCTTTTACCACATATTCATTGTTTTTAGCATAAGGAATGAAAGTTTTATTTCTTCCTTTCCAATTAATATTATTTATTTTCATTTCCTTATTGCATTGGTTAGGATCTTCAATCTGATATTCAAGATTAGTAGTAGTTGACTAAAGGAATGCTCTGGGAGTCGAGTCCTTGATACCTTAGTACATTACAAATACCTCAGTTTACTTTAACTTCATCTATTTTGGAATATCCATCTTAGAAAAAAAAAAAGGCTGTAGTAGTTGTAACAGGGATGCATGTATTTTCTAGATCACAAAGGTAAACATTAATCAACGCAGTATTAATTGTGATGTTTGCTGTAAATTTTGGAAGCTTCCATTTATAAGATTAAATTAGTTCTATTCAATTCCTAGTTTAAGAATTTTTTAAACCACAAATAAGTGTAAAATATTTGTCAAATATTTTCAATATTCATTAAAACATTCATGTAATTTTCACCTTTAAAATGTTACTGTAGTATTACATTGGTTTGTAATGTTTAATCAATCTCAGATTCCTAGAAGAAGACAATTTGTTTATAAGGTACTGTCCTTTTTATACATTACTGAATTCTTTTTGTTAAATGTTGTACAGCAATTTTGCATTAATGTTTATGAGTGACAGAGGTATATAATTCATCCTTACTTGTAATTTGCTTGTCATATTTTGTTATCAAGATGATACTGGCATAAGATAACAAGTTGGGAGAGAAGTTCTTCATTTTTTTCTCCATAAGAATTTGTGTAAGATAAAAATAATTTCTTCCTTAAGCATCTGAAAAATTTCATCACGCCATTCATCTAGGCCTGGAATTTTCTTTGTGGGAAAAGTTTTCAAATATAGAGCAATTGTTTTAATATGTATTGGAGTGTTTATAATTTCTATTTATTCTTCCATCAATTTTATAATGTATTTGCCTGATGTCTTAGTCCATCATATCTAAATGTTTTAATTACTGGCATGAAGTTGTTCATCATATTATATTATGATTTTTTGATAACTATGAGATTTATAGTAAAGCCCCCTTTTGTATTTTTGATATTGGTTATACATGCCTACTCCATTGTTATCTTGATCAGTCTCATCAGATTCTATATACTTTACTAGCTATTTTTTTTCTAAAAAAAAAAAAAACCCTCAACCTTTTATTATGTTTATCTTTTCAATTTTCAATTTCTTTCCTATTTTTATTTTTGGTATAATCTTTATTTCTTCTTATAGTTCCATTGAATTGAATTTGCTGTTTTTTTTTTAATTCTTGAGATCACCTCCGGTTATTTTAGACTTTATTTTCTAAAATATTAATTTAAAATTACTTATTTCAATTTGAACATGAATTTAGCTGGCTCCCACATGTTTTATTCTATATTATTTTCACTTTAATTTAGCTAGAAGTATTATCTAATTTTTTTACAAGCTCTAATCCCTTTTTATTTATTTATTTATTTATTTTTATTTTTCTGCTGTATAGCATACACAGTGGAATACTACTCAGCCATAAAAAAGAACAAAATAATGCCATTTGCAGCAACATGATGGAACTAGAGACTTTCATACTGAGTAAAATAAGTCAGAAAGAGAAAGACAAATACCATATGATATCACTTATAACTGGAATCTAATATACAGCACAAATGAACGTTTCCACAGAAAAGAAAACCATACATAGACTTGGAGAATAGACTTGTGGCTGCCTGGGGGGAGAGAGAGGGAGTGGGAGGGATTGGTAGCCTGGGGTTAACGGATGCAAACTATTGCTCTTGGAATGGATTTACAATGAGATCCTGCTGTGTAGCATTGAGAACTATGTCTAGTATTATCTAATATTCAGTTTGATTTATTCTTTTACCTAGTAGTTATTTCAGCATGCGTTTTGTAATTTTCACATGTATAAGAATTTCTGAGTATTGTTTTATTATTGACTTCTAGCTTAATTTTTGCTGTGATCAGACAATAAATTCTGTTGAAAATTGAAATTTACCAATGGCCCATTGCATGTTCAAGTGTTCAATTTTGACAACTATTCTATGGATGTTAGAAATGAACATTCATTCTGCAGTTGTTGGGTACAAAGATCTAAAATAACACAAAGTCTATTAATCGTGTTGCTCAAAACTTCTATATCCTGTCTAAATTATTTAGATATATTTTGCAATCTAAAATATAATTAGGAGTTCCTGTGGTGGTGCAGTGGAAACAAATCCAACTAGGAGCCATGAAGTTGTGGGTTTGATCCCTGGCCTCTCTCAGTGAGTTAAGGATCCAGAGTTGCTGTGAGCTGTGGTGTAGGTCACAGATATGGCTCGTATCCTGCGTTGCTGTGACTGTGGCGTAGGCTGGCAGCTGTAGCTCCAATTTGACCCCTAGCCTGGGAACCTCCATATCCCATGGGTGTGACCCTAAAAAGCAAAGTAAATATAATATAATATAATTAGATTACAACTTCCTATTGAAATTGTGAATTGGTCTATTTCTCTTTTTTGTCCTATTAACATTTGTTTAATATATTTTAAGGAAGATTTGTCATTTGTTGCATACAAATTTAGAATTGTTATATCGTCCTGGAGAATAATCCTGTTTTACAAAGCGGCCCTACCATTTTGCATTCACATGAACAATGTTTGAGAGTTCTATTCATTTTACATACTTGTCAATATTTAGTTTTGTCAGTCTTTTAGACTTTAGCCATTCTAGTGTGTGATTGCTCAAAGTGGATTTTAATTTACATTTCTCTGTGACTAATGGTGTTGAGAATTTTTGTGTTTATTTTTTCTGTTTATCACTTACACTGAAAAAGATTATAAAAGGAAATATAATTGTTCTTTTCCCTTTACATTCTTCTTTATTCATCAGTAAGCTGAGGGTAGAGTGTTGGTTGAACATGCACATGTCAATAAGTATAAGGAAAACTCTTAATTTAGGCACTGTTTCTGCTGTTATCATAAGAATAAATATATATGTATGTGTAAGTTATAAAATATCTATGATTCCATATGTAACAGTAATGCTATTATATTTGCATTAATACTGATATGTGGATTTCCTGTTGTGGCTCAGCATGTTAAGAACCAGATAGAGTGTTCATGAGTATGTGGGTTTGATCACTGGCCTTGCTCAGTTGGTTAAGGATCCAGTTTTGCTGCAAGCAGTGGTGTAGGTTATGGCATTGCTGTAGCTGTGGTGTATGCCTGTAGTTGCATCTCTGATTTGACCCCAAGTTGGGAACTTCCATATGCCCAGGTACAGCTGTAAAAAGAAAAAAAAAAAAAACTGACATTGTATAATATAAAGATGAATGATAGAATTCATTCTTATGATTTATTTTTTTCTAGTTAGAACACAATTATGTCCCTATTATATTTAATAATTAATGAAACATTTTTCAAGAAATAAACCTTATATATCTGTACTTTTAATATTTCTCTTACTTTTTGATTAAGGACTCTGCATTTCCATTGTGTACTTGGACCCACAAATTATGTCACTGGTTGTACCTGGATACATGTCCTTTATCCAATATGTTTTACATATCTTTTCTCCCAATCTGTGGCTTGCCTTTTCATTTTTTAAAGTGTCTTTTGAATAATAAAACATTAAAATTTTAAAGAAATCCAGTTTATTTTTTAAAGCTTTGTTGTTTATGCTTAGTGTCTTATCTACTAACTATTTTCCTATCCTAAAGTCACAAGAATATTCTCTTTAATTTACTTCTCAAAATTTTATATTTCTGGCTCTTATGTTTGGATGTACCATCCATTTTAAGTTAATTTTTGTTGATGGTGCAAGATAAAAGTTGATGTCCATTTTCTCTGACTTGATAAACAATTGATCCAGCATCATTTGTTGAAAAGATTGCCCTTCCCCCTTTGAATTATCTAGCAGTTTTGTCAAAAATCAATTGATAATATGGAGTGGATCTATTTCTGAACTCTCTTTTCTTTTTGTCTTTTTTTTTTTTTTTCTTGTCTTTTTAGGGCTGCACCTGTGGAATATGGGAGTTCACAGGCTAGGGGTCTAATTGGAGCTGTGGCTGCTGGCCTACACCACAGCCACAGCAATGCCAGATCCGAGCTGCATCTGTGACCTAAACCACAGCTCATGGCAATGCCAGAACCTTAACCCACTGACCGAGGCCAAGGATTGAAACTGCATCCTCATGGATGATAGTCAGATTCGTTTCTGCTAAGCCACGACAGGAACTCCTGGACTCTCTTTTCTGTTGCAATTATCTGTATGTCTATATTTACACCAATTCTACACTGTCTTGATTCCTGAAGCTTGCTAGTAAGTCTTGAAATCAGAAAGTATAAATTCTCTAACTTTATTCTTTTTCAAAATTGCATTGCCTCTTCCAGGTCCCTTATATTGCTATATAAATTGTAGAATGTGTTCACCATATTCTCAAAAAAGTTTTTCTATTGTAATTTTCATTGTGATTATGTTAAATCTATAGATTTAATTTGGGGATGGTTGGTATCTTAATAACCTTCAATCTTCTGATTAATAAACAGTATATTTCTCCATTTATTTAGGTCAACTTTAATTTCTCTTAGCAATAATTTATATCTTCTAGTGTAGAAGTTTTACACTTATTTTGTTAAATTCATTCCCAGTATTGTTATGTTTCTCAGTGGTATTATAAATGGTGTATTTTAAACTTTCACTCCCTAATTGTTTGTTATTAGTATATAGAAATATAATTAATTTTTATATTTTATCCTATGACTATGATACTCTTTATTTTTTCATTAGCATTGTTATAGATTCCTTAATATTCCTATGTAGGTAATCATATTGAGTGGAAATACAGTTCTGTAACTTTTCTCAATCTGAACGCCTTTTTTTTCCCCTATTCAGCTGGTTAGGACAAACAATATAATGTTGTATAGAGGTGATAAGATCAGCTATCCTTGTCTCATTATCTAATTTAGGTTGAAAGCATTACCTCTTTCAATGTATATGAAGGCTGTACATTTTTCATAGTTGTCTCTTATGAGGTTTGGAGTCTCATATTCCCAATTTGCTAAAAACTTTTAAAATCATGTATTGGTGTTGAAATTTTCAAATAACTTTTCTCCCTATACTTTAATGACCATATTATTTTCTCCTCAATTCTTTAAATTTGGATAATTAAATAGATTAAAATTTGAAAGTTAACCTTGAATTCATGACATAATTTCTAATGAGTCATGATGCGTTACCCCTTTTATACAATGATGGGTATAGTCTACTAGTTTCACTAAATAATTTTGAATTTATGTTCGAGAAGGATATTGTTTGGAGTTCCTGTTGTGGCTCAGCAAGTTAAGAACCTAACTAGTATCCATGAGGATGTTGGTTTGGTCCCTGGCCTCACTCAGTGGGTTACGAATCTAGTGTTTCCACAAGGTGCAGCACAGGTCATGGATATGGCTCAGATCTGGTGTTGCTGTGACTATGGTGTAGGCTTGCAGTTGCAGCTCTGATTCCACCCCTGGCCTGGGAACTTCCATATGCTGCAGGTGAGGCCATTAAAAAAAGGATATTGTTTGTAGCTTCTTTTCTTTTAATGCCATACCTAATGTTGATATTAGGTTATTTCTGGCTTCATAAAATGAATTGAGATGTTTTCACTCCTCTTGTATTTTCTAGATTTTGTGTAGAATAGGTACTATTTCTTCCTTAAATGTTTAATAGGTCACCAGTATAGCATAATGAACCTAGAGTAAAATTTGTATTTTTTTAATAAAGTAGTCTTTTAGGAGTTCCCGTCGTGGTGCAGTGGTTAACGAATCCGACTAGGAACCATGAGGTTGCGGGTTCAATCCCTGCCCTTGCTCAGTGGGTTAACGATCTGGCGTTGCCGTGAGCTGTGGTGTAGGTCGCAGGCGCGGCTGGGATCCCGCATTGCTGTGGCTCTGGCGTAGGCTGGCAGCTACAGCTCCCATTAGACCCCTAGCCTGGGAACCTCCATATGCCGCGGGAGCGGCCCAAGAAATGGCAAAAAGACAAAAAAAAAAAAAAAAAAGTAGTCTATTAATTTTATAGATATGAATTTATTTAGGTTTTCTATTTTATCTAAATGACCTTTTAATTCATCTGTTTCATGGAATTTATCTACTTCACCTAAGTTGTATTTATTGTGACAGTTTTTTCTTTACATTTCCTAATTTTTCTTTTGGTCTCTATAGTGTCCATATTAATATTCCCTCTTTAATCCAGATATTGATTATTTGCATTTCTTCATGATTCTGGCTAGAGGTTTATCAAATTTATTTATCTTTTCAAAGAATCAGTTTTGTGGTTCATTGATTTCCTCTATAATATGTCCATTTACTTATTCATTTATTTCTGCCTTTATTATATTTTTTCTTCATGTCTGCTTTATTTGGCTTTATTTGCTTTTCTGTTTCTAGTTTCTTAAGGTGAAAGCTTTGGTAATTGGAGTTCCCATCATGGCTCAGTGGTTAATGAACCCGACTAGTATCCGTGAGTTTGTGGGTTCGATCCCTGGTCTCACTCTGTGGGTTAAGGATCTGGCATTGCCGTGAGCTGTGGTGTAGTTCAGCAGCTGCAGCTGCAGCTCCAACTTAACCTCTAGCCTGGGAACCTCCATATGCCATGGGTGTGGCCCTAAAAAGACAAAAAAGACAAAAAAAAAAAAAGAAAGCTTTGGTAATTAACTTATCACCTTATTTGTGTTTGATAGCAGTTAATGCTAGCAGTTTATTTCTGAGTACTGCATCTCAGAAATTTTTATAATCTATTTTCATTTTCATTCATTTCAAAATAGTTTCTAATTTCTCTGTTTATTTCTTCTTGGATCCAAAGACTATACATTAGTGTGTTGTTTAAATTCCAAATACTTAGGAATTTTCTCACTGTTATTATTTTTTTTTGTCCAATTGTAATCAGAAAATAATGTTTATATGATTTTAATTCTTTAAAATGTATTTGAATTTCTCTAATGTTCCAGAATATGGTCTGTCCTGCAGAATATTCTATCTGTACTTGAAAACAATGTGTATTCTGCTGTTGTGGAGTGAAATATTCTGTAAATATCAATTAGACAAATTTTGGGGAAGTGTTTAAGTCTTCTAATTCCTTACTGTCTAGTTTTTCTATCGAATACTTAGATTGTCATGATAAAATATTTAACTATAATTGAGGATATTTCTATTTACCATTTCAGTTATATGTTTTATTAATGTATTTTGAGACACTTTTACTATCTAATGTTATTTTAGTATCGATAAGTCATTATTCTTTTGATCAATTTCTGTTTACTGTTATTTTTCTTCTGCTTGAAGAATTTTCCTTAATGATTCTTACGGTGGCATCGATTGGCAATTAATTCTGTCAACTTTTGTTTTTCTGAAAAAGTCTATATTTTACCTTTCATATTTTAAAGATGTATTCTGACCGGTATTATAAATTTAGATTGATTTTTTTTCTTTCAATATTTTGATTATGTTTCTCCATTGTCTTCTGGATTGCAGAGATTTTTATGGGAAATTCATTGTTATTGTTATTACCCTCCATGTAATTTCTTTTTAACCAGATGCCTTTAAGATTTTATCTTTATTGCTGCTTTTTAAAGCAATTTAATTATAATATGTATGTTATAATTTTCTCCATATTTGGTCTACATGAGGTTCATTAAGACACTTGGATTTGGGGCTTATTATTTTAATCATATTTGGAAAAAAACCTTGGCAATTTTTTTTCTCTAACCTTTCCCCCACACATCCCTTCCTGAGACTCCAATTATGCAAATGTTAAAGCATTTGATATCATTGCACAAGTCACTGATTTCTGAATGCTTTTTTCTTTTTATATTTTTTTGTGTTTTTATATCTGTCTTTTTGTATCTCTGTGCTTCTTTAGGCATAATCTATATTGTTGTCTTCAACAAGTTTGCTAATTTTTTCTTCAGCTTTATCTAATCTACTGTTAATCCCATCCAGCATATTTATTTATTTCAGATACTGTATTTAAAAGTTTCATTTCAGTCTTTTAAAAAATCTTCCATTTCTTTATTCATTGTTTTTGCATTTTCTTCTACATTCTTGAATATATGAAGCATGTTTGCAATGGCTTTTTGTCTACTACATCTATCAGTTCTTTCATTTCTGGCACTGTTTATATTGATTTTTTGGATTATATTTTCTCTTGAATGCCTGGCATTTTTTGAACTGGATACCAAATGCGATTTTCACATTGTTGTTTCTAGATTTTGTTATATTCTTTTTATAGAGCATTGAGTTTTATTCTGGCAGGCAGTTATATTTATTGGGAATATTATATTTGCAAGGCTTATTTGTGTACTATTTTAAGGAATACCTAGGGTTACCTTTAATATAGAGCTAATTTATCCCCACTCTAAGGCAGTGACTTCTGAGAACCCTACCCAATGCTCTATGTACCCTGGCTTATGGGAACACACACTACTCCTAGCCTTGCATGAGCTTCAGAAAATGTAAAGCCTACTTTTCACTGATTATTTCCTTATCCTCATGGAGATCCAACATGTACAAGCCTAGACTAGCATTCAGCCAAAGATATAAGGGAGCCAGCCCCTTTGTATATCAGAACTCTCTTTTTTTCTCTGTGGAACTCCCTCTTCTAAGATACTGTGCTTTACAAATTCTGTCTTGCAATCCTCCGTGTTCTGATCTCAGTCTTTTCAACTTAGCGAGAATTTAGGGCTCTATTTTCATTTCAGCTCCCTGCACTTCAACTTGGAAATTGCCTCCAAGAAGCTACTGTGGGGAATTATAGTGCTCTACTTCTTTATGTCCCCTCTCCTAGAGGTCACTTACTGTTTGTGCTCCCTATGGTCAAATGTCTTAAAACGGTTTTTCATATATTTAACCTAAGTCTCACGTTGTTTACGTGAAGACAATTTCTGTAAAAGTCTTTCATAGATGGAATTAAATATCTCTATCCTCTTACTTTTTACCTGTTTCGTCTTTAAATTACAATATACCTTTTAAAAACAGCATATAGCTCTTTTAAAAATTCAGTCAGAATTTATATTCAGAGAAATTATTATAATTTTATTTATATCTACCATCTTACTCTTTCTTTGCAAATCCCCTATCCATTTTTTAGTTCCTTTGTTTCAATTTGCCTACCTTTTTTCTGATTTGTCAATTATTTTATTTTATTCCATTTTACCTTCCCTATTAGATTTTTAGCTATATAACTTTAAAAAATAATTTCAGTGGTTAATCTAGAGATGACAATATTCATACCTAATTTATTATTGCCTACCTTAAATAATTACTTCTTAATGGAAAATGCAAGAAATGTAAAACGGTTTGACTCCATTCAGTGTTTATTGCAGTATTGTTGTGTAGTTTTCTTCCATGTATGTTATAAACTCCATACAACATTGTTGATTTTGTCACTTTCAATGGTCTGTAGTCTTATATACTACATATTATCATTTTTTGATTCTTTTATTCTTTTCTGCAGTTCAATGATTCTGTCTGGGATTATTTCCTTCAGACAGAGAGTTCATTTACTTTTCAAGATACATATTTTTATACATGAGAGTAAATATATCTCATTATTTATTTTTTTACTTATCCTGTTTTGGTGCTATTTTTCTTTTTTTTCCTTTAATGGAATTATTATTTTCTTTATTCCATTATTTATCCTCCTCTAGCTTATTCTTTCCACTGTACTTTTCATTGGTAATTTTTTTGCTACTAAAGCTTCCAAAGCCTCCACATGGGATGATGTTGCTCCCTGTTTGTTTTGTGCAAACAAAACAGAAAGGAAGAGGAGTAAATGGGAATGATCATAAATGCAAAACATATATGAAAGTTTAAGTAGAAAAGATCCAAAATAATTTAAATTGGTATCGTGTTTCCGCTTCTATCTCACATTTTTTATGATGCAATTAATTAAATTGTAGCAAAACAAAACACAATTTTTTACTTAGCTACAATTACTTTATTTTTGACAGTGCCATTACTAGCTTTATTGAGGGAATTATTTTTATTCATATTTTTGGGTGGTACACCAGAAAGCTACATATTTAAAGTGGTGGACAAATTTTAATTAAAATGTATAAAGAATCAAATATTTCATTTTGCTCTGGCATCATAAGATTCATTAGCTTTTTAATTTTCAAAATGTAGTTGATTGGCAATTATTTAGCTTGACTAACTCAAAATACTCTGTAAATGTCCTTTTTCATGAATGTTAATTTGACATTTGAAAATGTATTTGAGGATATTCATGTATTTCTTTGATTTGTAATAGTCAGACAAATATTAAGGAGAACACTCTAGGGAGCAGAGACTTTAAGTTCACTTCTTGATTTCTGATGATTATTATAGGGCTTATCCAAGAGTTGCCTTGTTTCAGTCCCAATATAGTTAATATATCATGCAATGGTCAAAATAATAATACTGATATTTTTACATGAAAAAATATTTACCAGGCACAGTGATATTTACAAAAGAATATTAAAGATTATTGTGCCTAAGCACATGTTCAACTTAAGTTGGTGTGGCATTTTCAGTAACTAAAGTGAAATTTTTCATCACTCTACATTTTTTTTGTAGAAGATTTGTGTCATAATGTTGATTACATTATTAAAATATGTTATCCCACATTTTAATCCTCTTACACATTTTTGTATTTTGTTTTCATCTATTGTTTAATCTTTTTTCTCTTTGAAGTAATGATTTCATTTCACTCATGTTCTTGGTATAGAACCACCAAATTCCTTATATGCTACCTAATATTACTAATGCTCACTATCTTTTCCATTTCTCTGTGTTTAGCTAGTCATTTAGAAGATTGTATTTCCCAGCCTTGAAATTTGAATGGGGCCACATGACTAATCCTGGTTAATTGACTGTGACTGTTGGTAATAAGTATCACTTCAGGGCTGATACACTTAAGAATCAAAGTGTCATGCTTTCTTCACTTGCCAAAATGGACCCTGAGGCATCATGATGAAACAGTTGTACCATAAAATAGGCACAACCTGGAATACTTAGCCACTACATGGAGAATATTTGCCCTAAAACTCATGGGGACCTGTGGCAGAATTTGTGTGAGTAAGAAATAAACTAGTTTAGTGAAATTTTAGTATTACTGTCATAGCATAACCTAGTGTATCCTGACTACTACACAGCTTAAAGAATGAAGGTGTAGACATGACTTGGGTGGGATTGGGGAGGGCTTTTTGAAACATGACTCTGTTTCACTCACTCTAACTAAAGTGTTATCACATCATATCAATTTTATTTTATAATATGATTTTTCTTTTCCATTCTCTATATATTTCCAAACCCTCTAAATTTTATATAACATTAGGTGCAAAAGTATAAATGCATTTTGTTATCAGACCAGGGTGACACATATTGTTATAAGGACAACAAAACTCTTAAGCTCAGAGTTCCTTCTGTGGCACAGTGGGTTAAGGATCTGGTATTGCCACAGCTGTGGCATAGTTCACAGCTGTGGCTCAGATTCAGTTGCTGGCCCAGGAACTTTCATATGCTGCTGGTGTGGCAAAACAAAACAAAACAAAACAAAACAAAAAAACCCTTTCAAGCCTATATTGTTTCATGCTTTTATTATTTTATTCCCTATAGAGTTAAGAAATATAAAATATAAATATATATGATACACAATCATGCATGCTACAAAATCTTCACTCTTTAGGAATTATAAGCTAGTGAAATTCACTCGTATTTTGAAAAATCAAGACAGTGTTAACCACTTGGTTGTTTATCTTGACCCATTAATAGGATCATCTGAATTCTACTTCTGAAAAGAAATATTGTTAAATGGGTAAAATGTCACTATCCTCATTTAAATATGAAAACAGAAAACATGGAAGAAAAGCAAGTTTACATGGTTTACAAAGGGTATTTATTATGTGTTTAGAAGGGTGGTATGCTTTCAATTCCTCATGTTTTCCTCATACTGTTTGTCATTCAGCTAACTGATATTCTCATGCCCTGAGTACCAGGACAAAGAAAAAACATAGATGCTTATTATTGAATAGATATTATTGTGTTGCAGATCTATACTATTTTATGGAAGGACGAACCCGACAGATAGATTAAATGGAGGGGATACAATTTTTTCAATACCTTGTACCATCCTTAATGTCATAATAAATATGTTTGCATAAACATATCCGTTTTAATTTTTAGGTGAAGTCTCTTTTGCTTTCTACATCTTTTAATTATACTAATAATGATTGTATTTTTTTTTTATCAAACACTGTTACACACTTTATTTCTTGAGTAGACATCTCAGGCAAGGAATATATAGAGTAAAAATTAATCTTGGGTTTCATGCCACTTTGTAAATAATCTTATATTTGAGATTTAAAAAGAAACCTCAGTACCATTTCCAAAAGTATTTATTTTATTAGACGCTTACATGAAGTAATCTAAAGATTGCCTCTGATCTCTAAAAACTTGTAATTTAAAACAGGCAAAATAACCATACACATCCATTTGAGGCATTACATATAACTGTTAAGACACTAAACAGATATGTGATTCATTCCCAACAAACTATGCTTGCCACACTCTTATGATATTTACCATATTGATCTTTATTTTTTAGTTATTTGTATGCTTATTGTTATATCCTCTACTAATCCTTGTGCTCCTGAGAGGTTGTATCTATTATACCTAGGAATATAATAAATAACAGATAGGAACTCATTAAACAGCAAATATTACTTAGCTATAAGCAAAATATTTTATGTTTATGTCTCTGTGTAAAATGTAAACCAAAATGTTAGAATGGCTAAAGTTTTTTTTATTCATTCAAATTTCATATAGCCATAATTATTGACCCCAAGTATTATGATCTGCGACATTTTAATGTATATATAAATAATTTATTAGCTAGTTTTATAACTCATAATTAAATGATAGTTTTTAAATTCAAGTAGTTAGGGTTTATCAGGATATCGAAACAGCTCCATGCACTCAAACCACTGATCCTACAATGCCTACTACAACAGAGAAACTTTAAACTTTTTACATTGCTTGTGAAATGTACATGTATTTTCTGTCCTTGGGAGAAGGCTCTACAAGTTTTGTAAAATTCTTAATGGGATCTGTGAGTTCCCAAATATGCCAAAGCTAGAAACAAGATAATCAGCCTTGACCTCTTCCTTACCTTTACCACTCACATCTATCTAGTCATCAATTTCTACTTCTAAATATCAGTTAAAATTGTCTCCTCTCTGACCTTACTGTCTTAGTTCAGACCCTCATCTTATCTCTTAACTAATTTCTCTGCCTCCAGTCTTATAACCCTGAGGAAGTACTCAAAAGTTGGCAGAAGGAAAGATTGCATTAAAAATGAGATTAAGTGAATAGATGAGACAAGAGGTTTAATTTTAAATTATTACTGTGACCAAAAGAGAAATGAAACCTGATAGGTATGGCTAGTTGCAAAGTTTCGAGAATAAGGAAATATACACCTCCTCCTCCCACCTTACCCACAAATGAATTAGTTGTTGTTCCTATTCCTATGGAACTGTGGGCATATCTTAATTATAACAATTTCTAAAGTACATGAAAATTATTTCTTATTCATCTATTTTTTTCCACTAGACTGTGCTTTCTTCCAGAATATCAATCATTTTATTTGCTTGTCATTACTTCCTCTCCCTTATTTGTACTGGAGTATAAGCAATATGAAGGCAAAGACAGAGCCTCCCTTATTCACCATTCCATGCCCCACCTAATATAGTATCTGGCATATGATTATTATTCAGTAAATATTTGTGAATGTATAAATAAAGCAATAAATAATCAGACATTTGTATATACAGTGTTTATAGTGTCCATAAAAGTATCTGTCATAGGAGTTCCCGTTGTGATGCAGCAGAAACAAATCCAACTAGGAACCATGAGGTTATGGGTTTGATCCCTGGCCTTGCTCAGTGGGTTAAGGATCCAGCGTTGCCATGAGCTGTGGTGTAGATTGCAGACACAGCTCAGATCTGGCATTGCTGTGGCTGTGGTGTAGGCTGGCGGCTACAGCTCCGATTAGACCTCTAGCCTGGGAGCCTCCATATGCCGCGGGTGCTGCTCTAAAAAAGACAAAAAGACACACACAAAAAAGTATCTGTCATATATTAGGAACTCACTTGATGAATGGATCAATGGATTCAATAGATTCAGACTTATAAACAGGTCCCTCTAAAATTCTACAGACGAGACTAAGGTAGAGGATGGACTTGAAAGATGAACATTGTTGTGGCTTTTTGAATCTCTGTTTTGTGGATATTGTTAAAAGTGAGACATATAACAAACTTTAGGTTATATATAAAATGTACCCAGTCTAACCTGGATTCCCATTTCTAGGTATTATCAGAAGGAGAAGATAAAGTGTAATTTTCTGGCATAGCTAAAGATTGCCTAAAGTGTTAATGCATGTATTAGCTAGTTTTATAGAGACATTAGTAGAAAGAGCCTAAGGATTGGTAAACTTTCTCAAAAAGTATTGCTCTTGATTCATTGATGATTATAAACACCACTGTAACATAGAGGTTTCTCTAAAGAGAAATTAAATAGGGAAGGAGAATTAAAAACTTCTGATGAGGAAAATTTTAGGTGAGAAGAGTATATCATTCAAACTAGTGTCTAATTAATTTAATCCAAGGGATAACAAATTCTTATTACTTTAGGTAATTTTTAGGCATTTGTAGTTTTTTCTCCCAATTTTATCCTGTAATTACATAAAAAATTTTGGCTAAAACATAAATTCTGCTGCATATCACTTGTAGCTTATTCTTAACATAATGTCAAATTCCAATAAATATACATTAACTGACACCAGATTTATTCTTTATGCCTTTTTATTCAGGTATAGTATACATTTATTAGATAAAGTATATTAATTTTAATAAGAAAGGTTTATTATTTTTTATGTATATATCCATGAAACCACTGACCAAATCAAGTTATAGAACATCCCCAGCAGTCCAAAAGTTTTCTTCAGGGCTCTTCAGAGTTGATACCCTACTGGATATATACAACATTCTGACTTTTATCACACTGAATACTTTTTCTTGTTGTTGAAGTTTACATAGTTGATATCCCATATTATATATTATTTGTGATTTGTTCCTTTTGTTCATCAACATATATGAAAATTTTACATAAATTTCTGCATATATCTATAATGTGTTCTTTTCTTTATGGTGCATATTATTCGATTGGATGAATTCCATTGTATGAATAAAACACAATTTATCTATCCATTCTTCTCTTGATGATATTTAGGTAGCTTCTCATTTGGCGCTATTATACAGTTCCTAAAAACATAATACATGTCCATTGGTGGAAATAAACTTATTTATCTTGGGTATACACCTAAAATTGGAGTTACCGGATCATAGGAAAGTATATATTTACCATTTGGTTCGTATTTTAAAGAGTTTATATAGACATAAAATTTTGAATGCAGGTTTCTCTACATCTTTGCTGACACTTCGTATTAGTATTTTTATTTTTAAAATTTTTAGACATTCTCATGATGAAACATTTAGTAGTGTTTCATTGTGGTTTTAATATCCATTTCTTTCATGAGTAATTTGAATATGAGTGTCCTATTTTCAAATATTTTGTCTATTTTATAGTGTAGCTAGACTTTTTCTTACTTGGTTGTATGATATATATTCCACAAGCCCTTGATGAATATATTTATTGTGAATATCTTTTTCCTAATTTTGGCTTGGTTGTTACTCTAATAGTGTCTTAACGAAAAGAAATTATTAATATTTTATTTATTGTAATGGTCTTTTTTGGCTTTTTTCTTTTTTAATTAAGGTAGAATTGACATAGAACAATATATTAGTTTCATATATGTAAGATAATTATTCAATATTTGTATATATTGTGAGATAAACACTATATGTTAACGTCTGTCATTGTACCCAGTTACAAATTTGTGTGTATGTTGAGAACTTCTAAGATCTACTCTTTTAGCAACTTTCAAATGTCCAATACAGTATTTATGATTAACTCTAATCACCTGACTGTATTACATCCCCATGACTTTTTTATTTTAACTGGAAGTTTGTACCTTTTGACCTCTTGCACTCATTTTGCTCATCCATCTCCCCGTGCCCCCGTCTCTAGCTGTCATCAATCTGTTCTCTATGACCCTTTCTTTTTTTCTTTTAGATTCCACTTATAAGTAAGATTATATGGCATTTGCCTTTCTTTGTCTTATTTCACCTAGCACGATGCCCTCAAGTTCTATCTATGTTGTTGCAAATGGCAAGATTTCATTATTTTATATGCCTAAATAACATTCCATTATTCTACAAATGTTTTACCATTCATCCATTGATGGTAACTGAGGTTGTTCCTATATTTTGACTATTATAAGTAATGCCTAGTAGTTAGTGATACTGAGCACCTTTTCATGTACCTGTTGGCTATTTGTATGTCTTCTTTGGAAAAATGTCTATTCAGATCATTTGTTCATTTCTTAAGCAAGTCATTTGTTTATTTGCTGTTGAGTTGTAGGAGTTACTTATAAATTTTGAATATTAACTCCTCAGATATATGGTTTACAAATATTTTCTCCCATTCTATAAATTACTTTTCATTTTGTTAATTGTTTCCTTTGCTATGCAGACACTTTTTAGTTTGAAGCAGTCCAAATTATTTATTTGTGCTTTTGGTGTCATATCCAAAAGTCTCATTGCCAAGAACAATGTCAAGGAGTTTTTTTCTTGTTTTCTTATAGGAGTTTTACAGTTTTAAATCTTATATATCAGATTTTAATCCATTCTAAGTTAATTTTTTTGTATGGTAGAAGATAAAGATCAAATTTCATTTTTTTTTCCATTAGGCTATCCACTTTCCCAGTACATTTATTGAAGTGACTATCCTTTCCCCACTGTATATTATTGACACATTTTTCAAAGATTACTTGACTCTATATGTGTGGGTTTATTTCTGGGCCTCAGCAGTGACAATGCCAGATCCTCAACTGCTAGGCTGCCAGGGAACTCCAAAGTCTTACAGTTTTAAGTATACTGAACTTCCACCTCATAAGTTAAATTTATTCCTAAGCATATTCTTTTTGATGCTATTGTAAATGGGATTGTCTTCTTTATTTAATTTTTGGATAGTTTGCAGTTAATGTATAGAAAACAACTTGTATTGTTGACTTTATATCCTCTACATTCCTGAATTCATTTATTAGTTATAACAATTTTTGGTGGAGTCTTTAGGATTTTCTACATGTAAGAATCATGTCGTCTGTAGTTAGAGACAGTTTTACTTCTTACTTTCTGATAAGCATGCCTTTTATTTCTTTTCCTTGCCTCATTGTTCTGGTTAAGACTTTCAGTACTACATTTAATAAGAGTAGTGAGAGTGGTCACCTTTAAGTTGTTCCTGATCTTAGAGAAAAACTTTCACCTTTTTACCATTGAGTGTCTTGTTAGCTGTGTGATAACATTGATTATTATTACTACATTATTATAAGAGCATAACCATATTATTAAAATGACCATACTACCCAAGACAATCTACAGAGTTAATGAAATCCTTATCAAAATACCCATGACATTTCTCACAGAACTAGAACAAGCAATCCTAAAATTCAAATGGAACCACAAAAGACTCTGAACTCTCAAAGCAATCCTGAGAAGAAGGAACAAAGCTGGAGGTATAACCTCCTAAACTTAAGACTGTAGTACGCAAAGCTACAGTAATCAAAGCAGTGTGGCATTAGCACGAAAACAGACACATAGATCAATGGAACAGAATAGAGAGCCCAAAATAAACCCATGTACCTGCAGCCAATATTGCTTCTGACCCATTCTTACTCCCCCATTCTTTAACCCTAATTACATGCAAGTTATGTCATTTAACTGTGTCCCATCTATTTCTTATACTCTTTTCGGTCCTTTCTCTTTATTTTTCTGTATATTCTATAGTTGGGAAACATTCTATTTACCTTTCTTTGAGATAACTTATTCTCTTTTCATCTATGCTCAATTTACTGTTAAACCCATCTGAGTTTTTAATTACCAATATTGTTTTGTTAAGTTCTAAACTGTCTGTCCTTTTGACTTTTTTTTGATTCCAGTATCTAATGATAATGTTCATAGTTTCATCCATTTTGTTAATCTTCCTTTTATTATCTTGGGCAAAATAATAGTAATTTTATAGTCCTTGTCTTTTAATTTCAATATCTGAATCAACTGTAAGATTTAAAAATTTTATTTTTCACTCTTTATCCTGAGTATTTGCAGAATTTTCCTGCACTCAAACATGTCATAATTTTTCATTATAAGCTTGTATGTGTATATTAAAGAACTGTAGAGACCGGAGGTCTCCCAGAAGGTTCACCATTTTATTTGTTAAGCAAAAAACTAGATGCAGATCATGCCAATAAAATCAAGGACAGAGCTGGGTAATAACTAGATTGCAGCTTTAATTAGACTCATTCCACATCAGATGTCAATCATCTCAATGGCAATACCTGACATATGATGTATCTTTGTAAGAGTCTACTTCCAACAGGACTCTATCTTCCAAGCATTTCAAGACTGTATGAGATATCCTCTGCTTTTTCAGTGGTATCTGTCATCTAGCCTCCTGTGTTGCTGTAGTCCTCAAAAATGACCCAGCATGAAGGTTGAATATTTTAAGATTTTTTCTTTCTCTTGATTTTACATTGTCATGCTAGCTCTTACAGTGGCTCAAAATTCTTCTGGGTATTCTTCCTTCTAGGAAGACAACTGTGCCAAGGACAAGTCATATTATAAGCACCAAACTTAGTTCACCAGGAAGCATTCTGTGGTATTTGAACTGAGACTTTCCTCTTTCCTCCCCCTCTGCAATGTTGTGAGATAAAAACTTTACTCCAAATTAGTGTAGCCAAGAATACAGGGTTCCCTCTACTCTTTAATTCCAGAGGTTTACCTTTCCAGAAAGGGTAGGGAGTCAGCATTTCTCACCCTGTCTCCAGATATGTGTGGCTCATACCAAGTATCCATAGTGCAGTTGAGAGATAAGAACTCCTGGAGTTCCCATCGTGGCTCAGTGGTTAACGAATCTGACTAGGAACCATGAGGTTGCGGGTTCAATCCCTGGCCTTGCTCAGTGGGTTAGTGATCTGGCATTGCCATGAGCTGTGGTGTAGGTTGCAGACGTGGCTCGGATCCCACTTGCTGTGGCTCTGGTGTAGGCCTGCAGCTACAGCTCCAATTGGACCCCTAGCCTGGGAACCTCCATATGCCGCAAGAGCAGCCCAAGAAAGGGCAAAAAGACCAAAAAAAAAAAGAACTTCCTTCTTTTACTCAGCCCCCATTTATGCATTGAAAGCTCTTCAGCAACACCACCGAGAATACTAGGAATACAAGATCATCTCCCATTCAGCTCCTACCACTGCCGCTCTCCAAATTGTGCTCCTAATTTGGAGGTGTCACTAAGAGAGAAAAGTGTCATTATCCCCAAACTCATCTCTAGAACCAATTGAAATTTTTTGTCTGGGGAAGCAGATGGCCATAAGACAAAGATCATCTTTTCCCAAAGGAAATGACTTTATTTGCAAGAGAGTATGGAGAAGCCTGAGGGACATTATCAAAAACAGTAGAGGTTTTAGTGAAACATAAATGGGAGGACATTGGTAGGTACACTGGAAATATAGGCTAAACTATAAGCCAACTAAATTGCAGGAGAAAACCTGGGAGACAGCTGGCAAGAGCCTTCCTGCGGTCAGAACAAACCTCAAATGCTGACTTCAGGAATTATCATTTCAAAAGAGATTGAATTTGAATAAATGTGTCTGCTCAGCAATTTATGCACTAGGGTATTATTGAAAACAATAGTGAAATCAGCCAGCCTTAATAGCTGGGTATAGTCATAGAAAGGGACAAGCAAAGAGAGCCCTAGGAAATCCACATTTTTCAGCATGACTGCATATACCCAAGGCTGAGGAACAAAACCAAAGGCCTCATACTGAAGGGAAATTGATTTCCAAAAATAGTCTATCCAAGTCAAAAGACAATCAACAAACTTTAAAAAAAAAAAAAAACATAGTTTGAAGGAGAGGGAGCATGGAATCAATATACAGAATCACTTTATATGTCCACTCTTAAAAATTATGTGACATGAAAGGAAACAGGAATATGTGATCCATTTATGGGGGGAAAATCTATCAACAAAAACTGCCTATTTAGGAATGAGATGTCAGATTTAACAGACAGATATTTTAAAGTACCAAAGATACTTTAAAGTACAAAGAACTAAAGAAATTTCTTTGAAAAGTAAAGAAAATTATGAAGTTAGAGTCTCATCAAATACAAGGTAGTGATAATAAAATACAAATTATTTTTTAAAAACAACCAAAAGAAAAGTCCCCATCTGAAGAGAAAAATAATTAAAAGGAAAAATGCATTACACAGCCTCATCTATAATTCAAATTGGCGGAAGAATCAGAGAACTTATAAAACAGATCAATAGAAATTATACAATCTAAAGAACAGAGAGAAAATTAATGAAAAATATAGGGAGTTCCTGTTGTGGCTCAGTGGGTTACACACTCAACTAGTATCCATGAGGATGTGGGTTTGATCCCTGGCCTCACTCAGTGGGTTAAAGATCTGGTGTTGCAGTGAGCTGTGGTGTAGGTCACAGATCTGGCTCAGATGCTGTGTTGTTGTGGCTGTGGCATAGGCCAGCAGCTGCAGCTCTGATTCGACCCCTAGCCTGGGAACTTCCATATGCTGCACCTGCGGCCCTAAAAAGAAAAAAAAAAAGAAAAATTTGCAAAAGAAAATATTTGATACAGGAGAAAGCAGTAAAAGAGGAATAAACAAAAAAGACAATATACATAGAAAAATACAGATGTACATTAAACTATATCATTAATAATATTAAATGTAAATCATTAAACAATCCAGTAAAAGGCAGAGGTAGTAAGACTAGATACCAAAACAAGGACTGACAATAGGAAAAAATAACCCATGTGGGAAAAAGTATTTATAATTCATATGTCTCTGATAAGGCCCTAGTATCTTGAATACATAAAGAACTCTTTTAACTCCATTAACAAAAAGATAAACAACCAAAATAATTGAAAACACATTTAAACAAATACTTAAATATGAATATTCTTTGCAACGCTGTTCGCAATAACCAAAGGTAAAAAAACAACCCGATGTCTAGCAATGGATTAATGTATAAACAAAAGTAGTCTATTTATGCAGTGGTATAGTATTCAATGATAAAAAGGAATGAAATACTGATACATGATACAATGTACATGAACTTTGTAAAAATTGGCAAATGATTATAAATTCATATGGAACTGCAATAGATCAAAATACATAAAACAATCCTGAAAAAGGACAAAGTTGGAAAACTCAGGCTTCCCAATTAACAACACATAATACAAAGAAACAGTAATCAAGACAATGTGGTGCTGGTATAAACATAGTCATATAGATTAATGGAAAAGAATTGACAGTCTAGTATTAAAACCATATGTCTGTGTCAACTGTCTTTCAATAATGGTGCGAAGGCCTTTTAGTGGGGAAAGAATAGAATTTTCAACAAATGGTACTTTGACAAGTGAATGAATTTGGACCATTACCTCACACTACTTATAAGTTTTAACTTAAAGGAGACAAAAGACCTAAATATCGTGGACAAAGAGAGTGACCTGCCATTTCAGTAAACAAAGGATATTATGGCCATCAAGACATAAGCCACTGCTTAACGAATCCGACTAGGAGCCATGAGGTTGCTAATTCAATCCCTGGCCTTGCTCAGTGGGCTAAGTATCTGGCGTTGCCATGAGCTGTGTTGTAGGTCGCAGACGCGGTTCGGATCCCACATTGCTGTGGCTGTGGTGTAGGCCAGTGGCTACAGCTCCAATTCAACCCCTAGCCTGAGAACTCCATATGTCGCAGGAGCGGCCCAAGAAATGGCAAAAAGACAAAAAAAAAAAAAAAAAAAAAAGACATAAGCCACTGCAGCTGCCCCTGATGGTGCACACTGAGGGGATTCAGGATGAAAAAAAAAAAAAAAATACTGGCCATAGATAGTTAAGGTGTATATCAAAGAAATAATTTCAGTAAGCCCAGACTCTTGCATCTTTCCGTACATAGAAAAGCACTAAATTCATTAACTTGAGTTGTGTGATTTTTAAAAAAATTAACCATAATCTTTTGATGTTCTGACAACCTGTTTTGGTTTTTTTTGTTTTGTTCTTTTAACAAATCTCCTATATATCCTGGCTTCTCCATTACCTCTTTGGAGCAGTCCCTCAGAAATATCTGAGAGGCTGTATACCAGGCTTAAGTCCTCAGTAAGTCTGCCAAAAAATCCCGTAATTATTAATTTTTAGGTTGTGCATTTTTTTCAGTCAATAGTATGAAACCTAAAGTTATAAAAGTCTTAAAGGCAAACATAAAATAAGTCTTTATGATCTCCAATTTGGCAGTGTTTTCTTAAATATGACACTAAATGCATGAGTAACAAAAGAAAAAATAATAATTAGTCAGGATTCTCCAAAGAGAATCAATAAACTATAAAAGGAGATTTATTATGAGGAATTGGATCACACAAGTAATGGGTCTGAGAAATTCCATGATTTGCCACCTGCAAGCTGGAGACCCAGGAAAGCCAGTGGTTTAATTCAGTCCTTGTACAAAGGCCTAAGAACCAGGGAACTGATGATATAGATCCCAGTTAGAGGGCAGGAGAACATGCGGTGAGATGTTCCAGCTTGTGGTAGTTAATTTTATGTGTCAACTTTCCTGGACTAAGGGATTCCCAGATAGTTAATAAAACCTTATTTCTAGTTGTGTTAATGAGGATCTTTCTGAAAGACACTGGCATTTAAATCAGTAGACTGAATTAAAAAGATTGCCCTCAGCAAAGAATGTGGGCATCATCCAGTCTATTGAGGACCTGACTAGAACAAAAAAAAAGTGTAGGAAGGCAGATTTGCTTTCCTTTTTTGAAAAAAAAATGTGTGTGTGTGTGTGTGTGTGCGCATGTATGTGTGTGTACATTCAATATATATTTGAATATTGGACCATTACCAGGTATATATGTGTGTGTGGGGGGGTGTGTGTATGTGTGTTCAATATATATGTTGAATATGTCTCCCTCAGTGTCCATGGAGGATTGGTTCCAGGATATCAGAATCTGCAGATACTCAAGTTCCATAGTCAGCCTTCTGTATCCATAGTTCCACATTCACAAATGCAGTCAATCACAGATTGGGTAGTACTGTATGTACTATTGAAAAAAAATCTATGTATAAATGGACCTATGCAATTCAAAGCTGTGTTCAGGAATCAACTATATATGTCATATATCATATGAAGCAGTAACAATTCCATAAATTTATAGCAGTGTGTCAGCCTACTGCCACACTTTATTGTAGTCAGTGTTTAATGTGTGATTTGCCCAAACATCAATCCTATATTGCGCTTCCATTTCTGATATGTGCTGCACAACTCTGCCTAAGCTCTTCACTCTTCTACTTTCTAAAACATTTTACTGCACTAACTGAAAATGGAATTCCATAATTATCAAATTCCTCTACAGTCTTAACAGAATTTGGAGTTTTTTTCCTATTTATTTATTTATTTTTAATTGTTATTTCCCCAATACATTTTTTTTTCCTACTGTACAGCATGGTGACCCAGTTACACATACATGTACACATTCTTTTTACTCACATTATCATGCTCCATCATAAGTGACTAGACATAGTTCCCAGTGCTATACAGCAGGATCTCATTGCTAATCCATTCCAAAGGCAATAGTCTGCATGTATTAACCACAAGCTCCCAATCCACTACCCTCCGTCCCCCTCCTCCTTGGCAACCACAAGTCTATTTTCCAACTCCATGATTTTCTTTTCTGTGGAAAGGTTGATTTGTGCCGTATATTAGATTCCAGATATAAGTGATATCATATGGTATTTGTCTTTCTCTTTCTGACTTACTTCACTCAGGATGAGAGTCTCTAGTTCCATATTGCTGCACATGGCATTATTTTGTTCTTTTTTATGGCTGAGTAGTATTCCATTGTGTATATACACCAAATCATCCTAATCCAATCTTCTGTCAATGGACATGTGGGTTGTTTCCATGTCTTGGCTATTGTGGATAGTGTTGCAATGAACATGAGGGTGCATGTGTCTTTTTTATGTAGAGTTTTGTCCGGATATATGCCCAAGAGTGGGATTGCAGGGTCATATGGAAGTTTTATATATAGATTTCTGAGGTATCTCCATACTCATATCCATAGTGGTTGTACCAGCTTCCATTCCCACCAACAGTGCAGGAGGGCTCCCTTTTCTCCACATCCCCTCCAGCAGTTGTTATTTGTGGACTTATGAATGATGGCCATTCTGACTGGTGCGAGGTGGTATCTCGTGGTAGTTTTGATTTGCATTTCTCCAATAGTCAGTGATGTGGAGCAATTTTTCATGTGCTTGTTGGCCATCTGTATCTCTTCCTTGGAGAACTGTCTATTCAGGTCTTTTGCCTATTTTTCCATTGGATTGTTGGCTTTTTTGCTATTGAGTTGTATAAGTTGCTTGTATATTTTAGGGATTAGCTCTTGTCTGTTGTATCACTTGAAATTATTATCTCCCATTATGTAAGTTGTCTTTTTGTTTTTTTTCTTTTCTTTTCTTTTCTTTTTTTTTTTTGTCTTTTGTCCTTTTAGGTCCACACATGCAGCACATGGAGGTTCCCAGGCTAGGGGTCCAATCGGAGCTGCAGTGGCCACACTATGCCAAAGCCACAGCAACACAGGATCCAAGCGGTGTCTGCAACCTACACCACAGTTTACAGCAACACCAGATCCTTAACCCACTGAGCAAGGCCAGCTATCGAACCCACAACCTCATGGTTCCTAGTTGGATTCGTTTCCACTGCACCACAACAGGAACTCCTATTTTTGTTTTCTTTTTGGTTTCCTTTGCTGTGCAAAAGCATTTCAGTTTGATTAGGTCCCATTGGTTTATTTTTTGCTTTTATTTCTGTTGCTTTGGGGGACTGACCTGAGAGAACATTTGTAAGGTTGATGTCAGAGAATGTTTTGTCTATGTTCTGTTCCAGGACTTTGATGGTGTCTTGTCTTATATTTAAGTGTGTCAGCTGTGTTGAGGTTATTTTGGTGCATGGTGTGAGTGTGTGTTCTAGTTTCACTGATTTACATGTAGCTGTCCAGGTTTCCCAGCAATACTTCCTGAAAAAACTTTTTTTTTTTTCCCATTTGAAGTTCTTGCCATCTTTGTCAAAGATTAATTGACCATAGGTGTCTGGGTTTATTTCTGGGTTCTCTATTCTATTCCATTGATCCGTCTGTCTGTTTTGGTACCAGTACCACACTGTCTTGATGACTGTGGCTTTGTAGTATTGCCTGAAGTCTGGGAGAGTTATGCCTCCTGCTTGGTTTTTGTTCCTCAGGATTGCTTGGGTAATTCTGGGTCTTTTGTGGTTGCATATAAATTTTTGGATTGTTTGTTCTAGTTCTGTGAAAAATGTCATGGGTAGTTTGAGAGGGACAGCACTGAATCTGTAGATTACTTTGGGTAGTATGGCCATTTTACAGTATTAATTTTTCCAACCCTGGAGCATGGAATAGCTTTCCATTTCTTTACATCTTCTTTAATTTCCCTGATTAATGTTTTGTAGTTCTCGGCATTTAAGTCTTTCATGACCTTAGTCAGGTGTATTCCCAGGTATTTGATTTTTTGGGATGCAATTTTAAAAGGTGTTGTATTTTTTTTATCCCTTTTCTAATATTTCATTGTTAGTATGCAGAAGCGTGACTGATTTCTGGATGTTCATCTTATATCCTGCTACTTTGCTGAATTTGTGGATCAGTTCAAGTAGTTTTTGGGTTGAGTCCTTAGGGTTTTATATATATAGTATCATGTTCTCTGCATACAGTGAGAGTTTTACCTCTTCTCTTCCTGTTTGGATGCCTGTTATTTCTTTTGTTTGTCTGACTGCTGTGGCTCGGATTTCCAATACTATGTTGAATAACAGTGGTGAGAGTGGGCATCCTTGTCTTGTTCCAGATTTTAGTGGGAAGGTTTTCAGCTTTTCTCCACTGAGTTGCTGTTGGCATATAATTGTTCATAGTATTCCTTCATGTTTTTTTGTAGTTCCATAGTATCAGTTGTTACTTCTCTTCTTCCATTTATTATTTTGTTTATTTGGGTTTTTTCTCTCCTCTTCTTGGTGAGTCTAGCCAGAGGTTTGTCAATTTTTTTTACCTTTTCAAAGAGCCAGCTCTTGGTTTGATTGATTTTTCTCTGTTTTTTTGAATCTCTATTTTATTGATTTCCTCTCTGATCTTTATGATTTCCTTCCTTCCATTGACTTTAACTTTTGTTTTTTGTTCTTTTTCTAATTCATTTAGGTGGTGGGTTAAGTTGTATATTTGAGATTTTTCTTTTTTTTCTTTCTTTTTTTTTTTTTTTTGAGGAAGGCCTGTATTGCTATGAATTTCCCTCTGAGCACTGCTTTTGCAGTATTCCATGGATTTTGAGTGGATGTGTCCTCATTATCATTTGTCTCGAGGTATTTTCCTTCTTGATTTCCTCATTGACCCATGGGTTTTTTAGTAGCATGTTGTTTAGTCTCCATGTAGTCAGTTTTTTCTCATTTCTTTTCCTGTGGTTGATTTCTAGTTTCATTCCGTTGTGGTCAGAGAAGATACTTGAAGTAATTTCTATACTCTTGAATTTGTTGAGGTTAGCTTTGTATCCCAGTATGTGATCAATTCTTGAGAATGGTCTGTGTGCACTTGAGAAGAATGTATATTCTGATTTTTTTTGGATGTAATGTCCTGAAAAATGTCGATTAAGTTTAACTTTTCTACTGTTTCCTTTAGGATCTCTGTTGCCTTATTGATTTTCTGTCTAGAGGAACTGTCCATGGATGTAAGTGGGGTGTTAAAGTGTCCTACTATGATTGTATTCCCATCAATTTCTCCCTTTATGTCTGTTATTTTTTGTTGTAGGTATCTGGGTGCTCCTATTTTAGGGGCATATATATTGATGATTGTAATATCCTCTTTTTGAATGGATCCTTTAACCATTACTACCTTGTCTTTCTTCATGGCCTTCATTTTAAAGTCTATTTTTTCTGATAGGAGTATTGCAACTCCTGCTTTCCTGTCTTGTCCATTGGCATGAAATATCTTTTCCCATCCCCTCACTTTCAATCTATTATGTGTCCTTTGCCCTAAGGGAAATAATGTCTCTTTCTTGTAGACAGCAGATTGAAGGTTTTTGCTTTTTTATCCAATCTGCCACTCTTTGTCTTTTGATTGGAGCATTCAGTCCATTGACATTCAAGGTTATTATTGACAGATACGTATTTATTGCCATTTTAAACCTTGTTTTCCAGTTGATTCTATGTTTCACTTTTCTTCCTTTCTTGTTTTGGTTGGATGATTTCCATTTTTTTATGCTTGAGTAGTTTTCTTTTCAGTTTTTGTGAATGTGATGTTCGGTTTTGATTTGTGGTTGCCCTGTCTTTTAAGCACATTAACCCCTTTGTATATCTTCTTTCTTTTTTCTGATATTCATCTAGGTTCAAACACAGCATTAAAATTAAAAAATGTATATTTTTCTTACTTTGGTTCCCCACATTGTATGACTTTTATGTCTTTTTTTTTTTTTTTCAACATCTTTTTGTTTAGATCAGTATGCTGGCTTATTTAAGTGACTGCTTTCCAATTGTGGTTTCCTCCATCCTAGTTCTTTTTTTCTTTTTTTTTCTTTAATTTAAAAAAGCCCTTTCAGTATTTCTTTTAGAATGGGTTTTGTATTGCTGTACTCTTTTAGCTTTGGTTTGTTGGAGGAATTCTTTCTTTCCCCTTCTATTTTAAGTGATATTCTTGCTGGATAGAGTATTCTAGGTTGCAAGTATTTTCATTTCAGCACTTTAAATATATCTTGCCACTCCCTTCTGGCCTGTAATGTTTCTGTAGAGAAATCAGCTGATAGGCTTATGGGGGTTCCTTTATAATTAATGATTTGCTTTTCTCATGCTGCCTTCAGAATCTTCTCTTTAACTTTTGTCATCTTTATTACAATATATCTTGGTGTGGGCCTGTTTGGGTTCAACTTTTTTGGGGGGCCCTCTGTGCTTCCTGTATCTTGAACTCAGTATCCTTTAGATTTGGAAAGTTTTCAGCCATAATTTCTTCAAATATATTTTCAATCCCCTTTTCTTTTTCTTTTCCTTCTGGAATTCCTATTATGCATAGATTATCCCACTTTATATTATCCCATAGGTCTCTTATATTGCTTTCATGTTTCTTCATTTGGTTTTCTTTCTGCTGTCCTGTTCGGGTGATTTCCATTATTCTATCTTCCATGTCACTAATTTGTTCCTCTGCAGTATTCATTCTGGTCTTTATTGCCTTTAGTTCAGTTTGTATCTCCACAAATGAATTTTTAATTTTTCTTGGCTCCTCCTTATATTTTCTAGTTCCTTTCTGAGGAAATCTGCATTACTGTTCCTATACTCTCTTAATTCCTTCAGTATTTTCCCTATCTCCCTTTTGAACTCAATGTCAGCCTGCAGAGGTCTGTTCATTGTTGACTGCTTTAGGTGAATTTTCCTATTGCTTTAACTGGCAATGGTTTCTGAGCTTCTTCATCTTACTTGTGTTTTTCTTTTTCTGTGAGTTTGGGGAAGCCCAACTGTAGTCTTGTAAGGCTACTTCTATGCAAGAATATCCCTTTGTATTTCTTTTGGGGGGGTTACTATTTATTTTCAGTGTGGAAGTTTGAATATTTGCTGTCTGTTTCTTCAGTGTGAGCAGGCTGTTATTCCCAGGATGCTCAGTGTGTTTTCAGAGAGAAGGATGCAATGGGTAGGGCCAGCAGTCAGTGCCTGGTCATTGGGCTCTCAACAGCAGCAAGGACCTGCAAGAAGGTGTCACAGGCTGCTCCTAGTTGCAGGGCCCTGGGAAGTGGTAATAAGCTCGAGGACAATCTTCAAGGTGACTGGAGCATTTGGCAGAAGCAGCATCAGAGTGTGTGAGTTCCCAGGGGAGTGAGAGCAACAACAGCTTGTGTTTGATTGCAGTGCCCTCCTCTGAGGTGATTGGAACTGCAGGTGGTACCCGTTCAGGGACCCCTATTGGGAGCAGGCCATGTCCATCTCTGGAGTCAGTGATAACTGCAGTGGTTTGCCCCTGCCACCTGTAGACCCTACATAAAGCAACCCATCTCACTTAACCCACATGGGAGGTACTGTACAGGCTGCTCCTAGTTGTGGGATCCTGGGAAGTGACAGAGATCAAGCATGTGGGTACTGCCCAGAGCATTTGGCAGTGGCAGCAACAGGGTCGGTGTGTTCTCAGGGGTGCGAGAGCACCAACAGGTGGTGTTTGGTCACAATGCCCTCCTCTGTGGTGCCCTTTAGGTAAGTGGGGCTGCAAGTGATTTTTATTCAGGTATCTCCAATGGCAGTGGGCCATGCCCACCTCTGGAATCAGGGATAATTGTGGTGGTTTACCCTGTCACCTGCAGACCATGCAAGAAGCACCCTATCCTTAATCCTCTTAGTCGACACAGGAGGTGCTGCACCAGCTGCTCCTAGTTGTAGGATCTTGGGAAGGGACAGTGACCAAGTGTCTGGGTTCCACCCAGAGCGTTTGGCAGTGGCAGCTGCAGGTTGGGTGTGTTCCCAGGGAAGTGAGGGCAACAGCGTATGGTGCTTGGTTGCAGTGCCTTCTTTTTTTCTTTTTTACCATCCCTGGTGAGTGGGATCACAGGTGGAGCCCACTCACAGGCCCCCAGTGGTGGCAAGCCATGCCTCCCTCTGGCCTCTGAGATGACAGCCAGTCTGTCCCTGCTACCTGTAGATCATGCAGGAGGCACCCCTGATGCCCTTAGACCAAACAATAGATGCCTGGCTACCTGTAGCCTGCACAAGAAGCACCTAATCGCCCCTAAAAGAGCAAGAACCTTCTTGATGCTCATAGCCTCGGCCACCGCACCCTCTAAGCCCATGGGCATGCCCTCTCTCCAGAGCAAGGAGTTTCCTATGGAGGCCCGCCCCTCCTCCTCTCCCCTCCCCATCAATGTCGCCTTGCCTCTCCTGCGGTCTGGACCTTCTCCCAGGTTTCCTCTGCCATGGCGTTCCTTTCCTTAGCCCATGGAGCACTGCTCCTTAGCCCCTTAGGCTGTCTCCACACCACCGACCCCAGTCCTCTCCCAGGGACTTACCTCTGGATCCCAAGTTTCAGCACCCAGCCCCTGCCCGAGCGTCTCAGGCTGTGGTGTCCAGGCTGGTGGTTCAGATGATCTGTGGAGCTCTCACTCTGCTTTGCTGTTCTCAGTCCAGCTGGTGCGCTTTTCTCCTTGACTTTGAGGTCCTACCAACTCAGTTGATTTTCCTGTCAGTTAGGTGGCTTCCCAGGAGGTGGGTTCCTTTTCTCCTTCACAGCTCCCTCTCTGGAATGCTAGTCCTGTTCTGATTCCTTTTCTCTCTCTCTCTTTTTTTCTTTTGTTCTGCCCAGTTATGTCAAGAGTTTCTTGCCCTTTTGGTTGGTTTAAGTTCTTCTGCCAGCATTCAGTTGATGTTCTGTGCGAGTCGTTTTACATGTGGATGTGTTTTTTTGATGTGTTTGTGGGAGAAGGTGTACATGACCTCTTAATCCTCTGCCATCTTGCTCCGCCCCCCCTGGAATGTTTTCTTCAACTACTCCCTATGTCTCAAAAAACTCTTTTCTCTTTCTTGACATCATCTGTCCATTTTTATTTATTTATTTTTCTTTTGGTCCCATAGATCTGACTACTCTGTATCTTTTTTATAAGCCCCATAATATTTTTCTTATCATTTGATGTCAGAAAATTCTAAACTCCTCATCTGAATTCAAGATTCATCCATCTATCTATCTATCTATCTATCTATCTATCTATCTATCTATATCTACCTATTGATTGAAAAAAAATGCAGAACCTAAAAGTTGAGAGTTTTATTTTCTTTGGCATAGTAAACTGAAGACTTAAGCCTGGAAGGAAACCTCTTAGATCTCTCTGAGGGACTGCTCTGAAGAGCCAAGGTGGGAGTCAGGATATATAGGAGTTTTTGTAACAAAAGATTAGGTGGTTGGAATATCAAAAAATTACTGTTAATAGAAGAAAACTAGATATTTCAAGTTAAGGAATTTAGCACTTTTTATGCATGGGAAGATGCAGGAGTCTAGGCTTACTGAAGTCATTCCTTTGGTATGTACCTCAGCTATCTGGGGTGAGAATCCTGTGCTTTCTCATTCTAAGTCTCCTCGGGATGCACCTTCTGGGGTGCTGCAGCAGTTAACTATAAGTTGGCAGGCAACCTAAGTTTCTATCCTGAGTTCCCTCAGAACTCACTTGGGGCAGCTATAATGTGGTGGCTGGATGGCTGCAACATTTTTTTTTCCTGATATGACAGACAGTATTTTAGTTCACATATCCATCCATCTGTCTATCCATACATCCATATAAATAATTTGGTATATTTTTCCAGATTTAGATCCCTGATATGAGCTTAAGACTCATATATCCAGTCATCTACCTGATAGATCAATTGGATAGCTCAATGGAAGCTCAAACTCAACATGCCCAAGGTAAAACTCATTATTTTCCCCCCAAATCTGTTATTTCAGTGCTCTATCCACTTGTACAGGCCAGAAAACTAGGAATCATCTTTATCTTATACTTAATCCATCATCAAATTCAACTGATTTTACCCTCTAAGTCTTTCTTGATATCATCTACTCTTCTCCATGCCCTCCATTCTGGTCCAATATATCATCTTCTCTAGCCTAGAATACTGTAATAATTAAATAAATGGTCTCTGTTTTCCATTCTGCTCTCCCTCGTCTACTCCCCTTCAAGAAGTTCTCTGCACTGCACCTTGACTGATATTTCAAAACACAAATCTAAGAATATAATCCTTTGACAAGCACTATAGATGAGTGGGTTAATAAGATGGGATATATACACAATGGAATACTACTCAGCCATAAAAAAGAATGAAATAATGCCATTTGCAACAACATGGATGGAACTAGAGACTCTCATCCTGAGTGAAGTAAGTCGGAAAGAGAAAGACATACCATATGATATCACTTATATCTGGAATCTAATATATGGCACAAATGAACCTTTCCACAGAAAAGAAACTGATAGACTTGGAGAACAGACTTGTGGTTGCCAAGGGGAAGGGGGAGGGAGTGGGATGGACTGGGAGTTTGGGGTTAAGAGATGCAAACTATTACATTTGGAGTGAATAAGCAATGAGATTCTTCTATATAGCACAGGGAACTATAGCTAGTCACTTGTGATGGAACATGATGGAGGGTAATGTGAGAAAAGTTATACACACACACACACACACACACACACACACACACGTGCGTGCGTGTGTGTGTGCATGACTGGGTCACTTTGCTGTGCAATAGACATTGGAAGAACACTGTAAATCAACTATAATGTAAAAAATAAAAATCATAAAAAGAAAAAAAGAAAAAAAAAACCTTGGACATATTTTACTAACCAAAAGCCATTCTTTCTTCCTTCCTAGATGGACCTCAACATTGTCCACCCTTCTCTAAGAGAACGTTTTATTCAGGGAAGGCTTGGCCCCTTTCCAGATAGAGTGGCTTGAATCTTGACTGTTCTGACTCAATTTTGTGGTTTTATTCCCCTGATCAAGTAACTGTTTTAGGAATGAGACTATGATGCACTTCTGTGTAGAGATATGAGGGGATGCGTGCCGAGCATCTTCCAAGAAGGTTTTACTCACTCTTAAAAAGGATTCTGCTGCAAAAATGTTCACTGTTCTTCCTCTGAATATTGATATTAGCAAATACTGCTAAAGCTATATCAGTAACTTAGGACTCTTGGAGAATTTAGTCTAGGAGGACAAGCCAGTAAATACAGGAAGAGTGAAAAACAAAAAGGATCTCTGTTCTTGTTTACTTTGTAATTCAGTGAATTAACTAACTGAATTCCTCTATCTCTGGACTTCTTATAAATAAATATCTTTATAGCTTAGTATACTTTTCAGTGGATTTCCTCCTAGTTATAGCTAACAGCATCCAAACACTTGCTTAAAAACTATCAGAGGCTTCTAAATTACTCTGAGGACAAAACAGAAATCCTTAATGTGGCCTATAATACCCTGCATAGTCTTGCCACTACTTTATTGCACAGATTAATCTAACGCATGTCTGTTTCATTATGTTTTCTTGTCTTTTTCCAATTTGTCACTTTTCTTTGTTCTCCTGCCATTGGGCCTGTATTAGTTTGCTTGGGCTGCTATAACAGAATATCACAGACTGGGTACTTAAAAAAAAGAAATTTATTTCAATTAATTTTGAAGGCTGGAAGTCCAAAATCAAAATGTCAGCAAATTTGATATCCCCTGAGAACTTTCTCCTTGGCTTGCAGATGATTGCCTTCTAACTGTGTCCTCACATGGTCTTTCCTTTGTCCACACGTGTCCCTGGTGTCTCTCATGTTTCCTAATCGCTTCTTATAAGAACACCAGTTGGATTTCATTAAGGCCCACCTTGGGGGAGAGGGCTCATTTTAATTTAATCACCTTTTTAAAGGCCCTGTCCCCAATATACTCACATTCTGAAGTATTAAAGTTTAGGTCTTCTGTATATGAATCTGAGGGAAACATTTCAGTTCATAATAGGGCCATTGTAATTGTTATTTCCTCTGTCTCCACACTCCCCACCTCCTCACATCCCCACACGCCCAATTTTTCTAGTTTTCTAGTTGGGCCTCACTCATGCTTTGTATGCTAGATTAAATAATTTTCTATGAGAATCTTTCTCTAATACCAAATTTCCAAGTCCAGTTGATATTTATACATTAATTAGTATAATGATTTGTTATGATATGTATATGCTATTTCATGAGCAGAAACATGAAAGCAAAGGCCATGTTAATTTTGGTTTATCAATGTGTTTGTGGTTTTCAAGATAATAAATAGAATACAATGCATGCTCAATGAATAATTTTGAATGAATATATTCTGAATGAATACTATATCAGATGATCAGAAAATATAAATATTATTTTACAGTGATAGTTTCTTGTTCATATTTGTATCCTCGTTATCTAGTACAGTTAGTAGAACATAATAGCTGTTGAATTCATGTTTTCTCTGTAGGAATGAATGCATGAGTGAATGACTGTCTCTCTTTGGCTTTAGGTAAATATAAAGCATCTTGATTGCTTGATAGAAATAGTATAAAAACTGTAACTGAAATGTAATTTCTAGATTTATTTAGGCTTTCTTCTTGTTTATTTTCTATAGTACTTACCACTTTTATGCACAGCACTGGATTCACCTTTCCTATCTCCACACCATTTCAACTTCATATCATGACTCTTGTTACCTACCTAGACCCTGAATTTGATACCTCTATCAAATTGGTACTGACTACACACTGATGTTTAGTAGTCCTCAGAGAGATATTTCTTATTTTCCTATGTCTGATTTTCATGTAAGGTGGAAGATGGCTTTACACCCATTTTGGCTAACCTTCCATAGCCTCAGAGCTCATAAAAGCCACATTTTTCCTCAGACCTGATCATTTTTCACATAGAAAGACGACTGAACAAAAAGAAGGCACTCCATTACCCAAAACGTATAAAAAGTAAACATAATATTTATTTATTTAGATGACTAATAGAACTGTCCTAGCTTTTCAGAAAAAAAGAATTGTGTGTATGTGTGTATAGAGAAAGAGGGAGAGAGAGCTCTTTCTCCAGTAAATATATTTAATAATGAAATTCTAATGTGTCTGAAATGTAAAAAGAGACTACAGTTACATATGCTATCCCAAATTAAACCAAAAGCTTTAACATCCTCTATTATGAACAATTGTATGGATAAAGGAAAGAGATAATGGAAAATGGCTCTACAAATTAATAATGAATAATTGACAGAAATGAGTGAATGAACACATTTTAAGAGTTTTGCTATACATATATCATAAAGATAAAGACAAACGATGGGTATATTTAATTCAGCAAATGTCAGCCTGAAATTATATCTGTATTATTCAGAGAAAAGTTTAAATCATATAAATAAACTCTTCAAAGTAAATCAGTAGAAAATAGATATAAAGGGAGAGAACATAATTTCATCTAAAAGTTTAAAGGAGTGATTAGTGCAAGTTTTTGCATTGTCTCCTGGCATAAGGTCATAGCTTTCAATCACATCTCTTTCTGATTTGTTATACAATGCAAATGCCCTTTAAGTGAGAGGGAATATACATTTTTAGACCAGAGACTCACTGATTATTTTTCCCATGTTAAGTTCCTAATGATGCTGGTACAATCTAACCCAAAGATTTATAACATAGGAATTTAGAACTTTAGGTCATAGCTTAAGATGGATTTTTTTCACATATGTGGCCTGTCTGATCTATGCATTTAAACTTGAGTTTATCTGTCCGGCATTTCCTCACATTTGGTTCCTAGTCATAAAAATATAATACCAAATACATACATGCAAGTTTAACTAGAAAAGACTCCACATAGGAAGAAGAGTAAATAAATAACACTGTGTTTGTTATCTGTTGCTGCATAACAAAATACCTGAAGCTTAGTGGCTTAAAATAGCATTTATTATCTCTCAGTTTTTTGTGGCTCAGGTATAACCTAGCTGGCCTCCACAGCTCAGGACTGCTCACAAAGCTTTTATCAGGGCATTCTGCTTTGATTGCAGTCATCTGAGGACTCAACCTGAGTGTTTGGGGTCGGGTATCAGGGGTGAAGATCCACTTCTAAGCTCCATATGGTTATCAGCAGGTCAGGTCCTTGCACTCTGTTGACCAGTGATATCAGTTTCTGACCAATTTTTATATGGCTACACACCACATAGCAGCTTGCCTCTTAGAGAGACAGAGAGAAGGGGACAGAGAAGGGGTGGGGGAGGAAGCTTGAAGCTATAGACCTTTCCTATTCCAATGTCACAAGTGACATCTCTTTGCTTCTTTCATATTCTATTTATTGCAAGCTATTCAATAAGCCAGCCAACATCGAAAGGAAGGAAATTACACGTGTGTGTAAATTCATGGATGCAGGGAGCACTGGGGCCCAGCTTAAAGATCATCTACCACAGATACCACAGAAAAGCAGAACTCACAGATAGAAGTGAGTTCTATAACTCACTTTTTACCCCAGGCTAGGGTAAAAAGTGAGTTATAGAACTAGCTATATCACTATAGATAAAGCATCTTTTTGCTTTCAAAATACAAAATATGATCATAAAAAACTCTGTGTAATTATTTGGCTTCTGATTGGTATTCAGAAAATTATTTCAACAGTTACTGGATAGCTATTCTTCTTTGTCAGGGGTCAGAAAACTATGGCCTTCAGCCTGTTTTTGTAAATAAAATTTAATTGGAACAGCATCATGCCTATTTACATATTGCCTATGGCTGGTTCTGGAATGCAAGAACAACGGAGATAAGTAGTTGCTACCATGACCTATGACCTGCAAAGACTTAGATATTTACGATCTGGTCCTTTAAGAAAATGTTTCAGGGCTATGTTAATGATGATAATTATAGGTTTTCTGCAAAAAAGCCAAGATTTTGTGGAGGGATTTTTCCTTATAATATAGGCCCAGTTCTCACCATTTCACATCCAGTAATAACTATCTAGATAACTCAATCTCAATTAGGTATTACTCCATCCAGGAAGGTTTTCCCAACCACTAAGCATGAGTTAGATGGCTTTCTCTGTGCTACTGTGGTACTATGTGCATATATCTGAGTAGCACTACTATATTGTATCTTTCTTATTGAGATAAATTTTAAATGTGCACCAATTTAAAATGTGCAGTTCAGTGGTTTTAAGTACTCTCACAATGTTATACAACTATCACCAGTACCTAGTTCTAAAACTTTTTCATAACCACAAAAAGGAATCCCAGAGCCATTAAGTAATCATTCCCCATTCTCCTTGCCTCAAAACCTCTGGCAATCTCCTTTCTATTTTAATGGATTTGCCTCTTCTGGACATTTCATGTAAATGTACTCATACAATATATGACCTTTGATGTCTGGCTTCTTTCACTTAGCATAATGTTCTCAAGATTCATCCATATTGTAGTATACATCAGTACTTCATTCTTTTTATGTCTGAGTAATATTGCATTGCATGGATATACCACATTCTGTTTTATATATTCACTAAGTGATAAACATTAGAGTTGATTCCACTTTTTGGATGATACATAAAGAGCTGCTATTAACATTTGTGTAGAAGTTTTTGTTTAAACACCTGTTTTCAATTGTCTTCGTTGTTTACATAGGATTGAGATTGTTGAATTATATGCTAATACTTTGTTTAGTCATTTGAGAAGCAACTAAACCATTTTTATAGTGGTTTTACCATTTTACATTCCTAACAGCAAAAATGAGAGTTCTAATTTCTATACATCTTTGCCAACCCTCGTTATTTTTCTTCTTTAAAAAAGTATACATTTTAGTAATTGTGAAGTGATACCACGCTGTAGTTTTGATTTGCATTTCTGTAAAGACTAATGGTATTGAACATCTTTTCATGCATTTAATAGCTATTTGCTGATCCCATAGAATGAATTAGTTATTGTCCCTCTCATGTTTTTAAAGAGAGTTTGAGAAGGAATGGTGTTAATTCTTTAAATGTTTGGTAGAGTTGGCCAATAGAGGGCTTTTCTTTTTAGGAAGTTTTGATTATCAGTTCTGCTGCTTTATTTGTTACAGATCTATTCAAATTTCCTATTTCTTTTTTAATCAGTTTCAATAGTCTGTGTTTTCCTAGGAATTTGTACATTTCATCTAGGTTAATTAATTTGTTGGCATATAATTGTTCATAGTATTCTCTTATAATACTATTTATTTAAGATTTGTAGTACTGAGCACTTTTATTTCTGATTTTAGTTATTTGTAGCCTTTTTTTTTCTTAATATAGCTAAAGGTTTGTTGTATCATTCTTTTCAAAAACCAACTTTCAGGGTTTTTTTTGTTCTCTCTATAATTTTTCTGTTCTCTATATTATTTCCCCTTGAATTATTATTATCTCCTTCCTTCTGTTAACTTTAGATTTAGTTTGCTCTTATTTTTGTAGTTCCTTAACATGTAAAGTTAGGTTATTGCTTTGAGATCTTTCTTCTTTTTCAACATAAGTACCTACGAGTACATATTTCCCTCTGGGCATTGCTTTTGTGGAATCTTCTAAGTCTTGATATGTTGAATTTAAACTTTCATTTGTCTCAAATTATTTTTTAATTTTCCTTGTGATTTCTTCTTTGACCTACTGATTATTTAGAAGTATGTTGCTTAGTTTTCACATATTTATGAATTTTCCACTTTTAGTTCTACTATTGATTTCTAGTTTCATTCCATCGCAGTTAGAGAAGAAAAATTATGTAATCTCAACTATCTTAGGTTTATTGAGATGTGTTTTGTGGCTTAACATATGATCTATGCTGGATAAAGTTTCATATGCACTTGAGGAGAACTTGAGTTCTGCTATTATTGGGTGAGGTGTTTTGTAGATATGTTAGGTCTAGTTAAATTATACTATGGAAAATTAGGTGTAGGGTTCCCCAGCTGTTATTGTTGAACTAATTATTTCTTCAACTCTCTCATTTTTTTCTAAATATTTTGAGATAAATTTATGTTTATAATTGTTACATCTTTTTTTTTAGACTGATCCTTTTATCAATATATAATCCCTTTTCTTCTTCTTCTTTTTTTTTTTTTTGTTTTTTTGTTTTTTTGCCATTTCTTGGGCTGCTCCCACCACATATGGAGGTTCCCAGGCTAGGGGTCTAATCGGAGCTGTAGCTGTCAGCCTACGCCACAGCCACAACGCGGTATCCAAGCCACGTCTGCGACCTAAACCACAGCTCATGGCAACGCCGGATCATTAACCCACTGAGCAAGGCCAAGGATCGAATCTGCAACCTCATGGTTCCTAGTCGGATTCGTTAACCACTCGCCATGACGGGAACTCCCCTTTTCTTCTTTTTGGTCAAAAAGTCAAATTTGTGTGATATTAGCACCATATCCATTTCAGCTCTCTTTTGATTACTCTTTGCATGGACTCTCTTTTTCTGTCTTTTTACTTTCAATCTATTTGTGCTTATTTGGATGTACAGTGAATCTCTTCTAGATCACAAATAGTTGTATCTTTGTTATTTTATCCATTTTACCAATCTATATACATTAATTGAAGAGTTTATTTACCTTTAGAATATTTATTGGTAAGGACTTACTTCACCCATTTTGGTAATTGGTTTCTACATATCTTACATCTTTGTTTTTACTCTTCAATTCCTCCATTACCACCTTCTTTTGTGCTATTTTCCAGTGTACTATTTGGTTCCTTTGTCATTTTTTACCATATAATTTTACTTATATTCTTGGTGATTATCTTGGACATTATGATTAATATATTAGTTTATAATAATCTATTTTGAATTATCAACCTAGTTTTAATAGTATACAAAACTTTGATTCTTTATAGCTCTATGACTCCCATTATCTTATTTTTACAAATTACATCTTTATACATTGTATGCGTATCAACATAGAATTATAATTATTGTTGTATGTAATTGGCTTTTAAACCATACAGAAAAAAAAGTTATCATGAACAAAAATACATTAATACTGATTCTTATATTCAACTATAGTAATTCTATCAGTGTTCTTTATTTCTTCATGTTGATTCAAGTTATAGTCCATAGGCTTTTCAATTCATACTGAAAGCTTACCTTTAGCATTTCTTATAGGGTAGGTGTGTTTGTGGTAAACTATGCCCAATTTTTGTTTATCTGGGAATGTCTTATTTTTCTTTCATTTTGAGGGATATTTTTAAATGACATAATATACTTGGGGGACAGTTCTTTACTTTCAGAACATTGAATACATCATTCTACTTCCCTCTCTTCTTAAAAATTTCTGATGAGAAATCAGCTGTTAATCTTAATGAGAATCTCTTACACTTGAGAAGTACTTCTATCTTGCTGCTTTTAATATTCTGACATTTGACAGCGTTTGCAGTGTCTTGGTGTGGCTCTGTTTGAGTTTATCCTACTTAAATTGAACTTTTGGATATATAAATTTGTACTTTTCATCATGTTTGGGAAGTTTTAAGCCATTTTATCTTCAAATATTCATCCTACCTCTTTTTCTCTCTCCTATCCTCCTGGCACAACTCTTATGAATCTGTTTTTATGCGTTTTCCCCACAATTCTCTTCTGCTTTGTTAATTTTTCTTCATTATTTTTTCTTTTTCTGCACTGAGTAGTCTCAGTTGACCCATCTTTAAGTTCACTTACTCTTTCTTCTGCCTGCCTGGCTAATTTTTCTAGTAAATTTTTCATGTCAGTTTTGTACTTTTCAGCTCCAAAATTTCTGTTTGGTTCCTATTTATAATTTCTACTTCTTCATTGATATTCTAAATTTGTTGAGATGCTGTTCTTATAATTTCCCTTTAGGTTTTCCCCTTCCCTGCATGATTTCTTTTAGCTCTTTGAGGATAAGCAGTATAGTTAGCTTAGTCTTTTTATAGTGAGCTCAATGTACAGTCATCCTCAGGAACAATCTCTATTCATTTCTTTTTATTTCCATTATAGGCATAATTTCTTACTCTTTTTTTTAAAGCATTTGTTATTACTCAAATGAATTTATCACATCTGTAATTATATAATGATCATAACAATCTGATTTCACAGGATTTCCATCCCACAGCCCAAGCACATCCCCCCACCCACCAAACTGTCTCCTCCGGAGACCATAAATTTTCCAATGTCTGTGAGTCAGCATCTGTTCTGCAAAGAAGTTCAGTCTGTCCTTTTTTCAGATTCCACATGTCAGTGAAAGCATTTGATGTTGGTGTCTCATTGTATGGCTGACTTCACTTAGCATGATAATTTCTAGGTCCATCCATGCTGCTAAAAATGCCAGTATTTCGTTCTTTTTAATGGCTGAGTAATATTCCATTGTGTATATGTACCACATCTTCTGGATCCACTCCCCCGTCGATGGACATTTAGGTTGTTTCCATGTCTTGGCTATTGTAAATAGCGCTGCAATGAACATCGGGGTACATGTGTCTTTGCAAGTCATGGTTTTCTCTGGATAGATGCCCAGGAGTGGGATTGCTGGATCAAATGGTAGTTCTATTTTTAGTTTTCTGAGGGATCCCCATACTGTTTTCCACAGTGGTTGCACCTATTTACAATCCCACCAACAGTGTACTAGGGTTCCTTTTTCTCTACACCCTCTCCAGCACTTACTGTTTGTAGACTTTTTAATGATGGCCATTCTGGCTGGTGGAAGGTGGTACCTCATAGTGGTTTTGATGTGCATTTCTCTAGTGATGAGTGATGTTGAACATCTTTTCATGTGTTTCTCGGCCATCTGTACGTCTTCTTTGGAGAACTGTCTGTTTAGATCTTCTGCCCATTTTTTGAATGGGTTGTTTGTTTTTTTTGTATGGAGCTGCAGAAGGTGTTTATAAATTTTGGAGATGAATCCCTTGTCCGTCGATTCACTTGCAGAGATTATCTCCCATTCTGTGGGTTGTCTTTTTATGTTGTTTAGGGTTTCCTTTGCTGTGCGGAAACTTTTCAGTTTGATTAGGTCCCATTTGTTTATTTTTCTTTTTATTGTCAATACTCTGATAGGTGGATCTGAGAAGATGTTGCTGTCGTTTATGTCAGAGAGTGTTTGGCCTACGTTTTCCTCTAACAGTTTTATAGTGACTGGTCTTATATCTAGGTCTTTCATCCATTTGGAGTTTATTTTTGTGTATGGTATTAGGGAGTGTTTTAATTTCATTCTTTTCCATGTGGCTGTCCAGTTTTCCCAGCACCACTTCTTGAACAAGCTGTCCTTTCTCCATTGTATATCCTTGCCTTTTTTGTCATAGATTAGTTGGCTGTAGGTGTGTGACATGTTTATATGGTATATCTTTCCATCTGTGTCATCTTCGATTTCTTTCATCAGTGTCTTAGAGTTTTCAGAGTACAGGTCTTTTGTCTCTTTAGGTAGGTTTACTCCTAGGTATTTCATTCTTTTGGATGTGATGATAAACAGGACTGCTTCCCTAATTTCTCTTTCTGCTCTTTCATTGTTAGTGTATACAAATGCCATCGATTTCTGTGTATTAATTTTGTATCCTGCAACTTTGCCAAATTTGTGGATGAGCTCTAACAGTTTTCTGGTAGAGTCTTTAGGATTCTCTAGGTAGAGTATCATGTCATCTGCAAATAGTGATAGTTTTACTTCTTCCTTTCCAATTTGGATTCCTTTTATCTCTTTTACTTCTCTGATTGCCAAGGCTAGGACTTCCAAAACTATGTTGAAGAGTAGTGGTGAGAGCAGACATCCTTGTCTTGTTCCTGATCTCAGCGGGAATTCTTTCAGCTTTTCACCATTGAGAATGATGTTTGCTGTGGGTTTGGCGTATATGGCCTTTATTATGCTGAGGTAGGTTCCCACTGTGCCCACTATCTGAAGGGTTTTTATCAGAAATGGGTGTTGGATTTTGTCAAAGGCTTTTTCTGCATCTATTGAGAGGATCATACGGGTTTTTATTCTTCAGTTTGTTAATGTGGTGTATCCCACTGATGGATTTGCGGATATTGAAAAACCCTTGCATCCCTGGGATAAATCCCACTTGATCATGATGTATAATCCTTTTAATGTATTGTTGGATATGGTTTGCTAGTGTTTTGTTGAGGATTTTTGCACTGATGTTCATCAGTGAAATTGGCCTGTAGTTTTCTCTTTTTTTTGTGGTATCTTTGTCTGGGTCTGGTATCAGGGTGATGGTGGCCTCATAGAATGAGTTTGGGAGTGTCCCTTCCTCTGCAGTTTTTTGGAACAGTTTCAGAAGGATAGGTGTTAGCTCTTCTCTAAATGTTTGATGGAATTTGTCTGGGAAGCCATCTGGTCCTGGACTTTTGTTTGTTGGAAGTTTTTAATCACAGTTTCAATTTCAGTACTTCTGATTGGTCCATTCATCTTTTCTATTTCCTCTTGGTTTACTCTTGGAAGATTGTACTTTTCTAAGAATTTGTCCATTTCTTCTAGGTTTTCCATTTTATTGGCGTATAGTTGCATATAGTAGTCTCTTATGGTCCTTTGTATTTCTCTGATGTCCGTTGCTACTTCTCCTTTTTCATTTCAAATTTTATTGATTTGAGTCCTCTCTCTTTTTTGTTTGGTAAGTCTGGCTAAGGTTTTATCAATTTTGTTGATTCTTTCAAAGAACCAGCTTTTCATTTCATTGATCTTTTCTATGGTTTTCTTTGTTTCTATTTCATTGATTTCTGCTCTGATCTTTATCATTTCTTTCCTTCCACTAACTTTAGGTCTTGTCTGTTCTTCTTTCTCGAGCTGCTTTAGATGTAAAGTTAGCTTGTTTATTTGAGCTTTTTCTTGTTTCCTGAGGTGGGCATGTATTGCTATAAACTTTACTGTTAGAATGGCTTTTGCTGCATCCCATAGGTTTTGGAGTGTCTTATCTTTGTTGTCATTTGCTTCTAGGTATTTTCTAATTTCCTCTTTGATTTCTTCAGTGATCCAGTGGTTGTTTCATAGCATGTTGTTGAGTCTCCATATGTTTGTGCTTTTTGCAGTTTTTCTCTTGTTGTTGATTTCCAGTCATACAGTGTTGTAGTCAGAAAAGTTGCTTGATATGATTTCAATTTTCTTAAATTTACCAAGGTTTGATTTGTCACCCATGATGTGATCAGTCTTAGAGAATGTTTCATGTGCACTTGAGAAGAATATGTATTCTGTTGCTTTTGGATGGAATGTCCTATAAATATCTATTAAGTCCATCTGGTATAATGCTTCATTCAGGGCCTGTGTTTCTTTATGGATTTTCTGTCTGGATGATCTGTCCATTGCTATAAGTGGGGTGTTGAAGTCGCCCACTAGTACTGTGGTATTGTCGATTTGTCCTTTTAAGGCTGTTAGCAGTTAGTTGCCTTATATATTGTGGTGAACCTATGTTGGGTGTTAGATATTTAAAATTGTTATATCTTCTTCTTGGATTGATCTGTTGATCATTATGTAATGACCTTCTTTGTCCCTTAAAATACTCTTCATTTTAAAGTCCTTTTTGTCTGATATGAGTATTGCTACTCCAGCTTTCTTTTGATCCTCGTTTGCATGAAATATTTTCTTCCATCCTCTCACTTTCAATTTGTATGTGTCCCTAGAAGTGAAGTGGGTCTCTTAAAGACAGTATATATATGGATCTTTTTTTTCTATCCATCCAGCCAGTCTATGTCTTTTGGTTGGGGCGTTTAGTCCATTAACATTTAAGGTAATTATTGATATGTATGTTTTTATTGCCTTTTTATTATTTTCTTAGGATTTGTTTTAGTTTCTTTTTTCTTCCCTTCTTCTCTTGTTCTCTTCTCTTCTGGTTTGATGACTATTTTTAGTGTTGTATTTGAGTTTATTTTTCTTTTTTGTGTATCAATTGTAGATTTTTGGTGTGCAGGTATTCTGAAGTTCTGATATGAGTCTATATGTATATGAGATTGTTTTAAGTTGTTGTTCTCTTAATTGCAAGTGCATCTTCAGTGTCCTGCATTTGTACCCTCCTCTTCTTATGATTTCTGATTTTGGTGGTATAATTGTGCATGGATGATTTCATATCTTTACTGTATATATATACCTTTACTGGTGAGCCTTGTCATTTGTGGAATTTTTGTTTCCTGTTGCTGTCTTTTCTGTTCTGCCTAGAGAAGTTCCTTTAATACTTGTTGTAAGGCTGGTTTAATGTTTCTGAATTCTCTCAGCTTTTGCCTATCTGTGAAGGTTTTGATTTCTCCTTCAAATCTGAATGAGAACCTTGTTGGGTAAAGTAATCTTGGTCGGAGGCTTTTTCCTTTCATCATGTTAAGTATATCATGCCACTTCCTTCTGGCCTGCAGAGTTTCTGCTGAAAAGTCTGCTGATAACCTTATTGGGGTTCTCTTTTATGTTACTTGATTCTTTTCCCTAGCTGCTTTCAAGATTTTCTCTTTGTCTTTAATTTTGGTCAGTTGGATTAATATGTGTCTTTGTGTATTCCTCTTTGGGTTCATTTATCATGGTACTCATTGTGCTTTCTGGATTTGAGTGTGTGGTTCCTTTCCCATGTTAGGGAAGTTTTCGGCTATTATCTCTTGGAATATTTTTTCTGTCCCCTTCCCTCTCTCTTCTCCTTCTGGCACCCTTATTATACAGATGTTGGTGCGTTTAACATTGTCTCAGAGTTCTCTGAGACTCTCTTCATTTGTTTTCAATCTTTTTTCTCTTTTCTATTCTGCAACCATAATTTCTACTAATCTGTCCTCCACCTTGCTTATTCATTCTTCTGCCTCCTGTATTCTGCTGTTGGCTGCTTCTAATGAATTTTTTATTTCATTTATTTTATATTTCATCTCTTCTTGTTTAAGTTTTATATCTTGTATCTCTTTGGTCAGTGTTTCCTGTAAGTTATCCATCTTTGCCTCCAGTTTATTTCCAATGTCTTGCATCATCTTCAGCATCAACAGTCTAAAGTCTGTTTCCTGGAGGCTAAGAATTTCCTCATCACCTAGCTGATTTTCTGGGGTTTTTCCTTTCTCCTTCATACGAGTTATAGTTCTCTGTCTTTTCGTTTTTATAGGTTTTTTGGTGTGGTGACCTTTTTACAGATAATAGAATTGTAGCCTCTCTTACTTCTGGTGTCTGCCCCCCTTGTGGCTGAAATTGGTATGGGGGCTTGCTGTAGGCTTCCTGATGGGAGGGACTGAGGCCTGCCCACTGGTAGGTGGATCTGATTCTAATCCCTCTGGTGGATGGGGCTTTGTCTCTGCATGGAATTAGAGGCACCTGTGTGCCTGAGGGGGTCTTTCAGTAGCCTGTTTACTCAAGGGTAGGGCTGTGATCCTACCTGGATTGTTGTTTGCCCTGGGGCTTCTCAGTGCTGACTGATGGGTGGGGCCAGATTTTCCCAAAATGGCCACCTCCAGAGAAAGGCATGCTGATGAAGGTTCCCAAGAGCTTTATTTCTAATCTCCTTCCCCCACAACAACCCACACTCACCCCGGTTTTCCCAGGAGGTTTTCCAAGAATTGCAGTCAGGTTTGACCCAGATTCCTATGGAGACTTTGCTTTGCCCTGGGACTCAGTGCACGTGAAACTCTGTGTGTGCCTTTTATGAATGGGGTCTCCATTTCCCCCAGTGCCAGATCCCCACACGTGGAGTTTGATGTGGGGCTCAGAACTCTCACTCCTGTAGGTGGGTATCTGTGAACCAGTTAGTTTCTAGTCTGTGGGGCTTTCCGCTTGGGATGTATGGGGTTGTTTATATCACCTAATTGCCTCTCCAACCTCTTGATGTGGCCTTCTCTTTGTCTTCTGGAGTAGGATATCTTTTTTAAGGTTTCCAGTCCATTTGGTTGAAGATTGCTTAGCCTTTAGCTGTGAATTTTGTTGTTTTTAGGAGAGAAGTTGGGCTCCAGTCCTTCTATTCTGCCATCTTAATCCCATCCCTGGGAGGCTTTTTAGAGCAAGCACCCAAATGAAAGACTAATGTGCGTGATATAAAGTACCTTGGGCATTGAGTGAGAAGATTCAAATTTGAACAGATTCCTTCCTAACTGGACATATCATCTTTTATGATACTTTGCTCTTGTCAACCACCATTCCCTCAACATTGAATTAAATAATCTCTAAAATTCCTTTTATTTGTAAAAACCATGAAACCATTTTTTTTTTATAATTATAGCTCACATTCTTAAGATGTTTAATTTGGGTACAATATCTTCAGTCTTCAAAAAAAATAATCCATCTATTCCATAGTTATGCCCCCAAATTTTGTAGTTGATAATAGTGACATTAAGTGTTCGGATATCTGAAACACCCATTGTTTATTCTCTAAAACAGAAAAACTCAAAAAAAATGTGCATTGTGCTTGAATCACACTGACATGTAGCAAGGTTAGATTTACCAATACATTACCACAGTTCATATCTATGTAATTATTGACTTTGTAATTAGATAATTTTTTTCTAATTTAAATATTGTGACTAAGTTGAAGCATATCTGAGCTTTTATCAAAAGATTTCTAAATTAAAGCTTTAGAACTAAATGATCTAGAGATAATTCTTTCTATGTTTTCATTCTGTAGATGGATCCACTGAAAAAAATGGTGATCTCAAAGTAAAAAAAAAAAAATTATCCTCTTAGAGTGCCTACCTGAAAAGCAAAACATTTTTGTAACGTTTTTCTAAATACTACATTTAGATTTAGCCTACGAAGGATTCCCAAAAGGATTACTAGGTTAGTACACAAACATACTAAATTGGAAAATATTTAATCTGCTTGATGTACCTTAATATTAAATAATTGTTTTGTCTTCTCTATATTACATATCAAATTTACTTGTGGACAACAGATTCAGCTATTCATTCATTTAAAACATATTTGTTAACTCCCAATTTCTACTTGGAATATACAAAACTGGAAAGAGCATTGCTTTTATTTTTACAACAAAAACGACAAAGACAAATATCTTGCAAATTCATCATTATCTTGAACCTATCAGAAAGCTGAGGTCACAAGACAACCAAATAACTTGAAATCTAAGGAAAGACAGGCAAGAAGAGATACGGTGCAAGCACTTATGTGAGAAGATGGATGTAGCCAGACACTTTTAAGAAGAATTAAGCTTTTGTTTTTTCTTTCTGGCCATGTCCCTAGCATGTGTAAGTTTCTGGACTAGGGATCAAACCCATGCCACAACAGTGACCCACGCCACAGTAGTAACAACACTGGACCTTTAACCCATTAGGACACAAGGAAACTCTAAGAATTAAGCAATTTTTAAGTGAATAGAATGGTATAATTTTTATATAGAATAGGTTTTTAGTTTTGATAAATTTTCTATGGTTATGTAAGACATTAACATAAAGGGAAGATGGGTAAATGGTACACATACTGGAACTCTCTACTATTTCACAATTTTTCTATAAAAAATTATAAACTTTTGACTGATAAAAGCTGTCAATGGCTAGAAAGAGAATATAGAACCCTTGAGGGCACAGGCATAAGGAGAGTACACAACTCATTGCAGGCCCTTCTCCATGAGTGGCTGGGGAATCTTGAAACAAAGATTGGGGAGATCCTGAAAAAGCATCTTTGGGCTTATTTTTTTTTAATTCCTTATAGTACAAGTCTTGGTGAGAGGACTAGCAGCAGCAAATCCTACCTAGTACCATTTCTCTTACTCCATTTATAGAAGAAAACTTTAAACTGTGTGACAGGGAAAGGCAACACAAACTGTCACCCTCAGGACACTGTTGAAAATACACTGCAGCTGGTAGAAGGAAACAGGAAGAAAAAAATTGTACCCATGGGGAGGGCAAGAGGATGGATCAAAAACTATATCTGGGGAAGTGCAAGAGTACTAAGAAGGCCATGCCTCCAAGACCTAGGGACACAGTTCTTGCTCAGGATGGGGGATTAATTATAATAGAAAACACTCTCCATCATCAGGCTAACCAGAGTTAAGAGACACCTTAACAGTGGAATAATGGTGAGAGTTAAAGAAGACTCTTGAGACACAGTCCAAAGCAAGACCTAAAGCTGTGGAGTAGACATTGATTAAAAAAAAAAAAAAAAAAAACTTTGGAAAACGAGAACCCAGCCTAAACCAACGTATCACTTGAAGAATTTAAAGCCTGGCACACCTTGTTAACTTGTTAATAAGATTAACAAGAGCAGCAAGAAACTCCATGCTCTGCTCTACTCTTGACTAGAATGATACGCACACTTACATACACACAAACACTAAAAGCCTAGTAAATACAAAGGTATGCCAACTTCTAGACATAAGAACTATTCATCTTAGCCTCTACGTCTTACATAAGATGCCCATGTTTTGACAACAACAAAATATGAAGTTTATTAAAAAATAAAAATTATAAAACAACATATTTCCAAGAGACACAGCAATCAATGGGACCAGAATTAGATGTAAAACAAATGTTTTAACTATTTGAAAGAGAATTTAAAATAACTATCATTAATATGTTATGGGTTCTCATAGATAAGAATGACAATATTCAAAATCAGATGGAAAATTACAGCAGAAAAAAACAGAAACTATATGAAATAATCAAGTAAAATGTTAAAAATGAAAATCATAGTAAATGTCATACACAATACCTTTGATGGGCTCATCAGTAGATTGGACTCTGCTGAGGAAAGAGCCAGTGAACTTGAACATATGCCCACAGAAATTATCCAAACATAAACACAAAGAGAAAAAGAATAAAAATAAAAATACAGAGCAGCCGAAACTTGAACAATGATATCAAATGATCTATAATATGTGTAATTGAAAACCGAAGAGAGAAAATATTTGGAGAAATATTGGATTTGCTGCTGCTATTCCTCCATCTCAGACCTGTACTATTAGGGATGCTTTTTCAAGGTTTTAACCAATCTTTGTATTGGGTGTCCAGTGATGTTCACAGAGAAGAGCCTGCAGTAAATGCCTGTGTCCACAGGGCTTCTATATTATCTTTCTACCCATAGTCACCCTTTACCACTCTGTCAAAATTAATGCCACACAACAAACAACAGAGTATAGAAGCTCAGAGGAAGTCAAGTATAATAATTACTGCCATACATAAGCATGCCCACATACACACATACAGACACACAAAACTAATGTTCAAACAAGTGAAAGCTAAGTCATTTAGAAAAAAAAGGACGCATTGCATACAGAATAACAATGACAAAAACTGTAGAGGATTTCTAGTCAGAAACCATGCACCACAGCAAGTATTGGAATGACATTTATTAAGTCCTGATTTTTCAAAAAATCAATCCATAGTTCTATATGTAGTGAAAATATCTTTCAAAAATGAGGAAAAAATAATTTCCCTAAAACAAAAACTGAGTAGATGTATTATTACATACCTACATTATAAGAAATGTTAAAGAATATTCTTCAAATAGAAGGAATATGACACCAGGAAGAAGTCTGAATCTGCACAAAGAAATAAAGGCCACTGGAAATTGAAAAAATGAAGGTAAAAATTATTTTGCCTTAATCTTAATTGCTGTAATTACCTCTTTGTTTTGTGTTACTTGTCTAAAGCAAAAATAGTACCAAAGCACTGTGTTTTTAAAACATATGTAAAGTGAAAATTACAGAAATAGCTCAGAAAATAGGAGAAAAGAATTTGGAACACACAGTTGTAAGGACCTTGAACCATACATGAACTAGTATATTATTAAAAGTGGACTATAATTAAAGATATATATTTTAAACTCTAAGATAACCACTTTTTTAAAAACAGAGGGAGACAGAATAAGTCAATATTGGAGAAAAAATGGAATCAAGAAAATGCTTAATTAATCCAAATTAAGGAAAACAAAGGAAAAAAATAAAAGAACAGATTGAACAAAGGGAAAACAGCTAGTAGGATGGTCAATTTTAATCAAACTATATAAATAATCAAATCAAGTCAATAATGGAGAAAAAATGGAATCAAGAAAGTACTCAATTAACCCAATTGAGGCAAAAGAGAGAAAAAGAAAAGAACAGATAGAACAAATGGAAAACAGCTAGCAAGATGGTCAAATTTAATCAAATCACATCAATTAAACTGTCTAAATGTGAGAATTAAAAGACAGAGATTGACATATTGTATAAACAGTTCAAGAGCAAGCTAAATGCTGTCTATGAGAAAACCACTGGATAGGTGAAAGCTAGGTAGAAGATTTAAAGAAGGGAACAAAAATATACACAATTCAAACATTGCTCAAAAATAAAGTTGAGTTCCTATCGCAGCTCAGTGGGTTAAGAATCTGATATAGTGTCTGTGAGGATGCAGAGTTGATCTCTGGCCTCACTCAGTGGGTTAAGGATCTGAAATTGTTGTAAGCTGTGGTGTAGGCCACAGCTGCAGCTCCAATTCAACCCCTTGTCTGGGAACTTCCATATGCTGCCAGTGTGGCCATAAAGAAACCAAAAAAAAAAAAAAAAAAAGCTGGAATATCCTTATTAATGTCAGACAAAATAGATTTCAGAAATAATAATATTATCAGGGAAAAGAAAGACACTACATAATAAAAAAGAGGCTTGTTCTCCAAGAAGACACAATAATTCTAAATGTGTGTGCACCTAACAATGAGTTTCAAAATACATGAAGCAACAACTAAAAGAATTGGAAGAAGAAAAAGAAAATCTACAATAGTAGTTGGATCCATCAACACTCTTTGCTCAGTAATTGATAGAGAGAGTATAAAATCAGTTAGGAAAGAGAAGATCTAAAAAACACTATAAACCAACTTGACCTAATGGGCATTTATAGAACACTCATTCCAACTATAGCAGAATACATTTGTTTCAAATGTACTTGTTACATTGAACAAAATAGAGCATAGATTTTTCTGACAAGTGAATAAAACAGAAATCAATAAAAGAAAGAGCTGAAAATCCCCAAATATATTGAAATAAACAACATACTTCTAAATAACCCATGTGTCAAAAAAGAATTCTCAAGGAACATTAACAAATTACTTTGAACTAAATAAAAACAAAAGTATAACATATCATAACTTGTGGGATGCAACTAAAGCAGTACTGAGATGGGAAATTAATAGTGTTAAAATGATTATACTAAAAGGAGTAAAGGTCCTTAAATCAGTAATATAACTTCCCAACTTCAGAGACTTGAAACAACAAAAAGAGCATTTTAAACTCGAAACAAGCAAAAGAAGGAAAATAATCAAGATGAGAGCTGAAGTCAGTGAAACTGAAAACAAAAACAGACAAAATCAATGAAACCTAAAGCTAGATACCTGAAAAAAATAAAAAATATTGCCTTACTGAGAAAAAAAGAGAGAGAGCAACACGGCACACATTACCATTATCAGGAATTAATTAGAGAAGAACATTACTACAAAACATAAAAATATTTACAAAATAATAAGGATGTACTAAGAACAATTCTATAAATTTGACAAAATAGATGGAATGGAAAGACACATCAAAAGACGTAATACCAAGTTCACAAAAGTGGATGTAGATACACTTTTTAAGACATATATTTATCAAATAAATTGAATTTGTAGTCTAAAACAGTCCCACGAAGAAAACTAGAAATCCAGTTGAATTCTGCCAAATAATTAAGAAATAATGCCGATTTTAAATGATGTCTTAGAGTAAACAGAAGAGGAGAGACTATCTCCTAACTAATTTTATGCATATATATATATATATGATATATATGCATATATATGCTGAGAAGCATTCTCTGATAAGGGGACATTTGAACAGAGATATAAAATGAGAGGGACCTTCGTATAGATATTTGAGGGAAGAATATTTCAAGCAGTGGGAGGATTTAGGGCAAAGTTTGTGAGACCAAAGCATGAGTGACATATTATTTCTAATAATCTAATCTACATAGAGAATTGTGGATAATTTCCATCAAAGCTTCATTAATTTTTTTCACTTTTGACCAGAGGTTTTTGTAAGTATTAACATTATGGTAGTCCCAAACATTACTATGAGTTGGTGAAAAGAATATAAAGCTCATTTTAAAAGGGTACTATTTCACATTGTGATGTTATTCACTTTCAGAGTACCTTACCACAGTTTCCTTAGATAATAATCTAATACCTCTTTCCATTTTAATTTGCAACAGGAATCCTGTGAGGTTTTTAAAAAGTGTTTTTAAGCATTTTTCGAGACTGATTACTAGAAATGAAATTGAATATGTCATAAACACACTCTCTATAAATAAAAGTCCAGAATCAGATGGCTTCACAGATGAATTCTACCAAACATACAAAGAGGAATTTTTACCAAGCCTCCTTAAACTTTTTCAAAAGGTTGAAGAAGAAGGAACACTCCCAAAGACATTCTATGACACCACCATCACCCTAATCCCAAAACCAGACAAAGATACCAACAAAAAAGAAAACTATAGGCCAATATCTTTGATGAATATAGATGTAGAAATTCTCAAAAAAATTTAGCCAACTGAATCCAACAACATATCAAAAAGATCATACACCATGACCAGGTGGGGTTCATCCCAGGTTCACAAGGATGGTTCAACGTATGCAAATCAATCAATGTCATACACCACATTAACAAAAGAAAAGTTAAAAACCACATGATCATCTCAATAGATGCAGAAAAAGCATTTGACAGTCCAACATCCATTCATGATCAAAACTCTCAACAAAGTGGGTATAGAGGGAACATACCTTAACATAATCAAAGCCATTTATGACAAACCCACAGCAACTATAATACTCAGTGGAGAAAAGCTGAAAACCTTCCCACTAAAATCTGGAACAAGACAAGGATGCCCACTCTCACCACTGTTATTCAACATAGTATTGGAAGTCCTAGCCACAGCAATCAGACAAACTAAAGAAATAAAAGGCATCCAAACAGGAAGAGAAGAGGTAAAACTGTCACTGTATCATATCATATAGGACATGATACTATATATAGAAAACCCTAAGGACTCCACCCAAAAACTACTTAAATTTATCCACAAATTCAGCAAAGTAGCAGGATATAAGATGAACATCCAGAAATCAGTCACACTTCTGCATACTAACAATGAAATATTAGAAAAGGGATAAAAAAATACAATACCTTTTAAAATTGCACCCCAAAAAATCAAATACCTGGGAATACACCTGACTAAGGTCATGAAAGACTTAAATGCCGAGAACTACAAAACATTAATCATGGAAATTAAAGAAGATGTAAAGAAATGGAAAGCTATTCCATGCTCCTGGGTTAGAAAAATTAATATTGTAAAAATGGCCATACTACCCAAAGTAATCTACAGATTCAGTGCTGTCCCTCTCAAATTACCCACGACATTTTTCAAAGAACTAGAACAAACAATCCAAAAATTTATATGCAACCACAAAAGACCCAGAATTACCCAAGCAATCCTGAGGAACAAAAACCAAGCAGGAGGCATTACTCTCCCAAACTTCAGGCACTATTGCAAAGCCACAATCATCAAGACAGTGTGGTACTGGTACCAAAACAGACAGACAGAACAATGGAACAGAATAGAGAACCCAGAAATAATCCCTGATTACTAATATGGTCAATTAATCTCTGACAAAGTTGGCAAGAACATCAAATGGGAAAAAGACAGTCTTTTCAGGAAGTATTGCTGGGAAACCTGGATAGCTGCATGCAAATCAATGAAACTAGAACACTCCCTCACACCATGCACCAAAACAAATTCAATATGGCTTAAAGACTTAAATATAAGACAAGACACCATCAACATCCTGGAAGAGAACATAGGCAAAACATTCTCTGACATCACTCTTAGAAATGTTTTTCAGGTCAGTCTCTCAAAGCGACAGAAATAAAAGCAAAAATAAACCAATGGGACCTAATCAAACTGACAAGCTTTTGCAGAGCAAAAGAAGCTAAAAAGAAACCAAAAAGACAACTTACAGAATGGGAGATAATAATTTCAAATGATGCAATGGACAAGGGCTTAATCTCTAAAATATACAAACAACTTAGACAACTCAACAGCAAAAAAGCCAACAACCCAATTGAAAGATGGGCAAAGGACCTGAATAGACATTTGTCCAAGGAAGATATACAGATGGCCAACAAGCACTTGAAAACATGCTCAACATCCCTGACTATTAGAGAAATGCAAATCAAAACTACCATGAGGTACCACATCACACCAGTCAGAATGGTCATCATTCATAAGTCCACAAATAATAAATGCTGGAGGGGCTGTGGAGAAAAGGGAGCCCTCCTGCACTGTTGGTGGGAATGGAAGCTGGTACAACCACTATGCAGAACAGTGTGGCAGTACCTTAGAAAACTATACCTAGAACTACGACATGACCCAACAATCCCACTCATGGGCATATATCCAGACAAAACTCTACTTAAAAAAGACACATGCACCTGAATGTTCACTGCAGCACTATTCACAATAGTCAAGACATGGAATTAATACAAATGTACACTGATAAATGATTGGATCAGGAAGATGTCGTATATATACACAGTGGAATACTATTCAGCCATAAAAAAAGAACAAAATAATGCCATTTGCAGCAGCATGGATGGAACTAGAGACTCTCATCCTGAGTGAAGTAAGTCAGAAAGAGAAAGACAAATACCATATGACATCACTTATATCTAGAATCTAATATATGGCACAAATGAAACTTTCCACAGAAAAGAAAATCATGGACTTGGAGAATTGACTTGTGGTTGCCAAGGGGGAAGGAGAAGAGTGGGAGGGACTGTGAGCTTGGGATAAATAGATGCAGAATGTTGCCTTCAGGATGGATTAGCAATGGGATCCTGCTGTGTAGCACTGGGAACTCTGTCTAGTCAATTATGATGGAACACGTAATGTGAGAAAAAAGAATATGTACATGTATGTGTAACTGGGTCATCATGCTGTGCAGCAGAAAAAAATATATATATATGGAAATAAAAATTAAAAAAAATTTTAAAGCACTTTTCCAGAGCACATCTGTACTTGAAAGAGTTCATCTATAAAATGGTTATTATTTTATAATTCACTAAAGTCTTTTCTACCAAGTACTTTTCATATATGTATCATCTGTCTTTTCCTGTGTTGTGACTTTTATAGGTGACAGATAATTCCCTTTCTATTTTGTAAATATCTAATCTAGACAATATATTTTGCCTAGACTTACAAAATTTTAATATCAGTAATCTGGGAGTTGTGACCAACTGTTTTGATAACTACCTTAGTTTCTGAGCAAAGTATCAAAGTCAAAGAATAATCAATCCATGTCCAAAATTTTGATTGTGTAGATGCATATGTGTTTAAATTGGGTTGGTATTCCACAACCATCAATCAAAGCCAAATACATCCAGGGAGAAATTTCCAGTGTAGATGTAGCCCCATGACCACACTTCTCTACAAGTAGAAAAGTAGTAGCCCCATAACCACAATTTCCTTCTCTAGACATGAGGGAGACAATTTTTTTATTTTTATAGAACCAGCAGGTTTTTTCACTATATTTATGCATATTTCTAAGTAGTCTGAAAAAGCATGAATTAAATAACAATTTTTATCAGTTTCAGTCAAAATTGATAGCTACTGATTGCATGTAGGACCTCTGCTTCTTTTAAAATGTTTGTTTCATTTCTTATATTTTGAGTTACCCTTGATTTTGAAAAGAGTATATATAATGCCAAATTCAGTATGAAAATGTTTTCATCTGCTTCTGCTTTTTGACCTAATGTCCTGATACATACAAATGGTTGAATCCTGATGCATACAAATAGTTAAATCATGTAATTTATCTGACAAATATGGATAAACATGCTACTTGGTATAATGATGAGATATTATGGTGATATTAAAACTGTAACAATGCTTATCCCCTCATCACTCTCTCCCAACCAAAGATCCAGATTAGTACTTCTTAGTATTACTATATTCACAGTTTTTAGACCATTCTACCTTATTATTTTTCTCACTTTTGATATCGAATAGCTTTAGAGAATACTATAACAATGGCCTCTTAAAGGACAATAGAAATTTGAAAATGAAATAAAGCTTTGCACTTCACACAAAAGGTTCTGTTAACATCATAAATCTGGATGGGTTGCACAAAATTCATTATGTTTGTCATCATGTGGAAGTTCCTTACTTATGATTTTAATATACCAAACATTTTCCATATTTCCCTACATTTTCAAATTCCATATAAAACTATCTAGTGTATAGATTTAATCATTGAGATTATAAATCTGTTTCCTAAATGCCTCATTGTTGACATGAATTTTAAATTATTGTTTCTTAAAAACCAAACAGAAATGTCAGCTAGTAGCTTCACTGTATGAATTAAGTATTCTGTGAAATAAAAGACATTCTTTTGTTTATAACACTTTTTTTCCATTATCACAAAGGCAATGTGAAAAATGTATTTGAGGTGAAAGAAATAGCATGTCTTGGCAACTGTGGCTTAAGTAGATTTCCTATTCATTGAACAGATAAATGAAGCCAGTACAACGTGTTACAAAGAGTGTTGTTTCGACTGCTACTGTATTACTTTCTGATATCCTCCACAAGAAATAGTCTATCACTGGTACTCACTGTCAAATCCAGTTTCCAGCTGTGAAGTTGTATCCCTTCTATTCATTTAAATGGTTGTCTTTTGCTTTAGGATGTTAAAAATGCCATGGAAATAGTTCTCAGATTTCCATTTCCTTGCACAGCCAGTGTTTAAAAGCCAGGGAATATTATAGGATTAACATCAGGTGAACTTAAATACACAAAAACTTAAGGTAAACTCAAAATACACAAAATAAACACACAGCCCTAAGTAAGGTTTAATCATACAAAAAAAAAAATCTTGCATACATTGATAGTGAAGACTTTTTTTTTTTTTTTTTTTTTAGAGCCGCAGTCATGGCACATGGAGGTTCCCAGGCTAGGGGTCTAATCAGAGCTGTTGCTGCCGGCCTACGCCAGAGCCACAGCAACACCAGATCTGAACTGTGTCAGCTCATGGCAACGCTGGATTCTTAACCCACTGAGCAAGGCCAGGGACCTCATGGCCGCAACCTCATGGTTCCTAGTTGGATTTGTTTCCGCTGTGCCATGAAGGGAACTCCGATAGTGAAGACTTTTTGCTTTTTCAATCCTAAAATATCACCGAATCACTGGTTAATGCTCTGTATTCCTAATATATGTCTGGTTTTAGATAGATCCTAAGAAACTCCTAAAATTGCTATTACAGATTATAATCATTTAGCTAAATCACTTATCCTTCATCTATCCCTCACTTTTAGCCTTGTCCACAGAGAAAAGTGAGGTTAAAATGTATGGATTACTTCTGTTGTTATACGGTACAGCTTATACTTGCTTATACGTGCACCCATTACTTTCTCAGTCCTTCTTTCAGAGTTTTCGCTTATTCTAAGGATGACATTCCACATACCCAGTGGGTTTCCTCATCCTCAATCTCTTCCAGGCACTTCTTCTATTACTAATGCCCACTTTCATCTGTATATTCAAATTATTTTTAGCTACTCGCTGGTTTTCATACCTTTCCCCTAGTCCTGACCATCTATACTTTCCAGAATCATCCCATTTCCTAGAATTAGGGATAAAATTCCAGGGAATTAAACCTAGACCAGTAACAAAGGCATAGCACCACCTAGTGTCTAAACTAGTAGTTCAGAAATAAGGAGCTCTGTTGAGTCAACAGGTGAGGGAGTTATTTAATCAGAATGAAGCAGGAACTGGAGAACTGAAGATAAAAGCAAGAGATGATGCCAGGCTATATAAGCAGTACAGTTACACTAGGAATATGCTTAACTGAAGAGTATTAGTGACATTACAGAAAGAAAATCAAATGTTAAAGGAGCCAGAACTGGATAAAGAGCCAGCCAGCCATAGGACAAAGACCAAGATTGAACAGAACAAAAACCGTAGTATGAAACCTAGTTTAAACAAGAAAAAAAGGAACTTGAAGTTGCTAAGTAGTAACAAAGCTGTTTGGCAAGTCAAAAATCTATCTGAAATGAGGTTCTCCTTTTGTGATGGCTCAGGGATAGAAATTTGCCTTAAAGTACACTTAAAGTACTCTCACTCTATGGATCTGGGACTGAAAATGGAAACTGAGAGCTTTTGCTAACCTTCATTCCTCAATCAAAATTGTCATTTCTTCTGTGCCATTGATGATACAGAGGACCTCAAATTAATTCACTTCAGGGTAGAATTACTGATACACTAAGAGGGGATATTCAGAAAGAGGGCTGAATATACAAAATCATACCACCCAGGCCTACTATACATATTTTAAAAAATCAGTCTTAGGTGGAATTATTATATGTTACTGAAGTATAATGTATTATCTGTTCAAATTATTCTCTGTCCTTCTATACAAAGTCCATCACTGTCTCTCTGGGGCCTGTCTTGGTGGGAAGATTATCATTCCTACTATACTACTGTCAGGCTTATTCTTATGACCCTGTGCTATGCCCCATCCAAGTAGAAGTGATAAGAGACTGGGTGACTCTACCATTGCTCTTTTTGCTCTGTAACAAGACATACATTCTCAGATGAGGGTTTTTCCTTCAACCTAAGACTCTGAATGAAGAAGTCTTAGAATAGAAACAAAACTTACATATAAAGGATATGTAAGGTGAGTGAGAAATGAATCTTTGCTTTTGTAAAACAGCTGAGTTTTCAGAGTGTTTTTCATAGCTTAATATTACTTACATAGTCAGCTCTCTTACTCAACTACTCAGCTGCTCCACACTACCAGTTACACTCCTAAAACCATACACTATCAAATATAAGGTCATTCACAGATAATTCAACTCCATCTGAGGCATCAATCCCATTTACTTCCCTTTTAGAAAATTATGGTGTGTGTAGCCTAAATCTGGGTACCACTGGGGAGAGTGACGCCAACAACTCTTGAGGAAACAATATCACTAAAGAACAGCTCTGATTCTTCAAACACATTTTTTTATACTGAATCAGGATCTAATCACACCTCAGTCTAGAATTGTGTAGGCTATTATTTAAGTGAACACACAGAAGGCTTGAAATTGTGCCTATTACAATACTTTTGTTTGATTTGATCCATAGTTTCAGTCTGTTGAGATATTTGAGACACAGGATCTACCATCCAAAATACTGTATTAGTTATTTGCATTAGTGTGGATAGGTAACAGTGGCTGCTGTGAAAACAATCTCTAAATCTCAGAGTTATAACATACATAAAAACTTATTTCTGGCTCATGCCACTAGTAAAAACGGGTCAAAGAATGTCTCTGGGTATCTGTCCTCTAAGCAGTGACTCAAGAATCCTGGCTACTTCCATCTGTGATGCTGCCTTCTTCATGATATTTCTCTCATGACGCATGCAAAATAGGAAGAGAGAGAGCATAAATGATGATGGAGAGGATGTAGGCCCCGCATATATACCATTTATGTTCACATTTCATTGGTCAAAACCCATTCAGACATACTGAAACAAGTTGCAAGGGAGACTAAAAAATATCGTCTTCCTATTCTTTTTTTCAGGAAGCAAAAATAAGACTGATGAGCATCCAGCTAGTTTATGGATTTCCTAACATCTTGGTTTAATGCAGAAGATAGTAGCTTGTGGTACACCATTAGTGAACTTGTTCTAGTTTTAATATTGATATTGAATATGGACACATACATTGTAATATATTCAATAATTATAAGCCTATCTAGGTGTACTTACTTTCATTTAATATATTTACATCTAACACATGGCACAAATTAAGAGACTCTACTGTAAAACTAAATCAAATACTGACATGCTATTTCTGCAACCTTCCTCTAATCTACCAGTTAAGTGATATGATCAAAATAATGGCCTAATTCACTGATACAAAGGAGATGTACAGAAACAGTCCATATTTCCCTGCTTCCTATTCATACATACAAAAGCATGAGATACGATTCCCCCCCACCCCTCCTCAATGGTTTTGCCAGCATTGGAAGATTTATGCAATGCCTCTAAAATAGGATGTATTTTCAAAACAGATATTAATTTATTCATTCATGTACAGATACTTAATACTACTTTTTGTGTATCTGAAGCTCTGGTATTACCTGGTGAGACAAAAATGGTCAAGATATAGTCTCTATTCTGTAGGGGCTAATAGCATTGAAGCCCTGGAAAGAAATTAAAACAAATAATTAAAATTAAATACAGTCAGTCATCAAAAGTGATATTGTAGGGAACTCAAAAGCCCATCTCTCCACAAAAATAGTGAATAACCTAGCAAAAATCTGAGAAACAACTTTTTCAAAATTCTGAGGACTAATTTAAAACTTTACTGCAATAAAGTAAATGCTTCAGTTAAGTTAAAAAAAACCTGAATATTAATAAGAGACATTTATGGCATTTCTGCTTATCCTGATTGCATCTTCTACACTCTGGAAGCTTTGAAATCTATAGTCCACATTACTGGTTATAGATTCCTAGGACCACACAGCACAAAATGGGCTTTATTCTAAAAAATTTGTGCATTTATGTTTTGACCTGTCTGGTAGCTCTCTGAAGGACCAAATTCTTAAACTTGCTTTTATTTTACCTAAGAACTCTCCTAGGATGTGGCAGTTATCCAAGGGAAATTTGTCAAAAGCATTTCAAGGCAAATGCCTGAGCCACAGATATCAATGGTAAAGCATAATAGTTGGGGCAAACAATATATAAACCAAAAGGCTTGGGGAAATAATAAGATGGAAATCTAGAAGGTAATGCTCATGCATAGGGCTGGACACATGCACAGAGTAAAGCTAAGAAAGCCCTAAGCTCTGACCTCTAGATTATCTTCAGGCTCAGCATAAGTAGGAAGTAAAGGATAAAATGGAGGGTGTTTTTTTTTTAAGTTTTCTTGAGATATAATTTACATATAAAATTGAATAAATTTTAAGATGTTCAATGTAGTGGTGTTATATATGTATATATTTCAAGGGCATAGTTTTAAACTGACTGGTTGAAAGCTGAAAGCATTCCCCACTACACCAATTAGTCTTTAATAAGATTGTGCCTAGGTTTAATTCTGGGCTTTCTATCCTGTTCCACTGATCTCTATTTCTGTCTTTGTGCCAGTAGCATGCAGTTTTGATGATTGTTGCTTTGTAGTATAGTCTGAAGTCAGGGAGCCTGATTCCTCCAGTTCCATTTTTCTTTTTCAGGATGTCTTTGGCTATTCTGGGTCTTTGGTGCTTCCAAACAAACTTTAAAATATTTTGTTTGAGTTCTGTGAAAAATGTCCTTGGTAATTTGATAGGGATTGCACTGACTCCGTAGATCATCTTAGGTAGAATAGTCATTTTGATAATATTAACTCTTTCAATCCACGAGCATGGTATATCTTTCCATCTGTGTCATCTTCGATTTCTTTCATCAGTGTCTTAGAGTTTTCAGAGTACAGGTCTTTTGTCTCTTTAGGTAGGTTTACTCCTAGGTATTTCATTCTTTTGGATGTGATGATAAACAGGACTGCTTCCCTAATTTCTCTTTCTGCTCTTTCATTGTTAGTGTATACAAATGCCATCGATTTCTGTGTATTAATTTTGTATCCTGCAACTTTGCCAAATTTGTGGATGAGCTCTAACAGTTTTCTGGTAGAGTCTTTAGGATTCTCTAGGTAGAGTATCATGTCATCTGCAAATAGTGATAGTTTTACTTCTTCCTTTCCAATTTGGATTCCTTTTATCTCTTTTACTTCTCTGATTGCCAAGGCTAGGACTTCCAAAACTATGTTGAAGAGTAGTGGTGAGAGCAGACATCCTTGTCTTGTTCCTGATCTCAGCGGGAATTCTTTCAGCTTTTCACCATTGAGAATGATGTTTGCTGTGGGTTTGGCGTATATGGCCTTTATTATGCTGAGGTAGGTTCCCGCTGTGCCCAATATCTGAAGGGTTTTTATCAGAAATGGGTGTTGGATTTTGTCAAAGGCTTTTTCTGCATCTATTGAGAGGATCATACGGGTTTTTATTCTTCAGTTTGTTAATGTGGTGTATCCCACTGATGGATTTGCGGATATTGAAAAACCCTTGCATCCCTGGGATAAATCCCACTTGATCATGATGTATAATCCTTTTAATGTATTGTTGGATGCAGTTTTCTAGTATTTTGTTGAGAATTTTTGCATCAATGTCACACACCTACAGCCAACTAATCTATGACAAAGGAGGCAAGGATATACAATGGAGAAAGGACAGCTTGTTCAAGAAGTGGTGCTGGGAAAACTGGACAGCCACATGGAAAAGAATGAAATTAAAACACTCCCTAATACCATACACAAAAATAAACTCCAAATGGATGAAAGACCTAGATATAAGACCAGTCACTATAAAACTGTTAGAGGAAAACGTAGGCCAAACACTCTCTGACATAAACGACAGCAACATCTTCTCAGATCCACCTATCAGAGTATTGACAATAAAAAGAAAAATAAACAAATGGGACCTAATCAAACTGAAAAGTTTCCGCACAGCAAAGGAAACCCTAAACAACATAAAAAGACAACCCACAGAATGGGAGATAATCTCTGCAAGTGAATCGACGGACAAGGGATTCATCTCCAAAATTTATAAACACCTTCTGCAGCTCCATACAAAAAAAACAAACAACCCATTCAAAAAATGGGCAGAAGATCTAAACAGACAGTTCTCCAAAGAAGACATACAGATGGCCGAGAAACACATGAAAAGATGTTCAACATCACTCATCACTAGAGAAATGCACATCAAAACCACTATGAGGTACCACCTTCCACCAGCCAGAATGGCCATCATTAAAAAGTCTACAAACAGTAAGTGCTGGAGAGGGTGTAGAGAAAAAGGAACCCTAGTACACTGTTGGTGGGATTGTAAATAGGTGCAACCACTGTGGAAAACAGTATGGGGATCCCTCAGAAAACTAAAAATAGAACTACCATTTGATCCAGCAATCCCACTCCTGGGCATCTATCCAGAGAAAACCATGACTTGCAAAGACACATGTACCCCGATGTTCATTGCAGCGCTATTTACAATAGCCAAGACATGGAAACAACCTAAATGTCCATCGACGGGGGAGTGGATCCAGAAGATGTGGTACATATACACAATGGAATATTACTCAGCCATTAAAAAGAACGAAATACTGGCATTTTTAGCAGCATGGATGGACCTAGAAATTATCATGCTAAGTGAAGTCAGCCATACAATGAGACACCAACATCAAATGCTTTCACTGACATGTGGAATCTGAAAAAAGGACAGACTGAACTTCTTTGCAGAACAGATGCTGACTCACAGACATTGGAAAATTTATGGTCTCCGGAGGAGACAGTTTGGTGGGTGGGGGGATGTGCTTGGGCTGTGGGATGGAAATCCTGTGAAATCAGATTGTTATGATCATTATATAATTACAGATGTGATAAATTCATTTGAGTAATAACAAATGCTTTAAAAAAAAGAGTAAGAAATTATGCCTATAATGGAAATAAAAAGAAATGAATAGAGATTGTTCCTGAGGATGACTGTACATTGAGCTCACTATAAAAAGACTAAGCTAACTATACTGCTTATCCTCAAAGAGCTAAAAGAAATCATGCAGGGAAGGGGAAAACCTAAAGGGAAATTATAAGAACAGCATCTCAACAAATTTAGAATATCAATGAAGAAGTAGAAATTATAAATAGGAACCAAACAGAAATTTTGGAGCTGAAAAGTACAAAACTGACATGAAAAATTTACTAGAAAAATTAGCCAGGCAGGCAGAAGAAAGAGTAAGTGAACTTAAAGATGGGTCAACTGAGACTACTCAGTGCAGAAAAAGAAAAAATAATGAAGAAAAATTAACAAAGCAGAAGAGAATTGTGGGGAAAACGCATAAAAACAGATTCATAAGAGTTGTGCCAGGAGGATAGGAGAGAGAAAAAGAGGTAGGATGAATATTTGAAGATAAAATGGCTTAAAACTTCCCAAACATGATGAAAAGTACAAATTTATATATCCAAAAGTTCAATTTAAGTAGGATAAACTCAAACAGAGCCACACCAAGACACTGCAAACGCTGTCAAATGTCAGAATATTAAAAGCAGCAAGATAGAAGTACTTCTCAAGTGTAAGAGATTCTCATTAAGATTAACAGCTGATTTCTCATCAGAAATTTTTAAGAAGAGAGGGAAGTAGAATGATGTATTCAATGTTCTGAAAGTAAAGAACTGTCCCCCAAGTATATTATGTCATTTAAAAATATCCCTCAAAATGAAAGAAAAATAAGACATTCCCAGATAAACAAAAATTGGGCATAGTTTACCACAAACACACCTACCCTATAAGAAATGCTAAAGGTAAGCTTTCAGTATGAATTGAAAAGCCTATGGACTATAACTTGAATCAACATGAAGAAATAAAGAACACTGATAGAATTACTATAGTTGAATATAAGAATCAGTATTAATGTATTTTTGTTCATGATAACTTTTTTTTCTGTATGGTTTAAAAGCCAATTACATACAACAATAATTATAATTCTATGTTGATACGCATACAATGTATAAAGATGTAATTTGTAAAAATAAGATAATGGGAGTCATAGAGCTATAAAGAATCAAAGTTTTGTATACTATTAAAACTAGGTTGATAATTCAAAATAGATTATTATAAACTAATATATTAATCATAATGTCCAAGATAATCACCAAGAATATAAGTAAAATTATATGGTAAAAAATGACAAAGGAACCAAATAGTACACTGGAAAATAGCACAAAAGAAGGTGGTAATGGAGGAATTGAAGAGTAAAAACAAAGATGTAAGATATGTAGAAACCAATTACCAAAATGGGTGAAGTAAGTCCTTACCAATAAATATTCTAAAGGTAAATAAACTCTTCAATTAATGTATATAGATTGGTAAAATGGATAAAATAACAAAGATACAACTATTTGTGATCTAGAAGAGATTCACTGTACATCCAAATAAGCACAAATAGATTGAAAGTAAAAAGACAGAAAAAGAGAGTCCATGCAAAGAGTAATCAAAAGAGAGCTGAAATGGATATGGTGCTAATATCACACAAATTTGACTTTTTGACCAAAAAGAAGAAAAGGGGAGTTCCCGTCATGGCGAGTGGTTAACGAATCTGACTAGGAATCATGAGGTGAAAAATAAAAATAAAAAAGCCTACCAGAACTTTTATGTAAAACATCTTTTAACATCTGTTGGAACTGACTGTAGATTAATTTAGCAATTTAACAAGAAAATAATTCTTATTACTTTCAAGTCTTGCCTCATATACTCAAATTGTTGGTAGAAAATATGTATAAAGAGAGATCTATATTAGCCAAATGCTTGTTTCTTTCTTTCTCTCTCACCTATCTCTATATCTCTCTGCACTGGTGGCAGAAGTGACAAGCATCCACTATGCATAATAATTATACAGTCTCTAAGATTCCTTCCTCATTAACCTTAAAGGGTATGTAGGATTGTAATTGCCACTCAATCTGCACTCAGTTTTAGAGGAAAGAAATTAACATATATTTATTTTGCAAATACAGCAGTGTCTAAAATTGAACTGATTTCACAACATATTTTTCCTTATTTTACTGCAAACAACTGCAACAAATTTTAATATAGCTCTGAAAAATATCTGATATAGAAAATGTACTGTATAGTGATATGTTCCATTTTCTATCTTTTGTTTAAATGAAACTTCCTGTTTTTATGACATGTTAGGACTCAGATAACAGTATATAACTTTAACATATCAAGGTTTCTTTTTCAAATGAAGACATGCTCTCTTTTATTTACAAATAAGATGTAAAACTCCAGTTGCTTCTAATGATATGATTCTATATAATTTTATTCAACACACATTTATTTTGCAAATAATATCTGTATATCTACAAATCTAGGCAGAATGTTAATAGTGAATAAAAAATGTAAAAATCCCTGCCATGCATTAATATGTCACTGGGCATTTGGTTGGATGGATGTGGCTGAGTTACTCAGTAAGGGCAGCATTTGAAAGGAGGGGCTTGATCAAGCTGCTATGTAATACAGTCAGTGAAGGTGTTGATGCAAACAAACACTTTACAGAGCATATCAGGCTTGTTTTGGAGGAGAGAGAAAATGTGTGGCTCTCCTACTACACAGTGGTTGAGTGTAATAGCTGCCATGAGGGCAATACCAGGCATCTAATTAATTTCCTTACAACTATCCCATGACCCAGGGTTAATGGGTGATGTTTCTCTTGGATGGATATCCTACAGAGTACTTTTACGATTGTGATAGACTGCCAGAAGCGCCTGCCTATTTAATGAGGTTTTAGTGGGTGTGACTCCCACACTTACCTGCCAATTGGCATGAACCACAAAGGCTTCAACTGACCCTTCCATACTGGCGAATCTTGCCCAGCCAAACCAGGTGCCGAATCAGACACCTCAATAGCAATCATAGGAAAGTAACACCGTGAAAGACTGGAGTAGCATATTTCAAAAGCTGATAGTAGCACATCACCTGAAAAATTGGAGATTTATTGGAATCTTCAAAGATAAATAGCAAAGCAGTGAACAAGTTATCACCCAGATTCTTGGTGGTCATACTCAAATACAGCCACCAACTTCATAACGATACTGACAAAAATCAAATTCCTATAGCTGAAGTTGTTAACGGATATGACAAATATAAAGCCAATAGTAAGTAAAGTTCATATATACTTGAGATCAGTTGCTAATCAACTTAATAGTAACCCTGCAAAACTTCATTATGAGAAAGAATAAAAATAATTGTGAAATCCAAAATTCATCAGAAATTGCAATAAAAATAATGTAAATAAAATTTTAATGAAGTTAAATATTTGTATTATTTAATAAATAATGGACCAAATGTCTCAGCGGATATTTTGGACAGGGCCAGTACCTTTTTGTGTGGACTAAATGCCTTGGTGGACACTTTGGACAGGACCAAATGTCCTACAAGGTTTTAAATAATCTTAACCTATGTATGTATATAGTTTAAATATTATTATTGTTGTTACAAATGAGTAAAGTAAGGATCAGAAAATTTCAGTAGCTTGCTAACAAGTTGCTAAGTATAGCTAATAATGTGCAGAAGCAAAATTTGAAACTAGTATTTGGTATTTGACTTTCCAGCATGAGTATTGTGACACTGAGATCCCAGAGTTTCACAGCCACATGGTTATGTGACTAGGTAACAAGTTTTGAGAATTCAAGTCTCTTTTTGTCTTATACCAGATAATATTCCAACTCTACTTTTGAAACTTTCTCAATAACTCTTAATTCCCAGTCGCTCAATTATTCTTTTTGCTTTTCTTTCATTTAACATAGAACCCAACTTACCTAAAGTAAGGAGGAACCTGAAACAACTCCCTGTGGCCAATAACAAAAGATGGTTTGGAACATGTATGGGACTCCAGGCAGGGACACCTCATTGATTATTGATTAATATGAAGATTATCTGTGGAAATACTTACCTTAAGGGCAAATGGAAACCTGTCTTCTCATTTCAAAGTAGCTTCTAATGTTCAGTACTATACAGAAACTTTTGGTATAGATATTTCAGAGATGTTTTAGAGTACCAGTTTGCATTCCGTTTTTTAATCTCAGAATTACACAAAATTCAGGAGATAAATTTATACCTATATTATTTCAGTCTCTAGTCCTAACACTGTTTTCTTTCCTTTTTTGTCTTCCTCATGGCATATGGAGCTCCTGGGCTGGGGATAAGATTCCAACTGCAGTTGTGACCTATGTGCAGCTGCAGCAACTATGGATCCTTTAACCCACTGTGCTGGGGATCAGATCTGTATCCTGGTGCTGCAGAGACACTTCTGATCCTGTTACACCACAGTGGGAACTCCCTAACACTATTTTAATTGGTATATCAGTATTACAATAGCTGTATCATCCTATTTATTAACTAACTAGATGAATTACATACTCTCTAAAAGTTTATATGATTTCACATATCCAATGTATCATACTGACAATAGTTTTATTCTCATCCAGTTATCTTTGCAGTCTCCTCACATTAAAAACTGCTATGGTTTGCATGAATTTTGTTCCTTTAGGACTTTACTGCCAAGGTCTCTTGAAAATTTATATTTCTTACCTCATAAAACCATATTATTTGGTAATTTTAGTATCTTTATTACTAAAACATTTATCTTGTATTTTTTTTTTCACCAGCTACCCTCATTGCACTTCCAAAGCCAATTCTCACTTTTTTGGCTGTTATCTATGAGCTTGTGGCAGAGACTGGCTAACCATTGACCAAAATGATTAATTTCCATTTACTGCATTTCTGATAGACTGCATTTCTTAGCCACTTGTGAAGTTAGGTCTAGCCAAAGGAATATGAGCAGAATCAGTGTATGCCACTTCTAGTTTTGATCTATAAAATCCTCCATAAAATCTTTCCTTCTTTCCCTTTCTTTCCATCCAAAGACCCTGAGAACTTAGAGCAACCAGTGAAGGAATGAGCTTATATCCATGAATGACTATGAAAGCATAACTCCCATTCCCTTATAGTGCATATTATTCCAGTGGTTAGTACTTATTCCACAAATATTACCTGTTTTGGTTATTAAACCAGGCCATATCTTTAAAGCATTTCCTTTTCTCTTCTTCCACCTTTTAGGGTTACTAAAAGAGACATAATTCATAGATAGTTAATCTTTAATTATTTTGGTTTTTATTAATTTTCTTGTTTGGTCCTCTACTACCATTATATTATATTATATTAACTGGGGAAGATTGTTTTGTGTTGATATCTTGAGGTTACCTATGAGCTTCATGAACATGGATGTCCAAATCTCTCTCCAGATTTGGGAAGCTTTTAGCCAAGTTCAAATAAACTTCCTTCCCCTTTTTCCTTCTCTTCTTCTTGCACTCCAATGATGTATAGGTTATTTAACTTAATGATATCACATAGCTTATGTAGGTTTTCTTTATCTCTCTTTCTTTATTTTTCTCTTCTTAGATAATTTCAAAGAACCTGTCTTCTACTTCACAGTTCTTTATTCTGCTTGTCCAGTCTGATGTTGATGCTCTCTACTACATTCTTCATTTTATTCATTGTATCCTTAATCTAGAATTTATTTTTTTTTGTTTTTAAGATTTCTATTCTTTGTCAAACTTATCATTTTGTACATGTATTATTTTCCTGATTTCAGTTAATTGTCTTTTCTTGTAGTTCACCGAGTTTCCTTAAGCCAGTTTTTTCTTAATTCTTTATCAGGAGAATTGCAGATCTCCATTACTTTGTTTTGATTACTGGGAAATCATTGTGTTCCTTTGGTGGTGTCATGTTTCCTTGATTTTTCATGTTTCTTGAAGCATTGCATTGCTATATTTACATTTGAAGAAGTACTCACCTCCATTTTTTACTTACTAGCTTTGGAGTGAAATATCTTCCATCAGCCCCTGAGACTCTTCTCAAACCTTTTCTATAGATGCTCTTGCTCCCCAGTCCTTTTTCCCATTTGTGTCAGAATTAGTAAGCATTGTGCTTCTCTCAATCCAACAAAGCCAGAATGGGTACTGACAGCATACCTTTTTCTTTCCCTAGGTTGGTAGTGAGTGCTCAAGTTTGTGTAATTTCTCCCAGGTTAATGTACTTTGGCCATTTTTCTGGCATACTCACTAGCCATTTGCAAGGCTTGCTCTTGCTGCCATTGGGCATATGCACAGTGATCCAGCCATGGAACAGGAGGTGTGTATGAGTGAGGCACAGGGAGCATTTAATATGTCCCTGTGCCAGTTGGGAGAATCCACAGACAAGGCCTACCCAGTGGCTTGTGGTTGGAGTTCCTAATGGAGTCTTCAGATTTGTCAGCAAGATCTGTATCACTTTTATGACCCTTGAGAGCTCTATATGCTCTTCCTCCACCTGCTTTCCAGTCATACTGTACCTCTTGGTATTCTAAATGGGATGAGAAAGAAATGAGTCTCTCTGGTAGCATCCCACATACCTGGGAAATCTGGGTGCTTCTTAAAATGTTTCATTTTCTCCCACAGGTAAATCATGGGCTGAATAGGTCTCTCTGGCCCTATGCCACTTTGGAGGAGGAGGTTGATGTGAGTAAGTGAACTTCCTCTTATTTTCTTCAGTAGTCTAATCTTGCTTTTTTTTTCCCCCTCAAATGGTATGCTTATACTTCTCTGCTGGACTCCTGGACTTTTAAGAATACTTTCTCATCCATGAGTGATGGTCTAAATCAGTGTTCCTTGGGGAAAAGGTAGAAAACGCTTATTCTGTCATGATGGTGACATAACTCTCAACTTTTCCCCTGGTATTCCTTATACAGAAGTTTCTATCTGCAAGGCATACTCTCCCCACTTCTGTTTCCAACTTATCCTATAAACATGAAAATAACATGTGCACAGAGTCTTTTCTTTTTCACTGTTGTACGTTTTTATAAGCCTGATTTATTGATATATTTTATTTAATCACAAATATTGGCAGACACTAACAGGTCTTATGATTCCAGCTAACACTTACCTCTGACAGCTTTAACTCTAATGCATCTATTGTTTCTATTACTCAAATAGTACCTTACTAAGCAGCATTATTTGATAAATGATGTCTTCAAAATAATTGATATATGTGAAATTAGGTTATAAACACAATAGATGGAGGTGCTTAATTTTTTTGTTACTTTAAGTTAGGATAGTCACTCTTTGTTTCCACAACACTTAGTATACTGCTGAGCACATAGTAACAACTCAATCAATCATTGTTGATTGATTCCAAAACAGAGATTTAAGATTACCTCAGTGATGAAGGAAACAGGATAATTGTGTGTGTTTCCTTGTATTTTTAAGACAGCAAACATGTGTTGCTAAGGTATCATGGAATCTTTAAACATGAAAGAATAAACAAAAAAATAAAATAGTAAAGATTACTAGTAAATCTTGCTGACCCAAGGTTTTAGTTAGTTATATATAGTAGCTTTTCTTGCCGATGCTGATGAATGTTAGAGACCCTAAGCTAAAAACTACACACAGAAAGGTAAAAAAATTGTGTTCAAATCAAGCTTTACCACCTACTGTGAATGTGGGCATACTCTTAAATTTTCTGAGCCTCAATTTTCTCATTTATACAAAATGAAATGCTACTTACACATATAATTAAATTAGATGTGGAATGTCCCATTCAGGGTCAGTACAGAAATGTTTTCAAGTAGTTTTATGGTACAAGTGTTGCTTACTTTCCACCAAAGATATAGGAAATAATCATTTATTTCATAAAATAATCATTAACTATATTGATTTCCAATAATATTTCTTAAATTGCTTTTTAAAATCAGTGTGCTTTACTTTTTTGATTTATATAACCCTTTTAGGAACATGGTTATATGTATTTTGAGTTATTTGTGTATGGAATTTTAAATACAAATTTACACACTTTATGAAATAAAGTAATATCTTGTTTAGAGTAATATTTCTCTCAGTTATTTAGACATAGTCTTAATAAAGTGTACTTATAAAAAAGAAGTCTTTTAATTAAAAAATAAACAGGTTTTTATGTACATCCATGGAAAACACTTTGTAAATTCAATGTAATGATCTAACTAGGAGATAATCCAGGAAAGATAAACCTAACAAACACATGAACTTTTTTTTGGGGGGGGGTGGAAAAGCCATCTCAGATTCAGTTCAAGTAGAGGACATAGGTAATTTCCTTAAGATTCCATCCAGAAATCATCTTGCTTCCAATTCTAAAAATTAGTAATTTCAGAATTATTATGTGGAAAGCTTAACAGACTCCAAATTTGGATAGTAAGACAAGTAATTACCAAAATATTAGCTTGCCACAGAGAAATGATTTAAGCTATTGATTTGGTCTGGCTATACGCTTTTGAATCTCCCCTTCCCACAGAAAAGGAAGTCACTGAGTGACATTGATACAAAATATATGTGGATGTATTCTGCACAGTAAATTCAATCCAGTTCAACTTAATGAAGATATACTATGCCAAAGTTGTCTATATCTAGAAAATAAAATAAAATGAATCCCTGTCCTCAAGAAGTCTATAGTTACACTAGTAATTATAATACAAAGGAAGTAATTTAGGTATAATAGAAATAGAAACTTTGCACTATCACTATGGGGATTTAAAGGAGAAAGCTAAAGTGAGAGCAGGAGAGATAAAGAGGAAATTACTAATAAGATTAAGAATCACTTTATGATAAAGATGGCAGAGAATGGACTGTAAACCTAGTAAACTTTTCTGTCTTAGATATCTTAGATATTTTCAAGTGTAGACTAGAACAGCATTGTTCAAACCATTCTGTAGAACCCTAGATTAGACTTTAATTTGAATTTTATCATTGAAAATATATTTTTACTATTTAAAAATGAGATATAAACTCAAATGGATTATGTATCTACATTTAAAATTCTGGAGACCATCAAAGTATTAATACATGTTTTCAGATGAGGATTCTTTTCATACATGAAAATAAAATCTATTGTAGTATCTGTGGATATATCTGAACTTCTTATGAATGCCAAGAATTTATTTTCTTTCATTGTATCAATTTAAGAATTTCCCCTCTCAACTAAACTTTCGAATGTGTCGGCATCAAGTTGTTTATCATATTTTTTATGCTTTAAAAAATATCTGTAAGTTCTGTGTGAGGTTTCTTTCCTTTATTTGCTCTCTCTTTTGTCCTCCCCCTTTCTCTCTTTGTGTCTCTCTCTAACTACAATGGATATAAATTAGAAATCAAAAACAGCAAGATATCTGGAAATTCTCAAAATAATTGGAGGGTAAATAGCACAGCACACTGCTAAATAACATATGGATCAAAGAAATCTCAAGAGAAGTTAAGAAATAATTTTGAAATTAATGAAAATGAGAAAACTTATTTTGTGAGCTGAAGTGAAAGCAGTGCTTAAATGGAAGTATAAAATGTTACATGTTTATATGAGAAAAGAAGAAAGATATAAAATGAATAACTTAAGCTCCCACTTTATGAAATTAAAAAAAGAAGAAAAAATAAAATCCAGAGTAAGAAAAAAAGCACCAGTTAAAATTACAGTAGAAATCAATGAAATTTAAAATAGGAAATCCACAGAATAAATTAACAAAACCTAAATCTGGTTCTTTAAAAAAAATTTATAAGTATCCAACCAGACTAACCAATAGAAAGATAAGACACATTATTAATATCAGAAATAAAAGAAGGGACATCAGATCAGATTAATTGCACATAAAAGGGATAATAAAGGAATATTATTAATAACTCTATTCTCATAAATTTGAAAGTGTTCGTGAAATGGACCAATTCCTTGAAAGACATAATCTACTAAAACTCACACAGGCAGATACAGACAATGTTAAAAGGTTAGTATCTATTAAACAAATTGAATCAATAACTAATAACTTCCAAAAACAGAAAGAACTAGGCCAAGTAGTGTTTAATACTGAAATCTACCAAACACTTAAAGAAAAAATTACATTAAAAATTCTCTATAAGCTCTTTCAGAAAATAGGAGAAGTAATACTTCCAAATTCATTCTGTGTGGCCAGCATTATGCTAATACCAAAACAAGAAAAAGAAAACTATTGACCACTATCTCTCCTGAACACAGATCCAAAAATTCTCAACAAAATATTAGCAAATAAAATTTAACATTGAATAAAAACATTTTTTAAAAAATTTTTATACTTGATTTAGTGTTCGCTTGATTTCTGCTATATAGCAAAGTGACCTAGTCAGAGTTCCCACCATGGCTCAGCAGTAATAAACCTGACTACTATCCATGAGGATGTGGATTTGATTCCTGGCCTTGCCTGAGGTGTGGTGTAGGTCACAGACATGGCTTGGATTCCATAGTGCTGTGGCTGTGGCATAGGCCAGCAGCTGTAGCTCCGATTAGACCTTTAGCCTGGGAACTTCCATATGCTGTGGGTATGGCCCTAAAAAAAAGCAAAAAAAGAAAAAAGAAAGAATTGATAAGATATAATTCATTAAAATTTTAAAAATCTGCTCTTTGATAGACAATATCAAAGGAATTAGATGACAAACAAATTAGAAGGCTGGAAAAAAATATTTGCAAAAGACACATATCATAAAGGATTTTTTTTCCAAAATGTACAAAGAACTTGTAAAATTCAGTGGTAAGAAAAGGAAGAACCAGATTTTTTTAAATTGGCAAATGACCTGAGCAGATACATCACCAAAGAAGCTATACAGAACACAAGTAAACATATGAAAAAATGCTCAAAATTATGTGACATTAGTGAATTTCAAATGGAAACAACAATGAGATAGCATTACATGCCTTTTAGAATGGCCTAGTCCAAAAGACTGACAACACCAAATGCTAACAAAGATTTGGAGAAACAAGAACCCTAATTAATTGATTCTGGGAATGCAAAGTGTTACAGACACTTTGCAAAGCAGTTTGAGACTAAACATATTCTTACCATATGATCCAGAAATTGTACTCCTTGGCAGTTACCCAAATGAGTTGAAAACATATATACATAAAAACTGCCCATGGATACTTATAGCAGCTTTACTTGCCAAAACTTGGAAGCAACCAAGATTTCCTTTAGTTGATGAATGGACAATTAACCGTGGTATATCTAGACAATAGAATATTACTCTGTGCTGAAAATAAATCAAGCCATGAAAAGATATGGAGGAAAGTGCATATTACTAGGTAAAAGAAGCTAATCTGAAATTGCTACAGTATGATTCCAACTGTATGATATTCTAAAAAGGAAAAAACTCTGGAGACAGTAAAAAGATCTGTAGATTCCAAATTTTAGTTGGCAGGGAAGGGTGAAGAGACAGTACAGAGGATTTTTAGAGAAGTGAAATGATTCTGTAAGATACTTCATTGGAAGGTTACATGTAGTTATACATTTATTCAAATCCATAGAATGTACTGCAAGAGTGAACCTGAATGTAAATTATGGATTTGGGGTGATAATGATATATCAGTATATGTTCATTGGTTTTAACAAATGTGCCACTGTGATGTGGATTGTCCATATTGGGAGGGTTTGTGCAAATGTGGATACAGAGAGTATATAGTAACTCTTATTTTCTACTCAATATTGCTCTGAACCCAAAAGTGTTCTAAAAATAATGCTTATTAATTTAAAGTAAGTAGCATATAGCAAAAAAAAAAAAAAGAAAAAGAAAACAACAAAAAATGGGAGAGAAACATATAGTAAGCTGGAAACTGAGAAATACAATATTTCAAAATGAGAACTCAATAGGTGGGTTTAACAGCATATTAGACACAAGTAAATAAATTATTTGTGAGTACATATTAAATCACTGAGAGAAACAGAAAAGGTAAAAACCCAGGAAAAAATAAAAGGTGTATAGAACAAGACAAAATGTTCTCCCATACTTGTGATTATTGTCCGAGTTGAGTAAAGAATGGGGAAGAAGTAATATTGGAAAAAAAAATGTCCAATGGATTTCTGTAAGCGATGAAAGTCATCAAAGCCACAGATTTAAGAAGTAACACAAGAGGGGGCTCTGGAAAGATGGCAGAGGAGCAGGATGTGGAGCTAAACTTATGCAAATACATCAAAAATACATCTATGTGGAATGATATTAACAAAACATCTGTTGAACACTGGCAGAAGACCTCAGACTTCCAAAAGCCTAAGAAAATCTCCACATAACTGGGTACAAAAGAAAAAGAGAGAGAGAAAGGAGAGAGAGAGGAAGGAATCACAACAAGATCAGGCCCCTGGGAGGGAGCTGTGAGAGAGAAAATGTTTCCACATGTCCACACACTGGGAAGGCCCCTCTTTGGTGAGGAGACCAGCCAGAACAGAAAGGGAGCTTTGGAACCTCAGAGAACAGAGCAACCAGTTTGTGGAGGGCAAAGTAGAGAAAGACCTGCATAGCTGGTCAGTGCCACTCCCCAGTAGGCCTCAGCTGTAGATGCTTGTCCTCTGTGGCAGGTGGGGATTGGATGCTGAGGCTTAGGCTTCAGAGGTCAGACCCAGGGAGAGTACTGGGTTTGGATGCTGGAGCCAATCTGTGTGGTGCACCACAGCCAAGTGAGTATGGAAAGAAGCCTGGGCTTGTCAGAAAGGCAGGGCACCACTGTTTGAGGTTTCAAGAAGAGAGGGATGGAACCACCTTAGGAGCTTCTCTCTCCATGCATGGGCTTCCAGGTGGCAGGGCACCATCTGCATGAGTTTTAGGGGTTGGTCCAAGCTGCCTCCGACTCCAGAGGCAGGCACAGACCACTGTGTCTATGAGGGTCTTGTGACCAGACATCAAGCACTTCCCCTGCCTTCCCAGTAGCATGTGTGGGCCATACATCTGTATACCCACTATTAAGTAAGAAAATGTAGAATTTTTTTAGAATGTGTTTGAGCCTGTATGACTATCAGTCTACATGAAGAACATATAGGAACGGGTTTACGTACTTGAAAAATAGAGCAACAACAAATCAAAAACATACAATAGATTCACAAAGACCAAAAAGAAGAGAATACAAAGATAATATAAAAGGAAATCATCAAACCGTAGAAAGAAAAAGAAAAAACAGAATAAACTGGAAAACAAAGTTTAAAATGGCAATAAGTATATATGCATCAATAATTACCTTAAATGTCAGTGGACTGAATGCTCCAGTGAAAAGACACAGAGTGGCAGACTGGATACAAAAACAAGAGCCTACAATCTGCTGCCTGAAAGAGACCTGCCTTAGGGCAAAGACATACACACATTGAAAGTGAGTGGATGGAAAAAGATATTTCATGCAAATGTAAATGATAAGAAAGTGGGAGTTGCAATACGCAGATCAGACTTAATCAAACTTTGTTTAAATCAAATCAGTGTTTGTTTAAAATAGACTTTAAACAGTAGCCATAAAGAAAGGTAAAGAAGGACACTATATAATGATAAAAGGATCAATATGAGAAGAGAATTTTAGGAGTTCCCATTGTGGCTCAGCAGGTTAAGAACCCCACATAGTGTCCATGAGGAGGTGGATTTGATCCCTGGCCTTGCTTAGTGGATTAAGGATCCAGCGTTGACACAAGCTGAGGCATAGGTCTCAGATGCAGCTTGGACCCAACATTGCTATGGCTGTGGCAATGACTGGTACTTGCAGCTCTGATTGACTGCTAGCCTGGGTACTTCCATATGCCACAGGTGTGGCCATAAAAATAAAAAAAAAAGGATTTTATACTCGTCAACATATATGCACCTAGTATAGAAGTACCCAAATACATAAAACAAACACTAATGTACATAAAGGGAGAAATTGATAGGAATACAAGAATAGTAGGAGACTTTAACAGCCCACTCACATCAATGAACAGATCTTCCAGACAGAAAATAAATACAGCAAAAGAGATCCTAAATGATACAATAGAACAGTTAGATATAATTGATATTTTCAATGCATTACATTGAAAAAACAACAAAACAAAACAAAAAACAGAATACACATTGTTTTCAAGTGCACATGTAACATTCTCTAGATTTGACCACATACTAGGGCACAGAACTAACCTCAACAAATTTAAGAGTATAGAAATTATTTCAACCATCTTCTCTGACCATAAAGGCATGAAATAAGAAATCATCCACAGGAAAAGGAAGAAGAAATGACTACATGGAGACTAAACAACATGATACTTAAGAACCAATGGGTCAATGAGGAAATCAAAAAGGAAATAAAAATACTTGAGACAAATGACAGTGAAAACAAACCCATACAAAATCTATGAGATGCCACAAAAAAAGTTCTTAGAGGGAAGTTCATAGGGATATAGGCCTTCCTCAGAAAAACAAGAAAATTATTAAATACACAATGTGACCTATCACCTAAAAGAATTATAAAGAGAAGTACAAACAAAACCTAAATATCCACAAAACAATAGAAAAAACAATCAATAAAACCAAGACCTGGTTCTTTGAAAGGGTAAACAGAATCAACAAACCTCTGGTCAGACTCACCAAAAAGAGAGTGATAACTCAAACAAAAAAGAGGTGAGAAAGGAGAAATCTCAACCGATAATGCAGAAAAACAAAGAAAAAAAATACATGAGAATGCTACAAACAATTATATGCCAAAAAAGTTGAAATCTAGAAGGAACAAATAAATTTCTATAAACATAGAGCTTACCAAAATTGAATCAAGAAGAAATAGATAATTCGAACAGACTGATCACTAGACGTGAAATAGAATCTGAAATTAGAAACAAAAAAAAATCTATACAAATAAAGTTCAGGACCAGACTTCACAGGCGAATTCTTCCAAATATACAAGGAAAAATTATACTAATCCTTCTCAAACTCTTCTAAAAGACTGGAAAAGAGAGCACACTTCCAAAGACATATTATGAATCCACCATTACCCTAATACCAAAACCAAGGATACCACTGAAAAAGAAAATTACAGGCGAATATCTTTGATGAATATAGATGCAAAAATTTTCAACAAAATGTTAACAAACTGAATCCAAGAACGAATTAAAAAAGATCATATACCACAGGCAAGTAGTGTTCATCTCAAATTCACAAGGATGGTTCAACATATACAAATTAATCAATGTAATAACACCACACGAACAAAAGGAAAGTCAAAAGCCACATGATCATCTCAATAGATGCAGAAAAAACATTTGACAAAATTCAGCATCCATTCATGATAAAAACTCTTACCAAAGTGGCTGTAGAGGGAACACAGGTGAGCATAATAAAAGCCATTTATGACAAACCCACAACCATTATAATACTCAATAGTGAAAAGCTGAAAGCCTTCCTGCAAAAATCTGGAACAAGACAAGTATATTAAATTCCACTCTGATTAAATTCCCATAGATTTGATTGTCTGCTTGATGATTCTGTTCATTTCTTTTGGAGATATTATTATCTCCAACTATAATAGTGAATTCATCTATTACTCTTTGTAGCTCTCTTAAGTTTTTCCTCACATATTTGATGCTCATTGTTGCCACATACACATTAAAGATTGTTTATCTTCTTGGAATATTAACCTCTTTATCATTATATAACGCTCCTCTCCTTCTCTGATAACTTCACTTGCTCTGAAGTCTGTTCTGTGTGAAATTAATACAGCTATTCCTGCTATCTTTTGATTAGTGTTAGCATGGTGTATACTTCTCTAGCCCTTTACTTTTAATCTACATGTATCTTTAAACATGTGTACCTCATTTTATTGTGCTTTGCTTTTTGCACTTTGCATATACTGTTTCTTACAAATCAATGTTTTGTGGCAACAATGTCAAGCAACTCTATCATTTCCATTTTTCCAACAGCATTTCTTCACTTCATGTCTCTGTGTCACATTTATTAATTCTCGAAATATTTTATTTTTTATTATTGTAATTATTTTATTCTATTTTCTTTTTTTAGGACATTGATTATAATTGTTTTTTTTTAAATTTATTCCCATAGAGTTCAAAATATGCATTTAAAACCATTCCACATCTTTTCCCAAATAACACTATAACTCTGCATCGTTTTCTAATTCCTTCCTCCCATCCTTTGTCCTTTGTGTCATTGATGTTTTATATATATATATATATATATATATATATATGTATTTCCTGGTTTGATAATTCAACATTCCTGGCATATCTGACCCTGCCGCTTTCAAAAGTCTAAAATAAAAACCAGGTATGTTTGAGAGACTCTTTTCCTTTTTGGGTTCCAAATTCTAGTTGTCTCCCTTAAATTCATGAGATTGCTAAAAGCTCTGATGGTTTCTTAGCCTCTCAGAATCTGTATAAAAATTGGTTAATGCATTAAAGGGAAAAATTGAAGTGAAATACCCTCGATTTATTTTTTTGCCTTTGTTTCTGGATCTTGGCCCTTCAGATTCTGGATGCCTTGGTAGCTTACTCATGCCTTAGAAATATTTTAAATACTATTTCCACAGCTTTTCTAGTTGATTTTTGCGAATGATTTGTTTCAGTCAAGCTGATCTGTCACTGCTGGAAATGAAATTCTACTGTATATATTTTGATATGCTATTTGCTACATAAAGTTTCATGACTGAATTCTTTAACCATATTTGCAGTCTTCCTTGGTTGCAGGAGTTATTTATTTATCCTGGGATTCAGGTTGGGAAGGAACATATTCTTGTGCTTTAAGTATTTTACTCCCATGTCTTCTTATTTCCTCTTGCTCTTGTTAATAATATCAAAGGGCCTATTAGTTCAAATGGCTACTTTTTTCCTACCTTCTGAAGATATAAAACAAATACATAAAAAGTTTAAATTCGTATAATGTTTTGAAAGGGTAGTAGATTTTTATTGACTTAAATCAGGTTTCATGGCTACAATGTTTATATATATATCACCTTGACTAGGCTACATTCTCTGTTTATTCAAGCAAACATTAATCTAAGTGATACTGTGAAGTTATGTTGCTAATGTAAAGTTCCTAATTAGTTGACTTTAAGATTAAAGCCAGCAATTTAAATCTTAAAGCAATTTAAGATTGCTCTTCCTAATCTGGGTGGGTCTGATTTAATCAGCTGGAAGGCCTTAAAAACAGTGCTGATTTTTTAGGGAGATTGAGAGAGAAAGAAGGAGAAAAAGAGAGGAATTCTACCTGTGAACAACAGCTTAGGTCCATGCCTGTGGGATATATCCTACCCTTACTAACAACCTGCCTATGGATTTTGGGTTTCCTAACCAGCCCCACAATCATGTAAGCCAATTTATTTTAATAAGTCTGAGGATTTATTCAGAAATAATTTGAAGATTATGTATATATATATCTACATATCTTTATTGATTTTGCTTTTCTAGTTGAATCCCAACTGATAAAATGTCAATGAACATATTCTTTAGGAAAAAATGAGGTCATGTAGTATAAATGAGCACAAGAATATGCCAGAGCCATGAAATTGAATCTGTGGTATTATATTTAAATGGGTTTCTTTGTCCGATATCTGGCAGAAATAACTATAAGATACATAATTAAGTCAGACTTCTTTAAATTAATTAACTTTGTGACTAGAAGGGGAAATAAAAACACAATTAATGAATATGCTAATTTCACCCCATGAAATGTCAGGGGATAGTTGATCTTTATCCATGGTTTAAAAATGCATACCAGATTAGATTGATGATGCCCATAAATTTTTTTTATTTATAAAGAACAAAACATAAAAATGCTATTTCAAGGGTAAACTTAAAACAATGAGAGACAAACATCAATTTATTATCCTTGAGATTAATTAAATATGAAGTATTATGAGAAAACATTGTCTAAATACCAGAAGGCTGTATTGATGTTATAAAAGAGTAAGCAGATAATAATGATTCTTAATAATGCCCAGTGAGAAAAGAATCCCACCACTCTCTATTAGTGCACACCATTTTTTTTTTTTGCAAATAAGCTAGTATTACCATAATAAGCATGTAAAACATAAATAACTAAGTGTGTATGCAGGAATAAATTATCTCTTATCTAAGAAACTATAATGAGAGGGAAAAATTATTCTGGATTTGGACAAACAAAGCTCTGTAGCAAAATGAAACATAAATTCCCTGGAAAGAATCTGAAGTTTTAATTTTGGAGTGATTCCCCTCAGAAGATTTTATAAATCAGGTTTTAAGTGAATTATTTAAAAATAAATCAATCAACAGTTATCTAAAACCTTCTTTTGAACTCAGTTAAAATGAAATACAGTGTTCCTTAGTTGTTCAAATTGGCAGGTTTTGAAAAAGTGGGTTACCACTAAAGCTTTGGTACACATAAAATTATACATTAAGCATGTGCAAAAGGCATCATTATTCATCTACCAAAATATATAAATACTGTTAAAATAATACTGAAATAGTGATTTTAGCACCTATGTCTGGTTAGGCTTGGGAACCATGTTTTGTTAAGTCTTACACTTCCAATTAAAATTTTCTTTTGACCTTCAGGTGTTACTAACTTCTGCCTATTATAATGTAATTCGTAGCTGTTAAATCACATCTCATAATATTTAAGTCTAAGGAGACTGATTTGACATCCTAGCAATTTTACAAAACCAAAAAAGGGAACTAGTCAAGTGAAAGTTGCAAAAATGTAAAAATATGCCAACAAATAGTATACAATATTTTTTTCCTGGAGTCAACTTTAACAGGACTTGAAGAATTATAACTTTGATGATTGCTATTATCATCATTGCCTCATTCAGTAGGAGTCCATGTACTGTATGTACAATAGGAATTATCAAGAAAATACACTTCAAGTATGCTGCACAAACTTGTTTATAACAGCATGGAATAAATGCCAGCTTCTATTTTACTATGACACGGTTTTTATTAACAAGCATAGGTGAGACAGAGCCTTCTTTGAAAATAGAAATGCTACCATACCTAGCTCAAGTATTTAGCTCCAGGTTTTAATATTTTTTAATGTATCTTAAAAGGAGAATTTCATGACAAAAGAGAATTTCAAATATCTTTATCCTTTCTAATCTGCCCTTTGAAATAAAAGTAATTATTTGACATTTGATAAATACTTCCTATCTTAAAGAATACTTTGGATTCTCTCCTACAAAGCATTTATCTTTAAGACTCAAGAGTTCTTTTATTGATTTTAAAAGATCCATTCCTGATTCATTTGTATACTTGATTTCATTCTGGATTGTACATAATACTTAATGCAACCCCCCAATCAACATAGAATGTGCTGCTTATATCATGCTCCTAACTGAGGGGAGCCAACTCTGTAGATTTTTAGTAAATACTCAGGACACTGAATCTCTGAAACATATTGATTAATTTATCAAATAAGTAGCGTTGTCTAAATAAGTATTAGTACTTTGAAAATTTAGGAAACTAAGAGGACCAAGATTCTTATTTTCTATGTGTATATAATATGCTTTATTTCTCTCTAGAAATTATGAGTCATCAACCTCAAGAAAGTTTACCAATTTCCAGTATATATTCTCTCCTCTCCAACATTTATGAATGTTCACAAGTCCTTACCTCTTTTGTTAAGTTTTCTAATTAAATGACTTTTGGATTAACAACACTTCTCTACTATCATTTTCTAAATATCATAGATATACTATACAAAAATCACCCAAAATGCACCCAAAGTTTATGTATTTTAATGCTCTATCATGTATGATTAACCTGTAGAACCATATCTTGCCAATGTATAAGCTGCTCTTTGGTAACAAGATGCTTCACTATCATTTCTATGGCACAATATTGGCAACTTAGGGATGCCAGACTTCAAAAAACAATTAACTTGAAGTATTTCTTCTTTTATTAGGAATTATGAAGAGAAATTATATGTCAGTTTTGTCTTGGCATTATAGAAATAATAGGCCCAAAGTTGAAAGAGTGACTTTTTAAAATAATTTTTTTGCTATTCTTATATTGAATGTATTTTTTTTTTTTTTTTTTTTTTTTTTTTTTTTTTGTCCATAACCGCAGCATGTGGGAGTTCCTAGGCCAGGGATTAAATCAGAACCACAGCAGTGGCAACACCGAGTCTTAACTGCTGGGCCACCAGGGAAATCTAAGAGTGACTTTTTTTTTTTTTTTTTGAAGAATATCGAGGAAGACTGTGGCTAGAGCAAATATAATAAGGGGAAAATGGTAAGAAATGCAGTCAGAGAAAAGTAAGAGGGATGCAGAATATTGTTTGTTGTTTAGGTCATTGTAAAGATATTTGTTTACAATCTATATGATACTGAGAACCACAGTAATGACAAGATTTGACTTAGATAAATGGATCTCTTTGTTGCTGTGTGAATACTAGAATATCTATGGACAGAGATGGGAAATGGGAAGGGTGGCAGTAGATAGAGTAGTTAGTAGGCTCTAAGTCAATCAAGAATAATGGTTTCTTAGATCATGGAGATAGTAGTGGTAAGTTGTGAGAACTCCTTACACTCTAGATTTACATAGAAGTTGGAACCAAAAGAATTGGTTGCTGGACAGGATATGGGGAATAAGAAAGAGTTGCCATTAACTGAAATGAGAAAAGACTGTAGGTGGAATCTTTTTGGTAGGGAGAAAATAAGAAATTAGATTTTGAATATATTAAATTTGAGTTGCCTATTAATAACTTACAGCTATTATAGATAAACCATTTGAGGAGACCCAGGCATCTACAATATTCATGTTTTCTGATATTTTATTGTATAATATATCAATCAAGATATCATTGATAGTATAAATATTGGCAGTCTTTACATTCATTACATATTATATATACACTATCATATATATATAAGCATATATATTATATATATATGCTTTCTTTTTGGGAAATAAAATCTTGAGTTCAAAAAGAAGCATCTCCTTGCTATCATGGAACTGATCAGAAGTGGCAAATATTTTCTCCAACTAGAAGCTACTTTAAAAATCATAAAGGGACTGGTAGAAACATTTCTATCACAGGCATGAACCTCATCTTTCAAATGAAAACTTAAAAAAACACACAAATATGAAATTTTAAAATGGGAAAAACTCATGTGTCCATTTGTATTAAAGTACTGAAGGATGTAAACTGTGTGTGATACCCTGTCATCTAGCCTTATCCCTAACTCCCCAAACTTGAAAAAAAATGTTACTAGCTGCTAGTGAGTGACACTAAATCTCCTATACCATGACAGGCATAATCCTTTGATAAAATAGGCTTCTTTATCTGTAATGTTATCATCTGTCAACCAAAGTGATGTGATGTCACATCAAGGAGAGAATATAATATGATTTGGGTATGGATACACTAACTTTTCTTTTGCATGAAATAATCTGATTTAGAGATTTCTGACAAGTACTGTAATTATTTAAAGTACTTATGACAAAGTAGCATAATTTGTCAATATTGCAAACATAATTGCAATGTGAGTAGTCAAAATAATTGTGATTAAACTACTCTTTAGACACTATTTAGAAGAGGATAAAACAAGAATGACAAGGAACTATGGTTACTAACATTTAGAACTCAGGCAGAATTTTCAACCTTTTTGTAGGGATTGTTCTCATGAAGGATTTTCTTTTCTTTTTAGGGCCACACCTGCGGCATATGGAAGTTCCCAGGCTATGGGTCGAATCAGAGCTGCAGCTGCCAGCCCACACTACAGCCACAGCAACATGGGATCTGAGCCACATCTGTGACCTACCCCACAGCTCAAGGCAATGCCAGATCCCCAACCTGCTGAGCGAGGCCAAGGATCAAACCTGCATCCTCATGGATACTAGTCGGGTTCATAGCCTGCTGAGCCACAATGGGAACTCCCTGTTTTTCGGTTCTGATTCTGATGTTATGAAGGTATATGATAGTGGCTGTGCATTTATATGGGATTGTCAAATAAATATGGCATACAGTTTATGATTACCATTCCATCCCACTGTATTATTCTAGAGGAACGTCATCAATAGTCCTCTCAGAATCTCTTGTCTCTCTTTGAAGAAGCCTAGATTATAGGGCAAGTACATTTTCAAAAATTCATGTTAATCTTCATTTGTGTGTACTTATGGATGTTTAGTCTTAATATTTTTTTCCACATTTGAACACTTTAATTTCGAGTGAATCTTTTTTTTTTTTTTTTTTTTTGTCTTTTCTAGGGCCGCACCCACGGCATATGGAGGTTCCCAGGCTAGGGGTCTAATTGGAGCTGTAGCCGCCGGCCTACACCACAGCCACAGCAACGGGGGATCTGAGCCACGTCTGCGACCCACATCACAGCCCATGGCAACGCCGGATCGTTAACCCACTGAGCAAGGCCAGGGATCAAACCCACAACCTCATGGTTCCTAGACGGATTCGTTAACCACTGCACCACCAAGGGAACTCCTCAAATGAATCTTATACTCGCATTTATTATTTGCCCTATGTACTTTATCTGCAGCATTCTATCAACTGTATCTCTATATTTACTTGATTGTTTTGGTTGTAAAGAAAAAGTTTTGTTTAGCCAATTAGACTTGGCTTGGATTATTTCTCTTTCTTACCTTTAATTCTTAAGTTGTATCATACTAGCATAGACTTGAAATTCATAAATACTTATTTATGCATACAAGGTCAATTAATCTCTAGCAGAAAACTATAAATACATTTTTTTGTCATCACAGTGAACTATTGGCCTGGCAGACTGAACAATATGTAACTCATTTAAAATTAATTAAATGCCTACTAGAAGAATTGTCTCCTAATACTGCAAGAAAGTTGAGCATAAGCATCATCGTAGAAATGTGGTTCTGAATATGAGTTTTATTAAAAGATCACTTCTCAAATTGTACAGCACCATTGACATAAATCTTCCTTTGAGTAAATAGATATGTGTATATACATTATATTTATTTATTTATTAAATGTGTGTTTTGTGGGTACCCTTGAGATGAGAGTACCCATAAAGTACTCTCACTATGAGAGATACTTCACTGTGCCTCAAAGGGAAAATCATTCATGCCCAGGCCATTATAACTAATCAGAAAATCATATTTAATATTTCCTTCTTTTCAGAATACTTGAATCTATAAAGTCTGATATTCATTCACCCAAAGTTGTTTTCTAGATCATTGATCTGACTCCTTTATACTTTATAATCCTTGGAGTCTTCAGTTAAGATCATGAATTACATTTAATTAACATTTCTATATTTTCACTTTCCTCTAATATTATCACAAAACTTAAATCATTGAATTCAGTGTTTCAAGTTACATGTAACATTTGCATGACACCCTATAGGATATTTCAAAATAAACTAAACGGTTCATAACAATTTGTCTAATTCCAAACCTGATTATACACAAGCCCAAAATCTATGGGAGTTCAATTTATACCTAAAATTAAATATTGCTATGGATAAGAAACACATTTTTCAATTGAAGTATTCATCTATACTAATTCATATTAATAGTACCTATTCGTGCATAATAGTACCTTTAAAACCAGCTGAATACCTTATTTACATGTAGTATACTCCTTTTTTCATATTACTAATAACATTAATAGGTAAAATGGTATTCTTCTGGCACTTAAATAAACATCCTTGTAAAATATAATAGACCACCACTATTTGTGACACTTGTTTCACTTATTCCAATTAGATCTACTTTAGTAAATAAAGTTGGATTTAGAATAAGTTTCACCATATTTCTTCTATCTGACTCTACTACTCTTCATGACAAATCAAGAAATTAGACTTCAAAAATAAGATGCTGGAATTCTCATACCTTTTTTGGGACTGTGCTAAGTAAAACAAATATGTTGGGAAAGAGTCTTTAAATTGAAGCTATACTTGATGTGAATCAGTGGATTTGGCATATCATTTTTCTGGTATCATTTGTATAAAATGATAAAGCATAGAATTTGGGAAGCTAATAGCTTCACAAAGCTGAGCTGATAGTTCAGGCTTCAAAGACTCTGTGCTATAGTATTGCTGAATTCAGACTGCCCTTGAAACATCTCCAACATTATGACCAGGATTCATTTGTAGTTTATAGGTTCATTCAGTCATGGGTATGTATGAGGTTATCAGTATGTCCTGGATTTTGAGACTAAATAATTTTACTTTTATAACTAGAGGGTGGAAAGAATTTGCTGGGTGTGGTGCTAAAATATAGGAGTGTCCATTGTTCGGAGAAAAAGCTTGCATAATACCATCCTACCAGCCTCTCAAGATAAGCTGAGGATGAAACAGGAGATTATGTTTGATAGAGAAGCTGATCTCTAAATAAACATTCACACATCTAACATCTAAATAAGCATAAACGCAGCATTCTTAGACTACCTGAACTGAGTTGGTTCATATTAAATCTGATTCACAAAATGGTTTTGGTAGAAAGATAGTACCATTATATAACAAAATTTTTAGGTCATTACATTCAGTTCCCTAGAGAGAGCTATAATATTTTCATCTGAATTTGCTGACAATTTTGGATAGACCTTTATAACTCATATGGTAATTAAACTGGTAATAATAATCAGCATATAACCTTCCAAGTTGACTACATCAAATGGTACTGCAGATAATTGGATACATAATTTCTAGTATGTTTGCTAAAAATAAGTCTCATTACTTCAGTTATATCTCAAGCTTGGGCACTTAAAGGATTGCTTCTAAGGAAGAATTGAAAAATCTCTATTCCTAATTTATAGAAATAATGTCATCTTTTCTGTTCATTTTATTAGTATCTGTTTATACAATGCTAGTTCTTACTTGATATACAAACCAAGCCAATTTAAAGTATTTTCAGAGTAAGTAAAGCTAGTTAAAAATGATTTATTTACTTCTAAATTATTGTAATATAGTTAAATAATAATCCCAATATATCATTTTAGATGATATTAACATGAACCTGTGTAAACTACATATCCCCTCTAAACATGTGGAAACTTTGAAGGAGAGATCCATTTGTCAAAAGTGCATAATTTTTCTTGTAATCTTTTAAAATATACTCTACAGTTTCAGATAACTATAATTTTTCAACTCACTAATCCACCCCCACTTTAAAACACAGTTGCCTCACTTGAAGAAAATCCTAACAGAACCTTAATAATAATTGTTATAATGGCTATGGTAATCTGTTTGGCATGCACCAACCTAATAATACTCACATTCTTTTCCTGTTATATCCCCCTATATATTTTAATTTCATTTTCCACTAGTGCTGCACTGTGTTTCTTTCAACAGGCAAGGCTATAAAAATAGCATTCAGCAGTAATTTCTGGCAGGAAGTCAGAGGCTTTAGAGACACTGGACAAAGGATACATGCTGTGTGCTGTGTAGTTTAAAGATATGTATATTTAGAATCTTCAAACAGTGTTAATAATGTAGTTCATATATGAGAACATGGTGCATGTATTAGGAGATGCATACAGAGCCTGTGACCTTTGCATTAGAAACTTGGCCTTATTCTTACCGAAAAGTAAGTTTTGGTGTCAGTATATCACCAAATTAAAAGAACAACTATGTTTTACAAATTAGAAATTATGAAGTAATAAATGTTAGGTTAAAATTTGATTTTTTAAAGTTTTTAACTTCAGAAAAAAAGAAAAATGTCACTTTTTTACAAAGAAATATGAAGAATAAGTTATTCTAATAAATCACATACACTATAAGACAAAAAGCATATATTTTGGACTCAGTCAAATCTGATTTGAATTTGAGCTTTATAGTTTACTACCTGTGTGAGCTGAGACATGTTACTTAATTTCTCTAAGCTTTGGCTTTCTAATCTGTAAATAGGTATGAGAAAATTTACCTCCCAGTTTGTACTGAGGATTAGGTGGGATATTGAATACAGAATGATGTGATTCTGCATATTTATTATAATATATAATAGCTTATTAATATGTGTTCTGTTAACTGATTTCATTAACTCATTGTAATGAGATTAGATGTCTGATAAAGCCCTAGCCAGTTCAAGTTTCTTATCTGTGCCTCGTTGCCTGCCTTTGCCAGATTTCATTCTTGACTACCTAGTTTTACATTTAAAGTATTTTCTTATGGTTTTGAGCTTATGAACATTTGTTCTAGAATTGAGTTGTCCTTCTAGAATATGTAGAAGTCACAATGATATAAGCTATTTATAATTTAGGGAATTCAAAATAGATTTATCAACCTATGATATGTTAACATATAGACTCCCAAACACTAGATGATGGACAACAAAAACAACAAATCAGAGCCTCTTTATCTTTTAATAAAGAACCTGGAATCTTAGAGCAATAGCTATGAAACAGGGACATCAGGACCAGCTGGCCTCGTGAAAAGTAATGGACAGAGTTAAACGTGCATGGATGAGTCAGCAGTGTGACTGAATGGATTGCGTTGGGTTGGGATGAAACAGTAAAATAAATGTTTTGTAATCAGAAAATAAAAAATAACATAGTAAGGGGAAAATCCATAAAATAGTGCTAGGTCAGAAGGGCTGACCCAGCAGTGATCTCTTCAGCATCTGGAAGATGTCCATAGTATTTTTTTGATCCATCAAAAATAGGAAGCTCCTAATAGTTTTTCTAACTATAGTATTCTCAGATTATTATTTCTAACCCTGGTATAACCCAGTTACATGATTTATATATAAAGGACTAATTGCTAGTTTCTAACAAGTTTCCTTCATGGTTTTCTCTTAGTTACATTTCTTTCAAATTAAAGGCATGTATTTTGTAGAATTTTTTCAGAAATCCATAAAACCCCCCAAATACTGTATGAATGTATATTCAGTTTCATTTAAATGTTGCTCCTCCTTATCCATTACTTGCTCTGCATGGAGTCTTTGAAATTTAGAACTTGTTAGGAATACTTCATTTAGAATTGTATATGAAAATCATTAATAATTTCACCAAATATTCCAGTTCTCTTCTTACTGGCACAAGGTAGGATTGTATTTTCTGTATCACCCCATTGTGGTTGGATGGGGCTCTAACTAGTTCTGTCTTGAGTTATAATCCATTTACTTGCCAAAGCAGAACATTTAATTTGAGACAAAAAACCTTCCAGAGCTTTCTTTTCTCTCTGTCACAATGACTGATACTATTCAAGTAGGTGATTGTCCTGGGTTTCACAGTAAGTTGACTCAGAGCAGAGCCCCTAGATAAGCAATAATAGGCCAGTATTATGTTTGAGAAATACCTCTCTGTTGTTCTAAGCTACTGACATTTTGGAGTTATTACTGCAGCAAACTTAATTTATCATGATGAAATTATGAAATTATTATGAGCATCACATGGAAACATCAGAGGTATGCAGTCATGGTTATTCTAGAAAAAAAATAATCACTCCTATACCCTCAATGATAAAATGCTTTTCATTTTTTCTCTATAAGGTACTCTTTCAGAGAGGAGTAGGCTCCATGCATAAAGCTATTTTAGTTAAGCCCACATTTTTAGTGCTTAACACTATATCAAAGAAATATAAGAATCCATCAAGAGAATATAGATGTACAGATTGCAATCAAAACTGCTTGACACTGTGTTTCTTTCACTGTATAAAAAATATTATATATGTTCCAAACAACTGCTTTCATTTTCTTTTAAATTACCCAAGAACCCCAAAAGTCCACAAAAACAGAAAGGGTCTTCTAACATAAAAGGTAGCTGATGATTCTTAAAAGTATGTTTTCTCTCCCTTGGTGGGCAAGAGGGAACTCCTCAGTGCCTATCAAAAAGGTCCAATATGAGACATCGAATTGTTAGACCAAAGCAAAAATTCCTTAGAGAGCTGAGAAAAGTGACTCTATTACTACTACTTCTTTTTTTCTCTTCCTCTCAATTTTCTTCCCTCTGTCTGCCTTTACACATCACCTTCCCATGTACTCATTCCCTACCATGGCTTTCTTTCAGTTTCCCCACATTTTCATTACATGTTGTAAAGTATTTTAAGCAATTTTGGAAATAGAACATAACAGAAAGGTAGTACTAACTTATTTGGGCTTATATGAGTTTTAAATTCCTGGTTTAAAGGATCTATAGAAATAGACATTTTTTTATCTTGATCTGTATAGCAAGTTGGAATTAACATTCTCTTTATAAAAGATTATTTGAATACTCATTAGTGGCTTTCCTCGATGCCTGTTCAATATTTTGTTAAATGAGAGTTAATATGCAAATTGGTAATACTTTCCAGAATAAGCATCATTTTTTTCTTAAGTCTATGAAAGACTGAGTACATGCATCTTAAATTGTCTAAAATCCCTTTTGCATTCATAAACAAAGACAACTAGAGAAAAGCCTTGTTGAGAAGGTAGACCTTCTGGAAATAGATCTAGCTTAGTGAGTTAAAAGAAACCATGAGAGGGAGTTCCCCTTGTGGCTCAGTCGGTTAAGAACCCAACATAGTGTCCACAGAATGCGGGTTTGATCCCTGGCCTCACTCAGTGGGTTAAGGATACGGTGTTGCTACAAGCTGTGGCGTAGGTTGCAGATGCGGCTTGGGTCTGGCATTGCTGTGGTTGTGGGTAGGCCAGCAGCCGTAGGTCTGACTCAACCCCTAGCCTAGAAACTTCCATATGCTGCAGTTGAGGCCATAAAATTTTTTTTTTAATTAAATTTAAAATAAAAATGAACCATGAGAATACATAGCCAATGCAAGCATTTAATTTCTGAAAAACAGTCGAACCATCCTGATGTTTCAAGTCTTTCTTAACTAAGAAAATCTTTTCACATTGTATTATTTGAAGTTTTAGATTACTCAGAACATAAATAGCATTGAAAAATTACCTTTCTCCACTGGTTCTTTTCCCTCAAACCTCAGCAATAAACTTTGAAGGCAGATTTTCATTTGGGGGAAGAATTGTAAATGCTAGAGAATCACAGATGAAGAAATGTTTCACTGGATTTAGGGAAGGTTTCAAAGAGGCAGCATTTGAAGGATAGAATGTAGTAGCTTCTCATACAGTTTGAAGTTTTGCAGGCAAAAGGAACAGTATAAACTGAAACAGACATTCAGATGTGCAGTGCGTTTAAGAACATGTGCTCTGAATAGAGCATATCACATTAGGGAGAAGTGACAGAAGATGAGGCTTCAAAGGAAACAGAGCCAAGCCGGAAAACACCTTGTATATCACTATTAGTCGGGATATAAAGCAGGAAATACACAGTTTTAGGTATTTTAATTTATTTTCCCAAGACCACACAACTAATAGTTAACAGAATAGAGATTTGTTAACTCTTCTAGGCAGGCTTGTCTCCAGAGTTTCTACCCTTAACCACTATGCTGTAGATAAATGTAGAAGCTTTCTTAAAAAAAATATTGAAGTATAGTTGATTTACAGTGTTGTATTAATTTCTGCTGTACAGCAAAGTGATTCACTTATACATATACACATATCCATCACAGCTTTTATGAATATAGTACAAGCTGAGGATCAGGAAGCAAGCGATAATTGTGTAGGCTGGCATTCGTTATCATTGTCTTGGGGGAAGTAAACTTTAGATTGATACTTGAAGTATATTATTTTCATGGTGAGCAGAGAGGAACCACACAGTAGCAAAGAAGAACAAATATTCTCATACCTCATTTCTTTCTTCTCTCTTTTTTCTTTCCTTCTCTCAGCCTTTGTTCTGCTGCTCTCTTTCCTTCTCTCTCTCTCCCTCCTTCCTTTCTCTCATGGGGCATAGTAGGGGGCAGTGGGGGGAGGGTGGAATAGAGAAATGGGAATTCAAGTCATCAGGCCACTCTAACTTTTCTTATGGTTTAAAAGCACAAATAGTTATTCCTGAAGTATATTTTGTGGCTAATAGACAAACAGAGACACACAAGGTATTTCTAGATCATATTTACAAACTACAAATGTATGAGACTTTATTTCCCTTTAGATCTCTCAATATGGTGTTTTTATAACACATTGTGGATCTGCATTACAATTACATTAACAAAGAACTCCATCACCATAACTACTTATTACACCCAATTATAAAACCTGAGCTGCCTGGCAAAGGTATTCATTAACCTTTTCGGAGCTTATAATAGGAAGTCTAATCACATGGAGGTGGTAGACTACATTCTGAAAATGAGTCCGGTTGTCATGTACAGTAAATTTTAATACCCAAATTCTCTGTAAATTGGGCAGTTTCGTGAAATTGAATGAGGAGGATCTATTTAATCAGCTTAAAAGTATGAAATTTGAATTCATTTGCATTGTAAAAATAATGACTATATCTGAGATAAATGCTAAAATAGCATTTTTACTTTTTATTCTGATTAAAGTTCCTGCATTTATTAATTTTACTTCTCTTTATATGTTTTTAGGCTTTTAAATTCTAATTGAAATTTTATATTCAGTAATAAGCATTGTTAATTTGTCACCTATTCTCTTAAAATACAAAAATAAAACTAAGTATCCTGTTTTTAATAAACATGTTTACCTTAAGTTTCTTATTGCTTCTGTAGTGTACAGTGTAGATCAGCTTTGGTGATTTACCATATGTGGAGTACCTTTAATTCAAATTGTTCGTTCATAAATTTTTAGCATTGCTTGAATTGACACTACCGCTCTATACAGTAAATTCCATATCTAAGAATGATTTAAGAATCATAGTTAATTTCAGTCTTCCAACTGCTTACCTTTTCCATAACATTTGACATGTTAGTGAGTCCCAACTCCTATGATGTTTCTTTTCCCTTGTTTTATAACTACTCTCTGTTTTATTCCTACCTCTTTGAATGCCCTTTATTTGTTCCTATCACTTATCCTTTCATTTAATTCTTGGCTTCCTTGGGCTCTATGCATGTCCATTTTTATATTCTCATTTTAAGGTGCTAACAGCACAGTAGGTAGTGCGTCAGTCTTATATATTCTCCTTTTGACAATCCTTTCTAGAAAACATAATTTCTTCCCTTGTCCTCAGTTTTTAGCTATATGCTAATCAAATTGTTAATTTTTCGTTTAGCTACTCATTCATTTAAGATATTCTGAGCACCTACTATGTGTTAATTATTTTGACTGCAGTAGATTAGGCATAGTCGCTGTCATTTAGGAATTTATAGATTAGTGAAGGATTCAGGCAAATATTTGTGGTGTGTTTTAGTCCAAGGCAAAGGCTTTGTAAATACTTTTGTGGTTGGATCAAAGTATATTGGGGTGAGGGTTGTGAGATATGAGGTATAAAATTCTTTTTAAACCTTTGAAGAAGTATTTGCAGTCAGTGTTTATTTTATTAAAATAATAATGTGAATGTGTATATACATATAAATATTTTATAATAGTGACAGAAATATCTTAACATTAGAAATACCCATTAATCATTTTAACAGCTTCTGAAAACCAATTTTAGTAGTGCCTTATTAGTTTATTCTTAAGATATTCAATATAGATATATGATCTCATGTGACAACATGATTAAAAATGACAGACATTAACGTAATGATATAGTCATTGATTATTAGAATGAAAGTTGTCTTACTGTTAGAAATTTTAAAAATATGGGTTGGTGATAGATATAACATGTACTTATTCACTTGGCTCTTCACCTATATTCCTATTTTACCTATTACAGTTCATTTCATCATTAAATATTCTGAGAATTATTTCCAATATAGGGATGCGGTTTTGGGTAAAGAATTCTTTGGGCAAAATGTTGGCATAGGAAAGGCCCCACTACACTATTTTAAATGCCTGAAGCTATTGGCAATGAGTTCTAAAGGCCAATACGTGAAGTGCAGAGACAACTATCTGCACATTTAAATATTCCCGTTTCTTAATGGCAGTGCAAGTGAAGTTAAAATTCAGTCATCAAATGATGCTCTGAATCATATCAGTAATTTCTTATGTAAGTGACATGGAAATTGGAGTAGATGGACATGTGGATAATTTATGAATTTTAGTGCTGCCTATAAATGCAGTCATGATTTTTGCAATTAATTCTATTTCACCTTTAGTTGACTAATGAAAGGATACAGATAACTAAAGGATGTCTTGTCAAAAGCAGAAGAGCATGCCTATCTTTAAAACATCAAGAAACCCAGGTGCTAAAGTACTAGCAACTGAATTTTTAGCCCTAGATATTAATAAATGTTCCTGGAGCAAATTTCTCTCTCTCTCTCTCTCTCTTTTTTTTTTTTTTTTTTGTCTTTTTGCCATTTCTTGGGCCACTCTCGCGGCATATGGAGGTTCCCAGGCTAGGGGTCCAATCAGAGCTGTAGCCGCCGGCCTACGCCAGAGCCACAGCAACGCAGGATCCAAGCTGCGTCTGCGACCTACACCACAGCCCACCGCAACGCTGGATCCTTAACCCACTGAGCAAGGCCAGGGATCAAACCCGCAACCCCATGGTTCCTAGTTGGATTCGTTAACCACTGTGCCACGATGGGAACTCCCAAATTTCTCTTATTATACAGTTGAAAGAAACAGAAGATATGGTCAAGAGGACAGACTCACAAGTTAGACTGTAACTTCAGTTCTCCCACTTACTGGCTGTGTTATCTTGAGCAAGTTATTTAACCTTTCAATGGCTCAATTAAGTCATCTACAAAATAAGGACAATTAGAATACCTACTTCATAAGCTTATGAGGATTAAATAAAATTGATATAAGTAAAAGCACTTACTCTGTTTACCTATGTATAAATAAATATAATGGTATTCTTAAAACCATCCTGAGTCGGCTACTATTATTCCTTAGGCCCCTCATAGGAATTTTTTATGGAGATAGCATTTTATTTTATTTTATTTTACAGATGAGAAAACTGAAAAACTGAAGCACAAAGTCACATAGCTAGGGAATGGCTTAGTCAGGATTCAAACCCAAGTAACTTGGTTTTAGATCTTGTGCTGTTACACATTATGGCATAGAACATCTCATAGAAAATTAAAAAAAACCACTCCAATCCAAATATATTGGAAATTTATTTGTGGTAAAATAATAAGAAATGGGAAGGTAGTAAAAAAATGGACAAATAGTAAAATGGCTTGAATGTTCAGTAAGCTATTTAAATCATTTCTTCTTTCTTTAACTCCCAACATTCTTCAGGTTGACCATTAGAATCCATTAAAATAATATAACCTATATATAGCTTTCAAAGCTTTCTTTTAGCCTCACCTGACCCTCTGTTCATAGTATGTGGCACTAAATGGGAGACTTATTTTCTTGAAGTAAAGCAAGGTCTAAATTCATCATCCTAAAAGTTATATTTATGGGAAGGTTATGTACAACTGGCCTTCACATATAATTGGTAACTGTGAGTAAACTCATATATAAAATCACTGCATAGTGTTTGAAAGAATGATCTAGACAGGCAAAATCTCCTTTCAAGATAAATTTTAGATTTTGGCGCCAAAAGCTATGATGAAATTCAACCTAATCTAACAAAGACCTGAATTCCGAAGCCCTGAGAAAATGTGGGTAAATGTCAGTGAGGAGAGTGGTAGAATTTTTTTCTTTGGTCTCAATTTTAGGTCCTTACTTTATTTTCATGAAATGTTGGCTTAATTAGTTACAACTTCTGAAGTACATGTAGCACTGAGAAATAGGTTTTATATTTGTATTATTTTGTTTTAGTAAAATAAATATTTGGCTTGTTGGTATTTTCTGATATCATATAATTTATACTAGTCAGAGATTATCAGTAAAAACAATGATCAGGGAATTGAGGACTATGGTTAAGAGTGAAATTGGAATGATTGGCTTTGTGCTGTGGCACAGGTATGGAGTGATTCAAATCCAAGAGATCATTAAATTAAAAGAATAAGGGTCTGAAGTGTGTTTGAAGAAAAGCTTTACTAAGAGTGAGATGATCACCAGACAAGGTTATCACAGATGTGTATCTAGGTCCCAGTAAAATTCTTTGTATATAGGAGTATTTCAGTAAATATTTCTTGAATGAATAAATGAGTGATGATGTGTATCTGGGTCATCAATATTGATCTTAATGTAATTAGGGTGTTGATTGAAGTTGAGGTAGAAGATTCTGCATTTACTCTGTTTTTCGTTTATATCTCTCTCTCTCTTTTTCACACAAGCTTTCACATTCCAGGGCAAATGAAATACTTTGGTGAATAAGATGCATCTCAGAATTCTCAAACCACTTCCAAAACGTTAGTAATTACTTAATGCATTTTCATGATCACACCAGAGTTTATATGTGGTAAATCACAAAGCATTAATCTATAGTAGCAATCAGTCAAAGTAGTCAATGAGTTTTAAAGATGCAGTAAAATATTACTTAGATTTCTTTATAATGAATAAGTTCATTATATTCCTTTAAGTAGGCATGATTTTGTACAGAGTAAATATTATTCAGTAATTCTTCTGGCACAGTGTTCTGTTACAATGACTACGTAAATTATTTATCTGTTGCTAACAAGTGCTGGAATAGTACACCACCAATGATTGTTATAAGTTGTTATTAAATATGACAAGATTCCATCTAAACTGTGAGTTGAAAAATATGGCTTGGAAACTACATTTCTTGATACTAAAAAGGAGTGGAAATGATGGAAGAATGGCATCTTAAGACAATACTGTGAAATTAAAGTTTTACCTCTAGGTTGCAGAATCCAGCTGAAAACATACAGTCTCACAATGATTTTTCATCGTGATGTCCAAACTGAGTTAAAAGTCTGCTGGTTTTATAATTAACATAACTTTCACATTCTTGACCTTAAAAATATATATCTCGATTGGCTGGAATAAGGCCTAAAGTCAATTCTTTGAAAAGTCTAAATGGTTGATATATTATCTGAATCCTTTTACATCTGAAGATTTGCTTCTGTTGCCTTCACACATGGAAGTCATCAGAACTGAATATAAAAGACATATCATTTTGCTGCTAGTACTCTTTAAATGTTGTTATATTGCCTTTAGGACTAAAGTTTTACAGATAAATCCAGAGCCAGCTTTCTTTTTTCTAGATTACCTTTATTATTTTCCCCTTCCCAGATGCCTCAAGGACTTTAAAAATGTATCCTTATAATGAAAAAATTTAAACAGAATACATTTAGATACGTTTCCTTTCATTTTTGCCTAAAATTTATTAAGCCATTTCAATATATATACATGGGTATTTTTTCAATTCAGAAAAGTTGTCTTCCACTATATTTGTATTATAAATTTTATAACATTTGTTCCTCAGATACATCAATTATTAATAGCCTAGATCTCCATTTTCTTTCCTTCCTAGCTCTGATTTTTCATCTCATATTCATACTGTTTTCCTTTTCTCGGGACTCCAGTAAAACTTCCTACATTTTTATTTTACATTACTAATTTGATATTCTGCAGTGTATTATTTTTAATAACTCCAACATGTATTTTGTTTTATTTTATTTATTTTTAAATTTTAAGTTATATTTATTAACAGGAAAACTCCAAGTTCAATCATTAAGAGAGAAATCAACTTTTTGATTTGTTTTGTTTTTATATAATGATTATTATTTTTTTCCATTATAGCTGGTTTACCATGTTCTGTCGATTTTCTACTGTACAGCATGGTAACCCAATTACACATACATGTATAAATTCTTTTTTCCTACATTATCATGCTCTATCATAAGTGACCAGACATAGTTCCCAGTGCTACACAGCAGGATCTCATTGCCAATCCATTCCAAAGGCAATCGTCTGCATCTATTAACCACAAGAACCCCATCCATCCCACTCGCTCCCCACCTCCATTGGCAACCATGGGTCTCTTCTCCAAGTCCATGATTTCCTTTTCCGTGGAAAGGTTCATTTGTGCCATATACTAGACTCCAGATATAAGTGATGCCATATGGTATTTGTCTTTCTCTTTCTGACTTACTTCACTCAGGATGAGAGTCTCCAGTTCCATCCATGTTGCTGCAAATGGCATTATTTTGCTGTTTTTTTAGGGCTGAGTAGTATTCCATTGTGTATCTATACCACCTCTTCCTAATCCAATCATCTGTTGATGGACATGTGGGTTGTTTCCATGTCTTGGCTCTTGTGAATGGTGCTGCAATGAACATGCGGGTGCATGTGTCTTTTTCAAGGAAAGTTTCATCTGGATATATGCCCAACAGTGGGATTGCTGGGTCATATCGTAGTTCTAGGTGTAGTTTTCTAAGGTACCTCCGCACTGTTCTCCATAGTGGTTGTACCAGCTTCCATTCCCACCAACAGTGCAGAAGGGTTCCCTTTTCTCCAGAGCCCCTCCAGCAGTTGTTATTTGTGGACTTATGAATGATGGCCATTCTGACTGGTGTGAGGTGGTATCTCATGGTAGTTTTGATTTGCATTTCTCTTATAATCAGCGATGTTGAGCATTTTTTCATGTGTTTGCTGGCCATCTGTATATCTTCCTTGGAGAAATGTCTATTCAGATCTTTGGACCATTTTTCTATTGGGCTGTTGGCTTTTTTGCTGTTGAGTTGTATAAGTTGTTGGTATATTCTAGAGATTAAGCCCTTGTCAGTTGCATCATTTGAAACTATTTTCTCCCATTCTGTAAGTTGTCTTTTTGTTTTCTTTTTGGTTTCCTTTGCTGTGCAAAAGCTTGTCTGTTTGATTAGGTCCCACTGGTTTATTTTTGCTTTTATTTCTGTTGCCTTGGGAGACTGATCTGAGAAAATATTCGTAAGGTTGATGTCAGAGAATGTTTTGCCCATGTTCTCTTCCAGGAGTTTGATGGGGTCTTGTCTTATATTTAAGTCTGTCAGCTGTTTTGAGTTTATTTTGGTGCATGTTGTGAGGGTGTGTTCTAGTTTCACTGATTTGCATGCAGTTGTCCAGGTTTACCAGCAATACTTGCTGAAAAGACTGTCTTTTCCCATTTGAAGATCTTGCCTCCTTTGTCAAAGATCAAATGACCATAGGTGTCTGGGTTAATTTCTAGGTTCTCTATTCTGTTCCTTGGTCGGTCTGTCTGTTTTGGTACCAGTACCACACTGTCTTGATGACTGTGGCTTTGTAGTATTGCCTGAAGTCTGTGAGAGTTATGCCTCCTGCTTGTTTTTTGTTCTTCAGAATTGCTTTGGCAATTTTGGGTCTTTTGTGATTCCATATAAATTTTTGGATTGTTTGTTCTAGTTCTGTGAAAAATGTTGTGGGTAATTTGATAGAGATTTCATTGAATCTGTAGATTGCTTTGGGTAGTATGGCCATTTTTTTCAATAAAGAAATGGAAAGATATCCCATGCTCTTTGGTTGGAAAAATTAATATTTTAAAAATGGCCAATATGCATTTTAATTGTCTAATCTTCAATTGCAGTTTCAGTTACATTGAAACCCTTCCTTATCTTGTCACCTCCATTTTCTCCCAATTTTTTGCCTGCACATCTCAGAATGTTGTCCATATGACTGTGCTTTTGTATCTCCAGGGCATGTGTTTTCCCCCACTATGTTTAGGATGGTGAAGAGTTTTAAGTTATTTTCTTGTGGATCTTGCAGGGACTCATTTTCTGTGATATTGTCTTCTTTTGAAATTTATGTTCCATTTCCCCAGTCTGCTATGATTTTTTTCATAACCCACGTGGTAAGTTTTTTTTCTCTTTAGTCATTTTTAAGTGAGGCAAGTTCTCTTAAGACAAAATATTTGGCAACAGAACCAGTGAGTTGTTTGTCCTTGGTCCCACCCTTTGCCAACTCTAAAGAATGGTTGAATAGCTTTTTTTGGTCCATAGTTAGGGGATAGGTTAACACCTACATATTTTAGTCCCATTTCCAATCTTTAGCTTCCACATGCTTAATATAGCTTTGCTTTACTTCAATAATTTTTTTCTACACTTAACCTTATTTCCTAAGGTACAGTAAACATTTATCATTGTTCGTCCCCAGCTATACAGTTTGTGTTTTACATGTTCCCAGGATAAAATATATTACTACCAATTGCTTGTCCAGTCATTTTTCTGAGTTGCTATTTTTCAATGAACATAGAAAAATGAATGAAGGTAGGAATACCATTTTGTCTTATAAGCTTCATAGTAGAGCATAGTAGAGATATGGTTGTCCAGAGTTCTGGTTAGTATAGATCATGGGACTCTGGTCCATGGACCACAGTGTAGAATTGCAAAATTCATCCATCTTACCTCTACCCATCTTAGCTTCATGAGGCAAACTTTTGCTTATTTCTTAGTCTGGTCTCATTAGCCCATATAATGGATTTTGTTTTTTGTTCTGTTTGTTTGTTTTTAAGCTACCTTAGTTCGAATGTCCTTAATTCCCTTAGCTTAGTAGGTCATATCTTGTAAAACTCCTTTCCCAAGTGAACCAAGCAACCCTGACTTGTGTGTGTGTGTGTGTGTGTGTGTGTGTGTGTGTGTGTGTGTGTGTGTGTGTGTCTGCACCTATAGCATGTAGAAGTTCCCATACCAAAGCAGTGACCTGAGCCACAACAATGACAACACTAGATACTTAACCACTAGGCTACCATGGAACTCCTATTTGTTTGTTTTAATCTTTTGCTTTGTATGTTCTCATCATTTTCTATGTATTCATAATATTTTCATGAGAAGTTGGGAGAGACTTCATCAGGGGCTAAAGTTCAGATAAATTTTAAACCAGAAATTGCCAGTTATTCAACATAATATGTGTTATGGATGGATAAAAGAAGTTCATAGGATTGATGCAAATTAATCATCACTACTGGAGAAACATCTCAAGCTCTATTATTGATTGTTTAATAGTTTCATCATCATATTTTTAGACTGATAGAACATTACACACACAAAAAGCTACATTGATTAACAAATGAAAAAATACTGGCTCCTTTCAAGTAGTCTCAGAGCAAAGATATAGCTTAGACGGTCCACTTACTACAATTGTCTCAAATGGTATGAATTTTTCTAACAAAATATAAGACATATAATTGGAGCTAATTTCCTTAACTTACAAAGGCTGTGGTGAGATTTAAACTTAACCTTATTGTATTAATGAACAATTAATAAATTCAAACTTTAATTTGACAAAATGCAAGTATTACTGACTACATTAAAAAATACATCTCTACACAATAAGAGTTTAGTTAACCAAATACCTCAGATACTCTGCTTATATTAGCTGCCTTTTCTGTACCATACCTAGAAAAGAATATTACTTTATCTTCCATATGCCTCATCCTCACCATATCATCTGCCAAATCCAAGTTGGCATCATCATCAGATGGGAATAGATTCCTTCAATGCTTTCCTCATACTTTGTGTTAGTAGCCAGAAGCTCTTTAGCTTTGCCCAAATCGTCAAGTCCATCTGCCATTAGCCTCTCCAGCTCATTATGCCATCTGCCAGGCAATGACCTATCACTCCCCTTGGTCTGGATGCCACATTGTATGTGTCTGGCATCTCCAAATATTCCCTACTGTCTCACATTCTTTCAGAATATAGAGAAATGACTCAACCTGACATTTCAAATCTAGCTAGAGCTGGAGCAAAGAGAACTGGTATTTTACCCTGTGAAGCATTCCAACTATTCAACGCAATAAGTATTTTCTCAAAATAGAAGTGGAGTGTTTCACTGTAGAATAAGATGATTGGGATTTTTCCTAGGGAATGCCGACTGAATGGGAGGCAAATATTCATTTATATTCAATGACTTTTCTGAGTAAATATGAGAGCAGTTTTGAAAGGGATATACATTTAAAGGCTTTAAATTAAAATTTGGCCTTTTAAATACAGTGTTAAAATTACCGGGAGACAGAACAGAGTAGAAAAGGAAACAGGCTTTGTGGTAGGAGAGCAAAGATGGAATCTCAGCTCTCTCTTACTAGTTCTAGGACCTTGGACAATATTTTTAGTTTTTCTGATTTTTAGTTTATTCATCAGCAAAATGGAGATAAAAACATATGTCACAGATTGCTGTAGGAATTAACTAAAGCTGTGTACCCTGATACATTATTCTAATTTTAATATACTCAAAGTCACTCAGTTACTACTTGGTTGATTTTTAGAGAGACTCAACACTAAAAATAAAGTACCTTACCTAAGTATCCAACTCCTGAAGAGTAACTTGGACACTGAAGGAAAGACCCTCCTACATTACAAATGAGCTTCCTTTTATTTTGCATATTGAGTTCTGATATTTAAATGGAGATTAGGCAACAAAATATAATGATACCCCACGGATACCACAAAACCCTCCATATATTGACATAAGTCTGTTTCCTGGGCTTTGGTTTCTCCAGCTCCATTTAAAATTTCCATCCCTTCATTTTTGCTGGCTGGGGCATGAAAGAACCACTTAATTGAATGAAAGATCGTTGATATCTGTATCAAAGATAGTAGCAGAAAATCTTCAAATCAAAACACACATACACACACATTTTAAAATAAGAAAATATACCAAAACATTATTTTGAAATACGCATTTACTAAAAAATAGCATTCATTATTTAAATATCATGAAAAACAGTTTGACAAGGCTGTGACGAACAAACTGTCATCCTGTTATACCAACAAAAGACAAAAGAAGCATAAATCACCTACTACCACAAAACTCATTAAGATGAAAAAATATATACAAATATTTGCTTTTGTATTGTAGTGAAGGACCATTTTCCTGATGTGTAGAATGGCAATTGTGGTATTTTTATAAAATTATGACATATTTTGATAAGATGCATGCATGCTAAACACTCTCCAGTACGAGTAAAATGAACATACATGTCTAAGACCTACAAAAAGACATGCGTCTGTATATAGATATGCATAGTCAGAATACTCCACTGTTTTGTTTTAAGATTTAAAAAATTTTCCCTTTTATTTGAGCAAAGAAAATGTTCAGTGCAATATATGCAGATCACATAAGTGGCATTCAGCTTAAAGTACCCAACACCAACAAAATCTCTCACTGCCTTAGATGTTATCTACCACAGCCAGAACTCTCAAAGACACTACATTGAAGATAATTCCTAAAAATAGAAAACATTAGTTTATAAGTATCAGAGATGGAACAAGTAAAAACAATAGAAATTTTAGGGCTATGTTTTGGACATAACATCTGCCTGTAGTTAACCCCGATCGTATACCTCTTGTACCTCCTTAATACCTGGAAGTTTTGCTGTGTTTCTTGTAAACATTAAATACTGTAACTACTATAAATCATATTGTTTTCTTAAATTTCTTAGCTCAAATCTTCTCACTAAGGGGATGAAAAAATTTTTCAATCATACTTTTTTTTTTTTTTTTGCTTTTTAGGGCCACACTCATGGCATATGGAAGTTCCCAGGCTAGGGGTCAAATCAGAACTACAGCTGCCAGCCTATTTCACAGCCACAGCAACAGGGGATCCCAGCGGTGTCTGAGACCTACACCACAGGTTAAGGCAATGCCAGATCGCTGACCCAAAGATCAAACCTGCATCCTCATGGATACTAGTTAGATTTGTTTCCGCTGCACCATGATGGGAACTCCCTGATACATATTTTTATTATTTTTTTATTACTCAAATGAATTTATCACATCTGTAGTTGTATAATGATCATAACAGTCTCATTTCACAGGATTTCCATCCCACAGCCCAAGCACATCCCCCAATACATCTTTTTAAAATGATACATTTTTTGAGGGAAGAGAAAGTATTGATTAAAACTTTCTTTGTTAACACATGTGTTTTTAATTACTTTATAATTTATATATATGTGCATATTAATATTATATATGTAACTACAACATTTAATATCCCCAGGATGCCTACTTCTAATTTCCAAGTACTTTATAACCAATCTATATTTTTTTATTCAATGAAAATATTTATTGAGCACCTGCTGAATGTGGGGCACTATGCTTGGTGCTAGGAATACAAGAGGGAACAAAATGCCCATAGATCCTGTACTCATGGAACTGATAGAATTAATGTCCACATTAAGATTCAAATAAAAGACAAAATTGTGATTTAGTGTAATTTTAAGAAAATTTACATTACAGTTTTCTGAATAATTGGCTTTATAATACAAGGGCAATTGGTTTATAGTTGACTGCATGTTTAACAACATTCTCTGAGCACTTCATTGGGTTATCATATCTGACTATTTTTATCCAGTCTGTCTCTTTTCATAAACCGAGCCAATGTGAATATACAGATGTGACTTTATAAATAAAGCTCTAAGCGTTTATATTTGTCATCTGTCATTCTCAATGTCAAGAAGGAACCATATAAAGTGTATTTGAGTAGGTAGCTATTTTTGTACCTATCACTCAATATAAACACAGATGTCACCCCAATTATAATGTTGTAATTCCTATAATCTCAAGGACGGAAGGCACCTTGAAGTATTCTAATGCCATAACAGAGATGTGTTCCTTTTCTGTGAAATTTCAAAGGCCTTTTTATACTATCTTTACAATATCATACAACTTCATACTTAATAGTGCATGTATATTCTGAAGCTTCAGGTTGATTATTGGTTCACTGACATTGTGTTTATTGTTAGCATTTTATATTTCAATGTAAGGAGGCATACTAAGGAACATAGAGAATGCTATATTTAAAGTTAACCCTATTAAGAATATTTTAGACAGTGTCTAATTTTAATCTTTCACAGATACTGAAGATTGAGATGTTTTAGACAACTACAAATAATCACAGAATAACTACATAAAAGATTATCACCAACTACATAGCATAGTTTCTTTTTTTTTTTTTCCTTTTCATGGCCACACCTGTGGCATATGGAAGTTCCTGAGCTAGGGGTCCAATCTGAGCTGCAGCTTCTGGCCACAACTACAGCCACAGCAAAGCTGGATCCAAGCCACATTTGCAGCCCATGCCACAGCTTGTACAAAGCCAGATCCCACTGAGCAAGGTCAGGGATTGAAATTGTATCCTCAAAGACACTATGTTGCATTCTTAACTCACTGAGCCACAGTAAGAACTCTAGATTCTTTTTTTTAATTGTTATTTCCCCAATACAATTTTTTTCTACTGTACGGCATGGTGACCCAGTTACATATACATGTACACATTCTATTTTCTCACATTATCATGCTCCGTCATAAGTGACCAGACATAGTTCCCAGTGCTACACAGCAGGATCTCATTGCCAATCCATTCCAAAGGCAATCGTCTGCATCTATTAACCACAAGAACCCCATCCATCCCACTCGCTCCCCACCTCCATTGGCAACCATGGGTCTCTTCTCCAAGTCCATGATTTCCTTTTCCGTGGAAAGGTTCATTTGTGCCATATACTAGACTCCAGATATAAGTGATGCCATATGGTATTTGTCTTTCTCTTTCTGACTTACTTCACTCAGGATGAGAGTCTCCAGTTCCATCCATGTTGCTGCAAATGGCATTATTTTGCTGTTTTTTTAGGGCTGAGTAGTATTCCATTGTGTATCTATACCACCTCTTCCTAATCCAATCATCTGTTGATGGACATGTGGGTTGTTTCCATGTCTTGGCTCTTGTGAATGGTGCTGCAATGAACATGCGGGTGCATGTGTCTTTTTCAAGGAAAGTTTCATCTGGATATATGCCCAACAGTGGGATTGCTGGGTCATATCGTAGTTCTAGGTGTAGTTTTCTAAGGTACCTCCGCACTGTTCTCCATAGTGGTTGTACCAGCTTCCATTCCCACCAACAGTGCAGAAGGGTTCCCTTTTCTCCAGAGCCCCTCCAGCAGTTGTTATTTGTGGACTTATGAATGATGGCCATTCTGACTGGTGTGAGGTGGTATCTCATGGTAGTTTTGATTTGAATTTTTCTAATAATCAGGGATGTTGAGCATTTTCTTCATGTTCTTGTTGGCCATCTGTACATCTTCCTTGGAATATTCATTGAATGTTTGTTCACTTCCTTATAAATTATGTAGTATGATATATAGATTTATGAGAATAGATTGAAGTCTGTTATTTATAATTTAAACATCATGAATTTTTTATGTAAATATAATTGTGAAACTGATTAAACATCAATTTAATTAAATTATAATTACTTAACAATTACCTTAATAGGTAGATGAAAAGAATATAAAAATTATTAGTAATTAGTATGCCTAGACATGAAGTGATGAAAAATATAATTATGATATATATTGATTTAAAAAGCAAGATAGAACAGTATGTAAAGTATAATTTCAATGTTACTATGTTTACACACATAGAAATATATTTCATTATAAAAAGGCTGAAATCATACTGAAATAATAACAGTGTTTATCTTTGAATAAGCACTCTAGGAATATGGATTTTTTTGTTTCCTTCTTCAGACATTTCCATATTTTCCAAATATTATAATGTGGTCATGTATTTCTTTGTAACTGAAATATATGCCAAATGTGACATAAAAAGGAGATAAAGCGTTATATAGATTTTATAATGATTCCTCTTAAACGTGATTATAATTAAACATCTTGGTGATTTAAATGCTAAGCTGTATTTCTCTGGAAAATCCACTTATATTGAACTACTCAATTCTCCACAAGCCAAAATGAAAGAGACATTTGTATATTCAGAATTAGAGTCCAGATTGCCATATCCATAATGGTTCTAGTCAAGTAATAAAACTGTTGTTGTATGGGAACATTCTATAAGCAAAACATTCCATTAAATGTTCCTGTCCAAATATAATAGGCTACCAAATGAGACAAAACCTGAAAAAGCACCCTGTAAATTAAAGAGTGCTGTACAATTGTTAGTTGTTATTAATTATTTTGACACATAAGTGTTCATTTAAATAAGTCAGCTAAAATTTGTTCGAACAAAGACACACTAGTAGAAGAGCATTTTCATGTAGAGTACAGCTTATTTTATGTTTTACCTCCTTCTATATTCACACGGTTGGGTGCTTCTCATCCCAATTTTAAGAACTTCATAAAGCCTAGAAATTGATTGGAGGATGGATAGAATAGACAAGAGAGAGTTCTCACTTCAAATAAGTCAGTGCCTATTACTTTGTCAGCACTGTGGCTTTTGCCGGTTTGTTTAAAAATACTGAAATACAATATTAGCCTTAGGATATGAATACTTGTAAAAGAATCTTTAAAAATATACAATATGGCCATGTATGCATCCACAAAAATAGTTCTCCATGATGCTACAGGGTTGAAAATTTATAAGATCAAGTTATTAAACTAGACTAATGATCAACTATCCTCCTATTGATTGATCCTTAGATAAATATTTTGCAGTCTGCCAAGCCAGTAATAACTTTTATTTTAAAAGAGTTGTAAACATTTGTCCTGAAGCATCAGGAATACCATGCCAACAGTGATAATGAAGCATAGCTTTGATATATTTTTAAAAATGAAAAATAATATTTAAAAAAGTAAAGCCCACACCAACATATATTGGAGGAAAGGAATGGTAAACATTACTTACACATTGTAGAAGTCATCTTTTAATATTTTACTAGGCATCTACCTCTTTGTTGCTTGTGTTTTTGCATTTTCTATTGAAGTATAATTTATATATTATAAAATGCATAGTTTTTGAAGAAATTCTACCTATGTTTAGATTTTCTTGTAATCATTATCTAGAGCAATATTGCATTTTCATCATCCCCCAGAGATGCTGCTTTCCAAACAACATCTTTCGCAGTAAATCCTCCTCCAATATTAACCACTATTCTGATTTCTGATACCATAATTAGGCCTTATTTGTTCCAGAACCTACTATAATTGTTGTATAACGTACAACATAAACTCTTTTGTGCCTGGCTTCTTTTTTTGTTTGATACAATATATTTTTTTATTCATCCACAATGTTCCATATATCAGTAGTTTGTACTTTTTATTGCTGAGTAATATTACATTTTGAGGATATACCACAATTTCTTTATTCTAGTTTCATGGATATTTGGGGGTGTTTTAGTGTTTGTTAGTTGTTTGAGCTTTCATCAATAAAGTTCCTAAGAACATGCTTGTACACATCTTTTCTTAGACACATGCACTCATTTTCATCTTTCTTCAGTGTATACTTAGTAGTGAATTGCCAGGTCAAGGAGTAGACTTTTTTTATTACTCAATGAATTTTATTACATTTACAGTTTTACAACGATTATCACAACCAAATTTTATAGCATTTCCATCCCAAACCCCCAGCGCATCCCCCCACCCCAATCTATCTGTCATTAAAAGGAAAGAAATAATGACATTTGCAGCAACATGTATGGACCTAGAAATTTTCAGGCTAAATGAAGTCACTCAGATAGCGAGACACCAACATCATATGCTATCACTTACATGTGGAATCTAGACATATTTTTAATTTATGAGATTGTCAAATAACTTTCCAAAGAGATCATAAAACCATTTTACACTCCAATTAGCAATATGAGTTCTGTCTTTGTTTTTAATTGGCTCAGTAAGGTTTTTAGCTAAAATTATTAATGAAGGCATTACTTAAATATCCAGTTTTTAATGGTTTATTCATATATTTGGCCTAACAGATATCTTCACATAAATTAGGCAGAATATTAATAATAAGGAAAGACTACAAGCTTCTTTGACATTTTAGTATAATTGCTAACTTTCTGAACCCACATGTAATTTTCTCTGTACCTTCCTTAAGGTACTTATCACTTTCTAACTTTATGCAGAGTTTTTAAAATTTAGATTAACTTTCTGAATATGCCTACCTATAAGCATCAAAGTGGATGGGGCCACATGGGATGATGAATAACTGCTCACCAAATCCCTAGGAATGCAGAGCAGAACTGATTTCAGAAGGACAGCGTAAATGAGATAATGTAAACAACTGCTAGACTGGCCCACTAATAGGATTCAGCTAATAGAGACACATGCAGTAGAGCAAATCTGCAAAGGGCAAACGATAATGGAAGCTGATGATGAGAAACAAATCCTTTCTGAGCAGTATTGATATGATAGGATGGGCCATACTAATGCTGTAAAACCTTCAAGTACTGAGTGCTTACTACATGCTTATCTAATTTGATCTTCAGATTAAAGTTAGGAAGTAGCTACTGCTGTTACCCTATTTTAGATCCAAAGTAATTAGCTAATGGAGGTTCAGAGATGTTAGATAAATCACTGAAGTTCAAACCACTAGACAGTGTTATAAGCCAGAACTGGAACCTGGGCTATGACTCCAGGACCAGTCCTCTTTCTTTGACATAATATTGTCTCATAAAGATGCCTTTGCTGGATTAATGTTCCTTAGAATTCCATAGAAAGACATGAACCAGAGTGAAATCAGGTCATAATGAGTTACCAAAATAGACAACTGTGAAAATCATAACAGTAATGTATAAAATAAATGTATAAATAAGCATTGATTATGTAGAGCAAGCTATATAAATCAATGATAGAGGGATACAAATGTATACATATGAATTGTGCTAGTTAAGGAAGAATCTGTGCAATAGGATATTTTTTAAATCAAGATTTTAAAATGATTCAAGTATAAATATGGCTAGAGAGAATGGTCATTGAACAATTAAGTGCTAACCTGAAGAGGCAGAGATAAAAATTAAGAAAATTTCATTAGGAATGAGAAGTTAGTTTTCTTGGCTAGAGAGCAGATCATGGCAGAGAGTATCTAAAAATAAAGTTGGTGAATTGTAGCATAATGAGATGGGAAAGTGAGATCTGATGGAGGCTACAGATACTTTATAAAAGAAATTTTATAAAAGTAGTGGTAAGAAATCACAGGATTTTTGGAAAGGGAAATGACATGGTCAAATGGTTTTAAAGAAAGATAATTATTGTTTCATCGGGAAGTGGAGATTTAGAAAAGGCAGAGGACAAGTAAACCAGCTATTCTTATTTTTCATAAAATTAAGTCTGAGGTTTTAATGTACTTTAACTTCATCTATCAATATATTTCTTTTTACAAGATATATCTTGATCACAAAATGATTTAATGAAACCCAGAAGTTTAGAATGGATAATTTTTATTAGGCATAGGTAAAAGTCTATGCATGTGAAAAGACAATATTCTTATTATTGTCATTCTGTATTTGATACATTTTTCCAACCCATAATCAGAAGGCTAAATTTAAGTATAATTTTTAAATTTCAATTTAATATATTTAAAATATTTTTGATACTTTTCTTTGGATATTTATTTACCTTATGGAACTACATTTACCTTTTGTAAAATATATAAATGGCTTCTAAGGAGGATACAATTTGAAAGACCAGGTGAGTGGTACTATGCTAAATAAAACATGATGAAAGTAAATTAATTATATTGGTAACCTGGAAATGCAATTAACTTTTTCCTAAAAAATAAGGTTGCAATTTATGATATTGTTTGGATTAATATCTTTCTTTAAACAAAAGCCACCTCTATTTCAGTAGCAAAATATAGAGTAGTGTAATACAGGCAGGCAATGTAATAGCAAAGCAAAGTTTTCATTTGAAAACTGACTCTGTTGGAAAACACTCTTCTAAAGTCATGGATGACTTCACTGACGAAAAAAATGGGACAGTGAAAAGCACACAGTGCAGTGCCAATTTGGTTCTATAGATATTTTAAGCCTTCCATTTATAAACCTGAAGAGGAATGCAATAATGAGGCAGCTTGATCTGATTGGCAATAAGGGCCAGGTAATGACTACACAGAAAAGTGTATATTATGCCATTTATTTTGTAGATGGCATTTAGAAACTAGAGATGACTACAAAAATACTACTTTTGTCTCAACTTTTCATTTTTTAAAAAAGTATAGGATTTTTTTTCCAAAATTGTTCACAAGTTAAATTTTGTAGCACTTTGTTTTTAAGAATTTAATACAACAGAAACTCTTGCCTCTTTGGTCAGCTTTTCTCTGACCTTTTTTTCTTATTCTTTATGTTAAATGAAGCTCTGATTTTTTTTTCATTCATTTATTCAGCTTCCATATACTGAGCAATTACCATATGCAAAGCATCCCACTAAGTGTTGCAATTATAAATATTAAAAAGACTCAGGGCTATTTTCCAACATTGTTTTCTTTCTTCTCTCTTTCTTGCTTGGCAATATAGATCTGACATTTCTTTCAAATTCCAGTCCTGTATTTCCAATCTCCTGATTGATATCTTTCTGGATGTCTCATTGATATCATAAATTATACATATCTAAAACTCAGTTGATCATGTAGTCCTTCATAATTGCTGCTGCTTATTAGTCATTTACTTGATTTCTTTTTTTTTTTCTTTTCTTCACTTTCCTACCCATTCTATGTATTCAGGTATGACTCCTCTTAAAATATAATGTGTACTGTAAGAACATTCAGAATCATTGATAGGGACTTCCACTTCTGTTCATGATTTCCTTTAAGCTAACGACTTAAAGTTAATATGTTAATAATGAGATAACCAGGCAAAATATAAGAAACAGATGTTTTTCTATGTTGAAATTTCAAGACCCAGAGGATTGGACTCCTGCTTTTAAGCAGAATGAAAATGGAAAAATAGGGAACATGTTGCAGTGCAATAACCAGAAGCTGTGAGGAACCTGACAGTCTCTGAGTTGAAAAGCTGACTGGAGAGACCAAATTGTCAAAAAAAAAAAAAAAAAAAAAAAAAAAAACAAAAAACCTAGCATTCAAAGGATAGAAGGCAAAGGTTGCATTGAGAGTATGCTCTGGATATCTGAAGTGGGTTCCTCTTGAGTCTTGAGCCAAGTATTGATTGATCAGTGCCTGCATGTGCAAAAAAACTACCTAAAGCCAGAAAATCACCACTTAAAAAGAGTAGAGGGAACAATCCATGAAAATTGCATAAGGCCAGAAAAAGTTCCCACCAGCCGGCAAAAATTCTTATAATTCACAAGGAATTGTGTACAGTACTCAGAAGAATAATGCCTCACTAGTGGGACAAAAGTATCCTTAGACTCAAGGCTTATTCTAGTTCCACCTAACAAATTTAAAAGTAAGGCCTGAAAGAATCAAGCTGAATCTCAATAACTTAACTATGTCTCAAAATAAAGAGCAAGAATATTCATAGAAATACAAAAAAAATCTAGCACTCAGCAGGGTATAATTCGCAATATGTGACATTCAACAAAAAAAATTACTCAGCAAGCAGTAAAGTGGGAAAATACAAAGCAATAGTAAGGCAAGAATTTAATCAATAGAAACAGACTTTTAAAAAGATAGAGATGATAGAATTGAAAGTCGAAGACATTAAAAGAGTTACTATACACATTTTTCAGAAGGTAGAGGAAAGGTCAAATATAAAAGTTACAAATGAGGAGTTCCCATTGTGGCTCAGCAGAAATGAAACCGACTAGTATCCATGAGGATGCAGGTTCAATCCCTGGTCTCACTCAGTGGGTTATGGATCTGGTGTTGCCATGAGCTGTGGTGTAGGTTACAGACACAGCTCGGATCCTGTGTTCCCGTGGCTGTGGCATAGGACAGAAGCTGCAGCTCTGATTTGACCCCTAGCCTGGGAACTTCCATATGGCACAGGTACAGCCCTTAAAAAAAAAATTCCAAGTGAAATTCAGGAAATGAAGAATAAAATATATGAGATAAAATACACTGATAAGATTAAACAGATTAGACATTGTAGAAGAAAATATTAGTTGACTAATATAACTATCAATTGAAAATATCCAAAATGAAACAGAAAGAGAAAAGAATGGAGAATAAAATGAAAGTAGTGCTGGGGAGCTCTAGAACAACTTCAATTAGCCTATTAAACATGTAATTGGAGTCCTCAAATGGGATGAGAAAGTGAGGGGCAGAAAAAAATATTTGAAGAAATCATGGCTGAAAAATATCCAAGTTTGATGAACACTATAATAAACTCAGTAACCTAGAAATTCAATGAAATCTAAATACATAACATCAATATCATAATTCATAAGAGAAAAATATATTGATTTTTATGAGACTTAAGATTCTCACTCTTCAAAGCACAGTATTAGAAGAATGAAAATACAGATTAAATATTGGAAGAAAATTTTTTGTACATCTTATATCTAATAAAGGACCTGTATACAGACTAGAAAAGAAAACTTTTAAAATGCAATAATGTGAAAGTACACAACTCAATAAAAATTGGCTACAGCTTTGAATAGAGATTTTATCACATAACGAGTGGTAAATAAGCACACAAAAGATGTTTAGCACCATTATTCATTAGTGAAATGAAAATTAAAACCACATTGAGATCCACTACACCCCAACCAGAATGTATAAAGTTATAAAGTCTGACCATATCAAGTCTTGGAGAGGATGTGTTTAAGAACATTTAAAGACTGCTGATGGAGTGTAAAATGTCACAACTGCTTTGAAAAAATATTTGATACTTTCTAAAAACGTTTATAAGTCTCCCCATTGACCTAGACATTCTACTCCTGGGTATATATAAAAAAAAATTCAAAGTACATGTTCACTCAAAGACTTGTATGAGAATGTTCATGATGATTTTATTAGCAATACTCAAGAACTGAAAGCAACCAAAAGTCCATTAATATGAGAATACATAAGCAAGTGTTATGCATATAAACAATGGAATATTACTCAGAAATAAAAATTAACTGTTAATATATGTGCCAGTGTGGATGAATTTCAAAATAATTAGCTTAAATTAAAGTATTCAAGCCAAAAATAAAAAAGTACATATGGTAGTATCCCATTTATTTAAAATCCTAGAAGATGGAAACAATTCTGTAGTGACAGGGAACATATCAGTAGTTTCCCAGGGTCTTAGGTAGCAGGAAGAGAGGATGGAAGGGTTTCAAGTTGTAAAAAGAAACTTCTGCAGTTAATGGATAGTTCATTATCTTGATTGTGTTGATAGTTTCATGGGTGTATGCATATATCAAAACAGCAAAGTTTACATTTTAAACATGTCAACTACATCTCAATAAAATTAGGGAAAAAACCAACATTATCACCCTGGAGCAGACTAGATAAATACTTCTGAGGCTATAGACCCTCCAGCACCATACAAAAGTTCTCATAGTTCTGAACTTTTCCCTCGGTAGTGTGGGTATATGAAAAAAAAAAAAGAAAATAGAAATGTGGTTCCTGAAAGGACAACAAATAAAAGTACCCCTAGGTCACAGCAAGAGAGAAATCCCAAGCAGATATCAGTGGTATTGCTTTGCTAAAAATTCAGAGAGCAGTGCTTAATTAGACTTATGCAGAATAGAATAGAATAGCTATCCAGAGAAACAGTTCTAAAAATCTACATATGCATCTCTGAGTCTGTTGTTGAATACTAAATGACACATGCTTAAGTTGAAATCCCACAGGGCTAGGTAAGGAACTACCAGTGAGATGCAAGTTGAGCAATTCCTAGAATTCATATAGTTTGGGAATCACTTTAATTCCCAATTTTCAGACTGCATAGTTCACTCAAGTATCCAGGGCATTTGGTAGGGACACCGGAAAGGTCACACCTTAGTATTGAGGCTAAAATAACACTAAATTTAAAGCTACTAGAGATATCACCATAACAAAACTATAAAACGAGCCACAAAAGGATCAGTTTGACTTGCAACCTGATTAACCCTAACAAACTGAAATACAATTTTCAACATCCCTTCGAGAGTGACAACAAATCCAGAAACTGAAAAACACAACACTACAATGTTTAGCATCTAATCATAAATTACTAGATATATGAAGTACAGAAGAAAATATCATTCAATAGAATACATGAATTCAATAGAATACATGATAGATATTATAAGGTTAACCCCCAAAAAAGGATTTAAAAGAACTATTAAATATATTCAAAGTTTAAAGAAAGGGTGAACACAATAAAGAGTTAAATGAACAATATAATAAACAAAACATTTAGAACTAAAATGATAGTTTAGTTCAGATAGTGTCTGAAACAAGTTTCAACATATAAATTTTAACATCAGATTAGACATGGGAGTTCCCGTCGTGGCACAGTGGTTAAGGAATCCAACTAGGAACCATGAGGTCGCGGGTTTGATCCCTGGCCTCGCTCAGTGGGTTAAGGATCCAGCGTTGCTGTGAGCTGTAGTGTAGGTCACAGACACAGCTCAGATCCCACATTGCTGTGGCTATGGCGTAGGCCGGTGGCTACAGCTCTGATTAGACCCCTAGCCTGGGAACGTCCATATGCCGCGAGAGTGGCCCAAGAAATGGCATAAAGACAAAAAAAAAAAAATTAACATCAGATTAGACAATGCAGAATAATGATCAGTGAACTTGGAGTTATAGCCATGGAAATTATCAAAAATGAAATGCACGAAGGAAAAAAAAGCTTTAAAATCCATGAACAGAATGACAGTGACTTGTGGGATACTCTCAAGCTGTTTTGAAGTCTAGAAAGAGAGAAAGAGGGTAGACAGTAAAAAAAAATTTGAAAAAATAAATGGCCCTTTCCCCAAATTTGATGAAAACAATAAAACCACATATCTAAGAAACTCAACAAAGTGCAAGTAGAGTATATATGAACAACACACCAAGGCGCATCAAAATCAAATTGCTGAAAACCAGTGATACAGAGAAAATCTTAAAATTACCAGAGGAAAATATACATTATTATAGGGGAACAAAAGCAAGAATGAATGCAGACATCTTGTCAGAAATAATGCAAGCCAGAAGACAATGAACAATATCTAAACTGTTGACAGAATAAATAGTAATTTAGATTTGTATGCAGAGAAAAATATTCTTCAAAAATAAGAGTAAAATGAATACTTTTCAAATAGACAAAAGCAGAAATAATTCTAGTGAACCTACATTATAAAAATGTTAAAGGAATTTCACTAGAGTGAAGAAAAATTATACTAAATGAAAATTTGACTCTACATGAAAATTCAAAGAATGGTAGGAATGTTAAATATGTGAGTAAATACAAAATTTTTTAAATTTTTAAAATAAATTTTAAACACATTATTGACAAAGCTAAAATAATAGCACTATATTGTGGAGCTTATAAAATATGTAGCAGTAAAATTTAAAGTAACAATATCACAAAAGAGTAAATAGAAATAAACTCCTGTAAAGTTCTGATGTTCTTATATTGGATGTGAAATTCTATATTCTTTGAAGACAGACTATGATAAGTTAAAGATGCACATCATAATCTCCACACAAACACTTAGATGAAACAATATGGAATAGGAGATAAAATGGAATATTAAAAGTAAATACTCAGTTTCCCTAATAAATGCAGGAAATGATTGAAATTAATGAACAAATAAGATACAGACAAATAGAAAAGCATAAAAAAATGGTACATTTAAAGCCAACAATATAAAAAATTACATTAAACATAAAATTTCTAAACACTCAAATTACAAAACAGATTATTAAACTGATTTAGAAAGCAAGATCTAACTTTATGCTGCGTAAAGAAAACTCACTTTAAATATAAAGATTACTGAATGGTTAGAAGTAAAATAATAGAATAAACTTTAATCATAACACAGCTGGACTGGCTATATTAATATCAGACAGAGTAAACTTCAGGACAGTAAATATCACCAAAGGTTAACAGGGGCATTTTATGAGTATAGTAGTTTAATTCATTAAGATATAACAATCCTAAATATGTATATACTTAAAAACAGGTCTTCAGGAGTTCCCGTCATGGCGCAGTGGTTAACGAATCCGACTAGGAACCATGAGGTTGCGGGTTCGGTCCCTGACCTTGCTCAGTGGGTTAAGGATCCAGCGTTGCCATGAGCTGTGCTGTAGGTTGCAGACGCGGCTCGGACCCCGCGTTGCTGTGGCTCTGGCGTAGGCCGGTGGCCACAGCTCCGATTGGACCCCTAGCCTGGGAATCTCCATGTGCCGCAGGAGCAGCCCAAGAAATAGCAAAAAGACAAAAAAAAAAAAAAAAAAAAAAAAGAAAGAAAACAAAAAAAAAAAAACAGGTCTTCAAAATACATGAAACAGAATGACAAAAAAGAAAGAAAAATAAACAAATCACCACTTATAGTTGGATAATTTAACACTTCTTTCTGGGTAACTGAAAAAATGAACATCTCCACAGAAAAGAAAGTCATGGATTTGGAGAATAGACTTGTGGCTGCCTGACAGGAGAGGGAGGAAGTGGGAGGAATCAGGAGCTTGGGGTTATCAGATACAACTTAGAATAGATTTACAAGGAGATTCTGCTGAGTAGCTTTGAGAACTATGTCTAGATACTCATATTGCGACAGAACAAAGGGTGGGGGAAAAATGTATACATGTAAGAATAACTTGATCCCCATGCTATACAGTGGGAAAAAATAAAATAAAATAAAAAGAAATCAGTAGGTATATAAGAAACACAAAAACAGGAGTGACTTACCTAGTTGATATATATACAACTCTCCACCTAACAAGAAAAGAATACACAGTCTTTTCAGGTGTACATGGACATTCTCCAAGGCAGATCACGTTCAGAGCTTACATGGCAAATCTCAATAAAGTTAAACAGATTGAAACCATGCTGTATATCCCCATTCCCTGTGAACCTGAATGAAACTAAATTAGAAACCAATAACTAAAAGACATTTGAAATATTCCCAAACATTTGGTAAGTAAACAACACCCTTGGATCAAGAAAAAATCATAAGGGAAATTGAAATTATTTTGAAGTGAATTATATTGGGAAAAGATATCAAACATGAAATAAAGCTAATTTTGCTTTCAAAGGACATTATATCACATTAAATGTTCATATTAAAAAAGAACAAAACCTTAGATAAATGATTTAAGAGGCCACCTTATGAATGTATAAAATAAACAAAGAAACCTAAAATAAAAGGAAATAATAAAAATAAGAGAAGAGACCCATGACCCAAGAAATAGAGGAAACTAAAGTCTGGTTCTTACCAAAAAAAAAAAAAAAACCAGCAACAACAACAAAAAACCCCAAGGCCAGTAAATTTTCATTGTGGTTCAGTGGTAATTAACCCTACTAGTATCTGTGAGGACACGGGTTCGATCCCTGACCCTGCTCAGTGGGTTAAGGATTGGGCATTGCCATGAGCTGTGATGTAGGTCACAGATGTGGCACATCCTCTGTTACTGTTGCTGTGGCATTGGCGGGCAGCTACAGGCTTTAATTTGACCCCTAGCCTGGGAATTTCCATAAGCCATAGGTGAAAAAAAAAAAAAAAAACCCAAGGGAATACTAAATAAAATAATAAGTTTTTATGCTAGTAATATTTTAAGGCTGCACCTGTGGTATATGGAAGTTCTCAGGCTAGGGGTCAAATTGGAGCTGCAGCTGCTGGCCTACTCCACAACCACAGCAATGCCAGATTTGAGCTGCATCTGTGACCTACACTGCAGCTTGTGACAAACTGAATCCTTAACCCACTCAGCGAGGCCAGGGATCAAACCCGCATTCTCATGGATACTACTCAGATTCTTAACACACTAAGCCACAATGGGAACCCCCTATGCTAGTAAATTTGATAACTGATGAAATGGAAAAATTCCTTGAAAGATGTAAACTACTAAAACTGGTACAAGTAAATACAGAAAATACAAATACAAATACATCTGTTAAAGAAATGAAATCTGTAATGAAATACATTCTTACAAACTGTAGACCCAGATAGTGGTTTCAGTGATGAAGTCTATCGAATATAAAAGAATAAATAATATAAATCCTTTACAAACTCTTTCAGAAATATGAGAGGGGAATGCATTCCAGGTATTTTCATGAGGCCAACATTCACCATAGCAAATTTTTGAACAATACAAACACCTTAAAAAAATTTGGAGTTCCCATCGTGGATCAGCCGTTAATGAATCCGACTAGCAACCATCAGGATGCGGGTTCAATCCCTGTCCTCGCTCAGGGGGTTGGGGGTCCGACATTGCCGTGAGCTATGGTGTGGGTTGCATACGCAGCTTGGATCCTGCATCGCTGTGACTGTGGCGCAGGCTGGTGGCTACAGCTTTGATTGGACCCCTAGCCTGGGAACCTGCATATGCTGCAGGTGCAGCCCTAAAAAGACAAAAAAAAAAAAAATAAAAATAAAAATTAAGGAAGGCCTAAATTCATGATTTGGAAAACTCAATATAGTTATCATGCTAATTATCCTCAAATTTAAGTGTAGATCTAATTCAGTTCTGATTGCATTGACAAACTACATGTAGAATTCATATGGAAATGCAAATGACCTTGCATAGCCAAAACAATTTTGGAAAAGAACAAATTTGAGGATTGAACTACCAAATATCAAGACTCGCTATAAATCTGGAGTAATCAGGACAATGTGTTATTGGCATAGAATAGACATATAGATCCATAAAACAGAATAGAGAGTCCAGAAATAGAACCAGACTAATTTGTATAATTGTTATGTTCAAGTGCCAAGGCAATTTGAGAGGGAAGTGTAGTGGGCAGGACTTTGGCCCTCATGATTTTTGCCCATTTTTGTTATGCCTATGTATGTTATGTTTTATGGCTAAGGAACTTTGCAGATGGAATTAAAATTATGAACCATAAATAGGGAGATCATCCTGGATAATCCACACAGACCTTATGTAAACACATGGGTTCTTATAAGCAGAAAGGAGAAGTGTCAGTCAGATAGATGTGACAGAAGAAGAGGCAGGAAAGATTTAAAGTGTAAGTGGTACTTGACCAACCATTGCTGGCATCAAAGATAGAAAGAGGACACAGCAATGGGGGTGGCCTGTAGAAGTTGGTAACTATGCTTAGCCAGCAGCCAGCAAGGGAACAGGGACCTCATTCCTACAGCCACAAGGAACTGAGTCCTACCAATAACTTGAATGAGCAAGAAAGTAGATTCTCCCTTGGAGCATCCAGAAAGGAACACAACCCTGAGAACCCCTTGATTTTGGCCTGGTGAGACCCATTTCATGCTTATGAACTACAGACAGTATGATAATAAATTTGTGTTATTTCAAGCTCTTAAGTTTGTAGAAATTTATTATAGCAGCAGTAGAAAACTAACACAGGAAATGATAGCATTTTTTTTTTTTGGTCTTTTGTCTTTTTAGGGCTGCACCCATGGCATATGGAGGTTCCCAGGCTAGGGGTCTAATCAGAGCTGTTGCTGCCAGCCTATGCCAGAGCCACAGCAATGTGGGATCCCAGCCGTGTCTGCAACCTACACCACAGCTCATGGCAACGCCGGATCCTTAACCCACTGTGGGAGGCCAGGGATCAAACCCTCAACCTCATGGTTCCTAGCCAGATTCGTTTCTGCTGCACCACGAAGGGAACTCCAGAAACAAAATAGTATTTTTAACAAATGATATTTTCAGCAACTGGTCTCCTTATGTAAAAATTATATAAGTTGTACCTCATTCAATAAAGAGAAATTAATATAAAATTAATAAAAAACCTAAAGGTAAAAGATAAAATGATAATACTTATGAAAAACAGCATGAATAACATATTTTCCTAAACTAGATTTCTTATATAGGACACAAAAATCAGAAATTACTAAGAAACAAACAAAAAAGGTAAATTGAACTTTATTAAAATAAAAAAATTCTGCTCTTTGAAAGACACTATTAAAAAATAAAAAGGCAAAATATGTACTGGGGGAAAATATTTTTAGAACATGTATCTAACTGAGGACTTATATGTAGACTATATAGGGAACACCTACAAACCAATAATGAAAAGATAAATAACCCAATAAAAATGGCACAAATTTGAATAGCATGTCACAAAGATATTTAAGTGATTAATAAGCACACAAATAGACACAACATGATTAGTCTCAAGGGAAATAAGGACTTAGAATTTAAGTTTACAGGACATGAGTATTTTGGCGTACTGGGAATGTTTCTTGTCTTGATTGTAGTAGTGGTCATATGATTTTATACATATGTCAAAATTCCTTTAATTATAGATTTAAAATGTGTGCATCATGTGGAATTCCCATTGTGGCTCAGCAGGTTAAGGACCTGGCATTGTCTCTGTAAGGATGTGAGTTTAATCCCTGGCCTTGCTCAGTGGGTTCAGGATTGGGCATTGCCGTAAGCTGCAACATAGATTGCAGATGAAGCTCCGATCTGGTGTTTGTTGCTGTGGCTGTGGCATAGGCCTGCAGCTGCAGCTCCAATTCAACCCCCGGTACAGGAACTTCAGGTGCCATAGGTGCAGCTATAAAAAGAAAAGAAAAAATAAAAATAAAATGTGCATTATGTATAAATTATGACTCCATAAAGTTGATTTAAAATATGATTTACATGGAGTTTCCTCCTGGCCAAGTGGTTAAGGATGTGGCATTGGTGACTCAGGTTACTACTCTGGTGTGAATTGGATCCCTGGCCTGGGGAACTTCTGTGTGCTGTGTGTACAGCCAAATATCTCATGTTTACATGAGGAAACAATACCAATTACAGATCTTAAATTAGACTCTGAAGTTTAGTAAATTCTAGGTGTCTAATTTTACCTTTCAAGTCACTGCCCAATTTCACTGAAACCCACATTTCCATACTTCTCTCCTGCTCCTGACCTGCTTACATCAAAAGTGATTTCTGGGAGTTCAGGAAAACATGACTATTGTTCTGATATTTTATGTCTTCTTTATCATTTTTTCAGGCTCTTTATTTTTTGCATCTGATATCCCTTCTCTTAACTCATTTGCTTATTAAATCCTACTTCTACAACCTGCATTGTGTCAACTTTTCTATGATACCATTCCTGAATCCTGTCTTAATATGTACTTCTCTTGATCTGCCTAAAACTTTGTTTTGTGTAAAAAACTTTGCTTATGTAAATATTATTAGAGCTAAGATGCATATTTTGATATCCATCACTGTACTTGTCTTTTATTACATATAATAGTCCCTGTATAAATAATGAATACATGAACAAATGAAGAGTGAATATATGAATATGAAAAGGTATAAGAGGCAAAGAAAATTAGGAGCAAAGTGTTCACTGGGTCAACAAAATTTGTATTTAAATATAATTTTTTCTATTTTTTGTTAAAATTTGCAAGATGTAACTAAAAAATTCAATTGAGCAGACATGAACTTATCAAGTACAAATTAATGATTGTCATAATACAAAAGAATATCTTTCAGATAACAAGCAAATCTCCTGGAAAATATGGTGGCACATTGACAACTATCTGCCTTGGAAAATTAATTGGTCTTTTAAATATCCAAAATGCTTTATCTGTTTCATGCTGTAATGGGGAGAACTGTATGATGCTATCATATATTACATTTTGGTCACTCTCCATTTTCAGAGTTAAATACTATTGCTATATTTCTTCTTCTCTCACCCCACATCCTCCTTTACAAATCCATTATGTTTGGAAGGTCTTTGACATTTTCAATAAGTCTTTTTGCAAAGCTGAATGTTGAAACTATTTTATTGTTGCCATTGATAAAGTATCTTCTCTATTTCATTAAAAATTAAATGGAGACCCATGGGGTCTAAAGAAAATGGATTTTCATTTTTTTCTCTTTGCTCTTGAGAATGATTTATGAAGTACAAATGCATTCATAAACTGAGAGACCATACCCTAGGGAAAATAGCTAGAATTTATTCCATTCTTAGTGGTTTGCATTATAAAATGGTCTCTACCCAATTTACATGGTAAATTTCAGTCATATTTTACCACATCATGTCATCCCAGATGATGAGAAATAGGAAAAACAAACTTGTATTTGTTATCCAGATCAAAAACTTTAGAGTAATTTAGAATCATGTGTCTATTTTACATGGCTGAATCTAAAATTATTTCACCACAACTCTGATTTCACTTCATTAAAGGGTATTTATTCAGAGGAACAACATTCTTCCTGCTGTATTTTCATATGACTTGAGCAATTTATTCAGCTTATGTTTTCACAAAATGACACACAAAATAACAGCATCACAGGATTGAAGTTGGTTCTTAGGCTGTATTTATTGCACCAATTATAAAAACACAGTTTGGATTGTTTTAAAATTTTTTCACATATATGTGTGTTAAGTTATGGTCATCCTGACCTTGAATTTTCCATTGAGTACAACCTCATGATGCCTTAAATATTGTAGGAGGGTAGGCATACTTTTTCACATCATCCAGAAGTAATTCAGCAATAATCTAAAAGAGCTAGTACAACTCTGACTGTGATTGCCAAAAATTTAGAGAGAACCTTTAACAAAAGCCGGGACCATCTAAAAAATTGGTACAATTATCAGCATGAGCAGCCAAGGGGGAAACTGCATTTGAATAAAATAGGCCTTTGATTTTCCAACCACCTTCTATTCTGTGCCCTTGTTCAAGGTCACCTTCCAGATTAAAATCTTTCTTTGGTTTGTCATTGCCTATAAGTAGGGTTTGCTTGGGGCAATTCCAGTTTATACCTGTAGTGCTGGCATTATCATTAATAGTTCCACCTTTCTATCTCAAAAGTGTTCCAGTTTAGTTGATATATCATATGGTCAACCTGTCCATAGCATAGAATCACTAATACAATTTATGAATTTCTTTATATCCTGGCCCCAGGCTGTACTTCCCACTCTATCTTACTTGCACTTTACCCCCCAGACACTTGAAACTATTTACCCTGAAAACCCCATGCATTGCTATACCTTTATATTCTTGAACAAATTGCTCTTTCTGCCTGAACTGTACTTTCTCTGCTTTTTTCACATAATGATTTTTTATTCATTCTTAGAGGCACAATCAAGTCCTCTGGGACAACTTACCTAATTACCCTAGGCAAAGAATGAGAAAGCAGTTTCAACTTGTTTTGTTACAAATGGATTGTTAAACCTTATTTCAGTTCAGTGAGAAACTGCCTGGAGCCATTAGCAAAGGAGTTCTGCCACAGGCAAGGGAGTAGAATATGGCAAGTGGGTCTGCTATTTACTCACAATTCCTGCCCTAAACAGTGTTTGATGCCCCCTATTCTGTGATTTGGGGCATTGGATTTATTTATGTATTGTATAATACTGTGCTAGGCAGAATTCTCAGCAGGACCCCAAGATTTCCATGCTGGTGTTTATGTCCTGTATAATCCTCTTTTTTTGAGTGTAGACAGGGCCTGTGATATGATGGGATATTAGTCCCATTATTAGGGCACTAAATTTGAGTTTATCAAAAAGAGTATTATACTGTGTGGCCTGACCTAATCTGGAGAGACTTTAAAAGGGACCGAGCCCTTCCTGAAGCCAAAGAGATTTTAAGCATAAGAGTGTGAGACGGCTTATAGAAGATGTCATGCTATGTTGCAGAGACACTAGAGTAGCCTCTAGTAGCTGAGAGTGAACCCAGCTGACAGCCAGCTAGGAAACAGATCTCAGTCCTATAATTGCAATGAATTTCACTTGGCAACAATTTGAGTGATTTTTGAAAAGGATCCTGAGCTCCAGATCAAAGTATAGTTCAGTCAACACCTTGATTTCAGCCTGGTGAACCCCTTTTTGGAGGACCCAGCTAACCTGTGCCTGGACTTCTGACTTACATAACTGTGAAGTAAGAAATGGATATGTAATAAGTTGTTAGGTTTGTAGTAATTTGTTATGTAGCAATATAAAACAAATACAATCATCTAACACATTGATTAATATTTACTTTTATTTAGCAATTATGTAGTTTTAAAAAAAATAATTGCTGAGTTATTCTTAAGGACAGAGACTATATTTTATTCTCTTTAGTTTACTCAATACCTATTAGAGTCTGTGTATTTAATGAATATTTGTCAAACAAATGAATGACAGTGCCCAATTTCCTCTTGTCACTTAGGGCCCCATGATAGAGCTAACCACGTAGGTCCAGTTACTTCAGGTAATGCCTCATATGCTAGATCTCTCCCTCTTCCTTTTTACCCTATCTAAATTTACCTGCTGGTAGGCTCTGGTTATTAGAAACCCATTCTCTGATTTCCATATCCATAGCTGCTACCCTTTCTCAATTGAGTTCTAGAGAGACAGAATTAACATTAAGCACAAATGCCCTAAGGTGTTCCTTGTATGTAATGAAGTAACTCTACTTGTGCATCTAGAATAATTTTAGTTCCATCCCATCTTTGGGGGAATTTAGAAAATAATCACTCAAATAGTTTTTTTTTTAATATTCTGTATTTTAGATGAGGAATCCATTCACTCTAAACATGAATGGTTTTCTGTTTTATCCCTTCTAGTATCTTTTTTTTTTTTAATCAAGAACTTTTAGAGACTCTTTCAACTGAATGAACATATTGAAGTCATGTCGAGCACCATGCAAAGTCACTCATAAACTATTTTGGAATAGCACTCAGAATTCTTCAAATAATTGCACATAGTCCATTTCTAGGACCAGAAAGTTCCAGACTTTTACATCCAAAATTAAATATTAAATTCAATAGCTCTTTCCACTTCATGAATGCTGATATTTGTACATATTTTTGCAAATTTTTAATTACTTCAAGATATAGAAGTAGACGTGGTGTGATATATTGCAAAATTGTCCTACAAAAAGGTAGAAAAAATTTAACCTAGCACCACCCTGGGTCTAAGACTTCTCTAGTGAGAAAAAGAGAACACAAGGTAGACATCCAGCTTTCCCAGTGTCGCAGGACACTTCCTGGGAGAATAACTTGATTTTCATCTTACAGGGATTGCTGGGGTAATCTGTGGAGATGACCCACTGGGGATCAGATATAAACAGAAAGGGGGCAGGACTTACAGGAACCATGCATAGATCTTGGCAGACAATGTTCTGCTAGGTGGTGACCCCCAAGTAGAGAACACAGCCAGTGGCTTGGCCCATTTGCAGGGCTTACTTGGTGGCCTCCTCTGGCCAGGAGCTCAGTAGGTGGTTCTGCCTAGTTTCGGTCCTCAGAAAAAATATACTGGCAGTAGAGCTCATTTTATAGTTTTCCTCAAGAAGGGAAGCAAGTTTACTGCCTCACCCAAATGCTTAGCATAGCCTCTTGTCTGTCCCATCAGGAAGCCTATCAATAGATGTCTGACAGCCATGGAGCATATTCTGCGGTCCATCTGGACAGGGAAGCAAGTTAGAAGCCCTTCCCAACTGTTGAGTATACCCTCAAGTTCTGTTTGTTCAGCCAAGAAGCCTAGCCAGAGTACCAGGGCAGCTCTAGGGCTTATCCTACAGCCCTGCCTTACAACAGAGGATAGCCTATGGCCTTGCCCAATTTCTGAAGCAAAATCTGTGAACTTGCCCAGACAGGGATTTCAGCCAGTGACCCAGTCCACTCATTATAGCCTGTGCCCATTCAACCAGGGAAACTAGACAGTGACCCCACTTGACCATAGATATACTTTCAGCATGGTATAGCTGAAGGCCCTGCCAGCAACCTTGTCCAACAACAGAGCACAACCAGACACCTGCCAGATTTTGGAATCCAGTCTTCAATTCTGCCCAACTTTGGGCACAGCTTGTGGCCCTGCTTGAAAGCAGTGTACAGCCAATGGCATTAACTGGCAGAAAAGCATAGACCAAAGCCCCACCCTACCAGAAGCAATTGTGGAAACCCAGTCTACCACCCTGCCCAATCATAGAGTTCAACTAATAGCAATGCCTTGCCGCAGAAAAAAGTTGGTGATCCTGTTCAATCTGACGTGATTTTGGAGTCTAGCTAGTGGCCTCATCTGAATATGGAGCATAGCCAGCAGCCCCACCCAACCATAGAGACTAGCTAATGTTCCTGCTTGATTATGGATCCCTGCCAAAAGGTCTACCCAACTACAGATCTCAGCCAACAATACCCACTCTCCTAAACTTAGAGTGGGAGAAGTCACCCTGATCAACTAAAGACCTTGAGCTTTAACCATAATCCCAAACAGATCTCTCTGGTGCAGGTCTTTTCCTGCAGAGGGGAACCTATAAGAGACTTGATTACTCAAATGTGTGGATATCAATGAATGAATACAAGGATCATGAAGAATCAGGTACACATAACACCACCAAAGGAAACTTACAAGGCTCAAAAAAACTGATCCTAAAAAAATAGGTATCTATGAACTATTTGATAAAGAACTCAAAATAATCATCTCAAAGAAGTTCAGTGACCCACAAGAACAGACATCCAAATAAACAAAATTAGGAAATATTGCATGAACAAATTGAGAAGTTCAATTTGTTTGGAAAGAAACAGAAACCATCAAAAAAAAAAACACGTAAACAGAAATCATAGAGCTGAAGAACACAACACTCAATATATAGCTTTGAAAGCAGTTCCACCAAGCCTAAGAACAAATCAATGAAGTCATAGACAATTCATTTGAAATTATCCAGTCAGAGGAACAAAAGAATAAAGAATGAGAAAAAAGTGAAGCAATTCTGTTATGAGAAAGACTTATGGGATACCATCAAAGGAAATAATATGTATGGGATGACATCAAAAGAAATAGTATGTACATTATGGGAATCCCAGAGAAGAAAAGAGCAGAGAGTCTAGTTAAAGAAATAATGGCTGAAGACTTCACAAATTTGGGGAGAAAAATGGAAATCCATGCTCATGAGGTCTAAAACTCCCCAAATAGATGCACCCAGTGAGAAATGTTACAGTTAGTTTTTGAAAATAAAAAACAGAGAAAGAATATCTCACACCTTCTAGAATAAAACTGAAAAGAGATAACATGTGTTGGCAAGGATGTGGAGGAAAGGAACTCTTGTGTACTGTTTGTAGGAATGTAAGTTGGTACAGTCACTATGAAAAACAGTATGGAGGTTTTTCAGAAAATTAAAAATAGAACCACTATGATCCTTGATCCCACTTCTGAGTACACACACACACACACACACACACACACACACACACACACACACAGATATAAAAGGCATGAAAACAGGATCTCAAAAAGATATATGTACATCTATGTTCATGGCAGCATTATTTACAATGGCCTAGGTATGGAAACAAGTGTCCATCAGTGGATGAATACATATGGAATACTATGCAGCCTTTATTTAAAAAAAAAAAAGAAAATCCTAACATTTGCAACAACATAGATGTACTTGAAGGCATTATTCTGTGTGAAATAAGTCAGAGAAAGACAAATTGTATATGATCTCATTTGTATTCGGTATCTAAAAAACTGAAACTCATGGAAATAGTAGAATGGTGATTACCAGGAACTGGAGTGAGGAAAATAGAGGGATGTTGGTCACAGAGTACAAACTTCCAGTTATAAGATGAATGAGTTCTGAGGATCTGATATATAGTATGGTGATTATAGTTAACAATACCACATCGTATACTTTAAAGTTGCTAGGAGAGTGAATCTTAAAAAGTTTTCAGCATACAAAAAAAATAACTATATGTAATTGTGGATGAGTTAACTAAGCTTACTGTGGTAATCATTTTGCAATACATACACATATCAAGTCACCCATTCACACCTTAACTTCCAAAATGCTATATGTCAATTATGGTTTCAATAAACCTACAAAAATATAAAAAAGTTTCAAAAATCAAAAAAGTAAAGATAAACAAAACAAGGAGTTCCCGCTATGGTTCAGTGGGTTAAAGACCTGGCATTGTCTCCAGAGTATGCGGATTCAATCCCTGCCTCAGTGGGTTAAGGATCTGGTGTTGCTACAAGCTGCGGCATAGGAAGCAGATGCGGCTTGGATCCCGTGGGGCCTTGGCTATGGCTGAGGTTGCAGTTGCTGCTCTGATTTGACCCCAGGCCTGGGAGCTTCCATATGCTGTGGATGCAGCTATAAAGAGGAAAAAAAATTTCACTCATGTGTTTAGCACAAAGCACTAGCTCATTATTTCACATTACTGATTTATTAATGAGGATAGGTATTTTTTTCTTATTCTAATTATAAATATTTCTTTGGCCAATGTCGTTACATACACTGGTAATTTTTTTTGTTATAGTCTTTGTTTTTTGTTTTGTAAGACTTTTTTACCTACTGATAATATTCAATGTTGAATATTTTGCTGTATTAAGTTTCTATTCCTCTGCAAAAATTCACCACAAGAATAGTAGCTTAAAACAACACGCATTTATTAGCTCACAGTTTCCATGGAGTCTCTTCCAAAAGGTCTGGGCATAACTTACCTGGGACCTCAGATAAGGGTCTCACAAAGCTGCATTCCACTTATCGTCAAGTCTGCATTCCTTTCTGGAGTTTGGGGTCCTCTCAAAGCTCACCTGATTGCTGGCTGGATTCAGTTCTTTGCAGCTGCATGCCTGAAGCCTTTAGTTCCTAGAGACAGTCCACAGCTCCCTGTCACTTGATTCTCTCCATAGGTAGTTCATATCACAGCAGCTCATTTTTTCAAGACCAGCAGAGTCGTTTGCTCTACAGTGTTTTAAGACTGAGCCTTGGAATTCTGCTGTGACTCAGTGGGTTAAGAGTCCAACTGCAGTGGCTCAGGACACTGCAGAGGCATGAGTTTGATCCCCATCCTGGCACAGTGGGTTAAGGATCCAACATTGCTCCAGCTGTGACATAGGCTGCAGTTGTGGCTTGGATCCAGTCTCTGGCCTGGGAACTTTCATATGCCACAGGTGCAGCCCTCCCTCCCCCACTCGCCCAAAAAAGACGGAGACTTGCATAATGTGAATTAATGATGACAGTGTCAAGCCATCACATTTACTATATAGGTATAACCTAATCAAGAGAGAGACCTGCCTCACCTTTGCCATATTTATTGGTTACAAACACATCACAAGTTCTGTCTTTATTTCGAGGGGGGGATTATATAAGAACATGACTCATTGGAGATCACCTAATCGTATATCTGCTATATTTGCATTTTCACAAATTACCATTTTCTTCCTACAATTTAGTTTATGTATAGCATTTTCTTTGGTTTTTTTTCGCTTTGGTATTATATTCCAAAATAATTTTCCAACCTTAAAATGATAAAATATTTACCATATTTTCTGCTAATTGTTTTCTTGTTTCACTTCTTATACTGAATCCTTTTACTGAGCTCTTTAATAATAATAGCTGATGTTTGCATAGCATGTAACCCTGAAGTTAAGCACTATTTTAAAATATGTCTTAAACATTTTATTTTAGGATGAGTGTAGGTTCACATGCAGTTTTAATAGATAATTCGGAGAGATCCTAGTTTGTCCCAATGGTAACATCTTGCATATCTGTACTATAATGTCACAACTGGGATATAGGCAGGAATAGTCAATATACAGAATAAGAATCACTCATATTACCCCTTTCCTTAACTCCTGAAAACTATTAAATTCATTTCTATAATTTTGCCATTTCAAAAATATTACATAAACGAAATCATGAAATAGACAACCTTTTTAGGATAGGTTTTTCAGTCCACATAATTCTCTGTATCCATAGTTCATAGTTCATTCATTTTTTATTGTTGAAAATTCCATGCGTTGCCATTTATTTAGCCATTCACCCACTGAAGGACACCTGGGTTGTTTTTACTTTTTCAAATTTTGACTATTATGAATAAAGCTGCTATAAGCATTCTTGTGCAGGTTTTTGTATCAACATTAAGTCTTCATTTTTCTGGGATGAATGTCTAGTAGTGCAGTTGCTGGGCCATGTGGTGGTGCATGTTTAGTTTTATAAAAACTGCCAAATTGATTTCCAAATTGACTGTACCATTTTATATTCCCACCAGCAGAGTTATCCAGTTGGTGCATCCTTGCCAGCATTTGATGTTGTCACTGTTTTTTATTTTTAGCTATTATGTGAAGTGTGTCTTGATACTCATTGTGTTTTTAATTTCCATTTCCCTGCTGGTTAATGATATTGAGCAGCTTTTCATGTGGCTATTTAACAACTGTATATATTCAGTGAAATATCTCTTCCTGTCTTTTGCCTATATTCTAAGTGGCCTGTTTATTTTTTTACCTTTCAGTTTTGAGAGTTCTTTGAATATTATAGGTACTAGTTCTCTGTCCTCTGTCAGATATGAGGTTTACAAATATTTTCTCCCAGTATTTTAGCTTGTCTCTTCAGCCTCTTAACAGAGCAATTTTCAAGAATTATGATGAAGACTAATTTATCAAATTTTTAAATTTCTGGAGTATGAATATTGATATCAAATTGAAGAACCCTTTGCCTAACCTTATATTCAAGGTTTCTTCCTCAGTGTTTTGCCAAGTGTTTTCTGGCTTTTCATTGTACACTTAAATCCATGATTCATTTTGTGCTAATTTTTATGTAAAGTGTGAAACTTAAGTTGAGATTTATTTTTTGGGACCTGTGAATATCTAATTTCTTCAGCATCATAGGTTGAAAATATCTTTCCTCCATTTAACTGCTTTTTGCACCTCTGTCAAAAATCAGAAGGGCATATTTCTGCACACCTATTTTATGGTGCTTTATTCATTTCCATTGATATATATGTCTAGCCCTCCACTGATACCTCAGACTTTATCACTGTATCTCTATAATAAGCACTGAAATCAGGAACATTGATTCCACCCACCATATTCATCTTTTTCAAAATAATTTTAACTATTCTAAATCTTTTACCTTTCCATACACATTTTAGAGGAAAAAAAAAGTGTGCTGGGATTTTGTTAGGAATTGTATTAAACCTGCATATCATCTTGACATTTTTATTATGTTGAATCTTACAATAACCGAGCATAGTATGTCTTTCCATTTATTTAGATCTTATTTGATTTCTTTCATCAACATGTGTCATTTTTCATATACACGTTATATGCATGTTTTATTAGAGTTACACTTAAGTATTTCACTTTTCTGAGAAATCGTAAGTACCATTGCATTTTAAATTTTGGTGTCTCCATGTTGATTGCTAGCATGTAGAAATGCAATTAACTTTTGCACATTTTCATATATCCTATGATCTTGATGAAATCATGAGCTCTATAATTTATTCTTGTAGGTTCTCTGGGATTTTCTATATAGACAATCAGATATCATCTCCAAATGAGGACAATTTTATTTCTTCCTTTATATATTTTGTTTGCCGATATTTGTTAAGGATTTATGCATCCAGATTCGTGAGGGATAGTGGTTTGTAGTTTTCTTATATTCTCTTTGTCTGGTTTTGGTATCAGGGTATTACTAACTTCATAAAATGAATTGGGAGTTGGTATTAATTCTTCTTTAAACATTTGATAGATTTCTCCAGTAAAACCACTTGGACCTGGAGGTTTGGGGGGAAAATTTTTAAATTACCAATTAAAGTTTATTAATAATCACAATATTAATTAAATTATATATTAAATATTAAGTAACTTGAGGTAGTTTTTGTTTTTCAAGGATAAATACTTTTCACCTAACTTGTCAGATTTATCTGTGAAGAGATGTTTGTAGTTTTCCCTTATTATTCTTTGATGTCTTTTGGGTCTATCCTTTGTTTTATTCCTGGTATTGATTGCTTGTATCTTTGCTCTTTGTCAGTCTTGCTAGAGGTTTGTCAATCTTATTGAACTTTTCAAAGAATCAAATCTTTAGCTTAATTTATTTTCTTTATTGTTTTCCTATTTTTCAATCCATTGATTTTTAAAATCCTTATTGTCTTCTTGCTTATGTTTTCTTTGGGCCTATTTTGTTCTTCTTTTCCTATGTTTTTGAGATGGGAGCTTAGATTATTGATTTGAGACATTTCTTTTTTTCTAATGTACATAATTAGTGCTATAAACTTCCATCTCAGTACTGCTTTAGCTACTTCCTACAATTTTGATATTTTATACTTTAATTTTCATTCATTTCAATGTATAGTTGACCCTTGAACAATATGAATTTGAACTGTGTGGTCCCTCTCATATATATATATATATATGATGGATGTTATATAGATATTATACATTTTACCTCTAGCTTTATCTATCATCCTATAGTCTATGTAGGGATTCTGATTTTGTGGGACTGAGTTAGCATCTGGGATCTGATGTTTAAAATCTCCACAATTTAATTCCTTTTGTTGTTGTTCTTTTTTATAACAGCTATATTGAGATATAATTCACATATCACAAAATTAACAAGTTTAAAGTGTACAATTCATTGGTTTAATAGTATATTTAAAGTGTTTTGCAACTATCAAAACTATCTCCTTTTTACCTTTATGGATTTTCTTAATCTGGACCTTTCATATCAATAAAATAATAAAATAATGTGGTCTTTTGTGATTGCCTTCTTTCACTTAGCATCTTTTCAAGGTTCATCCATGTCATAGCATGTATTACACTTTAGTCCCATTTATTGTTGAATGATATACCGTTGTATGGATAGACCATAAGTTGCTAATCTACTTTTAAGCTGATGGACATTTGGGTTATTTTTACCTAATGGCTGTTACGAATAATATTGCTATAAACATTCTCGTACAAATTTTGTGTGGCTCTGAAGTTTGATTCTGATAGCCTACTAAAACTGTGAACCAATAATCTAGAGCAGCACTATGTATTATAATCTGCAATACTGGAAATAGTGTATATTGACAATGTCCACAGCAGTAGCTGCTGGCCAGATGTTACTATATTACACACTTGTAAAAACTGTGGAACCTTAATTTTATTTCATTTTAATTGATTTTAATTTTATTAGCCACATATCACTAGTGGCTACCATATTGGACAGCATAGAAGAAGATCTGGGTTTAATGAATGACAGTAAAATATGGATTGGTAAAGAATGAGGATGTCGGTTGAGGACAAGATAGGAAATTATTTGAAAATTCTGCTTTCAGAAGATGAGGATCAGAACCAGGACAATAGTAGTTGAGACAACCTGAGGAGCAAAGTCTAAGAGACATTTAGACTAGATATGAATAGGTTGATGATTTAGGGGAATGGAGAGAGAGGAGTCTAGGAGGACATAAGCCCTGCTATATGTCTAGGCCTTAGTTGAGATGTGTACATATGTTTACACTTGTTTGTTAATATTTAGCAACATATAGACATTTCCTCCAAACTCTGCCAATATTTAATCAATTAAAATCTGGAACTCATTGGTAGAAAAAGTGTACTCACTATAGATCTGAACACATTAACAGCCACCAGTACAATTTCAGTGATTACCATGCCTAATTTTTATTTAATTAGAAGTTTCAATATTTATTTTAACATAGAAAAATACTCTTAACATGCACTGCTTGTGTTATTATGATATTGAAGAAATAACCAAGGAAAACCTGTGGCTTTTCCTTCAGAAGTAAATTTATAATCCACAAAGGTCTTTCTATCACTGTGGTCCAAAGATGAATATTCTTCTATATTATATTTGCAGAGCATATTGGAACTCAGGTAGCAGTTACATAGTAGCTATAACACTGTATTGAATTTGCAGAGCACGTTTATTCTTTCAGGTTCTATCATTCTGCTATTTGTTCATAGAAAGAGAATTAGGGACCAGGGCATGCTTGTTTTGATAGTGGCAGCTTTAATGATTAGTAAAAGTGTATCAACAAGCCATATTTTATGAAAAAGCAATGAAGTACATAATTATCCCTTTCCTCATCTCAACCATGTTTCACCTCAGATTGTATTTCAGCTGTAGAATTTATACTATAGTGATAAATGATGTAGAGTGATATGACATACATTTCTTTTAGATATATATTGAATTACTGAGATAAAAGGGGATTTTGTGGGTTTTCAGAAGAGTGACATATTTCATTTCATTAACTCAAACTTTCAATCCTTGTTCTGCTTCTTAGTTAGCTGTATGACAGAAATAAACACATTCACTATGGTTTAACTTTCATCAGCTATAAAACCATCTAGTTGCTAGTAAACAAGAATATTCAAATTAAAACAACAATAAAATGTTATATTTTATCCATCAGACTGAAAAAGTTAAAATATGGAAAAATATCAAGTGTTGGTGAAGATAGGAGGGAAAGAGAAATTTTTTACACCACTTATGAGAGTAAAAATTGACACAACCAGTCTTAGTTTTCTGTTGCTGCCTAACAAATTACCACAAACTGAGCAGCCTAAAACAATCTCCATTTATTATCTCACACTTCTGTAGGTTAGAAATCCAGGCACAACATAACTGAGTATCTGCTTAGTGTCTTTCACAATCTTGGCCTGCTTCTATTTTCGTCTGGAGATTCTGGGGAAGAATCTGCTTCTAAGCTTGTTTGTATGGTTGGCAGAATTCATTTTGTTTGTTTGTTTGTTTGTTTTTGTTTGTTTGTTTTTGTGGTTGAAGGACTGAGGTTCCCATTTTCTTCCTGACTGTTGGTTGGGGTCATTATCAGCTCCTATAGGCCACCCACAAATCCTGTCAATGTCACTCATCTTCAAAGCAAGCAACAGACAACATCTCTTGCGTCAAAAACCTCTCTTGCTTCAATCGTTTTCTCTGCAGGAAGAGCCCAGTCCCTTTTAAGAGTCCACCTCATTAAATCCACTCCAGATAATCTCCCTATTTTAAAATTCACTGATTTGGGACTTTAATTACATTTGCAAAATCCCTTAACAACATCATTCAGATTATTTCTCATATTCCTGGGAGAAAGTGTATGCCATCTTTGGGATCATCAGAATTACTCTTACCCCAGCAAGCTTAGAGTTCTGTTTTGGCAGCATGAAGCAAATTGAAAATGCAGATATTGTATAAAATTGCAAGTCCTCTTCTTCATTAAAAAAAAATCTAAAGCAGTTAACACGTGTGCATCACAATATTTTTTAAAATGTGTATATTGCAATATAGTTAGAAATATAGAAAATTTGGTAAGAACCTAATTATCCAGTGATATAATCATCTGTTGTGGTATATTCATATAATGGATGATCCAATTTAAAATAAACTGTATAGACACATACACATACCATTACAAGATCTGAAATACATAATGTTGAGTGAAAAAGAACAAATTGCTGAATAAATTCAGTAAGTAGTTTATGTAAATTTTGTAAGGTACACAAAATTAATAAAAGTCATCCTGTATGTTATACATGGAAATATGTATATGTATGGACTGAGTCTGGATATGACTCAGAATCTTATCATCTCTTATGACTTTGAGCAAGTTATGTAATTACCCCTTTGTAAAATGATCATCTATAAAATGTGGATTACTATGAGGATTAAATAAATAAACCTTTGGAAAGTGTTAACAGTCTAGCACACGCTAAGTACTTAAATATTTGTTAAATAAATATAAATAGATAGCAGTATAAAAGTGCTGAACCATTATAGTAAGAGATTACCTCTGGGGAGGCAAGTAGGGAATTTATAATGTTTAAGGAGGGCTTCCACTTCACCAAGTTTTACTCGCAGTTAATTCTAGATGGTAGAAACATGAGTTTTTGTTACATTATGTGTATATTTTGTTATTTGAAAATTAAAAGTCAGGAAATACATTTAAAACAACCATTATAAAAATATATAGATCCTTAAAAATGAGAGTATTATACTATACGATCTTTAATGTGTAGATCTACACAATTTTATCATTCATTAATCTTGTTCTTGGCCATATATTCTATAGGTGCATGATAATAATGAGATGACTAAATTGTCGTATTTATTTACCATTTTCTTTTCTTTTTCTTTTTAAGAAGTGACCTTAGGAAAAACTTAATTAGTAGTATAGATTCTGAAAGGTAGTCACTTCTGTCATCTGATTTCCCATAAACACTGCATAATGTACAGTATATACTTTGTACTTTGATATTTGACATTTACAATGCCAGAACTAATTGCTATTATCTGAGCAGCAACTCAGAATACTGAGGTAAAATGAAGGCTTGGTTGTTACATAGATTTGAAGTTTTGAGATTTTTTAAAATGTTTACATATTCTCCAAGAATGGTAGTGCCAAGTTATCATTCATTACTCAATATTCATACCAGCAAATTGGAAAAAATACAATAACAATAACAGATGCTGTGGGTGACTGCAGTGCTCTGCCATTAATTTGACTTGTGTTTTTCATTTTGAGACTGGGTGAGTCACCCACAGAGAGTTATAAAGTAAAACAAAGAAGATTCAAGATTTTAATAAGACATTACCTTGAGCTCTTCATGTTGAAGATAGTTTATCTCCATCTGTATGCAAGTTTTATATATGTGAACACTCACACAAAGATAGAGACCCTGATAAACATGCCTAGTAATAAAAGCACTTTGCAGGTGAAGACAAAATACTGGCTACTACTTATGTATATAGCTGTAACATAAGGATCATTACTCCATTGAGATCTTAAAGGTCAAATATATGTCTCTATCTAATGTTCCGTCTCAGCAGAAGGTTCTGATCCTACTATGATGTCTCTGCTCCTTTGCTTATGAGAAGTTGTCTTTTTAAAAGGGAGTTGTTTAATCCATGATCTTAGTCTTTTACTTTATTCTATAGAGAATATTTATTTGGTTTTCTTAGAATGATATTATATCCTCAGGTTGCAAAATTCAAAACAGCTAGATAAGCTGGGTGAGGAAGATTATTACTGTTATTCACTTGGTGGTTTGGTCCACATTAGTCTAAATAACTGCTTTGAATTATTCTCAATGGATTGACTCATCTATATATAGCTATATCAACCAGCTATTATGATGTGTGTTAATGTTATAACTAATTATTGGGTAATAACCTAGTGAAAAGGAGGACAAAGGAACAAATTTATATATCTCCAATTTGCTTTATATTCCCAATGCTAAATATTTATGGTATTTAATCCTTTGAAAGGGAAAGTGTCTAGCTTTCAGAAGACCTCTGATTAACCATAGGGAAGTATGTGCAGCAAATATGTTCCCACGTGTTAATAGTGCTCAAGTCTTAATATTGACAGTAAGACTTTATGAGTTATGTTTCTTCCCCATCTGTAACTATAGACTCAATACATCTTATTAAAGTTCTTAGTGGTTATTTTTCTCCTAGCCCTCTATAAATAATAAAACTAAGTCCCCCCTTTTTTTTTTCTTTTTTCTTTTTATTTGTCTTTTTGCCTTTTCTAGGGCCGATCCTACGGCATATGGAAGTTCCCAGGCTAGGGGTCTCATCGGAGCTGCAGCTGCTGGCCTACACCACAGCCACAGCAATGCCAGATCCAAGCCACGTCTGCAACCTATACCACAGCTCATGGCAACGCCAGATCCTTAACCCACTGAGCAAGGCCAGGGACGGAACCCGCAACCTCATGGTTCCTAGTCAGATTCGTTAACCACTGAGCCATCACGGGAACTCCCTAAGTCCCTTTTTTTGTTGGTCAGAGTTTAGATTAATATAATGTAGGACTGGCCTTATTATCAGTAAAGGATATCAGAGATAGGAATGGATTTAATTATTATAGCAATTACTGAGAATATACCTTGGTCTGTTCCAAAGTTAAAATTTACCCCCACCCATAATTATAGTTGGGAATGTAGAACTAGAAAAGATTAATGGACATTTAGGTGTCAAGACTCAAAACTGAAATTATGGTCATATAGTAAGCAGAGATGTTTTGGGGAAAAATGAATATTCAAAAAATTGGAACTCTCTAGTATTACAACTTTTTCAAATTAACCTCTGGCTATGAATTTTATATATTCATGTATATATAATTCACATATATATTGTATTATAATTATTATTATATTATGATTTTAACCAAGAAAGACTAAAGTAAAACATAGATTCTTGAAATTGGTAGATTCTAGTTCATATCTCCTTTTTGTTCCATATCTGGGTCAGGAACATTTACATCATTGTTCAGCAGGTATTGTGAGGTAGTGTCTAGGTAACTCTCACACTACTTGTCCAAAATCTATCAGTTTGAGGAGGTAAGAAGAAATAAATAGAAAACCACAGTCTGTCAGGTGTTAATGGGACAAAGGGTCCAATGGTCAATTTTGAGACACACTGAATTTTTTTTTCCTTCTTGGAGAGAATGCAGTTGATCACTATTGCAATTGTTCTGGCAAGAGGCCTCCGTGGACTTCTATACTACATAAAAATGAATTTGTCTCATCTTTAGCTCATTTTAGTTTCTTGCCATATTGAGCCACTGATTGTTTCTTTCTTCTTCTTTTTCTCCCCTCTCCAACGAGGCTTTTTAAAATGTGTCTTCATTGGTTTTTCCCCTTATCTTTACTAAAGAAATACATATCAGTACAGCCTGTTCAAATATTACATAAATGTATATAATAAGAAAAAAGTCCCCTATTAGACTATCTCCTAGAGACACACAGTTAACCTTTTTGTATATATTCTTACATATACTGTTTTCTTATTCTTCTCATCTTCTTTCTCCTATTTTTAAACAAAAATGAATTATACTATGTCTCTGGTTTGCAGTTTGCTTATTTCACATAACATTATCAAAGCTACTTCTCCACATCATTAAATTAAGAATCAAGTCTAGAATTTTAACAACTGTCTAGTATTCCATCATTTGGAGAAGGATCCAACTAGCTAACCCATCCATGAACAGTCCTCCAAATGTGCTTGCCATTTTGAAAATCACTCCTGCTATCAATGTATGCCAAAGTATAGCCTGGAACCTTTGGGAGAGATTCTCTGTGAACATTGGCTCCCATCAAAATGGCAGCATTCTCATAGTAGTATCTTAGGCTTGGGGACACCGTTCAGCTTTATTTGTCAAAGTGACCCTATCTATTTTCTGTTTTCCAGAACATTGTAAAAATACCTGATCTGATAGTGGTACTCTTTCTGCTTTATAGCACTAATACGGAGTTGCTCAATATAAATATTTTTTACTGTCACTTATATAAGAGCCTTAGAAGGAGTTGTCTGTCATTTTTGAACTAGAAGCTCCACTGATTTTCAAACTGATTAGTTTGGCATATAGCACACATCACCTTTGATCCAGATTACTGTAGTAAACCAATGGTTTCCCATCTTGTCTTTTACCCACTATGGTCTACAGTATGTTATCTACACAGCATCCAGATTTTCTTTTAAAACATAAATTTCCTGTTCAAAACTCTGGCTTTTCACCTCATTTAAAGTCCAAGGTTCTTATAGTTGTTTACAGATTTCTGCATGATGTTGTTCCCCATGACCTCTCTGACCCTACTCCTTTTTTCACACACACTGCTTCAACCACACTGATCTCTTTTCTGCTCTCTCTCTTTCTCTCACACACACATACACATGGAATATTATTCAACCATAAAAAGAAGGAAATTCTGTCTTTTGTGACCAGGATGGACCTTGAGGGCATTATGCTAAGTGAAATAAGTCAAATAGAGAAAGAAAAATACCATATGACCTCACTTATATGTGAAAAAAAGCTATATTTAAAAAATAAACTCATAAACTCACAGATACAGAGAACAGATTGATGGTTGCCAAGGGTGGGGGTTGGGCATAATGGGTGAAGGAGATCAAGAGGTACAAACTTCCAGTTATAAAATAAATAAGTGCTGGCAATGTAATGGATAGCATGGTGACTGTAGTTAGTAATATTGTATTGCATATTTGAAATGTGCTAAGACAGTAAATCTTAAAAGTTCTCATCATAAGAAAAAATATTGTAACTATATATGGTGATGCACATTAACCAGACTTTTTGTGGTGATCACTTTGCAGTATATAATATACCAAATTATTATGTTTTACACCTGAAACTAATATAATGTTATATGTCAATTATATCTCAATGAAAAATAAAATTGCATCTCCCGTGGAGTTCCTAACCCCTATTCTCTTTTACTCTGATTTATCTATTAGTATTGACAACCATCTGTCATACTATACATTTACTAGTTTACATGTTTATTGACTATTTCCTTTTCAATGGATCGCAAGCCTTATGAGGACATGGCTTGCTTGTCTTGTTCACCATAGTGTCTCTACCACCTGGTATAATACCTGTATATGGTAAGCACTCAAGAAATATTTGCTGCTTGAGTAAATAAGTGAAAATAAGAAAATATTAATTTTATATATTAATTTCAAAACAGAACATCTTAAATAATTTCTTTGTTCATAACAAATTTTTCAATTTGCTCTTTTGTATTTTTTACAGTCATGTACAAATAATTATAACTTATTTCATCTTTTAATATTTATACCTTTTATTTTCCTGTCTTTTAAAACTGCTCTATCTAGAAGTTCTGTAATAATACTAATACTAGTAGTGATTTTAGAATCCTTGCATTTGTTCCTTACTTTCATAGGAATTCCTCTGTGAGGAATTTTTATTTTTCTATTTAATTCTATTAAATATTGTACCATTGAAGAAGATTGTGGTTCAGGTTTGAAACACAACACAAACCCACCATGTAAAGACTATATTTTCTCATACTTTACTAAGGATTTTATCAGAACTGTGGTAGGGTTTTATTAAATTATTTACTAGAATTTATTAACATGAGCATGTGTCTTCTTATTTGACCTGTTAATAAGATACACTGAGATAATAGATTTCTCAATAGTGAACACTCTTTGCATTTAAGGAACTAGCTTCACTTTGGCCTTTCAATACACTGATTGATTATATTCTGTGTTTTTAAAGGAGGCATTGCATTTATTTATCTATATATGTAAACCTGGTCTCTTTTCATTTTGTGCAATTTTAGTCAGGTTTTTTTTTTTATTAATACTATACTGGCCTCATATAGAAAAGAGTACATTTTTCTCTTTGTGCTCTGAAGTGGCTCAGAATGAAATATTCCTTGATAATGTTAAATAATTTATTTGTGAGACCATGAGGCTTAGCATGCCTACTACATGCTTATAATTATATGTTTATGTGTGTGAAAAGTAAGATTGAACAAAATAATACAATTTTCTGGGGTTATTGGTCTGTTCTTGTTTCTTATTTGTTCTTGGAGTTTCATTATTTCTATCTTCTGATAATTTTTTCATTCAGATTTTAAAATTACCTGACATAAATAAACCTATGCCTGTAATTATTCCTTCTTTTTCATTTCTAATTATCTATATTTGTACTTTTATGATTGTGTCTTCTGGTAGCCTGGGCAAAGTGGCACCTGTGGCATTGAGGCGGGAACTCAAACATGGGCTAGTAGCATCTGGTGATGAGGTATTATTTCAGCTCTGTGAGCTGCCAGGGCTTTGGCATGACTGCCAGGTATACAGGTGCCAGCAGGCTGTTGGAAGTGCTGGTGACATTTCAGACCAAGGTTAAGTGGTCCAGCAGTCACTGTGAGGTCCAGCTTTGTGACCAAACTCTGACTTTTCATTCTCCAAGAAGGTACCAATAAGAACCAGTAAAAAAGGTGAATTAATGGGCTAATGTGAAATCCTAGATAAATATTTAGGGAGGACCTCTGAAAGAAAAACTGCCCTTTGTGACTGAGGTGGAGTTCAAAAGTTATTATAATATAATTGGAAATATTTTGTTGTCTCATGCTGGTGAGGTCATGGCTTCTGGGTAAAATAAGCCTCTTCTATTTTATATTCTGCTCCCCACTTTTTAAAACCTTTTCTATTCTGACTGCCCCTAAAAGGGAGAGTTCCCCAGAATTTCATAGCACTCAGCTTCCCAGCAGTGAATAATCTCATTCTAGAACATATAGCCACTTCTTCACTGGGTATGTTCTCCTGATGCTACATAGGCACCACAAGTTCAACATGTCCTCAGTTGAGTTAATCACCCTCCATGTGTATCCTCTGTAGCTATATTTTCTATATTCATTTGTTGCCACTGTTCATTTACATTCAGTCCAGAGCCTTAGAGTCCACCTCAGTTCCTTGGCTTTCTTCACCCTTCACATCAAATGCTGCTTCTTCATTGTATTTTCCCCTCGTTTTTCTAATAACTTCCTCCATCTCCACACTTACCTCAAATATCCTAGTGCAGGCGCTCATCATCTCCTTTTTGGATTTTCTTCAATGACATGTGATGCACTGAGTACAAGTGAAACTGGGGTGCAATAAGCCAGGAAGCTTTACTAGGTCCAGCTAAGCATCTAAGAAATGTAGTCTTTTGTAATCCATCTGCAGATACGTGAACCTGAACTGCAGGTGTTTTCTGCCTTTGCTTTGACAGTATTTTTATTGCTTGCCTTCATTTCCTCATATTCTTGATCTTTGTTTCAGAACCTACTTGGTACTCTGACCGCAAATCTAATTAACTCAGCCACAGTAGCTTAGGAAGAAAGGATTAAGATCAAGCGGCTATCTGATTGGTTAAGAGCACAGAATTTGATGACACACTGTTGGCAAGAGTGTGGTGAAGCAGGTGTGCATCCATTATAGAAGGTTAAGTTGGTAGGACCTCTTTGGAGGGTAATTTGGCAATGGCTAGTATATGTAAAATTGACCCAGCAATTCCATTTCTAGGAATTTATCCTGCAGGTATACATACACATGTACACAAAGATGTATGGACCTAAGTAATTGCTCCAGAATAGTTCATAGTAACAGAAAATAAGAACCAATATAAATGCTCATCAAAAGTGTAATAAAGGAATAAAATATGTTCCAACCATATTTTAGGGAATACCATACAATTAAAATGAATTAGGTAGATGTGTATGAGAGACAATCTTTAAGATTTTATGATAAAAAGGCACAGATATGTAAAGCATGTGCTGTCATTTATATAAAAGTTGCATACACACATACATATATGCTTATATATGTATAGACTATCTCTAAATGGATGTACACACACAAGATGTACTGCTTGTGACCTATGGGCAGGAGATTAGGGAACTTGGGGTATGAGACTCACTTTTCACTCTACATCTTTCATAAAGTATGATTCTTTTTTTGGTCATGTGCATGTAGTACTTAAAACAAAAATGCCAAGTGGGACATGTTCATAGATGTAGTTTACAATATATGAAATATCTGCACATATAAAGTGGCATACATCTAGGCCTTTTCCTCACATGGGAAGTAATACATACACATACGCAACTACACAGTATACGTGAGTAGGCAGTTATAACCACAGTATATATGTAGGTAGTTATAACCACAATATGTATGTTTGTATAAATGAAAAACAGTTTGTTAAATCATCTTAAAGACACAAGACACTGTCCTAACCTATAGCAAGTATAGTTAGATAGGGTATTCAAGATGATATTGAATTTTTTAACCCATGATAATGGCATAAGTTTGCTTTTCAAAAACAAACGTACAGAGTAATGTGTGCATAGGTGATATTTCACCTTCAGTTTCTCTCCTGGAAGATTTTTGGCTTTGACAAATATATTCCTGGAAGGACAATTAAGAAAAAACAAAGTACATATTTAAGCATTCAAAAACTTTAGCCTAGCGCTTAATTGCTAAAATGCTCAACATGTTTTATTTTTTTCCTACAATACATCACATACTCAATCCAGATAAAAGACTTATCCATGTATACAATAAAAAATTGTCAACATCGCCTACATTGAGCACAACAGCCGGCCTTTCTCTGTAAATGGCTGCCTGGATAGTGTTACCTGAAATGTAAAGAAATGTTTACCCCTGAAGTACCTCCCCGATTGTCCTGCCACATATAGGCCAGTTTTGATTAGTTCTGAAAATCTGTAGCATAAATGCTACCCAAGGAAACAGGCCATAATATAGCAGATTTAAACAAGAAGGCTGAGGGTCTGGGGGGTATTGATACTAAATGTTTACTAAATAATCAAAAATGTGATTAATAGGATGAACATCATTGTAAGATTTCTTAACTAAGAGAACATATTTTAAAGTATTTTATACACCAACAATATACAAACAACAAACACTGAGTTTCCACATCCAAATGAAACATACCCCAAATGGTGGCAATCTAGAACTTGAAATGCATTTTCTAATTGGAGCAGGACTATAAACCTGCTCTGTTATATGATGGGTAGTTCCTCAGACAAGCCCAAAAGACACTTTTTAGCACACATTTTCCAGAAATACATCTGAAATGAGTAAAAGATGTGAACATACTGTTGAAATAGCGATAAAAACTAAAGTATTGAATTGTAGTTGGAACCATGGCTGCATCAGCCCAGAGAAAGAGCATAGGTGAATCACTCAAAAAGAGAGACCACAGTTAAGGATTAGCGAAAATTCTTTGTAAGAGAGGCAAAAAAGATGGTGGTGTTGGAGGAGGTGCAGAAAAATCTTAACACCGAGTTTTGATTGCCCAAGAGACCACTTCTGCCTTCTCTCTCTCTGCCTCATACACTAAGCAGAGGTAAGATGGGCACTTTCCACCTGGAAGATAAAAGCCACAGTCAAAAGCACAAACACAGCCTGAAGAAGGAACATGAGAGGGGACTGGAAGGTAAATCTGGGCACTCTGAGGACAGGACAGCCATCCTTAGCTCCAGAGGCCAGCGTAGTTCCCATGGAGGCCTGAAGGGAGAGGCCCCCCAGCGACGAAGAGCTTCATCTCAGGCCAGTTGTAGCAGTGGGTGTAGAGCGCGTTGGGGAATTCGCCAATGCCACCGAAGTAGTTCACCCACAGGTCGTCGTGGTTGAGCCAGCCTCTGCCGCAGGTGAGCTTGAGCTTCCTCCCTGCGGGCCCCGGGGAGGAGTGCGGGGTGGCCCAGGCCTTCTCCTCCAGGAACTTCTGCGCGCGGATGTCATAGAAGAGCAGAGAGCCGTGGCCCGTGCCCACCGTGACGATGTGCTGGTAGAAGCTCAGGGAGCGCACACCCGTGCCGCCCTCTCGGGAGCACAGGGGCCGGATGTTCTGCTGGCGTTGCCTCGGATCCAGGAAGGACACGTGGGACTGGGAGCCCACCGCGTACAAGGACAACTCGTCGCAGTAGGTCAGGCACACGTTCTCTCTGCAGTAGGGCAGCCTGATGGACAGCAGCCTGGTCAGGGTGCTCCGCGCTTTCCACAGGTGGAAGTAGCCGTCCAGGGACACGGCTCCCAGCTCCTGGTTCTTGCCGCTGAAGGCCAGGGCCCGCACCTTGCGGTTACTGGGGTTGGTGCTGGCCCTGGGGATGGTCTCCACGTCCCGCGGACGGATGTGGGCGTAGACGGGGAGCCCAGCGTTGTTGTGCCAGGCGATGCTGCCCTGGAACACGTCGGGGTCCATCCTCCACAGCGCCACGGTGCCGTCGCGGGAGCCGCTCACGGCCACCGTGTCGCTCATCCAGGCAATGGCGAAGATCCAGTCCTTGTGGCCATGGCGGTCTCCTAGGCACACGGGATCCAGCGTGGGCAACTGGTAGACGGCCAGGCTGTTGGGGTTCTCCCCCCCGGTGGCCAGAAGCGTCTTGGAGGGGTTTAGCTGGATGGCATGGATGCCGCAGCTCGGCTGGGCCCGGGCCGGCCCGGGCGCCCGATCCCGCATCAGAGGTATGCGCGTGATCTGACCCGACTGCACGTCCACCACGAAGAGCGTGTTACACTTGGTGCCGCACACCACCTGCCTGGCGTTCAGCCACTGCGACGCGAACACCTTGTTGAGGGTGCCCAGCGCCAGCTCGCGCTCCCTCAGCAGCTCAGGCAGCTTCTGCACCGCGTAGCCGCGCAGCTCGCCCTCGAAGCCTGGGAGCCCGGCGCGGCCCCGCGCGCCCACCTCGCGGCCCTTCAGGTAGTGCAGCAGCGAGCGTCTTGCCGCCGGCCGCTTCGGCTTCTTGGGCAGCAGCGGCCCGTCTCCGTCCGCCGCCGCCGCCGAGCCCTGCGACGACGAGCCCGCGGCGGCCGCCTCGAGCGCGGGCGCTTTCCGCTTCCTGCTACCTGTTTGCTGCGGGGCCATGGTGGGCGGCGGGCGAGTCGCGGCGGCGCGGCGGCAGCGGCGGCGCGTGGCCCCCGTGTTGGCCGTGGTAGCAGCGGAGACAGCGGCGTCGGCCGGGGGCCGGGGCGGCCGCGGAGCGCAGAGCCGATCGAGTCTGGGGCGCGGCCGCGGCGACGGAGGCGAGGGCTGCGGGGCCGGGCGACGAAAGGTGGCCGGCGGCAGCGGAGCGCGGGCGGCGCGCGGTGGCGCGAGCGGCGGCGGCGCGGATCGAGGCGAAGGCGGGAAGTGCGGCCGGCGGCGCGGCGGGAGCGAAGTCAGTGTGGGACGAGGACAACGCAGGGGGCCGAGTTTGAGGGGGCGGAGGCGGCGGGAGGAGCCGGCGGGGAGCGGGCGTGGGGTGCCGGGTAGCACACGCTGGGCTGGGAGGGGTCGGAGGGGGGCGGGGGCGGGGGCAAAGGGGGGGATGGAGCCCGTGGGGGTGAGGTTCACCCAGGACCAGCTCTCTGGGATCCCCAAGCTGTTTCCTTGGGGGCATATTTAGTGTGCCTGCCCAAGCCCCCTATTATCCTAGTTGGGGAGTTTCACTACCCTAAGGACAGCAACCAACTAGCCTTCTTAAAATCCTTACTTCTGAAAGCTAAAATACAGTCAAGCATGAGGCTAGAAGGAGCTCTGTCGATTATCTGTCGAAGAAACAAATGTGCACTTGGTGCAGTCTCGGGAGACTTAGCAGTCAGTGAACTTGAAGGTGGATGGGAGTGTTTGGCAGAGGCATAGAGACCCTCCGCATTAGGTTTGTTCCACAGCCCCTCCCTTCTCAGCCCCTTTACTGGTATTTGTTATAAATTTTCAAACAATTTTTAAACCAGTTTTTCCTTGTACGTCTCAAATTGAGTTCCCTGAACTCCTGCACCAGAACTTGAGAGGTTCTTCTTTGCAAGTAGTTCCCCAGGCTCCATTTCCTGCTGAGGCCTCAGGATCTGAGAGGACTGCATTGGGGCTGGTGGTGGGGGCTGAGAGGTTCAAGAAGGGTGTTCAGGGCGTTGAATTCTCTTGAACCTCAGAGCTCTCAGGCGGTGTTGCTGACTGGAAGTTGTAGGAGATGGATACCTTTTCCTCTGCTCTGGGGAGGGAAGGTTCTGTCCTCACTGTCGGTCCCTGGAGGAGCCCCAGGAGCCTGGGCAGAACCCTGACACTTCTGAGAAGCCCCCTGAGAAGTTGGTACAGGGCCCTGAGGGATGCACACGATTTCCATAAGCACAGATAGTGAAGAACTTTCCACAGGATGTAACCACGTAGACACAATGATTGAGAGTAGGAATTCAGAGCATGGGTTTAGTAGTCTCAGGATTTGGATGGTCCACCTGTTGCTCTGCAACTTCCAAACAGCCAGTGTGGTGGTTAGCCCTTGTCCAGGCATGCTCACTCAATTAGACAGTAATACAAGTGGCTGGTGTCTCCTACCAACTCTGCACACACCCCACTTTTCTGATAGAAAACCTAGTTTGCTGAGTGGGTGCATGTGGGGAGGGGAGGTGAATAACTTTTCTGAGCAATCAGGGGGAAGCATGATAGTAAGTGTGTTGCTGCTTTTATCCCCCTTCTCCCAGGCTTTTTTGCAAGCTCACCTCAGATGCACAAACTAAGCATATAAACCGTGGATCCTTCCCACCACCCCAGTCCAGCTGCTAAGTCCTAGTGCCCACTCTGCCCCCATAATCCTCCCCATGCTTATTGCTATATCAGGAGGAGGATGGTGGATAGGGAGTGACCTGACAATGAAAAGAGTCCTGACAACTTCATAATTAGTACTTACATTACTAGAGAATAACTGACTACACGTTCCTTTAACTTAACCTACCACAGTGTTTTCTTTTTTTTTTTTTTAATTCCACCTCAGAAAAATGAATATTATAATGGAGCTTTCATGATACACTTTTTACTGTTGTGGTAGAACAAATACAGGCTGGACATTTTGGGAGATAGATTGATTGATTTCAATTGTAAAAATAATTTTTATAACAGCTAATATTTATTGAGAGCATGTTTGTGTCATTGGCTGGAGGACTGTGCTAAACACTCTGAATGCTTTATGTACATTCAGCCTCACAATAACATCATGAGGTAGGTTCTGTTTATATAGCCATAATTTAAAATGAGAGAATTGAGGCCCAGAAAGAGTAATGTTGACTTCCCCCATAGTCAAACAGCTAGTAAGTGGTGACGTCAGGTTGCGAATCCCTGTCTGACTCCAAAGCTCTTAAGACTAACAACTACTCCATATTATTCAAGAAATTCAATTTTGCTATTTCCACCTCTTTAAAACCATGTAAACTACCCCATCATGGAAATTTTACAGGTGTTGCATTTTGTACATTTTTGAAAGCTAGCCACAATTTCTAAAATACACAAGTAAATACTGAATGCAAATTATGTATAACATTTTCCATAGGATATTTAAAGGTAAAAATATGATCTCTGAGGCATGTTTGGTTTTTTACAAAAAATTCTTTTAAATTAATATTTATGAAGTGCAATAATATATGCCTTCACTTGTTTTGTTTTTCTTTGGTTAAAATAATGCCCATATAAATAGGCCTAGTATCATGTCTCTCTACTTTGATAATATAAATATACAATATATATGTATAGTAATGGGTTTGTAGTCAGTGTTCAGATTACTATTTTGTATTGATAAATGAGGTGTTTTCATTTCATCTAGAATGCAATATATGAAATGTATTTTATTTCATTTATGTCTACACTTTCAAATTTCTCTGAGCTTTTTGCTTAAAGATGTAAAACTTCCAGACCAGAGCCAAGTTATGTTGAGAGATTTACAGTTTTGTATAAGAGCTTACAAATTTTAACCTTTATTTACATTTGATAGATTCCATTTTTAGGAAAACATAAGGTCTAATAATATATAGACATACATAGTACACTTATTGTTAAAACAGTAGTTGTAAGGGCCTGATGATAACATTTCAGATTTTTGCATAGCTTTCTGAGTGTCAGGGTCTCCATTACTTTTTGTAACCTATGAGGGCCACTGTGTGTATGAGTGTAAATATCTTGTCAGTTGTTACTATTCTTTTTCTACATTTATTACTGCTTTCTGCAACTTCTATATCCCTGGAAAAGTTTATATTAGCCTCACCTATCTTCCCTATACCAGATTCCCCTCCGTTGGATAGGAGCTTATATTAGTGGTTTCAGGGCACTGTCTCAGTCTGTTCTCTAATCACTTAATACGTTTAAATGTTATCTTCTTAATCAGATTGTAAACTCCTCAAGGGCTTAGGTAATGTTTTCTACTTCATTCACACCATCACATCCTTAAAGATATACCCTAAGTGGTTTGTAAAACTTGATTGTCCTGTTGATAAACTAATAAAACAAAGGAGAGAAAACAAAATGAAATATCAAAAAATTACAAGTAAGATTATTTTGAAATCAAATTACTTGAGTGGAGAAAGTGAAGGATTTGAATTGATTTGTAATAATGCCACATAACTTGCTTGTATGTATATAAAACTTCAATATAGATTGATATTGATATTGATCTATGTATCTATATAACTTCAGACCAGTTATGTGACATTATTATCTGTATCTATCAATCTATATTTGTTTATGGTTCTTTTCAGCCTACTGGATAATTTTATCAACTGTGTTCACTGATCTATGAATGAAGAAAAGGATCTGTCTAGCTAATAAACAAGTTACATTGCCAGTTTAAAATTCGTTATGGCAGAAGATTGATTATTTTACTGTGGTATCATGAACATAAACTCTGATAATAAATATTCAAAATTTTTAAAAAATATTACTATGTTGGGATTCAAAATTAAAATAGTCTCAAGACAATGGCACTGAATGAGAAAGGCAGGGTAATAATAAAACTAATAGGTCAGTAACATGTCTTTTTGAAGAAGTGTTCAACTTTGAAACTTTCTTTTACACATTCTGCTATACAAAAATAGATTTTACATATGCACGTGTTAGGGATTGAAGCAAATTTTTAGGTATAAGGGCATCTGTCTTCAGAAATGGGGTCATATAATCATTTCAGATGCATTGTACATAGATGTAAAGCAAGGCTATCCTCAAGAATATTTTTCACTTTTTGTCTGTATTTGTATGTTTAGCCTTTGCATTATCTTCCTCAACAAGTATAAGACCTAAAAAAAAGAAATATAGTTAATTAGGCTTGTTTTAAAATAATATATGATAATGATACCCTGTTATTTATAACAGACACAAGGCAAACTATTCTTGAATTATTAAATTGAATAAATTTTCACTTAATCTCTAATTATAATATAGCCATAGCATTTCAATCTGTGACCTTGTCAAGTCTCCTAAGATAAGCAGCTGTGAACCTGGTTTGTAGTCAGATGGAAGGCTTCCTCCAAACCTCGTGATATAGAAATGATGCAGCAGGCTGTGTTTCCCCCTGCAAAGGCACTGCTAAAGGTGTACACTGTCAGATGGGAGAATAAAGGAAAGCTCCATCACATTATTTCATTTACTAGAAACAGAATTGTAGGGAAAGAGGCAATTTTGATTCTGTGACCTCTTCCTTGCCCTTTCCCTATCTCCTTTCTCTAAGAGGAAAGAATATGCCAGAGCCCAAGCTCAGGCTTTGTTTATTGAGAAGGTAGATTCTGTGGTAGAGGCACAACAGTGTAGTGGTTAAGAGAGTGGACCTGGGAGCCACTTAACATGTTTTAATTCCGTTTCTGTGGTTTTCTGTTTTTGGAACTGGGTCAGTTAGTATACTTTATTTGGATTTATTCCCTTATCTATAAACATGGGATAGTAATAACACCTATGCCCTGGGATTGTTTTGTTGATTAAATGAGTTAATACATAAAAAGCACTAAGAATAGTGTCTGGAAGATTATAAACTCTTAATAAATTTCTTTTAAACCCTAATGGCTTTCCCTCCTTTCCCTCATTTAACTTTACAAAGATAACTTGGAAGCCATAGGAATGGGGGTTTTTGAGTGTGCACTGCTGTGCAGTGTGCACTTACCATTACTAAAAACCAGTACACAGAGGGATGAAATATTTGCAGAGCTGGCTACTTGTCTACTCACATACAGCTCATCAATCTCCATTGTCTGTCCAATCTATAGATAAATATTCATATGGGAAGAATATATTGTAGAAAAAACTTTGTAGTATGCTAGTAGATTATCAAGTGATAGCTTGGAAGGTTTAATTCTGTGAACCTACCATATTGGAGTTCTTACTGCTAATAGATGTCAAAATAAATATGAATCCCTGTACGAAAAATAAACCTCTCTGATTAAGGGCATTGCCCACCTGATGATAGTAGTTGGACAGAAACTACTGTAAAAATGTATGTAGATCATGCTCTAATATCAGATAGGTACATAAAGAAAGCCTGTGAAATTGATTGATAAACAGTTTAATTTCATGTTCTGTATCATCCTAACTGGATAGTAATATTCAGTTTATTAGTTTCCCTAATGTAGATACCTGCTTACACCTAGCTTTAACTACACCGTATACACCAATGCTTCCTAATTTTTAAACTTTGTCCCAGCACAACATGGGCAACTTTCTATTTGACATTGTGGATATCAAAACAGATCTTCCAACTCAGCATGCATAAGCTCAAGATCTTGATTTTGACTCCCATACACATGCTATTTTACTGTTTCCTGTGTTAATAAACCACCATCCATCCAACTGTATAGAGTCCTAAGAATTATCCTTGACATACAATATTCCCTTATCTTCAGATCCAATATCCAGCTTCTAACATTTCTCAGATCCACTCAGTTCTCACCCTCTCTCCACTGCTACCACCCTTTCCTAAGCCACAATTACATCTTAACTAGACAACTACAATAGCCTCTTAACTGATTTTCCTGCAACTGTTTTTACTCTCCTCCATTAAACATTGCAGCCAGAGTGATATTTTCAAAATGCAGATATGGCCATGTCCCTGAATTTACTTAAACAAACCAATGTTTTCCTACTATCTTAGGATAAATACCAAAATCTTTAACACAACCTACAAGACACAACATGATCTGACTTATGTTCTCCAGCTACATTTCTACCTTTTTTTTTTTTCATTTTTTTTTTCCTGTTCCAGACACACTGGCCCTTTTAAGTTTTCTCAATGATATTATATAACGTCATGCCTCAGATCCTTTTTTGCATGCTGTTCTCTCTGCCTGGAATGCTTTCTACCTGTGAGTCTTCCACCTTTTACCCCCTCAAGGTACTTGGCCTTGTTAACTCCTTTCCTTCAGGTTTTAGGTAATGTATCACTTTCTTTATAGAGACTCTCCTCGACTACCCAGACTAGGTTACATCTATTACATAGAGATCCCCTTTCCTTCATGGCATTTACCACAGGTGAAACGGCATGGTTATTTCTGTGACTCTGTTTAATGTCTATATCTACCAGAAAGATTGAACAAAAACATCATGAGGACAGAGGCAGTATCCATTGTACTCACTACTGTATCTCCAGTGTTTAGCATATCATGGAAATAGTCAATCAATATTTGTTGAATAATGCTGACTGAAATTTTAGAGACCCTGTGTCTCTGTGTAACTGGTAGAACAGAACATAGAACTTCATGCTATTTGATCAGCCGCCTCTAATTGAACACAGCTTGGAGGGAAGAACTTTTGCTACTTTCAAATCTCATCTCAAATATTACCTCCACTATGAATATTTCTTTGACTCTGCCAGATAGGTTTAAGAGCACCTTTTTTGTACAATATGTACATACTTCCACTATAGCAATTAACTTACCTCATTGTAGGCAATGGCTCATCTAATTCTAAAAGAAGTGCAAGCACTTTTGAAATAGAAGTATTTTATAAATTATATTTGGATCCCGAGAGCCTAGCACAGTGCCTGGCGTATCAATGGTCCATACACTTTTGTTTAATGAATGACTTCAGCTTCTAAATAAACCCTTGCTAATAAAATATAATAGCATTCTGAAGGCTGACATGTACTTTCATTTTTATTCTTGAATCACCTTAGGGCACCAGGAGACTGTATCCTAGGATCATATTAGCTTAGTGTTTGCTGAATCAGTTTCACTCACTTGCACTTCGATGTTATGCTTTAGACAGTTAGCAAAGATCATTAAAAAATAGCCAAACGGCTATATGGATATTCCTTCTGCATTTATTGTAAATCTGTTATGAAGGGCAATGTTCATCATATTGTTCAATGTCCCTTTTATACAATGTCACACAGAAAATTAATTTTATAATATAATGGCAAAAAGCCTTTATCTCTGGAATTATTATATTTCCTCCTTTTTGACCATGAAAACTATATAAGACTGCAGACTATGAAGTCAGAGAGTCCTTGGATTTGAATCTTGGCTCCACTTAAGAGTTTCATTTTGTGACACTGGGCAAGATAGGTTTTCCAACTTCAGTTTAACTTCATCTGTTAAGTAGTAGGATTTAACACCTGCTCTCCATGGTTGTAGTGAAGACAGATATAATGTCAATGCATCTAGCAAAGTTCCTGACACACAATGTGTGTTCAGTATATGGTAAAAATCATTCACTTTTTTCCCTTGGCTGCTAGGAAGCATGGTGACAAATGTGATGCTCTTCTATAGCAACTATAACAACTTTTCCACTTTTTCTCTTTCTTGACTCGATTTTTATTTTTATTTTTAATTTTATTCTTAAAAGCTACTTCAATTGATTATGGGAAAAAAGGCATATAAAATATATAAAGGATTATTACCTGTGAACTCTGAACTATAATGAAAAAACTTCATTAGTTAGAAACCCTAAAGTTATAATTATCATAGACTAATATAGGGTAGGAAACGTTGAGATTTAATGGACAGAGAAGAAAAATCCCAATATGTCTACAAGTCTCCCCCTTTAGGTTCCACAATATCATAAATACCATCATTAGAGTTTCCTCTCCCAACAGGACTCTTGAAATGTAAATACACAAATATACATTAAAGTATTATTGACTTGCTGTCATCGGAATTAATAGGATTAAAGAAGGATTGCTTAGAGGAAAAGGACATGAAGAGAATAGAATGGCAGAAAATGGTTAAAGTATTTTCAAAAGAAAAACAGAAAACGTGGGAAGAACGTAGAATACTGTCTCTGCTCGTATCCTAATTTGTTTCAGGTGGGTCATATCATACTGTTCTTCAGGATATAAATTAGAAATAATTACAGTATGTCCTCTATCTAAAAATAACATCTATTATGAAACATGCATTTGAACTGATCACCAATATTCTTGTGAAAAAAAATGGAAATAAGTGGACAAGATGTTAGGGCAATAAGGGAGATAGTAAAGTGAATGATTCATGATTTGTGATTAATAGTTATATTTATTCAACAAGGATTTTTTGCATGCCTATGGTATGCTATGAAGGCATTAGATATTAGGAAATACAAAGATGAATGAGACATCAAGTCTTTCCCTTCAATGAATTGTCATTCTGTTGTGACAAAGAGACATAATGGAGGATCAGGAGAGGAGGCCAAACTCATTCACCAAACATAACTACTATGGATTGGGAACTTTGCCAGGACCTGTGGGTATATCACGTATACTTTTTAAATTAAAAATTAGTATTTACATATATTTGCATCTATTTAAATATATGTACATTTTATATATTTAATTCTAATAGCTTCCAGTTTTTGATAACCCATGTTGCCCTACAGGTTTTACATGAATTTTCTCTATTCTTCATAACAAATTTGCACAACAGAGGGCATTCTTTCAATTTCACAGATGAAAACACTGAGGCTTAGTGAAGTGAAATTGGTAGTAAGTGACATATGTGAGATTCCAACCCAGGCTAGTGCCCTTTCCCCCATTACACTGTGTTTGTTACAATATTCTTTTCCAACCTTTGCCAATACCAAGAAAGGAGTGAGTATGACATGAGGTAAGTCAATATGCTACAGTCCTGATGCTGGCCACTGAGTGATTTGAAGAGCTACTCAAACCTGGATGATCCCCAGTCTTCCTGTCTTGCCCTGCCAGCATCTTGCTAGTTGTGGTATGTAGCCTCTAAGATGGTCCCCAATGAGCTCTGCCTCCTAGTTTCCATACACTTATGTAATCCCCTCCTTTGGCATTGGACTGGCCTTGTGGCTTGATTCTATCAACTTAATATGACAAAGATGATGGGATGTCACTTCTACGAATATTTATAAAAGACTGTGACATCAATTCCCCCCTTTATTCTCTCACTGGCTCACTCTGAGAGAAGCAGCTGCCATGCTGTGGGTTGCCTTATTGAAGAGACTTGCTTGGTAAGGAGCTGATGCCAGCTTGCCTACAGCCACATGAGTGAGAGTGGATTCCCCAACCCCTGCTCCCACACGAGCTCCGGGATGAGCCCATAGCCCAGGCTGACATCTTCACTGCAGCCTGAATGCATACTCTGAGCCATAGAAACCCACATAAGCTGTGCCCAGATTTTTCTAATCTACAAAAACTGTGAGATAATAAATGTTTATTGTTTTAAGCTACTATATTTTGGGGTAGTTTTTTCCATAGCAATAAATAATTCACTGGGTAAAGATGTTGGCCAGATTTGTGAATAGTTAATTCAACCAGAACAGTGGCTGGACTAGTAACTCAACATGGCAACAAATATGTGACTTGAGCTCTTGAAACTTTAAAACATTTACTGAGCATTTAATAAGCACCAGACCCAAAGGGGATTATCTTAGTTTTTAAAAAAAACTCTATGAAAATACTCTATTCAACCCCATTTGGCTGTTAAGGAAACTGAGGCATAGAGTTTTCCAAGTCTGTACAGCTGTAAAGTAGTAAAATTTTAATTTTAAGCCAATACTGTAACTCCAGAGTAAGTGTTCATTTTTTATTTTTTTTTCCTTTTCATTTATAAAACAGGGCTGGTTTTTATCTGGGAAAGGAGGTTAAAATAGAATAAAGCCATCTATTCCAGAGTGTGTTGTCCAAATCACATATGGTGTGAAAGACAGACATTTGTTTAATCTTACAATTTGTTGATTGTAATGTAATGTGCTTTGGCAAATATATATGTAATAAAACCCATCAAACCTGTGCCTTAGTAAATACTAGTATCTATACTCAGGTTTAAATACATATATACATTTTCTAGTAATTCCCATTGTGGCTCAATAGGTTAAGTTGAGGCATAGGTCGCAGATGTGGCTCAGATCTGGTGTTGCTGTGGCTGTGGCGTAGGCCTCAGCTGCAGCTTTGATTTGATCCCTAGCCAGGGAGCTTCCACATGCCACAGGCTCAGGCCTAAAAATAAGAAAAAAATTACGTTTTCTAAAAGTGGGTCTAATCAACAAAATAGACTACTCTATTATTTACTTAAAATTAAGTAATAGAGTAAGCATTCTTAAGCAGATAATCATGTTGTCTCAACTATACTATATATTCTCACTATATTTCCAAGAGGTTAACTAGGTGGTTCTCTCTCCCAATCTATTTTCTTTCTTTCTTTCTTTCTTTCTTTCTTTCTTTCTTTCTTTCTTTCTTTCTTTCTTTCTTTCTTTCTTTCTTTCTTTCTTTCTTTCCTTCTTTCTTCCTTTCCTTCCTTCCTTCCTTCTTTCTTTCTTTTTTTCTTTCTTTTGATAAGGACATAAAAGGAATATTTATCAAATTTATAGATGAAATTAAACTGTGAAGCAGAATGAATATAATACATGAGAAACATGAAACATGATTCAAAAATATCAATAGATCAGGGAAATGTTCCAAATCTAGCATGGTTGCATTTAATGTGCTGTATTTGCATATTTAAAATATTTAAGAATAAAAGGGAAGTGACCTGGCCTCACACTTAGAAACCTATGTTAAAGGGCTTTGGAATTTTACTTAATAGTAAGCCCAAAGGGTGAATAAGAAAGGTTCTCTGATTTTAGGTTGTCATGATAGAAGTATAGTACATAAAATGAAGCAAGAGATAATTTCACTTTTTATAAGTAGTTAGAGTACATGTGAAGGGCTACATTCAAAGTTGGTCACCTTATTTTAAAGAACTTTAGACCCATTAGAAAAGTGCATTATCAGGGTATTGCGGGGGTGGCTCCTCCCCACCAGGGGACACTTTGAAAACTTGAGTGGGTATTTTTTTGGCTTCAAAGTTTAGTTGTTACTGACACATTGCAAAACATTTTATTTTATTATAAAATTATTTCATTGCATTTCCCATTTATACTGAGGTTCAAGAATTATATAGATTTTATAGATGAGTTATGTATTTTTATAGATACTTTTATAGATTTTATAGGTGAAAACATGGATTTGTATAGATAATGTAGGCTATATTATATATACATTTAATTTCAGTAAAGGTGGTTATTGCAAAATATGGTTATTAAATCTGATAAGCTTGATAAGAACAGCACTGGAACTTACTGACGGTAGAACAATCAGGGTGGTTAGGAGCCGTGAACCATACCGTTTGGAAACCTGGGAAGAGTTGAAGTGGTGTGACAGAGAGAAGAGAAATATTACTATAGGGGAGCATGAGACATTTTAAATACTGATGGATTGTCCTGAAGAACAGATGCTAGAGTTGTTTTATATTGTTCTAATAACCAAAATGAGATAAGGAGTTCCCGTCATGGCTCAGCAGAAACTAATCTGACTAGGATCAATGAGGAGGCAGATTCGATCCTTGGCCTCGCTCAGTGGGTTGAGGATCCGGAGTTGCTATGAGCTGTGGTGTAGGTCACAGGTGTGGCTTGGATGTGGCATTGCTGTGGCTGTGGTGTAGGCCGGTGGCTATAGCTCCAGTTTGACCCCTAGCCTGGGAGCCTCCGTATGCAGTGGGTGCAGCCCTAAAAAGACAAAAAATAAATAAATAAATAAAAATAAAATGAGATAAAGGAAATTCCAGAGAGCAGATTCAATGAAATAAAGGAGAGACGTCTCCAACCAAAGGACATTATCTGATAGAATTGGCGACTTCACACTGTTGAGACACACTGTTGAGAGTTGCAAGTTACCACATATAGTCAAGTACTATCTGCTTGAGTGGCTAGTACATGTGAGGTATTCAATGACTATGTGTTGAATAAATTAATACATTTCATTTAAGAGATTCAAACTTTAGATTTGTCATTTGAATTAGATCAACTGTAAAGTTCTGTCCTACTCTGAAAGTCTGTGATTAAGACTGTAGGTGAAAAATATATATCTTTGTAAACCATAAATTTCAGAATGTGGAGGCTACACATGTGACAATGAGAGAAGAAAAATAATAGCATGTCTGATCTGTGTTATTGAAATGTCGACTACCATGGTACAAAATAGATTATGACTGTCAATCTACACAATATACAGAATCACAAAATTGCCAAAGTCTATTTTAAAGTGTAAATTATTAGCTCAATTTTGGTAGTTTTATAAATTGACAGGCTATATTAAACAAGGAGACACTTTTGTTCTCCTGCTAAATTAAATGATGGAAGAAGGTGTACATAGCAAGTGTTCTCATTTACTGGGTGAATAGTCTGGTGGCAGTAAGTCAAAAATTCAGAAATGACATTTAACTAAATTCTCCTTATCAATAAATATTGACAGTCTCTTTATCAACAGATACTCATTGAGGATCTATTAAGTGTATAATGATGTGCTAGGTTCTCTAGGACATCTGCAAGAAATAACAAATAATGGCCCATGCCATCAAAGAGCTTCTACTTTGGTTATGAAGATAGGATGAAAGTAATATAACATTTATAATAATTTTTAAAATTCACAACTATAAAATTAAGTGATAACATAAGGAGTCATAAAGGAGTCATAAAATGTCTTATAGGAGAGTTGTGAAGGAAGTTGCTCGGTACAGGGTGTGGCACGGAGGGAAGGATTCATGGAGGAGCTGGTCCTTCTTGAACCTTGAAGGTTATTTGGATAACATGAGCAGCACAGTGTAGAAAATAGCCTGATGAAAGCAGAGTAATTGTGTTATGGAAAAGTGTGAAATTAACTTGAACATTACACTAAGGGTCATCCAATTATAGAAGGCTTTGGAAGTCATGCAGAGTAGTACTGGTAAATAGGGAAATACCATAGGTATTTGAGAAGATGAATGATATGATGGGTGTAAGATTTAAAGGAAATTAGATTAGCCATGGTTTACTGAGTGGGCTTAATCAGGGAGAAAAAAAAAAGACTGTAGAGACAAGTAGGCTGTAATAATCCAGTCACAGAGGAAAAAAAACAGTCAAGTGGGTACAAAATTCTGAGCTGAAGAATTGAGAGAGAAAATATTATATGAGGTCACTTATATGTGGAATCCAATAAAAATGATACAAAATAACTTATTTACAAAATAGAAACATACAGATTTCAAAATCAAAATTATGGTTACCAAAGGGGAAATGTGCGGAGGGGGGGGAGTAAATTAGGAGGTTGGGAATAACATATGCATAGTACTATATATAAAATAGATAAGTAACAAGAATCTACTGTATAGCATGGGGAAATCTACTCATTATTCTGTAATAACCTGTATGGGAAAATAATCTGAAAAGAAAGGATATGTATGACTGAATCACTTTGCTATAAAGCAGAAATTAATACAATATTGTATGTCAAATCTATGCCAATAATTTTTTTAAATTGGAAGAGGAGAAAATTAAAAGATCAGCTTAAAAAAGAATTGACAGAGAAAATTAAAAAGGAGAAGACAAAGAAAGTGAGGACGTGGATTCCTAAGTTGATTTAATATTGAACAAATGAATTTAAGATGGCTCAATAAAAGAACAATGAAAGAAGCACATCCTCCCAACCTGCAAAGTTCCTTTGAGATGTATCTGTCTTCTGGGTTCCTCATTGATAGCAGTCAAGGTACAGAACTTTAGTATTCTTTGGTTTCTTATACTGGAAGATGTACAAAATAAGGTAGACTTTAGAATTTGTTACTTAACAATGCTAAAAGTCATGTTAAGAATTCTTAAACAAAGTATGGTAGTAGGTGTTAGGGAAAGCAGAAACTACTATAGCACCATCATAGCTTCGATTTCTTAGAAAATTAGTAAAAGATAATATAGATGAATGGAGGACAGAGCATTGAGAAAGGTAGGGGATTGTGTACTGGTTGTAATTTCATCTCATCTAGATTATCTCATTAACCATTTCTTATCTAGGGAAAGAAAACTGTTCTGCTTATAAAAACAGTTGCCTTCGGTATCATTGCTTTTTGAAGGCATATATATATATATATATGAATTATCTCCACAGATATTGCTTGTGCCCAAGTGATGATGGAAACATAGGGAGTTGACATGATTTGGGGAAAGCTTATATACATGTGGGCAACTTGAAGGCAAATACCATATTCTTTTATATGCAAGTGTTATAGGAAATTGCTGATGGAACAAGAAAACATAAAGAATAAATAAGAAAAAAACTGAAGAAATTTGAACTTCTAGAACTTGGTTCATTTCTATCTTATGTCAAAAATACCTATTTTAAAATTTCAAGAAAATTGCATTCAGACCAATTTGATGTTATATTTGACTAGAATGGATTCTAATGCACTGTTACACAGTAGCTAGTCAATAAATATTAATAATGGTACTAATGATTTAATAAAATTTTAACTTTCTAACTCATTGAGTAGGTAAGTTGCTAAAGCCTTACTGTTGTTAAAACAAAACAAAACAAACCACTAGGCAACTAGATTGACAGATCTGCTTGATTATGCTGGTCACCTCAAAACCCTTTTTTTGTTACCCTTTGACCAACATTTCAATTCCACCACATCCTTATCCTAGTATCCACCATTCTACCCTCTGCTACTATGCATTTAACTCTTTTAGATTCCATGTGTAAGTGAGATCATGCGGTTTTTCTCTTTCTGTGTTTGGCTTATTGAACTTAGTGTAATGTCCTCTAAGTTATCCGTGTTGTCAGAAATGACAAGATCACCCTCTTTCTTAAGGCTGAATAATATTCCATTTCATATATATACACCACAATTTCTCTATCTATTCATTCATTTACAGACACTTAGGTGGTTTTTGTATATTGGCTATTGTGAATAATGCTGCAATGACTATAGTAGTAATCCTTTGACTTTGTATACGTATAGCTAATTATCATGTTGCACACCTTCAACGTATACAATTTTTATTTAAAAATAACAGAAAATGTTAAAGATTTTTTTATAAAATAAAAAAGCTGGGATGTCCTACCTCCCCCTTGCACCGTGTATAGAGTCCTGGTTCACACAAAGGGAACTGGACAAGAACTTTGGAGATTTTAAAGTCTGGTTCAATCTCTTTTCTCTTTGTGCAAATTGGCATGATCAAAAATAGAAATAATGAAAATAAGGTAATAGATGGAAACATGCTATCGGTAACAAGAAAGATCTAATGATTTACTTTAAAACTTTATAAGCTTTGAAACTAAGGAGAGCTTAATTTACATCTACAGAACTTATGCGCTTTAAATGAGCTATTTTTGCTCTCTTGCACACAGTCTCCTCTGTTCCTGCTGTGTTCCAGAGACAAATCGAAATAAATTTACAGTAATAAAATTAAGAGCTTAAACATGCTGTTCTTGTATATGTTCATAAAATTGCCCCCCACCCCCACCCCACCTACTGCTATTTGCCATGGAGTGTCAGAAACTCTTTATTTGGTTGATAGACAAGGTATTTTATTACAAAAGTAGAAAATGTCATTTTGAAAGCCTAATAACTTTTCAAAAATTACATTGCCCACCATAGAGAATGCAGCAATTTGTGGTTGTTAGAGAAATGTCACTGAAAGTATTGAGTTAATACATGCAAACAGCAACAACTTTCTTTTCTTCTTTAACTTTCCAGTCAAATAAAAACATTTTTGCAAGTTTTAGATGAAATCATGTTCTGAAATTTAAATCATATGCTTTCCTTGGCATGAGAAAGACTACTGACCTTCTTTAAGTACATAAAGCAGGGTGTCTCGTGTTGTTTGAAGATATTTTGAGTTTGCTTTTTAATGTGAGCCCTATGTGAACAAGAAGCCTTGCTTGAGCGTGTTTTCAAAGTGGAGGGAGTGCCAGATCCCAATTCTCCAGTGGAGAGCTGGCAAGTTGCCCTACTCAATATTCATCCACTGAGCAGAAAAATATTGATGTTCACAGAAGAAAAGAATTAAATATGCATTTTAAAAGTGTAAATAAAATGTGTCACTTTATAAGCATTTGAAGATTAGGAGGAATCAGACATTCTAACTTTTATTGACACATTGACACTAGCAATGGTAAAAAAAAAAGAGGACAGACAGAATGTCATTGTTTATTTATTGCATCTTGAAATTCTCATACTAATAAAAGTATTATTACTGGAAACATATAAAGATAAGAATTATCTAATTTCACAATCTCTGCCAACAAAACAGAGAACTAAGATTAAAATATTACACAGAGAGAGGGATGTGAGGCATTTATTGGTCTTTTCTAGGCTTGTGATTTTATTATGGATTAATCTCATCCCCTCTGAGCTATTGACTAATTGACTTAGAAAACTCAGGACATGAAGGTATGCAGTTTCACAGGGTGTTTTGTTTGCTTGACCAGATAAACAGAGATTATTGGGATAAGTTAAAACCACCACATACATATATTATCATTGACTCACTTTTATTTCCTGTAATGTGTAAATTGGTCCAAGATGTCACATTGAAGTTCAACTATACAAAAATTCTTCTGACTTTGGTAATTAACAGTCTTGACAATACTTTGTCACTAAGAAAAACGGGCAGATGGTGACTTTCAATATATATTCATTATGCAGCATGAATGAGTGTAAATAATGTTGCTCTTTGGGAGCATTTGAAAGTGATTCTTTTAACTAATATTTTTAAGTTGACATGGAACTTTATAAAGGTGAACCGCTAGAATGACTAGAAACTTTCAGAAAGTAAGTCCCTTCTATTTTATGAGTCCTTGAATTATTGAAGTAGATACACACTTTTTTCGTTTGGGGCCTTTCTAATAGATTCTCAGTAAATACTTTTTAAATGAATGAATCAATGAATTTCCCATTAGCTTCTTAAGGGAAGGATCCATGATTTAAACATCTTTATATCCTCAGAGCCCAAGAGAGTGTTTGACACAAATGCTCAGCAAAGGTTTATTCCACATTTACTACAAAATATAGAAAAAAGTATAAATACATCTCAAGTTTATCATCAAGTCCCTCCCTATAGCACTTAAGCTCTGCAAGATACCTCTAATCTTGAATTCTTAAGTATTTGAGGAATCCCATTCAGAATTAGCTGTATATTTAACAAGAAGTCTTTTATGTGAAATATACAAATATTGCCTATACAAGGAAGTCTACGATATCTAACTTTTTTCAGCTTTATTGAGGTCTAATTGATAAATAAAATTATAATATGTTTAAAGTGTACAACACAATGATCTAATATATGTATACATTGAAAAATGATTCCCACCATCAAGAAAATAACTCTTGACTTTAGAAAAAGCAAAGACTTAGATAACCAGACAGATATTTGTTTGAATATTGGCTCCACCAAATTACAAACTGTGCAATCTGTGGTATGTTATAAAACCTTTCAGAGTATATTTCTTCACATGTAAAATATGGTTAATGATCATCTTAGATAACTAAACAACAGATATGAAAGTTCATTGGGGTATAAATAATTGGATAGAACAGATACTCGTATACAACAGTTTTTCAAATCTGTTTTTGGAATATTTTGTTTCTTACCATGCATAGTTTTGTGAGTGAGGTATACTTAACTAAAATGAAATTATCTTATAAATGATGCTTGATGTTTAACAAGAATGCTTAGATGTTTGTCTAGGGACAAATTATAAGTTTTTGGATGACACTGTTTTAGTATTAACATTGCTGTGTTTAGAGGCAAAAGATCTACATTAGAATCCTGGCTCTCCCACTTCCTAGGTCTGAGATTTGGGCCATGTGATTTAACTTCTCTGAATTTTATATTCCATACCTCTAAAATGAGGATAAAAATACTTACCTTTCCTGCTTCTAAGGTTGTTCAGATGAAAAAAAAATTAGATAATGGATGTGAAAATACTTTGTAAGTGTCCAAGCCCCATGAATCTGCTAAGTATTTATCATTGCTTTCTGTATATTAGATTTGACTTGGTAGTTATCTTCATTGATTTGTCAGAAGTGGTTATTTAGCAGTTAAGAGAATTGACTGAAAATAATGACAGAAATTGCCTAAAAAAGACACCACACATATGTGCAATGATAAATTATTTCAGTCTCTATCATAGATGTGATATGTGACCTTGAAAAAAATAAATTACTTTTGCATTTCCCAGTTCTCAAAATGGGAACAAGAATTACTCCAATTCGTGTAGATTAAATATGAAGACTGCAAGGGCCATAACACATAGTGAAATATTGGATTAAGAGGAACACTGTAATTACAAATGTATCAGGATGTTTCCTATTGTCAATAAGGATTTTTCGTTATCCAGTCTGTTCTTTTGGCTAAGAAAGGCATTGAATCAAGTTTTCCTCTGCCGTTAAACTACTATGTTAACATTTTACTAAATGGAACTGTACTAGTTCCAAAATGTCAATATAAGTAGATCACTCCCAGGCAGTAGCTTTTCCACTGTTAAGAATCTGGCTTACTCATTCATGGTAAGAACACCCCTAGTAAGAACCTTAAAAATCTCCAAATGTATAACTATTTACATTTATAATTGACATTAAGAATTGTCATATATAATATCTTTAAATGTGATACATTAAAAATCAAAAAATCAAAAATATCAATTCATTTAAAATAAGTTGTCAGTCATAATCCACACAAAAATCTGAAATGATGTTTTATTGTCAATTAATGACTTTTCTGATTGCAGCTGACTGAAAAGTGGTGGAGGGAGTGGTAGATGCCATGAAAGGATGGAACACTGTTCTTAATAGAGACATTTAATCAAGAAATGATTGCAGCTAATCATCGAAAAATAAATCTTTATCTATTGTAATCAGATATCTTTGTATGTAGATACAGGGTTTGTATGGGTGACAGAAAGATTGAAATCACTAGAAGCTTTCAGCCATAAAGGAGTTGTGCACTGTAAACATTCAAATCAAGATCTTTCATCCATGACAGAATGGCTTGTTACTTTGCACAGAGGACAATAAACTGGCTTATAAGCAAAGTGAGTAATTTTTTTAAACATTCTGTTGCATGTATAACAATCTTTGTAACATATCTGTCAAGCACATCCTTTGTAAATAATAGGAATTTGAAAATAAATCTTAAAGCCAGAAAATCAGGGAGAAAGACTCTGGAGGGAATCAAATGGGTCCAAGAAATAGGTAATCACAAAGTCTGACAAATTACCTTTCACAAATTGCTTTCTTGGTGATGTACATTCAAAATGGAAAATATTACTGAAAGATGGCTGTATTTACTGAGAAAGAGAAGAAATCCAGGAGCTAGAATTTTTTTCTTTATTATTTTTCCATCTTACTGATTCGGCCTTAGTGAAAATAAACATGTAACTCACAGGCATTCATTTTATTTTCTGTAGATCCAAATGACTCACAGTTAATGGTACAAACAAAAACATGTTTGCCAAAGTAAGAGAATGCTCACATGACACAATTTTGAATGCAGACTTAACTAGTTTTCCAGTGAAAGGAAGTTGATGTTCCTTTCTCTTTAATAAGATGCTGCAAAAGAATCTTTAACCAACCCAAAACAACAACAATAATAATGAAGCCAAAAAAGGGGTTTCGAAATGGAAAAAAAGATCAGGATAGAAAAAAAAAAAAAGGACTTGCACTCCTCAAGAACTGATTAACTTTTATTTAAATTATATCAAGCAAAATTAAAAGCTGTTTGCCAAAAGTTATTCCATATTTGAGGAAATCAGTTATGATTGAAATAAATTACACTTTTCATGGGTCAATATATTTATTGTTTAGTGGGCATGAAAGAAAAATTACAGAAGTTTTTCCCAAATCTAACCTTATATTAAAATGTAACAATTTCATTAATTAATATATTGGTGGTTAGGCTAGGAATGAAGAGTTAATGTACACTTCACTTCCTTGCGTTTTTGTATACCTCATTTACTTGACTGACTTGACTTCTCACTGAAAGTGTGTTTCCTCTCCCCTTTTCTCCCCCCATCTCTCCCTCCCTCTATCATATTTGTAGACACACACACATACACACGTACACATGGATGCAGGCACAGACATATAGAGACACATACACACATACATGCTCACACATACCATTTTTTCGAGGAAGCCAGTCTCTGTGAGGGCAATGTTTACAAACTCTGTTAAAATCTACATAACAAAGATTGCAAATTATATAGTAATTTTGGGTCAAAACAAAAAAATTTCATATGAAAACTTAAAAATTTGTGACAGAATAAGTTTAGGAGGATATTATAAAATAATACAAAAGAAAGTAAAATCATCATAAATGATAAAAATAGAAAATTGACTGTCAACATACTTTTTAATTGATGACTGACTTCTGATATGAAAGTGCACATTCAAAACATCTTAAAACATCCTGAATTTAGTAGAACTCAGTTAATAATAAGAATTAATAAGAATGGTTGAGGAATTCAGGTTTAAGTTGTTGTTTATTGCTGTTTTTTAATTTTTTAATTTTTGTTTTGATTGACCAAGTCTTAAGACTTGAAATCTCTTGTTTTGATGTCAGATGTTGAAGACCTTATTAAAATTTTATTTTATTTTATTTTATTTTCATTTTTAATCTGAGAAGGTGAAGTTGATTTTTTCCAGCTTTAATGAGGTATAATTGACAAAGAAAAATATGAGATTTAAAGTGTACAACATGATGATTATATACATATATATCTATATACACATATATACATATACAGAATATCACACACATTGTGAAAGAAATCAACAATGAGGAAAACTGGAAAATTCACAAATATGTGAAGATTAAACAACATGCTCTTTAAATTGATCAAAGAAGAAGTAGATCTTGAGACTAATGAAAATGGAAACAAAATATACATAGACTTGTGGACTGCAGCAAAAGCCCAGTTCTGAGAGGGACAATAGCCTACATTAAGAAAAAAAGATTTCAGATAAACACTGCAAGGAACTAGAAAAGAATAAACTAAGCCCAAAGTTAGTAGAATTGAAGAGTGGAAACAAATGAACCAAAAATTAGAAAGACAATAGAAAAGATCATGGAAACTAAAAGCTAGTTTTTTGAAAAGAAAAAATTGACAAACCTTTAGCTAGACAAAGAAACAGAGAAGACTAAAACAAATAAAATCAGAAATAAAAGATGATACATTACAGTGATACCATATAAATACTAAGAATTAAAAGAAACTACTATAAACCATTACATACAAATTGGATAGTCTAGAACTGGATAGCCTAGAATAAATGGACAAATTCCCAGAAACCTACAACCTACCAAGACTGAATCATGAAGAAACAGAAAATATGAACAGATGAGTAAAGAGATTAAGTGAGCAGCCATAAGCTTCCCAGCAAAATAAGCCCAGGGATGGTTTCACTGATGGATTCTACCCTACATTTAATGAAGACCTTTCTAAATTATATAGTCTATGTGACTTTCTTGATAAGTTATTGTAGGCATAAAATAATCGGGTCATAAATGTAAACTATGGAGTGCCTCATAGTAGAACAGTGTGGAGAGAGAAAATATACTCTAGCTATTACCTTAAAGTAGTTTTTTAAAACAGATTCCTGGTATCTGGTTTCCTTTACATTTCTTCCTCCAGAAGAAAAGGGAGTTGTCAAATTCTGCTCCCTAAGGAATATAATCTAAACTTGTAAGGTTTGAATATTTATTACTACTATATATTTTTGAAATAGTAGAAAACAAATAAATAAAACAACAGTTTCTCATAATAGTTTATAGAAACTTATACCATAATATATGAACACTGAAGATATTATTATGTTAAGAAAACCCAGTAATCAGTGATTTGTGATATCTGCTCGCTGGATATTTTACATAATAGTTTTATTTATAAGCCATATACTGTTAACCTCTATTTTTTTTCCCTTTTTTTTTTTTTTTTTTTTTGGCCGCACCTGCAACATATGGAAGTTCCCCAGCCAAGGATCAAATCTGAGCCTGAGCGCTGTGACCTGTGCTGCAGCTGAGGCATCACAGGATCCTTAATCCACTGCACTGGGCTGGGGAATGGAACCAGTGCCTCCACAGAGACAAGCTGAATAATCAACCCACCGTGCCACAGTGGGAACTCCTGTTAACCTCTGTTTTTAAAATCTTGTCCTTTGCATTTTATAAATTATTTACTTGTACTTCCAAACAGCAAATTATTTTTTTAAATCTTCATAATTTAAACTGCAAAACAAATTCATATTTTTCCCAAGGTGGTAATAGTTTTATTAGTTAATTTGTGTGCACAACTATAGATCACATAAATGTGTATAAAATGTTGCTTTGATTTATGGACTACATTATAAATCTAAAGGTTTCAATTCATTAGCAGTGAATATAATGACTGGAAGCACTGAGGTGTCTCATGTCATATGTAGCTATCTACTCTTCAAAAGCCCTGTAGTAAAAGTCTAATATCTACTGGGTAGGAAATTTATATAAGACCAAAACTTTTTTAAGAATAAAAATGCCCTTAAAGCGATTTTGCAAAATTAATAAAGGCCATCATCTTTCTGACGTGCAGGGTAGATCTGATCTTTTTTTTTCCCCCTAAAGTATTAAATTTATACCACTTCACTTTTTGTTTAATCTATTGTTTATATAGTAGAGGTGCTGGAACACAAGATTGGGATCAGATGCAAGGTCATATAGCTATACGAGAAACAGATTCATGGACAATTTTGCTTAGGGTAGAAATGGTTTTCACATTTCAAATTAATAGGCAGATTTCCAATTCCTACTTGAATATCCCTTAGCCAGTATTTCATATTACTTATTTTTAGTAAGATTTTAATTTTTTTATATAGTGATTTTTATTTTTTTTCCATTATAGCCTGTTTACAGTGTTCTGTAAGTTTTCCACTGTACAGCATGGTGACCCAGTTACACATACATGTATACATTCTTTTTTCTCCCATTATCAGGCTCCATCATAAGTCACTAGACATAGTTTCCAATGCTACACAGCAGGATCTCATTGCTAATTCATTCCAAAGGCAATAGTCTGCATCTATTAACCCCCAGAACCTCATCCATCCCACTCCCTCCTCCTCCCCTTTGGCAACCACAAGTGTATTCTCCAAGTCCATGATTTTCTTTTCTGTGGAAAGGTTCATTTGTGCTGTATTTTAGATTCCACAAATAAGTGATATCATATGGTAATTGTCTTTCTCTTTCTGACTTACTTCACTCAGGATGAGAGTCTCTAGTTCCATCCATGTTGCTGCAAATGGCATTATTTTGTTCTTTCTAATGGCTGAGTAGTATTCCATTATGTATATGTACCTCAGCTTCCTATAGCTGATTTACAATGTTCTGTCAATTTCTGCTGTACAGCAAAGTGACCCAGTCATACACACACACACACACACATATATATACATTCTTTTTCTCACATTATCCTCCATCATGTTCCATCACAAGTGACTAGACATAGTACCCTGTGCTATACAGCAGGCTGTCATTGCTTATCCACTCCAAATGCAATATTTTGCATCTGATTTCCCCCAAATTCCCAGTCTATTCCACTTTTTAAAAAAATTAATATTTTGCATTAATAGTAATACTTAAAAATCAATTTGGATTTTGTGTACATGGCAGTTCTAAAACATTATAAATTAGAAAGATTTGGGGGAAATTGGTAATGTAGTAGTCATTACAGAAGAAAGTTTAAAATGATTTGGAGAGTCAAATTGATTTCAAGAGTGCCCGTACCACAATCTATACATGTATAGTAATACTTGATTGCCTAAAGACGGTTAATAATAGCACATTTATGGAGTATTTATTATGTCTTAGGCACCAATCTAAGCATTTTACATTATTATTCTCCATTTTATAGCTGATAGATCTGAAGCAAAAAGAGGTTATATCACTTGCCTAAAGTCACTTGAATGTACTTGATGAAAACAAAGGTATTTTAACTCTAAAGTCAACCCTTTAACCTCTAGACTTTACTGCCTCTAATGGCAATCTGCTGGAATTGAGGGAAGCAATACTAAAATACTTCAGTTTTTAAGCTTTTCTGCAGATATGGGAGTATTGGGTCTTACTGAGGCTCTGAAAATAACCAATAGCTCACCCTGAACAAGTCGTATCATTCCTCTGAGCTTCCTCAATTTCTTCATCTAGGAGACGAGACTCTGTATGAAGTAGAAACTGCATTTCCTTCAGTTTTGCAAATTTATGTTTATATAATTTTACTCAGAGTTCAAAGAGGTAAAAATCAATGCATTGACTATGTACACTGTTGAGAATGAGAAAAAAGGACCACTGATTCTTAAATATATTTTGACTGATGCCATGCAAATGGACATCAAGCAAGCTTATGAACACAATCTTTGAATGTTATTCTTTCTGCTTAGAAAACATTCCTTCTTGATTCTTTATTTGGCTTACTCATACTTATGCTTCCAGACGTCTGTCAACTTTTACCTCATTCGGGAAGGCTTCTCTTTTCTTCAGGAAGCATTCTTTTTTCACCGCCCTATCATACACTAGGAGAGGTGACCCTCATTTTAATCGTATTTGTGCCTTTACACAGTTCTCTGTGTAGCTCCACACCTTTTTGTTTTGTTTTGTCTTGTTTTGGCCTGACTTCCTTCTACTCATCTTCTTATAGCTTAGGCATTATCTCTTCAAGCATTTCTTCATTGGCCTACATATATCTCTTGCAGAATGCTCAACAGATTGTATTAAAATGTTGTATATACTTGGCTTCCTCAATCATTATATGATCTGAGATGACAAGGGCCATGTTTTATTAATTTTTAAAAACGTGGAAACATTGCCTGGAATGGAATGTGATCAATACATATTTGATAAATTGAACTCAAATGGGGATTCAATGCAGAGGTAGCCTCAGGGTATTCCTTAACCACATCCTAGAGGGAGGGCAGTCACATCTTACTTATTTTTACATTATACAAAAATATGAGAATTAGTGAGTCAAACTACTAGTTTGAGGTCTTAAGACTAGATGATATACAAAAGTGCAGCACATAAACCAGCTGTCGTTTTACCTAACATATGAGCACTGATAACAATAAATTATATCTCACAAATGGATTTTTATTTTTTAGAATACTAAAATATATGTAGGGTTATAGTGAACTTACAGGGTGAACCTCATACATAAGTCAACAATTAAAATAAAATGAAATAAAATAAAATTTTATTGAAATTAATTAGTGTAGTATGCTGGCTATTATACTTTCCCCGTTGGTGCTCTCAGCAGCTTTGATATGGGGCTTAAATGAAAGTTAAATACATTAAAGAGGTTGCTGATGAATTAATGAGGAACGTGGACATAGCTCATTAATAAAATCTAAAGCAGAGACTAGCAACAGAAAGAGAATCCAAACTTGGGGAGTTACTGCTGTGGCACAGCAGGTTAAAGATTTGGCATTGTCTCTGTGGCAGCATGGGTTCAATCCCCTGCCAGGCACAATGGGTTAAGGATCTGGCATTGCTGCAGCTATGGCATAGGTCGCAGCTGTGGCTCAGATTCGAAACCTGGCTCCCAAACTTTGATGTGCTGCTGGCGTGGCAGGAAAAAAAAGGGGGGGAGGGGGGAAAGAATCCAAACTTGAAGTTTTTTTAAAATCAAAATCCTTAGTGACATGTAGCAAACATTGTTTACACAGAGCAGTAGACAAATTTCTTGGCTGCCCTGAAGCATAACTTTTCTCTCCCTATCTCCCTTGCTCTCTACCTTCCATCATTCAACAAACACAGGCACCTTGAAAGACCCTAAAGGGAGAGTTGAGATTCAGAGGTAAATATCTTGTCCCTGAATCTTCCCAAACATGATGAAACTTCTAGAGACACTCAAAAATGTAGTTCACTCTAAGGCAAAATGTCCAATAAAATTAATAACTTTGCCATTACTATAGACATTACTATAGACATAGTTTCACCTGTTTTATACTTTCTTGCCTGTTTATACTTTGAGAATCCAGAACTAATAATTGCCATTTCTAATATATCAACCCCAATTAGTATGAATATAAACATTAAATATCAATTTGTTTTCATGGCAAATAATTGTTTACCTGAGTTTTTTAAGTTTTATTGAAGTAGAGTTGATTTATAAGGTTGTGATATTTTTTTCTGTACAACAAAGTGATTCATTTATACACTTCCGTTCTCTTTCAGATTCCGTTCTCTTTCAGATTCTTTTCCCACATAGATTATCACAGAATATTTGGTAGAGTTCTCTGTGCTACACAGCAGGGAGTTTTTAATTAAATGAAAAAAAGTCCCATTATTGGAGATTACAGGGGGAAAATATTAATACTTTTCAACTTTATTTTCATATCTATATGTTTCAGTAGATTTGGATTTAGAGACTGATAATGCATTTTTAAATGACACCTCTGATTATATTATTATATATTCCATTGATATAGGCAGTGTTACTCAGTGCAATATAACACTGCAAAGAACTGTCAGAATAAGTATTTTTTAAATGGTGAATTAATAACATGAGAATTAAAGGACATCATGATGGATTGGACAGAAAGCTGTTAAGTATGACCTCATGATACAAGCAAATATGGGCACGATATGTTATGAGAATAATACTAGAATTGTGAATATTAAAAAAAACAACATTTAAGATTGTCAATTATACTCATCATCTTAGCTCAGAGCATCATAGAATCTTTATTAGACAAAGTAAAAGATTCTTGCTGCAATCCACATTACCATTTGTGGTATATCAGTGACATTAATAACTATTACCTTAGGCTACTGCAACAGCAAAGAGAAAAAAATAACTCTGTGTGGTTCATTTCATAATAGAAGATGGAGTCCTTGGAGTTGAGGTGCCACACTTGAGCACATTTAGTGTTCAGCAAATAATTTCTGAATGTCACTGATCCTAGATCATTTTTAAAAAGCTACTTCGCCTTACTTTGAAAGATGTGTTATGCTGCATTTCATTACGTTTCTCCTTACCTCGTTCTTCTTTTGTTTTAAAATAAGTGATGAGGCTTTCGGTGAAGATTAAGCACTAGCAGGCCGTAACGCAATGGCCCAAACAGGGTTTTAATTGGAACCTCAAATCCTGTGGAAAAATAAGAAATTAAGTCATTAATAAAATGCATTTCCCAGAAGACACTATGTTGATATATGTTATAAGAAGGCTTCATTATTTTTCCTATAAGATTCTTATAGACATACTAGTGAAATCTAAAATTCTCTAGCCATGCCACATTAAGGTTATGTAATGAAATTCTAGCCCATTCAAAGTTCTAAGTATCAAGGAATAAATAAGAAATACATAACAATTTCCCTTTTACAAACATTAGCATTTTATGTCAACATTAATCCTCATGTTTCCTTACAGTGTTACAGTACATTCATTACTTAATGCAATCATGGAAGTACTACAGAAGTATTTCATTATGATCCAAGAAAAACCGTGGCACAATGTTAAACAACTCAAGCTGCCACGTAGCTGAAAGTTTAGAATGAAATGTGATTTCTCTGGAGACTTGCAAAGACATTAACTACAAATGTCCCCATTAAAGAAAATCCTAAGAACAATCTAGTGAGTGATGGGTCATACCAGGTATATGGCTAAAGCACATTATAGAGATAAAAATGTGGATGATAAAAGACACTTCATTATTTATTTGGTCAACTAACAATTATTGAGAAACTCTAGACTCACTTTTGCTTGAGAGTTAATGTAAAAATAGTTTATACTGAAGAGTTTGAATCTAGTTGGGGGAACCAACTGTGAATGTTACAACTACAGATAAATCCATAAATATTGGGGGTAATGATCCTAAGGCAATGATTTACCATTAAAATAGCATACTAGTCCATTTTTAATTGCTTTCAGTGAGCTGTTTTGGGGGTAGGAGTTTATTTTTGTAAAGAATGTCTTTATTTTATTTTTTACTTTTTTAGGGGCATACCTGTGGCATATGGAAGTTCCCAGGCTAGAGATCAAATTGGAGCTACAGCTGCCAGCCTACACCATAGCCACAGCAATGCTGGATCCAAGCTACATCTATGACCTACACTGCAGCTCACAGCAGCACTGGATCCTTCACCCAGTGATCGAGGCCAGGGATCAAACCTGCATCTTCATGGATACTAGTTGGGTTCTTAATCCACTCAGCCACAATGGAACGCTGTGTTTCTCTATTTTATAAGTATTACAATGAGTGTGTAGATGAATGGATTAAGAAAATGTGGCACATAGACACAATGGAATACTACTCAGCCATAAAAAGAACAAAATAATGCCATTTGTAGCAACATGGATGCAACTAGAAATTCTCATCCTGAGTGAAGCCAGTCAGAAAGAGAAAGATAATTACCATATGATATCACTTATTTGTGTAATCTAAAATATGGCACAAATGAACCTATCTACAGAACAGAGATAAACTCATGGACATAGAGAACAGACTTGTGGTTACCAAGGGGGAGGGGAAGGGAGTGGGATGGACTGGCAGTTTGGGGTTAGTAGATGCAAACTATTACATTTGGAGTGGATAAGCAGTGAGATCCTGCTGTAGAGCACAGGGAAATGACCCAATCATTTGTGATGGAACATGATGGAAGATATTATGAAAAAAGAATGGGAGTTCCCTTTGTGGCTCACTGATTAACAAACCCGACTAGTATCCATGAGGACTTGGATTCAATCCTTGGCCTTGCTCTGTGGGTTAAGGATCTGGTGTTGCCATGAGCTATGGTGTAGGTAGCAGATGTGACTAGGATCCTGTGTTGCTGTGGCTGTGGTGTTGGCTGGCAGCTACAGCTCCCATCTACCCCTAGCCTGATAACCTCTATATGCTGCAGGTGTGGCCCTAAAAAGACAAAAGACAAAAGTATAAGTATGTATGTGTGTGTATATATATATATACATACACACACACACACACACACAAACACATATGTAAAACTGGGTCACTTCCCTGTGCAGCAGTGCAGCAGTAATTGACAGAACATTGTAAATCAACTATAATAAAAAAAATTTAAAAATAAATTAGAAAAAGATGAGTGTGTATATGTGATGTACTATATTCCTATACTATTTCTATAAAGAAATGCATGTTCCACTTTTATGGGTCACTTTTTATTATTTGGTAGTAAATGTAAACAATGAAAAATTATAAATAGTATAAATATCTAAAATATTCTTTACTTCCCCTTGTCTTATTGATTTCAAATGGCCGATTTGCTTGGTAAATCTTAGAGCAGATATATCCAAAGCCTGTACTATTGGCATTTAAAAGGTCACACATTTTTCAGGTGTATTCTGTCAATTATAACTTGCTAGCTTACTGTATTTATTCTGTCATATGCTGATAAGAGGATGTATCCCAAAGATTGTCAACAGGATTGCAATTCTCCTCTGCTTCTGACTGCTGTCTCTAATATACTGTCTTAATAGCCCAACAGTATTTTGCATTTTGATAAACATTCAAATCCATTCTTACAACAAATATTTATTGGTTACTCAAATATTCCATTAAATATCATTCAAAATAAAATGAAATAAAATAAAAAGATGTATTAGTCACGAACTCTGACTTCAGGTACTTTGTAGTTTAGTAAGGGAGATGACAACTCATTACTAAAAAGAAGATTATGACTTTCACAAAAGAACATAGTAAGTGAAGAAACTACAGTAGTTCAGAGGACGAACGTTTGCTTCCAACTGTGAGGATCAAGGAAGATTTTGTGGTGTATGTGGCATATCTGCAGGTCTTTAATTGATTTGGGCAATTAGAGATCAAATGAAACATTTGAGAGAGAAAACTGTGATAAGACTATAACGGGAAAGTGTGGGGTAGATTTGGAAACTAGTGGGCAACGTTATTTAGCCAAAGTACATAGAACTTGGATTGAAGTAGTAGAAGTAAGGCCTGAAGGATAGATGATTATCAGACAATGGAGAGACTTAAGTATAAGCCTAAAGAAATGGAATTTGTTTCCCTAAGCAATGAGACTCATTGAAGTTTTTCTCAAGCAAGAGAATGATGTGATAGGATTTTGTTTTACAAAGATTAATCTGGAAGAAGCGTGAATAATGAATTTTAAAGTTGAAAACAGATGATAGGTGTGGAGGCCATTAGGAAGCTATTGTGATAGCCCATATGAGAGATATTAAGGACGTGAATTAGGACAGAAGTGATGAAAATTAAAAAGATGACACAGATGTGAAAAATGCTTTTCTAGGTACATAATAACTAACTGTATGTTTCCGAAATGTTGAGCCTGGGGAACTGGGAGGATGGTGGTACCATTAACAGTGATGGAAAATGTAGAGAATTAACTAGTAGGTGTTAAAGAAGAGGATAGGAAGCAAATTTGTTTTATTTTAAATTTGTAGTGCTGGCAGGAGATGGCCCTTCAGGCATATGGAAAAGTATAACTGGTGTCCAGAGAATTCTGGTTTGCATAAATAGATATGGGAAGCATCTGCATTCATTCATTCAATTAACATTTAATAAGCACCTAAGATATACCAGACATTAGAGGTAAAAACATAAATACTACACAGTCTTCTGCCCCAGGGAGCTAATTGTCTAATAAGAGAGAAAGTCGCAGTAATAGAAAATTATGATTAAATACAGAAAGCTCAGTCATCAAGGTTTGAATTAATATCATCATATATATGGGGCACCTGATACATCTTAAGAGGGTCAGGGACTCGGTCTGAAAAAAAAAAAAGCTACTCTTTATTTGAGTTTTAAAAGATAAGAAAATATTCACCAAGTGGAAGGGCAGTATTTGAAGTAAAAGGAACAGCAAGATCAAAGGTGTGAAGGCATAAACAGTATAATGTGTGTGAAAGTATTACAAGTTTTTGCTATATCAAATGGGGAAAATGTAAGAGGTAAGAGTGCAAATGTAGTTTGGCTAGATTATCCACATTCTTGGACACCAAAATAAGAACTTTGGATTTATTTAGTAGTCGGTGGGGAACTAGTGAAGGTTTATGGGTACAAGGGTGATTTGATTGTATTTGTGCTTTAAGAAAATTAATTTAGTGGAGAAGTACAGGATTAATTTTAATGGGGAAAGCCTGTAGATGGAGGGGACAGTTAGGAGGCAGCTGCAAAATTCCAAATTAAAATGGTGAAAGTCTTACACTAAGGTACTGGTACAAGTAATAGAAATAAGGAACAGATTTAAAATACATTATGAAGGCAGGATTGGCAAGAGTTGATTGCTTTGATGTGGTAGGAAACCATACCCATACAGTTTATAGCCACATTCTTAAACTATATTGAAATTCCTTATCTCTATATATCTTCAGTGTTGGTTACGTAGTACACTGGACAATCAGTTGACATGAATCAATCTCTCTTACTAAACAAATGCTACATTAGATCTAAAATCATTCCTCATCATAGTTCTTGTCCACTTGTGCATAAGTGTAACAGAATTATAATTTACTTAGGATTCATTAAGACACGTCCATAAATACAAAACCTTTTTTCTTATTTTTCTTTTTGATTTACTGTCACAGAACCAGGTATGTTGGCTTTAAGCAAATACACATTTGATTATGCTATAGTTCTGTAGTCAGTGGAATTAAACTTCAATTTTGCTTGTTTTGACTGAGATTCATAATTACTTAACCTATGACTCAAAAAAGCTGGCTGCGATACATAATCCGTATTTTTTCCTTATGTTTATGTGTGCTTCTTTTGAAAGATGACTTAAAAATAGAAAAAAAGTGGTGAAATAGTATATACAATCTCTTCCTTGATTGATTTAGAGACAGACAAATATCTGTAGATTAAAATATTATACTTAGTTGAATTTCATCATAGCTGAAGCATATTTTGTTTCAATTTATTTTAACCATTTTGGTCAGGAGTCTTCCTAAACTCTTGTTTTATGCTCTTGAGCTTGCTTTACAGAGGAGACAATGCACATAAAGTCAACACTTTCCTTAGTCATCTGCTTTAGCATCAGTTGTTACAGTATTTATGAGAACTAAAGAGGATTTTGAAAAATGTAAGATGTTTGTTGGAGTTGACCTTCACTTAATGGACAAGAATTTTCAAGTGATTCATTTGATTTAGTTTTGGGTTTTTTTTTTTTTTTTTGCCTCCTTTCCTAGCAAGGTGTCAACTGTTACTTATTGCTGAATTGTTATAGCGTTCTTGCAATCTACTGATGACTGAAGAATGCCAAACAAAATTCACTAGACTCGTATCTAAAGTAAAAGTAAATATGGTCTAAGTAAGGGCCAGCAGGACTTGGTTATATGTAAAGCACAAGAATCATAGTAGCTCATGTGTATCAACGGACCCACACCTAGAGTGAATGGGTTCATAGTGTGGCTTCAGTGTTCCTGTGGTATTCTGGAGGTTATATCACTGGTTTTTTGATATTCTACCCCCACTAGTGATATCATGATTAAAAATGTGAAGCCTGTAATGTGGGACCTAATATGGAATTTAATACAATTTAGGAGCCAACTGATCTAGGTACTACACAGAGTCATAAGCCTTTGACAAACACGTAAAAATGATTATGAAGACAAAACAGGCACACGTGCAAACACATATATATTTTTCAGCTTTCTAATCAAAGGTCTGTAAAGGTAGAGATTTTAAAAACTTACTCTTAGGCGATATAAATTTTCTCTAGAACTTGCTCTTGTTCCCTGTAGATCTTGATGTTTCAAAACATAAATGAGAGAGTTAGTCCTGATGAGCTGCAGTTGCTTCCAGCTCTAACATTCCAAGAATCATTCTAAGTTGATTCCAGCTCTAACATTCTGAAGATTTATAGAAATGCCCAATCCCTAAGGCAGAAACACTTTTTGAAATATGATTTGATGTTTTGATTTGAACTTTGCTAATTTAGGTGACTAAAAATTTACTAGGAGTAAATATGATCTTTGAGAAACTGGGGCTTAATTAATTAAACTATCAAAGAAACTTGTCCATCACCTTAGTTCTTTCCAACAGCCAAAGATATTAAGTATACTGTTTGTGTCTAGTTACTTAAGTCTTTTAATTGAGCTAATGAAAAACTTGGTCCAGATTGATCATCAGTTAAAAAAAATTCACGTGATGGCCAATAAAATGGAGAAATTTGGTTGAATGTCTTAATGGCATTATTCAAATGATTAAAGAGATAAGACAATCTTAATTTCCTAAACTAGTGTACCACATATTGACAAAAGACACTTAGGAAAAAGAGATAAAAGTTGGTAGTTTGCATCTTTCATCATTACGTGGACTGAAAAAGTATCTAAAATAAATTTGAAGTTATTTGTACAACAAATTATTTAAACTGTATTCAGTATCCTCTTTCTGGACAGAAATAAAATTGTCTCAAATAATTTGACTTAATTTAGTCTCAAAAAAGCTGGGAAATCATCACAAATAACAGTTCATATTTATTGAGTCTTTACTGTATTGGTCATTGTTTTAAGTGGTTCAAATGGGTCCCCTCCTTTGATTATCTCAAAGGCTCAGTGAAGTGGATTCTATCATTATCCTGATTTTAGAAGTAAGGCAGTGGAGGCACAGCAAGGTAAATAATTTGTCCAAGATCAAATAGCTAGTAAGTGGAAAAATTAACACTTGAACTTTTAGTTTTATTAGATCAGTTTGAGCTGAAACTTACCATTGTGTTTCAATAATGAAGATCCTGAAATAAAAGTATAAAAAATATTCATCTGACTTGAACTGAAAGTAAGTTGTTTTAAACATATTATTAATGTGTAAGTAAATAGGTCAATTATAGCGAGTCTTGTTTCTTGAACTAAGATTTTATAGGGCTTATATGTAAAATTTAATTTTTTGTCTTTTTAGGACCACGCCTAAGGCATATGGAGGCTCCCAGGCTAGGGGTCGAATCAGAGCTGTAGCCGCTGGCCTACACCACAGCCACAGCAACACCAGATCCGAGCTGCATCTGTGACCAACACCACAGATCATGGCAACGCTGGATCCTTAATCCACTGAGCGAGGCCAGGGATCAGACCTGAGTCCTCATGGATACCAATCAGATTTGTTTCCACTGAGCCACAACAGGACTCCTGTAAAACTTTTTAATCCAAACACTTTGATATACGTACCTGAAAGCTCTACGTACCTAACTACGTCTATCTCCATATGACTATATGTGCATATACTTCATTTCAAGTTGCTATAATTCAGTTTTGCTTACTAATGTAAATAAGCTTTACCTTGAATTATTCAATCTAAGTGCAATTCAAGTATGTCCTTGACTTAAAGGGGTCTTTTTCTTTATTGAGAATAATTTTTCTTCAATTTTATTGAGGCATAATTGTATACAATAAAATGCATCCATTTTAAGTGTATAGTTAGTGTTTTAACAAATGAAATTATTGCTAATAGAACCAAAATTAGATACAATCAGGAAGCCATTCTAACTAATAAATAAAATTGAATGTTTGTCATTCAGGTGTCAGTGAATCACACAATAATCATCAAAAGCTTTAAGTATCCTGAGGTTCCATAAGATAGTGTTGTTCATATTTTGTGCTGCTATCCTCTAGAGAAAGAACTATGGAGTACAATTCCTGAGAGTAGAGAGGACACTAATGTATTCCAAGAGCCTCAGTGTCCAGCACATAGTAGGCTTTAAAATCCAAATATTTCTTAGATAAATGAATGGAGTGAGATATTGATAACAAAAATAAATGTGGAAAAGAGTGTGGAAACAAATGTAGACACATTACCCACAGAGAGATATCCAAGGTATTTGAGAATGAAATCCAGAGATTAATTATGAAGGTTTTCCCTAAAAGTTACTGTAAAGGCATCCAAATTTGAAGAGAGAAATTATCTCTGTTTACAGATGACATGATCTTATATGTAGAAAACTCTAAAAATTCCATAAAAATGCCAGAACTAATACATGAATTCAGCAAAGTAGCATAATATAAAGTCAACACCAAAAAAATCATGTTCCATTACTACACACTAACAAAAAATAATCCAAAAATGAAATCAAGAAACAATTCCATTTACAATGGCATCAAAAAGAATAAAGTACTTAAGAATAAACTTAACCAAGGAGGCTAGAGTTATAAACTAAAACTACAAAATATTGACAAAAAATGTAAATGACACAAATAAATGGAAAGACACCTGTGTGCATGGAAGATAAATATTGTTAAGATGTCAACACTACCTAAAGTGATTTACAGATTTAATGCAATCCCTCTCAAGATCCCAATGACAGTTTCTGTAGAAATAGGAAAATCCATCCTAAATCTCAGATGTAATCTCGAGGGACCCCAAATATCCAAATCAATCTTAAAAATGAAGAACAAAGTTGGAGCTCTCTCACATCATGATTTCAGAATTTTCTACAGAGCTACCATAATTAAAACAGTGGTACTGTCATAAAAATAAACATTTGAACCAATGGAATAGAGTACAGAGCCCAGAAATAAACTCTTGCATATATGCTGAAATGATTTTTAATTTATTTTTAAAATTTTTTAAATTAAAGTATAGTCGATTTACAATGTTCTGTCAATTTTTGTTGTACAGCAAAGTGACCTAGTTGTATATATATGCACATTCTTTTTCTCATACTATCTTCCATGTTCTATTTCAAGAGATTGGATATAGTTCCCTGTGTTATACAGTATGACTTCATTCATCCATTCTAAATGTACTAGTTTGCATCTACTAACCCCAAACTCCCAGTCCATCCCACTCCTTCCCCCTCCCCTTTGGCAACCACAAGTCTGTTCTCCATGTCTGTGAGACCATTTCTGTTCTGTAGATAGGTTCATTTGTGCCATATTTTAGATTCCACATATAATTGATATCATGTGGTATTTGTCTTTCTCTTTCTGACTTACTTCACATAGTATGAGAATTTCTAGTTGCATCCATGTTGCTACAAATGGCATTATTTAGTTCTTTTTTTATGGCTGAGTAGGATTCCATTATGTATATGTGCATCTCTTAATCCATTCATCTGTTGACAGAAATTTAGGTTGTTTCCATGTCAACATCACTGATTACTAGAGAAATGCACATTAAAACTACAATGATGTACTACCTCACACCAATAAGAATGGCTCTCATTAATAGTATTATTTTCAACAAGAGTGATGACCATTCAGTGGGGAAAGATGATCTCTTCTTCAAATGATGTTGGGAAAATGGATATCCACATGTAAAAGAGTGAAATTGAACACTTACACCATATACAAAAATTGACTGAAAATAGATAAAAGACATGTATGTAAGAGCTTGAACTATATTGCTCTTAGAAGAAAACAGCAGAAAAGCTTCAGCCATTAGATTTGGCAATGATTTCATAGATAGGACACCAAAAGCATAGCCAACAAAAGAAAAAGTAAATAAGTTGGAATTCATCAAAAACTTCTCTGCATCAAGGAACACTATCAACAGAGTTAAAAGTTAATCCATGAAATGAGAAAAAAATTTGCAAATCATATGTCTGAAAAGGGGCTGATATCCAGAATATATAAAGTCCTATAATTCAGAAATAAAAAATCCACTGCAAATAATCATATTAAAAGTAAACAAATGATTTGAATAAACATTTCTCCAAAGAAGACATTCAAATGGCTAATAAACATGTGAAAATATACTCAATAGCACTAATCATTAGGGAAAAGCAGATCAAAACCACATTGTGATACCACTTTATACCCATTGTAATGCTGTTATTAAAAAAAAAAAATCGGAGTTCCCATTGTGGTGCAGTGGAAACGAATCCCTCTAGTAACCATGAGGTTACAGGTTCAATCCCTGGCCTTGCTCAGTGGGTTAACGATCTGGCGTTGTCGTGAGCTGTGGTGTAGGTCACAGACTCGGCTAGAGTCCTGCGTTGCTGTGGCTGTGGCTGTGGCATAGGCCAGCAGCTGTAGCTCTGATTTGACTCCTATCCTGGGAACCTCCATATGCTGTGGGTGAGACCCTAAAAAAAAAAAAAAAGCAATAAATAAATAAATAATAAAAAATTAAAAGAATCGAACAAAAACAGAAAATAACAAATAGTTGTGGGAATGTGGAAAAGTTGGAACTCTTTTACATGGCTGATGGGAATATAAAATAGTGCAGCTCCTGTGGAAAACATGGCTATTCCTTAAAAAATTAAACATAGGATTACCATATGATCCTGCAATTCTACTATTGCATATATACCCAAAAGAAATGAAAACAGAGGCTTGAACAGATATTTGTAAACCCATGTTCATGGCAGCATTATTCACACCAGTCAAATGGTGAAAGCAGCTGAAGAGCCCATTAACTGATGAATAGATACACTAAGTATTGTATATGCATACAATGGAATATTATTCAGTATTGAAATTTTGACACATGCTAAAATATGGGTAAGTATTGAAGACATGTTAAGTGAAATAAGTCAGTCGCCAAGGCCAAGTATTATGGTTCCATTTATGTGGAGTACCTAGATTATTCATATTCATAGAAACTGAAAGTGTAATAGTGCTTGCCAGGGGCTGGGAGTAGGGAAGAATGGGGAGTTTGCGTTTAATAGTTAATGGAGTTCCAGTTGAAGAAGATGAAAAGTTCTGGAGATGGATGGTAGAGATATTTGCACAACAATATGAATATACTTAATGCCATAAAACTGTACACTTAAAAATGGTTAAATTTTAAATTTTATGTTATATATACTTTACCACAATAAAAATAAAATTTAAAAATTATCTGCAGACAGGTACAGAATGGCATAGGGGTCAGTTCCCGGCTTTGTCACCTGTTAAATTATGTGTTATTAGGCAATTGGCTTGCACAAGGTACTTTATTTATCTGAATTAATTTATTTGTGCAATTAGAATCATAGCACTTTCCTCTTTTGAGTATTAAATGGGTGAAAGAAAAATGTCTAGCACATTGACAATGTTTGTTACATGAATATTTGATAATTTATTTTTTTCTCTTGTCGTTTCTTTTGGTGCTGTTATTGGGGGCTGACATACATACACTTTCCTAAGATGATCTCAAGGGAAATGGATAATATTATTCAATGTTAGGAGCATTAAAGAGACTTTTAGTCAATATATCCTGAAGACCCTATGTTGTCTTCTTCCAATAGCCCGAGGAAAACATTGGCAGATTTTGTTGAGTAACTGGATATTGGAAGTACTAAAGAGAAGCTTCTTACATTCATTATTGGGAAAAAAAATGCTCAATTGGAAGTTAGTGAAAATAATTTCTTTATTTCCCTTTCTATATCCATGAGCTCTTTGAATTCAGGCTAAGAATCATCAAGTTAAGAAAAGGAACAATGATGACTAAATATAGGAGATAAGGGAGATTGAATAAATAATTCAAAATAATTTCAAGCTTTGTTTAGTTGGTTTTCTGTAGACAGAGATAGGTTCTTTAAAAGGACTACTAAACTTAGTGCTGTGGTCTGAATGTTTGTGTCCCTCAAAATCCATATGTTAAAATTCTGATACTCTAAATAATGGTATTGGGAGGTGGACTTTGGGGAGGTGATTAGGTCATGAGGGCAGGACGCTCATGAATGGAATAAGTTCCCTTAAAAATGAGACCCTAGAGAGATCCCTTGCTCCTTCCATTGTGAGAACACAGAGATAGGTTGGCAATCTGGAAACCAGGAGAGGGCTTTTACCGGAACTTGACCATGCTGGCACCCTGATCTTAGACTCCCAGCCTCCAGAACTACAGGAAATACATTTCTGTTGTTTATGTGCTGTCAAAGCAGCCTGAAAATACTAAGACATTGAAGATTAAGAGATGACACATAAGAAGTTCCAATGGACAGAAATGAGACTGGAGAGTGGTAAGACGTAGACTGAAGATAAATATCAGAAAGTAATTTCCATATGTGTGTGTGTGTGTGTGTGTGAATATTCATTTGAAGAAGGGAGAATAGAGTTGTGTAGCATGTAATAGTTTAAGATATGCCAGAGAGGAAACAGATTTTTCCATTTGGAAAAATGGAAATATTGCCTAGGGAAGTTATTTCTTCTTCATGAAGAGATTGAACAAGATTATCTATAGGTTTTCTGCCATATTTTCTTTTATAATATTATGAGCTTTAGAAAAAATTGAGGCTGGAATATGTCAATGCCCATGTTAAAGAGAAAGATCAGGCTATAAAGCAAACATGTAAGATGTGGTCATAGGAGTGGGAATAGAACCAAAGGTTTAAGAGGTGAAAGAAGGAGGGAGTTGATAAAGAAGGCTAAGTTAGTTGGAAATGTCTCAATGATAGATAAGATACTTCAAGTTCTTTTATAAGACATCTCACTCCCATCAGAATTATAAAGGGTAGGAGACTGGTTGTAAGCAATGAAAAAGTGATAATTTGGTGAAGAGAATGAGGAAAGAAATGTAAATTATTTTTGCTAATATTGGTGTCTATAGTACTAAAAGATGGCTCTTGATCATCTCCCCAATATTAATTTTCATTTCTTTTTACTCTTATGCCACCTCTTAAAATCAGTTGTCTTGCTTGCATGTTACTGTATTTGCCTGTTTTTTCATACTTACCAAGCTATTTTTTTCAGAATAAAATATTGCTTATGAATAGCTAATACACAGCAACCAGAACATGTGGATGCTTTATATGTGTTTTGGGAATGGGTAGAGTGATGGATGTATCATAGTAGAAACAGGTAAATTTGTACTTCTCTTCATATGTACTGACAAATTGATCAATGTCATTTTATGAGGAAGTCTCCTCACATATTTCCTGGTTCTGAATTTGGTCTTACCTTGGTCAACATTTAAATCCATAATTTCAATGAGCAGACTGAATCCAGAATATCTAATCTGCAGGTAACATAAACCTAGAGTGGTAACTAAATGTTAGATGATAGACCAAGGATTCAGACACTCTCAATAACCTTTGATTCGGTGATGAAAAGAGATACATTTATAACATATAATATTTGCATGTAACTTCAGGGGCCAGAGTAAAGAACTAAAAATTAAAGACAAAAATAGTAATAAAGGATAATTTCAAAGGAAAACATAAAAATAATGAATAAGATGAAAAAAATCAATATCGTGTATTTTGGTTGAGGATGCCTGTCTTGCAAAAGACCTAGGGTTTAAAAACACAAACTGATAAAGATAAGCCAGTGCAGTGTATGATGTTGATTGATATGCATATGTTGAACCATCCTTGTGAACCTGGGTTAAATCCCACCTGGTCATGGTGTACGATCTTTTTGATATGTTGTTGGATTCAGTTGGCTAAAATTTTGTTGAGAATTTTTGTGTCTATATTCATCAAAGATATTGGACTATAGTTTTCTTTTTTGGTGGTAACTTTGTCTGATTTTGGAATTAGAGTGATGGGACATCATAGAATGTCTTTGGGAGTGTTCCTTATTCACCAACCTTTTGAAAAAGATTAAGGAGGATGGGCGCTGGTTCCTGTGAAGCCATCTGGTCCTGGACATTTATTTGTAGAGAATGGTTTTAATGCCATATTCCATTTCATTTCTAGTTATCAGTCTGTTCATTTGGCCTATTTCTTCTTGATTCAGTTTTGGCAGGCTGTAAGCCTCTAGAAAGTTTTCCATTTCTTCCAGATTGTCAAATTTGTTGGCATATAATTGTTGATAGTATTCTCGCATGGTTTTTTTGTATTTCTGCAGTATCCGTTGTGACTTTTCCTTTTTCATTTCTAATTTTGCTTATTAGGGTTCTTCCTCTCCTCTTATTAGGGAGTCTAGCCAGAGGTTTGTCAATTTTGTTTACCTTTTCAAAGAACCAGCTCTTGGTTTTATTGATTTTTTTTCTATTGTTTTTTTAAATTTCTATTTTATTAATTTCCCCTTTGATCTTTACAAAAGAAAAATCAAAAAACACATGATCATCTCAACAGATGCAGAAGCATTTGACAAAGTCCAACATCCATTCATGATCAAAACTCTCACCAAAGTAGGTATAGAGGGAACATTCCTGAACATAATCAAAGTCATTTATGACAAACCCACAACAAATATAATACTCAGTGGAGAAAAGCTGAAAGCCCCCCCCCCACTAACATCTGGGACAAGACAAGGATGCCCACTCTCACCACTGTTATTCAACATAGTATTGGAAGTCCTAGCCACAGCAATCAGACAAACAAAAGAAATAAAAGACATCCAAATAGGAAGAGAAGAGGTAAGACTGTCACTGTATGCAGATGACATGATACTATATATAGAAAACCCTACGGACTCAACCCCAAAACTACTTGAACTAGTGAACAAATTCAGCAAAGTAGCAGGATATAAGATGAACATTCAGAAATCAGTCACGCTTCTGCATACTAACAATGAAACTTTAGAAAAGGAATACAAAAACACAATACCTTTTAAAATTGCACCCCAAAAATCAAATACCTAGGAATACACTTGACCAATAAGGTTAAAGACTTATATGCTGAGAACTATAAAACATTAATCAAGGAAATTAAAGAAGATGTACAGAAATGGAAAGATATTCCATGCTCCTGGGTTGGAAAAATCAATACTGTAAAAATGGCCATACTACCCAAAGCAATCTATAGATTCAGTGCTGTCCCTCTCAAACTACCCATGACATTTTTCACAGTACTAGGACAAACAATCCAAAAATTTATATGCAACCACAAAAGACCCAGAATTGCCAAAGCAATCCTGAGGAACAAAAACCAAGCAGGAGGCATAACACTCCCAGACCTCAAACAATATTGCAAAGCCACAGTCATCAAGACAGTGTGGGATGGGTACCAAAACAGACAGACAGACCAATGGAACAGAATAGAGAACCCAGAAATTAACCCAGACACCTATGGTCAATTTATCTTTGAAAAAGGAGGTAAGAACATTAAGTGGGAAAAAGACAGTCTTTTCAGGAAGTATTGCTGGGAAACCTGGACAGCTGCATGCAAATCAATGAAACTAGAACACTCCCTCACACCATGCATGAAAATAACCTCAAAATGGCTGAAAAACCTACGTATAAGACAAGATATGCCAAACTCCTGGAAGAGAGCATAGGCAAAACATTCTCTGATATCAACCTTATGAATATTTTCTCAGGTCAGTCTCCCAAAGAAATCTATACACAGAACTACTATATGACCCAGCAATCCCACTATTAGGCATATATCCAGATGAAACTTTCCTTAAAAAAGACACATGCACCTGCATGTTCATTGCAGCACTATTCACAATAGCCAAGACATGGAAACAACCTAAATGTCCAACAACAGACAATTGAATTAGGAAGATGTGGTATATATACTCAATGGAATACTACTCAGTCATAAAAAAACAACAAAGTAATGCCATTTGCAGCAACATGGATGGAACTAGAGACTCTCATCCTGAGTGAAGTAAGTCAGAAAGAGAAAGACAAATACCATATGATATCACTTATATCTGGAATCTAATATATGGCACAAATGAATCATTCCACAAAAAAGAAAATCACGGACTTGGAGAATAGACTTATTGGTTGCTTGGGTGGAGGGGGAGGGAGTGGGATGGATTGGGAGCTTGTGGTTAACGGATGCAAACTATCGCCTTTGGAATGGATTAGCAGCAATGAGATCCTTCTGTGTAGCACTGAGAAGTATGTCTACATTCTTACAGTACAGCACGACAATGGGAGTAAAAATTGTGTATACATGTAAGTGTAACTGGGTCTCCATGCTGTACAGTAGAAAAAAAAGTGTGTTGGGGGATATAACAATAAAAAATAAATTAAAGTAAAAAAGATAAGCCAGTGCCATTTTTTATTGTACTGATAAATATGTAGTTTCCAGACAAAAGGAAGTTGAACATCAGTCCACTGAATGGGTTAGACCTCTCTGTAATGAAGTACTCAATCATGGACCCTATGCACTGGAAGGGACATTTAACAAAGGCAGTGAGGATGGTGAAGAGAACCTGGTAGTACTTCTTGTTGAACTGTGTCTCCCTTCAAAAAAGATATACAGGCTTTCCTTGGATATATTGTGGGTTCAGTTCCATACCACTATAATAAAGCAAATTTCACAATAAAATGAGTCACATGAATTTTTTGGTTTCCCAATGCATATAAAAGTTATGTTTACACTGTACTGTAGTCTATTAAGATAGCATTATGTCTAAAAAAAATCAATGTACATAGCTTAATTAAAAAATTACTTTGCTATTTAAAAATACTAAACATAAGCTGAGTATTCAGCAAGTTGTAGTAGTAACATCAAAGATCACTGATCACAGATCACCATAGCAAATATGGTGATAATGAAAAAGTTTACAATATTGTGAGAATTCCCAAAATGTGACACACAGACACGAAGTGAACAAGTGCTACTGGAAAAATGGTGCTGTTAGCCTTGCTAGACCACAGGGTTGCCACAAACCTTCAGTTTGTAAAAAAAATACATTGTCTGTGAGTCTCAATAAAGTGAAGTTTGCCTGTATTGAAGTCTTCTTGGTCTAGCCAAACCTCAGAGGTAATAAAGTTAAAATGAGGTCATTGGGGTGGGCCCTAATCCAGTGTGATTGGTGTCCTTATAATAAGGGGAAATTAGACACACATAGAGGGAAAACCATGCGAAGAAGTCATCTTGTGAAGATGGAGGCAGAGATTTGGATTATGCTTCTAAAGCTAAGAGGCTTCTGGGGTTTAGAGAAGCTTTATGAAGAAAGGGGGGATCCTTTACCTATAGGTTTCAGAAGGAGCATGGCCCTGTCAACACTTTGATTTCAGACATCTAGCATCCAAGAGTGTGAGGCAATAAATTTCTGTTTGTATAAGTCACTCAGTTTGTGGTACTTTGTTATGGCAGCCTCGAGAAACTAATAAACCGCTGAAGAACAGTTGGGGATCTGCAGGAAGAGCAGCTTAGTGGATAGTAGGATTGCGACAGCTGTTCTTCGGTGTTTTTAGTCAATGATTCTTAGTAGCAGTTCTGGCTCAGAAAAAGAAAATTACAACTTTAGAAAATAAAGAAAAAAAGTAGAACCTTTAGTTTTCTGCACTGGGAGTTATTTTTGGCTTAAGGATGCAAGAAGAGTAGAATTCAAGGACTGATTGCCAGTAAGCACAGGGAATTATTGATTGATTTGGTTTGATTTGGTTTTTAATCTTCACCCTCTTTTCTATGTACTGTTGCTGTTATTGTACATCCTATGTTTTTGCCATTGACATGTTCATATTGGTGTATATATTCACCAGAATATTTTTAAAAATATTTATTATTCTTTCCCAGAGTTAGAGGTATTTACTACTTCTATAATAAAAATAATAATTATATTAACACAGTTCTGGTTTTAAGGGAAAGAGTGCAAATAAAGAATGCTCTGTACATAGCTGTAAGCTGTGGCAGCATTAAACATGTTCAGCAGTTCCACACATTTAGGTAGTTACAATTTGAGTCTGTGTAGCTCTGGCTGATGCACTTTTAAAAAATTTCTTAGGTGAATAAGGAATCCAGGGAAAAGCAGGCAGGCAGCCAGTCAGCAAGCTAGTGACATCCATGAAATATTTGTTCATCTTGGCAGTCATTCTGGTGCTGTGCTTGTCTTCTGAGAGTAGTTTCTGATTGACAGGTATTCTTTTGATGTTACCAATGAATGAAATACCATTGGTAGCCACTAAGCCATTAGTCCTTGACTAATTAATATACCAAATCAACTATTGATTCCTGTGAGAATATATAGGGCCTATGGATCTGGAGGTAGAGTGGATAGAGATAAAGTAATGAGTGTGGTTTTCTTAAAGAACATTCCAGAATTCAAAGACAAGTGATTGTTAGCCCATTTAAAATGGTTGTCTTGGAAGGCTAATCTGGATGCTGCATATTTTTAAAAATGCATACATTTTTGGAGATTTTCACAGTATGCTGAAAGGAAATAAATCCTATGAAGAGCCATTCCAGTATAGAAATTAGTCTGAAAATCATGAGAGGCACAATTGTCAGTTGTTTTGTCCTTCTGGGCCCACTGTCTGGGAATAAACTGAGAGATTTACAAAGAATTGAGAAGCGGTGACTCTCTCTAATTGCTCAAGGGGACAGAGGGGTTAGCCTTGATTGTCACTTTGTCCCAGCAGAGCATGCCCTACAGCTTCTTCCTCAAGTCTCCCATGCTGAATAATGTCAACAAGGCATCAGTCCAGGCCTCAAGTAAACGCAGAGGCACCTTCCCTCTTCCCCCTGTGGGGATGTGGCCTGGGGAGGCCTGGAAGGAGCCTGGACTTGAACCTCAACCTTAGGGGCCTCAGGAACTTGGAAGGGAGGCTTACTTCTGAGCTCTGGGCTCTGAGGAAGTAAGGTTGCACACTTGGCTTGAAAGAATGTAGAGGCTGAGTTTGTAGCATTGGGATGGGAAGTGTATGTTATCAATAGGGTAGGAGGAAATAGACTGCAAGCAGAAGGGTTGGAGGAGAGAAGAGAAGCCAGAGTTTGGGAGAAATGCTTCCACCAGGTGGGGGGCAAGGTGGAGGAGAGGGAGTTGCAAGCAGCTGGGGATAGGGAGGAGAACACACACACATACAGATACCAGCCTGTGTCTCTACAGTGGTTTGCAGGCATTTCAGGTCCTGATGAAGAAGATCAGTTGGAATGTAAGAAGAAAATACTGGAATTTATATTTAATGTTAATCTTTTTAAAAAATCTTATTTTTGTGGAATTTTATAATGTACTTAATAATTAGTACACTTAGTGCATGCATATAACTTATGAATGAACAAAATCCACATATTGAGTTATAAGTTCATTTGTAAAATGTGGAAAATAGTAGTACCTAATTCATAGGATTGTATCAAGATCAAATGAGTTAATGCATGCTACACACTTATAAGAGTGCCTAGAAAATAGTAAGTATTATATATAAGAATTAGCTATTATTATTATAGTGTTCAGTTGTAGGAGGTTTGGTGAGCCCAGCTACCAAGAATAAGAGGAGAGTGGTAGTCAATATTATCACTGAAACAACTTCTAAACAGTTTATATCCCCAAATCTTATGAAAATGACAGCAAAAGTATAATTTAAGGTTAAATCAATAACAATGCTGGAAAACTGGGTAGGTGGCATTAATGAACTAGAAGCTCTGATATATGTTTATGTATTATGAATTAGATGAGACCAGGTTGACAGTAAAAACAGGGCCTAGGAACTACAACACAATGCACTTGAAACAGAGACTGAGGGAAAATGAGTTTTCTTTCTTTCTTTTTTTTTTTTTTTTTTTTTTTTTTAGGGCCACACCCACGGCACATGGAGGTTCCCAGACTAGGGGTCTAATTGGAGCTACAGCTGCCAGTCTACGCCACAGCCACAGCAATGCCAGATCCGAGCCATATCTGTGACCTACACCACAGCTCACGGCAACTCTAGATCCTTAACCCACTGAGCAAGGGCAGGGATCGAACCCACAACCTCATGGTTCCTAGTCGGATTCATTTCTGTTGCACAACGATGGGAACTCTGGGAAGATGAGTTTTCATAAGAGAATCTGAACTAACCTCCAAGTTAGAGACAAATGATTTGGCATGAGGTCATGGATAGATTATGAGGATGATCAAGAGGATGATTAGTTTTAAAAGTGCTAGAGGTTGGGAGGAAGGTTCCTTACCTTCAGAAGGCAATATCAATATCTTGGGCATAGTAAAGGGAGGCCGGTGCAAAAGTATGCCTCACTCACTCATTTGAGTCATAGCTCCAGCAAGTCTTGCTCAAATTCACCTCTTGTGAAAAAGTTAATATCACAAGTGCTTGGAAAACCTATTCTAGTGACTAAAGGTGGTCAAATAAGACCTTCATTTGCAAAAATGAGCAGAAAAATCAAGATTCATCACACTTTTGAAGGAATACAGCAGAAATAATAGAAGGCACATATTGATCAGAGAAACCAATGCCTAAGCAAACCAAGTTATTGAATAGATAAAACAGATGAGGACTTTTAGAACCACTTTATGTGCCCATAAAATCAGGGGAGTATTGAGTTCTAAAATGGGAATATATGATAATGAAACAAGCAGAAAACACTTCATAATTATGGAAAATTAAAAACATTAAAATGGATATTTTACAAATCAGAAGAAGGGCTGAAATGGCAGAATTGGGAAACATGACTACTGAATTTATGATATAGAAAGACTGGACCAGAGGATCTTCCTGGAGTGAATTGCAAAAAGATGATTAAAAGTTGTCTTTTTAATGAGAAACTTAAGAAACATGGAAAGTATATCTTAGACAAAGAGAGAGAGGGAGAGAGAGTGGAGATGAAGGAAGGGAATAAATTAGTTTTCTTAAAAGACTTTATTTTTCTCAGACTTAGCTTCTGAGAAAATACTGTTTTCTGCATTTTAACTTACTTTATTGGTTACTTCTCTGTCTCACCCTCTTCCTAACCTTTGATATTGGGATTATCTCAGGGTTTAAACCTCTGTACTCTTCTCTTGCTAAATTCATTCCTTAGATGACTTAATCCAGTTCCAAGGATTTAAACACCATATGTATGTGGATGATTTCTAAATTTATATCTACATGCATATTTCTTCCCTGAATTTACGTATTTTTTGCCCACACATGTATACTTGAAAGTGTAATGGACATAGGATATTTCACATGACCAAGCTAAATATTTACTTTCCCTGTCTCAGTATGCACCTCTTGCAGTGTTCCTGAACTTGGTAAATAACTGAGTTCATTTACTCAGTTGATTAGACCCCAAACCTGGAAGTTACTGTGGACTCTCTCTTTTTTTTTTTCTTACCTCCCCCATAGCAAACTTCCAGCAAATCTAGTAGATTCTACTTTCAAAATTTATCCAGAACTGTGCACTTTCCCTGCCTCACATCTGGATCCAGCCATTTCTTTAAGAAACCCTGGCTCCTTTCAGTGGGGGAATATAATTTGAGCACTAAGACCTTGTTAGAACATTACTCATCACTACTGGAGTGTCATGGCTTTTAGGCTTTTTCAGGGAACAGAGCTAAGAAATACCCCATTCCATATTTGTATTTCCTTTATTAATCAATGATAATCTTGCCTCCCAATAATATCAATATTTTCTCTATCCTAGAATATACACAGTTTCAGAATTATAAACCAATATGAGTTCTAAAAACAAACATGCATAAAGTTCAAGATATTTTTTTTTGTATTTTGACTATATCCCTGCCAGTGTACAGCCAGAGTAGTAATTTAAATGTTACTTGAATTAAAATTTTTCTTGGTGTGCTTCTGTTATTTATTCGATATACTATTATGATATTTTAAAAATTCATTTTTAATTATAGAGTCTGATATATTAATCTCCTTGATTTAATGTTATTATTTGAGTTTTAAAAACATTTATATGGTACATAAATCAAAACTACATAAAAGATATATTTAGAAAAGTTTTCCTTCCATCCATCCACGCTCCACCCTAATCCTATAAGTTATTTTCATTAGTTTCTGGACCATCCTATGTTCTTTTTGAAAAAGAAGTTCTGCGACATAAAGGATGCACTAAAAAACTAATGGAGTTATGTCTAATGGACATAGGAACCAGCTTGCAGTGGTTCCCACTGGATACATTTGAGATAATTTGGGCATCAAAAAGAGTAATGATGACAATAAATTGAAATTAAAAATAATGAGTCCATTACAGAAGTCTTGGGGGTGGGTAAGGAAGACACAGAGAGAAAATTTCTTTGCTGAAGAGTGACACCTAATAAATGTGGAAGGAATAATATTAGAAGATCACTTTTATGTGACCCCTTGTGCAATGACTGATTTGTTAAAAGATCATGATTGTATGATAAAACTATTCATTGAAATGTTAATAAACAAAATATTCACATGGTCTTAAAATATTACCACATAGTGTATTTACTAACTACAAGGGAGTAATGTCCCCTTTACAATGGAGAGAATTAGCTATCAGTACTTTAATCAAGTGTTCCTGACTAGATTCTCCAGTTGTAAGATGGGCTGACATTTACATAGTGTTATGTAGAGGGAAGCACACGATATCACCTATGAGGTGTTCTAACAAGAAATTTTTGACCTGGATATAATCACATGTTAGAGGAATCTGGAATGTTCTGTAGGACAACTGGTCTGTACTCTTTAAAATATTCAGTGCCATGAGAAATGGAAGGAAGTGGAGGGATTTTAACTAGATCAAGGGAGAACAGAGACATTAGAGTCAAATGCCATGTGTGAAACTTGTGCAGATCCTGGGTCGAAAAATATAAATGTAAAGGAAAACCTATAAAGTACAATTTTTGGACAATTGGGTAATTTGGGTTGAACATTTCTAAGTAGATGAATAAAACAATATATCCAGAATCCAACAGTTTTCATTGTCCTTACTGCCAGCATTTTGTCCAAGCTGCTGTCATTCAGAAGGTAGATTATTGCAATAGCCTCCTAACTGATGTCCTACCTCTACTTAAAGTTCTCCACATACCTGCTGAGTGCTCCATTTAAAATGTAAGGCACATAATGTCAGTTCTCTGCGCAAAACCTTCCAGTGGCTTTGTAGGGATAAAAGTCAAAGTTAATATAATACACCCCCAGTACTTTTAAAATTTATTTTTTAATAATTGTTCCTTAAGACACAGAAATATTTGGATGATGTTAAATATTACTTTGGCTTGCCGGTGCTTGTGCGCATGTATGTGTGTTTGTACACGCATGCACGTATTTACATACTGATGATGCAGAGCTGAGTTATGTAAATCCCCAGTTTTTTTGTAAGATTCACACAGTCATTGCGGCACAACTTTAGGGAAAGTAGTAAAAATGTGGATGCAACAACCCCTTAAATCTCCAGAATTGCATGTGATAGCCATGTTATTTCTGACTTTCAAATGCCAGCCAACTGATTAGAACTAAGTAATCTTCATTGAAGAATGTAGATTATAGAAGTGGATAATAAAAGCAGAGATAGGCTAATTAGCAACATGCCTATCTTCTCCTTAATCCTTCCTCCAAACATAAAAGTTCATTCCCACTTTCAAACTTTCCAAGCAATCATAAGAATGGGAATGGAATGAGGTGAGATGTGGTATGAAATCTCTTAAAAACAATCCCGTTCTCTCCTCACCAAGGCCACATTTACTTTAGGTACATTCCACCAATTTGCCCTTTATTTAGCTTAAGAGCTATTACATCGCTATTATATAAACTTTCCTCTGGGGTAAACTCCATTTGTGCAACCAAGGTAGGCTACACAGAATTTTCTAGCTAACATTGTTCATCATTATATTTCCCATTAAGAAGCATAAGTTTTTGAATCAAACATACTTGATTATAAATCTGTTATTTATTAACTATGTAACCTTGTATAATCTTTGCCTACAAAGAGAGATCAATATATTCTCTCTTTTATAGGCTGGTGATTAGAAGCTTGGGTTCTGAAGCAAGCTTGCCAGTCTTTTTTTCCAGCCCTGCCATTTCACCACTTATCAGCTATGTGTGTTACTTAACCTCTCTGTGTACTAGTTTTCCTTGGCTGTTAAATGGAATAATAAGACATTTCATAGGGTTTTATTAGGATTAAATACTAATAAATGATAAGTAATAAAAATGTTAAAGTGTTTACTGAAAACCTACTATATGCTAGATTCTGTGCTGAGCAGTTTACATGTCTTAACATATCTAAAACACATGCAAAACCCTTGTTGGTGTATTGGAGAAAATAAAAGAATGCCAGTGTGGTTGTGTGTAGTGATAAAGGAGAAAAGTGGCATAAAATTAGGTATTTGAGGTAGGCAAGAGTCATACCATGCTCCTTGTAGACTATATAAAGGATTTTTTATTTTTTTAAGCATCATATAGAACTTTGAATGGTATATGCCAGAAGTATGCTATATTTCAAGGAGTATATCCAACCATATTAAAGGCTACTAAGAGGTCTTATAAAGATGAGGACTTTAAAAAAAAGAAAGTGCATTGCATTTGTCTAATACAGAGGCAATAAGTGAGCTTTAAAAGAATCAAGGGCTCTTATATGGTAATCTATATAGTGAAACTCTACCTGTATAGTATATCTCTACCTGTAATGCCTATATTGCCTAAGAAAGGTAATTTGTTCGTATTTGTTTTGGTGTTGCACTAACCTGAGGGGCAGTATATTAAATGATCTCTATAAATCTCTTACAGTTCTCTGATTCTAAGATGTTCGTCCAATTGTTTGCGATTTTTTGAATAAAAGGATGTCTTAATCATAGCATTACTATTGTTGATTTGATTTGATTTGATTTGATTTGATTTTGCTTTTTAGGGCCTTTGCACCTGTGGTATATGGAAGTTCCCAGGCTAGGGGTCAAATCGGAGCTATAGCTGCTGGCCTACGCCACAGCCACAGCAACGTGGGATCGAGCCTCGTCTGGAACCTACACCACAGCTCACAGCAATGCCAGATCCTTAACCCACTGAACAAGGCCAGGGATCAAGCCTGCAACCTCATGGTTCCTGGTGGGATTCTTTTCCACTGCGCTACGACAAGAACTCCCCTATTGTTGATTTTAAAGCAATTATTATTTCCATTTACAGCCCTAGATGGATTCTTTATTTGATGAAGATTTGGTCAAATCTTTCCCTAAGCATTTTTATTTAAAAGAACTGATGGGTGGGGCCAAACTCATAGAATATAAAATTTAGCACTGCATAATACCCATTCAAATGGTAATAATAATTCTCAGGTATCTATCTTCCCCATTCTTGGCAATTTTATTCATGCCTTCTATTTTCATTTCCTGCTACTGTTCACTCTTTGGCAGTTTCACTTTTCATTAGCATATCTATCAGATATTGAACAAGAAAAGCAATGAAAATAAGTTGAAACAAATCGGATTGTTTTATTATTCATCACCAGATCTGAAAAAGCAGCTATATAAAGAGATTGGAAATTAACTTTTGAATGAATATTTTGGATTATCTCAGTATTAAATGATGTCTATGTCTTGCAAAAATAATCAATTTTATTACTGACAAAACTAAATCTAGTGTTTTTGATCTTATGTATTTGCTAGACTACTCTTTCAATAGTACAAATAACAATATTTCATAAATATTCATTTCACTGCTATTCAATTCAGCAGCACTCATTAAACTTTTTAAAATTCCTGTAGATGTAGAATGCCTACTACAGGACTAGAAGAAACAAATTATGTATTTGATATGGTTGCTGCCCTCAGGGAGTTTATGAACCAGCTGGGGAATCTGGTTTATACGCCTAAAACAGATAAATCAATAATAAAGTCAAAATATATATGAATAAAATGAGAAAATATAAAACTTATTTGACACTCTATATCTCATTTCTGAAATTAACTATTATTGGTACTTGGACTTGATTAGTAACAGAATCTCGTGATTTAGAGATAGTTTCTTTGTCTTTATCAAGCATGGAGTCAACTGAGACTTTGCTGAATGGTTTGAATTATTTTTATTATAGAAAATATCATTGTTTTGAGAGGTTAGTGTATTTAAGTTTTTGATGGAATTAAATGCTCTGACCTAATATTTTTCTCCTAGAGAAAAAAAACCTCTTTAAATAAAACAAAAACAAATAAAGCATCATTAATATGCCTGAATGTTTATTTTCCTTTGAATTTTTCTTGAGTATAAAATTTATTATTTGGCTTGACACAACAGTATGTTGGTGAAATGTGGTTTAAAATAGTATTTTCCTAAATTATTTGGTTAATAGGCCATATTATTTGGACAAAATACTGAATAATTAATCTATATAAAATTTATCATATACTGAAATTCCCATCGTGGATCAGCGGAAACGAATCTGACTAGTATCCATAAGGATGCAGATTTGATCCCTGGACTTGCTCAGTGGGTTGGGGATCCAGCGTTGTCGTGAGCTGTGGTGTGGGTTGCAGACGCAGCTTGAATCCCCCCTTGCTGTGGCTGTGGTGTAGGCCAGCAGCTGCAGCTTCTACTTGACCCCTAGCCTGGGAACCTCCCCATGCTGCAGTTGTGGCCCTAAAATAATTTTTAAAAAATTATCATATGCCTACTATGTGAAACAGATTATTTGTATTATATATTCTTCCCATTTCCCCTCCTTTTAATGAAAATAAGCTAATCTTCCTAAAGTAATGACAAACACTACTGTCTGTGAGAAAGCAATGAGAAAATGCTCAATATTTATAAAATTATAGCAAAATTATGATCACATATCAAATTAAAAGATCATTTATTGTTATAAGGTGAGAAATATCTGAACTTTCACACTCAGATTTATTTTTAAGACTGAGACTTCTGGTGATTGTGTTCCCTAAACAGTGAGTGTTTATATATGATAATAATGAGGGCCAAGTGATGGATTCCATCCAGCTGTTGGTTCCTCACAAAGAGAGATATTTGGATAACTAAGAAAACAATTTTCTGCTTTTTAACCTTCCTCAGAAAGTATAAACAGCTTGGTTGAAATCCTTCCCCACACCTCTCTTCCTGGAGAAACAAGTCACAGTTTACACAATGCCTATATCATCATCAGCATTAAGAAATAAAAATAAAATAGAATAACAAATAAAAATTACCACAACAATCACCACATATCCATTGAGACTTATACTATGATTTCCTTTAACATTCTATTAAAATTACTGTTGGTTTAGTTAAAATGATCTGCTTCACATAACCCACTAAAAAACAAACCCATAGCAAAATGAAAAGTTCAATCAACCCCACTGTTTAGGCTACATGATGCCAAACTACCAGTTTGAATTTTCCCCATTGAATTGGCCAGATATTTTAGCATTGTGCAGACATAGCCTAAGAAAATATTCAGCCACTTAACTATCAGATTGTTGTTCAGAGAGTGGGAATTCACATGCCTAGCCACACGCATACATGCAGTAATACACCCTTTGTATAAAGTGAAGCACACAGTATAATTTTATGATGTTTTGTCAGCAGCCATATTTTATCTTGCACAGGAATTATGAGGATATACTGCAGTCACATAAAATAGATCTTATTTTATTTAAGCTCTGATGAATTAATTTATTGTGCATAGTTTTTGCATGTGTTTGAAATGCACAGAATATGTAATTATATATACTTTTTTGAATTAGTGATCTGAAGATTTTTCTAATGATTAAAATTGTGAGCTTTAGGCTGAATTTTTTTTTAATGTGATAATAGGAGTTTCCTGGTGGCTTAGCTGGTTAGGGATCTGGCACTGTTGCTACTGTGGCTTGGGTCACTACCATGGCAGTTTCAATTCCTAGCCTCAGAATGTCTACATGCCATAGGCATGGCCAAAATAAATTAATTAATTTTTAAAAATTAAAATGTGATGATAGATTTATACTTCAAAGGAGCATAAGTGAACAGAAATGCTCTAAAAAAAAAACAGCCTACCTGACTGGCTCAAGAAAATGAACACTGAAAACAAACAGCTGCCCTCTAGTAGACTTTGTGGTAAATAAAACCGATCACCCTGAGCATAATTGAATTTATTTTCCTTTGTGCTTATTATTATTGGCAAACTTTCTCTGGTATAAATATTTGAATGTAACAATGAAGAGAAACAGCAATGGCCCAATATCTAGAACTGTTTCTGGGAACTATGAGGACTCTTACTTTGAATTTGCAGTTCTTATTTTACAATTAGAGTTAGGAACCTCTTTATCCTTAAGTTTTGGTAAGCCTAATTAAGGGACTTAAGTGTCATTGTGGAGTACAAAGGGGAAGGAAAAGGAGTGAGAGAGTGATTAGAGAGAAATTGTGGCGGTGGGGAGATAGAAGAGAAGGAGTTGAGGGGAGGGAAGTGGAGACGGGAGGGAAGGAGAGGAAAGGAGAAGAGAGGGAGAGGCATGAGCAGAGTAGTAGAATGGCGTTGGCATTCTTGAAGTGTGGTGTAATAAGTACGCATGACCTAAGCTGTCAAATAAAATCAGGTTTACCCTTTCCAAGGTAGTCAAGAAGTCTTGGATATAGAATAAGGTTAAATGATTTCCGGTGATTCCATATGCAAAAGTACTCAACATGCCAATGTTTCTTCTTGAATTTAACACCGTTTCACTGAGTTTTCTTGGTTTCATACTTGCTAGCGCCATAATATGCTAAAGGCAATTATTTTAAGTAATTCTTCAAGCTCTCTTTCTTTTTTAATAATGACATTGCTAATAAGGAAGCTTTTCGAGCAAAAAAAAAATTGATTCAGTTAATCATGTTAGTGCTGTTCTACAAGATTCAGGTATCAAAAATTCTAAATTACGAAAAAATTCCATTAGGGCATCTGTTTATAAGCAGTCTATATGGGAAAATGAGTGAACCATAAAAAAGTCAATACTACGGCATGATTTTATGCAGCAAAATTCAGCTAGTGAGATCTATGATACTTAGGAGTGCCAAACAATTACATTTTAAGAATTTCTGCCATATCTTGTCCCCCCAAAAAAATTTCAGCTGGATTTTAACAACAGCTATAGATGCATATAATCATTACAGCAAGTGAAAATATGCGACAGGTAATAGATGAAGGTTGGTGTGGAGGTGGCAGAGATACTTAGCTTCCTGGCAATCAAAGTAAATAAAGGAAAAATAATGGACTAACTCTTATTCTCTAATAAAAAGAAGCAATACAGATTTTCAGATAAGACAAACTTTCTCTTGAAGCCCTCATCTTTAGGATAAAGTATTGGTGTGATCCTTCATATAAGACATATTAGACGACAGATTACTGTCTTGGATAATTTTACAAAATAAAAGCATAAGAACAGTCTCTCTATGCTTTTCAGTCGTGTCTATAGATAAGAGCAGAGAGAAAATATGAAGCTGTATATTTACCAAGGCACTTATATGGGAAACTATAATAGTATTTTTAAAATATGTACTGTCTGACAATATGATTTGATAGAAAGTTACACAGAGATTCTAACTAATACATTTCTTATTTCAGGAGCTTTCAACTGAGCTAGTCATTAAAATAATCTGGAGATCTTTAAAAATATACATTTCTGGTTCTGATTTGCTAATATGCCATTCAACATGTTTAGGATAGAGCTAAGTATTTTTAAACATCTGTATTTTTAAATATGTTTCTCTGGTTGGCTCTTTTGAATATTTGACATCCTTATTCTCTGAGTTTCCTCAGAATGCAACCAGTATATTTATGCCTGCTATAAGTATTATGTTTTCCTGATACTATTTTATTATCACTTATTTCTTTTTCATCTGGATCCCAAGAAGATATATTATAGACATTATTTTTCCAGATGACATCAAGGAATCCAAACTTTCAAAACTGCAAAATTTGAAATGATAGGTGTAGCAATGGCTTGAGTTCCTGGAAACTCTACATGGCATGGCTAAAAATGTTTTTCATCTGGACAAACAAGTACACCACTTAAAGGATAAAGAAGAGAATGAACTTAAATACATTGAGTGTCTACTGTGTGCGAGGAGTTGTATCACTTTAAAGCACCTTATGTATGTTATCCCACTTAACCACCAGAGCAATTCTGGGATAGTGATAAACCCATTTTACATATAAGAAAACTCAAATTCATAAAGATTAAGCCTTTTCCAAAGTTTCATAGCTTATAAGTGGTGGAGCTGAGATTTAACTGTCTTTAAAATCCAATGTTTGTTCCACTATCCCATGTCACTTCTGTGGTAGGTAATATAGTATGCTATATACAGTGAGTTCATGATGATAACTGATGGCATTGTTTAAAATCAGAGCAAAAAAAAGTATATAGTGCTCCTCTTTCCTTACCAAGAACAAACATAAATTTGTTGAATCTTAACTTTATTTATGAATCCATTGCTCTTCAAAGTATATTGTAACTGATTGTTTCTCCATCATTGTCCCACTAAAAAAGCTTAAGAGAGATGATTTTTTGATCATTTTTTAATGGTAGAAATTCTCTTTTTGCCATTGAGAAATGGATTCAACAGGTAATATCCAGGTAGTAAAAATGAAAACACCCAGCAAATAAAAACCCTGGCTGGAAAATTTTTGAAATACAAAAAAAAAAAAATCTTAAAATCCCATTAATAAACAATTACCAAAGAGCCAGAATTTAAATAAATCTCGATAATTGTGTTTATCTCAGTGTGAAGCCATGTTAGAAAGCCTAAAGCAAATGTATTTCGTTAAAAGTACTACTGGCACAGCAGGCCCTGAACATTAAAAAGGAAGCTTGCCATTATGGGGCTGCAACTGAGAGAGGAGACTAACACAGGTCTAAATCATTAATATTATATTTTAAACTTGGAATGCTGCATTATAAAGCTATTTATATCTAACAGAATTCTCTAATACCCTGAATTTGTCTCCATACTACTTGAATCAAGCATTTAAAATCTGTTTAACATCAAGAGAATCACAACTTAGGAACTTGGCCTACTAGTTTTATTCAGAATTGCTTTTTGTAATTTTTTACAATTTTTATTTTCTTCCATTATAGCTGCTGTACAGTGTTCTGTCAATTTTCTGCTGTACAACATGGTGACCCAGTTACACATACATGTATACATTCTTTTGTCTCACATTATCATGCTCCATCATAAGACCAGACGTAGTTTCCAGTGCTACACAGCAGGATTTCATTGCTAATCCATTCCAAAGGCAACAGTCTACATCTATTAATCCCAAGCACCCCATCAATCCCAATCCCTCCCCCTTGGCAACCATAAGTCTACTCTCCAAGTCCATGAATTTCCTTTCTGTGGAAAGGTTCATTTGTGCCATATATTAGATTGCAGATATAAGTGATATCATATGGTATTTGTCTTTCTCTTTCTGACTTACTTCACTCAGGATGAGAGTCTCTGGTTCCATCCATGTTGCTGCAAATGGCATTATTTTGCTGTTTTTTTAGGGCTGAGTAGTATTCCATTGTGTATCTATACCACCTCTTCCTAATCCAATCTTCTGTCGATGGACATGTGGGTTGTTTCCATGTCTTGGCTATTGTGAATAGTGCTGCAATGAACATGCGGGTGCATGTGTCTTTTTCAAAGAAAGTTTTGTCCGGATATATGCCCAAGAGTGGGATTGCTGGGTCATATGGTAGTTGTATGTGTAGATTTCTAAGGTACCTCCATACTGTTCTCCATAGTGGTTGTACCAGCTTCCATTCCCACCAACAGTGCAGGAGGGTTCCCTTTTCTCCACAGCCCCTCCAGCATTTGTTATTTGTGGACTTATGAATGATGGCCATTCTGACTGGTGTGAGGTGATACCTCGTGGGAGTTTTGATTTGCATTTCTCTGATAATCAGGGATGCTGAGCATTGTTTCAAGTGCTTATTGGCCATCTGTATATCTTCCATGGAGAAATGTCTATTCAGGTCCTTTGCCCATTTTTCAGTTGGGTTGTTGGCTTTTTTTGTTGAGTTGCATAAATGGCTTGTATATCCTAGAGATTAAGCCCTTGTCCATTGCATCCTTTGAAACCCTTTCTCCCATTCTGTAAGTTGTCTTTTTGTTTTCCTTTTGGTTTCCTTTGCTGTGCAAAAGCTTGTCAGTTTGATTAGGTCCCATGGGTTTATTTTTGCTTTTATTTCTGTTGCTTTGGGAGACTGACGAGACAACATTTGTAAGGTTGATGTCAGAGAATGTTTTGCCTATGCTCTCTTCCAGGAGTTGGATGGTGTCTTGTCTTTTACTTAGGTTTTTCAGCCATTTTGAGGTTATTTTCATGCATGGTGTGAGGGTGTGTTCTAGTTTCATTGATTTGCATGCAGCTGTCCAGGTTTCCCAGCAGTACTTCCTGAAAAGACTGTCTTTTTCTCATTTGATGTTCTTGCCATCTTGGTCAAAGTTTAATTGACCATAGGTGTCTGGGTTAATTTCTGGGTTCTCTATTCTGTTCCATTGGTCTGTCTGTCTGTTTTGGTACCCATCCCACACTGTCTTGATGACTGTGGCTTTGCAATAGTGCCTGAAGTTTGGGAGAGTAATGCCTCCTGCTTGGTTTTTGTTCCTCAGAATTGCTTTGGCAATTCTGGGTCTTTTGTGGTTGCATATAAATTTTTGGATTGTTTGTTCTAGTACTGTGAAAAATGTCATGGGTAGTTTGAGAGGGACAGCACTGAATCTGTAGATTGCTTTGGGTAGTATGGCCATTTTTACAGTATTAATTTTTCCAACCCAGGAGCATGGAATATCTTTCCATTTCTGTACATCTTCTTTAATTTCCTTGATTAATGTTTTATAGTTCTCAGCATATAAGTCTTTAACCTTATTGGTCAAGTGTATTCCTAGGTATTTGATTTTTGGGGTGCAATTTTAAAAGGTATTGTGTTTTTGTATTCCTTTTCTAAAGTTTCATTGTTAGTATGCAGAAGCGTGACTGATTTCTGAATGTTCATCTTATATCCTGCTACTTTGCTGAATTTGTTCACTAGTTCAAGTAGTTTTGGGGTTGAGTCCGTAGGGTTTTCTATATATAGTATCATGTCATCTGCATACAGTGACAGTCTTACCTCTTCTCTTCCTATTTGGATGTCTTTTATTTCTTTTGTTTGTCTGATTGCTGTGGCTAGGACTTCCAATACTATGTTGAATAACAGTGGTGAGAGTGGGAATCCTTGTCTTGTTCCAGATTTTAGTGGGAAGGCATTCAGCTTTTCTCCATTGAGTATTATAGTTGCTGTGAGTTTGTCATAAATGGCTTTGATTATGTTAATGTATGTTCCCTCTATACCCACTTTGGTGAGAGTTTTGATTATGAATGGATGTTGTACTTTGTCAAATTGTTTCTCTGCGTCTATTGAGATGATCATGTGGTTTTTGACTTTTCTTTTGTTAATGTGGCCTATGACGTTGATTGATTTACATACGTTGAGCCATCCTTGTGAACCTGGGATGAATCCCACCTGGTCATGGTGTATGATCTTTTTATATGTTATTGGATTCAGTTGGCTAAAATTTCGTGGAGCATTTTTGTGTCTATATTCATCAAAGATATTGGCCAATAATTTACTTTTTTGGTGGTATCTTTGGTTTGTAGCAGTATTGTGCTTGGGACTATTATTGATACCAATTGATATAAAATGATTTTCCCTTTGGATAGAGCTGTGGATGCCTGTAGTGAAACACAAATGGAGCCCCATAATATGAGAATTAAGAATGAAAATCTTTGATAGTTATCTGGTTCTAGCTGATAGCAACATTTATGTCTCTTTTTTTGAAATTCCTCTGAATAATAGTAATGAAGTATTAATAAACAGCACAAAGGAACCTATCTACACAAAAGAAACAAACTCATGGACTTGGAGAACAGACTTGTGATTGCCAAGGGGGATAGGAAGGGAGTGGGATGGACTGGGAGTTTGGGGTTAGTAGATGCAAACTCTTGCATTTGGAGTGGATAAGCAATGAGAGTCTGCTGTATATAGCAAAGGGAACTATAGTTAGTCATTTGTGATGGAACAAGATGGAGGATAATGTGAGAAAATAAAGGGTGTGTGTGTGTGTGTGTGTGTGTGTGTGTGTGTGTGTGTGACTGGGTCACTTCGCTGTATAGCAGAAATTGACAGAGTATTGTAAATCACCTATAGTAGAAAAAATAAAAATTTTACAAAAAAATTCAAGATTAAAAAAATAAAGACAGTAAATCTGTATATTCACTGAAAATAGGAAAGGCATTAGAAAAATCAGAACTTAGATATTCTGGAAGATGGAAGAAAGGTAAGACCATAATAACGGGCAGTCTACAAGGGCAAGAGCCAGAGCTCAGAGGTTAAAGGTACTTTGACCAGACAGGTGGAACAGGAATAGAACTATCCAGCAACATACTTGAGGATCTATAGCAGTGGTCTCCAAGGTTGTGTATGCTCATCCTAGGGGATGCACAAAATGATTCCATCTGGTACATAGAAAAAAATAGTGAAGTTTCCATTTCTACTTATATTCTATCAGAAAACAAGAAAAAGGAGTTTCCATTGTGGCTCAGCAGGTTGAAAACCTATATAGTGTATGTGAGTATGTGGGTTCCATCCCTAGCCTTGCTCAGTGGGTTAAGTATCAGATTGGGATTTGCCACAAGCTGTGGCATAGGCTGCAGATGCTGCTTGGATTTGGGTGTCACCATGGCTGAGGTATAGGCTAGCAGCTGCAGCTCTGATTTAACCCCTAGCCCAGGAACTTCCATATGCACAGCTGCAGCCATAAAAATAATAATAATAAAATAAATAAATAAGAAATATATTATGCTTATGAATCTTTTATAAACAGATTGACAGTAGTCTATGTATGTGATTAAGAAATATGTATTTTGATATATTAAATACATTTAATATTTAATTTGTTATTTTAATGTGCAATTGTAACATTTAATATCTACTTTATTATTAACATAAACATAACTTATTTGGGTTATTTATATAAATTAATACAGAAAATATGTTTATATTTATATAAATTTTATTTATATATAAGTTGTTATATGTATAAAATTATTGATGGATGTCCTCTTCTATAACTGACAGAGTCTGCAGAATGGCTGTAGATATCAGCAACACCCCCATACTGGCTTTTATGTGCAGGCAGAGGCCAAGGTGCTATATTCTGAAGCAATGATCTACCAGGAAGGAGTTAATGTTCTTGCTATGGTAGTTGATACATCACAGAAGAGACATCCTAATTTTGATATGCAGAAGAGTGATTGTGGGTCTGTTTTCTGCTATCGCACTAAAATACAATCTACTTGTTTGAAGTTAGATCTGACATTCATGAACAAATCTTGTGGAAGAAGACCTTAATATTGACAAAAGAGTTACTTGGTAGAAACCTATAGTAATCCACCTAGTCCTTCACTTGTAAATATGAATAGAAAATCAAGCATCATCAAATATTTGAGAAAAACTGGAAGCATGAAAGGAAACACAACTAACTCTATAAGAAACAGGGATAATTTGGAAGAAAATAGCTTTTAAAAGTTATTCTAATTAATATTCTTTTTTTTTTTTTTTTTTTTTTTTGTCTTTTCTAGGGACGCGCTCATGGCACATGGAGGTTCCCAGGCTAGGGATCTAATCGGAGCTGTAGCCGCCAGCCTACACCAGAGCCACAGCAACACAGGATCTGAGCCACATCTGCAACCTACACCACAGCTCACCACAATGCCAGATCCTTAACCCACTGAGCAAGGCCAGGCATCGAACCCGCAACTTCATGATTCCTAGTCGGATTCGTTAACCACTAAGCCTCGACGGGATCTCTGTAATTAAAGATCCCACATTCATAAAGTAAGGATAGATGACGTCTAAGAAGAGTAGTCAGAAAACAAAGGAAATTTAAATATGATTGAAAAATTAGAAATTCAACAGAATAAATTCAAATTGAATTTAAAATGATTTGCAAAAATATTGGATATCACCTAGATGATGAAAGTTTTATTGGCAAACAGTAAGAATCACACAAAAGAGCCATTGGTAAATGAACAGTAAAATTAGATCAGAAAAAAACTGATGAATATAATGACATGGCATATGTTTCACAAGAGGATAATTTAAATCTCAAAGTATTAGGGAAATCCTTCGGTAAATGAATGAAGACTTCAAATGTTTTTGCAAAAAATGACCTTCTTTATTTTCATACTTTGAAATTGAAAAATGCAAAATGAGGAATATAGTAGAATGTTATCTTATAATTTGGTTGGGAAAATTCTTCCCCAGACCTCCTTAAAAATTAATACTTCTTTCATTCATTGTTTATTCTAAGAAATTAAGGCAAAGTTTTAATTAAAAATAAATGTTATTAAATGTAAGATTAAAGAAATGTACATTTTAATTTTTTTCTAGGCAAGTTCTTAATAAAACCTTTTTTTCCACTGTTTTCATAACTATGACACTTTGGTTTTGGTTTTCGGCATTTTCACTTTAAGAAGGATTTTTTAAAAACATGTATAAGGAGATCTTAGAATAGTAGGATTTAAGAAGCTGGATGATCTTAGTCATAAGGCAAATAAGACATATATTTCTTATGTCAACAACCAAAAAGGAAAAAAAAAAACCTGACTTGTTATGCTAGGAAAAACAAGAAGCTCTATAAGGTGTAATGATCCAAATAAGAATCAAAATAAAATGTGGTGTGATTTTAAGCATTAAATGGGTTGTAAAATAGAATGCATTTGATTTTGATACTTGTAGCATTTTGCTTTAAGATGGTATGTCATTTTTCTGTAGATTGAGTCATCCTACTTGGCTTTACAGTGAAAAATATTCACATAATTATAATAGTGAAAAACATAATACACATATTTATGTAATTTAAACAACCTGTAAAGTTGGAGATTTTAATTATATTTAAAGTGAGGAATATGTCATAAATCTTGTCAAATGTAAAAATAAAGGTCATGATAATTCATCAGACTACCGATAGTCTGTTATTTATGTTAACTCAAGTTAGGATGTAAAGGGGAGGAAGAAGATTGTACTTTCACTCTGACTTAATGGGGAGGGAGATCGATGGCTATAATTTAAGATCAACAAATTAAGAAATAGGGCTTTGTAAAAATAATCAACAGAAGAACTATAAAAACAAAATTATCTAACAGATTTTGGGGAGACTGGACTACCAATTGAGATTAATTTATTATATTTAAATACTCTTTAAATTTTCACTTAAAGAATAGGGGTATAAGAGTGTATTTAGAGTTTACATAATCCCCAGAAAAACAAAAGAAATGACTACTAAATAGTGGGGACTGGTAATGTTGTTAAGTAGTAGCTTTATTTATGTATTTATTTATTGTCATTTTTGCCTTTTCTAGGGCTGCTCCCGCGGCATATAGACGTTCTCAGGCTAGGGGCCTAATTGGAACTGTAGCCGCTGGCCTACACCAGAGCCACAGCAATGCCAGATCCAATCTGCGTCTGTGACCTACACCACAGCTCATGGCAACGCCAGATCGTTAACCCACTGAGCAAGGCCAGGCATCGAACCCGCAACCTAATGGTTCCTAGTCGGATTCGGTAACCACTGAGGCACGACGGGAACTCCAGAAAGCGGTAGCTTTAAAAAAAAGTTTTATTTTAATACCCTTCTGTATTTTTGAAATTTAATTTCCATTTGCATGTATAATATCCTCTTCTTCTTCACCCTCTAATTCCTTCCTCCTGAAGTAATCAATTTAAAAAATTTGATATGCCTTCATTTACACCCTTACATCTGCTAATTCTCTCTATTCTCTCTCTTTCACACACACATGTACATACACATACACATACATATTAGTGTTTTTGTTTTTCTGTGAGATTCTCAAAAAGTGATCATTGGGCCAAACAATATGCATATATTTATTTTAATAGATTTTGGGATACTGCTTTTTAAAAAAGTTGTAGCATTTCACAATCCCAGCATCAATAATGAGAGTGCCTTTTCTCATATCTCTGCCAATACTGGATATTATTATCCTTGTTAATTTTACCATCAGGTGTTTAAAAAAATAACAGGTAATTATATTGTTGTTTTAATTTTAATATCCCTGACCACTGATGAGATTGGGTCTCTTTTCGTATGAATTTTTGCATTACAATTTTTGTCTCTGAATTGGGTGTTTGTAACCTTTATACACATTTCTATTTGATAATTATTAGTCTTTTCCTCATTAAGCACAATATCATTTTGCGATTAGTCATATTAACCCATAGTTAGTCAGAGAGTTTAGAAAATACTGGGGACATTATATTTTTTAAATTATTGTTTATCATAAATTCAAATTTAACTGAGATTCCTGTATTTTATCTGAGAAACTACCTATAGTTTGTTATTTATTTGATTTTGTTTATGATATCCTTTGCCAAACAATTAGGTAATTGAGTTTATTAATCATTTTGTAATTGCTTCTATTTTCCAATCTATATTAAGAAGATATTCTCCACTCCATGGTAACATGAATGTGGAATAATTTATTTCCTAAGTTATTGCAAACTGTTTCCATTATTTTATTATTTTGCTTTATTCCATATGGATTTTTTTATTATGTCAAGTAGTAGACTTTTTTCTCAAATTAATGGTCATTTTCCAGCAGCATTTATTAAATAAACTCTGATTTGTCAACTGAATTAAATGCCAACTTTGTCACATTTTCTCTTAGATCTATTTGGACAGTTATGCTCTCAACTAGTCTATTTGTCTATTCTTATCCATCTGACTTTAGCGTAAGCTTACTATCTGATATAGGTCTTATATCACTACTACTGCACTATTAATTTTAGTATAATATTCCAAGCATTTGATGATATTTATTCTGTATAAATTTTATATCATTTAATCCAATTCTAAAAATTTGAATGAGTAAATTTATATATTCATTGGAATAAATGGAGGTGCTCATACTATTAACATCCCCCATATACAGGAAATGCTATTCGTTCCCACTAGTTCTCATATTTTTATATCTTTCTATAAAATTTGTTTTTAATTTAATTAAATAATCCTTATTGAGATAGTATTCACATACCATACAATTTACCACTTTAAAGTATTAAATCCAGAGGTTTTACAGTATTAACAAAGATGTGCAACTATAACCACTAACTATAAAAAACCATTCCCCGGAAAGAAAACACATACCCATTAGCAATTATTTCCAATCCCTCTGTCCCCTCAATCCTTGACCCACATCTAATTTCCGTCTTTATGGATTTGCCTATTCTGGACATTTCATGTAAATTGAATTGCATAATAGCTTGTATTTTGAGACTGGCATCTTTCACCTAGCATGTTTTCAAAGGCCATCCATATTGCAACACACGTCAGTATTCTCTTTCTTTTTGTTGATAAACAGCATTATATTTTATGGATAGACCACATATTATTTACCTGTTGTTAAATTGATGGACGTTTGAGTTTTTTTCCAATTTTTGGCTATTATTAACAATTCGGCTGTGAACATTCATGTGAGTCTTTGTGTGGACCTTTGTTTTCATTTCTCTTGAATATATACTTAGGAGTGGAACTGCTGAGCCATAGCGTAACTCTATGTTTAAATGTTTGAGGACTGCTAAACTCTTTTCCACACAGGCTGCACCAGGAATGTGTGAGGGTTCCAATTCCCCCACATCTTCATCAACACTTATTATTGTCTGTCTTATTTATCTGCCAACCCAGTGGGTATGGAGTTGTATCACATGGTGATTTTTATTTGCACTGCCATGATGGCTACTGATGTTGATTTCATTTCATCTTTCTGTGCATTTTAATTACCACTTATATAGAAATTATTTGGAGAAATAGGTATTCAAATTCTTTGCCCTTTTTAAAATGGATCATAGACTTTTTATTGTTGAGTTAGTAGAATTTGTTATATATTCTTGATAGTAAACCCTTATAACATGTATGATCTGCAAGCATTTCTGCCCATTATACTTTTTTTTATCCTGTACCTGGAAATCTTCCTAAATTACATTATCCACTTTGATAATTTTTTAAGTAGACTTTCTTGTCTAGATCAATAATTGTCAAGAAAAATAAGGAGAATATGTTAATTGGTTTCTAATATTTATGCTAATTTTTTCAGTCTCTTATATTGGAAAAACTATAACAAGTCTTATTGGCATGTTAGCCAATCTCATTGACTTATTTCTAATATATTGAATTGGCTTCAGTATTATTCAACTGAAATAATATTTGATGTTGCCTTTTCATAAATAGTATTTTTCATGGTAACTAGTCCTATTTTATTAAGACTCATACTAGGAATTGGTTTTGGAATTCTATTAAATGCCATTTTAGTATTTAAAGATATAACCATATGGCTTTCTTTACTTAATTTGTTAATGCAATGACCTTTGTTCATATATTTCTTAATGATTAAAATAATCAACCATCCTTACAATTTTGTAATTAAACTTGATTCTTGTATATTATTATTATTGGATTCACTTATGATTTTGATTGTTAATATTTCATTTAAAAATTTTTGATGACATTAACAAATCTTTTTATATCAAAATGCGAGAACACTAAAAGCCCAATTCAGTTATTATTTCCTTATTCCTAATACTGAGCTGAGTCTTTTAGATTGCTTTTACTACCCACACTGTCACACTTAACTGCTTGATTTTGCTAAACATACTTTATAGTCTTAGTTCTCAATACCATTAGCTGTTGCATTAGTACATATATTTTAACATTTCTTACAAGAACAACAAGAGCTGTAAAAATTAAAGGAAGAGTGCAAGGAAAAGGAAGAGAAGATACAATAACTTAAGAGTTAGTTAAGATACATAAAGAAGCAAATGGTGAATATTCTCTATTATTACTGAAAAATGTCCCAGAATTGAAAAAAACTATGAATTATATTAATAAGAGAGAGACAGAGGAGGAACCATAAAGCTCATTAAAAAACATAATAGGCAAAGGGAAGAAGGGAAATTCTTTTTTTTTTTCTGAGACTAATGTATGCCTGTAACTGTGAATTACACCAATGGACTATGGACTAACTGTTTTGATCAATTCTTTAATTAGTATCAATCATTGCAGACACAAGTTGTTATGCATTTTTGGTAGGTATAGTTAAGATGAACAATATGATGTGACTATACTTTTAAAAAATCATCCACCTTGTGTTTTTAGAGTGAAATTAGCTTAAATGTAGTGAGTTAATTCCTAAAGTAAGTTTGGCTTAATCAATCTGATTCTAAACCTTTAACTTTGAGAGGTTATAGCTGTTCCCGTTCTTGTTGCTGCTGCTGTTTTCCTTTTTATTTTGAAAGAATTTTAGGTTTATGGAAAAATGATAAAATCCTAAAGAAGTTTTACATTTCCCTCACCCAACTTCCCCTAAGATGAAGATCTACCATAACAATAGTAAAATTATCCAAACCAAAAATTAACATTGGTATAATGTGATCAATAAGCTGCAAAACTTAACTTCAATTTCACTAAAGTTTCAACTAAACTCTAAAGTTCTAACATTTTGTTCAGGATTCCATCTTAAACTTAATCTCCAATCTGTCACAATTTCTCATTTTTTTCATATCTTCCACTACTTTGATAATTTTGAAGAGCTTCAGTCAGTTATTGTGACATAGATTATTTCTTTCTTTTGTAAGTTACAAAATAAAATGATAGAAACCAGATGCACTGTGCAAAGAAATACACGCTAAGTCCAAATAGAGTTCCAAATATAATGACTGAGATCATATGTCTACAGGTTATTTGTATCTGGAGGTTCTTCCCTCAAAGTAGAGATAAATGGAAAGAGATTGGAAATCCATTGTGCTTCCTAATATTTGCTCTGGTGCATTCTCCAGAATATTCAGAGACTTAGTTATTTTCTGCATCTGAATTGAACAACTCAGTTCTAATCTGAATGAAAATGAATAATATTCTCTTGAGATTGAAATATAGTAATTAAACTGAACAGAGAATAATTCTTTCATTTGAAAAGGAATGTGAAAATGAACATGAAGATAACCATGTTTGCATATTCAGAAAATGACCCATCTTATTAGATTCATTATTCCCAAGTAAATGGTAAAGTTATTAAAACCACTATCCTGACATTTTAAAAACATAATAATAATGATGAAGTATATAAAGATTTCACAAAAGCACTGTAATCATATTATCGTTGAGATGAGAAGTGATTACCTATTATAAAAATACATAAGAGTCATAGAACTTAAAAACAAGACTACAGTTAGTGAAAGTCTATTTTAAAGAAAACAGTCTACTGGAAAAGGATCTTCGGACAACTTTCCCCCTTGATTTATTGCAGCAAATTACTCCCCCTTTGCTCAATGTCTATTAAGCAAACTAAACTAAAATCACATAATTTTCCTACCTTGATATAAAATAGTTACCTGAGGAAGTCTGGATTTTTTCAATTTTTATTGAGATGTAATTCCTATCTTATAAAACTGACCATTTTAGAGTGTTTGATTCAGTGGTTTTCAGTATATTTACAAGGTTATGCAATCATTAACACTAATTCCAGAATCTTTTCATTTCCCCCAAAATAACCCTTACCTATTAGCCATCACCACTGCCAGTTGCCACCTACATCCATCCCCTTACTAATCTAATTTCTGTGCTATGGATTTGCTTATTTTGGACATTTCATATAAGCAAAATCATACAATGTGTGCCCTTTTGTATCTGGCTTATTTAACTGGGAATACTGTTTTATAGGTTCAGCCATAACATGTAAGAGTATTTCATTGTTCTATATGACTGAAAAACATCCCATTGTATGGAAGTATAACATTTTGTATATCCATTCATCAGTTGATGGACTTTAGAATTATTTCCACTTTTTGGTTATTATGAATAATGCTATGAACATTCCTGCACATAACTTTGTAAGGGCATGTACTTTCATTACTCTTGGGTATATACCTAGTAGTATAATTTCCGGATCATTTGGTCTGTTTTATTTGGGAAACTGCCCACTTAATTTCCACAGAGGATATACCATATATATCCTTTCAGTAATCAATTTATGTACATCCTCACCACCAATTATTATTGTCCATTTTGTGATAGCCATCCCAGTTGGTAAGCAGTAATATCTCAATTTGTTTTCATTTCCATTTTCCTAAAGACTAATGATATTGAGCATCTTTTGATGTACTCACTCTCCATTTGTATTTCTTTTTCAGAGAAAAGTTCATGCACATCTTCTGCCTGTGTTTTAATATTGGATTATTTGTCTTTATTGTTGAGGTGTAAGGGTACTTTATATATTCCAGATACTATACCCTTATCAGTCACACCCTGCTCTGTTATTTTAGCAGGACTTTCTGTATCTTTCTTTGATCTCTCTCTTAAACAATCTACTTCATTTGGTATTACACCACACCTGTTAGGATCCACTAACTACTGTCTGATTTCTCAATTGGATTTGACAATGCCCCGGGACATAAATTTCTCAACAATCTCTTACAGCTAATTTTGTACAGGTGTAGGTTTTAAGACCAGTCTTTCAAGTTTTTTTCTCATTTGGGTGGGCTCTTCTTGGTTGTCTCTTCCCTTGGTTTTTCTGGTGAACTAAGTGGCCTAGGTTTGGCTTGTTGCTCATAATCAAGAGAAGTTATTGTTTTTGAGAATGTCCTTAGGTTTTCATTTATCCTTTGGATAGAGCTTCAGAGTTCTATTTATTATGGAATGCCCCTCCCCTTAAAGAAAATTTCTGAGCCACTACTCTGGGCACTAGGCTGAGTGGTAACTTCTGGTCTTTTTGGCTTTCCTCTTCTGTCAAGGAACTTCTGCTTTACAAGTGCCTTTTATACATGGAGTACTCTGTCCTATGGTAAGGGCTGGGTGAATAAATGGAGCCCCTTACCTCTTAGCTGCACCCAACAGGAATTTAGAATATTCAACTTGGAGTTTTAGCGGATTAGAAATGCTGGCAGGCCACCCCTCCTAGGGAGCTATGAGAACTACTCTTTATTGGGAGCTAATGGGAGAGTGAGCCCCATCTTTTCGTCCTCATCTGTTAATTTTTAAAAATAGATTTCCCTTATACAATTTCACTGATGAAAGAAGGATTGCCATTGATTACTCTGTAGTCAATTGTGATAATATGTATATAAAGTTGCAGCTCCTAGGTGAAATGGCGGAGCTATTTTACAGCTCCTGAATATATGATGGCCATGTTTTCTATGAGTGAGTTAGCAATCATGAAACAAGCAGAAAGTTGGAAAGAACTGTTTCATTTGCACTGGATTTCTTGCTGCACTTAGAACCTTGAGAATGCTATATGAAGAATCCTGAACTATGCTTTTTTTTTAAAAAGTTACTCAATGAATTTTATTACATTTATAGTTTTACGACAATCATCACAACCAAGTTTTACAGCATTTCCATCCCAAACCCTCAGTGCATCCTCCCACTCCTCAACCTGTCTCATTTGGAAACCATAAGTCCCTCAAAGTCTGTGAGTCAGTATCTGTTCTGCAAAGAAGTTCATTGTGTCCTGTTTTTAGATTCCACATGTGAGTGATAGCATTTGATGTTGGTGTCTCTGTCTGACTGACTTCACTTAGCATGATAATTTCTAGGTCCATCCATGTTGCTGCAAATGCTGTTATTTCTTTCCTTTTAATGGCTGAGTAATATTCCATTGCATATATATACCACATCTTCTTTATCCATTCCTCCGTTGATGGACATTTAGCTTGTTTCCATGTCTTGGCTATTATATAGAGTGCTGCAATGAACATTGGAGTACATGTGTCTTTGCAAGTCATGGTTTTCTTTGGATAGATGCCCAGGAGTGGGATTGCTGGATCAAATGGTAGTCTTATTTTTAGTTTTCTGAGGAATCTCCATAACATTTTCCACAGTAGTTGCACCAATTTACAATCCCACCAACAGTGTACTAGGGTTCCTTTTTCTCTACACCCTCTCCAGCACTTATCGTTGGTAGACTTTTTGATGATGGCTGAACTATGCTTTTGGAGGATGAAGAAACTGTATTTAAAAAAAGAGTGCACTCTAATCAACAGCTTGTTGACTATCTTACATGTGAGTGAGGTAATTTTAGATCAAACAGTAATTATCCAACCAACTAACTGATCATGGATATGTGATAGAGCTAAGGAAAGATAAACAAACAAACAGATGTGAAAAATTGCTCAGTCGGCTTAATCTCTAGGATATACAAGCAATTTATGCAACTCAACAAAAAAAGCCAACAACCCAACTGAAAAATGGGCAAAGGACCTGAATAGACATTTCTCCATGGAAGATATACAGATGGCCAATAAGCACTTGAAACAATGCTCAGCATCCCTGATTATCAGAGAAATGCAAATCAAAACTCCCACGAGGTATCACCTCACACCAGTCAGAATGGCCATCATTCATAAGTCCACAAATAACAAATGCTGGAGGGGCTGTGGAGAAAAGGGAACCCTCCTGCACTGTTGGTGGGAATGGAAGCTGGTACAACCACTATGGAGAACAGTATGGAGGTACCTTAGAAATCTACACATACAACTACCATATGACCCAGCAATCCCACTCTTGGGCATATATCCGGACAAAACTTTCTTTGAAAAAGACACATGCACCCGCATGTTCATTGCAGCACTATTCACAATAGCCAAGACATGGAAACAACCCACATGTCCATCGACAGAAGATTGGATTAGGAAGAGGTGGTATAGATACACAATGGAATACTACTCAGCCCTAAAAAAACAGCAAAATAATGCCATTTGCAGCAACATGGATGGAACCAGAGACTCTCATCCTGAGTGAAGTAAGTCAGAAAGAGAAAGACAAATACCATATGATATCACTTATATCTGCAATCTAATATATGGCACAAATGAACCTTTCCACAGAAAGGAAACTCATGGACTTGGAGAATAGACTTGTGGTTGGCAAGGGGGAGGGGCAGGGAGTGGGATGGATTGGGAGCTTGGGGTTAATAGATGCTGACTATTGCCTTTGAAATGGATTAACAATGAGATCTTGTGGTGTAGCACTGGGAACTATGTCTAGTCACTTATGATGGAGGCTGGTAATGTGAGAAAAAAGAATGTATACATGTATGTGTAACTGGATCACCATGCTGTACAGCAGGAAATAAAATATTGCATTGGGAAATTTTAAAAAAAGAATTCTCTCTTTAATTTTTTCCATTTTAATTATGATATATCTTGGTGTGGGACTTTTGGAGTCATGCGCTTCCTCTCTCTGAATATGTTTCCTTCTTCAGGTTCGGGAATTTTCTTAGCCATAATTTCATCAAATACATTTTCTATTACTTTTTGTCTCTCTTCTCCTTCTGGGACCTGTATAGGATGAATGTTTGTATGCATGACGTTGTCCCAGAAGTCCATTAAGCTATTTTCATTTTTTTTAAATTGCTTTACTTTTTAATGTTCTGATTGTTTGATTGCCATTTTTCTATTTTCCAGGTCACTTACATCATCTAATCTGCTGTTAATTCCAACCAGTGTATTTTTCATTTCAGTGATTGTATTCTTAATCTCCGATTTGTTCTTTTTTATATTCTCTAGTACTTTGTTAAAATTCTCAATATGTTCATCTATTCTTTCCCCAAGTTCAGTTAGAATTCCTATTACTACTGTTTTGAACCCTTTATCAGGTACAATATTTATCTGTTTCATTAGGGTTTTTTCAGTTTTTTTTATTTGAAACATATTTCTTTGTCTTCTCATTTTGTTTCACTCTCTCTTTCTTTGAAATCATGTGAAATAGTTACCTAACTCAAACTTGAGGGTATGTCCTTGTATGCGAGTGTCTCTGTGCAGTCTGCATGAGCACAGTGGCTTTGATGGGAGGACTGGATCTGAAGTGAGTGCAAGCATGTTGGGTGCAGTAGCAGCAGCTGCCTTGATGGGAGGCAGGGTTGGAGTTGTGGGACTAGAGATAGAACCAGGTGTAAGCCAGGGCTTCTACTATGCTTAGTGGCTATCACTACTCTATCAAGGGCACAGTTCAGGCCAAAGAGTTGGAGAAGGAGCCCTGAAGGAGCTGGTTTCTCCTGGGTGCGATAGCACTTTCTGCCTTGGTTTGGGGTATTGCCAGGGCCTAAGTTCTTAGGGCTGCAATCTTCCACCAGGATAATTATTATAAAATAATATCTTTATTATATAATTTTATGAATATCTGTTATAGTTATAAGTCACGTAGGACTTATAGGTAACATATTATTTAACTTCTCATGAGTTCTACTTGTTTTGTGAAACTTTCATTACCACATTGAGTTACTGTGACTTTATAGTATCTGTTTTGTACAGCATATTAGGCATTTAACAGTTATTTATTTTTCTTTTTACTGCCGTACCTGAGGCATATGGAAGTTTCTGGGCTAGGGATTGAATCAGAGCTGCATTTGAAGGCCTACACCACAGCCATGGCAACATCAGATCAAAACCACATCTGCAACCTATGCCACAGCCTGAGGCAATGCCAGATCCTTAATCCACTGAATGAGGCTAGGGGTCAAACTTACATCCTCATGGACACTATGTTGGTTTCTTAACCTGCTGAGCCACAACAGGAATTTCAATTTTATGTTTATCTTTTTATTTAGATGCTCGATGAGAGTAGGGATTTTATGTTTTTCCTCTATATATTACTAGAGCTTGGTTTGGGTGCCCAAATTAGGACTAGGCAAATATTTGATAATATCATTTATGCAAATTTAGCTTCTTGAGATCAAGAACTGTATTTTGTATGTAAACACCCCTCCCTATTCTTATCATACTCCTACCTGGGTATGTAATAGTTGTTTAGAACATCTTTATTTAATACCTGATAAATAAAAATGTAGCCAATATATTTATTATACTCAAATGAAGAAAATGCCTCTTTTGCATTAAAGGTCACATTACCAACTAGGGAGTTATATAACAATAGCAGTAAGAACAATACTAGCCAATGCTTACCATCAGGCACTGCTGTAAACACTGTGAATATGAACTCATAATTCTCACAACAAGTTAGTAAGACAGAATTACAGATATCTCTAATTTTATACATTAAAAATCATATGAAAGAATTAAGTGACTTTCCCAAGGTCACACAGATATTGAGTTGTAAGGCCTGAGTTCTAACATAGGCTTCTAGGTTTTATGCTCTTAATCCCTATACTCTGCTGTCTCAGATGTACATTTTAAATGAAGTGCATCTGACATATGAATATTCTGTCTAGTTTTACCATTTAAAAGGTCTTATAGACATACAGAACCAAGAAACCAAATATCATGGATTTTAGAAGATATATTTAAAAAGTAACGAGTACTGACTCTCAAAGGAGATCAGATAAAACTCTCCAAACTTCTAAATTATCATAATATAACAGGGTTCTCTTTATAATACCCAACTGTATGTTATAAATGCCATTACAGTTACCAAGAAAACAAAGAACATGCAGTGTTTTATATCTGGATTGATTAGAGCAATGCATGAATCAAATAAATAGAAAATTACATATAATAGAGATAAGTTTTAACATTACTGCAATTTGAGAAAGGAGGTGGTAATTTTTAAGCTTGTAAAGTAGCACTCTGTAATACTATATGAACTTTGTCCAAAGTTAGGAGTGAAAAAATACTTTCAATAAAGTTAGATACATGTCTCAGTCCTCAAAATTTTCACCGAGGTTGTGGGAAAATCAATCTCAGTCATTATTGAGACTCTGCCCCCAGGGGTATGCCAGCCTTCAGATGTATAATACTGGAAAGTGGGGTGGAGAGATTTCTATAATTTGATTTGTTATGAGCCCTATTATTTCCTTTATTGTCCAAGACTACAAGGACCCCTTCACAACAAGGAGTTATCTGCTTCCATGCTTCACTATGTGCACCATTGCTTTTGGACACTGCTACAGAATATGTTTACACAGATTATGCAACCTACCAAACTTTGTCCCAGTTCCAATTTCCAGGAATCTCTCATGCCTTTTTTCCAGTCTATATCAGTTAGATCTTGCAATATAACAAACCTACTGAAAATTTCGTGGCTTAAAAAAACAGCCATTTTATTTAGCTCCAGATTCTGTGGGTCAACTAAGACATTTTTCTTTTTTTCTTTTTTTAAAATTTCCCAATGCATTATTTTATTTCCTGCTGTACAGCATGGTGATCCAGTTACACATACATGTATACATTCTTTTTTCTCACATTACCAGCCTCCATCATAAGTGACTAGACATAGTTCCCAGTGCTACACCACAAGATCTCATTGTTAATCCATTTCAAAGGCAATAGTCAGCATCTATTAACCCCAAGCTCCCAATCCATCCCACTCCCTGCCCCTCCCCCTTGCCAACCACAAGTCTATTCTCCAAGTCCATGAGTTTCCTTTCTGTGGAAAGGTTCATTTGTGCCATATATTAGATTGCAGATATAAGTGATATCATATGGTATTTGTCTTTCTCTTTCTGACTTACTTCACTCAGGATGAGAGTCTCTGGTTCCATCCATGTTGCTGCAAATGGCATTATTTTGCTGTTTTTTTAGGGCTGAGTAGTATTCCATTGTGTATCTATACCACCTCTTCCTAATCCAATCTTCTGTCGATGGACATGTGGGTTGTTTCCATGTCTTGGCTATTGTGAATAGTGCTGCAATGAACATGCGGGTGCATGTGTCTTTTTCAAAGAAAGTTTTGTCCGGATATATGCCCAAGAGTGGGATTGCTGGGTCATATGGTAGTTGTATGTGTAGATTTCTAAGGTACCTCCATACTGTTCTCCATAGTGGTTGTACCAGCTTCCATTCCCACCAACAGTGCAGGAGGGTTCCCTTTTCTCCACAGCCCCTCCAGCATTTGTTATTTGTGGACTTATGAATGATGGCCATTCTGACTGGTGTGAGGTGATACCTCGTGGGAGTTTTGATTTGCATTTCTCTGATAATCAGGGATGCTGAGCATTGTTTCAAGTGCTTATTGGCCATCTGTATATCTTCCATGGAGAAATGTCTATTCAGGTCCTTTGCCCATTTTTCAGTTGGGTTGTTGGCTTTTTTTGTTGAGTTGCATAAATGGCTTGTATATCCTAGAGATTAAGCCCTTGTCCATTGCATCCTTTGAAACCCTTTCTCCCATTCTGTAAGTTGTCTTTTTGTTTTCCTTTTGGTTTCCTTTGCTGTGCAAAAGCTTGTCAGTTTGATTAGGTCCCATGGGTTTATTTTTGCTTTTATTTCTGTTGCTTTGGGAGACTGACGAGACAACATTTGTAAGGTTGATGTCAGAGAATGTTTTGCCTATGCTCTCTTCCAGGAGTTGGATGGTGTCTTGTCTTTTACTTAGGTTTTTCAGCCATTTTGAGGTTATTTTCATGCATGGTGTGAGGGTGTGTTCTAGTTTCATTGATTTGCATGCAGCTGTCCAGGTTTCCCAGCAGTACTTCCTGAAAAGACTGTCTTTTTCTCATTTGATGTTCTTGCCATCTTGGTCAAAGTTTAATTGACCATAGGTGTCTGGGTTAATTTCTGGGTTCTCTATTCTGTTCCATTGGTCTGTCTGTCTGTTTTGGTACCCATCCCACACTGTCTTGATGACTGTGGCTTTGCAATAGTGCCTGAAGTTTGGGAGAGTAATGCCTCCTGCTTGGTTTTTGTTCCTCAGAATTGCTTTGGCAATTCTGGGTCTTTTGTGGTTGCATATAAATTTTTGGATTGTTTGTTCTAGTACTGTGAAAAATGTCATGGGTAGTTTGAGAGGGACAGCACTGAATCTGTAGATTGCTTTGGGTAGTATGGCCATTTTTACAGTATTAATTTTTCCAACCCAGGAGCATGGAATATCTTTCCATTTCTGTACATCTTCTTTAATTTCCTTGATTAATGTTTTATAGTTCTCAGCATATAAGTCTTTAACCTTCTTGGTCAGGTGTTTTCCAAGGTATTTGATGTTTTTGGGTGTAATATTAAAGAGTATTTTATTTTTGTATTCATTTTCTAATATTTCATTCTTAGTATACATAAATGAGACTGATTTCTGAAATGAGACTGATTTCTGAATGTTAATCTTATATCCTGCTGCTTTGCTGAATTTGCTGATCAGTTCAAGTAGTTTTTGGGTTGAGTCCTTAGGGTTTTCTATATATAGTATCATGTGATCTGCATACAGTGACAGTTTCACCTCTTGTCTTCCTATTTTGATGCCTTTTATTTCTTTTGTTTTTCTGATTGCTGTGGCTAGGACTTCCAATACTATGTTGAATAACAGTGGTGAGAGTGGGAATCATTGTCTTGTTCCAGATTTTAGTGGGAAGGCATTCAGCTTTTCTCCACTGAGTTGCTGTGGGTTTGTCATAAATGGCTTTGATTGTGTTAAGGTATGTTCCCTCTATACCCATTTTGGTGAGAGTTTTGATTATGAATGGATGTTGGATTTTGTCGAATGCTTTTTCTGCATCTATTGAGATGATCATGTGGTTTTTGACTTTTCTTTTGTTAATGTGTGTATGACATTGATTGATTTACATATGTTGAACCATCCTTGTGAACCTGGGATGAACCCCACCTGGTCATGGTGTATGATCTTTTTTATATGTTATTGGATTCAGTTGGCTAAAATTTTGTTGAGAATTTTTGCGTCTAAATTCATCAAAGATATTGGCCTATAGTTTTCTTTTTTGGTGGTATCTTTGTCTGGTTTTGGAGTTAGGGTGATGGTGGTGTCATAGAATGTCTTTGGGAGTGTTCCTTCTTCTTCAACCTTTTGAAAAAGTTTAAGGAGGTTGGGGATAATTTCCTCTGGATGTTTGGTGGAATTCACCTGTGACGCCATCTGGTCCTGGACTTTTATTTACAGGGAGTATGTTTATGACATACTCAATTTCATTTCTAGTGATCAGTCTGTTCGGTTGATCTGTTTCTTCTTGATTCAGTTTTGGCAGGCTCTAAGTCTCTAGAAAGTTGTCCATTTCTAGGTTGTCAAATTTGTTAGCATACAATTGTTCACAGTATTCTTTCATGGTTTTTTGTACTTCTGTAGGATCTGTTGTAACTTCTTTTTATTTCTTATTTTGTCTATTTGAGTTTTTTCTCGCCTCTTGCTGGTGAGTCTAGCCAGAGGTTTGTCAATTTTGTTTACTTTTTCAAAGAACCAGCTCTCGGTTTGATTTTTTTTTCTCTATTTTTTTAATCTCTATTTTATTGATTTCCTCTCTGATCTTTATGATTTTCTTCCTTCTGCTGACTTTACCTTTTGTTTGTTGTTCTTTTTCTAATTCATTTAGGTGGTGGGTTAAGTTGTGTATTTGAGATTTTTCTTCTTTTTTGAGGAAGGCCTGTATTGCTATGAATTTCCCTTGGAGCACTGCTTCTGCGGAATCCCATAGATTCTGAGTGGTCGTGTCTTCATTATTTGTCTCGAGGTATTTTGTAATTTCGTTCTTGATTTCCTCATTGACCCATGGGTTTTTTAGTAGCATGTTGTTTAGTCTCCATGTAGTAAGTTTTTTCTCCTTTCTTTTCCTTTGGTTGATTTCTATTTTCATTCCATTGTGGTCAGAGAAGATACTTGAAATAATTTCTACACTCTTAAATTTGTTGGGGTTAGCTTTGTATCCCAGGATTTGATCAATTCTTGAGAATGGTCCATGTGCACTTGAGAATGTATACTCTGATTTTTTTGGATGTAATGTCCTGAAAAATGTCAATTAAGTCTAACTTTTCTATTGTGTCCTTTAGGATCTCTGTTGCCTTATTGATTTTCTGTCTAGAGGATCTGTCCATGGATGTGTGTGGGGTGTTAAAGTCTCCTACTATGATTGTATTCCCATCAATTTCTCCTTTTATGTCTGTTAGTATTTGTTGTAGGTATCTCGGTGCTCCTATATTAGAGGCATATATATTGATGATTGTAATACCCTCTTCTTGGATGGATCCTTTAACCATTAAATAGTGTCCTTCTTTGTCTTTCTTTATCGCCTTCATTTTAAAGTCTATTTTTTCTGATAGGAGTATTGCAACTCCTGCTTTCCTGTTTTGTCCATTGGCATGAAATATCTTTTCCTATCCCCTCACTTTCAATCTATATGTGTCCTTTGCCCTAAGGTGAGTTTCTTGTATACAACAGATTGAAGGCTTTTGCTTTTTTATCCACTCAGCCACTCTGTGTCTTTTGATTGGAGCATTCAGTCCATTGACATTCAAGGTGATTATTGATATTTAGTTATTGCCATTTTAAACCTTGTTTTCCAGTTGATTCTATGTTTCTGTTTTCTTCTTTTCTTTTTTTTTGATTGGATGGCTTCCATTTACTTTATGCTTGAGTACTTTTCTTTTCAGTTTTTGTGAATGTAATGTTCAGTTTTGATTTGTGGTTGCCCTGTTTTTTAAGTATGTTAACCCCTTTGTGTATCTGCTTGCTTTAGCCTGATAGTCATATAGGCTCAAACACATCATTAAAATGAAAAATAATCAATATTTTCTTACTTTCCTTCCCCACATTCTATGATTTTGATGGCTTTTTTTTTTAACGTCTTCATATTTAGATCTGTATGCTGGCTTATTTAAGTGACTGCTTTCCAATTGTGGTTTCCTCCATCCTAGTTCTTTTTTTCTTTTTTTTTTCTTTAATTTAAAAAAGCCCTTTCAGTATTTCTTTTAGAATGGGTTTTGTATTGCTGTACTCTTTTAGCTTTGGTTTGTTGGAGGAATTCTTTCTTTCCCCTTCTATTTTAAGTGATATTCTTGCTGGATAGAGTATTCTAGGTTGCAAGTATTTTCATTTCAGCACTTTAAATATATCTTGCCACTCCCTTCTGGCCTGTAATGTTTCTGTAGAGAAATCAGCTGATAGGCTTATGGGGGTTCCTTTATAATTAATGATTTGCTTTTCTCATGCTGCCTTCAGAATCTTCTCTTTAACTTTTGTCATCTTTATTACAATATATCTTGGTGTGGGCCTGTTTGGGTTCAACTTTTTTGGGGGGCCCTCTGTGCTTCCTGTATCTTGAACTCAGTATCCTTTAGATTTGGAAAGTTTTCAGCCATAATTTCTTCAAATATATTTTCAATCCCCTTTTCTTTTTCTTTTCCTTCTGGAATTCCTATTATGCATAGATTATCCCACTTTATATTATCCCATAGGTCTCTTATATTGCTTTCATGTTTCTTCATTTGGTTTTCTTTCTGCTGTCCTGTTCGGGTGATTTCCATTATTCTATCTTCCATGTCACTAATTTGTTCCTCTGCAGTATTCATTCTGGTCTTTATTGCCTTTAGTTCAGTTTGTATCTCCACAAATGAATTTTTAATTTTTCTTGGCTCCTCCTTATATTTTCTAGTTCCTTTCTGAGGAAATCTGCATTACTGTTCCTATACTCTCTTAATTCCTTCAGTATTTTCCCTATCTCCCTTTTGAACTCAATGTCAGCCTGCAGAGGTCTGTTCATTGTTGACTGCTTTAGGTGAATTTTCCTATTGCTTTAACTGGCAATGGTTTCTGAGCTTCTTCATCTTACTTGTGTTTTTCTTTTTCTGTGAGTTTGGGGAAGCCCAACTGTAGTCTTGTAAGGCTACTTCTATGCAAGAATATCCCTTTGTATTTTTTTGGGGGGGTTACTATTTATTTTCAGTGTGGAAGTTTGAATATTTGCTGTCTGTTTCTTCAGTGTGAGCAGGCTGTTATTCCCAGGATGCTCAGTGTGTTTTCAGAGAGAAGGATGCAATGGGTAGGGCCAGCAGTCAGTGCCTGGTCATTGGGCTCTCAACAGCAGCAAGGACCTGCAAGAAGGTGTCACAGGCTGCTCCTAGTTGCAGGGCCCTGGGAAGTGGTAATAAGCTCGAGGACAATCTTCAAGGTGACTGGAGCATTTGGCAGAAGCAGCATCAGAGTGCGTGAGTTCCCAGGGGAGTTAGAGCAACAACAGCTTGTGTTTGATTGCAATGCCCTCCTCTGAGGTGATTGGAACAGTAGGTTGTGCATGTTCAGGGACCCCTATTGGGAGCAGGCCATGTCCATCTCTGGAGTCAGTGATAACTGCAGTGGTTTGCCCCTGCCGCCTGTGGACCATGCATGAAGCAACCCATCTCACTTAGCCCAGATAGGAAGTGCTGTATAGGCTGCTCCTAGTTGCAGGATCCTGGGAAGTGACAGAGATCAGGCATGTGTGTACTGCCCAGAGCATTTGGCAGTGGCAGCAACAGGGTCGGTGTGTTCCCAGGGGTGTGAGTGTACCAACAGGTGATGTTCACGCACAATGCCCTCCTCTGTGGTGCCCTTGAGGTGAATGGGGCTGCAAGTGGTGTCTGTTCACAGACCCCTAGAGGTGGGGAGCCACTCCCACCTCTGGAGCCAGAGATAACTGCGGTGGTTTGCCCCCACCTCCTGTAGACCATGCCAGAAGCACCTTGTCCTGCTTAACCCCCACAGGAAGTGCTGCACAAGCAGCTCCTAGTTGCAGATTCCTGGGAAGGGACAGTGATCAAGCATCTGGGCACTGCCCAGCATGTTTGGCAGTGGCAGCAGCAGGGTGGGTGTGCTCTCAGGGAGCAAGAGCAACAACAGGTGGTGTTCCATTGCAATGTCCTTCTCTGTGTGCCCTCTGAGGTGGGTGGGGCTGCAAATGATTTTTGTTCAGGTATCTCCAGTGGTGGTGGGCCATGCCCACCTCTGGAATCAGGGATAACTGCGGCAGCTTGCCCCCACTGCGTGCAGACCATGCAAGAAGCACCCTGTCGCTCTTAGCCCATGCAGGAGGTGCTGCACCAGCTGCTTCTCATTGTAGGTCCTTGGAAGTGACAGTGACCAAGTATCTGAGTGCCACCTAGAGCATTTGGCCACTGCAGGGTGGGTGTGTTCCCAGGGGAGTAAGAGCAACAGCATATGGTGTTTGGTTGCAGTGCCCTCTTCTTTTCTTTTTTGCCAACCCCTGAGGTGACTGGGATCACAGGTGGAACCCACTCACAGGCCCCCAGTGGTGGCAAGGCATGCCTCCTTCTGGCCTCTGAGAGGACCTTCACAGTCTGTCCCTGCCACCTGTAGGTCATGTAAGAGGCACCACGTTGCACTTAGCCCCCTGATGCCCTTAGCCCACACAAGAGGTGCCTGACCACCTGTAACCTGCACAAGGAGTGCCCAATCTCCCCTAAATGAGCAAGAGGCTTCTTGCTGCCCGTAGCCTGTGCCAGAGCCGCCCTGCCCTCTGAGAGCCCGCGGGCATGTGCACTCTCTGTGCAGGGAGTTTCCTATGGCATCGGTCCCTCATCCTCTCACCCTCCCCAACAATGGCATCTTGTCTCTCCTGTGGGCCTGGACCTTCTCCCAGGTTCCCTCTGCCATGGCATTCCCTTCCTCAGCCCATGGTTTACCACTCTCCCGCCAGTGGCACACTTCTCCTTAGCCCCTCAGGCTGTTCCCACACAGCCAGCCCCAGTCCTCTCCCAGGGATTGACTTTTGGAGCCTGTGTCTCAGTGCACAGCCCCTGCCCGAGTGTCTCAGGCAGTGGTGTCCAGGCTGGTGGTTCAGGTGATCTGTGCAGCTCTCACTCTGCTTTGCCCTCCTCTGTCCAGCTGCTGTGCTTTTCTTGGCGACTTTGAGGTCCTGCCGACTCGGCTGATTTTTCCATCAGTTAGGTGGCTTCCCAGGATGTGGGTTCCCTTTTCTCCTTCACTGCTCCCTCTCAGGAATGCTCCTCCCATTCTGGTTCCTTTTCTCTCTCTCTCTCTCTTTTTTTCTTTTGTTCTACCCAGTTATGTCAAGAGTTTCTTGCGCTTTTTGGAGTTCTTCTGCCAGCATTCAGTTGATGTCCTGTGTGAGTCGTTTTACATGTAGATATGTTTTTTTGATGTGTTTGTGGGAGAAGATGAACATGACCTCTTACTCCTCTGCCATCTTGCTCTGCCTCCTCAATCGATTCAACTTTTTTTGAGTTGATGCTTTGAGCACTTTAAAGTTTTGATACATGACTTCATAATCTTTGCTTTCCTAATTCCTAGTACAGTGTATGTCACATAGTAGAAACTCAGTACATCATAATTAAATACATGATAAATTACACACTGTACTAAAACCAGATGATACAACAATAATCAGACACACCAAATGGCAATTACATAAGGACATAGTGGATTTTCAAGAACAGCTTGCCAATTTTATTTTTATTAATTTTAATTTAGCTGGGCATTTATTTAATCTTACTCCAATGTATGTAATCTGACCCATAGTGTTCTTTAATGTTTAATTTACTAATAATTGCTTTTATTAAAAAAACCCGTAAAGAAAGAATCATGCTATAATCTTTGATGCAGGTCAAGCTTATGGGAAATCTAGAGGTTCAAAATACAAGATACCCTGCATGTAGTCTTAGTAGCTAGGGGGATAAAATAACAGCTTCAAGAATATGCTGGCCTTGGAAACTAAAAGCCCATAGAGTTATGACAAATATCAATTTTCTTAAGTTAATCTGAAGTGGCCTAGTTAGGGTATGTTTTGATGTTTAGTGAGCACATCTGACTAAATTTGTATTTCTCCTTTATTTTTTGTGTATAATTTAATTTACTTTTATAGTTACAAATCTGAAGAAAAAGCCTTTATTATTCACCTGATTTTTTAGGTCATTCATTCAGTGAATATAACGCTATAATTCTATCTAAAAGGTTCACAGATAATAAACCTCAAGAGCACAGGTTTTTGTAAGCAGTTAACCCTCCATTCTTCCTCCTTCCTAAATCCCCATAAATTATTTACTTTTAAAACACATCATGTTGGCAGAAAAAGTTCATAGTGCAAGAAACACATGAGGAGAGAGGGCAAAAGCATATTCAGAAGGATGAAAAAAATTGCTATTTGAGGACAGAGATCACTTGGAAATGCAAAAATACATCTGTTCCTAATGCAAAAAGTACATAGAAATTATTCGTGTTAAATGAAGCTTCCAAAGTTCCATGGAGACCTAAAGACCCTACAGTCTAGACATTCCATTGTGCTGTATGTCACCCAGACATAGCACAACTTGACCTCATTCTTCATTATACAAAGTGTGACTTTTAAAGTGCAGTCTCAATTAGCTTAGGGAACAAAAATACTCATTTCAACTTTTTAACCCATTGTAGAGGACCAGCAGATGCCAATAATTATTTTCTAAGTCATTTGTTGCCTTTTCCGGATCCCTTTCTTCAACACAACCTTCCCCTATCCAAATTTATGTTCCAAAGAAGCAAAACAAGACAAAACACACACACAAAATCTCATTTGGGGCTTATAATTTTCTTGTCAACTCTACCTGAAGTTAAATTTTTGTTTTGTTTCTCTATGAAATGCTATGTGAAATGCTGGAGTGAAGTATTTTCAATTACATCTGAGTTATGTAAGATAAATAGCAGATTCAGTGTGTATTGTGTGTGTTATTTGTTCTTTTTGTATGTGTTCTAAAACAGTTCCGATAAAATGAAAATGGAAGGATGCTAAGTTACAGTGGGATGGCATCCTCTATTAGTCCTATGTATTTCATTGTTTTCTACTAATTTTTCCGAGTGCTCAATCTGTATCATTTACTTCATTGCCTCCCTTAGAAAAATTTTATTTTAATCAGGAAAATATGCTGGTTTATTTAGAAGAAACAGTCTATATAGATTTAAATTTTCTCTGTACACTACAATGTTAATTCTAGTCTAGAAAGAGGCCAAAGTTTGGGAAAGAGGTACACTTCAGAGTTACCATTCTCTCAGTGAGTGAGTGAGTGAGTGAGTGAGTGTGTGTGTGTGTGTGCATGCACATGCATGTGTGCTTGAAAAGTCTCACCAGGAGGTTCTAATAGAATTCCTATACAGCCATCCTCATCTAATTATTTGTTCTTGTTCACATGTAAAGCAGTACCATGGAAACAATGTAGTTGCTCATCTTTGCAGGTAAACAGATGCCTTTGTGTTATCCAGTGGTACCTGGGCATGGACCAGTCTCAGAGCAGAGCATGTCCTACATTCTACCAACTCTGCCAAGGTTTGAGGAAGAGAAGTGAAGGACGATTGAAGAAAAAAAATTCCAGTATTTCCTAAGGCAAGTAGATCACAATTGTAATTTAATTTTTCAAGATAAATACTAAAGTTTTAAATTTCTATTAAAAGAGTCAGGGGTGGAGTTGAGTTGAGGGATTATTGCACTACTATGGATGATTGATGACTGACTTGGACCAGAGTGGTAGCATTGGAAATGGTGAGAAGTGGCCATATTCTGAACATCATATGAAGATAGACCCAAAAGATTTATAAGATCTTAGGTAGAATATGGAGGAAAAAATGAATCAAGGATAACTCCAAGTTTTTGGCCTAAGAGACTTAAAAAAATGGAGTTAGCATTAATTAAGTTAGGAAATCCTAGTGGAGGAGCAGGGTTAGAGATGTTGATATGTAGTATAGTTTTCACCATGTTAAGATTGAAAAGAGGCGTTCCTGTCGTGGCGCAGTGGTTAACAAATCCAACTAAGAACCATGAGGTCGCGGGTTCGGTCCCTGGTCTTGCGCAGTGGGTTAAGTATCTGGCGTTGCCGTGAGCTGTGGTGTAGGTCGCAGACGTGGCTCGGATCCCGCGTTGCTATGGCTCTGGCATAGGCTGGCAGCTACAGCTCCGATTAGACCCCTAGCCTGGGAACCTCTGTATGCCACGGAGCGGCCCAAGAAATGGCAAAAATACAAAAAAAAAAAAAAAATTGAAAAGAGTTTTAATTTGAATATGGTAAGTCTAATTACATTTATCTGCATAGCAATCAATCTTCAAATTTAATGATTTAAAACAGCAACCATTTAATTACATTTTATAATTTTGGGGGTGTCAAGAACTCAAAAGAGGCTTGGCTGGGTGAATTTTCTGGTCTATGTGGCATTGATGAATGTCACTCAACATTCAGTTGGCAGATGCAATGGTTTGGAGATTCCACGAAAGCTTCCCTCACATGTTTCACACCTTGATGGGGTGAATGGAAGGCTAGGAGCTAGGACTGTCAACCATAGCTCAGCAAAAGCAGGGCAGTTGGATTTCTTACATGGCAGCTCAGAGCTATGAGAAATTATTCCAGTGAACAAGGTGAAAGCTGTATATAATCTTTCATGACCTACTTTTGGAAGTTACATAGCATTCTTCAGTATTCTTCTGGTCAAATGAGACATAAGCTAACTCAAGGTAAGAGGACATACAGCTCAGTAGTCAATGGGAGAAGCATCAAATACTTTGCAGTATGTTTTAAAGATACCAAAAATTCATTGGAGTGTTGAGCAGAGGATCAGCCCAAGGTGACTTGGGTTTAAGGATAACTCTGAATGCTATGTAGAAAAAAAGACTGTAACAGGGAGAGGGCAGAAGCAGGGAGAGCAAGTAGAAGACTATCACAGTGATTAAGGTGAAAGATGATGCCTTTGACCAGAGTGGTAACAGTGCAAGTGGTAAGAGTTGTTGTTTTTTTTTTTTTTTTAATTTCAGATACAGTTTGAAGGTAGAACTGATGGGAATTTGATGGGAAAGATGTAAGGTAAAGAGAGAATCCAAAGATGATGTCCAAGTTTAAGCCTAAGCAACTGAGTGCATTTACCTTTATGTGGAATATTGTAGGAATAATAAGTTTTGGAATGGGGGAATAGAAATCAACAGCTTAGTGACTAAACAGGTAGGGGTAGAGATACCTATCAGATATCAAGGTGGTAACTGGATCTAAAGCCTGGAATTTAAAAGCTCACAGCTACTTACATAAATTTTCAAAATACAGGTGACATTTAAAAGCACAGGAGTGGGAGTTCCCGTCGTGGCTCAGTGGTTAACAAATCTGACTAGGAACCGTGAGGTTGTGGGTTCAATCCCTGGCCTTGCTCAGTGGGTTAAGAATTTAGTGTTGCCATGAGCTGTGGTGTAGGTCAAAGACACAGCTCAGATCCCATGTTGCTGTGGCTGTGGTGCAGGCTGGCGGCTACAGCTCCGATTCGACCCCTAGCCTGGGAACCTCCATATGCCGCAGGTGCGGCCCTAAAAAAGGCAAAAAGACAAAAAATAAAAAATATGAAATATAAAAGCATAGAACTGTATGATACCATCAAGGAATTCAGTCTAAATAGGGAAGGCAAAAGGACACATGATGATTGACTCCCAGACAACTCCAATATTTAGAAGTTGAGAAGAGGAAGAGAAGTGAGCAAATGATACTGAGAAGGAGCAGCCAACGATATAAGAGAAGGAACAACAGAAAAATTATATGTCCTGGAACCTAAGTAAAGAAAGCAGGTGAGTGATCAACTGTGTCAAATATTACTAAACAGTTAGTAAAACAAAGGCTAAGAATCTACCAAAGTCTTTGGCAACTTAGAGTTTGTTGTTGACTTTGAAAAGAATAGCTTTAATATATTGATGGGGATAAAAATATACCTTCAGATTTTTGAATTGGAGGAAAAAGATGACTATTCTGAGGAATGTTATACGAAGGGAAGGGAAAAAATGAAGAGATAGCTGAGGGTATGTGGAGTCAGGTAAAGAATTTTGACATATGGTAGATCCAGTACTTCTTTGTGATGAAAGTAAGAAAGAATGACTGTGCTAAATCAATCCATGCAATCATTGTAATGTTATTATTTTTATCATTTTAACTAATATTTTAAAGGTATATTTGAATTTACATATATATTATTAAGTAAGGATGATGCATTCAACTGAAACATTTTTTTTTTTTTGTCTTTTTGCCTTTTGAGGGCCACTCCTGCGGCATATGGAGGTTCCCAGGCTAGGGGTCGAATCGGAGCTGTAGCCACTGGCCTACGCCAGAGCCACAACAATGCGGGATCCGAGCCGCGTCTGCGACCCACACCACAGCTCACGGCAACGCCGGATCCTTGACCCACTGAACAAGGGGACCGAACCCGCAGCTTCATGGTTCCTAGTTGGATTCGTTAACCACTGAGCCACGACGGGAACTCCTGAAACATGTTTTTATCAGAAAATTACTAACTGGAAGTACATAATCTTAGAAAAGAGGGGCTTCAGGAAGATGTTAACAGGGACAAATCCTGTCAATGCTCTCTTCACAATACTTTTAAATTGTTCTTTTTATTGCAATTCCCACTTTCATCACTAATTTTGGCACTCTTTATCCCTTGCCTGAATTTTTACGGGAGAATATTTACCAAATTCTCTCTCTATCCTTGAACCAACTTTTCTAATACTCGGCTATAAATGTATCTTGCCTAGAAAAGTTCTAACTTGGATGTTTTTAGCCTGCCGCAATCTAATCTCTCACTATTCTTCTACCCTCTTGCACAATATACCTTTTTACTTCAAATAAAGGTGACTAGTTATTCCCAAAACTAGCCTTAAATTTCCCTAATATTATGCCTTTTTCTTTGACCACCGCTTAAATAAGTTGAAACCATATTTATGAGCAGCAGTGTAAGGAAATGAAAGTGAAGGGCTTGGGAAAGGAGGAAGGGCAATCTGTGTAGCTGGGTTTCTTAATACTACATCTGCCACTTTTAGGTGTATTACCATTGGGCAAGTTTTTGATCATGGTGAGCCCTTGTTTCCTTGTTTGTAAAATAACTTGTTAACATCTTTGTGAAGGTAGAAGTGGTGTGTCTAAAGAACATCGCAAGTATCTGACAAACTGAACTTGCTCAAAAGTTGTAGCTATTACTGTTATTAGAGACTTGATTTAAATAAAGCCTTCTTCCATGAAATCTTCACATGTCCTCTTGCTATTTTTCTACAGTACTTTGTTGACATCTTTATTGTTGATATTTCACAATCATTACTGAACTGTAGTTACTTGTGCATGCATCTCTCTTTCTCTTGCCAGGAAATGTAGTGTAGTACTATTCATTGAGAATTCTGTCTCAGGTATCAGAAAGACATTAATGAAAATCCTAGGTCCTCTACTTACTAGCTGTGAGACTTTATGTGAGAAACCTCTGCCTGAGTTTCTTCACCTAAAAAGTACAGATAAAAATTGTAGCTAACTCATGTGGGTTTTACTAACAAATGTAAATGCTAGTAACAGAGTTTGAAACATACTAAAGCCTCAATGAATGTAAAATGTACTTGGTTGTAAGCTCTTAAACCTAGAGAAATGGTTTTGCTACATTTGCTCTTTTCATGCTATGTCTACTACAATGTGTTGCACATTCTAGGTGTTCAGATGCTCGTCGAATTACAATAGTGTTGATTAAAGCAATGCTAAATATACTAGGATTATTTGTTTTTTTGCTTTTGGGCAGAGAGGAGACTGGTTGATTTAGGGATTGAAACAGGAGCCTGACCTATGTATAGTGTATTAAGGAAGTTCTTAATACCGCATATTGTGGGCATGGCACAGTATCTTATACTTAGTAAATGTGTAACATATGTTTATCAAATGAATAAATTATCTCTACTTTTAAGATATCAATCACAAAGTAACATTCTCCATCTTTGTAGTAAACAACAGAAATTTATTTTTCAAAACAAAATAAGTTTTGGAACAAAAAAATATCAAGGAAAGGAAAAGACAAAAAAATCCAAAGTAAAAGTTTTCATAGAACTTTATAATTCTGTGAATCAGAAAAAAATACCTCTATATTTGTCATCATTTAACTTTAGATGATAACATAAAGCTTAACTTAAAACAATCTGCTTACCTGTTAGACAGTAAACTTATAATTGTGGTTAATTGTCATATGAATAGTACCTGTTAGACAGTAAACTTATAATTGTGGTTAATTGTCATATGAACAGTAAGTAAGACACAGACTTGGTGAATAAGCTTTTCTTGGGTGTGGAAAACAGAGAATTGGAAATGATACAGGGGCCTATAAATTTCATGGTATCCAAAGAGGAATTGCAGTGGAAGAACATCACAAATGTGTGTTTGTGTAAGCAAATGTGGTCTGTGTTCCTGCAAGAGTTTTTGAATTCATAGGGTTCTATCTCTGTGTAAGTCTAAGAAAAGAATAAGTAATGTGGACAATGAAACCCAAAAGTAAAAAAGTCCAAACATTTTCTCAAGCCATTTCTGATATATTCTGCAACTACTGCAAAATTCAATTTCCCAAAGTACAGTTATGATTACAATGCTACCATCCATCCATCCATCCAATCCTGCCTTCAAAAATTGGTCTTGAACATCTATCGTGTATTAAAATACCTAAACAATGAGAATAAAAAATGTATAAGACTCAAAGGGTTCATGGTCTAAGGGAGACAAACAAGTGAACTGATTATGGACTTTCAGATATAAAACTCAGGAGAACATTGGGTTGGAAATAGATAGTGTAAAATTCTAAATATAGTGGTGGTAATTATAGATAAAGGAATAGGTGAGACGGTCCAGGAAGAATATGAAGAAACAACAATATTTAAGGGGTGAATGGGGAAAATACTTTGTGAAGACTAAGAAAGAAAAACAGAGAGGTAAGAAGAAAACATGATGTAATGGTGAGAAAACAATTTTAAGAGGAATTTTTATCATTTTCAAAGCAGCAGAGATAAAATAAGTAACAAAAATATTCAGAAAATATTAATGGTTCTCCAATTCCTTTTATCCTATTAGTATCTGTAGACTTACTAGCATTACACTGAGAAAAATTCTATAAAATGCTTCCTACCTAATTTTCCCACAATCATTTCTCTATTTGTCTCCTCCTTCACTTCTACTTTTGAAGGACTTGGAATACTCATTGCACCATGAACATGATGAGTATGTGCCTGCCTCTGTGACATAATTTATGTTGTACCTCTAAATAGAATGCTCTCGCCCTGGATAAGGCACACCTGTCCACAGACTAGCAATATTTCTAGGCCCGTTATTTTCTATGAAAGCTCTCTTTCCCCTTTTTAAATTCCCATGACACTTTTAAAAATAGCTTTCTTGACATTTATCATATTACATATTGGATTATAGCTGTAGGTACACTATGTATACTTTTCCTATTCTCTCTATGCTTTCTCATGGAAGAGTCTGTGCCATACTCATATTCAAAACCTCAGCATAGTACTATGCATATATAGATGTTCAATAAATATATTCTGAATGCTGAGTAAACAGATGATTGAGTGTCCCTAGAAACCAACATATTGAGCGACACAAATATTGAGAGTGTGAATTCTCAATATCTTTATGGAATATATCTCTATGAGAAAAAATTTAGGCTGGTGTAGAATACCCTGACTTGTATTTCTCTTAACTGTAGCAAGCATTCGATATTAATTGAATGATTAATCTTAATTATGTGTTAACTCTCACATCGGGGACAACTATTTCATTATGGTGAAAATGTTCATTACTACAATTATCAAAAATAGATTAGAGTGCTTGATAAACCAATAGTCTGCAGTATGCAGTGTCCTTGTGCAATGCTTGGTTCCCAGACTCAGAGACAATTCGTCAGGAAGGGTGGCAGGTTATTCTTGGTTCCTGAAAGAAGAATTCTATAAGGATTTTATGCTCATTTTTGTTGGACTCTGTTCATTTCCTTTTTCAAGATAGAGTAGAACTTAATAATCTAGGGTTCTGAAAACTCCTGACGCTAACACTTTTGATTTATTGCTATAAAAATGAATTTACTTGAAGAAACAATAGAAGACATACATTACTATAGAAAAAAAAATTGGAAGTTGTTGCAGAATATATTTCTATTATGAAATAAATGTGAGATTTGAAAATGAAAGTTACTTAATGTTCCTTTTCAGGGGGATCCCTTTAATTTTTTAGGAAAAATATTTGATAGAACAATGCTATACTACCTCATGAAAACCACACTTCCTAGAAAGATAATCTTTGGTGCAGTTCAAAATGATTTTGGTAGATGAACATAAAATTTTCACCGGGGGCGGGGGGTGGATGTATTGATCATTTAGATGCCAAACAGCTTAGAAATACCTCAGATTTCTTTTTAAAAATGTATTGAAGAGACGTTATGAAAGGTGGAATAAATCATGGTTTTTCACAACTCTTCCAAATATTTATTTGCCTAAAACATGTACAGAAATCTGAAGCTAGACATATGCATTGACATTTTCTTGACAGATTCATAACCCTATGTTTTCCAAAACTTTAATGTTCAATAACATTTCATTAGTATACTCCAGTGTATTTATTACTCTGCATTATTAATACAGATACGTGCCTAGGAGATGTACAATTTGTAATTATTTTTCCTTTCACAACATAATAGCTTCACACAGAGCTTGTTGCAGCTACGATATTTCATCTCCGAATTCTCCTTCAAACTTTCTGGAGCTGTGACAGAAATTTGTATTTGAACAGAAAAGCTGTCAAGAAGGTGCTGTGGTACTATCCATCACATTTTTTATCCTGACCATACGTAGATGCTACTGAGGTTGGCTGTCCAAGACACTAAACAAAGATTGAAATTATGCCTTCTGTTCTTATGCATCAATGTAGTACCATTATACCAAATTCAATAGGCCTGTATTACACTCTATTAATTTCCTATTAGTTCCTAGCTATGCAAAATCTAACCATGGTGTCACTTTGGTTTAGACATGCAACCTTGATTCCAGCATCAAAAAAATGGAACCTGTCACTTCTAATAATTTTACAGGAGATTCTACAAATGTAAATCCTTTTTCATCTTGTCATCCTTTCATGTCTTTAATGAGTTTGCTCACTAACAGTGTAGAATCTTAATTTAACTTTCAGAAATATTAACAGCTATTATAATTTAGCATCTCTAGGAGTATACTAATTAAAGTGTAATAAAGAGTAATTTATAGTACCTGCAACATTTTTCTTTTAAAAATCCCATCAATATTTAACTGTATATCAGAAAGAAAACAAAGACAATAGTGAACTCAATATTCCTAGCCAAAGTGCTAATTTTGCAAGAAAGCATCATGTAACATAATTGGATGAACTACAAATTAAACTCGATCATTTGTTAAAACAAGCAAACACTGTGTACTTGAAAGGAAATTAACCAAGGATTACCACGTTAAAGTTACATCACAGAAAATAGTTAACTATTGGGAATAGGCACCATGATCAGTCTGACAAGTACTTTACATGATATTTTAGTATATTCTTTCATAGAAGTTTATGCTTTATTTAGATACATTGCTTTTTTCTGCTATTGCTGGCCTTTAAATCTAATTAAGTCCCCTTAAAATCCACATCTACACCCTTTTATCTCTCTTGACAGCTTTTAATTTTAATGTCTGTAATAAAGTCCACTAAAAGTCATACTGTACCAGTAGTAAAAATAGCATTTACTATACTAGGATCTAGGATATAATACTTTAAACTGAAAGAAAACAATGACTCAAAATTTTTAATTTTGAACCACAAACTTCAATATTAAATTTTCTAAAGATTAAATGGAGTGGGTTTGATAGTGGATTTATACATATTTTTTTCTTTAATCTATTCCCCCATTCCCTGTTGTTGAATTATTTTATAAACAATAATAGAACATCTATTTTTAAAAATAGAGAATCAGAAAAACTTATTTTGGTATTCCAGAATTCTACATTCAAGGAATCTAAAGCCTTTATATTATCTCATTTAATTTTTACCTTATTATTAGCACTGTATGACATATAAAGACACAAATGCAGAAAATATTTAACAAATTTTCCAAGGTCATATAACTTAATAAGTGTTAGAATTAGGATTTAAACCCTTATCTTAACCACAATTACTACTGTCTCTTGGTGGCAATCAAAAGAGTAAAATAATACATTTTGAGTGTGATCTGTTGTTTCTGGAAGTTTCAAAGTAAGATATATTCAGAGTTCCCACTGTGGTGCAACAAGATTTGTGACATCTCAGGAGCATTGGGATGCAGCTTTGATCCCTAGTCCAGCAAAGTGAGTTAAGGATCCAGCCACTGCTGTAGCTGCACCATAGGTCACAGCTGTGACTCAGATTTCCTCCCTGGCCTGGGAGCCCCATATGCCATAGGGTGGCCAAAAAAGGGGAAAAAAGTAAGATATATTCATGACATTGGTGACTGTAATTGGGAAAACATAAACCTGAACACTTAGGATCTATACATTATATTTTCATGTGTTATATATTAATAAAATGGAAATCATTTCTTCCCAAATTTAGCTCCATCTCTAATCAAATAATGTGAGGGAGTCCATAAAGAAATCTTTCTGAGAGAATTTTCACCCTCTTCTCCCTTTCATTTGTGGGGAAAGAATGGATTCAAGTAAGCTTCATCTACATTACAAGATAAAGAAGGAATTTTTGACAAAGCATAGTCCTCTTTCACAAAGTTTATTTAGGAGCATCCTCTATTAATTTCCCAACAAGAGTGTTATATTAGTCAACTATATCTATATTTATAATGTTCAAATAGAAACATATCAATACTTGCATAAAAATTCACATTATAAAGGAATTTATTGCAGAGTCCCATTTATGTAATGCTTCATTCTTTAGAGTTGCCACATAGGATTTAATATATAAAAATCAAATTTACATGTAATTGTTCGAGAATATAATCATTAAATAAAGTGAGGTATAACTAACTATACTTTAAAATTTCTCTTTTTATTTCTTGGGGACTTTCATGATTATTGTCTTTTCATTACATATAATTTGAAGCACTGAAAGTTATATATATATATAACTTTTGGTCTTTTTTTTCTAAATGTACCTATTCTTGATAGCAATATCATATTTATTTATTTATTTATTTTTGTCTTTTGTCTTTTTAGGGCTGCACCCATGGCATATGGAGGTTCCCAGGCTAGGGGTCGAATAGGAGCTGCAGCTGCCGGCCTACACCACTGCCACAGCAACGCGGGATCCGAGCCGCATCTGCGACCTACACCACAGTTCATGGCAACACCGGATCCTTAACCCACTGGGCAAGGCCAGGGATCGAACCCGCAACCTCATGGTTCTTAGTCGGATTCGTTAACCACTGTGCCACGATGAGAACTCCAGATGTCCATAGGATTTGCAGAGATTGAACACTAAGAGTGAAACTCCTCACAATATTGTAAACTAGATAAATAGTTTGACTTGTGGCACCCATGAAGATGGGGACATCATGCATAAGACCATAAAGACTTCCTTTTTATGTAGCCAGATAGAAAAGGTGCTATTTAGAAAACCAAATACCTACTTTTCTGCTGCATTCTAGGAGGAAATCAACAATATCCTCAATGGAAACTATTACCTTTTTCTTTTTTTTTAGGACAAAAAACCTTACAATGTACTCTGAGGAGCCTTTTGGGTTGAAAAAGTTAGAATCTAGTGCACTAAAAGAGCCACATTAGTGCTACCTAAGACAGCAAGAAAGATTTTGAGTTCATGCCAGTAGCCTGAAAGGAAGGGCAAAAGGACACCAATATGGAGATGAAAGTGAAGGAAACAAATCTTGAAAGAAACCTGAAAAGGCAACAGTTAGCCTAAGGAAGGAATAGTGCCACTAAGAAGCTCTTAGTGGTAAGGAAGGCCCAGTAACAGTTTAGGGCAGTGATGTTTGATGCTGAATTTTAAGTTGTTTTCTGTTGTGTTGTAATCCCACTATATTACTCCAAACCTGATATATGTAAAATACTTGGTAAGTGTTGTTTGATAGAGAATGGAGGTAGTGGGTGAAGGAATAAAGATGGTAGGATAAGAGGTACCCAGTAAATGCATCAGACTCCCACTTACTAACTCACTCAAGCAAGTTTAGAAACATAGAGAGTAGTATTATGATTAAGCTGCTATATTTGAATAGCAAAGAAGGAGTGAATCCAGAGGCTAGAGGACTAGGGTGCACACACTCATTAATCACACATGAGTTAGGTATATGTGTAGAAAGCATTCACAATGCTATTAGTAACAGTTCCTGTGTGTTTCATATAGTATTTTTCAGCTGATAGTAACATCAGAAATCATTACATAGTTGAAGGTGTGAAGGACTTCTGTCTACTACAATATACACAATATAGAATATGTGCAAATATACACAAATACAGAATATGCACAATGTACACAAATACAGAAACATTGGTGTTAGAGCAAATTATTGGTGTAGTGAATACTGTAAAATATATTTGGAGTTAGGCTTAGTGTAGGTTCTGGGAAAATAAAGAATCACTGAAACATCCACAGTTGGATGCTTAAAATCACATTTTCTGTGAAAGGGAAAGTGTTGTTCAATAATATTTTAGAAGTTGGAGGTTAAATGTTACGCAGCTGTTAATATGTCCCTATTGTGAAGAAAAGAACACAGATGATGGCCTATACTGTTATGTAGGTTGTTATGCCTGTAACATCTGAGTCATCTCATTTTAGAAATCTGATAAAGGAGACAATAACTTAATAATGTGGACTATATATTCCTATAAAGTCAAGGAAATGGATCCTGGTAATGGTGTGTGCTCAAATTATGGGTCCCTAAGTAAGAATATTAGAACAGGCTTCTATTCCACTTCCTAACTGCAAAATAATCACTGCTTCAGGGAAAAGTTCTGTTTGACTGTCATGATTTCTGCCACCTCCACCCAGGTGGATAAGAAGGAATTAGGCTGTGACCATAGGACTGCAGATTATCCCTGCATGTGGAAGTACGTGTGTGTGTGGGGGGGAAGGGGTGTGTGTGTTCCATAGTAGGATATCATACTGGCTTAATAAGCCGTATAGACTATGATGGACTTCAGAATTCAAGAAGTATAGGAGTTCCCGTCGTGGTGCAGCAGAAATGAATCCGCCTGGGAATCATGAGGTTGCAGGTTCGATCCCTGGACTCACTCAGTGGGCTAAGGATCCAGCATTGCCGTGAACTGGGGTGTAGGTCACAGATGCGGCTCGGATATGGCATTGCTGCGGCTCTGGCGTAGGCTGGCAGCTGCAGCTCCAATTCGACCCCTAGCCTGGGAACCTCCATATGCCGTGGGTGTGGCCCTAAAAAGACAAAAAATAAAAATTATATAGATGGATAAAGTCTCAGTTCTTAGCTGCACATTGGAATCTAATTTTACATAATGTATTGGGATGACTTCTAATGTGCAACACTGTCAGAATACTTTGTTCTAATTTCCTCATTTATTGGAACTCTATAGTAGCTGCTTCTCTGGATTCTATTTTTACGTCTTTTCCCTCATCCACTAATGCCTGAGACAGGTTCCATCAGCGTCTTTTTTTATGTGGCTGTCTCAGCTTGCTGAAACAAGTCTCTCCTCCAGTATCTGAAGGTTTTGCTTGAACTGCTGACCTTTCCCTTCACTTAAATAAATCAGTATCAAATCAAGTCTCTTTTCCAGTTTATTTTCTTTACCGATGTATGTATACATTCTTCCTATTGTCCTGATTTCTGTCAAAAAACACTGAGTCCTTCAGGAAATTCATATCTTTTCCACATTTTTGTGAACAGTCAAAAAGAGTCGCAATTAAATGACACATTGTTCAGGACAAGGTGCATCAAAAATAGCACCTTTTTTTCATTTTTCTGTTTCCTTCCTCCTATGATAAAAACTTAAATAATGAAACAATAAATCTATAGCAAAAATTAATGCAGCATTGTAAATCAACTATACTTTCATAAAAATTTTAAAATAAAAACATGTATTAGAATTGTAAACTTACAAAATATTAGATATAGAAGAGGACCTTAAAAATCTTCTACTTTAATCTTCTCATTTTATATTTGAATACTATGAGGCTCATAGGATTACATTACAGTAAACTGCAAATATCATAGAGTTATTGAGTGGCAAATCCAAGCCTCAGACCCCATTCCCTTGACACCCAGTTTAATTTTCTTTTTAGTGTACCACTGTGCTATAATAGACTTGAAAAATCTCAAAAAGATGTTCTGATATTGATCACAATACACTGGTAAAAAAATGGGGATAAACATGTGCTTATTTATATATTATAGGGACAGTAAGTATCTGAATGACTGCAATAATTGTATTCAGTGCACTATCTAATAAAATAATTTTAATTAGTAATACGGAAATAGAAGTGATAATCACATTTCTGAAATAGTCATTCAATATGACTCCCAATGGGTAAGAAAATATAGCAAAAAGAACAATATTAATTAGAAACGAGTTATAAAATGTTGCAGATTTTAAATAGCAAAGCTCCAGGTCACAAACTCAAGTAATAGTTTTTGCTGCATAATAAACCACCCCAAATGTAATGACTTAATGTAATAATATCTATCTGTTAAATTCACAGTTCTGCAAGTTTGGCGTGGAATTAGATGAGGGGATCCTTTGGTCTTGGTAGCACTCATTCAGTTATCTGCAGTCAGCTGCTGGTCAGGTAGGAGCTCTGCCTCTGGGCATTGGCTAGCTCGTCACTGGATTTACCAGGACAACTAAGACAAGTGCATCATCACCCACCTAGATTTGTTCACATAGCAGCTAGGAAGAGTAACAGGAAAGACAGCAGAACCTGCAAAGCCTCCTGAAGCCTAGGTTCAGAACTAGCTCAATGTTGCCCCTGCATTCTATTAGCCTAAACAAATCTCAAGACAAACCCAGATTCATGTGTTGGGGAAAAATATAGTCTGAAATTTAATGATAAAAGCTGAAAAATTACATCCTTTCTCTCTATCTCTCTCCATATATAAATCTATTTAGTACACTTATGAATAGTTATATATGAATACAATTATGTATACATTTGTATAAATTTAGATAAATATAAATATGAATTTCCAATTTTTATTGCCATTGAGGTTGACTATTTTGTTTATATTTATATTACACATTATTATAAATTACATGTTTCTTAACTATTTACTATTTTTTACTAAGGTTTTAAAATTTTGGGGACAGTTTTAGATTTGTAAAAATAGTACAGAGAGTTTCCATGGCACTCTCAGCCATTTTCTCCTTTTATTAACATGTAATATTAATATGGTACATTGGGTATGATTAATTAATACTTTATTATTTACTAAAGTCCCTATGTTATCCATATTTACTTAGATTCATTTGGTTGTTTGTTGCAGGCAGGTAAGTTTCATTTTATTAATTTATCAATGTAATTGCTGAACAAGAGAAGTGGAGCTTTACTTCTTGGTCTCTTCTTCTTGGACAGAGTTTTGATTTCTGCCTTCTTGGCCTGGAGACACTCTTCCTTGGTTTTAGACCTGTGGGCCTCAGGCCAATCAGACGGGAACTTCTTCTGGGCCTTGTTTCCTTTATTCCCAGTTTACTGAAAGTTTTCATCATGAATGAGTTTTGAATGCTATCGAATGCCTTTTCTACATCAATTAATATGACCAAATGATATTTCTTCTTTAACCCCTTGATGTGATGGATATTGATTGTCAAATATTGAACCGCTCTGAATCCTTGGAATAAATCCCACTTGGTTGTAGGGATATAATTATTTTCAGATATTATTGGATTCTATTTCCTAATATTTTGTTGAGAATTTTTACATCTATATTCATGAGAGATACTGGTTGTAGATTTTATTTCTTATAATATCTTTTTTCTGGTTTTGATATTAGAGTAATACTGGCCTTAAAGCATGAGTTGGGAAGCATTCCCTCTGCTTCTGTTTTCTGTTAAAAATTGTGGAGCATTGCTATCATTTCTTCCTTAAATGTTTGATGGAGTTAATTAACTAGTGAAACAATTTGAACCTGCTGCTTTATTTTTTTGAAGATTATTAATTAATGTTTCAATTTCTTTACTAGATATAGGAGTATTCAGGTTATCAGTCTTCCCTTCTGTGAATTTTGGTGGCTAGTGTCCTTCAAGGATTTGGTCTATCTCATCTGAGTTATCAAGTTTGTGGGCATAATGTTGTTCATAATATTCCGTAACAAGGATACCTCAGAGATATTGCAGATTTGCCTTCATACCACCACAATAAAGCAAATTTCTCAATAAAGTATGTCACTTGAATTTTTTGGTTTCCCAGTGCATATAAAGATTATCTTTATATCATATTATAGTCTATTAAGTGTGCAATTAACAATATGTCTTTAAAAATGTACAAGTCTTAATTTAAAATTAGTTTATTGCTCAAAAATGCTAACCATCATCTGGGCCTTTGGCAGGTCGTAATTTTTTTTTTTTGCTGGGGGAGGGTTTGAAATATTGTGATAATTACCAAAATGTGACACAGAGACACCAAGTGAGCAAATGCTGTTGGAAAACTGGCCCTCATAAATTTGCTCAATGAAAGTTGCCACAAATCTTCAATTTGTAAAAAATGAAGTATCTGTGAAGCTCAATAAAGCAAAGCATAATAAAATGAGATAGCCTGTATTATACTTTTCATGTTTGTGAGATCTGTAGTAATAACTCGTTTTCATTTCTCATATTAGTAACTTGTGTATTTCTTTTTTCTTGGCCTGGGTAGAGTCTTATCAATTCTATTAATCTCCCCCCCCCTCAAAAAAAAAAAAAAAACCCCACCCAGCTTTTATTTTCAGTTATTTTCTGTATTGTTTCTCTATTTTAAATTTTGTTGATTTCTGCTATAATTTTTATTATTTCTTTTCCTCTGCTTACTTTATACTTAAATTGCTCTTTCTTCTCTCATTTCTTAGGGTGGTACTTAGGTTATTGAGTTTAGATCTTTCTTCTTTTCAGATGTATCCAACTTAATTCTATAACTTTCCCTCCAATCTCTGCTTTTGCTGCATCTTACAAATTATGAGTAACTTTTTTCATTTTAACTTAGTTCAAACTATTTTTAAAATTTCTCTTGAGATTTCCTCTCTGACGCATGTGTGTGTTTTAATTATCAAATAATTGTGTATTATCCATTTAATTTTCTGTTATTTATTTATAACTTAATTCCACTGGGATCTCATAACATACTTTGCATGATTTATTTTCCTTTAAATTTGTTAAAGTGTGTTTCATGGCCCAATATCTGCTCTGTCTCAAATGTCCCTTGTGAGATTATGAAAATGTACATTATAACTGCTGTTGACTGGAATATTCAATAAGTATTATTAAAATCAAGTTGATAGATACTACTATTAGGGTCATCTATACCTTTACTGATTTTCTGTCAACTTGATGTATCAATTAATTATGGTGGGGTATGGAAGTCTTCAATCATAACAGTGGATTTGTCCATCTTTCCTTTCAGCTCTATGGGCTTATACCTCATCTATTTTAGCACTCTATTGTTAGGGTGCTTACACATTTAGGATTGTTATATATTCTTAGAGAATTGTGCCCCTTTATCATATGTGTATTCCTTTTTATACCTAATAATTATCCTTCCTCTGAAGTCAACTTTGTCTGAGATTATTATAGCTATTCCAGTTTCTTTTGATTAGTATTAAAAAGGTATATTTTCATTCATCTCTTTACTTTTAACCTATGTGTGTTTTTATATTTAAAGTAGATTTCTCATAGACAGCATATAGTTGGTTGTTGTATTTTTTTAATGAATTCACATAATTGTTGTAATTTTATTGTTGTATTTAGACCATTCACAGTTAAAATTATTATTATTATAGCTGAATCAATATCTACCATAGTTTATATTTTCTTTCCACTGCATTTATTCTTCTCTTCATTATTTTCACCCTTCTTTTTCTGTTTTTTGTTTTATCTTTTTTTTTTTTCTTTTAGGTTCTGTACCCATAGCATATGGAGGTTCCCAGGCTAGGGGTCAAATAAGAGCCATAATCTATCCCACAGCCACAGCAATGCCAGACCTGAGCTGCATCCATGACCTACGCCACAGCTTGCATCAATGCTGGATCCTTTAAACCACCGAGTGGGGCCAGGGATTGAACCCTCATCCTCATGCATAGTAGTCAGGATTTTAACCCACTGAGCCACAGTGGGAACTCTTGCCTTATCTGTTTTTTTTGTTTTGTTTTTTGTTTTTTGTTTTTTTTTTTTTTTTTTTTTTTTTTTTTTGTCTTTTTAGTTATTTCTTGGGCCGCTCCCGCGGCATATGGAGGTTCCCAGGCTAGGGGTCCAATCGGAGCTGTAGCCACTGGCCTACACCAGAGCCACAGCAACGCGGGATCCGAGCCGCGTCTGCAACCTACACCACAGCTCACGGCAACGCCGGATCGTTAACCCACTGAGCAAGGGCAGGGACCGAACCCGCGACCTCATGGTTCCTAGTCGGATTCGTTAACCACTGCGCCACGACGGGAACTCCCTTATCTGGTTTTAATTGAATATTTTTATAGCTTGATTTTTATGATTTTTAGGGTTTTCCTCTCAGCATATCAATTATACTTCTCTTAATAAAATTATTAAAATTGTTAGTGGTTCCTATAAAATTCACAACGTACTTTTATAACTAATCTATGTCCACTTTCAAATAACACTGTCATTCTGTGGGTATTGCATCTACATCATAAAAGAGTTTTCCTGATTCCTGCTTCTCATTTCTTATGACTTTGCTATCATTCATTTCATCTATCCATACTCTATAATCTCTTGATATGTTACTATTATTGACTGTATTCCTTATGCTCTATATTACATTCCTATGACTTATTTATTTTATAAGTGGTAGTTTGTATATCTTAATCCTCCTCACCTAATTTGTTCCTTCCCCCACCTCTCTCCTCCTAGCAACAAGTAGTTTATTTGTTGTAAGTATGTTTCTATTTCGTTAAATTTGGTCTTTTGTTTTGTTTTTAAATTCCACATGTAAGTGAAAACATACAGTATTTCTCTTTGCCTGACTTATTTCACTAAGCATGATACCCTCCGGATCCATCCTTATTGAAGCAAATAGCAAGATTTCAAATTTTTTTTTATTTTTTTGCTTTTTATGGCCACACCTGTGGCATAGGGAGGTTCGCAGGCTAGGGGTCAAATCCTAGCTATAGCCGATGGCCTACACCACAGCTACAGCAACACCGGATCTGAGCTGAGTCTGCAACCTACGCTACAGCTCATGGCAATGCTGGATCTGTAACCCACTGAGCGAGGCCAGGGATTGAACCTGCATCCTCATGGATGCTAGTCAGATTTGTTTCCACTAAGCCACAACAGGAACTCCAAGATTTCAATCTTTTTCAAGGTCATGTAATATTCCACTGTATGTATGTATGTACACACACACACACACACAGAGTCCCACATCCTTATTATTCATTCATCTGTGTCTGGGAAATTAGGTTGGATCCATATATTGACAACTGTAAATAATTCTACTATGAATACTGTGATACATATATCTTTTCTAATTAGGGCTTTCATTTTCCTTGAATAAATACTCAGGAGTGGAATTGTTGGATTTATGCTAGTTTTATTTTTACTTTTTTAAGGAAGCTCCTTATTATTTTCCATAAATGCTATACCAATTTACTTTTCCATCAACAATGTGCTAGAATTCCCTTTTCTCTGCATTCTCATCAATACTTGTTATTTCCTGTATTTTTGAGGACAGTCATCCTGACAGTTGTGAAGTGATCTTCCATTGTGGTTTTGAGTTGCATTTCCCTGATGATTAGTGATTTGAGCACTTTTCAGTATACCGGTTGGCCACCTGTATGTCTTTGGAAAAATGACTGTTTGGGTCATCTGCTAATTTTTTAATTGGATTATTTGTTCTTTGATATTAAGTTATATTTGAGTTATTTATATATTTTGCATATTAACCCCATATCAGACATATCATTTTCAGATATCTTTTATCATTCAGTAAGTTGCCTTTTTATCTGTGTATGACTATGTTCCACATAGTTTTTTACCTGGGATGCAGAGATGATTAAAATATAACCCCAATTCACATAGTTTGATTATAGCTACTTGCTATGATTAGATAACAAAGTATTTATTTCCCTCATTTTATAGTTGAGGAAAATTTAAATCAGAACATTTAAATGGCTTGCCAAGATTAACCAAGCTAGATAGAACTCTAGTGTACAAATATTAGACACGTATATACATTTTTTTCAAGTTTTAAAAATTGTAGGAGTTCCCGTTGTGGTGCAGAGGAAGCGAATCCGACTAGGAACCATGAGGTTGCAGGTTCGATCCCTGGCCTCGTTCAGTGGGTTAAGGATACGGCATTGCCCTGAGCTGTGGTGTAGGTCAAAGATGCGGCTTGGATCCTGTGTTGCTGTGGCTGTGGCATAGACCAGCGGCTGCAGCTCCAATTAGACCCCTGGCCTAGGAACCTCCATGTGCCGCAGGTGTGGCCCTAAAAGAAAAAGGCAAAAAGACAAAATAAAATAAATAAATAAATAAAAATAAAATTAAACATAAAATTGTAATATAAAATAACCATTTATGTTAAAAACATATGTAATACAATTTTCTCTAAAATTTAAAAGATATTTTTAGTGCCTCAGTATTTCTAAAATTATTTCAACTATAATGATACAAAAGTGATATATTTGAGAATTTATTGTACTATAATTGATAAGGGCCCATGACACAAAATGGCAAGTTTTAGGGAGATAGAAATGAGTTTAGAGTATCCAAAAAACTTTTTTACATAACTCCTAGACTATGTAATAACATGTTGATTGGATTTACAAATCAATAAAGCTCTGAAAAGAATAAAAAAGTATAAAATTCCTTAAAGAAGTTTATTCAGGAGTTCCCGTCATGGCTCAGTGGTTAACGAATCTGACTAGGAACCATGAGGTTTCAGGTTCGATCCCTGGCCTCGCTCAGTGGGTTAAGGATCCGGCGTTGCCATGAGCTGTGGTGTAGGTTGCAGTCGAGGCTCGGATCCCGTGTTGGCTGTGGCTCTGGCGTAGGCTGGCGGCTACAGCTCCAATTCGACCCCTAGCCTGGGAACTTCCATATGCCATGGGAGCAGCTAAAGAAAAGGCAGGAAGACAAAAAAAAAAAAAAAAAAAAAAAAAAAAAAAATTATTCAACACTTTCTACTTGCCAGTTTTTTATTGAATAAGCCCTAAGCATATTTCCTTGGTTCAGTCTATCATGCAATTTCTATTTTACCATAGATTCCTACAAAGTAAGTAATAGTCAGGCCCTATTCTCTTGTATCATAGATATCATTCATTGAACTGTCTAATGATATTTCTAAAATGTCAATTTGGTCATATACACTGATTTAAATTTTTCAAAACTCATCATTTTTTGGAGTTCCTAGGGTGGTGCAGTGAGTTAAGAATCCCACTACAACAGCTCTGGTTACTGTGGAGGTGCAGGTTCATTCGCCAGCCCAGCACAGGGGTTTAAAGGATCTGGTGTTGCTGCAGCTGTGAATAGGTTGCAGCTGCAGCTCAGATTCAATTCCTGGCCCAGGAACTTCCATATGCCACAGGTGTGACCATAAAATTAAAAAAAATAAATAAAAAATTAAAAGCACTCCTTGGAGTTCCCATTGTGGAGCAGCAGAAACGAATCCGACTAGGAACCATGAGGTTGCGGGTTTGATCCCTGGCCTTGCTCAGTGGGTTAAGGATTCGGCCTTGCTGTGAGCTGTGGTATTGGTTGCAGATGCGGCTCAGATCCTGAGTTGCTGTGGCTCTGGAGTTGGCCGGCAGCAACAGCTCCGATTAGACCCCTAGTCTGGGAACCTCCACATGCCAAGAGTGAGTCCCTAAATGACAAAAGACCAAAAAAAAAAGCACTCCTAAATACCTATACTATAGGAAGAATACAGACTTACCAATAGGACCCTTCGTGGATAGGTCATTACTAACCTATCCAGCCTCATCCAAACACTCAACCTATCCTCTCTGGAAACTTCCCCACAAGAGTGGTTCAAAGAAGTTTTAACTGTGCCATCCCATCCATAAGATCCTATCACTGACTTGTGCTATGATGATCAGAATATTTGCCCTGATAATTTTGAATTTTGACTCAGATATAATTAAGGAGTTAATGGCTGAAAATCATAGCTATCATAATATCTGATGTTTAATGAGTGTTTCATGTTCATGAACTACTGTACAGAGCACTTTGTTTTAATTTTCCCATTTAATCTTCAAAACAGCTCTATGATATAAGCCCCATTTTTCTTGTCTTACAAATGAGGAAACTGAGTCAGTGAGATTAAGTAACTATTCATGTTCACTATACTATTTAGTCATCATAAGTACATCTGTCTTTGAACATAAGAATGCATTTCTAACAATGAAACTTTAGATGTGGATGCAAATGAAGATCTTAAGAATGACATACTGTTACTTTTCCACTCATACCTAAAAGTTGATATCCAAGTCCACATATGATTAAAGCCTGTTTCTTTATTATTCAAAAACGTAGGTAAATCCTGACATACTGCTTGATTTTTCTTCCTACCATCTTATGCCAAACAAACGTAACATGGTAACTATGCCGATATGTAACATCAGGATCAGATATTTGGCAACACAGCCAATTAAATGACATTTGCTATGTAAACCATCCTTTCTCCAAAAGGATTATCTAAAGCAACATTTTTATAATTAATATTTTCTGCATGTGTTGGTTTATTTAAATTATATTCATATTTACGTTTTGTATTCCATGTATGTCTGTTGATTTTCACTATTAGGATACAATTTCTAGTATTATGGATATGGAAAGTAAAGGTTCCACCTAAAACAGCTAAACTCCAAAAACTATAGCCCAGTCACCAATTATGTCTTACATCATGGAATACCTATGTTTGTAGTAGAGTCCTGTCAGGAAAACAGAAAACACACTAAGGATTTCAACAGTTGTAATTTAATATAGGAGGTTGATTACACAGGTATTGGAGGACTTAATAGATAAAAAAGTAACACTGAGGTAGCACAGATAAAATAAACATAGGTAGTAGCTGCCATTCCTAAGAAATAAGGAAAGGGGCTAAGTTATTCAAGTCTAGAAATTTAGAGAAAACTCTCAGAACTGGTTTTGGAGCTTCGCTGCTGCTTAGCTAGAGCTGATGAGAAGAAATAGTGAGAAGTAAGATATATGAGTGCCAAAAAGTGGTTGAATCCTAGCAAGAATAACTGCTGTCATGGTGAGGATCTATTTCCAGGGTATGAAACAACATGCAAAATAGGGATGTTCAAGTCCTCTTCACACTTCTCATGCTTTTCAGTCTCTTTCTAGTTGGCTGTCGGCCTCCAACCCCATTCATTGAATTTAACAATAAATCAGCTGGCAAAGGATAAATATAAGTTGCGGCCTTATAGCTCTTACTTCATATAACTGAGTGGAGTTGAGTGAGTATGGGATTGAAAGGCAACAGGTTGGTTGTTAACATAATACTTATGAGTAATCATTAATTAAGACCTCTTTAAAAATTAAAATTTTGGACAATCTCCATTTTCACTTATTGAAGAATATATTTTTGAAATTTTCAAAGGATCACAAAGTAGCAAGGGAAAAAAAGGGTCAGAGACCAGATATCGAGACCATAGTAATTAGTTTTAGCCTAATGATAGACAAAGTAAATAATGGAACAGAATAGTTAAGTAACAGACACACATATGTGCTATGACACATACATTCATACTTATACAGACACACATATCCTATGACAAATGTGAAGATTTTGTGCAGTGGGAAGAAAGTGACCTTTTCAATAAATGGTTTGTTCTATTAGAAATCCATAAAAAAACTCAATGCATCTCAATCCTACCTCATACCATATTTACATATCAAGTCCAGAAAGATTGCAAATCTAAATGTGAATGTTAAAAAGGTTTTAAAATAGAAGAGATTAAAAATACCAAGTTGTGATAATGTTGTAGAACAACTGAAACCCTGATAAACTGCAGGTGGTGGGAGTGGAAATTGGTACAACCAGTTTGGAAATCTGTTTGACATGATCTACTAGGTAGAACATATATAAATCCCGTTTCCCAACAATTTCACTCTGAGTATATACCCAGAAGAGATGTGTGTATTTACTCACAAAAAGTTATATACTGGAATGTTTATAGCACCATTATTTAAAAGATCCGCCAAACTGCAAACAACCCAAAGGTTCATAAATGGTAGAATGGATAAATAGTGGTATTTTCCCTGGTGGAATACTATATAGCAATGAAAAATTAACAATGTGCAACTAAACTAAATAATATGGATAGATGTCCCAAGTTCATAATGTTGTTGAATGAAATAATCCAGACAAAAAAGGATTCATACTGTATGATTGATTTTATACAAAGTAGCAAAATAGGCACTACTAACCTTTTCTATTAAAAGTCAAATTAGTGATTACTCCAGGAGATTGGTGATTAGAAGGGTATATGGTCACTTTGTGGTACTAGTAATTTTATGTTTCTTTATCTGGGTGGTGCTTACATAATTATATTTATTTATGAAAATTAAGCAAGAGGTATGTATACATTACATGTACTTTTATGTGTGTATATATTTGCATAAAGTTTGTACTTCAATAAAATGGGCAAGGATAAAAACAAAGTCACTAATTATCCCTACTTATTTATGCATTTTCAACAAATATAGTTTATAACACATTACAAAATTTCAAATATTTTTATGAAGAATATATCTTGAAAAATACATTTCCTCACCATGAGACTACAGCTATTTCTTCAATAATGAATGCTTTGCTAACTGCTGTCTTCTTCATTATGGAAACTATACCTATATAATATAATAGTGATTGAAGTACTTGCTCAAGCATAGGTCTTTGTCTTTTTCATTCACTAATTTCTACATTTAATGAATGCTACTCTGCCATTAACCATTGCAGACATTCTGTGTAATACAATGTTATGGCTCTTGAAGTGTCCTCACTTTAAGCAAGTATCATCTTTGTTAAATAGAATAGCAGTGACCTGGGTAGTTACAAAATAGTATTATGCAAGGTTATTATGCAAAGACATATGCATGAGCTTGTTTCCTAATTTTTCAATGACTAGAAAGCTAGATTTATAAATGCTGTTTAATTACTACCAGACACTTGACTGTATTTTTCCTTCAGTTAATTTTGCGGTTTTCTTTATGATATAACTGCATGTACCGTTTTTAGTTGATATGAGAAATTTAATAGAAAACATAGATTTACAAAATATTTTGATATTTATATTTTCAGTTGTCTACTTAAAAATCTGAAATTATACTTAAACACAAGTGTTGATGATACTGTAGTGATATTGCTCAGCATTAGAGCATAACACATACCCATGAATATCCATTGTCATTGCTAATTCAAAATGTTGATCATATGTCATATGTCATGGATAGAGACCGTTTTGAATTCAGAAATAAGATTTTTATTTCCATCAACATAGGATGGATATGCAGAGAAATCAGTTCTAGTATAGAATAGTTTAATTTTTTTCTCTCTTTATGTGTGTGTGTTTGAGGATAGTTTCTTTTTATTAAAAAGCATAGCTAAGTTTAAGAAGGCTAGAAATGGCAAGATAGTTCTATTACATACAGACAGTCAAACTCTAGAGCAGGTGTTTGCCCTGAGGGTGTATGAAGATTGGCATTTGCCTAGAGATTGTGTTTTAATGGGATAGGTTTAAGAGGAGATTGGGGGAGGTTAAATGAGAAACCCTTGCATAATGCCTAGACCCATAATTGTGACACTGTCAGTGGATGAAATTGAAAAAAAAGGGTGGGGAAATCTCCCCACAGAGAACAGTAAGTGCCAGAGCCAGTTTCAGTCTTTCTTCTTTTAACTAATGAAGGTGATAGTTTTCCTAAATATGTGAGACAGAAAAATCAAAACAGTAAGCAGTTGGGTAAGGCACACTGCAGAAAGCCATGACTTTGGGAGTACATGGTCTCTGATGTATTACTTTAAAAATATTTTCCTAACATTGAAATAATACTGACACACAGTGAATAATTAAAGAGTGCATGTGAAATAATAGCCTGGATAACTGTCATGCATGGTGGAAAATGTATTTTAGGGTAGTGAACATGCACCAAACTAAACAGGATCCTGTAACCAATGTAACAGCGCTTGCATGTGACTTACTCACTAATAGACAACTTGATGTTATTTGCTGTAGATTTTCTTGTCAAGGATCATAATTGCCACAGTGTGATGCACTTCTCGATTCTGACTGAAACTCAATCTAGATATATAAGGAAACATATAGTAAATCATTAAATTTCCAATGTACCACATAACTTTTGAACATATACTTTTTGTAAACAGTAATCTATTATAAGATAAGACGCAGATTTTGCACTTGTGTTTACATCCCACATTTGGTGCAGCTTGAGTGAAACAAAAAGAATATACAGGAATGGTTCTTAAAAGTGTTGAGATGGAAGAGTTTGTCCACTATCCTCACTCCATCAAAGGAAAGTATTGCACTGCTATTCCAAAAGGTAGTAACACATTTTTTTGATTCTCATAATTGAACTTTTAGTATGCAAATGTGAAAAGTGAGAAATGTCTTGAGATTCTGGGAGGGATAATATCAGTGTGAAATAAATTTATTCAGAATAATGCTCCCAGATACAAAATAGGACACAGATCTTCACTGAAATGACAGCAGTTGTAATTACCCACACTTTAGGGAGATATTATCATTTTAGCTAATGAAGTAAAATGCCAAGAAAGAAAAAGAAAGTAGAACTCAATCAGAAAGATTTTGGGGATCCCTAGAGATAATGTTTCAAAAATGAAGTGTTGTAACCAGTCTGGCTTAAAACAGATTATGCATGTTCATCTAGCCACTTTTCACTTGAAAGTAGGTAGTAATCACCTCTGAGGAAAAGCCATCTATGAAAAAACTACCAGTTTTCTCTTACCAAAAGTCACATTAAGGAATATATATTGACTGTTGTGTCTAATAAAGCATTCGTGTGTAGGATAATTTGCACAATTTATAAGTATGGGAGAAACCATGTGGTTTAACGATTTTGGATCCAATCATATATCTGATATTTTAATTTGCTCATTGAATAAAAAACAGAATCTTTTGAAAATGTATCTGTAATGCAGTGCAATACAACTATTCAATGACACGTAATTTTCCCTTCACTAAAGTTGTTTGAACATAAATAAATGCTGCTTGTTAAAACAGTACAAACTTAGAATTTTTACCAGAAGCTTTGAAAATGTCCTTGAATCTGTACTGGGGGATTTTCAACTCTGGACAGCATTCATCTCCTTTTAAATTAACCCGAGTGTGCTGCTTTGAGAAAGAAACTATTACTGTCATGCTTAGATGTGATTACAAGGTCAGGATCAATAATCTTGGAGAAATTCTGGAAAATACAAGTCAGCGACAGCTCAAATTCACTAATTCCCTAAAATGGAAAAGATGGATGTTTGTATTTAAAGACTTATTTGTTTGAAACATCCTGGTGAAAATATAAAATAACTTAAATATATTTTATACACATTAAAGTATAAAAGAATGTGATGATCACCACTAACCATTAAAGATCCACTAAAAGTCATGGAAAACTAACATGATTTAATTTTTTTTGGCACAGAAAAAATTCAAACATAATAAAAGGTAGAAAAAATAGTAAAACCAGTGCCATGAGCCAGAATGTGTTTTTGCTTGGGTCCTAGGGGCAACAAGGTCTGCAGTTTCTCTCTCCTGTCGCTTAAATCTTTGGCTTCTTTTGAGAGAAGAAACTGAGCAGAGATTAGAGTTTGCGACTGACACTAAGTGGCAGAGGATCATGTCCAAGCACCTGTACTACAAAGGAGGGCTTCGTGTGCTCTCCGATCCTGTCCCGGTTCACTTGGCAGACACCCATGAAAAATACCTTTGACTGCAAACTCTCTCTGTGTCTGGGCCCCTAACAGATGTCAGACTATTATTCCAGCCTCCACTTTTTCCCACAATAATTTAAGATTTTAGTTTATATCTTCTTACCAGCTTGTGTGGCAGCCATCTCTTCCTCTTGTGCTCTGCCACAGATAAGCTTATGTACACACCTCATTTCTCTTTGGAGAGGCTTATCCCTTCTTGAAATTTAGGCTACCTTGTTGGCCTGAAACATCAGATATCTGATAGGGTCAAGAAAAGTTGAGATTTTCTAGTTTATCTGGGTTTTTCCTATTGTTAATGTATCAGCAACATTCTTTCCACTTTTCTACATCTCAAATGGCAAAAGAAATTCGATGTCCATTGCTTTATATTTTAAATAATCCACGATTCATCACTGTGGATTTTACCAGTATTATAGTGTATTTTGGTTATGTAGGGCTCTGGCCTCTTTTGTGATGCATAAGGCTTATTTAGGGGTAGGATATCATGTTTGTAGCCTCCTCGTAACTTCCTAAGAGATAAGAGCAATAGAAGCATTTTCCATTCTATTTAGTGGGGATTTTTTATATTTCTTTGAATTTAGTTTTTAAAAATTAAAACTAATTAAAACTAAAGTATATATATATATATACTTTCCATTTACAGATATTACAAAATGTTAGCTATATTTCCCATGTTGTACAATATGTCCTTGAGCCTATCTGCCACCAAAGAGTTTGTACCTCCCACTTACTTACTCTTGTATTACTTACTGCTCCCTGCCTCTCCCAACTGGAAACGACTAGTTTGTTCTCTGTATCCATGAGTCAGCTTTTTTGTTATAGTCACTAGTTCATTGCATTTTTATGTTCCATATATAAGTGATATCATACGTATTTGTCTTTCTGACGTTTCATTTAGCATAATGCCCTCCCAAGTCCATCCATGTTGCTGCAAATGGCAAATTTTCATTCTTTTTTATGAATGATTAATATTCCATTGTATGTGTGTATAAATATACATATGTATATATATGTGTGTGTGTATATATATATGTGTGTGTATACACACACATATATATCACATATTCTTTATCTATGCTTTTACTGATGGACAATTAGTTTGTTTTCATAACTTGGCAATTGTAAATGAGGTGCATGCATTTTTTAGAATTAGTGCTTTTGTGTTTTTCAGATATACACCCAAGAATGGAATTGCTAGGTCATATTATAGTCCTATTTTTATTTTTTTGAGAAACCCTCATACTTTTTTCACACCACACCAATTTACATTCCAACCAACAGTATAGGAGGGTTCCCTTTTCTCTATATCCTTGCCAACATTTGTTATTTGTGTTTATTTTGATGCTTGCCATTCTGGCATATGTGAGGTGATATCTCATTGTGGTTTTGATTTGCATCTCCCTGATGATTAGTGATGTTGTGCATCTTTTCATGGGCCTATTGGCCATCTGCATATCCTCTTTGGAAAAATATCTATTCAGTTCTTCTGCCCATTTTTAAATCAAGTTGTTTTTTTGATGTTGAGTTACATGAGCTGTCTATATATGTTGTATATTAATCCCTTATCAGTCATATCATTTGCAAATATTTTCACTCATTCAGTGGGTTGTCTTTTGGTTTTTTTTATGGTTTCCTTTGCTGTGCAAAAGAATTTAAGTTTAATTAGGTCCCATTTGTTTATTTTTGCTTTTATTTGCTTTACTTTAGGAGACAGATCTAAAATATATTTCCTATGATTTATATCAAAGAGGCTTCTGCCTATATTTTTCTTTAGGTGTTTTATAGTATCTGGTCCTACATTTTAGGTCTTTAATCCATTTTGAGTTTATTTTTGTATGTGGTTTTAGAGAGTGTTCAAATTTCATTCTTTTGCATATAGCTGTCCAGGTTCCCCAGCACCACTTATTGAAGAAACTGTCTTTTCTCCATTGTATATTATTGCCTTCCTTGTCATAGAGTAATTGCCCATAAGTGCGTGAGTTTATTTCTGGGCTCTCTATTCTGTTCCATTCATCTATGTCTGTTTTTTCAACCAATCCATACTGTTTTGATTACTGTAGCTTTGTGGTATAGCCTAAAGTCAGGAAGCCTGTTTCCTCCATATCTGTTCTTTCAAAATTGTTTTGGCTGTTCAAGGGTTTTTGTGTTTCAATATAAATTTTTAAGTTATTTGTTCTAGTTCTATGAAGACTTTCATTGGTATTTGATAGGGATTGCATTTAATCTGTAGATTGCCTTGGGTAATATGGTTATTTTAGAGTATTGATTCTTCCAATCTGAAAACGTGTGATATTTTCCCACTTCTTTGTATAACTTTCAATTTCTTTCATCAGTGCCATAGTTTTTAGAGTATAGGTTTTTTTGCTCCCTTGGATAGGCTTATGTCCTGGATATTTTATTCTCTTTGATGCTATGGTAAATGGGGTTGTTTCCTTAATTTCTCTTTTTGATACTTCATCGTTACTGTATGGAAATACAACGTATTTCTGCATATTAATTTTATATCTTGCCACTTTACCTAATTCATTGATAGGCTCTAATAATTTTCTGGTGTTTTCTTTAGGATTTTCTATGTATAGTATCATGTCATCTGTGAACAGTGACGGTTTTACTTCTTTCTTTCCAACTTGGATTCCTTTTATTTCTTTTCCTTCTCTGATTACTGTAGTTAGGACTTCCAAAATTATATTTAGTAAAAATGGAGAGAATAGACATCTTTGTCTTATTCCTGGTCTTAGGAGAAACGCTTTCAGCTTTTCACTATTGAGTATGATGTTACCTGTGGGTTTATTTTATATGGTCTTTGTTATGTTGAAGTCTGTTATTTATTTTTGGTATCCAGTTCCTGAAAGAGCTACAGATCACCAAAGTGATAAAGGTTAAAGAAGAATCTTTAGATACTCATAACAAGCACTTTTCAACTGCCACTGAGTTTATGTTAATGATGTGACTTTTGGAAGGCCTCTAAGTTTGGAGAACTGATTGCAAGGGGAACGAACAATGTGAATAGAAGGTTGAAATTTTTAGGCCCATTCTGTACCCTTCAGAGAGGTGAGACATGCTAGAGATTCAAATAATCACCAATAGCCAATAATTGAATAAATCATGACAACATAATGAAGTCTCCAAAAACCCTAAGTGAAGGCATTCAAAGAGATTCCAGGTTGGTGAACACATCCACATACTGGGAAGGTAGCAGTCCCAGAAAGGACATGTACCATTCCCCACACTTTACCCAATGCATCTCTTCCATTTGGCTGATCCTGAATGGTGTGCTTTATAATAAGCTGGTAAATGTAATATTACCTTGAGATATTTGAGCAAATTATCAAACCTGAGTATGGGTTTGTGAGAACCCCTGATTTATAGCCAGCCATTCAGAGTTATGGGAGGCTCAGATATGTGAATGGCATCTGAAGTGGAGGGTGGGGAGTCTTATAGAACTGAGCCTTTAACCTATGACGTCTTTGCCTACTCCATGAAGTCAGTATCAAAATTGAATTAAATTTTAGTACACCTTGTTTGTTTCCACTAAGAATTTCCTTGCTATGGAAAAATCTACACATTTTGTGTCAGAAGAGTGGAGTAGAAAAACGGTGTCTTTCCTGGACAGCTACCTGTAAAAGAATGAAATTAGAACATTCTCTAAGACCATACAGAAAAATAAACTCAAAATGTATTAAAGACATAAATGTTAGACTGGATACTATAAAACTCCTAGGGGAAAATGGGCAGAACACTCTTTGACATAAATTGCAGCAATATCTTTTTTGATCTACCTCCTAGAGTAATGAGAATAAAAACAAATATAAACAAATAGGACCTAATTAAACTAAAAAGCTTTTGTGCAACAAAGGAAAGCATTAACAAAATGAAAAGAAAACCCACAGAACAGGAAAAAAATCTTTGGAAATGAAGCAACTGACAAGGGATTAATCTCCAAAATATACAAACGTCTCATACAGCTTTATATATAAAAAAAACAAGCAACCCAATTAAATATGGTCAGAAGATCTAAAAAGACATTTTTGCAAAGAAGACAGATGGCCAAAAAGCACATGAAAAGATGTTCAACATCTCTAATTATTAGAGAAATGCAAATCAAAATTACAATGATGTATTACCTCTTATCAGTCAGAATGGCCATCATCAAAAAGTCTACGAACACTAAATGTTGGAGAGGGTGTGGAGAATACAGACCCCTCCTACACTGTTGGTGGTAACGTAAGCTGGTGCAACCAATATGGAGGACAGAATGGAGGTTCCTTAAAATATTAAATGTAGAACTACCATATGATCCAGCAATCCCACTCCTGGGCATATATCTGGAGAAAACTATAATCTGAAAATATACATGCACCCCAATGTTCATTGTAGTGCTATTTATGACAACCAAGACACAGAAGCAACTTAAATGCCCATCAACAGAGAATTAGATAAAGAAGGGTTGGGACATATATACAATGGACTATTACTCAGCCATAAAAAGGCATGAAATAAGGCCATCTTTTGCAATATGGATGGACCTAGAGATTATCATACTGAGAGAAGTCAGCTAGAGAAAGACAAATATCATATGAGATCAGTAATATGTGGAATCTGATAGAAATGATACAATAAAACTTAGAAAACATGGACTTGGAGAATAGACTTGTGGGGGGAGGGGAGGGAGTGGGAGGGATTGGGAGCTTGAGGTTAATGGATGCAATGGATTAACAATGAGATCCTTCTGTGTAGCACTGAGAACTATGTCTAGATACTTACAACACAGCACAACAATGGGAGAAAAAATTATGTATACATGTATTTGTAACTGTGTCCCCATGCTGTACAGTGGGAAAAAAGAAGTGTGTTGGGGGAAATAACAATAAAAAATAAATTTAAAAAAATTTAAAAAAATAGCAAAATAACCTTACAAACCAGAAACAGACTCAAAGATTTCAAAACCAAACTTATGTTTACCAAAAGGGAAACATGGGCAGGGGGAGGGATAAATTAGAGGCTTGGGGTTGATATATACATGCAATTATATGTAAAAATAGATGGGTAACAGGGACCTACTGTACAGTACAAGGAAATTTACTCAATACTGTGTAATAACTTGGAATTCCCATCATGGCTCAGCAGTTAATGAATCTGACTAGCATCCATGAGGACACAGGTTCAATCCCTGGCCTTGTTCAGTGGGTTAAGAATGCAGCATTGCCATGAGCTGTGTCGTAGGTCACAGACACTCCTCGGATCCTCTGTTGCTGTGGCTATGGCATAGGCCAGCAGCTACAGCTCTGATTCGACCCTAGCCTGGGAACCTCCATATGCCGTGGGAGCAGGCCTAAAAAACAAAAACAAAAACAAAATAAAACAAGGCAACTGCATAATAACCTATATGGGAAAAGAATCTGAAAATAAATGGATATATATAACTGATTTACTTTGCTGTAAGCTTGAAATTAACACAATTTTTAAGACAACTAAATTCCAATAAAATTAAGAAAAAGAAATAATATTTTTCTTTTAGCTCATATACAGAATATTTAAAGAACTGCTACATATCACTAATAAAATTCAGTTAATAGGAAGTTGAGCTAAACCACATTAACACCCATGCCTTGGCCCCTGGCAGCACCACCATTCATGCATCACAACCCTCAGGAGGAAAAGAGAAGAGGACAACAGCAGCCTTCACTACTGCTACAGACATGCATAGCCTTTGCTGCTGAGGACCCTCACAATCTTTGCCAATGCTGATCCCAGCTGATATATCTCAGAATCCATGCCCCTGTACTTCCTGAAGCAAGAGTTACTGTTGTGCCCCTGACAGATCAGGGGGTGCTGTTGCATATGGTGCCACCCCCTAAACCAGAGCTGCCACATCCACCTGAGTTGGTGCTACTGTACAACCCTGGGACCAGTGTCCTCATACATACTGAGACCCAATATTGGACCTGGTGTCACTCATACCCCACTCAGCTGGGTCCTTGCACTCACCTGTAGGTGAATGTCTTTTCCCACTAAAGCCAATTCATAAAATCTAGAAAAGCTGACTTCTTCTTCAAATGTGCAAATACCAATGCAAAGCAACAAGAAACATGAAAAATAAGGAAAATGATACCAGCAAAGGAACACAAATTTCCAGTAAACAACCCCAAAGAAATTGAAATCTACAAATTAACTGACAAAGAATTAAAAATAATTGTTTTAAGTAAGCTCATCAAGCTATAAGAGAACACACATAGACAACTAAATTAGGAAAACAATACAAAAAACAAAATAAGAACAAAAGGGTAGAATACGTATTTGAAGAAATAATAACATGAAAACTCCCCAAATCTATGGCAGGAAATGCACTTCCAAATTCATGAAGCTCAAAGGATCCCAAATAAAATCAACCCTATAGAGGACTATTGAGACATGATATAGTCAATTATAGAAGTCAAGGATAAAAAGAAAATTTTGAAAAAAGCAATAGAAAAATGACTTACTACAATTAAGGGAATCCCTATAAGACTATAAGCAGATTTCTCATTGGAAACCTTGCAGGCTAGGAGATTCCCAGGACTGGGATGATATATTCAAAGTACTGAAAGAAAAAAAAAAAAATGCTGGCAAACAAGAATACTATTCCTAGCAAAATTATCCTTTTAAAATGAAGGAAAGGAAAGATAAAGTCTTTCCTAGACAAAAGCTGAGGGATTTCATTACCACTAGACCTACTTTACAAGAAATGCTTAAAGGTATTCTTCAAATTGAAATCAAAACATGCTAAACAGCAATATGGAAGCATAAATCATTATTAAAATTAAATATATAGACAAATACAGAATAATGTAACACTGTCTTGGTGGAACATGCATTATTTTTATTCCTAATATAAAATTTGAAAATTGTTAATAGATACACTGTATAAGAGGAGCAAATTCTTACTACAAGAACACAAAATGTTGGAGCAGTGCTAAAAGTGTAGAGTTTTGTATGTGATTGAAGGTGTTATCAACTTAAAATAGTCTACTATAACTGCAAGGTAATTTGTGCAAGTTCAAGGTAAACACAAAGTAAAAAACCTGTAATAGACACAAAAAAGATAAAGAGAAAAAAAGAAAATCAATACACAAAATCATCAAATAATAAAGGAAGTCAACAAGAAAGGAAGAGACAAACAAAACAACGACAATATAGTCAGAAAACAATTAATAAAATGAGAAGAAAAATTCTACCTTACAATAATTCCTTTAAATATAAATGGATTAAACTCTCCAGTTCAAAATTATAGAGTAACCGAATGGATAAAAAACCAAACACAGTGATATGCTATCTACAAAAAGCTTATTTTAGACCTAAGGACACACATGGTCCAGAATTCCCTGGTGGCTCCCTGGGTTAAGGATCCAGCATTGTCACTGCTGTGACTTGGGTTTGATCCCTGGCCCTGGAACTTCAATATGCTGTGGGTACAGCCAAAAAAAAAAAAAAAAAGACACATGTAGACTGAAAGTTAAAGGTTGAAAAGATATTCCATGTGACTGATAACCAAAAGAAAGCAAGGGTGGCTGTATTTATGGAAAAAAATAGATTATAAGTCAAAAACTGTCTCTAGAGACAAGGAAGGTAATTATATAATGGTAAAAGAATCAATTTTACAGGAAGATTCAATAATCATAAATATATATGCATTCAACATCAGAACATCTAAATATATATAAAGCAAATATTAACAGATCCAAAAGAAAATAAATGGATACTAATTTAATAATAGGCTTCAGTGTCCCACTTTCAGCAAGGTATAGAACATCCAGAGAGAAAGTTAATAAAGAAACAACAGACTTGAACAATTCTACAGAACAAATGAACTTAACAGACATATTCAGGACTTTCCACTCAATAGCAGAATATACATTCTTCTCAAGTGCACACAGAATGTTTTCCAGGATAAACTACACATTAGGCCATAAAATGAGTCTTAACAATTTTAAGATGATCAAAATAATTCCAAGTATTTTTTCCAACCATAATAGAATCATACTAGGGGAAAAAATGGTAAGAAGATGGGAAATTTTGTAAAAACACCAAAGCTAAACAAGACACCCCTCAACAATGATTGGGTCAAAGAGGAAATCAGAAGGGAATTTAAAAATTATCTTGAGACACTTGAAAACAAATATACAACATAGCAAAACTAATGAATTGCACCAAAGTCATCCTATACGAGGGAAATTTATAGCAATAAATGCCTACATTATAAAAAAAGAAAGATAGCAAACAACCTAACTTTAAACCAAGTGAAACTAGAAAAAGAAAAAGCTATACCCAGTTTTAGTAGAAGAAAAAATAATAATAAGATTAGAACAGAAATAAAGCAAATTTTTAAAAACAGAAAAAAATCAACACAAAAAGAGTTGGTGAAAAGAACTACCATATGACCGAGCAATCTCACTTCTGAATATTTATCCAAAAGAATTGAGGTCAGGATTTCAAAGAGAGATTTGCATTTCCATGTTTATTGCAGCTTTATTCACAATAGCCAATGAGTGCGTCTTAGCTCAGGCTGCTGGAACAAAGTACCACAAAGTGGGTTTCTTATAAACCATAGAAATTTATTTTTCACAGTTCTGGAGGCTGGAATTCCAAGATCATCTGAGTACCAGAATGGTTGACTTCTGGTGAGAGCCTCTCTGAGACTGTAATTGCAGACTTTTCCTTGTATCCTCACATGGCAGAAAACAGAGAAAAGAGCAAGCAAGGCTACTTCCTCCTGACCTAATCTAATCATAATTACTTCCGGAAGGCCCTTCCTCCTAATACCATCACTTTGGGAGATAGGGTTTCAGCACATAAATTTTGGAAGGGGCATACAAATTCAGTTCATAACAACATAGAAACTACCTAAATGTCTACTGAGGGAAGACTGGAAAAAGAAAATGTGGTGTAGATGTAAAATGGACTATTATTCAGCTATTAAAAAAAAAGGAAATGCTGTCATATGCGACAACATGAATGAACCTTGAGGACATCATGGTAAGTGAAATAAGCCAGTCACAGAAGGACGAATACTATGTGATTCCATTTATATGAGGCATTTCAAGTAGTCAGACTCATTGAAACAGGAACTAGAATGGTGTTTGTCAGGGCTGGAAAGAGGGGGCAATAGGAAATGCTTTTCAATGAGTATATAATTTCAGCCATGCAAGAGAGAGTTCTGGTTATCTGCTGCATAGCATTGTGCTTATAGTTAGCAATACTATACAGTATCTTAAAAACTTGTTGAAGTTAGATCTCTTGTTATATGTTTTTTACCACAGTAATAAAAGCTTATGTCCATCAAAGACTTGTAAAAAAAAGAAAACAATTAATTTTACAGTAGCATCAAAATAATAAATATCTAGAAATAAATTTAACCAAGGAGGTTATATTCAGCTAAAGAAGGGAATGAAGTACTGCTACATGGTACCGACATGCATGGATGAACATTGAAACATTATACTAAGTGAACAAAGCCAGACACAAATGGCCACATATTGCCCTATTCTGTTTATTTGAAATATATAGACTAAGCAAATTCATAGAAATTAGTGGCTGATAGCAGCTGGGGAGGAGGGAATGGAGAGTATATTAATGAGTTTCCTTTTGGGATGATAAAAATATTTTAGAATTAGTGGTGATGATTGCACAACATTGTGAACATATAAAATGCCACTGAATTTTACACTCTAAAGTAATTAAAATGGTACATTTTATAAGTACATCTTACCAAAATAAAAATTGAAAAAGAAATCAACATAACAACACTGATGCATGATACAACATGGATAAACCTTGAAAAGATTATGTAAAGTGAAAGTTAGAAACATAATGCCATTTATTGTGTAAATCATTTATGTGAAAAGTCCATCATATACAATTCTATAAAGATATGATGTAGATTACCAATAGACAGGCCCTGGTGGAAATGAGGAATGGGAAGTGACTGCTAATGAGTGTGAGGTTTCTTTTTGGGGTGATGAAAATATTCTGTAATTAGACAATGGTGATGGTTGCACAAATCTGTGAATATGCTAAAGCTATCAAAATGTGCATCTTAACAAACTCTATTGGGCATGTGTTATCAGGTAGCATAACATAGAAGTTAAGGCTTTGGAATCAGATTTAGTTTCAGCCTGGCCTTCAAAATTTAAACGCTCTTTGACCTTGAATAATTTATTTTCCATCTCTAAGCTACTTTTTCTTGTGTAGAAAGGAAATTACTATAATTTGTATGTAGGTTGTTTCAAGATTTTATGATACAATCCATTTAAAGCACTTAAAACAGAGCCTGGGTTACTTAGAGTTCATAGAAATGGAAGTTATTTTTGCTGTTGTTATAATCATCTTTATTATTATTCCATATAGATAGATAGGTAGGTAGGTAAATGACTACCTAGAAATACATATTATTGGTTAAAAAATTTTCTATAGATGGTAGGCTGATTTATTATTGGTATTTCATTCAAAATTTTGTTTATTTTATAAATATTCTACAACGGGCATTTTATTTGATATACAGCTAGAATAAAGTTTATTATTAAAAATTGAGATTTTCACCTTCCAAAAGAAACAACACTTTTCTGAAACCCAGAAAATTATAGCCTATGATGTACCATGAAGTATTTGCTTAGTGTGTTGGGTGTGGTTTCTACTGGGGGAAATGACCATGGGGATCGACATCTCAGTAGTACTATCATGATTTGCAAATAGGCCAACGGGTGGTACTATGGCTGACTCTATGGCAGGATCAGAAGCAACAAAGATAAGGCTACTATATCAGGCAACTTTCCAGATTATTGATAGTAGTTATGTGATGGAAAATGTGGCAGAAAGTGGTGTCAGACCTGCAGATTTAGTGGTCCACTACTGTTGATTGGTTGAGTGACCTTTTAGTTGTAATCTAAGTAACCAAGAATATTTGTTTATGGAAAGTTTCTAGGACTGTAATCTTTCATTTACATCCTTATAACAGTCTCTACTTTACAGCACTACACCACTGGTTGATTTCTGGCTTTCTTTGGTAGAGACGGTAAATCTTGCCTTGCAAAGTTATTGATCCACAGAATTCCTGTTTGATGATAGGAAAAAAAAACAAAAAACCTCCAGAATTTGCCAACATATATATTCTGTTTTTATCACTGGAAGTCATACAATATTTGTAGAAGAAATACATTTAATTTTACTGTTCGTAGGATAGTACCGTCATTGCAAAGATGGAGCAATTATTGTGTAATATCTGAAAAAAGTATGAAAATTTCTGTTTTTCACCAACTATATAGTGTGTTTTATTTTCCTTGATATATATCTTTCCTTTTGTCTTTAAAGTCTTTAACTGATAAATCAATATACAGAAACATTTTGGATTATTCTTCTATTGTTTGAGTGAAGAAACATATATTTAAGTTACTTCAGAGAAGTAAATTTCTAAAGAATTTTTAAACTGAAACATTTAACTCTAATCTGGAAGAAAACATCTTGTAGATTTCTACAGGCTAGTTTTGCTCCGATACTAAAGGAAAATTTCATCAGCCCATGAAAAAGAAAATCTCCCTTTTTCTAACTTCCACTCTTCAAATGATTGCATTCTTTCAGCCTCTCTAATCTTGCCTATCAGAACACTTATTCCTATATTCTGGAATCAGGGCTAAGTCAGTGATCTAGATCGTGCCAAGTAGACCTAACAGTAATGATTGGCATTAGGGCCAAGTTGATCTGAAAATAAATCCTGTGCCTTCTTCAGATACTACCTAGAAGATAAAAGTTTCAGTTGGCTATTGCAAGATGGCCTACACTGGAATAAAGCCTATGTGGAAGTAAACAATACCAAAAATTGGGATCTCACTGAGATCATTTTAGTCCCTGATTCTAGCTGTTTATGAAGCTGATAACCCCAAACCATTCTTATTTTCCTTAAACCAAGGTTGGATTTTCTGTCGCTTGCTACAGAAATAAAACTAATTGAATTAGAATGCAGAGTGAGAAAGAGACAAAAAGTGATGAATGATTAGAAACTTGCCCCAAAGAAAGTATCATGTACATTTAAATGGCATACCAAAGAACATATATGTTTTATATGATAGCAAAGAGAGGGAAGGAAATTTCCTACATAAGAAATTGTTGTGTACAAAAGCATGAAGGTATGAATGTGCATCCTGTGTTCAGGGAATGGCAATTCAACACCATACCCCCTACAAAAAAAAAATATGACAAAAAAAGGTAGTTTCTGTTGTGGCTTAGCAAGTTAAGGACCCAAGTTGTCTCTGTGAGGATGTAGGTTCCATCCCTGGCCACCTCGCTCAATGGGTTAAGGATTCTGCATTGCTACAGGCTGTCATGTAGGTCCAGGAGGTGGCTCGGAGGAGGTGCTGCTGTGGCTGTTCCTGACCCCTAGCCTGGAAACTTCCATATGCACAGGTGCAGCCCTAAAAAGACTTTTAAAAAAATCGCAAATGTACCTTAATTGTGTTAAATTAGTGACAGGAGTTGATGACCCAACAGAGTCCTGGGAATACATATTAATACTTTTGTCAAAATATCAAGTAGAGGGGGATGGATAAGTGTTTCAATATTCAAGTTTACTGCCCCCCTACAGCTTAAGGTATTAGGGCAAGAAACACAATTGGGGTTTTTATTGTGTGTGTCCCTTAAAAGATAAATTTTATGATGGCTAAATTCCAACTATGGAATCTGATATAGGGTGGTAATGGCTTTGCACACAATTTTCAGAAAATGGAAAATCACTTTCCGTAAGATACAAATCAACTATTAGGTTAATAAGAAAGATAAGTAGAATGGGGTTTCTCCACAAACTCAAAAGTAACAGATAATTTAAGACAGTCTAAGATAGGAAACTTGTTTTATTTTTCTTATTGTAATGATAATAAAAACTCTTTTTTATAAATTTGGAAAATATAGAACAATTACGAAGATAAAAATTAAAGGATCATAGTCCTATGATCCTAAAAGAACTACTGTTATATTTCTTTCCATTATTTTTTGTACAGATTTTTTATTAAGAAACACTATTTGTGTCTTACACAATTGGGTTATTGTTTTATATTCTACTTTATATACCTCAAATGAATTTGCAAACTTTCATTGCACAATTACTTTTAAAATATTATGTAATAGCCTACTTGATGAATGAGGTATAATATCCAGTTATCGTTGGAAATTTGGATACTTTCTAGTTTTTCACTGTTACATATAAATATTCAATGAGTTTTTTAGACCAATAAATTTGATGGCATGTCTTTCTCCTCAAAATAGATTCCCTCCCACACTCAAAAATAGAGAGTAGAACTTGGTTGAAAAAATTATTCTTTTAAAATATTTTATGCAAACTGTCAAAGTGTCCTTCCAAAAATATTACTAGTTCATACTTTCATTAGCAGATTAAGACAGTGTTTCATTGCACCTCCTAACACAACTTATGATGATAAAAAAGATTTTCAACTTTTACCAATTGCAACATAGTCTCTTATTGCTATTTTAATTAGAAGGTCTTAGTTCATAAGTGAGGGCAGATACTTTCAATTTGCTAGTCTTTCTGTGTTTCTTATTCTGTGAATAATTTAGGACTATCATTGATCTTTATGTAGTAAGATTTTTTACTTTGTAGGAATGTTTTTCTAAAATGGTTGTCTTTCTTTTAATTTTCTTAGTGTATGTGAGCAATATAACTTTACATTTTACATGTTTATGTAATGAAACTTTTTTTGTCCATTGTGATATCTTTATTTTTATTTTTTAATTAAAAAAATTTTAGTTTCACGTTGCTTTTATTTCTTTAAAATTGAATTTTTTGGGAGTATAGTTGATTTACAATGTTGTATTTGTTTCAGGTGTACAGCAAAGTAAATCAGTCATGCATATAAATATATCTGTTCTTTTCCCCACATAGGTTATTATAAACTATTGAGTAGATTTTCCTGTGCTATACAGTAGGTTATCATTAATCATATAATTTATACAGCAGTATGTCTGTTACGCCAACCTTCCCAGTTCTTCCCTCACCCCCCCCAAAGGTTCTATAAGTTTGTTTCTATTTTATAAATAAATTCTTCTGTATCATTTTTATTAGATTCCACATATAAGTAATATCAAATGATATTTGTCTTTCTTAACTTCATTCAGTATGACAATCTCTAGGTCCATCCATGTTGCTGCAAATAGCATTATTTCATTCTTTTTATGGCTGAATAATATTCCAGTGTGTGTGTGTGTCTGTGTGTCTGTGTGTCTGTGTGTGTGTGTGTGTGTGTGTGTCTGTGTGTCTGTGTGTGTGTGTATATCCCACATCTTCTTTATCCATTCCTCTGTCAGTGGACATTTACATTGCTTCAATGTCTTGGCTATTGTAAATAGTGCTGTAGTGAACATTGGAGTGCATGTATCTTTTCAAATTATGGTTTTCTGTATGTATGTCCAAGAGTGAAATTGCTGGATCATATTTATTTTTTTAAGGAACCTCCATACTGTCCTCCATAGTGGTTACACCAATTTACATTCACATCAACATTGTGGGAAGGTTCCCTTTTCTCCACATACTCTCCGTCATTTATTGTATTTTCCTGTGCTATACAGTAGGTTATCATTAATCATATAATTTATGATTATAGGTTGGCGTAACAGACATACTGCTGTATAAATTATATGATTAATGATAACCTACTGTATAGCACAGGAAAATCTACTCAATAGTTTATAATAACCTATGTGGGGAAAAGAACAGATATATTTATATGCATGACTGATTCACTTTGCTGTACACCTGAAACAAATACAACATTGTAAATCAACTATACTCCCAAAAAATTCAATTTTAAAGAAATAAAAGCAACATGAAACTAAAATTTTATACAATTTGTATTTATTGTATATAGACTTTTTGATAATGGCCATTCTGACTGGTGTTAGGTAATACCTCATTGTAGTTTTTTTTAATTTTAAAAAATTTTTATTTATTTATTTTTTAATAGTTATTTCCCCCATACAATTTTTTTCTACTGTACAGCATGGTGACCCAGTTACACATACATGTACACATTCTATTTTCTCACATTGTCAGGCTCCATCATAAGTCACTAGTCATAGTTCCCGGTGCTACACAGTAGGATCTCATTTAATCCATTCCAAAGGCAATAGTTTGTATCTATTAACTCCAAGCTCCCAAACCACCCCACTCCCTCCCCCTATCCCTGCCCCTTGCCAACCACAAGTCTGTTCTCCAAGTCCATGAGTTTCTTTTCTGTGGAAAGCTTCATTTGTGCTGTATATTAGATTCCAGATATAAGTGATATCATATGGTATTTGTCTTTCTCTTTCTGACTTACTTCACTCAGGATGAGAGTCTCTGGTTCCATCCATGTTGCTGCAAATGGCATTATTTTTGTTCTTTTTAGGGCTGAGTAGTATTCCATTGTGTATATATACCACCTCTTCCTAATCCAATCATCTGTCAATGGACATGTGGGTTGTTTCCATGTCTTGGCTATTGTGAATAGGGCTGCAATGAACATGCAGGTGCATGTGTCTTTTTTAAGTAGAGTTTTGTCTGGATATATGCCCAAGAGTGGGATTGCTGGGTCATATGGTAGTTCTATGTATAGATTTCTGAGGTATCTCCATACTCATATCCATAGTGGTTGTACCAGCTTCCATTCCCACCAACAGTGCAGGAGGGTTCCCTTTTCTCCACAGCCCCTACAGCATTTTTATTTGTGGACTTATGAATGATGGCCATTCTGACTGGTGTGAGGTGGCACCTCGTGGTAGTTTTGATTTGCTTTTCTCTAATAATCAGGGATGCTGAGCATGTTTTCATGTGCTTGTTGGCCATCTGTATCTCTTCCTTGGAGAACTGTCTACTCAGGTCTTTTGCCCATTTTTCAATTGGGTTATTGGCTTTTTTTTTTGTTAAGTTGTATAAGTTGTTTGTATATTCTAGAGATTAAGCCCTTGTCAGTTGCATCATGTGAAACTATTTTCTCCCATTCTGTAAGTTGTCTTTTTGTTTTCCTTTTGGTTTCCTTTGCTGTGCAAAATCTTGTCAGTTTGATTAGGTCCCATGGGTTTATTTTTGCTCTTATTTCTGTTGCTTTGGGAGACTGGCCTGAGAAAATATTCATAAGGTTGATGTCAGAGAGTGTTTTGCCTGTGTTCTCTTCCAGGAGTTGGATGGTGTCTTGTCTTTTACTTAGGTTTTTCAGCCATTTTGAGTTTATTTTCCTGCATGGTGTGAGGGAGTGTTCTAGTTTCATTGATTTGCATGCAGTTGTCCAGGTTTCCCAGAAATACTTGCTGAAAAGACTGTCTTTTTCCCATTTTATGTTCTCGCCATCTTTGTCAAAGATTAATTGACCATAGGTGTCAGGGTTTATTTTTGGGTTCTCTATTCTGTTCCATTGTTCTGTCTGTCTGTTTTGGTACCAGTCCCACACTGTCTTGATGACTGTGGCTTTGTAAGAGTGCCTGAAGTCTGGGAGAGTTATGCCTCCTGCTTGGTTTTTGTTCCTCAGAATTGCTTTGGCAATTCTGGGTCTTTTATGGTTCCATGTACATTTTTGGATTGTTTGTTCTAGTTCTGTGAAAAATGTCATGGGTAATTTGAGAGGGACAGCATTGAATCTGTAGATTGCTTTGGGGAGTATGGCCATTTTGACAGTATTAACTTTTCCAACCCAGGAGCATGGAATATCTTTCCGTTTCTTTACATTTCCTTTAATTTCCTTGATTATAGTTTTATAGTTCTCAGCATATAAGTCTTTAACCTCCTTGGTCAGGTGTACTCCCAGGTATTTGATTTTTTGGGATGCAATTTTAAAAGGTATTGTATTTTTGTACTCCTTTTCTAATGTAGTTTTGATTTGGATTTCTCTATATGTTGATCATCTTTTCCTGTGTTTTTTTTAATCTAGAAAATCTTCTCTGGGCTTGATATCTCAGATCTGATAAATATTTTACCTCCTGTTCTCTGCCAGCTATTTTTATTTTATATTTTTATAGTTACTCAAACATTTATATTTAATTTTGGTATAAATATATACTTTTATTTTCTTTTTAATAAATGAACAATTATTCCATAACCATTTGTTAAGCAGCCCTCCTTTCCCTAGTAATTTATGATACTTTTTTTTATCATATTATAAATTGTTAAAAACATTAGGGCCTATTTCAAAGGTATTTCTTTCAATAACATTTTTCATTATATCAAGAGAAGTTGGTCACTGAGGAAAAATAAATTAGTAGATTAAGGTATAAAGAAAAAAATCTCATTTATAATTCCACCAATCCTCATTTAATTTTCCTTCGAAATATATTCATGTGTATGTGTATGCATACGTGTGTATGTATATGCATACATGTATATGTGTTTGTGCATTTTGAGCATGAATTTTCCACCTTTATAAAATTCATATGAAACTAGTCATACTGTACTTTACTATAAAATCCATTGTTTTTTTCATATCTTGAAATTCAAAATCACAGACATCTCCATAGCATTCCATCATATATGTGCACCATAACTTATTCACCCATTCCTATAATTTATGCTGTGACATTAAATATTATTTTAAAAGTTTTAAGTAGCTTGATAACAGCTAAACAAAAGTATTTCACCATATTTTATTGATTGATTTCCATTTTTTTTTTATGTTCATGTTGTCAAGAAGGGGTCAAGTTTTTGCTATTATGAATGAACCTGCAACAAAAACTCTTTCTTATAATAGATTGTTGATGAAATCTTGATTATATCTTTAATACAGTTATGCAAATGTGTAATTACAAGGTCAAAGTACATGCACTCTTTTTAGTTATTCTGTTTTAATGCTCTATTTGTTGAATCTGTGCCAGTGCCAAATTGCTTAACCTAATGCCAAATATATATATGAAAAAATTATATTATGTATACTTTATATATACATATATAGAGTAATGGGCTATACATATACATATATATATCTGGTATGGCAAGTTTCCTCTTAATATGGTTCATTCTACAATCTTAATTTTTAACTTTTTTATTCATATAGAAGAATTTTAGAATCATTTATCACATTAACATATGTAATTGAAACAATCATTGAAATTGCTTTAAATTTGTAATTTAATTTGTGAATAAATAACACATCATTCCTCTTTCTATCCAAATATATGAGAGTTCCTTTCATTTATTCAAGTTTTATTTTATGTCACTCAGAAAGTTTCTTTTTTTCTTTTTATGTAGTTGCAGCACATTTCTTCTTAAAGGATTCTTCTTAGGAATTTTATACTTTTTTTCCTATTTTAAATGCTTTTTTCCTATACTGTTTTCCATGTGATTCTGTCTGATTTATTAGAATTCTAATTTAATTTTTCTACTGTGCTAATTCTGTGATCTCTCTTGTTGGTACTAATTAGTATTCTAGGTAGATAATGATATGACCTGGAAATGATAATTTTGCCTTTTTATCCAATAATTATCCTTTTTATATAGAATAAATATACATATAAAAATATACTTTTTTTTGAGTTCCTGTCATGGCGCAGCAGAAACGAATCTGAATAGGAACCATGAGGTTGCAGATTCGATCCCTGGCCTCATTCAGTGGGTTAAGGATCCGGCGTTGCTGTGAGCTGTGGTGTAGGTTGCAGACCCAGCTCGGATCTGGCATTGCAGTGGATTTGACGTATGTTGGCAGCAACAGCTCCAATTAGACCCATAGCCTGGGAACCTCCATATGCCAAAGATGTGGCCCTAAAAAGACAAAAGACAATATATATATATATATATATATATATATATATATATACTTTTTTTGTAAACTATCTTGTAGCACTGAATTGAAAATCTATAAAAATTTTAGTTTTGATTCCATTTCTAATTTCAATAAGAATGTTTCCAGTGCTTATTATTAAACATAGCATTCATTCTATGAAAATGTTTTTCAGATTACGTAGAAAGTTTTTTTACACGTGTTATTTTTATCAAATGACTTTTAAGCATCTTTTGATATGATTTTATAGTTCTCCGTTAATTTGTAGATGCAAGGATTTTTACTGGTAAATGACCAAATATTTATGTAGCTACATAAATGAAGTTGGACCCCTATCTTACACCATACACAAAGATCAACTCAAAATGGATTAAACACTTAAAAGATCAAAAACTTTAAAACTCCTAGAAGGATATATCGGTAAAGTGTTTCTTAACACTGCTTTTGGCAATGATTTCATTTATAGGACATCAAAAGCGCAGGCAACAAAAGCAAAAATAAACAAATAGGGTTGCATCAAACTAAAAAGTTTCTGGACAGCAAAGGAAACAATCATCACAGTGAAAATGAAACCTACGGAATGAGAGAAAATATTTGCAAGCCGTGAATCTGATAAAGACTTAATCTCTGAAATATATAAGGGAGTTCCTGTCCTGACTCAGTGGTTAACGAATCCGACTAGGAACCAGGAGGTTGCAGGTTCGATCCCTGGCCTTGCTCAGTGGGTTAAGGATCCGGCGTTTCCGTGGGCTGTGATGTGGGTCGCAGATGCGGCTCTGACCCCGCATTATTGTGGCTGTGGTGTAGGCCGGTGGCTACAGCTGCGATTAGACCCCTAGCCTGGGAATCCCCATATGCGGCGGGAGTGACCCAAGAAATGGCAAAAAGACAAAAAAAAAAAAAATGAAATAAATAAAATATATGAGGAACTCTTACAACTCAATAAAAAAAATTCCATTAAAAAAAAAAGCAAAGAACCTCAATAGACATTTTTCTAAAGAAAACATACAAATGGCCAACAGGTATGTGACAAGATGCTTAACATCATTAATCACCAGGGAAATGCAAATCAAAACCACAATGAAAATTCACTGCACACATGTTGGTATGCCAATTATCAAAAAAGAAAAAAGAAAGAAAGAAAAAAAAGAAGTGTTGGTAAAGATGTGGAGATATTGGAGATTTTGTGCAATGTTGGTGGGAGTGAAATTGTGTGTATATTATGAGGCAAGAATAGGCAAAAGTTTTCATCTTTCTTCCTTCGTTCCATGTATCTCTCAGGTTATCTTACCCAGATTATTCTAACTTCATATAAGAATTAAGGATTTTTCCAATTTGTTAACATTTAAATAGGAGTTATAGCCTTAAAGTTTTGAAATGTAAGCAGATAAAAATTTTGGATCCATAATCTTTTGAGGGAAGTCATATTTGAACTGTTGTATAAATTTCTTTAATGACATTATTTTCAAATTTTTCATTTCATCTAGTCTCAATCTTAGGTAAATAATTTATACATTTCAAAATTGTGTGGTATTCATATATATTTTAAATTTTATTTCTTTGGATTTCTTCATGCTGTTTATTTAAAATCATTTACTCTTTTCCACATTCCAAAAGACTACTAAGAAAGGTTTAGATTTTATCAATTTAGGTATTGGGTGAGAGTTTTTAAACCCATGAGTTGATGCTGTTTTTAACCAAGAAATGTTCAAACTATAGGCAGAAACACTCTCTCAAGTAGTACACCGCTGAGAATAAATGTTGAGAATTTGGATTGTTGTAAGAATTTGGTATTTTATAAATAAGTAGCATTATTTGGGAAATTAGCTTTACCTGAAAAAAAACTGTACTCTAAAATAACCTTTTTTTTAGGGTTAGGAGGAGAATACTGCAAAGAAAAGTATGCAAGTTTAAGTGAATATGATAGAAATCACCTTTGTAAGTTATGAATTTATTAATTTGGCTTTCCTGGTGTTGATGATATCTTTTATGTAACAACTCACAAAAAGGAAAATGGAGGTCTAATCTGGAACAGCTAGAAAAAGTCACCATGCTTGGCAACATGGGGAACATTACTTGGCTATATTTGTCTGAAAGACTTTGTACTTGACCCTGCTCTAGGAAAATAAATACATAGAATTTGAAGTTTCCATTTACAAGTTTTAATTAAATAATCACTTAATGAATTTGTCTATTGTGTTAATATGTGTATCTGGATTTAGAGATGTGATTGTGAAAAATGAAAGTAAACAAATATATATGAATTTGATATTTGAATTCTTGTCTATTCAAGTACATTAAATGTTAATCTGGTGTGGGAAATTGACCTGTTTCCTTAACAGTATGATTGTAGACTAAAGATAAATTACTCTAAAATTCTTCCGACTTTGGTCTGAAGGAATTGTGCTGGGTTGAAAAATGTATGAATAATCTGAAGCACATCAAGATAATATCCCAGAGCAAGTTATCTAAGCAAAACTCAAGCAAAGTGTAAAGTATATTTGAATTGTAACTAATCATTTTGTCTCTGGTTATACATAATTGAATTGCTTTATTTGGTGGTGGTCTGAACTGACATGTTACCTTTACTTCTAATAATGTAAATGTATTATATCTAGTCCTTTATATTAATCAGTAAAAGTTAATATATACAGTTACATTTGAGTTTTATAGGTTACTTGACATATTTCTTTGTAGGCAATACTGATACATTCCCATGTAATATTTTGAATGGGCTTTGGAATGCAAGCAAGTTTGGTAGAGCTATAATCTTTTCTAATCTATTTTATTTTATACTACCGAATTTTGCATTTTCAGCCTAGTCAATTGAATTCTTTACAGGTATAATTGCATTAAATAAGAAATTGATTAAATTTAAGTTTTATGGAAGGAAAATTGGAAATAAATTGAATGATATTAATTGTAATTGAAAATAGTCCACTATTCTGAAATTAATTTATTTGGTGATGTCGTTTCTTCAGATAGGGACTGTCATTGGTAAATGTGGTCATTATAATGGTATTTCATGTTATTCTGATTGGTGGTGACACCTTTTCAGAAGTAAATCACTGGTTATAAAATTCTTAAGCTAGCTTTTAAATGCAGTCTCAAGAATATAATACAGGGAAGCCAGTGTATGACATATTTAACCTATATGAATGATTACATTTATACCCAGAAAGCAATTACAATCATTTTGAAAGTAAGAACAATTACAAGCTAAACATGTGGGATTATACTCAGATCTGAAAAAGAAATTCTGGGACAGATCAATGGCAGTAAATTTGACCAAGTCGAATACCATCTCTTCTCTAAAGTCTATCATGGCATGCTTTCTCCTAGTCATTATTCATATTTTTATTATATTGTCACTATATGTTTACTTGTATTTGCCTTCCCTATATTAGCCTAATGTGCTTTTGGAGGAGGAAGAGCTTGCCTTAATGATATTGTACCACTTTGTCATCATCTAGAACAATACATTTGTTCCAGAACCCAGAAAAATGACAGATAATATATTCTTTTAAAGTTTGACTTAAAACTGCATCATGGAATGAACTGGAGAAAAAGCAGAGGGTGAAATACTAAGAATCAAATTCTGAAATAAAATGGATATAGAGAGTTTCAAATTCCATTGAAGAATACAATGACTTTAGGGTCCTTTAAATCTCAGGTCCCTTAAAATATCAGATCCTTTGAGATTTTGTCTTTCCTCTCAATTTATATCAAAATGACTGATTAATTGGAGAGCAAAGCTACTTGTATTATATTTTTTCAAATGTAGAACTCACACTCAGTAACCGCTGTGGAGACCCACTTGGAACCCCAGAGTTAGTATGAAGATTATGTTAAACTAAAGACATTTGAGAATCAACAGATGTGGAAAGAAACCTTTTCAAGACTTTCTTTATCTGACTAAAAACAGAAACTTATGGGAAATGAGGCTGCCATAAATTCTCTTTTGGGGGCATGTCTACTTCCAGGAGAGAGAACAAGAGTAAACTTACCATAAATCCCCTCTTGGGGGAGTTTCAAGGCCAAGAAGAATTTGGAAAGGCCACTCGCACCTGCATAAACAAACATTATTACAAACTTTCTTATCTCCCATTTGCTCTCCAAAAAATTAATTTGTCTTTCTTAAAGAGACCTTATTTGTTCTTTACATACAAGCCTTTTCTTTCCTCTCTCTTTTGCCTACTAATTTAGGTCTATAACCTTATCCATTTAATCTTTTGTTAGCTAACATACACATAGGAATTAACTATTTTTTTTATTTGTTGATCTGTCATTTGTTGGTTTAATTGACAAGCCCCCAGATGCAAAATCTTAGGAGGCAGAAAAAAGAATGTATACATGTATGTGTAACTGGGTCACCATGCTGTATAGTAGAAAAAACAATTGTATTGGGGAAATAAAAATAAATTTAAAAAATCTTGGGAGGCAGAGTAGACCATCATTGGTTTGTAGGACATTCAAGTAGTCAAATATTCACATGGTGATAGTGAGATAATACACAAAGATAAAGTGGCCACTGAGATATTACAAAATTTAAATCATGTAAATTTCTTATTTCCTGAAATATTTAAGTAAAGTAACCCATGTGGGAGAAGGAGAGCCTGATTTTGGTCATCGAATTTTGTATTGAGATTTTTTTTTTCTTTTTATGGCCATACATGTGGCATATGGAAGTTCCCAAGCTAGGGGTCTAGTCAGAGCTGCAGCTGCCGACCTCCACCACAGCCACAGCTATGCAGTATCTGAGCTGCCAAGTCTGTGACCTACACCACAGCTTGAGGCAACGCCAGATCCTTTAACCCACCGAGTGGGGCTAGGGATCGAACCCACATCCTCATGGATACTAGTCAGGTGCGTTACTGCTGAGCCACAACAGGAGTTCCTGAGAAGTTTTGAAGACATGGTTACTTGCACTGTGAATATGATTGAATGTAAATTCATACTCTAGTTGGCACCTGGAAGGTGACTTTTACTAGCTTTTCAAGCGAATATTAACTGACTTGGATTTTGTGAATCTCAGGATATCTTTGAATAAGTCAGATTGTTAGTGAGGACACTAGTCCCTAGAGTAAGAGAAGTGGGTATTTTAAGGGGAATATGTATAATTTAGAGCAAATTATATTTTGTTTAGTAAATATTGCTCTAGTGATTCATTGCACTGAAGAACGATCTTTTACCTAAAAGTTTACTACTAACTTAAAATTTGCTACTAAATAGAAACTCAGTAAGTAGAATAATCTTCCCTGAATCTCGTGGTGATTTTGTTAAAAAATATAACTATTAATATCATTTCTAAACTGAAGTTAATATTACACATTGGCACATTGTTTGGTTTAATTACTGTTCATGGAATTATTGAAAATGAAGAAATGCTAATTACATGAGTGAACCTTGTAGTTTTTAGGTTACTATTTATGTATTAGATTTGGTGTAATGTCTCAGATGACACTGGAGCAAGTTAAAAATTGAACTGAAATCGTTATGAGATTTAATTGATTTGTGTCAGTAAACTGAGGAAACTTTGACCTCCTAGCAGAATCTCATCCAAGCAGTTTGCCAGAAGGATGTAATTTGATGGGCAACTCTAAGCCACTAGAAGACAAGTTTTAAAAAAGTTTAGCATTGAAACAAATGTTCTTAGGCTGATGATATCCTGAGGCTGGGAAACCATTTCCACCATCTTGACTCTTTCCCTTCTTCAATAGGCAGTTTATGACTCACTTACATTTCTTTGAATTTCATTTAGGTCCCCTAAAGGTATCACAAATCTAAAGTTACTCTTTTAAAGAAGCCTCCTTTCCCACTTAGGTTTATGAGAGATTGTACTCTGAGAACAATTATGTTGGGAAAATGTATTTAAAATTATTCAGGGAGTTCCCCTCATGGTTCAGTGGAAACAGATCTGACTGGCATCCATGAAGACACAGGTTCGACCCCTGACCTAACTCAGTGGGTTAAGGATCCAGCATTGTGGTGAGCTGTAGTGTAGTTCACAGACGTGGCTCAGATCTGGCATTGCTGTGGCTGTGGCTTAGGCCAGCATCTGTATCTCAGATTCGACTCCTAGCCTGGGAACCTCCATATGCTGTGGGTGAGGTCCTAAAAAAAAAAAAAAAAAAATTAAAAAAAAATATAAAGTATTCAGAATTTTAAAATTAACAAAAAACTTTACCAGAAATCTTACTATCTTTTCTATGTAATCCTTTAATCAGCCTGGGCATAATTATATATTTAATTCTATTAAGGTAGTTTAATACTTTAATTAGCTATTTACACATGGAAAAATTACAGAGGTAATTAAGGATGTTCAGATTCATTAAAAGCATTAAGAGGTATTAAATGTGAAAGAACAGATTTTTTTAAATTAAATCTTTCAAGTTTTTCTTTTAAAAATCTTCTTTAAAAAAAGGTAGTAACAGTTTTATCTGAATCAGTTATGTTAGAAATAGCACAAATCGAATAGACATTTTTTTAAAATGAGCTAGTTATAAATCTTTTGGATTCACTTAAAGTTTTGTTTCACTCCTCACTTACTAAAAATGTTTTACTTAGATGAGCCTTCATTGCTATTAAGAAATGTTTTATTAGCAATGGAGGAAGGCAGAGCCCCAAAGGTTTAGCTTGAAAATCTCCCAAAGAGAAATATCTGCAGGAAGGATGGTATTGAATTAGTTGACCATAGTGTCCTTCTTGCAGTGAAATTGGTGATTCCCATCTATGGGAATGCAAAGAAGATAGTCAAGAGACTGGAGTGCTAAGCTTTGGAAGTAGCTGCCAAATGCTAGTAGAAAAGCTATAGGAGTAAGTCAAAGTAAATTTTAGATGAAGGAGGGAATGTTCATTCTCCTCCGGGTGATTTGGGGCTGATGGAAAATAGTATCTGTGGAGCTGTTGAAGTAAATGACTTTTTAAGTTTACAGTCCTCACACCTTCCTAAACTGCAGGTGTAGGTGATAAGATAGCTGTGAAGTGAACTTAAACTGCCAAGTTTTGTCTTTCCATCACTAAACTGAAATTTGGAGTATGCTGCCTTTACAAAAATAAAAACAAAAGCAAAAGCAAAATCATATCGTTTGGAGAAGAAATCCAAGAGGATTTGGGAGATGAGCATGGTCCCACGAAAATGACTCCTCTAACATGCGTTGCTCTTAGAAAAACCTGAATATTAGAGTTAGAAAATGACTCATGGAGTTCCTGTCGTGGCGCAGTGGTTGGCGAATCTGACTAGGAACCAGAAGGTTGAGGGTTCGATCCCTGCCCTTGCTCAGTGGGTTAACGATCTGGCGTTGCCTTGAGCTGTGGTGTAGGTTGCAGACGCGGCCCGGATCCCGCGTTGCTGTGGCTCTGGTGTAGGCCGGTGGCTACAGCTCCGATTGGACCCCTAGCCTGGGAACCTCCGTATGCCACGGGAGCTGCCCAAGAAATAGCAAAAAGACAAAAAAAAGAAAAAGAAAATGACTCATAATCAACTCTTCTCTAACTGCAGTATTTAACATATTTTATTAATATTCTTCAAAAACATGAGATTTAAATATTGCCTAATACTCTAAAGTAGGGATCTACCATAATTTATTTAACTATTTCACTGCCATTGGATATTTGGGCTCTTTCACATGTCACCATAATAAACAGTTTTGTTCACCAATCTTTGCCCACATCTCTGATAAATTACTTAAGGTTGATTTCTAAAACATTAGATGCTAGACAAAGAAAGGGAATGTTCTAAAATTCTTGAAGGGTTTGCTGATTTACATTTTCTCCAATATAGCATGAAAGTACTCATCACTTTGAACAAAATACTGTTTTTGTTTTGTTTATAGTTTTTCATTATTGTTCATTTACTAGAAAAAAAAAGGCATTTCTTTCTTTAGCGAGTTAAATTTCGGGCTTTATTCAAAATAAAGTATAATTTAAATTACTAGCAAAGATATTTCAGATGGCTGTTACCATAAATAATAAAGGTACACTTACATGCACAAGTAACAAATCACCCCCTCAGGACATGGGATGGTCTTTTTTTGAAACCCTTTTAGTTATTTATTTATATATTTTTAAATTTAATAAAACATTTTAAATTTTTATTGAAGTATGCTTATTTTAGAATTTTTTTTTCTTTTTTCTTTTTTTTAATATATTTTTTTTTTATTTTCCCACTGTACAGCAAGGGGGTCAGGTTATCCTTACATGTATACATTACAATTACATTTTTTCCCCCACCCTTTCTTCTGTTGCAACATGAGTATCTAGACAAAGTTCTCAAGGCTATTCAGCAGGATCTCCTTGTAAATCTATTCTAAGTTGTGTCTGATAAGCCCAAGCTCCCGATCCCTCCCACTCCCTCCCCCTCCCATCAGGCAGCCACAAGTCTCTTCTCCAAGTCCATGATTTTCTTTTCTGAGGAGATGTTCATTTGTGCTGGATATTAGATTCCAGTTATAAGTGATATCATATGGTATTTGTCTTTGTCTTTCTGGCTCATTTCACTCAGGATGAGATTCTCTAGTTCCATCCATGTTGCTGCAAATGGCATGATGTCATTCTTTGTTATGGCTGAGTAGTATTCCATTGTGTATATATACCAATCTTCCGAATCCAATCATCTGTCGATGGACATTTAGGTTGTTTCCATGTCCTGGCTATTGTTAATAGTGCTGCAATGAACAAGCGGGTACATGTGTCTCTTTTAGGTAGAGTTTTGTCCGGATAGATGCCCAAGAGTGGGATTGCGGGGTCATATGGAAGTTCTATGTATAGATTTCTAAGGTATCTCCAAACTGTTCTCCATAGTGGCTGTACCAGTTTACATTCCCACCAACAGTGCAGAAGGGTTTCCTTTTCTCCACAGCCCCTCCAGCACTTGTTATTTGTGGATTTATTAATGATGGCCATTCTGACTGGTGTGAGGTGATATCTCATGGTAGTTTTGATTTGCATTTCTCTTATAATCAGCGATGTTGAGCATTCTTTCATGTGTTTGTTGGCCATCTGTATATCTTCTTTGGAGAAATGTCTATTCAGGTCTTTTGCCCATTTTTCCATTGATTGATTGGTTTTTTGCTGTTTGGTTGTATAAGTTGTTTATATATTCTAGAGATTAAGCCCTTGTCAGTTGCATCATTTGAAACTATTTTCTCCCATTCTGAAAGTTGTCTTTTTGTTTTCTTTTTGGTTTCCTTTGCTGTGCAAAAGCTTTTCAGTTTGATGAGGTCCCATGGGTTTATTTTTGCTCTAATTTCTATTGCTTTGGGAGACTGACCTGAGAAAATATTCATGATGTTGATGTCAGAGAGTGTTTTGCCTATGTTTTCTTCTAGGAGCTTGATGGTGTCCTGTCGTATATTTAAGTCTTTCAGCCATTTCGAGTTTATTTTTGTGCATGGTGTGAGGGTGTGTTCTAGTTTCATTGCTTTGCATGCAGCTGTCCAGGTTTCCCAGCAATGCTTGCTGAATAGACTTTCCTTTTCCCATTTGATGTTCTTGCCTCCCTTGTCAAAGCTTAATTGACCATAGGTGTCAGGGTTTATTTCTGGATTCTGTATTCTGTTCCATTGGTCTGTTTGTCTGTTTTGGTACCAGTACCACACTGTCTTGATGACTGTGGCTTTGTAGTATTTCTTGAAGTCTGGGAGAGTGATGCCTCCTGCTTGGTTTTTGTTTCTCAGGATTGCTTTGGCGATTCTGGGTCTTTTGTGGTTCCATATAAATGTTTGGATTGTTTGTTCTAGTTCTGTGAAAAATGTCATGGGTAATTTGATAGGGATTGCATTGACTCTGTAGCTTGCTTTGGGTAGTATGGCCATTTTTACAATATTGATTTTCCCAATCCAGGAGCATGGAATATCTTTCCATTTCTTTACATCTTCTTTGATTTCTTTGATTAAAGTTTTATAGTTCTCAGCATATAGGTCCTTTACCTCTTTGGTCAGGTTTATTCCGAGGTATTTGATTTTGTGAGGTGCAATTTTAAAAGGTATCGTATTTTTGTATTCCTTTTCTAATATTTCATTGCTGGTATACAGAAATGCAACTGACTTCTGAATGTTAATCTTATATCCTGCTACTTTGCTGAATTGATTAATCAGTTCAAGGAGTTTTTGGGTAGAGTCCTTAGGGTTTTCTATGTATAGTATCATGTCATCTGCATACAGTGACAGTTTGATCTCTTCTCTTCCTATATGGATGCCTTTTATTTCTTTTGTTTGTCTAATTGCTGTGGCTAGGACTTCCAAAACTATGTTGAAGAGCAGTGGTGAGAGTGGGCATCCCTGTCTTGTTCCAGATTTGAGTGAGAAGGCTTTCAGTTTTTCCCCATTGAGTATTGTATTTGCTGTGGGTTTATCATAAATGACTTTGATTATATTCAGGAATGTTCCCTCTATACCCACTTTGGTGAGGGTCTTGATCATGAATGGATGTTGAACTTTGTCAAATGCTTTTTCTGTGTCTATTGAGATGATCATATGATTTTTGACTTTTTTTTTGTTAATGTGGTGTATGATGCTGATTGATTTGCGTAGGTTGAACCATCCTTGTGAACCTGGGATGAACCCAACCTGGTCATGGTGTATAATTTTTTTGGTATGTTGTTGGATTCGGTTGGCTAAGATTTTGTTGAGAATTTTTGCATCTATATTCATCAATGATATTGGGCGATAGTTTTCTTTTTTGGTGGTATCTCTGCCTGGTTTTGGAATGAGGGTGATGGTGGCCTCATAGAATGTCTTTGGGAGTATTCCTTCTTCTTCAACCTTTTGAAAGAGTTTAAGGAGGATGGGCACCAATTCCTCTTTATATGTTTGATAGAATTCACCTGTGAAGCCATCTGGTCCTGGACTTTTATTTGTAGGGAGTGATTTTATGACCTCTTCAATTTCATTTCTAGTGATGGGTCTGTTCAGTTGGTCTGTTTCTACTTGATTCAGTTTTGGCAGGCTGTAGGATTCTAGAAAATTGTCCATTTCTTCCAGATTGTCAAACTTGTTGCTATATAGTTGTTCATAGTTATTTTAGAATATTGTGTTAGTTTCAGGTATACAGCAAAATGATTTGGTTATATATATATATATCCATATATATATATATATATATATATATATATATATATCCATTCTTTATCAGATTCTTTTCCACTGTAGATCATTACAGAGTATTCATTAAATTTCCCTGTGCTATCCAGTAGGTCCAAGTTATTTATCCTTTTTATATATAGAAGTATGTATATGTTAATCCCAAACTCCTAATTTACCACCCCCTCCTCCCACTATCCCCTTTGGTAACCTTAAATTTGTTTTATATGTCTGTGGATCTATTTCTGTTTTATAAATAAGTTTATATAATTTTTTAAGATTCCACATGTAAGTGATATCATATAATATTTGTCTTTCTCTTACTATGATAATGTTAGGTCCACCTATGTTACTGCAAATGACATTATTTCATTCTTTTATATGGCTAATACTCCATTGTATATATATACCACATTTTCTTTATCCATTCATCTGTCAATGGACATTTAGGCTGCTTCCATGTCTTGACTATTGTGAACAGTACTGCTATAAATATTGGGGCTCATTCATCTTTTCAAATTAGAGTTTCCTTTGGTTATATGCCCAGGAGTGGGATTGCTGGATCATATGGTAGGTCTATACTTAGTTTTTTAAGGAACCTCCATACTGTTCTCCATAGCAGCTTCACCAATTTACATTCCTCCCAACAGTGTAGGAGGCTCCTTTTTCTCCACATCCTCTCTAGCATTTATTATTTATAGACTTTTTTTTTTAATATGTGGACTTTTTAGTGATGGCCATTCTGACTGGTGAGAGGTGATACCTCATGGTAGTTTTCATTTGCATCTCTCTAATAATCAGTGATGTTGAATGTATTTTCATGTACCTACTAGCCATCTGTATGTCTTCTTTGGAGAAATGTTTATTTAGGTATTCTATCCATTTTTTGATTGGGTTGTTTGTTTTTTACTTTCTTTATGGCCACACAATGGCATATGGAAGTTCCAGGGCCAGGGATTGCATCTGAGCCACAGCTGCAACCTACACTACAGCTATGACAATGTTCGGTCCTTCAACCTACTGTGCTGGGTGGGGGATCAAACTCGTGCCTCTAAAATAATATGAGCCACTGCAGTCAGGTTCTTAACCCACTGCACCACAGCAGGAACTCTTGGTTGTTTTCGTTTTTTTTTTTTTTTTTTTTTTTTTTTTATATTAAGCTGTCTGAGCTCTTTGTATATTTTAGAATTTAATCTCTTGTCAGTAGCATTTTTGGAAATATTTTCTCCAAGTCCATAGCTTGTCTTTTTGTTTTGTTAATGATTTCCTATGCTGTGCAAAAGCTTTTAAGTATAATTAGGTCCTATTTGTCTATTTTTGTTTTTCTTTCCATTACTCTAGGATACAGATCCAAAAAAATATTGCTGCAATTTATGTCAAAGAATGTTCTGCCTGTGTTGTTCTCTAGGAGTTTTATAGTATCTGGTCTTACATTTCGGTATTTATAACTCAATTTTGAGTTTATTTTTGTGTATGGTGTTAGAGAATATTCTAATTTTATCTTTTATATGCAGCCATCTAGTTTTCCCAGCACCAACTAGAGACTGTCTTTTTTCCATTGTAGATTCTTGCCTCCCTTGTCATAAATTAATTAACCATAAGTGTGTGGGTGTATTTCTGGGCTGTCTATCCTGTGTTCCATTGATCTATGTATCTGTTTTTGTGCCAGCACCATACTATTTTGGTGACCACAGCTTTGTAGTATATTCTGAAGTCAAGGGAGCATGATTCTTCCAACTCCATTCTTCTTGTAAAATACTGTATGTTATACTTTTCATTATTATTAATTTGACAGTCAAAAACATTATATTTCTATTTATATCTATTTGATGATGGGGAGGTAAAAAAAGATATAAAATAGAATAGGTTAAAATGTAGGACAAGTGCGCATATTTTGTTTTACCTTTGTATATTCATCATTGATTTAGCATGTATATTTTGAGCTTCTATATCACTTTTTTTGGATCTTAAGTCAGTATATGTGAATTGTACTATGTTAGGGTCTTTAAGAACTCATAGTGTATTTATAGAAATAGGAAAGTAAGCAAATAATTATAGAATAATGAGATAATGGCCAAAAATAAGTAGAAAGTTCTTTGGGAAGAAAACATAACTGGGGCCAGATGATGGAGGAACTAGGCTTCACAGAATTAGTAGCATTTAAGTTTAATTTTGGTGACTGAGATTGCTTGATACAAGTGCAGGAGAGGAAGATTGTTTCAGAATAAAGAAGATAATGTATAAATTCAGGAAGTATGAAGGAAATGGTGTGTTCACAGAATCGCAAAGAGGTCAGTATGATTAGAGGATAGAGTTCATCTTGGTGAGCAAGAGATAATGAAAGAAAAGCGAATTGTAATCAGATAGTAAAACATCAGTCTCTTAGACTCTGACCTTCAACATAACATTTTAGCTAGGGAAAGTGTTTCTATTATGTATTTCCATAGTATCATGAACATTTATTCTCATAACACTTACCATATTTTACTTACTTATTAGGTTCACTGTCTTTATACTCTGACATCCATAATGGCAGGGAGTATATCTGTCAAGCTCACCTTTCTATCTCTATTTCCTGGCACAGTGCCTATTGAATGAATGAGTAGATGGATGAACTTCATAGTATAGGTATCAAGTATTTATTGAAATAAGAATTTGTTAAACAAATGAATAACTATATAAAAATTAATTATAAATAAATAAATGTATATCTAATTTATATAATATTATGGTGGGTTGAAGAGTGGCCTCCAAAAAGGTATGTCTATGTCCTAACCCCCCAGCACTGGCAAATGTGATATTATCTGGAAATAGGGTCTTTGCAGATCTACTTAAATTAAGGATCTCAATGAGATCATACTAGTTGTAGGGTAGGCCCTAACTCCAAGGGCAGGTGCCCTTATAAGAGAAAAGAGAGGGAAATTTGAGATGCATACACACAGAGGAGAAGGCCTTATGAAGATGGAGGCATAAAATGTAGTTATTCTGCCACTAAGCAAGGAATGCCTGGAGGCACCAGAGGCTGGATAAAGCAAGGGAGTAATCTACCCTAAAACCTTCAGAGGAAACATGGCCCTGACAACACATTAATTTTGGTCTTCTGGCTTCTAGAAATATAAGAAAATAAATTTCTGTTGTTTAAAACCACCTATTTTGTGGTAATTTATTACAGCAGCCCTAGGAAACTAATCTATAACATTGTATATTATATACCTGTATGAGTCAATTATATATGTTTAACAACTAGTAAGAAAGTGAGTAATAAAATAGAAAAGGAAGAGCTAAAGATAGGATAAGAATTAAGGAGGGCATTTATTGTCAGTGGGCCAGGTCAGAAATGATAGGAGACTAAGAAACGTCTGTAGCAAGGGAATATATCTTATATATGCAGAAGGTAGAACTTATAGATATATTGGATTTCAGGTGAATAAGTAACTAAGAGAAGATAAAGATGAATCCTAGATTTCTTATCAAGCATTTGGTTGACTGATGATTTTATTAACATAAATAAAGAATGCAAGAGAAATCATGGATGGTAGATCTGTACCTTAAACTGAGATATTCTTTGTCTTATGTGGCCAGGGAAATATCTTCTCCCTTAGCTTAGCGGTCAGCTAATTATTTATGTGGAGATTTCATAATATTAATACTCAGCCAAGATGTTGACAACTGCACCTTAGCCCTCACTTCCTGCTTGTACAAAGTCTCTGTGTGGTTAGCTTGTACTGTGTCCCAACTGTTACCTACTCTTTCAGGAAGCCATGAGTTTAATTAATTGCCTATGGTTATTTTTGACAAACACCCCTTAGGAAAAGTCTTTTTACTCCAGATGACCTCCAACTCAGATCAAATAAAGCAACCTCACAAGTAGGATCTTCCAGAGAAACATGAGAGATCAAATAATGTGAATTCTTTGGGAGTGAAGCTCTGAGGGAGTTCCAACTCCATTCTGCTCCTGGTGATTGCAAGGATTGAGTTTTCATGGTGATTCCATTGTGAATGTGGACTGTTGGTTTTCAAAGCTATTGAGAATCTGGAGGTGGAGATTGGAATAGGGCAAGTTAAAATGCCACAAAACCTACTGCTCTTTCAGATTCTTACATTTTCCTTAAGTATCCTCTCCCTGAATTGCCGCAAGCCTTTGGCTAATTTTCAGATTTCTAAAAATGTTGTTTCTGATCATTTTTGCCAGTTTTTTCTATTGCCATTAGTGAGGAGAGAATTTTAGAAAGTCTGAGTAAGGACTTGCTATTTTTGCTGATATTACCCTATGCTGGTTTTCATCCAATATTTACATTTTATTAGATTTTATATTAATTACAATAAATCCCAATTATTTATTTTATTTTTATTTTATATGTGTACTGAAGTAATATAGTGTTAAATAATATGGCCAAATATTTTCAAGGACTAAGTGTCTTTAGTAGAAAAAGGATCTAAGAATAAATATCCCTTTAGTCTACTTCAGCAGTGACCTTGCTCCTATTCAGACCCTCATTATGTATATATGTCAAGATCAATCTTTAAAACTGCTTTTTATTTACCACCTCTGAAAGTTTTGTGATTGTATATAGTAGCCGTCAAGTGACATTTTAGCTATTGTTCTTATTAAATATATCAAAGAAGTCCTCACAGTAGTGTTTCTTTTGAACAAAAAAAATCCAATCTTCTTCCTTCCCTCTAAAAGAATTCCATTACTGGATAAAAGAATTCCTAAGATTGCTAGCTGGGCAAAATCATAGAATAACTATAACAAGAAATAATAAAAGAGAAGAAATAACTCATATCAACACCACAGAAAATAAGTTAGAATTACTCGTATTTTTAAACATAGCTGTATCTTCTGTATTAAAAATCACAGTTCTACAGAGAATAATAGTCCAACGTGTTTTCATCTCTTAGGAAAAAAAATAAGTGAATAGGTTAATCAATATTGAGTGACTGAAATTAAGGCAAACAGTTGACTTTTAATTATTTCTGTGTGGAGAATCTATACAAGGCCTTACTTTCCTTGTATTTCTCCTCCATATCTTTCATTGTAAATTACTAACACTAGGGAGGAAAACTCTGGATGGGATATCTAAATATGATATTCAAATAACATCCTAAAGTCAAATGTAATTGATTTTTGATTAAATGTTACTATATAATACTATGTCATTTACCTTTCATTGGAATATTTGTATATTATGTACAATAAAGACAAACAATCCTTTCTATAATAGTATTTTACTGTTAAATTTATATATGTATATTTAATATCATTCATAATGTTTTAAAATCATAGATGTTTCCTCATGAAAGAGACTGTTATGATGAAATCTACATATCCCTAATCCTAGCCCTATCGGTCAAAACTTTATCTTCAACATTTTCTCTGGGCGTTCCTTCTCCCTGCTTGCTTTAATATAAACTTGACTATCCCCAGACGATGCCACTTCTATGGAATTCTTGTCAAGTGGTAGATTCTTTTATGCTTCATATATTTTAGGTTAAGAGTTAGTATCCTACTTCCTCCACCTTGAAATAATTATTATCTTCTTACCTTACCTTATTCTTCAGTAATTATCTTCTTATTGAAGCAAATAAAAGTCACAAAACCATTTCACTGAGGATGTGTCCTCAAATATCTGGACTTTTGCTTAGATTTCTAGTCCAGCATTACTTCACTTTGAGCACCAGCCTAAAGTCTATTTTTTTATGGGATTGGCCATTTATCCATGAAGCTCCAGCTTCTTGATATGGGCCGCTCATATATTCCACTTACCACACTTGTTTCAACTTTATATTTAACTTTTGCTGCCTTCCATTTCTCTTTCTTAAGTGATCACCAATATCCTTACAAGTACTTTTTTTTTTTTAATACTTTAGACAGCATCTGTGTGTTTTACACTGGAATTTTCCTCTTTTTGTCTTCAGGCTACCTAGTTCACTGTTCCAAGGTAAATATAAATAAGGACTTTTATTTGTGTTTTTAATTTAATGCCCTTATCTACTGTTTGAATCTTTCTGTGTGTATGTTTTGTGCCTATGTTTATTTTATACTACATAAAACATATATACATTATTACATATAATGGAAAGCAATCCAAGTTATTCCCAAAGATTTCCTGATCCTAGGAGCAAATTCTTGATACAGTGCTATCTATGCCTGCTCTAAATGAAAGCATGTATGTTTCTCTCTCTCTCTCATACACACACACACACACACATACCAGAATAAATGAAGATTATTTACTGGAGAAACACTAGATATATTCTCCTTAAAACAAGAACAAAATGTGTCTATTATAATTATTTTATAATGTTTCAAGATACTATTTAAGAACTTTAAACTTATACAGATGATATATTAGAATTTTAATTTTGGTTGTTTAGCTTCAAAGTAAATCTTGATTCAATTGACTTAATTCATTTTTGCTATTTGTTAATTCAATATTGTCATTACTTTAATGCTAACTATACATCAGACCTGTTATATATTTCTCTACCATTAACTACAATAAGTATGGTATACTCATTTTCCAATTTTTGTTACCATGATGGAAGAAAATCTTGGTGGCCTGACACAGAGGGCCACTATGTAAGAATCGATGCTTGAATGACTCAGTTGCATTGTGGAAAATATTTCCACATCAAGTAAGACATAGATGAGGATTTCTTAATTTGACTTCACCTTAAGAATGATGTTCTTCAGTGTATATGCTATTGATGGATTTTGACTTATAATTTATATAATTTTCATTAAAATTCTTGCTAGCTTATTTCATGCCCTTGGTGACCAGAACTACCACTTCTTTATCCTTGTAAACTCATGTTCTAGACTTATTCTTTGCTCTGGATATTGTAGTTGCCCTATATGTTATGTGAAACTTTGGTTGCACATTTTTAAAAGAATATTAAGTAACTGGTGATTTTTTTTCAGAGAATAAAAGAAATAATTGGTATACTAGGCAATATGTTATTTTAGGAATGTTAAAAAAATTTAAGGTTATTTAGCTTATAGAATGAAGGGTTCAGGAATGATTAGATTACTATCCCCAATATCATAAGAAGCTTCTAAGAAAGAACATGAAAAAATAATGTGCATGTGTTATTAAACAAGAGGAGATTCACTTTAGTGGAAATAAAAAATAGGACTTTTAGAGAAACAGAAAAGATCGAACAAATACTGAAATGCATTGTAGGTTTCTTGAGATCTGTAAGATAATAGACAATCATCCATTCTGAATGGTTTAGCCTACAGAAAGAGGTATTAGGTCAGAAAATGCCACAGTTTATCTCTCTCATTTTGTAAGTTCTTCCATGACTGATCTCATCTGTAGGTAATGCTAGCAATTGGAAAAGGCCCCTTTTGGCATCTACTGGAATTTGTTAGCTTGGGATGAGATATTTTCACTTTCTCTAAGCATGGGTAATTCTAATTCACTAAGAATGAAAGAACAAATCTTCCTCATAGGAAGAAGGATATTTCATCCTCCTTTTTCCCCCCTTGGGTATTATTTCTAACAGTTTCAGCATTAAACTAGATTAGCAATGAAACAACTCTCTGACCTTTGTTGGACATTTGACCTACTCTGATATCACCAATGATGTATACATGAAATAAATCTACACTACAAGCTTATAGAATTCTACTCTGCCCAGAATGTGCCCAAGCTGTCGGATGATAAAGCCCTTGTTCACTAGTAACACAGAATATGCTGGAGGCTAACATGTCTATATGCCAAATTGGCTATAGTTCAAAAGTATATTCCACATAAAGCAATACCGTTGCTCCCTGCCTCTACCTTGATCTCCCTAGCTCTGTAACTGAGAAAAGCTCTATTTAAAAACATTTCCATACTGAGATAAGTTAAACTAACATTTAAGGGGGAAAGACTCTGGTCAACACACTTATTTTATTATACCATAAAAAATTGTCCATAGAATATGACTTTTCTGACAAATTTTAGTAGTTTTTTTTGCTTTATTTTTTGAACGTTTATTTTTATGTCCTTTGGCTTTTAGATATTTTTGGCATTCCTGACCAGCACAATTCCTATTATCCACAAATTGAGTTTTCAATGCATGTATTTCAATCTGGTGTCTAAACTACCATTCCTAAAATGCACACTTATTTATTAAGGCATGCCAACCTAGATTTTCTACAGAAGGTGAAATTGGTAAGTTTTAACTGTGAAAAAACAATAAAAGGATGATATTAATAGTTTTGATTGAGTAAAATACTGAGCTGTTAGATTAAATGATCCATTATTAGAGTATATGGGACAATGGTATTTGACCAAGATTTTAACTTCTCCATCACCAAATATTCCCATAATACATTGGGTCTAGCATATTAAAGTATATATGACAAATAGATACATGTGAAGGACTAAATGTCCCAGATCAATGTACTAAGAGTAACAAGCTTTAACGTTATAGATGTTCTCTTTACGAGCAAACATTCAAAACTATGATTTTATAATATATATAAGAATTAAATACATAAGGATTTTTGCAAAGCTCTTTTCCAATAGTGAAATTAATTTATATAAGGTACTGCTTAGAGATATGCTTATAGCAAGCAGTTAAAATCAATAGTTCACTGAAGATTCTTCTGATATAAAGTGAGTTGCAACTGAAATTCTAAAGTAAGTCAAGGGAAAATGGGATTTAATTTTTTTCAAAAAGGTGTCTCTTAAAAGGTTGTGATCATGCTATACATTCAGTTCTGTATACTGTTCTTTCTTAACAGTATATGCAAAATATTTCTCATCTAAAGTTACAAGTTGAAAGACACTTTTAACTAGATTGCAACCTACTTTTGCTCACTACAACCACTAAAGGTTTATTTGCCCTATAAGAGATCAAACTAACTGAAATAGTTTTCTAGGAAGAACAAATAGCAAACTTGGTCAGAATCATATTTCATACAACCAAGTAAAACACAAGAAGTCCAAAGAAAAGTATTACTGACTGCCCTTTGTTCCAGGGACCCTTGGACAGTCCTATAGCATCAAGTGCTTTCTTAGTTATTTTCCAGAAGTCAGTGAATTCTTCATCTGGGAGCATCAGGATTTGGAAATATATTACCAGTATGTCATAGTATAGGAAGATTTAGGCCTTTTCATTCCCAAGAGATAATTTATTTATGTTATAAATAAGGAATGGGAGAAATCACAGAGTGTTCTCTAGATTTTAAGGCTTACATTATGCCATAAGAATTTTTACATACATGCTAATTTGTAAACATCTTTGTAATTTTAGGAAGTCTTTGTCTCAATTCCCTAACTAAGAAAAAATTACAGTTGAGTGTCTTGACTAATAGTCAATTTAGGTATAAAAAAGGATGGTAGGTTTTATGAAAGGAGAGCAGAGGGGAGTACACCATGCCCATAATGACTGACCTTGGATAAACTACTTTTAGACTAAGACACAACACTGTTTTGATCCTCTGCTTGACCATTTGAAGTAGTTGAACACATGGTAGAGAAACTTCATTTTTGGAGAAGGGCTGAGAAATCAAGGTGGATAATATCTAATTAGGGTTTAATATTATCTTAAATAGAAAATAAAGGAACTTAGTAGATCTCTGTTTTGACCAATGTCTATCTCTGATAGCTCTGGAATTTTCATTTACTGCCAGATAAAAAGAATCTGTTTATTTGTATCCAACTGTAGAGAGATAAAAAGTCTTTCCCCCTGACATTTGGGCCAAGATTTCCTCTAAAATATCTTCATAATATTTATTTTCCTCAAAAGGCCTGGGATATCCTTCCTTTTTTAATATTATTGACTAATTAGAAAATGTAATTATATATACAAAATATGCAATATGATGATTTGGTACACATATACACTGTAAAATGATTAACAAGGTCAAGATAATGAGCACATCCATCACCTCACATAAACTCTTTATGTATGTGTGTGGTGAGAATGCTTATGCAACTTTCTCAGCAACTTGCCTGTATATAACACCATATTATTAAGTATAGTCACCATGTTGTACCTTAGATCCTTAGAACTTCTTTAACTGAAAATTTTTATTCTTTCTTAATTTTTTCGATAGTAAGTCTGCTTTGTTTATTTTTTATGTAAAATGGTGTAGTAATATTTAATAAATTCCCACTAAATGTCTGGTATTAAAATATCTCATTTAATTCCCCAAACAAGTTATTGTGATTATCCTCATTCTATGGGTAAAGAGACTAGGATTCAGAGACAAAATAAATTGCCTAGAGTTGTACAACGGGTAAAGGTTGAAAATATGACTCTCATTCAAAGCTGTTTTATACCTACATCGAAGTTCTTTTTATTAAACCATTCAATCTCCTGTGGAAAATAGTTTTTCTTTCTCATGGTCCTAAAAACACCTGTTTTGCAACTTAAAGATTGCCCGTAGTTCTATAAAACAAGAACCTAGACAGTAACACTTCACCAGAAAGCCCTAGTTTAAGATTGTCCTTCTATGGCAACATCTCCTATTCTGTGATGATTTAAGTTCCTCCTACCCTATTCTGTATCGTCCTTGTGATCCAGTGATCAGAACTGCATGTAGTTCCGGGTACAGATGTTCTGTACTTTTGCAACATAGGATATGTGTTGGTCTCCTCTGTATAAGAAACAGTCAGCATTGGCTTCCAAATCCCCATTGTGGGATTTGATGGATATTTCAGAGCCAATCATTTAAATGTGGTTTAGATTAATTTTCCCTAAATGCCTGTGAACCATTTGGAGTTTAAAGGAAGTTGAGCAATTTTATAAAACCTGCTTCATACTACTTATCTGCCAAGTGGCTTACTCATGTTAAATAGATACTTTTGCATTAATCTGAACTGTGATTTATAACTTAGTTGTTAAGTACATGTAAAAAAAGCAAACAAAAAGAAGGAAAAAGGAAGAAGTTTACAAGTATCGCAACATTTTACAATTTCATATATTTATACAAGATTTATACAAGTAAGAATTCTTAATTGTACGTAAATGCATTTTGGGAGCCAAACAAATCTGGAGTCAGGCAGCATCAGAAGAGCACAATTTTTCTTCCTGTTTGTGAGAAAATATTAAACTAGTCAAACACTGAGCTTGCTGACCAGTGACAACTTTAACAAGAGTCTGAGAAGGTTTCTCTTTGAAATTTTTCCCTCTTTCTTTGATGAAATATATGATTATCATTTACTCTTTAGTGTAGCAAATTATAAGATTCAACTAAGGAATTAGGGGGAGAAATTGATGTCTAAGTAAATGTTTAACCAACTGGGTCAAAACTTCTGCATAGATTTAACTGCATTAGAGGATAATAAAATAACCTCCAAATAGTAAAATCAGAAAGTTTTCAAAGTGAACATATCTGTTCCTTTTAGATACTTTGATGATATATGGATCTGCATTACATTTTAATGTATTCCTAATTATTGTAGATTTTTTAGATGGATTAAAAAATTATAGGAGTTCCCATTGTGGCTCAGCAGTTTAAGAACTTGACGTATTGTCCGTGAGGATGTGGGTTCAATTTCTGCCCTCACTCAATGCATTAATGATCCGGCATTGCCACGAGCTGTGGCACAGGTTGCCCATGCAGCTTGGATCTGGCATTGCTGTGGCTGTGGTGTAGGCCGGCAGCTGCAGCTCTGATTTAACCCCTAGCCCAGGAACTTCCATATGTCACAGGTGCAGCCATAAAAAGAAAAAAAAATTATAGACCTTTTCTTACTTTATGATAACCTAAGGGTCTAACCCAAAATGTAAGCACCAGTGATATTGTGCACAGTTAAAGGATTGCATTTGATTAAAGTATGATTGAGACATATCTTGATTTGTCTAATGGCAGCCTGTGTTATTTAGAATTGTATGTAGGACATGTAAAATTTTGAAACAGAATTTCATAGAATTTTTTATAGAACAACTTCACAAATTGTTAGGTCATTTGATCTTAAAAACTGGCTTATGAATTAAGCAGGATGGGAATAATTTCTGTTTTCCAGTTGCAGAAACTGAGATTCGTGATTCTCAATTTATCCAAAAGTACAAACTACATAGGAAGAAGTCCTAAAAATTAAGGCTCTTCTAATTCTTGATTTCTCTATCTACCGTACATTATCTCCTTTACTTATATATACGATATCTACAATAATGTATTCTTCCACTACTTGGTTCCTAGTTTTTCACCAAGAACCAAATCCGAGCGCTAAATTCAGAGTGGCAAATATTCCTACTGCTTACAGTTTACTACCCTCAATTCAGACTAAACCAAATTCCAAAGAATGCAAGGTTAATGAAGGTTTTTTGTTGTTTTTAATAGCGTTCAGAATGTTTAATAGCTCAATTCCAATATTAAACACATGCTTCATGGCTAATAAATTATTTCTTTTACCAAACCTCTCATTTCACATGCTAAAAGTTTAACCTTCTTTCTTTAAGCAAAACCCCCCAAAATCAGCTGCATGCCATACTGTTTTTCATACATTTGAAAACCAAAAGGCTTCAGAGGATATTGATCACATTCATTTTTATCAAACTTTAGCACCTTTTGTAATATTGATGATATTAGAAGTTTCCTAAAAATATTGGGGTGCTGGTTATATTTTGGCAAATATATGGGTTAAGTGGTATAGCTATAATTTTTTTAAAAAATATTTCAATAGTATTTGGATCAGTGGAATTTGATGCATAGTTTCCACTTTACAAGGAATTTCAAACAGGATTCACACATGATGATGCTTTGTCAACTCCAAGATTTTTTTTTTTTTAGAATAGAAGTTGGGTCAAGTCCGACTACACAACTTGTTTTGGAAGTAGGACTATACAGCCACGTCATGAATATGAGATTCAGGAACATGATATTAAATATGTGGCATAGGTACCTCTGTTTATTGAATGATTCCTTCAGTGTTTCAGAGACTGTCTTCATCCAGTTGCTATATAGCTATGTTCATTAAATTAATTTTGTAATAAAATTATTTGGTCACCAGATTGTTCCCTAGTACTGAAACCATGGTCCTTAAATCTAAAATAGTGACACAGTAGTATTCATTTTGGCAACAATGAGGTGTTTGAAATAAAATATATGACTAGCTTTTAGATACATATTTTGAAAGGATATGAACTATTTTTACCTGGGGTGCTCCAGTCCTTGACTATCTGCCCATTCAGATATATTTGGGTAAATAGACCTTAAACACCTAGTTTTACTCAACCACCCATGTATAATCAGGTTGCCTAATCCATCATTACCTTGACATTCCCTTTTTTTTCTTTCTTTCTTTTACTGAAGTATAACTGACCCACAATACTATGTTAGTTCCATATGCACAACATAGTGCTTTGATATTTTCATACATGAGAAAAAGATTTCCATGATAAGTATAGTTACCATCTGTCACCATACAAAGTTATTATAATATTATTGACTATATTCCCCACAATGTACATTTCATCCTCTTGAATCATTTGTTTTGTAACTGGAAGTTTATACCCCTTAATCTCTCTCACCTAGTTCACTTATCCCACATCCCAACTCTGGCAACCATCTGTTTATTCTCTGTATCTATATGTGTTTCTCCTTTTTTATTTCATTTATTTAAATGCAGTTATAAATGGGATTGTTTTCTTAATTTCTTTTTCTGATAGTTCATTGTTATTTTATAGAAGCACAACAGATTTCTGTATATTAATTTTGTATTCTTCAGCTTATTTGCTGTATTTATATATTCTAGTAGTTTTCTGGTAGCATCTTTATATATATTATATATAATTTATAATATAATATATTATATATATTTATAAAATTTCATTTGTGAACAGTGACAGTTTTACTTCTTTCTTTCCAATTTGAATTAGTATTGTTTCTTCATTTGTCTGATTGTGTGTTCAGCTTGGGTCATTTCCACTATTCTGTCTTCCAGTCCACTGATCTATTCTTATGTATCATCAAATCTACTCTTTATACCTTCTAGTGTATATTTTATTTCAATTATTATATTCTTCAGCATTGTTTGATTCTTCTTTATATTTTCTAACTCTTGTTAAACTCATCACTGAGTTCTTTGAGATTCTTTATGATCATTACCTTAAACTCTTTATTAGGTAGATTGCTTATTGCTACTTTGCTTAGTTCTTCTTCTGGGATTTTATCTGGGTCCTTTGTTTGGAACATATTCCTTTGTCATCTCATTTCACCTAATTCTCTGTTTGTATTTCTATGTGTTAGGTAGGTGGTTTATAGTTTCTGATTTTAGAGAAGTAGCCTAATGATGTCCTCTGGGACCCAGAAGCACTCTCCCCTCTGGTCACCAGAGCTTTATGCTCTATGGGTGCCTGAACATAGGCTGCATGGACCTTTATATTGTGGTGGGACTGACTACTGTGGGTATGGTGGTAGGCTAAATTGGCCCCAGCCCAGATGGTTGCTAGGCCCTGCCTTACATGGAGGCTGCTGACTACTGGTGGGTGGAGTCAGGTCCCAGTATGCTAGCTGTGGTGCCCAGGGTAACCTACTGCTGGTGCTGGCTCACAGGTGAACAGGGCTGTGTCCTAAAGTGGTTGGCAGCAGGGCCTGGGAGTTCTCAGGTCTTGTGCTGGCCTGATGGCAGGTGAGGCTGGTTCCTGGGCCTTCTGGTAGATGAGGCAGGGTCCCAGGACAGCTGGCTGTGGGGCCTGGGGCTGGTGCCAGCCCCCTTGTGGTGAGGTAAGCTCCCAGTACTAGAGGGAGGACTCTAAAATGTCTCTTGTCAGCATCAGGGTTCTCGTGGCAGTAGGAGACCCACAGAATGGCTGCCACCGGGTCTATGTCCCCAGGGTGAGCTCCACTTGCCTCCTACCTCTGGGAGGCTCTCCAAGATCAGCAAGTGACATATACTTCTTTCAGATTATTGCCTCTGTACTGGATCTTGGAGTGTGTGAGGTTTTCCTTGCACCATTTAAGAGTAGAGTATCTGTTTCCTATAACCCTCTGGCTTTCCTGAATGAAAGCCCCACTGGCTTTCAAAGCCAAACATTCTGGTGGCTCATCTTCTCAATGCAGGACCCCTGAGATAGGGGCCTGATGTGGGGGTCAGACCCCTAGCTCCTTGGAGAGACACTCTGCAATTGTAATTATCTCCCCATTTATGGGTCACCTTCCCAGGGGTATAGATCTTAACTGTACCAGGTGTCCACGCCTCCTACCCATATTGTATTGGTTTCTTTTTTTATCTTTAGTTATAGAAAATCTTTTTCCCTAGTCTTCAGATTGTTCTCATTCATAGCTTCTCTATACATAGTTGCAGTTTTGGTGTGACTGTGGAAGGAGGTGAGCTCAGGGTCTTCCTACCACACCAGCTTGGTCACTCCTCTTACCTCACCATTTCTTATACTGATTACACCCAGCTGGCTCAATAAATGTGTACAATGGTTTGAGTCTGGAGGCAATATTTGGAGTAAGTCAGCTGATGAATTTCTCTGAGACAGCTCTAGGCAACAAACCACAAACTTGCCCAGTGTGGCTAGCATACTGGGACCTGGCTCCACCCACCAGTAGCCAGCAGCCTCCATGTAAGACAGGGCCTAGCAACCATCTGGGCTGGGGCCAGTCTAGCACACCCACAGTAGTTGTACCTTCTGAGACCCTCTCATTTAAGTGTTGTTCCTCCTCTAGTCTCTCAAGACTTTTTAACCTTTAATCTCCTTCCTTTGCAAGTGCTCTCCTTTCTTCCTCATTGTTTCAGGAGAATAGGTGGCTGTATTAAAGCTGGTTTGAGTTTTTAATATTATTTTGTGAGACTACGTCTCTATATAAGCATCCAATCATTGTGCTTTATATCCCCTTGAAACTAGAAAATTAGTTATCCATCAGACTAATACCCCCACTGGAATGTTACTGTTCTCATTAAAATCATCAGCAGAGTCTCTTCTTGCCAGAACTGCAGAGTTATATTCTCTGATCTCATTCTCCTTGATCTCTCTGTTGTATTTCACACTAATAACAAATTGCTTCTTGAAGCACTTTTGTTCCCTTTGGTCTGTATAATTGCAGGATACTTATTTTATTCCTATTTCTCCAACCACTCCTGCAATAAATACAAGAAAAAGCGAGGGAATGAAAAAAGCTAAAGAAAGGGGAGAGAGGAGAAAGACACAGAAGAAGCAGATAGAAAAATAAATAGGAGAAGGAGAGGATGAGGAAGTGGAGAAGGAAAAGAGTGTGTTCATGAAGTTTATCATGTCATAGTACCACCTTTTACGTCTCACTCAGTAGCAATCAAGACTAACGCTATGTAGCCTTGGGCGAATAATTAAAAAGTACTATTTCAATACGTATTATGTGCCTGGTACTGAGTAGGAGCTTACATAGTGTTTAATCTTCTTAACAGCTTTCAAAGTATGTAACACTACTTCTACTTTATAGGTGAAACAAAAAGATTAGGTAAATTTTTCATACACATACATTTAATAAGTGAGAAAACCAATATTTGGTTTTGTCTGTCTTCAAAGATTACACAATGTTAATTATTTTATACTGTCTAAAGAAGCCAGGTACCTATTTTGAATCTTAAACATTTTAAAGAGGGACTATTTCGATGAATTACTTACATTTCTAGAGATTTATATATAAAAAAACCCCTCATTTGTCTTTTTGTCCATGTTGGGAATGACCAATTGACAATGTAGCTTGCTCTATGTCTTAGATTACTTAAAAGCTCTAAAGTTTCCTTAGATCATACCTAATTGTTTAAGATAACTTTTTTTTCTGGATAGTTAAAAAGAGCCCCAGTAAACTCTGGTTCCTCAGTGTAATTACTTAGGCATTCCAGGGCACAATGGGAAATTTTACTTAAAAAATTTTTGTATTGAAACAGCTGCCTCTCTCATTACCAGGAGATTTGTACCCTTTCCACTGTCAGTGCTGACATTTCTGGTTCCCCAATTCTCTACAGAATGAGCATCTCTAAGAATTCTAAAGGGTCTTTACATGATTAACTTTCAGTGGTATTTTAATAGGGCTTTTCGTGCTCTTTATATCGTAAGAAATTATGTAAAACTCAAAGGCTAATAACTTCCAGGACTTTATTTTGGTCAATGGTTCAAATTTTAGGAACTTTTTGAATTTCTCTCTTTTTGTATAGCCAGGTCAAGGTTTATAAGTTAGCTTTGCAAATCTATAATATTTATAAATGCAAAAATGTGTAAAATCAAATAACAGTGAATACAGAAGAGAATTGGCAAAGCCATGAAGCGTAGGTCTTTCTGATGATCTACCCTGTACACCTTTTGAACAATCTAGATTTATGAAGATATCCTTATCCCAAGATTCCCATGATCAGGTTTTTCAGTCCTAGATACTGTTGAGTAGGGGCTTGCTGATAACATTAAGGTTGGTAATCAGTTAACTTTAGTATAAGGAGATTATCATGTATCTTGAAATAACCAGGTGGGCCCTTATGCAGTAGAAGAGGACAAGAGTCAGTCAGAAAGATAGGGCAGAAATTGAAGTGAAAGAAATTCAAAGTATGAGAAGGACTTGACCCACCATTGCTGGAGGATGGCCACATGGAAAGCAATAGAAAATCCTTATTCAGCAGCTGAAGAACTAGCTTTGACCTACATTGATTTTTTGTCATTCTAGCATTCACCTTTGTGCACAAATACTAACTGGAAAACCTTTAAGGAAATATCTTAATCTTTGACTAGTGGGAATATAAATTGTAAATTACAAACATGATGTCACAAGGGAAAAAATGTTCATCCAACTCTAGGTAATACTGTGAGTCAGACAGTATCTTCCTAGTTGGCTTCCAGTCCTCATTTTTCCAGTCCTCATTTTGATAACCCTATTTTTGCTGTCTGTGTCTTGATAAATATACTCGTTTTTAAAGTTGTATCTCATTTACTTTTATGAATAAATATTTGTTGAATTTTATTTTTTATAATATTTTTATTTTTTTTCATTATAGCTGGTTTATAGTGTTCTGTCAATTTTCTTCTGTACAGCATGATCACCCAGTTACACTAACATGTATAGATTCTTTTGCTCACATTATCATTCTCCATCATAAGTGACTAGATATAGTCCCAGTGCTACACAGCAGGACCTCATTGCTTATCCATTCCAAAAGCAATAATCTGCATCTATCTTTTGAATTTTAAAAAGAGTATGTCTAAGAATGCCTAATGGATCACCTTACTGGGATAATTTTACCTTTTTTTTTCTTTTTAGGGCCACAGCTGCAACATGTGGAAATTCCCAGGCTAGGAATCGAATCAGAGCTGCAGCTACCAGCCTACCCACAGCCACAGCCACACCAGATCTTAGCAACGTCTCTGACTTATGCCACAGCTTATGGCAACACTAGATCCTTAATGCACTGAGTGAGGCCAGGGATTGAAGCCCCATTCTCATGGATACTAGTTGGGTTCCTAACCCACTGAGCCACAACAGGAACTCCAATTTTATCTTAATAATAAACCAGGATTTCAGTATTGTAATATAAGTATTTTCTGAATAGTCCCAGGCTTTTCTTAACAATAATAAGAGTTCAAAAGAAATTAAGTGGAAGGGAAGTCTAGAAGAAGGGAAAGGAATATATTCCATTAAAACTAGCAGTAGCACAGTAATTCTCCATATCCCTGTAAGCAGATCTCCTGCCCTTTCCCTGTTTGTCTATTTCTGGTTCCCTTAAACCTTAATCATAAAATGAGATCTCTAGGTGACATTTAACCTACCTCCTGACTTCTGCTTTACTGAATGTACACAGTGCCTTTCCTAACCTGTTGATTCCTTTCCTGGATTAAAAGGAGTAAGAATGAAGAAGTACGTAGTTAGAGAATGACTGACTACCCCCAGATTCCCCTTAGTAAATTTGCAGGCAGACCCTACGAGCAACAGAGCATCCAATTGCAGGAGAATCACCCCAGCAAGACAGCATCCAAAGGAAGATCAGAAGTCAGTGGGTCTGCATGCAATGGAAAAATGATGGAAAATCTGGCCATTTTTACCTTAATGACTAACTGAGATTGTTTCCCCCTTTTCTCTTTAAAAAAACTGTCATGGCTGAGCAAAATCTTCAAAGTTGATCTCTGGACAAGAGTCCACATTCTCCCCAGATTGCTGGCTCTTCTGAATAAGCACTTTTTCCTTTCTACTAACACTTTCCCTCAATTATCGGCTTGTGAGCAGCAAGCAGCTGAACCTGAATTTGGTAACATCCCAAGTGAAAAGATGTAAAAACAGAGTGGAAACCTGCCAATGTATGTACCAGAAACATCTAGGTGAAGGGAAAAGGAAGGAATAGAATCCTGAACAAAAAATGCCTCCTGTGGGAGGTGGCGGCGGGGGGGGGGGGTCTGAAAAGTAAATTGAGCCAATTCCATTGTCACTTTTTAAAGTTTAAAGAAGACTGATTTCTAGAGTGGGCAGAAAAAACATTGAAGTGCATACCAAATTAATACTACATGACCTTTATTCACGCACAGCATCTAGTTTATGGATATAAATAGAAAGTAAAATAATTTCAAAACAAGTTATATGAGCTACAAAGAAACAACCCAAGAAGATGTGATCCAGAGTGTGAAGATGTTGGGGGTAGAAGTTACTTAGATTGGGTGATCAAAGAAGGGTTTTCTCTCTGAGGAAGTGACATTTAAACTGAAACCTGAACATTTACACTGAGACATTTAAACTGAGAGTTTAAAATGAGCCATTGAAGAGAAGGAGAAAACTTGTTTTAAACCAGATCTGGATCCGGTGTTGCCACGAGTAGGGGAACGTCCATGCACCTCAGGTGCCGCCCTGAAAAAAAAAGAGAGAGAGAAAGAAAGAAAACAAAACAAAACAGAAAAAAAAAAAAAAAACGAAGTGCTGTGGCAACTGGTAAGTTTTTTACCAATTTTACATAGTCACTTGTCACCAGGCATCAAAACTTGGATTAGACAGGAGAGTTACAGGTTTAATAAATAACCAAATCTTAAATGAAAATATGAAAAAAAAAAACCTTGTGCAGTGTTTGAGTGAGGAAGACTTCTTGAAGCAACAATAAAGGAAAATAACATATTGCATTTGGTGATGAATTGATTATTTCCATTTTAAAATATTTAGAATCAGAAAAAATAATACTTATTTTTGAAAAAAAAAATCCAAAACAATGACATAAAAAGAAAATTGAAGGATTGTTTTACAAAAGAGGTGTACCTGGTACCTCTAAAATCACCCCTGAAGGATCGTCACCTTCATTATCTTTTGCTGATGGAGGGTCTTGCTTCTGTGTTGACAGCTGCTGACTGGTCAGATGGTTATCGCTGAAGGTTGGAGTGGTTGTGGCAATTTCTTAAAATAATATGATAAAGTTTGCCTCACCAACTGACTTCTTTCAGGAACCATTTCTCTACAGTATTCAATGCTGTTTCAGTAGAAGTCCTTTTGAAATTGGAGGCAATCCTCTCAAACCCTGCCCCTGCTTTATCAAGTAAGTTTATGTGGTATTCTAAGTCTTTTGTTTTCATTTCAATCATCTTCATAACATCTTCACTAGAAGTAGATTGCATCTCAAGAAACCACTTTCCTTGCTCATCCATAACAAGCAAACCCTCATCCATTCAAGTTTATCATAATATTGGAGCAATTTAGTCCCATCTTCAGGCTCCTCTTCTAATTCTAGTCCTCTTGATATTTCCTCCACATCTGCAGTTACTTCCTCCACTGAAGTCATGAACCCCTCAAAGTCATCCATGAGGGTTAGAATCAACTTCTTCCAAACTCCCATTAAGATCAACATTTCAAGCTCTTCCAATGAATCACAAATGTTCTTAATGGCATTTAGAATGCTAAAAAAAATTCTTTCCAGAAGATTTTTGATTTACAGTTGACCCTTGAACAAAGTGGCAATTAAGAGCACTGACCCTCTACACAGTCAAAAATCCACATATAACTTTAGGGTTAACCCTTTCTTATCTGTGGTTACACACCTGTGCAAACAACTTTGGATCAAGTTGTACTGTAGTACATATTTATTAAAAATAATCATGTGTAAGTGGACCTGCCCAGTTCAAACTCATGTTATTCAAGAGTCATCTGTACTTTGCCCAGATCCATCAGAGGAATAGCAGATACAGCAGCTATTGCCTTACAAAATGTATTTCTTAAACAATAAGACTTGAAAGTTGAAATTACTCCTTGGATCCATGGACCACAGAATGGATATTAAGTTAGCCGGCATGGAGACAAGATGCATCTTGTCCATCTCCGTAAGGGCTCTTGGATGACCAGGCACATTGTCCATGAGCAGTAATTTATGAAAGGAATATTTTTTTTTGGTCCTGAGAAGAAGGTCTTAATAGTGGATTTAAAGTATTTAGATGTGCTGTCATCCAGGCTTTGTTGCTCCATTTATGAAGCACAGGCAAAGTAGATTAGCATAATTCTTACGGGCCCCGGAATTTTTGGAATGGTAAATGAGCATTGTCTTCAACCTAAAGTCGCCAGCTACATTAACCTCTAACAAGAGAGTCAGCCTGCCCTTTGAAGTTTTTAAGCCAGGCATTGACTTTTCCTCTCTAGCTATAAAAGTCCTATATAGCGTCTTTTTTCACCTACACTGAAAAATCTCATTTAGTGTAGCCACCTTGATTCATTGCTTAGGTATATCTTCTGGATAACTTGCTGCAGCTTCTACATCAGTACTTGCTGCTTCACCTTGTACTTTTATGTGATGGAAATGGCTTCTTTCCTTAAATCTCATGAACCAGCCTCTCTTAGCTTTGCATTTTTCTTGGCAGCTTCCTCACTTCTCTCAGCCTTCATGGAGTCAAACAGTTAGGGCCTTGCTCTGGAATAGGCTTTGGCTTCAGGGGATGTTATGGCTGGTTTAATCTTCTATCCATACCACTCATACTTTCTCCATATCAGCAATAAGGCTGTTTCATTTATCATTCATGTGCTCATGGGAATAGCACTTTTAATTTCCTTCCAGAATTTTTCTTTTGCATTCACAACTGGTACAAGATGCCTGGTTTTAGGTCTATGTGGGCTTGCCACATGCCTTTCTCACTAAGCCTAATCACTTCTAGCTTTTGATTTAAAATGAGAGATGTGTGACTCTTCCTTTCACTTGTACACCTAGAGGCCATTGTAGGGTATTAATTGGCCTAATTTCAATATTGACATGTCTCAAGGAATATGCAGGCCCCAAAAGAAGGAAAGAAATGGAACAGTGGTAGATGGAGCAGTCAAAACACACATAACATTTATTGATTAAATTTCATCTCCTATGGGCACAGTTTGTGGTGTCTCTCAAAAATTATAATAGTAACATCAAAGATCACTAATCATGGATCACTGTAACAAATGTAATAACAATTTAAAAGTTCAAACTATTGCGAGAATTACCAAAGTGTGACAGAGATGTGAAGTGAGCAAGTGCTGTTAGAAAAATGGCACCAATAGACTTGCTCAACACAGGGTTGCCACAAACCTTCAGTTGGTAAAGAACACAATATCTGCAAAAATCAATAAAGTAAGATATGCATGTACTTATTCTGTTCGATCCAGTCCTGTGCTAAATCTATTATTTCTACAGCTTTCTAGGTGACCCATTACCAAAGAAGGGCCTCATTTATTCCAGGTAGGCTGCAGAGGCTCACATTTCATCAAGGTTGTAAGTGAAGGTCTCAAGTTTAGGCCCCCTGGCCTCAGCACCAGGCCAAGTCTATTGGCTTTGTGAGCAGGCCACCCTAGGGCCCACACTTTGTTATATTTATTATATAACATAATTTAATTATAAATACTTACAATTCTTAGTGGAATTCAGAGAACTTGGAGACTTCTGAACAACAAAAATAAATTTAAATGAAAAAAGACTAGTTCTTTAAATATTTTAAAATGTCAATCACTTTCTGATTATTACAAGGTTAAAGAGTTACTACTGAAATCATTTTTTATATTGCCTTTCACTTTACAGACGGCCCCCAGGATCCATCAAGTGTTAGGTTGAGGAGATTCCATTTTATCTTCCACTGTCATTTTGCTTTCCATTTTCTTGTTCTCTCTTCAAATGGGGTGTCTTCTGTCATGCAGATCATAGTAAATAGTTGCAAAACTCACCTTGCCTTGAGCAATATATTGCTTGAGGTTGAAATAGGAAGCTAATCTTATATAGATGTCTGGTTTATCCCATGAAATTGGAGTATTTAAACCTGATCCCCATCTCTTGGTCCTAATATTTCTAATACTATTTTTTTTTTTTTTGTCTTTTAGGGCCGCACCTGTGGCATATGGAAGTTCCCAGGCTAGAGGTCAAATCGGAGCTGCAGCTGCAGGCCACAGCCACAGCCACAGTGATGCAGGATCCAAGCTGTGTCTGCAACCTACACCACAGCTCACAGTAATGCCAGATCATTAACCCACTGAGCAGGGCCAGGGATCAAACCCATGTTCTCATGGATCCTAGTCAGGTTCATTACCACTGAGCCATGATGGGAACTCCTCTAATATTTTTCAACAAAGCTATTCGTTCAAATTAAGTGATTTGAGAAAGCAGGATTATAATCTTTTTTTAATCGTATGGAGCCTAGTCCAAGATGGTATTGGAAAATTTGTGTGGGGTGGGAAAGATGGCAGAGACTCTGAGCCTCCCTACCTATGTCTCATTGAAAGCAGTTCCAACTTTATCTGTAGACTTCTATAAATGCTACTTTGCACATAGTTAATTACTAATATGTTTTAGTTACTAATGTTTCTACTGCTGTTGCTATGCTACTTATAGCCAAATTGTGTCAGTAATACTGATCCATACTTTATAAATGGTTTTCAGTGTTCAAAGTTATATTCCCAGGGCCTATGAAGCATGCCTGACACATAATTGGTGCTGAATGTAAATTGAGTGAATGAATGAGTCCTTTGTTATATGGTATACAGGATAGGAAAACTCACAAGAAACTAGTCCCCACTTCTGAAAAATCCATTTATAGAATTACAAAGTCATTACATATATATATATATATATATATATATATATATATATATATATATATATATATTTCTCACCAGGGAAAAAGCGAACCCTCTCAAAACTCTATAGTTGTTTCCTGGGTGATAGCCAAGGGATAATTTCTAATACTGTAATATTCCTGTAAGGACTTGGTATAAGAACCAGCAAAATATTCACTTATGATGAGTATTAGGGTCTGTTTCACAATAGAATGATAAATTTTAATCATTTATGAAATACAAGTAGTTATAGTGGGGGAATCAGAACATACAGTGATGGTAAAAAATACTATACATATTTATTTCAACACTTTTGTAAAATGTGAGAATATTATTATGTTATGTACTTAGAAAATGTAAGGCTACATAAGACTTTGCTTTTGTTATCAAGGAATATATAAGCTACATAAATACCTAACAATTTAAATGTAAAGATTCTACTGAAATGAGGCATGGTTATACATATATAAAACAAACATGTATCACTGATTAAACAAACATTATCTCCATGTTCTAGAGCCAACTGCATAGAACTCAAAATCAAATGGGTGTCAGACAAGGAAATAGACAATTTCAGTAGGGCCCTATGTTTTTTTGTTTTTTTATAACACAGGAGCCTAAGATTCTATGGGAACAGAGAAAGGGATGAACAGCAGTTTCTAGAGGTACCTCTAGAGCTGAGGTTTAAGGAGTAAGCTAGTAAGCTAGTAAGCTAAGAGGAGTAGCTAGAATACAGAACAGGAATATCAACAAAAGTGTTACAGGTAAAACAAGCATATTGTGAGGTTTTGAAGAGTTGTCATATTAAAATGCTTATAAAAAGGTAAATATGACCAGAATGAGGATGGATATAGGTAAAATACAAAAACAGTGGTGGCAGAGCAGTGCTAGATAATGAAGAATGTTTTATTCAAACTAAAGAGTTTGCATTTTATTACCTAGGTAATGAGAAAGTCATTGCAGATTTTTTTAACAACAAAAGTAATGCAAATTCACCATAAACTTTCAAATAATACAGTAGTGTAGAGAGTAAAAAGTGAGTACCTCCAATTTCATAAGTATATTCGTATGACTTATGAGTGTGCCTTTAATGACATTTAAACTAGTTTTATTAGAATTAAAATAGTTTTGGAGTTCCTGTCATGGCGCAGCAGAAACTAATTTGACTATGAACCATGAGGTTGCAAGTTCGATCCCTGGCCTTGCTCAGTGGGTGAAGGATCTGGCATTGCCATGAGCTATGGTGTAGACCGCAGATGTGGCTTGGATCCTGCATTGCTGTGGCTGTGGTGTAGGCTGGCAGCTGTAGCTCCGATTTGACCCCTAGCCTGGGGACCTCTATATGCTGTGAGTGTAGCCCTAAAGCCAAAAAAAAAAAAAAAGAATTAAAATAGTTTTTATTTTATATAAAAATGTAAATTATAGGGAATAATTTAAATAAAAATTAAAAATTCATTTTCCTGTCCAGATCTGTACTTCCAAATGCACTTGGTAGGGACAAAATTGTTAATAATTTCTAGCTTTTAATACTTTTGAACCTTTCATTTCAACTACAAATAATATACCTATAAATCTATTTCTTATTGAATCTCCACTAAAAAAGATGAGATATAATGATATTATAAATGGAGAAAATTTTCAGATTACCTATCCTCCAAAAAAAAGCCCTCCAAAAGAACTTCATACAATGAATTCTATCTATTAACACTATAAGCAAAAGATAATTCCAATGTTAGGAAACTGTTCCAACAAATAAAGGGAGAAGAAAAGCTTCCACTTTTTTTCCTTCTTTTAAACATCATATGTTAATGCTTAAAACACTCACCAAGAGAACTTGGTAAAGAAAAGTACAGCTTCATAGCATGTGGAACTGTAGTCAATATCTTGTAATAGCCTACAATGGAAAAGAAGCTGTAGACTGTATACCTAAAACTAACACAATATTGTAAATCAACTATAGTTAAATAATTAAATTAAAAAAGAAAACTACAGTTTCATCTGACTTATGAATATTGAAACAAAAGTATTAACTAAAAATCAAATTAATGAATTAGTCATAAAATTCAGGGTTCAGTTTAGGAATGCAAGGATGGTGCAGTACAAGGAAATACCTAAAATAATTTATTATGAATAGTGTATAGAGAATGGTAGCAGAAGTGTGTTTGGAGCCTAGAGTTCATAGAGAGATTGAAGATGATAAAATTGGCAAGGATAGATTGGGAAATGGATCATGAAATAATTTACATACAGTGCCAAAATTATCTGTGATTCTAACCAAGAGTAGGAGGAGAATTAATTTTTTTTTCTTTTTTTATACAAGGAAAATAGTAAAAATTCTATTTAATTTGATAAAATATTATTCCCATAGTTCACTTTTTTCCATAGTTCATTTTTATAAGCATCAAAGCATTATTTGTGTCATATATATACATATATGTATATAATATATAGAGAATAAAAATAAATATTGTATCCAGGGTCCATTTTAAAATGTTTTCTACAATAAATCACATCATTAATTATTTTAACTTGGATTAATATCATATTTTTTATAAAATACAAATATTAATGCAGAAATATACTCATATAATTATAAAATTAGCATGTAATGATAGCATTTATTGTGTTCCTCATGTGCCAGGAAAAATGTACACATGTATATACATACATACATATACATGTGTGTTTTTTTGTATTATTATTATTATTATTATTATTTTAGGGTTGCACATGCGGCATATGGAAGTTCCCAGGCTAGGGGTTAAATTGGAGCTGCAGCTGCCGGCCTATGCCACAGCCACATCAATGCCAGATCCGAGCTGTGTTTATGACCTACACCACAGCTCACGGCAACACCGGATCCTTAACCCACTGAGCAAGGCCAGGGATTGAACCTGCATTCTCATGGTTACTAGTTGGGTTTGTTACCACTGAGACACGACACTAACTCCATGTATCTTTAAATAAATAAATAAATAAATAAATAAATAAATATATATATATATATATATGTATAATGAAACTTCACAATACTCTGAATTAGTTGCATTATCCTCATATTGAAGATAAAGAGACAAAGGCCTACAGGAATCTGTCTGATATGAAAATCTGTGTGTTTAATCCACCACATCCTGCCATTTCTGCATAGTACATTGTGGAAAGTCAACATCTAGGCACTTTCTAATGAGCCAGACTCTTTAAACAAGTGTGAAAAATTGCACAGGAATAATCTGCAAAATGAAACACATATGCAGATAATCTATACATTCAAAAACTATCAACCCCATCTAAAGAATAAATCCTAGTTCAGCTTAAACAAAAGAAAAAATAGCAAATAATGAAATAACTTTAGACTTTTTACTCAAAGTAGGTCATCTGTTTTGAATTAGCCTTTAGACTTGAAGTCGACATAACATGAAAAATTTTGGAATGTGAATTTCTGATTTGTTCCCAGAGACTGTAAACTTTGTCCTTTTATATTTGAAAACTTGTACAGGTGTGTCATGAGCTTAATCCTATCATAATTGTTTGGGAATATTACCTGGACAATGAGATCAGTGAAGACGGACAACGTAGCTTGAGGTAGCTTCTAGTATAGGCCGTTCGGTATCACAGAGTGGTGCTAGTTTCAGACAATAGTGAATATGGGAGCTGGAATAATACATACCTTGTTAGAGAGGCTTGCAAATAACCAAAAAGACCACTCTACTTCTATTAATCCATGCCTCTACATAACCAGTCTAACTTTAGTTGCATTGGAGACTGAGACAGCCTATTAGACTCAAAAGTATTGACTAACACTGGTACCCTAAGGCAAGAATCATTGTTAAATTAAATGTGCTAATAAAAAAGCAGCGCTCGTACATATATTAATGATAACTATTTGTAGAATCTAGGTAGAGCTACTTAATTAGCTTTAAGGTTTAAACATAAACGGAAAAATAATTCATGGATTTTAAAAATGTGTTTGAGGCTAGCTAAAGATGCATCCATTTTAAACTAATGATGCATTTTGAACACATGTTGCATGTGTATTTGTGTATGTGTGTCCATATATTTTCTTGAAAGGTATGGTTTAAAAGAGAAGTGACAAGATCCCTCTCAACATTCTATGTGTTGAATCCCAGGATTCATTCTATACTCACTATCTGATGAGATTTGACAGCACAAAATTCAGTTGCAAAGTCACATATAATGCAAGCAGGCTATAGCATTGCACTATCTTGCTAGAGGCTAATCACTTTATAATGAGTTTAGTGAAAAGTACCTATGCAATAAGTTGTAGTTGACAGCAGCCCAAGGGAACCTCTAAGTGCTAAAAATTAGCAGCTGAGAGATGTTGGACTGCATCCTTTTGAAGATAGAAAACAGATTCCTTTCTAAAATACAAGCAGTTTAAATTCGACATAAATCAAACAGATGGTAAAAGAAATATCTTGTTGCTACGGGCTTTATCCTGTTTTTGTTCTGTTTTATGAAGTAAAAGAAGAAAAAAAAGTCAGACTTCTAGTGTTCTAGTTTGAGGAAACAATATCTTAACAGCACAGAGAAAATGATTTTTTTTTTACTGTGATATTGTGTATTTGACAGACCATGAAAAAATTTACACCAAGCTATATTTAAAGAAAATGGTGAACATACATTGAACAGTAAGCTTACTTTTAAATGATTCACTTTCATTGTAGATTTTGGATATTAAATAATCAATCTGGACTGGAGAAATTATAGTAAAACTCAATCACTGCTATTTATAAGACTGTTACAGAGCTGGGTTGCTATAAAGACCACTCTGCATCAGAGGAAGTATAATTTTGATTAGACTGTGCTGATCCTATTGATAAATATCAAAACCCATGCTAATTTTGCCTTCAAGAAAGATGCTGCATAAGATATAAAGAAAGAAGGTTATGGCATTGCCTGGTAGGAAAAAATCTATAAAATAATGTTTTAGCTTTCCAGCTTGGCACTAGAAATGACAGAGAACAAAACAGAAAAGAGATACATTTGACATGGTGCCATGAAATGCATTTGACACAGTGCCATGAAAAACATTTCTGAACTTCAGGATATTTCCTTAAATCAAAGGGCACCCAACTGTATCAGGGTTTTATAGAGGTCAAAATAATCAACAGTCTGACAGTTGTAATTGACAGATATAGTCTCTAACTACTTGTGCTTCTGCAGTAAGTACTTGTATTGAAATGATATATTGAGTTAAGTATCATACAAAGTTCCACAAATGTGCCAGGTAAGAAATGTAATTTTACAGAAGGATTTGACAGTACCACCTTATAGTTGCTGAGAGGTAATTTGGGAGAACAGTATGGAGTGGTGCAAACTTTTAAGTCTTTACAGTCTTTGTGGTTTCAGTAGGGGTTTGGGAATAGGGTAGAAGTTAAATGAGCAGAGAGGGCGGTGAAGAGCATTCCTGCAAAGCAGAGCAATATAAAGATTTTGACCAGATTGTGGGAGACTGAGGAATTACAGGGTTTTTTGGTTTGTTTGTTTGTTTTGTTTTTGTTGTTGTTGTTGTCTTTTTGCCATTTCTAGGGCCGCTCCTGCGGTATATGGAGGTTCTCAGGCTAGGAGTCTAATCAGAGCTGCGGCTGCTGGCCTACACCAGAGCCACAGCAATGTGGGATCCGAGCCGCATCTGCAACCTACACCACAGCTCACGGCAACGCCGGATCCTTAACCCACTGAGCAAGGCCAGGGACTGAACCTGCAACCTCGTAGTTCCTAGTCAGATTCGTTAACCATTGTGCCACGAGGGGAACTCCAGGAATTACAGGTTTATTTGTTAGGCAATTAGGGGGCCATTGAAGGATTTAAACAGAGGGTGATGTATACAAAATAGTGTTTTATGAAGATTTACTGGTCAGCAAATGGGGAAAGACTGACGGCAAGGGAACTAGTTAAGAGATTATGATGAGAAGTTCCTGTTGTGGGGCAATGGAAACAAATCCAACTAGTATCCTTGAGGATGCAGGTTCAATTCCTGGCCTCACCCAGTGGGTGGGGGATCCAGCATTGCCATGAGCTGTGGTGTAGATCACAGATGTGGCTTGGATTCCTCATTGCTGTAGCTGTGGCTGTGGCATAGGCCAGCAGCTGTAGCTCTGATTCCGATTTGAAAAAAAAAAAAGAAAGAAAGAAAGAGAGAGAGATCAATGCAAACACCCAGGGAAGCAATGATGAGGGTCTGAACAAGACTTGTGATGGAGGAATGAAACGAAAGGCTATTACAAAAGAAAAATAATACACTGGACTTGTGATTGATGAGATGAAAGAGGAAGAGGGGTGAATCAACATTTGTGATAAGCAGGGTAATGAATTTCATAACCGCATTTGTAAGTCTCTACAGAAAGAAAAGAATAAAGAATGATTTGAAGAGGTAAGGCTGAAGACAGTGAAAAGGATAATCCCATTAAAAATACATATGTCTAAAAGGGAAATATTTTGAAGAAAAAATTACATTCATTATATTCTCATTATGCAGAGGCTTTGTGAAATGTTTTTAGTATTGTGTTGATACTTTTATGATATTAAATGTAGTTCAGGAGTTCCCGTCGTGGCACAATGGAAACGAATCAAACTAAGAACCATGAGGTTGCAGGTTCGGCCCCTGGTATTGCTCAGTGGGTTAAGGATCCAGCCTTGCCATGACCTGTGGTGTAGGTCGCAGACACGGCTTGGATATGGCGTTGCTGTGGCTGTGACGTATGCCAGCGGCTACAGCTCCGATTGGACCTCTAGCCTGGGAACCTCCACATGCGGTGCAGCCCTAGAAATACAAATAAATACATAAATACATAAATACATAAATAAATAAATGTAGTTCAGCCTATGGTTTATTATTTTATGTTCTTGGAGTACATATAACATATTAGACCAAATTTATTTGTCATATGGTACTTTAATCCTGTAGATACAACCTTAGTTGATAAGTTTGATCTTGATAACTAACCATTTTTTAAATTTTATTTTATTTGTATTAGAGTATAGTTGATTTACAGTGTTGAGTCAATCTCTGATGTACAGCATAGTGTCAGTAATGCATGTATATTATACATTCTTTTTCTCATACTATCCTCCATCATGTTCTATCCCAGGAGATTGGATGTAGTTCCCTGTGCTGTACGGTAAGGACTTCATTGCTTTAATAACCATTTAAAATTAGGATCGATATGTACACTTAGAAGATAAGAAACAATACATATTCTATATTGTCAAAGTTTGTTGTTGTTAGGGACATATTCTTGATGTATGTCACTGGGAAACCTGATCTACACATTTTCTATTATAAACTGGAAGCAAACCGAGCCACTGTGCTTACAAACTGGCATTAGTAACACATAATATTTTAGTGAATCAAGATTCTTTTTTAAATATCAAGCTGAAGCAGTTACTCAGAGAAATCAAATCAGTGTTTTTTTTAAAAGGTAAAGAAATATTTTAGGTATAAGATACAATTTACATGTCCTAATATATTTTTATTTACAGGGAATACACATTCAAGTCAACACACATGGCACATATACTCATCTCCTGAGAAACCATAGATTGATGTTTCAATTTGCTTCAGCCTCTTCTTTTTAGATAGCCACAAGCCATGAGCAAACCCTTGGAATTGCAGTAAGTATAGTAAGTGTTTTTATGTCAAAAGTTCAAGCAGAGCTGTTTCCATTTAAAAGAAAGTCAAAACATTACAGCTCATTTTAGTTTCTCTTAGAACGTTGGGCAATATGTTTCTAACTCCATTTTATTACCTTGCTACTTCTCTTTACCTCTATCCATGAATTGAAAACATAATCTTAAGTGCCCTTATAGGAGTTTCAGTTTCCAAAAACTGATGCATCTTTATAGCTAAATACTTTGACACCGTTTCTCTCTAAAACTGGCCTTTCAATAAAGGCCATATTTTATTTTAAAGGGGGAGAAGAAGCCATATCATATCTCCAATGGAAAGAGTACTTTCTATTTCTTGATTGAGGTTGGTGTATGCATGTTCTATTGAGTCTTCTTATCTAAACCTATTTTCACTAAAGGACCAGATCAAGTCGTGTATACTAAGGTGTAAAGATTGAAAGAATATGGTAAAAAACACATTTATTAAACTAAATAATTAAAAGTTAATAATAGTGACAATTATGACCAACTGTGTGTGGTTCAGGTACTGTGATAGACACTTTTTATGATCTTTCTTGATACAACTATTTCACCAAGTATATATAAAGAATATCTTGCTGGCCAGGCATTAATCATGTTACTCCTGGTAGTTATAAGATTTCTTTGAAGCAAACATAATCAAAATGCAAAATTATTCTCTAATAAACTACATAAATTAATGCCCACTTAATTATTCCATCACGGTAAATACTAGTTTCACTCTCTTCCCATTGTTCTGTCCTAGTCATAATCCAGTATTTTAATGAAGACATTTGAGTTCATCACAACTGTAAATTTTCCAAAAAGTACTAATTTTCATGAAATGAATAAAAACAATACTGGAAACTACATGTGAAACCAATGAAAAATGGAAATCATGCAGAGATCAGTTAGTATTTGAATAAGAAAACATTGACTGGAATAAAGACAGTCCTTCAGAAAACTGATGAAACCCTTGTGTATTTTTTTCAGAAATGGCTCTATTAATCAGTAAGCAGACAAAGTAAATAGTTTGGCATATAATATAATGTTGTTATAAGATTTTTCAGGAAAAATTACACAAAAGGAAAATCAAAATCAACATCAAATAAGTCTTTGTTCTGAGAAGTAATGTGTAGTTCTAATTATAAATATAATTTTGTTAAATGTAAGATAAATATTTTATATGGAATTCCCATCATGATGCAGCGGAAACGAATCCAACTAGGAGCCATGAAGTTGCGGGTTCAATCTCCGGCCTTGCTCAGTGGGTTAAGGATCTGGTGTTGCCGTGAGCTGTGGTGGAGTTCGCAGGCATGGCTCAGATCTGGTGTTGCTGTAGCTCCAGCGTAGGCCGGCGGCTACAGCTCCAATTAGACCCCTACCCTGGGAATCTCCATTTGCTGCAGGTGCAGCCCTAAAAAGGACAAAAAGACCCCCCCCCAAAAAAAAAGATAAATATTTTATATAATTTTATTTTTTCAAGCTTTGTCCCAATCAAACCTTTTATTCACAATATGCAATGTATTTTTGGTCTTTTAAAGTGTATTCATTTAAGTGGACTTTTCTGGTGCTATTTACTTGTGAAAAATGAGGACTTCCTGCATTGTTGTCCCTATATTTAGATGAAGAAACTGAATTTCAGGGAAATACAATAGCTTGCTCTATCAGTCAGGGTCCAGCCAGGGGACAAAAACTACACTAGTTTTTTGAGCAAAGACAATTTATATATAAGAAATTGTTAACTAGATATAAAGATGGTTAACTTGATCACTGAAAAAGTGAAAGGAGAACACTAAGTTATCACGGAGTTAACAACTACAGGAAGCAACTACCACACCTAGGGCTGGATGAAGAGAGGAATTTGGGATTATTTCAACTAGAAACTCAGAGAAAGATCTCCAAGGCAGTGATTCTCAGACGTCTGCAGAGGGGCACAGGTGGCAGGTGGTGGTGGGGGAAGAGGAGAAGCAGGTGGGATGAGATTGGTTTTGTACATATTAGAAAAATGAGATCCTGGATTCAAATGCTACAATGGGAAAGACCTGCTGCTTCCAGGATATTACAGCTTCATGGGAGTAAGTATGGGACTCAAAGGAACAGGAAATTGAAAAGAAAACCAACAGAAATTATGCAAGAAGTAGGTCTCTTCTTTCTCCTCCAGCTTTGCAGTCTCCTAATCATGCCCAATATTGGCAGAGCTGAACACATAGCCAAGCTGGCATAGCAGAAATGTGGTTTGCAGAGTCCCAGCACCAGCATCACAAAGAATAGAGAAGGGTGGTTAGAGGCTGAGAAAGAATAGCTTAAAAATTGGCACAGTATACCTTTTAAACCATTCAGCATCCATAAACACCCTTCTTCACATATTTGATCTTCTATACAACTATGTAAACAACTCTGTGTTTCCAGAACCAACACTATCCTTCATAAAATCAAAGACCTTCTCATATTCTCACCCCAAACGAGGGAACAAGAAATAACAACAGCCATTGCTTTATTTTAGAGGCTGACAACCAGGGGGACGTTGGGCAGGGAGGAGAGAGGGCATACTCGTGTCCAAAGGCCATCTCCCCTCACTGACAATCAGTGGGTGAGAGTTTTAAAGAGGAGTTTGAGAGGTGTATAGTTAGAGGGAGGAGGCTACATACAGAAACAGCACAGTCAGCTCTGACAGTCATCTTGAAATTGGTCATGCAGTGATCTGACCAGCATCACCTTGATTGTTTTAAGTACAGTAAGCCTTCAGTTGCAGGGTCAGTTTGTTCCCATTTCTTTGAGGCCAGTTATTAGAATTATGGCAGCTTATGTCATGACTGCAGTCTGGTCATCATGTAATTACCTTTTTCCACCTGGTGGAGGTTTTAGTATCTACAAAGCAGTTCAAAGGATATGGCTCAAAATATTATCTATAGCCCTTAAAGAGGACCTAAAGGTCCTTGAGTTTGTTTATGACTAAACTATTAGTATTTTCTCCTATTGTACTGTTTCTATTTCTTCTGCATTTTCTCACTTCTCTGATTAAACTTTTTCTTTGGCTAAAGTTTTTCTGCTGACCACAGGCAGGTGAAGGACATGTGGGGGAGGGGGGAATCATAGGGCCTGCTCCTTTTCTCTGGCGATGGTAGAAGCAAGATTTGAAACCCAAATTGTCTACCTCAAAATCTAGAGCTTTTCCCAATGCACCAAACTATCTCTCAATACTAAATTCCTACTTCAGACCAGTAGAGACACTGCTTCAGAGCAATATGAGGTGATTATACCTAAATAGCATATAAAGTTATGACAGATTTTTTTTTTAAATCTAGGGAAAATAAGCAGAATAATCTAATTCCAACTGGAGTCTTCTATTAGCAGATCTGGTAACAATTAAATTTTGAGAAGTAAACATCATAACAAAATCGTCCTACATTATCTAAAGAGTTAGAATAATCCTTGCTTCTATAGCTCTTTATCACATTACCCAAGTATTTAATATAGTTATTACTTCTGACAGTTCATTATGATCTTGTCTGGTAAATTAGCCACAATATTGGAAAGCAAGAGAGCTAGAGTGAGAGCGAGCAAAGGAGAGCAATTCAGACTCATTTTTGGAACATTCACACACAGGAAAGACAGATTAGTATGTGGCTTCTGTTATACAGCACCATGACAATACATTTGTTGTTGGAATACTTCTGAAGAAATTTTAAAATTTTGTTTCCTATATGATAATAAAAAACATTATGGCATGCTGCTACTGATGAGATTTTTCCACCTACAGCCAGCTGTGTACAAATGATAGATTTTTAACTTATACTGTTCAACCTATTGTTCTTTTTACTTGTAAGTAGATGAGGACACAAAAATCACACCAACTCTTATGAAAAACTGTTGTTTATTTTTTTCTGGAGATGAAAAAGTGTATAAATTTTCTCTAGTGATCAGGAAATACAAGAGGAGGATCATATATGTTGGAAAATTGGACTTATGTTTTGATAAGGTATAATGCTCTAATTATTTCACTGAAAGTAAGGTTTAAGGGCTAAGGTACATAAATGTTTGAAGAAGGTGAGGAAAGGAGCATAAAGAATGGAGAATGAGAGGTGGAGTTAAAGTGGCTGTGTGTGATTGGTTTGCTTTGTTTTGCTGTAATCAGTATTTATGAAGACCTTTATTGGTGATGTAAACTATAGGGCTTTCTGTCCTTGGGCTTTTTTACTTGGGATTATCATCATTGTTTTGGGAATCCCACCTCATATTTTCTCTTAAGAATATTTCTCTGTAAGGATATGTTTTATTGTTTTTAAGCATTTCTAATTTATTTGAAAGACCTTGTCTGGCATTATGACAGCTTTATCCATATGTTTATATCTTTATTACGACTGTATACATTTTACTATTTTATCTTCTATTATAATTAAGTAACATTTTAGGTTATGTTACATTTTGGCTTTCCTATAAAAATTACCTGTCACATAGTAGGTACTCATTACATAATTTGTGAATGAATTAGAGAGGGAATGAATGGTGAAAGATAGAATAGACAACCTCTTTGAGAGTGGGACTGTTTTATTTATCCATGTGTCCTTGAATTTAGCACAGTGTCTGTCACATAGTAGGGGCACAGCTAAATGAATGAAAATGAGAGGTGAGGATTTAGGGAATAATTGTGAAGAAAAAGCCACCAGGGTGCATTCAAAAGCATACTGATTTGGAACTCAGGCAGTTCTGAGTTTTAAGAAATAATTCTACCAGACTGTGTAATTTTAAATAAGTTGTTTCAATTACTTGAGCTTTAGCCTCTCTCTATTAATGACAAGAATATATTTTCATAGGGTTGTTATGAGGGTTCAATGGTAATGAATGTAATATACCTAATGGCGCTCTGTACAGAGTTGAGTTTTTTAAGGAGTTGGATGATGAAGGCACTATAAACAACTAAGAGATAGGAGTTCAACTGCCTTATTGGATAACTGAAGGAACATTTAATATGACAAGTTTCTATACCACAGGCAAGCAGAAACAGAGTCAATGGCCAAAAAAGATGTTCTTGGAAAGATTCTGGCAAGAAAAAAAGAGGTTACATATAGACTATATTATAATTATTAGATAATGCCAATGCATTTTTATGGTAAATCATTTGTTCTGATATTTTCTCTTCTCTGACACTACTGAAGAATGCTAATGAAGTGATTATGGTTTGAGGATATTTGGATCTAGTTTTCATAATCATATGTATTTGCCTGGTAGCAAACATAGTGTGCATATTTTGCATACTTTTCATCTAACACTTTCCTCTATTATTAAAGTCATAGTATTATTTTAATGACTATAGAATGTGGGTAATATCACTTACCTATCCATTCTTATAATAAAGATTTTTGATTATATTTTCATAAATCTGAACAATAAAATAAGCATCTTTGTGCATTATTTCCTTGTGGAAGATTTCGGGAAATAGGATTTTTGGGTCAAAGCATTTTAACATTTTTATGGCTCTTGACAAATGTCTTTACAAAAAGATTACCAACTTACCATATATGACAATATTTAAAATGCTCTATATTCTCTTCTCACAGTAAGTATTCCATGTCTCTAGCTATGATATTTTGGGTTGCACATTTCTCGTTGGTACCTTCCAAAGTATTCTGCCTCCTTTTGTGGTAGTAATTTTTTTTTTTATGCCCACACCTGTGGCATATGGAAGTTCCAGAGCCAGGAATTGAATATGAGCCACTGGGAGTTCCCTTCTGACTGGGAACCATGAGGTTTCAGGTTCAATCCCCGGCCTCGCTCAGTGGGTTAAGGACCTGGCGTTGCCGTGAGCTGTGGTGTAGGTCGCAGACACGGCTCAGATCCCGCATTGCTGTGGCTCTGGCATAGGCCGGCAGCTACAGCTCCAATTAGACCCCTAACCTGGGAACCTCCATATGCTGTGAGTGTGGCCCTAAAAAGAAAAAAAAAAAAGAAAGAAAGAAAGAAGAACACGAGCCACAGCTGTGACCTAAGCTGCAGCGGTGGCAACACCAGATCCTTAACCCACTGAGTCTGGCTAGAGATGGAACCTGTACCTCTGCAGCAACTGAAGCCACTTCAGTCAGGTTCTTAACCTGCTGCACCACAGTGGGAACTCCTATGGCAGTAAATTCTTGGTGTGAATTCTAGGCTTCATTTTGTTTTTCTTATTTGTTTTGTAGATCTCAGGCTAGTAACCTTATCACTCTTATTTCTTTACATAAAGTGCTCAGTTTGAACAGTACCTCATATCTGATTTATTCTACCTTAAAAACTCATTTAGCAGCTTTAAATTTCATATGGAACAATACAAAGATGATGCTTTGAGTTCTATAAATTGAGATAGATCCCATTGATTTAATTTTATTCTGTATCCCTTTCTAATGAAAAAATAAAGAACTGATATCAACAATACATAAGCAAAAATATTTTCCAAGAGAGAAATTATCAGTGCTACATAAGGATTCCACTTGCCACCCAGACCTCATCAGCAACTTACCCTAATCAAAATAAACCACATTCAGCTTAAAAAAATCATGATTTAGCATATTCCACAAAATAATGCAGGAAAAATTAAATGTATCATTGTTTTAGGTTATAAATAAGTCAGGGTTTTCTTAGAGACTGTGGGCAGGGAAAAGGAGTCAACTTTGAGGCCATGGGAAAATGGTAAGAAATAAAATTTGGGAGACCAGAATAAATAAGATTAGTAATGAATAAGAGGGATAAATGGCATATATAAAGTTTACTATTAATTGTTAAGGGTAAATTCAGTCATCACAAGTAAACATTGGCACAGAGTTGATGTATAGTGTGAGGTCCATGTAGGCTTAAATGATCCAAACTAGGATGAATGAATAGAGAAACAAGGGAAAGTCCAAGAGTGTGGAATAGATACTAAGAACAAGAACATATAAAGACAAAGACCTGAAGGAATTTTGTTAATAGAAAAGCCCATTATTTCAGTTACTCTTTATTCAAATTAATTTTTTTGTAATGTCCTTGCCCCAAGGCCAGTAAGATATGACACAGTTTCCAACTTATAATCAGTTCTTTATGTAATGTAAGACTTGGTTCCCCCAGCCGAAATAAAAATAAAAACTTCCATTGACAGATGAGTTTTAAATACAGTAGCCCAGGAGCTTGTTAGATTAGCAGTTTTAAAAATAAATTTGAAAAGGATTGCTAAAATTTGCCTTGGCATTCATGATCATTTAGAGCTTATTTTAGTAAGGTAATTTTGTTCTTAAAGGCTTTGCTGAGTAATTGTTTATGCTGGTTATTCATGTTTCATAAAATAATATTAATTTGGAAAATGATGATTGGGGAATTAAATGACTCATCTAAGAGTTTTTTTATAAACCCCAATCACTGTTTTATGGTAATTGAAACGTCACTAAGAATTATGTGTATAGATATTTTACATTTGCAGATTAGGACTTTAACTTTTCTGAATAGTAATTTAGCATAATATAAAGCAAAATGTAGTCCAAATCTAAAATATTAAATACATTGAAAAAGAAGTTAATGCTAGGGCAAGTAATCTAAAAGAGTTAGTCTCTATTGTTTCCCCCAAGTTACTGGACAAATCCTGACATTTCCATGGTAGGACATGACGAGAAGTCTTAAGTTCTGACAATAATTTGTCAAGTAATCTTAGGCTTTTGTTTTCTCATCTTTGAAATGTGAGAAGTAACATGTGCCTTTACTATTCCACAGTGTTTTTATGAATATCAAATGAATAATGGATGTGAAAAAAATTTAAAGGTTTTAAAGTAGTATATTTCTGCAAGGTGTTATTATTTCCAAAATGTAGCACACTAATATACTTGGTATAAGTTACCATGTCACAAGATAATACATTCATATATCAAGGAAAACACAAATCATTTAATATAAAAAATAAATATCCCATAAGAAATTAATTTAAGATCATGAAAAAATGCATGATTTGATACTAGTATCAAGACAAAGATGGAAAATGACAACTGAATAACTTGGATGAGAGAAAACACCTAGAATGAGCAGAGATCTACATTTCAAAAAAATTCATGTTCATATAATTTTGTTATAGGCATACTATAAATTCATTTCACAAAATTTAGTATTCCTGGTAAAATATGTGCATTTTAACAGAAATAAAACACCTTTTATTTTATTTTAGGACAACCTTTACAAGTCTGTTAAGATCTTCTTAACCACATGAAACATACTGACATTAGCCTAACACTAACCAGATTTGCACAGCACAATCTAGACTAATGAAAACTCTAGCTAGACTAGGAGTTTTAAAAGAAAAAAAGAAAAGGGGGTGATTGCTATCTTCAATGAAAAAAGATCTATTTTTAGTTTCAGTAGGTGGGAACAATTTAACTCAAGGAAAAGTTATCAAAATTAAAGAAGGCTATTCACATTTATTTGTGAATATTTAATTAGTGCAAGAGAATTGGCACAATTTCAAGCTGTTAATCACAGATTTCTAAATGCATATTAGCTAATGGATGTATAAAATTATGCTTATCTTGTCTTAGATAAATGCCTAATTAAAAATCCTTTGAGGGAGAAAAAAAACCTTCGCATCACTAAAGAAAAAAGAAAAGAACATTATGTAAAGCCGTATGTAACTTTAGAGAGAACAATTAGGACTTTTTTCTCGATAGAGTATTTTGCTGGATATTTAATATCTGGAGTTTTTAAACCATGTAAGATTTTAGGTATTTAAAATAATGGTTCTGCAGCATACAGGGTACCATCTCTGATTCTCAGAGATGAATTTTGTTTACTCAGATTTATATGTGGGCCTACTAAAGCATGAGTCAATTAAATACATTTCTCATACAATGATTTGCTTCATTTTCAGTAGAAATCATAAGCAGGAGGCAAACTTTGGGATACTCTGGGACTTAGTTAGAGTAAATAAAATGAAATGCTCCAAAGTACTTCTATTCAAAGTTACACTACATGTTCAGATCTTAACTGAGCTATGTAAAGATAAATTTAGAAAAAATACAGGTGCTACAGCACCCAAATTTGATACTTTGTTTACAAAGGCTTACGGTAAAGACAAGTACAATTACTTCTTGATTGGCAAAGATGGATTTTTTAAAATTCCAGTACATCTATTCTATACAAGCTCAGATTTTAATACTCATAGAAGATCTAGTTCCATCAAAGCTACCAAAAGTTTGTCAGATCTGCCTTAGTAAAAATATATACACTCCACTTTAAGGAAACTTAGAATACACAAATCCATTTTTAAAAGAGATAACTTAGGGATGGTTATTTATTCTGTAAAGAGAACTGCCTTGTTTCAAAAGATTCACAACAGCTTTAAAATCATCCCATTTCCTTGCTTATTGCATTTAAATGCTTTATATTAGGTAAAATTCACTTCCATACAATATTTAGGAAGACATTTATGGGGTAAAGCAAGTTACCCATGTGTTTACTTAGACTATAAATATAAAAGCTATGAAGGACAAACACATATAGATAGATACTCCATCTCCTTCTGTAAAGATGCTTAAGGATGCTTTTTTAATGTGTAGATTCATTGCACTTAATTTAAATGATGTTCTGCAACTAGATGACTACTGAAATACTAGAACGGTCTCTAAAGAAACGTAAAAAGTCAAACCACTCAAAGTTCTGGCAATGTTCTCTTTTTTTCACTCAACCTGCACCACAGCTGCAGCAACACCAGATCCTTAACCCCCTGCACTATAGCAGGAACTCTGCAATGTTCTGTTTCTTAACCTGAGTAGTAGTTACATGCATGTTCACTCAAAATTCATTGAACTGTATAATATTTTATGTCCTTTTCTCTCTCATACATCCTTTAAAAATAAGTCAACTTACTAAGATTGTAATTGTATAAATTTAAACTTCTAACTTTTCAGGACCTGTTCCACCACTTTAACATGCAAAAATTAGTCCTTCAAAAATATAAGCAAAGACGAATCTTGTTTTTATAGAATGGGTCAAGAATATTCATTTGGCTAAATGATTTTCCATATAAATAAGAATTGTAGTTTTCTGCCAAGAAAATGTACTCTAAATGTTGGAAAGAAACTTAAGGATTCTTATATTTCCCTGTGGGCTGAATTTAGGTCAGTGGAGGGGGAGTGGGGGCAGAGGAGATGAAGTTGAGAAGTAAACTTAACTTTATGGGAAAAGAAAATCAAAGCAGGTTTCACGCAAACCATAATTTGGATAAGGACAGAAAGATAGTTTGTGGAATTATTAAATAAGTAACTTAGAATTTAGTGGCATCTTGTGTACTAGAATATTTCAGAATCAACAAAGTGCACCTAGAAACTGAGTATTGTGATTTGCCACTTCCAATTCATTAAACCAACATTTCTCTCTCTTGACAAGTTATAAAAAACAGTGAATTAGATGTATTTTATCCTGCTGAAAATTATGAGGTAATTTTTCCCCTCTGAGAGCAACTGGGAAAGCCATTTGAATTCAAATGACCAATACTTGAACCATAGTAGCTTTCCTGACCAATTGCAAGATCTTCTTAAAGATCCTAATGTCTCCAAGCCTGTAAAGCCAGAATAGTAGCACATAGGTTGCATGTAAAAAGTACCTGATAAACATCAACTTTTGAAAAAAAACATTATCTGATTATTTCTTCTGGAAGAGAGCCTGAGAGGACTACTGGTGCTGGCTGAGGTGAAATACTCCTGATACAACCTAACTTTCCAACTGATTGCAACTAAAAACCATGGACAAAATACAAAAAAAACAAAGATATGGGATCTCTGAAATATAAATAATAGCAGACAGGGAAGGAAGGGAGGGAAGTCAAAATCTGTAGAAAGACCCATGACAATTTTCTTATTTTGTTTCTTTTCTCCTTTAACTTCTATCAGGACACAAAGCCACCTTGAGGAATCTCTCCTTTTGACCACAATGCCAGGAGAAGGGACCCCCACCAAGCCATAGAGCGGGGGCAGATAATTCCATTATTTTTTTTTTCATTTTTCTCTCCCACCCATCCTGAGGCCAGCACCAGCTGCAACAGAGGCAGAAGCATCTGACGCTCCAAGAGCAAACTCATTTCTCTGGATAAAGGACCAGGAAAAAGAGCCTCTGTTCTTGCAAAGAATGCCAGTTATCCCCATGATTGCTTTTTTCTCTCTATTCTCTTGCGGCTACCCCCTGAAAGCAGGCCCATTCACACTGAACTGTGGACCTGTGTGGGTGGCTAAAATTCCAAGCAAACTCTAGGTGGTTTAGCCAGAGCAACAGATTCGGAGGGACCCACTCTGTGTGGGGAGTTCACAGAGTTGGAAAAGTGGATCCCCTAATCCTTTGTGTGAACAGATAAAAATCCTAGGATCAACCTCAAGCTGCAGATGTGTGAAACACACCCAGAGAAGAAAGTAAGGACTTTGCCATTGGATATATAATATAAACCACCACCCAAGTCTCAAATTAGCCCTACCAGTGGTTTATATGGGGGTTAGACTCCAAAAGCATAGCAAAGGGCATTGGTATCACCAGCTTCAGGAAGAAAGACAGCATTTATGGTATAAACTTGGTGGACTGTTTGCTAAAACAAAAGCAAGTAAAATTTCTCCAGAGGAATTTAACAGGAACCAGAGTCCCACAACATAAAGTTAAAAATATCCATAAAACTTTTTAATACTAAAATTTTTTAAAAAGGAAAATATGACTATTCTTAAGGGAAAAAAAAAAAAACATAAAAAACAATGAACAGATGCCAATCCCAATATGTTGGAATTACCAGCCAAAATCTTTAAAGCAGCTAATATAATCATCCTCCATGAGGTAAATACCTTTGAGATTAAGTGAAGATAGAAATTCTCAGAATCAAATGGAAATTATAAAAAATGAACCAACTGGGAATTTTAGAACTGAAAGATGTGATACCTTAAATAAAAATATTAGCTGGATGAGCCTATTATCAGAATGGTATTGATAGAGCAGTAAATAGAACCTAGATCAAGAGATATTATCCAACTTTAAGAACAGAATTTAGGAGTTCCCATTGTGTCACACTGGAAAAGAATCCAACTAGTATTCATGAGGATGTGGATTTGTTCCCTGGCCTCACTCAGTGAGTCAGGGATCTGGCGTTGCAGTGAGCAGTGGTGTAGGTTGCAGACATGGCTCAGATCCCGAGTTGCTGTGGCTGTGACTGGCAGCTGCAATTCCAATTCAACCCCTAGCCTGGGAAGGGAACTTCCATAAGCTGTGAGTACAGCCCTTAAAAAAAAAACAAAAAAAAAACAGAATTTTAAAAGATTGAAAAAATTGAACAGATTCTCTAAATAGATATCTAATACTCTAACACTTATGTCATTGTAGTACCTGAAAGAGGGAGCAAAAAAATTGGTACAGAAAAATGTTTGAAGAAATAATGTATGAAAATTTCTTAAATTTAGTGAAAGACAAAAATTTACAGGTTTTGCTCAGTGAACTGCAAAAGAATAAAATGTTTTTTCAAAATGCCAAGACACACCATAATCAAATGACTGAAAACAATTACTTGGAGTTCTCTTATGGCAGAGTGGGTTAAGGATTTGTTATTGTCACTGCGGCAGATTGGGTCACTGCTGTGACACACATTCGATGCCTGGCCCAGGAACCTCCACATACTGCAGGCATGGCCAAGAAAAAAAAAAAAAAAAAAACAATTACTTAAAAGCAAGGAGGAGATATATTGAAACATATTATTGTAATGTTTTTACACTGTAGATGGAGCAATATGAAAGTAAGCATCTGTTTCACATAACTGATGTTCTGACCTTCTATTAAAATTATATAGTTATAAAGACACATCCCAGCTTGATTCTATGTGAAAATCAGAAATATATGGTGAAAAAAAAAATGAAGCAAACTTGAAGTTCCCTGGTGGCTCAGCAGGATTAAGGATCCAGTATTGTCACTGCTGCAGCTCAGGCCACTGCTCTGGCGTGTATTCAATCCATGGCCCAGAAACTTCTGCATGCTATGGGCATAGCCAAAAAACAAAAAACAAAAATGAAGCAAACTTAGAGTTTATTGACATGACAACTGTGAAGCTTTCTGGGAGAGAACTTACTGTAAAGCAACAAAGAGCCCAACATGAAATTGACATTGTGGAGTTTCCATTGTGGCTCAGCGAAATCAAATCTGACTAGTATCCATGAGGACACAGGTTTGACCCCTGGCCTCGCTCAGTGGTTGAAGGATCTGGTGTTGCCATGAGCTGTGGTGTAGGTCACAGTCACTGCTCAGATCTGGCATTGCTGTGGCTGTGGCATAGGCCAGCGGGTATAGCTCCAGTTCGACCCCTAGCCTGGGAACCTCCATATGCTATGGGTGTGGCCCTAAAAAGACCAAAAATGAAAATAAAAATAAAAATTGTGCTAAAACCTTGGATATTGTAGGTAAGAACAGTCCCAAGTGCAATGTGTGTTGATTCCATTCATCCCCTATTCTAGCTGTCATTCATTTTTAAGCAAATATTTAATGAATGATATGATGAATGAAACAGATATAGTTACTACCCTCATGATGCTTTCAGTCTACTTTGGATTGTACCAGAGTCTTCTGTAAGGATTATAATTAAAACTTGAAATGGCTATCTGCTAAAATATCTGTTTAAAAAAGGAGATATAGTATCTAATTTCATAGAACTTACAGTCTACTCCTAACAAAGAATGATATATGAGGCTGAGGAAATCTTTCTCCCATTCTTCACCACAAAATAGTATTCAATTCCAGTATGCTGAGAATGACAGTAAATTGGTAATGACTCTAGCAGGGAAGTGGTTCCTGATGGAGCAATGGCAGAGTTAATAAGATATTGGAGAAGCAGTGAAAACTAGCAGGAGCCTGTTTTGCCCAATGAGAGATAATTAAGTTAGCAGAGACTTCTGAGCCTGTTAGTTCAGCAGGATCAGACTATTTTTCTGTAAGTACATGTGAAACATTTCCCAAGGATTCCCAGAAATACTTAAGGGACTCTACAGAAGGCTGAGATCCTGTAAGCAGGTGTGGACAAGAGCCAGTGGAATTTGAGTGCTTACCTAATATGTGACCTCATCTATTCTCAGAAACTGGTGAAGCCATGAAAACTCAAACAACATCTGAATGTCTGTGGGTATGTCTGATTTTTGCATGTATTTGATTTCAAAGCAGGCCTCCAGACACAATCAATTCCAGATGCAAGTCAAACCTACATTACATAAGTTAAAAATTATTATCTTTAATGATAGAAATATAAACATATACAGACTATTCTGTTACTTCCCCTTTCAGTCATTCATTGAATATGTATATATTAATTGGGCATATGCATATGTTTAGAGTGTTGTAACTTTTTCCTGTACTCTCCTGACCTTGATTTTTTCTCTTTAGCTATCTCAAATATTTTGGATGAGAGGTCACTATGGAATGAATCTCTGTGGCTTCATTAGCGACATGAAAACATAGCTAGGTTTTTAATCAAAATGTGGGACTTGGCTTTGATGATAATATGATTAAGGACATCATAGATTGAAACGAGCGCTCAAGATAGCTCTCAGTTCTCTTTCTCAAAGCCAGGCCCTAAGTACATTCTCTGATTATGATTTAAAGCAGTGGTTGTCAGAATTGGTTGCTTTTTGTTTGTTTGTTTGTTTTTGTTTTTGCTGTGTCTCACAGGATGGATAATGATTGCATGCTCAACACATTCCCCATAAACAGATTCTGATTTCAGTTATGGGCAATGAAATATATGAAATAGTCTGTCAGTCAAGTGTTTTTTCTAGTGTGTTCTGCCTCTCTCTCTTCCACTCAAAAAAAGGTTAAAGGAATATATACTAAAGAGAAAAACATAACCACAAGTTTGAATATTTAAACATTATATAAGGTAAAGTATTTATAAATTTTGGATTTTAACTTTGCTCAGTTATAGATTACTTGTAACGCATAATTGTGTCATAATATAGAGGTCGAGAAATGCTAACCTGAATTATATGTCCTACTCCTTCTACCTATTATAGGGAATGGCAATGCAAAAATCTGGCATTCATTAACACTTTAGCTGATAAATTCACACAACTCATGAGAATAAATTATAGAATTTAAACATAGATAGTTATTAAAGAGATATTAATACCTATCAGAAACAAGTGATTTTCATTTATCTTATAATAGTACACCTCAAATTAAAACTAACTTATCTCCTATTAATATGTAGGAAATAAATTTCCTTTTCTATTATCAATTGGCCACAGTTTTAAAAGTTGTCCTTTACCCAATTTTTAGTCTAAACTTCCATTGTTATTTCTACAATGTATGTAGATTATTAACTTTTTGACATTAATACATACTCATGAAAGTGCATAAATCATGTATGTACAGTTCAATTAATGACCACAAAGTGAGCCCACTCATGTTATTATTATCCAGATTAAGAAATAGAACATTATCAGCAGCTCGATCCCCCAATCATTATCCTTCTTTCCTAGAAGAATTTAAAATATTGCTTAACTTTAAATAAAATTTGAAGTTCATTAAAGGAAACACTATTTTGAGAGTTATGTATTGTACTTTATAAATCACTTATCAAATTCCAAAATTAATTTATTATTGAATTTAGAGAACCCTAACAGACCCATTCTACAACTATTTCTTCAAGAAAGAAGGTGAAATAAGGAATTCCTCTAAAACCAACAAACTTCATTTCTTCTGGATACCAAGCATCCAGACTTCTCACCTTCAAATTTTTGCTTATCCCTTTTGGAGACAAAGTGCCAACTAAGTTTACACGCTCACTTGAAATTCTTCTCTACTTTGAGATACACTCAAGAGAAATAAAAACATAGATAACTATTCAGTTTCCTCATAATATGCTATATTTTTAACCTCTCTTGGAGAAGGATGAGACAGCACTAAACTGGAGAGGTTAGGACAACTTGGAATAAGGATACTAATGAATCCAACACCTCAATATCAACAGTCAGTGTTTTCTTTTATCCCCTAGAGCCCATTGTCCTCTGTATTCAGGAAAATTGCATGACCAAAAATGTTTAAAGGATTAATAGAAAAAAATTCATATAAATTAATCATAACCCACAATTGATATTGCAGCTGAACTGACAAGGCTGCCAGAAAATTTTTCCATATGGAGTACTGTGCCACTGGCCATTGTTTTGTTCTCAGTGTTTCAGTCTTGTTCTCAGTACAGCTCTGACTGGTAGCATTTGAGGAAAATGCCAACTCCTTCCTTTCCTCCTTCTCTGACATGTATACTGGATACTCACCAGACGCTCACTGAATTATGTGGCCCCTCTCGGAAACGTTGAAGCCCCCAGAGTGCCATTAGCCATGATCTACTGAGGCTCTTGTCGGAATTAGACAAAAACTAAAATTATAGTGGTGTGCTGCTGCCATTCTAGTTAAAAGTCTGTCATCTTTGCCATTATAAACGTCTATTTCCTGAGCTTTATAACTCAACCAAGAGAATTTGCCTTGCAGTCAATAGAGTGAGCGTCAGTCTTTCAAAGATTTTTTTTTAAAAATCTGATAGATACTAAATAAAATCTTTTTGGCTACTATGCCACAGTAAAAGATTGTGTGTGTGTGTGTGTGTGTGTGTGTGTGTGTGTGTGTGTGTGTGTGTAGGGAGAGATGTGATGTGATTTTAGCTTTGAGAACTTGCTTTGAAGGGGAAAAAATGAGTATGTTTAAAAAGATGTAAGTTTAGGAAACAAAGGAGAAAAGACCAAGACAAAAAATGATCTAAGTCAGAGTTATAGCTTTATAATCATCATCACGTTTCTTTGCTTGCCTTCTACCAACTGTCCTTATTTCTGAGCCCAGATAACCTAATTATAATTACTATATTTTCTAAACTTAATATTGTTATTTGAGTTAGTAAAAAAGAGAGATGGATTCTAATTTGACCACTTTCTGAATGGTGATGAATTTCCTGCAAGAGCTACAAAAATACTTTGTTACCTCTGTGCATATGTGGTCATAAACTTCTTATTTTCATTTTTTTCTTTGAATAGACTTTGTGGGTTGAAAACCTGTTGTCTACAAATCATGAGCTGCAATAGTACTGAGCTGCAGTGGGTTGGCTGCTTATGAAACAGGATTTCTACTGCAGAGTCTCAGAAATCAAGAATAATGGCTGTTAATTTTGAGAGCCTACCTTGTGCAAGCTGATCGCTAAGCACTTATATTTTCATCATCAAAATAATCCCTCAGGCTTGGTGTTTTTATTCTCATTTTATGTAAAAAGAAGCAAGGCTTAGAGAAATGGACTACATGGAGCTACACAGCTGGCAAGTACAAGAGTGGAAACTGGAATTGTATTCACTGTGGGTCCCATTCATGTAAGATTTCCTCCATGATAATTTGGAACCAAAGTTCAATTCCTTTGGGAGGAAGGAAAGCAACATTTGCTTGTTAAATACCTACTCTGTGCCAAGCAACTTTAAGCAGTAAATTTAATCCTTATGAAAAGTTGCAAAGTAGATAGTATTAATTGTAATTCAAAGATAAACTAAGGTTCAGGATGATTAATTGGCTTCATGAAAAAATTTGCCTGAGGCGTCTAGTTGTAGACTTAAGCTTGGGTTTGTCTAACTGCAAAACCAATGCCTTTTTCACTATAATACTGGACTTTGATTTCTTAAATGTAATGCTCTGATCTCAAAAGAAGAGTGATTATAGGATTAATTAAGTCGCGTATTCACCCTTGCCTTCATGTTATAAATATTTACAAACATATATTCTGTATGTCAAGCACTGTGCTAGGCACCAAGTTATTCCTAGGATACTTGTTAGTTGTTTATTTATAGTTCCATTTTTGTACTCTCTTATCCTTTTCCCTTTCCACTTCTGGCTTCTCTTTCAACTATGCATAAAACAATTTTCACAATGAGTAATTCATGGGTCACTTATTTTTAAAAAATGCTCTGTGAATCAAAAAGTCCTATATTAAGTTTGAGAAAAACTGTGTAGTATACCACATTCTTAAGACATTCATAATGAACATTAGCATAACAAAAGCTTTGAACAGTGTTTCAGGAATGAAATCTGTTTAAAACAGAAGGTAACCCTGTATAAATTTTTTTTCCCATCTAATACCTATTAGCGTCCCATGAAATTAGTGATCCAGGCAGCATGTTTTAACAAGTGCTGGCCTGGCTCTTTAAATTGTCCTCCTTATCCCAGACCTAATCTACTTGTCCAAGCCTTAGCAGTAATATGTAACTTACTTCTAATAATGTAATTATTCTGGTATTTATAATCACTTTATAATGCCAAACAAGTTAATGAAAGAGAAATCAAATATGGTATCTGATTAATTCTATACATCTTTGGTCTTGTGTAACTATTGTTTTTCTTGAAGGACATGTAGGTTATTCTGAAGAGGACACATTTAAGTAACTATATATGTGTATGTCATATATATTACATACACTATATTTTTAAAAACTGAATAAACAGGCATACTAAGCTTAATATTATTAAATTTGATGTTAGTGATATTGATGACTTTTTCATATACTTATTGGTCATTTGTATTCTTTAGAAAAATGTCTATTCAATTCCTTTACTCATTATTTAATCAGAGTATTTGGGACATTTTGCTATTGAGTTGTCTGAGTTCCTTATTCCAGAATCAACAGGGAAATGTAAATAAAAACCATAATGAAATATTATCTCACACTTGTTAGGACAACTGTTTTAAAAAGACAACTGTTGTCAAGACTGTGGAGAAAAGAGAACACTTGCATACTGTTGATGTAAATGTAAATTGGTATAGCCACTGTACAAGACAATATGGAGGTTTCGCCAAAATTTAAAAATAGATCTGGAGTTCCCTGGTGGCTCAGGGGGTTAAGGATCAGGCATTGTCACTGCTATGGCTCAGCTCACTGCTTTAGCATGGGTTCGATCCCTAGCCTAGGAACTTCCAAATGCCACAAGCATGGCCAAAAATTAACTAACTAATTAATTAATTTAATTAAAATAGAGCTACCATATAATCCAACCATCTCACTTCTGGGTACTTATCTAAAGGAAATGAAATCAATATCTTGAAGAGACACCTGCACTCTCATGTTTATTGCAGCACCATTCACAACACGGAAGATATGGTAACAGCCTAAGCGTCCATTGACAGATGAATGGATTTAAAGAAACAAAGTAACCATGTGAGGTGATGGATGTATTAATTAGCTTGATTATAGTAATTATTTCACAATGTATATTATATTAAATCATCATGTCATACACCCTGAATATAAATAATTTTTATTTGTCAGTTATATCTCAAAGCAGGAAAAATATAAAACCAACCTATTAAGTCACAAAAAAATTTTACAGAATATAGTTGTTATTACAAAAAAAATGATATTGATTTTTTTTAATTAATATCATAAATTATGTGAAATGGCTGCTTAGGACAATTGTATTCCTCCTAATTCAAAACCATTGTGTCGGGTACTTATCTTAATTCATGGTTAAAATAATGAACTCATACAACAAACTTAGAAATAGTTTCTCAATCTCAAAGTGAAACACTTTCTATAACCTTTCTTCTACAATGAATTAGCCTAACTCATGAGGTGAAATTAAATAAATAACTGATATCTAATTATAGATCAAAATCTGAACTAGTTTTACACATACCAAGATAATCAGCTAATTCAGTGGTCTTGAGGAGTAGATAGGAAATGTGGATGCCTAATCAAGTTGTTTGATCTTAGACTGACAGTAACTAATATCAACAACTAACTTTTTCGGTGAGTTTGTTCACTTAATAGAGTATGAGTGTAAATAAAATCAATATATGTTGGAGTATTTGTAAAGAACATTTAAAATGAATCACAAGTATATATGTAGCATTACTATGTATAATATCATAGCTAGTATCATAGACTAATTGACATGAACCATTCAGATCTAGATGTTACTTAAGGTTATGCCTTGATCTACACTGGGAAATGGAACTAAGAATCTAACTTGTAATTCTGGCTACAAAGGAAACAGTTTTGTTTTTTGTTCGTTTTGTCTTGTTTTTACATATTTCAAACCTTGCCAACTTCTCAGTATTTGAGGAATACTGCTGATATTGCTTCTTCTTTTAGCTTGTACTAAATGAGAGTTACTTCCAAGAGGAAAAGTAATGTACAAACTGACAGAATCCACTTTTGCCAGTGGAAGACGAAGAAGTAAAGAATGATGATGTATGGCTTAAATCAGAAAACTGCACATGTAGGATATGTAAAACTTTCAGTTTTTTTTTTAAATTTTGGGGCAAATAAGGCTACAAGCAAGATAATTGTTGTTTTAATTTTTCTGAGGGAATTCATAGAGCATTTCTTCAAACAGATCTAACAAAGGTATTCATAATCAAGGAAACCTCTTATTTAAAACTTTCTACTTTGTCAAGCATATGTTTTTAAGAATCTTTTAAGCTGGATATGTGTTAATGACAGAATTCTTAACAACCTCAAGTAAAGCTTTTCAGAGTGCCTTTGAAACACATATGGTACTATAATATTCAGTGTTTTAAATAAGTTAGATATGCAGCTCATCCAATGACCTGAGAAAGATGTTTTTAAAAATAAATGATTTGCGTGGAGAGTGCATTGTTAACTACCTAAAACTGAACTGTATGGGAAAGAATAATCTATTTGCCTATTTTTCATAAAGTACTATGAAGCTGGAGCAGGGAAGGGAACTAAGATTTAGCTTGAAGTTCAATCAAGACCCAAGTAAGGGAATACAGCTTATTGGTTATGAATGGGTAGAAATAATTGGCATTCAAAGCCAAGAAGGTAAATATTAGAAATAGCAATCAATAGTTGTAATATGGCCAAAAGGAGCTACATAAAGGTGTATGAACACACCTGAAGAAGTTAACTATGGTGAGGAATCAGTCAGTATTGCATGTTAATAATTAATTGGATCCCTGCCACAGTCTTACTTTCCATCTTCAACTTTATGCTCCACAATTTCTTGGGATCACAGCCTGTCTAGAAATAGCCCGAGATGCCACAGAAGTTACCAGGGCAGGAATGGTAGGCCTAGATCATTGGGACCTCTGGGCTGAGAAACCACAAATGACTATTATATTCAGGACGTTATATATGATCCCATTAATTATGTCTGAAGCCACACTAGCCAACCATTGCATTATTATCCCAGTCTATAGAACAGATACCAGCTGGCTGAGTTTAGACAATTATTTAGACCTTACGTGCTTTGATTTCCTCATTTTAACAAATGAGGATATTATTTTTACAATTAAGTGAAATGATATGTGTAATGCTCCTTGCTCATAGTCAGTGCTCAATGAATAGAGGCTCTTCCTTTTCTTCCTTCAACATAGGCCATATGTATGTTTCTTATTGATTCTGAAACAAATTACCACAGATTGGTTAAAATAACACAGACTTACTTTTTACGGTTCTTTCGTCTAACATGGGTCCCACTGGACTAAAATCAAGCCGTTGGTAAAACCAGATTCCTTCTGGAAGCTCTAGGGGAGAATTATCTTCCAATTTGATCCATATTATTAGCAAATTCAGTTCATTGTGACTAAAAGCCTGAGGATCTTGTTTCTTGGCTGCCTGTCAGCTGAGCGCTATTTCTTCTTCTAGAGATCACTGGCATTCCTTGGCTTGTGGCTTCCTTCCCCCATCTTCAAGGTCAGCAGCAATAGATTGAGTCCCTGTTATGTTTTGAATCTCCCCTGCTGTCCTTCCCTTACATCTCTCTGACTCCTTGGCCTCCCTTTTCCACTTTTAAGGGCCAGTGTGATTACATTGGACTGACCTGTACAACTGAGGATAATCTCCCTGTATTTAAAGTTCCTATCCTAAATTCCATCTTCAAAATTTCACTTGCCATGTAACAAAAAATTCATAGATCTAGAGGTGAAGATATGGACAGTTCTCTAGGAAATGTGTACTTGTAATAAACAATTCAGAATTTTATACACACGAAGTCAGTACTTAAAAATAAAACTTGATTATTGCAAAAAAGCAAAGGTGTGCTTCAGTTATTTAAGACAATGATAAAACATATTAATTCTTTACTTCAAACATCGTGGAGTGAATATTTAAATAGTGAGAGCTATTGACACATTGAAAGTTTGTTTTCTTAAATTTATTCATACTTCCTCTCAAAAACTTATATAATGAAGAAATGACTATAGTCTACTATTAATTGGAAAAATAAGTCCAGTGTAATTGAAAAGAAATGTCCTTACACTATGGACAAAAATTCTCTAAATTTTAATTGTAACACAAAGCTTATTTCATCTTTCATACTTAATTTTATACCCAGTTCTACAAATCAAACATTTATTATTATAGGCATAACTCTTACAAGTGCATTTAAGATGAACTTAGAATAAATATATAAGTTTTGGCAGATGAATAATTTAATGACCAACTCTATTCAAGCATTTAGAAAGTAGTTATCATTTGTGAGGTTTTTTCTAAGTGATGGGAATTTAACAATAAAACAGATAAGGCATGCTCTTTTCCCTGTAGAAATTTCCTCAGTATGGGAGGCAAATGAATAGAGAGGTCATTTGGATTCAGTGTGTTCTAGATGCTGGTAGAAGTGTGCACCGGGAGCAGTTTCTGAGTGGTAGAGGTGAAGTATGCTGTTATAAACAGTACTTAGATTTTTAGGTTAGCTGTTTACATAACAGAAGTATAATAACCAAGGCTAACTACATTTGTATTCAAATATTGGAGAGTACATATATGATACATGTATTAGATGAATATTCAGGGGTTTGGTGTGTTATTCCCTATTATTTGAAAGAAAGAGGACTTACACCATGCCAACTCAGCCAACACACACATTTTTCTCCTGTGTATTGAGTAATAATATGGTTAAATTACTGAAGATAAAGTTGAAATTAAACTTCCGTATTTCAGGGATTCAGAGGGAAAAAGTATGTGATATTTCTGTGGAACACATTGTGAAAACCACAAGAACTGTACTTAGTAAAACTGAACTGTAGTTTTCAAAATGTCATGTTAATGCAATAAAAACACCTGAGTTAACTCGAGATTAAAAAGTAACATTTTATCAGCAAGTTCTTGATTTATGAATAGAACATGTTCAATTTTATTGGCACAGTTGCCTATTATGCTTTCTGCAGCAGCACTTTTAATTCTAAACTCCTGTTATAACTCAACACAGTTTTTGCAAACATTTCTGTTGTTGCTGCTGTTCTTTTGCAAAGGGTTAAAACTCTTTCATTGTTAATATCTCCATTAGTTTAAAAATCAGATTGCTCTGGAATGGGAAGAAAAGATTTTTTTTTTAATGGCGCATGGCTTCTTGGTCAGTGATTGTATCAAATCATAACTTCAAGAGTGTATTCATTGGCTGAATATGGTCATTTCTTGGCCAGGTTAATGTCTTAAAGTTATTCTTACAAAAGTGACTGTATAAATTTCCATTCCATTTTAGTATTTTATATGAACATGAAAGCCTGATGGAAAACCTAACTATTAAAAAAGAAAACTGTAATACTCTGCATATTATAGGGATTAAAATAAATTTGGCTGAAGGTTTTCAAGCATTAATTTAAAATATTTTTGTGAATGTTATCTATAAAAGCATACTTTCCAAATCCCTCCGGGGTTATTATCAGTGAATTGTTTAAAATTTCCATTGTATTCTCCTTTCAGATCAGCTAACTGTCCATTCAGTATTTTTTAGGCTGAGCCCCTGGCCAATATCACATTATAATTCGTTTAACTATCCCTGGCACGTTAAGAGCCATACTTTCACTGCAGCTCAATGAAGCCTTCTGCTGTATATGATGACCAAGTTAAATTATGGTAATAAATGAACAATGGGATAGAATTATCTGGTAATAGAACCAGTTATGAACACTAGCAAGGTCAAGTAGCTAGTCGGGAATGTTATCTGATTTTATGCTTTCATTTCTACACATTGTTTTTATTTGTCACTTTGTGTCACTTGTTAGAGAAATGTTATTTCAAGAACAGTATGTTCAAACCTAAGAACAGTCTTTCATTTTCAAAATTTATTAAGCACTTACTGTGCTTTCAGATAGTGTATTAAGGATGGCTGGATACAAAAATATTAACAGATAGTCATGATTCAGTCCATTAGTATTACAGTGGCAGGATTAACAACTTTCTATGGAAATACGAAGGAGAAAATAAAATTGTATTGGGTAAGGGGCAAGCAGGAGGGACATGTACACATTTGGAGAAAAAAAAATTAGGCCGTTAGGGACGGGCCTGTTAATTGAACTAAAATGTTTGAAATTAGGCAATAGAAACTAGGTATCGGCACTATAAGTGGCAATTAGATAGAATTGCTAAAGAATTCTAGCAGGACCCAAAATGACAGTGTTTACAAATGTATGGTTTATTGCAGAAATATGATACAATATATAAACCACATTAAAATGAATAAATCACAAAGACTGTCTCACAGCATTCGGTCTGTAAAGGATGGACTCAACTTTCAACTGTGCTCCCTTTTAAGACCCATTTTTGCTATGTAATCAACCCCAGTGTTAGAGACCTTGGGGTCCTCACTGAGACCAAGTGTAAATCATCAATCTCAGTGTTAACAATAAAATACTGAAAAAGCAGAGACAAAACTCCTGAAACTCCTTGAAACCATGGTGATCCAAAAAAAAAAAAAGAAAAAAAAAGAAAAAAGCCTTGACCAGGGTCAGTGCCAGGCAGGTTTATTTCTTATCTCAGTAAAAAAAAAAAAATCCCAGGCCAATACTAAGCCTGCTGGTATTAACCTTCACAGCATAGTATTCAATGGAGAATTCTAGCACAGGATGAAAAAATAAATATAGCAGATATTCTCTGACTATGCATTGCATTTTCAATTTGAATTAAAATGAGAAGGTGAGAATTTCCCAGGGATCTTTCATGTTTTCAATATGTTTCTAGGAGTGACAAAAAGAAAAATCTATTTTGAATGTTTTTTATTCAAATCAGATTATAAACCTATATTATGATAGATACAAAATCAGAAATATCACTTTAAAATTTAAATTATTTCATGCTTAAATTTTTAAACTATTAGAATTTAAACATGTGGTTAACCACAATTTTTAATGCATAGTATTTTTGAATAGTAAAGTACAAAAGAATGTCTTCTCCATCAAATGTCATTACTTTTTTCTGTATTCTCATTGTTCTTAGACTAAATCCAAATGTTCTTAATGTGACCTCCAAGTTCCAACAATGCTCTCATCCAGACTTAACCTATACCAGTCTCACTGTAACCAGTGACCCCTTTTATAACTTTTTATTGCCTATAGTTCTGAGTGAACCCTCAAGCACAATTTTGACAAGAAAGCATTGAGAGTGGACACTTTTATTTGGATCCTGATCTTAGGAGGAAAAAAACATCTTCCACAATTAAGTATTATGGCAACCGAATTTTTCTTAGATGGCCTTTATCAGGTTGAAGAAGTTTACTTCTATTCTTAGCTTGATTGATTTTTATCATGAAAGGATGTTGGATTGTGTAAAGTGCTCTCTCTATATCTATTGAAGTGACCTGCAATTTTTTCCCTTTATTCTATTAATCATTGATAGATTTTTTCCCCATAAATCACATTTATTAAGGAAAGATTTCTCTCTTTTTTAATGGTGAGTATGATGCACACTTCAGAGACTGAGCTTTTTTATATATATAAAATGATTTTTATTTTTTTCATTATAGCTGGTTTACAGTGTCCTGTCAATTTTCTACTGTACAGCATGGTGACCCAGTTACACATACATTGATAGATTTTTTTATGTTAAGCTTCCTCCTATGATAAATCCCAAATGATCATGATGTATAATCCTATTTGTATGTTACTGGATTCAGCTTGCTAATATTTTGTTGATAATTTTTGCCTCTGTATTCATCAGGGATATTGCTGTGTAGTTTTCATGTTTTTGTCCAGTTTTGGTATCAGGATTAACACTGGCCTCATAGAATGAGTTGAGAAACTCACTCTCTTATTCTGATTTTTGGAAAATCTTTGAAGGATTGGTGTTAACTCTTCTTCAAATGTTTGGCAGAATTTGCTGGTGAACCTACCCATTGGGCCTTGGGTTTTCTGTGCTGTAGGGTGTTTTAATTTTTTTTATTACTAATTCTATCTCCTTACTTGTTATATACTATTAAGAATTTCTCTCTGTCTTTTTTTTTTGTTTGTTTGTTTGTTTTTTAGGGCCACACCCACGGCATATGGAGTTTCCCAGGCTAGGGGTCTAATCGGAGCGGTTGCTGCTAGCCTACACCACAGCCACAGCAGCACGGGATCCGAGCCTCATCTGGAACCTACACCACAGCTCACGGCAATGCCAGATCCTTAACCCACTGAGCAAGGCCAGGGATCGAACCTGCAACCTCATGGTTCCTAGTCAGATCCTTTTCCGCTGCCCCATGCTGGGAACTCCCTATTCAGAATTTCTATTGCTTCTTTGTCAATCTTAGTATTTTGTGTCTTTTTAGGAAGATGTCCATTTCATCTCAACTATCTAATTATTTAGCATTCAATTGACCATTATATTCCCTTATAATCATTTTTATTTCTATAAGGTCTGTATTGGTGTTTCCTCTTTCATACATGATTGAAGTAATTTGAAATTACCCTCTTTCTTTCTTATTCATTGTAGCTAAAGGTTTATCAATTTTGTTGCTTTCTTGAAAGAATTAACTTTTGCTTTCATTGATAAATCTCTATTATTTGTTTTCTATTTCATTAATTTCAGATATTTATCCTTCCTTCCTCTTGCTTGGCTTTTGTTTGCTCTTTTGGTTTTGGTTTCTTAACGTGGACATTGAAATCATTAAATTGACATCTTTCATGTGTTCTGACATTGGTATTCATAGTTACAAATATCCTTCTAAACATCATTTTTGCTGTATATCATAAGTTATGGTATGCTGTTTTCATTTTTATTCATGTCATAGTTTTTTTCCATTTTTTGTGTGATTTCTTCTTTGATACACTGGTTATCTAAGCATATGCTTTTTTTTTGAATTTCCACATAATCACGAATTCCCAAATTTCCTTCTACTGCTGATTTCCAGTTTTATTCCATGTGGTCAGAGAATATAACTTGTATAATATTGTCCTTTTACATTTATTGAGGCTTATTTTATGACCTAAAGTATTGTCTGTCCAGGAAAATGTTCCAAGTGCCCTTAAGAAAAATGTGTATTCTGCTATTGTTGAGTAGAATGGTCTAGGTTGCTATATCTTCTCAATGGATTTACTCTTTTATCATCATAAAATCCTTCTTTTTTCTAGTGCCAATTCTTTTCTTATTGTCCATTTTGTCTTTGTTATTAGTATAGCCACTCCAGTTTTCATGGGTTAGAATTTTCATATTATTTATTTTATTTTTCCATCCTTTAACTTTTAACCAACTTGAGTCATTGAATCTAAAGTGCATCTCTTTTACAGAGAATATAGTAGAATCATGACTATATTTTTATCCACTCTTCTAGTCTCTGCCTTTTGCTTGCAGTAGACCATGTGCACTTAAAGTAATTACTGATAAGGTAAGATAGATTCTGCCATTTTTCCATTTGTTTTCCATATGTTCTATACCTTTTTGCTCCTTTATTCATCCATTTTTTATTTTTGTGTGTTAAATTTGTTATCTAGCAAACTATTTTAAGTCCCTTATTGTCTTTTTCAACATATTTTGCAGAGTTACTTTCTTAGTGATTGCCCATCAATTACAACTAATGTTTTCAAGTTTGGATTATTAGCAATTTAATTTCAATAGCATAGAAACTTTTCTAAAATACATCGTATTGTATAATATCCTTCTTTATGGTATTATTGTAATACAAATTATATATATATATATTTTTTAAACCCATCAACACAGATTTTTCAATTATTATTTTATGTATTTGTCTTTTAAAGCAGATTTCATAAGAATAGTTTTACAAAAAGAAATGTATTTATAATGTTTTTATATATGCCATGAGGTAACAATGTATTTACTTATACCGGTGCATTTTATTTCTTTGTGTGCATTTGAATTACTGTCTAGAGGTCTTTCATCTCACCTTAAAGGACTACCTTCTGTATATCTGGTAGGGAAGGTTTATGAGTAATAAATTCCTTCAGTTTGGATATATCAAAGATGTCAATCTCTCTTTCATTTTTTATGACTATATTTCCTGGGTATAGGATTCAGTCTTGCTTTCAGCAGTTTGAATATGCCATTCTACTGCCTTCTGGTCTCAATGGTTTCTGACAACAAGCCTGTTGTTAAGTTTATTGAAGATCATTTGTATATGATGCGTTGCTTTCCTCTTGCTGCTTTAAAGATTATCTTTCTGTTTTTGTCTTTTAACAGTTTAAATATCATGTGTTCAGGTTTTGCTTTTTCTTTGAATTTATCTTTATTAGAATTCATTGAGCTGATTGATTTTTAGAGTAATTTTTCATCAAACTTGGAAATTTTACAGCTATTATTTATTCAAATATTCATCATGCCTCTTCTTCTCCTTTCTCTCTTCAGACTCCCTATATTGATATTCTTGATGGTATTCTTTTTTTTTTTTTTTCTTTTTCAGATGCACCTGAAGCATGTGGAAGTTCCTGGACCAGGGATTTAATCCAAGCCACAGCTGCAACCTACACTGCAGTTGCAGCAATGCCAGATACTTAACCCACTGTACTGGGCTGGGGATCAAACCTGGGCTGCCACAGAGACACCATATCATTAATCCACTCCGCCACAGCAGGAACTCCTCCTGATGATATTCGAAAAGATTTTTAGGGTCTGTTCGTTTTTCTTCATTCTGATCTCTTTCTCTTCCTCAGACTGAATAGTTTCATTTGACCTCTCAAATTCACTGCTTCTTTCTTGTGGCTGCTTAAATATGATGTTAAGCCACTTTAGTTCATTTTTCATTTCAGCTATTGTACTTTTCAATTACAGAATTTTATTTATTTTCTCATATACTTTCCATGCCTTTCTTGGCAGGCTGTATTTGGTGAAATATCAGTCATAATGTATTTCATTTATCTAGACATTGTTTGCTTTAGTTTTTGAGCTAATTTATAACTGATTTAAAGTCTTTGTCTAGTAAGTCCAAAATTTGCACTTCCACAGCAACAATTTGTGTTCATTTGCTTTTCCTTATTATGGGCCATACTTTCCTGTATCTTTACATGTCTCAATTTTTTTTCTTTAAAACTGGACATTTTAAATGCAACAAAGTGGCCAACTTATAAATCAGTTATTGTTGTCCCTCTCCTGTTTATTCATTCTGAAATGTTTTTGAATCATTCTGTGAAGTCTGTATTCATTGTTGTGTGTGGTCATTGATATATCTAAGTTGATAGCTAATAGTTGGATAGAGATACACTTAAACTCTTTGAAACAATAATTCTCTCCTTACCAAGAACCTCTGTATTGAGACACATCTCTAGGGTTTAGGCAGAAAATTTACAATTCTGCCTTAACCTTTATTTCCTGATTGTAGAGAGACTCAAGGTTAGGCAGAGATAAGAGATTAAGGCCTTCTCAGATCTTTCCTGGGTATGCAAATAGTTTAGCATATGCATGTGGCCTTCTAGGTTCCAAGGAATGTATCAGAGCCTTTAAAAATCCTTTATTAACATCTTATTTCCCAGTTTTAAAAAATCCTTTGGTTAGCCTCTAGTTAGTCTCAGCTAGTATTGTTATCTTAGTCAGCTGAAATGCTAAATAGCTGCTGCTGATTTTTTTTTTTCTACAACCTAGAGATGTTCATGCAGAGTGAGCTCTGAGCCAGGTCAAATAAAAGCAAGTACTGAGAATGGAGCTTTTTAGGGAGCTGCCAAACCAGCAGGTCTCTGAAAATGGCATATTTGTAAAACTCTAAACTAGTTATGCCCACCACTGTGCTGGTTTCCACAGAGAAAACCATCGTGATGATGTTGGATTGTAAGTCTACTACAGAACTAAAGAGAAAGGGATAGAAATAGAACAAATTAAAATATAAATATGCTCACTATTTTTATTGAGATTCAGCCATTTTCCCTAAATAAATGCTATTTGGATTTTCCCAATATTTTAGTTTATTTCTAGAGTTATGAAAAAGTTGATTTTGACATTTTTTGCTGTCATTTTATTGCCTTCATAGAAAAGTGGTTTTTTGAGGTCGTTATTCTAGACTTTTAGAAGTGCTTATTGCATAAAATATAATTTTAAAGGCCTATGTTCATAGTAACAACACTGCCAGTAAAATAAATAAATAAATAAATAAATAAATAAATAAATAAGCAACAGAAACTAAAGGAGAAATAAACAGTTTAACAGTCATACTAGGAGACCTCAAAGTCCCACTCTCATTAATGTACAGGACACCTAGACAGAAAATCAGCAAGAGCGTAGGTAGATTTAAACAACACTATAAAACAACTTCACCTAAAACATACTACTGTATTATACAATTTACATGAAATTTCCAGGACAAGCAAGTCTATAAATATAAAAAGTAAATTAGTTGTTGCCTACATCTGGAGGTGGCAGACAAATATTACTTTAAAGAATTATGATGGATCTCTTTGGAGGGATGGTAATGTTCTGAAATTGGATTTTAGTGATATTTTCATAACTCTCTAAATGTATGAGAAGTCACTAAGAGGCACACTTAAAATAAGTGAATTGCATTGTTTGTAAATCATACCTCAATGAAGTAATTTTTAAAAAAAAGGGTCAGTAAGAGTATAGACTCTTAATATTTCAGTGAAATAGAGGCTTGAGATAATCAATCTGTTACATCAGAAAAACAGAAAAACTAAACAACAATGAACAAACAAGAAATACATATTTTTAATCATATATTTGTGTAATTATGACACATCCTCATTTTATAATTCCATACCTGTTGAGTTGAGTAGAATCCCACCTGAATTCTCAATAACTATTACTTAAATATGGTAGAAGAGTCATATCAAATTACTTAAATATGATAGAAGAGTCAATCAGGAAGTATTAAAATAAAAAAATCAAAAGCAGCTTTCACGGTTCATTACTTTATTCAGACTTTTTCTAAAATGTTTGAAAATTACCACTGGCTCTTCATGTAGAACTTTATGTGAGTCATGAATTTTCTGACAGATTATTGACATATTTCCATGTGAGTGTGAAGAATTTAAAAATCACAATAATATAGAAGATAAACTTGCAAACATTCTAGAATTAATCACAGCAACCAAAAATGAAATGCATGACAGGTGAGTCAATCGTTCGAGTACATGATATTCATTATGTTAGTGTTTATAATGAGGTTCAATAAAACAGATTTTTTTATTTGAAAAAAATTTAAAACATTCTGTTTTTTTAGAAAAGTAGATTTAAGATGATGCTAAGAACATGGCAGAGTGAAAAGCTACCTTTATCTCTCCCCTTCAACAAAAGTGCCTCTGTTCAACACAACAGTATGCCTGAGAATTCCACACACCTGAACATCTAAAGGTGGGTGGACTGGTGCCTGCAGTCCTGACCTTCTGACTGCAGCATCTGATCCCACAGCTTTAGAGATCCCATTAGCAGCAGGGGAAACCAAGTACATGATTCTGCAACTACGTGTAACTGGGTAGCAGCAACAGTGGGGCCTAGGATCCTATCCCTCCAGCCATTGAGGCAGTTAAAACCTCAGACCTCACCCCCCACCCGTCCACAGTAGCAGAACTCATGAACCTTACAACGCCAGACATGGTAGAGGGGCTTGCATGACACCAACTGCCTCTCCACTGCTGCACCCTCCCCTCATGGCAGAGCCTGTGTCTCAGGGAATCCCCCACACAAGGAAAGATCCCAATGTGGACAGAAATTCTGGCAGAAGCAAGGCAGCAAAGACCCCAGAAGCACAAAAAGAGACAAAGAAGGTGTTCAGCCACACCTCTTACAGAGAAGGTAGAGGCTGGAAAGTGCCAACTTTCAAATATAACCAGAGGCCAGCTCAGATAAGAGAAACCAAAAGCTTATGTTACAGCACCACCTACCAGAAAACAAACCAAAAAAAGACTCTAATTTCTAACCTGTCATTTAACATCAAATGCACCAGCTGGGTAACAATTCATCCAGCACCATGAACAACCATAGTTACACTATTCCACAAAAAGAGTATGATAATTTCCTAAAAGTCATGGAATATTGCTATTTAACTGATAGATAATTCAAAGTAGTTATCATGTAGGAATTCAGTGAGATACAAGAACCCTCAGAAAGGCAATTTAATAAACCTAGGAATAAAATGAATGGACAGAAGGAATATTTTGCCAAAGAGATTGAAATTCTAAAACAGAACAAAACAGAAACTGTGGAGCTGAAGAATTCAATAATAGAAATTAAAAACACATTTTAAAACATTGTAAATATAGCAGACCATATGGAAGAGAGAATTAGTGAGTTGAAGATAGAAATCTAGAAATGATAGAAGAGCAATAAGACATGGAAAAATAAGGAAATTCTAATGAGAGCTATCTGATTCTTTCAGGGAGGGCAATATTAGGGTAACAGGTGTCCTGGTAGGAGAAGTAAGGGAAAAGGTAGCAGAGGGATTATTTAAAGAAATAAGAGCTGAGAACTTCCCAAATTTGGCAAAGGAACTGGATATTCAAGTCCATGGAGCTAAGAGAACACCTAATTGTCTCAAGGCAAAAAAAAAAAAAAAACCTTTCTAAGATACATAATATTAAAATTGTCAAAAGTCAATTACAGAGAAACTATTTTAAAGGCAGCCAGGGAAAAAAGGATAGTAACTTACAAAGGAATCCCCATTAGACTAGCAGTAGATTTCTCAGCAGAAACTCTGCAGGCTGGAAGAAGTGGAATGACTTTCCCAAAACACTAAAAGATAAAAATTGTCACCCAAGAATATTCTGTTCAGAAATGAAGGAGAAATAAAGACTTTCTGAGAAAAACAAAAACTGAAGCAGTTCATTAACACTAGATCTGCTTTATAAGAGACATGGAAAGGACCACTTCTACCAGAAACAATAAAAATACACATAACTTTGGGCCAGGTGATAAATAGAACCAGAAAATTGCAACTCTTTATCAGAATGGGGTTTTTCTTTTTGTTTGTTTTATTTTGTTTTTCTTTTTTGTGTCCATGCCCATTACACACAGAAGTTCCCAGGCACACAGCAGTGACAATGCCAGATCTCTAACCCACTAGGTCACCAGGGAACTCCCATCAGAATAGATTTTTTTAAAAAAGCAAAAATAACTATAGCTATCTCAAGTAACATTCTCACAACATGAAAAAGAATAATTTTAGACAACAAAAACGTAAAAGGGGATGAGGAAAAGGATGGCACTTGTATTGGTAAATGAAGATGAGATGTTATCAGCAGAAAAAGGAGTATTTTACCTTGAGATATTTTATTCAAAACTCAGGGTAACCACAACACATAAATATAGAGCAGATACACAAAGCATAAAAAAGAGGAAATGGAGGAAAATATCATAGAAAACCACCAACCAAAATGCCACATAGAAACACAAGGAAAAATAAACAATGTAGATACAGAATAACCAGAAAACAATAAATAAAATGGTAATACTAACTCCTCATCAATCAATGGTCACCCTAAAAATAAATGGATTGAATTTACCAATCAAAAGACACAGAGTAGCTGAATGAATTAATGAACAAACCCAAATATATGCTGCCTTCAGGAGCTACACCTCAGCTGTAAAGACAAATGTACATCAAAAGTGAAGGGATGGAAGATGATGCTCCAAGCAAATGGCAGCCAAGAGAAAGTGAGTGTAGCCATACTCATATTAGACAAAATAGACTTCAAGCCATAAAAGTAACAAGACCCAAAGATGGACAGTATATAATAATAAAGGGTGCAATCCATCAAGAAAACATAACAGTAATTAATATATATGTACCTAACATAGTGATGTATATAAAACAATTATTAACATACCTAAAGGAAGAAATAGTATATATACATATATATACACAACAGAATATTTACTCAGAAATAAAAAAATGTTGAAATCTTCCCATTTTATTATGACGTGGTAGATGTTGAGGGCATTATGCTAAATGAAATCAGGCAGATGGAGAAAGACATATTGTATAATTTCACTCATATGTGGAATATAAAAAGTTGATATATAAATAAACAAAAACAAAATAAATGAGCAAACCAAACAAAAAACAAACATGTAGATACAGAGAAGAGAGTAGTGCTTATATGAGGAGGACTGTGCATGGGGGGCTCAAAATGGGTAAAAGGGATCAACTATATGGTAATGAATAGGAAATACATTTTTGGTGGTGAGCAAAAAACCCCAAAACAACCCAAACAAAGAAGTAGATTTAATTAGCGATAGTTTTAATTAACAATAATTATAATTTATTTTTTATTTTTTATAAAATGATTTTTTTTTCCATTATAGCTGGTTGACAGTGTTCTGTCAATTTTCTACTGTACAGCATGGTTACCCAGTTACACATACATGTACACATTCTTTTTTCGCACATTATCAGGCTCCATAATAAGTGACTACACATAGTTCCAAGTGCTACACAACAGGATCTCATTGCTAATCCATTCCAAAGGCAAAGTCTGCATCTATTAACCCCAAGCTATCAATCCATTCCACTCCCTCTCCCTCCACCTTGGCAACCACAAGTCTATTCTCCAAGTCCATGAGTTTCTTTTCTGTGGAAAGGTTCATTTGTGCCATATATTAGATTCCAGATATAAATGATATCATATGGTATTTGTCTTTCTCTTTCTGACTTACTTCACTCAGGATGAGAGTCTCTAGTTCCATCCATGTTGCTGCAAATGGCATTATTTTGTTCTTTTTTATGGCCGAGTAGTATTCCATTGTGTCTATATACCACATTTTCCTAATCCATTCATCTGTCGATGGACATGTGGGTTGTTTCCATGCCTTGGCTATTGTGAATAGGGCTGCAATGAGTATGCAGGTGCATGTGTCTTTTTCAAGGAAAGGTTTGTCCAGATATATGCCCAAGAGTGGGATTCAAATGATTCAAATATTCAAATGATCCAAATCTGGGAGAGAAATATAACATGTTGGATTCCAGTTGAAATTAAAAATCACCTTGACTAGCTGGAAAATGCAAGGTAGTCCAGTGATATGAATTTAAATTTAATCAACAACACAGTTACTTGACTGGGAAGAAGTTCATGTTAAAAAAGATAAATTTTCAATTATACTAGGCTGCTAAAATGAGTGCAACCTTGGAAAATTTTTATATATAAGTATAGTATATCACTCAGCATTTGGGAAAGTATGTTTTGTTAAATGTTAACTACCTAAGGAAAAAAATGACAATTGAGAAATGCTAGGTTCAACAGTTAATCAGTTTTATTGAAGGACTCTTCTTAGACCCTTTATGAACACTGAAAAACTCTTTTTGCTGTGGTGTATTCAAGTGACTGGAGTTTCAGAGAAAATTTTTAGTTAAGAAACTGACATATATCAAATGCTACACTTTTCTGGTTTCCTTTAGAAAACCAAAAAGGATGAATTATTAACATGTCCCATGATTGCCATGCATAGCCAGTCATCATAATAAACTGAGGATCTTTAATAATAATTCATTCCTAGACTCAACTCCAGCATAAATCAAGGGGAAAACAGCAAGAGCAATGACTTTTGGGCTTTTTTTTTTTTTCTTCCGCTTTTTAGTGCCTCACCTGTGGCATATGGAACTTCCCAGGCTAGGGGTCAAATCAGAGCTGCAACTGCCGGTCTACACTACAGCAATGCATGATCCTTAACCCACTGAGGAAGGCCAGGGATCGAACCAGAACCCTTATGAATACTAGTCGGGTTCATAACCTGCTGAGCCACAATAGGAACTCCCCAAATTTACTACTATTAATGTGACTATTTCCCATCTCTGCTTCCCTCTACTTGGCTTCCTTTTATAGACAGGTCCTTTCCAATTACAGGGAAGATAGCCACAGGGAGTCTCATATTCTTAGTCGCCCAACACCACACTGGAGAAAAGCCTCTTTTTTTTAAGGTATGATAGTTCCCAGGCTAGGGGTCGAATTGGAGCTGTAGCTGCCAGCCTATGCCACAGCCACAGCAATGTGGGATCTGAGCCGCATCTGCAACCTACACCACAGCTCACAGCAGCACCGGATCCCCAACCCACTGAGCAAGGCGAGGGATCAAATCCACATTCTCGTGGATACCAGTCAGGCTCGTTTCCGCTGTTGCCACAGTGGGAACTCCCAAGAAGCTTTTTTTTCTGGAATCATATTATAAAATCCAGGGAAAGACTCTGGAAATCATAACAAACTCCTGGACCAATTGCTGTTATCTGTGCGGTGAATATCTTGATCATCTAAGCTTTAGTGAAGAGTCTATACCTGAGGCAAAGAAATTGTGGTACCATAAATGATAGTTCTATAAAATATATATAGAATGGAGAAGAGATTATTTCAAAAATATTATTGAGGAGACTAAAATAACACAACTACTACCAGAGTCTTGGGTTATGTACAGTAAATAATACAATATTTTAAATAATTTTAAGTTATGCATGTAATACAGACTTAATGAAGAAAACTAGGAAAATACCAAAAAAAAGGAGATAACAATGAGTAGCTTTAATCTCTTCAAACAATGGAACCACTATTATTATTGATGGAGTTTAATTATTGTGATAAAGAATTTTAAAAGCCAAGTTTGGTTTCAACCCTGTTTAACTAAGTATAATCTAGCTATGTGACCTTAGGTAAATTTGTTAATCTCTCTGCATTTCAGTTTCTCATCTATTCCATTGAGAGAAAAATACTTAGTCTGTGGTTGTTGCGATCATTAAATAATTTATCTAAAGTCTCTAGCACTGTATCTGACACACATTAAGTACTAAATAAATGACAGCTTGTTATTTGTTGTTACTGTTATTTGGACGTTTTTCTTATGTTTCTTTTGTGTACTTTGTATGTTATTGCTCAAAAAGAGCCAACTTTGACTAGGAAATTTATAATGGAAGAGATTGCCAGGCACCAATTTTGACAATGACAAAATATCTGTACAGTTCCTATAGAATGTTTGATTAGATAGAACTCCTTGAGTTCCTCAAGATGAATTAGCTACAAACATATATATCCCCAGGTAGAGGGATGATTTTGTGTTGATTTATTTTTAACCGTTTCACAATGTTCATTTCGACCTTGGATATCTTATATCATTGCCATACAAAAGACATTATGTATTTTTAGGTTCATCATGCGTTCATTCTGTTCACTTCAAAAGTAGATCCAAGTAATTCTCACTCCACCCCCCAACACACACATTACAGAAAAGCAAAAGGCATACTTCTATTTCATACTAAATGTTGTTTTCATCTGTGAAGAACACTACTATGTAGTCTAATTCTGGGGTTTATAGTTTTAGAAATATTGACATGTGACTACACAGAATAGAACTAAGATCAATACATCAAAATTACAGGGATTTGGGTTTGATTAAAAATAACAATATGTACTTTATGACAATTTCAAATGACCAAAAATGAATAGGTTTCCTCAATGTAAGCTTTTCATACTGGTAGAGTTAAGTGGAAGATAGTTCTTTTCCCAGGTTCAAATTAAATGCTATGTAAATTTTATTTTCCAGCATTTCTGAAGAGAAATGACATGATACCCCACCTTTTCAATCTCAAATACAAGCCCTGACATTCTGTAGCACTGTGTTTCTCAAGTTTAATTTCAGTAAAAACTTATGCAAAGTCAAAATACAAATACGATGCATCTTTCTGTAACAGAAGTTTTACCCAAAGAAGTTCAGTTGAAAGAAATCTTCATCAATTTTTATTTAAACAAATTCATATTATGAAATAGAATGCAAAATCCATGTGCATCCTTAAGAAGACACCAAAAATTCAAGAAAACAATGAACTTGTTGTGAGCTGTTTTGGCCTAGTTTCCCCAGACGCCTAGGGAATGTATATCTACTTTCACTTTGCTGTTAGGTATACTTGAGTTGAAAAATTTTGTAAACAATGTGTAAGGTCTTGGTTTTAGAGAGTATTTCAGTACATAATGAATATAGTGCTGAGAAAAATTACTGAAAGTAATAGTTCTAGCCTTCAGTAAAATGGCAATAAACTAAAAAATAGTACATGTCCATTAATGTTGAAAGTTACTTGATTTTTCCAGATAAAAATGATGTATTTGTCTTGTGATTTAGTTAATTTAAGGAAAAGGAAACATGATTCTATTGTCAAAGGCTATAAGGTATTTCAATTTATTTTCCTACATGTGGTTTACAAAAAACAAATAGAAAAGCATTAAAAACAAACAAAAACCCAATTATAAATAGCATAGTATGTATATGGCAAGTTCCCTTAGAATTAACTGATTAATTCTTAGGTTTCATTTTTTTTAGTTTTTTAAAATCATTTATATATATATATAGTTTTTTTTCTACCATAGAGCATGGTGAACCAGTTACACATACATGCATAAATTATTTTTTCTCACATTACATGTTCCATCATAAGTGACTAGACATAGTTCCCAGTGCTACACGGCAGGATCCCATTGCTAATCCATTCCAAAGGCAAAGTCTGCATCTATTAACCCCAAGCTATCAATCCATTCCACTCCCTCTCCCTCCACCTTGGCAACCACAAGTCTTTTCTCCAAGTCCATGAGTTTCTTTTCTGTGGAAAGGTTCATTTGTGCCATATATTAGATTCCAGATATAAATGATATCATATGGTATTTGTCTTTCTCTTTCTGACTTACTTTACTCAGGATGAGAGTCTCTAGTTCCATCCATGTTGCTGCAAATGGCATTATTTTGTTCTTTTTTATGGCCGAGTAGTATTCCATTGTGTCTATATACCACATTTTCCTAATCCATTCATCTGTCGATGGACATGTGGGTTGTTTCCATGCCTTGGCTATTGTGAATAGGGCTGCAATGAATATGCGGGTGCATGTGTCTTTTTCAAGGAAAGGTTTGTCCAGATATATGCCCAAGAGTGGGATTGCTGGGTCATGTGGTAGTTCTATGTGTAGTTTTCTAAGGTACCTCCATCCTGTTCTCCACAGTGATTGTACCAACTTCCATTCCCACCAACAGTGCAGGAGGGTTCCCTTTTCTCCACACCCCCTCCAGCAGTTGTTCTTTGTGGGCTTATGAATGATGGCCATTCTGACTGGTGTGAGGTGGTATCTCATGGTAGATTTGATTTGCATTTCTCTAGTAATCAGGGATGCTGAGCATGTTTTCATGTGCTTCTTGGCCATCCATATATCTTCCTTGGAGAAATGTCTCTTCAGGTCTTTTGCCCATTTTTCCATTAGGTTGTTGGCTTTTTTTCTGTTGAGTTGTCTAAGTTGTTTGTATATTTTAGAGATTAAGCCCTTGTCAGTTGGAAATAGTCATTTGAAACTATTTTCTCCCATTCTATAGGTTGTCTTCCTGGTTTCCTTTTGGTTTCCTTTGCTGTGCAAAAGCTTGTCAGTCTTTAACCCATTTTGAGTTTATTTTCCTGCATGGTGTGAGGGAGTGTTCTAGTTTCATTGATTTGCATGCAGCTGTCCAGGTTTCCCAGAAGTACTTGTTGAGAAGACTGTCTTTTTCCAATTTTATGTTCTTGCCTCCTTTTTCAAAGATTAATTGACCACAGGCGTCTGGGTTCTCAATTCTGTTCCATTGGTCTGTCTGTCTGTCTTGGTACCAGTCCCACACTGTCTTGATGACTGTGGCTTTGTAATATTGTTTGATGTCTGGAAGAGTTATGCCTCCTGCTTGGTTTTTGTTCCTCAGAATTGTTTTGGCAATTCTGGGTCTTTTGTGGTTCCATGTACATTTTTGGATTGTTTGTTCTAGTTCTGTGAAAAAAGTCATGGGTAAATTGATAGGGATTGCATTGAATCTGTAGATTGCTTTGGGTAGTATGGCCATTTTTACCATATTAATTTTTCCAACCCTGGAGCATGGAATAGCTTTCCATTTCTTTACATTTCCTTTCACTTCCTGATTAATGTTTTATAGTTCTTGGCATAGAGGTCCTTTGCCTCCTTGGTCAGGTGTATTCCCAAGTATTTGATTTTTGGGGGTGCAATTTTAAAAGGAATTGTGTTTTTGTATTCCTTTCCTAAAATTTCATTGTTTGTTAGTATACAGAAATGCGACTGATTTCTGAATATTCATCTTATATCCTGCTATTTGCTGAATTTGTGGATCAGTTCAAGTAGTTTTTGGGTGAGTCCTTAGTGTTTTCTATATCTAGTATCATATCATCTGCATACAATGACAATTTAACCCCTTCTCTTCCTATTTGGATGCCTTTTATTTCTTTTGTTTGTATGATTGCTGTGGCTTGGACTTCCAATACTATGTTGAATAACAGTGGTGAGAGCGGGTATCTTTGTCTTGTTCCAGATGTTAGCTGGGGGGCTTTCAGCTTTTCTCCATTGAGTATTATATTTGCTGTGGGTTTGTCATAAATGGCTTTGATTATGTTAAAGAATGTTCTCTCTATATCCACTTTGGTAAGAGTTTTGATCATGAATGGATGTTGGACTTTGTCAAATGCTTTTTCTGCATCTGTTGAGATGATCATGTGGTTTTTGACTTTTGTTTTGTTAATGTGGTGTATGACCTTGATTGATTTGCATATGTTGAGCCATCCTTGTGAAACTGGGATGAATCCCACCTGGTCGTGGTGTATGATTTTTTTTTTTTTTTTTGTCTTTTTGCTATTTCTTGGGCCGCTCCCGTGGCATATGGAGGTTCCCAGGCTAGGGGTCTAATCGGAGCTGTAGCCTCCGGCCTACACCAGAGCCACAGCAACGCGAGATCCGAGCCGCGTCTGCAACCTACACCACAGCTCACGGCAACGCCGGATCGTTAACCCGCTGAGCAAGTGCAGGGACCAAACCCGCAACCTCATGGTTCCTAGTCGGATTCGTTAACCACTGCACCATGACGGGAACTCCTGATCTTTTTTATATGTTGTTGGATTCAGTTGGCTAGAATTTTGTTGAAAATTTTTGTGTCTATATTCATCAAAGATATTGGTAGATAGTTTTCTTTTTTGGTGGTGTCTTTGTCTGGTTTTGGAATTAGGGTGATGGTGGTGTCATATAATGTCTTTGGGAGTGTTCCTTCTTCAACCTTTTGAAAAAGTTTAAGGAGGATGGGGATAAGTTCCTCTTTGTATGTTTGGTAGAATTCACCTGTGAAGCCATCTGGTCCTGGACTTTTATTTACAGGGAGTGTTTTTATGACATATTCAATTTCATTTTTAGTGATTCATCTGTTCAGTTGATCTATTTCTTCTTGATTCAGTTTTGGCAGGCTATAGGTCTCTAGAAAGATGTCCATTTCTTCTAGGTTGTCGAATTTGTTGGCATATAATTATTGATTGTATTCTCATGTTTTTTTTGTATATCTGTATTATCCATCGTGACTTCTCCTTTTTCATTTCTGATTTTGTTTATTTGGCTTTTTTCTCTCCTCTTCTTGGTGAGTCTAGCCAGAGCTTTGTCTATTTTGTTTACCTTTTCAAAGAACCAGTTCTTGGTTTGATTGATTTGTCTATTGTTTTTTGAATCTCTATTTTATTGATTTCCTCTTTGATCTTTATGACTTCCTTCCTTTGGCTGACTTTACCTTTTGTTTGTTGTTCTTTTTCTAATTCATTTAAGTGGTGGGTTAAGTTGTGGATTTGAGATTTTTCTTCTTTTTTGAGGAAGGCATGTATTTCTAAGAATTTCCCTCTGAGCGCTGCTTTTGTGGCATCCCATAGATTCTGAGTGGTTGTGTCTTCATAATCATTTGTCTCCAGTTATTTTTTTAATTTCCTGCTTGATTTCCTCATTGATCCATTGGGTTTTTAGTAGCATTTTGTTTTGTTTTGTTTTGTTTTGTTTTTTGTCTTTTTAGGGCCTCACCCAAGGCATATGGAGGTTCCCAGGCTAGGGGTCGAATCGGAGCTGTAGCCACCAGTCTACGCCAGAGCCAGAGCAACTCAGGATCCGAGCCGCATCTGTGACCCACACCACAGCTCACGGCAATGCCGGATTCCCAAGCCACTGAGAGAGGCCAGGGATTGAACCCGCAACTTCATGGTTCCTAGTCAGATTTGTTAACTCCTGAGCCACGATGGGAACTCCCTAGTAGTATGTTGTTTATTCTCCATGTAGCAGGTTTTTCCTCACATCTTTTCCTGTGGTTGATTTCTGCTTTCATGCCATTGTGGTCAGAGAAGATACTTGAAATAATTTCTATACTCTTAAATTTGTTGAGGTTAGCTTTGTGCCCCAGTATGTGGTCACTTCTTGAGAATGTTCCAATGTGCACTTGTGAAGAATGTACATTCTGGTTTGTTTGGATATAATGTCCTGAAAATGTCAATTAAGTCTAACTTTTCTATTGTGTCCTTTAGGATCTCTGTTGCCTTATTGATTTTCTGTCTAGAGGATCTGTCCATTGATGTCAGTGGGGTGTTACGTCTCCTACTATGATTGTATTCCCATCAATTTCTCCTTTTATGCCAGTTAATATTTGTTGTAGGTATCTGGGTGCTCCTAATATGAGGGGCATATATATTGACAATAGTAATATCCTCTTCTTGGATGGATCCTGTAACCATTAAATAGTGTCCTTCTTTGTCATTCTTTATGGCCTTCATTTTAAAGTCTATTTTTTCTGATAGGAGTATTGCAACTCCTGCTTTCCTGTCTTGTCCATTGGCATGAAGCATCTTTTCCCATCCCCTCACTTTCAATCTATATGTGTCCTTTGCCCTAAGGTGAGTTTCTTGTATACAACAGATTGAAGGTTTTGGCTTTTGTATCCAACCTGCCATTCTGTGTCTTTTGATTGGAGCATTCAGTCCATTGGCATTTACAGTGATTAGTTGATAGGTATGTATTTATTTCTATTTTAAACCTTGTTTTCTAGTTGATTCTATGTTTCTGTTTTCTTCCATTCTTTTTTTGGTTGGATGATTTCCATTTATTTTAAGTCTGGATACTTTTCATTTTTTGTGAATGTAATGCTTGGTTTTGATTTGTGGTTGCCCTGTTTTTTAAGAATGTTAATCCCTTCCTATATCTGCTTGCTTTAGACTCATAGTAATATAGGCTCAAACACATCCTTAAAAAAAATAAAAAATGAAAAAGAATCTAATTTTTCCTACTTCCCTTGCCCACATTTTATGAAGTTGATGTCTTTTTTTTTCTTTTCCTTTTAACATCTTCATGTTTAGATCAGTATGCTGGCTTATTTAAGTGACTGCTTTGCAGTTGTGGTTTCCTCCATCCTAGATTTTCTTCTTTTTTTTTTTTTTTAAATATAGAGAAGCCCTTTCAGTGTTTCTTTTAGAATGGGTTTTGTATTGCTGTACTCTTTTAGCTTTTGTTTGTTGGAGGAATTCTTTCTTTCCCCTTCTATTTTAAGTGATATTCTTGCTGGATAAAGTATTCTAGGTTGTATATTTTTTCCATTCAGTGCTTTAAATATATCTTGCCACTCTCTCCTGGCCTGTAATGTTTCTGTAGAGAAATCAGCTGATAGTCTTATTGGGGTTCCCTTATAATTAATGCTTTGCTTTTCTATTGCTGCCTTCAGATTCCTCTCTTTAACTTTTGCCATGTTTATTATAATATGTCTTGGTGTGGGCCTGTTTAGGTTCAACTTGTTTGGGGGCCCTCTGTGATTCCTGTATCTTGGTATCAGTATCCTTTGGATTTGGAAAGTTTTCAGCCATAATTTCTTCAAATATATTTCCAATCCCCTTTTCTTTTTCTTTTCCTTCTGGAATTCCTATTAGGCACAGATTGGCCCACTTCATATTATCCCATAGGTCTCTTATATTGCTTTCATGTTTTTTCATTTGGTTTTCTGTCTACTGTCCTGATTGGGTGATTTCCATTATTCTATCTTCCACATCACTAATTTGTTCCTCTGCATTATTCATTCTGATTTTACTGTCCTTAGCTCAGTTTCTATCTCTGCAAACGAATTTTCAAGTTTTTCTTGGCTCCTCCTTATATTTTCTAGTTCCTTTCTGAGGGAATCTGCATTACTGTTCATATCCTCTCTTAATTCCTTCAGTGTATTCACTATCTCCCTTTTGAACTCAAAGTCTGTCAGGCTGCAGAGGTCTATTTCATTGTTGACTGCTTTAGGTGAGTTCTATTGTTTTTACTGGGAATGGTTTCTGAGCTTCTTCATCTTGCTTGTGTTTTTTTTTTTTCCCCCTGTGAATTTGGGGAAGCCAAACTGTAGTCTTAGAAGTCTATTTCTATGCAAGAATACACCTTTGCATTTTCGGGGGGGGGGTACTTTTTTTTTTTTTTGGTGTGGGAGTTTGAATATTTGCTGTCTCTTTCTTTGGTGTGAGCAGTCCATTACCCCCAGGATGCCCAGTGTGTTTTCAGGGAGAAGGGGGCAATGGGTAGGGCCAGCATTCAGTGCATGTTCATTGGGATCTCAACAGAAGCAAGGACCTGCAGGAAGGTGGCACAGGTTACTCCTATTTTCAGGGCCCTGGGCAGTGGTAATGGGCTCTAGAAGGGTCTGCAAAGGTGTCTAGAGAATTTGACTGTAGCTGCAGCTGTGTGGGTTCCCAGAGGGGTGCAAGCAATAAAGGCTTGTGTTTGATTTCAATGCCCTCCTTTGAGGTGATTGGAACCACAGGTGGTGCCTCTTCAGGGACCTCTAGTGGGAGTGGGCCATGGTCGTCTCTAGTTTCTGTGATAACTGCAGTGATTTGCCTCCACCACCTGTAGACCATCTATGAGGTAATCCGTCTTACTTAGTCTACACAGGAAGAGCTGCACAAGCTGTTCCTAGTTGTAAGATCCTGGGAAGTGACAGAGATCTGGCACATGGGTACTGCCCTGAACATTCAGCAGTGGCAGCAGCAGGGCCAGTGTGTTCCCCCACCCATGGCACACCGCTCCCCAGACTCAGGCTGTCTCCACACCACCAACCCCAGCCCATTCCCAGGGACTGTCCTCCAGAGTCTAAGTCTCAGGGCCCAGCCCCCACCTGAGCTTCTCAGGCTGTGGTGTCTGTGCCAGTGGTTCAGATGATCTGTGCTTCTCTCTGCTTTTTGGTTCTCAGACCTGCTGCTGCACTTTCCTTGTCGTCTTGGAAATCCCTTCAAATCAGCTGATCTTTCCATAGGTTAGGTGGCTTCCCAGGGTGTGGGTTGCCTTTCTCCTTCACAGCTCCCTCTCAGGAATGCTTGTCCCATCCTGATTCCTTTTCTCTTTGTTTTTCTTTTGTTCTACCCAGTTATGTCAAGAGTTTCTTGCCCTTTTTCGGAGGTTTAAGTTCCTCTGCCAGCATTCAGTTGATGTCCTGTGTGAGTTGTTTTACATGTATATGTGTTGTTTTTTTTTTTTATATGTTTGTGGGAGAGCGTGAGCGTGTCGTCTTACTCTTCTGCCATCTTGCCTCTATCCTCAGGTCTCAATTTAAGAACATTTTCCAATAGCTTGATCATGTTTAATGGCAGTACTCTTATGATTTCCCATAAATATCTTTTTCACTTAAAAAATTTAATGACAGTAATTGCAGTTATTTTGCAGATAATTAAACTTTATCTAAAGGGCATTCCTCATGTTATTTATATGGAAATGCCTGTTTAATTATACAACAAGGAATTATATGATATATACTTCTTTCTTCAGTTAATCAACTAAGCTTTAACCTGGTTTCATTAATTAGTACTGTAATGATATGTGTTCAAATGTGACAAAGTAAAGATATCAAAAAGGAAATGCATTTTCCTTTTTGGTGGATCAAAAATATCCTTTTATTTTTCACAGGTATAAAATAGGATTTATTTCTCCATAGTCATTTTTTTTCCCACTGAAAGATAGTCCTAGATAGCATCAGTGGGCTATATACAATACTGTCAGAAAGAACCACAGAACACCAGAGTTAGAAAGAAAAAAAAAAAGAGCTGATTATTTTTTACTTGCCCTGAAAATGAGATGCACTTGTTTTGTTTCACCTGTATATATAAGTTTGATATGCCATAATTGTTTCCAAAAAGTAAAGTGAGGTATTTATTTATGATACTGCCTATTCAATCATTCTTTCACATTTTTTCCAATCTGAGTCAAATATTTTAGTATTTTTTATTTTTATTTTTATTTTTTATTTAAGTATGGTTGATTTATATAATGTTTCAGGGGTACAGCAAAGTGATTCAGTTATATATGTGTGTATATATATATATATACAATAACCATTATAGGTTATTATAAGATATTGAATATAGTCCCCTATACTATATAGTAGATCCTTTGTTGTTTATCAAATACTTTAGTTTTAGAAGTAAATATGAAATTAAATAGAATTAAGATACTGAAATTTGTAAGGGTTGTAGTGTTTTATCAAGTTTATTTTAAATGTTAGAATCAGGATTTTAGTTATCAGAAATGAGTCCCATGCTGTACAGCAGAAATTGGCACAACATTGTAAATCAACTATACTTTAAGTTTTTTAAAAAGAAATGAATCCCATTAAAAACATCAAATCCCATTAAAAACATCCAATGTCTTCTTTATTATTTACTGAAGCACATGATTTTAATCATTCCCTTTGAATTATTTTTATGACCAAAACAATAAAAAATGTAAAAAATATATTAACTGTTAAAGGACAAATTATATGCTCTGAAGCAAATTTCAAAATAATGAACACTGTTTTACTATTCCTCAAAAATCATAATAAATTTTAATTAGTAATTGTATTATTTTAGAAGATTATCCAAGTTCTTAGAATATTAGAGCATCATATTTATATAGTAAGTATAAATTGACAGGGGGGAAGAGTTGCCATTGTCTAGAGAATACTAGTATGTAATAAAAATGACTGAATCGTGTAACAGCTAGAATCACTCTGTATAGCTTATTGTGTAATGCATAATGGTTGTAAAACATTCAAATTGTATAAGTAAAGTGGAATTTCTACTATAACTCCACCCCTTAGTAGCAAAAATTACTATTAAGAATTAGCTATTTGGGAGTTCCCGTCGTGGCGCAGTGGTTAACGAATCCGACTAGGAACCATGAGGTTGCGGGTTCGGTCCCTGCCCTTGCTCAGTGGGTTAACGATCCGGCGTTGCCGTGAGCTGTGGTGTAGGTTGCAGACGCGGCTCGGATCCCGCGTTGCTCTGGCTCTGGCATAGGCTGGTGGCTACGGCTCCTATTCAACCCCTAGCCTGGGAACCTCCATATGCCGCGGGAGTGACCCAAGAAATAGCAAAAATACAAAAAAAAAAAAAAAAAAAAGAATTAGCTATTGGAAGTTCCCCTTGTGGCTTAGCATTAACGAGCCCAACTAGTTATCCATAAGATTGAGAGTTTGATGCCTGGCCTCGCTCAGTGGGTTAAGGATCCAGCACTGCTGTGAGCTGTGGTGTAGGTCATAGATGTGGCTCAGATCTGGCATCCCTGTGGCTGTAGCATAGACTGGCAGCTGTAGCTCCTATTCAACCCCTAGGCCAGTAACTTCCATATACCATAGGTGTGGCCCTAAAAAGAAAAAAAAAAAGAATTAACTATGTATCCTCCTAGAATTTTCATTCATATATGTACATATTTTATGTAGGTAAAATTATACCATTCATATATATTCTTCAATTTACTCTTTTTATTTTATATATTTACTTTTTTCTTATTACGTAATTCATGTGTAGTATAAAGACATGCCAAGGGGGAGGGGGAGGGAGTGGGATGAATGGGGTGCTTGGGGTTAATAGATGCAGACTATTGCCTTTGAAATGGATTAGCAATGAGATCCTGCTGCATAGCGCTGGGAATTATGTCTGGTCACTTATGATGAAGCATGATAATGTGAGAAAAAAGAACGTATACATGTATGTGTAACTGGGTCACCACACTGTACAGTAGAAAATTGACAGAACACTGTAAACCAACTATAATGAAAAAAAATCATTATATATAAAAAAATGAATAAGTAAAAGAATAAAATAAAATATAAATGTAAAAAAAGACATTCATAAGAAATCTATTACGTGAATTTGGAAGTTGTCCCATAGTCTCAAGATAACTACTTTAAACAGCTTATTATACATCTTTCCATGAATGTATAGATGCATATGTATATTTTTTCATATAAAGTACATTTAACTCATTGTGGACATATTTTCATTTCAGAAATGTAGATTTCCTTTATTTTTTTAGGTTTATAGTGTTCCATTTAACTATATACCCTATTACATTTATTGAATTCCCTATTTACAAATATTTAGGCTGCTATCAATGTTTTTTATTACAAATCAGACTGTATTTGACATCTAGATAAAAGGATATATGGATATTAATTGCAGTGTTTGTCATTGTGTGTGTGTGTGTGTGTGTGTGTGTGTGTGTGTGCGTGTGTATGTGTGTAATCCCTGCCTAGCTGTATGATTGCCAAAGAGACCAAATTGGACAATACTACCTCTAGGCCAAAACTTTGTCATTTGCTATGTGATAATGCTTCTTTTATATGTGAACATATGGACTTAGTAAATTGTTAATAGAGTTTAGTATAGCAAAATTTAGATGTTTATATGTTTTACAAGATAATTTATAAGAAGCATTATATATTTTACATTTTTCAGATCCTTGAAACTTTATAATATTTCTGTTAGCAAAAATAACAAGTTTGTACCTTAGTGCTCCCATTGATAGAATAAAGGTTTTATTGGGTGTTTTCTTAATCATCCAGCATATAAGGATGATTATATGCATCCTGTTTCAGGGCATTGAAATAAGGGGACATACTGAGCAAGTCGTGTCCCATTGCCTAGACATGGAAAAACACCTTTATGTCTGCTTCTTATAAAATTGAGAATGTAAATATGCAGTGATTACATTTGGGCTTAGCCATCTGAATCAAGAAAAAAAATTACACCAGCAGAATTCTGAAAAACCTTGAGGGCAGTATCTAATTATTACTTAATGTCATCCTGAGCATATATTAAAATAACTTATTTAGGAAAAAATTCATTTGACTAATGTATATTTTTTCAAGTTTTGTATCTTTGACTATCTTATATACTACTTAATTTGTACCATGGCAAGAAAAAGAAGGGTCTTATTTCAACTTTGGTCAATAATCTCCTCAAAATAATGTATATTTCCATAGGAGAAATTCCTTTGAATCAAGGAATTTGTACTTAATTATCTCAGCTTTCTGACTTGGATACGAACCATCTCTATTGGACATACATTTTGCTTTCTAGATTTTGATGGCTTATTATTTTTTAATTCCCAGAACCCTAAAGCATACAGTTGTGTTAAACATCAAGTGGATGTATGTGAAGTGCTTTGGAAATTGCAAAGTTCAACATCAATATAACATAGACTTTTGTTAACTAAATAATTTCTTTACACATAAGAACAGTGACTGCATCTGCATAATTTCCTCTTACCCAGAACCTAGCATGATTCCTTATTTAAAAATAACATAATACTGTTCTTGAAACAATGTAATATACTTCATGGCTTAGTTATCCATATGATAAAATCAGTATATAATTATATAAGTTGAGCTCCCTAAAACAGAATATCATCAGCTTGAACAAACACTATAAACAGTAATCAGGAAGACATGTGTTCCCAGTGTAACTTCCCAAAGCCTCTGCTTATCTATCTCATTGCTTGTTCTTTCTCATTTGGACTCTTGACTTTCCAGTTAAGTAAATACAGGAGAAAATATTTGGAGAAAATACCTAGAGAAGGGATACTCCTTTGGGATTTGAAATGCATAGTAATATGAAATTTATTCTAAGTGTAATGCTGGCATTTAACTGAATTAGTTCATTTATAGTGATGAGTAAAGGACAAACAATTCTAAGAGAAATATAATGGCTCTGTGTACATTGGCCAGGTGGAGATAATTCAATTTGAAAATATTATGGAGGATTGGATTCTCTGGTATGTGTGTATATATATATATATATATATATATATATATATATATATATATATATAAAATCCTCATATGACAACTACGAAAATGTGACTGTACAGGGAAGGGTTTTTGTTTCTTTAACATACAAATGGGGTTATTTACACATCATCAGTTGTTCTGATGATCTCTTCAGAGGACCCCTGTTGTCAACACAGGCAGCTAACCAAAGAACAAATGATGTGAGGAAAACAGCTCCCCTAGCTCCCCTCTAAATTCATTTTAATTTGCATTCAGAAGCCCACACCATATTACAGTCTCTCAAGAAGTGACATTCTAAAGAAGGCTGTGAGGGAGTTCCCGTTTTAGCTCAGCCGATTACAAACCTATTATCCATGAGGATGCAGGTTCAATCCCTGGCCTAGCTCAGTGGGTTAAGGATCCGGTGTTGCCATGAGCTGTAGGTTGCAGATGCGGCTTGGATCTGGCTTTGCTGTGCCTGTGACATAGGCCAGTGGCTACAGCTCTGATTGATTCCTAGCCTGGGAACCTACCATGGGTGCAGCCCTTAAAAAAAAAAAAAAAGAAGAAGAAGCCTGTGAGAGTGGACATCACAGTATCCTCTCCTGACTGATTCATCTGTTTCCCAAAGATCATATTCATCCAGGTCCCTTTGCTTCTAATGTCCTTACCTCTCAGAGGGTCACATGGTAGCTCAACTCGGCTACCAACTCAGACAACTCTTCTCTAGCACTTTGCCCAGAATGATTGTACTTTACTGCGAGAGTGAGCCAGAAGCACAGTGCTTTCCATTTAGGAATTGTCACTTTCAGTACATTTTAACCTTTTCTGCATGAATTAAAGCACTAATGAGGTATTCAGCAGAGGCGTAGTAAGTAAAATTGAAGTCAGTTCTTTTTTTTTTTTCCAGAATACTGTTTATATTCACTATAGGTGAAATCAAAGACAATATGTTAATATTTAATTCCTCATGACATAAATAAGAAATAAGAAAGAAATACTAATTAAAGGAGAGATGTTTAAAGAAGAGCCACATATTTGCCTTTATGGATAAATTCAGGGGTTGGGGATAAGGAGCTACTTAAGCAATTTTGTGAGACAACCTGAAACATAAAAAACATTCAGTTGCATTGAAATATTAATGAATACCTTTAAGCATACAAAATACATTATGGTTCTATCCAGCGGGGAATGTCAGAAAATGTCAAGAGGTCAACCTTCTTTTATAAATGTTCTTAGAATAATTTGTAACCACATTGTCAAATTTACAGTCACTTCTACCTGTGTTCTTGACCTCATCCCAGGGAGTTTTCCCCAGGACTTCTCTCCATCAATTATTTGTTCTCCTTTCTCTCCCTCCAATCTCTTCTTTGCTATACTCTATACTCCTTTATTATAGCCTGTACTCACATGCTCAAATATGTCAAATATTTTTCAATAAAAATGGGAAAAAAGCTAAATATAAACAATGCAATGAAATAAGTCCATCCAAATAAGTTGCTTATTCTTGCTATTTTTACTTCCCTTCTTTAATCTTTAAAAATATGTCCTCCCTCACAGTTGCTATAACCCCATCTTGCACACTTCACCAGGTTACTATACTCTGCTTCTTACTTTACCAGTCCACTGAATCTGCTTTCATTAGAATAAATTTCTGATGTAAAATCTTTCCTTTACCTTAATTAACTTCCAAAAAACACTTGATAACATAAATTGTTCCTGACTATCTGAAACTCTTCTTTCCTAAATTTTCTATAATATCATTATGTCTGGTTCTTACCCTCCTTCTCAAATTATTCATGCTTAGTTGTATTCAGTGATTCTCTCCCCCAGCTTGTTCCACTTTTATCCTTAGTTTATTGCATCACCTTATACTTCACTGAGATCATAAAAGTCATCAGAATAGAACTTCATCATCTTCTCACAACCAAATCTACAAACTTACCTGCATCAGTATTTGTAGTTCTATATTCCTCTTCTTATCTTGAAGGAAGTTTATCTTTTCCTATTAAAAGCCAGTCACTTACTTTGTGCCATGAAGTAAGACCAGAAATGTATATCATCACCAAAGGCAATAGAGATGTGTATGTTTTAAACTGGTGAAGTATAATTGATTTAAAGTATTTTCAGGTGTACGGCAAAGGATTCGGTTATGCATACACACACACACACACACACACACACACACACACACACGTACATATTCTTTTTCAGATTCATTTTCATTATATCATTACTATATTGAATATCGTTCCCTGTGCTGTACATTAGGTACTTGTCTATTTTACATATAATAGTGTATATCTCTTAATCCCAAATTCTTAGTTTATACCTCTCCCCACTGTCAAGTATTTTTATTGCACTAGTTACTCCTTTACAGTTTTCATTGCTAGCTCTTACTATGTATCCAATCCCCAAACAATGATGTACCTTAATCTTGAATCCCAAGGACTTCACCTTCCTCTTTGCTTCTCTTCTTTTCTCTCCTTTTCTCTTCTCCTCATTTTAAACCTCTCCTCTTAAATGATCTTATTTAGCCATAACTTTATCTATCTTTTGATGACTTCTAAATTCAAAACCATAATCTAGAACTTACCCCTGTATATATACAGATATATATACAACTTTCTACTTGACCTCTCCACTTCAGCAACTAATGGACAAGTCTAACTCAGCCATTGACAAAACAACATTATCAATTTCCCATCACCAATATGCTTCTTGCCCAATGTTCTCTATCTCAATAAATGGAATCACTGTCCTCACAGTTGCTCAGACCCAAAAGCTACAAATAATTTTTATTTCACCCTTTTCCCTACCTTCCTTATCAATCAGTTCTGTAGTATCTATATCCAGATTATGTCTCAAACCTGTCTGCCTTTCATCTCCACTGATACTACCTTAAAATGAGACACCACTGTGTCACGATGGACTGTTTTAATAGCTTCTTCTCGAACTTCCTATTACTTTCATTTTTATTTCCTTCAAATCTATTATTTAGAGAGCAACCAAGGTGCTATTTTTATGTATAAATTATATCATATGACTCCTCTCTTTAAAATTCCTTAATGCTTTCCCATTATTCTTAGAATAAAGTCTAAACTAGTCCCCACAGCCTGCAAAGCTTTGTGTGATTTGACTCCTGCCTACTCCAGTCTCTGATGCCACTTTCCCTTTGTTCATCCTGTCTCATCTCAAAGTCTTTTCACTTGCTGTTCTCTATTTCTATAAAACTCTTTCACTGGCTTCTCATTCTGCAAGTATCAGATTAAACACTATTAAGGTTGTCTTCCTCAACTAACTTATCTAATAGCTCTAGCCCTCACCATGATGTTACCCCAATTATTTCCTTATAGTCCTTAATACAATTTTGGCTTATGATTTACTTATGGGTTTATAACTTTAAAGCCTGTCTCACCACTAGGAAGTAAACCCCATGAAAGTAGTATTGTCTGTCCTTTTCACTGCTGTATTTCAAATGCCTTATATTGTGCTTGGCTGTTCAGTAAATATTTGGAAAGCATACAACAATGATTAAAAGCATGGGCTAAGTCAAATTCCTGGTTGTACCACTTACTGGATGTGTGAGTTGGTCAAGTCCCTTAACCTCTGTGAGACTGTTAAATGAAAATAATAATAATGATAGTATCTATCTCATATGATTATTATGAAGATTAAATTAGATTTTCATTGTTAAATACTTAGCAGCAAAGTTTGGACATAATGAGCACTCAAGAAATACTGACTAGTTTTAATTTAATTACTAAATAACACCTAACCAGTAAATGTGGATTTTCTCATGTACTTCATGTACTATTTTGAACCAATTCTACATTATCTCCCTGGAAAATCTTTTATATTCATGGCTTTAAGTTCTGCCTATAAACTAACCTTTCCCAATGCTGCATTGCCAAGCTTTCTCCTTTGAACTACAAACTCTGCTGCATACTCAATGTCACCACTTGAACATCTCATACTAAACTCATACTGAAAATGTGAAAGTGTATAAATCTAAACTTATATTCTTGATTTTTTCTCCCCTACATACCCAAGGGCATACCCAGTCTAGTGTCTTTTAATCTTTTGACATTGATATTCTAATATAAGCTGATACAGACATCAGCTTCTTCTGTAATTTGTATAATGACCATTTACCCATTAGCTTTAAAGCTAGAGGCTGAAAGTCAATCTAGAATTAGATCCTTCCTCAGAAAACCCAGAAGTCATACTCAATGTCCACTATACACAGCATCATGTATGGCAAAGAGAAGAATTACCTCTGGAAGTGAAAAAAAATTCATCAGAAAGGCAGTTCCTTTAAGATAAGACCCTCCCATGCCACCCAAATTCTCTTTGATGCACATGAGAGAAAAATGGCAGAACATGCCACCTCAAAATGTACCCCTTTGCCATAAAGGATTATTTGAGCTGAAGGCAAGTAAGAAGAAGCAGGTACAAGTAAAGTTCTCTGCCCACCCCCTATTTGCCTAAAACCACAGTTAAATTTGTAAAAGTGTTTGCACTCTCCTCTCTACCAGAAAGGAAAAAAATTAATTATTTGAGACAACTCTAGACCCTTAACAGCCCCAGAGAGAGTAACAGAGGAATCTGCATAACAAACCTTGCTAAAACTACTCTTATCTACCTTTAATTTCTCCATATATTTGCCTTCCCATAATTTGCTACCCCTAGAAGCTCAAAGTCCTTTTCCTATGTCTTATCACATCTCTAAAATGTATTATTCTTTGGTTAAGATGCTTTATAAACCTAAGTTCTAACCATCCATTTGAGTTATCCCAGGCATATGTACAATGCACACGTTAATAAACGTCTTTATTTTTCTCTTGTTAATCTGTCTTTTGTTAGTCTAAATTATAGGGCTCCAGCCAGCGATATAAGATTTGTAGAGGAAAAGGATTTTTTTTCCCCTACATACCAAAGGGCATACCCAGTCTAGTGTCTTTTAATCTTTTGACATTGATATTAGTAGATTTTAGGAGAAAGCTAAACTAGATCAGTTGAGCATTCCACTGTTTTCTAGAACTGTCAGCAAAACAATTTGTCTGCAAATACTCCTGGAAATATGTAAGTCTTTTATTTCCTTTATGACTATTACGGTTTGCAAGTGAGATATAATGACAATTAAAGTGAAAATGATGAGTAAATTAAATCCAGGGAGGGAAAAAAAAAGATGGTAAATGAGAGGAAAGCAATTACATTGACTGTTTTCTCTGTGTATCTGTAGTTTTCATACCACTTCACTGGCATTAGAGTTAGGACCAATATGATATTTCAAAACAAATTTTTTCATGTGCATTTTTAGCGAACAAAACATTTAAAATATAAAATATTATCAATATTTGGTCATAGCTCATGACAGCAGAGAACTCAATAATAGGTCAATTTTAAGGCATGGAAAAATAAATACAGTGCCACTCATTCAGCAGTGAAATAAAACTACTACAGATGTAATGTGCTATTGTCCAATTAACTTTTTGAGATAACTTGTAAAAAATTCTGTGACTGGAACAGACTCCATTACCAAATTCCTTGCTAAACATTTCTCCTCTGTAGACTAGTTCCCAGTTTAATCAGCTTCTGTGAATGAGAGACAAGTGAGGCTTATAAGGAATGGGAGGACACAAGTTCATAACACCTACCAATTCTATGTGAATCAGATCTTACAAAGATGGTATTTTACAAGCAATGGTGCCAATGAAGGCATTCATAAATTGCTTCCTCTGACGCTACATCAAGCTGCTACTTAAAAGACAGTCAAAGTCAAAGAGCAAATCTGCAAATGCTCTCTACCTTTGGACTTTGTGCCACCACTATTTTCTGATTTTCCCCTTACTCAACTTTTGTACTCTCAAGTTCCTTATTATGGACTAAATGTTTATGTCTCCCCAGAATTCATATGTTGAAAACCTAATGCTTTTGGCACCTTTGGGAGATAATTAGGTCATGATGGTGGAATCCTAATGGATGGAATTAGTGCCCTTATAAAAGAGATCCCAGAGATAGTTCTAGCCCTCTTTCAACAACATGAGGACACAGCAAGAAGTCCATAGTCTGAAACCAGGAAGCAGGCTTTTATCAGACACAGAATCTGCCAGCTTCTTGAGCTCAGACTTCTAGCCTCCAGAACTGTGAGAAATTAATGTTGGTTGTTTGAGCCCCCAATCTATGATATTTGTATTATAGCAGCCCAAAGTAATGAAGACGCTTCTCTAAGAGTTACTCTTCCTTTCTCTGTGTCTTAAATTTAGGTGTTCCCTAGGATTCCAATAATAGCTGTCTGTTTTTTCTCCTTAATTTTGGGGGTCATTTAATTGATTCATGGAGCTGAGGATTTTCTTCTCAAGTCTGTATCTTTAACCTAAACCTTTCATACAAGTTGGTCTAATGGCTTGGTATCCATATAGCTAACATACAGATCCTATAAATTCAAAGTTTCTTTTCTTACCTACAACTTACTTCTTCTCTTGTACCTGATGATGTTTTCTCACTCATCATACCAACCAGTTATTCAGTTCTACTGATTCTATCTCCTAAACTCACTCAGTAGAAAGAAAGAATCCCCTCTTCTATCTACTGTCTATACAGATGGCTATCTAGTTAGTCTCTTACAGACTTTCCTGACTCCAGCATTCCTCCCAGCCAGTACATTCCCCACACTGATGTTAGGCAGAGATAAATGTTATAAATTACAAATCAAATCATGTCAACCTCTTGATAAAAAGTCACCAGTAATTTCTTAATTGTTGTAGGGGTGGAAGATTTAGAGTATAATGAAAGCCTGAAAGAGTGGCAGCCAACTCAGCATGGATGGGAATGGGATCCTATATATTTAAACATATATATTAAGTTTAAAATCAAGTAAATATTAATTTTTAAGAGGCAAATGAATTATTTAACTAAAAATTAGAAAAATAGCAGGAATGCAGGAAAAATAGCTTAATAAAAACTTTTAAATACTACTCAGCCATAAAAAAAGAACAAAATAATGCCATTTGCAGCAACACGAATGGACCTAGAGACTCTTATACTAAGTGAAGTAAGTCAGGAAGGGAAGGACAAATACCATATATCACTTGTATGTGGAATCTAATATATGGCACAGATGAGAAGAAACAAAATCATGGACATAGAGTACAGACTTGTGATTGCCAAGGGGGAGGGGGACAGGGAGGGAGTGAGACGGACTGGGAATTTGGGGTTAGTAGATGCAAACTATTGCATTTGGCATGGATAAGCAATGAGGTTCTGCTGTTAGCACAGGGAACTATATACAATCACTTCTGATGGAACATGATGGAAGATAATATGAGAAAATGAATGTATGTATTTGTATAACTGGGTCACATTGCTGTAGAGCAGAAATTGACAGAACATTGTAAATCGACTATAATAAAAATTAAACTTAAAAAAACTTTTAAAAATAAAGAAATGTATTTTAAAAATTAATAAGTGAATATTTAGACAGAAAAACTGATGTTACAGTCTTGAGTTCAAAATCCACAGGACAGGACAGCCATCAGGAAACTCAAGGCAAGGTTTCTATATTGCAGTCTTTTTTTCACCAGCTTTATGGAGGTATAGTTGACAAATAAAATTGTATATATTTAAAGTGTACAAAGTGACAATTAGACATAAATATACTTAGTGAAATGACTACCAAAATCTTATTAATTCATGCATTCATCACTCACATAGCTACCTTTTTTATTTTTGTGGTGAGAATGCTTAAGTTCTACTCTCAGCAAATTTAAAAAACATAATACAACATTATTAACTATACTTGCCATTAGATCCTCAGTTTGTTGATTTTGAAACTGAAGACATGTATTCTTTGATCAGAATTTCCCTGTATTTCCCCTTTCCCACTACATACCACCTGATAACCACCATTCTACTTTCTGTTTTTACAAGTTTGACCTTTTTTTTTAAGATTCCACATATGAATGAGATCACATAGTGTTTATCTCTGTCTGGCTAGAGTCACTAACATAATATCTTACAATCGAATCCATATTTCTGTAAACGGCAGGATTACCTTTTTGTCACGGCCAAATAATATTCAGTGAATGACAGAAAATGGGCACAAGAGATCTTTGTGGGGTGATGGAAACATTTAAAAATCAGATGGGGAATTCCCGTCGTGGCGCAGTGGTTAACGAATCCGACTAGGAACCACGAGGTTGCGGGTTCGGGCCCTGGCCTCGCTCAGTGGGTTAAGGACCCGGCGTTGCCGTGAGCTGTGGTGTAGGTTGCAGACGCGGCTCGGATCCCGCGTTGCTCTGGCTCTGGCGTAGGCCAGCGGCTACAGCTCTGATTTCAACCCCTAGCCTGGGAACCTCCATATGCCGCGGGAGTGGCCCAAGAAATAGCAAAAAGACAAAAAATAAAAAATAAAATAAAAATCAGATGGGGTGATTGTTGCACAACTCAGTAAATTTACTTAAAAGCACTGACTTATACAATTGAAGTAAGTAACTTGTATGATATGTAAATTATACTCCAAAACAGTTTTTAAGGAATTATAGCAAACATAATATAGTACATAGTGAAATGTTAAAAATGTTTTCATTAAAATCAGGAATGGCATGGAAGGCAGCTATCAGCATTTTCCCTCAGCATAACACTGTAGACCTAGTTGCATGATAATAAAATTTTTAAAAGGTATTAAAATGTGGGAAGTAAACAACCACACATATATATTTTATTGGCAATAGCAATATTAATATAAGTGTGAAATATCTTGGAATAATTTTAACAGAAAATGTAGAGTACTTGTATTTGCATGACCTTTAAAATAGTTTTAATAATGGAATAGATTTTTTAAATGTAATAAATTACACATATAATAAAATCCTAGACAAAACCTCTTCTCTCTTAAGAAAAAAAATGGCAAAGCAATGCCATCATTTAGACGGAAGAATCAATAAGCAAGAAAACACAAGTAAATTTAGCAAGAAAGAATTATTATCAGATTTTACCATCATTAATATAATCCAGCTATAATAATTAAAATGAAATGATTAAAAGATAGAAGGATATTAACATGTGAAATGTTGATATATTTGATTACATGCAAATTATTTTTAAGTAAACCACACTGTTAACAAAAATAAAGTCAAGGAACTAAATGGGGAAATAATTTGCATTGCATATGATGGGCAATAAGTTAATATGTTTAATACAAATAAATGTCTTATACTGAATTAGAAAAAAAATCCCAAATAAGACAAAAATGAGAAAGAGGAAAATGCAATTCCTAAAATAAATGACTATTCAGCATACTTAAACCATTCAACTTTACAAGGATGACAAGGAATCAAAGAAATGCAAATATTTATATAAAATACAATTTTTCTCTATTGCATTGACAGAGTTTTTTTTTTAATATATAATAGTGATGTTAGCAGGAGTGAGGAGAAATGGAAAATTAATTGGTACTTTTCTGGAATTCAATCTGAAAGTATTTTATAAACATTATAAATATAACTTAAATAATCTATGGCATTGACATAATTATCCTAACAAAATTATCACTGATGCTTAAATAAGACTGTCAAGGGCAGAACATTAAATGAACAAACTTATCAATGTGAAATATGTATTAAGGGATAGTGCCCACTTCTATTAGTTAGCAGAGAACTAACTAATTACTGGTTCTTAACCAACATAAAAACAGTATTGATATAGAAAAATTCTTTTTGCAAATTAACACTATGATGTCAGTATTGAAAGAAATTGCAAACAAAATTAAATTGTTTTCTATAATTGATTATTTTTGAAATGCTGACCTTTTGGCTTTCCACTTTTAGACCTTCTCAAAAGAACTGTTTTATTTCTACAATAATCCTCAAATCATGTTAGCACACTACTTTTGAAAGTAAACAAATTTCTTCTTGGTATATACACATGCATACAAATATAGCCTAGCACAATGTATGTCTGGCACTTAGCTGATATTCAAAGATTGTTACTTCCCTTCTACCCTGTGAGATAAAAAGTCTTGCCATCAGGTACAGATATGCAAAAGCACTTTGGTTTGCAAAAGCAAAAAGCACATAGGATTTTTCTAGAATTTTCTAGATATCTTTTTAGTTGTCCTGATGAATGGAGGGGGAAGAGCAGGGCAGTTCTGTTGTCATATAGTGGCCAGAGGCCACTCTACAAAGTCAGAAAGAGCCGAGAAAAAGAGAGGGAAGAAGGGAGGGAGGAAGGAAGGGAGGGAGGAAAGAAGGAAGGGAGGAAGAAAGGAAGAGAGGGAGGAAGGAAGGAAGGAAGAGAGGGAGGGAGGAAGGAAGGAAGGGAGGAAGGAAGAAAGTTAGAAAAAATAAAAGAAAATGACCCTCTTAAAATGACAAATATGTAGCTGCGGAGAAACATGAGGGCACATTTGTTTAGTTCTGCTGACTTGAGAGCAGTGACCCTCAAAAAGACCTCATTCCCTATAAGAGGCTTCTAGGCACTACTTGCTTTGGCCTGAAAATTCTGATCTGTAAGACCAAAGCAATAACTTATTAACTTGGCCTATTGTCCTCACTTGCTGCCTTGAATTTTAACTTTCTTAATTTTTTTTTTTTTTTTTTTTTTTTTTTTACTTTTCATGGCTGCACTGGTGGCATATGGTGTTCCTGGGCTAAGGGTCAAATCAATACTGCAACTGCCATCCTACGCCATAGACACAGCAATGCCAGATCCGAGCCATGTCTGTAATCTACACCACGGCTCACGGCAACGCCGGATCCTTAACCCACTGAGCAAGGCCAGGGATCATACCCACATCCTCATGGACACTATGTTGGGTTCTTAACCTGCTGAACCACAATGGGAACTCCTTACTTTTCTTAATTTTTACACTGAGAGACATTTAAAGAATAATTGTTAAGGGCACAAGTTCTGGCTTCAAATTCTTGCACTTTCCCTCTACTAGTTTTGTGACATAAAGGCGAGTTGCTTAACCTTTCTGTGCTTCAGTCTCATCTATAAAATGGAAATTACAATAATACCTACTTCATAAAGTTGTGAGGATTCAATGAGTTAACGCATATAAAGCATTTAGAACAAGACTTGTTCACTGAATTTTAGTTATTAATATTACCACTACCCACATATCAGCTGAATACCCCAACTTGCAAGCTATCCAGACTTTGACATGTTCAGGAAGCAAAATCTCCTGCAGATTGTGTGGGTTCCTTGAAGTCAAGAACTCTTAGAATCCTGGCTCCACTTCTTATTAACATGACCTGAGCAAGGCATTAAATTTCCAATGTCTTCATCTGTGGAGAAAAAGGGGGAGGGAGTAATAAGAAATTCCTCCACGGTAAGGCTGTTGTGAGGATTTAATGCAATATTAAACGTAATGCTTAGTATTCTAACTGTACACCATAAGGCCTTGATAAATAAAAAAGTTATAGATGCATTCTTAATTCAGTAATCTTGTTAATATGATAGTATATTAACCTATAATAATATAAGTATGCCAGCATAATAAACTTCACTGCAATAACTATAAGGTAGTACTATACATCTGTTGGGAAACCACATATATAATATATATAATTACATTATATGATATGCCATATCCCTTGATATGTTTGGAAGGTCAATCAATATGCTTATTATAGCATGCAAAGGCTGACATAGTCTGATCTACTTTTACCATTGTGCCTCACCTTCTTTATGCTCTAGTAACACTAGGTTTCTTTCTATTCTTTGAACACTCTATGCTCACTTCTGCCCCCAGGATCTTTCCACTTGATATTTCCTATGAAACACTTTCCCTCCAGATCTTCTCATCTGGAATTATTCTCTTCACTCAGTCTCCTAAAATTTCAAGATCTCAGCCCATCTCTGAGCATTCTATCTGGGTCACTTGTGTCAACCCTCACCATAACCATTATCATATTACCTTGTCTTATCTTCCTTGTAGCACTTACAGCAAAGAGAAATTTTCTCATTTTTAAATTGTTTCATCTAACTAGATTTTAATCTCAATATAAGGAGAGACTATACCTCACTTTTCCACCAATGTATCCCCGGAATCTCTATTTCTTTCCTTGTCTCTGTGCCTCTGTCTCTCTCTCCAACTATATCTTTTTGTGGACGTAGTTATTGAATGAATGATTGAACACATGAAAACATTGTAGTCAAATGCCAATGGTGGAAGACCAAACAAATTCAACTTTATTCAGCCCCAATTCTTGATAAAAAAAAAAAAAGACACCTCTTACTAAACACAAAATAATAGAATAGCATCATAAATTTGAATTTTTTCAGAGAAATCTTATTCAATATTTTTTTTCAGTCCATTAGTAAATATTTATAAAGGGTTCCCTCTGAGGCAGGCACTGCTCTAGGCCCTTGGAGACATAGAGATGAAAAGACAGGCTTCCTGTTTTCAAGGAGCTTAAATCCTTGGGAGATAAACCTGCAAATAAACAGTAAAGCTACTGTAAGATTACTACTGCCCCCAGGGCAAGTCCCTCCCAGGACCGGGCTTCTCAAGCCCCTGCACTTAATAGACTTTCTCCCTCAAAGAAACATTGATTGTACTTTGCATTAGTAGAAGCCACTGTAAGTCACAGAGAAGAAAGATGAGGCCACTTGGATAGAATGCAGCAACTCTTATTCAATATTTTAGTAGCACTTCTCCATAGACTTGAAAACACGGTCTACAATTGAACCCAGTATAGCCTTTTCAATCAAGCGTATATCATATTGCTGATTGCCAAAAGGAAATTTATGTTTTTTTTTTGAAGGGGAACTACTTAGACATGTTCCATCAAAAATTACTTGGATGAACCAATAGCTACTTATTCTATAAACACTGATGGATATATAACATGAAATTTTTTTCAGGTAAAAATCAATGTTTTAAGTTTGAAAAGTCATTTAGTTATTGATTAGGTTATCTTACATGGAATATAAACCTTTTGGCATCAACTTGCAGAAGAGTAGGTAGAAAGATATTACACTACATAGTTCTAAAATGCATTATAATATTTATAAATTCTAAATATTTTTAAATTGTCTCAAATTTAAGCTGGCAACAGCAGGTGCAATATTATTAATTGAAACATTTTGGATACCTTGACTATCTGTCCCATTCCTCACTTTTAGCTATTGCCACTAATCCTACTCTGAATCAAGTAAATTTTAAAATTCTGTTTTCCTATCAGTGTTTCTATAGAAACACTATAATTATTCCTTCAAATGGAAATTATTTGGACATGTTGCCACAAGTAGTTTGCAAAATACAGCTATGTTACATTTTAAAGACTTCTAGCATGGGTAGTAAATTTTTGTAAGGTGAATTCCATTTTTCTCATTGATGTAAATCATAAAATTAAAAAGTTCCATATTGAACTCATTTACAGTTTTAGTCTTGAAATGGTTTTGTCTTAGAACCAGTGGAGCTCAGTAGATTCATGGATATGTTAAGCTAGAAGGAACCTGCTAAACATATTAAATGATGTGATACATGGAGTTCCCATCGTGGCTCAGCAGTTAGCGAACCCGACTAGCATCCATGAGGATGCAGGTTCGATCCCTGGCCTTGCTTAGTGGGTTAAGGATCCGGTGTTGCCGTGAGCTGTGGTGTAGGTTGCAGACGTGGCTTGGATCCCACGTTGCTGTGGCAGTGGTGTAGGCCGGCAGCTGTAGCTCCAATTAGACCCCTAGCCTGGGAACCTCCATATCCCAAGGGTGCAGCCCTCAAAAGACAAAAAAAAAAAAAAAAGATGTGATACAATGACTCAGTGGTTCTTGAAGAAATAAACTGTGAAAATACTAACCTCATATTTTAAACTGAGCAAGTCATCCTTAAAGACAGCATTGCTGTTTGAGAATAAAAGGATGGAATTTATGTTGAGAAAATAATTCAAAAGTTTGATATAGATAAATACCAAAGATAGTCGCCTTTGGATTTTTTTATAACAGCGAACATGTGAAATTAGCCTTCAAATGGTACAACTATAAGGAGCCAGTTAAACAAATTATAGTCTCTTTACTTGATTGGCCATTATGCAGCCAAACAAAATGATTATGATAACAATTAACAAGATGCTAAAAATATAATTAACACTTAATAAAAATGGCATTCTTACTATGATGTTAACATATGTGTTGATAGAATACACAAGCCTAATATTAAGCTGAAGTATTAGGAGGGAAGGCTGAGATTATAGTGAGTTTTTTCCTTCTGTTTTTTAACTATGTATTTCCTGTATTTTTTATTCTGCTATTCATGGTTACTTTTTTTTTTTTTTTTTTTTTTTGGTCTTTTTGCTATTTCTTGGGCCACTCCTGCGGCATATGGAGGTTCCCAGGCTAGGGGTCCAATCGGAGCTGTGGCCACCAGCCTACGCCAGAGCCACAGCAACGCGGGATCCGAGCCGCGTCTGCAACCTACACCACAGCTCACGGCAATGCTGGATCGTTAACCCACTGAGCAAGGGCAGGGACCGAACCGGCAACCTCATGGTTCCTAGTCGGATTCGGTAACCACTGCGCCACGACGGGAACTCCTCATGGTTACTTTTTAAAAACAAAATTGGAGGGAAGGATGCATGAATGTTCTTTCCATTGTGTAATTAGTATAAATTTGGGAAAGGTATTAGCTGCGACACTGGTGGTATTAAATGTGTAACCACTCCTATTCAACTTCATTTTTGCTGGAGCATATAGATGCTAAAATGCTATAAATTCTAAGTATAGTTTCAATGTTAAAGGAGAAACATTATTTTGATGGGTCACAGTTGATAAGTCAGTTATCTATACACACTTTTTAAACATTGTTTATGTTCTCACTGAAATTGAAATTTATAGTAATCCTGAGGAAATCAATTGAAAAGTATTAATTGAATGCCTTTTCCATGCTAGTACCTTTAACATGTTAGAGTATAGTTATGAGTAAGAATCAACTGAATGCTTAGCCTAATGCTCATATATCTGGGGAGACAGCTCCAAATGCAACCAGCAATAATATAATGAGAAAAATTCAACTTGTGAAATAAACAGTTATTGGGGCATATGAGAAAACAACATAGCTTGATCAGAGTTAATGTCTGAGTTAGGTCTTAAATGATGTATAGGATATTGACACACAGAGAAAGTGGGGAAATGAAGAAGCATTCCAGACTCGGACCAAGTGATCAGTGTTAAATCAATTTTAAAATCCAGAGATGTTGAAGCACAGTTCTTGCATTTTAATTGACTGGTGAGTGATGTAAACCAGCAGGGAGTGTGTGTGTGTATGTTTGATGATTTTGATGGAGTTGAAGAGAGAGAAGAAAACAAGTGGTAGGAGGTAAGAAATGATACCAGAAATTAACATCACATACAAACAGAAACATTAGGAAATATTCTTATGTTGACTTGAACATTTTCACACTTAAAATAAGTGAGCGTAAAAGAAACTAAAGAGAAAATGATGCAATTCATTTAATAAATATTTATGATCTCTATAGATAGATCAGGCAAAGATTAGAGTATAAGAGCTGACTTCTACTTACCTTCAAGGGGCGGACCAAAATTATCACTTAGATGAAAGATTGATGGTGGTGGCGTTGGGGGATAGGGGTGGGAAATTTCATCAACAAATGGAAAAGACTGTGAGTTGTGTTTGTGCTTTGTATGTTATATCTTTGTTTTTATCAACATTGCTGGGCCACCACAAACTAAAAGTGCAATCTTGATTCTCTGGGGCATCCTTTACAATGAGACAGTCACTGAAACAAGAATACACTCCTTCAGAGTTCCTGTCATGGTTCAGCAGCAATGAACCCAGGTAGTATCCATGAGGACTTGGGTCAATACCTGGTCTCACTCAGTGGGTTAAGGATCCAGAGTTGTGTGAGCTGTGGTGTAGGTTGCAGACACAGCTTGGACCTGGTGTTGCTGTGGCTGTGGCGTAGGCTGGCAGCTGTAGCTCTGATTGGACCCCTATCCTGGGAGCTTACGTATGCCACACGTGTGGCCCTAAAAAGCAAAACAAACAAACAATCAAAAACACACTCCTTCAACTCACAAGGCAAAAAGTAAAGGGAGGAGATCAAGCAAACGCAGTCTATATCAGAATACAAATCAGGTGAAATACATAAGCAGATGATGATCCCCCACACAGTACCTACCATGAGAGAGAGGGGATGGAAAGATAGGAGAAAGAGAAAATGTCACATAACTGAGAATGCTCATATAAAAAAATCCATCCCCTGAACCCATCATACCCAGGTCATGTGTTTATAAGATCAATACTAAATAGCCTACAGAGGGTAAAAGCAAGATTAGTACATAATAACAAATACAGAGGAGCTTTTAAAACTTATGAAATAAAATTATGCAAATAAAGTTGAAAATTTCAATGAAATTTTCTAGGAAAAGATAAATTAACAAAAATGGAAAGCTTTGGAATATGATAATATCATTTCAATCATCCGTTCATCCAAAAAAAATGTATGAACCTCTCCAGGTTAAAAAAAAATCTACACAGAGGAAAGTAATAAAGAGAAATTTGTCTTCATTTTAAATTATTTATTTATTTTTATTTATTTATGTATTTATTTTGCTTTTCAGGGCTGCATGTGTGGCATTTGGAGGTTCCTAGACTAGGGGTCTAATCAGAGCTACAGCTGCAAGCCTACGCCACAGCCACAGCAACACAGGATCTGAGCCACATCTGTGACCTACACCACAGCTCACTGCAATGCTGGATCCTTAACCCACTGAGCGAGGCCAGGGATCGAACCCACAACCTCTTGGTTCCTAGTCGGATTCGTTTCTGCTGTGCCATGATGGGAACTCCTGTCTTCATTTTTATAAAGCTACTGCAACATTATTGCCAGAACAAAGACACTCATAGAATGGAATAGAGTATCTGGAAACCCAAATATAATAAGCTACTTTTTGCTGGCATTCACAGTCAGTTAGGAAAGAAAATACTATTAAATGAATGATACTAGTGATGGTACCTAATGATATGCTCAAAAAATCCTCTTGAATCCTTCCTCAAACAAATTTTTTTTTCATTCAAACCAAAGAAGTACTAGAGAATTTAATGTACATATTTTATTAAATTGTAATGAGGCAAGCCTCCCTAGACTTGACAGCAAAACCAGAAATGATCACAATATAGATTAAGTATAGACTGATTAATTGATTAATGTAACAAACTTTCCAAAAAACTTCTATGTGACTAAAAACAACCACAAACAATGTTTAAAAACAAACAACTATAAGGAGTTCCCTAGTGGCTAAGAGGTTAAGGACCTGGTGTTGTCAGTGCTGTTGCTCTGGTTGTAGCTGTGGCCCGGGTTTGATCCCTGGCCTGGCCATGCTGCAGGCATGGCCAAAAACAAACAAACAAAAAACTACTTAGAAAAGTGCATATCTATGACAGACAAAGGGCAAATCATTTTTCCCAGTTTTATTGAAACATGATTGACAAATAAAAATTATATATATTTAGGTTACAATGTAACTTTTATAAAAATTTGCAAAGTGATGACTTAATATATGTACACATCGTGATATTAGCACAATCAAGTTAATTTATACATCCATCACATCACATAGTTTCCTTTTGTGTGTGCGGTGAGAAAGCTTAAGATCTACTCTTTCAGCAAATTTCAAGTATACAGTATAGTATTGTTAACTATAGCCACAATGCTATTATTAGATCCCCAAACTTTATTTTACAACTAAAAGTTTATACCCTTTGATCAACATCTCCCCATTTTCCCTCCCTCCAGCTCATGGCAACCATCATTCTAGTCTTTGCTTCAGTGAGTTCGACTATTTTAGATTCCACATATGTGTGAAATTCCAAAGTATTTATCTTTCTGTGTCTGGCTTATCTCATTTAGCATAATGTCTTCCATGTTCATCCATGTTGTTGCAAATGGAAAGATCTCCTTTTCATATGGCAGAATATTATTCCATTGTATAGATACATCACATTTTTTTTAACCATTCATCTGTCTACGGACACTAAGACTGTTTCCATATCTTAGCTATTGTGGATAATGCTGCAATGAACAAAGGATTGCAGATATCTCTTGGAGATATTGATTTAATGCCCTGGATTTAGCAAATCCAGTGGCATTGCTAGATCATTTAGTAATTCTATTTTTAATGTTTTGAGGAAACTTCATACTATTTCCCATGCTATATATACCAATTTAAAATCCCAACAAGAGTGTGCAAGGATTCACTTTTCTGCACATCCTCCACAACACTTATTGCTTGTCTTTTTGATAGTAGCCATCCTAAAAAGTGTGAGGTTGTATCTTATTGTGGTTTAGATTTGCATTTGTGTGATGATTAGCAATGTTGAACATATTTTCATATACCTATTATGAAAATATGTGTATAGGCATATTTGTTTTCTTTGAAAAAATTGCTATTTTTAATTAGGTTATTTGTTTAATTCATTTGTTTTGGTATTGAGTGATGAATTCTTTATATACTGTGGTTTTTAACCCCTTACTGAATATATGGTTTGCACATATTTCCTCTGATTCCATACATTGCCTTTTCATTTTACTGATTGTTTTGCTGTGCAGAAGCTTTTTAGTTTGATGTAGTCCCATTTGTTTGTTTTTTGCTTTTCTTTTCTGTGCTTTTGGTGTCATAGCCAAAGAGCAATATAAACAAGTTTTTTTTCCTCTTTTTTTCTAGGAATTTTAGGTTTCAGGTCTTGCATTTAAGTATTTAATCCATTTGGAGTTAATTTTTTTGTGTATGATGTACTGATGTCATTCTTCTGTATGTGGATACCAAGTTTTCCCAATACCATTTATTGAAGAAACTATCCTTTCCCTATTGGGTGTTCTTGATGCCCTTGTCATATATTAGTTTACTGTAAATGGATAAGTTTATTTCTGGGCTCTCAATTCTTTCCATTGGTATATATTTCTGTTTTTATTCCACTACCATATTGTTTTGACTACTATAGCTTTATAATATAGTTTGAAATCAGGAAGTTTGATGCCTCCAGCTTTATTCTCTTTTTCCCAAGATTGCTTTGATTATTCAGGGTTTTTGTGATTCCATGCAAATTTTACAATTGTTTTTTCTACTTCCGTGAAAAATGCCACCATTATTTTAATAGGGATTACATTAAATCTGTAGGTCACATTGAGGTAGTATGGACATTTTAACACCATTAATTCTTCCAACCTAGGAACATGGGACATCTGTCCATTTATTTGTGTCTTCAATTTCTTTCATCAATGTCTTATAACTTTCAACTTACATATCTTTCACCTCTTAGTTAAATTTATTAAGTATTGTTTTCTCTTTTATTCCATTGTAAATGGGATTTTCTTTGTTTATTTTTCAATTTGCTGTTAGTGTATAAAGACACAAATAGCTTTTGTGTATCAATTTGATATCCTGCAACTTTAATGAATTTATTTATTAGTTCTAACAGTTTTTTGGTGGAGTCTTTATTAGGGTTTCCTTTATATAATACAATGTAACCTGCAAACAAAGACAATTTAATTCCATCTTTTCCCATTTGGATGCTTTATTTTCTTTTTCTTGTGTAACTCCTTTGGTTAAGATGTCCAATATTAGGTTAACTACAGATTTCTAGAAGAGGCATCCTTGTCTTATTTCTTATCTTAAAGGAAAAGCTTTTAGATTTTCACTGTTGATATGTTAGTTATGGATTGTCACATATGGCCTTATTTATGTTGAGGTTCATTCCTTTTATATCTAATTTGTTGAGAGTTTTCATCATAAAAGGCTGTTGAATTTTTTTTTGGCTACATCCATGGCATGCAGAAGTTCCTGAGCTAAGGATGAAACCTACACCACAGCAGCGACAACACTGAATCCTTAACCAGTAGGCCACCAGGGAACTCCAGGTGTTGAATTTTGTCAAATGATTTTTCTGCATCTTTTGAGATGATCCTATTTTTTTGTCCTTCATTACGTTAATGTGGTATATCATATTTATTGATTTGTTTATGTTGAACCATCCTTGCATATTGGGGATAAATTTCACTTGATCATGGTGTATGATCCTTTTAATATGCTGTTAAATTCCGTTTTTTAATAGTTGTTCAGATTTTTACATCATGGATATTCGCCTATAATTTTCTTTTCTAGGAATGTGCTTGTCTGGCTTTGGTATTAGGATGGTACTGGCCTTGTAAGGTGAGTTTAGGACTATTCCCTTCTCTTCAGTTTTTTGGAAGAGTTTTAAAAATGGTAAACTTTTAAATATACATGAAAGCTAACAAAAACAAGAAAAATGGACCAAAAATTAATTAATATTTCAAATAAAAATGCAAATTATCAATAAACATTTGAAAAAAATTCACGTCACTATAGATTAAGTATAAGTTAAAACAATAAGATTCCTTAAAAATTTTGGAGTTCTTATCATGGCTCAAGAGTAATGAACCCAACCAGTATCCATGAGGATATGGGTTCCATCCCTGCCCTTGCTCAGTGGGTTAAGGATCTGGCATTGCCATGAGCTGTGGTATAGGTTGCGACGTGGCTCACATCATGCATTGCTATGGCTGTGGCGTAGGCCAGTGGCTGTAGCTCTGATTCAACCCCTAGCCTGGAAACTTCCATATGCTGTGGGTGTGGCCCTAAAAAGGCAAAACAAACCCAATCTAATAGACTAGCAAAAGAATTTAAATATATTAGCAAGGATGGCAGGAAATAGAAATTCATTATTGGTAAGAAAGCAAGTTAGAAAAATTTTAGGGATAGTAATTTGGTTCCATAAATACTTAACTAATTATTCTGTATGTATTAAATAATCCTAAATCAATGATTTTACAGTCCAAATATCCAAAATACTTATGTATATCTCCATTTTCCACATGTGTGTATACATACACACATGCACACAAACATAGTGAGAGAAGGAAATGTGACAAGATGTTAATTGTTTATATGTTTATAGTTGGATTACCTTATTTATTACCTGATTATATCTGATTATGTATTACTTTCATGAAAATAAAACCATTCTCATTTCAAAATATAATTTGTTATTTGTACTGATTTTGTCTTTAATAATACCTTTAAATCATGGACCAATATTCAAGGTGCAGTCATGAACATGTTATTTTTGCTTCACAGTTTTTCCATAAATTGATTTGGGCTGGAATAAACATTAGTCTCTTTGTACAGAAGGAAAAATTTCCCAGGAAAATCATTCCAATCACTTTAACGTAAACCACAGTGTGACAAGAGAAAAGAGACAAATACATGGCCTTGTGACTAAATGTTCTTCTTTGATGCTTGAAATTTTAGGAATGTTTTGTGATTAACAATGGCTTCTATGAAGTAATCGAGAATTTTCACTCTGGCCAAATGCAAATTACGTTTGTCCAAGGCACTCTTTCCCTAGAATGTTAAACTTGCATTTATTTCAAAGAAAGTTTAATAGGCAAGTTTGAGTAAGTTTCCATGAATTCACCCAAACATTAGTTGAAAGCTGCACTATAATACGAATAAGCATTTTCCCCATCATCTTGATTTATTGATTTAAGTACTTAATAAATATGCATAATTTACATTTATAAGGCTTAATAAATTGAGTTAAAAACAAAATAATTCGAGGTAAATGTGATTTCTATTTCTTATTTTTAGTTCCCTATCAGATCATACATTAATTCACTAAATGGACAGTAAGCCGAAAATTTCTTATTCAGAGCAGCTAAAATATACTATTTCTATTAATCACTTAATAACATTTTAAAAAGTCTTCTAATGTACCAGTTAAAAGCCAAGTTCTGTTTTTAAAAGATGAGAAAAATTCAAAGTAGTGGCGAAAGTAAATAGAAAATTTGAAAATATGCTAAGTTGCATCAATATAAAATCGACATTACGCTGAAATGTGAAGGAAAGGTGACAACTAAATCATGTAAGAACCCAAAGTCTGATAAGTAACCAGAATAGTCACACAGAGCTATGTGTATACTCTATTCTTTATTATCTATAACCTACTTTAATTGATATTTTACATTTAAAATTATGTAAAATATTAAATAATGCTTATTTTACAATAAACATGCCCTATTCTCTGTAGAAAAGAAATAGAATTGATCTTCATTAAGTATATGTGTACCTTTTTTTTTCCTTTCATTACCAAAGGAGGACTGATTTTTTTTTCACATTTTTTCAATAAAATCATAGGCATTTTTAAAATACTGAGGTTAGAGGTACAGACTGAGACTGTAGGGGAAAAAATGTTAACTGTTTTAAAAAAAGGACCGTAATTCAGGACCTTGACCTCCTCACAAGTGTGTGATAATTCACAGAACTATTCCTCATATCATTATTGATTATTGATGGGAAAACCCTATTGACATTCTTTCCAAAGAATTTTTTAAAAGTTTTACTGGGTACTTCCTCATGTTAATTTGTAATACATAGCCCCAGATACACATGGTGAGTCAATACGAAGATAAAACTTGCCAGAACCACTACCATTACCACTCTCTCTAGTGAAAACCGAGAGCAGATTCTAGCATGGGATCAATCTACCTTGACTATAATAAGAATAGAAGATTCAGTGTAATTAATCTAACATACTATTGAAAATGGTTTGGAAAATTTACTACCAAATAAAAATAAATTTTAAAACTTAAAGTAAAATGTAGTAGAATCATAAAAAAGACAATATACTTTTTAAACTAAACTTGCATACTATGTAAAGAAAACCAATTCACTTTCTATTTTTCTTTGTAAATATTCAATCTTCCATTTTATATTTGTATAATAATTTCATACAGTGCAATGAATATTGAGCACTCATCACAATCTGAGCTGTTAAGTATTATAAATACTTCTATAAATAAGATATTTTCTGATCATTTCACAATATATATAAATATTGTATCACTGTATTGTATATCTGAAACTAATATGGTATTATACATCAATTATATCTCAATTTTTTAAAAAGAAAAAAAGAAAGAAATCGTCCTTGTCCTTTAGCTTAGCTGGGTGACAACATACCTTCAAATTACAATAAAATAAACTTGACAGGATAAAATATATGGTGACCTGATAGCACTGAAGATGATGCAGATAAAGAAATAGGAAAGATTTCAGGGTGACATGATACTTGGTCTGTATCTTGAAGCTTGAGAAATTTTCTAGGTACATGGGAAAATGGATAGATAGTCCAGACAGAAGGATCATTTTTTAAAAATTTTATTTAATTAATTTTTATTAAGCTTGAGTATTTCTATATGCTTATGAGTTAATTTTCTCTACCTATTTGAAAAAACTGGCTTATAGAAAATACTTTTAAAGTATGTACTGTGTTCTAGGAGCTAGGGATAAAGCATTAACTAAGAAAAAGCCCTACACCCCAAAAATTATAGTCTAGTTTGAGATATTTGTTGTTTTATTGATTTTTAAGACTACTATATGTATTAAGGAAAATATTCCTTCATCATACCATTGAAAAGTTTTTCACAATTTTTTATTGGTCTTTCACTTTTTAAAATTTTTTTTCTTCTCTCCTTTTTATATTATCTTATCTTTTGATGTCAAGTTATTCAAATGTTAAATATCAATGCCATTGTTACCCTCGATGTTAGGCTTAAAAAGAATTTTTCTACTCCAAATTTATATAAACTTTCATCCATTTTTTATTTTCCTTTTTAAGAGACAATTTTAAAAATGTATATAATATCAGAATATAAAATGAAAACATCAAAATTTAATATCCCATCAATCCCTGTGCCCTCCATTCCCCAAAACTTAGAAATGAACTTTTACAGTTTGGGATTCATCTTTTGAGACACACACAAACACATACACATTACAGTTGGCCTTGTTTTTCTTTTCATGCAAAACGGAGCCTTACAAACATTGTTTTCATTAGACTATTAGAAGTCAGAAGCAAATAGGGATTAGGTAAAAAGCTCAGCCAGATATAAAATGAGTTTCTAGCCTTTGTAGCTATGTTTGTGAATCTTCAGACAACAAAAGTTCAACCAGAGTAGGGGCATCTTACCAGTCTGCAGTGCTCCTGCTTTTACACAGCACAGAGTTGGCACCATGTGTATAAAGCTGCAGGATTTCTCTCTGCATCACCTGTGCACCTGGTCTGTTTCCCAGAATTGCTAACATGATCAGGACTGGCCTTCCATCTTATAATTGCTTCCAAGTCCACTCACTGTGAGCTAAGAGGCCTCTTCCAATTATTTCCAAAGTATAGAGGTGTCTGGGCAAAGAGTCTTATTCTTTACATTAAGTGATCTACATTTTAGTGGGCCTTTCTCTCAATTCAGTCTCTCCTGATTTAGACATTTCACACAGATGAATGTCATTGGTACCAAAGAGAGTATAGATACTCTTTTATATATTCTGTATTATTTTTATAATTTGAATGGAAATTTTGAGGTTGGAATAGGAGGAATTAAAATGTCTCTGCTCAAATTTCTAAGCTGAATGGGAGGTTTTCATTTGAATTTTAGAATACTATCATGACTAGTATATCACCTCTATCTTCACTTTCCTAATTTCAGCCCTGACAGATATTCATTCTGTTTGGTTTGAAATTATTTCTATTAATCTATTGCATATTGTCAATCTATACACAAAACTTCTAAGATTATCATTTCTAACAATATCAAAATATATCACATCCTTAATGACTACAACCTATTATTTATATTTAATTAGAATGGAATTTAAAAATGCCTGAAAAGGTTCCTGGACTCAATTCCAATACATATCGTGGAGGCTTCCCCACACCAACAAACAATTCCTAGATGCCTGTAAATTGTCTGAAAATTCAACTCAATTCTGATACTATCTACCTAGGGATAGAATCAGACTCTACTTGTAAAAGGCTCAGGCCCACAAAACCACCTTCCACTTCAGATACTAGTCACAAGTCCAGGTTGTTACCTGAACTTCTGACCTACTGACTACAAGTCATGTTCCCATGACCCCCTCCTTAGGTTTGGTTAATTTGCTAGAACTGCTCACAGAACTCAGGAAAACCTTTTACTCACTAGATGACCAGATACAAATCAACAGTCAGATGAATAAATACATAGAACTGAGGTCTGGAACAAAACTGACTTGGTGTTGGTAATATAAGGTCTATTTTAAAAATTAGGATCCGGATCTCAAAATAAACAATCATATCAGAAGCTACTCAATATGTCAAAATGGTCATGTATTTCTTTTTATTCCCAAGTCTTTTGAATGCAAACTGTTTATGCATGTGATATTACATCTTTTGCAACAAAATAGTTTTAGGTACTGTTAGAGACTGGATTGTGTCCCTCCTCACAAATTCTTATGTTGAAGCCCTAATCCCCAATGTGACTAATTTGGAGGTAGATTCTTTACGGAGTTAATTAAGATTAAATAAGATCATATAGTCAGGGCCCTAGTCTCTCAGCACTGTTGTCCTTATAAGAAGAGAAAGAGACACCAGAGCTCTCTCTCTTCATGCACACTCACAGAGGAAAGATCATGTGAGCACATAGTAGCTTTCCTCATGAAAGCCAGGAAAACATCTGTCATCAGAATCACATTTACCACATATTGGTCTTGGAATTCTAGCCTCCAGAGCTGTGAGAAAATAAATTTCTGTTGTTTAAGCCACTCAATCTTTGGTACTTTGTTATAGCATCCCAAGCTGACTAATACAGATAATGACTAGCAATATTCTGAGCGTTTTCTATAAACCAGAGACTTAGGTTAAAATGCTTCCAACACAGCTTGTGTTCTATGTGTACAATAATTTGTCTTTCATACAATAAATTTTATAAATTGCAATATAATAATATATGATAGTACTCCATTGATTTATGCAGATTAATATAAATAAATTTATATCATCAGTTCAAATGCATGGAATGAAAGAATACAATTTATGTGGTTTATGATTGAGAATGGTCTCCTTTTTGTAATTAAAAAAACTGAAATTATACCCCCATAAGCATTCATACTAAAACAAAAAATGGGACATACAATTTTTAACCAAAGCTGCAAATCAATATTTAGATAAACAGCATTTTTCCAGTAACTCTAATTTTTACAGATGCTTTAATTTCTGACTTAGTAGCTCAAGCAGACTGCATATCTAAGTTCATGTTCCAGTCAGTTATTATAATACTGTGGTGGCCTTGGTTAATTTACTCAAACTCTATTTGCGTCAGTTTCCTAATCTGCATAATAGAAATAATAACAATTCCTATCTCATAGGGTTGTTATGAGAATAAATGAGTTAATACATGGAAAACACTTGGAACAGTGCCTGATACAAAGTTAATACTATCATTATTATTGCTCTTGTGATTATTATTATTCAAACGGTAATGAATTAATTGAAATAAGGATAAAGAACAATGTGAAAGAGGAACACAAAGATAGATAGAATCAAAGTAAGCTGGTACAATGTTTTACATGTAATAGTCATTCAATGAATTCTGTGTAATGAAAAAATTAGGAAATTGGAATGTGGGCATGAGGGGCCTAATAAAGGGACATTTCTGGTGAAATTAAAGGTAACCAAGTGTGGAGAAGCTAGTCATTGATGAATATTAATCGTACATTGTGAAGTCAGATTGATTCAAACATGTTTTAGATTACTTGTCCTGAACTCCTGCTACACAATGAATTAACCTGGGGAATCTTAAAAGTTTCCAGAGCCTAGGTCCTACCCTTAAAATTTCTGGTCATGTTTGGGGCCCAAGCACTGGTATTTTTACTTTTTAGTTTGCTCAATTGATTATAATTGGCAGCCAGGATGAAAATCCACTTTTAGGGCAATGGTTCTCAAAATGTGATCTTGGACAAGCAGCATCAGCATCACCTGGGAATTTGTTAGAAATGTAAATTCTGGAGTTCCCTGGTGGCTCAGTGAGTTAAGGATCCAGCTTGGGTCACTGCTGTGGCATGCATTCGATCCCTGGCCCAGAAACTTCCACATGCCTTGGTACAGCCAAAAAATAAAATAAAATAAATGCAAAGTCGTGGGTTTCACTCTAGACCTACTGAATCAGAAACTCTGGGAATGGGGCCACTTGTCTGTCATACACCAAGGAACCCCAGGTGATGCTGGTGTATGCTAACATTTGAGAACAACTATTTTAGACTGTTCTGAAGTAAAATGCTTTCTCTCCTTAAGAAGAAATTGGCTTAAAAACACATGAATATAAATATAACCTTGATAATAAAAGATAGATCAGAAAATTTTAAAATATCAGTAAAGATATAGAATTCCAAATATAGTGAATCAACTTAATCTGCTTAACCTAATAAGCATTTATAAACCTCAGCAAATAGTACCCATTATTTTCTAGTGCATATATATATAACCTTTGCAAAATGCAATTTTCAATAAATACCAAAAGTCCATCTCTGACTACATCTCAATGAATTAGAAATGAATAACTAAAAGATAACAATAATGAAACCCCAACAAATAATGTTTCTTAATATAAATTTAGATTTTTTAAAGTTATTTTAGAACTGCATACAGTGTTTTATTATATATATTTATAGCTATAAGTTATATATAATAAAATAAACTATGTTTTGTTGTATTTATAATGCTATGTTATATTTAATATACTTATAAGAAATACTTAGCAATTAAGGGATATATAGAGTCTATTTTTTAAGGAGTTGAAAAGAAGGTTAAAATATTTGGTTAAGTTCATCAGAGCACATTGACTATGGGAAGGTATTCAATTTCAATGACATTTTTCTTATCATGCCAAAATGAAATATTATTGAGGGATTAGCCAAGTGTAAATATTTTAGAAACAGTGAATTATGGGTACAGTTAGGAAAAAACACATGGCATATCATCAGTGACTTACTATAAATAAATGACAGATTTTGCTGTACCAAAGTTTATAGCATTTTAGTGTATGCTTTAAATCTCTACTAGTTTAAAGTGCAAAGTGTTCATATTTTCTAAATGGCAGTTTGAAATATGCAGCATTCAAATGATAGCACTTGCAGCTAAAAATAACAATACTGAACATTATGACTACAAATATTAATTTTGAAATGTTTATTTGTTTAATGATAAGAAAAGTATTTTTTAAAAAAATTAAGAATAGAGTTTGGGGTTGGTGGAGGCAAACTGTTACACTTGGAATGGATGGGCAATGGGGCCCTACTGTAGAGCAGAGGGAACTGTGTGTGATTGGTCACTTTGCTATACAACAAAAATTGAAGAATCATTGTAAATCAACTATACTTTAATTTAAAAAATTAAAAATGTGACTTACATTCTTTTTTATACAAAAAGCAATACTGAAATGTTTAAATACATTAAATCAACAAACAATTATTGAGCACTTAAGAATCTGTGCCAAGCACCCTTCTAGGCATTGTTGATACATTAGTGTACAAGCCAGGTTGGCTTTCCAGAAATATACATTTTAGTGAGGAAGAAAAGCATAATTCAGGTAATTAATGAATACCTTAATTGTAGAGTGTGGCAAAGTGCTCAGAAGGAGATGAACAGGATTCTGTGATAAAGATGGTTAGGGTCAGGTGGTGATATTTTCTAGAGGGGATATTAGAGAAAGCCTCTCTAGGTAGATGATATTTGAATTGAGACCTGAATAACTATAGTCAACCATGTAAAGATTTCAGGAAAATGTTTCAGGTTGAGGGAAGAGCATTTGTCAAGGCCATAAGCAAGACTTAGCTTATTATGTTTGAGTAACTGGCAGAGGTATATGTGTCTGAACTGAAAAAAGGGATATAAATCAAAGTGGCAGGGGGCAGTTCCTATAGGGTTTTATAGGCTAGGATAAAGAGGATTTTACTCTAAATGCAATGGAAAGCTGATATAAATATAAATACATCTGATTTATATTTGAAACATAATTCTACTGCAGAATGGAAATAAAGGAATGAAAGGGGTTGACCTGAGATCAGTTAGAAGATTACTATTGTAGTCCATGAAATGTGAGCATGTATTGGTCTTGGTGACTACTTAAACATCTCATTAATAGAATATTTAAGGTACAGCAAAGCTTAAAAAATAATTCTTGTAATTTCTTTCCAAAAGAAGAAACAAGTGCCAGATGATTAAATGACCTTCTCAATGTCAACCAGAAAGTTAGTAGCAGACTTAAGACAAGTCCAGATCTCCTGACTCTTATAACAATAATTCTGTCTCCCAGTTTCATGTTCCCTTTACAAATTACAACCATTCCTTTGTGAGTAAACAGAAAATGTGAGTTCAATATTTTGTCATATTACTTTTAAGAATGTACAGAAAAGAAAATATTCTCTTACTAGAAATATTCAATATATTCAAAGATCTAGACTTAAAGAAAGCAAAAGGAAATTTTTTTTACATATAATCTGAATGAAAAAATAAAGGCACTGATACTAATGCAGTGGTACCTTATTTGAAATAACGACATCAAATAGTTTAGCACTGGTGGGTTTGATCTTATTCACGCAAAGGAGAACTAGTATACTTGAAAATTAAATATAACTTAAAAATACATTGAATTTTTTCTTCTTAAATAATGCCTTCCCTACTGTCCATCCTGAAAAAACAGAAAACCTAGTCTTTTATGACTTAAAAGAATAAAGGCAAGGTGGGAATGGAATAATATTTTGATACTGGTATACGGTAAATCATTAAGCCATTTTGGTGCATGGGTGGTTCAGTGGTTGAATTCTCACCTGCCATTAAGTTACCCTTTATTTTACATGCAAATAATCTTTGCTCTTATCACTTGAGAATGAAAGATAAATTTTTCAGAATAGAATTATTTTTTAAACTCCTGCATAAAAGTCATTTAAAGCAAGTGTGATTAGCATTGTCAAAGGAGAATCCCATTTTCACTCTATGATTCTGTAACTTGCTTATTTGTATTATAAGAAAGTGTTCCATTAAATCTTAACAAATTTAACACCTTTAATACAGTCTTGAGACCTTCACCTCTTACTGTTACCATGAAAACAGGAAGTGAAAACAACAATAAAAAAAGTGATTTAGAGATTGTCTGTAGTTATTCAGCTCAATCCCTTCCATTAGCATGAGTAATCACCAATGTCCTACAGCTGTGAAAGGCCACTTACTAAAATAATTATTTCACAAGGTCAAGAGTTGTTAATAAGTCCAACAAAGATCTATTCGAACATCTAAATTTTTCATAAATAAATAGAAATTGAAAATAAATAGGTTATAATATGTTTATATTATAAACTGTGGTAGATCAAATGTTATTTTTGAAGAAAAGATTATTTTCCTTTGTCTTGGGTACATTTCCACGGGGGACTTAATCAAAATATTGCCAGAGCTATCATAAGAACCTAAACTCTCTTCCCACACGGACATATTTTCTTAGTTCTAAGCCGATGAGTACTTCAACCTGAAGCTAGAGGAAGTTACCTAAATCAGAAAAAGCCTTTAATCTCTCTAAGTGCTCTTTTGGGAATCTCTCTTCAGTTTAAAGATCAAGAAAAATAAGCTACTCGTGATTTCAGATTTTCTATGCAATTAAGTAAACTTAAAAATCAATAACCAAAACTTTATGGAAAGGTGATTTTACTCTCTTAAATCCCATCCTTTTTTAACAAGCAGAAATTTTAAATTCTTCTGTATGAGTACAAGATGGGAAAGTTTAATATATGACTTAAATATCAGAAAAAAATACGTAGCTATTTAAGCTCTGGATTTGGAAAAATTTGCTAGGCAGAAAAGCAGTGGATAAAATTGCAAACGACTGGCTTAGGGGAGAAGAAATCTATATAACCTTTTAAAAAAGTATATCTGTTAGTAATTCTACCTGCTTCTTGGAATTTGTCCTAAAGAAACAATTTGAAGAGCAACAAAGATTGAAGCTCAAGGTGGCCAGTTGCAATATCATTTATGATCACAAACAGATTCACCATGACCATCAATACTGGAATCTCATTTTTATCTTGAAAAATTCAAGGAAATTTTAATTTATATTAATAATAACTACATGTTTGCTTTTAATATGAAAATCATGTCTTAGAGCAGTAACCATCAATTAAAATGGATTGTGAATGTTTTGTTTGTTTGTTTGTTTAGGGCTGCACCAGCGGCATGTGAAGGTTCCCAGGCTAGGGGGCCAATCGGAGCTGTAGCTGCCGGCCTACAGCAACGCCAGATCTGAGCTGCATCTCTGACATACGCTGCCGCTCATGGCAACGCTGAATCCTTAACGCACTGAATGAGGCCAAGGATAGAACTAACCTCCTCATAGTTACTAGTCAGATTCGTTTCCACTGAGCCACAGTGGGAACTCCCTGATTGTCAATGTTTTATGTGCTTCCTTCTGGACTTTGTTTAGACTTACATTGTTTTTAACATAATTGAAATCAGACTATAAATAAAATATTTTTAACTTCTAAAATAAGCTTTTTCTCTTAGAACCTATGAGATTTATTAAAAATGGCAAAGATAGTACAGAGTCCTCATGTACAATACACCCAATTTCCCCTATTGTTAATATTTATGTTAGCTTAATATATTTTTTATAATTAAAAAGCCTATATCAACACTTTATTATTAACAGAATACCACTTTATTTAGATTTTTTTAGTTTTTAACCAATGGTCTTTTCCCCTTTGAGAGTCCATCTAGGATATTTTACTACATGTAGTTATCTTCTCTTAGATACCTCTTAGCTATGACTGCTCCTCAGACTTTGTTTATTTTTCATGACCTGGAAAGTTTTGAGGAGTACTGGCCAGATACTTAATAGAATATCTGTCAACTGGGACATGTCATGTCTTTTCTCATGGTTAGTGTGCTGAGCTAAGTAATGGTCCCGAAGTTATCTGTGTCCTAGTCCCTGGAAGCTGTGAGGTTAACTTTATATTACAAAAAGACACTCACATATATCACTAAGCTAATAATTTTAACATGGAGAGATTATCTTCCTTGTCTGGGTGAACCCTAAATGTAACCACAAATGCCCTTATAAGAGGAAGACACAGAGGGAGGTGACTACAGAAGTAGGGAAGGCAATGTGACAACAGAAACAGAAGTCAAGCAATGCTGATGGTCACAAGTAGCTGGAAAAAATAATTCTCCCCTGGAGCTTCCAGAAGTCACCAACACTGTTGGACACCTTGACTTGAGCCCCATAACATTCATTTTGGACTCCTGGCTCCAAGAACTGAAAGAGAAAATACTTTCCTTGTTGTGAGCTGCTAAATTTATGGTAAATTGTATAGTAGCAAAATGAACCTAATCCAGTTAGATAAGGGTTATGTGTTCTTCTTGGAGGAAGACTACAGAGATAAAGGGCCATGTTTATACCATCATATTAAAGGTATGCATTATCGACATGACTTAGCACTGTTGATGTTAGTCTTGATTATCTAGCTGAAGTAATGTTTATCCGGGTTTTCCACTGTAAAGTTACTTTTTTTTTTTTTTTTTTTTTTTAGGGCCGCACTTGCTCTGTATGGAGGTTCCCAGGCTAGGGGTCTAATCGGAGCTACAGCTGCCAGCCCACCTTATGGTTTCTAGTCGGATTCGTTTTCACTGTGCCACGATGGGAACTCCCTAAAGTTACTTTTTAAAACCTCTTTCCTTACTGTATTCTTTGGAGGGAAGTCAATATCTGCAGTCCACCTCCTTGAGGGGACACTACTTATATAATATATTTGGAATGCTTCTGCAGAGAAGATTGATTTCTTCACCGTTTATTTATTCAATTGTTTATATTAGTATCAACTCATGGCTATTAATTTTATACTTTTGGTTATAACCCAACACTAATTTATTTTGTTACTCAAATTCATCCAGTTTGACCATTTCAGGAGCCATTTCTTGAGGCTCCTCTGTCCATTTAATATACACTCATCAATGTAGTTTTCCTTTTTTAACAACTTCCTTTCTTCATTTCTAGGTCATGTTATATATCTCCTGCCCAAATTTCAGCCCTTTCTCTAAGAAGCCAAGATGTGGGTGCTAGGTATACTCATTGCTACTAGGCCCTCATTGCTTAGGCTTTCTTAGCTGGAAGAGAAAGGAAATATATACATGTACACTATGTCTGTATACACACATAACTGTAACTACTTCTGTGTGTAAATGTCTGTAACTATATTATGCTAAACATGGGTTCATACAGATGTCTCTGACTCTAGTCCATTACCATTACAATACACATCATTCCTCCCTTTACTTATCTGTAACCTCTCATTTCTTTATTTCTTTCTCTCTCTCTTTTCTTTTTTTTGCCATGCCTGCAGCATGTGGAAGTTCTTGGGCCAGGGATGGAACCCAAGCCACAGCAGTGACCAAGCCTCAGCAGTGACAACACCCAATCCTTAACCACTGGGTCACCAGGGAACTCCAAACTCCAACTTCCTATTTCAATTGTGAGAAACTTGATTCCCACCATTCAACATCCAAGAGTTTACTCGTCCAATTCCAGTGTGTGTGTGTGTGTGTGTGTGTGTGTGTGTGTGCATTTCATCCTCATGAACTCCTAGATTTTTTTTAAAGTGTGCATATGTTAAGGTTTGCACTTTGTACTATAATGTTCCATAGATTTTGACAAATGCATGACAATATATATTGACTATATATTCACTGTCCTAAACACTTTCTCGTGCTTCACTCATTCAGATCCTCTCCCCTCTCGAACTCATGGCAACCACTGATTTTTTAATATCTCTATAACTTTACCTTTTCTAGAATGTCATGTAATTGGATTCATACAATATGCAGACTTTTCTGACTAGTTTCTTTCACTTAGCAATATACATTAAGATCATATGTGTTTTTATGGCTTCTTAGCTTTTTTATTTATCAACATTTTTATTGAGATATAATTGCTGCATGACATTGGATGAGTTTAAGGTGTACATCATGTTGATTTGATACATTTATATATTGCAATATGATTACCACCAGAGCACCAGCTAAAACCTTTATCATGTCACATAATTATCATTTCTTTTTTGTGGTGGGAACAAGTAAGATCTAATCTCTTAGCACCTTTGAAGTTTATAATGCAAGATTGTCATCTGCAATTACTATGCTGTGCATCAGCTCTCCAGAACTTATCTACAGGTTTCAGATTTGTACTCTTAAACCACATCTCATAAATTACCCCACATATTAGCCCCTGGTAACTACCTTTTTATATTTTTACAAATTCAGCTTTTTTAGATTCTATATAAAAGTGATATCATACACTATTTATCTTTCTGTCTGACTTATCTCACTTAACATAATGTCCTCAAGGTCAACCCATGTTGCTGTAAATGGCAGAATTTCTTTCTTTCTCATAGATGAATAATTTTCCATTGAATATATATATATACCACATCTATCCATTCATCCAATGACAGACACAGGTTGTTTCTATATCTTGGCTATTGTGAATAAGGCAGAAATAAACATGAGAGTGCGTATACCTCTTCAATATCTTGCTTTCATTTGCTTTAGGTATATACCCAGGAGTGTAATTGCTGGGTTATAGAGTAATTCTACTTTTAATTTTTTGAGGAATGCCAACCATAATGGTATTTGTATTCCCAACAGTGATCTTCTGGATTCCACATATATTTGTCCCTGTCCCCACTGTGTAAGAAAAGCCCTATTTCCTCTATCTTTTTGCCAGGGTCAATTATTTCTGCCCAAAATAAAACCTCCTCTTCTGGCTTGTTGTTCTCTGAACACAAAGAGTCCAAAGTGACCTGGTGGCAGTTGTAGATTATAATTTGTTGGCACAGAGAAAAGATGCACCCATTTTGGGACCTATACCTCTGCAGAATTGAAGGGACAGAAAGCACAAAGTCCTCTAGTGAGTCTTTGGGAATGATGATGTGCTGGGCCAGTCCTTCTTCTACTCCTTCATTCATGGGCCCTTATTCTTGTTACTGAGGACACAGTGCCACATAGAGGTTCCTTGTTTAGTGTTATTTATTTTTATATGCCAACAAATACCTTGTCATTCCAACAATTCTCAATTCTCTGTGTGTCCCAAATGTCCATTGAATTCTGACATTAACCAGAATATATTAAGGTTCAGTCCCAGAAAACTGCCCTAACTTCAGACGCCAGTCATAATAAGTCCTGTGGGCCACCTAAATTATGGCCAACAACCCATAGAACTCAAGAAAAACCCACAGAACTCAAGAAAGTACCATACATTCTATTCTTGAACAACACAAGAGTTGGGGGCACCAATTCTGCACAAAAATCCTTGTATAACTTACAGCTGGTCCTTTGTATCCATGATTCTTCCATATCCATGGCTCCAAAAATGGATTCACCCAACGGCAGTTCATGTAATGCTGTAGTAGTTAATATTGAAAAAAATTTTATGTATAAGTTAACCCATGTAGTTCAAGGGTCAACTGTACTAATGATTACAGTTTTATTATAAAGGATACAACTGAAGAACCAAAAAAAAAAAAAAAAAAAAGGAAGAGATGCATAGGGTGAGGTATGAGTGGATGAGGATGAGGGACACATAGCTTCTTTGCCCTCTCCAGGCACACCACCTCCCAGAACATCGATGTATTCACCAACCAAGAAGTTCCCCAAACTTCATCCTTCAAGAGTATTTGATGAAGTTTCAGTATATAAGCATGTTTAATTTAAATCATTGGCCATTGGTGATAAATTCAATCCCTAGCCCTTCATCCTCTGTGGAGGTTGAGGAGTGGGGCTGAAAGTTACCCTTTCACCATGTGCTTCATTTCTCTGGCAATCAGTCCCCATTCTGAAACTGTCTAGGGGCTGCCAAGAGTCACTTCATTAACATAAACTCAGCTATGGTAGAAAGCAGCTTATCATAAATAACAAAGGTACTGTTATCTGATCACTTGGGAAATTCCAAGAGTTTGAGGAGTTCTGTGCAAGGACCAGGGAGAAAGACTATATATATATATATAAAATATCATACCACAGGCAATCCTCTGATCTTTTTCCACAGTGCCTTTATGGTAAAAGTACCATTAGTCAAAAGGTGCTGCCACATCACTGGTGTCCATACAGTCATTAATAATTAGTTCAGTCCATCATGTCCCATGAAAATGTCTCCCAGGATGGGCCAATCAGATTTGCAGGTTTCCATTTGATCTTGTCAGGTTCCAAAAGAGGCATAGACTCAGTGATATATGCTCTTACACTTTCAAGCATCTGGTATAATTGAGCTAAGAGACATATCTTCACTCGCTCTGAATCTCTTTCAAAGTATTAATCTAATATTGGCTTTCCCTCTTACTTAACACATTTATTCAATCCTTAACCCTTAGCTACTATTCGTCCTTCTCTCTATTTATACCCAAACTCATCTATCTCTCGAAGGGACATTAAGTTCAGCCACTGTGCTGGTGTAGATTGCAGGTAAGCAATGCTAATCTAGCAAGTACTCTCCCTCAGTCCATTCCCATTTCTATCAGGGAGGGTTATATAGGTACCAAACTAATGGGCTATTTTCATCACTAGGCATATAGCTGCATTCATTATAAAATCCAAGTTTGTCAGATGGGGTGAAGGAATAACCTGCTCAGGAATTTTGACATGAAAGTTTAAATATATAGTTATACTTTTTTTTGCTTAGGAAATCATCCTGGTTCCTGTCACTTGCAGTTTCAGCCCTGGACCTGTGACCACTGTGTCAGGTAGGGAAAAAAGAGCTGGAATGATGTGGGGAAGAAAAAGTGTAATCATCATAATAGCATCTTCCCCTCTAAAGAAGATTTACATAGACATACCGGCATCCTCCCTCTTCCTCTCTTCCCCAGATCCAGAGAAGCAGATGAATATCAAATGGGGACACTTCCATAGCCCCCCTCATGTTGAGGGTGAGCACACACTCGTAAAGCCCATAAGAAATGCACTCATAAGCCAGTCCTTCATCCTTTTATCTCTTTTCATTTTAGACAACCGATGTTTCAATGGCCATTTTAGACAACTGATATTTCAATGGCCCAAATCTTTATCAAACTGTTAGTCTCAAAAGAATATCTCTTTGCCCCTTTTTGGACATTATGGGCTATAAAAATGTCTGAAGAAATGTTACTCAGAGGTCCAAATGGTTGCAGTATCTTCTGTTTCCTCTTTTTTATAGTACTCTAAACATGCACGTCTAATACTAAACAAAACCCAGTCCAGACTCAATGTCTATTTCTGCTGGGACCCTTTCATAGCCCCCTGGGGCTACTGGTATCAGTCTGAACTGAAAGCTACATTAAGCTCCACCTCCACCCCCAGAATCTGTAGTCTGTCTCTCTTTCTGGCAAATACAATAGTTCTTATTGGCATTTTATGCCTCAAAGACTGCAAGAGGAACATGTCTAGATTCAGTCTATCTCTGCATTGCTGCGGTTGCTCTATATCTATTCATTTCATGGACTCAAATAGGACCTTAGGTAAGCAGACCAAAATATCTACTGTTTGATTCCATTTACCTTCCAAATTTAGTGATTTCCATAGGGTCATGCCTCATACAGACATTCTCTTTATAAGACAGTTTTGCATTGCTCTCTTCTTGACCAAAGAGCCAGGCCATTGGCCACTGCCTCTGAGTCAGTAAAATCCAAAACATCATGACAAATAGCATAAAAGTCAGCCCAATGAGCTGTTTGGGTTTTATGTTTGATTACAGTGGTGGCATTTCAAGCAGGTTTTGTTCAGTCACTTTGGAACTGTCATCTATAAACCAAATAGCTCTTTGTTGTTTAGTTAAGAGCTGTTTAAAGGTCCTATCCAAGTGACAATAAAATCTGGCAGATCCTCTCATGGTTCCAGAGTCAAGCTGAGTAACTCCCTGCATTTCTTCAGTAGTATGTTCCTATAGAAATCTTTTCCATTGTATTATGGAACTTTTCTAGTCACTGCCCTCCCATTAGAAAGAAGCATTTCTCTGATATCACCCATGACATTTCAAATGTTTCCAGTTTCAAAATTATTTCTGTCCTTCAATCATAAAGACAGTTTCAATTAATGTCCAATTAAGAGCCAGTATTTGCCCTTTGAATGGAAATTCTCTAGTCCAAAGTTCCATTTGTCATTGTTGGGGGGTACTTTTGCCATGCACAAGCCCCAGTCTAAGCTCCATGCATGGTTCTTGTACAGAGAACTTGTCTGTCCCAGCACTCTGGGTTCCATCCAATACTTTGTGGGCTCAGGTAACTTAATTCTTATTTAGCATGTCTAATTAATATTGTCTGAAGGGCAGATTTGCCTGCCTTGTTTTACAATGCTAGGTAGAGGAAGTGTTCTCCAGTCACATATTCATCCACAAATTACATATTATATTCAGATGAAAAAGACACAACCACTTCATATAAAGCCTATTCAAGCATACCAGATTTTGTCCAGACTTTCACTTTAATCCCATCAATACTTGGATTCCTAACTGTAGCCTCTATTTATACTTCATCAACAGGTTTTGGCTTTACAGTACTAGGTAAAGTAAGTAAGTGCTCCCCATGTTGACATAATATTCATTTCCATAGAATATTCACGAAATGGAGACATGACTCCTTTTAATAAAGCTTAAACACTATCCAAAATATTTTAGCACCACAGTGCATGAGGCTCCCATGTCACTGAGTCCCAGAAATATATTTTCTCCGCCCTTATTTTACCTGCTCATATGCATAAGACTGTGGTACTTGGAAGCAATCAAACCTGAGGACCTTTTGTTAATCTGCCTGATTATTTCCTCAGGCAGTTCCAGGATAGGATCCTATTATAATTTTTTGCCTCCAGCCTTTTAAATTTTTCTAAACTAGAGTAAATTAGGCATATTTATTTTGGAGCCCTTTAATGTTGGGGACTAGTAGGAGGTTCCATTGTTTCACTTAACCTTCCATAGGGCTAAAACCTTTGTTTGAATCCCATAAATACCTTTTTTATTCATTCCATTTCTTAATAACCATCTAAAGATTTCCACTGTGCTGGAATGAGCCCCTTGATTCTCCCCTCTGCCTCTCCTTATTCTCTTATTAATCTAATGCTTTTACTAGCATCTGTAAGACCCAGAAGGGAAAGCTGAGTCAGCAAATCCCAAAATACTTCTCCAACTAATAATAGTAGGTTTCACCATAGTAGGTTTACTTGAGATGCCCATGCAAAAGGAGTCCCCTTAATCAGAGAGTTTACCATGACCTAGGTAAAGGGCATGTTCAGTGGGTGAATATCTCTGTCATCATAAAACTAGTACCAAATGGCTTTCTTGAGAAGCATATTGACTGCTTTATCTAGGGTGTTCATTTGGCATTTATAGATGGAGCTGAATAGTCCCCTCCACAGGGTAAACATAATTTAAAGTGGTATCCAGGCCACCAGGCTGGCTGTTTCCTCATGAATGACTTACTGTATTAGGTTTCTAGGAATGAGATAACAAAATACTACAACCTGGGTGGTTTAAACAACAGAAGCTTTTATCTCACAATTCTGGAAGCTAGAAGTCCAAGATCAAGGTGCCAGCGGGGTTCGGTTTCTTCTGAGGTCTTTCTCCTTAGCATGCAGATGGCTGCCTTCTCTCTGTGGTCTCACATGTTCTTTCCTTTATGTGTGCACACACATGAGATCTTTCTTTGTGTGTAAATTTCAGTTCCTGATAATAACACCAGTCCAATTGGATTAAGGCCCTCCTGTATGACCTCATTTAAGTTTAATCATCACTATAAAGGTCCTAGCTCCAAATACAGTCACATTCTGAGTTATTAGGAGTTAGAGATTAAACATATGAATTTGAAGGCACACATCTCAGCCCGTAACACTATGCCCTCTGGAATTTCCAAAATTCAGGTACTTCTCACATACAAAATATATTCACCCTCATCCAAACAGCCTTAATGTCTTAAAGCATTCAATCATCAACTCTTCTGTCATTCGGTATGGTCCCAAAGTCCCAAATCTCATGTCAATAAAATGTGGATGATGCTGGAGGTATGATTCATCTGAGGCAAAATTTCTCTCCTGCTGTGAATCTGTGTAACTGGACAAGTTATCTGCTTCTAAAATACAATGGTAGGGTAGGGATTGTATAGGCATTTCCATTTCAAAATGGAGAAATTGGAGGAAAGTAGGAGTCCCTGGTCCCAATCAAGTCCAAAATGGAATTGCAGGGATAATTTCATTAGATTTTAAATTTCAAAAATAATCATTTTGGCTCAATGCTCTGTCTTCTAAGCCCACTAGGGTAGTGGTCCCAACCCCTTGGATCTGAGTGGCAGCCTCTGATGTCCTGAGGCCAATTTAGCCTATAACACTTGCTGTGTGTCTAGACCATGTATAGCCACGTGTAATTGTTCCATAGTGAGCTGTGAGTCCTACTTCAACCCAAATATGCTTTTCCACTCTACAGCATTTAAAACCTCTAAATTAGTCACTCTTGCAGTCCGTCTTAGTAAAGGTCTTCAGAAAGCTGATGATATTGATCCACAAAATGAAATTATTATTTTACACAATACTCTCTGATTTCAGTAGTTTCTTGGTTTTGCATTCCCCCAATGTGGACTCCTATGTTGGTGACCAAAGAAGCTTGGTTTGGCATTGATGTATCAATTTAGCCCTCTTTTTATTTTCATTTTAACTATTACAGATAACAAAAACCAATGGATTCTATTATTTTTTCTTATTGGTTTGCATTTCCTTATGTACTCAGTGAATCAACTCCCTGAGTGTGGTGGTTAATTTTATGCTTCATCCTCAATGGGTTAGAGAACACACAGATAGCTAGGTGAATCTTTGGGGTGTTTCTGGAAAAAATTAGCATTGATATAGCAGACCGAGTAAAGAGATACTCCTTCATCAATGTGGATATCATCCAGTTAGTTAGAAGGTGGAGTGTAACAAAAAGATGAAGGAAGAATGAACAGCTCTTTTTCTCTCTTCTCTGTTCTTGATCTGGGTAATCCATCTTTTCTCACTCTCGGAAGTTAGAACTCCTAGTTCTCTGGCCTTTGGACTGTGGGACTCAACACCAGTCCTGTGGTTCTTAGGCCTTTAACATTGAATTAGGAATGATACCATTGGCTCCCTGGTTCTCAGGCTTTCAGACTCCAACTGAATTACACTACTGGCTTTCCTGGTTCTCCAGTTTGCAAATGGCAGACTGTGGGATTTCTCTGATTCCATGGCAATGTGAGCTAATTCCTATACAAATCTATAGTATTGTTTTATAATATATACATATATGTATAGATGTGTATATATACATGCGTATATATGTGTGTGTGTGTGTGTGTGTGTGTGTAGTCCTACTGGTTCTATTTCTCTGGAGAACTTTGACTAATACATTGGAAGTTGGGTCCATCTCTAAATTCCATTGGTGACTTTTACCTTTAGCAATTGACTGGAACACAGCTGCTGTCCCATACCATGTTTGACCAGGTGGCCACCCAGGAATCAAAAAATCCTCACCCCCAATCCCTTCATCCTTTCCCTTCTCAAACTACATGTTTCTGTAAGTCAGGGCCATTCTAGAAAACCCCACATTTTCTAACAAAAAATGCTTGGTTTTTTTTCTGATATTAAACATGTTATTGTTTCAGTAGCAGTTTTCATTTCTTTGGTACCAACTGAATGTCCCAGAATGTAATTTAACCTGACACTAACTATGCTAACTTAGTGCAACTTCACAAGTTAAGGACTCAGTCTGTTGAGATATACCTCCACTTCAGATGCCAGTCACAAGTTCCAGGGGCCACCTGCACTTCTGACCAAATAACTATAAATCTGAAGGATCTCATGAGCTACCCTCAGGTTAGATAATTTGTTAGAATGATGCATAAAACTCAGGGAAGTACCATACCATATATTATCATTTTATTATAAAATATATTATTCGGAAACAGCCACATGGGAGAGATACATAGGGCGAAATATGGAGGAGGACTTGTGAGCAGAGATTCCATGCCCTCTGAAGGCATGACACCATGCCAATATATTTACCAACCCAGAAGATCCTCAAATTTGTTATTCAAGGGTATTTAATGAAGCCTTATTACATAGGCATGATTGATTAAATCATTGGCCATTAGTAATTGTATTCAATCTCTAGTGCTCTACTCTCCCTGGAGATTGAGGGTAGGGCTGAAAGTTCCAACTTTCTAATCACATAGTTGGTTCTTATGGCAACCTGCCCCCATCCTGAAGCTAACTAGGGGCAGCCAAGAGTTATTTCATTACCACAAACTCATGTATGGTAGAAAGGGCCTTGTTATAAACAGTGTATAATAATAAATGTATTATTTCACAAGTGTATATAAGGCATGTTTGAGGATGGCACCCCAAACTTTCAGAGTATTGCCTCATAGCTGATCATTCATGTGTACCCTAAGCAGGCAACTCCTACAAATCAATTATATTTAAAAATGTAACTGTGGCAATAATTGGGAAAACGTTCTAGGGAAAAAAGGAATATATTAATAAGATAATAAATAATGAAACTATTTAAATAGTTCAGTGGAAGAAATGATAAGATAGTATAAGAGAAGAAAAACTTTTTATGTGGTTGAGCCTAATAATTAGATCAACACAAGACATGGAGTTCCCGTTGTAGTGCAGCAGAAATGAGTCCAACTAGGAACCATGAGGTTGCAGGTTTGATCCCTGGCCTTGCTCAGTGGGTTAAGGATCTGGCATTGCCATGACCTGTGGTGTAGATTGCAGATGTGGCTCAGATCCTGCGTTGCTGTGGCTGTGGCATAGGCTGGCAGCTGTAGCTCCAATTAGACCCCTAGCCTGGGAACCTCCATTTGCCATGGGTATGGCCCTAAAAAGAAAAAAAAAATTAAAAAAACAAAGACTGATTAATAGGGGAAAATCATATAAAGTTTTAAAAATATTTTTATGTGCACATAAGGGTAATCATAAGGAAAATGAAGACCCAAAGAAGCAATTAGGACTGAGAGCTTATCTACTTTTTAAACAAGAAAATGATATATTTGTAAAAAAGAGACAAGACAAAAGGGTTTGAGCTAAGGGTAGTAAACTTGGGGACAATGAGTAGGAAGTATATGGGGATACTTACAGAAGATAAGGATTATTTTAGTAGGTTTGTAGGTACAGATCCATTTTGGCATCAACACCCAGTCCCAGGTGATAAGAGCATTCTTCTCTTCCTGGTACAAGGTGGATATTTTTCTCATGAGGTATTTTATTTTATTTTATTTTATTTTATTTATTTTTTTAATCTTTTTTTTTGTCTTTTCTAGGGCCGCAACCCGCTGCATATGAAGATTCCCAGGCTAGGGGTCTAATCGGAGCTGTAGCCTGCCGGCCTACGCCACAGCCACAGCAACGTGGGATCCAAGCCACATCTGCAACCTACACCACAGCTCATGGCAACGCTCGATCCTTAACCCACTGAGAGAGGCCAGGGATCAAACGCGCAACCTTATGGTTCCTAGTCGGATTCGGTAACCACTGAGCCACAATGGGAACTCCTCATGAGGTATTTTATAACCTGCTTTTATATTAAAAGTGAGAAGTCAGGAGTTCCCGTTGTGGCGCAGTGGTTACCGAATCCGACTAGGAACCATGAGGTTGCCGGTTCGGTTCCTGCCCTTGCTCAGTGGGCTAACGATCCAGCGTTGCCGTGAGCTGTGGTGTGGGTTGCAGACGCGGCTCGGATCCCGCGTTGCTGTGGCTCTGGCGTAGGCCGGTGGCTACAGCTCCGATTCGACCCCTAGCCTGGGAACCTCCATATGCTGCGGGAGCGGCCCAAGAAATGGCAAAAAGACAAAAAAAAAGAAAGAAATGTGACTAATTACACACACACACACACACACAAAAAGTGGGAAGTCAAAGAGCCCCATTTGCATTTACCCTCTCTCAAATGTCTTCAATTCAAAGTAATCAATATGGAAAACAAAGCAACATTTTTCAGGGTGGCATGTTCTGAACCCCTTCAGTAATAAAAGTAGGAAGAGAGAGGAAAAAATATTCAAAAGGTATTTAGAAGGTATAATTGGTTGAGTTAGGTGAAGTATTAGCTGTGGATATTGAAGGGGAGTGAAGAGTCAATGATAAATCTAGGAGCTTGAGAAGGAAGAAATAGATGACATTAAATAAGATGTAGAATATAGGAGTAAGAATTGTTTTTGATTATAGAATAAATATGGGTTTCATTTAGGATATACTACATTTGAAGCACTTAGTGTCTATTTCTGGTAAGTTCATATACTTCTGAAATAAAGATGAATAAAATAAAATTTGGGGAGACAGATTTTGAAATTATCTGTGCATAAATCGCATATAATATCATTTGGTTGCATAATTTATTTGGAAAAATATATAGAATGAGAAGAGATGGCCAAAGATAAGACTGGCAGCAAACAATAATATATAGAAGTTGGAGGAAAAGAAATCAGCAAAGAAAATAGATAAGATAGAAAGGTGAGGAGAGTGAGTTTGAAAGTAGTAACCTGGAAAAAATATATAAGAAGAAATTTCCAAAACAATATATGGAAGGACTTTCTTATCAACTGCTGAAGATAGAATCAAATACAGGAGTTACTTAAGGAGTCATTGGATTTAAAAATCAAGGGGACTTCAGCTTAAAACTAAAAAGGGGGTCAATGAAAGCTTTAATAGTTTCAGTAAAGTAGTTGGGACAAAAACTGTTGTGGTGGATGGGAAAGTGAAAGCAAGTGGAGAATCTTCCAGAACTGAATGTTCTTCTAAAAAGTTTGAGAGAAGAGAGGAAACGGGGCACTATCTTAAGGAATTATTAGCTTGGGGAAGGTGTTTTACTTTAAAAAATAAATAAATAAAAATAAAAGGACAGTCCTGAAGTTCCATAAAGTCTAATGGTTAAGGATTTGGAGTTATCACTGCTGTGACTCAGGTTTGATCCCTGGCTCAGGAACTTCCACATGCGGTGGGAGTGCCCCCCCTCCCCCGCAAAAGAAGACAATCCTATGTATTTCTACATGCCAAAGAGGAAAAGTCTGTGGAAAGGAAGAAAGAGAAAATCAAAAGGCATAACAACTCAGTAAAGGTTCTGTAATAGGCTTGAGGGAATTGGAAAAGAACACATTGGGAACAGTTAGCTGTAGAAAAGAAAACACCTCTTATACTCTAGATGAAAGTAAAGCTATTTAAAGCCTTTGTTACACTTAGTCCACTATCATGTTTTTAACTGCCAATTTTTAATTCTCTGTTAGTACATACAGAGGACAGAAATAAGGAGAATCCAAATTTGAATATAAACCAATGATCCCTGTTCCACTTGATCAAACTGTAAGGCTGAGAAGATGACTACGGTGAAATAGTGGTGAAGATAATCCATAGAGTAGGAAAAACGGGTAGCCTTTAAAATGAGAGCAGGCTTTTAAAAGAGAGGACAAGAAATTGATTGTTTTAAATTAAGAAACTTAGAGTAACAAACGATATGCAGAAGTCGATCTTTGTAAAAGAAATCCTGGAGACGTATTAAAGTTATTTATATAAGTGTCCCTTCATACACCAACTCCTAATACATTGTATGTACTGGTAAAACTCACATAAAAATTTCCTCGAAGACTGAGGCTATTTGGATTTTATTCCTATCTGGTTGTTTCTTTCAAAGCCCCCCAAACAACAGAAAGTCCCTAATGTAACTTCTAGAAGTTTTCCAGTACTGCATTAAAGGTCTTCAGATTGAAACACCAGTGATAGACCTGCACTGAATTAAAGGACTGATAGGATCTGGGAGGGTGAATCTATGGTACATTGCTGTGTCAGCAAACTTTCCATTTGCTGAATAAGAGCTGATAAACAGCAAAATCAATTTAAACAATCATAACAGTTAATCCATTCTAAACAGTATTACCAACTCTAGAGAGTGGGTATGCTGGATATTAAAGTAAGTGTTAGAAAGAGAATATTTACAAACTTCTTCATTGCTCATATATTTTTCATGTGGTTTATTTTTTTTTTTTGCTAAATTCAGCTCTGTCAAAAATAATTTTTGATACTGTGTTTAATATTTCTAGTAAAAATCATTGTTATCTCATACCCATAAGGTATTGCTGATAAGGAATGCAGTAAAAACTAGAACAAGTCTGACTAGAAAATTAATCTGAATTCAAATGCTTCTTTAATTAGAACATCCCCCTCTCTGGTCCTATATAATTTTTCTTTTTAGGGGTTGAAAATACCCTTCTTTATAGCTCAAATATTTTTTAATACAGTTATTTGAAATCAAATGATACTAAAAATAATACCTATTACATAGCCAACATTTTTTGTGGCATGAAAGGCAATATGCAAATAGTTGGGTTTAATAACAAGCCAATTCTGAGATGTACAGCACATTAATAGCTTCACTTAAGGGGTTAAAAAAACAATGTACAGTTTTTATTTGAAATCCTATCATATTATAAAAATTGCTTAGCTAGAAAACTTTTATTCCTTTCTCCTTTCTTCAAATGGAATATGCTATACTAAGTGTCAGCAAAAGGAGCTCAAGCAGCAAATCCTCTCTGAGAGAAGTTAGAAGCAAAAGATTCTTTATAAATTGGCAGGAAATATCAAAGCCAAAAAATAATACACTACTTTTCTTAGAATAACCTGTTTTAAAGGTTTGATCTCAAGGATTTAACTTGACATTGGTATTGTTATGTACAGGTACATACATTTTTTCAATTAAAAAAAATCTGGACTCTGTGGACCTGTCAGCAATCATTCCTTTTGTGTCCGGTAAAACACATGAGGACTCCATTCTATGATAAATGGAGGAATGTGTCTCTAAATCCAAGCATTTGCTAGTGTAATTTTGGAACCACTTTGCCACTCAGTTGATCGGCTAAGCCAATAGTAGATTGGCTGTTATTTATGGGGTATATAATTATGAGATACTATGCTTTGTTTACATTAATTCTAAATCATCTTTCCAGCTCACACAGCTCCCTCTTCTTTCTTGATTATGACTCTGGTTAACCTCAGAAATACTGAATCATGAAACAGATTAGAATTTAAATTCTGTGAAAATTCATTGCCTTGGAATACTGAACGAGTTCAACCTTTTACTCTCTTTGCTCTTTTGGATCTAAGGTTCATGTTTGCATCTACACTTTGCAAGGATGGACACAATATGCTTCTCTTTGTACAGGTCTTAAGTGTAATCTTGGTGCTTATGAATTAATCAGCCACCACCAGGTCAACTGTTAAGAGTGCAGAAGTAAGTAGTTTTAAAAGGAGTGACATTTGACTGAGGATCAGGATTATTGTGGTGAACAGAATGTATGAGAAATTTAACTTTAAAAAGATCCAGGAAAAAAAAAAAGGGAGTTCCCATCGTGGCACAGTGGTTAATGAATCTGACTAGGAACCATGAGGTTGCAGGTTCGATCCCTGGCCTTGCTCAGTGGATTAAGGATCCGGCATTGTCGTGGAGCTGTGGTGTAGGTTGCAGACGTGGCCTGGATCTGGCGTTGCTGTGACTGTGGTGTAGGCTGGCAGCTACAGCTCTGATTAGACCCCTAGCCTGGGAACCTCCATATGCCATGAGAGTGGCCCTAGAAAAGGCAAAAAGACAGAAAAATAAAAAAATAAAAAGATCTAGAAGGATGGAGAAAACATGACTGAAAGGAAATATAACCTTATGGAAAAACAAAACAAACAACCTGGCTTTTAGGATGTCTGCAATAAGTATGTCCAGCCAAACAAAAATCCATTCTGCTTTAAAAATGCTATCCAATGTGATTCTAAAATCTTCCTAGGAAATAATGGTAATAATGGCACCCTTATTTTCTGAAAATTACTTATTCACCAAATTCTTGTTCTCTGGTTTCTTTCCTTAGTTCTTAGCACACAACAGATTTCCAGTATACATTTGTTGAAAGAATCATCTTATAATGTTTTCATAAAAATAACACTAGCCTTAATACAGAGTAAACCCATGGTCTAGCTATGTCCCTTGGATATTGTTATGAGTTGGATTGTGTACCCCCCCAATTCATGTGTTGAAAGTCCTAACTGGAAGTACCTTAGCAATGTGACCATATTTAAAAACAGAATCTTTAAAGAGGTTATTAACTTAAAATGAGGTCATTAGGCTGGGCCATGATCCAACATGATCAGAGCCCTTATAAGAAGATGAAATTTGGGGAGTTCCCGTCGTGGCGCAGTGGTTAATGAATCCGACTAGGAACCATGAGGTTGAGGGTTCGGTCCCTGCCCTTGCTCAGTGGGTTAACGATCCGGCGTTGCCGAGAGCTGTGGTGCAGGTCGCAGACTTGGCTCGCATTCAGCGTTGCTGTGACTGTGGTGTAGGCTGGCAGATACAGCTCTGATTAGACCCCTAGCCTGAGAAACTCCATATGCCGTGGGAGCGGCCCAAGAATCGGCAAAAATAAATAAATAAGTAAAGACCATCATGTTAAAAAAAAAAAAAGATGGAATTTGGACATAGATAAGCACGGAGGGAAGACCATGTGAAAACATAAGGAGAAGACAGTCTTGGAACAAATCCTTCCCTTGAGGCCCTCAGAAGATATCAACTCCTACTGGCACTATGGTCTTGGAGTTCTGGCCTCCAGAGTTATGAGAAAATAATTTTCTATTGTTAAGCTACCTCTTCTGTGGTACTTTGTTATGGCAGCCCTAGCAAGCTAATACATATTTTTTTTCAGTTGTGCATAAATTACCAGAAATTTCTTATTTTGGAATAGTTTCAGAATGACTTTGTTGGAGTTCCCTTTGTGGCTCAGTGGAAAGGAATCCATAAGGATGGGGGTTTGATCCCTGGCCTCACTCAGTAGGTCAGGGATCCGGCATTGCTGTGAGCTTTGGTGTAGGTCGAAGACACGGCTCAGATCTGGCGTTGCTACGGCTGTGGTACAGGCCGGCAGCTGCAGCTCTGATTAGACCTCTAGCCTGAGAATCTCCATATGCTGTGGGTACGGCCCTGAAAAGCAAAAAAAAAAAAAAGAGTTTGTTAATAGATATAATCATATTTAGGTAAAATTAAGAAATAGCACTGAGCTAAGAACTGACACATTCCTGGAATATTTCTCAGGGCCCCTTTTACTATACCCATCCTGACCTCCATCTCTGTCCTTGTCCACCATACACGCTAGTGTACTCAAGATCAACTTGGAACTATTGGTGAGAGTTAAGGCAAAAGTTGCCTAAACCTATAAAAGTGGCTATTAGACCAATGCAATTAAACACAATGGATTAGATGTAAACATAGCAACATATATGAATTCTAAAAATGATGTACAAATATAATATTACATGACAGGACACAGTTTAACACAATTGTTTGGAATATGGAAGGGTTCCCAGGTGGCCTAGCAGGTTAGAGATCTAATGTTGTCACCAATGTGTCTCAGGTCACTGCTGTGGCAAGGGTTTGATCCCTGGCCTGGGAGCTTCTGCATGCCTCAGGCACAGCCAAAAAAAATTCATATTTTTAAAAAAGAATATGGATCCAATAGCCAAATATGTAGGTTTTTTTTTAATCCAAGCTCTTCTGCCTTCTAGTTGTATGTATGACCTTGGCCAAGTTACTTAAATTTTCTGTTCCTTATTTTCCTCCTCTGTTTATGAGGCTAATAATAGTACTTACACCAGAATGTTGTGAAGATTAAATGACTTAGTACATATAAAGGTGCTTAGAACAGTGTCTGGCACATGGCAAGTGTTGTGTTAGAGTTAGCAACAATTATTTAAATGTAATGTTATCTACATAAATTATAAATACATGCATATGTAATAACATCACACATGTTCAAAGCATACCTTTAAACAAAAATACACTTTGAACACATTATAATGCTTATCTATAAATAAGAATGAAGGGAAATAGAAAATGAGTTAAAAGAGAATGAAGTAATGAAGTGACTAAGTGAATCAATGTACAGACAGACAGGAAAGGGGCTTTACACAAATTGGTGACTGATTATATGCTGTGAGCAGGGAGTATGAATAAATCAACATTCTTCAGCTGAGTTGCAAAAGGAAAAGGAAGGCAGGAAGGAAGGGAGGGAAAGATTAAAATAAGAAATGCTCAGTCCTAGCATACACAAATTGAAGCCTTGGGTTTAAAAATATACAGCTCAAAGACATCATTTAGAGTCTTGAAGTTGACGTCTGTGGAACACAAACATATACTGCCCCCCCACAAAAAAATCAAGTTGAGAGCACCATACCTGTTCCAATGAATCATTCTTCCTCAGTAATCAAAAGAACTGTTGGAGATATTTGGCATAGGTCCTTGAATATCACTCTGGGGGCAAAAAAACAGTGTATAATTAATTTAAAATAGGTAGAGATAATTCTCTTCTATTAAATCTTGATGGAAAAGGTATTTTAGAAATTTCATAAAATTTAAAACCAAGCCATTTTCTTCCTCTCCTTCCCCCTACAGTATAATGTCTTGCAATTACCGACAAATAGATTCATTCAGTGCTTTCCTCTGTTATTTCAAATCAGCGCTAAAGCTATTTTTTAAAGGACCCTTTTAAAATAAAGGCATAGCTAAAAATAGGCACTGTGTTTGTTTAAAAAGCTTATGCATTAGGATGTTTCAGGCAATTTACTGTTATTTTTGCCAGCTTAAACACCAGGTATTTTTAAAAGGCTTAATTGTTAAATATAGAAGATGAAAGTAAATAAAGGAATGATTTATTACTCTTTCTGTTATAACCAAATCAGCCCTGATTTATGATAAGTTCCTTTTCATTGTACTTTTCCAATATCTCCTTCTTTCCGAGTTCAAACCCCCTTACAAAGTTTAGTTCATTTATCTTTATAATGTCCCCTTAAGGAAGGTAGGAGGTTATTATCACTATCTCCATGAAAAGATGAACAATAGAGAAATAGTGATAGCTCATAGATGGAATTATTAAGCTATATAAATTTCCATAAGATCATCTGTACTACATCACTTCCCATACATATTTTGTGTTCTTGTCCAGCTTTTTCATGAATATACATATTATCTTCACAGCTAGTGCCTGAGTTCCTCCTGTTCATTAAGACGTTTGCTGTTTTCCTCTTGCTTTGAGCTCTTTGCTAATCCTAGTATATAGAGCTGAGCATATGACAGATAGCTAACAAATGTCTACTAGTGAATATTTATTTGGAAAGGGTGACTGTATTATGTCTCCTACATTATGGACGTGAAAGTAGGGTAGGCCCAGAACTTCACTGCCACAAATCACCCTTCATTTCTATCACAGATAAAAATAAGAGCCTTCAAGTATGGCCCCTTTTCTAAATCCTGCAATGTGTAACATTGCTCCAATATGTAGGTTATTAATTGGGGAATGAATTTAAAGAGCACATGGATGAAAATGTCATAATAACATAGAATATTAGAACACAGACTGACAGTCTTGTAGATTTGAATCCTGCAAGAATTAGAGTTTCAGTTATGCAAATGCAAGATGAGATAAGTTCTGGGAATCTAATGTACAGCAATGTGACTATAGCTAATAATACCGTACAGTACACTTGAAATCACACTATGCGTGGTGACGGATGTTAATTATTCGTGATAATTATTTCACAATGTATATCAAACATCAAGTTATACATCTTAACTATATACAATTTTTATCTGACAATTTTACCTCAGTAAAGCTGGGAAAAAAAGAGAATTATATTAAAGTCTGAAGAGACGATACCATGGTTTCCTCATCCTCCATCCTCATTCTCAACTTCCCAAGCTTTTGAAGTAGACAGAATATTTCAATCTTGTCTCCCACTCAATATTTAACTAACTTTGTGACTGTAAGAAGTTGATATGATAGAGGATATTATACAAATCACTCTCTGAGAATTGCCAGTTAGATTAGATTATCCATCTTAGCTAGGGTGGTCAGATATCATTTTTTAAAATATTTATTTAGAAAATATTAACACTCTAGAAATTCTAATGTCACTCTTGCCATACTAGCCAAAAAAAAAAAAAAAAAAATGTGTTTTTGGCTGCACCAGTGATATTCAGAAGTTCTGGGTCCAGGAATGGAACCTGTGCCACAGCAGTGACCATGCTGGATCCTTAATCTGTTGAGCCACCCTGAAACTCCAAAAAACATTTTTTGAAGTTGCTCTTTTGAAAATCTTGTAATAAAACATGTATAAGGGTTTGCTACTTGGTTTCCACTAAAAATTTCAGAAGTCTATATACAAAGTATTTTCCAGCTTAGAATTTTAACTCTTTTTTTAGGAATATGGCTGGAAATTATATTAATCCTTCTTAGCTCTGCATTACTATAGTATGGGACTCATTTGATGGTGTAAAATCCTTCCATAGTAAGCACCCTATAAACTTCCCAATTTCCATCTCTCTCTGCTAATTCCTCATTACAGCCTTATCTGAAAGCCATATGTTGTTTTTTCTCACTTCTATGCCTTTGTATACTTTGTTCTTTAGGCCTAGAATGCCCTTTCCCTATCATCTACGATATTCTCATTCATTCTTCAAGAGCTATTTCAATAACTCCTCCTCATCAAAGTCTTCTCTAATATCTGTGATCCCCTAAGCCTCAGAAGAATTGATTAATCTTTCTTCCTGCACCCCTCAAATAGAAGTGATTATTCTGTTCTTTGTGCTACCAACAAAGCTTTTATATGTATCTATGATGGCACTTATAAATCCATGATGCAAGTATTTGTCTACAGGTGGGTTTCTCTGCAAGATTATGAATCTCTTGGAGGCAGGAAGGCAGAGACTGTATCTGACATGTAGCTCCATGAATGTTGTGTGAGAATTAATGGATAAGAATGAACGTTCAATAGTAGGATGCTTCTCAGATTGTAAACAATGATGGCTTCACCTTTCCAAGTATTTGTTTCAACTTGTGATACAGAGTTTAATTTCTCTTTATCTCCTCTCACCAAAAATGAGATAAACTTGTTTGCAAATAGACAAATTCTGTAAAATTATTTGGGCAATTAGACTATACATTTTGATAAGATTGTCACTCCAGAGCTAAATATATTGAGAGGTCTTTCTTATATCTATTAACAATTAATTGAGTTCCTCCATTTCTACAACATAACACAAACATCGCACAAATGTAATTTAAAGTCTATAGACAGGTCTGAATTTTGCTTTAAACACTCATAAATCTTATGGCTTTTATGTATCTGGTAATATCCATAAAACACTAAAGTATAATTACTAATAATAATGGCTTCTTTGTTGTCAAAGTCCTACTATTCCTTGTGCAGATTTATTATGAAGTTTATATATCAATCTGATACCATGGCAATCATACAAAATTGTGTGAGATTGTTTTAAAGATGTCTTTCTCTTAAATATAACATATTCTTCACCTTTGTTATATCAGGTAGCAAGATAATTTTAAAGAGCATTAGCAAAATATAAAGAAGAAATGAATCATCATCTAGCAAAAATGAAGTACGCATTAGTTGAGTAAAAGTGAACCTTCTACAAAGACTTGATTTTATATGGCAATATACATCTCCATGGCACATACTTTAAATTTATCAGGAAAAGTTAGATTCAAAAACTAAGGTTATATTCTTATTTAGGAATCCAGTTATTGAATACATTTTTTTCATAAAAATTGACGTGATCAAAAATAAGAGGTTAACACCTGTGGGTATTCTTTTATAATTTAATTTTCATGTCCCCTTTAGGTACTTGTAGTAAATGTCTCTTTCATATTTTAATTAGATCACAAATAGATGTGTAATAGACAGATTGAATTAACCTCTAGTAATGAAAAACATGCATTTTCAGTGGTAAATCTATTTTCAACTATGAATGATGCATTCTGAATGTAGTTAATGTTAAAAGAAAAATTTCACTTCATTTCACTTTATGTTATTCATTTTAACTGAATTATATGAAATAAAATGGTAAATATACCTATATGAGTTTGAACTACAGGGTTTGTAGGATTGCATTTTCTCTCAACAGTCAATAAATAAATAGTAATGACAACACTAAAGTTATGAATAATGATTAACAACCCTGGCAAAGTTAGAACAACAGCTCTTGACTAAAATCATAATAAAATCAGGAAATGCACTTTACAAAAGAAATGTTTTTCTTAGCAACTTTGTTACCCAATATTATCATTTCAAGTAGGTGATTAATCCTCCTTGCTGATAAAATTAAATTTTAATAATTGCTTTTCAATACAAATGCACTGCATTCATTTAAAAGAAGGCCAGTTTATTGCAGAACTCTTATTTACCCTGAATTCAAATATAGCCTCATTTCTTAGATTTATTAAGCACTACTATGATGACAAGTGAACATTATAAATTGCTACTTACACTACAAATTCCAGAAAAAAATATGCTTTATGTTCATCTTAGTGTATAACAAATTGTTTTCCTTGCCACTACAATTTATTGCTGTTTTAAGTGACACTTTGCCTTTATTTAGTTTACCCTTTTCTTAAGTCTTAGGTCAAGTTGTTATGTCCTGACATTGGCAATTATTGAACAATCCTATCCTTGTTTTAGCTAAAATTGGATGAAAATGATGATCAAGAGACAATGACAGAACACTTCCTCTCGGCAAGGCTTCTTAAGAAAAGTGGTTTTTGTTCCCTTTGTTTCTCTTTGTTCCCTAGCTCTGAAAGGCTTTCCAATGTTACAGGTTTTTAAAGGATAAGGCAAATTATATTGTATACATATTTAGGTGAAAGTTTTACTTGAAAGAGAAAAACAATTCTCAGTTTCCCTTTATGCACATGTAAGTAAAAATCTTTTAAAACCTTAAAATATTATCTTAAAGTACTCTGCATATATATAATTCTTGAACATTTTTAAAGGAGCTAATATTGACGCTATTTTCTAAATGAGAGCATATGGGCTCAAGAAAATCAAGTAGCTCCACTATGTTCCAAAGTCCCTGATCTTTATTTTATCCATGATATCATGAGATACTCTATGAAATTTGTGTCCAGATTATCATACACACACATACACATGAAGGGAAGCCTTCAAGTCCATCTTTGTTACTTAGAGAGATGCACGTGCATGGGCCAAGCAAATATCTGACTAAAAATCCTACTAAATGAAAGATAGGGTCTGTTGGCAAATAAATATCTGAGCAGGCAAGGGGTTAGAATCAGAGTTGAGGTGTGTCTTATTGACCAGAAACAAACAGACTGCCAGTCATTTCTCCAGCAAAGATGGGCTTATTCAGATCAACAGATGATTGAAATTCAGGGCCTGAAACCACCAACAAGCCATATGCAAGTTCCCCACAGAGCAAGGGAAAGAGAAGGCTTCTAAAAAGAGGAAAGAGAAGTTGGGAGGGCTACAGTAAACAAAGAACCTTTGCCTTTTCATTGGTGGAGTCCTTGCCAGGAAAGAAGAATCTTTCTTCTTCCTGTTGGGCTCTGCTATCTTCTTGGGGCAACCCTTGCCTTTTCATTGGTGGAGTCCTTGCCAGGAAAGAAGAATCTTTCTTCTTCCTGTTGGGCTCTGCTATCTTCTTGGGGCAAGAGAGCACCCCCTTCTGGGAGCTCTCTATTTAATTGCAGTTTATGTACACTGGTTTGGAACAGCCTCATGAAAGTAGTTTAAAACAAAGTGGTCCGACGAATTAGAAAAAAAACAAAGAGTAGAAATTTCTAAGTGTTTACTTTAGGAAACAAGGTTATAATGCCTGACTTTAGAAGAGAAGTATTTATTTTCTCTCTGCCCTATCTTTATATTACCTGCTGTACTGGTGGCTCTGAGCAAGCAGAGAAATTCAGGTAAATTGTTGTTCTGAATTAGGCAGGATTTAGCCCTAAATGTGAATTGATGTAAATGTACAGTGAACAGCTATTTGACTGTGGATAAATTAATTAGATGTGTGTCTGAGTGTATCATAAACGATAATAAAGATTTGTTTAAATTGAAGTTCTCTTATTTTATTATAGCCAGTACTATCTGCTGGTGGCTAATGTATATATTCATTTCACTAGTTTATATTAAGTATGCAGTCTTACTTTCCTATCTTGAACTCTCCCTTAACAATGTTTTTATTCATTGAATGAATATACTTACAAGGTACAAATACTTAAGCTAAGAAGTGAGAAACCATTTTGATGGAACTGTAAACAAGATCTTAACAAATGGCTCATAGCTAGTTCTTTCTCATTGGTGTCTCCTGTTCTTGCCATAGCCATGTAATTGTCTCTGTCCATTTTAGCTCCTATAACAAAAATACTGTAAACTGTGTAGCTTATAAACAATAAACACTTATTCCTTATAGTTCTGCAGGCCAAGAAGTCCAAGATCATGGCACCAGCAGATTCAGTGCCTGATGAGAGCCAGTTTCCTCATAGATACTTGTCTTTTTGCTATAATCTCACATGGCAGAAGGGTCAAGGGAGCTTTATTAGGCCTCCTTTATAAGGTCATTAATCTCTAATAATTCATGAAGGCTCTACTTTCATGACCTAAGTACCTTTCAAAGGCCCCATCTTATAATACCATCACTTTGGACTTTAGGTTTCAACATATGGATTTTGGCGAATATATTCAGTCCATGGCATTCTGCCTCTGGGTCCCCAAAATTCATGTCTATTCATGTCATCAGCGCTGAAGTCTAAGTCCAAAGTCTGATCTAAGTTTCATCTAAATTAGATATGGGCAAGATTAAAGATATGATTCTTCCTGCGGGAAGTTGCTTTCCCTGCCATGAATCTGTGAAAACAAAGATGTTGTGGCTTACAAAATACAGTGGTGGGACAGGAAAAGAGTAGACATTCCAAAAGGAAGGAAAAAAAAGATAATAGGAGTAACAGTTCCAAAATAAGTTCAAAACCTAATGGGCAAATAACACTAAATGCTGAGGCTCGATTTCTCACTTTCTGGACACATTGGAGCCTGGTTTCACTGCAATGGCTTTGCTGGACACAGATAAACCAACATCTAGTGGGTTGCAGTGGCGTGCTTGTGGTTCTGGTCTGGGATCAGGAGAGTAGCCCTGCCCCTATGGCTCAGCTGAGAGTTGCCTTAGTTGGGACTTTCTCAGGTGAGTCCACCCCCTTGGCCATTCTCTGCCTGGGCCCTGAAGATCTCTGGGGCATTTTTTGAAACATGAAGGCAGCATGCCCCCATGGCTTGTGCACTCTGCTAGCAGGCAGGGACAGCCCCTGGCTGATGCTGCCCAGGTTTACCACCTGTGCCCTCCATAGGGGCAGCCACGTCAGCTCATACTTCACCTGAGCCCACCAGAGCTCCACCTCTGGGTGCTGAGGAGCTCAGGGAAGAATGCTGGGAGCTGAGCCTTGAAATCATTCTGTGCCCCTGGGCCCTTGTACTCTGGGCCTGAGATGGCAGGGGAAGCCCCAGTGATCTCCAAATTGCTTCCAGGGTCATTCTTCCATTGTCATGGACATGGAAATGTTGGAACAGGCCTCCTCAAGATACACCACTCTGGAATATGAATTATTTGGAACTAAAGGCAATTGGGACTCTGTGGGCCCAAGAGAAACTACCACCCCTACCTCAACTATCTAGAAGAAATTAAATTGAGGATTTTTCCCAGAAAAAGGGTTATTACTTGAGATAAATTTTATCTAAGTGGCTACATCTGTGTGGCAGGGCAAACATATAAATATTAAACATCTGCTCATCTTCTTATCATCCTGTGAATGACTCTCTGGTCCTTGGAAGCCTTGGGGCCCTGTCCCATTCCTTAGTTCAGTATGGCATTTGTATCTCATTTTGCCTTTCTATCTCTGAACTCTCATGTATGTGGGTCTTTGATCCTTTTGTGTATGTGTGGTACCTGTATGAACAAAGTAAAATTTGACATGGTAATCTGTCTCATGTCAATTTAACTCTTAGACCAGCCAGGAAAACCTAGAGGGATAGAGAAATATTTTCCTTCCTGCCCACCAGACAGTAGGTCCTTGCTTCCATTGAAATGGTCAATCCATAACCATTTTCTCATCAAATTTGCTTATACCCTTTGTGTTCTCTCCTAAATAAACTTTTTCATTTCTTTCAATATGGACAGGCTGAGGATTTTCCAAAATTTTAAGTTCTGCTTCCTTTATTTATTTATTTTTGCCACACCTGCGGCATGCAAAAGCCCCCAGAGCTTGGATCAAACCTGTGCCACAGCAGTGACCCAAACCACAGCAGTGACAACACCAGATTCTTAACCCAGTAGGCCACTGGGGAACTCCTCTGCTTCTTTTTTGATTAACAATTCCATCTGTAAATCATTTCTCTCTGCTTAAATTTTATTATAGGCATTCAAGAGAAGTGAAGCCACCCCTTCAACAATGTGCTTGGGTGTTTCTTCAGCCAAATATCCAATTTCATCACTCTCAAGTTCTGCCTTCCACAAAACACTAGGACATGAACACAATTCAGCCAAGTTCTATCTCTACCAGTTTATAACATGTATCACCTTTTCTCCAGTTTCCAATATGTTCCTCATGTCCCTCTGAGACCTCATCAGAATGGCCTTTACTTTCTGTATTTCTACTAACATTTTGTTTGTGACCACTTAGGTATTCTCTAAGAAGATTGGGGCTGTCTATACAGCTCCCTTCTTCTCCTTGAGCCTTTATCAGAATTGCCCTTAACAGTCCCTTCACGGCAATGTAGGCCTTTTCTACCATGAACTTCAAAACTCTTCCAGCCTCTACCCATTACCCCTTTCCAAAGCTACTATCACATTTTTAGGTATTTGTTGTTGCACTATACCACTCTTGGTACCAATTTTCAAACTTAGTCTGTTTGGTCTGCTTAACAAAATGCCATAAACTAGATGACTTGTAAGCCATAAATGTGTACTTCTCATAGTTCTAGAGGTTGGAAGTCCAAGATCAAAGAATTGGTAGATTCCATGTCTGGTGAGAGTAATGTACTAGTTCATAGATGGTGCAATGTTTCAGCTGTGTCCTCACATGAAAAGGCTGGGAATCTCTCTGGAGCCTCTTTGATAAGGGCACTAATCTCATTTATGAGAGCTACAACCTCAGGACAAAATTACCTCCTAATAATAACACTATGTGGGGGGTAGGATTTCAACATATGAATTGGGACGATTGAAGGGACAAAAACATTCTTTTTTGACAAAACCAAATATATTTAGCATAAATGGGTTGGCAGGAGAATGAAAGCAGTTTACTCTGGAGGAAGCAAAAAAAAAAAAAAAAAAAAACAGTAAACTATTCCAGATTTTCAGATTTCACACCATTAAAGGATTATCCGCATTCTTTATTAAAATGAAAACATCAAAGTATCAAACATTACTGCAGGTAGGTGAACATATGTTTGAGTTTGTTAATATTTTGTAAGATCTATCAAATATATTTGAAAGATAACCATTTTGTTTTAAACTGGCTTAATTTTTCTTAAATTTTCCGTTATGATGAGACTCAATTTGAATGTGCTTAGAAGCTTAAAGCATTAAAGAGGAGAACTACTGATGTTCTCTTCAACGCTTTCATTATAATTTTTTTGTCTTTTTTTTTGTGTTTTCACGGCCGCTCCTGCAGCATATGGAGGTTCCCAGGCTAGGGGTCTAATCGGAGCTGTAGCTGCTGGCCTACGCCAGAGCCACGGCAACGCGGGATCTGAGCTGCATCTGCGACCTACACCACAGCTCACGGCAATGCTGGATCCTTAACCTACTGAGCAAGGCCAGGGATCAAACCTGCAACCTCATGTTTACTAGTTGGATTTGTTAACCACTGAGCCACAAAGGGAACTCCCACTTTCATTATAATTATAACCATTTCCTTTTCTCACAATTTCCTTATAGTTTGTAAATAAGGTATGATTTACTTAGAGTAAAATCACTGTCTTCCTATCAATTACACTGAAAATATTCTTAGCTAAGTGATAACAGATAGCAATTCAGTATTGATTTCCTTTCATTGGGTTCTGAGTTCTGTTGAAACATTAATTATACACTGGATGAAGATTTGAAAAACATAACATAGAGATACCATTAAATAGAGATGATTTGTTATTCTCATACAAATTTAGGCAACAGTTCTTTTGAAATGTGGTAAGTAGTTTCAAATGATTCTAGTCACATGACTGTTATCAGTTCATATTAATACATGGCCTATTACCATCAGTCTATCCAAAAAATTTTCATCTGGATACATTTCCTCTAAAAGTAAATGACCATTATATCTCCTTAGGCTTCTTGGGCCACTCTTAGCATTTCCAGTATGTACAGAATTCTTCCATATACAGGACAATTGTTAGACAGTATTTCCTCAACTGTGTTCCTTAGAAAATTAATTCAATGAGTTTCTCTATAAAAAGAAAAGCAAAGTTCCTTCTGGTAAAGTATGTTTTAGAAATGCTACAAACCATACCACTTTTGGAGATTTACACTGTGCTTGACCACTTGAAAGGCTCTGAAAATAAAGGGGTAGTTTGATATTGTTTAACCCAGTATTTATCAAATAAATTTGTCCACAGAAAACAATTTCCTATGGAATACATATTTACACCCCAAGGGAACATGATAAAAATTAAGAAGTGTTGGTTTGAGAAATTCTCAGAAGAAAATGTTAAATATTGATTGATTAAATCTTATCAGTACTGAAATATACACCATGGTAAAATGATGTATCAGGAAATTCAATAACATAACAAAGACTCTATTAGGTACTTAGAGATAAAAAATAATTTTAGAAGAATGATTTAAATCCATGTATAAACATTTTGAAATATGATCTAATGATTTTTCTTAAGTTAATTCACAATAAGACTGAAAAAGTCAAATTAATAAATTCAACAAATATCTTTATGGTGGAAAGATAAGAAAGAATATCATCATTAAATTTTTAGTCCTATTTAAAATTAAACTCTATGCATATTAAAAATTTTAATTTAGGTATTGGTGAGAATGTGGGAAATAAGAATTCTTATACAATTGGGTGAAAGTATAAAGTGGTGTGATATTTTTAGAGTAAAATTTAGCTGTGCATTACTGAAATTAAAAATGTGTATATTGACCGACCCAAAAGTCCACTGCCAGAAATTTATACTATGCATATACACTCTATGAAAACAAAAGTATACCCATCTTTGTTTGTTGTTTTGATTGCTTAAATTTTTTATGGAAGTATAGTTGATTTACGATATTCCTTCAATTTCTGCTGTACAGCAAAGTGACCCAGTCTCACACACACACACACACACACACATACCTTTGTTACAACATTGTTTGTATACATCTCTGTTACAACACAATAGTGATTTTACTCTTGACAAATCATACCTTATTTGCAAACTGTGGGGAAATTGTGAGAAAAGGAATGATTATAATTATAATGGAAGTGTTCTTCTCTTTAAGCTCCTAAATATATTAAGATTGAATCTCATTGTCATAGAAAACTTAAGAAAGATTAAGCCAGTTTAAAACAAAATAGTTATTTTTCAGAAACCAAAGGCAATATAAATATCTATTCATGAAAGAATTGATCTATGAATTATAGTAAATTCTTACTCTTGCACATTAGGTCATCATCATTACCTGAAGAGATCTCAAAGGTATATTCTATTTATTTATTTATTTATTTATTTGGCTGTGCCCATGCCATGTGGAAGTTCCCAGGCCAGGGATCGAACTTATGCCGTAGTCATAACCAGAGTCATAGCAGTACAACTGCCAGATCGTTAATCCACTGAGCCATGAAGGAACTTCTTAAAGGTATATTCTTAATAGCACTCGTTGAGTATGAACTCCAGATCTTGCTAACTGAATTCACATTCTAGCTATGTTACTTACTAGCTGTGTGACTTTGGGAACTTATTACCTCTCTTTGCATCATTTTTCTCATCTGAAAAGGGGAATAATGATAGTACCTAAGTCACAGGATTGTTCTGAGGATTACATGCATAAGCATGTAACACCTCAAAAAAGTAAGATGCAAAGATTCCCACTTCCCAAGAGAGATGGAATATGTTGTAATATACCAGTGGTACTAACCAGAACACCTAGAAAAGCAGGATTAAAATAAGAAACAACATAATTCATCATCAGTTTAAATATGTTAGAACTCTATAGAAGTTACAAGGTGAAGAAGAAAAAATATTTTATTTTCTTTTTTTGGGGGGTGTCTTTTTGTCTTCTTAGAGCCACACTCGCAGCATATGGATGTTCCCAGGCTAGGGGTCCAATCAGAGCTATAGTTGCTGGCCTATGCCAGAGCTACAGCAATGCAGGATCCGAGCCACATCTGTGACCTACACCATAGCTCACTGGCAATGTCGGATCCTTAACCCACTGAGCAAGGTCAGGGATTGAACCTGTGTCCTCATGGATGCCAGTTGGGTTTACTAACTGCTGAGTCATGATGGGAACTCCAATAAGGGAAAATATTTTAGATAGTAGAATATTGCAGAGGTGAGCAGATCTTATGGAGTTGCTTTTCCCAATTTGTTAATTCTGGGTGTAGGCCAGAAGCTGATAATCAGTTTATCCTGGACAAATGGTCTGTGAGCAGAGGGAGGAAGGGAAAGAGAGAATCTAGCATAGTGTGATTGTCTCACAAGGTTGGAGTGACAAAATTAGAGACATGAAGAGCCAAACACATGATTAGTTTTCTCCTCAAAACATTTACTGAATTGTGAAGCTGCACACGTCAGGAGGTAAAGGTGTGAAGCCGAAATCATCTAATAAAAATGGTTTTTGGCAGTCTTGCTGTGCTTAGGAGAAAAAGATAAGAGGTTAGAACCTGCCAAGGGGTGAGACCCTGGTGAAACAGCAAGGTGTACTTGAAATCTCCAGAGGGTTATGCCCTAGGAACAGGAATGACTCAGAAGTGGAATTTTAGCCTCATCAAAACCACAATCTAGATTTGTGTCATCTTGGTCTCTTGGTGGATTAAGTTGAGTTTAGCTCACATTATGGTGTCCAAACAGGAAAGTTTAAACTGTTTATGATTAAAGATAATGTTATCTGGAGCTTCTAGGATTTTAAACAAAAGTTCCAAAATGTGATGATAATTATTATACACCCTAAGAGTTAGGACCAGATGCCCCAAAACAAGGGGGGAAAAAATCAAATGTTAGAAACTGGCATACTGGTGATCAAAAATTTGCAATTAGTTGACAGCAGCTTTTTAAAATATAATTACAGTTGACCTATGAATAACATAGGTTTGAACTGAGATTTTTTTTTTGGATAAATACAGTACTACATGATTTGCAGTTGAATCCATGGATGAGGAGCATTAGATGTGGAATGCCAACGATGGGACTTGAGCATCCATGTATTTTGGTATCCTTGACTATTATTTAAGGACCTGTCAAGGATACCAAAATACATGGATGCTCAAGTCCCATCGTTGGCATTCCACATCTAATGCTCCTCATCCATGGATTCAGGTCCTTAAATAATAGTTTAAGAATTTTACGGAGTCCCCATCGTGGCACAGCAGAATCAAATCCGACTAGGAACCATGAGGTGGAGGATTCGATCCCTGGCCTCACTTAGTGGGTTAAGGATCCGGCATTGCCATGAGCTGTGGTGTAGGTTGCAGACATGGCTCAGATCCCGAGTTGCTGTGGCATAGGCTGGTGGCTACAGCTCCAATTGGACTCCCAGACTGGGAACCTCCATATGCCATGGCTGCAGCTCTGAAAAGACAAAAACAAACAAAAAAAAGAATTTTACCATAAAAATAGAATATATAGAAAGTAAACAAAATAGACTATATAGAATATAAAAATAAAATAACTTAAACTCAAATAGATGGCTTTAACAGTAAAATAAACAGTTTAACGGAAGAATAAAATGATGTAAAATATAGAAAAAGGCATAAGGGATATCTTGGTCATATTAAAAAGTTCGAACACACCAGTAATTTGTGATCCATAAAGAGAAAATGAGACAGAAACAATATCTGAAGAGATGTCTGCAATTTTCCAAAAACAATGAAACTCACAGATTCAAGAATTTCTGAAAACCCCAATAAAGAGGCAATCAATGAAATCACACCTAGGCATATCAAGACTACACTGACAAAAACCAAACACACACACAAAAAATCTTAAAATCAAGTCGAGGGGGCAAAAAGTGTGTTACAATCAAAGGAAGGATATGCAACTGATGTCTCAATGTAAATGAAAATTAATTGGATGACATGTTCAAACTGAAATAAAATATTTGCCAACCTTGAATTCTATACCCAGTGAAAATACTTTTAAAAATGCAAGTGAAATAAAGACATTGTCAGATGAATGATAAATAAGAGATGCTGCCACCAGTACACTTATCCTAAAAGAAAAAAAAAAAAAACTCAATGAAGTACTTGAGGTAGAAATAAAATTATTCTAGATGGAAACAAAAAAATATGGACTAGAATGAAGAACACATGAAAGTATAAAAATGTGGGTAAATTTAAAAACTGAATAGAATGATCAGACAAATGTCTCTCATTTATGTTTTCTTATTCTTCCAGGTAAAATTAATTGAACATATACTATGGTCCATGTACTTTTCTAAATTCTAAGGATGTGTAAGCAAATTTAGCTGAGATAAATTCTCCAGACTGTCCACTAGCAAGTAGGAATAAGAACATTACCACCAAAGCCTGAGTCTAAAATGAAGTTAAGCATTTAAATCACATCAGGCTTTCTTCCATGCAGTTTGCTCAGGTTAACAAGCAATGAGCAAAATTGGCTCTGAGAAAGACCAGTTATTTGAAATATCAACCACTAAAAGCAGTTGTTCCCAAAATTTAAAGGGCATCCAAATCTCTGATGACCATTGTTTAAATAAGCATTTTTGAGGCCAGCCAGGAATCTGCATTTTATTTAGTTTGGTTTCATTTGGTAAGGTCCTGGATAACTTTAGTACAGCTAGTTCCAGAGCCATTTTTGAAGAAATACTAACCTCCGCAAAGGAAGCAAGGAGTGACCAAAAGTTAAACTCCATTACCTCCTTCACCCATTTTTCTTCTAAGTTTTAGGAAAGTATGAGTGATTCAAAATTTATTGTGCCTTTTACTTACATTTGTAGTTAAAAACACAGAGGGAACATATAATTTTCGCATCTGATAGGATCACAGACAATATTTTGAAGATAGTTGCAAAAAATAAACCAGAGAGAAACAAAATGTATTTGTCTATTTGCCTGAGGCATGTTTGTTTTGTGATACTTAAAAAAATCATCCTCATTTACCCTCTTAAGAGAAACTGAAGACATACAAAGAAGGAATGCCTGGGAGAAAAGCCATGACTAGCAATGACCTGTTGGAAAATGATAAACATTTTTAATTACTACCATGATCTAGCAAGTTTTCTCTATCCCTAAATCCATGGGACCATGACCAGTATTTTAAGTTTCAAGAGTATACTTCCATAAATTATTTTAATAATTTTATGCTTAGATAAGATCAGAATATTTACTCAGTTAAAACTAGTTTAACTGAGTAACGTGCTTATCACTTTTTTGTTGCCCTGCTGAGTACATATATATTTTCTACATGGATTCAACTTCTACACATTTATTAGTTTATAAAATATGTCCACTTTGAGGAGGTTAAATAAAGATCAACATAAAGACCAACAAAAACATTTTATATAATCATCTCAAGTCCAAGAACAGTTACATACATAAGCATTCCTATTTTACATTAATTTCTGGTTACCATTCACAAATGGCCTTTATAATTTTAATAACTCTACATCGCATTAAAAATATCAACTTGTTTTCTGGAAAATATGATTTCAGGAAGATGTTGAAAGTACAACTAACATAGAACAGTGAATAACACCTTTATTTAATAGCTGATATAAAACAAACCTAATAGATAAGAGTTACACTATGGGAGCTATTAAGCTGAGTTGTGGAATATGAACAATGTTTTCAGTTCACCTGGGGGAGTAAGCCACTCCTATATGTCAGATGTTTGGTGATGTGTTTTAGCATGATGGACAGAAAAACCTAGGAAATTTCCTATGTAAAACCATATTTCAAAGCCTGAGTGATGTCACAGTGAGTAATGATAGAAATTTGTGATGTAATGGTATATGAGTGTATGGGCATTTGTAAATGAATTAGTAGTAGCTGCATTACATAGAAGCATCCTGAAGATAATCTTAATCTAAGCCAACATTTCCTAAACTTGCCATTGAGATATTATTTCATGCCTTGAATCAATACAAGATCTAATTAATTTCAAAGCAATTATAACTAGTATTCAAGGAATTAACTGACCACCTTCTAGGATCTGATACAATGACTTACAATGTATGATGTTTTTAAATTCCTAGAAATAACAAAACCAAGTGATGCTAGTGAAAATACAGCTTTTCCAATTGCCATACCAGTTTGGGTTTAAAATAGATTTTTCTTCTAGGGATCCAGTCATTTCATGTTTGTCTCATCCTTGAATGAAAAAGAAAAGATAGCAACTACTGTCTGCAAATTGGAGCATGTATTTATAAAAGGTTAAATTCAATGGTATGTTAGTTCTCTGGGTTACTTCTAATCAAAATTTTCTCAAAAACAGGCCAATAAAGGTGGAGAAGATAAAAACATCTTTTTTGTCAGGGTGTAATTGCTATTCTCAATACTATACACAATATGATGCTGAGAAACAAATTGGGAAATTAATGTGACGAATATCTAATTTGACTGTATTAATATTACTAGAGATAAGTGGAGATTTGTGTGACCTTCTTGGAATTTTTGGAGCAAACATGTTACTAGCATCCATAAATTAGAATATACTAAGGAGAATCCCCTCTCTTAATCCAATATACCAACACTTGAAGGTAAAAAGAATGTTAACAAGAATATCTAGAAATGTGTACATAAACAATTTCTAATTCCATTATACATATATTCACACAGATGTTGCGGTTCTTGTTTATAAAGAAGTGAGATGCTTGTAACCATCAAGAAAGCCAAATAAATCTCATTTTTACTTAAAAAATTAGAAAATCAACTTGTTCAAAACATGTTAGGCATTTATTGTGCCACGCACTTTATTAAGGAGCAAAAATTCAAAAAACATGGTCTTGCAAGATGTTTATAATATTAGTGATATATAAGTAAATTGCTAATGACAGTAAAGTGTGATAAAAATATAAAAGTTTGGGATTTTGCACTTCATTCATAATTGGCTTTAAGGAGATCTTTAAAAGAAGGAAAAAATGCTAGCCATTTAAAAACACTGCAACATTTGTAAATATAAATGGTAAATCAGAGAGATTAAAAGTTCCTTGACAACCCACTTTTATATATCCCTATATATAGTTTATTTAGTTATTTATTTATTTTTTTGTCTTTTGTCTTTTCAGGGCCACACCCACAGCATATGGAGGTTCCCAGGCTAGGGGTCAAATCAGAACCACAGCCTCTGGCCTACACCACAGCCACAGCAATGTGGGATCCGAGCCTCGAATGTGACCTACAGCACAGCTCACAGCAACACCAGATCCTTAACCCACAGAGTGAGGCCAGGGGTCGAACCTGCAACCTCATGCTTCCTAGTCAGATTCCTTTCTGCCGCGCCACGATGGGAACTCCCTGTATTTTTTTATTATAAACACATCTCAACTTTTAAGGGTCTAGAATGAGACTAGACCTTTCCAGATACACAGAACTTTAAGATGGCTATTTTAGTATAGTTTAATTTCTTAAATATTCAGTTATTTACTGAGAAGTTAAATTGCTTCTTGTTGGTTATGTAATTTGACCTGTAAAACAGAGTGGATAGCAAGAGGTAGTTTGTTTTATCCATTATTTAAAACAGATTTTCTAAAAGCACACTCCAACACTGAGTTTAAAATTAGTTTTAGGTGTTGAAACTTTCTATGATGTTTTGCTCCATCAACTGCCACTGAAAGTGACATATCCTCTATTTATAATTCACTTTATTTCCCAAGACACTTCTAAGAAACTTCAGGCTAAGGTCAATTGTAAGAAACTTATATTCATGTGTGGAATATAATACTAGTTATTTCTAAAATTAATTTTCTCAATATGGGTATTTCCTCTCAAAATACACTAAGGATAGCATTTAAGATATAACTTTTTCCTTAAATCTAGTTAGGAACTAGATGTTTTCAAATATATACATTAGAGATTAAATATATTGAGGACTTTTAAAAAGAGGTAGTTAAATTCTAATTTTCAAATTATCCAACTTGGTACCTTTTTAAGAAAATATATAACAAAAACAGATTCCTATATGTTTGATATATATCGAGACTCCCTTCCCCATAGTTAAATCATCATGATAGCTTCCCACAATAATCATGTTCTATTCCACATATAATGCACTATTAATACGTAAGGATTGGGCTAGAATGTTTGTATAAATCAGTTATAAATTGAAACAAGCTGAAAAACAGCCCTGGACACCTTACACCCCATGAGGATGGTGACTGTTAGAAAAAACAGGAAACAATAAATGTTGTTCAAGATATGGAGAAATCAGAAATCTTGTGAGTCATTGGAAGGAATGTAAAATGATATGGCCACTATAGAAAACAAAAACAGAATTACCATAAGATTTAGCATTTGCATTTCTGGTATATTTCCAAAATAATTGAAAACAAAAGAGTCCGGAAAAGATATTTGCAAACCCATGTTCATAGCAGCATTATTCACAACAGCCAAGAGATGAAAGCAACTGAAGTACCCATCAACGGATGAGTGGATCAATAAAACATGGTATATATACAATGGAATATTAGTCTTAAAAATGAAGGAAGTTTTGACACATGATACAACGCAGATGACCTTGAGGAAATTATACTAAGTGAAATAAGCTAATTACAAAAAGATGAATATTGTATGATTCCACTTATATAAGGTACCTAGAGTAGTCAAATTCCGAGAGAGAAAGTGAAATGATGGTTACTAGGGGCAGGTGAAGAGGGAACAATGGAAAATACTTGTTCAATGGATATAGAGTTCCAGTTTTGCAAGATGACAAAGTCCTGGAGATTAGTTTCACAATATGAATGCACTTAACACTATTAGACTGCACTCTTAAAAATGCATTAAGATGGTAAATTTTGTGTTGTGTGTGTTTTACCACAATGGAAAAAAAGATTTTTAAAAAGCCCTGATCTTTAAGAAGGCAACTAAGGAATCGTTTTACATTCTTATGATTTCTGGCACTACAGTCAGTCTAGCATGATGATGCTGGAACTATCCTTTTAAAAACTAATTTAAATACCCTACTTTTTAAAAGGTTAAAGTAGTGAGAAAAACCTAAGTATTGTTTATCAACCCCTGGGAGTATCCATAAGCCAAACACTTTTGCTTAGGGTAGTATTCCATAGAAAGACCAGAGAAAAGAAAGAAGAGAGCTCCTTTAGGCACAGCGTATGAGAGTATCCTAGAATTTGCTTTGGTTTATGACAAATATATACAAAACAAATCAAATTACAAGAAGTACTATTTTTAAGAAATCCCATCTTCTGAACAAATGAAATAGGGCTTAAGTTATCACATTCTGAACGTATTCTTTAATATTCTTTGAAATAGGGGATTTTATTACATCACTTAGCTTTTATTTGAAAACTAAAGTACTTGTCTCAGAGGTGGAGGCAGTGGCAACATGTTAGAAACCACTGTCAATTGGAAATCAATCCATTATAAAGATGACACTTCTAAAATTATAATGTAAATCAATGGGGGAATATATGATTCCATTTTCAAAAATGTGCTTCATGTACAAATGTCAAGGAATGCATCTCTTGTGTAAAACAGGGTCTAGTTTTAGTCATGTGTGGCATAATTCAAAAACAAAAAACACACTCAACCCTTTATCTCTGGGTTAGTAAGGAAGGAGGAACAAAAATGAGCCATATCTGAGGTGCTGGGGGAAGTTATTTGATGAATTTACTAGGAGCCTAGAGGAAACTAAAGTTGCTGCCCTCTGACTGGAACAGTCAAGTTTATCATTTGTGTGTAACATAAAAGGGCAATTTAGATGTTAAAATTTAATCAACATGAAACATTAATGCCTTAGGTTGAAACAGAGAATGGCACAATAATGGCATTAGAAAGGGTGAAAATAGCACCATTACTCTCATTGACATCATCAATGTGTTTGCTTCAGTGAACTGTACCTCCAAAATGGAAAAACAAAAAAGTCATTTGTAAGGAAGTTACCATCAATATTTAGCTTTCTTCTTGCCCAATTGTAGAATGACCTACATTCTACAAACATTGCAAAAACATCTAACCAAAATATAGATTTTTTTCTTTATTTAAAATAGAAACATTTGGTAGCTTACCCTGAACTTCTTTTGCTTAGTATAATTGTATTAGGGAAAATTTAAGAGTTGATCATTACCAAATGAAAAGATGAAATATTTCTTTGGGGGGGCACAGATTGTGTTTAATATATTACATACTATGTGACAGACATAATAATGCATATAGATAGATAGATATAGATATAGATATCTAGACCTATTAAATATAGGTAAGTTTTGGAATGAGAACCAGAAGACTTAGCTCTTCACCCCTCCCAGCCTCTCCCAAGTACCATTGCTATAGTAATGATCCCACATCTGTATCTCTAGCTCTAACTTCTCTATGAGCTCCAGATTCATATTTCTAACTACCAACCAGATATTTCTGTCTACAAATCCCACAGACACTTCAAATTCCACAAGGTCAAACTGCAGCAGTCCTATGTATGTACGTATGTACATGCTCCTACATTCCAGACACTCACAATGTGCTTTCAAACCAATATTAATGCTTTCTCCACTCTTATTTTACTTTATAGATACAGCACATATATGGCCTCTTGTGGGAGCTCTCCACAAACTTTTTAGCAGAAATAATTGTTATTCTTACCATTTTTTCATTGTACTTAGTATATACCCTTAATACTCTATGTACCTCTTGCTGTCATCATGAATTTTTATAATTAATGATTTTGGTATCTTTCTCCTCTGCTACATCATAAATCTTTATGGCAGATGTCTTGTTTTGTTGTGGCTATCTCATTTTGTGTTTGAATGGATTAATTTGAAAACACTCAAATAAAATGGTGTTTCTACAAAGGAATTCTGTTTCAGTAGGTCTGAGTTGAGATTTAGGGATCTCTTACTTTTAAAAGATGTGCAAGTTGGAGTTCTCATCATGGCTCAGTGTTTAACAAATCCAGCTAGGAACCATGAGGTTGTGGATTTGATCCCTGGCCTTGCTCAGTAGATTAAGGATCAAGTGTTGCCGTGAGCTGTGGTGTAGGTTGAAGATGTGGCTCAGATCCTGAGTTGCTGTGGCTGTGGTGTAGGCCGGGGGCTACAGCTCCAATTAGAGCCCTAACCTGGGAACGTCTGTATGCCGTGGGTGCAGCCTAGAAAAGACAAAAAATAAAATAAAATAAAAGATGTGCAAGTCAGAGTTCCTTTTATGGCTCAGCATGTTAAGAACCCGACTACTATCCATGAGGATGAGGTTTCGATCCCTGGCCTTGCTCAGTGGGTTAAAGATCCAGGGTTGCCACAAGATGTGGTGTAGGTCACAGGCATGGCTCGGGTCTGACATAGCTGTGGCTATGCATAAATTACCAGAAAGTTCTTATTTGGAATAGTTTCAAAATGACTTTGTTAATAGGCATAATCATATTTAGGTAAAGTGAAGAAATAGCACTGAGCTAAGTTGCTAGCCTGGGAACTTGTATATACTGCAGGTACAGGCCTAAAAAGAGAAAAAAAAAAGATGTGCAAGTCTCTCTGATGTACTTCAATATCTGAAAATCACTGAATTAACAAGCATCTATGCAATAAAAATTTACAGTTAACTTGTTAAAGTTTTAAGTAAGTATACACACTTATATTGGGTTAAATGTCTGCTATATTGTTCTAATGATTTCTCATGATGGGAAGAATTTCCTGAGTGGTGCATTTAATCATTCACTTTGAGTTTCAGTCCATACACATTAAGAACATCCTGAATAACAGTTAAAATGAATATTTATTGCCAGGGAAAGATGGAATCATTAACTACAAAAAGCAAATTATGAACTAACCTGTGCAAAGTATTCTCATTTTAGTAGTGACTACACAGATAGGTATATGTATATACAGAAAAAAAATCTGGAAAGATATTCACTGAGTTGTTAATAGTAGTAGTAACTGGCTGATGGAAATGTGGTAGTCTTCTTTTCCTTCATTTTGCTTTTCTATATGTCCAACTTCCACAATTCATATAAAAATTTCCTTGTAAATTTGATGTTACCATGAGCTATGCTGTAGGTGTAAGTTGCAGATGCCACTCAGTTTTGCTGTGGCTGTGGCATAGGCCAGCAGCTACAGCTCTGATTTGACCCCTAGTCTGGGAACTTCAAAGTGCTGCAGGTGTGGCCCTAAAAAGTAAAACAAAAATTTCCCTGTAAAACTGTAATAATCAAGTAGAAAAAAATACACATGCCCCCTAACAGAAATGGCAGGAATTGAGAAAGAAAGAGAACTAGTATCAATGGAGTGCCTATATGAATCAGGCAGTGTGCTAAATGCTAGGAATATAAAGATTAGTAATATGAGGTTAGGTTTAGAAAAGTTAAGTAACACAGCCATCTTTATTGAGTAAGCAAATAATAGAGCTGGGGTTCAAACCCAGGTTTTTCTGATTTTAAATCTTATTTATTCCACCTCATATTGATGTCCCAGATCCAACATCAACCCTCTACAAAACTATTTTTTTGTTGTTGTTTGTTTGTTTTTTTTTTTTTGTCTTTTGTTTTTGCTATTTCTTTGGGCCACTCCCGTGGCATATGGAGGTTCCCAGGCTAGGGGTCGAATCAGAGCTGTAGCCACTGGCCTACACCAGAGCCACAGCAATGCGGGATCCAAGCTGCGTCTGCAACCTACACCACAGCTCACGGCAACGCCAGATCGTTAACCCACTGAGCAAGGGCAGGGACCAAACCCGCAACCTCATGGTTCCTAGTCGGATTCGTTAACCACTGCGCCATGACGGGAACTCCTACAAAACTCTTAATTAAAGTTTCTACTCTCCAACCAGCATTATTCTATGCTGTGAATTGCCAGGATCACTACTGTGGTACTTCATCCATCAACCTAATTCTTATTACATTCGAGAATGTTCTGGTCAACTAATCTGATATAATAATGGATGACAAGGAATAAGCACCTTAGTCATTGCACTGGACATCCCAGTGCCATATATACACAGCTTGTTGTGCTAGGTGTTGGGGTGACAGAGTTCAGATTTAAATGAGGGAAAAGAAGAGTTAAATACTCACAGAGTTAGCTGCATTACAATGAGATAATCTAAGATAGTAACAAAACATTCACTATGGAATATGAAGTTAAGTGCTTACTCTATCTGGGATGTCACTGAGAATTTAAAAGAAAAAAAGGTAGGGGAGGAGCAAATGAAGAGAAGACAATTGCCAGTGAAAAAACAAACAAACAAACAAACAAAAAAAACCCTAGCTGTTAAAGAACTCATTCCTAAGGATTAGCCTGTTTCATAGCAATCTCCTGTAACCAGGCTGTCCTTTGATGATGCCACACTCCAATACTAGATGTTTCTGGGTTTGCAGCTGGACAGTAGTGGGAAATACTTTTAGACAGCCTTTGAGCAGCCCTTAAAATAACATTCCTTGGGGTGGGATTAAGATGGTGGAATAGAAGGACTGGAGCTCAACTTCCCTCCTAAAAACAACAAAATTTAGAACTATATGCTGAGCAATCTTCAACCAAATGGACCAGAAACCTTCAAAAAGATATCTTACTCCAGAAGACAAAGAGGAGACATCAAGAGGTGGGAGGGGTGATTACACAATATAAGCAACCCCATACCTCCCAGGTGGGAAGCTCCACAGAGTGGAAAGTAACTGGTTCAGAGACTCACTTACAGGTGTGAGAGTTCTGAGCCCCACATCAAACTCCACGTGTGGGGATCTGGCACTGGGAGAACGAGCCTCTGGAGCATCTGGCATTGAAGGACAGTGGGGCTTGTGCACAGGAGCTCCATGGGACTGGGGGAAATAGAGACCCCATTCTTAAAAGGCTCACAAAGATGTTCACATGCACTGGGTCCCAGGTCAAAGCAAAGTCTCCATAGGAATCTGGGTCAATCCTGACTGCAGTTCTTGGAGGACATCCTGGGAAAACCGGGGTGAATGTGGGTTGTTGTGGGGGAGGGACATTGGAAGCAAAGCTCTTGGAAGTATTCAGCAGCCTGCCTTTCTCTGAAGGGGGCCATTTTGGGAAAATCTGGCCCCACCCATCAGTGTTGATAAGCCCCAGGGCAAACAACAATCCTGGTGGGATCACATCCCCTCCCATCAGTAAACAGGCTACCAGCAGTGGCAGCGGTGCCTAAAGTCCCCTCAGGCACACAGCTGCCTCTAATCCCATCCAGAGACAAAGCCCCACCCACCAGAGTGATAGGAATCAGCTCCACCCACCAGTGGGCAGGCACCAGTCCCTCCCATCAGGAAGCCTACAGCAAGCCCCCATACCAACTTTAGCCATAAGGGGGGCAGACACCAGAAGCAAGAGAGGTTACAACTCTATTATCTATAAAAAGGTCACCACACCAAAAACCTATAAAAATGAAAAGACAGAAAACTATAACTCAGATGAGGGAGAAAGGAAAAAAAACCCAGAAAATCAGCTAAGTGATCAGGAGATTCTCAGCCTCCAGGAAAAAGACTTTAGACTATTGATGCTGAAGAAGATGCAAGACATTGGAAATAAACTGGAGGCAAAGATGGATAACTTACAGGAAGCACTGAGCAAAGAGATACAAGATATAAAACTTAAACAAGAAGAGATGCAAAATACAGAAACTGAAATACAAAATTCACTAGAAGCAGCTAATAGCAGAATACAGGAGGCAGAAGAACGAATAAGTGAGGTGGAGGACAGATTAGTGGAAATGACAGGTGTGGAACAGAAAAGAGAAAAAAGATTGAAAACAAATGAAGAGAGTCTCAGAGAACTCTGGGACAACATTAAATGCAACAATATCCGTATTAGAGGGGTGCCAGAAGGAGAAGAAAGAGAGAAGGTGACAGAAAAAATATTCCAAGAGATAATATCCGAAAACTTCCCTGACATAGGAAAGGAAACACTCACTCAAATCCAGGAAGCACAACAAGTACCATATAAAATAAACCCAAGGAAGAAAACCCTGAGAGGCATATTAATCAAACTGACCAAAATTAAAGACAAAGAGAAAATACTGAAAGCAGCTAGGGAAAAGAAACAAATAACATACGAGGGAACCATGATAAGGTTATTGGCAGATATTTCAGCAGAAACTCTGCAGGCCAGAAGGGAATGTCATGTTATACTTAACGGGATGAAAGGAAAAAAAAAAATCCAATCAAGATTACTCTACCCAGCAAGGCTCTCATTCAGATTTGAAGGAAAAATCAAAAGCTTCAAAGATAAGCAAATGCTAAGAGAATTCAACAACACTAAACCAGCTTAACAACAATTACTACAGGAACATCTCTAGGCAGAAAAGAAAAGGCTGCAACCAGAAACAAAAATACCACAAATGACAAGGCTCACCAGTAAAGGTATGTATACAGTAAAGATATGAAAACATCCATGCACGATTATGCCACCAAAAATCAAAATCATGAGAAGAGGTAGGTACAAATGCAGGACACTGGAGATGCACTTGCAATGAAGAGACTTAAAACAATCTCATATGTATATAGACTCATATCAAAACTTCAGAATAACTGCAAACCAAAAATCTTCAATGGATACACAAACAAATAAGAAAAATAAATGCAAATACAACACTAAAGATAGTCATCAAAACAGAAGAGAAGAGAACAAAAGAAGGGAAGAAAAAAGAGAAACAAAAACAAATCCTAAGCAATTAATAAAATGGCAATAAGAACATACATATCAATAATTACTTTAAATGTTAATGGACTAAATGCTCCAACCAAAAGACACAGAATGGCTGAATGGATAGAAAAACAAGATCCATATACATGCTGTCTTCAAGAGACCCACTTCACTTCTAGGGACACATACAAATTGAAAGTGAGAGGATGGAAGAAAATATTTCATGCAAACAGGAATTGAAAGAAAGCCAGAGTAGCAATACTCTTAACAGACAAAATAGACTTTAAAATGAAGAATATCTTAAGGGACAAGGAAGGTCACTACCTAATGATCAAAGGGTCAATCCAGGAAGAAGATGTAACAATTTTAAATATCTACACACCCAACACAGGTTCACCACAATATATAAGGCAAGTGTTAACAACCTTAAAAGGACAAATTGACAATACCACTATAATAGTGGAGGACGTTAACACCCCACTTACAGCAATGGACAGATCATCCAGACAGAAAATCAATAAGGAAACACAGGCCCTGAATGAAGCATTAGACCAGATGGACTTAGTAGATATTTATAAGACATTCCATCCAAAAGCAACAGAATACACATTCTTCTCATGTGCACATGGAACATTCTCTAAGATTGATCAAATCCTGGCCTACGAATCAAACCTCAGTAATTTTAAGAAAATTGAAATCATATCAAGCATCTTTTCTGACCACAATGCTATACGAATGGAAATCAACAAGAAAAAAAACTGCAAAAAACACAAACACTTAGAGACTAAGCAACATGCTACTAAACAAACAACCAATGGATCACTGAAGAAATCAAAGATGAATTAAAAAATACCTAGAAGCAAATGACAACAAAGACACAACACTCCAAAACCTATGGGATGGAGCAAAAGCCGTTCTAAGAGGAAAGTTTATAGCAATACAAGCCCACCTCAGGAAACAAGAAAAAGCTCATATAAACAATCTAACTTTACATCTAAAGCAGCTCAAGAAAGAAGAACAGACAAGACCTAAAGTTAGTAGCCGGAAAGAAATCATAAAGATCAGAGCAGAAATCAATGAAATAGAAACAAAGAAAACCATAGACAAGATTAATGAAATGAAGCACTGGTTCTTTGAAAAGATCAACAAAATTGATAAACCCCTAGCCGGACTTATCAAACAAAAAAGAGAGAGGACTCAAATCAATAAAATTAGAAATGAAAAAGGAGAAGTAACAACAGACATCACAGAAATACAAAGGATCATAAGAGACTACTATATGCAACTATATGCCAATAAAATGGAAAACCTAGAAGAAATGGACAAATTCTTAAGTACAATCTTCTAAGACTAAACCAAGATGAAATAGAAAAAGATGAATGGACCAATCACAAGAACTGAAATTGAAAATTTGATTAAAAAACTTCCAACAAACAAAAGTCCAGGACCAGATGGCTTCACAGGCGAATTCTATCAAACATTTAGAGAAGAGCTAACACCTCTCCTTCTGAAACTATTTCAAAAAATTGCAGAGGAAAGGATACTCCCAAACTCATTCTCTGAGGCCACCAACACCCTGATACAAAAACCAGACAAAGATACTACAAAAAAAGAAAACTACTGGCCAATTTCATTGATGAATATAGATGCAAAAATCCTCAACAAAATACTAGCAAACCATATCCAACAATATATTAAAAGAGTTGTACATCATGATGAAGTGGGATTTATCCCAGGGATGCACGGGTTCTTCAATATCCACAAATCAATCAGTGTGATACACCACATTAACAAATGAAGAATAAAAATCATATGGTCCTCTCAATAGACACAGAGAAAGCCTTTGACAAAAGCCAACACCCATTTCTAATAAAAACCCTTCAGAAAGTGGGCATAGCAGGAACCTACCTCAACAAAATAAAGGCCATATATGACAAACCCACAACAAACATCATTCTCAATGGTGAAAAGCTAAAAGAATTCCCGCTGAGATCAGGAACAAGACAAGGATGTCCGCTCCCACCACTACTCTTCAACATAGTTTTGGAAGTCCTAGCCTTGTCAATCAGAGAAGTAAAAGAGATAAAAGGAATCCAAATTGGAAAGGAAGAAGTAGAACTATCACTATTTGCAGATGACATGATACTATACCTAGAGAATCCTAAAGACTCTACCAGAAAACTGTTAGAGCTCATCCATGAATTTGGCAAAATCACAGGATACAAAATTAATACAGAGAAATTGATGGCATTTCTATATACTAACAAAGCAAGATCAGAAAGAGAAATGAGGGAAGCAATCCCATTTACCATCGCATCCAAAAGAATAAAATACCTAGGAGTAAACCTACCTAAAGAGAGAAAAGACCTGTATTCTGAAAACTATAAGGCACTGATGAAAGAAATCAAAGATGACACAAATAGATGGAAAGACATACCATGCTCTTGTATTGGAAGAATCAATATTATCAAAATGACTATACTACCCAAGGCAATCTACGGATTCATTGCAATCCCTATCAAATTACCAAGGACATTTTTCACAGAACTCGAACAAAATATTTTAAAGTTTGTTTGGGAGCACAACAGACCCAGAATAGCCAAAGATATCCTGAAAAAGAAAAATGGAGCTGGAGGAATCAGGCTGCCTGACTTCACACTATACTACCAAGCTACAGTCATCAAAACCATATGGTACTGGCGCAAAGACAGAAATATAGATCAGTGGAAGAGGAGAGAAAGCCCAGAATTAAACCCACATGCCTACAGCCAACTAATCTATGACAAAGGAGGCAAGAATATACAATGGAGAAAAGACAGCCTCTTCAATAAGTGGTGCTAGGAAAACTGGACAGCCACATGGAAAGGAGTGAAATTAGAACACTCTCTAACACCATACACAAAAATAAACTCAAAATGGATTAAAGACCTAAATATAAGACCAGACACTATAAAACTCTTAGAGGAAAACATAGACCAAACGCTCTCTGACATAAACAACTGCAATATCTTCTCAGATCCACCTCTTAGAGTAATGACAGTAAAAACAAAAATAAACAAATGGGACTTAATTAAACTTAAAAATTTCTCCACAGCAAAGGAAACCCTAAATAAAACGTAAAGACAACCCACAGAATGGAGAAAATCTTTGCAAATGAACTGACGGACAAGGGATTAATCTCCATAATTTATAAATACCTCCTACCACTCCATGCCAAAAAAAACAAATGACCCCATTGAAAAATGGGCAGAAGATCTAAACAGGCAATTCTTCAAAGAAGACATACAGATGGCCGAGAAACACATGAAAAGATGTTCAACATCACTCATCATTAGAGAAATGCAAATTAAAACCACTCTAGGTACCACCTTAAACGCCAGCCGGAATGGCCATCATGAAAATGTCCACAAACAATATGTGCTGGAGACAGTGTGGAGAAAAAGGAACCCTATTACACTGTTGGTGGAATTGTAAATTGGTGCAACTACTATGGAAAACAGTATGGAGATTCCTCAAAAAAACAAAAATAGAACTACCATTTGATCCAGCATTCCCACTCCTGGGCATCTATCCAAAGAAAACCATGACTTGCAAAGACACATGTACTCCAATGTTCATTGCAGCACTCTATACAATAGCCAAGACATGGAAGCAACCTAAATGTACATCGACAGAGGAGTGGATCAAGAAGATGTGGTAAATAAACACAATGGAATATTACTCAGCCATTAAAAGGAACAAAATGCCAGCATTTTTAGCAACATGGATGGACCCCTAGAAATTATTATGCTAAGTGAAGTCAGTCAGACAACAAGACACCAACATCAAATGCTTTTGCTGACATGTGGAATCTGAAAAAAATGACACAATGAACTTCTTTGCAGAACAGATACTGACTCACAGACTTTGAGGGACTTATGGTTTCTGAAGGAGACAGCTTGGGAGGTGGTGGGATGTGTTGGGGTTGTGGGATGTAAATCCTATAAAATTGGATTGTGATGATCACTGTACAACTATAAATGTAATAAATTCATTGAGTAATTTAAAAAAAACAAAAAAAAACAAAAAACAAAATAAAACAAATAAAATAACATCCCTTAAAGCAAACACCTATGGCTTATGCCACCTTTCTTTCACTTCAGTACATGCTGTTTTCACTGAACTGCATCCATGAGCAGCTCATATCGTGACATGTTTAATGTAACTGGGTAACCTAAGACTTGCTGAGATTAGGGAGCTGTCAGTAAAACATCTGGGAGGGCTTTGTGAATTGCTTTCTAAAATCACTCCGAATTAGCAACTAGTGGAAAGTTTTTATAACTTGTTCAACACTGAGTGTAGCTGGATAAAAGTCGGCCTCTGGAGAATTCAATTTAGTATTAATGTTAGAGTATTATTTAACAGATGAATTTTTCCCAGAATAGTCATCTCGATTTATTTCAGTGAATATCCTTCATTAGTAAATTTTCTGTCCCCTTTAAAGAAAATTTAGAAATCAGCTCATCAAGAGAGTAAAGGGGAGGAACATAAACTTTCAAGTCAGCAATATGCTTGAGGAGGAATGTGTGAATATGTTGTTAGGGATAAATAGAATTAACATTTTTTATGCATAGTTATAAGTAATGTTTTTCAGGCGATGATGATAGGTAATTTGTAAATATATGTATTCCCTTGTATATTTTAAGTGAACTATATGTATGGGTTTCTTGAAATGCTGGTATGATTACTTTTAATTGTTATTTATTTTGCCACACCTGGGGCATGTGGAAATTGCTGGGCCAGGGATCATACTCAAGCCACCGCAGTGACAACATTGGATCCTTAACTGCTAGGCCACTAGGGAACTCCTACTTTTTCAATTACGATTACTTTTTCAATTATTTCACACTCATAGGTCACACAACTAATTGTACTTCGCTAGATTACTTTGACCCAGAACTAGAAAATATTTCAAAATAATTAACATTCTACATAATATGAATACAAACAGAGTTAGGGTATCTATAGTTTTTTAAAAAGCTAGCCATGTATTTAGCCCAAAGGAGATATACCCTAAATTATAAGAAAGTTAAGAGTGAGTCAGTGATGAAGTTAAGGGTTAAGCCAGGAAACAAATCAGATGTTTTCTACTTCTTTAAAATATCACCTCACATAGTGTCATTTCCTCCTAAAATGTTCTCCCAAAGTCCCAAAACAAAGCACCATAAATATACCCTATAACCTGCATAGGACAGGCAGTGAATACTTTAGTGAAGTTCTTGGGTAACACTTTAAGTTTTTAGCAAGACAAACTGACTACAAAAAGAAGTTTCAAAACTATTTGACTTTTGTCTTTTTTTTAGGGCTGCACCCGTGGCATATGGAGGTTCCCAGGCCAGGGGTCCAATCAGAACTGTTGCTGCCAGCCTACACCAGAGCCGCAGCAACGTGGGATCTGAGCCACATCTGCAACCTACACCACAGCTCACGGCAATGCCAGATCCTAAACCCCCTGAGCGAGGCCAGGGATTGAACCTGCAACCTCATGGTTCCTAGTCGGATTTGTTTCTGCTGAGCCATGACAGGAACTCCTCAAAACTATTTGAAAAAATATTTTAACTAAATCTTACCTAAGTGTTTGCAGGTGAAAAATACTAAATTCCAGTGCCATCTAAAATGTATGCATTTTCATTTATCTTCTGATATCACATATGGGGAAGTTTATGAATGGATAAACACCATGGCCTGATCTGGAAATGAGTTAGGGCAAATAAGGTAAAAAGGCAGGAAAATACAACAGGATTCCATACTGTTTAAGAGTAAATTTTTATTTACATATGTATTTACACATTTACTTATTTTTCATAACCTCGAACTTTAGGTCTCCAGAGGGAAATACATTCATTCAGTAAATAGACTGATTGCCTATGATTTGCTAGGCATTAGTGGAGAAATGAGAGAATATGAAGATGACGGTTATATTCTCTGCTGTTAGGACAACAGGGTTGGAGACATGTACATACAAACAAATATATTTTACTACTATATAACAACTATAGAAACCTGTTAAAACAATCTTTGTAAAAAAAAAAAAGATGCTTTTTTTATTTCTTAACTTTTAGTACCACTCATGCATTACTCAGTTGGTTCAGATTTGCAATTGAACAGCATGTAGTGAACACCAAAGCAGCATCTGAGTGCTAAAATATTTAAGTAAAAACAGACATGCCCCAATGCTAATACAAGGTCAGCAAACCTGGCCAGTTGTGAGGAAGCGCCAGTCTTCTTTCTCACTCCCAATATTCTCATATATGGAGAAGTACAACCTGTTTTCCTAACAATCCACACTTTGTAATTTATACAGCCCTAAGTACTTTTTTTCAACCTCATCCTATTTACTTTTACTCTCTGAACCATCCTGAAATAAACTTCCTGTATCATGATAATTACATATATTATTATATTGAGGGTCGTAACATCACTACTTTTTTTTTCTTTCTTTTTTTTGGTCTTTTTAGGGCCACACTGGAGGCATTTGGAGGTTACCAGGCCAAGGGTCAAATCGGAGCTGTAGCCAGTGGCCTACACCATAGCCAGAGCAACGCCAAATCCAAGCCATGCTTGTGACCTATACCACAGCTCACGGCAACACCAGATCCTTACCCCATTGAGTGAGGCCAGGGATCAAACATGCGTCTTCATGGATGCTGATTAGGTTCGTTTCCACTAAGCCACAATGGAAACTCTAACATCACTACTTTTTTTTTTTTTTTTTTTGTCTTTTTGTCTTTTTAAGGTTTCTTGGGCCGCTCCTGCGGCATATGGAGGCTCCTAGGCTAGGGGGCTAATAGGAGCTATAGCCACCGGCCTACGCCAGAGCCACAGCAATGCGGGATCCGAGCCGCGTCTGCAACCTACACCACAGCTCAGGGCAACTCCAGATTGTTAACCCACTGAGCAAGGTGAGGGATCAAACCTGCAACCTCATGGTTCCTAGTTGGATTCGTTAACCACTGAGCCACGACGGGAACACCAACAACATCACTACTTTTTAACAATATATTTATTCTACTTTAGGTAAGAATCTTTGAAATTGACAAAATAAAATCTTAATAAATTGAACTTTACAAATTAAGAATCTTTTTCAGAAGGAGTAGAGACTGAGCTTACTTTCCTTCTTTGCAGTTTTTTCTTGTGACTGTTAGAGAGAATTTGAAAATTTAAAGTATGTTCAAATATATTTGGTATTGAAAACAGCAACAGCAAAAATATCCAGTTTATATTCTGGATTAGTATACATTCTGGCCAGCCTGCCATACATTCTACATTTTTATACTTGTAATCTGTTTTGAATGATGGCACTGAAACTCTGTGCAAGTTCCTTAAACAACAAACATTTAAATATATTCAAAAGTCTTAATAGCACTAAGGCAAAAAGTGAAAAAAAAAAACGTATTCATTTATCTATTTATCAACAGGTCAGGGAGGTCTCTTGTGGCTCAGTGTGTTAAGGATGCAGTATCATCACTGCAGCAGCTTGGGTCACTGCTGTGGCACGGGTTTGATCCCTGGCCCAGGAACTTACCATGGATGCAGCCAAAAAAGAAAAAAGAAAAAAGGCCAGGAAAAAAATAAAAGTTTAAGGAGATTAATTCTGAATATTCAATCAGCAGAACCTTGCACTCCTAAAGAGTTCTGACTGATTGCGATTTTGGTATAAAAACAAGATTGTATGACAATATTTTTTTTCAAAGTGAATAAAGTTTTTAAAAAGCATGTTTAGCACCAACAACTTACAAACTACAAACATGAAGATTACAATTTGCAAAAGGAATACTTCCAAAAACCGGTAATCTAGAAATTGGAATGTATTTTCCCATTGGAAGAATACTATAAAACTACAGCTAGCTTTACACGACAGATGTAGAAACCGTGTTTTTTTTTTTAAAAAAAATGTACTTAATATACCAACTATCTGCAATGAAAAATAACTAAAACAGTATCATTGTAATACTGGTACCAAAAAATAATAATAAAAGAAAAGGAAAAAATACGCATAATTGTAAAATCATGACTGCTTGGCACTAGAGAGAATATGTAAATGATTCAAAGAGTGAAGACAAGTAAGAATTAGTCAAAAACTTTGTATGAGAATTCAAGACGATAGTGTTGGACAGGTGGAGAAAAGTTTTGACTGCCTTGAAGGACACCTCACTCTCCAGCCCACCCTCTCTCTTACTCTCTCTCAGCCTCATACACTAAGCAGAGGTAAGATGGGCACTTGCCACCTGGAAGATAAAAGCCACAGAGTCAAAAGCACAAACACAGCCTGAAAAAGGAACATGAGAGGGGACTGGAAGGTAAATCTGGGCACTCTGAGGACAGGACAGCCATCCTTAGCTCCAGAGGCCAGCGTCGTTCCCATGGAGGCCTGAAGGGAGAGGCCCCCCAGCGACGAAGAGCTTCATCTCAGGCCAGTTGTAGCAGTGGGTGTAGAGCGCGTTGGGGAATTCGCCAATGCCACCGAAGTAGTTCACTCACAGGTCGTCGTGGGCCAACCTCTGCCACAGGTGAGCTTGAGCTTCCTCCCTGCGGGCCCCGGGGAGGAGTGCGGGGTGGCCCAGGCCTTCTCCTCCAGGAACTTCTGCGCGCGGATGTCATAGAAGAGCAGAGAGCCGTGGCCCGTGCCCACCGTGACGATGTGCTGGTAGAAGCTCAGGGAGCGCACACCCGTGCCGCCCTCTCGGGAGCACAGGGGCCGGATGTTCTGCTGGCGTTGCCTCGGATCCAGGAAGGACACGTGGGACTGGGAGCCCACCGCGTACAAGGACAACTCGTCGCAGTAGGTCAGGCACACGTTCTCTCTGCAGCCTGGTCAGGGTGCTCCGCGCTTTCCACAGGTGGAAGTAGCCGTCCAGGGACACGGCTCCCAGCTCCTGGTTCTTGCCGCTGAAGGCCAGGGCCCGCACCTTGCGGTTACTGGGGTTGGTGCTGGCCCTGGGGATGGTCTCCACGTCCCGCGGACGGATGTGGGCGTAGACGGGGAGCCCAGCGTTGTTGTGCCAGGCGATGCTGCCCTGGAACACGTCGGGGTCCATCCTCCACAGCGCCACGGTGCCGTCGCGGGAGCCGCTCACGGCCACCGTGTCGCTCATCCAGGCAATGGCGAAGATCCAGTCCCTGTGGCCATGGCGGTCTCCTAGGCACACGGGATCCAGCGTGGGCAACTGGTAGACGGCCAGGCTGTTGGGGTTCTCCCCCACGGTGGCCAGAAGCGTCTAGGAGGGGTTGAGCTGGATGGCATGGATGCCGCAGCTCGGCTGGGCCCAGGCCGGCCCGGGCGCCCGATCTCGCATCAGAGGTATGCGCGTGATCTGACCCGACTGCACGTCTACCACGAAGAGCGTGTTACACTTGGTGCCGCACACCACCTGCCTGGCGTTCAGCCACTGCGACGCGAACACCTTGTTGAGGGTGCCCAGCGCCAGCTCGCGCTCCCTCAGCAGCTCAGGCAGCTTCTGCACCGCGTAGCCACTCAGCTCGCCCTCGAAGCCTGGGAGCCCGGCGCGGCCCCGCGCGCCCACCTCGCGGCCCTTCAGGTAGTGCAGCAGCGAGCGTCTTGCCGCCGGCCGCTTCGGCTTCTTGGGCAGCAGCGGCCCGTCTCCGTCCGCCGCCGCCGCCGAGCCCTGCGACGACGAGCCCGCGGCGGCCGCCTAGAGCGCGGGCGCTTTCCGCTTCCCGCTACCTGTTTGCTGCGGGGCCATGGTGGGCGGCGGGCGAGTGGCGGCGGCGCGACGGCAGTGGCGGCGCGTGGCCTCCGTGTTGGTTGTGGTGGCGGTTAGGACGGCGGCGTCGGCCGGGGGCGGGGGGCCGGGGCGGCCGCGGAGCGCAGAGCCGATCGAGTCTGGGGCGCGGCCGCGGCGATGGAGGCGAGGGCTGCGGGGCCGGACGACGAGGGGCGACCGGGGGCAGCGGAGCAGGAGCGGCGCGCGGCAGCGGGGATCGAGGCGAGAAGGGGAAGTGAGGCAGCAGGCACAGCGGGAGCGAAGTCAGTGTGGGAAGAGGACGACGCCGGGGGCCAAGGGCAAGAGGGCGGACACGCCGGGAGGAGCCAGCCGGCTTGGCGAGAGGAAGCGCATGCCTGCCGACGAGGATGGATCCGTTGGGCGAGGGATGTGCTGAGGTACGAATGCAGGACCCCGAGCTGGCCATGTACGCCTGTCCTGATCCCTACTTAGTGACCCTGGATAGTTTGTCACTCTTAAGACAGGAGCCAATCAGCCCTTCTGCTGGTGTCTTAAACAGTTTCAACCAGATAGATTTTTTTTTCCTCCACAAATTGAAGTCTCTGAGCTCCAGCACTGGGATGGCCTGAAGGATACATTCTGAATGCACATCCCTGGGGCCCCACAGTCTGGCCAGGGAGATATCTGGGACACTTTGGTCAGATGCAGCCTTGAGAACAAGGTGGAGGTGTTGGCTTCCGTTGTAACTTAGAGAACTAAGAAGGTAGAGAGGGAGAGCCAAGGGGAGGGGCAACTCCCTCCCTGCTTCTGGGTTCTGTCTTCAGCTCTCAGTCCCAGAGGCTCAGGACCTTGGGCATGGTTCCCCGGAGCCTTAGGGAGAGGTCCTGAGGGATGAGCAAGATTTTCACAAGCAGACATGGAGACAGAAAACTTTCCAGAAGGAGGCAACTACAAGGACAAATTATGAGAGTGTAAGGGTTCAGAGCAAGGGCTTAGTCTCAGGGGGTGGGTGTTTCATTCTTTCCTCTGCTGCTTCAGAGCAGCCAGTCCAGTGGTAGGCTCATAACTGGGCATGCTGACTTACAGTGATAACATGGCACCGTGAGGCTGGTGGTTGATACCCACTCTGCATACACACACCCTCCTTCTAACAAAAATGCACATGATGCTTGGTGGGTGGATTCATGGGGAGATGCATTTATTTTTCTGACCAATCAGGAGAGCCCATGGGAGCTACTATGTTGTTGCTTCCTCCTCTTCCCATGCCCTGTTTGCTGATTTCTCTCCCTTCTTCCTTCACACTTTTTGCAATGTCATATCAAATACACAGATTCCAAGTACAAACCATAGGTCCTTTCCACCACTCTAGTCCAGGTTCTGAATTCCAGTATTTCCCAACACTTCCCTGCACCCCAGTTCTGATTCTTCTCCATATCAATCGTCTTACAGCAACAGAAGAGAGTTGCATGGGCTGGTGGTGGTAAAATGGAATTAGGGATGGCTTCATGGAGACAGCTGCATTTTGTTTCCACAGGTTGGGGTGGGGGGTCATGGACATTTCAGGAAGCAGTAACCATATGCGAAATGGCACAGACAATGTAGAGAAGTGGTTCACAAACTTTAGTGTACATTAAAATCACATGGGCAGCTTAATAAATATGCACGTACCTTGACCATATTTCTAAAGATTCGATGCAGATGGTCTGTGGACCACTCTTGGAGAAGCACTGGTCTAGGTTCTTGTCACTGGGTCATGTCAGGGTGTGTTACAGATAGGAGAGTGACGTCTTTGGTGTACTTCAGGGTTGCCCTGAAAATGGACTCCTATACAGGTGAATATTGTGAAAGCCTTAGCAATTAAAGAGGCTATGATCAGCTTGATGCCAAAGCAGAGCATGCCCTAGGCAGAGAAATTGTACCTATTAAGTATAGAGAACCTATTATATTTTATTATATAAGCTTACACTTTTACTATGGTATTATACTAACCAGCATTGTTACAGCAGTTTTACAAATATCTTGTTTAATCTGCTATTATGATAAGGTACCTACCATTTTGTAGGTGAGGGAAAACGAGGCTTGGAGAGTTATAATTTTGTCTTAAGTCAATGAAGTAGTAAGTGACAGATTCAGGATTTGAACTCAAGTAGTTTGAATCCATATTTTATGTTTAATCTACTTCTTAGAGATTAAAGATAGTCAGGGATTGAGTAAAAAGTTCTGCTAGTGAAATGAACTTAAGCCTCATTTCTTTGCACCACCAAAAGTGGTGAGATATGGCTGTGGACGTCTGTGAAGTTGTATACCATGGGTAAAGATGCTAAGAGCAGCTGTAAAAGATTCTGGGATTCATTCTATGATTAGTAGCAAGGCTTGCTGAAAGGGGCAGTTCTATAGCTCTTCTGGCACAAGAGCCAGACAGATTAGCAAGGACTAGCATAGGTCATCTGATGTCATATAATGAACAGTGGAGGTTTCCATAACAAACAAGAACTAAGGACTACATATATCTCCATTTTTCTAGGACCAAGCAAGCCTCAAAATCTAATAACATCTCATGGAAAGGGAAAGGAGCCCTTGAAATTACTGATGCTGGACATTCTACCAGCCAAGTGTATGCCCTTTGCAAATGCAATTCGGTTTAGAAAAAAAAACAAACAAGCAGGAGTTCCCATTGTGGCTAAGTGGCTTAAGAACTCGACATAGTGTCCATGAGGATGTGGTTTTGGTCCGTGCCTCGCTCACTAGGTTAAGGATCTGGCACTGATACAAGGTGCAGCATAGGTCACAGATGTGACTAGGATCCGGCATTGTTGTGGCAGTGACATAGGCCAGCAGCTGTAGCTCTGATTGGACCCCTAGCCTGGAAACTTCCATATGCCGGAGGTATGGTCATAAAAGGGGAAAAAAAGAAAAGAAAAAAGAAAACACATGTTTTATGTGAGAAGATAATACTTATTACCCAGACCTCATGAGAACAAGGTTTTGAATGATCTGGGGAAAGTGGTACCACAGACAGTAGAGTGGTGATACCTTATACACTTAATATCACTCCAAGTCATAACACAATGCCCTTATGTCTGCAGTAGTGGAGGATGAGTATTATAACTATGCAAAACATCATGGAGATTCAAGAAGGAAGACTTTCTGTTCTGGAAAATATAGAACACCCCTATTGCTTCCAGACCATCACTCTTAGAACTAAAAAGCCCTGGACATAGCAAAAGAAACAAGTAAAGGAAGTCTCTGAAAGATGGAAAGAGGTTGGGAGGACTAAGGATCTCGGAATTTGAGGGAAAAAAAGAGTGGTGAGTTCCCTGAATTTCCTTATTGTGCCCCATATATTCCAGATAAGGAGTTGCAGAAGCTCCGGCCAGGAACCTTCAATAGCCTCAGAAAATAACAGCTTCAAGAAGAATCTGTCCCCCTCTAGACAAAGGATTTGGAGAAGGGAGGCCAAACAACAGAAAACCTTTTTTGGCAATACGCATCCTACTCCAGCTAAACACTAACAGAAAAATCACCCCACCTCTCCCCACCCCCACTGGTTCAGTGGGGCCAAGTGGAGAGCTTATCTTCCATCCTCAGTATGGCAGAAGCAGACATTATACCCTAATTCCCTTGCAGGGGTAATGTCAATGAGGTCACAGAGTAAGCCGAGCCTCTACCCACATCCAGCAACTAGGAGACTTAATGAGAGTGTTCCATGAGAAGCTGAGCACCACTCTGCTTCACTCACTCCACTCCACTTCATCAGTGTCAGAAGGGCTCAGTGAGAAGCTGGGCTCTCATCCCCTCCCAGCATCAGTGAGACTGAGGACTCACCTCACCACTGGTGTCTTCAGGCAGCTGAACCTTCATACTCACCCAGCAGCAGAGACTGAGCAACGGACTGGGAAAGAGGGCTAATTCTGTCTCCCAAGAAATAGTGAAGTATGTATACCTGCAGATTCAGGAGACTAAGTGAACTCAAATAGCATAAACCCAAATAAAGGCACATCAAGACACATTACATATACACAATGGAATACTACTCAGCCATAAAAAGGATGACATAATGCCATTTGCAGCAGCATGGATGGAACTAGAGAATCTCATCCTGAGTGAAATGAGCCAGAAAGACAAAGACAAATACCATATGATATCACTTATAACTGGAATCTAATATCCAGCACAAATGAACATCTCCTCAGAAAAGAAAATCATGGACTTGGAGAAGAGACTTGTGGCTGCCTGATGGGAGGGGGAGGGAGTGGGAGGGATCGGGAGCTTGGGCTTATCAGACACAACCTAGAATAGATTTACAAGGAGATCCTGCTGAATAGCATTGAGAACTATGTCTAGATACTCATGTTGCAACAGAAGAAAGGATGGGGGAAAAAACTGTAATTGCAATGTATACATCTAAGGATAACCTGAACCCCCTGCTGTACAGTGGGAAAAAAAAAAAGACACATTACAGTTAAACTTAAGAAAATGAAAACCTAAGAAACAAATCTTAAAAGGAAGCAGAGAGAAATGACTCATTACTTTGAAAGGAAAACTAGATTGAATGACAGCAGATTTCTTATCTGAAACAAGGCTAGAAAGCAGCAATGAAAGAAAAAATATATTGACCAAAAATTCTATATCCAGTAAACAAAACAAAACAAAACCAGGAATGATGGGGAAATAGAGATATTCTCATATGAATGAAGACTAAGAGAATTTGTTGGTAGAAAATCTACCTTTGAAAGATGGCTACAGAAATTTCTCTAAGAAAAAAGGTAATCATAAAATAAGACTTGGAATTTAGAAAGGAAAGAATATCAAAATGGATAAAAAATACGATAATTATAATAACTAATTCTCAAGAGTTTCTTCAATAAAATTTGATGTTTGAAGCAAAAAATTATTATACTGCCTGATGTGGAAGTCAATGTATGCAGAGACAATGATATTTAAAAAAGAAGTAAGGTAAAGGGAATTTAAGGGAATTTAGGTGTTTTATACTTCACTCAAGGTAGTAAAACATTGATAAGAGAGTACTATGATAAATTATATATGCATTTTGTAATACCTAGAGTAACCTTTAAGAAACTTTACAAACTGATATACTCAAAAACAAAAATGAAGATGGAATCCTACAAAAAGAAGACAAGCACAATGTTTGAATAATGCACAGAAAGGTGAAAAAGGAGAAACAGAAGAATAATAAAAAGAAGAAACAATAGAAAACAAATTAGGTGGCAGACTTCAGCCCAAACATATTAATAATTGCCTTAAATATAAATGTTCTAAATACATTAGTCAAAAAACAAAGATTGGCAGAGTATATTAAAAAGAAAACATAATCTGAAAATATATTTTTTACAAGTAACTCCCTTCAAATATGACATAGATTGAAAGTAAAAGGATAGAAAAAGAATAGAAAAAGATGTAAACATTAATAATAAAGAATAGGAAAAGCTACATCAACATAAAAAATGGATTTCAGAGCGAAGAAAATTAGCAAAGACAAAAAGAGTCATTACAGAATACTAGAAGAATCAATCCACAAAGAAAGCATTACAATCCTAAATGTGTATGTGCCAAACAAGAGAGACTCCATGACCAAGCTGGATTTATTCCAAGTAGGCAAGTTCAACATTTGAAAATAAGTGTAAACCAATATGTCAAGGTATAAAGAAGAAAAATTATATAATTGTGTCCACTGAAACAGAAAAGCAATTGACATAATCCAACCCCCATTCATGATAAAAACTCTCAGCAGACTTAGTATAGAAGAGAACTTCCTTAACTTGGTAAAGAACATTTATAATAACCTATAGCAAACATTCTTTTTAGAGATGAGAAACTAGATGCTTTACCTGTAAGAAAAGAAATAAGGCAAGGGTTTCTGCTTTCATCATTTTTATCCAATGTAGTATTGGAATTTATACCCAGTCTTATATTAAGGCAAGATAAAGAAATAAAAAGCCTAAAAACTGGAAAGAAATAAAAGTGTTCTATTTGCAGATGAAATGATTGTTTCTGTAGAAAACCCCAAGGAATCTATAAGAAGAAATTCCTAGAACTAATAATTTAATTTAGCAGAATCATAGGATGCTCAGAAATCAGTTACATTTATATATACCAACAAAGATCATATAGAAACCCAAATTTGAAACATAATACTATTTAAAATCATACAAATAGGAGTTCCCTTCATGGATCCGAGGTTAACAAACCTGACTAGGGTCCATGAAGATGAAGGTTCAATCTTTGGCCTTGCCCAATGGGTTAAGGATCCGGTGTTGCCATGAGCTATGGTGTAGGTCACAGACACAGCTCTGATCCTTCATTGCTGTGGCTATGGTGTAGGCTGGCAGTTGCAGCTCCAATTTGACCCCTGGGCTGGGAACCTCCATATGCCTCAGGTGTGGCCTGAAAAAATGAAAAAAAAATCATATAAATAAAATGAAATATTTACATATAAACCTACAAAATATGTACAGGATCTGTATGGTGGAAATGACAAAATACTAATGTGTGAAATCAGTTAAGATCTAGGTATATGATATGTTCATATATTTGAAGACACAACCTAGTAAAGATGTCAATGCTTATGAAATTGATCTCTACTTTTTTTTTTTTTTTTTTTTGTCTTTTCTAGGGCTGCACCTGCAACTTATGGAGGTTCCCAGGCTAGGGGTCCAATCGGAGCTGTAGTCACCGGCCCACACCACAGCCACAGCAACTCGGGATCTGAGCCACGTCTGTGACCTACACCACAGTTCACAGCAACGCTGGATCCTTAACCCACTGCTTGAGGCCAGGGATCAAACCCACAACCTCATGGTTCCTAGTCAGATTCCTTAACCATTGAGCCATGACAGGAACTCTTGATCTCTACTTTTAATGTAATTTCTATCAAAATCTCAGCGAAGTATTTTCAGAGACATAAGAAAACTTGTTCTAAAATTTATGCGGAAGGGCACAGGCCCCAGAATAGCTAAAACAATCTAGAATAAAGAGCAAAGTGGGAGGAATCATTCTACCCCATATTAAGTTTCACTACACAGCTATAATAATCAAGATAGCATGACACTATCAGAACAATAAGTACATCAACAAATAGAACAGAATAAAGAACCCACCAAATTTGCCTAGCTGATTTTTGAGACAGGTTACAAAGGCAAATAAATAGAAGGATTACTTTTTCAACAAATGATCCTGGAGAAATTGGATATCTTTAGGTAAGAACTGAACCTTGACTTAAACCTCACTCTTCATACAACACATATTAAAATGGGCCATATATTTAAATTTAAAACTTTAAATTATAAAACTTTTGGAAAAAATATAAAAGAAAATCTTTGAGATCTAAGCCTAAGCCAAGAATCCTTACAATTGACATCAAAAGCACAATTCAGAAGAGAAAAAATTGATAAATTCAACTTCATCAAAATTATAAGCCCGTGAAAGCTCCTGTTAAGAGAAATAAAAAAAAAAATCACAGACTGGGAGAAAATATTTGAAAACTGTACACCCAACGAAAGACTAGTATCTTGAATGTATAAAGAGCTCTCAAAACACAACAGTAAAATAAGAATCCAATTAGAAAGTGGGCAAAAGACATGACTACACATTTAATTGAAGAGGATACACAAATGGCAAATAAACACTTGAAAAGATGCTCAATAATATTGCTATCGGGTAAGTGCAAATTAAAATCACCAAGAAATATTCCTACACACCTATCAGGATGGCTGAAATAAAAAATAATGAGAACACCCATTTCTGGCCAGGATGGGGAGAAACTGAATCACTCATACATTACTGGTGGGAATGTCAAATAGTGCTGCTACTTGGAAACACAACTCAGCACTTTCTTACAAAAGTAAACATGTACTAACCATACTACCAAGAAATTGCACTCCTGGGCATTTATCATACAGAAATTGAAATGTATATGCATTCACACAACATCCTGCACGTGCTGTTCATAGCAGCTCTATTTGCAATAGCCCAAATTTGGAAACAACCCGGATGTTCATCATCAGATGAATAGTTAAACAAACTGTAGTCTGTCCATACCATGGATAATGACTAAGTAATAAAAAGGAACACCCTATTGATATATGCTTCAACTTGGATGAATCTTGAGAGAATTATATTGAGTGGAAAAAGCCAATATCAAAAGGTTACAAAGTGTATGGTTCCACTTTTATAACATTTTTGAAATGGTTAATTTATAGAAAGGGACAAATTAATGATTGCCAGGGGTTAATAGGGAAGTGGGAGTTGGAAGGGAAGTGGCTATGGTGATAAAAGGACAAGTAGGTATCACTGTAGTGATGGAAACGTTTTAAATCATCACTGTACCAATGCCATTATCCTGGTCCTGATATTTTACTACCTTTTTTCATTGGAGGAAACTGGGTTAAAGTGTACACTTAATCTCTCCGAATTCTTTCTTTTTTTTTCTTTTTTTATTTATGGCCACACCATGGCATATGGAAGTTCCCCAGCTAGGGACTGAATCTGAGGCACAGCTGTGACCTACCCCACAGCTGCAGCTACCCTGGATCCTTTAACCCACTGTGTGGGGTTGAGGATCAAACCTGCACCTTCGCAGCGACCTGAGCCTCTGCAGTTGGATTCTTAACCCACTGTGCCACAGAGGACTCCTCTGCATTATTTCTTACCATTGCATGTGAATCTATAATTATCTCAAAATAAAAATTTCAAAATCATTAAGAAAGAAATCATGGAACGTATAAAGACATTGAAAATTTGTCAAGATAGAAAATTTTAAAAAGAAGAAACTATAAGCACCCCTTTGTCAATAGGTCTAACACCAACGGATTGGCCCCTGTGCCTCTAATTGTGCAGCCTTGCCTCTTGATTTGATGGAGGCCATTGGAACATTTAAGGGTTAAAGCAGGGAAAAATATAGTGAGATGCCATTCTCTCTTCTTGGCATCTTTCATTCCACTGTATACAGCTTCGTGCACCTAATACCATTGAACAGAAAGAGCCGGTTTAGCATCGCAGCCACCCAAGGAGGCTGCAACCTGTAAACTCAGTGAGGTGCTGGAATCAGGGATCTTTGGGCAGAGAGTGGTCAAACTTCTTTCTAACCGTGCAGGTTAGATGACTGAGATTAATATACTGGCCAGCTACCTCTTTAATTGGTCCAAACTAATTGTTTAAAAGAGTGCCTTCCCATCCTCACAGAACTTCCAAGAGTAGGCAGAGGACTCCACTTAGTAAAATTAAAAAAAATCCATGAAGGCACCCTTGGTTTTTGTCTATTTATTTAAATATGAACTACACAAAATACTATACTCATATATTTTATAAATTCTTGAGAACACATAAAGAGATTTAATCAGTTAATGCAATGCAGATGTATACTAGGATTCTGACATGAGGTACCTGGAATATATTTGTGTGTGATGGGGAAAGGGAGATGATATGGGGGAAGGAGAGAGAAACAGATAGGGGTGAGGCAAGCAAAAAGGAAAAAAATATAAATCCCCCCCAAGCTCAGCATATATGATATGATTATGTTTACATTTATTTAAAATTTTATGTATATATATATTTATGCATATATAAACATAAATTTTAAAAGAGAAGGTAAAGGTTTAATATTTTCTTTGTTACCTCAGTGGATTGCCTTGTACTCACTGCTTTGGAAATGTGGTCTAGTGGAATGTCAGTTTTTAGTGTTTATTAATATGACAGGTACTACGCTAAGTGCCTTACATGAATTGTTTCATTTAATACCTACCCCAACAACTGGAGGCCTGGATTATTTCTCCCACTGAACATATTAGGAACAGAGCTATAGCAAATTTAAGACAAGTCAGCAAATTCATATGGCTAGTAGGTGGAAGAGCCTGGATTGAAATGTATCTTGGCTTGCTTCACAAGACCATGCACAGGCTATAGTGTAATATTCTATATTGAAATTTTACTTATAAAAACAAGTGATATAGTGAGGTTTTGTTTTATTTCTTTGAAGATTAAGAAGTACTGCTTTTATTTTTAAGGTAAACATGGACATAAAATGCTAAATGTACAACTCAGCTAAAAAACTTGAATCAACTGTTGAGAACAGTTAGGATAAAGTTAAAATATATTGAATTCTTACCCAAGTGTCTGGTTACCTTTGCTGAGTTTTTTTTTTTTTTTTTTTTTTTGAGCATGTTAAATCAGTCTCAGTCATTTAAAAAATCTGAAAGACACCATAATGCAGTTTCAAATATGTAAGAAGCAAAAGGAAATATGTACTATCTTCAGCACTATTTTCCTTATACGGCTGTCTTCCCTTATGCACAGAGGAAACATTCCAAGACCCTGGATATATGTATGATATCTGAAACTTCAGATTGTACCGAACTCTATACATACTATATTTTTCCTGTATATACATACCTGTGATAAAGTTTAACTTACAAATTAGGCACAGTAAGAGAATATCTGAATTGCCAGCATCACTCCCTTTGTGCTTTGGGGCGATTATTAAGTAAAATAAGGGTTACTTGAATATAAGCACTGCAATACCATGACAGTTGATCTGATAATCTAGATGGCTAATAAGCCACTAACAGATGGGATAAACTGGACAAACAGATGACTCATGTCCCAGGCAGGCAGGATGGAGCTGGATAGTGCAAGATTTCATCACATTACTCAGAATGGCATGCACTTTAACATGTATGGATTGTTTATTTCTGGAATTTTCCATTTAATATTTTATAGACTGCAGTTGACCATGGGTACCTGAAACCCTGGAAAACAAAACAGAGGATAAAGGGGGGCTACTGTACTTTCCCTAATTCTTACCTTATAGAATTAGAGGTCTGTACACATCAGCAGAGAGACCATTCCCTTCACTCCCTTTCCTTAATTATCCTGAAGAGAGGAGTAGGAAATGGTGCATGGCACCTGCCTTCCCATAGCACCTTTAATGGCAACCTGTCTCACCCATAGCTCTTGTTCTAGAAGAAGCCTTTTGTTGGTCTTGCTTTATATCACATGACCTTGTAATCCTGGTCTCAGCTGATAGGACCAAGTGAAGGTACAATGACGATGAAGATAAATTCATCCATAGAACAGGTGTTATAGATCAAAAAATGAGCTGGAACAAGGAGACTCTCAGTTTCAGTAATTTTGTGTAATAAATACCAACTACCATGAACTTAACATGTATTTCCTTTAGCTAGTCTAGAATGGAGTTTTGAAAACCCTGATTTGTGGGGGAAAGTGGCAGATGGAGTTGAATTATGTAACACTGAAGTATACTGCAATAAATGTACCCAAAGGAACTCAGACTATTGCTATTGGTAAACGAACAATGAGAGTCCTGGTCACTGTACTTTTTCTGAAAGCTTGACACATTTATCTCCAAGTCCATTAATTTATTATATTTTGGAGAAGCAGACCGGCTTTTTGTATGTGTTTCAATTTAGTCACTTTGAATTTCTTGTGAATACATGTGCATTTTCCCATTACCAATTGTCTTAATGTCCTCTAAGCATTGTTCCACTGAAAAAATAAAGGAGACCCAATCAGTAGTATTTTTCTCACATTAACTTTGCAGTTTAAGAGAACCTAATTGCCTTCATAGCAAAATGGTGCCCTGTGGAGAAATGAATTGAAAATAAGAAGCAGGAATCTATCTGGTTACCTCTTTCTCTCTCTCTACCCCCTCACACACATATAATTTCACATGTGTGCATAAATAATAATCTCACATATATAAAAATAATGATTTAAAAAGATATCGACAGTCAATGCATGCAAATCTGGAAAATACAATCAAGAAACCAAGTACAACATACTCTTTGTCTTTCAATAGCTATGTTGCCTACATATGAAAACATGAAAAGTAGTAAATTACGGGTTCTCCAAGGACAGAATCCTTACCTAATTTACTCAAAAAATTTTCTCACCATGCCAAGCACAAATATTTTAACTTGTAAAACCAGGTTTTCAAAAACTGATATTTTAGAATGAAAGTATGTTGTAGAATAAATGCTTAAATCATGATTTGTATCACTCTATTTAATGTCCAAAAAAAATCAGCATTGATGTATTTATTTCTTAGAGTTAAGGTACTAGGCTCAATTGTTGGGTAGACTTTCCAAAGCAATTATACATAGAGGCATAGTTATCTAGATCTGAAAATATTTTCCATAATTCTGATGAAACAAAATGACTGACCAGACTTGAATCCAGTTTTCCAGAAAAAAAATATATTAGTTTGATTACGATCATTATATTGAACTAGGATCAGAAATAAGATATTGTGAGGGCCATTTGGAGGTACTATGGGTATAAAAATTATATTCATATCTCAGAAATAGTCCTTGGAGTCCAGTATAATAAACTTTCTTGGAGTGTTAGAGCTCAGTGTATTGCCTTCCTAATGCATCTAACATATTACACTATCCAGTTGGGCCTTCTGAGCAGCAAATGTTAACTGAAAATCAGTTAAGCTCAGGAGAGCAAGTTCTCACCTAGGCTTATCACTAAGTATTGATCATACTTAAACAGCTGAACTATTCCCACCCTAGAAGCTCCAAGTTAACTATGCTAAACCTAGCTATAACAGCAACAGATTTTGAGTAATTGCCCTCTCCAAAAGGACCCACATGGATATGATATTTTGACCAGGATTTCCTAGTTTGAGTAGCCAAATTCATAAATTTTTAGGTTTTCAATTCTCTTTAAACTTTGAGTAAGAGAAACCTCATAATAGTAGGGAATAATAATAATCATAACCATTGCTGACATTTACGGATAGCTTGGTAGAAGCTATGTATGTACAATCCTTACAACAATCCTGCAGGGTGAATATTTTTGTTCCTACTCTGTAGAGGAGGTGACAGATTTAGAGATGGTGTTAGACTGCCAGTAAGTGTCAGAGACCAACCAAAAATTCAGGGTTTTTGTTTGTTTATTTGGGGGTTTTTAGGGCCACACCTGGGGCACATGGAGGTTCCTAGGCTAGGGGTCCAATCAGAGCTGCAGCTGCCAGCTTACACCACAGCCACAGCCACAGCAATGCCAGATCCAAGCTATGTCTGTAACCTAGGTCACAGCTCATGGCAATGCCAGATCCTTAACCTACTGAGCAAGGCCAGGAATTGAACCCACTTCCTAGTTGGGTTTGTTACCACTGAGCCACAACAGGAACTCAGAAAATTCAGTTTTGTCCCAGTCCCTCAATTGCACTCAGTCGATTCAGGCTGCTGTAACAAAATATACCATAGACTGGATAGCTTAAACAACAGAAATTTATTTCTCACATTCTGTAGGCTACAAGACTTAAATTAGGGTACCAGCACAGTCAGGTTCTACTGTGGGCTCTCTTCCTGGCTTACCGACAGTGGCTTTCCTCTCTGTGTTATTATATGGTGGAGAGAAGAACCTCTCATCTCTTCCTCTTCTTATAAGGGCACTAATTCCATCATGGAGGCTTCACCCTCAAGGTTTCCTCTCTACCTAATTAGCTCCCAAAGGCCCCACCTCCTAATACCATCATTTTAGGAGTTAGGGCTTCAAAATATGAATTTGGGGAGAACACAAGCATTCAGTCCACTAAAAAATCATGCAAATTTTGCTGTGCAAGAATTTCTAAAATGTATTATGAACAATCATTTGTAAGATGCTTCTCCCCCCCAAAAAAAAAAAAACTATATATGTGTGTCCTGCAGTGAAACACACTTGGCAAATAGATGCATTCTATATTCATTTTGGAGAAATTCACAATCTATGCTTTCCCAGTCAAGTCCTTGACAAGTCTTACACAAAAGAAATCTGTTTTACTTTAATCAGTGTTTTCCAAATTTGGGTTTTTATTAAATACTTTTCTGCAGAACACAGTTTGAGAAATATTAGTGTCTGTCAGTCATGCTCTGGTCTTCCAACATTCATCCTGGGTAGGATTATGACTACAGGTTTTGAGGTTTTAAGTTAAATACATCATGTTACAAGGCTAGCAGGAGTGAGCACAAAGAAGCAGAAAGCTGAATTGCATGATGTTTGTGGTTCTGCCAGTAGATGAGAAAGAGCTAAGACAAGTGTCAGGGACAGTATGAAACTGTACTATGTGTCATACCTAAATTTTATATGCTTAATATTCAACATCCTGCATAGATGAATTATAACAGTGATGAGAGACTATTATTATTATTATTATTATTATTATTATTATTATATGATGCAAAGGCTAATTAATTGAAATACTGCTCCCTTATTGTATTCATCAGGGTTCTCAGGAGAAACAGAACCAATTGTGTGTGTGCGTGTGTGTGTGTGTTTAGAGAAGAGGGGGGACTTATTACCGAGTAATTGGCTAAACTGATTAGAGAAGCTGAGAAGACTCATGATCTGCCATCTGCCATCTGAAAGCTGGAACCCCAGGAAAGCCAGAGGTGTAATTACTGTTTGAGTCCAAAGGCCTGAGAATCAGGGGAATTGATGGTGTAAATCCCAATCCAGACTAATGTTCTAACTCAAGCACACAGGCAGGAAGGGAGGTATTCTCCCCTACCTTCACCTTTTTGTTCTATTCAGACCCTCAAGAGATTGAATAATCACCACCCACATAGGGAATAGCAATGCAAAACAATCTACTGATTGAAATACTAATTTCTTTAGGAAACATGCTCACAGATACACCCAGAAATGATGCCTAACCAGACACCTGACCTTACTAGGATCGAGTTAAGTAGACATGTAATAATAACTTCACACCCATCATAGGTGACTTATAAAAATCTAGAAAACTGATCATTGTATGCAACTGCCATGACTCTATCCCTGTACTGCAGCACATGACAGTTTTTATGTCGGTGGCTGAAGAAATTTGTTAAGGGCACTCACTCTTTAAAATAAACCTACATGTAAAAATCAATTTCAAGAGATTCATTTACCTAAAGCTTCTACATAAAGTTTCAGAGTAGAAGTGATGAATTTAAAAAAAAGACATACTAAAGCCTTCAAAGTGCGAAATAAATTTCCACAACTCCATTTTTAAATGTCATGACAGACGTAGAAACAATTAAGTGAATATAACTAATTAAAACCAAATTACTAAATCGATAGTGTAATTTAGCCCAAACTAAAACTCACTCTAGCAGATTTGAAATACTTAGATTTGACAAGCTGAATACTGGATCTCAATTAGATAATATGATGCTATTAGCCAGGAAACACAGAAAAATCTTTAGTTTTAGATGTGATGTGAGATTAATAATAAGGTACAACATAATGCTCTCAGAAAACATGTAGTATTCCAAAATTCAGAATCAATTCACAACATTAACTCTATTACTATGATGGTAGAATGGCTAGCTAGCCATATTCCTTAGGTTGAGAAAGGAACACCCTTAACATGACACCTGTATTTAATTTAATTCAATTTATTTAAAACTTTATTTTATGTTTATTCTTACTATACTATTTGATTTCTAGGCAAAATCACCACCTGGGTGAAAAGTTGATGATACAATTGGAGAGCTGGGCATATGAGAATTCCTCTATTGAATTTAGGAGGTAGCATAAGGTCCTGAGTTCCTTAGAGGCATGTCAAAGAAAGGAGCATAGAGTATCAAGAGGTCATTTGTAGAATAGAGTTAGGTGAAATATGGAGACAAGCTATATGCACATTCTTGTTTCTGGGAACAGTTGGTGAACTAACTGTGTAGGCATGTTAATAAATGGTATGGTTCAGGAGGCGAATTGACTTAGTCTATTTGCTTATATGAATATAGACACTGGAAAGTATGGAAGAACTTGGTAGAATGATTTGGACAATAGCAGTAATTCACCTGACTGTGATTGAGAGAGAAATATCAATTTTCAAAGAGCCATTATTTCATCAATAATTTTCCTTTGTTCTATACATGATTAAAGCATATAATTAATGAACCACCTCATGTACTGGTAAGTTGTGTTGTAGCTCTAGCTTGTATTTAGGAAAGAGGACAATCACGAAAATGGTATGATTTCATCTGGCTCTCTCAACCAGCTAACTGGTATTTGATGCTCTTTTAACAAGGAACAAAACTTTGTATTTGCAATTAGAAAAGAGTCTTAACACAGAGATGCAAACAACTGATATTAGACCCTTTCTTAAAATTCTTGTTGGAGTTGTTTTTAAAAATATGAAAGTGGTAGGAAGACATATTAGGATAAAATGAGTCTGACCTATCAAGGAGCCTGCTTAAGTTGATAATGGGCTAATGTTGATGATGATGCCTCAGGGTCAGCAAGATTCAGAAGCATCTTTTGAATAATTAAAGAACAATCAGATCATAATCAATGTAATGAAACTTCAAGTTTAGTTTGAATCTGTTTACAAATTAATGATTCAGAGGTGACATCAGCCAAATGGTGAACTAGGAAGCTCCAGGTCTTCATTTCCCCTTGGAAACATTAAAAACAAAACAAAAGAAAACAAAACAGAAACAAGCAAACAAAACTAGAGATTGGCTAAAGTAACTTTATAGGAACTCTGAAAAACAACCAAAGATCTACAGCAACCAAGTAAATACCCAATCAAGAAAAAGCAGAATTCGAATGGCAGGAAATGTCATTGTTTTTACTCACCATTACCCTACCCCTTCCCCGGTGCTGCAAGGTCTTAGTTTGAAGGAGGCAGCAGCCCAGTGTCCAATTCCCTCTCTTGAACCAGAGGGTGCAGAGAGCCACCTGACTGGTCTCTTTCACCTAACTTGGAACTGAGGCAGGGAAAAACACTGGGTGCTATTCAGAAAAACTGCGACGGATCTAAGACTCACAGATACCTGAGGCAAGAGATTACTTGTGAAAATATTCAGTTGAGGATCTAAAGCTGCAGCCCAGTTCCCATTTCTATCCTTTAAACTGGAGAGAGCAAAGCAGACATATATTTGCAACATTGAACCTATCTGGGGACTGCTTAAAGACCCTTCTCTGTTGTGCCTAACTTGTATCTCAGACTGAGAAAATTGGGGAAAAATGGCAAGCACTGCTCATAAAAGCTGAAGCAGGACTACAGAACTACAGTAGCCTGGAGGAAGAAATTACAGTTGGAGACATACAATATACCATCTAAAATCTCAAGGAGGAACTGGGTGACACTCTGGAAAATTAAGACACACTCAAAAGCAGCAATGTACTGGAGAATCGAAAAACCTACACACAAATACACTCTCAAACAGCCAATGGATTAATGAAAAAAATCACAAGGGAAATTAGAAAATAATTTGAGAGAAATGAAAACAAACATGATATACCAAAGCTTGTGGGATGCAATGAAAGCAGTGGTAAGAGAGAAATTTACAGCTGTAAGGCTGATATTAAAAAAAAGAAAAAAGGAAAAGAAGAGAAAAAGAATCTCAAATAAATCTCAAATCAATACCCTAACTTCACTACTTAAGGAACTAGAAAAAGAACAAACTAATCTCAAAGCAAGCAGAAGGAAAGAAATAATAAAGATTAGAGCAGCGATAAACTAGAGAGTTGAAAAGTAATGGAGAAAATCAAAGAAGCAAAAAGTTGGTCCATTGAAAAGATCAACAGAATTAAAAAGTCTTTAGCTACATGACAAAGAAAAAAGATGGTTCAAAGTGCTAAAATTAAAAGATGAAAATGGGTACATTACTACAAATTTTACCAAAATGGTGAGGATTATAAGAAAAGACTATGAACAATTGTATACCAACAAATTTAGATAACCTAGGAAAATTGATAAATTCCTAGAAACACATAATCTACCAAGCCCAAATCATAAAGAAATAGAAAATCTGAACTGATCTGTAAGTCGTAAAGAGGTTGAATCAGTGATTTTAAATCTCCCAGAAGAGAGGATTCCTGTGTGGCACAGTGGAAACGAATCTGACTAGAATCCATGGGAATGCAGGTTCCATCCCTGGCCTCACTCAGTGGGTTGGGGATCCAGCATTGCTGTGAGCTGCAGTGTAGGTTGCAGATGCAGTTCAGATTCATGTTGCTGTGGCTGTGGCATAGGCCAGAAGCTGCAGCTCTGATTTGACCCCTAGCCTGGGAAATTCCACATGCCACAGGTGCAGCCCTAAAAAAAAAAAATCAATCAATCAATCAGTATCCCAGGGAGGAACCCCCTGGACCAGATGGCTTCATTGATGAATTCTTCTAAACTCTTATAAAATTCCCAATTCTTGTCAAACTCTTCAAAAATATGGAAAAGAAGGAACACTGGCTAACCCATTCTATTCCTTATAACATATACAAAAATTGACTAAAGTCAATCAAAAACCTAAATATAAGAACTAAAGCTATAAAATTCTTAGAAGAAAACATTATGTAAAAGGTTCATGATATTGGGTTTGGCAGTGATTTCTTGGACATGGCACCAAAAGAACTAGTAACAAATGAAAAAAAAAAGAGATAAGTTGGACTTCATAAAAATTACAAACTTTGTGCATTAAAGGACACTATCAAAACAGTCAGAAGTTAATCTCCAAAATAGGAGAAAATATTTGTAAATCTTATATATGATAAGGGGTGAATAGCCAGAATATATAAAGAACTCCTAGAACTCAACAACAACATTAAAGTCAACAACACAGGTAAACAAAGTGCAAAGGATTTGAGTGGACACTTCTCCAAAGAATATGTACAGTTGACCAATAAGCACGTGAAAAGATGCTCAACATCAGTAAGTATTAGGGAAATACAAGTTAAAGCCACAATGTTTTACTACTTCACCCCAACGAGAATGGAATATATATGAATATGTAGTAACAAGTGTTGACCAGGATGTGGAGAAACTGAAACCTTCGTGCATTGTTGGTGAGAGTATAAGCAGAGTTCAAATGCTTTGGAAAAGAGTAACATGATTCTTCAAAAAATGAAATGTAGAATTACTACATGACACATCATTTCCACTTCTGAGTATATATCCAGAAGAAATGAAATCAAAGATTTGAAGAGATGTTTGTATATCCATGTTCACTGCATTATTTAAATAGATAAAAGCAAAAACAACTCAAATTCCATCAATAGTTGAATGGATAAAATATGGTATAAGTACACAACGCTACAACATGAATAAACCTTAAGGACATTACACTAAATGAAATAAGCCAGTCACAAAGGGAGAGCGACTGTATGATTTCTACTTATGTTAGGTATCTAAAGTAGTCAAATTCATAGAGATAGAAAGTAGAATATGGTGGCCAGGGGCTGGGGGGAGAGAAGTGAGTGGAGAGTTCTTATTTACTGGGTACAGAATTTTGGTTTGGGAAGTTTAAAAAGTTCTGGAGATGTAGAGTGATAACAGTCACACAACAATGTGAATGTACTTAATGTCACTGAATTGTATACTTTAAAATGGCTAAAATGCTAAATTTTGTATGTATTTTACCATGATAAAATAAAAATTAAAAAATTAATGGTTCACATACTAAACACATGGCAACTTTCTTTTAACCAAGATACTTGATTAACTACAATTATCATAGAGATTGGCTTCTATGAACACACTACAGTGTACTTTGTTTTGTGTATGAAAATATGAGTGTGATGACATTTCTTTTAGAAAGAATAGACAGGAATTTTTCCAGGGGTATTATTTAGGATGTCTATTTACATTGGCTGAATGTTTATATGACCTGCTAAAAAGTACTAAAAAGCAGACCCTAGGAGTGAATATCCACAAAGGAAAATTTTTTTTATTAAAGTATAAATAAAATCAAAAGACCACAACTAAAGAAAAAATAAACTATAACTTTGTGCAACAACTTTGTGCAACAACAAAATCTCACAAATATTTATGTTTAGCAAAGTAAAGCAGAGGCAAAAGAATATGCATGAAACCATTTACATGAAGTTTGAAACCTGATGATTTCAGTAATTTTTCTTTATATAGATGCCATACTACAATTAAAAGAAATATTTAGAGAGTTCCCTTGTGGTTCAGTGGGTTAACGATCCAGCATTGTCACTATGGCTTGGGTTGCCTGCTGTAGCTCGGGTTTGATCTCTGGTCCATGAACTTCCAAATGCCATGGATGCAGCCAAAAAAAAAAATAAGGATTATTGATTTAAAAATCTCACAGAAACACTCCAAGTGTCCATCACTAAGAGAATGGATAAACAAATTTTGACTTATTCACCCAAGAGCATACTATTCCACAATGAAAAGGAAAAGCAATAAGGATGACACTCGCTGACATTATGCTGAAAGAAAAAAGCTGGAAACAAAAAAACATATAATATGACTTGTTTATATAAGTTCTAGAAGAGACAAAACTATAGTGAAAAAAGAAAAGCTATTGCCTGTGTTGTGTATAATGAGATTGACTGGGAATGGACTCATGGTCAATGGCTGAGGTGAGGAAATGTTCTATGTCTTTGCAAGGATGTGAGCTATGTGGATATATGCATTTGTCAAAACTCATTGCATTGTACACTTTGGATTTGCATATTTTTTTTCTCTTTTGTCTTTTTAGGGCCACATCCTTGGCAGGGGGAGGTTCTCAGGTTATGGGTCCAATCAGAGCTGTAGCTGCCATCCTATACCACAGCCACAGCAACTTGGGATTCGAGCTATGTCTGTGACCTACACCACAGCTCATGGCAATGCTGGATCCTTAATCCATTGAGCAAAGCCAGGAATCAAACCCACATCCTCGTGGATCCTAGTCGGTTCGTTAACCACTGAGCCATGATGGGAACTCCTGCATTGGTACATTTCACTGTAAGTAATATATAAAATAATAGATCTGTAAACAAAATGAATGGATAGATGGACAGTTGAGGGCAAGTTGCTTTAGTTGAAAAAAAAGAGTCCTTTGACTCTAAAATTCCATATGTGATAAAGTGTTCTAAGGACATGCATCTATTTATATATCTACCCACTTATCACCTATACATTTATCACATTATACATTTATGAAATTTTTTGTACATTGTAAAAGTTAGAATAATCTTTAAGTATTTTTTTGTTTAGGGATCATTTGAATAAAATATGAGCTAGCCATATAACAAAAAAATATGCAGTCATTCTAAATTAGATTGTAGAGCTGTTTAATTTAATTTAATATAATTTTTTTACTATTTATTTATTTTATTTTTTAATTTATTTTTTTATGTTTTTATTTTTTTAATTAATTTATTTATTTTTCTGCTGTAGAACATGGGGGCCAAGATACACTTACATGTATATATTTTTTTTTCCAACCTTTGTTCTATTGCAATATAAGTATCTAGACATAGTTCTCAATGGTACTCAGCAGTATCTCATTGTAAATCCCAGTTGTATCCAATAAACCCAAGCTCCCGATCCCTCCCTCTCTTCCTGGGCAGCCACAAGTCTATTCTCCAAGTCCATGATTTTCTTTTCTGTGGAAATGTTCATTTGTGTTGTATATTAGATTCCAGTTATAAGTGATGTCATATGGAATTTGTCTTTCTCTTTCTGACTTATTTCACTCAGTATGAGAGTCTCTAGTTCCATCCATGTTGCTATAGATGGCATTATGTCATTCTTTTTTATGGCTGAGTAATATTCCATTGTGTATATATACCACCTCTTCCTAATGCAATCATCTGTCAATAAACATGTGGGTTGTTTCCAAGTCTTGGCTATTGTGAATAGTGCTGCAATTAACATGTGGGTGCATGTGTCTTTTTCAAGGAATGTTTTGTCCAGATATATGCCCGAGAGTGAGAATGCTGGGTCATATGGTAGTTCTATGTATAGATTTCTAAAGTACCTCCATACTGTTTTCCACAGTGGTTGTACCAGTTTACATTCCCACCAGCAGTGCAGGAGGGTTCCCTTTTCTCCACACCCCCTCCAGCACTTGTTATTTGTGGACTTCTTAATGATGGCCATTCTGACTGGTGTGAGGTGGTGTCTTGTGGGAGTTTTGATTTGCATTTCTCTAATAATCAGGGATGTTGAGCATGTTTTCAAGTGCTTGTTGGCCATCTGTATATCTTCCTTGGAGAAATGTCTCTTCAGGTCTTTTGCCCATCTTTCAATTGGGTTGTTGCCTTTTTTGCTGTTGAGTTGTATAAATTGTTTGTGTATTTTAGAGATCAAGCCCTTGTCAGTTGCATCATGTGAAACTATTTTCTCCCATTCTGTAGGTTGTCTTTTTGGTTTCCTTTTGGTTTCCTTTGCTGTGCAAAAGCTTGTCCATATGATTAGGTCCCATTGGTTTATTTTTGCTTTTATTTCTGTTGCTTTGGGAGACTGGCCTGAGAAAACATTTGTAAGGTCGATGTTAGAGAGTGTTTTGCCTATGTTCTCTTCCAGGACTTGGATGGTGTCTTGTCTTATATTTAAGTCTTTAAGCCATTTTGAGGTTATTTTTGTGCATGGTGTGAGGATGTGTTCCAGTTTCACTGACTTACATATGGCTCTCCAGCTTTCCCAGAAATTCTTGCTGAAAAGACTGTCTTTTTCCCATTTTATGTTCTTGCCATCTTTGTCAAAGATTAATTGACCATAGGTGTCAGGGTTTATTTCTGGGTTCTCCATTCTGTTCCATTGGACTCCCTGTTTGTTTTGGTACCAGTCCCACACTGTCTTGATGACTGTGGCTTTGTAAGAGTTCCTGAAGTCTGGGAGAGTAATGCCTCCTGCTTGGTTTTTGTTCCTCAGAATTGCTTTGGCAATTCTGGGTCTTTTGTGGTTCCATATAAATTTTTGGATTGTTTGTTCTAGTGCTGTGAAAAATGTCCTGGGTAATTTGAGAAGGATTGCATTGAATCTGTAGATTGCTTTGGGTAGTATGGCCATTTTTACAATATTAATTTTTCCAACCCCGGAGCATGGAATAGCTTTCCATTTCTTTGAATCCTCTTTAATTTCCTTGATTTATGTTTTATAGTTCTCAGCATATAAGTCCTTTACCTCCTTGGTCAGGTGTATTCCCAGGTATTTGATTTTTTGGGGTGCAATTTTAAAAGGTATTGTATATTTTTATTCCTTTTCTAAAGTTTCATTTTGGCATTCCTTTTCTGATATTTCATTGTTAGTATGCATAAATGTGACTGATTTCTGAGTGTTCATCTTATATCCTGCTACTTTGCCTAATTTGTGGATGAGTTCAAGTAGTTTTTGGGTTGAGTCCTTAGGGTTTTCTATATATAGTATTGTCATCTGCATATAGTGACAGTTTTATCTCTTCTCTTCCTATTTGGATGCCTTTTATTTCTTTTGTTTTTCTGATTGCTGTGGCTGGGACTTTCAATACTATGTTGAATAACAGTGGTGAGAGTGGGCATCCCTGTCTTGTTCCAGATGTTAGTTGGGGGGCTTTCAGCTTTTCTCCATTGAGTATTACATTTGCTGTGGATTTGTCATAAACGGCTTTGATTATGTTCAGGAATGTTCCCTCTATACCCACTTTGGTAAGAGTTTTGATCATGAATGGATGTTGGACATTGTCAAATGCTTCTTCTGCATCTGTTGAGATGATCATGTGGTTTTTGACTTTTGTTTTGTTAATGTGATCTATGACCTTGATTGATTTGCATATGTTGAACCATCCTTGTGGACCTGGGATGAATCCCATATGGTCATGGTGTATGATCTTTTTGATATGTTGTTGGATTCAATTGGCTAAAATTTTGTTGAGAACTTTTGCGTCTGTACTCATGAAAGATATTGGCCTCTAGTTTTCTTTTTTGGTGGTATCTTTGTCTGGTTTTGGAATTAGGGTGATGGTGGCATCATAGAATGTCTTTGGGAGTGTTCCTTCTTCCTCAGCCTTTTGAAAAAGTTTAAGAAGGATGGGGATAAATTCCTCTTTGTATATTTGGTAGAATTTGCCTGTGAAGCCATCTAGTCCTGGACTTTTATTTGTAGGAGTGTTTTTATGATGTATTCAATTTCATTTCTAGTTATCAGTCTGTTCAGCTGATCTATTTATTTTTTATTCAGTTTTGGCAGGTTGTAAGATTCTAGAAGGTTGTCTATTTCTTCCAGATTGTCAAATTTGTTGGCATATAGGTGTTCATAGTATTCTCTTATGGTTTTTTGTATTTCTGCTTTATCCGTTGTGATTTCTCCTTTTTCATTTCTGATTTTGTTTATTTGGGTTTTTTCTCTCCTCTTCTTGGTGAGTCTAGCCAGAGGTTTGTCAATTATGTTTACCTTTTCAAAGAACCAGTTCTTGGTTTTATTAATTTTCTCTATTGTTTTTTGAATCTCTCTTTTATTGATTTCCTCTTTGATCTTTATAATTTCCTTCCTTCTGCTGACTTTAGGTCTTTTTTGTTCTTTTTCTAATTCGTTTAGGTGGAGGGTTAAGTCATCAACTTGAGTTCTGCTTTTTTTTTTTTTTTTTGAGGAAGGCCTGTATTTCTATGAATTTCCCCCTGAGCACTGCTTTCGCAGCATCCCATAGATTCTGAGTGGTCGTGTCTTCACTATCATTTGTCTCAATGTATTTTTAAATTTCCTTCTTGATTTCCTCATTGACCCATGGGTTTTTTTTTAGTAGCATGTTGTTTAGTCTCCATGTAGCAGGTTTTTTCTCATTTCTTTTCCTGTGGTTGATTTCTAATTTCATTCCATTGTGGTCAGAGAAGATACTTGAAATAATTTCTATGCTCCTAAATTTGTTGAGGTTAGCTTTATGGCCCAATATGTGATCAATTTTTGAGAATGTTCCATGTGCACTTGAGAAGAATGTGTATTCTGATTTTTTTTTGATGTAATGTTCTGAAAATTGTTGATTAAGTCTAACTTTTTTGTTGTGTCCTTTAGGATCTCTATTGCTTTATTGGTTTTCTGTCTGGAAGATGTGTCTATTGATGTCAGTGGGATGTTAATGTCTCCTGCTATGATTGTATTATCATCAATTTCTCCTTTTATGTCTGTTAGTATTTGTTGTAGGAGTTCCCATTTTGGCGCAGTGGTTAACAAATCTGACTAGGAACCATGAGGTTGCAGGTTTGATCCCTGGCCTCACTCACTGGGTTAAGGATCTGGCATTGCTGTGAGCTGTGGTGTAGATTGCAGATGCAGCTCAGATCCCACGTTGCTGTGGCTCTGGCGTAGGCTGGCGGCTACAGCTCCCATTAGACCCCTAGCCTGGGAACCTCCATATGCCACGGGAGTGGCCCTAGAAAAGGCAAAATGACAAAATATATATATATATATATATATGTATTTATTGTATGTATCTGGATGCTCCTATATTTGAGGCATATATGGTGATGATAGTAATATTCTCTTCTTGAATGGATCCTTTAATCATTAAATAGTGTCCTTCTTTGTCTTTATTTATGGCTTTTGTTTTAAAGTCTATTTTGTCTGATATGAGTATTGCTACTCCTGCTTTCCTGTCATGTCCTTTGGCATGACATATTTTTTCCCACCCCCTTACTTTCAATCCATATGTGTCCTTTGTCCTAGGGTGAGTTTCTTGTTTTCAGCAGATTGAAGGTTTTTTCTATTTTATCCAATCAGCCACTCTGTGTCTTTTGATTTGAGAATTCAGTCCATTGAAAAATAAGGTAAAAATTGATAGATGATTATTTATTGCCATTTAAAACCTCATTTTCCAGTTGATTCTATGATTCTCCATTCTTTCTTTTTTATTGGATGGTCTCCAATTATTTTCTTCTTGAGTGTTTTTCTTTTCATTTTTTGTGAATATAATGTTTTGTTTTGATTTGTGGTTGACCTGTTTTTTAAGTATGTTAACCCCTTTCTATAATTGTGTGTTTTAGCCTGAGTCCTGTATGTTCAAACACTTCATTACCATACTAAAATTAAAAAAAAAATTTTTTAAAACGGGTCTATTTATTTCCTAACATCCCTTGCCCATATTTTATGATTTTGATGTCTTTTTAATTTTTAATTTTATTTCATTTTAAACATATTCATGATTATATCTGTGTGCTGGCTTATTTGAGTGACTGGTCTCTGATTGTGGTTTCATCCATCCTAGTTCTTCCTCTTTTTTTTTTTTTTTTGATTTAGAGAAGCCCTTTCAATATTTCTTTTAGAATATGTTTTGTATTGCTGTATTCTTTTTGCTTTTGTTTGTTGGAAAAAATTTTTATTTCCCCTTCTATTTTAAATGATATTCTTGCTGGATAGCGTATTCTAGGTTGCATATTTTTTTCCATTCAGCATTTTAAAAATCTCTTGCCATTCCCTCCTGACCTGTATAGTTTCTGTAGAGAAATAAGATGATAGCCTTATGGGGGGTTCCCTTATGAATGACATTTTTCTTATCTCTTGCTCCCTTTAGGATCCTCTCTTTATCTTTAACTTTTGCCACTCTTATTATAATGTGTCTTGGTGTGGGCCTCTTTGGGTTCAACTTGTTTGGGGCCCTCTGTGCTTCCTGTATCTTGGTATCAGTATCCTTTAGATTTGGGAAGTTTTCAATGTAAATTTCTTCAAATATATTTTCCATTCCCTTATCTTTTTCTACTCCTTCTGGAATTCCTATTATGTGTAGATTGGCCCACTTTATATTATCCCATAAGTCTCTTATATTGATTTCATGTTTCTTCATTTGGTTTTCTGTCTGATGTCCTGTTTGAATGATTTACATTATTCTATCTTCCATGTCACTAATTCATTCCTCTGCATTACTCATTCTGGTCTTTATTGCCTTTAGCTCAGTTTGTATCTCTGCAAATGAACTTTATACTTTTTCTTGGCTCCTCCTTGTATTTTCTAGTTCCTTTTATAAAGGAATCTGCATTACTGTTCATGTCCTCTCTTAATTCCTTCAGTATTTTCACTATCTCCCTTTTGAACTCCAAGTGCGTCAGACTGCAGAGTTCTGTTTCATTGTTTACTGCTTTAGGTGAGTTCTCCTATTGTTTTAACTGGGAATGGTTTCTGAGCTTCTTCATCTTGCTTGTTATTTTCTTTTTCTTGGTGGAGTTGTACTCCCTGTGGCCAGTCTGGGTTGCCCTGGCACTGCTGTTGAGTGTTTCCTGAGGGCTGGTGGTGTTGGCTGGTCTTCTTTGAGGCAGTGGGGAATTTCTTGAGGGTGGGCGGGGCTATCAGGGTCAGTCTGAAGCATAGGAAGACTTCCTGAGGGCAGACGGGCCTGGCAGGTCTGCACCATGATGGATGCCGACCTCCCATGGCTGGGCAGAGATTGCTCTGGTGTTTCTGGGCTTTGGAGGTCTTCCAGGGGGTGGGCAGTTCTAGGCAGCTGCTCTGCAGGAGTACAGCACCTCCTGAGGGTGGAGCGGTTAACCAGGCTGCTGGGAGGCAAGGGAGCCCTTCCCCAGGGCAGCTGGAACTGGCAGGACCACCCCATGATGGAGGCAGTCTTCCCATGGCCAGGCAGAGCTTGCTCTAGCGTTTCTGAGCCACAGTGCTCTTCCAGGGGGCAGGTGGTGCTGGGTACTGCTCTTCAGGAGTACAGCACCTCCTGAGGGTGGGAGAAGCTCGCCAGGCCACTGGGAGACAAAGGGGCACTTCCCCAGGGCAGCTGGAACTGGCAGGACCACCCTGCAATGGAGGCAGACTTCCTGCAGCTGGCCGAGCTTGCTCTGGTGTTTCTGGGCTGCTGAGCTTTTCCAGGGGGCTGGCAGTGCTGGGTGCTGCTCCGTGGGGGTGTAGCCCCTCCATAGGGTGGGCACACCAGGGCAGGGAAAGCCCCTGAGGTGGTTGGCTTCCCTAGAGTGGTGAGGCCAGCCCTCCGGGATGGCAGGTGGCCTCAGGTCAGGCGCACACGGGGTAGGGGATGGGGGATGCACTGGGTAGCACCAGTCTGCTAGCTGGTGGGCAAGTGCACTCGCTGGGGTGAAAAGACTATTCTATGGTGGCCCTCCCCTCCTCTCTCCCCTCCCCAACACTGGCACCTTATCTTTCATGCAGGTCCACTACTCCCAGGTTCCCTCTGTTGTGGCTTTCCACTCCCCAGCCCTTAGTGTATTTCTCCCTCCACCTGTGACACACTGCTTCCTAGTCCCCCAGGCTGTCTCCTCACTGCCAACCCCAGCCCACTCTTGGAGACTAACCTCTGATGCCAAGGTCTCGGTACCCAGCCCCCAGCTGAGCGTCTCGGTTTTTTGGTGACTGTGCCAGTAGTTCAGGTGATCTGTTCGGCTCTCACTCTGTTTTCAGATTTCAGACCTACTGCTCTGCTCTTCTCGGAGTCTGGAATCCCTCTGACTCAGTTGATTTTTCCATTGATTAGATGACTTTCCAGCGTGTGGGTTCCCTTTCTCCTTCACAGTTTGCTTATGGGAGCATCCGTCAGGTCCCGATTCCCCTTCTCTCACTCTCCTCTTTTCTCTTGTTTTACCCAGTTATGTCACGAGATTCTTGCCATCATTGGAAGTTTAAGTTCTTCTGCCAGCATTTAGTTGCTGTTCCATGCAAGTCATTTAACATGTAGATGTGTTTTTTTTTGTTGTGTTTGTGGGAGAGGGCGTGCACATCCCCCTACTCTTCCGCCATCTTTCCTTCTCCTCCATCCCTTGCAAGCAGGTGTATTGGTCAGGGTTACTATTTCCCAGGGCAAAGCAATCGGGTTTTGTTTTTCTTTCTTTTTTGTCTTCTTGTCATTACTGGTAATCAGACAAGGCTACTCCAGGGCCACTGAAAGGGACCCACTCAGAGCCACGCAGCTGCCTGACCTCCAGCCGCAGGCACTGCATGTTATGCATCTAGAACTGCTGTCTATTTTATTTTTATGTTTTATTTTTATAGCTGCACCTGGGGCATATGGAAGTTCCTGGGCTAGGGGTCAAATCAGATCTGCAACTGCAGGCCTATGCCATAGCCACAGCAACTCCGGATCTGAGCCACATCTGTGAACTACATTGCATCTTGCAGCAATTCTGGATCTTTAACCTACTGAGCAAGACCAGGAATCAAACCTGCATCCTCATGGACACTGTGTTGGGTTCCCAACCTGCTGAGCCACAGCAGGAACTCTTTAATTTTAAAAAATTTTATTGGAGTGTAGTTGACTTACAATGTTGTATTAGTTTCAGTTGTACAGCAAAGTGAATGGGTTCTATCTATGCAGACAGCCATTCTTTTCTCTGGTACAGGTTTTTACAAACTATCAAGTAGATTTCCCTGCGCTACACAGTAGGTTCTTGTTAACCATCTGTTTTATGCAATAGTCTGTATATGTTATTATAATAAAAAATGATACAAAATAACATTAGTAGATCTGTTTATTGACTGTAAAACATGTCTATGATTTTTGAGTACAAAAAAATCTTAAAATAATATTACTCAGTGTATCTAAATATTATTTGTATATAGGTAGATAAATACATAAATAGAACATATTCCTGAGAAGATAGACACAGAATGGCTAACGCTGTTTATTTTTAGGAATTAGAATTCAAAGTAAATTTTACCTTAATATTTATACTTTTTCTATATCAAAAAATTTCATAATAAGAATATATTTTATAATATATAAGCTATTTTAATTCTGGAAAATAGAATACAAGTCACTTTTTAAAATACTTTCTTTTGAAATTAATGTGAAGAAATACACAATTTCTTCTCCCAGGTAATTAAATACCACTAAGAAATAATTAATAGTATAGAAGAAAAGATTAACAACAATTTCTGTATTGTCTACCATTTATTTTCACTCAGTAACAATTTTTTCCATTTCTGGTATTAATAAAAAATTCTTACAATATACAAACAAAGTGTAGTTTAATTAACTTGTTTTTTCATGGCGTGTGTGTGGTATGTCTGTGTATAATTTTAGTTTTTAGTTTTAAATAGTATTCTCTTATATTCAGTGCTCATATACAGAAAGCAGATGGTTGTCAAAGAGACAAGATAAGAAAAGATGTGTTTGTCTACCTTCCAGAAGTGAAGATTTCTAATTAATTTTGCTTTCACTTTACAGATGTCACTTGAGGTAAGCTATCAACTTTCCAACTGGCAGACTAGCTGATGAAAATTCAACCAACATCTCCTATTCTTTTTGGCATTCTCACTGGCTGCTTGATGTTATAATAAGCAGGAAAAAAAAGTTTAAAGGTTGATTAAATCCTTATTAGTGGAAATGTGCAATGTGCATCCTCGAGAGCCTTTTATTATAATACAGGGAAGTTTATTCCAAACTCCTTTACTCCAGTGTGCTTAAGGGTAATGAATAATAGGCATAAATAATTGTGAATAGAAGAAGAGATGCTACATAGTATTATGGATAATGATTATTTTTAACAAATCATACACTTAACTGTTGTTAATTACCACAGAGAATATGTAACTAATGAAAATGATTATTTTTGGCTTATTTGAAGAAATATAACCTTATTCTTACATACATACAAATTTATCCATAGATTTCAATAGGCATTTAGACATGTACAACAGTACAAAACCCCACTTCATTTACAAACAGTCCTAAGCATGTTCTGTCATTTATAGAGTGAGTGACTCTTCAAAATGTCCACCATTTTTTAAGGGACACCTATAAGAAGTAACTGTTATTTATAGTGACTGAGAAAATCAAAATATCTTTCCCCCTTGTTAAGCATCTTCATTTTCCAAAATAAAAATGGATTAATTGTTGTTGAATTATTTTTCAGATTAGAAAAGTCATGGATTACCATAGTCTGGGAAACAGACTCTGAGATAGATGTTTGCATGCAGATAATTATTGGCAAATGCTCACAGAAATATCATCTGTAAATGAGTGAAGGAAGGCGGTTGGGCAGAGGGAGTAGTTTGGCTGTCATGTGATTGCACTGGAGGTCTTAACTGACCTCACAGGGAGCTCTGGAGCTGGGATAGTGCTAACGTGTATCCCAAATGGAGGCAAGATTGCCTAGCCTTGCTAACCTTGGTAACACTTTTGCTTTCTGACTGACATGTTTAACTCATCACTTTTTCAGGCTTGGCTTTCCCTTACAGTCCCACCCTAAGCTTTGTTTTCAAATCACCCTCCAGATATCTCTATTAGAATATTTATTACACTGAAAGACTTCAAGTGGCTTCCACTATGTTTAGAATAAAATCCAAACTTACTCTGGTTTATAAGCCCTACACAATCTGACCTTTGAAATCCTGTTTATTATTGTTATGATACATGAAACAACATGGGTGGACCTTGCAAATATATGCTAAGTGAAATAAACCAGACACAAAGAAGACAGATATTTTATGCTTCTACTTATATGAAATATCAATGATGTGCAGCAAATTTATAGAGACAGGAAATAGATTAGTGGTTACCAGAGGACACAGAGAGGGAAGAATGGGAAGTTATTGCTTAATTGTTACAGAGTTTCTGTTTGAGCCGACTGAAGTATTTGGAAATAGATAGTAGTGATAGTGACATAACATTAAATATAATTAATGACACTGAACCATTAAAAGTGGCAAATCTTATGATATGTATTTTTATGGATTACATATATTTGTATGTATAGTCCATAACAATTTAATTAGAGTTACAGAGGAAAGGGCATTAGTTAAAAATTAAGGAAATCTAAAGAAAATATAGACTCTAGCTAATTTTACTGTAACAATATTGGTCCATTACTTGTGACAAGTGAACCATGCTAATGTTAGATGATAATAATAAGGGAAACTGGAAAAAGTATATATGGGAACTATCTGAACTACCTTTGCAATTTTTCTATAAATCTAAAATTAACAAATAATTAATTTTTTTAAAAAAAAGATTAGTACAATGGGAGAGGGTCTGGAAAATTTATTTTACTAGTATAGACATAGAAATACAGCTAGGTAAAATGTAAAGTCTAGAAATAGACTCAATTCCAAATAATAGTGATGGATCTCATAATAAAAGTGACCATTTATGGGTGACTTTCATAGGTCAGGTATTTTATTTATGTAATGCTCAGTCCTCAGCATGACCCTGCAAGTCAAGTATTACATGGCCACAATTTACAGACAAGGAGGTTATGGTTCAGTGAGGTTAAATAACCAGGCCAACATGACACAGCTTATAAGTAACAAAACATGAATTTGAAACTGGGTCTATACAATTGTAAAACTTGTGATCTTAGAGGATTTTAAAAATTAGTAGTAGGTAACAAAATATTGTAAATATTCTTTGTAAATACAACAATGTATACCCTATATGGATTAGGCACAACTCAGCAAATTATAGATTATAACATTAATCCTATTTGTGGAAAAGTATTTTATCTTTTAAGGGCTGGATATTACAAAGGATAAAACTGCCATGTTTGAATATAAAAATTTTAAACTATAAAATAAGAAATAATAGATAAATCAGCTAGAAATTTTGGAAAATATTTGTGCTGCTTCCATCACAGCTTTTGCATTTATGATATATCAAGAATGTATTCACCATTTACAGGAACAACATCAAGTTCTCAACAGGAAATGAGCCCAAGAATTTGAACAGATATTTCCCATAATGGAAAATTAATGATTGAACGTGTTGGAAAACACAAATCCTCACTAACGGTAATCAAGCTGGAGTCATCTTGGTATTTTATGAAAGCACAAACACATTTATAATGATAATAAACAGTATTGGTAAGGTGTTAATGTATTTCAATTGGAGTGACATTGCAAATTGCCATAAGCCTTTTAGAAAGAAATAATGGTAGTGTGAGCCGTGTGCCACAAATATACACCCCCTTTGACTCAGCAACTCCACTGCTACATATTCTCTTCAGAAAAGCAGTAGGAAAAAAAATGTGTGCATTAAAACATCTACTGAAATGTTTACCTATAGAAGAAAATAGCAGACATAAATATCTTTACCGAAATGATTTAATACATTTTGGTAGATCTGCATGTCAAAAGAGAAGGTACATTAAAATACTAATCATCAAGATTGTGAAAGTATGACAATAATTATGATCTAACACTAAAGGGAAATAATAGCACAGAAACTGATATGCAAAGCTATGAGTAAAATGATGTAAAAATGTCTCAGTGTGAAAAAGCAATCTGCATGAGTGGAAACAGTTGCTAGGTCAGAATGTTAGGACTATGTGTTCTTTGTTATTATTTTTCTATTTATCTTGAATGCCAAGTTTTGTGGGACTAAAGTGTTATGTTCTTTTAATTATTCCTGCCTCTGGTCAGAGTTAATGCAGTTACATGTGTAGGGGACCCAACTAAGGGTACCATCAGGGGACAATGGACTGAGAAAAGTTGAGACTTGGGGCAAGGAATTGCTGAAAGTAGGTTAGAAGAAGAGCTTAACCCCTAAAGTCAAACTGTGACTTCTGTGTAATTTTTTTTCAGAAATGGCCCTTGCTTTTTCTCAGAAAAGAACTGCGAAGGAGTGGAGAAACTATTAAGAATAGAATTGTTATTTATTGGTCCTAGAAAATCAAGTTGGAAAAATAAGAGGCATGGAATGAGTTATATCTTCTTTGTCATAGATCTAAATGTATATGGATTAATCCTTTAAAATGTCAGGATCTGAGTGAAAAAGACTACCAAATCTCTGGCAGCTAGTGTTTATTGTTTAGTGTGATTTCTTGTTTTCTTTTGTTTGGTTTGACTTGAGTTTTACTTTTAATTTCTTTTTGGTAGCTAGTCCACATTTTAAATGAAGTTTGAATGTATTGGCGCATGAATATTTCTCTGCAGCCTAATGAAACCATGTTACCAAAGTGCCTTGTTGTAGCATTGAAATTTATCTCAGGTAATAAGGAGCACAGAAATGAACTGCTCTTTAAGCCCCAGAGGCAAAGCAGGGAGCCTGAGCATCAGAAAAGCCCATTAGGAAATGCATGCTCTAGTATCATAACTTCAGCAATGCTTTGAAATTGTCAAATTGTATCATGAGGGCATGTGTTGATCTGAGGTAGGACTGGCAGGCCCAGAATATAAGCTGTGGCAATCACATACTAGTTCATATATCCTAATCAATCAGGCAGATTTTTAATTAATACTAATTGTTTTATTATGGTTCCTAGCAAGCATCAGCACAGCAGCCAGGAATCCCAAGTTTAATTAACTTAATCAGTTCCTTGATGATCTTTCTTGAGATTTTTAGAGTAAAATAACATTCAACTCACTTAAATAAGTATAAGAAGCTGTAATTTGCAAAAAGTTAACACTGATGTCAGAAGCAAAAATTCTCAAGTACTACTTGCTAAATCAATGGGTTATTTCAATAAATGCAAAAAGTCTTTGCATTTAAGTGTTTGATAACATTTATCAATGGTGTGGTAAAATTTAGGGGTGAAGAAGAGGAAGAGAAGAATAATATAAAAATTTAAAACTGAATTATAAAGGTTGAGGAAAAGTCCTTTTTTAAATCATAATAAAAATTATTTCAAGAATAGTAAGCTTTACAATGGACTTTCTCAATTATTTTGGAATTTTTCTCGTAAAAAGCAAACATTACATAACCATTTGATTATTAATGGTTTTGGCACCTTCATCAGTACATTTAGAAAATGCAGGAGTTCCCGTGGTGGCGCAGTGGTTAACGAATCCGACTAGGAACCATGAGGTTGCGGGTTCGGTCCCTGCCCTTGCTCAGTGGGTTAACGATCCGGCGTTGCCGTGAGCTGTGGTGTAGGTTGCAGACGCGGCTCGGATCCCGCGTTGCTGTGGCTCTGGCGTAGGCTGGTGGCTACAGCTCCAATTTGACCCCTAGCCTGGGAACCTCCATATGCCGCGGGAGCGGCCCAAAGAAATAGCAAAAAAAAAAAAAAAAAAAAAAAAAAAAAAAAAAAAAAAAAAAAATTAGAAAATGCATTGTGGTTATACAGACATTATTTTGAGTGTAATATTCTGGAGAAGGAGAAGTCAATTCATGAATTTTTCTGAGCTCAGTTTTACAAACTTAAAATCCTGTCTATTGCATAAACCAATCGTAGACAAAATTTTAACAAACTTGTGAATACAAGGACGGACAATGAATTTGCCCAGTTCTTTTCTTAGACAAATTATAAGATCATTTCCCCAGGAGCCACTTTTGTGTATGTGGCTATCTGAATCCAAGAGAAAAATTATTGGCCAGATTATCTATAAGTGTCTTCAGATTATCTCAAAGCTTTGAAGAAAGATACAAAGTCAAATAAATAAAATAGTACATACAAATAAGAATATACTTATTAAAACACTTAGAAATATGGTACATAATTCAGTATCTAACAAGTATTTTGAGTAAGTATCCTATTAGAACTGTTAGAGTAATGTAAGTTTGCTCTCCTTGTTCATATCAGTCCATATGTTCTCATAGGAAAAGTTATTCCTTCAGCATTTGTTATATAGTTCTTTGATAAAATATTATCATTTCATAAATTATTGTACTAATTTAGAGCTATAAATCCTACCATAATTAATATAGCTTCTACAAACTGTTAAATATTTCCCCAATGTGTATTAGCACACATAATGTGCTACAAACTAAATGTATAGATAAAAGGAATAAAGCTCACAGACTATAAAACCAACTATATACTCAGTCATTTAAAAAAGATGAAATCTTGCCATTTGCTTCAACATGGATGGAACTTGCTAAGTGAAGTCAGATAAAGATAAATGCTGTATAATTTGATTCATATGTAAAAAACAAACAAACTGAATAAAACAAAAACTAGCACATAGATACAGAGAACAGTAGTAGTTACCAGAGGGAAAGATGGGTGGGGAGAGCAAAATTAGTAAAGAGGGTCAACAGTATGGTGACAGATGGAAACTAAACTTTGGAACACGCTATAGTGTATACAGAAATCAAAGTATAATACTGTATATGTGAAACAATGTTATAAAAACCAAAAAAAAATAAAACAAACAAAAAGGCTAAGAATAATTTTAGTTGTTTCAAATCTATTTCTAGTTTTAAAAACTAGGAATTATGGTATGTTTTCAAATAAAATGTAAATTATTTATTGAATTTAAGTCTAGGAAAGAGGAACATTAGGAAGAAATTTACCTGACCATTTAGCAAATAGTAGTAGCCAGGACAGCTCTTATTTCCAAATACTCTGGCTTCACAAGCATTATATTGAGTATTTTACATACATTATCTAATCTAATCTTTAAAATAATTCAGTGAGATAGGTGTATTGCTCTCATTTACAGATGAACAAACACATTTAGCAAATCCTCTCTGCTTACTTTTTAGAGTATCCCCATGTTCCGCTCTTAGTCATTCCCAAAGACTACTTATACAGTCAAGTCAGAAAGTTGAGGCACATTTATATGTTCAATAATATCTTAAGTTATTTATGGGTTATAGCATATAAATATCTTTTTAGAAATGAAAGTTTGCTTTTTACAAATCAGAGAGGTTAATTCACTTTGATTTATAATTCTTAAAAATTGTTAAGACACAGAGTTATATAAAGTCCTGCCTTTGGAGTTAGAAACAAACCTTCTCCTGCACTCTTCAGAAATTCTCATCTTCCGAATTAAGGGAAACATTTCAGTTCTGCCTGTTCACAACATAAAACTTCTGTAATAATGCTGCTATGATCGGACCCTTGAAGCAGGACAAATGTTTGAGTACAACCATTAGCTATGGTTTTTTCATAATATAAAGATTATAAAGATAGAATTTTACAAAGCTGGCCTTCAAGTTTTGTTTCATAAGCTTTGTACATTTTTTTTGCATCATTATTTCTAATCGTTCTATTTTAGTTGTTCGTATCAGCATTCAAGACTTTAAGTGCTTGAATTTATCATTATCCCAGAATGCAAAGTAAAATTCAGAAAAGAAGAAAATCTTAACAAAACAGAGATCATTCAGATTCTAAAATGTATGACGTTATCCATTTATCCAGCCTCAAAAAAGTATGGCTTTCATTATTAGGTTACAATGGATCAAGATTTGTGTTCACACTAAGGTTGCCCTCATTTCCATTTATATTAAACTGATATTTGTTTTTTAAAGGAGGCACATGAATGAACAGAGCCTTCCCCAATCTCTGTTTGTTCAGCTTGTAACATGCACAATAGCAAATTCAATCTTGTTAAGAGGCTTATTCCTCCATTGTAGAACTTACTTGAGTTGCAAGAAAGTTTGAATTTGTATGGGCTATGTATTTTGTGTGGAAGAATGAATTGATGTACTTTAAGGACCTTATTTTTCTTTCTCAATAATAAATTACTTATGACCACTTAATTTCAAACATCTTTTGCCCATTCCATTGCTCAGCTGGGGGAAAAAATCTTCAACAGGAAAGTCAAGTTCATTTGAAAAAAATAGCACCTAAAATGTCAATAAAATCACACCACTTAAAACTCACAAGGACAATTTCTCACTCAGGTGAGTTGCTTAAAGCAAACAATATTTCTTTGATGAAGCATAATTATTTTAAGTCAGGTAACAAGGCATTGGACACACAGCCATAGGTTCCCTTTGTTAGAAAACTGTGTTTTGATACACATATAAAGTTATTTTGCCAAGGATTTTTTCTGTTAAAAATTCATTACAATCAAAGACAAAGATGCTAACTCTCATCAGCTACATGAAAAGACTTCTAATTAAATTTCAGTCATACTGCAAACACATGGGTCACTTTGTAAACCTATAGTCAATCGTGGACAACAAGTGAGTGGTTGCTGTCTTTACTGCACTGCACTAGGTGATGTGGTTGGTAAGATACGTAGATGCCATTAGAGCTGCTATCGAGCACATAGGTGAGAAACCTACAGAATACAATCACTCACACACACACACACACACACACACACACACACACACACACAATAGGTTGGGGAAATATATCTCAGTGGAAAAATAGTTTTAGAAAGGAGTCAAAGGATAATTAAACCCTGGCCATAGTACTTATCTATTGTGACCTTGGCAAATCATTTAATCTCTCTGCTGAGCTTTCAGTTTCTGCCTTTACAAAAAATGAGAAAATAATCAGAAATAATCTTTCCATATTAAAGGAAACTAAATACATATTAATCTTCAGTGGTTCCTGGGTATCAGAACAATGGCAATGGCTGAACAAGATGAGTAATAATTTCCAGATGTTCATAATTGTACTGTGGTTATAGCAGACAGTGCTTTCTCTCTTTCTTAGGAGGAGAGAGTTACCACTGAAATATTTAAAGGTAAAGGGGAATAACATATTCAATTTAGTCTGAAATGTTGCTGAGATAAGGAAAGGAGAAAGAACCAATTGCTAAGCAAGTATGGTAAAGGATTAGCATTTGGGGAATCTGAGTAAAGGACATAATGCAGTATTTTGTACTATTTAATTATTTTGTTCTTTTCTAATTTTTAAGGTGAAATCTGAGGTTGTCAGTTTGAAACTTTTCTCTCTTTCTAGTATAAATATTTAGTGCTACAGGGAAGGAAGCAAGATGGTGGAAGAGTAAGGATGCACTCAACCTCTCCCACAAACACATCAAAAAAACACATCTACATGTAAAACGACTCACACAGAACATCAACTGAATGCTGGCAGAAGAACTTAAACCTCCAAAGAGGGAAAAAAAACTCAACATAACTGGGTAGAACAAAAGAAAAAGAGAGAAAGAAAAGGAATCAGGATGGGACAAGCATTCCTGAGAGGGACCTGTGAAGGAAAAAGGCAACCCAAATCCTGGAAAGCCACCTAACCTATGGGAAGATCAGCTGAGTCGGAGGAATCTCCAAGATGCCAAGGAAAGTGCAGCAGTTCTGAGAACTGAAAAGCAGAGTGAGAGGCGCACAGATCATCTGAACCACTGGCATGGACACCACAGACTGACATGCTCGGGTGGGGCTGGGCACTGAGACTTAGGCTCCAGAGGTCGGTCCCTGGGAGTAGACTGGGGTTGGCAATGTGGAGACAGCCTAAGGGGCTAGGGAGTAGTGCACCACGGGCAGGGGGAGCAGTATGCTAAGGGATGGGGAGTGGGTGGAAAGCCATGATAGAGGGAACTGGGGAAAAGTTCTGAACCTGCAGGAGAAGCAAGGGACTGTTGTTGGGGAGGGGAGAGGAGGAGGGGCATGCCTCCATAGACAATTCATTGTGCCACAGCATGTGCACTTACCTGCCAGCTCACAGAGCCGAGAATTCACGGCGCAACCCACCTCCCCCTGGGAAGCCCCCTGCTGGCCCACCGTGCTCTGGGCACCCCCGCCCACAATTGGGAAGCCCCCCCATGTTCTGGGTACCCACCCACGTACAGTGTGCTGGGCACCCCCACCTGCCTATGGGAAGCACCTGCTGGCCTGCTCTGGACTGTGCCAAACTACAGTTTGGCTTCCCCAAATTCACAGAAAAAGAAAATCACAAGCAAGATGAGGAAGCACAGAACCATTCCCAGTTAAAGCAATAGGAGAATTCATGTAAAACAGTCAACAATGAAATAGACCTCTGCAGTCTCACAGACATTGAGTTCAAAATGGAGATAGTGAAAATACTGAAGGAATTAGGAGAGGATATGAACAGTAATTCAGATTCCTTTATAAAAGGAACTAGAAAATACAAGGAGGAGCCAAGAAAAACTATAAAATTCATTTGCAGAGATACAAACTGAGCTAAAGGCAATAAAGACCAGAATGAATAATGTAGAGGAATGAATTAGTGACATGGAAGATAGAATAATGGAAATCGTTCAAACAGGACAGCAGACAGAAAACCAAATGAAGAAACATGAAATCAATATAAGAGACTTATGGGATAATATAAAGTGGGCCAATCTATGCGTAATAGGAATTCCAGAAGGAAAAGAAAAAGAAAAGGGGATTGGAAATATATTTGAAGAAATTATGGCTGAAAACTTCCCAAATCTAAAGGATACTGATACCAAGATACAGGAAGCACAGAGGGCCCCAAACAAGTTGAACCCAAAGAGGCCCACACCAAGACACATTATAATAAGAGTGGCAAAAGTTAAAGAGAGGATTCTGAAGGCAGCAAGAGAAAAGCAAAGCATTAATTATAAGGGAACCCCAATAAGGCTATCAGCTGATTTCTCTCCAGAAACACTACAGGCCAGGAGGGAGTAGCAAGATGCATTTAAAGCTTTGAAAGGAAAAAAATTGCAACCTAGAATACTCTATCCAGCAAGAATATCATTTAAAATGGAAGGGGAAATAAAGAATTCCTTCAACAAATAAAAGCTAAAAGAGTACAGAAATATGAAACCCAGTCTAAAAGAAATACTGAAAGGGCTTTGCTAAATTAAAAAAAAAAAAAGAAGGAAGAACTAGGATGGAGGAAACCACAATTAGAAAGCAGTCACTTAAAGCCAGAATACAGATCTAAACATGAAGAGATTTTAAAAAAGAAAAAAACATCAAAATCATACAATGTGGGCAGGGAAGTAAGAAAAATTAGATTCTTTTTTTAATTTTAATGATGAGTGTGAGCCTATATGACTATGAGTCTAAAGCAAGAAGATATAGGAAGGGGTTAACATACTTAAAAAACAGGACAACCACAAATCAAAACCAAACATTATATTCACAAAAAATGAAAAGTACTTGAGCATAAAATAAATGGAAACCACCCAAACAAAAAAAGAAAAGAGAAACATAGAATCAACCGGAAACAAGATTTAAAATGGCAAAAATAAAATCTATCAATAATCACCTTAAATGTCAATGGACTGAATGCTCCAATCAAAAGACACAGAGTGGCTGATTGGATAAAATAGAAAAAACCTTCAATCTGCTGAAAACAAGAAACTCACCCTAGGACAAAGGATACATATAGATTGAAAGTGAAGGTGTGGGAAAAATATGTCATGCCAAAGGACATGACAGGAAAGCAGGAGTTGCAATACTCTATCAGACAAAATAGACGTTAAAACAAAAGCCATAAATAAAGACAAAGAAGGACACTATTTAATGATTAAAGGATCCATTCAAGAAGAGGATATTACTGTCATCAATATATATGTCCCAAATATAGGAGCACCCAGATACCTCCAACAAATACTAACAGACATAAAAGGAGAAATTGATGATAATACAATCATAGCAGGAGACATTAACATCCCACTGACATCAATAGACACATCTTCCAGACAGAAAACCAATAAAGCAATAGAGATCCTAAAGGACACAACAAAAAAGTTAGACTTAATCAACAATTTTCAGAACATTACATCAAAAAAAAATCAGAATACACATTCTTCTCAAGTGCACATGGAACATTCTCAAAAATTGATCACATATTGGGCCATAAAGCTAACCTCAACAAATTTAGGAGCATAGAAATTATTTCAAGTATCTTCTCTGACCACAATGGAATGAAATTAGAAATCAACCACAGGAAAAGAAATGAGAAAAAACCTGCTACATGGAGACTAAACAACATGCTACTAAAAAAAAACCCATGGGTCAATGAGGAAATCAAGAAGGAAATTTAAAAATACATTGAGACAAATGATAGTGAAGACACGACCACTCAGAATCTATGGGATGCTGCGAAAGCAGTGCTCAGGGGGAAATTCATAGAAATACAGGCCTTCCTCAAAAAAAAAAAAAAAAAGCAGAACTCAAGTTGATGACTTAACCCTCCACCTAAACGAATTAGAAAAAGAACAAAAAAGACCTAAAGTCAGCAGAAGGAAGGAAATTATAAAGATCAAAGAGGAAATCAATAAAAGAGAGATTCAAAAAACAATAGAGAAAATTAATAAAACCAAGAACTGGTTCTTTGAAAAGGTAAACATAATTGACAAACCTCTGGCTAGACTCACCAAGAAGAGGAGAGAAAAAACCCAAATAAACAAAATCAGAAATGAAAAAGGAGAAATCACAACGGATAAAGCAGAAATACAAAAAACCATAAGAGAATACTATGAACACCTATATGCCAACAAATTTGACAATCTGGAAGAAATAGACAACCTTCTAGAATCTTACAACCTGCCAAAACTGAATAAAAAATAAATAGATCAGCTGAACAGACTGATAACTAGAAATGAAATTGAATACATCATAAAAACACTCCTACAAATAAAAGTCCAGGACTAGATGGCTTCACAGGCAAATTCTACCAAATATACAAAGAGGAATTTATCCCCATCCTTCTTAAACTTTTTCAAAAGGCTGAGGAAGAAGGAACACTCCCAAAGACATTCTATGATGCCACCATCACCCTAATTCCAAAACCAGACAAAGATACCACCAAAAAAGAAAACTAGAGGCCAATATCTTTCATGAGTACAGACGCAAAAGTTCTCAACAAAATTTTAGCCAATTGAATCCAACAACATATCAAAAAGATCATACACCATGACCATATGGGATTCATCCCAGGTCCACAAGGATGGTTCAACATATGCAAATCAATCAAGGTCATAGATCACATTAACAAAACAAAAGTCAAAAACCACATGATCATCTCAACAGATGCAGAAGAAGCATTTGACAATGTCCAACATCCATTCATGATCAAAACTCTTACCAAAGTGGGTATAGAGGGAACATTCCTGAACATAATCAAAGCCGTTTATGACAAATCCACAGCAAATGTAATACTCAATGGAGAAAAGCTGAAAGCCCCCCAACTAACATCTGGAACAAGACAGGGATGCCCACTCTCACCACTGTTATTCAACATAGTATTGAAAGTCCCAGCCACAGCAATCAGAAAAACAAAAGAAATAAAAGGCATCCAAATAGGAAGAGAAGAGATAAAACTGTCACTATATGCAGATGACAATACTATATATAGAAAACCCTAAGGACTCAACCCAAAAACTACTTGAACTCATCCACAAATTAGGCAAAGTAGCAGGATATAAGATGAACACTCAGAAATCAGTCACATTTATGCATACTAACAATGAAATATCAGAAAAGGAATGCCAAAATGAAACTTTAGAAAAGGAATAAAAATATACAATACCTTTTAAAATTGCACCCCAAAAAATCAAATACCTGGGAATACACCTGACCAAGGAGGTAAAGGACTTATATGCTGAGAACTATAAAACATAAATCAAGGAAATTAAAGAGGATTCAAAGAAATGGAAAGCTATTCCATGCTCCGGGGTTGGAAAAATTAATATTGTAAAAATGGCCATACTACCCAAAGCAATCTACAGATTCAATGCAATCCTTCTCAAATTACCCAGGACATTTTTCACAGCACTAGAACAAACAATCCAAAAATTTATATGGAACCACAAAAGACCCAGAATTGCCAAAGCAATTCTGAGGAACAAAAACCAAGCAGGAGGCATTACTCTCCCAGACTTCAGGAACTCTTACAAAGCCACAGTCATCAAGACAGTGTGGGACTGGTACCAAAACAGACAGGGAGTCCAATGGAACAGAATGGAGAACCCAGAAATAAACCCTGACACCTATGGTCAATTAATCTTTGACAAAGATGGCAAGAACATAAAATGGGAAAAAGACAGTCTTTTCAGCAAGAATTTCTGGGAAAGCTGGAGAGCCATATGTAAGTCAGTGAAACTGGAACACATCCTCACACCATGCACAAAAATAACCTCAAAATGGCTTAAAGACTTAAATATAAGACAAGACACCATCCAAGTCCTGGAAGAGAACATAGGCAAAACACTCTCTAACATCGACCTTACAAATGTTTTCTCAGGCCAGTCTCCCAAAGCAACAGAAATAAAAGCAAAAATAAACCAATGGGACCTAATCATATGGACAAGCTTTTGCACAGCAAAGGAAACCAAAAGGAAACCAAAAAGACAACCTACAGAATGGGAGAAAATAGTTTCACATGATGCAACTGACAAGGGCTTGATCTCTAAAATACACAAACAATTTATACAACTCAACAGCAAAAAAGGCAACAACCCAATTGAAAGATGGGCAAAAGACCTGAAGAGACATTTCTCCAAGGAAGATATACAGATGGCCAACAAGCACTTGAAAACATGCTCAACATCCCTGATTATTAGAGAAATGCAAATCAAAACTCCCACAAGACACCACCTCACACCAGTCAGAATGGCCATCATTAAGAAGTCCACAAATAACAAGTGCTGGAGGGGGTGTGGAGAAAAGGGAACCCTCCTGCACTGCTGGTGGGAATGTAAACTGGTACAACCACTGTGGAAAACAGTATGGAGGTACTTTAGAAATCTATACATAGAACTACCATATGACCCAGCATTCTCACTCTCGGGCATATATCTGGACAAAACATTCCTTGAAAAAGACACATGCACCCACATGTTAATTGCAGCACTATTCACAATAGCCAAGACTTGGAAACAACCCACATGTTTATTGACAGATGATTGCATTAGGAAGAGGTGGTATATATACACAATGGAATATTACTCAGCCATAAAAAAGAATGACATAATGCCATCTATAGCAACATGGATGGAACTAGAGACTCTCATACTGAGTGAAGTAAGTCAGAAAGAGAAAGACAAATTCCATATGATATCACTTATAACTGGAATCTAATATACAACACAAATGAACATTTCCACAGAAAAGAAAATCATGGACTTGGAGAATAGATTTGTGGTTGTCAAGGGGGAAGGGGAAGGGGAAGGAGTGGGATGGATCGGGATCTTGGGGTTAATGGATGCAAACTGTTGCTTTTGGAATGGATTAGCAATGAGATCCTGCTGTGTAGCACTGGGAACTATGTCTAGTCACTTATGACAGGAGCATGATAATGTGAGAAAAAAGAATATATACATGTATGTGTAAGTGGGTCACCATGTTGTACAGTAAAAAAAAAAATTGTAGTGGGGAAATAACAATATAAATAAATAAATAAATAAATAAATAGGCAATAAATAAATAAATAAATATTTAGTGCTACACACTTCCCTTTAATTACTTCTTTAGTTGCAACCTATAAATCCAGATATTCTGTGTTTTATTGTCATTCAGATAAACATTATTTCTAATTATTTTAGTATTTCCTCTTTGGCCCATAGGTTATTATAAGTACATTATTCAATTTCCAAACAACTGAAAACCTTCTGGAGAAATCAGCATTATCACTAACCCTGCCAAACATTTAAGGAAGAAATTGTGCCATTTTTACACGTAGTCTTCTAGGAGATTGAAGAGGAAACATTTCCCAATTCATGAAGTCAGTATTACTTTGATAGCAAAACTATATGCATTGTAAGAAAATAAAACTACATAACATTTCTGATGAACATAGACACAAAGTATATTAATAAAATTTTAGGGAATTATATCAAGAAATATATATAAAAGAGAATGTAACCTCCCAAGAGGGGCATATGCTTGGAATGCAAGGTTAATATAACATTTGAAATATCAGTGTAAATTAAGACATTTAAGAACAGAAAACAGTATGCTTATCTCAGTAGAGTCAGAAAAAACAACCTCATTAAAATATGAGCAGAAGACTTGATAGACATTTTTCCAAAGAAGTCACTAAGGTGTCTAATAGACACATAAAAATATGCTTAACATTGCTAATTATTAGAGAAATGCAAATCAAAACAACAGTGAGCTATCACCTCACACCTATCAGAATGGCTATCATCAAAAAAGTCTACAAATAACAAATGTTGGCAAGGATGCGGAGAAAAGGAAATGCTTGTACACTGCTGTTGGAAATGTAAATTGGCACAGCTACTGTGCAAAAGAATTTAAAGGTTTGTCAAAAAACTAAAAATACAATTACCATATGATCCAGCAGCTTCACTCCTGTATATATATCCAAAAAACCTGAATAACTAGTACAAAAAGATACATGCATCCCAATGTTCTTAGCACACTAATAACAATAGGAAAGGTATGGAAACAACTTTCATGTCCATCAACAGACAAATGGAGAGAGAAGATGTGATATGTATGTGTATTAGAATATTACTCTGCCATAAAAAATGAAATCCTGCCATTTGCAACAATATGGATGTATCTAGAGAGTATTATGCAGTGAAAAAAAAGTCAGATAAGTAAAGGCAAGTACTGTATGTTATCTCATATGTGAAATCTAATAAAAAATAAAACAGGCAAATGTATATAGCACAATATATACAGACTCACATGTATAGCAAATAAATTAGTGGTTACCAGTGTGGAGAGGGGCGGGGAGAAGGGCAAGACAAGGATATGGAATTAAGAGATACAAACCATTATGTATAAAATAAACAACAAAGATTGGAGTTCCCGTTGTGGCGCAGTGGTTAACGAATCCGACTAGGAACCATGAGGTCACGGGTTCGATCCCTGCCCTTGCTCAGTGGGTTAACGATCCAGAGTTGCTGTGAGCTATGGTGTAGGTCGCAGACGTGGCTCAGATCCCATGTTGCAGTGGCTCTGGCATAGGCTGGCAGCTACAGCTCCGATTAGACCTCTAGCCCAGGAACCTCCATATGCCGTGGGAGTGGCCCAAGAAATGGCAAAAAGACAAAAAAAAAAAAAAAAAGATATATTGTACCGCACAGGAAGTTACTGTAATAATTTCAAATGGAGTATAATCTATAAAAATATTGAATCACTGTGCTGTACACCTGAAACTAATATATTTTAAATAAACTATACTTCAATTTAAAAAGGAAATGTCATGAAAATGTTCTAAAATTTGATAGTGGTGATGAATGCACAAGTCTGTATATCCTAAAAGCCACTGAGTTGTAAACTTTAAATTCACTGGATTGTGAATTATACATCGACAAAACTTATATTTAAAAAATATCTCAGGTTTTGGCAATAAAAAAATCTTTTAAAAAGTAAATAAATAAATTGCAACATGGATTTCATTTTAAAATAAATGGCCAGCTAATGTTGGAAAAAAAATTAATTGTTCTTAACATGTTCCAACTGTAAGTCATCTATTTCTTCATCAGAAGGTTATAATGAGTGTAAAATTCATCATAAGGTTGTATTGCGTATAATAGTTTGTAAAAGACAGAAATTAGTATGAATGTTCTTCCCAACATGCAAAACACCACACACCTGCAAAGTATTCTTGCAAAGAGAGTGTTGGCCTCATGCAGTGTTTACTGAACTATGCTCTAGAAAACGTTTTTGAACATATTAACAGATATGCCACAGAAAATAGTTTCTGGCATTGGAAAAACATGATAAATGCTGTATTATATATTTTCCCTGTTCCAGATTTACAAAGCCCTTTCATTTGGTAAGTCTTTGAATAGTTCTTCAAGAAAGAAAACACTAGTATTTTTTCACATGTCTATCTAATACTTATTGATAGTCAGTAGACTAGAAGACAAAATACTATTGCTAGGGAAAAGGCACTGGATTCAAAAACAGAGACCTGTGTTCCAGCTCCATGGACTTTGGCATGACACATAACCTCTTCGAGAATTAGACTCTTAGTATGAAAGAAGGCTCTAATGATACCTGCCATAGTGAAAGACTACTAGGTACTTTTACTATTATAAGGTAGACATAAAGAATATATGTGCAATTAAGTGTGTGTGTGTGCGTGTGTGTAGGTATATATATATATATATATATATATATATATATCATTATATGTATATATACATATATGTAATTTTTGTTCTTAGTCTGTTTTGGCTGTTAAACTACCATAGATTGGGTGACTAAGCAACAAACACTTATTTCTCATAGTTCTGGAGGCTAGGATAGCCAAGATCAGGGAGGAAGCAGACTCCATGTTTGGTAAGGGCCTACTCTGGTTCACAGACAACATATTCTCCTTGTGTCCTGGAGGCAGAAGGGGTGAGGGAGCTCTCTTGAGACTCTTTTATAAGGACGCAAAATACCACTCATGAATGTTCCAAACTTATGATCTAATCACATCCCAAGTGTTCCGCCTCCTAATAAGATCACACTGGGGTGTAGAATTTCAACACTTTTATTTTGGGAGGAGACAAATATTCAGTCTATAATCAAAAGATAACGACGTACTAGAAAAAAGAGCTTGGCTATTTGGATATAAATTTAGCTGTGTTTTATTCTAAAATGTTTTGTCTGTTGATGGTGAGAAATGTGGACAGTCATGAAATTTCATGAACTGAATGTCAAAATCTTACATATAAATTATAAACAAAAGCAAGAAAAATAATACACTTATTAATGATGCTTTAGTACAAAATCATCCTAAGAAAAGAATAAGAAAGAGCAAATTAAATAGAGGGAGGAAGTGAGGATGGACAGATGAGAAGAAGAAGGGAGGAGAGGGAAATCCTATTAGGATTTGTTGCTAGGCAATTATGGATCTATTATATTTAATTAATATGACAAAGTAGTATTGAAAAATAAGTGGAAAAACTTACTTTCTCGACTTGATTTTTATAAACAATGAGGAAAATATCCTGAAAAATCCATCTGCATAGAAAGCTTATAAAATGAAATTCTATCACTGTGAAATGTCAACCTATAATTCCATGTGCTTGAGAATTAATCATGAGTTGCCGAACTTAGTTCCTATACTAGTATCTTAGCCAAATGTCAGGATAGGTTGAGCATAAAGTAATAGTAATATAAGCAAACTACTTAATACAAGTTAGAAATCCTGCTCCTCCCTTTTTCTATACATTTTTAATGTCATGATTGTCTTTCCCTTCCTGAAGAGGATACATATTTCTTTAGTGTGAAATCAGAAAAGTGAGATTAAAAGTCATATTTTAGAAGGAAACTGATATTTCTTCAGAAAAAAATAATAACTAGATGTATTTATTCTAAAGAAACTGGAAGTGGCCAATGTCTAAATCTCAGTAACAATGTAGGGGCTTAAGCAAAGACAGCTGTTGTAGTCAAAATTGAAACTCTAGTTTGTTAATTCAGTAGAACTTATGAGAACATTTAAAATTTTTGAGCTCAAACAGATTTACAAAATCACTAGGATCACTTAGAGAGAAATTGTCTTTCTTTTTAAACTTAGTATTTTTATATCCACTCAAATAGAAAGAAATATCTAACTAAGCTTACATTTGAGTAGTTACAGTAAGATATACTTTCCAACCACCGCACATAGGTCATCAAAGTTGGCAGAGCAGCAAAACTTTTAGTTATGGCTAAATGAAGACTCCTTAATCCAAAAGTGTTTATTCTCAATGCCCACAATTTATGAACACAATTTATGCTCTTCTTCAAGGTTGTATTGTATTAAACGTGCCCCAAAGATAATTAATGATATCAACTTAATTAACTTATAACAAACCTAGCAGGCTATTCTAGTTTCCTGCATTTCCATTTATGAACATATACACTAGGTAAGAATTCTTATTTTCTTACTTTCATACATAATCATATCATAAGACAGTTGCCTTATGTTGGGCAGATTAAATAAAAAAACAATGTTAATAGATATAAGTGCAATATATGTCAAAATGTAAGCTCCTTGAGGACAGCATTTATATATTTCAATAGTATTACTTATCCCTTAGTCTCAAAGCCTAGGATAGCAGAAGCAGTCTGGAACAATTCAGAAAATACGTATCAAATAAATCATTTCATTTGCCTTTAGCCTGAAAGTATGGCTTATAAACGTGTATAAGTATACAGAAGACTATTTGTAAAGACTATACATAAAAAGCTAAAAATGAAAGTAGAAAATATTATTTTTAAAAAACTTCAAACTGAAAATAGAAGAAATATTAATATTGGAAGAAGAATTTAAAACAATAAATCATTGAATGGGAAAAACGGATTCATTTTATATGGGTTAAATATATGTAGAGCAATGATAATATGAGACAAACACTTTTTATTATGTGTCAAGCGTTATGATAAGTCTTTAAGGAAAGATTATTTAATCTTCAAAAACATTTTATAAAATAGGAAATTTATAAAATTTTAGATATCAGGCAGCTGAGGCAAAGCTAGGGTAAGTAACTTCCCTAAAGGAAAAAACAAAAACAAAAGAAAACAAAGCCCTACAAAATATAAGTATCTGACTCTAAAGTTATACTTTCACTTTAGGCCACTAAATTTGAAAATGTTGTTCAAAGGCATGCTTATACTGGGAAAAAAATAAATTATCAAAATGCTTTCCTTTACAAATACAAGGATGACTTAATGTAGAGAAGTTTTTTAATGTGTTATATTAGTAGGTCGAATTTGGAAGACAATAACCACATGCAAAAATATGAATTTAGACCCTTACCTCATACTATCCACAAAATTTAACATGAGTAAAATATCTAAATGTTAATGCCAAAACTATATTACATAAAGCAAAATATTCATAATCCTGGTCTGGCTAAAAAATTTTTAGGAACAATACCAAAATCACAGTCTATAATTTTTAAAATCATAAATTAGACATCACAAAAATTAAAAATGTTTGCCCTTCAAAAGAAACCATTAAGAAAATGAAAAGACTAGCCTTTTCCCAATTTATTGCTTTGAAGTTTTTGTTCAATATCCAGTGTTCATAAATATAAGGATCTTTCTGGACTTTCAGTTCTGTTTCATGTCAGTAATTTTGGTGTTATCATACTGTATGAATTATTATAGTTAGGAAGGAAGTTTTGAACAAAAAGAAGTGTGAGTCTTCAAACTTTGCTCTTCTTCAAGGTTGTATTGGCTTTTCTGGTTTCTTGCATTTCCATCTCAATTTTAGGGTCAGCTTGTCAATTTCTACAAAGAAGTCTTCTAAGATTCTGAATTTTTGTTTTGTTTATAGAACAACTTGAACAGAATTGCCTTTCACATGATGTTGAATCTCTCAATCCATAAACCTGAAATGTTCATGTTAAATTTATTCATAAATATTTATCTTAAGGCTATTATATGACTACTTGTTGCTGGTATGTAGAAATACAATTGATTTGTACTCTGATTTTGTCAAATTTGTCTATTAGCCCTACTAGTTTTGTGGGGATTTCCTACATAGAAGATCATGTTATCTATGAATAAACACTGTTTTACTCCTTATCTTCCGATCTAAATGCTTTAATTTTTTTTCTTACATTATTTTACTTGCAGGATCTCCAGTGTAATGTAGAGTAGAATTGGTAAAAGCAAATATTCTGGTCTCATTCTCAATCATAGAGGGATAGCACCCAGTCTTTCTCTATGAGGTATAATGCTGTGGTTTTTCATAGATGCCCTCTATCAAGTTGAGGAAGTAGTCTCCTATTTCTACTTGTTTGAGTGTTTTGATCATGAAAGAGTATTAGATTACTAATGTTTTATGTCTGTTGAAATTATAATGTATTTTTGTCCTTTATTCTATTAATATGGTATATTACGTTCATTGATTTTGAGATGTTAAATCAACTTTGCCTTCCTGGGATAAATTCCACTTGGTCATGGTGTGCAAACCTTGTTTTATGTTGCTGTCCTTTGGTTTGCTAAAAGTTTTTTAAGGATTTTTGTGTCTATAGAATGAGTTATGGGGTGTTTTCTCTGTTTTCTGAAAAAGTTTATAAAAATTGGTTATTTTATTTTTACTTAACAGAATTCACCAATGAAGCCATCTTGTCCTGGACACTTCTTTGAGGTAGGATTTTTCTTTTTTTGACTTTTTAGAGCCACACCCATGGCATATGGAATTTCTCAGGCTAGGGGTCTAATCGGAACTGTAGCTGCCAGCCTACACCACAGCCACAGCAATGTGAGATTGGAACCACATCTGCGACCTACACCACAGCTCACGGCAACACCAGATCCTTAACCCACTGAGCAAGGCCAGGGATTGAACCTGCATCCTCATGGTTACTAGTCAGGTTCGTTACCACTGAGCTACAACGTGAACTCCCTGGGGGAAAATTTTTAATCACTAATTTAATTTCTTTAATTTCTTTACTTGTTATTCATCTGTTCATTTTTTCTTCTTGAATTAGTATTGGTAATTGATATCTTTTTAGGACTTTTTCCTTTTCATCTAATTGATATAGATAATATAGTATAAAAAATCTGGATCTTGATTCTCGCACTAAAAGTTTATATTGCTCTTTACTTGTTCATTAACTTACCTAGGCTAAATCTGTGAATTCTGCATTCCCTGCCATTTATGGATACAATTGTTCAGCTCAATTTTTTAAACAAATTATTTATTTACTTATATTCTTGGTTTTATTTAAATTCTGACTTCCTAGGGGACCTTCTGTGACTGAATAGCTTAATGGTTAGATAATGATTCTACAGAGGTTATAATGACAACCTTGAAGCAGCAAAAGCCCATCTTCTGCCAATGAATCTGTGTACAGGTAGGTGAGGACATTCACATTCAGATCATTTCTAATCCTGCCCAGTCTCTTAGATTTCACTGGCTCTTTTGGGTCTCCTCTGTGCAGCCTCAAAGTTGGCCAGGATTATGTGAAATTATCAGAGAAGTCTGATCTCCACTTCTCATACATTCATCCTCAGCCAGGAATAGACTTGCCCCACACACAGCAGTAACCTAAGGATAGTAGAGACATTGGTCCTGGCCTGTTCATCTGCCTCTGAAAATATTAGCCCCATCCCTCTATCACAGAAAAGAAAATGCTGGTCCTTATGGCCTTCCTTATCCTGGCAGAACCCCTGCCTCAACTGAACACAGATGTGGGCAAGAACACCACAAATTCCCACTATTCTTACTCAAATTTCGTCAGTTTTTCCATAATACATGCTTCCAAAATTCTAAACCATGGGTAGATTTACAGAACATTGAAATGATGTTATTCTGTCAATTTTTTCCAGCTCTGTAGCTGCTTTTTGTGGAAAAGATTTGTAGTCTCTCTGTAGACTGTAACGGGAAGTACCACTTTGAAATGCTTTTTAAAAATCAGAGTTAGTAATGCAAGAGAAAAAAAAAAAACACTTGGCTTATTTTCTGATTAAATCTGTTCTATTGCTCTTTAAGAACTCTTGATTTATTTTTCAGATTTCTCGAAGATGCTAATTTTATTTTTCTAGGTTTTTAAAGTAAAGTTTAGTGCACTAAATTGGTACTATGGTACTGTTTCCTGTAGCAGTTTCTAATCTTGGGTTTCTGTCCTGCAAATTGTGATCCTCTGTATCCTCTTCTATTTCTCCAATTTGGAAGGCACCAGTTTGCCCCATGACCTCAATTCTCAATTCTCTGATGGATATAAGGAAATTTATTGATTTTCATTTTGTTCAGTTATTCCTTTGTTGTGAAGACAGAAATGATGTCTTCTAAAATCCCTATCCACTGGGCCAGATATTGGAAGTCCATCTACATATTTTTGTTTTTCATAAAACAGGGATATAAAATCTATAATATGAAAAATAAATATTACAATCATTTACTTATTTCTTCCTTTTTTTCTTGAATTTTACTATGACATTGCAGACATCTACCAGTCAACATCTCCAAATTTTCTTTAAGTACTAAAGAGAGAACATGTGCCTTGGTATGTGTTAGGATTTTCTAAAAAGGGATATTGTTTTGCTGTTACCTCATGCCTACCAAGGGTCATGTCATTGTTATGCTTCATCTGCGATGTTCAGCCTATTTACAAGAATAACATAGTCCTAGTTTTCTCCACCTCCATAGTATGTAATTTTGGGGGACAAGTTATCACTACTTTAATTAAGGTATTTCTCCCTTTCTTTTATCATGTATTAGTAACTGTCTTCTGTTACTTCCTCTCCTAAAACTAGCTTTTAATTTAGCATCTCCATAATCCTCTTCTTAATCATTTTCCTGCACTTTTTATAAAAACTAGCTTCTGTTCCTCCTAATACTCTTAAAACCAAATGTATTCATTATAAGTATATGCCAAGTGTTTTACTCCTTCATTAGACCTAGTTAGTCATGCTTCAGCTTTTATATATATAAATGCATATTATATTTTCAAAAATTAGTTTGCTTTTGTTTTTCCTTTGTATTATAATTGGGACATTGCATTTTTGAAGTTATGTGTAAAAGTATGTTAGATTATAAATTCTATTTCAGGGTCATTATAAAATGTTGGTTATAGGAGTTGTTGAGTCTGATAGGGTAGAGAATCAGTGATATGATGAATTAAATGATACCTTTCTTATTGTAGCCTAATTATCTTAATTTCCTTTACATATGGTAAAAATGTTAGAGGTCTAATTCAACTGTTTACATAAAGGTATTGCTACTAAATAAGAAAAATGTTTTTAAAGTTTAGTTTTTAAATTTTTTTTGTGTTAGGTCTAACAAGCTGTTTTAACCAAATTCTATTATTTACCTGGATGAATAACAGAGACAACTGGTTGGCTACCTCATAACCATTCTCCACTTTCTTCCTTGCTAATAATAACAACCCAAATTTTAGTTCTAGTGACCATTGGCTTCAACAAGTCTAACTGCTTACCCCCTGCATCAAGACACAGAGGGGATGATAACCATTTTAATATATATATTTTTTTGTCTTTTTGTCTTTCTAGGGCTGTAACCATGGCATATGGAGGTTCCCAGGCTACAGGTCCAATCTGAGCTATAGCCGCTGGCCTACACCACAGCCACAGCAACATGGGATCCGAGCCACATCTGTGACCTACACCATAGCTCATGGCAATCCTGGATCCTTAACCCCCAGAGCGAGGCCAGGGATTGAACCCATGTCCTCATGGATGCTAGTCAAGTTTGTTAACCATTGAGTCATGATGGGAATTCTCATTTTAATATAAATTTATATTGAAATATAATGTATATACAGCAGAGCGAAAAAATCTGTGTTCAGGTCTGTGAATTTTCACAAGCTTACTTCTTTTGTACCACTACCATTCAAATCAAGAAATAGAATATTGGGAGTTCCTGTCATGGCGCAGCAGAAACGAATCTGACTAGGAACCATGAGGTTGAGGGGTTGATCCCTGGCCTCTCTCAGTGGGTTAAGGATCCAGCGCTGCCATGAGCTGTGGTGTAGGTTGCAGATGTGGCTTGGATCTGGCATTGCTGTGGTTGTGGTGTAGGCCGGTGGCTGCAGCTTGGATTGGACCCCTAACCTGGGAACTTCCATATGCCGTGGGTGCAGCCCTAAAAAGACCAGGAAAAAGAAAAAAAGAAAGAAACAGAATATTGCAGAACAAAGAAGCCCTCCCTTGCCCTCTTTTAGCCATACCTTGTGTTTGGAAGAAATGTAACATTTTAATTTTTTCTTAAACTATTCCTTTACTTTTGCCAATTATTAATTTATAAATTTTATAGTGTCACAGTAAACATCAATGAGCTATGGGTCAAATATGCTAGGAGGTTTTGGACATGTTTTCTTCACTCTTAAAAACAGAATACAAGAAAGAAATAAGTCCTCTTCCTCCTCTCTCACCTTTGGACATTGTCCAAATGTATGAAAATATGATGCTTATCACTACTGAAAACATCTTATAACTATAAGGGTTAAAATCTAAGAATAAAACCCAACAATGTGAAGAGGGCAAAACAAATGTGGAAAGAACCTGGGTGCATGATTGGGTCTTTATTTTTTGAGAACTGCTCTATTTCAGATATTCTGCTATATGAGACAATAAATTGTCTTTATTATTGAAGATGCCTTTGGATGTTTCTTCTTGCTTGTATACAATGATATTTTAATATCTTATAAATCCTTCATAAATTAGTCACCTTTTATCAATTCTCTCCCACTACAATCTGGGTTCTACCTCCACCATCCCATTAAAACTTGCTCTCAACAACATCACAAATGATTTTTCATTTGTTAAATTTCACGGACATCTTTTAATTCTTAAGCTTCTGTATATCTGGCATTTTATGCTGTTGACTACTCCTTCCCTGAACCTTACTCTTCCCATAATGTCATACACCCTTTTCTTCTAAGCACCTTGGCCTATTTTCTACACTCCTTCTATTATTTCTTATCATCTCCATCTGTCCTTTTAAATGAGGATATTTTATAGTGATTTCTCCAAACCCATTTGTCATTTTTACAAAGTCTCACTATGTGATCTCACCCTCTTACATGATTTTAGTTGTCACTTAAAAGATGATGACACCTAAGTCTTTATCTCTACACCTAACCTCTTCCATGATCTTCAGACCCTTATAGTCCAATTATGTGTTAACTGTATCCAATTGAATTTCAAATGCACTTTAAACTCAATATATATCTTTCTAAGGAGGTGACATTTACGTGGATATATGAATTAAGTGAGGGAGTGAACTTACAAATACCTGGGGAATGGGCATTGCAGAAGGAAGGAAGAGCAAGCTTAAAGGCCCTGATTACTATGATCTTAACACGTTTGGTTTAAGAGCTCAGCTGATATTCACCCAAGAGTGTTTCTTTTCTAATTCAACATCAGCCGGGATTTCACCTGATGACCTTTAGAAGGAGCTTATCAGATAGCGCTAAGCTGTCCCCGCAGTGAGTTGGGACAGTGAAATGAATTATTCCACACTTAATATTAAGAATAACAGGCAATGTATTTAAGAGATTCCTCCTCTGTAAATCTACTTCTGGTTTGCATTTCTGATTTTTTTTTTTTTTTCTTTTTAGGGCTACACCTGCGGCATATGGAGTTTCCCAAGCTAGGGGTAAATCAAAGCTGCAGCTGCCAGCCTACACCACAGCCAGAGCAACACCGGACGCTTAACCAACTGAGCAAGGCCATGGAATGAACCCAAATCTTCATGGATACTAGTCAGATTCCTTACTGCTGAGCCACAACAGGAACTCTATAATTCTGTGTTGTTGTTTCTGATTTATAATATTCTGTAAGACATTGACATTATGTATGAAAATAGGAAACTGGGTTACTTGGAGATGAAACTGGAGCTGCCAAAGAGGTAGAAAAAAAATTTAAATGCCGGATGAGCTAAGTAAATAATCAGAGAAATGGAGAAGAAAAATGTTATTCCAGAAGGGAGAAGAAAAAAATACATATGAAAATAACCAGCATGTGGGTGACCTCAATACATAGTACATCATTTGTGATATTGATAATTAAATAATTATATGTTTAAGTATGTTTTAAAATGATCACTGTTTACCATGAATATAAATAAAAAACAAAATGTGTACTTTTCAGATGATAAAAGAATAGAATATAAAGCATATATTTTCTACTAAAGTAGAAAATAGATGTGAGAGAAAACATAAAATGATAAAATAAGAAGTTTTTAATTCCAAAAATAACTTTTAAATGAATCACCTTATTAAAAAGACTTTCAGATTAGATTTAGAGATAAATTCATCTATTTGGTATTTACAAGATAGATTTTTAAAGTAAGCAGTATGAAAAAGCAAAAATAATTAGATGTTAGGCACAGATATATCAGCCATGTATAATCATAAGAAAAGAGTTTCACACTATTATTATTTTAAAAAATAGAATTCAAAGTAAAAACATAAACCTAGTGAATTTTTTTTAAACTCTTGGACAAAGGATACAATCCACAATGAAACTCTAATAGTCATAATAGTCATAAATTTTCATTCTCTAAATAACATACCATCAAAACATAAAAATAAAATGCTCTTTGAAATACAATTCAGCTGGGACTGCTCCAAAGGAACAGTGAAATAAGAGAGCAGCATCGAACTCTCAAGGCATATTCTAATGTTTCTAGAAAAGAAGTAGTAAAAAGGAGGCTTTCTTCCATTCTGTTTCACAAGTTACACAAAACCTAGACAATTCTCAAGCAAAGGAAAAGCAAAGTTTCTAGGAACAAATGGCAGAGACCTATTCATCATTCCTTAGCCCATGAGAATACAGGTTTGGAAGCATCAACAGGAACACCTATTTAGAAAAGTCCTGAGGGGGATTCTCCAGCTGAGAGAAATATCTTGAAGTAGGAGAAGACTCATCTTGGAGATAGAATACATAAACCAAGGTGGAACATGACTAAAAATGTCCTGATAGGATGCTGGAGCTGGGAAAATGTAGAGATAGGAAGAGATCTTGAACGGAGAAAGGAGGCAAGGAACTTTTGAGCATTAAAACATTCTTTATTTTACAAAATGCTAATGTGTCCCTTAGGATAACATTTCATTAGTAATAAAATCCTTGAAAATAATGGTTTAAAACGTAAAAAGTATTTTTCTCTCATTAGAAATCCTATGGTGGGTAATCCAAAGCTGATTAGGTGGCTCCACAATGCCATTAATAACCCAGGCTCCTTTTCATCTTCTTCTCATTCTCGGACTTCTTTAGCATATAACTGTTATATTTGTGTCTATAGCATGATCACAAGATGGCTGCTCTAACCCCAGTCTCATGTCTAAGTAGACAAAAAAAAAAAAAAAAATAGGAGGAAAGCAACAAGGAAGAATTGGTGGCCCCTGTAATAGGAATGTAGAAGTCTTTCAGAAATCCCAAGACTTCTTGTAATGTCTCACTGCCCAGAACTGTGTCTAAGATGCTTCCTAGGTACAAAGGAGCCTGGTAAATGTAGTATTTTAGTTGGGTGTATTGCTTTCATGAGAAAAATTGAGATTCTATAGATGAGGAAGAAAGGGAGATGGATATTGGGTAGGCATTTGCCATAAATGGTAATGATAAATGATAGTTCTTCATGCATTTATTTGTGGGGCTTTATTGTAACTTTACATGGTAAAATAAAAATTGGGGCCACGTTTTAGTCTGTAACACTATTTTTTATGTTACTGTTTCTTAAAACCTAAAAGTTTTAGAATCAAAGGGTTAATTAATTTTCTTAAGGTCATTTACTCTGTAAATAACAATGTCAAGATTTGAATCCATATCTTTCTAACTCCAAAGACCATTCTCTTTCCAAGAGATCAGCATATTACTGAAAGCTCACTTAATTACTCCTCTGGCTTACAAACCTTAATGCCCCTCCAAGCAAGTTACATATTCAGTTGCCAATATATGGGCCAAGTTTATTTGTTTGGTTTTTCCCCTGCAACTGCTCAAATGAAATTACACAGCACATCACATGTTCCACACTCAGGAAAGCAAATTAGTAGAAAGGCTCAATAAGATAAACAGTCTCTCCTCTGGCTGTTCAAATAAAATGACATTTGATAATAAATTACTCTTTTGACCTTTATTATATGTGTAAATACAGATCTGCGTGATGTGTTTGAACAATCAAAAGGTTTCACTTTTATGGTATTGGCATAGGCAGATGCAGATTTCCTCTTCATGGCAGGCACAAAGATAGGTTTTAATTCTGATTCTCTTTAAAAACACATTTATTCTTTCATTTTTGGAACTAGTTAATAAGTGAAATTTTGTTCAGGGAATCATTTCACTTTCTCTCCTGGTCACCAGCCGGCTGCCAGCACCTTTTCAATCTCTGTGGAGGTCAGATTCTCCCATTTGTAAAACGGGGAGAATTAGAGTTAGTAAAGAGAAGAATAGAGCATAGCACACAAAGGTTTAAAAAAAAAGGATATGAATAACATTTATCTTTTTGAGGCAATTAAATCACTTTATTTCTGAAGCAGATACTATTTATTTATTTACTTTAGGATTAATTATTTCTTATATCCTCACTTAGAATATAAGCAGCTTTATATAGAGACAGAGACAGAGGTAGATATAGATGATATATAGATATGCAGATATGCCACAGAAAATGTGACTGCTAAGTTGATTCGGATTCAAAGTGATTATTAAGTTCAGAAAAGGAAAAGAAGGAAGGGATGGAGTCTTTATTGGCTAAGTCACTGTTCTCTTAGCCCCTGTTTTACCCACTGCACTTAGTAAAGGGTTAAACAAACCTCAGGGATTTCAGTAGCTGGTCAGTCAAATTCCCCTGATAATTGATTTTTAGGTAATTTCCAGGACCTTTAACCACTACTTTCCATGTTAAAACAAAACAAAACAGAACAAAAGAACAATGCAACAAGGGAATACCACTTGAAAGATTATCAGGCAAATGAACTCATTAGCTATGTTAGAGAACAACACCATATATTCAAAATCTGCACAATGTTCAATAATTAATACATCAAAATCCAATTCATATGAGGGAGTCATCTTTCAGGAGTACACAGCTTACCCATTTGCTGGTGACATAAGCAAACAAACAAACAAAAAAAGACAAGCTTACCATGAGGTTCTGGAACTGGGGATCGAGACACTTCACCATTATATTTGCCGTGGCTCTTCTCTCTCAGCTACTAAGATTGAGTTCAATCTAAAATATCATATAGGCCAATTTATTTTGCCTGCAAATATCTATGAACTTAAATTTATCTTAATCTTTTTTCACCTCTACCCAAATCAGTTCGATCTATTTAAATTAGTAGTAAAATTCCTGAATTAGTAGTAAAATTCTCAGGAGGTCCATAAAACCTGAGGCTACAGTGCTCTTTTGTACAGTCTTCCATAATAATGTCTATCATGTTGTTGCATAGTAAGAGGTCTTTTCCCTTCACACCTGCTGGGTTGTCAAAAAAGTAATAAGCACTTTCTTGGAGTTCTGTACCCTGCCAAAGACTTATTCTATGGCAATAAACATCTTACCAAAAACGAGCATACACATTTACACTAATACAACCTAAAGGGTATGTTGTTTCAAACACTCTGTGACCCTTCTTCATTTTTCAAATTGTGAAGCATTCCATTCCTGGCATACCTGCTTAATATAATCAAGCTATAGTTTAAACTCCTCTGGAAACACTCTTTATCTTCTATATCTAATAGTTGTGTCAACCACAGGTCATACTGTCTTCCCCTGCTGTATATCATAGACTATCAATGCAAGATACAGAAACAGCCATAAGCTTATCTGTGCTCATATGGGTCTTAAATCAATCTCAACATATTGGAGAAAGATTTTTTTCTATCAAGGATCTATCTGAATTTTTTAAAACAAACAAACCCAAAATGATTTATCAGAATAAGAATGACCATAAGTGTCATAAATGCCTGTGGTCCACCCTTCCCTGAAGAAAGGAATTGGTCTGGGAGATGTATATGATAATGTAAAATCCAAGACTTCCATGTGGAATATCTACTCTCAAGTGGTACAACTCAGAGACCCAGTTCAATTGCCAAGTGAGGGTTCTATTTTACTACATTCCTCTTACCGTGAGAGGTTATTCTTTCTGCTGGGTCCATTTTGTCTTCTGGCAACATTCTGATAAGAATTTGGTGACCAGGTGGGGAGGCACTTCTGACTCAATTCTAGGGTGTGGCTTGGTTCAAATTCTGCCAGGAAATGTGCCAAAGTTCACAGATAGTACAAGAACTACCACACATGTATCCAATGTGATAAGCTCTTCTCGTTGGTCACATTCAGTATCTAAACCAGCTGTCTAGCTTCTAAGGCAGAATTGGGAGGAGCTGTTCCCTAACAAGATGTTGTTTGAAGATGGATACATGTATCACCCTCCAGTACATGATGATGCTGTTTGTGATAACTGTGGCAGAGAGGGGAGCAGGCTACTTTGCTCCCTCTTCCAAATACACACGTGTGACCTTGGTAAAGAGAAAGATTATATACATACTACATAGAGAAAAGGGGTTGGAAAATGTAGGTATTACACATCTAGTGTAGTCACCACCTACCTTTGTATCATGCCAAAATGCTTGAGACCTTACTGCCTGGATATTTGGGGTATCCCACAAGGCCACTGTCTCCTTCCTCATGTCAGCTCTTCTTCCTTCTTCCGTAATTCCTGTCTTGATTAAGGTCTTCTTTGAAAAATCCCTTCTCCTGCCTTTTTTCACCCCCAGGATTTGCTACTTCTTCCTCAAGAAAAAAGCCCCAAGTTTCTCTATATGTGTTTCATAAAATGCTCACCTTAAGATATTGACTGTGAGTCAGAAGTGTGTTGTTCTTAACAAGGTTTCCACTACTAGCTAGATGAAAGGGGTGAGCCTTGGGAGTAAGAGCAGCTCTTACATTTCAGATTGCAACTTGAGCATCTCCCCAAGTATCTAAAAATTTAGACACATTTCACATTATGAGTATTAATTTCTTACCAAAATCCCTCAACAGCTCTATATAGGAGGCACATGATCTGGTCAATAAAACATCAACTCTGTAATGCTGGAGGAATGCCTTCCTTCTTCATGACTCAGGGTTACATTACAAAGCCATATTCCATTAAGTTCATCTTGAAGGACGCTGAGTCCAATTCTCTTCCCTAATTTATGGATCCCTTCTTTCCTTCTTAGAGGTTATTAAAAGGGTCCTGCCATCAATAGAAAGTTATAAACCCCTTGTCAAGAGTAATTTTATTTAACATTCCATTTAAAGCCTTCTAGTGATCTTCCACCACTCTGGTTTATATTCCCTGTGTTCCAAAAGCTGAGATGACTTATATTTTCCCAAATACTATCTTTGCTTTCCTGATTCTACTACTTTGACCATGCCATTTTTTGCTATACAAACTACACTTTCTATCCCCTTCTCTGTCCAAATTTTACTTACTTTTCATGATCCACTTCTCACATTATTTTTTCATGAAGCATTCCTTGATCTGCCCTAAGTACTGATCAATTCTAATTACTTAGCTTCAATATCACTATCTTCCTTTATTCATCTTATATGATCTTTATTGTAGCAATTTCTTGATAAAAAAATTCAAATTATATTTATCTTATATAAAGAGTTAGCAGAGTAGGTACTTGGGGACATAGCTAGTTCTTTCTAAATGTTTTCCGATTGAATAAATAAATACACCAATGTTTTATAACAGAAAGGTAAATTGAAGGACCCTTGAAAGTGTCCAGATGTTATTTGAAGTCTTAATGTTTACTTATTTAAAGGTAAGTGAAGTGGGGTCAATAAACATGAAGGCACAAATGTGCACACATACTCTCTCACACACACAAATACACACAGGAAGCACCATTTTATGAACTTGTATTTACCCCTTTTTTCAAAACAGATGTTCTATCAATATACTCCCACATATGCCTCACTCCACTAGGTTTATATCTGTTGGTATGATAATATTGTGTACTATATAACAAACCTGGGTTTTAGATTAAGAATGAACTGAGAGTAAATTCTGACTCTTCATTTTTAACTGTGTGAAACTGAGCAAGATATTTAACTTCCCTGAGCCTTAGCTCCCACCATTATAAAAATTGTAGAAAATAGGATCATTATGAAGCGTACATGATCTAGTATACACAAGACATCTGGCGTGGTGGCTGTCAGATAGTAGACATTCAATAAATGTAGTTTCCCTTCCCACTTTGGAATCATGTTTTTGGTATTTATGTAGATATAAATATGTAAGATTGTTCTCTAGTGGTTTCCTATATGTTCACTTTTTCTTCCCCAATTAGACTATGATTTCAAGGTAAAAGAATTATTTTCTTTTTTTTTCTCTTTCTCTACATTAGATTTACTATTGTTACATACACAGTAGACAAAATTAAAATTACACATTCAAGAACTCATCTAGTAAACATATTAAAATCATCAAATGTATACTTTAAGTGGGTGAATTTTATGAGGTATAGATTATAACTCAATAAAAGTCTTTAAGAATAAAAAGAATTCATCATACACTAATATATAACCCACCTATGAGAAGGAGCCTGAGATAGATAACAAAATTTTGTGGTAGACATTTCTAAAGTTTACTAATATCTGATTATTATCTAGTTCCAAGTGTGTGGGGAGATTCCATTTCTCTTCTCTCTTGAAGTTAGGCAGATCCATTTGATGCTCACTGGCTGATAAAATGTGAGTGGAAGTAACATATATCACCTCAGGCTGGAAATATTTAATTGCTGGTTCTTATTTCTCCTCCGGTGCGTCTTCCCCTTCCAAGGTAGTTGAGGAAGAAGTGTCATGTAAACGTAGCAGTGCCAAAAGGTTGAAGCAGTCATGATTGCTAACTATGAAGGATGGCTGCCCTGGAGAATCACACATACCTGCAACAGACCAGACTTGGATGAAGCAAAAAATCAACCTTTGTCACGATAAACTGTGTTTAGCACAATTCTAAACTGGCTTTCAATAATCTTTACATTCCCTGTTTAATCCCGTCCCTGGAGTGTGAGAGAACCAACCTATGATATGATGGGATAGGCACTGCTTTGATTAGTTGCCTTATATGGCAAAGGTGATGGGATAGTCACATGGATTACATTACACAGACTTCCCTATAGCAGACTAGAGTGAAATTTTCCTTCTGACCTTGAAGAAGCAACCTACCATGTTGTTAGAGGGTCACATGCTGGGACCTGAAGGTCACCTCTAGGAGCTCAGAGTCATTAACTGGCAGCCAACAAAAAAACTGGGACCTCAGTTTACAACTGCTAGGAACTGAATTGTGTCAATGATTTGAATGAGCCTAGAAAAGGATTTCAAGCCTCACCTTGATTTCAACCCAGTGAGACCCTGGTGAAACCAGCTACATTGTACCTGAACTTCTGGTCCATAGAAACAATGAGATGATAAATGCATATTATTCAAGTCTCTAAATTTGGGTAATTTGTTATGTAGGGATAGGAAACTAATATAGAAGCCATTTAGATTTGAGTGCAGCTTGTTTCTTTTACACTGCTTAGCCCATCTTGACTGATATAACATTCCAAGCAGATCTTTTAAGGACTATGCTCTTAAGAAGAGCATGAAAGAAGACTTTCTTATTGGCTAGATCTCCATTTGTAAATAAGGGGAGCCTGCTGAATTTTAAAGACTAATGTTTAAGAATTTCCATTCTACTTATTCATTTTGCATTTTACTGCATCATGACAATGGGACAATCATAAAAATAATCTAAATGGAATATTCTAAGTGGAACGATTTTCATCAGTAAAGCAAATGGGCATTCTTGAAATACTGTGGTATATTGAATACTTTGCATTTACATATTGAACCAAAATGTCATCATTATGTTTTCTCTTCAAGCTAGTAGGAGTAATACTATTATATTTTGACTCCTGGAGGACTTGACCATAATTTTATGCAAAAGAAATTCTATAATAAAACTCTTCCTAGTAGATAAACACATAATCTTACATTCATGACTCTGAAGTACTAAGCACTGAATGGAAATGCTATTGAAATGAAAAATGTACTGACTGTATAATCTCTACAAAGAAAATACACTAGAACCCCATTATGGCATGGCTTAATTATTATAGAAATCTAAATAAGTTAGAGGAATAACTGCTCAATAATTGAAAAATGATCACAGAACTACATATGAAGTAAAAGCTGCATTACTTCATAGGTCAGGCTTTCATATTAAAGAATGGTCAACTGCATTCATGGTAAGATTAATAGGCTCCTAAAGCCTTCCCACTGCGGTGATGGACTTCACCGACCTGCATCCAGATACCTGTAACTACCATTAGAGAAGAATTTATTTGACTCTATAGTCATTGTCTTCTGTTAACGGGCAAATACCCCTGGGAGGGGTATCACTTTAATTCTCTCTTTAAAAAATTTTTTTATTAAAGTGTATTTGATTTATAATGTTGAGTCAATTTCTGCTGTACAGCAAAGTGACCCAGTCATATATGTATATATATATATATTCTTTTTCTCATATTATCTTCCATCATATCATATCACAAGGAATTGGATATAGTTACCTGTGCTATACAATAGGACCTCATTGCTTATCTATTGTAAATGTAATAGTTTGCATCTACTAACCCCAAACTCCCAGTCCATCCCACTCCCTCCTTCATTATACATTTATATTTTTATTACAAATGCTTTATTATGTCCTTTCTAGGAAACATATTTTAATAAGAAAATAAGATTCTTGATTTTTATAGGAAAGTGCCAATATGTTCAGAAGGTGAGAGAAATACTGGAAGGAAAAAGATTCTAAAATGGAAGTCATGGTTTCTAGAAAACAAAAAACTGCACTAATTTAAAATTTCTCCTATGTTTGGCACAATTCCACCATATTTCAAAATGTACTTTTAAAGGTTAGGTTAGCAATGAAACAGAGAAATGAGTACTGGAAATATGTTTCAAGATTGCACAGAGCAAGGGTAGTTAACTGGTATCCCTGGATGAATTTTCAGACTCAGTAAACCTCCTGAAATTGTATGCAAATTTTTGCAGGTATGTGCATTTTTGGGAGAGAGAATCCATAGCTTTCAACAGATTCTTAAATAGGTTCACGACCCAAAAGATGATAAGAACCACTGGCACATAGAATTAAAATATTTCTTATATAAGCAGCTAAAGGTTGCAACAGCAAAAAGTATCCCACAGCCCATGTGTGAAGCTCCCCATATCACAGAGGTCCCATTGCTTATCTGTCACAAGTCAGTACCTTAACCCATTATTGGTTACTATTTTCTACTTACCATATCAAAGGAAGACGAAGGCAAAGAGAAAAGCTAGCTGAGAAAGAGCTTCCTTTCCATTCTACAAAGAGTTTCAAACTCCCAAATAAATATTTTTCTAATAAAAGTCAACGACAAGGATAAGTTCTGTCTTTCATGGGGTAATATATGAAAATCACCAAAAGAGAAAAGAGGAAATATTTAAGTATCAGTTACATAAGACAAAATAAAATGTTTCCTCAGAATTTTTTAATCATTTGCATAAAAACAGATTTGATACGAAACCATGGCATATTTCACCAAAAAATAATAAATGATGGTTGAATTTTTTAATGAAAATTTTAATATACCGGGAGAGATCACTAAATGAGGGAAAATAAAAATATCTTTAATTAAAATAAATGCATGTGGAAAAATAATTCAAAATATAGTAAGTGGTTTAAAATATGCACCAGGATTGGCTAATTTGCATGTAAAAAAAGGTCAAAGTAACAGTCATGGAAACAAGATAGAAGTTTATTTCTTTCTCTTGTAAACCAAATCTGGAGGTTAGTAATTCTGGGATGGTTAGGCTGCCTCTATATTTTCAAGGGCCTAGGCCCTTTCTCTCTGGTTGCTCTGCCATGTGTGACTTCTAGTACTACCTCATTTAGAGCTCTAGACATCATGTGTGCAATCTATTGTAGAGGAAGGAGGAAACACTGAAGAAAAGTACTTACATCTACATCCCATTTATGGACATACCTGAGACTTTATATACTTCAAAATTAATATGTTGAAGTCCTAAATCCAGTATCTCAGAATGTGACCTTCCTTGGAAATAGGGTATTTTCAAATGTATTAGATAAGATTGATAGGGATGGAGTAGGATAGTTACACAGGTAGTTGTAGAAGTCCCAACAGGGGACCATAGCAAAAGAGGTAAACCTAGGTAAATTTGGAAATTATTGTAAATTAATAATTGCTCAAGAAAGCCATCAGAACAAAGCAGGTTTACCATCAATAAAAGCACGAGATATGCCTAAGGTCATTACCCTTAGGGCCAATGACAGGAATTTAAGGAACCCCCTTCTGATGATTGAATAAGTACCTTGACAGTCCTTAGAGGGTCAAATTCTCTCTTACCAGATATGAAGAAGCAGCTACTACTTGAAGAAAAAGGGAGAGGAGGTCTTTTCCCACTCCCCACTTCCCTTGGATTATAAAACTGTAGCCCACCTAATCCTCAGAGCAGAGCCTCCTTCCTCACCCACTTACATCTCTTACAAGTGTCTTATCTTAATAAATCTATTTCTTGCCTATCACTTCCTCTCTCACTGAATTCCTTCTGTACTAAGGCACCTAAACCTTGAAGCTCAGTAAATCCAGACACCCAGTGAGTGATTCTAATTTAAAAGCTGTGGCTTCAAGTCCCAATCTGGGTTCTGGCTGGGTTCAAGTCATAAGTGTTGTCAATTTCAAGATGAGGTCATTAGGGTGTCCCTAATTCAAAATGACTAGTGTCCTTATATAAAAGGGAAATTTTAACAAAAGACATATATGCACATAGGGAGAATATGATCCTCTATAAACCAAAGAGAAAGAGTTGGAGCTGATACTTCTCTAGTGTCCCTCAAAAGGAGCCAACGCTGCTGACACTTGGACTTCAGGCTCCTAGCATCCAGAACTGTGAGACAGAAAATTTCTGTTGTTTAAGCTACTCAGTTCGTGGTACTTCATAATGGCAGCCCTAACAAACTACTATATCACACAAAACCCTTCTGTTTACGGAAGAAATTCAGTCCCATGGCCAAATCTAGCTTCAAGGAGGCTGAGAAATGGAATATTTAATCCAGACAGCCAAGTGTCCAGCTAAAAATGTGGTGCCAGTGTTACTCAAGAAGATAATGGCTTTTGGGAAGACAATAAGTAGTGTTTACCACAAAGTGAAAAGCGAAAGTCTCAAGTCTCTGCCCTAGCTCCTGTAGAGCGCAAACATGGTTTAAATTTTCGTGGGTACACACACACACACACACACACACACACACACACACACACATATATGCACAGTTGTTTGAAATTTTTCCAAGTGATTCCAACATGTGTCCCCACTCCCTTTTTGAACACCATTGATCAGAACCATGTTTTACAGTGGAGTTAATAAAATCTATCTACATACCTTCTAGAGTTAATAGAACTCATTGATTATTTAGCACATTATGCCATAAGATATTTAGCCTCTGACATATAACATGTTTTCAATACATGTTAGTGGCTGCTATAAAGCAAGCAGACATACCTATATTTTCTTTATCAACTGACTTAAATGGTATTTCCTCTATAAAGTGTTCCTTAGCTCTTCCAGACAGAATTAATCACTCTTTTCTGTTCCCATTGAACTTGTATATTACTTGCACATCATCATAAAAGTTACATGAAGCTGGTGTATTCTCAATCTCTCATTATAGATGTTGTAAACTAACATAGATTATTGATAAGCATGAAGGAACTGGGATGTTAATCCAATCCTTTAATCAAAAACTCATGTACCCTTTAGACTAAATATTATGTAGGTAATTACTCACTGAGGTAGGCAGAATTTTGGCCACCGTAATCTCTGCTGCCTGGTGTTACTCCCCTGAGTATGGTAAATTACATGGGAAAAGCGACTTTGCTGATGTAATTACTACTAATCATCTGACTTTAAATTAGGTAGATTATCCTGGATTACCAGTGTGGGTTCAATATAATCATACCAGTTTTTAAAAACAGAAAAGAAAGGCAGAAGGGGAAGTCAGGGAGAATCTAGGAATGAGAAGGATCCAACACATCACTGCTGGTTTGCATACGGAAAGGGCCACGTGAGAATGAATACAGGCAGCTTCCGAGAACAGAGGGTGGCCCCCAGCAGCCAGCAAGCAAGGAAATAGACATCCCATTTCTACAGCCTCAGGGAAATGAGTTCTGCCAACACCCTGAATAAACATAAAAGGAAGATCCTTTCTCAGAGCTTGCAGGTAAAAGCCCTGCCTGGTTGATTACCTTAACTTTGACTTTGTGAGACCCTAAACAGACAATGCTACTGAGCCACATTGTGTCTGAACTTCTGATTCATGGAAACTCTGAGGGAAAAAAGGGGATTTTTTTAAAGCTGTTAAATTCGTGGCAATTTATTATGGCAGAAAAAGATAACTATTATATCTATTTACTTGTATCCTGTACTAAATAAGAAGTTACTGAAACATTGCTATTCATTTTAACCACCTCCCCTCAAATCAAACCATAGCATATGGCCTATAGTACTAGGGGTCACTAGTAGTAGTCAATACTTGAATGGTTAGTGTTTGTTCAGCACTTCTGTGCCAGGTATTACATTTCTTACACATAAGAACACATTTTTAGTCCTCACATTACGAGGTAGATAATTTTCTATATTCATTTTACAGAGGAGAAAACTTAGATTTAATTAACACAGGCAAAGTTAGATAGCTAATAAGTCGTAGTACCAGAATTTTGAATCCAGGAAGTCTAGTTCCAGAGTCTGTGTAACACTGAGAACCACCATGCTGGAAGGTCTATTGAATAAACACTTAATGGATGTATATTAAACATTTGTTGAATTAATTTCAAGGAAAAAAATTCCTCTTTTAGGAGGAAAGCCAGGCATTCAATATAAAGTTCTCTTTAGGCAATTGTTTTGAGCAGTGCCTGAAATTTGCTCCAGGCGCTTTATCTAGGTATTTGCATTGAGTAGGTTTGCGACAGGACTAGAAAATCTGCATCTTTAAAGCCTCAGGTACTTCCCCCCACCCCCACACACTCACAGAAGAAGCTCCTTGGACCAGGGATCAGGGATTGAACCTTCGCCAGGGCAGTGACTCAAGCTACTGCAATGACAATGTAGATCCTTAACCTGCTGTGCCACAGGAGAACTTCAAAGCCCAGGTGCTTTCTATGATAAGGCCAGGAGGAAAAAATACTGGCTTATATCATCCAAGTACTGATTTGGTAAATACTTGCAGACATTGGTTTTAATATTCATCTAAACAAATTAACAAAGTAAAGAAAGCAGATAGTGAAGTTGAAGACTTTATTGTTCCTTTTAGGTTCCCCCCAAATAAGAGAAAATGTCATGGAAGCTATGATTTTTGAAGTACTGCTGTTTATCATAAAGACCATCATAACCAAAGTAATATTAAGTATCAGATTCAGAAATACCTTGGGGACTTCCAAACATTTGATATCATTTTAAAATATAAGGCTTTCTAGTTGTTTGAATTAAAAAAAAAGATTATGGTAAAGCAATCATATCAGACTCAGTTTTCCTTATAGTGATTTAAATCATGGTTGACAATTTACGTGACTTGTTAAAGTAAAGGGGGCTTTTAAACAGTGCTAAGGTATATTTATGTATGTTGTACACTGAATATTTTATCACAAGCTTTCAATGAATTGTTTTATTGTACTGAATTTATCATAACAAGTTATTTATTATATGTTCTCTTATTCGTGTTGTTACCTTGCTCAGTGAAAAATAATTTATATTTTCATGACATTTACTTGTTGATAGTAGTTTTTATAACCTTGCATTTGGGTTCTACTATTCATTTTTATCCATGATGACTTGTGATTTAAAGATTTTACAACAGCCTTCTGAGTCTTAGTGAATCATAATACTGACAAAATGTCTCCTTGTGTATGAGGTAAACGTAGAATGAAAATGTGTTATTATTACAGTATTTTAGAATTAAATATAAATGATGAAAAGTATATATAGCCAAATCTTAATTTAGTACAGAATACATGTATACCTATTCATTTTGATATAAATTATCTTCTAATTTTTTCATAGCCATGAGGACAGAAGCCCAGTATTCAGATGGCAAATTATGATGGATTATAATCAATAAATTTTTTCCTATTCATTTGGCTGTGTCTCATAAACCAAATAAAATTGTCTAAATTGAGAAAATCCAACTGGAATGCTCTATTTGCTGGAAGAACTTATATTCATTATTATAGCCCAAAAGATATATACTATGTTGAAGTGTTTCCTCAATCAACAAGGGAAGATTAAGTTATGTCCTGCACATTCTCTGTATTAAATCTATTTTATTTGTATTCTAATCCTATGAATAACAGTGATGTATGTATAGTCTATGATAAATATCTAAGTAGACTTTTGATTCCTCAAAATACTTCATTCCCTCACATTGTTGGATAACAATTTATCAAACAACACTCTTAGACATTCTTCCTCTTTTTTCCTAAATTAAATCTTTATGTTAGTTGCAAATGCCAGATGTCTTTCATCCTGAAAGATGTAACAGAGGTGTTGGGAATTCTTTGAAGTATTCCTGAGATTTATTTCTATAAAGTTTAAAAAGTTGGAAACCATTGGTCTAGACTAACTTATCTTTATGATTGGTAAAATAACAAAATAACTGGAAATAAAACCCTCCAAAGAATAAACAGAATAGACTAGAATTTGCCATTTAAGAGTAAGTACATAGAAACTCAGAGGTGAAAACATCTATTTGATTTTTTTTGTTGTTGTTCCCTCACTTCAAGAAGTATTCTATCCAGCTTTTACCAGATAGATAGGAAAAACAAAAATATAGATTTATTTTTTCCCTCAGTTTACTGAGATACAATTGACATACAGCACTGTATAAGCTTAAGGTATACAGCATAATGATTTGACTTATATATATTGTAAAATGATCACCATAATAAGTTTAGTTAACATCCATCATCTCACATAGACAAAAAAAGAAAAAAAGAAAAAAATATTTTTATCCCTGTCATGAGAACTCTTAGGATCTCCTCTCTTAACAATTTTCAAATACACCATACGGCAGTGTTAACTATAGTCATCATGTTGTACATCACATCCTTAGCACTTATTTATCTTAAAATTGTAATGTGTACCCTTTGACACCTTTCATCCAATTCCCTCTCTCTTCACTCCCACCTCTGAAAATGTGGATTTCTTATGGATTTTTAAAACAGTTCTAAAAAGTATATCCTATTATGTATTGAAGCTTTAAAGATCTATACCAAAAAGGATTTAACTCAATCAGACTGAGGTCATAATCAGTGCTCTTTCATATTATTCAAATGGTATTGAAATTAAAGATTCTTTGACTCCATTAAACAAATATGTCTTTCTGTTCCCTTGTGAATTTCACTAGGTAAGGAGGTCAAAATGGTCACTACTTCCCAAATATGAAAATTGACTTAGTGAAAAATTTAACATCTAATATCTTTCCTCAATATCTTTTTGGAATTAATAAGCAAAACTTGAAAACTTACAACCATTTTTTTTTTGGCTGCACCCATGGCGTGCAGAAGTTCCCAGGCCAGGAATCAAACCTGCACCACAGCAGTGACCTGACCCACAGTAGTGACAATGCCAGATCCTTAACCCACTAGGTCACCAGAGAACTTTTTTTTTAATGGATAGTAGTACGTTGGGAAGAAACCAGCAGTCCCCGGTAAAGCACCCTTATATTGCAAAACAGTTTCAAACTGTGCTATCAGATATAACAAGGTCACCATTGACCACATGTTGCTACTGAGCACTTGAAATGTGACTAATCCAAACTTAGATGTGCTATAATTATGCTTTGAAGATTTAGTTCAAAATATAAATATTAATCATTTTATATATGGGAGCTAATATTTTTATATATTGGGTTAATTGAATACATCACTAAAATTAACTGCACCTATTTCTACTTACATTTTTTACATGGCTACCAGAAAATTTAAAATCACATATGCTAACATTATTTGCAGCTCACATTACATTTCCACAAGACAGGAGTGCTCTAAAGTTTTCTCCAAAATAGTGAACAGATTGTTGAAAAGAAACAAAAGGGCAGATCTTTAAGTCCTATTTTCCTACTTCAACAAGAGCAGCTCTGAATTAATTTGTTTCACATAGATGGCTTCTGCTTAAGATTCTGTTGGGGGAGGGGGGGTTGCTAGAAAACAAACAAAAATCCAAAAAACAAAAAAACAAAAATGAAGAAAGCCCTATTGTTCATTACATTTTTTTTTTTCATATTTATGAGTGAGAGAAACTGTCTCAAGCTTCTTATGAATCACAAATGATCATCCCTCTCTCCTCTCTCTCTCGTCTTTGTCCCACCTCTGCCTGGGATCTGATTAAATGACCACACACCATCTTGGTTTCACTGGGAGAGTTTGTAAACCTTTTGTCTTATTTTAACTATTAACATTGCCCCCCTTTCACTCTCGCAAGTGTTCCAATGCAGACTATAAGTTATATGGTATCCTTGGCTCTGGTCAAATTTTGACAGGTGCAACCTCAGAGTCTCTGGTATCCTGCCCTCAGAGCTTGTCTCTTGTATCCCGCCCCAGGGTTTCCTGTTAAGACTGCCATAGTATCAGTGCCTTTGGCCATGTGTGGCTAACTTAGAAATACTGAAGAATTAAAAAAACCCATGAGTAAACAGACCAGTGGGAGGAGCAAGTATACACATGATCCTTTCTGCTTTCACCCTGCTCTCTTACCCTCTGGGGATAGTCTTAATGGAGTCTATATAATGTAGAGTAGCACAGGTGATTAATCAGTTCCAAGAATCAGACTATTACATTTAGCAGTGATCAGCTCAATAATACCTCCTCATATTAACTCTTTCTCTTTCTCTGATTTTCTTTCCTTGTCCCTCACTCTTAATCCCTGAAATGAGACTTTCTAATAAAACAGTAACATGGAAGCTTTCTGCATCAGATCTGTTTTCTGGTGAACACTGGCCAATATAAAGCCTCACTCTAGAAAGCTTAAATATGTCAGGCTCTACCAGGTTCCCCATGTCAATGGCCATCATATGTATCTCATGGTCCTTAATTGAAAACTCAGAGATATGGAACTAAATCTGAATTTAAGCAAAAAATATTTAAGGAGTTCTATTTCATAATGAATCAGCATCAAATGATCCTAGTCTAATTAGTCTTTTCCCCTCCCCCCAGGATGCAGTAATTTGATGTGAGAACCTGAGCCACAGTGGTGAAAGCACTGAGTCCTAACCACTAGACCAACAGGGAACTCCCAATTCAAGCCTAATTTTGATAACTGGGCTTCTGCTTTGCTTTTTTTTTTGAAGGTAAAGTCACCATCTTGTACCTCATTTTTAGAAACCAGATTTGTAGCCACACCCCTTTTGTTTATACTCCAGACTCTCCTTGTGGACAAATACCAATACCAAATATATTCTGTTGTCATTCTCTCTAGATACTATATTCTGTAGGTAGTTCAACTTTTAGGTCCTGCCCTTTTTCGTCTGCAATTTTAACAATTTCTATTCCTATTGATGCCATAAGAGATAGCAAACAAACTGGGTCAAGACCATAACTGAGAAAAATCAGGATATTCAGGAGTAAAGGCCATTCTCCTGGATCCTAGCTCATGCTTTTTGTACTTAAACAGTTAAGAAATACAAACCTGCATGAATGTGCATGAAGGTACACATACACATACACCCAGAGAGAGATGATCTTTCCATAAATCACTGTAACATGAACCTATTGAAAGTATCAAAACACAAAAAAGTATACATCATAAGAAACTTAAAAGAAATAAATCTCTAACAGTAAGTCATTTGACTTCCTGGAGTATGGTGAAAATGAAAAATGAAATAAAAATAGCCTCAATTACTAACAAGTATGTTTTTTCAGCCAGAAAGCACTAAAATTACCAGGTTCTTTCTATGAAATAGTCCTAGACAAAACGCTTATCCAATTTCAGTGTACATAAGATGTATTTGTGGATCATGGTAAAATGTAGATCCCCAAATCCCATTCAACAGAGACTCACATGCTATAGGTCTTGGGTAAGGCCTAAGAATCTGAACAAACAATGAATATAGAAATGCCAACTCTAGTATAAAATAGCTATAAAAGAACAAATAGATTTTGGAGGACGCTAAGTTAAAATAATACCAAAAGTAGGAGAGAAAGTTAAGCTAATTTTATAGTTAAGAATTGCATTTCACAAACAATGTAATCTGTGGAGCTGAATTAAAAACACAGTTGAAAGTCCATGTATGCTTTGACACTTAAAAGAGAATAAATTTACCAGCCAGAAATAAGGTAGGAAGCACATTAGGACTTCTAGAATCTATACAAGGCAGAAAACTTGGTAGCATTTTTTTTAGTGTCAATATTAAGGAGATATTCATTTCTTGAAGAGGCCTAAGAACTGTACTCCCCACACCATCATCAATATGTCATCCAAATATACCTATTTTAGAGATTATGATTCCCAGTATACAACTGGGAAAGAAATATGGAATGGTTCCTGGTAACTTCTGTATGTGTAAGGCTGGGAATAGTGTGATAGGAAAGTGATAGTCTTAAAAGAAAAAAACTGTAGCTCAGGACAGAGATGGAAAGAGCACGGGTAGTATAGTAGTATGGTAGTTTTGTGTAGTAGGTTTCAGGTAGAGTCTGATTGATCATTTGCATTTCTAACAAATCCACAGTTGATGCTGATGCTATTAGTCCAGGATTCATACTTTGAATACTAGTAGTTTGGACTGCAAAAATGTCAAGTCATTAAGGGTAGGAAATAATCACAACAGTAAGTTGGTGTTAGGAAATCCTTACCTATCAATAATTAAGCATAAGTGAATTCAATTGTCCAACGAAAAGGCAGAGTGGCTAAATGGATTTAAAAAATAAGACCCAACTTTGTGCTACTTTAAAGAAAGTCACTTCAGCTTTAAGGATGCTCACAGAGTCAAAGTGAAGGAATGTAAAAAGATGTTCCCTGCAAAAGGAAAACAAAAGAGAGTATGGGCACCTATATTTACATTAGAAGAAATAGACTTTAAGTAAAAAAATATTACAAAAGACAAAGAATATAATGATAAAGGGGTCAATTCATCAAGAGAATATAACAAGTGTAAGTGTGTACACATCCTACATAGGATCACCTAAACACACTAAACAAATACTAACAGATATGAAGGGAGAAATAGACAAAAGTACAATAGTAGTAAGGGGTTTCAATAACCCACTTTAAACAATGGATAGATCATCCAGACAGAAAATCAATAAGGAAACACTGAATATGAACCTAACAGGTACATACAGAACATTTCACCCAAGAGCAACAGAATACATTCTTCTTGGGCACACATGCAAGATTCTCCAGTATAGGTCATATGTTAGGTCACAAAACAAGCCTTAGCAAATGTAAGAAGATTGAAATCACACCAAGTACCTTTTATCACAACAATAGTATGAAACTAGAAATAAATAACATAAGAAAAACTGAAAAATTCACAGAGAGTAGAAATTAAACAACACTCTGCTGAGTAACTAATGGGACAAAGAAGAAATCAAAATGGAAATTTAAAAACATCTTTAAAAATTAAAATGGAAAAAATGCACTAAAACCTAAAGGAGTCAGCAAAAGTAATTCTTAGAGGAAAATGTATAGCAATAAAATCTACATTGAGAAAAAATAAAGATAATAAATAAACTAGCTTTACACCACAAGGAACTAGAAAATGAAGAACAAAGAAAGCCCAAAGTTAGCAGAAAGAAAGAAAAAATAAATTTATAAATAAAAAAGGAAACATTACAACTAAAACTACAGATATACAAAGTATCATAAGAGATGACTATAAATAATTATAAGCCAACAAATTGGATAACTTAGAAGAAATGGATACATTTCAGACCAAGACTGAATCATAAAGAAATAAAAAATTTAAACAGACTAGTAATGAGTAAAGATATTGAAACAGCAATCAAAATTCTCCCAATAAAAAAAGCCCAGAACCAGATCATTTCACTGGTGAATTCTATCAAACAGTTAAAGAAGAATTAATCCCAATCCTTGTCAAACTTTTCCAAAAAATTGAAAAGGAGAGAGAACTTCCAAACTCGTTTTACAAGGCCAGGATTTATCATGATGCCACAGCCAGATAAGGGCATTACAAGAAAAAAGGAAAAACGAAAAACAAAAAAACTACAGGTTCATCATTCATCCTGATGAATATAATGCAAAAATTTTCAACAAAATACTAGTAAATAGAATTCAAAATTGCATTAAAAGAATAATACACCAAGATCAGGTGGGATTTATCTCTGGGATACAGGGATAGTTCAACATACATAAACCAATTAATGTGATATATCACATTAAATGGAACAAAAAATAAAAATCATATGGCCATGTCAATAAATGTACAAAAAAAGCATTTGAAAAATTCAACATACCTTCATAATAGAAACTCTTAACAAAGTGATTAGCATGTACTTTAACATAATAAAGACCATATATGAAAACACCACAGCCACCTCATACTTAATGGTGAAAAGTTGAAATTTTTCTTGCTAAAATCAGGAACAAGACAAGTGTGCCCATTATCACCATTCTTATTCAACATAGATCTGGAAGTCCTTGCCAGAGCAATTAAGCAAGAAATTAAAATAAAAGTATCCAAATTGGAAAGGAAAATTTCTTTCTTGGCCTATTTTGTGATTGCATATATAGAAAAAAACTCAAGACTCCAACAAAACACTCTTAGAAGTGATATATCTGTATATCTGTATCTCTATCTATCTATATAGCATTTATTCCTGACTCCAAATCTAGTGCTATTTCCACTGGATATTATTATTTATAGATTAACACTATTACAATACCAAAAAGAAGTAGAAGGGTGTTGCCTAGAAAAAATAATATATAATAAAAACATAATGTGTTTTCATGGTCAGTGTGGTTGATTAACTAGTATATATTCCAATTCTAAACTATTATTCTAAGCCATGTAGGGTAATCCTACTCTCCTTGCTAATGACTAATTTAAAAATCAACATTCAACTCTATCTAATAAAATATGAGGGAAATACTTTTGGAGAACTTCCATGAAAAGTGTCCTCATTCATAAGAAAGAGACTCAAGATTCTACAGTTTTTTCCTTTTGGATATTTCACTGTCTGGATGTGGCAACCCGAACTGCTGTATCCATCCTAGAATCAAGTCAAGTTCAAAGACAATACCAAAAAGATTGGTCCTTGAAGATATTATTATACTATGACTGGATCCTCCCTGCCCTACTTCTAATTTTTAATTTGCATGAGATAAAAAAACAGCCTTATTATTTAAACCAGTTGAAGTTGAGTTTTCAGTTACCTACTTCCTAAGTGGAACACCCATAATAAGCTAACTGCCAATGTTATACTTAACAGAGAAACAAAAAGCAAATTCCCATTAAAACAAGCTTTCATATAAGTTTTCTATAACTCCTATTATCTGATATGATTCTAGACATTTCATCTAAGAATTAATAGATACAACTTCTGCAAATGAAGCAATGAAAGTAAATTTTATGCCTTGAAAATCCAATAAAATAACTAAAAATCTCCTAGAATTAGGAACATTCTGAAATGTCACTAGAAAAAAAAGATAAATTTACAAAAAAAATCTTTATAATTCATGCATGCCAACAATAAGCATTTAGAAATCATAAAGAATGAAAAGTTTCATTAATAACAGCAGCAATATTAAATTTATTAGAAAAATCTTAATATGCAATATGTGCAAATATATAAAAAACAATCATAAAAACATATATACAATGTTAAGGAAAGTTTTTAGATGCCCAATATAACTTTCAGTGTGATTCTTTGCTTTATCCCCTCCCCACTCTTCTGTGGAGAAATAATGTGCTATGTCAGGTGATGGATATGTTAATTAACTTGATTGTTACAATGCAGATATATATCAAATCATGATGCTGTACACTTAAATATACATACTTTTATTTGTCAATTATACCTCAATAAAACTGTGAATAAAATAATTGATCAAGTTCAAGGATATTATTGAGATAGAATGCTGGCGCCTAGAGCTTTTGTTATAATGAGGGAACAGTTTAAAACTCAGGCTTCGTTGTAGCCTGCTCTATATTTCTTTCTTTACTTACCTTTTTGGTTCCCATTTTGGAATCATGCTCCATGAGTTGCCACAGTGAATCAGGCCTTATTACTTCCATGTTTGGTGCCATTCACCATCCCTCTATAGGCCAAACTGAAACCAGGGTGAATTCAAGGGGTTAGGGGGCATCTTCTGAGCCTCGTAGCATTGCTCTGTCTAGGAAAAGGAGCCTTCAATAGCTATCATGCATTGCAACTCATTGAAGCCCAGGGATATATGTAGGGGGAAAGGTCCAAAGCATTAGAACAATTTTAGTAAATATCCTATACTTATATTGACATTTCTTCCTTCCTGAGCCTTGAGCCTATTTCTCCAGTTTGGCTGCAGCCATTATAGATAGCTAATAAAGTATTCATGTATAACAGTGACCTTGAACAAAACAGAAAATCTCACATCTTGGCTATATACCAATGTAATGTTTCGTGTTTGTGTATTTTTTTTGGGGGGGGGGTCTTTTTTGTCTTTTCTAGGGCCGCACCCTTGGCACATGGAGGTTCCCAGGCTAGGGGTCTAATTGGAGCTGTAGCCACCGGCCTACGCCAGAGCCACAACAACACCAGATCCAAGCCACGTCTGCAACCTACACAATAGCTCACGGCAACGCCAGATCCTTAACCCACTGAGTGAGGCCAGGGATTGAACCCGCAACCTCATGGTTCCTAGTCGGATTCATTAACTACTGAGCCTTGACAGGAACTCCTGTGATTGTGTATTTTTGATCACAGAAGCAATGCCACACCCTGAGGAGTGAGCAGTGTTTTCCCTCGAAAAAGGATCCACTAATCAGGCAGGATGAAGTGAAATAGGCCTTTCAACTTACTGGCTGGACCTCCTCACATCTCAGAACCTAGATTTCAAGGTGGCTGCCTCTAATCATGTGCAGTCATGGAAATATAAATGTCATTCCTGAGCTCAGAATTTTTGATGTGGGTGTCAATAGAACAGCAAAATCAGTGGCAGCATCAGCAGTATAAGCAAGAGGACAGTTTCTGGGGTAGTCAATATCTTGGGCAGCAGTTGTGGAGAAATCTGCCTTCAGAGACTTATATCTGAGTTCTGACCATACTTGCAAGCTGTAATAAATACCAATGCCTACCTCAGACGTGAAGATAAATATGCCCCTTCCATAAGGCTGATGTTGGCATCAGACATGGTCACTTGTAATGACATCTCTGTCCAGTAAAATAAAGATATTTGGGGTTCAAACAAGTAGAAGCTTCTGGAAGAGTAAGATAAGAAAGACAAGACAGAAATACCTGAAGAAACATATTCTGGAACACAAACACACAGGTATAAACTCTTATGAGGAAATAGTTTGAGTTGGGGGGACTGGGGTGAGTGCTATGGACTGAGTTGTGTACCACTGCCCCCGCCCCACATCCATATGCTGAAACTCAGCACCTAAAGTAAGAAATCTAAGTTAGTAATTAAGGTTAAATGAGTAATAAGGGTGGGGTCTTGATATGGTAAGACCACCCCCCCTTGCCCCTTGCTCTCTTTCAGCTGAGGACACAGAAATAAGGCTGCATACACAAGGAAGAAAACTTTCACCAGAAACCTAATTAGCCAGCACACTTGATCTTGGATTTCCCAGCATCCAGAACTGTGAGAAATAAATTTCTATTGTTTAAGCCTCCCAGTGTGTAGTATTTTCTTGTGGCACCCTGAGCAGACTAATACAGATTTTGATACTGAGAAGTGGAGTGCTGGAGTGCTGTTGTAACAAACTAAAAATGTGGAAATGGCATAGGAATTGAATAATGAATAGAGACTGGAAGAGTTTTAAGGTGTGTGCTAGAAAAAGCCTAGAAGGCCATGAAGGGACCATTGGTAGAAATATGGATGTTGAAGACAATTCTGGTGAAAGCTTGAAAAGAAACAAAGGAAGATGTAGAGAAAGTCTTGGAAAATACATAATCATGAAAAGATTGTTGAGACAAATATGGACATTAAAGGTCATTCTTGTGAAGTATCAGATGGAAATGAGGAATAAGTTATTAGAAACTGGAGGAGGAGTTCCCGTTGTGGCTTAGTGGTTAATGAATCCGACTAGGAACCATGAGGTTTCGGGTTCGATTCCTGGCCTTTCTCAGTGGGTTAAGGATCTGGTGTTGCCATGAACTGTGGGGTAGGTCCCAGACACAGCTCGGATCCCGTGTTGCTGTGGCTCTGGTGTAGGCCAGCGGCTACAGCTCTGATTAGACCCCTAGCCTGGGAACCTCCATATGCTGAGGGAAGTGGCCCTAGAAAAAGACCAAAAAAAAAAAAAAGAAACTGGAGAAAGGAGACAAACCTTGTAATAAGTGACAAAGAACTTTGCTAAATTGTGTTCTACTGTTTGGTGGAAGAGAGAAATTTTGAGCGATGAAATTTTATATTTAACTGAAGAGATGCCTAAGCGAAGTGTTAAAGGTGTGGCCTTGTTGCTTTTTACTAAATAGAGTAAAATGCAAGAGGAGAATAACAAGCCAAAGGAATTATTAAGCAAAAAGAAACCAGAACTTGAAGATTTGGAAAAAATCTCAGCCTGTCTATATTGTACAAACTGAGGAAGCTTGTTCTGAAAAGAACATTAAAAATGCAGCTGAACAACAATTTGATGGGGAGATTAGTGTGGGTATGAACCACAAACTTAATCAGTCACCACTGCAAAAGTCAGCAATAGAAATGGAATTAAACCAGCAGAAATACTGCCAGCTGGGACTAAGGGAAAAGAGACAATGAGACCAAATGAAGGAAGCCTGCTAAATTGAGTCATCCTTCAAGAAAAGTGAAGAATTATCCCAAAGGCGACTCACAGATCATCAGGACTGCCATTCCCATCACAGGCCCACAGTCCAAGTCTTCAGTTTCATAAGGGTTGAGCCGAATGGGTAGGGCTACTCTAAAGAGCTCTGTGGGCCTGAAGGGCAGAGCCAAAAGACAAAGAGGATTATTCTCAAACTTCAAAATTTAATGGAATTTTCCTTATCTAGGTTTTGGACCTGCTTAAATCCATTACCACTTCCTTCTTTCCTATTTCTCCCTTTTGGAATGGGAATGTCCTTTTTATGCCTGTTCCCTCATTATATTTCAGAAACACAAAAACTTGTTTAGTTTCTCAGGTTCAGAGCTGGAGGGGAATTTTGCCTCAGGATGACTCATACCTTGAGTCTCACTTATGTCTGATTTAGATGATATTTTGGTGGGACTTTGGACATTAGAGTTCATGCTGGAATGAGTAAAGACCTTTGAGGCTATTGGGGTGGAATGAATGTGATTTTCATGTGAGAAGGACATGCACTTTGGGGGCCCAGGGGTGGGGTGCTATAAACCAAATTGTATCTGCCTCAAAATTCATATATTGAAGTTTTAACTCCCAATGTGACTGTATTTAGAGATAGGGCCTATGAAAGGTAATTAAGGTTAAATGAAGTCACAAAGGTGGGGGCCTGATCCTGTATAATCAGTGTCTTTATAATTCTTATAAGCATGAGAAGTCTCTGTCCCTCATATACATCCCCACCATGTGAGGACATAGTGAGAAGGAAGTGTCTACAAGCCAGGAAGAGAGGCCATGCCAGAAACCAAATTAGCTAGGTCCTTGATTTTGAACTTCCCAGCCTATAGAACTGTGAAAAATAAATTTCTGTTGTTAAAGTACCCAGTCCATAGTATTTTGTTATGGTAGCCCAAGCTGACTAATAAGTGGGGTGGGGGATGACATGCACATAGAATGGTTTCAGGCGATAAGTTCCTTAGATGTTGAGATACAGAAAATTTCAGATTTCTACCACAATTAGTATTCAATGGATAAACAATAGGATTTGGAGTGTCATATCCTGCCTGGAAAAAAATACATATGCTTCTATATTGGAGAATAATTCCATTTAGATGAGAAAGTTAGTATTTAAAACTGAAAACACATCTTACTGGTAACAGTGTAACTTCTCCCAAGGAGCCACAAGTTCTGCTATCAGTGAACACAGGCCAAGGAGAACTCATTTGTGACTTCAAACTGTTAGTGAAGTAGCATTTTTGTGGACAAAGTCCCATATGCGGATCAAGGCTCCTGCATTGTGAAAACATTTTTGATCAGTGCTTCCTGTTAGTTGTATTCTGATTTCTGTCAGAATGCATATCATTTTGAATGGCTCCCTAAAGGCAAAAGCTTGTGAAGCATAAGCAGAGGGGCAGCACAGGGCTAATGAAGCTCTACAGGAAAACAAAAATACAGAGAGAATAGCAGAAAATTGGAAACTTGGGAAATTCAGGGCCACAAACATTTGCCTTTTATAAATATCAGGCACATTGTTCATAAGATATAAATGTAGGATATACAATAAATGGGAAAAAATGAGATTATTTGTTTTTCTAAATCCTATAGATGAGTTTCTGCTGATGTGATATCCTTATGTATATTGGGGTACACATTTGAGCTTAGAAAAAAAGAGCTTTGAGAGGGATTTGTGATTTTAATAGCTTTGGGAGTAAGGAATTAGAAGCCAATCCTGGCAACCATCTTTAAAGAATAAGAACTTATAAGAGAACGGGTCAAAATATTGACAGTAGTTTTCTATGGCTATTAGGTTTAACTAGAAGCAGTGTAGTGATGAAGAATATGGATTTTCAGGCTAGACTGCTTGGGTTTGAATCTTGACTCTCACAATTACAAGTGTGATACCTTAGAAAAAAGACTTAAGTTCTCTGTATCTGTATTGCTTCATTTGTAAAAAGGAAATAACAATAACATCTCCTGCTTCTGGTTGTCATGAGCGTTAAACAAAATAATCCAGGGAAAAAAATCAACAGATTATCTGACCTATAAGTACCCAGCTACTATTACACTGTTAGCTATTATTTTCTTTAAAACTTTCAGAATTTTCTATAATAAAACGCCATTACTTTATTTCAGGAAAGTGTGATATTAAAAATATATAATGCTATTGAATATGTGTGTGTGTGTGTGTGTGTGTGTATATATATATATCTTCTATTTTATACATATTTCGACTTCAGATTTGGATACAGTTTGAGATGAGAATGTACTGTTAGCCATTTATTTTGTAATCTAGTGAAATCAATCTGGATTCTAGACAAAAAATGTATCTGCAATCTAAATTTTAATGTCCATAGCTCCTGCCTTATATTTCTGACAGTGATCAACTGTAGGAGTCTGCACCTGATATTGAATCCCTCTGTGTAAAATAATACTGAATTTGTCCTGCTGAATAGCATTGAGAACTATGTCTAGATACTCATGTTGCAACAGAAGAAAGGGTGGGGGAAAAACTGTAATTGCAATGTATACATGTAAGGATAACCTGACCCCCTTGCTGTACAGTGGGAAAATAAAAAAAAAAATACTGAATTTGTTTAGTTGTAGTGGTGATTAGGTTAGATAAACACAGAAGGCTCCTCCCTACATAGTGGCTGGCATACAATAGGCATTCAATTAATATTATTTACCATCACTCCAACTCACCTTTAATAAGTTAGATCAAGTAGTCTGACATACAATATTCCAGCACAGTTGTTTTTCAATATAGGAATCAAGTCCAGGCCACTGAATACATCTTCTTGTCAATGTTTTCATATAGACAATTTCCAGATATACTTAGGTGGAAAGGCCAAAACACAATTATTTTTCTTTTGGGGGCCACACCTATAGCATATGGAAATTTCCAGGCTAGTGGTCAAATCTGAGCTGCAGCTGATGGCCTACACCACAGCCACAGCAATGTGGAATCTGAGCTGCATCTGTGACCTACACCACAGCTCATGGCAACATCGGGTCCTTACCTACTGAGCGAGGCTAGGGATTGAACCTGTGTCCTCATGGATACTAGTTGGGTTCTTAACCTGCCGACCCACAGTGGGAACTCCCCAAATGTAATTTTATCAACTCTTTTTGCAATAATCATAGGACAGTCTCTAAGAAATATCTTCAATGTCAATTTATGTATGGTACACAAATGACTTGATTATCTCAGTAAGTTCCATTACTCAGTAAGTAAGGGACATCCATTCTTTAATGAAACTAAAACCAAGTCCAGTCCAAAATTCCACTATGTGTGCAATTTGATGAACCCAAAGATATGAGTTGGGGACATTTTTTTAACATCAATTCTTCTATAGAGACGATATATGATCATCTGAGATGTGAGGTGGCAACTGACCACTCATAGCATAGCAATTTATTTTTGCCTAAAATGCTGGGGTACTGCCACTATGATGGCATAGTTAACATTATAGATTTACCCTGTGAAGAATCTTGAAAGAGACTTGTAATTAATATAATGGTGAACACACAGCAATTAAGGACATCATAGAATGTTTTGTGATTTATAATGATAGGAAGGACTTCTTTGTCAATTTCTGTTTATTTCTATTTTGTGCTTGGAATTGCCCTTGAGTAGTTAGCAATTAGTGCTCCAATGCCATCTGGCATTTTGTGGGTAGGCACATCTCCAAAATCATGAGGTGAAATATCAATTGTAAAAAACAGAGGTTTATGTTCTCTGTAATGTACTAGCACAGGCTTGAAGTCAATAACTGTTTGCTAGTCTCAAAAAGAACTTAAAACTGGAAATTCAATGCCATAGCATATCAGACAGCTCTACTTCCACAATCCAAGCAGGGAACTTGACTCAGCAAAAGTTGTCTTTTGTGAAATAAAAGTTGATATAGCGAATAATGCCAACACACTCTTGAAGCCTACCAATTCTGAAAGACAACCTAATGAGCTGTTTTGATTTTGGAGTGGGTATCTTATGAATCCTATTAAGTGAACATTAGCAGCATGTTTGCAAGAGATTCAAATCTTGAGTTTTTTTCTTCTCTAAACCTAAATTCCTAATATGTAGTGATTAAGGGCAGCAATTTTTGATGTCAGGGAGATCATGGTTTTTTTATGTTTTATGTTTTTGTTTTTGATTTTGTTTTCCTTTTTTAGGGCTGCACCCATGGCATATGGAAGTTCCCAGGCTAGGGGTTGAATCAGAGCTGCAGCTGCCAGCCTATGCCACAGCCACAGCAATGCAACACCAGATCCTTAACCCACCGATTGAGGTCAGGGATCAAACCTACATCCTCATGGATACCAGTTGGCTTTTGTAACCTGCTGAGCCACAACGGGAACTCCCAGGGAGACCCTAGTTTTGATCCTGCCTCCATCAATTTCTTGTGACATATAATGAATTATTTCATCATCTCTCTGAGCCTCAGTTTTCTCATCTATTAAATGGTAATAGTCCTTCGATTTGTTACAAGGATTAAATGTGTTCACATCATCTCCAATTCACTGTCTATGTATTTCAATCTTCTGCACTCAGAACTTCACTAAAATAGCCCTGGTCGAGGTTCTCAATGACTTCCATATTTTCCTCTCAGCAGCATTCAACCCAAATGACCGTGCCCTCCAGAAGCATTCTCCTCTCTTTACTTCTGGGACACCACATTCTCTTGACTATCTATTAAGTTCCTTGACACTTCCCTTCAGGCTCCCTGTGAGCTCAACTTCTCTGTGCAGTTTTGAACACTGATGTGGTTGGAATCCTTCTCTTTCCTTCTCTTCTCTTTTCTCTCCTCTTAACTCTTCTTTTTCTTCTTCAATCACTTTCTTAGTACTTCAAACCTAGCACCATTAGTTTTGCGAATTTCCAAGTTCCTATCTAAAACCCAGACTTTTATTCTGAATCCAGATTTGTATGCTACATCTTCCTTGACCTCACCACTTAGATATTTAATAGCCATCAAAAATTAAAATGCCAAAAAAGACCTTGATTTTCATCCAAAAACAACAATCACAAATTTTTGCTCACTGTTACTCTCAGTTTACTAAATGTACCACCATAAATTTCAGTTTCTCAAACTGAAAGCCTGGAATTCATCATCAATACCTTATTTCCTTTATTCCCCACATCAAATGTAATACCAAATTCTGTGGCTTTAGTTCCAAAACGAGTCCCCGATCAGTTTACTTTCAATATCTCTAGTACTAACTACCATCATAATTCAGTACAGCCTCTACTGTCACTCTGAATGAATTCAATAGCCTCCTAATAGATATCCTTGATTCCATTCTTAACCCTCACTATCCATTCTCCCCACAAATTTTTAAAATACAAACATATCATATATCTACCCTTACAGAATACTTCAATGGAGTCCCATTACTCTCAAGATTATTTCTTACTTCACCTAGTAGATTTGCTAAGTGATCTAGCTCCTGACAACTTCTCCCAACCTCATCTCATGTCATTCTCCCTCAATGAACTCATACCTGGATTGTTTTGACCCTAGAATGTTGTATGGCTATTTTTTCTTCATCTCAGTCCAAATGTCACCTCTTCAAGATGGTTTTTCTTAAATTCTGCCTAGTTATACTATCTCATCATGCTGTTTACATCTTTACAACATTTAATATAATCTATCATCATCATGTTCATTTACATGTTTATCCATTTCCTCAAATACAGTGTAAGCTCTATGTAAGCAAGGATGTTGTTTCCTAGAAAAGTTTTTGTGTATTAGAAGTACCTAATGTGTATTTGTGGAATGCATGAAGAATATCTACAAACACTTAGAACAATGTCTATGCTCAAAAAATGGTAGCTACTGTTGCTTTTAAATGAAGAAAATGAAGATGAGAAGGAGGAGGGAAGAGGAAAAAAAGGATAGGGAGGGATAAACAAAAATGGAGGGTATCAAAAGAAAAAGGTGAAGAATAACAAGTATTTCTATAAATTTATACTTTGTTGATTCAATGATAAGGACACGATACATTGAATTCTAAATGAATTATTTCCACTAAGCTATAGAAAATTACGGGGAGAGAATTAATTTTGAATTAATAGATAACATCAAATAACCCTCTCACTGGGAGGGATATTTAGACTAATCCATAGCACCATTTGTCGTATTGTTAACAGGACACCAACATTCTCCACCAAATATTGCAAAATCTGAATCTGCAAGCTTTCCTGCAAGAGCCCACCTGGGTTCTTCAAACTCTCAAATTTTTTTTTCTTCTTTGAAGAAACTGGCGTATCTCTTATTTACAAGTAAGTAGACAAATTTAGTTGGAATGATGCTAGTTCTGCCTTATAATAGCTCCATTCCAAATAAAAAAAAAACCATTGGAAATCCATAACTTTTATTAATTTATTAGACCATGATTCTAAGAATTACAAGCCATTTTCTACCCAAAATGTTTCTAAATTAAGCCCCTATGTGTCTAAATGCAAGCTGCACTGAGCAGGCACACTCTTGTGTATATATGTACATACCTGGCTTCCAGAACATTAATCTTGATTGGTACCATGATTCATGTAGTGAACTGTTTGAACCTTACTTTCCTGTGTTATGCTAACATGTTGTCAAGGGCTCTCTGTCTTCATGTTATGTTCTTCTTTTATAATGGAAACCATGTCATTTAATTTTTTTTGAGATACATTTCATTAAGAATGTTACATCTGGTTTAATCATATAGAATCATCTTTGAAGTATCAGTCCATGAACTGTGCAAAATTAACCTCAAATCAATTCTCCCTCTTTGTCTCTTTCTCTCTTCCTCCTCCCTCAACTCCTCCCCTTCTCCCTTCTCTTATCCCCCGTTTTCTGCATATATTTACTCCATATGAAGTATCATCCTCTAAACAATACTTCATATTGCAGTGTTGAAGAAGATAGTGTAGTCCTAAATCATTGAGGAGCATCCTCACTTGTGTAACTTAACATTTGTTAACTATGAGTGATGATATTGCTGATGTATGGCTTTAATAAACAGATGTCCATCAGTTATCTTAATTTACTTGCAGCAAACATGGTGTGTGCAAGGCCTTATTATTGCATATTTAGCACCCCAGAAAGTAGCTATTTTTATGCTTTTTGGTTTCAAGATAAAATTAAACTTTTAGTATATAACTCCCACTAGGCAGATTGACTGATATCAAACTTTTCAACATGCCAAGAAGCAGTCATTTTAAATATCCCTTGACTTCAGTTTTCATGATGGATTCCCTATCCAATTGTTTTCTAGGAGTCCTGAAAGTGGACATACATTGTCTTCTGTTAACCCATTTTTGGCCACGCCCATAGCATGTGGAAGTTCCCAGGCCAGGGATCAAACCCATGCCACAGCTGTAACCAGAGCCACAACAGTGACAGCACCATATCCTTAATCTGCTGCACCACCAGGGAACTCCTCATTTTCTTGTTAAGGACTTATCCTAGTTCTTAATATAAATCAAAAGCAATAACTTAAGTAAACAGTCTCTCATTTTGATGACATACTACTCTCTGCTAAACCTAACCAAAACCACAGCAGCTTAGAACTACAGAGATCTGAAGAAAATGAAACACTAACCATGACTCAAGGACAGTTTTAAGCACAGTTACCTTTCCTACACACAACAGATTTAGAAATATGAACTTTAAATAAACATTCTCCATCCTCTTTCTCCTACAGTTTTTCATTTCCATGAGTCCTTGGTCAGGATGTTTCTAATTTGCTAGACGGATAAGATACTAGATATCCAGTCTCTTTGGAAATGAATCCTGCCAGGGAGCCATCAAATTTTGCAGAACTAAGAATGTTAAACATTTTACTTCCAAGTCTTCTTCAGGGGTTTTAAGCAGCATGTATGTAGTAAAAGTGTTACACCTGTTAGCCATAAAATGGGCAATGGAAAAGATAATACATTAACTTCAGGGTGGGAATTAAAGTATTGTGCACATACTGATTTTTGAATGAAACTTTCAAGCTGGAGACTATAATATACTTGGAAAATCTTTTAAGCAGGTTTTTTTCTTCCTTAATCATTTACATAAGGCCATGTTTCCCAAAATATTCTTGTGTAGAACTGTAGTTCTATGAGATTCAGTGCAGAGAAAAAAAATGTCTACTTGTCAAATTCTACTTTTAGAGGATCCTACACTGAAGCTTCTTCTTTAGAAGATTCACAGTGCTTCTAGTATATTAAAGACAAGGCCATGAGCAGCAGTGATATGACATTTAATCTTGCTGAATCTGGAAATCTAAAAATGTATTTTCTTAACCTAATATTCCTCCCATCCACCCCATGTGATCCTTATGAAAAACTTGCTATGGAGAATGTTGATAAAATGATTTATTTCCTGAACCAGAGAGGAAGATATTGCCTATTTCAAAGGCCTAATTTTTCCCCATTCCCCAACTAATTTATTCTTCAGATATTTTTTCTTAAGAACAGTGATATTATAGAAATATTATCTCCCTTCAAATCTGAACACTTATGTCAATGCAATAAAACACAAAACAATGCTACAACAGTCAACAGCTGCTTCTAGTATGTCAATTAATAGTCAATTATTTCGTTTACTCTGAAATCCTTCTCTTGACCCTTTCTATCCTCAAAACAAGGTTTCATCTCTCACTTTCTTTTCACTGCCATAGGGCCATTGCCAGTCTCATCAAGGCTATCTCAGGTATTCCACTTGTATTTAGTCAAACATGATTCATATTTTCATCTTTGTGTTTCCAGTTCTTCTCTTCATTCCAGAAAGAAATAACTCTCAACTTTTCACTTGTTGAATTAACTACTTATTTTTCAGTTTCATATATAAATGCTCTTGAATGTCTTTCCAAGTCTCTAGATTCATAATGAATTCCTCATTTCTTGGCATTTTCTCATAGAAAATTTCTTATGCAACTAATCCTGATTAAACCCGTATTTAATTTTACCTCATATTAAGATTGTTTTTTCCTATGTTTACAGACTGTAAACCTCTTGAGAGCAAGAGGCCATGAATTATTCTCATCTATATTATGTAGAACAATGCCTTATACAAACTGGCATTAAATATACATTTGTTGATTGTGTGAGTAAATTTCAATAAATTGAACTTTGAAGAGAGCTTTATTTACTTCCATGGAGAAAAACACATTTAAATTCAAGAATTTTGTCATAGTAAAACCTTGAATTTACTCAGAACCTGTATTTCTCTTTCTTTAGTTTGCACATCTTTCTTTAATTTTTTAATCCTCACAACCCCAACTGTTTATTCTAGAGTAGAAAAATATATTTCATTTTCAAATGTTCCATGAATGATCTATGATTTGAATTATATTTTGAATTAAATAGCATTGAATTCTTCTTGTCTGCATTATATGACTAGCTTCTGTGCTTTCACTGTCATATTAAGTTAATACAGGCAAGGGACATATAGACAATACAGGGGATTAATGCATAATGAAAACTTGACCCATAATGATTAACAATAATAACTACAGTGAGGTCCCACCATGGCTCAGTGGTAACAAACCTGACTAGTATCCATGGGGATTCAGGTTCGATCCCTGGCCTAACTCAGTGGGTTAAAGATCCAGCATTGACATGAGCTGTGGTGTAGGTCGCAGATGTGTTTCGGATCCTGCATTGCTGTGGCTTTGGTGTAGGCTGGCAGCTGTAGATCTGATTCGACCCCTAGCCTGGGAACGTCCATATGTTGCAAGTGCAGCTTTAAAAAGACCAAAAAAGAGCAATAATAACTATATTCCTTTCATCTCTATGTCTCTCTTTTCTCCCCTCACCCCCAACTCTGGACTTCAGAATGCTGCATAATTAAAATACAACATCAAAAGAGAAAAATAGTATCATAAAATACGAGTTTGAATATTCAAGTAAAGCATCAATGGGCATCATCTTGTTTTCTCAAAAGTGCTAACAGCAAGAACAGCAATAAAAGACACCCACAAAGATCAGCTGAAGTCAGTGCTAACAACAATGAAAAGAAAGAACACATCATTCAGGGAATGGTATTAAAGGCCCTAGATATTTATGAGTTTGGAAAAGAAGAGAAATGATTAGTGCAAAATTCCTAAAGGGATAAGAGATGTAAAGCCAAACTTTCCCTGGATCATTGCTGTCCCTCTTCAACTGCCCCATGAAATGAACTCAATTATGAACATAAAGAGTGAAAAACCACAGTCATTCCTTCAATTCAACTCTGAAAAGAATCCAATCAAAAATTACCTGTAAAATGTGAATTCAAATTTTGAATGCACACATACCTAACAGATACTAGTAAAAATAAATGGTGTATTTTCTAAAGTTATGAGACATTGAATTGATATAAAACTGGACAGAATATTCTTGGAAAGCTAATGAAACTTGCACTTTATTCACTTTGATTCACTACTCCTCAAATATGCTTCACAAAGGATCACTGCAAGTCCCATGTGTGAGAAGCTCACTTTCCTTATAACTCTCTTCAAAACACCCAAGCCACCAAAATATACCATAGTTCTCAAACTCCAAGAGCCTACAAATAAAATTTTAAAAACAAAACAAATCACAGCAACAACAAGACAACACTCTGCAAAATTCTTTTGTAAAAGATGAACATTTCCCAAAATGAAAAAATTTCCCACTCAGTATACAAACATTAGTCCCAAATCGCCAACATGCTGAAGCCCTGGGAAGGTGGCCCAGGCAGCAAAATAAAATCTCATCTCCCTGTGGGTCACAGAACATAAATAACACCAACACAGAGCTAATAAGTGGACTCATTTACCCTTTGCTGTGGCTTTCAGGAAACCTTTCATCAAATTTATTGCCAGAGCTGCTGCACATTATTGTGTTCTTTATTAGGCATTCTTCTCCCTGAAGATTAATTCAGGACTTTATGAAGCTGCGTGTTCCAGAGTAATAGATGATTGCAAGTAAGTTAAGAGGTGTCACATTCACATCACTATAGACACATGAAATTGTGGTCAAATATCTGATGACATTCTTGACATAGTATATTGGCTTAAAATCGACATGACCACTCTCTTTTTGGATCGGTGCCAAAATGGGAATATTTAGGAACATCGTTTCAAAGGTTGATTCAACTGATCATTTAAATATTATTTAAGTGTCTTTTTTAACAGAACTGTATCTAAATCACAAAGCATAATGTCAAAAAGACATTTAGTAAATTCCAGTTGGCATATTCAGCATAGAGAGCCCATTAGTGTTATCTACACCTCAAAGTAGACTTGATAATGTTGCTTGGTCAAATTTACTAAAAACTTAAAATGCCTCTTTTTGTTTTAAAACGTTTCAAATAAAAGTGGGCATCCTTGTCTTGTTCCAGATATTAGTGGGAATGCTTTCAGCTTTTCTCCATTGAGTATTATATTTGCCATGGGTTTATCATAAATGGCTTTTATTAAGTTATGTTCCCTCTATACCCACTTTGGTAAGAGTTTTTATCATGAATGGATGTTGGACACTGGCAAATGCTTTTTCTGCATTTATTGAGCTGGTCATGTGGTTTTTGATTTTTCTTTTGTTAATGTGGTGTATGACCTTGATTGATTTGCATATGTTGAACAATCCTTGTGCACCTGGGATGAATCCCACCTGGTCGTGGTATATGATCTTTTTGATATGTTGTTGGATTTGGTTGGATAAAATGTTGTTGAGAATTTTTGCATCTATATTCATCAAAGATAATGGCTTAGAGATTTATTTATTGGTAGTAATCTTGTCTGATTTTGGTATTAGGGTGATGGTGGCCTCATAGAATGTCTTTGGGAGTATTCCTCCTTCTTCAAACTTTGGAAAAGTTTAAGAAGGATAGGTACAAGTTCCTCTTTGTATGTTTGGCAGAATTTTCCTGTGAAGACATCTAGTCCTAGACTTATGTTTGTAAGGAGTGTTTTTATGACATATTCAATTTCATTTCTAGTGATTGATCTGTTCAGTTGATCTATTTATTCTTGATTCAGTTTTGGCAGGATGTAAGTCTCTAGAAATTTGTCCATTTCTTCTAGGTTGTCAAGTTTGTTGGGTAGCCACAGCAATCAGACAAACAAAAGAAATAATGGGTATCAAAATTGGAAGAGAAGAGGTAAAATTGTCATTGTACACAGATGACATGATACTATATATAGAAAACCCTAACGACTCAACACAAAAACTACTTGAACTCATCCACAAATTCAGCAAAGTAGCAGGATATAAGATGAACATTCAGAAATCAGTCACATTTCTGTATACAAACAATGAAATATCAGAAAAGGAATACAAAAATGCAGTACCTTTTAAAATTGCACCACAAAATATGAAATACCTGGGAATACACCTGACCAAGGAAGTTAAAGACTTACATGCCGAGAACTATAAAACATTAATCAAGGAAATTAATGAAGATGCAAAGAAATGGAAAGCTATTCCATGCTTCTGGGTTGGAAAAATTAATATTATAAAAATGGCCATACTACCCAAAGCAATCTACAGATTCAATGCAATCCCCATCAAATTACCCAGGACATTTTTTCACAGAACTAGAACAAATAATCCAAAAATTTATATGGAACCACAAAAGACCCAGAATTGCCAAAGCAATTCTGAGGAACAAAAACCAAGCAGGGGGCATAACTCTCCCAGACTTCAGGCAGTCTTACAAAGCCACTGTCATCAGGACAGTGTGGGACTGGTACCAAAACAGACATATAGACCAATGGAACAGAATAGAGAAGCCAGAAGTAAACCCAGACACCCATGATTAATTAATCTTTGATAAAGGAGGCAAGAACATAAAATGGAAAAAAGAAAGTCTTTTCAAAAAGTATTGCTGGGAAACCTGGAGAGCCATATGTAAATCAGTGAAACTGGAACACACCCTCACACCATGCACAAAAATAAACTCAAAATGGCTTAAAGACTTAAATATAAGACAAGACCCCATCAAACTCCTGGAAGAGAGCATAGGCAAAACATGCTCTGACATCAACCATACAAATGTTTTCTCAGGTCAGTCTCCCAAGGCAACAGAAACAAAAGCAAAAATAAACCAATGGGACCTAATTGAACTGATAAGCTTTTTCACAGAGTAGGAAACCACAAAAAAAAAAAAAAAAGATAAGCTACAGAATGGGAGAAAATAGTTTCAAATGATGCAACTGACAAGGCCTTAATCTCTAAAATATACAAACAATTTATACAACTCAAAAACTAAAAAACAACAACCCAATCAAAAAATGGGCAAAAGACCTGAAGAGACATTTCTCCAAGGAAGATATATAGAGGGCCAACAAGCACATGAAAAAATGCTCAACATCACTGAGTATTAGAGAAATGCAAATCAAAGCTACCATGAGATACCACCTCACACCAGTCAGAATGGCCATCATTAATAAATCCACAAATAACAAATGCTGGAGAGGGTGTGGAGAAAAGGGAACCCTCCTGCACTGTTGGTGGGAATAGAAGCTGGTACAACCACTATGGGAACAGTATTGAGGTACCTTATAAAACATATATAGAACTACCATATGACCCTGCAATCCCACTCTTGGGCATATATTCAGACAATACTTTCCTTGAAAAAGATACATGCACTCGTATGTTTATTTCCGCACTGTTCCCAATAGCCAAGACATGGAAACTACCTAAATATCCATCTACAGATGAAGGGATTAAGAAGATATGGTATATATACACAATGGAATACTATTCAGCCATAAAAAAACAAACGAAATAAAGTCATTTGCAGCAACATGAATGCAATTAGAGACTCTCATATTAAGCGAAGTAAGTCAGACAGAAAAAAACAAATACCATATGATATCACTTCTATCTGGAATCTAATAAATGGCACAAATGAACCTTTTCACAGAAAAGAAACACATGAACTTGGAGAACAGACTTGTGGTTGTCAAGGGGCAGGGGGAGGGAGTGGGATGGAATGGGGATCTGGGGTTAATAGATGCAAACTATCAGCTTTGGAATGGGTAAGCAAAGAGATCCTGCTGTATAGCACTGGGAACTATATCTAGTCACTCATGATGGAGCATGATAATGTGAGAAAAAGAATGTATATGTGTATGTGTGACTGGGTCAGCTTGCTGTACAATAGAAAATTGACAGAACACTGTAAACCAGCTATAATGGAAAAAAAATCATATAAAAAATAATGTAAAAGTACAAATATAAATAAGTAAAATGCTTCCAGTATCTAAATTCAATGTCAAAATATTGTTTACACAGTTTTACTAAGATTAATATTATAGGGCATGCTCTTCATTTTTACTTCAAACGACACCAAATTAGAAAGATTATTTAATAAAAACAGCATGTACTATCTCAGAGCACTTACTATGTGTCAGACACTGTTTTAAATGTCTTATATATTAATAAATGACTCTATGAGTTAGGTATTATTTTTCTCATTTTACAGAGAAGAAAAGCTGAGATAGAAGTTCACACAGCTAGTGACCAAGGAAAGATTACATAGTAGTCAGAGGCAGAATTTTTAGAAATTATGTTATGAAAGAGAGATTTAAAAATCCTATATTTGGTCTAGTTTGGTAACTTTGAACGGTAAACCTTAGAAATCTCCTGAATTACCTACAGTCATGATTTCTTAAGAGCTTATTCAAGGTGCCCTATACTTAAAAGGTATTCATTTGGAATGGAAGTAGAAATCTTGTTTTTAACCATTCTTCTGAAAAAGATTACAATTGTGAAGGGTAGAGGGCATAGAGATTTACCTATAGTAGCTTTACTAATGAAATGGATTCAGTGATCACTCTGTAATTCTAAAAGTCAAAATTCATTCACTCACAATTTTCTAATTGTGAGTGAAAAATATGGCCACATAGGTAATATGGAATAAAAAGTAGAATTAAGGGCTGCTCAGAAATAGACTGCCATTATTTAGTCTGAAATGGAGTCTTTATTATTTTTCTTGATTTGGCTTCACCAGTTATAGTGGGCAGTACAAACAGACTTGCTGTGTTTTTCTTTTTAGAATTATTATTTAAAAAATTTCTTTTTGCAAGCCATTTTCCCCTACAAAATATGTTCCATTGTTTTAAGAGACATTTGTTCACTCTCCAACAGGGAATAGATAATAAGGATGGACTCTCACATTAAAAATAACACAACTATATAGAATAGGCTATTTCTATGTGGAAATATACTGGAACAATATCTGATAATCTGAAAAGCCTAAATAAGTCTATTCTTTTAATCTCTGCTTCCAGATGTATTTACAAATTTCCCTTATACCATTCCCATCTTAGTGTGGAAAGTTTTCGAGGCTATAACATCCTAATTAGTTATTAAAAAGCTTTTCTTGGACAAGCTTGCCAGCAGAAGATCATAATGAATACAGTAGGGTTCATTTTAGCTTTATAATAGTATGATTATTTAATTAGTATTTTTAGCTATTATGGATCAAGGTAGGAAAATTTAGCAAAACTTTTAAAAAAGGCTTGCATATTTTGGATCCAGTATATATTTGTATATTCTTAGGGTGTTAGTTCCCTAAGACTGCAGCAACATAGAAAAATAGAAAACAAGCAAACAAATAAAACCTTAGAAATCCTGGGAAATCGGGCATATTTTTATAAAGGCCTGTAAATTATTCTTATTGATAAAAATATCCTTTGGGTACAGCATTTTAAAGGTCTTAAATGTGTGAAGCAGCAACAAGATTTTAGAGATTCATATGCAGAGATGGAGAATATAGAAATCAGTTGTTATACTAACTCTTAACCTCTATGACAAATGATTCAGTTAAATTATGTCCACTAAATTGGAATAACCATCTGATAATAACTCATCTCTTTTGTCCTTTAAAAGAACAAGAAGAGATATGCCACTTGACTTTTGGAATGGGAAAGTAAGGAGCTTAGCAAAAAGTAGTGATGAAACTGGAAAAATTTATCAAAACCAAACATTTCAAGTCTCTGGAAATTGACCAAATGCATACAACAAATTGATAAAAGTTTATTCAAGAAAAACAACTAAACCTTAATAAGGACAATGGGTATATGGCATTTTAACTTGTGGTTGCACAAATCTTCAAGCCCTAGATCCATTTTTGATAGCTTTACAAGTGCAAGGTAGGGTATGAGGACTTGGTAGCCCCATACTGGAAGGCAGCCATCTTCACTTAGAGCAAAAAGAGTAAAAACTCATGCCCAGAGGTATTGTCAAAGCCAATTGTAATCTTGCTGACAATCAGGGAAAGCTATTCATCCCCAGCTGAACATGAAACTTTGAGTATCCAGAAAGAACTGACTTTACAAGGACTGTTCACTGACTGAAGTTAGAATGTGTACTTCAATCAACACTCGGATACATTAGCAAAGAGTGGAAATCTTATTCACTTAAAAAATTTAAACATAAACTTTAACCAATCACTGATTTGCCATTAAGTTATGCTGACCTAGGGGTAACCCCTATGAAAACAACATTAAAAATTAAAGCAATAAAATAATTTTTAAAAAATAAAGCCAACATCACTGGCCACGCAGTACATGAAATACAGACTTTACAGAACTAGCTGTGGTGCAGGTTTGATCCCTGGCCTTGGAACTTCCACATGCCATGGGTGCAGCCAAAAAAAAAAAAAACTAACTGAAATGAGAAATTCTCTAGAATGTCTCAATAGCATATTTCAGCTGACACAGGCAAGAATCACTGGAGTTGAAGATAAATCAATAAAGATTATCTAATCTAAAGAAGAGAAAAAAAGAGACATAAACACAACCTCAGAGACCTGGGGATAACACAAACCATACCATCATATACATAATGAAATTCTTAGAATGAGAAGAATGGCAGAAAAAATAATGACCAAAATTTTAAAAATTTGAAGAGAAATAGTAATCTACATATTTAAGAAACTCATCTGAATCACAATAATATAAACATAAAGAGACTCATGCCTAGAGACATGAAAATAAAGGGTTGAAAGACAAATACACAGAGAAACTCATATAGTGGCAGGAGAAAAAAAACACAAGAGAACCAAAATAATATTAATGGCTTACTTCTAAATAGGAACAGTGGAGGCCATAAGCGGTGGGTTGGAATATTCTAAGTGTAGAAAGAAAAAAAATGCCTGCCAAATATTCTATATCCAGCAAAATTTTCTTTCAAAAATGAAGATGCAAAAAATAAAGCATTCCTAAATAAAGACAGATTGAGAGAATTTGCTCCTACCAGATCCACTTTGCAAAATATACCAAAGGAAGTTCTTCAGGATGAAAAGAAACAACATGACACAAAGATATAAAAAACATTGTTAATATATATTAAACATCATAAAATATAGACATAAATTTTCAACAAAATATTATCAAGCTGCATCCACAAAACTTTAAGAAAGCATTGCATAGAATGACCAGTTATCCCTGGAATGGAAAGTTGTTTTAATCTCAAAAAAGTCAATTAATGTGATACACAATAAAAATGTGATAAACAACAAAATTATCTCAATGAAAGAGGGGGGAAAAGCATTTGAAACAATCTGACACTAATTCATCATAAACAACCTTCAACTAACTAGTAAAGGAAGGGAATTTGGTTAATCCAATAAAAGACATCTTTTAAAAACTTACAACCAACATTGTGGTTAATAGTGAAAGACTACATGCTGCCTAAGATTGGGAGCAAAACAAAGATGACAAAGATGTCTGCTTCTGCCACTTCTATTCGACATTATACTACTGAAATTACTCAATCCAATAGGGGGGGAATGACAGAGAAATAAAAAAACACTCAGTCTGGAAACAAAAAGCAAAAAATGTCATCATTGGTATGATTCTTTATATTAAAAAATCCTGGAGTTCCCATCATGGTGCGGCGGAAATAAATCTGACTAGGAACCACGAAGTTGCAGGTTCGATCCCTGGCCTCACTCAGTGGGTTGAGGATCCAGCATTGCCATGAGCTGTGGTGTAGGTCACAGACATGGCTCGGATCTGGCATTGCTGTGGCGCAGGCTGGCAGTTGTAGCTCCAAATGGACCCTTAGCCTGGGAACCTCCATATGCCTCGGATACGGCCCTAGAAGACAAAAAGACAAAAAAAAAAAAAATCCTAAAATATAAACTCTCATATACAAGCACAGACATACAATTAAAAAAAAAAAAAAATACATTTAGACTTACTTCACTCAGTATGAAAGTCTCTAGTTCCATCCATGTTGATGCAAATGGCATTATTTCGGGTTTACTTTTTTTTTTTTTTTTTTTTGTCTGGAGGCTCCCAGGCTAAGGGTCTAATCAGAGCTACAGCTTATAGCTGCCAGCCACGGCCACAGCCACAGCAATGCCAGATCCGAGCTGCATCTTTGACCTACGCCATAGCTCATGGCAATGCCAGATCCTTAACCCACTGAGTAAGGCAGGGGATGGAACCCGCAACCTCATGGTTTCTAGTCAGATTTGTTTCCACTGTGCCACGACGGGAACTCCTATTTTGTTCTTTTTTATGGCTGAGTAGTAATCCCTTGTGTATATATACTACATATGTAGCACTGGAAACTATGTCTAGTCAATTATGATGGAACATGATAATGTGAGAAAAAAGAATGTATACATGTATGTGTAACTGGGTAACCATGCTGTACAGTAGAGAATTAACAGTACACTGTAAACCAGCTATAATGGAAAAAAATTAAAATTGTTATATAAAAAAATACATTTAGAAAAGTTTCAGAGCACAAAAACAATATATAAAAGTCAAATGTATTTCTGTACACTCACAATACACAATCTGAAAATAAAAATAGGAAAATAGTTTCACTCAAAATATCATGAAAAAGAAAAATTACTTAGAAATAAATTTAACAAAAAAACTGCAGGACCTATATACTGAGAACTAAAAACCATTGCTGAGAGAAATTAAACCATTGCTAAATGAAAGGAAAGAAAATTCATGTTTCTTATTTATTTATTTAATTTTTATGAAGAAATAAAGAACCCTCATAAAGATAACTCTATAGGTAAGTATAAAATACTAATATTATAGTACTTTGGGGTCATAACTTCTTTCTTTCTATATAAATTAAAAGAAAAATGAATAAAATAATTATTAATGTATATTAATGGACATTCAAAGAATAAAATAATCAGTGACAATAACAACAAAGAAAGGGAAGGATGGAGGTATATATGAACAAAGTTTGTGTATAATAAGTTGATATTTATTCAAATTATAAATATATTTTAGAATAATTTAGGTTGAAAATTAAGTTATTGGAATTCTCTTGTGGCATAGTGGGTTAAGGGTCTGGTGTTGTCACTGAGGCAGCTGGGGCCAATGTTGTGACACGGGTTCAATCCCTGGCCTGGGAACTTCCACATGCCATTGATGTGGCCCCCCAAGATTAAGATATTAATTTTAATCTCAAAGTACCCAGTGAGAAAAAATTTTTAAATATACATTAAAAATAAATGAGAAGAGAATTAAAATGGCACACTTGAAAAAAAATAGAAAAAGAGACAGTAGTAGAGGAACTTGGGAACAAAAAGGTATAACATATAGAAAACAAATAGGAAAAAGGAGGAGTGGAGACTTGTCTGTAATATTTTAAATATAAATTAATTAAATCCTCCAATTAATAAGCAGGGATTGGGAAGATAGAGAATGCTCATTGAAATAACTGAAAATTTTGTGACCAGAAAGATAAAAACAAAAGAGGAAGGAGGCAAAAAAAGTAATGTTTATTGAGCATTTATTATTTGTCAAGACTCTTTCAAACATATTATCTGATTTGATCCTGGCATTTCCCTTGCAAGTTTAGTGTTATTATCCTTATTTTAGAGCTGAGGACATTGAAGTTTATAGGCTGAGGAACTTGTCAAGATAAAATATATACTGGAATTTGAACCCAGGTCTGTCTGATCCCATTCACTATACTGTTGAAATATTTGCTTGAAAAACTGAATTTATTATGGCAAGAGAATGAGATGAAAACCCTGATGCCCAATCTGCATCAGGATTTTCTGGGGAATTTCTAGGCATTATAATTTTTTAGAGCACCAAAGATGATTTTAATGTGCATCCGGGGTAGAGAATGACTGCCAAAAGAGAAGATGAATTCTCTAAGGAAAATTTAAGTCTGAGAATCAAAATGCTATGCTTTAGTTCACTCTCACTGCCACTAATTTTCCCATGACATCTGGAAAGTTACCCAGCCATGTTGCCATGGAGCTTATATATTAAAGGGGGGGAAGAAAATAAAAATTAAATATATAATTGATATAGTACGGTAGAAAGTTATATGTGTATGCAGAAAAATAGAGCAGAGCGAGGGGAATCAAGGTATGGAATCAAGGCAGGACAAAAGGAATAGGGCTTTCATTTAAATAGGAGAGTCTCAGAGATCTTATTGAGAAAGTAAATATGTGTGTGTGTGTGTTTGTGTGTGTGAGTGTGTGTGTGTGTTGGAAAAGTATAAAGCATTATATAAGAATGTAAGATGGTTTAATAGGACAGTTCTAGATTCTTGACCCAGGAAGGAAAACAAAAGCTACATGCTTATATCTACATAAATGAATAAGTATTTTTAATGAAACACATGAACTATTGAGGAAGATGATATTTAGGTTATAACTTCACAATGTCAATCAATTGGACTTTTTAAAATCAGTTGACCAATTTTCACCAATTGTTTGAACCTGGCATTATTGATACTAATATAATGCTATATAGAGCCTTCCACATCCAAGCTATTAGTCAATTTGGTCCATTCAGTCCCCAATTAAATGAAAACAAAAATTGGAAAAAGTGATTATCTCATCATGCTTTAAAAATGGCAAATTCAGTATCCCACTATGCCTATGCTCTGATCACATATTCCACTAAAATTTTATGATAAACTCAGTGCTGTTTTCTGGCCTTATACCTTCTGACCATGTCCATATGCCATTGCACTCAAATAACATTGTGAGATAATAAAAATGTGTTAGCTACCAGTGTTGTCAACGGATTTTACTATCCATTGGTCTCCTTTATGTGCTACTCCAAGTTTCTGTATTTTAATAGAATCCATCAACTTATGTATACTTTATGAATAATTATAATCATACTGCGAGCTCTCTGAATTGATAGCACAGCATTTGTTGCCAAACACTAAAAAGCAAGAGCATCTTTTTTTTTTAAAATTTTTATTTTTTGTCTTGTTCCGTTCTCAGAATTCTAGCTTTTGTCCATTTGTCTCCTTCATGTAAACCTTATGTTACATGTGTTAGCCATCTGGATTGCCTGGTGTTCCCAGTCTACTCAGTGACCTTCTGGGAGATCAAAAAGCCATGTTTATGCAGTAGATACTGGACATGCGTTTAGCTACATACTGATATCCCGAGTGGCATTTAAGGATGGCTGTCTGGCTACAGAAGTGAAGTAATCCTGATGCTGGAGAGCCATCTGTTATTCCTGAGCTTTTTTCATATTGGTTTTCTTACCTGCCATTTCCTCCCTCATTCTTCTTGCTCATTCTGCTCAAGCCACATGCTGTTCCTCAAACATCTCTAATATGCTCCAGGCTCAGAATATTTACAATTGCTGTTCCTCAAGCCTAGGAAACCCTTCCTGAACTACCCACATGACTAACTCCCTCACTTCATTTAATTCTTACCTCAGCAGAGAGGCAACCATGCGCATCCTATGGAAAATATTTCTATCCCCACTCTTTCTCTCTATCTCTTAACCAGAGCATCTGGCCTGGCCATAGTCTACTGAGCTGTAATATTGAGAATTTATCCTGAATTATCTAATAGGCAGATACACATGCTAAGGGCACCAGCAAAACAGTGTCATCAACATATTTTTTAACATAATTTGATATCATCAATGTAGTCACCGTGGCACTTCAAAATTATTTTTAATTACATATCAAGGATGAATGTGGGGAATAATTTTCTTTTTAGTGCTTTGGATCTCTAAAGGTTTTACTCTTACCCTAGTACTATGTTACCCCATTCTATGACAAAATATATTTCATGCTAAGTATATGTAACATCTTATTTAGCTACTTCAAAAAATGAGTATATGCTGACTGCTTTATTTTATGAGGAAAGCCCTCACTAAAGATGAAAAAATATTAAAATACACTTCCCCCCTTATTTCCTTATTTTAAAAACACCATGTTCAGAATCTTGTTTTATATTTTTTAAACTATGGTGGTAACCACAGATGCTAATAAGACTCTAGTTAATCTTATTCTACATTGATTTTGAAGGTGACTGCCCAGGATAGAGCATTTAATGACCCTAAACTGAAAGAGAAGCTAGCTAGCCTCTATCATTTTCTTAAACGTGCACTGTCTATGGCACTATGATCCCAGAGGTTGCTGTTTAATATTGAAAAGAAGAGGAATTACTCAATTTAGTGTTGAAGGGACAATATGGCTAGCAGACACATCATCGTAAACCCCATGAGGTACTTGATGCTTAGGTAATTTTTTTCCCATTCTAAGGCACTGTTGATCCCACACAATTTAGTCTCTTACATTTCCCTTTTCCATCATGAGCATATTAATGCTCTTCATCACCATTCTTTAGAAGTATGCCACAAAGTATATTCTCCATCCTTTGAAATGTATGGTCTGGAACTATTCAATAGTTGCAATAGGATGATTCTGGGATGCTGAGCACAACTGATTGACACATTAAACTGCTAAGAGACTCTTATTTGGTGTAGAAAGGATTCTTTCCAATGTAGTCCTAAGGGACCCTCCAGTAATGAAAAATAGTAATTCGAAGTTCTTCCTACCTGTCTGTTACCAGACAGTTCTAAACAGAGTCCCAGTAGTTTTTCTTTTCCCACAACCCACATTAAAGCAAATCAAATATAAACCAGCAGAAGTTGGATTGTTTGACTAGAGACTCCGATGTTATCAATTTAAGAAATATTTCAAAGTCTGTTCATCCCCATATAATACCATAAGGCAATTTCATGTATGTAAGCAAGTCATATTTTCTTAAACTGCTATCACTAACCTAGTTCATCAGTTTAAAAGAAACTCACACACCCATACTCACATTCACATGTGTGCATTGCTTATTTTTTAAAGAAAGTTTAATCTTTATCAACCTGAAGTGTATTATTAAACCTAGTGGAACTTTTCATGTTCCCCCCACACACACTCTACCTGGCTAAATCTGAACACATTTTGGGAATGAGGAGATTCTAGCTAGTTAAAATAAAATGACACCTAATTCAAGAGTCAAGATTCTGAGTTGGAAGACAGATTTTTCTTCAAATAAAATTTGAAGTCTTTACATTTAAAAATTTGAATCTTGTCATTTGAACATTTAAAACTTGATACAGTCTTTAAAACTGATAAGTTTTTAGAATGAATAAATTGGCAGTGGAATGGTAAGAATTTCAATGGCAATATTTCCAGAGATGAAAGAAAATGATGTTGGATTGGCTTGTGTACAACAATTGTACATTAGTGGGTGTTAATTGCCTATGGCAGTCTTTTATTGCTTCTAATTGTCATATAGAGTTGCTTTATACATCTAAAATCCTCCTAAATTCTATCCTTAGAGGTAGCTGCATGCTGCGATGGCAAGTGATTGATGTATTTGTTGTAAAACACCTGAAAATTACAAGGCATTATTACCTAGAAATACCTATGAAGATGTAGTACAGTCAATTTTTAAAAACACTTTATTATTTCACTACCTCAAATGTTATTTCCTTCACTTTCTCCTCTACCATTCGAGCTTAACTAATAATAATTTCCTGCATTAAACCAAATGGCTCTCCAGGGATGATTGCATTGCTTTAATGGAGGACCAAAGCTGAGATCTTCTTGATTACAAGTATTCCTTTACTTCACATGTTCCCTTTTCCTGGTTGAAGATTATATCAAATAATTGTTTTGTTAAAATTTAAAGCACCTTATTTGGCTTTGCGTTTTGTAAGGAACCCATCTTCCCAACGACAATCCCTTAAAGATTCACCTGTGACTCAGCTAAATATTACTTTTCTATTTGCAGGTTTACCATGAGAATTTCAAATTAATGAGATATCTTTAAAGCTCTACACAGCCTCACATTCAGAAGTATGAAACTGTAGAGAAATCAATAGCCTTCAAGCTTTCTATTAGTAGCATATGACATGTTCTCAAAGCAGACTAGCCACCAAAATGGACAACCTGAACATCAAGAAGAAAAGTTATGAACAGAATGTTAAACAAGTTTTTCTAAATTTGAAGAGTAAAATTCCATGTTAATTTTATTTTCTGTTACCAGCTTTTCATTCAAATGCAACATTCTATATTGATGGTAAGAAAAATATTTTAAAATATTTAATAGTTTGTGCTCATTGGGATTTGGCAATTAACTTTGTTTCCAAATTGTGCCTGGGAAAAAAGCAATCATTTTTAATTCTCAAGCAGTAGCATTTCAGTCATAAGCACTAGGTTTATTTTCCATTCAACAGTATGATGGCAATAATACATTTAATAAGATTATTTAAGCTGTTACTTTAAAATGTCTTGCTGTTCATAGGCTTATATTACTAGTACATACTGAGCACAATAATGTAAGTTCCTTTATATTCTTAACTGGGTTCTAATAAGTATACTTAAATTTTAATTTGTGAATGAATAAAGTGACATGGACATTTAAAAAGGCCTCTCACATTTCATTTAGAAACAAAATAAAACTTCGAAGATCAAGGAGTAAATGGTAATGGAAAGGCAATAAAAGTAGAGTATGTCATGTTTTTAATACTTAGCTTATTCATCTGTTTTCTTTTAAGTGAGTGAAAATGTTTGCATGGAGGAAGGCTGAGGAATGAGCATGTGGTGCCATGATTATATCAATAAGGAAAATTAAACTTGGGAGGGTAAGTGACTTACTTAAGACCACACAACTATTATGTGATAGAGTTGAGACCCAACACCAGGTTTATTTATTTCCAAACCTCATATTTCCTCCTGCATAACACTTATTTGCCTTAAACTATGTACTAACAATCTCAGATAAGATGTGTTTTAATACAACTCCATAAAAAGAAAACTTGGTGTAATTGTAAGCATATCTAGCAAGTGTTAGTTCCATCCCACAACTATAACATTACTATCTAGCATCTGTGTAGTTAGTTAAAACCATGGCCAAGGCTTAAACATAGCTTCTAGGTTTTTATAACTTCCCTTTAGAGGGCATAGAGCCAAGCAACATCTCAGTGAGGATTAGGTAATAAAAACTGAATCGGTGAAATGAATTGGAAGAATTTTCCTAAGAGAAAGACAGATCCAGTTCAATGCTTACACTGTACAGAAGATCCTCAGGAAAGCTCTAAGTTTAGCCATTGGTATAGAATATTGAACTTGAACGAATGATGGACTATGTCAAATAGAAAGCAAAAGTTTAAATTCTTGTCCCAAAAGGAAACATTTGTTGAGGTGACCCCCTACTGCATCAACAGAACAGACTTTGTTCTGTGCCATGATACACAGAGTACTCTAGTTTGGTACAGTTAAGGTAAAACACTTTTACCTTACAGCCTCTGTTTCCTCATTTTCTGCAATATATTAAGTACCTGGGCTAAGGTTAAAACAATTCAACTATGTAAAAATCAGTGTTTACAATGAATGAAAAAAAGAAAACTTTCAAACTACAGATAGTGTATTAGAAAAGATTATCTGAAATCCAAGGTACAACTCTAATTTCCTTCGAAGGAAAATTATTTCAATTAAATCACAGCACCCAAATTTGTAAATCAGCTACAATATAGTTACAATTATTTACTCAGTCCACTAGGACTGATCATCCAAATAATCCATATGAATCTCTGTTATCATGAATTACTCTGTAACAATTTTTAAAGCCCACAGATTCAAAAGAAAAAAAAAAAAAGAGTTCCTTGGTGGCTCAGCAGGTTAAAGATCCAGAATTGCCACTGCTGTGGTGTGAGTTCAATCCCTGGCTCCAAAACTTCCCCACACTGCAGTCCTGGCCAAAAAAAACCCAAACCAAAAAACCCACCAATGCAAATCAGTATAGAAAAAAATGTGGGAAGCTTAACCTTTACAAGCAAATTAATGACTATTTTAAATGGTAGACCTAGGCAGAAATCAAAAGTCTAGTCCAAGTTAGGCCACACTAAGGTGTAGATCTGGTTTTCCAGCTAGGTCAATCTTCTTACCATATATAGGAAGAATGGATTTTCTCATCATACAACAATATAGTTTAAAAGATTGTACAGATTCCATTAGTAGTGTGCCCATAATCCTTTGCAAGTAAATTACTGTGTTACTTCAAGACCCTCTTAAAATATCAGGCATTGCCTTGTCCTTTTATCAAATCTTCTCTAGACTTTAGACACCATGTGAGAAAAAGTCTTGTGAACCCACTATTGCAATCTCTTTCCCACAGCATATTTACAGTGATCACAATTTGACTACCTTAATACCTAATCATCAAATTGTATTTTATGTAAACTCAGCCCTCTGTGGAGGAGCCTGGAAATTGACTCCCTCCTCCATGTTCCCCCATTGTTCCTGCTTCAACCAGACACGCCTCCTTGTATATATTCTAAATACTGGAGTTCAGAGTAACCATTGTTGTTGGGTTTTTTTTTTTAAAGGTCTGCCACAAAAATTGTTAGATAATCACCTATGTGTATCATATCCATTACTAGTGTCAATCACAGCCACTGCTTCCTGATATTAAGTTGCTCCTATTTGTGGGTTAACAGAGAAGGCTCAAACAAGTAATTTCCACAATTTACTATATGTGATAAAATTATGTAATAATGCAATGGCCCTTTTCTAATCAATTATGAAATACCTCTTTCTAACCAAAAAAAATATTATAGTACATAAATCACACTATTCTTTGTGGATAAGCTTAGCTGAACTGTATAGAACCACTAGTTTAACTTATAAGATTTATAAGATAGTTTTAACAAAGATCTAAGATTTTACTGAGCTAAGCAGAATAATGAAGTGATAATAAAAATATCCATTTATAGTATCTCAAAAGTTTCTTGTTGGAAGTGGCTGTGATGACTAATTTTATAAAACAACTTGACTGGGCCATAGCGTGTTCAGATATTTGGTCAAACACTATGCTAGATGTGAATGAGGGTGTTTTGGTGAAATTAATATTTGAATGGGTAGGTTGAGCAAAGCAGATTGCCTTCACTAATGCAAATAGACTAAACATCCTTATATCCAGAATAAGAGGGGACTACACCTTTCTGACAGCTTGATGTGGAACGTGCCTTAGGATTAGAACTGAGATATCAGCTCTTCATGGGTCCTGAGCCTGTCAGCTTTCAGACTGAAATTACACCATCAACTGTCCTAGTTCTCAAGCCTTTGGATTCAGACTGGAATTCAAGCAGGGCTCTCTTGTGTCTCCAACTGCCAACTGCTAATAGAAAAACTTGCTCAATACAGTTCATTTTTCATAATTAAATTTTAGCTAAACTTCTTCTAAGTAGGTCAGTAAAGTTCTAGCTCAGTGCAAAAGAATAACAAGCCTTAAGCTTCCAAAGTAAAACATGAAGTCACGTCATCATTCATCTCATTTTTTTTTCAGCAGTGCATTATTGCATATAGTGAATGAAAAATAATTGGAAAGTGCTTATTTAGTTCCACAGGTCATGGGTGTAAATCAAAAAGAACTTAAACTAATCATAAATTCAGCAGATTCTTTAGAGTTATTTGAGGAAACACATTCAGTAAATCACGATCACTTACAGGAAAAAGGCTTCAAAGATCATTATACTTTGTGCTTTTTCCCTACTTCTAAGTTAAAAATTGATCATCCACTTGCAAAAAGAATTGAATTTTATTACTATCTGATAAATCATCTCATTCATTCATTAATTCAATATATATTTATTGAGCACCTTCTATATGCCCAACATTATACGACATTGAGTAAACTCTAGTTAATATAAAAGATAGGCTTTTTTTTAACGGGTCTTACAGTTTGGTGTGGGTGAAAGGCAATAAACAAGTAAACACATAAACTAAGAAAAGAGGCTTTAGTAACTGTGAAGAGAGTAAATCACTGTATTTAAGAATTCTAGCTTGTCCTCATTCTTCATGTAAAAATGCACTTAAAGACATTAACATAAAGGAGAAAACAAAATATTTTCTAATCATCTTATTTTCAAGAACAGTGCAGGCTCCTGACAAAAAACGAATACTTGGCTTTAGTAACTTTGCCTTTCTGTCCTGTACAGTTCCCTGAAACCTCCTCTGGAAACTTTTGTTTACATACACTTGGCATGAAAATTACATTTTTTGGCACTATGTTATCTTAACTGAGGTCACCTCTACCTATCACCTTTTAGAATTATGCCAGCAGCAGGCAGATTCCTCACAGGTTATAGTGAATAAACTGTTAAGGAGAAAGGTAGACATAAGGAAACCTACCCTAAAGAATGCCACGAATCTTTACGGAGTGCATATTCTGTTTGTCTGCATGGCAGGGGATAAGAAGACGAAACAGAAAGGGATACTGTCTTCAAATGCCTATATTCTCTAGCAGGGGTGATAAAAAAAATGAAATAAAAATTTTAAAAACCCTACGTGAACATATTGTGCGTAACAAAAGGAGAACATTCCAGAAGAATTTTTCCTATCTGATGTTTTAGATGACAAAACAGTAGAAACAAAGTAAAGTTGAACATCTCGCTGCCCTCCCAACAACTTATAGTAGACACATATATATAAACAAAATACTGCAGTCCCTGGTGGTGCAGCAGATTAAGGATCTGTGTTGTCCCTGCTGTGGCTTGGGTGCTGCTGTGGTGCAGGTTTGATCCCTGCCTTGGGAACTTCTATGTGCTGTGGGCACGGCCAAAAATGAAATAAAATAAAATACTACTTCCTGCCCTTTCCTCTTCATTTTTATTCCTTTCCACAATACTAAAACTGACCTTTTTGTACTTGATAAGGCAATCCTATATTAACATAAAAATGTATTTTATTTTTTTAATTAACTATTATGTGCTCAGCTCTGAGCTGGAGTTGGGAATACAGAGGTTGTATGAGTACATACACAGCAACTTTCAAGGATATTTGAAAAGCGCACTGTCCATGCTATTCACTATGGTAGCTACTAAAGAATCGAAATGGGGCTAGTCTGAATTGAGATGTGCTATAAGTATAAAAACACATAACAAATTTTTAAGACTTAGTAAAAACCATGTAAATTATCTCATTACTAACTGATAATGTATACTGATAACATTATTTACATACTGATAATATTTTGAAATGACAATAATTTGGACTAAATAAAATATTTAGGGGTTAATATAACATCATTCCCCCTGTTTATTTTTACTTTTTAAATGTCTCTACCAGAAAATTTTAAATTACATGTGGGGCTTGTGTTATATTTCTATGGGACTGTACTAGTCTAGTGGGAAGGACTGAGAAATAGATTGTAACTAGAAGTGCTAAGTAATGGAATGGGGTGGATAGAAAAATTTCTTGACCGCAATCAAGACATCGAATATCTTACTCTATATTGCACTCATCTTTATCTTTTTAAAATTTCCACACAGTCATTTGTGAAAGATGACAGAAATACAAAATCTTTGAAAGTTACAAATGCTTTGCAGGGAGTCTCATGAAAAACAGAAATTTTCATTAAAGATATTTACTTCATAATTACCCTAAATTGAACAGATTATCTCTGATAGTTTTGCTTGAGGATCCAGTGTTTTCACCTATAATTTTGGTTTTTCATTTTTTGAACAATAAGCATAATAATCATAGTTAAATTCCATTGTGCATTTGCTAGGATTATTACCAGACACTATGAAAATATTGCACTATTGTTCATCTTCTCTCTCCCTCCATCTCTTATTTAACATCTCACTCCAAACCGGACTATATCCTTTAAAGTTTAAGCATACTAAAATCCCACAACCCCATTTAGTTTTCTCTTTCTCCACTTAGCCACATATCTTGTGCCCAACATTGTTGGCTTCATTTAATCACTCCACTATTACTCCTCAATGCATTTTGGCATTTGCCTCCATCATGCCATTAAAAATGTGTTCAAAATCATCAATGACTTTCAGGTCTCTCAATTCAATTGAAGCTTTTTCTCCTTATTCTACTTACCCTCCAGCGTTATTGAATACTATAAATCACTCCCTCATTCTGGGATCATTGATTATTTCTTTTTATTTATTTTTCCATCATGAAAAATCACTCTCCCAGTTTCCCTCCTACCTCTCCAGCTATGACAACTCTGTATTTTCTGTAGGCTCGTCTAATTTATTTTCTACTAAAATCTGAGTTTTCCATTCTAGGCTATTTTTTCTTTTATTCTGTATGTTCTCCTTAGTGAACCTCATTTATGCCCATGGCTTCCATTAGCAACAAAATACAGATGAGTTACCAATTTTGATTTCTGGCAAGATAGATTCCTATGGTGTAATTATCTAAATCTAATAGCATATGAATTTTAAATTATTTACCAATTTTAAAAACTGAATTATCTTTTACTTAGACATTTGGAGAAACTCTTTTCATATTACAGAAATTTCGTGGTTTTTTTCCTTTTAACTGATTTCAATGAAAGAATGAATAAAAGAGTTTCTATATTTTTTAAATTAGTTATTTTAGATTTTTTACTTTGTTTATGGTATTTTGGTACCCAAAATTCACCAGAATTTATCTGTAAATGTGTGTTGAACAAACAAATTGATGAACTCTTGATTGAGCTGAATTAACACTAAGCTAAAGTCTCATGCATCTTCTACACAAGGATTATTTCCCTTCCCTAAACTAAACATATAATACTGAATCTTAAAGGAAAACTTTCCAAATTTTTCAGACTCCATTGCACAGACTTTGACTATATTTAAAATAAAATGAAGTTTCCTTGTTCAGATTATGTATAGAAGTATTCACCATGACTTGACATGAAGTTGAAACCAATTATTTATTGGGAATCCTTTCCTTCTTTGACCTCATTCAGACTTGATGGAGACAATCTGTGAAATCTCTTCTTTTATTATGACTAAACACTAAAATTCCTCTAGTGATTCTGTGTGATTTATGTATGGCTATAAGCATAAGTCATGTAAGACAATAAAGTCTACACCACTTATAAGAATGACTCATATGCTGCCATACTGTATGTGAGATTTATCAAGAGGGTACCACTATTTTGTCACCTTAAACACATAAAAGAATTTCAGATAGCACCTATCCGAGACGAAAACAGATAGGATAATATTAGCTGAGGCTACCACATTATAGGTGAGCACAAGAATGAAAAGACCTCAACAAAAAGTGTGTCATAACTGTGGGGACATTTTTAAGCAAGCAAACAATTAGATTAGCCAAAAAGGGGATAAACTTACTAGTGTCTTGATTTGTGGGGGTAAAAAAAAAAAGAATCAATAATATAGTGATCAACATTTATGCCTGGTTTGGTTTGAAGGTGGGAGATTATTACAAAATTAAACGCCTCTCTAAGAATATATGTCCTCTCTGAAGTATAATGATATGTAATTGTCATTTTTATCCCTAATATGTAAAATCCTTTCTACTAGGTGGACATGGAAGTTAAAACTGAGTTTAATCATAAGAACAAGAAAGCTCAGATATGGCAATATTTTGAGGCTTGCTGTGGGGGAAAATACGTAACAAAATGAACAAATCTTTAAATTTGTGGAACCCTAATCTTCTTGGAGTTAGAGGGTCCAGTTATTGTCTGTTTCTGTGAAAGTCCTCTTCATTTACTCCCAAAGTAAAGGATTTGAAAATGTTTTAAGAATCTCATAACTAACACCCCTTAACCTTGCAGACATTTCCAGACATTGCAAAAACTGCATGAGGATTCCCTACTTTATCCACTGAGACCTCAGCAGGACTGTCATTGCACTTTTAGGCTTTGTAGCTTTATTATTTCTCCAAATACGGGGTGAAGGGGACAATAAAACTCATTTCCTTAGGAAACGTTAATTCTCTGGCTTTAGTGTGTAACTACTTCCAGACCTCATTTGTCACGCTGGTAGCCAACAGTTTTCTTTTGAGTTGATAGGGGTTCCTATTACAAGCCTCACTAGCTAATCCCATTCCTATTTCCCTATAACTACACCAAAATTTAGCATTAACCAGAGAGAAGTTTGGCACCAAGTATAAAGGATTGTGACATTGGGTTTCCCTGAAAAACCCTCCTTTTGAGTGCATGTCTCACTGTATTTTCAGGTTGTGTTTCACATTGGTTTTCAGTGTGGTGATGGTGTAAGATGTGGAATATAGAGAGATGAGAGTGGGCACTTGTCTAAAGATCATGGCGAGAGCAGGGAAGAAGAAGGGTTTTGTTTTTATATTTGTTTTTTGTTTGTCTGTTGTACCAAGTATCCAAGGATCAGGCTTTGAGAAAGACGAAGCAGAGAATACTGCTAAGGTACAACTCTGTGGGCCTACTGGATCAGGCTTTCAATAAGAAGGAAAAAGTTTCCTATTATCTCCCCCAAGAAGAGGAATTCAATTACAGACACATTTTGTAATGAAATCAAACCCATTTGGGGAGAAGAAAAAAGGAAATTGGAGAGAAACCCTTTCTCATATTCTGCTTAAAATCTCTGACTGGAAAAAATCACATTAAATATAAAAATCTATCTAAAAACAATATCAGGGATGTCAAACTGCCAAAAGCAAAAACTACATAGTTAAAATGAAAACCACAGATACTTTTTAAAATATAATAAGGCAAAACATCTTTTTATGATATAGTGTCATCAAGAGAATCCTGAATATAAATGTCTATCTATCTATCTATCTATCTATCTATCTATCTATCTGCCTACCTATCTATCATCTATCATTTATCTATCGCTATCTTTTCAATAGGATCCCCAATCTTCACCACTTAAAGAATTATATATCATATTGTAAAATTAAATTCTGGCAGCATCCATTGAGGTGAATAGCTAGACACTTCACACTCTGAATTTACAAATTAAGAATAAGTATAAATATTCCATTGCAGGGAGAATTGGGCCTCTTATTTTGGGAGCTTTGACAGGATGAGAGGAAGTGAATAGCTGCATATCCACTTTCAAGTCATTCTAAATATAGTCTCAGTAGTTCAAATATCAGAAAATAAATTAATTAATAAGTGACGTACTTGACGCATTTTCCAAGGAGGCAATCAGGAAGGTGACAAATGTAATAATGACAAGACGCCAATGCCTGACAACTGGCTTCACTTTTGGAACAAAGGAGAGAGTAAGATCAAGGCGGAGATATGAAAATCAAATAGAAATAGGGAGCACTTTTAAAAAGTCCCAAATTCTACATAAAGCTAGAAATAAACCATGGGGCAGTCTCCTGTGAGACTAGCCTGTTATGAATCAGTGGAACAGCACAGGGGGCTGGATTAAGGGAGATCCCGAACCCACCTTGCTCATCTGGGTTATAAATTTAAGGTCCAATTGTGTGATGCTGAGCTAGAAATTCTCAAATTGGAGTAGCTTTTTTGGGACACATCTTGCTATGACAAATATGAAAATATGAAAAGATTGGGCTATAACTAATCATCAACATCTTAGTATGAATAGCTTTATGGTCATCGATGCTTTAGTATGAACATGTTTTATGACAATCCGTGGCCAGTTACCAATGCTCTGAATGAGACACAAAACAGGAATAGGTTTATACTCTCTAAATTGTCTTCCTACATGATCATGTCCAATGCTAAAATTTAAAATAGTGCCTATATGCCAATGACTTTCCAAATGTCTATCTCTAACTCTGACATTGCTCCTAAGCTCCAGATCTATGCTACAATTATCCTTTCCTTTTTTGATCACTCTATTTGGATTTTAAATTTAATATTCCCACCTTTCACACAGTTATTCAGGTTAAATAATGCAGGAAACATCCTTGATTTCTCTAATATGTTTCTAAACTCCATTCCTTCTAGTTCCTCATAAAATGCTGTTAGCTCTTCTTTCAAAATATATCTCAAATCCATCTAGTTATCTGCACCCTCACTGTCACCAACCTAATCTAAGCCACTGTCATATTTTACCTATACACATCCTAATATATTTCCCTGCTCACATTGTTGACCTTCTACAGTACATTTTCCACTCAGCAGTTGGAGCGATTTCCTTAAAGTAAAATAGATCCATTCATGCCTATGCTTAAAAGTTTTCCAGTGTCTGCCCATTATGCCAAAAAAAACTTCCAAACTGTAAACCATGCCTGTAAGACCTTGTTTGATCTACCCAAGCTCTCTGTATTTTTATTCTTTGAATATGTAAATACCATTTCCAACTCAGGGTCTGTGTGCTTTGTGTTCTCTATGTCTATAAATCATGTAGATTTTTGCAATGATAGTTCCTTGTCTGTAAAATCACAAGTAATGATACATAATCAGATAGTTTCTTCTTGGCGATCTAATTTATATAGTCTCCTATCCACTCTTCATCCATCCCTACTCTTTATAGCATGTATTACTAGCTGATATTTTTAATCTCTTCATTGTTTCACTTGACTTAATTCCTGCTCCAAGATGAGAATGTAAGCTGCTAGAGAGCAAGGACCTTATTTACTCATTCTTTGCTTTATATCCAGAACTTAGAACAGCGCCTTGCACAATGTGGACTTCCAATGATTAAGTGAATTTATGATAATATATGCTCTCTTTTACCTCCTAATTTAATATTATGCCACCCATATCATTCTTTATCCTGTTCAGCTCTTTTATTTTCTTCATAACATATATCACTTCATAGAATTTATCATCCGTAGTAAATAGCACATTCACTTATTGGCTTCCTTCTTTTTTCTTGCTTCTGTCAGCTAAAATGGAAGAACCATGAGAGCAAGAGACTTATCTGTTTTGCTTATCATTGAATATTCAGAATCTATATGTAGACCAGTGATTGATGTATAGTAAGAGCACGACAGAAGTCTGGTGGTTAAATGAATGAATTTTGATACAAAAGTGCAAAAGTAAAAGGTATGTGCTTTGATTCATACTCTTCAATAATAGCTATGTCCCTACAATTGAGGACCTGGTAAGGAATAGATATTTGGATAGCGTAATGAAAACAGTTTGAAATTTATAGAGAACATTGTCAACTAAAAAAAAAAACCACACAACCTCAAAGCTGTGAGTTAATTTATAGTCAGGGAGCTTACTGAGGATTTTAGCCTGAGAGGTACTCTCTCAGATAGCTCTGAGGAACTCCTCTGAAGTGGTAAAGGAAAAGTCAGAATATACAGGTTTTTCATGGAAAAAAACAAGTGGTTGAACATCGAAAGGTCATTGCTAATCACAAAAAACAGATCTCTCAAGCTAATGATTTTAGTGCTTTTCTATGTATAGAAAGATGCAAGACTCTAGGCTCATTGAAATTATTACTTAGATATGCATCTTAACTATCTAGGGCCAGTATCCAAAGCATAGAATGCTTCCTGCTTTTCCCCATCCTGAATTCCCCTCAGAGTGCATCATGGTGGGAGAGGGGTGGGTGCTGCAGTGGCTGATGGCTTGATCCTTTTAAAACTTGAATGGCAGGCAGTATTCTTTGTTTACTGGAGTGGCAGGCAACATTCTCTGTTCACAATATATTTACAGCAGGCACTATTATAAGTGTTTTATATATATTAGCTCAATGTAACAATAATCTTATGAGGGAAGTCTTGCTATCAGCTCCATTTTAAAGTTTAGGAAAGTGAGGCAAAAAAAAAAAGAGAGAGAGAGAATAAAATATTCAAGACTGGCTGCTGTTGCTGCTGCTGCTGCTGCTGCTGCTGCTTCTTCTTCTTCTTCTTCTTCTTCTTCTTCTTCTTCTTCTTCTTCTTCTTCTTCTTCTTCTTCTTAAATTGATTTCTCGCCCTAATAGGTCAGAATTTAAACCTAGGCTATCTACCTGGAGGGCTCATCCTCTGAGTAACATGCTACTTGCTTTTAACAGGGGACTTGGATCAGGTAAATTTTCAATAAAAGTTTATTGAGGAATGGAAGGATTCACTCCTATGGGCTGCTTAGGTGTGACTGAGCTCCAGTCTCTTAAGAGAGGGAGAAACGTGGTCTTCATCATATCTCAGTCACCTTTAGACCCCAGAGCTCCAAGGAAATATTTTTTTTCTGAACCCATTTATTTCACCCTTGACCTCAAGATGCCCTTGATTCAAACCTTCAGTGGAAAACAATTTGAGATACCATCAGTGGAAATATTTGAAAAAGTCATTGTTTTCCACTATTCTGAGAAATAGTCAATGTGTTCTCTACCATTTATCTAAAAAAAAAAAAAATCCTCTTTCTCTTAGCACCACCAACTTCAGCTTCCTTCTCGAGTGACTTTAGAGGGAATTCTTTCTTGGGGCAAGCAATCTCTGTATCATTAGCACAAAGTAATCCTTAGTATAATGGGCTTTAATTGCCTTTAATTATTTTATATCTGAATTACTGTACACTGCAGGACATTTAGAACCATAATAATAAAATATCTTATTATAGTGGTTTATTGAAGTACTATGCTCAGCTTTAACTTCTGGGAATCACTCTGATGTCTAACAGTGCCTGTAAATCATTCTAATCTTACGGCAGAGGTTGAAGGTGCAATGGGACCCTGAATAGGAAACACATAAACTTTTCAAATTAGTTCCTATTAAGGCCTGGGGCTTTATTCCTACATGCATCTTGCTTGAGTTATGATGAAGTTTAAATAGCCAATCCATTCATTGGTTGTATGGTAAACAACCTTTAAAATTAAAAATAAATTAATATTTTTATCTTTCCAACATTGAAATAATTATATTTCTGCCCTAAGGTATCCCAGCAGCTAGTGAAAGTAGAAATATCAGCTCCATTATTTTAACTGTCAACATAGGTGGATTGTTGATCTGAAGGCTACAGATATTAGAGGAAAAATTGATTTTTTTTAATCTAAGGCTAGAATCTATCTCCCCAATCTATTAGGCTATGTCTTATTATATCTTAGTAAGGTGCTTATTAAGTAAGGAGTGTTGTCAGCTTTAGTGAAGGTTATGAAAGAAAAAATGTCAGAAATATTATCTAGGTGGGGGAGATAGATTTTAGTCACATTCCAATATTTTCAACAATTGCTTCTGTTGAATGCCATGTTTTGTATCTATTTATTCAGACACGTGCAGTACCTACAATAACTTCATTGAAAGGGGAAACAGTCCATGTAAATAGACAAACTGGCCTCAGCAGGTAGGAATTACAGAATAAGGACTTCCTTTGGAGCTCGGTTGCTGAGTATGTGAGAGTTGGTTATAATATTTCATAAACCTGTTCCTGGGCTGTGTCACCTCCCCAATGGCTGAAATACCCCTTGAAGGAAGTAGTATCTATGTCAATCCAAGTTTGATCTAGCACCACAGGAAAGCTGCTGTAGTCTGACATCTCTTTTAAAAACACTATGGACAGTAAATCAGGGAGGTTGAACCTAAAAATCTCATTTCAGGCAACAAATGCCTTTAAATAGCAGGTAGCTGTAAAAGAGTCTATGAATAAAAGGTGAATTCAGTTTTGCCAGCCTGAACTACCTCACAAGTGTTAGACTACACTTTCATTTGATTGTTCCCCCAATGCGGTTTTTCTAAGCACCCCAAGCTTCTGTCTTGAGCCAAATTATCACTAGGCCACGTTTTTGTTATACCTTCCCTTCCGTCTATGCAACCCATGTGATTCATATCTTTAAGGTCAGTACATTGTCACCTCAATAAGGAGCTAATACACTTCGGAGATATTAGCAGGGATTCAACATTCAGGAAACATTTGTAAGAGATTTCCAATGCCCTATGCTCCCCCTGCCATCCACCCCCAAACTAACTTAATCTTAACTGAATTTACCTAAAAACCTATTGTGGATTATTTTATCCCTTAAGTCTAATAATAACACTAATCTTCTCTTGCACTTAACAGAAAAAGCTGGCCCTAAAGCTCTCACATAATGACACAAGAATCCTCAGTTTGAATAAGTTCGTAGAAATAAAGATGCAGGGATAGAAAGTAATGATTTTATTATGAGTAGCCATTGTACACTGATCCCTCTATTATAAATATTTCATATATTTTCCCATTTAACATACACGAAAAGTTTACCATTTGGTGGTTGCAACTCTTCTTGTTTTAAATAAAAAAAAAAGATGCTCAGAAATGGAAACTATTGCCTCAAATCACACAACTAGGAAAAAATTACAACCAAGATTTGAGCAGAAGTCTGAGCTGAAACCAATAGTGCTTTCTACTTTATCACCTAGCTTGTCTCACCACCTGCCTCAAACTAGTTTCTCTGGTGCCTCTAGAAATCTTAAACCACTAACAGATCAAAATCCCACAAAAACCAATTTATATTAGATGTGAAAATAGCTTAACCTTATATCTATGGTGACCATCTTTCCTGGATAGAAAAGTTTGAATTTAAACAGAACTCCATTATACATTAACTGTCACAAAAGTACAGTATTTTAACAATCAAATTATACTTCCCAAATCATCTCCTAATCTGGAAGTATCCCAGAATGCAAAAACCATTTCTACTGAGTTTTCTTATTCAGAAATTAAGGTAACCATTCCTATACCTCTATTCCACCTTAAAATACAAAACAAAGCAAAAAACACTATAACATAGGACTCATTTATACAAGTAGAAAAAAAAAACAGTGTATGTCAACAGACTTCTTGTTAGGATTAAAATTTTATTCTTTATGATGATAGTTTGGGGAAAAATTTTTGATACTGGGTGAGGGCAAGCTCAAGAGAGTGATCAGTAGTCTTTGAGGTACTTACATATTTTATTCTGTTAGAACTATTATGATAGAATTTTATCTGGGTAATAATGAGGCAGCAGATAAAATTCTCCATTAGAAAATGTGTTAATTTATTAAATAAGGCTACTTGTTCTATATTAGCTTTTACATTCTGATTTTGAAGTCACAAATCCTTAGAACACAGTAGCCTTTCATGAAAAAAATGTTTCTCTTGCTGGTAAGGCTGTTCACCCACCTTGTCTCTAAGGGTTTTGCTTATTAAGTGGCATAATCCTCCACACTTAACAATGAAGTCTAAGATTCTTTAATTAGGGAGTTCTTATTTGAATACAATTTTCTTGGGATGAGTAATGAATTAACCCATTGCTTATATTAATAAACTTTATTCAGATTATAGAATTGACTTTTTTATTTTTTTAATTAATTAATTTATTTATTTTTTGCCTTTTAGGGCCTCACTTGTGGCATACAGATGTTCCCAGGCTAGGGGTCGAATCAGAGCTGTTGCTGCCACCCTACGCCAGAACCACAGCAATGCCAGAACTGAGCCACATGTGCGACCTACACCACAGTCACGGTAGTGCCCGATCCTTAACCCACTGAGCAAGGCCAGGGATCACACCCACAACCTCATGGTTCCTAGAATTCATGAATTCATTTCAGCTGTACCACGATGGGAACTCCTAGAACTGACTTTTTAATCTACTAATGCACAGATCCTATGGCCTTTGTAGTTGGGGTTTAAGGGGAAGATTTGCAAGATTAGACAATTTTTATGGGAGATTATAGTGTGGAAGGATATAGATCTGGGAAGAACAAAACCTTAATTGAGAAGGCCAAAACTGAGGTTTGGGATAAGTCAGAAGATGGATACTGAAAAATAAGGTAGAAAGGTAAAAAATAGCCTGCATTTAGAATGCATAAGCAATGAGGTCCTACTGTATAGCCAGGAAACTCTATCCAATCTCTTGGGATAGAACGTGATGGAAGGTAGTATGAGAAAAAGAATGTGTGTGTATATATATATATATATATATATATATATATATATATATATATGACTGGTTCACTATGCTGTACAGCAGAAAGTGGCACAATACTGTAAATCCAACTATACTCTAATAAAAATAAAAATTTAAAAAATAGCCCATCTACATGCTAGTTGTCAAAATAAGACCTTGTGCATAGGCATCACAGCATCCAACTGTGCTTTGGAAAGGAGAGGAGCTGCCTTTCCAGCTGGAAATGACTCCATCTAAGTTGCTTCTAAAACTTCAGGAAATGAAGATACATAATAGTAAGTTTGAATAAAAATGTGTGCCTCAAAATGAAGATGAAAAACAGCTGTGATCTCTTTCACAACAATCATTAGACTTCACAGACAGATGGGAACAGAGATGGACAATCAAATGCTCTCTTAGTTCTAGCAGATTCTAAATATTGACTGACTTTCGAAGCTTGCATAAAAATCAAACTGATAGAAACATATTCAATGAATGCTAAAGTATATTTGACAAAAGTATTTAACTTTATTCTCCTCAAGCTTTTCCTTATTTTCCTTAGATTACTCACAGCAAGTCTGTTTTCTGCATGCCTTGAAAAAAAATGAATTGCTTGAAAAAGAAAAACAAGGAAATATGATTTTAGAGTAAAAAACTTTTTTTTCTCTTCAACCAGTGAGAAAGTTCAGATTTGAAGCTTATAGAGAGCTGATCTGTTACTTCAATTTAATGATGAACAGGACTTCATTTTATTCATCTGCCTTGAAAAAGATAAATATCTGCGATATCTAGGAAAAATGCAAGTAATCTATTTATGCTGTGTAATTAGTTTGATTGACTTTCGTTTGCAAGCTTATTTGAAGAAGGGTCATCCTAACACCGCCATCTACCACCTATTACTGGCACACATGTGTTCCTGTCACATTGTGATATCTTTGAAAATAATACTTTAAAATGCCTTCTGCATCTGGAAGCTAATAAGTGAACAAAATTCAGGAAAGCACTGTGTTACTAAAGATTAGAATCGCCAAATATAAAGCTCTGCCAGTCAAAACTCCAGGTGTGGGAGTAAAGCAGTTGCAGCATAATAATAATAATTTTTTTAAGTCAGAGAGAATTATTTGTCTTCAATCATGTTTATGAATAATTTTGATTTATTTTTTATGCATTATAGAAAAGGGCGCCTTCCTACTTCATGTCCTGTGGCATGGTGACATATAACACTATAGGGTACATTTTCTAGAAGCTGTTGTATTATGTATGGAGGCATAAAAAGGAGAGGGGATTACTATGTGCCATGAATTAAATATCGACTATTTGAATGCGCAGGATGGTGCCTTTAAAACATGGTGATACCTTTTTATTCCACATGCCACATGCCTCCAAATTTAAAAACATATATAGTGATTTGTAAGCAATGTGCTTCCTTTGGCCAAACAGGCACCTCCTTATTCGCGTAGTCTTGATCAAACAAGGTACCTGCCAATGAAATGTTCCAAATACATCTCTGTCACCTCATTTGCTGTGCTGAATCAGCACTCTCTGGGCACAGAGTTTTCTTGGAAGTTTCTTCAAAATATTATACACTGGAGGGGATACTTTCACAAAGGCTGATTCAGCAAGTGGAGCAAGAGGGGAAGTGAGAGATTTATAGGGTTCTTTCAGTGCTGGAAGGAACCCTGCTGACGGATAAGGGGATGATTATGCAAGTTAGCCTTCGTGGACTGAGCTTCCAAAGAAGGAACCTCAGTCTCTTCATTTTGTTTGAAATTAACACTTTCAGGAGCCTAATCTATACTTTGTTACTCATAGAACAGCCCCTCCATCACACATGAACTTGAATGAGACTTTTCACTTTCAAAACTTTTTCACATTTGCCATTTCATTTGTTCTTCTTCATTTAACAATTAGGTAGGCAAGTCAGGTGTGATTAACTAAATTTGACAGATAAAGAAAATAAGGCAGAGTGAGATTAAATGATTTGTCTAAAATCACATAGTTGATTATCGGTAGAGTTGAGCCTAGAAGACTGTAATCCAGGTTGCTTGACTTTTCCATGAACTTTTCAATGTACATACTGTCTATGAGTTTGGACATGTAAATTCCATATGGGATTAGAGATGATAGAGCTAGGGCTAGAGTGATGGGGAGAGAGAAAGAGAGGCATTTACAGTATGCCAGGGATCCTGCAAGGTGATTTCATTACCTTTATGAATAAATCTGTCTCTGTCCTCATGGCAGGGTGAGAAAAGACAGTTTAAAATCATCAGTTTAAATTTCATGGCTTCTGGTGACTTGCATATGAATAATGTATATGTATATGCAAATGTATATTTGAATGCAAGCATTCATTTCACCTGTGAGGCCAACTTATTTCTAGAGCAACACAAAGTGTTTCATTATCTCACTCTAATTCCTGGTAGGCTTTTTTTTTTTTTTTTTTTAATTTAAGATCCCAAACACTGACAAGAAGTTACCTAAAAGTCAAGAGCTGTATTTCTACACTTACTGAGCTCTTGTGTTTACAATATTGAGCATTCATTTAACACTTATATACAGCACAATCCAGAATAGTAGGTCCCATGAGAACTGATTAATTCTGACTTTCCATAAACAAGGAAACAATCCACTATTCCTAACTTGCTCTTAATTTCACAAATGAAAATTTTCAATCTGTGTACACTGAGTTTTCTGAAAGCATAGCATATGCCTGCATCTTACTAAGAAAGCTAATAAATTGTTAACACAATCAAATTAGGAAAACTGAAATCTGTTCCTTTATTCAAGTGATAACTGAGCACCAACTGTGAGCCAGGAACTATGCTGTGGGCTCAGGTCCTTGCTCTCAGGTACTTATAATGTGAGGGGGAGAAGACAGGCATTAATAAAATAATTGCAGGAGTTCCCGTCGTGGTGCAGTGGTTAACGAATCCGACTAGGAACCATGAGGTTGTGGGTTCGATCCCTGGCCTTGCTCAGTGGGTTAAGGATCCAGTGTTGCTGTGAGCTGTGGTGTAGGTCGCAGACGCGGCTCGGATTCTGCGTTGCTCTGGCTCTGGCGTAGGTCGGTGGCTACGGCTCCGATTAGACCCCTTGCCTGGGAACCTCCATATGCCGCGGGAGCAGCCCAAGAAATAGCAAAAAGACAAAAAAAAAAAAAAAAGTGGTGGTGATATGAATGGCTGCCTTTAAAAAATAAATAAATAAAATAATTGCAGCAAGATAAAACTGCAGCAGTTTCAAGAAAGGAACTGTGAAGGAAAGTTATATGTGTTACTTGAGTTTATAATAGGTGTATTTGCAATGGCCATGGTAGTAAGGGAAGATTTCCTTGAAGAGTTATCTGTTGAACCAAAAGCTGAGGAATAAGGAGTTAAATAGGCAAAGAGTTCAGGGTAGACATTCCAGGCAGGAGGAGCGCATATGTGACGATAATACAGGAAGACACTTTTGCAGAGTGGATTAACAGCCCTTACCTTGAGTTGAGAAACCAACAGAATAGCAAATCCAGCAAAGAAAAATTAAACTTTATTTGAGTAAAGATCAGAGGATTTTATGTAGATGCCCCAATCTTCTTTTGGATGATGTTCATCCTGTAGCAACCTCTTTCCTGAAGAGCTATCCTTCTAATTATCCATTATCCCCTTGTCTCAAGAGTTGTCGTTAATTCAATTGCATGAATAGGAATAGAAAAGGGGGTTTACCCATGGTTCCTTGATCTGTTCAGCCACTGGGCACTGTCTGTATTTGCTGGAGAGTGGAAGGGTTGCTTATTTGTTTGTTTGCTTGTTTGTTTTATCTAATTGGGACAGAAGTCAAAGGGGAAGTCAGATTCTTTGAAACTGGTGAAATGATTCACTTTATTCTACAAAATCTGTACAGTCCATTCCAGGTATCAAGACCTCATCATCATACCACAAAACTAGACTTACATTAAACACAGTCTTACAAGTCATCAAAGCAATTTAAAAGATCAGTTTGATGTTTGACAGAGAGTCGATATGTATCACTATGTTTTGTGATAACGAGCTGAGGTAGCAGTTTACTCAGCTTTGAGCCTATGTAGCAGTCTCAGAAGATGAGTAAAATCAAATGAAAAAATGATAAAACTAACAATGAAAGCCATGCTGAGGATCTGAAAATAAGTGGGTAATGCATTCTCTATGGAATGCATAAGGAAGTAATGCAAAGACCAGTGCCAGAAAGCCTTGCCTGCCCCAGTCAGCCCAGCTAGCCTCTCGAGATGGCCTTGGCTGCTTCCTTTGATTCACATGCTACAGCCTTCACAGATCATTTACAGTTAACTTATTAAGCCTTACTTATCACTCCAGTATCTTCTTTCCCCAAGGAGATTGTAAATTCCTTGAGGACAGAAACTATGCCTTCCTTCTACTCTTTTTGTTGTCTCAGGTAATTTCCCTAATTCTGTCTATACACACAAAGGTACTAAATACTGTTTGTGATAGTTGAGGAAATGTATATTGTATTGGGGACCATCCAACTTATTTGGCCAAGGTTAAATGGCTAGGAAATGGTGAAGCCTGTATTTGTACCCTGATCTTCCTGGTTCTAGTTAGTTCTGAAGTTAGATAAACCCAGATAGGAATCCTCGTTCCATTACAGATTTAGTTGTATGAATGTGGGGAAAAAAATAAACACATTAACTAAGTGCACTCTATGAACCAAGCACTATGCTAAATTCCTATTCTCACTCTCATTCCTGCTTTCATTTGCATTGGTCTTTCCATTACGTCCTTTATGTATTCATAGCTACTAGCCACTTATTTGCAGATCTTTAGTGTGGCTTTCATTTTTCAGTCTCTTATCATATTTTTCATTTGATTTTATTCATATAACTTCTCCTTACTATTCCATCATAGCTGTGAATTCTCTTGCTCACATTGTTTCCTGTAGGTGTGCTGGTGATTTTGGAAAGCACTGTAATTATTTCCATATCACAGAAACAAGACAAAGAAAGAGTGAGCAATCTTTCCAAGGTCAAATGGTTAAAAAGCAGCAGAACTGAGATTCAACCCCAAGTTCCACTCTATGTTCATCAGTGTAGCCAATGTTGCCTCCTAATTGTAATCAACATTAATTGAACATGAGATAGATTAGATATTCTGGCCTCCTGGGATAGAATGGAAAGTTGTGCTCTCTGCATATTTTATTTCCCCTGAAGTTTGCTCTCATCAAATTCTCAAAGTTGTCCATGACTCCATCAAAGTAAAAGAACACATCTTAGAATGGGGTGCAGGGAGGATGGGGATATAAAGTAGTGTGGCCTGTGTTCCCTATGCTCCGAGAGTGATTCACCTGAGGAGCTAAAGAGGGTCAAAGAGGTAAAAATGTCTAAGATACAAGATGTATATTCATTTCAAAGCAAGTGACTTAGAGGAGGGAGAGAGTTCTGGCTGAGGCACCAAGGAAAGACATAACAGAAGAAAGTGAATTTGAGTTATGTCTTCAAATATGGGCAAGATTCTGAGAGGTATAAAAGGGTAAAACAAAACTTGCAGCCTGCAGAGGGACAGGGGGATTTGGTGTGAGCAAAGACAATGTCACTCCAATGTTATTACAGTGTGTGAAACATCTGCAATTTCTCCTCACTCTTCCAGCATAGCTGTGAACTCTCCTGCTCTCACTGTTTCCTACAGATGTCCTGGTGACTTAGGAAGGCTTGGCAGAAAGTTTTGCAGAGCACCTGTTTTAAGCTAGTGGTTTTCACAACCTTGCATTTTCAAGCATCCCAAAGCCAAAGTGAAATTAAATTAATTTGACCCTTAAAAATTACATTTGTAATAAGGAGAACTAAAGACCATAAAATGAAGATAGCACAACAAAACAGAAATCAAATTAAGAGGCTGTCCTAAAGACCTTTAAGGTGAGGAGGACCTTTTATGCATTGGGTGTTGTTAAATCATTCAGTTCATTTCACAGTGACTTGCTTTTGATGCAGTCTAGGATGAAACGTACTTCATTGCTCCCATGCATAATTAATATCATTCTGTAGTCTTCATCAGACAGGTCACCTCTGAATATAAAGCAATTGTATATTTCCTGAATTTCCTCTCATAATGGACCCTCAAAATATGCATGAGGGACCACAGAGGAGTGTCTGAAGAACTAGTGTAAGTGCTGTCCTTTAATCGACTTGACCTTACTGTCTACCATACATTCATTCATTTATTAATACATTCTTTCCTTCATCCACCCATTATATCAATCAATATCTAATCATCCTTTTATTAGGTTACCTGAGTGCTGATTATTATCAGGCACTGTCTTAGGCACTGGGTATATGAAGATGAATAAAATGGATTCTATTATTAAGTGGCTCACAGTCAAGTGGGGAAAACTGCTATGTGGGCAAATAAAGCAGAATGTAATAGGTTACAAAAGAAGGTTTTTCATTTTTAAGAGGTACAAGAGGGAGTTCCCTGGTGGCTCAGAGTGTTAAGGATTTGGCGTTGTCACTGCTGTGGCTCAGGCTGCTGTTATGGTATGGCCCAAAAGTTCCCTGGCCCAGGAACTTTGGCATGCCATGGGCACAGCAGAAAGAAAGAAAGAAAGAAAGAAAGAAAGAAAGAAAGAAAGAAAGAAAGAAAGAAAGAAAGAAAGAAAGAAAGAAAGAAAGAAAGAAAGGAAGAAAGAAAGAAAGAAAGAAAGAAAGAAAGAAAGAAAGAAAGAAAGAAAGAAAGAAAGAAAGAAAGAAAGAAAGAAAGAAAAAGAAAGAAAGAAAGAAGAGAAAATGCATGCAATAAGATAAATCTAGGCAGTACAAAAGGAACTTTAATAAACACTCAGTGTTATTATGACCCCAAACACTCAGTCCTCCCACCCAAAGACAAACATTATTCATAGTTTATTATAATTTTGGCAAAAATTATTTTGCATGAATGTGCATGCACACGCTTTATGTCCATTCCTCTGCATCTTGCTTTTTCACTTGGGATAACTTGGAGATTTTTTCATATCAGTACCCACTCCTCATTCTCTGAAATAACTAAGTGGCATTTAAGATGTTTACTTAACCAGTCTCTTTCCATGTAAATTTTGTTGGTTTTCAAGGTGGTTGCTATTTCAAAACAAACAATACTCTAATAAAAAGCTTTGTGTTTATCATTGTGCAATACATTCTTAGTGGTGGATGTTTTGTATAACAGGTTATGTGATTATTACATTTGGACAAATACTCCCTGACTGCCTTTCAAAAATACATGCTTTGCTTCAATATTATTATAGTACTAGGAATGTCTGGAAGGGGGAGCATTTTTTTCCTGGAAGATAGGAAGGATTTTTTGAAGGAAGGGAATTTGAGTAGGGTATTAAGAAATGAGTTCACCAGGTGAAGAATATCCATTTTCTGGATGTACACAGTTTCTTTTTCCTCTCACCTACATAAGGACATCTTGGTTGCCTTTAAGTTTTTGCAATTATGAATAAAATTGCTGTAAACATCTATGCACAGGTTTTTGTATGGACATAAGTTTTCAACTCCTTTGGGGAAATACAAAGGAGTGTGATTGCTACATCATGTGGTAAGAGTATGTTTAGTTTTGTGAGAAATCGCCACTGTCTCCCAAAGTGGCTGTACCATTTTGCATTCTCACCAGCAATAAAGGAAAGTTCTTGATGTTTTGTATCCTTACCAGCAATTGGTGTTTTCAGACTTTTGGATTATAACCATCCTAATAGGTATGTAGTGGTATCTCATTATTAATTTGCATTTCCCTGAAGATGTATGATATGGGGCATCTTTTCGTATACTTATTTTTCATCTATATATCTTTCGTTAGATTCTGTTAAAGTATCTGGCCCATTTTTAAACTGGGTTGTTAGTTTTATTGTTGAATGTTAAGAGATTTTATATTTTGGATAAAAGTCCTCTATCAGTGTGTTTCTTTCAAGTGTTTTCTCCTAGTCTGTGCTTTGTCTTTTAATTCTGTTGACATTGTCTTCAGCAGAGCAGAAGTTTTTAATTTTAGTGAATCCAAATTATCAATTATTTTTCTTTCATAGATCTAGCTTCTGGTATTATATCTAAAAAGTCACTGACAAACCCAAGGTCACCTATATTCTGTCTTACATTATCTGCTGGAGTTTTATAGTTTTGTATTTTACAAACAGGTTTCTGATTCATTTTGAGTTAATTTTTATGAAAGGTATCTAAATGTATCTAAAGTTTGTCTTCAGATACATTTCCTTCTCTCTCTCTTTTGCATATGGGTATCCAGTTGCTCTGGCACCCATTGTTGAACATTTTTCTTTACATTATAATATTTTTAATTTTTCTGATTATTGTTTCAAATTTTTAAACTTTTCTACATAGACATTCACACTGTCAGGCAATAATGAGACCTTGTCTCTTGTCTTTTAACTTTATATATTCTTTCTATATCTTTTCCAAATGCACTGGCAAGGGCCTCCAGTACTATGCTAAATTGATGTGATAGGATGCATGTTATCTTATTCCTGATTTTAAAGGGAATGCTTTTAACACTTCACTGTAGATTATGATGTTCGTTGCAGATTTTTAAAATAGTTTGTTCGTATATAATTCATGTAACATAAAATCCATGCTTTTAAAGTATATGTTTTAGTGTCTTTCAGTATATTTAGAGAGTACATCTATCGTTACTATCTAATTCAAGAATATTTTCATCACTCAAACATAAACCCCTTACTCACTACCCATTCTCCCAAACCCTAGTCCCTGGAAACTACAGATCTATCTTCTTTCTGTATAGATTTGCCTATTCTGTACATTTCCTATAAATAGAACCATACAAAATGGCGCATTTTTGTGTCTGGCTTCGTTCACTTAGCATAATGATTTAAAGGTTATCCATGTTGTAGCAGGTATCAGTAATTTATCAGTTTTTATTGCTGAATACCACTTTATTGTATAGATATACCATTCTTTTAAAATCACATCATCAGTTGATGGACACTTGGGTTGTTTCTAGTTTTTGGCTTTTTTTTTTTTTTTTTTTTTTTTTTTTTGGTAATGCTGCTAGGAATGATTATTGTACAGGTTTTTGTGTGTAAATAATGTTTTCAGTTCTCTCAAATGTATACTCAGGTCTTACAGCAACTCTATATTTAACTTTTTGAGGCACTGCCAAACTGTTTCCCAAACCAGCTGTGCTGTAATTTTGTAAATAGCTGTTTTTTAAGTTGGAGACGTTCCTTTCCATTTCTAGTTTGTTAAATTATGTTAAAACTAGAATGGATGTTGAATTTCTCCAATTGTTTCTGTATTTATTGAGTTAATCATATGTTTTTCCTTTATAATTTGTAAATGTAGTAACTTACATTAGATTTTCTAATGTTGAATCAAACTATCATAAATTCAACTAGACTATAATGGTTTGACTAATTTATACATGTCTGGAATTCATGCATTAATAACTCAGTGAGAATTTTTGCATTAATATTAATGAATAAAGGTACAACACACTTTCTTTTCTCATCTTATCCTTTTCTTGTGTTGGTGTAAAAATTATACTTCTTTTTTATAAAATTGGTTTGAAGTATTTCCTCTTTTTCTGTTTCTTTAAAGATTGGGATATCCTATTTTTTCCCCAAGTTTTATTGAGAAATAATTGACTTACTTCACTGTAGAAGTTTAAGGTATGTAGCATGATGGTTTAATTTACATGTTTTGAAATGATTACCACAGTAGGTCAATCTAACATCCATCATCTCATATAGATAAAAATTTTAAAAAGAAAAAAGAATAAAAAGAAAAAAATTTCTCCTTCCGATAGAAACTCTTAGGATTTACTTTCTTAACATTCATATATAATATACAGCAGTGTTAATTATATTTATCATATGTACATTACATCTGTTTTTCTTATTTATTTTATAAGTGGACATTTGTACCTTTTGACCACCTGCCTCCAATTCCACCTCCCTCGCAGAATTCTTGAATGCTTGATAGAATATACTCATAAAACTGCTTCAGTTTAGTGATTCTTGCGTGGCGATTTTTAAATACTGATTCCATTGCATTAATAATTGTATAAGATAGATATTTTATTTTTTCTTGCATCAGTTTCAGTAATTTTATTTCCTTTATTTTACCCATGTTTTCAAAATTATTAGGATAGTGTCATTCATGATATTCTCCATTTATCTTTTAATATCTCCGTTATGCTTTTTATTATTTTTGTTTTTTAATTTTTATTTTCTAATTTTTTTCTTTTTTTTTTTTTTTTTTTTGCCTGCAGAAATTCCTGTCAGGAATCAAACCAAGAGTACAGCAGTGACTCGAGGTACAGCAGCGACAATGCTGGATCCTTAACCTGCTAAGCCACCAGGGAACTCCCTTTTTCCTATTTTCTAATGATATAACCTGGTCATATCATTAGAATGCACCTATTCAGGAAAAACTGTACCATTGACTGTAGGTATGTTTGAAATTTAGGAAGAAGTGAGTTACCAGGAAAAGTCTGAAATGAACTCACTCTCTTCAGATTCCAAAAGTAAATCATGGTTGTTTAAAACAATCAGTGATATGGAAATACAGGATTTGAAAATTTGCAGTTGCTTATAATTTTTCCCAGGTGTAATCATTGTTAATAGTTTGGAATATATTCTTCCCAGATATTATTTATTTCTACAGAAATGAGAACATAGGACATATACTCTTTGAAAACTTTTTTATAACTTATCTTGGCTATATTTTTGTGATCTAAATCCTGGAATTTAAGTGTATAATAGGTTGCATATTAGAAGGCCAATCTATTTTCATTTCCATTATAACTCTTCTTTCTTGAATATTCCAATTTACAGTTACCTCTCCCTTCTTTGACGTCCTTTAACATTTATCTCTTTTAATCTCTAATATACCATCTTCTATTTTATTTAATACATCAGTCTCATTGTTTCATATGAGCGAGTATTATTTCTTTGGTAAAACTACTTTTTTTTCCTTATATCCCACCATAACAGTAAGAATGCATTGTATGCTTATCTACTTGTTAACTTCATTTGACATTATAAACTTGGGCTTCTTGAATTCAGCAGGCAAAGACCAACAATGATGTTCATATCAAAGTTCTCCTTAACTAACCAGGAAAAATTTTTTCACTCCATTCTTAAAGAAACCATGTTGTGCTCACGTTCTGCACAGCCGCCAGCACATTGCCCAATCTCAACAAATGTTAAACAAGAAAAGCTGAGATATATTAAACACTGCCCTGCAGTTCATTCCATCTGCAGATGTCAGTATTTATTCTAACCAAAGCTTTATCTGGCCTACAGTTGATTTTCATAAAGGGATTCATCTGTTCATCTGTCCCTTCATTTTAGGCCAAATGTGTTCACAGGCAGGGGTGGGGCCAGAGACATAAAGATTTCAGTGTCCCTAATCATTTTATTTGTTCATTAGCTAATGAATATTCTTACACTAATTTTTTAAAAGCTTTTCAATTGGTAATGAGCTTTCTCAGCACATTATTATTACTCGTGATACTAAATTTTAAGATATATATAGAGAGTACTTAATATACTTGCCGTAGAAGATATATCTTTTAACATCTTCCGGAAGTGTCCTCCTTTCTGTACCGAAGAGGCTGGCTTAAGGTATGAAGTATCCTGTTCTGAAAATTCCCTCTGCATTGCTTTCTTGCTTATGCTACACTAAACTCTATGTGTTTTATAAATAGCCTTGTGATTTCCTTGCCTTTCAGATATCTATATAATAGAATCTCTTTGGTACTGGTGAGAAGCAAGTGTATTGTGCCACAAGAATTTGGTTCTGAATGTATAATCATCTCAACAAGAATGCCAAATGTATCTATGGTTCCCTCCCCAGTTATGCATACATGCTTCTAACAGGATTGTGTCCAGGTAGCTGTTGCTGAGGTATAGACTAAATGTCTTATTGGAAAAGGATTTACAATTTGACATAGACCGGAGCCTTCTTGGCCTGCTGTGTATGTGCCTCTATTTCTAGAGGAGAGCTTTGAAATCCCTCATATAAGACTTATTTGGAATAAATCCCAATGCATGGGGATTCTCAAGTTCCTAGCTAAGACTTAAAATACCATAGTGAGATTTCAAACTGGGTCTTAGTATCTGAAACCATCTAGGTCAAAGCCCCTCCAGCAAGCACCTCCAATCTTATTCTACCACATGTTAAAAACAGAACATATCACTTTCTATATAGTACCTATTTCTTACATGTTCTAGAACCCCATCAGATGAGCAAGCAATACTTTCTCTTATAGTCTTATTGTTGGGAAATGTGGAGAGAAAATGCATCTATTGTTGACATTAGAGGGATATGGATACTTTTAGCTTAGACAAAACATAAAGTACATTAAAAGCCTGTTAAGTGAAGTCATTTCAATATTTTAAAAATAATTTTCTAAGATTTACATTGTTCTTTAAAAAAAAAACACACACACAAACAGGAGTTCCTGTACTGCCTCAGTAGTTAACGAACCCATCTAGTATCCATGAGGATGAGGGTTCGATCTCTGGCCTCTCTCAGTGGGTTAAGGATCTGGTGCTGTGGTATAGGTCACAGACATGGCTCAGATCTGGCATTGCTGTGACTGTGGTGGAGGCCAGCAGCTGTAGCTCCAATTCGACCCCTAGCCTTGGAACCTCCGTATGCCACAGTGTAGCCCTAAAAAGACCAAAAAAAAAAAAAAAAGCCCACAAACAAGTGACAATATTTGCTCTACAAAAGGGTAGAATAAAGGTGATGACTTCTGGTTAAGCACGGCATATTAAATCTTTTAAAATAATGAAAATTTAATAAGAATCATGATATTGAGGTAAATGGAAGAGGAAAAAAAAAACAATAGAGAAGAGATGCCAATACCTCAGAGGAGTAGTAACAAATATAATAGAACCTAGAGAGGTGAAAGCTAGGTCTCTTAGAGGAGTAAAGGCATGTGACCAAGGATAGCAATGAAACAAGAACATTTATGTTCAGAACCTAAGAAGGGTCAGAAATTACAATGGCCAGATATTGAAGGTATGGCAGTGGGCATGGTGCAAAAAAACAAGCAGACAAAGGACAAGAGCAGTGTTTGATAATCTGTGTAAAGAGCACTAAGACTTTCAGGTCTTTTCCCTATTCCAACATTAAATGGAGAATATTGAAACAAGGAGATTCTAGACCTGTAGATCATTGATACAGCTAAAAATGAGGATGCCACAATTGAAACTAGGATATTATCTGGGAATCTACATCCTGAGTGATGGAATGCTCTCAACCCTTTCTCTCAACTTGTAGAGCACTGGCAACCATGGTGAAAATCCCAGGACAGGATTTCTGCCAGGGCTGGTTGACTGACCCAGGAAAGATAGAGCCCATGCAGAGATTACAATCAGCTTTTCAGTGCCTGCCTCCTGAATATAAAAACCTCTAAAATGAAAAACAGAGCAAAACAAACAAACAGAAAAGGGCATTTAAAGGAAACAGAGATAGTACAGGGAGCAAAACAGAATGTCATCATCAATATCATCATCATCATCCCTATCACCATGCACAGAACAATGAAAAAAACCAACAGAATAGTTGGAAGAAAAAGTTGATGAAACTGCACAGAAAGTATGTAAATTGTCAGACCTTGGAAACAACAGAAAGGATGAAAAAACAGACCTCAGTTCTGGAGGTCCTATTTCGTAATAGAATTTCAAAAAAAGCCTGAAAAGTAATCAAGGGGGAGGAAATTATTAATTAAACAATAAAATGGGATTTCCATTTTATCATTTATTAAAGGACATGAATTTCCACAGTGAAGGTGCCAACGAAATAAAAGAAAACTTATACAAAGGCACGCTACTGTGAAATTTCAGAGAACTCAGATGATGAGAAGATCCTGAAAGCTTCCCTAGAGGAAACAAAACAAATCAACAGGAAAACAAAGTGTTATACAAAGGATCTGAAGCAAGAATAAGTTTTCTCAACAGGAACACTGGATGATAGATTATATTAGAGAAATATTTTTGAAATCAAAAAGAAAAGTCATTTTTGGCCCAAATCTTATTTCTAATTAAAGCATCAGTCAAGTGCAGGTGATCCTAAAGATGATACTTCATATCCCAGAATTTTTCATATCCCGGACGAAGTCAAGAGATACTATGTAAAATTTAAAAAAATTTAAATGCAAGTATTAGCAAGTTATTTAGAAATAGCAAGATAGGAAGCTCCCGTGTGGTGCAGCGTGCAAGGATCTGGCATTGTCGCAACTATGGCATGTGTTCCATCTCCGACCCAGCAACTTTCACATGCCTTGGGTGCAGCCAAAAAAAAAAAAAAAAAAAAAAGAAGAAGAGAAATAGCAAGATAAATATCAAGAGAAACATCTAAAAGAGTTGAAAGCTATTAGCCTGGGGAATAATACTTGAAGGTAGAGGTGCGGTGGGGAGGTAGACTGCTGTTTTTCTTTCTTTGACTTTCTAAGCAATGTCATGTATTATTTATTAAAAAAATAAAAACTACATAAAAAAGAAATATTATGACTTCAAAGAGGATTTATCTTTGAGCTTCAACATCAACTCATCCCAGTTTTAAGGTAACTATATGATTGATATGAAGAACCTAGCCACCTTTTATTAATAAAAACCTTACTGGAATAATCTAGCTGGTTTTAAATGCTTTACTCACTAAAGTGAGATTTTATGCTAGTTCAATACCAGTGATATAGAAAGCTCCTAAATAATTCTGAGTTGCAAAAGTAAACACTGGATTTTTAGCTTCAGAAATGTCTTTTTGAGAAATCTTCCTATTGTGCCTCCCATAAAAACTCTCTGCTCTTGGTTGGCCTTAGTAGATGTGTGGCATCTCTATCACTGGAAATTTCTTACAACTCTTCCTAAGAAAGACATTATTCCAATAAAAATTACTAACTATAAGCCAGCTCTTATAGTTAGTAATTTAAAACTTTATACAGGGAGGAGAGTTGGGATCTCTTGCATGTCATAATTTGAGTAGTCTTCATGTATTTCCTATGGGATGGGATGGTATAAAAAACAGCCTGAGGTGAGGAAACCCTGGCATCCTTTTGAGATTAATGTGGCACTCCCATATTTATTTTAACAAAACTGTTCCTGTAGAATTTCAGCAGCAAATTTACGTAGTATAGTTTGGTCACTAAAAAACTCAATAATCTTGATAAGTGACTTAAGCTCCATTTCATCTGTATAATGGAGGATGGAATATTATCTACATTACAGTTACTGTAAAGATTACAGGAGATCATATATGTAAGGTGCTCAATGCACTATGTAACATTAGAGGTCGCCCAATGTTGTTACTTGGTTCCTTCTTGAAATCACTCCAACCTGAAATTTATTCTTATGAGTGATTTGTTCTCTATAATTTCTTTAGCCAGTAGTCACTACGAGGATGCTATTTCCTAAATCCTTATTCTCCCCCTTTAAAGTTTAGGAAAGTGCTGCTGATGCTATTTTGCATTTAAATAGCCCCTTCCCTAGACAGTATACAAGAGGTAAATACAGTGACTCTTTAAGTTTTTAACATTACCAAAGATCACATAGGAAAATGCTGTAAAGCATAGCAACAGATGATCGTCACATCTTGACACATATCTGTTATTGATAGGAATCTACCATATACCTTTTTATATGGTAAAAATGGGCTGCATCCGTATGGGCTATAGCTTCTTATCTAAGTTTGGTCTGTATTTCAAAGCGAGGTCTTAATATCTGTAACCTTCCAGGTGGGAGTCCCTCCATCAAGTCCCTCCAATCTTACTGTATAACTGTGATGTATTTTAAAAGTCATTGTGTCTGGAGTTGTCGTGTCTTCTTTAAACACTTAGAAGAAAAGTGAAGATATAATGTAAAATCCTTGCATTTGTAAACCTTCCTTTCACCTTCCTTTTATTACAATATTGAATTCTTTCCTCACATAGACTGTCTCTTGTATGATTTCTTACTTCTTCTTTATGACCTTCTTTGATGCTTTAAACTGTTTTCTCCCTTCTTTTGTATATGAGATTTGAATTTGGCAAGGTCCCTGATGTTCCAATTCAATATCTATATATTGGTCATACACTTGGTATCTGGGCTCAGATGACAAAGAAAAGGGCTGCCTTTAAAACAACCTACACAAAAGAGTTTGGGGGAAAAAAAAAAAAAAAGGCCCACACACACACAAAAAAAGAGATGGCTTAATTCCATCACTATCGTAGAATCCTTAAAAAGGCTTGTCTTGAAATATGTAAGAAAAATAAGGAAGATAATAATGTGGCTCAGGGTCCAGCCTATAGTATGTGCTCAATAAATTCATTATTTCTTCCCAGAATAATGAATTACATATTCTTTACTCTATTTACTGCTATCTATTATTTATATTTAGTTTTTTTTTCTTATTTGGATTACTGTTTGTTTTCATCATCCTTTAAGTTGGTTAGGATCACAACCCCTAAAAGTACTCATTCCAATGCTACTGTTCTAATACTACATACAGTAAATTTCTTATATTAAGTCTGCAGTCAATGCTTCTGTAGGCTCTTGTGTAGGAATTTTTAAGTATCTCTCTGCCCATGGTATAATTACGTCTTGATTCTCTTCCTGTATTTCCAATTCATTCAACCTCATCTTTAATAGTATTTTTTCCATCTGAGTGCTACCAGAGCCAGCATGGTAAGTGACCATACATGTGGAATTTTTGAGGGTCTCGGAAAGATGTCTGTCTCTCTTATACACCATCCCTCTTATTTTCCTAGTATTTTTTTAGTTCACATAGCAATATCATGCACATTACTTTAATTAATTACTGCAAAATAGATTATCCTGTGACAGATAAGAAAACTGATGTTCACAAACTCAAATGGTTTGTCCAAGGCCATTCATTAATAAATGTTTCAGCTGGGATTAAAGCTCCAAACCCCAAGCAGATTTCTTGCCCTTAGTATACTGTAATTTTGAAAATACATGTATTACTCAAAAGAATAGATAATCTATTTCCTAAATTTCCTTCTTAATTGAAAAATTATAGAAATTACAACTGCATATAAGACCTATTACTACCAAATCTTTAATATAAAACTTAATTGGAGTTCCCGTCGTGGCGCAGTGGTTAACGAATCCGACTAGGAACCATGAGGTTGTGGGTTCGATCCCTGGCCTTGCTCAATGGGTTAACGATCCAGCGTTGCCGTGAGCTGTGGTGTAGGTCGCGGATGTGGCTAGGATCCCGCGTTGCTGTGGCTCTGGCATAGGCTGGCAGCTACAGCTCCGATTCGACCCCTAGCCTGGGAACCAACATATGCTGTGGAAGCGGCCCAAGAAATGGCAAAAAGACATAAATAAATAAATAAATAAATAAATAAATAAATAAATAAAATAAAAACTTAATTGCATTTAAGGCCTATACTACCAAATCTTTACTATAAAAGACTTGAGTCTCTGTTTTTCTGTAAAATTTCCAGCTATCCAATAATGCTACATCTTTGATTCATGTTAGGGATGTTAAATATGGACTGGAACTTTGAGCACAAAAGTGTTATGAATTCATACATAAAGCTAGAGCACCCTGTCCTACAGCATACTTCCTGATGCTAATGTCAGGTAAAGGCTAGGGCAGATAGATTGCTACATTGGGCTCTATTCCTTGGTGGCTGAGAGGAGCTTTTCCTTTTCTTTCCTTCTTTCTTCCTTCCTTTCCTTCCTCTTTTCTCTCTCCACTGCACCACAGGAAAACTCTGAGCTTTTCCTTTTCTTATCTATAATTTTTCTTGATATGGTGTCATTTCCCCCCAATCTCTCCCAGTTCCATTCTTTCCTTCTCATTTCTCAGTTCAGCCTTGTTTGGTCAAATGCGTTAAATTTCTCATTTGTTCTCCAAGGGGAAAACAAGTCAGGAAGGGGAACAGAGAGGGAGAAAATGACTGGATCTCAAGGACTGAAATCTTCATACTCCATTTTCCATTTCAAACCCAGAAATGGTGTTTAGCTTTAACTTGTCTTTAAGGGTACAACATAGTAAAAAGATGATCCTAAGAAATATCTAATTTGGGTAAAACTCATACCAGGCTAATTTAAGTCTTGGGAAAGTTAGAAGATTTCATTTCCTCAGCTGGCCTCTAGTTCTCACTAGGACACTAGAATAATTCACATTAATGCTGATATCCCCACTCTTTCAATCTGCAAAACAGAGAAGAATATTGTTCGGCTACCTGTTCTATAGAGATGTGTGAAAATTTGGTTAGCAGTTCTCTTGGTTTGCCCTACATAAGCCACTGAGGCATTTGTTCTTTTATAGTGCTTAAAAGCTACTAGGACTTTGAAAATTACAATGAAATACTTCAAGGTAGATTTTCCCTGGAAGCAGAATATCAGTAAAGACAGCAAGGTGGCAGCCTCTTGGACAATGCATATTAGTACAGCCCAGAGCTATCTAAAGAAGAGTTTCTGGATGAAATGAGGTTTTTTAGTGGGTGGGATACAATTTGAAAGTGCTAGTAGTGAGGAAGGGAAGGGTGAAATGGGTGGTAATTGGAGAAGAGAATTTATACTGTTCTGATGGTTAAGTGGCAGACTTTATTTTAGTACAGCATATCTAAGAAAGTCTTTATGATCATAATGGGACCTTAAAATACCTCATGAAAAAAACTGTGTCTTTGCCTTGAAGCACCTATTTTAATTTAAGTGGTGCAAAATTAGCCGTAGCTCATTTGAAATTCTGTTGGTAGGGGAGGCAGGTCCCTGGACTTGCATTTGAAAATAGTTCATTGAACAGATTTCCAAGGATCCCACTGCACAGCTAGAGCTGTGCAATAATATCAGTAGCAATTTATAGGAAAATGGAGTGGGCTTATGAAAATTAGAATTTGTAACATCTAGGGTAGCAATAAGCAAGGAATGGTTAAACTGCCCTTTGTACAGAATTACAGAACTAACCACACCTAATTTCCATAGTATGCAAATAAAAGGGACAAAAAGCAAAATCATACACTATCTACCTTATGCTTAGATTCTTGTCAAAATCTTAACTTTTTTAAAGTGTCTTTCTAAAATGCCCTCCAAAGGGGGCAGGATCAAGATGGCAGGGTAGGAAGGCCCTGAGCTCACCTTCCTCCACTAACAGACCAAAACTACAACTACGTATAGAGCAAGTCTCACTGAAATTGACCTGGGGAGTAGCAGAACCACTCTTCTACAACCAAGGTTAAGATTAACTGACCATAGGTATATGGGTTTATTTCTGGGCTCTCTGTTCTTTGATCCATATGTTTGAAATGACTTATTTAATGGCAAAATTAGTTCATTTAAAAGAAATAGAATAGTGATCCTGTACTATTCATGTTTAAAAAAAAAATAACCCTCTGCTGTTCCATGCACTAAGAGGCACTGTAGATGGGGGTGGGGGACAAAGAAAGATACCTCTTAGGCAAATATTCATTTTTTTATATATAATGATTTTTTATTTTTTTTCCATTATAGCTGATTTTCAGCATTCTGTCAATTTTCTACTATACAGCATGGTGACCCAGTTAAAGTCACCTGAGTTGCCAGCACACTTTGTCTTACAAATGTGAATCTATAGTTCCAAAAAACAAACAAAAAAATACTGAAATCTATTAGAAATTACTTGTGAAACAGTCTGGCTTTGAGGACTTGGTTTTGATGATTTGAAAAGCAGAGGAAGAATATGAAACTAATTTCCACCTGGATAGAGGTTTGTTTTCCTCACTCATTTGAAATTAGAGCCAACAGTAATAAATGGTTTAGTATGATCTTAAAACTCTGTCTTCATTTAGACCAGACTGATTGGCAAGTCTATGAACAAATAGGTCATTTCCTATAGAAGGACTATGATACATGCACTTTCTCTTGCCAGATTTGAAACCCCTTCATATTTTAGTTGAACTCCAATCCTTGGCATGCCGAATATACAAGCATATCCTATGACCAGGGGTTAGTGACAGTGGTTAGTAAAAATAATTACTCATTATAATTAATAATAACATGGCAAAGCTTTCAGACTGCTTTGTTTGGCATATGATGCAAAGTTTGAAAGACAGCTTTCCTTTTTTCATACCCTCACATCAGAAGGGACTATTTGCTGCCCTTGTTTTCCAACACAGGATATAAGGCAGGGAGATAAAAATAATTTGCCAAAGGTCAAACAGAACATCAGGAAAAGTATTGGGAATAAAATTGCAGGCTTACTAATGAGGCACTTGGTTCCATTGCCCAACATTCTCATGCATGGTACTCTGACTTGTCTCCTACAGAATACACTACTGTTTCCACTTTATTCTCTACCACTGCTCATTAGACTGGAGCTAACATGAAGCAACACCAAACAGTGGTAGATATGGCACTATCTTAAAAGAGAGACGGGAATAAAATCAAGCTCAACTGTGATTTAAACATAGAGAAGAATGAGTTGAGCTGCATGATACTTTTCACTGTTCCTCTTTTACTTTAAAAATCAAACCTCACATAGGTGAAACCGTTAAGGGGAGGGAAGAATTTGGAGGGTGAGAATAATGTATACACACTAGTGTATAAAATAGATGATTAACAAGAACCTACTGTATAGCACAGGGAAATCTAATCAATAGTTTGTAATAAGCTACATGGGGAAGAAGATGGATATATATGTATATGTATGACTGATTCACTTCGCTATACACCTGAAACTAATACACCATTGTAAGTCAACTATACTCCAATAAAATTAAATTTAAAAAATAAATAAAAAAATCAAATCTCGGATTCTCTTGAAAAATTACTTTTCACATTTCTTGTGACAAGTCACAACTTTTTCTAGCACATGGTCAACTTTGTTGCTCACTGGTCCTTACACGACAATAGAGTTACATGGCCAAACAGAAAGGGTACTCACGAAAACTTAGCTGACCATACCTTAGCTTCAAATTTACAGTCCCAAAGTGTGTTATTAATTTAGTTATGAATAGAGCCGCATACAAGGAGACATTCATGCTTACATGATATGTACTAATTGAGAATAGACATCCTAAAAAAAAAAAAAGAAAATTGACATCCTGTCAAAAATTCATCCATAGAAACCTGCCTTAGAGATAGTTTTAATTATGCTGCCAGATCACTAAATATATAAATCCTCCTCTTCTACTTAGAATTCTAATGGAAGAAAACATTTGACATAATCTGTATCAGCAGCTGGATATACTCAAAATGCATGCCATAGGCAAGTGGGCAATATTTTATTAAATTATCACTTTTCAAGCCATCTCTATATTAGGCTACCAAATTGATAATTTTTATTAATTATAAAATTAAGTTACTTATTGGAGGGAAAGATATTCTTCCAACTGGTTTTACAGATGTTTTAATTGAATATGTTTTGGGATGGGATATAAAAAATCGAACTGACTGCTCATTTCAAAACATTAAAATAACCTGTGTAGAAGGTATGAATGTTAAAAAAATTTAGCGTGAAAAAATTACCAGCATCACAATAGTTCAGATTCGTGTTATAATTCATTCTCTCTCTTGCCTTATTATTCACATTCCTAATATAGAGAACTAGATGCATTGGTAGGCTGAGTCTCTCAGTTTTGCATTCCTACTGCCTTTTTAATCTAGATTTATCAGTAGAATAAGTCTTGGCTACTCAGAGTTAGAAACCAGAACTAAGACCACAGTATTGTGTTTTTCTAGCAAAATGTTTTCACCTGCTTTGATTTTTTTTCTTTTTTTGTCTTTTTAAGCCTTCACCTGCAGCATATGGAAGTTCCCAGGCTATGGGTCAAATTGGAGCTGCAGCTGCCAGCCTAGGTCACAGCCACAGCAACGTCAGATCTGAGTCACATCTGCGACTTATACCACAACTCACGGCAATGCTGGATCCTTAACCCACTGAGTGAAGCCAAGGATAGAGCCTGTGTCTCATGGATACCAGTTGGTTTCATTATTGCTGAGCCACAATGGGAACTCCTAAGAAGACTATTTTTAGAGCAGTTTTATGTTTACAACAAAATTGAGAAGAAAGTACAGAGAATTCTCATGTACCCATACCTACATGCATGCACACATTATCAACATTACTCACCAAAAAGTAGTACTTTTTTGTTGTTGTTTAAGGATGACACATCCTAATCACCCAATATCCATAGTTTACCTCAGGGTTCACTCTTGGTGTTGGGCATTCTATGGGTTTGAATAAAAGTATGACATATCCATCATAATAATATTATACAGAGTACTTTCACTGCCCTAAGAATCCTCAGTGCTCATCCATCCCTTACAACCCCATAACCCATGGCAACGATGGATCTTTTCCTGTCTCCGTAGTTTTGCTTTTTCCAGAATGTCATGCTGTTGGAATCACACAGTATGTGGCTTATTCAGATAAGCTTCTTTCACTTAATAATAGGCAATTTAAAGTTCCTCCATGTTGCTATGTTTGATAGTTCATTGCTTTTTAGCACTAAATAAAATTCTGTTGTTTGGATATAGCAGTTCATTTATTCAATCACCTACTGAAGGACATCTTTGTTGCTTCCAAGCTTTGGCAATTACCAATCGAGCTGCTTTAAATATCCATGTGCAGGTTTTCATGTGGACATAAATTTCCATCTCCTTTGGGTAAATACTAAGGAGTGTGATTTTGAGATTTTATGTAAGAGTATATTTAGTTTTGTAAGAAACCATTAAACTCTTCAAAGTGGCTATAAGATTTTGCTCTCCCAGAAGGATGTAGGGAAGTTCCTTTTGCTCCCCATCTTGGCCAGGATTTGGTGTTGTCGGTGTTCTGAACTTGACCATTCTTTTTTTTTTCTTTCGTCTTTTTGTCTTTTTAGGGCTGCACCTGTGGCATATGGAGGTTCCCAGGCTAGGGGTCTAATCAGAAATACAGCTGCCAGCCTACACCGCAGCAACGCCAGATCCCAGCCGCATCTGCAACCTACACCACAGCTCATGGCAATGCCGGATCCTCAATGCACTGAGTGAGGCCGGGGATGGAACCCACAACCTCATGATTCCTAGTTGGATTCATTTCCGCTGCACCACAGTGGGAACTCCTAAACTTTGACCATTCTAATAGATGTGTAGTGGTAGCACATTGTTTCAGTTTGCACTTCACTAATAAGAAATGATGTGGATCATCTTTCCATATGCTTCTTTGCCATCTGTACATCTTCTTTTGAGAGGTGTCCGTTAAAGTCTTAGGACTATTTTTTAATCAGTTCGTTTGTTTTCTTATTTTTGAGCTTTAAAAGTTCTTTGTATATTGTGGATAGTAGTGATTTATCAGATGTGTTTTTTGCAAATATTTTCTCCTAGTCTGTGGCTTGTCTTTTAATTCTCTTAATACTGTCTTTCGCAAAGCAGAAGTTCTTAATTGTAACAAAGTCTAGTCATCCATCACTTCTTTCATTGACCATGCCCATGATGTTATATCTAAAAGGCATCACCATATTTAAGGTCATCCAGGCTTTCTCCTATGTTAGATCTTCCGAGACTTTTATAGTTTTGTATTTTACATTTGGGTCTATGATTCATTTGTAGTTAATCTTTGTGAAAGATTTAAGACATGTATCTAGATTAATTTTTTTGCATGTATATGTGTAGTTGTTTCAGAATGATTTGTTGAGACTAAAGCTCCATTGAAATATTTACCTTTTTTGGTAAATGATTTTGCTTCAGTGATGGCAGTAGAAATTGGTACTCTGTTCTGTCACTTCAGGTAATAACTGCATTTCTATTTTCTTTTTATTACAAATCAATAATACAATTAACATAACAAGATCCCCAGAGCTATCTATGTAATTATTGGTTTTATAATGTAAAGAATTGCCACATAAAATGTAAAATAGCTTGAAACAGAATCATAAAACAAATTCCAGAAAATCACTCTAGAAAAAAAAAAATAGTGTACCTTTTATACAATTGGTTTTCTTTAAGATTTTATAAGAACTAAAGATAGACTAATACCAACCAAATCAAGGAACATACCCTGTTCACTGAAAGAGTCAACATAATCCAGTTTGGGTTCCCAAACATAAATATGCTGTCATTCAGATACACTGATATCATTTTAGACCATTAACTCATTTGTTTTGTTTAACTTATGGAAAAACAATTTTAGTACATAAGAATAAGAAGTCTGACTATGCATATATACCACTTACTATTTTAATCAAGTAACACTATAACCAACTTAATCATATGTATATTTAATGACATTAGTGAATTGTTTTCAGAAGTAGGCATAAATTGTAAGTAGTTAGCATACATAATGCTAATTAATTAGTATTATATTTACATAGCCACATCCTTCTCTCTCTTTCTCTCTTACACACACACACACACACACACACACACACATTTCTTGTATCACTTCTAGATCTTCCATTTTTCAAATAATTTTATCAACATTTGAATTTCACAGACTATGAATTAGTCAGTAAGGGACACTTGTAGGGATGCAAATTTAGACAGGTCACAGAGTTAGATAACTCTGGGAGATGCAAGCATCTGGAAAAAGAGTGAGGTATATTTAGGTGGATAGTTAGTGTTGAAAAGTCTTGGCACATAGGTAGACAATGAGATACAGCAGGCAGAAGTGGGGCTCCAAGATCTGAGTCTATAATAAAATCCATAATTAATGCATGATAGCAATTGCAGGTGGATAGGGAAACTAGAGTAGTCTTAAGTTTGGAGAGGGGCTGTATTCTTAGGTCAGAAAGGGACTCTAACTGCAACAATTAAAGGGCTTCTGGTGCAGGCACTACTTTAAGCCTCATAAGAACTTATGTCTCATACCAAAAAGAAGCCAGAGTGACCCTTCCAAATGTAAATCAGGGCATTTCTTGGGACATATTTATGGTGGTTTGCCATCACACTTAGAATAAAACAAACTTTATCATAGCTTATGAGGCTAACCATGACTTGCTCCACACCTACCCTGTCTTTTTTGATATTCCTTGGAACACACTAAACTCACTCTCATCTCTGGACTTTTTCACTTTCTGTACTCTTTGCCTACAATCATGGCTCATCCCTTTAAATCATTAAGGCCTCTGCTCAAAGTCACTTTCTCAAGATGTACTTTCTGAGAATCTAAAACCGTAACCCACCACTCTCGAACCTCTCCCCAGTGTTATTTTTCTTTCTATTTGACACTGTTGAATACATTTGTTTATTTTACACCTCCTCCATTAGACTATGAATTCCATGAAGGCAGAACTTTCTGTCTATTGTGTCACTCTTGTATCACTAGCACCAGTGGAATTACTGCTCTGAAGATGATGAAACTTAAACTTCAGCACTCTCATTTGCATAGACCTTTTTCAAGGCCCTTCATGTAATTTTGTACTCATAGTTTTATAGTCTTCTTTGAAGAGTGGGCCTATCAAAATTGTGTAAGCTTTTAGATACCACTCAACCCCTGCTTAGCGTCTAGTGCCTGATACTTCATAAGCCCTTAATAAATATTTTTCAAATGAAAGCATAAAAAATGAATGAATACTTTACATATCTTAGGGCAAAAAGATTTCTTAGCCTTTTCCTTTATAGCAAGTTTTGATAAGGGTTGAACCTGGTTGAAAAGTAAACGATGTTAGGTGTCCATTGGGAATAGGGGAATGGGGCTGTTCTGAAGAATATGGAAGATACTAGATGATGCTGCAGGCTCTAAATGTAAATTTTGCTTATTTCATAATTTTTCCTAGTGTTGGGATACTGAATTAGAGGAAAGGTGTGCATTATGATTTATTGCCTTAATAAATGGTGTTCCAATTATAATTCCATTTCTTGTGACACAGCGTTCTTTCTCTCATATTTCCTATGAGCTACCCTTTCTAGTATATCCAAGGAGTGTCCAGACTGTAAGGAAATCACTGAAGTGTGACTGCCTCCTCATTACTACACTGGGTTACTTCTTATTTTTCCCTGCATTGCTTTTACAATCTTCAAAGATTTTAAGTTTCTAGATTCAATCAGGATTTTGATATAAAGTGGTATTCCCCAATGGAAAAAGAGATGCATATCGTATGTCTACTTTATAAATACAGTTAAATATCTATATATCTAAAGATACTTATATATATAATACACATAAATATATTATAGGTGACATATGTGAGAGAGAGAAAGAGAAACTTAGCAAGCAAACTTTAGGATTCATTTTCATTTGTTAATTGTAGCTCTTCCATGGGATCATCCCAAGTCATTATAAGGAATTCATAAAAATGAGCCATTAATAAAAGAGCTTAGTTAAATAATACATTACACATTAAATAGTGGTCAAAACTAGTTACAATTAAAATTATCTATGAATTGATCACTCTCAATTTATGGAAGTCCATCTGCCTTGGTTTTTAATCTACTCAAATTGTTTTTTGGCCAGTAGTGCTGCCTGAGGCAAATTTATATCAACCTGACAAAAAGCAATAGAAAGTCTTGCTTCAGAAGTTCTCATTGCTTAAAGCTACAATACTTCTTTAAAAGCTCCAAGGTGTTATAATTAAAAATGTATCAATTGCTTAACTTGTCAACCAAAGGTAGTTATTGTAAAGCATTACTTCCTCTCAAACAGCTAGACTCTCATTGCTCATGTGTAATTGAACTTATAGAAAAAATACAATTAAAGTGTAGATTTAACTTCTGGGAAGGAAATCTCATCACAGCATCTCCCAAACCTTCTGGGGTCTGTTCACTTTCTGGGAATCTGTACATACAAACTTTCTAGTAATGTTTACAGATAAACTTGGGCAAACAAAATTAACATGCAGATTTTTGATGGAGCCTTGAGAGAAAGGGTGAAAAGACCTCCCACAAACACTACATTGATTTGAGTAACAGAATGGCAATTGAAATTGTACTTAAAGATATTTCTTTTTAGTGATTTTGTTCTTATTTTATCTTTCTCTTGCCCTCTCCCTTTCCTCAAGAAATGCAGAATGCAATTAGTAGCATAACGATTAAAGAAATAATTAGGCACTGCAGGCTCACATCACAATAATTTAGGACAATTTCAAGCTTTTACTACCATGTCAAGTTAACAAATCCTCTCTCTTACAAAAAAAGTTTGTGAAGCAAAATCATCCTATCTTCCTCTGATTCTACCACCACACACACTCTCAAAAAAACACATTGATGGCAAAGGGAACATCCTTTTATCTTGCATAAAAAGGAATAAAGTCACTTCTCCATAAATTAAAATTCAAGAATCTGTTCTACTCTGTTGTGTTTGTGCAAACAAGCTGCTTTTCATGGTAAGCTTTTATTTTAATTAAATAACAGACTCAACTTACTGCAAATAATTGTGTTGTTAATCTCACTACATTACTTTGAACTGAAAGTGAGGAAAAACTGGTCAATGTTAATCAATTGCCTTGGAGGAACAGAGAGCACTTTTGACAGAGCTGCATAGTGGATGAAGCACAAAATGAGATAATTGGAAGATGTTTGTCCTAGGGGGTGCTAAGTTCATAATTACAATTAAAAAGTTATCTTATACCTTCATATTATCCTTTGTAAAGACACACACTCTGTCTTTACTTGACTGCATCAATATATATTTTTCCAAACCAATAATGTTCTGGTCATGCACGACAAGCCTGAGGTTGGAAAACTAACCAATGTAGAATGTAAATAATGCTGACTATTCGTATTTTTTCTTACATGAGTTCTGTTGCATGGTCATTCATAGATAACTCCTTGACCACAGGGAGAAGCCTCCTTGAATTCATGGTCCCAGAGTGATTCTGGAAAAAATAAATATTTGAATACTTTAATCTAAAATTTTAAATTGGCATTGTTTCAGGATTATGTTTTATAAACTCCAAAACCTCCACATGAAGGTTTATATATTAGGATGTTAGAAAATTCACGATCAGATAAAGAATTTTTCAGAGATATTTTATGTCAAGTGATGATGATAATTCAACATCTTATTTCTTTCAGAAAAACCAAAGCATTTTGTTGGGAGCTCTTTGGGGCCTGCCATGTAGTCAAGCCATAATTCCTTAACATGTAACCAAGAGTTACTAATATATTCTGCATTATGGTATTTTTTCACAGTTTATAAAACCTCTTTGTTGGTTTGAAACCTCAGGAGCTCCCTAGCTGAAATCTGAAACTGCACCCCCGACACAGAGGACAAAGAGAGACCAAAGAAAGAGGCAGCCCACCTCAGATTGGTAAAAGTTTTAATAAGCAAGGAAACTTACATATAGGACCTATCTCGGGTGACTGCAAGACTGAATAGCTCACCGCACCAGCACCAGCCTCCACAGATCTTAAGAGTTTAAATAGAGGACTTGACAAGTTTAGGCACATACATCACGCAGATGGTCTCAACACCTCATTCTCTTAAGGCTGCATCCCGGAAGTGTCTCCTACTGAAGGAAATGTGGGCAGAATGTATATTTCAAGGACAGGGGAAAGGGTAAGGAATATCTGATTCCCCAGGCCCAGCTGTGTCCACAAATGATTTTCCTCCAACAATGTTCTCCTTTACAACAATCTTACAAAGTGTGTAAATCTGGTTTCATTATCTCCCTTGCTATTGTATGGTTGAGAAAATTAGGGCTTAGTCAGTGGGTACCAGAAAGAGAATTTGAATTCAAGCCCTCTGACTCTAGGTCTCCTGCTTATTTTCCTACAGAATATTAAGAAATAATAATTCAAAGAGCCAAAGAAGGTGGAGAGGGTTTAAAACCATGAAATTGGTGCCCATTCTCTTTGGCAGGCCAGCCCAATGGGTCTATTTACTAGCTATTTTTATTTCACAAGTTTCACAGGGCTGCTGATGCATATCATAATGCCCAGCTGAGTGACTGGTCTGTACAGATTACATAGAAAAATCTATTTTAATTTAAATATTTACAATTTTCATCTCTCTGCTAAGACATATCCTTCTTTTGGTTAATAAGCCCTTAACAATTACCTTCAGAAATTTTTACTGTGGCCATACAATTACTAGTATAAAAAAAGGAATATCTCAAGAATCAATGCTTTGACAGGAATGGGGACCCTCTGAAATTTCATAATACATTAGCACTGAAGCCTTTATTATTATTTCAAAGCTTAAGTGCCATTTAAATTTTATTACTTTCAGGGTGACTATGTAGAGTGTTTAAAAAAAATTTAATGCACCTAGGCAGTTTCAAGATGCTTATTCAATATTAGGGTTAAAAGCCAATTTAAACAGCATCTACTTCAACCAAATTCTTTTTTACAAACAAAGAAAATAAGGTTCAGAGGTGCTATGACTTGCCCAAGTTCTCACAGTTAGTTGTTTAGATGGAAATACAATCCTGCTTTCCAGGGTCCCAGTTTAATCTCTTTCCATCAGATCTCCCAAATCTCTTCACCCCACTGCAAAATGTAGGTTTGAACAAAATATATATTAATTAATTTTTAATGTTTGTTAGAGTAATAGTAGTTTCATAAAAATCAGTACCTAAATAAAATGACTCTTTCATCTTATGTTTAATCATATGAATTCTCAATGATTCGCACTAGTAAAAATAACATTATTATATTCTAAATTGCATTTTTATGTAATTCTATATCACTCTTAGTTTAATGTATGTGATGTAAAAGCCTCGGGGTTTTCAGAACATGTAAGTATGGAGCTATTTCCCAATAATTACATAAGTAAAAATCTTTGTACATATGACCTATAGGTTTAACATTTAAGACTATTACTTTTTTAACATGAAATGTCCTACACTAAATGAAGAGCTCATCCTCTGATTGGGTAGAACATTTTTATGTTTTCTTAGAATGATCACACGATATGATAAGAATCAAAGATAATTTACCTTTCATCACATAAATATTATATGTGGTAGAATATAACACAGTGAAAAGAACAAAAGATAATTAACACTTGGACTTTTGCATTTGTTCACAGGATACAAAACAGAGACGATCAAAACTTCAGGTGTTTAACATAAGATACGATGTCTAGACAATATCACAAATATTCCCTAAGTTCTCACTCCTATTCCCCTTTTACATATTTTTTTCACGGTAGTCCAAAAGTTTTGTAACTAATCTCACTGCCTCTCATTTATCTCCTTCTAATTCTGAATTCAGTTGTCAGATTAATCATCTACATCCCGGTTTCCAGGAAACTACTTCTGAATTCCCCTCAATACTTAAATTCAAATGCCTCCATGATTTGCCCCTACTTGTACTTCTCTAGCTCTCTTCTGCTTGAGCATCATAAAGCCCAGTGCATTTCCAGCACTGTCCAGGGGAGGGTACCCTTACCCACACATAAAGAGTATTGGACTTCCCGAAGCAAAGGTGGGGACCTCTGGCTATCTCAGGTAACTAACAAGAACCATTAAGAGCATTCAAAGAATACCTCAAAGTAAATACCCAAGATACTGACCTTGAACCTCGGTTATCTCCCCTTTGTCTTCTTCCTTGCATGTACTACTCTCTCCCTAAAGTATTTCTCTTCTCTATCTTCCTCAGCAATTCTGAGTGTATTACTTAAATCTCTCTGCACCTCAGCTTTCTCATCTTTAAAGAGGGCATGACAATAAAGCACCTTATCCACAGAGTTAATATGAGGATTGAACATAAATCACACCGAACGTTGCCGGACATATAGTAATAAGTTTTCAATAAATGTTAATTATTCATTTTGCCACCATCATTAACATCATCATCATCATTATTGCCACTAGTAATATTATTATTTTCCAGCAGTCCTTGACTAAGCATAATATAGAACAGAGAGATAGCTCTTCTTTTTATTTTGCCCATTACATTTAAGTTCAGGTTTCTATTTTTAATTTTAAAAAGCTCTATGTTGTATTCTTAATATGTAATTAAGAAAATAATTTTAAAAAACAACATTAAACTAATTATTCCATAAGACTGTTTTTCTCTTGCAATCAATAGCCTTAAATGGAGTGAATGGAAGTGGAGAAGATCTTCATTCCTGCTCAAGTGGATAAGATGAACTTTTTTTAAAGGAAGAAGGAAGGAAAGGGGTAGAAAAAAAGAGGAGAACCTTTTATAACATAGCAGCAAAGAGACAACCCATGCAAAAAGTCCTAACTGCCCAGGGTTTGTGAAGGCGGAAACTTTTTCTCCTTCAATTTTTGTAGAGAGATAAGGCATGTTAATTGTGGAAATGATGCTTTTTCTTTTGAATATCTCCCACATTCTAGAATAATGCGTGCATTTAAGAATAAATGTTGAGTGTTTACTCTCTGACAGACACTCCATAAAACAAAATCTCAAAAAAGCTTATGTAATGAATACATGTTTGGATGGGGCCTTAAAAAGAAATTGATGCTGAAGAACAAAACGGGGGGTGGCTGTTTATACCATCAAATTCCCTACTTGGTTAAATTGCATTCGTAGGTAAGCAAATCCTTTACATTCATTACTACACTTAAGTGCATTTATTATACAATGATTTTTGTCTCTCCAGATAGATTACAAGGTCTTTAGGGGCAGGTGCTATGCCTGCTGTAAATATTCTGGAACTTTTCGATCATTATGTTTCCTATGAATTTGCCATGTCCAGGAATTCACTAAAAATAAGAGTTTATTATTTAGTTGCACATATATCCCAAAGCGTCTGAGAATAAATGTAAAACAGAGTGGTTTTTTTCTGAGATTCTTGTGTTCAGTTTCCTCAAGTAACTATAATACACCCTCTGCAAACTACTTTTTCAGCTGATTGGGATTTTCAACAACTGCCTCTCAACCTGTAGTTTTTAGCCCTCAGTGAATCCGTCTTTTCCATCAGTCTCCTGCTTGTTTCCTAACCCCCATTAAGATGGGAAACATTACAAACAGCTTACTCTCCCTTCATTTTTTTCTCATTACATGTGTTACACAGAGATTTGTGCTTTGTTTTGTGTTTAATGAGGATGTTTGCAAAATCATCATGGTTTTACAGCCTCTATTACAAATTATAAACATGTGATTAGAATATTTCAATTTCCTACTAAAGGAAATCTAGAGATGCCATCATTTCTGTTACATACCTCACTTAGCTGGCAATAACAGAAGTGGGGCTGGAAATTGAGAGCAATGTTTTTACCCCTATAAGTCATAATATTTCAGAGCTGGAGAAAAAACAGAACTCAGAAAATCTGTACTGTAAAGCCATTGGTAATAATTGCAATGTGCCTTACTTAGAAAGAAAATCTCTTCTGCCCTTTTAGGGGAGGAAAGTGTTTTTCACCTAGTTTTAATTTAATGACTTCCTGTTACAGCTACTGAATATTAAATGACAAATTTTGCCCTTCAGTTTTCATACTGGATAAAGGAATTTGGCACTTAGCATATCTATAACTCAACCAAATTTTAGTGATAAATATTTGATATTTCAGATAACATACTTAGTGAACTCATGGATGTTTCAACAAAACTGTGCCATTTTTTTCATTTGTGTGTGGATTTTATTACCAATTGAAAACTCTGAATACCTCTCCCCTTCTTCCTTTTCTTTCCTGTCCTTTCCCCTCAGTCTGGCAGCCTTTTAGTGAAGGTGCACATCTGCTGCCATAAACACACAAATTAGCACATCAATGTTTCTGATGAAAAAAAAAGTCAGTGCAATAAGAGAATGTTTTGAAAGCAAGCCAGTTTGTCAGTAAATTATAAGCTTCATTACCATAAAACTCTAACAAATAGAACCCACATCTCATTAACTGAAAGCACAATATGACTGCAGCAATATTCATCTCCCCAAAGAGTGCTTATCCATAGAAAAAAAAGATAAAAGTTTTGCTTAGAGCTGCCACTAATGACAGCATTAACTTTATTTATTAAATAAGGTCTAAGCATTTTGCAAAATGTACATTTTACCCCCTCCCCCATCTTTCTTTTCTGGTTAAGCACAGTAGCGAGCTATACAGTACATGATTTATATGATGGCTAACTTGATTCCATATATATATATATATATATTTTTGGCCATTCCTTGGGCCGCTCCCGCGGCATATGGAGGGTCCCAGCCTAGGGGTCTAATCGGAGCTATAGCTGCCAGCCTACGCCAGAGCCACAGCAACGCGGGATCCGAGCCACGTCTGCGACCTACACCACAGCTCACGGCAACGCTGGATCCTTAACCCACTGAGCAAGGCCAGGGATCGAACCCGCAACCTCATGGTTCCTAGTCGGATTCATTAACCACTGCGCCATGATGGGAACTCCTTGATTCCATTTTAACATCATTCTAATTATGATCTACTAAGGATGGAGACTAGATTTTTGGTGTTGTTTTGTTTTGTTTTGTTTTCCAGGCACTGCTTCTCATTGTGTATGGCCAGTAAAATTCTTTCGCATTACAGGTAAGATAAAAATTCCAGGAGTTTCCGTAGTGGCTCAGCAGTTAGCAAACCGAACTAGCATCAATGAGGACACAGATTCCATCCCTGGCCTTGCTCAGTGTGTTAAGGATCCAGCGTTGCCGTGAGCTGTGGTGTAGATCGCAGGCGCGGCTTGGATACCGAGTTGCTGTGGCTCTGGCACAGGCCAGCGGCTATAGCTCCAATTTGACCCCTAGCCTGGGAACCTCCATATGCTGCGGGTGAGGCCCTAAAAAGACAAAAAGAACAACAACAAAAAAATTCCATGTCCTATTTAGTTCCCTGATGAGTTCATTTCTGTAAAGGTAGAAAGAAAAATTCACTTCACTATTTTATACAAAATAGAAACTTATTTTCAAACCTAGAGTGTTCAATAGATTTTGGAAGGTCTTGGGTAGCCTCAAACCAACTTCTACTTAAGTTATTTCATCATTATTTGGAAATAGTTATTTAATAACTGTGCTATTGTGTGTATGATTCTGTACATTTAAGAATTTTTTTTAAATTCTTAGAAAGCAAAGCTATTTTTTTTTTTTTTTTTTGCCTTTTCTTGGGCCGCTGCCGCGGCATATGGAGGTTCTCAGGCTAGGGGTCTAATCAGAGCTGTAGCTGCCAGCCTATGCCAGAACCACAGAAACAAGGGATCTGAGCTGGGTCTGCGACCTACACCACAGCTCATGGCAACGCCGCCCGATCCTTAACCCACCGAGCAAGGCCAGGTATCAAACCCACAACCTCATGGTTCCTAGTCAAATCCTTAACCACTGAGCCACGATGGGAACTCCTATTTTTTATAAAATTTTTGCTAAAGAGTAGTGGCTTCAGAAAGGAGACCTAATCCTAAATTAGACAGTTCAAATTGCTAAAGAGTACCACTTTTGGAAAGGAAACCTAATCCCAAATTAATTAAGTAATTAGGCTGACAGAAGGGAGCACAGAGTAATTAGTAATAAAGACATTGCTAGTATAAGTTAAGAATGGTTGTTTAGTCAACTACTTAATTATGGACCAAGTTTGTGAAAATAATAGGATAAGAGTTTAAACTGCATGATGTCTTATACTTGCTTGAAAAAAGCAGAGGGACAATGAACAGATGAAACAAGAATGGGAGAAAAGTTTAATCATTGTTGAGGCTGGGTGATGAGCTCATGGGAGTTCTCTGTATGATTCTCTTTAACAATGTGAGTGCTTGAGATTTTTCATAATTTAAGTTTTAAACAGGGTAAAGGGATTTGAAACTCACATTGGGTAAGGAGAGCTAACCTCCCTTTTATCTGTTTTCTATTATGCAAGGAAAACAGGAAAGGCTGAGAGAGAGGCAGCTTTGTGCAGGGAAAGGCCTATTGTATTTCATATCTGAGCAGGACTTGGATCCTGAATGTGCCAGCTATTAGCTTTATGGCCTTGTGAAAATCTCTGAGCTTATTTCTTCATTTATGAAATGGGGATGATTATTCATACATCACAGGGTTGTTATGAGGATTAAATAGAATAAGATTTTGTGAAAGTATGACATGCACATAAGTCCTGCATAAGTGCTCTCTTCCTTTACCTGGAAGTAAGATTGGTGGGTCTAGCAAAAAAATAAAAAAATAAATAAATAAATAAAAATAAAATCAAACATTAAAAGGGCCCAGTTTAATTAGAATTTCAGACAAAAGCATAATTTTTAATATAAATAGATCCCCTGCAATATTGGGGGCAGAAAGAGACCAATTTGTCTGAAAATCAAATGTAACTAGATGTCCTGTATTTGAACTGGTAACCATATCTGAAAGGGATACTTTAGTAAGTAAAATCATCCTGCAAAGCTTTGCCATAACAAGCCTAATGCACTTCCAGATAAGAGTGTTAGCTATAGCATTAGGGTTAGCACCTAATTGAAGATTTGGCATTGAAAGAACAGGAAGAGGCTAATGAGAGAAAATTTCAGCAGAGTGATAACAAACCCAGAAATATGAGCAATTCCAAATCTCCAAGGGCTAAATATTGCTTGAGGTTATCCATGAGTAAAGGGCAGGTGAAAAAAAGAAGCGGCATTTAGAAACCTGGGCTCCCAAAGATGTTACAGAATAGGAAGTTTCTGACTTCAGGGGAAAAGAGACAAATATATTTAAATTAAATTCAGTCTCTCTGTGTCTCTTTCTGTCTGTTTCTGGCTATCTCTCTCTCACACATACATGATTTTAACTTCTCTGTTCCTTCTATTTTTCAATTACTCTTTATTTCTTAACTATGTTGATTTCCTATACCCATTTTGCAAGGAATATATCTGTTAGTGATCTTATTCTTCTGAACTTCTAACAATGATTTAAAGAAAAAAAAACCCAACAACTCAGCTTTAGAACTATAAAATCATGTGACTGAAATCCTCAGTAAGCAAAGTCCAAAAAAGACTGGAACTCAAAGTTTTGTCTATAAATAATAGAGTGTCATCTCAAGTGAAACTAATACAAATATCCTCTACTCTTTGTTAAGGTATTACTGCTTTTCATGGGGGCATAGTTAAACAATTCAATCCTTATCTACAGCAAATCAAATCTGTGCATGTATTACTTTTAAGTTGGAATTTTCAAAAAGCAAACACACAGCTCTCTTGCAGCAAGAAATTCACTTAAAGTTCTATACACATTCATGAGCTGACATAGAAAGAAAATACACACTATTATAAGCTGATATACAAATTTAAAATGACCATTCACTCAGTGACTCTATTAGCAGGTACTGCTGTGTGGAATTTTAGTTTGTCTGTATCCAGACATAAATTTGCTATTGTTCTCCATTTGTATCATGTGCTATCACCTGCACGCTGCCTTTATGTTTCATATATATGCTTTGTTCCCCATAATACATGCATGCATTTTCTTTCTTTATAACACTCCAGAAGCACCTAATGGAAAATTTTACAACAAATGCACGCAGAGTGACCAAAAACTGACTTCTAAAGATCAAATAATGTCATATTCCTTCTCTCAAGCAGTCAGATAACATCTAGCACGTAAAGGTCAAGTTTAAAAATCAGACCCAGACTACAGTGAGGCAAATGAGGTGCCCAAGGTCTATGTGCAATGAGACCCTCCTTCACAGTGAAGCTTTGACCCTTTTGTGACCCCGAGAGCAAAAACATCCTTAAATTTTGTACCCGAGCTGCCTCACTTGCTTCACCCTAGTCAGAGGTCTGTCTTTAAAAGCTCCAGAATGTCTTTACTAGTATTTGTATGTTTAAAACAAAAAATTTTTGAAACAAAGAAAAAAAAAAGCCTTATTAAAAAAAGGCTTTAAGAAGATGCATCAAAATCTTTGCCTAAATAAGTCTTGGCAGGTCTCACAGCCATTCCTAAACATCTGCTCACCTTTGCCATCTGCTTTCAGCTTCTTGACATAGGACTGCTTCCTGATTGCCACCTGCTTTGTGCAGCTCGTGCTTTAAGCCTTGTCATCCTTTACTAATTCTTGCTGTTCCTCTGGGACCAAGAGTAAGATACAAGAGATCCTTCATATTCTTAAGACATTACATTTACATGTATTTTTGGCATTTTTTCCTTTTCTCAGATTTTATCTCCATAGTCAAGGTGTTTTACATCCCAAACTAAAATATTTAACAATATTTATTCATAAATGTTAAAGAGAAGATAATAATGCAATTATAATTAGCATGATGGTATTATACCCGTAACACTACTTGACAAAATCACTGAACCACATGTGCTTAGCTCTTTTTTTGTTTTGGTCTTTTTAGGGCTGCACCCGCAACATATGGAGGTTCCCAGGCTAGGGGTCAAACTGGAGCTAGCTGCCACCCTACAATACAGCCTGCTTGTATGTAGAAATATTTTTGGATAATTGTATACACATTGTTTATTATACAAAGTTATATACCTTTGCTTTATTAAATGGGGGGGGTCAAGGATATTGTTGCTTCTTGACCCCTCATTTAACAAAGCAAAGGGATATAACTTTGTATAATAAACAATGCGTATACAATTATCGAAAAATATTTTTACATGCAAGCATCTGTACCTATATAACAAACTGGACATGAGTTCGTACTGATGTCTCTGACTCTAATCCATCACCACGTGCATCATTCTGGCCTCCTTCCCTTGCTTAACTATAAGCTTCCATTCCAGTAGTGACCATCCTGGCTCTCACCATAGTTAATTGTTCAATTCCTGTGTACACATATAAAAATATCAGAGTGGTTAACCCATACCCCCACAGTAAAGAACTTTATCAACTAGTGTTTCTGTACAACTTCTTTTGCCTTTTGCTTTCACACTCTACTCATTTCCAAAATTACTTAGGTCTGCAAATTATTCTCCCTCCTCTTCAGTGAGGGTGTTTCATATATTTGTAATATCGTTAGCTGGTTTTGTCACATTCTCCATTCCACTCTGAGATTTCCCTGGCCTCATAAAGGATGAGTTTTAATTTTCATACATTAACTCCTGTGCTTTGAAGAATAATTTTTTATTCGGCTGTACCCTCCATATGTGGAAGTTTCTGAGCCAGGGATCAAAACTTCACCATAGCAACAACCTGAGCAGTGACAATGCTGGATCTTTAACCCACTGCACCACAATGGAACTCTGGTTCAATGGGTTTTGACAAAAGAATAGTGTCATGTATTCACACTTACAGTGTCATAGCCAATAGTTCCTCTATTCTCAATAATTCCCAGTGCTTCATGTATTCAATCCTCCTCACCTCTCTGCAGTGATCTAGTAAACACACATTTTTACTATCTCTATATTTCATGTAATGGGAATCATAAGTGTGTAACTTTCTCAGACTGGTTTCTTTAACTTGGAAATGTGCATTTAGAGTTCATTCATGGTTTTTCTTTTTGTGTGTGTGCTCTATCCCCAGTTTTAGGGTTAAGAGATCATTTTCTCACCATTAAGCAGCAGCAGGGCTTTTGTCAAATTTTTTTTTATTTTTTTTTTATTTTTGTCTTTTTTTTTTTTTTTTTTTTTTTTGTCATTTCTTGGGCCACTCCCGCGGCATATGGAGGTTCCCATGCTAGGGGTCCAATCGGAGCTGTAGCCACTGGCCTACACCAGAGCCACAGCAATGTGCAATCCAAGCCGCCTCTGTGACCCACACCACAGCTCACGGCAAAGCCGGATTCTCAACCCACTGAGCAAGAGCGGGGATCGAACCCACAACCCAATGGTTCCTAGTCAGATTCGTTAACCACTGCGCCACGACGGGAACTCCTGTCAATTTTTTAAAATCAAATTAAGGAAGTTCCTCTCTATTATTAATATGTTGAAACTTTTTATCAAGAATGGATGTTGGGGAGTTCCCGTCATGGCGCAGTGGTTAACGAATTTGACTAGGAACCATTGGGTTGTGGGTTCGATCCCCGCTCTTGCTCAGTGGGTTGAGAATCCGGCTTTGCCGTGAGCTGTGGTGTGGGTCACAGAGGCGGCTTGGATTGCACATTGCTGTGGCTCTGGTGTAGGCCAGTGGCTACAGCTCCGATTGGACCCCTAGCCTGGGAACCTCCATATGCCGCGGGAGTGGCCCAAGAAATGACAAAAAAAAAAAAAAAAAAAAAAAAAAAAGTAAAAGAATGGGTGTTGGATTTTGTCAAATGCTTTTTCTGTGTCAATTGTATGTATACGTGAACCTTCTTCAATATGTTGATGTGTTGAACTACATTGACTGATGTTCAAAGATTGAAAACAAACTACAAAAACTTGTATAAATCCTTTTGGGCATGCAGTAAAATTATTTGTATTCATTGCTGCATTCAACTCCCTATTAGTTTGTTGAAGATTTTTGCACCTATGCTTATGATAGATAACAGTCTATACATTTTCTTTATGTAACATCTTTATTTGGTTTTAGTACAGCATAATGTCTGCCTCATACATCGGGTGAATTAGGAAATATTCCTTCTTCTTCTGTAGTCTGGAAGAGATTGTGCAGAATTGGTATTATTTATTTCATAATATTTGGTAGAATTTCTCAGTGAAACCATCTGAAATTGGGGCTTTCCTTTTTGATAATTTATTCATTTTTGATTCAACTTTTTATCAGGCATGTGCCTGTTTAAATTATCTATTTTTTATTTGTGAATATTGATAGTTTGTGTCTTTTAAGGACTAGGTTAATTTCATCAAAACTTATGAACATAGAGCTGTACATAGTACTTTTTTTTTGACTGCACCCATGGTATACAGAAGTTCCCAGGCCAGGGATGGAATCCTCACCACAGCAGTGACAAGGCTAAATCCTTAACCATTAGGCCACCAGGGAACTCCTGTAATTTTGTACTTTTATTACCATTTTGAGGCAATAGTAATGACGTTCTTTTTTTATACTGTTACTTTGTGACTATTTTTTTTTCTTGGTTAGCTTGGCTAGGGGTTTTCAATTATATCAATCTTTTCAAAGAACAGCATTTATTTTCATGGATTTCCTCTGTTGTTTTCCTGCTTTCAAGGTCACTGGATTTCTATTCTAATTTTTATTATTTCTTTTCTCCTAATTGCTTTAATTCTTCATTTTTTCTTATTTCTTTGCCTACTAATTAGAAGCTAAATTTACTAATCTTGGGTGTTTCTTCTTTTCTAATACATGCATTCAATGCTTTAAGTTTATTTCTAACCACAGCTTTTGCTGCATTCTGCAAGTTTTGATAAGTTTCATTTTCATTTAAATTTTAATTGTTGAAGTATAGTTGATTTACAATGTTATATTAGTTTCAGGTGTACTAATTCAAATTATTTTTAATTTCTCTTGAGATGTGATTTGACATATGTATCATTTATTAACTTGATTGAAACACTAAATTAATTTCTTGTTTAATTTCCAAATATTTGACAGGATTCTTTTTTTTTTCTTTTTAGCTGCACATATGGCATATGGAAGTTCCCGGGCCAGGTACTGAATCTGAGCCATAGCTGGGACCTAGGCTGCTGTAGTTGAATCCTTAACCCACTTCACCACAGCAGAAACTCCCAGGAGTGTTCCTTTTATCTTTTTGTTATCATTTTCTCATTTACTTCTATTATAGTCTGAGAATTAGGTATGATTTGTATTCTCTTAAATTTGTTAAAGTGAGTATGATGAACTAGAGTGTGATCTATCTTGGAAGTAGATTTTCAATATAAGAATTAGGGAGGAACAAAACATTTAGATCATAGATAGCACTTACAAGTTTTTGAGACAGAACAAAAGTCCATATCTATCAATAAGCAATATTGAATAAGACTTTACTCTAATGGACTAGGTATCAGGCCTACAACAAACATGGTTTGAACAACAGTATATCTAAGTCCATCTAATAATGAACCTTGTAAATTCTGAATTTGGCTTCTAGAATCATAAAATCAAAAAGATGACTAAACTAAATTACTTGATTTTACTGATAGGGAAATTCAAGTTTTGAGTGATCAAATGGCTCATCCCAATTTACACAAATGAGTTAGTGGCATAGCTAGGAATAGAACATAGAACATACCCCCCCTTCTCCAAGTCCTTTTTTATTCTAATCAATTCTTGGCATAACTCACATTAATATATTGTCCTTTCCACATACTGCATTTTCCAAAATGCACCAAATGATGACTTAATGTTGAGAAATCGGTTGTGCCTGATTAGGAAGAAAGAAGGGTAGCTCTTTTTGTTGGAGGAAAAACGACTGTAGAAGAGCATAAAAAGCTTAATTAGAGTAAAATAAGAATTTAAGCACAATGAAACCCTTTCAAATAGATTGATTTAGATACTAGCCCATTTTCATCATTATATCTGAATGATAATTACTTATCAGTCTATAAAATGATCTACATCCCCAATGAGAAAAAGAAAAAAGAAAAAAAATGTCATTTTATAAGAAAACAAATTCTTCAACTCTTCTCAGTGAATTTTGTAGCCTGTCAGACATCCTTTTTTTTTTTTTTGTGGTCCATAATTTTCCCTGAGTTTTTAAAAAATTTGTATTCTTTATTCCATAGAATTCATTTCTTTAGGATTGGGGACATATAGATGTGGCATGTGTATTATTTCCTCATGTGCCCAAATGCTCTAAGGTGTTCTCCTCATAATATCTGCCCAGAGATGTTGATAGCAGTCATTCCCAAATTTTCTTTCTTTCTTTCTTTCTTTCTTTCTTTCTTTCTTTCTTTCTTTCTTTCTTTCTTTCTTTCTTTCTTTCTTTCTTTCTTTCCTTTTCTTTCTTTCTTTTATTTTATTTTCGTCTTTTTTTTTTTTTTTTTGCCATTTCTTGGGCCACTCCCACAGCATATGGAGGTTCCCAGGCTAGGGGTCTAATCGGAGCTGTAGCTGCCAGCCTATGCCAGAGCCACAGCAACGAGGGATCCGAGCCGCGTCTGCGACCTACACCACAGCTCACGGCAACGCAGGATCCTCAACCCACTGAGCAAGAGCAGGGATTGAACCCACAACCTCATGTTTCCTAGTCGGATTCGTTAACCATTGCGCCACGACGGGAACTCCCCAAATTTTCAATAATGGAAACAAATGCTATTCCAAAAGCTATATTATTAATCTGGGAACTTGATTCCTAAATGATGTAACAAGCATATTGAATAATTAGTATTTACATGCATTATTTTATTTAATTCTCACAACCATCCCATAAGGTTGGCATTATTATTATTCTTATGTTATAAACGATGAAACTGAAGTTCAGGGAAGATGAATAACCTAAGAACACACAGGTAATTCCTGAGTCATTACTCTTAACCACTACATTCAGATATGCTAAGTGAAAATTTCAATAGCTTCCTACATAGATAAGTTAGAACATTTCTACATTTATCTTTAGTTCACTAGAATATTAATCACAACTTCCATTTCCTATGATTCTGATTATTTAATTAGGTGCATTCTTGTTTGCTACTTGCCTCTTTAAAAGAGGGAAGAATTGATAAGTAGCATTAAAAAGGGCTTTGCAAACACTAAATTTTATCTAAAATCTCTTCTAGAATTCACAATTAGTAAAACTGAACTTCATAGTATTAAGTGGCATTCTACCATAAACGAAATGTCAATAGGTCAGAAATTAGAAAAAAAAAAAAACTAGGTGGTTATAAATTACTTTCTCTATGGTACTTGTCATCAATTTTGACCTTCTAGCAGTTGTCAGTTCTCTCTTTTTGCTTCAGTGGCTTTTACAGAGTTGTTTTAAATTTCAGAACAAAACAAAACATATAAACAACAGAATAAATATTTGTAGAGCTTGGCCTCTGACCAGATGTTTATTTTTTGTATCCTCCAAATTTTTCAGAAGAATTAGACATTTGACATTTTCTCTTTGTGTAGAAGCTGCTTTTCTCTGGGCTGCTTCTTGTCATTTTCTTTCAGTACCTTCTAGGTCCTATCTGACCTTACACAGACCAAAGAGAAAAAGATAGGTGCATATTTAGAACAGAAAGGTTGTAACAAAGTCAAAGCTTTACATTGAGTATCACCTTCCATCTCCTTCCTTCTCTTGCATTTGTACTTAATGTAGTATGAGCTATTTAAGAAATCAGTAGCAAAATTTTCAAAGTAATCTTCAATAGATATGTGTGTGCAGGAGTGAACAATTCCAGAGACTTTGGTTAAATGTACATTTTCAACGAAAATGACAGCAAATTTGTGTTCTCTGACTTGCAAGCATGGGAGGCCCTTATCAGTACACTTTGCAATTCTCAAGAATACAGCCCTAGTAATGGGATACCATACATTATTTGGCATTCCCCAAAGAAGAATTCTTAAGATACCTATTGTTTAGTCCAACAATAATCTTGACATAATCTTCTTTAGTATGTTTAACTTTCTAGACACAAGATGTTTAGTTGTTGTCTCACATCATTGTTTCTGGGTTCTAAAATTTAGATAAAATATGTTTAGAAAATATATATTTAACAACAAAACAACCAATGGTGAGGCACTTAACCTAAGACATGTGCCCTTAAAATATTTTATTGACATATGGAATATATTTATGCTTATAATAATGCACATGTTAAGTTCACAGGGATGACATATAATGGCACATTTCTTAATACATTCTCTTTGCATCTTTAAGTTTTAAAGACTCTATGGCATCAGTTTTCATTTCATTGCAATTTCCTGACTATTATGGTGGTATATTCAGTATGTTCTCAGGTAATTGCCATGCAATGATTTTATACTTAAACTACACTGCATTCCCTCTAATCTTTAATTTTGTATTGTAATATTTTTTTTATAATAGAAAGTTGAGTAGCATCTCCTAATGAATTCACCTAAACCACAGGGTGAAAAAAAAAGACCTTGCTGATGTATCTCATCTTAGCTTGGATTTGGAAGCTAGTTGAGAATATAAAATGTAGCTTCTGTTAGCAAATTATAAGGTGTGTGATACAATGAATACTGAAAACTTTATATTGGCAATTCCAAATCTCTTTCCTGTGAGTGATCCAAAGCTCAAGACTAAACAAATATAATTAGGTTTTGCTGCGTAAAGTTATTGTTTGTTTAAATGTTGTAATCCTCTTACTAAATATAATCTGAAATTTAATTTGGTGACAAGTAGTAAATACTGAAAAGCATGTGAGCTTTCATCGAGTGTATCTGGTATGCACCACCTTTGATAAATTTTGTATTTGCATATTTAAAACTTCTTTACTGTTTCTTGAAGTCCGTGAAATCACAGTGAAAACTTCTTGGAAATACAAGCTGGAGATGGCAGAAAATCCAAATTGTTATTTTAATCTTATGGTGATCACACAATTGTGTCATATGATGCATAGTAGATGCACACCTAGAAATGGTATTCTTTCAACTGAGTAAAGACCCTAGGGAAAGTCTTTAAGGGACCTTCACAACAGAACTGAAAGTACCCAAATATAGTAATGGAGATTTTTTTTTGTTGCCAGGATAAAAATAAAGTCTGATGAGTTTAGCAAAAATAAGAACTACTGCTTTTATTTATTACTGATAGAATACAAAAGGTCATCACGAGGAGAATTCAAAGCAAATCTCGGGCCACTGTCAGCACTGAATAGAGAAAAGACATTGGTTCCTTTCCAGAGCAATTGGAAAAGCTCCCAGTGGTCCTACAGAGCTCTGAGCTCAAGCAATCCAGCAACTGGACATACCATACGTAATGTTAGCTGAAGCTCCCTAGAGTGTGCTTGAGTCTCAGCACATAGCCTTCAGTCCAAAATAATCTGACCAGTTAAAAATACATAAAAGAGAGCCAAAGAGAGAGAGAGAGAGAGAAAGAAACAAAAAACAAAACCCAACCAAACAAAAAATACCCAGAGGCATACAAAAATGAGGTGGCTACACCAAGTAAAAACAAAGGGAAAATCTGACTTTGAAGCCAGGCTTTGGTAGCAATTTTCTATATGGCTCTAGCCAAAGGCCAAAGGTGAATCAAAGGTCTGTGACAAGTATCTGAGGTAATTCCACTGGAAAGACAATTCTTTCTTAATTTCTAAGACCCTGAGGCAAGGGTTTCACCTTGTTTTAGGTTCAAATAGTCTGGATATTACTTTAGATCTCTGAGATAATATTTTTTGTTTGTTTTAAAATAAGGTTATTGTTTAGTAAAATCACACTATTTGGCTTAAGAAAAAACATATGACATAGAAAGATGCAGGAATGAAAATAAAAATCCCTTGAAATTCTGTCTATAGTTTTTAGGAATGGATTTAATTTGAAAGCATTTTTTTTCTATTCAAATCTCATCCATTGTTCAAAGTAGAGCAGCAGTTCTATCTCTTTTGAAAAACCCTCTGTGATTAGATTGCTTCTCTCACCCATCTTTGCTTTTGATTAAATTCTAAAAAGAAGGAAACATTCCACAGTTATTCATTTGATAGGATTTATTTTTATTTTCCCTAAATTAATGTAAGCTGTTCAATTCAAAACATATTTTTATCCCATTTACTGTAGCTTATATAATATTGATAATACAGGAGACATTAAATAAGTCAAGAATTGTTGACCTGTATTGTACAACTCATATCTATCTTAAGGATTTACAAGAGGAGACAAAAAAAAAAAGGAATCTGAGTAATTTGATCAGGATTGAAATTTCCTTGAGATTTGGGAGCAACTTTATCAATTTACATTAAGAGATGCACATTTAAAAACTATGTTTGGTTAAATAAGACATATGTCTTAAAACTTTTTAGTCTAGAATCACTTTACACTCTTAAAAATAATATTTCAGGACTCCAAAGAGTTTTTGTTTAGTCAGTTGCTTAGACCTAGAGAGTAAGTGTCCACCTGAAGGCTGGGTTCATCCTCAAAAATTTAGGCTTCAAGGCTGTAAGACCATCTAGTCAATATTTCTCTATTGTGATCCAAAGACCACCACATCAGAATCATCAAGGATTTAAAATACAGATAGATGGACCCCACTACAGATCAGCTAAATCAGAATCTTAGAGGTGGAGCCTGGGAATCAGTTATTTTAGTAAGATCCCCAGGTGAATCTGTTACTCACGAAATTTAGGAACCACAGGCATAAATAAGTGCTTAGGTCACCTGAAATTTGCAATAGCCCACACCTCCGCTTGCTCTGGTTTGGCCATATACAGAATGATCCAGTGTCTCTGGATGGGTTTAACACTTCAGTTCAGATATTACTATAGGGATCTTGAAACTTTAATGTCTGAGTGGGATTCTTCCTTTATCTTCTAGTAATTTTAGAAGAGACACTTTCCCGTTGCCTGGCCTTCCAGAGTCTGATCTTCTCTTCTAATGAACTCTTTCTCTAAATAAATACACACATATCAATTCATTTCTTTAAAATCAGGAAGTAGAGCATCTGAAATACTTCAAAAATAAAGGCAAATAGATGATGCCGGAGAACTTGAGATTATCCAAGACCTTTGAACACAGACTTTTGTTAGCAATATAGGCACATAGCATAATTCAGGTAAGAATTAAGAATGTATCTCTGAATGGGCTTCATTACTATTATTGATTCTGGGTTTCATCAGCAAATTTTCTGGCACACTGAATTTAGTCAGTCTATAAAAATGTTAGACTTTCTCCAGCAAGCTCTTTATTTGACCACTTGAGAGGGGTGTGTGTGTGTGTGAGTGTGTGTGTGTGTGTGTGTGTGTGTGTGTGTAGTAGTAGTAGTAGTAGTAGGGGGACAGGAGCAGAGCAACTACTAGAGTGGAGAAAAATCTATTTTTTTTCCTCTAAAGTAGCTAATTGTTCAGAGACTCATCAGTCAAATCTGCACTATCAAGAAACCAAGCAACTTTCTTTTTGTTAGGGTTTTCATTCTAATTATCACAGGGGTTTTCAGTGATTCCTGATGTGAAACATAAGATCCTGAAGTCCAATTAAATATACAGTCAAACACAAAAATGCAGGCTTTTTATTCTAACATTAAATACAACAATGGGTGAAATTTATGTAGCATCAATTGAAAAGTTTAAAGCTTTTTACACCATGGGTTTTTTAAAAATATGGTGGTTAATCCTCCCTGCCTTAATGATTCAAGAAAGGAAAAAGGCCTTATGAGTAGGTGAAATAGATGACTACTTAAGTCAAAATTATGACTCAGATCTGATCCCTGGCCTGGGAACTCCATATGCCACGGGGTGGCCAAAAAAAAAAAAAAAAAAAAAAAAGAGAAAGAAAGAAAATTAGAGTGATCTATGTTGAAGGACCTTAGATAGCTCCTGGTAACTTCTAATTTATACAAGAAAAAAAAAACTGTTTTGGAATCATTACCATAAATTACCTGTTTTAAAACAATTAAAAAAAAAATCTGGGAGTTCCCTTCATGGCTCAGTGGTTAACGAACCTGACTAGTATGCATGAGGACAGCAGGTTCAATCCCTGGCCTTAATCAGTGGGTTGGCGATCTCTAGCGTTGCCGTGAGCTGTGGTGTAGGTAGCAGACACGGTTCAGATCTGATGTTGCTGTGGCTGTGGTGTAGACTGGCAGCTACAGCTCCGACTTGACCCCTAGCCTGGGAACCTCCATGTGCTGTGGGTTTGGCCCTAAAAAGGCAAAAAAGAAAAAAAAAATCTGGAGGAAAGAACTTCAGAAAACCAATAATAGTCTACTGATCTTCATACAAATAGGTCTGACAGCAAGGCATGTATTGCTAGTTGCTTTTGCCAGTTCAGGGAGTGAAATAATCACACTCTCACCTGCTCACCCTCATCACTTACCACACAGAGTTTGCAGGACAGCTGGTGACAGAGAGGACAGGAGTCCTGCCTATAGTTGTGCAACTGAATAATTCTGTCTGGCCCATTCTGGGGGAGTGCCATGCCTTCATTAATCTCATGCTGTTTAACACACTGAATTAAATAGCAAGGAAAATAATCTGGTCTATCTTCCAGAAGGACTTTTAGACATCCTAAACTTTCAGAGCTTTCCACAGGCATAGCAACATTACATTTTGAAAGTGAGTTAATGGGTGAGATCTTTTGACAATCGTCTCTCTAGAGATCAGCCTGACAATCTTAACAACTCCTTATTAGCCTGATGGAAACAGAGAAAATCATCCTTATGTCTCTATCTCCTGTATTCTTTTTCTGGCAAAAAAGAAAGGATACTCTGCCTGTACTTGTACATCTGAAAAATTTCTTTGAAAAACAACCAACAAGGTCATTTTGGCAGTACAATCACATTTTTAATGATCTCATAATTGCTGGGCAAAAGTAAATATATCCTTGTATGGTTCTCACTTAGCATTTCAACAAAGTCCTCAACACATTTTGGGAGTTATGTGAGCAATATCTGGAGCTGTGTCATGAGGTCAGAGGTCATGGGTAATGAAAGGCATTTATAGCTTAGCTACTTTCACAACTAAGCTACTTTTTGGCAAGTCTTCAACTTCCATTACCCATTTTTTTCTCCCCAAAGCAGTCGCTCAAAGAATCAAAAAAAGCATACATTTTATTACTTCATTTTCAGAGCTCAATGGATAACTGGGGCAGCTCAACAGATTTTTGTCAAAAGGTAGGTTTTGAGATGATTCTAATTTTACCTTTAAGTATAAAATCTGAGTGCCTTCAAGAATTCCCTTTTGAGAATTCTCTAGTGGCCTAGCAGGTTGAGGATCTGGCAGTATCACTGACGTGGCTTGGTTCACTTCTGTGGCGCAGGTTTGATTCCTTGGTCCAGGAACTTCCTCATGCCTCAAGCGTGGCCAAAAAAAAAAAAAAAAAAAAAAAAAAAAAAAGTTCCCTGTTGGTTACAACTTTACTAATTGGCTCATTTAACTATCTCTAGAGGGTCAAAATGGCCCTTGATATTTCTATTTCTGCCAAATATAAGCCCAATTCGGATAAAAATCTGAAATACAAAATTCCAAAAATTTTTCTTCATTTCTACCACCATATCTGGTCTTGACATAGAATGCCATCACCTCCTCTGTCCATATATATTGTACCCATCTTTCAAAACACAAGTTAAGCCCCAACCCACATGAAATATTTCGCAAATACTTTTCACCTAAAGTTACAGTTCCTTCTTCTGAATTTCCACTGTGGAAAACCATAGCTAATAGTTTGTATCTATTCTTCTTTATGACATTCTTCAATTATTTTATAGATTTTTTTTTCTCTCCACAGAAAGTTGAACACTCCTTGAAGCCACTACCAATTGCATATTTAACTTCTGTGGTATAATCCACACTAAACCAAATAGTGAATGCATGCAGTAGGTATTCAGTAAACATTCCTTGCCTGAAAGCAAACAACTTGCAAGGCAAAATCCAAACTAGAATCCATAAATCTATAGTACCTATTATGGTTTTGGAAAATTCTAAACCATCGTTGGCTTTGTCACCATGTCCCACTGTTTGGTGTCTATATTACATTTCACTCTCACATAATCCAGTTAAGGTGATACTTTACTAAATATGCATTTCTAGGTAAAAGCAGCCGATGATTGCAATAACTCAATAGTCATAAAATGGTTTCCTGGGGATCCCTTGCCATTATTCAGAAAAAAAAATACCTTTCCAACATAAACTATGTAAATATGACTTACCAACTACTAGCAGGCATTAGCCCAAGTTTCATTATTCCCTCTGATACGGTAAGTGTTAAAAGGGTTTTAACACTCTATGGCAATTATATTGCTAATAATAAGTTTTCTTTTAAATAAGGACATGGAAATGATAAACTGAAGACAAACAGAAGCTAAAGCTGGAGAATCAAGAGATTTCTTAACAGTGAACCATGCTAGGCAAGTGAACAGATTCCTCTGGGAGAAGTGTTGGAAACATGCCCCTTTCATCTTTCAATGAGATAAAGAAAACTTGATAGTTTATAGACAGGGACAAGGCACCCTGGCAGGAAGATGTGGACTTAGAGACCCAAAAGGTCATTTCTATTATGAGTTTGTTGCTTCACAGCAGTGACCGTTCTTTTGCATTAGTAGCTTGCACTTACCCACTGTGCACACGCACACACACGCACACAAGTACATTCCACATATAAACTGAAACTCTTGGTCTTTGAGTTTGTTATCTTTCCTTAAGCAAAAGAAATATAGATAACCGTTGAGATGTCAAAATGTAACAGCACATACAGCATATTCTGATATTGAGAATAAAGTTATTTTAAGGTCTTTGATGTCTAGTCTGAACCAAACAAATCTTAGGTAAATTTAAGGAAGTTGGCCAAATTTAAGGCTTTATCCTAAAGCAAGATTAGTAATCTTAGATAAGGGGATGTCCAGCAAAATTTCAGAGCAATTAATGTGTAGCTCATTGGTAGCTGAGGAAGTATACTTGCTTAAAGTGGGGGAGGAGATGAAATTTAGGCTGAAAGAACAGAAAGTGCTTTATGCAAAAAGTTACAAGGCAAAATCTGAGCTAATATTTGTAAATTGATGATACCCATTATAGCTTTTATCTCCCCTTCCACTTGCAGAGATGTTTGTAGGGCTCTATTCTGGGAAATATGTATGCACACACACACACACACACACACACCCCACAAACCATACTGCACCAAAAAACTAGAAGGTAGGATGAAGGGAAGAACTGCATGCAAGCTGAGGGGCCAGAAAGTAAAAGCCAATATGATTTTTACATGGATTTTTTATAGTGCTATTCTTATTTCATCTTCACAAGAAAGATTCCGATTGCAAAGCAATTTAACCCCCAAAACTCTGCTCCCCACCAAGTTAATAGTATGCACCCCCCAAACTGGAAATTTAAATTACAAGATTAGGCATGGCATTCTGCTTAGACTTCGTATTTCCAACCTGGAAGAGGAGATTCGACAATTACCTTTTTAAAATAAAACTTCAGAAATGACTCTTAACAAAAGACCTTGCCACTATGATTCTTCTAAAATCATCTTGAAATGATTTTTCTTCGCAAGGGGGTTGCTACAGGGTAAATGCAGCGAATGCCTTTAAGTTCATCTACTACTGTGCAAAAAGGAATCATACATTTAGCTTCAAAGAAGTGTCACAGATTTATCCCCTCCTCCTCCCAGCTCCTTTTCACCCTCCCTTCCCTAGCAACTGGTAACTTCAGAAAGAGGACTCCAAATCTAGAAAGAAGCAGTTGGTCCCTGGCTTCATTCGACTTGCCAAGCTGCTCTAAGGCAGAAGCACCAGTCATTTCTCCAGACTGAGTCGGCCTGTGTGGGCGTTCAGCTGGTTTTCTCCATCACCTCAAGAAGGCTTTCTTGATCAAATTTCTCCATGGCTTGTACTGAAAATGTGTAAGTACAAAACTGAGTACAACTGTTGGATTTGAAGGCAAAAGGCCATTTGAATTGTTTCCCTGTGTAAGTGCGACAGGGAAGGCAGGGCATGAATTCAGGTATTAAGAATACTGGATTTAGGGTGGCTGTTTTTCAATGTAATTTTGAAACAAAAGTTGCAAATCTTTCATCTAAATTGTGGGGTTTATATATGAGGAAATTCTTACTCTCGTGGTACTAGTTGTATGAAAATTTAACAAAAGTCAATCAATGTAAATGGTGACTAATGCTTCCAAAAAGAGAAACGAACTGGACTGTTAACATAACTAACTTTTCTTTGACTTCGGCGGAGGAAAAAAAAAAAAAAAAAGTTTTCCCTCATAAGACTTTCCAGAGCACTTTAAATGAAGGGTTTAGTGGATCTTACTGGGACAGCAAGAGCTGACGTTTCCTCTGTTTTTACGGCATGCCTGCTCACTGCAGCCTTTGAGGAAGCTATCTGGGTCTTCTAGGCTTCCTCGTTGCCTTGAGGAGTATGGGGAACCGGGTGGACCCACAGGCCAGCCATAAAGGGAAACCACAAAGCCTGGGGCTGAACAGGCCTTCTGATCTGGGGCAAGGGGGCTGAAAAAGTATTTGCTCACTACACCGGGAGGAGATCGGGCTCTCCCTTTTCCCACGGTGTATTCCAGACAGTTCGATCAATCACATATTTCACATCTTTCCTGATCACTGCCTTTCCATTTTTGTTGACTTATTTATTTCTGTTTTTGCAAGCCTTGGAGCGCACGCCTCTTCAGCTACAGCAGTAGCTGCGGAAGAACACGCAGACCGGGAGCCGCGCCCGGCTGTGCAGCTCCAGTGTCCGAGTTCCGCGCTACAGGGTAATTCGGAGTCCTGGGGCCACCCTCGCCTCCCGCTTAGACCTCCCTTCGGTGTGCTGACCGATCTGGCAAGAGAGCAACTGGAGCGCCCCTCGGAGAGAACAGAATCCTGCATTCCTGTCAACTGTTCCAGAGCTCTCAACCCCCTGTACCGGCTACCACCTGCTGCTGCGGAAGAGGCCTTAGCAACAGCAGAAGTAAATAGCTCTGAGGGGCTGGCAGGCCAGAGGCAGAGGGGACAGGATTCTATTCATGTGTCCCAGGAATTCTCTGGCGGCCCCCCCGTACTGATGGTGGGGGGGACGAGGGTTAGCAATGGGAGCACTGAGAGAGGTGGGAGTAGTGCAAGGTTATATGTGGCTTTGCCTCGGGGTCAAGGATTCCTTCCATCCAGGGGCCCCCAAGTAAGAGGCCCTCCACACATCCCCACCCTTAGATCGGGGATAATGATGGAGGTGCCTCAAGGAAGTAAGAGAATGACCAGCAAGGAAAGCTTGGCTCAAGTTTCTTTTCCACCGGGAGGCCCGCGGCACTCGGTGGAGAATTGGCTAAGGCCTGTTCCCTTGTCATCCAGCACTCCAGGTGTACCTTCCTGCGCTACTGCTCATTGCTTCATTCCTCCTCGACCTCGCAGTTTTAATCCATTTCTGGCTATGCCTATCGCTTTTGCTCCTCCCCCGCTATTTGGTCCTCTGATGCCTTCCTATTTTGCCAATTTCCCTTCTTGGGGAATGCCAGCTCCCGCATGCTCAAACAGAGAGAACAACTGATGGCAAAGGAAAAAAAAAAAAAAAGGAGGAAAAATTAACGGTTGTGCAAAGAGGTGAAAGTTACTCATTTACCTTTTTATATTTGAAACCACTCACACTCTTACACCCTGTTTACCACTCCTGTGCCTTACATACTGGGAAATTCAATAAAGACTCTGAACTTTGAAATATTGTGAATTTTTTTTTTAAATGCCACTCTGGGAGCCTAAGCCTCGGATTTTTTTTCTACTTTTAAGGAAATTAAAGCAGTAATGTGCCAGTGTTTTCTAAGTAGCTTAGCTGAATCCCTACCACTGGCTTGCAGCTGTGACTGTGAGGAGGAGGGGCCAGTGGGTTCTTGTTAGACTTGGCCAAGTCTAGGGTGGGGGATTCCTACCTACCTAAGGCTCTGGGGGTTGTTCCCTGCAGGACGGGTGAATGAAGATAAGGCCCAAAAGACAGACACAAATCCAGATAATAGATAAAAACAAAAACCACAAACACTAAAAGCAGCCAGATGAGACTAAAGTGAGAGAAATAGAGCCAACCTTTCAGAGCCAGATAGTGGCAGAACCAGGCTGAGAGGTCAGGGAAGAAATGGGGCAGAGGAAAAGGGAGATTTCTAACCACTGCTTCAAACAAGAGCTAGTATTTGTCTCTCAACATTTCACCATTGCTGAGTACATGGTATATATAAGGCTGGCTTAATAGAAGTCCATGGACAAGGCAGAATAGGGCTGATCCCTTCACCTGTTCTCTGAACAAAGGGCTACTATATAATCAGACTTTTAAAGGCAAATGAAAACACTTCACTCACGCAGAATTATTTTCTCTGATACTTCTATGTTTGTATTCTTCATAATGTGCTACATTCTTCTCATTATCACAAGAGCATCAAAATGCCCAGGCGGGAGCTTTTTCAAATTCAGGTGGTAAAGATATGGGCACAGCCTGCAGGGTGGAAGGATGGCCATTCTGACCACTATACAATTTAACACACCCAGTATTCTTAAAACACATTGCCACTAAATTAGACATTTCTTTAGAGGGTGATTCTTGCAATGAACGTTGTTCATGCCCGGAACTGGTGATGTAGGTGATGTAAGCAGTCGAACAAAGGCTGAGGAAACCTACAGATCCAATAGGTACCTAGTCTATAAGCAAAACCATGACTGTGTCTTTAGCACTAGTTGTGGGTACTTTGCTACTCTGGGAAAAAAGGACTCATGGATCCATGAAGTTTTTTTTTCTCCATTTGTTTCATAATAGATTGTTCTAAATTTACAGGTGGTAGTGAAGGCTTAAAAGGAGCATCTGGAGAGTGCTTGCTAAAATTCCCCTCACTCTGTAAGTCCTGAAGCTGGCGCAATTCCATCAATTCGCTGTGGTGGGTTGAGCAGAAATATTCAGCAAATCATTTGACAGCTGCTCACTATGAGGTAGCTTAGTCCCAGTGTACCAAACACTTATTGAATTTTCAGCCTTAATGAACAGAGGAGTTGGGCATGCTTATAGTCATCAAAAATATCTTTTGAGCCAGATGTTAAAGATATTTTGACAAGAAATCAAGTTGTTGTGTCAACGGCAGTGCTGCATCTCTGGAGAGTTGCCAAAAGGTGTGGTAAGTGACAGCAGAACAGGATACATTTTCCTTCTCAAAGGAAGTAGCTTCGATAAAAGCTCAGAAAGACTTTACTCACAATTACAGCAATCCATGACAAATCCACTATAACAAGAAAGTGCCACCAACACAATATGCTCTTTTTAAGCCCTCTGTTCTCTTTCCTAATATCTTGTGCGTGTTATTTTCTGTGCCGTTTCAAAACACCAAACACCTGTAGTAAGCAACAAAAAATAACTATTAGCAAATTGAGGCACTGAAATTTTATTTATACCTCTGTGGTGTAGGAGAAATACATTTTCTTTAGTTTATGCAGAGCTCTGTGTCTATACAACAGGTTTCGAGTAAAAGCAAATCTCAAATAAGCCTGGAATCCTGTTGTTAAATGCAAGTGAAATGCAAATATTTTTGTCTATTCTCAGCTTCTGTATGGAAATATTGTATTACTTTATTATCATAGATGCTAGCATCCTCAATGACAGCAGAACACCCATTTTAAACATATGATTTGCCTTAAAATAGATATTTTTAAATTATTCCGGTACGATGTGCACTAATATTAATCCCACACCAAAATATCCTATTCATTTTGGAAAGTGCACATAATTCAATATAGTCAATGCTCCTGAATATATGTGTTTTCTCTCTCTTTTCTGTGGCTTAAATATCTCCTAACCACAAAAGGAAATGATAAACATCAACAAAGTAGCCCTTTTTTCTGATGGTAATGGGAAGGGGTTAAGTATTTCCTATTCTAAGTTATAATCATTGTCACAAGAAGATTCATGTTGTAGTGTTCATTATTTATCGTTCTCATTATATTCTTTGTCACAAGACTGCAGCATCAGAATTTTAATGTCCTATATATTCTCTAGAAGATAATAATAAACTGTACAACTTTGACCTTTTCCATGTCCCAAAGTGTGATTCATTAGCCATTTCTATTTTCCACTGTTTACAATTTCTGTAGCCCAATAGAAGAGGTACACACGCAGCCAATCAAACTGTACAATATTGAAAATGTTAAAGTTGAAATTATGAAATTTTTAAAATGTATAGTTTTTCATAAACCAGAAATACATTAAAATTACACCTTATTCTTATGAGAATTGTTATAACAAACACTAAACAGGACCAAAAAATTTATTTTCACTAAAGTCTTAAGGTTGAGATCATATTTACTATCTCTGTCTACCATGGAACAAGTGGTTAACTGCATGGCTGTTACTAAATAACTAAGTAACCTATAGCTAGATGGATAGATAGATAGATATGTAAATGTATATGTGTGTGTGTGTGTGTGTGTGTGTGTGTATAATGGGGGAGAAAAATGTCTTTCTATAACTATTACATTGTACTGTAACAATGGCATTGAATGATCAAGTGTTACTGAGAGATGTTGATCTTAAAGGCCCTAATACAGAACCATGTAAGATACCTCTATTTTAAGATCAATAGCCCAAAACCAGAGATAATATACATTTTAGATCAAAAATACTACATCAAGTCATAGGTTAATTCCATAACTATCACAAAATGTTGCCTTTTTTATAATGAACTGGATTGAGTGTTACTGCCATAGAAAGTGATATGACTAAATTAAATGAAAGAACCCATCTGTTTCTCTGTGATGATATTCATTTATTCTTATAATAATGGGAATGTATAGCATTTATCATATCATGTCTAGATTTGAAAAGTCAGAAAAATTGTGCTTCATCATGCAATCATTTTCTTAAGTGCTTGAGAAGGTGCTACTCTTGCCAAAGAGTAATTGTGTATATGTGCATTTTCTCACTCACTTTTGGGAACTTTACTGCCATATAGAAAGACTTTCTCAGTATCATAATTTCCCAAAGAAACTATCTGTGCAACTGATTTTCATGAAGTGATTCTACCATTGCTTTTTCGAGAATGGACTAGTATCTTACATTACTTTTTTTTTTTTAATGCCACACCAGCACATATGGAAGTTCCCAGGCCAGGGATTGAATGTGAGCCACAACTGTGACTTATGCTGCAGGTGTGGCAACATCCGATTCTGGGCCAGGGATCCAGCCCATACCTCCGCAATGACCTGAGCTGCTGCAGTAAAATTCTTACACTGCACCACAGCACGAACTCCCTACATTGCTTTATGGAGGTAAAGTGGCCACATATTTCTCAACCCCGACAAATCTCTTTCCCCAACTAAAATAATATAATATAAAACACACAACTCCATCATTCCTACCACAAAGGCCTTTGTCTATATAATAGTGTTTGATTATATAATTTGTTGGGAAATATACATGCATAGCTGACTTCACCTAACATCCTGATTGTAAAAGCTTTGACTCAGAGGCAATGCAGCACAGGGAATATAGGGGTTGATGGATGGTGCTTGCTCCTGTGAGAAAGAGAAAAACAGATGGAGAAAGACAGAAAATTAAAAATAGAGAGGGGCAGGGCCACTGTCAGTTGAGAAGAGATGAAGTGCTTTAGAAGAGGAAGCAGCTGCGTATTGGAAATACTGTGGGAAAAGTAATAAATTTGGATATGGGAGAATATAATCCAGAGAAGACAGAAAGCGGCAGTTTGAAAAGAAGGAAGTTATACGGATTAAGTGTTTCATGACAGAAAGGGCTCTGTGTAGGCTCCTCACATTTGAGGGGGTGGGGATGAGGTGATTAGAGAAATACTATCCAGCCTTCCTAAAAATGAGTCTATTTCCACTGCTTCATTCTTTCCTATAAATATCATCGCTCTTTAGATAGCAGCCAATCTCATACTGCTTATGTGAAAGTGGAAGCCCTTTCTGGTTTAGGTTTCATCAATCCCCCAAACTGGCCCTGACAAGCAGATGCACCATCATTGAGGTTACTTTATTAGTGACGTGGGTATATGATGAATTAGGCTCACAAGAGAACATTCTCTCTTCAAGTTCTCAAATAGATCAGACTCCAAACTTTTTTTTAAAATTTAAACTCCAATCTTTGTTTTCCCCTAATGAGATACACTGATCATTTTCTAATTTTGCCTTTTCACTCCTCCTGTTAAATCATAATTTTGTGAGGTGAAGTTGCTGGCCTCATCCAGAAATCAAGTAATCTGTTATTTTTCCTAGGAAGCATATTATATCTCCTTTAGATATTAAATCCTTACACATTGTGTTAATGCTCTTTGGTGCTCAATAACTATCAGCAATATACTCTGCAATAAATCTATTGAAGATACTATTTAATGCTCTAACTAAAAAAGTTGATTATCCATAAATAGAACAATTTTTAAAAATCTTGGCGTTCTCTCTGTGGTACAGTGGGTTAGGAATCCAACTGCAGGTTTGGGCTGGGTTGTTTTGGACATGTGGGTTCAATCCCCAGCCCCATGCAATGGGTTAAGGGATCCAGTGTTGCTGCACCTGTGGCATATGTCACAGCTGCAGCTAGGATTCTATCCCTGGTACAGGAACTTCCGTATCCCACAGGTACAGCCATAAAAAAAAAAAAAAAAAAAGAAAAAAGAATTCTTGTATTAGTAATAAGTCACATCTAGAGGAAAATAACCAAATATGTAATGTTTCATAGTTAAAAAATACTTATGAGGTAGTCTTATAAAGACTATCTGTAAAATCATGGATGATCCCAAGTTTAAAAGAATGACATGGTTTTAAAAACAATCTCTTCAGAATTTATATAAACTTTATTGCTTCAATACTAGGCATTTTCACAAACCAATTGCAATGCAGGCACATCTCATATTGTCCAACCTTGTGATTAGTTATCACTTCCAACATAACCAGTCAAATTAATCTACATACACAGCACTAAAAATAGTGTAAAAATTCATTTCTCTTTTAGGCATTCAATGTGAAGTGAGGTTATATAAGGACAATGTCATTCCAATGTCTAAATGTTACCCCCTCTATTTAACTTTATGCTGTTATCCTTTTAACATAGCCAACAGTGAGGGCTACAAAAGGCAATCAACTCAACGGGAAACTGATATGAGGCCTTAGGTCTTGGGTCTGAGGCTCATCTAGCCAGAACAACAACAACAACAAAATCAAACGTAACCATAACAGAGTATAAAACACAGAACCCATGGGATTGAAGATAAAGTTATTCAATTCATTTGTTGAATACATTCTATAAGAATAGCTCTACATTGGGTGCCATAGAAAATAAAAACCAAGTAAACAACTGTGGAAGTGACTGATTACTAAGAGAACATTTATTTTCAGTGATAGAAGGCATATACCTTACATGAGTTTTCATGTGCTTGTGAGTCTGTATTTAGAATTTCTACTTCTTTTGGTCTGATAGGTACTCAATTTACAGATGAAGAAAATGAGATTCAAGAGGTTTAGTGCTTTGACCAAAAACAAAATGTGACTTTGTGGCAGAGTCAGAATCTTCTTGTTATACCATATTTCAAACTGTGTTTCAAATGTATTAAAAATATAAATGTAAATAAGAAACAAAACAGTCCCATAAATACTAGAAGAAAGTATAAGTAAAACAGATAAAAAAATATATACATATACATATATACATATATACATATAATCTTGATCTTCTCATGACAATAAAGTCAGAAACCATCACGGAACATACTGCAATATTAAAATGATCTATCCGTCAAAACAATTTAAAAGTAAATGAAAAGCTTGGAGAAAATTTGCAGCATATCTACAAAAAGGTTTATATGTTATTAACAAATACAAAATTTGTGAGCCAATAGAAAAAAAAATGGATATCTTCACAAAAATGGATACATAAATAAACTGGCAATTTACAAAAGAAAAAAAATAAAAAATGGATAATAAATAAAATGAGTATAAAATAAATAAAATGAATACTCAAACAGAAAAAGTTGGGGAAAAAAATCAAGCGTGATGGGAGTAGTTATAGAAATTCATATCCAAAAGTTTAAGGAAGACAAACTCAGGAGCACTATGCCTTTGCAACATGCTGTTTCTTGATCCTTTGCGAAATGAGGCCCTACATAATGGTGTTAGCCAAGATCTGATATTTGGCTGTACACTTGTTTTCACAAGACATTGAATGTCAGAGAATTAGAGGAGGGAGAAGGGGGCAAAAGGGGCTAGAAATCAGGATACTGAGCAAAAAATGAGATCCAATCTATACAGTGGATTTAAGCAGGCAAGGGGTCAAATCCAGACAGGTCAACCAAAGCAGCATGGTACAGGTAGGTATAAGTTCCCTTTAACAACCCTTTCATATATCCATCCTTTTTGATGTCTTCAAAGTTCTTGATTTTCTATTAAACTACAGTGATCCTAGTATTAATTCCAGCAGCCTGGACCAGCACTTATAACTGTAGCCAGAAAGCTGACAGAGGCATGTAGGTGAGTCATATTTCTGATCTAGGCAGGAACAAAGGTGCTAGGATTATCACAATATTTGACTCAATATTTTGCCCTTCTACACTGTTTCCTGTTGCAAGTGAGTAATTTAAAAATAGGAAGTTAAGACAAGCACGAATGACTTAAGCATTTTAAAACTGCATATAGCCTAACCCTGACTGTAGAGTACTGAACATAAATTGTTTTCTATAACTTATGATAATCACACTTTAAAATGACTGTTAAGAGCAGACACACCAAGAATATGATTGTACAGTTTGTACCCTGCACAAGGGTGTCTAGCCAAAGTGGCACAAGTAGGGACTGAAATTCAGTTTGTACTCTGCTTGCTAAGCAGTATACCTGAGGACAGGCAACTTTTTCTGATTTGTCCACCCAGAGTGGATACCTTTTTCTAATTTGTCCATAGAAATGCCAAATATTAACTGTGGTTCAGGTTAATAACCAATGGATCCAAATACATTCATGTTCAATAAGACTGTAAAATCATTAGAAAGAATGAGCGTGCTTTAGAATTGCCACAATGTCAATGTTGATTGAATTAAAAAATAATTGTCATTCAACATGCCCAGCAAATTATCAAAGACCAGCAGGCTCTCAACTGCAAATTACCTGCTAAAAAGCTACCACTAGACATGGAAAATGGATTCATATGGGAAAGTAATTTAAAAATAAAATTGACAAAAAGCAGTTGCTTTAATAGTATTTCTACAAAGAAAAAGTCCCACGAAGTATCTCTCTTGCATCTATATAAAAATATTTTAATGGAAATAATGTAGAAGTACAGCTTGAACCCTAAAACCCAAACACTAGGCTAGCATTTCCAATGTACTTTGAAAATGGCTGATATGACTGATTCTATTAAAATATTAAAAGTAATAACACTGAAACTCACAACAACCATCCAATATAATAAGTCCCAAATATAGACTACATATAGTTCAGCATGAAATCTACCCTTTAAAGCATATGTTGAATATCAGGTGTAAATATATTAATGGATCCCTTCACATGAGCAAAATAATTTTTTTCCCTGAATACATTTAATATCCTATTTTTTCCTGTATTTATTTTCTTTTTATTTTTTTAAAGGTAAGATTGCATCAAGGTCCTTAAACAGAAATTTATCATGCCACTCAGCTGCATGTTTCTTATGAAGAAGCTTATTTAACAATTTCTTAGGAGATGTCTCTTGGGTTTAGCTGTAGGCAGGAAATGATATATAATTAGCACTTTTATGTGGCATTAACAAACAATCTTGTTAGTTCATTACTTTTTAATATTTGCATCAGTCTTCTGAAAGCAGATTAAGAGCAACTGTAATTTCCATATGCAAGATTCGTTAACTACAAAGCTCAGAAAATGTTCACTTTAATCAAAACCATGCCACAATACTAAATCTTCAATTTCTTTTCTCCTCATATTCCTTTTCAGTCTATACAGACCTCCAACCTCAGGAATTAAGATTTTATTTTAAATGAATGAAATAGACATTTTAGTTTGGTCTATCATACTTGCTAATGAAACAACAAAACTAATAAATGTTTTGTTTTGTCACTGATCCACATGACAAATATTATCAGTGATTTGTTGTATATTCAATGGAAGCATATTATGGGTAAAACCCTTTAAAGTTAAAATTGGTTAATTTAGAAGTCCTGGCTTTGAGGAAGCCATGGTAAAAGATGATGATTACAAAGATGGGAAATAGCAGCCTAAATAATCTTTAGATATTGTATTTATAAAAAATTTCTAAATCATTCCTAAACACAGCTATACCAGTACTACTTGGGTTGGATTTTCTGCACACATGTGCTACATATTACAGACATTTTTCAATATGTTTTAGGTGCATTATATGAATCTGATTGTAGTCATGGATATATTCGAAGACCATTAAGGCTAAAGGGTTGTGGAAAGAGGAAGAATAGTACAAAGTAAGGTAGGAAATGTAAGCAGGTCCGGACTATGTGGAGATGTGTGACCACGCAGAGCTTGGATTTTTTGGATTTTATTCGAAGTGCAATTGCAAAGGCAGAGATGGAGGAATAGCCCTGGCATACCTGACTGTTTAGAACCAGTGTGCAGGATGAATCACATGATGGTATCAACTGCCTTCCAGGTCTCCATATACTACCTATCGTAAATTCACCATACAGTTCTGCCCTAGAGACTGCTCCCTATACTTAAATATTACTCCATCACTAAGTGGAAATATTTAATTATTTTTATTTGAAATGTAACATCAAATACATGTATTCCTAAAATTAGACACACCATTATTATTCTTTGTACTCCTGTAGACATTAAGAGCAAACTCTTATTTAGTAACTTAAATTATTTTCCCTCTGAAATAGAACACTAAAAACATGAGACCCCACTCCTTTAAACTGTGACTACATACTGAAACCCAGGGAGATTCTCTGGATCCAGGATCAAACACATTTAGCATCTAGACAGAACATGCACCCACTCTTTACTAGATTGGCTACCAACACAGTCTTGACCTCTGTTGAATTTGTTGTAAACAGAAACACCTGTGCATTTAATTTCAAGATGCTAGAAAGCTAAATTTTCCCTTGTTCTACTTCATGTATTTAATTCTTGAAAATTAGGCACAAGAGTTACCAAACATTTCTCTCATTCAATCCTCTTTTGTTTATTTAAACCCATTATTACAATCTCTGTTATTTGAAAAATGTTTAATTCAGAGTAACAACATATTCTTTTATGCTTATATCAAGTTATGGCATGTAGTTTTTAAATATTTTCATGAAAATCATTGATAACAGGAAATGTGGAATTGATTCAATGCGGAGTCCTGAGGCATTCCACTAGAGAACTTCCTCAATCAGTATTATTAGTATCTGGTCATTTAACCAGCTATGAATGCATTTAACTGCACAATAAGTTATTTTCCTATTTTTCCCAGAGCATTCAATGAAAGTTTTTGTTCAAAGACTTTTTGCAATCAAGATATACTATGAATATGGCATTTCCCCTTTAAATAGATCACATTTAAATTTTCACCCAGAATAATGATCCATATCTATAAGGGAAACAAGAACCTTCATTTTTATACAATTATTTCCTTAAACCTTGTACATTCCTCAACACTATAGGGGTGAAGAAAGCACATCAATTAAAAATGATATATTAACAGATGAGGTGTTACTTGAGCAGAAAATGAGCATACATATATTAGACACTTAGTTCAAATATCTTATTTTGTGTTCAAAGGATGTAATGCTCACACGGATCAAGAACTCAAGTTTCCTAACCCAAATTACAGGGTTTTGTCATCTCAGGATTTTTTTTTTTTTTTTTTTTTTTTTGTCTTTTTGCCATTTCTTGGGCGGCTGCCTCAGCACATGGAGGTTCCCAGGCTAGGGGGTCTAATCGGAGCTGTAGCCACTGGCCTACACCAGAGCCACAGCAGTGCCAGATTTGAGCCGTGTCTGTGACCTACGCCACAGCTCACGGCAATGCCGAATCCTTAACCCGCTGAGCAAGGCCAGGGATTGAACCAACAACCTCATGGTTCCTAGTCGGATTCGTTAACAACTGAGCCACAACGGGAACTCCATCAGGATGCTTTTAAGAAAAGAAACAATAAGGGATTCTATGGCTCCTTAGTAGACAGAATCACTTAATCACTACCAACCTAGATGCTAAAGGAGATAGAACATTGCAAGACAAAACAATTGCCTTCAAAAAATTTGCAATCCAAGGAGTTCCCATCATGGTTCAGTGGTTAACGAATCCGACTAGGAACCATGAGGTTGTGGGTTCGATCCCTGCCCTTGCTCAGTGGGTTAAGGATCTGGCGTTGCTGTGAGCTATGGTGTAGGTTGCAGATATGGCTCAGATCCTGTGTTGCTGTGGCTGTGGCGTAGGCCGGCGGACAGCTCCGATTGGACCCCTAGCCTGGGAACCTCCATATGCCAAGGCAGTGGCCCAAGAAATGGCAGAAAGACAAAAAAATAAAATAAAAAAAAGGTGCAATCCAGTGGTATTATTACCAGTCAGAAACCAATGATAATGCTGTGTCTAGAAACAGGGCTAACACTGATACTGTTCATTTTGGGATTTTAAAATAAATATTTATGTTGTGGGAAGATGCAGGTTTTAAAAAGTCACACACTTGAATCTGCATAGCAGTAAGTCAGCTTATACTTGAGTTTAAGCAACTACATAGTACATAAACTGAATTCAGAAGACTAATGCCTCTTGTTCTACTCTAAGAGTGTAGAATAGGACATTCTAAAGAAAATCTTATACAGAGGTAAGAGAGCGCCAGGACAAAGGCGAAATGCACCTTCTTTGATCTTCCTTCACCCCATGTTCTGTTACCAGTCTTTATTTTCTTTCATAGTTTTCATTAAATACATAATTAAAAACACAGTGCCTTCTCCCCTGTTGGTGCTCCTCCTCCATTAGTGCTTTCTTAGATATTCATACTTCACACTATGTCAATGAATGAAGGGGACTGTAATGTGACCGCCCTGTTCAAGAGACAAGCTTAAAAGTTGAAATGACATCTTTTCATCTCAACTTAAAAACACCTTTGATAACAAATGAAACAAGTAATTCCCAAAGTAATTTTCTCTATGGAAACAGAATGACTTACAAGCTAAATGTGCCTTCAGTAAATGGACTCCATCCACTCCCCCAACTCAGCATATGAGTATTTTCTTCCTCTGCCTTTGTTTCCCTGTTTCTTGCAATTTAAACTTTTCTATTTTTTCTTTGAACAACATAGTCATTATTTACATTTACCCAGAACAATTGCCTTCCTGTATAAAAGTTTAGTTGTAATTTTCTAGAAGGGTTGCCATCTTCCACATTGCATACAGGGCTGCATCAGAGCTTGTGACAATTTCTACACAGATTGTGTGTTTCCTCTTTTTTATCAGTAGCTGAACAACTCACCCCAGAATTTCTGACGTCTTGTAGGTTTTATAGTTTGGAGATTTCATCCACCTGAATCTTGATATTATTGGAATCCTGTTTTCCTATCATCAATAATGAACTCCCAAGCAAAGATCCACTAGTTTAAGAAAAGGAAGATTTATGAGAGAATAGGTGGACAATGAAAATGAGATTATTTGCTTTTTTCTTTTCAGTGGTATTTTAGATTTGAGAATTCATTGCAATTAGAATTATTAGCACTATTTAGAAAAATTCCTGTTATTATCAAATTAGTGGGAAGGACTTCCTATTATTAAAAGACTATTAAATTGCTGCTTCAATAATTTTGATAGAAAAATATGGCAATTTCATTTGGCTGAACCAAGTAGGTTTTTGTAAAAGTTTTATATCTTACTTTCCAAATTGAAATATAATTTGTATACCATAAAATTTACCCTCTTAATCTATAGAGTTAATTATTTTTAATTAAACTTTAAAAACATTTTTAAAAAATTTTATACAATTTTAAAGGTTACTTCCCATTTACAGTTATTACAAAATATTGGCTAGATTCCTTGAGTTGTATGATACATCCTTGAGCCTATCTTACACCCTATAATTTGTACTTCCCACTCCCCCAACCCTATATTTCCCCCACTTGCCTCTCTGCACTGGTAACCACTAGTGTGTTCTATATATCTGTGAGTCTGCTTTTTTGTCATATTCATTAGTTTTTTTTTTATTTTTTAGATTCCACATGTGATTTCATATAGCATTTGTCTTTCTCTGTGTGATTTATTTTACTTAGCATAATGCCCTCCAAGTCCATCAAATGGCAAAATTTCATTTCTATGACTGAATTGTATTCCAATATATATATGTGTGTGTGTGTGTGTGTGTGTGTGTGTGTGTGTGTGTGTATCACATCTTTTTTAGTCATTCATCTGTTGATGGACATGTAGGCTGCTTCCATATCTTGGCAATTATGACTAATGCTACTATGAATATTGGGCTGTATACATCTTTTTAAATTATTGTTTTGGTTTATTTGGATATATACCCAGGAGTGAAATTGCTGATTCACATGTTTGTTCTATTTTAGTTTTCTTAAGAAACTCCCATACTCTTTTCCATAGTGGCTGCACCAATTTACATTCCTACCAACAGTGTACAAGGGTTGTCTTTCTCCACATCCTTGTCAACATTTGTTATTTGCATGCTTTCTGATGATAGCCATTCTGACTGGTGTGAGGGGATATCTCATTTTGTGGTTTTGATTTGCACTGCCTTGATAATTAGCAATGTTGAGTATATTTTCATGTGCATGTTGGCCATCTGCATTTCCTCTTTGGAAAGACGTCTGTTCGGTTCTTCAGCCCATTTTTTATTTGGGTTTATTTTTTGACATTGAATTGTGTGAGCTGTTTATATATATTTCGTATTAATCCCTTATTGGTCATATAATTTGCAAATATTTTCTCCCATTCAGTAGGGTGTCTTCATTTTGTCGATGGTTTCCTTTGCTGTGCAAAAGCTTTTAAATTTAATTAGGTCCTGTTTATTTATTTTTGCTTTTATTTCCTTTGCTTTAGAAGACGGATCCAAAAAAATATGGCTGCAATTTATGTCAAAGAGTGTTCTGCCTATGTTTTCCTCTAGTAGTTTTATAGTATCCAGTCTTACATTTAGGTCTTTTAGCCATTTGAGTTTATTTTTTTTGCATATGGTGTTATAGAATGTTCTGATTTCATTCGTTTACACGTAACTGTCCAATTTTCCAGGTGCCACTTATTGAAGAGGCTGTCTTTTCACCATTTTTAATTCACAAGATTGTGTAATCACCACCACTATTTAATTCCATAACATTTATATTGCTCCCCCCTAAAGAAACCTCATACTGATTAGCACTTACCCTCCAGTGTCATTCATTCTTACATCCATTTATGAAAAGTTCTTGAGCACAAAACAGAAGAGGGGATAAGAAGCAGATATAATTTGGATACATAAATACAAAATTTGGATACATACATACATCTAAATGCTGTAAGAAAATCAGGTATAATGTTAAGAGTTAAAAGGGCAACAAGCCAATTCTAGCATATGTAACAAAAAAGAATTCATGCAAATGATCTATGTTTGAATAGGACATTGAAATATTGGTGGAGTTTCTCCAAACGGAGATAAGGATTTGCTAAAGTAAAAAGTACATGGGATGGTCAGAGTTCTGAGTTCAAATTCAAGTTCCAACATTTACTAATTATGACAATCTGCACAATGTATTAATTTTCCCAGGGTCTAAAAGTACTATTTTGTAAACATAGGTAAATAACTACCTTGAGGGGTTGTAAAGACTATATGGAGAGTTTAGTGTAATTCTTGGCACCTACACCTGTACCTATCCTGGTAGTTAACAACAATTATTACTATCGATATTACTAGAAGAAAAACATGACCAAAACTGCTATACATCTCAGGAGTTCCCTTTGTGACTTAGCAGTTAACGAACCCGACTAGGATCCATAAGGATGTGGGTTCGATCCCTGACCTCACTCAGTGGATTAAGGATCCAGTGTTGCCAGATCAAAGATGCGGCTTGGATCCTGAGTTGCTGTGGCTGTGGTGTAGGCCAGCCACTGTAGCTCCAATTTGACCCCTAGCCTAGGAATTTCCATACACCGCAAATTCGGCCCTAAAAAGAAGGAAAAACAAAAAACAAAAAAACCTGCTATACATTAAAATAGGATGAATGCACCACCACAAAACCTTCTGAGTCATGGCTTCCTTTTGCTAGCTATACATATTATAGTCTGGTAAATGTTTAACAACTGGGTCTGGATTTGGAAGAAAGGAGAAAGACTTGATATGTAGCATTTGGTGATTCTTGTGGTGTAAATATTCCTACCAAAGCCTATTCCAAGCCTCTGTTTAACAACTGGCTCAGATAACCCCTGCATTTAAAAAATGGGCTCTTGTGAGCCAAGCCACTGTTAACAGTTCCAGCATACCACTGCTCATAGTTCACAAAACCACTAATAGCTTCATTGTCGATTAATTGGAAAACTGGTATTTAAAATACTTTATATTATGCCAAAACCCTTGATGAATTATTACATAGGTATTTAACAGCACTTTAGAAATATTTGGGGAAACTTATTAGTGTTACTAAATGAGCTGGAAACACATTGTTATATTTTTCTCATTAAAATGATGAAATAGAGCATTCCACTTTTTAAAAATTTATTCTCTGCGTTTTCAGAAGAGATCCAATTCGGATAATGAGAGACACCTGCAGTATCAAAACTGGCCTAATTAAACCTTAATCATAAAGTATCAGCTCTGGATGAATCCTAAGATCATCTAGTGTAGTGTTTTCAAACTATGCTGGGGAGTTACCTTGTGGCACAGTGGGTTAAGGATCCATCGTTGTTATTGCAGTGGCTCAGGTCACTGCTGTAGCAAGGGTTTGATCCTTGGCCCAGGAAGTTCCACATGCCGAGGGTGCAGCTAAAAAACAAACAAACAAAAACTATGCTGGGTCTCATACAATACTTATTGTAAAATATATTTCTTACTGTGTGTTTCACTCAAAATAATTCAAAGCATCACTGATCTAAATCAAATAAGAAGGTTAATGTTTGAAGAGAGGGAGTAATCCAAGATCTCACAACCTAGTTAGTGGCAAAGATGATATTAAAACTCAGACTGATTATTTGTTGATAGCTCTTTCCCGTACATCATGACTTGGCATTTTGTATTTCATGTCGCCCTGTGAAATACGTAAACAGAAAGTTATAAATGCAGCCTATTCAATTAAAATAACACTGCATTAAAATATTTGTTCTTTATTTTCTTTTTTTAAAAATTTTCTCTATATTGTTGAATTTTGTTTTACTGTATTAAGATTCACGTTTGTGTAGTTACCTTGATGGAAAATTTTATTGACTATTTAGAGATTGAGCTATGTTTGTGATAGAGAGCATTCTCAATCAATATTGAGCCATTCCTTTGGTTATTCTTGAATGGACTCCTTTCAGTTTTCTGGATTTCTTTTCTCTGAAAGCTGGAAGACTGTAATACTTTCACAATCATAGTTACCAGCTCTTTAGTACAACTATTTCCATGAAAGAGGTGCCCACAGAAATGTGCTTGAGTCCTAAACTAAAACCAAGGTTATTTGAAAGAGTCAGATGTATCATTTCTTTCTCTATTCTACACTGAACTAAATTTTATCACAGTAAAGTGTAAGGAAAATAATTTCCTGTTTCTTTGCTATGAGAGCATCTCAACAGTAGTGGTTTCTTCTGTTTTGTTTCCAATTTTCTCTTTCCATGTATTTTGTTCTGTCTCACTTTCTCTTTGTTTTAAATTACAAACACGAACACATACACACAAATTTTATAAATTCTAAGCTAAAGAATTGGTGTGAGTTTTAATATGCACCTTAATTTCCTCTTTAGGTTCATAAAGATTTGGGCTGCCAGAGGTCTCTTTCACCCTAGTTTTGTATATATCTGAAATACTGTGGGAGAACTAAATCATTCTGAAACTTTTTCCAGAGTGATGACAACCGCTTGTGATGACACAATTTGAAAGGTGGATTAAAAATAGGAAAAAAGGGAGGAAAATGCCTACCCTGGAATACTAGATACTTGCTATGTTTGAGCACAAATGTTTATGAAGTTTCTGAGACCGTTTTCAACTTTGTATTGCTTATAGACTATAATCGGGTCTGATATTCAACCATTGTGCACCCATACAGCCAGAGAGGCTGTTTATAGTTGGTCTCCCGTTTGATTGGTTGGGGGCCCATATCAGACGTGTTATTACATATTTTGACTCTCACTTCTGATATTGACCAATTATTCAGGACATTTAAATACTGTTCTTTGTCCTAAGGATATTAACAATGTCTTCCAAGTAAAGAGGATGCTCAGTAGTATAAGATAATAATAACAATATGAAACAGCAACAAAGACAATGGCTATCAATTAGGTAGTACTTACCATCGGCTCAGCACTGGTCTAGGCATTTTACGTGTATCAGCTCACTTAATTGTTACAAAACCTTTATGAGAAAGATTCTATTTTACAGATGAGAAAACTGAATCATGGTGATGTTAAAAAACTAATGACACGTAATTAATGAGTATTAAAGCTGGATTCTTACACAGTCAGTCTAGCGCCAAAGTCATTTGAGCTGATACCTACAATGTAGTGAAGTCTTGATTACTTAATAAAATGATCATACTATTTCATAGATAGTTTCTTATAAACTATCTTGGTTGAAGCTAATAGCATTACATCAAAGTACATCCCATCAAAAATTGCACCTTTTATAAAAGGGAAAAGCTATTTATGGTATCCCGGTGCTGGTGTGCTTGATTCAGTAATGAATAGATACTGTCCCACCTCAAGGTCACCGCTCATTCTGCATTTTGTGAGAATAGCTCTTCTTGGAGCTGTACAATGTGTTTGATAATTTTTTTAGACATGTGTGGACCACGTGGACCACAAACATTCTGTCCTGAGCCTAGAATAGCTAGTTAGAAGTTGTCTGTTGCTATCTTTTGTAAGATTAATTTGCATGTATATCTTTGGATTATGAATATAGTTAATGTAGCTTCTAGTATTCTCTTCTCCCCAGGAAGACTCCTTGGATAGCCCAGACAAGAAAGGTGTCATGAATGCTGGGAGCAATAGGTTTTAGTTCTGTTTTGATTCCACAGTGGTTAAGAGTTCAGGTTTTGGGAGTTCCCCAATAGGTTAAGGATTTAGCATTATCACTACAGTGGCTCAGGTTGCTGCTGTGACTCAAGTTCGACCCCTGGCCTAGGAACTTCCACATGCCATGGGCATGGCCAAAAAAAAAAATAAAGAGTTCAGGTTTTTAGAGAGTCAGACTGAACTGGATTCAAATCTTGACCCCACAACTCAGCAGCTGTGTGACTTTGGGCAAGTCACTGAACCTCAATTTAATCATCTGTAAACAGGTAATAAAGATGATAATCAAGTGAAATAATGTATTTAAAGTCCTTAGCATAGCCAGGTATACAGTAGGTGCTCAGTTAAGAACTAGAAAATTATACTCTGAACTCTTCTGGAACTTGCTTTTCTAAGTGTTCTATTTTTGTCAGCTCATCATATTCACACATGAAGCTCTAGTTCATTTGTTTTCATAATTTTAAGTAGCATAGGACTCCATAGTATAACTATGCATTAATGTATTCATTTGTAGTGTTCATAGTTTTTTGGTACAGTAAAAAATACTGCAATGTAAACTCTCGTGCATGGATGCTTGGGCAGGAAATTACTTCTTAATGAGTCTTTAAGCATTAAGTATTATTTTAACTGTTTAATATTTGTAGTATAACAAATATAATAGACATTGACCAGATATATTGTAGATTTGATAGGCTAATATTTATAGATAGATGGTTTCAAAAGCACAGACAGCTTTGCTTGATAAAATGATATATTAGTAAATAATTTTCATCTATAAAAGGAGATACAAAAGCAATTTATCATAATCATAAAGAGAAAATCTGCTTAATAATACAAAAGAATTTGATGGAAATCTTGATTTTTTTTTAAATGAGATGATATTCCCACAAAATGAATACTAGCCATACAAATGTCCTAAAATCCCTGATCGTGTGTCTCCCACTGTGCGTAAACAAATTGTAAAATTCCTCTCACCCCCAAACCATGGCTTTCTGGGTTGTTTTATTTTGTCTTCATACAAACACCTTTTGAGTAAAGCATGTGTTACCAAGATGTCAGTCTCTATGACAGCTGCAATGGGGATATAATTTCCTATAGCCATTTTCCCCTCTGGGGTGCAATTTATGCTACAATATTCACTGCAGTGTTCCAGCTCTTGTTCTGGTTGCAGAAATAATCCCGCTGGTTCTCCAGTCATCACTGGCCCTTTCCCCTTTTTCTCTGTCAGCCCAAATCTTCCACATCTGCCTCATCAGCCCCATCTGTTGGAAAATACTGTCCTCATTCAATAAAAGTCTCTTTTGTTTGAGAGAAATTGTGTGGTGCTGAATTAAAAACTCTCTTGATTTATCCACTTGCTTTCCTTCATGAAGCTTTCCAGGAATGTCTTCCTTGTGTCTCTCTGTTCACAAACAAACCTTACTACAGCTAGACATATCTTTCCATATTTAAGCAATTATTGAAATCAAACTGAAGGGAAAAACATCCTCATAGCCATGAAGAACTCTCTGTGGCTTTTATTTCATTCTTTTTTCTATTTGTTTAAAACAATAACAATTTAAAAAATAAGGTTGTCTAGGAAAAATAATCCCACGTTAATTATAGAATACTGTTATGAAGTATACCTTTACATCCTTTACCATATATCAAAAAACTGCCATCCTTTAAAAAATGTTTAGTGCCATTTCAGTCACTACTGCAAAGACTGATTTACAAAACTGGTATTTGCTTAAGTAATTGTGATTTGTTTTTTTTTTTTTTTTTTTTTTTAAATCCCATTTTATACCATAAATGCCCCTATTTGAAAGGTTTTAATGTGTTCATTTCTATTTTGAGGGGGTGTAGCCTGTATATGTTACATGCCATCAGAAATAATTTTTCATTTCCTGTAACCTTATCTAATCTACAACATATTTAAATACACCTTTCCAATTCTTTTTTAAGATGTAAACTCGTTATGGCAGTTATTTTTAATAATTTGCTCCAGAACATGCATGCTCAGAGATGGACAAAAAGAATTGTCAGTGATCTTCAGGGGAGAACAGATGTTAATTGACACTAACATATATATGTCAGGCACTGTGCTTAAGGTATTCTTTTCTTTTTTTTCTTCTCAACACTGATTCTCAAATCTGGATATACAATATAATCACATACACGACTTTTGAAAAATGCTGATGCAGAGAGCTTAGTTATGTTACTTATTGCCTTAAAGCTTCCCTTTGTTTCTCTGAAATTTTTTTTCTTCTTATGGCTGCACTGGCAGCATATGGGAGTTACCAGGCTAGTGGTCAAATCAGAGCTGCTGCTGCAGGCCTACCTACAGTCACAGCAACACCATATCTGAGCCACATCTACAACCTACACTGCAGCTTGAAGCAACGCCAGATCCTTAACTCACTGAGCGAGGTCAGGGATCAAACCTGTATCCTCACAGAGATAACCTTGCATCCTTAACCTGCTGAGCCACAATGAGAACTCCTGTTCCCCTCAATTTATTTGCCATGTTTTTTAAACTATTTTTTAAAACTTTTATAGTGGGATATAGCATGAGAAAAATATGTAAAACATAACGATACAGTATAGTGGTTGATTATAAAGCAAGCACCTATATAAAAGCCACGCAAATCAATGAATAAGATATTGACAGCACTCCAGAAGCTGGCAATGTATCCTTTCTCAGATTCCTTAAACTACCCCATACTGTGCAGAAGTAAGATCATTTTGACTTTTATGATAAGCATTTCTTGCTTTACTCTACAGTGTTATTGGTATACATGAATCCTCAACAATATAGTTTAATTCTGTGTGTTTTTAAACTTTAAAAAATTATACAAGAATCTATGTATCATTTTGTGTCCCTTTTCTCTTGTTCAACATTCATTTGTAAGAATTATCCACATGTAGCAATGCATAGCTATACTTTATTTATAGTTGTTGATTTATAATACTCCATTGCATAAAATATGTATTCATTCAACTGTTGAACATTTGGTTGTTTTCACTCCAGGACCATTTCAAATAATGTGGCTGCTATGAACATTATAATATATGTCTCTTGGTGTACATTTGTAAGCATTTCTCTGAGGCATATATCCAAGAGTGGAATGCTGGTCAAAGGCAATGCATTTTTGCGGCTGTACCACACTGACTCCATTTTTGTCAGCTCCATCTTATACCTGCAGTCCTACACCCTCCCCCTTTCTATGAGACTGAGCTTTAGCCTACTCACAAAGAATACACCCAATCCAGGCAAATTTTACCCCTGATATGAAGGCAGGATGAATGCCTTTTGCTGATATAGATGGTTAATGGTCCTCAAGTAATAGGGATCATGAGACAGCATCCCCCACCCCCACCCCCCACCACCAACCAGGGGGAGGAAAAACTCTTGGTTCCCATGGGCGTGAATGTGCTTCTCCTTTAGCAGTCAGATTCTACCTTTAGCTTTGGTGTCTTTAAATCCCCCATGCCCCTTCTGGTCCTGTGGAGTGCAGCTGTTTTTATCTCTGGATTGTGGTCAGCCAGATCCTGCCTACATGTAGTTTACCCACAATAAACTTCATAATTGCACTCTATGGATTTGCCCGCTACAGTTTTTAGTCTCAAAGTTGCTTATCAGTTTGAAAAATATTGTTCAATATCCCCACTGCCCAACACCATCTCTTCATTCAACCTCATTAGACAATGCCAAATTATTTTCCAAAATGCTGGCACTAGTTTACACTCTAATCAACAAAAGAAGGTTCTTTTGCTCATCTACACTGACTTTGATGTTTTCAGAATGTAAAAAGTATTTGCCAGTCTAGTGGGTGTGGTTTGACTTGCATTCCTATGACTTACTATTGATTTTGAGAATATTTTCATATATTTATTGCCCATATGGATTCTTTTTGTGAAGTGCTTATTACATATTTTGCTCATTTTTCTATTGGATTTCTTGCCTTTTCCTTATTGATTTGCAGGAGTTTATATACATTCTGGATATAGGCCCTTTGTCAGTTATGTCTTATAAATATCTTTTCATTCTTGGTTAGGTTTTTCATTCTCTTTAAGGTGAGTTTTGAATTAAATTATACACTACAGTTAGTGTAGACAGATTTGGTGATTTTTTTTGTTATGCTGAGTGCTTTTGCATAATGTATAAGAAAATCTTCTTACCCTAAAGTACTTAATAGATTCTCCAATAATGCCTTCTGAATGCTTTATAATTTTGCTTTTGACTTTTGGATTGAAAATTAATTGGAGATTTTTGTTGGATATGCCCATCATTTATTTTGTTCTGGTATATACATTTAAGACAACAAATTTTCTTCTATATATGTTTTAACTATATCGCAGAATCTATTTAATATTTTAAATATTATTTAGATCAAATTATTCTTTAATTTCATTATGATGTTTTGGCACATAGATTGTTTACAGCTGCATTTTTTAATTTCCAAATATGTGGAGAATAGTCTAGTTTCCTTTTTTGTTAATAATTTCTGGCATATATGCATTGTGGTTAGAAAACGTAGTTTTCATTATGTCAGTCATTTAAAATATATTGAAACTTAAGATGTATTGAAACTTGCTTTATTTCCCAGGAGGTGGCCAAGTTTTATAAATTCTTTTTCTATTCTCGAAAATAATGTATATTTTACACTTTTGCACTGTTGTGCAAACTGCTTAAAAGCATGTTAAATATATTCTTCAAATTTACTTAACCTCTGTTACTTATTCAAATTGTTAGTGAGAAACAATTATTAAAATTACACCATATAATAATTGATTTCTCTGTTCCTCGTGCTTTTGTCAACTTTTGTTTTTCATATTTTGAAGCTACATGATTTGATTGAGAGAAATATAGAATTATTTTATCTTTTTGGTGACCTGAATCTTCAAAGTGATTTTGAAATGTCCATTAATTAACTTTGTTTTAAAGTCTAATATATCTGACATTATTATGACATAGCTTTAACTAGCTTTCTTTTGATTTTTGTTTTTTTATGGTCTTTTTTGATCATTTGACTTTCAAATTTTTCCTCTCCTTATGTTTTTTTTTTATGGTAGCATTTCATTTCTGAAATTCATCTGACAGTCATTGTGTTTTATCTAAATCATTTGTCCTTTTATATTGAATGTAATTACTGATCTATTTGGGTTTCTATCTACCAGTTTGTTATATACTTCCTATTTGTCTCAGCCATTTTATGTGTTTTTTACTCTTCTTTTGGACTTTTTTAAAATTATTCCATTTTTCCCCCTCTACTACTTTGGAATTCATACACCCTTTTTTTCTATTCCTTTAAGAATTAAAACATATGTCCTTAACTTTTCAAAGTCCAACAATATTCAATATCTTTATCTTTCTTGCAGATATTATAATGACTTTAGAATACTCTACAACAGTTTTAAAGCCATTCCAACTTATCAATTTAGATGCTATTGTTGTTTATCACAATCTCTCCTCTATATCTTTTTCTCTCTTGTGCTTTCCCTCCTTTCTTCTACTCCTTTGTTCATATATTTACATATGAGAGATATAAAGCCCTGGAACATCTTATTGTTGTTTTATACATAAATATTCATTTAGTTCACACACACGCAGTTACTACTTTCATTCTTTCTGCATCATCCATGAATATTTTCTTTCTTCCTGAAGTATATCTTCCAGATTTTCCTTTAGTGTTTGTCTACATATATTGAACTTTTTCAATTTTTCATCTACATTCTGTAGTTTCTGTTCTGTTTTATATTTATTCTTTTAAATGTAATCTGTGGGATTTTTTTCCTCCCTTTTCAGATTTTTTATTTGAATTGGTTTCCTTGGCACTTCATATTATATGCTTACTTGTGGACTTTTAAAAATTTATCTTTTTATTATTCATTATGCTCCTTGAATATGGTGACTGAAATATTCATTAATTCTAGAAAATTATTAACTGTTATTTTCTTCAGATATTACCTCTGCTCCATTCACTTTCCTCTTTAGAAGATTTAATCACACAAATATCAGACTTCCTCACTCTATCTCTATGCCTCTTACCTTCTATATTTTTATCTTTTCATATATTTATTCTGTGTAGCTCATCATTTCTTTTTTTTACTTTTTTTTAAGGCCACACCTGCAACCACAGCATATGGAAGTTCCCAGGCTAGGGAGTGAATCAGAGCTACAGGAACTCCAAGCTCATTATTTCTAATCTTCAAATTCACTATTTATTTACTTATGTATCATCTAGTATTAAACTCATCAACTGGAATTCCCATTATGACTCTTTGGTAGTGAACCCGACTAGTATCCATGAGGACGTGGGTTTAATCCCCGGCCTTGCTCAGTGGATTAATGATCCGGCATTGCTGTGAGTTGTGGTATAATTTGCAGACATGGCTCAGATCTGGCATTGCTGTGGCTGTGGCATATGCTGGCAGCTACAGCTCCAATTCGAACCCTAGCCAGGGAACTTCCATATGCTGCAAATGCAGTCCTAAAAAAAAAAAAAGACCAAAAAAACCCCTTATCAACTGAGTTCTTAATTTTGAATATATTATTTTTCAGTTCCAAAATGTATAATTGGTTCCTGTTTCAAAATATATATGTATTCTAGTTCCTAATCAGTGGTTTCAATTTTGGCTTTTATCTAATCAAAGATATGCAGTAAGTATAGTTGTCTTAAACGTTTTTCTTTTTTGATGGTAATTCTAGTACCTTGAGTCATTGTGGGTATGATTCTTCTATTGTTTTGGTTGGATGCCTCATCTTTTCTCCTCATGAGCCTGATAATTTTGGTCTTATTTTGGACATTTAATCTGAAAAAAAAATGTGCTAATATTTTGATGATCTGGAAGATATCTTCCTCTGGAGAATATTAGGAAATCAGGGGAACTACAAATCCCACACCATTTTAATCCAAGTTTAAGGTTGGAGGTTTCTTAGGCTAGCCAGATAACATGAGGTTGAGCTACAAGTCTAAGATTTATTTCCAATTCATCTCTACCTATGTGCATCCATTTGGTGTTCCATATCAAACTACAATGAAATTAACCAGAATAGAGAGGACAAGATGGCGGAGGAGTAGGGGGACACGCTTGCCCTCTCCCACAAACACAACAAAAAAAGCACATCTACAGAATAAATGACTCGCACAGAACAGCAACCAACCGCTGGCAGAGGAACCTAAACTCCAATAACGGCAAGAAGTTCGTGACATTACTGGGCAGAACGGGAGAAAAGAGGAGAGTGAGAGAAGGTGAATCCGATCGGGACGGGCGCTCCCAAAAGGGAACTGTGGAGGAGAAAGGGATCCCGCACCCTGGAAAGTCACCTACCGGGGGAAAGATCAAACGAACCGGAGGAATCTCCAGATGCACAGAAGAGTGTAGCATTAAGTTGGAGTACAGAAAAGCCAATCAAGAACCCAACGGACCATCTGAACTACAGGCTCAGTCACCAAAAATTGAGACGCCTGGGTGGGGGCTGGGCACCGAGACCTAGGCTCCAGAGGTTAGTCCCCGAGAAAGGGCCGGGATACGCCTGGGTGGGGCTGGGCACTGAGACTTAGGCTCCAGAGCTTAGACCCTGAGAAGAGGCTGGGGGGGCAGGGTGGAGCGGAAACTGCTTGGGAGGTCTAGAAACCATTTGACGGGGCAGAGACTGCCTGGGAGACTAGAAAACAAAGCTGTCGCAGAGGAAGGGAACAATACTCTAGGGGCGGGGAAGTGGAAAGCTGCATCAGAGGGAACCTGGTAGAAGAGCCTGGTCTGCGCCCGTGCTGGGGAGGGGAGAGAAGAAGGGGTGGGTCCCCATAGAATACCCCCCACGCCACAGCAAGCTTACAGGCCTGCTAGCTAGCAGAAAGCTGTGCTTCCCAGTGCACTCCCTCCCCCAACCCCCACCACCCCCTATGCTCTCGCCGAACCTGGGGCTGCCTGCCATCCAGGAGGGCTGGCCTCAACAATTGCCTGAAGCCTACCACCGCAGGGGCTGTCCCTGCACAGGCCTGCTTGCCCTTTGGAGGGGCTACACTTCCGCAGAGCAGCACCAAACACCACCAGCCCCCAAGAAAAGGCCTGCAGCCCTGAAAAGCTAGAACAAGCCTAGCCGGGCCGTGAATAGATTGGCCTAATTCTCGGATGGTTTTTCTGAGTTGGGCTGCCCCAGGGAGGAGCCTCTTGGATCTCCAACAGCCCTGCTACCCGCCCAAGCCCCCAGGAGGTGCCCTAGTGGATCAGCTGCATAGGACTGCCAGCTCCAGGCAGGACCCCCTGCAGCCCAGAAAAGCTGCAACAAGCCTGGCCGAGTCGGGAAAGATCTCAGACAGTCTTCCTGAGTCGGGCTGCCCTGGGGAGGAGCCTCTTGGGTTTCCAGTGGCCCTGCTACCCGCCCAAGCCCCCAGGGGTTGCCCCACACCCGTGGAATAGCTACTCAGCACCACCAGCCCCCTGGAAGAGCCCCTGCAGCCCAGAAAAGCTGCAACAAGCTTGGCCAGACTGTGAAAAGATCCGCCTACATTCTCAGGCTGTCCTTCTGAGTTGGGCTGCCCTAGGGATGATCCTCCTGGGTTCTCAGTGACCCAGATAGCTGCTCCAGCCCTAGGGGGTGCTGCACTCTTGAGGAACAGCTGCCCAACACCGCCAACCCCCTGCAAGAACCCCACAGCCTAAAAACACCAGAGCAAGCTCTGCATGACCAAGTGAAATCTGCTACCATCGTGGTGTGGACCTCCCAGTCCTGTCTGCCCTCAGGAAGCCCTCCTTTGCTTCAAAGAAACACTGTTAGTCCCATCAACACTCCAGAAAAGCCACACTGCCTCAAAAAAGACTGACCAACAACGCCAGCCCTCAGGAAACATTCCTCATCAGTGACAAGGCAAACACTGCCCAATAACGGAGAGTACAACTCCCTCAAGAGAAAGAAAACAACAAGCAAGATGAAGAAGCTGAGAAACCACCCCCAGTCAAACCAACAGGAGAACTCACCTAAAACAGTCAACAATGAAACAGATCTCTGCAGTCAGACAGACCTGGAGTTCAAAAGAGAAACAGTGAAAATACTGAAGGAATTAAGAGAAGATATGAACAGTAATGCAGACTCCCTCAGAAAGGAACTAGAAAATATAAGGAGGAGCCAAGAAAAACTAGAACATTCATTTGCAGAGATGCAAACTGAACTAGGGGCAGGAAAAACCAGAATGAATAATGCAGAAGAACGAATCAGTGATATGGAAGATAGAATAATGGAAATCACTCAATCTGGTCAACAGACAGAAAACCGAATCAAAAAACTGGAAAGCAATATAAGAGACCTATGGAATAATATAAAGCGGGCCAATCTACACATAATAGAAATTCCTGAAGGAGTAGAAAAAGATAAGGGGATGGAAAATATATTTGAAGAAATCATCCCTGGAAACTTCCCAAATCTAAACGATACTGGGTTCAAGATACAAGAAGCACAGAGGGCCCCAAACAAACTGAACCCAAATAGACCCACACCAAGACATATCATAATAAAAATGGCAAAAGTTAGTGATAAAGAGACGATCCTAAAGGCAGCAAGAAAAAAAAAGAATGTTACCTACAAGGGAATCCCCATAAGAATATCAGCTGATTTCTTTACAGAAACACTATAGGCCGGGAGGGACTGGCAAGAGATATTTAAAGTGCTCAAAGGAAAAAATATGCAACCTAGAATACTCTCTCCAGCAAGAATATCATTTAAAATAGAAGGGGAAATAAAAATTTTTTCCAACGAACAAAAACTAAAAGAATACAGCAACACAAAACCCAGGTTAAAGGAAATATTGAAAGGGCTTCTCTAAACCAAAAAGAAAGGAAGGAAAGGGAAGAAAAAAGAAAAGAAAAAAAAAACAAAAAAAGAAGGAGAAGAGGAGGAACTAGGACTGAGGAAACCGCAATCAGAGAGCAGTCACTCAAATAAGCCAGCATACAGATTTAATCATGAACATGATTCAAACAAAATAAAATCAAAAAGAAAAAAATAAAAAAGAGTCATCAAAACCATAAAATGTGGGCAAGGGATGTTAGGAAGTAAATAACCCTTTTTGTTTGTTTGTTTGTATGTTTCTCTTCTTAATTTTAATATAGTAATGAAGTGTTTGAACTTACAGGACCATCAGGCTAAAACACACAATTATGGGAAGGGGTTAGCATATTTAAAAAACAGGGCAACCACAAGCCAAAACCAAATATTGCATTTGCAAAAAATGAAAAAAAAACTACACTCAAGCAGATAATAACAGGAGACCATCCAACCAAAAATAAAAAAAAGAAAGTAAGAATGAAGAACCATAGAATCAACTGGAACACGAGGTTCAAATGGCAATAAATAATCATCTATCAATTATCACCTTAAATGTCAATGGACTGAATGCCCCAATCAAAAGACACAGAGTGGCTGAGTGGATAAAAAGGCAAAAACCTTCAATATGCTGCTTACAAGAAACTCACCTTAGGACAAAAGATACATATAGATTGAAAGTGAAAGGGTGGGGAAAAATATTTCACGCCAATAGACGTGAAAGAAAAGCAGGAGTCGCAACGCTCATATCAGACAAAATAGACTTTAAAACAAAAGACATAAAGAAAGACAAAGAAGGACACTACTTAATGATTAAGGGATCCATCCAAGGAGAGGATGTTACTATCATCAACATATATGCCCCAAATACAGGAGCACCCAGATACATACAACAAATATTAACAGACATAAAGGGAGATATTGATGAGAATACAATCATAGTAGGAGACCTTAATACCCCCCTCACATCAATGGACAGATCCTCTAGACAGAAAACCAATAAAGCAACAGAGATCCTAAAGGACACAATAGACAAGTTAGACTTCATTGATATCTTCAGGACACTACATCCAAAAAAAGCAGAATACACATTCTTCTCAAATGCTCATGGAACATTCTCAAGAATCGACCACATATTGGGACACAAAGCTAACCTCAATAAATTTAGGAGCATAGAAATTATCTCAAGTATCTTCTCTGACCACAAGGCCAGGAAATTAGAAATCAACCATGGGAAAAGGAAAGAGAAAAAACATACTACATGGAGACTCAAGAACATGCTACTAAAAAACCAATGGGTCAATGAGGAAATCAAGAAGGAAATTAAAAACTACCTTGAAACAAATGATAATGAGGACACAACCTCTCAAAATCTATGGGATGCTGCGAAAGCAGTGCTCAGAGGGAAATTTATAGCAATACAGGCCTTTCTCAAAAAAGAAGAAAGATCCCAAATTGAAAACTTAACCCTCCACCCAAACGAATTAGAAAAAGAAGGACAAAAAAGACCTAAAGTCAGCAGAAGGAAGGAAATTATAAAGATCAAAGAAGAAATCAATAAAATAGAGACTCAAAAAACAATAGAGAAAATTAATAAAACCAAGAGCTGGTTCTTTGAAAAGGTCAACAAAATTGACAAACCCCTGGCCAGACTCACTAAAAAGAGGAGAGAAAGAACCCAAATAACCAAAATTATGAATGAAAAAGGAGAAATCACAACAGATACAGCAGAAATACAAAAAACCATAAGAGAATACTATGAACAACTATATGGCAACAAGTTTGACAATCTGGAAGAAATGGACAATTTTCTAGAATCCTACAGCCTGCCAAAACTGAATCAAGTAGAAACAGACCAACTGAACAGACCCATCACTAGAAATGAAATTGAAGAGGTCATAAAATCACTCCCTACAAATAAAAGTCCAGGACCAGATGGCTTCACAGGTGAATTCTATCAAACATATAAAGAGGAATTGGTGCCCATCCTCCTTAAACTCTTTCAAAAGGTTGAAGAAGAAGGAATACTCCCAAAGACATTCTATGAGGCCACCATCACCCTCATTCCAAAACCAGACAGAGATACCACCAAAAAAGAAAACTATCGCCCAATATCATTGATGAATATAGATGCAAAAATTCTCAACAAAATCTTAGCCAACCGAATCCAACAACATACCCAAAAAATTATACACCATGACCAGGTAGGGTTCATCCCAGGTTCACAAGGATGGTTCAACATACACAAATCAATCAGCATCATACACCACATTAACAAAAAAAAAGTCAAAAATCATATGATCATCTCGATAGACGCAGAAAAAGCATTTGACAAAGTCCAACATCCATTCATGATCAAGACCCTCGCCAAAGTGGGTATAGAGGGAACATTCCTGAATATAATCAAAGCCATTTATGATAAACCCACAGCAAATATAATACTCAATGGGGAAAAACTGAAAGCCTTCTCACTCAAATCTGGAACAAGACAGGGATGCCCACTCTCACCACTGCTCTTCAACGTAGTTTTGGAAGTCCTAGCCACAGCAATTAGACAAACAAAAGAAATAAAAGGCATCCATATAGGAAGAGAAGAGATCAAACTGTCACTGTATGCAGACGACATGATACTATACATAGAAAACCCTAAGGACTCTACGCAAAAACTCCTTGAACTGATTAATCAATTCAGCAAAGTAGCAGGATATAAGATTAACATTCAGAAGTCAGTTGCATTTCTGTATACCAGCAATGAAATATTAGAAAAGGAATACAAAAATACGATACCTTTTAAAATTGCACCTCACAAAATCAAATACCTCGGAATACACCTGACCAAAGAGGTAAAGGACCTATATGCCGAAAACTATAAAACTTTAATCAAAGAAATCAAAGAAGATGTAAAGAAATGGAAAGATATTCCATGTTCCTGGATTGGGAAAATCAATATTGTAAAAATGGCCAGACTACCCAAAGCAATCTACAGATTCAATGCAATCCCTATCAAATTACCCATGACATTTTTCACAGAACTAGAACAAACAATCCAAACATTTATATGGAACCACAAAAGACCCAGAATCACCAAAGCAATCCTGAGAAACAAAAACCAAGCAGGAGGCATAACTCTCCCAGACTTCAAGAAATACTACAAAGCCACAGTCATCAAAACAGTGTGGTACTGGTACCAAAACAGACAGACAGACAAATGGAACAGAATAGAGAACCCAGAAATAAACCCTGACACCTATGGTCCATTAATCTTTGACAAGGGAGGCAAGAACATAAAATGGGAAAAAGAAAGTCTGTTCAGCAAGCATTGCTGGGAAACCTGGACATCTGCATGCAAAGCAATGAAACTAGAACACACCCTCACACCATGCACAAAAATAAACTCCAAATGGCTGAAAGACTTCAATATATGACAGGACACCATCAAACTCCTAGAAGAAAACATAGGCAAAACGCTCTCTGACATCAACCTTATGAATATTTTCTCAGGTCAGTCTCCCAAAGCAATAGAAACTAGAGCAAAAATAAACCCATGGGACCTCATCACACGGAAAAGCTTTTGCACAGCAAAGGAAACCAAAAATAAAACAAAAAGACAACTTACAGAATGGGAGAAAATAGTTTCAAATGATGCAACTGACAAGGGCTTAATCTCTAGAATATATAAGCAACTTATACAACCCAACAGCAAAAAAGCCAATCAATCAATGGAAAAATGGGCAAAAGACCTGAATAGACATTTCTCCAAAGAAGATATACAGATGGCCAACAAACACATGAAAAAATGCCCAACATCGCTGATTATAAGAGAAATGCAAATTAAAACTACCATGAGATACCACCTCACACCAGTCAGAATGGCCATCATTCATAAATCCACAAATAACAAGTGCTGGAGGGGCTGTGGAGAAAAGGGAACCCTCCTTCACTGTTGGTGGGAATGTAAACTGGTACAGCCACTATGGAGAACAGTTTGGAGATACCTTAGAAATCTATACATAGAACTTCCATACGACCCCGCAATCCCACTCTTGGGCATCTATCTGGACAAAACTCTACTGAAAAGAGATACATGCACCCGCATGTTCATTGCAGCACTATTCACAATAGTCAGGACATGGAAACAACCCAAATGTCCACCGACAGAGGATTGGATTCGGAAGAGGTGGTATATATACACAATGGAATACTACTCAGCCATAAAAAAGAATGACATCATGCCATTTGCAGCAACATGGATGGAACTAGAGAATCTCATCCTGAGTGAAATGAGCCAGAAAGACAAAGACAAATACTATATGATATCACTTATAACTGGAATCTAATATCCAGCACAAATGAACATCTCCTCAGAAAAGAAAATCATGGACTTGGAGAAGAGACTTGTGGCTGCCTGATGGGAGGGGGAGGGAGTGGGAGGGATCAGGAGCTTGGGGTTATCAGACACAACTTAGAATAGATTTACAAGGAGATCCTGCTAAATAGCATTGAGAACTTTGTCTAGATACTCATGTTGCAACAGAAGAAAGGGTGGGGGAAAAATGTAATTGTAATGTATACATGTAAGGATAACCTGACCCCCTTGCTGTACAGTGGGAAAAAAAAAAAAAAAAGAAATTAACCAGAATACATATCTTTGTAGTGTGTGGTTGGGGTAGGCAAAATTCTAAGATGACCTTCCTAATTGTCACTTCTGCTACTTATCCATTGTATCATCCCCTCCCCTTGAGTGTAGACAGAAATTATGATTTGCTTCTAACTAATACGTAATGACCAAAGTAAAGGTATTGTGCAGATTTAATTAAGTTCCCTAATCAGTTGACCTTGGGTTCATCAAAGAAGATTAGCTGTGGTGGGCCTGACCTAATCAGATGAACCCTTTAACAAAAGAAATTAGAGACTCAAAAGTACCAGAGTTTCTCTCCATTGCTGGCTCTGAAGAAATAAATTTACATGAATTCTACAACTGAATAGAAAAAAATTCTGCCAATAAGCCAAGGGAGTTTGGAAGCGTTTCCTTCCCTAATAGAGCCTCCAAATGATATTGCAGCTCAGCTAACATCTTGATGACACCTTGTGACACCCTGAGAAGGAATGTCCTTCTAAGCTATGCACAGAATTCTGACCTATGTAAATTATGTGATAACAAATAGGTTTTGTTCTAAGCTACAATATCTGTAGTAATTTGTTATGTGGCAATATAAGACTCTCACATGGGGTCTGACCTTTGTGAGGTCTTAGCTTTCTCTCAGGCTGTCTTAGGCCACTTACAATACAGTTCACTCACCTGAAACTGTTTCCTCCAGATCTGCAAGTATTCCTATGGAGAAGCAACTCTTAGTGATTTACTTATGTTTATGCCTCTGGAATATCCTATTCTGTCTATTTTCTCAGTAACTCCTCACTACTTGTTAGGTTTAAGATTTTTGTTTGGTTCGTTGGTTTTTGGCCATACCCATAGCATACGGAAGTTCCTGGGCTGGGGATTGAACCCATGCCACATCAGCGGTTGAAGCCGCTGCAGTGACAACGTTGGATCCTTAACCTGCTGCACCACAAGAGAACTCCTCTAATAATATATATTTAAGAAGGATATATATTTCAGCCTCAATGAGTAGGTTGGTATAACATGTATATTATCATTATTGGAAAACAGAAACTGATTCGTGCCCATATTCTGAGTTAGGGTCTTTCCAATGAATTTGGTTAGCTACTCAACACCCTTTCATAAATTAATTTTTTCTTCTTATGTTTTCCAGAGTCAGTTTTTTGTTGCTTGTAAAAATGAATCTTGACTAATTTCAGATGTGATAAACTAAATATAAAGTTAGCTATGTTCAATGGATAACTAGGGAGAAAATTGCACATATCCTTAGAAAATATTGAAAGGAAATAAATGAAGAATATACTTATGATCATTGCAATTTGGATGGTGGAATGATAGGCAGTTGCTTTATTCTTTCTCTTACTGAAAATATTTTAATAATGTGCATGTACTTGTTTATAAAACACTAAACTACAGAGACAACTAGAAATAGTCTTTGCAGTAGAGCTTTATAAAGATCATTGGTTCTCATTGTTGTTTAGATGCTTATATGTGCATTATTGAGTGGTTGTAGTATACTTACATTATGTTAAAATAGTTAGTTGAAACTCAGGCTTCAAATCTCAATTATCTGTCCTTGTTGGAGATGCCTCTCTTTAGTTTTCAATCGCTCATACCCTCTCAACCTTACCTCTGATTATTAAAAACTATCTTTAGGAAACTCATTTATACCAAGAACTGTATTTTTAAATTAACTACCTCTTTAATTACGTGTTAAGTAGAGAAGAGACTAGAAGTAAAAAGTTATGACAAATATTTCAATAATAAGCTAATAGTTTTGTAGGATAAATAGCACCCCCCATGCAATTTACCTTTACATAAAGCTGGCCCTCAAAATTATTGCATTAATTTGCCCTGGAGTGGGGGGGGCACTTGTATGATATGAGTGAATGTCCCTAGGCCATCATGAAAATGTAAATTTTCTTTGTCTAAAATTATTGATGGCACTACAGAATGTACAAAGGAATTAGCTGAATCCTTATTGATTCTATATCATTCCTCTGGAAGCATTTTTTGGATAAATCTCTGTAATCAGCATATTTTAAAATTTGTCCATTTCTGCAAAAAATGAAGATTTAATTGAGAGGGATGTTTAATTGAGGGTTCTGGTTATTGGGGTTCTAATTAATTTAGTTGTTTCTGCATTAGGATATTTATTTTCCAGGTTTATGTTCCCAAACACAAATTACTGTTTATTTAGTTAAAAATGTGTATTCCAGCTAGAACAGGGATATTTTGCAGTGAATCTAAATGCAGAGGGCATCTTTCTTCCTCCAGTTTTCATGGCAACAGCTGTGTTTCTACCCATTTATTTTCTACATATTTTTTACTTTAACTCAACAAATTATATTTTTCTGTCCTCTAACAACCAAAGATACTTTAAAATATATAGTATTTTCAGGCTTGCTATCAGTATACTATATTATATTGTACAGTTCACAGAGGTAAACAAAATATAAGAAAAGAGTTCCACATGGAACCACACACTGTGGTGAAAGATCCTTCATACTGAGGAAAATGTTGAGAGTGCATAAATTCTATACATTAGATAGAATAATGCATGAGCAGAGAGTAGTTATAAGCACAAATATATTTTGAGAGATACTATGGAAGGGGGGATTGGTAGGTATCATTAGAGAGTCTTTCAAATAAATTTGCAGACATAACTATTACTTCTCCAAGTGCTAGCCTTTATAGAAAGAATAGAATAGACACTATTAAATACACAACTGAAAATTCATGATAAGCAAGTACTTTTCCATCTTTGCTGCTAAGCGGAAATTAGCACAACTAATAATTTTACTTTACCTTGAATAGGTAATCTTTTACATAAGTGGCTGTGAAAGAGGAGATTGCATATGCATGGGCCACACCTGTCTTGTCTATCATTGTATCTCCAGTACTGAGCATTGTTCCTTGCACATATATATGTGTTCATTAAATGAAAAGATGACTTCTTGGGTCTACCTGATTCTTCTCATTGGATTTTGTCATATCCTAAAAAGTGGGTATCATTTTTGACACTTGCTTGTGGTAAAAAAAGGTACTGAGCCAGACTATAATACCAGTAGTGGAATCTAGGGACAATTAAATATGATAATAAGCACTTACGGATTCTGGTTAATGATGTCATTTCTTTTTATAAAGTATTTTGATTAAAGCTAATTGGGAACTCGCTATAGACTGGGATTTGCCAAATCTAGGTTATTTTTCATAGACAAATCCTGTTTATGTCACTGGTCCATAAAACTGGATTAAAAGGAATAAAGCGTAAAAGCAAAGTAAAACAAAAAGCCTCTTTTTTCTCAATAATGATTATGAATATGACATTTGCTGCTGGAAAACACAAAGAGTTGTAATAGCCTTGGATAATCCTGATATTTGGATACCTGGCAGAAAAGATCTAGAGAAAGCTTACTTTTTCAGCAAGGTTGGAGACTACAAAAATAATAGTTATAACCAGGCCTACTAACATATATTAGCATAACATTTGCACTTCAATGAGCCTGAGACAATTGCTCCCTCTGAAAATAATTTATGAAATCAAGAAAGCTTATTGGCTCTGTTTCTAGATGTGGAGGGGGTGGAAGGGAGAGGGAAAACTTGCCTGAATTGCTGTTATTGAAACTCAACCTACCCAATCTTTTGCAACAATAATTTATTTGACTTGAGGCTGGAGAATATCTCTGAGATGAGAGCAAAGAATGGATTAAATTTAATTGCAATATATGCCACAACTGTTCTGTGTAAATAAGGAAATAAAATTCAACATCGTATAAAAGCCACTCCAATCCCTTCAGATTAAGTAATAAATTAAAAAGTACTTAAGGAAAGCGATGTTCAAATTTCATGTTATCCTCACAGTGCCAAACCAGACAATGCCATGTTGGCCAAATTTATGTATAATAGAAGTCTTAAAAGTGTCATTATAAAAGGATAGATTACATTTTTTTCTGTCACCTCTAATTAGTTTTGTGGTTGTTCAGAGCCAATTTAATCTCCTTGATCCTCCTTAGGCAACAGGTAAACAGAATGATTTCAAAGTGGATTAAAATTAGAATCTGTTTCTCTTTTGACTTAGTGAAATATATCACAAAATTACTTTGGGAATGACCCCCAAAGATGGATTTCTGTGTGTAAATTAATAGCAGGATTAAAACTAAAAAATTCAACCAAACCTAAGTAACAGTGAATTGAACAGAAAAGAGACAGGTAAATATACAAGCTCCACTTAAATATTAATTCGTTTATTCATTCGCTGACCAAGTATTTACAAAGTACCTACTATGAGCCAGATGCTGGTCTTATCTCACAGAACTTGTATATTTTATACAAGTAAATATATAAATAAACCAATAATATAACTTCAGGCAAGTATAATGAACTAAATCTGGGTGATATGACAATAATGGCAATCACATTCTCACGTTGTTGTGGTATCTAATCTACACTGAGTGGTGAGGGAAGGACTTTCTGAGGTGGCGATGATCCTATTAATGAGGAGCCGGTGTAAGAGAAGAGCATTCTGACAGAGAAAATGGACAATGCATTAGTACTGAGGTGGGATGATTGTGAGCTTAGTTGTTTGAATAAAATAGCAATTATGGTTGGCCCAAGGAAAAGAAAGTGATATCAGATGTGCTGGAGAGGTAAGCAAGGCTTACTTGTGTAGTGCCTACAGATCACGGTAAGCAGATCCATTTTATTCTCTGTGCAATGAGAGACATGATCATTTGGGGTTAGTCAAAGGAGTAACATGACCTGATTACATTTACCCTGAGTACCGTGTGAGAGTGTGAGTAGGGCAGGGAGGCCAAACCAAATGAAGACAGGTGGTATGAAGGCATCGTAGGACTTCAGGTGAAAGATGACAATGTCTTAAACCCCAGTAATTGAGGTGAAGGACACTAATCTAAAGTCTACCATATGCTTGGAGTTCCCCTCATGGCTCAGTGGTTAACAAATCTGACTAGGAACCACAAGGTTGTGGATTCAATCCCTGGTCTCGCTCAGTGGGTTAAGGATCTGGCGTTGCCATGAGCTGTGGTGTAGGTCGCAGACTCGGCTGGAATCCCACGTTGCTGTGGCAGTGGCATAGGCTGGCAGCTACAGTTCCAATTAGGCCCCTAGCCTGGGAACCTCCATGTGCCTCAGGGGCAGCCCTAGAAAAGATAAATAAATAAAGTCTACCATATGCCATAACATAGAAAATGTGCTGTAGCTACTCAATTGAGATTAACCACGTTTTCCTTTCACAAGGAAATGTTATGATTTTACAATGGAACTGATACAGTTTGTGACATCTGCGCAAAATCACATTTTACCTCATTTTCTTTTTTTTTTTTTTTTGTATAGTGATTTTTATTTTTTTCCATTATAGCTGGTTTCCACAGAAAAGAAAATCATGGACTTGGAGAATAGACTTGTAGTTGCCAAAGGGGAGGGGGAGGGGTGGAATAGATTGGGAGTTTGGGGTTAATAGATGCAGACTATTGCCTTTGGAATGGATTTTACCTCATTTTCAATAGAAGAAGTAGTCTAAGATGGAATAATTTTACTTTGAGGACTAAAGTAGGTGAATTCCTGGGAAAAAACCCCAATAGCCTCAACTTTTCCATGATCTACCTCATTTGGGATTATCACAAGATGAGAGTCAGGGGGATGTTGCTGCAGGTACCTACTGGATAGAGGCCAGGGATGTTTTAAACACCCTATGACGCACAAGACAGCCCTTCCCACAAGGAAAAGAAGTATCCAGCCCCAAATGTCAATAGTGCTGAGATTGAGAAACCCTGACTTACCTTTTCTTTTTTGCTTGGATTTACTCCTGACTCCTTTGAAAACCCTGCCTCCCCTGCTTCTCAAGTGGTGGCTTTCCCCCCACCACCCCCAACATTACTTATTATTGAGCCTGGAGAATGAGGTAAATGTTATACTTCAGTGATATTTTTGGACCATTTTCTCCCTTTTACATTCCTAAAATATCCCATTTTTAGTCTCATGTTATTTAATCAGCTACAGATAACTGGATCACTTGCCACTATACCCCCCTACCCCACCTTCTCTTGCATTATCTTAAAGAGTTTAGTTCTTGGATCACTGAACCTGATTTCTAACACTATTCCTGTAATTGTTCTGGGCAATTTTGATATACGTGCATAGGATCGTTAAAATCCTCTCCTTGATCTTAATGTTGACTCTACCTTAACCACTTACTCGCATGATCATATCCTAGAAACCATCATTACCAGGAATTGCTACCCCCTTTTTTTTTATAATGATTTTTATTTTTTTTTCCATTGTAGCTGGTTTACAGTGTTCTGTCAATTTTCTACTGTACAGTAAGGTTACCCAGAATATACATTCTTTTTCTCACATTATCATGCTGCATTATAAGTAACTAGATATAGTTCTCAGCGCTATACAGCAGGATATCATTGCTTATCCATTCCAAAGGCAATAGTTTGCATCTATTAACCCCAAATCCCCTTTCTGATCTCAATTTCATGTAACTTGATCTCCCACCACTCTTTCCTAACTTTTCAGCTTACTATTTCTTTTACTCCATCTGCAACAATCCTTTGTTCTTACCTGGTTCTGAAATTCCTAACTTTCCAATGCTTTTAGTTCCTCCTATCCCCAGTTTTCTTTTATCCAGCGTAAATTCCATGATCAGTCATTATAATCTATGAGTTCTTTTACTCAATTCCAATGAGGGGGGGGTTCCCCCACACCAACAATACTTCTCCAGACACCAGCTGGGTGTCCCACAATTTTTACTCAGTTCTGATACTATCTTCCTGAAGATAGCATGAGATCTCACAGGTTAATGGCTTAGTTTCACGACAGCCCCCCAACCACTATGTTAGATACCCAGCACAAGTCCATGTTGTTACTGCTTCCAACGGACCTATTATAGATCAGAGGTTATAACAAACCTCTCCTTGGTTTTGAATAATCTTCTAGAGCAACACACAGAACATTTTTACTTACTAGATCACTGGTTTATTACAAAAGAATATAACTCAGGAACAGTCAGATGGAAGAGATGCATATGGCAAGGTATGGAGAAGGGGCACCGAAGCTTCCAGGCTCTCTCGTGGGTGCCACTTTCCCAGCACCTCAATGTCTTCATCACCCCAGAAGTTCTCTGAACCCCATCTATTTCTTGTGGGTTTTTTTTTGTTTTTTGAAGTATAGTAGACTTACAATATTATATTAGTTTCAGGTATACAACGTAGTTATCTGATATTTTTATATATTATGAAATTATCGCCACTATGTCTAGTTACCATTTGTCACCATATAAAGTTATTACAATATTATTCACTATATTTTCTATGATATACATTATATCTCATTATTTGTTTTATAGCTGGAAATTTGTACCTCTCAATCCACTTCACCTATTTCACCCATCTCTCCACTCTTTTACCCTCTGGTAACCACTAGTTTGTTCTCTATTTATGAGTCTGTTTCTGTTTTGCTGTTTGTTTGTTTTGTCTTTTAGATTAAAAATATAAATGAAATTGTATGGTATCTTTCTTTGTCTGACATTTCACTTAGCGTAATACCTTCTAGGTCTATCTTATGGGTTTTTATGGAAGCTTTATTGCATAGGCATGATTGATTGCATCATTGGCCACTGATGACTGATTCAAACTCCAGCCCCTCTTTCCTCCCAGGAGACCCTCTAATCACAGTGTTTTTTCTCCTAGCAAGCAGACTCCATCCTTAGCTGTTTTCCAAACATTACCTAATTAGCATAACCCCAGTTGTGAGAAGAAGCTTGCTATGAATAATAAGACACCCCTTTTACTCTTATGGCTCTGAAGCTCTTTCAGAAACTGTGAACAAATCCTACAACAAAAGATGCTCCCATTGCTCTTATCGCTCAGGAAATTTGAAGGGACTTAGGAACTGTAGTCAGGAACCATAGAAGGCCAAATATATATATATTTCAGTCATTTGAATGACCAACTATTATTTCTTATAAGTCACAATATCACATCATCACATTTCTGTATTGATCCTCAATTCTTATTTCATCATGCTCTCTTTGTAAAATACAAATTTCAATAATTATAGTTTTCTACCTACTCTGTGATAGTACTCATGCAACTGAACACAGCTGGAGGAAAACCCACAACTGATCCTGCTTTAAACCCATAATTGCTAACTTTAAGTGGGCCTTGCATGATCCCTGAGAACCATCTTTCATTTCCTAGCGTATTCACCCTTTTTCTAAACTACAGTCTCATGTTCAAATGAATACTAGTAGCTTATTTGGGTGTCTAATGAGCATATTAAACTAACACAATTAAAACTAAGATTTTCCTCCCACTTCACCTTCTAAGACCTATTGCAACATCCCCATTTCACTAATGGCAATTGAATCCTTCCAGTTTGTTTATGAGGAAGAAATTTCCTTCTACTCTTCTGGGTTCTTCTGGCTGGTCTAAGAATTAAGTTGACATGAGACAGGTTAACAGCAGAATATCAAACAAAGTCACTTCCAAATAGATCTTAAATCACTTTCATCCATTTCAAACTCTTCACTCTCCCCCATCCATTAATTCCTATGGGAGAGGTGACAAAAATCAGAAAAATTGAAATGATAGCTTTTCTTTGTATGAATAAACTGCAATTATGTAACACTTGTCATGGCACATTTTTATACAAATATTCTCTTCTACTTAGACTCTGCAGTATAGCTGAGTTGATCTATACTCCCTTTCCTCTACAATCAGGGCAATATATGAAATTCTTGCTTCAAAATTGTTGCAAACTCAAATGACAGAAAACATTATAAAATACATATAATAACTATTATGTGAACTTCTTGAATATCAAAACTGATAATCTTGGTATTCATGCAATTCAATTCATGTTTATCCAACGTAGTTGAGAGCTTCACTCACTGGAAGTCATGATTTGATTGCCCTACAAAAAACTACACTGGATGAATATTTGTCAGAGTATGTTGCTCATACCTTTCTTTGAACTCTACTATAACATCCATCTTTGGAGGTGGGCAAGAAAAGAAAACTTTTTTTCAATCTTAGTGTAATTTTAAAAAATCTCTTCAGTATTGAATCCTTCATTTCCAAGATGCTCAAGATGTGATTTTCTCTATAACCACCTGGAAATCAGCAACTCAAATAGTTGCCACTGATGCTTAATGACTCCTGAAATTATGTTTCCCATTCCATGATTTCACCTGGCTGAGGAAAGCCTATTTCTTTGGTGATTATGATTTTTGCTGACTCCTTGCTGAATATCTTTGGCTCTATCCTGATGGCTGCCAAAGCACTATCCATTTTACCTTCATTCGGTGACCTTACCATACATTTTCCTTGTCATATCACATTGTCCACAATACATTTTGCATTTTTGCTGCTGCTGCTATTGTTATTTAGTGTAGTATTAAAGCCTGGAGTTCAGTTTGAGAAATCCTAGTTGAGAATTGTGAGGACATTTTTAAGATTCCTTCACAGTTGAAGTTCTATTATTCTTTCATACTTTGAAAATAGAGGATTAGGAGTTCTCATCATGGCTCAGCAGAAACGAATCTTACTAGCATCCATGAGGAGGTAGGTTTGATCCCTGGCCTCACTCAGTGGGTTGGGGATTCGGCAGTGCCATGAGCTGTGGGGTAGATTGCAGACATGGCTCGGATCCCAAGTTGCTGTGGCTGTGGTATAGGCCAGCAGCTACAGCTTGTATTTGACCCCTAGCCTGGGAACTTCCATATGCTGCGTGCTGTGTGTGTGGCCCTCAAAATACAAACAAACAAACAAAACCAAAAAAAAAAAAAAAAGAAAATAGAGGATTAAGAGACTGGGAAACTAGGAAAATTAACACAAGACCTTTCACACACTTTAATTACTTAGCTCTTCCTAAGCATCTGCAATATGTTAGGTACTATTCTAGGTACTCTGTAATACCTGGGCTGAAAAACTCACATTAATGTTTATCTGTAAATAAACATCTAAATAATAGAATTCCTTAACAAAGAAGTAAATAAAGGAAGAGCAAGGGATCACTTTCACCAGCAATCATTAAAATTACAATACTCATCTGTCTAAACTAGTTTAGAGATAGTCTCACCTGAAGGCAAGGTGATCGACCAGACAAGCTCTCAAGACATCCTGCAGCCCCAAATCCATAATCTTCCAATAAGATAGACATTGATCTGACTGCTTGATCCTCGTGGGTTAGAGCAGTGGAAGAAACAACATTGCCATGTCAATTTAGGGAAAAGAATTTTTTTTTGATAGGTTTACTCTCCTTTCATTTAATTTTTCCCTCCAGACACTTTTTTATTCCCTTTATTGAGTTTGTTTCTATAGCAAGCCCATGGTATTGAGCTCCTTTCCCCTGAAACTTTTTTAAAGGGATACTAAGAAGACTGAGAAGTTCAATTAGGTTTAAATTAATTTTTGCAAGTTGCCTGCGTATGCCAGTGCTCCCTAAACACCTCTTTTTTAAAAGAATTATTTGATTATTTAAGCCAGGGGACAGAAAACAAATTGGATAAGAAAAAGGAAACTTAAATCAGACCTCATAAGGTTCCAAGTGGTTATTAGTATCAAATCCTTAAGAAACAAACAGCATTTGATATGAATCTCATACCATGCTTCTTAGCCTGTGGCAGAAATAATATTAACTTTAGATGTGTAGCTAGTAAGAATCACATTGATTCTATTTTTAATCTATCATCATATGATTTTAGTTTTTGTATAATATTGTGACATATTGTTATATCCAAAATAACTTGTTATGAATTACAATTCCTACCAGTTATCCACAATTGCAAAAAGAGTGTATTTCTGCTTTTTTCTCCTTAGTCATTCCATTACTCTTCATTTCGTATTAATTATCTCATGATAGAAAGAGAACATATAATTTCAATAATTTAAACTCAAACAATAAGTACAGTGCATTCAACTCTGATTTCTCTTCTAGCTTTTGTATTGGTCTTTTCTTCATGTTGACTTTTCACCCAGATTCATCAGTTCCTATTTTATTTGTTTTTAGCAAAAGGATGACACATTTCTTTTTTAAAATGACTGCTGGAATCTTACCTGGCTTCAGATTTCTAAGCAAAATTTTTCCTTTTTAAGAACAGTTACAGGAGTTTCCGTCGTGGCTCAGTGGTTAACGAATCCGACTAGGTACCATGAGGTTGTGGGTTTGGTCCCTGCCCTTGCTCAGTGGGTTAAGATCCGGCGTTGCCGTGAGCTGTGGTGTAGGTTGCAGACATGGCTCGGATCCCACGTTGCTGTGACTCTGGCATAGGCCGGTGGCTACAGCTCCGATTCGACTCCTAGCCTGGGAACCTCCATGTGCCACAGGAGCGGCCCAAGAAATGGTAAAAAAAGACAAAAAAAAAAAAAAAAAAAAAAAAACAGTTACAACCTAATGTTGAATTTCCCTTTATTCAAAGATACGATTATTTCCCAATATCTTTTAAATATAATAACTCAAACTATAGTATGTTGGTTTACAAACTCTGGAGTTCCCCTAGTGAAATCTGAAACTGGCCCTCATACTCAGAGGCAAGGAGAGATCAAAGAAAGAGGCAGACCACTATTTGTTGGTAGGTGGCAGGTTTAATAAGCAAGGGAACTTACATATGAGGCTTGTCTTGGGTGACTGCAAGAAAGTGGATCTTCATACCTGTCAGTCAGAATCTTAAAATTTACATAGAGGCCTTAACTGGGTTCAGTCATGTATTCAATCCAAATGATCTCAACAACACCTTACTCTCAAGGCTACATCCTTGAAACTGGGAATGGTTGGTGGGATTTATGTTCCAAGGACAGAGAAGAGGGTGAGGAGCCTCTGATTGCCCATGTCAATGAATGGTCACATCCTCTCCACCATCTCCTCCATCAAGGATCAAAGCACAGATGCGCATATACACAAAACAATTTTTTTGTGTTTTGTGTTACTGTGCCACTTCTATCCACTAAGGCTATATGTTTCATTTGGATATTTTTTTCAATTCTTTTGTTAATAAAATCAATTGTAAGGGTGAAGAACTGGTTGAAAATGTAAAGAAAGAAGAGATTTGTTTCATAGATTAAACAAAATATTAAAATATAAAAAATATAGGTATAGAAGTTCTCTTATGATGCAGTGGGTTAAGGATCTGGCATTGTCACAGGAGCGATTCAGGTCACTGCTGTGGCCCAGGTTCAATCCCTCACCCAGGAAATTCCATGTATTGTGGGCATGGCCAAAAAAAACACCAAAAATAAAAATAAATATAGTAATGAGGGCTGGTACAATAAAGCAAAAATCAAAGAAGTTAGCACTTAAGTTGAAAATAAATTCGGAAGTAGAATAAGGTTTAGAGAACAGAAATATGGCAAATTTAGATTTGGGTGTCTATATGTAGCCCTGTGGCTACAGACTTATTGGCTTCTTATTAAAAGGAAAAATCTATTTAGATCTTCTCTGACCATGTATTGATATAATTTCTGTTCAATTTAATATTTTTGAGTAATTTATAAAGCTGCAGTTTCTGTGCTTGATAACAAAGAACAAAGATTAATTAACAGGTTAAAATTAAGAGGAGGAAGCACAGTTAATACATTACCACTAACATCTTTATAATCATCATACAATCTACCATATTGCTTTTACAATGTGCATTTTTCATTCATTTTCACATTTATTAATCACAAACTTATGACGCAGTTGTATTTATCATGTCTGTATTACAGATGAGGATGATGAGGCCTAGAAAAATCAATGAAACTCTTGAGGTAAAAAACAGACTAAAACTAAGTCTGTCTTAATTCATGTTGCAATTTGACATAGTACAGTGTCTGCTATATGCAAAACATTATCTAAACATTAACAATTTTTACCATGCTTATTATTACTATCATTGATTTATTATTTGAGTATTAGATATTTTTAAAAAACTTTATAACAATAATGTACATGCAGATTTCTGAAAAATGCCTTGGTAAAATGTTGTGTTCTGATTTTTTTTTCCTATTTACCTATAAATTATTAAGGAGATCTTTTGAATAAAAAATTAAAATAAAACTTGAAATAGCTAATAGCTTGCATAGAAACTAAGAAACTCATTGAAAAGCAACAAATATGTCAGTCCACTGCCCAGCTTGTCAAATTTTGAGCATTATCAGTATAGTTGATATTAATATTACCATATCATTTGAAATAATAATATGTTTTGATACTTTCTCGCTATCATTTACACTTGACAAAGTGAAAATATAAAGGCTGGCCTAATCAGAATGCCTGTTTATTATATACTGAAAGCTTATTTTTGTATTTGTAGTTAATAAAAACAAAGAACACAGAAATAAAACAAAGTACATGGTAAACGGATGTCTATTAAAATTTTGAGCACACTCTATATTACATTAAATAGGATAGGGAAAGTATAAAAAAAGTCAAAATAAGAAAGTTACTTATATTAAAAAAGCAGAATATTTAGAGGAAGAGGGCATTGAAAAATAATCCATTTTTAGAATAGATTCTATAAGTTTGAAAGTATTACCATTATAATATTTTTATCTGGAGAACTTAAAATGCATTCTATTTTTTCAGTTGTTACTATATATTTTTCCATTGCTAACATATTTCTGATTTTCATGCCATCTTATTAAGGGAGTCTTAGAAATTTGGGGAGGAAATTTCTTTTTGTCTCTAAGAGAGCTGTTAACCAAGTTTTGGAGGCCACTTGTTCATTAATGATAAACTCTCCTCCATCAAGGTATAGAATAAGAAATCATTGGCAGTGACAACACTCCTTTGAGTAATTTGAAACTGTTGCCTTCCAATTGGGCTGATGTGATTAATTAACCCATCAGCAAGCTCAGCTGTCTGATGAACAGTAGCTATGTAGCACTGAATCTCAAGGAGAACTTGAACTTTTTGAGGATCTTGAACTGAAATTCCTTCTCAGACAAGTGGCCTAATTGAATTTCAATGAACTGGAAATCAAAGCTTTCTAGACTTTTTAATATCTATAAGTATAATTCTTTCTTTTAATATTTTTCCTCCTACGTGTTACAACTGTGTATCAGATCATATATCTTGAAATCTTTGGGGTTCCAAATTTCCCAGAATAAAATTATTTGCTTTATTTCAAATCAATTTTATTGATGAGGCTCACTTATACTCCATCAGTATTCCTCTTATTTGCTTACAGTATTAAAAATAACAGAAACAATATTTTTAAAAGGTGTGCACCATCACTTTGTGTCCTTATTATTAAATGAGTCTGAAAACCAATATATAAGAACCATCTGGTGACTTGACAATAGAGATATGTTGACATCCACCCCCCAGAGATTTTGATTTAGCCAAAGTGAGGTAGAGCCATGAAGTTTGTTTTGAAAATCATCTCAGGAGATTCTAATGCATAGCCAGATTTGTAAGCATGAGGAACCTTAACTATGGATTAGATTTCGTTGAACAGTGGCATATCCTGATTTAAAATATATTTTCATGCATTTCCATTTGTACTTTTATTAAGAATTTACTTAAAGTTTTTTTTTACTGAAACTTCAATAATCTGTCTTATTCAGATCGCCCATCTAATTTATCAATTATAGTTGAAATAACACTAACATTGCAAAGATTCTAAGGAAGTTACTAAATTAACAATGTGATGCTTCATCTATTTATAAAGCTAATACAGATATTTAAAGCATCTCATACTGTCTGTTGAAATTCACTTCAAATATAACAAGAAAAAATAAATACCACATTGATGAAGCAAATGTTCTAATACAGTATCTTTCTTATAGTGTAGCTAAGAATCATTTAGCAGGAGAACATAGTTGCTGTTATCAATCACATTAGAAGAGTAGGTCCAATAAGAAGGATCATAGTTCCTCTTAGTAATAAAGTTTAAAAAGTTTTACCTCTGTGGCAGAAACTGTAGGCCAGCCAATCCCAATACATATTTCCCAAGCCTTTATACCCTACTTACCTCCAATCTATTGGAGGTAAAAGGTAAATACTTTTAATCCAAGTTTCACTTGTACCTAAGGGTTAGGTAAAGAGTTCTGATCAAATAAACATGTAGATGTATTGGGATATAAATGGGATGCCTGGAACTATGGCAACTGTTTTGCAACCTTATGGGACAGAAACACAGAAATTATTATCTATGGAGTTCCCGTCGTGGCGCAGTGGTTAACGGATCCGACTAGGAACCATGAGGTTGCGGGTTCGGTCCCTGCCCTTGCTCAGTGGGTTAACGATCTGGCGTTGCCGTGAGCTGTGGTGTAGGCTGCAGACACAGCTTGGATCCCACGTTGTCGTGGCTCTGGTGTAGGCCAGCGGCTACAGCTCCGATTGGACCCCTAGCCTGGGAACCTCCATATGCCGCGGGAGCGGCCCAAGAAATAGCAACAAAAACAACAACAACAACAAAAAAGACAAAAGACACACACACACACACACACACACAAAGAAATTATTATCTATCTATCTGTCTATATCTACATATAGGTTTTGGTCATGCCTGTGGCATGCAAAGTTCCTAGGCCAGGGATCAAACCTGTGTCACAGCAGTGATGACACCAGATCCTTAACCTACTAGGCCACCAGGGAACTCCCAGCCTAAGTATATTGAGTCAGTGAATCAGCTCCTGTAGCACAAATTATGAAATATCTTGTTATTTGAGAAGACTACCTTAAGACAGTGTTATTTGGATCTCCTCTTGCAACCAAGGTTATTTCTACCTAATAATAATGTCCAACATCCCTAATTTAGCTCATTGAGTCATGATAGAATCAAAGTCATCTTGATCCATTTAAAAAGAATTAAGCTTCTAGATGTTCTATTTCTGGAAAAGTGAAATACATAAGGAACACTACAATCTTCAAATATTTAGAGTGTTGCTTTTTATGGATTTTTTTCCACCAATGATTGTTAACCACTAAGGTTAGGACACAATGTTTTCATAATACTTAGAATGATGTTATATATATATACAGCTCAGTATATAGGTCTTTGTTTTAGTTAATCTGTGTAATGAGATTTCCATCATTACACATAAAGGCCATCTTTATTTATAATGCATGTTTTTCCTGAGATGTTCAAGCATCTAAAGGTAATTCTAAAGTTGCCCAACGTGTGTATGTTTGTTTTTAATAAACAGCTCCGATGCAACAAGGTAAGTTATATAATCATTTATTTTTGCTGCAAATACCTAGCTTATTGATTCTTTGGCATTGGCGAGAAAACAGTTCTTATGTACTTCCATTAAGAGTCTAAACTAACAGGAATAAAAAGAAAGAAACATCACAATTTCTCTTAATAACTCATGATAGCCTAGGCAGTGACATCTTTTTTTCTTAAATTACTTGTGTTCTAATATCATTCAATCTCCATCATTTTGTTCAATCCTGAGAACAAGTAACTATCTCATCAGCAGCATTTATGTTCTTTAAGCTGGTTACTGGAACTGCAACTACTGGATGTTAATGTAGAGAAATGAACAAAAATCAAAAGAGTGAGCATGATTTATTTATTTATTTTTTTGGTATCATGTAAAAATTCATTTATGTGACTATATCATTTTTCAACATTTTGTTTTAATATCATGGAATTCCTTTCATTCCAAGTACATAAAATTTGTATGAGCTAAATAATACTGAGAGGTCCCTTAGCATTTGTCAAACATCAGATAATGATCATTTGTAAATGACATTACTTTTTTGGATGAAGGTAAGTAGTAATGCTGAATTAATGCATTCAGTAATTCAGCAAAAATGCTGAAGCCACGTTATTCTCCCAAGTAGGTAAAGGATGCCAACTAAGGAATAAATAGCACTATTAAGTGCTTAAGGAAGAGAATTAACAATGTTTGATAATTGTGGTGCTCTGTACTTTCTCACATAAAGACTACTGAAAAGGATGGGCTCTATTACAATTACCATTTTAGAGTGGCTTAGAAAGGCTAAGGTACATACTCAATGCTACATAGCTAGTAAATAGAGAAGCCTGGTTTTAGACCCTATTTGATGTTAGTCAGTGTTGTTTTCACAAACCCTTGGAGGCTTTCTTTTTCATTTCTTTTCAGAGCTTATTTTTTTTGACATCTAGACTATTCAAAACTTCAAAATTATTTGGTCCAAATTAGCACTAAACTAGTGCAGTTGTGTTTATACTTAATAGATGGTCAAGAATAAATATTTGCTAAAATGAAAGAAATTTATTAAAGTATGTAACTAGTTCAATAGAAACATGAATTTAGTAGTCATACACAGTTTAGAAACTACAAACTTTAGTGAGTACCTCCAGTGTAATTTGTGTATATTGTCCATTTGGGGGGTAAAAGTCAATATTTTATAATGGTTTAGAACATGTGCTCTGAAATCAAACTGCCAGAGGTAGAATTTTGGTTTTGTCACTTACTAGCTCTGTAACTCAGAGAGGAATTTAACCTATTGTGTTCGATTTCCTCAACTGTAAAATGTTAGTAATCATTGGACTTACTGTTGATTTCTTGCTTTCTTCTGGACAGGCCAAACTCTTTGGAATGATGAAAAGAGTAAGAAGCGAATCCAACCAACAGGCTGTCTAAATAACCCATTACAAAGGATATAGAAGAGTGAACATCTCTCATTTATCAGTCCTTGGTTTCATTCCTGGGGCTATGTCAGTGAGGCAATGGGAATATATAACCATTAGACTTTAAAAATACACTGTTTTGACCAGAGTTGTGATTTCAGGAGGAGCAATAAGTCTTCAGTTTCCTAGGTGTTTTCTAGAGTGTGGTATAGGAAAAAGGATGAGTAAGTCAGGAAATAATTCCTGGATTTTGAAATAAGTTTTGAATAAAGAGTAGCATTGAGCTAGGCAAAGATGGAAAACACATTCTAGGTAGGAGGAATTATGTAAAGGTCTGTAAAAATAAACCAGCCTGATAAAATTTTTAAGGAAGTACAATATGGGTAGATGAGGAAAAATTATGTATGGCAGGACTTCAGAGTAGAGAGATAGGTAGGGGTCATATAATTTAGAGTCTTGGTGTCAAACTAAGGAGTTCAATTCTTTATACTTAGTGATTGGAGTAGAACCAGACCAGAGGCAATGAGACCATTTAAGAGACAATGATGGGAGTCTAGGTAAAAAATGAGAGACACATCAGGAAAACCCTCTTCATGTATGTTTGTGTGTCTGAATGCGTCTAGGGAAAATAGGGGCAAGAAGGAATGGAAGAAGAAATCAGACTGGAAGGGAAAGAGTTTGGTGGGGAGGAAAATACTATTTATTGTTATTCGATCTGTTACAGCATATATGTTTTGTGTTTCTAAAAGAAGTGTGTTTAAAATGGTCAATAGAGGCCTATTTATTAATCTTTTCCACTTAGAAAATATGTCCATCATCTCACTCTAAAGTTGCTGCTACTTTCTATTTTCCACATATGCAAAATAACAAATGACATCACATATTTTAGCTTTTGTTGTTGCTTGAGCTTTTGTTGTCATAACCAAGGAATTATTGCCAAAATAATTATTAAGGGATTTTTCCTTGTTTTATTCTGGGCATTTAACAGTTTCAGGTCTTATGTTTAAGTATTTAATCCATTATGAGTTAACTTTTGTGAGTGGCATAAGATAGGGTTCTGATTGTATTTATCTGCAATGTAGTTATCCAGTTTCCCCAGTTTCATTTATTGAAGAGTCTATCCTTTCCCCATTGATTACTCTTGGGGGAATGATTATTCATTGTCAAATGTTAGTTGACCACAAATATGAGGGTTTACTTTTGAATTCTCTATTCTGTTAGTCTATGTGTTTCTTTTTATGCCAATACCATACTATCTTGTTTATGTAGCTTTGCAGTACTGTTTGAAATCAGGAAGTGTGATGTCTCCAGCTCCATTCTTCTTTCTCAGGATTGCCTTATTTTTTTATTTTAATTTTTATTATTTTTTATTGAATAAAATTCTTTAAATTCAATAGCATTTTACAATTTTCAAAATCTTCATAAACATGATCTCATATAATCCCATAATAACCCTTCCTTTTCCCCCACCCCATCCCCTACATTGCCCCTTGTTTTTTTCTTTTAGTTTTTTTTTTATTTTTTTAAATTTTAACTAAAGTATAGTTACTTTATAATGTTGTGTTAATTTCTGATGTACAGTAAATTGATTCATTTGTACATGTACACATATCCATTCTATTTCAGATTCTTTTTTCATTTAGGTTATTACAGAATTGTGAGTATCGATTTCCCTGTGCTACATAGCAAGTCCTTGTTACTCACCAATTCCATCTATAGTGGGGTGTATATATTAATCCCAAACTCCTGATCCATCCCTCCCTCCCACATTTTCCCTTTGGTAACCATAAGTTTGTTTTCAAAGTCTGTGATTCTGTTTGTTTTGTAAATAAATTCATTTGTATCATTTTTTAGATTCCAAATATAAGTGATATGGCCCTGCTCCCACTTTCCAGAAGTGTGTGAGCCCCAGACACCCCTGTGAAACCTCCAAGCTGGGCACCAGGCCCTGTCCCTGCTGTCTCAGGACTGCTTTAGCCATTCAGAGTCATTTGTGGTTACATAAAAATTGTAGCATTATTTTTTTCTATTTCTATAAAAAATTCCATTCGAAATTTGATGGGGATTGAATTGAATTTATAGATGGCATTAGGTAGTGTAGACATTTTAGCAATATTAATTCTTCCAATACATGAACGTGGAACATCTTTCCATTTGTGTTTTCGATTTCTTTCTTTTGTGGTTTTCAGTGTATAGATAGATCTTTCACTTCCTTGGTTAAATTTATACTTAAGTATTTTATCATTTTCATGCTATTGTGAATGGGATTGGGATTGTTTTCTTTATTTCTTTTTCAGCTATTTCATTGTTAGCACATAGAAACTTAAGTTGTTTTTGCATATTGAATTGGTATCTGGCAACATCATTAAATCTACTGATTTGTTTTAACAGTTTTTTTGTGGAGTCTTTAGGGTTTTCTTCATTAGCAAATAAAAAAAATTTACTCCCTCCTTTCATAATTGGATGCCTTTTTGTTTATTTTTCTTGCTTGATTTTTCTTGTGAGGGCTTCTAGTATGTGTTGAATAGGAGTGGTGAGAGTGGGCTGTCATAGTTGTGGGCTTGGCCTATATTGTCTTTATTATGCTAAGGTATGTTTCTTCTATGCCCAAAGTGTTGTGGGCTTATCCTATATTGTCTTTATTATGCTAAGGTATGTTTCTTCTATGCCCAAAGTGTTGAGTGCTTTTTTAATAAAAGGATTTTATATTTTGCCAAATGATTTTTCTGCATCTATTGAGATGATCATATGATTTTGTCTTTGAGTCTACAAATTTAGTGTATTATGTTTATTGATTCATATATGTTGAACCACTGCAGGGATAAATTCTGCTTGATCATGGTGTACGATCCTTTTAGTGTGCTGGTGAATTTGGTTTGCTAATATTTTGGTGAGAATTTTTGTGTCTGTATTCATCAGGGACATTGGCCTGTGTTTTTCTTTTTTTCTTGTAGTATCCTTTTCTGCCTTTCATATCAAGGCAATTTGGGCCCCATTAAATGAATTTGGAAGTGTTTTCTCCTCTTTAATTTTTGAGAAGAGTAAAATTTTGATAAGAATTGGCATTAATTTAACTGTTTGGTAACACTCATCAGTGGACTACTGGGGTCTGGACTTTTGATTTGGGGAATTTTCTGATTACTGATTTAATCTCAAAGATTTGCTTTAAAATTTACAGACCAGGAGTTCCCGTTGTGGCGCAGTGGTTAACGAATCCGACTAGGAACCATGAGGTTGCGGGTTCGGTCCCTGCCCTTGCTCAGTGGGTTAACGATCCGGCGTTGCCGTGAGCTGTGGTGTAGGTTGCACACGCGGCTTGGATCCTGTGTTGCTGTGGCTCTGGCGTAGGCCAGTGGCTACAGCTCCAATTCGACCCCTAGCCTGGGAACCTCCATATGCCGTGGGAGGGGCCCAAAGAAATAGCAGAAAGACAAAAAAAATAAATAAATAAAAAATTAAAAAAATAAAATAAAATAAAATTTACAGACCAGTTACTGAAATTTATGTTGGAAATAGGTGATACTAGAATAGACTTTTAATCACATTGTTTGCCTTTAAATAATTTTATTTTTTTCTTTTTAAATTAAATTTTACTTTTTTATTACAGTTGATTCACAATGTTCTGCCAATTTCAGCCATACATCAAAGTGACCTAGTTATACATATCTATACATTCTTTTTCTCACATTATCCTCCATCCTGTTCCATCACAAGTGACTGGATATAGTTCCTTGTGCTATACAGCAGGATCTCATTGCTTTTCCACTCCAAAAGTAATAGTTTTCATCTACTAACCCCAGACTCCCCATCCATCCCACTCCCTTCTTCTCCCCCCTGGCAAACACAAGTCTGTCCTCCATGTCTATGATCTGTTTCTGTTATGTAGATAGATCATTTGTACCATATTTTAGACTCCGTATGTAAGTAAGTCAGAAAGACACCATATGATCACATTTTTTTAGTTTGAATAAAATCAGGTTGTAGCAAATTTTATCTTTACTTATTTTCACACCTTCCATCACTCTAGGAAAAATTTCTCAAAAGAAATAATATCTACTGAAACAGTAAATCTGAGATTTCAAAATGGAACAATTTGCAAATAAAATCTATCTCATTCCAATCAGAATGCAGATGTTTTAAGATAAGCAATGGATATATACTGGATAAACATGATGTTCTTAACAAGTCCATAGAATACTGTCTTTTTTCACATGCATAAAATTAACAGGATACTTATTTAAATGCAGTTTCCAAAATGCTGCAGTCAGATAAGATATATTTAAACCATGTGCTTTGACATCCCCTTTTTATATGAATTACATTAATCATTTAAAACAAAGGGGCCTAGACTTTCAGGAAGGCAACTATTAAAAATGCATTCTCCTATGAAATTTATAATGAATACTTGCTCCTGTTATTAAGGAAGATAAATTAACCAGTATGGGAGAATTAAAAATAAGATAATAATACATTGCACTCAATATTTTATCCAGATTTCTATCAGTAATATTATTTCCCTGTATTAACTATGAATGCAATTTGCATAGTTATATCTTAATGTAGTAAAAAAAGTGAGAAAAACATTTTTGGTATTGGTGTTTTTAAGAACAGAAACACCATTTTGTTGTATTTCTCCTTATTTGCTTTTAACACAAAAATTGGTGAAACTATGTCTCTGTGAACAATTGACTCAATAATTTTGACCTAACTAGTGAGTCAAGCACCTTTTTTGGCTCACCGTAGCTGTCGGAAAAAAATTAATTTACTAAACTTTTATGTTTTTCCTGAACTGGTCATTTTGTAATTGAATACACAATTAAATTCAGCCAAAATTCGTCAAAATACTTTTACATGTTATTCCAAGAATAAAATACCGTGCAAACAAATGCTCAAGTGCATGGTGTACATGTCTGTATTTTTATGAAGGATAAAACCTAGAAAAGAAGACAGTTATTAGCTAGAAGTAACCATGACCTTACAATCGAAATGAACCCCAAACTATAACATAGTGGGAGAAATAAGAGTGTAAAAGATGCAGCATATAATAAAGTCCTAGATTTTCATTTTTGTCATGACCCATGTTTTGTGTGAATAACCATAAACTAGGCATTAATGTTCTGACTTTTCTTCTAAAGATAATCCTGCACTAAAGCTAGATATTGGATTGACAGTTATAATTACTCAAGTGTACTTGAGAAATTCAGTGATCATTTGTTATTTTTGTTTTCTTGTCCATTATTCACCCACTTAACCATCTTAAGTGCTCTATGACCTTTCTTATCATTTATAAACATGCAGCAAAAGACAAATGGACCAACATTTGGGGATGGTTGACCTTTCCTAGATTTCTGAGACCTCAAACTCTCATTTATTTTTCTTCTAAAAGTGTATAAATCATAACAAAGCAGGTCATACAATAAAGAGTTAACTTTGGCAGTGACATATATTTATGTCTTCATTGAGGAAAATTCTACACAAGGGCCATACCTTTCCTGTTCAGTAACTGTGTAGCAATTTCCAGACAGGTGATAGGAGGACTCCAGAGTTAGATGATTTTAACCCTTAATTAGAAAGGATTTTTGTTCTTCAAAGTGAAAATCCGCACAATCACAAATTATATTTTCCTTATATTACTACTTAAATCATATGTATTCTGATTTAAGTGGAAACTGTAAGTGGAAGAAGTCAAACTCATCTAAGTGACAAATTTGAAGCCAGACAGGCACTATGATCCCACCATTGCTTATATTCTCCTCTGTTTGACTAACATTTAATTTAATGTATTTTGTTTTATAGTAGTTTCTTGCATTTATTTTAAAATTTTCCATAACTGCACTATGATACACATGAGGGCAGAGTGCATGTCATATGTGTCCTTTGCTCCTGTTTACTGGAACTGCTCTATAACAAAATTAGAATACCAGGACTATACATTTTCAATAACAATTGATGGTATCTTTTAATAGTTAAAAAGAAAAACCTATGATTTTCTGAGTATGTCTTGCCATTACACCAAAGGAATAAAAAATTCAGGTCATTTATTGGATTATGGACTTGCAGAATACAAAACATCATCTCTCCAACAATTCAATTATCCAGCTGTGTATAATTATTTGGTCAGTGAATCTAGAGAGGGCATTAAAATGACTATCAGGAAAACCACCACACCATTGTCATTAAAAGAATAGTTTTATAGCTAAAGAAGGACATTTCTCCATTACGATTGGTCTATTTTGCAGTTAACACAAAGCAGGGGCTGATTATGAAGTTTATTTTAATAAGTAAAAAAAAAAAATCTCAATTTTTAAAATTGTTTTCTTAATGATATTTTGCAAATATTTTTAAATCTCTCAACCATTTAGTGGACATTTATGATTTCTTTGGCAGTGTCCATTAGCTTCCTTTTTTAAATTGCCTGGGGATTCCTGTGGTTCTTAGGAAGCCAACTAGATTCATATATCCAAGGGGAGACCAGGAGGTAGTGTAAGCTAATCAGTGCACTGCCTCTCTGTGGATATGTTGATTTAAGCTGTTTCATCCTAGTAACTCATAGTTTTTGTCTTGCCACTCTGGGACCAATAGCTTATAAGGCACTACACTACTCTCGGCTCCATTACCTGTCACATTCTCCCTTGCTCAGTCCACTCCATCCACACTTATCTCCTTGCTATCTTTTATAATTTAGTCACATTTCTGCTTTAAGAGTTTTTGTATGAGTTGTTTCCTCTGCCTAGAATACTTCCTACAGATAAATGCAAGGTCGATGTCTTCACTGATTCAATATTTTGTTAAAATTACCTTCTCAATGAAGCCTACCCTGAAGACAGCATTTAAAGAGTCAACCTACCCACTCAGCATGTTAAGGATATGGAGCTGTCACTGCTGTGGCTCTGGTTACAGCTGTAGTAAGGGTCCCATCTCTGGCCCAGGAACTTCTGCATAACATGGGTGTGGCTAAAAAAAAAAAAAAGTTAGCCTACCCAGCACTTCCAATCATAGCCTGCTTTGTGCTATATATTTATCATAAAAATGCTTTATTTATTCCTTGCAGTGCTAAACCTAATGTTGGACAAATCAAAGATATTAAATAAATACTGATTGGATTATTTTGTGCAAAATAAATACATGTAAAATTCATGAAATAATTCACAACAAAGCTAAGAAAATGAATGTAAAAAGAATCTATCAGGAAGTCAGTTTCATATGAGTATAAATGTGATTCACACACACAAACATACTCACAATATAGGATGTGTTTTAAGTGGTGTTTTAGGAATGAAGCTAAAAGGGTCCCTTCACTTGATAAATCAATTATCAGTAGTACCAAGTTTTCCACATCCTAGTAGAGTGGCACTGATATCCAGTAAAGGAAAGACAGAAGAAGGCATCTGATACTTTCTGGTCATTTGGAAACACGTCATCTATTCTCTCAAAAGAATGGTACATTGCCATGTACCATAGACTCCTTAGAGCAATGATTTAAGTGAATGGTTTAGTAATGGATCATAGAAAATTGAAACATTTCTTTTTAATAACCATAATTTTTGCCTTTCTAAAACTAAATTCATGTATTCATTCTGACACACACAAAATGTGTGTGTGTATATACACATGATTTCCCACATCGTTTGTTAAATTATCACAGTACCTTAATGAGATGTCAAGTTTTCCATGGTAAAAATATACTCCATTTATCTTGGTATCACATAATGATATAATAACTTATCCTTGCCATAGATAGCTATTTGAAATGCTCCTCATTGACTAAATATAGTCTCCCTCAGATGTGAATTTGGATAACAATGTGAAAATGGTGAGCTCAATTATTTTCATATTCATCATTTACTAATAGCTTGAACCATTAGGCTGATATTTTATATAAAGACCCTCTCTTATAAAGTTATTGGAATCTTTCATTTAGAGATAACAAGTACATTCACTCCCTGGTGTGTTTTTCCCAGAGCCGGGACAGTTTTGCTTTTGTTTTGTTTTTTAGACAATTTGTAGCTATGGCATTTATACTCATTACAAAGCAGATGGAAACCATTTACTTACAAAAAGAGCATAAAACTTTAAATGGCAACTTTTACCTTCTAAGTTATTAGTAGTAGTAGTAGTATTTAGGAGAAACAGCAGCCTGGGGCAAGACCATAAATGACAGACTATCTCTTTTTCCACTTAACCTGATTAAATAAGAACACAATTTGTCCTTACCCACTCCCAGTAGCCTTATTGTAGCTAATACAACAGATGTTTTGTCACCCAGCTAGTCACATGATTGCTTTTCACTCTGACATATTTTGGAAACAAGCTAATAAGGCGATCTGCAACAAACACACTTGGTCCCCTTTGGCTGATATTTCTTTGCTGATGTCATTTATCCTTCACTGTTAATTAAATGAAAATAAGTAGCAATTGCTTTCCCAGTATTGTACATTCAGAAATAAATCTGTGTAATGTGGTGTATAAATTTGTTTCTGTTGAAATGTTCAAGTTCAAGTGATGAACTTAAGTCTGTGCTAATTGTTTAAAAGAGGGCACAGACATTTATGAAGGCCTAAGCTCATTGTAAGAACCACTAGTGTAACAAACCTAAGTTCTTAATGGAACCCTATCTCCGTTTATATGATACAAGCATTTTGGTTAATCCTGGGATCTATGAATCAGCATAACCCTGTTGAAATGCTGTGATATAACATGGTTGACATTATCTACATAACAAGTGACTAGACATGCCTATCTCCAGTATGTGGCAAATGATGTCCAATGGCTAGGCTTATATTCACCTATGTAAGTGACAAGAAACTTGAGTTCCCAGTGCTGCCAATCATTTGCTCTGAGCTAATGCTTTTTCTTATGCATATCTAATTTAAAAATAATAATCAAAATGCAAGAGGATATTTCTTGCAGAATAATGTGTCCAGGGAATTCATAGTTTTAGGATCAATTTTCTGCTCTATAGTTATTTTCATTACGAAGTTGGTTGAAATGCTTTTTAAATTTTTGTCTTGTATCTACAAAGTTGTGCCTTTCAGATACCCTTATTCTATTCCACCCTCTCACTCTCTACCTCTTCTGGGAAGGGTCTATAACAGCCTCATGGGTAAATCCTGACAAAGATAAGAAGAGGAGTTTAGGAGTCTCTTCAGAAAGGGTAAAGAGTCCAAATAAGACAAGACCTTTATGCAGAAATTTTAAAACCAGTCTTCCCTTCATCTCTAAGCCCTATGATTATCTTCCTAAAATATAAATTGGATTATAGCAATGCCTTACTGAAAAAGAAACCTCATTTTCTGCAATATTACTTCTAAATTCCACAGCTTGGCTCTAAGTCCAGTCACAGTCAGGTTTTAACATGTCCTTGGAGCCATATCATCTGCCACGAGTCCCCAGAACACATGTACTATATACCACACTGGATCTCTCCTTGTTGCTTGAACTCATATAGAGTTTGTACAAGTGATTTCCTTGTGTGAAATTGAAGCAGGAGATAGATGGGTCCCAGGCCGAGCAACTGTAATCTGTTCCCTGTGCACAGATAACTTGAAGATAAAAGCTGTATCCTACTTGGATAAAAGATAAAGAGACCATCTATTTCTCATTCTTCAAGACAAAGAGACCTCTGGAACTACACAGAAAGGTTCCTCAGGGTCAGAGAAAGAAGGGGCACCAGACCACAGCACTTTCTGTCAACTTCCCAGAGACCACTATGCTAAAATCCATCCCACGGGCAGGGCTCTGAGTCAGGTCAAAAGCAGAAAAAGCAAGATGATTGGCCAGAGGAAGCCCAGAAGGATTGCCCCCATACAAGTGATTTAAACCACCTCCAAAGAACATGTTGCTCTCTTCCTCTCTTGCTCTTTTTCTCTGTCTATCTCTGTCTTTCTCTCTCCTTTTCCACCCCCCCCCCCCACCCAGCCTGCCTGTGCCTGTATTTTCTCTACACCTATCTTCTCTCTTTAAATACATATTTAATTGCCTGACTACCCACAGTCTCTTTGCCAAATTCTTTCTCCAAAGGGGCAAATTTTGGGGGACCTAATCAAGTGGTTAGGGTTCAGCATTCTCACCCGACAGCCACCTGAGAACAAAATTACCATTTTCTGCTTCATAACTTAGAAAAAATCTTGTATAGTTTAAATGAAAAGTCAAAGATTAAATCCTTTTTTTTTTTTTTTTTTGGCCGCATTTGCAGCATGTAGTAGTTCCTTGGCCAAGACTGTAACCCCAGTAACAGCAGTGGCCCAGGCTGCTGCATTGACAGCACTGGATTGTTAACCCCCTGTGCCACAAGAGAAATCCAAAGGATTAATTAGTTTTGCATATTAATTTCTTTGAATTCCAGTATTTTTCAATTCAATGCTCCTAGGTATCTGCTTCAGTAGCTGTTTCTAATGGCACTTTGTTATGAAAATTGCCACACTTACTTCAATGATCTGCTTACATATTTGTCTCCCTCTCAGTTAACCATGAGCTGTAACAAACAAGTGAAGACCATGTTTTATTTATCTGCACATCCCTAATATCTATCAGAGTGCCTGACATACATTAGATATTCAACAAATGTCTGATGAGCCCACAAATACCTCCTATCTGAATTCTTTGACATCTGAAATAGAAACTTACTTTCTACTTTTCTTCCTCTCTTATTCCTAAGTGATTTATATGAGTCCTCTTTGAAATTCTGATTTTATGTATCCCAAATCACTCCATGTAATATCTATTAAAGGCTTAAATTCCCAAGTGTGGTCAACACTGAATTTGCATATGTGGTTGTAAGTAGAAATCCATTGAAATGTCTAATTAAAAACAGAGCTCTTTTCCGAAGATTATTTGCAAATGATTTGCCTCCATAGGCATCTGTCTAAAATTTGAATTAAATCCTATACACTCATGTAATTTTTTAAAAAGTGTGGAGAAATTCAGAGGTCTAGGGAAATTGTTAGCCAGATTCTAACACTTCATCAGAAGTGAGAATGTTTGGTTGGTTGTTAGGATCTTATTTTCCCTCCTCAGAGAATATCAAAGAGGGAAAGCAAGGTGTTAGGAGCAGTAGTGACAAAGCATAGACGTTCCATCAGACTAGATCTGAGTGGTTTTTGTTTGTTTGTTTCTCGGCTTTCTGCCAAGACTTCCAAACTTAGGTAAGTAAATGCAACAACACACCCAGACAAGGATATATACCAAACAGCCTGAAAGCAACACATGTAGTAAAATTCTAGTCACATTTGAAAGCTGTAAGGTACAAGCCTACACCTGGAATTAAAACAGAATGAAGGCCTCTGGTGAGGCCCCAGTAAAATGAAATAACCTACTTACTTGTTAATGGACATGGGAGAAGCAACTAGTCATTTAGAGATTAAGCTGCCAGAAATTGTCAGCCTCTGTAAAAGTCTATAAATTTAACAGCTGATATATTTATCTATATATTTTTGATTAATTAAAAATATTCTATAACTTTATACACTAGTGTTGGGGAAATGGAAGGTGTCACAGCCTTGCTTGTTTCAGGTAACCCTTAACCTGTTCTCAAGTGCAGGTACGAGGAAAGGCTGACAGAAAATAATATCCCATGAATCTAATCACCTAGGGAATTAATGGAAGAGTGCATTCATGTGGCTGTTACCCGCCTCATAACTTTTTTTTTTTTTGACTGTACTCCCGGCATCCGGAAGTTCCCAGGCCACGGATCAAACCTAGTTGCAATAACTAGAACCACTGCAGTGACAATACCAGATCCTTAACCCAATAAAGGAAATCCTTAACTCTTTGATAGCTATTAAGTCAGTATATTCAGTGTTTCATTTTTAACACTGAATATATGTGGGATCAAGCACATTAAATTATCAACTGTTTTCTTCTGATTGATTAAGTAACTATGAACTTTATGAAGTATTTACACAATGGTGGCCATCAGGTCTTATATCTTTGAATACACATGAAGTTCAATTATATAAAATCTCGGAGTTTCCGTCGTGGCGCAGTGGTTAACGAATCCGACTAGGAACCATGAGGTCGCGGGTTCGGTCCCTGCCCTTGCTCAGTGGGTTAACGATCTGGCGTTGCCGTGAGCTGTGGTGTAGGTTGCAGACGCGGTTCGGAGCCTGTGTTGCTGTGGCTCTGGCGTAGGCCAGTGGCTACAGCTCCGATTTGACCCCTAGCCTGGGAACCTCCATATGCCACGGGAGTGGCCCAAAGAAATAGCAAAAAGACAAAAAAATAAATAAATAAAAAATAAAATCTCATGAAGTCACAAAAGACAGATGTCAATAACAGCGAGTAATAAAGAACAGATATTTTGGAATTCCCTTTTAGTGCAACAGGTTAAGGATCCAGCTTTGTCACTCAGTAGCTCAGGTGGCTGCCAAGGTGCGGGTTCAATCTTTGGCCCAAGAACTTCCAAATGACACGGGCATGGCAAAAAAATAAATAAATAAACAAAAACCAAAAACACCTGATACTTTATGTAGAGAATTTTAAAATAAGCAGTAAAATAGAAGAAGAAAGAATGTACAGATGAATTAGGCCTACAATCTACAGGGTTTGAAGTGGCCCTAAGTATGAATATATAGATTAATATTATTTTGTTTTTTAAAATCATTTACATCGATTTAATTACTTCTTCTGGAGTATACTAATAGCACAAGTAGTTTTTCAAGGGAAATTAGAGAGACAAGTCATACAAGGAAGCACATCATTAATATATGTGCTGAGATTGTTGGAAATGCATTAATGTACAGTATCCTTTGCAATTTTGCACAACACATTGAGCTAGGCATTGCTAATGAGGGACATCACATTGAATATACTATTTAATTTCATTTAATTTATCATATATTATGATGTAATATCAGTAAACTATTTATGCATTTCACCTACATGTCCAGATATGGTGACATTCTATACTTAAGTATATAATGTTTATTACAAAAAATAAAAATATGGAAAATGAGGCAAAAGATGTTCCCTAAGGCTAACAATTTTTTTCAACTATAGCTTCAATAAATTGTATACTTTTTTGTAGAATTTGTTTACATAAAGAGGTTTGTGACACACTTTTTGGTATGTGGTAAATCTTTAAAAGTTGTATCATAATATTTCTTTGCAATTAATTCTACCTTTATTACTGCTTAAAAGTTTAAAAATAGAGCAGAAAATACTGAAATGTGTTAGAGAGACATATATTATTATGATACAGACCAATATTGTAGTAAATTATTTGCCTGATATAATTCTCCCTGTCTCTCTGCCTACACACACACACAGACACACACACACAGAATTTTTTCCAAACATCATTATCCACTCCTCAGTTGTACACCTTAATTAAATTTTCATGAATTTAATAAAATAAAAATAATGCCTAAAATAATATCTTTCACACAGTAAACATATAATACATGGGACTTGCCTTAGCTGAATGTCACTTAGTTTGAGAGTAGAAACATTACTAAGAATAAATGACTGACTTGAATGATATCATTTCTTCTTGAATCATGCCTGAAAAATAGCCTCCCTCTTTTGAGTGGTAAGAGGATACCAAAAATCTCCAAAGCATCTGTCCTCACTTTGACACAACATGACATATATGCCTCGGTATGAACTGGGTGAAATATCTGAACTCATGAGCAGTAAACCTTTTATTCTCACTTATAGGACATTCTCAATCAAAATACATTTACTGAGTTTAAGAATTTCAGTGGCTACAAAGAATTTTAACACCTAACTCTTATCTTTTAAAATCTTCTACTCTTTTATTAAATACATATGCCAAATTGTTCAGTTTCATTTGAAATGCAGGTTGCTACTCTTTTACTCTCCCAAGATCCATGTTGAAGTTCCTCTTAATATATCAAATATGTTTCAATTTTATATTTTTTTAGGAAAAAGGGGATATATGGATATCTTTATTCTCATTATATATTCACAAAAAGAACTTGAATTGGATAGTAGCATGACTGATCTGAAAGTGTGGACTAATAGTCACCAAGTGGAATTGCTGCTTATTGAACTTCTTTTCACTAACTTAATATTATACTAAATCAAGCCTACAATGGCCAACTTACTTGGCCTTCTTTGATTGATTCTGGGTTGCAGTCTCATTTTGAATGTACATGGAAAGACACTTGCCTATGATAAGCCATGCTCTTCAGAGATATGTGCAATGATCTTTGTCTGGAATACCTTTGAAACATGATCAAACCTAAATCTTAGCCAGATTATTTTCCAGTCAAAGGTAGAAAGAGTAGATACATATTTATATAAGATGGAATAAAATATTTGTTTCTCTGGAGAAAAAAAGAGAATAATGTCTTCGGCCAAGCTCTGAACAGCTGTATGCCTTGGACAAAATCCTTATAAAAATTACATAAAAATTGAGAACTGTAAGCAGCTAAACACTGGGTCATCAAGAAATGCCCAGTAGAGCAATTAAACATAGCAGTAGTGATAGCTTCTGATGTGGTTTCTAAGTTATGGTTACATAGTTATCCAAAAAGTAACTGAGTCTATTTTCAGTGAATGCTTTACATTTTTTCTAGGACATAAAAGGGATATCAATATTTGTTCATGAAAAAAAAATTATCCATGAGTAAGGAGTTTTCAGTCAATAACTTGTCATAACAAAACCTTAAATGCTGCATTTTTTAAAATAATTATATCTCATGTAACCTGCCTTTGAATCAATCCAGGAGGATGAAAGTTCCATCTTCTAATTCCCTGGCTCATTTTTTACTTTCTAATGGCAGATATAATTGTAAAATAGAATGCCACAACTCATAATTGGTACTCTTTAGACAAAAATAAAAATTAGAAAGAAAAGATTAAGAAGCTCTGTTATGGGAGTTCCTGTCATGGCTCAGTGGTAACAAACCCAATTAACATCCATGAGGATGTGGGATCAATCCCTGGCCTTGCTCAGTGGGTTAAGAATCCCATGTTGCCATGAGCTGTGGTGTAGGTAGCTGACGTGGCTCAGATCCTGCATTACTATGGCTGAGGCCTAGACAGGCAGCTGCAGTTCCGATTTGCCCCCTAGCTTGGAAACCTCCATATGCCTCAGATGCAGCCCTAAAAAGCAAAAAAAAGAAGAAGAAGCTCTGTATGGGCATTATAATTCTCCAAATCAAAACAAAGTGTGTAAACAAATACCAGTAGGGAAATGATCTTAACTAGCAGATGTATGAAGTGTCTCAACCTTCAGTTCTTAAATTATAGCTGCTTCCAGATTAAAGCAACACTCCTGATGGAGCAGTGTGCTTTATATCCTCTGGCAACATATTTTTTTATTGCACTAGAAACCAATGTTGAATTTCCTGAATAATTACATAAATAAACCATGCACTTTACTTATTTGTGTGCCCATATTTAATGATATATTATACATGTAACTTTCAGAAATATGATTTATGATAGTTTATATTACCACAGAGGGGTGTTTACTTGAAATATGTACTTGAAAAATATCACATAAAATGATGTTATTTGATATACATTCAGAAATGATCTGATTTTTCAGGAAAATGTAAGCTGAAAAACCTAGTTTCGATTAAATCATTCAGAGAGTGTTCTTAATTGAATCCTCAAGTTTAAATGATGTAACAGACTAATGAACATAAGCATATAAATTACATTTATTTTATTCTACATTACAATGCTAGGGATCAAAAATAGTGCTGTGGGTTAACTGGTGCTACCCTCAAAAGGGTATAAAGCAAATCCATATCCCTAAAATCCAAAACTTTTAGCGGATGTGAAGGAAATTTTTAAGCACATTTTGAAGGGCACCAACCATACATTTAACTCTATGCTTCCTCTTTTGTAATTTATTTTAGTCTGATCTGAACTTAAACAATTTCTTAAAATTCAAAGTCACATTCTCATGACTTTTCCCTAGTTATACTAGTGGTAACTTCAGAAATATTATAAATCTTTCTGGACCATCAGGGACTAATTAAGAAAGGTACTACTCATGGTTCTAAACATATTTGAACTTAATCCTTAGCATATTACATAGAGGAAATTCAGAGTGCTATGGAGCTATCTCGAATCCTATGCATCAAATTAAATAATTAAAACACTAAAAATTTAGTTATTGAATGGTGTAAGCTAAGGTAGCTGGTAGCCATTTTAATTCACCTCAATACTACTTCTTTCTAGTTTCATTTGCTCCGTGACCCTTTCACTTAGTACCTGACTCTGTGCTCCTCAAAGTCCTCCATTTTCTTGTTGATAACCTTCTTAAATATTTAGTGCCTTTCTTCCATCCTTTCGAACTCCCTTGACTTAAAATCTGGCTGTACTGACAATGCCACTTTTTTGGCTACACATTCCGAAGAAGACGGCTGCTTCTCCTAGGACAAACTGGAAGAAGTGGTATTCTCCTTATTTCCACTGAAACTTCCAGATCACAACTCTGGACACTTCAGGCTCTTAAAAAAAATGATTCCTGCTCTCCTATTCTCCTGAGATGTCTCAATGAAATGCGGGCGATGATGATATTTAATGGGTGCATCCTTGTCTATAACCTGATCTCTTCGTAGTACTTGGCACCATTAAAGTCTCTCCCTTTGGGCTATTTTTATTCCTTGGTTTTCATGACAATGCACTCATATATTTTCTTTGCCTCTCTTTGATCCTTCTTTGTCTCAGTCAAGTATTTCTCCATACTCCTTCTCCCTAAAAATATCTTGATCATGAAGATTCTGCCCTCCTTTTCTTAATGAGTTGACTCACTCCCAGTGCTATCACACTAATGAATCATAAATGTACTCTAGATCTATAATTTCAAACTGCCTGCTAAGCCTTCCATCCGGATATTGCCAAGAACCTCAAACTCAACACACTTCAATCTAAGGTGAGGTTTTTAAGCCCTGTTTTGAATCTTACTCCTGATGTGCATTTCTCAGTTGACAGCTTCTCCATTCTCTCAATAACTGATTCAATGTTAGGAACCCAACAAACCTTTCTTTGAAAGAACTTCCAAAATGAGCAATAAGAGCATGATGAAAAACAAACACATCCCCTGTTATTAAAAAATAATAATAATAGGAGGGTTCTCTTACGACGCAACAGGTTAAGGATCCGGCTTTGTCACGGCAGTGGCTCAGGTTGCTACTGTGGCAAGGGTTCTACCCCTGGCCCGAGAACCTCCACATGCCACAAGCATGGCCAACAACAACAATAATAATAATAATAATAATAATAATAATAATAATGTATAATACTACTTAGCTCATTATGCTTATCATTAGAGATGTTATTAAAATTTCTCTACTTAATTGTTTAGACATTTTCCTTCACATCTTACCCTCAGGTCTTCAAGGCAGTAACTGAATCCTATTTCTTTTTGTAATCCAATAGTCAGGTTCTCCAGTTTCTCATCTATTAAAAGCAAATTAAATACACCTCCCCTGCATACCTACAGTTTCCTAAAACACAACCAAAAACAACAACAATATAAGTGATAGGAAGTCCCCTTGAAAACTATGATGTATTTCATATAAATAAAATATCGTATTAGATTTTTTTATCAACACACATATTGTAAACAACCACTGTGTACAAGTTAGTAGGCCAGGAGATAAAGTGGCATGACAATGAGGAGTACAGTCTCTATAGCTAGGGTACCTCAGTTCAAGTACTCCTTCTATCACTCAGTGGCTGGGGTATATTTTACAAGTTACTTAACCTCTCTCTTCTTCAGTTCTCATTTTGTAAAATGGGCCTGGCAACTGATTATTTCATAGGATAATTATGGGGATCAAATAAGTCAATATGTATATTAATAAATGTTATTATTGTGTTTTGTATTCCTCACTCTTAAAACTTAATTCTGACCTAAAGAAAACAAGCCCATCAAATTTAAGGCTATTTACCATTTTTCAGTCCAGATGTGGCCAAAAAAGGAGAGATTAATTTTAAGTGCAATATTCCGGAGTTCCTCATATGGCTTGGCAGTAATGAACCAGACTAGTATCCAGAAGGATGTGGGTTCAATCTCTGGCCTTGCTCAGTGGGTTAAGGATCTGGCATTGTTGTGGCTATAGCATAGGCTGGGGACTACAGCTCTGATTCGACCCCTAGCCTGGGAACCTCCATATGCCGTGAGTGCTGCCCTGAAAAGACAAAAAAAAAAAAAAAAAAAAAAAAAAGTGCAATATTTCTATTGATGCAAAAGTACATACCTTTTTATTTCTGTTTTATTTGAGGAAAGGCTGTGCTAAATGTGTTCCTCTGATTCAAAGAGCCCAGTTATTGTCAATACTCAATGAATATTTCATATTAACTAAACTGAATATTGGGGGAAAAACAAACCACTAATTTGTTAACTTTAGACATTACAAAATCTGATCTTAAAGGCCTGATAGCCAGTTTCTTTCTCCTTTAGGTGACTTTGCTTATCTCTGTTCTGATCCATTAAGTGCTGATTTTGCTGTTTGCCTTTCCAAGGAAACTCTATTTACCTTATCTCCAAGTTTTTGAATGGCATTGCATTGTAGCCCCTAAGTATATAAACACCATCCAATTAGACTCCTTATCAAAATCATGGATTTATCCAGTAAATGAGGTAGGAAGCATTTTAATGCAATGGTTTTATAGTTTGGTACAGCTTGAATCCCATTTTTCATAAAGATTCCCATAGTTTATACTTATTTTTCCGTGCTTCTTTCCCTCTTGTCTCCACCAGAATCTAAGGTCATGATAACATTGGAAGAGGAAGTTAAACTATGATGGGATCGGAGTGGAAGAACTGAGACTGTTGTAATTGCTTTTCTTTTCCAGTTTCACATCAAGTGTGTTTTGGAAAAAAAAAAAGTTAAACGAATATTTGGCTCAAAACATATTAATCTGGATTCTATCACCTATCTTCAAATGACTCCTATCAGGGAAACACAAGAAAAACAAATACAAAATTCAAAACATTACACTTGTTCTCAAGTTGCTTGTAACAGTTTCTATTATAGTGAAACAAAAATAATTTCTTATCTTTTTTATAAAGGTTTCTTAATATTTAGGTTTGAACATCTCAAGTAGGTTCCCACAACGCTTTAGTACCAGATACAACTGGTTTTAATTACTAACCTCACTTACTGTAAATTAGAATTGCAATAATCTGCAAATGCTAATTTAAACCTGGACTTGCTTCTGAGCAAGCTGCATGTAATAATGAACAAGCAGCAGATTATCCTCAGAAGGGCAATATACTGTACCACAAATCACAAGTTGCATTTCCTCCTCTCTTTTTTTGAGTGCAAAATGTGATTCCAAAAAGATGTTATTAAGCTATAACACCTTAGTCATTTTCAAGCTCTCGGCACTTAAAGTGCTGAATTTTAGATTACTTTTTTATATTCTGCCTGTGCCTAGTTTCCTTACTGTATGTAAAGTTATTAAAGCTGTCTGCTCCAATTTCTTCTCTACTTAGGAAGATATGACAAAAAGATGAAAGAGACTACCTTTAATCTCAAAAGGCTAAACTCAACACAGAAATGAAACAGTAGCATACATAAAGACAATAAGAATACTTTTCCAAAGATAGTTTGCGTTCATTGAGTGGTCACTAAAAAAACACTAAACTGGAAGTATGTGACAGCATAATAGTCCTGAGGCTCAATTTCCTCTCTAGATAGTTGATACTGTTTTTTATTATGCTGTGTAATTGAAATGCCACTTGCCACATAATGATTTGCTTTACTTGGGGTGTGGGGGGAGATATTTGTTCTGTAAATTGCATTAAGGAGAAAAACATATTAAAGAATGAGTGGCGATTAGATTCAGTAATACATTTTCAAAAAGTACCCTCAAAGTCTTTCTCAAACCCAAAAGGGAATGTTGTAGTATTATTTTTTTCTATTATAAAGGTTAAGATAGAAATGGGCTCAGGGATCTAATGGAATGAACATCTTTCTAGTTGCTTGACATTCTGATAGGGGGCATAGATTTTTGTTGATATGTGTTTTGTTGCATTTAGAATTCTCAGGATTTATATCTATGTGTTGAATTTTATTAAAATCTCTTCTGAGATTTCTATAGCTAAAAACATTTGAAGTCACATGGATCTGAGATCACAAGTTCTCACCCTATGCTGAGGATTTCATTATGCAATTGTGTTTTCTTTCAAGTTCAGTCTTCTATTAATTTCTTCCCCATTCCCTTCTAACTCAAACTCTGTCCATCCACCCAAAGTAGAAAACTAGAATCAACTTTGACTCTAAAATTCCTTTTTCTTGTGTCTAGTCATCTACCAAGTCCTTTCAAAAATAACTATTTTTCTCCTTCGCCATTGTGCAGGTGTTGGCTCTTATTACTTTCCACCTGGATTATTAAAAATCCTTCCACCTGGATTATTAAAATTCCTATCTCTCCATCTTCCTTTTCCAATTATTACTGCAATTGCCAGAGTGCTTTTTCAAAAATACGGATTGGGTAATGTTATTCTACAGTCAGGGGTAAGCAAATCAGAGCTTGCAAGCCAAATCTGACACAAACTCTTTTAATGGCTATCTATAAACTGTGGAATTAAGTATAAATTTCTTAGCATAACATACAAACACTTTGTGATAAAAACTCTTACCTACATTCACAGATAACAACCATCTAGTGTCCTGAACATTATTATATTTCTACATACAAACCATGTGCTTCAACCATATTAAACTTCTATTTATGGTACAAACACACACACACACACACACACACACACAAACACACACACGCGCACATCAAATGGTCTCAACAGTTTGCTGTTCTCATTGCCTGGAAAAAAAAAGTCCTCTATATTGTTCAAGACTTGGTTAAAAAGTCATATCCTCTGGGAAGATTTTTTTTGATTAACCTATACTCTTAAATCTTTTTAAGTGTATTCTTATGGCACTTTACATGTGCCTTTAGTAGTATTTATGACATTATTATTATTTACATTGAGGTGGTTATTTTTTGTCTTCTGTCCTAACCTTCCTCTCAACTGTGAACTTCCCAGAGATTGGAATTATTCACTCTGTAGCCTCAGGACTTAGCATAGGTTCTGACATAATGCTGGCATATACTAGAAAGCCAATAAATGCCAGATAAAAAATGAGGAAAAGAAGGAAGGAAAGAATAATGAATCAAGAATAATGATTAGGGAGTTCCCCTTGTGGCACAGTGGAAACGAATCCGACTAGTATCCATGAGGCTGGGGGTTTGATCCCTGGCCCCGCTCAGTGGGTTAAGGATCTGGCATTGCCATGAGCTGTGGTGTAGGTCAGATATGGCTCAGATCCTGTGTTGCTGTGGCTGTGGCAGAGGCCAGCAGCTATAGCTCCAATTCGAGCTCTAACCTGGGAGCTTTCATATGTCATAGGTGTGGCCCCAAAATGGGAAATAAAATAAAAGTTAAGAGTAAATCTGGCCGAATATAACACCCGATGTAATCATGTAGCAGACACATGACCAGAAAAATGTCTAAAATTGGTTCTTGTCACTAAAAATTGTAAATTTCAAAGTCATAAATTATCTTTTAATAATGACAAAAAAGTTTTTGCCATCCTCACCACATTCAATATAACCACCACATTTCCCAAATACTAATGATTATGGTTTAATAATAATAATAATAATATTCATCAAGAGCTTTCACTGTGCCAGGCACTGCTTAATGCCTATTGCACATATTTTCTCATTTAATTCTCACAACAGCTCTATTATCTAGCTATTTCATGTTCATGGATTGAAAGACTCCATATTGTGTCAATTTTTCCCAACTCGATATATACATTTAACAATACCTCAATTAAAATAGCACCAAAATGTTTTGTAGATACCAACAAACTGATTCCAATGTTTATACAAATAGGCAAAAGATCTAGCATAGCCAATGTAATACTGAAGTCAAACTAAATGGGAAGATTCACTATTCGATGTCAAGTTACAGTTTTCCAGACACTGTAGTATTGGCCAGAGGGTAGAAACATAAATCAATGAAACAGAGTAGCTATCTCAGAAATAGATCCAAATAGATATAGTCAACTGATCTTAGAAAAAGTAGCAAACAAAAATCACTGAAGATATTAGTCTGTTCAACAAATGGTGCTGGAAAAATTGGAGTTCCACATACAAAAAGAAAAACTTATAAATAGACCTTACAGTTTTCACAAATATTAAACCCAAACGGATGATGGACATAATGTAAAATGCAAAACATAAAATTTTTCAATCAAAGCATAAAGGAAAACTGATATGATCTTGGGTTTGGTCTTAAGTTTTGATTTGTTTATTTATTTATTTTTATTTATTTACTTTTTGTCTTTTGTCTTTTTAGAGCCACACCACGGCATATGGAGATTCCCAGGCTAGGGGTCTAATTGGAGCTACAGCTGCCGGCCTTCCCCAGAGCCACAGCAACACCAGATCCGAGCCACGTCTGCGACCTACACCACAGCTCAAAGCAATGCCCGATCCCTAACCCATTGAGCAAGGCCAGGGATAGAGCCCGCAACCTCATGGTTCCTAATCGGATTCGTTTCCCTTGTGCCAAGACGGGAACTCCTGGTGTTAAGTTTTTAGATAAAATGCAAATAAATTATACATGAAAAAATGATGTTAAATTTTATTAAAATTTAAAACTTCTCCTTTGTGGAAAATATTATTTAAAAATGAAATGACAAGGCACAAATTGGCAGAAAATATTTGAAAACACATGTATGATAAAGGACTTGGATCCAAAATACACACAGAATCCTTAGAACTCAATGATAAGAAAACATTCCATTTAAAAAATGGAGAGTAGATCTGAATAGACATGTTATAAAGAAGATATACAGATGGCAAATAAAGCATTAGAAAATACGCTCAATATCATTTGGTATTAGGAAATTGCAAATTACAACAATAATGATATACCACTACACACCTATTAAAATGGCTAAAATCCAAGCCACTGATAATGCAAACTGTTGGCAAGAATGTGGAACAAGCAATCACATTCATTGCTGATGGTAATGTAAAATGGTACAGCCACTTTTGAAGACAGTTTGGCAATTTTTACATCACTAAACATATTCTTACCACACATCCTAACAATCGCACTCCTGGATATTTACCCAACTGAATTAAAAACTTACATCCACAAAAACCTGCATGCAAATGTTTATAGCAGCTTTATTCATAATTGACAAAAACTGTTAACAACCCAGATGTCCTTCAAGAGGTGAGTGGATAAACAAACTATAGTCATCCATACATTGGGATATTATACAGTGATAAAAAGAACTATCAGGCAATGAAAAAAGTGGAAAAATCAAATACATATTGCTAAGTAATAAGGCCATTCTTAAAAAGCTACATACTATATGATTCCAATGGTATGACATTCTGGAAAGGCAAAAATGTAGAGATGATAATAAGTGATTTTGAGAGGTTTTTGTTTTTTGGGTTTTTTTTGTTTGTTTGTTTGTTTGTTTTGAGGGGAGGGATGTTATTGAACAGGTAAAGCACAGGTTTTTTGTTTTTTGGGGTTTTTTTAGGTGATGAAACTAGGGACGGGATTAAGATGGTGGAATAGAAGGACTCTAGCTCAACTTCTCTCCTAAAAACAACAAAATTCACAACTAAAGACTGAGCACTCTTCACCAAAATGGCTGTGATCACCACCCCTCAGAAAACAGGCTACCTAAAGACCCCTCAGGCACATAGCTGCCTCTAATCTCATTCAGAGACTAAGTCCCACCCACCAGAGGGATTAGAATTGGCTCCACCCACCAGTGGGCAGGCATCAGCCCCTCTGATCAGGAAGCCTACACCAAGCCCCCATACCAACTTCAGCCACAAGGGGGGCAGACACCAGAAGTAAGAGAGGCTACAACTCTATTATCTGTAAGAAGGTCACCACACCAAAAACCTATAAAAATGAAAAGACAGAGGACTATAACTCAGATGAGGGAGAAAGGAAAAACCCCAGAAAAACAGCTAAGCCATGAGGAGATTCTCAGCCTCCAGGAAAAAAACTTTAGACTGTCGATGCTGAAGATGATGCAAGACATTAGGTGATGAAACTATTCTTTCTGATGCTGTAATTATAGATACCTTCCACTAATCATTTATCAAAACCCATTGAACTTTTTACAGCCCAAGGAGTTATACTGAATATATATGATAAGTTTAAAAATATCATGAGGAGGTTGGAGCAAATCCCAGGATGGAGTGAAGTGCAGAATTTGACAAAACAATCTAACTGTATGGCAAATATATGAAACAATCTCACTGAAAGGTGTGGGGGAATAAGGTCCTAACCTAAATAACTGTAGAAATGAGTAAAATCTATAAGAATAAATGTAAATAAACTGTACATAAGCAACATATTCTAGTTAATTCAACTTTTCCCCACATGGTACAAATCAACAATTCTAAAACCACAGTACTTGTATACTGGAATTGAACAATAAGCAAGTGGATAGTGGGTGGAAAAGCCACCCTTCCCACTGTTGGAGTGTGAGTTTATAGATAAGCAATGAGGGGGAGGTTAGTATGAGCCCTGTGGTAGTGATTTTGGGTGAGACATCAGTATGAACAGATATTCAACTTAATAGCGATACAGATGATTACATATAGAAATACATATTTTTTTCTTTGATTTATGGGATTACATCCTAAAAAACCTATCATTAATTGAAAATACCATAGGTCAAAAATGCATTTAATACACCTGATGCACCAAACATCATAGCTTAGTCTAGCCTACCTTAAATGTGCTCAGAACACTTGCATTAAACTACAGTGGAGCAAAATCATCTAGCAATATTTTATTTTCTAATAATATGTTGAGTATCTCATGTAGTTGATTGAATACTGTGCTGAAAGTGAAAAACAGATTGGTTGTATGGGTACAGAAGAGTTGTTTACCCTCACAATCACATGGCTGACTGGGCGCTGAAGTTCACCGAGCTACCATATATTGTTACCAGAGGAAAAGATCAAAATTCAAACTGTGATTTCTACTGAATGCGTATCTCTTTCATGCCATCATAAAGCTAAAAAGTCATAGGAGTTCCCATCGTGGCTCAGTGGTTAACGAATCCGACTAGGAACCATGAGGTTGCGGGTTTGGTCCCTGCCCTTGCTCAGTGGGTTAAGGGTCCAGCATTGCAGTGAGCTGTGGTGTAGGTTGCAGATGTGGCTCGGATCCCGCGTTGCTGTGGCTCTGGCATAGGCCGGCAGCTACAGCTCCGATTTGACTCCTAGCCTGGGAACCTCCATATGCCGCAGGAGCGGCCCTAGAAAAGGCAAAAATACGAAAAAAAAAAAAAAGTTAAAAAGTCATAAGTTGAAAAATTGTAAGTCAAACCAAGTTAAGTTGGAGACAGTTTGTGTGTGAGTATATACATAGATTTACTATACACGCAAACATTTCCTTGCTTTGTGAACTGAGAGGACCAAGAAACAATGATGTCCAGGTAGCAACTAGCACACCTAGCACCCAGATATTGGTTTCTATTATGATTTTCCAGGGTTTCTTGGAAAAAATGGCTGTCTCTAGAACTGGGGCTGAAAATACACATGAAGCATCTTTTAAAGGTGACAGAAAGTAAAAAAAGTTCTAAAAAAGAAAACAAAAAAAAAAAAGTGGGTGTATATAAATTGAAAGAGTTCCCAATGTTCGAAGCTGGAATAATTTGAGCAACAAAATAAATAAATAGTACAGGATATTAACACAATGAATTTTCAAAAGATCTTGAGTCCGTACTGATCAGAATAAATGATTGAATAAATAAACAAATGGAGGAACACTATCAAGTTTCCAACATGGGAGAATTTCAAAGTACATAGGAGTTGCCACTATGGTGCAGTGGGTTAAGAATCTGACTGCAGGAGTTCCAGCTGTTGCGCAACAGGATCAGCTGCATCTCTACAGTGCCAGGTTGTAGGTTTGATCCCCAGCCAGGTACATGGGTTAAAGGATCTGGCATTGCCAAAATGTGGCATGGGTTGCAGCTGGGGTCAGATTCAATCCCTGGTCCTGGAACTTCTACATACCAAGAGTTTGGCCATTAAAAAAAAATGATGTAGATAGTCTCTACTTAGGGAGGTAAAATGTATCTTTTCCCTCCTTAATTGTTGGCTGTGCATAATGATTTCTTTCTAAAGATTACAAAATGGAAAAGGTAAAAAAAGAGTAAATGTACAGTGGAAAACTGGAGACACTATGTCAGGTGATCAAGATCAGTTTCAACAGTGATAAGTCATATTAATAAAATGTCCTTTGATATAAAGTGATGCGAATGACACCATGCCTCAGTAGTCTTCCACCCAAAAGCCCATATAACTTCAGTCTAATCATGAGAAAAGCATCAGACAAGTCCAAATTGTGGGACATTCTATAAATTACCTGACCAGTAATCCTCAATACTATTAAAGCCATAAAAACGCATAAATTGAGAAACTATCACAGAGAATAGGAGCCTGTTCTCTACTAAATATAGTAATATGGTATCCTGGATGGATTTCAGGGACAGCCAAAAGACCATAGAGCAAAGCAAAGGCAATCCCTAATATGAACTTTTTTAAATGATACTGTACCACTATTATTTCATTCATTGTGAAAAATGTACCTTAATAATTTAAGACATTAATAATAAAGGAAACAGGGAGTTCCTCTATGGTTCAATAGGTTAAAGATCTGGTGTTGTCACTGCTGTGGCGCAGGTCCAGTCCCTGGACTGGGAACGTCCACATGCCATGGATGCAGACAAAAAAATAATAATAAAGGAAACAGTGTGGTATACATGGCTTTCTCTATACTATTTCCTAATAATTCTATAAAACTAAAACAGTTCTAAATATTTTAAATATATTAAAAAATTAAAATTAAAAAAATACTTGGAGTTCCTATTGTGACACAGCAGAAATGAATCCATCTAGGAACAATGAGGTTGCAGGTTTGATCCCTGTCCTCTCTTAGTGGGTGGATCTGGCGTTGCCGTGAGCTGTGGTGTAGCTTACAGATGTGGCTTGGATCTGCGTTGCTGTGTCTGTGGCATAGGCCGGCTGCTGCAGCTCCAATTTGACCCCTAGCCTGGAAACCTCCATATGCCATGGATGCGGCCCCAAAAAGACAAAAGACAAAAAAATAAATAAATAAATACTGAGACACCAAGAGGTCAAGTAACTTTTCAAATAAATCTGTTCAGGATTGTTTCTGGCCAAATTGTACTAAAAGGTACAATCTATAGAGATATCCTACTTTCCTCCTTTTCTCCCTGTTTTCTCTACTGTATTCCTCATATCCCCATAGCTATGTTCGTATCTTTTTTTTTCAGAATATAAAAAGATCTGAAACCAATCTGCATTAAAGTATTTTAGAGATTTATGTATTATTGCCATTACCACCACCCATCTCAAAGTAGAAAATATCTTGCAAAATAAAAGGGAAAAAATGTAGGTGCGTATTAAATAATAATGGCTCTTAACATGTAAAATAAGGTTTAAGTTTACAAAATATGCTTTACATGTACATATCACAACACTTTCAACATTCTGTTAAGCTTTTTCTAAAAAAGTATGACAGGTGATATATTAACCCAATTCATTTTGTGGATGGCATTTCTATACTTTATTGTAAATTATTCAGTAAAAAGAGAAAAACAAGTTATTGTGTAAGTTCATAATGTGTCATGCCTATGTTATGTAAGGAGACACAAAAACAGAGTCCACCCAGCAACATCTCTCTTGGACCATTAGGAAGCATAAGTGAAATACTGAGGTTCAAATACTGCACAGGCCACACCAGAGGCATATGGAAGTTCTCCCACCAGGGATGGAATCTAAACCACAGCTGCTATATACACCACGGCTGCAGCAACGCCAGATCCTTAACCACTGTTTCACGGTGAGAGCTCCCGAGTACTACACTTCTGATCAATGTTTTATAAATGCACTAGAGGACAGATTCATTTTAATATTTTACCTTTTTTTTTTTTTTTTTTTTTTTTTTTTTGCTTTTTAGTGCCGCACCCACAGCATATGGAGGTTCCCAGGCTAGGGGTTGAATCGGAGCTACAGCCGCTGGCCTACACCACAGCCACAGCAACACAGGATCCAAGCCGCATCTGCAACCTACACCACAGCTCACGGCAATGCCGGATCCTTAACCCACTGAGCAAGGTTAGGGATTGAACCCACAACCTCATGGTTCCTAGTCAAATTCGTTTCCTCTGCGCCATGAAGGGAACTCCCATTTTAATATTTTAAGAAATCAACAATGAACATATTAAAAAGAATTTCTCATTTTGGCAGCTTTCTCAAATCCCTTTTGAATCTGGGATAATGGTCAACTGTATTATAGTAATGCTTAACAAAAAAAACATGGAGTGAAATGTGACCTTTCCCTGCTGTACAGAATGGTAGCAAGGAGCGATGCTGGAAAAAAAAAATTAATAGAGTTTCTAGGAGTTCCCGTCGTGGCTCAGTGGTTAACGAATCCGACTAGGAACCATGAGGTTGTGGGCTCAATCCCTGGCCTTGCTCAGTGGGTTAAGGATCCGGCATTGCCGTGAGCTGTGCTGTAGGCTGGCGGCTACAGCTCCGATTCGACCCCTAGCCTGGGAACCTCCATATGCTGCGGGAGCAGCTGAAGAAATGGCAAAAAGACAAAAAAAAGAAAAAAAAAATAGTTTCTACATGCAAATACAGTTCTTAACAAGTAACATTAAATTCCCAATTTTCCTAATATTTACATATTAAAAGAGCAATATACATTACATATTTCAAACAATATGAAAAGTATAATTAAATTTCTTCTTCATTGACAAGAATTTTGAACTTTAAAATTCTAAGGAATATATTAAGTTTTGGCCAATTTTATTTAAAAAAATAAGTGCTAATAAATTCAAATATTTTTATTTCAGGCAAATATTTCCATAGACTCCATAGTTTAGTTTTTCAAACATTGTAACATGGAATATATATTGTACATTCCATTATGTCTTAATGAGCCATATGAACTATACTGTTGATATATTTGGAAAGGGATTGAATTTATAATATATGCTGACTCCAGAAGCATACATTATACTACAGAAGTGGAAAAAAATCCTAAAAAAGATAACATTTCCAGTTTGTTTAATCTCTTTTGCCACTCTTTTGCGAGAAGACATAATGGTATTATTTTGCCTTTGAATGTCATGCTTGGCAGTGTGCAAAAACTGCCTCATTATTTCAAGTGAGGAAAGAAGTAATGCTTCAACAAGCAAAATGACAAGTATATCTATAATTATTACTCTTGAAGGAAATTAAAGAAATTGCATTTTTATATCAAAAGGTAGTTTAAGCTGCATGAGAGTCTGCGTCAAAGAAATCAAGTTTTAAGTACCCTATGCAAATCTTGTCTTCAGGAGAAGACCACAGACCACTCATTACCACATAAGCTCAAGATAAAACTAAAATCTAATCTAACACTGTGGGAAAATGAAGTGCTCTAGAATTTAGATAAATGTAAATTAATCTAGTATTCCCATTAATCTGTGAAGTAGTCTTTGTGAGTAATTGATATAGCCAAACGACTCAGACCAATTTTATTTTAATGTTTAAAGTGATACCTACACAGAAGATATATTCAATTTGGAATATATTATCAGAACAATTTCTCAATTTTTAGAGGGATCATCAATGTGATTCAGAAAGTTTGATATAACTGGTACTATAATAGTTTATTTGTTTACTATTAGAATTGGTTCTCTATTAAATCATTGCTCTAAAAAAATCTAAATGTAAAAAACAAACAAAAAGCACAAAGCAAAATAAGTAGTTTCAAGCATGTTTTAAATATTTGAATGAAAATCCATGATAGTTTATTAAGAACAGGACATTTAAAAAACACCTTTAACTTTTTGAGGTTGACATTGTGTGTAGTAATTATGCTCTCTAAAAGAAAGAAGAAACAAAGCAAAACAAAAACCAAAAGCCCCTCCTGGAGACTACTGGTCAGAGATAGAACACTGAACTAGGTAGATCACTGTCCTAGATGGTATACTTCTTTCAACAATATATACTTATTAAATTAGGAAGGTCTTTGACTATGCCAAAATTTGTGTACCTGTCCTAAGGTTCTTACACATTATGGGAGGTGGACAATACAATTTTCTATATATGAATTAATCATCTATAAGGAAAAGAATCACAGATCTTTAGCAAGGGTTTTACTTGCTGAATTCCCTAATAATAAAGCAATTTTCTAGGTAAAAATAGCACCAAAAATGTCATTACTAACCATTTCAAGTCATAGCTTTTTCCTCCCCCAGGTAATGGCTGACTTGCTGGAGCAGATGTTATGGAGTTCATGTTTTCAACTTATAAATATGAAGACATTTGCTGAGAATTTATGGTAATCAATCAAACCCATTATTGTATTTCTTCTTCAAAACAAGTGCCCACCTTAGGCATTAATTTCCTTTTAACCTGTACTACTTGAGTTAAACACTACACTGCTGAAATCTGGTTTCTTTTTCCATTAACCTACTTGTCTTCAAGGTGATATAATTTATACCTCTCTGCTACTAATCTTCATACTTCTCAAGTAATTAGAGAGGACCAGGTTTTGAAATCTCTTATCTGCCAAGGTTCTTCAATAAAGGAAAATTTGACTAATAATTTGGTACCTGAGAAAATGCAGCATAAGGTGTTCCCAACACCAGGGAAATTATTACAAGTGTCATGATTGTTCATTGCCATTGCTGAAAGTGTTGTCATGTTATCAGTACCTAACTCGGACACCCTAAGTGGAAAAATAAATTAGATAGACTATATAGCACGGAAGAAGCATTGAGAAAAAGGAAATAATCTAGCTTTGAGAAATGAAAAGCATTTTTTCCCCTCTTAATCTTGTAGTCTCCTCTTGTTCTTGTAAATTGTTCTGATACATTTATAATCATGCTGTAGTTCAAAAAGTCATCTCCTCTTACATTTTATATAGACAACCAGTGAAATAGATACCAATATCTGGAACCTGGGTAGAGAATTGGTGGAGAATGTAAATGTTTTCTGTGTAGACAATGGGAACTATTTTACTGTAAATAAATATTGCTTACACATCTTTCCTTGATTGATTCTCTTCGCTGGGAGATGTTATGGAAGTCATCGAAATCTCAGAATATTTTTTAGACATATTAAAATTTAACATGAGATAGTTAATAATCATTTTAAGAGATTTTTTTTTAGAGAAATGACCTCAATATTTTTACCATTCTGGCTTTTCCATAACTATCCCTCATTGGTCTGCCTGGTTCTATCACTCAGATGTGCCCCTTCTATTATATACATTTACTTATTTATTTATTTATTATTTATTTTTGCTTTTTAGGGCCACACTCGCAACATGTGGAGGTTCCCAGGCTAGGGGTCAAATCGGAGCTACATTTACTTTTTTATTTCTATTGAACTTTTTCTCATGTGTTTTGGCTCTAACTGCTATTAATTGTTCTTACATATGATCTTACTAATCCATAATGTATTCTTTGATATTGTTAAAAATCAGCATTCAAAATTAATTCACCTTGAAGAATTTAAATAATTTACCTTCCTGCTGCTGCTTCTCATATTATCTTAATCTCTTTTCACTACTGTGATATGCAGGGAATAATGATGTCTACTCTTTTCTTGCCTTTATTTTTAGATTCAATGTTAAAGGATTCCCTTAAAAATAATTGGCTTAGATCCAGTTGAGGTGAATTTGGTGGCAAAATTACAATTTCACATTTTCACAAATGGAATACATTTTTACTCCATTTACTCTCAACGTTTGCCAGGACCTCTTCTAAAAAAGACAACCAGAGGAGTTCTTTTGTGGTGCAGCAGGTTAAGAATCTGGCATTGCCACTGCAGTGGCTTAGGTCACTGCTGTGGCATAGGTTCCATACCTGGCCCAGGAACTTCTGCATGCCACGGGCATGGCCAAAAAGAAAATAATAATTAAAAATTTTAAAAAGAGAGAGAGAATTGGAATTGAGCATTTTTTGCTATATATTTCTCCCCATACACAATGCAAAGACAGTATGTGGCAACTTCCTTGATATATGTTTTCTGGGTTTCATAGAGTTAGCTTGCCTAATTACTGGAGGATATTTTGCTGGTATCTGAAGATGAGCAAGAAGGAAAACCATTTTTGTTCCCACTCAATTCACTAATCTTTATTTTTCCTGTCATATAAATTCCAATCCCCTTCAAGGCATAATTGCAGATAGCACAAGGGGCAGAAAATAAGGGATATGAGTCAGGTTGCATAAACAAACACAATGCCTACCAACTTATGATAGACTGAAGGAAGGAATCACAAATTATCGGCAAGAGGCAGTTGGAACTAGGCTTGAGGTAAACAGACACACAAACAACATGTCAGCCATGATAAAGAGTGTAAATTTGAACAGATGTCACTTCTAGAGCAGCAGCAGGCAGATTAAACAAAATTGGCTTTGGACAAAATCCAAGGGAGAGGAAGAAAATATGAAGCCTGTAGGAGCACAGTGTCCAGCAGCTCTTCCATGGTAAGAGCTGGGTAGAAAGAAACAAACACCTGTTGGTAAAAAAGAAAAAAAAAAATCAACAAAACCCTTGCTGATCAGATGAATTTAATGTATTGTTTTTTGAAAGACACAAGATCAGCTAGAATCTGAAATCAATAGTCTAAATAAATAAAAAGACATAGGTGAGATCATTTATCAATCTTCTTCATATAGAATGACATTGATTCTATAAATAGATGTGCTATTATTGTGTCAATAACTATGCGATGTTATGGGAAAGTCATAAATATTTATGTATCTCATAAGTAAACCTAGATATTTTCATAATTTGATAACCATTTATGTTATTTTGTCCTGTCTGGTTCTGGTTCTGGAGGCAACTCTGAAACAAAATGTACATGTATGTTAACATTAAGCATGGTTATAAATCACACTATAATTTATAGGTTCAAGTACATCACTTTCCAAGCCTATCTTTTGTACCCTTCCTCCCACTCTATGGGTGTGCCCTGAACATGCTATGATCTCTCATAGTCAGATTTCCTATGTAAGTTGAATTGCCCATTTGTGGCTAAATTTTTTAATTTGTAAAATATGTGTAATATGTCCAACTTAAGGAGTTTTATAAGAATTGTTTGTAATAGCATAAGTTAAGACACTTGGTAAATGGTACAGTATTATACAAATGGTACTAATTACTTTTGTAAGTGCAAACAGGAGAAACATCAGGACTTCAAGTGCCTAGTATGTGTACTATGAGCAAGACAATAAGCAGTTACTTTTTTTTTTTTTTTAGGAATTAAAATGTGCCAGGGACTTTGCTAAACTCTTCACATGCTTTATCTCATTTAATTTTTACAACAGCTCAATGAGGTAGGTACTCTTACTATCTCATATTACAAATGAGAAAACTGAGGCTCAGAATGGCTAAGTAACTCTTTCAAAGGTAAATAGCTAGAGTAGGATAATATTCAAAGGCTGTCTGAATCCAGAGCCCATGCCACCCTCCCTTGTCTCCAAGCACATGGTTGATACCAAGATATAATGTAAGCAGCTCTTTGTAGAAAACTACCTTCATCAGGAAACCTCTTTTCTCTTGTCACTTTAGTAAAGCTATATACTGTGATGTGAAATCAGGTGCGCCTGAGCTCTACTCACCTCCAGTCCTAGCACACCTTTCAAATCTTTTGATAACACAATATCTTGCCTAACCCATTGGTTCTTTTTGTAGGTTAAGGAAGTGAAGAATAAATAATTAACAGATGACCAGTTCTCTTCCCTAGCTTCCCCTTCAGTAATCTCTTGAACAAACTATGTGAACAAACTGCATGAACAAAATAGCATGTAAAGAAAGATCACAAGGGAGTTCTCGTCATGGCTTAGCGGTTTACGAACCTGACTAGCATCTGTGAGGATGCAGGTTCCATCCCTGGCCTCGCTCAGTGGGTTAAGGATCCTGCGTTGCTGTGGTGTAGGCAGGCAGCTGTAGCTCCAATTTGACCTCTAGCCTGGGAACCTCCATATGCCACAGGTGCAGCCCTAAAAAGACAAAAAAAAAAAAATCACAAGAAGTCGACAAGCCTGTAATCTCGCTCAGTGATTTGCCAAAATTACTTCCTTTTTTCTGTTTAATTTTCATGGCTCAGCAGATTTTTCGGAGGTGGTTTTTTGGGGGGAACACAAATCTGCTTTCTCCCCAGATTGCCAGCATTCTGATTAAAAACGACTTTCCTTTCTACCAACAACTGCCTCTTGGATGTTAATTTTCCAGCGGCAAGAAGCAAGTAACCAGACCTGAGCTTGGTAAAAATAAGGCACTGTTCCTGTTCCTCAGATCCTTCCAATTGTGTTAAGGGAACTGCAGGCAACTATAACTGAAATTCTTTACTCTTTCCCTGGTGTGATCAAAATAAAAAGTTATTTAATTTTTTTCTTGTAAAATGGTTAGTACCTATTGAAACCCCTTACCAAACTGTGTATCTAAGCAGTTGCTCTTTCTTGAACAGGGGTGCATATCATTATCACCTGGGTTACATTTTAAAAACACTCATATTTGGGAATCACCAGTACAAGTTAGTTCTAATTTAGTATTCTTGGTTGAGAACTACTGTCGTCCAAGAAATCAGTACCATACACACTATAAATTAAGTAAAAAAAGCAGAGATGTTTAATTGGTTTTAATGTGTTCCTAAGAGTAAAACAATAAGCGAACAAAATAAATAAGTATGATCTCCTATAACTGAAGGATGTCATCTCAGAATTGTAGGCTTTTTGAGCAAGAGTATGTGATTGCCTTTTTTATTTGGAGAAAGAAGAACATAAAACAATAAGATGAGTTTATGGGAGTGGAGAAGAGAGAGATGGTTTTAGCTAGAAGCAAATGAAAGATATACTGAGGATCTCTTTGTAATGGAAGAGACAACATGCTTACAGGCTAAAGATAAGATGATAGAGTAAAAGTTTGAAGAAAAGGTTAGGAATGGTTCAAAGACAAGTACAGTGATCAAAAACAATGATAAAGGAGAGATTGAATGCCATCAACTCATTATGGTACTAATCTACAGAGATTCCTTTCAATTTTCAACTATTCAGTTATGATACTGAATATGGCAGAAGTGTCAATTAATCCAGAGTTAGAGATTTTGAAGGACAGGTGCAAAAACAGGAAAAGTGACCAAGAGAATTAAGGGTGATAGTAAAAAAATGAAATGGTAAGTCATGGAGGAACACATTGGCTAGAAAAGGGAATAAATTCATGAGGGGCTAATAAAGTGAAAAAATGAAGCACTAAGGGACTGGCATATTAAATAAGATCATAGCATATGTAGTGGGGAGGAGAAAGAAAACAAGAATTAAAAGAAGTCATTAGAAAGTAGGTTATTTGAATTCACTATTTCACAAATGGAACAGTTATGAGTGATAGCAAGGTTCATGATGTGGGAGTTGAGTGGCTGAAGTGGCATGAAAAAGAAAAATTGTAGTTACTTATTGTACATATAAACATAGAATTCAAAATGCATGGTGGCAAGAAAGGGGATACAGAAGAAAATTGTGAGTGGATACCAATACCTTTAATATTAAATAGTGACCAGAGGTTTTTTAAGTCACAGAGAGGGAGGAAAAAATAGATATACAACTGGATGGCAGAGACATAAGAATAATGCTTTAACATGGGAACAGAGGAGTCATAGTTTGAATGGAATATTGGCAATAAAATGTATATATTTCCTACTTAACAAATTTGGGGTATGTGTACCAAGCCTCTTCTACAGGTTCATTAATTAGAATTCTTGTTTGCAATATACACTTAGAAAGTAAACGTAGTGAGACAACTTTGGAGATGTAGGGAGTAGGATATAATGAAAATCTTTATCAAGAAATCACTGTTGAGATGAATGAACACCAACCACTTTTGGCATTTGTGTTACTCTATGCTCAAGATTCAAGTCCAGGAAGAAAGGATCTGGTTGGCCTAATTTGTAATATATATATATATATTTATCAGCTGAGGATGACCCTGTCCATTTACGATGTAGTTATATTTACTTTCCCATATATAGTGAAGAAATTTGTATCCTTCTGAATATCTTTGTCATGATGTACTCTTGGTCATTTCTGTCTCATGCTTTTCTGTTGTAGGACTTCAAGGTCCCTTCAAGGAGATAGAACTCCAAGCCTCTGGCCAAGACAAGAATTATCAGATCCTTATCATCGCCTCACCAGTCTCATTGTAATGCCCCTTCACCCAACTTGAGCAACATACCCTACTCCTTCCCGCTCCCTACAAGGAAAGTATATAGCCCATTCCTCACCCCACCCCTACAGGGGCCTTATATGCCCCATCCAACCAACAAGTGTATCATAAGACCCAACTAATCAGCAGGTCAGCAGGTATATTGCAAGACCTCTCCTCTCCCTGGGATATAAAAACAGACATGATCATGAGGCAGGGGTTGGCTTTCCCTGATCATCTGGAAGTCAGCCACTGCACTAGCAGCATTTATCTCAAAAAACTCTTCTTTCTCTTCACCTTGCTGTGCTGGAAAATTCTTTTTCTGACCCATGTGCACAGACCATGATATTTGTGTTGAATATTTAAATTATAACTAGATGGTTCTTGCAGCTGTTTCCCTTCTTCTACCTTTCATAAACCCAAATGTGAAATATAGTCTCCCTTCCTTGAATTTGTATATTTATCCATATCATTGTATGTATTATTATTATCATTATAGAACAGAACATTTAAGAATAACTGGGGATAGGAGAAAGAGTGTAGGAAGCTATTATATATCAACAACAAACAGAAGAAAAACTGAAAATGAAAAATACATGTCTCTTCTTAAATTTCTCTCTCTCTTTCTTACTCTCTCCCTCTCTTCATGTGCTCACTTCCTTCTTCCGTTTAATTACTAGCTCCTTCACCTTTGACACCAGCACTCAACTTCAATTTTTATGCAGAACAGTTGAGCTATCTTTCTTTCAATCCAAGCCTAATTAGGGGTGCAAATGAGAGCAGTTTAGCTAAGAACGAAAATGACCAAATCAGGCTGCTTTACTAAACTAAGGAAATTGGAGTCTATACATAATTTCTATTCACAATTTTTTTATGTAATCTTTTTTTTTTTTCTTTTGCTTAATGATATGTTCTTTTTGCCATTTCTTGAGAGGTCTTTCCCTACTCTGATAGTACAAAGTTGTTCTCCCTCTTTTCATCTTTTAGTTTAGGTCTTTAATCTACTAGTGCTTTTGTTTGGATATAATATAAATAGCTTTATTTTTCTTCATATAGCAAGCTAAAGCCATTTATGAAAAATGCATTTACTACAAATTTGTATTACCACATCAAATATATTTTTCTGAACTTTCATTATATTTTACTAATAGTTGTTTTTTCTGTATACTTGTAATTAATGTCTAATCCTTAGAAACCAGGACTATGGGAAAATATTTGGCCTCTAAAATTCTCATCTGAATCCTAAATTAGCTTCAAAACATTAGGGTGACTTGCTCTCATTTGGGGACGAGCCCCGGAGCCAAAGGAGGTGCTTTTGTTGTCAGTGAAATGCTGACATATAATGAGAGCTGGTGATCAGGCTACTTTGTGAATGTATTCTTACTCTCATTCAGTGTTTGGGTTATGCATTCTGCTTTTATTAAGACATGGCTTGCTCCAAAGCTGGAGAAGAAGCCAACATCTATTTCTATCTCCATTCCGGGAATTTGGCTTCTAGATAGTGTTCTTTCAGGAGTCAAATTTTGATAACTTGTCAGCTAATGGTGAGCTATAAAAGATATTTCTATAGGAATGTATGGTATATTTGATTTTGGTCATTTATTTTAGTTCTATTGTCTTTTTCATACATAATTTCTAGGAAACAATAAGATGGTATCTCTGGCATTTCTGCTCTTCTAATTTTCTCAGAAGCTGCAATTCATGTTTAAGGCCATATATAAAGGCTTTAGAATAAAAATATTCATGAAATTATACATTATAACAATGTTTTTCAAATGCCTAGTGACTGTCCATTTGCAGTAGAACCACTAGTGGAGAAAGAAAAAATATATAGCATCTTGGCCTCAGCCCTGAAGACTGAGATTTAATATGTAGATTTAGTATATTGCCTCAAAATCAATCATTTAAAAAAAAAGTCTCAGAAAATTCTGGTATGTGCACAGATTTAGGAAACCCTGCATCACAGTAAACAAATCTGTAACATGAAGGATATGAAAATCTTGAAAAAAAGCAAATATTACAATCTAACTAATGTTAGTTTTCACTATATTTAGTTATTCCTTTTTTGTTATAATTAATGAATTTCATTCATGCCTAATATACATATTAAGAAAATCTAGGCTTAAGAAGCTAGAAAAAATACTGATGGCAACAGATATCTTTATTTACTGACTTTAAAATTTATCTTATTATTTAACTCATCCATATGCATTATTTTGTGTGGTCTTCATCAAATGTGTCTGAGTATAGTTCATGAAGTATTGACTCAATTTCATGGAGAGTTTTCATGAAGAGTACAAAATTGAATGACAAGTTTTAATTTTTCAGTGGTAATTAATACTAACTTTCCTAGTTAATCTAAAGCTCCATGTGGAAGATGCAAAAATAGCTTGCTTCATTTAATATGCATAACAGATGCCATTATATTTCTACACATCGAATAGTGTTTTCATATTGTTAAGAATTGAGTGCAGTATTTCAATCCGAATTGTTGCAGATCTTTTTTTCAAGTCAATAATACAAGCCTACAAAATTAAAATGCACTACTTGTGTCAAACATAACAAAATCATTGTTTGTTTATTTTTTAAGGTGCTAATAAAAAAGATTAATGATACTGCTGGATAATGAAACAATCTGCTAGGAGGCAAGCCCCAGAATATAGAGTGGCACAGTAGCAAGGAGAGCTCAGGAAAAAAATTACTTTCCTCCCTGAATACATTCAACAAAATTCTTTTTACCACTCAGCTGACATTTGGGGTTTAAAAGAATTGGCTTTCTTTTTATGTGTTGCTCAGATGTCTTGGAGATTATTTACCTCCAGACAGGAAGCATTTGCATTTGAAGAGATTTTTGTCAAACAATCAATAAGGGTATTTGACCTCCATAAAAACTCTATTTCCTAAACAAAGACGTCCACACTTAAACATATGACACACGGTAACACCTCATTAAAGCAGACCTCAGTAACTTAAATTGATGACAGTTGAAACCAGTTACCTCCTAAAGATAAAGAAGGGTTCTACCAAGCAAATTGATAGTTTAGTAAACTTAATAGGGGAAAGAAGGGTGGGCAAACTTTTTACTTTAGGAAAACATTGCAAGCATTTTCAGTGGCACAGAATTACAAGTTGTGGTTTGTTTTTTCTTTTTGTTGTTGTTGTTGTTGTTTTTCTTTTGGCTGCACCTGCAGCATGAAGAAGTTCCCAGGCCAGGGATCTAACTTGCACCACAGCAGTGACCAGAGCCACAGCAGTGACAATGCCGGATCCTTAACCTGCTGTGCCACCAGGGAGCTCTGAATTACAAGTATTTTTATGACAAAAGAATCATTCTTTCCATTTATTAAATAGAATCCCAAAGGAACCCTAGTAAGCTATACTTAGTTATCTGTGCCTGGTGAATATGAATGTTTAGGAAATCAATATGATAATGATAAAAGGTATAATGATTGCAAAACTGTATTCTTACATACCAGGCATATAGCTTACTGTGAAGAAAACTTTTTTCTCTACCTTTCGAAGGTTCTTTCAGCTGGTCTAATAATCAAATCAAGATGAGACAGATTAACAGAAAGACAAATTTAATTTATTACATATGGAAACCCCACATACCTGAGAGATTCAAAGACATAAGAGTAAAGAGAGGTTTATATACCATTCTGAGCTAAGGAATGGGAAAGGGACACTGGGCTTCAAAAGAGAGAAGGGCAATTCACAAGACAATAAGGAGAAGAGCATATGTTTGGTAATTAGGTTCTTGCCCTTTCATACATATGAGTCACTCAGGTAAAATTTATCTCTGATAATAACTCTCATTCTGGAAAAGATCCTCAAATGAAATTATTCTAGGTAGCAAAAGGAGGAGCAGAAATTTCTCTTGAACTTCCAGGGTCTCAATTGCCTTTAGCTCAAAATACTCCATGTGCCAAAATGACACATTTTGGGGAACTTTGTCCTGAACTTCTTCAAGCTCTTTATATATTGCTTCTTGTCACAATAAATCCAGATAAGGTATATATTATTTTACAGATAAAAAAACTAAAGCTCAAAGATTAATGTGCTCCGGTTCACAAAGCTTTAAATGGCAGATAAGTTGGCTTTAAAGACTTTGACCTAAAACAACAGAGTTCAAAGTGTGGCCCCTGATCCAGTGGCATTAACTGCTGACACAAATGTTTTGGCCCAATTCTAGACCAGCTGAATCAGAAATTCTGGGAGTGGAGCCCGACTGCCCCTTTTTAAAAACTCCTCCAGGAGTTCCCTGGTGGCCTAGCAGTTAAGGATCTGGCATTGTCACTGCTATGGCTCTGGTCACTGCTATGGTGAGGGTTCAATCCCTGGTCTGGGAACTTCTGCATGTTCCATGGGTGTGGCCAAAAAACCTCCTCCAGGTGATTCTGACTCATCAAAATTTGAGAACAACTTATCTAAACAATTGTAAATATTATAGTTAATATTCTCTCTATATATTACATCACTATATAATATTACTGTACTATATTAACCATCCAACTTGTGGAATTAAATTCATATTTTATGGCAAGACAAGAAAAATTTCAACATAAATCATTTCCTCTGCCCTTTGACCTCCTCTCTCCCATACTGTGCATTAGGTACATGCATTATCCATCTACCAAACCTTCCCCAGCAGCAGAAATACCTACTCAATCATAAAGAGCAACATTCTCCTAGCATCAGTAAGAAAAATCCTTAAAAGAACATTTCTTCTGGATCTTGTAAGGGGCCACAAGACACTTAGATCTGGATTGTGTAAACTGTCAATAGTACATCATTTACAGCTCTCTGTCTCATAAAATTATATAACTGTGCTGTGACTTCTAAGGGGCAGAATGGTTCTTGGAGCTTTCTTAGATGTTCTTCCCAGGTTATAATACTCAAATTTGGCTCTAATAAAATTTTTCATTTCTTTCTTAGATTGACTAACTTTTCATCAACAGGCAAATACTGAGATTACTAGCTCACTAGGTTAAGAATTTCATTTCTTGGGAGATTGGTTTCCTCCATTACTAAACTGTTTTTAAAACTTGTGTATTGTATGAAAAACAATGTGCTAGGAATCAAAAAGATTGGTTTCTGATCTTGTAAATATGAACAAAAATCTATGGGCCTCAGTTTCTTCATCTGTAGAGTGAAGTAGTTAGATTAGATGGTCTCCGAACTCACTTTTGGCCCTGGTATGATTTTAGTTGCCTTGAAAATGTCAACTATTAATTATAGGAATGCTGACAGATCTGTGTCCTTGTTCTCCAACTCTAAATGGGGGAGGTATCATTCATGTTATAGTCTAAATGAGTAGTACTTGTGACAATGTTTTGTTTTTTTTTGTTTGTTTGTTTGTTTTTTGTCTTTTGTCTTTTTGCCTTTTCTAGGGCCACACCTGCGGCATATGGAGGTTCCCAGGCTAGGGGTCAAATCGGAGCTGTAGCCGCCAGCCTACGCCAGAGCCACAGCAACATAGGATCCAAGCCGCGTTTGCGACCCACACCACAGCTCACGGCAATGCCGGATCCCTAACCCACTGAGTGAGGCCAAGGATTGAACCCGCAACCTCATGGTTCCTAGTCGGATTCGTTAACCACTGAGCCACGACGGGAACTCCTGTGACAATGTTAATGAATACAAGTTTGGGTGCCGACCCACAATGAAGTCAAACAAAATAAAATGTCAGACTTTGGAGCAGAGAAAGGTTTACTGCAGGGCCAAGCAAGGAGAATGGGTCCCTTACGCTCAAAAAATCTCAAACTCCTAGATGGTTTTTGGGAAAAAGTTTTTCTAGGTAAAATTTGGGGTGAGGGCTGCAGGGTGTATGACTTTCTTCTGATTGGTTGGTAGTGAGATAACAGGACGGTGCTCCAAGAATCCTGTGTTTAGCTTGAAGTTGCCATCGTCATTAGTATTATGTAAGAATATAGTAATAGTATTATGACTTGTTGAACATGAAAGAAACAATATGCTACCCCAAAATATGATTCCGGCATAAGGATTATCTTGAGTTGATTATGTAAAAACAATCAAACAAAAAAACCCAGCAATAACAGCAGAATCTCTGAAAACCAAATAGAAGTTACCCTTTTGTAAGGAATATTTACATTTATCTAAAAAAACCTCTCCTTTTGTAGAGGTGTCTCACTTTCTGTACAAGGAAGAGAAAGATGACTAAATCTTAAGAAACTCTTATCAATGAAGAGGACAAAGACAAATCTGCATAATCACATTACCCTTGTTTACTGTGCTTTTCCCAGTAACCTCCAACAACAGATCTCACTCACCCACATCTTTCTTTTGTCTTTAGTCTGAGACAGTATTTAAGGTGATAGTTTGTACTATTTCAGAGAATTATTGTTTTTCTGGGTATCCCCTATGTATACAGGAGGTATGCATGTTATTAAACTATTTGATTGTCTCCTGTTAATCTGTCTTTTATTATGGGGGGGGTCTCAACCAAAAGTCTAGAATGGTAGAGGAAAAATTATTTTCCTCCTCTACAAATATAAATGCGTACTGAAATTTTGCATTTTGTAATATGTCAACTTTCACAAAGTTTGTTCCACCTCAAATTGTATACTTCACAACACTCTGGGACCCAAAGCCTCCCATACTCTCTCTGGCTTTCAGATCTTTGGACATGTTACTCCCTTTGCCTGGAATACTCTTTCTCTTCGTATTACCCTATAACTTTGCTATCTGCCTACAATTTCTCTTTAAAGCTCAGTTTAGTCATGATTCTCTCTTGGATGTCTTTCCGGTCCTCCAGGTCTGCATAGGGAAACCCTCTTCCTCTATCTTTTTACCAGATGCTGTGCTATGCTCTTCACATACATGAGCTAGGAGGACCAATTCAGATTTTGGGAATAGCTTTCATTACTTTCATTATTCATTTGAACAGGTCTTCATTATTTATCAATAAGATGGCCATGTTCTGTACCATATAACTCGGCCCTTTTGACTAAAGTTTATTATAGGACACCTAATAAAGCATGGCAAAGCTATAGTTGTCAAGGAGGTTTCAAGATAGCTTAGTGGGAAGCTCTTTCCAAACAGTAAGGAAATTAATAAAATCAAGTTGACTATACTATAGAAGGAGATTTTATTGGCTGGTGGCAGGTGCCAAAGAAAAATGACTCTAAGGTGAAGGTACTATGCAAATAACATGAATTGTAAGAAGCTATGAATGAAGAAAAGCTTGGAGACTGGGCAATAGCAGGATAATGGTAGGAATAGTAAATGTAGGGGGGAAAGAAAAGCTAATCAACTATTACGATAGAAGATTCATCAATTCTTGCTTAGAAGGTGTTGACCTAAAACAAATAGACCAGCAGCTATTTCTCTAGCAAAGATGGGTTTGGGAGTTCCCGTCGTGGCGCAGTGGTTAATGAATCTGACTAGGAACCATGAGGTTGCGGGTTCGGTCCCTGCCCTTGCTCAGTGGGTTAACCATCCGGCGTGGCCGTGAGCTGTGGTGTAGGTTGCAGACGCGGCTTGGATCCTGCGTTGCTGTGGCTCTGGCGTAGGCTGGCGGCTACAGCTCCGATTCAACCCCTAGCCTGGGAACCGCCATATCCCTCGGGAGCAGTCCAAGAAATAGCAAAAAGACAAAAAAAAAAAAAAAAAAAAAAAAAAAAAAAAGATGGGTTTGGCAGAGAATTGCCAATATGAGATCTGAAACCATGGCAAGCCACATGTATTTCCCTCACAGAGCAAGGGAAGAGAAATGTTTTATAGAGGGGAAAATGAAGTTGGGAGGGCTGTGGTAAACAGAGTTCATCCATAGCTTTTTGTGGCTGAGGTCTTGGCCTGAGAGAAGTCCCTCTTCTCCCAGTTGGACTCTGTTAACATCACAGGGTGTGAGAACTCCCCCTCTGGTCTCCCACCTTTATTTGATTGGAGTTTCTGTTTATTTGTTTTTTTTACATTTCCTCCAGTTGATCAAAATTTTTCTCTGAAAGCTTTACTGATCAAGGGTCAGATTTTCTGGTTTCAGTTGCCTTTTGCCCCTCAAAGTCAGAAAGGCCTTTTCCTAGTGTAGTATCTCATGTCAGAAGAAAAGGGCAGAGATTAGAAACCTACTCAGGTCACTCATGAGTAAGAAAGAGAGGTAGAAGGGAGAACTCTCAGGTACTTTTTATCTAAGATCCATATGTTATTAATATCGTAGACATTGGATATCATCTGAAGTGTCATGTCATAGTTGAAGGTTTTGACAAACTTCCAACAGACTCGGTCCAGACATCTTAGGAAAGTTGTCTCATTAGATGTTATCTGCTTCAATTCTTGAAAATCTTAACTTTCAGGTCACCAGATGATGTGCAGGTCCAGTCAGGGTCTGGTGTTTTCTTTACATGTGTCACTTGAATCTAAAAGTCTATTCCTTGGAATTCGGTGGTATAAGGGTCAGTTAACAGTGCTTGATGGGGCCTTTTCAGTGAGGTATCTTTTCCAATAGATGAAATCTCCAGTTTACAAAGCATGATGCTTAGGGGCTTTGTCCCCCAAGGGCATATTGTGAAAACATTGCTCTACCAAAATGTAGGTAGTTTTATTAGAAACAATTAGGACTTTGCAATATTAGAGTATTTCTCCTTTTTATCAGTTGTGGGTCAAGAGAAGCAGTAGCGGAGTTCCCGTCGTGGCGCAGTGGTTAACGAATCCGACTAGGAACCATGAGGTTGCGGGTTCGGTCCCTGCCCTTGCTCAGTGGGTTAATGATCTGGCGTTGCCGTGAGCTGTGGTGTAGGTTGCAGACGCGGCTCAGATCCCGCGTTGCTGTGGCTCTGGTGTAGGCCGGTGGCTACAGCTCCGATTCAACCCCTAGCCTGGGAACCTCCACATGCTGCAGGAGCGGCCCAAGAAATAGCAACAACAACAACAACAACAAAAGACAAAAAGACAAAAGACCAAAAAAAAAAAAAAAAAAAAAAAAAAAGAGAAGCAGTAGTCAAGTGCATTGGGAATCCTGTGATTATCTCTAAGAGTATATGAATTCCAAAAGGGGTGGATCTGAGATTTAGAAGGACCAATGGCAATACTTTTGGCCAAAGTATTTGGAGGGGCTCTACAAATTTTGCCAGTTGAGCCTTTTTTTTGCCATGCCCACAGGATGGCAAAGGCCAGGGGTTGAACCTGCACCAAGATAATAACAACACTGGATCCTTAACCCATTGAGCCATCAGAGAACTCCAACTGAGTCTTAATGATGCCATTAGTGTGTTTGATTAAGGCAGAAGAGTGGAGGGTAATAAGTGCAGTGAAAGTCTTGTCAAAGTGACAAAATAGCACAGACTTGTCCAAGTGCCTGACCAGTAAAATGAGTTCCTCAATCACTGTGAAGTTTGAAAGGAGTTCCCAAGGTAATAATAATCTTTCCATAAGGACTTTAGCCATAGAAGAGGTAGTAGACTGTCTGCAAGTAAAGGCATCTTACCAATCTGAAAACATACAGACCATGACTAAATCATATTTATATCCATGAGATTGAGGAAGTTATATGAAATTCATTTTCCAGACCTTGAATGGTCCATTAGGCAGTTTAAAGTGTTCAGGAGCACCATGAAGGGGTTTCCCTGTGTTGTACTTCAGGCAAGTGGGACAAGTGAGTTAGGCACTTTTTGTGGCCTTGTTAATGTTTCCCCACCAATAATGATTCATATGTGCTATCATTTTTTTAGTAGATCAGTTGTTTAATGCATGTATAGTGGTGAGGAGTGGGTCTTTTAGAGTCTCCAGGAGGACTGGGTTATTTGGTCTGAACTAAATCTTTCTATTTTTTTTCTATAAATAAAACCACAATTGTTGAATTTCCAATCTAAATTTACCTTTTCTGAGGCCAATTGTTGTGCCTCTCTAGCCAGATTTTCTAAACTATCATTTGAGGAACTATCCCTTTTAACCATGACAGAAGTTTTGCTGCTGATGGTTACTTTAATGGCAGCATTCCTTGGAAAATGTCAGCAAGGTGATTTCCCTTAACTTCCAGAGAGCCAAGTTTAGAATGTCCCAGAATCTTAATAATAACTAAAGTTGTAGATAAAAGTATTGCATGCAATAATTCCAAAACATAGAGGTCATTTAAAATTTTATTTCTGCGGGAAGCTTGGAAGCCACAGTGTATTTACAACATTCCAAAGTCATGAGCTACTCTGAAAGTATAAATACTGGCAGTTTTGTCCTTGGCTAAAATATAAGTCAGTGTAAGAGTTTATAATTCAGCCCTTTGTGCCAAAGTAGCCATAGGTAAAAATGCTGCCTCAACAACATCAAAAGGAGTTGCAATGGCATAGTTAGGAGGTGGTACATCATCATTATGCAGTTGTAATGGACTTCACTGGTGATAGAGGAGAGAGGAGTATCAGGGTTAAGGTTATCACAATATAAAAGAGTTATGTGAGGAGTGGATAACAAAAATAATTTCATAGAAGGTGAGGCGGCTAGCTGAAAAATGTTGAGTGTGATAAGAATTCAAGATGGCTTCTATTGCAAGAGGTACAAAAATGATTAAGGGGCACTCTATAACAATTCTCTCAATTGCCTTTACTAAAAAGGCAGTGGCCATATGGCTCTAAGACAAGAGAGCTCTAGAGCCAGCAAATGTACCACAGGGTCCATTTGCTGGCTCTAATGGGTCAATTGTGGTTCCTATGTTTTTGAGTGAGAACACAAGGACATTTCCTCTCTTTTCATATATGAAAGAAAAAAAAATCTGATCATTGGGATACCCAAGGGCAGGTGAATCATCTAATTCTCCTATGAAACCTTAAAAGTTATGTTGTCTAGTTATTCCCATAAAATTGAATTGGGGTTGTTATTTTCTTTAGTAAAATTTATAGAGGTTCAGCCATAGAGGGAAATTTGGAATCCAATTACATCAACAACTAACTAGTCCAAGAAAACCTTGCAGTTGGCTTTTAGCTTTGTGTTTGGGGAAACGTTGGACACAATGAATTCTATCTGGATCTAGTTGTAGTCCTTGTTCTGATATCAGATGTCTTAATTATCAAACTTGGGTTTAGACACACGGCAATTTTTCTTTCATGACCTTATGTCTCTTGAAGGCTAAAGGCTTTAGCAAGTGATCCTGTCTTGCTGTGAGGAGGCTTGAGCAGGAGAGCAAAGAAGCAAATCATTTACATATCGCAACAAAGTAGAACCTCTGGGGAACTTTCTACTATCCAGATAAGGCTTCAGGATTTGTGAGAAATAAGGACTCTCAATAAAACCCAAGCAAAGGCAAAAAGATATTGGCTAGCTTCATCAGCTGGAGTACTAAAGAATAAATACCTACATAAGTCAATTACAGTAAAGAATTTACTTTTGGTGGGAATGGAAGTTATAAACATATGAAGTTTAAAAAAAAATAGTGTTGGAGTTCCCGTCATGGCTCAGTGGTTAACGAATCCGACTAGGAACCATGAGGTTGCGGGTTCGATCCCTGGCCTTGCTCAGTGGGTTAACGATCCGGTGTTGCCGTGAGCTGTGGTGTAGGTCGCAGACGCGGCTCGGATCCCGCGTTGCTGTGGCTCTGGGGTAGGCTGGCGGCTTCAGCTCTGATTCGACCCCTAGCCTGGGAACCTCCACATGCCGTGAGGGAGCAGCCCTAGAAAAGGCAAATAGACAAAAAAAAAAAAAAAAAAAAAAAAAAAAACCCTTTAAAAAAATTAGAAAAAATAGTGTCGAGGAATAGCAATGTTGTTTATCTGCTTAAAAATCCTAGACAAACCTCTACTTTCAGCACTTAGGTTTTCTCACCAGTAAAATGGGGATGTTACAGGGGATAATGAAGTCTTGATCCTGTAATCTCCTATTGTAGGCTTTATGCCTTGAAGGACTTCTTTATTTATAGGGTATTGATTAATTCCAGGAAGTGATTTTGAGGTATTGATTTGAATCTTGATGGGAGGTGCACTTTGAATTGTGCCAGTATCAGTTGGAGATTTTGCTAAGTGGTAGCTGAAGTGGGAGCTGATTCAATAGGGACAAATTATTAGTGTTTCCATAATCAGTCCTAGTACCATCAGAAACAAAACGTATGAAAGATGTCAAAGGGTCATTTAATTCATCTGGCTGGTTACTGTGATTACTACTGAAAATCTGGAACTGTTTCCCCCTTTTGGAAGAAAGAAATTCCAACATGATACTTCTAATGAGAAGTCTTGACCTAATAACTGAGTAGGAATGGAAGAACTAAAGAGAAAAAGGGTGAATATCCTCAAAGGGATTAAACAAAAGGGAATAGGTTCAGAGACAGGAAGTTCTTGAGGTTCATTAGAGATCCTTACTACCCGAACTATTTTAGTACTCCAAGGTGGAAGCTACTTTATAGTAGTGGGTTTTAAATTAGAGTGTGGCTCATGTGTCAGTTGGGACTGGAATAGATTCATCCCTAATATGAAGACATATTTTTCCAAGCCAATTAAGAGTGAGGATTGCGAAGAGCCATGCAGTTCCTTGGAAGCCCATCATTGAGGATTAGGAGGATGTTGGAAAGGCTGGTTAGAAGGCAGAAGGAACTTAAATAATCTCTTTTACAATATTCAGATTCTTTTCAATAACAGTATAAATGAAGAGGATTTTGGTCTCATTTAGGGACTGTCAATGGCTGGAGTTGAAGATTAAAAATTTTGATGAGGTGCCTCATCTAGAGTGGGAAAAAGCTGGTTTGCCACATTGACGAAATCTGGAGTGGACATTGTTGCCCATTCTGTTGTGTTCCTTTTCACTAGAAGAATCTAGTTCAGTTCATTAGTAAACATTGAACTAGAAGCTACTCCAGGGTTATCAACATCTGAAGGAAGACCAGAATTTTCTTTATAAACAATCTGAGGTTGATTGTAATGGTCATGAATATATTCATCAGATTTTTGTGTGCAAGCCTATATTTTGTTCCAATCAACAGGGTTTGGAAAAACCTTAGGAAGTGCTTGAAGTTGCCTAGCAATTTCATGAGCCTGATCATATGATAAATTAGCAGGCTGGTCTTCAGTTGTAATTCTAGAACCCTGTCAGGATTTTCTCAATCAGTAGTTTCCACCCAATGCTGGGCCTGGATTTCACAGACAAGTACATTAACTAGGTGATGTAAGTCAGAGAAACCAGGTTGAAAAGTTTGAAGTATTAAATTCTTCAGAAAATCTGTGAGGATCTTCAGTTACTTTGAGAAAATCTTGGACTATGGCTGGTAGTTCAGGTTTAGTCCAAGGAATATAAGAAATTAAGGTTTATCCCCTAGATTCTCAAAAGGCTTTATTTTAAATGGACAGGTTCTGACAAGTTCAAAGGATAGAAAGGGGATAGGGGAGAGTTTCAGAGAAAAAGAGAAGTTTCAGGAAATAATTAACATGGGGTAACTGAGAGAATAGAGAAGGTGTAAGTGGCAGAGAAGGGAAGGAACTTAGGACCAGTGGTGGAGTCCAACCATAAGGAACCAAAGAGGAGAGACAAGATGGTGTTGGAGGCAGAGCCTGAGACAAAGAAGCCAAGAAAGTGGAGGAAGAGGCTTCAGGAGACATTTTATCTTTCTGCAATCTTTTAATGCTTTAGTTAATCTTAAAATCTTATTTTGCAGAGAGGCAATTTTAGACTTCTAATTACATTTGGAAGCCTCAAATTACCAATTGAAATAGGCATACCATTCAGTTCTGGAAATTTTTGAGCTACTGTAGTCCAACTCAGTTTTAAGAAAATTAAGTTTGGGAATTTCAAAAGTTCCCCATAATGGCTGTTGATATTCTAAATTGCCTTTGGTCAGGTCATTCCATTCAGTTAGAAATGTGCATGAGAAAGGAATTGGTTTTTTAAGCATAAAATTGGGCAGAGTTCCTTGGTCGTGGGGGACCTTCACGATACTTAGATAACTGGGATCTCATTTCTCAGAGGTTTTTCTCAAGAGTAAAATAACAATTTTCAAACAGCTCAATTCAACCAGCTTGCAACTCAAATAGTTCAAATAACCTGCAGGCATTACCAGCCAGTTCTAAGGGAAAAACTTGGTCCCAAAGTAGCCAGGCTGAAGACTTCTCAGTCAGTTCACATAGAACAACTCTTATTCCAAAGAAATGGGCTGATAGCTGAAATGGCACAGTTTCAGTGAAACCGCCCTTATACCTAAAGGAGTGGGCTGAAGGAGTCTCAATCAGTTTCAGTTGAAACAGTCTGATCTCAAAATAAGACTGAAGTGCCAAATAAGTACTGGTATAAAGAACTAGGCTTTAATAAGAAAGGAAGAAACCATAAAGTAGATCTAAATAAAGCCTGGGCAGCTTCAAACACAAAGAGTCTAAAGTCTAGGATCCAAGAGAAGGACATCAATTTCTGGAGTTGGCAAGAAAAGCAGTAAAGTTGTGGGTATTGCACCTGTTTGCTCACCAGCCTCAGAGCCATCCTGCATCTTCTCTGGTCCTTACACAAAATATTAACCTAAAGCAAATAGGCTGCCAATTATTTCTCCAGCAAAGATGGGTTTATTTGGAATCAGCAGTGAATTGCAATTCAGGGTCTGAAACAATGACAAACTACGTGCAAGTTACCCACAGGGCCAGGGAAGGAAGGGAAGTTGGGAGGGCTACAGTAAACAAAGAGCCCATGGCTTTTCATCAGCTAAGTCTTTGCCAGAAAAGAAGAGGAGTTTCTCTCTTCCTGTTGAGCTCTGCTATCTTTATGGAGAGCTTCTTCTTCTGGTCTCGCCACTCTAAGAGGTTTCTGCTTATTAATTTTTACAAAGGTAAGAAAATAAGTGAGTCATTAAAGTTTGTTGAGAGTCTTCTAATTTTTTAACTCTCTTTTAGTTCTGATGACATTTTAACTGTATGGATATACAGGTGAGGCCTGACCATCTGCCTAATATCTTAACAGAATAAAACTCTTAATAGTTAATAAAGTGAGTGAGATCTTGTTCCTTATCCTCAAGAGTCTAATTTATAACAATTTTTCAAGGCAGGGGTTATTATCAGTAAAAAGTAACTGATGAGTAAGTAAAATGTTAATTGAGTTTTCCAAGGTCAAATAGCTAGCAAATGACAAAGATAGGATTTGAACTTTAACACCAAAACATATTTGCATAGTCTGACTTATCTTTAATTAATATTATTTTATTTTTTATTTTTATGATAAAATTGTTTAAAATAGAAGGGACAATAATACCCATGTATTCACCACTCATTTTTACAGACATTTACATACTGCCATATTTGCTTCATATCTTTTTTTTAAAAAATCTTATAAGTACAGCTGAAGTCCAATCTCCACTAACTTCTTCTCTTTCTTCACTCGAAATATTGCTTTATATTGAGGCCAGTGTGTTTTATTTCTTTATATTTACATATATTCTTACTATGTAATTATGTATATAGAACAAACAAAGCCTAGTGATTCTCAGACTTTTGAACTTCATGGAGGAGAAATATTTTAAATAAATGGATTTATATATAAATCATAAATAGGGGTTGCCTAGTGGTGTGTGAGTATGTGCCAAATAAAAATCTTTAAAATGACATCTACTGTCACACCTACTATACCTATTGCCATCTACCATCACCATTTCAATGCAGGAAATACTGTCAGTAATAAGGACAATCATTAAATTTACATATATTTAGCTATTTGGAAAGCCCTTTACATTGTCCTTACCTTTAACCAGTAACAACTTTACCAGAAGCTGCCACTCACTCTATTCAGACCAGTTTTTTTGAGTCAAAGAAACAGCTAATGAATGGTAGATCTGGGAAAAGGACTTAGGTTTCCTGACTCCCTGGTGACGTGCTCTTTTCACTACATCATGCTATTATTAGTCATCTACTTCATATGGTTGACCCAGGGCACAACATGATCTACTTCATAAGCATATAATAGTCTTCCATAACCAAATCCTTGAATTAGAACATTTCAAGTCCCCATTTAAAAGGTCAATGTGCTGTATGGATGTGATAACCAATAAATCATTATCATTCACTTAACATTAATTTACCAGACTTTCAGATTATTCACTGGTCATTTTAGGGCATGAAAGTATGTGACCAAAGGCTGAGGACCTTTTAAAACTGGAAGGATAAAAGGAAAGCATAACTCATGCTTTAATAACTGCAAAGGAAATGTCTACTGATTTCACATAATGAAGTTCAATAACAAAAACAATTTTTTACCAGTAAAATGCATTGGAAGAAGGAAGAATTTCTTGGCAGGCTTTCTTTTCTTCATAACTTCATAATGTTGGAGGGCTCCAAGTTTCATTCCTTACATCTTTTTTTGCTCTATCTAAACTTTTTTGGTGGTCATAGCCAGTTGCAAAAGGCTTTAAATATCAAATGCTATCTCCAATCTAGATCTTTTTCCTCAAAACCAGACTTTTATATTCATTTACCCACTCAGTATCTCCATGTCAATGTATAGTAAGCATCTCACATTTAGCATGTTCAAATATAAAGGCTTGATCTCCTTCTCCAAATCTATTTATGTACAGTTTTTGTGTCCATTAATAATAATTCAAGCCAAAAACTTTGGAGTCATTTTTTACTTTTTTTCTCCTCGTGCTCCACATCATCCAATTTATCATGAAATCCTATTGGGTCTATCTTCAAAACAAATCCAGAGTTAGACCATTTCCCATCATACACATCACTACCAAACAGACCCAAGCCACCATTATCCTTATGAGTTAGTGTAATAGCCTCATATCTGGTCTCTCTGATTCCATCCTTGCCCTTAAATTCCCTTCAAAACAGAGCAGACCAGGTAATCTTTTTAAGTGGAAATTAGATAATTTAAACTTTTTCCAATAGTTCCCCACCTCAAAATAAAAAACAAAAGCCTCAAAGTCACATACCAAGGCTTATATGATATGTTCTAATATTCTCCAATAGAAATATATGTAAGCAACTTATACAATTTTAGATTTTCTAATAGCCACATTATAAAGAAACAGGCAAAATTAATTTTAATAAATTCTCCCTATATATATTATCACTACGTTACAATGTGACCAATGTAAAATATTATTAATGAAATATTTTACATTCTCTTTTTTATACTAACTCTCCAAAAGCTGGTGTGTATTTTATATTGACATCACATTTTGGTTTGAACTATTCATGTTTTGAGGCCTCAATGACTACATGCTATTGTACTGGATAGTGCAGATCTAGCTCTTCATTATTTCTTTGACCTTATCTCTGAATACTTTTTTTCTTGCTCATTCAACTCTAGTACTCTCTTACTCAAATACTCTGGGAAGACACTACGTAAAATGTTCCTGTCCCAGGCACACAACTGATTTACCCTATCAACTCCTATTGGTCTTTGAGCAGGTATTACCTTCTCAATGAGGCCTTTCTTGACTACTCTATGTAAAATTACAATGCCCCCTGGCTGTCCGGCCTCCTTCCAGGCTTTACTCATATGCATGACTTTTCCATAAATTATTATTGAGTATCAGTTATTTTTGTTTCTGTTTTTGTTTTTCCTTTTTAGGGCTGTATCTGCAGCATATGGAAGTTCCTAGGCTAGGAGTCAAATTGGAGCTGTAGTTGCTGGCCTATACCACAGCCACAACAATGCCAGATCCAAGCCGCATCTGCTGCAATGCTGGATCCTTAGCCCACTAAGCTAGGCCAAGGATTGAACCCGCATCCTTATGGATACTAGCAGGGTTCTTAACTGGCTGAGCCACAATGGGAACTCTGAATATTGGTAACGTTTGAAGATTGTTTAGTTCTATAGATTAGAATGTAAGTTCCAGAGGACAAGGGATTGTTTTGGCTCTTTTGGTTTATTTCAGTGCTTAGAAAAGTATGAGGGAGTTCCCGTCGTGGCGCAGTGGTTAACGAATCCGACTAGGAATCATGAGGTTGCGGGTTCGGTCCCTGCCCCTGCTCAGTGGGTTAACGATCCGGCATTGCCGTGAGCTGTGGTGTAGGTTGCAGACTCGGCTCGAATCCCGCGTTGCTGTGGCTCTGGCGTAGGCCAGTGGCTACAGCTCCGATTCGACCCCTAGCCTGGGAACCTCCATATGCCGCGGGAGCGGCCCAAAGAAATAGCAAAAAGACAAAAAAAAAAAAAAGAAAAGTATGAGATACATAGTAAACAATACAAAATTACTGAATAAAATAATTTACAAATAAGCAAAACATATACAATTTATACCTTAATATATAGCTGTGACAACTAAATCTGGTTTGACAAACTCTGGAGTGCTTACTAGTAATTTCAATAAATAAATTATTTTACTCAATATATCATGTATTCAATAAAGACTTTAAAAATTACTGCAGTACACTACATGTAGGAGATTCAAGGGAAATCTAAGCAAAATCGTATCTGCCTTAATGGAGTATGCAGTCTAGTTAGAGAGAAAGCTATTAATCAAGCAATCACAAAAATTAATATTTACAAATATTGTAAAATGCTATGAAGTTGGAAAACTACTCAGCAATAAGAAAGAACAAACTATTGATGCAACAGTTTGGAGGACTCTCCAGGGAATTAGACTAACTGAAAAAAAAATAATCCCAAAAGGTAACATACTGCATGATTCTACTTATGATACATTTTTTGAAATGACAAAATTGTAGAAATGGGGACTTCGTTTGTGGTTACCAGGGGATAGAGAGATGGTGAGAATGGAAGGGAAACAATATGGTTAGTAAGGAGCAACAAGAATGATCCTTCTTTTTTTTTTTTTACTCAAGGAATTTATTACATTTATAGTTGTAGAATGATCATCACAATCCAATTTTATAGGATTTCCATCCCACCACCCCAGCACATTCCCCCACCCCCTGAACTGTCTCCTTCGGAAACGATAAGTTTTTCAAAGTCTGTGAGTCAATATCTGTTCTGAAAAGAATTTCAGTCTCTCCTTTTTTCAGATTCCACATGTCAGTGAAAGCATTTGATGTTGATGTCTCATTGTCTGATGGACTTCACTTAGCATGATAATTTCTAGGTCCATCCATGTTGCTAGAAATGTCGGTATTTTATTCCTTTTAATGGCTGAGTAATATTCCATTGTGTATATGTACCACATCTTCTGGATCCACTCCTCTGTTGATGGACATTTAGGTTGCTTCCATGTCTTGGCTATTGCAAATAGTGCTGCAATGAACATCGGAGAACGTGTGTCTTTGTGAGTCATAGTTTTCTCTGGATAGATAGCCAAGAGTGGGATTGCTGGATCAAATGGTACTTCTATTTTTAGTTTTCTGAGGAATCTCCATAGTGTTTTCCACAGTGGTTGCACCAATTTACAATCCCACCAACAGTGTACTAGGGTTCCTTTTTCTCCACCCCCTCTCCAGCACTTATTGTTTATAGACTTTTGGATGATGTCCATTCTGGCTGGTGTAAGGGGGTACCTCATAGTGGTTTTGATTTGCATTTCTCCAATGATGAGTGATGTTGAACATCTTTTCATGTGTATTTTGGCCATCCCTATGTCTTCTCTGGAGAACTTTCTGTTTAGATCTTTGGCCCATTTTTTGATGGGTTTATTTGTTTTTTTGATACTGAGCTGCATACGGTGTTTATAAATTTTGGAGATTAATCCCTTGTCAGTCGATTCACTTGCAAAGATTTTCTCCCATTCTGTGGGTTGTCTCTTCATTTTATTTAGGGTTTCCCTTGCTGTGCAGAAACTTTTAAGTTTAATTAGGTCCCATTTGTTTATTTTTGTTTTTACTGTCATTATTCTAAGGGGTGGATCTGAGAAGATGGTGCTGTCGTTTATGTCAGAGAGTATTTGGTCTATGTTTTCCTCTGAGAAGTTTTTTTTTTTTGTCTTTTTGCCAATTCTTGGGCTGCTCCCATGGCATATCGAGGTTCCCAGGCTAGGGGTCGAATTGGAGCTGTAGCCACTGGCCTACGCCAGAGCCACAGCAATGTGGGATCCGAGCCGAGTTTGCAACCTACACCACAGCTCACGGCCACGCTGGATGGTTAACCCACTGAGCAAGGCCAGGGATCAAACCCACAACCTCATGGTTCTTAGTTGGATTTGTTAACCACTGTGCCATGACGGGAACTCCTCCTCTGAGAGTTTTATAGTGTTTGGTCTTATATCTAGGTCTTTAATCCACTTGGAGTTTATTTTTGTGCATGGTGTTAGGGAGTGTTCTAATTTCATTCTTTTACATGTGGCTGTCCAGTTTTCCCAGCATCACTTATTGAACAGGCTGTCTTTTCTCCATTGTGTATTCTTGCCTCCTTTGTCATAGATTAGTTGGCTGGAGGTGTGTGGGTTTAATTCTGGGCTTTCTCTCCTCTTCCACTGATCGATATTTCTGTCTTTGTGCCAGTACCATATGGTTTTGATGATTATTGCTTTGTAATATAGTCTGAAGCCAGGAAGCCTGATTCCTCCAGCTCCATTTTTCTTTTTCAGGATATCTTTGGCTATTCTGGGTCTGTTGTGCTTCCAAACAAACTTTAAAATATTTTGTTTGAGTTCTGTTGAAAATGTCCTTGGTGATTTGATAGGGATCACATTGAATCTGTAGATTGCCTTGGGTAGTATAGTCATTTTGATAATATTGATTCTTCCAATACAAGAGCATGGTATGTCTTTCCATCTATTTGTGTCATCTTTGATTTCTTTCATCAGTGTCTTAGAGTTTTCAGAGTACAGGTCTTTCGTCCCTTTAGGTAGGTTTACTCCTAGGTATTTTGTTCTTTTGGAGGAGGTGGTAAATGGGATTGCTTCCCTAATTTCTCTTTCTGATCTTTCATTGTTAGTATGTAGAAATGCCATCAATTTCTGTGTATTAATTTTGTATCCTGTGACTTTGCCAAATTCATCGATGAGCTCTAACAGTTTTCTGGTAGAGTCTTTAGCATTGTCTAGGTATAGGATCCTTCTGATGATTGAAATGTTCTGTATCTTGGCTGTGTCAATATTAATTACCTGACTGTGCTATTTGTTGCAGGGCCCAGCAGTGAGGCCAGGAAATCACTTGATTGGAGATATATGAAATGTAGCCCTATTCCAAGAGTCTTTCAGTTTATTGCACCCAGTTGGCACACAACAGAGCTTGGTCAGAGTAGGCAAGGTAGAAAGAGAGTAAGGACATGCTTCAGAGAGAAGCCCAGGAAGGAGACATCTCCCCAGAAGTGATGGTCTCCAGCCCGGACACAGTCTCGTGCCAAGTGTGTTGGGAGTTGTTCTCTACACCCCCAGAGTCTGGGGCAGGGACTCTTGGAATTGCTCCCAGCAGTGTAGAGCTAGGTTCTCCAGCCAGGAGCCTTCACATCTCTTGGCTCAGTGGTCCCTTTCTGAGTCCATGGGTCAATCAGGTGTAGTGGTTACTTCCCAGCAGACTTGGTCTCCATCAGTTGCTCCTGTTCCAGTGAAGTCTTTATGGACATCGCCAAAAAGATTCCTTATGTACTGTAGTACTTTTTGATTTATCACTCTAAGGCACTCCAGTCCTAGACCCGTTTCAAAACCACAACTATGGATGTTCATGTTGACCACTGAGGCCCACTTAAACTACTTATAACTGCACATAGCTTAAAACTTATGAGTTTCACAGAAGATGATTAGGAATCATAACACAAAAGAAATCACATTATAACACTATTGTGCTTTAGCTTTGTATTTTTGTAAGATGTTATGATTATGTTTTGTGAGATGTTATGTGAGAAACTGAGTAAAAAGTACCCAAGAACTGTCTGTATTATTTCTTCAACAGTATGTGGATCTACAATTATCTCAAAATGAAAAAGTACAGGGTTTTATAAATGTATAGAATAGATCTGGTGAAACAAGAGGGCTTTCTTGAGGAGGTGACATTTGGGTTCAAATAGAAATATGAATAGGAGATGACTGGATGTGGTGGGGAGAGGAACATTCTAGGCAGTAATATTATTCTGTTGAACTGTGGAGGATAAATTAGAGGGAGAACAGTGGTTGATGCAGGGAAATGGATGGCTAGTCTAATCTAGGCCATAAAAAATGGTAGTTTGGTCTTATGTGATATCAATTGTGATGATAATTAAATGGACTCAGCTATTCAGGATGTGAAATAAAGTGACAGAAATGTCTTGAAAATGGATGAAAATACATTACTTTGATATATTTAATATTTCATCTATTTTAGTATTATTATAAAACATTAGGTCATTGTAATTCTGAAAATATTGTAAATAACCAGTACAGAGTAATACATACCTTTCAGAAATCACTTGCATTTGCAACACATGATATTTGCACAATACATTAATGGATGCCAATTCACCTGTCACACAAGCAAAGAAAGTAATTGTTACATATAAATCTTTTCTTTCCAACAAGTACTCAATATACACCTCCAGAGAAAAATGAAACTCTATCAAAATCACTTGTATATCCCCACTTACTCATGCATCCATTCAACATATTGAACAGTAACTATATTCAGATGTTAAACATGCAGATATAAAAAGACTTGGTTCTTATCAGAGCTTAGTGTCTGGAGGTCTTCAGACCCGAGTTTGATTTTTGTATGCTTAATATTAGCATTATGTTAGGTAAATTAACTGTATTTTTTTTCTGTCTTTTTCATTTTCTAGGGCCGCTCCCGCAGCATATGGAAATTTCCAGGCTAGGGGTCTAATCTGAGCTGTAGCCACCAGCCTACACCAGAGCCACAGCAACGCAGGATCCGAGCCACGTCTGCGAACTTCACCACAGCTCACGGCAACGCCAGATGCTTAACCCACTGAGCAAGGCCAGGAATTGGACCCGCAACCTCATGGTTCCTAGTCGGATTCATTCACCACTGAGCCACGACGGGAACTCCAAATTAATTGTATTCTTGTCACCAGTTTCCCATCTTTAAAATAGGAGTAATTATGTTACCTAATTTATGGGACTTCCATGTTGCTACATAGCAGTACTCAGTTGCTATTGGTCTGGTCATCTCTGTTCATTCAGAGTAGACCTCTTCTTTGTTCTTAACAAGCCATGCTCTGGGGTTTTCCAAATAACCCTAACAGTTATTTCTACTGCTTCTTTGTGGATCTGTTTCCTTTATTTATTCCTTAAAAATTAATTTCTCTATGGCTCTATCATCAAAACACTGACCACTTCACTCTATGCCTTCTCCCCAGGACTCTCATAAAAGCAAATGGTTTCAGAGTTCCCTTGTGGTGCATTGGTTTAAGGATCTGGCATTGTCCCTGCTGTGGTTCAGGTCACTGCTGTGGTGAGCGTGTGGCCAAAAAAAAAAGCACATGGTTTCATCAAAGCCATATAGGCTATGAACATCGAGCATCATCTATATCTCTACTACCATTACTGTGCTGACACTATAGTCTGGCATATTTATTAAATATTTGCTGGTATTCTCTTCCTAGATTTTCCAAGTCTTCTCAAATCAAATAGAACCAAAACAAAATTCAGCATCTTACCTCCAAAATATGCTCTGCTCTATTCTCTATCTTGTCTAATGCCTCAAACACACCACCCCAATCATCCTAGGTATAATCTGACAATATATTTTAATTACCTTTCCCTCAAAAAATAATTTTGTGAAATACTTCAGAAACACAAAAAATGCTTAAAGTATGATATAGAAACTACTCATGTATCTATCAACTAATTTTGTCATGACTTACATTTTTGTCATATTTATTTTAGGTCCTTATTTTAATATTTTTTAATTTTTTATAATTTTTTGGCGACACCCAGGGCATGTGGAAGTTTCCGGGCTGGAGATCAAATCTGTACCACAGCAGTGACTCAAGCCACAGTAGTGACAATGCTGGATCCCCAGCTTGCTGAGCCACAAGGGAACTCTGGCCTTTATTTTAAATAAGCAAATCCTCAGAGATATGGATGTAAATGCATACCTCCAAAGTACAAATTTCCTCCCTTCTCTATAAGAGACCACTTTGATCTTTGTATTCATGACTTCCAAGAATGGTTTTCTACTTTCATAATAGAGTGATAGATCCACAAATACATGTATCCATATACATATTCTGAATATATACATAATTTAAACTAATAAATAGAATGATTTCACATTATCTAGCCTGCTTTGTTGTCAGAAGTGGAAGGCCATGTCCAAATTCAATTATCCATGTGTCTTGACAATATTTTATCAAATCTTTCTTGAAGCCATCTCCTCCTCTACATCCGTGATAATATTGGAATTGTTTCAGCCTTCATAACCTTGTTTGTAAATTATTGCAATATTTTATTAATGAATTTTATTGCCTTCAATCTTTCAATTATTAAATTTCCTTATAAATCTACGAAAGTTCATTCATTCAGTGGATATTTACTCATATGCCCACAAAGGTGAATATAAAGTGAAAATTGCTTTGTTTAAAACCTTTGCTTTAGGAGTTCTCCTATGGTGCAGTGGGTTAAGGATCCAGCATTGTCATGGCAGCAGCTCCAGTCTCCTAGGCTTTCCTAGAGTTCCAAAGAGTAGACCCATGTAGTTACTAATGAGGGAAGAAAGGAGGGCAGAAACAGAGGAAAAGTAGTTAAGTAACAACCGTTTACTGCTTTCAGAGATACAAGAGAAAGGGTCAGAATATTTCTCTTGAGTTGGCCATTTCTTAAGTGTGGAAAGTAACGTAATGTCTTTTCTATCAAAGGAAATCTTGGTTACTCCATTTTGCTCCGGTTTCAGCTTAAACATCCTCCTGCGACCCCCTCCTCTTTCCCTCTTCTCCCAGTAACAATTTGTTTCAAATTAGCCAACCAAGAAGAATGTGCGCCCTGAGCTGACCAATGGGAAGGGGACGGGTGCATTACCTGCATTAGGGATAAGTAGGGAGGGTCTTTTCTTTTTTGCAAGTGCTTTTTGAGTACCCGTGCCCTTCTGAGAAGTAAAGAGCCTTGTCGATATCTCCCTGTGTTCATGTGTCTCATTTTCTGACACTGATGATCCGAGCCATTTCCCCAACGTTAAGTAACTTTAATTTGAAATAATCGATATGCCATTTTGGCAAATTTGGGGTTGGCCCACCCTGAGCCCCAACTGTGGCAAATACCATAAAGGAAAAATTTATGATATTTTAAGCTCTTTCTATCCAGATAATCTATTGAAACATCATTAAATTGTTACTGAATACAAGTTCCTGTGGCTGTTGCACAGTGAGGCCAAATAAACTGACACATTGGAAGTTGGAGCCCAGAAGGGTTTATTGCAGGGCTGAGCCGAGGAAAAGGAGTGGCTCATGCTCAGAAGACTCAAAGACAGATGGTTTTTGGGAGAAGTTTTTATAGGCAAAATTTGAGGTAAGGGCTGTAGTGTTGTGTGGCTTTTTTCTGATTGGTTGGCAGTGATGTAATGGGGTGCTCCAGGAATCTTGTGCTCAGTTTAAAGTTACCATCCTCCACCTGGGTGGGGACTAAGGTTCCTGCATAAGAACTCATGTTGTTATGCATATTCCTTGAGGGGGAACCAGGACCCTGCCCCAAGGCTGCAGTATTTTTTCCCTCCCTTCCCTGATTAGCAACTGTTGGAACCTTACTTTTGAAATTCACGGAAGGTCTAGGATGTTGAATGAAGCCTCTTTCCTACAAACAAGAAACAAGGGTGGTGGAGGGCAAGCAAGAATTTGTACTCAGGAGGCTTCCACAGGTTCCTGCTCTGTTACAGTCTATGCTATTGTGATTTATAAGAATTATGTGTTTGGTCATTCAAGGGACTAAAATATATTTCTCATGTATATTTGGTCTTCTTTCACTGTTCCTGGCTCACAGCTCTTAAAACCTTTGGAATTTCCAGAGCAATAAGAGCATTGGGAGCATCTTTTTTCATGATATTTGGTCTATTGTCCTCAGTTCTTGAAATAGCTTTAGAGCCATAAAGGTGAAATAGGTGTGTTGTTATTCATAACAAGCCCCTTTCCACATCTGGGTTTACATTCCTGTGAGGAGGCTGGTTGCCAGGCAAATGAACCAGGAATAGAGCACTGGGACTTTCAGTCCCACCCTTGATAATTCTGGAAGAAGAGGGGAAGTTGAATCAATCACCAATGGCCTAGGATTTAATTGATAACACCTACATAATGAAACCTCCATAAAAACCCAAAAGGACTGGGTTCAGAGAACTTCCCAGTTGTTGAAGACCTGGAGATTCAGGGAATGTGATGCACCTGGAGAAGGCACTGAAGCTCCACACTCTTTTCTCATACCTTGCCCTCTGCATCTTCTCGCTGTTCCTGGGTTACATTATTTTATAATAAGCCAGTAATACAGTAAGTAAACTATTTCTCTGACTTCTGTGAGTTGCTCTAGAAAATTAATTGAACCCAAGGAGCAGGCCATGGGAACCTCAAATCTGTAGCAGGTCAGTCAGATGCAAAAATAACAACCTGGGCTTGTGATTGGCATCTGAAGTTGGGGGCAGTCTTGTGGGAATGAGCCCTTAACTTGTGGAATCTAATGCTGTCTGTTGGTAGATAGTGTCAGAATTGAGTTGAATTGTAAGACAACCAGCTGGTGTGGGAGACTTGTTTGGTGGTGTGGGGAAATCTCTATACCCACATTAGAAATGGTTCCAGAACATTTGTTATCATAACATTATTTAAATGTTAACTATAAATATACATTAATATATTTCATAATGATATTAAATATTGTGTTGCTTTTTTTAAATGGATGGAAATAAGGCTGCTTATTTATACTGTAGAGTATTTTCTTATAAAGCATTATGATTTTTATTTGAATTCTCATTTAATTCATCATTAACTTTCATAATGTTCTAGGGAATTTCATTTCATTTGAGGATACTTTTGATAAGCATTATATTAGAAGACAATAAGGAAAAATATTCCCTTAAGCAAAGCTGCCCTTCCATGTAGTTCTCTACTCTGAAAGCTAATTTCTTTTCTTTATGGATTGATGACTGCAAAACAAGAATTGTGTAGTTATAGTAAAACAGTGGCTATCAATAGAGCTAAATTTTCTATAAACTCTTGATTATGTGAAGGCCAATTAACAAGTTTTTAACTATAAATGGCTGTAGCTTGTCTCAGGTCTCTGGCTGACTACCCTTAGGGCTCAGAGCTACTTCTCAGAATCTTACAAAGTAGGCAGAAGGGAAGAAAAAATAAGGCAGTTTGGCTCCTTGACAATATCTTCAGAGTAATTGGATCTGGGGAGGAAGATTCAAAACAGAGCATTGTAAACTACAGACACATTGCTCCCATTTGTTGTGAATACAGGTTTGTAGCTCTGCTTGATTCCAGAGGCTAGGACAGTGGGTTGTGCTGAATGGACAGATGGTTCTAGAATTGGAGCTATTCTATGGTGAAATTCTAAATTTTAAATATAATTCGAAATCATCTCTACAACAGATTTGCCCATATGCCCTAGCCAGTAATTATTAATGAGTTAGTATAACAATGTATAGTTACAAGTGAACATGTACAATTTTTAAATGAGTCTTGGCTTATCTATTAAAAAAAAACCTTTTGCAGAGCCAGATAGTAATTATTGATCCCATTTTTCAGTTGAGAAAACTGAACCAAGGGCAAATAAGGAGGTTTTTCCCTAGACAGATTACCACAACTTTTGCTCTGAAACAGTATTTGTCATATTTGGCCCCAAGAAAGACAGTCTGGATGGCAAAAAAGCATAAAATTGTGATCAGAGAAAACGTTCATAAATTCAGCCTACAGTGTGGAAAGGGAATGTTGCCTGCCACTCCATTAAAGAAGGAATGTTGCCCACCCTAAAGCCATTGACAGTGCACTGTGAGAGGAATTCAAGATGGAGAAAAACAGGATACTGGCCCTAAATAGTTAAGATGCATATCTAAGAAATAATTTCAATGAGCCCAGACTCTTCTATCTTCTGGTACATAGAAAAGCACTAAAATCATTACATTGGGATGTCTGTTTGTGATTAGCAGTAATCTTTTTGTGTTCAACTACATTTTGGCTTGTTTGATTCAGCAAAAACTCCTATAAATCCTGGCTTCTCCCTTACCTCTTTGGAGCAGTTCCTCAGGTGAGAGGCCATCTCCTGAGCTATAGTTCTCAGTAAGGTCCCCCAATAAAGCTTAACTCACAAATTTTATTTTATTTTTTAATATTTTCTTTTTTCTTTTTCTTTTTTTATTTTATGATTTTTATTTTTTCCATTAGAGTTGATTTACAGTGTTATGTCAATTTCTACTATACAGCAAAGAGACGCAGTCACACATATACATACATTTTTTCTCACATTATCCTCCATAATGTTCCATCACAAGTGACTAGATATAGTTTACAGTGCTATACAGCAGGATCTCATTGCCTATCCACTCCAAATGCAATAGTTTACATCTATTAACCCCAGACTACTAGTCCATAACACTCCCTGCCCCCACCCCCAGCAACCACAAGTCTGTTCTCCAAGAGTTTCTTTTCTGTGGAAAGGTTCATTTGTACCATATATTAGATTCCAGGTATAAGTGATATCATATGGTATGTCTTTCTCTTTCTGACTTACTTCACTCAGGATGAGAGTCTCTAGTTCCATCCATGTTGCTGCAAATGACATTATTTTGCTTTTTATGGCTGAGTAGTATTCCATTGTGTATATATACCACATCTTCTTAATCCATTCATCTGTCAATGGATATTTAGGTTGTTCCCAAGCCTTGGCTATTGTGAATAGTGCTGCAATGAACATGTGGGTACATGTATCTTTTTCAAGGAAAGTTTTGGCCGGATATATGTCTAAGAGTGGAATTGCTGGGTCATAGGGTAGTTCTATATTAAGTTTTCTGAGGTACCTCAATACTTTTTTCCACAGTGGTTGTACCAATTTACAGTCCCATCAACAGTGTAGGAAGGTTCTCTTTTCTCCACACCCTCTCCAGCATTTGTTATCTGTTGACTTGTTAATGATGGCCATTCTGACAGGTGTGAGGTGGTACCTCATAGTAGGTTTGATTGCATTTCTCTAATAATTAGTGATGTTGAGCATTTTTTCATGTGCTTGTTGGCCATCTGTATGTTGTCATGTCATCTTTTGAGAAATGTCTCCAGATCTTTTGCCCATTTTTCAATTGGATTGTGGTTTTTTTTTTTTTTTTTTTTTGCTGTTGAGTTGTATAAGTTATTTGCATATTTTAGAGATTAAACCCTTGTCAGTTACATCATTTGAAAACTATTTTCTCCCATTCCGTAGGTTGTCTTTTCTATTTTTTTATGGTTTCCTTTGCTGTTCAAAAGCTTGTCAGTTTAATTAGGTCCCATTGGTTTATTTTTGCTTTTTTTTCTGTTGCCATGGGAGACTGACCTAAGAAAACATTTGTATGGTTGATGTCAGAGAATGTTTTGCGTATATTCTCTTCTAGGAATTTGATGGTGTCTTGTCTTATGTTTAAGTCTTTAAGCCATTTTGAGTTTATTTTTGTGCATGGTGTGAGGGTGTGTTTTGGTTTCACTGATTTACACCACTTGCTGAAAAGACTGTCTTTTCCCGATTTTATATTCTTCACTCCTTTGTGAAAGACTGTGACCATAGGTATCTGGGTTTATTTCTAGGTTCTCTATTCTGTTCCATTGGTCTGTATGTCTGTTTTGGTACCAGTACCACACCGTCTGGATTACTGTAGCTTTGCAATGCTGTCTGAAGTCTAGGAGAGTTATGTCTCCTGCTTCGGTTTTGTTGCTCAGGACTGCTTTTGGCAATTCTGGGTCTTTTGTTGTTCCATATCAACTTTTGGATTATTTGTTCTAGTTCTGTGGAAAATGTCATGGGTAGTTTGATTAGGATTGCATTGAATCTGTAGATTGCTTTGGGTACTATGGCCATTTTTGTGATATTAATTCTTCCAACCCAGGAGCAAGGGATATCTTTCCATTTCTTTGAATCTTCTTTAATTTCTTTGACTAATGTTTTATAGTTCTCAGCATATAAGTCTTTTGCCTCCTTGGCCAGATTTATTCCCAGCTATTTAATTTTTTTGCATGGGGTTTTAAAAGGTGTTATATTTTTATATTCCTTTTATAATATTTCATTGTTAGTATACAGAAGTGCAATCAATTTCTGAATGTTAATCTTGTGTCCTGCTATTTTGCTGAGTTTGTTGATCAGTTCCAGTATTTTTTGTGTGTAGTCCTTAGGGTCTTCACCCTAATACAAAAACCAGACAAAGATACTGCTAAAAAAGAAAATTATAGGCCAATATCTTTGATGAATATAGATGCAAAAATTCTCAACAAAGTTTTAGCCAACTGAATCCAACAACATATAAAAAATATCATACACAATGACCAGGTGGGATTCATCCCAGGTTCACAAGGATGGTTCAACTTATGCAAATCAATCAACCTCATACATCACATTAACAAAAGAAAATTCAAAAACCACATGATCATCCCAATAGATGCAGAGAAAGCATTTGACACAGTCCAACATCTATTCATGATAAACTCTTACCAAAGTGGGCATAGAGGGAATATAACTTAACATAATAAAAGCCCTTTATGACAAACCCTCAGCCAATATAATACTCAACAGAGAAAAGATGAAAAGCCTTCCTGCTAAAATCTGGAACAAGACAAAGATGCCCAATCTCACCACTTTTATTCAACATAGTACTGGAAGTCCTAGCCACAGCAATCAGACAAAAAAAAAAAAGAAGTAAAAGGCATCCAAATAGGAAGAGAAAAGGTAAAACTGTCACTGTATGCAGATGACATGATACCATATATAGAAAAATGTAACTCACAACACTTAGGTTGTGAGTTTTTCTTCAGTCAACTACAGGCATATGCCAGTGGTATCGCAGGTTCAGTTCCAGACCAACACAATAAAGCAAATATCATAATAAAGTGTGTTATACAACTGTTTTTTGTTTTTCAATATAAAAGTTATATACTGTAGTCTATTAAGTGTGTGATAACATTATGTTGAAAAATGTACATAAAACCTTCATTTAAAGACACTTTATTACTAAAAATGCTAAACATCATCTGATCCTTCAGTGACTCATAATTTTTTTTCACAGTGACATTCAAATCATATAATCACAGATCACCCTAACAAAAATAATAATGAAAAATTTGAAATATTGCAAGAATTATCAAAATGTGACACTCAGAGACATGAAGTGAGCAAATGCTGTTGGAAAAATAGCACCAAATGACTTGTTTGAGGCAGGGCTGCAACAAGCCTTCAATTTATAAAAAATGCAATATCTGTAAAACACAATAAAACAAGGTTTGACTGTACTCATTTCAATTAAAATCTCAAGAATACTCAGTGGCTGAGGACCAAATGTTTACTATGTTGAGGGTTTCATTCCTTGCCATGCTGTGAGAGGTCAGTACAAAAGGGAATGTAGTGTAATCGAGAGAGTGAGCCCTATTGGCTGTCTCATGCTTTTCTCCCATCAGAAGAGTTATGAGCCCTAGAGGTCAACCATTAAAATAGTACTTGGAAATGACTTTAGTTATGGTTAACTAAATTTAAAGAGATTTTCCAGAACTCTTTTTTGAGAGCCCAGATTTTCGGGCTAACCTCTACTATGGAGTGCAGGAAAACTAGTATTTCTATCAAGAGAGGTTCCAGAAGTAGTGCCTTAAAAGCTAAATTATAGAGCAAAGGAATTACAATCCATGTCTGCAATCTTTTAACACCTGTATTTATCTCATGCATTAAAAATAATGTAAGAAAAGTACCTGGAGTTCCTGTTGTTGCTCAGTGGCAATGAATCTGACTAGCATCCATGAGGATGCAGGTTTGATCCCTGGCTTTGTTTAGTGGGTTAAGGATCTGGCATTGCCATGAGCTGTGGTGCATGTCACAGACATGGCTCAGATCTCATGTTGCTGTGGCTGTGGCATATGCCAGCAGCTACAGCTCCTATTCAGCCCCTAGCCTGGAAACCTCCAAATGCCATGGGTGTGGCCCTAAAAAAAAAGACAAACAAAATAAAAATAAAAAAGAAAAGTTCTTGGAGGAAATAATTTTAATTTCTTCAAAACTATAAGCATGAATATATATATATATATATATATGTATGGGGTATAGCATGCATAAAAAAAGTATATCCCCATGTATAAGATTTTTAAAAAATATTCACTCTGAATATAGAGTTAGCATATTACAAATATTAAGCCCTTAATTCCAGTGTATATCTCTCCCTTTTCAAGCCTAATAGATTTGTTCACAAAAGCCTAACTCATCAAAAGATCCATTTAGCAAGGCTCATTCTTGTTGAAGCAAAAACAACAAAATCAGTACTATCCCTCTTTTCCTCATCTCCCTTGAATAAATATTGCCACAAAACTGACTTTTCTAAGCACAGTATTTCACAGAGATTTGCTGAGATCTTTGTAACACCCACACTTTTTTTATTTTTAAAATTTTATTTTATGGGCACACCAGTGACATATGGAAGTTCCCGGGCCAGGGATTCAATTGAGCCTCAGCTTCGACCTATGTCACAGCAACACTGGATCCTTTGTCCTATTGTGCCAGGTCAGGGATCAAACCCACAACTCTACAGTGGCCTGAGATGCTACAGTTGAGTCCTTAACCCACTACACCATAGTGGGAATTCTTCCCACACCTTTCTTAACCAGACCAGTGTCAGTACTTCTTCAAATGTACAGGAGTGTTACAAATCCTACAGACTGATCATTCCCCTGGGGACCATAGTTTATCTTTTTGATATACTATTATCTCCTTTATTTCCATGTGAGTCTGTTTATATGTGGCATATTTGCTTGGGGGTTGCTAACTAGTAAACTATTTTTCAGAAACCTAAAGATGGTAATAGTCTCTTTGATTTCCCTCTCTGCCCCCTAGGATAATCTTCCTGCCTTTACAATAACCAGTACTCCTTTGTAGAAGGAAACTATGTTTAATTTTAATCATAATGTTTTACTTACCAAGTGCTATATCTGCAAAGTATTCATAAGAGCATGATTTTAAGCTCTCATGGTCTTTAATAGGTTGATTATATATGATCATTAAAACTTAAAGAAAAAAACTTTATTGATAATGGAAAAACTCTTTCTTTTTTTTTGTCTTTTTGCCATTTCTTGGGCCGCTCCCGTGGCATATGTAGGTTCCCAGGCTAGGGGTCGAATCGGAGCTGTAGCCACAGGCCTATGCCAGAGCCACAGCAACACAGGATCCGAGCCGCGTCTGCAACCTACAGCACAGTTCACGGCAACGCCGGATTGCCAACCCACCGAGCAAGGCCAGGGATCAAACCCACAACCTCATGGTTCTGAGTCGGATTCCTTAACCACTGAGCCATGATGGGAACTCCTGGAAAAACTCATTTTGAAAAAATTTGCTTTAATGCTCATTTAAGGGGCTGTTAGTATACTCACTCTATGTCTTAGACATCTAACTCTTTCTTCACACTGTACCAGGATAATATTCCTGAAGCAGTTATGATGTCACACCCCTCCTCAAACCCTTTTAAGACTCACAGTAGCAGACAAAGGAAATTCATCTCAGAGTCAATTTGAGAGATTCCTCTGAGTGAGACACCATGGGAATACAAAGAAGAAAGTCAAAATTACTGTCTTTGAGGAACTCATAATGCATGGAGAAAGAAGACGTGGATGAAAAAACAATGTGCTAAGGGCCCAATGGAAATATACTTGGGATGCTATGCAACCACAGAGAGTATTTAATAGAATTCAGGGCTAGGGAATGGGAAGAATAGGAGTCAAGGATAGGATATATCTTCACAGAGTTGATGATGGTAGATTTGAGTCATATTAACTCATTAAGCATTCTCGAGACAAATTGGAAAGTTCTTTTATTACAGACAGTATTACCACCCTGTGCAAGAGCAAGGCATGCTTACACAAAAGGCTTGAGACACTTGAGGAATGCAATTGGTTCTGTTGTCTCAAAGGAAATGGAATGCAATTCATAGGTGAAATCTGGGAAAGTAAGTGCTAAAGGATTTAAATATGAAGGAAAGGGTTTAAGCAGGGTGCTTATGTGAATAATTTTTTTTGATTGATAAATCTTGGAATGTAAAGGACAGACTAGAAAAGAATGAAGGCAGGGAAACTGACTTGGAAGCTATTGCAGTGGTTTACCCCAGAAGCAATAAAGTCCTGAAGTTTGATAGCACTGATGTGAATGGAAAGGAAAAGGTAGGTTCAGTGGAGATTTGAGAAGTAGAAATGAAATTACTTGGGGACTGATTGACGGTAGGAAGTAATGACAAAAAAAATGTATCCTCCGATGATCTTCACATTTTGGAAGCTCATTAACTGGGTAAAGACAGGGAATGCAGAAGGAATGCATTAATGGGAAAGAGGAATAGTTAGAGCTTGGACATAGGAACTTAGGAGATGGTGTTTTACTGATGCATATTAAGCCCCTTGTGATCTGGCTCCTACTCTCCTTTCTAGTCTCATTTCCTACATACTACACCATTTCCCTAATGTTGTGCTGGTCATACTCATTGTTCCCTAAATAAACTATTACCATTCCCTACTCTATGTATTTACTCAGAAGTAGTAGTTTGGTTTTTTTAATAATGATTTTTATTTTTTCCATTATAGCTGGTTTACAGTATTCTGTCAGTTTTCTACTGTACAGCATGGTGACCCGGTTACACATACATGTATAGATTCATCACAAGTGATTAGCCATAGTTCCTAGTGCTATACAGCAGGATCTCATTGCCTATCCATTTTAAATGCAATACTCTACATCTATTAACCCCAGACTCCAGATCATCCCACTCCCTCCCCCTCCCCTTTGGCAACCAAAAGTCTGTTCTTCAAATCCATGATTTTCTTTTCTGTGGAAAGGTTCCTTTGTGCAGTACATTAGATTCCAGATATAACTGATATCATGTGGTATTTGTCTTTCTCTTTCAAACGTACTTCACTCAGGATGAGAGTCTCTAGTTCCATCCATGTTGCTGCAAATGGCATTATTTTGTCCTATTTTATGGCTGAGTAGTATTCCATTTTGTATATATACCACATCTTCCTAATCCAATCATCCATCAGTGGACATTTAGGTTGTTTCCACGTCTTGGCTATTGTGAATAGTGCTGCAATGAACATGTGGGTACATGTGTCTTTTTCAAGGAAAGTTTTGTCTGGATATATGCCCAAGAGTAGGATTGCTGGGTCACATGGTAGTTCTAGGTATAGTTTTCTAAGGTACCTCCATACTGTTTTCTATAGTGGTTGTACCAGCTTCCATTCCCACCAACAGTGCAGGAGGGTTCGATTTTCTCCACACCTTCTCCAGCATTTGTTATTTGTGGACTTATGAATGATGGCCATTTTGACTGGTGTGATGTGGTATAGTAGTTTGGTTTATTAACAGTGCCCTCTAATTTATTTAATTCAGGCATTTATTAGAAATATTTTTTGAGTACATTCTAAGTGTAAGGTCCTTTTCAAGATGTTGGAGATACATATTAGGGAATAAAACAATCAAAACCCTGTTGTCCAGTTGCTCTAATTATACCTCTAGCTCTAAAAATAACTTTCATGAACATTTCTTAGATTATACCAGTTAGAATCACTCAGTAGTATTCCTGAGTGCTTTGCTCATCCATGATGTAATAGATGCCTCTATCATCAGCATCCATCATAGTTTATATTTGATTGTGTATATACTCTCTAGACTAATACTGTACAGTATACTGTTCTATGATGGAAATATTCTATAATGCACCATCCAATATAGTAGCCATTAACCACATGTGGCTGTCAAATACTTGATGTATATACTATGACTGACCAGGTGAATATTAAATTTTATTTTATTTTAATTGATAGAAATTCAGTTATCCATAGATGGCTAGTGGCTACCGTATTCAACAGTACATTGGACCACCAACTCCTAGTGGGTAGGGACAATGATTTTTTCATGTGAGTCTACATATCAGTTAATTATTTGAGTTTGGGATCATATATAGCTGGATTTGAATTAAGATTTTACCATCTATTGGTAGCTTTAGGCAATTTATGTAACTTCTATGGGCCTCAACTTTTTAAAATATACAATGGGAATAATGATATGATAAACCTTTGGGGGTTGCTGTGAAGTTAAAATAGCACTATTGGACAATTTCTACTTCCAATAAGATAGAGTAGACATACTTTTCCATATTTTTCCTGCTAAGTATAACTAAAAATTAAAAAATTAAAAGGTAGAAAATGGCATACTGAATTAAGACACATAATCCAAATATATACTGCATACAAGAAACTCACTACAAATATAATATTATAGGCAGGTTGAAAGTAAGAGGATGGAGAAAGATTTATAACGCAAATGATCCAAAGAAAACAAGAGTAGGTATATTAATATTAGATAAAGTAAACTTCAGAGCAAAGAAAATTACCAGAGACAGAGAGGGACATTATAAAATACTGTTAATTCAAAAAGACATAGCAATCTAGATGTGTATGCATCAAACAACAAAACAGCAAAGTATGTTAAGCAAAAATGAATAGAATTGAAAGATGTATGCAAATCAACAATTATAATTGGAGACTTCAATACTCCCCTCAACAACTGACAGAACACCTAGAAAGAAAATCTGAAAGAATATAGAACTCAACAATAGCATCAGATAAGTCAATCTAATTGACCTTCATAGAGCACTTCATCTCCCTAAAGCAGAAAACACATTCTTTTCAGGTCTCTGTGGAAGATATACCAAGATAGACAACAGAACAATCCTCAAAAATTTTAAAGTGATTGAAATAATACAGAGTATGTTTTCTGACCACAATGGAATCAAACTAGAAATCAATAACAGGAAGATAACAGGAAAATCACAGAATACTTGGGCAACAGATACATTTCTAGATAATCTATTGGTTAAAGAGGAAGTATTAAAGGGAATAAAAAATGCGTTGAACTGAATGGAAATTAAAATCCAACATATTAAAAATGTGTGGTACACCATTAAAGCAATGCTGAGAGGGAAATTTATAGCACTTTGGCATCCATTAGAAAAGAAGAAACATTTCAAAGCAATAAATTAATCTCTTATCTTAAGAACCTAGAAAAAAGAAGGGCAAAATAAATCCAAAGCAAGCTAAAGGAATTAAATAATAAAGATAAAAGCTGAGATCAATGAAATTAAAAACAGAAAAACGATAGAGAAAATGAATGAAAGAAAGATCTGGAGTTCCTGTCGTGGCGCAGTGGTTAACGAATCCGACTAGGAACCATGAGGTTGTGGGTTCGGTCCCTGCCCTTGCTCAGTGGGTTAACGATCCGGCGTTGCCGTGAGCTGTGGTGTAGGTTGCAGACTCGGCTCGGATCCTGCGTTGCTGTGGCTCTGGTGTAGGCCTGCGGCTACAGCTCCGATTAGACCCCTAGCCTGGGAACCTCCATATGCCACAGGAGCGGCCCAAAGAAATAGCAAAAAGACAAAAAAAAAAAAAAAAAATAAAGATCTGATCCTTTTAAAATACCAATAATATTCACAAATTTCTAGCAAGACTGACAAAAAAAGAGATAAGATACAAATTACCAATATCAGGAATTAAGCAGGGCCCTGGAGACATCAAAAAGATAATAAGGGAATAAAATGAACAACTATTCCAAAATTTGACAACTTACATGAAATGGACCACTTCCTTGAAAAAACACAAATTATCAATTTAATTAATACAAAGTATTTAATTTGAATTCCATGCAAATATCAAGGAAAATTGAATTCATAAGTTGAAAATGCCCCCAAAGATGTCTTCAGGACCAGAATTCTGTAGAATTCTACCATGTATTTAAAGAAGAATTAACACTAATTCCATACAATTTCTTCCAAAAAATTTACGAGGAAACACTTGCTAATTCATTCTATGAAGCTACTGTTACTCTGATGCTAAAACTAAAGAAAAATAATATAAAAGGGAAAATTGTATACCAGTATGTATTATGACTATAGATGTAAAAATCCTCAACAGAGTATTAGCAAATTAAACACAGCAGCATATTTCTTTTTTTTCTTAGCTGCTCCTGCAGCATAGGGAATTTCCTGGGCCAGGGATTGAAACCGCACCACAGCAGTAACCAGAACCACAGCAATGACGTCAGATCCTTAACCCATTGAGTCACCAGAGAACTCCAAGCAACACATTGAAAGGATTATACACCATACCCAAGTGAGATTTATCACAGTAGTTGCAAGAGAGGTTCACCACCACAAGAATATCAACATGTTTTGTATATGTATGCTATCTTCCACACTTATATAAGTTTTAGCCTTATAAAAATTAAAATAATATCCTTCAAGAACTTTTGCTAGAAGAAAAACTTGATAAATTAAAATTCATAGAATTAAAAATTTTAGCTATGTGAAAAACCCTTTGAAAGGATGAAAGTATAAGTTATAGACTGGGAGAAAATTATTCACAGAACATGTATTTGACAAAGGATTTGTATCTCTCATATACAAAGAACTCTCAAAATTCAACAGTTAAAAAAATAGGTAAAAGACATTGAGAAAATTCACAAAAGAAGACATACAGATGGTAAATAAGCACATGCAAAAATATTCAGTACATTAGCCACTGGTGAGTGCGAATAAAAAACTACAATAAAATTTTGCCATACACGTACCAGAATGGTTAAAATAGATACTATATAAAATACATACATTGCTACAAACAATAAATGCTGGAGAGGGTGTGGAAAAAAGTGAATCCTATTACACTGGTGGTGGGAATGTAAATTGGGACAACCACTGTGGAAAACAGTATGGAGATTCCTCAGAAAACTAAAAATAGAATTACCATTTGATCCAGCATTCCCACTCCTGGGCGTCTATCCAGAGAAAACCATGAATTGAAAAGATAAAGGTACTCCAATGTTCACTGCAGCACTATATACAATAGCCAAGACATGGAAACAACCTAAATGTCCATCAACAGAGGAGTGGATCAAGAAGATGTGGTACATATACACAACGGAATATTACTCAGCCATTAAAAGGACAGAAATAGTGGCATTTTTAGCAACATGGATGGACCTAGAAATTATCATGCTAAATGAGGTCCGTCAGACAATGAGACACCAACATCAAATGCTATCACTGACATGTGGAATCTAAAAAAAGGACAGACTGAACTTCTTTGCAGAACAGATATTGAAAGACTTTGAAAAACTTATGGTTTCCAAATGAGGCGTCTTGGGGGTTGCGGGATGTGCTGGAGGTTGGGATGGAAATGCTCTAAAATTTGGTTTTGATGATTGCTGTACACCTATAATTTTTATTTTTATTTTATTAATGATTTATATTTTTCCATTAAAAAAGGATATATGGGATAAAAATAAAGTAAAATAAAATAAAATAAAAATACATACAGTTTAAAAATAGTAACCATACTAAATGCTTGCAAGGATGCAGAGAAACCAGATTGCTCATACACTGAGTGAAATGTGAAATGGTATAGCAACTCTGTAGAACACTTTGTCAGTTTTAAAAACACGAAAACCTTAAACATGTTACTAGCATACAGCTCAGCAATTTCACTCCTGGACATTTATCTCAGAAAAATGAAAAGTTATGTTCAAACAGAAATTTGTACATGAATATTTATAGCAGATTTATTTGTGATAGCTCTAAACTGGAAATAACCCAAATGTTGTTCAATGGATGAATCATACATACACACCTTGGAATACTACTCAGAAATAAAAAAGAATGGAATATTGATACAAGTAACAACCTTAATGAATCTCTAGGAAATTATACTTAGTGAAAAACAGCTGATATTAAAAAACTTACATATTATACAATCCAGTGCTTGCAAAATTCTTGAAATTACAAAATTATAGATGTGATGAACTGATCCATGATTACCAGAGGTCAGAGACAGGGCAGAGTTAGGGAGAAGTGTGGGTATGACTATAAAAGGGTATGGCTATAACCCTAACCCTAACCCTATGAAGGATCCCTGTGGTGATGGAAATGTTCGGTATTTTGACCATATTAATGTCAATATCTTGTTTGTGATTTTGTAGTATATTTTTAGTAGATATTACCATTGGAGAAAATGTGTAAGGAGTACACACAGGGTCTCTATTATTTGTTACAACTGCATGTGAATCTACAATCATCTCACAATAAAATTTAATTAAAAAGGGAGGCATGTAAAATGATTATTACAGTTAGGAACAATCAGTAAGTGCTAAATAAATGACTTGGCACAGAAAACCAACTCAATGCCTGCATAGAGAAAATAGTCAACATATACTATTTACTTTGTTTGCTGTTGTTGTGGTGGTTGTTTTTGTTTTATTGACATTTAATGCAAAGAGCTTTGCTGTTTCCATTTGGTGCAAGGCTTGGTTGAGGCCCCTAGGGTGGTTACAAAGTTGCCTAGTGGCTGCAGGGAGAGGCTCAGGCAGAAGTCCTGAAGCCAGGGGCAGGTGTAGAGGGGCTCTTCAAAGGCAGCTGGGCTCCAGAGGTTCTGCTCACACAGCAGGGGGAGCCTTTCTACAGACTGGTCTGGGGGCGGGCAGCCTGCAGGGGTGGGATCAGTCAGGTGGCGGCCATGTTCTTGATGACTTTCACTTACTCATACTAGAAGCTGCTCTCCAGGAAGCCACTGAGATGGGGGGGGGGGTCTGCTGGCCAGAACCCAGGGCAAGAAGGTCCACAAGGGCTTGGCTCAGGTTCTTCTCCAGGGCAGTGGCAGCTTCCAGAGTGTCCAGGGTTTAACCCCATTCATCTTGGGATGGCTTCTGTAACTCCTGGAAGAGGATGTGGTTTTGCGTCTTCAAGAGATGCTGGGTGCCCTTGAGCCCTTCAGTTTTATCACAGAACTGACCCACACCCTTTGGAGCCACATCATGGCGGTGGAAATAGAAGCCCAAAGAGAGGTAAGTGTAGGAAAACCCATATACAGGTTAATGCCGCAGTTGGCCACAGCCTCCACCTCAGTGGAATAATTTGGATCAGCCTGGGAGCTCATGGTTGGTCAGCAATAAGGAGTTAAGCAAAAAAGCAGCGTTGGCTGGTCTTAGAGCTGAGGAGGACAAAGGTGGTCCCAGAAGTTGCCATTGGAAAGGAGGCTGCAGGGTGGTCGGGGGCTGGAAGGAGTGTTGGCGCGTTTGCTGGGTACAAACACTGAACCATCAAAGAGACAGATCTGCCAACCACTGGGCACACTATGAATTAGCTTAAAATTTAAAGCCAGGCTAGGACAGTAGAAAATGAGAAGTTGTAAGTATTGCTGTATGGGTACTGACAGGCCAAATTATTTTATAGGTAGTGAGAAAGATGGGAGAGGGAGGGAAAGGGGAAGGATGTAAATAATGGAGAGAGAAAAGTGCAAATAAGCTACTAGGGAATCTCCGTACAGGCTGAATAAATATTAGCTTCTTGGTGGGAAATGATTGACACCATTATAAGGGGCACGGTATTCGCTGTACTCAAATACTGGTTTGGAGATTCATTAGAAATTTATTCCTTTGAGTTAATGACCTATAAAGACTAGGGCAAATGCCTTTCTGAGAGGTAATATGTGGCTTATCTCAGTTATTAGAACTCTTGTGTAAAGTCATTTATCAGTCACTTAGAGGATCTAGATGGAAGAGGGCAAAGAGTGAATAAATTAGAAAGGAGGGAGTAATTAAAAATCCACAGCATGTGGCTCTTCCTAAATTGAGAGCATCTGGCAACAGTAGTCCCTGGTTAAGTTAAAGTGTTTGGGGGATGAGGATTATGTGAGAGGTGTTGCTTACAGGAAGGTAGGACAGTGAAGAACTTTGTGAAAATTTCAGTTTGTTTGAACCATAAGAAATTTCCATTTTAGTTGGTTAGATAAGTGGATATGTACAATTCCATGCAATTCCACCTATATGTGTGAAAGCACTTTAGAAATTCTAAAACATCTATGCAAATATAAGATGGTACTATTAGGTAGGTGATGATTCACAATGGGAAAAAAAAATAGGATTTAAAATTAGGAGACCTTTGTTTTGGTTCTAGCTTTGCCACTTCCTAGTTGCGATGCCTTGAGTAGGTCACTTCACTTCTGAGCCTTCTCTTTTGTAAATTGAGGATGCTAACATTTCCCACCCTCTGCCCAATTTAAGATTTTCTAGATGAGGACAAAATGAGTTACTTTGAGTTAGCATTGGAAACCACACTTCTCTATCCAAATGCAAATGAATCAGAGCAAATGCTATAATCATATACATTAAAACAAACTGTCTTGATTTTTAGATGTAGATTTTTGTGTATTTTTTTTTAAATTTTGGTTTTTAAGTTTTTCCTTTAGTGGCACTTGAGATAATTATCTTATATACACAGAAGATTTTTGTTGTTTTCTGAGTTGCAGGCTTTTGGAGGGGGATTTGGGGATTAAAGGAAAAATGTTGCCTGCTGTATAAGAAACGTGGGTTTAAGGTACAAAAATAGTGGGAAGAACCCACAGCCTTCCTTACTCCAATCAAAACATCTTTGTTTTTTTATTCTTTTTAAAGTCTGAACATCAGTCTGCTTTCAATGAAGTAAATACACTTAGATACTGTAGGACTCCTTTTCAAGCTGTATCATCTTTAATGACATGGAGGGGTTATTTAGTTTGTCCTTCATTTATTTGGCAGGCAACCAAATTGCATGCCTGTTTTTCCACTCTTGATCATTGTCGAGAAGATTTTTTTTCCTTTATGCTTGTCAAAGTTAAAAGGGCTTTAAAAGTACTTAAGTGGATAAGTGAAACATTTAATATACTTGTAGGTTGTTCTTCATTAATAAGAGTCTGCTGTGAATTTTTCCTTGTCACTCAGTTTGGAAGAGACCATCAGCAATCTAGCTCTAGCATGTCTCTGTTATCATTTTGAGTTGGGGAGGGAGGTTGTCATGGCCAGTATTCCTGTCCCCATTTAGCTGATAGAGAAATCAAGATCCAGTAAGACTCTGCTTGCACACAAAGAAACTAAAATAAACAACAAAAGTTAACAGTCGGGGAGTTACCGTCGTGGCGCAGTGGTTAACGAATCTGATTAGGAACCATGAGGCTGCGGGTTCAATCCCTGGCCTTGCTCAGTGGGTTAAGGATCTGGTGTTGCCATAAGCTGTGGGGTAGGTCGCAGACGCAGCTCGGATCCCACGTTGCTGTGGCTCTGGTGGTGTAGGCCGGTGGCTACAGCTCCGATTAGACCCCTAGGAACCTCCCCCATGCCGCGGAAGCAGCTCTAGAAAAGGCAAAAAGACAAAAAAAAAAAAAAACAAAAAACAAAAAAACCTAAAAAACCCCCAACAAACAGTCGACAGTCACCAGACTGCATCATGAAAAACACCAATAGGTACAGGGTGCTAAAGCAGATTTCATAATCAATATACTTAAATAAACATGCTTGTAGCAATGTATATTGATCACACACACACAGAATTGTCCCATCAAATTATAATGGCTGATTTTGCCTTGCTACAGGCTACTTTGATGGCCACATAGGACCATAACATTAGTGAAATGTATGAATGATTTATTTCTATTGTGAAATGAATACTGTCTTTCAAAAAACTAGAATTAAGTCTTTAGGATAATCTGTAACCTCCTGGCAAGTAGATAGATTCCTAAACCAATCCATACCCGCACACCTCATTTATTCAATTATATTTTGAGATACTACCATGTGAGATGGATTGTTTCATTTTGTAGCATCAATGTATAATATCAATTGTTTGTATATATGTATACATATATTTATATTTCAAACAGTATGTTTCATATGGTATCATGAGATATATGGCACCATATCTAATCCCTCTGATTTGATAGGTAAGATATTAGATTAAAAGCACAATTAACTCCTCTGGCTTCCCTAAATAATTAACAGAATGCATTTTAGTTGTTGCTTTTAACCATGAGTTTTCTATTCCTCCCAATCAGAGCCCATGCATTGCAAATAATCCCATTTCTTCATTATCCAAGTTCATACCAATATTAGTTTCTGCTTTTGTCTTTATCAACTCCATTAATTTTCCACCTACCCGTCTATAGATTCATTTCCACTAAACACCAGTGAAGCGCTTCCTTATTTCCTTCAAAATTTGGTTTACAATTTACTTCTTTAGGATGTATTTCTTAGTATACCAAAATGAGTTCTATTACTCCTTTATTGTACATTCCTTTAGAATTATTTCTTCATTACCAAGACATTGTCTTCATGTGTTCCTAAATGGTAATAAGTATCAGGAGATGGGGATAAATTAGCATTAATTCAATAGTTAAAACTTTATTGATCACTTATATATGCAAGCCATTCACTTGAGCGTTGTAAAGAATAAAGAAAGAATAAGGGACTCCAGCATTATGTAAGGCAGAATTAAATCATTAACAGACATATTGCAAAATTCTGTGAGCAGGTAGGAGGAAACAATTTCATTGAATTGATTATTGCAGCTTGTTTTCACTTTCTTGATGGTATCTTTTGATGCATGAAAGTTTTAAATTTTGATGAAGTCCATTTTGTCTTTTCAAATTTTGTTGCTTGTGCTTTTGGTGTCGTATTTAGGAACCCATTGCTAAAACCCAAAATGTGAAAATTTGCTCGTTTTCTTCTGAGATGTATAGTTTCAATTCTTAAATGTATGTCTTTGATACATTCTGAGTAAATTTTTGTGTATGGTGTAATATAGGGAACAAATTTATTCTTTTCATGTGGATATCCAGCTGTTCCAGCACCACTCGTTGAACAGACTATTCTTTCCCCATTAAATGATCTTTGGCTTCCTTGTTGACAATCAAATGAACATACATGTCTTGGTTTATTTCTATACTGAATTCTGTTCCATGGATTAATATGCATGTCCCTTTGCCGCCACTACACTGTTGAATTACTGTAGCTTTGTGATCAATATTGAAATCAGGAAATATTAATCTTCCAACTTTGTTCTTCTTTCTCAATATTGTCTTCACTATTTGGGGTTCCTTGCAATTCCATGTGAATTTAAACTTTGGCGTTTCTATAGCTGCACAAAAAGCCATTGGGATTTTGATAGGAGATACATTGAATCTGTGGATTACTTTGAGTAGTATTGCCATTTTATGATATTGTCTTCCTGTTTATGAACATAGGTTATCTTTCCACTTATTTAGGTCTTTTTAATGTGCTTGAACAATATTTTGTAGTTTTTGCTGCAAAATCCTTGTACATTGATTCTTATGTATTTTTTTCATTTTGATCCTTCAGTAAATTGAATTTTCTTAATTTCCTTTTCTGATTGTGCATTGTCATTATTCAGGAAAACAACTGATTTGTATATATTCATCTTGTATCCTATAATTTTACTGATTTGGTTTATTAGCTCATAATAAATGAATATATATTTGGTTTGTGTGAATTCATTAGCATTTTCTTTATGTAAGATCTTTTCATCTGTGAATATATTTAGTTTTATTTCTTTTACAATTTAGATACTTTTATTTCTTCCTCTTGCCAACTCCTCTTAGCTAGAACTTCCTGGTATTATGTTGAATAACAGTGAAAGTGAGTTCCTAGTCTTGTTCCTGAACTTAGTGGGAAAGCTTTCAGTTTTTCACCATTGAGTATGTTAGCTGTGGGTTTGTCATGAATGCCTTTGTCATGTTGAGAAAGGCCCCTTCTGTTCCTAGGTTTTGAAGGTTTGTATCATGAAAGAAGTTGGAATGTGTCAGATGCTTTTTTTGTTTTTCATTAATTGTGTTTTTTCCCCCTCCATTATATTAATGTGGTTGATTTTCAGATATTGAGTTACCCTTGCATTTCTGGGATAAATCCCACTTAGTCATGATGCATAGTCCTTTTAATATGCTGCTGGACTCTGTTTCCTAGTATTTAGTAGAGGATTTTGCATCCATTTTCATGAGAGATATTGGTCTGTATTTTTGTTTTATCCTTGTCTGGATATCAGGGTAATGCAGGCCTCATAGAATAAATAGGGAGTGTTACTTCCTTTTCTATTCTGGGGGGAAATTTTTTAGAATTTTTGTGTTAATTCATCTTTAAATACTGAGGAAGCCATCTGGTTATGGGCTTTTCATTCAGAGGTTTTTCATTCAGTCTCTGTAGTTTTAAATAAGTTCAGACTCTATTTTCTTCAATTTAATCAGTTTTGGTAATTTGTATGTTTCCAGGAATTTGTCCATTTCATCTTAGTTGTGTAATTTGTTGGTGTACAATTGTTTGTAGTATTCTCTTATGAGCTTTTTAATTTATATCGTCTGTAGTAGTACCCCATTTTATTTATTACTTTATTTTTTAAGGCCTCACCTGCGGCATATTGAAGTTCCCAAAGGAGTGGCAGCTGCTGGACTGTGCCGCAGCTGCAGCAGTGCCAAATCCGAGCCGCATCTGCAATCTACCCTGCAGCTTGTGATGGTGCTGTGTTCTTAACCCACTGAGTGAGGCCAGGGATTGAACCTAAATCTTGGTGGATACTAGTTGGGTTCTTAATCCACTGAAACTCCTAATTTCTTATTTTAATTATTTGTGTCTTCTCTCTTTTTCCCCTTCATTCTAGATAAGGAGTTACCAATTTTGTTATTTTCAAAACCAACTTTTGGTTTTGTTGATTAATTTTTTAAAAATTTCCCTCTGTAAGTTTTATTTTCTTCCCTCTGCTAGTTTAGAGTTTAGTTTGCTCTTCTTTTTCTAGTTCCTCAGGTATAAGTTTAGCTTATTGGTTTGAGATGTTTCATCTTTGTTAATATAGTTTTTATGGTATATATTTCCATATAATCACTGCCTTTGCTACATCCAATAAATTTTGATATGCTGTGTTAGGTTTTCACTGATCTCAATATTTTCTAATTTCCCTTTTGACTTCTTTGACCTATTGCTTGTTTAAGAGTGTGATGTTTAATTTTCATATATTTGTAAATTTTCCAGTTTTTCTCTGATTTTTTTTATTTCTAGTTTCATTCAACAAAATTCACGGTTGTCAGAGAAGATAATTTGTATGAACTTAATCTTTCTGAATGTATTAGGATTTGTTTTGTGGCCTAACATAAGGTCTGCCATGGAGAATATTCCATGTATGCTTGAGAAGAACTCTTATGATACTCTTTCTGTGTAGAGTGGTTCTATGTGTGTTAGGTCTAATTGTATATTGTTATTCAGGTCTTCTATATCTTTACTGATCATCTATTTGGTTGACTTATCACTTATTTATAAATAGGTTATCTCCAATTATGTTTAACTCTTATTCTGTTCCTCACTTCAGTTCTGTCAAATTTTGCTTCATATGCTTTTAAGCACTCTTGTTAGGTGTATGTATGTTTACAATTGTTTTATATTCTTGATACATTGCCCTTTTTATCAATATAAAATGTCTTTCATGGAGTTCCCTGGTGACTCAGCAAGTTAAAGATCTGGTGTTGTTACTGCTGTTGTGTGATTTGATCCTTGGCCTGGGAATATCCACATGCTGCAGGTGCAGCCAAAAAAGTCTTTGTCTCTGGTAACACTTTTTTTTTTTTTTTTTTTGTCTTTTTGCTATTTCTTTGGGCTGCTCCCGCAGCATATGGAGGTTCCCAGGCTAGGGGTCGAATCGGAGCTGTAGCTACTGGCCTACGCCAGAGCCACAGCAACGTGGGATCCGAGCCGCGTCTGCAACCTACAGCACAGCTCACGGCAACGCCGGATCGTTAACCCACTGAGCAAGGGCAGGGACCGAACCCACAACCTCTGGTTCCTAGTCGGATTCGTTAACCACTGCGCCACGACGGGAACTCCACACTTTTTGATTTAAAATCTATTTTGTGTGCTATTAGTATAGCCATCTCTGCTCTCTTGGTTACAATTTGCATGGAATGTATTTTTTTCTGTTTTTTACTTTCAGTTTATTTGTAACTTGGGATATGTTTTGTACACAGTATACAGTTGGATCATGTATTTTATTCATTCTGCCAATCTCTGTCTTTTAGTCAGGGTTTATTTCATTTACATTTAAAGTAGTTACTGATAAAGAAGGACTTCTGCCATTTTGTGTTTTTTTTTCTCATACATTTTATAATTTTATGTTTCTATTTCCTGCATAGTTGAATTCTTTTGTGTTTATTTAATTTTTTTTTTTGGTAGTCTACCATTTTGATATCTTTTTCATTTTCTTTTCTGTATATTTTTAGTTTTTCTTTAGTCATTACTCTGGGGATTACAATTAACATTTTAAAATTATAACAGTTTAGTATAAATTCATACTAATTCAGTTTTAATAGTATATAAAAACTCATGCAGCATCATCTCTCACCCATTATGTTCTTATTTTCATAAATTAAATCTTAATAGACTGCCCATTAATATAGATGTATAATTATTGTTTAATTCATTGGACTTTTATTTTTATTTATTAATTTATTTTAATGGCTGTACCCACAAGATATGGAAGTTTCAAGGGCCAGGTATTCAGTCCCTGAGCTGCAGCTGTGACCTATGCTACAGCCGTGTCAATACCAGATTCTTTAACCCACTGTACTGGGCTGGGGATCGAACCCATACCTCTGTAGCAACTCAAGAGCTGTTGAAGTTGGATTCTTAACCCACTGCACCATAGTGGGAGCTTCATGATTTTTTTTAAATATAGGAAAAAACAAATTACAGACCAGAAATATAATACTATCTCTTATATTTACCTATGTAGTTAGTTTTATTCTTGTTTGCTTCACATGGCTTTGAATTACTGTCTAATGTCTTTTCATTTAAGCCTGAATGACTTGAGGGAAGGTGTCCTAGACACAAAATCTCTCAGCTTTTGTTTATCTGGGAATATCTTAATTTCTTTGTAATTGACAGATAGTTTGGACATAAACAGAATTCTTTGATGCAATATTTTACTTCCAGTGCTTTAAACATGTCATCATACTTCTTTCTCAAGTCTGGTAGAAATTGACTATTAATCTTATTGAGGGTCCCTTATACTTGAGAAGTTGCTTCATTCTCTAAACTTTAAAGATGCGTGGCCTTTTGATCATTTGATTGTAGTGTGTCCCAGTGTGGATCTCTTTTTATTTACTCTGCCTGGAATATTTTGAGCTTCTTGGATGTATAGATTTATATCTTTATGACGTCCAGAAGGTATTGGCCATTAACTTTTCAAATATTCTTTCTGTTCCCATTCCTCTCTCATCTCCTTCTGGACTTCCATTAAGCATATGTTGATATGTTGATAGAATCCCATAGGCCTCTTGGACATTGTTTATTTTTCTTCATTATTTTTTCTTTCTGTTCCTCAGACTGGATAGTTTTTTCTTTTTGTTTCTTTTTTGCTGCACTCACGGCATGTGGAAATTCCTGATCCAGGGATCAAACCTATGCTGTAGTTAAGGCCTGTGTCACAGCTGTGACAACCCCAGATCCTTAACCTGCTGTACCACAAGGGAACTTCTCAGCCTGGACAATCATAATTGACCTGTCTTCAAATTCACTGATTCTTCTGCCTGCTAGAATTTATCATTGGAACCATTTAATGATTTATTTTTTACTATAGTTATACTTTCAGTGTCAGAATTTCTATTTTGTCCTGTTTTATAATTTATATTTTTATTGTTATTCTTTTTTTGTCGAGGAAGCATTCTTCTGATTTCCTTTAGTTCTTTGTCCAAGGCTTGCTTTAGTTCCTTGAGCATAGTTGCAATGATTGATTTAGTATCTTTTTCTAGGAACTGCAATGCCTCTGTTTTGATAGGGTCAATTTCTGTTAATTTCTTTTTTTCTCCAATGAATGGATAATATTCTTTTTGTTTCTTTATGTGCCTTGTAAATTTTTGTTGAAAATTTTACATTTTGGATATTATAATGTGGTCACTATGAAAATCAGATTTTTCCCCTCCTCAGGGTTATTTTTCTTGCTATGGGTTGCAGTTATTTAGTTATTTTTCAAAACTATTTTTTCAAGGCTGTATTATTTTGAGTGTGCATTCTGTGGTCTGTTTCTTTAGCTTGTGGTTAGCTAGTGATGTGACAGAGATATTCTTAAGTTTATGGAGCCCCCAAATAAATAACATAGTAGAAAGAAGAAAAGAAAATACATGATCAGTTTTTGCACAGATTAACTCTGTATTGGGGAAGTGTTTTAAAGCTTATTAGAGGTCCTTTGCAACACTGCCTTAACCTTGACTTCCTGCTGGCACTGAACCTAAAAATCTGCTTGAAGTGAAAGTTTAGGATTTTCTCAGGTCTTTTCTGAGCATGAGCTGTTTCCTAGGCATGTGCTTGGCTTTCTAGAGTCCCCATATATACAGGTGGTTTTAGAAGCATCTGACCCAACTATAATCTTTTGCTACTGGAAGCCTACTTTTCTGCTCTGAAATAGTTCCAAGTAAGGGGAAACAAATACAAGTATCCTGTTTCAATTATTCAGGGAAACCTCAGTCTGGTCAAACAGAGAAACAAAATTTCTTGGGAACAAGGTCTGCTCTGCTATCACCAAAGCCAGGTAACCACACTAGGAACACGGGTGCTAATCTTCAAGAGAACCCTATACTGATGAGGGAGGTAGAACAAAGCTAAGTTCAAATGCTACAAAGCTCTCCTACCATATTTAAGGCACTTTTTTCTTGATTGAGCATTCGGTTGCTGTAAACCTTTAACTATTTCACAGAATTCTGACAAGCTGATTCTGTAACAGAAGCAGGTTTTGCTCACATTCTTTGGTGTTTCTCTGGAGCAGTAAGCCCTTAGAATTCTATATTCTTACCATTTTTGCTGATGTTATGTTCATGGAGTTTTTCTTTTTTTAAAAAATAAACATTCAAAAATTATTTCGGATTTATATAAAAGCCAAAGAGCTAGTGAAAAGACTTTCCCTATACCCTCCATCCAGTTTCTTTTTATGTTAACATCTTATGTTGCCATGATACATGTCAAAACTAAGAAACTGTCATTAGTATATTACCATTAATTAAATGATACACACTTTTGGTTCTCACCACTCTTCCTACTGTCCTTTTCTTTAAAAGACATTTTTAGAGCAGTTTTGTGTTTATAACAAACTTGAGAGGTAGGATCAGATATTTCCCTTATGTTCCCTACCCCTGGATACCTGTGGCCTCCCCCATTATCAACATTACTCTCCAGAACTACTGTCTTTTTTTTTTTTTAAATCCAGTATTCTATCCAGGAGGCCAAATTAGATTAGTCATCATGTCTCCTTAGGCTCATAATGATTGTGACAATTTCTCAGATTTTTTTCTTATTTTTGATAACCTTGACAGTTTTGAGGAATTCTGGTCAGATATTTCATGTAATGTCCTCAGTTTGATATTTTTCTCATAAGACATAGATTATAGATTTTGTAAAGAACACTAGAGAACAGAATTGGCTTTCTTATACCATAGAAGAGAGTATATGATATCCCTGTGGCTTCAATGGTGAAGCCACTCTTCTTACTTTCATCTCTTGTTTAAAGTGATGCTTGACAGTTCTCTCTCTTCTATAGATGTAAGTCAGGAAATCCAGCCCACTCTCATGGATGCAGTTAATCACTACTTGGAGAGAGATGTATCAACAGATATTATTTTGAATTCTTCTGTAAGGAACATTTGTCTCCTTTCATTTATTTAGTCATTTATTTATAGACTTACGCATACTTATTTTATATTTTGAGTAATAACCAGTAGTTTGCTATTTTATTTGGTGCTCAGATTGTTTCAGCTTTTGCCATTGGGAATTTTTCAGGTTGGCTCCCATACTCCTTTAACATGTCCCCATTCTTTTGTGTTTTGAACACTTCCATACTTTCTGGCACTAAGTGTTTTTGAAGAGGAGAGTTTCATGTATTGAGAATATCATGTAGTCATGTATTTTAGAAAGAAATTACTGTTGGTAATTTAAAGGATAAATTAGAGAGGCATTATATATTAAGGATACATGAGCAGGAGAAAAATCAGGACAATGAATAAATAATATGTCACACACATGATTGAAAAAAATTATTAGATTGAGTAATGTTACATAGATTCTAATCAGGAATTTTTCATTACTTTATGTTGTGACTTTTGCTGAACGTCAGCTTTCTCACTGATACAATGCAATAGCCCACTAAAACTATCTTCTCAAAAATTTATACCAGTAAACCCATAACAGATAAGGAAAATTTTCATTGAAATTTCTTGTTTTATTTGCCAAATTCATGTCAACTTTTCACACCAGCTTACCGTGTACCTATATTTTAATATAAAAATATTTTCAGGACTTCCCTTGTGGCATACTGTGTTAAGGATCTGGCATTGTCATTGCAGTGGCTTGAATTGCTGGCTGCTGTGGTGTGGGATTGAACCCTGGCCCAGGAACTTCTGCATGCTGTGGGTGTAGCCAAAAAAATTTTTTTTGCAGTGGTTTTTGTCTAGATGTTGCAGATCAATATGACTTTATTTCTCTCATGGCTTACTCCATGCCCTGGCACATAAACTGGTGGCTGCAATTAATTCGAAAATCAGGGAACTCTTTCAGTTTTTGAACTTTATGATTTTAAGAATTTGCTCCAAATATTTAAACCTCTGTCATGTAAATGAGGCCAGGCTTTTTCTATATGTGTCCAAAGAGAAAATTTAGATAGTAATAGAGAAATTGAAAAAATAAATTATTAATAATACAAAAAGGTATATTCTTTCAACAAAATTTTATTAAATAAGTATCATTTTTGGGGCACTGTTAAATGCTGGGAATCTGGTATCACATGTCCAGTTTAGTGTGAGAGACAGACATCCTCCAAAAAAATTACAAAAATATGAGCCATCTCATGAGGTGGTAAGCTCTTCAGCTTTTGAATTATCCATCAGGCTGTGTTATTATCCTTAAGTGATGCTATAATAGTAAATATGAAACTTTGAGAATTATTATTATTATTTTTGTCTTCTTGCCATTTCTAGGCTTGTTCCCGCAGCACATGGAGGTTCCCAGGCTAGGGGTCTAATCAGAGCTGTATCTGCCAGCCTACACCAGAGCCACAGCAACGTGGGATCTGAGCCACGTCTGCAACCTATACCACAGCTCAGGGCAACACCGTATCCTTAACCCACTGCCAAGGCCAGGGATCGAACCTGCAACCTCTTGGTTCCTAGTTGGATTCGTTAACCACTGAGCCATGACGGGAATTCCAAGAATTATTCTTAATAATATAGATCCTACTTAACTTTATATATATGTGCATACCTCCATGTGCATCTAAACATTCTAATCAGAATCTAAGTTTTGTGAAGGCACAGATACTTTCTTTGATCTAAGTTTCTCTCCATACTGATAGGCAAATGATGCTTGTTGACTGTCATGTGATCATAAATACTGTCATAAAGAAATGTATCAAACTGTAAGCATCATTAGGAAATAACCTCATCCTTATATCAGGCTTGATTTTGCAAATATTGCAAATATATTAGGACAATCTTTTTGTGTGTTGATGTCACTTTAATATGGAAGGAATAACTTATCATAGTTCCCCACCAAGTACTCTGTTAATCAGTTCCAAAATAAGTTTTTATTTGAAGATTCAGTCATCTACACTCAGTGTCTAAGATTCTAACATAGCTAAATTTATTACTCAGTGACTGCATAGAAAATGGCCAGAAAATCCAGAGAAAACCATAATTCAAAAAGATACATGCATCCAAGTATTCACTGTAGCACCATTTACAATAGCAAAGACATGGAAGCAACCTAAATGTCTATCAATGGATGAATGGATAAAGAAAATGTGGTACATAGATATGTACAATGGAATATTACTCAGCCCTAAAAAAAGAATGAAATACTGCCATTTGCAGCAAAATGGATGGACCTAGAGATTATTATACTAAATGAAGTAAGTTAGAGAAAGACACATATCATATGATATCACTTGTATGTGGAATCTACAAAAATTATACAAATGAGCTTACAAAACAGAAACAGACTCACAGACTTTGAAAACAAACTTATTGTTACCAAAAGGAAAAAGTGGGGGAGTTGGGATTGGTATATGCACACTGTGGTATATAGAATTACTGGTCAGCAGGGAACTGCTGTATAGCAAAGGGAACTCTTCAATATTCCATGATAACCTATATGGGAAAAGATTCTGAAAAGGGATGGATATGTGTATATGTATAACTGAATCACTTTGCTGTGCAGTGGAAATTAACACAATATTGTAAATCAGTGATACCTTAATAAAATGTTTAAAAAATGAAAAACATTATTCAACAATGCTCATTTATAGTACTTTCCTATCATAAGGATTTTTGCTGGAGCAAGGACATAATGAGGTTTACAAAGAAAATGTTGGGGAGTTGCAATTATTGCTCAGCGGAAATGAATCTGAGGATACAGGTTTGATCCCTGGCCTTGCTCAGTGGGTAAAGAATCTGGTATTGCTGTGAGCTGTGGTGCAGGTCACACACGTGGCTCAGATCCCACATTGCTGTGGCTGTGGCATAGGCCGGCGGCTACAGCTCCAATTCAAACCCTGGCCTGGGAACCTCCATATGCCACAGTGCAGCCCTAAAAAGCAAAACAAAACAAAACAAATGTTGGGAAACGCGAAGGTGATTTTAGAGAGGAATATGTAAAAAAAAACATATTAAAAATACCTAGTCTGAGACTCTTGTAAATTCTCTACAGTTTACCTTGCATGATTTTCTAGAACTTGAACAAAGATCCATCACAGTTGTGATATTTCAGTTAACTCAAGGGCCCTCCAGTGGGCAATTTAAGAATCTCCAAATCAACTTTGAAAGTAATTTTCAAGGAATCTATGAAAAACAAAAAGTAAAACTAAAACTAAACCGAAAACAAAGCATTGTCAAACTCAAAGTGAGATTACCTTGAACATTGCAACCTTAGACACGACCTTTTAATAATGAGGGCAAGTGTCTATTTGGAAGTTTGCTGTGGCTCTAAATACCATATTTTTAGGATAATGGTTCTCAAGCTGCGCTAGCTTCAGGTCCATAGCAGAATTTGTAGAAGGGACTATAAAAACTAAACCTATATATTTCACTTTGGTGATAATTATGTTTTATTTATAGAGGGAAGAATATATTTTTGTACTGGGATATTTGATTTCACCACACATAGTTAGGTTGCCTATCCTTTTTCTATTTTGAAGTAGTCTATATGTCTCGAGTGAAGAAGGCAGTGGAAGAAGAGTCAAATTCTGAGGAAAACAGAGATACAGAAGCAGATTTTCATCAGGTAGGGGAAAGATGATGATACACTAAAGCCAAGCCTACATGAGATAATTTTTTCCTTCTTAAAATATCTGGCTGAAACAAAATGTAAAAAAATAAGATAGAAATGTCTATTTTGGACCAAGTTATAATTTTATAGTGGTCTACAGATATTCTAAATTATTAAGTCATTTTGACAGAAAATGTTTTTTCAAAGTAGTCAAGCCAGTTGTATAACATTATATAAATAAAATAAATGGTTAGTGCATTTATTTATTCATTTTTTAGCTGGTGGTCTTGGCATTAGATTTTGGGGTAGTTATCTCTGCCTGTATTCGTATACCTCCTATCATTGGTTAGTTACCAGCCACATATATATTAGATTTCATTGGCACGGTATTAAAGTGCCATAAGTATATAAGCTGCAATTTATGATCCTGAAACAATGATTACCGTTTCTTCATCCTTTGTCTGTTGTACCATAGTTTAGCTGAAGTGTTTTATATATTGTACCTCTTTCAGCCAAAGCACACATTATTTTTTGAATGTGTGAAATTTCCCTAATTCTTCTTTACTAAACATGTCAGTGTGTCAGGGTAAATTATTTCATTACTGGGCATCTCATTCATCATACTTCTTTTTTTAACTTCAAATCACCCTTGCTAAGTAATAAAGAAATAAAAGAACCTCACTATAGAAATATTTACGATAATATCAGAATGAATTTTTAAGCATCTTTCTGCTTTGTTAGGTATTTCAGGTTTCTGATTTCCTTAATTATTTAAGAGCTTTGAGTCCATGAGGCATTCAAACTTGAAAATTTATCTTCAGAGTTGATTTCAGAAATCAGACCTACTATGCACTACCTACTATGCATCAATTGTGATATATTTCAGCTATATCACTGGTCTGAGCCCAGCTAGTGATGATCTATTGATTTATTTTTAATGCTTATCTATGCATTTATTTTTAGCCATCTCTTTTCTTCACGATAAAGAAGTATAGTTTCTTTTTACAAAAATATTAAGAACATTTCATTTTTACTATTCCTTTTATTTTTATTTTTTGGCATTCTAGAGCACATAACCTTTCTAGAAGCTTGTGAAATCAGCCATTCTCCAACTTCCCTTCCTTCACTTATAGGCAGTCTAATAAATGTATGCATAATCAAATATAGTACATTATTTCCATTGAGTCCTTATGTCTCTTGCTTGATAAGTATAGCAAGCCCAGGAACATGTGTGAATTTAACCCACCTTTGTGACCTTATTAGGAAAGGAATATGTCATGAAAGCCATGGCCTAGATTTTTAAGAAAGCTTAGATGAACTTTTTTACCTTAGTTTCCATAGCTTTTTGTCACTTTAACTTTGGCACTTATTTAGCATTATAGGTCCCAGAAGGCTAGTGAGAAATCCTTGAAGCATCAGCTTTCTTCGCCCTAGGTCTTCTTCACCTCCAGCCCCTTCCCAAGATAGTGGCAAGAGTATGAAGTAGTTAGGACAACTCCTTTTGCTGGGACTTGATAGAGCACAGGCCAATGATACATTTCCTTTTCTGTTCCTTCTATGGGGTCACACAACCATAGCCTGACATTTCTTTAGGTATTTGTTAAAAGCAATGGCAGTTTATCAAATGGCAATTCACATCATAAAACTCTCTTAAAAACACCAAGGGAGAGAGGACAAAGTTCAGAGGGAAGGGGATAAGGACACTTAGCTTCCATCAAAGTGAGCCATTGATAGAATTATTTGTAGAGTATATGTGCTAGTAAAAATGTTGCTATTATTATAGATTTTGTGTATATGTGTATATATTAACTAGAAAAATAATTTAGAGTTTGCTTTATTTACCTACAGGCCTCTTGCTTTTTTTGTTTTTGTTAATAAGCTGTCATTTATTGAAAATTTATTGAATGTAAGCCCTTATTAACATCAACTCTTTGAGTTAGTTATTATTCTTCCCATTTTGCAGAAGAGTAAACTGAGGGTTAGAGGAAGTGAAGTACTTATCTTACACCTAGTCAGAGGTAAAAGCTAGAGTTTATATTTCATTACACTTGACTCAAAAACCTGTACTTTTTAACCACTGCACAACACTGCCTCACTGTGGTAGAGTTGAGCATAGCTGAATCATAGCAAACAAAAAATGGAGTAGCGACACTTTCAATTTAAATATAACTTCCCTTGAATCTGTCATTTTGCAGTGTGAATTATCACTCTTAATATGCCTGTTTTACATATTAATGTGAAGCATTGTATCTTAAAAAAATTTATTTTTGCTGGAAATATTGATGTGCTGAGCTTAAAAATTAAGAACCAAATATCTTTTGAAGATTCAAAGTTATGCAGACTTTTTAAGGAGTCTGTCTGTTGTATCCTAATGAAGAGTAAGAGGGAGTACCAAAGATTCCCTGAAGGTTGGGAGAAGCATTATTAAATAAAAAAGATAAGATTGGTTGATGACAGCCACATTACTGTCAAATATAAATGCTATTAAAATTAAACATTTTGGGGTGACTGCTGTGGCATAGTGGGTTAAGGATGCAGTGTAGCTACAGCTATGGTGCAGACTGCAGCTGTGGCTCAGATTTGATCCCTGGCCCAGAACTTACACATGCTGTGAGTGTGACTGGAAAAAAATTTAAACATTTTGGTAAGCATAAAACCAGATCTATACCTTTTTTGTTTTTGTTTTTTTGCGCACACAAAAAAGTACTATTCCTATGCTTGAGCCAATGTGTGTGTGTGGGGGGCTATATCTTGATGTGCTTGCTGTGAAGGGATTCTATTAAAAAATAAAGCTTCTCTCATCTATTTGCCAAAGTGCCCAAAAGATGCCACTCTCTTTTAGGAAGCATGAAACTTGAAGCCGTCCTCATTCTTGATCATATTTGCAAGACTGAGTTAATCTGAGTGATTCATCTAGAAATAAATCAAGTAGGAGAACTCTTTGAGGAATTGAACACCATAGACAAGAAACAGTTGGAAGGAGAAGGCTGAACACATATCAGCTCCTTCCCATTTGGGCTGTGATCCAGGACAATGTAGGGGTAGCAGTTTTGCCTGGAATTATCGATTGATTGTGATGAATGTGATGGACTGCACTTAACGGTTTGGAACCAAAGGGTCCTTAGCAGATTTGGCTTTCATGGCAACACTATAAAGTCAGTCAGCTGAAATGTACCTGCAAAGTGGTTGTTTTTGTCCCCATCTAGATATAAATATGAGAAAGAGGAGGAGGAACTTTAACATCATTTCAGGTTTTTTTTGTTGAGGTGATGACAGTTATTAATACCACACTTCTTATTTATGTGGTTCTGATGAGAATCTGACAGGGCCAATCTGTCTCTTTTGGGAAACAAGCTCTTCAGAGACATCAAAAGAAAGCTCAGTGAGATGTAAACACAATAAAGAGATTCTGAGAGGGTCACAAGGAAGAACACAAAGAGGAGCTACTCTGAGAAACAGCTCCTCTTCTGCTCTACATCCTTGGCTATTGTTCTTCCTAATGAGGAACTTGATGTTCAGAAAATGGGATCAGGGGTTAGAAGGGTAACTTCAAAGTTAATGAAGGTTTTTTTTTTAATTTAATTTTTTTTTTACGAGTGGTACAGGGTGGAGAGATGGAATGGTGGCTACTTAAGCTCCAAAAAGCATTTGTACATAAGGATCATAACAGTGAAAGAGTCCCTTAAAACAAAACATTATTGATTACTAGAGTATTTCACCTCTACTGAAAGTGAACAGCCAAATACCACTTTTAAGAGTTACATGTAAAAGTTCAAGGCATTTCTCCATGTTGCTCTTTTATAGCGGCCATCATGCCAAAGCTCCTGAATCTTCCATTGCTTTAAGAGCACATAGCTCTTAGATAACATGGCTGAACTGCAAAATGCACAAGGTAAATATAGGATAAGTCACTTTAAAGTTATTTAGCTTGAAATAGCAAGAAATGGCTGTTCTTTGATATTTGCATATGCAATTCAGAAGATTCTGATCAATTCAACCTTTTCTCAATAGGAGATATTCAAATGTCTACAAATAATTGTATGAATATCAATAATTCAACAAATAGGAGGTTATGCCAGCCCTTAATGTGAAAACCTATATATGAATGTAAAGGCTTATGGAAGCAATTTCCTATTACTTATGCTTTCTGGTATAAGTAAAAAAAAAAAAAAAGACTGAAATATTTTAAAATGGAAATAACTAGAGAACAAAGGGTAACATGAGTTTTGTTTTTAATAGCTTTTCATTTATACTGAGAAAGACAAGTAGAAATGGGAAAAATCACATAAAAATAGGTAAGTGCATGGATTCATTTTACATATATTTATCAGTTGCTTGTGTGTGTGTGGCCAGGCATATATTCATCAAGAATGCAAGAATGTATTAAAAGCCTAAGTTGAGACAAATAGGTGCAGCAACAAGAGGGCAGTTGACGACAAATGTAACTGCCAATGGAAGCAGCAGTGTGGTAGTGGAAGGAGCATGGGTCTGGCACTCAGGTGAGCTCCTGTGTGTTGAGTCTAGTTCTGAACTGGTGAACTGGTAACATTGGGAAAAACCTCAGGCAAAGAATTTAGCTCCTCTTAGAAGAGATGACTAGAAGGAAGAAGGAAATTAATTATTCAGAGATATAGACTCAAGGAAATTGAATCCCAAAGGTCCTGATTTGCCATCGTGTAGAATGACTATTTCTGCATGGAAATCTTTTCTGTGACATTCCTGATATATGGTCATTAGTTATTTGCTTTGTTATTTGCCTCAACAATTGAGGAAAGGAAATTGCTATCTAAAAGTCACACCAACCTAGTTGTAAAAATGCTCTCTGATTGTTGGAAAACTGTCCTTATTTAAAACCCCTCAGATTATTTTGTGCACCACATTTGCAAATGTGTGTATGTATGTTTATGTATATATGTGTATAAACAGAAATGAAGAACTTTAATCTTTTGTATTAATTACCTCAGTCTGTCAAGGCTATTTTAAATCATAATTCTATTATATAATATGAAAACTATGCACTTCAGTTTATATTTTTGGCAAATTTAATAGGCTTTCCTTTATATCATCAGAAAAGTCACCTACAGACTGACATGTAGGTAGGGACAGCACAACATGGGATATCACCAGAGAGACCATCCTCCTGGTTGTCTATGTTCTAGAGAGAAGCCCATGAGACTAATATAAAGTGTGGTGAACCTTGAGGATAGTCTCACCAATAATGTATGAGAATTCAAATTTCTCCACATTCTCATCAGTGCTTGTTATTGACTGTCTTTTTATCATAGCCATGCCAGTAGATGTGATGTGTGGCTTTGATTTGTATTTCCCTGATAGCTAATTATGTTGAGCACCTTTCCATGGGCTTGTTAGCTATTTGTATATCTTTGGGAGAATTCCTCTTCAAATCCTTTACCCATTTATTAAAAAAAAAAAGAATCATTATTTATTTGAAATGTTACCTTTTTAACAGACTTCTAAAGAATAATTTTAGGTTCACATGCTGATTTTTTTAAATTTCAGATTATATGGAGTATTTTTTCATATGCTTATTTTCCATCTGCCTATCTTCTTTGGTGAGATATCTGTTAGAGTTTGGGCATATTTTTAATTGGGTTGTTTTCTTATTATTGAGTTTTAAAGGTTCTTCGTATATGTTAGATAACAGTCCTTCATCAGATATCTTTTACAGATATTTTCTCTAAGTCTGTGACTTGTCTTTTCATTATCTTGACATGGACTTCCTCAAAGTAGAAAATTTTAAATTAATGAAATCCAGGTTATCAGTTTCTTTCGTGGATTGTGCCTTTGGTGTTCTGTCTAAAAAGTCATCATCATAGCCAAGGTCATCTGTTTTTTTCTGTTTTACTTCCTAGAAATGTGTAGTTTTGGATTTAACATTTTGGTCTGTGATTCATTTTCAGTTTTTGTGCAGTGTAGAAGATCTTTGTCTAGATTTTCTTTTCATGTGGGATTCCACTTGTTTCAGCACCATTTGTTGAAAAGACTATCTTCATTGTATTATCTTTGCTCCATTTTCAAAGACCAGTTGACTGCATATATGTGATTCTACTTCTGGCTTCTCTTCTTTTCCATTGATCTACTCATTTATTCTTAAGTCAGTACCACACTGTTTTGATTACTGTAGCTTTAGTGTAAATCTTGAAGTCAGGTGCTATGAGTCCTCCAACTTTGTTCTTCTTTAATATTGTGTTGACTATTCTGGGTCTTTTGTCTTTTCACTTTAACTTTAGAGGAAATTTATTAATATACATAGACTAACTTCCTAGGATTTTCATGGGGATTACATTGAATTTGTAGATATAATTGGAAAGAATTGAGGTCTTCAGAATATTGAATCTTTCTAATCACAAATATGTAATATTTCTCCATTTATTTAGTTCTTTTTTGATTTCCTTCATCAGAGTTTTGTTTTCTTCTTATAGATCTTATACTTTGTTAGATATATATTTCAGTATTTCATTTTTGAGTGTGCTAATGTAAATGAAATTATGTTTTTAATTTCAATTTATTAATTGTTGGTATGTAGGAAAATGATTGATTTTTGTATATTAACCATATATCTTCCAACCTTGCTGTTAGCACTTATTACTTCCAAGAGTTTTTTTTTTTTGTCAATTCTTTTAGATTTTCTGCATAGATAATCACATAACTGGGAACAGAGATAGTTTTATTTCTTCCTTCCCAATCTGTTTGCCTTTCCTTTTCCTGTCTTTTTGCATTAGCTGGGACCTGTAGTATGATGTTGAAAAGGAGTAGTGAGAGGGGACATTCTTCTAGTTTTTCTCATTTATAGGTTTTTTTGGGGTAGATTTTGATTATCGAGTTGAAGTTCCCCTCTATTCCTAGTCTACTGAGAGTTGTTTTTTGTTTTTTTGAATTACGTTGAGTGTTGGGTTTTGTCAAATGCTGTTTCTTCATCTATTGATATGATATGTGATTTTTCTTTTTTTGTCGATTGATCTATTGATGTAATGGATTACATTGATTTTTTTGAATGTTGAAACAGCCTTGGATACCTGAAATAAATTCTACTTGGTCATGGTATATAATTCTTTTTGTACATTGTTGAATTTCTTTTTTTTTTCTTTTTTGGCTGCCCTGCAGCATGTGGAGTTCCTGGGTCAGGGATCAGATCTGAGCCATAGTTGCAACCTGTGCTGCAGTTGCAGCAATGCTAGATCCTTAACCCACTGTGCTGAGCCAGAAACTGAACCTGTGTCCCAGTGCTTTTCCCGTCGTGGCACAGTGGTTAACGAATCCGACTAGGAACCATGAGGTTGCGGGTTCGGTCCCTGCCCTTGCTCAGTGGGTTAACGATCCGGCGTTGTGGTGAGCTGTGGAGTAGGTTGCAGATGCAGCTCGGATCCCGCGTTGCTGTGGCTCTGGCGTAGGCCGGTGGCTACGGCTCTGATTCAACCCCTAGCCTGGGAACCTCCAGATGCCCAAGAAATAGCAACAACAAAGACAAAAGACAAAAAAAAAAAAAAAAAAAAGACACTACCAATCCCATTGCACCACAGGGTGAACTCCTGTACCTTGTTGAATTCTGTTTGCTAATATATTGTTGAGGATTTATACATCTATATTCATGAGAGATGGTGGTCTGTCTTCTTGTAATGTCTTTGCTTGTTTTTTTGTGTTAGGGTAATGCTGGCTTCATAGGGTGAGTTAGGAAGTATTCCTTCTGCTTTATCCTTTGAAAGAGATTTTAGAGGATTAGCATAATTTTTTTCTTAAATATTTGGTAGACTTAACCAGTGAACCCATCTGGTTCTGGTCCTTTCTCTTTTGAAAAGTTAATTATTGATATAATTTTTACAATGATATAGGCCTTTCAGATTGTCTTTTTCTTCTTGTGTGAGTTTTTGCAAATTGTTTCTTCCAAGGAATTTTTCTACTTCATGTACATTATCATTGATATGCATAGAATTGTTTACAGTATTCCTTTGTCATCTTTTTCTTGCTGTTATTGATTTCTAGATTTGTATGTGGCTTTGGACAAGTCTCCTTGCTTCAGTTTCTTTCTTCATGAACTGAAAATGATAATGATAATTTTTCAGGTTTGTTGTGAGGCTTAGCAAAAGATAACTTTTTTAAATGACTGGTACATAGTAGGTGTCAATAAATTATAACTGCTATTGTTGTATGGGCTGGGAGTATTCTGTTACTTTTCTCATAGAATATTTTTCTTGTTATTTTTTTCAAAGAATAATTGAAAATAATCTCCGATGTTTACTATCTTTTATGTTGAGATAATATGTTAGAAATAGATATTTACTCATAATTTTAGTTTAAGCTTCTTGAGGCTCTGATGTTTTCTAATTTTCCTGATAAAGCTCTAAAGGTTGATACATCATCAGGATAAATTTAAAAAAAAATTTATTAAAGCATCATGGAATTATAATGTTTCTTCAGTTTCTGTTGTACAGTGAAGTGACTCAAGCACACACACTTCCCTGTGCTGTACCATAGGGCCCCATTGCCCATCCATTCCAAATATAAGTTTGCATCCAAAAACCCTGAACTGCCTGACCATCCCACTTCCTCCCCTCTCCCCCAGGAACCACAAGTCTGCTCTCCTTGGCTGTGATCTGTTTCTGTTTTGTAGATAGGATCATCTGTGCCATATGTTAGATTCCACAAATAAGTGATATCATATGGTGTCTGTTTTTTTCTTTCTGGCTTACTTCACTTAGTATGAGCCTCTCTAGTTCCATCCATGTTTCTACAAATGGCATTAGTTTATCTTTTTTGTGGCTAGGTAGTATTCCACTGTGTATATATACCACATCTTCTGAATCCATTCATCTATCGATGGACATTTAGGTTGTTTCCATGTCTTAGCTGCAATGTGAATAGCGCTGCAATGAACACAGGGGTGTGCATATCTTTTTCATTGAAAGTTTTGTATGGATATATGCCCAGGAGTGGGATTGCTGGATCATATGGTAGTTCTATATTTAGTTTTCTGAGGTACCTACATACTGTTTTCCATAGTGGTTGTACCAATTGACATTCCCACCAATGGTGAAGGAGAGTCTGCTTTTCTCCACACCTTCTCAAGCATTTATTTGTATTCTTATTAAATGATAGCCATTCTGACTGGTGTAGTTCATTGTAGTTTTGATTTGCATTTCTCTAATAATGAGTGATGTTAAGCATTTTTTTCATGTGCCTGTTGGCCATCTGTGTGTCATCTTTGAGGAATTGTCTATTTAGGTCTTTTGCCCATTTTTCAATTGGCTTGTTTGTTTTTTTTGTTGTTGTTGATAAGTTGTATGAGTTGTTTTTATACTTTGGATATCAGGCACTTGTCTGTTGTATCATTTGCAAAGATTTTCTCCCACTCTGAGTGTTGTCTTTTCATATTTTAATGGTTTTCTTTGCTGTGTAAAACTTTTACGTTTAATTATGTCTCATTGGTTTATTTGTGTCTTTGTTGTCATAGGATACATTTTTGTATAAGAATTTGGTACTAACCATATTGGTAATCCATGAGAATCCTAATCAAGGTTCTGTGATCATATTTTCTTGAATGACATATGAAATGTTTTTTAAAAATACTGACTTTAATAGATTGCTGGTGGTCTATTAAAATAAATTTAATATAAATGTCAAAAGCAGAACTCACTAATTTTTTCATTTTCTTTACTAATGTCTAATTTTCACTTTTATTACTTCATAAATACTTTTACTCATCCTGAATAATTTGGAAAAACAGAAAAAATGTATGCAAGAAAAGAATACTCTTAATGTCTGAAGCAGAGTGATCTACCAAAAACGTTTTGTACTATGTAACAGTAAGTATATGCTAGATTATCTTCCATTAACAAACAGGTTACACACACAGTGGTTTAAAACAGCAATGTTTAGTTCTTGCTTATGCTAAATGTCAAAACAAAGATGGGAAGGTGGTCTATTCCTAGAGTATTCATTCACTCCAAGATATAGACTGGCACAACTTCCACCATTTTTTTAGGATAGTAAATTCTCCATGTGAAACTTCAAAATTTGATGACTAGGAAAGTAACCATGGGAAATCATGCACTGGCTGCTAAATATTTCTGCCTGGGAACCGCAGATGCCATTCTTGTTCATTCCATTGGCCAAATCAAGTTATATGATCAAGTATCACTTTAAGGGGACAGAGAGGTGTTCGCTTCCCTTGTGCATTCAAGGAGAAAAGTAGTGAAAATGTTAGCAGTCACAATGTCTAAAATATGTTATATATTTCCAATTTTTAAAAATTGTGTACATGTTGAGTATACAGTCATGCAATTGGTGTCTTAGTATAAATGCTGATTTCTGCCAATTTTTATTTAACATGTTAAACATTTTCCCATATCAGTAAATATTTTTCAACTTTATTTTTTGTTATGTCACCTAGATGTATCAAAATTTCTCTTTTAAAATGCAAAGTTATGGTATATTTAACATGTTTCCAGTTTTATGTATCTTAAACCATCATAAAAAGCCTTATTCATAAATATTTGTCCAAATTGTTTTTTTCTCAGGATAAAATCTATTATGTACAACAAATATATCAAAGAGTACAAGTATTATAAAAGCCATTGAAGCTATTGAAGTATTACAAAAGCCATTTCATTCTAACTGTGCCTTCTCTATCTTTGTACTATCTTTGTAGTCACAGTCTATACTACAGCAGAATTCTGGAAAAAAATTAAATGTTGATTCTTCCATTATTTTTTCTCATTATTTGTGTAAATCTATGGATACTGTTATACATGGTCCAACTGAGTTATAATTACTGCTTGCTGAAAATGACATATAAACCAATGATTTAGGATAAATTTCCACTCTAGGAAAGGTCCTTAATTAAGGAGACTAAAAATGTAAACTTCACAGTAGTTCTCTTCTGTATATAGATTTTATACACAGCTTGTAATGTTTTGCATATTTTGAATCAAATAATGCCTGATTTTCCTCTATATATCCCAACCCTGTGCCTCTATTAGAATAATAATCTGACAAAGAATAGCAAATATATTAAATCAGGATTTTGTACTAAAGCAACACAATGGAAATTAAACTGTGAGCATATGGCATTTCTTGCTTATGATGCCAGGTAATAGCAATATATTTTGCTTTACGGTCAATTTGGGGCATGTAAAGTATTACACACATAGCTGTCCTGTTTTGCATTTTCAAAAAAGTTAGCATTTGACCAAAAGTTGTGACCAAATTTAATGAATTGTATATTAAAAAAAATGTAAAATCTAGAACTGTGAAACTCTTGAAGTGTGTTTTAATTTCCTTATTTATTATTTATTATTTTTAAGAGAAATAGCACTCTTAAACCTAGCAAATTGTAACACAATCAAATTGAAAAATTTTGATCCAAAATTATAAAAGTGAAGATGTTAAAAAAGCAATATTTTAGAAATGATTCTATGCACAAGTCAAAAGATGTCTAAGTATATTAAGTTCCTTCAGAATTAGCCAGTTTTTGTAACTGTGTGAATGGAGAGGTAGTGATCTAAACATATTATTCAAATATTTGTGTGGTGCTGATTTATGTTATACCAACATGTTTTGGGGTGATTAGATAACTATTATTTGTGAATGGAGGGTTCTATGGTACAATAAAGAGTTGACTCCCTGATCCTTTTTGGAAAATGAGTAAAGTTGGGAATGTTAGCAAATTTTTTTTTTTCTTTTTGCCTTTTCTAGGGCTATTCCTGTGGCATATGGAGGTTCCCAGGCTGGGAGTCTAATCAGAGCTGTTGCTGCTGGCCTACACCAGAGCCACAGCAATGTGGGATCCCAGCCGAGTCTGCGACCTACACCACAGCTCAGGGCAATGCCGAATCCTTAACCCACTGAGCAAAGCCAGAGATCGAACCTGCAACTTCATGGTTCCTAGAAGGATTCAATAACCACTGAGCCACAACGGGAACTCCTTGTTTTTTTTTTATTTAAATGGTTCTTTATACAACTGTATTTACAAAGCTATAAAATCTGTTTTCAAAGGCCAAGTGATTCCCTGTTGAGATTTACCAAGTACTTGCATTTTATTTGTCACAAATGACAGGGCAAGCCACTCAGGAAATTTTGAACATGTGCACACACACATAGACACAAACACACACACATAATTTAAAAAGTGCTTGAATTAATCCGATAAACTTGAAATTATATTTTTAATTTATTTACTAAATCAGTTAACAAATATATTTTGGGTACTTATTATGTACCATATACTGTCAAATGTGGTAGCGTCAGTGAAAACACTATTGTCATTGACATCTAGTAGGGAGGGGAAACATATAAATACACGTGCGTGCGCACACACACACACACACCCCATAGATATATGTTCCTTGTAAAATAGAGATGTACTTAATGAAGAAGACTAAAATAGGAAACAGGAATAAAAGATTAGTGTGTACAGAGTTCCCATTGTGGCACATTGGAAATGTCTCTGACTAGTATCCATCCATGGCCTTGCTCAGTGGGTTGGAGATCTGGCATTGCCATGAGCTGTGGTGTAGGTCACAGACAGGGCTCGGTTCCTGAGTTGCTCTGGCATAGGCCGGCAGCTATAGCTCTGATTCTGTGCCTAGCCTGGGAACTTCCATGTGCTATGGGTGCAGCCTTAACAAAAAAATGAGAAATTAGTGTGTGTTTGCAGTGGAGAGGGGTTCTATTTTCTATAGGGTGATCATGGAAAGCTTCTCCAATATATAGTCAATTGACCGTTGATAAAGAGCAAAGACAATTCAATGGTTACCCTTTTCAATAAGAAATGTGGTGAACATCCATATGCCAAAAAAAAAAAAGAAAAAAAAAGAATATAGATACTGACCTGTATAATTCACAAAAACTAAACCAAAATGGATCATAGATCTAAATGTAAAATACCAAGTCATAAATTTTAGAGATAACATATGAGAAAATCTAGATAATCTTGGATTTGACAATGTGTTTATAGACATAATACCTGAATTATGATCTGCATAGAAATAAAACTGATAATGTGGACTTCATTAAAAATGTCTACTGTGTTAAAGTTACTATTAAGAGAATGGAAAGACAAGCCACATAGTGGAAGAAAATGTTTGCTGAAAGGATTTGTATTCAAAATATATAAAGTAATCAGAATTTAACAGTAAGAGGAGTTCCCATTGCCGCTCAGAGGGTTTCAACCTGACTAGTATCCATGAAGATGTGGGTTTGATCCCTGGCCTCACTCAGTGGGTTGAGGCCAGCATTGCTGTGAGCTGTGGTGTAGGTCTCAGACACGGTTGTGACTGTGGTGTAGTCTGGCAGCTGCAGCTCTGATTTGACCCCTAGCCTGGGAACTTCCATATGCCACTGGTGTAGCCCTAAAAATCAAAAAAAGAGAAAAAAAATTTAACAATAAGAAAGTAAGCAACTCACTTAAGAAAATGAGCAAAAGATCTGAAAACCATCTTCCCAAAGAGGACATAACAGATGCCAATGAGCATATGAAAAGATTTTTCAACATCATATTCCATTATGTAATTTCAAATTCAAACAACAATGGAATACTAACTACAAACCTATTAGAATAGTCAAAATTCAAAATACTGAGAAAGTGAAATACTGGCAAGAATGTGAAGCAGCAGGAACAGAAATGTGAAACAGTATAGCTACTTTTGCAAGATAGTTTGGCATTTTCTTACAAAGCTAAACATAATTTTACTATACTATCCAGTAATTTTGCTTCTAGGTATTTTCCCAAATAAGTTGAAAATGTATGTCCACACAAAAACTTGCACACAAATATTTGTAGTAGCTTTATTTATAATTGTCAGAAACTGAAGCAACCAATAAATCTTCCAATCAGTGAATGAATAAACATTGTGGTACTTCCATGCAATGGAATTCTATTCAATGATAAAAAAAAATGAGTTATCAAGACTTGAAAGACATGGGGAACATTAAATGTGTAAGGCTAAATGAAAGCAGTGAGTCTGAAAAGTGCAAAAGCTATACAATTCCAACTATATGAAATTCTGCATAAGGCAAAACTGTTGAGACAGTAAAAAGATCCATGGATTCAGAGGTTTGGTGTTGGGGGAAGAAGGATGAATAAGTGAAGCACAGGAGTTTTTAGAATAGTGAAACTATTCTTTATGATGTGGTAACAATCATAGTTTACATTTGTTTTTTGTTTTTTTTTGTCTTTTTGCCATTTCTTGGGCGGCTCCCGCGGCATATGGAGGTTCCCTGGCTAGGGGTCGAATCGGAGCTGTAGCTGCCAGCCTACACCAGAGCCACGACAACGTGGGATCCAAGCTGTGTCTGCAGCCTACACCACAGCTCACGGCAACACCGGATCGTTAACCCACTGAGCAAGGGTAGGGATCGAACCCACAACCTCATGGTTCCTGGTCGGATTCGTTAACCACTGCGCCACGATGGGAACTCCTCCATAGTTTACATTTGTTAAAACACATAGAACTGTGCAAATCACAGTGAATACTAATGCAAACATTGAACTTAAGATATTATATCAATATTGGTTCATCAGTTGTAACAGATGAATCATAGTAATGCAAGATGATAATATGGAAATTTTGGCAGGGTGGTAGTGGGAAGGTTTATGGTTACTCCCTGTACTTTCTGCTCATTTTTTTTTAAATGTAAGCCTAAAACTGCTTTAAAATAGTCTATTAATTTTAAAAGCTTTTATTGAGCTATGAATAAAAACACATTTCCTTAATCTGATATGGGGTGTTAAAAAAAACCTACAGCAACTACCACACTTAATGATAAAATATTAAAAGCTTTCACACTGAGATTGAGAATGTCATGGTTATATTAACTATCACCATTTCTATTAAAATTTTTTCTAAAAGTACTATCCAAGGCTATAGGGCAAGAAAATAGGTGTTCAGATTGTGAAATAAAACTATCAGTTTCTGTAGACAGTATGTTTTTGTATGGTGAAGGTGATTTTAAAAATCAAGAAGATCAAGGATTATTAGCCAGGATGTGCAATACTCCACCTGATAGAAAGAAATCAGAAAAACCTTTTGGAAAACTCAGGCGTATATCAAGTAAAGCCTAACATGCACATACTCTATAACCCACTGTTCTACTTCTACATAATATACATGAACAAAATACACATGAGAGGTCATGTGCAAGAATAATCACAGCACCACTCTTTGGAATAGGCAAAAAATGGAAATAACATAAATGTCCTTTGACAGGAGTAATATACAACTGTAGCATATCCATTGTAAATTCATACAATGAAATTCCTTACATTAAGAATGAGTAAACTGCTACAACAATCCTCAAGAATATAAAAATTGAATAAAGGATTACAGACAATGGTATGCATGTTATTAGATTCCATTCATATAATGCTCAAAAGCAGGTAAAATTGAGATGTAAAGGGTAAGGTGAAATATATATGCTACTTCATATAAAATAGGTAAAAAGGACCTACTGTAATCTACACAATCCTGTGTAGTAACATATGGGAAAAGACGCTGAATGGAACAAATGAATGTATATGTATAACTTATTTACCCTGCTGTACACCTGAAACTAACGCAACTTTCTAAGTCAAATATACTCCAAGAAAATTTATTTTTAAAAAATGTAAGGTGGAAGTGGCAAGTAGAAGGGTAAAGAACAGGGATTTTGGCTTGGTTGGTGCTTATATTAAAGTGTTCATAGTGATAATTAATAGAGCTGTATCTTTTTTGTACATTTAAAATATTTGTAAGTGTATATTAACATGCTTATATAAATTTGTTACAGAAATATGTAAAATATTAATATTTATATGATACAATACTTTTAAATGTTTAATCCATAATTACATCTATATAAGTTTACTCTGTGTTATATATATATGTGAGTATTATCATATATATATATAATATATATGATATTTGAGTAAATACTGTATTTTATGTGGTTTTAAATTTATACGATTTTCCAGGCCAGCACCTGCAGTATAAATCAAAGGAAGATTGTACTTTATTATATTCAACACTTTACCAGGAATTGTTCAACAATCATGCCACAGTAGCAATGGAATCTGTGGTGTTCGATGTGGCAAAAGAAATTATTTCTATCAGTCTGGATCTGTAGATGTCATATTGATTTTAAATGTTGGTGCAAGGGTCTGATTACTTCACTATATAAGGTAGCAGAGTGATACTTGGTCATCTATATGGTAAAATATACATTTTTTATTGTTTTGTTAAAAAAGTTCTATGAGCTGATTGAAAGTTAAAGGCAGAAGAAAACACACTAATACATGGAATATAAATGTGGAAACTACAAGGAAAAAATAAAAAACTTCAAGGATTGAACCATGGAGTCCAAAAAAGGGATGAGAGTGTAAGGTATGATTTTTAAAGACAGAATTGGAACTTTCCAAAGCTTTAAGAAGGATTTAAGCATCCTACATTCTACTCAAAAGAACCAATCAAGTATCAAGCAGCATAATTTCATGTGTGTGTAATTATTATTTTTTATCCCTTGTTCTGAGTGATTATATATATGTATATGTGTGTGCATATATATTTGTATATGTGTATGCATACATATGCACATACATACCCACATAATAAGTACACATATATAAACTTTTATAATAAGGAAAAATGAAAGAAGGATGAAGGGAGAAAAGGAATTAAGTTTTCAAGTTTTCTAAATTCCTCTCATTTCATAACAAGGAGAAAGTAGATGTAGTGCAGGTAGGTAAATTAATAAGGAGAGGTATAAAAAGTACAGGTTTAGGGATCCTTTATTTGTGAAAAATATTTAAATTGAGAAATATAGACATAAGGAAGGTCTCCTTTATTTAGAGTAAAATAGTCTGACTTCTTTTAACCACCCTGAAAAGAGGGCCTCAGCCCCTCTTATACAGTTCTTTTCAAGGCTTTGCTTAATATAGAAACAACTTAAATGCTTTTCATCACAAACACACACCTGTATTATGGCACATTCATAGAACAGAAATTATGCAGCCATGAAAATTGATCTTATGAAAAATTTTAAATGGCATTAAACAGTATTATGGACTAGTAATTACTATAGACTTTGGAAGCATACAAGTTTGGGTCTTAATCCAGAGTCTGCCACCTACTATCTCTGTAACCAGAGCAAGTTTCCTTCCTTGAAGTCCACTTTTTCCTATCAGGATATGAGGGTTCAATCCCTGGCCTCACTAAGTGGGTTAAGGATCCAGCATTGCCATAAGGTGCTGCATAGGTCACATATGCAGCTGGGGTCCAGCATTGTTGTGGCAGTGGTAAAGGCCCACAGTCGCATCTCAGATTAGACCCCTAGGTTGGGAGCTTCCATATGCCTTAAGTATGGCCCTAAAAAGAAAAAAATAAAAGCAAGAAAAAAAAAGAAGGAAAATTCTAGGCCATAAAAATTAACAAGTTGCTACCACTGTACTAGTCAGTAGTATACAAGCTTCTGTTTTTCCATACATACCATTTAAATACAAAAATCAGACTCCTCTGCTTACATTACCTATGATTGCTGTCTGTGTTCTGCAATAGTTATTTCTGTCATTGGTTTTTGTGGACAAAGGTTGATTTTGTGGGACCTGAACCCTTCCAACTAACCTCTCTTTAGCCTCCTCATTTCTAAGTTTAAAAGCCCAGAGTATGAGGTTCAGTTTCTGTGAGATCTAGGACACAGCAATTACAGAATGGTGAATATGATCCATCTTTCTCTTATTGAATTGTTAATGAATTCCCAAGCCCCATCATGTGTGTAGGAAGAGGAAACCTAGGAATGGCTGCTGTCATCCCTCTCTCTGGTGCCTCTTTTCATTGCTTTTTAATGACTGTAAGAGACAAGAGGCATTGAGGATTTTTGACAATAGAAAATTATTTAGACTTTGAGATGAAAAGAGAAGTGGGAAAATACCGAGAGTGAATGAATATAAAGTGGTAACTACTATTAGGGAAATTGGATGGAAAAAGAACAATGTTTGGTCAGCACACACTGTGCTAGATTATCACTAAATTAATCTACTGTCAGATAATAGGATGTGGCGATAATTGCAATCTACACTTATACTTGGAGAACTTAAAGATAGTACATGCTATGCCAAGGTTATTACTGACTGAAAAGGGCTGTTTGCCAGTGGAGTCCATCAACTAGGTAAGAAACTGGGATGGGTCTAATAAGTACAGGGTATTACATAGGAAAGAAATGTAACGTTCTGCCTTTACTTTCCTGTTTCTCTCCATTTGTGCTTTTCTGGGGAATTTACATGTATGGTGAAATACCAACACTGTCTGGAGAAATCTATTTGCCAGTGATAATAGTAGATTTAGCTTCTCGTGCAGTTTGTTAGTATACTTAGTGTAATGGATTATTTTGGTTTCTCCACCTATTACTTCACTGTATACATGGACTAAATCTGCTCAATTTGAGTTATGTCATTTTAGAGATTACAATCCAGCTCAACATGTAAAACAGCCTATACAATAAAATTATGTGGAGACATTTAAAAAACTCTAAGTATAATTTGGTGATAAATGAGGTATTTGATCCTTTAGAAATACTTACAGGGGTCTTTGAGGCTAGGTTACTTGGGAAGCAGATTCTAAAATGGGGCTTTGAATTCAGAAGGTTACTGTATTCTCTCTGGGACAACATGTGGGGGAGTGAAGGAAGCAGGATTGAGGAGAGAGAACACTGAAGGCATTTCAGTAAAGGGCTCAGATGATCCCCTGAGGAATTTTGGATTTGGTTTGGCCTTTCAGAATTGTCCTAAATTAAGAGAAGTCAAACAAGGCTTTTATGCTCTTTTTTAATTTTTTTCCAACCAGTCATTGAATGTGTGAGGTTCCCTGACAGAGGAGTGACCACAGGCATGGAAGTTCTTTTCAGGCTTAACTAAGTTCTGGAAAGGAACATAGTTCAGAGCTGTTGGACCCCAAGGCTCAGAGTGGCTGGAAGAATCAATGTTTCAGTTCTAGGGAAAGAGAGGAGGTTATGGGCAGCAAACCACAGCATCCACTTCAAGATATGTATACCTATATATGCTTTGCATGTGTTTTCGGTAGTTATTTAGAGGGTGCTTTCCTTTTTTTTTTTTTTTTTTTTTAGGAAAAATACCAGAACATTCTGCTTGATATAGGATGTGCCTCTCATGTGGGGGAAGTTACTATAGAAAATAGGTATGTCTAGAAAGGCCACAGATATGAGTAAAAATATTTCAAATTTTGCAGACCAAACTGCTTATAAAATTAAATTCTTGCAAAACAAAAATCAAGTTTTATTATAATATCTATAGGTTTTTTAATTAGAAAGCAACTCCTGGGCAGAGTCAAGTAGAATTAAAGACTATTACTGTTAATTTTTTCATGTATTGGTATACAATATTGACAATATTGCAATTTGTAACATTGCCTTACTGAATAATGAACAATAGTATGTTGAGTATATTCTTAACTTCTTGCATGAAATTCTAGATAACCTAAGCTATGTGCTTGATTTATATATCAACTTGCACCTCTTTTTATATTGTATGAAGTAGAGCACTTCATTTGGTTGATTTCTAGTTTTATTAAAAACAACTTGAGTACGTAACAAAGTTCTTAGCTTATTTATACTCATTAATTAATTTAACTACCCCTTAATTTCATAGATCTTGCTTTCTTTATTATGTCAAAGGGTCAATTCATCCAACAAACTCTTCTGATGACCCTACTCATTATGTTAGCTACTGAGGCTAAAATCATGAACAAAACACAGTCCTGGCTTTCAAGGGCTTCAGATGAGTGTATCCGATTTTCATGGTAAGCACCCTTATGGTACCTTCTGAATTGGATGGTGTATTAGAGGCAGAATTCTAAAAATGACTCTCCCAGATGCCATGCCCATATCATATCAAGCCCATGATTAGTTCTCTCTGTATTATGTTTAATATATAAATGATATAATATATAAATGATATATATAATTTCCCTCTTAATTGATATATATATATATCAATTATATATATGTAATTAATATATGTGTAATTGATATATATACATTTATATTAATATAATTACACATATTAATTGATATATATCAATTAAGATTAGGAAATTATCAGGGTGGGCATAGTCTAATGACACGAGCACTTTTAAAAGCAGTTAGATTTATGAGGCAGGTAGCAAAATATGAATGCAGAGATTAAAAGCACAAGAGAAATTTGATTTGATGCTTGAGAAATCACGTGCCAAAAAATGTTGAAAGCGTTTAGTTGAGAGAAGCTTCTGCTTGACAGCCAGCTAGAAAACAGGAATATTATCCCTATCACCACAATAAACTGAATTCATGAATTCAGCCAATTCTTTATTTTTGCTATTAGTTTTTTTTATTAAGTATAGTTGATTTACAGTGTTGTGCCAATTTCTGCTGTATAGCAAAGTGACTAAGTAATACACATACACACACCCCTTTTCTTATATTATCTTCCATCATGGAGTATCCCAGGAGATAGGATATAGTTTCCTGTGCTATACAGTAACACCTTATTATTTATCCATTCTAAATGTAATCCTTTGCATCTGCTAACCCCAAATTCCCAGTATATCCCACTCCCTCCCACTCCCCCCTTGGCAACCACAAGTCTGTTCTCTATGTTTGTGAGTCTGTTTCTGTTTTGCAGATCAGTTCTTTTATGCCAGATTTCAGAGTCCACATATAAGTGGTATCATACTTTTTTTTTGTCCTTCTCTTTCTGACTGACTTCACTTCGCATGAGAGTCTCTGGTTGCATCTATGTTGCTGCAAACGGAATTATTCCATTCTTTATGGCTGAGTAGTATTTCATTATATATATATGCACCATATCTTCTTAATACATTCATCTGTTGAAGGGCATTTATGTTATTTCCATGTCTTGACTATTGTGAATAATCCTCCTATGAAGATAAGGGTGCATGGATCTTTGTGAATTATAGTTTCATCAGGATATATGCCCAGGAGTGGGACTGCTGGATCATATGGTAATTCTATTTTTAATTTTCTGTGGGACTTCCATACTGTTTTCCACAGTTGTACCAATATACATTCCCACTAACAGTGAAGGAGGATTCCCTTTTCTCTACACCATCTCCAGCATTTGTTATTGGTTGATGTACTAATGATAGCCATTCTGACTGGTGTAAGGTGGTACCTCATTGTAGTTTTGCTTCACATTTCTCTAATAATTAGTGATGTTGAGCATCTTTTCATGTGCCATGTGGCCACCTGTCTGTCTTTTTTAGAGAAATGTCTATTTAGGTCTTCTGCCCATTTTTCAATTGGGTTGTTTGGGTTTTTTTTCTTGTTGTTATTAAGTTTTTTTTGTATTTTTTGGAGATTAAGCCCTTGTTGGTTGTATCATTTACAAATATTTTCTCTCATTCTGTAGTTTGTAGGTTTTAGCAGCAAGGCTTTCAGCTTTTCTCCATTGAGAATTATATCGGCTATGGGTTTGTCATAAATAGCTCTTATTATATTGAGATATGGTCCCTCTATACCCACTTTGATAACAGTTTTTGTCATGAATGGATATTGAACTTTGTCGAATGCTTTTTCAACACCTAGTAAGATGATCCTGTGATTTTTGACTTTTATTTTGAACCATCCTTGTGAACTATGGGATGCTGCAAAACCATTTCTTAGAGGGAAGTTCGCAATGATACAAGCCTTCCTCAGAAAACAAGACAATCTAGAAGAAATGAACAACTGTCTAGAAATATACAGCCCATCAAAATTGAATCAAGAAGAAATTGAGAATTTGAAGACATATCACTAGAAATGAAATTGAATATGTAATTTAGAAAAACTCCCTACAAACAAAAGTCCAGGACCAGATTGCTTCGCAGGTGAATTCTACCAAACATACAAAGAACATATACTGGTTCTTAAACTCTTCCAAAAAATTGAGGAAGAGGGAACACCCAAAAGACATTCTATGAAGCCACCATCACCCCAATGCCCAAACCAGACAAAGATACCACCAAAAAAGAAAATTATGGCAAGTATCTCTGATTGTCAAATTTGTTGGCATATAATTATTCTTAGAAATGATTTGCATTTCTGCAATATAAGTTGAGCTTTCTCCTTTTTCATTCATTATTTTGTTTATATGGCTTCTCTCACTCTTATTCTTGATGAGTCTGGCCAAAAGTTTATTAATTTTGTTTACCCTTTCAAAGAACCAGCTCTTTGTTTTATGGATTTTTTTCTATTGATTTTTAAAATCTCTATTTTATTGATTTCCTCTCTGATCTTTATTATTTTCTTCCTTCTGCTGACTTTAGTTTTTATTTGTTCCTTTTCTAATTTTTTTATGGTAGTTTATGTTGTTGATTTGAAGTTTTTCTTGTTTTCTGAGGAAGGCGTGTATCATTGTGAACTTCCCTCTAAGAACTGGTTTTGTGGCTTCCCATGGATTTTGTATGCTTGTGTTCTCATTGCCATTTGTCTAGAGGTATTTTTTAATTTGCTTTTTGATTTCCTTGTTGACTGATTGGTTTTTTAGTTGTGTGTTGTTTAGTCTTCATGTATTTAGTTTTTTCTCATTTCTTTTCCTGCAGTTTATTTCTAGTTTCATGCCATTGTGGTCAGAGAAAATGCTTATAAATGAGTTCTATGCTCTTAAATTTTTTGAGGTAATTTTTGTGCCCCAGTATGTGGTCAGTCCTTGAGAATGTTCCATGTACACTTGAAAAGAATGTATATTCATTTTTTTTAATATAATGTCCTGAAAAAATTAAGTTTATCTGTTCTGTTTTGTCATTTAGGATCTCTGTTGTATTGTTGATTTTCTGTCTAAGGATCTGTCCATTTATGTGAGTGTGGTATTAAAACCTCTTACTATTATTTTATTCCCATCAACTTCTCCTTTTATGTCTGTTGGTATTTGTTTTATGTGTTTGGCTTCTCCTATATTAAGGGCATGTATTTCGATGACTGAAATATCCTCTTCTTAAACCAATCCTTTTATCATTAAAAAGTATTGGTCATTATCTTTATCTATGCCCTTTGTTTTAAAGTCCATTTGGTCTGATACGAGTATTGCAACTTTGGCTTTTTGTCATTTCCATTTGGATGAAATAACTTTTTCCATCGCCTCACTTTCTTTTTTTTGCTTTTCCTTTTTTCTTTTTAGGGCTGCACTTGTGGCATATGGAAGTTCCCAGGCTAGGGGTTGAATTGGAGCTGCAGCTGCCAGCCTACACTAGAGCCACAGCAATATGGGATCCGAGCCACGTCTGTAACCTACACTACAGCTCATTGCAATGCTGGATCCTCAACCCACTGAGCAAGGCCGGGGATCAAACCCACATCCTCATGGATACTAGTCGGGTTTGTTTCTGCCGAGCCACAATGGGAACTCCTGTCCCCTCACTTTCAGTTTATGTTTGTCCTTTCCCCTAAGGTGGGTCTCCTTTAGGCAGAATATTGTAAGCTCTTGCTTTTTTTATCCAGTCTGCCACTCTGTGTCTTTTGACTGCAACATTCAGTCCATTGACATTTAAGGTAATTATTGATACATAAGTATTTATTGTTATCTGTTTAAACCTTATTTTCCAGTTGATTCTATATTTCTTCTTGGTCCTTTTTTGTGTGTGGTTGGATGATTTCCTTTTGCACTTGTGACCTCTTTTTGGTTTTTGTGAATCTATTGTTTGTTTTTGATTTGTGGTTGCTCTGTTTTTCAAGTGTGTTAACCCTTTCCTATATCTGCTTGCTTTAGACTGATAGTAATATTGGCTCAAACACATTCTAAAATAAAGAGTCAATATTTTCTTACTCTCTTTCCTCACATGTTATGATTTTAATGTCCTTTATTACATCTTCATGTTTTATCCTTTTTCTCTTCCTTGTGATTATCATCACCTTCACAGTTGTTGTTGTTTTGTTTTGTTTTATGCTCTGTATACTGGCTTATGTAAATGAATACTTTCTAATCATGATTTCCCCCATCCTCTATCTTCTTACTTTTTTCCTATTTAGAGGAATCCTTTTAGTATTTTTTTGAGGATAAGTTTAGTATTGCTGGTCACCAGGCTCTTGGGTAGTGGTGGTGACCCCCAGCAATGTGGGGGTGACACACAGTCATGTGGTCCTTGGCAGCAGCAACAACAGGGTGTATGCATTCCCAGGGAGGTAGGGGTAATGAGTTGTGCCTGGTCACAGGACTCTGGGAAGTGGTATTGACAGACTGTGTTGCCCTCATCAGCAGCAACGATGGGGCACTTGCATTCCCAGGGAGGTGGGGGTGATGGGCAGCACCCTCTGCAGCAGTGTTAATCCCTGGGTTTGTGGGTTTAACAGGCAGTGGTGGGCCATGTCCACTTCTGGAGTCAAATATGGCTGTAGCAGTTTGTACCTGCCCTTGTAGTCTGTGCAATAGGTGCTCTAGTGCCTGAGAGCCTCTGTGCATGCAGAGAAAGAAATTCCTATGGCAGTCTCACTCCCTGTCTTCTTTCACTCCCTAACAATGGAAGCTTGCTTCTCTAGCAAGCCCAGACCTCCGACCCTACTCCCTAGGCTGTGTTGCACCATTCACTAGCCCCCCTCAGACTGTTTCCACGCAGTCATTTCTAGTCATCTCCTGGATACTGACCTCCAAAGACCAGGCCATAGCACTCAGCTCCTACCCAACTGTCTCAGGCTGTGGTGCACGAGGCTGTGTTGTTGATTGTCTGTGTGGCTCTCTCTCTGCTTTTCTCTCCTCAGACCTGTTCTTGAACTTTTCTCCAAGGCCTTTAGGCTCCTTCTCCATCCTTTCTGATATCCCTGCCAGTCCGGGAGCCTCCCAGTGTGTGAAAAAGGAAAGGATTCCTTTCCTTTTTCACAGCCCCCTCCCAGGAGTGCTGGTCCTGTCATGATTCCTTTTTTTTTTTTTTCCCCCTCTCTTTTTTCCCTTTTGTTCCACCCAGGTATGTGGCGGTTTTCTTGCCCTTTTTGGAAGTCTGAGTTCTTCTGTTAGAGTTTCATAAATGTGCAGTGAGAACCATTTCTACATATACATGGGTTTTTTTGGATGTAGTTTTGGGAGAAGGTGAGCTCCACATACTAGTCTTCTATCATCTTGATTTCAGCTCCAGCCAAATCTTGAATGAAATCAGAAGTGGATTTTAAACCCAGAGCCTCCATATACAAGCTTATTCCAGCCAAAATCCTGATTTTGGCCTTGCAAGACTCTAGATTGAGAACCCAGTTCAGCATGCAAGACTTATAACCTAGAGAATTGTGAGAATATATTTTTTCTTGCTAAGCCACTGTATTTGTGGTAATTTGTTAAACAGCAAGAGAAAACTAATATGTGTGAGATAAAAATGATGGAATGCAGTACTTGGATATTATGTCTAAAAAAAATATTCTGAGTGAGAAATAAGATACAGATACCAGGTGACATCATCAGGAATGGCAGAATAGGGAACTGAAAATCCCCTACATCAAAGCAAGAAGAACACTAGTAAAAATTGTCAAAATAAACGTTTTTATAACTCAGGCAATTAACGGAAGACTTGTAACCATCCAAGGAATGTTCATCCAAGATTAACTGCAGAATATTGGTAAGAAAAATGTGCTTTATTGCATTTTACTTTCTTCTCTTCCTACCTAATCTTCCAAGTTCCATGGGAGTTTGAATACTAATAGCCTTCTATCATAATGACAATCAGCAGCCTATGAGGCACTGGAGAAGTCAGAGTGAGATTGGAGCTCTTTTACAGCCCATTTTCAAGGAGTTATCATTTGACCTATCTGGCAGTTCCCTGGGAAACTCCTAATCATAATACTTGTCAATTTCATGTGACTCAGAGCCTACACATTGTGAACAGTTTTTTCACTTAATATGTTTGTCAGAAACATTCAGTGGCAATTGTTTCATATCATGTCTCCCCAAGATGAAGATAACAGTTGGTGCAAACAACAAGCTAACCAAAAATTTAAAAGGAAAAGCTGGGGAATAAGATGTCCATGGAGATCTTTGAAAAGCTTCAGCATATCCACGGGTGAATAGAAGACCATGTATATTTATGGAAACTGTGCACGTACTGTGGGCCTACTCAGGATAGACCTGAGACTGGCTGAAAATGTCAACCCTGGCTAACTTTGAGGCTCCCTGCAAGCAGAAAGTGACAGCTATGGCAGAAAACCAAATGTTGCAATAGTCTGGAAAAAAATTATTCAAGAAATATAACTAAATCTCCAGTAGAACACTAACATTCAGCCTCAGGAGTGGTAGTGTTCTCTTCATACATCCATACAGAGCTAATAAGCAAAGGAGGGAGGTGTGTTGGATCCAGGGAATTAATGAAATACATCTATCCAATCACTAGCTGACCATTGAGGTATCTGAATAAAGATTTCAGTGGCCACACAAGATAAAAATCTAGAATAAGTTAAGCAAGTTTACTAAATAGATGCATAGTAAAATCAACAAACAGTAGCAACAGCAAAACCTAAGAAGGCATAGAGTCTGATTTTCAGTGCTATATTCTGTTATGTAAAATGTAAAGTTGTTAACAAAAATTACAAGACATTCAAAGAATGTGTGACCTATTCATAGGAAATATAGCTCAATAAAAACTTTCTCAAAGGAATTACAGATATTGGACTTACTACCTGAAAACATAAATCAGATATTTGAAATATATTCTAGGAACAAAAGGAAACTGTCTAAATAAATAAAAGTGTACAAACAATGTCTCCTTAAATAGAGAATATACATAAAGAAATGGACATTATGAAATGAAGAGCCACATAGAAATTTTGAATTTGAAAAGTATAATAATATTCAAAATGCTAGAAAAATAACATAAATCAAAAATTATACATCTAAAAATGTTATCTTTATGAAAAGAAGGGAAATTAAGACATTCCCAGATAAGCTAAAACTGGGAAAATTTGTTGTTAAGAGATCTACCCCATACATGATACTAAAGGGGGTATTTCAGGTTGAAACGAAATGGCACTAGATGGTAAAAGGAATCCATAAAGTAACAGTACAGGTATCTATATAGATAAATATAAAAGATAGTATTAAAGCATTTTTAATACTTTTTTCCTCTTATTTGATATAAAGGACATAAGCATATAGGAAGAATTATAAATATGTGCCAATGAGAACATAAAGTATAAAAGTATAATTTTTATGTCCATAATACTACAAAGGAGGATAAAGGAAACAACTATATTGGAGCAAATCTTTATATACTATTGAAATTACAATAGTATTTATCTAAACTGGATTTTTTTTTCTTTTTAGGGCTGTACCCATGGCACATGGAAGTTCCCAGGCTAGGAGTCAAATCACAGCTGTAGCTGCCAGCCTAAGCCATGGCCACAGCAACACAGGATCCAAGCCATGTCTGTGACCTACAACACAGCTCACAGCAAGGCCAGATCCTTAACCCACTGAGTGAGGCCAGGGATCAAACCTTCATCCTCATGGATAACTAGTTGGGTTCATTACAACTTGAGTCATGATGGGAACGTTTAAACTAGATTTCTAAAAGATATGAATTGAAATCTCAAGTAAACCAGTAGAAAAATAACTCAAGATGCAATAAAATAAATGACAAAATAATTTCAGAGATAAAGGAGAAATTCTCAGTTTAACAGAAACAAAGGCAGTAATAGAGGATTGCAGGTACAAGAGATATGAGACATACAGACACATATAGAAAAACAGCAAATACTACCTTGTAAGTAATAACATTAAATAGATTAAATTCTCCAGTTAAAAAGTGCAGATGGGCAGAATAGATAAAATAAAAACTAACTATCATTCATATATCTGCTGATCAAGAGACACACTTTAGATTAAAAGACATAAATAGGTTGAAAGTAAAATGATGAACAGATTTACCATATAGAAACTCACAATAAGAGAGCTGTATGTCTCTTCTAATATCAAACAGAAAACCCTTAAGACAAAATTTGGTATAGCTGGTCAATCCATCACGGAGATATAACAATGATAAAGATATACCCATTTAATACCAGAGCTTTAAAATACACAAAGTCAAGGCTGGCAGAATTAAAAGGAGAAATGAGCAATTCAACAATAATAGTTGGAGACGTCCATAACCCAGTTTCAATATGATACACAACAACTAAGTCAAAGAGCAACAAGGATGTAGAAGATTTCAAAAACATAAAAATCTAGACCTAACTTCAGGTTTTTTGTTCCACATGTAGGATGCTTGGAGCTGCCATTCAATCTCAGTAACAAGTAAAAGGCTGAGAAAACTGAAAAATTAACTTTTCTAGATCCATAAGAAAAGAAAAAGGGCAAAGAAGACAGAGGACATGGGGTAAACCATTGCCACCAAAAATGTAGAGGCAGAAAGAGAAGACTCACCAGCAGAAACTGCCACGTGATCCAATGCTGGGAAGATAAACCTGGGCAGTAATTGAGAATTCTTGGAAGCTCAGTATGAATAATTCTGAAAGTTAAAAACTCCAGTGGGGTTTAGTCATAGGGTTCTTCCACAATATTGTAAGATTTATCTCCACGAGCTTGACCAGGTTCCAAAAGTTAATTTTAGAGAAAAATACCCTTAAGCTTCTGGTGGGGTGGGGGGGACAGAAACAATTTTGAAGTATTCCTGAAATAGGCCTGCATTCAGGAGACACTAAATAACCAGAGCATAACCTGTTGGGGTGTAATCAGGGCCTAAATGAATTAAAGCAAGGGAAATAGTCCACTCCAGTCTGCTCTACCCTTCCACTTGGGAGAAGGAAAATAACTGACTGCATCCCACTCTAGCCATCCTGTCCTACCTAGAGGGAGAAATAAAAAACTGAGCAACAATAGTGAAGCTCACATTTTAGAGGCATGGGGTCACTAAAAGGCTGAGACCTAGTCATAGGACCTTTGAATATTTACCCTCCTTCCACACCTAACCAGCACATTACTAAAGGACTACTTACAGCAGTTTCTTTTACCTAGTTTATCTAGTGATCAAGAAAAAATGATAAGAGACACTAAAAGGCAATAAACACAATTTGAAAGGACAGATGTGGTATCAGAAATAGACATGTCAGGGATGTTGATACACATAAATTGCAAATTGATTGCTACTGTAGCATTAACACCTCCATGACATCACATAATTACCATTTCTTTTTTTGTATGAAAACTAAGATTTGCTCTTTGGCAACTTTGAAGTATTATAACACAGTATTATTAACTATTAGCACAATGCTGTGCATTAGATCTCAAGAACATAGTCATAAGTGGAAGTTTGTAGCCTTTGATCAACATCACTCTATTTCCCTCATCCTCCACCCCATGATAACCATCTTTCTACTCTTTGTTTCTACAAGTATTGCTTTTAGATTTCAAATATAAATGATATTCTACAATATTTGTCTTTCTCTGTCGGAATTGCTTCATTTAGCACAATGTCTCAAGATCCATCTATGTTGTCACAAATCGCGGGATTTCCTTCTTTCTAATGACTGAATTAATATTGCACTGTGTGGGTATAATTACAAATTCTTTATCCATTTCTATGTTGACAGACATTTAGATTATTACCATAACTTGGCTATTGTTAATAATGCCGCAATAGGGAGTTCCTGTCCTGACTCAGCAGTATTGAACCCAGCTAGTATCCATGAGGATGTGGGTTCGATCCTTGGCTTCTCTCAGTGGGTTAAGGGATCTGGTGTTGCCATGAGCTGTGGTGTAAGTTGCAGATGTGGCTCAGATCTGGCTTTGTTGTGGCTGTGGTATAGACTGGCCACTGTAGCTCTGATCTGACCCCTAGCCTGGGAACTTCCATATGCCACATGTGCAGACCTAAAAAGTAAAAAAAAAAAAAAAGAAAAAAGAAAAACTGTGCAATAAACATGACAATGTAGAGATCTATTCAATATCCTTTTTCCATTTCCTTTGGTTATATACACTGAAGTGAGATTAATGGATCATAAGATAGCTCTATTTTTTTTTGTGGATGAATTGGTTAATTATATTTCTTTTTGTTTAATGAAAAGATGATAAGAAGCCCTAGCATAAAATTTCACTTATAATCTATTAACTTGTTAACCTAATGCAGCATAAAAACTTTCCCCACCAATTTTTCTACATTAAAATTTTTAATAAAAAGTTTTAGTGTACCTGATATTCCTTTTTTCACTTAAGTATTTTTCCATATTGTTTCATAACTTTATGATCATAATTTTAATAATATCAATTAGTCCATTAGGACTTTATGTAAATAAATCATAAATGATTATATGCCGGAAGATATTCATTGAAGCATTACTTATAGTTCCAGATACTGAAAACAACTAATCACATTTGTAATAGCGTATTTAAATTACTTCTGGTGTCTTAGTAGTGCTGTAATGACTATTTTTAAACATATCATTTTTTAATTTTTTTATTACTCAGTGAATTTATTACATTTATAGTTGTACAGAGATTACCACAATACAATTTCACAGGATTTCCATCCCACGCCCCCAGCGCATCCTCCCTCCCCCCAAACTGTCTCCTCTGGAGACCATCAGTTTTTCAATGTCTGTGAGTCAGCATCTGTTCTGCAAAGAAGTTCCGTCTGTCCTGTTTTCAGATTCCACGTGTCAGTGAAAGCATTTGATGTTGGTGTCTCATTGTATGGCTGACTTCACTTAGCATGATAGTTTCTAGGTCCATCCATGTTGCTAAAAATGCTGGTATTTCGTTCTTTTTGATGGCTGAGTAATATTCCATTGTGTCTATGTACCACATCTTCTGGATCCACTCCTCTGTCGATGGACATTTAGGTTGTTTCCATGTCTTGGCTATTGTAAATAGTGCTGCAATGAACATTGGAGTACATGTGTCTTTTCAATTCATGGTTTTCTCTGGATAGATGCCCAGGAGTGGGAATACTGGATCAAATGGTAGTTCTATTTTTAGTTTTCTGAGGAATCTCCATACTGTTTTCCACAGTAGTTGTACCAATGTACAATCCCACCAACAGTGTACTAGGGTTCCTTTTTCTCCATGCCTTCTCTAGCACTTACTGTTTGTAGACTTTTTGATGATGGCCATTCTGGCTGGTGTAAGGTGGTACCTCATTGTGGTTTTGATTTGCATTTCTCTGATCATGAGTGATGTTGAACATCTTTTCATATGTTTTTTGGCCATCCCTATGTCTTCTTTGGAGAACTGTCTGTTTAGATATTCTGCCCATTTTTTGATGGGGTCATTTGTTTTTTTGGTATTGAGCTGCATACGGTGTTTATAAATTTTGGAGATTAATCCCTTGTCAGTCAATTCATTTGCAAAGATTTTCTCCCATCCTGTGGGTTGTTTTTTCATTTTGTTTAGGGTTTCCTTTGCTGTGCAGAAACTTTTAAGTTTGATTAGGTCCCATTTGTTTATATTTGTTTTTACTGTCATTATTTTAAGGGGTGGATCTGAGAAGATGTTGCTATCATTTATGTCAGAGAGTGTTTGGCCTATGTTTTCACCAATGTTATTCAACATAGTCTTTGAAGTTCTAGCCATGACAATCAGAGAAGAAAAAGAAATAAAAGGAATCCATATTGCAAAGGAAGAAGTAAATCTATCACTATTTGCAGATGACATGATGCTATACCTAGAGAATCCTAAAGACTCTACCAGAAAACTGTTAGAGCTCATCGATGAATTTGGCAAAGTCACAGTATACAAAATTAATACGCAGACTGCATTTCTATACACTAACAATGAAAAATAAGAAAGAGAAATTAGGGAAGCAATCCCATTTACCATCTCCTCCAAAAGAACAAAATACCTAGGAGTAAACCTACCTAAAGGGACGAAAGACCTGTACTCTGAAAACTCTTAAGACACTGATGAAAGAAATCAAAGATGACACAAATAGATGGAAAGACATACCATGCTCTTGGATCAGAAGAATCAATATGATCAAAATGACTATACTGCCCACGGCAATCTACAGATTCAATGCGATCCCTATCAAATCACCAAGGACATGTTTCACAGACCTTGAAAAAAATATTTTAAAGTTTGTTTGGAAGCACAAAAGACCCAGAATAGCCAAAGATATCCTGAAAAAGAAAAATGGAGCTGGAGGAATTAGGTTTCCTGATGTCAGACTATACTACAAAGCAACAGTCATCAAAACCCTTTGGTACTGGCACAAAGACAGAAATATTGATTAGTGGAAGAGGAGAGAAAGCCCAGAATTAAACCCACACACCTCCAGCCAACTAATCTATGACAAAGGAGGCAAGAATATACAATGGAGGAAAGACAGCCTGTTCAATAAGTGATGCTGGGAAAGCTGGACAGCCACATGTAAAATGAAATTAGAACACTCCCTAACACCATACACAAAAATAAACTCAAAATGGATTAAAGACCTAGATATAAGACCAGACACTATAAAACTCTTAGAGGAAAACAAAAAATAGCTCTATTTTAAAATTTTTGAAAAATCTCCATACCGTTTTCCATAGTGGCTGTACCAATGTACAATCTCAGCAACACAAAAGTTATGCTAGGGTTCCCTTTTCTCCTTTTCTCCACATCCTCCTAGCATTTGTTATCTCCTTTTTTTTTTCTTTATAGGGCTGTACCTGTATATATGGAAGTTTCCAGACTAAGGGTTGAATTGGAGCTCTAGCTCCTGGCCTATGCCACAGCCACAGCAATGTAGGATCCAAAACCATTTCTGCGACCTACACCATAGCTTGCAGCAATGCCAGATCCTTAAACCAATGAATGAGGCCAGGGATTGAACCCTCATCCTCATGGATAGGTTCTTTTCTGCTAAGCCATGATGGGAACTCCTTGTTATCTTTCCTTTTAATGATTGCTATTTTAATAGATGTGAGGTGATATATCATTGTTTTTTTATTATGGTTTTGATTTGCATTTCTCTGATGATTAATGATGTTGATATTTTTTTATGAACCTGTTGGCTTTTTGTATGTCTTCTTTGGAAAAATTTATATTCAGTTCCCCTGCTTATATTTTTTTGGCCCCAACCATGTCATTTGTATATTCCTGGGCAAGGGATCAAACCTGCTCCACAGTTGGGACCTGCACCACAGCTGCAGCAACACTGGATCCTTAACTGGCTGTATTACAAGGGAACTTCTTCCTGCTCATATTTTAGTCAGATTGGTTTTTTATTGCTGTTATTAAATTGTATAAATTCTTTATATACTTCGCACAGTAACACTTTATCATATATATGGTTTGCAAATATTTTCCCCAATTCTGTAGGCTGCCTTTTTATTTTGTAAATTTTCCTTTTGCTGTGCAGAAGTTTTTTCAATTTATATAGCCTCACTTGTTGATTTTGGCTTCTGTTGCTTGGGTTTATGGTGTGAATTCCAAAACATCATTGCTAAGACCAATATCAAGGAGTTTTTCCCTGTGTTTCCTTATTGGAGTCCTATGGTAGCAGGTGTTATGTATTAATCTTTACTCTATTTCAAGTTAATTTTCAAGTTAATTTTTGTGATTGATGTTAAAGGTCTAGTTTTATTTTTCTGCATGTGGTTACCCAGTTTTCTTAACACCATTTTTAATTTTGTAATATTTTTTTGTTTTTTTAGGGTTGCACCCATGGCATATGGAAGGTCCCAGGCTAAGGGTTGAATTGGAGCTGCCAGCCTATACCGCAGCCACAGCAACAAAGAATCTGGGCCACATCTGCAACCTACACCACAGCTCATGGCAACACTGGATCCTTAACCCAGTAAGATTATATCAGATTTCCTACTGTGGTGTAGTGGGTTAAGAATCCAACTGCAGCAGCTTGGATCACTGAAGAGGTGCAGGTTTGATCCCCAGCCCAGTGCAGTTAGTTAAAGGATCTAGCATTGTTGCAGTTGACACTTGGATTCAGTCCCTGACTCAGGAACTTTCATGTGCTATAGGTGTAGTCATTAAAAAAAGTGCGGGGAGGTCTAGGATAGCAGAGTAGCAGGATGTAAGGCTCATCTACAAATACATTGAAAATACAACTATATGTATTTTCACATAGAAAATTTGTGAAAAACTGACAAAAGAACTTAAGATTATGATAGAAAAAGTAAAACATTACAAAACCAGAGAGGACATAAGAAAGAAGAAAGAAGAAGAAGAAGGGAAAAAGAAGCGAAAGGAAATAGGAGAGAGCTGGAAAGAGGAATAGCTCCTTTACCCTGGGAATTTCCCCCTCTAGTGATGAGATCAGCCAAAAATAGAGGAGGAACTCTAGACAAATGGTCCGAAATGATTAAAAAAGAGACAGTCCTCCACAAATGGTCTGTGCTGTGGGGAATGGATAACTATAGGCAGGTGCCAGCTGATATTAGGAACTAAACCTTTGGCCTTAGAGATGAGACCCAAAGAAGGAGCTGGGTCTGGCTACATGGGGAAAAAGTTGGGTTGGCTATGCTGAAACAGTTTGGAGGGACTAGAGTGTAGGGTGACAACAATGGAGAGCACCTAAGTGGAGGCAACACAGTTTGGCTTAGAGACTAGATGCCATTGTTTGGCGGTGCTAGAAGGAAGGGTCAGGATCCACCACTATAGCCTTGTTCTCTATGCCCACTTTCTCAAGCTGCAGGTCACTGCCTACCTCAGCTCAGGAACTACTCGGCTATAGAGGCTGCCTAGCAATGGCTTGGAAGCAGGCCTGCCTTTAGGGCTACAGACTTCTTGGAACAGGTGGAATAATTGTCTGGGGGAATAACACAAGTTCTTGGCTTCTGCCACCGGGGGCCCTGCGCTAGTGGAGCTCAACCTGTGCCTGAATAGCTGCCAGTGGTGGTGGCACTCATCCCTCAAGAAATCAGGGAAAACACAGGTGCTTTGGTTTCACCCAGAGAATCTGCAGAGGCTCTGACCAGCAGGACAGCACCAGAAAAGCTTCCTGCAAAAGCAATGGCCTGATTGAGCAGGGAAAACACAGGTGCCTCAGCTCCACCAGAAAGGCAGTGCCCATTCCCATGAGAGGGCCACTGGTGTCTGCTTCCTTACAATCAGGGAAAACACAGATGCCTTGGCTCTGCCCAGAGAATCTGCAGAGGCTTGGCCAGCAAAGCAGCACCAGAAAAGCTGTTGGTGGCAGTGCCCACTCCATGCAAAAGCAGTGATCTGCTTGAGCAGGAAAACACAGACATCTAAGCTCTGCCCAGAGAATCTGCAGAGCCTCATGCTAGTAGGATAGTGCCATAGGAGCTGCTGGCAGCAGTGCCCATTCCCATGAGAGGGTGCCAGTATCCACTCTCTGATGGAGCTGCCCAAATGGTGAAAAGTGCAAGATACAGGATCCCTGCCTGTGGCCCTGTGAAGGCTCATGTCTTTGGCACTCTTTCCACACCAAGGGAGCCAGGGGAGTACCATTAACCCACATTCCAATCTGCAGGGCTGCAGAGAGCACTCTTGCTAGCAGCAAGACAGGGGGAGGGACTTCCAGAAACATATCCTGCAGCTACAGAGAATACCTGTGAGTGACAATTAGGGAGAAGCCCCCTGCCCCTGAGGCTTTAGAGATTCCTAGAGTGGCCAAGTAAGGGGAGTTCTGGCAGAACAGTAGCACCTATTCCTATATCTACAGAGAGCAGTCCCTAGAGCCTACCCAGCAATGAGCTATGCATGAACTACTATCACCCCTGAGAACTTCAGGAGTGGGTACCTGCTTCAACATCTGCATACCAACTGTCAAGGGGATGATACACAGAAAAGTAGATGCTACAAGACAACAAAGAAGCAGCTTTAAAAGGAACAAGACAAAAACACACAAAAACCACTAAATGATGAGGAGATAGGAAATTTATCTGAAAAAGAATTCAGAGTGATGATAGTAAAGATGATCCAAGATCTTGGAAAAAGAATGGAGACACAAAAGAAATGTTTAATAAAGAGCTAGAGGATTTGAAGAGCAAAATGAATAGTGCAATAGCTGAAATGAAAAATAATCTAGAAGGAGGAACCAATAGGAGGTTAAGTGAAGCAGAAGAACAAATAAGTGAGGTGGAGGACAGAGTGGTATGAATAATTGCTTCAAAAAAGAATTAAGAGGAGTTCCCATCATGGCTCAGTAGTTAACGAATCCGACTAGGAACCATGAGGTTGCAGGTTCGATCCCTGGCCTTGCTCAGTGGGTTAAGGATCTGGTGTTGCTGTGAGCTGTGGTGTAGGTCACAGACACGGCTCGGATCCCATGTCGCTGTGGCTCTGGCCTAAGCCAGCGGCTACAGCTCCAATTAGACCCCTAGCCTGGGAATCTCCATATTCTGCAGGTGCGGCCATAGAAAAGACAAAAAAGACCAAAAAAAAAAAAAAAAGAAAGAAAGAAAGAAAGAAAAAAGAATGAAAAAAACAGGAGAGTCTAAGAGACATCTGGGACAACATTAAACATACCAACATTTGCATCATGGGGGTTCCAGGAGAAGAGAGAAAGGACCAGAGAAAATATTTGAGGAGATCATAACTGAAAATTTCCCAAATATGGGGAAGGAAACAGTCACTCAAGTGGAAGAAACACAGGAAATTCCATACAAAATAAACCTCAGAAGAAATACAGCAATGAACATATTAATCAAACTGACAAAAATTTAGTTCAAAGAAAAAAATATTAAGAGCCACAAGGGAGAAGCAGCAAACCTCATATAAGGGAATTCCCATAAAGATAACAGCTGATCTTTCAGCAGAAACTCTACAAGCCAGAAGGGAGTGGCAAAATATATTTGAGGTGATGAAGAGGTAGAACCTAGAACCAAGAATACTCTACGTAGTAAAGCTCTTATTCAGATTTGATGGAGAGATCAAAAGCTTCATAGACAAGCAAAAGCTAAGAGAATTCAATACCTCCAAACCAGCTCTACATCAACTACTAAAGGAGCTTCTTTAAGCAGAAAAGAAAATCTACAATTCGAAACAAGAATATTAAAAAGAAGACACTTACTGGTAAAGGCAAAAGTAATTTAAAAGTAGGAAATCACCCATTGACAAATACGATATCTAAACTAGCAAGCATGAGAAGAGGAGAGGACAAATGCAGAACATTGAAAATGCATTTGAAATTAAGGAGACCAGCAAGACAAAACAATTCTGCATACATATAGATGGATATATCAAAATATAAGGGGAACCACCAGTCAAATAACTATAATGGTTACACACATTAAAAAAAAAAAGTCAAACATAACACTAAACATGGTCAGCAAATCACAAGAAAAGACAATAAAAAGAGGAAGGGAAGAAAAAAGATCCAAAATAGCAATCAAAAAATTTTAAGTAAATGACAATAAAGACATACTTATACACAGTTACATTAAACGTAAATGGATTAAGTGCTCCCACTAAAAGAAAAAGACTAACTGAATGGATTCAAATGCAAGACCCGTATGTATGCTGTCTACAGGAGACCCACTTCAGATGTAAGGACACATACAGACTTAAAGTGAGTGGATGGGATAAAGTATTACATACAGATGGAAATTATAGAAAAGTAGGAGTAGCAATATTCAAATCAGACAAAATAGATTTTAAAATAAAGAGGATCACAAGAGGAAGAAGGACATTACGTAATGATCAAAGGATCAATACAAGAAGAAGAAATAACAATTTAAAATATATATGCATGCAACATAGGAGCAGTACAATACATAAAGCAATCACTACCAGCCATAAAAGGGGAAATTGATAGTGACACAGTAATAGTGGGGGACTTTAACACCCCACTTAGACCAATGGTCAGATCATCCAGACAGAAAATCGGCAAGGAAACACAGGCCTTAAATGATGCACTAGACCAAATAGACTTAACTAATACCAACAGAACTTTTCACCCCAAAGCAGAAGAATATACCTTTTTTTTAACTCAGTGAATTTTATTACATTTATAATTGTACAATGATCATCACAGCCCCATTTTATAGCATTTCCTTCCCAAGACCCCAGACCCTCCCCCTACCAAACTGTCTCCTTTGGAAATCATGTTTTTCAAAATCTGCGAGTCAGTATTTGCTCTGCAAAGTTCGTTGTGTCCTTTTTTAACATTCCATATGTAAGTGACAGCATATGATGTTGGTCTCACTGTCTAACTTCACTTAGCATGATAATGTTTAGGTCTATCCATGTTGCTGCAAATGTCATTATTTCTTTCCTTTTAATGGCCAAGTAATATTCCATTGTGTCTATGTACCACATTTTCTTTATCCACTCCTCTGTCAATGGACATTTAGGTTGTTTCCATGTCTTGGCTATTGTATATAGTGTTGCAGTGAATAGTGGAGTACCTTTATCTTTTTGAGTCATGATTTTCTCCAGACAGATGCCCAGGAGTAGGATTGCTGGATCAAATGTTAATTCTATTTTTAGTTTTCTGAGGAATCTCCGTACTGTTTTCCACAGTGGTTGCACCAATATACATTCCCACCACCAGCGTAATAGGATTCCCTTTTCTCCCCACCCTTTTCAGCATTTATTGTTTGTAGACTTTGATGATGGTCATTTTGTTCAGTGTAAGGTGGTATCTCATAGTAGATTTGATTTGCTTTTCTCTAATGATGAGTGATGTTGAATATCTTTTCATGTGTGGTTTTCTTTTTTTGGCCATCCCCATGTCTTCTTTGGAGAATTGTCTGTTTAGATATTCTGCCCATTTTTTGATGGGATTGTTTGTTTTTTGGTGTTGAGTTGCAGGAGGTGTTTATAGATTTTGGAAATTAATCCCTTGTCAGTCGCTTCATTTGCAAATATTTTTTTCCTAAGCTGTGGGTTGTATTTTCATTTTATTTAGGGTTTCCTTTGCTGTGCAGAAACTTTTAAGTTTAATTAGGTCCCAAGGATATACTTTCTTCTCAGATGCACATGGAACATTCTCCAGGATAGATCACATCTTGGGCCAGATCAAGCCTTGATGCATTTAAAAAATTGAAATTATTTCAAGCATTTTCTGATCAAAATGCTATGAGACCAGAAATAAACTACAAGAAAAAAAGCAGCAAAAAATACAAATTCTTGGAAGCTAGAATATATGCTACTAAACAACCAATGGTTCATTGACAAAATCAAAGAGGAAATTAAAAGATACATAGAGACAAATGACAATGAAGATAAAATAATCCAAAACCTGTGGGACACAGCAAAAGCAGTTCTGAGAGGGAAGTTTATAACAATACAGTCTTATCTCAGGAAAGAAGAAAAAGCTCAAACAACCTAACCTTACACCTTAAACATCTAGAGAAGGAAGAACAGACAAAGCCCAAAATTAGTAGAAGGAGAGAAATTTTAAAGGTTAGAGCATAAATTAATAACATAGAGACAAAACAATTGAGAAGATCAATGACACCAAAAGTTGGTTCTTTGAAAAGATCAACAAAATCATTAAACCATTAGTCAGATTCATCAAAAAAAAGGGAAGGGGTTCAAATCAATAAAATTAGAAATGAAAAAAGTGTTACAACTGACAGTGCAGAAATATAAAGGATCATGAGAGACTACTATGAGCAACTGTATGCCAATAAAATGGACAACCTAGAAGAAATGGACAGATTCTTACAAAGGAACAACCTACCAAGACTGATCCAGGAAGAAATTGAAAATATATATAGACCAATCACAAATACTCAAATTTAAAATGTGATTAAAAAAAATAAAATGTGATTAAAAATTTCTCCCCCCCCAAAAAGTCCAGGTCCTGATGGCTTCACAGCTAAGTTCTATGAAACATTCAGTTAAGAGTTAATACCTCTTCTGAAACTTTTCCAGAAAAGTGCAGAGGAAGGAACACTCCCAAGCTCATTCTATGAAGCTGCCATTACTCTGATACCAAAACCAGACAAAAATACCCACAAAAAAAGAAGACTAAATGCCAAAATCATTGATGAACACATATGCAAAAATCTTTAACAAAATATTAGCAAATCACATACAAATATACATTAAAAAAGATCATACACCATGATCAAATAGGATTTATCTCAGGGATGACAGAATTCTTAAATATCTGCAAATCTATCCATGTGCTATTTCATCAACAAACTGAAAAATAAAAATCATATGATCATCTAAATGCAGAAAAAGCTTTTGGCAAAATTCAATGCCCATTCCTGATAAAAAAAAAAAAAACCTCTCCAGAGAGTGGGCATAGAGGGGAACTACCCCAATATAATAAATGCCATTTATGACAAACCCAAAGCTAGCATCATTTTCAATGGTGAAAAACAAATCAGTTCCACTAAGATCAGGAAAAAGCCAAGGGTGTCCTCTTTCACCAATGTTATTCAACATAGTCTTTGAAGTTCTAGCCATGGCAATCAGAAAAAGAAAAAGAAATAAAAGGAATCCAAATTGGAAAATGTTTGCAGAGTACATTATACTATTACCTAGAAAATTCTAAAGATAATGATAGAAAACTATTAGAGCTCATCAATGAATTTGGTAAAGTTACAGGATACAAAATTAATACACAGAAATCAATTGTGTTTCTATATACTAACAATGAAAGATCAGAAAGAGAAATTAGGGAAACCATCCTATTTACCATTGCATCAAAAAGAATAAAATACCTTGGAACAGACCTACCTAAAGAGACAAAAGACCTGTACTCTGAAAACTATAAGGCCCTGAAGAAAGAAATCAAATAGGTGGAAATGCTCTTTGGTTGGAAGAATCAATATAGTCAAAAAGACAATACTACCTAAGGCAATCTGCAGATTCAATGCAATCCCTATCAAATTACCAATGACATCCTTTATATAACTAACTAGAACAAAATGTTTTAAAATTTGTATGTAAACACAAAAAAACCTCAAATAGCCAAACCAATGTTGAAAAGGAAGAATGGAACTGAAGGAATCAGGCTCCCTGACTTCAAACTTTACTACAAAGCTACAATAATCAAAACAGTATAGTACTGGCACAAAAACAGAAATATAGATCAATGCAACAGAATAGAAAGCCCAGAAATAAACCCAAACAACTATGGTAAATTAATCTATGACAAAGGATGCAATAACATACAGTGGAAGAAAGATAGTCTTTTCAATAAATGGTGCTGGGAAAACTGGACAACTGCATGTAATATAATAAAATTAGGGCAGTTTCTAACACCATACACAAAAATAAACTCAAAATGGATTAAAGACCTAAATATAAGGCCAGACACTGTAAATATCCTAGAGGAAAAACATAGGCAGAATGCTCTTTTACATAAATCACAGCAATATCTTGTTTTCTGTACATTACCTCCTAGAATGAAGACAATAAAGGCACAAATAAACCAGTGGGACCTAATTAAACTTGAAAGCTTTGCACAGAAAAGGAAACCATTAAAAAAATGAAAAGACAACCCACAGACTACAGAATGGGAGAAAATGTTTGCAAATGACTCAACTGACAAAATATACAAACAACTCATACAATTAAAAAAAATACCCAATTAAAAAATGGGCAGGGAGTTCCCGTCGTGGCGCAGTGGTTAACGAATCCGACTAGGAACCATGAGGTTGCGGGTTCGGTCCCTGCCCTTGCTCAGTGGGTTAATGATCCAGCGTTGCCGTGCTGTGGTGTAGGTTGCAGACGCGGCTCGGATCCTGTGTTGCTGTGGCTCTGGCGTAGGCCGGTGGCTACAGCTCCGATTCGACCCCTAGCCTGGGAACCTCCATATGCTGTGGGAGCAGCCCAAGAAATGGCAAAAAGACAAAAAAACAATGGGCAGAAGACCTAAACAGACATTTCATCAAAGAAGACATACAGATGGCCAGCAGGCATCTGAAAAATGCTCAACATCACTAGTTATCAGGGAAATGCAAATCAAATCTACAATGAGCTATCACCCCACACCAGTTAGAGTGGACATAATTAACAAGTCAGCAAATAACAAATGCTGGAGAGGATGTGAAGAAAAGGGAACCCTTGTACACTGTTGGATGGAAAGTAAATTGGTACAACCACTATGGAAAACAGTATGAAAATACCTCAGAAAACGAATTATAGTACTACCACATGACCCAGCAGTCCCACTCCTGCCATATATCCAGACAAAACTTTTCTTGAAAAAGATGCATGCACCTGTGTGTTCATTGCAGCACTATTTACAATAGCCAAGACATGGAAACCACCTAAATGCACACTGATGGATGAATGGATTAGGATCGTGTGGTACACATATATAATGGAATACTACTCAGCCATAAAAAGGACAAAATAATGCCTTTTGCAGCAACATGGATGGAACTAGAGACTCTCATACTGAGTGAAGTTAAGTCAGAAAGAGACAGACACCATACGAATGATATCACTTACATGTGGATTCTAAAATATGGCACAAATAATTTATCTACAAAACAAAAAATATAATGGACATGTAGGACAGACTCATGTTTGTCAGCGGGGAGGGGGAGGGAGAATGATGGATTGGGAGTCTGGGGTTAGCAGCTGAAAACTCTTGGATTTGGAGTGGATGGGCAATGAGATCCTGCTGTATAGCAAAGGGAACTATATATTTAATCACTTGTAATGGAACATGATGGAGGATAATGTGAGAAAAAAATGTGTATATATGTGTGACTGGATCACTTTGATGTAAAGCAGAAATTGACAGAACATCGTAAATCAATCATAATAAAAATTTTTAAAAATAGGTTAAAATATAAAAGATTATATCATCTGCAAATAATGACAGTTTTACTTTTTCTTTCAAATTTGGTTGCTGTTTACGTATTTATCTTGCCTGGTTGCTTTAGATGAGACTTCCAGTACTATATTGAATGAAAGTGGTGAGAATGGTCATCCTTGTCTTATTTTTAATCTTAGAGGAAATTTCTTTCAGTTGTTCACTGTTGATTATATTACACATGGATTTGTCATATATAACCTTTTTTATTTTGAGGTATGTTCCTTCTGTACTCAATTTGCTGAGCTTTTTTTCCATGAAGGAATGTCGTATTTTCTCAAATTACTTCTTTGGCATCTTTTGAGAAGATATGATTTTTATCTTTAACCTTATTAATATGCTGTTTTACATGTATTGATTTGCATATACTGAACCATCCTTGCATCCCAGGGATAAATCTCATTTGGTCATAGTGTGTGATCCTTTGAGGGTGTTACTGAATTTGGTTAGCCTAATGTTTTTCTGAGAATTTTGAACCTATACTCATCAGAGATATTGGTTTATACTTTTCTTTTCCTATAGTGTCCTTATGTTACTTTGCTGTCAAAGGTAATGCTGGCCTCCTAAAATGAGTCTGAGAGCATCCTCTCTTCATCATTTGGGGGGAAGAATTTGATAAGAATTGGTATTAATTCTTCTTTAAATGTTTGGTATAATTCACCAGGGAAACAATCTGGTTCTGCACTTTTCTATGTTGGAAGTTTTTTTTTTGTTTTTGCTTTTTGCTTTTTAGGGTCAAATCCATGGCATATGGAAGTTCCCAGGATAGGCGTAGAACTGCAGTTACAGCTGCCAGCCACACCCATAGCTATGTGGGTTCTGAGCCACATCTGAGATCTACAACACAACTCATGGCAATGCCAATCCTTAACCCACTGAGCAGGGCCAGGGATCAAACCTGCATCCTCATGGACACTAGTCAAATTCATTACTGCTAAGCCACAGTGGGAACTCCTATGCTGGGAAGTTTTTGATTAGTGATTCAATATATTTGCACATTACTGGTCTATTTAGATTTTTCTATTTCTTTATGATTTAGTTTTGGTGGGTTGTATATTTCTAGAAAATTTCTGCTACTTCTTGGTTATCTAGTTTGTTTGCTTATGGTTGATCATATCTTAATGATCCTTTGTATTTCCATAGAATTTGTTTTAATGTCTCCTCTTCCAATGCTTATTTATTTGAGCCTTCTCTTCTCCTAGGTACTATAATTAAAGACTTTCAAATTTATGTTTTTAAAAAAACAGTTCTTAGTTTGTTGATCTTTCTACCGTACCCAGGCACATAGTTTTGGATCCCACAACAATCACAGAAGCACTCTTGTTTGTAGATGGACACTGAATTTTTGTTGTTGAGTAAGGGGACGAAAAACAAGAGATATCTTATGCCACCATGATGATGACTTCACTCCCCCAGACAGGAATTTAAAACAATTATGATTAATATGTTAAGGGCTCTAGTAGATAATGTAGACTGCATGTAATAGCAGGTGGGCAAAGGAGGCAGAGAAATGCAAGGCCTAAGAAAGGACCATAATGAAATGCTAGAGATCAAAAACACTGTAACAGAGTGAAAAATGCCTTTGATGGGTTTATTAGTTGACAGGATATAGGTAAGGAAAGAATATCTCATTTGGTAATACATCAATAGAAATTTCAAAAACTTAAAAGCAAAGGAAACAAAGCTGGAAGAAAACAGAACAATTTTGGACAACTACAAAAATTGTAAAATATGTGTTTTGGGACTACCAGAAGGAAAAACAGAAAGGAACAAAAGAAATATTTGAAACAATAATGACTGAGAATTTCCCTGAATTAATATCAGAGAATAAACCACAGATCCAGGAAGTTCAGAGGGTACCATGAAAGATAAATGTCCCCTAAAAACCAGCCCTAGCCTTATCATTTTGAACTAAAGAACATCAAACATAAAGAGAAAAATCTGAACATAGCCAGAGGAAAAAATACCTTATCTGTAGAGGAACATAGATAAGAATCATATTCAGCTTCTCCTCAGAAACCATACAAACAAGAGAGATAAAATAGCATTTGCTTTAGCCATAGCAACGATAGCCACTCAGAATTCTATACCCTGTGAAATTATCCTTTATAGGTGAAGGAGAGGTAAATCATGTCATCAACATGCCTGAGTAAGATAGCCCTTGTTTTCTTCACTCCTCAACAATAACAATTTGTCTTTTTTTTTTTTTTTTTTTGTCTTTTTTTTGCCATTTCTTGGGCTGCTCTCACGGCATATGGAAGTTCCCAGGCTAGGGGTCTAATCGGGGCTGAAGCCGCTGGCCTACACCAGGGCCACAGCAACGCTGGATCCGAGCCGCGTCTGCAACCTACACCACAGCTCATGGCAATGCTGGATCGTTAACCCACTGAGCAAGGGCAGGGATAGAACCCGCAACCTCATGGTTCCTAGTCGGATTCGTTAACCACTGCACCACGACAGGAACTCCCAATTTGTCATTTTGATGGACAAAAATTATTTTGTGTGAGCTCTGGAATCCAACACTCTAATGTCAAAGGGCCCAGACTGAGTCTTGCCCACTTCTACATCAGATAATAGGCATATAGACTTCAGTGCTAGCTGTATATTCTGCAGTGCTCCATGATCTGGCTCAAACCCATCTTGGCCGTGGTCTAGGAGCCCCTAGAGAACATTATCTTACACAATCACCTGCAAATGAGAGAGCTTTTGTGGAATCTCATGTTTCTAGCAGTGAATTCCCAGACCATTGTTGAAGAAACAAAAATATGAGTTTGGGTACATTGAAGAGGGTAAGAAGAATATTTTGATTTTACCCATCCCTCCTCCCCCCAAGGTGAAACAGATCAGTGCCAAGAGAGAATTTCTCAGCCTGTGATTTATCCCTCAGGGGAAAAGGCAAGCATATGCATGAACATTTGACTTACCCAGCTATGTGAAAATTTGCCAAAGAGACCCAGTTCTCTCTCACTCCATCCATATACTGGGAGCAGGGCAGAAAGAAACTTGGAGAGATAGGACCCTCAGAGGGCATTAAGAGGATGCATATGCTATTAATTGCACCACAGATTCCATGAAGAACCCTGCCCATGAGCTTATGAGTTTGCCTCACCCTGTGATCCACCCAGATGACCCATAGGTACACTCAGCTCCCTGCATGTCTCACCTGTTGCTATATCCTCTGGCCAGATATCTGTGTACATTCCTGATGATAGTAAAAGCAAACTTTGGCAAAGCGACAGTGCATACATAGAAAACCCACCCAAACCTGCTAGGGAGAGACTCTAAACTTGAGCTTTAGCTATGCCCTTCAGAAAGCAAAAGGATGCTGTCATGACTAGGCTTGGTGTGTTCCAGGATCTAAAGACAGTGTATAAGCTTAAGAATTCTGACACAGGAGGAAGCAAGACGTGTGGAGTAGGGATATCAATAGTAGGTTTGAGAAAGCCTCAGAATCACTAGCAGGGCTGCCAGAAGTTATTTAGTCAAGTATAGAGAAGATGGCTGCTACTGCATATGCAAAGACAGAAGTGCAATGCTTCAATGAAAATGGAAAATCAAGGAAACATACTACCACCAAAAGATCACAATAGTCTACCAGTAACTGACCCCCAAAACATGAACAGCAGGGATTTATCTCATCTTATAACTAATTCAATAATAGGTATCCTTTCTCAGATTCTTTCACATTATAGGTTACAAGGTATTGAATATAGTTCCCTGTGCTACAGAGCACATCTTTGTTGTTTATCTATTTTTTTTTTGTCTTTTGTTGTTGTTGTTGTTGTTGTTGCTATTTCTTGGGCCGCTCCCGCGGCATATGGAGGTTCCCAGGCTAGGGGTCGAATCAGAGCTGTAGCCACCAGCCTACTCCAGAGCCACAGCAACGTGGGATCCGAGCCGCGTCTGCAACCTACACTACAGCTCACGGCAACGCTGGATCGTTAACCCACTGAGCAAGGGCAGGGACCGAACCCACAACCTCATGGTTCCTAGTCGGATTCGTTAACCACTGCGCCACGACGGGAACTCCTGTTTATCTATTTTATGTAGAGTAGTGTGTATCTGTTGATCCCATCCTCCAAATTATCCCTTCCCCTGCTTCCATTTTGGTAACCATGTTTGTTTTCTATGTCTATGAATCTGTTCTGTAACTAAGTTCATTTGTACTATTTTTTGATTCTACATGTAAGTTATATATGATATTTGTCTTTATCTGACTTTATTATGATAATGTCTGGTTCCATTCATGTTGTTGTATATGACATTATTTCATTCTTTTTTATGGCTGGGTAGTAGTCCTTGTTTATATTTACCACATCTTCTTTATCATTTATCTGCTGATGGACACTTAGGTTGTTTCTATGTCATGGCTATTGTAAGTGGTGTCGCTATGAATATTGGCATATATGTATCTATTAAAATTAGAATTTTCATTTTTTATGGATATATGCCCAGGAGTGGGATTGATGGATCATATGCTATATATTTTTAGTTTTTTAAGGAGCTTCCATCCTGTTCCCCATAGTAGTTGTACCAATTTACATTGCTACCAACAGTTTAGGAAGGTTCCTCTTTCTCTGCACCCTCTTCAGCATTTATAATTTGTATATATTTTTTCTTTCTCTTTTGTTTTCCTTTTTCTCTTTATGGGTCTGCACCTGCAGCATATGGAAGTTCCCAGGCTAGGGGTCAAAATAGAGCTGCAGCTGCTGGCTTAGGCCACAGCCACAGCAATGCTAGGATCTGAGCCATGTCTGCTACCTATACTGCAGCTTGTGGCAGTGCCAGATCCTTAACCCAGTTAGGCCAGGGATTGAACCTGCATCATCATGGATACTAGTTGGGTTTGCTACCACTGAGTGAACCCAACTAGTATAATAATTGGGAACTCTAATTATTTGTAAACTTTTTGATGATGGCCATTCTGGGTGATGTGAAGTGATACCTCATTGTAGTTTTGATGTGCATTTCTCTAATAATTAGCAATGTTGAGCATCTTTTCATGTGCCATTTTCCATCTGTCTGTCTTCTTTGGATAAATGTCTATTTAGATCTTTTGCCCATTTATTGATTGGGTTGTTTGTGTTTTTGATATTGAGCTATATTATTTGTTTGTCTATTTTGGATATTAAGCCCTTGTTGGTCAGATCATTTGCAAACATCTTCTCCCATTCTGTAGGCTGTCTTTTTGTTTTTCCTTTAAGTTTGATTAAGCCCCATTTGCTTATTTTTGCTTTTATTTCTTTTGCTTTGGGGGACTGACCTAAGAAAATGCTGTTATAATTTATGTCAGAGAATGTTTTGTCTATATTCTTTTCTAGGAGTTTTATGGTCATGTCTTAAGTCTTTTAGCCATTTTGAGTTTATTTTTCATATGTTGTGAAGGAGTATTCTTAACTTCATTGATTTACATGCAGCTGTCCAGCTTTCCTAGAACTACTTGCTGAAGAGATTGTCTTTTCTCCATTGTATATTCTTGTCTCCTTTATTGAAGATTAATTTACCATAAGTGTGTGGGTCAAAATACCTGTTTTAAGGAAGTTCGGTTTTCTATAAGAAAACCCAGTTCAACAAAATCAGGAAAACATTACATAAACAAAATGAGAATTTTTCTGAAGAGATAGAAATAATAAAAAAGAACCAAACAAATTCCGGAGCTGAAGAATTCAATAAATGAAATGAAAATGTAATAAAGAGCATTGGCAACATAATGATAAAGCAGATCAAATAATCTGTCATTTAGAGTATAAGATCTTTGAAATTACCAGTCAGAGGAGAACAAAGAAAAAATAATGAAAAATGTAAAGAAAGCCAATATTATCCAAGGGATACAATCAAAAGAAACAGTCATTGAATTATTGTAGTTCCAGAAAGAAAAGGGAGGGAGAAAGGGGCAAAAAGCTTATCTAAAAAAAATAATGGCTAAGAACTTCATAAATATGGGGAGAGATTTGGCCATCCAAGTTCATGAAGCTAATAGGTCACTCCATAATTTCAATCCAAAACAGTCTTACCCAAGATACATTATAATATAACTTTCAAAAATAAGAGTGAATCTTTAGGAGAAAAGATTGTAACCTAAAAAGGTAGGGTGGTATATTCAAAGTGCCGAAAGAAACTGCCAACCAAGAATACCCTACCTGATAAAGCTGTACTTTAGAAGAGATAAATATTTTCCTAAACAAAAGCTGGTGGAGTTCATCACCACTACACCTACCTTATAAAAAATGCCAAAATGAATTTTTAATGCTGAAATTAAAGGACAAAAATTAGTAATTTGAAAACATGAAAATACATAACACTCTGGTAAAGGTAAATACAATCAAATTCAGAATACCCTCATACTGTAATATGATGGTATGTCAACATAAAGGACAAGTTTAAAAGACAGGTTAAAGGACAAGATTATTAAAAATAAAAAGAGGTAAATTGTGACAAACATAAAATTTGGTAAATGAAAGGGTAATTTTTTTTGTATTCAATCCAAGTTAAGTTGTAATCAGTGTGAGATATACTACTATATCTGTAAGATATTTTATATAATCCTTATGGTATACAGAAAACAAAGACCTATGGATTCACAAACAATAAAGAGAATGTAATTAGAGAATACCAGTATAGAAAATCAAAAATTCCAAAGAAAGTAGCAAGAGAGGGAGAAAGGAACAAGGGAACTATAAAACAGCCATAAAATAAAGGGATAGCATTAATAAGTTCTTACCTATCAATAATTACTGTATATGTAAATGGATTGAATTCTCCAGTGGAAAGGAATAGAATGGCTGGATACATAGAAAAAACAAGACCCAACTGTATGCCACCTACACGAGACTCACTTCAGCTTTAAGGACATATAGAGTCAAAGTAAAGGGATAGAAGAAGATATTCCATGCAAATGGAAACCAAAAGAGAGCAGAGGTAGCTATACCTAATGCCAAACAAAATTAGACTATAAGCCAAAAATGGTACTAAGAGACGAAGATCATTACATAGTGATAAAGGGGTCAATCCATCTGGAAGATATAACAATCATAAATTGACATGCACCCAACATTGGAGCACCTAAATATATTAAGCAAATACTCATGAATCTTAAGAAAGAAATAGATAACAACACAGTAATAGAATGGGACTTGAATACCGCTTTGACCAATGGATAGATTATCCAGACAGAAAATCAGGAAGGATACATTTGACTTGAATTGTGCTTTAGGTCAAATTGACAAATTATTTAAGGATTGGATTCTTTTTGTTTTTTTTCTTTTTTGGCCATACTTGAAGCATATGGAAGTTTCCAGGCCAGGGATCAAATCTGAACTGCAGCTGTAACCTATTCAACACATGCAGCAATGCCAGATCCTTCTACCCCACTGTACCAGGCTAGGGATAAAACTCATGCTGCCATGGAAACAATGCTAGATATCTAAACTACTGTGCCACAGTGGGAATTCCAAGGGCTGGATTCTTAATTTTCTTTACAATTTCTCAGGAAATTTAATCAACTACATGGAGAATAAGTCAGGATTCTGGAAATGTTTGTTGCAATATTTTTTCCTCTAAAAATTTCAGTAACTCGCTCACTCTCTCTCTGTGTATGTGTGTGTATGAAAAATGACAAGTTTTCTTTAAAAAGAAGAGAGAATCATAGTAATTGAATGTACAGGATCACTTCAACTATGAAAAAATGAGATTAATGAGTACATTTCATTTGACTTCTTTTTTGAAATTACTTTGGTGCTGTGAGATGAACTAAAAAAGAATGGGCAAATGTTTGCTTATGTTATTTAGATTTAATAATTTTCTATGATTGTAAAATACATTAAAAAGTATAGCTCTAAACAAAGCAAATAATTTCAGAAATTTTGACATAACTGTTGAATGAACAAGTTGTCTGGATCACTCTTATTTTAAAAAAGAAAGGATTTTGGCAAAGTTTACATACTTTTCAGAGAGTGCTTCTTTTACTCAAGATAGCATATACATATACTGCTATTCAGAAAATATTTCTTGAACAGGGCTCTTATATATAAGCAACACATAGAGCTCATTATGTTTATATTTTGAGTACTTTGGGATATTCTAATACTACTGTTTCTTTCCTATGCTCTGATCTAATTTCCTGCTTTACATCTCTGAAACTATTGGTATATGAGATACTTGATTTTTTCCAAGGCAATGCATAGCTACAGTAGTTTGATTATTCACTATATACAGTGTAGATACTATTCAGTGACAGCATTGAGAAACAGCAATCTGAGATGTATTACTGATTTTGTCTGGCTTACTACCTGTATAAAACCATGGCTTAGTTTGATAATTCAGTGAATATTAACATATCCCAATCATCCATTACAGAAGCACTGTGCAACATTATTGCTTTTCATTGTGAGATATGTTAAATAAAAATATTACATCATGTCAGTAGACTGGGGGAGGTTTTCTTTGTCATCTAGGAACATGGTTTTTTCCTAGTTACTTAGCTTTATATTTTTGGAGAGAAGAACTAAAACTTTATACTTTTCATGTCTGGAATGTGTAATTCCCATAAATATTACTTTCTTATTGATAACAAAAACTTTTCTTGTGTCTGTCTAGCCGGGCCTCATTGGTATTCTCAGGGAGCTATCAGTCAGCATATCTATCTTCGCTTTCAGTAGCATTGTAAGGCTGATTGTGAAAAACACAGAATAGATTTTTATGGTCCAATATTAGTGAGATAATTTAGTAGAGAAACATTTCTTGAACCACTGATGTTGGCACAGTAAGTGTGACATGTTTCCATAGTACATTGTTTGTTCCCATTGGCTTGAACACAGATGGAGGAAAGCACAATGTATCTTTCTCATTTTCTTATGCTGCCTGTTTATTTGGAGATGGATAAAACTAATATTTATCACTATTCAGAAGATACAAAAGGTCAGGGCCAGAACTGTGAAGGTTATGTGTCCATAAACTAAAATCATGTAGTTGCTTACATGTGTTCATGATAATTGGTTGGTTGAATGTATGAATACTCTTATACACATGGTAAAAGAGTTCGTTTTTTTCCAGTATTCAGTAATGTTATATATTCTTGTGTCATTGTATTTTTTATCTTTTGTAATAGAGGTAAAATTTGAAAATTTTGTAACTGAACATAAAGGGAGTTAACGGAATGCAGGTGTACATTATTTAGGTATATACACAGGAGATTAGGAAACTCTGCCTACAATGTGTCTCAACTCTCTAGCTCCCTCAGTAGCTACAATCTAGTTATTCAGAAATCACATTAGAAGTACAGGTTACTTTGGATCCTCTGTAGAATCAGTGTGCATAAAATATATCAGACTCCAAGAGGGAAGGAAACTCTGTCATGTACTAGTCAGTTCACCTGTCTAATGAAATCACTTGAGAACTGTGAGCATAATATTTAAATTAAGTGAATAAATTTTGTTTCTGGTTTAGCAGTTGTGCAAAAGTATGACTATAGCCAGCAATTCATTGACTATTAATGAAGCTTTTAATAATCCACTGGCTAGGCTGTCCTTTTAACTCGCAAAATATGACCTTTAAATGGATAGTATGCTTTTAAGTTGTTTTATCTTGTGTTTTCACAACAGTGTTTTTCTTTTTTGGGACATAAAGTCCTTTCTTAGTTTTGAAAAGCATGTGTGCATTTCTTGGAAGATAATCATAAAAATTTAAAATAGAAATATACAACTAATTTCCGTTTAAACCAACAAAAAGATAAATGAACCATAGTCATTAAAGAAGGATCTTGTTTGCTGGATTTATTATCTTTTCCTCCAAGCTCATTAAGAAAGAGTCCAGCAAAGGGATAAGGTCTCAATTAATTTTAATGGGCATGACCAAGGTTTAATAAAGTGTGTGTTTTAATTGCCTAAGATTAGCTAAATTGTAGCTGTAGTTTGCTATTGATAGAAATGAGATTTCAATCAAAAGGTATAGAATAGTTTTCTAAGAGAAATTGAAAAGGCTGGTAACCCATAGAAAAGACCATTGATTTGTCTAGAAAAAATATTTATTAATACAAACTTCAAAAATAGGTGAATAAAACTGGCTTCTAACTAAATACTATAGAATCATTTTTAAAATACAGACACTGATCCAGATATAGCAGTTGGCAGATACAAAAATCCATCTGCCATCACATTGTTTGTGACTATATAGGTAAACCATCCAAGGCTCTAAATCTGTGTCATGGATGGCAAGCAGTGTAATTTAAAAGCTTTCCAAAATGGCTTTCTTGCAGCCTTTAATCATTAACTAGCCAGTTAAACATGTTGGTGAGACAGAGGTGTTTCTTTTCCAAAATGGTACTGGATAGATGATATTTTGTTGTGAGAAGTTTTAAGCTTGGTTCAAGCAGTATTGGTCAGATGCCAGTGAGAGGAATGATGCAATGAATAAGTTTATCTTCAGTGCTATTAGCTAAGCAAAACTTCCTGAGCATTTTAGACATTTTGGAAATCTCAACTCCCATGAATGATGGAAAAAGAAAACAACCTCCTCACAGGAATCCTACTTCATCCTCAGTAAATTAGTATATTAACTGTGCTATAATTGATTTCAGTGAAAGGAAGGACACACTTCTCAGAAAGCCACTAAGCAAAGTTCAATTTCTTAATAATTCATGAATTTTCACTACTAAAAATATGTTATTTAAATTTTTCTTTAAATATCCAACACGTCTATCTCAGTTGTTTAGAACACAGTGATAATGAAGCCAGTTTGTATGTGTAAACATGTATGTATTTGTATGTGTGTGTTGGGGGTGTTGATGTATAATTTTATGTGTCAAGTTGGGCAAGGTATACAGTCTAGTTATTTGGTCAAATACTTGTCTAGACATTACTGTCAAAATATTTTTATATGCAATAAAAACTTACAGTCAGTTGACTTTAAAACAGATTACCCTCCATAATGTGGATAGACTTCATCCAGTAAATTCAAAGCATTAATATAAAAGACTGAGGTTTTTCAAAGAAGAAATCTTGCCTAGAGATTGCAGCATAGTAATCATGCCCAAATATCCACTATTCTGGCTGTTTTATGAATTTTCAACGTAAAACTACAACATCAACTCCTGCCAGAATTTCCATCCTACTGCCCTCCCCTGCAGATTTCAGACTTGACAGCCTCTGTAGTCACATGATCACATTCCTTAAAAATAAATCGATCTGTCAATAGACAGACGTAGGTATAGGAAGATATACATAGATAGATAGATACCCTATTCAGTTTCTCTGGAGAACTCATACTAATACATGGGTTATGCTAACTTTGCCCTAGACGTATATTTCAGAAAGATACATGTTGTATCCAAATGGCAGAGAATGTCATTATGGATAGCATGGCATAAACCAAAAACCACTGAAAAATCTCAAGGGTTTTTATTCTCCCTACAGCATATCTGGAATGGGGGAAAAAAAACAGTACAATTGAAAAACAAAAGGTTTTAAAAATAACCTCAAACTCCAAAGTAAATGATACTTTTCTCATCATCATTTATTATCTCAACTAAAGCTTAAACTTCGACTTCAGTGACTGACAGGGAGTCTAGTAAGTGAGACAGTTAAATTTGATAAGTATCAAGCATTCTTGTATCTGACACTCACACTATTAGGAAACTTCTACCTTGGGTTTTGCAGCTACTTATTATGTTCTGCAAACAAGTCTGGAACTTGTTTTGAATTGACATTTGTATCCAACTTGCCTTAGCAAACAAACAAGTACAAGATTAATTAGTTCTTGGGCACTTTACATTCCAGGTCTGTGACTTCTCCAGCTAGTGGCATAGTTAGTGCTGTGGACTTGGATTATTTGGTGCTATGACAGTGCCAAAAGTGTGTGTTTCTGTATGTTGGTGTGTGCTCCTTTTTGGTGACCAGGCTGAGCTTGGTAATGACTATGGAATTGACACAGTTGTGGAATCAACACATCATCATTCAAATGATATATGAAATTTAAAATTTCTGGCCAATGTATTCACGGAGTGCAGAGTAGAGAGGAAACACTGTGTATAGGCACTCTCTAGTTTACTTGGTGCTTAAAAATCAAAAAGAAGAAGACCAAAACCCAGAAAATTTGGAAACACTAAACTTTATTGCATTCTAGTCTTTCTTACTTTTGTTTGGCTCTTTTCTTATTTATTTATTTACTTTACCTTTTATTTATTTTTTTATTACTTAATGAATTTTATTGCATTTATAGGTGTATAACAGTCATCACAACCAATTGTTATAGCATGTCCATCCCAGACCCTCAGTACATCCCCACTCCCCAACCTGTCTCCTTTGGAAACCACAAGTTTTTCAAAGTCTGTGAGTCAGTATCTGTTCTTCAAAGAAGTTCAGTCTGTCCTTTTTTTAGATTCCACATGTAAGTGATAGCATTTGATGTTGGTGTCTCATTGTCTGACTGACTTCACTTAGCGTGATAATTTCTGAGTCCATCTATGTCGCTAAAAATGCCAGTATTTTATTCCTTTTAATGGCTGAGTAATATTCCATTGTGTATATGCACCACATCTTGTTGATCCACTCCTCTGTCGATGGACATTTAGGTTCAATAGACAATGTCTTGGCTATTGAAAATAGTGCTGCAATGAACATTGGAGTACATGTGTCTTTTCAAGTCATGGTTTTCTCTGGATAGATGCCCAGGAGTGGGAATGCTGGATCAAATGGTAGTTCTATGTTTTGTTTTCTGAGGAATCTCCATACTGTTTTCCACAGTGGTTGCACCAATTTACATTCCCACCAACAGTGTACTAGGGTTCCTTTTTCTCCACCCCCTCTCCAGCACTTATTGTTTGTAGACTTTTTGATGATGGCCATTTTGGCTGGTGTAAGGTGGTACCTCATTGTGATTTTGATTTGCATTTCTCTGATCATGAGTGATGTTGAACATCTTTTCATGTGTTTTTTGGCCATCTGTATTTCTTATACTTATTTAAAAATATCTGATATGGAGTTCCCTTTGTGGGTCAGCGGGTTAAAGACCCGATGTTGTCTCTGTGAGGATGCAGCTTTGATCTCTGGCCTCACTCAGTGGGTTAAGATCTGTCACTGCCACAAGCTGTGGCATAGGTTGCAGATGTAGCTTGGATCCGGCATTGCTGTGGTTATGGTGTAGGCCTCAGATGCTGCTCTGATTTGACCCCTAGCCTGGGAACTTCCATAGGCTGATGAGGCTGTAAAAATAAAAAAAAAACCTGATAAATGCTTTAATCATAGAAATTAAAAACAGTAGTAAATATTTATGCTTAAGTCTCTGGAGAAGGGAAATATAATACATGTACATTTTTCCAGGTACAGTTCATTTCCTCTTAGAGAGGTCTTTCACACTAACTTCTACCTAAACAATCTGTATGTTATGTATCTATTGGTTCATGTGCCTCTAATTGTCTCCTTTTATTCTTTTATCTTTTTATGTGTAATCAATGCTAATGCAGTCACCTGTTAATTTAGTAAATTGAATGAAAAAGTAGTTTCTGGAAGAAGAAGAAGAGAATCAACTTATTATTTAATTGAATCATTAGTTTTCTTAGTCAAAATTTAGGTCAGCGTATTTTGGGAGAGTCTATTTATTCTCTGATACCTCAGAATACAGTAATGGTAAAGAATTCCAAAATTGGAGTTAGATTTCCAGGGTTTGAATTCTGGCTCCAGTCCTTACTAGCTATATATGTCTTTGGTAAAGTCACTTAAACTTTTTCTGCTTTCATTCCCTCTCATCTAAAAAATTATTCTAATCTAGTACTTATACTTTTATTTTAAAGATTATTACTTTGAAGAGTAAATGAGATGATAAATATAACAATTTTTGTAAAATGGATGATATGTAAATAGAACCAAATCATGGTGGTATTCTTTTTTTTTCTTCCCCCTTTCCCCAAGCTTTACTGAGGTATAACTGACAAATATAATTGTAATACATTTAACATGCACACAATGATTTGATGTATATATATATTTTTAAATGATTACCACAGTCACATAAATTTAATACATTATCATCTCACACAACTATCTTTTTTTTTTGGTGATAATGCTTAAGATCTACTCACAGCAAATTTAAAGTATACAATACAGTTTTTACTATAATCACCATGCTGGATATTATATACTCAAAACTTATTTTTCCTATAACTGAAAGTTCTTATCCTTTGACCAATATATTCCCATTTTTCCCACCCCCCCGTCCCTGGCAGCCACCATTCTATTTTCTGGGTTCAAATTTTTTTTCCTTTTTTTTTATGACTATGGAAGTTCTCAGACTAGGGGTCGAATCAGAGGTACAGCTGAGGTCTACACCACAGCTACAGCAACACCAGATCTCTGAGCTGCATTTGTGACCTACACTTATCCTTAATCCACTGAGCAAGGCCAGGCATAGAACCCACATTCTCACAGGTACTATGTCAGGTTCTTAACCCATCAAGCTGTAGTGGGAACTCCTTTTTTTTCTTCTTCTCATTGTCTTCTTCTACTAGAACCTTGAGAGGTAACAACTGTAACAAAAAATATAGACTTGTGAAATGAGAGGTCTTCACAAATTTTTGGTTCTACTTTAAAACTCTATGATTACAATAGGTATTCTTATATTTAACCCTTTTGTGACTTTCTGAATGCAATAGTATCACATCAAAGACATAACAGAAGCTGAGACTGGATAAGTCTGAAATCTATAAAAATTGCAAATGCTATGTATTAGGCAAGAACAGACAGTTTCATCAAGTCCCTAAACTTTAAAATTAGTTTTTTTTTTGTTTGTCTTTTTGCCTTTTCTAGGGCCACTCCCACGGCATATGGAGGTTCCCAGGCTAAGGGTTGAAACATAGCGCTAGCCACCAGCCTACACACAGCAACGCAGGATCCGAGCCACGTCTGTGACTTACACCACAGCTCACGGCAACGCCAGATCCTTAATCTACTGAGCAAGGGCAGGGACCAAACCCGCAACCTCATGGTTCCTAGTCTGATTTGTTAACCACTGCACCATGATGGGAACTCCCCTAAACTTTAAGATTAAAGGGCATGCTTTGGAAAACTCAATAGTCCTATTTCACAGAGCAAGCACTAATAAACTCATGAAATTCATAAAACTATTCAAAAAGAGCTCACAGGATAAAAACACATGTTTATTGTGAAATGCTTAGTAAGTATATAGAGCTTAAAGACATAACGATTTATCTTAAGGAAAACTTGAATAAAATCGGAGGATCATATGTTCCTCTACAACATGACTGGCTAGAGCATTTAGGCCGAAATCTTCATGAACATTGATAAACACCTAGGATGTCCATAGTGAAAATCATATTTCAGAAGCTGACAATTTTTTCTGAATTTTCTGAGTTGTTAGAATTCTTTTTGTAAAACAACAAATAGCTCTTTTTCAAATAGAATGTATATACATTATATATATATTTATATATGCATTTTATATATTAAAAATATATCCTGCCAAAGTCTTCCATTTTCTTTCATAGATAAGATAATGTTGAACATAATCTGAAAAGACGTATATCTTTAAAAAATGTTCTGAAGATGTATGAAAAGAGTGGAAATGTTAGCCAAACATACTTCTTTCAAATGACAATACTATTTCTAAATAAAAATTTCAAGTAATCATTCCTAATACACAGGAGGAATTTAATACAAAATTATAGATCTTTTCTCCTTTAAATGAAAATAATATTTTCCCATTATTAAAAGTCATTTTCAAAACCAATTTAATTGTTTTAAATTTGTATCCTAAAACTATCATAATTTAAATAGTCGTTGCTAATATAGATTATTCTAATTTTATCACTATAATTAATGCTTATGTTAATATATTTGTTTGAGATTGTTTTCTGCATTTTGAATCAGTTTCCGTAGAATAGAGTCCCAGAAGCAATTTTACTGGGTAAATGGATATGTGTTTTGAATTCCTGAAAGTTTATACTCCACAAGCAGTCATGCTCTCACTGTCACCAAAATTGAATTTTATCTTTTTAAATCTCAAAAGATGTAGCAGATTGAAGTGAATATATACTCATTCAATGCTCATATTTCTGGACCTTCAGAACACTGGCAGCAGAAAAGTTTCAAATCTCTAGAGAAGAAAAAATGAATCACCTAACAGCATTCAGAATTTCTTTGTATCTCTTGAGAAAATCCTGCATATTTGAATACAGTTGAGCAGTGCCTTCAAAATTCCTAAGTACAATGAATTTAAACCTAGAATTTTATATCTAGGTAAACAAAAATCAAGCGTAAGTGTAGAATAAAGCAATTTTCAGAAATGCCTATTCAGGGAATATTTACTTTCTCTGAACTCTTTCTCAAGAAGATACTAAGATGTGAGCCCCAAAACGAGGGAGTTTAAAAAGACAAATGGCTTACAGAAAACTAGAGTTGTTAAACAAAAGAAGAGTAAAAAGATTCTTCAAGGTGATACTGGAGGGAGATACTGGGATGGCACTCATCAGGTCTAGAAGACAAGCCATCTAGACTGGGGTAAAGTGATTCAACAAACAGGCACATGGAAAATGTTCATCATCTTGTTTTTGCCATCATGTATTCATTTTATGTTTTTTTTATATATTATTTTTGATCAATTTTCTTATTGTGAATTTTTTTAGACATGTAGAATAATTAAAAGAAGAAATACCACTTTCACCAGATGGAATTTATGGAGGATGCACTTCATTTAAAAAAATGGGAGGGGGGAGTTTTAAAGAAATAGAAATATCTAATATCCAGAAATCAGGAAATACAACTCAAGAGAGGGGCAAAAGTAAGTCTCAGGATGATAACTATTTGGCAAACCTAGAAAACAACCAGTCTGGAGAGAAGTTAAGTCTAGTCCAGAAGAGATAATTATAAGAATAAAAATACAGAAATGATAAATAACTGGATGATAATAATACCCTGTGGGAATTGTGTTGAAAGTCCACTAGAAGGAATAGAAGAGTTAGCAATAAAAAGAAAACCAAGCAAATTGAAAGCAAACAAAACAAAACAAAAAACTAAACTTCAGGAACAAAAGTAAGAAAGAAAACATGACTAGAGAAACTATAATGTGTTATCTGCCATAAAAGGAAATTAATAGATTGTAAAAAATCTTGAATAGACATTTTTTTCATTAACACCTCATGCCTATCCGGATGGCTTGTATCAAAAAAGAGACAAATGGGGATTTTTATTTGTTTTAAAATTTTCTTTTTTGGCTGGGCCTTTAGCATGTAGAAGTTCCTGGGCCAGGGATTGAACCCATGCCACAGCAGAGACCCAAGTTGCAGCAGTGACAGTGCTGGATCCTTAACCCACTGAGCCACAAGAGAACTCCACAAAAAAAGAAAAATGTAAATGAGGTTGTGGAGAAATTGGAGCTCTTGGACAATATTCGTGGGGATGACAAATGGAGCAGGTACTATGGAAAATAGTATGGAATTTCCTGAAAAAATTAGAATTGAATTACCATATGATCCACAAATCCCACTTGCACATATTTGTACAAAATAATTGAATCTCAGAAAACTAAATATAGAACTACCATATGACCCAGCAATGCCACTCTTGGGCGTATATCTGGACAAAACTTTCCTTGAAAAAGACACGTGCACCTGCATGTTCATTGCAGCCCTATTCACAATAGCCAAGACATGGAAACAACCCAAATGTCCATCGGCAGATGAATGGATTAAGAAGATGTGGTGTACAAGACTCTTACATTTAGAAGTGGTGGACCAGGAGGCACTCTGCTTGGCAGAACAAAGGCCCCTAGGCTTTAGCCCACCTGATTTTTATTAAGGATGTGATGAGATTATAATTAATGGGATTAATGAAGGTGACAAGATTTGTGGGCAGGGACAGGCATAGGCAATAACGAGATTATCTCTTAGTGATATCAAAGGGGGTATCCTTAGGGCATAGTGCAGCTGTTTATAGAATAACATGGTTAATGCCTAAGTCCTTTATCTTGTCTTTGAAGGAGACTCTGTACTTTAGAACTCTGCATCCATAGATATTTGCCTTCTGCAGAGTTCAGCTGTTCTATGGTCTCCAACAAAATTTCCCCTCCTTCCAAAAAATAAAAATTAAAAAAAAAGGAAGATGTGGTATATACACACAATGGAATACTACTCAGCCATAAAAAAGAACAAAATAATGCCATTTGCAGCAACATGGATGGAACTAGAGACTCTCATACTAAGTGAAGTTAGAAAGAGAAAAATACCAAATGATATCACTTCTATCTGGAATCTATTATATGGCACAAACAAACCTTTCCACAGAAAAGAAACACATGGACTTGGAGAACAGACTTATGGTTGCCAGTGGGGAGGGGAAGGGAGTGAGATGGACTTGGAATTTGGGGTTAATAGATGCAAACTGTTGCATCTGGAGTGGGTAAACAATGAGATCCTGCTGTATAGCACAGGGAACTACATCTAGTTACTTATGTTGGAGGATAACATGAGAGGAAGAATGTATGTGTGTGTGTGACTGGGTCACTTTGCTGTACAGTAGAAAATTGACAGAACACTGTAAATCAACTATAATGGAAAAAATAAAAAACATTTAAAAAAGAAAACATGGTGTAATACACAATATAATGCTATTCAGCCTTAAAAAGAAGGCAATTCTGCAATGTGCTACAACATGGATGAACCTTGAGGATGTTATGCTAAGTGAAATAATTCACTCATAGAAAGATGCTCCATTATTTCACTTATATGAGGTATCTAAAATAGTCAAATTCATAAAATCAAAGAACAAAATGGTTGCCAAAGGACTGGGGATTAGGGATAATTGGGGAGTTACTAATGGGGCATAAAATTTCAGTCAAGCAAGATCAATTAGCTCTAGAAATCTGCTGTATAAAATTATCCCTATTAGTAATAATGTGTTGTACACATACAAATTTAAGAAGGTATATCTCATGTTAAGTATTCTTACCACAACAAAATAAAATGAAAATGAGCATATTGCTTTACATGAAAGGTGATTCAAGTATTATTTAAATGTTACACTAAATTTTTTAAGTAAAATGTTTTTTATAAAGTAAATTACATTCCATAAAACATCTGTTAAGTAAATCAGCATTTTCTAGTATTGTTTTGCATAGAGAAAGTTTCACCTATATTTACCAATTATTTTTATGTTTGCCCCTTTCCATACCTAGAATTCAATATTGGAAGGGAGGATCTATAATGGGAATACTTATAGAGATTATGTAAGAATAGTTCATAAAGTAGGATTATTATTATTGTTGTTATTACAATTGGTAAATTCATAGACTAATAGGTAAATTATTGCAATTGGTAAAGTAGTAGACTTTAATTATAAAACTAAGCATATAAAGCTTTCATATAGAATCAACAAGTCCAGTTGGCAAGAGTAGGATGATAATTCATTCCTGGAAAACTTACTCCTGTATCTTAGAACCATAATATCTTTCTAGTATAATTTTAGGTATTTGCATGAATTTTATCTGAAGATGAAGTCATAAGAAATGGAATTGAAAATAAGGAAACAGTTACAATCTTTCAATATGACACATTTTGAACATAGGAAGATGAAAATGACATGCTTGACCTTAAAATGCAACAGTCCTTTTTATAGATCATTATGTTTGTGTTAGGAATGTCAATCAAGTATCTCATGAATATATTTCAGCAGCTGTGAAATTTGATTAAAATTTAATGTAGCCTCACTTCTTCTCGAAGTCTGAATGAATTTAGATGGGCAACTATCTGTGAAATTACGATTTTGCTTGTTAATTGTTCATGATCTTTATATGAGGGGAAGTTACTTTTACTTTGTTCTAAAAACTGATGGGGATTATATTAACTTCATGGTGATTTTATCACTTACATATTCCCAACACAGTATCTGATAAAATAATTATTGATGATAAGTACATTTTCTTCAAAAAGGTAAGAATACACACACACACACACACACACACACTCTTCTGAAAATTCATTGCTTCCAGAGTACCCTTAAATAGAATGTACAAGGATACTATAGAAGTTGATGAACATTTATAACTTGTGAGAGACTGATATGTAAAAAAAAAAATGTTTGGTCTTTCTTATTATTGGAAGATATCTGAGGAGTGTAAGTTACAAAACAATAATTAATAATGGATACAGAATGCTTGTTTTCCCTTATAGTGTTGCAAGCTATGTAATTACTTAGACAAAGAGATGAAATGGATCTTGCATACTAGGCAGAATCTTGAAATGGTTGGGACCTTCCTTATCTAGGATTATTTTTTTACCCCTGTTATATTATTTTAAGCCCATTATATTATCATAAAAGAATCTTCAACATTGTTGGGGTAAAGGAAGTCAGAGATATCAGGTGGAGTTAGTTGCAAATATAACTGGATCTTGATATTTTATTCACTTTTTCCTTTAATTTATCATCTCCTATCCACTATGTGCTGTGTATAAGACTTGGTTCTGTTGTTCAAGCTGCTTGCAATCTCCTAATTGTGATAAGGTACATAAAACAATTAGAAAACAAGAAAATAATTATCTATTGCTGTATAAGTTATCACAGATTTAGGGACTTTAAACAACACCCATTTATTAGCTCAGAGTTTTGTAGGTTAGAAGTCCAGGCACTGGGTTCTCTGCTTATGGTGTCAAAACACCAAAATCGGAGTTCCTGTCGTGGCTCAGTGGTTAACGAATCCAACTAGGAACCATGAGGTTGCGGGTTCGGTCCCTGGCCTTGCTCAGTGGGTTAAGAATCTGGCGTTGCCGTGAGCTGTGGTGTAGGTTGCAGACATGGCCCCGATCTGGCGTTGCTGTGGTTCTGGCATAGGTTGGCGGCTTCAGGTCCGATTCGACCCCTAGACTGGGAACCCCCATATGTTCTTGGAATGGCCCAAGAAAAGGCAAAAAGACAAAAAACAAAATAAAACAAAAAAGGCAAAAAGACAAAAAACAAAACAAAACAAAACAAAAAACAAAAAACAAAACCAAACCACCAAAATCAAGATATATGGAGGCTTTAGGGAGAATATACTTCAGAGCTCATTCAGGTTGTTGAGGATTTCACGTCTTTGCAGTTTTACCACTGAGGTCTCAGTTTCTTTGCTGGTTGTCAGTGGGGGCCCACTTTCAACTTCCAGACAGAACCTACATTCCTTGGAACATGGAGCCCTCCATTTCAAGACAACGATGGTGCATTAAATCTATTTTATACTTCTAATTGCTCTGACTTCCACCATTAGTTAGAGGAAATTTTCCAAATGTTATATTGTTTCTCCATCTTTTAAATTTCAATCTATTAGTGCTTTTGGATCTAAACTGTCTCTCTTGTAGACAACATGTATTTGCACCATGTATTTTTATCTATTCTGCTGATTGCTACATTTTAATTGGAAGGTTTAGTTCATTTATAATTAATGTAACAATTAATAAAAAGGTACAACATCTATTTTGGTTTTTTTTCTACATGTCTCTTGTCTTTTCTGTTCCTCTGTTCTGCCGTTAATGGCTTTTGTTTTAAATATTTTATAGTGTACTGCTATTCCCTTCTCATATCTTTTACTATATATTTTTTTTTTGAAATTTTATTTTTTTTACAGAATAAAATACATATATTTAAACACAATTCCATTCACACAGATTATTATATCATGGATCTTAAGAAAGAGATTAAGTGACTCCCTCTGGAGAAGTGGAATGGAAAATATGCTGAGACAAATAGGAAATTTATTCTATACTTTATCCCATTTTGTATGGCTTTCATCTTTACTATTCAGTATTATCTATTACATTTCAATTTTTCTTTAAAAGTTAGCATTATATTAAAATTGTGTATATTATGCAACTAAAATTTATAAAGAAGAAAGCCTTATATACCATTAAATATTTTATATAGCATAGTAAAAAGAATAACTTAACTGGTAAGCATAACAAAAATAATACACCCTCTGAAAATAAGTAAAATATAAAATGCATAAATTGGTTAAAAAACAGTGTAACTATATAAATATGTCCTCACAATTTGTTCCATCTCATTGATTCTTCAATATAGGCATTACACCATTCTAGGTGATGTGATAAACAAGACATTATAGACTTTACATTGTACCATGGAGAGAAATGGTTATTAATAATACAATTGTAGAACTGTATTATTTAATTGTACAGTTGCCTTATTTAATTATAATTATCATAAATTCTTTGATGGAGAGGAAATCAGAATCAGATTTAAGAAGACTTCAGTATTCCAAGAATGATTTCAAATGACCCCCTTCATGGTGGATTATGCACTTATTTACTATGAGATATATTTCTTCTTCAGAGATTCCTTGTTTGTGTATCAATTGTATTTTTGGTTTGCAGTTATTCTGAAGTTTTGATATGAGTCTATATGTATATAAGTTGTTGTTCTCTTCATTGCAAGTTCATCTCCAGTGTCCTGCATTTGTACTCACCTCTTCTCATGATTTCTGATTTTGGTGGTATAATTGTGCATGGATGATTTCATATCTTACTGTATATATACCTTTACTGGTGAGCCTTGTCATTTGTGGAATTTTTGTTTCCTGTTGCTGACTTTTCTTTTCTGCCTAGAGAAATTCCTTTAGTATTTGTTGTAAGGCTGGTTTAGTGTTGTTGAATTCTCTCAGCTTTTGCTTATCTGTGAAGCTTTTGATTTCTCCTTCAAATCCGAATGAGAGCCTTGCTGGGTAAAGTAATCTTGGTTGGAGGTTTTTTCCTTTCATCACATTAAGTATATCCTGCCACTCCCTTCTGGCCTGCAGAGTTTCTGCTGAAATATCTACTGATAACCTTATCAGGGTTCCCTTGTATGTTACTTGTTTCTTTTCCCTAGCTGCTTTCAAGATTTTCTCTTTGTCTTTAATTTTGGTTAGTTTGATTAATATGTGTCTCGGTGTATTCCTCCGTGGGTATATTTTCTATGGTACTCGTTATGCTTCCTGGATTTGAGTGAGTGGTTCCTTTCCCATGTTAGGGAAGTTTTCAGCTATTATCTCTTGGAATATTTTTTCTGTCCCCTTCTCTCTCTCTCCTCCTTCTGGCACCCCTATAATACGGATGTTGGAGCATTTAATGTTGTCCCAGAGTTCTCTGAGACTCTCTTCATTTGTTTTCAATCTTTTTTCTCTTTTCTGTTCTGCATCCGTCATTTCCACTAATCTGTCCTCCACCTCGCTTATTCATTCTTCTGCCTCCTGTATTCTGCTGTTAGCTGCTTCTAGTGAATTTTGTATTTCAGTTATTGTATTTTGCATCTCTTCTTCCTTAAGTTTTATATCTTGTATCTCTTTGGTCAGTGTTTCCTGTAAGTTATCCATCTTTGCCTCCAGTTTATGTCCAATGTCTTGCATCATCTTCAGCATCAACAGTCTAAAGTCTTTTTCCTGGAGGCTGAGAATCTCCTGATCACTTAGCTGTTTTTCTGAGGTTTTTCCTTTCTCCCTCATCTGAGTTATAGTTCTCTGTCTTTTCATTTTTATAGGTTTTTGGTGTGGTGACCTTCTTACAGATAATAGAGTCATAGCCTCTCTTACTTCTGATGTCTGCCCCCCTGTGGCTGAAGTTGGTATGGGGGCTTGCTGTAGGCTTCCTGATGGGAGGGGCTGATGCCTGCCCCCTGGTAGGAGGAGCTGATTCTACTCCCTCTGGTGGGTGGGGCTTTGTCTCTGGATGGGATTAGAGGCAGCTGTGTGCCTGAGGGGTCTTTAGGTAGCCTATTTACTGAGGGGTGGGGCTGTGATCCCACCTGGATTGTTTGCCCTGGGGCTTCTCAGCAGCTGGCTGACGGGTGGGGCCAGATTTTCCCAAAATGGCCACCTCCAGAGAAAGGCACTGCTGCTGAATATTCCTGAGAGCTTTGCTTTCAGTGTCCTTCCCTCACAACTACCCACATTCACCCCTATTTTCCCATGATGTCCTCCAAGAACTGCAGTCACGTTTGACCTGGATTCCTATGGAGACCTTGCTCTGCCCTGGGATCCAGTGCACATGAAGGTCTGTGTATGCCTTTTAAGAATGGGGCCTCCGTTTCCCCCAGTCCTGTGGAGCTCCTGTGCACAAGCCCCACTGGCCTTCAATGCCAGCTGCTCCAGGGGCTCTTTCTCCCAGTGCCAGATCCCTGCACGTGAGGGTTTGATGTGGAGCTCAGAACTCTCACTCCTGTAGGTGAGTCTCTCTCTGTGAACCAGTTAGTTTCCAGTCTGTGGAGCTTCCCACCTGGGAGGAATGGGTTTTTTTATATCCCAAAATCACCCCTCCTACCTCTTGATGTGGCCTCCATTTTTTCTTCTGGAGTAGGGTATCTTTTTTAAGGTTTCCAGTCCATTTGGGTGGGGATTGCTCAGCTTTTATTTGTGAATTTTGTTGTTTTTAGGAGAGAAGTTGAGTTCCAGTCCTTCTATTCTGCCATGTTAATCCTCTCTCTCTGCATGTGTTTATTTCTGTTTATCCCTGATATTTAGTAATATTGTTACTAAACATGAATTAAGTATTTTAAATATGTTTTTTAGGTATATTAAATGTTATGAGTTATTTTGCATTAAATAGTCATTTGCCTTTTATTAAATTCATATAAATAACAAAAGGTATATTGTATAGTAGTCCACATATTTTACATTTCTGGTGACCTTAATTCTTGTAGATCTGAATTGACATCCAGAGCCATGTCATTTCCCTTCAGTCTGAGAAACTTCTTTTAGGATTTACTATAATGTTGGTCTATCTACTGGCTACAAATCCTATTTTTGTTTATCCGAATATGCCTTTTTTGGCTGTCTTTTTGAAGAGTTATCTTTCCGTGTATAGAAGTATTGGTTGAAAGTTTTTTATCCTTTTATTCTTTGGATATGTCTTTGCTATGTCTTCTGTCCTCCATTATCTCTGATATTAAGTCACATCCCAATCATGTTGTTTTCTCCTTTTTGTAATTTGTTTCCTCCCAGGTGCTTTTAGGATATTCTTTTTGCCTTTAGATTTCAGCAATTTGACTTTGATGTGTATAGGAGCAGTTATGCTTTTTAGTTTTAGAGATTTTTTTTTTGATAGGAAATCTCAACAGAGAAATAAAAACTATCTGTTCACTCGCTAAGATAACTTTCTTCTACTTCTTAAACAAAACGTGAGTTTAGATTGGAATTCGTTTAGAGTTAGTTCCTATTGCGTTTCCTAACCCTGAGAATAGGTCATAGTTTGTATTGCTTTAAAAGTGTAGAATCTGGGTAGCTTTTTTCCTTTGTTTGTTTTTTGGCCTTGCCTGGGTCATGTGAAGTTTCTGAGCCACAGCAGAGACCCTAGCTACTACAGTGACAATGCTGGATCTTTAAGCCACTGCAACTCAAGAGAATTCCCTGGAATCTGGATAGCTTAGATATGTTTTAGTGACTCTGAGTTCTGCTTTATTCTCCTGGAAATCTTTGTTGTTCTTTTTGTCATTTAGCATGGACCACATATCAGACTCTGTCTATCCTATAGTGCATAGCAGCTGGTATCTCTTCTCAGTTCTTACAGCTTTTACCTGGTACTCTTTTTTTTTTTTTAAATATGGCTCCATAGGTTTTCCCCTGCAACTGTGTAGTTTGTTGCTAACTCAAAAATTTGGACTAGATTTGTAAGCAGATTTTGGCATTAATCTTCTCTGTTTTCCTTTTTTCTCGGGGATTCTCCTCCAAATTTCCAACTGATTGACCATTGTTGGACTCTATTATCTAAAATCTTAAGCCAGTAAGATTTCATTTTTCTGCTTTCCAAGGTGGTCTTCATTGGGGAATACTTTAAAAAGTAGTAACCTCAAAAAACTAATCCAGCAATTCCTGCTATGGTGCAGCAGTTAAGGATCTGGCATTGCCGGAGTTCCGGTTGTGGCTCAGTGATTAGCGAATCCGACTAGGTACCATGAGGATGCGGGTTTGTTCCCTGGCCTTGCTCAGTGGGTTAAGGATCTGATGTTGCTGTGAGCTGTGGTGTAGGTTGCAGACGCAGCTCGGATCCTGCATTGCTGTGGCCCTGGCGTAGGCTGGTGGCTAGAGCTCTGATTTGACCGCTAGGCTGGGAACCTCCATATGCCATGGGAAATGGCCCAAGAATTGGCCAAAAAAGACAAAAAAAAAGAAAAAAAGATCTGGCATTGCCACAACTATGGTATAGGTTGCAGCTGCGGCTTAGACTCAATCCCTGGCCTGGGATCCATATGCCATGAGTGTGGCAAAAAAAAAAAAGCAACAACAACAACAAAAAACCCAAAACTAAACCCATCCAGTGCAGCTTTGTCTTTTGATTAAAAATTTCCTCTTGGGGCCCTGTCAATTTTTCTTTTTCATTTTCTTCATTTCTTTTTGCTGTAGCACCTGGGCTCTCCTTTGCACATGTGTAGTTTAGTGGACAGAAATTAGAGTTTACACTTAGATTTCGAGTTTCATTCTTTCTCATGTCTTTTGCTTCCAGAATTTCTACCTTAAATTTCCGGCTGCTTTTCTAGTACTAAGCTCTGCTTTATGTTTTATGTCAAACTGGTAAAACTACAATTTTCTGGTCACTATGGCTCTGTGGTTTGGGGAACTCCCTCAGAAAAGTACAAACTTACATTTCTTGCCTCTTGTGCATACAGTTTTTCAATAAGAAACACTCCTCTGGCTTCACTCTGCTTTTGGATGCTTTGCAGAATGTTTTAAGGAGTTGTTTCTTATTATTAGTCCAGGTTTTATCAGTGTTTTCTGCACACAACCACTTCACTCTTCTTCTATCAAGGAAATTCTCTTCAAGAAATATATTTTAGAATAAAATAGTATGTGTATAAACAATTTCACTGTAACATTATATCAGCAAAATTTGAATAGTAAAGTAACTTATGATAAATCATATCAATGCATTATTATGCAGTTAATGTGATGATAATTATGAAAGCTGTTCAACAGCAGAAAACATGTAGTATATAATATTAGTTGATTATAGAAAACTACAAAACTGTATCTTCATGTACACATATTGACAATATGTAGTGGAGCATGTGGAAAATGGAATCATTTATTTTGAGTGTAGGATTATGAGAAGTTTCTTATTTGTTCAGCAAATACGGTGACTGCTGCTGAATACATCTGTACATAAATAGTTGAAACAAAAATATTTCCATTTACATGGAATTTAAAATCTTCCAGAAATGCATATACAAATAAAATAGTTGTTATAATGGGCAAAATTTGTAAATGTACAATGTGTATATTATGCATTGGAAACAGAAATAAACAATCTTAAATATTTAACTCATTTTTTTCTATTTGAAACTATTACATTTCTTATTAAAATAGTAATATATGCTAATTTTAGAGAAGAAAAAAGATATGTATTTGCAGAATAGGTGTAACTTTACCTAATTTTTCAGAGAAAATTAGACTTTATCAAGTTGGCTCTGAATTAGAAACCATTTTGGGTCCTAATTTATATACTGTATTAAATATTTATAACAGAACAAAAAAACTATATAAGCATTTGCACTATAATATGCAGTTTTATGTACTACAACTCTGACATTACAATGCAGACCTCACATTCATGGCTTCTACCTTTTGGAATTTTACAACTTAATAGTACTGACTTAAGTGAAAATGATATGAGTCATAGGCTATAGAAAATACAGTATTCAGCAACCAAAACTTGCATACACAGATCCATATACATATACATATACATATATTTGGTCTCTTAAATGTGTCCTTTGATTAAACCTAAGCCTTTATCTATGGCTTCAAATGGAAGATATCCCCAAGAGTAAGTTGATTCTGAAAGTAATAACTTAGAAGTGAAGTAGAATTCTACAGCTTATATTATAGTTGTTAATATACATTTTCTATCATTCCACCCTTTGCTTTCATGTTAAGCTCCTTGAGGAAAGGGGCCATATGGGAATCATTTTCTTTTTCTCTCCATGTTTTTTGCACAATGCCTTATACATAAGTACATTCAATAATTATTTTATAAAATATTTTGCTAAACATTTTGTTAAAAATATGCATCTATAGAAATATGGAACTGAAAGTATCTTTTTGATTTACTAGAAAATATAAACAAAAATATTTAAAACTGTTTAACATTGCTATCTCACTTGCTGTTTTCTTCTCCCCTCTTTACCTCTGCCCCTATTTTAAACTACAGTCAAATATCTTATCTTGCAACTGTACATATGTAGTGTTAATAAGGAGGTATTAGTATGGCCAACACTGAAAGAAGCAATGAGGGCATGTGTGAAGTAAATCCAAAGATAATAGATTCTTAAATCAATTCATTACATCTTTCAAGGCTGAGTAAAAGGAAAATCCATCCATAGCTATTTGTGCATTTGTATAGCAACAATTACTTTGATAGAGGAAAGACTTTTAAAAATTATTCTAGGCTAAGAATAGAGGCCAGACCAAATGACTTCAAGACTGAAGAATAAAGCTTAAACTTTTTAAAGTATCTCACAAATTATTTAGTTTAAGCTCAACCTTGAATGATTTATGTAGCATAGTTCATATTGAGTATAAGTGATATACAACTTTAAATTAACAAATATTTACGAAGCCCTAATATGTACCCAGTTTGCTGTTAGGCACCAAGGTTTCAATGGTGAAACAGTCTCTGCCATCATGAAGTTTACATTCTAGCAATCACAACTAGTCTAATAAACTTTGGTCATAATGATCAATAAAGTATTGCTGTTAATGTAGCATAATTAGCATACAATCATAAATAAATAATAGTTAATTTATTTACATTGTTTACTGCAAAAATCCAAAGAGATAGGTTCAACTGAAAGCTATGTTTAGAATAATTGTTTTGCTTATTTATTTTATTTTATTTTAGCAACACCTACAGCATATGGAAGTTCCTGGGCTGGGGTTGAATTGGAGCCGCAGCTGACAGCCTACACCTACAACACCAGATCCGAGCCACATCCATGAACTATGCCACACCTTGCAGTAATGCCAGATTCTTAACCCACCAAGAGAGGCGAGGAATCGAACCTGCATCCTCATGGATACTAGTTGAGTTCTTAACCCACTGAACCACAATGGGAACTCCATATTTTGCTAATTTAATAGTGATAATAACTGCTATTTAATGATTGCCTAGCACTTGCCAAACAGTGCTCTAAGCCATTGACAGGCATTTGTTTAATTCTCACAATAACCTTTAGAGGCATTACTATGGTTACTTCCATTTTACAAATGAGGAATCTGAGGTTTATAAAGGTTAGTAAGTTGTCCAAAGTCATTCAGCTGGAAAGCAACAGATCTGATGAAATCCAAGTAGTCTAGTTGCAGGGTTACCAGTTGTCTGGACTTGGGACAGAATCATATAGAAGACAAGGTGAAGGTTATTTTCCAAATGCATTGAAGACTATTTAAAAACATTTTAATTTTAGGAGAAACCAAATTCAGGTTCACGCCTGTAGTATGTGTGCGTGAAAGATCAAAAGAAAACTATTATAACCAATAAATTCACTTTATTATTGAGATTTGTTTAAAGTTCATTACAACTAGCATTGTCAATTTATATTATTTCTCTGGTTAAAAATATTTCTCAGAATGTTGCAATGATCCTATCATTAATTGCATAAATAAATATTTCTAATTCACTACATAGAACTACTGTTGAGTGTACTATATACCAGAAGCTGGGGATATAAGGAGCTTAGAGGCTAGAGGAGGATAAAAGGAAGCTAAAATGCACTTCAGTGAATGCTAAGGAAAGCCCTGTTGCTGTTCTATTGGAGCAGAACTGCTTCATGATACTATTGTTTTTAATACTTTTCAATTTTAGAACAGTTTTAATTTAAAAAATTATTGCAAAGATTGTAGAGACTTCCTGTATGGCCACTCCAAGTTTGCCCTGTTAATATTGTGCATTAGTATAGCACAGTTGTCACATTTAATGAACCAGTACTGATAACATTATTATTAACTGAACTGTATTGTTCATTCAGAATTCCTGAATTATTTCCCTAATTTTTTTTCTGTTCCAGGATTGTATCCAGGATACCACATTACATTTTAAAATGGTGTTTCCTACTATCCCAAAGTAAACTATTACATTTAGAAAGGATAAGCAATGAGGTCCTACTGTATAGCACAGGGAACTATATCAAATCTCTTGGGATAGAACATGATAGAAGATAATGTGAGGAAAAGATTGTATATATATATATGTATGACTGGATCACTTTGCTGTATAGTAGAAATTGGCACAACATTGTAAATCAACTGTACCATATATTTTTTTAAATGATGTTTCCTTAGGCTCCTTGTAGCTGTGAGAGATTCTTAGACTTGCATTGTTTTTGATGACTTGACAGTTTTAAGGATTAGTTATTTTGTAGAATATCTCTCAATTAAATTTTGTCCAGCGTTTTTTCTTGTGACTAGATGAGAGTTGTTGTTGTTCGGGATGAGGATAACAGGGGTTAAGTGCCACTTTCATCTTATCACATACTGTCAACATGACTTATCACACTTGGTGTTAAACTTGATCATCTGGTTGAGATAGCATTTGTCAAGTTTTTCCACTGTAAAGTTATTCTGTTTCCCCCTCTCCAAACGGTACCCTCTAGAAAGAAGTCACTACGAATAGCTCATATTTAAGGAGTGCGGAGTTATTCTCCATTTCCTTGAAAGTGGAGCATCTACATAACGTTACATGGAATTCTTCTGCAAAGGAGATTTGTTCCTCTTCCTCCCACCTCCAGTTTATTTATTTATTCAATTTTTTATTTATATATAAGCATGGCCTTATGGATATCTATTTTATACTTTAGTTTATACTCCAATATTTAAATTTTTTAATCCAATATTTATTTTGTTCCTCAAATTCTTCCAGCTATGGCCATTGTGAACTTTTTCAGTTGGATCCCTTTGGTTTTAAGCAATTTATTTCTCTGTGGCACTACAAGGGAGCATAGTTTTTTAGGTGGCCTGGAGAATCTTCAGAATGAAATAAAATTTTGACCTGAACTTTAAATTACTGGGATTTTATGAGATTCAGAAATGTCCTCCCTGCAAAGGAGGAAGCACTTTAAAAGCCAAAGCTGTGATTCTGTGTAGCTGCTTGGAATGGTGATTGGAATCAAAAGAATGACTGGAAAGATAATTTGAAGCTGACTTCTGTTAAGATTCTTCTAATTTAGCCTTTCTCTTGAAATCTCTAGGAGTATAAAACAAGAATATAAACAGAGGCAATTGGGAGAAATATTAGAAATTAATGTACACAATTAAAAGTTGTGTACAGTTAAAGTTATATAAAAAGAGGAAACCATATCTTCACAATGAATTGTATTTTATTGCAACTGAGTCCAGAACTATCACATTTTGATAACATATCAAAAGTGTAAGAAAAATAATTGAGAGGCTGGGATTTTATAACTGCTAAAACAGTATTGAATAAAACTCCCCCAAGATGGCATCTTTGTCATTCTTACTGTTCAGGGTGGTTAATGATCATGTGAATTACCATTAGTGATAGTGATTATTTCAGACTCTCTTTATACATATACATATTTATAAGAGACATACTTGATAAGACCTAAGTCATTTCTATAGCTATTCATTTAATAGATCTTATTTTAGTCTGCTTGTGCTGCTATAATAGAATACCATAGGCTGGGTAGCTTAATCAACAGACCTTTATTTTTCATGGTTCTGGAAGCCAGAAGTCAAGATCAAGGTGCCAGTTTTGTGAGTGGGTCCTCTTCCTTGCTTGCGGACAGCTGTCTTTGTTTCCTCACATGGCAAAGAGAACATAGTCTCTTTCTCTTCCTCTTCTTATAAAGCCACATATCCCGTCATGATGACCCTTCCCAAAGGGTCATGCTTCCCAAAGGCTCCATCTCCAGGGCTTCAAAATAGGAATTTTGAGAACAAACAAAAACCCCAGGAGTTCCCTTGTGGCTCAGTCCGTTAAAGATCTGGCACTGTCACTGCAGTGGCTTGGGTTGCTGCCATGGCGCAAGTTCGATCCCTGGCCTGGGAACTCCTACATGCAGTAGGCACAGCCAAAACAAACTAACAACCCCAAAATAGGAATTTGGGGGCTGGGGGACACAATTCTGTCTTTAGGTCTTTATTACATATGTTAACATATAGCATTCATGTAAAAAGTAAATTTTACTGACTCCTTTAGTTAGAATTTGTTTAAAATATCTTCACTTAAAACATTCTAAAATTGATATATAGCATTAGATAGTCAACTTGGTTTCAAACAAAATACAATATGGCTTCACAAATAAACAACAAATTGTTATCAACTTTCGCCACAGGCTGGTAAAGTTGTATTCTTACAACAGTGTAGCAGCTGTCCAAATAGAGCTTGCAAACATTTTAAATGCCACTTGTTTTACCAAGGTCTCCATAAAAAAAATATTTTTCAAGCTTTCAAAACAAAATCTTTTATAGTAGAGTTGAACACTGACATAATTGTTTAGAAACTCATTTAATACAAGTGCATATTATTTTTAATTACAAGACATTTTTAATAAACTTACTAAGTATGGATGTTCTAATATCTCATGAGAGTGCATGACACTGCCATCTATCCATGGGTGCCAAAGGAAGAAAACTGGAAGGGTCATTGTTTTATTTGAACTTATTATGAGTATATCATCATCAAAAGATCAATGATATCTGCCTATTATTTACATCCTTTTAGAAGAATTTCATACTCAAAAATTTACTTTATGAATTATGCTTTTATAGAAAATTTCTAATTGGAAAGAAAACTCCATACTACCATAGTAATTTCCCATAACTCATGTTCTTCTTACAATTGTGTAATTTACAGTTTCTCTTCTTCTTGAACAGGATTAAAGTCATATCTCATGGTTGATTAGATAGCCCTTTTGTACCCTCAGTTTCAAGGAAATAAATGAGAACAATTTTCCCTTCAGTAGACGAATAGTGGATAAACAAGCAGATACACAAACTTGCTTTAAAAGGTTAGCCATAATCAGCCTGTGTGGCTATGGCAGTATCTTAAACATATATACAGGAATAAACCTGATTAAGAATACCTATTATTTTTTATACTAGTTCCTCTGGATTATAACCCTATGCCCTTGGAATTTTCAAAGAAAATGGAGACTTTATAGATATCTTTTCAAAGATTATGTTAAAAATAGCAAACTCTCTCACTGTACCCATCCAGGGTCCAAATTTATTTTTAAAGATTTTCCATTTATCTCCTAAAATATTACATAGTTTTTTGGGGAACTTGTATTTGTTTGACATATTCCCTTCTCTGATTTCAATCCCATACACTACAAAAATAAATAGTTTTCAGTTAAAGATTACAGTTAATGTAGTGAGCTTTGAAAAGGTCAAAACCTGAGTCTAGGCTTCACCCATAACGGCCTTTATAGAATTTCATTTCTTTATCAATGCTGTGTTTGTTCTTAGGTGGTAAAGATAGAATCAGTCAGAGAGAAAAATAATATAAAATAGTTTAGGTTTCTTATTTTCTCAAACCAAAATCATTGATAACAGAAAGGACTTCTGGTTAGTTTTTGCCATATCCAAAAGGAAGTTTACCTTGCCAATATGTTATTTGCGATAGCACTGCTTCCTTGGTACAGTACCCAAGAGAAGGCTGTAGCCCTTTTCTTGTAATATATAACCCACACAGCAGGAAGAAGGCAGGAAGAAATGTACTTTTGAAATAGATTTTAAACTTTGAAAAAATATGAATCTATCTGGATTGATGGTACATTTGTATGTACATTATCTTTGTGTACTCAAATGTGGCATCTGTCTTTATTCTGACAGTATATCTCATGAACATACAAATTGAGCAAGTTTCAGATCCGAAGTAATCAAGTTCTGACAACCTCAGCAATCTTTCTGTTTTAGGGTAAGTGACATATCTGTCCTCCTGGATAAAGCCAAAACTAATAGATGAGAATGTTAACATCTTTCATCCTTTATATCTATCCAGAGATAATTCAGAGGACAAAGGAGATACTGTGTACCACATTAGGGCTTGTTTTGATCATTCTTTAGATAATTAAGTAGAGAGAGGTGAATATGAAATATGACAAAGCTAATATTTATTTTCAGCAATAATATTTTTACTTGAAAGACTTCCTTTGGTGAGGGAGTTTCTTACCAACTCATTTGTATATTATATTTCTAATTAAATGAAAAGTAGCAGTTCACTGTGTGATTATGTACCCTGCTGAGGCTTCTGAGAACATCTTTTCCAAAAAGACAGTCTCTAATTGGTCACATACCTATTCTCTTGAAAAATAACCAAATGGGAAACTCAGGCATTCAAAAGGTAATGTAAGAAGCGACTACAGACCTAAGATTCCTTTTACTGCTGAAATCAGTTTATTGAAAGACAAGAATATTTGAGGTTACGTGAAGGGTTTTTATTTTGCTTATTAAGTAAAAAATTATAGAAGCTACCTGAAGATCATTCCCATGGTGGTATTGAAAATGCATTTTCTTCCCTTTTCTACTTTTTCTGAATTACTTTCTTTTCCTATTATGTCCTAATTCTACAATATCATTTAAGACAAGGGATACAATATCAATATTAGCATTTCTTCATTCTGTATATGGTGAGTGAATGCATTTTTCCTTTTTCTTCATCCCGCCCATAATTTATGGTAACATTGAGCTTTGGATTTATTGAGCAGACATGAAGATACTACTATATCAAGAGTAACAAATCTCATGTTTCTGGCTTTTATACCACATTTTGATAAAGAACCCTTTTTCCCTTTCAAGGGGTACTGTTTCTTCATTGTCAGAGGGCTTGTTGTAAAGATCATTAAAAATCTTTGAAGATCACTAAAATATAATGTATAGACTGGTGATATACTAGAGATAATCAGAGTTCAGGATTTGGAGCCAGTTAGGTTTACATTTCAGCCCCAATATTTTTCACTAGTGTATATGTGAATGTAACATAATGTATGCATATAATGAATGTAACATTAATGACTACTTTTACATTTAGGACACTGTTGAAAAAATGTTTGATCTTTTGACAGCACACATGAACTACTTTTTTAAAAAGATAGTTAATTATGCAGAAAGTAGAAAAGGATTTGGCAGAAAGATATGTTAGTCAAGCTCTTTAAGATTGCAAGAGACAAATACCCAGTTATTTTTAGTTTTGGGGATTTGTTATAACAGTATGCAAGAATGATTTATTATTAATGGCTGCTTCATCAACCATCTAGTCCCAGATGTTCAGCACTATTTATGAAAATTGGGAAATTTACTCGGTATTCCTTTACTTGGCTAAAATAACCTATTTCCTCTTTGTAAACGAACACAATTGCCCAAATGGAGAATTTGACTGAGTTGATCGACTGCTGTCTCATATGGAATAACTCATGAACGGTTGGCCTTCTTCATACTCAGCCCATATACTATTGCTTTTAAATAAAGAGTTGATGCCTAATTTTAGGGTGGCAGAGATGGTTTCAATCAGATGTTGTGTCAAAACTGTCATTACAGCCAATACATGAGAGAGAACATTGAAACTAATGATAAATCATTAGCAAATGTATGCAGTTGTACAAGAATAGTATTAAGTATTGACTATAGTATTTTGATGCTGATGAGAACATATTTTAATTTGTCTCTGGTCTTGACTTTATTCCAGTAGATCTTACAGTGGATATTTAAGAAAAATATTTTATTTGTATGAAAATGCTTGCTTATTTGAAACATTAAACAACTTCAGAAGATCATCCTACTGAACTTCTCTGAAGTATGCATGTACTGTAAATCTCTAAAGGTGGAAGGATTCTCAGTCAAATTCTCCATTTGGGCAATTGTGTTCAGTTTCTCCTTATAAAACTACTTGTTCTTAGAGTACAAACTGATATGCATTTCCCCTTAGGGTACAATTTGGGAAACTATAATAATTTGAGGGGCAATATGTCATTTTGTTGGTTTTAAAGTAATATTCATACTCCCTTTACTAATCCCTATTTGACTAAAGTATTACAAAACCAAATTATATAATCTTGATAATCATGGGAATTTATAGTAACATTGGATTGCTTCATTCTTCTAATTTATCCTAAATAATTTAGATTGCCTTCATTTTATCCAAGAATACCTCTGGCATTCATTGTTCCACACGTAGTTGAAGTATAGTGTTCCTAGATTATTTCTAAGCAGGATTTTGGAAACTTTGAAGGAGCCATGGGAATCTTGTATTAAGGTCTGTGTTTTTTGGTCATTGCAGGAATTACACTTTGCAGACTAAGGCATATATTGTTTATCAGAGAGCTGATTTTTATAACTTTCTTCAGAAAGAGTTTTGGCAAGCATTTTGAGGTTTTATAGGTATTATCTTGAGCCCTATAATACAAAGAAGAAGCATATTCACAGAGGGATAATAGCTTTTGGCTTATTTATTTAGTAATTTTTGGAAGAAGGGCAAAATTAATGGAGCGTGATTCCAGATTAGTGAAGAGAGGATGAAATGGTCCAGTGGTTCTGCCACATTTGAAATCTAAATAAAGTTTGAGAATTCCTAAGAATGAGCTAGTTACTATAAAATCTGGCCATCCACATCCTTATTGTTTTTGTTTGTTTGTTTGTTTTTTGTTTTTTTCCTTTTTTAGGGCCACATATCTGTGGCATATGGATGTTCCCAGGCTAGGGACCAAAGTGGAACTGCAGCTGCTGGCCCAGGCTACAGCTACAGCAATACCAGATCCAAGCAGCATCTGTGACCTGTGCTGCAGCTTGTGGCAACTCTGGATCCTTACTGAGCGAGGTCAGGGAGTGAACCCACATCCTTTCATGCACTACGTTGCGTTCTTAACCCACTGAGCCACAATGGGAACTCCCTTATTGGATTTTAACACTAAAAGTCTTGTATCCCAGGCCTCTAATTTGCATGACCAACTTGTTTCACTTTTCTAAAAACTGTCTTGGATTTACAACTCAAAGTCCCACATTTCGGGAACTTGTTCAGTCCCAGGGGAACCAGGACTATTGGTTTCTTCCTTTTAAGAAATCTTAGGCCAAAATCACCCTGCTGAGGTGCTCCTGAAATCCTAACTTACAAAAATAAATATTGATTGCTTTAAACCACTGTGTTGTACGGTTTTCTGCAGAGCAACAGTACTCATTTTACAGTTGAAGAAATGGAGGCAGACATTTTAATTTCTGAAAAACTACTTTTTATAGAGTTGCTTAGCCCAATTATTTAGTATGAAAATATATTCAGTGTGATTGTGGACCACAGTTACTTAGTAAGTTATGTGTGCCAAAGTATGAGAAATTTAAAACTATGAACCATCAATAATTGAGGTTTCAGCAAAGGCCTGAGATTTGAAAGATAACCAAAAAAAAAAATAAATGTTGGCAGGTAAACATCAAAACCTTCTGTTATCTTCAGAATTTACTAATGAGGACATTGATTAAGAAGCAGAATTTTGAATAAATTAGTATCACTTGCCCTCTCTTCTAAGCCATTGATATTTTGAATAAGTTGCTCTACTCAACACCTTAAAAGTCTTCCTTCAGACAACTCAGACAATGAACTGGGTTATGTATATTTGCATTTAGTGCAATGAGGCTTTCACAATAAGCCTCATTGTTCCTGTAAGTATTTTGAATAAACAATCAAACATGCTCAAAATAGATGCAAATTTTAGCAGATAGTCTGTCTTAAGTAGCCCAATAATGAAGGTTTTACTTGCAGCAATATCATTTATCGCATTGTTTTAATTCTTTTCTGTTATATACAGAACTATTGCCAAAGGCCTCTAGCATTCCAAGAAATGAGAAAAAAAATCTGCCTTTTAAAGTTAGGTTGTTAGAAAATTGATAGTTTAGCATTCCTTATCTTCCCTCTGTGAAACCCAGACCTGCATTAAAATTTCACTTATTTTAGAGCAATGAAAAGAAATCTTTGTTCACACTCATCAGAAGATTTTAAAATTAATGAAGTTTACTGTTTTTCAAAATATGTCTTCAGATAAATATAATAAGCTCAAGGTCAGATTAAATTAGGCTTTGGATGTCAAAATGAAGACTTTGAACTTTGCTTGCACTCTAGCAATTTTCTTCAATCTTGCTACACCTCAGAATGACCTGGGAACTTTAGAAATACAGATTTGAGAACTCCAACCCAGACTGAATACCCAAGGTAGGCATTATTATTATTATTATTATTTTCTTTTATTTATTTTTATGGTAACCTGAGGTCAGGGCAAATGTGTTTTATGAAGAAAATTCCAGGTGGAATGTACAGGATGGACTGATGTGAACATAGAGTGAGGAGAGACAAACCTCTTGAGAGACAGGGGAAGCAAGTATTTTTAGATAAGGGGTTTTTGATTCGGTGTTAGGCATGAAGGTGAATGCCAAGATTAGGATAGTGTCCCTGGTAATGAAAATGCTTGTTACTAATGTCAGACATTTCCATAGAAGTGTTTCTATTTGCTCTTTTTGGTTTGGTTTTGGCCTGCTCTTGTGTGCTCTTCCTTTAAAGGCCAGATAATGTTAAATTTACATCTGTATAGAATAAGCCACCAGAAATTCAAACAGTTAGAAATGTCATCCTATCGGTTTGGATTTTGCTTTGAATTGCACCTTTTAGTCAAAGAAAAGCTTGGACTTCCCCTGAGGTTATATTTGATCCTCAAATCTTTCTGTTCCCATCAAAAGCGAGGTTAAAAAGAGAGGGGGAAAAAAAAACCCTCAAAAAATGCTTTCTCCAAACAACCAACTCCTAAACAAAGGAGAGAGGATGAGCAAGGTCAGGAGAGCAAAGTCTCAGATAAGAGCACCCATTTATGTACAAAATAATGTTACACATCACTCTTGGCGGTGGAGGCTTATTAGATGAAAGCCCTCTCATTTCATCAAAAGAAGAACAAGCAGCCTCAAACCACCCATGGAGGGTCTGCCTAAGCATGTTGATATTGAGTGGCAACTTGCTATTATATGTGTTCAATCAGATATCCTTGGCAGGTGCTCTTTGCACCAAATCCAATCTTGAACATTCTTCCCAAAGATTGGGAATCTTTGGGAGTTGGATTATGTCATAATAATTGGATTTATTATGTCTTATGTCAGCAACTACTGACATAAGACAAAGTTGTGTACTATATAAACTTGTGTGTTTTATCCAATCAATAACCCCAAATCAACCTAGAAGATATTTAGAAATGCAAAGAAATATATATATATGATATCTCAAAAAGAAATATATGTTATCTCTCTAAATGCAAATAGAAAGGTAATTTACTGAAAACTGATGCATTGTAAACCAAGTTGTCTTTTGTGTTGTTTTCCACAACAGTGGCTGTTTAATCTTGTTGGAAATAGGACTCTACTGCCTTTGAATGACCACCTACACTTTCATGGTGTGCTCAGAATATATATCAATGTGATAGTTGGACTAGGCATGTCCGCTGGGGAAAAGAAGCTTAGAATGCTGCTCACTAGAAGGAAAGTCAAAACATCTCATGCGGTTATGAGGGGAAAGGTCATAAAATATTAACTTTATTTGCACTGTTGTACAGTGGATTTTCTCACACATCTGTTCTTGTGTTCTGAGAGTCACCACAGCTATTACATTTATGAGTCAGCTAATGTAAATAATAATAGTGAAAAAAATGATAATGGCAACAACAGCAGTGACAAATTATTGAAAACCCATTTGGTGCCAGCTATGTTTGGGATTCACAAAGCTCTGTGAGAGCAGGGAATTTTGTCTGATTACTGCTATATTCTCACTGCCTAGAACCATGCTTGGGACCATAGTATGGCCACTCTATAAGTAGTGATTGAATAAATAGCCAACTACTATGTTCTAGCACCTTTCTTTTTTAAATCAAAAAGTGAACAAGACAAATTAGGGGTCTACCTTCATGCAGCGTATAGTCTAACAGATTATGTTCTCATTCAATGTGCGTGCATGTGCACACACATACAGACACACACACCAAAAAACAGAGAAATACCATGTTTGGGTAAGGACTATAAAATTTGTGTATTTAATCTGTTTAAAATTTGTTTATTGTGCCTTTATCCCCATTAGAATGTAAATTCCATTTGGACTGGGACCTTGTCTGTGTTATTTACTATGTCCCCTAATGCCTAAAATAGTATCCTGCATATGATACTCAATAAAAAATTATTGAATGAATGACTATTAAAACTTTGATATTTCTACCTTAACTTGATGTTATAGCCCATGGACATTTGTTTACTTTGGAAAAAGGGAGATTACATTGAATCTAGTGTATTTTAGTTGAAAGATAACTAAGTAAAAGTCAGAGAGAGGGCTGAAAGATAGGAGGGGGAAATAGAGATTATTTCTGAAAAGTATCTGGAAATGATACAATTATAGAAATTGAGAACAGATTAGAGGTTTCCAGAAGCCAGGAGCAGGGTGGATGGGAAAGGAGTGTGTATAACTTTTAACAAGGCAACTCAAAGATCCTTGAGGTAATGGACTTGTTCTGTATCATTTTTTTAATATAATGATTTTCATTTTTATTTTTCATTATACCTGGTTTACAGTGTTCTGTCAATTCTCTACTGTACAGCATGGTGACCCAGTTACATATACATATATAGATTCTTTTTTCTCAGATTATCATGCTCCATCATAAGTGATTAGATACAGTTCCCAGTGCTACACAACAGGATCTCATTGCTTATCCATTCCAAAGGCAATAGTTTGCATCTATTAACCCCAAATTCCCAATCCCTCCCACTCCTCCCCCTCCCCATTGGCAGCTACAAGTCTTTCTTCCAAATCCAAGATTTTCTTTCTATGGAAAGGTTCATGTGTGCCATATATTAGATTCCAGATATAAGTGATATCATATGGTATTTGTCTTTCTCTTTCTGACTGACTTCACTCAGGATGAGCGTCTCTAGTTCCATCCATGTGGCTGCAAATGACATTATTTTGTTCTTTTTGATGGCTTAGTAGTATTCCATTGTGTATATATACCACATCTTCCTCATCCAATCATCTGTCGATGGACATTTGGGTTGTTTCCATGTCCTGGCTATTGTGAATACTGCTCCAATGAACATGCGGGTGCATGTGTCTTTTTCAAGGAAAATTTTGTCCGGATATATGCCCAAGAGTGGGGTTTCTGGGTCATATGCTAGTTCTGTGTATAGTTTTCTAAGGTACCTTCATACTGTTCTCCATAGTGGCTGTACCTACTTACATTCCCACCAGCAGTGGAGGAGGGTTCCCTTTTCTCCCCACCCCCTCCAGTGTTTATTATTTGTGGACTTATTAATGATGGCCATACTGACTGGTGTGAGTTGGTATCTCATGGTAGTTTTGATTTTCATTTCTCTAATAATCAGGGATGTTGAGCATGTTTTCATGTGCTTGTTGGCCATCTGTATATCTTCTTTGGAAAAATGTCTCTTCAGGTCTTTTGCCCATTTTTCCATTGGGTTGTTGGCTTTTTTGCTGTTGAGTTGTATAAGGTGTTTGTATATTCTAGAGATCAAGCCCTTGTCTGTTGCATTGTTTGAAACTATTTTCTCCCATTCTGTAAGTTGTCTTTTTGTTTTCCTTTGCTGTGCAAAAGCTTGTCAGTTTGATTAGATTCCATTGATTTATTTTTGCTTTTACTTCTGTTGCTTTGGAAGACTGAACTGAGAAAATATTCATAAGGTTGATTTCAGAGAATGTTTTGCCTATATTCTCTTCCAGGAGATTGATGGTGTCTTGTCCTATGTTTAAGTCTTTAAGCCATTCTGAGTTTATTTTTGTGCAGGGTGTGAGGGTGTGTTCTAGTTTCATTGATTTCCATGAAGCTGTCCAGGTTTCCCAGCAGTTCTTGCTGAAAAGACTGTCTTTTTGCTATTTTATATTCTTGCCACCATTGTCAAAGATTAATTGACCATAGGTGTCTGGGTTAATTTCTGGGTTCTCTATTGTGTTCCATTTGTCTGTCTGTCTGTTTTGGTACCAGTCCTACACTGTCTTGATGACTGTGGCTTTGTAATATTGCCTGAGGTCTGGGAGAGTTGTGCCTCTTGCTTTGTTTTTGTTCCTCAGAATTGCTCTGGGTCTTTTGTGGTTCCATATAAATTTTTGGAATGTTTGTTCTAGTTCTGTGAAAAATGTCCTGGGTAATTTGAGAGGGATTGCATTGAATCTGTAGATTGCTTTGGGTAGTCTGGCCATTTTTACAATATTAATTTTTCCAACCCAGGAGCACGGAATATCTTTTCATATTTTACATCCGCTTTAATTTCCTTGACTAATGTTTTGTAATTCTCGGCATATAAGTCCTTTACCTCCTTGGTCAGGTGTATTCCCAGGTATTTTTTTTTGGGGGTGCAATATTCTCTGTTTTTTTTTTTTTTTTTTTGTATTTCGTTGCTATCCATTGAGATTTCTCCTTTTTCATTTCTTATTTTGTTTATGTGGGTTTTTTCTCTCCTCTTCTTGGTGAGTCTGACCAGAGGTTTGTCAATTTTGTTTGCCTTTTCAAAGAACCACCTCTTGGTTTTATTGATTTTTTTCTGTTGTTTTTTGAATCTCTATTTTATTGATTTCCTCTCTCATCTTTATGATTTCTTTCCTTCTGCTGACTTTAGGTTTTCTTTGTTCTTTTCCTAATTCATTTAGGTGGTAGGTTAAGTTGTGGATTTGAGATTTTTCTTCTTTTTTTCAGGAAAGCCTGTATTGCTATGAACTTCCCTCTGTGTGCTGCTTTTTTGGCATCCCATAGATTTTGAGTGGGCGTTTCTTCAATATCATTTGTCTCGAGGTATTTGTAATTTCTTTCTTGTTTTCCTCATTAACCCATTGGTTTTTTAGTAGCATGTTGTTTAGTCTCCATGTAGTTAGTTTTTTCTTATTTCTTTTCCTGTGGTTTATTTCTACTTTCATGCCATTGTGGTCAGAGAAGATACTTGAAGTAACTTCTATACTCTTAAATTTGCTGAGGTTAGTTTTGTGCCCCAGTAAGTGATCAATCCTTGGGAATGTTCCATGTGCACTTGAGAAGAAAGTATATTCAGGTTTTTTTGGATGTAATGTCCTGAAAATGTCAATTAAATCTAACTTTTCTATTGTGTCATTTAGGACCTCTGTTGCCTTATTGATTTTCTGTCTAGAGGATCTGTCCATGCATGTCAGTGGGGTGTTAAAAGTCTCCTACTGTGATTGTATTCCCATCAATTTCTCATTTTATGTCTGTTAGCATTTGTAGTATGTATCTGGGTGCTCCTATATTAGGGGCATATATATTGACGATTGTAATATCCTCTTCTTGAATGGATCCTTTAACCATTAAAGAGTGTCCTTATTTGTCTTTCTTTATGGCCTTTGTTTTAAAGTCTATTTTTTCCGATATGAATATTGCAACTCCTGCTTTCCTGTCTTGTCCATTGGCATGAAATCTCTTTTCCATCCCCTCACTTTTCAATCTATATGTGTACATTGCCCTAAAGTGAGTCTCTTGTAGGCAGCAGATTGAAGGTTTTTGCTTTTTTATCCACTCAGCCACTCTGTGTCTTTTTATTGGAGCATTCAGTCCATTGACATTTAAGCTAATTATTGATAGGTATGTATTTATTCCTATTTTAAGCCTTGTTTTTCATTTGATTCTGTTTTTATTTTCTTCCTTTCTTGTTTTGGTTGGATGATTTCCATTTATTTTATGCTTGAGTAGTTTTCTTTGCAGTTTTTGTGAATGTATTGTTGGGTTTCTATTTGAGGGTTCCCTGTTTTTTAAGAATGTTAACCCCTTCCTATATCTGCTTGCTTTTGCCTGATAGTCATATAGGCTCAAACACTCCATTAAAATAAAAAAGAGAATCTATATTTTCTTACTTTCCTTCCCCACATTGTATGATTTTGAAGTCTTTTTTTTTTAATATCTTTGTGTTTAGATCTGTATGTCGGCTTATTTGAGTGATTGCTTTCTAATTGCGGTTTCCTCCATCCTATTTCTTCTTCTTTTTTTAGAGAAGCCCTTTCAGTATTTCTTTTAGAATGAGTTTAGTATTGCTGTACTCTTTTAGCCTTTGCTTGTTGGAGAAATTCTTTATTTCTCCTTCCATTTTAAATGATATTCTTGATGGATAGAGTATTCTAGGTTGCAGATATTTTCCTTTAAGCACTTGAAATATGTCTTGCCACTCCCTTCTGGCCTGTAGTGTTTCTGTAGAGAAATCAGCTGATAGCCTTATGGGGGTTCCCTTATAATTAACGCTTTTCTTTTCTCTTGCTGCCTTTAGAATCCTCTCTTTACCTTTTGCCATTTTTATTATAATATGTCTTGGTGTGGGCCTATTTGGTTTCAACTTGTTTTGGGGCCTTCTGTGCTTCCTGTATCTTGAACTCAGTATCCTTTAGATTTGGAAAGTTTTCAGACATAATTTCTTTAAATATGTTTTCAATTCCCTTTTCTTTTTCTTTTTCTTTTGGAATTCCTCTTATGCATAGTTTGGCCTGCTTTATATTATCCCATAGGTCTCTTATATTGCTTTCGAGTTTTTTCCTTTGGGTTTCTGTCTGCTGTCCTGATTGGGTGATTTCCATTATTCTATCTTCCATGTCACTAATTCGTTCCTCTGCATTATTCATTCTGCTGCTTAGTGCCTTTAGCTCAGTTTGCATCTGTATAAATGAATTTTCTAATTTTTCCTGGCTCCTCCTTAATATTTTCTGGTTTCTTTCTAAAGGAATCTGCATTACTGTTCATATCCTCTCTTAATTCCTTCAGTATTTTCAATACCTCCACTTTGAACTCCGTGTATGTTAGACTGCAGAAATCTGTTTCATTGTTGACTGCTTTAAGTGAATTCTCCTCTTTCTTTAACTGGGATTGGTTTCTGAACTTCTTCATCTAGCTTAATTTTCTCTTTTTCTGTGAGTTTAGGGAAGCCAAACTATAGTCTCGTATGGCTACTTCTATGCAAGCACATACCTTTGTATTATTGGGGGGGTTACTATTTATTTTTGGTGTTGGAGTTTGAATATTTGCTGTCTCTTTCTTTGGTGTGAGCAGGCTGTTATCCCAGGACGCTCAGTGTGTTTTCAGGGAGAAGGAGGCAATGGGTAGGGCTATCAGTCAGTGCCTGGTCATTGGGCACTCAACAGCAGCAAGGTCCTGCAGGAAAGTGGTATAGGCTACTCCTAGTTGCAGGGTCCTGGGAAGTGGTAATGATCCTTAAGCAGATTTACAAGGTGTCCAGAGCGTTTGACAGTAGCAGCAGCAGGGTGCTTGTGTTCCCTGGGGAGTGAGATAAAAAATAGCTATTACTCTATTGCAGTACCCTCCTCTGAGGTGATTGGAGTTGCAAGTGGTGCCTGTTCAGGGACCTCTAGTGGTAGCAGGCCATGACCACCTCTGGAGTCAGTGATAACTGTGGTGGTTTAACCCTGCCACCTGTAGACCATGCATGAAGCACCCAGCCTCACTTAGCCCACATAGGAGGTGCTTCATGGGCTGCTTCTAGTTGCAGGATCCTGGGAAGTGACAGAGATCAGGTGTGTGGGTACTACCTGGAGCCTTCAGCAGTGGCAGCAGCAGGGCTGGGATGTTCCCAGGGGTGCAAGAGAAACAACAGGTGGTGTTCAGTAACAGTGCCCTCCTCTGTGGTGCCCTTGAGGTGATTGGGGCTTCAGGTGGTGCCTGTTCACAGACCCCTAGTAGTAGCTTCTACAGGCCACTCCCACCTCTGAAGCCGGAGATAACTGCGGCGGTTTGCCCCGCCACCTGTAGACTATGCAAGAAAGCGCCTTGTCCTGCTTAGCCCCCACAGGAGGTGCTGCACAAGCTGCTCCTAGTAGCAGGTTCCTGGGAAGGGACAGTGGTCAAGCATCTGGGCACTGCCCAGAGTGTTTGGCAGTGGCAGCAGCAGGGCGGGTGTGCTCCCAGGGGAGCGAGAGCAACAACGGGTGGTGTTCCATTGCAATGTCCTTCTCTGTGGTGCCCCCTGAGGTGGTTGGGGCTGCAAGTGATATTTGTTCAGGTATCCCCAGTGTCAGTAGGCCACAGCCACCTCTGGAGTCAGAGATAACTGCTATGGTTTGCCCCTGCCACCTCTAGACCATGCAGGAAGCACCCTGTCCCACTTAGCCCATGCAGGAGGTACTGTACCAGCTGCTCCTAGTTATAGCGTCTTGGGAAGGGACAGTGACCAAGTGTCTGGGCGCTGCCTAGGGCATTTGGCAGTGGCAGCTGCAGGGAAGGTGTGTTCCCAGGGGAATGAGAGCAATAGTGTATGGTGCTTGGTTGCAGTACCCTCTTTTTTTTTTTTTTTTGTCAACTCCTGAGGTGACTTGGGCCACAGGTGGAGCCCACTCACAGGCCCCCAGTGGTGGCAAGCCACACCTCCCTCTGGCCTCTGAGATGACCACTGTGGTCTCTCCCTGCTACCTGTAGATCATGCAGGAGGCACCACATTGCACTTAGCCCCCTGATGCCCTTAGCCCACACAAGAGGTTCCTGGCCACTGGTAGCCTGCAGAAGAAGTGCCCATCTCCCTTAAACAAGCAAAAGGCTTCTTGCCGTATGTAGCCTGAGCCAGAGCTGCCCCGCCCTCTGAGAGCCTGCACATGCGTGTGCGCACGTTTGGGTGCAGGGAGTTCCTATGGTGGTCCACCGCTCCTCCTCTTGCCGTCCCTATCAATGGCACCTTGCCTCTCCTGTAGGCTTGGACCTTCTTCCAGGTTCCCTCTGTTGTGGCATTCCACTCCCCAGCCTGTAGCACACACTCCCCCTGCCCGTGGCTCACTGTTCCTTAGCCCCTTGTGCTGTCCCCCCATAGCCAGCCCCAGTCCTCTCCCCGCGACTGACCTCTGGAGCCTAACTCTCAGCACCCACCTCCTTCCCGATCATCTCAGGCCATGGTATCAGGCCTGGTGGTTCAGATGATATATGCGGCTCTCACTCTGCTTTGCCTTCCTCAATCCAGCTGCTGCGCTTTTCTTGGCCACTTTGAGTTCCCGCAGACTCGGTTGATCTCTCTGTCAGTTAGGTGGCTTCCCAGGGTGTGGGTTCCTTTTCTCCTTCACAGCTCCCTCTCAGGAATTCTAGTCCCATCCTGATACCTTTTCTCTCTCTCTCTCTTTTTTTTTTTTTTTTTGTTCTACCCAGTTATATCAAGAGTTTCTTGTCATTTTTGGAGGTTTAAGTTCTTCTGCCATCATTCAGTTGCTTTTCTGTGTGAGTCATTTTACATGTAGATGTGTTTTTTTGATGTGTTTGTGGGAAAAGGTTAGCGTGACATGTTACTCCTCCACCATCTTCCTCCGCTCCTTGTTCTGTATCTTAATTGTGTTAATGTCAGTATATATACTGGTTGTAATACTGTACTATAGTTTTCAAAGATGTTACCATTGGGAGAAACTGATTAAATGATACAGAGAATCTCTCTGTATTATTTCTTACAATTGCATGTAAGTCTATAATTATCTCAAAATACAGTGTTTAGCTTAAAAATTCAGTGTAAACGTGTCAGAAATAATGCATTTCAAATATTTAGATATTTTAAATATAGATGGAAATTTTGCTCCCCCATAGAATGCTCACCTTTAACTTTATTTTCAACAGATTGATAGAGACATCTCAGAAGCCCAAGCCAGCAATTACTGACACAAGACAAAGCAATGCACTACATAGTGTATATGTTTTACCCATCTCTATTGCCATGAAAAATATTTCTAAAATCCAAAATGTCATGTTTTCAAGTTATTCTCAAAGCTTCTGGCAGTTGTAGCTGTTTGTAACATTGATTCTCAGTCTATGATGTATGCTGAACAACTTGAACATGGCTCTGGGATTTGGCGTGTAGATCTGTTCACTCTTTTCAATGATTTTGGATGACATCCAATCAAATTCATAAACATAATATTTAAAGCATACTTCTTTTCTTTCCCGGTCTTATCCCAAAACATAATTCACTTCCATAGTTGTGTATTTGGATACTTCCTTCCTCTCATTTTAAATAAGAAGGCAAGATTAGGGGGAAAAAAAAAAGAAAAGTATGTCCTTCCAGATCAACTCCTGTATGAAAATTCTGTGGAAAAGAAACCATTTTTAAATAATAGCCTATTATATGAGTCTCCCAGTATTGCAGTATCCAACTCCTTGGCAGCAACTTTTTGTGTTTGGTATCATAGGTAAACAGTACTTACAGTAAATATAAATATATGTTAAATCTTGTACAGAGTTGAGTCCAAATTAATCACTCCTATGGAATCTTATATAAAGGTTACAGACTAACTCCTCAAGCCTCTGGTTTAGTGTGAGAACAATTCAACTAACAACATGACTATACACACACTGTGGTCAGTATAATAAAAAATATTTGAAAAATGTTTGATTCTGTGGAAGTGTTATCAAACTATCACATTTGGTAATTTAAATCTAAACCTACTTTATGTGATTTAAAAGCTTCTATTTATAGATTGATTCCAATGCTTATATAAAAAAGTGTGTATTAATGATTGTGAGCTGCCTTAACCTCATTGCATCCAGAATTCTTTTCTACTTGACACTTAACATAGCTTATTTCATACTTTTATAAACTGTTATAGTACCTGAAGTACAAATTACCCCCTTGATAATTATGTGTTTTTCTTTTTATGTAATTGTCTGATAACTGTTATTTCTTTAAAACTTATTTTCCCAAATATACATCTAATAGGTATTCAGTGTGAAAATATGTAACACATAGACAAAGAAAAATCATAAATAATCTCATTAAAATGGATCACTATTTAGCTTTTTAATGATGTTATATATGTTTATATACATATGATTTATAGATTTCAATTCATTAATTTCTTTTTTTGCATCATGGTGATAGTTTCCACTATGTATATGAGGGAAATCGGTTGTGTTTAATCTTTTTTGCCTTTCACTTTCTAACTATGTGAGTTTTGGCCAAGTCATGTAACCTATCTGATCTTTATTTTTATAATTAGGATGATAGTACCACGTATTTCTCCAAGTCATTATGAAGATTAAATGAAATAATCCCTGCAGCATTCTCATGATACCTGGCATTTTGTAAGCAGTCTAGGAATATTAGCTGCTGCTGTTGTTACAGTTAGTAGTAACACCAGCACCATGACCAACACTATTATATGCTTTCATGTTCTGCAATTATTGATAGTGTTTAAATTTATTATAATAAACTTTTCAATAGGATATTAGGACTCTATATAAACATAATACATATGGATGTATCTCATTAACTTTACCATTCTTACAATGTATGTTTTATAAACAACAATTTGATGAACATCTTTAAGAGTAAAACGTATTTTAAACTATTTTACCTATGCTTAATTTTTCTTGGAAAATAACCCACAACTGATTCCATTAAATAGTAGTCGCAAGTATTTTAATTCAGTGCTGAATTATATTAGTTATATAGATTAATATTACCTGGCCTTGGAAATCTCTTTTTTATAGAGGGTAATTCTACACTCCATTTATTAAAGTAAACAAATTCAGTAGAACCCAATTAATTTATAAAATGGTGATTGAATATAGTTATGAGCTTGATGTTTATTTTCATGGTTGCATGCACATGCATATCATTCTGTTTATTTATATTGATCAATGTGTGTATATCTCTCTACCTGTCTATCTATATCTGTAATAACACAGGCATCTTCACTGTCATATAGGTAGGCCATTCCATAAAGTTACTGGCAGTAGGATTACATATAGAATATTAAAGGAAAATCTTTAATCTGTTTGAAACCTCACTATCCCAGGCTGTTTCATGTTGTTAGGTGACATTTTGGAACTAGAACACTGCTGGCAGCAGTGATGGAAAGAAACAATGAGAAGAGAAAATGATTGGTAAAGCTGTTAATGAACTGATTTGACACAGTAGTTAGCACACAGAGTTCATTATAAACTTGTAGATGACAGACATTTGGACAATTCTGTGTGACAGTATTGAGAAAGAAACTAAAGCAGAGTCTGTAGCTGATACTGCAAAAGTCATCTACAGTGTCAAAAAGGTCATTTATAATTTACAAAACTACACATTCCTTGATGAACTAAGGATACATAGCTAAGTTTGAGTAAGCTAGAAGTGTTAATAATATAACTAAAACTCCTATTGGAAAGAAACATATTTGACAAATGGTTTGTAGCATGTTAAAACTATGAACATTAAAATAATCAAGATGTTCCTAATTTAAATGCATTATTTAATATTTATTATGGATATATAAAGAGACAAGAATTATTTTTAAATGGTAGAAGAGAGTTAATGAACTCTAAAGTGTCTAAGTTGTAAAATATAAATAAGGTGAGCCTTCTTCACATCGAGCTTAAGAAAAAATAAAGAATGGAATGGCTAATGCTGTCAAAGAACATAACACATTGTTTTTATTAAAAAAACTGAAAATTTTAGTAAAATTAGAAGCCCTCTGTAACACTGTGCCACGATATATGGAGAAGAGCTGCCAGATACAGAAAACTTAGAGGACACGAAGAAATACACATAGCAAGAAAGTGTGCAAGCTATAAATTTCAAAGTGATATTGCTAAATCTGTCAATCTGTTGTTTAGAAAGGCAAGCATGGGCAGTAAAAAAGTACTTCCCTGCATTCCTTGTATTCCATTAGGCATTAAAAGAAGGCAGGCTTATTGAAATATTAAACAAAAAGTAGTCTGTGGCTGGTTAGGAAGAAATAAAGTGTTAAATAACCCACAGCTCTGTGTCATAAATAAAATAATACTGCACTAGCCCCCTTCTCCATATAAACTCTTGTAAACTGCTGGTACATATATACTTGGTTTGTTCAAAGATGAGTAATTACTAATAAGGAATCAGCAAAAGAGCTACAAAGATATAACATGAAGAAAATACAGGCATACCTTGGAGATACTGTGGGTTTGCTTTAGACCACCACAGTAAAGGGATTATCACAATAAAACGAGTCACAGAAATTTTTTGGTTTCCTAGTGAATATAAACGTTAAGTTTACATGGTGCCAAAGTCTATTAAGTGTGCATAGTGTTACATTTTAAAAATCTATGTATATCCTTTAATTTAAGAAAGACTTTATTGCTAAAAAATGCTAACCATCATCTGAGCCTTCAAGAAGTCTTAATCTTTTAGTGGTGGAGGGTCTTGCCTTGATGTCGATGGCTACTGACTGATCAGGGTGGTGTTTGCTGGAGGGTGGGATAGCTGTGACAATTTTAGTGAGGCAATGAAGTTTACCTCACTAATTGTCTCTTCCTCTTCCTTTCACAAACAACTTCTCAGTAGCATGCAATGCTATTTAATAGCATTTTACCACAGTAGAACTTCTTTTAAAATTGGAGTCCATCCTCTCAAATCTTGCCACTGCTTTATCAACTAAGTTTATGTAACATTCTAAGTCCTTTGTTGTCATCTCAACAATATTCACATCTTCACCAGAAGTAGATTTCATCTCAAGAAACCACTTTCTTGGAGTTCCTGGTGTGGCTCATGGGGTTAAGAACCTGACATATTTTTCTTGAGGATGCAGTTTTCATTCCTGGCCTCACTCAGTGGGTTAGGGATCTGGGCCAGATCCGGTGTGTTGCTATGGCTGTGGAGTAGGCCTGCAGCTACAGCTCCATTTTGACATCTAGCCCAGGAACTACCATATGCTGCAGATGTGGTCTTTTTTTATTTTCTAGGGCTGTACTCACGGCATATGGAGATTCCCAGGCTAGGGGTCTAATCAGAGCTGTAGCTGCTGGCCTTCACTAGAGCCGCAGCAACTCGGGATCCGAGCCATGTCTGCAACCTATGACACAGCTCATGGCAATGCCAGATCCTTAACCCACTGAGTGAGGCCAGGGATCGAACCTGGTTCCTAGTTGGATTCGTTAACCACTGAGCCACAATAGGAACTCCAGGTATGGTCTTAAAATAAAAATAAACTACTTTCTTTGTTCACCCATAAGAACCAACTCCTAATCCATTCAAGTTTTATCATAAGGTTGCAGCAATCCAGTCACATCTTCAAGCTCCATTTATAATTCTAATTCTCTTGCTGTTTTCACCACATTTGCAGTTACTTCCTCCACTGAAGTTTTGAATACCTCAGAGTCATCCATGGCAGTTAGAATCAATTTCTTTCTAACTCCTGTTAATGCTGATATTTTGAACTCTTCCCGTGAATCACAGATATTCTTAGTGGTTTCTAAAATGTTATCTCTTCTGGAAGATTTTCAACTTACTATATCCAGATCCATTAGAGAACTCCCTGTCTATGGCAGCTATAGCCTTATGAAATGTATTTTGTAAATAATAAGACATTAAAGTCAGAATGACTTCTTCATCCATGGGCTGGAAAATGAATATTGCGTTAGCAGACATGTAAAGAACATTAATCTCATTGTCCATCCCCATCAGAAATCTTGGGTGACCAGCTGTATTGTCAATGTGAAGTAATATTTTTGAAAGGAATCTTTTTTCTTAATAATAGGTCTCAACAGGGGCTTAAAATATTCAGTAAACCAGGTTGTGAACAGATGTTATGTCAGCCAGTCTTTATTTTTGTTCCATTTGTAAAGAATAGGCAGAGTAGATTTAGCACAATTCTTTTGGCCCCTAGGAGTCAGAATGGTAAATGAGCATTGACTTCAACTTCAAGTCACCAGCTGCATTGGCCCTTAAGAGTCTGCCTGTTCTTTGATGCCTTGAGGTCCAGGCGTTGACTTCTCCTCTTTAGCTGTAAAAGTCATAGATGTTATCTTCTTCTAATAGAAAGCTGTTTTGACTCCATTGAAAATCTGTTATTTAGTGTAGCCACCTTCATGAATTATCTTAGCTAGATCTTCTGGATAACTTGCTGCAGGTTTTACATCAGCACTTGCTGCCTCACTAGCACTTTTATGTGATGGAAATGGCTTCTTTCCTTAAACTTAAATGGCTTTTTTCCTTAAACTTCATGCACTAACTCTGCTAAATAAATAAACTCTGGGAGCTTCAAATTTTTCTTCTTCAGCTTCCTCATCTCATTCAGCCTTCACAGAACTGAAGAGAGTTAGGGCCTTGCTCTGAATTATACATTAGCTTAAGGGAATGTTGTGGCTGGTTCAACCTTCTGTCCAGACTACTAAAACTTTCTCCACATTAGCAGTAAGGCTGTTTTGCTTTCTTATCATTCATATGTTCCTTGGAGTAACACTTTTAATTTCCCTCAAGAACTTTTTCTTTGCATTCACCATTTGACTAACTCTTTGGTTCAAGAGGCCTAGCTTTTGTGGTCTATATCAGCTTTTGACACGCTGTATTCACTAAGATTAATCAGTTTTAGTTTTTAATTTAAAGTGAGACGTGCAACTCTTCCTTTCACTTGAAAACTTAGAGGCCTTTGTAAGTTTATTAATTGGCCTAATTTCAATACTGTTGTGTCTCAGGGAATTGGGAGGCCAGAGGAGAGGAGGAGGGGTGGGGGATTTGCTGGTTGATGGAACAATCAGAACACACACATTTATTTATTAAGTTGGCTATCTATTCATACATTCATATTGGTGTGGTTTGTGGCACCCCCCCCATTACATTAGTAATATCAGAGATCACTGATCACAGATCATCATAACAAATATAATAATGATAAAAAGTTTGAAATATTGTAAGAATTACCAAAACATGACAGACATGAAGTGAATGAATGCTGTTTGAAAAGTGGTGATAAGAGTTCCTGTCATGGCTCAGTGGTTAACGAACCCTACCAGCATCCATGAGGACATGGGTTTGATCCCTGGCCTCGCTCATTGGGTTAAGGATCCACATTGCCATGAGCTGTGGTGTAGGTCACAGAAGTGGTTTGGATCCTGCGTTGCTGTGGCTGTGGCATAGACCAGCGGCTACAGCTCCAATTCGATCCCAAGACTGGGAACCTCCAAATGCTGTGGGTGCGGCCCTAAAAAGACAAAAAAAAAAAAAAAGAAATATGGGTGACAGTACGTTTGCTTGATTTTTCCACAATCCTTCAATATTAAAAAAAAAACCCACAATATCTGCAAAGTGAAATAAAGCAAAGAACAGTAAAGGGAGGTATGCCTGTATAATGAAATGAACATGGAAAACAAATGATAGGTGAAGAATACATACAAGAAAAATACTGCAAGTTAACAGATGATATAACTAAACATTATTGTAATTTAAGTAGCTTAATAAAACAAAGATGACTTTAACATGGGAGCTCATTTCATAATATCACTTTGTATACCTTAAACTTACAATACAATATTATATGTCAATTATATCTCAATAAAGCTGAAAAAAGATAAAATAGGATTTCAAAGCAGTCATATAAGAAGTCAGAGAAGATGGATTAAAACAACAGAAAGAGCTAAAACATGAGCTAGCGGAATTAAAAGAAAGAGTGGAAAAGAGACTTAAAGTCATCTTAGTTTTGAACATCATAAAGGAAAATTAACTTCGAAACAGCAAGTAAGGTGTATATGAGGCTTGAGAAAAGCTAAAAGCTAGTAAGAGAGTTGTGGACATGAACAGAGTTTTTAAATGGATTAAAATAATACGGAAGACAAGCAGAAGAACAAACTTATGCATAGTTGATGTCACTAAAGAAGAGAGTCAAATACATAGAATAAAAATCAGTGTTTAAAGATATACTTCATAAACCTTTTCTGGAAATAAGGTTTGTTTTTTTGTTTGTTTGTTTGTTTTGTTTTTTTGTCTTTTTTCTATTTATTGGGCCACTCCCACGGCATATGGAGGTTCCGAGGCTAGGGGTTGAATCGGAGCAGCAGCCACTGGCCTATGCCAGAGCCACAGCAACAGGGATCCAAGCTGCGTCTGCAACCTACACCACAGCTCACGGCAACGCCGGATCGTTAACCCACTGAGCAAGGGCAGGGACTGAACCCGCAACCTCATGGTTCCTAGTGGGATTCGTTAACCACTGTGCCACGACGGGAACTCCTGGAAATAAGGTTTTAATTTAAATGTTTTTAAGGGTACACTGAGTCCCAGAGGGAAAAATGACACAAAACAGTGAATAGTAAAACACATCATAGTAAACTTTCTGGGATTCAATGATAAAGGAAGATCTTTTGAACATCCAGCTAAAAATGTGAAATCATCTATAAGGGAAAGAATCTAAGCAAGGCTCAAAATTTTGTATTATCTCCTTCCAATATTAGAATTCAGCAGAACAATGTTCGCAGAATCTTCAAAAAAAAAAAAAAATAGAAAATGTGACCTCTGTTTTATCCGTAGCCAAATACAAATTCAACTGTAGTAATAACTATTATTTTTCAATATGCAAAATCTCATGGAGTATAGTTTGCATATATTCTATTAAACTGATATAATAGAGGAAGAATTTCAGACAACTAAATGATGAGCAAGAATCTGTGTTAAAGTGGGAGGTCATAAGCATTAAATCCATTAAACCCTAGCACTAAAACTAAAACTGAGAGTATTACTGTTTCAGATAAAAATTTAAATATTATAAATCATTCAACTATAGTAATATTCTAACTAGATAAAGTTGGACTGGGGTGTGAAATAGAAAATAGTAATACAAATAGATTTCCCAGTCTTTTATAGCCTGAGGGTGAAAATATATAATTTAAAGGTAATTAAGAAAGTAATAAATTACATGTATAATGATATGATGTTAAATATAGGAGAACAAAAAAAATATGGTGGGTGAGATAAAATAAATTAGAAAAAGTAAATGCATAATAATTCTACCATTATTGATGGAGTCTTATAGGTTATATTATATTAAATAGAATATTAATGTTAAAATTATAGATATAAAAAGTAATCTCTTCAAAAACTAAAATCAACCCCCCCCCCCCCGGTGGCTTAGCAATTAAGGATTTGCCATTGTCAGTGCTGTAGCTTTGAGTTCAATCCCTGGCCTGGGAACTTCCACATGCCATGTGCACAGCCCCCTTAAAATGGAATATGTATGCAGAAAACCAATGAAAACAGTGAGCAAAAATAAAGAATGTGAATTGAAGGAGTTCCCACTGTAGCAAAGGGATCAGGGGCATCTCTGCAGCACCAGGACTCAGGTCCGATCCCAGACCAACACGGTGGGTTAAAGGATCTGGCATTGCTGCAGTGGAGTAGGTCACAACTGTGGCTTGGATCTGATCCCTGGCCCAGGAACTCCATATGCCATTGGATGGCCAAAAAAGACATAAAAAAATGTGACTGAAGAGATAAAACCAGAAAACACAAATATAGAATATTATATCAGGACTAAGACAAAACTAAAAAATAATTGTTAATGTGGTAAATAATCCATTAAAAAGAAAAAGCCTATTTCAGTTGGAGTAAACTGTGACTATATGCTCTAGAACTATGATATAAGGAAAATCAAGTGGCTCAGAAAATTTGAAAATTGAAAGTCAAAAATATTTGTTTTGTATTTAAAAAGTAACATATGAGAAATCATATAGTAATATGAGTCAAAATCTAATGCAGATATTATTAAAATGAATAAAAGCAGTTCATATTATAAAGTACGATCCAAATCAAACTGTGTCAGTTATCTCCAAATAAGATACCCTTAAAAAGTCATAAAGTAAAAAACTTCAGTAATGCAAGGAGAAATAGATAATGATATTATTAGTAGAATAACTTAATTAACTTCTCATGCATTACAATTCAAGAACAAAAGTAAATACAGAAAACTCAAATGCATACATGATCAGGTAGATCTAATAGATACATAGCTGAAAACTGACAGAAGGACCACATATAATTTACTTATGGAATTTGTACAAAACTTAACCAGACATTAGTCCAAAAAAAACTTAAAATAAACCTTTATGAGTATGAAATTGCAAAAAAGAAAAAAAAAATCCCAAACCCAAAATTACTGGTAAAATATATAATTGATAACCAAATCAGAAAAATGTTCTAACAACCTAGATATATAAAAATAAAAGCTCTCAACATCTGAGGCAAAGAAGAAATACAAACTAAAACTAGAAAATAATGGGAATGAAAACATTACATATTATACCATAGAGTTTGAACATAGTAATGGGAATTTCATAGACTTTTCAAAGTATGTTAATGGATAGGAAAGAATGGAATTCAACATAGTACTGGAAGTTCTAGCCAGAACTTAGCCATAAAAAAGAAGAAAATCCTCCTATCTAGGATAACATAGATGGATCTTAGAAGAAAATCCTCCTATCTAGGATAACATAGATGGATTTTAGTGGTATTACAGTAAATGAAATAAGTTAGAGAAAGACAAACTGTATGATTTCACTTATATTTGGAATCTTAAAAGCAAAAAGTCAGAAAAATAGATAAGATTTGTGGTTATCCATGGTAGAGTTTGAGCAAAGTATGGGGGAGATTTGGATGAAGTAGTCAAAGGTGCAAAGTTCCAGTTATAGGGATATAATGTACATAACTGACTATAATTAATGCTGTTGTATAGTATATTTGAAAGTTAAGAGAGTAGATCCTGAGTTCTCACCAAAAATAGAGATTTTTTGCATTTTTTTATTTTTTACTTTTTTTATAATAATTTTTATTTTTTCCATTACAGTCTTGGACACATATCAAGGAAAGTTTTGTCTTGAAAAAGACACATGCACCCACATGTTCATTGCAGAACTATTCACAATAGCCAAGACATGGAAACAATCTAAATGTCCATTGACAGATGATTGGATTAACAAAGAAAGATTTTAAAAAATATGTCGATATGAGATTATGGATATTAACTTATCGTGGTAATCATTTCATGATACATATTAAGTCAAGTCATTATGTTATACATCTTAATATTATGCTGTAATTATGTCAGTTATATATCAATAAATATGAAAGAAAGAATATAATTTCACAATTATATAATAAAATTTACTTATAATTTTCTAAATATTCACTTTGCATAAAACCATCTTTTATGTTCCCCCAAATACTAATTAGGGACACACTTTTCATGGATTTATTTAGGCAAGTGATTTGCCTCATAAAATGTTAACTCAGGAAGAAATTTAAAAACTTAATAGGAGTTCTTGTTGTGACTCAGTGGGTTATGAACCCAACTAGGATCCATGAGAATGTGGGTTTGATCCCTGGCCTTGCTCAGTGGGTTAAGGATCTAGCATTGCCATGAGCTGTGATGTAGGTCACAGATGCAGCTCAGATCCCACATTGCTGTAGCTGTGGTGTAGGCCAGCAGCTGTAACTCTGATCTGACCCCTAGCCTGGGAATTTCCATATGCCACAGGTGCAGCCCTATAAAGCAAAAAATAAAACAAGAAAAACCCACCTTTATAGATCTATAATCTTTTTTAAAGTATCAATACTTTTAAATAAATACATTTCCAATATAAATCCTAACATGTTTTTCATGGAATTTGAAAAGCTGATCATAAAATTCATAGAACTTCCAAATACCAAGTGTTGACAAAGAATAGAAGCATACTCTATCTAATATCAAGTTTCATTTTATAGCTAAAGCAATTAAATTATATGTTTTGGCTCAAGGGTGATTATACATACCAAAGGATTATCACAAAGATCTGAAAGATCGATCAATGGGGGAAGACATAGACTGACTGCAACAGGATTCTAGCTCCACAGGATGTCAAATTGGAAAAAAAATGAAAACAAATCCTGTAATAATTATTCAAGTCAATATGATAGATTAACACAGCAGGAACAAAACTGAAGAAGTAGACAAAAAAGGAAAGCAAAATTGAGCAATCATTTAATTGATGATTTGGAAAAAAAAGCAGAACTAATCAAATTTTGGCACACACAATTACCTCACTGAATGAATGAAAAAAATTATGAAAATAAAACAGAAAACAATGTTAAAACAACTGTTATCAAGAAAAATAATTGTAAGTAGCTACTTTTTATCAACTATTTATGAATATACTGGAAACCCTGGATGATTTGAATTAGTTTCTAGGAAAATATGAATGACCAAAACTGACCACAGAAGAGGAAGAAACTTTATGGAGTTTCTGTCATGGCCCAGTGCTAACGAACCCACTAGTATCCATGAGGATGCAGGTTCGATTCATGTTCCTGCTCAGTGGTTTAAGTATCTGGCGTTGCTTTGAGCTGTGGTGTAGGTTGCAGATGCAGCTTGGATCCTGCATTGCTGTGGCTATGTGTAGGCTGGCAGCTGCAGCCGCATTCAACCTCTAGTCTGGGAACTTCCATATGCTGTGGGTGCAGTCCTAGAAAACACAAAATAAATAAATAAAATCCAAGGATACTAGGAAGACAAGTATTTATGTTGCAAGCCACTCAAAATTTGTAGGTCAAGGAAAGATGTAGTCTCAAAATAAGATGAAAAGAGTGGAAGTACTCAACACTTCCTGGTTGCAAATTGTAATACAGAGCTATAGTAATCAAACCAGTGTGGCACTGGAATAAGGCTAGACATATAGGTCAATGCAGTGGAGTTAAGTATCCATAAATAAATCTATACCTTTATGGTCAATTGATTTTTACAAGGGTCCCAAGATCATTCAATAGAGCAAGAGTAATTTCAACAAATTGTGACTAGATATTTACTTAAAAAAAAGAATTTGGACCTTTACCATTCACTACACACACACACACACACACACACACACACACACACACGCACACACAGACATTATTGATTAAAAATCTAAATGTAGGAGTTAAAACTGTAAAACTCTTAGAAGAGAACAAACTTCTAATTTTTTAGGGCGACACCTGCTGCATATGGAAGTTCCCAGGCTAGAGGTCTAATAAGAGTTATAGTTTGCCAGCCTACACCACAGCCACAGCAACACAGGATCCGAGCTGCATCCTGCACCACAGCTCACAACACCAGATCCTTAACCCACTGAGCAAGGCCAGGGATTGGACTTGTGACCTCATGGTTCCTAGTCGGATTTGCATCTGCTGCGCCACAACAGGAATGCCCAAACTTCTAATTCTTCATTACCTTGGATTAGGTAACATTTTCTTAAACACTATAGGCAAATCAAAACAGCAAAAAGAAAAATAAATTGGATTTCATCAACCTTTAAAACTTTTGTACATTAAAAGACAGTATAAAGAAAAAGTGAAAAGGCAACTCAGAATTGGAGAAAATATTTGCAAACCGTATATCATATAATTCAGTTTTACAGAATTTATAAATTGATAAAACTTAACAAAAAGATAATTTTGAAAATGGCCAAACTACCTTAATAAATATTTCTCCAAAAGCATGTTAAGCATGTTAAATGATGCTCAAGTTCATTAGTCATTAGGGAAATATAAATCTAAACCACACTGAGATACTGGTTTATATCCAATAGGTTGCCTAAACTAAACATAAAACAAGAAAACAGAAAACATGTGGCATTCAAATGTAAACTCTGCTGTTGTGAAAACAGTTCAGGCTTTCCTCACAATATTAAAGAGTTACCATACAGGATAGCAATTCCACTTCTAGTAATATAACCAAGAGAATTAAGAACCAAGTTGACACTTAAACTTGCTCACTAGTATTTAATTGCATGATTTATAATAGCTGTAAATAATGGAATCACCTCAAATATCCACTGAGTGATAAGTGGATAAACAGAAATTTGGAATATTTATACAGTAGAATATTATCCAGTCATTAAAAAAAGGCAGCATTAGTATATGCTACAACATGGATGAATCTTGGAAAAATTATGCTAAATGAAAGAAAGCAGTCACATAAGACCACTTATTCAAAAACACATCTCCATATCTCATACATTTTCTGACCAAAGACACATCCCATTTTCCTTGCATAGAGATGATTCTTATTATTTCTAGTGGTTTTAATTATATATATTAATCTGTATTCTTAAACCTTAGAATCCTTGATTGCTAGTAAAAACAAAGAAGTAACAAGTGTGGACTGTCCGTTACACTAACATTCTGTGGATTAGCAAATTTATAAATAAATTTTATAATTTCTAGAACTATGTTCCTCATGTAAATTTTTCAGTGTGGCATAAAACTTGTTTATTAATAGAACTAAGTGTATTTAGTTCCTCTGTAAAAGGAAGCCTAATGGATAAACCTACATTCAGTAATTATTTTTTCAGTATTTTATCTTATTTGGAAACAATCTAAATATTGAATGAATATCTATCATTTAACTCACCTCAGTATAACTTCAAGATTTCAAGTTACCAAAAAGATTTTGGAAACCATTTTCAACTAGACATACCATAAAGCACAATTATTATTGAAAAGTGGATTTATGAACTTTTATCTTGCATCTATTTAATAGCAAGATGTAAGATAACCAACTTGTTTAGATTACTCATGAAAGTTTCATGAGATATTAAACAGTTAACCATCATCTTAAGTTACCATATTTGCTAACAATGCTATAACAGAGATAACATGAGATTGACTATTAATATACCTGGGTAGAATAAAAGTTGTATATCTGCATTATATTTAATGATAACTCTAAAAACATGTCTAATTTAATTAAACTAATAAACTAGATTTTATTAAAGATTACCCTAGATTATGTCAACTGGAAAAACATTTGAGGTAGTTTCTATATTTCTCAAAGTATACTTGATTCATATATTTATTTTCCTTAAGCCTTTTGAATAGAACACTTTACAAATTTTAGCAATCCAGAAGTAGAAATAGTCACACATTTACAACATACATGCTTAGGTATACATAAACATACAGACAGATGCAAACAGATCTCATAGATTTCTTTTTAAAATTTTAGTCATGAAACAACCATGATAATGCAAAACTCACTACTTTAAAAAAGAGCTCTTGGATCAAAATAGTGTTTCTGGAAGATGGAATAAGTTAAGGTTACCTGCTCAGATGACTTAAATTTTCTACTAATATTTGTGGATAAGAAGAATTTTAGGATTCTTCACTTGCTTAGTTTCCAAATAGCCTCTCCTTTTTTACCCCTTCTGATAAGAGCTATCTCCCTGAAGTCTGCATGTTAAACAGATGGCCCAGATAACAGTTCCTAGAGATGAGAGGTAGAACATTTACATTTCAAAGGCACAATTTAAAAATTCAGGCTTCTACAAGAATGCCTTTAGTTTCATAAATCTACAGTTTTACAATACTTATAAATCCTTATAGATGAATAGGGGAGGTTTTGGGATTGGTAAAAAGGTGGGCATTGAGTTTATTCTACAGCTACATTTCTGTTCTTGTAAAGAATCAGTTTATAAGACAAAAACAGTTGTTTTTAGTTCCTCAAAAAATTGGGTTGCAACCTGAATGACATCAAAGGACTAACCCAACCATCCAAGTGTGTTATCTTCAATTTGAAGATCAAGGAAAAATCTTCAACTAAGATGAAAAATCAGAAGATTCCTATGTTCTAGATTTAGAGCTGTGTGTCTCTGGAATATTTTTCTTTCCCTCTGGGTACATGGTTTCATTTAGCTAAGAGGAAAAGGGTTAACAACAACAACAACAAAAAAGTTCCCATAAGTTTCTGAATATCAGCTTTCACTGTGACCAAGTTATGGCTATAGGGCAATTTCAAAAAATCCTTCAAATATCTTGTCAGATTTCAGTCAGGATAACCAGTAAATATTCCTGGAAGTATTGAGCAATGCCTTGGATGGAAAAGGTTATCCTCAAAATAGGTGCAAAAGATAATACCCTCCCAAAGATACCTTTGTGAGCCACTCCCAAAGCATAAAGAAAGATTTAGATAATTTCCCTGAGAGCTCTCAACAGTCAGTAGGACCGGCAACTGCAAATGAAGTGCAACCCTTGTTTCTGTCCAGTCATATCTATCAGCAAATGGGGTGCCAACCCACTAGTCTCCCCAGCCTTATTTTGGGGACTCCCAACTGGATTGTTGCCAAGCAAAGTTTTCAGTACGGAAAATGAGACAAACAAGAAGGTAAATAGCTGTGCCTGGACGAAAAAGGATCAGTAACCAATTGCTCTGGATTTGGAAAGGAAAGAACATCCTGAAATTTTACCTTCCTTTCTTGACTGGAAAGCTGACTCTGGTAAGAAGTCCTACCCTTCTCTGGCTTCTGCCAGTTTTCCCAGGATCCCATCTGCAGGGTGCTGAGCTTCTTAGGTTAAAGTAGAGAATATAACTTCAGTATGTGCCAGAACTTGGCAGTTTTTCATTAATTTGGATTTTAGTTTCCCCTTGGTTGTTTAAGAGAATAACTGGTAGCAGTTCATGGGAGAATCCATCAGAGTCCAGTCAACTCTGAGAGGGACCCATAAGGGGGACCACTTTCAAGGATAGATCTAGGGATACCTGTAAGTTGCCAATCTGCTGGACTTTCGTTTATGGTATTGTAGTCTCTTCAGACTGAAAAGGCAGTTTAGAGGGTTAGCAGACTGAGTACTCAGGTAATGGAGGAGAGAGGGGAGTAGTAGGAGTCATGGCAGTTTTACAGTCTTTTGTTTTAGGTATCTCCTGTTTCTTTAATTTTTCATTATTGGCTCTGTGCAATGAATGTTTCAATGAAACTATTTTGGAATCTTAAATACTTTTGGAGGACTTAACATGCCAGTTAAAATAGGTATCCTCTTCTGTTTGTTTAATTTGGGAACTTTTACTCTCAAGTATATTTTTAAATAAATGATCTTGTCTAATTGTAATTGTAGGGGAAGAAAAATTTCCCTTTTACCCTTTCTAGGTTCTTTGGCTGGCCTGATAATTAGATTGATGTGAGACAAATGATCAGGAAAAAACAATTTAATTTCATATGTACAAGAATCCCTTAAAAATATGAGACTCCAAGAAGTGACCAAAATAGGGAGCTTTATACCTTTTGAACAAAGTAACAATAAATTAGTGAAAAATTTACAAGACAAAAGAGTTTGGGCTTAGGGGATAGTAAATTAGTGAAGTAAAAAGTTTATTTATACAGCCTTCTCACCGTAAATTCCCTATTTCTGGCAATAAGGATAACTTCTATCCTCCAGATATAGGGAGGGTACCTTTCGTGGGTATGTGCGTGTTATTTCCTGCTTTCAGAGTGACAAAGGAGGGCCAGAGTGTCCTTCTCCCACTGGATACTTCTCAAGTAACTCTAATTCAAAATAATCAATATGTCGAAGTAGAATATTTTAGGGCAGCATATCTTGCACCCCTTCAGAACACTTGTCATAATAGCCATTGTAATTCTAGGTTGTCTTAAGATTTTGCAATTTTTGTTATTTACAGCTTCTAGGACAACAATTCTTAGACATAAAATTAGCAGGTGTACTCAGTACTCTGAAACTTGAGGATCTCATTTCTTTAGCTAAGCATTGGGTCTCAGCCAAATTAATCCCTAAGATAATGTGCCACTGGGTTAAGGATTTTGTGGTGTTTCATTGCATGGAAATTTTCTTGAGTTTGGCTTGTGACTTGGTTCTAACCTCTTCTCTGACCAGTTTATCCTACCACAGAATCTTAGAATCAGGTGGCAAGCACTCTAATATCTTTTATTTATTTATTTAAAAAATGAAAGTATAGTTGATTTACCATATTATATTAGTTTCAGGTATATAACATAGTGAACTAGTATTTTTGTAGATCATATTCCATTGTAAGTTATTATAAAATAATGGCTATAATTCCTTGTGCCATATACAATATATCCTTGTTTACCTATTTATTTTATACGTAATGTTAATCCCATACCCCTAATTTGTCCTTCCCCATTCTTCTCTCCTCTTAGTAAATACTACCAGGAGTTTGTTTTCTGTATTGGTGAGACAGTTTTTGTTTTATATATTTTCTTTGCATTATTTTTTAGATTCTACATATAAGTGATATCAAGTTGTATTTGTTGTTTTTTCTGACATTTCACTAAGCACTGTATTCTCCAGGTCCATCTACATTGCTGCAAATGGAAGAATTTCTATTTTGTTATAGCTTATTCAACTTCCATTTTGTGTGTGTGTGTGTGTGTGTGTGTGTGTGTATCTCACATCTTTGTACATTCTTATGTTGATAGACCCTTGGGTTGCTTCCATATCTTAGCTATTGTAAATAGTGCTGCTGTGAGCATTGGGGTACATGTATTTTTTAAAATTAGAGTTTTTGTCTTTTTTGGGTATATGCCAGGAGTGAAATTGCTGGATAATATGGTAGTTCTTTTTTCAGTTTTTTGGGAACCTCCATACTGTTTTCAGTAATGGATGCACCACTTTACATTCCCAACAGTGTTCAAGGGTTTGCTTTTCTCCACAGTTTCTCCAACATTTGATGTTTGTAAACTTTGATGATAGCCTTTCTGACAGGTGTAAGATGATATCACATTAGCATTTCTTTCTTTCTTTCTTTCTTTTTTTTTTTTTTTTTTTTGCTTTTTAGGGCCACACCCATGACATATGGAAGTTCGCAGGCTAGGAGTCAAATTGGAGCTATAGCTTCTGGCCTACACCATGGCCACAGCAACGCAGGATCCAAGCTGTGTCTGCGATCTACACCACAGCTCATGGCAATGCTGGATCCTTAACCCACTGAGTGAGGCCAGGGATTGAACCCATGTCCTCAGGGATGCTAGTTGGGTTCGTTACTGCTGAGCCATGATAGGAATTCTGCATTTCTTAGCAATTAGCAATGTTGAGCACCTTTTCATGTACCTGTTAGCTATCTGTATATCTTTTTTTGGAAAAATATCTATTCAGGTCTTCTGCCCATTTTTTGATTAGGTTTTTTTTTTTCTATTTATTTGTATGAGCTGTTTATATATTTTGCATGTTAACCCCGTGTTGATTACATAATTTGCAAACATTTTCTCCCATTCTATTCATTGTCTTTTTGGTTGTTTTTATGGTTTCCTTTGCTGTACAAAAGCTTGTAAGTTTAAGTCCTATTTGTTTATTTTTATTTCTTTTGTCTTGGGAGACTGACCTAAGAAAATATTGTTACCATTTATGTAAAAGTATTTTTTGCATATTTTCTCTTCTAGGAGTTTTATGGAGTCATGTCTTATATTTAGGTCTTTAAACCATTTTGATTTCATTTTTGTATATGGTGTGAGGGAGTGTTCTAATTTCATTGATTTATATGCAGCTGTCCAGCTTTCCCAACACTACTTGCTGAAGAGACTCTCTTTCTCCATTGTATATTCTTGCCTCCTTTGCCAAAGTTTAATTAACCATAGATGTGTGGATTTATTTCTGGTCTCTCTTTTCTATTCTGTTGATCTATGTGTCTGATTTTGTGCAAGTACCACACTGTTTTTATTACAATAGCTTTGTAGTATAATGTGAAGTCTGGGAGTGTTGTATCTTCAACTTTGATCTTTTTTCTCAAGGTTGCTTTGGCAATTTGGTGTCACTTTTGGTTCCATATGAATTTTAGTATTATTTGTTCTAGTTCTATGAAAAATGCCATGGGTATGTTGATAAGTATTGCATTAACTCTATAGATTGCTTTGGATAGTATGGTCATTTTTAATAATATTAAAACATGCTCTCCAATCCAAGAGCATGTTATCTTTCTCTTCTTTTGTATCATCTTCAATTTCCTTCATCAGTGTTTTATAGTTTTCAGAGTATAGATTTTTCACCTCTTTGGTTAAGTTTATTTCTAGATAATTTTATTTTTTTTCATGGTATTTTAAATGGGATTCTTTTTTAATTTCCTTTTCTGATATTTCATTATTAGCATATAGAAAGACAACAGATTTCTGTATGGTAATCTTGTATTCTATAACCTTGCTGAATTAATTTCTTAGTTCTTGCATAAAGTATCATGTCATCTGCAAATAGTGAGTTTTACCTCTTCAATTTGAATGTTGCTTTTTTTTGTCTAATTGCTGTGGCTAGGATTTCTAATACTGTGTTAAATAGAAGTGGCAATAGTGACAGTGTCCCTGTCTTTTTCCTGAAATTAACAGGAAGACTTTCAGCTTTTCAGTGTATGATGTTGGCTGTGGGTTTGTCATAAATGTCCTTTATTATGTTAAAATATGTTGCCTTTATACCCACCTTAATGATAGTTTTTATCATGAATGGATGTTGAATTTTGCTACAAATTCATTTTCACTTCTAGCGATCAGTCTTTTCAAATTGTCGGTTTCTTCTTGATTGGCCTTGGTGGATTTTATGTTCCTAGAAATTGATGCATTTTTCTAGGCTGTTCACTTTGTTGGCATATAACTATTTATACTATTCCCTTATGATTTTTTAAATCTTTGTGATATTGGTTATTGTTTCTCCTCTTTCATCTCTAATTTTGGTTATTTGGGTACTCTCTCTTTTTGTCTTGGTGAACTTATTGAAAGGTTAGTCAGTTTTGTTCTTCTTTTAAAAACAGCTCTTGGTTTCATTGATCTTTTCTGTTATTTAAAAAAAATCTTTATTTCCTCTCTGATCTTTATTATTTCCTTCCTTCTGCTGATTTTGGGCTTTGTTCTTTTTTTTTTAATTCTTTTAGGTGGTAGCTTAAGTTGTTTATTTGAAAATTTTCTTTTTTTCTTAAGGAATACCTGTATCACTATAAAATTCCTGTGAAATTGCATTGTTATGATCATTATACAACTATAGATGTGATAAATTCATTTGAGTAATAAAAAAAGAAATAATAAAAAATTCCTCTCTTAGAACTACTTTGCTGCATCCCATAGATTTTTGAAAGTTGTGTTTCCATTTTCATTTGGCTTAAGGTATTTTCTGATTTCCTCTTTGATTCATTCCATCATTGATCCAATGTGTGTTTGTGTGTTTTTTTTTAACAGCATGCTATTTAGTCTCCACATGTTTGTTCTTATCCATTTTCTTTCTGTAGTTGAGTTTTAGTTTTATACCGTTGTAGTGGGAAAATATGCTTGACATAATTCCTATCCTCTTAAATTGTTAAAACTTGTTTTGTGGCCTCTTATGTGATCTATTCTGGAGAGCATTTCAGGTGTGGTTGAATGAATGTGTATTCTGCTGGATTTGGATGTAATATCCAGTAGATATCTATTAAGTCCAAATAGCCTATTGTGTCATTTAAGACCATTGTTGCCTTACTGATTTTCTGTCTAGCTAATATGTTCATTAATGTCAGTGGGGTGTGAAAGTCTACACCTCTTGTTATATTATTGTCAATTCCTTTATGTCTGTTAGTATTTACTTTATATATTTAGGTGTTCCTGTATTGAGTGCATATATGTTACAAGTATAATAGTCTCTTCTTGTCTTTATACCTTTATCATTATATAATGCCCTTCTTTGTCTTTTATTATACAATTTGTTTTAAAGTCTGTTTTGTCTGATATTGTTACTGCTTTCTTGTTTTTTTTTTCTGTTTGATTGAAATATTTTTTTCCATCTCTGCATTTTGAGTGTTTTTAGCTCTGAAGTGAGTCTCTCATAGGAAACATGTGAAGGGCCTTTTTTTTTTTTAATTCAACCAGCCTCCCTCTGTCTTTTGACTAGAGCATTTAGTCCATTGATATTTAAAGTATTTGTTGATAAGTATGCACTGATTGCCATTTTATTACTTATTTTTTTAAAAATTTTTTTATTTTCCCACTGTACAGCAATGGGATCAAGTTATCCTTCATGTGTACATTACAATTAAATTTTTTCCCCCACCCTTTGTTCTGTTGCAACATGAGTATCTACACATAATTCTCAATGCTATTCAGCGGGATCTCCTTGTAAATCTATCCTAGGTTGTGTCTGATAAGCCCAAGCTCCCGATCCATCCCACTCCTTCCCCTCCCATCAGGCAACCACAAGTCTCTTCTCCAAGTCCATGATTTTCTCTTCTGAGGAGATGTTCATTTGTGCTGGATATTAGATTCCAGCTATAAGTGATATCATATGGTATTTGTCTTTGTCTTTGGCTCATTTCACTCAGGATGAGATTCTCTAGTTCCATCCATGTTGCTGCAAATGGCATTATGTCATCCTTTTTTATGGCTGAGTAGTATTCCATTGTGTATATATACCACTTCTTCCGAATCCCATCATCTGTCGATGGACATTTGGGTTGTTTCCATGTCCTGGCTATTGTGAATAGTGCTGCAATGAACATGCGGGTGCATGTGTCTCTTTTATGTAGAGTTTTGTCCGGATAGATGCCCAAGAGTGGGATTGTGGGGTCATATGGAAGTTCTATGGATAGATTTCTAAGGTATCTCCAAACTGTTCTCCATAGTGGCTGTACCAGCTTCCATTCCCACCAGCAGTGCAGGAGGGTTCCCTTTTCTCCACAGCCCCTCCAGCACTTGTTATTTGTGGATTTATTAATGAGGGCCATTCTGACTGGTGTGAGGTGATATCTCATGGTAGTTTTGATTTGCATTTCTCTTATAATCAGCGATGTTGAGCATTTTTTCATGTGTTTGTTGGCCATTTGTATATCTTCTTTGGAGAAATGTCTATTCAGGTCTTTTGCCCATTTTTCCATTGATTGATTGGCTTTTTTGCTGTTGGGTTGTATAAGTTGCTTATATATTCTAGAGATTAAGCCCTTGTCAGTTGCATCATTTGAAACTATTTTCTCCCATTCTGAAAGTTGTCTTTTTGGTTTCCTTTGCTGTGCAAAAGCTTGTCCCTTTGATGAGGTCCCATGGGTTTATTTTTGCTCTAATTTCTATTGCTTTGGGAGACTGACCTGAGAAAATATTCATGATGTTGATGTCAGAGAGTGTTTTGCCTATGTTTTCTTCTAGGAGTTTGATGGTGTCCTGTCGTATATTGAAGTCTTTCAGCCATTTGGAGTTTATTTTTGTGCATGGTGTGAGGGTGTGTTCTAGTTTCATTGCTTTGCATGCAGCTGTCCATGTTTCCCAGCAATGCTGCTGAATAGACTGTCTTTTCCCCATTTTATGTTCTTGCCTCCCTTGTCAAAGATTAATTGACCATAGGTGTCAGGGTTTATTTCCGGATTCTCTATTCTGTTCCATTGGTCTGTCTGTCTGTTTTGATGCCAGTACCACACTGTTTTGATGACTGTGGCTTTGTAGTATTTCTTGAAGTCTGGGAGAGTTATGCCTCCTGCTTGGTTTTTGTTTCTCAGGATTGCTTTGGTGATTCTGGGTCTTTGGTGGTTCTATATAAATGTTGGGATTGTTTGTTCTAGTTCTGTGAAAAATGTCATGGGTAATTTGATAGGGATTGCATTGAATCTGTAGATTGCTTTGGGTAGTCTGGCCAATTTTACAATATTGATTTTTCTAATCCAGGAACATGGAATATCTTTCCATTTCTTTACATCTTCTTTGATTTCTTTGATTAAAGTTTTATAGTTCTCGGCATATAGGTCCTTTACCTCTTTGGTCAGGTGTATTCCGAGGTATTTGATTTTGTGAGGTGCAATTTTAAAAGGTATCGTATTTTTGAATTCCTTTTCTAATATTTCATTGCTGGTATACAGAAATGCAACTGACTTCTGAATGTTAATCTTATATCCTGCTACTTTGCTGAATTGATTAATCAGGTCAAGGAGTTTTTGGGTAGAGTCCTTAGGGTTTTCTATGTATAGTATCATGTCATCTGCATACAGTGACAGTTTGATCTCTTCTCTTCCTATATGGATGCCTTTTATTTCTTTTGTTTGTCTAATTACTGTGGCTAGGACTTCCAAAACTATGTTGAAGAGCAGTGGTGAGAGTGGGCATCCCTGTCTTGTTCCACATTTGAGTGAGAAGGCTTTCAGTTTTTTCCCATTGAGTACTATATTTGCTGTGGGTTTATCATAAATGGCTTTGATTATATTCAGGAATGTTCCCTCTATACCCACTTTGGCGAGGGTCTTGATCATGAATGGATGTTGGACTTTGTCAAATGCTTTTTCTGCGTATATTGAGATGATCATATGATTTTTGACTTTTTTTTTGTTAATGTGGTGTATGATGCTGATTGATTTGTGTATGTTGAACCATTCTTGTGAACCTGGGTGCCAGGGCCAGCTCAGCAGAATGGGGCTGAAGAAGGGGTGCTGTGGAACTTAAGGAAAAAAAGTTAAGATAACACAAGACACAGAGACATTTATCTTAAGTAAAGGTGGGAGTCAGTGACTCAAGGTCTCAGGGACCAAGAGCCCAGCCTCAAGAAACCACACTGCTTTTATTGTGCTCTTTATATGAGATCAAGTGAGGAGTGGCTATGGGTTGATGATACAGGGTTTGTTTACTATTATATAAATTCTTTTACTATTTAAAAAGCCACTTAGGTGGTAAAGGGTTAAGCTCTTACTCTGACCTCTAGGCACATAACAGTTCTTAAGCTTAAGTCACTTATGCCTTTAGGTCTTTGTTCTTAAACTTAAGTCATTTACCAGTACTGTGACTGTTTTTCAAGGCAGGAAGATGGGATAAAGTAAGAGAAGAAGATGGATAAAGTAAAGAAGGACAATATGGAGTTTTCAAGGAAACATGTCTTGTGACATCTGGGATGAACCCAACCTGGTCATGGTGTATAATTTTTTGGATGTGTTGTTGGATTCGGTTGGCTAAGATTTTGTTGAGAATTTTTGCATCTATATTCATCAATGATATTGGGCGATAGTTTTCTTTTTTGGTGGTATCTCTGCCTGGTTTTGGAATTAGGGTGATGGTGGCATCATAGAATGTCTTTGGGAGTATTCCTTCTTCTTCAACCTTTTGAAAGAGTTTAAGGAGGATGGGCACCAATTCCTCTTTATATGTTTGATAGAATTCACCTGTGAAGCCATCTGGTCCTGGACTTTTATTTGTAGGGAGTGATTTTATGACCTCTTCAATTTCATTTCTAGTGATGGGTCTGTTCAGTTGGTCTGTTTCTGCTTGATTCAGTTTTGGCAGGCTGTAGGATTCTAGAAAATTGCCCATTTCTTCCAGATTGTCAAACTTGTTGCCGTATAGTTGTTCATAGTATTCTCTTATGGTTTTTTGTATTTCTGCTGTATCCGTTGTGATTTCTCCTTTTTCATTTATAATTTTGGTTATTTGGGTTCTTTCTTGCCTCTTTTTAGTGAGTCTGGCCAGGGGTTTGTCAATTTTGTTGACGTTTTCAAAGAACCAGCTCTTGGTTTTATTAATTTTCTCTATTGTTTTTCAAATCTCTATTTAATTGATGTCTTCTTTGATCTGTATAGTTTCCTTCCTTCTGCTGACTTTAGGACTTTTTTGTTCTTCTTTTTCTAATTCGCTTAGGTGGAGGATTAAGTTTTCAATTTGGGATCTTTCTTCTTTTTTGAGAAAGGCCTGTGTTGCTATAAATTTCCCTCTGAGCACTGCTTTCGCAGCATCCCATAGGTTTTGAGAGGTTGTGTCTTCATTATCATTTGTTTCAAGGTAGTTTTTAATTTCCTTCTTGATTTCCTCATTGACCCATTGGTTTTTTAGTAGCATGTTGTTGAGTCTCCATGGAGTAGGTTTTTTCTCTTTGCTTTTCCCATGGTTGATTTCTAGTTTCATGGCATTGTGGTCAGAGAAGATACTTGAGATAATTTCTATGCTCCTAAATTTATTGAGGTTAGCTTTGTGTCCCAATATGTGGTCGATTCTTGAGATGGTTCCATGAGCATTTGAGAAGAATGTATATTCTGCTTTTTTTGGATGTAGTGTCCTGAAGATATCAATGAAGTCTAAATTTTCTATTGTTTCCTTTAGGATCTCTGTTGCTTTATTGGTTTTCTGTCTAGAGGATCTGTCCATTGATGTGAGGGGGGGCATTAAGGTCTCCTACTATGATTGTATTCTCATCAATATCTCCCTTTATGTCTGTTAATATTTGATGTATGTATGTGGGTGCTCCTATATTTGGGGCATATATGTTGACAATAGTAACATCCTCTCCTTGGATGGATCCCTTAATCATTAAGTAGTGTCCTTCTTTGTCTTTCTTTATGTCTTTTGTTTTAAAGTCTATTTTGTCTGATATGAGCATTGCGACTCCTGCTTTTCTGTCATGTCTATTGGCATGAAATATTTTTCCCCACCCTTTCACTTTCAATCTATATGTATCCTTTGTCCTGAGGTGAGTTTCTTGTAGATAGCACATTGAAGGTTTTTGCCTTTTTATCCACTCAGCCACTCTGTGTCTTTTGATTGGGGCATTCAGTCCATTGACATTTAAAGTGATAATTGATAGATGATTATTTATTGCCATTTTGAACCTCGTGTTCCAGTTGATCCTATGGTTCTCCATTCTTTCTTTCTTTCTTTTTTCTTTTTTCTTTTTTTTTTTTTTTTTTTTTGGTTGGATGGTCTCCGGATATTATCTGCTTGAGTTTTTTTTTTTTTTTTTTTTTTTTTTTTTTTTGCAAATGCACTATTTGTTTTTGGCTTGTGGTTGCCCTGTTTTTTAAGTATGCTAACCCATTCCTATAATTGTGTGTTTTAGCCTGATGGTCCTGTAGGTTCAAACACTTCATTACTCTATTAAAATTAAGAAGAGAAACATACAAACAAACAAAAAAAAAAGGTTATTTATTTCCTAACAGCCCTTGCTAACATTTTATGGTTTTGATGACTCTTTTTTACTTTTTTCTTTTTAATTTTATTTTGTTTGAAGCATGTTCATAATTAAATCTGTATGTTGGCTTGTTTGAGTGACTGCTCTCTGATTGCAGTTTCCTCCGTCCTAGTTCTTCCTCTTCTTTTTTGGTCTTTTCTTTTTTCTTCCCTTTCCTTCCTTTCTTTTTGGTTTAGAGAAGCCCTTTCAGTATTTCTTTTAGCCTGGGTTTTGTGTTGCTGTGTTCTTTTAGTTTTTGTTTGTTGGAAAAAATTTTTACTTCCCCTTCTATTTTTAAATGATATTCTTGCTGGATAGAGTATTCTAGGTTGCATATTTTTTCCTTTGAGCACTTTAAATATCTCTTGCCAGTCCCTCCTGGCCTGTAGTGTTTCTGTAGAGAAATCAGTTGATAATCTTATGGGGGCTCCCTTGTAGGTAACATTCTGCTTTTCTCTTGCTGCCTTTAGGATCCTCTCTTTATCACTAACTTTTGCCATTTTTATTTTGATGTGTCTTGGTGTGGGTCTATTTGGGTTCAATTTGTTTGGGGCCCTCTGTGCTTCCTGTATCTTGAACCCAGTATCCTTTAGATTTGGGAAGTTTCTAGCGATAAGTTCTTCAAGTATATTTTCCATTCCCTTATCTTTTTCTACTCCTTCTGGAATTCCTATTATGTGTAGATTGGCCTGCTTTATATTATCCCATAGGTCTCTTATATTGCTTTCCAGTTTTTTTATTCAGTTTTCTGTCTGCTGACCCAATTGGGTGATTTCCATTATTCTGTCTTCCATATCACTGATCTGTTATTCTGCATTATTCATTCTGGTTTTTACTGCCCCTATTTCAGTTTGCATCTCTGCAACTGAATGTTCTAGTTTTTCTTGGCTCCTCCTTATATTTTCTAGTTCCTTTCTGAGGGTATCTGCATTACTGTTCATATCTTCTCTTAATTCCTTCAGTATTTTCACTGTTTCTCTTTTGAACTCCAGGTCTGTCAGACTGCAGAGATCTGTTTCATTGTTGACTGTTTTAGGTGAGTTCTCCTGTTGGTTTGACTGGGGGTGGTTTCTCAGCTTCTTCATCTTGCTTGTTGTTTTCTTTCTCCTGAGGGAGTTGTACTCTCCGTTATTGGGCAGTGTTTGCCTTGTCACTGCCGTGGAATGTTTCCTGAGGGCTGGCATTGTTGGTCAGTCTTTTTTGAGGCAGTGTGGCTTTTCTGGAGTTTTGATGGGGCTAACAGGGTTTCTTTGAAGCAAAGGAGGACTTCCTGAGGGCAGACAGGACTGGGAGGTCCACACCACGATGTTAGCAGATTTCACTCGGTCAGGCAGAGTTGCTCTGGTGTTTTTAGGCTTTGGGGTCCTTGCAGGTGGTTGGCAGTGTTGGGCAGCTGTTCCTCAGGAGTACAGCACCCCCTTGGGGGCTGTAGAAGCTATCTGGGTCACTGAGAACCCAGGAGGATCATCCCTAGGGCAGCCCAACTCAGAAGGACGACCTGAGAATGTAGGCAGATCTTTTCACAGTCTGGCCAAGCTTGTTGTAGCTTTTCTGGGCTGCAGAGGCTCCTCCAGGGGGCTGGTGTTGCTTAGCAGCTATTCTGTGGGAGTGGGGCATCCCCTGAGGGCCTGAGTGGGTAGCAGGGCCGCTGAAAACCCAAGCGGCTCCTCCCCAGGGAAGCCCGACTCAGAAAGACCGTCTGAGATCTTTTCACGGCCGGGCCAGGCTTGTTGCAGCTTTTCTGGGCTGCAGGGGATCCTGCCTGGAGCTGGCAGTCCTATGCAACTTATCCGCTAGAGCTCGGCACCCCCTGGGGTCTTTGGAAGCTAGCAGGGCCACTGAAAACCCAAGAGGCTCCTCCCCAGGGCAGCCCGACTCAGAAAGACCATTGGAGAATTAGGCAGATCATTTCTCAGCCTGGCTGGGCTTGTTCTAGCTTTTCTGGCCTGCAGGCCTTTTCTCGGGGGCTGGTGGTGTTTGGTGCTGCTCTGTGGGGGTGTAGCCCCTCCAAAGGTCAAGCAGGCCTGTGCAGTGACAGCCTCTGTGGTGGTAGGCTTCTGGCAATTGTTGAGGCCAGCCCTCCTGGATGGCAGGCAGCCCCAGGTTCGGGGAGAGCATAGGGCGTGGTGGTGGTGGGGGGAGGGGATGCAGCGGGAAGCACAGCTTTCTGATAGCTAGCAGGCCTGTAAGCTTGCTGTGGTGTGGGTTGTATTCTATGGGGACCCACCCCTTCTTCTCTCCCCTCCCCAGCATGGGCGCAGACCAGGCTCTTCTCTCAGGTTCCCTCTGATGTGGCTTTCCACTTCCCCACCCCTAGAGTATTGCTCCCTTCCTCTGTGACAGCTTTGTTTTCTAATCTCCCAGGCAGTCTCTGCCCCTGTCAAACTTGACAGACTGGTTTCTAGACCTCCCAAGCAGTTTCCGCTCTGCCCTGCCCTCCCAGCCCTTTCCCGGGGACTAACCTGTGGAGCCGAGGTCTCGGTGCCCAGCCCCCACCCAGGCGTCTCAATTTTTGGTGACTGTGCTGCTAGTTTAGATGGTCCGTTTGGTTCTTGATTGACTTTTCAGTACTCCAACTTACTGCTACACTCTTCTCTGCATCTGATGATTCCTCCGGTTCGTTTGATCTTTCCCCGGAATAGGTGACTTTCCAGGGTGCAGGATCTCTTTCTCCTCCTCCGTTCCCTTTTGGAAGCACCCGTCCAGCTCGGATTCACCTTCTGTCACTCTTCTCTTTTCTCTTGTTTTGCCTAGTAATGTCACGAACTTCTTGCCGTTATTGGAGTTTAGGTTCTTCTGCCAGGGATTGTTTGCTGTTCTGTGGGAGTCGTTTGTTCTGTAGATGTGGGTTTTTTTTGTGTGTTTGTGGGAGAGGGCGAGCGTGTCCCCCTACTCTTCCGCCATCTTGTCTCCTCCCCCATTTTATTACTTATTTTCCAGTTTTTTTTTCTTAGTTTTTCTCTGTTCATTTCTTCTTTTTGCTTCTGCCATTGTGGGTTGGTGTTTCTTAAGTAGTATGTTCGTGCTCCTTCTTTTTAGTTTTTGTATGCCTATTGTTGTTTTTAGATTTGTAGTTACCATGTAGTTCATATATGTTGATTCATAAATATATCTATTTGTTTTAAAGTGATAGTAAATTAAGTTCAAAAATGTTCTAAAATATCTACTTTTTTTTTTTTTTTTGCCTTTTCTAGGGCCACTCCCATGACATATGGTGGTTCCCAGGCTAGGGGTCGAATCGGAGCTGTAGCCACCAGCCTACGCCAGAGCCACAGCAATGCCAGATCTGAGCCGCATCTGTGACCTGCACCACAGTTCATGGCAACGCTGGATCCTTAACCCACTGAGCAAGGCCAGGGATCGAACCCACAACCTCATGGTTCCTAGTCAGATTTGTTAACCACTGAGCCAGATGATAACTCCAAATGGTATACATTTTTTTTTTTACTGTCCTCCCCCCTGTTCTATGTTCCTGATGTCCTACTTTACAGCTTCATGCTTACCCATTAACTGTTCACTATAGTTATAGTTGCTTTTACAATTTTTTTTTGTCCTCTGTTCTACATACTGGCTTATTTAAGTAATCATCAATTCTTGCTGTATATCTGCCTTTCCTAGAGGGATTTTCTCTCTCATATTGATTCTTACTTGTTATTTATTTAGAGAAGACTCTTCAATATTTTTTTAAATGTAGATTAAGTGTTGTTGAATTTTTTTTGTTTTTGCCTGTCTGAGAAATTATTTCCCTCTCCTATTCTAAATGATAGTCTTGCTGGGTAGAGGACCCTAGCTTTCAGGATTTCCCCCTTTAGGGCCCTGAATATATCATCCCACTCCCTTCTGGCCTGCACAGTTTCTCCCTTACTTTCTTCCTCCCCCCTCCCCTCCTTTTGGGGCTGCACCCATGGCATATGGAAGTTCCCAGGCTAGGGGTTGAATGAGAGCTATAGCTGCCCACGTACACCACAGCCACAGTGGAATCCAAGCTGCATCTGCAACCTACACCATAGCTCATGGACACTCTGGATCCCCGACCTGCTGAGTGAGGCCAGGGATCAAACTTGCATCCTCATGGATACTAGTTGGATTCATTTCCTCTGTGCTGCAGTGGGAACTTCTGGCCTGCATAGTTTCTGAAGAGAATTCAGTTGATAACCTTATTATTCCCTCATACATAACTATTTTCTCTTGCTGCCTTTAGAATTTTCACTTTAACTTTTGTCATTTCAATTATGATATGCTTTGGTGTGTCTTTCTTTTAATTCATCTCATTTAGGATCCTCTGTACTTCCTATACCTGGATATCTGTTTCTTTCAGTTTTGGGAAGTTTTCAGCCATAATTTCTTGAAATATATTTTCAGTTCCCTTCTCTCTCTTTTCTCCTCCTGGTTGACCTTTAATGCAAATATTGGCACTCTTATTATTATTTCAGAGATCTCATAAATTGTTTTCTTTTTTTAAATTTGTTTTTCTATCTGCTCTCCTGATTGAGTGATTTCCATTTTTCTACTTTCTAAATCACTTACATGGTATTTTTCTGTATCACTTTGTCTGTGTTCATTCCTTCTAGTGTATTTTTCATTTCAGATAGAGAATTATCTATTTTTGATTGGATCTTTTTTATATTTTATAGTTCCTTGTTAAAATGTTTGGATCAGTTCTCTTCCCTAATTCAGTTAACTTACTTATTACCAATATTTTGAATTCATCATCTGGTAAATTATTTAGTTTCATTATTTATTCAGGGGTTTTCTCTTGCTCTTTCAATTGAGAGCAGTTCTTCTGACTTTTCATTTACTTAACTTTTTCTGACTATGAATTTAGTTGAAACATTTATGTATTTTAGTCATTTGAAGGAATGTTTTTATGTAGATAGCATGTGCTCAATACCTCTGGTTGGACGGTTATGTTTGATATGTAAGCCAGTCACATCTTTCGTCAGGGTGTACTAGCAGTTCACCTTTGTAGGATGTGGGGCTGGAGATGGAGAAGCTAGACCCTGTGCAGGGCATGAGGGCGAGCTTCCTGTCTGCACAATAGCCATTACCTCCCTTCAGGAATAAGGTCTGTTCCCAGTTGCTAGAGTTGAAGCCCCAGGTGATAAGCTTGTGCTGGTTCTCTTCTCTTTTAGTGTGTATCTTTCCTTTTCTTTACTGGGAACTTTGCCCCAAAGAAAAGGAATGCTGAAGCAAGGAGAGCTCTTGCATTTGAGAGGTCCAGTGCTCTGCCTGTGTAGGTGTGGTCGATGGCTCCACTCAGATGTAGCCCATGGCTGTATCTTTTCCTTGATAGTGGCCACCCTGGATCTAGTTCTCCACTCTGGGATGCAGTGAGCAAGGGAGGACCATGTGTTCAAATTTGACTGGGGTGCACAGTGAGGCTGTTGCAGGAAACCCAACAGCAATGCTGCCATTAGAATTCTGGGCTGTTTGTGGGGTGCCACTTAAGTAAGCACCAGTCATGGCTACCACTGCCCCAGAATGTATTTGTGTCTGTGTTCCAAGATTGTTCTGGCAGCCCTGGGTCCAGTGCTACATGTTGCTTGGAATAAGTGAAACCAAGGCACACACTTGGCTTTGGCTAAGGAATGCATTATGATGAAGCAGTTGCAGGGAAACCCAGCAACCTTTAGGGTAGTCCTCTCTCCGTCCTGCTGGAGGCAAACTAGCACCTTCATGCTCCTCATAAGTAGAGTCTAGGCTTTCCAGACTTTCTGTCTGTCTCGGTGTTTCTCTAGCCAGCCATGGGAGGATGATTCCTTTGCCTAGGACCTCGGGGCTGAGTCATCCTGTCTGTGACTTGACCCACTTACTCTACAATGCAGCTATCTACCTATGCAATCTGTCTTTTCCTCTTGGCCCAATCACTTTTCTTCTAATCCTACCTGATTATGTGTTTATCCTTATTACAACTTTGGTTGTACGGGAGTCCTTTTACCAGTTTCCAGTTAGTTTTTAATGAGAATTTTTCCACATATAGCCGTATTTTTGATGTGTTTGTGGGGGTAGGTGAGCTCCACATCTTCTTGCTTCACCATATTGATCACTCTCCTCTAACATTTTTTAAATGCTCGACTCATACCCACCAATTTTTCAGCTTTTGCTGCCAAGATACCTATTATGAATAGATCTATTGTTTCTTTTAGGAAAATATTTAATTATAGTGGTAGATGCCCTAATAGTTTCTAATAGTCTGATTTGTGCTTACTTAGATTTTGATGTATCATTGATCAAAATAGTCTGAATTTCTTGCCTTAATTTATTTCCCCAAGTTCCCGAGCAGTTTATGCTCTGGGCTAGTCTTGAGGCTTTGTGAATTCCCTAACAGCTACCATCTTCCTTTCTTTGATTGAATTGTGCCCATCATTTTCTCTTGTTGAAATAATCCTCCCTATTTCAAACATATTTATGATTCTGGCTTCCTATGTGTAGTTCCTGAGACTTGTCAGGACCTCCAGGAAGTACTTATCTTGTAGATGAATTTGCTACAAAACCAAATTCTGTGTATTCACCCTGGGAGGATTAGGACAAATTTGAAGAATGCAAAATATGCAGTTTTTGACCTGAGAGAAGCTCACGAGTGATCCTAGAGTATGGCCCAAGAGGCAGTGAATTCAAAGGGCTCTGTGGGTATTTTTACCTACACATCTAGGAATTGTACCTGGAATCTTCAGCAATTCTCTTTGGGTCCCATCTCATTGCCCAAACTGTCAAATGACAAACTAAAATAATTTAGTAATGAGTTTGATGTTCTTTATTCAAAGAAAATCAATCCATGGATTGAGGGAGTACAATGCCTCACAAGCAGTGGAGCACTATTCCCAAAAAATTTTGGGAAGAAAGAGTTTGATAGAAGAGGCAGTGCTGAAACAGGGCATGACTGACTAGGAGGTTGGGAATGTCTTTTTTTTTTTGAGACATAGTTGATATATAGTATTATATAATTTTCATTTGTACAATATAGTGATCCACAATTTTTTTTTGTCTTTTTGCCATTTCTTGAGCTGCTCCTGTGGCACATGGAGGTTGCCAGGTTAGGGGTCTAATCGGAGCTGTAGCCACCAGCCTATGCCAGAGCCACAGCAATGCGGGATCTGAGCCGTGTCTGCGACCTACACCACAGCTCATGGCAACGCTGGATCCTTAACCCACTGAGCGAGGCCAGGGATCGAACCCACAACCTCATGGTTCCTAGTCGGATTCGTTAACCACTGCACCACGACGGGAACTCCTAGTGATCCACAAATTTTGAACATTATACTTTAATTAGAGTTGTTATAAAATATTGACTATATTCCCTATGCTATGTGATATATCCTTATAGCTTATTTATTTTATACACCATAGTTTATACCTTTTAATTCCCTACTCCTATCTTCCCCCTTCCCTCTTTCCTCTCTCCCTGGGGATTTCTTTGTAAAGCTATCAGATCCTATTTTTAAGGTAAGGTGAACTCACTAAAGCTAAGTTGGAGGATTGTGATTGATGTATGTTAGGTATCCTTCACGAATGTTTCCCCTAAATGCAGGCTAACTTAGGTTTAGATTTGTAATTTATGCTGGGCCCTTGGAGTGGCTTTGATTTTTTAGATCCTGACGTATGAATTAGCTTTATCAACACTAATCTGAGAATGCTTCATGGGATATATATTAATGTTATTTTAAATATTAATATATTTAAAACATACATACTTAATATATATTTATATATAATATTTTGAGATTTATTTTTATATAAAGATTAACAAACTTGATATCTGGCTATAATATATTAAATACATTTAAAACAAATATACTGAAGAAACAATATAATACTAAGCAATAATATATTATTCCTAAGGAAGATACCTATAAATAGTACACAAAATTACAGAGAATTGAAAAATAAGGAACTATTTCCACCATGTTTCATGAGACCAGCATTACCATGTGATATTCTCACTTTTGTGCATTCTGCTCCATTATGGGCTGGACCAAATGACTCTCTTTGAATTAAATATGGCAAAGATGAAGGGATGTCACTTCCAAGAGCACAACAAAAGTTATAATTTCTTTGTGACATTTTCTTTCCCTAGCTTGGTCACTGTGAAATGGCCAGCTGCCATGATATAAACTGTCCTGAGACTTATGTACCAAGGAACTCAGGCAGCTCTCAGTCAATAACTAGCAAGAGACTGGGGCTCATAGTCCAATAACCATCAACTAAATCTTCCCAACCATCAAGTGAGTGATCTTGGAAATCAGTCATTCCCTAGTTGAAATTTGAGATGACTGCAAACCTTGCTAACATCTTGACTGCAGTTTGTGAGAAATACTCTGAAACAGAAGGTTCAGTTAAGCTACATATATATTCCTGATTTATAGAAACTGACGTCACAGTAAATGTTCCATAGGCTACAGTTACGGTTAATTTTATGTGTCAAAACCCCATTGACTGGTCATGTCGTGCCCAGATTATCTCTGGGTGTGTCTATAAGAATGTTTCTAGATGAGATTAACATTTGAATGGTGGACTAAATTAAGGAGAATGCCCCCCCCCCCCCGCATGTGGGTAGGTGGGCATCATCCAATTCATTGGGGACTTAAATAGAGGAAAAAGTAGAAGGAAGAATTTGCCCCCTTTTTTTCCCTCCTATCTGATTACTAGAGCCCATCAATCTTCTCCTGCCCTCCAAGCACCTGGTTCTTACACCTTTAATCTGAACTGGAATCTACATCACTGGCATCCCTGGTTCTCAGGCTTCCAGACTACGACTCCCACCATTGGCTTTTGAGGGTCTGCAGCTTGCAGATGGTAGATTGTGGAAATTTTTAGCATCCATAATTACATTAGCCAATTCCTTATAATGAATCTCTTTCAAGATTATCCTATTGTTTCTATTTCTCTGGAGAACACTGGCTAATACAGCCGCTAAGCATTGGTATAACTTGTTGTGAAGCAATAGATAACATCTAAGAAAAAACTTTATGAGTAGGTGAAATCAGATGCCAATCTTACTCATGGATGTAGATGCAAAAACATAAACAAAATATTAGTAAACTAAATTCCATGCTATAAAGTGGTAATATACTACAGTAGAGTTGGGTTTATTTTGAATACATAGTTTGTTTAGTTTTTGCAGTTGGTTTCCCACAGTATAAGAATAAAAGGGGGAAGTCCTATAATCATTTATATAGAGTGTGTATTCTTGCAATGATAAAATAATGTATCAGTCAAACATATTGGAGAATGCAAAACAAAGACATAAATATGCGGACACAGTTTTTTTAACAGAGCTAGTGCCATAATTCAGTGAGGACTGGATGCTGTTTTTTATAAAATGATGCTAGTTCAAATACTTGGAGAATTCTTAGGAAGAAACAGATATTTGATCTTTGCCTTACAGACCCCTCCTCTTCACACACATCATATAGATAGAAGGGATTGTAGAATGAGTGCTAAAGGCAAATAATAAAGCTTTGGAAAATAACATGGGGGATAGCTTTATGATGAGTAATGTAAACAATAGATATAATGGAAAATATTGATATATTGTACCTATATTAAATTAAGAACTTTTTTTACTTACCATTAAAAAAGAATAAAAATTAAGCCATGGAGTGAAAGAATATATTAATAATACCAATAGTAAATTCATACCACAAATCTACAATTTATATTTTAAAAAGGTAGCAAACAAACTAGAAAATAAAAAGACATTTCATAATAAGCAAATCACCAGTAGTTATAAGGAAAGTTATTTAAATTTATTAATAAACAGCAAAATAAAATTATAACCAGATACTACTCATGCCCATCAGAGTGGAAAACTTAAAAAATTGACTATTTCAAGTGTTGTGAAGATGTGAAAGAACTCTCATATGCTGTTGGTGGGAATATAAATTGTTACATCTCTCTAGAAAATAATGTGTCATTAGATATTAAAGTTAAAAATACATGTATCTTGTGTCCCAACAGATACATTTCTAGGAATGTATCTTCCACATATTCTCATACATACGTAACATATGTAGTGATATTTGCTATGGCATTTTTATAGCAGCATAAGACTGAAAAAAATGTTCATCAGTGGAGATTGGTCAAATAAATTCTGATTCTTCTGTGCAATATAAACAATGCAATTGTTGAAAAGAATGTACCAACATAAAACTATGTGAGTGATATATAAGATAAAATAATAGTATGAAATGGAGTCTCTATTTCTTAAAGTGAGCTTCTATAGGTATATTTCTTTTGTAAAACTATTTTATTTAAACAATTGATAAAAGTGGTTGCTTCTAGAGAAGAAAACTGGTGATAAAAGAGTGTATCTTTTGTATCATATGCATATATTACCTATTCAAAAATAGCTCTTAAAAGAACTACAGAAAAATAAGAAGTATACTTAATGATACATTTATTATAAAAGGACCCTCAGAAATATAATAACTTTAGGGACCACTTTTTGTGTGATATTGAAAATAAGCACAGTCTCCAAAATTTATAGTTGTGTATGAGACGCTTGATAGGAGTTGTCTGGTAATTCACTGCCTTATGTACTTATTTTTTGTCTTAATGCATTTGTTAACATAGTTGATCATATGGGATGGTGGGACAGAGTGAAGCCAGGTGAAGGGGATTAAAAAGTTTAGGTAGAGATCGTAGATGTTGCACTACCTTGACCAAAGGAATAGAATAGTTTGCTAATTAACATTGGGGAGATTTCCTGAAGTTTTTACCCTAATCCATATAAGCATCTTCTGCAGTCTGGGTTCAAACTGTGTAATAGTTGCACCTGCTATTCTTAAAATGCAGCTAAAGACTGAATGGTGAACTAAATAGCCACTTGATTTTGCTATTGAGACCAATGACTGCAGGTGTAAGTAATTTTGCATTCTATTCTGTCTCCTCCAGCCTACCGCCAAAACATGGCTTTTAAAATCAAGATTCCTGATGTAAGTTGGGAGGAGCATATGATTTTTAAGTAGTAACTGGAAACTTGATTTTCAAAAAGGATGTGACATTCTATATTTAAAGGCTTTGGTGGAAAACAAGGAGTTTTGTACCTAATGACAGACCTAAAAACTGCATTCCACTCTTCACACATTTAAAAATTTTTAAATGTCTAAAAATTACCACAACTCTTCCTTCTAAGGTTATAAGAGTTTACTGCAAACAATTTCTTTGTAGAGAAACTTAATTAAATAGTATAGGTGGGACTCGCATTTGCAATAAGTATTTCCCTGAAGAATTGTGTATATCCTGAATTCTGGAAAATTAAATTACATTTTACATGCGGTAGGGGAGTTTTCTATTTAAGGACAATCTTTGATTTGTCATTTCATTTTATTAGGCTGGCTTAATTAAATTTAGCATAGTGGAGGTAAAATTACCCAGTACCTGGCATTGTTATCCACTACCAAAAGCAGCACTTAATTTAAAGGGAAAAAAAACTTACAGATGTTTGAATTTATCAATTTAGTCCACAAAATTGATTAGGTAGCTATTTGATGACAAAATCTAAAAGTGAAACAAAGTAGCAGGGACTATAGAGAATATATAGGCTCTGCTCCTGGGAAGCTTACACTGCAGAGCTGGAAAAAGTGCAAACCCCTTCCTTAAAATGTAACAAAATATTTATTAAGCAATGTTTAGGGCAAGTGATCAATGCAAAGTTGCATATTTAACATAGAACAGGGGAAAATATATACAGCAGGAAATGAAAATCGTGGAAAAGTTAAATAGAAGCTACTTAGGAAGAAAAAGTTATCTATAATTGTACCAAGCAATTAGTACATACATAGTATCAACATGGTTGCTTTCTTCTTCCCTCCTCCTTCCTACTTCTCTCTCTCTTACACACACACACACAAAATGTCTGTTATTCCCACGAACCAATATACAAAATTGCAATTTTTTTTTCCTGATGAAACTTCCAAGTTTAGACCAAGTCTGTGTTCAAGACCTTTAAGAGCCTGAAAGCGTTTTCATAAATTGTTCCCTGGTGCCTTTGACCTAATTTCTGGAAACTATTTGAAAACCTCAGGTGTCTGAATGCAAATTTTATCTTTACAGTTCATTAATAGCTCTATAAAAGTTAAATATATGAGCTGGTGCAAATTGAAACAGCTAAACTATTTGCTTAATGGATACATAGCCTGGGTACCATAATACTAAGAGGAATATAAGGTCACAGTATCAATTTCATTTGCTCATTTATTTTTTTCCCTTTCGTCATTCCTGCTTCTGTGTATTAAGGATGCAAATTTCTATTAGAATATATCACACTAAAATAATTTTAAAAATCATGTAGGGAAATAAAAAGTACTATTTTGCTCAAGTATAAATATATACTATTTATTGAATATGAGATCTAGTCTTGTGTTAAATACTCTCTACATATGTATACATACACACATAGACATATATATATGTATATTATTGCATCACATTTAAAATAAAGCAAAATAAGTTCATTTATTATTGCCATTTAACAGATGAAAATGAGCAGATGAAGACTCAATAACTTAAAGACTCAACAACTTACAGAAGGTCATGCAGCTATTAACAATAAATCTGACTCTCAAACTTGGCTTTTCAGTTTCTTTAACACTAAATTGGAGTGAGATTATCTAAATTCATATTTCATCTCTGTCAATTATTAAGTGTGTGACTGTGGGCAAGGCAGGTAACATCTTTCTGTCTCATTTTTGTTTTTCTTTGAAACAAGGATAGGATCTATATCAAGGAGGTTCTGAAAAAAATTGTGTGTATATCTATATAGAGTGGTTAATGTGTTAGTTATTTTATTGTTGTTATTATTTTACTATTTGGGGAAATGACTTGCCTTGTTTTTATTTACTGAAAGCTTGATATGAACACTTGGTAATCCATCACAGTTGAAGAATGGAATGTTTGGGTTAATTCAATATTGCGTTTGAGAGAATGATATAAAATTCACCTTATTCACATTGTAGATTATCAAGGAATGTAAAAACATTAGATATTTACCAAATTTATACTGAAGAAATGTTTTTAATTAATCAGAAAATTCTCCCATATATGTTGGTACTTTAGACGCATCAAAATTCACTTATAGACTTTTATCAGTCCAGCATGTAAGAAATTTAGAAATCACAACTCCATCCTAAAAGTATACTGAATAAACTGAAAAATCAACAACTTTTCTTAGATCTCTAAGAGAAGAGAACTCACATGCCAAGAGCAGAAATCTCCAAAGTAACCAGTGCTAGGATAGGGAAACCTAAACTGTAATTGATTAATTGCTAGAGTCTCAGTGTGGACAAGTTTGAGAGATAAAAACTCCAAGGTGACCCAGTAATCAGGATTCCCACGCTTTTGTGAGTTTTACCTCCTAGAGTTCTACCAGGTTCTTATATTTGAGAAAAATCCCCTCCTGCTTCTGCCAAAGGGAGAGGACAAAGAACCATTTTGAAATACACCAGAGCATTCTGTTATTTTTAACAAAGGCAGCTCTTAGTAGGAACTAACCATTCCTTAACCTGCTTGGGGATTTTACTAGAGCCTATTTGACCTGGGGGAAAGGAAATACTCAACTGAAGTCTGCTCTAGCCTTCCAAATAAGAGAAGGGAAATAGCCAACTCAGGCTCACTCTATCCACCCTGTCTCATCAAAGTGGAGGGGTTACTGAGCATCATAGGAAATGTTCACATAAACCCCCAAAGGGAAGAAAGATAATGGAAGCAAGAATAGGAGGAGCTAAGAAGAACAAAAAATAGGAAAAAGTAACAGATGTGGTAGATATTAATCCAACTATATCAATAATCATTTTGAGCATCAGTGATTTAAGTACATCAGTTAAAAGATGGAGATAGGCAGGGTGGATCCCAGAACATGACCCAAATTTATGGTGACTAAAATGACCCCACTTTAAATATAAAGACACACATAGATAAAATAAATGGGTAGAGAAAGATATATCAAGCTAACACCTATCGAAAGAGGCAAGAGTAGCTGTATTACTTCAGATAGAGCCTTCAGATTAAGGAAAGTTATCAGAGGTAAAGAGAGACATAACATGATTAATGATAAAGGGTCCAGTTCTCCAAGAAAACACAAGAAACCTTAAAGTATATGTACCTAACAACAGAGTGCCAAAATATGTGAGACAAAAAGATAATGGAAGCAAGAATAGGAGGAGCTAAGAAGAACAAAAAATAGGAAAAAGTAACAGATGTGGTAGATATTAATCCAACTATATCAATAATCATTTTGAGCATCAGTGATTTAAGTACATCAGTTAAAAGATGGAGATAGGCAGGGTGGATCCCAGAACATGACCCAAATTTATGGTGACTAAAATGACCCCACTTTAAATATAAAGACACACATAGATTAAAAGTAAATGGGTAGTGGCCCAGGAACTTCATAAGCCATAGGCACAGCCAAAAAAAAAGTTGGTCCAAAGACTTGCAACCTCACCAAAGAAGATATACAGATGGCAAATAAGCATCTGAAAAGATGCTCCATATCATGTATCAGAGAAATACAGACTGAAGCAATGTGATGTTATTATACACATGTAAGAATGGCAAAAATCCAGAATATCAACAATACTTAATGCTTTTGAAGATATAAAATTTAAGGAATTCTCACTTACTGCTGGTGGAAATATAAAATGGTATAGCCACTTTGAAAGATAGTTTGGTGATTTCTTATAAAACTAAATATACTTGTACTGTATCATCTAGCAGTCAGGCTACCTGGTAATTTACCCAGAGGAATTTAAAACTTATGTCCACAAAATACCTGTGCATGGATGTTTATAGTTGCTTCATTAATAATTGCCAAAACCAGAAAGCAACCAAGGTGTCCTTTAGTAGGTGAATGTATAAACAAACTGGAATATCTAGGAAGTGGAGTATTATTCATTACTAAAAAGAAATGAGCTATCAAGCCATGAAAAGATATGGAGGAAATATAAGTGAAACTACCAAGTGACAAAAACCAAAATGAAAGGCTACGTATTATGTGATTTAAACTTTATGACACTATGGAAAAGGCAAGACTATGGAGATAATGAAAAGATCGGTGATTTCTAGGGTCTAGGAGGGAAGGGGGATGAATAGGCAGAGCACAGAAGATTTTTGGGGATGTGATATTACTCTGTATTATACTATAATGGTGGATATATGTCATTGTCTATTTGTCCAAACCCATAGAACGTACAACACAAGAGTAAAGTCTAAATTAACCATGTACTTTTTGGTAACCATCGTGTGGTAATGTAGATTAATTCACTTTAACAAATGTATCCTCTGTTGGGGGATATTGATAATGGCAGTTTCTGCATATGTGAAAGTGAGGTAAATATGGGAAACCTCTGCATATTCTGCTGAGTATTGCTATGAACATAAAATTGCTCTAAAAACTAAGGCTATTAAAAATTCACTTACTTGTTCAACAATGAAATAAAATGCAAGAGTCTAATGTGATATAGGATAGAAAATAGAGTTTACTCTTAGTGAACAAACTAACTTTGATGCTGTGAGCTTATTCAAGGAATCAGTTTGCAAGCAGAAAGTCAAATACTTGCTGATTGTGAGAAATAATAATGCCATGATTGTAGGGAATTTGCCAGAGAATACAGGCCTTCTACACAGGGAACAAGGTATTCATTTATACCTGCCTTGACTTGCCATTAGGTCTAATTCTGAGCTTTCATTGCAAAGATAAATCTCTTTCTAACTAGGATCCAATAGAGCAAAGGTGATAGTACATTGAAGTATATTAAGTTCACATTTATTAATCATTGCTTAAATTATCTCTGTGATACAGAAACAAATGTTTTCTGGGATTAATGAACAAGTCATTTCAATTAAAAGAAAGCATTAAAATGCAAGTTCCATTTTCTGCAGAAGTCTGGGTAGCATTTTAAATGAATAGTTAATTTTTTTTTTCAGATTTGCTTGAGGTTTTGTTTAACTTCATGTAAAGTTAATTGGGTTCAAATACGGGGATTTTTATTTCTGGGCAAGATGGAGTATCAGAGACTGGATTTACCACCACATCATGTGCCTCCAAAACAAGAGGAAACAAAACAAACAAAATCCTGACAGAAAATCAGAAGTGATGATTTATAAAACAATGGATATCAAAAAAAATTAGGACAGTGATCCATAAGAGATGAGGATAAATTAAAATTAAAAAAGTAAGTCCCATAATTGTTCCACTTTGCTAACTTAAGAGTTTCCAGGCAATACTGAAGATAGAGGGAATACAAGGTAGATCTGTCAGACTCCCTGAGTTCAGAAGAGGGAGCCAAGAATCTCGGGACATCAAGGTGGATAGAATTGTGTGTCAGAGTAATAGGAGAGAGGTACATAGAGAACTTTAGAAATCTGTGTACAGTCATCCTTGAGCAATGAGCAGAGTACTAATTGGTCAATGTTTACAGGGAAACTACTTGGATGTAAGGAAAAATCAAGTGAGGATAGAGGGAACAGTGTTCAGCAATCACACAGGACCAGGAATAGTGTCTTTTCCAACCTGCAGAGAGGAAAAGCCTCATAATTCATGGGGCACTGAGTAGACAATTCAGAAGGGTCTTTTCTCAGGATTTGTAATAATGGATTGAACTAAGTGGGTCTGGCTAACTAAAATCTCAAAAGCAAGACTCAAAGGGATAAAACAGTTTCCAAGTAATTTAAATGCACCCCATAATAAAGTATAAGAATATTTACAGGGTCACAGAAACATGAAGCTCCTAACAAAGTAAAATTCACAATGCTTGGCACGAACAGAAGCAAGAATATATGACCCGTAATAATGAGAAAAATTGTGCAATCAAAACCAACCCAGAATTGACACAGTTGTTATTAGTGGACAAGGACTTCAGAACATTTGTTACAACTATTGCAGATGTTAAGGAAGTTAAACTGAGGATGAAAAATACTTTTTAAATGCCCAAATCAAATTTAGAGTAATGAAAACACTGATATTAAGGAAAAATACAAGTTGTGGATTTAATGGGATATTAGACCTTGAAGGAGAACAAATTAGTAAACTTGAACACATAGCAATAGATACTTTCCAGAATGAAAAAGAGAGAAAATGAAACTCAAATGAAAAAGAGTGTTCATGAGTTGCAGTACAGCTTCATATGGCCTGAGACATGTTTAATTAGGGTTCCTGAAGAAGAAAGAGAGGGGAGGACAGAAAAAAATATTTTAAGAGATAATGGCTGAAAACTTTCCAAATTTATGAAAACAATGACCCCACATTTCTGAGAAACTCAACAAAGCCCAAGCATAAGTAACATAACACCCAGATACAACTTAGTCAGCTAGTTCAAAACCAATGATAAAAAGTTTTTTCTTAAAGAAGCAGTGCGGAAAAAATATACTTTAACATACAAAGGTACAAAATTGAGGATTCTCACTTCTGTTCAGCATTATGCTGGAAGTAAGAGTCAGTGAATAAGGAAATAAAAAGAAGAAAAGTGGAGTCCTGGTTGTGGCTCAGTGGTAACAAACCTGACTAGTATCCATGAGTATGTGGTTTTGATCTCTGGTCTCGCTTAGTGTGTTAAGGATATAGCATTGCTGTGAGCTGTGGTGTAGGCCACAGACATGCCTGATCTGTTGTTATGGCTGTGGTGTAGGCTAGCGCTGCAGTTCTATTTCAACCCCTAGCCTGGGAACTTCTCTATGCTGCTGGTACAGCCCTTAAAAAAAATAAAAAGTAAATAAAAAGGAAGAGAGAGAGAAAGCATATCCAGAATGGAAGAAATAAATGTCTTGCAGAATATCTGATGGAAACTACAAAAAAGCTATTTGAACTAATAGTTTTCAGGACACATGATAAAAATTAATGCATTGTTCTATACTAGCAGCAAGCAATCAGCATTTGAAAAAACTGCATTACAAAATATGAAATACATAGGGATAAATTTGAAATTTGGAGTAATGAAGACAAAATCTGCAAAAACTATACAATGATTTTTTTTTTCTTTTTAAGGCTGCACCTGCAGCATATGGAAGCTCCCAGGCTACGGGTCCAATGGGAGCTGCAGCTGTCAATTAAGTTCCCTTTGCCTCCTTGCCCCAGCCCTTGACAATCACCATTATATGTTTTATCTATGAATTTGAGTATTCTATGTAATTTGACTATTCTCGTATAAGTGGAATCACATAGTAAGTATCTTTTTGTGACTGACTTATTTTCACTTAGCAAAATGTCTTCAAGTTTCACTCATATTCTGAGTCAAAATATCCTTACTTTTTAAGGCTGATTAAATATTCCATTGTATATATATATATCCCACATTTTGCTGATCTGTTTCTCTGTCAATGGCTATTTAGGTTGTTTCCGCCCCTTGGATCTTGTGAAAAATGCTGCTATGAACATGAGTGTACAAATATATCTTAGACCCTATGCTTTAAGTTCTTTTGGGTACATATCCTGAAGTAGAATTTCTGGATCATTTGGCTATTTTATTTCATTTTTGTCCACACCTACAGAATGTGAAAATTCCAAGGCCAGGGATTGAACCCATGCCACGGTTGTGACCTGTGCCACAGCTATGACAATGCCAGATCCTTAACCTCCTGTCCCACAAGGGAACATCATGGTGATCTTATTTTTAGTTTTTTGAGAAACTGCCATTCTGTTTTCCACAGCAACAGTACCATTTTACATTCTCACCGAAAGTCACAAGAGTTCCACTTCCTCCACATCCACATCAACACTTTTTATTTTATGATTCTTTTTTTTAAATAGTAACTAACTCTAATGACTATGAAGTGGTATCACATTGTAGTTTTGAATTGCATTTCCTTAATTACTTGTGATGTAGGTAATCTTTTCATATGGTTATTGGCTATTTGTATATATTTGGAGAAATGTCTGAGCCCTTTGCTCATTTTTGAATCAAGTTGTTGAGTTTTAGGAGTTTTCTCTATATTCTGGTTGTTAAACCCTTATCAGATATATAATTTGCAAATTATTTCTCATACCGCATGGGTTGCCTTTTCACTGTATTCACACAGTAGTTTTTAATTTTGATGCAGTCCAATTTATTTTCCCTTTGCGCTCTGTGCTTATGATGTCATATTCACAAAAACATTGCCAATTCCATTGTTAATGAAGATTTACCCATATATTTTCTTTTAAGAATTTTATAGTTTTAGCTCTTATGTTTAGATCCTTTATCTATTTTGAGTTAATTTTTTATACAGTGTCAGGGTAAGTTACAGCTTCATTTTTTTGCATGTGTGTGAGTATTTTCCCAGCATTTGTTGAAAACACTATCCTTTTCTCATTGAATATTCTTGACATCCTTGTAAAAAATCATTTGTCCATAAATATGAGGATTTATCTCTCATCTATTAAATTCAATTGGTCTAGATATCTATCTTTATGCCAGTACAATACAATTTTGACTATTATAGCATGTATTAAGTTTTAAAATCAGAAAGTGTGAGTCCTCCTACTTTGTTCTTTTTCAAGATTTTTTTTTTATATTTGATGTCTTTTGTTTTTCTGTGAGAAACATCATTGACACTTTGACAGGGATTGAATTGAATCTGTAGACTGCTTTGGGAAGTATTGATATTTTAATGATATTAGGTTTTTCAATCCCTAAACATGGGATATATTTCCATGTATTTATATCTTAATTTATTTATAATTTATTATAGTGTATTATATAATTATAGTGTATTATAGTTTTTGTTGTATAGGACTTCTACCTCCATGGTTGAATTTATTGCTAGATATTTTGTTATTTTTGATGCAATTGTCATTTTCTTTTTAACATTTAATCAATTTAATAGTCAATGTTACATAAAGTAGAATCAAAATCATTTGTTTTCTAGGAGTACATTTTGCCACAAATACTTTTTTTTTCATTATTCAATGAATTTATTACATTTGTAGTTGTACAATGATTATCACAATCCAATTTTATAGATTTTCCATCCCACAACCCCAGGACATCCCCCCACTCCCCAAACTGTCTCCTTTGGAGACCATAAATTTTTCAGTCTGTGGGTCTGTATCTGTTCTGCAAAGAAGTTCATTCTCTCCTTTTATCAGATTCCACATGTCAGTGAAAGCATTTGATGTTGTTGTCTCATTGTCTGACTGACTTCACTTAGCATGATAATTTCTAGGTCCATCCATGTTGCTAAAAATGCCAGTATTTCATTCCCTTTAATGGCTGAGTAATATTCCATTGTGTATATGTACCAAATCTTGTTGATCCACTCCTCTGTTGATGGACATTTAGGTTGTTTCCATGTCTTGGCTCCATTTTTCTTTTTCAGGATGTCTTTGGCTATTCTGGGTCTTTTGTACTTCTAAACAAACTTCAAAATATTTTGTTCGAGTTTTGTGAAAAATGTCCTTGGTAATTTGATAGGGATTGCATTGAATCTGTAGATTGCCTTAGGTAGTATAGTTATTTTGATAATGTTGACTCTTCCAATCCAAGGGCATTGTATATCTTGCCATCTATTTCTGTCATCTTTGATTTCTCTCATCAGTGCCTTATAGTTTTCAGAATACAGGCTTTTGTCTCTGGGTAGGTTTACTCCTAGATATTTTATTCTTTTGGAGGAGATGGTAAATGGGATTGCTTCCCTAATTTCTCTTTCTGATCTTTCATTGTTAGTATATAGAAATGCAGTCAATTTCTGTATGTTAATTTTGTATCCTGTGACTTTGCCAAAGTCATGGATGAGTTCTAACAGTTTTCTGGTAGAGTCTTTAGGATTCATTGATCTTTTCTATGGTTTTCTTCATTTCTATTTCATTGATTTCTGCTCTGATCTTTATGATTTCTTTCCTTCTACTAACTTAAGGTCTTGTCTCTACTTCTCTCTCTAACTGCTTTAGATATAAAGCTAGCTTGTTTATTTGAGCTTTTTCTTGTTTCCTGAAGTGGACTTCTAATGCTATAAACTTTTCTTGTATAAATGCTGCATCCCATAGGTTTTGGAGTGTCGTATCTTTGTTGTCATTTGCTTCTAGGTATTTTCTCTTTTCCTCTTTGATTTCTTCAGTGATCCATTGGTTGTTTAGTAGCATGTTTTTGAGTCTCCATGTGTCTGTGGTTTTTGCAGTTCTTTTCTTGTTGATTTCCAGTCATTTAGCATTGTGGTAAGAAAACATGCTTGATATGATTTCAAATTTCTTAAAGTTACCATGGTTGGATTTGTAGCCCAAGATGTGATCAATCTTAGAGAATGTTCCATGTGCACTTGAGAAGAATGTGTATTCTGTTGCTTTTGGTTGGAATGTCCTGTAAATATCTATTAAGTCCATCTGGTTTAATGCTTCACTCAGGGCCTGTGTTTCTTTATGGATTTTCTGTCTGGATGATCTGTCAATTGCTGTGAGTGGGGTGTTAATGTCCCCCACTATTATGGTGGTATTGTCGATTTTTCCTTTTAAGGTTGTTAGCAATTGCCTTATATATTGTAGTGAACCTGTGTTGGGTGTGTAGATATTTAAAATTGTTATATCTTCTTGGATTGATCTTTTGATCATTAGGTAGTGACCTTCTTTGTCCCTGAAAATATTCTTCATTTTAAAGTCTATTTTGTCTGATATGAGTATTGCTACTCCAGCTTTCTTTTGATCCCCGTTTGCATGAAATATTTTCTTCCATCCTCTCACTTTCACTTTGTATGTGTCCCTAGAAGTGAAGTGGGTCTCTTGAAGACAGCATGTATATGGATCTTGTTTTTGTATCCATTCAGCCAGCCTATGTCTTTTGGTTGGGGCATTTAGTCCATTCACATTTAAGGTAATTATTGATATGTATGTTCTTATTGCCATTTTATTAATTGCTTAGGACTTGTTTTTGTTGCTCTTTTTTCTTCCCTTCTTCTCTTGTTCTCTCCTCTTCTGAATTGATGACTATCTAGAGTGTTATATTTGCATTGATTTTCCTTATTTTTTTCTGTATCATTTGTAGATTTTTGGTTTGCAGTTATTCTGAAGGTTTGATATGAGTCTATATGTATACGAGATTGTTTTAAGTTGTTGTTCTCTTCATTGCAAGTGCATCTCCAGTGTCCTGCATTTGTACTCACCTCTTCTCATGATTTCTGATTTTGGTGGTATAATTGTGCATGGATGATTTCATATCTTTACTGTATATATACCTTTTCTGGTGAGCCTTGTCATTTGTGGAATTTTTGTTTCCTGTTGCTGACTTTTCTTTTCTGCCTAGAGAAGTTCCTTTAGTATTTGTTGTAAGGCTGGTTTAGTGTTGCTGAATTCTCTTAGCTTTTGCTTATCTGTGAAGCTTTTGATTTTTCCTTCAAATCCGAATGAGAGCCTTGCTGGGTAAAGTAATCTTGGTTGGAGGTTTTTTCCTTTCATCACGTTAAGTATATCCTGCCACTCCCTTCTGGCCTGCAGAGTTTCTGCTGAAATATCTACTGATAACCTTATCAGGGTTCCCTTGTATGTTACTTGTTTCTTTTCCCTAGCTGCTTTCAAGATTTTCTCTGTCTTTAATTTTGGTTAGTTTGATTAATATGTGTCTCGGTGTATTCCTCTGTGGGTATATTTTCTATGGTACTCGTTATGCTTCCTGGATTTGAGTGAGTGGTTCCTTTCCCATGTTAGGGAAGTTTTCAGCTATTATCTCTTGGAATATTTTTTCTGTCCCCTTCTCTCTCTCTCCTCCTTCTGGCACCCCTATAATACGGATGTTGGAGCATTTAATGTTGTGCCAGAGTTCTCTGAGACTCTCTTCATTTGTTTTCAATCTTTTTTCTCTTTTCTGTTCTGCATCCGTCATTTCCACTAATCTGTCCGCCACCTCGCTTATTCGTTCTTCTGCCTCCTGTATTCTGCTGTTAGCTGCTTCTAGTGAATTTTGTATTTCAGTTATTGTATTTTGCATCTCTTCTTCCTTAAGTTTTATATCTTGTATCTCTTTGGTCAGTGTTTCCTGTAAGTTATCCATCTTTGCCTCCAGTTTATGTCCAATGTCTTGCATCATCTTCAGCATCAGCAGTCTAAAGTCTTTTTCCTGGAGGCTGAGAATCTCCTGATCACTTAGCTGTTTTTCTGAGGTTTTTCCTTTCTCCCTCATCTGAGTTATAGTCCTCTGTCTTTTCATTTTTATAGGTTTTTGGTGTGGTGACCTTCTTACAGATAATAGAGTCATAGCCTCTCTTACTTCTGGTGTCTGCCCCCCTGTGGCTGAAGTCGGTATGGGGGGCTTGCTGTAGGCTTCCTGATGGGAGGGGCTGATGCCTGCCCCCTGGTAGGAGGAGCTGATTCTACTCCCTCTGGTGGGTGGGGCTTTGTCTCTGGATGGGATTAGAGGCAGCTGTGTGCCTGAGGGGTCTTTAGGTAGCCTGTTTACTGAGGGGCAGGGCTGTGATCCCACCTGGATTGTTGTTTGTCCTGGGGCTTCTCAGTGCTGATGGGTGGGGCCAGATTTTCCCAAAATGGCCACCTCCAGAGAGAGGCACTGCTGCTGAATATTCCTGAGAGCTTTGCTTCCAATGTCCTTCCCCCACAACAGCCCACATTCACCCCTATTTTCCCAGGATGTCCTCCAAGAACTGTGGTCAGGCTTGACCCAGATTCCCTTGGAGACTTTGCTTTGCCCTGTGACTCAGTGCTCGTGAAAGTTTGTGTGCACCTTTTAAGAATGGGGTCTCCGTTTCCCCCAGTCCCATGGAGCTCTTGTGCACAAGCCCCACTGGCCTTCAATGCCAGCTGCTCCAGGGGCTCTTTCTCCCAATGCCAGTTCCCCACAAGTGGGCGTTTGTTGTGGGACTCAGAGCTCTTATTCCTGTAGGTGAGTCTCTGTGAACCAGCTAGTTTCGAGTCTGTGGGGCTTCCCACCTGGGCAGTATGGGGTTGCTTATATCACATAATCGCCCCTTCTACCTCTTGATGTGGCCTCCTCTTTTTCTTCTGGAATAGGGTATCTTTTTTAAGGTTTCCGATCCATTTGGTTGAAGATTGCTCAGCCTTTATTTGTGAATTTTGTTGTTTTTAGGAGAGAAGTTGAGCTCCAGTCCTTCTATTCCGTCATCTTAATCCACAGTCTTGATGCAATTATTAATGATTAATAATATTTTCATTATTGCCTTTTCAAATTGCTTGTTGTTAGTGTACACACCCTAAATGACCTCCCAAAAGATGGTACATCTGTAGCAAGTATCAGTGTTTGGAACACAGTAAATGCTAACTAAATTTGGAATATTTTTTTATTATAATTCATACTGATGCCATGAACTCATCCCCTTTAATACACTGACTCTAGCAATCAGCAATGACCCAAAATCCATTGCTCTTTCATCCCAATTATGTCATTTTTCATTTCTTTATAAAATTAAATTCCATGGTTAATTATTATAATCATCCATTTTTATTTACACTTATTTCTCTTCCCCTCTCTTCCTTCCCTAAACTCTCCCAATCCCAACTATCTCTTTATTTCACATTAGCACTCATTTGACTGAATGTGACTGGTGGAAAACACTGCCCTATAGTCTGATGTTCCTGTAAATTTAAGACCACAAACCTCAAATGAATTCTTAATGCTGCCACTTAATGATAGGTCTCCTATGTCCTAAATAACTACTTTACCTCTTCTTTCTCCTCATATTCCAATATCTCCTCCCCAGTCTTTACTCTTCATAGATGCTCTTTTGTTCTATTTCACTAAAGAAATTCATCACAGGAGGACTATGCTTTAAAATAAACACTATTAAAAATATCATCAGTGAGATCATTTATTATGAATTTCATTTGGAGGTGTGAACAAAAAAAAAACCACACATGAAATTCAGATAAAGATGAACAATGAGGAGTTCCTGCTGTGGCATGATGAGTTAAGAATCCAACTGCAGTGGTTTAGGTTGCTGCAGAAGTACAGGTCCAATCCCCAGCCCAGAGCAGTGGGTTAAAGGATATGACAATATGTAGGTTGTAGCTGCAGCTTGGATTCAGTCCCTGGCCTAAAAACTTCCATATGCTGGGGCAGCAGCCAAAAAAAGAAAAGGAACAATGAGAAGTGTGATAAACTTAATAGACCTTAAAACATATTATAAAAGCCTATTTTAAAATAATATGTTATTGGTACCTGACTATTGGACAGACTAATGAAACAGAATTTTTAAAGTTCCCCAAAAGGCCCAACTTCACATTAAAATTTGTTATTGATGAAGCAAAAATCCCCAATATGTGAAATAAAGCAGGACATTTTAGTAAGGGATATTTTTCAAAACCGGATATTCAAATGAAATGATGTAAAACTGGATACATTCTTCATATCATGGACCAATAGAAACTCTAAATGTATCAGAGATCTAAAAGTAAAACATGAAACTATATAAGCATTAGAAGAAAACAAGAATAAATTCTTTTTATATACCTCTGCCTCTACACACATGCATAGCCTCTTTCATTATCAACAGTCCTCTCCAGGGGGTAAATTTTTTATACTCGATGAATCTGCATTGACAAATTATGATTTCTCAGAGTATATAGTTTACTTTAGGTTTCACTCTCTGTGTTTTATATTCTGTGTCTTTTGACAAATGTATAATGACTTGTATCTACCATTAGAGCATCAGACGGAGTATTTTCATTGCCCTAAAATTCTGCTGTGCTCTATTTATTGCCCCATCCCCAGCACTGCTGATTTTTTTTTTTTTACTGTCTCCATAGTTTCGTATTTTCCAAAATGACATATAGTTAGAATCGTATAGTTTATAGCCTTTTCAGATTGGCATTTTCACTTGGTAATAAGGTTTAATATTGCTCCATTCTTTTTAGGCTTGATAATTCATTTCTTTTTATCACTGAATAACATTCTAGCATCAGACTATAACACAGTTTACTCACCTACTGAAGGATATCTTGGTTCCTTTCAATTTGAGGCAATTGTGGATAAATATGCTATTCCTGTTCAACTATAGGTTTTTGTGTGGACATGTTTTCAGCTCCTTTGGGTAAATAGCAAGGAATGTGATTGCTGGATTGTGTAGTAAAAATATGATTCATTTTGTAAAAAAAAAATCAACAGACTCTTCCAAAATAATTGCACCTTTTTTATTCCTACCAACACCAAATGAGAGTTCTTATTGCTCCACATCCTTGATAGATTTGGTGATGTCGTATTCTAGATTTTGGTCGTTCTAATAGGTGTAGATTAATATTTCATTGTTATTTAATCTGTTTTCCCGATGATGTATGATGTGGAATATCTTTTCATATGCTTGTTTTCCATCAGTATATATTTGGTGAGGTGTCTGTTAAGGTCTTTGATGCATTTTTAAAAATTGGATTGTTAGTTTTCTTGTCGATTTTAAGAGTTCTTTATATATTTTGAGTAACAGTCCTTCATCAGATGTATTTTGCAAATATTTCCTTGCAGTCTGTGCCTTGTTTTCTCATTCTTTTGACTTTATTCTGCAGAAGAGAGTTTTTAATTTTAATTAAATCCAGCTAATCAATTATTTCTTTCATGGATTGTACCTTTGGTGTTGTATATAAAATGTCATCATCTAACCCAAGGTCATCTAGATTTTCTTTTCTGTTTATCTTCTAGAACTTTTATACCTTTGGATTTTTAATTTAGGCCTATGATCCAGTTTCAGTTAATTGTTGTGAAGGATGTAAGATCTGTATCTGGAGTCATTATTTTGCATGGGTATGTCCAATTTTTCCAGCACTATTTGATGAAAAGACTTTCTTTGAGCCATTATATTCCCTTTGCTTTTTTTCTCAAATATTAGTTGAATTATTTTAGTGTGTCTATTTCTGGGCTCTCTCTTCTATTCCATTGATCTATTAATCTATTCTTTTTACCAATACTACACTGTCTTATTTACTGTTGTTTTGTAGAAAATCTTGAAGTTGAGTAGTGTCAGTTCTATGAGTTAGTTCTCTTCTTTCGATATTGTGCTGGCTATTCCGGGTCTTTTGTCTATCCACACAAACTTTAGAATCATTTTGTTGATAGGCACAAAATAACTTACTGGAGTTTGAGATTGCATTGAACCTATAGAGTTAGAAAGAATGGACATCTTGACAATATTTAGTCTTCCTATCTATGAACATAGGCTAACTTTCTATTTAGTTTTTGTTTGATTTCTTTCAGCAAATGTTTGTAGTTTGTACTTTTCCTTGTAGAGATCTTGTGCATATTTAAGTATAAATATAAGAAAATATTTCATATTTTGGGGTACTAATGTAAATTATACTGTGTTTTAAATTTAAAATCTCACCCGTTCTTTTCTGGTATATAGGGAAATGGTTGATCTTTGCAGATTAACCATGTGTCCTGTAAACTTACTGTAATGATGTAGTAGTTCAAGGAATTTTAAAAAATTGATTATTTTGGATTTTCTGCATAGGTGATCATACCTCATATAAACTAAGGCTGTTTTATTTCTTCCTTTTCAATCTATGCATATTTTATTTCCTCTTACTATATTTACAAGGACTTCTAGTACAACATTGAAAAGCAGTAGTGAGAGGGGACATTTCTCTTTTTTTTGATAGGCAAGAAATAGATTTATTAAGATAGGAGAGATGCAAGTGGGCAGGCAAGAAGGCCCTGCAGAGAGGGGACATTTACATACTTGGAAAGGTTCAACTTTCTCACTATTGATTATGTTAGCTATAGGTTTTTGTATGTATCCTTTATCAAATTGAAGAGGTCCTCCATTATTTTTAGTTTATAAAAACTTTCTTAAAAGTTTGCATGGAAAAGTAATATAAGCAATTTTAAAAGGAAAATGAAAGGCAGATCAAGTTATTGGCAATTTTGATATGAGAAAAAGTTTTAATGTTTGTAAATACTAAGTTGTCTCCAAAATTGAAATTATCAACATCCTAATAGAAAATTTGGCAAAAGATATTATCAGGTGAATAATAGACACAAAAACCTGCTCCTAAAACACTTTTTTTAAAATGCTAAAGCCATTCTTAATATGAGAAGGGTAAATAAAAATATTATGATTTATTATCATCAGATGGTCAAAATACAGAAGTATGATGGCATAGTCTGTTAGAGATGTCAAAAGGTGGAAACTCTTATGGAGGAAAATTTGGTAGTAACTAACAAAATGTATATACATTTACCCAGCAATACATTTGTAGAAATCCTTCCCAAAGTTACTCTTGCCAAAACTAAATGTCATATGAATAAGTAGCACTATTGTTAATGGCAAAGGCCTGGTAATCCAGATGCTCATATATGAAGGTAAGTTAAGAAATGACAACAGATCAGTTCTGTAAAGTACCTTGAAACTGTAAAGGGGCAAATGAAAAAGATCCCTATGTAGTGCTATGGAATTATATTTAGGTAATAATATGTGACAAAAAAAACAGAAGCGGAACATTGTTTATTAAAAAGGAAATAATATGGAGTTCTCTTGTGGCCCAGTAGGTTAAGAATCTGTTATTGTCATTGCATTGGCCGGGGTTGCTGCTCTGGTGCAGGTTAGATCCCCGGCCCAGGAACTTCCACATGCCATGGGCACAGCCAAAAAAACAAACAAACAAGAAGAAATAATATCATGGTTAAACCATGACTAATAAAAATGCTTTTTTTATGGGAGCGTAAAAAAAAGTGAATATACCTTCTTATGTAATTTTCACTTTGGGATCATGTGAATATTTTGTATAACTGAAATCACAATTCAGTCAGAGAGAAAAAAGCAAACATTGCATTTTAAAACAAAATGAAATGAAAATTATTCTGACTTTGTACATGATGTTTATATAATATTTACATAGAAAGTGATTAAAGTGATTTAAACCATACTATTTTTTCTATATATTCTGGGGGGTTATAAACCAGGAATGGCAAAAAAAAATATTAAACTGCATTCACTATTTTTGTTTTTAGTGTAAATATTGTTATTTCAATTCAATTATCAATATATTGTATAATATAGCATATAATTATGTTAATATCATTAAGAACCAATATTTCTTTTTTTTTATGATTTTACTCTTTTTTTTTTTATTTTCCCACTGTACAGCAAGGGGGTCAGGTTATCCTTATATGTATACATTGCAATTACAGTTTTTCCCCCACCCTTTGTTCTGTTGCAACATGAGTATCTACACATAGTTCTCAATGCTATTCAGCGGGATCTCCTTGTAAATCTATTCTAGGTTGTGTCTGATAAGCCCAAGCTCCTGATCCCTCCCACTCCCTCCCCCTCCCATTAGGCAACCACAAGTCTCTTCTCCAAGTCCATGATTTTCTTTTCTGAGGAGATGTTCATTTGTGCTGGATATTAGATTCCAGCTATAAGTGATATCATATGGTATTTGTCTTTGTCTTTGGCTCATTTCACTCAGGATGAGATTCTCTAGTTCCATCCATGTTGCTGCAAATGGCATTATGTCATCCTTTTTTATGGCTGAGTAGTATTCCATTGTCTATATATACCACTTCTTCCTAATCCAATCCTCTGTCGATGGACATTTGGATTGTTTCCATGTCCTGGCTATTGTGAATAGTGCTGCAATGAACATGCGGGTGCATGTGTCTCTTTTATGTAGAGTTTTGTCTGGATATATGCCCAAGAGTGGGATTGCGGGGTCATATGGAAGTTCTATGGATAGATTTCTAAGGTATCTCCAAACTGTTCTCCATAGTGGCTGTACCAGCTTCCATTCCCACCAGCAGTGCAGGAGGGTTCCCTTTTCTCCACAGCCCCTCCAGCACTTGTTATTTGTGGATTTATTAATGAGGGCCATTCTGACTGGTGTGAGGTTGTATCTCATGGTAGTTTTGATTTGCATTTCTCTTATACTCAGAGATGTTGAGCATTTTTTCATGTGTTTGTTGGCCATCTGTATATCTTCTTTGGAGAAATGTCTATTCAGGTCTCTTGCCCATTTTTCCATTGATTGATTGGCTTTTTTGCTGTTGAGTTGTATAAACTGTTTATATATTCTAGAGATTAAGCCCTTGTCAGTTGCATTATTTGAAACGATTTTCTCCCATTCTGTAAGTTGTCTTTTTGTTTTCTTTTGGGTTTCCTTTGCTGTGCAAAAGCTTTTCAGTTTGATGAGGTCCCATGGGTTTATTTTTGCTCTAATTTCTATTGCTTTGGGAGACTGACCTGAGAAAATATTCATGATGTTGATGTCAGAGAGTGTTTTGCCTATGTTTTCTTCTAGGAGTTTGATGGTGTCCTGTCGTATATTTAAGTCTTTCAGCCATTTGGAGTTTATTTTTGTGCATGGTGTGAGGGTGTGTTCTCGTTTCATTGCTTTGCATGCAGCTGTCCAGGTTTCCCAGCAATGCTTGCTGAATAGACTTTCCTTTTCCCATTTTATGTTCTTGCCTCCCTTGTCAAAGATTAGTGGACCATAGGTGTCCGGGTTTATTTCCGGATTCTCTATTCTGTTCCATTGGTCTGTCTGTCTGTTTTGGTACCAGTACCACACTGTTTTGTGACTGTGGCTTTGTAGTATTTCTTGAAGTCTGGGAGAGTTATGCCTCCTGCTTGGTTTTTGTTTCTCAGGATTGCTTTGGCGATTCTGGGTCTTTTGTTGTTCCATATAAATGTTTGAATTGTTTGTTCTAGTTCTGTGAAAAATGTCATTGGTAATTTGATAGGGATTGCATTGAATCTGTAGATTGCTTTGGGTAGGATAGGACCAATATTTCTAATGTTAGAAGAAAAAGAAATATAAAATAAAAGAAGTTTAAACCCATAATAAATTTAAAAAAGGAAAATCAGAATAATTCATGATTTATATATGTTTTTTAAAGTATGGAATATTCTACCTGCATTTACTAAGAAATCCTGGAAGCAATGACAACACAATAATAATGAACATCCTTAGCACCCAGAATGTGATTTCTCAATACCATTTCTCACTAAAAGAAACAAAAGGCCTTTGAAGAAATTGCTAATTCCATATCTGAAACTGAAAAATAAAGTGATGAATCTGGGTGATATAATTTATGCCAGGAAACAAGGAAACTATCAAATAGTACTAGAATCAGTCCGAAAGCATACTGGAGCCAATTTGAAAGGACTTTCATTGCCAAAGATAGGACAACTTGAGCATGAAAAAAATAATGACTAAAATGGATTAAAGCATATTAATTTTATTTAAAAGTTCTAAGAGTTTATAATTATTGTTAAATATCTTGCATAATCGTTGAACGCTGCTAAGGCATCAACTAATTACATAAAAGTTAGTAAATAAGGAGAAAGAAGTATTTATTCTACCTTTCATCTATGTATGATAATGAGATAACTAATGAAAATTACTTCATATAGAATAATTCCAGAAATATTAGAATTAGAAAAATAGCCAATTTGCAACTCCTGAAGAAATAATGGATCTAGGCAATGAATACCATTGTATGCTGAATACATTAGGTGAAAGGTTGCTATTTATAATTGAAGGATTACATCCATACCACTCAATTTCAATAATTTTCACTAAAAATAGAACAATAACATATATGGCCACATGTTTTAATTCAACAGAAAGCACATGCTAAAATCTATTAACTAGAGAAAGAGAATAGAACCTGAATCATCAAGCATCCAGATCTAACTACTAAATTACAGAAAATATGTAAGAAAGAGGAACAGATTGAAGGGTATCACAAAAATGGAGATGGACAAATCTAGACTATGGAAAATTTTAGAGTGTTATGGCTGAGTTTCTTAAGCATACAGTGGTATAAGAAAATTTTAAAAATATAGATAGATTTAAGAATTATATCAGTGAGGAGTTCCTGTCATAGCTCAGCTTTAAGGAAACTGACTAGTATGCATGAGGATGCAGGTTTGATCCCTAGCCCTGCTCAGTTGGTTAAGGATCTGGCATTGCCATGAGCTGTGGTATAGGTCACAGATGAAGCTTGAATTCCACATTGCTGTGGCTGTGGTATAGGCCGGTAGCTGCAGCTCTGATTGGGCCCCCAGCCTGGGAACATCCATATACTATGGTATGGCCCTAAAAAAGAAAGAAAGAAAGAAGGAGAGAGAGAGAGAGAGAGAGGGAGGGAGGGAGGGAGGGAGGGAGACAGAGAGAGAGAAAGAGGGAGAAAAAGAGAGAGGGAGGGAGGGAGACAGAGAGAGAGAAAGAGGGAGAGAGAGAGAGAGGGAGGGAGGGAGGGAGGAAGAGAGGGACAGAGAGAGAGAAAAGAAAAAAGAAAGAAAGGAAAGAAAGAAAGGAAAGAAAGAAAGAAATGTATCAATGAAGTGCAATGTGTGAACCCTTGTTTAGATCAAGATTTATACAAATTAAACTATTAAAACATAATCTTGAGGCAATTGGTGAAATTTGAGCATGGAATGAGGATTAGATGATATTACAGGATTATTCTTAAATTTATTATTGTGGCAATGGTATGATATTTATGTTAAAAGTCTTGTTAGAAATAAATGCTGAAGATTTTATAAGGGAATGATATATCTGATAGTTGAATTACAATAGCTTTTTAAAAATCAGCTTTTTTCTTTTTCTTTCTTTTTTTTTTTTTTGTTTTTTTTTTTTTTGTTTTAAGGCTGCACCTGTGGCAAATGGAAGTTACCAGGCTAGGTGCTGAATTGGAGCTGCAGCTGCTGGCCTATGCCATAGCAATGTGTGATCCGAGCCACATCTGTGGCTTACACCACAGCTCATGGCAATGCTGGATCCTTAACTCACTGAGTGATGCCAGGGATCAAACTGGCATCCTCACAAAGACAATGTTGGGTTCTTAATTCACTGTGCCACAACAGAATTCCAGAAAATCAGGTTTTTTGATGAAACAAAATTGGTAAAATTATGCTAAATTTGAAACTGAATATGGTAAATAAAGGTTTATTATATTATTTTCTCTATTTTTTTATAAATTCGAATTTGAGAATAAAAATGTTTAAAAGCAAACTTCCACCAGCCCTGCTACCAGATATACCCACCCAATTAGTCTCCATCCCAATATACTTCTTACTTCATATATAAACTCTCTGTGTGCTATCTAAAGCCAGTCGCTCCACCTATGCACTAAATCTCCTTTCTTCTTTCCTATTCAAGAATAATACTCTAGTAATTCTCCCCTTTTTCATTCATCATTAATCATTTGTTTTCTACTAAATTATTTTCATCAGAATACCACTATACTCTTATTCTTCCCATATGAACAACAAACAAAAATCTACTCATTTTTATTTTTGGCTGTGCCTGCGGCATGCAGAAGTTCCCAGGCCAGAGATAAACCTGCACCAGAGCAGTGACAACTGCCAGATCCTTATCCTGCTTGGCAACCAGGGAATGCCAACAAAAAGCTACTCTTGACCCCTCCTAACCACTTACTAATTCCTTTCTTCCCTACCTGCAGCAGAATTCCTTGAAACAGTTGATTAAAGTATTCTTGACATATTTTCTCTTAAATCCATTACCGTTAAGCTTGAATTTCCTTAACTCTACCAGACGCCTCTCTGTTGCTATTAGGATTTCTCACTCATCATCTTATTTGATTACTTCTTACTCCTAATAAACTTTTCCACACTCCTAAACTCCATACTGATGTACTCAACTACTTAATAAACATTTTCACTTGGAAATCCAAAAGACATCTCAAAGGCAACATTTTCAAAACTGAAATCCTCAAACTTGGTCTTCCTGGGGTCTTCTTCATCTTAGTTCATGGGAACTCCAAAATTTTACATAGGTCCCAAACCTTGACTCTATCCCAGATTCCTTTCTTTTTTTCACACACTGTATCCAATCCATCAACAAAACTTGAGTGTTTAACCTATGAAACATATCCATAATATGACCATTTATCACCACTTCCACTGCTGCCACCCAAGTTCTATCTATTAATTTCCATTGGCCTAAATTGGTTTTCCAGACTCTGTCCTTGCCTCTCTGTAATATATTCTGACTGCGATCAAAAATATTATTTTAAAATATGTCACAATACTTTCATATCTTCCCAAGTTAGAGTAAAAACCAAGTGATTCCATTGACTTGAAAGCTTTACATGATCAGCCTCCCACTTCCGTTTTACTTCCTTGATCTCATTTTCCACTGTTTTTCCTTAGTTTCTCTGTTTCAACCACACTGTGTCTATAATAATAGGTACATTTAAAAAATGTAGAACCTTTTGTACTATTTTTTCCTCCTAGAATGCTCTTCTCAAATATGAAAAATTTAGACTGCATAAATGTTATTGCTCAAATGAGGGGGCCAATCTACTATGATCATTTAGAATAACAACTCTATCTTAACCCAAAACTGCAATTTATTTTATTCTGCTTGACTATTTTTCCATAGCTCTTATCACCTTTCAACACAGCAAGTTTTTTTTATTTATTGTTTATTTATTTACTATGGTAATTGTTCAGTGTATGTCTTCCTCTGCCTTACTAGAAAATCATCTCCATGAGTGTAAGATGTTTCATTTTACTTTTTTTAAACTTATGCAATAAATAAGAACAAGATAATGCCATTTGCAGCAACATGGATGGAACTAGAGACTCTCATACTAAGTGAAGTTAAGTCAGAAAGAGAAAGACAAATACCATATGATATCACTTACATCTGGAATCTAATATATGGCACAAATGAACTTTTCCACAGGAAAAAACTCATGGACTTGGAGAACAGACTTGTGGTTGCCAAGGGAGAGGGGGAGGGAGTGGGATGGACTGGGAACCTGGGGTTAATAGATGCAAACTATTGTATTTGGAGTGGATAAGCAATGAGATCCTGCTGAATAGCATGGGGAACTATATCTAGTCACTTGTGATGGAGCATGATGGAGGATAATGTGAGCAAAAGAATATATATATATATATATATGTATGTATGTGTGTGTGGATGCATGTGTGTGAGTGGGTCACTTTGATGTATGGTAGAAAGTTGACAAAACACTGTAAAACAACTATAATGGAAAAAATAAAAATCATTAAAAAATAAATAAACTTATGCATCTCAAGAACCTATAAGAATTCCCAACATATAATTAATGTTCAACAAATGTCTGTTAAATGAATACATTATTTCCTTGTTTGAGCCTGAAAGCTGGATATTTGTATGCATGGTGTGCCTTCCTTCTGTGATGAATAACTTCTTGTGATTTTTCTTCCCAGAATTCCTACTCTAGATTTATCTTCACCTTCATTCAAACAAACTGGTAGTGGCAATTATTTCTGAAGCAGTTAGCACAGTAGTACTTTTTCATCTACCAAAAGTTTGAAAATCCTCTGGATCAGGATTCTTTAACACGAATTTATTTATCTTGTTATTGTCCATGGTGAAACAAAATTAAAATGTTATTTAAATGTCATAATGATAGCCATTACTAATACAGTGATATTAAAAATAAGATAAAAATAAATATCACCAAAAGCTAACATTCCCATTATCACCACTTACATTTCTCTAAAATACAAATCTCATTGTGCTAACTGCTTAAAATATTTCAATTACTCCCCACTGACTTTTAAATATCTAACTATGATAAGAATGATGATGATAGTGATTAATAAGATACATTGTGTACTATGTTCTATTCATTGTGCTTAGAATTTTATGATATTAATTCTTTAATCATCACAATAACCTTATGATACAGGCATTATTATTACTCCCATTTTACAAAGGAAAAAAGGGATTTTTGAAAGTGCTTGCACAAATAATTTTGCATTTAGAATGCATTCTACTTACATTTGAATTTAAATAATTTTCATATTCTCAAAATTCAACACAGTTAAAAAAACGGAAAATATAGTTGAGAATAAATAGCAAAGATTTAAATAATTTTTCACAATTTTTATTTTGCACCCTGTACATCAGTTCTTATCATCCCTTTCTCTTCAACCCCCAACCCCAAGATCATTGTTTGTCTAATTGAAACATTTCATGATGGTCCTGTGAGGTGACTGATCCTTTCATTCAAATATACCTTGTTTAGAAGCCGAGATTGAATATGGGAGGGAATCCTAAATTTTGCCTTTTTTCTCTTATCTTAGAGTAGTATTATAGAGAAATAGAAAAAAAATATATGAGATAATCAAAAACTATTCACTCCCAACTTAAACCCACTAGGAAATAATTGCAAAGTGAAAAATTCATCTGTAGAAAATTTCAAGGCGACTCTGTGTATTAAAAAAGGTATATATTCACTTATATGTGGAATCTAAAATATAGCACAGATGAACTTATCTACAGAACAGAAACAGACTCACAGACATAGAGAATAGACTTATTGCCGAGGGAGAGGGAGTGGGATTGACTGGGAATTTGGAGTTAGTAGATGAAAATCATTACATTTATAATGGATAAGCAATGAAGTTCTACTGTACAGCACAGGGAACTATATCAAATTATTTGTGATAGAATATGAGAGAAGATAATATGAGAAAAAGAATGCATATATATGTATAACTGGCTCACTTTGCTGTACAGCAGAAAATGACAGAACATTGTAAATTAACTCTAATACAATTTTTTTAAAGTGGTATATCTATGTGTAATAGTTCTGTCCATTGGTAGCCATCTTGATCAGGGTTTCTTAAGTTTGGATCTGTAAGTCCCAAAGAGACCCATGGATAAATTTCAGGTATTCCGTCCTTATGGATGCAGGCAGGAAACCACAGTATCATTGGTAGTGCCTGTGATTTTGTCACCAATAGAAATCACTTGTATTTTCCTATCATATTTTAGTTTTGAAATGTCCTTCCTCTATGCTTATTTTTACTCTACAATTATGATATTAATAGGTCAGCCATAGATGGCTCACTGTTTGGAGTAACACTATTACAGAGACTTTAGGGAAGTCACATGGACTGCAAGATATTAAGAAGGTTTGTGGATGGAACAGAGGAAAAAAATTAGAAGTGGGTCCTTAGTCAGATGTGATTTATTCTTGAAGCAGACATAAGAGAATGATCAGTTTCAACATTCCCATTGACTGTGTAGCTAGATGAGGCTATAGAGATCTCTTAAGGTAGCCAACAGATTGTTTTTGTTCATGATGCGTATACTGACACTTTGTAAAAAATAAATCGTATTTTATGAGTCCTTTTGGACACTGAAAAATCTGCTGTTGTTTGGAAATAGTAAAAGAGCTATTTTTTGAAATAAATATTTGGGAAAAAAAATCTTCACATTCTTTGCACAGATAGATCTTTCACAATGATTGTTAATGCATCTGGTTTTGCTACTTTAGTAAAAAGAAAAAAAAAGGAATATCCTACATCATTGTCACTCACTACTTTTTACAAAACTTGTACTGGTAACAAAGACTTTTGCAATAAGCCTGAAAGAAGCTTTGTAAAAGAGCCATAAATGTTGTGAATAAAATCAGATGCAGATTTCTGAATCTCTTCATTTTTATTTTGGCTGTACCAGCAACATGAGGAAGTTCTAAGACTAGGGATCAAGTCACAGCAGCGACCTCAGCCACTTCAGCGACAACACTGGGTCCTTAACCCACTGTCCCAAAAGGGAGCTCCCTGAATCTCTTCATTTTCAAAGATTTATTTCCAAAAAATGGAAATTATTATGCACTGCTCTACCACATGGAATTTCTATGGCTTCCGAGACAAGTCTTGCAGTGATGGTTTACTTCAGGGGCCAAAATTTTACTTTTCCTAGAAGTAAAACAAAGCCAGAATCCCCAACACTCTCTTGATTCACTTTGAAAGAAAGGATTTTACCCACTGAATGATTTGCTTGACAGATATTTTAACCATGTTAGTGTTATAAATTTTTCAACATCTCAAAGTTCCCATTACAGGTGCTTCTTAAAGATTCCAAGCTTTCTTGGCTAAGCTTCCAATAAGGAAGAAGAGTAAAGGTCAATATACTTGCAAACTTTAAATGATGGAGGAAATGCTTTACCCAAATGGAGTGGATATATAAAATTCTCCATTAATTTATTTGAAAAGACAAATCAGTAAACATCAGAAAACAGGTCCAAATGTTTTCAAAAGGGATTTTTTATTAATAGCATTACAATTAAACCATGTATTCATACTTCTTTCTTCTGATATAAACTGTATCAAAGATAGTAAACCAGCTAAAGATGAACTCATTGATTGTTAGAACAAAAGAATTTACTACAATTGGAGTTTAACTCAAAAAGCCTTGGACAGTCCTAGTGTTTAGTGTGAGAAACCTATCCTTGCATTTTAAAGAGAGCTATGAAAGTTTTAATTCAATTTCAATAATATATCCTTGTAAATAGATATTTTCTACCATGTGACCATGAAAATAAAAGTAAAAAATAAAAGATGATTGGATATCCAATATGACGTGTGTATTGCCCTACAGGTTAATGGCCGTATTCAAACTAAGCAACCACTACCATCACCTGAAGTGTTAAACAAATTAACTTTAACTTTTCTAAAGTCTATTATTTTGTTACCAATGCATTAATAAGGAAATATGTTTATTACTATATAGTACATTTAGTTGTTAATATTTGATAAGTGATTCATTGTAATATTTCTTTGAAATTCTGTTTTGTTCTGTGCATTAAAAATAGCAGTCTGAGAAGGGGTGTTCATATACTACCAGATTGCCATAGCACAAAAAATGGTTTAGAAATCTTGCCTTAGATCCTGGTTGTTTTTTCCACCTATTTAATGTATTATTTAGAACAATATTTTTACTAGTCTCCAGCATATAAAGTGTACTCCAGTGATTTAATAATAGTAAAAACAGTAGTATTCTGGACACCAAATGAAGAGGTACATTTCTCCCTTTGTTGAAACTAAAATATTTTCCAAACATTGTTAAATACATTTGGAGGAAATAATAAGATACAGATATATGCTTATTTATAAAATATTTCATGACACAATTTATCCCCAGGATCAATTAGCAATAGGTGTTGACTAGAGTTCACAGGCATTCTTGTATTGTTTATGTGTCCAGTAGAGGGTTGTAGTATTGATTTTGTCTGTCCTGTTCTTTTCCAAATGAGTTCTGTGGCTTGACCTTGAAAAAAATTTTCATCTTATGTCTGCAAGTTTATTCTAATTGCAGTTGTTCCTCATGGACCACACCACACTAACCTGCCACTCATCAAGTCCATTTGTCTGTGAACTGACTTAATTAAACATCTCAAATCCAATTTGCTTGATCCTTCTACCATCAAGGATGCGGGGGGAGAATCCTTGTCTATCACTTAAAATGAAATTAGTTAAAAAAAAAAGCAACAAACAAAAAAATGAAAAGAAAGAAAATGGAAAAATGGTTTCCTTAAGAATTTCAGTGGCTTAACTCTCTATTGTTCAAAATAAAATATACTGAGTGCAAATCAAAACAACAAAAGGAATAACTAAAAAAGCCATATAACATTAGCTTTATTCTGAATTATTATTCTGTTTCTGACACAATAAAAATTAAATAGGTAGACTTCTTTCTCTCAACTGTAGTCATCCCTATGACATCTTAAAAATCTCATCTATTGCTCTCTTTTGCCTTTTATATTGCACTTGTAAATGATCATTATTTCTCTGACAGTATATCTTTTAGCATTTCAATCTATTTGTTTAGCTAAAACTGTACTTGACTCCTTAGTTCACCTTAATTGCTATTCCCAGAGCAGCTACAAAAGAATAGTCCCCGGGCTAGCAACAACATCATTTGGAAAATTTTTATTATTTTATTTTATTTTAAAATTTTGGAGTATAATTTATTTACAGTGTATTAGTTTCAGTGAATCAGTTTTACATATAAATATAACTGTTGAGTAGATTTTCCTGTGCTATACACTAGGAATTTTTTTTTTAATGGCTAAACCCATAGCATATGGAAGTTTGGAAGTTCCTGGGCCAGGGATTGAATCAAAGCTGCAGCTGTGGCAACATCAGATCCTTTCATATACTGTGCCAGGCTGGGGGTTGAACCAAGCCAGGGATTGAACCAGCACTTCTACAGCAGTCAGGTTCTTAACCCACTGTGTCACAGCAGAAACTCCCTACAGTAGGTTCTTGTTACCATGTATTTTATACAGTAGTGTGTATATGTTATTTCCTCCCCCCTAATTCCTCCCACCAGTGCTTTCACCTATGGTAACCATAAGATTGGTTTTGAAATCTGTGAGTTTGTTTCTGTTTTCTAAATAAGTTCTTTTGTATCATTTTTATTAGATTGCACATATAAATTATATCATATGATATTTGTCTTTCTCTGTCTTACTATGATAATTTCTAGGTCCATCAATATTGCTGAAAATGACATTATTTCATTCTTTTTTATGGCTGAGTAATACTCCACTGTATGTATGTACCACATTTTCTTTATCCATTTTTCAGTTGATGGGCATTTAGGTTGCTGCCAAGTCTTGTATACTATAAATAGTGATTCTATGAATATTGGGGTCCATGTATCTTTTCAAATTATGGATTTGTATGGATATATGCCCAGGAGTGGGGTTATTGGATCATATGTAGTTCTATATTTAGTTTATTAAGAAACCTCCATACTGTCCTCCACAGTGATTAGACCAATTTACATTCCCACTAACAGCAAAGAAGGGTTTCCCTTTTTCCACACCCTCTCCAGCATTTATTCTTTGTAGGCTTTTTGATGATGGCTCTTCTGACTTGTGTGAGGTGATGCCTCCTTGTAGTTTTGACTTTCATTTCTCTAATGGTAAATGATGTTGAGCATCTTTTCCTATGTTTTTTGGCCTTTTGTCTTTTCTTCTTCTTCTTCTTTTTTTTTTTTTTTGGTCTTTTTGCCTTTTTAGGGCATGCCCACAGCATATGGAGGTTCCCAGGCTAGGGGTCTAATCAGAACTGTAGCTGCCAGCCTATGCCACAACCACAGCAATGCCAGATCCTTAACCCACTGAGTGAGGCCAGGCGTCAAACCTGCAACTTCATGGTTCATAGTTGAATTCGTTTCCAGTGCACCATGACGGGAACTCCCATGTCTTTCTTCTTTGGAGAAGTGTCTATTTAGATCTGTGCATTTTTTATTAGGTTTTGTGCTTTTTGATATAAAGCTCCATGAAATATTTGTATATTTTGAGGTTTAATCCCTTGTCAATTGCTTTGGTTTGCAAAGGTTTTCTGCCATTTGGTGGGTTGTCTTTTCATTTTGTTAATGCTTTCCTTTGCTGTGGAAGGCTTTTGAATTTAAGTAGGTCCCATTGGTTTATTTTTGTTTATATTTTCATTACTCTAGGAGGTAGATTAAACAAGATATTGCTGCAATTTATGTCAAAGAGTGTTCTACCTATGTTTTCCTCTAAAGTTTTATAGTGCCTTATGTTTAGGCTCATAATCCATTTTGAGTTTAGTTTTTTGTATGACATTAGAGAGTATCCTAATTTTATTCTTTCACATGCAGCTTTCCAGTTTTCCCATACCACTTATCAAAAAGACTGTTTTTCCTCTCCTGTATATTCTCACCTTCTTTGTAAAAGTTTAATTGACTGTAGGTGTCTGAGTTTATTTCTGAGCTTTCTATTCTATCGCACTGATATATATTTCTGTTTTTGTGTCAGTACTGTATTCTTTTGATGACTGTAACTTTGTAGTATAGATTGAAGCCAGGGAGCCTGATTCCTCCAGTTCTATTTTTTTCTTTCAATATTGCTTTCACTATTTTGGGTCTTTTGTGTTTACATACAAATTTTAAAACATTTTGTACTATTTTTGTGAAGAATGTCATTGGTAACTTGATAGGGATTGTGTTAAATCTGTGGATTGCCTTGGGTAGTATAGTCATTTTGACAGTATTGATTCTTCCAATCCAAGAGCATGGTATTTCCGTCTGTTTCTGTCATCTTTGATTTCTTTCATTATACTTTTCACAATACAGATCTTTTGACTCTTTAGGTAGGTTTCCTTCTCAGTATTTTATTCTTTTTTATGCAATGGTGAATGACCTTGTTTCCCAAATTTCTCTTTCTGATCTTTCATTGTTAGTATATAGAAATGCAGTAAACTTCAGTGTATTAGTTTTGTATCCTTCAACTTTATCAAATTCACTAATGATCTCTAGCAGTTTTTGGTAGTGTATTTAGGATTTTCTTTGTATAGTATCATATCATCTGCAAACAGTGTTAATTCTTTTTCCATTTGGATTCCTTTTATTTCTTTTTCTTCTCTGAGTCTCATGGATAGGACATCCAAAACTATGTTGAATAACAGTGGTCAGAGTGGAATCCTTGTCTTGTTCCTGATCTTAGAAATGCTTTTGGCTTTTCACCATTGAGAATGATGTTAGCTGTGGGTTTGACATATATGGCCTTTATTATGTTGAGATAGGTTCCCTCTGTTCCTACTTTCTAGAGAGTTTTTATCAAAAATGGATGTTGAATTTTCTCAAAAGCTTTTTATTCATCTATTGAAATAATTATATGGTTTTTATTCTTCAATTTGTTAATGTGCTATATCCCACTGATTGATTTGCTGATATTGAAGAATCCTTGCATCCCTGGGGTAAATCCCATTTGATCATGGTGTATGATCCTTTTAATATACTTTTGGATTCAGTTTGCTAAAATTTTGTTGAGGATTTTTGTATATATGTTCATCAGTGATATTGGCTGGTAATTTTCTTTTTTTGTGGTGTCTTTGTCTGGTTGTGGTATTAGACACGACTATGAGATAGTGGCATCATGGATGACCTTGGAAATGTTCTTTCCTATGCAGTTTTTTTGGAAGAGTTTCAGAAGTGTAAGTATTAACTCTTCTCTGGATGTTTGATAGAATTTGCCTGTGAAGCCCACCTGGTCCTGGACTTTTGTTTTTTGGAAGGTTTTAAATCATAGTTTCAATTTTAGTACTTGTTATTGGTGCATTCATATTTTCTTCTTCTTCCTGGTTTAGTCTTGGAAGATTATACCTTTCTAAAAATTTATCCATTTCTACTAAGTTCTCCATTTTATTGGAATATAGTTACTTATAGTAGTCTTGTATGATCCTTTATATTTCTATGATGTCTATTGTAACTACTTTTTCATTTCTAATTTTATTGATTTGAGCCCTCTCCCTTTTTTGTTGATGAGTCTGGCTAAAGGTTTATCAATTTTGTTGATTTTTTTCAAAGAAGCAGCTTTTTGTTTCATAGATCTTTTCTATTGTTTATTTCTATTTTATTTATTTCTATTCTGATCTTTATGACTTATTTCCTTCTACTCTGAGTTTTGTTTGCTCTATTTCTTAGTTGCATTAGGTGTAAGAAGGGATAAGGTTAAGTTGTGTGAGATTTTTCCTGTTTCCTGAGATTTAATTTCTACAAAATTCCCTCTCAGAACTGCTTTTGCTGTGTCCCCTAAGTTTTGGACTATTGTATCTTTGTTGTCATTTGTCTCTAGATATTATTCGATTTCCTTTAATTTCTTCAGTCATTCATTGGTCATTTAGTAACATATTGTTTAGTTTCCAGGTGCTTGTATTTTTTGCTGTTTTTTTTATTTATAGCTGATTTCTAGTCTCATAGTATTATGGTTAGAAAAGATGCTTGATATAATTTCAGGTTTTTTTTTTTAAATTTACCAAAGCTTAATTTGTGTCCAAGATGTGATCTATTCTGGAGAATGTTCCATGTGCACTTTAGAAGAGTGTATTCTCTGCTGCTTTCAGATTGAATGTTCTGTAAATATAAATTATGCCCATCTGGTCTAATGTATCATTTAAGGCCTGTGTTTATTTGTTTATTTTATGTCTAGATGGTATGTCCATTGATGTAAGTGGGGTGTTAAAGTCTCCCAATATTATTGTGTTACTGCTGATTTCTCCTTTTATGACTGTTAGCATTTATGTATTTTGGTGCTCCTGTGCTGGGTGCATATGTATTTACAAATGTTGTGTCTTCTTTGTGGATTGATCCCCTGATCATTATGTAGTGTCTTCCTTTGTCTCTTGTGAGTATCTTTATTTAAATGTCTGTTCTTTTTTTCCTGATATCCAAGCTTCAGTATTTTGCATTTGTACTCTGCTCTTCTCACACTTGTTTGTTTTGATATCATGTTTGTCATTTGTGATTTCCTACTTTTATTTTATGTTTGCCTTTACCAGTGAGCTTTCCCATTTTGTAATTTTCTTGTTTATAGTGGTGGCCTTTTATTTTCCACCTAGAGAAGTTGATATTGCTATCCACGCTTTCTTTTTTGATTCCCATTTGCATATAATACCTTCTTCCATCCCCTCACTTTCAGTCTGTAAGTGTCCTTAGGTCTGAAGTGTGTCTCTTGTAAACAGCATATACACAGGTATGTTTTCATATCCATTGAGCCAATCTTTGTATTTTCATTGGAACATTTAATCCATTTACATTCAGTGTAATTATGGATACTTATTGCCATTTTGTTAACTTTTTTGAATCTGTTATTTTCAGTCTTTTTTCCCTCCCTTTCTCTTTTGTTCTCTTCTCTTGTAATTTGCTGACTATCCTTAGTGCTGCATTTGGTTTGCTTTTTCTTTATTTATGTGTCTATTGTAGTCTTTTGATTTGTGGTTCCCATTAGATTTTGATATAGCAATCTATATATGTACAGAATTGCTTTTGATTTCTGATCTCTTAATTTAAAATACATATTCAGTATTTTGCATTTGTACTCTGCTCTTCTCACACTTGTTTGTTTTGATATCATGTTTGTCATTTGTGATTTCCTACTTTTATTTTATGTTTGCCTTTACCAGTGAGCTTTCCCATTTTGTAATTTTCTTGTTTATAGTGGTGGCCTTTTATTTTCCACCTAGAGAAGTTCCTTTAGTAGTTGTTGTAAGACTGTTTTGGTGGTGCTTTTATTCTGTTAGCTTTTGCTTGTCTGAAAAGCTTTTGATTTCTCTGTCCAATCTGAATGAGAGCCTTGCTGGGTAGAGTATTCTTGATTCTATGTTCCTTCATCACCTTAAGTATATCTTGCCATTCCCTTCTGGCCTGCAGAGTTTCTGCTGAAAAATCAGATGATACCTTTATTGAGGGTTCCTTTGTATGTTATCTGTTTCTTTTACCTTATAGCTTTTAATATTTTTACTTTGATTCATACCCCACTTGGAAACTTTTTAGAGATACAAACACTCTGCCCCACTAAATCATCCTGATTCAAACCCTAGGAATGGAATCTGGCACTCTCTGTTTTGTCAAGATGCTTCTGGTGCATGCCAAATTTGGAAAACAACTGATAGATAAAGGAAATCTTGCTTTAATATTGGAGTTATAGTCAAATCATTCCCCACCTGTGTAAGTTTTTGCAGTTTCCATTCCATGGGTTTCAGGTCCATTACTTATAAGCTGTGAATTAAAATACTTATTGTGTGGAGTATCTGAGATTCTTGGAGGGTGGTTAAACTTTGCTTCCTCATCTCTCTAAGCCCTAGTTTTTTCAGATATACAAACAGGATAATACCATCTGCCTCCAAGAGTTGTGAGGATTCATAAATACTAATGTTAGTGCTGATACTAATAATGCAGCTACTAGCACTGTTTAGCCCATTTTAAGCAGAAAATAAATGTTATTTTCATTCTTTTGACATAGTAGGTACTGGATACAAATTGGTTTATTTCAACTGAATTTTTTCCAAGCATTGGTTGTCTTAAGGAGGAAAGTCTGATCTAGGTTTTCCTGGGCTGCTAATTTTGCTTCTTTTATTATTTCAGCCAGTATCTATCTGCTTATTTGAAAAGTGTTTATTTCTTTCTTTAGCCTAATAATTGAAAAATGCTCTGCTTATTTGAATTTTGATAAAACCTGATTACTTTTGAAAGAAACACAGAGTTGCCACTTGGAATCTCCTTAAAGTGGCCAATCACTTTTGATTTCTACAGCAGTATGCTCACAGCACAATCACTGATTATGTTGAACTCATTAGCAACTATTTTTAATGTAGTTATAACTTACAAGTTTTGAAGATTGCTTGGTAATTTTTCATTAATTAACACCTACATATGAATCAAGGCAATACAGTTTAGAAAATTTAAGGCATAACAGTAGCTCAGTAGAAACTGTAAAGCCTTTCTCATTCCCTGTATACTTGATGGAACTTAAATTCAGATTGTCTTCAGAAATTGTGGACAAATCTCTATAACATTTGACAGGATTTTTCCTTAATGTCAAACACCAGCATGTAAAAGTCCTCTTCAAGTTATTCATCCAAATTTTATCAAAAGCCTTGCTTATAGTTTTAATAAAGAACTGATTAATATGATATTTTGTGAAATTAACAATGGGTAGCTTCAGATTAATGTAATAAGACTTGAAAAATATTTACTGTGAATTTCTTGGAGAATAGTGTGAAAAGAGCACTGGCCATAGACTAAAGAAGCAAATGAGCCCTGAAGGTAACTTATTTGTAAACTGGGGCAAGTTTTTTTAACCTACATTAAAGCTTCTTACCTGAAAAATGGATTGCTGTGAGGATAAGATGGTATAATTTGCATATAAAAACTGAAAAATTCATCATTTTGTTTTATGCATTCCTTGCCTTACATTTAGTTTTACTTACAGAACATCTCTGGCAAATGTACTCATATATATACACATATATATATTTGTCTCAAAATTATTGTCACAGTTCCTCATTAGAAAATCTTCTAAATGAAATGGTTAATTAAGAAACTTTTAAAATTTTAGTTTTTAAATTAATTAAGGCACTTTTATTTTTATTTGTTACTTTAAAATTAAGGCAGAGATTATGAAAAGCAGAACTTTATACAATTTGTTGCACAAATTATGATGTATTAACTCAAATCATTTTATGAAATCTAATCATAATTATCATAAATTATGTATTAAATATAATCATTTTAATGGTTTTAATATTTTCACATTATTTGAATACATCATAGTACATATATAATACAGTATATATGATAGTTGCATACCTGCATTACTATTTTTAAAGCATTTTAGAGTTTTTCATGATTGTCTTATAATAACAATATTCAAATTACCTGCAATATTGTAATTACACTTGAACTCTTTAAGTTCAGGGCAAAATCTGGATGAGAGCCAAGAAAATTCATAGCAGGTTTGAATGTATTTACCAAGAGAAGCAAAAATAAATGACAACAATACAATAACAAAAACAGCTTTTCAAAAATACTGTGGATATACTTAATAAGAAATGGGAGTTCTTTTGTGGTGCAGTGGGTTAAGGACCCAGCATTGTCATTGTAGCAGCTCGGGTCACTGCTTTGTTGTGGGTTTGATCCCTGATCTGGGAAATTCCACATGCCATGGGAATTGCCACAAAAAAAAAAAAAATAAGAAGGATCTATATAAAGAAAAATCTGCAAGGCACGTATAATTCTTTTTTTTTTTTTTTTTTTTGTCTTTTTGCCTTTTTTTATAAGGCCACTCCCGTGGAACATGGAGGTTCCCAGGCTAGGGGTCAAATCATAGCTGCAGCTGCCAGCCTACACCAGAGCCACAGCAATGTGGGATCCGAGCTGTGTCTGTGACCTACACTACAGCTCATGGCAACTCCAGATCCTCAACCCACTGAGAAAGGCCAGGGATCGAACCCACAACCTCATGGTTCCTAGTCGGATTTGTTAACCACTGACCCATGACGGGAGCTCTGAGGCATGTATAAACAATTGAATATGTAGAGATATAAAATTGTATTGGGCTAGGAAGAGTCACAGTTTATGACACCAACTCTCCCTGAGTTAATAATAAAATCTGTTTAACCACCTTGGCTGTCTATATTTACAGGTAAAACATTAAAAAGATGATAGAAATCCCTGTTTTCATAGGTGATATTTGGATTGGTAGGATTTGCTATAGAGTAATCAGATAGAGACACAGCTATTTTTTGGTGTTTGAGATCCATAGATATTATTGCCTGATACATGTTACAAGAAGAAATATTTAGGTGTAAGGATATTCATCAGAGTAATACAAAAGTGAAAATTTAGAATTATTAGAAATTTGAAGTGATAAGGGATTGATTAGATATATTAGGTTACATTGATATTACATAGCTTTAAAAATATTACATTGTAGAGTAAAATTTTGACATGGTAACTTAGTTATGCTAATGCTTACAGGCTTACAGTTCTACAGAGCTTTATATGTGCCAGGTACTCTTAGGAGTACTTCATAGATATTAACTCATTTAATTTTTACGAAAACTCTGTGAGATAGGCATTACAATTATTCCCATTTTACAGATGGGAAACTGAGGCACATAGATATTATTATATGAAGTTCATAAAACTATTAAGTGGAGGAGCTTGGTAATCCAGCTCTAGATTTTATACACTTTTATTTATTTTTAATTTTTAAATTAAAGTATAGTTGACTTACAATGTTGTGCCAATTCCTGCTCTACAGCAAGGTGACTCAGTCATCCATATATAGATATTCTTTTTTTTTTATTGTATTTTCCATTACAGTCTATCCCAGGAGACTGGATATAGATCCCTGTATTATACAATAGAACCTTGTTGTTTACCCATTCTATATGTAATAGTTTCCATCTACTAACCCCAAACTCCCACTCCCTCCCCCTTCTTCCGGCAACCACAAGTCTATGTCTTGTCTCTATGTCTGTGAGTGTTTTTATGTTTTGTAGATAGGTTCATTTGTGCCATATTTTATTTTCCACATGTAAATGATATCATATGTTATTTGTCTTTCTCTTTCTGACTTACTTCACTGAGTATGAGAGTCTCTGGTTGTATCCATGTTGCTGCAAATGGCATTATTTCATTCTTTTTTTTTTATGGTTGTATATCTTCTTAATCCATTCATCTGTTGATGGACTTTTAGGTTGTTTACAACTTTTAGGTTTGTCTCTTGGCTATTGTGAATAGTGCTGCTATGAACATAGGGGTGCATGTATCTTTGTGAATTACAGTTTTGTATGGATATATGCCCAGGAGTGGCATTGCTGGATTATATGGTAATTCTATATTTAGTTTTCTGAGGAACATTCATACTGTTTTCCATAGTCGTTGTACCAATTTACATTCCCACCAACAGTATACTCTATATTTAAGGTATATAAGAAGGCATTTTCAAAATAGCACTGTGTACCGCATGACTCTAAATTTATTAAGCAATTAGGTAAATTCCCATATAGAATTATATGCAACTATATTTAGAATGAAAGATTGAAATAATATAAACCAACACCTTAAGTTTACAAGTTATTTAAAAAATATATTTTAGAGTTCTCTTGTGATGCAGTGGGTTAAGGATCCAGTACTGTCACTAAAGTGGCTTGGGTTGCTGCTGTGGCATGGGTTCAATCTCTGGCCCAGAACTTTTGCATACCACAGGCACAGCCAAAATTTTTTTGAAGCTTTTCTTATTTTCTGAATTGCCTATGGCCAATTTATACTCCCTCGGAAGTAATTTTTGAAACATTAATATAAAATGAATATAGGTGAATCATGGTCTTTTAGTATGCTCAGACTGCTATAACAGAATTCCATACAATAGGTGGCTTATACAACAAACACATATTTCTCAAAGTTTTGAAGGCTAGAAAACCACAATCAAAGTGCCAGTAGGTTCAGTATCTAGCAAAACCTCTCTTCCTGGTTTGAAGATGGCTACCTTCTTGCAATATTCTCACATGACAGAGCACCTTCATATTTTTCCTCTTTTATAAGGGCATTGATGCACTCACAATGGCCCCGACCTTGTGACCTAATCTAACCCTTATTTCCTCCCAGTGGTTCCACTTCCAAATACCATCATATGGGGAGTTATAGCTTCAATATGAACTTTGAAGGGACACAGATATTTAGTCCATAGCATTCCACCTCTGGGCTCCCCAAATTCATGTCCTTCTCAGATTTGAAATACATTAATTTCATCCCCAAAGCCCCAGAAGTCTTAATTCTTTCAAGCATTGATTATAAAGTCTAAAATCCAAAGTCTCATCCAAATATCACCTAAATTAGATATGGGTAAGACTCAAGGTATGATTCTTCCTGGGACAGAATTTCCCTCTGGCTGTAAACCTGTGAAACCGGATAAATTATAAACTTCCAAAAATACAGTGGCTCCCCAAAATTAAATATCCAATTTCATTGCTTACAGTTTTACTTTTCACAAAATACTAAGACATAAACACAAATCAGATATTTTTTGCCAAGGATAACCTATCTTCTGTTGGCTAATAATATTTTTATCTCAGGTCTCATCAGAATGGCCTTTTCTGTCCATATTTCTATCAACATCCTATTCACATCCACTTATTCTCTAAGAAGATTGAGGCTCTCTTCTTTTTCTCCTGGGCCCTTTTGATATTTGCCTTTAAAGATCAGTTTACAGCAATGAAAGCTTTTTCAGGCCTGCACGTCCAAATACTTTCAGCCTCTACCCATTACCCACTTCCAAAGCTACTTCTACATTTTTAGTTATTTGCTATAGCAGCACCCCACTTTGCAGTACCAATTTCTGTCTTAGTTGGCTTGGACTGCTATAATGAAAAACAATAAACTGATAGATTAAAAAAAACAGATATTTATTTTTCATAGTTCTAGAGTTTAGGAATTTTAAGATCCAGATGCCAGCAGATTCAGAGCCTGGTGAGATACCCCTTTCTGGTTTGTAGATGGCCACCCTGTTGCAGTATCTTCATATGGCAGAGAGAGAGAGAGAGTGAGCAAGCATGTGAGAGTGAGCTCTCATGTTTCTTCTTATAAGGGCATTAATTCTATCATGAGGGGCCTACCATCATGACCTAATCTAGCCCCAAATTACCTTTCAAAGACCCCACTTTGAATACCATTTCATTGGGGGTTAGAGTTTTAACATAAGAATTTTTGGGGAAAATGTTCACTACATAATACCTGGCATACAAAACATTACCTTAATAATAACAATGCTTAGCACAGAGTAAACCAATAAATAATAGTTCATGCTAATAGAAAAGCTTCAGCAAGTTGTTATGTGAATTGGATTGCATTTAGTATAGTCTGTATATTTGGTAAAGTGTGAATGTGAAAAGGAAAAAAGGGCATTTTGTGAAAGCTGCCAAAGAATGTGATCCTTAACATAAAAAAAAATGATGTAATGCAGGCACAAAAAATTTAATAGTGAAATAGTTTTAAAAGAGAGAGATCATAATTTTTAAAATCATTTGAGGTGACAAGCTTAAAGTTAATCATTGGTTTAAAGACAAAATTTGAATAAACTAAATTTTATAATGAAATTTTTGTCAGTCTGTGTAATAGTTTTACCTTAGAACTGGTTATTTTCATTTCTATATGTCAGCCGCATTTTCATTTTTCTTTTGTGTTAAATGCCACATTTAATTATTTCTGGATTTGAGGGAAATAGTGCCCTACCGTAAAAGAAAATCAACAAAATAAATTTGACAAGGATAATTACAAAATTCAATATTTTGTTCCAGAATACCATCTGCTAATGTTTTAGAGTGAATTTTTGTGCTATGAGACATTTGGACTAAATGACCAAGTTGTCATCTAGTCCCATCCAAGTTGGGGGTACTCATTATAAGTAAGAAAAGAAGAAATGGTACTAGTTCTAATAGTAACAGTAATATTAATACTAATAGTAATGTCAATGTTAAAATCAATAGCAATACTAATATCAATACTAACACCAAAGTAAATATTAAGTCCAATATAAATCCTAATTAATGCTAATATTAACGTAAAGCAAGCAACCATTATGCATTATGTTAACATTTTATGTGCACTTTCATTAAATCCTCATAACAATTTTATAAAGAAGATATTATATCTAAGAAAAAAATAAGGTTTGTATAATAAGTAACTTGTTTGAAAATAATGGAATCAGATTACACACCAAGTCTGTTTATTTCCAGAGACTGTGCTTTCCTGGTCAAATATTAGTTTTGTTTTGGGTCTTCTTTTGAAGACAGACTCTTTGCCATCTTTTATGCTATCTGGAACAATAGCTCATCTTGTATTAAGTGGAAAACAACATCTCCATCAAATTTTATGAAAATAATTTTAATTTTCTTTTACTATTTTCATTACAGCTATGATTTCCTCCCCAGATTCTTCCTACAATTTCCTAGTAGCAATTTCAAAAGCAGATAAAGACAGTGAAAATAAATTAACCCAAATGCCTTGAATAAAGCATTTCTTTGGCTCAAGGGAAATACTAAAAGTTTTCTAACATTGTGGCAGATACAATGAACTTTTGATGTTCAATGGCATTTTACTAATATGATTTTGTCTCCAGAGTTTCTCTTTCTTTGCTTGCAGTTACTATTTTTTCTTACTCAGTAATTTCTTATGTTTATATTGTGCTATTTTTACTAAAGTCCTTTCTAGTGTTAATGCATTGGAAAATACAACCATAAAATTTTAAGTAATTGTAGTAATCTGAAAAGAGCATATTGATTGACTGGTCAATTACAATCAATTCAGTAGGTCATTGGCCCAAGTATATAAATCTCCTAAGTCTAAGATTAGGTTCCTTTTTTCTTGAATTGATTTTGAAAACTCATTCTGATTCCTCAAATGAGTAGGGATCAATGTGTATAGCAAATAGAGTTTACATATCACCCTTTATGATTCTAACACCAACATTTCTTCATCGCATTTTAAGATTATATTTTTATGATGGGTTGATGCATAAGTATTTTCTGTCCTTGCTGTGACCAGTTGGCATTTTGAAATAACAATCAGTAGGAAAGAATCAGTTCTACTCTAAGGGTCTGTGTGGCACTAAGTAGGACACAATATCTTGCATGCTGACAGCTACATGTGATAAATATAGCTATTTGAAGAGACAGCTGTTCTAGGTTCTGAGTGCAGATTTTGTCCATGGACAGAGAAAATCTAATTGACCCATTTAGGGATTGATGGTGTAACATTGGTCTTGTTACTATCAAGCAAAGAAACTGAGCTGTCTGAACAAAGGTTGATAGCAATTTTAAATTCCACTTGGAGGGAGTAGGCTTATATATAGACCTTTAAACGCTGCTCTGTGTCTTCAATGTGAGACATGTATTTAAACACTTTCTCACATTCATAAATTACAGATTTTTTCATATTCTTAATTTTCACTGCATTCAGATCTAGTTCACCATAAAAGCAGTGCTACTGAACAGTTTATTTCTGATTTAATTACTGTGCCACATTAAAGTAATTCAAATTGAAGTAATACATTTAAAATTACAAAATTTTATATAACGCACACAAAATTAATCTTGGAAACTTTCCACTCACAGACAATAAAACCTTTATGATTTTTTGTTTTTAAAAATCTCCTTGAAACAGGGACTGATATAGGCTGACAGGCTTAAATTACTTGCTAAGATTTAAATAAAAAAGCCTTAGTCCAAGCCCTATTTCAAATAAATCTCTGACCCCAATCAAGATAATTAGCCACTCTATACTGCTATTTCCTCATCTGTGAAATGGGGATGATAATAGTGATTTGGCATATGGAATTACTATGAGGAATTACTGCTAAGCACTTGAAAAATATGAAGTGTTATATAAATTACTACTAATTATAATAATTATACTACACGTGGGTGTCGTATGCCCAAAATCTTATGTTGAGAAATGCTAGGTATAATTTTTCAGAAAGTCTACTGAAAATTTTCTTAGTTTAACTAAATAGAACAAAGCTAGCTTTTTAGCAGTGGGTATTAATCAACAGCAATGGCCATGCATTAAATGGAAATGTAGATTTAAAAATGGTAAAAAATTTTAGATTGGACCAAATGAGGAAGACAAAGCTAAATTTTCATATTGTAAATTATATTGATTTAATGTTTTCAACAAGCTCTAAAGATAGTATTAATTACTGTACCTCTATAATCCAGTGCATCACTTTGTTGTGCCCTGGTTCTGGAGCAATAACAGAAAAAACGTCAGTGAAAAATGCCAAGAATCCTAAGTAACATGAATATTTCTACCTTTCTTTACTCATAATTAATAGGTGAGTGTGATCCTTAAATCAGGGCTTCTAAGTTTGTACCTCATTTTGGTGTAGATAATCCTTTGTTGTAGAGGACTGTCCTGTGTATTATAGGCAGTTTAGCAGCATTCTCTGGATTCTACCCACTATATGCCAATAGCTATTCCCCCATTGTGATAACCAAAAATATGTCAAGACATTGCCAAATGCCCTATGGTTGAAGTGGTCAGTCTTATTGAGAACTACTATCCTAAATTGGTGATCTTTGACCAGAATTTCTTGGGAGATGTTAAAGAAACAAAGTATTTCATGTTTGTTCAAGGGGATGGCGATGGGACATAAGATGGAAGCACTGTCTAATGATAAATGAAATCCCAGCCTATGATTATAGTCTGTAATTAAGTCTTTCTTTCTGTGCCCCTTTCTTTTCTATTACAATGGCTTTAGTGAATCTTCTTTTCCTTTCCTTATCCCCAAATTAATGAAACTACTGAAAGTTCTGTGAGTGTCAGTAACTGAGTTGATGAAATAGACAGAGATGTCAGTCACAGTCACCCTCCTCAAAGCAAGATACCTTCAGATTCCATATTTTATTCCACTAGATAGACCATCAACTGATAGCCTACATGCTTTTATTATTAAGGTAACCAGCTCCTTACAGCCTCCTCCCCACTGCCCAGTGTTACAGAGAGGCTTGGCTGGGAAACCCAGTGATGGAAACCACATCACACGTCTCCTATAAGTTGGCCCTGAGATTTGTAACTATCTGTGGAAACTTTGTAGGAGAAGATCATAAAAGGAAAAGTTCTGTTCTAGACAGATGATGGGTCATGTTGTTTCAGCTGTTTCATTTCCAGACTTTAAGCATGCTTGTAATTATGAAGTACTGGTATATCAATCGAAGTGAAAGAATGTCTTGTCATCTGTGGTTTTCTGTTATTTCAATATTGTAAGGTTAGACTTAATGAAGCCCAAAACAAATAAACAAAAAGTGTGGACCATATCCATTCTTTTCTTCTTTTCTGAATTGTAATCAAAACACCAATGTACTTCAAGCACCACTGAGTTAATAATAATGAGGCAGCAAATATTGTTCTCCTTGTCGCTAAGGCCAAGTGTCGGTTGCCATTATCACTATATATGCTTATACTTTATTTTTAACAATTCGTATGCCAAAATCTCACCTTTTTAAATGGCGCAGGTTAGTAGATTTTAATATATTCACAAAGTCATGTATCAGTCATTATTGATTCCAGGATATTTTCATCTCCGCAAAATGAAACTTCACATTTGTAAATGGTCTGTTCCCATTTTCTCTTCTTCTGAGCTCCTGACAACCACTAATAAATTTTATGTATATATGGATTTTCCTATTCTGGACAATTCATATTAAAGAGTCATAAAATATGTATATATTGTACATTCACACAGTGAAGCTCTACCACATGTAACAACCAAACAGCTTTCCACAGTTCCTATATAATTTTACATTCCTGTTGGCAATGTGTTAGGGTTCCATTTATTCCCATACCTTCTCCAACAGTTATTTTCCTTTTTCCTTTTTTTTTTTTTTTTTTTTTAGTAACAACCATGGTAATAGGTATGAAGTGGTATCACATTGTGGTTTTAGTTTGCATCATTATCTAATGATGTTGATCATCTTTTCATGTTTTTATTCTTTTTACCGTTGAGTTGTAAAAGTTATATATATATATTCTAGATAATATATGCTTATTAGATAATAGCTTAAAAATATTTTTTCCATTCCACAAGTTGCCTTTTTACTTAACTTGATAGTGTCCTTTATTTTTTTAATTATTTATTTATTTATTTTAGAATTTTCTTTTTCTTTCTTTGTGTGTGTGTGTGTGTGTGTCTTTTCTATGGCTGCACCCGTGGCATATGGAGGTTCCCAGGCTAGGTGTCCAATCAGAACTGTAGCCACCTGCCTATGCCAGAGCCACAGCAAAGCCAGATCCGAGCCATGTCTGCGACCTACACCACAGCTCATGGCAACGCCGGATCCTTAACCCACTGAGCAAAGCCAGGGGTTGAACCTGCAACCTCATGGTCCCTAGTCAGATTCATTAACCACTGAGCCACGACGGGAACTCCCGATAGTGTCCTTTAAAGAACAGTTCTTTTTAAATTTCAATGATGTTTGATTTTATTTTTTGTAGGTATTACTTGGGCTTTGGGTGTCATATTTTAAAAAGCATTGCCTTATCCAATGTCATGAAAACATATTTTTTTCCAAAGAGTTTTAGTTATGTCTCATATTTAGGATTTTGATCCTCTTTAAGTTCAATTTGGATATGGTAGGAGATAAATTTCCAACTTCATTCTTTTGTACACCACTAGCCAGTTGTCACAACACAATTATCTGAAAAGACTATTCTTTCTTCATTTTATTGTCTTGGTAAAAAATTAGTTTATCATGAGTACAAGGGTTTAGGCATAGACTCTTAATTCTGTTCCATTTATCTATGTGTTTATCCTTATGCCAGTACCACACTGTCTTGATTTCAGGAGCTTTATATCACAATAAATGGGGAAGTGTGAATCCTCAACATTGTTCTTCTTTTCCAAGTTTGTTTTGACTATTCTTAACCCTTTGCACTTCAATATGAAGTTTAGGATTATCTTGTCACTTCCTAATAAAAATCCACTTGGTATTTTGTTATTTATTTTGTTGAATCTATATATCATTGTGGGGCATATTGCATGCAATCTTGATAACACTGAATCTGATGATCTATGAGTATGGATTTTCTCACCATTTATTAATCTTCAATTTGTTCAGAAATATTTTGTAATTATCATTATACAAGTCTCACACTGCTTTTGCTATTTTTTTTCTAAGTATTTTAGTTTTTGATAATATTGTGAATGGAATTGTTTTCTCAATTTTATTTTAGACTGTTCATTGCAAGTATACCAATACACAGTTGAATTTTTATATTGATCTTATTTTTGTGACTTTATTGAACTAGTTTATTACTCTTAGTAACTTTTTAATTTAGTCCTTAGGATTTTTTGTATACAGGACTATGCTGTACTACAGGGTTTTTTAATAGTGGAAGTAATTCTTACATACTTATCTCTGTCAAAAGAGAGCTAATTTGACAGGGATTGTGTTGAATTTGCAGATTGCCTTGGGTAGTATAGTCATTTTGACAATATTGATTCTTCTAATCCAAGAACATCGTATATTTTTCTATCTGTATTGTCTTTGGTTTCTTTCATCAGCATCTTATAATTTTTAGAGTACAGGTCTTTTGTCTCTTTAGGCGGGTTTATTCCTTGGTATTTTATTCTTTTTGATGTGATTGTAAATGGGATTGTTTCTTTATGATCTTTCATTGTTAGTATAAAGAAATACAATCAATTTCTGTATACTAATTTTGTATATTGCAACTTCACCAAATTCATTCTAACAGTTTTCTGGTAGCATCTGAGATTTTCTAGGTATAGTATCATGTCATTGGCAAAGAGTGATAGTTTTACATCTTCTTTTATGATTTGGATTCCTTTTATTTATTTTTCTTTTATTGCCATGGCTCTATCTGCTGCAGCTCAATATAAAATTCAATATAAAAAAGCCCAATAAAATGGGCAGAATATCTAAATAGATATTCCTCCAAAGAAGACATACGGATGACCAGTAGGCACATGAAAAGATACTTACCATCACTAATTATTAGAAAAATGAAAATCCAAACTACAATTAAAAAACTACTATGAAGTACCACCTTACACCAGCCAGAATGACCATCATCAAAAAGTCTACAAAGAATAAATGCTGGAGAAGGTATGGAGAAGAAGGAACTCTCTTATACTGTTGGTGGGAATGTACATTGATGCAACCACTATGGAAAACAGTAGTGAGGTTCCTCAAAAAACTAAAATAGAACTACCATATGATCTAGCATTTCCACTCCTGGGCACCTATCCATAGAAAACCATAATTTGAAAAGATGCATGCACTTCAGTGTTCATTGTAGCACTATTTTTAATAGCCAAGACATGGAAGCAACCTAAATGCCCATTAACAGAGGAATGGATAAAGAAGATGTAGTACATATATACAATGGAATATTACTCAGCCATAAAAAAGAATGAAGTATCGCCATTTGCAGCAACATGGGTGGACCTAGAACCTATCATACTAAGTGAAGTTAGACAGTGAAAGACAAATATATGGTATAACCTATATGTGGAATCTAAAAAAAAAAAGGATAAAAATGAACTTTTTTGTAGAAGAGAAATGGACTCACAGACTTTGAAAAACGTGGTTACCAAAGGGAACAGGTTGGGGGATGGAAGGGGATGGACTGGGGCTTGGGATTGACATATGCACACTGAGGTATATAGAATGGCCAATGAGCACCTACTGCATAGTACAGAGAACTCTACCCAATATACTGTGATAATCTGTGTGGGAAAATAATCTGAGAGATAATAGATATGTGTATATGCATGACGGGGTCGCTTTGTTGTACAGCAGAGATTATCACAACCTTGTAAATTAACTCTACTTAAATAAAACTTAAAAAAAGAGGAGAAAAGTAGAATGGTGCATTTCAAGATAATTGGGAAGATGTATAATTTTTTGGATGTGAAGAATGTTTTCACGTGTTTCCTATATACCAAGTACATTTTTTAAAAAAAATTCAAGTTAATAATGATGACTCCTCTAATATTGTCTTTCTGCCCCCATACTTGTATTTGTGATTAATAATTAAATTTAAATTCAGATAACCTGAGCTCAGTACTTGGCTCTATTACATAATGTGGCTTTAATAAGGTATTAATATTTTTATTATATTATGTTTTGGATCTCATTATATGTCTTAGCTCAGGTTGACCTAACAAAATACCATAGGTTGAGTGGCTTAAACAGAAACATGTACTGCTCATAATTCTGGAGGTTGAGAAGCTCAAAATCATGATGCTCAAAGATTCAGTGTCTTATAGCCTCCTACTTCATGGCTTGTAGATAGCTGCCTTCTCTCTGTGTGCTCACCTGGCCTGTCTTCAGTTCAGGGAGAGAGAGAGAGCATGATCTTGTCTTCTTATTCTTGTAAATGGACTATTCCCATCATGAGGGCTATACCCTCATATCTTCATTAAACCTGATTACTCCCAAATGCCCCACCTATAAATATCACATACCCTTGGGTTAGGGCTTCAGCATATAAATTTGAGGGGATAAAAATATTCAGTTCATAATATTATCCTTGCCTATAAAGTGGGAATATTAATACCATACGTCAAATAGAGTTATTGTGAGAACAAAATAAAATTAAACATATTAAAGTTCTTTGTAAATGTCCAAGTATTTGATATTTTTAAATGTGATGGTCATTCAAGCTAAGAGCATGTAATCATAGGACAAAATTGTAATTTATTTGTCTCTGTTTTTAGTGTCTGTACCAGAACTAGGACTCCACTGGGTGAGCCACATATCCTAAATTGCATATGTGTAATAATGTAATCTAGTGTCTATATTTTTGTCTTTTATGGAACAAAAGTATTATTTTCATCCTAAATAGTAATATTAGTCTACTTCCATCAACAACAAATGAATTTGGGAGGAGGATCAAGATGGCAGAGGAGTAAGACATCATGCTCACCTTTTCCCACAAACACATAAAAAAAAAACACATCTACAAGTAAAATGACCTTCGTGGAACATCTGCTGAATGCTGGCAGAAGAACTTCAACTTACCAAAAGGGCAAGAAACCCTTGGCATAACTGGGTAGAACAAAAGAAAAAGAGAGAAAAGGAATCAGGATGAGACTAGCATTCCTGAGAGGGAGCTGTGAAGGAGAAAAGGAACCCATATCCTGAGAAGCCACCTAATTGACAGGGAGATCAGCTGAGCCAGAGGGACCTGGACCTCAAAGTCGCCAAGAAAAGTGCAGCAGCTGAACTGAGGAGGGCAAAGTAGAGTGAAAGCCACACAGATCAGCTGCACCACCACCCCGGACACTACAGACTGACATGCTTGGGTGGGGGCTGGTTGCAGAGACTCAGGCTCTGGAGGTCATTCCCTGGGAGAGGACTAGGGTTGCCTGTGTGGGGACAGCCTGAGAGGCTAAGGAGCAGTGTGCTCTTGGCTGGGGAGTGAAACGCCATGGCAGAGGGAACCCAGGAGGTCTGGGATCCCTGAAGCAAGGCACCATTGTTGGGGAAGGCGAGAGGAGAAGGGGCTGACCACCATAGGAATTTTCCTGTGTGCAGGCTCTCAGAGGGTGGGGCACCTCGGGAGCAGACTATGGGTGGGGAGAAGCTACTTGCTCAGGCTATGGAAGACTGGGTGCTTCTTGTGCTGGCTACAGGTGGCTGGGCACCTCTTGTGTGGGCTAAGGGCACTGGGAGCTAAGTGCAACATGGTGCCTCTTGTGTGAACTACAGGCGGCAGGGGCTGACTGCGGCAGTCATCTCAGAGGCCAGAGGGAGGTGTGGCCTGCCACTACTGGGAGCCTGTGAGCAGGCTCCACCTGCATCCCCAGTCACCTCAGAGGTCGGCACACAAAAAAAGAGGGCACTGCAACCAAGCACCTTACACTGTTGCTCTGATTCCGGGGAACACACCTGTCCTGTAGCTGCCACTGTCAGATGCCCTGGGAAGCACACAGATACTTGGTCACTGTCCCTTCCCAAGACCCTACAACTAGGAACAGCTGGTACAGCCCCTCCTGCATGGTCTAAGTGGGACAGGGTGCTTCTTTCATGGTCTGCATGTGGCGGGGGCAAACCATCACAGTTATCTCTGACTCCATAGGTGGGCATGGCCCACCACCACTCGGGATCCCTGAAGAGGAAGCACTTGCAGCCCCAACCACCTCAGAGGGTACCATAGAGAAAGACATTATGATGGAACACCACCTATTGTTGCTTTTGTGCTCCTGGGAGCATACCTGTCCTGCTGCTGCCACTGCCAAATGCTCTGGGAAGTGCCTAGACACTTGCTCACTGTACTTTCCCAGGAACCTGCAACTAGGAGCAGATTCTGCAGCACCTCCTGTGGGGGCTAAGTGGGATGAGGTGTTTCTTGCATGGTCCACAGGTAGCAGGAGCAAACAACTGTGGTTTCTCTGACTCCAGAGGTGGGCATGCCCCACCACCACTAGGGGTTGGTGAACACACACCACATGTGGCCCCAGTCACCTCAGAGGGCGCAACAGAGGAAGGCATTGTGACCAAACACCACCTGCTGTTGCTCTCGCACCCCTTGGAGCACACCAGCCCTGCTGCTGCCACTGCCCAATGCTCAGGGAAGTGCCTACATGCTTCATCTCTGTCATTTCCCAGGATCCTGCAACTAGGAGCAGCCTGTGCAGCACCTCCTATGTGGGCTAAGTGAGACAGGGTGCTTCTTGTGTGGTCTGCAGGTGATAGGGGAAAACCACCGTAGTTGTCACTGACTCCAGAGGTGGGCATGAACCACTACCACTAGGGATCCCTAAACAGGCACCACTTGAAACTCCAAACACCTCAGAGGAGTGCATTGCAATTGAACATTACCTGTTGTTGCTCCAACTCCCCTGGGAACTCACACACCCCTTTGCTGCCACTGCCAAATGCTCTGGACACCTTGTAAATCTGTCTAAGGATCATTACCACTTCCCAGGACCCTGCAACTAGGAATAGCCTGTGCCACCATCCTGCAGGTCCTTGCTGCTGTTAAGAGCCCAGCAAACAGGCACTGACTACTAGCCCTACCCACTGCCTCCTTCTTCCTGGAAACACACTCAGCACCCTGGGGATAACAGCCTGCACACACTGAAGAAAGACAGCAAATATTCAAACCCCCACACCAAAAATAAATATTAACCCCCCACAAAATACAATGGGGTGCTCTTGCATAGAAGTAGCCCCCTAAGACTACAGGTTGGCTTCCCTAAACTCGCAGAAAAAGAGAAAATTAAGCTAGATGAAGAAGATCAGAAACCATTCCCAGTTAAAGGAACAGGGAAATTCACCTGAAATAGCAAAGAATGAAAGAGACCTTTGCAGTTTGAAAGACATTGAGTTCAAAAGGGAGGTAGTAAAAATACTGAAGGAATTAAGGCTGATTATCAAGGAATTAAGAGCAGATATGAATAGTAATGCAGCTTCCTTTAGAAAGAAACCAGAAAATATAATGAGGAGCCAAGAAAAATTAGAAAATTCATTTGCAGAGATGCAAACTGAGCTAAAGGCAGAAAAGAGAAGAATGAATAATGCAGTGGAATGAATTAGTGACATGGAAGATAGAATAATGGAAATCACCCAATCAGGACAGCAGACAAAAAGAAAAAAAGATAAAAAAGACAAAAGCAATATAAGAGATCTATGGGATAATATAAAGAGGGCCAATCTACACATAATAGGAATTCCAAAAGAAGAAGAAAAAGAAAAGGGGATTGAAAATATCTTTGAAGAAATTATGTCTGAAAATCTAAAGGAAACTAGTATCAAGTATAGGAAGCACAGAAGGCCCCAAAACAAGTTGAAACCAAATAGGCCCACACCAAGACATATTATAATAAAAATGGCAAAAGGTAAAGAGAGGGTTCTAAAGAGAGCAAGAGAAAAGAAAAGTGTTAATTATAAGGGAACCCCCATAAGGCTATCAGCTGATTTCTCTGCAGAAACACTACAGACCAGAAGGGAGTGACAAGATATATTTAAAGTTCTGAAAGGAAAAAATTTGCACCTAGAATACTCTATCCAGCAAGAATATCATTTAAAATGGAAGGGGAAATAAAGAATTTCTCCAACAAGCAAAGGCTAAAAGAGTACAGCAATACTAAACCCATTCTAGAAGAAACATTGAAACTGCTTCTCTAAATAAAAAAGAAGTAAGGGAGTTCCCGTTGTGGCTCAGTGGTTAATGAATCTGATTAGGAACCATGAGGTTGCAGGTTTGATCCCTGGCCTTGCTCAGTGGGTTAAGGATCTGGCATTGCCGTGAGCTGTGGTGTAGGTCGTAGACACAGTTCAGATCCAAAGTTGCTGTGGCTGTGGCTGTGGCTGGCAGCTGTGGCTCTGATTGGACCCCTAGCCTGGGAACCTTGTATGCCATAGGTGCATCCCTAGAATAACAACAACAACAACAACAACAAAAAAGGAAGTAGAATGGAGGAAACCACAGTTGGAAAACAATCACTTAAATAAGCCAAAATACAGATATAAAAGAGGGAAATAAAACTACTATAAAGATGATAAACACAAGGAACAGCAAAAGGACAAACATGAAGATGTTAAAATAGGACTTAAAAATCATTGATTGTGGGAAAAAAAAGTTAGAAAATATAGATTTTTTGTTAAAAATAATATGTATGAGCCTATATGACTATCAGGCTAAAGCAAGCAGATACAAGAAGGGGTTAACATACATAAAAAAGAGAGTAACCACAAGTCAAAACCAAATATTACATTCACAAAAACTAAAAAGAAAAGTACTCAAGCATAAAATAAATGGAAATAATACAATCAAAAAAGAAAGGAAGAAAGAAAGAATCAACTGGAAAACAAGGTTTAAAATGGCAATAAATACATATCTATCAATAATTACCTTAAATGTCAATGGACTGAATGCTCCAATTGAAAGACACAGAGGCAGATTGGATAAAAAAGCAAAAACCTTCAATCTGCTGTCTACAGGAGACTCACTTTAGGGCAAAGGATACATATAGATTGAAAGGGGATGAGAAAAGATATTTCATGGCAATGGACAAGACAGGAAAGCATGAGTTCTAATACTCATATCAGACAAAATAGAGTTTAAAGCGAAGGCCATAAAGAAAGATAAAGAAGAACACTATTTAATGGTTAAAGGATCCATTCAAGAAGAGGATATTACAGTCATCAATATATATGCCCCTAATATAGGAGCACCCAGATACGTACAACAAATACTAACAGACATAAAGTGAGAAATTGATGGGAATATAATCATAGCAGGAGACTTTAATGCCCCACTCAGATCCATGGACAGATCCTCTAGACAGAAAATCAATAAGGCAACAGAGATCCTAAAGGACACAATAGAAACGTTAGACTTAATCAACATTTTCAGGACATTACATCCAACATTTTCAGGACATTACATCCAAAAAAATCAGAATATATATTCTTCTCAAGTGCACATGGAATATTCTCAAGGATTGACCATATCCTGGGGCACAAAACTAACCTCAACAAATTTAAGAGTATAGAAATTACTTCAAGTATCTTCTCTGACCACAATGGCATGAAAGTAGAAATCAACCACAGGAAAAGAAATGAGAAAAAACTAACTACATGGAGACTAAACAACATGCTACTAAAAAACCAATGGGTCAATGAGGAAATCAGAAAGGAAATTAAAAAATAGCTCAAGACAAATGAATATAAAGACACACCCACTCAAAATCTATGGGATGCCAAAAGGCAGTGCTCACAGGAAGAAATTCATGGCAATACAGGCCTTCCCAAAAAAGATGTAAAATCTCAAATCGACACCTCAACCCACCACCTAAATGAATTAGAAAAACAAACAAAACCTAAAGTCAGCAGAAGGAAGGAAATCACAAAGGTCAGAGAAGAAATCAATAAACCAATAAAAGCAAGTGCTGGTTCTCTGAAAAGGTAAACAAAATTGACAAACCTCTGGCTAGACTCACCAGGAAGAGGAGAGAAAAATCTCAAATAAACAAAAAAAGAAATGAAAAATGAGAAATCACAACGGATACTGCAGAAATACAAAAAACCATGTCAGATTATTATGAACAAGTATATGCCAATAAATTTGACAACCTAAAAGAAACGGACAGCTTTCTAGAGACTTACAACCTGCCAAAACTGAATCAAGAAGACATAGACCAATCACTAGAAACGAAATTGAATATGTCAAAAAAACACTCCCTACAAATAAAAAGTCCAGGAACAGATGGCTTCACAGGCAAATTTTACCAAACATACAAGTAGGAACTTGTACCCATACTCCTTAAAATTTTCCAAATGGTTAAAGAAGAAGGAATACTCCCAAGACATTCTATGATGCCACCATCACCCTAATACTAAAACCAGACAAAGATACCACCAATATAGAAAACTATAGGCCAATATCATTGATGAATATGGATGCACAAATATGCAACAAAATTTTAGCCAACCGAATGCAACAACATATAAAAAAGATCCTATACCATTACCAAGTGAGATTCATCCCAGGTTCACAAGGATGATTCAACATATGCAAATCAATCAACATCATACACCACATTAACAAAGGAAAAGTAAAAAACCACATGATCTTCTCAATAGATGCCGAAAAAGCATTTGATAAAGTCCAACATCCATTCATGATCAAAGCTCTTACCAAAGTGAATACAGAGGGAACATTCCTTAACATAATTAAAGCCAATTATGACAAACGCACAGCAAATATAGTACTCACTGGAGAAAAGCTGAAAGCCTTCCCACTAAAATCTGGAAAGAGACAGGAATGGCCACTCTCACCACTGCTATTCAACATAGTATTGGAAGTCCTAGCCACAGCAATGAGACAAACAAAAGAAATAAAAGGTATCCAAATTAGAAGAGAAGAGGTAAAACTGTCACTGTATGCAGATGACATGATACGATATATAGAAAACCCTAAGGACTCAACCCAAAAACTATTCGAACTGATCCACAAATTCAGCAAAGTGGCAGGATATAAGATTAACATTCAGAAATCAGTTGCATTTCTGTATACTAACAATGGAATATTAGAAAAGGAATACAGAAATACAATACCTTTTAAAATTGCACCCCAAAAAATCAAATACCTCAGAATACACCTGACCAAGGAGGTGAAAGACTTATAGGCTGACAACTATAAAACATTAATCAAGGAAATTAAAGAAGATGCAAAGAAATGGAAAGATATCCCTTACTCCTGGGTTGGAAGAATTAATATAACAAAAATAGTCTTACTTCCCAAAGCAATCTACAGATTCAGTGCAATCCCTATCAAATTACCCATGACATTTTTCACAGAACTAGAGCAAACAATCCAAAAATTTATATGGAACCGCAAAAGACCCAGAATTGCCAAAGCAATTCTGAGGAACAAAAATCAAGCAGGAGGCATAACTCTCCCAGACTTCTGGCACTGTTACAAAGCCATAGTCATCAAAACAGCCAGACAGACCAATGGAACAGAATAGAGAACCCAGGAAAAAACCCAGATACCTATGGTCAATTAATCTTTGACAAAGGAAGCAAGAATAAAAAATGGGATAAAGACAGTGTCTTCATCAAGCATTGCTGGGAAACCTGGACAGCTGCATGCAAATCAGTGAAACTAGAACACACCCTCACACCTTCCCCAAAAAAACCCCTCAAAATGTCCTAAATAACTAAATGTAAGACAAGACCCCATCAAACTCCTGGAAGAGAAACATAGGCAAACATTCTCTGACATCTACCTTACAAATGTTTTCTCAGGCCAGTCTCCCAAAGCAACAGAAATAAGAGCAGAAATAAACCAATGGGACCTAATCAAACTGACAAGCTTTTGCACAGCAAAGGAAACCATAAAAGAAAAAAAAAGACAGCTTACAAAATGGGACGAAATAGTTTCACATGATGCAACTGACAAGGGCCTAAATCTCTGAAATATACAAACAACTTATACAACTCAACAGCAAAAAAGCAAATAACCCAATTGAAAAAATGGGCAAAAGACCTTAACATTTCTCTAAGGAAGAGATACAGATGGGCACCAAGCACATGAAAAAAATGCTCAACATCCCTGATTATTAGAGAAATGCAAATCAAAACCACTATTAGGTACCACATAATACCAGTCACAATGGCCATCATTAATAAGTCCACAAATAACAAATGCTGGAGAGGGCATAGAGAAAAGGGAACCCTCTTGCACTGTTGGTGGGAATGGAAGCTGGTACAACCACTATGGAGAACAGTTTGGAGATACCTTAGAAATCTATACATAGAACTACCATATGACCCTGCAATTCCACTCTTGGGCATATATCCGGCCAAACCCCCCTTGAAAAAGACACATGCACCATCCACATGTTCATTGCAGCACTATTCACAATAGCCAAGATATGGTAACAACCTAAATGTCCATAGACAGATGACTGGATTAAGAAGATAGGGTATATATACATAATGGAATACTACTCAGACATGAAAAAGAACAATGTCATTTGCAGCAACATGGATGGGACTAGAGACTCTCTCATCCTGAGTGAAGTAAGTCAGAAATATACAGACAAATACCATGTGATATCACTTATATCTGGAATCTAATATATGGCACAAATGAACCTTTCCACAGAAAAGAATCACATGGACTTGTAGAATAGACTTGTGGTTGCCAAGGGGGAGGGAGTGGGAATAGGGTGGACTGGGAATTTGGGGTAATAGATGCAAACTGTTACCTTTGGAATGGATAAGCAATGAGATCTTGCTGTACATTATTGGAAACTATATCTAGTCATTTATGATGTAGCCTGATAACGTGAGAAAAAAGAATGTATATATGTATGTGTGACTAGGTTACCTTGCTGTGCAGTAGAAAATTGACAGAACACTGTAAACCAGCTATAATAGAAAAAATAAAAATCATTATTAAAAAAAAAAACAACAAATGAATTTGAGGGCTAACTTAATGCACTCTTTACAGTAGGAGTACTTGGTCCATGAATGCTCTATGAGCTTTGCTTTCAAAATGGACTTTTGGAGTTCCTGTTGTGGCGCAGTGGAAAGGAATCCGACTAGGAACCATGAGGTGTGGGGTTTGATCCTTGGCCTTGCTCAGTGGGTTAAGAATCCAGCGTTGCCATGAGCTGTGGTGTAGGTTGCAGATGCAGCTCCGATCTGGCATTGCTGTGGCTCTGGCATAGGCCAGTGGCTATAGCTCCGATTAGACCCCTAGCCTGGGAACCTCCACATTGCCATGGGTGCAGCCTTGTAAAAAAAGACAAAAAAAAAAAAAAAAACAAAAAAAACAGGAGTTCCCGTCGTGGCGCAGTGGTTAACGAATCCGACTAGGAACCATGAGGTTGCGGGTTCGGTCCCTGCCCCTGCTCAGTGGGTTAACGATCCGGCGTTGCCGTGAGCTGTGGTGTAGGTTGCAGACACGGATCGGATCCCGCATTGCTGTGGCTCTGGCGTAGGCCGGTGGCTACAGCTCCGATTCAACCCCTAGCCTGGGAACCTCCATATGCTGTGGGAGCGGCCCAAGAAATAGCAACAACAACAAAAGACAAAAAAAAAAAAAAAAAAAAAAAAAAAAAAACAAACCCAAAACAAAAAACACTATCATTAAGCTTGAATTCTCTATTCACACTCTATAGCTTCCTTATGCGAGACAAAGATTTCATTTCAATTTCTTATACAGTCCATAAATGAGCAGATTTCTAAATGATTGCTACTCAATGACTTTCAATATTAAAACACTTTCCCCAGTATATATAATATAATTGTAGAGATGTAAATATGTTCACAAAATATTCTAGTTGCTCAATGTGTAACTTCTTGTAACATCTGTTATTGAAGAACATTATCTGTTACAAGAATATTATTGTAAAGAGAACATTAGTCTATTCTGTTTATTTTTTTCAATGAGGATATTCTTTATGTTGCAAAATAAAATATAGCAAAAATGTGATTTAGGTAGCCTTATAGTATTGTTTGATTTTGCTATAGGCTACTCTTCTAAAATGTACTTCAAAGCTAAGAGATAATACTTTCTGGTTCTGATAACCCCAAACTGACAATAGAAGTTGAGCTCTGAACAAGTGGTAAAACTCTCCCTCTGAGAATATCAAAATAATACCACTAAATTCTCATTTTCTGGCATCATATGATAAAAATCAACACTATCATAGCTTTAGGTAAAATGCTGGATTACACATCTTAAATAAAACATTGTATCTGTACCTACGAGATGATAGTATATGTGCCTTTGCTTAGTAAAAAATAAATATAAAAAAAAGATACAAAACCATTTTGCAGTTTACAAATTATAGGTAAAATCTCTTCCATTATCTAGGAATGATAAATCAATGTCTGTGGCACATAATCAAACATTTAGATTCATGTCTTTAAACTCTGAATAGATAGCCTATTACTTGTAATAATCTCTCTAGGTTCAATTTCACCAATTTTTGTAAAGTTTATGCAGCAGAGTGGAACTCTATATATAGGCCATAAAACAGTATTTTGTGCCAAGCTCTGTTTTGGGAAAAACATTTTTATGACAGCTACAAAAGAAAAGAAATAAATGATAATCCAGAGTCTATATATATATAGACTTCTGTGTCTTAAAGCAACTGCTGGACTTCTAGGAATTCCAAAGCTTACTTAGGGGCTTAGGGGCAGCAGATACAGGATTCTGAAAGGGCCATTGTTTCAAAGATTGCCTAATACAAACCAGAAACTAATTTTACAACTTCTAAGTCTCTACAAAACTGAACATTTCCAGGTTTTTCCTCAGAAAATGATGAGAAAAAAAGTGGTATTGATTAATGACCACTCAAAGGTTTAGAATCCATAGCTCTAAGGATGGAAAGGCAAAAATCTGTTCATTCAGAAACATTAAAAATGAATATTATACTCTGATCCATATATGTAAGCTTGAACATGGGTAAACGGCAATGTAATGGGTGAAATACCATTTAAAAAAAATTTTTTTTGTCTTTCTGCCTTTTTCTAGGGCTGCTTCCATAGCATACGGAGGTTCCCAGGCCAGGGGACCAATCGGAGCTGTAGCCACTAGCGTACACCACAGCCACAGCCACGTGGGATCTGAGCTGTGCTGTGTCTGCGACCTACACCACAGCTCACAGCAATGCCAGATCCTTAACCCACTGAGTGAAGCCAGGGATCATACCTGCAATCTCATGGTTCCTAGTCGGATTGGTTAGCCACTGAGCCACAATGGGAACTCCCATTTTTTAAACTTTTTAAAAGTTTTTTCTTTTTTTTTTGGCCATGCCCACAGCATTTGGAAATTCCCAGGCCAGGAACTGAATTTGCACCATAGCAGTGACTACAGCAGTGACAACACCAGATTCTTAATCCCATGCTACCATGAAACCCGAATTTTTTCTTTAATTTTAAAGAAATTACTGAAGCATTTTAGTTGATTTACAATGTTGTGTTAGTTTCAGGTGTACAGAAAAGTGATTCAGTTATATGTATATCCATTCTTTTGCAGATTCTTTTCCCATATAGTTTATTATGGAGTATTGAGTAAAGTTCCCCATGCTATACAGTAGATTGTTGTTGGTTATCTATTTTATATATAATAGTGTGTATATTTTAATCCCATACTCCTAATTTATCCCTCCTCCCAGCATTTCTCTTTTAGTAACCATAAGTTTATTTTCAAAATCTGTGAGACTGTTTTTGTTTTGTAGATAAGTTCATTTGAATCGTGTTTTTAAACTTAGATTCCACATGTAAGTGAAATCATAGAATATTTGTCTTTCTCTGTCTGACTTACTTCACTGAGTATAATATCCAGGTCCATCCATGTTGCTGCAAATGGCATAATTTCATTCTTTTTTATGGCTGAGTAATATTCTGTTGTATGTAGGTACAACATCTTTTTTATCCATTCCTCTGTCAAGGGACATTTAGGTTGCTTCCATGTCTTGGCTATTGTAAATAGCACTGCAGTGAACACTGGGGTGCATATATCTTTTCAAATTATGATTTTCTCTGGGTATATGCCCAGGAATGGGATTGCTGGATCATAAGGTAGTTCTATTTTTAGTTTTTTAAGGAATCTCCATATAGTTCTCCATAGTGGTTGTGCTAATTTACATTCCCACCAACAGTGTAGGAGGGTTCCCTTTACTCCACACCCTCTCCAGCCTTTATTGTATGTAGGCTTTTTGATTATGGGTCTTACTAGTTTAAGGAGATACCTCATGGTAGTTTTGACTTGCATTTCCCTAGTAATTAGTGATGTTGAATATCTTTACATGTGCTTTTTGGCCATCTATCTGTCTTCTTTGGAGTAATGTCCATTTAGATTTTCTGCCTATTTTTTTGATTTTTTTTTTTGAGCTCTATGAGCTGTTTGTGTATTTTGGAGATTAATCCCTTATCCGCCTATTCATTTGCAAATTTATACCATTCTATAGGTTGTCTTTTCATTTTGTTTATGGTTTCCTTTGCTGTATAAGAGCTTTTAATTTACCTAGGTATCATTGGTTTATTTTTGGTTTTATTTTCATTATTCTAGGAGGTAGATCCCAAAAGATACTGTGGTGATTCATGTCAAAGTCTGTCCTGTCTATGTTTTTCTCTAAGAGTTTTATAATATCTGGCCTTAACATTTAGGCCTTTGATTCATTTTTTATTTCATTTTTGTGTATGATGTTAGAGAATGTTCTAATTTCTTTCTTTTATATGTAGCTGTCCAGTTTCTCCAGCACCACTTATTGAAGAGACTGTCTTTTTTCCATTGTATATTCTTGCCTCCTTTGTCAAAGATGAAGTGACCACAGATGCATGGGTTTATTTTTAGGCTATCTTGTTCCACTAATCTATATGTCTGTTTTTGTGCCAGTATCATACTGTTTTGATAACTGTATCTTTGTAGAATAGACTGAAATCAGGGACCCTGATTCGTCCAGCTCCATGTTCCTTTCTCAAGATTGCTTTAGGTTTTGGGGTCTTTTGTGTTTCCATACAAGTTTTAATTATTTTTGTTCTAGTTCTGTTGAAAACATCATTGGTAATTTAATAGAGATTACATTGAATCTATGGATTGCCTTGAGTAGTATAATCATTTTGACAGTATTGATTCTTCCAATCCAAGAACATGGTACATCTTTGCTTCTGTTTGTGTAGTCTTCAGTTTCTTTCATCAGCATCTCATAGTTTGCAGGTCTTTTGGTCCTTAGGTAGGTTTATTCCTAGGTACTGTATTCTTTTTGATATGATAGTAAATGGGATTGTTTCCTTAAGTTTTCTTTCTAACCTTTCACTGTTAGTTTATGGGAATATAAAAGATTTCTGCATATTAATTTTGCATCCCGCAAATTTACCAAATTCATTGATGAGTGAGAGATCTTAACAAGCTATATTGCCTTACAGAATCAGTTCTCTTCTAAATTCTTTTGGTAAGTGTTACTAAAATAGGGCACCACGGGAGGGACTTATTGCATATGTTGACCATTTTCTATTGAAATACCTAAGGGCCAGTTAATTCAGTATTCTATGAATTCAGATACATTTAAGAGAAAATAAAATAGTACCTTGGAATGAAATGCCTATATATCTTTTTTTTCATTTTTTTTTATTACTCAAATGAATTTATCACATCTGTAGTTGTATAATGATCATAACAATCTGATTTCACAGGATTTCCATCCCAAACCCAAAGCACATCCCCCACCCCCCAAACTGTCTCCTCTGGAGACCATAAGTTTTTCAATGTCTGTGAGTCAGCATCTGTTCTGCAAAGAAGTTCCGTCTGTCCTTTTTTCAGATTCCACGTCAGTGAAAGCATTTGATGTTGGTGTCTCATTGTATGACTGACTTCACTTAGCATGATAGTTTCTAGGTCCATCCATGTTGCTAAGAATGCTGCTATTTCTGTCCTTTTAATGGCTGAGTAATATTCCATCGTGTATATGTACCACATCTTCTGGGTCCACTCCTCTGTCGATGGACATTTAGGTTGTTTCCATGTCTTGGCTATTGAAAATAGTGCTGCAATGAACATTGGAGTACATGTGTCTTTGCGAGTCGTGGTTTTCTCTGGATAGATGCCCAGGAGTCGGATTGCTGGATCAAATGGCAGTTCTATGTTTAGTTTTCTGAGGACTCTCCATAGTGCTTTCCACAGTGGTTGCACCAATTTACAATCCCACCAACAGTGTACTAGGGTTCCTTTTTCTCCACACCCTCTCCAACACTTATTGTTTGTAGACTTTTTAATGATGGCCATTCTGGCTGGTGTAAGGTGGTACCTCAGAGTGGTTTTGATTTGCATGTCTCTAATAATGAGTGACGTTGAACATCTTTTCATGTGTTTCTCGGCCCTCTGTATGTCTTCTTTGGAGAATTGTCTGTTTAGATCTTCTGCCCATTTTTGGATGGGGTTGGTTTTTTTTGGTATGGAGCTGCAGAAGGTGTTTATAAATTTTAGAGATGAATCCCTTGTCAGTTGATTCACTTGCAAAGATTTTCTCCCATTCTATGGGTTGTCTTTTTGTGTTGTTTAGGGTTTTCTTTGCTGTGCAGAAACTTTGAAGTTTGATTAGGTCCCATTTGTTTATTTTTCTTTTTATTGTCAATACTCTGATAGGTGGACCTGAGAAGATGTTGCAGTCATTTATGTCAGAGAGTGTTTGGCCTATGTTTTCCTCTAGGAGTTTGATAGTGTCTGGTCTTATATCTAGGTCTTTCATCCATTTGGAGTTTATTTTTGTGTATAGTGTTATGGAGTGTTCTAATTTCATTCTTTTCCATGTGGCTGTCCAGTTTTCCCAGCACCACTTATTGAACAAGCTGTCCTTTCTCCATTGTATAGTCTTGCTTCCTTTGTCATAGATTAGTTGGCTGTAAGTGCATGGGTTTAATTCTGGGCTTTCTATCCTATTCCACTGATCTATATGTCTGTCTTTGTGCCAGTACCATGCAGTTTTGATGACTGTTGCTTTGTAGTATAGTCTGAAGTCCAGGAGCCTGATTCCTCCAGCTTCATTTTTCTTTTTCAGGATGTCTTTGGCTATTCTGGGTCTTTTGTACTTCCAAACAAACTTTAAAATATTTTGTTCAAGTTCTGTGAAGAATGTCCTTGGTCATTTGATAGGGATTGCATTGAATCTGTAGGTTGCCTTGGGTAGTATAGTCATTTTGATAATATTAACTGTTCCAATCCACGAGCATGGTATATCTTTCCATCTATTTGTGTCATCTTTGATTTCATTCATCAGTGTCTTATAGTTTTCAGAGTACAGGTCTTTTGTTTCTTTAGGTAGGTTTACTCCTAGGTATTTTATTCTTTTGGATGTGATGGTAAACGGGATTGCTTCCCTAATTTCCTTTTCTGCTTTTTCATTGTTAGTATATAGAAACGCTATCGACTTCTGTGTATTGATTTTGTATCCTGCGACTTTGCCAAATTTGTGGATAAGCTCTAACAGTTTTCTGGTAGAGTCTTTAGGATTCTCTAGGTATAGTATCATGTCATCTGCAAATAGCGATAGTTTTACTTCTTCCTTTCCAATTTGGATTCCTTTTATTTCTTTTACTTCTCCGATTGCTGTGGCTAGGACTTCCAGAACTATGTTGAAGAGTAGTGGCGAGAGCAGACATCCTTGTCTTGTTCCTGATCTCAGCGGGAATTCTTTCAGCTTTTCACCATTGAGAATGATGTTTGCTGTGGGTTTGTCATATATGGCCTTTATTATGTTGAGGTAGGTTCCCGTTATGCCCACTTTCTGAGGGGTTTTTATCAGAAATGGGTGTTGGATTTTGTCAAAGGCTTTTCCCGTGTCTATTGAGAGGATCATATGGTTTTTATTCTTCCGTTTGTTAATGTGGTGTATCACACTGATGGATTTGCGGATATTGAAGAACCCTTGCATCCCTGGGACAAATCCCACTTGATCATGATGTACAATCCTTTTAATGTATTGTTGGATGTGGTTTGCTAGTATTTTGTTGAGGATTTTTGCATCGATGTTCATCAGTGATATTGGCCTGTAGTTTTCTTTTTTGTGTGGAATCTTTGTCTGGTTTTGGTACTAGGATGACAGTGGCCTCATAGAATGAGTTTGGGAGTATCCCTTCTTCTGCAGTTTTTTGAAAAAGTTTCAGAAGTAGAGGTGTTAGCTCTTCTCTAAATGTTTGATAGAATTCGCCCGTGAAGCCATCTGGTCCTGGACTTTTGTTTGTTGGAAGTTTTTTAAGCACAGTTTATATTTCAATACTTGTGATTGGTCCATTCATCTTTTCTATTTCATCTTGGTTTAGTCTTGGAAGATTGTACTTTTCTAAGAATTTGTCCATTTTTTCTAGGTTTTCCATTTTATTGGCATATAGTTGCATATAGTAGTCTCTTATGATCCTTTGTATTTCTGTGGTGTCCGTTGTTACTTCTCCTTTTTCATTTCTAATTTTATTGATTTGAGTCCTCTCTCTCTTTTGCTTGATAAGTCTGGCTAGGGGTTTATCAATTTTGTTGATCTTTTCAAAGAACCATCTTTTCGTTTCATTAATCTTGTCTATGGTTTTCTTTGTTTCTATTTCATTGATTTCTGCTCTGATCTTTATGATTTCTTTCCATCTACTAACTTTAGGTCTTGTCTGTTCTCTCTTAAGTTGCTTTAGATGTAAAGTTAGCTTGTTTATTTGGGCTTTTTCTTGTTTCCTGAAGTGGGCTTCTATTGCTATAAACTTTCCTCTTAGAACGGCTTTTGCTGCATCCCATAGGTTTGGAGTGTTGTATCTTCATTGTCATTTGTGGCTAGGTATTTTTTAATTTCCTCTTTGATTTCTTCAGTGATCCATTGGTTGTTTAGTAGCATGTTGTTGAGTCTCCACGTGTTTGTGTTTTTTGCAGTTTTTTTCTTGTTGTTGATTTCCATTCATATAGCGTTGTGGTCAGAAAAGATGCTTGATATGATTTCAATTTTCTTAAAGTTACCATGGTTGGATTTGTAGCCCAGGATATGGTCAATCTTAGAGAATGTTCCATGTGCACTTGAGAAGACTGTGTATTCTGTTGCTTTTGGTTGGCATGTCCTGTAAATATCTATTAAGTCCATCTGGTTTAATGCTTCACTCAGGGCCTGTGTTTCTTTATGGATTTTCTGTCTGGATGATCTGTCAATTGCTGTGAGTGGGGTGTTAATGTCCCCCACTATGATTGTGTTATTGTCAATTTCTCCTTTTAAGGTTGTTAGCAGTTGCCTTATATATTGTGGTGAACCTGTGTTGGGTGCGTAGATATTTAAAATTGTTATAACATCTTCTTGGATTGATCCTTTGATCATTATGTAATGTCCTTCTTTGTCTCTGAAAATATTCTTCATTTTAAAGTCTATTTTGTCTGATATGAGTATTGCTACTCCGGCTTTCTTTTGATCCCCGTTTGCATGAAATATTTTCTTCCATCCTCTCACTTTCAATTTGTATGTGTCCCTAGAAGTGAAGTGGGTCTCTTGAAGACAGCATATATATGGATATTGTTTTTGTATCCATTCAGCCAGTCTATGTCTTTTGGTTGGGGCATTTAGTCCATTCACATTTAAGGTAATTATTGATATGTATGTTCTTATTGCCATTTTATTAATTACTTTGGATTTGTTTTTGCTGCTGTTTTTTCTTTCCTTCTTCTCTTGTTCTCTCCTGCCTATAGAAGTTCCTTTAGTATTTGTTGTAAGGCTGGTTTAGTGTTGCTGAATTCTCTAAGCTTTTGCTTATCTGTGAAGCTTTTGATTTTTCCTTCAAATCTGAATGAGAGCTTTGCTGGGTAGAGTAATCTTGGTTGGAGGTTTTTTCCTTTCATCACGTTGAGTATATCATGCCACTCCCTTCTGGCCTGCAGAGTTTCTGTTGAAAAATTTGCAGATAGCCTTATCAGGATTCCTTTGTATGTTATTTGTTTCTTTTCCCTAGCTGCTTTCAAGATTTTCTCTTTGTCTTTAATTTTGGTTAGTTTGATTAATATGTGTCTTGGGGTTTTCCTCCTTGGGTTTATTGTGTATGGTACTCATTGTGCTTTCCGGATTTGAGTGAGTGATTCCTTCCCGATGTTAGGGAAGTTTTCGGCTATTATCTCTTGGAATATTTTTTCTGTCTCCTTCTCTCTCTCTCCTCCTTCTGGCACCCCTATAATACGGATGTTGGAGCATTTAATGTTGTCCTAGAGTTCTCTGAGACTCTCTTCATTTGTTTTCAATCTTTTTTCTCTTTTCTGTTCTGCATCCGTCATTTCCACTAATCTGTCCTCCACCTCACTTATTCATTCTTCTGCCTCCTGTATTCTGCTGTTAGCTGCTTCTAGTGAATTTTATATTTCAGTTATTGTATTTTGCATCTCTTCTTCCTTAAGTTTTATATCTTGTATCTCTTTGGTCAGTGTTTCCTGTAAGTTATCCATCTTTGCCTCCAGTTTATGTCCAATGTCTTGCATCATCTTCAGCATCAGCAGTCTAAAGTCTTTTTCCTGGAGGCTGAGAATCTCCTGATCACTTAGCTGTTTTTCTGAGGTTTTTCCTTTCTCCCTCATCTGAGTTATAGTTCTCTGTCTTTTCATTTTTATAGGTTTTTGGTGTGGTGACCTTCTTACAGATAATAGAGTCATAGCCTCTCTTACTTCTGGTGTCTGCCCCCCTGTGGCTGAAGTTGGTATGGGGGCTTGCTGTAGGCTTCCTGATGGGAGGGGCTGATGCCTGCCCCCTGGTAGGAGGAGCTGATTCTACTCCCTCTGGTGGGTGGGGCTTTGTCTCTGGATGGGATTAGAGGCAGCTGTGTGCCTGAGGGGTCTTTAGGTAGCCTGTTTACTGAGGGGCAGGGCTGTGATCCCACCTGGATTGTTGTTTGTCCTGGGGCTTCTCAGTGCTGATGGGTGGGGCCAGATTTTCCCAAAATGGCCACCTCCAGAGAAAGGCACTGCTGCTGAATATCCCAGAGAGCTTTGCTTTCAGTGTCCTTCCCTCACAACAAGCCACATTCACCCCTATTTTCCCAGGATGTCCTCCAAGAACTGTGGTCAGGCTTGACCCAGATTCCCTTGGAGACTTTGCTTTGCCCTGTGACTCAGTGCACGTGAAAGTTTGTGTGTGCCTTTTAAGAATGGGGTCTCCATTTCCCCCAGTCCTGTGGTTCTCTTGCGCACAAGCCCCACTGGCTTTCAATGCCAGATGCTCCAGGGGCTCTTTCTCCCCGTGCCAGATCCCCACACATGAGAGTTTGATGTGGGGCTCAGAACTCTCACTCCTGTAGTTGAGTCTCTGTGAACCAGTTAGTTTCCAGTCTGTGGAACTTCCCACCCAGGAGGTATGGGGTTGTTTGTATGGTGAAATCGCCCCTCCTACCTCTTGATATGGCCTCCTCTTTTTCTTCTGGAGTAGGGTATCTTTTTTAAGGTTTCTGGTCCATTTTGGTGAAGTGTGCTCAGTCTTTAGTTGTGAATTTTGTTTTTAGGAGAGAAGTTGACAATGCCTATATATCTATACACAAACACATACACACTCTTGTGTATACATGTTTATATAAACAAAAAGATATTTGTATACATTTGCAAAATGTATAATATGTACATACATATATGGCAAGTTTCTCTTTTCAATGGCTGTACATATATACATATAATATTTTATTTATAGTGATATAAAAATATATAGTTTCATATCCACATATATATATAAATATATAACTATATGTAATATAGTATTTTATATATAGATATATATATAGAGAGAGAATGATTTGTCACACTTCTGAATTAGAGCTGATAAAATAATCACACCCTATATAGTTGTGCTGAGTTGTTTAAGATATGTCCATTCTTTCTATGTTACTATTGCTCCAATTACTTCTATTCCTTTTTAAACTGTACATATTTATGAAGTGTATTCAACTCCACTTTCTGCCAAAGCAAATACCCTTTCCTATTTGGTCTTTGGCCAAAATGATTTTTTTTTTGTCTTTTTATGGCCACACCTGTGGCATATGGAGGTCCCAGGCTAGGGGTATAATCAGAGATGTTGCTGCTGGCCTATGCCAGAGCCACATCAATGCCAGATCTGAGCTTCATCTATGACTTACCCCACAGCTCATGGCAACGCCACATCTTTAACCCACTGAGCGAGGCCAGGGATCGAGCCCACAACTTCATGGTTCCTAGTCGGATTTGTTTATGCTGCCTCATGATGGGAGCTCCCCCCCAAATGATTTTTTATGTATTATTTCTAAAAAAAATTCCTTCTAGGCTGTAATGGGACATAGTATTAACAATCTCTCTATTTAAGGTACAGCAAATATTTTTTTTCAAATGTTGTTTGTAAGTGTCCTCATCTCTGCTAGATCAAAATTCTATGATTGCTTTTTATGCACCACTTTCAGACATTTTCCCAAACACAAGAGCTAGGGTTTAAAGTCTGTTGCCTGCCTTTGTGGAATCTGGTTGTTTATAATTTAACCTAAACTATGTGGAGCACAATTAGACTCCATAAGAGAGTTATAATTGTATCCCTGGGTTAGTCCTATGATCCATATCACTCAGTATTCTGTTTTGAACGGTAACATGTTTTTTAATTGCTGTAATTGTTACAAGGCTTAAAAATCCCTGGTATCCAACTACCTGAACTTAACACCTAATTAATTTTTTTAAAGCTTTCTGCCTGAATTTGTGACTGTAATTTTCTACTTGTTTGTTTCTTCATTTTTATTTGCAGATCTGTGTTACTGTCATCTCTCTAAAGTTGTAATCCAGTAACAAACAGAGATCTTTGAAAAAATATTTGCAAAAACACAGCACATATATGTATCATAATATACATAAACACATTGTTCATTGTGTGATTGACTGTAGAATAAAATTAGGTCTAGCCTGATTCATGATTACGACAAAAGCATCTACTTTGCCTTTGAGCTTTTAACTCCTCTCAAGTTTACGCAAATAGGGAAAAAAGTAACAACAAAAAAGAGAAACTCTAACACTACCCTGACATAAAATTAAATTCCCTGACAAAATTATCCCCACTAAAATAATAGACAAAACAACCATAAAAATAAAGAAACAAAAACCCTTCTTTTTTACTCTTTAGGAGGCATTTGTGGCTGGAAGAGTAGGAGTGAGAACAGTTATACCAATGAACCCTTCATGTTTTAGTGCAAGAAGTAGAGAATTCCTTGCAACTTGTTAGAAAGAAGAGCCCCAGTCTGACCAAGAAGAATCAAGGGGTGGGTACTAACTACCCTGAGTATTTACAAACAGAAAATTGATTAGCCATTTTTTTTAATTGCAAATGTATTATTTTGAAGAAAGCAGATCACTTTGTTCTGTCCACACACCTGCATTTGGTTAGAAAAATTTACATAAAGGAAAAGAAAACAAGACCAAAAGAAAAGAAACAGGTTGAAGCAGTAAGGTGAAGGGAAGAGAGAGCAATGATAACAATCACGGTGCACTGTATTTTAAGAAGTGTAGTCATAATAAATGAAGCAATTTAGATCATGTGAGACAAAGATATTTGGTGAGTGTTTATGCTAGGTATTGTATTTTTTTGTATTATTCAGAAGTTAAAATATCATTAAAAAACATTAAAGACATAGTAATATGCTATCCAAATACTGGAGAGCTTCACTATATGAATTCTAACTAAAAAAAATAAAAATTTTCCTGGGAAATGAGCATATCAATTGGCTCTTGGACTACAGATATGGTAAGGGGACTCAATAAGCCTCTTAGGATAAAGTCTGTTGACCTAAGGGATATTCTTGCACCTTCAGTAGAAAGGTGAAAGAAAATACTCTTTAAAATTATTTCTATTAGAAGATTTATAAGCAGATACAAAAAAAATTGCATTCAAAGAAGAATGATTGCATCCCTTAACTCCCATGGATCTATTAAAACAAATACAGCAGAAGAATGGAAAAGTATAGTGTCTGGATAATTCACAGGATTTAATCCCTGGGACATGTATATACACTAGGATATTATGGCAAATGGGAATTAAGTTTGCAAAGCAATTGATCTTAAAATAGGAAGATTATCCTATATTATCCTGATGGGTTCAATCTAAATATGTGAGGCCTTAAACCTGGAAGTGGGAAGCAGCAAAGCAGTCAGTGTCAGAGTAATGAAATATGAGAAACAGTTGACTTTACTGGCTTGGAAGATGGCGAGTGACCATAAGCAAAGGAATTTGTGCAGCCTATTTTAACTGGAGAAGGCATGGAAATTCTCTTATAGTGACTCCAGAAGGAATGTAGCCCTCCCACACCTTGATTTTTGTCCAATAAGACCCACTTCAGACTTCTGACCTCCAGAACTATATATAATGTATTTATATTATTTTAAGCTATTAAATTTGTGGCAGTTTCTTAAAGCAGCTATGGGAAAGTAATATACTAAGTTTGAAAAAAATAAATTTTAAGCCTCCTCTTTATATATGCACCAAGTAAATTGAAGACAAATTCACTTTTTAAATTTTACAGAAATTTTTGTAAATGAATGTTAAGAGTAAATATTTAAAAAGATAAAATATAAGAGGTGAATGAATATTTAATCTTGCAATAAGTAAGAAATTTCTAAGTGTGAAATCTATTTTGATTATATTGAGTATATTTTTTTTAATTTATTTTTTATTATTTCCCCCAACACACTTTTTTTTTTCCCAGTGTATAGCATGGGGACCCAGTTACACATACACGTATACATAATTTTTTCTTCCATTGTCGTGCTGTGTTGTAAGTAGTTTTCAAAGCTACACAACAGGATCTCATCATAAATCCATTCCATCAGCAATAGCTTGCATCCATTGACACCAAGCTCCCATTCCCTCCCACTCCCTCCCTCTCCCCCCAGGCAACAACAAGTCTATTGTCCAAGTCCATGATTTTCTTTTCTGTGGAAAAGTTCTTTTGTGCAGTATATTAGATTCCAGATATAAGTGATATCATATAGTATTTGTCTTTCTCTTTCTGCTTCACTCAGGATGAGAGTCTTGTTCCATCCATGTTGATGCAAATGGCATTATTTTGCTGTTTTTTATGGCTGAGTAGTATTCCATTGTGTATCTATACCACATCTTCCTAATCCAAGCATCTGTTGATGGATATTTGGGTTGTTTCCATGTTTTGGCTATTGTGAATATGCAATGAACATGCGGGTGCATGTGTCTTTTTCAAGGAAAATTTTGTCCAGATATATGCCCATGAGTTAGATTGCTGGATCAAATGTTAATTCTATGTATGGTTTTCTAAGATACCTCCATACTGTTTTCCATAGTGGTTGTACCAGCTTCCATTCCCACCAATAGTGCAGGAGGGTTCCCTTTTTTCCACACCCTCTCCAGCATTTGTTATTTGTGGACTTATTAATGATGGCCATTGTGACTGGTATTATGTGGTACCTAATAGTGGTTTTGATTTGCATTTCTCTAATAATCAGGGATGTTGAGCATTTTTTCAAGTGTTTGTTGGCTATCTATATATCTTCCTTGGAGAAATGTCACTTCTGGTCTTTTGCCCACTTTTCCATTGGGTTGTTGGCTTTTTTGCTATTGAGTTGTATAAGTTGTTTGTATATTCTAGAGATTAAGGCCTTGTCAGTTGCATCATTTGAAGATATTTTCTCCCATTCTGTAGGTTGTCTTTTTGTTTTCTTTTTGGTTTCCTTTGCTGTGCAAAAGCTTGTCCATTTGATGAGGTCCCATTGGTTTATTTTTGCTTTTATTTCTGTTGCTTTGAAAGACTGACCTGAGAAAACATTTCTAAGCCTGATGTCAGAGAATGTTTTGCCTATGTTCTCTTCCAGGAGTTGGATGGCGTCTTGTCTTATATTTAAGTCTTTCAGCCATTTTGAGGTTATTTTGTGCATGGTGTGAGGGTGTGTTCTAGTTTCACTGATTTGCATGCAGCTGTCCAGGTTTCCCAGCACCACTTGCTGAAAAGACTGTCTTTATCCCATTTTTTATTCTTGCTTCCTTTGTCAAAGATTAATTGACCATAAGTATCTGGGTTTTTTCCTGGGTTCTCTATTCTGTTCCATTGGTCTGTCTGGCTGTTTTGGTACCTGTCCCAAACTGTCTTAATGACTGTGGCTCTATAATATTGCCTGAAGTCTGGGAGAGTTATGCCTCCTGCTTGATTTTTGTTCCTCAGAATTGCTTTGGCAATTCTGGGTCTTTTGCGGTTCCATATAAATTTTTGGATTGTTTGCTCTAGTTCTGTGAAAAATGTCATGGGTAATTTGATAGGGATTGCACTGAATCTGTAGATTGCTTTGGGAAGTAAGACTATTTTTGTTATATTAATTCTTCCAACCCAGGAGTAAGGGATATCTTTCCATTTCTTTGCATCTTCTTTAATTTCCTTGATTAATGTTTTATAGTTGTCAGCCTATAAGTCTTTCACCTCCTTGGTCAGGTGTATTCTGAGGTATTTGATTTTTTGGGGTGCAATTTTAAAAGGTATTGTATTTCTGTATTCCTTTTCTAATATTCCATTGTTAGTATACAGAAATGCAACTGATTTCTGAATGTTAATCTTATATCCTGCCACTTTGCTGAATTTGTGGATCAGTTCGAATAGTTTTTGGGTTGAGTCCTTAGGGTTTTCTATATATCGTATCATGTCATCTGCATACAGTGACAGTTTTACCTCTTCTCTTCTAATTTGGATACCTTTTATTTCTTTTGTTTGTCTCATTGCTGTGGCTAGGACTTCCAATACTATGTTGAATAGCAGTGGTGAGAGTGGCCATTCCTGTCTCTTTCCAGATTTTAGTGGGAAGGCTTTCAGCTTTTCTCCAGTGAGTACTATATTTGCTGTGCGTTTGTCATAATTGGCTTTAATTATGTTAAGGAATGTTCCCTCTGTATTCACTTTGGTAAGAGCTTTGATCATGAATGGATGTTGGACTTTATCAAATGCTTTTTCGGCATCTATTGAGAAGATCATGTGGTTTTTGACTTTTCTTTTGTTAATGTGATGTATGACATTGATTGATTTGCATATGTTGAATCATCCTTTGTGAATCTGGGATGAATTCCGCCTGGACATGGTGTACAATCTTTTTGATATGTTGTTGGATTTGCTTGGCTAAATTTTGATGAGTGTATATTTTTGTAATAAAAATACTTTGAACTACATCAAAAACTAGATAGCAAGCTAGCAAAAATACTTGTGACAATGCAGGAAAAGGGGCCAGTATATGTGATACATAAAGATTTGTATTAAATCAAAACAAACACCATACTCAAGAGAAGAATATGTGAAGAACATTAAGGGAAAACTAAAAGATGAAAATAAAATAATAAACATTTCTTAAAACTTCCATTAAAAAATGTATGGAAGCTAGGTCATATAACATATTGATTTAGAACCTGGGCTCTGGAATCAGATCTTATATACTGAAATCCTACCTCTGTAACTTAGGGTCTGTATGATCTAAACTATATTGCCTAACCTGTCTGTGCCTCAATTTATTCATCTATAGTATAAGGGTAAACAGTAGTATTTTCATAAGATCGATGTGAGGATTGAACTGAATCTATGTAAAGGGTTTATTAAACTGCCTGGATTATGTAAACAATAAATTAAGACAAATGGATGCAATTAAAGTGATAATATAGAGAAGGTACAAAGTGTTAGAAAGGGAAGGATAAATGAATTCTCATCTACTGGTTGTGACAGTGAGTTCAGTCATGGTGCAGACAAACTGGAAATATGTTTTACAAAGTGAAAAAAATTATGTCTTAAACATTAATATCATGGGTTTCTTTAGTGGGTAAATGAATGAGCAAATGGTGTCATACCCACAAAGTGGATTATATCACATTTTGTTTTATTATGGTTCATTTATTGTACTTTGCAGATATAGCACTTTTTTCACAAATTGAAGGTTTGTGGTAACCCTGTATTGCACAAGTCTATTGGCAATATTTTTCCAGTAGCATTTGCTCACTTCATATCTTTGTGTTACATTTTGTTACATTTTGGTAATTCTCACCAATATTTCAATCTGTTTCATTATTATTATATTTGTTATGGTGATCTGTGACCAGTGATCATTGATGTTATTATTGTAATTATTTTGGGGTATCACAAACCACACCCATAAAAGATGGAAAACTTAATTGATAAATATTCTGTATGTTCTGAGTGCTCCATCAGCTGGCTATTCTCTCTCTACCTCTTCTCAAGCCTATTTCCTGAGGCACAATAATACTGAAATCAAGTCAATTCATAACCTTGTGATGACCTATAAGTGTTCAAGTGAAAGGAAGAATCTCTCACTTTAAATCAAGAGCTAGAAATTATTAAGCTTAGTGTGGAAGGCATGTCAGAAGTTGAGATAGGCCCAAAGCTTGTACCAAAGAGATACCCAAGCTGTGAATGCAAAGAAAGTCTTTTTTCTATAATTTCCTTTGCTGTGTGAAAGCTTTTAAGTTTAATTAGGTCCTATTTAATTGTTTTTGTTTCCTTTGCCTGAAGAGAGAGCGATCAAAAAAAGAATGCTATGATTTATGACAAAGAATATTCAAAGTGATAAGACAACTTACAGAATGGGAAGAAATATTTTCAAATTATATGACCAATAAAGGGTGATTAATATCCAAAATATATAAACAGCTCATACACCTCAACATTGAAAAAAAACCAATCCAATTAAAAATGGGCAGAAGACCTGAATAGACATTTTCCCAAAGAAGACACAGATGGCTAACAGGCAAATGAAAAGATGCTCAACATTACTAGTCATCAGGGAAATGCAAATCACAACCACAATATCACCTTACACGTGTCACAAAAGTTATCATAAAAAAGACCAGAAATAACAAATATTGGTGAGGACATGGAGAAAACAGAACCTTGGTATCCTGTTGATGGGAATGTAAATTGGTGCAACTCTTATGGGAAACATTATGGAAGATCCTCAGAAAACTGAAATATAGAGCTGCAATATCATACATCAATTTGACTCCTGGGTATATACCCAAAGAAAAATGAAAACACTAATTTGAAAAAATACATGCACCGTCAATGTTCATGGCAGCATTATTTACAATTGCCAAGATATGGAAGCAACTTAAGTGTCCATCAATAGATGAATGGACAAAGAATATGTGATATATTCAATGGAATACTAATCATTCATAAAAAAGAATGAAATTTTGTCAAGTGCAACAAAATGGATGGATATAGATGGTATTATTCTTAGCAAAATAAGTCAGGGGAAAATAGATGCTGTATGTTATCACTTATATGTAGAATCTGAAAAAATGAAATAAATGATTATAATAAAACAAATAGCCATACAAATATAGAGAACAAACTAGTGGTTACCAGTGGGGAAAGGAAAGATGGAAGGGACAAGATTGGGGTAGGGGATTAAGATATACAAACTACTATGTATAAAATAAATATGCTACAAGGATACATTTTAAAACACATGAAATATAGACAATATTTCATAACTTTTTTTAATGGCCACATATTCAGCCTATGGAAGTTGCTGGGCTAGGCATCAAATTGAAGCTATAGCTGGGGCCTATGCCACAGCCATGGCAATACCAAGCCACATCTGTGACCTACACTGCAGCTTACAGCAATGCTAGATCCTTAACCCATTGAGCGAGGCCAGGGATCAAACACACATCCTTGCAGAGACAATGTTGGGTCCTTAACCTCCTGAGCCACAACAGGAACTCCTACAATAACTTTAAATGGAGTATAATCTATAAAAATATTGAATCACTATGTTGCACTCCTGAAACTAATATATTTTAATTCAGCTATACTTCAATAAAACAAAAATAAACACCATATATGTATATAAAGAAAAAAGTTGTTGGAAGAAATTGAAAATGCTACTCCAATGAATACATGATTGTTAAGAAAGCAAAACAGCCTTATTACTGATATGGAAAATTTTAGTGGTCTGAATAGACAGTCAGACCAGCAGTGACATTCCCTCAAACCAAAACCTAATCCAGAGCAAGGCCTTAACTCTCTTCAAAATTTATGTGACTGGCTTTATTTCAATATTCACTTAATTGCAGGGGTCTAGAACAAAACCAGGAATATCTCCAAGGTATGCCTGTACTACTCCGGAATAATATAGAACCAACTATTGATTCATGTTAGGTTGTGGGTAGTCTCAAAATAATTATGCTGAGTGAAAAAAAGCCAGTCACAAATGTTATATACTGTGTGATTCCATTTATATGCCATTCCATTTATATGAAAACACAAACTATAAGGATGTATAATAGAACAGTGCTTTCCAGGGCTTAGGGGTGGTAGGAGTTTCTGCTACAAAGAGACAGCACAAGGGAATTTTTTAGGGTATTAGAATTGGCTGTATTCTGTTTGTGGTGGTGGTTACAAGGATATATACATGTATGAAACCCATAAAACTCGAATAACAAAATAAGAAAATTTTACTATACATAAATTTTAAAAATAATGAAGTTAAACCTTGCCTTCTGCAATTATTTAATAGCATGAGAAATGCTCATGGTTTAACATTAGATGTTCAAGCAAGATGTAGAATTGTATTTTCAGTTTATTTCCATAATTAGTTAATAAAATACTTATTGATTACTTATTATGCATAACCATTGCTTTATTTTCTTTACATGTGAATCCCATTTTACTTCTCCTTGTGAACTATCATGTTAGCCACATCTTGAGAGTACATGTTGTTAGAGTATTATACAATTGGAAAGAGTGAGATGGAATAGAAAAGGCACCACATTTAGAATCAGAGTTTAGATTTAAATCACAGCTTTATCCCTTATTGTCTACATTATTCAAACATGTAGTCTCAGTTTTCTTATCTGTAAATGGGAAAAATAAAAGTGCTTACCCCAATGATTTTTGTTATATCAAATGGATAATGTAGGAGCAGTGTCAGAACTTGGCCTGGCAAATAATATACATGTAATAAATATTACTTACTAGTAGGTCAGAGATTTAAGCAAAAACATTTCCTGAAGATTAAAAAGAATTGGTAATAATAATAGCTTATTATTTCATGTTCCATTTTATGTATATAGCATAATTTGTCTAGTCTATAGTTAATGAGCATTTGAGTTGTTTTCAGTTTGGTCTGTTATAGATAATGCTGCTCTATACATTCTTGTACATGCCTCTTGGCGGAAATATGTTTATAGGTATTAAGAGTATAATTTCTGGGCCATAAGTTATTTGTATCTCCACCACTGATAGACAATGTCAAAGTGTTTTCCGAAGTGGTTATATACATTTACTTTCCTATCAGTAGGATATGAGAGTTCTAGTTGCTCCATATCTTGAACATCTATAGCATTTCAGCTGGTTTTTTTTTTTTTTTTGTCCTTTTATGCTTTTTGGATACATATGTGATGTGAATCATTGTGGTTTCAGTTTGCACTTCTCTGATGGATAATTTTTTTTGGCATCTCATATGTAGTGGTAACTTGAGCATCATTTTAAAAATGCCCATTCAGGTCTTTTGCCCATATTACTTATTAGGCTGACTGAATTTTTCTTATTGATTTGTCAGAATTTTCATGTATTCCATATATGCACATTTGTTGCTTGTATTTTCTTCCCACTCCAGGACCTTACTTCTCACTCTGCCAATGGTGCCTTTTGATGAAAGGAAACTGTTACTCTAATATAATTCAATGTATCATTTTGTAGTTACTGCTTTTTGTGTCCTGCCTGAGGTATTTTACAGAATATTGTGAAAATTTTATATTCTACAAATTTTATTGGTTTGTGTTTCATATTTAGGTCCATAGTCAACCTGGAATTTATGTTCACATACAGTGTGAGGTAGTTTTTTTAATTCTTTGTAGGTATATTTTTATTTAAAATAAAAGTCAGGAGTTCCCGTCATGACGCAGTGGAAATGAATCTGACTAGGAACCATAAGGACACAGGTTCAATTCCTGGCCTCGCTCAGTGGTTTAAGGATCCGGCGTTGCTGTGAGCTGTGGTGTAGGTCACAGATGCAGCTCAGATCCTGTGTTGCTGTGGCTGTGGTGTAGGCTGGCAGCTGTAGCTCCGATTTGACCCCTAGCCCGGGAACCTCCATATGCTGCAAGTGCGGCCATAAAAAGCAAAAAAAAAAGCAAAAAAATCTTTATTCTACTGTCATTTGTTTCTTTTCTTTTTTTCTTTTTTTTGTTTTTTGTCTTTTTGCCATTTCTTGGGCCACTCCCATGGCATATGGAGGTTCCCAGGCTAGGGGTTGAATGGGAGCTGCAGCCACCGGCCTACACCAGAGCCACAGCAACGTGGGATCCGAGCCGCGTCTGCAACCTTCACCATAGCTCACTGCAACGCTGGACCCTTAACCCACTGAGCAAGGGCAGGGACCGAACCCACAACCTCATGGTTCTTAGTGGGAGTCATTAACCACTGCGCCACGATGGGAACTCCTGTCATTTGTTTCTTAAGGCAGTTAAGAAAAGAAAAAAACACAGTGGGTTTCCTGATGGCCTAGCAATTAAGGACTTGATGTTGTCACTTCTGTGGTTTGAATTTGATCCCTGGCCTGGAAACTTCTGTATGTTGCAGATGTGGCCAAAAAAGAATATATACTTACCATCTATAATGTTGTTTTATCTACTACTCTTCATTCCTTTTTGTATATCTGATTATTATTATTAGACATCAAATGTTTCTTTTCAGCTTGGAAAAGCTCCCTTTAGGATTTCTGCTAATAGACTCTAAGAGATAATTTTTTTTCATTATTATTCATGTTCGTTGTGATTCATTATATAACTGAAGCTCCTGTTTCTTTCCTGGCTATCAGTTGAGGGTTCTTCACATTTCTCGATTGTCCATTCCCTGGCTCATATCCCCCTTCCTTCTTCAAAGACAGCAGTGACAGGTTTAGTTTCTCACTTGTCACATCTCTCTGTGACACTCTCTTCTGTCTTCTTCTTATGTAATTAACTGGGACCACCATCTCAAGCTCTGTAACTTTAATCCCATCTGCAAAATCCCTTTTGTCATGTAAGGTAATACACTCACGGGTTCCAAGAATTGACTGTAAACTTCTTTGGGAACCATCATTTTATCTACCACATGCTAAATCTTCTTCATTCCTTTTCAGATGTTTATATATCGTGCCTAACAATGGGCAACTCTGACTGTTCCCGAAATTCTTTTTCACCAACAAAGGAGAAATGAAGGCATTTAGAAGTGCCTAGCAAAGATTAGTCTTTCACATTTCTGCAGGAATCACAGAACTGGAACACTCTCTAACCCTCCACTATTACTTTCAATGAATCATGATAGTGCAGGAAAAGTATGAGATATGTTGTCAGACTCACCTGATAGAATCCCAAGCCCACCAATTACTAGCTGAAACTAGATCTTAAAAGCTACTTGACCTCTCTGAGCCTCAGCTTTCTTCTTTGTAGAATGAGGCTGTATGAAGATTAGATACAGTACACATAGTGTCTAAAAGATAGTGTCCTGAATAAATGGAAGATAAACATTTTCTTCTGTGAGACATACCTATTTTATTTTAGGGGTTATAAATTAAGAAGCGCTAGCTGTAGTTCCTAGTGAAGATTAGTCTTTCATGTTTCTGTTCAAATTGCCCAAATATTAACATTTCCAGTAAGTTTTCAGAAATTCTCATAGCATAGGCTTTTATTAAATAGAACCCCCAACGACTAATGCTTACCCATCAAACTTATTATCTTCTGATTTCTGCTAGGCTAGGTTCAGCTGTGTTGATTGTTAGATTTTCCTGTGACTCAGTGGTACTTACTTAACCCTGAATCCTATCACATCTTTTAGCATGGTTCAGCTTAGGTGTTACACCCTAAATTCATGATAGCTTTATGGAAATCTAATCCAATTAACATAGGTAGTGTGAATAGGCCTTTTGCTTTATGAGGTTTAGAAGAAAATAACACAAACTAAAAATAACTGGATTCCCCTTCACAGGTACCTTTATATTGTGATATCTTGTAGCAAAGGGAATTACATTTGCTAAGTATCCATGTCTGGGAGGAGGTTGGAACTTGACCGGAAGTAACACAGTTTTAATTCCCATAGCAAGCCACTCATCAGTATTACTTGATCCCTTGTACTTCTACTCTACAATTATGTGGGTTTACGAACAGTTAGATATCAGAGAACTCCTTGAGATCAGAGACCGTGTCCTAATTGTTTTGTTATCCCTGGCAGCTAACAGTACTAGGCACATAGAAAGCACTTAATGCATGTTTGTTAAAAGGTGAAAAGATTGCAATTACAAGAATATCATTGTCATTACTATAAGGGAGAAAGGTAAACCCTACATGGTTTTGATATTCAGACTGACTAGATACCAATTAATAGTAATGTCTAGAAATAGTAGACACCTTTAGTGAATTTATTGTACCTAAAACTACCATATGAATGACTGAGGCTGCCGTATGAGCAGAGAAAAGCAATGCAGCTGAATGCCATATACATTTAAAAAATGGGTTAATCTTATCATTTTGTTCCTTTTGCCTTTTTTGTTGCAGCAGCCTGGCATTATTGCCTCTTTCTGCTCATATTGTACAGGATGCTTCAGTGGCAGCTGATTTTTGGAAATATTATGGCATTTTCAGAGAATCTTTTGTCTTATGAAATGGGGCATTTTACACTGTGTATGTAAATATACATTGATGATTTTTTTTTTAAGGCCAACCTTCTTAGTGGAAACAAGAAGAAAAGTTTATTTTCTAAAGATAAGCAACATGTTATATTTAAATCATGTACGTACACAGTGCAGATTTCTTGGCGAGTGATTCCTGATTTCATCTCCTATGTATAGCCTACTTTCAGTGTCATTGAAATTGAAAGCCGAATTTAATAGGAAATGAAGACAAAAAGGAAAACTTCCTTCCTTGCAGTGCCATATGATTCATTATATTAGTCCTTTTATAGCAGAATAAACACTTCAGAAATGCAACTTTAACTTTTTGATTGCTTTAAACATATGGCTGAGAACAAGCTTGTATGCATCATTCTCTTGCTTTAGCATAATGTAATTTTCTAAAGACCAAGATGTCTTTGAACTAGAGGGGACACTTTTTAAAACCAGCAAATGTGATACCTGTCAACAAAGATAAACACAGTATTAATGAAAGTCTATGTTAATGCATTAAACTAGTAGAATATCAGCAGGATATCAGTTTCATTGCCAACTGATTTTTAGAGATGATCCACCATTTGAATTAGTTTTAGTGATAAATTATTTCCAAGTAGTATTAATCATACTCACTGGGAAATTAAAATGTCATAAAATGATGAAGTGTTAAAGAAACAGTATCTCACATCTACACCTGCATATGTATCACAATATTTGCTCAAAAACATTCACAAGAAAGTCTATTTTTAACATGATAATCAGTGATGTATGTTGTTTAACATTCTACTCATTCTTTAAGCAATGCTTAATAAAATTAAGCACTTCCTACAGGTGAAAAATGGTATATACCATATTGTGATCACAGTTTCTTAAAAAAGAAATAAGTAAAACGGGAGAAGGACCTTTAATTTTTTCCATTGATTTGTTTTCATGAATATTCTTTTTATGGATATATGAGTTTTTTAAATTCTGTGATTGCAAAGATTCTGATTGAATAGGGCCTAGGGTTCATTGAACAAATAAATTCATTTTTCTATTGTCTGCTTTCAAGAGAATTGTGGATTATTATAAAGTTATTAAATAGTGTATAAGTATGCTGCTCCATAGCAAATATGTGTGCTCTTTGGAACTTAATAGGAAAAGTCAGTAAAACAGAATCCTCTAATTTCAAGAGTAGTCTTTTTCTTTATTCTTTTCTCTATATTATTGCATTTTGGAATATTAGCACATTTTAAATTTGATGTTGTGCACATCTACAGTATAATAAGACTTTAGTTTTAAATGATATCTGAGTCAAAATTGGAAGTGAAATCAAACTTCAAAGAAAAAGAAAACATACTATGTAACTCACCTTCTAATTCATAACTTAATAAGAGGATTAACACTTTAAAATGTTTAAAATGTATTACTCTTAATGAATGAAAAACATTCTGGTGAACCAAAATTCCTATGATGAATTAAGAAAGTAAAAGTAGAGACAGGTGAGTTATGCAGATTTCAAGTTATGTAAGAGAAATAAGAAATCTATGGCTATTAAATGTCCAAAAAACTAGAAAGAATGGTAGTTTCATTACTAGTATTCCTTCCCCCAGATAAACTGGTTCACAAGCTATGATGACTTTGAAACAAATGGATCCCAGTTAATAGCTCAAAAGTCATGATTATTTTCATATTATTCTTGCTGCAGGTTCTCCAGACAATCCTGTTTGGGATATAAATTCTACTTTAATTTAATCTTCCTAAACAGTTTCATTTCTAGAACAAAGCAATCTTGACCTCATTACCACATAGCTAAATAGCCTTTGCCATGATGTAACATTTAGGTCAGAGAACTGATGACCACTGAGAAGAACTTTCCCTGAGAAATGTGAAGTTTAACATTTATAATTATGAGGCTGATATTTCCATTATATATTCTTTCATGAAAATGTACAATATGCGAAATATTTTTTCCAACCAAAATTGCATTCAACCTATTTAAAAGCATATCTTTAAACTTACATAGTTCTTTCTCAACTAGGAAAACAATATACAAAAACTAATTTTACTTAACTATTCATGCATTCTAAATTGCCTCTTCCTTTCTGTGCAAAACTTCTCTAAATGTTTAGCCTCAATCCTTTGTCCTCCATTTTCTGACCACCTGCACTCTTCTTTATACATATTCAGGTATAATCTGTCTTAGGATCCTTTAATGATGCTGGAAGCCATAGTATATAAGGCCACCAAATACGACCCACTTTTTTTCTGTTCTCAATATCTGATTAGTATTTGATTGTTTGAAGTATTTGATATTCTGGCTTTCTTGGCTTTACTGAGGCTGCTTTGTCTTTATGAGTAGATTTAACCACTTTATATTTTGGTGTAAAAAACTTGATCCCTTTTCAAAATGTGTCAGAATGTAAATATTTTATGGAGCTATCAGGCCTTTCAGAAAAGTGTTTTGCAATAAAATTAGTAACAATAATTACTAGCCCCTTGTGCTCTGAATGCTTGTACATCATTTATTCTCTTTGATGGAAGCTATACTGTAGATTTGTCCTTTCTTGTATCCATATCTAAGTGTGTTTCCATTCATTAGGTTTTGTGTTTAAGGCTTCTGCCTGACCTGTCTTGTTGATTGTTGTCTCTTCATAGCCTAGCAGAGAATCTGGCATATAATATGTTCTCAATAAATATTATTGAATGACCTAATCTGTTATATAAGAAACATACTGCATTGAGAAGGAAATTATCTCTTTCATCAAATCTGAGGGCCGGTGTGCAAGATGATAGGAACTTTGTAATAACTTGAGTTTTGTGATATAGCAAAGAGTTAAAAAATACAAAAGTAAGCTGTTCCAAAAGAGCCTGGTTTAATATTACTAAGAAAAACACTACATTTCATTTAAAATAACACCTACATTAGCCAGTAACAAGAATGTATTATAGAAGGAAATTTTTGTTCATTGACAAGACTATGGTCATTTTTTCTGATCTCAAAATCAAGATATTTGGGTTTCATACTGAAATGGAGACAAAGTCAGTTACTTTAATTACCTTCTCCTCTGGTCAAGATGAAAATATTATCTAATTCATTGGAATTACAAAATTAAATCAAAAGATACTCCTAGATGATTGGAGACCAGAAAGGGGACTAAAACTATCCTGTTATCTGAATCAGGTAGATAAACAGCCCTTAGCTAAGGTGGAATTAAGTCACTGAAAGCTGTAAGATACTGGAAAGATCTTTGATGTCAAGATGGCTTGATGTACAATTGATGTAGCAGAGGCACACTCCAAGGTCTTTATTTACAGTAAATTTGAATGAAGGGTTCTAAATTAAATCTGGAAATAAGAAAGACTAGGGACTAGATCAGGATAAATTTAATAACAAAAACTAGTAAGAAATACTTCAAATAGTAGGTATTTATATATTGCTTTGTCAAAACATGGATAATGACTAATGTTCAGTTTGGGTTGTTTTTACAGTGCATTCTATTTTACACAAATGTGTGAAAACTTGCTTACTTCAATGTTATGCAAAGCAACATTATCTTAGGCTACTCTTTAGCCAGCATTATTGTAACTGAGGTACATCTACAATCTTCTGGTGGTACCCCTAATTGAAGGTTCAGTTATTTTGACGAGTATATTGACATCTTGTAAGTTCATTCTACAAACTGAAATATGTAAACTATCACCAGGAAAAAAATAGCTTTCAGTTACTAAGTGATCTCGGTTTTTTCCTCAAGTATGATTGCTTGTTTACAACAAGACTCCTTGTTAGTATCCCTGCATCTAGTCTGCCATAACCCACATACAGGAAATCTCTAGCAAGCCAAATTATTCTATATTGTTTCCTATGACATCAAGTTCAAATTTTCATAGTTTAAATCTGTCCAAATCTAATGCTGTAGCCTTCATCTTTACTGAAATGAATCCTCTGTTTTGTTTCCCACTGGCATGCCATGCTCATTCACAAAATTCTTTACTTCTGTAATGATTGTGGTCTAAAATGTAAGTAAGCCCCCTTCTGCCTATACAAATTCCACATTTTCATTGAAGTCCAGGTCAAATTTCACCCCCTTCTTGAAGGCATCTTCAGTTACTCTGGAGATAAATTACCTCTTTCTTCTCAGAACCTGTTCATACAATATTTAGGAGTTCATACTATAAAGCTTAGTTCTAAATTACATCCTATCTGTTTTTTTTAAGTATTGTTACATTCATATTAGCCTTGTCTATCAAATTAGATTTCAGATTTTTAATTTTTTTTTATTTTAAAAATTTACTTATTTATTTTTGTCTTTTTAGGACTGCATCTGCGGCATATGGAGCTTCCCAGGCTAGGGGTCTAAGCTGAGCTGTAGCTGCCGGCCTACAACAGGCCACAGCAATGTAGGATCTGAGCTGTGTCTATGACCTACACCACAGCTCATGGCAATGCTGGATCCTTGACTCCCTGAGCAAGGCAAGGGATCAAACATGTGTCCTCATGGATGCTAGTCAGGTTTGTTAACTGCTGAGCCATGACAGGAACTCCCAGATTTTTTTTTTAATTTGGTGTTATTATTATTATTATTATTATTATTTGATTTCAGACTTTTTAATAGATAGGGAATATGTATGGTACTTCCTCTGAGTCCCTTCCCTCCATGCCTTCAGGATTACATAAGATTACTTAGCAGGTAACTTGTTAATGTGTTATTGGGAATGTTACCTTGTATGATTTTGGTTATTGTTCTTTTAAAATATTTTATAATGTTCAATCTATTTTTCTTATTATAAATTTAATTGTTGTAGAATCTAGAAAGTATATTTTGTATGACCAAAATAATGCCCTCCCTCCTGCCACTGATGAACTTTTGTAATTTAAACCCTTTTGTTGTAAGAAATTCATTATGTGTTCATCTCAAAAAATTCCTAAAATCTAGTTTTATTATTTCAGAAAGGGCTTATTACATGTTATGGAATGCTTTCTAAAATAATAGCAATACTTATATTTTAGAATTTTTTATTAGACTATAAAATGCAGCTGTAACTACTGCCTCTAAAATTGGATAAACCAAGGCGTCTAATATTCAAGTAACTTTTCCTAGCTTTTATGTGGCATGCCTCTACAACCCTCCTACTAAGAATTTGAGTCAGATCTTTAATTATTTCTCTCCAAACCATATTTCCAATGTCATATTAGCTTTAATATCATATTAGCTTTAACACTTGAAAATAGTATTTTACTATCCATAAGAGATAGACTTATATTCTGTCTCTAGTGATGGCATGACGTCATGCTGAAGTGTTCATATTTTTTTCTGAGTTTCCCTTGAACAAAAGATATATATTTTTTCAATATGGCTCCCTAAAGTTAAAGAAACAGTGTGATACCAAGAATTAAAATAAAATTGAACATACTCATACAGCAGGTTTTGTAGATATCAGAGGGATAAAAGGAAATTGACAGTTTTTGAATACTTAATATATCCCAGAACTTGTACCTGATGTTTTAATTTTTAAAAACTAAAATAAGATTAACAAATAAAATTTACAGGCACAGAAGCTGAGATGTAAAGAGAGTAAACGACTCATCCAAGGATACTTAAATAGTAGATGACAAAGGTTATATTTCAACTCATCTGATTATAATGTATTCATAACAATGTTAATAAAGACATATTAATCTATCACAGAGGAAATGTATCAGTTGCTACCATCTGGAACCTGATATAAACAGAATATTGTTCTGGGAAAATACCCTAGACTCTGAAAAACAGCCAACTTGATCCTATTGAATTTTGGGATGCTTAGCCTAAAATATGGAGCAGTGGCTGTGAAAAGAAGTTAAAAAGGAGACCCTCCCACTGGAGAAATAACTTGACCTATAGCTTCTTTACTAGATTTGTAGTAACTGAAAATAGTCTATTCAGCTCTTTGCCAAAATAAATGAGGTCTTATGTTGTGTCATAGGCAAGATAACTTAGAAACTTAGACTCGGTACCAAAAAATAATAAAGAGGTCTTGCCCAAAAATATCTATTATATTTATAACTTATTAGTTACTTTATATTCTGTTTTATGCTAAGAAAATATAATTATGTAAGATAGCTATGTTTTTTAGATGTTTGCTTACCTGGTTAATGATAAGAGAGAGAATTATTTGTAACACAGCATAATCCTACATCATATGTATAAACATTTAGCATAGTATGACCATTTGATGTAAAGCAATTAATTAAGAAAAAATGCTTATTTGTAAATAGCACAACTTTTGAAAACAGGGATCAAGTTCTCTCCACTTCTCTATCTTCCAAAATAATAAGCTGAGCTTTGTCGCTATCACTTTGTAACTATGCAGAAATTTCATTTTATCTAAACATGGAAAATAAAATGAGTATTTTTACAGTAGATGATTTGCTAATGCTTCAATCACATTCTCTGGCCTTTTGGTTTCTTTCTCAAGTAACCCCCCTACCCTGAAAGTTACAGTCTCCAGGAAACCAAAATCATCATATTTCCTTTTCCATTTCAAATGCAAGTGTAAATAATTAAATATAGTTTATAGAATTGATTAAATTATATATATATATTTTAAGAAATAAGATATATTTAAATATGGGAAACTTCGTATATGGTAGTGTCCCAGGTGTATCTTTATCTCCACTAATTGGAAATTATGAAAAAAACAAAACCCTGGTATAATGGCAAGAGTACTTATTGCATACCTCTAACAGTGCCCTGGTCTCCATAGAGCAGAGGCAGCATATGGTTTAAATAATACCTTTTGATTAACTAAAGATACAATAAAAATAGCCCTACAATCAACTTGATGTTTTACAAATCTTTCTGTGTTTGTATTTTCTTGCCAAAGTAGTGATGCTTTTATCTTGGCATGTCATTCAATGTGATTGACACTGTATGTCTAGAGGGACAGGTACTAAAATGCGTTAGCTTAGAGTTGAGTAGAAAAGCACCTTTTAAGTCATTATGTTTTAATAGTAGTGTTGATTTCTAGCACGTGGTGTTTGTAATATACTTTTGCTTAGTCACTACTAAGTCTATGCATCTAAAAGTATGACTATAAGACAGCAAAACAGAATTATTGTTTTAATTTAACTTCATTTCATCATAGTTCTTAAAGAAGTATTCAATTTAGAAATCCTGGTACATATAAATCAAGTGTGCCAATTTCCCAACAAGTCATAAAATGGTACTAACCTTTCTTTATGCATGAAGAAATTCCAAAACTAGTTTGAAGCTTCAAAAAAAAAAAAAAAAACTAATCCCCAGAATCTGGTCCTACCAAAGTGTTTTTTTCTATGACATTCTTATCATAAACCCTTCATTTCAGTGTTCTTCAGTCTCTTTCTGGACTTTCTTTTGTTCCTCACTCTCTGCTTTCTTTCTTTTTTTTTTTGAAATTTTTAAATGTAATGATTTTTATTTTTTCCATTATAGCTGGTTTACAGTGTTCTGTCAATTTTCTACTGTACAGCATGGTGACCCAGTTACACATTTTTGTTCATAATCACTGTTGTCTGGATACATTCAGAATTTCAGTGGGACATAATGCAATGGATATTTCCTCCTAACAAAGATGTGCATGTGCTAGTCAATCAAGCAGTTTATCAATGAGAATAATTCCACTAAACACACAGTATCCAACAAAAATTCACTGAGTACCAACATTCTATGAGGCTATGAACTGAACACTGGAGATATAGAGGATTACTAAAACACTGTTCATTGTCCTTTAGCTCAGTATAACAGACTGAAAAATAGCCAGGTACTATCCAGTTCAAGAAATAGAAAAACATATTTAAAATGGAAAACTTAGTATAATAAGTAAGATGCTGGTTGTTATACTTGAGATTTTATAAAATTCCATGGGAGAGTAAGTGATTACATTTACCAAGCAGATCAGGAAGCGCCTCAGAGAAAATTTTGTATTTGAGAGGAGTCTTGAGGGATGATCAGGCATTAACTAAGCAAAGAAAGAGGTAAATTGGCATTCCTGGCAAAGGGGTGGTATGCATGTAGCCACAGAGATATGGAAGAATAAGAAATTTTGGAGGAACAATAAATAGCTTGATCTATTTATGGATTAAGTAAGAGGAGTTGAGGTTTGAGAGGTAGGTTCAAATGTGGTTATAAGCTCTGTTGAATCTCATCAAAGGAGTTTGTACTTATCTATAAACAATGAGGGATTGTTGCATGGCACTATGTAAGGTGGCATGCTGGACTTTATGCTGAGAGGGAATAAATAGAATTTTCACAAAGAAAACTAAATTCCTTTGGATGATCTATAACTCATATAAAAACTCTCCTGTATCCAGGTCAAATGTGCATGCATCCAGAAGGTTCCAAAGAAGTAAACTTGATGAAAATCCCATGCATTGAAGCAAGCCAGATAAGAAGTTGTCTGAAAGCAGATTTTTGACCTCCCACTAGCACTATGAACAGGACACAAGTAAGTGTCGCATTAGCTATTGCATATGGCCAACTCTCTTAAGGTTCCTTATTTTTTTTGTTTTTCCTGGTTGTTTTTAAGAGTACATGATCATATATTGAAGGGATATATTGGAAGTCATCTAGCCCGATCCTTTCATAATGCATGAATTCACTGTGTATCTGCTACCATGAGGAAATTAAGTCTCTGATTAAACAGATTCAGCAATGTAAATCAGTCTCTTCTGTGGAAAATCAACTTATTGTTTGGAAATTCATGCCACTGAAAAGATTTCTGTGACAGAATCAACAGTTTTTTTATGTTATCTGTGACTTACTGATGCTGATTCTGTACAATGAGGGAATGACAAATTAGTCTAATTCTTTCCTGAATAACAATCTGTAAATTAATTTTTTTAAATTTTTAAATTTTAAAAATTTTTTCATATATATATTTCTTCTACTGTACAGCATGGTGACCCAGTTACACATACGTGTATACATTCTATTTTTCTTCCATTATCATGCTCTGTCATAAGTAACTAGATATAGTTCTCAATGCTAAACAGCAGGATCTCATTGCTAATCCATTCAAAAAGCAACAGTTTGCATCCAAAAACCCTAAGCTCCCAATCCAACCCACTCCCTCCCTCTCCCCCTTGGTAACCACAAGTCTATTCTCCAAGTCCATGATTTTCTTTTCTGTAGAAAGGTTCATTTGTGCCATATATTAGATTCCAGATATAAGTGATATCATATGGTACTTGTCTTTCTCTTTCTGACTTACTTCACTCAGGATGAGAGTCTCTAGTTCCATCCATGTTGCTGCAAATGGCATTATGTCGTTCTCTTTTATGGCTGAGTAGTATTCCATTGTGTATATATACCACATCTTCCTAATCCAATCATCTATCAGTGGCCATTTGGGTTGATTCCATGTCTTGGCTATTGTGAATGGTGCTGCAATGAACATGCAGGTGCATGTCTCTTTTTCAAGGAAAGTTTTGTCTGGATATATGCCCAAGAATGGGATTGCTGGGTCATATGGTAGTTCTATATATAGTTTTCTAAGGTACCTTCATACTGTTCTCCATAGTGGTCCTACCAGCTTCTATTCCCACCAACAGTGCAGGAGGGTTCCCTTTTCTCCACACCCCCTCCAGCATTTGTTATTTGTGGACTTCTTAATGATGGCCATTCTGGCTGGTGTGAGGTGGTATCTCATGGTAGTTTTGATTTGCATTTCTCTAATAAGCAGGGATGTTGAGCATTGTTTCAAGTGCTTGTTGGCCATCTGTATATCTTCCTTGGAGAAATATCTCTTCAGGTCCTTTGCCCAGCTTTCAATTGGGTTGTTGGCTTTTTTGCTGTTGAGTTGTATAAGTTGTTTGTGTATTTTAGAGATTAGGCCTTTGTCAGTTGCATCATTTGAAGCTATTTTCTCCCATCCTGTAAGTTGTCTTTTTGTTTTCTTTTTGGTTTCCTTTGCTGTGCAAAAGCTTGTCCATTTGATGAGGTCCCATTGTTTTTTTTTTTTTTTTTTTTTTTTTTTTTTTTTTTTTTTTTTGCTTTTATTTCTGTTGCTTTGGGAGATGGACCTGAGAAACATTTCTAAACCTGATGTCAGAGAATGTTTTGCCTATGTTCTCTTCCAGGAGTTTGATGGTGTCTTGTCTTATATTTAAGTCTTTCAGCCATTTTGAGTTTATTTTGGTGCATGGTGTGAAGGTGTGTTCTAGTTTCACCAAAAAAGAAAACTATCAACCAATATCTTTGATGAATGTAGATGCAAAAATTCTCAAAAAAATTTTAGCCAACTGAATCCAACAACATGTCAAAAAGATCGTACACCATGTCCAGGCAGGATTCATCCCAGGTATACAAGGATGTTTCAACATATGTAAATCAACCATCATCATACACCATATTAACAAAAGAAAAGTCAAAAACCACATGATCATCTCTATATATGCAGAAAAAGCACTTGACAATGTCCAACATCCCTTCATGATCAAAACTCTTACCAAAATGAGTATAGAGGGAACATTCCTTAACATAATCAAAGCCATTTATGACAAAGCCACAGCAAATAAAATACTCAGTGGAGAAAAGCTGAAAGCCTTCCCACTAAAATATGGAACAAGACAAGAATGCCCACTCTCACGACTGTTATTCAACATAGTACTGGAAGTCCTAGCCACAACAATCAGAAAAACAAAAGAAATAAAAGGCATCCAAATTGGAAGAGAACCAGTAAAACTGCCACTGTATGCAGATGACATGATACGATATATAGAAAACCCTAAGGACTCAACCCAAAAACTATTCGAACTGATCCACAAATTCAGCAAAGTGGCAGGATATAAGATTAACATTCAGAAATCAGTTGCATTTCTGTATACTAACAATGAAATATTAGAAAAGGAATACAGAAATACAATACCTTTTGAATTTGCACCTCAAAAAATCAAGTACTTGGGAATACACCTGGCCAGGGAGGTAAAGGACTTATATGCCAAGAACTATAAAACATTAATCAAGGAAATTAAGGAAGATGTAAAGATATGGAAAGCTATTCCATGCTCCTGGATGAGAAAAATTAATATTGTAAAAATAGTCTTACTTCCTAAAGCAATCTACAGATTCAGTACAATCCCTCTCAAATTACCCATGACATTTTTCACAGAACTAGAGCAAACAATCCAAAAATTTATACAGAACCACAAAAGACCCAGAATTGCCAAAGGAATTTTGAGGAACAAAAACCAAGCAGGAGGCATTTCTCTCCCAGACTTCAGGCAATATTATAGAGCCACAGTCATTAAGACAGTGTGGAACTGGTACCAAAACAGACAGACAGACCAATGGAACAGAATAGAGAACCCAGAAACAAACCTAGACCCCTATGGTCAATTAATCTTTGACAAAAGAGGCAAGAACATAAAATGGGAAAAAGACAGTCTTTTCAGCAAGAATTGCTGGGAAACCTGGACAGCTGCATGCAAATCAATGATACTAGAACAACCTGTAAATTGTTGAGGGCAGACATCATATGTCTTTTTCATTAATGCCCTACTGCATTTAGTCACATACACCCTACTCAATCAATTAGAATTAATACTGCAGAGTTTGATTTTTGCTGTATTGTTATAGCACCAGGAGATAAAGGGTGGTTTTTTTTTTTTTCCTTTTTTTTCTTTTTGACATTTCTTGGGCCGCTCCTGCGGCATATGGAGGTTGTCAGGCTAGGAGTCTAATCAGAGCTGTAGCCGCTGGCCTACACCAGAGCCACAGCAAACCAGGATCTGAGCCACGTCTGCAACCTACACCACAGCTCACAGCAATGCCAGATCCTTAACCCACTGAGGAAGGCCACGGATTGAACCCGCAACCTTGTGGTTCCTAGTCGGATTCGTTAACCACTGAGCCATGACAGGAACTCCCTAAAGGGTGTTTTCTTGATGAAGACTTATTTATCTAGATAGTACATGAAAAAATTGGGTTAAGTATTTTTATCATTACTTTTAAGTACAAATTTCACCTTTTTTTCCCAGAAAAATCCAAGAAACATGTACATTTAATATTTTTTAGTCTCTTTCCCATCATTAAAGAGTAGGAAAGAAGGAAACAATTGTGTATATGCACAAATCTGAAACGCAACAGCAGCAGGGTGAAAGGAAAACATATTTTTCAGTTGTTCATGTTTGATGTCCCATGCAGAGTAGGATATCTGAATGATACATATATCTGCAGGGGTTTGATTATTCTTCTGTATAAATGAACTTCCATTTAAATTTTATAAAAATAAGACAGGCATATTTTGTTCATGCTTTCAAAACAATTACACTAAACCACTTAAGCAATATGGCATCATGTGATGTTTCTAAATATTTAAATTAGAAATCTACAGATGATAAAACTAGTAAATAGAATTAAAGTCTTGTAGAGGAAATGATCCAGATGGACCATTAAGCCATTAGAAAGCTGTATAAGGATGAAAGTGTGGGGGAAATGCAGTAGAACAACCCTTCCCCATAATGCAACAAATTAAAATGCTAATAACTGTTCAGGCAACATTTAACTGGTTAAACTCTCTTAAATTGGTTTAAATTTCATACACTTGTGCTAGGATACAGAGACAGACTCATGTCAATATGAACTATGCAAATGGCAAGAGAAGATTTAATTGAAGCAAACTAAGCTACATTAATTATAACTGCAAAGCTGAATAATGAACTAAGTGTATTTTAAAAGTTAGAAGATAGAGGTATGATCCGTATTCCTAATTATTTTATCAACTCAAACCCTTTTAACATGAATATAGCGCCTTTTCTATACACCATCTACAGAGGATGGAGAGCCTTGAGTGAACATAAATATAAATCAAACAGATGCCAACTCAGTTATTAACTGGATAATTTCTCTTTTCTTATACTAAAAATTCAGCCCAATATTTCTTTCAGAGCCTTGGGTTGATCACTTTGAGTTATAGCAGCAATCAAACCACTATTAATCCCTGTCTCTGTAATGAGACACTGACAAACAGAGTTTAAAGAAGCATTTAAAGCCAAACCTGTCTACTGGTTCAACTGTTCTTCTAAACAAGTTGCTATCATTGACCTATGGCTCCATCAATTGGATCTATTCTAGCAATCAAACTTGGTAATGAAAGTTACAAGAATAGTACTCTTCAAACAATTCAGAGAACATCATTCATGTGTATTCCAATAACTTCTCTGAAGCTGGTATGAAACAGAAATAGAAAGAAAGAGAGGTACCCATACAGAAAACAAATCTACAAAAAAAGTAGAATGTACTTGAGTGTACAGAGAGAATTGCACTCTCCCAATGTTTTGCATATATAAATTGCTCAATAAATATTTGTTAAATTATTCAATTCCACTTAAGCAGTGATATTCAGCAATATTTTCTTTTAAATAGAAAAATAATAATAACAAAATGCTTATGGAACCAAAGGGAAATCTCCAGTGCTGAAATTATTTAAATAAATATTACAGTTCATAAATGGTCTCTTTTACTTGTTCTTTGTCCTTTTCAATGAAAAGGACTATGGTCTATTGTTGCACATATGAAATAAAGATACAAAAGAAAAAGCTTGAATTTCTGCTGAAAAGAAGATCTCAAACTAAAAAAAAAGTTTTGATTTTTTGTTTAAAAGGTAAATATATTTTCAGAAAAGCAATTCATAGCTCATAATCAGAAAAAGGTAAATTCGATACATGCAAAAAAGCTTTTCAGAATGGTAACCTCTGTAAACTCTTTTGAGGTGTTGTCTTCCCTCTTCAAAATATTTTAAAGAGAAAATATGTTATATTTTAAAATATTTATCTTGGTGTTCCCATTGTGGCTCAGTGATAACAAAACTGACTGGTATCCATGAGGGTGTGGGTTCCATCCTTGGCCTTGCTCAGTGGATTAAGGATCCCATGTTGCTATGAGCTGTGGTGTAGTTTGCAGATGAGGCTTGGATGCCACATTGCTGAGGCTGTGGCATAGGCCAACAGCTGCAGCTCCAATTTGACCCTAGCCTGGGAACCTCCATATGCCATGGGTGCAGCCCTAAGAAGACAATAAAATAAAATAATAAAAATATTTTTCCTGAAAGAACTTTAGTCTTGTTTATTCCATTTTCTCACTCAAAATCTAGGTAAAATTTATTTATTAAAATATTTAACTGAGCTACACAGCATATCTTATAATGTATCCATGATGAAAATGTTTAAATTGAATTTAATCACAACTTTAGAAGTAACTTGAGTTAACAAGAAATGGAAGAGAAAGAGGGGCAAGTTAAATGGATCATGAAGAAAAAGACAAATCCAATATGTGGAACTATCTATAGGGTAACTTCTCTGATTTCTTCAGAAGTTCAATATCATGAAAATAATTGGAGACTGATTTTAGATTATAAGAGATTAAAGAAGCCTAACAACCAAATGAAGTCTATGAATCTAGATTGGATCCTGGTTTTTAAAAAATGAGGTTACTTTGTGGCCAATTAAAGAATATTGAAAATGGATTGAATGGTAGATAATATTAGGGAATTGTTATTTTTATTGGAGATAATGAAATTATGGCTAGTAAGGCGATGTATGTGAAACAATTGAGGAGAAACTATTACAATGTAGGCATGCGTAATTCGGTAGGGAATGCATTAAATCTGAAGATTGCTTTGGGTAGTATAGACATTTTAATGATATTAATTCTTCCAATCCATGAGCAAGGGGAATCTTTCCATTTCTTTGAATCCTCTTTAATTTCCTTGATTAATGTTTTATAGTTCTCAGTATCTAAGATTTTCACTTCTTTAAGCAGGTTTATTCTTATGTATTTAATTTTTGGGGGTGCTATTTTAAAGGTATTGATTTTTTTATATTCCTTTTCTAATAGTTCATTGTTAGTATACAGAAATGCAGTTAATTTCTGAATGTTAATCTTGTATCCTGCTACTTTGCTGAATTCGTTGATCACTTTGAGTTTTTGTGTGGAGTCCTTAGGGTTTTCTATATGTAGTATCATGTCATCTGCATGTAGTGACAATTTTACCACTTCTCTTCTAATTTGGACAAATTTCATTTCTTTTGTTTGTCTGATTGCTGTCGCTAGGACTTCCAATACTATGCTGAATAAAAGTGCTGAGTTGACATCCTTGCCTTGTTCTAGATTTTAGCAGGAAGGCTTTCCACTTTTCTCCATTGGGTATCATATTGGCTACGGGTTTGTCATAAATGGCTTTTTATTATGTTAAGATATGTTCCCTCTACACCCACTTTGGTCAGATTTTTTTTTATATCATGAATGGATGTTGGGTTTTGTCAAATGCTTTTTCCACATCTATTGAGATGATCATGTGGCTTTTGACTTTTCTTTTGTTAATGTGGTCTGTCACATTGATTTGCGTATGTGGAATCATCCTTGTAAACTTGAGATGAATCTCACTTGATTGTGGTGTATGATCTTTTTTATGTGTTGTTGGATTCAGTTGGCTAAAATTTTGCTGTGAATTTTTGCATCTATATTCATCAAAGATAATTGGCCTATATATAATTCTTTTTTGGTGGTGTCTTTGGTTTTGATATTAGGGTGATGGTGGCTTCATAGAATACCTTTGGGTGTGTTCCTTCTTCAATCTTTTGGAAAAGTTTAAGAAAGATGAGTATACATTCTTCTTTGTATGTTTTGTAGAATTTGCCTGTGAAGCCATCTGGTCCTGGATTTTTGTTTGTATGGAGTGTTTTTATTACATATTCAATGTCATTTCTAGTGATTTGTGTCCACAGCAGTGGCACCTTGTTTCTCTGGCAGACCCATGCCTCTTCCTGCACTCCCTTGGCTATGGTGCATCACTCCTTAGCTGCATCAGTCTGTTTCCATACAACCAAGCCTAGTCCTCTCCCTGGGATTGACCTCCAAAGCCTGAGTCAGCACCCAGCCCCAGCATCTCTGGCTGTGGTGTCCTGAGCGGTGGTTCCTATTGTCTGTGCAGCTCTCTCTCTTTATATCATCCCTAGACCAGCTGCTGCACTTTTCTCTGATGCTTTGAGGCTCCCTCTCCATCCTGGCTGATCTCCAAGTCTATTAGGTAGCTTTCTGGTGTGCATATTGCATTCAGCTTTCACAACTCCCTCTAAGGAGTACTGGTCCCATCCTGATTCCTTTTTTTCCCTTCTCTCTCTCTCTCTTTCCCTCTCCCTCTCCCTCTCCCTCCCTCCCTCCCTCCCCCTCTCCTCTCCCCTTCCCTTCTCCCCTCTCCCTTTTGTTCTACCCAGTTATGTGGAGGTTTTCTTGACCTTTTTGGAAGTCTGAGGTCTTCTCCCATTGTTTGGTAGATGTACTATGAGAATCATTGTGTATATAGATTTTTTTCTTGATGTTTTTGTGGAAAAATGTGGGCTCCAAGTCCTATTCCTGTCATCTTGATCCCGGATCCTAATCTCTCCAAATTTTAAAGACAAAAATCCTTGGATTTTAATTAATTTTATGTGCACTGGATTTAGTTATTTCTGCTTTGGTACTGAACACACTCCTTGAGCTTGGAGGAAAATTAGTTTTAAAGTGGGATTTTGCACTATAAAAATTATTTTGAAGCCTATAGGAGTCTCAACAGAAAGCTTTGCACTGTCAATGATTTCATTATGCACAGATAAGCGTATTTTGCTCTACTTCAGTATGCCCTTAGGGCATCAATATATGCAAGGTTTAAAATTAAGAATAGGTTATACTGTAGAATGATGAAGTCCTAACCTGGCATAATAAGGCAGGATAGAACTTGGGACCTGGAGACATTTTAGGCAAATCAACATTTTGTATAGCCCTTATAACCTCATGAAGAAAAGGAAGGAAAGGAGAATGAATGTCATAATTTCCACATGCATATAAGTAAAAAAAGAACAAATTAATTTTATTGAACAGTGTCAATTTATTATGTATTAAGTGGTGGAAATTATTCAAGAGGAATAGAACATTAATTTCAACATAGTGTTCTGAAAAACCATATGAAAAATGTAAAATTAAATTAAAAATGAACCTCAGATCTTCCCTCAAATTTACGAATTATCTTGAAATGCATCATAAACCTTAGTGACACAAATAAAAATGTGCTATAACATAGGAAGAACTTTCTTTTTATTTGGTGTAGGGATAGATTTACAAAGGAAACAAAAATTACATAGCAAAGAATATAAATTGATAAATTGGAACTTACACAAAATTAGAATTTTTTCATTTCAAAGAACATAGTTACTGAAATTAAAACGTTAGCCAGAGCATGAGAAAATATATGCAAAAGTATCTGGTAAATGACTGATGTGCAGAAATTATAATTATCCATTCTAACAGTAATGAGATAAACTAATTCAACAAACAGATATACTTTTGAATGCTTATTTCACTAAAGAATTAGAAATAGCCACATGGAATTGTATATTAATGTTTTTTCCAAAACTTATTGAGGAATAATTGACATATAGAATTGTATATATAAAATATGCAACATGATGAATTGATGTACACACTCATTATGGAATGATTAAGAAGATCAAGATAATTAATACATCCTCACATAGTTAAGATAGTTAATTTTTTGTGAGGAGATTGCTTAAGATCTACTCTTAACAACTTTCAAATCTACACCACTTTATGATCCACCAGTTACCATGCTATACATTAGGTTTTCAGTACTTATTCTTTTCAATAACTGAAAACTTATACCCTTTGACCTACACGTCCTCAGTTGCCTTTCCCAGCAGCCCCTGGCAATCACCATGTATTCTGTTTCTATTAAATTTCTTTTCCCCTTCCTTCCTTCCTTCCTTCCTTCCTTCCTTCCTTCCTTCCTTCCTTCCTTCCTTCCTTTCTTTCTTTCTTTCTTTCTTTCTTTCTTTCTTTCTTTCTTTCTTTCGATTCCACATATAAATGCCAGTATTTGACTTTCTCTATCTGGTTTATTTCACTTGGCATAATGCTTTCCAATTTCATCCATGTTGCCACAAATGGCAAGATTCCTTCATTTTTATGGCTAAATAATATTCCTTGAATATTTTATAATATTTAATTTATCTATTAATCTGGCAAAGGATATTTAGGTTGTTTTTAATGTCTTGGCTATTATGAATAATGCTACCGTGAACTTAGGAATGCAGGTATCTCCATGAGATCCTGATTTTATTTCTTTCAGATATGTGCCCAGAAGTGGGATTGCTGGATCATATGGTAGTTTTAATTTTAATTTTTTGAGGAATTTCATACTGGTTTTCATAGTGACCGTAACTATTTATATTCCCACCAACAGTATACAGAGGTTCCCTTTTTTCTTTTTTCTTTTTTTTTATTTTCCCACTGTACAGCAAGGGGGTCAGGTTATCCTTACATGTATACATTACAATTACATTTTTCCCCCACCCTTTCTTCTGTTGCAACATGAGTATCTAGACAAAGTTCTCAATGCTATTCAGCAGGATCTCCTTGTAAATCTATTCTAAGTTGTGTCTGATAAGCCCAAGCTCCCGATCCCTCCCACTCCCTCCCCCTCCCATCAGGCAGCCACAAGTCTCTTCTCCAAGTCCATGATTTTCTTTTCTGAGGAGATGTTCATTTGTGCTGGATATTAGATTCCAGTTATAAGTGACATCATATGGTATTTGTCTTTGTCTTTCTGGCTCATTTCACTCAGGATGAGATTCTCTAGTTCCATCCATGTTGCTGCAAATGGCATTATGTGATTCTTTGTTATGGCTGAGTAGTATTCCATTGTGTATATATACCACTTCTTCCGAATCTAATCATCTGTCGATAGACATTTGGGTTGTTTCCATGTCCTGGCTATTGTGAATAGTGCTGCAATGAACATGCGGGTGCATGTGTCTCTTTTATGTAGAGTTTTGTCTGGATAGATGCCCAAGAGTGGGAATGCAGGGTCATATGGAAGTTCTATGGATAGATTTCTAAGGTATCTCCAAACTGTTCTCCATAGTGGCTGTACCAGTTTACATTCCCACCAACAGTGAAGGAGGGTTCCCTTTTCTCCACAGCCCCTCCAGCACTTGCTATTTGTGGATTTATTAATGATGGCGATGGCCATTCTGACTGGTGTGAGGTGATATCTCATGGTAGTTTTGATTTGCATTTCTCTTATAATCAGAGATGTTGAGCATTTTTTCATGTGTTTGTTGGCCATCTGTATATCTTCTTTGGAGAAATGTCTATTCAGGTCTCTTGCCCATTTTTCCATTGATTGATTGGTTTATTTGCTGTTGGGTTGTATAAGTTGTTTATATATTCTAGAGATTAAGCCCTTGTCAGTTGTATCATTTGAAACTATTTTCTCCCATTCTGTAAGTTGTCTTTTTGTTTTCTTTTTGGTTACCTTTGCTGTGCAAAAGCTTTTCAGTTTGATGAGGTCCCATGGGTTTATTTTTGCTCTTATTTCTGTTGCTTTGGGAGACTGACCTGAGAAAATATTCATAAGGTTGATGTCAGAGAGCGTTTTGCCTATGTTTTCTTCTAGGAGTTTGATGGTGTCCTGTCGTATATTTAAGTCTTTCAGCCATTTTGAGTTTATTTTTTGTGCATGGTGTGAGGGTGTGTTCTAGTTTCTTTGCTTTGCATGTTGCTGTCCAGGTTTCCCAGCAATGCTTGCTGAATAGACTTTCCTTTTCCCATTTTATGTTCTTGCCTCCCTTGTCAAAGATTAATGGACCATAGGTGTCAGGGTTTATTTCCGGATTCTCTATTCTGTTCCATTGGTCTGTCTGTCTGTTTTGGTACCAGTACCACACTGTTTTGATGACTGTGGCTTTGTAGTATTTCTTGAAGTCTGGAAGAGTTATGCCTCCTGCTTGGTTTTTGTTTCTCAGGATTGCTTTGGTGGTTCTGGGTCTTTTGTGGTTCCATATAAATATTTGGATTGTTTGTTCTAGTTCTGTGAAAAATGTCCTGGGTAATTTGATAGGGATTGCATTGAATCTGTAGATTGCTTTGGGTTGTCTGGCCATTTTTACAATATTGATTTTCCCAATCCAGGAACATGGAATATCTTTCCATTTCTTTACATCTTCTTTGATTTCTTTGATTAAAGTTTTATAGTTCTCGGCATATAGGTCCTTTACCTCTTTGGTCAGGTGTATTCCGAGGTATTTGATTTTGTGAGGTGCAATTTTAAAAGGTATCGTATTTTTGTATTCCTTTTCTAATGTTTCATTGCTGGTATACAGAAATGCAACTGACTTCTGAATGTTAATCTTATATCCTGCTACTTTGCTGAATTGATTAATCAGTTCAAGTAGTTTTTGGGTAGAGTCCTTAGGGTTTTCTATGTATAGTATCATATCATCTGCATACAGTGAGAGTTTTATTTCTTCTCTTCCTATATGGATGCCTTTTATTTCTTTTGCTTGTCTAATTGCTGTGGCCAGGACTTCCAAAACTATGTTGAAGAGCAGTGTTGAGAGTGGGCATCCCTGCCTTGTTCCAGATTTGAGTGAGAAGGCTTTCGGTTTTTCCCCATTGAGTATTATATTTGCTGTGGGTTTATCATAAATGTCTTTGATTATATTCAGGAATGTTCCCCCTATACCCACTTTGGCGAGGGTCTTGATCATGAATGGATGTTGGACTTTGTCAAATGCTTTTTCTGCGTCTATTGAGATGATCATATGATTTTTGACTTTTCTTTTGTTAATGTGGTGTATGATGCTGATTGATTTGCGTATGTTGAGCCATCCTTGTGAACCTGGGATGAACCCTACCTTGTCACGGTGTATAATTTTTTTGGTATGTTGTTGGATTCGGTTGGCTAAGATTTTGTTGAGAATTTTTGCATCTATATTCATCAATGATATTGGGCGATAGTTTTCTTTTTTGGTGGTATCTCTGTCTGGTTTTGGAATGAGGGTGATGGTGGCCTCATAGAATGTCTTTGGGAGTATTCCTTCATTATCAACCTTTTGAAAGAGTTTAAGGAGGATGGGCACCAATTCCTCTTTATATGTTTGATAGAATTCACCTGTGAATCCGTCTGGTCCTGGACTTTTATTTGTAGGGAGTGATTTTATGACCTCTTCAATTTCATTTCTAGTGATGGGTCTGTTCAGTTGGTCTGTTTCTGCTTGATTCAGTTTTGGCAGGCTGTAAGATTCTAGAAAATTGTCCATTTCTTCCAGATTGTCAAACTTGTTGCCGTATAGTTGTTCATAGTATTCTCTTATGGTTTTTTGTATTTCTGCTGTATCCGTTGTGATTTCTCCTTTTTCATTTATAATTTTGGTGATTTGGGTTCTTTCTCTCCTCTTTTTTAGTGAGTCTGGCCAGGGGTTTGTCAATTTTGTTGACCTTTTCAAAGAACCAGCTCTTGGTTTTATTAATTTTCTCTATTGTTTTTCAAATCTCTATTTTATTGATGTCTTCTTTGATCTGTATAGTTTCCTTCCTTCTGCTGACTTTAGGTCTTTTTTGTCCTTCTTTTTCTAATTCGTTTGGGTGGAGGGTTAAGTTGTCAATTTGGGATCTTTCTTCTTTTTTGAGAAAGGCCTGTATTGCTATAAATTTCCCTCTGAGCACTGCTTTCGCAGCATCCCATAGGTTTTGAGAGGTTGTGTCTTCATTATCATTTGTTTCAAGGTAGTTTTTAATTTCCTTCTTGATTTCCTCATTGACCCATTGGTTTTTTAGTAGCATGTTGTTGAGTCTCCATGGAGTAGGTTTTTTCTCTTTGCTTTTCCCATGGTTGATTTCTAATTTCCTGGCCTTGTGGTCAGAGAAGATACTTGAGATAATTTCTATGCTCCTAAATTTATTGAGGTTAGCTTTGTGTCCCAATATGTGGTCGATTCTTGAGAAGGTTCCATGAGCATTTGAGAAGAATGTGTATTCTGCTTTTTTTGGATGTAGTGTCCTGAAGATATCAATGAAGTCTAAATTTTCTATTGTTTCCTTTAGGATCTCTGTTGCTTTATTGGTTTTCTGTCTAGAGGATCTGTCCATTGATGTGAGGGGGGGCATTAAGGTCTCCTACTATGATTGTATTCTCATCAATATCTCCCTTTATGTCTGTTAATATTTGTTGTATGTATCTGGGTGCTCCTATATTTGGGGCATATATGTTGATGATAGTAACATCCTCTCCTTGGATGGATCCCTTAATCATTAAGTAGTGTCCTTCTTTGTCTTTCTTTATGTCTTTTGTTTTAAAGTCTATTTTGTCTGATATGAGCATTGCGACTCCTGCTTTTCTGTCATGTCTATTGGCATGAAATATTTTTCCCCACCCTTTCACTTTCAATCTATATGTATCTTTTGTCCTAAGGAGAGTTTCTTGTAGGCAGCAGATTGATGGTTTCTGCCTTTTTATCCACTCAGCCACTCTGTGTCTTTTGATTGGGGTATTCAGTCCATTGACATTTAAGGTGATAATTGATAGATGATTATTTATTGCCATTTGAACCTCGTGTTCTAGTTGATCCTGTGGTTCTCCATTCTTTCTTGTTTTTTTTTTTTTTTTTTTTTTTGGTTGGACGGTCTCCGGATATTATCTGCTTGAGTGTTTTTTTTTTTCATTTTTTCAAATGCAATATTTAGTTTTGTCTTGTGGTTGCCCTGTTTTTTAAATATGCTAACCCCTTCCCATAATTGTGTGTTTTAGCCTGATGGTCCTGTAGGTTCAAACACTTCATTACTATATTAAAATTAAGAAGAGAAACATACAAAGAAACAAAAAGGGTTATTTACTTCCTAACATCCCTTTCCCACATTTTATGGTTTTGTTGACTCTTTTTTATTTTTTTCTTTTTAATTTTATTTTGTTTGAAGCATGTTCATGATTAAATCTGATGCTGGCTTATCTGAGTGACTGCTCTCTGATTGTGGTTTCCTCAGTCCTAGTTCTTCCTCTTCTTCTTTTTTTTTTCTTTCTTTTCTTTTTTCTTCCCTTTCCTTCCTTTCTTTTTGGTTTAGAGAAGCCCTTTCAATATTTCCTTTAACCTGGGTTTTGTGTTGCTGTATTCTTTAATTTTTTGTTTGTTGGAAAAAGTTTTTATTTCCTCTTCTATTTTAAATGATATTCTTGCTGGATAGAATATTCTAGGTTGCATATTTTTTCCTTTGAGCACTTTAAATATCTCTTGCCATTCCCTCCTGGCCTGTAGTGTTTCTGTAGACAAATCAGGTGATATTCTTATGGGGATTCCCTTGTAGGTAACATTCTGTTTTTCTCTTGCTGCCTTTAGGATCCTCTCTTTATCACTAACTTTTGCCATTTTTATTATGATGTGTCTTTGTGTGGGTCTGTTTGGGTTCAGTTTGTTTGGGGCCCTCTGTGCTTCTTGTATCTTGAACCCAGTATCGTTTAGATTTGGGAAGTTTCCAGGGATGATTTCTTCAAATATATTTTCCATCCCCTTATCTTTTTCTACTCCTTCAGGAATTTCTATTATGTGTAGATTGGCCCGCTTTATATTATCCCATAGGTCTCTTATATTGCTTTCCAGTTTTTTGATTCGGTTTTCTGTCTGTTGACCAGATTGAGTGATTTCCATTATTCTATCTTCCATATCACTGATTCGTTCTTCTGCATTATTCATTCTGGTTTTTACTGCCCCTAGTTCAGTTTGCATCTCTGCAACTGAATGTTCTAGTTTTTCTTGGCTCCTCCTTATATTTTCTAGTTCCTTTCTGAGGGTATCTGCATTACTGTTCATATCTTCTCTTAATTCCTTCAGTATTTTCACTGTTTCTCTTTTGAACTCCAGGTCTGTCAGACTGCAGAGATCAGTTTCATTGTTGACTGTTTTAGGTGAGTTCTCCTGTTGGTTTGACTGGGGGTGGTTTCTCAGCTTCTTCATCTTGCTTGTTGTTTTCTTTCTCCTGAGGGAGTTGTACTCTCCGTTATTGGGCAGTGTTTGCCTTGTCACTGCTGAGGAATGTTTCCTGAGGGCTGGCGTTGTTGGTCAGTCTTTTTTGAGGCAGTGTGGCTTTTCTGGAGTTTTGATGGGGCTAACAGGGTTTCTTTGAAGCAAAGGAGGGCTTCCTGAGGGCAGACAGGACTGGGAGGTCCACACCACGATGGTAGCAGATTTCACTCGGTCAGGCAGAGTTGCTCTGGTGTTTTTAGGCTTTGGGGTTCTTGCAGGTGGTTGGCAGTGTTGGGCAGCTGTTCCTCAGGAGTACAGCACCCCCTTGGGGGCTGTAGAAGCTATCTGGGTCACTGAGAACCCAGGAGGATCATCCCTAGGGTAGCCCAACTCAGAAGGACGGCCTGAGAATGTAGGCAGATCTTTTCACAGTCTGGCCAAGCTTGTTGTAGCTTTTCTGGGCTGCAGAGGCTCCTCCAGGGGGCTGGTGTTGCTTAGCAGCTATTCTGCGGGAGTGGGGCATCCCCTGAGGGCCTGAGCGGGTAGCAGGGCCGCTGAAAACCCAAGAGGCTCTTCCCCAGGGAAGCCCGACTCAGAAAGACCGTCTGAGATATTTTCATGGCCGGGCCAGGCTTGTTGCAGCTTTTCTGGGCTGCAGGGGGTCCTGCCTGGAGCTGGCAGTCCTATGCAGCTGATCCACTAGGTCTCAGCACCCCCTGGGGGCTTGGGCGGGTAGCAGGGCCATTGAAGACCCAAGAGGCTCCTCCCCGGGGCAGCCCAACTCAGAAAAACCGTCCGAGAATTAGGCCGATCTATTCACGGCCTGTCTAGGCTTGTTCTAGCTTTTCTGGGCTGCAGGCCTTTTCTCGGGCGCTGGTGCTGTTTGGTGCTGCCCTGCGGAAGTGTAGCCCCTCCAAAGGGCAAGCAGGCCAGTGAAGGGACAGTCCCTGTGGTGGTAGGCTTCAGGCAATTGTTGAGGCCAGCCCTCCTGGATGGCAGGCAGCCCCAGGTTCGGCGAGACCATAGGGGGTGTTGGGGGTTGGGGGGGGAGTGCACTGGGAAGCACAGCTTTCTGCTAGCTAGCAGGCCTGTAAGCTTGCTGTGGCGTGGGGGTATTCTATGGGGACCCACCCCTTCTTCTCTCCCCTCCCCAGCACGGGCACAGACCAGGCTCTTCTCCCAGGTTCCCTCTGATGTGGCTTTCCACTTCCCCACCCCTAGAGTATTGTTCCCTTCCTCTGTGACAGCTTTGTTTTCTAGTCTCCCAGGCAGTCTCTGCCCCGTCAAATGGTTTCTAGACCTCCCAAGCAGTTTCAGCTCTGCCCCGCCCCCACAGCCTGGGGACTAACCTCCTGGGCCGAGGTCTCGGTGCCCTGCCCCCACCCACGCATCCCCTGGCCCTTTCTCGGGGACTAACCTTCTGAGGCGACGTCTCGGTTCCCAGCCCCCACCCAGGCGTCCCCCGGCCCTTTCTCGGGGACTAACCTTCGGAGGCAAGGTCTCGGTGCCCAGCCCCCACCCAGGCGTCTCAATTTTTGGTGACTGTGCCCGTAGTTCAGATGGTCCGTTGGGTTATTGGTCGGCTTTTCCGTACTCCACCTTACTGCTACACTCTTCTCTGCATCTGGAGATTTCTCTGGTTTGTTTGATCTTTCCCCCGGTAGGTGACTTTCCAGGGTGCGGGAACCCTTTCTCCTTCGCAGTTCCCTTTTGGGAGTGCCTGTCCCGCTCGGATTCACCTTCTCTCACTCTCCTCTTTTCTCCCGTTCTGCCCAGTAATGTCACGAACTTCTTGCCGTTATTGGAGTTTAGGTTCCTCTGCCAGCGATTGGTTGCTGTTTGTGCGAGTCATTTATTCTGTAGATGTGCTTTTTTTGTTGTGTTTGTGGGAGAGGGCGAGCGTGTCCCCCTACTCCTCTGCCATCTTGTCCTCTCTCAGTTCCCTTTTTTCAACATGCACTCCAACATTTGTTATTTATGGCCTTTTGGTGATAGCTGTTCTGATAGGTGTGCGGTGATAGATCATTGTGGTTTTGATTTTCAGTTCCCTGATGACATCTACCTTTTTGTGTACCTATTGACCATTCGTGCTTCTTTTGGAAAAATGTTTATTTTCATCCTTCTTTCATTTTTTAAATTGTGTTATTTTCTTTTTTGCTGTTGAGTTGTATAAGTTGCGATTAAAGATACTTTGGATATTAACTCCTTATCATGTATATAATTTGCATATATTTTCTTTCATTCATTCCTTTTCATTTTATTGATTGTTTTCTTTTTTGTGTGTGGAAGTACTTTATTTTGACAAAAATCCTATACTTTATAACTAAGAAACACAGTGTATATTTTCTGGACTTATAACACTATTTGGCTTTCAGGACCCAGTAGCTGGTTAATATGTACATACATAGAAACATGCATACAGAGTGTTTAGATTTTATCTATTTTATGAATAGTGTTTATTAATTTACAAATTTATCTAAGAAAAAGACAAGATTTCAGAAAAAAGTAAATCTCATCTCTAAGTAGCAAAAGTGAATGAATTAATAAATAAATAAATAAATAAAAAGTGAGTCAAAGTCCATATAATAAAATTCAGGTGACATAATCACTGGAAAATGTCTTACAACCCAATAGACCATCTGGTCTATACTCTAACATGCTCATCTTTCTTTTCTCATCCTACCACATTTAGAATGGATGTGCTGAACCTAGAAGCAGGCACATTGAAAAAATACAGAGTTATCTGACAGCAAACTAAGAGGCATCAGCACTATTAGAGTTGTCTGTACTAATTTAAGAAACCCAGTCATCAAAAGCTATTTAGTTTAGGGGCAAATGGTCCTTTCCAGTGTAGTAAAAATTTGAGGTGATGATTTATATTAGAAGCATGATCTTATCATTTACTATTAAGGTTAAATCATGTCTAAGAAACAGTGTTTTAAGTGGTCAAAAAATCATACAACTGCATCTCCATAAATATTTTAAAATATTTAGGTAAATACATCAAAGCTTTGGAGAAAATTCATTTATGGAAAACATCTAATTCCCTAAAACTGTCATATGTAGTATACATATCTATTTGACTACTCTCCTCCTGCTTACCAACTCCACCAATTGGTACAGAAAAGCCATCATGATTTATTCAACTCACAAAATTGCCCTCTTTGGCCTCTCTTTCTCTTCACAAAGTTGTGTCCTCTTTAGCAGAGTGTCGATAAAGCCAAGTGCCACCTGTGCTACTGCATTAGAAAGGAGAATTTAATTTGTAAAAAACCATTGATTCATTTCCAGTCAATAGGATAGACTGAGCTGACACAGCAGGACACACTCTAACCCCATTCCGCCTCACCTCCCACTCAAAACACAATTTTTGCATATATAACTGTGTTCGACATCAAGAGAGGAAAATGTCAAGGTGCCAGAAATTAAGAAATCAAGCCAGAAGTAGTTACAGAATACAACTAAAATTCAGACCAGAATCAGATATACACGGCAGTGCTTGTGGTCCTGGGGATCTGTTAGTCTCTTATGAAAGGATATTCAGGTTGTGGGTCTCATGCATATAGACAGCTGGATCTAGGCTTCAGGAGGCAAAATAGTTACCTTTCCTGCATATATTGGATCCTTGCATGTGCTGTGCTTGGTTGTGGTGTCTGACAGCATACTAATCATAAAGTGTGGAGCTCTGAAACCAAAACTTTATTATTGGCTCTATAACCAGAAAAATCTCAAGGTAAACAGAACTAGTAAACATGTATCTATTTTGTGGGGACATGGAAACAGTGCCAGAACACATGAATTGTTCACTAAAACATCCTAAATATTAGTAATTTCATAACTCATTAATTCCACTACGCTTGGAAAACCTGTGCATGCTTACTGGGGAAACAAATAAGGAAGTTTTAAAACTACTGTAAAAGCAAAATCTGGAAACAAGGTAAATTTTTATCCTTGGGGAATAAATAAATCGTATTATATTCAGACAGCTTTATATCATTAAGAAGTCAATATGCATACTCACAATTTGTGCATATTTTTCTATGTATATTTCAAGTAAAATTTAATTGTAATATTGAGGAAACTGATTTTTCTATACTGATATTGATAAATCTTAAAAACAATATTGAGTGAAAAAATGCGATTAGTGCAATAGACACAATTTATGTTAATTTAACAAGTGACCCAAAAAGAAAATGATAGTTTATACTGTGTATGTGTGTCTGTATATATATGCATATATATGTGGATATGTGTATATATTCTAGAATGATATATATCTGACATGTCTATATATCTGGTATATTTTCACATGATATTGGTTGCCATAAGTAGGTAGTATAAATAGAACTGTGAGGAACCTCAGTGTGATCTGAAATATTCTACTACCTTTATCACAGAAAATATCTGAATCAAATGACAAATATTATAATTCATTAATTTTGGCAGGTAAATTGGATATTGCTGTTTTATTGCATGTACTCTTATAAATTTTAAACCTTTCAAAAATTAAAATTAGCTAGCAATTCAGACATTCTTTTCCCAACTTCAAAATATATAAAAAGGCCACCAAGTTGAACCCCACAACCTCAATTAATTAATATCTTCTTTAGTGTTTTGGGCGTAACAAATCAAACCATGCTGATATCAGGAAATTACTTAAAGCAGAACTGAAAGCTTTCCTAAAGCATGTGTTTTAGACTCAGTCAATATTTATCATACATAGTATCTCCGTTTTTGGATCCTAATGGATTCTATAATAATGACTCACAGCCTTATAGATTCAAGTAAAATAACAAAACATTACTCATTTAATAAAGAAAATGAATTCAACTGAAACATTTTTAACATCAGGATGAATTAAAAAAAAAGGAGTTTAGGATTTTTCCTAGTTCATTAGGAATCTCAATTAACCAGAATGCTCCATACCCTAGGTATTATTATCTTGAATGTAGATTTAATAGTTAGAAATAAATCTACAAGGGGTGTACGTTTAAGCTGGTGCAAGCATTCCAGGGGCATTCATTTCCATATGAATAATTAATATGTTAATTATAAATGGGTCATTTATTCATAAAGTCAGATCCACAGTCCCTCTACTTGGTAACAAGTCGCTAGTCATGAGTTTAAAGTTTTTAATGTTCTGGAAAATAATAAAGCTCTATTTCATTAAGAATTATATTTAATTCAGAATTTGTACAAATTCAACTGTTCTTTTAACTCACTTTATATGTATTCATGTTTTCCTCAATCCAGATGCAGGTATTGATATGGACCTTATTATATATCACCGAGGTTCTAGCGTTATCTAAATTATATAGTACTGAAATGATTTCAATAATATTTCAGTGATTTCAAAAATATTTCAATAATATTTAAATGATTTCAATGTTATTTCATTAGCAGCGTTGGTTCTCCACACCAGTGGTTCCTAGCCTTTAGATTTCACAGATAAGTATTTTTTTTTCAGTTTACAGTGTTTTTTATTATTAAAGCTTAGTTAATTTACAGTGTGTCAGTTTCTGCTGTACAGCAAAGTGGCCCAGTCATATATATATATATTCTTTTTTCTTACTTTTTTAGGTAACTTGTGATCTACATTAAAATTGAATATATTTAAGACTTAATTTTAGGAGCACATATAGGTTTACAACAAAATTAAGGGGCCAGCCCAGAAATTTCCTATATATTCCCTGTCCCCAAAGATGTATAACCTCCACATTATCAACATCACTCACCAGCATGGTATAGTTTATATTGAGGATGAACCTACATTGATACATCAAAGTCCAAGATCCATATGCATGCACTCAAAGTCCATAGTTTATCTTGGTTTGCTGTTGTTGTATATTCTACTGTTTGGATAAATGTTTAATGACATAATCCATTATTAAAATATCATACAGATGGAGCATGATGGAGGATAATGTGAGAAAAAGAATGTATATATGTATGTGTGACTGGGTCACTTTGCTGTACAGTATAAAATTGATAGAACTCTGTAAACCAACTATAATGGACAAAATACAAATCATTTAAAAAATATGATAGAGTATTTTCACTGCCCTAAAAATGATCTGTGCTCTTTCTGTTCATCTTTACCCACACACACATGTACTCCTGGTAACCAATGTTTATTGTCTCCATCGTTTGACATTTTCCAAAATGTGGTATGGGTGGAATCATATGGTAAGTAGCCTCTTCAAGTTGGATTTTTTACTAGGTAATATGCATTTAAGTTTCTTCCATGTCTTTTTATGGATTGACAACTCATTTAATTTTTACACTGAAGAATATTACATTGTCTGGATGCACTACAGTGTTTATCCATTCACCTTCTGAAAGTCATCTTGGTTGTTTCCATGTCATGGCAATTATGAATAAAGCTGCTGTCATCATCCATATGCAGGTTGTTGTGTAAACCTAAGCTTCAGCTCTTTTGGGTAAATACCAAGGAATGTGATGGCTGGTTTGTATAATAAGGTATGTTTAGTTTTTGTTTTTTAGAAATCAACAAACTGTCTACCTAAGTGACAATACCAGTTTTTTATTCTCACCAGCAAGAATGAGATTTTGGTTGTTCCACATCTTCACCAGCATTTGGTGTAGTCATTTTTCTAATAGTTGTATCTAATTGTTATTTAATGTATAATTCCTTGATGACATTTTTATTGACATCTGTGTATCTTTTTTTTTTTTTTTTTTTTTTTTTGTCTTTTGTACTTTTAGGGCTGCACCTACGGCATATGGAGGTTCCCAGGCTAGGGGTCTAATCGGAGCTGTTGCTGCTGGCCTATACCAGAGCCAGAGCAATGCCAGATCCGAGCTGTGTCTGTGACCTACACCACAGCTCATGGCAATGCTGGATCCTTAACCCACTGAGCAAGGCTAGGGATCGAACCCGCCACCTCATGGTTCCTAGTCGGATACGTTTCCACTGCACCACAGTGGGAACTCCTGCATATCTTCTTTAGTGAGGTGTCTCTTAGGGTCTTCAGCCCATTTTTAAATTAATTGTTTTATTTTTATGGATTTTAAAGGTTTTTCGATATTTTGGATAATAGTTCTTTATCAGATGCATCTTTTGCAAATATTTGCTCCTAATTTGTGGTTTTTCTTCTCATTCTTTTGGCATTATCTCTTGCATAGTAGAAGTTTTTAATTTTAATGAAGTCCACCTGCTCCATTATTTCTTTCATGAAGTGTGCCTTTGTTATTATATCTAAAAAGGTATCACCATACCAAGGTTGTCCAGGTTTTCTCATATCTTACCTTATAGAAGTTTTATAGTTTTACATTTCATATTCAGGTCTGTGGTCCATTTTAATTTTTTTTGTGTGAAATGTCTAAGGTATGTGTCTAGATTCATTTTTTTTTTGCATGTGAATGTTCCATTGTTCCAGAAAAGACATACTTTGCTTTATTGTATTGTGTTTACTCATTTGTCAAAAATCAGTTGACTATGTTTATTGAGATCTATTTCTAGGTTCTCTATTCTGAATTTAGTTTTTAAGGAAAAAAGTTAAGAAGGACCTACATTGGACTGTTAGACTTTTTTGACCAGATAAGAACACTAATAAAGCATATTGACTATCACTATCATTTCACAAAAGAAATACTATTCTAACATTCAAAGAATAGGAAAGACAAGCTCAGAAACAGAACAAAACAATACATTAAATTGAGTAATTTTAATTTTATGTAAACTATATTACATTATCCTTGCTCTTCTGATTTCACTTCTAGCTGTGAAAACTTCTTTAATTTTAATGCAGTAGACTTTATGGCTTATGAATTTTCCCTGGTTTCTAAGATAAAATGCAGAAATTAGGTCCTATGTTGGTTAAATACTCTTAGTGTAGGTTCCAACTTAATCCATCTTTCATATGTTGCTACATCTGAAAAATTTTTAGAAAGTGTAAAGGCTGAAAGCAAATGATTGGCCATAATGAAATCTCAACAAGGGTACTGACAAAGAGATATTATGTAGCTGATACACAAAGGATCTGCTCATTATAAAAGATATTGAGGTCTGGAGTTCCCGTTGTGGCTCAGTGGTTAAGGAATCCGACTAGGAACCATGAGGTTGTGGGTTAGATCCCTGGCCTTGCTCAGTGGGTTAAGGATCCGGTGTTGCCCTGAGCTGTGGTGTAGGTTGCAGACGCTGCTCGGATCCCGCTTTTCTGTGGCTCTGGTGTAGGTGGGCAGCTACAGCTCTGATTCCACCCCTAGGCTGGGAACCTCCATATGCCGTGAATGCAGCCCTAAAAAGACAAAAAAAAAAAAAAAAAAAAAAAAGATATTGAGGTCAATATTTTTTTATCCTCATTTCTCCTTAGGAACATGACAGCTAGCTTCATTAACTATATCCCCAGATTTGCCCAAACTTACAGTATGGGCCTGGAAAAGTTAAGCACCTAGCTGAAAGTAAATTTTTAAAGTTCATATGAGCACAAAAACTTGTTACCCGTTCAGTATGAATAGCCAATTTACAAAATGCACAACATTGTTCTTTACATAGTTAACAAATATTAATGACTCGCCTCCATACTAAATTTTAAATCCCATGCTCAACGAAGAGATTCAGTTAATCAAGTATTTTCAGAGATTTCCATGTGTTTAAGAAATCTGTCTTTAAGCATAAACATTACCTCTTTTTTATTCCTCTAGACAGAGGGAAAAAATTCAAAGTATAAGAAGTGCACATCTCTATCCCTTGGATATTGTGAGCAATCTTGGAAGCTCCTGACTTCTAACTTATTTATCCTATGGAAGGAAAATTACCAAGCAGCTTTTGAAATCAAAGCATAACCTGCTCACTTCCCAAGGGATCACAGATTTATTTGGAATTTGGTTTAAACATCTCTAAACTCATTAAGGATTCAGTTAAATAATTATAAAACTGTCCCCTTCTTCTTCCTTACTAAAATATTAGATGGCCAGGATTTATATATTAGGAATAAAATAATCTAGGATTTTATCTTTTATTTAAGGCACAGATATGTTTGAAAAAGTGACAATTGTCCTTTATGACATCAAGGGCTAAAAAACTCCCCACAATAATTCCCAGGTTTCCTGAATAACTGCTATCTAAGAATTTGTCTGAACCTGATCTTTATATTCCTACCACTAAGGGTAATGAGAACCATATAGACAGTCCCCACTTTATTGTGGTTTGGCTTATGATTTTTTGACTTTAGGATGGTACAAAAATGATCTGTATTCAGTAAAAAGCATAATTCAAATTTTGAATTTGATCTTTTCCTGGACTAGTGACATAAGGTACGATACTTTCTGTGATGCTGGGCAGCACTGTGAGCTGCAGCTTCTTCAGTCACAAGAACATGAGGTAAACAACTAATATATTTAAAACACTTCTTTTTTTTTTTTTATTTTTTAAACATTTTTTTTAAATCTTTTGAAATTTATTATCAAATCATGTTTTTTGTTTTTGTTTTTGTCTTTTTGCCATTTCTTGAACCGCTCCTGCGGCTTATGGAGGTTCCCGGGCTAGGGGTCTAATCGGAGCTGTAGCCACCAGCCTACGCCAGAGGCACAGCAACGCAGGATCCGAGCCGCGTCTGTGACCAACACCACAGCTCACGGCAACGCCGGAACCTTGACCCACTGAGCAAGGGCTGGGATCGAACCCGCAACCTCATGGTTCCTAGTCGGATTCGTTAACCACTGCGCCACAACGGGAACTCCTTAAAACACTTCTACACGCATACAACCATTCTCTTTTTCACTTTCGGGTAGTTTTTGATAAATTGAGATATTCCACACTATATTATAAAATAGGCATTGTGTTATATTATTTTGTCCAATTATAGGCTAAGGTAAGTGTTCTGAGTACATTTAATGTAGGGTAGGCTAAACCATGATCTTTGGTAGGTTAGGTGTATTAGATGTATTTTGTACTTACAGTATTTTTAACTTAAAATAAATTTTTCAAGATGTAACTCCATCAGAAATTGAAGATCTGTACATTTTCTAGTATTTGTAATAAACAAGTATTCTTTTTTTTTTTTTCCAGTTTGTGGGTTGCCCACCAGGTAGTTATGAGATTTGATTATATTGCAAATGCGTCCCTCCTACCATCTTATTGTGGCCTCTTTTTGTCTTTGATTATATTGCAAATGCATCCCTCCTACCATCTTATTGTGGCCTCTTTTTGTCTTTGATTATATTGCAAATGCATCCCTCCTACCACCTTTATTGTGGGCTCTTTGTTTTTTTTAGGTCCCAGTATTTTTGGCTATGGTTGTTTAACAGTTAATTGTTATTTTGTTCTTGTGAGAAGAGGTGAACTCAGGTTTTGCTTCTGTACCATCTTGTCTGGAATCACTTTGGTTGGTTTCTGCAGCTTTCCACAGAATGTCCTGGCTGTCACCCTCTTGATATAGGGTGTACAGGTGCAGTAGCCTATGTGTTTTCAGGACAGAAGGGGCAGGGATTAGTGCTTTGTTCACAGGTCTCATAGTGGCAGAAGCAGCCTGTGACCACCTCTGGAGCCCATGATGGTGGTGGTGGCTCACACACAATCCTGGAACTCCCAGAGGTGGTGTTCTGTTACCTGAGAGCATGCATACTGAAAGAAGCTCCCATGGTAATCCTGTTTCTCTCCTTGGACACCCCCTAACAATGGCACCTTACTTCTTTGGTGGGTCCAGGTCGCTTCCAAAAACACTCTCAGTTGTCACACTCCAGCCTCTTCAGGTTATCTCTATATAACCAACTTGGGTTCTCTCCTTAGATTTGACCTTTGAAGCCCAAGCTTCATGACCAGGACCCCACCTGCACTGGTGGACAAGCCTCTTGGGCTGGGGAGTGCATGGCAGCAGTACCGACTATCTGCACCAGTCACTTTCTGTTTTGTCTCTGCAAATCTGTTGCTGTGCTCTCCTCTGAGGCTTGGAATTTCCCCCTCAGTTCAGGCTGATTTCCTTGCCTGTGAGGGTAGCTTCCAGGATGCAGGAACCTGCCTCTTTCACAGTTCCCTCCCTGGTGTGCATGTCCCGTTTGGATTCCTTTCTCTCTCTCTCTTCTTTCTTTTGTCCTACCCAGTTATGAGGGAGTTTTCTTGCTCTTTTGGAAGTCTAAAGTCTTATGCCAGCATTAAGTAGATGTTCTGTGTGAATCTTTCCATCAGTAGATGTATTTTTGATATATTTGTGGGAAGAGCTGAGCTCCATATCTTATTTTTCTGCCGTATTGATTCCCCTCCTTCCTACTACTTTATAATCATGTGATACACTGGGGCGAAAAAAAAAAGTCCAATGTCATGTTTTATGTCCCAGCATCTCACTTCAGACTTGTATAATTTGGGGTTTATTATATAACTTCTCTGAACATCAGTTGTTTCTTTTTAAAAAATGAAATAGGATGTTGAATCAAATGTGATCATGTATGTAAAGAACAGAATTCTAAAGTATTATACAAATATAAAATAAATGGGCAATGCAGGATATAGAAACTATGCTTAACACGATGTTTGGCACTTATTAGGTGCTTGATATATGTTGGGATGAAGGACATAGAGTGCAAAGAGGTAGATATTAATGTTAAGTGACTTAAGCATTAAGACAAAACTGAATTCAAATGTGATGGTAACTTACTATCCCTGTGATCCTAACTAATCAGAATATTGTTTTCTCATTCACAAGATCATATAAGAACTTATGATGATAAGAGAGGAATATGTGTAAAGTATGTAGCATGGTATCTAGCATGCACTAAGAGTTCATTAAATAATGATAATAGACTAACTTGTTGTATATGGCCTACTGATATAAAAAGTGTCCTATTGTTCCAGCCTGTAAGGTGATGGTGGTTGGTTTATGAATATGATATGATTTGGCACAGCCAGTATTATTTTTATTAGTAGTAATTGTATTAGTATTATTATTCATTCATTCAAATGCATTAAGCCCCTATTCTGACTAACCAATACCTAGTATGCTGTTCATACAAAGACAATAAAACAAGGTCATTGAGGCTCAAATGCTTAGAGACTATTATTAATATTCCTAGAAGAAAAAATAGAATCTAGAAACAAGCATATCAGAACCCAAGTTTATGTGCCAAATATATAAAATTAGTCTCTGTAAAATTATACTAAGATCTTATTGGCTGATTCTCCTCTCTCTCTCTTGCTTCTGTTCCTATGAATCAAAGGTAAACCCAACACTTACCATAGCCTCTGTCATTATCTTCTTGTTTGTAATATTTCTGAATGGAATAATAAAATAATATTTTCCCTTATGCCATTGGTAATGTTTGATTTCAAAAGTGAAAGAAGGAAGGAAGGAAAGAAAGAAAAAGAAAGAAAGAAAGAAAGAAAGAGAAAGAAAGGAAAGAAAGAAAGAAAGAAAATAAGAAAAAGAAAGGAGGAAGGAAAGAAAAGAGAAAGAAAATTTTCATGCCTGGTATACATTTCCAAGTGTGCCTTGGACTTGGGTGATCTTACAGGCCTACAACATGGCATTTCACTTGTGTGGGAACCAAAATTCGAGGATTCTAAGGTTCAACGAAAACACAGTTTTGAGCAATGTGATTATATAACAATTTACTCTATGGTCTTGCTGAAGCCCAGTAATTCTATATTTTCCCTTTATTATATTATAGGAACTATGTTAAATGCATTACTTTTGTTATTATATTTAATCCTCAAAATAACCCCATAAGATAGGTACCATTACTGTTATTATTCTACAGATAATGGGATTGAGTCCCATAATAATATCAAGAAGTATATCAGAAAAAACCATTAAGATCAGGGTACCCAAATCCACTCTAATCCTTACTTAATGCTTGACCTTGAACAAGTTTTATCCTGACTGTAGCCTTCTCATAAAATAAGGGTCTGATTTTTATGGGGTCTTGATCAGACTGTCTGTACTTTTTCTTCTAGCCATAAAGTTATAATGAATTTCTCTATTTTCACAGAAATAAGAGTCAATTAAATAACTTTCAAGGTATTTTTGATATTTTAACTCTTTCCTAATTTCACTTATAGTGGAGCATTATAATGTGAGAAAAAAGAATGTATACATGTATGTGTAACTGGGTCACCATGCTGTACAGTAGGAAAAAAATAATGTATTTGGGAAATAAAAAATAAATTGTTATATAAAATCTATATAAAATTCAATAAAATTCTCTAATAAGAAATGTGTATAGGGAGTTCCCATTGTGGCTCAGTGGGTTAGGAATCCAACGTAGTGTCTGTGAGGATGCAGGTTTGATTCCTGGCCTCACTCAGTGAGTTAAGGATCTGGCATTGCCATAAGCTGCAGTGTGGGTCACAGATGTGGCTCAGATCTGGTGTTGCTGTGGTTATGGTGTAACCTGCAACTGCAGCTCTGATTCAACCCCTAGCCTGGTAATTTCCAAATCCACAAGTGTGGCCCTAAAAAGAAAAAAGAAAAAAAAGAAAGAAATGAGTATAAACAGTTTCTATGAAGAATTATAAATCACAAAATTCAGATATTTATATTTTACAGGCTGAAGTTATATAGCCCATTTATAATCTATGCACCAATATGAATTGCAAACAGCCCCAAATTTAAATGCATGTGTTGCCCCAGAGCAGTGATTTCCCAAAATTTTTATTAAAGAAACAGGGCTACTCAGAATTACTTACCACTGATTCACAGTGATAATATTTCTTCCAGGTAATTAACAATTAAAAAACAAATAGGGAGTTCCCGTCGTGGCGCAGTGGTTAAGGAATCCGACTAGGAACCATGAGGTTGCGGGTTCGGTCCCTGCCCTTACTCAGTGGGTTAATGATCCGGCGTTGCTGTGAGCTGTGGTGTAGGTCGCAGACACAGATCGGATCAAGCATTGCTGTGGCTCTGGTGTAGGCTGGCGGCTGCATCTCTGATTGGACCCCTAGCTTGGGAACCTCCCATATGCCGCGGGAGCGGCCCAAGAAATGGCAAAAAGACAGAATAAATAAATAAATAAAAGAAAGATACTGCTTTTTAATCAGTAGCAATGAGAGCTACCATTACACAAATTTCACTCAGGTTAGAAATGTAGTTATTATTATATAAATATGACTTCATGAGACCAATCAGCTAGATCAATGCTTCTCAAATGTTAATATTGTATAGGAATCTCCTGGGGATATTGTAAAATTCAGGTTTTCATTCATTAAGTAAATCTGAGGTGGGGCCTGAAGTTTTGCATTTATAACAAGCTCCCAGATGTTACTGATGCTGCTGGTTCACAGACCACACTTTGAGTCACATGGAAGTAAGATAAATTTTGTGATGAATATTGAAAACCCTTTCCTGGAGTGGAGTCAAATCTAGGCCAGATCTTCTTTGCCAAAATAAGAATAGAGGAAATCCCCCTATTCCTCCTCTGTGTATCATTTCTACACTCTTACAGTTTCAAGTGTCAGGTTTTCTTATCAAGATCTCTAAGATCCCACCTCCATGTACCAATTTTGGCTCTGGTTACTCTATGCCCCAAACCATCCTCTCCTTTGATGAATAAGTATAGGGTAGTAATGCTTACTTTCAGTCACCTCCAGAGCATACCAAAAGTATTCCATTTTCATATCATATAAAAACAAATTTTCTTTATTCTCTCTTTTTTTAGTGCTTCTCCATTGACATTTAATTTTCTTTTCTTTTTTTTTTTTTTTTTTTTTGTCTTTTTGCTATTTCTTTGGGCCGCTTCCGCGACATATGGAGGTTCCCAGGATAGGGGTCGAATCGGAGCTGTAGCCACCGGCCTACACCAGAGCCACAGCAACGTGGGATCCGAGCCGCGTCTGCGACCTACACCACAGCTCACCACAACGCCGGATCGTTAACCCACTGAGGAAGGGCAGGGACCGAACCCGCAACCTCATGGTTCCTAGTCGGATTCGTTAACCACTGCGCCACGACGGGAACTCCGACTTACTTAATTTTCTACTTGTAAAGCATCAGGGCATCTATGGCTCTTTTAACGATTGTACTAAAAACTGTTTTCTCAAAGTACTTTGCCACTCCCCATGACTGATTCCATTATCTACTGGTTTTACATTAAATTAACCCATTCAAATACAAATAAAATACATATAAACCTAAAACTTCAAAGTAAGTTCTCGCTTATACTAAGCCCAAATTGTAGGCATAATTATTTTGTGCTTAAACATCATACAGTTGTTCTAAACAAAAGTGTCTTCAACTATATATATGAGGTTCAAAGTCTAACATTAGATAAAAGTTACTATAAAGACAAAGACTTTTTTCATTTGCCTGGGTTTCATGCAAATTGACAATAAGGAGATCTATACCCTAAAGACCCCAAATAACAGTATTTCTTTCAGGTCAAAAACTCTGCCGTAAGTTGTAGAGCAGACCCTAATACACACTATTGAGGAAATTTAAAGGAAATTAGTTAGTATACTTTCTCAAAGTAATAGAACACTGAACTATCATGTCAGTGGTCTCCTATTTGGTTCACTAACTGTGGAGAATATATTAGTTGAAGAAAATAATTAACACTTTTAAAGCACAGGGAAAAGACTGAATAAAGGTAACTTGCATAAATCAACTGATAACAGAGATATATGGACTGGAAACAGCAGTGCTGTGGAATAAATCATAGTTTTATTCAGGCTAGGTCAGTTACACACAATGCAGGTCTTGATTATCTGTGTACAGATAAGTTTATAATCATACATAGTCTCCTCCACTTGCAAATGTGATTATATACAAAGGTTCAGTTCAGTGGTTCTTTGTTAGAAAGAAGTAATCTATTCTGATTATATTTTTCAAAAGTTTCCGGTGATATGTGTATTTGGAGCTATTCATTGCTCCATATGTGAAGGAACAATAGATGATTGTCCCTACAGAGCTTTGTGAGTGAATAAACAAATACAATGATGCCAGTATAAAGCTGATAAGCCGTTGACACTCTCCTTTTTCTTGTGTAGATTAATGATATTTTAAAGGAAATTAATTCAACCAGTGATCCCAATTTGTGACTCAAAAAGCAAACAATACAAGGTAACATATTTTACATGTGGCATGAGAAGTAAAGATTTAGACACAAATGGATTACACTACATTTATTAAGGAAACAGCTTGTTCTGTCATACATGTCAAAGAAAGTGGGGAGAAAGGTGTCTTTATTCTGCTGTTACTGAAAGCTATTGAAGAGCAGAATGTTTTCAAGAAAACAGTAGACAGTATTCTCAAAAATGAACACTTCAAATCTAAATTGGCTTACATATATACAGAACAATTTTATTTCTCCATTTAAATATCTACCTGTGAGTCTAAAAAAATGAATGTTCTAAATATTCCACATGCAGCACTTTCACCTTAAAACCCATTTTTGGCACTTTTGACAGGAAAATAGCATAATGTATTAGCCTAACTAAATTGTATATTGCAGAAAACTTCTGAATATGATACATGGCAAAGGAATTCTTATAGAGCCATCAGAGCCTTTTCCACCTCTGCAGTCTCACTGGAATATTCTGGGAGAAGTTTAAATGAATAGTAAAATGATATGATCATTTTCTATCATGTGAGCTGCTATCAGGTGAGGACATATTTGTACCTTGAAAATGCATTTACTTTTGCAGGTCAGCTTTTGATATGATTTGATGTAGTTGATAATAGAAGACAAACCATTCTGAATGGCTCTACAAAATGACATGCTACTGGGAGAAGATCTACATACATGACCATGACATCCATTTATTGACAGAAAAATATTTTAATGTTCTCAAAACCAAAGATATTATTTATTTCAATCATCATTTCATAGTAGCCCATATAAAGAATTTATAGTTCACTGTCTCTTTATATATACATGGTACAAAACCCAATCTGCATCTAAAAGTTAATAATAACAATGGCAGCACCATTATAATATTTCCTTAAATATTCTTTCTCTTTCAGATTCAAATATAACTATGCACCAGTAATCATTAAAATGAATAACTCTAACTGTATGATATCTTTCTGAAACAACTAAGTAAAAGTAACCCATGCAATTTCACAGATTTGATGAGTCTCTAGTTTACTCTTACTTTGTGACAAAGACCATGTTGGCTCCCTTCAAGACAGTTTGAAATATAAATGATAGCCACTTGGCTTTTTAGCATGTGCAGAGTTGGTCATTGGCATGAAGAGAGAAATAGAAAAGGCTTTTAAAGTGGAAGAAGAATGTTATTGAAGAATGGGAGATTGTTCTCAGAACAGGCAGAAGTGTTATCAGTCTTTAAGGAAAAGTTGAGTGATAAACAACATGCTTGGACAGTTGATGTGTTTCTGGCCTATGGTGATTAAAACAACAGCAAATTAAAATAAATAAAAGATGAAGGATAGGTATTAACAAACATCCAACACAGTTAACACTAACAATAAATTGTATTTTTTTCTCCTTTATAAATTGAAGAGGTGAATTCTATACTACTTAGTAATGATAGCAAATAAAATTTTGCATTTGTACGGTTATAATTAGGCATTATTATGGCAAAAAAAGCCCAATACTGTTCTCAGTAGAACTCTCTTTACTAAAATAATAAAGAGTTGAGATGTTTTTGATAAAAAGTTTAATATTTTATATTTAAGGCTTTGATACAATGATGTAACAATGCACAATACTGTAAGCATTTTGGCATTATAAAGACTTTTGTCCTATTGTACTAATGATCATAAGCTAGGCCTAATCCTATAAGCCAAAACATTGAGGATGATGTAAATCAGTGGACCATACTAAGGCAAAAACATATAGAGCAGGAAGGGACAGGACATATTGTGGAGAAAGAAATCAGAATGAGTTTGTCACTGGCTGTATAATATATTAGAGCTGTATTTGAATGAAAAGTGTACCAAAAGGCCTTTCTTGTACAGTAATTTGTGTGTACTACTTTCTCTATTAATAGAGGGAATAAATTTAGGATAAATTCTTTTTGTCTTAACATCAACTTGAGGATCTCATCAAGTATAGCAGTTGGAACAGAACAGTAACTTATATGTAGTAGGAACTCAAATATTTCTTGATTTGCCTACTAATTCAATAAACCATTAATTCTTTAGTTTAACATACAGTCTTCTGAGTAAAGCACTATGTAGTGATGATTAATTATCATAACTTTTTTTTCTAAAATATTTTTTCTTTATCATGTATATGTGTGTGTGTATTACATATTAATCCACTCATATGGGCATTGATCTAGGTCTTTGGAATACAGCTATACACAACACAACAAAAAACCCTGCTTTAGTGGGGAGAAATATGCCATAAATAAGTAAATAAACACTTGGCATGTTAAATGATCATAAAATATTTAAAGAAAAATAAACAGGAACGGAGTAGAGAGCACTGATACTTTAAATGCAATAATCAAAACAAGCCTCAATAAGGTGAAAATTAAGAAAATATTTAAAATTTGAGAAAGCTAGATAGGCAACTATCTGGAGGAAGACCATTAATGGCAAAGTTATTGTTGATGAGATGAGATGCTATTTTAAATCTATGAAAACTTGATGTGATCACCTAGGGATTGAGTGTAAAAAAGAGGGCCTACGACTAAGGTTCAGGTCACACCAAATTTTAAAGTCCTAGACCTAGTACACACATTCTGTGTCTCTCTCTGCCTGCCTGCCTTCCTGCCTGTCTGTCTCTCTCCATTTAATTCTCTTATTACTCTAATACATGATCAAGAATGAAAACTAGTGTACCCAACTATGCTGTCTGCATTCCCCTGGTCATTAAATGTTAAAAGCAGCAAGCCAAGTATGCCCTACTCGCTAATTTGAGCTATGTGCTCTGCTGTGTGCAAAGGACACTACTGTGCCCTTTATTTAGGGTTCTGACTAAGACTTTAAAGTAATATATCAAGACTGGCCAAGGGAAAAATACTAAGCTGGTTGTTAACCTCTAAGTTTTATGATGGCTAAATATACTTTAAAACAAATGGTAGAAAAAATGGGGCAAAAATAAGAACACAAGGATTTGGGAAATTCTTTGACATTGCAAGATACATCACAAGCTACTAAAACTTGGGAAGACTGACTAAAATGATATGAAGTGTAGCAACAATGAAGCAACTATGACCAGAGACATCTCAAGACTTTAGGATGCTGAAAGAGAATAAAAGAGTGTTTTTTTAATGTAATATTCTTGGACATTTCTCCATAAGGACTGGGCTGAAAAGGCTTTGGCTAATTCAGCTACTGCTTCCATTTCCAGAAATGCTGAATGCATCATGTGTGTGTGCAGACATATGTGCTCTCTCTATTGATTCACTATAAAGCAATGCTTTCAAAAAAAAATGTTCCTTGTTTGTTTGTTTTCTTTTTCAGCCACACCTGTGCATATGGAAGTTCCCAAGCTAGGGATCAAATCCTAGTCGCATCTGTGACCTACGCCACAGCTGTAGCAATACTGGATACTTAACCCACTGTGCCAGGCTTGGGTTTGAACTGAAAGTGCCAAGAAACCAGATAATTAACTCACTGTGCCACAGTGAGAACTCCAAAATGTCCATTGTTTTTAAAAGATATCTTATTTTCCAGGCCAAGACCATTATGTTTTTTTAGGATGGAACTTGCTTGAAATTCTTCTTAAAGATAAGGTCTTTTGGCATCTATTCCAAAACTGCTATTTTACAGATGATTAAACTGAGGTCTAGAGAAGAACAATAACTTGTACAAGGTCATTACATCAAATTAATGACAGATATATTGATTTACCTTGGGTATATAGACTTGTTTATGTGGAAAATCAGATACAAGCAAATACACAATAAATAAGCCTGTGAGATATTTTCACCTTCAGTCTTTAAACTCAACATGCTTTTATGTTTTAGAAAATTCAAGTGTTTATTTTAGACAAAGAATCAGGCAGCATGCCTAGAACTTTTTTTTTTTTTCCTTTTTAGGGACACATGTGCATCATGTGGGAGTACTCAGGCTAGGGGTCAAATCGGAACTACAGTTGCTAGCCTACACCACAGCCACAGTGACCCACAGTAATCCACAGCAACATAGGATCCAAGCCATGTCTGTGAACTACACTACAGCTCACAGTGTAGGTTAAGCTGGATACTTAACCCACTGAATGAGGCCAGGGATTAAAACCTCATCCTCATGGATACTAGTCAGGTTTGTTGCCGCTGAGCCACAACAGGAACTCCTATAACTTTTATTTAACTTCAGCAGAGTATACACTTGGAGGAAAGGAATAATGTCTTATTCATCTTTCTATACTCCTCTGACACCTAACAAAAATTTTTACACTGAAAACTGATTGAGTTAAAGGGATCACTTCTTAAAATACTATGCAAAAGTGAATCACAACAAATGAACTTTCTGGTTTGCTTTCCATTAAGTAATAACTGCTACCATTTATATAATGCCAGGTTCTGGGCTGAGAGATTCACATGCATATTTCAATTTTATCTTTACAACAACCTTATGAGATAGGTATTATTATTCTTCCCATTTTATGGATGAGGAAACTGAGGTCCAAGTAAGATTATGCAACTTGCCAAGGTCATGCAACTAGCAAGTTACATGGAGCAGGAACTAGAAAATGGACTTAACTGATTTCACACTGTACTACCTCTTAATCAAAAAAGAAAAGTAAAAAACAGCAATAATAGTGACACTGAACTGGAAAAAAGACTGAAAGGTATTTTGTCTTCTACCAAATCTACATGGGACACATGGAGAATGCTATTTTCTATTTAGTTTACTGGGACTTTTTTTCCAACCTTATTTCAATGCTTTTGGACTTTAGAAACAAGCATTATTATTTGAGCTGAAGATAAAAAGAAGCATAGAAGTTTAACCCAAACAATGATTCCATCAGCAATTATAAAAACGAACAAGATAAATCTATTGGCATACTAATGGCAGTAAATGAAACCCTGGGCAATGATTTCAATGAAACATGTGGTAGAAAGTATCTGAACATTTAGCAAAGCATGCCTCCAAAAACTATATTAAGTCAAAGTCCTGGTTTATATGCTGTGCATATTTTTTACTACTGGATTTCTCTTCATGGGACCTACTCTTATTAATGACTGGTAATAACCTACAATATGTTTAGCATTTAGTCCTCATAGACAGCATGTGAGAATGCATATTAGAGTTTCCATTTTACAGAACAGTTAAGTGTTATAAAACCATTATCAAAAAGACATGGAGGAGTTCCCATTGTGGCCCAGTGGGTTAAGGACTTGACATTGTCTCTGAGGATTCAGATTCAATCCCTGGCCTCACCCAGTGGGATAAGGATTGGGCTTTGCCATAAGCTGCAGCATAGGTCGCAGATGCAGCTCAGATCAAGTGCTGCTGTGGTTGTGGCATAGGTCTGCAGCTGCAGCACTGATTTAACCCCTAGCCTTGGAACTTCCATATGCCATAGGTATGGCCATAAAAAAAATTTAATATGCAGACTATATACTTGTGGCAATTTCCTAGAATTTCAGACAAAAGTGGGGAAAGGATAGTTATACATTTAATGCAACATAGGCTAAGTTTATTTTTTGCATTCTGTTTGTAATATCTTATCATTTTTACAAATATTTCTTTAATCAGTATACTTCTAAAAATGTAGTTTGGTGTTGCAGTCAATTAAACTACTTTGGCAATTGCACCTTAGTAATTTTGTAGAAATTTATTCACTTGTCTTTACAGAATTTTCTGTCAGCAGTTGTAGAAAACTGTACTTTTCATATGTTACTCCTGTATTAAAAGAGAGATTAATATCACCTTAAACAACTCTTCAAGGACCAGAAGGTGGGTACAAAGACTCATCTGTCACTTTGGTCTATCAAGGGGAGCCATGCTGCCACATCTTGGGGATGTGACTTCCTTGGGAAACACTCCACAGGTGAATAATAATGCAAAGCTTTGTAAATGTCAGTGAAAGTCTCATTTGTATGAATAAAAGAAAATTAGATTTCTGCAGTGTGTCATCCACATGGAATTCAAAATGATTGAACATATACTTCTGACCTAGTCAATACTGTATTACTTTTCTACCCTCCATACCCCCAAGAAAATGAACACAGCCCACAACACTACACAGTATTAAATCCTGTCTTAAAGCTTGTAAAATCTCAACTGCAAAATATAAGTATTTCCTGTAGTATTCTTACTGCCAATGTGAAAATATACTTGAAAAATACAGTACGTCCTAAATCAAATAACAAAGAGATGTTAGTGTACTCTTCTGCTCTAGCTAAACAACCTCATTCATAACCCAAGAAAAAATATCTACTAAAATCATTTAAAATCTGTTTCCTGTTTCACAAACTCAATTTTGTAATTACTAATTAGTATGGCAAGTCAACTATCTTTGGTGGGAATTTAATGACAAAAAAATTATCATGCTCTATAAGTGGAGTTTTACCATTACATTAACTATTTTACACTCAGATTTTGAAAGAAAAAAGACTGCATTTTTAGAAAGTTTTCACTGAAATATAGTTGATTTATAATATTGTTTTAGTTTCAGGTGTATAGCAAATTAATTCAGTTAATACTTTTTTAACTTTCTCTTTCCATATAGAATATATATTCTTTTTTAACATTCTCTTCCCTTGTAGGTTATTATAAGATACTAAGTGTAATTCCTTGTGCTATACAATAGGATTGTATTCTTTATTTTATATATAGTTGTGTAGATATTTTTATCCCACAACTCCTTATCTGTCCCTTCCCTTTCCCCTGTGGCAACTATAGTTTTGTTTTCCATGTCTGTGAGTCTATTTCTGTTTTGTGAATAAATTCATTTATATAATTTTTTAGATTCTACATATAAGCAATATGATATGATATTTGTTTTTGTTTGGCTTACTTCACTTAGTATAAAATTCTAGGTCCATCCATGCTGCTGCAAATGGCATTATTTCATTCTTTTTATGGCTGAGTAATATTACATTGTATATATGTACCACCACATATTCTTTATCCATTCCTCTGTTGATGGACATTTAGGTTGTTTCTATGTCTTGGCTACTGTAAATTGTGCTGTGATGAATCTGTAGAAGTACATGCATATTTTTAAATTATGTTTTTCTCAGGATATATTCCAAAGAGTGGAATGGCAGGTAGGTCTATTGTTAGTTTTTTTAAGAACCTCCATATTGTTTTCCATAGTGGTTGTACCAATTTACATTCCCATCAAGAATGTAGAAGGGTTTCTCTTTCTCCAGACCCTCTCCAACATTTATAATTTGTAGATTTTTTGAGGCTGGCCATTTGATATTGACCATAGTTTTGATTTGTATTTCTGTAATAATTAGAAATTTTGAGCATCTTTTCATGTGCCTTTTGGCCATGTATGTTTTCTTTGGAGAAATGCCTGTTTAGGTATTCTGCCCATTTTTTTTTGATTGAGTATTTTTTTTTAAATATTGAGCTGTATAAGCTGTTTGTATATTTTGGTGATTAATCCCTTGGCAGTTGCATCATTTGAAAATATTTTCTCCAATTCTGTATATTGTCTTTTTGTTTTGTTTAGGCTTTCCTTTGCTGTGCAAAAGCTTGCAAGTTCACATTTGTTTATTTTTGGTTTTTATTTCCATTATTCTAGGAGACAGATCCAAAAAGATATTGCTGCAATTTATGTGAAAATGTGTTCTGCCTATGTTTTCCTCTAAGAGTTTTATAGTATTCACTTTTACATTTAGGTTTTTAATCCATTTTGAGTTTATTTTTTGTATATGATATTAGAGAATGTTCTGATTTCATTCTTTTACATTTAGCTGTCCAGTTTTCCCAGAACCACTTATTGAAGTACTGTATTTTCTCCAATGTGTATTATTTCTTCCTTTGTCATAAAATAATTGACCATAGGTGTGTGGGTTTATTTCTGGGCTTTCTATCCTTTTCTACTAATCTATATTTCTGGTTTTGTGCCAATATCATTCTGTTTTGATAACTGTAGCTTTGTAGTATAGTTTGAGGTCAGGGAGCCTGTTAACTCCAGCTGTGTTTTTCTTTATTTGTGTGAATTGCTTTGGCAATTTGGGGTCTTTGGTGTTTCCATACAAATTAAAAAAAATTTGTTTTAAATCTGTGAAAAATGCCATTGTTAATTTGATAGAAGTTACATTTAATCTGTAGATTGGCTTGGATAATATAGTCACTTTGACAATACGGATTCTTTTAATCCAAGAACACAGTATGTCTTTCCATTTGTTTGTGTAGTTTTTGGAATACAATAGGTTGTGTTTTTAAAATTAAAGACCCTAAATTGTGATTCTGGTTCTGCAAATTGAAGTCCTATTGTCCTGTACAACCCTTCCTTAATCTCAATTTCCTTATCTGTAGAATCAAGCACATTTTTACTTGCTCATATTCCTCAAGTGTTGTATCATATGAATTTCAGGACATAATAATGTATTTAAAACTGTCAAGTAAAATACCAGAATAAGGAATTATCTTTTCTTTGAATTAAATGAAAACAAATTCTGTAACAGTGAAAGTTGTAAATTTTAAATAATTTAAAGTAATGCAATTTGATTATTTTCAAGTGCAGAGAGTAATTATTATAAAGTTTACACCTTATTGACTGATGTGATGAATAGTTAAAATTGATTTATAATTAACATTTCCTTGTAAAGGGAAATATTTTAGGTCATTGAAACATTTCTTCTTTTGAATAGTATGAAATTGAGCTATCAGACATTTGCCACATGTGGTTATTTATATCAAAGTAAATAAAACTTAAAATTTAATTCCTCAGTTGCACTGTGCATCTAGTGCTCAACAGTCACATATGTCTAATGGCTAGTGTATTTTACAGTACAAACAGATCATTTCCACTGTCACAGAACATTCTGTTGGACAGGACTATGATAAAGAGAGAAAGTAACAGTTGAGTTGAAACTTGAAAAATAAGAGTTTACTATTCAAATAAACACATACACACATGCATGTGTGTTGTGTATGTGTGTACGAATGTGTGTTTAGAGAAGGAGAATATATTGGATAGTGCTAGTCTAAATAGCCTTAGTCCCCCAAAAACCTCGTTTTTACTTTTATTTAGCAGAACCTTTATTTAAAGATATCACAATGTTAAAACCTAACCCAGCTCTAATCCAGTTATCATGATTTAAAAAGAATGGTGTACTAAATAATAAACTAGTGAAGACACATGAACAGATGGTACCTTTTACATATTTTACTCTAGCACAATTTGTAAATTTAAACTGAAACTAAATCACAGTCCATCAGAGTTATACAAAACATTAGCGGTTACTTGTTCAAAAGCCCTATTTTGTATAAGAAGAAAGTTTTTTGAGTATAAGACTCAAAAGAGAGAAAGGTTTTGCCAAAAAAATGTGGATTTTAAATGACATTGTTTAATATTATTGCTGATTTCAATTATTTTATCTTCCACATCACCAGTTGGTTCCTGTGCATTATTAATTCTACTCTTTATTACCTTTAGCTCAGTTTGTATCTCTGCAAATGAATTTTCTAGTTTTTCTAGGCTCCTCCTTATATTTTCTAGTTCCTTTCTAAAGGAATCTGCAATTCTGTTCCTATCCTCTCTTAATTCCTTCAGTATTTTCCCTCTCTCCCTTTTGAACTCAATGTCTGTCAGCCTGCAGAGGTCTGTTCATTGTTGACTGCTTTAGGTGAATTTTCCTATTGCTTTAACTGGCAATGGTTTCTGAGCTTCTTCATCTTGGTTATGTTTTTCTTTTTCTGTGAGTTTGGGAAGCCAGGCTGCAGTATTGTAAGGCTACTTCTATGCAAGAATACCCCTTTGTATTTTTTGGGGGGGTTACTATTAATTTTTGGTATGAGAGTTTCAATATTTGCTGTCTCTTTCTTTGATGTGAGCAGGATGTTATTCCTAGGATGCTCAGTGTGTTTTCAGGGAGAAGGAGGCAATGGGTAAGTCCAGCAGTCAGTGCCTGGTTGTTAGGCTCTCAAACAGCAGCAAGGACCTGAAGGAAGGTGGTGCAGGCTACTCCTAGTTGCAGGGCCCTGGGAAGTGGTAATAAGCTCTAGGCAGATCATCAAGGTGACCAGAGCATTTGGCAGAAGCAGCAGTAGGGTGCGTGAGTTCCCGGGGTGTGAGAGCAACAACAGCTTGTGTTCAACTGCAGTGCCCTCTGAGGTTACTGGAACTGCAGATGGTGCCTGTTCAGGGACCCCTATTAGGCGCAGGCCATGACCATCTCTAGAGTCAGTGATAACTGCGGTAGTTTGCCCCCACCACCTGTAGACCATGCATGAAGCAACCCATCTCTGCCAACATAGGAAGTGCTGTGCAGGCTGCTCCTAGTTGTAGGATCCTGGGAAGTGACAGAGATCAGGCGTGTTGGTACTGCACAGAACATTTGGCAGTGGCAACAGCACGGCGGGTGTGTTACCAGGGGTGTGAGAGCACCAACAGGTGGTGTTTGGTCACAATGCCCTCCTCTGTGGTGCCCTTTCGGTGAATGGGGCTGCAAGTGATTTTTGTTCAGGTATCCCCAGTGGCAGTGGGCCACGCCCACCTCTGGAATCAGGGATAACTGCAGTGGTTTGCCCCCTCTGCCTGCAGACCACGCAAGAAGCACCCTCTCCCAATTAGCCCACACAGGAGGTGCTACACCAGCTTCTCCTAGTTGGAGGGTCTTGGGAAGGGATAGTGACCAAGTGTTTGGGTGCCGCTCAGAGCTTTGGCTGGGCAGCTGCAGGGCAGGTGTGTTCCCAGGGGACTGAGAGAAACAGCATATGGTACTTGGTTACAATGCCCTATTTTTTTCATTTTTGCCAACCCCTGAGGTGACTGGGGTCGTAGGTGGAGCCCACTTACAGGTCCCCAGTGGTGGCAAGCCATGCCGCCCTCTGGCCTCTGAGATGACTGCTGCAGTCTGTCCCTGCCACCTATAGATTGTGCAAGAGGCAACACTTTGCACTTAGCCCCCGATACCCTTAGCCCACACAAGAGGTGCCTGGCCACCAGTAGCCTGCACAAGAAATGCCCAATCTCCCCTAAACAAGCAAGAGGCTTCTCACCACCCTTAGCCTGAGCTGAGCCGCCCCACCATCTAAGCCTGTGGGGCATGCACATGCTCTGGTGCAGGGAGTTTCCTATGTTGTCCAGCCCTCCTCCTTTCACCCTCCCCAACAATGGCACCTGGCCTCTCTTGCAGTCTGGATCTTCTCCCAGGTTCCTTCTGCCATGCCATTCCACTCCTCAGCTCATGGTACACTGTTCCTTAGCCCCTCATGCTGAATGATACTCTCCACGGAACTGACCTCCAAGCCTGAGTCTCAACGACCAGCCCCCGACCAAGCATCTCAGGCTGTGGTATCTGGGCCAGTGGTTCAGATGATCTGTGTGGCTCTCATTCTGCTTTGCCCTCCTCTGTCTAGCTGGTGTGCTTTTCTCAGTGACTTTGAGGTCCCACGGACTCAGTTGATCTTTCTGTCAGTTAGGTGACTTCCCAGGATGTGGGTCCTTTTCTCCTTCACAGCTCCCTCTTGGGAATTCTAGTCCCATCCTGATTTCTTTTCTCTCTCTCTATTTTTTTTTCTTTTGTTCTACCCAGTTATATCAAGAGTTTCTTGCCCTTTTTGGAGGCTTAATTTCTTCTGCCAGCATTCAGTTGATGTTCTGTGTGAGTCATTTTACATGTAGATGTGTTTTTTTGACGTGTTTGTGGGAGAAGGTGAGTGTGACCTCTTACTCCTCTGCCATCTTGCTCCGCCCTCTGAATACTTTTTAACACACAATAAGTAGGTCAAGTTCAATGTACTTTTGAGTATAAATGGACTTTTCCTTTGTTTATATTGATTTCTGAAAATAAAACATCCTGAAAATTTTGGAGTTCAACAGTTTTGTTGCTATTATTTTTCATAAATTCAAAAAGTAACATTTTGAATAGGCCATTGGAATATTTGATTAAAGCTACCTTTGTTTTTGAGTACCTTACTTCTCTCTAAAACAATAATGACCCTGTAAATAGGTTTTAGGCTTCTTGAAGTAAGACTTACCCAACCATATGTTTCTCTTTCTTTCTTGTCAGTAGGGATCTGGTTGCTATGGCAACTGAGTTATGTAGAGTGTTACAGAGCAGCATTTGTTGACAGTTTCCTGTCAGATTACTGCCCAGCCAGCCTCTTAGAAGAAAAGACTGCATATTTGATTTTGATAGTTTAAAAAAATGCACTTCTTAATCTAAGTTAAACATATCCCTATCCAAGATGTCCTTGCCATAGCAATCTAATTACATAGAGGGGGCATTTAAAAATAAATTTGCTTATCTTAAGAGGGTGATTTCTCTGCCTAACTGCTGCAGTATGACATGCAAAGCATTATTTATGGTGAAGAGCCTTAACCAAGTATTTCTTGAATATTTTTCTCATTCAAACAAGTGTCTCATGTTAAGAGTTGTGTAATGAATGAGGGAGAACTGCAGAGGCAGTTGCTCATAATCATGATTCTCACCTTGCTCTTATACATGCAGTCGGCCCTCCATATCTGTGGTTGTGAATCTGGTGGATATGGAGGATTAACGATGGAGCTTGAGTATCCATGGATTTTATCCGTGGTGGGTCCTATAACCAGTCCCTAGTGGATACCCAGGGATTACTTTACTTTTTCTTTAAACAATAATTACAATGTAAGAAACATTAGGGAATTTCCTTCATTTGATATTTCCTATATTTTATTTTTGACTAAAATTAAATGCATTGCTCCATGGATGAAGAGAGAGAGAAAAAAATTTAAGTTCTTCCTGGAATTTTATTTTTCTTGATGGAGAAATTGACCAGAAGATTACCTGAGTTGTGTTTGGTGATACCTACCTATGTATTTCAAAAACTAACAATCAAACTAGAACTTATTTGCCCTCAAAGACAAAGAGGAATATAAGCTGAGAGGACAGCCCCCAATCTTTATCACATACATATCTTTGCATTTCAAGCTATGAAAAAATAGTCCCAGATAAAGAAGCTGAAATGCAGGGATATGTTAAAATCTCTAAACAAGAATTCAGTCAGAGACAACTGATTAAAGACAATAACGATGCTAGTGGTTCCTGATACCCATTAAGACTTTTCCTTCACTGGCAATCTAGGCCCCAGAAAATTATCACTAGTTTGAAAAAATGTTGGTTACAGTCCCAGAGAGCCCTCTCTGAATGAATATGTATTAACTGACCCAGTATCTCCTCTAAATCCTACCAATATCATGTAGCCCTACATTTCTGTGCCAATTTATTTGAAATATATCAGGAGGAAACTCTAAAGCAAAATTTCTTAACATTAGGGTCAAGGAGTCCTAACTTGGATTAAGAAAATTACATTTTATTTTTAATAACTTTTCATTGACATTTAGCATTTTCTGGTTATGAATTTTGGCAGCAATACAAAGTGGTATTACCAGAACCTTAACTTGTTCACTAATATAAATCATAAATATTATATAACATTACAGTTTTTGTCAATGTCACGAAAATCATTATGTTTATCATTACTTTTAAGTTGTAGTAGACTCACTTCCAGGTATTTTATTCAGTGTGTTAATAATGAAGTGGATATATTGCCTTAAACATATTTGTAATAATTTTGATAACTATACTTTAACATAGTTGGTTTTGTTTGTAATCCTTTGTATTTTAATTTATGCTTTTAAAAATATTATTCTGTGAAGGTACTTATTTGCTTCATCAAAGTGCCAAAGAGATGAATGACATGATAATAGGGTAAGCATTCCTTCTGTAGAAGAAGATGAAGAAATCAGAAAACTGTTTTCATCACAAATTAAATATTCATCATTTAAAGTAGGAGAATTACTTTACTCTTAAGCTGAATTTCTTTAGTGTTATTAAAACTTGTCTGAGGAAAAGAAACACTTAAAGCCATTCTTAAAAATATAAATTCCTAGGCCCATTACTAGACTTACTGAATCAGAGGGAAGGACTTGGTAATTTGTACTGTAACAAGCTCAAACCTTGATTTTATCTTAGGAAATATTGGGGAAAGACTGAGTTAGAGGAATCATGAATGACCAAAAGTGAGAATTCAATGAGAAGTTAACAACTAGGTCATTTGGATTTGAAACAAGAATGATCAACATTGCTCTGCTAGGCAAGGGGTTTCTGACAGACTTAGAGCAATGGATCTCAGGTGAAATTTCTAGGCCAGGAGCACCTGGGAACTTGTTAGACATAAACATTATTGAGATACACCTCAGGCTCCCTCTCTCACTACAGGATCACAGGAGATGAACAGGCCCACCCAAATGGCATTCCTAGAGGCGGGGACTAGCAATTTGTATTTTTAAAATACCACAAGATCATGCTGACTCAGGCTAATATTTAAGTAACAGTGTAATAGTGATGATTTTGAGCCATAGTAAAGAGTTGGATCTTTCTGGGAAAAATAACATCAGCAAGATAGCAAAACAGGCGGTTCCCAAATTTAGTCTTTCTCACAGAAATAGTAACTAGCAGCTGTTCATAGAACATCTTTGTGAAGAGCCCAGAACATAGAAGTGAGGCTGAAGCACCACCTTGAATCACAAACACTGAGAAAAATCACAGCAGCAGGATAATTGGAATGATTTCACTTTGAAACATCACCTCTCCCCCAGGCAAGTGTAATGCTGTACTGTGGGGTTTGCCCTTGACCTATAGTTTCTGCAGTGAGAAAAAGAGAATCTAAAGTTGACATCCAACTTCATCAAAGTTCCAGGATGCTTCTGAAGATACCCACTTACCGCCTCATAGAGATCACTGGGGTAATCACCTAGAGAGGAAAAGAGCAGTGGGGCTAGGAGTGATGAAAATGTGAACCATGGCAGACAGAGTTCCTGTTAGTGGCAGCACCCACATGAATATCACAACTAGCAGTGAGCTGATGGTTCTATCTGGCAGTTCTGCTCTGTTTGGTTCCCTAGTTAGGGGACCATTTCAGCCTTGGAGCCCATTCTAAAACTCTGCCAAGACAGGGATGACAGACAACTGCTGAACATAGACTCCAACTCTACCAAACTATGAAGCCTGCCCCCAAATGGGGTGCAGCTGCAGAGAATATCATATGGCCCACCTGGATAGGGAAACAATCATCAGCCAACCCAATTTCTGAGAAAGACTGGATTTGGAGAGTACTTCAGATTAGCAAATACTAATGCAAATATAAGAGGATCATAAAGAATCAGGTAAACATGACATCACCAAAGGAAACAAAAAGCTTGAATAGTGTCCCATAAAAAATGGAGATTTATGAACTAACAAAGAATTCAGACTAAAACTCTTAAAGAAATTCAATGAAATACAAGAAAACAGAGGTATATGACTAGAAAACAATGTATAAACAAAATGAGAAATTCAAGAAATAGATACCCTTAAAAAAGCCAAACAAATTCTAGAGCTGAAGAATATAGTGACTGCACTGAAGAATTCAATAGTGTTTCCATAACAGATGTGACCAAGCAGAGGAAAGAGTAAGTGAACACAAAGAAAAGTCATTTGAAATTACCTGCTTAGAGGATCAAAAAGAAAAGAAAGAATAACAAAAGAGTGAAGACAGTCTACATAAATTATAGGCTATCATTTAAAATAATTTACATATTATTAGAGTCTCAGAAGGAAAAGAAAGGGAGAGAGAGCAAGACAACTTACTTAAGGAAATGATGAGTGAGAATTTTCCAAATCTGGGAGATATTTGGACATCCAAGTTCATGAAGTTCATAGATCCACAAAAAGTTTCAACTCAAGATCTTCTCCAAGTCACATTATAATAATGTCTGAAATCAAGACAGAATGATAATTTTAAAAGCAGGAAGGTAAAAAATTCCTCACATACAAGGGAATCCCCCAAAAGTGGATTTCTCAGCAGAAATCTTGAGGCCAGAAGAAAGTAGAATGATATATTTGAAGGTCTGAAATAAAAAAATAACCACAAACCAAAAATACTTTAAATGGGAAAATTGTCCTTTGTAAATAAATGAGAAATATAGACTTTTCTAGACAAAAAATGAAGGATTTCATTACCACTAGACCTGCCTTCCAAAAATACTGAAAGGTGTTCTTGAAGCTAAAAATTAGAGGATACTATTTGGTAACATGGCAACATGACAATATAAAACATACTTGTAAAGGTAAGTATAGAGTCAAATGCAGAATACTCCATTATTGTATATGGTAGTGTGTTAATCACTTAACTGGGGTATAAAGGCTAAAGGACAAACATATTAAAATAGTATAACTAATTTGTTAAAGAGTACACTATATAAAAAGATATTAGAATATCAAAAACATAAAATGTGGGGGAAGAAGTAAAAGGATAGAGTATTTGTATGCAATTGAAATTAATCTGTTGTCAGCTTAAAGTAGACTGCTATAAGATACATTATGTAGGCTTCATGGCAATCACAAAGCAAAATTCTACAGTAGATACACAAAAGATAAAGAGAAGGAAATCAAAGCATACTACTATGAAAAATCATTAGTTCACAAAAGAAAACAAGAAGGAAGAAACAACGGACCTACAAAACAGCCAGAAAACAATCAAATGGCATCAGTAAGTCCTTACCTATCAAATTGTTTTACTATCCAACAAATTGTTTTACTATCCAACAAAAAGGCATAAAGTTGCTGGAGTTCATATTGTGGCTCAGCAGAATCTGACTAGTACCCATGAGGATGCACTATCCCTGGCCTCACTCAGTGGGCTAAGGATCTGGCTGTGAGCTATGGTGTAGGTCTCAGACACGCCTTGGATCTGGTATTGCTGTGGCTGTGGCATGGGCCAGTGGCTATAGCTCTGATTTGACCCCTAGCCTGGGAACCTCTGTGTGCCACAGGTGAGGCCCTAAAAAGACAACAACAACAACAACAAAAAGGAACAGATTGAATGGATTGAAAAATAAGACTTAACTATGTGATTCTTATAAGAGATTCACTTTAGCTTTAAGAAATCCCCAAGGATAAAAATGAAGGTGATAGAATGAAATATTCCACACAAATGGAAACAAATAAGAGAAGAATATTGGTACTTTTAGACAAAATAAACTAAGTAAAAAACTGTAACAAGAGGAAAAAAAGGTCATTGTATGTTGATAATTTATCAAGAGCATACAGTTGTAAATATATGTGCATCCAAAATCTGAGCCCCAAAATACTTATGAAAATACTTACAGATCTGAAGAGAGAAACAAATAAGAGTATAATAATAGCATTGGACTTCAATACCTAACTTTAAGTAAATGGATAGATCATGTAGACAGAAAATCTATAAGTAAAGAGCAGACTTGAACTATATTTTAGACCAAGTAGAACTAATGGAGATATACAGAAAATATCAGTAGGATATACATTTTCAAGGCAAATATAACATTTTTTAGTAGGGAATTAATGTTAAGTCACAAAACAATTCTTACCAAATTTAAGATTTAAATAATAATATCTTTTCTTACAACAATCATGTGAAAGTAGACACTAATAACGGGAAGAAAACAAGACAATTCCTACATATGTGGAAATTAACCAACACACTCCTGAACTACTATTGGGTCAAGGGAGAAATCAAAGGGGAATTTTTTAAAAAAATATTGAAACAAATGAAAATGGAAATGACATACCAGAATGTATGGGCTGCAGTAAAAGCTGGTCTATGAAGGAATATTATAAGTGACAAATACGTACCTAAAATTTTAAAAAAGATTTCAAATAAAATATAACTTATACCTAGAGGTGCTAGATAAAGAAGGGAAAAAAACCCCAAGTTACCTGAAGGAAGGAAATAACAAAAATCAGAGTAGTAAGAAACAAAATAGAGACCAGAAAAATATTAGAATACATCAATGAAACTGAGTTATTTTTGGAAAAAATAAGCAAAATTGAGAAACAGTTAATTGACTCCCACATACATAAAATGGAGGATCCAAAACAATAAAGACATGAATGAAAATTGGAGACATTATTAACTGATGCCTCAGAAATACAAAGGATCATAAGAGACTACTAAGAACATTATACAAATTGGAAACAGGAAAAATGGACAAATTCTTAGAATCCTCCAACCTACCAAGATTTAATCATGAAGAAATAGATAATCTGAACAGACCAATAATAAGCTAGGAGATTGAATCAGTTATCAAAAACTTCCCAACGAAAAAACCACAGGACCAAATGGCTTCACAGGTGAATTCAACTCAACATTCGAATAAGAATTAACACCAATCCTTCTCAAACCTAAGAAAATTGAAGAGAAGGAAACAGTCCCAAACTCATTTTATGAGGCAAGTATTACCCTGATACCAAAGCCAGATAAAGAGGCTACAAAAAATAACTACCAGCCAATATATCAGATGAATCTGTATTAAAATTTTCTAACAAAATGCTAGCACACCAAATTCAATAACGCATTACGAAGATCACAGATCATGATCAATTTGGATTTATCCCTGAGATGCGAAGATGGTTAAACGCACTCATTCATAAATGTGATACATCACATTAACAAAATGAATGATACCAATCTTAGGATCATTACAATAGATACAGACAAAGCATTTGACAAAATATAATATCTTTTATTGATAAAAAAAATTCCTTGGGATTTTCCATTGTGGTGAGACAGAAGGACATCTGACTAGGATCCATGAGGATGTAGGTTTAATCCCTGGCTTGCTTATGGCAATGTCGGGGATCCAACATTGTCATAAGCTGTGGTGTAGGTCATAGATGCCTCTCAGATCCTGCATTGCTGTGGCTGTAGTGTAGGCCAACAGCTGTAGCTCCATTTCCGTAGCCTGGGAACTTCCAAATGCCGTAGGTGCAGTCCTAAAAACAACAACAACAACAACAGAAAAAACTCAGCAAGTTGATTGTAGAAAGTAATATACCTCAGTACAATAAAGGCCATATATGAGAAAATGAAAATCACACTCAATAGTGAAAGATTAAAACCATTTCCTTGAAGATTAGGAACAAGGATAGGATACTCAATTTCACTACTCTATTCAACATAGTACTGGAAGTCCTAACCAGAGCAATTAAGTAAGAAAAAGAAATAAAGACATCCAATTAGGAAAGGAAGAAATACGATTGTCTTTGCAAAATATCATGATGTTATATATAGAAAATCCTAAAGAATCTACCAAAAATCCTAAAGAATCTACCAAAAGCTTTCAGAACTAATAAATCTGTAAAATTGCAAGTTAAAAATGTAACATACAGATTAGAATCAAGAGTGCAGAAATAAACCCAGGCATATACTGTCAACTAATTGACAGGTGAGACAAGAATATTCAGTGGGTAAAGGATTATCTTCGATAAATTGTACTGGGAAAACTGGATATCCACAGGCAAATGAATAAAATTAGATCCTTGTCTTAAGCCACTCACAACAATTAAATTGAAATGGATTAAAGACCTATTAAAACCTGATCCTGTAAAACTCCCATAAGAAAATATAGGGGAAAAGCCTACATCAAACTAGAAAGTTTCTGCACAGCAAAAGGAAAAAAATCAAAAAATGAAAAGACCTAAAGAATGTAAGAAAACAGTTTCATCCTCTATATCTGATAAAGGGTTAATATCCAAAAATATATAAGTAACTCAAGCAAATCAATAGCAAAAAAGTAGACAAATAACGTATGTTTTCCAAAGAAGACATACAAATGACATTAAAAATTACAATCCATAATCCCCATGGAAATTAAAAGTATAATAAGATATCACTTCACACCTTATAAAATGGTTGTTTTCAAGACAATGAAAGATAAGTATTGGTGAGGATGTGGAGAAAGGGGACTCTTGTGCACTGTTGGTAGGACTGTAAATTGGTGCAGCCACTAAAAGGAAAACAGCATGGAGTTTCCTCAATAATTTAAAAACAGAATTACCATATAATCCAGCAATCTCACTTCTGGGCATATACCCCAAAGAACTGAAATCAGAATCCTATCCACTCATTTCTGAAATTTAAAGCAGTAAGAACATGAACATAGAATGTTTACTAGGGATATTTTGATAATCATTTCATTTTATATTTATATAAATAAAACCATCATGTTATACACATTAAACTTATACAGTAATGTATGTCAATTATTTCTCAAGAAAACTGGAAAAAATATCAAACTGATATAAAATTTGAAAAACATTATTAAGTTTTTAGTATGCAGAAATAGTTCAATATTTTTGTTTAGCTCAGTCAAAATTATTAAATTTTACATATATGTAGTAGGTCAGACAAGATCCTATGAAACCATCATTCCAACATTGTTTTGATACACATTGCTCTAATAAAGGGACATTAGGATATTGTCGAGTGCATTAGAAATTTCAAATATTTTGTTTTAAAATGTACATCTTAGGTGTCTTTGAATTTTCATGTGTCTGACCACTACTAATACTTTTCACTGATTGAGGCTCTGAGATGCCTTGCGAATGAGGAATCCCATACATTATGGGGCAGATAACATACATTAATAGAAAGGGAAGAATAATCTTTAAAACAATGCTTAATATTAAAAATTGGCAATTTTTATTTCAAGTATGAGAAACTGCCAGTAAAATAAAGATTTTCCTCTTTTAGCAAATAAGTATGAATTAGCAATGAGCAATGAGATCCTGCCGTGTAGCACTGGGAACTAAGTCTAGTCACTTATGGAGCATGATAATGTGAAAAAAGATAATGGATACATGTGTGTGTAACTGAGTCACTATGCTGTATAGTTCAAAAAAAATAATGTATTGTGAAAATAAAAAAAAATATGAACCACAAAAATCAGTATAAATTGTATTGCTTAGAGTTTTTTTCCCCAGAGTCATTTTTTTACAGTGAATAATACAATTGTTTTGACCCATTTTAATGTTTGAGACACCCATTCACCTGTCAGCATCTTAAATCAATCAGAATGTGTTCCTATATACCGTAGGAAATAAAAGTCCCAAGTAGAAACACAACAAGGACTTATTTTAAAAGCACATAACCCTCTGGGGACTAAGGTATCCTATTCCAAATACTGAAGATTCAGTCTTTCAGTAGACTGATTTCATTTAAAATATACATGAACTTTACATAAAATGTAAATGTAAATGGAATTACTTCTTGGTATTTATCATTTATGTCTTTCGAAATGAAGCTAGATATTTTGGGGATTAGGTATAATCCATTAAAAGTATATTTCTCATTATGATTAAAAACAGAGGAATAGACATAGGTAAATAATGGATCAAATAAATAAACGTAATTAGTTCTGCTCTAATAACAAAAACAAGAGGTTATCCTTAATTGTCTTCATTATTTGCTAAGTCTAATTTGTACCAATATTCATTAGTTTTCTAATTACTAGCAAACTGTATAAACCCTGCCTAAAATACTTTTGAATTATTACTAGCAAATGACCATTACCTCTACATTTTCTTATATAAGAAATTGGTGTATTGTAAAGAACTCTACTGTATTGATTTCAGATTTGGGAATGTGAACTGTTTACGTTGTCTTCTGCTGTCAGGTGTCAACAGACATTATTATTTGGTACTGTATCATGTGTCACAGATCACAGATGTACTTAAAATAAATCAAGCTGTTCTATGTCACTATAATATGCATACCCTAATCCAAGAAATGATCATTTAGGAAGACTGAATTGATTGAAAGCAAATCCTAACTAGACCTTATAAATCATACAATATGATATTTAAAATTTACATAGCATTTATTAGTTCCTTCTTCAAGACTATTTAGCTGATCTATCTATCTGAAATCTGAGAGCACCATGTAGATGCTGAATTCATTAGAAAGGCTTAATTCTTTATTGACAGTTCAGTATTTAAAACTGTAGTTGTTTTCAGTTTTTTAATATTTTAAGTGGTGACATTTTTTACACTAGTCAACCTAACTTGTCTTGAGTATTCCATGTGATACTTTGTTGTATTTGTATAGTACTTTTTGCTTCTTAAAACACTTTCAAATACATTGTCCCATTTGATCATCTCAACATTTTGTAATGTAGGGTATTTCATGTCATAATTATTTACACAAGAAACTAAGACCCCTCTTGACCAGATAACTGGGACTGAAACCATGGACTTGTGACTTGGTTTAATGCTCTATTCACTAGGCACTGCCTTCCTTTATTGATTTCTGAAACATCTGAAACATCGTATCTTCTTACATATGTATTTCATTTCATGTAGTTATTCAACTAGATTTATTTAGTTATAAAACTCAGCTATAAATATCTCAAGTATATGTCATATCAATTATATATGTATATATATTCTCCCAACCTTTTATATAGAACCTGTGCTTTACTGTCATATATACACAGTAAATAATGCAATTGAGAGAGTAAGAGGGGGAGGATGCCATCCGAGTGGTTTCATTTACAAAAATTTTTTTATTGCCATGGAAATTTCTATTTTTCTACTAATAATGTTTAACATGGAATATATTTCCTAAGCATCCTAATATTAGCCTTAGCCTCACTGCCAGATGTTTCAGCTTATAATTTGTCCTAATTCTAGATTTTTAAATTGAAGTGTTACCTATGTACTCTGATTTATCAGTAAGAATTAGTGAACTCCCTTATCTATAAAACATAACCTATTTTTAATACTTAAAAGTTTCAACAATAAGAGTATATTTACTACCTTTAAATACCTGTATATACTATTATTTAGTCATGTAACATAGAACTAGTAACACAAGGGGAATACCTGGCATATTATAATTGCAGATATGAAATTCAGGTGTCTTTTGAAACACATGGACAAGTATAATATTGATTTATATTTGTTTTCCCAATGGGTAGACACCATGGTAAAATAGTTATGATTTGTCACTCCATAGCATTATTCTTCAAGTGCCTTGATATAAAAGTGTTTTTCAAAAGTAACAGGTAGCAGTGTAATTCAGAATACTCTGAAGTACTGACTTCATTACTTTTTCTCCGATTAGAGCATTAAGACAGCCCTAAGAATTTGAGTGAATGTAACTGAGTACACTCATCTGATAGTGACATTTTCTCTGCCTTTGAGGAAATAATTAGTATTAAGAGGACTTATAAATTTGTAAGTATTTTGAAATAAATATCTTTGTGGATGTGTATAAATGACAAGTGTTATACTATTGGAGATTACTGTTTACTAACAGTGACATAATATTGACCATAAGAGCTTCCCAGTGAAATTAGAAATTAATTTATTTTATTTATTTATGAAATTAATTTCCTGTGAAATTAGATTGTTATGATCATTATACCAAAAAAAAGGAGCCCCCCAGGCATCTCAGATTCTTCGACTAACCAATGTGATTACCCATGGAGCTACTGAAACCCTCTGGAAATTGTTTTTATTTCTAGGTTTCATTCTAAACTTTTCTGGAGGGGTAAGTGAGTTTAGATAGCTGAGTGAGAGATTTGCACTGGAAGGAAGAGGGGTTATTTTCCAATGTTCTCCCAGGAGGCCAATATTGAAGCTGAGATCTCAGTGCATGATGTGTTTGCAATTATATCAATAGAAACTCAAATGCCCAATGTGCCCCAAAAATCTGCAACATGGAGTTGATAATATTCCAGGGAAGCTGCTAAGCACAAAGATGTCATATTATTCATTTGTAGTGTTAACAAGTTCCAAGCAATTTTAAATACACTGTGATTTGGAGTGACATCTAGCATTCTACAAATATTGAAACCTCTGAATTTGTGGCATTACCCTGTTCTAGAGAACTGAATTGTAATACAGATTAGACAACTAGGGCTGATAGAAATATAGATTCAAGTAACAATGCAAATAACTGGCTGAGCCCATGGGGAAAATACAGATACACCTGCTTCATTGAAAGTCAGAAATTGCCTTTTGTGACAGGAAACTCCATGCTGCTTACTCAGCTTCATTGTTGAGCCTTCTGCCTTGGCATAGGAGAAATGGGATGCTGGGCCCAGTGTGTTTGGGGATTAAGCACACACCAAAAGAACAAAACTGTTTCATTTGGTTCAGGCAGCTTTTACTACTCAGCATCTTGTAAACACTGAATCTGCCATAAAACTAAATGAAACAATTCTTGCCATCCTAGAAATTCTCTTTTATTCTTTCCCATCCACCCACACTGGGGTCCATTGTGAGGGGAGGATTCCCTAAAATGTACATAAAATTGTTAGACACAGCATGTGGGATGCTGAGGGAAAGCAATTCTGTCTCAGCAACCTGTTTAAATCAAATACACGTAGCCATACTGCTAATAAATAATTCTATTCAATTATTATATGCTTAACACTGTTCTAAGTACTTTAGGGGATATAAAATATGAGAGAAATGAATCTGTCCTTTAGTAAGAGGAAGCTCACTGGAAGCAAACATAGACCCATGTTTGTTTAAGATTATGTTTACAGTTAAGATGGATGTGTGTGTGTGTGTGTGTGTGTGTGTGTGTGTGTGTGTGTGTTATGGAGTTTTTGGTGTTGGCTTTCCAATCTGATTAGATTTTAAGACACTAATGACTACTTTCATTGGTAAAGAGGATATTGGACACTGATAGTCCATGGTATTATGTGACAATAAATATTCAAAACATCACCATTGGATAATCTCAATCAAATACTTATAAAAAGTAACATTTCTTGGTGACCGTATATTTGATACCTTAACACATTTTTGTCAAACATAAGTGTGATGAGATTGGTTTTTTGTTACCGACTGCATTGGAGGAAGTGAGGGGAAAAAAGTGTGAGCTCAGGGCTTCTAATTCTCAGCTCAAGCTATCTATAAATTACCTGAAATCTTCTGTTTTCCTTGAAATAAACCGTTATATCCTATGGTGGACCAAATTCAGACTTCTGTTAGTGGGTGAATGACATGATTTGAAGTCCCAACCTTTTCATTTTTCTTCTGTCAAAATAAGAACATTAATTTGGAATGATTTGGATCCTGAAAATTATAATGGGGACTTATGGACAGATTCCAGTGAAAACGGGATATTGAAGCTCTAAATTCTGATTAGTCTGCCTGGCCAGTAGTACAAGCTCTTCTACCACTGTCTGAGGAAGGAGCTTAATGCTGGTTTGACTAAGGAACTTATAATTCCTTCCCCTGAGGGAGTTACTTGCAGGACACTGCAGATTCTCTTTAGGACCTATCCAAAATATTTTTCTTTGCTTCCAGATCTATAACTAGACATAAGTCCCAGAAGATGCTGAAGGGTGAGGTACAAGATATGACCTATGAGGAGGTGCACTGTACTCCAAAAGAAGGACATTATTTTTTTCAGTTAATGGAGGCAGAAATCTGAAAGATATATGTGATAACAAATATTAAGGATTTGGGATAAAAGTGGTAGGAACATAAAGCTGGATCAGGCTGAATTCATTAATATTGTTACATTAAGAAGAATGTATTCAGTATTAAGGGTATAGAGGTCTCAATTCTGTTAATTGGATGGCTTCAATATTGATCAAAAGGTGCCTAAACTAAGTGAAATTGAAATGTCAGAGCTTCCTTGATATGTTCTAGAAGAGAATATCCAAAGATTTAGTGATATTGGAATGTTAAAGTGGATTTATTATGTAAAGTCTGCTTACCCACCCCAGGAGGATCCAGAGGACACACCTTTTGCCACAACTGTGCAAAATAAATTTGTGAAGAGAGTGAATTATTGGAGGTCTCAGTTGTTGCTCTTATCTGTAGGCCAAGAATTACAGTGGGAACATCTGCCACTAAACTGGGATCTTTAAATGCAATGGGGTAATTAGATCATGAGGTTGCAGGGAACCAAGTAGCATCACGTAATTTTCAAAGGCAAGGTTGGTATGGTTGCTATTATTGACAGTGGAGTCAAAGTGGTAAGAAGAATAATCTAGCCTCTGCTATTGGCTAGTTGATCATGAATTTCAAAGAAGAGAAATATATAGGCAATTTACTAAGTTCTTTCTTGATCTGTATAAGCGGAAAAATCATAGATCAAGTAAAAAGGAGTCTAACATGAATAATCAAAGAGAGATTTGTAGTTCCTCAATCAATTCTGAGACTTGAGCTAATGAACAGACAGAATCCCTTGAATGAAGGGGATGTTAGGTCCCCTCCAAAGAAGACTCTAGTATACTACCAAAAACTTGTATTTAATTTTGCTCCCAGCTTTTGCCAAAGGACCCTATCCATTTACCAGGGTGACTGTGTATTGAGAAAGAAAAAAAACAATCAGACTTACTCTGAACCAATACTAATTCCAGGAAACTCAAGATATCTCTATGGTGCACCAGTAAAATTAAGAGTTTATGCAAGTCAGATACTCAATAGAGCATCAACTCAAGTTCATCACACTTGGGGCCCAGTGGGTTCCCAAAGTGATCCTGTGGTTATTTCCCCAGTTCTAGAATACATAAATGGAATAAAAAATACTCAACAACTAGCAGAGTATCCATATTAGTTCCCTGGCATGTGGAGTGAGGTTTATTAGGGTAGGAAAGGTCAATGGAAGTTACCAGAACTTTCTCTACTTAGAAAAAATGGAAAACAAATGCAATACCACATTCCAGGAGGGATTGCAGAGACTTTTGCCACCCTCAAAGATTTGAATGATGCTGGGATGGTTATTCTCACCATATCACATTCAATTCACCTATGTGGCCTGTGCATAAAAAGGACAGGTCTTGGAAAATGATGGTGGATTATCATAAGTTTACTCAGGTGGTGACTGCAATTGCAGCTGCTGTACTAGATATGGTTTTATTGTTCGAGCAAATCAACACATGCTTTGACACCTCCTATGCAGCTATTGAATTGATTTGGTAAATTTTTTTTTCTCCGTACCTGCTAATAAAGGCCACCATAAGCAGCTGGCTTTCAATTGACAAGGCCAAAAATATATGCCTACTATTCTGCTTCAGGAGTGTATCAATGCTAGAGCCCAGTGTCATCACAGAAATGATGGAGATTTGATAGTCTTTCCCTTCCACAAGGGATTACAACTAAAAAAGAGGTATAACTCCTAGTTGGCCTCTTTGGATATTGAGGCACCATATTCTTCATTGGGGTTTCTATTCTGGTTCATTTACCAAATTCCATGACATCTCATAGTTTTCAGTGGGGTCAAGAATAAGAGAAGGCTTTCCAACATGTCCAGGCTATCATGGAAGCTGCTCTGCCACTTGGACCATATGATTCAGAAGAAACAATGGTGCTTGAAGTGGCAGTGGCAGATAAACATGCTCCATTGTTAATGAATCTTAGAGTCGGGATTTTGGAGCAAAGTCCTGTCATTCTCTAGATATACCCTTTATTTGAGAAACACCTTTCTGGTTTGCTACCAAGTCTTTGTAGAGATTGAATTGTTGGCCACAGGCCACCATGTTATCATGCTACCTGAGTTTCCCATCATGAACTAGGTGTTGTATGACCTATCAAACCTTCAGCACTCTATCATCAAGTGGAAGTGACATATACAAGACCAGAATTGAACAGGCTGTGAAGGCACAGTTAAGTTCTACAACAAAGTGATCCTAATGCATACAGCCCCTTATCCCACTATGTATCCTTCTTTCACCCAGCCTGTACCTATATCCTCATGGCCAATTCCCTATAATCAGTTGACCGAATAAGAGAAAACCCAGGCCTGATTTAAAGATGGTTCTTTGTGGCATGCCAGCACTGTCTGACGGTGGGCAGAAACAGCAGTACAGCACCTTTCTGAGACATCCCTGAAGGACACTGGTGAAGGGAAATCCTCCTAGTGGTGAGAATTTTGACCTATTCACTTGGTTTTTGATTTTCAAGCGAGTAGAAATTGCCAGAGGCATGAGTATATATACCAATTCATGGGCTGTGGATAATGATTTGGCTGGATAAGTAGGGACTTGAGGAAACACGACTGGAAAATTGGCAACAAGGAGGTCTAGAGTAGAGATATGTGGACAGACTTTTATGAATGTGCAAAACAACCACACCACCATCAACATGAAGGTATTTGTGTTCCATATGAGTGCTACATGGGTGACTTCAGCAAAGGAGGATTTTAATAACCAAGAGGGTAGGATGACACATTCTAAGGATAGCAGTCAGACTCTTTCCCTAGCTTCTCTTGTCATTACCTAATGAGTTTATAACAGCGGTCATGATGGCAGTGATGGAGGGTAGCATGGGCTCAGCAAGATGCATGTCAACCTACCAAGGCTGACCTAACTACATCCTCTGCTGCATGCCCAATTTGCCAGCCATAGAAGCCAACACTGAATCTCCAATATGGACTGTTCCTTGGGGTGATCAGATGACTGCCTGATGGCAAGTTGATTACATTGGGCTATCTCAATCATGGAAAAGGAAGTGCTTAATTCTTACTGGAATAGACACTGTGTAAATGGACTTGTCTTCCCTGTATAAAGTGCTTCTGCAAAAACTGTCAGATCTGTGCTTGACAGTGCCTTACGTGTCATGATGGTATTCCACACAGCATTAGTTTTGATCAAGGAACTTACTTCAGAATAGATGCATTGCAATAATGGGCCCAATATCGTAATTTCACTGGTTGTACCATGGTCCCTACCATGGGTGAAGCAGCTGGCTTGATATAATGGTGGAGTAGCTTTTTGAAGACTCAATTACAGTGCCAGCTAGTTAGCAATATTTTGTAGGGCTATGGTTCTCCAGATGACTGTATATGCTTTGAATTAACATCCAATATATTATACAATTCCTTCCATAGCCACGATGTATACATTTAAAAATGTATACTTTTTTATTATTTTTATAGTGATTTTTATTTTTTTCATTATAGCTGGGTTACAGTGTTTTGTCAATTTTATACTGTACAGCAAGTTGACCCAGTCACACACACACACATATATATATATATACATTCTTTTTTTCTCACATTACCATGCTCCATCCATAAGTGACTAGATATAGTTCCCAGTGCTATACAGAAGGATCTCATTGCTTATTCATTCCAAAGGCAACAGTTTGCATCTATTAACCCCAAATCCCCAGTACATACCACTCCCACCCCCTCCCTCCCCCTCCCCCTTGGTAACCACAATTCTGTTCTCCATGTCCATGATTTTCTTTTCTATAGAAAGAATCATTTGCGCCATATATTAGATTCCAGATATAAGTGATATCATATGGTATTTGTCTTTCTCTTTCTGACTTAACCTCACTCAGTATGAAAGTCTCTAGTTCCATCCATGTTGATGCAAATGGCATTCTTTTGTTCTTTTTTATGGCTGACTAGTATTCCGTTGTATATATATACCACATATTCCAAATCCAAAAATCTGTCGATGGACATTTGGGTTGCTTCCATGTCTTGGCTATTATGAATAGTGCTGCAATGGACATGTGGGTGCATGTGTCTTTTTTAAGAAAAGTTTTGTCCAGATAGATGCCCAAGAGTGGGATTGCTGGGTCATATGGTAGTTCTATGTGTAGTTTTCTAAGTTCCCTCCATATTGTTTTCCATAGTAGTTGTACCAGCTTCCATTCACACCAACAGTGCAGGAGGGTTCCCTTTTCTCCATACCATCTTCAGCATTTGTTATTTGTGTACTTGTTAATGATGGCTATTCTGACTGGTGTGAGGTGGTATCTCATGGTAGTTTTGATTTGCATTTCTGTAATAATCAGTGATGTTGAGCATTTTTCTATGTGCTTATTGGCCCTCTGTATATCTTCTTTGGAGAAATGTCTATTCAGGTTGTTTTTCAATTATATTATAAATTTTTTTAAATAAATGAGTGGATGGGACCCAGGGTGAGGGTGAGTGTAAACTTACAAAATATGGATTCTTTTTTCTTGGTGATACTGATTTGAATTATTTGTTTTGAAGTATTTAATGAATGTTTAGTGTATTAGTAAATTACATTGTAAAGGACAGGAAAAGGGTGGAGGAATAACACATTAGCAAGGGAGACAATGCAGTATAACCAATGGACAGTTGTTGAAAGAACTATAGGTGAAAAAAATTATTATCTGGAATTACAAAAAATAATTTCATTTCTTGTGCACACTGGCCAATTTGTTGTGGCTTCTTGGGATTTGAAGGATTATTTGAACACATCTGGGCTCAACAAAGCATAATAGCATGATGAATTAAACATATTTGTTTAGTACCATGTTTCTGGTAATCCTGGTTACTTCCAGCCTGCCTTTTTTTCTTTTATAAAGAGATTTTAAAAGGCCATGGTGTGACAGAAATAGGGCCATAATCCAGGTTACCTGACTTTCATTTCCTTATATTTTCTCACTGTGATACTGCCTTGAGTAAAAAGTTCTATAGGATTACATTTAGGAAAATAAAATCAGCAAATGAAATACCATTTACAAAATGAGTAAAATAATTTTTTTAAAAAAATTAGAATTATGTGACTTTGTAGGGACATCACCTTTCTCTGGGAATTTACCATTTGAAACAGAGATATGTAGGAATATTGAAAGCCATAAAAGATAATAGATTAGTGGATCATTATCAGTCTTACAAAAATTAGTATAGAATGTATTTAAATGGCCAACTAGCTCATTACAATAAAAACATAATCTACTTTATAAAAATGTGACTATTATGTTTTTATTATGGAGAAGTTATTCTCCCATCCCATCTTCCCACTGACCTTTTCTCTGAGGTAACTGACAACTGATATTAATGGCCTAGTTCTTTTGCCCTTGTCCTTAGAACTATGTACATAAGCAGCATTCTAATGTCACTTAATATATCTTGTTGATATCTACAGGTCAATAGATACAGCTCTATTGTTTTTTATTGGCATTCTTGTTGTGTCTTAGTGGGTTAAGGACCCAATGTTGTCTCTGTGAATAAGCGGGTTGGATCCTGGCCTCACTCAGCAGATTAAGGATCTGGCATTGCTACAACTTGTGGTGTAGGTTGCAGATGTGACTCTGATCCGGTGTCACTGTGGCTGTGGCATAAGCTGAAGCTGCAGCTCTGATTCAACCCCTGGCCTAGGATCTTCCATATGCCACAGGTATGGCCATAAAAGGAAAAAAAATAATATAAATATAAGCATTCCATTTTTTCTTATTCCTTATCTCTGTAAACAATGCTGTAGCAACCATACATGTCCATATATTCTTTCATATTGGTGTTTTTATCACCCTAGGCCAAATTCCAAGTAGTGGGGCTGTGACCTTGAAAGATATGTATATTTTAAAATTTAATAGTTTTATCAAATAACTTTTCCAAAGGGTTCTAATAATTCAAATTCAAAGCCTGGATTTTATAAAATGTAAGTTACCCCTTTTATGAAATATGGATATCCCTCCCATCATAGAAGGGCTTTTTTTTTCCTCTTTTGATAACTGAAAACTAATTCATGAAAGCTAATATCACATTGTTGTATGTATTTCACTATTAATGATTTTAGCATCTTCTCAAGTATATTAGTCATTTGAATTTTCTCTTCTAAAATGCCTTCTTATACTCTTTGTCCATTTTTTTCCCGTGGGAATGCTTATTTTCTCTTGACAGATCCCTTAGAGCATCAGTATTAGCATAACCTATGTACTGGTTGGAAATGGCCTATCTCCAAAGCATTGTATTAGAATCTGCATTTTAATAAGATCCCCAGGTAATGCTCCTTAAATTTTGAGAAGGATTAGTGTAATTATTGCACATTTTCTTGTCATCTACTTTATTTCCAAATTTATTTTTTATGTATTCACTTTGTTTAATGCATTTTTGCCTTAGAAAAGTTATTAATTTTTCATAAATTGAAATGCTTATTTTTCCCTTTACAGATTTTAGGTTTATTATCTATGTGAAGGACTTCTCTATCCCTAGATTTCATATTTAGTCTCATACATATTTTAAGTATTTTTCAGTTTATTTTACATTGATTTTAATATATGTTTTTATTTTGCTATGTTGGGGAATAGGGTTTTAATTTATATTCTTACAGATGACTAGCCAGTTGTGCTTATACCACATATTAAATAAACCATTTTTTTACCACTCAATTAAAATTCTATCTATATATTATATTAAATTCTCATATATCCTAGGATCTGTTTCTGAAATATTTGCTCTGTTCGAACTATGTATTTTTCTGTTCCTATATCAATACCATATTGATTTGATTTAGTAGATTTATAGAATATTCTCCTGTCTGATAAAGCAAGTAACTGCTCACTATTCTTTTTGTATTTTTCTTGGTTATTATTGTTACTTACTCTTCCAAATGAACCTCAAATTATTTTGGTTTCTAAAAATAAGAAAACTTAGTAATACATAACTCTGGGATTGGAATTGGAATTGCATTAAACATTTGTATTAATTTTAGTATCATTAATAATTTATGGTATAAAGTCTTTACATGCAATAGCATACCATCTCTTCCATTATCTCATTTAAATCTTGAAATAGAATATTATTTTCTAATCATTATAATTTGTACTCAAACACTGTAGCTCTATCAACTATTAGCTAGTGGCCATAGTATAAAACAATAATGAACAAATGCATAGGGAAGGAGTGGTAATAGGGTATATTGAAAGGAACACAGGCTTTAGAATTCAAACCAATTTTGAATATCCTGATCTTATGCTAATTATTTAACCTATCAGAACTTCAGATTCATCATCTATAACAACTGAGTAATAATTGTTATAGTTGTGAAGATTAGATTATTGTACCCAGAAAAGGACCTGATACATAATTAGCATGTAAAAAATAGTTACAAAATTCCCTTTATGGTGTAGTTTTGGAGTTTGGCGATCTTCTGTTGATTTGAATAATGCTCTGTTCATTAATTTTTGATATCCTGAAGCATTTCTGCTGAGTCTGGGACTATATTAAAAAATACAATGTGTATAAAATATGTTTATACTTAAGGATTTCCAAATACATTTTCATTCCTCTTGGGGTTGATTTTTGTTAATGAAGTAGAACTTTTTGTACAAAATACATTGATAATCACTGTATTACTTTGCTCTTTATCTTTGTTTCTTTTGGATATAGGATGTTCTTTTACCTGAAATATACAAACATTTATACAAACAAAATATAACTTGGAACACAGATAAATAAATAATTAACTATAAATTGTTAAATTACAATGTGTTATAAGCAAGGAATATAAATTAAGAAAGCGTATGGGGGCATTTAAGCAGGGAGGGAAGGAATGTTAAAGTTGAAACCTTGAGAAAAAATATTGGAAGTTCCCTTGTGGTGCAGCAGGTTAAGGATCAGGCATTGCCTCAGCTTTGGCACAGGTCACAACTGCAGCAAAGGTTCAATACCTGGCTCAGGAACTTCCATAAGCTGTGGGTACAGACAAAAAAAAAAAAAAAAAACTAAATAAATAAATTACTAACATTTCTTTAAAGAAAAAATAAATAGTTGTTAATCAAGTAAAGGAAGAATGAGACATTTTAGGGAGAGAAAACAGTGTATATGACGGCCCTGGGCTGTGAAAAACACGACAGATTTCAAAAACTGAGAGGAGGCCAATGAGGCTAGAAAATAGAGCAAAGAGATAAGGAATGCAAAATTAAATTTGGAGGGAGAGGAATGGGTTAGAGTTTATGACCTTATCCGAAGAACAATGGGAAGTGACTGCTGGATTTTAAGCAAGAGAGTAATGTAGTAAAATCTGTTTTTCTTTTAAAAAATTACTCTGAAGAGCAGAAAATGTAGAAGTGCAGTAGAATAGAAAGACCAAAATAAGTTGATCATCCACTAGTATTGAAGGTGTTGAAAGTTCAAGAAAAATGTATGAGGGAAATATTCAAATGAAAGAAATTCTGTAAATTAACCTAATGTTTCTATGGATTAGGAAGGCATAGCTGTTATTTGATTAGCAACAGAACAAACTGGTAGTGTTTTCAGGACACCAGTGTTTTATGGGATCACACTTTGAGAATTTGTGGCAAGTAAATATATGTATGCATCTTCTGGCTTTTTTGAACACACTCCTTTATTCTTAAATGATCATTAATAAATGAGACATTTTATTTTCATGAGTTATGGATTAATGTTTAGATTAATGGCTTATATATCGAAATGTCCTGAGATGATTGTTTAGTAAGAGAGATTTCTCTATCAGACAGACCTCTGTTTGAATCTCAGCACTTTTACTTCATAGATTAGTTACACAGTCTCACTGAGCCTTGGTTTTCTTACCGGTAAATATGAAAAAGTGCCTTTTAAGTGCTGATTTTTGAGATCTAATTTAATTAATGTATGGTGCAGAGAACCCTACAGTTACTCAGTGAATAGTAATTTCTAATGATAGAAAGAAGTATAATAGAGATAGTTGTTATTTTTATTTTTTTATTCATTGTCATACTGGTTAAAAGGAAGTTCTTTCCAAGAATCCCACAAGAAAGGACATTAGAGAGAAAGAATCCTTGATGGTACAAAAGTGAACACAGGGTGCCTTCAAGAAGCTTTCATCAGAGCTGAGCCATTAGAACATCAGACAAGGAAAAACTACTCCCAACCTATGACACACAGAGAAATTCTTCACTCACAATATAGAAAAGTTAGTGTTACAAGAATAGAAATGTGAAGAGAAATGTTCAAGGAGAAAAGCAATGGCTGAACTGCTCAAAATCAGTCCATTTACCAAAAAAAAAAAAAAAAAAAAAGAATAAAAGGAGTTACTTCTTGTTATTCACATACATTTGCAGAGTGATTTTACCAATTTTGCTTTATTTCATAAAGCATTTATAATATTGCATACTGTGTGCAGTGATCATTTTCACTTGTTACTTTCCCAGAGAAAACCTATCAGGTATAGAATTATTTATTTTCTTTATTTAGATTAGTAAAGTGATTGACAAAATTAAGGAATGTCCTTAAAATGATGTAATTTGTTGACTATAGTTCTTTGTCCAGAAAAACTGAATCTCAGTTTAAAGTTTAACTATCAGCTCCCCGAATGTTGATGAAACATAAACTATATAAAACATAGAGGATGACTCTAGTAAAATCTTGAGTATAGTATCCAGTGGATACAAGTATTGCTAATTGTCATCACTTAAAACCAAGTAAAGTAGAGCTTTACTTCTCATACAACTTATTAACAATAGCCCAAAAAATGAGAAAGGAAAATAAAATGATTTTAAAATTAAAATATATAGGATACATTAATGCATGCATTCTTAATCATTGCATAGTTGTTACAGGAATGTCTTATACTAAGTGCTTTGTTATCAGAGGTAAGGTCAGAAGGAAATTAATGTTTCTTGAGGGCTTAAGATTTACCATATTCCTTATCTCCCCTCACACCCCTCCCCAAACACATTTGCCATTGCCAAATCTTATCTCTTCAGCATCTAAAATTATCAAAATCTATTTAGTCTTTCTCCAAATCCACCAGTAACTCCTAAGCCCAAACCATGATTATCTCCCTCCTTTGATTTTAACTGGCAGCAGCCTTCCAACTGGCACCCCTCTTTTCACTATTGTTCTACTTCAATCCATTCTTTTTTTTAAAATGATTTTTATTTTTTCCATTATAGCTGGTTTACAGTGTTCTGTTAGTTTTCTATTATACAGCATGGTGACCCAGTTACTTTATATACAAATCACAGTGACCTTTCGTAAAACACAAGATTTTCTTTCTTTTTTTTTTTTTTTTTTTTAGGGCTGTGCCTGCAGCATATGGAGGTTCCTAGGCTAGGGGTTGAATTGGAGCTATAGCTGCCGGCCTATGCCACAGCCACAGAAATGCCAGATCCGAGTCATGTCTGTGACCTACACCACAGCTCACAGCAATGCCGGATCCTTAACCCACTGAGCGAGGCCAGGGATTGAACCTGCATCCTCATGGATGCTAGTCAAGATTCGTTTCTGCTGAGCCATGACGGGAACTCCTCTTTTTTTTTTTAATTTTTATTAAGACTTTATTTTTAGAGCAGTTTTAGATACACAGCAAAATTGAGGAAAAAGATTTCTCATATATCCCCAGGCCCCACATATATACAAGCTCCCTCAATATTAACATCACTCACCAGAATGGTGTATTTGTTAAAATTAATGAACCTATGTCAACAACATCCTCATGACCAAAAGTTCAGAATTTGCATTAGAGCTCACTCTTGGTGAGGTATATATAGTCTAAGGGATTGGACAAATGTGTAATGACACATGCTCATAATTATGGTATCATACAGAGTATTTTCACTACCCTAAAAATCATGTGTGCTGCCTATTCATTCTGCCTCTCACCCTCAGCCCCTGGCATTCACTGAACTTTTTACTATCTCCATAGTTTTAACTTTTCTGGAATGTCATATAGTGGAATCACAAAGTGTGTTAATTTTTCAGATTAGCTTCTTTACCTAGCAATATACATTTATGTATCTTCCATGTCTTTCCATGGCTTGATAGCTCATTTATTTTAAGCACTGGGTACTATTTTATTGTCCGGATGTGTCAAAGTTTGTTTATACGTTCACCTTCTGAAGGACATCTTGGTGGCTTCCAATTTTTGAAAATTAAGAAAAAATCTGCTATAAATATCCATGTGCAAGTTGTATAGAGATAAGTTTACAATTCCTTTGGGAAATACCAAGGAGCATGATTGTTGGATTATATGGTAATTATATGATTAGTTTTGTAAGAAATAACCAAACTGTTTTCCAAGGTATGTGCCAATTTCACATTCCCAAAAGTAGCGAATGAAATTTTTTTTCATAATATTTTATTTTATTTATTTTATTTTATTTTATTTTCCCACTGTACAGCAAGGGGATCAAGTTATCCTTACATGTATACATTACAATTACATTCCCCCCCCCTTTGTTCTGTTGCAACATGAGCATCTAGACAAAGTTCTCAATGCTACTCAGCAGGATCTCCTTGTAATCTATTCTAAGTTGTGTCTGATAAGCCCAAGCTCCTGATCCCTCCCACTCCCTCCCCCTCCCGTCAGGCAGCCACAAGTCTTTTCTCCAAGTCCATGATTTTCTTTTCTGAGGAGATGTTCATTTGTGCTGGATATTAGATTCCAGTTATAAGTGATATCATATGGTATTTGTCTTTGTCTTTCTGGCTCATTTCACTCAGTATGAGTTTCTCTAGTTCCATCCATGTTGCTGCAAATGACATGATGTCATTCTTTTTTACGGCTGAGTAGTATTCCATTGTGTATATATACCACTTCTTCCGAATCCAATCATCTGTTGATGGACATTTTGGTTGTTTCCATGTCTTGGCTATTGTGAATAGTGCTGCAATGAACATGCGGGTGCATGTGTCTCTTTTAAGTAGAGCTTTGTCCGGATAGATGCCCAAGAGTGGGATTGTGGGGTCATATGGAAGTTCCATGTATAGATTTCTAAGGTATCTCCAAACTGTTCTCCATAGTGGCTGTACCAGTTTACATTCCCACCAATAGTGCAGGAGGGTTCCCTTTTCTCCACAGCCCCTCTAGCCCTTGTTATTTGTGGATTTATTAATGATGGCCATTCTGACTGGTGTGAGGTTGTATCTCATGGTAGTTTTGATTTGCATTTCTCTTATAATCAGCGATGTTGAGCATTTTTTCATGTGTTTGCTGGCAATCTGTATGTCTTCCTTGGAGAACAGTCTATTCAGGTCTTTTGCCCATTTTTCCATTGATTAATTGGCTTTTTTGCCGTTGAGATGTATAAATTGTATAAGTTATATATTCTAGAGATTAAGATGTATAAATTATATACTCTAGAGATTAAGCCCTTGTCCGTTGAAATATATAAGATGTATAAGTTATATATTCTAGAGATTAAGCCCTTGTTGGCTGCATCATTTGAAACTATTTTCTCCCATTCTGTAAGTTGTCTTTTTGTTTTCTTTTTGGTTTCCTTTGCTGTGCAAAAGCTTGTCCCTTTGATGAGGTCCCATGGGTTTATTTTTGCTCTTATTTCTGTTGCTTCGGGAGACGGACCTGAGAAAATATTCATGAGGTTGATGTCAGAGAGTGTTTTGCCTATGTTTTCTTCTAGGAGTTTGATGGTGTCCTGTGATATATTTAAGTCTTTCAGCCATTTGGAGTTTATTTTTGTGCATGGTGTGAGGGTGTGTTCTAGTTTCATTGCTTTGCATGCAGCTGTCCAGGTTTCCCAGCAATGCTTGCTGAATAGACTGTTTTTTCCCCATTTTATGTTCTTGCCTCCCTTGTCAAAGCTTAATTGACCATAGGTGTCAGGGTTTATTTCCGGATTCTCTATTCTGTTCCATTGGTCTGTCTGTCTGTTTTGATGCCAGTACCACACTGTTTTGATGACTGTGGCTTTGTAGTATTTCTTGAAGTCTGGGAGAGTTATGCCTCCTGCTTGGTTTTTGTTTCTCAGGATTGCTTTGGTGGTTCTGGGTCTTTTGTGGTTCCATATAAATGTTTGGATTGTTTGTTCTAGTTCTGTGAAAAATGTCATGGGTAATTTGATAGGGATTGCATTGAATCTGTAGATTGCTTTGGGTAGTCTGGCCAATTTTAAAATATTGATTTTTCCAATCCAGGAACATGGAATATCTTTCCATTTCTTTACATCTTCTTTGATTTCTTTGATTAAAGTTTTATAGTTCTCGGCATATAGGTCCTTTACCTCCTTGGTCAGGTGTATTCCGAGGTATTTGATTTTGTGAGGTGCAATTTTAAAAGGTATCGTATTTTTGTATTCCTTTTCTAATGTTTCATTGCTGGTATACAGAAATGCAACTGACTTCTGAATGTTAATCTTATATCCTGCTACTTTGCTGAATTGATTAATCAGTTCAAGGAGTTTTTGTGTAGAGTCCTTAGGGTTTTCTATGTATAGTATCATGTCATCTGCATACAGTGACAGTTTGATCTCATCTCTTCTTATATGGATGCCTTTTATTTCTTTTGTTTGTCTAATTGCTGTGGCCAGGACTTCCAAAACTATGTTGAAGAGCAGTGTTGAGAGTGGGCATCCCTGTCTTGTTCCAGATTTGAGTGAGAAGGCTTTCAGTTTTTCCCCATTGAGTATTATATTTGCTGTGGGTTTATCATAAATGTCTTTGATTATATTCAGGAATGTTCCCCCTATACCCACTTTGGCGAGGGTCTTGATCATGAATGGATATTGGACTTTGTCAAATGCTTTTTCTGCGTCTATTGAGATGATCATATGATTTTTGACTTTTCTTTTGTTAATGTGGTGTATGATGCTGATTGATTTACATATGTTGAGCCATCCTTGTGAACCTGGGATGAACCCTACCTGGTCACGGTGTATAATTTTTTTGGTATGTTGTTGGATTCGGTTGGCTAAGATTTTGTTGAGAATTTTTGCATCTATATTCGTCAATGATATTGGCCGATAGTTTTCTTTTTTGGTGGTATCTCTGTCTGGTTTTGGAATGAGGGTGATGGTGGCATCATAGAATGTCTTTGGGAGTATTCCTTCTTCTTCAACCTTTTGAAAGAGTTTAAGGAGGATGGGCACCAATTCCTCTTTATGTGTTTGATAGAATTCACCTGTGAAGCCATCTGGTCCTGGACTTTTATTTGTAGGGAGTGATTTTATGACCTCTTCAATTTCATTTCTAGTGATGGGTCTGTTCAGTTGGTCTGTTTCTGCTTGATTCAGTTTTGGCAGGCTGTAGGATTCTAGAAAATTGCCCATTTCTTCCAGATTGTCAAACTTGTTGCCATATAGTTGTTCATAGTATTCTCTCATGCTTTTGTATTTTTGCAGTACTGGTTGTGATTTCTCCTTTTTCATTTATAATTTTGGTGATTTGGGTTCTTTCTTGCCTCTTTTTAGTGAGTCTGGCCAGGGGTTTGTCAATTTTGTTGACGTTTTCAAAGAACCAGCTCTTGGTTTTATTAATTTTCTCTATTGTTTTTCAAATCTCTATTTTATTGATGTCTTCTTTGATCTGTATAGTTTCCTTACTTCTGCTGACTTTAGGGCTTTTTTGTTCTTCTTTTTCTAATTCATTTAGGTGGAGGGTTAAGTTGTCAATTTGGAATCTTTCTTCTTTTTTGAGAAAGGCCTGTATCACTATAAATTTCCCTCTGAGCACTGCTTTCGCAGCATCCCATAGGTTTTGAGAGGTTGTGACTTCATTATCATTTGTTTCAAGGTAGTTTTTAATTTCCTTCTTGATTTCCTCATTGACCCATTGGTTTTTTAGTAGCATGTTGTTGAGTCTCCATGTAGTAGGTTTTTTCTCTTTCCTTTTCCCATGGTTGATTTCTAATTTCATGGCATTGTGGTCAGAGAAGATACTTGAGATAATTTCTATGCTCCTAAATTTATTGAGGTTAGCTTTGTGTCCCAATATGTGGTCGATTCTTGAGAAGGTTCCATGAGCATTTGAGAAGAATGTATATTCTGCTTTTTTTGGATGTAGTGTCCTGAAGATATCAATGAAGTCTAACTTGTCTATTGTGTCCTTTAGGATCTCTGTTGCTTTATTGGTTTTCTGTCTAGAGGATCTGTCCATTGATGTGAGGGGGGTATTAAGGTCTCCTACTATGATTGTATTCTCATCAATATCTCCCTTTATGTCTGTTAATATTTGTTGTATGTATCTGGGTGCTCCTGTATTTGGGGCATATATGTTGATGATAGTAACATCCTCTCCTTGGATGGATCCCTTAATCATTAAGTAGTGTCCTTCTTTGTCTTTCTTTATGTCTTTTGTTTTAAAGTCTATTTTGTCTGATATGAGCATTGCGACTCCTGCTTTTCTGTCATGTCTATTGGTGTGAAATATTTTTCCCCACCCTTTCACTTTCAATCTATATGTATCCTTTGTCCTAAGGTGAGTTTCTTGTAGATAGCACATTGAAGGTTTTTGCCTTTTTATCCACTCAGCCACTCTGTGTCTTTTGATTGGGGCATTCAGTCCATTGACATTTAAGGTGATAATTGATAGATGAGTATTTTCTGCCATTTGAACCTCGTGTTCCAGTTGATTCTATGGTTCTCCATTTTTTCTTTCTTTTTTTTTTTTTTTTTTTTTTGGTTGGATGGTCTCTGGATATTATCTGCTTGAGTGTTTTTTTTGTTTTGTTTTTTTTTTTTTCATTTTTTGCGAATGCACTATTTAGTTTTGTCTTGTGGTTGCCCTGTTTTTTAAGTATGCTAACCCATTCCTATAATTGTGTGTTTTAGCCTGATGGTCCTGTAGGTTCAAACACTTCATTACTATATTAAAATTAAGAAGAGAAACATACAAACAAACAAAAAAAAAAAAAGGTTATTTATTTCCTAACAGCCCTTGCCCACATTTTATGGTTTTGTTGACTCTTTTTTATTTTTTTCTTTTTAATTTTATTTTGTTTGAAGCATGTTCATGATTAAATCTGTATGCTGGCTTATTTGAGTGACTGCTCTCTGATTGCAGTTTCCTCAGTCCTAGTTCTTCCTCTTCTTCTTTTTTTTCTTTTCTTTTTTCTTCCCTTTCCTTCCTTTCTTTTTGGTTTAGAGAAGCCCTTTCAGTATTTCTTTTAGCCTGGGTTTTGTGTTGCTGTATTCTTTAAGTTGTTGTTTGTTGGAAAAAATTTTTATTTCCCCTTCTATTTTAAATGATATTCTTGCTGGATAGAGTATTCTAGGTTGCATATTTTTTCCTTTGAGCACTTTAAATATCTCTTGCCATTCCCTCCTGGCCTGTAGTGTTTCTGTAGAGAAATCAGCTGATATTCTTATGGTGTTTCCCTTGTAGGTAACATTCTGTTTTTCTCTTGCTGCCTTTAGGATCCTCTCTTTATCACTAACTTTTGCCATTTTTATTATGATGTGTCTTGGTGTGGGTCTATTTGGGTTCAGTTTGTTTGGGGCCCTCTGTGCTTCTTGTATCTTGAACCCAGTATCCTTTAGATTTGGGAAGTTTCCAGCGATAAGTTCTTCAAGTATATTTTCCATTCCCTTATGTTTTTCTACTCCTTCAGGAATTCCTATTATGTGTAGATTGGCCCGCTTTATATTATCCCATAGGTCTCTTATATTGCTTTCCAGTTTTTTGATTCGGTTCTCTATCTATTGACTGGATTGAGTGATTTCCATTATTCTATCTTCCGTATCACTGATTCGTTCTTCTGCATTATTCATTCTGGTTTTTACTGCCCTTAGTTCAGTTTGCATCTCTGCAACTGAATGTTCTAGTTTTTCTTGGCTCCTCCTTATATTTTCTAGTTCCTTTCTGAGGGTATCTGCATTACTGTTCATATCTTCTCTTAATTCCTTCAGTATTTTCACTGTTTCTCTTTTGAACTCCAGGTCTGTCTGACTGCAGAGATCTCTTTCATTGTTGACTGTTTTAGGTGAGTTCTCCTGTTGGTTTGACTGGGGGTGGTTTCTCAGCTTCTTCATCTTGCTTGTTGTTTTCTTTCTCCTGAGGGAGTTGTACTCTCCGTTATTGGGCAGTGTTTGCCTTGTCACTGCTGTGGAATGTTTCCTGAGGGCTGGCGTTGTTGGTCAGTCTTTTTTGAGGCAGTGTGGCTTTTCTGGAGTGCTGATGGGGCTAACAGGGTTTCTTTGAAGCAAAGGAGGGCTTCCTGAGGGCAGACAGGACTGGGAGGTCCACACCACGATGGTAGCAGATTTCACTCGGTCATGCAGAGCTTGCTCTGGTGTTTTTAGGCTGTGGGGTTCTTGCAGGGGGTTGGCAGTGTTGGGCAGCTGTTCCTCAGGAGTCCAGCTCCCCCCTGGGGGCTGGAGCACATATCTGGTTCACTGAGAACCTAGGAAGCTCTTCCCTAGGGCAGCCCAACTCAGAAGGACGGCCTGAGAATGTAGGCAGATCTTTTCACAGTCTGGCCAAGCTTGTTGTAGCTTTTCTGGTCTTTAGGGCATCCTGCAGATAGCTGGCAGTCCTGTGAAGCTGTTCCGAGAGAGTGCAACTCCCCCCAAAAGCTGGAGCAGCTAGCTGGGCTTCTACAAACCCAAGAGGCTCTTCCCCAGGGCAGCCCGACTCGGAAGGACTGTCGCGAATTAGGCAGATCTTTTCACGGCCGGGCCAGGCTTGTTGCAGCTTTTCTGGGCTGCAGGGGGTCCTGCCTGGAGCTGGCAGTCCTATGCAGCTGATCTGCTAGAGCTCGGCACCCCCTGGGGGCTTGGGAAGCTAGCAGGGCCACTGCCAACCGAAGAGGCTCCTCCCCAGGGCAGCCTGACTCAGAAAGACTGTCCAAGAATTAGGCAGATCTTTTCACAGCCCGGCCAGACTTGTTCTAGCTTTTCTGGGCTGCAGGCCTTTTCTCAGGGGCTGGTGGTGTTTGGTGCTGCTCTGTGGGGGTGTAGCCCCTCCAAAGGTCAAGTAGGCCTGTGCAGGGACAGCCCCTGTGGTGGTAGGCTTCTGGCAATTGTTGAGGCCAGCCCTTCTGGATGGCAGGCAGCCCCAGGTCCGGCAAGAGCATAGGGGGTGGTGGGGGTGGGGGAAGGGGATGCAGTGGAAAGCACAGCTTTCTGATAGCTAGCAGGCCTGTAAGCTTGCTGTGGCGTGGGGGTATTCAATGGGGACCCACCCCTTCTTCTCTCCCCTCCCCAGCACGGGCGCAGACCAGGCTCTTCTCCCGTATTCCCTCTGATGTGGCTTTCCACTTCCCCACCTTTAGTGTATTGCTCCCTCCCCCTGCAACGTTTTGCTTTCTAGTCTCCCAGGCAGTCTCTGCCCCGACAAACTTGGCAGACTGGTTTCTAGACCTCCCAAGCAGTCTCTGCTCCACCCTGTCCCCCCAGCCCTTTCCCGGGGACTAACCTCTGGAGCCAAGGACTCGGTGCTCAGCCCCCACCCAGGCGTCTCAATTTTTGTTGACTATGCCTGTAGTTCAGATGATCCATTGGGTTCTCGATCTGCTTTTCAGAACTCCAACTTACTGCTACACTCTTCTCTGTATCTGGAGATTCCTCCAGTTCGTTTGATCTTTCCATTGAGTAGGTGACTTTCCAGGGTGTGCGATGCTTTTCTCCTCCACAGTTCCCTTTTGGGAGCGCCTGTCCAACTCGGATTCACCTTCTCTCACTCTCCTCTTTTCTCTTGTTTTACCTAGTAATATCACGAACTTCTTGCTGTTATTGGAGTTTAGGTTCTTCTGCCAGCGATTGGTCGCTGTTCTGTGTGAGTCATTTATCCTGTAGATGTGTTTTTTTGGTGTGTGTTTGTGGGAGAGGGCGAGCGTGTCCTCCTACTCTTCCACCATCTTGTGTCCGCAAAATTTTTTTTTTTGCTACACATCCTCAACAGCATTTGATGTCAGTGTTCCAGATTTTGTTCATCCTAATACATGTGTAATGGTGTCATATTATTTTAATTTTATTCTTCTGAAGGCATATGTTGTAGAACATCTCCTCATATGCTTATTTGCCATCTTTATACCTTCTTTGAGGAGGTATCTATCAAGTCTTTGTCCCATTTTTCAATTGGGTTGTTTGGGTTTTTTATTATTATTATTGAGTTTTAAGGGTTTTTGTATATTTTGGATAATAGTCCTTTATTAGATGTGTCTTTTGCAAATACAGGTGACCCTTGAACATTGCAAATGTTAGGGGTACCAAACCTCCACACAGTTGAAAATCTGCAAATTCACAGAGTTGGCACTCTGTGAATTTAACTAACTGTGAATCCTGTAGTACTATAATATTTACTATTGTAATAGATCTGTGTATATGTGGGACCATGCAGTTCAAACCTGTGTTGTTCACTGTTTAATTGTATTGGCTCCCAGGCTGAGGCTTTTCTGATTTTCTCGACATTGCCATTTGCAGAGTAGACGTTTTATATTTTAATGAAGTCCAGCTTATCAGTTATTTCTTTCATGGATAGGGCCTTTGGTATTGTTTCTGCAAAGTCATCACCAAAACCAAGACCCTCTATATTTTTTTTCCTATGTTATCTTCTGAGAGTTTTATAGTTTTGTGTTTTACATTTATGTTTGTGATCCATTTTGAGTTATTTTTTGTGAAAGGTGTAAAGTTTTTGTCTGCCTTCATTTTTTGCATGTGGTCATCTAGTTGTTTCAGCACCACTTGTTGAAAAGACTGTCTTTGCTCTGTTGTATTTCCTTGTACTTTTGTCAAAGATGAGTTGACAATTTTTATTTCTTAACCCAACCCAATCATGCATGGCCCTGCATGATCTGGTCCTTATTGACACCTTCAGCTCATGATTTCTCCTAGACTGTTCCTTTCCAGTCCCATTCAATTATCACCTCCTCTGAATGGCCTTTGAGGATTTATTCTAACATAAATATCCCTTCTCTGCTATTTAGTTACTGTCTTACATTATATTGTTTTGATTTCTCCATGGCACTTGTCACATAATATATTTTCTTATATGTTTATTTACTTATATATTGCTTATAGTCTACTCACTCCCTCTCAATCATCTATTTACTAAAACATAAGTTTTGTAAATATAAGGAATCATTTCTTCTGTTCTCTGCTCTACTTACAGCTCCCAGAACCAGGACTTGATGTAGTGTAGGGGTTTGGTAATACTTTAGACATATCTTTCTCAATATGAATAATAGTGATCAAAATTTTGGCCCAGAAAAAGGCAAGTTTTACTTATCTAAAATTATTATTTTAATGAGGTGATTCTTTCTCTAATGTGCTCTGTTAGTTTGTGTTATTATTGATGCATAATTGCTTCAGATGTTGGCCATGTTCAAGGACCTGTGGCAGGTGCATCTATACCTGATATTTACGCTTTTACAAACTCATCTATACCTGATATTTTTTATTTTTCACAATTTTACGCACAAACACACACACATGCATGCACACAATTCCTTATAATGTATGTTCCCCAAATCAGGTCCCTCTAGTTAGCTGAAACAGAATCAAGCTTGCTGGAAACCCTGGATTGCTTCATCTTCTCCTTCATCTTGTTCTTGATAAAATATATATTGTCTTTGTTGCCTGCTCCATTCCCATGCCAAGTGATACAGTTTTTCCTTCCCAAGATATTAACATTTGCATAAGTCCAAGCTGTGGTATGCTATCTTGGTTTAGGTGCTTGGACAGGCAACATCGTTATGTTGTAGAATTATCTAAGGAATCAAATTTTCTCAGTGAAGCCAATCAGAGTTTTCAAAGGATACTCACAGAGCAAAGGCTATGGGGACATTTTAGCAGATGATTCTTAAAGTTTTACAGACAGAAGGCTTAGTTTTCTGCATCACCCCTTTATATCTGTTCTATTACTATGTTATTCTCTTTCATATTTCATTTGTCTTTCCCTATGGGTATGTGCTTTATGCCTATTTTCTTACAACTTATGATTCTTGCTGTAAAACATTTAAATTCACAAAACCTTCTAGAGTATTTAATTTTAAAAATACTTAAGACTGGCAATATTGATATTAGCTCTTCTCTTCTGTACTGTCATCATGGCCATGGTTTAATAAGTATAATAAATGAACTTATTTTGTTGTTTTACATGTCCTAATCATTTTATTTCTCTAAGATTTGGTGATGGGATCTCTATGGAGAATTTCTCCCCAGGTTTACTCATTCTCTCTCATCATATTTAATCATCTGTAAGGCATCATACCTAAGGTATAGAGATATTTCCTTTTCTCTTTATTGGTATTAAGTTACCACAGGGTAATTATTTAATAATATGAGAAATATTTATAAACTCTATTTGTTGTATTGTACTCCTTAACTCTGGTCTTTAATGTAAAGTTATTTGTCCTCTTGAATCAATTCATTAAGGCATTATGGTTTCTTGAAGTGTATACACACTCAAAGTGTAAATTCATCACTTCTCCCACGTTGCTGAACGATAGGGACCCTTTTAAGTCATGTTTGGTTTCTCAATAGCTGGCTCATTATGTGCCCCAAGTGAGTGATTTATGAATGTCGTTGAGGGGAGCTAAGTTGAAATGAACTGACAGCTTCCAAGTTAAATGGTTACATATCCTCACTGTCTTCATTTAACCTAACAATTGTTTCTCTTATCACTAAATGCAGATATGTAGTAGTAACTATCATTTCAAGATACTTTGTACAGTAATTTCCTAGGGATGGTGCTTTTAATGAGGTGGTGAGTACACCTGAGAAAGTGTATATCTGGAAAAAATATAAATTGCAAAGATTCCAGGAGGCCTTTTCCAACCTAGTATTCACTTCCCATCTCCCTTATGTTTCCTATGCTTTCATCACTTTCTGGTGAATAGAATTCTTGTATTTTCTCACTCCAGTTTCTCCTAGAAATTTTGTTTTGGAAAGAAATGAATAAACAATTCCCATCCAAATCCAGGTTCTGAATTGTCTTAAGCAACAGTTATAGTGCTTGCACTAGGTGTTGTTGAGAATTGTTAAGAATGTATAATATGTGATTTCTGCCCTCAAACAGTTTAAACAGAAATGACCAAGGTGTCTGTTTAAAGAATTGTAATAGCCAATTGAATAAGTATATCTTGAATATCTATATTGCTTCATAAGTTCCAAAGTGTTTTCATAATAATTGCCTTATTTGAACTCATAAAAATTCTGTGGAAAAAGTTGGGATGATATTATAATATACTTTAGTATTCACATGAAGAAATTAAAATACAGATAGGTTTAATAGCATATTCAGAATCACATGGCAACTTTCTATCAGGAATAGTACACTGAAATTCATATACCTGACTTATAAATCAGTCTACTTCTATTATAGCACTTAAATTTGGTAATTTGTCAAAATGTTTCCCATTTTATGCCAAAAAGTTATATACATTCTTTAAAAAGTTGACTAATTTTTTTATATGGTAATTTGACAGTACTATAGCACCAATATTTCATTTGAGAAATATCTTTGGTTGTAATCACCCATAATATATTAGAGAGAAAATAGAAAATGATTTTTGTGGTGAATATCAATATTTGAAACAATCTCTGGGGAATACAACAGTATGAATTAAAATCTTAAAATTTTTCTCAGATATCTAATAACTAATAAACAATACTTTAATGTGACGAGGGATAGAAGAGTATTCTTTATATCTAAAGCAAATTAAATGTGCTATTTAGAAGACAAATATAAATTTGAAATATATGCCTCCACCCATATGTGCATCCCAACACTGTTCACAATAGCCAAGAAGTGGAAACAACTAATTGCCCATTGACAGATGAATAGATTAGGAAGATGTGGTACATATATACAATGGAATACTGCCTAGCCATAAAATATGCCAAAATAATGCCATTTGCAGCAACATGAGTGGAACTAGAGACTCTCATACTGAATGAAGTAAGTCAGAAAGAAAGACACCATATCATATCACTTATATGTGGAGTCTAAAATATGACACAAAACAGAAAATATCATGGACATGGAGGACAGACTTGTGCTTTCCGTGGGGGAGGAGAAGGAATGGAATGGATTGGGAGTCTGGGGTTAGTAGATGCAAATTGTTGCATTTGGAGTGGATGGGCCATGGGATCCTGCTGTATAGCACAGGGAACTATTATCTAATCACTTGCGATGGAACATAATGGAGGATAATGTGAGAAAAACAATGTGTATATGTATGTGAAGGTATAGATATAGATATAAAACTGGGTCACTTTGCTGTATAGCAAAAATTGACAGAACATTGTAAATCAATTATAATGAAAAGAATTCCAAATTAGGGAACAATCTTAATATATGTTTATTAACAGAAATCAAGGTTCTATAATGGTATCACTGAAATTTCAAAGGCTTCCTTAAACATTGACCTTTATTTTTTCTTAACATGAAGACTGAAAAGATCACGAGTAAGGCCGATGACCTCATTTCTGAAAAGGAGAATGAATAACCTGCACATAGTGGTAAATTAAATAAAAGTCATTGGATTCAAACTTCTGAAAAACCCAATAAACTCAAAAGATTTGTGTGTGATTATGTGCCTATGTTCTTTCTGTATGTATGTAAATTTTAATTTCATTAATACTTAAAGTATGACACTTTGACCCAGAAAGAAAAAAAAGCATGATTATTGAGTCTCATCCTTATGAGAGTAAAACAATTGAGTTCATACCTTTTTTAGATGCAGCTAGTAGGATTTATAGCATCATCTGTAGCTATGGAAAGCAATTTTTATTTGATGTAAAAATTTGTTCACTATACCTGAATTGGGGATCCTCTAGGACAGTCTCATGGTTATTGTGATTTCTAACACAGGATTCCTAAGGAAAATGACCCTTAATGTAATTATTGTAACTTTCAAGTGTTTTCATTTCTCACTTCTACAAAAGTAACATTATATTCCATAAAAACTAAACAATAATTTATTGTACTAATATCATTTTCTTATGGACTGAGGAAATAGCCCTTAATACTTTGCTCAAAATCAATGTAACAATCAATGTAATAAGTTTACTTTAGGAGCTTTTTAGGACTTTAATATCCTTAGACTTTGATTCTAAACAAAGGAAATGATGGAATTATTTTGCTGAATTTGCATATTCTTATATGGAAAAAATCACAATTGATCCATTTTATATCACTGATTTGGGGAAAATAATAACAGATATATTGTAAGATCAATGCACTTCTTTAAACTTTGATTCTAGGGTTTTTAATAGGAGAAAATATATTTTGACCTGTGATAGTGTTTGTACATGTGTAAAATGAAAGCAGCAGCTTGAGAACTGGGTCCACACTTTATATTTGTTTTGAATACCTCATTGCTTCATAAATACTTTTGGATCGCAGCAGAAATCCATTAAAAAAACTTGTTGAATCTAACTGAATATACACAAATGTGTAAGAATCAGCTGAGTTAAAATGGGAATTGATTATATTCTCTGGGTTTATCTTAGTTTAGCGAAACATCTGCTGTATATTTTCAGGTTGACTTATTTGTAATGTGTATTATCATCTTTGGTGTAAGATTTAAAGTCTCTTTTCTCAATTCATTAACTTTAATCTGAAAAAAAGTGAATTTTTAACCATATGACTGAAACCACTTTGTAAACACTAATGGCCACATGCACTCTTGGCAAAAGGGAATACAATAATAAAGATAATATCTAACCTTTTTGAAGCACATACTATATGCCAAGTATTTTAAAACCCTAATAATTCTCTCAATGATTTGGAATTACAATCTACATAACAAGCCTATGAGATAGGTATTATTATCATCTTCACTACGCAAATAAGGATACTGAGGCATAGTGAGAATAATTAATTTGGCCAAAATCACTCAGCTAATAAGCGAAGGGGCGCAAATAAAAATACTCTTAATCTATGAGGCAGTTGACTTTCATGACAGAATTTCCTTGTATAAAAATATTATAGTTTCCTGTAAAATTAGGTTCCAAACCTCAGCTTGGCTTTCAAAGTTGACTGTTGTCTTAGTCCATTTGATCTACTATAACAAAATACCACAGACCGATTAGCTTATAAACAAGAGAAATTTATTTCTCACAGTTCTGGAGGCTGGAAGTCCAAGACCAAGTTTCTACTATGGTCTCAATAATTCTCTGGTGAGGGCCTTCTCTCTGGTTCATAGCCAGTGACTTTTCTCTATGTCCTCACAAAGTGGAAGGGAATAGTGATCTCTTTGGAACCTCTTTAGTAAGACACTAATCCCATTCATAAGTGTTCAATTCTTAAGACTTAAACACCTCCGCAAAGTCCAGTCTACTAATATCATCACATCAGGCATTAAGGTTTCAACATACAAATGTGTGGGGGTAAAGGGAGACACAAACTTTCAGATTATAGAAACTATATTCTAGCTCATTTGCTCTGTCTACCTATTGGTCTAACATGTAAGAATTCATAGTTCTAGGCAACATACTCATTTTATTTTTTACCCCACATTATAAATTCTCTGCCTTTTTTCATTCCATTCTCCCCCTGCCTAGGATGTTGTCCCCGAGAAAAGTCCCAACAATCTGTCAACATTCTTGAAGCCTCACCATGTCATTAAGGTTCAATGATCTCTCTCCTTTGAAATAATCTACCATTGATTTTGGAAGAATGTATTTATTTACCTACTGTTTGATTTAAACATTCTTCTCTAAGGTAACTTTTATCTCCTTAATAAAGTTAACTTAGAGATAGGGACAATATTTTGCTTTTTATATATTTCTTATGTGTGTCTTGTGTATTTCTTTTTTGTTTGTTTTTTTTTAGGGCCGTACTCATGGAATATGGAAGTTCCCAGGCTAGGGGTCAAATTGGAGCTATAGCCTCTGGCCTACACCACAGCCACAGCAATGCCAGATCCAAGCCATGTATGTGACCTAGACCACAGCTCACAGCAATACCTGATCCTTAACCCACTGAGCAAGGTCAGGGATGGAACCTTTGTCCTCATGGTTACTAGTCAGATTCGTTTCTGCTGAGCCATGATGGGAACTCCTGTCTTGTGTATTTCTCTAGCATCACTGGATAGTATTACACATTCAGCAGGTGTTCAATAAATAAATATTGAATGAGACTGAATTACTAGGTAGTATTAAGAGGCTCTATCTTCATCTTCACAAAAATATACCACCCACTCAAACTAATGAAGTAACAAGAATTAACATATTTAATATTGATTAGTAATAATGTTTGTGTAATCATTAACTAGTAGGTGATGCTTAATAATTACATTTTCAAATTTAATTGAATTGATGGCAATACTGACAATTTTATTAAGCTTACTGTGTTTATCTTGTGCTGATATTCCTGAAATGGCCAATATTATTCAATGGCCTGGCTTCTATGTGTTTTTTAAATTTTTTTATTGTAGTTTATTACAATGTTCTGTCAATTTCTGCTCTACAACAAAGTGAAACAGTTATACATACTTACATACACGCACACACACACTCATATACATACATTCTTTTTCTCACATTATCCTCTATCATGTTCCATCATAAGTGATTAGATATAGGTCCCTGTGCTATGCAGCAGGATCTCATTGCTTATCTACTCCAAATGCAATAGTTTGCATCTACTAACCCCTAACTCCCATTCTCTCCCCCTCCTCCTTGGCAACCACAAGTTTGTTCTCCATATCCATGATTTTCTTTGCTGTGGAAAGGTTAATTTGTGCTGTATATTAGATTCCAGGTATAAGGGATATCATATGGTATTGGTCTTTCTCTTTCTGACTTACTTCACTTATTATGAGAGTCTCTAGTTCCATCCACGTTGCTGCTGCAAATGGCATTGTTTTATTTTTTAAGGCTTATTAGTATTCCATCGTGTATATGTACATCTTTTTGTTTTGTTTTTTTTTTATTATAGTTGGTTTACAATGTTCTGCAAATTTCTGCTGTACAGCAAAGTTACCCAGTTTTATATGTACATGAATTCACCTACATCTTAAGGACAGAACCCAAACCTAGGTCTGTTTGACTCTGAAAACTATCTGATTCCTCCTAAAGGTTTCTGGAGGCCTTTCTTTATGGCTTCTATTCTGATGCCTGGGAGAAATGGGGGAACCAGTTCAATTGCTGTCTCCAAGTTAGGAGTAAAACAAAATAGCAGATTTGTTTATTCATCATTCTCAATGATTGATGGGCAAGGGCAGAGGAGAAATACCGAGGACCTTCCTGCAACTCAGTATCACCTGTCACTATTCAGGTGACCTGACCTTGCTGTGAACAGCCAGGAAATAGGAAACCCAAGGAGTTTTGTAAGCCTGTTGTAAAATCCCAGAGAGCCCTAAAATAATTTCTTTTTTTATAATTTTTATTTTTTCCATTATAGCTGGTTTGCAGTGTTATGTCAGTTTTCTACTGTACAGCATGGTGACCCGGTTACACATACATGTATAGATTCATCACAAGTGATTAGACATAGTTCCTAGTGTTATACAGCAGGATCTCATTGCCTATCCATTCCAAACGCAATAGGCTGCATCTATTAACCCCAGGCTCCTAGACCATCCCACTTCCTCCCCCTCCCTGTTGGCAACCACAAGGCTCTTCTTCAAGTCCATGATTTTCTTTTCTGTGGAAAGGTTCATTTGTGCCATATATTAGATTCCAGATAGAAGTGATGTCATATGGTATTTGTCTTTCTCTTTCTGACTTACTTCACTCAGGATGAGAGTCTCTAGTTCCAGCCATGTTGCTGCAAATCCAATCATCCATCAATGGACATTTGGGTTGTTTCCGTGTCTTGGCTATTATGAATAGTGCTACAGTGAACATGCAGGTGCATGTGTCTTTTTAAAGGAAATTTCTGTCTGGATATATGCCCAAGAACGGGGTTGCTGGACCATATGGTAGTTCTATGTATAGATTTCTAAGTTATCTCCGTAGTGTTCTCCATAGTGGTTATATCAGCTTCCATTCCCACCAACAGTGCAGGAGGGTTCCCTTTTCTCCACACCCCCTCCAGCATTTGTTATTTGTGTACCACATGTTTTTAACCTATTCAACTGTCATGGGACATTTAGGTTGTTTCCATGTCTTTGTTATTGTGAATAGTGCTGCAATGAATATAGGGCCACATGTATGTTTTTGAGTAAAAATTTTGTCCAGATATATGTGCAGGAGTGGGATGGTTGGATCATGTGGTAGTGAGGTATGTCCATACTGTTTTCCATATTGTTTGTATCAATTTACATTTCCACCAAGAGTGAAGGAGGGTACCCTTTTCTCCACACTCTTTCCAGCATTTGTTATTTGTAGAATTACTAATGATGGCCATTTTGACTGGTGTGAGGTGGTACCACATAGTAGTTTTGATTTGCATTTCTCTGATAATTAGTGATGTTGAGCATTTGTTCATGTGCCTATTGGCCATCTGTATATCTTCTTTGGAGCGATGTCTATTCAGGTCTTCTGCACATCTTTCAATTTATTTATTTATTTATTTTTTGCTGTTGGGTTGGTTGTATGAGTTGTTTGTATATTTTGGAGATCAAACCTTTGTCGGTCACATCATTTGAAACTATTTTCTCCCATTCCGTAGGTTGTTTTTTTTTTTTTTTTTTTTTTTTAATGGTTGCTTTTGCTGTGCAAAAAGCTTTTAGGTTTGATTAGGTCCCATTGGTTTGTTTTTGTTTTTATTTCTATTGCTTTGGGAGACTGACCTTAAAAAAAATATTTGTATGGTTGATGTCAGAGAATGTTTTGCCTACTTTCTATCTGTGGTTTTAAAACTTATGTTTACCTTATAGAAGGCTCTTCTATTTGAAAATCTTAAAATCAAGTGAAAAGTTCACAACATAAAATGCATTTGAAATATTTGGAAAAAAACAATCAATGGCCCTATATCGGCAGGCCAATTATTAATTTGACTTCATTTACTAATACCTATTCAGACACTTCCAGCATTACCTTAATTTCTCTTATTTAGTAACTCTTTACCTATTTTTGCATTTGGAATAAGATAATATGAAATTTTCCTATCTGCTTCATGAAGATATTTGCATAAAAGTAGTACTATAAATAAAAGTAGAAGAAGGAGGGGAATGAGGTTAAAGAATCTATTTTTATAATACTTTTGGATCCAATTGCTTTTGTTTCATATTAAAAGGTTTATTTTTATCTTAAAAGAACTAAAAATTCAACTAGGGATTGTTAAAACAAAGTTCTGCCTCTTATTTTATTATTATATTCAGCATCTCTCAGTAGACATGGCCTGTGAGATATATATCTTTCTTCTGTATTCATTTGTCCACCCCAGGGTAACCAAAAGAAAAAAAAAAAAACAGATGGAAATTATCATAAAGCCTCTCTGTCAGCCAGTCATATTCACTTCAACAACTATTCTTGCAAGATAAGAGGGAAACCAGAGAGAAATCAGAGTTGACTGAAAATACAGAAGGCATAGGAACTATTCTCACTTGGCAGATGAGATTAATATATTATGTGCATTGCGCTACTTTTACTTTTAGGTCTATTAAAGAGATCTTGTATAATTTGGAAAATACAAAGGCTAGAATTAGTTTCATTTTACAGATGGAATAGACTGCAATAGCTCTTGACCATACAAAAAAAGTCAAGACAATACTAAACATCTAAACTCCCACCCCAGTGCCCTCATTTGACCATGCCACCACCGCACAGGCTGAAGTATCCAACAGAGGAATTCCATGATGGCCTTTTCTTTTTTATGCAAAAATCTTTAAATCCTAAATCCACAAAACAACCCAAGCAGTTCTTATATTAGAATCTTCTTTAATCAGGAATACTTTGTGCTTTCCCCAGTGACATAATTAAATTTTATGTAAACCATGTCCTGTTGTGATGTGCTGAGGATCAAGCCTCTATACAAGTTCCTTATCATTCCTGTACATACAAGAAGACATAGAAAAGCTGTGTTTCCCAGCTCTCTTGTATGTTAGGTAGTGGTATATGGCTAGCTCTGGACAATGGAATGTGGACAGTGATGGATGTCAGTTGCAAACTGTACTGCTAAAAGCCCACATGATCTTATATTGTCTCTCTCTCTCCCTTCCTCCCCAGCCCCCCAAGACACACACACACACACACACACACACACACACACACACACTCACACACATACCCCTCCTTGTTTCATAAGCTGGCTGAATGTACACTCTGGCTCACAGTATTCTGAGTAAGCCAACTGGCATGGCAGAACCACTAAATAGGAGCCTAGATCTTTGAGTCACTGCTTGGGGGACAGCTAATCAAAAGAAATATTCATCCAGGAATATCAGCTTTTGCCTGAGTCACTGAAATTTTGGCACAGTTTTTTTTTCCTTTTTTTTAACAGCAAGTATTAATTACCTAATAATGCAGGCTTTTTTTCTTCTAGTTCCTATGATTGAGGAGGTATGCATTAGAAACATAGAATTAGAGAGTCACTGCTTACTAGAAGTGTCCACAAGAGAATGTCACCCTTTCCAATGCCAGTTGCCACAGGCAATGACTGAGGCAGGGTAAATATTGAATTATGTACTTTGCCCTTTTCTTTATGCCTTCTAATCATACCTGTAGTATTTTCTTGAGAAAACATGTTTTCACTCCTGTTAGAACTACAATTCTCTGCAGTTGTGGGTAATACTGCTACATTTGCTCTTGTCTTGACACCATCATCTTTAAGAGTGAATTCTAATTGCAGAATTTTAATAACTGGGGAATAGGCCACAGAAGTGCCCCAGCAGCTAATAGCATGATTGTAATGTAATTACAAATACCTACTGTATTTGCACATGCTGTAACCTCTATCCAAAGGGCCCCAATCCTTAATTCTGCCTGGCAGCTCTCCACATATCCCTCAGCAGTTTGCTCAAACAGTAGCCATGCCTGGGGATATGTGCATTATCACTAAAAATTTCCATTTCTTGGTAGGTAGCAAAAATGTAGCTGTTGGCTTCAGAAAAGATTATTTTCCTGATTTTATACATGAAATGACTCACACTTGAAAAGCAAAAAAATTCTTGCATATTTGGATAACTCATTGCCAAACCTCTGACTTCCTGGCACAATTTGCCAACCATTGCCACTACTAAATTTTTGCATATACATAGCCCAGGATGTTTTGAACATCACTTGTTTAAGCAAGCTCTGAATGTTTAAGATGATAGGAAAAAATTTCTCATGTGCATTTCCATTAACTCATTGACCTTTTAAAATACGTTTTCAAATAAAATTGTCCCCAAAACTAAAGATATGAGTCCAAGTAATGTGTTAATTTGTCATCTTCTAAATTTATGTAGGGAATACCACTAATTCATCAGTCCTTACCTAGAATCATATGGACTGACATTTAATGATCAGTTGCTTCCACCTAAGCCTTCTTGTAATCTATTCAATTCCATTGTATTCAGTTTACCCACAAAGATTTGGCATCTGGTCCAGTTCCCTCTGTCCTCTCTGTCTTGACATTCCCCAGGGTAGATATGTTGATATTGATCTCTTACTACATCTTCTCTCTATTGATTTCAACTGAACAATACTTTTCACTCATTCTTTTCCTATTCATCCCCTTCGCCCTAATCCATGCCCTTCTTTCATGCCTGGAGTCTATTGCAGGATCCCCTTTGCCTCCAGTTTCTGCTTATTCTAAACCATTATACTCCTATCACAGTAAGCTTTTTACATTTCAAAATTGATTATGCCATTCACTTTCTCTGAACCTGTCTGTTTCCTTTGAATAATATCTTAATTCATCACCATGGCTTGCAAAATCCCATCATCTCCTTCAACCTACCTCTTCAGTCTCTATTCTGATAATCCTCTCCTCTGCTCATGGTCCTTTAGATAGTACTTGTTTGGCCCTTTGCTTTTGCTCATGCTGTACCCTCTCCCTGAATATCCTTCTCTGCCCTGTCTCTGATTGCCAAGGTCATACCCATTGTTCAAAAACCAATCCCAAAGATATATCCTCTAAGACTTCCTCCTTGGAGTTAATTGCTTTATTCTCTTGCCTCTTACTATACTTTGTCTGGATTTCTATTATATTACTGTTCAAATTCTGCTTTCCAAGAGTTCTCTTGTGGTGCAGTGGATTAAGTATCCAGTATTGTTATTGCAGTGGCTTTGGTCACTGCTGTTTCACAGGTTTGAGCCCTAGCCCAGGAACTTCCACATGCTGTGGGCGTGGCCAAAAAAATTCTGCTTTCTAGTAATTACTTATCAACTCTATATTTGTTGCTTGTATTTATGTTTCCTCTTCTATATTTGGAATCACTTGAACGAAATAACCATTTTATATTCTCGTCAGTATATTCTAAAATATCATAATATGTGTATGTTAAATATATACACATTTTAATTGAATTTGCCCATTGACCTTTATTACTCTGTTTTTATGTGAAACCCCAAAGCTAAACTGCTATAAGGCATGCATGAAATAAAATAGTTCTAGCCAGTCCTGGGCCCAATGCTCCTCATACCTGAACATTTTTCTCCTTATTCTAGTGTATATTCAAGAAGCACAAAATTTCTTCTACTGAACTTCTAGTCATAAAGGGTCAGGGTCAGAGATTATTATCTTTTGTGTACAACAATTCTGGCACACAATCAAGAGAAAAGAAGCAAATTTTTGTTCCTATCTCTTGTAAGCATGTCATTCAAAATTGAAAATTCAGTAAAATCAGACAAACAAACATGTCTGAAACTAGTGGCAACTGAGAAGTTTTTCATTAAGTTTTTCATTAAGTCCCTGATAAATTCATGGACAAGACAGTGTTAAGAATAGGAGAAGCAGGGACTGAATATGATCAGAAATAGCTGCCTTGATTTTATTCTACCCAAAAGCTTTAGTAACTAGATTCACAAAATTTAATATCCCAACTTTTCCTCCCTGTATGCATTATATTTTATTTTTCAAATCTAAGTATGTAAAACATTAGGTTTCTTATAAGAACATGTTAATACACAGAGAAGAAAACTAACTTGAGAAGTGATTTTAGCTCTTCTTTTTAAAAGGGCAGAGACAGTTATAATCAATCAGACATTTATTAAGCTGCCCCTAAGAACATGACACTGTTTTAGGTACTAGGGAGTTATCCAAAAAGTGGAAGGTGTATTCTGATTTAAAGAAGATCAAAACCTATTAATTATAAAGTCTTTTGGCACTGTAATATATTTACAAAAAGTATGTTTTATATGTAGCTTCTCTCATGTAATTAATAGAGTTTTGAGAATTCTCATATAAAATTCATTTATTATTGTATACTTTTACATAGACTGTAGGTCTCAATCTTTCCCAGATATATAACTTCATACAATAAGACCTTGATTAAGAAGAGCACAGTAATGTTATAAGCTCTTATTGAATACTGTGCCTGCAATGTGCCAGACTCTGTACCATGTGATATCTGCACCACAGGTACCCTTGTTGAAGAAATAATAGTCTGGAGGAAGAAACAGATAAAAATACATAAAAAAAGAGTTAAAGTGTTAAAAAAAGAATTAAAGTTCAGCATTAAAAGAACGTATATTCTAGACAGTGTGTTAAAGATTTTAGTTATGCATTCTGTATCTAAAACATGATGTGCTATATCATATAGGCCATGACCCTTTTCATGATCTGCTGGATCAGGATCACAGCCCAAGTCAGGCTTTATATTTAGAAAAAGCAGAAACCTCAATGTAGTAAAGACAAGCAAATCTAATGGCCTAGATGTACATAAAAGGAAAATATCAATACATGCTGGTGGAAAAAAAATCCTTAAATAATATTATTTTAAGATTTTATCCATCTAGATATGAGGGCTATATGGATGTATGGGCACCCAGATCTAAGACTTCTGGATTTCCCCCAACTTACCCAGATTGGTATCTCTTTTTTTTTTTTTTTAGAAACCAGCATTTGACAGGGGCATGGTGATTGTAACAAGAAAACAACAAACAAAAATAAAACAAAAAAATATAATTTTATGAATCCCTGCACATCCCAGTTAAAACAATCTTACTAATGTGTAAATGGTAAGCTTTGTTGTTTTAGATTTGATTCTAGCCTCATTCTTATATGTCCTACACCAAGGTTATTTGATCCAAAAGAGATTTCTCAGGGATGAAGAAAATTCACAAATTTTCCTTTCAAATGAGTATGCTTGTCTGTTTCTGATCAAATGCTGCTGAACATGTACACTACAATGGAAGGTAAAATTTTAGTTTGAGATTTTGACTACATAATGCAAAATAGCCTTACTACTATTTAATGCCCTCTTATTTATTTTGTATGTCATGGTGTTGCATAGGACATTTAATCAGTCAGTTAATTTAATTAGTAATGCACAACTAAGCAGTGAACTAGGATCCCAATGATCTGGATGTGATTTGGCAAAGTCATTGCATCTCTCTAGTTTTGCTTTAATTCTGTTAAGTTAGAAGGTGTGCGCTTTCTAAAGTCTTTTCTAGTTCTATGTCTCAGTTGGACTAATGACTCCGTATACACAGAAACACACATATGTAAATAATTTTTAAAATAACATTTAATTAGTCATTCATGAACAAAATTTCTTTTTTATATTCCATATTATTTTAAATATTTTTCAGAAATTTGCAGGCTGGCTCATAGTCATCTACATTAAAATGCAAAATAATAATACAGACTAAATTTCAGTGAAGAAAGTCTGAGGAACTGGCTGTTGGAGATCTTTCTATGTTACCATCTCAGTGGGATTAATGTGCAGTTAAGCACTGTAATCATTAAGTCCCAACAATTTACAGAGACTTCTAATCGAGTTTTAGGATCTCCTTTTAACTATGAAAGTACAGCTGATAATTCATTGCAGGAAAAACCTAATGAGTAAAATTTAAAAATTAAAAAACATTATCCTTGGAAAGGCAGGAGAATATATACATGGATGTAATCTCATTTTTGCTTCTCAGATTAAACAACTAACTTCTATATTATATATTAGATTAAATATATACATTTAATATATATTTAGTCATATATATTTAATATGTATTTAATATATATGTAGAGAGAGAGAAGAATAAGGTTGAAGTAATTCTTCATATTTTTGAAAAGGAAGGAAAGATTAGAATGATAACAAGGAAAATATAAGGAAAAATAAAGAAATAATTTCAGAACACTTCTTAGATCTTAAGAATATGAGTTTCTAGGAGTTCCTGTTATGGCTCAGGGGTAATCAATCTGACTAGCATCCACAAGGGGGCAGGTTCGATCCCTGGCCTTGCTCAGTGGGTTAAGGATCCCGTGTTGCCATGAACTGTGGTATAGGTCACAGACATGGCTCGGATCCTGTGTTGCTCTGGCTGTGGTGTAGGCCAGCAGCTACAGCTCCAATTCAACCCCTGGCCTGGGAACCTCCATATGCTGTGGGTGTGGCCCTAAATAGACAAAAAAGAAAAGAAAAGAATATGAGTTTCTAATCTGAAGTGGCTCATAGAATACCCACTACAATGAATGAAAACATAACCACAGTATGACAAATGTTACATTTCAATAATAAAGATAAAAAATGATCCTTAAAGCTTCCAGAAAAGGAACTACCTTCTGGTCACATTTGAAAGATCACACATCAGAGGGGTATCAGACATCTCAATTCAGTGCTGAAAACTAGAAGACCAAGGAGCATAGCTTTTAAGATCCTGAGGGAAAATGATTTACATGATAAAAGTCAGTATCCAATCATACTATCAATTGAGAATGACAGAATAAAAATGTATTGAGACATGAAAACAAGTTAAAAAAAACACCTCTTGCACCTTTTCCAGGAAGCAATTTGATCCAATATTTCCACTTCTGGGAGTATATCCAATGGAAACAAAAACATTAACTCAAAAAGGTATCTGTACCACTATGTTCATTGCAGCATTATTTCAATAGTCAGGACATGGAAACAACCTAAGTGTCCATTAACGGATAAATGGTTGTTGAAGTTATTTTATACACACACACACCATAGAATGTTACTAAGACATAAAAACTAGGAAATCCCGCCATTTGGGACAATATGCTGGACCTTGAAGGCATTATGCTAGGTGACATAAGTCAGAGGAAGACAAAGTATGATCTCAGTTATATGTGGGACCTAAAACAACAATAGCAACAGCAAAAACTCGTAGAAAAATAAATCATGTTTGTGGTAATCAGAGGTAGAGAGTAAGGGAGGGCGAATTGGAGTCAGGTGGTCAATAGGTACAAACTTCCAGCTTTAATATAAATAAGCACTGAGGATGTAATGTAGCAACTAGATGACTTTAGTTAACACTGCTGTATTAACTGCTGTTTGATAGATCAAACCATTATTGCTGTATGCCTTAAAACTTTGCAGTGATGCATGTCAATTATTTATCAGTAAAACTGAAAAAAAAGGGGTAAAAAACTCAACAATTTGAGAAGATCCTCAGAAAATGAGAGTGTTAACTAAGATATGAGATGCAATGACATGGGAATCTAAATGAATTTTGAGATGAATTTCCCAGATGATGGCACAGGAAACTCCATTAAAGCTATGTTGCAGTCCAGATTGTACCAGAGGGCAGAAGGCTCCAGGAAAAAGAGAAAGAGAAGGAGAAGACAAGAAGTGGGAGGAGGGGGAAGAAGGAAGGAGAGGAAGGAAAATGAAGAGAGAGGGAGGGAAGGGAGGAAAGAAAAAAGAGGAAGGAAGGAAAATAGGAAGGAAAAATGCGGGAAGAAGAAATCAGATTATTTGCTATGACTGAATGTATCAGAAAGAGATTTGTGTTGTTTGGAGAAAGTGTAGTTATGGAGTATATATATAGGTTCAGAGATAATCAAGGACATAAAAGAGGTCATTCTTAATTCCAGGGAAAATAAAACATTGTCTTAACAATGTACAAAATGACTGACTCTGTAATGAGAAATAACTGATATAAGTATAATGAAAACAGAGAAGGAGGAGAGTTTGTATGTTTTTTGGAGGTAGAAAAGTTAAAACTATATCCTCATCTTCCATAATAGAGTATTAACAATATAATATAAAAACAGAAAAAAATGAATACTAGTAGTATAAGCTTCTTTTTAAGTGTGGTGGAAATCATAGCTAAGAACTCAAAACCTATATCTCATGAAGAGGGATCCGTTAGGAGGAGGGACAGGAAAGAGGACTGCTCAATTTTTTTCCCATTATAACCATGTAGAACAATTCGACTTTTTAAACTTTGTGAATGTATAATTCTGATAAAAATGAAATTAAATTTAAAGCAAAATTGCAGATTGTATAATTTTGTCTAAAGGTTATTCTATTTATTCATTTTCTGAGTGGCTGTAGATAAATCATTTTGTTGTTTTTATTCCCTGGTGGCTTTTCATTTTCCTTTTGTTGTGTTTGTTTTTAAGCAGTAGGCACTGCACTAACAAAATAAATTGTAGATATGTTTCCCACAGTGAACTTGGCCCATAAAAATATAGTGTATATTATCAAATTCATTAATAAGAATCATGTTTATTATTATATAATCAGTGAAAAACCTCTCTCAGACCCACTACTTTGTTATTATAATCTTATTTCAGGCCTTCATCATCTCTTGCTAACATAATCACAGTAAGTCCTTTGTGGTCTTTTTTCTTTCATATTTTGTAATTTTATAGTCTTTTTTGAAAGCAGACATGTACACATGAAATAATAGTTTTGTATATTACAGTATTTTATTAGGATTTCATGAGCAATAGATCCACTTTATTCAATATATTCCCAGGGTGACAAGTTTCAACTAGGTACAGGGAGTTAATTAAGCTAATGATTATTAGTTCATAATGGAACAGCAAATGGAGCCCTAATTAATGAGTGAGCTAATACCTGCCCCCTATTTCCAGGCATTAGTCCCAAGTCCTTTTTAATCAGTTATATATGGCGTGGTATAATTATAGGAGGTAATAGGAATACTGGAAATATTAGCAGTAAATACATAGTTATATTTCATTCCCTGCCCACAAAAAAACCCCATTGTTTCAAGCACCAAATTTGTATCACATGTATTATATACTATGCAAAGAGGTTTTTATAATGGCACCACTTTTATTTTTGTTTAAATCGTTTTTAACATTTCTTTTATTAAAAAAAAGATAACTTGAAAAGTTAAAATCTAATTACTAAAGCTCACTCCACTGTCAACACATTCATATATATATATACACAGACACACATAGGAGTTCCTGTTGTGGCTCATCAGGTTAAGAACCCAATATAGTGTCCATGAAGATGTGGATTTGATCCCTGGCCTCACTCAGTGGATTAAGGTTCCGGCATTGACTGTAAACTGAGGGGTAGATTGCAGATGCAGCTCGGATCTGGCATTGTGGCTGTGGCATAGACCAGCAGCTGAAGCTCTGATTTGGCTCCCTAGCCGGGGAAATTTCACATGCCACAGGTGTGGCCGTAAAAAGAAAGAAAATACATATACATACATGTATATTACCTTACACATCTTTCTGAATTGGGAAAATAAAAATGTTTTATTTTTTCTCTATTCCTAAAACATCATTTCTAAATTGAGTCATAAAGTTTTTTTGTCTTTATGGTTTTTTAAAGGTTTTTTTTTGTTTTCTTGTTTGTTTTTCTTTTTAGGGCTGAACCTGTGTCATATGGAAGTTCCCAGGCTAGGGGTAGAATCAGAGCTATAGCTGCTGGCCTATACCACAGCAACACAGGATCTGATCTGTGTCTCCGACCTACACCACAGCTCATGGCAAAGCCAGATCCTTAACCTACTGAGCAAGGCCAGGGATCAAACCCCCTTCTTCATGGATCCCAGTCAGGTTTGTTAACCGCTGAGCCACAAAAGGAACTCCTTAAAGGTTCTTAAAATAAAATATATCCCTTCAGATTTATCAGAGTAATATCTCATGTGATATATCATATTGGATTATGTCAATCACATTGCACTAGACTGTGTCCATAATGAATATATTGTGACTAAGGTAACTGGGTATGAGTCATCACAGGAACTGGTTTGCTGGTCTGTAAAAGCCAATGTAGGTTCCTGAAGTGGGAAAAAAAAAAAAAAAAAGAGGTAGTAAGTTACAACATAGGGACTATTTCTGAAGTTTAAAATTCTACATGTCTGTTGACAACAGGAGAGAGCCAGATGGAGTTTACAAATAGAGCTGCTCCAGCCATGAGAAATGTTACAAAATCAACATTTTGTCTAATCAGAATCTGTTCAAAGATTGTGTCACACCGTATAGCCTGTCCTAATGGCCAAATTGATTTCTATTTTATAAAGAAGCGTTTTTCAGCTTGATTTGTCCCCAGTCAAGTGAGTGGTAATATAGCACTACGGAAAAATAGGGTTCCAAACTCTTGTAAATACTCTTTTATAAATACTCTCCTAAATGCAAGCTTCCTAGAACCAAGCCTAATGAAAACTGCAGTTTGGTCAATTTACCACAGGAAACACATCTCTAAAATATATTTCTATTCTTTAAAGGACATAGTAACCTTGTAAAAGCCTCAGAAAACTGAAATTTGGGAAAATTGTGAAAGGCCAGATTTTCACATGCTACCAAAGTAAGAAATTCATTACGGAGATCATTTTGCAGTTTCATCGCTTTATTTGTCAAACATATCTTGGGGATGGTTCTTTCAATTTGTAAGTGTTTGACATTTCAGAGCCACCCACTTATTGTCATATGGGGATTTTATAAGTTATATGTGACATGTAGTTTTATATACAAGATTTTTGCCATCGAGTTGATAAAATCTCAGCCAAAACACATTTTTCTTCTTGTTTTTAGCCTATGCATTGTTAGATTTGATATTTACTATGTTTTTAAAACTTCTGTAAGTATTTACTATAGCATACAGATATCTTTTGTTATCTTCATGGAGCATCTGGAGTATAAGGACCCTAAATTTAGAATCCAGTGTTTTTCTTCTTTCCCTTAGTCTATTAAAATAATGATTTTGAATAATGCTTTCATATCATTGGTATTTTTAATATGCCTATATTTTAGTCCACTTCTGTATGGAAGGGAGATAACATCTGGCCATGATTTTATACTTTGAGTACTCTGATATTTATAAATATAATAAGTGTCCCATGTGTCCAAGAAAGTAGTTGGCTAAGCCTAGAATCAAGGAGTGAAAAGCCATACTCTGTCCATAGAGATAGGATAGGAAGGAAGTCAATACTTGAGAACAATGATAAAACATAATGCAAGTAGTAATTCCTATGGTGCATTAAATGATCAAAGTGTTCTCATTTTTACAAAAATAAAAGCTGATAATATTGCCACTACCTAGTAAGAGATGGCTTATTTAACTAATATGTAAGACAAGGTATTTTGTATAATTATGTGGGCTTTTTTTTTTCCTGTTCAGTTTTGCTAGTTCCTTGTAAATTTTAAATTTACTATTATTTAAATTTCTATCAGTCAGTCATTCATTAACTTATTCATCAACTTTTTGACCATCACCTCACATATGCAAGACACATGGATAAAAGTAACTAACCTTCTATTGAGTCCCTACTTATAACCAGCACTGTCCTAAAAACATTCAGTTCATCGTACAAGAAATAGTGCCTTCATTTTATAAACAAAGAAACTGTTGCACATGAGTTAAGTAACATGTAAGGTCTTTCAACTAACATGTCTGAGTAAGACAATACACATATAAGACATTATGTCCGCTTTCAAGGAGCTTGCAATCTAATGAGAAGACTTCCCTAAATAATTAGAATATGAAGCAGATGCACCTCATGTCATTACAAACATAGGACAACTGTTATGTTGTGTTAATTTCTGGTGTACAGCAAAGTGATTGTTATACATATATATGCTATTTTTTCATATTTTCCATTGTAGTTTATCACAGGATATTGAATATAGTTCCCTGTGCTATATAGTAGGACCTTATTGTTTATCTGTTCTAAATGTAGAATAGTTTACATCTGCTAATCCCAAACATCCAATCCTTCCCTCCCCCACCCTCCATCCCCTTTGGCAATCACAGATTTGTTGTGATTCACTCACAGATCTATGTCTGTGAGTCAGTTTCTATTTTGTAAATAAGCTCATTTTTTTTTACATTTTTTTAGATCTCACATATAAGTGATATCATATAATGTTTGTCTTTGACTTCACTTAGTATGATCATCTCTAGGTTCATCCAAATTGCTGCAGGTGGCATTATTCTTTTTTATGGCTGAGTAATATTCCACTGTATATGTATGTATGTGTGTATACATACACATACACCACATCTTCTTTATTCATTTATCTGTTAATGAATATTTACCTTGGCTATTGTAAATAGTAAAAACAGCATGTCTCTTTTAGTAAGCAAGGTAGTATTTTTCTGTGATGATGATTTGTATCAGTTATTTTTCCCAGTAAAGGGCTTATAGGGGAATATAGACTTCTGACTTTATTCAAAATGCAAAGCTTTAGCATAAAAATAAAATCTAAGTTTTTAGAATTTTTTTGACAAGGCAATAAATAATTTCTTTTGAGTATCATGCTCCTTCTACCACTGTATTTGTTTTTTTTTTTTAATTTTTCACCACAATGCTTTATAACACAAGAAAACTGAGTAATTTAAAACACTCAAGGTATTATCTTATTTTTTTTTAGTTTTTGCTTTGATTAGGTCCCATAACCTTTTTTTTTATTCTGAAATTTTATTTTTATTTTTTAAAGAATAAAATATATACATTTAAACACAATTACATTCACACAGATTATTATATCATGGATCTTAAGAAAGAGATTAAGTGACTCCCTCTGAAGAAGTGGAATGGAAAATATGCTGAGACAAATAGGAAATTTATTCTATACTTTATCCCATTTTGTATGGCTTTCATCTTTACTATTCAGTATTATCTATTACATTTCAATTTTTCTTTAAAAGTTAGCATTATATTAAAATTGTGTATATTATGCAACTAAAATTTATAAAGAAGAAAGCCTTATATACCATTAAATATTTTATATAGCATAGTAAAAAGAATAACTTAACTGGTAAGCATAACAAAAATAATATACCCTCTGAAAATAAGTAAAATATAAAATGCATAAATTGGTTAAAAAAACAGTGTAACTATATAAATATGTCCTCACAATTTGTTCCATCTCATTGATTCTTCAATAAAGGCATTACACCATTCTAGGTGATGTGATAAACAAGACATTATAGACTTTACATTGTACCATGGAGAGAAATGGTTATTAATAATATAATTGTAGAACTGTATTATTTAATTGTACAGTGGCATTATTTAATTATAATTATCATAAATTCTTTGATGGAGAGGAAATCAGAATCAGATGTAGGAAGACTTCAGCATTCCAAGAATGATGTCAAATGACCCCCTTCATGGTGGATTATGCACTTATTTACTATGAGATATATTTCTTCTTCAGAGATTCCTTGTTTGTGTATCAATTGTATTTTTGGTTTGCAGTTATTCTGAAGTTTTGATATAAGAGTCTATATGTATATGAGATTGTTTTAAGTTGTTGTTCTCTTCATTGCAAGTTCATCTCCAGTGTCCTGCATTTGTACTCACCTCTTCTCATGATTTCTGATTTTGGTGGTATAATTGTGCATGGATGATTTCGTATCTTTACTATATATGTACCTTTACTGGTGAGCCTTGTTATTTGTGGAATTTTTGTTTCCTGTTGCTGTCTTTTCTTCTCTGCCTAGAAAAGATCCTTTAGTATTTGTTGTAAGGCTGGTTTAGTGTTGCTGAATTCTCTCAACTTTTGCTTACCTGTGAAGGTTTTGATTTCTCCTTCAAATGTGAATGAGAGCTTTACTGGGTAGAGTAATCTTGGTTGGAGTTTTCTTCTTTTCATCATGTTAAGTACATCATGCCACTCCCTTCTTGCCTGCAGAGTTTCTGCTGAAAAATCTGCCGATAACCTTATTGTGGTTCCCTTGTATGTTACTTCTTTCTTTTCCCTAGCTGCTTTCAAGATTTTCTCTGTCTTTAATTTTGGTTAGTTTGATTAATATGTGTCTCGGTGTATTCCTCCGTGGGTATATTTTCTATGGTATTCGTGTGCTTCCTGGATTTGAGTGAGTGGTTCCTTTCCCATGTTAGGGAAGTTTTCAGCTATTATCTCTTGGAATATTTTTTCTGTCCCCTTCTCTCTCTCTCCTCCTTCTGGCACCCCTATAATACGGATGTTGGAGCATTTAATGTTGTCCCAGAGTTCTCTGAGACTCTCTTCATTTGTTTTCAATCTTTTTTTCTCTTTTCTGTTCTGCATCCATAATTTCCACTAATTTGTCCTCCACCTCGCTTATTCATTCTTCTGCCTCCTGTATTCTGCTGTTAGCTGCTTCTAGTGAATTTTGTATTTCAGTTATTGTATTTTGCATCTCTTCTTCCTTAAGTTTTATATCTTGTATCTCTTTGGTCAGTGTTTCCTGTAAGTTATCCATCTTTGCCTCCAGTTTATGTCCAATGTCTTGCATCATCTTCAGCATCAACAGTCTAAAGTCTTTTTCCTGGAGGCTGAGAATCTCCTGATCACTTAGCTGTTTTTCTGAGGTTTTTCCTTTCTCCCTCATCTGAGTTATAGTTCTCTGTCTTTTCATTTTTATAGGTTTTTGGTGTGGTGACCTTCTTACAGATAATAGAGTCATAGCCTCTCTTACTTCTGATGTCTGCCCCCCTGTGGCTGAAGTTGGTATGGGGGCTTGCTGTAGGCTTCCTGATGGGAGGGGCTGATGCCTGCCCCCTGGTAGGAGGAGCTGATTCTACTCCCTCTGGTGGGTGGGGCTTTGTCTCTGGATGGGATTAGAGGCAGCTGTGTGCCTGAGGGGTCTTTAGGTAGCCTATTTACTGAGGGGCAGGTCTGTGATCCCACCAGGATTATTGTTTGCCCTGGGGCTTCTCAGCATCTGACTGATGGTTGGGGCCATATTTTCCTAGAATGGCCACCTCTAGAGAAAGGCACTGCTGCTGAATATCCCGGAGAGCTTTGCCTTCAGCGTCCTTCCCTCACAACAAGCCACATTCACCCCTATTTTCCCATGATGTCCTCCAAGAACTGCAGTCAGGCTTGACCCAGATTCCTATGGAGACCTTGCTCTGCCCTGGGACCCAGTGCACATGAAGGTCTGTGTGTGCCTTTTAAGAATGGGGCCTCCGTTTCCCCCAGTCCTGTGGGGCTCCTGCACACAAGCCGCACTGGCCTTCAATGCCAGCTGCTCCAGGGGCTTTCTCCCAGTGCAGATCCCCGCACATGAGGGTTTGATGTGGGGCTCAGAACTCTCACTCCTGTAGGTGAGTCTCTGTGAACCAGTTAGCTTTCAGTCTGTGGAGCTTCTCACCTGGAAGGTATGGGGTTGGTTATATCACACAATCGCCCCTCCTACTTCTTGATGTGGCCTCCTCTTTTTCTTCTGGAGTCAGGTATCTTTTTTAAGGTTTCCAGTCCATTTGGGTGGAGATTTCTCAGTCTTTATTTGTGAATTTTGTTGTTTTTAGGAGATAAGTTGAGCTAGAGTCCTTCTATTCTACCATCTTAATCCTATCTCTGGTTGTTGTTTGTTTTGTTTTGTTTTGTTTTTCACTCCTCCCCCCACCCCACCCCATATAGAAGGCCATAAATTGAATCTGAGCTGGAGCTGCAAACTACTGTGCCATAGCAGAAATTCCCACCACTGTATTTATAATTTTCAAAGTTAATTTCCCATTTATGCCCCATGGTGGTTCAGTGTCTAGGATTAGGTACACTGAAAGTTAATTACCTTTTTATGAGAACACAAAAGTAATATCCAAGAAGAAGAATATTTCTTCATTTCCTTTTCTATGTCTACTAAAACCTGGGAACTCTGCCATTCTCCCCATCTCATATCTAATTTTCTTATGTCAGAAAATTTCTTCCCTCAATAGATTCAGGCTGGACCATGGAAATTAAGCATTACCTCATAATTCTACTTCTTAATTTATTGAAATAAACTTTGTCTTCATTAATAAGGAAGGTTAACTTTTAAAGGGGTATTTTTCAATATAGAATTTTTTTTTTTTTGCAACAGAGAGACTGAATAAAAAAAAACTTCCAAGGGTAGGAGTCCTTGAAATTTAGGGCTCTGAGAATCACTTTGTTCATTTTATATTGAAATAATTCATTAGGAATTCACAGTGAAGTAAAATATAATAAAATATTAGCATCACTCCCCTCCTCTTCAAGCTTTCAGATTGAAATGATAAAATTAGAGTCCTTTTATATAATGTGTTTTGGCAAACTAAACCAAGTGAAAAACAATATGGACCCTAGGAAGTTTTCTACTCTTCATTTCTGTCAAATGAAGAGAGAACACAAAAAGAATTGACAGTGATTATAAGCAAATTTTGAAAGTACTACTCTGACTACATCCAAGTTATTAAATATCACTCCTGGCTAACTTGAATTTTCATGAAATTTTGAAATGGTATAGATTCCAGGCACACAAAATAATATGTTTATATATTATAGTGGTGGAAAAATCAAGACTAAATGTGGATTATAAACAGTCCAAGTTGATAGAGAGCATCCCATTCAACAGTCTTAAATAGTTACAGTTCAAAAACATAAGGGGCTGATTCAGAGAACCAGTAGTGTGCAGAAGACTTACCACTGACCAGAGCCATTGGGTGCCTTGTGTCCTGACTCCGCTATGAAGGAATTAAATTTATTATCATTAATATGTTTTCATGATACATGATTCTATGGCTCTAATACAAGAAAATTCCAGCAGCATTAAATATACATGAAAAATCTGGATGGTTTAGAATAATTGGTTAGGAATGAGTCAAGTCCTATAGAAGCACTTATGAGCTGTGCAGAGAAAAACAAGTCTCTTAATTTCTCTGAGTCACAATTTCCTCAGTTGTAAGAGGGGGGTAAAAATAGCTGCTTCAAAGGGCTTTGTGAGGTTCCAGTGAGAGAGTGTATGTTAAAAGCCCAGTACAGACCGTGACTCAAAAGAAGCATTAAAAAAAATAGAGGAGTTCCTGCTGTAGCACAGTGGATTAAGAACCTGACTGCAGTGGCTTAGTTAACTGCAGAGGCATGGGTCCCATCCCCAGCCCGGCATAGTGGGTTAAAGGATCCAGTATTGCTGGATCTGTGGCACTATGTTGCAGCTGCAGCTTGGATTCAGTCCCTGGCCTGGGAACCTCCATATGCTGCAGGGGTGGACATAAAAATAATAATAATTTTAAAAAATAAAAATAAAAAAATAAAAGGAAATTCTTTATCTACCTTAGTTCCTATAAAGTCTGAGCTATGAATCCTTGTATAAAATAGTTTTACTTACATAACTGTTGCACATGCGCACACACCCTAGAGTTAGGTGCTCAATAAACATTTGTTGAAATAGTCAATAAGTATTAAAGCAGTTAGCTATTCTGTCTCCAACTGTATATGTGTATATATATATATATGTAGATAGATACACACACAAACATAATTCACCAGTAAAAATGAGAAATGAAAAACATGATTTGAAAATTCACCCCTGCCAATAAAAATCATTTCTAAATACATTTAAGTTTTCTGATAAAAATCAACCTTCAAGAATAAAAAAGGAAATGAAAGCAGTTTTTACTTCATCAGCCTTATCAATGAAGGTCATCATTTTTTTTGTTTTAATGCATTTAGCTGACAACAGAAAAGAAGGGGGATTCTCCACAATTCAACCTCAGTATATACTTGATTCCAATTATTTTGTGTCCCCTATACTTGTACCCTTAACAAAACTACCTCCTTTTGGGGCTTTTGACCTAGAAGTTGTTTTGAAAATAAAACTGTTTTATCAAAATTTCTAATGTGAGGAAATAATGCTGTTGGTAATCTCTACATTTTCTCTCTTCTGAGGAAAAAAAATTAAAGTTTCTGTATATTGAATAAACCAGTATATAGAGACTTAGCAGAAAATTTATTTTCTCATGAGGTAAAAATTAAAGAGATAATGATCATAAATAATTTGTATGCAAAGTGAAGGGAAGCTGAAACTTGGCTTGAATGTGGTGTAACCTGGATCATGGCATGGCTAGTTTTCTAATGGGGAATTTAAATTATAAGCTGTCAAGGAAGAGTAGATAAGCCCATAAGGATGTTGGTAATAAAAATAAATCCATGATAATGGCACACTAGATGAGTGATAATTTAGAGAGGTTATAATAACTTTGTAAAATTAATCAATATGATTCACTACATCAGCATATTTGTAAGAAAAATCAGCAAAGTCTCTAGATAGACAAATCATTTGTTAAAACTTAACATCCATGAATGATAAAAAACTTAGAAAACAAAGAATAATTTTTTAATAAGTAAACCATCCACAAAATCAAGAGAAAACATAATATTTAAGGTTGAAATATTAGAAACGTAATTTACTTAAGTCTATGTTAATAGCTATTTTACACTGAGCATATTCTACATTTTACTGGCTTCAGTGTCTTGAGAGGGTATTTTTTGTCACATTTTCTTTTCAGCATTGCAGTGAAGATCCTTGTCAGTAATATAAGTGATGTAAGTCAAGACAATGAATTAAATGTATAGGGACTGGAAAGGATAATATTATTCTGTAGATACACTACTCAAAATAATTTATAGATAAATCATTATTATTAACCATAAAGTTCAGAGGGAGGCTATATATATAAATCTATACAAAATCAAATTGGGTTTCTATATGCCAAAAACTAACAAGGAAAAAATATAACTTTTAAAGATGGTTACAAGTACACCAAAATATAAATTATACTTATTAGAATACCTACTTTTATGAAATTATGAAACTTTATTGACACTAAATAATATTTAAATAATTATGATATTATGGACTGAATTGTGTCTCCTCTCTGAATGTATATATTGAATCCTCAACCCTCAATCTGATTGTATTTAAAGATATAAACATTAAAGAGATAAGGTTAAATGAGGTCATACTGATACCATAAGACTGGTGTCCTTGTAAGAAGAGGAAAAGACCCAAAAGATCTTTCTCTTGCTTTCTCTCTCCATGCATCCACACAGAGAAAAGGCCATGTAAAGGCACAGCAAGAAGTTGTGTCTTCCTACAAGCCAGGAAAAGAGGCCTCACCAGAAAGCAATCCTGATGCATCCATATGTTCATTGCAGCACTATTCACAATAGCCAGGACATGGAAACAACCTAAATGTCCATTGACAGATGGTTGGATTAAGAAGATATGGTACATATACACAATAGAATACTACTCAGCCATAAAAAAGAACAAAATAATGCCACATGGAGCAACATGGATGGAACTAGAGACTCTCATCCTGAGTGAAGTAAGTCAGAAAGAGAAAGACAAATACCATGTGATATCACTTATATCTGGAATTTAATATACACACAGATGAACCTTGCTACAGAAAAGAAATTCATGGACTTGGAGAATAGACTTGTGGTTGCCAAGGGGGAGGGGGATGGATTGGGGTGGTTGGGGAGCTTGGAGTTAATAGATGCAAACTATTGCCTTTGGAATGGATAAGCAATGAGATCCTGCTGTATAACACTGGGGACTATGTCCAGTCATTTATGATAGAACATGATAATGTGAGAAAAAGAATGTATATATGTATGTGTGACTGGGTCACCTTGCTGTACAGTAGAAAATTGGCAGAACACTGTAAACCAGCTATAATGGAAAAAAATAGATATCATTATAAAAATTAATTAATTAATTAATTTTTAAAAAAGAAAGCAGTCCTGATGGCCCCTTGATCTTAGACTTCTAGCTTTCAGAACTGTGAGAAAATAAGCAACCTATCCTGTGGCATTTTGTTATGGCGGCTTGAACAGACTAATGCAGGTGAGATATTATATGTTTATGAATCAGAAGACTGAAAAGCATAAATATATTAATTTTCCTTAAAATAATCTCTAAGTTTATTCTTTCCTTAAACAATCAACTCAAATGTTTATTGAGTCCCTACTATCCACTAAGCAATATTTTAGGCACATTGAATAAAATAGTGAAAAAAATCACTGCTTCGATGATGCTTCTTACAGATTAGTTTCTAGAGTGCAGGGCCAATTATTCTAGGACATAGAGCCTAAATTTTGAAAACTTCTAGATTTGATGCAAATCCAATAAAAATATCACCAGATTATTTTGGTGCAACTTAACAGTCTAATATTTAAGTTTATGTTCATGTACAAATGTCCAAAAATATCCAGAACACATAAAAAAGAAAAGCATGGTAGTAAGATTTGCCTAGCCAGGTATCAAACATTAATTTCAAACTATATCAAGGAGTTACTGTTGTGGCTCAGCAGGTTAAGAACCTGACATGGTGTCCATGAGGATGTGGATTGGATCTCTGGCCTTGCTCAGTGGATTCAGGATTCAGCATTGATGCAAGCTGGGCATAGGTCACAGATGAGAGTGGGATCCAGTGTTGCCATGGATGTGGCGTAGGCCTGCAGCTGCAGTTCTGATTCAACCCCTAGCCTGGGAACTTCCATATGCTTCAGATGTGGCCATAAAAAGAAAAAAAAACTATATAAAGTCAATATATTAAGTCAGTGCTGAAGTAATAGACAAACTGATGAAATGAACAGAATGGGGAATCTAGGAGCAGAACCATATACAAATAGAGATTTGATGTACAATGAACTGGCAAGATTAGATAAAATTTTCAGCAATTATGTTATGACAGTCACTTGACCATTTTTAAAAAATGAATTTGGACCTCTGTTTCAAACCATGAATTTTAAACCTTGATTTTAGGTATATAAGAATTTTAAATGTGATAAAGCAATAATATAAGCTTTTACAAAACATGTAGAAGAATAACTTCATTGACTCAGATAAAACATAGAAGATACAAAACTTGTAAAACTTAAAAAAGTATATAATTTAAATGATTTTATTGTATTAAAATTAACAACTTCTGTTCATCAAAAGACACCACAAAAAGAGAGAAATGACATGTCTTAAACTGGAGAATATGTTGAAAAGATACTTAACTGGCAGAGAAGTTTTATTCATATCATACAAAAATTCCTCACAGGAAACAGGAAAAAGTACTTTGGAAGTTGACTAGCTGATACAAACATTCATGTAGAACTTACAAGGTCAAAATTAGCCAAAATATTCTGGAAGAAGGGTTTAGTCAAAAGACTTATTTTATTAACTACACAGACATATTATTAAGCTCTGGTTAAAGTGGGGTGAATTTGGTAAGGCTAGATATCTGAAATAGATTATATAGAAAGATAGAGATAGATTGATAGATAAAGGTGTCACTATAGATCCATGAGGAAAGACACATCTTTAATAAGTAATTCTGGCTCAATAGCACATTAATATGAAAAAGAAATAAAATAAAACTTGGTCTCTACCTACAACATTCATAATAATATATCCCAAGTAGTGTATACATAAAATTGTGAAAGGCCACAAATAAGTCTTTCAGAAGATGATACAGAAAAATATCTGCACAATCTTTGGTAGGGCAATATGTTCTTAGGAGGAACAAAAGAAACAAACCTGAAGGAAAATATGTTTGAATCAATTAAAATGAACAACTCATGTTCATAAAAAGTCATTAATAGAATAAGACAAAATCAAAAGTGAAAGAAAGATGATGTTCATAATATACATCACCAAAAAAGGAATGTATCCAGTATATATGAAGAGCACCCATAAATTAATATGAAAAGGAAAAATAACCTTGTGAAAAAATGGACAAGAGACCTGAGCAGGTACTTCCCAGGGGAGGAAAATTGAATGGCAAATGCACATGCTAAAAGATGTTCTGTCTCATTAATAAGTAGGAAATGCAAATTAAAACCAAAAGAAGATGTCATTTCACATCCATCAAAGTAGCAAAAATGTCAAATATAATTATTATAAAGGTTTCTGAGGATGTGGAATAAATCTATACAGTTACACACTCCTGTGTGGAGTATAAATTGGTATAGTTCTTTGGAAAATAATTTAGTATTACATGATGATTTTGAATATGTGTATACCATTGGATTCAGCAATTCCACTCTTGGGTATATATCCTAGAAAATATCTTGCCCCTGTCTACCAGGAGACGTGTATAAGAACATCTGTATGAGCGTTGTTTCCATGGAAAGAAAGAATAAAACAAATAGATCAAATGCATGTCAACAGAAGATGCTGTGGAATATTAATATAATAGCTAATACATTAACATGAATTAGATCACTATCATAATGTTAAGCACAAAAGAAATAACATTTAAGAAGTCACAAAAAATTGCTCCAACATAATTTCTTTATGTTTTTAAAACATGAAAAATCAGAGAGTTGTTTAAGGAAAACTGTGAACAGTCTGTAAAGAAAAGCAGGGGGATGGTAAATACAAAATTCAGGATTTTGAGTATCTCTGAGCAGGCAAGAAAGGGCATGAGTTGCTTCAGTGACACACAGGGGACATCAACATTAATGCAGGTTTTTGTTGTTTCCTTTAAACTGAATGGTAGGAATATGAGTATTAAGTGCCTGCATTACTTTTTTACCTTAAATTCTATTCAACATTTAATCAAAGCAATGAAAACAGAGCTATCAGTGATCCTATTTGTATAAATATAAACATATATACATATAAACACACACACACAAAGATTTTAGAGGGAAACAAACCTTCTGTGTTTCATTATGTGCTATTATGCTCAGAATTTAAAATTGTCTAAATAGACATGCATTACTATTTTGTATTCCGTAAGATTATTTGGTGGTCAAATTTTAGGCTATTACATTAAAAAGTTTGTTTATAAAGAAATAAAAATAACCAAATATGTGTTATTAAGAAGAAATAAAACATAGGTATCAAAATGGACTACATTTGCCTAAGGAGCAGAATGCCTATGTGTCATCCAAAAGCCTCAGCATTTCCGATCCTTGAGCCATAAACTACATAAAGGTATACAATGGATCATTAGTAGTTCTTTGACACTTATTAGACACTATATAGTTCTCCTCTTTCTTTGTACAGGAGCTGAATCTCAATATCTTCCTCTAAAATGTGATAGACACAAGGGAGTAAGAATGAGTAGGACAGAGAATCCCAAGAACAGCCTGGCTGAGACTTAACCTTTTGAACAGGTCTTTTGCTACCTGAGCAAAAAATCATCAGCATGGAAGGGCAACCACTGACCTAGATGCTGCTGTCTGTGAAAGGTTGTCTGAGAGCCGTGACTTCTGGCTTAAAGCTGTCAAAGCCCTGCCAATGTGTGGCCGGTGGAGAGCATTTTGGAGGATAAGGGCAGAATATGATGCAAACAGCCTTGTCAGCCAGCTATAAATGTGCCAAATAGTGAGAAGACAGCTTAGTATGTTATTGTGTATTACTTCCAGGATTCCCTGAGAGGCCAAAGCCTAGCCAGTATTGGTCACGAGCTGTGTGAACTGCTATTGCAAAACTGTCACAAAATTTAAAAGGAATATAAAGTCAGTTTATTTGACTGATATTGGGAGTAATAAGGGTATTGGCAATTGAATGTTTTAGCTTCACGGGTATCTTACTGGGCTTCCAATTTGAGCAGAGCAGGGGTACATGCACTTGGATGAATACAACCAGGGCAAACACTCACGTTTATATCATTATTAAGAAATAAAGGAGAATATTTACTACCACAGGAATGGTGAGTAAAACTACCACCATGTAGATGTGACTTTACTCTCTGAGCTTATATTCAGAGTCTTGTCTGATATTTTTTTTCTTGTTCATTGGTACAGAGTTATATTACTTTGGTTGTGCTTCAAACTATTCTTGACAATAATTTAGTACTGGTGGTGATCACACCGAAGTAGTGTGTATGCCTACCTTCTAAATGACATCTTCAACCCCTAGCCACAGTACAGAAGGCAATAGTGCATTCCTTCTATAGGAGAGCATCCTGGTGGATTGGAATAAAGAGAAATGGAGGAGGTGAGATTATTTTTTACTAACTAAAAATAACATTTAATATTGATGGCAGAATCAAATATATTAATCTTAGTTTTAGTACTTAAAACTCTGATACAAAAATAAAGCTATGCTAGCCTTCTAAATATGTATCTTCTTCTAAAAGCTAACAATGACTCAATCTTACCCCTGTTGTTATCGTTCCAAATGAACAGTGACTCTTTGAATTATAAATACAAATGCAGTATAGAGTCTTTGTTTCAATAAAGTGAGAAATTGCTGGACACTGTGAGCAAAGGGAGTTAGTATGAAGTCCTGAAAAAAAACAGTAAAGTGGAAAGAGAGGAAGTATGGTTCGTAGTCTCTTGGCAGCAGAATATGACCAGGCTACATTTGCTAATAAACTGCAAGGCCTATACAGTTGTCCCAAAAGTTGTAACTCACTTTTACTAAAGAGTTTTTTTTTTTTTTTCATTTTGGTTTGTTTCTTTTTCTTCCTTCTATATAGAGTACTAATTGTGGAACAAAATTTCCATTGAAAATAGAATAAATTTTACACACAACTATGTTGGTCTATAAAGCAATAGATACTGGCATTAGAACTATAAATGATATCCTATACTATACTAAAGAGAGCCAAGAAGCTTGAACTCATGTGCCAACTCCTAATGATGAATCATTCGTTGCTGTCTCCAGATCTCTGTCGAAAGAAATTCTGAGGTGAAGTCTAAGCTCAACACAGGATAGAGCTATGATAGATTAGCCAAGTTTGAGGGGGGGATGTTGGCAAATGTGCTACTAATTTGCTATTATCATATCATTCTTTTCCCGATGTGCATGTGCATTTTTCTTCCTTGCTGTCATTTAAGTCTAGCCTACCTGACAAAATATGAGTAAATGATCTTTACAGCAGCAGGAAAAGAAACTGCTATGATTTTCTTGGTGGCAAAAAGCAGTTAAATAATAGTGGCTTGTCAATTTAAAGATTTTGCAACTGATAAATTGGGTATATTTGTATGACATAGTTATAAAATCTTGAATTCTTAGACTCATTCTTTTTACTATTGTTCCTTTAAGTGATATTATAAGCATTGACAGAAGTATCCATAGGAAAGCAACCAAAAGTGAATGTGATTAACAAGATATAGTCTGTGAGTTCTGTACAAATGACGGTGGACAGTGCTGAAAACAAAATACCAGTTTTTTTTCCCCTCTCTCTCCCCTACCACCACTGCATATATTTTCATTTTAAAAGATTAGGCTCTTCTTAAATTGATGTTCTCATTTTCACATTTCTCTACATGTTTTCATAATGCCATATTAAATTCCATTTTTAAAAATAGCTAAGAAAATAACAGTCAGCTGTGGAATTGTAGAATGAAAATTAGAACTGAAGTTAGAAAACCTGGTTTAAATATGATTTTCTAATTTACCAGCTGTGTAACTTTGGGAACATCGCATAACTTCTTTGATTACAAATTTCTATAAAATTGTAAACTTGTTGTGCAATAAATGTGATGGTGTGATACAGTCCGTGAAAAATCTAGGATAGTGCCTGAAACATACTAGGCACTTGAATGGTTTTATTATTTTTTATTTTATTATTTTTATTAATGTATAGTTGATTTACAATGTTGTACCAATTTCTGCTGTACAGCAGTGACTCATATATATATATATATATATATATATGACATATGTATACATATACGTGTGTGTGTATATATGTATATACACATTCTTTTTAAAAATATTATTTTCCATCATGGTCTGTCCCAGGATTAGATATAGTTCCCTGTGGTATACAGTAGGACCTCATTGTTTATCTATTCTAAATGTAATAGTTTGCATCTACTAATGCCAAACTCCTAGTCCATCCCACTACCTCCCCCTCCCCCTTGGCAGAATGGTTTTATTTTAAAATTTAGATAAAGTGCCCTTTCCCTCAGAAATGCTCCTAGGTAAAATACTTGTTTATAGTTGATAAATTTCCCAGCACTTATCATGAGTCAAATTATCAGAAATCATAATAGAACAAGAAATATATAACATTTCAAACTTCTAATTTGAGCAAATTATTTAATAAAATAAATGGAATATAACCATACACAAAAAAACACATACACACATGCCTCAAACAGAATTCGAATATTTATTTATCCTCTAATCTGTGTTAAAAATTAAATACAAAATGGAGAGCAGACTTGAGAATTCCCTGAACAGACAAAACCATTTCAGCCACTTAGACAAAATTAAAGCTGTCTTATTTCAGGAACATAAGCAAAATTTTGGTTATTTCTTGTAAGTACCTCTGATAGTCATAAAAAACTTAAGTCATCTTCCTAAAAATGGCTTGAGATAATCACTTTCAACCAATACTTTGCCAACTGGAAATGCCCATTGTAGTAACCAAACATTGTAAAGGTTAACAGCTTCCTTATTTTAACATTTTTTTTTTCTTTTTACAGCCACTTCTGTGGCATATGGATGGTCCCAGGCTAGGGTTTGAATTGGAGCTGCAGCTGCGGGCCTGCACACAGCCACAGCAACACCAGATCTGAGCCATGTCTGCACCCTACACTGCAGCTTGTGACAATGCTTTAACCCACTGAGCGAGGCCAGAGGTCGATCCCACATCCTCATGGACCCTATGTTGGATTCTTAATCTGCTGAGACACAAAGGGAGCTCCTTTATTTTCACTTTATGAGACATCCTGTAACTTCATGCCCCTGAACTTCATATCAGCTCCTGAGCTCTCAGTTTATGAACTGTTCTTATATGCACAATAAGCTCTTATTAAATACTACTTATTGACTTGCTGGTTTTAAATTGTGCTATTTCTTCTGTATTTTTGACATCTGGTAGAAACATTTAAGCTTTAGCTTGATAAGGCTTATTTAAGCATGGATACTTGAAGCCTAAATTAAAATTATGCAATAGCACAGGGCACTATATTCAATATCTTATAATAACCTATAACAAAATAATCTGAAAAAGAATGTACATATATATATATATATATATATATATATATATATATACTCACACACACATGCATGCATACATGCACATAACTGAATTATTTTGCTGTACGATTGATACACAACATTGCAAGTTAACTATATCTCAGTAAAAAAATTAAAAATCATAGCCCTGAGAAAGTAAAAGCAGACATATTAAATAGGAGGGACTATTGCTCAGGATCTGGAGAATCCAGGGCACAAGGCAAAATATAATTATATAATTTTATTATCCATAATAAGAAAGTGTTCTGGTTTTTAAAGAAAAGTGACATTTTCCCAGATAGTGCATTCTTTGAGAATTTATCACAAATGACTTTATCAAAGGAATTTTATTTTCTTTTTTTTCCAGCCCCACCCATAGCATTTGGAAGCTCCTAGCCAGGGATCAAATCCAAGCCACAGGTGTGACCTATGGCACAACTGCCAGGATCTTTTAATGTGCTGGGATGGGGGTTGAACCTGTACCCTCGTAGTGACCTGAGCTAATGCAGTTGGATTCTTAATCCACTGTGCCACAATAGTAATTCCTATCAAAGGAATATTGAACGATGTAATTGTTTCATCTACAGCTTTACAGCACAAATACAGGTGGTCTTCATATGACTTTTTTTAATGTGTACCCTCAATAACAACCAAAAGATATAAGTAAACATAATTTTGTTGGAAATAGATTGAGTTAATGAGGCTCAGAGATGTATGAAATAATGTATGAAATTAGCAAACAATACAAGGAAGCATGTAATCCCACATTTTCCAAAAAGAAATAGACTCCAGATTTTGGTCAGAGAAAAAAGGACAAGTAGGTATTGACGTAATGAATAACTCCTGGGTAAAAATAAGGCTGACACTCAATCTAGACTTTGAAGACAGTCAATGAGTAGATATTAGTGGTAGAGAACTTAGAAAAATAAGCTGAGAGAGAGTTAAGAGTGTCATGCTATCAAGATCAAAGGTAAAGAATGATGAGGAACTTTATCTGTGTAGAACATACCATTTGTAGTGAAAAATACTGGAAGACACAGTTTCTAGATTGTAAGGTCCGTTATAGCCACCTTGTGTCTGGCTTGTTTTTATAGCACCTAGGACAGTGCCTGTGCTTCACACATGGTAGAAGTTTTATATGTATCTTTGCCTGATTTTTGATCCCTGAGATAAGGATCTATATGTAAAGTGGGGCCACATAAGTAATTTTAGTCCTAGTAGAGTGAAAATGTCATTGCAGTAAGAATCAAATGCCCTGAGTTCAAATTCTGACTCTGTTGTGTACTTTCCAGTTGTATAACTTTGCTTAATTTATTAACTTTCTGAAATATTTCTTAATCTGTAAATGTTTATAAAAATTCTTATATGTCAGACACATTGTGAAGATAAGAAAAGTAATACATATGAAGAACTTTGTGAGACGTTTTGTGTTCTCTTATTTAAGATGCTATTAATTAAAAGGGGAATACTTCATGTCCAGTTACACTGAAAAAAAAAAAAACAGTATGAAGGAAAATGACATCAGCAAAATGGCAGAATAAGCAGCCCCATGCTCTTATTCCTCTACAGAAACATTAATACATAGCAGGGACTGTTAGAACCGACGTTTCAGTACTCTGGAAAATAGTCAAAGGTTTATAGCTTTCAAGAAAATACTGAATTTTTTAAAAAGGCAATTTGAAAATAGTAGGAAAGTTTTGTGGCATTTTTACTTGACCTTGCCCCACTCCTAAACTTGTATGCTGGCAGTTTTAAAGCAGTGGAAATTTTAAAGAAGTGCCAACCTGTTTCCCACTATGGGACCCTTGTCCCTAGTTCCCCAGGGAGCAGATCAGATCTTATTTGCACATTATTGTGTATGTCTATTCTAATGTGTCCAAGGACTTCCTGAAGGACTGATACTAGTTATTAATCTCTATTTCACATAATTTGGAACACAGGGTGGAAAAGTGGCAGACATTGCTAAAAATGCTGCAAGGTGAGCTCACTAAATATGTCTGAGACTAAAGATAACTGGTTAAGCATACAGTAGACATACAAGAAACACAAAGTAAAAGCCAGTTGAAATTATTTTGGAAATTAAGAAAGTCAAAACCAATTTTGTATATGGGAGAATTTCAAAGGCCACATACATGTGAAGGGCAAAGTGCATACTCAAAAATAGCAGGTTAGACCCTAAACTGGAGCAGTGACCTACATTGCAGCTGCAGCAACACCAGATCCTTTAACCCACTGCACCAGGTTGGGGATCAAATGTGTGCCTTTGCAGGGACCCAAGCCTCCGCAGTCAGTTTAACTCACTGCACCACAGTGGAAACTCCTGAAACAAGGGCTAAGTGTTGAAGAAGTACCCTAGCAAAAGAAATCTGAAAACATTGGGAGAGGTGCTTCCTTTTATTCTATTATTATTTTTCTTTCTTTACTTTTTTTTTTAAGATCTTGGGATTCAAGGAAATTTCTGTCAGCATTAGTTGAACTTGAGTTAAAAGAATAGAGACTTCAGTCACCACACATGGCAAGGAATATAGGTTTTGCAAAAAAGAGTTTGAAAAAATGCCTAAATAAATAGAATACTACAGTCTGCAACAACAACAGCAACAAAAACAAACCCTGGAGAATGGAGAGAATATGATTACACAGTTAGAAAATTGTAATATTCAAATGTCTAGTTTTGGACATAAATCACAAGGCATACAAAGAACAGGAAAGTATGGCCCATTAAAAATAACAAAATAAATTGATAAAAATCATCCCTGAGGAAGCTCAAACATCAGACTTACCAGAAAAAGATTTTAAAACAATTGTCTTAAATATGCTCAAACACCTAAAGAAAAACATGGCCCTAAAAAAACCTAAAGAAAATTGACGTATGAACAAAATGAGAATATCAATAAAGAGAATTTATAAAAAGGGATCAAACAGAAATTCTGGAGATGTAAAAAATACAATAACAAAATACAAAATTCGTGAAATTTCACCTTGTAAAAGTGGAATGATCTTAAGCATCATCTAATTCAACTTTTACTTAGCCCCGAAACGGCTCAATTTGTGTTAGTATTCACTTTTGTCTCATCCTTTTTATCTCAAATTCATTTAAAGCACTTTTCAAAAGTGTAAAATTTAAAGATGTCGAATATTACACTCTACTTTTTTCTTCTGTTTTTTTGTTTTGTTTTATTTTGTTTTGTTTTGCTTTTTAGGGCCACACTCATGCTGCTGGCCTACACCACAGCCACAGCAACACAGGATGTGAGCCGCATTTGCAACCTAAACCATAGCTAAAGGAAACGCTGGGTCCTTAACCCACTGAGCGAGGCCAGGGATTGAACCCGCATCCTCATGGATACTAGTTGGATTCGTTTCCACTGTGCCGCAAGAGGAACTCCCACACACTCTACTCTTCTTATTTAGTGTGTATCAAAACCAGATAGGAATATCTCTTGAGGTTTTTTTCTTATTTTGCTATCAGTTTTACAATACTGACCAGAGTAATTAGTTGAGATCTACTCAGTCTTCATTTCTTTCCATGGTAATCAATGGCAAGGAAAATGTACTTAGTACGTCATAAATATAGCAACTTATTCACTTAGTATAAATGATTAAACAAAAATGTAACCATATATGCTCCCAAACCAAGGAGTATTTTGTAAGCTCAACGAAAGCAAGAACTCTAATTGCTTAAAGTTTAGATATTTAAACAGTCCTTTAAATAAAATTTACTGAAAAGCAAATATACTTCCTGAATTATTTCTGCTGTCAGTTAATTACTACTTATCGTTGTATTTGCATGGTACTATGGTTTTCTAGCCTTCTGCTCGGGATGGCTCTCTGTATGTTCACTGCATCCTGGCACTAAAGTGAGGAGTGTGTGTGTATGTGTGTGTTTGTGTCTGTTTTGTTCAAGGTGAGAGTTGTTATCTGTACATTAGATAGGAAGATAATATAAATTTCTTTAAATTAAAAATTAGTTTACTTTATTGATCAGATTCATGGACATCATTGACAAGAGCAGCTCGCATTTGCCCACATGTTTTTTTTTTTTTTTTGCCTTTTCTAGGGCCGCTCCCGCGGCATAAGGAGGTTCCCAGGCTAGGGGTCTAATTGGAGCTGTAGCTGCCAGCCTACGCCAGAGCCACAGCAATGCAGGATCCGAGCCGCGTCTGCAACCTACACCACAGCTCACAGCAATGCTGGATTCTTAACCCACTGAGCAAGGCCAGGGATCGAACCCACAACCTCATGGTTCCTAGTCGGATTCGTTAACCACTGCACCACGACGGGAACTCCCCACATGCTTTTTTGATAGTGATTTGCTTTAAATGACAGATAAAATACACATTGTGTAAATTTATTTTTTCAGTGTTTGAATTCAACAGGAAAATTTTGTTTAAGTAAGACATCCATAAAAGTACAAAAATCTCATGTTTACAGCTTGATGCAACCCTCATTTAAAACTATGTATCCACTACTAAGTAAAAGAAATAATATTAGCATGTTCTAGAAGTGTCAAGTCCTCTTACTACCTTATATCACAAATGAACCATTATTCTGACTACTAATAAAGTAGACTTTTAGGTGATTTTGAGATTTATATGAATACGTAAAGGTATATATTCTGTTATATCTAGCTTCTTTGACTCTGTTATGTTGTCATGTATGATGGTACTTCATACAATTTCATTACTGATAATATATTCTATGGTTATATTGACATTTATCCATTATATTGTTGCTACATATCTATTCCCAGTTTGTGGCTATTTTGGTCAGTGCTGATTTGAACAATCTTGACCTTGTTATTTTTTGGCAAAAATGTGAACTCATTTCTGTCATATAAATTTGTAGAGGTGGAATTGCTGCATCATATGGTATGCATATCTTCAACTTTGGCATAGAATGCTGAAGACACAAATTACTCTAACAGTTTAAACTCATATCTCTGATTTTTTTCTGTTCTGATACCCCATTCAGAGGATGACATTTTATTTAGTTATCATGTTTCTTTAGGATCATCTTATCAGTAATGGTTTCTATTTCTCCTTTCCTTCTAAGGCTTTGATTATGATTTAAAAATTACACCTTTTCAGCATTTTCCTTTCTTTTATCTATCCAGGTTTGTGTCTGGATATTTTCTTTAGATCTATTTTTTAGTTTATTAATCCTCTCCTCAGCAGAGTCTAATCTTCTCTTCAACTTATTCATCACATCTTTTACTTGAGTTATTTTACTTCATATTTATATGACCTATTTAGTTCATATTTGTAGTTTTCAGTTATTTGTTAAGATTCTCAATATTCTACTTGATTGTCATATTTATAATTATTTTAATTCTGTATATAAAAATTCCATTATTTGGATAATGCATGGGTTTATTACTATTTTGTAGTATGTCTCAGATTTTGATCACATGATATCACTTATGTGGCCTGGCAATTTATGACTGGGTTTAATACATTATGTTTCAAAAATTATAGAGATAATCTAAGACTGAATATTTTTTATTTTATTTTGATTGTAGTTGATTTACAGTGTTCTGCCAATTTCTGCTGTACAGCAAAGTGATCCAGTTATACATATATATACATTCTTTTTCTCACATTATTCTCTATCCTTATCCATCACAAGTGATTTGTTATAGTTCCCTGTGCTATACAGCAGGATCCCATTGTCCATCCACTCCAAATGCAACAGCTTGCATATACTAACCCCAGACTCCTAATCCACCCCACACCCTCCCCCTTTCCCCAGCAAATACAAGTCTATCCTCCATGTCCATGATCTGTTTCTGTTTTGTAGATAGATCATTTGTGCCATATTGTAGACTCCACATATAAGTGATATCATATGGTTGTCTTTCTTTCTGAATTACTTCACTCAGTATGAAAGTCTCTAGTTCCATCCATGTTGCTGTAAATGGCATTATTTTGTTATATTTTATGGCTGAGTAGTATTCCATTTTGTGTGTGTGTGTGTGTGTGTGTGTGTGTTTACACGTGTTTGTATACCACATCCTCTTAATCCATTAATGTGTCAAGGGGAATTTAGGTTGTTTCCATGTCTTGGGCTATTGTGAATAGTGCTGCAGTGAACATAGGGGTACATGTTTCTTTTTGAGTGAAAGTTTTGTCTGGATATATGCCCAGGAGTGGGATGGCTAGATCATATGGTAGTTCTAAATTTAGTTTTTGGAGGTATTTCCATACTGTTTTCTATAGTGGTTATACCAATTGACATTCCCACCAACAGTGAAGAAAGGTTCCCTTTTCTCCACATCCTCCCCAGCATTTGTTGTTTGTTGATTTGTTAATGATAGCCACACTACTAGTGTGAGGTGGTACCTCAATGTAGTTTTGACTTGCATTTCTCTAATAATTAGTGATGTTAAGCATTTTTTCATGTGCCTGCTGGCCATCCATATGTCTTCTTTGGAGAAATGTCTATTTAGTTCTTCTGCCCATTTTTCAATCAGGTTGTTTTGTTTTTTTGTTTTTGTTTTTGTTGAGTTGGATGAGTTGTTTGTATTTTGGGGATGAAACCTCTGTTGGTTGAGTCATTTGCAAAATTTTCTCCCATCCTGTGGGTTGTCTTTCCATTTTTTTTAATGCTTTCCTTTGCTATGCAGATGCTTTTGAGCTTAATCCCATTTGTTTATTTGTGTCTTTATTGTCTTTATTCTAGAAGGCAGGTCAAAGAAGATGTTGCTGTAATTTATATAAAAGAGTGTTCTGCCTGTTTTCCTCTAGGAGTTTTATAGTACCTGTCTTTACATTTAGGTCTTTAATCCATTTTTAATTTATTTTTGCATATGGTGTTAGAAAATGTTCTAATTTCATTCTCTTACATGCAGTTGTCCAGTTTTCCCAGCACAGTTTATTGAAGAGACTGTCTTTCCTCCACTGTATGTTCTTGCCTCCTTTGTCATAGATTAGTCAACCTAGGTGCTTGGGTTTACTTCTGGGTTTTTTAATCCTGTTCCATTGATCTATATTTCTGTTTTTGTGCTAGTGCCATACTGTTTTGATGACTGTAGCTTTGTAGTAGAGTCTGAAGTCAGAGAGCCTGATTCTCCCAATCTGTTTTTTCTTTTTGATATTGCTCTGGCTATTTGAGGTCTTTTGTGTTTCCAAACTAATTTAAAATATTTTGTTTTAGTTCTGTGAAGAATGTCACTGGTAATTTGATAGGGATTGAATTGAATCAGTAGATTGCCATCCATAGTGTAATTTTGATTATATTGATTCTTCCAATCCAAGAGCATACTATATTTTTCCACCTATTTGTGTCTTCTTTTATTTCATTCATCAGCATCTTATAGTTTTCAGAGTACAAGTCTTTTGTCTCTTTAGGTAGGTTTATTTCTAGGTATTTCATTCTTTTTGATGCAATGGTAGATGGGATGGTTTCCCTAATTTCTCTTTCTGATCTTTTATTGTTAGTATGTAGAAATGCAATTGGTGACTGTGTATTAATTTTGTATCCTGTGACTTTATCAAATTCATTGATGAGCTCGAATAGTTTCCTGGTAGTGTCTTTAGGATTTTATAGGTATAGTATCATGTAATTTGCAAACATCGATAGTCTTACTTCTTCTTTTCCAATTTGAAATCCTTTTATTTCTTTTCCTTCAATGATTGCCATGTCTAAGACTTCCAAAACTATGTTGAATAACATTGGCAAAAGAGGACATTCTTGTCTTGTTCCTGATCTTAGTGGAAATGCTTTCAGTTTTTCACCAATGAGAATGATGTTAGCTGTAGGTTTGTCTTAAATGGCTTTTATTATATTGGGGTAGTTCCCCTCTATGCCCATTCTCTGGAGCATTTTTATGAAGAATGGGTCTTGAATTTTGTCAAAAGCTTTCTCCACATCTATTGAGATGATCATATGGTTTTATTTTTCAGTTTTTGATGTGGTATATCACATTGTTAGATTTGCAGATATAAAGGAATCCTTGAAGCCCTGTTGTATGATCTGTTAAATGTACATTTGTACGCAGTTTGCTAATGTTTTGTTGAGGATTTTTGCATCTATGTTTATCAGTGATATTAGCCTGTAGTTTTATTTTTTTGTGGTATCTTTGTCTGGTTTTGGTATCAGAGTAATGGTGGCTTCATAGAATGAGCTTGGGAGTGTTCCTTCCTCTGCACTTTTCTGTAAAAGTTTCGGAAGAGGTGTTAACTCTTAACTAAATGTTTGGTATAACTCAGCAGAGAAGCCATCAGGTCCTGGACTTTTGTTTTTTGGAAGTTTTTAAATCACATTTTCAATTTTAACCCTTTTGATCTGTCTATTCATATTTTCTATTTCTTCCTGGTTCAGTCTTGGTAGGTTGTGCCTTTATAAGAATATGTCCATTTCTTCTAGGCTGTCCATTTTATTGGCATACAATAGCTCACAGTAGTCTCTCATGATCCTTTGTATTTCTGCACTGTCAGTTGTAACTTCTCCTTTTTCATTTCTAATTTTATTGATTCGAACCCTCTCCCTTTTTTTGCTTGATGAGTCTGGCTAAAGGTTTATCAATTTTGTTGATCTTTTCAAAGAACCAACTTTTGGTTTCATTGATCTTATCAATTGTTTTCTTCATATCTATGTTGTTAATTTATGCTCTGATGTTTATGATTTCTTTCCTTCTACTAATTTTGGGCTTTGTTCTTTCTTTGCCACATGTTTTAAGATGTAAGTTTAGGTTATTTATTTGAGTTTTTTCTTCTTTCCTGAGATAAGATTGTATTGCTCTAAACTTCCCTCTCAAATTGCTTTTGCTGTATTCCATAGGTTTTGCATTGTTGTATCTTCATTGTCATTTGTATCTATGTATCTTTTAATTTCCTCTTTGATTTTGTCAATGATCCATTTCTTGTTTAGTAGCATATTGTTTAGCTACCAGGAATTTGTGTTTTTTTCTGCTTTTTCTTATAGTTTATTTCTAGTCTCATAGCATTGTGATCAGAGAAAATGCTTGAAATAATTTCAATTTTTTAAAAATTTCCTAAGGCTTGATCTGTGGCCTAAGATGTGATCTATCTTGGAGACTGTTCCATGGGCACTTGAGAAGAGAGTCCATTCTGCTGATTTGGGGTGAAAAGTTCTATTGATATCAGTTAAGTCTATTTGGTCTAGTATATCATTTAGGCCTGTGTTTCCTTGCTGATTCTCTGTCTGGATGATCTGACCATTGCTGTAAGTGGGGTGTTAAAGTCCTTCAGTATTATTGTGTTACTCTCAATTTCCCCTTTTATGGCTGTTAGTAGTTGCCTTATATATTGTGCTGCTCCTATGTTGGGTGCATATATAATTACAATTGTTAATTATTCTTCTTGTATTGATCTTTTAATCATTATGTAATGGCCTTCTTTGTCTCTTGTGACCTTTATTTTAAGATCTATTTTGTCTGATTTGAGTACTGCACTCCTGCTTTTCTATAATTTCCATTTGCACGTAGTATTTTCTTCCACCCCCTCACTTTAAGTCTATGTGTGTCCTTAGATCTGAAGTGGGTCTCCTGTAGACTTCATATATGTAGGTCTTATTTTTGAATCCATTCAGCCAGTCTGTATCTTTCAGTTGGAGGTTTTAATCCATTTACATTTAATGTAATTATGGATAAGTATGTACTTATTTTCGTTAACTTAATTTTTTGATTGCTATTTTGGGTCTTTTTTCTTCCCTTCCCCTTTTTGTTGTCTTCTCTTGTGATTTTTGATCATGTTTAGTGTTGTGTTTTGCTTGCTTTTTTGTTTTTATATGTGTGACCGTTATAGTTATTTGATTTGAGGTTCCCATTATATTTCGATATAGTCAACTCTATGTGTGCAGAATTGTTTCTGCTTGCTGGTCTCTTAATTTCAAATGTGTTTTCAATGTTCTGCGTTTGTCCTCCCCTCTTCTCATGCTTGCTACTTTAGATATCATATTTGTCAATGTGTGATTTTCTACTTTTATATCATCTTTGCCTTTACCAGTGAGCTTTTTCATTAGTAATATTCTTGTTTCTAATTGTGGCTTTTCCTTTCTGCTTAGAGAAATGCCTTTTGTAGTTGATGTAGAGCTGGTTTGGGGGTGTTGAATTCTCTTACCTTTTGCTTATCTGTGAAGCTTTTGATCTCTCCAACAATTCTGAATGAGAGCTTTACTGGGTATAGTATTCTTAGTTCTAGGTTCCTCCTCTTTATCACCTCAGATGTATTTTGCCACTACCTTCTAGCTTGTAGAGTTTCTGCTGGAAGATCAGCTGTTATCCTTGTGGGGGTTCCCTTATATGTGATTTGTTGCTTTTCCCTTGTGGCCCTTAATATTTTTTTGAAATTAATTTTTGTCATCTTGATTAGTATATATCTTGCTATGTCTCTTCTTGGGTTTATTTTGTATGGAATTATTTGTGCTTCCTCTACTTGAGTGAGTGTTTCCTTTCCCATATTTGGGAAATTTTTGGTTATGATCTCTTCAAATATTTTCTCTGGCCCTTTCTCTCTTCTCCTTATAGAACCCCTATGATTTGAATGCTGGTACATTTAATGATGTCTCAGAGGTCTCTTAGACTCTCCCAGTTTTTAAAAATTCTTTATTCTTCATTCTTTTCTGTAGCAATGATTTCCTCCACTCTGTCTTCCACTTCACTTATTTGTGCTTTTGCCTCTGTCAAACTGTTTTCGGTTCCTTCTAGATTATCTTTCATTTCAGCTATTGTGCTATTCACTTTGCTCTTTAAATCCTTTAGCTCTTTGTTAAACATTTCTTTTAAGTTATCCATCATTGTCTCCACTCTTTTTCCAAGATCGTGGATCATCTTTACTATCATCACTCTGAATTCTTTTTCAGGTAAATTGCCTTTCTCCTTATCATTTAGTGATTTTTGTGTGTTTTTGTCTTTTTCCTTTTGTCCAAAAGCTGCTGCTTTATCATCTCATAGTGTCTACCTTTCTCTCACCCCCTTGACAGCTGGTATGTAGACATTGAGGAAGGTGCCCAGTTCTGGAGTTCTCAGGGGTGGTAGCAGTTCACATGTACCCAGAGCATGTGTTAGGAGCAGCAATATCACACTTCTCCTATAGCTGGGTGGCTGCTAAGGATAGGGTCTGTGAGGCAGGTGACAATGATTCACCATTCACAGGATTGCTTTTGTAGCTTGTGGGGATAGCAGTGTCTCTTGCATCCCCTCCTGTTAACAGGTAGCTTTCAGGGCTATTTTTTTGTAGCTTGCAATGTCAGCAGTTTCTCCTGCCACCCCTCCCTTTGCCAGGAAGTCTCTAGGGACTGTTCTCTGCAGGTATATGAGCAGGTGCCTCTGTTCTTCTGGCAATTCCCTTGCTTGGCCACTCTAGGGATCTCTCTCTAAAGTGTGATGGGTGGAGGGGTCTTCACCATAGTTGTTGCTAAAAGTCTCTCTCTGTGGCTGTAAGATGTCTGTTTCTGGTATTCCCCCCCACCCCGGGCCTTGTTTTTGGTAGGAGTATTCTCTGTAGCCGCTGCAAATCAAAATGTGGGGTAATGGGCCTTCCCTGGCTCCCTTGGTGTAGAACGACTTCCACTGACATGGGCATTTGCAGGGCCACTGGCAGGGGCCCTTTGTGTTATGTTTTTCTCCAGTCAGGCAGCCCACAGCACTGGCAGGGAGCAGGCACTGGTGGCCCTCTTGAGGGAATGTGTGCTGCTGCCTGCAGCTCTTCTGGTGCTGATTGGATGCCACTGGCATGAACCTCTGCAAATTTTGTGGGAGAAGCCAAGTCACCTGTATTTTCCCTGATCTCATGGGGGATGGGCACCTCTGCAGACCGCTTTTCTGGTGCAGGTTGGACTCCACAAGTGTGAGGGCCACTGGAAGGAACTGGGAACTTGGGTTATTTCCCCAGGTGGTTACTCCACCTACTCCAAGAGGTCTATAGTCCTAAAGGCAGGGCTGCTTCTCAATCATTGTTAGGCAGCCACTGTGCCAAGTGGCTCCTGAGCTGAAGGAGGCTGTGTCCTACAGCTTGAGAAAGCACGTGTAGGGAACAAGGCAGTAGTGGTGGATCCTGCCCCTTTTTTCCAGCACCCCCAAACAATGGTGTGTAGTCTCTAAACCCAACTGGGTTGACTCTACTTAGATGCTGTCTGTTGCGGTCACCCTATACTCTAGTGGCTCCAGGCTATTTCCACACTGCCAACACCACTTTTTTCCCATGTAGCCAACCCCAGCTACCTCCTTGCATCTGATCTCTAAGGCCAGATTTTTAATTCCTAACACCTGCTGACATCTGCCTACAGTTGCCCATTGCCTGTAGCACTGAGCATTTGTGGAGAACTTTCTCCTTTTTATGCTTCACACCATTTGTCTAGATTTCCTCTGCCATTTTTGGCTGGTCTCCTCGCTGGTGGGGGAACTTCCTGGGGTTCACAATCTATTTCTCTTTCCAGCTCCCTCCTGGGAGTGCAGGTCTCACATCATTTCCGTTCTCTTCTTTTTCTCTTGTTCTTCTTTCTTTTGTTCTATCTGGTTTGGTAATGTTTTTTCTTGCTCTATAAAATCTTGAGATCTTTTTCAGTTTTTTACAAATTTTCTGTTCAAATAGATCCACATGTAGTTGTATTTTCAGTGTATTTGTAGGAGTAGGTGAGCCTTATATCCTGCTACTCTGACATCTTAGACCTCATTTCCTGAATGATATTGATAAATATTGATAAAACTTAGGGGAATTTTGTAATTATTTATTTGTACTTCTGACAGGAGTAGGTGGAACAACTAACACACTCTTCTCAGTTTAACCAAATCAGGACTGGTATGATTCAAAAACAGAGCTTAGTCTCAGGATTGATCTCTTTCTAGTTCTTTCTTTCTTTTTAGATATAGTTCCTCAGGTTCCCCAGTCAAGGTGCTTACTCCTTGGAAGGCCCTGATCATCAATATTAATAACCCTCTAAGTTCCATGAGTGTACTGAAAGAACTCTTCAACTTTATGTTTCAGTTGAACTTTCAGTATTAGCAGATAACCCTTAAAAAAAGTTGCCACAAATCCTTAATTTATATCTGTGGAATTTTCTTTTCTCCCACATTTGAGTTGAGCTGAACTGAAATGTCCACATACTAGTTATTTCACATGAATTATTTTTCAATGTTCTCTTCATCATTTTTTTAGTTTTCAGTAAGAGTATTGGCCCCAAATTAGAATCATTATATTGCTAGAAGCAGTACAGTGCTTTACCCAAACAAAATAGAGTCAATTCAGATTTTATTGTTTCAACATAAAGTGCAAGAAAAGTTTAAAGTTTTGATGTAAGAGAAGTTTAGAGTTTTGGAAAATAAAAAGAATTGAGTATAAGCTTGACCATGTCCAGTAGTAGTGTAAAAATCACAGAAATGACATTTCTCTTCTTTGAAGAGGAAAAATGATTGAAGTCATTTGCTAAGGAACATGTAGTTTAGTTCTACTTTGCGTTTTTCTATCAGTCTCCAAATCTTGTGAGCCATTAAATTCTATCTCTTGAATATCTGCCTTCCTCCTTTCAGTCAGCCATTTACTAGACTTTCCCTCCACTGTCTACTGCAAAGCCGATATGTTTGGTATTTTTATTTATAATTAGTGTTATCTTTATCATCATCAAAAATGGTATTGAACTTCTACTATATATAGAGATCTATATACACTCTCAATTAATTGTTACTATATGTTGTGGAAGAAAATCTGAATCCGTGATAAAAATAGAAGTGAAGGAGTTCCCATCATGGCTCCATGATTAACGAATCTGACTAGAAACCATGAGGTTGCGGGTTCAGTCCCTGCCCTTGCTCAGTGGGTTAAGGATCTGGTGTTGCCATGAGCTGTGGTGTAGGTTGCAGACGTGGCTTGGATCCCATGTTGCTGTGGCTCTGGCATAGGCCAGAGGCTGCAGCTCCAATTGGACCCCTAGCCTGGGAACCTCCATATGTCGCAGGAGCGGCCCTAGAAAAGGCAAAAAGACAAAAAAAAAAAAAAAAAAAAAAAAGCAGTGAATACTTACAAATGGAAGAGTGGAAGAAAGGAACTATTTGTGGAACAAGAGTTATGTGCCAAAAACATTACATGCATGTTTTGCAAACCTAAGAAGCAGATACCAATGAGATTTGAATATTTGGTATCTCCTTAGAAGTTTGGTTCAAGGTTTCTGTTTACTTCTCCAAGTTGTATCCTCAGGTGAAAATATTTAATGGGATAACACATTTCTGAGAGCTAATTTATCTAATTTTCCCATAATCTCTTGATGTGTACACTACTAATCTTCTCATCTGACAGTTGAGAAAAATAAGACACAGTGACTTTATTTAATTTGCCTGAGGTCACACAACTAGTTATGGTACTGTGATTCCAGTCCAGACGTGGTTAATTTCAAAGTCTGTGCTTTTAACCAATACAGAACAGGTCTTAGTGAGCTCATTTCCCTGCATGTGCTACAAACCTCTAAACATATTTTAAATAGTCAATATTAGTTAAATAGTAAATTAACTAATTAGTTAAACTTGGCTTCTAAAGAAAAAGTAATGTTACTCTGAATAAGAAACAATCAGCATGAAGATGTGAGTTGTTTTCTTCTTGGTTGCTTTTGCACACACTTTACTGTAGAGGAACTTAGGGGGATGCAGTAACTGACCTATGTAAATGTGAACATGGACCTTTTCTTTTTTTAACCAAAGGAGCAATCAAGTGTGAGCTCAAAATGGAATATTACTATATTTTTTGTAATTAGAATATTTATGTTAAATTAATACTGAAAATGATATAAAATGTAGCTAATATTTTAGGTTCAAAAGAGTATAGTGAAATTTATTTTTTTTTTTACCTTCGAGAATATTTTATTTTATATATTCTTTTTTCTTCTTTTTAAGGTAATTTCTGTGGCATATGGAAGTTCCCTGGGCTAGGGATTGAAATCAGAGCTGCAGCTTCAGGCCAACAGCACAGCCACACCTATGCCTTGCGACAATGCCAAATCCTTAGCCCACTGAGCAAGGCCAGGGATCAAACCTGAATCCTCACAGACATTATGTTGGGTTCTTAACCCACTGAGCCACAACAGGAACTCCTGCTTTTACTTTTTTTTAATTTTTTATCACTTATTTATATATATATTTTTTTTCTACTGTACAGCATGGTGACCCAGTTAAACATACATGTATACATTCTTTTTTCTCACATTATCATGCTGCATCATCAGTAACTAGACATAGTTCTCAGTGCTACACATCAGGATCTCATTGCTAATCCATTCCAAAGGCAATAGTCCACATCTATTAACCCCAAGCTCCCAGTCCATCCCACTCCCCCCCTCCCTTGGCAACCACAAATCTATTCTCCAAGTCCATGATTTTCTTTTCTGTGGAAAGGTTCCTTCATGCCATATATTAGATTCCAGATAGAAGTGATATCATACTGTATTTGTCTTTCTCTTTCTGACTTACTTTATAATTTTTATTGTTAAATTTTTAGGGGGAGTGTCTAAATTTATACTTGGGAAAAATAAAGTTATATGGAAAAATTTTGTTTCATTTAGATGTTGGCTTTGTAAAGACATTATTTATCTATTACACAGAAAACAAAAACAGTTGGCTCAGAATCATTTCCTTCTCTATGAAATCATATTTGGGTTGAATATAGATGCTCAAAGTAAATGTACTACTTTTGTTTGAGTTTTTAAATACTTGTTATAATTATGCATATTATTTTGAATGTATAGACATGAAACTGTTTATACAAATTAATATTTTTACGTTTTCATTGGAAATTTTGCAATCACACACATTGACAAATCTAAATTGGCCACCATAAAATAAATGTTTCAAGGTAATAGTTTTTTTTTGACATGAAAATGAGGATTTGGTGTCTTTTTAAAACTAATTAGTAAAAAGTTAATTCTCATAATTTCCGTTTTATAGAAATGCAGCATCAGTTAAACACTGGGGGGGTGATAATTAAATTAACAAAATTTAATTTAATTAACGCCATGATGAAGCACAGATAAGAAATTACAATAGTGATTATTCCCAAACTTCAACCTCTTATACATGGTACCATTATTACATATAGATCTCTAGGCCCTATTAAGGTGATATATGACTTATTTAAAAGTAGATTGCCAATGACGTCAGCAAAAATGGGAGAGTAGGGAACTCCAATAGCTCATTGTTCCACAAAAGCAGAGAATTAGCTTGAATAAATTGCCATAATGACCTTTAGTAGAACTCTGAAAACTAATCACAAGTTTATAGCAACCTAAAAAATGCTTAATCAATTAAAAAAAACCCAAACAGTTGAATCTCATTAAGAGTATTCTGTGGGATTATTATCCTACCCCACTCTGCATTCACTAGCTTGGTGATAGTCTTAAATAACTCAGATCACATCTTGGTAGAGGTTCCTAGTGATAGGGAGAGAATGCAATACACTCCAAGAATTGTGATTTTTTTGTTTTGATCTATCTAGTAACATCCTGAAGGATCCCCTCAGAGGGCTTGCCTTTATTTCACCTTGCTCAGTAATTTAGCATGGTTGAAGTGGCTACCCTGGGGAGGCAGTAGGGGGTGGGGGGTGATTGTTGAAAATATTTAAAGGCAAGTGCATTAGCCTCTGCTACATGGAGCAAGGGGTAAAAATTTGGCTAAGCAGTAGTCAAACTGAAAAGCTTTGAGAGTGAAGGCTAGGTAATCAGACATTCAGGGAAGAGAGATTTGAAAATCTCCCACATGTTTCTGGGAATCTAGAAAGATACACATACACCCAGGAATGGTTGCTTGTTCCAAAACTACCCAAAAAGTTCCAAACTCTCATTTCTAGTAGATTTTAAGGTACTGCATAAGAAGGAAATGAAGACAAAGGCAGAGTTCTAAATTCTAAACTTAAAGCAAGTAAATTGAAGAAAATATTTGAGTGGGGTGAATAAAATAGAGAATAGAAAAACAATAGATAACATCAACAAAAACAGGGGTTAATTCTTTTAGAAGATCAATAAAAGTGACAGAATTTTAAGTAGATTGGCCAAGAATAAAAGAAGATTCATATTACTAACTTCAGAAATGAAAGTGGGGACATTACTACCAACATGACAGAAGAAAAAGACAGAATAAGAGAATACTATGAACAATTGTAGATATCTAATCCATGGAATTAGATAACCTAGGTAGATAATTTCTTGGAAACACACAGACTACCAAAAATATCTGAAGGAGAGATGAAATATCCAAATAGACCTATAATAAGAGATTGAATACATAATCAAATTTTCTAATAAAGAGAAGTCCAGAATCAGAGGGCTTCACTGGTGAATTATACCAATCATTTAAAGAATTAGCAACAAACCTTTCAAACTCTTACCACCCCACCCTTCCAAAAGAAAGGAGAGAATGCTTCTTAATTCATTTTGTGAGGTTAGGATTCCGCTCATACTAAAACCAGACAAAGATATCACAGGAAAAGAAAACTACAGGCAAACATCCCTTATGAATATAGATACAAAAATCCTCAACAAAATGCAAACAAACCAAATCCAATAGTGTATTAAAATCATAACTAAATGGGATTTTCCCAGGAATACAAGGGTGTTTCAATATGTAAAAGTCAATCAATGTAATACTCCATATTATTAGAAAAAAGAAACAAAAATACCAAATGATCATCCCAAGATAGAGAAAAAGCATTCAACAAACATCCTTTCATGATAAAAACTCAACAAAAGAGAAATGGAAGAAAATCTCTCCAACATGTTACATGTTGTCTATTTTAAAAAGTCACATCTAACAGCATACTCAATGGTGAAAGATGGAAAGTGTTACTTCTGAGATCATTAACAAAACAAAGATGTTTGTTCTTGTCACTTCTATTCAACAATGGACTGGAAGTTCTAACTAGAGCTATTAGTCAAGGAAAATAAATGAGATATAGATTTCAAATAAATAAAATAGTCTCTATTTGCACATGGCATGAGAATACATATTTAAAATCCTAGGAATCTACAAAAAATTAGAAAAACAATTTTATCAAAGGAACAGGATACAAGATCACATACAGAAATCAACTATTGCTATACATTACAAATGAATAGTTCAAAAATGAAATTATCAAAACCCATTTACAACAGGATGAAAAAGAACAAAATGCTTAGCACTAAATTTAAATAAGTAGGTACAAATCTTGTATACTGAAAACTGTTGAAAAAATTTTAAATGATCTGTATAAATAGTCCATGTCTACTTAATGAAAGAATTAATATTGTTAAAATACCAGTACTCTCTCAAATGATCAAATGATTCAATAAAATCTCCATCAAAATCTCAACTGCATTTTTAGCAAAAATGGACAAATTGATACCAAAATGTATATGGAATTGCAGAACCTGAGTAGCCTAAACAATCTTGGAAAAGAGAAAAAAACATTGACAGTCTCTCCATCCTGAATTTAAAACTTATAGCAAAGCTAAAGTAATCAAAATGATATCCTTGGTATAGGGATAGCCATATAGATCAATGGAATAGACTTTTCCACAAAATAAACCCATATATCTATCTTCAGTTTATTTTGACAAAATTGCTGAAACAATTCAATGGGGAAAGAATAGTCTTTTCAAAGAATAGTCCTCCAGCAACTACATATTTTCATGAAAATAACTACCCTTACCTCATAGCATTTGCAAAAAATAACTCAAAATGGGTCAAAAAAACTGTGTAAGAGCTAAAAGTATAAAACCCTTGGAAGAAAACATACTAGTAAATCTTCACATTCTTGGATTTGCTAATACATGCATAGCTGTGACACCAAAAACACAAACAACAAAAGAGAAAATAGATAAAACTGGACTCATCAAAATTAAAACCTTTGGGAGTTCCTGTCATGGCTCAGCAGTAAAGAATCTGATTAGTATCCATAAGGATGCAGGTTCGACCCCTGGCCTTGCTCAGTAGGTTAAGGATCTGGCATTGCTGCTATGGTGTAGGCTGGCAGCTACAGCTCCAATTTTATCCCTAGCCTGGAAACCTCCATATACTGTGGGTACAGCCCTAAAAAGCAAAAATTAAATTAAATTAAACCTTTGGTGAATACAAGGTTAAGATCAAAAAAGTGAAAAGAATATTCACAGAATGCAAGAAAATATTTTAAAATCATACATAAAATAAGAATCTGTACCTAGAACATATTATAAATACTTACAAGACAACAAAAACACCAAAACCATGCAACCGAAACATGGGCAAAAGGGTTGAACAGAAATTTCTCCTAAGAATATAAATAAATGACCAACAATCACATGGAAAAATGCTCAACATTTTAGTCATAGGGAAATAAAAATAAAAACCACTGTGAGATGATATTTCACATTTACTAGATAGATCATTAAAGGATAACAAGAGTTGGTGAGGATGTGGAAAAATTGGAATACTTTGTGCATTGCTGGTGGGAGTGTAAAATGATAGAGCTACTATGGAAAACACTGGCTGCTTATTAAAATTTAAACATAATTTTCATATGAGTCAGTGCTGTACTCTTAGGTAAATAATACCTATGACAACTAAAAACATATATTCCTAAAATAACTTGTGTTTGGATGTTAAAGCAGCATGTTTCACTATAGCCCAGAAGTGAAAACCCAAATGCCCATCAGCTGCTAAACAAATGTGGTATATCTATACAATGGGATATTATGTATTCCTAAAGAGGAATGAGCATGTTGCAACATGGATGAATTTAAAAATCATTATGCTAAGTGAAAAAGCCAGACATAAAGGCCACATATTGTATGATTCTATTTATTTGAAGCTTTCAGAATAGGCCAATCCATAGATAAAGAAAGCACATTAATGGTTACAAGGGACTGGAGGGAGAGAGTAGAGGGTGATAACATATTATTTAATGAGTGCAAGTTTTTCTTTTGGGGCAATGGAAATGTTCTGAAATTAGATAGTGGTGGTCATGGTTGTACAATATTGTGAATCTACCAAAATCCACTGAATTGTATGTTTTAAAATGGCTTAAACTACCACGAGATACCAGCCCATACCAGTCAGAATAGCCATCATTAACAAGTACACAAATAATAAATGCTGGAGGGGGTGTGGAGAAAAGGGAACCCTCCTGCCTGCACTGTTGGTAGGGATAAAAGCTGGTACAACCACTATGGAGAACAGTGTGGAGATACCTTAGAAAACTATACATAGAACTACTTTATGACCCAGCAATCCAGCTCTTGGGCATATATCCGGACAAAACTTTCCTTGAAAAATACACATGCACCCGCATGTTCATTGCAGCACTACTCACAATAGCTAAGACATGGAGACATGGAAACAACCCAAATGTCCATCGACAGATGATTGGATTAGGAAGGTGTGGTGTATATACCCAATGGAATACTACTCACACATAAAAAAGAACAAAATAATGCCATTTGCAACAACATGGATGGAACTAGATACTCTCATCCTGAGTGAAGTAAGTCAGAAAGAGAAAGACAAATACGATATGATATCACTTCTATCTGGAATCTAATATATGGCACACATGAACCTTTCCACAGAAAAGAAAATCATGGACTTGGAGAATAGACTTGTGTTTGCCAAGGGGGAGGGGGAGGGAGTTGGATGTATTGGGGTTAATAGATGTGGACTATTGCCTTTGGAATGGATTAGCAATGAGATCCTGATGTGTAGCACTGAGAACTATGTCTCATCACTTATGATGGAGCATGATAATGTGAGAAAAAAGAATGTATACATGTATGTTTAACTGGGTCACCATGCCATACAGTAGAGAATTGACAGAACACTGTAAACCAGCTATAATGGGAGAAAAATCATTTTATATATATAAATCATTGTATACATATAAAATCATTCTATATATATGTAAATCATTCTATATATATAAATCATTCTATATATATATTAAAAAAAGATTTAAATGGTGTAATTTTAAAGTAAGAGTCAAAAGATTTAAATGGTATAATTTTAAAGTAAGAGTCAGAAAATGGAAAGCATTTTCTCTGGGGCTTGATCTCTTATAAGATGACTGAAAAACTTAGTCTGATCTCCAGATTTGTGGGAAACAGACACTTATACTAATTGTATAATGCTCTACTGTAAACTGGAAAGAGTGGATCATCAAAGTTGACTGTTCACATTTCCTGGGAGCTACCTATTTGAATGATAGCACCTAGAGAGTAGTCCATTAATGAAGATGTTTCTTTATTATTTCCTAAGAACTTCTACATATTTTTATTCAGATATTTTTAGAATAGTTTAAGGTTCACAGCAAAATTGAGGGGAAGGTACATAGATTTTCCATATACACCCTGTTCCAACACATGCATAGCTTCTCCCACTCTCAACATCTTCCACCAGAGTGGTATATGTGATGACTTGGTATTGACAGATTATAATCACATGAAGTCCATAGTTTCCTTTTGGTCCTAGTGTTGTCCATTTTGTGGGACTTTTGTTTTTTAAGAGGAATCAAACCTTTACTGCTGCCAAGACAGGAAGAGAGGACAACTTTTATTTCAGTCAAAGCAACTCTGCTTTTATCTATTTTATAAATTGGGATTCTACAAGTTTCACTTAAAAACAAGTTCTAGGCACTAAAATATATTTTGCAAGCTGTTTGACTAAAGAGTTCTAAAATCCCTTCCATCTTTGATGTTCTATGTTACTGTTGTGACCTTTAACTGGAGATTTTGATATGTATGAGACATTCCTACTCAGAAGCCTAAATGCAAGACTTGCAAGATTTTTAAAAAATTTTTAAAGTATAGCTGATTTACAGTGTTGTGCCAAATTCTGCTGTGTAGCAAAGTGAGATATATATGAATGTGTGTGTGTGTGTGTGTGTGTGTGTGTGTGTGTGTGTGTGTGTGTGTGTAGATATTCTTGTTTAATATTCTTTTCCATCATGGTCTATCCCAGGAGGTTAGTTATAGTTCCCTGTACTAAATAGTAGGACCTTATTATTTATCCAGTCTAAATTTAATAGTTTGTATCTACTAATTCCAAACTCCAGGTTCATCCCTGTGCTGTACAGTAGGACCTCATTGCTTATCCATTCTAAATGTCATCATTTGCATCTACCAACTGCAAACTCCCTGTCCATCCAACTTCTTCCCCCCCTCCTCCTTGGCAACCACAAGTCTGTTCTCTATGTCTGTGAATCTGTTTCTGTTTTGGAGATAGGTTCACTTGTGCCACATTTTAGACTATACATATAAGTGATATCATGTGGTATTTGTGTTTTTCTTTCTAACTTATTTCACTTAGTATGATAATTTCTAGTTGTATCCTTGTTGCTGTGAATGACATTGTTTCATTCTATTTATGGCTGGGTAGTATTCCATTGTATATCTTCTTAATCCATTCATCTGGTGAATGGGCATTTAGGTTGTTTCCATGTCTTGGCTATTGTGAATAGTGCTTCTATGAACCCCAGGGTAGATGTAGCTTTTTGAATGAAAGTTTTGTCCAAATATATGCCCAGAGATTTCTGGATAATATGGTAATTTTATTTTTAGTTTTCTTAGGAAGCTCCATATTGTTATCCATAGTCGTTGTACCAATTTAGATTCCCACCGACAGTGTAAGAGGTTTTCCTTTTCTCTACACGCTCCCCAGTATTTGTTATTCGTGGATTTATTAATGATAGCTATTCTAGCCAGTGTGAAGTGGTACCTCATTGTGGTTTTGATTTGCATTTCTCTAATTAGCAATGTTGAGCATCTTTTCATGTGCCTACTGGTATTCTTTGGAGAAATGTCTAGTTAGTTCTTCTGCCTACTTTTTGATTGGGTTGTTTTTGCTGTTGTTGAGTTGTGCAAGCTGTTTGTACATTTTGGAGATTAAGCCCTTGTCAGTTGCGTTGTGTGCAAATATTTTCTCCCATTCTGTCAGTTGTCTTTTTATTTATTTATTTATTTATTTATTTTTATTTTCCCACTGTACAGCAAGGGGATCAAGTTATCCTTACATGTATACATTACAATTACATTTTTTCCCCACCCTTTGTTCTGTTGCAACATGAGTATCTAGACAAAGTTCTCAATGCTATTCAGCTGGATCTCCTTGTAAATCTATTCTAAGTTGTGTCTGATAAGCCCAAGCTCCAGATCCCTCCCACTCCCTCCCCCTCCCATCAGGCAGCCACTTTTTTTTATGGTTTCTTTGGCTGTGCAAAAGCTTGTAAGTTTGATTAGGTCCCATTTGTTTATTTTTCTTTTTATTCCCCTTGCCTTGGAAGACTGACCTATGAAAACATTTATTCAATTTGTGTCATAGAATACTTTGTCTATGTTCTCTTTTAGAAGTTTTATGGTGTCATGTCTCATGTTTAAGTCTTTAAGCCATTTTCAGTTTATTTTTGTGTAAGGTATGAGGATGTTTTCTACTTTCCTTGGTTTACATGCAGCTGTCCAGTTTTCCTAGCACCACTTGCTGAAGAGATTTTTTTCCCATTTTATATTCTCTTTCAAGAATTTTTATTTAACAATTCCATATAGTTTGTATTATGGGTCAGATGCTGCTCCCAGAGCTTTTCAATAATTATTAGCTTTAATCCTCGTCACAGCACTATGAATCAGAAATTATTTTCAACCCAATTTTATAAAGGATAAAAATGAGGGAAGAGAAATTAAGAAAATTTCCCAAAGCATAAGTTAATGACAAGGTTGGGATTTGCACTCTATCAATGTAGCTTCACAACTCTGCCATGCATTTTTTTCCATACTAAACAAGCTACCTTTCCATATTCATTATTCTCTGCTAGTGCAGCTCATTTTTGTAGGCCTTTGAATCACCAGGGAAATGACTCATCTACACTTCCTTACTAACTTGACCTTAGCCTTGTGACTTCAGGGAGGAATTTTGAGATGGCTAGCCAGACTACAGGAATCATATCTTTCCTGGGAGTTACTCTTTCTGTTATTTTGTTTTCTCTTCTAATGAAGGCAACAACTCCTAGAAGTAAGCTAGTGAATACCACTAACATAACCATTTGGCTGAGTAGGGGATAGCCCTACAACTGTGGTGTTGCCAACTATGTTTTAATAAAACATGGTATTTAACTCCAGAGACTCATAATGTTAGCATTTCCAGGACTAAGACAATGTCTTTGTTGGTGAACACATCTTGTTGAGGATTCTTCTCAAAATGTAATTTCACCATTTTCCATTTAAGCAACTCTTCTGGTAATATATTTATCTGTTCTCTAAAATCTACAAATAAGTATGTTTATTTATAAAGTTCATGATCACGTGTTTATGTTCATAAGAAATAAAATTATTTTACTAGTCAAATACTCTGTGGAATATGATTGTTCACAATATTCTCTAGTAATTCCTTTAGCACTGATGATCTGGGTGAAATGGAGCATGGATGTAAGGCAGATTTAATTCCCTTCTGATTCAGAAATAAGGCGTTGAGTCAAGTGAATATCTAGTGATATCACTAGAGCTAAGTAATTTCCAAGATGGATAATTACCACAACTGAGTTAGGTTAAAAGGATGAGAAGGACAATAAAACTCCTTTTCAGTGACTGAATATACTTCTACCATTAAAATTACTTGTAGATTTGTAAACATTTGTCAAATCTCTGTAGTTATAGTACTAAAAATATGCCTTGGCAAAAACATATCATTCAACATTTTAAAATGATATAGGTTTGGGGAACTCAAAAATATAATTTAAATGATTCTGAAAATATTTCATATTTTAGAAATTAAGACTCATGAACATAGGTGGAAAGAACAAAGATTATTTGGGCTGAAGTGGAGAAGACCTAAGGAGAAACTTAATAATGTTTTTCAAGTATATGAAGATCTTTTATAAGAAAACACTATATATTTGTCTTTTATTTCTACTGACAATGGAGCAGTAGACAATGGAGCAAAAATAAAAGGGATGAAACAGTAGGATTGTGGACTATCTAAAATAAACAATCAGTTGAGGTAGTTGAAGTATTAGTGATATGAAATGAATTTCTTTAAGGAGGAATTAAGCACAGTGAATAATAAAGTAAAATAAATTTGTAATACTGAAGGGTAGAATATTATTTTTAACTATTATGTAAAGTGGGACTATACTAAAGTACTGACACATTTGAGTTCCCATCATGGCTCAGTGGTTAACGAATCCGACTAGGAACCATAAGGTTGTGGGTTCGATCCCTGGCCTGGCTCTGTGGGTTAAGGATCTGGCATTGCCATGAGCTGTGCTGTAGGTTGCAGACACGGCTCAGATCCCATGTTGCTGTGGCTCTGGCCACAGTGGCTACAGCTCCGATTGGACCCCTAGCCTGGGAACCTCCATATGCCTCAGGTGTGACCCTAAAAACACAAAAAGACAACAACAACAAAAAGAATCTGAGGGTCTCTTCTAGTGATAACATGAAATTTGAAATCTGTAATACTCAGATTTGCAGGGAAACTTACCTTGAAGGCATAAGAGATTTTAGTACTGAGATTTCTGAGAACAAAAAAAAAAGTTTGTGTTATCACTTGGAGCTGCAATATGTAAGACAAATAGAGAGGGACAACACATTTGTGCTTCATTCTACTTGGAAGGCACTCAGAGAAGCAGACCATTTTCTCACTGATCCTGAAAACCTTTCCACTATTTGTCATCCTATACACCCACTTGGTAAGAGAGTAAGATAATGTTTTCAGACTTAGTATTTTCTAAAAATTTACACACATCCTAGCATTCTGAGTGTCAATGGGAGCATTTATTTAATATGTAATCTCTAAATAATTACCTGTAGGAAAAAAATGTGCTCAGAGTATTTTAATTTAAAAATATGTTAGAGATTTCATGTATTTTGTGTATGTGTGGTCTTTGGTTCTGTGTCAGTATTTGCCTAGGCTAATAGAAGATTTCTAGTTTTTGAAAACAAATACAATTTGTGACTCAATAAAGAAATTATGTATCTATTGGATTTACTATGGTTGTAAAAAAAATTAAACCCAGGAGAACAGAACTTACAGTGGTTCATAAGTGCTACTTCCTACTGTTAAGTTAATGTTTTATGACATTATTATGCAACTTTTTCACTCCCGTTTGAGAATTGTCCTCTATTCTCTCTTCTTGAATAAATAGCCTGTAACAATATACTCTGATAACTGTTTTGGCTGAAAATCATATCTGCACCCTGTTGAGAAATATAGTCCAATTTAAATTAGTATTTCCAGTAAATATACAAAAACACTTTCCAAAACATCTTTCTGGGAAGCTACATCACCAAATGATGTATTTTCTAAGTAAGGCAGACCAATTTGTATTCAAGTCATTTTGCCATCCCATTAAACTTTACAGCATATGGTATTTTCTTCAAAAGTAATGGGACAAAGGAAAAGAGACACAGTGGAAAGGAAATAGTAACTACTTTCCTTTGTATTATAGATTTTCTTCCTTGAATTTTGCTTTGATGATGAAATAGACTTTTTTAACTCTATAAAAGATAAATATGGAGGCACATTTTGGATAATATTGTGAATCTGCATGCAGTGTTGATTCATTTGATTTCAACAGACATAGAACAAATGCTGAAGCAGCAAGGCATTTTATAGTTTATTATTGAGAGTGATAATTCAGCAGCATTTATTGATCTCCTATGGTTGCTAGCTTCTTGTTCTTTTCATTAGTTATATAGAGGTGAAGGAGATAGTCAGGGTCCCTGATTTCATGGAGCTTACCTTTTATAAAGACAGAGAATAGGAAAGTTAGAAGACACTACAAAAATCTGAATATATCAATTAAAGCATTTTGATAGTGAAAAATTTTATGGAAAAAGTGGGATAAGTTTATTTAATAGAAATATCCTTGGGTAATGATAAAGGGGCTTTTTAATAATAAGCTTCTCTGAGAATGTCATATTTGAATTGAACCTTTGTAATAAGACAGAACCAACCTTATGAATATGTAGACCCAGAGTTTTTCAAGTGGAAGAGACTAAGTACATAGGTCCTAAAGCAGGAGTTAGCTTTGTGTAGTCAAGAAACATAAGGAAGAATTGGCACTGGGAACAAATGGCAAGAACAAATGGCACTGGGAAAACTGGACATCCATATGTGAAAAAATGAAGTTTGACCCTTACTTTATACCATATATTAAAAACTAACTCAAAATAGATCGATAACTTAAATGTAAGAACTAAAACTATACAAAAACTTAAATGTAAGAACTAAAACTATAAAAATCCTAGGAAAAAAAAACAGAAGAGCTATATAACATTGGATTTTGCAGTGGTTTATTGGGTATGACACCAAAGCATAGGCAGTAAATGAAAAAAAAAATAAATTGGGCTTTATCAAAATTGAAAGCTTTTATATATTAAAGGACACTAGGAACAAAAAAGCAACCCATGGAATGGGAAATATATATATCTTATAAAGGATTAGTGTACAGAATAAAGAACTCTTAATAACAAAAAACAAACAACCCAAGTAAAAAATGGGACCCAGATTTAAACTGACATTTTTCCAAAGAAAATGTAGAAATGGCCAACAAGCACTTAAAAAATATATGCTCATCATCACTAATAACTAAGGAAATGTAAATCAAAACCACGATGAAAAAATGACTTTACACCCATTGGAATGTTTATTATAAAGATAGTAGGTAAAAAATGTTAACGAAGATGTGTAGAAATCATAATTCTTTGTGCATTCCTGGTGGAAATATAAAATAGTGTAGCTGCTGTGGAAAACATTATGGTGGTTCCTCAAAAAGTTAAAAATAGAATTACTATATGATCCAGCAATTCCACTTCTGAATATATACCGAAAATAACTGAAAGATTATACTTGAAGATAAATTTGTTCACCCATGTTCATAGCACTATTATATACAGTAGCTAAAAGGTAGAAAAATCCAAGTGTCTTTTGATAGATGGATGGGGGGGAAAAAAAGGATTCTGACACATGTTACAGCATGGCGGGACATTGAAGATGTTATCTTAAGTGAAACAAACCAGTTACAAAAATACAATATTGTAGATTCCACTTAAACAAAGTACCCAGAAAACTCAAATTCAAGAGAGAGTTGCCAGAGGCTGGATGGTAAGTAAGGAAATTTTAGTTGGATTACTCCAATTTTATAAGTTAAAAAATAAATGATATATTTTGGTGTGTAAGAAATTAAGGACAATCTGGAACATCATCATCTGTCAATTTATCTAAAATTATCTTGTTTATATTTAAATTTGCATATTATAAAATGCTTATATTAGTGACTACTTGTCTTAAACTGTTTTAAATCTCATAGTCTTTTTTCCCTAACAATTATTATTCAGTTAATTATTTGAATAATATTAAATAATTTAAGGTATATACATTTATAAATAAGTTTACCTATTGCCAAACACTTCCCACTCATTCATACAAGCATTTTTTGACTGCTATTATCAGGATCAGACACATAATAGGCAGTCCAAAATATTGAACCTAAATCTAAAGTACTGACAATATCGTCTCTTATTTACCTACAAAATATTATCACAAACCTAAGGAAAAAGTTGTTTTAGTATTTTAGTTAATATTGAACATAGCAGCCTGGTGATAATACCAAATTCATGACTAGTATGAGTTGTGCTCTGGACAATAATCTGAAGTTACAATCATCTCAATCTAGAGATAGGAGTATATTTTGCCTTAGTCAGAATATTATCTAAAAATTGATTATATATATATATATATATGTGTATATATATATATGTATACATGTGTATATCTCTATCTATACATATATGTTTATTAAAGTAAACTGATAACACCCTGTGAGTTTCTACTCAATTTTAGAGTCTAGTAAAAAGCAAATCATTGCTGTTTTTCATAAAATTAAACCACATGCTTTTGGTGCTTTCCAGAATACTGTATGACTAAAGCAATGGTGGTGTTGATTCACAAGACACAAATTACTCTTAAATAAGTTTTTGTGAAAAAGAAGTCTTTCCTTTAGATCAATAGGCCTGGCCTAAAGCAAAGTTGGTGATTATAACATTTGTAGGTCAAATATTTAATACTTCATTGTAAAAATACTGAGGTATTATATTTCTGTTAAGTTACTAAAGGAGGAGGGAGAACATGGAGTTAGGGGAGGACAGTGGCACTCAGGAAGGACATATTCTGATGAGATAAAAACAGTTCAGGGGATGACTTTTCAAAATAAAACTTGGTTTTGTTTTGAAATGTCAAGGTGAGGAAAAGCAACAAACAGTTCTGGCCTTTTTAATTACATGAGAATGTCAGCATGGTATATATTTATAGTTCCTTTCTTTCTCATTATAGATAAAAATATTTTGCTCATTAGAAATATACAATAATCTTTGGTTTCTTAGATGTCAGTTTAGAGGTGCGTTTTTCCCATTTTCCAGAGAAAAAGGCTTCATACTATATAAGAAATTTTTAAAGATTACAGAGCAGGATGGCAGAATAGGAGGCCTCATACTCTGCTTCCTCCAACAGAGACCCCAACTCAATAATACATTCAACAATACACCAAAATATTCCCTCTGTGAGAAATGAAGAAACAAGTGTTAAATGACTTCTGTGCCCGATGCTGCATTAAAACCTATAGGAAAATTCATGGTACTCACTTGCCATATTCCTTTCCCCCAGCACAGTATGGTGCAATTGAAAGGACATTCCCAGCTTCCCCTTGTAGTCTTTCTGATGAAGAAGTAAAATGCCTAATATATAAACATAACTATTACAATTAAAATATGTTAATGCATACATTATATATGTTAATGATATACTATATATATATACAACATAAATGATGTAGTTTTTGATAACAATAATATAAAGTATCTGTGGAGAAGGAAGAGTAGAAGAGTATAGTTTTTTATGTGGTTGAAGTTAAGTTGCATTAACTTCAAATAGATTATTATAACTATATTTTATGTAAGCTATATAGCAACCACAAAGAGTATACCAGTAGAAAGTACATTAAAAAAATGAGAAAGATATCAAAGCAGATCACTTCAAAAAATAAATGAAATAGAAAGAAAACATGAGAGGGAAAAAGAAACAAAAAAGTTACAAGACATAAAACTGTAAACATAATGACAGTAAGTTTTACACTATCAGTAACTGCTTTTAATGCAAATGTATTATTGCAACTACAAAGACCAGATATAATATTTGAAAGTTCTAGATTAATAAGAACTGGGCTTGATCTGCTAAGAGCATAAAAAACAAGCTATTTAAAACTTCTTTCATTTGATATAGATATGTGGATAGATAGATATATTGGAATACATAGTATTTCGAGGAAAGGGAAAAGAGGAAAATTAATAATCTCTCTGCTACAACAAAATCAATATTAATATTTTCAGTGTTTTTCTGGTTGTACATATAATACAGTTGCCTATGTAACTATATATTTTTCCACTAAAATTATACCACTACAATAGAGTCTTTATCATTAACTTTAAGAAAGAGAGCATTTTTATATTGTTATATTGCCTGTCTATGTAAACACATTCAAGTTCATTTTTGAAAGATATGGAATATAAATGAATGAGCATATAAGCAAACACATCATTTAAGAGCTGTACAGTATTCCATTATGAATATAATGACAGTAACTTAATCACTTATCAGTAATTGAGCATATCAAGTCTCTTTTTTTATACATATAATTTCAAGAAATATTTTTCTGCAAATTATTTTTTATACATGTTGCCCTATATCCTTTGATTAGGCTTGTGCAATTAGAATTTCTGGATGGAAGGGCTTGAACATTTCAATGGCTCTTGATAAATACTAAAACTTTGATTCCCAAAAGTTCAGAAGCAGTATTTCCTGAGAGTAGTATTGTACAAGTAGGCTAATTTTCTGGACACACCTGTAAGTGGAAAAGGAGACTTTGATATTTCAGGAATACTAAGGTTTTGAATTCCTGAGGTTACTATTTATTATTCACAATTCCATGCTTGCATAATGAATCCCTATTCACTATTTTGTCCCCTTATATTCTCAAATAAACTTTCTCCCCAACTCAGTGCTCAAATGGTAATAGGGAATTTTGGTGGTGGCGATAGGTTTTTTCCCCTCCATTCCTTTATTTCTTCTTTCTTTTGTTTGAGACAAATTTTCTACTATTATTATATAAGGATGTGTTATTTAAGTGCAAAACAATTGCATTTTATTTTTTTAAGTCTATTGACCATAAGGCAGAGAATGGTACTCACTGGAATTGAGCCTATATTTGCTAAATGGTAAATGTGTGGGCTAGAGATATTTGTTATGACGAAATGTGAATAAAAAGGGGGAAATAACATATTTTTAAAATAATAGTAGCTTTCCACCTTTAAAGTCTGCTGGGGAGTTCCTGTCATGGCTCAGTGGATATGAATCTGACTAGCATCCATGAGGACGCAGGTTTGATCCCTGGCCTGTTCAGTGGGTTAAGGATCCAGTGTTGCCCTGAGCTGTAGTGTAGGGTGCAGACGTGGCTTGGATCCCGAGCTGCTGTGGCTGTGGTGTAGGCCAGCAGCTATAGCTCCAATTCCACCCCTAGCCTAGCCTGGGAACCTCCATATGTCGTGGATGTGGCCCTAAAAAGGCTGGCATTGCCACAAGCTGAGGCATAGGTCACAGATGCCACTCAGATCCAGTGTTACCATGGATATGACATAGGCCCCAGCTGTGGCTCCTGTTTGACCCCTGGCCTGGGAACTTCCATATTGCTGCAGGTACAGTCATAAAACAGAAAAATAAAAAGAAAGAGGAATGAAGAACATTCCAGGCAGAGGGAACAGCATGTGAAAAGGCCTTGAGGCAAGACAACATGGTATCTTTGAGGAACTGAAAAAATTTAGTTGGGCTGGAACAAAGAATAAGTCAGCAAGTTTGAGACCTGCTGCCATTCAGAATGTGTAGCCTTGGAAACTACTTCTGTATGTGTCAAGACACAAGCCTTCTGACCAGTAGGCCAATACACTATGTCTTCAAAGAGCTCATGGAGACTCAGTGGACTGTTCTCTAATCCTGTCTTCATCATTCATTATATAAAACATAAATCCTCGTGGCCATTTCAGCCTCTCTGCACCATCATAGCCTACCTACTCCTAATCCTTCCCTCACTCTTTTTTTCTTTTTTTCTTTTTTTGGCCACACACAAAAATTGTTAATCTAATTTCTTTCAGTTTGGTAGCTGAGTTATAATGCTTGATTGCAATTTAAAATTTATTTATATAGTGACTAACACAGTTGAACATCTTTTTATATATTATTGGGGGCCATACGGTTACCTTCTTTTATGAAAAACTTGTTCAAGTATCTCAGTAGCTTTGTTCTTATTTATATTACGTCTTTATATATTCTGGATAGTAGTCCTTGCTGGTTTACATTTTAAAAATATCTTCTGGAATTCCCTGGTGGTCTAGCAGTTAAGGATTTGATGGTGTCACTGCTGTGGCTCAGGTTCAATCCCTGGCCTGGGAACTTCTACATGCTGTGGGTGTGGCCAAAAAAAAATCTTCTATCACCTAGTAGCTTATTTTTCACTCACATTTAGGAGTCATCTCATTAAATGAACAGAAGTTATCAGTTTGAATGTAGTTGACTTACTTAATTAACCATACTTGATCTTCAGTGTATCACGTGAAGTTGGGAAATAATTTTACTTTTTTATTTGGATACTCAGTTTTCACAGCACCAATTATTATGATTATTTTTTTATTGTCATCAATTGTTATTTCCACAATACATTTTTTTCCTACTGTACAGCATGGTGATTGGATTAGCACCACCTATTAATAGCACTTTTTTTTACTACTGCTCTGCAATGCCTCATCTATAATATCTATTATGCTTTTTTTGCTTATTTTTCTTTTCTGTGAGGAAGGGATGTTTTTTTTAATTGTTGAATCTTTAGTGACTGAAATTTTCCCTGATATTTCATATACATTCAGTAAGTATTTGTTGAATTAATAAATGAATAAATGAAAGGAGATGATCCACTGATAAAATTAGGAATCATAATAGTGTATATTTATCATAATTCCCAAGGGAGATTGACTAGAAAAGATAAATATTATACATATACCATTACAATATGATGACTATTATTTATATACTGAAGAAATAATTGACATTGATTAATGACTTTTTTAAGGGAACATCAAAGTGTGTCATCCATGTTAATTAACTCTATATTAGTGCAGAAGAGAGCATTCTCATTAGGAGAAATACATACAGCTTAGGCATACATTAGATTCCCCATAAATGTTGATCAATCCTTAATCAAATTGTTTGGAAAAAATTGATTCTATATCTGACAACAATAAGCCTCATAAAATAAAATTTTAAAGTACTTATAAACACTTAGAACCTAAAAGTTTGTCAAACTTACACCTTTCATTTTACAGTTGAGGAAAGCAGCCAAGAGGTCAAAATGATTTAAATATAATGTAACTTCTCTTTCCCCTCCTTCTTCTCTCCTTTTCCTTCTTCTTCCTCTTTTTCTTTTAATTACTATACTGGTACTTGTAATGATTCGATTTCTAACAGATTTCCCCCTAAGTCTATAAATTGCTGCCTACATATTTTTCAATACATTTTTGAGGCTTCCGGACCTACATGGATGTATAACTGGTTTACAACATAGTAATTCTAATACATATTTTAAAATTAAAATCTCATCATAAAACATCAACTACAGTGCTCTGTATCTACACTGCAACTTTATAATTCTATTGTGTTTACCTCTTGTCCAGTCTATCTCTCCTTTCCTTATAAAATTTTAGCTGTTATTTGTTAACACTTCTTGCTTATAGCATAATCTCTTTTGGATGCAGTGCTAATTGTATTTTTATATTAAATCTACAGTCTAGCTTAACTGGCCCTACTTTAATTTGAAGTAGTGTAGTTTGGAATCTGCTGTTTAAAGCTCCTTTTCAAAGGTTTAAATAGAAGACATAAAGAAATACTCTCATCTAAAGTTGGCATTCAGTGACTTGGTATTGTATTGAAAAACTTGGCTCCAAGTTTTGGCTTCTAGTGAGATAGAAGTCACTTCATGTCTTCTTAAATATGAAAGGAGAACTTAATGAGAAATAACAGAGGAAAAAGTTATCTCTTTCTCCATCTCTCTCCTTCATTTTCTAATAACAAAAGCATCACATAGGAATCGAGTATAGACAGAGTTCATTGATCCTTTACTTCTCTTGTTTTTATTGTTTTGTTTGCCATTTCAAGATCTCTCATGTCAGGCACTAAATAATATCTTCTTGGTCTGCATGAGTATATTGATTAATATTATGCAGTGTTGTTTATAACATGGTATGACAAATTTAGTCAGAAATATTCAAACTGGTGTTTAAAACACAGACTGAAGAAACATAAAGGAGGAAACTGGGGGAGAGGCAGTAAGAAAGATACTGAAATAATTCAGATAAGAAACCAGGACAAGATTTCTCAGCCTTAGCATTATTGATATTTGGGGCAGGGATTTTTTTTTTATTGTGTAGGTCTTAAGGTGAACTGCACTGTACATTGTAGAATATTCAGTGCCATCCCTGGCTTCTACTCCTAGGTACCAGCAACAATGTTGTGACAACCAGAAATGTCCTCAGACATTACCAAATGTCCTGAGGGGCAAAATCACCCTCAGTTGTGGGAACCACTGATCCAGGACAATTGCAGGATCAGTGGTAAGAAGTTGTTATATTCTTCATATATTTTGAAAGTAAGGGAAACATGCTTTGCTGGAGTATTTTATGTGAAGTAAGGGGGGAAAAGATAAATCCAGATGTCTAAGAATTTGGTTCTCAATAACCAGAAGAAGAGAAGCTGTCATGAACTGAGATGGGGTAGCTTGCAAAGAACAGGTTTTGGAGAATAGCAAGGGTTGAGTTTTAGTCATGTTAACTTTGATATTTCTCTGAAACATCAAGTGAACATAATGCCCCTCTCCTTCATATTGTTCTGGGTATATCAGTACTACCATGGAGAAAGAGAACAAGGGTTTCAGATCAACTCTATTCAGTGTTCCTGTATCTGGGAGAAAATATTCCAGGCAGAGGAAACAACTAGTATAAAGGTGGTAATATTCCACCTGTTCTTAAACCTAGTAAGAATGGGAAAATAATAGCATTGTGTTCTATAGGCTGGCTACACATTTCTTCTCTCCTAGAGAATATAATGTAAACTATGTGATCTGGGCACAATGGAGTAAAGTAAAAGCAATAATGGAAAACTAGACCAAGAAATTACATGAGTCTTGATACAAATGATAAAAGACATGCCATTAAATAACTCTGTAGTTAATGAGGAGATTATTATGTAAATCCACATAGAGCTGATTGACAATGAAATTATTAAATTCTCAAAATTATTGCATTTAGCTAAAACAGTACTTTATGAGAAATTTATAGCTTTGGATATACATATCAAAAAATAAGAGGAAAAACAAACAAGCTACACATTCAATCCAAGAAACAAAGACCAATGTAGTAAATGCAAACAAATCAGAAATAATAAATAGTGAAAAATTCAAAATTATTTATAAATAAAAGCTGGTTCTTTGACAAGAATGATTAAAAATGATCAATAGGTAACAAAATTAAACAAGAAAAATAAAACCAGAGAGACCAAATACAGACTGAAAAGTGGGCAATAAGTAAAGACGAAAAAGCAATAGCAATGTAAAATGATAGTGTGATCAACCGTATGCAAATATTTTAAAAAATAAATGAAGTTAACATATTTCTGGAAAAATATAAAGTGACAAAATAAATATGCAGTGAAACAGCAAAATAGAATCATTGAAATATCCAAATAAACATTATGTGTATTGAGATGTTGAGGTAAATCTCCAGTCCAGTACTACTGATGGTCCCAGAATTAATTTTACAGTTGAATTCTAACATTCAATAAAAAAATGGACATAAATATCTTGTACAAATAGTTCCTGATATAGGAAAATAAATTAAAGTGATGAAAGGTGTCCCAAAGTATTTTAACAGCCTTATTCAGGTATATTTGGCATATTATTGTTGGCAATGATTGGAAGTAATAAGAAACATCCAATACTGCTAGTGAGAATGCAAACTGGTACTCATTTTGGAAAGCATACTTACAGTACTTAATTTAAGAATATATATATTCTTATACATGTATACATATATATATACATATATACATTTATATATATATATATATATATATACATTTATATATATATATATATATATATATATATATAAACCTAGAAACTTATTCCTGTGTTTCTGTATCAGAAAAAATGTCATTCAGGTTCAAAAGAAAACAGGTGTGATATCTCTTTTAATGAGTTACCTAGCATGGTAGTTCTTTGTTAAGTAGAATTCTACTGCCAATATCACTTAGAATGCTTTGTTAAAAACACACAATTAAGAAACAACTTCTGGGCGCTGTGATTCAGTAGATTCAGGTTGAAGCCCAGACATGTGTATTTTGAAAAATCTTAACACATGGTTCTGACATATTACCCTTGATTAGGATCTAGTGTTGTGGTGGAACTAACATATATCCATCTTCTTCCAAGAGTTCAGTTAAAAGATTTCTGAGCTTCACCATGGACCTAGTGGGAAATTTGAAGGACAAAGAACACAAGAAGTCAGGCAAAGCAGTCATTCTCCAGATTTGCCTTAATCTTTAGATTGTCTATTTATCGAAATCAGAGAAGCCAGGAAGTTCATCCTATATGTGTTAGAATAATGTTTTTTTTTTTGGACTAGAGTAGACATTTATGGATGCTTTGAGACAGCTTATCCCAAACATTGAAGACTATTCCTCATGAAGTTGGCGAGAGAGAGAGAGAGAGAGACCACTTTATAACCCATTGGGTATATTTACCTTAGAGATATGGAAAGCCCTCAGGAGTTTTATTTCTCCTACCACTATCACATATTCTGTGTCCAAAGGATTATCAGATATACAAATACTTTCCTATAGATCAATGTCAGGATACAGCCTCTGGGTAATAGAACTCACTATTTGTTGGCTGAGAGTGCAGAGAAAATGAGACACCCTCTACAAGTCTGTGATTAACACTACTCTGCACTCCACTCCCAAATAATACAGAAAGAAGTATATTAAGTTGACCTTCAGAACTTGCTAGCTGGCTGGTGTGATTTGAGCCACATGCTGCTTGCCTCTCAACTACCCCTCCCTCTCACTTCTCAAGCCAAATGCATCAATCAATAGATAATCTGTGTTTTCTTGTTAATGCTTGAAATTCCTCAAGTGTGTCTTGGAGCTGAAGTATAATGAGCCAATCAATCAAAGGCTTAATAGACTGATTGTGATCCTTTGATTTTAGAAAAAGAGAAGGGAGTGAAGTAAAGAAATGAAGAAAGGAGCTGAGAGTGGAGCGTAGATTGGTTAGGGAGGGGAGGGGCACAAAGAGTATATATTTGTTATTAACTTCAAGTATACCTAGAATACATTCTTCTAACTATCACTTGAGCAAAGACAAATAGGTAGTGAGGTCATAGTTGTCTGTTTGACTTCTGTAAATATAAGCAACTCTGCCTTCCAGTTTTGTTTAAACCCAGGAAATTTTATATGAAGTTTATTTGAGGAATTTTTAAAATTCTAACTTCATAACTAATAGTATTTTTTACATGGTACCGTCTAAAGTGCTGCAAGAGTATCTGGTTAAACAGAATACTTTTCTCTGTGGCTATGCTGGATTACAGAAGAGCTTCTTTACTACCCCAGTTTTTCCTATGGGCTCTGTGATGAAGCAAAGTAAATTTGCAAGGTAAAAGTGAAATAATACTGGAGAGAAAATGTAGCTGAAAAACTAAAACTATTTTCAGTCAGCAATTCCTCTGTTTAGAGGATTTCTAACCTGTACACATTTAGTTTCAGCCTGAGGTGATGAGAGAAAATAACATTTGACACTGTAACAAGAAACTTGTCCGAAAGATTATTCTTATTTGAAAGCTGGAAAATCGATAATAGGAACTGAACAATGGTGGAAAATTGGGTAGGCTATGGTATAGGCTGTGATAACATTCTCGTGGCATCCTGTCCTCTGAGCAAGCAAACAGTATAATAGTGCCCTGCATATTTCCCTGTTTACTATATTCAAGAAAAGTGAAAGAATAGGCATTATGCTTTGACAATGGTAGAGGAATGGTGTGGTTATAAGCAGAAAGCTAATTAGAAAAAAGCATGGGTAGTGGAATGCAGTGGAGACTTGAGGTCAAACAGTCCTGGGTTTGAATTCCTGCTTGAGCAGTTCCTAGTACAATGACTTTTGGCAAAATGATGTGTCCTGGTTTCCTTATCTTTAAAACTGGAATATTAATGTCAATTTTTCAGAGTCATTGTAAGACTTAGAGATGATATACATAAAGGATCTGTTGTATACGTACTCAGTAAATGGAAGTGGTTATTGTTACCTTTCCCACACTGAAAGTTAGGAAGAACTCAAAAAGAAACCCATATTGTAGTGAATGTTCTGATAAAGAAACAGTGTTGCCAGTGCAATTTCCTACATAATTTCAAGTTAAATTGCCTTATTATTTTGAAAAGTTCAGCTCTTACTGCTCTAGAAAGAAAATTGAGTTTTAAGTCATGTGTAACCATAAAACTGATATATGGCACAGGGCGGTGTTTGAGAACACCATGGGTAAACTAATGTGGAATAATTAAAAAATGGAGATACTATGACGACATTGTATTTTCCTTCTTTTTTGAGGCATTATTTTTTTCCATAGATGTGATCTAAGTGAAAATACATAAATGTTAATGTAGATCACATTGCATAGCTTTCTTTTCTTTTTCTTTTTTTTTTTTCTTCCTTTTTTTTTTTTTTTTGGCTATACCTGCAGCATATAAAAGTTCCCGGGCCAGGGACAAAACCCTTGCCATAGCAGTGACCTAAGCCACAGCAGTGACAATGCCAGATTCTCAACCCACTGAGACACACAGAAACTCCTGCTTTGGTTTCTTAACAAGTATCTCTTCATAAAAATATTAGTGATCTCTGGCCAAAACTAAAATAAAATAAATTTATAAAATTTCTCTAGGGCAAATAAATTTAATTTGTGTGTAAATTTAATTTGAAAGAGAATAAGCCTGATCAGTTTACAAACACCAGTGTTCCATATTTACTATTCTCCTTTACCTTGTATTAACATCTTGCAAAATATGTTTTTTAGGGAGTAAAACATTTTAAAGACTTAGATGATTAATTTATGTAATTAAAACCATTAAAAACTTATTTTTAATATAAATGATTACTAAAGGTAACTCCAAAATTCTTAAAAAACAAGTCATTGAATATACACAAAGCAGTAGAGAATGGAAAATAGAGAAAGAGACTGGAATAGTGGATTGTGGAAACCTCTTCTCAGTGATTAACCTATCAATTTTATATTAAAAGTTAGAATAGCAAATTATTCTGGATGAAATCTGGAATCTTGGAAAATTTGATAAGAGCATATTCAAAAATCCTATTAAGGTCCAGCATTGTAGGTTTAATGTTATCTCTATTATGTTCAGACACAAATTATATGTTCCCGTCACTGGATGAGATAAGAGTTGGGGAAGTTTTTATCTGATGATTAGAATGGAAATGCCCCAAATCAGATTAGAAGTTCCATATAGTCAGGTGTGGATACATTTGTGAATACCCTGAATTTGGATCTGGGCTGCCAAGTTTCTGCATCCTACCTTTGAAAAAAGATGAACTGAGTAGGTGCTCTCCTAAGAATTAGGCAAGAAAGGCCTATGAGCTCCCTGCTAAACAGGAGAGTAATTACCTGAAACAGTCTGTGCTAGGTAGAACTGTAGATGAGGCAGAAAAATCCCTACAAGTATATATCACTCACATAATACTTTCTCTTGAGTGTGGGTAGAACCTGTGAGTATGATTGGATATTACTCCCCTGATTAGGATACTAATCAGTTGACTTTGAAGTAAACAAAAAAAGCTAATATGGTGTGGCCCTGATGGTTCAAAGTATGATGAAGATGAAATGAGATTATCTTCAAAATATACAAACATCTTACACAGCTTTATATTAAAAAAATCAAAAAAGGGACGAATATCTAAACAAACATTTCCCCAAAGAAGACAGATGGCCCAAAATCATATGAAAAAAATGCTCAGCATCACTAATTATTAGAGAATACAATGAGGTACCACCTCACACCAATCATAATGGCCATCATCAAGCATTCTACAAACAATAAATGCTGGAGAGGGTGTGGAGAAAAGGGAACCCACCTATACTGTGGTGGGAATGGAAATTGACACAACCACTATGGAGAGCAGTGTGAAAGTACCTTAGAAAACTAAATATAGAACTACCATATGATCCAGCAATCCTACTCCTAGGCATATATCTGAATAAAAACATAGTTAGAAAGGATACATGCACCCAAGTGTTCATTGCAATGCAATTTATAATAGCCAAGACATGGAAGCAATGTAAACATCCATCAACAGAGGAGTGGATAAAGATGTGGTACGTGTATACGATGGAATATATACTCAGCCATAAAAAAGAATGAAAAAAGACATTTGCAGCAACATGGATAGATCTAGAGATTATCATATGAAGTGAAGTAAGTCAGAGAAAGATAATGTCATATGATATTGTTTATATGTGGACTCTAATAAAAATGATACCAAAGAATTTATTCACAAAACAGAATCTGACTCAAAGATTTTAAAACCAAACTTATGTTTACCAAAGGGAAACATTGAGGGAGAGGAATAAATTAGGAGGTTGGGCTTAATATATATACACTACTATATATATAATAGATGGTAACCCAGACCTACTGTATAGCACAAGGAAGTTTTCTCAATACTGTTTAATAATGTATATGGGAAAAGAATCTGAAGAATTGCTATATGTACATGTATAAGTGATTCACTTTGCTGTACACCTAAAACTAACACAACATTGTAAGTCAACTATACTCCAAATAATTTAAAAAATTTTAAATGGAATATAAAAGAAGATGAAGTGTCAACAGGGTTTGGTCCTGCTGGTTTTGAAGGTGCAGCTTCTATGAGCTCTAGAGCTGCAAAGAAATGGAATGCATCAACCACCACATGAGCCTGGAAAAGGAACTTGAACTTTAGATAAGACCCCAGGTATGGGCAATACCTTGCTTTAAGTATGGTGAGATCCTCAGCAAAGGACCCAGCTATTCAAACCCTAGACTCCTAAAAATGGAAACTGTAGGATAATGAATTTGTTATTTTTTTTTTTCAGCTTCAGAAAAAATGTTTTTTTTTATTGTTATTTCCCCAATACATTTTTTTTCTACTGTATAGCATGGTGACCCAGTTACAAATACATGTATACATTCTTTTTTCTCACATTATCATGCTCCATCATCAGTAACTAGACATAGTTCTCAGTGCTAAACAGAAGGATCTCATAGCTAATCGATTCAAAAAGCAACAGTTTGCATCCATTAACCCCAAGCTCCCAATCCAACCCAATCCCTCCTTCTCCCCCTTGGCAACCATAAGTCCATAATTTTTCTTTTCTGTGGAAAGGTTCATTTTGTATTATATTAGATTCCAGATATAAGTGATATCATGTGGTATTTGTCCTTCTCTTTCTGACTGACTTCACTCAGGATGAGAGTCTCTAGTTCTATCCATATTGCTTCAAATGGCATTATTTTGTTTGTTTTAATGGCTGAGTAGTATTCCATTGTGTATGTATATCATATCTTCCTGATCCAATCATCTATCAATGGACATTTGGGTTGTTTCCGTAACTGGGCTATTGTGAATTGTGCTACAATGAACATGCGGGTACATGTGTCTTTTTAAGGAAAGTTTTGTCTGGATATAGCCAAGAGTGGGACTGCTGGGTCATATGATAGTTCTATGTATAGTTTCCTAAGGTACCTCCATACTGTTCTACATAGTGGTCCTACCAGCTTCCATTCCCACCAACAGTGCAGGAGGGTTCCCTTTTTTTCACACCCCCTCCAGCATTTGTTACTTGTGGACGTATGAATGATGGCCATTCTGACTGCTGTGAGGTGGTATCTCATGCTAGTGTTGATTTGCATTTCTCTAATAATCAGTGATGTTCAGAATTTTTTCTATGTGCTTGTTGGCCATCTGTATATCTTCCTTGGAGAAATGTCTATTCAGGTTTTTTGCACATTTTTCCATTGTGTAGTTGACTTTTTGCTGTTGAGTTGTCTAAATTGCTTGTATATTTTAGAGATTAAGCCCTTGTCAGTTGCATCATTTGAAACTATTTTCTCCCATTCTGTAAGTTGTCTTTTTGGTTTCCTTTGCTGTGCAAAATCTTGTCAGTTTGATGAGGTCCCATTAGTTTATTTTTGCTATTATTTCTGTTGCTTTGGGAGACTGACCTGAGAAGATATTTCTAAGCCTGATATCAGAGAATATTCTGCCTATGTTCTCTTCCAGGAGTTGGATGGCGTCTTGTCTTATATTTATGTCTTTAAGCCATTTTGAGGTTATTTTTGTGCAGGGTGTGAGGGTGTGTTCTAGTTTCATTGATTTGCATGCAGCTGTTCAGGTTTCCCAGCAATGCTTGCTGAAAAGACTGTCTTTTTCCCATTTTATGTTCTTGCCTCCTTTGTCAAAGATTAATTGACCCTAGGTGTCTGGGTTAATTTCTGGGTTCTCTATTCTGTTCCATTGGTCTGTTTGGCTGTTTTGGTACCAGTACCACACTGTATTGATGACTGTGGCTTTGTAAGAGTTCCTGAAGTCTGGGAGAGTTATGCCTCATGCTTGGGTTTTGTTTCTCAGGATTGCTTTGGCGATTCTGGGTCTTTTGTGGTTCCATATAACTTTTTGGGTTGTTTGTTCCAGTTCTGTGAAAAATGTTGTGGGTAATTTGATAGGGATTGCAATGAATCTGTAGATTGCTTGGGTAGTATGGCCATTTTTACAATATTAATTTTTCCAACCCCGGAGCATGAAATATCTTTCCATTTCTTTACATCTTCTTTAATTTCCTTGATTAATGTTTTATAGTTCTTGGCATATAAGTCCTTTGCCTCCTTGGTCAGGTGTATTCCCAGGTATTTGATTTTTGGGGGTGCAATTTTAAAAGGTATTGTGTTTTTGTATTCCTTTTCTAAAGTTTCATTGTTAGTATACAGAAATGTGACTGATTTCTGAATGTTAATCTTATATCCCGCTACTTTGCTGAATTTGTGGATCAGTTTGAGTAGTTTTTGGGTTGAGTCCTTAGGGTTTTCTATATATTGTATCATGTCATCTGCGTACAGTGACAATTTTACCTCTTTTCTTCCTGTTTGGATGCCTTTTATTTCTTTTGTTTCTCTGATTGCTGTGGGTAGGTCTTCCAATACTATGTTGAATAATGGTGGTGAGAGTGGGCATCCTTGTCTTGTTCCAGATTTTAGTGGAAAGGCTTTCAGCTTTTCTCTACTGAGTTGCTGTGGGTTTGTCATAAATGGCTTTGATTATGTTAAGGCATGTTCCCTCTATACCCACTTTAGTAAGAGTTTTTATCATGAAAGGATATTGTACTTTGTCAAATGCCTTTTCTTTTTCTTTTTTTTAATGTGGTGTATGATGTAGATTGATTTATGTATGTTGTACCATCCTTGTGAACCTGGGATGAATCCCGCCTGGTCGTGGTGTACGATGTTTTTGACATGTTGTTGGATTTGGTTGGCTAAAATTTTGTTGAGAATTTTTGCGTCTATATTCATCAAAGATATTGGTCGATAGTTTTCTTTTTTGGTGGTGTCTTTGTCTGGTTTGGGAATTAGGGTGATGGTGGCATCATAAAATGTCTTTGGGTGTGTTCTTTCTTCAACTTTTTGAAAAAGTTTAAGGAGGATCGGTATGCGTTCCTCTTTGTATGTTTGGTAGAATTCACCTGTGAAGCCATCTGGTCCTGGACTTTTATTTGTAGTGAGTGTTTTTATGACATATTCAATTTCATTTCTAGTGTTTGGTCTGTTCATTTAATCTGTTTCTTCTTGATTTGGTTTTGGCAGAATATAAGTCTCTAGAAAGTGGTCCATTTCTTCTAGGTTGTCAAATTTGTGGGCATATAATTTGTTCATAGTATTCTCTCATGGTTTTTTGTATTTCTGTAGTATCCATTGTGACTTCTTTATCATTTCTGATTTTGTTTATTTGGGTTTTTTCTCTCCTCTTCTTGGTGAGTCTAGCCAGAGGTTTGTCAATTTTGTTTACCTTTTCGAAGAACCAGCTCTTGATTTTATTGATTTTTCTATTGTTTTTTGAATCTCTATTTTATTTATTTCTTCTCTGATCTTTATTATTTCCTTCCTTCTGCTTACTTTGGGTCTTGTTTCTTGTTCTTTTTCTAATTCATTTAGGTGGTGGGTTAAGTTGTCAATTTGATATTTTTCTTCTTTTTGGTGAAGGCCTGTATTGTTATGAACTTCCCTCTGATCACTGCTTTTGTAGCATCCCATAGATTTTGAGTGGTTGTGTCTTCATTATTATTTGTCTTGAGGTATTTTGTAATTTCCTTCTTGATTTCCTCATTGACCCATTGGTTTTTTAGTAGCTTGTTGTTTATTCTCAATGCAGTAGGTTTTTTCTCATTACTTTTTCTTGGTTGATTTCCAGTTTCATTCCATTGTGGTCAGAGATGATACCTGAAATCATTTCTATACTCCTAAATTTGTTGTAATTAGCTTTGTGCCCCAGTATGTGTTCAATCCTGGAATGTTCCATGTGCACTTGAGAAGAATGTATATTCGAGTTTTTTTGGATGTAATGTCCTGAAAGTGTCAATTACGTCTAACGTTTCTATTGTGTCATTTAGGACCTCTGTTGCCTTATTGATTTTCTGTCTAGAGGATCTGTCCATGCATGTCAGTGGGGTGTTAAAGTCTCCTGCTATTATTGTATTCCCATGAATTTCTCCTTTTATGTCTGTTAGTGTTTTTGGTATGTATCTGGGTGCTCCTATATTAGGGGCATATATATTGACGATTGTAATATCCTCTTCTTGAATGGATCCTTTAACCATTAGTGTCCTTCTCTGTCTTTCGTTATGGCCTTCCTTTTTAAACTCTATTTTGTCTGATGTGATTATTGCAACTCCTGCTTTCCTGTCTTGTCCAATGGAAGGAAACATCTTTTCCAATCATCTCACTTTCAATCTATATGTGTCCTTTGCCCTAAGGTGAGTTTCCTGTAGGCAGAAGATTGAAGGTTTTTACTTTTTTTTTCCCAATCTGCCATGCTGTGTCTTTTTATTGGAGCATTCAGTCCATTGACATATAAGTTGATTATTGATAGAAGTTTATTTATTACCATTTTAAACCTTGTTTTCCAGTTGATTCTATGTTTCCCTTTTCTTCCTTTCTTGTTTTGGTTGGATGGTTTCCATTTATTTTATGCTTGTGTACTTTTAAGTTTTTGTGAATGAAATGTTCAGTTTTGATTTGTGGTTGCCCTGTTTTTTAAGTATGTTAACCCTTTCCTATATCTGCTTGCTTTAGCCTGATAGTCATATAGCCTCAAACACGTCATTAAAGCAACAAAGGATTCTATTTTTTCTTACTTCCCTTCCCCACATTGTATGATTTTGATGTCTTTTTTTAACATCTCTTTGCTGGTTTATTTTAGTGATTGATTTCCAATTGTGGTTTCCTTTATTCTAATTCTTCCTCTTTTTTTTTTAATTCAGCAAAGCCCTTTCAATATTTCTTTTAGAATGGGTTTAGTATTGCTGTACTGTTTTAGCTTTGGTTTGTTGGAGAAATTCTTTATTTCCCCTTCCATTTTAAATGATATTCTTGCTGGATAGAGTATTCTAGCTTGTATATTTTTTTTCCATGCAGTGCTTTAAATATATCTTGCCACTCTCTCCTGGCCTGTAGTGTTTCTGTAGCGAAATCAGCTGATAGTCTTATTGGGGTTCCCTTATAATTAATGCTTTGCTTTTCTCTTGCTGCCTTCAGAATCCTCTCTTTATCTTTAACTTTTGCCATGTTTATTATAATATGTCTTGGTGTGGGCCTGTTTGGGTTCAGCTTGTTTGGGGCCCTCTGTGCATCCTGTTTCTTGATACGAGTATGCTTTAGATTTGGAAAGTTGTCAGCCATAATTTTTTCAAATATATTTCCAATCCCCTTTTCTTCTTCTTTTCCTTCTGGAATGCCTATTATGCATAGATTGGCCTGCTTTATATTATCCCATAGGTCTCTTATATTGCTTTCATGTTTTTTCACTTGGTTTTCTGTCTGCTGTCCTGATTGGGTGATTTCCATTATTCTATCTTCCATGTCACTAATTCATTCCTCTGCATTATTCATTCTGGCCTTTAGTGCCTTTAGCTCAGTTTGTATCTCTGCAAATGAATTTTCTAGTTTTTCTTGGCTCCTCCTTATATTTTCTAGTTCCTTTCTGAGGGAATCTGCATTACTGTTCGTATCCTCTCTTAATTCCTTCAGTATTTTCAATACCTCCTTTTTGAACTCAGTGGCTCTCAGACTGCAGAGGTCTGTTTCATTGTTGTTTGCTTTAGGTGACTTCTCCTGTTCCTTTAACTGGGAATGGTTTCTGTGCTTCTTCATGTTGCTTGTGTTTTTCTTTTTCTCTGAATTTGGGGAAGCCAAACTATAGTTTTGCACAGTCCAGAGTGGGCTGGCAGGGGCTTCTCAGAAGCAGGCAGGGGTGCCCAGTGCACGGCCGGCAGGTGAGGGTCTTCCCACGGGTGGGTGGGGGTGCCCAAAGGAATTTGTTATGTTTTAAACCACTAAATTCATGGTAATTCTCTATGCAGCAAAGGAAAACAAATACTCAGTATAGTTACACTTTTTCAAAATAGGAAAGCTCAGTTAAAATAGAAAATATTTGATTAAAAATGGTATGTGCAAATATGAAGAAGGTTAAAGACAAAAATGGAAAGTCAGTTATCAAAGTGGCCAGAAATGTCAAAAGGGGGACAAATGAGGAGTGGGGTGAAAGGTATAGGGGAATAAAAGTTTAGACAATGATCTGTTTGTTTTCTGGCCTATTCTTATGAAGTAGCATGAGTAAGTCTAGTTCTGGAATATGTCTTTATTTATGGATTTATTTTTGGCTATACCCATGGCATATGGAGTTTCCAGGCAAGGGTTCAAACCTGTGCCTCAGGTGCAACCTACTGCCACAGTTGTATCAGTGCTGGATCCTTAAGCCACTGCACCATAAGGGAAATTCCTGGAATGTAATCATTAAAATATACTTTTTAAACCTACCAGATAGATAGATTTTGCATCTATCACTGATTTTTGGAACAACGAGTAAAGTTATAGGGTGAATGAGGGGCATACACATACTAAGCAAGAGAAGGAGTGGTGAAAGGCAGTGGATATTCATGGAGAGGGAAAAAATAATGCACAAAGTGTTGTGGTAGTTGCTACGGAAAATTTGAAAAAGCTTAGGTCATCACATTTGTAGAAGGTTCTTATAAAGGAAATGATATATATGTCTGGATAGACTTTTAGTAGTTTGTTTTCTGGTAGTTTGCCTTTTTCCTAGTCCTTCCGTAAGTATTAGACTCGTTGCCATTAAATATACCTAACTGATGTCAACTGCCTACTTATCACAACTTTGAAGCATTGCTTGCCCCAAATTTCCCATTACTGTGCTCTAATTACCCATTGTGATGTCCAGATACTTTATCTTGACCTTTTATTCATTACTAAGTGGATGCCTGGAGCACAAAATTCTATTACCATATACTTATGGATGCTATATTTTACCCAACAGAGTAAAATATCCCTTGGTGACTACTCTTGGGACTGTTTCTTCAGTACCTTCCATGACTTGGAGGGTACATATCCATTCACTTATGCTCTGATAGAAAATACGTCATACCTGACGAAAAAATGAGGTAGAACTTTTTAATCATAGCCCTTTAAATTAATACTCTTATCTAAATTTGCAATATCTATTTAGAATTCCTGAAATTTTAGTAAATTAAGGGCAATGATCATGACTGAATAGCTTGCTGATTTCAGAAAGTAATGAAAGGATGAACCACAGATAGAGAGTACTAGAATCGTTTGTGGATAACTTATTATAAACACAAATTTCCAGGTCTCAATCTCATAGTCTTGGATCTTTGATGAAGGAAACTGCATTTAAAATAGGATTCTCAGGTGATTGTTGTGCAAGAAAAATTTTGAGAGGCATGGTATTAGAACATTTTAAAGATGTAATATAAATCTTTCACCTTTTGTTTTACATTACTAGTGTGATAACCTGTGAATGAATATCAGTACTTGGTAATATATGAATAATTTTCCCCCACCCGTCTCAATATTTCCATGTAAATTTCAAGTTCACAATCTAAATAAATATTCTCTCAACAATATTATGTGTTTCTATTGAGTAACATGATTGTTGATATCAGATTGGATTTTATGGGATTGAATCCTTTCTATGACCAGAATTTAGAGATAAACAGTGTCAAAAGATGACTGTGAAGATGAGACAATAAGAAAGTTAAGTAAATACGATTTGTAAGCACACTGAAGATTGACACTTCTGGTTAGCCCAGAGACATGAAATGTGTCTTATAGAGCTGTGGATTCAAAGCAAATACCACTCACTGGTAGGAAAGTGTTATAAATATATTGCTATATTTGGTTATTACCAGTTCTGGAATTGAGTACCAAACTTGCAAGTAACTGGTTTTTATTACCAGATTCAGGGTTGGTAAGAGTGTTTTAACATATTCTTGAGATAAACATACTTCACTGAATTCTAATTGATGATATATTTTGAATAAGTAAGCTATTTATATACAATTAATTAAACAATGTTTAAAACTTTTGAATTTTCTATTCTCTCTAATGGACAGAACACGTTTCACTTTTATTTGCTTAAGTGAAAACAGGAATGAATTGGCTAAGATCATTTTTACACCTGTGAAAGGATATTTCCTTACATAACACTATTAAACACATAGCTGAAGGTATCTGATTGGAGGATTTCAGATCTTCAGAAAGAATCCCTCTCTCAGAATATTGCAAATATTTGATAAATAGAAATGTCATTTGTATGAAAATTCCAATGATTTCTATAAGTAAAATATAATTCCTTACCCATAATTGCAATTAATAATATATATATATTTATAAAACAGTTGATGAATGTTATAAAGAAAAGTATCTTTATGTGACAATCTGAGACATATATTTGAGAAAATACTGATATGTTTTTGTAAACACAACTGGTCAATTTAAATTTAGGATTACAGATTAGCATTTCATTTTAGATTAACCAAGGACTTTGTATATAAGAGAAATAACACCAATTCCCAAAATTGAGACCACAACTTATTGTCGTTAAAATATATTACATAAATCATGTATCTGTTTGCTTAATCAACAAACATTTAGTTATACAAAGTATGGTGTAATCAGAATAGGATTTATGACCCTACTTTGCCTTAGTCCATGTCATAAAACTACTACATAATTGCTTAATGTAACTCACTATAGAAAAATTACAGAATAAAAATGATGATACATTATGATTAGGAAAAGTTGAAAGGAATGTTCCAATAAGTTTGAGTGACCAAATCATAATTATTTGAAATTTAAATAGTAGATAAATGGACACTACATTGATCTCATTTGCTGGTGAAAGACTTTCAGCATTAAAATATTGAACTATATATTTTAATATGTTTTAATATAAGTATATAACTTCTCATATAATCAGTAGTTTTCCTTAAATGATTACTTATTGATATGTAAAATGTGCACAAATTTAATATTTTTATAAATAAACATTGGCAGCAAAAGAAAGAGCTGTATATTTAAAATTGTATAGACTGTCAAATGACATTGAAATGTAAAACATTAGCTTATTTATACTATCTGCAGTGACTTTGAAGATTGATGTGTTAATTAAGTGCTTTCCTTAATTGGTTTAGGTCACTACATTCAAAAGAAAATTCCACATTAGGGAACGACATCAGGAAAAGTAGTAAAGAATCTGGTACAAAGAATTAGATTTGTAGCAGAAAGAATGAAGTGTCTTATGCACAGCAAGAATCAGTTGTGACTAAAATATTCACTAGACTTGACTATATGAAACACATGAAGGCAAAGTTTGTAGCTGGGACTTGAAACTAGGAGGTCCCTGTTGATTTTGGAGAAAAGCAACTTAGCCAAAGAAAATAATGATGGTGAAGATGAATACAAAGTTTAATTTAAAGCTGATAGTGATGCTTTGGCCCTCATTATCCATGTGATACAGTGAACATGGAAGATCTGAATTTGATTTCCATTTTCACCATTTATGAGCAATGCAACCTTGAACCATTTACAACCCCTTTGAATTTTCTCCTGTGTCAAAAGTAACTAATAAGGCTTATATCACCAGATTGCTCAAATGAGATGATGTGTGTAAAAGTATTTCACAAACTGTAATTTTCTGTGTCATCTTTTCTTCTGACTCTTAAAAAGGGTATAGCCTCTCCTAAATACTAAGACAATAACCTGGGGTAATTAACTCCTGCTATGAATGATAGTTCTTCAGGTTTTATCAGACTCAAATAATCTGATTTTCAAAAGAATTTTCCATAAACTTCTGTCTACTGTATTATTTCATGAAATAGACTATTTAGAAATTGCTTTAATTACAATCTGTGAAGTCACATTTGCTAATAGTTATTTCATTTCTCCTATTTGGCCATCTCATGCTGACTGGTTTTTTTTTTGTTGTTGTTGTTGTTGTTCAGTTTTAGTTGTTTTTTTTTTCCATTTTTCCACAACAGAGATTGTAAAGCTTCCCTGTTCAAGAATTAATTGCATGAGTATCATAAAATTCTAGCATTCTAATGTGCATGGATATTCTAACTCCACTGTTCTTGCATAACAGTATTGTTTTTCTGTCAAGCATTTAAAATGCATGATTATGCATGCAGAAATTTGTTCGTTTAAATGGATTTTAACATATAAACTATAGCATCCCTTCTTCACTACTGTGGTAAAAGTTTATGATGAAAACAATCAAACCTACCAGTGATAAGTAAGGATAAAGTAATCCACATTGCAGATATAATTAAGTCAATAACAGAAACAAAATTATTAAACTTTAATTTCAAGTAAAGTACATAAAGATAATTAGTTGTGCTAATGCTTTCAAATGTCAAGTTTAAACTTGGAAACATAAAAATAAATTGGAAAATTAATACAATTTTCTTTCTTTTTTCTTTGTCAAGGCAAGTGTCTACTACTAATCTCACCATATTTTATTTCACCATCTTAACCATTTTTTCTTTCTTTTTTTTTTTTTTTTTTTTTTTTTGTCTTTTTGCCTTTTCTAGGCGCTTCCACAGCACACGGAGGCTCCCAGGCTAGGGGTCCAATTGGAGCTGTTGCTGCTGGCCTACTCCAGAGCCACAGCAATGCGGGATCTGAGCCACATCTGCGACCTGCACCACAGCTCACGGCAATGCCAGATCCTTAACCCACTGAGCAAGGCCAGGGATTGAACCTGCAGCCTCATGGTTCCTAGTCAGCTTTGCTAACTACTGCACCACGATGGGAACTCCATAAACCATTTTTTATTTTTATAATTTTCATTTTTAGTTGTAGGTTATTTTGAGGTGATGTAAGGAAAGAGGAAAAGATAATATGGCTTAAGATAGGCCTTTAGTGTCCTAGATCATCTAATTTAGTTCTCATTCAATATTTTTTCAACATGTAGCTCAAGCTATATACAAGTTAAATGTTCATAAATCAATTATAATCTCATAAAATTGGATACGAGCTATGAAATAATTGACCAAAGCAAACTGTTATTGGCACAAAATAATTTTCAGTTTTATTGAGATATAATTGACATGTAGAGTGTATAAGCTTAAGGTGTACAGCATAATGGCTTGATATACATATATTGTGAGATAAATACCACAAGTTTAGTTAGCATACATCACCTCATATAGTCACAAAATAATTTTTTCCTTGTGAAGACAAATTTTAGGATTTACTCTCTTAGCAACTTTCAAATATACTCTACAGCAGTGTTAACTATGATCATATTATACATTATATTGTTGGCACTTATTTAGAAGTTTGCATCTTTTGACCACCTTCATCTAATTTTCCCATCCCCTAGTTTCCAACTCTGTAACCATAAATTTGATCCTTTTTATGTGAGTAAATTGTCTTTAATTGCAAATGATTGGATTTATGGAGAAAATCCTAAAGTCTCCAGTTTGTTCTAATTAATGTATTCAGCAAGGTTTCAAGATACAAAATCAACATACAAAAATTATTAATGTTTATATATACTAACAACAAATTATCTGAAAAACAGGAAAATAATCCCATTTACAATAGCATCAAAAACAATGAAATATTTAGGAATAAATATAACCAAGAAGATGAAAGAGCTCTACACTTAAAAGTATAAGACAGTGATGAAATAAATTGAAGAAGACACAAATAAATGGAAATATATCCTGTGTTCATGGATTGGAAGAATTAATATCGTTAGAATGTCCATATTACCCCAAATCATCTATTGATTCAATGTAATTCCAAACAGGTTACCAATAGTATTTTTTACAGAAGTACATACAATCCTAAATTTGTATGGAACCACAGAAGAAATTGACTAGCCAAAGCAATCCTCAGAAAGATTTACAAACTGGAGATGCTTTCTGATTTCAAACTATATTACAAAGCTGTAATAATCAGAACATTATGGTAATAGCTACCAAAATAGATACATAGACCAATGGAACAAAATTGAGAGCCTAGAAAAAAACTGCATATGTGGTTAACTAATATTTGATGAGGGAGCCAAGACTATTCAGTTGGAGAAAAGATAGTGTCATCAATAAAAGGGACTAAGAAAATTGGATATTCACATGTAAAAGAGTGAATCTAGACCCCTAATTTGTACCACTCACAAAATTTGGCCACAAATAATAAAAATAGTAATAATAATGATAATAATAGCAGCTATTATTTATTGAGTGCTTATTTTGTGTCAGACACAGTGACCCAAAATTGATTACTTACATTTATTAATTTTATGAATCATTACATTTATTCATTCAGTCTCAAAACTACTCTATGAGGTTGCTATCGCTGTTCTATTTATCGAGTATAAAAACTTGATGCTTGGAGTTCCTGTCGTGGCTCAGTGGTTAACAAATCTGACTAGGAACCATGAGGTTGTGGGTTCGATCCCTGGCCTTGCTAAGTGGGTTAAGGATCTGGCATTGCCATGAGCTGTGGTGTGGGTTGCAGACGTGGCTTGGATCCCACCTGGCTGTGGTTCTGGCGTAGGCCGGCAGCTACAGCTCTGATTAGACCCCTAGCCTGGGAACCTCCATATGCCATGGGAGCAGCCCAAGAAATGGCAAAAAGACAAAAAACAAATGAACAAACAAACTTAATGCTTAGAGAGGCTAACTAATTTATACAAGGTAATAATGCTAGAGTAAGTGCTATAGATGGGATTTAAAACTTACCTCTTTTTAATTACAGGACTAGAGTTCTTTAACTACCAAACCATAGTATATTATTAAATGTAATAAGACACAGTCTTATTTATATCATATATTTTTTACTCTCTCTCAACATAATGAAATAATTGGTTAATATCTAAAAAGTGCATGAAGTTAAATAGATGTGTTTTAAATATAAATAACTGTTAGAAAGTTTTTCAGGGTAAATGTATTCAAATTCCACATGCTCTGAAATCATGTATATTAGCCAGTCACTACTACACTTTTGCTATTTTAAAAGAGTTCATGTTGCTATCCAGATGGGAACAAAATCCTCATTTTCATTCATAACAGTAAAACAGTTGACACTAGTTCAAAGTTATACTTTCACCAGGTCAATGGAGACAGGGTAAGATTTTCATTACTAAGTATAATTACTGTTATATAGGCCTGTGGATTAGGAATCTGCTTCTTCCCAAATTCAATAATTGGATTAACATACAGAAATACAAATATTTCTGTATTTCATGGGGACTGACTTTCAAATAGTATATGAAAAATTCTGATGTAATAATAAAATGAATTGAGGTTTAAGACACTTATATAGCAAAATATTAATTATGAATCTCTAATAAAATGCCAAGTAGTCTTAACAAGATATGTCTGCATATATATTTGTGTTAGATAAGCATTCCTGCAAGAATTTGAAAAAGTATAATATTGAGGTACTAAGCTCCAGGGAATATGTGTCACTTTCCTCCAACAGGAAGGTGGAGGCTGCTGATTTATGGTTTGAGGAATTAGGGGATGTTTGTTGACAGCAGTTATTCAATCCATTATGATTTAAAAATAAGTTATTCTTCCTTTTTGCAAAACAATCTATTTTTTGTTTCTTTGTTATCAACAAACTTGGAAGAATATTTACACACTCTGCCATCAGGTGAGTTTATATCCTTAGAATGTGTGAAAATCTGGCTTATTACAATTCTCAAATTCATCAGTTGTAATTTTAATTTGCAATATAATGTCTATTTCTCTATCAATTTTAACCAAGAAATAGGCCCAAATTCTACATACTGGTGATATTTCAGCTGCTTTCCTTTCAGTTGATCTTTCCTAAGAATTCTTTCCAAAATTGGTGTAACTGGGAATCCATAAGTGGGACAGCTGAACAGAAGAAAGATGGCAGGTGTTGTTTAGTGATGTTTGCCCCAGATGAAACAATTACAGTTCAAAACTCTGCTTTTTAATACAAAAGAAAAAATGGAGAATTATTCAGCTGTGACGTCTTAATGAAATGGAAGCATTTGAAACATTAAGGACTTAGTGCATTGGTCAACTCTCTGGAAGAATTAGAACTGGTTCTCAAAACTTATTATACATGAGTTATCTCAAAATTCCTTTGCCTGAAGCCAGAGATTCTGATCACAGAGATGTGAGGTGGAGCCCAGAAATATCCCCTTCAAATAGGTAATGCTGGTGCTGGTTATCCCCAAGCCTCACTTTGCCCTGGATTGACCTTCATGTATCCTGGGCCTCCCAAGGAATGTAGACTACTCCTTGGTATTTTCTACCTCAGGGACTGTGAGGTTTTCATCAAAAGAGCCCAGGGAAGTACATCCCCATGTAAGGAGCTTGGGCAAGGTGTTGTGGTGCGGAAGATAAGCTAAGGTTTTCAAAGGTAAAGATAGAAGGGAAGGACATTCTAGGATGAAGCAACAGTTTGAATAAAGGCACTTTAGATGTTCAGAGTATAGGATTTAGAGTCAGTCCCAATTGGGTTCATACCCCAGCTCTGCCATTTAATAACAGCTGCATCCATGGCCCTGACTGTTTTCGATATCTCTGCCAACCTCCTGTTTTCATATCTTGCATCATTATGCTTATACTCCTCGAAGGTATAGCATTCTCATAATTGTACATGCTCCATTAAGATTTTATCTATATTCTCTCAAAGAACTTTACCACTATTTCTTTCTTTGTTATTACACATGTTTTTGCTTAGAAGGCTAGCCATTTTGTTTCACTTGTATCCTAAGATTGTCTTGTGAAATTGTCACCAATCTCCTCTCCAAGCATAGATGCTTTTTTGTTGATTACTTAGTTATTTGTAGCATTTTCAGCTCAGGTTTACAAATTTAAGTATAAATTTAAGTGTAAATCTTAGATGTTTCCTTCTACTTTTCCTGGATGACCTATCTCAGTTACCCCCAAACTCCCCTGTATCATATTTTGGATGGCTCTATCATACTGTGCCATAATTTCAGGGAAGATCACATCTGTTGAAAGGAAGTAGATCCAAGATGGCTTCATAAAACTGGCTACATTTGAGCAGAGCCTTAAGAGATGGGCAGAAATTATGCTAGAAAGACAGCATTCTAGAAGAGGAAATAAGTTGAACAAAGGCAGAATCTTCAGAGATTCTGATTTGATAGGTCTGAGGTCGGGTCTAGATTTCTCAGAAATTTGTACCTTTAAATGATTGCTCCAGGGCTTCTAATGTGGATGGTTTAAAGACAACCCTTTGAGCAATAGCACTTGGATTCATTGATACTATAGCAAAATTTAAAGAAAAAGTTCTGTTCTCCAGATTGATGTACACATGCTATAATACACACAACCACTGACTTAGTGTGATGAATGACTCTTTCCATGTGATGGAATAGGGTGTGGGAAGAGGGTTGGGGCAATCACATAACCCTCTACAATGCTTACAAAATAGAAAAATGTAAACATATAACATTTAGTCCAAATAGAACTCAAAGTTGAAGATCCATGGCTAGAATTTCAAAGATTACTTATTTGGAAATTTCCATATTTCTATCTAACAAAAACTTCTTCTACAGTTTAATAAGATGACATATTGCAAACACAAATGAAAGAAAAAATAAAACAAAATGCATCTGCCTCAAGAGAGCCTTGTTTTATGCAGTACAGAGGAAAGATACCCTGGTATTTCTCAATAGTTCTCAAATTAAATATGTGCCTTTTATGCTAGAAAGCCAGGTTCAGAAAAGACTTTCTCATAGTTTTAAATCTAATTAGGTTAGAAGGATTTAGGAATAAAAAACTGAATATGAAAAAGGGAAGCAAAATTCATAGACCTGGCTATTGTCAGATTTTTTTAGAGAAAAGCAAGGTAAAATACATGCACTAGCAGAGAGGCAGGCTGGACTCGGGCTTTGAAAAAGAGAGACTAAGATGAAAGATGCTGCAGAGTACAAGTGGTATGAATTGATGTTGATATGACTTATCTCCGCCTTTTCTGGTTCATCATAGAGCTTCCTATGTGATATCCTATATAAATCAAAAAAGGGATAGAGTAAACTAGGCACAGAACTGCATACCTAAAAATATCACACAAAGGCAGCCTTATTACTGCACAATCAACATACATGTTCCTTGACAAAGGCAATTTTTATTTATTTTCTATTTGGTTCGTACTTATACTACTATGTAATTTTCTTCAATTTTTTTCCCTCTTGGACTGCATCATCTTTCTTCAACTGAACTATATGCTCCTCAAGGCCGAAAGCCAAGCCGGAGATTTTTTTTAGTAGTGCCTCACATATTTAGCACAGCATTCTGTGCACACACTGGGAGCTCAAGATGTACTTGAAGACTACCTCAGTACAATAGTGAAAGGCAGCTATAAACTCTTCTGCATTTTGTTCAGCTGCCAAAATGTGGGGCCTAAGGCTAAGTGGCATGTTTTGTATTAATAAAGTTGCAGCCTTGTCAGCAAGTACTTCAAATGAAAACTGCCTCTCCCCATAACAGGATTGTCAGGGAGATTAATTTATGTTTTCCGATTGGTTCCAGACAGTAACTGAAGTGTTGTAATTTCTGTCTGTACTAATGTTACTGAATTTATGGGGGCTTTTCACCTTACTATGTAGGTTCTTAAAGCCACCTCATTTTAAGAAAATGCTCTTCAGACAAAATGATAGAAAGTTATTTAGGGACTCTCTGATAACTACTTTATCCAAAAAGGGGCTCAGTTTTTTTCAGAGCCTAAGGACAGCTCTAGAACTGTGTGTAGGTCTTGTGTAAAAGACCTTGATAGTCTAAGTTCAGAAGTTTCACATCATTGATTCTGATTGTGTATAGTAACTATTCTTCCATATAGTTGAAAGTTTGATGAGACAGATATTTAAAAAAAAAATCTTTAAAAGAGGAAAGTTTTTTTTAATTGATAATGCTGTATAAATAAAGGTGCATTGAAAGACTCTCTGAAAAGGGGTAATAAAAATCCTATTATCTAAAATCATAAATACCATTCCCTTCCAGAGGTTTTAATTAAATACATATTTTAATGACAAATTTAAATTCAAACCCAAATTTTGATAGTAAGAAAAAGAAGACCCAACAAATGTGCTAACTTGGATTGGTAACAAGTAAAAATTGTTTTGATAGAATTCTAATCCTGGAAATATTACTAAGGTAATTTAAATACAGCATTATACAGTGAAATATATAATATTCTTGTGCAGAAAAAGTTTCCAAGACCATTTCATCAGTACCAACTGAACTCAGAGTTGGTTAATCAGGTGTAGGAGTGAATTAGGATCCATACAGTACCTGTCTTGTCTTTTTATGTTAAATGACAAATAGGGGAAAATACAACAGAGGATGAATCTACAACTTTAACATCTCAAGCATTACACTGATTCTTTTTCCAGGTCAGAGTAAATTGCAAATCTATGAGTAATCTTTAGGACTACTGAGCCCTAACTATCTGATCCTGAGCCTGAAGGTACATACAAAATTGGCTGACATTGTGTTCTCTACCTACTGAGCCAATCTGTCAAAGATTTTCCAGCATATTCTTCAGTTTTCTTTATAAATATAATCAAAGTAGGCCATGGGTAAGGAAATATGATCACTGTACCTAGGCTGTAAATATCCTGTAATTCTCATATGGGAATTTTTCACTAAATATGACAGTAAAAGTAGCAATAACCCTTAAGCAGCAGAAACAGCATGATAACAATAATGGCTAATATTTGTTAACATTTACTGTGTAATCAAGTTACTATGCCAAGAAATTGATATGCCTTAATAATTTCATGTAATAATTTTAAATTCTATTTTGTGTCCTATTATTTTCATGTAATACCTTTCAAGTCCCATGGTACATTGTTATTATTATCTCAAAAGTACAGATAAGAAAGTTCTAGGCCTGAGTGTTCCCTGCGTAGCTCAGCAGTTAATGAACCCAACTAGCATCCATGAGGATACGGATTCAACCCCTGGCCTCACTCAGTGGGTTAGGGATCTGGCATTGCTCTGAGCTGTGGTTGTAGGTCGCAGACAGGGCTTGGATCCTGCGTTGCTGCGGCTGTGGTGTAGGCCAGCAGCTACATCTCTGATTCGCCCCCTAGCCTGGGAACTTCCAAATGCTACAGGTGCAGCCATATAGAAAGCAAAAAAAAAAAAAAAAAAAAAAAAAAAAAAAAGTTCCTAGACCTAATACATTCAGCTATTGATGACAGAGCCAGAATGTAAGGCCAGTTCAAATAGGCATTGACACAATGGACCATGATGCACCTTAATTTTCTGAATTTTGTTGAGGGGAAGAGCATTTGGTGACTCCATTCAGTGGTTTGGCATAATGGATATTATCCCAACTACTTTTATGTTGATTAGCCCTTTACCAGTTTTGGACGTATAGATTGTTATATTATGTCTCAAATTTATTAAAATCTCTACAGCATATTTACTATTATTATATAATTATCCTGTGTGTAGTTGGATTTTGCAAAGTGTTCATAAGTTTCCTTCCTGCAGAGAATTTCAGGAAATGAGCAGTCAAGAACAAATCTCTGTTAATTAGCTCTGAGCCTATCTGTCTGGTCGGGGCCATCAGCAAGGAAAATGAGAAGCAATCAATGAAAGGACTTCTGTCTCAGCAACACACAGACAGGAACTGACAAGATTTTAACAAACTCAACCTAACAACCAACACTCAAAAGCCTCTATGCATTTCAATGAAATATGGATTTAGAATACTCCATAAATCAGGAGGGTTTGCAGGACCATTAACTATAAGTTTCTCTTTCTCTGTCTCTTTCTCTGCCTCTCTCTATGTCTCTCTTTCTCTCTCTGTATATAGATAGATAGATATACACTATATAAAATGTATATATATATATATATTTGTAGATATATATTTATATATTTACATTTAAGTTACCACAAGAAAAGAACAAGAAACGAGATAATAAAAATAAAATAATTTATTAAAATAGGAAACAAATATTAGAGGAGTTCCCTTTGTGGCTCAGTGGCCAACTAGTATCCATGAGGATGCAGGTTCAATCCCTGGTCCTGCTCAGAGGGTTAAGGATCCAGTGTTGCTGTGAACTGTAGTGTAGTTCACAGATATGGCTTGGATCTGGAGTCACTGTGGCTGTGGTGTAGGCCAGCAGCTGCAGCTGCAATTCTACCCCTAGCCTGGGAACTTCCGTATGCCATAGGTGCACCCACCCCCCAAAAAAAGAAAATGAAATACTAGAGAATACCCCCCTCACAAACAGAAATATACACACAACCAAAAGCTAATCATTCTTAAAAAGCTAAGAAAATAAACAAACAAAAATTCCTAGCAATTTGATTAGGAGACCAAAAATAAATAAACAAGGCCTAAATATATTAGGAATTTAAAGAAGGAATTTAGTAGACTTTTTTTTTTCAAACTACATGTATTAGTTTTAACCCTTTTGATCATAAGGATCAAAAACCCAACATAAACTGACTTAGGAATTTCCTGGTGGCCTAGTGGTTAAGTATTCATCATTGTCACTGCTGTGGCTCAGGTTTGATCCCTGGCCTGAGAACTTCCGCATGCTGTGGATGCAGCCAAACAAATAAATAAATAATAAATAAATAAGGAAAAAACTGACATAAACGGACTTAAATAAATTTTGGATTTATTGGATCATATGGGTACAGTTCAGAGATAGGAATGCCTTTAGGTAGAGATTCATCAAGGGTTTAAATTGTATTACCATGACCCAAATTCAACCCTATTTTTCTCAGTCTCTCAATTCCACTCTCCTTCATATTAGTTTTATAATTAGCCGGCTCTCCCCTCATACAGCAACATAGCTAAAACCACTATCCTCATAACAACATTCTGGAGCAAAAGGTGAAGGATCTCCTTCCTAGTGTCTCAATAGATGTATAATTGCATTTCATTGGCTCTGATTTGCTTGTGATCCCATCCCTAATCCAATAATTATAGCCCACGGAATGAAATACTCTGGTTGGCTGAGCTGGAAACACATATCTCTGATGCAAAGGCAGCATAATGGCACATTAACCAAAATCAAGGTGCAGTCAAAGAAGAATGGTGAACGACAGTTCTAGGAAACAAACAAAAACCAAATGTGAACTACACCACAACTTCACAGTATATTTTAAATGAGACTCCAACCCTGTGAACTCATCAAGATGAATTAATTGCCAAATATCACTTCATACAACAAAGTAAATATGACCTGTTTGAAATTCCCATTGTGGCTCACCAGGTTAAGGATTGGCATTGCCACAGCTGTAGCAGGTCACAATTGGGGCTCAGATTTAATCTCTGACCCAGAGATCTTCCATATGCTGTGGGTGAGGCTGAAAAAGGAAAAAAAAAATATTGGTCTGTTACATGGAATGATTCAATGCTATCTAATGCACCTGAATGCTACAGGCCATTTTCCACAAGTGACTATTCAGGTTTGGGCAAATTTGGTACTGACTTGTACTCTTTGACAGATATTACCCAACAGATTCAATAACTTCTCAACATCAATTCCTAAATCACTTTGCTCCTTTCAGGAAGGTCTTCAATAAACTAAATGTGTTGTGTTTAAAATAAATAAATAAATAAATAAATAAATAAATAAATAAATAAATAAATAAACCACATTGACCAAAGACATGGTTTGAAAGATTCAGTGAGCAAAAAGCCAAAGAAAATGAACACAGTCTCTTCTTGTTCTGATTCAGTGCTAGAAGAAAACAATGAATAAAGATAAAACACCATTTGACAGCATGATAGATCATGGAATATCAGGAATACACGAACCCATACTTGTGTAATGGTAATCCAATGGTAATAACTTTACATTTATATTTATTCCCATTCTTTAAAAAATATACTCAAGGAAACTATAGCACAAATCCAGTATACAAAGATAAGGGGAAAAATACCCCCACCATTTTAAAAGAAATATAAATCATGAGTTATAAAAGTAAAAAAAAAGTAAAACAAATTCTAGACAAAAAGTAAAATGAATGAATAAATCATACAAGAAAACAGAACTGAATCAATTATTTTGGTGATGTTTATTTGAATATCTTTTAGATTTTTCATTAATATTTTGGTTAATATACATGAATGACCCAAGACTGTATTGAATCCATCTTATTCTAAGAAATAACAAGTAAACAGAGGATAAAAATGATGTTTAACCAAAGGAACCAATGAATGCTTTTTCTAGTCCTGAGGAATACTCTGCTTCACTGAATTTAAGATCATGAATGAATTAGTAGCTATACTCAGTGAAAAATGATGCAAGTTGCATTCCAAGGATCATCTCTTAGAAGAGTACAAGATTTGTAATATATGTACTTCAAGGGTTGGTTATTTTTATTCATATATAACATTGCTTCTTGATTTAAGTAATAAATGGCAAAGAGTAAGGGAAACTATAAGTTCTTCAATGCAGAAGTAAAAGCTCATATCCTATGAATTAAGTTTCCTATTCTTTTATTCATCCATGTTCACAATTTTCCTCTTCATCCCTTTCTAAACTTCCACACTCCACTTTATAAGACTCTACTCAATACTTTAGTTGTCAAGACTGCTGCCAAATTGTGGTGATTTCATTGATTTTTTTCTCACTATTCATTTATTCAACAAATACTTATTTAGCAAAACCCGTGTGCAAAATAGAGTGCCAGGTACTGGAGATAAAATGATGTATAAAATTAGGCAACATTCTTTACTCCCACAGAGATGACCCTCTATGTGGGAATAAAGATATTAATTAAAAATTTTTTTAAATTTATAATGAGATACACATTATTAAGTGTAGGCATTTGTAAACATTCCTTCTCGAGATACAGGTAGATATTTTCAAAAGCATCAGATGTGTTGTGAATAGAGTATCAAGAAAAAGTCACCAGAATGGACTAAGAACTACACATCTATGCTTATAAGAAATTACTATTCAAGTAAATTATATATTGGCAGCATGCTGACTGCAGAGCTACACATACTGTGGGGAAGAAAGATCAAGGGACCAAGATGTTTAAGTAAAATTGCATGATTATAAAGAAAATTCTGTTGGTTTAGGAAATCAAGACAATCTAGGAATTTGTGAGTATTAAAGATTATGGGAGGATAGCTGAGTTTAATTAGAGTTTTTCTGGACAGAATATGTGGGTTCATCTCTTCCCCTAAATTTTGGGTGGAATAAAGATTAAGACTCTTTATTGAATAGTGTTTATATGAAACACCACTGGTCTATAAACTCATGTTATGAAATGTACTGTAGATTACAATTGCAGCATACTATGAAAGTATACAACAGTGGGAACTAAGCTAATGTGAGAATCCAGGAAAGGCTTCCTTGAAGAAGGGATTCTAAAATTAAATGTGAAGGATAACTAGAAATCACATAAGTAAATGTTAGAATCTGTGAAGAGATGGGTTCTAGGAAGAAAGGATGTCATGCATAAAGGCCTAACATTGAGATAGATCATGGTGTATGATCAAAGATTCAAAAGAATAGCAGTATACTTGAGATAGAGACATATTATATAGTATCCCATAGGTCCTGTCTTAAAAGTTAAGGTTGTTATACTAGGATCAATTGCAAACTACAGTCTATTCAAGAATAATGAGTAGATATTTGAAATAATTTGAATATACCTGCAGAATAGTTTAGCTTCCAAGTACCTGTAAAGACTGGAATTGAGAGAATTTTAGTGGTCCATGACTTTTTGCCTTTGTCATCATATGCCCATCACCATGCAAAGCAATATAATGATTCATGTCAAACCAATAGCATAATACTTAAGTGAGGTGAGAGATCATTTCAGGTTAACATAGTAATGGAAAGCATTATAGAATATGTAGAGTTCGAAATAGGGTTCTAAGAAGCATATAATCCTGATAAGCATAATAGGGACAGTGGTTGACATAATGAGGGAGAGTATTTTTGAGGGGAGCAGGATGAGTAAAAAGATATGAGAAAATGAGTAGATGCAGAGCCCAGTGAGATGTACACTTTGGCATTATTGAGATAAGTTATAAGACTACATAGGAGGTCACCAGGTTCTGAGCTTGCTGACAGTGAGGACGATATAACGTGGGGATTCAGAAAACACTTTCAGTGAAAAATCAATAGGACTTTGTGGTTAATACCATATGAAGGATCAAGGAGAAAGAAAAAATGAAAGGTTTACTCTATACTTGAATAATTAGGAACAGAAGTACCAAATAAGAAATATTGTTGACTTTGGTATACTTAGTCTTCATGTAGTCCTCACTTTAATACATTCAACAGTGACACCCTAAAATATCTTTCTTTTGCCTAATTTGCACATTTTTGTAACAGTTGACAAATAATAATTACAAATTATTGCATGCTGATACTACTTGCCAGCCAGTAATTTAGTTTGGGTGGTATCTTCATCTATTTCTGTACTGTTGCACCTGTTGGTACAAGTGTTGACTATTTGAACACATTTTAATCTCATTTTGTGACAAATGAGAGAGAGGCTGACTAAAAGAGAAAGTTATGATGCTTTTTTAGAAATAGTTCTCATAAATTAATTAAAACAAGACGAAGATGAAAATATAGTGGAATGAATTCTGTCTAGACTTGTTGGATTTAAACTTGTACTAAATCATGAAAAGAAAACGTTTAAAATAAAGTACAAACATAGCAAAATATGTCCATTAGATATGTATCTAAATAAGTTGTATTTCAGGATTTTAATCTGTTCTCTTTAAGAACAGAAGCCCCTATATAATACAAAATTTTAATTTTGGCTTGTAACGTATTTTTAATGGTATATTTTCTCAAGTATGCATTGCAGTAAAGGACTGAGTGTAAGAAATTCATGAATGTACAGGCATACATCAAAGATATTGAAGGTTTAGTTACAGACCACCACAATAAAGCAAATATTACAATGAATTGAGTCACACAAACTTTTGATTTCTCAGTGCATATGATAGTTGTTTTTACAATATACTGTAGTCTATTAAGTGTGCAGTAGCATTATGTTTCAAAAATGTGCATGCCTTATAAAAATACTTTATTGCTAAATAATGTTAACCATCATCTAAGGCTTCAGTAAGTCATAATCTTTTTTTCTGGTGGAGGTTTTGAAATATTTCGAGAATAACCAAAATGTGACATGAAGATATTGAGTGAGCAAATGCTATTGGAAAATTGGTGCTGATAAACATACTCCACATGGGGTTACCACAAACCTTCAATTTGTAAAAAAAGTATTTGCATAGCACAATAAAGTGGAGTACATTACAATGAAATGTGCCTGTTACCTAGTTTTTTTGGCATATGAGAAAATATGGTTTTAGAAATTTAGAGTTTGAGGTAATGGTAGACATCAATGTAGAAATAGCTAGTAAGCAGCTATAAAAATAGAACTGAAGCTCAGATTGGAATTAAATGTTTGGTAATTATAAGCCCAGAGGTATGGATCATGAGAGTGAAATTCAAATGATTAATGAAATAACAGATCAAAAGATCAACCAATATTGTATAGACATGGCTCTTCCAATACTTATAAATAAGAGGCAAGGTTTTGGATCTCTGAATAGTTGAGACCTAGAACTAAGTTTTCTGCAAGAAGCTAAGAATCACATTTCTGTAGAACAGGGATCAAAATATCTCTATCCACTGGCCTAAGGACTTAGTACAAAAGTTGGTCATCTTGAAAGTATTGTAAAATGTCACTTGTGGAGTTCCTGTCATAGCACAGCGGAAATGAATATGATTAGTATTCATGAGGATGCTGATTTGATCCCTCACCTTGCTTAGTGGGTCAGGGACCTGGCATTTCCATGAGCTGTGGTGTAGGTTGTAGATGTGGCTCAAATCCCACATTGCTGTGGCTGTGGCATAGGCTGGCAGCTGTAGATCCGATTTACCCCTAGCCTGGAACCTCCATATGCTGTGAGTGCATCCCTAAAAAGCAAAAAAAAAAAAAAAAAAATCACTTGCAAGGAATTAGAACCTCAGGCCAGTGCCATATACAGAAGAAAATATGCAATCCTTACCGTACAAAATGAATGAAAACTGAACACCAATAAATTAATATAAAAGTAGCCTTAGAAACATTGAAACATGTATAGGCTCAACAGAAGAAAATATGTAACTGCTCAAAGCAAATCTGCACAAACCAGAGCATACAAGGATCCTATAAAAACTTAGAAAATGAGATTACAGTTAAAATTGCATATTACACATGGAAACAAACCACTATGAGAGAATAAGCAAATAAACGTAAGAAGTAACACACTGTGAACTATAGATAACAGAAAAAAATGAAATAGTCTTTAATGTATTTTTTAAATAATCAAGAGTTAATATACACCAAATAATATACACCAGATCAGCAAGATCAGAACACAATAGCTAAAATGACAAATAATCAAATAGAAATTCTTAAAATAAAAATACAGGAATTTGAATAAAGAACTTGAAATTAGAAAAGTAGATTCAAGATGGTTGAAAAAAGAATTAGTGATATAGAATATAGATCCAAGGAACCTAGCCAGATTAGCAGAGAGCATCAAAAAACAGAGAAATAAAAGATAGATCCACTCAATGTGAAGGACAGTATAGGAGATGATCAAATCAAGTAATATCTAATCGGAGTTCCATGAGAAGATAATAAAGACTATGAGAAAGAGACAACTGTCCAAAAATAGTTGCTTGAGGATTTCCCAAAACTGAGGAAAGACGAAATGGCTTATCCTAAAGGAATATGTTAGGTACTGAACAAAATAAAAAATAACAAACTAATCTAGACTTCTCAAGTAGTAAAAATGAGAAATATTGGATACCAAAAAAATAAGACTAATTATTTGCAGTGGAACTATAATCAGATTTACATAAGTCTTCCTATCAGCAACACCGTCAGAAGTAAATGGAATAGTGTTTTTGAAGTTCTAAGATAACATAACTTTCAACTTAAAATTGTAAACTCATTTAAAGTGCCGTTTAAGAATGGAAATTAAAGAAATTTTCACACCTATATAATTTCATAGTTTATGACTACAGAATATACATCAGTATGAAAAAAAATGAAGGGTGAGAGTGCAAGAGCAATGGTGAAGAAGGAAATTGATAAATCATGTTGGTAAATTTGAACAAGTAATGGGTAACTCTAAATAAAAAAATAATAATAGTGATGGCTGAAGAGTTTAAAAACAACATGCATTTAAAATGCTGGACAACATGGAGTTCCCATTGTGGCACAGTGGAAACGAATCCAACTAGTAACCATGAGGTTGCAGGTACGATCCCTGGCCTCGCTCAGTGGGTTAAGGATCCGGCATTGCTGTGAGCATTGCTGTGAGCTTTGCTGTGAGCTGTGGTGTAGGTCACAGACACAGCTCAGATCCTGCATTGCTGTGGCTGTGGTGTAGGCCAGCTGTAGCTCCAATTCGACCTCTAGCCTGGGAACTTCCATATGCCACTGGTGCAGCCCTAAAAAGCAAAGAGCAAATAAAATAAAATAAAAAGTAAAATGCTGGACAACAATAGTTTGAGAAATTGGAGATGTTTGATTCAAAGTATCCTAAGATCTTTGTGGGAAAGAAGATATAGATATTGATTAGTTATAATAGTTTTGGTTAAGTATACATGTTAAAATGCAAAGGAAACCACTAAAATAATAGAAATACATATTCTGAACAAGTAGAGGAAAGAAGAATTATAAAACATATGATAAAACTTGATCAACTTACTCCAATAAAATTTAATGTAAAATAAAATATAGAAGTATAAAAAATTATCAATGAAAGAGGACAACCTACAACTGTTTTTCATTTAGAAGTCTTTTATTAGATCATAAATATATATTTTCTTAACTCTACACATGCACTTCAGTTTTAAAATTTTTTTTGCGATTTGTGCTGTAATATTTAATGGTGAAGTGTCATGGTATTTTCAAATTTCAAATGGTTCAGGTAAAAACATGTCTACATTTAGATAGTCATTTCTGATATAATGCTTGCTTTTTTTTTTTTTTTTTTTTTTGTCTTTTTGCTATTTCTTCGGCCGCTCTTGCGGCATATGGAGATTCCCAGGCTAGGGGTCTAATTGGAGCTGTAGCCACCGGCCTACACCAGAGCCACAGCAACGCGGGATCCGAGCCGCGTCTGCAACCTACACCACAGCTCACGGCAACGCCAGATCATTAACCCACTGAGCAAGGGCAGGGACCGAACCCGCAACCTCATGGTTCCTAGTCGGATTCGTTAACCACTGCACCACGACGGGAACTCTTAATGCTTGTTTTAAAAAGAAGGAAAAGGAGGAGAAGGAAGAAAGAAGAAGGAAAGAATGAGGATGATAAATATTGCTGAATGAAGCCAGATGCACAATGGAAGTGCAAATCTATTCATTTGTATAAATTCTTAGGAAATGCGAATTAATCTATAGTGACAGAAATGAGACAAGTGGTTGCCTGACATTGTGGAGACAGCAATGAGTAGGAGGGAGAGATTTTTGAAAGGCACAAAGAATTGAGTGGCAGTGATAGCTATATTCATTATATTGATAATGACTATAGTTTTGTGGCTGTATGTATATGTCAAACAAAGAAAGCATACTCCCTAAATATATGCAACTTATTATATATCAATTATACAGCAACCTGTATTAAAGGAGGAAGAGGGTTCAATGTTTGATCGTGTCACATCATGTTAACAAAGGAAGAAGAAGAGTTGGATACATAGATTTGAGGTAGATTATAGTCACTTCCCATCAAGAGGTGGAATCTTCTTTGAAACCCTTGGATGATTTGGGTTTGGCCAATGAAATATGGCACCTTATAAAAGTTATGAGACCAGTTCTCAAGAGAACGTGAAGGTTCTTCTCCTGTCTTCCTGAATGCTACTGCCATGTGAACAAGCCTGAGTTATTCTGCTCTAGAAGATCTAGGGAAGAAAACCAAGGCACTCATGATGTTAGCCTATGAACCGCCAGACTTATGAGTGATGCCGTCCTAGACCCTGCAGCCCCAGGTCATTGGTAGACCCATGAGTGGGCAAGAAAAGACATACAGAAGAACCTCATAGTTGAACACAGATCACATTGCTGAACTCTAGAATCTTTCATTAATAAATGTTTTCATCACCAAAAATTCCAAACCTGAGCAATTCAATAGATGGCAGGAAATATAATAGAAATCAGTCCAATTATTTAATAAGTACAGATAAAATTATTAAATAATATATTAAAAGACTGATAGAAATACAATCCAGAAATATAATGATGAATATATAGACTGCCAAAATATGAAAAATATACCATGATAGTACTGATATTATTAACCAATAGCAAGCCAATGCATATCATGGAATACTCTACAGTTCAGAAAATAAATCAGCTGTCTGCCTCTTTAACTATCATCTATCTATCTCTCTAACCATCCGTCTTAACCTGTTTAGATAGTAAAAATATGATGATTTATAAAAATATAGAATTAAGTTGCAATATTATGTCACGTAAGTTTAAAACTTCTAAGTATTTTCTATTATTTATGAAAATGCATATACATATTTGGTACTTTATAAAAACATGGATTAAGGAAGATTACAGTGGAAATATCAACAGTTCCAGCAATGTTTTATTTCTTCTGAAAATATCAAAATAAAACACAGCAAATGAGGATGATTTGATCATAATATTTATTCAGTGTCTAGTATTACTGAAGCACCATTCTAAACACTTTATATGTATTAAATTATTTGATTTCGTCCTGCAAGGTTGATATTTTTAATTCTGTGCATTGGATACTTGGATATTTGTTATACTCTATAGTTTTTAGGTTTTAAATATTTAATGATGATAATAATAATAAAAATGTTCTGGGTAGTTGGGAGGTCACTGGTAATTTTTGGGTCTAATTTCAATGAACAGAAGTGAAGCCAAAGAAAATGACAGTAAATTATAACTGGAGATTTAATTTAAAAGTTCTATGGTTGGTTCCCTCCTCCACACCCACACACAAGTAATATAGTTTTATAAGAGCACACTTTCTAATCATAAAGTGTGTGTTTATTTTTATCTTACCATGACACTCAGTAATGGGCTCTTAATCAAACTGGTCTCAATAGATGTTGATTAAATACAAAGAAGAGGCAGATGATATATTTTAGGCTCGGTGCAAGCAAATTAGTGGCTATTTTTAGAAATTTGCTCTTTGAAAAGTCAATTCATTTAGTTTTTAAAATTTTTTTCTCATATTCAAATATATAATAATCCAGTCCATGCTTTCTTTCATTGCTGAAGACAATGTTACAGATTCCTTTACAGTAAAATTTTAACTTTAAGGTGTTTCTCAAGTAGCAGTATAATGCTTATATTTATGCCTGAAATAAATACATGCATATGCATTTTCACTATACCTGCATTGTTTGGGGGGGGTCCCATGTGCTAGAGCTACAACTACAGAATAAGAGGATAAATATTGTCCTCAAAGATTTTTGTTAAACACTTTATACAAGGTACCTTATCATATGCTTATTAATATGCATTTTAACAAGTTGAGCTCATCAGTTAGAATTTGCTGTACAGCAGAAATAGGCACAACATTGTGAATCAACTATAATTTTTAAAAAAGAGATTTACTGTTATGTTTAAAAAAAAAAGAATTTGGCCTGATATCATTTGAATACTTTGCCTTGGCATGTTCAGCATATTGGATTCCTGCTAATTCTGCATCACAAATATCATTTTTGAAAGGCTCAATCAAAAACCCTTACCACATTGAAAAGCAATGGAAAGAATACAGACATCAGCAGACCAGCTTCTACAGTACACTGTAATCTTGAGTAAGTTTTTTCTCTTCTCTAGGTTTCTGGTTTCCTTGTATAAAAACTAAGGGCAATAAACTAGATCATCCTGAAGATTCCGAAGATTTTGTCACTGAGTTACTCCAAGATTATCATATTAAAATCTAATTTCATTTTTCAAAACTGAACAAAAATTAATTTTAAAAAATGGTAAGATTACATAAAAATAAGACAGAGAAGTAGTGTATTCTTTAGGAAGTAACAGTAGAGAATTTATGCTGTTTTTTTTTTCTTTTTAGGGTCACTTCTGTGGCATATGGAAGTTCCCAAGTTAGGGGTCAAATCAGAGCTGTATCTGCTGGCCTACACCACAGCAACACTGGATCTGAGTCTTGTCTGTGACCTACACCACAGCTCATGGCAGCGCTGGATCCTTAACCCACTGAGTGAGGCCAGAGATCAAACCTACATCTTCATAGATACTAGTCAGGTTTGTTTCCACTGAGCCACAATGGGAACTCCATTTTCTTTTTTTTTTTTTTTTTTTTGCTCTTGGGATTCTTAATTTGGAGAACTTACTTTTCATATAACCATTATAAAAAAATTTTTTTAATACTACTGAGATATATTTCATATTCTGGGTAACATGAGGGAGTGCTGGAGATTTGTGTTGTGTATGTAGCATCTACTGGACTGAATAAATAATTTGATTAATAATGAATATGTAATAGCAGCACCTGCACCATTTCAAGCATCAGTCAATGGCTTGATTAATGACTTTTGGAAAGATAGGAAGCAAAATTTATTTTTAAAAGAATTCTAAAAAAGACACCTGAAGGTGGCATAATGATTGCACTCAATAATCTATGATTTTGCCCTAGTACTAATAAGATGTGGCTACATTATCCAGTGATCCTAATGTATTGAAAGCTGTTCAGAATATATGAGCACCTCTCTCTTTCCTTGTTAATTCTGCTGTAGAGTTCCCCATTTATTCTGTCATAGATTTCCCCCTTTGTGCTTTTTTGTAGAATAACCACCTCTTGTAACAAATGAAATAGTTAATTTTACTTACATAACTACTAGAAAATGTTGGCACACATTTTCTTATTTCACAGATGTAGAAATAAAAGCTTAGAGAGTTTAAGTGCTCTGGTAAATGGCAGAACCAGGATAAGAACCTAGGTCAGCCTGTCTCCACAACCATACATTAAATTGCTTCCCATGGTGTCATCATGCCAGAACCTCTTTTTTTAAAGTGTTTTACATCAACAAACACCTTTAAGAACAATGGCCATATCTATCTTTCATTAGATAACCCTATTTGCCCATTTCTTTTGGAGAAGGTGGTGTTTTATTCAGTCTTTTCTTCTATCTTTTCTCTGGCTCAGCCTGCCTTCAGAAAAGGTGCATTCTCTTTTCTGTAGGTCATATGATAATCCTAGAGAGAATTGCTCTGTAAAGTGGTTTAATGGTAGTTATTTAAAGCTGTCTTTGACTGGGTTGACAAGTATCAATGAATTGAGGGTTGCTAGGAAGCAGTTATATCTGTAAGTCACATTCTCCAATTTAGCTTTTAATTGGCAAAAATACTGACATTTTGATCTTGATTTTTTTCTCACTCCTGAGGTTATCTTTTAATTGATTGCAAGTACTACAGAAGAATGGTGTGATTTTGTTGGGCCCACTGACCTTAATTTAATGATTAATTTTACTGTCTGTATCTATTATGAAGATAATATTGGGCACTTGGAAAACCAAGATGAATAAAACATGTTCTTATAGTCTCTTAGTAAGAAATATACACAATTTTAGTATCAAGTATCTCTGATCCAAATAACAGAATTCCTCTTCCTGTTTATTGTCTCTTACAATGCCACAGGAAGTGCTCAAAGATCCAAGGATTTTTTTTTTCAAATATAAAACTTGCTTCCAAGGTTACTTATAGCAGGACTTGACTATGAACTAAAATTTTGACAGATTAATTGGAATTTAAACAACAGGTCAAGGCAGATCTAGCAGCAGAAAATTCAGGGAATTCCAGAATAACAGGTAATTGCCATCAAGGAGGGCCATCAGGACCTCAAAGAGATGTGTGTAATATTTGATATAAGAACATCATATAAGGATAATTTAATAATTAACCATGAGTCCAAGCAGGCAGTCCAGTAGTGGAACTCAGGATGGACTTGGATTAGTTGATATCCAGCCTGGATACTGAAGTAGGACTTTAGCCTTTAGAATGATAAAAGTATAATATAAGGCAAACTTGGGTCTAGACTCCAAGTTAGAGACTCAGCATAAAATAAAGAGTGAAGATCCAACTTATAGAAGGCAGAGTATTGGTTGAAAGGGAAAGAAGAAAAGGGCAGTAATAGACTAGAGATTAAGGCTGGAGTGGCAAATCTGACTCATTTCTTTGTCACCAAACTATGCATTAAATGATTATTATACTTGCTAATATAATCTAATTCAGGGCTGAGCCTGAAAATCAGAGTTATGTCATCCTAATTTTGAGGACTAGGGCAAGGAACCAGGAAAATTATTATCCCAATGTCCAGGGCAATGTCATGATTCCAGTGGGTATTGGTGAACACTTGTAAAGAGACAGTGTCATGCTATGGAGGAGAAAAAAGTCTGCATTAGCAGACAGGAAACCTGGATTCTAAATCTAGCTCTTCCAATAACTAGTTGGGTAATCTTGGACAAGTCACTTTTCCTCCCTTGGATTTATTTTTCACATATATAAATAGTGAAGGATTGGGACTATATAGATCTCCCTTTATTCTTACAATTTAAACATGCTATGATAATAGGGCAAATGACTTGTATCTATTCCATGTTTTTCTTTTTTCTCTTCTTTTTTTTTTTTTTTTTTTTTTTTTTTTTGGTCTTTTGGTCTTTTGGTGTTTTTGTCATTTGAGGGCCCCACCTGCGGTATATGGAAGTTCCCAGGCCAGGTGTTGAATTGGAGCTGCAGCTGCCAGACCAGGTGTTGAATTGGAGCTGCAGCTGCCAGGCGAGGTGTCGAATTGGAGCTGCAGCTGCCAGCCTACCCACAGCCACAGCAACGCCAGATATGAGCCACATCTGTGACCTACACCACAGGTCACGGCAATGCAGGATGCTTAACCTACTGAGCGAGGTCAGGGACTGAACCTGTGTCCTCATGGATCCTTGTGGGGTTCGTTAACCACTGAGCCATGACGGGAACTCCCTATTCCATGCTTTTCTATTCGGGACAGATATTCTGACATGCAGGCCTGACTCTACTGAGAATATACCATGCTTATATAACTAAACCAACATCTGGATTTATATTTTTTTCAGTTAACTGTACCCTACAGATACCATTAAAAATAGCATTCTTGTTTTCACTTATTTGTCCCTTCCCTCTTTTTTGCCAAGATTAAATTTATGCCACTGAATATCCACAGGGCAATATGGAATGAGTTTTTGTTTGCTTATTTTGCAACTGAAATGAGCATTTCATGTTTCTTGGAAAATAGTGATAATTCTTGGCATAGACCATCTGCATTTATATTGTTATTGGGCAATTATTAAACCATCCTTATTAGTATACTTTTCTGACTGATGAATACTTCATTTCCCCTCTGAATTTCATCCAAACTATTATGGTTTTTTTCGTCTTACTAGGTTTGCAAAACTTGATTTAGTAATACTTAAAAATGAACTATGTTCATTGTGCTCATCTTCTGGGTGCATGGAGGAAAGTTAATGGACCTACTCTTATTTTGTTCATTTGTTCGTTTGTTTTCCTTTTAAATTTTTTTTTTTTTGTCTTCTGTCTTTTTAGGGGTGCACCCGCGGCATATGAAGGTTCCCAGGCTAGGGGTCTAATTGGAACTATAGCTGCCGGCCTACGTCAGAGCCACAGCAACACCAGATCTGAGCCACGTCTGCGACCTACACCACAGCTCATGGCAATGCCAGATCCTTAACCCACTGAGTGAGGCCAAGGATCGAACCTGCAACCTCATGTTCCTAGTCGGATTCGGTTCCACTGAGCCACGACGGGAAATCCCTGTTTTCCCTTTAATGTTATATGTTAGTCTGGGAAGATATGCTGGCCAACAATGCTCTTCTAGTTTGGCAAAATTTCATTTGTTGGATAGCAAATATTTATGCCTATTTTGACAGTGTTTTAAAATTTATAGCATTGTATTGATTATGTAGTAGTATCCCTTTGATAAGCCTTGCAATTTCTTGACTCAGGGTGACAAAGAAATAATAAGAAAAGTTCATACCCCTTAATACTTCTGGGTTTTCACTGAATCACGTCATTCCTCATTTGCAAGGGATCCAGACATCACACAACTATTGAATCATCTTCTAACTTTTAGACCCCTGGGTTTAAAAGCCAGACTGTGACTTTTATTTTGAAACATGTATCTATGTTAAAATGCATCAATACAATAACTCCTTGACTTTTAATTTCTAAAAATTATGAGGAACTAAGAGAATCAATTGGAACTATTAAGAACTTAGCCCTTATTTAATTTTGGTTGTTAAGGAATGATTTCCCAAAGTCAACACTGTAGAATGCAAGGACTGTGAGAAAGGAAATAAGTTTATGCATATTAATATTTCCATTTCCATTTTAAGCTCTTTCAAGGACCCTTTGAAATATGTATCTAACAATTATTACACTAATGCTTGATCTTTCTTACCTGTTGAGCTTGAGACTCAAAAGATGAAGTAGTTTCATAAATTTTATATGAGTGTATATACACACACAAACATACACAACTGAATGGCTTTTGTCATATTTTATTTTATTGTTGATTGTCAGCGATCTTATGCAGTGATTTAATGAAAAAAATGTTTATCCAACCACATTGTTCACAAGAAAAGAAATCCTCAAACTTTAATTGTCCTCATCTATGGGACTTTACCATAATGTTTCTACAAATATGTACATATTCATATAAGGTATACCCAGAAGTGGCAGTGAGTCCTTAAATTATTATTAGCATGGAAATGATGGAAAACTAAATTATGTCATTATGAGAAGAATTTTGTAGCATATTACTTATATATATTTATTTCATAGCATTAAAATTTATTAAGTTACTATGAATTGGTCTCATTAATGGGTGGTAGACTTTTTACCTTAAAGACATTACTATTATAGTAGTGGCAATCCTTGGTCAAAGGGCTTTCAAAACTGATTTTATTTTCTTGGAACAAAAATATTGGCTTTGGTTTTCATTTATTCACTGTACATTTAATATCATGAGGCAATGTGCTAAGATTTGGTATACATGAATTAGATGAATGAGGCACTTGATACCTATTTGCTGCATAAATGTATAAAGAATAGGGTTCCTGCTCTAAGGAGCTTTTAGTATCATGAGTGATACAAATAGGTACACAGGGAGTTATAATATAGGATAGTATAAAAATACATTAAAGAGGCCTCCTATACAGAGATAAGTTGTCATGAAAAATGTCATGTAGAAAGTGTTAAGTGGATGACCGAAAGATGATTAGAGATTTTCTGGCTGTTGGCAGTAGGATGGCATAGGGAAGAAATGAAAAAGTTCCAGTCAAAAGGAACAGTATGCATTCCTAGAATTGGGTGAGCTCATGGTACATATGAGGACCTCCCAAACTGATTTTGACCAGCTTGATAATCAATAATGTGCAATACACATGAACATATTCAGACTCACTTTTTTCATTCCTAACCTATTTCTGATTTAATCTGCCTTCCAGCATCCAGTCTCACCATCAATATCAAAGCTAGCTAAGAGAGAATATACCATGGCTAAATCCGTCATGGATAGCAAAGAGTTAGCTGGATCTTAGGATCATCTTGTCATCTTATTTGCTCTAAAGGAGAAAAGAATAATAGTAAAGAAACTGAGCAAGGTGAGAATTTTAATAAATGCACACAGATTCACAAGCAGAAAGTGAGGCAATGATATCCAGTGACTTTTATAGAATATTTCAGTCAACTGAGTGCTGTCACCTGCTTTATTTCATTCTGGCTTTATAATAACTCAGAAGGTCAGGAGAGGCTAGGTATGAAACGCTAGTGAGTCTAGGGTGCTCTCTCAACAGCATATGTGAGGACTCAAACCAGGTCTTCTGATAAAGTTTTTTTCCATCATAAAACATTCTCTCTCCAACCCTCCCTAAAGGAGATGAACAAATCATCATAATGTTCAGTTGCTTATGTTTTTCTGCTACATCTTTCCTATAGGGAGAGAAATTTATATTCTGCCATATAAGCTATAACTATCCAAGTATGTGTGAATTGGAAACAGACTGTTACAAGCAATAAAAATATCTACTGTAAGCTAAGAATTGTGTGAGGTTCTGGGAGAGAGGGTTACATGGAAGGGAAGATAAATGGAGTTATTAGATAAATATACATGAAACAACTGGAGACTAATCAATCGTGTGATACTAAATGAAAATTCAGTAGGCATTGAATCCCATATTGAAAAAATTAGGCTGTAAAAAGGCAGTCAGTTAATTCACATATGGCTTAGTTACAGATAAACAGTTTTGCAGCAAGTGCAACTGATTTGTTGTCCAGAGGAACTAAAAATGGTCATATTTCCTGGTAAAGCAACAAGAAAATGTCAAATTTTAATGACGGCAAGATACAATTAGAAAAGAATTATGCTTAAAGGAAAATCAGCTCATCTAGTTTACTTGTAAATTTGAGCTTGACTCTCTCCCAAGGAACACATGGTGCTGTATCAAGGCACTTCTAACTTACCAGAAGAAGGCATCATTGATTCCATTCACATTATTGCATTAAAAATCTATGAGAACTTTTGGTTCTACAAGAAATACAAAATAGCTGTAGTGATACAAGAGAAATGAAATGGCTCAGTGGGGGATTTTTTATTTCAGTTTAAAATTGGTAACACACAGGAATTTGTTTTGATTTATCAGTAAAACAAAATTAAAAAAAAGCATAAGGTCGTGAGATGTACACATGGGAAATGATGGAGACATTTGCTGATGGTAACACTTCTGCTAATTGGTTCTATCCACAGGAAGCAGTGCAATCCCAAATATGCCAGCTTTTTAAACAACAGAGGTTTTTTTTTTTTTTTAATTAGCAGTGATATGAATTAAGGTGAGACAGGGCTTCTTCTTATTATCAAGGGATCCCAGATGTGTTTGTATTGTAAATGGCAGAGTTGCTGCCACTGCCACCCAACCATCCCCACAGGAATGAGTGTTTTCAGTGAGTGAAAGCAGCTCTGAAAGAGCGTGCAAAATGTGACATTTATCTGTTGACTATTTGGAAATGATTTGATACCCCTGGGGCACATCTGTCTCCAGTTCACTCTCATTGTTCTGTCACTGTTCTCAAAATGGACAGGAGCAACCCTGAAAGGTCTTAATAAAAATCATCTTTTCCTCTTTGCTGAGGTCACATTTTCCTAGCCATGGGTCTATGGATAAGGGAATCTGTTTTACAAAGCCTAGGCCAGTGACTTTCAAGCCTGTTTTTATTTTGGTCCATGGTAAAAAAATAGTAAAAATACACTTTATATAGGGACTATAAACACACACACACACACACACACACACACACTGAAAATATTTTAGTGAAACTATCTTTTACTATTTGCAATGCTTGCTGACAGTTTTATTCTTTTTTTCAAATTGCTAGTTGCAATCTATTTAATTTATTTCAAGACTCATTAATGTGTTTCCACTTACATCTTGCAAAACATTGGATTGGAATGCTCTTATGCTGACAAATCTCCTGTTTCCAATCTGTTTCTTCACTAGAACATAAAACAAAAACTTCAGTTATTAATGAATTGTGTGTCCATCCTATTTTAAAGTGCATTTTATAAATTCTAAAGTAGTATATATTTGTTATGTCTTTGACTTTGCTAAAATTTGTGTGTCTTAAATGTCCAACCTGAGATGATGATTTATAAAAATCATCGATTATTACCACAATTATATTTTTATTTCAAATTGAACATGTCATTTATCCATGCAAAGAAGTTGATACATATAAAGGCCTGACCGATGTCTATTATGCAATTCAAAGATATTTTGGAAGATTCAAGTTAAATGTATTAATGATCATAAAAATACACAAAATAAGACATTGCCTATTACATAGAGACATCCATAGCTTCTTTGAGAGATATGTAAACAATGATCTTTCATGACATGTTTTGTTGCCTCAACTAGCAATGACAAATTCATTTCATGCATATAACTCATCATCTTTATATAAAAGAATGTAGATGAATGCTCTATATTCACCAAAACTGTCCATGCAAATCTCATGTAAAAAATTGAGGACAATAAGGAGTTCCCACTGTGTCACAATGGAATCAGCAATGTCTCTGGAGCACTGCAATGCAAGTTCCACCCCCATCCCAGGTCCAGCACAGTGTGTTAGGGATCTGGTGTTGCCACAGCTGTGGCATAGGTAGCAACTGTGGCTCAGATCTGATAGCAGGGACAAGGAACTCTATATGCCAAGGGGCATCCAATAAAAAAGAGAGAGAGAAATCAAGGAAAATTGTTCTGAAATTACATTACTGCTTATAGGTTTTGGTGCACGTGGGGCCTCATCTTTTTTAAGTTTTGTTTTCCTTTACCCATTAGAGTTTTTGCCTGGTTGTTTATTTGTTGTTTAAAAAAATCAACTGTGGTGTGAAGAGGTAAATAGTCTAGTTCAAGATTAAAAGAATAAAGGTCCTGATAACCGACATACTGTAGGAGATTAGTAAATATTTAGTAACTTGATAATCATATCTAGACCAGACAACTAAACAAACAATTCTGAATCTTGGCTCCCTTTTTTTATACATATTTACTCTTCCCCATTATATGAAGAAAGTAAACTTTTCTTAAATGTAACTAAGTAAGTACTTTCCCTATAGATTATAATTGTACTACCTGTCTATTTCTCTAGCAATGTGTTCCAATTTCCTGGATTATCTCTTTTCTAAAATATTCAATCTCATTGCATGCATTTATTTTGGGTTGGGAGATAATAAGATGACTGATGCAAATGAACATGATTCATTACTGTATTTCACATCCGCCTAGGAAAATTTGATTAGATGTGGTTAGAAAAATTGTTTTTCAAGTGATACTTTTATCTAATTTCTTACTTTAGTAAGCATTAAGTTCTAGGTCTATATAGAAGAACTTCAAGGTCTATATAGAAGAACTTCAAGGTCTATATAGAAACAGATGCAATGAAGAGCTTGCTATACCAAAATATTCTATGTATTTATTTAAAGCTTTTTTTTTCCTATTTCTATGTAAAGAAAGTTTGAAATTTCAGATATCATAAAAGCTACAAATAGAAGATCAAACGTTCAAATGATAGCCTTTGGGGGTGCCATTTTGGATATGTAATTAATATAGAAAGCTAATTACTCTAAGAACATCATCTTGATTCATTTCAAAAGTGTTTTGTCTAAGGTCTTTTCTTCGCTACCATACTTAAGCATATTTTACTGGATATTAACAAGGGACTAATGATAAAATAAAGTATGACCTCCTATATATGTAGATTTACTTGGATTAGGTAAATTCAGCTATATATGGTAATCCAAATCCAAGTAATGTAGAGAACTGCTGTTAACAATTTCTCTTGCCTGGAAATGACCCATTTCTTTGTCCCATATATTGAGGAGATATGCTGCAATTCATATTAATGTGTTGGGACAACTCTAACATTTTAATTGGATGACAAGCAGATTATGAAGGAAAATTAGGCATTTCCTCACACTAACCAGATGGCCTTATAAAAAATATCAGTTGGATCTCAGATTTTGGCTAGGCCAAATGAACAAGTTAACTTTGTTACTCTTCTCTTCTTGAGACTCAATTTGAGACACAACAGACTAGACTTCAGGAGACTTTTGCTCAAACCCTGTAAATGAATTTTGGAGAGAGTTTCTTTCAAGTCAATCAAAATTGTGTTCTAACTCCAGCATTGTGTCAAGAGTAGCCAAGTGTGGAACCATTATTATGGAGGAGCATGTAATCTGGTCAGAATTGTTGACTTTATGTAAATCTGTATGCGTATAATATTAATTTCCCTTGAAAAATTTCAAAATAATTTATAATGTAGTTTAATACAGCATCTGTTCACATGACCTACAATTTAGTTGTTATTTAGAATATTCTACCCTATCCATCCCAATTATAGAAGTTTGGTAACCTGATGCAAACAAACTTTCCTACAATTCACTCAGTATATGGGCACATTTCTCTCTCTCCTTTAAGAAATAATCATAGTTGGAGTTACTTTGAGGATGCTGTTTTAGCTACTCTGACCAATATACATTTTAATTTGCCTATTTTTGACTCATTTTCCCAACTTGAAATTATTCCTCCTTTTTTTTTAATTATAAATGTTACTTACCTTTTAGCAATGTTATTCACCTACTTCCCAGCCCTAGTTCAGACCATTTAAGTTAGTAATTTTATTCACAATAACTAACATAAGAGAAAATTGGAATAAACTAAAATGAAAATTATGAGGCAAACTCAAAAAGCAAGTAACACAGAGTTCCCATTGTGGCTGAGTGTCTAATGAACCTGACTAGTATCCATGAGGAGGTGGGTTTTATCCCTGGACTTGCTCAGTGGGTTAAGGATCCGGTGTTGCTGTAAGCTGTGGTGTAGGTCACAGGCACGGCTCGGATCTGGTGTTGCTGTGGCTACAGCTCCAATTCGACCCCTAGCCTGGGAACCTCCATATGCCACAGGTGCATCCCTAAAAAGACAAGAGACGGAAAAAAAAAAAAAAAGCAAGTGACACAAAGACTAATGGCTATTATATTTGATGTTTATATGAGTCATAAATTTCATCACTATTATTTCTCTAGCTTAGTTTTATTAGCATGCTTTGAGCCACAAGACCCTTTATCCTAATTCACATTTGTTTTTTCCAACCAAAGGTAATAAAAGCTTATTTTTATGCAACAAAGCAGTGCTTTGCGATTTTGCTCTTTCCCTGATAGGGTCTTTCAGTCTTAATACTTTTGTGTCTGCGACTGCTCAAAGGAAAGATGAATAATTTCTTATGAATAAAATGAATATTCACAAGACCCCAAACAACTTATTTCATCTTGAGCTGGAAAATAATGCAAAAATGGAGAATAAAATTTAATGTTATGGTGACATTCTACTGACTTGTCCATTTTCTGGCATAGATTAGTCAGTAAAGTACAATGAGTAAAAGTCAGACAAAAGATAATCTTAGGTGTCTCACCACCTGCTATGCTCTTCTCAATGCACCAGTCATATTCATAAGAAAGCACAGCTGGCTGGCTGGTCTGTTAATCAAAAGAGTCAAAAATACCCAACAGAAAAAATTCTGGCTCTGGATATAGATAAATGATAAGATCTATTTCCAAAAAGAGGTATTATAAGGCAGTGACTGCTAAATTAATTTTTGTTTACAGTGTAATACTGGTTAAAAAAATCAATAGCATTCATGAAGGGATTTAAAAATACCCAAAACAATATCGAAGAAACAATATGTAATTATCATAATATCCCTACCACAGCACTGTAATGCCTCGCGATATTTGGCAGAGCAGCTCCAGTAACTGTACTTTTCACTTCATGGATCTTAGGGATGTTGTCAGTATTTGTTTAAAAGTGTTTAGTGCCCTGACCTCACTGTCCTGTATTCAAACAAGGCAGAGTGTCTTTATATTTCAAGATACGCATAGTCATTATTAGGTTTGACTTTATATCTGATAAAATTCTGTATAACACCATGCTCACTTAGTAAGAGAAAATGTATATTTTAGACAATCAAAATTTTTCAGCCTGAAAGGTTGCCATTGTATACTTATTATAGACATAATTTTATGGCCTCTTTTTAAAGAAGTACTATTGCCTCCAATTCAATCTGGCTGACCTGAAGGAAAAGTGTTTTTAGATTCTTAGTATCCTTGTCCTTTTATCCACCAGACAATTCTAGATCTCCTCAGACTATTCTCTGAGAATCTGTATGTCCTAAAATCAGTATCATCATCATTGCCATTACTACTATTTTAATTAATATATTTCTAAATTCGCACTTTCCTTTAGTTTTTCTTTGGAGTCTATTTCTACATGAGTCAATGTAGCTTATCAATAAATAGTAGAAATGCCAATAGAAAAGCTAAGACCTGGATTCCTGAGATAAATCACTTAAAATCTGTTGTAGTGTAAACATACTAGGGGTATGTGGTGAACCGGCTAATTTAAAAGCTATTATTCTATTTTAAAATTATATTATTCATATAATCCTCAAAATAATATCCAAAGGTACATGTTATATATTGCAGTAATATTTATGTCCATTACACAATTGAAGGAATTGATACTCAAGGAGTTTGTGACTTATCCAAAGAAGCATAGCAAATCAGTTTCAAAGATTTTCCTGGGTATATTTATTATAATAGCCTATATTTTTAATAAAAATTATCTATATGAGGTTTCCAAAAATATATTTTATAAAACATCTTAAAATGTTACAAATGTAGTATATCAGGGTTCAATTTAACTTGCCTTTTTGTTTAACCCAAATATGACTTACTTATGGTATATATCTTTGAATACATAATAGGTTATTATTTCTCCAAAACATAACTGTAAGTTGTAAATGTTATTTTTGGACAGGTATTCTGTAACATAGGTATTGAAATAGTCTCTTAACATTAATATTTTATCATTAACCAGGAAATGCAGATTTGAATTCAAAATCAGAAGCTTCAAGGGTATGTTTTCTTCATCCGGTAGTCAAAACATTCTTTCATACATCCCGAGCTCATGTAGTTTTTAAGGAAATTTGGAAAACAGGTTGTAATGGTTGTGAATTACAACAAAACATTTTGAAACTATGATTAATATGCTGTACAGCAGAAACTGACACAACATGGTGAATCAAATATACTCTAATAATTTTTTAAATGCATATAAGCAAAAAAAGAAGTGGCTTCACAGACTGTATTTTAGTTATACTTCCTCCTTTCCTGACCTCTCCCATATTCAATTGTATCTTTCCTTAGTGTATGTCCATTAGATTTGAAAGAGTAAGACAGATGTTTTGCAAAATAATAACTCATGTTACCCATGCAAGAAAAATCACCTTAGGAGTTCCCGTCCTGGCTCAGAGGAAACAAATCTGACTAGTATCTATGAGGACACAAGTGTGATCCCTGGCATTGCTCAGTGGGATAAGGATCTGAAATTGCCATTAACTGTGGTATAGGTCGCAGATGCAGCTCAGAGCTAGTGTTGCTGTGGCTGTGGTGTAGGCCAGTGGCTACAGCTCTGATTCAATCCCTAGCCTAGGAACCTCCATATGCCACAGGTGTGGCCCTAAAAAAAAGAAGGAAAAAAAAAAGAAAAGAAAAGAAAAAGAGAAGAAAAGGAAAGAAAAATCACCTTAGCAAATGAAAGTTCAGTGAACTTTTTGAAACATTATGCATTAGTTCCAAGCACTAAATAGTAAGAGATATTTCCTCACCAAAGAGGATAAATGTCCCATTATGAAAATTTTCTAATTGTCTATAAATTATGGCCTTTTGGATTTGTTAAATACATAAGAGGGAGGAAGTCTTATTTATTATTTTCTTTTCTCCCTATGTTTTCAAAATGGCTTTAAATACTCTTCATTTCCAAGTTCCAGTAGTCTGATTGGCAAATACGAAAAAAAAAAGAGTTGCCAATTTTAAACTTCTAGAAAACTGAGGAATGCTTGAGAAAACCGTAAATGTGAAGGACAAAAATCTGGTTTCCTCTGTACTGAATTGTTAAAACTCTTTATCTTATAGCTATCAACATTATCAACTTTATCCTACCAAATTCTCATATTTTTCTTCAATCTTTAAAAGGTATGTCAAGGATTTCCTATCTTGTGGTCTAGAATATTTTACATAAATTATAAAAAAGCATACGTAATTGTCTTTGGGTGATAGCATTGCATGCATTTCAAACCATAGTAAGAAAAGATTTAGAACGTGAGAAGTTTCATGAACCACTCCTTTCTATTTTGACCTCCTTTGTCATTCCCTATTTTTTTCCATACAGAGATATGATATGTGAAGTATTAAGTCTAGTAGCAGTCCAAAACGACTTATTTTATAAAGTCAATCTTACTGAAACTTTTTTTTTGCATATGTTGCAGTCCCCATATCTTTTTACACATTTCTTTGCTTCACTTCTGAATAACCTGGGTTCTCCCTAGATGTCTGGGTGTTTTTGGTCAGTTGATATCGGACTACTTTTACCCTTGTAACTTTGGCCTTTGACATCATTTTTACCAGATACCTATTTTTTTAGTCGGAAAATAAATGTCTGCTCTGAAATAGTTTTCTAATTTGATTTTGTTCCTTTCTACCTCCCAGGTCAGTGGTTGATTCATAATATGTCAGGTTCCTTTGCTGGTTTTCTTCTAGAATATGTATTGACTGATAATTATTATTGTCTTGGATTAATCTGTAAATGTGTGTGCATTATTTTTCACAATTCTTACTTCAGTGAAAATTAGAAATATTTAGCACATAGTTTATATAATATTTCTCAAATATTTTAGCTAATATATAAAATAACATTATTTTGCCTTTTTTTTTTTTTTTTTTTTTTTTGCTTTTTAGGGCTGCATCCATGGCATATGGAAGTTCCCAGGCTACGGGTCGAATTGGAACTATAGTTCCCAGCCACAGCCACAGTCACAGCCACAGCAACACAGGATCTGAGCCGCATCTGCAACCTATACCACAGCTCATAGCAACACCAGATCCCTGACCCCCTGAGCAAGGCCAGGGATCAAATCTGCATCCTCATGGATCCTAGTTGGATTCGCTTCTGCTACACATGATGGGAACGCCTATTGTCCTTCTATATACCTACCTTGGGGATGTAATTTTTTTCAGTTTTGTAATTATTTTAGGAGTTACTAATACATTGAAAGGCTAGCATGACTTAAAATTAGTCAAAATGACTCTAAATGTATAACAAATTTAAAAAGAATAACAAAAAAAGCAAAATAAAAATTTTAACAATTGACACTGGAAAATATTCAGAGAAGGACAATGAAAACAACCAACAGTGGAAATTCTTTCTAAAACATTTGCAAAGGTTCCAAACTAGCAGCCAGTTATATCAATTTAGTCTGAAAAACAATTTTGTTATTTTGTTTGGCACCAGAGTATTAAAAAAAGAACAAATATAATATCTTCAGATGAGGCATATATTTATGTGCCAGAGACCCATACCTATCTATATGTCCATTTTATTCAACATAATGCTTCATATATTTGGATATCATATCATGCAGTTTCTTCTTTTGGCAAAACATTACTTCAATTCTTCATCCAAAGTATGTCAATTATTTTTACTATCTAGGCCACACTTCTCTGGACATAGTCCTGTTTCTTCATATTCCTCTTAATCTCTTTCAATGAGAACTGGAAATGGTAACTGGGTAGTCATTAGTGTTGCTCAGCAAATATTATTCTCCTTAGGACGCATGGTAGTATTCTATTTCCCTACCCTCTTGGAGTTTAACTAGCCATATAATTTACCTTGACCAATGGATTGCCAATGGTAATGTTGCATGTCACCTCAAAGTGAAAGATTCAAAGCCAAAATACAATCCATCACAAACTCTCTTTTTCCTCTTCCACAGTGACCAGAATTATTTTAGACAGGTTGCCCTATCAGTCTGGATCCCAGAGTGAAGGCAATGCTAGAGGGCCTACACTATCCATTGTCAATATATAGTATAGGTAAGAAATAAAAGTATATTATTTTAATTCATTGAGATTAGAATGCTGTTAGTTACTACAACATAATCTTGTGTATCTTGATTGGTGAGGAAATTGTTACTAGATGTATGTGTTGCTTTCACATACATACACAAACTAAAATATGTGGCAATGACTTAAAGATTAGGTGGCAGGCTACAGGACAGCAGGTGTTTGGGTAGGCTGGGAGCTTGGGGCCATAGAAGATGGCCTGGCAATAGGGTGCCAGGAGCTTGGGGCTATGGGAGTTGTCCTGGCACTGGGAACAGGCAAGAGTTTAGATTTGTGGGAGTCCTCTTAAAGCGTGGGTCCACGAGGGCTGGAGTGGTGCTGGTACAGGCCTGGTCTTAATATCTGCAGTGAAGTCTGCTCACTTTACTTTTTTTTTCCACACTAAGAGGGTATTTCTTTCCATGCTGTGTTACCAGGGCTTAGGGGAGGAGTGATAGGGACAGTGTCAAACTTTTTCCTACCCACCATTTCTTCTTTTCTTATTTCTATGCTCCATCCAGGTGCTATAATCCCTCACCTGAAATACTTAGCTTTCGTGAAGATATTTTTGTGCATGGATAGTTCAAATTGAGGTATCTGTAAGGAGAGGAGAGCTGAAAACAACTATCCACCATCTTGCAGATAGCACTATCATTTATATTTATTTTTTGTAGGTAGGGATAAAATGAATTGAAGGATTCCATAAATTCAGGGACTTGTAAGGATGGGAGAAGCAACTGCTTCTCAATTCCAAATGGCAAAAGATAAAATTAAGAAATGCTCAGATTTCCTGTCGTGGCTCAGCTGTAACAAACTCAGCTAGTAACCATGAGGATGCAAATTCGATCCTTGGCCTTGCTTGGTGTACTGGGGTTCTGGCATTGCTGCAAGCTGCGGTGTAGGTCGCAGACACCGCTCGGATCCCATGTTGCTATGGCTGTGGTGTAGGTCAGCAGCTACAGCTCTGATTTGACCCCTAGCCTGGGAACTTCCATATGCCATGGGTGTGGCCCTAAAAAGCAAAATATATATGTATATATATGTAAAGTCTATTCATTTTTAAAAAGAATTTAGTACCCCAAAAAACATAAATGACTGCTTGTGATTTTAAAATATTTTAGCTCATCCTAATTGGTAATTACCTCATATTTGGTCTGAAGATTGTCAAATAGATTAACAGAATGATCGCCTCTCTTCTCATGTACTTTATAGTTCTATTAATTTATTCCTTAAATTTTATATAAATAATTATTAATGTGAAATATCAGTTTCATAAACAAAATTTGATGAATATGAAATATAATACTTAATGAATATTTAGTATTGATTTCACATAAGCTGAAGATATAAAAGGAATCTAAAATGATCCAAGCAAATTCCATAGCATCTTATCTGTGATGAATTATTAAAAATTATGAATACCTGATAGGCCTATTAATAATAATGGTGTTGCAGACAGAGAAAAAAATGGGCCTTATTTGCTATTAACCTTACAAAGGACTGCAGAAGAAAATGTAGAAGAAAATCTTTGTGAACTCAAATTATACAAAGATTTTGTTGCTAATTGAATTGGGCTCTACTGCTCGCTGCTTAGAAAATCAAAGTCTTAAGCATTGGTAGAGGGGAAAGTTGTCTTTAATCAGAATGCCAGCAATCTGCAGAGATGGTGGACTCAGTGTCCTCAAAGAACCACCTGAGAAGGTTGTGTTTGGCCATGAAAGTTTTTGAAGGGAAAAAAGGAAATTATCCAAGTTAATCATTTAAGATAGGGGTCAGAGTTGTCACCATCTCTCAGTGCATGCAGGCTTATGAACTTCTCATGATTTCCCTCTAGATGTTCCCTTGTTCACATAGTTTGTTTGGGCAATTATTGAAGGAGAAGCTGGAAGATGTCTGGTCATCTATTAATTACTTATTCTTCATTTCTACTTCTTTCATCTGTGAAAAGAACCAACAAGTTAGGCAATGTATTGTGTGATTGAAAGTCATGCTTGGACTTGAGATGAGTAGAGCATGGGAGTGCCTGGCTAAAATTTAGAGTATAGCTTTGCTAAAATGACAAAGAAGGGGGCTTCCTACTGAGGGTGGTTTCCTGCAAAGAGCTGCTTACAAATCCTTAACTATGACAGAGAGCATGAATCACAAAAGAATATAAACGATAAATTGTGTAACATCAACAGTAAAGATTTCTGCTCCTCTAAAGACTGTTTAGAAAATGAAAATTCACAGGCTGGGAAAAATATTTGCAACATATACCTGAGAAAGGGCTTGTATTCACTACATTAAAATAACTCTTATAAGTCAATAACAAGAAATCAATGATTACAACAAAAAATGAACAAGAGATTTGGATAGATAATTCATCAAAGAACATGCATGGATGTCAAATAAGCACATGTATAGATGCTCAGTCATTAGTCATTAGGGAAATTAAAATTAAAACTGCAATGAGGGAATTCCTGTTGTGGCTCAGGGGTTATGAACCCAACTAGTATCCATGAGAATGCACATTCGATCCCTGGCCTTGCTCAGTGGGTTGAGGATCTGGCATTGCTGTGGCTGTAGTGTAAGCTGTCATTATCTCCAATTTGACCCCTAGCCTGGGAATTTCCATATGCCTCACCTGTGGCCCTTAAAATAAAATAAAACTACAATGAGATGTCTTTAGAATGGCTAAATATAAAAATAGTTGACATTGTGAAGTGTTAATGAAGGTTCAGAAAAAAACTGGAATTCTCATACATTGCTGTTGACAGTTAAAAAGTGTACAACTACTTCAAGAAATATTTTGGCAATCTTTTCTAATGTAAAACATACCCATACCATGTGATCCAACAATCCTACCCCTAGTTAGTATTAAGTGAAATAAAACCCTCTGTCTATACAAAGATTTGTATGAAAATATTCCTAGCACCTGTACTCATAAGTCAAAATCAAGAAACAACTCCAAAGTACATCAACTAATACATAGACAACATGTTATGATATGTTCATACAATGAAATACTACACAGCAGCTAAAAGGAATGAAATACTTACAACATGGATGAATTTCAAATGCATATGACAAATGAAAGAAGTCAACTGAGAAGTCTCCATACTACATGATTCCACTTATATGACATTTTAGGAAAATCAAAATTATATGGGCAGTCAGCTGTTCTTGGTTGTCAAGATGGAAAGTGACAGGTGAGGATTTACTGCAAAAATGGCTCACAGGTTAATTTTGGTGTGATATAAATGTTTTACATCACTCATTGTGGTTATACGCTGTATGCATATGTCAAAAATGCTTACCTGCCTAAAAAGATAAAATTTACAAAAAGAAAATTATATCAAAATAAATCTGTTTTCCAAAGAAGTCTCAATAAATTCAAGTTATTAAGATCTTTGATGAGTTATTAGAAGTTCAGATTGTTTGATAAGTATAACTATTTATAGTTTTTACATTCAGCCAGAAAACACAGATCCTTAGCCATTATTGACTGACAACTACAGAAGAATAGATGCTTTGCATATATACAACATGGGCTGAAACTTATACTGGCTCCAGAGTATATCATATCTCCCTCTCTCCCTTCCTGCTTTCCTTCCTTCTTTCACTTTACAAATATTTATCAGGGGCTAAGCATTTGCCAGGAATGATTTTAAGCTCTGGGTATATGGAAGCAAACAAAAAGACACAATTCTTGCCCTCATGTTGTATATATTATGGGAAAATTTTTCTTAATGAGATCTCTATGACAATTAAATAAATCCATTTCTGGTGCAACTTTTAAAATCTCATTTGATATACATGAAACAAGATCGCACATTTCTATAGAAGAAAGAACATGGAAATAATCATACCTAACAAGTCTAGGTTGCTCATTATACTCCAGAATTATGTCACTTTTTCCCTTTTTTAAGCATAAAAGACATTTTCATGCAAATCTTAGGTGACACACAAGTATATGATCATTGTAAGTGCTTATCTGCTGCAATAAAACTGAAAAAAATCAAGGATGTTTGCTTTCATTCATCAGAATAGCCATTACCTGAGGTAGCTATTAGTAAGCAAGTGATGCTCCTAATAAAATTCTTATTGCATTTCCCTTCTCTCTTCATTTCATGATGATTTTTTTCTATAAAAGGTTTTTTGTATCCAATTCAGGAACTATATTTATTTTCATTCTTTTTGTAAAAGTTTATTTCCCACAAAAGTTAAATTACCTAAAACACACAGAATAGAAATTAATTACCTTTTACATACATATATATATATATATATATATAAGCTTTATGTATGTGTATATATATATATATAAGCTTTACTTACTTTGCCCTTCTTAAGTAGAATTCTCAAAGTATTACCAAATGAAAGACATCACACTAAAACTTTTCTAGGTGATGTGTACATTTCTTTTATCTGTGCAAGGAGATTTATTACAATAGAGGAGACTATGGGTGTAAGGAGATAGAGGGACGTTCTCATGAAAGAGAAAGCTATTTTAAACTTTCCATTGAAATGCTCACGAAGACATATGAAAGATCAAAGCCCATAGCAAAAAAAATTTTTTTGACAGCATGTTGCCATAATTTGTGAAGAACTTCTGCTAGCTACTTATAAAGCTAATGCCACAAGGTTCATATAAATAGTGACTTGACTATGAAATATGATTTAACTATAAAATGTTAAGAAGCCCATTTTGTTTTAATTTTTCACAAATGCCACCTGTATCAGAGACCAGGTACTAGAGTAGGTAACAACCAGATATTTGGACAGCTATTCCTTTGAAATAGTGGTTACTGCCTGTATTCTTTCTTTCTTTCTTTCTATCTATCTATCTATCTATCTATCTATCTATCTATCTATCTATCTATCTATCTATCTATCTGCCACTGCCACCACCATCATCATTTATCTACCTATTTATCCATTTATCTAACTAACCTGTTCATCTATCCACATATCTAATCTATCCAGCCATTCCTTTGATAAACTTTACTCCCCAGAATTTTTTTTTTGCTCAACACATATATAGTAACTTGATTTATCAATATAATTAATGAACTTGATTTAACATTGAGATAAATTCAAATGCGAAGCAAAATTCCCTCTGTAAATCATTTGTAACCATAATTTTTGCTCTTATCTTTGCCCTTTCCCAACTTTGACATGAATGCCTTTTCCTGTTGTCCTCGAAGGACTCCCCTGTGTAGGAAAAAAATAAATTAAAATACAGTGTGACTGATTAACTCACTTGATAAACATGCCTTGTTCTCTAAATAAAATTGATTTAGTCAGTCATGCAAATGTTGACTTTGTGTTTTGCTAGAAGTGGACATAGTGTTAATTGTTGACATCTTTTGGATTGGGTGGTCTTGTTTATGTTAACATGTGGTTATGCAAACAAAGATGAAATAGCAATTTAAAATGTTGCATGGATGGAGTCTCTGGTGTGGCTCAGTGGTTCATGAATCCAACTAGGAAACATGAGGTTGCAGGTTCGATCCCTGGCCTCGCTCAATGGGTTAAGGATCCGGTATTGCCATGAGCTGTGGTGTAGGTCGCAGACGCAGCTCAGATCCCGTGTTGTTGTGGCTGTGGTGTAGGCTGATGCTACAGCTCCGATTAGACCCCTAGCCTGGGAACCTCCATATGCTGTGGGAGCAGCCCTAGAAAAGGCAAAAAGACAAAAAAATAAATAAAATTTAAAAATAAAATAAAATGTTGAATGGACATAAGAAATAATAATCATTTCTCGATATTCTTTGCTTACAAATTAAACCAATGTCTTTTTTCACTGTTATCAATAAATCCATCTGGGGTTCTAAATTTCAATTATTCAGGGTACAATGCTATCTTAGCAGGACACAATGATGTGAACATTAAGCAATTCCAACATCTAGTTCTTAAAAGAATCCCATTTGTAGTTTTGTTGCATTTCAATTTCCTCGTGTAGCTTTATGAATTCACAACTTTTGTAGGTCAGCCTGGACAATCTGCTAGCTGTTCTCCATGTATTTACCAGAGCTTGAGATGAGCAGGGAGCAGGTGAATCAGGCACAGAGGGGACAACTTTCTGAATAGAACAGGATGTAACACCTGTTTTTTTTTTATTAGTTTCATATTCTCTCTCTTACTACTGAGAGCCAATAATCCTTTCTTCCCAGCATTTTGAATTCTATATCCTTTCTTTCTCTGTCTTTGCACTTTTTGTTTCTATTTACTGCTTCTCTCTCCCCAAGAAACAAATGGGAAGGGCTGTGGATAGCTTTATTTATTTATATTTTTCTATACCAACCATGAAGATAGATTCACACTAGTGTGCATGTGAGTGTACATATGGTATGTATGAAAGCAAAACTTTTACTGTGTACTTAATATGTGCCAGGCACAAGAACAAAAGTTTTCACATGAAGTCTCATATAGTCTACCCAACAAACCTATGCAGTGGTTGCTATGATAATCTTCATTTTACAAATGAGGTTAAGTGGCTTGCCTATCCTTACACATCTAATAATGGAGAGAATTAGAATTTTAAGCCAGTAGGGGGTGCTTTGGGGAGTTGAGGACATCTGGGTAACTCTAAACTCATGCTCGAAACCACAGTGCTATATTGTTTTATGTAATTTGCTGATTTGAACAGTCTGTCTTCTAGGTTTTCACCCAAGAGGATAATAACAATGTGAGACAGAGTAGGCGTGTGGCTCACTATTGGCTACTTTTCTTATCATTGGTAGGTGTTCTAGAACATCAGATTCTAATCTTTGACTATCAGTTTATAAATATCTCATATCCCTGTCATGCTCTGAATTCTTACTCAGTCCACACACGGTAAAAACATAATCCCCAGATCTGGTACAGATTATGGTTGCCCCTAGGATATTGAGACTAAAGTGTCCTGGTTAGTGAGGATTATTTCTCTATAAACTGGAGTTGCCATTGTTGAATTGTTGGTCTATAAGTATACACCTCCTGTGAGCCAGACTGATGGAGCAGCCATGAGCTGACCCAGATAATAGCACTAGTCTAGCTATTTCTTCAGTTATTCTTTTAACAGAATAAAAAGAACATCTATTAAGTAATGTATTGTCTATCATACACTGATAAGCACCTTGCATTTTGTCTAAATTTTAGTGTACAAAACTATTCTAAGAAACAAGTGACTTTTTTATTTGTTTGTTTTTTAGGGCTGCACCTGCAGCATATGGAAGTTTCCAAGCTAGAAGTCAAATTGGAGCTGCAGCTGCCAGCCTACACCACAGCCACATCAACATGGGATCCAAGCCACATCTGCAACCTACACCACAGCTCACGGCACTGCTGGATCCTTAACCCACTGAATGAGGCCAGGGATCAAACCTGAATCCTCATGGATACCATGTTGGGTTTTTAATCCCCTGAACCAGAACAGGAATTCCTGGTGTTAATTCTTATTTCTTGACTTGAGATATGCTCACTACCTTCTTTCTAATATCATGGATGAAAACTATCAAAGATTCTTACAAGTTTTTATGCTTCAGTTTGAGACAGACTATTTAAAGATAAATGACTAGGTTGATCCAAGAGGAAATGCTTTTTTTCCTTTTTTTTTTTTCTTCACTGGAAATATGCTTCATGTCTTTGAGGAATTCAGCAATTAATTAATAATCAATTAGTTTTTCTGGTGTCCTGATATATCTCAGACTTAATACAGACTACAAGCAGCACTGACAAAGTCCCAATGGTAGAATATTACGGAATGGGAGAAAATAGTTTCAAATGATGCAACTGACAAGGGCTTAAGCTCTAAAATATACAAGCAATTTAGACAACTCAACAGCAAAAAAGCTAACAACCTAATTGAAAAATGGGAAAAAGACCTGAATAGACATTTCTCAAAGGAAGATATACAGATGGCCAATAAGCACATAGAAAAAAATGCTCAACATCCCTGATTATTAGAGAAATGCAAATCAACACTAGCATGAGATACCACCTCACAGCAGTCAGAATGGCCATTATTAACAAGTCCACAAATAAATGCTGGAGGGGTTGTGGAGAAAAGGGAACCCTCCTGCCCTGTTGGTGGGAATGTAAGCTGGTACAACCACTATAGAGAACAGTATGGAGGTATCTTAGAAATCTATACATAGACCTACCATATGACCCCACAATCCCACTCTTGGGCATATATCCAGACAAAACTTTCCTTTAAAAAGACACATGCACCCGCATGTTCATTGCAGCACTGTTCACAATAGCCAAGACATGGAAACAACCCAAATATCCATTGACAGCTGACTGGATTAGGAAGATGTGGTGTATATACACAATGGACTACTACTCAGCCATAAAAAAGAACAAAATAATGCCATTTGCAGCAACATGGATGGAGCTAGAGACTCTCATCCTGAGTGCATTCAGTCAGAATGAGAAAGACAACTACCATATGATTTCACTTATATCTACAATCTAATATATGGCAAAATGAACCTTTCCACAGAAAAGAATCTTTATTCTTGATATTGATACATATGGTAAGATGAATGAAGAGTTTATTGATGGTAAAGTTTTAAAGGAAGTAGTAATTTCTCAGAATAATTCCTGTTTATTTTTAAAAAACTTTTGGAATATAGTTGACTTATAATGTTATATAAGTTTCAGGTGTATAGCAAAATGAATCAATTATACATATAAATATATCCATCCCATTCTTTTGTTCCCATATAGGCTATTACAAACTATTGAATTGATTTTCCTGTTCTATACAGTAGGTTTCATTAATCATCTATTTTATACAATAGTGTGTATATGTTATTCCCACACTCCCAAGTCCTCCCTCCTCCCAACACTTTTACCTATGGTAATCCTAAGATTGCTTTTGGAATCTGTGAGTTTGTTTTTTTTTTATAAATAAGTTCTTTTGTGTAATTTTTATGAGTCCATGTATAAGTACTTCCTTAAAACAAATCTGTTGAACTATACTTCAATATTTTTATGTTATTTTTTTTCATATTCAATGAATTCTATTACATTTATAGTTGTACAACAATCATCACAACCCAATTTTATAGCATTTCCATCCTTAAACTACTTCAATATCTTTTGATAAAGATGTTGGTGTCTACCCTCTCCATTCCAAAAGCTGTTCCATACTTTTACTTAATTTAAACATTGAAGAAGATAGCACTTAAGAAGATAAACAAAAAATATATATTGTGTGAATTTTATAGCATATGGTAATATATATTTATATATCATAAAATATACTAAATATAAAATAATACTATATGCATATGTTGCTATATAATATAAAATATACTATATATTACAATACTATACATTATACATTCATATATAGAGAGATAGATACACTACTTGAATGCTATATATCAGTGGACAGATTAACTGAGCTCTTCTTTGTCCAAATTTATGTATTCTTAATTAGCATTTTTCAAATTATTTCTGGTATTGCAGTTTTGGTATATATTGCACATCACCAAACTGGTCCATCTACTTGAAAGTGCAGGATTTTAAATGCACTGCATGCTCTCACATTATTTAATGGGCCAAAAAGAGGGAAAATAAATGGACAATTAGAGTCATTTAGTCATTTTTGTTTGTGGAGCAATACTATTATGCTCAAATCAGAAATAAATTTCCTATTTTTCATCCAAAGGATAAACCTCAAATTTTAGTATAAAACTTTTCCCCCAAGTATATATATTCTTTGGGAAAGCTGCTTGCTTCTCAAAGGCATGTTGCCTAAATAGTTAACATATACTGGCATTCATAATTACATTATTTTCCTATTGATCATTTTTATTGCTCTATTTCACATTTTATCTTATTATTTATAGGACATGGTAATGAACTTCCAGTGCTTTATTGCATTATTTGGTAAACAATGTAACAAATTCAAGAACTAGAGCAATAAAATTAAGGTGATTTAGCAATAAAGCAATTCCCTGGATTTTGATTAAATTATGGAAAGTTATGTTCTAAAGACTCTAAACCAGGACTCTCTAATATAGATCCGGGGCATCGCAGATTTTGGTACCCCACTATGAAAATGCACATCATATAAAATATCTAGTTGAACTTGATGATGTATTAAAAGTGAAAAAAAAGAGACAAATAAGGCCTATAACCTATCTTTTCACCATGAGTGGGGATCTCTGACAATAAGCATATTTCCTGACACCTGTAAAACTCTAAAGGAAGGTTTCTTAAAGACCAACAGATCTTTAAAGCAATTGACCTATTAGTTCTTGGACATTCAAATGTACTTCTAGAATAATTTCCTTGAATTTTTTCTGTAGACAGGTGCAAATCTAGGTAGATGACTATGAGAGTGAAAAATGCTCAATGTTTATTTATTTATTTATTTGTCTTTTTGCCATTTCTTGGGCCGCTCCCATGGCATATGGAGGTTCCCAGGCTAGGGGTCTAATCAGAGCTGTAGCTGCCAGCCTACACCAGAGCCACAGCAACACAGGATCCGAGCTGCGTCTGCGACCTACACTACAGCTCATGGCAACACTGGATCGTTAACCCACTGAGCAAGGGCAGGGATCGAACCCACAACCTCATGGTTCCTAGTTGGATTTGTTAACCACTGCGCCACAGCAGGAACTCCAAAATGCTCAATGTTTAAAATGGAATTTGAACATATGAAATGGTTGGGGGCATAGAAGTAGCTTACTCTACGATAAATATTCAAGGACACTAAGAACTTATTCTAATAATGTTTTAAATGGTAGTTCCACTAAATAATTTAACATATATTCACAAAAAATGTCCTCACATTCATCTGATCATCCAACTTAAAGCACTCTAAAATGTTTAAACAACACTTGAACCTTTACTATTAGTTGCACGTATGCATAGAGAATCAGAATGGATAACATACTGCAAATTCATCAGTCTACCAAATATCTGCACCAAATATAAATAGATAAAAATCTTATTTATAGCCGGATAACTAGTTACTGGGAAGCCTAGGAACACAAGTTGGTTCAAAAAGAGTAAATACAAGATTATGTCTAGAGTGGTATTTTTTTGTTTCTTTGTATTGGAAACTTAAAACAGTTTCACAAGTGATTGAAGCTCTCAAAATTATACACTCCTAAGATTCATTAAAGACATTCTATATTTATTTATCTGGGTCTTATTAATGTCAGAATTTAATGGCCTTAAGGTTTTGTTTTCATTTCAGAGCCTTCTTGGCTGTAAAAATAGTTCTTATTCATTGGATATGGATGCAATATGTGTCTCAAGGGATCTAGAGATAGCAGTTTGCCCCCCCCCCCTTTTTTTTTTTTTTTTTTTTGTCTTTTTAGCTATTTCTTGGGCCGCTCCCGCGGCATATGGAGGTTCCCAGGCTAGGGGTCGAATCGCAGCTGTAGCCACTGGCCTACGCCACAGCCACAGCAACGCGGGCTCCGGGCCGCGTTTGCAACCTACGCCACAGCTCTCTGCAACGCCGGATCGTTAACCCACTGAGTAAGGGTAGGGACCAAACCCGAAACCTCATGGTTCCTAGTCAGATTTGTTAACCACTGCGCCACGACGGGAACTCCAGCAGTTTGGTCCCTTTTAAAGATAATTTTACTTTAGTACTTACCTTTCTGACATATTTGATATAAATACTATATTATTTGCATTTATGTACATTTTTCAGATTAACCTTTCTGTGCCTAGAGGGTTTTTTTTTACTTTGTCATACATCCATATACTGTCTGCTTGACCAATAAACATCAACCCTAAGATCATCTCTTCATTCTACACACTCTTCAGTATAACTTCTCTTTTCAACTGTTATATTTGTTAGTTTTATGCTGACTGATAAATCTCTATTTCCTGTGATAAATTTCCCTCAAGATTCAGATATATTTGACATTTGTCTCATAGGTACTGAAATGGACTGAATGTTTGTTTTCCTCCAAAATTCATATATTGAAACCATAATCATGATGTGATAGTATTTGGAGGTGGGGCCTTTGGCAAATAATTAGCTTGAGAGAGTGGATCCCTCAGGGATGGGATTAGTGCCCTTATAATAAGAGGCCAAACAGCTAGCTAGTTCTCTTTTCTGTAAACCAGAAAGAGGGCATTCACCAAGAACCTGACCATGCTGGCACCCAGATCTTGAACTTCCATTCTCAACTTTAAGAAATAAATGTTTGTTGTTTAAGCCACTCAGTATCTGGAAATTTGTTGGGCAGCCCAAACTAGCTAAAACAGGCAATTACAATAAAAAAAAATTCAAAGTAGCTACCCTAAGGACTCCAACTTGACATTATATTTCATAAAGATAGAAACCACACAGTATTCATTTCTTTATTTCAGAGACTAATAGACTAGTACAACACATAACGTCTATAAGTACTGATAAATATTTGTTGAACTGTGCTATATAGTGTTCAGAACTGAATTTCTCAAGTGAGCTGGGAGATTTGTTTTGTTTTTAATGTAAGACCTTTATGCATATTATGTCTTTTAATCTTGGGCCAATTTCTGCAGCTTCAAGCAAGGTATTTTCCAGCTCTTGACTGCAAGTTCTCTTCTATAAAATAAATGATTAGAGTATATTGTCACTAAAATTTCTTTCAACACTGATATTCTCGGGAATATAAACAAAATTCTGTAGGAATTTTTAGGAACGCTTATGCTTGAATTGAGCATTGAGGATTTGTTAACTTTTCTCCCCTTAAATATTTGTCATAAATTGTTAATAACAGCTTTATTTGTTTGTATTTCACATAACACATAGTCCCCCCTTTTAAAAGTGTATGATTCAATGGAGGTCGTTCCTATCGTGGCACAGCGGAAATGAATCCGATTAGGAACCATGAGGTTATGGGTTCGATCTCTGGCCTTGCTCACTGGGTTAAGGATCCCGCATTGTGGTGAACTGTGGTATGGGTTGCAGACGCGGCTCGGATCTGGCATTGCTGTGGCTCTGGCCTAGGCCTGCAGCAACAGCTGTGATTCGACCCCTAGCCTGGGAACCTCCATATGCTGCAAGTGCAGCCCTAAAAGGACAAAAGACAAAAAAAATAATAATATAATTCAATGGATTGTGGTATTCACAGAGTTGAGCAACCATCACCACTGTTAATTTAAAACTTTTCCATAGCCTCTAAGGGGAACTTCTTACCCTATAGCAGTCACTCTCATTTATCCCTAACCCTTCCACTGTCAGCCCTGGGAAATAAGTAATCTATTTTCTGTATCTATAGATTACATAGGCTTGATAGTTGATAAAAATGCTGTTACATACTATGTGATATTTTATGACTAGCATCTTTCACTTAGTAATAGGTTTTCAAGGTTCGTCTATGTTGTAGCACGTATCAGTACTTTTTAAATTGCTAAATATTCTATCATATGAACTTGTATAGGCATGTATTTTCACTTATATATCTACCCAGGAGTGGAATTTTTGAATTTAGTTTCTTTTTTTATTATTATTATAGTTGATTCACAATGTTCTGTCAATTTCTTCTATATAGAAAAGTGACCCAGTTAGATAGATAGATAGATAGATTGATTGATTGATATAGATATAGATATTATTTTCTTCATATTATCTTCCATCATGTTCCATCACAAGTGACTGGGCATAGTTCCCTGAGCTATGCAGCAGGATCTCATTGCTTATTCACTCCAGAATCTAGTTGCAATGTACATTTCCAGAAAACTACCAGGCTGAACCACTTTATATTCCCACTAGCAGTGTGTGAGGGTTCCATTCCTCCCTATCACTTGACTTTTTCAACATAACCATTCTAATGTATGTGAAGTAGTATCAAATATTTTATTTTCATTTTCCTGCTAACTAGTCATGTTAAACATCCTTTTTCACACTTATTGGCAATTTGTGTGGCTCCTTTGGAGAAATATCTTTTTATACCCTTGGCTTATTTTAGTAGAGTTATTTATCTTTTTATTGTAGTTTTTAGAATGTCCTTTACATAAGCTAGATATAAATCCCTTATCACATATATGACTTGCAAAATTTTTATTTATATGGTGGGAATGTGTCCTATTTCACATTCTTGATGGTATCCTTTGAAGAGAAAATATTTTAATTTTATAAAGTCCAATTTACCTATTTTCAAGAATTTTTGTTGCTATTGCTTTCTGTATCATATCTAAGAAGTCATTGTCTAACCCAAGGCCATGAATATTTTCACATATTTCATTCTAAGAATTTTATATTTTTTAGCTCTTGCACTTAGGCCTTTGATAAATTTTGAATTATTGTATATGGTGTGAGATAGAGTTTCATCTTTATTCTTTCGCAGATGAATATATAATTATCCCACTACTATTTGTAACAAAGTTACAAAATGTTACAGAAATTATTTTTCCAACTGAATTATCTTCATTTGCTTGTTTAACAAGGATTAACCATTTTCAGTTATACAGGATAAACAAGTTCTTGAGATCTGCTGTACATCATAATGCCTATAGCTAACAATACAGCATTGTATTCTTAAACTTGCTAAGAGGGTAGATCTTATGAGTGTTCTTACCACACACTCATACATGAATAATAATAACAACAAAGGAGACTGGAGGAAATTTTAGAAGGTGATGGATATGTCTATTAGCTTTTGTGGTAATGGTTTTGTGGACACACTTATCCCCGAACTCATTGAGTTTGTACATTAAATAAGTACAGCTTTTTACATGTCAATCATGTCTCAATAATGTGGTCTAAAATAATTGACCATATATGTATAAGTTTATTCTGGAATATCTAATTTGATTCCATGTATCTATATATCTATGCATATACTGTGAAAGAATCTGTAAGCTGCATTGTCTTGGTTACTGGTGTTTTGTAGTACATTTTGAAATTGGGAAATGTGAATCCCTCTGTTATTCTTCGTGATCATTATTATTTGCTATTCTTAGCCCCTTAAATTTCCATGTGAATTAATAGATCAACTTGTCAGTTTCTGCAAAGAGCCCAAATGGGATTTTCATATCAATTTTGTTGACTCCATAGATGACTTTGGGCAGTATTGCCTTGTTAAGTCTTCTGATCCATGAGCTTCGGATATCTTTCCATTTATTTAGGTCTTCATTAGTATCTTTCAACAGTGTTGTATAGTTTTCAGAATGTATGCCTTGAACTTTTTTGTTAAGTTTGCTTCTGTTTTATTTCCCTGAAGCTATTAGAAATGAAATGATTAATTTTCAAATTGTTCATTCCAGGTGTTCAAAAGTATAATTGATTTTTTGGTTTATTGATCATATAGCCTGTAAGTTTGCTGAACTTGTTTATTAAATCAGTTAATATAAGATTTTATATATAAAACCATGTCTGTATAGGAATTTTTCCATTTTATCAAAGTCCAATTTCTGCCACAATTTTTTTCATTATATTCCTTTAAGGTCTTTTTTATTTCAGTAAATTTGATTGTAATGACTTACTTCATAGCTGATTATAGTAATTTGAGTTTTAGTTCTTTTTTTGGGGATCAGTCTGCCTAAACTACCTAAACAACAAATGTGTCTTTCATTTACCTTTTCAAAAATAAATTTTTGATTTGTAAAAATTTTCTGTCATGTATTTTATACTCTATTTCATTCATTCTCACTTTATCATTTCTTTCTATTTGTTTTGGTGATGGTTTTTACTCTTCTGTTTCCATGTCTTTGAGGAGAAAGTGAAGTTATTAAGAGATTTTTCTTTTTTTAACATAAGCATTTACAGCTGTAAATTTCTCTTTTAGCACAACTTCAGTAACATCTTTAAATATTTAATATATTGTGCCTTTGTCACCTATTTTAATGTATTTCCTAATTTCTCTTGTCCTTTCTTCTTTGACTCATTGGTTACTTAGGAATATTTTGCTTAATTCATTTGTATTTATAGATTTCCCAATTTTTTTCGGTTATTGAATTTCTAATTTCACTCCAATATATTCAGCTAATATATTTTTATTTATTCAATAATTTTAAATCTATTGAGACTTACGTTATGGTTTGTCATACAGTCAACTGGGAAGAGTGTTCCATGTGCATTTTCAAAGAATGTGAATTCTATATTTAATGGGTGGTGGCCTAATATATCATCGATCATGGATAATTTTTTATGTACACTTAGAAGAATATATATTTTGTTTTTGTTGTGTGGAATGTTCTATATGTTTGTTAAGTCCATTTGGCCTACAGTGTTATTAAAGTCCACCATTACCTCATGGTTTTTCTGTATGAATATGTATCTATTGATGAAAATAGAGTACTGAAATCTTCTACTATTATTATATTTCCATCCATTCTCCCTTCAGTTCTCTTAATATTTTCTTTATATATTTATATATCTGATATTGGTTTTATATTCATTTAAATTGATTACATCTTTGGCATTGATTCACTGATAATGACACATTTTCCTTCTTTGTCTCTTTTGGCTGTTTTTTATTTTTATTTTATTTTGTCTGATATAAGTATAGTTACCCAGTTATGTATGACTTCAAATCTGTTTCTTTTTAATATGCTTCACTGCTACTCTTTTTAAAAGTTTGCTTTCCATGTAAGAATACTTCTTGGAGTTCCCGTAGTGGCGCAGTGGTTAACGAATCCGACTAGGAACCATGAGGTTGCAGGTTCGATCCCTGCCCTTGCTCAGTGGGTTAACGATCCAGTGTTGTGGAGAGCTGTGGTGTAGGTTGCAGACGCAGCTCGGATCCCGCGTTGCTGTGGCTCTGGCGTAGGCCAGTGGCTACAGCTGTGATTCAACCCCTAGCCTGGGAACCTCCATATGCCGCAGGAGTGGCCCAAGAAATAGCAAAAAAGACAAAAAAAAAGAAAAAAAAGAATACTTCTTAAAATTCAATAATTACCACTAAATATGTATAATTAAAACTCTAGGGGGAGGGAGTGGGAGGGATCGGGAGCTTGGGTTTATCAGACACAACTTAGAATAGATTTACAAAGAGATCCTGCTGAATAGCCTCGAGAACTTTGTCTAGATACTCATGTTGCAACAGAACAAAGGGTGGGGGAAAAATGTAATTGTAATGTATACATGTAAGGATAACCTGACCCCCTTGCTGTACAATGGGAAAATTAAAAAAATTATTAAAAAAAAACCTCTGTGTTGAGTAGAAACCATATTTTATTTGGTTTGTTAAAGAGAAGGCTAAATTATGTGACTGAAATAATATGACCAGATAATCAGCAGTACAGGATGCTTATCTTAAATCTGCCACAAAGTTGTCTGAAAGTGTTGAACAGTTCCATGCCTATTCTGAATATTGTTTTGTCATCATTTTCTGCTAAAATATGCTTCTGAAACCACCAGCCCACAATTTCACACACACACACACACACACACACACACAAATAGTCTATGAATAAATAAGTTGCAAAAATGCTCCAATCTAAAGCTTTTATTGGAGATTTGTGATACACAGAAGCAAGGGTGCAAGATATACTCAGTAAAGGAAACTATAGTCTCAGTAAAGGAACGTTTTAAGTTCCTTTTTTTAAATAAATTTTATCTGATATGGAAATACTCCTCCCTACTTTTGTCCATCCCTGACTCCCATGTAAAACATGTTCAATGGAACATACTTGGGGAAATATAAGATTATGTTCTCTCTGATAGTCTCTCTAGGCACATTCTATCGTTCCTACTGTAAATTTTTAGTGATGTTTCAAAACAATGCTTTCAACACTCAATAATTGCTTATTTTTATTGTTTGGCAAAATATCCTTGAGTAGAATTTCTATATATCAGTCATTTTTTTTGGTCTGTTTTTGTCTTTTCTAGGGCCACTCCCACAGTATATGGAGATTCCCAAGCTAGGGATCTAATCAGATCTGTAGCCACCGGCCTACACCACAGCCACAGCAAGGCCAGATCCTTAACCCACTGAGCGAGGCCAGGGATTGAACCTGCAACCTCATGATTCCTAGTCAGATTTGTTAACCACTGCACCATGACAGGAACTCCTGTATCAGTCATATTTTGAATAAAATAATATAAAATCTTGATTCAAATTGGCTTTAATTATAAAAAGCATTGTCATATATGATTTAAAAGTAAGACACACTTAAGGAATTATCTGTGAGGGTTCTACTTTCAGTCGTCTATAATTTTAGAGTTTGACCTCCTTAGATGTTGTTATCATTCCCAGTCGCATAGTAAAATGGCTATAGAAGTTCTTATCATCAGTCTAGATATGTCAATATCCAGGTGAAAATGACGAACTTTTCATGTGTTGCTTTCTTAGGAATGGGGAAAATATTTTCAGAAGCCCCTCAGAGGATTTCACTCATGTGTCATTTGTTACTTGCGTATTCTTAATCCATTCACTGGCAGGAAAAATGCAGTTACCATGAGTAAAATAATCCAAATTTTATCTACCTTTTGGAAGCGTAGAACAGGCAGCTTCCCCTGAAATACATGATTATATACTAGAAAATGGATAACTATAAATAAAAGCAAAAAACAAAAACAACAAACAAACAAAAGACAGTGTTCTCTTAGAAAAGAAAGGCAGGTATGGAATATTGAGCAGACAATACACAGGGTCTGATGTATAATCTCAAGCTAATCTTAATAATCTCAAAGAAGAATCCTTTGAATTAATAGGCTGAGTTGAAGTAGAGAAACACTGAAGAGAAACATCAGAGGGAAGATATCAGGGCCTGGGATCTATTGTCAGTTTTCACATTAAAAAACTATGTCCACAGGCTGATCATTAAAAATATCTGAGCCTCAGTTTCCATATCTACATACTGATGATATTATTTACCTATCATCATTCAACTGAACATTATGATCATAAAATAGAATAACAAATATTAAAGCTCTTTAAGTTAGAAATACTACCTTATTTTTAAAGATATTTAGCTGTCTTTGAGAAAGGAAATTCAACCTTTTCACGTGGTAATCAGTACACTTAGACACAATTCATTTCTAAGACAAACAATTCAATTCATGTCATAATTTCTTTATTTTATAATTTTGGCATTTCTCTTTTGTATTGTGTTAAAGACTGGAATGAGTCAACCTTAAACCCATCTTTTTTTTTATTAGCATAGATTCTTGAAGATTATAACCTATATTTTTGATGAGTTTGCAAGCAAGAGAAGGACCTGAAAGATAGCAACTCAGAGTAGACATAATGCTTACAGTAACATAAATGACAAAGTGTCAGTGATGACTGAGATGACAAATGACAACATGCATATTAATAAGCACTAGACAACATTCAATCACTGTCCAATATTCATAGTTATGTTGAAGGACAATGCAATCTTCAAATGCAGCACCTCACAGAGGAGGTGTGACTGTCACCAAACAACTTCTATAACTTAGAAAGTCAGCAGAAAAGTGGCAAGGTTATGCCTACCTTGATGGAGGGGTGAATGACACCTACATATTTCTTATATCCATACTAAAGGGCAAAACAATAGCCTCTCAAATTATTGTATACATATCATGTCTACACATGCACAAGTCCAGGCTTTCTGACTGAATTTGGTTATGAATGAAATTGAAATTTCTGGAGTTCCCGTCGTGGCGCAGTGGTTAACGAATCCGACTAGGAACCATGAGGTTGCGGGTTCGGTCCCCGGCCTTGCTCAGTGGGTTAACGATCCGGCGTTGCTGTGAGCTGTGGTGTGGGTTGCAGACGCGGCTCGGATCCCACGTTGCTGTGGCTCTGGCGTAGGCCAGTGGCTCCAGCTCCGATTCAACCCCTAGCCTGGGAACCTCCATATGCCGCGGGAGCGACCCAAAGAAATAGAAAAAAAAAAAAAAAAAAAAAAAAAAAAGAAATTTCTGAAGGTCTCTCTGTCTCTGTCTTCCTACTTAGTTATTTGACTGAATTGCTTGTTTTATCAGTTCTCTCAAAGTAGTCAGTCAAGTTGGAATTTATGTAGTCCTATGTTATTAATCCAATTATGTGATGCATGTACTATTTCTATGTGTTTATTCATACATATAATACACACATTAGTAATTTTTAGATCTCAAATGTCCAGAATTCTACAAGAACCATATACTTTATCTTTTTACTTGCAGGTGGTTTTCCCTTTGAACATGGAGAGGATTTCCTTAAAGAAATTTATTATCAACATATAATAAATTTAAATAATGCAGATAATTGACAAAAATGTTCAACAACCCAGCAAGGAAGTCCTGAGGTAGACAGTCCAGTCCAAAAGCTTATTGTTCAACAGAGTGACAGGCAGATTCCCTCTAGCAATGCTGAAATGGCTTATATTGTTGCTCTTGTCACAGCCCTAATGTTATTCAACAGATATTTTGGACTAAATATAAAAATCTATCAAGAAACTATTTATGTGCCTGCGTTTGAATATAAATGTGTATAGAAGACTCATACCTTAAGCCCTTACAGTTTTTTTTCTTTTCTACTGAAATCAACAGATATTTTTTCTTTTTATTTATACAGACAGTAATAGGCTATATTTCAGAGATACGTTGGTATTTCAAATGTCTTTTCTAAAAACAACATTAAAAATGATTAAGTAAAACTTAAACTTCACCCAAGAGGTAAAAAATTATCTATCTATAAATGCCAGAAATAATTGGCTTTTCTATGTAATTACTTATCTTTAGCATAGTATATTTATCATCTAGGACTACAAAATGAAATACCCTAGGCTGGGAGGCTTACACAACAAAAATTAATTTTCCTATAGTTCTGGATGCTGGAAGTCCCAAGTTAAGATATCAGCAGATTTGATTTCTCCAGAGGTCTCTGTCCTTGACATGCAATTGGGTGCCTTATCTCTGTGTCCTCTATATGGCCTTTCTCCATGGGCATGCACTCTTGCAATCTCTTCCTTTTTTTATAAGATCAGTAGTCCTATTGGACTAGGGCCTCACTCTTTGACCTCATTTAACCTTAATTACCTTGTTAAAGGTACTACCTCCAAATACAGTCAAATTGGAGGTTAGAGTTTCAACCTATGATTATCAGGGGAGACAATTCATTCCATAAGATATAGTTAGGAGTTCCCGTCGTGGCGCAGTGGTTAACGAATCCGACTAGGAACCATGAGGTTGAGGGTTCGGTCCCTGCCCTTGCTCAGTGGGTTAATGATCCGGTGTTGCCGTGAGCTGTGGTGTAGGTCGCAGACGCAGCTCGGATCCTGCATTGCTGTGGCTCTGGCTTAGGCTGGTGGCTACAGCTCCGACTAGACCCCTAGCCTGGGAACCTCCATATGCCGTGGGAGTGGCCCAAAGAAATAGCAAAAAGACAAAAAAAAAAAAAAAAAGATATAGTTAGAAGAAAATTCCATCTATTTTAAGGAAATGATTTGTACATAATTTTCAACTAAATCAATTTATTTTGTTGCCTATTCAACATATATTCTGTGATTAAAGCATGCACATCACTTAGCACATTTACTGGCACATAGTACACATGCAAGAAATATTTTTCATCATTAGCTTCCTAGCATAGAAAATTAAAAGATAGAAAGGAATGAGTGAGGGGGAGAAGAGAGAGATTTAGAGAGAAAAAAATTGGGCATTAGAAAAAACTTTTAAAATGTGGGGGGAAAAGACAATCATCTGTAATGAAATAAATCTTACTATACAATCTAGTATCAAAGGGGGCATTATAGTCATTAATGATACTAAGAAGAGAAAATGGGAGAGACTTGGCAGAGGGCAAGAGTTTCTGGGAAGGCATTGGTTTTCTAGAGGGCCTTGAATGAGAAACAGAGTAGAAATTCAAGGGAAAGAAATCAGCCTGAACAAAGGCATAGGGATAGGAATGAGCATAAGGTATTATAGTAGATTCACTCTTAAACCCTCTCCACTCCTCACAACTCCTCCAAGAATAGGCTGACACAACACAACCTGTAGTCTATGAAATGCTTTATGATCATAGCTAAGTTAGGATACTCTTGATAAATTAATTTTTGGAATTTCAAAGAACATGTCTTCCACAGTGTTAAACCAGCATATACTTCTGATTCATGTTTATCCATAGTCCCTTGTAAATTTGCCAGCAGTATATCTATAGGAAATTCAATCATACATGGGCAAATGCAAGAGAGAAAAGCAGTATATCTAAATAAAGTTATACATCCTTTAAGATGCTGCTAATAATCAGATATCTGAAATATGGAAGTGGACCAGGTATACATTTTGTGAAGGATGTTTTCCAAATAAAGTCTAAGTTTTTACTCTGATTCAAATACCTGGTTCAGTTTTTGTCAAGTTTTGCTCACAATTTCTAAGAAATAAAATAAGTACAGCATATTTATGTATATACACTTATATACATAGAGACATATACATATCTTTAATTTTGCTTTTTGTTTAAAATTGCCCCTTGAGTAAAAATGGGAGGTTAACATTAAAAAATGTTTAAATTTGGATTGGAGGAAAAGGGGCAATACGGTTGTATAGCTGCTGATCATTTCCATATTCTAGTTCCATAGTTATACTAAATATGTACATTTTTTCTACCTGCACCCCATTCTTAGATTATTTGACAGAACCAAATACCAAAAGTCAGCCTGCATGTCATGTATTCTGTGCTTTGGCCACAATGGTTATTATAACAGGACCATTCATCTGATCTAAACTGAAATGTTCTTTTCTTTTCTTCTTGAGGAAATTTGAACTTTAGGTGTAGAGACATATTTAGTAAAAGGGTGACGGACACTTGAACATGGGCTGTAATATCAAATAGACATGGCCCACAGACAAGTACCCATTGAAATACCAAACCACAAGCAAGATCAAAATTAAGAGACCTACAGATAATGTTTTTGTAGAGAGATGGTTGGACTGCATATATACAGAAAAGAGAGCACAGAACAGAGTCTAACTTACAAACTTATATTTGATGTCTGGTTATAATTTATGAAAACCATTTTCTGTTTCATTGCAATAATGTTCACTTGAATAAGGAAACTTTAAGTTTTTATTCCTTGCAATTAAAGAGTCACTGACTAGAATAGTTTTTAACCTTATTTCTGTGTGTTTTGTGGTCTCCTTAATTACCCCCAAAATGAAGGTGTTTGGTTTGATATGTGTTTTGCTTTGAAGATGATAAGGCATTGCATATTGGAGGAGCCATAGCTTGCAGTGGATGTTTTGGACTCTCAAAGATGTTAAGTAGATTGAACAGACGTATAAATTTGCACTCATGCAGTTGTAGCATAAATCATATTATGAAATTATGGAATTTAATTAGGTATTATGGCATTTAATCCCAACGTAAACCTACTCTTATAAAAACTGATTTAAAGTGGCCATAGCATATGAAAATATTACTTTATGTATTAACTTGCACCACAGATATTTTAAGGACATTTTTTTTTCTGTGTCTGGCCAGGGATAAAACCTGTACCACAGCAGTGACCCCAGTCACTTCAGTGCCAACACTGGATCTTTAAGGGCACTTCTTAATTCACATATAAATGCTAAACAAAATTCTTTCTTTCTTTACATAATTCTCTTTTCCATTTTTTATCAGAGAGGAAATAGCTAAAGTAACATCAGTAACTAATGCATAGTTATTGCTTGGGCTGGTGTATATTTCCATTGGATGTTGAATAAATGAAGTTACTCAGAAACCAAAGTTAAAATTTTTTTGTTAAATTTTCTTGTTTGCATTTATAAGTTTGCCCTTTTTCTGTCTGTAATAATTGCTCCATTAGAAAGGAGAAGGTGTATACTTAACCTCTATTCTTTTAGAATTGTTTATCTTCAGATTTAATGATTCAAAGATTGTGCTTAATACAATTGTGGCATAAGGTTTTTGACCAGTTCAACCTCCTCAAACCCCATCTGTCAAATGTTCCAATAAGTACTAGATTCTAGGCTCTACCTCGAGTGTGGAGAATCTAAGAGTCATTTTGCAGCTCTGATTTCTGATTTATATAAAATGATTTAGCACTAATTTATGTAGAATGACTTTATAGGTGATATGATCTTTAATATGTAGAAAGTCATTACCTTCAGTGTAATACATTGAATCAAAAGAATGAAGTGAGAAGAGAACATAAGCCACTCTTCTTTTTCGTAACTTGTGTTTTTTCTTTATAAACACATATTTGCAAAAACAAATTCTAATTTAGATAACACTAAACCCCATTGCTTGATAATTTATGTATCCTGTTGAAAGATAATATCAATAATAACAATGAGAATAATTTTAAGTACATTTAATGAGGCTTCCACTGAGAGATCATTCTCTCCATTCCATGTCCTACTTTCTTTTTATTGAGATATAATTCACATACCATACCATAAAATTCACCTTTTTTTTTTTTTTTACTGTGACCATGGCATACAGAAATCCCCAGGCTAGGAATTGAACCTGTGTCACAGCGGCAACCTAAGCCACAGCAGTGACAATGTGAGGTTATTAACCCACTACACCACCAGGGATTTCCCAAATCCACCTTATTAAAGTGTATAATTCCATAGTTTTCAAGATATCCACAGATATGTTCAACCACAGCCAATTTTAGAGCAGCTTTATTGGATCAAAAACAAAACCCAAATGCTTTAGCTATTGCCTACATATCTCTTCATTCCTCCAACTAGCCCTAAGCAACCACTTCTACTTGCTGTATAGATTACCCTGTTTTTCACTGTCATATAAATGGAATAATATACTATGTGGTCTTTTGTTACTGGCCTTTTTTTCACTTAGCATAATGTTTTCAAGGTTCGTACATGTTGTAGCATCTAACAATATTTTTTCTTAAGACTAAATAATATTCCATTTTAAGGATATATTACTTTCTTATCCATTCAATTAAAAATGGACATTTGAGTTGCTTCCACCTTTTTATATCATGAATAATACTACTATAACATTAATGTATGTTTCTGTGTTGATATATGTTTTGCTATCTCTTGGGTTTATATATAGGAGTGGAATTACTATTAATATGGTAACTCTGCTTAATTGTTTGAGGAGCTGCCAGACTGCTTTCCAAAGTGACTCAAACATTTTACATTTCTACCAGCAGAAGAAAAAGGTTGATATTTTCCCACATTCTGGTCAGCACTTGCTCTTATTACACCTTTTTAAAAAATTTGTCCAGACTTTATTCTTTTAGAGCAGTTTTAGGTTCACAGCAAAATTGCTGGGAAGGTACAGAGATTTCTCCTATGCCCCTTGCTCCCACGTATGCATGGCCTACCCTAGCATCACTATAACCCACTAGAGTGGTACATTTGTTATAATTGATGAACTGCACTGCCACCTGATAATCACCCAGAGTCCATAGTTTACCTTAGGGTTCACTCTTGGTGTTACACATTATATGTGTTTGGACAAATGTATAATTACAAGTTATTATGGTATTATACAGAGTATTTTCGCTGTCCTAAAAATGCTATGTGATCTGCCTATTCATCCCTCCCCTTAACCCCCACCCCAAACCACTGATCTTTTTAATGTCTCTACAGTTTTATGTTTTTAAGTCGATTATATAGTTGGAATTACACAGTATGTAGACTTTCATATTGGATTTTTTTTTGCTTATTAATATTTATTAAGGTCCCTCCATGTCTTTTCATGGCTTAATAGCTCATTTGTTTGTAGCACTGAACAATATTTGATTGTCTGGATGTACAATGTACCACAGTTTATTCACCTACTGAAGGACATCTTGATTGGGGCTTTCAAGTTTTGGCAATTATGAATTGTTTCTTTTCCTATCCATGTACAGGTTTTTGTGTGGATATTAATTTTCAACTCCTTTGTGCAAATAACTATGGGTGTGATTTCTGGGTCATATAACAAGAATATTTTAACTTTGTAAGAAACTGCCAAACTGTCTTCCAAAGTAGCTGTACTATTTTGAATTCCCATCAGAAATGATTGAGAGCTCCTTTTGCTCCAGCATTTGGTGTTTTCACCATTCAATATTTTGCCCATTCTAATAGGTGTGAAGAAAGAGCTTATTGATTTAATTTTCATTTCAGTGATGTCATATGACATAGAGCATCTTATCATATACTTATTTGCCATCTGCATATCTTCTTTGTTGAGGTGTCTGTTAAGGTCTTTAGTCTAGTTTTTGACTGAGTTGTTAATAGTTGAATTTTATGAGTTCTTGTATATTTTTGCATAACAGTCCTTTATCAGATATGTCTTTTGCAAATAGTTGCTCCCAGTCTGTAGTATGTCTTCTTGTTCTCTAAACACTGTTTTTTTCAGAGCAGAAATTTTTATTTTTAATATAAAAAGTTAGCTTAATCAGAAGTTCCTGCTGTGGCACAGTGGGCTAAGAATCTGACTACAGCAGCTCAGGTCTAGGTGGAGCTGCAGGTTGGATCCCTAGGCCAGGAACTTCCATTTGCTGTGGGTCCTGCCATAATTTTTTTTCTGTCTTTTTAGAGCTGTACCCACAGCATATGGAAGTTTCCAAGCTAAGAGTAAAATTGGAGTTATAGCCTTTGACCTATGCCACAGTCACAGCAATGCGGGATCCCAGCCACATCACAGTCTTGTTGATTACTGTAACTAGATAGTAAGTCATGAAGCTGGGTTGTGTCAGTCCTCTATCTTTGCTCTTTTCTTTCAATATTATGTTGATTATTCTGTGTCTTTTTCCTCTCTGTATGCACTTTAGAATCAGTTAATAGATAACCACAATATAAATTGATGGGATTTTGATTGGCATTTTATTGAATCTGTGGATAAATTTGAAAGGAACTGATGTCTTGACAATATTGTTTCTTCCTACCCATGAACATGGAATACCTTTCCACATATTTTGTTCTTCAATTTCTTTTATCAGAGTTTTGTAGTTTTCCTCATATCTCTTGGGTATATCTTGTTAGATTTTTACCTAAGTATTTCATTTGTAGGATGCTAATGTAAATGGTTTCATGTTCTAAATTTTGAAGTCCACTTGTTCATTGCTGATCTATAGAAAGGTGACTTTTATATATTAACATTGTTTCCTGAAAACTTGCTATAATTTCTTACTAGTTCCAGGAGGGATTTTTGTGTTGATTCTTTAAGATTTTCTACATAGACAATCACATAATCTGCAAACAAAAAGTTTTATTTCTTCCTTCCCAATCTGTATAACATTTACTTGTCTTATTGCACTAGCAAAAACTTATAGTACATTTTGAAAAGGAATTGTGAGAGAGAACATTTTTGTCTCATACTTCTTCTTAGTAGGGAAGATTTGAGTTTCTTGCCATTAAGTACAATGTCAGCTGTAGAGTTTTTTTTTTAGATATTCTTTATTAAGTTGAGGAACTTCCCCTCTATTCCCACTTAACTGAGAATTTTTATTATGAATGGGTGTTTGGTTTTTTCAAATGTGTTTTCTACATCTGTTGAGGCAATCAGGTGGTTTCTCCTTTTTAATCTTTTAGGTGATACATTACATTAATTGCTTTTTGAATATTGATTCTGCTTTGCATATCTAAAATGTAAATCCCCCTTGGTTGTGATGTATAAGTGGATTACTGGAATTTTCTATTCTAGCCATCCTAGTGAGTGTGAGATGGTGGTTCATAGTGATTTTGATTTGTATTTCCTTGATGAATATTGGTGTCAAACAAATGTGCCTAATTACTATTTGTATATTTTCTTTGGAGTAATATATTCAGATTCTTCACCCATTTATTTTAAAATTAGGTTATGTGACTTTATATTGAAAGAGCTCTTTATGCATTGTATATAGAAGCTATTTATCCAATATATGATCTGCAAATTTTTTCTTCATTTTCAAACTGTTTGTTTATTGATCAAATCTTAAGAACCTATCTCATTGGTCATGGATTCTGATTAGAATGTGCTTTTTATTAATTATTTGGTTTTTTGTTATTATTTTTAATAGTATTTTCCCAATACAATTTTTTTTCCTACTGTCAGCTTGGTGACCCAGTTACACACACGTATACATTCTTATTTCTCACATTATCGTGCTCCATCAAAAGTGACATAGTTCCCAGTGCTACAGCAGAATCTCATTGCTAATCCATTCCAAAGGCAATAGTTTGCATCTATTAACCCAAAGCTCCCTAACCACACCGTTCCCTCCCCCTCCCCCTTGGCAACCATAAATCTATTCTCCAAGTCCATGATTTTCTTTTCTGTGGAAAGGGTTCATTTGTGCCTTATACTAGATTCCAGATATAAGTGATATCATATGGTATTTGTCTTTCTCTTTCTGACTAACTTTACTCAGAATGAGAGTCTCTAGTTCCCTCCATGTTGCTGCAAATGGCATTATTTCATTCTTTTTTATGGCTGAGTAGTATTCCATTGTGTATATATACCACGTCTTCCTAATCCAATCATCTGTTGATGGACATTTGGGTCATTTCCATGTCTTGGCTATTGGCAATAGTGCCACAATGAACATGCAGGTACATGTGTCTTTTTTGAGGAAAGTTTTGTCCGAATATATGCCCAACAGTGAGGTTGCTGGATCATATGGTAGTTCTAAGTATAGTCTTTTAAGGTACCTCCATACTGTTCTCCATAGTGGTTATACCAGCTTACATTCCCACCAATAGTGCAGGAGGGTTCCCTTTTCTCCACACCCCCTCCAGCACTTGTTATTTGTGGACTTCTTAATGATGGCCATTCTGACTGGTGTGAGGTGGTATCTCATGGTAGTTTTGATTTTCATTTCTCTAATAATCAGGGATGTTGAACATTTTTTCATGTGCTTGTTGTATATCTTTCTTTCAATTGGGTTGTTTGCTCTTTTGCTCTTGAGTTGTGTAAGTTGTTTGTATATTCTAGAGATTAAGTCCTTGTTAGTTGCATCATTTGAAACTATTTTCTCCCATTCTGTAAGTTGTCTTTTTGGTTCCCTTTTCTGTGCAAAAGCTTGTCAGTTTGATGAGGTCCCATTGGTTTATTTTTGCTTTTATTTCTGTTGCTTTGGGAGACTGACCTGAATAAGCATTTCTAAGCCTGATGTCAGAGAATATTTTGCCTACGTTCTCTTCCAGGAGTTTGATGGTGTCTTGTCTTATATTTATGTCTTTAAGCCATTTTGAGGTTATTTTTGTGCATGGTGTGAGGGTGTGTTCTAGTTTCACTGATTTGCATGCAGCTGTCCAGGTTTCCCAGCAATGCTTGATGAAGACACTGTCTTTTTCCCATTTTATGTTCTTGCCTCCTTTGTCAAAGATTAATTGACCCTAGGTGTCTGGGTTAATTTCTGGGTTCTCTATTCTGTTCCATTGGTCTGTCTGTCTGTTTTGGTACCAGTTCCACACTGTCTTGATGACTGTGGCTTTGAAATATTGCCTGAAGTCTATGAGAGAGATGCCTCCTGCTTGGTTTTTGTTTCTCAGGATTGCTTTGCCAATTCTGGGTCTGTTGTGGTTCCATATAAATGTTTGGATTGTTTGTTCTAGTTCTGTGAAAAATGTCATGGGTAATTTGATAGAGATTGCACTGAATCTGTAGATTGCTTTGGGTAGTATGGCCATTTTTACAATATTAATTTTTCCAACCCCAGAGCATGAAATATCTTTCCATTTCTTTACATCTTCTTTAATTTCCTTGATTAATGTTTTGTAGTTCTTGGCATATAAGTCCTTTGCCTCCTTGGTCAGGTGTATTCCCAGGTATTTGATTTTTTGGGGGTATAATTTTAAAAGGTATTGTATTTCTATATTCCTTTTCTAATATTCCATTGTTAGTATACAGAAATGCAACTGATTTCTGAATGTTAATCTTATATCCTGCCACTTTGCTGAATTTATTAATCAGTTCAAGTAGTTTTTGGATTGAGTCCTTAGGGTTTTCCATATATAGTATCATGTCGTCTGCATACAGTGACAGCTTTACCTCTTCTCTTCCTATTTGGATGCCTTTTACTTCTTTTGTTTGTCTGATTGCTGTGGGAAGGTCTTCCAATACTATGTTGAATAACAGTGGTGAGAGTGTGCATCCTTGTCTTGTTCCAGATTTTAGTGGAAAGGCTTTCAGCTTTTCTCCATTGAGTATTTTATTTGCTATGGGTTTGTCATAAATGGCTTTGATTATGTTAAGGAATGTTCTCTCTATACCCACTTTGGTAAAAGTTTTGATCATGAGGGGATGTTGGACATTGTCAAATGCTTTTTCTGCATCTATTGAGATGATCATGTGGCTTTTGACTTTTGTTTTGTTAATATGGTGTATGATGCTGATTGATTTGATATATGTTGAACCATCCTTGAGAACCTGGGATGAATCCCACCTGGTCATAGTGTATGATCTTTTTGAAATATTGTTGGATTCGGTTGGCTAAAATTTTGTTGAGTATTTGCATCTATATTCATGAAAGATACTGGCCTCTAGTTTTCTTTTTTGGTGGTATCTTTGTCTGTTTTGGAAATTAGGGTGATGGTGGTGTCATAGAATGTCTTTGTGAGTGTTCCTTCTTCTTCTAACTTTTGAAAAAGTTTAAGGAGGATGGGTATGAGTTCCTCTTTGTATGTTTGGTAGAATTTACCTGCGAAGCCATCTGGTCCTGGACTTTTATTTGTAAGGAGTGTTTTTATGACATATTCAATTTCATTTCTAGTGATAGTTCTGTTCAGTTGATCTATTTCTTCTTAATTCAGTTTTGGAAGGCTGTAAGTCTCCAGAAATTTGTCCATTTCTTTTAGGTGGTCAAATTTGTTGGCATACAATTGCTGATAGTATTCTCCCGTATTTTCTTTGTTTTTTTTTCTGTAGTATCCATTGTGACTTCTCCTTTTTCGGTTCTCATTTTGTTTGTTTGGGTTATTCTCTCCTCTTCCTGGTGAGTCTAGCCAGAGGTTTGTCAATTTTGTTTACCTTTTCAAAGAACCAGTTCTTGGTTTTATTTCTTCTATTGTTTTTTTAATCTCTATTTTATTGATTTCCTCCTTGATCTTTATGATGTCCTTCCTTCTGCTAACTTTAGGTTTTGTTCGTTCTTCTTCTTCTAATTCATTTTGGTGTTGGGCTAAGTTGTCAATTTGAGATTTTTGTTTTTTGGGGAAGGCCTGTATTGCTATGAATTTCCCTCCGAGTACTGCTGTTGTGGCAGCCCATAGATTTTCAGTGGATGTGTCTTCATTATCATTTGTCTCGAGGTATTTTTTAACTTCCTTCTTTATTTCCTCATTGACCCATTGGTTTTTTAATAGCAGGTTGTTTAGTCTCCTTGTAGTAAGTTTTTTCTCATTTCTTTTCCTTGGTTGATTTCTACTTTCATGCCATTGTGATCAAAGAAGTTACTTAAAATAATTTCTATATTCTTAAATTTGTTGAGGTTAGCTTTGTGCCCCAGTATGTGATCAGTTCTTGAGAATGTTCCATGTGCACTTGAGAAGAATGCATATTCTGATTTTTTTGGGTGTAATGTCCTGAAAATGTCGATTAAGTCTAACTTTTCTACTGTGTCCTTTAGGATCTCTGTTGCCTTATTGATTTTCTGTCTAGAGGATCTGTCCATGGATGTGAATGGGGTGTTAAAGTCTCCTACTATGATTGTATTCCCATCGATTTCTCCTTTTATGTCTGTTAGTATTTGTGGTAGGGATCTGCGTACTCCTATATTAGGGACATATATATTGACGATTGTAATATTCTCTTCTTGAATGGATCCTTTAACCATTAAATAGTGTCCTTCTTTGTCATTCTCTATGGCCTTCCTTTTTAAACTCTATTTTTTTCTGATAGGAGTATTGCAACTCCTGCTTTCTTGTCTTGTCCACTGGCAGGAAACATCTTTTCCAGTCCTCTCACTTTCACTCTATCTGTGTCCTTTGCTCTAAGGTGAGTTTCTTGTAGGCAGCAGATTGAAGGTTTTTGCTTTTTTATCCAATCTGCCATTCTGTGTCTTTTAGTTAGAGCATTTAGTCCATTGATATTTAAGGTGATTATTTTTAGATATGTATTTATTGCCACTTTAAACCTTGTTTTCCAGTCGACTCTATGTTTCTCTTTACTTCTTTTCTTTTTTAGGATTGGATGGTTTCCATTTATTTTATGCTTGTGTACTTTTAAGTTTTTGAGAATGTGATGTTTGGTTTGGATTTGTGGTTGCCCTGTTTTTTAAGCACATTAAGCCCTTCCTATATCTGCTTGATTTTGCCTGATAATCATATAGGCTCAGACACATCATTAAAATAAAAAAAAAAGAATCTATATTTCTTACTTTCCTTCCCCAGATTGTATGAATTTGAAGTTTTTTTTTTTTAACATCTTCATGTTTAGATCTCTTCGCTGGTTTATTTAAGTGATTGATTTCCAATTGTGGTTTCCTTCATTCTAATTCTTCTTTTTTCTCTTTTTCTCCCTCTCTTTTTTTAGTTTAGAGAAGCCCTTTCAGTATTTCTTTTAGAATGGGTTTAGTATTGCTGTACTGTTTTAGCTTTGGTTTGTTGGAGAAATTCTTTATTTCCCCTTCCATTTTAAATGATATTCTTGCTGGATAGAGTATTCTAGCTTGTATATTTTTTTTTTCCATGCAGTGCTTTAAATATATCTTGCCACTCTCTCCTGGCCTGTAGTGTTTCTGTAGCGAAATCAGCTGATAGTCTTATTGGGGTTCCCTTATAATTAATGCTTTGCTTTTCTCTTGCTGCCTTCAGAATCCTCTCTTTATCTTTAACTTTTGCCATGTTTATTATAATATGTCTTGGTGTGGGCCTGTTTGGGTTCAGCTTGTTTGGGGCCCTCTGTGCATCCTGTTTCTTGATACGAGTATGCTTTAGATTTGGAAAGTTGTCAGCCATAATTTTTTCAAATATATTTCCAATCCCCTTTTCTTCTTCTTTTCCTTCTGGAATGCCTATTATGCATAGATTGGCCTGCTTTATATTATCCCATAGGTCTCTTATATTGCTTTCATGTTTTTTCACTTGGTTTTCTGTCTGCTGTCCTGATTGGGTGATTTCCATTATTCTATCTTCCATGTCACTAATTCATTCCTCTGCATTATTCATTCTGGCCTTTAGTGCCTTTAGCTCAGTTTGTATCTCTGCAAATGAATTTTCTAGTTTTTCTTGGCTCCTCCTTATATTTTCTAGTTCCTTTCTGAGGGAATCTGCATTACTGTTCGTATCCTCTCTTAATTCCTTCAGTATTTTCAATACCTCCTTTTTGAACTCAGTGGCTCTCAGACTGCAGAGGTCTGTTTCATTGTTGTTTGCTTTAGGTGACTTCTCCTGTTCCTTTAACTGGGAATGGTTTCTGTGCTTCTTCATGTTGCTTGTGTTTTTCTTTTTCTCTGAATTTGGGGAAACCAAAACTGTAGTTTTTTAAGGCTACTTCTATGGAAGAATACCCCTTGTATTTGTGGGTAGGTTACTATTTATTTTTGGTGTGGGAGTTTGAATATTTGTTGTCTCTTTCTTCAATGTGAGCAGGATGTTTTCCCCAGGATGCTCAGTGTGTTTTCAGGGAGAAGTAGGGAATGGGTAGGGCCAGCAGTGAGTGCCTGGTCATTGGCCTCTCAATAGCAGAAGGACCTGCAGGAAGGTGGTACAGGTTACTCCTATTTTCAGGGCCCTGGGAAGTGGTGATGAGCTCTAGGCAGATATACAAGGTGGCCAGATCATTTGGCAGTAGCAGCAGCAGGGTGCATGAGTTCCCAGGGGAGTGAGAGCAACAACAGCTTGTGTTCAATTGCAATGCCCTCCTCTGATGTGATTGGAACCACAGGCTGTGCTTTTTCAGGGACCCCTACTGGGCGCTGGCCAAAACCATTTCTAGAATCAGTGATAACTCCAGCGATTTTCCCCTGCCAACTTTAGACCATGCATGAAGAAACCAGTCTCACTGAGCCCATATATGAGGTGTTGTAAAGGGTGCTCATAGTTGCAGGATCTTGTGAACTGACATAGATCATGCGTGTGGGCACTGCCCAGATTGTTTGGCAGTGGCAACAGCAGGGCAGGTATGTTCCCAGGGTGCAAGAACACCAACAGGTGGTGTTCAGTCACAGTGCCCTCCTCTGTGGTGCCCTTTCAGTGAATGGGGCTGCAAGTGATTTTTGTTCAGGTATCCCCAGTGGCAGTGGGCCACGCCCACCTCTGGAATCAGGGATAACTGAGATGGTTTGCCCCCGCTGCCTGCAGACCATGCAAGAAACACCCTGTCCCACTTAGTCCACGCAGGAGGTGCTAAACCAGTTGCTCCTAGTTGTAGGGTCTTGGGAAGGGGCAGCAACCAAGTGTCTGGGGGTCACCCAGAGCATTTGGCAGCTGCAGAGTGGGTGTGTTCCCAGAGGAGTGAGAGCCACAGCGTATGGTGCTTGGTTGCAATGTCCTCTTTTTTTCTTTTTTGGCAATCCCTGAGGTGACTGGGGTTGGTGGTGAAGCCCACTCACAGGCCCCCCAATGATGGCAAGCCACGCCTCCCTCTGGCCTCTGAGACAACCGACCGCCACAGTCTGTCACTGCCACCTGTGGATCATGCAAGAGGCACCACATCACACTTAGCTGCCTTATGCCTTTAGCCCACACAATAGGTGCCTAGCCACTGGTAGCCTGCAGAAGAAGCATCTAAGTTCCCTTAAACGAGCAAGAGGCTTCTGGCTGCTGGTAACCTCCACAGAGCTGCCCCACCCTCTAAGCCTATGGGCATGCACAAGCTCCAGCACAGGGAGTTTCCTATGGTAGCCTGCACCTCCTCCTTTACCCTGGCCAACAATGGTGCCTGGCCTCTCTTGTGGGTCTGGACCTTCTCCTGGGTTCCCTCTGTTGTGATGTTCCCCCGCTTAGCCCGTGGTGCACTGCTCCTTAGTCCCTCATGTCATCCCCAGTTCTCTCCCCAGGACTGACCTCCGGAGCCAGAGTCTTAGCGCCCAGCCCCTGCCTGAGCATCTCAGGCTGTGGTGTCTGGGCCGGTGGTTCAGATGATCTGTGTGGCTCTCACTCTGCTTTGCCATTCTCAGTCCAGCTGTTACACTTTTCTCCATGACTTTGAGGTCCCAATGACTCAGCCGATCTTTTGTCAGTTAGGTAGCTTCTCAGGAGGTGGGTTCCTTTTCTCCTTCACAGCTCCCTCTAGGGAATGCTAGTCCTGTCCCAATTCCCTTTCTCTCGCTTTTTTTCTTTTGTTCTACCCAGTTATGTCAAGAGTTTCTCGCCCTTTTTGGAGGTTTAAGTTCTTCTGCCAGCATTCAGTTAATGTTCTGTGTGAGTAGTTTTACATGTAGATGTGTTTTTTTGATGTGTTTGTGGGAGATGTGCATGAGCAACCTCTTACTCCTCCACCATCTTGCTCTGCCTCCTGATTTGCAAGTATTTTATCCCATTCTGTGGGTTTTTTTTTTTTTTTACTTTATAGATAGCACTGTCATAGTTTTCTCTTTATGGAAAAATAGCATTGATATGATGTTTCCCTTCACTAATCATATCATTAATTCTTAGTAAACTGCAAAATATACCTTTATTAAATCCTGAGGCCCTCTTTCCCACAATGACAAATGATGATATTGGTGATGATGATGATGTTGATAGCTCTGAATGTTTATTGAATGCTATTCATTAAGGTATTTTGATAAGTATGTTAATACGTTTTCTCATTTAATCCCTAATATATAATCTCTTTAAGTAGGGATTACTATTATCCCCATTTACAGAAGATGAAACACACACAGAAAAAGCCACATAGCTGGTAATTGGCTAGTAAGAAAATACATCCTATGATTGCTCATCCAGTTATATGGCTCCATGATTAGTATTGTGAGATTTTCTCACTTTCATTCCTCACAAAATTGTGGTTGTTTGTATCCTAGTTTGAAGGATTTCTGATAAAATATGTGCTGGGGTTGTAAAAGGCTATTAATCAGGTAGTAAGTGAATAAATTCATGAACTTATTTTAGAACTATAATTTATTCATATTTAGGCCTTATAATAATAATAACTTAAATTATTGAAGTAATTTAGTCACAGGCAACATGGAAAGGAAGATTGAGGCAACAGGCACCCTTTAAAGACCTTCACATCTTAGGAAAATTGCAACCACTGACTTCATTTTCATATCATCTTGATTAAACTTTACCACCTAATCATTGCTTCACAAACTAACACCCTTAAAATAATATTAGAATATTGATGAACAGAGACAAAAGTGCTCAAGTAAACATACACACTTGATTTTGAGTTGGTGTGATATGCCTTGCTTATTCTTGTGAGCACTAAATATTTCATGGTCATTTTCTTTATTTTGTAATATACAGACATACTTGTAAGAATTAAAAAAATCACAAGTGATTATAATCAAATCATTGATGCATGGTTATCTTTAACATCTCCCACAAAGTGGTTTGACTTTTCTAAAGCCATTATGGATTTTTATGCAAAAGATGCACTTTTTTTCATTAACTATTTCTTTCTAGTTGAAGTTACATTATGTCCAGGAATTTTTTAAACATAAAGTGCAACTCAGCTCACTATCCCTTTATTTTTCTCCTGCATTTGAGCTACAAACCTAGCTCAATTCAACACCTCACTCAGATTTCTATAAACTATAATACACCTGTGAGAATAGAGGATACCCTCACCTGAGTGCCCGGGGATTCTTATAAAAATTTTATTATAATCTCCTGATCAAATATCTCCCACTTAGCAAAGCACCAATTCAAAAATGCCTTTTACAAGTCTCCTTTCTTCTGACTCTAATGAAATAACCTTGCTTCTTCTCCATAGATCTAACTAACCATACTGTATTATTTTTCCCTTACCACCCCTACAAATAAATAACAGCTGCACCCTTCTCTCCTTTCTTGCTGCCCCCCCCCCTCCACTTCCCTTATCTTTAAAAAGGAGTCATCATACATTTCAAGGCACATTCTACTGTTTGATCCAGTTAATTTAGTCTCTTCTAATTCATTGTCTTGTCAATTCCTGACCTCTGTTTCTCTCACCCTCATGTTTTCTCTATAAGCATAAAAATAAGTTCAATGTTTCATGTTTAAACAAGGGGAATGAACCATCCATGGCCATGTGATCCCTTCTATCCTCTGTCCATTCAGTCCCCTTTCTATCTAAAACAGTTGTTTTCAAACTTAACCATGCACCAGAATCACCTGGAAAGCTTCTTAAAAGCCAGATCACTGGTCTTTAATCCCAGATTTTGTTACTCTGTAATAGAATTCAAGTATTTTCATTTCTAAAAAGTTCCTAGATGATTTTGATACTGCTGTTCTGAGGTATATACTTTAAGAATCGCTGGTCTTAGACAAAATTTTCATTTTACTTTGTTTAAACTATCGCAACAGGATTTCAATCTTCACCATTCTACTGGAAGTGCCCTCGTTAATGTTTCAAATGACAACACTTTTTCCAAATATATATTTTCAAACACTGATATTGATTACTCTTTAGTATTTGACATGGATGGCTATACCATTTTTATAAACCTCTTTTCTCTTTTGGCACAGGACAGACCATATAATATTCTCAAGAGAAGAATAGTTACTTAAATGCCTGGTCATAACCTATCACACAGAAGATATCCAAAATTCATTCTGAAATATTTCAAGTGCCAATTACTAATCAATAGTGTACTAAGTGTTGCAGGTATATTATGAACAAATTAAACATGTTCCTTGACTTACTCTAATAGAGAAGATAAGGCAAGTGCATGATTTAGATTATAAACTTGAAGGCTAACACCACAATTTTGAGGAAGGGACCTTGTAACATAAAGTTGAGGCCTGTAGCATGAATAGGAGTTAACCAGGAAAACAAGTGGGAAAATAAGGTTTTGGTATGAAATAATTCTGTTATAGGTTGAAGGTGTTTGCTTAAAATTCATATGGTAAAGCTCTAACCCCCAAATGTTTAAATATTTAAAGGTGGGACCTTTGGCAAGTAATTAGATTGGGATTATTTCATAATTGTAGGACCCTCACTATGGGATTAGTGCTCTTACAAGAAGAGAAATACAGAGACAACTCTCTCTCACTGTTACATGCACCAAAGAAAGACCCTGTGAACACAGGGCAAAAAAGCAGATGTCTACAAACAAGGAAGCAGGCCCTTACCAACAACTGAGTCTGCCAGCACCTTGATCTTTGTTTTTGCAGCCTCCATAATTTTGAGAGGTAAATGTTGTTTAAGCCACCCAGCTTACATTATTTTTTTAATAGCAACCAGAGCTCACTAAGACAAACACCATTGGCTAAGAACCAGAGGCAAGAAAGAACAAGGCTTACTTCAGTAAATTAAAGATATTTTATTTGGCTAGAGAAAAATATTTTAGATAGATAGATTGATAAGATATATATATTATATGTAAATTAACAATTACTATATCTATAGTAATTGTTCAAGTGTATGTGCTTACTGGGGGAACAGAGTGATGAATGATGAGGCAAATAAGTAGAACTAGCACTACTGAATAAATAACAGGACCTGAAAGAACTATTCCTTCCCCTCATCATGGATTTAAAAACAAACAAATTTCTATCCACCAGCTGAAGGAAGCAGTTATGTTTTTTGTCGCTGCTAGAGATGAACACAAAATAAAGTTCTTAAACCCATAAAATAATTGTATATGAAACCACCAATAAGCTCAGAATCCCAAATTTTTGAGGTAATAAAACTAATGATTAAAACATGATGGAAAACTTCACACAATATGAGAGGACAGGTTTATATGAAAAAAGAAAATATGTACTAGATAGACTTCTAGACTTTCAAAAAATATAATCAATGAAAACTAAATACCCAATAGTTGGATAAAAAAGATTAAATGCAGCTGCAGAGAGTGTTAGTGAACTGCATGATAGATTGGAATTTTTAATCATATAACAGATAAATTAATAGAAAATATGAAAAATCTGTAAAGTGACATTGACCATGATTAAGAAGGCCTAGAAAACTAGAGATAAGAAAGAACAAGTCAATATTCAAATGTAAGATGGTTGATAATTTCCATAATTACTGAAATATGTGACTTACTAGATTAAAGAAAAATGACTCAAATTGAATAAATAAAAATAAGTATATACATAAACACAATATACTGTAATTGCAGAAAGTGAACTGCAGGAGAAAATTTTAAAATGCATCTAAAGAGAAGACAAAAATTAAAATTTTACAGTAATTTTAACCTCAGGAGACTTCTGGAAAAAGTAAGAAAAAAAAACTACCAAAGAAACTGGAATCGTATTCTTAAAGTACAGAAGAAAATGACTCAAATTAGACTTCATTTTCTAGGTAAATTGTCCTTAAATAGTGAAATTAAAATAAAGACTTCTCCAAACAAAAATGAGGAAATTTACTACACACATACTTGCTGAAATAACTTTTCCTGGAATATGTGTTTGAGGAAGAAGAAAGTTTAATTTAAGGGAAAGCAACAGTAAGAAGTAATGATGAGTAAAGAAACTGCCAAAAAAAAAAAAAAAAGATTATAGGGCACAATTTCTAAAAATGTTTAGTGGAAAAAATGTTTTTATTAAAATGTTTTTCCACTAAACATTAGGAAACAAAGTGATAAAAGTAAAAGTATTCTAAGATCCTTCTATTTATTTTTTGTCTTTTTAGGATGGCACCCATGGCATATGGAGGATCCCAGGCTAGGTATCAAATCAGAGCTGTAGCCACTGCCCTGTGCCACAACCACAGCAATGTGGGATCTGAACCACATCTGCAACCTGTACCACAGCTCATGGAAATGCTGGATCCTTAACCCACTGAGAAAGGCCAAGGATCCAACCTGACCCTCAATTGATACTAGTCAGATTCATTTCCACTGAGCACTATGGGCTCTCCATAAAATCCTTCTATTAATCAAGGAATTATGAGAACTAAATGACTCATTTTAAAATTTGGCACATCAATAATCTATTTTAAATATTTAATGTATCCACCAAAACAATAGAGAATGTATAACTCTCCAAATTACTAAAGGGAGAAAAAGTAACAAAGGTAAAAATAAATAAATAATAAAACTATTTAAGTGAGATTGTAGTTGTCAGTCCACACTATATCAAAATAACTAGATTGAGCCAGTTAAAAGAGCTTCTCAGATAAGGGTTAATTTTTTAAATTTCATTGTAGGAGAAAAAAAACCTCTTAAAATAATTACAGATAAAGGCAAATGTGAAAGATGTAGGGTTGGAAAAAATTGATCCAGACATGTACTACCATAACAAAGCTGATGTAACTTTACTAAAAACAGATGGTAAATATGCAGATATGTATATTACACAATGATAAAGTAATTCACTAGAAATATATATCATCATGTACTTTCAAGCATTTAATAATATAATAAAAGCTACAAATTAAATATGGACAGAATAAAAATATTGACAAGAATAAAGCTAAATATGAATTAATATAAATACATTTTAAAACAACCCATGGTTCACAGAAACAGGCATAATGGAAAGTAAAACATTAAGGACTAAACTAATAAACACATTACATATTAAAACTTGAGTAAATACAATAACTAATGCATGCCAGAAGATATTTAAAAATAACAACTGGGAGTTTCCATGTGGCTCAGTGGGATAAGGATCCAGCATTGTCACTGCAGTGGCTCCGGTCACTGCTGTGGCGTGAGTTTGACCCCTAGCCCAGGACCTTCCACATGCCATGGGTGTGGCAAAAAAATAACAACTGACAAAGACATCAAAATCAGACAGGAAAAATAAAACTGTCACTATTCGCAGATGACATGATACAATATATAGACAACACTAAAGGCTCCACCAAAAAACCTGTAGAACTATTAAATGAATTCAATAAAGTTGTAGGATACAAATCAATTAACAATTATCCATTGTGATTCTATACACTAGCAATGAACTAGCAAAGAAAGAAATTTAGAAAACAATACGATTTCAAATTCATTAGAAAGAATATAATACCTAGGGATAAACCCAACCAAAGATGTAAAAGACCTGTATATGGAAAACTATAAGACATTGATGAAAGAAATTTAAAAAGACACAAATAAATGGAAAGATATTTCATGTTCATGGATTGAAAGAATTAATACTGTTAATGTGTCCATCTACTCCAAGCCAATTTAATGTAATCCCTATCAAAATTCAAATGGTGTTTTTCACAGAAATAGAAAAAACAGTCCTAAAATTTGCCATAAAAGAACCATAAAAGAACCCAAGTAGCCAAAACAACATTGAGAAAGAAAAACAAAGCTGGAGGCATCTTTCTCCCTGATTTCAAACTATATTATGAAGCTATAACAATCAAAATAATACAGTATTGACATAAAACAGTCACATATATTGGTGGAGTGGAATATAGAGCCCTGATATAAACCCAGGCATATATATAGTACTACATATCACAATATATGAGATATATTTATATATTTGAAGCAGTCATCAGAAGAAAATTCACTTTACCAAAATACAGGGTACATGGATTTTCTCATTGCTGTTAAGTAAACTATCAAACAAATTTGTAATATGAGTCATTCTACAAAGCAATTCATTTGGGCACTTTTAAAATAATTAATTTAATAGAAATGAATGGAGGAGGTCTTTTAAATGAAACCATACAAATAACCAAATTCAATGCATTAATCCCAGTTGGATCTTCATTGAATAGAATAAAGGATAGGTTTCTATTTTTGTAACAACTGGGGGAAATGGAGAGAGACTGAATATTAGATGATATAATGAAATTAATTTTTATTTTTAGGTGTGATAATATTGTGATTATATAAAAGAATATATTTATTCTTAAGAGAGCCACACTGATATATTTATGTAGAGAGAAAGAATGTTCACAAAATATGGCAAAATATTGATTGTCATTTAATCTGAATTGAAAATATATGGTAGTGAATTCTTTCAACTTTGGTCTATGTTTGAATTATATTTTTTCAAATATAATACATATTTAACAATTTATAAATTATAAAATATAAAAAGGAAATAAACATGCACAGTATAATAAATTTATGTAAATATGTTAAATATGCAAAATGATACTATGTATTATTTCAAACATGCCAATTACAGGAAATGATTAATTCTCAAGAAAATTATGGAAGTGATGGACAGGGTAGTGGTGAAGCTTACATTTTATTTCTTTAACCAAAAGTAGAGAATGAGCCTCAGCAAATATGGCAAAATATTAATCTTTATTAAGTATAGCTTGTGGTAATTACTTTTGTTATAATATACTTTATGTTTAAATATTTAATAATTAAATCCTTTTAGCTTAAAATGTCTCAAATCAAAATATAGATGATACTGAATATTTTTATTTTCTCTGTAATGAATGCAGTAGAATTAAATTGACATTAATTATCTAGAATTAGAGGAGGGGGGATCTAGATGAAATATCTATGCAGTCATTCTGCACTACTGATAACTTTCTGAAATTTTAATATGGAAGCAAATTCATATCCTAAGAGGTGAGTAAGTAGGTCTGAACAAAATTTGGATCTACTTGTCTGCTCACCGTAAAGACAATCGACTGACACTGAGTTGTCCTGAAGAAAAATGCAGTGTTTATTGAAGGGTTCCAAGCAAGGAGTCCAGGAAGCTAAGGCTCTAGAGACAAGAACTCCTGCAATGGTTTTCAGGGAAAAGTTTTAAAATAGAGTGTGAGGGAGAGCACGATCAGCTCATGGACATTCTTCTGATTTGTTGATAGTTAGGTAATTGGGAGTCAATGTCTCAACCTTCTGGTTCCAATCAGTCTGAGGTCTACCACCTTGTGGTCAGTATGCAGTTAACTTCTCTCAACTGGTGGGAATTTCAGTATCTGCAAAATAGCTCAAAGGATGTGTCTCAGAATATTATCTGTAGCCCTTGATAACGAACTAAAGTTTCTTGACTTTGTTCAATGGCCAAACAATTATTACTTCTTCTTGCTTGGTTGTTTTCCTTTGCTTTTGCATTTTCTCTCTGATTCAATTTATTCTTTATAACCTGGGGAAGGCCTAAGAGGCTAAAGTTTTTCCACAAACAAGAGGCAATTGGAAAACTAGTGAGGTGGGCTGTCCCAGGAGGGTGCCAAATGGTCCTACTAGGTTACATTTACTATAAAAGCAATGCTGTTTTGGATATTTTTAAATTTTACCATACTGATTATGCCAAATTTCTTCATAATAAAGGAGCCATGCTTATAGTTTCATAATTTTTAAATGGGAGCCAATGGGATTACATACAATTGTTTGCTGGAGCTAGATCACACTGACTCAAGAAAGTTGCTTAGGAGTCCTCATTGTGGTGCAGTGGAAGTGAATCCAACTAGTAACCATGATGTTGAGGGTTCAGTCCCTGGCCTTGCTCAGTGGGTTAAGGATCAGGCATTGCCCCGAGCTGTGGTGTAGTTCGCAGACACAGTTTGGATCCTGTGTTGCTGTGGCTGTGGCTGTGGCTGGCAGCTGTAGCTCCAATTAGACGCCTAGCCTGGGAACCTCCATATGCCACAGATGTGGCTCTAAAAGGCAAAAAAAAGAAAAGAAAAAAAGAAAAAAGAAAAAGGAAAAAAATGAAAAAAAGAAATTTGCTTGTATGCATTTCAGAGAGCGAGCTATCTTACCAGCATACTACTGGTTATGTAGGAATTTAAGTGGTGTGCTAGTAAATGTTTAAGGGATAAAAGTTTTGATTTATACTGTTGGCCAATTTCTATGATGTATATATGCCCACCATGTCAATTTGAACTATTAATGTTACCTCCCTAAACATGGAGTTGGGAATATAAACACAGAATCAGCACTTGTAAGCCAATGTGAATTGGCTCCAGCACACCACTGAAATGTATTCTCTCAAACTTCCTTTCTGATTGTAGTGGATTTTTGAGCTGCATGATTGAAACAGGAGAGAAATTTATCATTCCTATCTGTCGAAAGGAAGAGGGGAGTAAGAACAAGTCTACTTTGATCATTTTGCTATATCTTTATTTCCTGACATAGGTTAAGAATGTTGTCCTGTATATCATAATAAAAACTTCCATTCATCATGTAGGTATGTCGATTATCATTTTAGTATGTTAGGATAATATTGCTCCAATTCATCTAGGATTTGGGATAATGAATAATACCTAGTCAAATAACATTGAGAATGCTTAATTTTGCAACTGCATATTTTAAAGTCAAACAGGCTTTGAACTTCAGGCAATGTAGCACAGAAGCTGATTGGGCTGGGACATTTATTGTGAAAAGAAAGCCATTCTTCAAGTTTTTGTAACATTAACTCATGAAAGGTTAAAACACCCTTCAAAACACAGGTGAATGGCTGATTAACAGAACATAGTTGCTGAAAGTACACACAATTGTAAAATAGGTCATTTCAAAGTGATTTTCTCTAAGAATTGTAACCCACACAAAGAAAAATGTCATAGTTTCATGAGTCTAGAATTATGTAATAAAACTTTAATAAGATACAATCACATAATTATTTTTTCAGACATGAATATTTAAACTATGAGTATAATACTAAAGATTAGGTGTTCAATGTATGTTATTTGTATAAAATATGTCACAATTTATTTAGAACTACTTGTAATAGGAACTGCCTATGTTCCACAAGTCAATGAAAAAATAAGAACGATGGAGAAGCATGGTCATCTTGGCACATTTTAAATATATCTCCATAAGACTAATTTTATTGTCTATGTATGCTCAGGCTATAATAACAAAATACCAAAACTGGGTATCTTAGAATTTATTTTTCACAGTTCTGGAGGGTAGAAATCCAATATCAAGGTGATAGCATTATTGAGTGAGGACCCTTTTCCTGGTTATAGACACATTACTGGCTGTATCCTCACAGGGGCCAGTGAGCACTGTGCAGTTAATTTAATTGGAGCACTGATTCTATTCATGACTACTGTATACTCATGACATAATTGCCTCCCAAAGATCCCATCTTCTAACACCATAACATTGGGCATTAAGATTTTAACATGTACCACATCTTCCTAATCCAATCATCTGTCAATGGACATTTGGGTTGTTTCCATGTCTTGGCTATTGGCAATAGTGCTGCAATGAACATGTGGGTGCATGTGTCTTTTTCAAGAAAAGTTTTGTCCGGATATATGCCCAAGAGTGGGATTGCTGGGTCATATGCTAGTTCTATGTAAACTTTTCTGAGGTACCTCCATACTGTTCTCCATAGTGGTTGTACCAGCTTCCATTCCCACAAACAGTGCAGGAAGGTTCCCTTTTCTCCACACCCCCTCCAGCATTTGTTATTTGTGGACTTATGAATGATGGCTATTCTGACTGGTGTGAAGTGATATCTCATGGTAGTTTTGACTTGCATTTCTCTAATAATCAGTGATGTTGAGCATGTTTTAAAGTGCTTGTTGGCCATCTGTATATCTTCCTTGGAGAAATGTTTCTTCAGGTCTTTTTCCCATTTTTCAATTGGGGTTGACTTTTTTTTTGCTGTTGAGTTTAGGAAGATGTGGTATGTATACACAATGGAATACCACTCAGCCATTAAAAAGAACAAAATAATGCCATTTGCAACAACATGGATGGAACTAGAGACTCTCATTCTGAGTGAAGTACATCAGAAAGAGAAAGACAAATTTCATATGATATCACTTATATCTGGAATCTAATATACGGCACAAAGGAACCTTTCCACAGAAAAGAAAATCATGGACTTGGAAGAGATTTGTGGTTGCCAAGGGGGAGAGGGAAGGAGTGGGATGGATTGGGTGCTTGGGGTTAACAGATGCAAACTATTGCCGTCATAATGGATTAGCAATGAGATCCTGCTGTGTAGTAGCACTGGGAACTATGTCTAGTCACTTATGATGGAGCATGATAATGGGGAAAAAAAAGAATGTATACATGTATGTGTAACTGGGTCACCATGCTGTACAGTAGAAAATTGACAGATCATTGTAAACCAGATATAATGGAAAAAAGTAAAAGTCATTGTATATAAAAAAAGATTTCAACGTATAAATTATAGGACAACACAAACCTTCAGACCATTGAAAGTATGAACAAGTATTTGCTATACTTAGTAAAGATTTTTTAAATCTTACAAAGCTCTGAATTATTGCCTTCTCAAGCATTAGAAATGACATTGCAGCAAAAAGAATAAGGTCTATGTGTATTAATAGATTTTCCCTATTTCTTATTTTAGTAACAAGACCTAGATTAATGTGTATTTATGGTTAATCAAAATCCCTGAGAAATATTAGTCTGTTCAGTGGAATATTGTGGTTTTCTATACAAAGCTTTAAGACTAATACATAACATAAAACACTTGAACAATCTAACATCAAATATCATGTAATATACTTCTCAAAATGTATCATGCATTGAGATCTCTTGGAAGCAAACCCTGAGGCAGGATTTATTATATGGGATGTTAATTAATGCTTTAGAATCAACAAGGAGACAGTATTTGACACAAGGGAGAAGTTGAGCTGTGGTAGTGTCCCAAATAAGGTCTCAGCTGGCCCTCCTTGAGAACTCTGGAGCTGGGACTGCTCTACAGAGTTATCCCAAATAGAGGCAACGAGCCTGGCCCTTTATACCTTCACACTGATCAGTAATTTAATGTAGGCTGCTAAAAGAAAGGGAACCTTTGTTGATTCAATATCTATCAGCTGAGACAATCTCCAAAGAAGACTAACAGCTGAGGGCTGAAGCCAAAAGGAAGTTCCCTCCCTTCCCAAATCAGAGGACCCTCCTTTGGGTCTAGGTGAAGCAACACAGCCTCTGTTATATAACTTTTTGATGGAATAAGAAAAAGTGGTCACCTTACCAATGGATACAAAATTTATTTCTCAATAGATTCAGCGATGTGTAGACTGACGTTTTCATCTGTCCATGTCCATTCAATGATTGTTTTCTTCCTATGTAAGTACTATTTGATTTGAATTACACACTTGCTCTGAGCTGGGTAATATGCAATAAATGCCATATAATGGTAAAGCAATGCTGTTATAAAAATTAACTCCTCTATTGAATATTTCTATTTAGTTTTCTCTCTGTGTATGGCATTAACACAATATATTGCATTGCTTTTAATATTATTTGATGTATACATGTAAATATTGAGTTTTCTAACTGATTCTACAAAATAAATAATTCTCCCTAAACATATTGGACCCACTAAGAAAATTACACATCCTTAATATTTAAAAGTGTTTACTCCTAATACACTATTTACATTTTCACTGCTTCCCATTGCCAGAAAGTACAAAGGTTTTCAGCTCTTCATGAGAAGCCTAAACAAAGAGAGCATGGTACTATCAGTAGACACACATTATTGTCTCATGTAAAATCTAGATATTTACAACTCTTTTTGTTTCTATTTTAACCCAGAGAAAGGGCTAGAGAACATTGTAGCCAATGTGTGTATCATGTGGGATAAGTTAGTGTGTGATAAAAACCTTGGAAGCGCTTTTGCAACATCTGTTGTATGGGATAACCACATCAGGGAGGTAGTTCAGTTTCAATCACCACACATGCTTTCAGATGTTTCTATTTTGCAATTTTTATTTTCTCATGTTTACTCTTTATTTTGCATACTGCTCTCTTCTTGCTTTCCCACTTGAAGGAAAAAGGAGAGTGTTCAACATTAAACTGATCTTTACTAGCTTTTATCAAGTAGCCTTCAATAGATTGTATCATGTTAACTTCCTTCCCCATCTGAGACAGGATTTATCTAAAATGGCATCTGATCCCATTTCCCCAAAACCCCTAGGCTCCTATCTCTATTTTTTAAAGTTGCTTTATTTTTCTTCCTGGATTAACTCTGTCACCGTGATTTCTTTCTTTGATATTGTTTTCTGTTACAGTAGAATGCTAGATGCTTTGTACAAGGACTTTTATTTCTAGCTACATCTCCAGTACTGGAACATCGAGTTAAATAAACAAATAAATAGCAATTCAGGTACAGATATCCTAGTAATGCCACTGGCTGTAACCTCTCTTCCAGATTTAAGATGTTATGCATATAATTTGGGGGGGGGACTAAGTTGTAATTTACTCACAGTCTTAATATGTGGAATGTATTTAGTTACTAACTCCTTTGTTTAAGTCATAACTTTAGAGCATTCTTCTCTTTTTATTTTTCTTTCTTTGTATTATGAAAATTTCAAATATATGCAAAAGTAGAGAGAAGGGCATAAAAAAGCTCCCATAACCATGATGCAGCAAAAATGCTTAACTAATGACCAATTTTGTTTCATCTGTAAACCTCTATGCTTTCACACACACCAAGGTTATTTGAAGCATATGTTAAGGTATCTTCTAATAAAAGTAACAGTGGATTTACAGCTGGAAACATCACCTTTTGGGAATCAAATATTGTGAATTTATGAGGTATAAACAACATCTGTCTTGTTTCAATCTTTCTGATATCAGTGCTGTGAAGAAAACTGAGAAATTTTAAATATAGGTTATCTTTACTATCATCTATATCCTTTGACTAGCTGTAGTATTTATTTTCAGTGAAGCTGAAACGATATACAAATATTTTTGAAATAATTTTGTCTCAACATCACTGATTATTAAAGAAATGCAAATCAAAACTACCATGAGATACCACCTCACACCAGTCAGAATGGCCATCAAACAAATGCTGGGGAGGGTGTGGAGAAAAGGGAACCCTCCTGCACTCTTGGTGGGAACATAAACTGGTACAACCACCATGGAGGACAGTACAGAGGGACCTTAGATAACTATATATAGAATCACCATATGACCCAGCAATCCCACTCATGGGCATATATCTAGACACATCTTTACTTGAAAAAGACACATGCATGTTAATTGCAGCACTATTCACAATAGCAGCTCGTTCATGCAGCACTATTCACAATAGCCAAGACATCATGTTCATTGCGGCACTATTCACAATAGCCAAGACATGGAAACAACCCCAATGTCAATTGACAGCTGATTGGATTAGGAAGATGTGGTATATATACACAATTGAATACTACTCAGCCATAAACAAGAACAAAATAATGCCATTTTGCAGCAACATGGATGGAACTAGAGACTCATCCTGAGTGAAGTAAGTCAGAAAGAGAAAGACAAATTCCATATGATGTCACTTATATTTGGAATCTAATATACAGCACAAAGGAACCTTTCCACAGAAAAGAAAATCATGGACTTGGATAAGAAACTTGTGGTTGCCAAGGGGGAGAGGGAGGGAGTGGGATGGATTGGGTGCTTGGGGTTAATAGATGCAAACTATTGCCTTTGTAAAGGATTAGCAATGAGATCCTGCTGTGTAGCACTGGAAACTATATCTAGTCACTTATGATGGAGCATAATAATGTGAGGAAAAAGAATGTATACATGTATGTGTGACTGGGTCACCTTGCTGCACAGTAAAAAGAATAATGTATTCGGGAAATAAAAAAATTAAAATTAAAAAAAGAATTTTGTACCAACTAATCATAAAATTGGTTTTTTAAGAAGTATTTATATCCTTGATATAATCCTTTTGATGTCTGTTCCCAGCTTTCCTATAATAAGAATGATGTGTGTATATATCTCCAGAGCAGAGCATCTATTACGTTAAGCATATTAGTGTCCAAGTTCCCCACCACCTCTTATGTGGTCCTTTTCCAAAATATTCTTAATCAATATGAAAAAAATAGACTTTCCAAATTGCTAGTTCTTGTAATATTATTGCCCATAACCCATGATTTCATTAGCTTAAAAGGACTCTGTACAAGTATATAGTATCCAATTCTGTTATATTTGTTACAGCAGGTAGAAGGGATAGCTAAGTATATCTATGACAACTAGCCAAAAATTAAAATTACAACAGTCGGAGTTCCCGTCGTGGCACAGCAGAAATGAATCTGACTAGGAAACATGAGGTTGCAGATTCAATCCCTGGCCTCGCTCAGTGGGTTAAGGCATTGTCGTGAGCTGTGGTGTAGCTTATAGATGTGGCTCAGATCCAGCGTTGCTGTGGCTGTGATGTAGGCTGGCAGCTATAGTCCAATTAGAGCCCTAGCCTGGGAACCTCCATCTGCCGTGGGTGTGGCCCTAAAAAGACATAAAGGCAAAAAACTAAAAAGTACAACAGTGTAACTTTTCAAAGTGTCAGTTGTTTTCACCTTTGTGTAAAGTACAATAAATTGCAAGTATATAAGGTGAAAAATGTAATAAATTATGTGACATATATACATCTGTGGATTCATCACTCCAAGAGATAGCAAACTTTTCATCACCCCAAAAGTTTTCTTCTGCTTCTCTGGAATACATACCTAACTCCACCCCTGTATATAGGCAACCACTGATCTGCTTTTTGTCATTATAGTTTAATGTGAATTTTTTAGAATTCTATGTAAATGAAATGGTACAGTGTGATCACTTTTTGATCTAGTGGTTTTTTTAGCATAATAATTTTGTGACTCATTGATGTTGTGATGTTTTTTATTTTTAAAATTTTATTATAGTTGATTTATAGTGTTCTGTCAAATTCTGCTACACAGCAAAGTGACCCAGTTATACATGTATATACATTCTTTTTCTCACATTATCCTCCATCATGTTCCATCACAAGTGATTGGATATAGTTCCCTGTGCTATACACCATGACCTCCTTGCTTATCCATCCTAAATGAAATAGTTTGCATCTACCAACCCCAAACTCCCAGTCCATCCCACTCCCTCCCCCTCCCCCTTGGAAACCACAAGTCTGGTCTCAATGTCCATGAGTTTGTTTCTTTTCTGTAGATAGGTTTATTTCTGCCATGTATTAGATTCCAGGTATGTGATATCATATGGTATTTGTCTTTCTCTTTCTGACTTACTTCACTTAGTATGAGATCTCTAGCTCCATCCATGTTGATGCAAATGGCGTTTTTGTTCTTTTTATAGCTGATTAGTGTTCCATTCTGTATATGTACCACATCTTCTTAATCCATTCATCTGTTGTTGTACATTTAGCTTGTTTCCATATCTTGGCTATGTGAATAGTACTGCAATGAACATAGGGCTGCATGTATCTTTTTCAAGGAAAGTTTTGTCCAGATACATGCCCAGGAGTGGGACTGTTGGATCATATTGTAATTCTATATTTAGTTTTCTGAGGTACATCCATACCTCATACATACATCTTCTATGTTTACCATAGAGGTGATACCAATTTACATTCCCACCAACAATGTAGGAGGGTTCCCTATTCTCCACTCCCTCTCCAGCATTTGTCTTCTATGTTTACCATAGAGGTGATACCAATTTACATTCCCACCAACAATGTAGGAGGGTTCCCTATTCTCCACTCCCTCTCCAGCATTTGTTATTTGTAGACTTAATGATAGTCATCCTGACCAGTGTGAGGTGGTACATCATTGTAGTTTTGATTTGCTTTTCTCTAGTAATTAGCGATCTTGAGCATTTTTTCATGTGCCTGATGGCCATCTGTATGTCTTCTTTGGAAAAAATGTCTATTCAGGGATTCTGTCCATTTTTCAGCTTTTTTTTTTCTTTTGAGTTGTGTGGGTTGTTTGTATATTTTAGAGATTAAGCCCGTGTCAGTTGCATCATTTTCAAATATTTTCTCCCATTCTGTAGGTTGTCTGTTTTATTTTTTATACTTTCCTTTGCTGTGCAGAAATGTTAAGTCTGATTGGTCCCATTGATTTATTTTTGTTTTTATTTCAATTGCCTTTGGAGAGTGGCTTAAGAATATGTTTGTACAGTTGATGTCAGAGAATGTTTTCCTATTTTCCTTTATTTTTTTATTTTTTTATAATTTTTTTTTATTTTCCCACTGTACAGCAAGGGGGTCAGGTTATCCTTACATGTATACATTACAATTACATTTTTCCCCCACCCTTTCTTCTGTTGCAACATGAGTATCTAGACAAAGTTCTCAATGCTATTCAGCAGGATCTCCTTGTAAATCTATTCTAAGTTGTGTCTGATAAACCCAAGCTCCTGATCCCTCCCACTCCCTTCCCCTCCCATCAGGCAGCCACAAGTCTCTTCTCCAAGTCCATGATTTTCTTTTCTGAGGAGATATTCATTTGTGCTGGATATTAGATTCCAGTTATAAGTGATATCATATGGTATTTGTCTTTGTCTTTCTGGCTCATTTCACTCAGGATGAGATTCTCTAGTTCCATCCACGTTGCTACAAATGGCATTATGTTGTTCTTTTTTATGGCTGAGTAGTATTCCATTGTGTATATATACCACTTCTTCCGAATCCAATCATCTGTCAATGGACATTTGGGTTGTTTCCATGTCTTAGCTATTGTGAATAGTGCTGCAATGAACATGCGGGTGCACGTGTCTCTTTTAAGTAGAGTTTTGTCTGGATAGATGCCCAAGAGTGGGATTGCGGGGTCATATGGAAGTTCTATGTGTAGATTTCTGAGGTATCTCCAAACTGTTCTCCATAGTGGCTGTACTAGTTTACATTCCCACCAACAGTGCAGGAGGGTTCCCTTTTCTCCACAGCCCCTCCAGCACTTGTTATTTGTGGATTTATGAATGAGGGCCATTCTGACTGGTGTGAGGTGGTATCTCATGGTAGTTTTGATTTGCATTTCTCTTATAATCAGTGATGTTGAGCATTTTTTCATGTGTTTGTTGGCCATCTGTATATCTTCTTTGGAGAAATGTCTATTCAGGTCTTTTGCCCATTTTTCCATTGATTGCTTGGCTTTTTGGCTGTTGGGTTGTATGAGTTGTTTATATATTCTAGAGATTAAGCCCTTGTCGGTTGCATCATTTGAAACGATTTTCTCCCATTCTGAAAGTTGTCTTTTTGTTTTCTTTTGGGTTTCCTTTGCTGTGCAAAAGCTTTTCAGTTTGATGAGGTCCCATGGGTTCATTTTTGCTCTAATTTCTATTGCTTTGGGAGACTGACCTGAGAAAATATTCATGAGGTTGATGTCAGAGAGTGTTTTGCCTATGTTTTCTTCTAGGAGTTTGATGGTGTCCTGTCGTATATTTAAGTCTTTCAGCCATTTGGAGTTTATTTTTGTGCATGGTGTGAGGGTGTGTTCTAGTTTCATTGCTTTGCATGCAGCTGTCCAGGTTTCCCAGCAATGCTTGCTGAACAGACTCTCTTTTTCCCATTTTATGTTCTTGCCTCCCTTGTCAAAGCTTAATTGACCATAGGTGTCAGGGTTTATTTCCGGGTTCTCTATTCTGTTCCATTGGTCTGTCTGTCTGTTTTGGTACCAGTACCACACTGTTTTGATGACTGTGGCTTTGTAGTATTTCTTGAAGTCTGGGAGAGTTATGCCTCCTGCTGGTTTTTGTTCCTCAGGATTGCTTTGGCGATTCTGGGTCTTTTGTGGTTCCATATAAATATTTGGATTGTTTGTTCTAGTTCTGTGAAAAATGTCCTGGGTAATTTGATAGGGATTGCATTGAATCTGTAGATTGCTTTGGGTAGTCTGGCCATTTTTACAATATTGATTTTCCCAATCCAGGAACATGGAATATCTTTCCATTTCTTTACATCTTCTTTGATTTCTTTGATTAAAGTTTTATTGTTCTTGGCATATAGGTCCTTTACCTCCTTGGTCAGGTGTATTCCGAGGTATTTGATTTTGTGAGGTGCAATTTTAAAAGGTATCGTACTTTTGTATTCCTTTTCTAAAATTTCATTGCTGGTATACAGAAATGCAACTGACTTCTGAATGTTAATCTTATATCCTGCTACTTTGCTGAATTGATTAATCAGTTCAAGGAGTTTCTGGGTTGAGTCCTTAGGGTTTTCTAGGTATAGTATCATGTCATCTGCATACAGTGACAGTTTGATTTCTTCTCTTCCTATATGGATGCCTTTTATTTCTTTTGCTTGTCTAATTGCTGTGGCCAGGACTTCCAAAACTATGTTGAAGAGCAGTGGTGAGAGTGGGCATCCCTGTCTTGTTCCAGATTTGAGTGAGAAGGCTTTCAGTTTTTCCCCATTGAGTATTATATTTGCTGTGGGTTTATCATAAATGGCTTTGATTATATTCAGGAATGTTCCCTCTATACCCACTTTGGCGAGGGTCTTGATCATGAATAGATGTTGGACTTTGTCAAATGCTTTTTCTGCATCTATTGAGATGATCATATGATTTTTGACTTTTCTTTTGTTAATGTGGTGTATGATGCTGATTTATTTGCGTCCTATTTTCTTTTCTAGGAGTTTCATGGTGTATTGACTTATGCTTAAGTCATTAAGACCTTTTGAGTTTATTTTTGTGCATGGAGTGAGGTTGTGTTCCAGCTTCACTGATTTTCAAGCAGCCATCTAGTTTTCTGAGTGGCACTTGCTGTAGAGACTGTCTTTTTTCCATTTTATATTCTTGCCTCTTTGTCAAAGATTAATTGACCATAGATGGCCTCAGGATTGCTTTAGCAATTGCTTTAGCAATTCTTTTATGATTCCATATAATTTTTTTGAATTATTTGTTCTAGTTCTGTGAAAAATGCCATGCGTAATTTGTTATGGATTGCATTCAATCTGTAGTTTGCTTTGGGTATTATGGCTATTTTAACAATATTAATACTTTCAATCCTAGAGCATGGAATATCATTCCATTTCTTTGAATCTTCTTTAATTTCCTTGGTTAATATTTTATAGTTCTCAGCATATAAGTCTTTCACCTCCATAGTCAGGTTTATTCCTAGGTATTTAATTTTTTAGGTTACAATTTTAAAATATATTGTATTTTTATATGACATTCCTAACATTTCATTTTTAGTATACAGAAATGCAACTGATTTCTGAATATTAATCTTGTATCCTACTACTTTGCTGAATTTATTGATCACTTTGAACAGTTCTTCTCTGGAGTCCTTAGGGTTTTATATATATATAATATCATGTCATCTGCATAGAGTGACAGTTTTACCTCTTCTCTTCCAATTTGGATACCTTTTATTTCTTTTGTTTGTCTGATTGCTGTGGCTAGGTTTTCCAGTACTATGTTAAACAAAAGTGGTAGAGTGGGCATCTTTGTCTTGTTCCAGATTTTAATGGGAAGACATTCAGCTTTTATCCATTGAGTATTATCTTGGCTGTCATAAATGGCTTTTTATTATGTAAAGATATGTTCCCTCTATACCCACTTGGGTAAGAGTTTTTATCATGAGTGAATGTTGGATTTTGTCAAATGCATTTTCTACATCTATTGAGATGATCATGTGGTTTTTGACTTTTCTTAAGATGATGTATGACATTTATTTGCATACATTGAACCATCCTTGTGAACTTGGGATGAATCCCACTTTTTTGTGGTATATGATCTTTTATATATGCTGTTGGATTTAGTTGGCTAAAATTTTGTTGAGAATCTTTGTGTCTATATTCATCAAAATTATTGGCCTATAATTTTCTTATTTGGGTAGTATCTTTGTCTGGTTTTGCTATTAGGGTGATGGTGCCTTGATAAAATATCTTTGGAATTATTCCTCTTCAGATTTTTTGAAAAGTTCACGAAGGTTGGGTATAAGTTCTTTGTACATTTAGTAAAATTGGCCTGTGAGGCCATCTGGTCCTGGACCTTTGTTTGTAGACAGTGTTTTCATTACATATTCAATTTCATTTCTAGTGATCACCCTGTTCAGTTATCTATTTCTTCTTGATTCAGTTTTGGCAGAGTGTATACCTCTAGAAAGTTGTATATTTCCTCCAGGTTATCAAATTTATTGGCATATAACTGTTCTATATATATATATATATATATATATATATTTGTATTTCTGCAGTATCCATTGATATTTCTCCATTCTCATTTCCTATTTTTTGTTTGTTTGTTTGTATTTAGGGCCGCACTTGTGGCACATGGAGGTTCCCAGGCTAAGGGTCAAATTGGAACTGTAGTCACTGGCTTAAACCACAGCTACACAGGATCTGAGCCACATCTGAGACATACACCACAGCTCATGTCAATGCCTGATCCTTAACCCACTGAGCAAGGCCAGGGATCAAACGTGCATTCTCATGGATACCAGTCAGATACGCTTCACTGAGCCATGATGGGAACTTGCATTTCCTATTTTGTTTGAGTTCTTTCTCTCTTCTTCTTGGTGAGTCCGGCGAGAGTTTTGTCAATTTTGCTTACCTTTTCAAAGAACCAGCTCTTGGCTTTATTGATTTTTTCTTAGTGTTTTTTGAATCTCTGTTTTATTGATTTCCTCTCTAATTTTATTTATATCCTTCCTCCTTCTGACTTTAGGTTTTATTTGTTCTTCTTTTTCTAATTATTTTAGGTTGTGGGTTAAGTCGTGGATTTAAGATTTTTCTTCTTTTTTGAGGAAGTCATGAATTCCTATAAACTTCCCTCTAAGAACTGCCTTTCTGGCATTCATCGATTTTGAATGGTTGTGTTCTCATTATCATTTGTTTTGAGGTGTTTTTAAATTTACCTTTTGATTCCCTCATTTATCCATTGGATTTTTAGTAGCATGCTGTTTAGTCTCCATGTAGTCAGTTTTTTCTCATTTCTTTTCCTATGGTTTTTTCCTAGTTTCATGCCATTTTGGTAGGATAAGATGCCTGAAATAATCTCTATACTCTTAAATTTGTTGAGGTTAGTTTTGTGCCCCAGTATGTGGTCAATCCTTGAGAATGTTCCATGTGCACTTGAAAAGAATTTATATTCTGATTTTTTTGGATGTAGTGTCCTGAACATATCAAGTAAGTCTAACTGTTCTATTGTGTCATTTAGGATCTGTGTTGCCTTATTCATTCTTTGTATAGAGAATCTGACCATTGATGTATGTGGGGTGTTAAAGTTTCCTACTATTATTGTATCCCCATTATTTTTCTCCTTTTTTTTCTTTCTTTTTTTTTGGTTGGGTTGTTTCCTTTTATTTTATGCTTATGTCCTCTTCTGTTTAGTTTTTGTGAGTGTACTGTTTGGTTTTTATTTGTGGTTTTTTCCCAATTAGAACTTTGTATATATATTGCCACTCTATTCTGGCCTGTAGTGTTCCTGTAGAGAAATAAGCCTCATGGGGGTCCCCTTATAATTAAGTCTTCGTTTTTCTCTTGCTGCCTTTGGAATCCTCTCCTTTAACTTTTGCCATTTTTATGACAATATGTCTTGGTGTGGGCATGTTTGGGTTCAACTTGTTTGAGGCCCTCTGTGCTTCCTGTATATTTGATATCTGTTTCCTTTAGATTTGGAAAGTTTTCAGCCATAATTTCTTCAAATATATTTTCAATCCCCTTTTCTTTTTGTTCCACTTATGGAATCCCTATTATGCATAGGTTGGCATTTTTTGTACTATCCCATAGATCTCTTATATTCCTTTCATTTTTTTTTTTAAATTTCATTTTCTGTCTGCTCTCCTGGTTGGGTGATTTCCATTATTCTATCTTCCAAGTTACTTGTTTGTTCCTGTGCATTACTCTTTCTGTTCTTCAGTGCCTTTAACTTAGCTTGTGTGTCTACAAATGAATTTTCTAATTTTTCTTGGCTCATCCTCATATTTTCTAGTTCCTTTCTAAAGTAATATTCATTACTGCTTGTATCAACTCTTAATTCCTTCATATTCGCTTTTTAATTCTTTCAATATTTTCACTCTTTCCTTTTTGAACTCAGTGTCTATTAAACTGTAGAGATCTGTTTAATTCTTTGCTCCTTCAGGTGAATTCTTCCATTCTTTTAACTGAGAATGCTTCCTGAGCCTCTTCATTTTGCTTATATTTTGCTTATTCTCTGAGTTTAGGGAAAACAACTACTGTAGTCTTGGAAGGCTATTTATATTCAAGAGCTCTCCTGGGTATTTTTTGAGGGATTTTTATTATTGTTATTGTAATGTGTGAGGGCTGCTTTTGGTTTGGATGTTTGCTGTCTCTTTCCTTAGTGTGTGCAGGCTGTTATCCCTGTGCTGGTGTATGGCCTACAGTTACTTCCAGGACAGTGGAAGCAATGGGCAGGGCTAGTAGCCAGTGCCTGGTTGCTGGGCCCATGACAGTGGCAAGGATCCACAGGAAGGTGGCACAGGCTGCTTTTTGTTGCAGGGCACTGGGAAGTGGCAGTTACCCTCAGGCAGGTGTAGGCAGTGCCCAGGGTGTCTGGCCATGGTAGCAATAGGGTGTGTGCATTCCCAGGAGAATAAGAGCAACAATGTGTGGCATGTGTTTACATTGCCCTCCTCTGTGTTGACCTCTGAGGTGAATGCGCCCATAAGTGGTGCCTGTTCAAAGACCCTAGTGGTGGAGGGCCACACCCACCTCTGCAGTCTGAGATGGCTGTGGTGGTTTGCCCCCACTGCCCTTGGCCTATGCAAGAGGCGCCTGGCCGCCCATAGCCCATACAAGAAGCACCCCACCACCTGTAGCCTGCAAAAGATGTGCCCTGTTTCCTGAGAGCCCACATGTGCACAAAGAAAGATATTACTATGGTGGCCTTCCCCTCCTCCTCTTGCCTTCCTCAATGATGGCTTCTGGCTTCTTCTGCAGGCCCAGGCCTCCTCCTGTGCTCACTTAGCTGTGGTTCTCCTCTTCCCAGCCCATGGCACACCACTCCCTACCCCCTCAGACTGTCTCCGCACAACCAACTCTAGTCCTCTCCCCAGAACTGACCTCCAGAGCCTGAGTCTTAGTGGCCAGCCCCCACCCAAGCATCTTGGGCTGTGGTGTCCAGGGATGATGGTACTGATGGTTTGCATAACTCTGTTTCTGCTTTTCCCTCTTCAGTCTGGCTGCTGTGCTTTTCTCCAAGGGTTTCAGGTCCCTCTGTCTTAGTTGATCTCCCTGTCATTTAGGTGGCTTCCCATGATGTAGGTTCCTTTCCTCTCTCACAGTTCCCTCTCAGCAGTGTTGATTCTGTCCTGATTCTTTTCTTTCCTTGTTTTTTTTTTTCAGGGCAACACTTGTGGCATATGGAGGTTCCCAGACTGGAGGTCAAATTGAAGCTGTAGCCGATGGCCTATACCACAGCCACAGCAATGCTAGATCCAAGGCAAATCTGCAACCTGCACCACAGCTTGCAGCAGTGCTGGATCCTTAACCTACTGAGTGAAGCCAGGGATCAAACCTGTGTCCTCATGGAAACTAATCAGATTGGTTTCCACTGAGCCAGAATGGGAACTCCTGATTCTTTTTTTTTTCTTCTCTTCTCTCTCTCTTTTTCCTTTTGTTCTGTCCAGTTATGTGGTGATTTTCTTGCCCTTTTTTAGAGGTTTAATTTCTTCTCCCCAGGTTCAGTATATGTTCTATATGAATCCTTCTACATGTAAAATTTTTGTTTTTGATGTGTTTGTGGGAGAGTGTGAGTGCCACGTCTTACCCCTCCACCATCTTGATCCTGCCTCTGTGTCATGTGTTTTAATATCTCATTTTTTGTCTAATAATATTCCATTGCATTTATATACCAAAATTTATTTACAACTACTAATATATTAATGGACAGACACTTCAGTTTTATTCAACTTTTGGCTTTTACAAAGTTGTGACTAATGTTTCTATACAAGTCTATGTGGACATATGTTTTCTTTTTTTTTTCTTTTGAGGTAAATACCTAGGAGTAGAATGACTGGGTTATAAGGGAACTTTGCTTTAAAGTTTTTAAGTACCAAGTCATTTTCTCAGATGGCTTTAAATTTTAACATTTTCACCAGCACTGTATGAGAGTTCTAGCTGATTTACATCTTTGCCAGCATTTGGTATGCTTAGTCACTTTAATTTTTTCCTTTGTCATTATATCTCAGTGTGGTTTAATTTGAATTCCCATCATGATTAATGTTTGAATATCTTTTAATGTACTTATAGGCAATTGATAAGTGATTTTTTAGTTTATTTTCTTTATTTTATTTTTATTAGAGTATATTTGATTTATAGTGTTGTGTCAATTTCTGCCATATAGCATAGTTACCTTTTCATACATATGTATACATTCTTTTTCTCATACTATCTTCCATCATGTTCTATCCCAAGATATTTTAGAAGTATATTTTATAATTTTTGTCTATTTTCTTAATATTAAATTATGAGATTATATATATGAGAGAATATATATAAACATATATATAATTTATATATTAAGTACATATAATATATAATAAAATAATTTAATCATATATATATAGTATATAATAATAATATCTACATTCTGGGTTCAAGTCCTATGGTTGCAATTACTTTCTTACAGCTTTTGACTTTTTTGATTTTCTTTATTTTTCACTTTATAACTGAAATTTCTTGATTTTCATGAGTCATAATTTTTCAACTATTTCCTCTTTTATGCTTTGTACTTTTTGTTTTCTACCATAGAAACATTTGGCATTGTGTGTAGACATTTTTATTATCATGACTGAAAGGGTGCTATTAGCATCCAGTAATTAAACACTAGAGATAATTCTAAAAATCATACAATGAATTTGATAGGCCTCATATTTAAATCACCTTCTATCTTACCAATTAAAGAGTAAGGGATTCTCCCCTAGCATTATAGGAATGAATAAGTATATAATACACTGGATGGATGAGATTGATAGCAGGTTATTAGTCACATATAGCCCAAGGGAGGAAAAGACCACATGCCATGAAGGACCACATGGGGATTGTGCTCAGAAACAGAGTGAAAAATCTGTAAGCTATAGGGACAGATTTTAGTGTATCAAGAGAGTCCTATATGAGGGTATATGATGGGCTTGCTTGAATAATTCTGTGGCTAGGCAGTGAGGTGAAACTCACTGCTCTGGAATAAGCAGAAACTGCTTAATTCTTTTGATAAGGAGAATTGTTTGGCTATCAGACCTCATCTTCCAGAGCAGAGTGGAGAGGAAAACTTGTGGCTAGGCAATTCAAGGCCCTCCTAATTTTACCACATATCAAAGGGTTGTATAATATTGGGCCTTGATTTTAGGCCTTACACTACACACACATTAAAATAATTATCCCCTGAAAAATATCAATAGTTGAATAAGATGGCACAATAGGAGGTATTCCATTTATATCCTCCCTCAGCAACAATAATTTGACAGCCATTTATTGATACAAATGCTTTTATGAGAGCCCTCATCCAGGTAGGTGTTTCTGAAACCTTTGTGAAGCCCAAGACTGAGGAAAATTGTTTTGAGAAGGTAGGTTCATGCCTGGTGGCATATTTGTCCACCATGGTCCTTGCTACAGACCTGGAAATGGTCCCAGGGCACTATGAACGCAAATACTGTTCTGTTTGCCCTTTGTCCTTCCACCAGCACCATAAGCTAAGGGACTTGGCAGGCATGACTCCTTGGTCGTGGCTGTGGACCTTGAAACAGCCCTGTGACTGGGTTCTAGCCCCTGTCAACTGTAGTCCTGGGGCAGTCTTGTTAACCCAAGAATTCACCTAGTGAGTGACTTGTTAGGATCCCTCTCAGGGACACAGTAGGATCCACACTGATCTGTATACCTGGTAACAGGTATATCATCTGAAGACCCTGATGCTTACTTTTATCCCAGTGCTAACTGATCAAGGTTTGGAGGCAGTCCTATCCACACAGGAATCAGACAGAAGTAATATCTGTCTGAACTCCTGGAATAAGCCTGCCCACTACAGATCCTAGTGCAGACAAAACAGCAGCCACATGATGTGGCTCCAACCCCATTTGACTGTGATCTTGGAGACAGTACCATTAGCCTGGGAACCCAGAAGGAGAATATCTTTACTTGTTGAAAACAGTCTATAAAGACTGGAAGAGGTGTTTATTCCTTCAAAGTCATAAACAACAATGCAAGTCTACATGGGCCATGAAGAATGAAGCAAACATGACACCACAAAGGAAACTTACAAAGCTATGGTAACTGACTCCAAAGGAATAAATCTACAAATTGACAAAGAATTCAGTACAGTCATCTTAAGGAAATTCGGTGAGATAAAGGACATCACAGATGACAAGTAAACAAAATCAGGAAAACAATGCATAAACAAAAAGAGAAGTTTAATAAAGAAATAGAAGCCAAAGAAAACTCAGAAATCCAGAGGCTAAAGAATGTGACAGAACTTGAAAAATTCAATAGAAATCTTCAAGAGCAGGTTTGATTATGTAGAAGAAAGAATAGGCAAGCTTGACAACTCATTTGAAGTTAGCTAATTAAAGAAAAAGGAAAAAACATAAAGAAAGTATATGGAACCAATGAGTTAATATCAAATGATGCTTATGTGAGTCACAGAAGGAGGAGAGAGACAAAGGGCCACAAAGTTGATTTAGAGAAATAGTAGCTGAAGACTTCCCAATCTGGAAGGGTGTTTTATATATATATATATAAATGTGTGTGTGTGTGTACACAAAGGGCGACAAAGCTGATTTAGAGAAACAGTAGCTGAAGACTTCCCAAATCTGGAAGGGTGTTTTATACACACACACACACACACACACACACACACACACACACACGTGTGTGTGTGTGTGTGTGTGTGTGTGTATATATAGATATATATATCCAAAAATTAAAGAAAAATCCTCAAAGGATCCCAAGTGAGAACAATCCAAAGATGATCATTCCCAAGAAATATTATAATCAATTTATCCAAAGCAATTATAAGAGAAAAGTTTATAGTGATACATGCCTATCTTAAGAAAATAGGAGTTCCTGTCATGGCACAGCTGAAACTAATCCGACTAGGAGTAGTGAGGTTGTGGGTTCAATCCCTGGCCTCGCATTGCCGTGAGCTGTGGTATAGGTCACAGACGTGGCTCAGATCTGGTGTCACTGTGGCTGTGGCATAGGCCAGTGGCTATAGCTCTGATTCAACCCCTAGCCTGGGAACCTCCATATGCCACAGGTGTTGCCCTAAAAAGACAAAAAAAAAAAAAAGAAAGAAGACAGATGCCAAACAACCTAGAATTTAACATCAAGGAAATTGAAAAAAAACAAGCAAACTAAGCCCAAACTTAAAAGATAAAGGAAATTACAAAGATTAGTGCAGAAATAAATGAAAAAAAATGATATAGATAATAGACAAAACTATTTTTGAAAAAAAAGATTGACAAACCCTTAGCTAAACTAACCAAGGAAAAGAGAAATTTCAAATAAAGTTATAAATGAAGGAAAAGACATTAAAACTGTTACCATGGAAATACAAAGGATAATAAGACAGCTGGCAACAGTTACACACTCACAAATTGGGTAACCTTTAATAAATGGATACATTGCTAGAAACATATAACCTACTAAAACAGACTCATGAAGAAATAGAAATCCTGAGCACATCAATAATGAGTTAGAAGATTGAAAAGTCAAGGAACAGATGCTTTCCTGGGTAAATTCTAACATTTAAAGAACTACTGCTAATCCTTCTCAAGTCTTTCCCAAAAACTTGGAGAGGAGGGAATATTTTTGAACACATTTTATCAGACCAGTATTACTTCATACCAAAGCCAGATAAGGACACTACAGGAAAAGAAAATCATAGGTCAACATCGATGATGGACACAGATACCAAAATCATATCATAACCCTAGCAAATTGAACTCAACAGCATATTAAAGGATTATACACCATGATAAACTCATGATTTATCTCTGGGAAGCAAAGATGTTCTAAAATATGCAAATTGAAATGATATACCACATTAACAGAATGAAGGACAAAAGTTTTATGATTATCTCAATAGATGCAGAGAAAGCACTTTAAAAATTCACATCTGTTCATTTTATAAAACAAAACACTCAAACCAGAAATAGAAGGGATGTATTTTGGCATAATAAAAGTCATGTGTAACGAGCCCACCTTTAACATTATGCTCAATGGCGAAGAGCCGAAAGATTTCTCTAAAATTAGGAATTAGGAAAGGGTATCCACTTTTCATCACTTCTAGTCAACCTATTTCTGTAAGGCCTAGACAGGGACAATTAATCAAACAGAAGCATTAAAATGCATCCAAATCAGAAATGATGCTAAACCATTTCTGCTTTTTATATGACATGATTTTATATATATGGAAAACACTTAAGACTCCACCAAAAAAAAACCTGTTATAATTAACAATTTAATAAAGTTACAGATAAAAAATCAATATACAAAATTCACTTGCATTTCTATACCCCAACATTGACCTATCTGAAAAAGAAAATAAGAAAACAGTCTCACTTACATTACAAAATAAAGTACATGGGAATAAATTTAACCAAGAAAGTGAAGGATTATATCCTAAAAGCTGTAAGATATTGATGAAAGAAATGGTGTGGGTGTATAAATGGATATACATACATATGTATATCACATCTTATTTATCTGTTCATCTGTTGATGGCTACTTGGTTTGCTTCCATATCTTGGCAGTTATAAATAATTCTGCTATGAACATTGGAATGCATAAATATTTTTGAGTTAGTGTTTTATTTTTTTGTTAAATTAAATACCCAGGAGTGGAATTGCTGGATCATATAGTAGTTCTATTTTTAATTTTTTGAGAAACCTACTGTTATCCATAGGGGCTGCACCAATTTATACTCCCACCACCAGTGTATGAGAGTTTTTATTTTTGTTTCTCTCTACATTCCCACCAACATTTGTTATTTGTTGTCTTTTTGACTATATCTATTCCAACAGGTGTGAGATGATAACTCATTGTAATTTTAATTTGCATTTCCCTGATGATTAACAATGTTGAACATGTTTTCATATGCCTGTTGGCCATCTGTATGTCTTCTGTGGAAAAACATCTATTCAGGTTCTTTGACAATTTTTAAAATTGTGTTGTTTATTTATTTATTTGTGATATTGAGTTGTATGAGCTGTTTATGTTTTGGATATTAACCCCTTGTTGGTCACATTATTTGCAAATATTTTCTCCCTTGCAGTAGGTTGTCTTTTTGTTTTGTTGATGATTTTCCTTGCTGTGCAAAAGCTTTTAGGTTTAATTATACCTCATTTATTAATTCTTCCTTTTATTTCCTTTGCTTTAGGAGGAAGATTCAAAAAATAGCATTACATTTTTTTTGTCATAGAGTGTTCTGCCTATGTTTTCTTCTAAAATTTTAATGGTTTCTGGTCTTACATTTAGGACTTTATGTCATTTTGAGATTATTTGTTGATATATTATGAGAGAATGTTCTAATTCCATTCTTTTACATGTAGCTGTCCAGTTTTTCCAACATGACCTATTGAAGAGAATGTCTTTTTTCCATTGTATATCCTTGCCCCTTTTGCTGTAGTTTAATTGGCCATAACTGTAGGCTCTCTATTCTGTTCCACTTATCTGTATGTCTGTGTGTTTTTTTGTGCCAATATCATACTGTTTTGATTGCTGTAGTTTTGTAGTATGGTCTGAAGTCAGGGAGCATGATTCTTTCAGCTCTGTTCTTCTCTCTCAAGATTGTTTTAGCTATTTGGAATCTTTTGTATCTCTGTACAAATTTTAAAATTATTTGTTCTATTTCTGTGAAAAATGCCCTTAGTATTTTGATGGGGAGTTCATTGAAACTGTAGATTGCCTTGGGTTCTATGGTCATATAAAAAATATTAATTCTTCCATCTTTCCATATGTTTGTATAGTCTTAAATTTCTTTTATAAGTGTGTAATAGTTTTCTGAGTACATGTCTTTTACATCCTTAAGTAGGTTTATTTCTAGGCATTTTATTTGTTATTGAAATTGTAAATGTGGTTTTTTCCTTAGTTTCTCTTTCTTATAGTTCATTGTTAATGTATAGAAATGCAACAGATTTATGTGTATTAATTGTGTATCCTACAAATTTACTGAATTCATTGATAAGCTCTAAAAGCTTTTGGTGGTATCTTTGGGATTTTCTATGTATAGTATCATGTCATCTACAAACAGTGACAATTTTACCTTTCCAATTTGGATGCCTTTATTTATTTTTCTTGTCTGGTTGTTGTGGCTAGGATTTCCAATACTATGTTGAATAAAGTGGAAAGAGTGGGTGTATTTGTTCTTGATCTGAGATGAAATTCTTTCAGCTTTTCACTGTTGAATATATTAGCTGTGAGTTTGTCATATATGGCCTTTATTATGTTGAGGTATGTTCCCTCTACACATTTTCTGGAGAATTTTTTTCATCATAAATGATGTAGAATTTTGTCAAAAGATTTTTCTGCAAATGACTTTACAGTCATTTTCTGCACTTTGAAAATTACTATGTTTTTTATTCAATTTGTTAATGTGGTGTATCACAATGACTGATTTAGGGATATTGAAAAATTCTTGCATCCCTGGGATGAATCCCGCTTAATCATGGTATAGGAACTTTTGATGTATTGTTAGATTCGGTTTGCTAATATTTTGTTGAGCATTTTTACATCTATGTCCATAAGAGATACTGGCCTATAATTAACTTTTTTCATTATTTTTTTAATATTTTATTTATTTTCCCACTGTACAGCAAGGGGGTCAGGTTATCCTTACATGTATACATTACAATTACATTTTTCCCCCACCCTTTCTTCTGTTGTAACATGAGTATCTAGACATAGTTCTCAATGCTATTCAGCAGGATCTCCTTGTAAATCTATTCTAAGTTGTGTCTGATAAACCCAAGCTCCCGATCCCTCCCACTCCCTCCACCTCCCATCAGGCAGCCACAAATCTCTTCTCCAAGTCCATGATTTTCTCTTCTGAGGAGATGTTCATTTGTGCTGGATATTAGATTCCAGTTATAAGTGATATCATATGGTATTTGTCTTTGTCTTTCTGGCTCATTTCACTCAGGATGAGATTCTCTAGTTCCATCCATGTTGCTGCAAATGGCATTATGTCATTCTTTTTTATGGCTGAGTAGTATTCCATTGTGTATATATGCCACTTCTTCCGAATCCCATCATCTGTCGATAGACATTTGGGTTGTTTCCATGTCCTGGCTATCGTGAATAGTGCTGCAATGAACATGCGGGTGCATGTGTCTCTTTTAAGTAGAGTTTTGTCCGGATAGATGCCCAAGAGTGGGATTGTGGGGTCATATGGAAGTTCTATGTGTAGATTTCTGAGGTATCTCCAAACTGTTCTCCATAGTGGCTGTACCAGTTTACATTCCCACCAACAGTGCAGGAGGGTTCCCTTTTCTCCACAGCCCCTCCAGCACTTGTTATTTGTGGATTTATGAATGAGGGCCATTCTGACTGGTGTGAGGTGGTATCTCATGGTAGTTTTGATTTGCATTTCTCTTATAATCAGTGATATTGAGCATTTTTTCATGTGTTTGTTGGCCATCTGTATATCTTCTTTGGAGAAATGTCTATTCAGGTCTTTTGCCCATTTTTCCATTGCTTGATTGGCTTTTTTGCTTTTGGCTTGTATAAGTTGTTTATATATTCTAGAGATTAAGCCCTTGTCGGTTGCATCATTTGAAACGATTTTCTCCCATTCTGAAAGTTGTCTTTTTGTTTTCTTTTGGGTTTCCTTTGCTGTGCAAAAGCTTTTCAGTTTGATGAGGTCCCATGGGTTTATTTTTGCTCTAATTTCTATTGCTTTGGAAGACTGACCTGAGAAAATATTCATAATGTTGATGTCAGAGAGTGTTTTGCCTATGTTTTCCTCTAGGGTTTGATGGTGTCCTGCCGTATATTTAAGTCTTTCAGCCATTTTGAGTTTATTTTTGTGCATGGTGTGAGGGTGTGTTCTAGTTTCATTGCTTTGCATGCAGCTGTCCAGGTTTCCCAGCAATGCTTGCTGAATAGACTCTCTTTTTCCCATTTTATGTTCTTGCCTCCCTTGTCAAAGCTTAATTGACCATAGGTGTCAGGGTTTATTTCCGGATTCTCTATTCTGTTCCATTGGTCTGTCTGTCTGTTTTGGTACCAGTACCACACTGTTTTGATGACTGTGGCTTTGTAGTATTTCTTGAAGTCTGGGAGAGTTATGCCTCCTGCTTGGTTTTTGTTCCTCAGGATTGCATTGGCGTTTCTGGGTCTTTTGTTGTTTCATATAAATGTTTGGATTGTTTGTTCTAGTTCTGTGAAAAATGTCCTGGGTAATTTGATAGGGATTGCATTGAATCTGTAGATTGCTTTGGGTAGTCTGGCCATTTTTACAATATTGATTTTCCCAATCCAGGAACATGGAATATCTTTCCATTTCTTTACATCTTCTTTGATTTCTTTGATTAAAGTTTTATTGTTCTTGGCATATAGGTCCTTTACCTCCTTGGTCAGGTGTATTCCGAGGTATTTGATTTTGTGAGGTACAATTTTAAAAGGTATCGTATTTTTGTATTCCTTTTCTAATGTTTCATTGCTGGTATACAGAAATGCAACTGACTTCTGAATGTTAATCTTATATCCTGCTACTTTGCTGAATTGATTAATCAGTTCAAGTAGTTTTGGGGTTGAGTCCTTAGGGTTTTCTAGGTATAGTATCATGTCATCTGCATACAGTGACAGTTTGATTTCTTCTCTTCCTATATGGATGCCTTTTATTTCTTTTGCTTGTCTAATTGCTGTGGCCAGGACTTCCAAAACTATGTTGAAGAGCAGTGGTGAGAGTGGGCATCCCTGTCTTGTTCCAGATTTGAGTGAGAAGGCTTTCAGTTTTTCCCCATTGAGTATTATATTTGCTGTGGGTTTATCATAAATGGCTTTGATTATATTCAGGAATGTTCCCTCTATACCCACTTTGGCGAGGGTCTTGATCATGAATGGGTGTTGGACTTTGTCAAATGCTTTTTCTGCGTCTATTGAGATGATCATGTGATTTTTGACTTTTCTTTTGTTAATGTGGTGTATGATGCTGATTGATTTGCGTAGGTTGAACCATCCTTGTGTACCTGGGAAGAACCCAACCTGGTCATGGTATATAATTTTTTTGGTATGTTGTTGGATTCGGTTGGCTAAGATTTTGTTGAGAATTTTTGCATCTATATTCATCAATGACGTTGGGCGATAGTTTTCTTTTTTGGTGGTATCTCTGCCTGGTTTTGGAATGAGGGTGATGGTGGCATCATAGAATGTCTTTGGGAGTATTCCTTCTTCTTCCACCTTTTGAAAGAGTTTAAGAAGGATGGGCACCAATTCCTCTTTATATGTTTGATAGAATTCGCCTGTGAAGCCGTCTGGTCCTGGACTTTTATTTGTAGGGAGTGATTTTATGACCTCTTCAATTTCATTTCTAGTGATGGGTCTGTTCAGTTGGTCTGTTTCTGCTTGATTCAGTTTTGGCAGGGTGTAAGATTCTAGAAAATTGTCCATTTCTTCCAGATTGTCAAACTTGTTGTTGTATTGTTGTTCATAGTATTCTCTTATGGTTTTTTTCTGCTGTATCCGTTGTGATTTCTCCTTTTTCATTTATAATTTTGGTGATTTGGGTTCTTTCTCTCCTCTTTTTAGTGAGTCTGGCCAGGGGTTTGTCAATTTTGTTTACCTTTTCAAAGAACCAGCTCTTGGTTTTATTAATTTTCTCTATTGTTTTTTGAGTCTATTTTATTGATGTCTTCTTTGATCTGTATAATTTCCTTCCTTCTGCTGACTTTAGGACTTTTTTGTTCTTCTTTTTCTAAATTGTTTAGGTGGAGGGTTAAGTTTTCAATTTGGGATCTTTCTTCTTTTTTGAGAAAGGCCTGTATTGCTATAAATTTCCCTCTGAGCACTGCTTTCGCAGCATCCCATAGATTTTGAGAGGTTGTGTCTTCATAATCATTTGTTTCAAGGTAGTTTTTAATTTCCTTCTTGATTTCCTCATTGACCCATTGGTTTTTTAGTAGCATGTTGTTTCGTCTCCATGTAGTAGGTTTTTTCTCTTTCCTTTTCCCATGGTTGATTTCTAATTTCCTGGCCTTGTGATCAGAGTAGATACTTGAGATAATTTCTATGCTCCTAAATTTATTGAGGTTAGCTTTGTGTCCCAATATGTGGTCGATTCTTGAGAATGTTCCATGAGCATTTGAGAAGAATGTGTATTCTGCTTTTTTTGGATGTAGTGTCCTGAAGATATCAATGAAGTCTAACTTGTCTATTGTTTCCTTTAGGATCTCTGTTGCTTTATTGGTTTTCTGTCTAGAGGATCTGTCCATTGATGTGAGGGGGGCATTAAGGTCTCCTACTATGATTGTATTCTCATCAATATCTCCCTTTATGTCAGTTAATATTTGATGTATGTATGTGGGTGCTCCTGTATTTGGGGCATATATGTTGATGATAGTAACATCCTCTCTTTGGATGGATCCCTTAATCATTAAGTAGTGTCCTTCTTTGTCTTTCTTTATGTCTTTTGTTTTAAAGTCTATTTTGTCTGATATGAGTGTTGCCACTCCTGCTTTTCTGTCATGTCTATTGGCGTGAAATATTTTTCCCCATCCTTTCACTTTCAATCTATATGTATCCTTTGTCCTGAGGTGAGTTTCTTGTAGATAGCACATTGAAGGTTTTTGCCTTTTTATCCACTCAGCCACTCTGTGTCTTTTGATTGGGGCATTCAGTCCATTGACATTTAAGGTGATAATTGATAGATGAGTATTTTCTGCCATTTGAACCTCGTGTTCCAGTTGATTCTATGGTTCTCCATTCTTTCTTTCTTTCTTTTTTTTTTTTTTTTTTGGTTGGATGGTCTCCTGTTATCATCTGCTTGAGTGTATTTTTTTTTTCATTTTTTGCAAATGCAATATTTGATTTTGGCTTGTGGTTGCCCTGTTTTTTAAGTATGCTAACCTCTTCCCATAATTGTGTGTTTTAGCCTGATGGTCCTGTAAGTTCAAACACTTCATTACTATTTTAAAATTAAGAAGAGAAACATACAAACAGACAAAAAGGGTTATTTATTTCCTAACATCCCTTGCCCACATTTTATGGTTTTGTTGACTTTTTAAAAATTTTTTCTTTTTAATTTTATTTTGTTTGAAGCATGTTCATGATTAAATCTGTATGCTGGCTTATTTGAGTGACTGCTCTCTGATTGCGGTTTCCTCAGTCCTAGTTCTTCCTCCTCTTTTTTTTTTATCTTTTCTTTTTTCTTCCCTTTCCTTCCTTTCTTTTTGGTTTAGAGAAGCCCTTTCAGTATTTCGTTTAGCCTGGGTTTTGTGTTGCTGTATTCTTTAAGTTTTTGTTTGTTGGGAAAAATTTTTATTTCCCCTTCTATTTTAAATGATATTCTTGCTGGATAGAGTATTCTAGGTTGCATTTTTTTCCTTTGAGCACTTTAAATATCTCTTGCCACTCCCTCCTGGCCTGTAGTGTTTCTGTAGACAAATCAGCTGATATTCTTATGGGGGTTCCCTTGTAGGTAACATTCTGTTTTTCTCTTGCTGCCTTTAGGATCCTCTCTTTATCACTAACTTTTCCCATTTTTATTATGATATGTCTTGGTGTGGGTCTGTTTGGGTTCAGCTTGTTTGGGGCCCTCTGTGCTTCTTGTATCTTGAACCCAGTATCCTTTAGATTTGGGAAGTTTCCAGGGATGATTTCTTCAAATATATTTTCCATCCCCTTATCTTTTTATACTCCTTCTGGAATTCCTATTCGTAGATTGGCCCGCTTTATATTATCCCATAGGTCTCTTATATTGCTTTCCAGTTTTTTGATTCGGTTTTCTGTCTGTTGACCAGATTGAGTGATTTCCATTATTCTATCTTCCATATCACTGATTCGTTCTTCTGCATTATTCATTCTGGTTTTTACTGCCCCTAGTTCAGTTTGCATCTCTGCAACTGAATGTTGTAGTTTTTCTTGGCTCCTCCTTATATTTTCTAGTTCCTTTCTGAGGGTATCTGCATTACTGTTCATATCTTCTCTTAATTCCTTCAGTATTTTCACTGTTTCTCTTTTGAACTCCAGGTCTGTCCGACTGCAGAGATCTCTTTCATTGTTGACTGTTTTAGGTGAGTTCTCCTGTTGGTTTGACTGGGGGTGGTTTCTCAGCTTCTTCATCTTGCTTGTTGTTTTCTTTCTCCTGAGGGAGTTGTACTCTCCATGATCGGGCAGTGTTTGCCTTGTCACTGCCGTGGAATATTTCCTGAGGGCTGGCGTTGTTGGTCAGTCTTTTTTGAGGCAGTGTGGCTTTTTTGGAGTGCTGATGGGCCTAACAGTGTTTCTTTGAAGCAAAGGAGGGCTTCCTGAGGGCAGACAGGACTGGGAGGTCCACACCACGATGGTAGCAGATTTCACTTGGTCATGCAGAGCTTGCTCTGGTGTTTTTAGGCTGTGGGGTTCTTGCAGGGGGTTGGCGGTGTTGGGCAGCTGTTCCTCAGGAGTGCAGCACCTCCTGAGGGCTGGAGAAGCTATCTGGGTCACTGAGAACCCAGGAGGCTCTTCCCTAGGGCAGCCCACCTCAGAAGGACGGTCTGAGAATGTAGGCGGATCTTTTCACAGTCTGGCTGAGCTTTTTGCAGCTTTTCTGGGCTGCAGGGGCTCTTCCAGGGGGCTGGTGGTGCTGAGCAGCTATTCCGCGGGAGTGGGGCACCCCCTGGGTGCTTGGGCGGCTAGCAGGGCCGCTGCAAACCCATGAGGCTCCTCCCCAGGGCAGCCCGACTCAGAAAGACCGTGTGAGATCTTTTCCCGACTTGGCCAGGCTTGTTGCAGCTTTTCTGGGCTGCAGGGGGTCCTGCCTGGAGCTGGCAGTCCTATGCAGCTGATCCACCAGGGCACCCCCTGGGGGCTTGGGCAGGTAGCAGGGCCATTGGAAACCCAAGAGGCTCCTCCCCGGGGCAACCCGACTCAGAAAAACCATCCGAGAATTAGGCCGATCTATTCATGGCCTGGCTAGGCTTGTTCTAGCTTTTCTGGGCTGCAGGCCTTTTCTCGGGGGCTGGTGGTGTTTGGTGCTGCTCTGTGGAAGTGTAGCCCCTCCAAAGGGCAAGCAGGCCTGTGCAGGGCCAGCCCCTGTGGTGGTAGGCTTCAGGCAATTGTTGAGGCCAGCCCTCCTGGATGGCAGGCAGCCCCAGGTCCGGTGAGAGCATAGGGGGTGGCGGGGGTGGGGGGAGGGGATGCACTGGGAAGCACACCTACCTTTCTGCTAGCTAGCAGGCCTGTAAGCTTGCTGTGGCGTGGGGGGTATTCTATGGGGACCCACCCCTTCTTCTCTCCCCTCCCCAGCACGGGCGCAGACCAGGCTCTTCTCCCAGGTTCCCTCTGATGTGGCTTTCCACTTCCCCGCCCCTAGAGTATTGTTCCCTTCCTCTGCAACAGCTTTGTTTTCTAGTCTCCCAGGCAGTCTCTGCCCCATCAAATGGTTTCTAGACCTCCCAAGCAGTTTCCACTCTGCCCCGCCGCCCCCAGCCTGGGGACTAACCTCTGGAGCCGAGGTCTCGGTGCCCAGCCCCCACCCAGGCGCCGCCCGGCCCTTTCTCGGGGACTAACCTTCCGAGGCGAGGTCTCGGTGCCCAGCCCCCACCCAGGCGTCTCAATTTTTGGTGACTGTGCCCGTAGTTCAGATGGTCCGTTGGGTTATTGATGGGCTTTTCCATACTCCAACTTACTGCTACACTCTTCTCTGCATCTGGAGATTCCTCCAGTTTTTTTGATCTTTCCCCCGAGTAGGTGACTTTCCAGGGTGCGGGATCCCTTTTTCCTCCGCAGTTCCCTTTCAGGAGCGCCCGTCCCGCTCGGATTCACCTTCTCTCACTCTCCTCTTTTCTCCCGTTCTGCCCAGTAATGTCACGAACTTCTTGCCATTATTGGAGTTTAGGTTCCTCTGCCAGCGATTGGTTGCTGTTCTGTGCGAGTCATTTATTCTGTAGATGTGCTTTTTTTGTTGTGTTTGTGGGAGAGGGCAAGTGTGTCCCCCTACTCCTCCGCCATCTTGCCCTCTCCTCCTGTTTTGCCTATTTTTGGTTTTCGTATCAGGTTGATGCTGGCCTTGTGGAATGAATTTAGAAATGTTCCTTCCTTTGTAATCTTTTGACATATTTTTAGAAGGATCTGTATTATTTCTTTATATTTAGTAGAATTCACTTCTGAAGGCATCTGTTCTTGAACTTCTCTTGTTAGGATTTTTTTTATCACTGATTTCACTTTCATTACTGGCAGTGTGTATGTTCATATTTTCTATTTCTCCCTGTTCAGGCTTGGAAAACTGAACAATTCCAGGAATTTGTCCATTTCTTCTAGGCATTGGCATATAATTGTCATTGGCATATAATTGTTCATAGTAGTCTCTTATGATCCTTTGTATTTTGTGATGTCAGTTGTAATCTTTCCTTTTTCATTTCTGATTTTATTGATTTGGGCCCTCTATTTGTATTCCTTGAAAGAATATCCATCATGTCATACAATTAAAAAACAACTTCACATTGTACAACCTACTTGTTATGCAACTTTTATTTGTCAATCATACTTAATTAAATATAGGGGAAATGATTTTTAAAAAATGAGATGAGAATATATCAATAGTATTTCAACTGAGAAACCTTCATCTAGAAGTTCATCATTTTTCTCTATTCTTTGAATGGAATTAGCTTTTATTATTATAAAAGTTCTTTGTTTATGTAAATATATTCTATGCCAATGATTTCTGCTCTCATTTCTATTATTTCCTATGTTCTACTTAGTTGAATATAGTTTGTTCTTTAAAGTTTATTAATTTGAACCATAGGTTATTGACAATAGATAATTAATCTTTACTAAGAAACGAACTTAAACTGAAATTTTCCCTCAAAATGCTGCTCAGCATTTCAAGCCCAAATTTTCTTTTTAAAACCTGTTTTAGCTGAATGCTACACATTTTGATATGTTAATTTTGTGATTGAATCATGATTTGTTTAGAATTATGATGCTTATTCTTTAGGTATATGGGATATTTCTGGATATTGTTATTAGTTACTATATTAATTCTGTTGCAGTCAGAATATACACTTTGTGTTTGATTTTTTAAATGTTAGATACTTGTTTTAAAGTCTAACATAAATTATGCATCACTAAAATATATAATATGCCCTTGTAAAGTACATATTCTGATGTTTGGGTCTAATGTACTAGAATATGTCAGATTAAAATAATTGATAGCATTATATTGGTGTCCTTACTGAGGATTTTTGTCTAATTGTATCTATTACTGAATAATAAATTTTGCACCTACTGCTGCAATTATGATATATCTATTTCTACCTTTAAAGTTGTCAATTTTACTTGTAATTTAAGAACCTTTTAATAGGCATGTGTAAGTTTATACTCATTATGTTTTCCTGATAACTTTCCTTTTCATCATTATGACACATCTTTCTTTAGTTCTAAAACGCTTTGTTTTGGTGTCTGTTTTATCTGACATTAAACTAGGAATGTCAGCCTTTGTATGATTACTCTTTGCATGATATAACTTTTTCCAGTCTTTTTTACTTTCAATCTGTCTATATCTTTGTTTATAAAAAGTGTGCCTTGTAGACATAATATAGTAAGGTCTTGCTTTTTACCCATTTTGTTAAGTTGAGCCTTTTAATAGATTTTTAAAGTTAATTCACAAAGTGTATTTATTAACCTGTGTGGATTTGGGTTTGCCATTTTATACTGTGGGATTATTTTGTCCTTTTTTTATTGTGCTAATCTTTGTCTCCCCTTTCTTACCTTCTTTTAAGATTGCTAGGATACTTTCCCCATAAGATCCTTTTAATCAAAAAAAGAAGAGAAAATAATTTTCTGTTATATCCTTAAATGCTGTAAGAGAGCCTGACATTAGAACACTAATACATGTCAATCTCATTTTAACAATTATATCTATTTTTTCTTTCTACTATAAGTTAGATAATTTGAATTCACTTCAGTAATGACAAGTTAACAATACATTCGCTGAGAAAAATAGAAAATATGAAAACTTAAAAAGATATATGTTTGAAGTATGTGAGAGCTAATAGGCAGTGAAAATGTGGAGTCACATTCTGGGTAATAACTAAAATTCCTAGAGGTTATCTGGATATCTGGAACCTCTTTTCCCCATATGAACACTTGTAGATTCCATTGGACGGAACGGATATGCTCAGAAAGTAACAGTTATTGTTAACCTAATCCGATTAAGGGATCAAAAATTGGAGTCATCTGTCAGCTAAGAGTTACATCTGACCAGGTAAACCAATTATATCATTCCAAATATGTAAGTCAACAGAATCTACCTTCAAATTTTCTCAGTCTTTAAAATTGAATTAAGGAAATCATGAGTACTACCAGCCCATGACAGATTTGAATGTTAACCATCTCTTAAGGAAGACAATATCATCCAGTTATTCAAAATAGTTCTTTTATTCATATAAAATTAATTCATTAAATCAAAATAACCAGGCACATGAAGAGATTAAATATACAGAAACAACAATAAGAACATAAAAATCACACAAAAAAAGCAGAACCACTGGGGCTCCTGATAATGCAGTTATCAAATAATTTTTAAAAAATTTTATTAGCATAACCCAAGCACATCTCCCCAGATGTGCTTGGGTTATGGGATGGATATCCTGTGAAATTGGATTGTTAATGATCATTATACAACTACATATGTGATAAATTCATTTGAGTAATAAAAGACCACAAATAAAAAAAATTTATTGGCATATACAATGTAATAGTTTCAGGTATAGAGCAAAGTGAATGATTTATACGTATATCCATTCTTTTTTCCCATGTAGATTATTACAAACTATTGAGTAGATTTCCTTGTGCTGTACAGTAGGTTCTTGTTAACCAAGCAGGTGAAGATGTGTATGCTGAGAACTATAAATCATTAATCAAGGAAATTAATGAAGATTCAAATAAATGGAAAGATAGCCCATACTCCTGGATTGGAAGAATTAATATCATTAAAATGGCCATACTACTCAAAGCAATCTACAGAGTGAATGCAATCCCTATCAAATGACCCATGATATTTTTCACAGAACTAGAACAAATAGTACAAAAGTTTATATGGAATTATAAAAGACCCAGAATTGCTAAAGCAATCCTGAGGGAAAAAAAGAATAAGCAGGAGGCATAACTTTCCCAGACTTCAGACAATATTACAAAGCTACAGTAATCAAGACAGTGTGATACTGGTACAAAAACAGACATATGAACCAATGGAACAGAACAGAGAACCAAGAAATAAACCCAAACACCAATGGTCAATTAATCTTTGACAAAGGAGGCAAGAACATAAAGTGAGAAAAAGACAGTTTCTTCAACAGCTGGTCCTGCAAAAACTGGACAGCTGCATGTCAGTCAATGAAACTGGAACACACTCTCATACTGTGCACAAAAATAAACACAAAATGTCTTAAAGACTTAAACATAAGGCAAGACACCATAAAACTCCTAGAAAAGAACATAGGCAAAACATTCTCTGACATAAATGGTACAAATGTTTTCTTAGATCAGTCTTCCAAGGCAATAGAAATAAAAACAAAAATAAACAAATGGGACCTAATCAGACTTAGAAGGTTTGCACAGCAAAGAAAACCCATTTAAAAAAACACAAAAAGACAAGCTATGAAATAGGAGAAAATAGTTGCAAACAATGCAACTGTCATGGGCTTAATCTCCAAAATATACAAACAACACATATGGCTCAAACAAAAACCTAATTGAAAAATGGGCAGAAGACATAAACAGACATTTCTTCAAAGATACATACAGATGGCCAAAAAACACATAAAAAATGCTCAACATCACTAATTATTAGAGAAATACAAATCAAAACTACAATGAGGTACCATCTCATACTGGTCAGATTGGCCATCACTAATAAGTCTTCAAGTAACAAACACTAGAGAGGGTGTTGAGAAAAGGGAACACTCCTACACTGTTTGTGGGAATGTGATTGGTACAACCACTATGGAAAACAGTATGGAGTCCTCTCAGGAAACTAAACAAAGTTAACATATGATCCAACAATCCCACTCTTGGGCGTATATCCAGACAAAACTTTCGCTGAAAAAGATCCATGTATCAGGAGTTCCCATCGTGGCTCAGAGGACGCAAGTTTGACTAGTATCCATGAAGATGCAAATTTTTTACCTGATCTTACTCAGTGGGTTAAGGATCTGGCATTGCCATGACCTGTGGTATAGGTCATAGATGTGGCTCAGATCCTGCATTGCTGTGACTATGGTGGAGGCCAGTGACTACATCTCCAATTCGACCCCTATCCTGGGAACCTATATATCCTGCAGGTGCAGCAATAAAAAGACAAAAAAAAAAAAGATACATGTATCCCTATATTCATAGTAGCACTATTCGCAATAGCCAAGACATGGAAACAACTTGAATGTCCATTGACAGATGACTTATTAAAGAAGATATGGTGAATAGACAAAATGGAATACTACTCTGCCATAAAAAGAATGAAAAAATGCCATTTGCAGCAACATGGATGCAACTAGAGACTTCTTGTACTAAGTTAAGTAAGTCAGAAAGAGACAGATACCATATGATATCACTTATATGTGGAATCTAATATATGGCATAAATGAATCCTTCTACAGAAAAGAATCAAACTCATGGACATTGAGACCAGATTTGTGGTTGCCAAGGGGGAGTAGGTGGGATGGACAGGGAGTTTGGGGTTAGTAGGTGCACACTACTGCATTTATTTATTTATTTATTTATTTGCAACTTCTTGGGCCGCTCCCATGGCATATGGAGGTTCCCAGGCTAGGGGTCAAATTGGAGCTGTGGCCGCTGGCCTACGCCAGAGCCACGGCAATGTGGGATCTGAGCCACGTCTGCAACCTACACCACAGCTCACGGCACTGCTGGATCCTTAACCCACTGAGCAAGGCCAGGGATTGAACCCTCAACCTCATGGTTTCTAGTTGGAACGTTAACCACTGAGCCACGATGGGAACTCTGCAAACTACTGCATTTAGAATGGATAAGCAATGAAGTCCTGCTGTATATAACAGGAAACTACATCCAATCACTTGTGATAGAAAATGATAGAAGATAATATGAAAAAAAAATGTGTATATATAGGTATGACTGGATCATTTTGCTGTAAATCAGAAATTGACAGAGCATTGTAAATCAACTATACTTAATAAAAACTTTTAAAGAATATAATAGAAAGATACTGTCAGTGTGCTTCAGAACTTAATTGCATGTGTAGAATTCTACACCAAGAATGACAGCTTCCAACAATTAAGTTGAAATAAAGAATTCTAAAAACAAAAATTGTTAATTTAGTTACTAGTAGATGTTTATAAAGGGTTCTTTAAGCTGAAGAAAAAAATGTTACCAGTTTGCAGCTTTGCAATAAGAGAAGCAATGAAAAGTAATGAAAACGGTAAATATATTGAAAAATATAAATGAGTACTTAATATGTGCATCTATAATTATAATTTGCAACTGCCAAAAGAAAAAGAAAATTGGAATCAAATTGACTCAATTTGAATTGATTCCAAAAGACTAAAAGAGAAAAAGGCACATCAAAAAGGAGTAAAAAATAGACCAAAAGAGGATAGAGTTAAACACATATATCAGTAATTACAATAAATTTAAGTAGAATAAATTATCCAATTAAAAAACAAATAATTGTGAAAGTTAATATAGTATTAAAACTTGATTGTATATTGTTTAAAATATGTGTACAAATTTTAAGGAAATTAAAGATAACATTATGGTAATTCCCTCTTTAGTACAGTGCGTTGATGACGCTGTGTTGTCTCTGTGGTGATGCTGGTTTGATCCCTAGCCCAACGAAGTAGATTAAGGATTTGGTGTTGCCCCAACTATGACACAGGTTGCTGCTGTGGCTTGGATTCAATCCCTGACCTTGGAAACTTCCTTCCATATGCCACAAGTGGAAATGAAAAATTTTAAAAAAAGATAAAGTTCTACATAAAATATATCATGGCATTAGTAGATCAAAGAAAAATAAGAAATTCACATTTATACTAGAGAAAGTATATTTTAAGTATAAAACATTTTCTAGAGAGAAATAAAAACTTCATAATAATAAAATTTCAGTACACTATGGGGATATAAAAATTCTAAAATTATATACTCTTAAGCACATACCCTTGAAATGAAAAAAGAAGAAAATACACAATTTTAGCAAAATTATGTGGTCAACTCAATCAAAAGCAACAAAAGTATTTGATAAAATTCAATATCTTATTATGATAAAATAGCTTTTTAGAAAACTGCTAGTAGAAGCAACCTAATTAATCTTTAAAAACTATGAACAAAAATTTTTAGTAACCATAATACTTAATTGGAAATGTTGCAAATGTTCTCTTTAAGATAAAGAGTGAAATAAAGTTGTCTATCACCACTTCTACATTCTACATTATTTTGAAGTAGGGTTCATAGCAAGTGCCAAAATCGAGAAAAAGTGGAGTTCCCATCATGGCACAGTGGGTTAAGAATCCATTTGCAGCAGCTCAGGTCACTGCTGAGGTGCAAGTTTTTATCCTCATCTCAGCACAGTGGATTAAAGGATCCAGCCTTGCTGCAGCTGCAACATAGGTCACAGCTGAGCTCAGATTCAATCTCTGGCCCAGTAACTTCCATATGCTGAGAGTGCAGCCATAAAAAAAGAAAAGAAAAAAAGGAAAAGCAATAAAATATAGAGGGATTATAACGAAAGAAATGAAAATCTCATTATTCACAAACAATATACTTTGAATAACTTACTAAAATTAATCAGTGATATTAGCAAGGTAGCAGAATATGAAGACTATACAAAAATCAGCTATATATCTGTATACCAACTTAAAAAATTAGAACATGAAATTTTAAATCATGCTACTTATAATAATAGACATTTCTTAGGGTGTATGTAAAGAACACCTTACAATACCACAAAAAATGTAAAAAATACCCATGAATGAAGTTAATGGCAGATATGGGAAAACTCAACTCAGAAAGTTATGTAGCTGACAAAAAATTCTGTAGGTCTAAATAATAGAGCTTATAGCAGGTTCATTGATTTGAAATCTCAGTTTTTTAAAATATTCTCTCCCAATTTATATATGCACTCATTAAAATCACAACAAAATTCCATTATGTCTTTTGTGCAAACTGACATGCTTCTTTTAAAATTTTATGCTTATGTTAAGGTTGAAAATTGTCCAAGTCATTCTTGAAGAAAAAGAACAGTGTAAGAGAATGTAACTTACTAGACGTCAAATAAGTCACTGGTAAAATAACTTCTTAGCAAATATATAACTATAAAGCAACAGAAATTAAGACAGCATGGTATTGTTTTGAGGATAGACAAATACAACAATGTAACAGAATTGAGAGTCCAGAAACAAACCCAAAAATACATGGACTTTTATTGTATTATAAAATTGGCATGGAAGAGAAGTAGGAAAACAAAACACTTTTTGATAAATGGGGCTGATTCAACTAGATATTAATGTGAAGGAAAATGAAACTGAACTCACACCACACACACAGACACACACCATTAAAGTGTATTTTACATTTCAATGTGACTAATAAATAACTAATAAATCTCATAATGTTAGTATAGGATAATATCTGCACCAATTTGTTAAACTTTATTCTTTGAAGAGAATTTGCTCAATCTCCTTCACTCGGAGTTAAGAGAGCAGTTTTGCCTTTTCCTTACTTATCTCAATTGCTTGCCTTCCATTGTTACATCACCTTTTCACTACAAATCCTCCTTTGAAGCTCACACCTATAGTCTAAGTACACATTCAACCTTAAACTTCTCATCCTTCATATTGGTATCACCCACCCCAGGTACCTCTCAAATTTCGTTTTTTGTTTTTTTCTCTTCTTTTCCATTTTTTTTTTCTTTTTTGGGCCATGCCTGCAGAATATGGAAGTTTGCAGGCTAGGGGTGGAATTGGAGCTGCAGCTGCCAGTCTCTGACACAGCTACTTGGCATCCGAGCCACGTCTGTGACCCCAACCATTGCTCATGGCGACAATGGATCTTTAACCTACTGAGTGAGTCCAGGGATCGAACCTGCATACTCACAGATGCTAGTCAAATTCATTAGTGCTCAGCCACAACAGGAACTCCTCAAATTTTGTTTCTAATATTTCCTTATACACAGACTCACGTCCAAGGTGAGTAATTTTCACATGCATAACCCATGTGACTATTTGGCACTATAATTCCTTAATTCTCCTCCGAAGATAGTACTTCTACATCAATGTAGCCTCACTCTCTTGTGGCAACAATTGTGACTTGTCATCATCTATAACTCACACTAAGACCTGTCTCTCTCTCTAATCCAGAATCTCCTGTGGTCCTTCACTCCCACTCTACCCAGTCTATTATATTCTCACATTCTCCCTATTTTCTTAGATTTCACACATCTCCTTTCATTGGCTGGTTTCCTAACTTGGTTAAATGAGATGCTCTTGATCCCAGGTGAGTGAACAATATGGATGGTTATAAATCAGATGACTTTTAGTGAAGAATTCCACATCAACCTTCCCTAGCCAAGTCTTGACAATGGTGTTCAGTCATTTTATTTACTTTTACTTATCTAAACCTTCCCTGTCAATGTTTTGAATCTTTCTCACGCTTTTCAAACACCCAACTAAATTTGCTCTCCTTGTTTCTACCTCCATTGAGAAAAAAAGAAACCAATCCAATCTGAGTTCTCCCAGCTCTGTTCTTCAAAATGTCTCCATTCTTTTAATCTTTATTCCTTCCATCTGTAGAACAAATATCTCTTCTTTTCCATTGATCCATATCTCTTTGTATGTCATCTCTTAAAATATCTGAACATGTATATATCTATCTCTGCCTCTAGGCTTAACTAAACTATTCAGCCCAATAATTTTAAAATCTCTTCATTGAAATAAAATGATTATAAAACTTCTTTGGGACACCATCACTTTCAAAATATTTTTCTTTGTCTCTCTGTACACAGACACACACATACATATGTGTAAATTTATATACCTCTTTTCTAGACATTTATTCATTAACCTCGTGGAGTAAAATTCAGCTAACTACCAAATCCATCAAATAAACTTTGTTTATTGCCTTTTGATTATCTCTCAGCAGAATTTGATGACCACACCCTTTTCTTAATAGACTCCTCTCCTCACTCATTCATTTATGAGATATATTTCACTCCTATCTCCTATCCTATTTGGTCATATGTTCTCTTTCTTCCTTCCTAAGTCCTCTGTTCTTTATTAAATCTTTAATTATAGATATTTTACAATGTTTTGAAGTTTTCTCTTCTCTTCCATTTTATTATTCACACCTCTTGAATCATCTTCTTATGTGCTTGTTGCTTCCAAATCCTTATCTCTAGTGCCCAATTCAAAAATTGCATGAGTACCATATCTTCAATGAAACCATTATCAGTGATCATCAAAGTTAACTTCCTTCTGTTTACTTGCACAGCACTTTGCATACTTCATATTTTTTTTTGTCTTTTTGCCATTTTTAGGGCCGCATCCATGGCATATGGAGGTTCCCAGGCTAGGGGTCAAATCGGAGCTGTAGCTGCCAGCCTACGCCAGAGCCATAGCAACTTGGATCCGGGCCATGTCTGTGACCTACACCACAGCTCACGGCAACGCCAGATCCTTAACCCACTGAGCAAGGCCAGGGATGGAACCTGCAACCTCATGGTTCCTACTCAGATTCGCTAACCACTGAGCCACGACAGGAACTCCACATACTTCAGTTTAAACCTGGTTAATATTTCCTTGTATTCAGAGTAGCTATTTACATATCTATACCTCTCTTTCTCTAAAATGTAAATGCTTTGGAAGCAAGAACTGTGACTTTGCCATCTCCATATGGTGATTTTGAGTATTGGGTTTTTCTATTTTCCAATGTGAAGTACTTTCTGAGACAAATTTCCTCTCTATCAGTGTGTCAAGCTTTAGCCCTATGCTGTCAATAGCATCATCTGTAGACATAGAGCTTAGAAGTAGGAGCCAATTTTTGCTCTGCTTTATGGAGATTCAGCCCTTCCCTAATTTCTGTGCCAAGAAAACTGTACACAATGAGAGGTTTCCTCTTTGTATTATACTACATCAATTCTAAGTATTACACTGTGCTGGCTGCTATTTTCTTAAAGGATGTGGGATGTGTGTGTGTGTGTGTGTGCATGTATACGTGTATGTCTGTTGTAAAAATCATGCAATCAAATCTCAAATGTCCTTCCAAATTGGTAGCTGGTAGAAGTCTCTGTGGCCTTTCCCGTAAGAGGTAATGGAATAAGAATTCAGCTGGTTTGGGTAATCACAACTTCATTTATTGCAGCTTGGCCCAGGAGCTCAAGCAGTTATTTCATCTCTCTGAGTTCTTATATTTTACGATTTTATTAATTTAAAAACTCAACTCTATGTGTTGTAGTTATTTGCAATAAAATGAAGATGGCAATTTTGGCTGATATTTTCTCAACAATTCTAATCAGTGAAATGGACTATTTTTCTTTTTTAATTTGGTAAACCACTTCTTTCTTTTCTATTTAAAGGATGGTCAAATGGAGTTACGAAAATCTGAGTTAATTTTTCAGTTCTATGATTTCAATGACCTTTCCCTTATATTATCTTCATGTGATGGCCAGGATAGAATGCACAATTACCTTAAGTTTTATCAAAGAATAAGGGAATCCAATTAACAGTCCTCAATATTAATATGCAGCTCTTCTTGATATCTTCCTTTGCATTCTTTGGCCTTTATAAAATAACTACCTCAACACTACCAGAGGAATAATGTTTAAAATTAATTGTCTGGAATTAGCAGTAGTGACTGTTTCCCACTGCCCCTCTCCTCGTGTCCTTTATTCAGACCACACTAATTTGTTTATAGCTAGCATGCTGTAAAAAAATGGAAAACTACACATACTACAAGTATACTTTTGAGTACCCCCTCACATTCAGGAATGGTTAGTAGATTTTTTAATTTATATGTGACCTTATCACAGACTAAAAATTTTTAATTGTCACTACATCACACAAACCTCAAAATGTTATGTTGATTTTTATTTTAGAGTTTAGTTTTAGAATTATTGCATGTTTCTTCATATTTGCTGGCCCAAAGGTGTGAGTCAAAGCTTTCCATCTGCAATTCAAAAGGATATAAATTTAGTAGATATTATCACCACCCACCATTACCAACCTTGTCTATATTTGGAAAATAGGAAACAGGAAATTTGCAAGCTGCCTGGTGCCAATTAGGAGAGAACTATGCAGAATCCAGAGACTACTGTATCCACCTTGGCCAGGTTCTCCTAAGATAACTAAGTATTAAGGAAGCCATTTTAGGTGAAATGCACTTTTAGGAATCAAATCACATCATAATTAATGTAGCCATTTACAGGTTATGCGTAAGTGTCATGGTCTGCATTAAGATTTTCTACTACTTTGTTTTCCTGCTAAAAGGTATTTTCCTTCTTCACTGATTTTTGGGAGGAATTAATGAAAAGGCTAAAGCAAAACACACCTAGAGCATAAGGAAACCCCCAAGAGAGGATGATAAATTATTGAATTTGCAGTGACTTAAACTGAATAAACTATAAAGGTTTAGAAGTCTATCTACAGGTATAGATCTGATATTTAACCACTAAACATACATAATGTCCTGTCTCTAACAGAAATGTGATATGAAAGTTGACAGATTTTGTGGTGAAACAGACCATCGGTTGTCAGGGTAAATAGTGCATCTTTGTCTCATTGTGGTCAGTGACCAAGAGATTTATTCAAAATTAAGTGATCTATATGGTTTATCATCTTGTACAAATGGAATGGATATTCAATATCTAGTTTCAGGGATATAAACTCAATGAATAACCCAAATAACATCTGTTTTAAATGAACAATAACTTCTACAATATGGTTGTCTTTCTGAAATATCTTTAATCTGGTAACTTAAATTTAAACTACCATTTAAACTACCATTTTGTATAAATTTAAACTACCACTATGGAATATATCTAACATAATTTTGAACCTTTTATAAATTCTGCTGGTGCCATTCTGGGGAGATTAACACATTCATTATATGATTAGTGCCTGCTGCTTAAAAATATATTTTCTATGGTTCTAAGATGCCTTTTTCAAAATTCGAGGAATGGCTTGATCATTGAGGCCCTTGAATACCTTCTGCCAAATGCTTTTTGATCATATAAAACTTTACCATATCTCTCACAGCCTTCATCTTCCTAGATTCACAAATCCTTATACTATTGCCTGAGTATGTCTAAATGCTCACCAATCTTTCCATCCTTTTAGTTTTTCTTTACCAAATATTTTGCAGCTGAGTTTCTCTGAACCCTGCTCTAGTGCTCCATTAAAAAAAAAGGAGATCCTTTTCCAAGTAGTTACTACCAAATACTCCATCAGGAAACAATTATTTCTTTATTATCTATTTATTTTAGTCCCTGCCAGGGTATGATAGTGATCAGCTATCCACTATGTGTAATCATGAGTACTGACTTGGCTTCTGTAGGAAGTAGAAGGAATAATTTAACCCATAGTTATGTATAATATTCCTGAGGGCATTTATAAGAAAATTATGCATAAGGATATATATCAGCATTAATACTTAAAATCCAAGTGGCTTGAAATAGATTTGTCATGAGGAACAAGAATAAAGCTCAAGCAAGATTTAAAAATTATGACATCAATTGATCAATATTTGTAGATCTGAACTGGTTAACCTACCTATAGTTATGGATTTTAAGTCCACAGTATTTGAAGTATTAGATTTCCACTTCATTTATAATTAAAGGCAAATGAAATGCAGATCACATTTAGGAAACCAAATATAATTTTAAAAGCGAAAACAAAGAATTTAGTTTGAACTGTGGACTTGTACCACTTACTTGGTTGTTATTTTGCTCCATGACCTTCAGTCAGTAACCTCATTGTGTCTCAGAGGATATAATAATCCTGACCTGCTTTACAGGGGCGTGCTGTACCTTAATTGATGTGTGTTAAGCGCCTGGAGGTATTTTAATGAAAGCCATTATTGAAATGCAATTATTAACATTTGGGATAATGAAGTTAGCTTAGATGGTTTAGCCAAGCCTGGTGTGAAGATGGTTTCTAAGTTCAAGAGCACAAAAATTCCCTGATGCAAAACTTATATTTTAAAAAAAAAGGCCTAAAAAAGCAAAAATAGAAAATGAAACCGTAACTGGCTTATTTGCTGACTTTAGCAGCATCAAGGGCCTGCAGTTTATTGCTTTGTCTCTGATCAAGTGCGTTGCAATCAATGCGAGTTACTACAGAGATGCTAAGAGATAATTTTGCAAAAATGTCAAAAATGCAAAATTTGGGAGAGCTGGATAGGCTAGAAATGACTATCGATTTTGTAAAGGTTGGTAAATTACTACAATACCACCTTACTCTAAGGTAGATTGCAAATCTTGCATTTTAAGCAAGATCAACTATAATTTTAAACTTCAGGCAAGGTTTAGTGTATTACATGCATTACTTTCATCCATGAGAAATTTAGAAGATCATGTGCTTACCTAGTAGAAACTAGCTGGCTGTGAAATTCCCAGTAGGGATCATCCTTCTGCTCAACAATTCCTGCCTATCTATACATTTCAGCAGACTTGTCTTTATACTCAGAATGCAATCAGACCAGAATAGAAATAAATTAAAACAAAACCAAAAACTCCTCCTTATTTTCAAGAAATGATAAGAAACAAACAAAAACAGCATTTTTAGAAAATGGTCTGAAAAATGGCCATTCCATCTTAATATCATACCTAAATTTATTATTTTTAATTAATGCTATTTTTTAAATGGTGTCAATTGCATTTAAATAGCATAACAATGTCTAGAAGTAGGGTCACGGAAACTTAAAAATCAAGATTTAGTGGAAGTTTCTTCAATTACATCTTAGTTTTCAGTTGCTATCTGTAAAATTTCAGTGCTTCTAGATGCACATAATTTAATCATTCACTTAGGGTTCCTTTTTGTGTTTATTTATATTTCCAAAAAATTCAGGAAAAATATGTTAAAAAGTGTAACAAACACAATTAATAAATTTTATATTAATGAAAATATTTTTCTTTTTTATACTACATATATATTTAACATGGAGAACATTTTTCAAAACAGTGTTTTTCCCTCAGTTCAATTCTCCTCCCAACTTCATCAGAGCATAGCACTATTGTGAGTATTTTCATAATTATAACATGGTTTAATATATTATGACATATATGTCTACATTAAAAGGCAAAGTATACTATTGGGTTTGATATTTGTATGTTTCAAATATGCATTATACTGCTTTTATCATTGTGCAATTTGCTTTTTCAGTTAATATTGTGTTCATGTATATTCTTTTTGATACAGACCTATTTCACTTATTTTAACATATGTAGTAGTATTCCATTGTATCCATATACCATAATATTCTTATATATACCTCTACTGGTGGGTGTTTAGATTTATTTCAATTTTTTTGCTATTATAAATAGGGTACTACTGTCTCCTTGTGTGTGTGCAAGAGTTTTTGCTTGGATATGTACCTAGGAGTTGAAGTGATAAGAGTATATATGTGTGTGTGTGGGGGGGTGTATGAGTCTGCTAAGACCGACATAAAAAAAATAACACGGACTGATTGGCTTTAACAATAGAAATTTATTTTATCATAGTTCTGGAGGTTTTGTTTCTTTTGAGGCCTCTATTCTTGGCTTGCAAGTGGCCACCTTCTCACTACATCCTCACATGGACTTTCTTCTGTGCTCATACATAACCAGTGTCTCTTCATTTGTCTAAACATTATCTTCTTATGAGGATCCTAGTCAGATTGGAGCAAGGTCTAACCTTATAATCTCATTTACTTTTAATCACCTCTTTAAAGCCTCATCACCGAATACAATCACATTTTGGGGTACTGGGGCTGAGGGATTTAACATACAGATTTTGATGGAATACAGTTCACCCCATAATATGTGTGTATGTCTATTTTGGTGTTCTCTGAATATATGTATAATTTAGACAAATTATTTAAATATTCATTTAATAATCAGGATAAGTTGGAAATTGCATTTTTTTAGTGAAACCAAATTCCCACTTTAAAAGTTAGATCAGACAGGAAATATGAGGAGCTCTTTCTCTGAGAATGGAATGTGCCTTCCTCCATTTTCTAACTCACCCATTTCAACACTTTTCAAAGAAGTCATGAATGTGTTCTATTTAACACTGAAGGGTTCTTAAATTTCTTGTTTTATTATCTTAATTTTTTTCCCACTGTACAGCATGGGGACCAAATTCCTCTTACATGTATACATTTTTCCCCCACACTTTGTTCTGTTGCAATATAAATATTCAGACATAGTTCTCGATGCTACTCAGCAGGATCTCCTTGTAAATCCATTCCAAGTTGTATCCAATAACCCCAAGCTCCTGATCCCTCCCACTCCCTCCCTCTCCCCCCAGGCAGCCACAAGTCTCTTCTCCAAGTCCATGATTTTCTTTTCTGTGGAAAGGTTCATTTGTGCCTTACACTAGATTCCAGATATAAGTGATATCATATGGTATTTGTCTTTCTCTTTCTGACTTACTTCACTCAGAATGAGAGTCTCTAGTTCCATCCATATTGCTGCAAATGGCATTATGTCATTCTTTTTTATGGCTGAGTAGTATTCCATTGTGTATATCTACCACTTCTTCCAAATCCAATCATCTGTTGATGGACATTTGGGTCGTTTCCATGTCTTGGCCATTGTGAACAGTGCTGTAATGAACATGCGGGTGCATGTGTCTCTTTTAAGTACAGTTTCATCTGAATATATGCCCAAGAGTGGGATTGTGGGGTCATATGGTAGTTCTATGTATAGATTTCTAAGGTATCTCCAAACTGTTCTCCATAGTGGCTGTACCAGTTGACATTCCCACCAACAGTGCAGGAGGGTTCCCTTTTCTCCACAGCCCCTCCAGCACTTGTTATTTGTGGACTTATGAATGATGGCCATTCTGACTGGTGTGAGGTGGTATCTCATGGTAGTTTTGATTTGCATTTCTCTTATTACCAGTGATGTTGAGCATTTTTTCATGTGCTTGTTGGCCATCTGTATATCTTCCTTGGAGAACAGTCTATTCAGGTCATTTGCCCATTTTTCCATTGCGTTGTTGGCTTTTTTGCTGTTGAGTTGTAGAAGTTGCTTATATATTCTAGAGATTAAGCCCTTGTCCGTTGCATCATTTGCAACTCCCATTCTGTAAGTTGCCTTTGTGTTTTCTTTTGGGTTTCCTTTGCTGTGCAAAAGCTTGTCCGTTTGATGAGGTCCCATGGGTTTATTTTTGCTCTAATTTCTATTGCTTTGGGAGACTGACCGGAGAAAATATTCATAATGTTGATGTCAGAGAGTGTTTTGCCTATGTTTTCTTCTAGGAGTTTGATGGTGTCCTGTTGTATATTTAAGTCTTTCAGCCATTTGGAGTTTATTTTTTGTGCATGGTGTGAGGGTGTGTTCTAGTTTCATTGCTTTGCATGCAGCTGTCCAGGTTTCCCAGCAATGCTTGCTGAACAGACTCTCTTTTTCCCATTTTATGTTCTTGCCTCCTTTGTCAAAGATCAAATGACCATAGGTGTCAGGGTTTATTTCTGGGTTGTCTGTTCTGTTCCATTGGTCTATCTGTCTGTTTTGATACCAGTACCACACTGTTTTGATGACTGTGGCTTTGTAGTACTTCTTGAAGTCTGGGAGAGTTATGCCTCCTGCTTGGTTTTTGTTCCTCAGAATTGCTTTGGCAATTCTGGGTCTTTTGTGGTTCCATATAAATGTTTGGATTGTTTGTTCTAGTTCTGTGAAAAATGTCATGGGTCATTTGATATGTATCACATTGAATCTGTAGATTGCTTGGGTAGTATGGCCATTTTTAAAATATTGATTTTTCCAATCCAGGAACATGGAATATCTTTCCATTTCTTTACATCTTCTTTAATTTCCTTGATTAAAGTTTTATAGTTCTCAGCATATAAGTCCTTTACCTCCTTGGTCAGGTGTATTCCGAGGTATTTGATTTTGTGAGGTACAATTTTAAAAGGTATTGTATTTTTGTATTCCTTTTCTAATATTTCATTGTTGGTGTACAGAAATGTGACTGATTTCTGAATGTTAATCTTATATCCTGCTACTTTGCTGAATTTATTAATCAGTTCAAGGAGTTTTTGGGTAGAGTCCTTAGGGTTTTCTAGGTATAGAATCATGTCATCTGCATACAGTGACAGTTTGATCTCTTCTCTTCCTATATGGATGCCTTTTATTTCTTTTGTTTGTCTAATTGCTGTGGCTAGGACTTCCAAAACTACGTTGAAGAGCAGTGGTGAGAGTGGGCATCCCTGTCTTGTTCCAGATTTGAGTGAGAAGGCTTTCAGTTTTTCTCGATTGAGGATTATATTTGCTGTGGGTTTGTCATAAACGGCTTTGATTATGTTCAGGAATGTTCCCTCTATACCCACTTTGGCAAGAGTTTTGATTATGAATGGATGTTGGACTTTGTCAAATGCTTTTTCTGCGTCTATTGAGATGATCATATGATTTTTGACTTTTCTTTTGTTAATGTGGTGTATGACGTTGGTTGATTTGTGTATGTTGAACCATCCTTGTGAACCTGGGATGAACCCTACCTGGTCATGGTGTATCTTACTTAAATTTCAGAAAAAGTTTCTCATGAACCAAACTAGCTTTATAAACCCAGTTGAATTTCAGTTTTAAATCCTATGGAGCAGAAATGACTATGTATCTCAAATGCAGTAGTGAATAAGAAATTCTTTTTAAATGTATATAATATATAATGTATTAATATAACTTGGCAGTAAACTGAAGCACTTCACTTGCAAATGATACTAATCTAAAGGAAGCCATTGCTAAGTAGAATACTTGGAGATACTTATTCAAATAGTTAAATAAAAATTCAACAATATATCTTTTGCTCTTTTTTCTGGATATTCCACTTGAAAATCTTATAGAATTTAAAAGTAAAAGTATTGGAGTTCCCGTTGTTGTGCAGTGGTTAATGAATCCGACTAGGAACCATGAGATTGTGGGTTTAATCCCTGGCCTCACTTAGTGGATTAAGGGTCTGGCATTGCCGTGAGCTGTGGTGTAAGTTGCAGACGTGGTTTGGATCCCGTATTGCCGTGGATGTGGTGTAGGCTGGCGTCTACAGCTCCGATTACACCCGTAGCCTGGGAACCTCCGTATCCCTCGGGAAGCACCCTAGAAAAGGCAAAAAGACAAAATAAATAAATAAATAAAAGTCAAAGTATTAAATAGGATTTTCCAGGTAACATTTATGTTTCACTTTGCTTTTAAAAAATAATGAAGTTGGCCTCAATTGTTTGAGAGTTTCAGATATAAATTCTTTCACTTATTAAGAATCCACTGATTGCATCTTTGTTTAGTTTCCTGCCTTAAGTTCCAATTTTGTTTTAGCTTGTTTGTGATTCCACATTACAATTTTGTAATACCCTATTTTTTTTTGTTTTTTTGTTTTTTTTGTTTTTTTTTTTTTTTTTTTTTTGCTTTATAGGGCCACACCTGCAGCATACGGAGGTTCCCAGGCTAGGGGTCTAATTGGAGCAACAGCTGCCGGCCTAAACCACAGCCACAGCAATGCCAGATATGAGCCGTGTCTGGGACCTACAGCACAGCTCATGGCAACACTGGATCCTTAACCCACTGAGCGAGGCCAGGGATTGAACCTGCAACCTCATGGTTCCTAGTCCACTGCACCAGGATGGGAACTCCTACACTGTGATTTTTTTTTTAACTGATAATTTCATCACTTCCATAAATACCAAATCTTGAATTCCAAATGTTACATGTATAAAATTAAATAATTAATATATAATTCAATATATTATAAATTAATATATAATTAATTTAATTTTAATTAAAATTAAATAAAATTAATATGTATAAAATTAAATATGTCCAGGCTTACAATAATAATTGTGGCAAACTATCTCTCATTTTAATTCAAAATGATAATTTGTACATAACTCTTCCAGTGGAATGCATAGGATAAAGCCTTTTCAGAATAATGGACACTATTGCTATGGAAATACAGTATCGCATTTGAAAGACTTCCTCTGCAAATAAAAGCAGTGTAAATCAACTTAATATTTCCATGAGAGTATGATAAAGAGAAAATAGATTCCCTTCTCTTGTCAATATGTAAGGGATGATAATAAAGCAAAAAGTTAAACTCAGTGTAACAATATATTTTGTTAAGGATATGTTTATAAATTTAAATATAATTTTATGAATGAAAACAGATGTGGTCAATTAAATGAGTTTATCAAAATACTAATACTTAAGGTCTTTGAACTTTTATGCACTCAGTGTACCCCAGATAAAGCCAACACATTTCAAATCCTAGGTGTTGTATTTTTGAAATACGCAACTTTTATTTTAACAAAAACATTTTTTTTTACCAATTTTATTCAATTCAACAAGGATCAGTCTTCTTTCAGTTCAGTTGGAAGACAGAGCTTGCCTTTGGTAAAATTATTTGATTAGAGAGTAATCATCATTATTAGATTAGAGGGAATTAAATTACAATTACTAAAAATTATAGGTAATTACAATACAGCTTAATTTCCAAGCTAAACTCATCTTCAAAAAAAACATTTTATCCATGTGCTTAAAATATGCCTGTATATCTATTAATGTGATGCATAATAATGGCTTTGGTCATTTGAAAGCCAAAAGTATGTAATTGAACAATTATTACAGCCACACTGCCTGAAGGCACTATTTGTCAAGAGAGTTATATGATGGCCAATTATATCCACTCAACCTTGAAGGATAATTCTATCTTCTGATGGGAACAAATTACCATTACACTCTTTTTTTACCCCCAAGTTTAACTATTGGCTTTTACAATATAAATTTTCTAAAATGAATACGTTTTTTTAAAGTGCCGGACTTGCTGTGATTTATATAAAACTAATACACAAATTTAGCAGAATATGGGAGATAAATATTCAAAGAGAATTAAAACCTTAGCCTCAAGAATATAAGACTCAATCTAAGAAATAAGGGGTAAAGTCTTATGTTCCTAGTATTCACAACTATCCTTGACTTGAACTTTGCATTTTTCTCAGAGACATAGTGACTTTGCTTTAACACACAGACTGGTAATCTAGTTTCCTGGCTCAGAAAATATTAGAAGTAATAAACCAGGAAGAAACTGGAGGAAACTGTTAAGGCATTTATAATTGCAGCAAGAGAATAACTCAAAATGTGACTTCAACAAAAGGATGAGAATAACTGATAGTTGTAAACTTTACTCTTTATTTACAATAAAGGATGCTTTTTTTTTTTTGAACCTGCATCCTCATGGATACTAGTCAGATTCGTTTCCACTGAGCCACAATGGGAACTCAGAAAAAGACTTTTTAATTGTAATTTCACTATCTTGATATTTAGTTACCTTCCTTAGTGAATCCAAGGAAGGTAAACATTCTACACTTATATGACACAAAATAGGATTTAGTATTCTACAAAGAATAGTGTTTTCTTGTGATGTTATTTAGTTACACTCTCTTTAAAAATATTTCATTTTATGGAGTTCCCTTCGTGGCTCAGCATTTAAAGAACCCAACTAGAATCCATGACAATGAGAGTTCGATCCCTGGCCTTGCTCATTGGGTTAATGTTCCTGCATTGTGGTGAGCTTGGTGTAGGTTGCAGATGCTGCTCAGACCCTGAATTGCTGTGGCCGTGGTGTAGGCCAGCAGCTGCAGCTCCAATTCAACCTCTAGACTGGGAACTTCCATATGCTGCAGGGTGCAGCCCTAGAAAGCAAAAAAAAGAGTTTAGAATTTCAAATATTTGGTGAGTTTGTTTAATAATTTCTAGTTGGTAAATTTGTTCTATATCCTAGAAACTGTCTATTTCTCTCTTTGAGGTTTGGGGAAGATTTTGGAGCTCTATTTTTAATTTTTTTTTAACATAGTTGATTTACAGTGTTCTGTCAACTTCTCATGTACAGAAGAGTGACCCAGTTATACATATATATATACATTATTTTTCTCATGTTATCTTCCATCGTGTTCCTTCACAAGTGATTGGGTATAGTTCCCTGTGTGATAACAGCAGGACCTCATTGCTCATCCACTCCAAATGCAATAGTTTGCATCTAATAACCCCAAACTCCCAGTCCATCCTACTCCCTCTCCCTCCCCTTGGCAACCACAAGTCTGTTCTACATGTCCATGAGTTTGTTTCTTTTCTGCAGATAGGTTCATTTTTGCTATATTTTAGGTTCCTGATATAAGTGATATCATATGGTATTTGTCTTTCTCTTTCAGACTTAACTTCACTTAGTATGAGAATCTATAGTTGCATCCATATTGCTGCAAATGGCATTTTGTTCTGTTTATGGCTGAGTAGTATTCCATTGTGTAAATGTACCACATCTTTTTAATCCATTGATCTGTTGATGGACATTTTGGTTGTTTCCATATCTTGGTATCGTGAATAGTGCTGCAATGAACAAGTGGGTGCATGTAAGTTTCTGAATGAAAGTTTTGTCCAGATATATGCCCAGAAGTGGGATAGCTAAATCATGTAGTGGTTCTATATTTAGTTTTCTGAAGTAGCTCCATAATGTTTACCATAGTGATTGTACCATTTTACATTCCTACCAACAGTATAGGAGGGTTCCCTTTTCTCCACACCCTCTCCAGCATTTGTTATTTATAGACTTATTAATGATAGCCATTCTGACTGGTGTGAGGTCATTGTAGTTTTCATTTGCATTTCTCTAATTAGTGATGTTGAGCATTTTTTCATGTGTTTTGGGGCCATCTCTGTGTCTTCTTTGGAAAAATATCTATTTAGGTCTTCTGCCCATTTTTCAATTGGGTTGTTTTCTTTTTCTATTGAATTGTATGAATTGTTTGTATATTTTGGAGATTAAGCCCTTGTCAGTTGCATCATTTACAACTATTTTCTCCCACTCTGTAGGCTGTCTTTTGGGGTTTTTTAAAAATGGTTTCCTTTGCTGTGTAAAAGCTTGTAAGTCTGACTAGGTCCCATTGGTTTATTTTTGTTTTTATTTCTATTGCCTTGGAAGACTGATCTAAGAAAACATTTATATGGTTTATGTCAGAGAATTTTTGCCCATGTTTTCTTCTAGTTTAATAGTGTATTGTCTTGTGTTTAAGTCTTTAAGCAATTTTGAGTATTTTTGTGCATGGTGTGAAGGTGTGTTCAAGTTTCATTGATTGACATGCAGCTATCCAGTTTTCCCAGCACCACTTGCTGAAGAAACTGTCTTTTCCCCATTTTATATTGTTGCCTCATTTGTCAAAGATTAATTGACCATAGTTGTCTGGTGGGCCATATTTTATAATATTATTTTATAGCATGAATTTTTGATTTGTGTTCTTTCATTCAACTGATCCCAGGAATGAAAATTAGAGATATACAATGCTGCTGTGATCTGTAAATTATGGTTAGGAAACAGTGAATTGGTCCTTTTTAAAATAATAGGTCAAATGAGTCTGATTAATTTAAACCAAAAAGAAAAAGAAAAACAAGCCAAAAAAAATCCAACTGAGAGCCAGTTCATAGGATTTTTTTTATTATTATGAGTAAGTTTTTTAACCCTGAATTTCTTGTAAAGAGTCTTTCCATGGGATCACAATGTTATGGGAAATAAAAAATAGCAGATTGGAATAAAAATATAAGTTGGTTTTATCTGACTTTAATCGTAAATGGATTTACTTTGTCTTTCTCTATCATTATATGCTTTATTCAAAAACCCTCAATCTTTTTTCTGTCAGACTGAATCATTCCTCTTTGTCTTGCTTCACCAACCCATCTGAACCATATTTTTCAAGTGACCATATTTTTCAAGTAGCCCTTTCTCTCTAACAGTACTTCTGATTCTACTTTCCCCAATCCCTAATCCTTTCTGCTTCATTTCTTCAGTCAGCTCCACTTTAGACTCTCATGGGAAACTGTCAATGAGGTGTACTCTCCTGTATGAGAAACTGTTTCTCACACGAGCATAGCAGGTTAATCACAGACATTTTCTGTAGTCTTGAAAGAGATGGTGATTTTTGATGTCTTATGAGTACCTAAAGGCATAGAAAATACTCAGTACAGATTGATAGAAAAATCTTGGACTGTGAATCAGAAGTCCTGACTGACTAGCTACATATTACTTTGGGTAAATCTCTTAATCTCTGAACATCAGATACTTTGAATATAAATTGGGATTGGAAGTCAGTGTCTCCTTTAAATCGCTAAAATGCTGGGAGTGAGATGGCAAATTATAGATTGATAAATTTTCCTATGCTATCCATTTAGTTTTCATTAATCACTAGCTATCACTAAGCATAAACATATATGGCTAAATATCAAATTATATTCAATTTAAAAATATTGGTGGATAAGCCCAATACAGTTCTACCTCAAGGATTTAACATATAAATGTTAACTACCATCCTGAAAAGAGTCATTTCTACTCAACATTCAATCTTTTTCTAATCCAGTCACATTGTGAAAGAGGGCTAAATATTGAGTTCATAAATGCTTGTAATCACACTTGAGAAGAACCAGTCTGTGCATTCTGAGATTAATTCCTAACCCTTTTTATGGTTTAATTCTTGCAACCAATCAGAGCAATTGCATTTATTCTATTGTCAATAGCTCACAGACAGTAAATTAGTAATTTAGAAATGAGCAAAATAACCACACAGTTCTAAAACAAGCTTAATCAAGAAAATGGGCCCAAATGAATTTTGTGGGGGAAAAAAAGAGCGTGATACTAGAGAAGGCAGTGCACTGTATCAAAAATGTAGAGGTTATATATAACCAGAAAAGTCTTCTTTTTTGGTACTTTTTTTTTTTACTACTTAAGTAAAATGATCACTCAGGCAAATGTCAGATATAATTTGTCATTACTTATCATTAAAAATGATAACTGCTGCTTTTTTTGAGGAAGAAAAGGCAGCCTTCTTAGTTTTCTAGGCAAGTCAAAGAAAGATAAGCCAAAAATATGCTGAAAAATCAAACTTTTCCTTAAGTGCCTTTCAATTAAATTTAGTATTTTAATATTAAATATTTACAGAGATCCTGTTAATGACTGACCTAGCTGTTTTGAAATATACAAAGATAATTTAGTCCTGGTTTACACCCTAAAATGCCTACAATCTCATTTGTTTTGACTGTGCAAGAAACAACTGAGGGATTTAGAGAGTTTTTTAGTCTGCTGATTAAATTATTGTAAAAAATCTCTTTCTCTAAGGATATTGTCATCAGCAACTAGAACAGTGCCAAGATCAATACAGCTTTATTGAAAGAATGAATGTTTGTTTCCAGTTTGGAAACAATGATGCTTACCTTCACATTTTCAAAAGCAGGTTGATATTGCTTGCGTCCTTTTAGACTAATGATATAGTATAATAATTTGCATGGAAATCTAGATATTTCATATAATAGGAAAGTTAAATTAATTTCACTGTTTGCTAAGTGTTAAAGGATTATCTGATAAATAAATTTGTAATTTATTCAGAAGAGTGAGTTAATAGAATAGTTAATTTGGTTAAGAACATGAGCTCCAGAATGACTAATTTTTAAACTGTGCTCCACCATTTACTATTGTGTGACATTAAGAAAATTACTAATCCTTTCTGGGGCTCAGTTGTCTTCTAAGCAAAAAAGGGAATGAATAATACACACTATTTTCCATAGTGGTGGCTTATTTTAAAGTGAGTTGCCTGGGGGGAGGGGGAGGAAATGGGATGGATTGGGAGCTTGGGGTTAATGGATGCAAACTATTGCCTTTGGAATGGATTAGCAATAAGATCCTGCTGTGTAGCACTGAAAACTATGTCTAGTTACTTATGATGGAGCATGATAATGGGAGAAAAAAGAATGTATACATGTATGTGTAATTAGGTTACCATGCTATACACTGGAAAAAAATTGTGTTGGGGAAATAACAATGAAAAAATAATAATAAAATGACAGATTATATGATTGGATGAAGAAAAAAGAAGCACATACCTTGTCTACAAGAAACTCATTTTTAAATATAAAGAAACTATAGGTTGAGAAAAAAAGGGTTTTTAAAAGATACTGAAAACAAACACTAATAATAAAAAAAGTTGGAGTGGCTATATTAATAGCAAACTTTATAGAATTCAAAACAAGTTTTATTACTAGGAATAGGGAGATATATTTATTAATGATAGAGGAATCATTTCACCAGTAAGTGATAAAAACTCCTAATGCTCATGCAATTAACATGACTCAATAATACATGAGGCAAAAACTGTTAGCACAAAAAGAACAAATAAACAAATCCACAATTATAGTTCAATATTTCAACACTTTTCTCTAAATAATTGGTAGAAAAGATAGAAATTAAAATGCTTAAATAAGACTGTAAATAATTTAATTAACATTTATAAGACATTTTACCCAACAGCAAAAGAAAAACCATCTTTTCAAGGGCGCACAGGCCATTCATCCAGATAGACAGGTAAACTGCGTATAAAACAGTTCTTTTTAAATTTAAAATTGAAGTCACACAAAATATTGTTTCTATAAAAATAGAATTAAATAAGAAATCAATAACAGAGAGATCTATAGGAATTATCAATTATTTGAAAATTAAGCAATACACTTCCAAATAGCCCATGGGACAAAAAGAAATTCACAAAGGAATTAAGAAAATTATTCAACATGAAATGAATTGAAAACACAGCATACTAAAAGTAATAGTATGCCTCTAAATTAGTTTTGAGGAACTCTTGTAGCTTTAAATGCTTATATTAGAGAAAAGTTACCCCCACAACCAATGTTTGAAGCTCCTACTTTATGATGTTAAAAAAATGAAAGAGCATGCTATAATCAAATTGAATTGAAAAAGGCAAACAATCCAGATATATGTGGGAATCTTTAAAATAGGTAATAGGCAAAAAATAGAGAAGAACAATAAAATCAAGAACTGGCTTCTTTAAAAGTTCAAGATAATTGATAAACTCTAGTTAAATTTAAAAAGCAAAAGAAATTGCACAGTTTACTAATAACAGTCATGAAAAAGGAGACACTGCTACTGGTGATTTAAAAAAAAAAGGGGGGAATGTTGTGAAAAATATTATGCACTAAATTTGACAACCTAGATGAAATATTCAAATATCTTGAATGGCATATATTACCAAAAGTAACTCACAAGGAAGTAGAAAATCTAAATAGCCTATCACAATTTAAATATTTTATTTTGACAGAGGTAATTCTAAGGCCATTTGGCTTTACTGGTAAATTAGCACAGAGCTCGAAAAAATATATAGAGTTAACTAATCAAAGAATGAAAGAAGTATCTTTAGGAAATTCAAATTTATATTTAATTAATTTCCATCATCATATAGCATATGCCATTTCAGTTCTGGGCAGAGAGAGTCCAGGATTCATGAAAAATATTCCCGTAATATTCCTTAATGGGCAAATTCATTGTCTATTATCAGACAATTTATTCTCATTTGTTGTTATTTATGCAGAGCTCAGATTTAAATAACAAGTTCACATGTTATTCACATATTGACTGTGAGTTTAGCTTTATTCCATTATCACAGTAACACCTTACCCTAAACAGGAATCTATGTTCTATTAAGCATAATGATTACAGGACAAAATTTTTAATCAAATCATAAAGTATTTGTGATGGGCTTCCATCTTTTTAATGAACATGAGAGAGATAAGTGTAGAGGGTTAATTAAATGTGAATATGAATTATTCTTAAAATACTTGTTTTAAAATAGATAACATTTTGATAATTCACATTATTGCTCAATGTTACATTTGTCATTAGTGCTATATCTTCACAGCAAATTGTGGAGAAATTACGATAAAGTGCAACAATCCAGTTGTTTAAATGTCTTAAGATTTTAAGGATTAATGGATAAAAAATGTTATTATACTATAAAGATGCTAAAGACAGAAATGTGAAATAAGCTGAAATGCAGGCAATTACTTCAAGGTTACAGATGCAGTGTAATGAAAAATGTTTTCTAAGCAAATGGCAACGATTTATTTGGATAGGTGACATTCTTTTTTTAGTAATACTTCATAAAGCTTCATGGGAGAGAAGATATTTCAAAAGCGTGTTTTAGGAAAAACAAGGTAAAAAAAAAAGCAGCCACAAATTGTTTTATGTTTGAAAGGATCATAAATTTGTGAATGAGTGAGAAAACAAAAGAAAAGAGGAGCGGAGATTTCACACCATTGTGAAATACCTATATCACTCATAAAAAGTTATTTAAGATTTAAAGTTTGCATTATAAGGGGGATTTATTAGTGTGACACCTGAGGAAAGATACTTAATTCCAATTTGGAGAAAATACAAGGGAAAAAGAAAGCAAGTAACTCAACATACATAACCGAAGGCTATTGTCCAATAACGGTAATAATGAGGATCTAGAGGCAATCTTGCCAATGTAAACATTCCTACCTAGAAATTTACATAAATATTACAGATTGCTCTGGAATATCCCCTGGGAAATTAAAACTTATCTAAATCTTAAAAGAGTGTCTACATATAAATTTTGATAGAGGAGGGGAATTCCTATCTTGGTGCAATAGAAAAGAATCTGACTAGGAACCATGAGGTTGTGGGTTTGATCCCTGACCTCACTCAGTGGATTAAGATCTGGCATTGCCATGAGCTGTGGTGTAGCATGAGCTGTGATGTAGGTCACAGATGTGGCTCGGATCTGGCATTGCTGTGGCTGTGACATAGGCCGGCAGCTACAGCTCCGATTCGACCCCTAGCCTGGAACCTCCATATGCTGTGGATGCGGCCCTAAAAAGACAAAATATAAATAATAATAATAATAAAATAAACTTTTATAGAGGAAAAATCTGGACATTTTACCTTGATGACATGAAGAAAAATAGAAATGTCTATATATACATGTCTTTCTGATTTGCAGTGTTTACAGAACAGAAGAGAAACTGATTGGACAACTTGTTTGCTTAAGCTAATTCCTTTAATATTCAAAGGTTATACTTTTATGACTAAATACATTACATAAAGTATTTTTAATTGTGACATATTTTACATACCAGTTTATTGTTATTTATAAGTTTATTTAACTTGAACGATAACACTAACCTAATAACGTCAGGTCCTCAGAGAGTTCTTGTGTGAGAAAAATTATACAGTATGGAAGCAAGAGAAAAAAGGAAGTTCTCTCTTTTTTACTTCTTCCTTCACCTCTAGCTAATGCCTTGAAATGGAGGAATCATTCTGTAATCTTCTAGTTTTTTGCCAGTGTGTGAAGAAAATCTCTCAACATCCTAATGTCCCTGAGGGTTTTAAGAACAAAACAAGGCAGTTTGTGTAGCCCAGCCCCAAACAGAAGAGTGAAGTTGCAGTAATTTCTTCCCTCTCTTACTTTCTTTCCATTAGCTTTGCGGGGAATGGGGAGAAATCCAGGTCGCAGAGAAAAGCCAGCCTTGTAGTAAGAATGTTACAAGCATACTCCATTATCAAGAAATTTGTTGAAAATTATCTAACATTTTTCCATATACAAGGTGTATGACCATAACATTTTCTATTTTTATGAACATAAAGCATGTGAGTTTCTGTCTGAAATGTGAAAGTATAGTATTTCCAGATCAAAATGTTTGAGTACTATCAATTTGTTGGCCACCACTAATTATAGTTTTAATTTAGAAACTAGAATTGGCAAGTATGGGACAGATGTCCCCATGAATAAAAGTATGTCTTAAGGTAATATATGGAATATATAGTAATGTAACAATAATTCAGAACATATATTGAATCAAGCACTCTGATAAATATTTAATTTCATTATTTTATTTGATCCTTACAAAAAATGTTTTGTCATCCACATAGTTCAGATGAGAAAATAAGGCCTAGAGTGATTTAATTACTTGCAGAAAGTTCCAAGATAGTAACTAGATGTGTGTGCATGCACATATTTGTAGATGAGTAGGTTCCATATATGCGTGTGTAGTCACATGTATGCCGCTAGAGGAAGTGACAAGTAACAGAGGAAGCAAGGGTCAGGAAAAATTGATATGAAGGGACCAGATCATGTAAAGTTTTATATGTTATTCTAAGGAGATTAAAATTTATACTATAATCCTTTAATCCCCAAACCATAGCAGCCTCGATTCTGATTCAGTAGATTTGTGTTGGTCTTCAGAATATATTTTTTAAATATACATATTTAAAATACATATGTTTTAAAATACATATTACCTTGAGACAACAGACAATCATTCGATAGTGAAAAGTTTTCAAAGCAAATGTGACACAACTAGAATTGAGTTTTACAAAATTCATTCTTAAAAAAATAAAGATATCGCATTGCAAAGGAGTGACAGGTATTACCAGGCTACTGCAGTAATCCATTAAATGACAGGCTCAAATAAGGTGGCAACAGTGACAGAGGAAATAGAAATCAGGACATGATTTTCATGAAGTTAATGGAGGAAATATGGTGTTAAGAATATTGGCTTGGGTTAGGTCCCAAATACTTGGTGTAGAATCATGGACTAGGTACTTAACAACTGTAAGAATTGGTTTCATTATTTGTAAAATGAAGACTATATGTTATTACATATAGGCAATGATAAGAAATATAGGTAAATAAGCTTTGTTTTTAATGTGAGAGGTTCCATTATTATATTTTTTCATTTGGACAGTGAAAATAAGGTGGAGAAGTTAAACATTTTTTTAAGATCAACCAACCAATACTATGATAATGAGGAATGAGAATTCAAGATTGGATAATATGGATCCTTCATTTCAAGGTTGTTGGCTAGAAATGAAGAACAGACCATGTTTTTAAAAATCAGATTATGGAATAACAATAACAAAACAACATCATCTAACACTTATAAAGCACTTACCTACCATACTGATCTACAAACTTTCTACATACTTATTTAATTCACACAGTAGACTTTATAAAATAGACATTATTAGCCCCTATTTTTGTGAGAGGAAAAATAACCTGCTAACAATAGCCCAATTAACAAGTGGCATGGCCAGGATTTAAAGCACTAAATTAACTGATTATATATATTTTGTAACTTCTTTCCCATAATTATTATGATTTTGTTTATATACTCAAGAATTCATGTCACATATTATGATTGGACTTTTTTGCATTTTCTCATGCCAACTTTCAACAAATTGGCTTCCAAAAACTATCTACAACTTAATTAAAACAACCCTTATTAATGTCATGTTTATAAAGAAACCCTTTGGTGAAATGAGTAGCCTCCAGCTTTGGAAGCAATCACAATTAAGGCTGTCAGTACTCATTAACTGCTCCATGTACGGAAAGACAAAAATAAGTTACTGAATAAAGTGCCTTGAATGGTAGACTACTCTATGAAATACTGTAATCTGTTTCTGATCTAGAAAATTACAAATGGATTAATTACCCAGGACTGCCAAGAAGTGGTATACAAGAAGGCTGAAAGTCCTGCGTTTCTTTAAAGCTACTTCAGTTTATATCTAATATGGGGCAACACTTCTCTGAAATTCTCTGTGGAAATTTCTTAAGGAGATAAAGGGTTTTTATGCAAATGAGAGTGAACATCTTTGTAGAAAAAGTACCGGATTCAAACTCATCCATTGGTTCTAAGACTTTTTATTACTAATTGAGTGAATTTAGACAAATCACAGTCTGTAAAAATGGAATAATAGTTTATTTTCTATGTATAAAATGTGTTATTCTGAGATTCAAAATTAGATCTTTCCCCCAAAGCATCTCCTTTAAAATTTACCTATGGTTCTTAACAGTAGTCATTGGTTACTCCGTGCACTTTAACCTTGCCACACACACACATAAGAATCTAGCTGTTAACTAATTCCTGTTGAGTCTTCTTCCATAATATTTCTTTAATATGTAACTTCTTTTTCTTAATCACTGACATTAATTTAGAAGTGGCCTGTAGAATTGTACTATGCCTTTTAACTCTCAGGTATGTCCAATATCTTTTTATAATAATTTTTAATTAAAGTATAGTTGATTTACAATGTGCAAGTTTCTGCTATACAACAAAGTGACATATATATATATAAATTATGACTGTTACATATATATAATACATTATTAAAATACATTTATACATTAAAATACATATATAAAATACATTATTTTTATATTATTTTCCATCATGATCTATCCCAGGAGATTGGATATAGTTCCCTGTGCTATACAGTAGGACCTCATTGCTTATCCACTCTAAATGTAATAGTTTGCATCTATTAACCTCAAACTCCCAGTCCATCCCACTCCCTCCCCCTCCCCCTTGGCAACCACAAGTCTGTTCTCTATGTCTGTGAGTCTGTTTTTGTTTTGTAGATAGGTTCATTTGTGCCACATTTTAGATTCCACATATAATTCATAGTATATGGTATTGTCTTTCTCTTTCTGACTTACATCACTTAGTATGATAATACCGAGTTGCATCCATGTTGCTGCAAATGGCATCCAATATCTTTTTCACTTGTGTTTATCCCATCTGGCCTTTTGATTCCTTCTCCATCAATAATTACTACTTTCTTATATCCTCAATTTACCCTTTATTTATCAGCCTATATACATAAGTATCTCTCTCTTATCCTAAAATAAACAAATACAACACATATACATGCACACACAAACTCACTGTAAAAAGGCAGTCTCATACATTGCTTAACTTTAAATTTGCATACTTATATTAAAAGAGACATGCCAATCTTTACCAACATTTTAAATGACTATACCTGGTAGCCTAGTAAATTACCACTTCAACAACTTTTTCATACAGAAATGCCCCTACAAGTACCTAGATATTTATTTTCAAGTGCAGGGAACAAAAATATTAGAAACAATATAGCCCAATTAGCCATTAGGTGAATAAATGAATTATATTTTATTCATACTATTAAATGCTATGTCACTAATAAAAATCATGCAGTATATACAAATATACTAACATAGGGTATTCTTTAATACATGTTAAAATTTAAAATCTCATAATAATAATATAATAATTCAAATTATAGCAAAAAATGTATGTGCACCAGACTGGGGGATGACAAATGGGACTTTCCATTTTCATTCCTTCTATTGAGTTTGTACAGTGAGCTAAATCTTTATAATAATGGCCTGTATGTGCATATGTATATAATGCTTAAAAATATTTATTATTTCCCCAGATACTTTCATCCCCTATTTTCCTATCATCACATAAACTTTTGAAAGTGTTTACTTTTCATTTTTAATTGAATATTACTTGACTTACAATATTAGTTTTAGGTGTATGATATAGTAATTCAATATTTTGTGTATTATATGACATACAAAAGTTATTAATACATATTGACTATATTCCCTTATTGTACTTTACATCATTGTGACTTATTTATTTTATATCTAATAGTTTGTACCTCTTTTATCCTTTTTACCTATTTTGTCCCTCCCCCACCCCTCCCCGCTTGTAACCTCTAGGTTGTTTTTGTAACTAGAAATCTGCTTTTGTCTTGTTATATTTGTTCCTTTGTTCTAATTTTTTTATTTCATATAGAAATGAAAACAAAGAGTATTACTCTTTGTTTGTCTAACTTCACTAATCATAACCTCCAAGTCCATCCATGCTATCTCAAATGGCAAAAATCTATTCCTTGTTACATCTGAGTAATAGTCTATTGTGTATATATACCACATTCTTTATCCATTCATCTTGTAATGGGCCCTTAGGTTATTTACATGTCTTGGCTATTATAAATAATGCTGATGTGAATATTGGGGGGCATTTATCTTTTTGGATTAGTGTTTTTGTTTTCTTCAGATTATACCTAGGAGTGGGATTTCTGCATCACATGGCAGTTATATTTTTAATTTTTTGAAGAAACTCCAAAATGTTTTCCATAGTAGCTATACCAATTTACATTCCTACCAGCAGCGCATGAGGGTTCCCTTTTCTCCACATCCTCGTCAACATTTATTATCCTTTTGATGATAGCCATTTTGACTTGTGTGAGGTGATTATCTCATGGTTTTGATTTGCATTTCCCTAATGATTAATGACTGTTTTTTGCCCATGCCCAGGGCATGTGGATGTTCCCGTGGCAGAGATCAAACCCACATCACAGCACTGACACAAGCTGCTGCAATGACAAGGCCGAATCCCCAACCCACTGCTCTATAAGAAAGCTCAAATTTTAGCATTTTTTATGTCCCTGTTGGCCATCTATATGTATTCTGTGGAAAAAAATACCTATTCAGGTCCCCTGTCTATTTTTAATCAGGTTAGTTGTTTTTGTGATACTGAGTAGTATGATTTCTTTGTATATTTTGGATATTAACTCTGTACTGGACATATTGTTTTACAAATATCTTCTCCCATTTAGTAGGTTGCCTTTTGTTTTGCTGATGATTTCCTTAGCTGTGCAGAAGTTTACTTAGGTCCCAGTGTTTATTTATCTTTTATTACCCTTGCCTGAGCATACATATCCTTTCTTCTAGGAATTGTATGACTTTACATTCATTCTTTAATACATTTGAGTTTATTTTCATATACGGTGTGAGAAAATGTTTTAGTTTCTTTTTTTACACATAGCTGTCCAGTTTTCCCAGTACCACTTATTGAAGGAACTGGCTTTTCCCCATTGTATATTCTTGCCTCTTTTTTCTTAGCTTCATTGACCATATGTACATGGGTTTATTTCTGAGCTCTCAGTTCTTTTCCATTGATCTGTGTGTCTGTTTTTGTGCCAGTCCCACACTGTTTTGATTATAGTAACTTTGTTGTATAGTCTGAAGTCAAGGATCATGATATCACCAGCTTTATTCTTTTTTTCTCAAGATTTCTTTGGTTATCCGAGGTTTTTTGTCATTTCATAAAAATTTTATGGTTATTTCTTCTAGAACTCTGAAAAATATCAAGGTATTATTAGGATACCCTACTAGGTATCCTAGGATAGGATTTGCATTAAATCTATAGATTGCTTTTTATAGTATGGACATTTTAACAATATTAATGCTTTAAATCCATGAACACAGGATAGCTTTCCATTTATTTTTCTTATTTCTTGAGTTAAACCTATATTGCTATACACTTCCCTCTTAGAGCTTCTTTTGATGTGTACTATATATTTTGCAAAGTTGTATGTCTAATTTCATTCAACTCAAGGTATTTTTTTATTTCCTTTTGATTCTTCCATTGACCTATTCTTTTTTCATTATTTTGCTTTTTTTTTTTTTTTTTCCTTTCAGGGCCACCCTCAGCATATGGCAATTTCCAGGCTAGGGGTCCAGTTGGAGCTACAGCTGCTGGCCTATGCCCCAGCCTCAGCAACATCAGATCTGAGCTGTGTCTGCAACCACAGTTCATGGCAATGCTGGATCCTTAACCCACTGAGTGAGGCCAGGGATTGAACCCACAACCTCATGGTACCTAGTCAGATTTGTTTCCACTGTGCATGATGGGAACTCCAGACCCATTGGTTTTTTAGTAGCATATTGCTTAGCCTCCACATCTTTATGTTTTTCCCATCTTTCTTCTTGTACCTGATTTTTAGTTTCATACTATTGTGGTTGGAAAAGATGCTTAATATAATTTCAGTCTTCTTAAACTTATTTATGGTGGTTTTATGGACCAGGATAGGATTTGTCCTGGAGAACCTTCCATGTACACTTGAAAGGAATGTGTATTCAATTTTAGGATGGAATGTTCTGTATCTATTTGAGCCATATGGTCTTTTCTGTCATTTAAGACCACTTTTTCATTATTGATTTTCTGCCTAGATGATCAATCCACTATATATTTCAGGTCCTAAAGTTTGCTACTATTATTACTATCAATTTCTCCCTTTAGTTTTGTCAATATTTGCTTCATATTTTTAGGCACTCCTGTGTTCAGTGTATATATTTTATACATATATTATATTCTTGGATCTCTCATTTATTATTTTATTTTTCCCTTCTTTGTCTTCCATTATAGACTGTTTGAAAGTCTATTTTGTCTAATATGAGTATTGCTATCACAGATTTCATTTTGTTTCCATTTGCATACAGTATCACTTTCCAAATGTGCACTTTCAATCTTTGTGTGTTGAGCTCTAAACTGAGTCTCTTGTAACCAGCATATAGATGGTTCTTGCTTTTGTGTCCATTCAGTCACCCTATGTCTTTTGTTTGGAGCATGTAATTGATTTACATTTAATGTGATTATTAGTAGTTAAGTACTTGTTGCCATTTTATTGTCTTCTGGTTTTTATTGTAGTTATCTTCTGTTATTTTCTTCTTAATTTAGTCTCTTCCCCTGTAATTTACTGATTTTCTTTAGTATTATGTTTTGATAACTTTTTCTTTTTTGTATATCTATTTTAGGTTTTTAATTTATGGTTACCATGCGTTTCATATATAATTCTATATCTATATCTATAATCATAAATGTTTTAAACTGATAGTTGTTTAATTTACAACATATTCTAAAAGCTCTACATTTTTTAAGCCCCATGCTCCCTACCAGATTTTATGTTTGTGGTCGTACTTTACATCTTTATGTGTATTCCTTAACTGTTTGTCATAGTTATAGTTCATTTTATAGTTTTTGTCTTTTAATATTTGTATTAGCTTATTTAAGTGATTGGTCCACTGCCTCTAATATATACTGACCTTTCCCAATAATATTTTCCCCTTCATGTATTTTTTTTATTTCTGTTTATAGCAATTTTTTTAGTTTAAAGAAAATCCTTTAATATTTCTTGCAAGTACAGTTTTATGATAATGAACTCTATTAGCCATTGCTTATCTGGGAAGCTCTTTACCTCTCTTTCAATTCAGAATGATAGCCTAGCTGGGTAGCATCTTCTTGGTTATAAGTTTTGCAATTTCAGTGCTTTAAATACATTATGCCACCCCCTTATGGATTGCAAAGTTTCTGCTAATAAATCAGCTGATAGCCGTATAAGGATTCCCTTTTATATGATGCTTTGTTTTTCTCTTGTTGCCTCAAAAATTCTCATTTTGTCTTTAACGTTCGTTATTTTATTTTATTTTATTTTATTTTATTTTATTTTATTTTATTTTATTTTATTATTTTATTGCCTTTTGTCTTTTTAGGGCTGTACCTGTAGCATATGGAGGTTTCTAGGCTAGGGGTCAAATCAGAGCTACAGATGCTGGCCTATGCCACAGCCACAGCAATGCCAGATCCAAGCCACATCTGTGGCCTACACCACAGCTCACAGCAATGCCAGATCCTTAACCAACTGAGTGAGGCCAGGGATCAAAGCCACAACCTCATGGTTCCTAGTCAGAGTCATTTCCACTGCACCATGAAGGGAACTCTGAGAATTGTCATTTTAACTATGTGTTATTGTGTGTCCTTTTGGGTTCATCTTGTTTGGGACGCTCTGTGTTTCATGGATTGAGATGTTTCCTTCTTCAAGTCTGGGAAGTTCTCGGTCATAATTTCACCAAATACGTATTCTGCCCCATTCTGTCTTTTCCTTCTGGAACACCTATAATGTGAATATTAGTGTGCTTAATGCTGTCCAAAATTCCCTTAAACTCCTGCATTATTTTCTTTTCTTTCTGCTGTTCTGATTGGATAAATTACAATACTCTGTATCATCTAATCTTCTGTTAATTATTTGTAGTATATATTTTAATTTTTTATTGAAGTGTAGTTGATTTACAATGTTCATTCAATTTTTGCTATATAGTGAAGCTGATGCAGCCGTATATACACATACTTTTTTCTCCAAGCCATATATACACATACTTTTTTCTACATACTATCTTCCATCATGTTCAAACCCAAAAGACTGTACTAAGTTCCCTGTGCTGTATAGTAGGACCCTATTGCACATCCATTCTAAATGAAATAGTTTGCATCTACCAACCCCAAACACCTCTTCCATCCCCTTCCCTTCTCCCTGCCCCCTGGCAAATACAAGTCGCTATCGATATCCAAGATCTGTTTCTATTTTGTAGATAAGATAATTGGTGCCATAATTTAGAATCCACATACAAGTGATGTCATACGCTATTTGACTTTCTCTTTCTGACTTACTTCACTCAGGATGAGAGTCTCTAGTTCCATCTATATCGATGCCAATGGCATTATTTTGTTCTTTTTTATGGCTGAGTAGTATTCCATTGTGTATATATACCACATCTTCCTAATCCAATCATCTGTCAATGGACATTTAGGTTGTTTCCATGTCTCCATGTCTTGCCTATTGTGAATAGTGCTCCAATGAACATGCAGGTGCATGTGTCTTTTTTAAGGAAACTTTTGTCCGAATATATGCCCAAGAGTGGGGATGCTGGGTCATATGGTAGTTCTATGTATAGATTTCTAAGGTACCTCCATACTGTTCTCCATAGTGGTTATACCAGCTTCCATTCCCACCAACAGTGCAGGAGGGTTCCCTCTTCTCCACATCCCCTTCAAGCATTTGTTATTTGTGGACTTATGAATGATGGCCATTCTGGCTGGTGTGAGGTGGTATCTCGTAGTAGTTTTGATTTGCATTTCTCTAATAATCAGGGATGTTGAGCATTTTTTCAAGTGTTTGTTGGCTATCTATATATCTTCCTTGGAGAAATGTCACTTCTGGTCTTTTGCCCACCTTTCCATTGGGTTGTTGGCTTTTTTGCTATTGAGTTGTATAAGTTGTTTGTATATTCTAGAGATTAAGGCCTTGTCAGTTGCATCATTTGAAGATATTTTCTCCCATTCTGTAGGTTGTCTTTTTGGTTTCTTTTTGGTTTCCTTTGCTGTGCAAAAGCTTGTCCATTTGATGAGGTCCCATTGGTTTATTTTTGCTTTTATTTCTGTTGCTTTGGGAGACTGACCTGAGAAAACATTTCTAAGCCTGATGTCAGACAATGTTTTGCCTATGTTCTCTTCCAGGAGTTGGATGGCGTCTTGTCTTATATTTAAGTCTTTCAGCCATTTTGAGGTTATTTTTGTGCATGGTGTGAGGGTGTGTTCTAGTTTCACTGATTTGCATGCAGCTGTCCAGGTTTCCCAGCAATGCTTGATGAAGACACTGTCTTTTTCCCATTTTATGTTTTTGCCTCCTTTGTCAAAGATTAATTGACCATAGGGGTCTAGGTTTGTTTCTGGGTTCTCTATTCTGTTCCATTGGTCTGTCTGTCTGTTTTGGTACCAGTCCCACACTGTTTTGATGACTGTGGCTTTGAAATATTGCCTGAAGTCTATGAGAGAGATGCCTCCTGCTTGGTTTTTGTTCCTCAGAATTGCTTTGGCAATTCTGGGTCTGTTATGGTTCCATATAAATTTTTGGATTGTTTGTTCTAGTTCTGTGAAAATGTCATGGGTAATTTGATAGGGATTGCACTGAATCTGTAGATTGCTTTGGGTAGTCTGGCCATTTTTAAAATATTGATTTTTCCAACCCAGGAGCATGGAATTGCTTTCCATTTCTTTATATCTTCCTTATTTTCCTTAATTAATGTTTTATATTTCTTGGCATATAAGTCCTTTGCCTCCTTGATCAGGTGTAGTCCCAGGTATTTGATTTTTTGTTGTGTAGTTTTAAAATGTATTATGTTTTTGTTTTCCTTTTCTAAGATTTCATTGTTTGTATACAGAAATGTGACTGATTTCTGGATGTTAATCTTATATCCTGCTACTTTGCTGAATTTGTTGACTAGTTCATGTAGTTTTTGGGTTGAGTCCTTAGGGTTTTCTATGTATAGTATCATGTCATCTGCATACAGTGACAGTTTTATCTCTTCTCTTCCTATTTGGATGCCTTTTATTTCTTTTGTTTGTCTGATTGCTGTGGGTAGGTCTTCCAATACTATGTTGAATAACAGTGGTGAGAGTGTGCATCCTTGTCTTGTACCAGATTTGAGTGAGAAGGCTTTCGGTTTTTCTCGATTGAGTATTACATTTGCTGTGGGTTTGTCATAAATGGCTTTGATGTTAAGGTATGTTCCCTCTATACACACTTTGGTGAGAGTTTTTATCATGAGAGGATGTTGGACTTAGTCAAATGCTTTTTCTGCCTCTATTGAGAAGATCATGTGTTTTTTTGTCTTTTCTTTTGTTAATGTGGTGTATGACGTTGGTTGATTTGTGTATGTTGAACCATCCTTGAGAACCTAGGATGAATCCCACCTGGTCGTGGTGTACGATCTTTTTAATATGTCGTTGGATTTGCATGGCTAATATTTTGCTGAGATTTTTTGCATCTATATTCACCAAAGATATTGGCCAATAGTTTACTTTTGTGGTGGTATCTTTGTCTGTTTTTGGAATTAGGGTGATTATGGTGTCATAGAATGTCTTTGGGAGTGTTCCTTCTTCATCCTTTTGAAAAAGTTTAAGGAGGATTGATATAAGTTCCTCTTTATATGTTTGGTAGAATTCACCTGTGAAGACATCTGGTCCTAGACTTATTTGTAGGGAGTGACAATTTTGTTGATATTTTCAAAGAAGCAGCTTTTTGTTTCATTGATCTTCTTTATTGTTTTCTTTGTCTCTATGTCATTAATTTCTGCTCTATTCTTTATGATTTCTTTCCTTCTAGTAATTTTGAGTTTTGTCTTTTCTTCTTTCTCTAATTGTTTTGGGTGTTATGTTAGATTGTTTATTTGAGTTTTTCTTCTTTCCAGAGATAATATTGTATTGATATAAACTTCCCTCTCAGTACAGATTTTGCTGTTTCCCATAGAGTTTGGAGTATTGTATCTTCATTGTCATTTTTCTCTAAGATTGTATTGCTATAAACTTCCCTCTCAGAACAGATTTTGCTGTTTCCCATAGGGTATGGAGTATTGTATCTTCATTGTCATTTTTCTCTGAGTATCTTTTGATTTCCTCTTTTATTTCTTCAATGATCTCTTGACTGTTTAGAAGCATGTTGTTTAGTTTCCATGAGTTTATGGTTTTTCTGTTTTTTTTTTTCTTGTAGTTACTCTTAGTTTCATAGCACTGTGATCAGAGAAAACAATTGAAATATTTCATTTTTTTTAATTTGCCAAGTCTTGATCTGTGGCCCAAGATGTGTTCTCTCCTGGAGAATGTTCCATGTTTACTTGAGAAGAATGTATATTCTGCTACTTTGTGATGGAATGTTCTATAAATATCAGATAAGTCTATGTTCTAGTGTGTCATTTAAAGCCTTTGTTTCCTTGTTGATTGTATGTCTGGATGACCTGTCCTTTGGTGTAAATGGATAATTAAAGTACCCCACTATTATTTTGTTGCTGTCAATTTCTCCTTTTATGGCTGTTAGCAATTTCCTTATATATTGTGGTGCTTCTATGTTGGGTGCATATATATTTATAATTGTTATATCTTCTTCTCGTATTGATCCTTTGATCATTAATAATGTCCTCCTTTGGCTCTTGTGACCTGTATTTTAAAATATATTTTGTCTGATATGAGTATTGCTACTCCAGCTTTTCTGTGATTTCCATTTGCATGTAATACTTTCTTCCATCCCCTCACTTTAAGTTTGTATTTGTCTTTATATATGAAGTGGGGTGTCTTATAAGCAGCATATATGTGGGTCTTGTTTTTGTATCCAATCAGCCATTCTTTGTCTTTTAGTTGAAGCATTTAATCCATTTACCTTCAATGTAATTATGGATAAGTATGTACTTATTGCTATTTTCATAATTTTTTGGACTGTTGTTTTGGGTCTATTTTATTTTTTTCTTTTGTTCTCTTCCATTGTGATTTGCTCACCATCTTAATGTTATGGTTGAGATTGCTTTTTCTTTTTTATGTGTGTCTTTTATAGTTTTTGATTTATTATTCCCATTATATTTTGATATAACTATCTACATGTGTACAGAGTCATTTCTGGTTGCTGGTCTCTTAATTTCAAATGCATTTTCAATGTTCTGTAGTTGTGCTCTACTCTTCTCATGCTTGCTAGTTTTGATATCATATTTGTCAATGGGTGATTTCCTAGTTTTATATTATCTTTCCTTTACTAGTGAGCTTTTTATTTGTAATGTTCTTTTTTTCTTCTTCTTCTTTTTTTCTTTTTTTTTTTTTTGTCTTTTTAGGGCTGCACCTGCGGCATATGGAGTTTCCAAGACTAGGGGTCAAATTGGAGTTGTAGCTGCTGGCCACAGCCACAGCCACAGACACGAAACACTGGATCCGAGCCACATCTTGACCTACACCACAGTTCACAGCAATGCTGGATCTTTAACCCACTGAACAAGCCAGGGATCAAAGCTGTAACAAGGCCAGGGATCAAATAGTAGTAACCTCATAGTTACTAGTCAGGTTCGTTAACCACCGAGCCATGACAAGAACTCCTAATTTGTAATACTATTGTTTCTAATTGCAACTTTTCCTTTTCTGCTTAGAGAAGTTCCTCTAGTTGTTATTGTAGAGCTGGTTTGGAGGTGCTGAATTCTCTTAGCTTTTGCTTGTCTGTGAAGCTTTTGATCTTTCCATCAAATCTGAATGAAAGCTTTGCTGGGAAGAGAATTCTTGGTTCTAGATGCTTCCTCTTTATCACCTCAAATAGATCTTGCCACTCCCTTTTGATTGCGGAGTTTCTGCTGAAAAATCTGTTGTTATCCTTATGGGGGTTCTCTTGTATGTTATTTGTTGCTTTTCCCTTGTGGCCTTTAATATTTGTTCTTTGTATTTAATTTTTTCAGTTTGGTATGTGTTTTGCTGTGTTTCTCCTTGGGTTTATAGTGTATGGGATTCTCCATGCTTCCTCAACTTGAGGGAGTGTTTCTTTTCCCATATTAGGGAAATTTTTGGCTCTAATCTCTTCAAATATTTTCTCTGGCCCTTTCTCCCTCTCTTCTCCCTCTGGAACCCCCATGATGTGAATGTTGATACATTCAATGTTGTCCCAGAGGTCTCTTAGACTTTCCTTAGTTCTTTTCATTCTTTATTCTTTACTGTGGCAGTGATTTCCACCACTCTCTCATCCACCTTACTTATTTGTTCTTCATGCTCCATCATCCTGCTATTGATTACTTCTAGTGTATTTTTCTTTTCAGATATTATGCTATTCATCTTAGTTTGCTTGCTATTTAAATACTCTAGTTCTTTATCAAATATTTCTTTTAACTTCTTGATCTGTGTCTCCATTTTTTTCCAATGTCTTGAATAATCTTTGTTATCATCACTCTGAATTATTTTTTCAGGTCGATTGCCTAGCTCCTCTTCATTTAGTTGTTTTTGAGCATTTTTGTCTTGTTCCTTTGACTGAAATCTACTTCTTTGTCATCTCATAATGACTTCCTTTCTGTTTATTGCCCCCTTTACAGTAGGTATATAGATACAGCAACAGATGTCCAGTTCTGGAGTTCTCAGGGGTATTAATGGTTCACATGTACCCAGAACATGTGATGGGAGCAGTGGTATCACACTACCTCTCCTGGAGCTGGGTAGCTGCTAGGAATGGAATCTGTGAGGAAGGTAGCAGTGTTTCACAGTTTGCAGGATTGCTTTTGCAGCATATAGAAGCCTGCAGTGGCTCCTGTGACCCTTCCTACTACCAGGTAGTTCTATGGACTATTTCCTGTAGCTGACAACGTCAGCAGCTGCTCCTGCAGTCCCTCCCTTTGCCAGGGAGAATCTTGGGACTGCTCTCTGTAGCTGCAGCAGCAGGCACCATTCTGCAGTCACTCTCCTCATTTGGCCACTCTAGGTATCTCTCTCTGTAGCCCAAAAGGCGGGAGGATGCTCCCTAATTGTTGCTAAAAGGCTCTCTTTGTAGCCGCTGGACATGAATTTCTGGCAGTGCACCCCCTCCAGCCTGGCTGCTGACAGGAATGCTGTCTGTAGCTGCCACAGATCAGATGTGGACCAATGGGCCTCCTGCAGCTCCCTTGGGGCAGAATGCATGCCACTGGCACAGGCCCTTCCAGGGCCATTGGTAGGATCCGAGGCACTTCTGCTTTTCTTGTGGGGCAGCCTGTGGCTCCTGCAGGGAAAGTGTGCCAGTGGCCCTCTCATGGCTCTTTTGATGTGAAATGGGTGTCACTAGCAAGAGCCCCTGTGGGGCAACTGGCTGGAGCTGAGGAGCTTGTGCTTTTCCTGGTCAGGCAGTTTGTGGCTCCTGCAGGGAACTTGCACCAGCAGCCCTCTCATAGCTCTTTTGGTACAGAACAGGCACTGCTAGCCCAGGAGCCACTGACAGGAGATACATAGCTTGTGTTATGCCCCTGGGCAGTTACTCCACCTGCTCTGAGTTCTCTGTATCCCTAAGCATGGGGCTGTTTCCCAACTGCTGTGAAGCAGCTGCTGCTGCAGAGTGGCTTCCAGAGCTGAAGCAGACAGTGTCCTTCAGCCTGAGAGCTTGCACAGGGAACAAGGCTGTAGTGGTTGATCCTGCCCCTTTGTTCCAGCACTCCCAAACAATGGCACCTAGCCTCTAAGCCCAACTGGGTTGCCTCAGCTTATGCCCCCAAATGTGGTCACCCTATACTCTAGTCCCTCCATGCTGTTTCTACACAGCCAACCTGTTTTTTTTTTTCCCATGTAGCCAGCCCCAGCTCTTACTTTGAGTCTGATCTCTAAGGCCAGAATTTTAGTTCTGTCTCAGACTATTGGTGTACCATTTGTGGAGAATTGTTTCTCTTTTAACTGCTTCACACCAATTGTTGTGTTCTTTTCCAGTACTCTAAAGTTCCTCTTCTATCCTGGTTGACCTCCTCACTGGTGGGGGAAATTCCCAGGGTGTAGGAACTTTTCCTCTTTCCAGTTGCCTCCTAGAGGTGCAGGTCTCTTTTCTATTCTTTATTTTTCTTCTTTCTTCTTTCTTTTGTCCTGTACAGGTTTTGTTTTTTTGTTTGTTTTTATTACTCAAATGAATTTATCACATCTGTAGTTGTATAATGATCATCACAATCCAATTTCACAGGATTTCCATCCTTGTTAATACAATTTTGTATATTTTTAGCTTTAATATCATAGCAAGTGCATTTCCTTATTGCTATTTTTTCTTGGTCTTTTTAGGGTAGCACCCATGGCATATGGAGATTCCCAGGTTAGGGGTAGACTCAGAGCTGTAGCTCTGGCCTGCAACACAGCTTGCGCGGATCGATCCTTAACCCACGGAGCAAGGCCAGGGATCGAACCCGCAACCTAATGGTTCCTAATCAGATTCTTTTCCACTGAGCCATGACAGGAAATCCCCTCCTTATTGCTTTTTTTTTTTTTTTTGTCTTTTTGCCTTCTCTAGGGCTGCTTTCCGCGGCATGTGGAGGTTCCCAGGCTAGGGGTCTAATTGGAGCTGTAGCTGCCAGCCTGCACCAGAGCCACAGCAATGTGGGATCTAAGCTACATCTGCGACCTACACCACAGTCACAGAAATGCGGGATCCTTAACCCACTGAGCGAGACCAGGGATCAAACCTGCAACCTAATGGTTCCTAGTCAGATTCGTTAACCACTGCACCATGATGGGAACTCCCTTATTGCTATTTTTTATGAGCATAATCTTTAATGACTTTCTGGTAAATTGTCTATCAGATAAGACATAATGTAAAAGAACACTTTTTTCTTCCTTTTTTTTTTTTTTTTTTTTTTCCTTTTTAGGGCTGCACCTGTTGCATATGGAATTTCCCAGGCTAAGGGATCCAGTTGGAGCTGTAGCTGCCAGCCAATGCCACAGCCACAGTAATACAGTAATACCACATTTGAGCTACATCTGTGACTTACACCACAGCTCACGGCAATGCCAGATCCTTAACTCACTGAGCAAGCCAGGGATCAAACCCGCATCCTCATGGATTCTAGTTGGGTACGTTAACTGCTGAGCCACAATAGGAACTCCTTAAAAAAACATACTTGTATTGGAACATTTAGCTTCCAATTTTCCAAAATTAAAAATACTTAGCAGAAGACTAACTCAATGAATATTTTTGGTACCTTTTAGATAAATCCTTTAAGGTAGATTTCAAGAAATTGAGTTAGAGTGTCAAATGATATGAATATTTTGTAGTTTTCATAGAAATTATCACATGGATATCTAAAAGTTTTGTACCAGTTGACAATGTCAGAAGCAATCCATACTGGTACTGTCATTTGACAATACTATAAAAGATTAAGGGGACAGTATTATTTATAAATATAGATATATATTTTAAATACATATAATAATGTTTGTACCTCACCAGTTTATAATCTCTATTTCTTGATTACTACTCAGCTTACAAGTTTTCCTTTCTTGTTAAACTTTTGGATAGCATCCGATCTCTCTCTCTTTTTTAATTTTTTGTCTTTTTAGGGCCTAACCCACAGCATATGGAGGTTCCCAGGCTAGGGGTCTAATCAGAGCTACAGCTGCCAGCCTATGCCAGAGCAACAGCAATGCCAGATCTGAGCCGCGTCTACAACCTACACCACAGTTCACAGCAACACTGGATCCTTAACCCACCGAGTGAGGCCAGAGATCAAACACGCTACCTCATGGTTTCTAGTCAGATTTCGTTTCCACTGTGCCACGACGGGAACTCCCCCATCTCATTTTTCACTTATTTTTTGGGGATCTTCAAGTTATTTGTTTTAGCAATTCTATTTTTATGCAAGAAACTCAGTTTATGTGACACACTTGCTTAAATATTTTAAAATTTTTTAGTTTTTTATATTGCCCAAACATTTTAAACCAATATTATATCTTCTATCTTCTATTCTACTGAAGTGGATAAATTTTCATTAATGGCCTGCTTTTAACATATTTATATTTTATTTCTCATTTGTGGCATTAGACCCTGATGACCCTTATGACCACATGAACACCCTCTTCTTTCTAATTTATACACTTTTTTTCCTCCTGGTTCCTCTATCCTGGGACTATATCTTAGTTTCCTTTGCTGAATTTCTCTTCTTTCCACATTTCAAACACTGGCGGTCCTTAAGATTTCATCTAATCATTCTTTTCTTATCACTGACCAAATTTTTCTGGGCATTCTCATCCTCTTCAAACTTTTTTTTTCTGTTATACTTTCTCTATCTTCATTACTCATCCAGGTGATTGTCTGGTAGGCCATTCCAAAAAATACATTTACTCTTCAATCTCCTGAAAGTAGTTCCACTTCCTGTCAACCATACCTTGGTTAACGATACTAAAAATCTTGGAATTGTCCTTTATAGTTAGCTCTTTCTCACCCTCCACATGCAATAATTTACTGAGAATTGTCAATTCTAACTCATAAATAGCTTGTTATGTTGAATTATCTCTACTGCCAAGGATTAGGCCTTCAGCTCTCTTTCAGTTGTTTCTTAATTGTTTTCTCACACTTAAAGTCTTCCTCCCTATTGTTTAATGCTACCTAGTTCTGGAAATTCTCCCCACTCCTCCCAATGTATTATAATGAATTGTTTATATATTTGAATTCTCCAGTGAACCATAAGCTCCTAACAATGTCGTATGAGTCTTTTCAATCCAGTTCTTAGATAAAGCAAATGTCCACATTGACTGTTCAATAAATAGTTGAGTATAAGCATTAATATGTTATAAGACAAATTATTAGTCCACCAAGGCATTTAGCCTTCCCTTTACTATGATAAGGGCAAAAAGAATATCTATTAAAGATGTCTTAAATGTCAACATGTTGATTTGGAAGAATCTTCTTGCCATCCCTGTAAGTCCAACATGTAGGCAACAATATGTAAATAAGCTTCCTAATACAGAGTTGACTCAAAAAACTAGTTTATTGGAATCTTTAAATTCACTAAATCTTCTGATGTGATTTTTAAAGTTTGAGCCATCTTAATGATGACAAAATTTCTTAATCTTTTCTCCCCTTTGCCTTGATATGAACACAAAATCATGGTCCAAGAAAAGAACAAATAATAGCCATTCCTTGAAATAATTTTCCACTCAGATTTGAATTTAGTGTTATCTTTTGCATATTATCACAAGTAAACAAAAAAACTGAAAAATTATGACCATATATCTGATTCAGCTTCTCCTTCTTTAAATGAATTATGTTCTTGAGGTCAGAAATAATACAAAGGGGTTCAACAAATAATTATATATGTATAATCTAGAAAAATAATTCCTAGAAAAAAGGCTGAAATTTGTATTTTTCAGACATTAGTTCTATGCTTAATCTTTATCATTAAATATCAGAACTTGTCTACCCAACTAGAAAAAAATGTATTAAGAAAGTGTGGTTGAACATGGAATTAGATATAAAGAATGGTAGGATAACATAAATTAGAACTTTATTTTTATTGTAATGTCATGTGTATAGCTTTGTACCCAACTACAGAAACACTACAGAAAATGGTGCAAGAGGCAGTGATAAGTAAGGATTCACTTTACCTAGTTATTAATAGCTAATTAGTTAATATCAAGCAAATACAGTTAAAAAGGGAAAAATTACTGGAAGAGAATGTTGTAGAGAAGATGAAATCCCAAGCAAATTTAAAAATAGGGGAATCCAGGGCACTGAAAACACTTTGTTATAGCAGCCATTTCTACTAAAAACACCTTAGGGTTATGTAAAACAGTTTTTCAAGTTTCCCCTAGATATAAAAGGATCAATGGCTATAACTAGAACTTTCTCTCCATAATGAGGCAATACTGAAAGTTATTGTTTCTACCATCTTCAAAAAACTCTTGTGCCACTCCATCACTTCTTCCCAGATGAAAATGGTCAAACATAAATGCAATGTCAAATTAAAAAAAAAAAAAGGAAACAGCTCAAGTGCTATACTGTACCTGCCAGAAATGATTACTAGAGACTCATTCCCATAAATCATCTTTGATTACAGTATTCACTTGGAAAATGCTTCCATCAAACTCAGTTATAGGAGGAAAATACAAACCACTCCTTTATCAGCAATGCTAGGATGGACAGAAGTGCTGCCTTTTAAACACAAATTAAGCCATACTTATTTGGTCTCATCCAGTAGCACAAATTGGAGCTCATCAGCATTAGTATTCACTATATTGCCAATATAAAAATCACAATAAAAAGGGACAACTTTAAAAAGTACCATTCTTTGCTTTTGACCAGAGGTTAAGTTGGACAGCTTTTAATAAAAATGACCTTGGAGTTCCCATCATGGCTCAGAGGTTAACAAATCTGACTAGGAACTATGAGGTTGTGGGTTCAAACCCTGCCTTTGCTCAGTGGGTTAAGGATCCGGTGTTGCCATGAGCTGTGGTGTAGGTTGCAGACATGGCTTGGATCCTGCATTGCTGTGGCTGTGTTGTAGGCTGGCAGCTACAGCTCTGATTAGACCCCTATCCTTGGAACTTCCATATGCCATAGGTGAAGCCCTAGAAAAGAAAACAAACAAAAAAAAAGACCTCAATTCAGGTGTTTGAAGGTGTTTTCACTAATAATATTCTTTTCAAAGTAGCCACATATGAAAGTATACTTATTATTTTACTTTTTAAAGGAAAACTGCACTAAACTTTTCTGACTCGACAGCACATTTCAGAGAGAATGTATTTAATACAAAATTTAAGATCAAGAGCTTGACTTTACTCATACATTTATTTGTGGAAAGCTAAATTATACAAGTAAATAGGCATAATGAAATCACCTGATGATTTGAAATTTATAATCACTTGGGTTTACTTGGCTAAAGTTCTGTCTTTCCTCCCTGTTTAAACAATAAAGGTTTCTATTTACCTCAAAATCAAGTATACACAAGGAAATGGATTTCCATATTTAAGAGTAAAGACCACAAACTTACTTATGTAAAAACCTTTACAGAAAAATATTGCTTGGACTAAAGAAAATTAATTCCTTGTATATAATAAGTAAGTTTATTTTTTTAAAAGCAGATATTGATAGACAATCAAGACTTGCAGGCTATATAAGACCAAAATAGCATTACTTTTTGACATAGAAGGGAATGGTTATTTTAGTAAACTAGGATTTAGATGGAAGAATTCTCACATGACATTCCTATTGCAACTATCCTACTTCTAACAGTGCTCTAGGCAACCACTACCAAATAATAAAAGTTTGAACTTATGATAAGAAAATATTTTCTCTACCCAAAGTAGGGGCAGTATTGCATATCACTTATTCTTGGGAGGATAATTAGCCCTGCACAGCTGAAGGAGAGGTTTTATGTAAAGAATATATATGTTGAAATAAGTCAAGTTACAGAAAGCTATGAAAGGCAGATTGAAGCACTTGTACTGTTAACTTATAGCACTTTAGTTCTCAACATTTTTCCTTTGGTAGCCTCTGATGGATGGCATTCAGTGAACAATGCATTCTGATGGATGTACCCAGATATATCAACTCCCAGAGTAGGAGCTCTAGCTTCATCCCCCTTCTCTTCCATATAAGAAAATATTTCTGAATTTGTAAGAATTTCATTATAGGAATAATTGTGAATCTAGTTAAATATATTATTTAAGTAATTTATAAATTGTGCTTTCATATTAGTAAAGAATTATTAGTGATACATCTCACAATTGACCATAGTGTAATAAGCACCCAAGTTGTTTTGATGTTCTGTGGAGAAAGACATATACACACCACTGTGCATATGCATTTGTTTAGTCATAGTGTGGGGGGTAGTAAATCAATTAAGAATCAACTCTAGGATTTTAAACTTGAGGTGCTTTGGGACCATCCAACTAAGATAAAATGGAAAACATTGAAAAGATGGGAATTATAAAGAAAATCAACAGGTTTTATTTTTATTTTATTGTCATTGTGAATAAAGAATGAGGATGCATTGTATTGAGGTTTTTGTAGCAATATTTTAAAATCTAACAGTTGAGTTTTTTTTAAAGCTGAGTTTAAATTCAGAGTGATTTTGACGTCAATCTGGTACAAAGAAATAATTTTTACCTACAAAATTGTAATTTCATATGGTTCAATCTAATATAATTTTTGTTATTGTGGCAAAGGCAGATTTATTTCTAGGGTAAAGCATAAGCTTTAATCAAGTAAATTATAAGCAACAATGGGATAGCACTCTTTGTGGAAGATAAGAAAAAATGAAATAAATAAAAGATCTTAAATGTAAAAAAAAAAATCCCTTAGATATACAAGAGATTTGGAATTCTCAAGGAAAAATGATCAAAAAGGCATAACAAAAGGAACATTAACTTTCAAACTATATTTATGATTACATGATGCCAAACAGCAGATAAAAACTTAACATTCAGTCATGCTGATGTTTTTAAGCACCATATAGGTGGAGCATCTAGATAAATAATTGCATGCTTATTTTTCCTTCTAGATGTCTTAGACATACTAAATCTAAGATGGAATTTCTAAAAGTAAAAACTAATTCCATATAGTCATACAAAATAAAACTACATCCCCTTTTTATATTTTCTTCTTATTTAAAGGAAAAGAATATAAGCAATGTAAATGTAGAATTCAGAAAACAGATTTTTTTTAAAATTAGGCTAAGTAGCCTTCCGTTATACCTAAATGCTAAGTAGATAGCTGGCCCACATATAGACTTGATAAAGGGAGCAAAGTGGCAGCTTATAAACATGTATTATTACTTTGCCATTAATAATAATGGAACTAATACTTAGGATTAGTATTCTAATAATTTTTAATACAGTTTCAATGTTTAAAAATTGAGAGTGACTACAAGTTTGAATTTCTAGCCTCTCTTGAAAATTTCAAAGATTGAAAAATAATGACCTCACATTTCTAGATGTCAGCAATCAGCCAAAGTGAAGTGCACTTACTCTCTTTAGATGAGGTAAGCAGTCTAATTTTCCAAACAGCCTTCCCAGCTCATTTCACTCCATTACATTCTTGTTCCTTGCAAGCGTTTGAGTTTGTGGTCCCTGACATAGTTTTTGAGGACCGAATGTAGATTGTTGGGACAGATGAGGGCAAAGGTATGAATTACAAATGAATGAGAATTTTCTTATCCCACATTCCCTTTCCTCAGCCTTGTGGAAATGTATGTATGCTTCAAAATGAATGATGCTAAATGCATGTGATTAAAAGATGATTTTCATTTAAACATTTTAATAGGATAACATCCATATGTGGAATGACTTTTTGGTATAGTAGAAGGGAAGTCCTTTTCCAGAGTTTCTCAATTAAAATGGTATAGATACCCATTTTAGCTTTTTATGGAAGTGATGATTCTTGCATAGAAATCTTGAAAGTGGTATTTAAAAAAGGAAAAAAAAAGTCCCAACTTCTGGGGATTTTGAAAAGAAAAGAATAGGGAAGGAAGGAAGAAGGGAAAGGAAGGAAGAAAGAAAAAGAATGAAGAGCTATGTGATACATTCATCTATATCAGGGCCAGGCATCCTGTGTGGCTGGAGCCAAAATGCTTTCTGTTAATAGAGACATCTGGAAGAAAAGGTCCAAGAAGGAAATTTTCAGTTTTATTAAATTTTTATAATATTTAAGGATTTTGATTGAAATTGTAGCATTTGATTACACCTTAGGCCATGAAATGTGAAGTAAAAGGTTTTACTATAATGGTGAGAAATGAGAGTGATGTTTCTTAGGTTGATTGACTTTTAGCTTTTTCTGGATTGAAGGAAATAGGGAGATTTGGGCTCTAAAACAGGGATGAGAAGAATGCCTATGAGTTTGAAATGATAGAAGCAGTGAAGATGAGAGGAAGAGAGTTGAGTGAGCTCTAGAAATTATGACTCAACAAGATGAGAACCAACAAAGAAAATGGACAGTGGGTAGTAGATCCTGTGAAAGGCCAAGACAGATTTTTTAAAATACTGGTACTAGTTTACAGTTTTTTTTCCTGCTTTATTTTCTTTTGGTATTCTCATGTTTTCAATGATGTTTATTAACTACTACAGCCTAGAGTCAGCAATGCTTTGGTAAATAGACGTATCTGAGCTACATTTCCCTAGGGATAAAGACAATTTGGAGAAAACAGGCTAAGGCAAGCAACTTTAGGAGTTTGAGGAACTAAGATGGTCATAGATGAATTGCATAGAAACCTAGAGAAGATATTAAAAATGAGAAGTGAAATCAACCATAAGAAGAATATAAGCATATTCTGGGAATGCTTGGTAGTTCTTATAAAAAGGGACTAGACTTTCTGTGGTAACCCAGGATAGATTCTTTCATTATAATTAGTTGAAGATTAAAACAGAGGACAGCCTCAAATGGCTGCAGAATTTTTAGACATCTGGTGTCATTATTTAAATATATTTCAATGGCTATTTTCTGTGATTAAGGTCAGACACTGTTTCTTATTCATCTTTGTATTACCATATATATATATCTGGCATGCATTGAAGCTCTCAGTTTCTTTAATCAATATGTGATATGTACATCTGGAGGTAGAGATGTGGTTAACTGGGAATATTGAGAACAAATTAATTCGCTAAATAAGGAATTCCCGTTGTGATGCAGTGGAAACAAATCTGACTAGGAACCATGAGGTTGCGGGTTTGATCCTTGGCCTTGCTTAGTCAGTTATGAATCTGGCATTACTGTGAGCTGTGGTGTAGGTTGCAGACATGGCTTGGATCCTGCATTGCTGTGGCTATGGAATAGGCTGGAAGTTGTAGGTCCAATTGGACCCCTAGCCTGGGAACCTCCATATGCCGCGGGTGTGGCCCTAAAAATCAAAGCAAAAAAAAATTTGCCAAACATCATTTTATTCCTCAGCAACACAATCACAGATGAACCCTCAAAAAGAAATACTGGATTGGTTTTAAAGTCCTAGCCCACATCAGAAAAGCCGAGATCCACTCTGCTTGGGGGCTTGCGAAGAATAGAGTCATAAAAAAAATAGGTATACTTATGCTCACAAGGTAAGGAAATCCTCTGCTAGTGCTTGTAACTTTGGTTTCCTGACTTTTCTCTTCTTTGTTGCCAACAAATATATAAAAATAGGGGTTTATTTTTCTATTGTGTTTCAAACTGATTGAACTACTTCCGTATGATCTTGTCCTTTCTTCTTTTTGTGCATTTACTTCCTGAAGGATTTAATATTAAAGCATTTTATTATATTATGATTTAGTTTTATTTGTTAAATAGATGTATTTTTATTATTTATGTTTATTACTTATTTTTTATTTATAATAATTTTTATTTTTTCCATTATAGCTGGTTTACAGTGTTTTATTTTCTACTATACAGCAAGGTGACCCAGTTACACATACATGTATATATTCATTTTTCTCACATTATAAGAAGATGTATACATACACAATGGAATATTACTCAGCCTTAAAAAAGAACAAAATAATGCCATTTCCAACAACATGGATGGAACTAGAGACTCTCATACTGCGTGAAGTAAGTCAGAAAGAGAAAGAGAAATACTATATTATATCACTTATATCTGGAATCTAATATGTGGCACAAATGAACTTTTCCACAGAAAAGAAAACCATGGACATGGAGAACAGACTTGTGGTTGCCAAGGGAGAGTGGAAGGGAGTGGGATGGACTGAGGATTTAGGATCAATAGATGTAAACCTTTGCCTTTGGAATGGATAAGCAATGAGATCCTGCTGTATAGCACTGGGAACTATGGCTAGTCACTTATGATGAAACATGATAAAGCATTTTTTATTTGTTGGGAGATTATTTCTTGAAAGATTTTTGCTTCAGGGCAATATTAATCCAATCTTGATTGGGATTGAAGGAATTTGTGAGAGAGTGATATCTGATTCCAAGATGCCTTTTGCTGTAATCTTCCTGGTTTGGTTAAATAGTATACAAACTTCCTTGGCTCAGAGCTCAAAACAGGCCCACCAGGCTCATAGTATGGTATTTGTTTTTCTACTTATCCATTAGAATTACTTTTCTCAGCCCAGTGAACAAGCTGCTCTGGACCCAGTATAGTCAGGAGAACATGTACCAGTGTTAGTCATTTTAACCTTCACTTTTTTTTCAAGGTTGTGCCAAAGTAAATGTGGTAGGGCAGAGGGTGGATGAGGCTAGTCTGCCACAGGTGTAGCCAGTAAGAGGATGCTCCACTTAAAGAGAATTTAGAAACAATCAAACAGACTAAATCAGTCTGCTTTTATTGTAACCATATGCCAACATTTCTAAACATTATCAGTGACAAAGTACTCCTCTGATCATGGCTGACTGCTCCCATGGTCCCTTCCACCTTGGTACATCACTGCTTTTTTCTCCTTATTTTTCTTCCTATCTAATTAAATTAACAAAGAGCTTATAAACACAAAACCATGAGTACTCTGCCTCTTGCTAACTATATGACCTTGGGCAACTTATTTAATATCTCTGTAGGTATATTGATAGGACTTACTTCATAGCTATGTGTGAGAAATTAATGCGTTTATTTTTATAGCACTTATAAACAATGGCTGGCATATATTAAGCTTTTAATGTATTATTATCATCATTATTATTCCTTTGGGGACTTGATGGTTACTTTTTAAAATAGGTGCAATAATATTAAGCCTTTATTAATTTGTAATTTGAAATTTTAAATGCAAGAATATTTGTTACATTTGCATTGCCTCTGGATATAATCAAACAACACAGGCTTAAAATAGAAGAAACTGATCCTTCCTACATATTTTTCTAGATTTTGTATAAAAAGAGGAACTGATAAGAAGAGACTGATTTTGCAGAGAATGTTGATTTGTGAATGGAAGAATGTTATTTGAGTGTTTGTCGAATGTCTTCTATATGTCAGGTACCATGAATGGTATCAAGATATGAATTATCATCTCTACCCTTGCCATCTGATCAATAAGAATAAGTCATGCCAAGACCTGTATATACACAAAGCGATTCCTCTATTTGGCCATGGAAGACATTGTTAGTTGATCACAATGCTATTTCTATGACTTCACAATCCTTCTGAATGTAAGACCTCAAGTAGCCATCACCTATCTATGGAAGTTAGTAGTTAAAATTAAATCCATTTGCTGTCGGGGTCAAGATGACACCAAATTGTAAAATGAGTAATCTGTGCAGCAGGGAGTCATATTAAAAGGATAAAAGAATGAAAACTTTGAGAAAGAGTGATCTTTAATTGTACTTAAGAATAAATTAAAGGACACTTAAAATGACCCAAATTATAAAGTTTAACAAATATTTTAATGTAATTTTATAATCACTTATTTTAAAGAAAATACAGTATTCATCTTTCAAACTCTAAGATGAGGTTTATGAAAACAAAATGTTCTAATGAAGTCAAGCAAGAGTTTCTTCGATTACTAGGGTCAACATCAGTCTGGAAATAGTGTTCTACAGACTAAACTGATCAGCTGGAATTATATCCATTTGTCAAAAATAACTATTTTGATTTAAAAAATTGTAAAAATCAAGAAAAATGAGACTTTGAGTGACTTTATTTTTTAGAAAATATAAAATATAATTCATTTAATTTTTATGAGACACATAGAGCCCCTAAATAAATAAAACTAAAGGATTTTGTATACATATACATATATAATTAAATATATATCCTGGTCGTTTCTTTTTAAATTGCTAATTCATATGACTCATGTTCCAAAATAAAGTATTTTTTTATAAGAGCTAACATGGCCTATTTAAAAGATAAAGCTTTTTAACCTGTGCTATAGGTAGCTAATTTGCAGATTAAATATGTAAGGATTCAAGAGCTCAAACTAAAAATGTTTAAATGAATATTTAATTTTAAAATGGCATTAGTTATTCTTTATAATTGTGTAGATAACATGGGGTATAATCTCAGAATTCACTTTTTAAAAATTTATTTTATTGATTTACAATATTGTGTTAATTTCTGCTGTACAGCAAAGTGATACAGATATATATATATATATATGTATATATACTCTTTTCCATATGGTTTATTACAGGATATTGAATATAGTTTCCTGTGCTACAGTAGGGCATTGTTGTTTATCCATTCTGTATATACCAGTTTGCATCTACTAATCCCAAATTCCAAATCCTTCCCCCTACCAACCTCCATTCACTTTGGCAAACACAACTCTGTTCTCTATATCTCAAATTTCACTTTTTGTTTCCTTTCCTTGAGCTGGTATCCTCTAACAAAATATTCTTAGCATAGGGACATAGAAGTATTAATAATTAACATTTCTAACTTTCAAATACTTTGAGTAAATTGCTTTATAATTCTTACTCAAATGAAATAATTGTCCAAGACTCAAAGGCAAAGAAAGAGATAGCTTATGGAATTTACTGTGCATATCTGCAAATTTTCTTGAATCTCTGATCCAGGTTCAGTGTGTAAGGTGTTAGTCCAGTATAGGGAGCTATGTTTTGATAATTTCCTGATGGCTCCCCATGTAAATTTGCTTAGTGGTCTTTCTAGAATTGAGTTAGCCCAAACCTTCCAAATAATGATAACTTAAAGAGCTCTCTTTGTGGACTTTAGCATTTTTAAAATATTTAGATATTCCAATACACACATATTGTTGTGAGTGCTTTCTTTTGAAAGACAATTGCCTGTTTTAGATTTTTATAAAGACTTCATAGATGCTGCCTAAGATGACTTCCAAGGCTATTTTCAAGACCTTGACAAGTAGCTGAATTGTTTTGAATTTTATTCATAATAAGCTAGGAATATTCCTTCTTTTTAAAATTTCCTATATTGAATCTTATATTCACATTATTTACTGTAATGAATTAAAAAGAAATTTACAATATTAATTTTTCCAACCCAGGAGCAAGGGATAGCTTTCCATTTCTATACATCTTCTTTATTTTCCTTGTTTAATGTTTTAAAGTTCTAGGCATATAAGTCTTTTACCTACATGGTTAGGTACATTCCCAGGTATTTGATTCTTTGTGGTGCAATTTTAAAAGGTATATTGTTTTGTATTTTCTAATATTTCATTGTTTGTATACAGAAATGTGACTGATTTCTGGATGTTAATCTTATATCCTTCTACTTTGCTGAATTTGTTGATCAATTTAAGTAGTTTTGGGGTTGAATCCTTAGGGTTTTCTATGAATCGTATCATGTCATCTGCATACAGTGACAGTTTTATCTCTTCTCTTCCTATTTGGATGCCTTTTATTTCTTTTGTTTGTCTGATTGTTGTGGGTAGGTCTTCCAGTATTATGTGGAATAACAGTGGTGAGAGTGTTCATCCTTGTCTTGTTCCAGATTTTAGTGGGAAGGCTTTCAGATTTTCTCCATTGAGTATTATATTTGCTGTTGGTTTGTGGTAAATGGCTTTGTAAAAATGGCCATACTACCCAAGCAATCTACAGATTCAATGTGACACATATCAAATGACCCATGACATTTTTCACAGAACTAGAACAAACAATCCAAAAATTTATATGGAACCATAACAGACCCAGAATTGCCAAAGCAATTCTGAGGAACAAAAACCAAGCAGGAGGCATCTCTCTCATAGACTTCAGGCAATATTTCAAAGCCACAGTCATCAAAACAGTGTGGGACTGGTACCAAAACAGACAGACAGACCAATGGAACAGAATAGAGAACCCAGAAACAAACCTAGACCCCTATGGTCAATTAATCTTTGACAAAGGAGGCAAAAACATAAAATGGGAAAAAGACAGTGTCTTCATCAAGCATTGCTGGGAAACCTGGACAGCTGCATGCAAATCAGTGAAACTAGAACACACCCTCACACCATGCACAAAAATAACCTCAAAATGGCTGAAAGACTTAAATATAAGACAAGACGCCATCCAACTCCTGGAAGAGAACATAGGCAAAACATTGTCTGACATCAGGCTTAGAAATGTTTTCTCAGGTCAGTCTCCCAAAGCAACAGAAATAAAAGCAAAAATAAACCAATGGGACCTCATCAAATGGACAAGCTTTTGCACAGCAAAGGAAACCAAAAAGAAACCAAAAAGACAACCTACAGAATGGGAGAAAATATCTTCAAATGATGCAACTGACAAGGCCTTAATCTCTAGAATATACAAACAACTTATACAACTCAATAGCAAAAAAGCCAACAACCCAATGGAAAGGTGGGCAAAAGACCAGAAGTGACATTTCTCCAAGGAAGATATATAGATAGCCAACAAACACTTGAAAAAATGCTCAACATCCCTGATTATTAGAGAAATGCAAATCAAAACTACTACGAGATACCACCTCACACCAGCCAGAATGGCCATCATTCATAAGTCCACAAATAACAAATGCTTGAAGGGGATGTGGAGAAGAGGGAACCCTCCTGCACTGTTGGTGGGAATGGAAGCTGGTATAACCACTATGGAGAACAGTATGGAGGTACCTTAGAAATCTATACATAGAACTACCATATGACCCAGCATCCCCACTCTTGGGCATATATTCGGACAAAAGTTTCCTTAAAAAAGACACATGCACCTGCATGTTCATTGGAGCACTATTCACAATAGGCAAGACATGGAGACATGGAAACAACCTAAATGTCCATTGACAGATGATTGGATTAGGAAGATGTGGTAGATATACACAATGGAATACTACTCAGCCATAAAAAAGAACAAAATAATGCCATTTGCAGCAACATAGATGGAACTAGACATTTTCATCCTGAGTGAAGTAAGTCAGAAAGAGAAAGACAAATACCATATGATATCACTTATATCTGGAATCTAGTGTAAGGCACAAATGAACCTTCCACAGAAAAGAAAATCATGGACTTGGAGAATAGACTTGTCATTGCCAAAGGGGAGTGGGGGAGGCAATGGGATGGATTGGGTGTTTGGGGTTAATAGATGCCAACTATTGCCTTTGGAATGGATTAGTAATGAGATCCTGCTGTGTAGCAATGGGAACTTATAATGGAGCATGATAATGTGAGAAAAAAGAATGTATACATGTATGTGTAACTGCGTCACCATGCTGTGCAGTAGGGAAAAAAAACGTATTGGGTTAACATCAATTAAAAAAACAAAGGAGAAAGAAAAAAAGAAATTTATACACTACGATAAAGCTTCACAAATTTAAAACTCAATTTTAAATGCAAATGTAACTTTTTTCACCATAGAAATTGTCATATTCTAGAGGACACTAGTGGGACTATGTGCATGTAGTATAGTAGGAAAGAGTAAATAAAGGACCTGACATATACTTTGCAGGAAAATGTTCACTGGGATTCAGGAATCTTATAGATTATGTGGCTATCTAGCTCTTCTTAAGTGCTATTGCCTCTAACAGTTCTACTTTTTCCTGGAGGGAATCAGTAGGTGTCTGATTTCTGGTCTGTCTTCAAACATGAAACATCAGCTCTCAGGAGTAATGTATCTAGGTGTGCTACAATTAGCTCTCTTGGAACATTGTACTGTGGGAACAATTCAGGCTCTTGTTCCTGGTTCCATAAACTTCTGTTCCTAGTGGCAGTGGAAAATAAATATCTCATCATTGCTATATCAGGTTGACCAGGGAGATGGCGCACAGTTCCTTAGGTGTAATTGTCCTCTTTTGTATCTGAGGCATCATTTCACATTTGTCCACAATGTAGTATTTTGCAACTCAATAAAAATCTATAAGTTATTAATCTGTTCTAATAAAGAACTCTAAATTTCAAGGAATAAAGACTGGATTCACCTTTAATGACTTAGTACATTATGGACTTAGGGTTTACTTTTTACTATCGATAACTTACAGATTTCTTTCGAGAAATTTCCCAAAACATCTTACTGTTTTTCATAGTTCCTCTACCAATTTATAATCTAATAAAAAATGCACAAGTGTTCCCTTTTCTCCACATTTCATGGCATTTGTTACCTCTTATCTTTTCAATGTCATTATAACAAGTGTGAGATGATATCTCACTGTGGTTTTAATTTGCATTTCCCTGATGTTTAGTTATATTAAGCACTCTTTTGTTCTTCTTTTTCTACTTCCTTGTTGCATAATGTTAGGTTGAGATTTTTCTTGTTTCCTGAGGTAAGCTTGCTTTACTGTAAATTTTCTCATAGAACTGCTTTTGCTGCATCCCATAGATTTTGGAACATTGTGTTTTCTTTATCGTTTGTCTTCAGGTGGTTTTTATTTTTTCTTGTTTTTTTTCAGTGATCCATTGGTTGTTTAGTAACATATTTCTTAGCATCCATGTGTTTGTGATTTTGCAGGTTTTTTTCTTGTAATTTATTTTTAGTCTCATGCATTGTGGTTGAGAAAGATCTTTATTTCAATTTCCTTAAATTTAATGAGGCTTGTTTCGTGGTCTGGCATGTGACCTATCCTGGAGAATGTTCCATGTGTAGATATAAAGAATGCATATTCTGCTGCTTTTGGATGGAATGTCCTCTCTCTCTCTCTCTCTCTCTCTATATATATATATATATATATATATGTATATATATATATATGTATGTATATATATATAGTCTAATGTGTGATTTTTAAACCAGTGTTTCTGGATGATCTGTCCATTGATGTAAATGCGATATTAAAGTCTCCTATAATTATTGTGTTAATGTCAATTTCTCCCTTTAGGTATGTGGATATTTGTTTTATATATTTTGATGGTTCTGTGTTGGGTGTATATGTATTTGTAACGGTGATACTTTCCTTTTGGAATCATTCCTTTACATCAGTATGTTGTGTCTTTCTTTGTCTCCTGTAACAGTCTTTGTTGTTTTAGGTTGCTGTTCTCCTAATTTCAAATGCATTTTAACAACCCTGCATTTTTACTCTGCTCTCTTCACAGTTACTCTTTTTGACATCATGCTTTATATCTGTTTGATTTTGGGGGGAGTTAATTGCTTATTGTGGATATATATTTACTACCTTTGTATTTTAACCTTCCTTTTAGCTTTGTGTATGGATGATATGCTACTTTTGCTGTATATTTGACTTTTTATTACTCAAATGAATTTATCACATCTGTAGTTGTATAATGAGGATAACAATCTGATATTACAGATGAGGTTTTCCTTTTTGTAATTTTTATGATTCTAGTTGTGGCTTTTTGTTTTTCACTTAGAGTGGTCCATTTAACATTTCTTCCCCACCCCACCAGATTTTTACTCTTGAAAGAATCTTTCTGCTGTTGTTAATTTTTGGCACCATTATTTATTTATTTTTTAGAATAATTGTTCAGAGTTTGCAATTATTTTTTTTGTCTTTTTTGTCCTTTTTAGGGCAGCACCTGTGGCATATGGAGGTTCCCAGGCTAGGGGCCTAATCAGAGCTGTAACTGCTGGCCTATGCCAAAGCCAGAGCAACTCAAGATCCCAGCCATGTCTGTGACCTACACCACAGCTCACAGAAATGCCAGATCCTTAACCCACTGAGCAAGGCCAGGGATTAAACCCACAACCTCGTGGTTCCTAGACAGATTCATTTCCACTGCACCACAATGAGAACTCCACCATTTAACATTCCTCTTTTTTTTATTGTTATTTCAGTTCCCCATGCTGTACAGTGGGAAAAAAATTGTGTTGGGGAAATAACATTTCTTTAAAGCTGGTTTGGTGGTGCTGAACTCTTTTAGCTTTTGCTTTCTGTAAATTTTTGAACAATCTATTAAATCTTAATGAAAGCCTTGCTGGTTAGAGTATTCTTGATTGTAGTTTTTTCCCTTTCATCACTTTAAATATATCATGCCATTCCCAATTTAAAAGTTGGCAGAAAACCTGAAAAGAAGACATAGAGATGGCCAATAGGCACATGAAAAGATGCTCAGCATTGCTAGTCATCAGAGAAATGCAAATTAAAACAATGAGATATCACCTCACACCTGTCAGAATTGGTATCATCAAAAATATTGCAAATAACAAATGTTAGTAAGGATGTGGAGTAAGGGGAACCCTTGCGTACTGCTGGTTGCAATGTAAATTGGTGCAGCTGCTGTATAAAATTTTAAGGAGGTTTGGCAAAATACTAAAAACGAACTACCACATGATCCAGCAATTTCACTTGTGTGTATATCTGAAGAAAACAAAAATGCTAATTCAAAAAATACATGTCCCCCAGTTTTCATAGCATCATAATTTATAATAGCCAAGGTATGGAAGCAACTTAAATACCTATAGACAGATGAATAGAGAAAGAAAATGTCATATATCTATCTAATGTACCCTCATATATATAATATATATTATAATATATATATTCAGCCATTAAAAATAATATATATAGTATTCCATTGAGTGTGTATATACATACACACTCAATGAAATACTATACAGCTATAAAAAGAATAACATTTTGCCATTTGCAAAAACATGGCTATACCTGAAGGGCATTATGCATAGTGAAATAAGTCAGAGTAAGACAAATACTATGTGTTATCACTTATATGTAGAATCTAAAAAATAAAACAAAGTAGTAAATATAAGAAAACAAACCCACTCAGATATAGAGAACAAAACTGTGGTTACCAGTGAAGAGAGGAAAGATAGGAAGGGAATATTAGTAGGTGATTCAGAGGTACAAACTATTATATATAAAACAAATAAGTTACAAGGACATATTGTACAGCACAGGGAATAGAGCCAATATTTTATAGTAACTGAATGGAATAAAATATATAATAATTTTGAATCATTATATTTTACACATGAAATTAACATAATATTACAATTCAACTATACCTCAATAAAATGTAAATATACAAACATTATTTTATAATTATCAATTTTGGATTAATCCTCCACTTAATTTCAGCAATATTCTAAAATTTCTCACCTATATAACTTCATGCCCTTCCCCTCCTTTGTCTTACTATTAATATACAAATGACACTTTTATATAGCATTATCAAGACACTTTAAAAATGATACCCTTCTACAGCAATCTTTTAAATGATATGAGAAGAAATAAGTTACAAACAAAAAATGTGTTTATTCTTATTTTTTTTTTGCATTGTTACCTTTGCTGGTAAACCTTATTTCTTCATGAGAATTTAGGTACTCTCTAGTGTCCTTTTATTTCATCCTGAAGAATTCTGTGTGGTGTTTCTCACAGCATAGACATAGGGGCACCAAATTCTCTGTTGATATTTCTCTGAAAATGCCTTACTTTTTCTTTAATTTTTGAAATTTTGTATTGCTGCATATAGAATTCTTGATTAACATTGTTTTCTTTCAACTTTTTGAATATGTGATCCCACTGCTTTCTGGCCTTCATTTATTTTTTTATGATAAATCCACCATTAATATTATTGAGGATCACTTCTATATCACAAGCCCTCATTTTTTACTGTTCTGAATTTTCTGTCTTTGTCTTTTGGGAATCTAATTATAATGCAACTGGGTGTGAATCTGTTTGGTTTATCATGCTTCAAAATTTGTTTAACTTCATAGATAGGTAAACTAATGTTTTTCATCCCATTTGGAAAGATTTTGACCATTTGTTTTTCAAGTAATTTCCCTCTCTCTCTCTGTCGGTCTCTCTGTCTCTGTCTGTCTGTCTCTCCGTTTCCTCTTCCTCCCCCCCACACCCTCCAGGTATCCCACTATGCATGTTGATCTTTCTGATTATGCTCCATATGTCACTGAGGTTTCATTTTTCTTTAATTCATTTTTATTAAGTTTCTAAGACTATATATACCTACCTTGAATATACCTACCTTTAATCTTGCTGATTCTTTCTCAGATCAAATCCACTGTTTATCACTTTTATTGATTTTCGAGGAATTCACTGGTCATTTAGTGCTTAGGACTTGGCACTTTCACTGCTGCAGCATGGGTTCAATCCTTGTCCTGGTAACTGAGATCAAACATCAAGCCACTGCACACCATGGCCAAAAAAAATACTCTTTAGTGATTTTTTAAATTTTTCATTGATTGTACCTTTCGATTCCCATATTTCTATTTGTTTTTTTCTTGTAATTTCTATTTCTTTATTGATAGCATGTATTTGAAGAGACGTTATTCTCAAACTTTATTTCTTCAGTCATGGTTTCCTTTAGTTTTTTGAACTTATTTATAATAGCTGATTTATTCATTTTCTAGGAAGTTCAATATATTGAATTCTTCAGAAACAATTTATTTTTTTATTCCTGATCATCTGTAACATGTCTCTGTTTCTTTGCATATTTTATAATTTTTTATTGGGAACTGAACATTTTTAGTAATATAATGTGATGACTGGAAATCATATCTCCCACCCCCTCAGTGTCTGTTGTTCTTTCTTGTTTGTTTAATTCCTTCCTGGTGCTAATTCTATCAAATATGTGTTATATGTTTAATGTACTTAAAATGAGTCTCTCCTCTGTTATCTTAGTACTTTTCTAATAATTTGACAAAGGTTTTCTTTTTATTTTTTATTAAAGTATAGTTGATTTACAATGTTGTGCCAATTTCTGCTATACAGTGCAGTGACCCAGTAATATATATTTTTATATATATATGATATCTATATATATGCATTCTTTTTCTCATATTATCTATATATATGCATTCTTTTTCTCATATTGTCTTCCCTCCTACATTGTTGGTGGGAGGGTAAATTGGTACAATCACTATGAAAAACAGTATGGAGGTTCCTCAAAAACTAAATGTAAAACTATCATATGATCCAGCAATCCCATCCCTGGGCAAATATTTGGACAAAACTATAATTCGGAAAGATATATGCATCCCTATGTTCACTGCAACACTCTTCACAATAGCCAAGACATGGAAAAAACCTAAATGTCCATTGACAGATGAATGATTAAGAAGTTGTAGTTTATATGTACAATGTGATACTACTCAGCCATTAAAAGAATTAAATAATGCCATTTGCAGCAACATGTGTGGAACTATAGATTCTCATACTAAATGAAGTAAGTCAGAAGGAGAAAGACAAATAAAATATGATATCACTTATATGTGAGTACTAAATTATGGCACAAATGAACCTATCTACAGAACAGAAACAGACTCACAGACAAAGTTTTTCTTAATTACCTTGGATGAATGTTTCCCAGCTTTTGCTGAGTGAATTTCCATGTGTGGTGAACCTTGTTGTCTATCCTCTGGCAATGTACAATTCCCCTTGACTTCCAGCTTTCTCACATCCTCAAAGTTAGTAAGAAGAAATGCAGGTCTTCTTAGTTTTCTTCTAGGTATGTACATAGACATGAACATACATTTCACTTTCTATATCCCCACATATATGTCATTTCTTTTTAAGATCTGTAAGGATACTTCAGATTTTCCTTTTAAGTTTTTGGACTGTCTTGTGTACTCAGTGGGTATTGCTGCCTCAGATAGCTGAAATAGTAAACAACCGCAACTAATTATTTCCTCAAATGCTCCTAGAGAAAAGGCTTTTCATGCTTAGTGAGCTCCAAGTCAGGTAGAACAAAGACAATGTCTTTGATTTATTGTTTCCAGAGAGCTCCTTCACTGGTCAATTAATAACAATTCTGAGAATGAGACTTTATGACTAGTTCCAGACCTGTTCTGCCTTTTCCAGGAGCTTCTAGGCTGTTGGTTTTTTTCTGTGATTTTGGAACCATTACAAGGTTACAGAGGCTCTGGTGGAGAGAGTATTAGACCAAGGTAAAATTCTACATACTTCACTGGTCTTACCAAGATTTGTCCATTCTTCTTAAATAAATGCTCCTTTGGTGGCTACAAACCACTGGGTAATGTCCAGAGTTTTGTAAAAGTTGATTTTGACAATCTTTGCAGTGTTTTAATTGCTTTTATGGAGCAATGGATATTCAGAGGTCCTTACTCCCCAATCTAGAAGTACTTCTCTCATTCTCTCTAAACTGTTATTGTTTCCATTACCTATGATAACTATGCTTGTAATCTGTTTGTTACCCAGTCACCAAAGTTATAATTTTTAAAGGTATTTTACATCATAGGAATTTTCTTCTCAAAATTTAATTGGCTTCCCACCGTGTTTATAGTAACACCCCAAAGACATACATAGGCTTACATTACACTGCTATTTCTGTCTCTTTCTACATCTCTGACCTCCTGTTTCACTGTTGGACAATTTACTTATTCAACTATAGTCATACTGGCATCCTTTCTGTCCTTGAGTGTGCCAGGCACACTCCTGCTTCACGTTTTTTTTTTCAATTAGTGTTCCTTTTGTCTGGTATGTACAAAGAATATCAGTAATAAGAAGTCAGGGAGAACAGAAGATTATCAGGAAAGGAGGCTGAGAAGAAACAACCAGGGCAGGGAGAAAAACCAGTAATGTGGTCCCCTGGAAACCAACTGAAGAAAGTATATCAGTGAGTAAGGAGTAATCAACTGTGTCAAATATGGCTATTAAGTCAATTAGGAAGAGAATTGAGAATTGAAAACTGAATTTGGTATCGTGAAGTCATTGGTGTTCTTAAGCAAGGAACATTTTGATAGGGGAATGGAGAAAAGCACAAATGAAAAAATTTTAAGAAGAAAGGAATAACTGGAAACAGCATGTAAAGATTAAGTCTTTTGAGAACTTTTGCCTCTGGGGGTGTACAGAAATACAAACTCTTCTTTCTCTTTTAAATTTTGAGATATTAGTTTTCCTCAGGGTACTCTGCTTGGTCTTCTTGATCTATATAATCTCTCTGCTGGTCATTCTAATACCTTCAAATGAGATAATGTTTCAAGAAGGATGAAGTGGTCACTAGTTCTAAAAATAGTAGAGAAGTAAAGTAGTTTAAGGACCTAAACTATCCATTAGAAGCACCTGGTATTTTAGTGGAAATGCATTAGAATGATAAATGATTGACTATTTTTTTTAATATCAGTACATTACATGTGGAAATTTTTGAGGGAAGGTAGACTTAGAGTTGTATTGGAGAGGAGAGTGAAATTTGAAAGCAGTTGAATTTGACTAAATGATGGGTAAATGGCAAGTAGAAATGATAGACTGAAGATAGTCACATGATGCTGAAGAGGCAGAAAAAAATAGGATCACTGCTCACCACCTAATTCTACAAAGGTTTAGTCATAATCCACTGCAATTGCTGATGGACAGTGCACCTTGAGAGGAATTCAGGATGAAAAACAGGATGATGCACTCTGTGCTTTGGACAAGCAGGCCCCATGAATAGTTAGATGCATATCTCAGGAATAATTTCAATGATTCCAGATTCAGCTTCTCATACATAGAAAAGCACCAAAATCATTAACTTGAGATACCTATTCTTTGTGATTAGCAGTAATCTTTTACCAAAATCTATGCTTTAATGTGTGTATTTCCTAGCCAAAAGTCATAAATAAACTAGCTTCTCCCCTACCTCTTCAGAGAAGTTTCCTCAGAGCTGAGTGGCCATCTTTTAGGCTCTAGTCCTTAGTAAGACCTTGAATAAAACTTAAACTCACAACTCTCACACTGAGTGTTTTTCTTTAAGTCAAAACTAGAGTTGTATTCCCTTAGATAACAATAAGGTTTATTTCACTACACCTTATAGATCTCTTCTCAAATACTACCTCTCAGAGAGGATTTTCTTGACTATATTTTTATCTAATTTCTCTAGAATATGTGTACAGTAAGAGTGAGTATACTATTTTGCATCCTGCTATACCAATTTTTAAGGTAGTTTCTAGCATATAGATGGAGATTGCTAAATATATATAGAATTCCAAAATAAAATAATATGTAAAGTTACTGTAGAAAATAGATATTATTTATAGTATAATGTTGCATTTTTATAAGCGGTATGGGGGTCTTAAGAAGAAAATATTTTTTTTATGGCCTGGAGAAGATGAATCTTGAATTGACGATAGGAAAAAAAGGTTTAGGAAAAGAAAAATAATTTTCATTATGAAATATAGAATGAGCAAAGCACAGAAACACTAGTAAAATTGCATTTTTAATGATTAAATGCCAAACCTTAATGGTAAATAATAGATTCCTTTAGAGGAGGCAAAGTATATGAGAAAACTTGATTGGCAGTGCTTCTCTTTACCTTAGTTTTGACATCAATATGCTAGTATAAGTCTGTAGCATTACTTTTAAATCCAGAGAGAAAATTTGTAAGAGTGACCTTGTTTTTCTTTATTTCAATTTAGCAAATACTTCCAAGATTATTTGGCTATAGATACCCTATATAATGAGAGTCACTTAAGTTTTTTCTTGCACCAAGATATCTTAGACATTGATTACTGAGGAGTTATTCATTAGCAATATCCCTATAGGCTCTCATAAGAACAAATGCACATAGACTGATATATAGGTTCTCCTAAGAAATGCAGGAGAGTATAATGAAAAAGAAAATGTTTCTTCCATTCACTCTAATATTAGGTCACTTAAAAAAATCTCTGTTTAATTTTCCTTCCAAAGAAACAGGTTTTATGGTATTAAACACTGAATTAAACAGTCAATTTTAGGGTTCAAAACGTGGGAAAAGAAGGTCTTAAGTGTGGGTACATTTTATAGAATCATTGAAGGAAAAGCACAGTTTACCTTTCTTCTTTTTATTCTATGAATATCTCAGTGCCTAATAAAGGATATGCATGTGAAGATAGATATGGAATAAATGAATCACACATAATGAGAGCAGACTGAATCACAGTACTTCCATGTTGAACAGAGGTTTGAGATAATTATTAAATTATTTGTTTAGTATTCATTTTTAATTCACTACATGCTGGTGGAGACATACATATTTATAGTCTGCAAAGTCTCTTACTTTCCTGAATTGGTCCTCAGAACCAAAATTTCAAACTTTCTCTATTTGAAGAAAATTCTTAATTATGAATTTGGGATTAACAGATATACACCACTATATATACAATAGATAATCAACAAGAACTACCCTATAGCACAGGGAACTCTACTCAGTCCTTTGCAATAACCTACATGGGAAAAGAATCTGAAAAAGAATGTGTGTTTATATATATGTGTGTGTGTGTAAATGAATCACTTTTGCTGTAGGCCTGAAATTAATGCAACATAATAAATCCACTATACCTCAATATAACGTAAAAATTAAATTAAAAAAGAAACAATGTATAGGTCATAAAACCCTTTGAAAATGTGATAGAAATTATGAAGTTTTTTCCTAAACTGAGATGGAGGAGCACAGATAGGCACAAGTCTACATACAATTTCAAGGGATTCATTAATATTTCTTTTTTTTTTTTTTTGTCTTTTTTGTTGTTGTTGTTGTTGTTGCTATTTCTTGGGCCGCTCCCACGGCATATGGAGGTTCCCAGACTAGGGGTTGAATCGGAGCTGTAGCCACCGGCCCACGCCAGAGCCACAGCAACGCGGGATCCGAGCCGCGTCTGCAACCTACACCACAGCTCACGGCAACGCCGGATTGTTAACCCACTGAGCAAGGGCAGGGACTGAACCTGCAACCTCATGGTTCCTAGTCGGATGCGTTAACCACTGTGCCACGACGGGAACTCCTTCATTAATATTTCGAACTTCATGCTTCAATTAAGGACCTTTGAAATTGAGGACAATATCTATTCATAAGGAATTCTCTTAATACATAGCTCCCCATTATAATGATCTAGTCTCTGGGAAATAAATTAACTCAGAACACTATTGGACACTTTACTCAAAAAGAATTTTTTTGTCTTTTTTTTTTTTTTTTTTTTAGGGCTGCACCCATGGAATATGGAAGCTTCTAGGCTAGGGATTGAATTGGAGCTACAGCTGCCAGCATACACCACAGCCATAGCAACGGAGAATCTGAGCCATGTCTACCACCTATACCACAGCTCAAAGCAACACTAGATCCTTAACCAACTGAGCAGGGCCGGGGATCCAACCTGCATCCTCGTGGATGTCAGGTTCACTTCCTCTGAGATACAACTGGAATTCCAAAAAAGAGTATTTTTGAGTAGCATTTAAGGTATTTACATTAGTGCAATTGTTTTTTTAAATTTTCAATAGGAAATTTATTGAGATATAATTGACAAAATATTACAGTAGCTTCAGATGTACAATATAATGATTTCATTTTGTAAATTTGGGGAAATGATTACTTCAAGGAATGTAACTAACATCTATTACTACACAGTTAAAATTATTTTGTTCTTGTATTAAAAATTTTTATATCTACTCTCTTAGCAATTTTCAATTCTACAATACAATATGGTTAACTGGAGTCACCATGTTGTACAGGACACACATGACATTTATTTTGGAGCTAGAAGTTTGTAATTTTTAAAAATTTTTTAAAATTTATTTTTAGAATATTTTATATAATGATTTTTATTTTTTTCATTATAGATGGTTTACAGTGTTATGACAATTTTCTTCTGTACAACATGGTGACCCAGTTACACATACATGTATACATTCTTTTTTCACACATTATCATGCTCCATTATAAGTTCCCATTGCTACATAGCAGGATCTCATTGCTAATCCATTCCAAAGGCAATAGTTTGCCTCTATTAACCCCAAGCACCCAATCCATCCCACTCCCTCCCCCATTCCCCCTTGGCAACCACAAGTCTGTTCTCCAAGTCCATGATTTTCTTTTCTGTGGAAAGGTTCCTTTGTGCCATACATTAGATTCCAGATATAAGTGATATCATATGGTATTTGTCTTTCTCTTTCTGACATACTTCACGCAGCGTAAGAGTCTAGTTCCATCCATGTTGCTGCAAATGGCATTATTTTGTTCTTTTTTATGGCTGAGTAGTATTCCATTGTGTATATCTACCACATCTTCCTAATCCAATCATCTGTCAATGGACATTTGGGTTGTTTCCATGTTTTGGCAATTGTGAATAGTGCTGCAATGAACAAGTGGGTGCATGTGTCTTTTTTAAGGAAAGTTTTGTCTGAATATATGCCCAAGAGTAGGACTGCTGGGTCATATGGTAGTTCTATGTATAGATTTCTAATGTACCTCCATACTGTTTTCCATAGTGGTTGTACCAGCTTCCATTCCCACCAACAGTGCAAGAGGGCTCCCTTTTCTCCACATCCCCTTCCAGCATTTGTTATTTGTGGACTTATTAATGATGGCCTGACTGGTTTGAGGTGGTATCTTATGGTAGTTTGATTTACATTTCTCTAATGATCAGAGATATTGAACGTTTTTTCATGTGCTCGTTGGCCACCTGTATGTCTTCCTTGGAAAAATGTCTCTTCCGGTCTTTTGCTCATTTTTCCATTGGGTTTTTTTTTTTTTTTTGGTTTTTTGCTGTTGAGTTGTATAAGGGTATAAGCTGCTTGTATATTTTAGATTAAGCCCTTGTCAGCTGCATCATTTGAAACTATTTTGTCCCATTCTGTAAGTTGTCTTTTTGTTTTCTTGTTGGTTTCCTTTGCTGTGCAACAGCTTGTCAGTTTGATTAGGTTTTTTTTTTTTTTTGCTTTTATTTCTGTTTACTTTGGGAGACTGACCTGAGAAAATATTTGTAAGATGGATGTCAGAGAATGTTTTGGCTATGTTCTCTTCCAAGAGTTTGATAGTATCTTGTCTTATGTTCAAGTCTTTAAGCCATTTTGAGTGCAATTGTAAATCTATTTATTGTGGTTCTTGAAACTTTAAAAATTGGAAACACAATTACCTAGGAGCCAAGAAATCAAGATTTGTCTCCTACAATCAAATTAAGTGCACAGCAAATGTAAATGGTTAATATTGTCAATGTGGGGATAAGGAAAACAAAACAAACAAAAAACATGACATCTGTTACTTTTTGTTCTGAGTTCATTGAACAAACACCCTTCATGTACCTGAATAAATCTTCAGAGCTGATTTCCATAACAGTTTGAATTTTTCAGTTTTTTTTGAGGAAGTGAAATGAGGATTGGATAAAGTCATTTTCAGGGGTCCTAGTAAGTCTTCACATAAATAATTTTCTGCTTTGTTTATATAAGGATTTAATTTTAGATTGTTATATACTTATCATACCATCTATATTTCTTATTGAGTAAGGTAGGTTCATAAAGCAAGTTATATAAATAAAGGAAAAACAACCATGTATCTATGTAATGATGAGTATACATTTATCCATAGATTCGTCTATTTAACAATATTTAACAAATTCCTGTAGTTCCTGTTGTGGAGCAACAGAAACAAACAGGACTAACATCCTTGAGGATGTGGGTTTGATCCCTGGTCTCATCCAGTGGGTCAGGGATCCGGCATTGCCATGAGCTGTGGTGTAGGTTGCAGATGGATCTCGGATCCCGCCTTGCTGCAGCTGTGGTGCAGGCTGGCAGCTGTAACTTCTAGCCTGGGTACTTCCATATGCTGCAGATATGGCTCTAAAAAGCAATAATAAGAATATTAATAAAATAACAAATTCCTACTGTGTATAAGTAGGAATTCCAACCATGGCAGCAAGAAGATAAAGCATGTACACAAAGCACAGTAATGTAGTCTTGCGTGTGGTGTAAGAGAGAAAACATTTAATGGGAGTTCAGAGGAGGGACAACAGAGGATTTATGACTAGAATGGCACAGAGAAGGGTAGTGAACAGGAGAATGCTTTGGTCCCAGCTATATTTGATGAAACTTGAACTGAGCAGTATAAGGTAGTTTAGAGAATTAAGAGCTTGGAAGCAGGAAGACTAAGTAGTGGGTTATATTGCGATGGTTTATAGGTGAGGAGTTTTATACTCAGTATACAGTGAGAGCTGTACAAAAGAATACTAGATTATAGAAGAAAATAAGGCATCACAAAGGTTAAAGAAGGAGGCCTTAATAAGGTTTGGATATAGTTGTAATAGGGAAGAATAAAAAACAACTCAATATATTTGGTAGGAAAGACCCATAATTAGCAAAAACAGGAAAGGCAGAATAAAAAGCAGGTACATGAAACACTGTGAATTTGATGCATGTTGAAAACCTAGGTTGGTAAGAACTGTTAAACATAGACTTCTGTTGAAAAGGTTCACTCCAATCACCACCAGAATTCTGTTAACATTAAACTAATCAGGTTCTCATATCATTTATACCCGATAGGGGTTAAGCTGTGCAAAAATTCTGTCTTCGGTGCCCTAGAATAAATTTGCTCTTAAAGTGAATAGTGAGACAAGTAACTGATCATAGAAAAAAGGTTACAATTCAAAATATATTTTTAATACAGTGGAGTGTAACATTCTCTCCACTTTTTCAGAGTTGAAAGTCTCTGACTTTCTGAGACTGATGGGTTTCTAAATGAAGAAATTTGGGTTGAGAGTATTTATAGGCATATACTAGCATTTTATGTGACAGGAAGTTATTATCATTGCTTATTTTCATTTTATAAATAATATAGGTTGATTTAGGGGATAGTAGGAAAGTGAGAAAACCCTTAAAGAGAATTTCTGTAGCTTTTCAAATCTGTAGCTTTTTAGTTCTCTCCTCTGTTTCAGACCCCTGTGCACAAAATTTGTTCTTTCCAAAAATGAAAGGAATTAGATTTGTTTGTGTTTACTTACTGTTAACTTAGAACTTTCTATGTGTGAGGATGTACCAGTTATGAAAATAATACAGTCTAGACTTTAAAAATTAATTTTTTAAAAAGGTGAAAAGCTTAAAATGAAAAAGCTAATTGAATACACTCATTTACACTTCTATAATAATAGTAAGAATCACCAATATAATGCTAAGGAATGATATCTAAATTGTAATAAGATAATAAACCCATATTGTGATACTGAGGGAGAACTTTATAAAGGTAAACTGGTAAAAAAAAATCACTATCCATGAAATTCAAGACATGTTGGTACAGAAAGTGCTAGATAAATAATACCATTTAAATTCATATGAGAAAAGTGGATCTAAATTTGGATTATTTTTCTATTTGACTGTCAGATATAACTGACCTTTAGATTAAATTTTCTGGTGTCACTTTCCCATTAATATTAAAGGTTCCAAACCAGCTCTCAAGTAGGCTTTCTCAACTTTTGATTTGGGATATTAAGATCTTGATTATATACCAGTCCTTATTTAACCTTCAAATGAAATGCACATTCAAAAAATAATCATTCCTAAGTTCTAAATTAAAATAGTTTTGATTTAAATTAATTTTTGTTTAACAGAAGTATAAAAACAAGTTTTAAAAAACTCTCAATCATTAATTGATATTACGTTCCATTATTCTAATTTTTTAATCTATCAGTTATTAAGTCTATGTGGTCTTTATATCCATAAAAATGTTTCACATATTAATGAATATAATTATTTAGCTTGAATATAATTTCTGCAAGTTTGGTTTTAAATTTGTCAGCTGAATCAGAATTTACTTGATTAAGTAAACCATTATTATATAAAATGCTGTTCCAGTCACTCCTAATGAAGGTCTTCTTTTCAAAATTGAGGCTGATTTTCTGATGGATGGAGATGTAATTAAGAATTAAGAAACCTTGGAAGCTGTAAAATACAGAGAAACAACACTAGTTTATTAATCAACTTTACAAACTCTACTACTAGAAGTCTTCCAGATTTGGGAAGCTTGTCTTTACATGAAAGTTTTATGTCATTTAGTGATATGACATGACTGCCAAAAATTCAAATGTCCTCTTGGTCCTCCTTCAATAGCCTATGGTATTCAGAGCCTATGGTATTCAATGCATAATAATGATTTATGTATTATTTCTGTCTTCTGTTAATCTATCAATCAATCTACAACCTATTGATATGCATGTCTATACAAATATAGACATACATAGAGCATTTGTAACTATGATATATTTGTACATATATATGTGTTATGTATATACATAAAATCAGTGTGGAATATACAACTATAGTTTGAACTCAATTCACATGTCCTAGCTTTAAATGTTGGTTATAATTCTTACCTGCAATGTGACCTTGAGAAAACTGATAAACCTTTCTAAATCTCAATTTTGTCTTTTGTGAAAATGGATCTAATGATACTTCTTACTTTATAAAATAATTAGTAATAATCAGCATAATCCTAGAGCTCACTTAGCATACTGGTGATATTTAATGCTAGCTATTTTACACACACACACACACACACACACACACACACACACACACACACACACATGAAATAATCCAAAAATACAAAAAATATCCACAGTAAAAAGCCCAAATCTATTTTTAACATCCAAAACTATTTTAGAAATAAACATCATCGATTTTTGGAGTTCTCGTCATGGCTCAGGAGTTAACGAACCTGACTAGCATACATGAGGTTGCGGGTTCGATCCCTGGCCTTGCTCAGTGGGTTAAGGATCCGGCATTGCTGTGAGCTGTGGTGTAGGTCACAGATGTGGCTCAGATTCAGTGTTCCTGTGGCTCTGGCATAGGCCGTGGGCTACAGATCCAATTGAACCCCTAGCCTGGGAATCTCCATATGCCATGTTGCGGCCCTTAAAAAAAATTATATCATACCAACTGGAGAACTCCAGTAAAATAGCCATTAAATTTCTGTCAACATCCACTGTGAAATCAAACACAGACTAGGGAAGATTGCTGTAACATGATATACCCTTGGACTATAAGCAATTAGCTAACTACCAAGCTTTAAAAAATTAAACTACCTTATTTCTCAAACTGAAATTTGTAATCCCTCTCAAGTTAACATCACTGTTTTTACTGACTTAAAGCAAAACACAACCATTTGTGTCTTTTTACTGCTGGTTTTAACTAGGAGCTAAAAAACAAACAACAAGCAAACAACTAAGACTGTAATTCAGTAAAAACAATAAACAATAGTTTAGTATGCAGTTCCCTCCACCACAACACATTTTAACTGCACCTTTCCTTCTTGGTTTTGTTAACGCCACTCATCCTTTTGGACTTTGCCTAAGTATCATAGTGAAGATTTCTGTAGGGTTCCTAAAACTAAGTCGCACAGAAGTTATACTACATTCTATTTCCTGGTAAGAACTCTAGAAATATTTTCTAGTTATTTGTATTCCAGATCATTAATTCTGAAAATAGTGTTCAGATTAACCCCAGGTTTTCTCAAGGTTGATGTCAGAGATTGAGGGAAAGACATAGTGGGTCAGGGTTTTGGTATTTAACTAAAGTGATTGAGGTTATATCACATTCATATATTGAAACTCGTTATGGAGAAAACCATTTACTTCACTAAGAAACCCAAAAGTTATTTTTAATTCAGAGGATGTTCCAGGCATTGGAACTACTGCTAGGACAAGGAAAGCTCCAGTCTTCAAGGAGCTTACATTATTAAGGAGATAATTTATCTATGATGTTTTTTCATTCCTATAATATTAAGTTAGTAGTAGTCTAAGAATTTTAGCTTGAAGAAATATTAGACTTAATTCCAAATGCTTTATTTTTATATATGAATAAATTGATGTCAAGAATGGGAAGAAAAACTCATTCAAGATCACAGTCACTGCACTGTGGAGTTAGAATTAAAGTGTAGGCCACATTTTCAGTCCAATATACTCAAATATACTACCTCTAATCAGTACATATCTATGGTATCATTGTAACCTTTATTATCAAGAATCTGAAGGATTCTTGGAGTTCCCGTTGTTGCTCAGTGGGTTACGAACCTGACTAGTATCCATGAGGATGCAGGTTCAATCCCTGGCCTCACTCAGTGGGTTAAGGATCCCACTTTGCTGTGAGCTGTGGTGTAGGTCGTAGGTGCAGCTTGGATCCCGTGCTACTGTAGCTGTGGTGTGGGCCGTCAGCTGCAGCTCCAATTTGACCCCTAGCCTGGGAACTTTCATATGCTGCAGGTGTGGCCCTGAAAAGCAAGGAAAAAAAAAAGAATTTGGAGCATTCTGACAGGAAATTGGTAATTCACCAGAGATTCAAATCCCCTAAAGATTAAGAATCGTGTAATATTCCACAACAATACTAGTGGCAGGAACACAGATAACACATTTTTTTTTGCTTTAATTTATATTTGCTAAAATTCTTAGGTTCTCAGTACAATGGCATTTAAACTTGAGCCGAAATTGGCTTTTGTGATTCACAGTACCCTAGATTTTCTTAGAGGAGATAAAGTGGTTTTTATCATAAATATATAGACAAGAATATGGATTCATTTAGAATAATATTTTCTGTCAGTAATGAACACTGAAATATTTTGGCTGGATTGAATATATTGATTTTTCTAGTAACACTACAGCATTTGGTTTTCATCTGGATTTGTAAATAAATTATAGGGAAGGTTGTCAGATTTTAGCTAAAATTTTCCATAAATGTCTTTAATTTGCAGGTGAATCCAACTGCCTCCTCCCTTAAGCATAGATGTTTAATTAAAATATGTAATACATACATACATTCATAAACAGAGAGACACAGAGATACAGGGATAGAGAGATGTTTTCTCCAGTTCTACTGAGATATAATTGACATGTAAATTGTAGAAGCTTAAGGTGTATAACATATTGCTTTGATATACATATGTGTGTCAAAATGATTACTACAAGTTTACTTAATATCTACCACCTTAAATACAATTTTTTTTCTTGTGATGAGAACTTTAAGATCTACTCTCAGCAACTTTTAAATATACAATACAGTAATGTTAATTATAGACATTGTGTTATATATTACACCCCCAGATATTATTTATATTTTAACTAGAAGTTTGAAATTTTAATGATACTCACCCACTTTCCGAACCCCCTTCCACCTCTGGCAATGAACAATCCGCTCTGTATCTTTGAAGGTTTTTTAAGATTCAGCATATGAAATTAAAACATACAGTATATGTCTTTGTCTTTCTCTGTTTGACTTACTTCATTAGCATAATGCCCTCAAGGTCCACTCAGGTTGTCACAAGTGGCAAAGATTTCCTTCATTTTTAATGTCTGAATAATATTCATATATATATGCATATATGGATATGTTTATGTTTATAAAGATATATATAACATTTTCTTTATCCATTCATCCTTCTATGGACACTTAGGTTGTATTTATGTCTTGGCTACTGTAAATAATGATGCAATAAACATTGGGGTGCAGATACCACTTCAACACAATGATTTCATTTTCTTTAGATATATAACCAGAAGTGGAATTGCTGGATCATGTGGTAGTTCTATTTTTAATTTTTGAGGAACCCCCATACTGTTTTTATTTATTTTTTTATTTATTAATTTATTTTTTTTCCCACTGTACAGCAAGGGGATCAAGTTATCCTTACATGTATACATTTTTCCCCCACCCTTTGTTCTGTTGCAATATGAGAGTCTAGACATAGTTCTCAATGCTACTTAGCAGGATCTCCTTGTAAATATATCCTAAGTTGTGTCTGATAACACCAAGCTCCCGATCTCTCCTACTCCCTCCCTCTGCCATCAGGCAGCCACAAGTCTATTTTCCAACCCCATACTGTTTTTAAAGTGTCTGTATCATTTTACATTCTACCAACAATGTCAAAGGGTTCCTTTTTTCCATTCTTGCACCAACACTTGTTATCTCCTGTCTTTTCAATAAGAGCCACCCTAACCACTGTGAGGTGATATCTCATTGTGGTTTTGAGACTTGCATTAATGTGATTATTAGTAATCACATTACTAATTATGTATGTGTTGGCCCTTTGTATATCTTCTCTGGAAGAATGTCTATTCAAATCTTTAGTCATTTTTATAAATTAAATTATTTGGTATTTTGCTATTGAGTTGTACGTGTTTCTTCTACATGTAGGATATTAATACCTCATCAGATAACTGGTTTGCAAATACTTTCCCTTATTTCATAGGTTACCTTTTCATTTTGTTGATAATTTCTACTGATGTGCAGAAGATTTTTAGTTTGATTTACTCCCAATTTTTTATTTATATTTTATTTTTTTATTGCTTGCATTTTAGATGTCTTATCTAAAAAATCATTGCCAAGAGCTACACCAAGGATGTTTTTCCAATGTTTTATTCTAGAAGATTTGCGGTTTCAGGTCTTACTTAAGTATTTAAGCCATTTTGAGTTAATTTTTATGAGCAGTGTAAGATAGGGGTATAGTTGGATTCTTTTATATGTGAATATCCAATTTCCTCCATACCATTTATTGAAGAGACTATCTCTTCTCCATTGAATATTCTTGGCTCCCTGTCAAATATTAGTTTACCATATACACATAAGCTTATTTCTGTGCTCTAAATTCTGCTCCATTCTCTATGTGTCTGTTTCCATTCTGTTTTATTTACTATAGCTCTGTAATATAATTTGATACCAGAAAGTATGATGCCTTCAGGCTTGTTCTTTTTAATATTGCTTTGGCTAATTGGGATCCTTGTGTTTCCATACAAATGTTAGGATTGTGTTTTCTATTTCTGTAAAAAATTACATTGGACATTTTCATAAGAATTTCAATGAATCTGGGAGTTCCTGTTGTGGCCCAGTGGTTAAAGAATCCAACTAGGAACCATGAAGTTGCGGGTTCAATCCCTGGCCTTGCTCAGTGGGCTAAGGATCCGGAGTTGCCGTGAGCTGTGGTGTAGTTTGCGGATGAGGCTCGGTTCCCACGTTGCTGTGGCTCTGGCGTAGGCCAGTGGCTGCAGCTCTGATTCGACCCCTAGCCTGCGAACCTCCATATGCCGTAAGAGCAGCCCAAGAAATGGCAAAAAGACCAAAAAAATTTTTCAATGAATCTATAGATGGCTTTGGGTGGTATTAACATTTAAACAATATTATTTCTTCTAATCCATGAATATGCAATATATTTCAATTATTTGTATCCTTTTTGATTTCTTTCATCAATATCTTAGAGTTTTCAGTGTAGAGTTCAATTCCTTGATTTAATTTATTGCTAAGTATTTAATTTTTGTGCCGTTGTAAAGGGGATTTTTTTCTTTCATTCTTTTCAGATCATTTGCTATTAGTGTGTAGAAACACTACCAATTTTTGCATGTTGATTTTGTATCATAAACCTTTACTGAATTTGTTTATTAGATCTGACAGCTTTAAGTAGAGTCTTTAGGAATATATATATACACACACATACACACACATAATATGTCATCTGTAAATAGAGACAATTTTACTTTTCCTTTTTGATTTGAATGTGTATTATTTATGTTTTTTCCTGATTGCTCTGGCTAAAATTTTCAGTATTATGTCAAATAGGAATAGTGAGAGTGGGAACCCTTGTCTTGTTCCTGATCTTAAAGGAAAAGCTTTCAATTTTCACCACTGAGTATAACGTTAGCTGTGGGCTTATTATATATGGCCTTCATTATGTTGAGAAACACTTCTGTAACCAATTTGCTATGATGTTTTATCTTAAATTAATGTTGAATATTATTAAATACTTTTTCTGTATCTAATGAAATGATCATACAACTTTTTCTTTCATTATATTAATGTGACAGAATCACATTTTTGATTTGCATATGTTGAAACAGCCTCACATTCCATGGAAGAATCCCACTTGATCATGGTGTATAATCCTTTTAATGCACTGCTGCATTTGGCTTGCTGGTATTTTGTAGAGAATATTTGCTTCTATATTCATCAAGGATATTGGCCTGAAGATTTTTTTTTTCTTATAGGGCTCCTATCTGGCTATGGTATCAGGATAATGCTGGCCTCATAATATGAGTTTAGTGTTATTCCCTCCTCTTCAACTACTAAGAACAATTTTCAAAAGATTGGCATTAATTAATCTTCAATTTTTTGGTAAAATTTACTTGTGAGAACATCTCTCCCTGTCATGGAGGTTTTTGATGGCCAATCCGATTTCCTTACTTTTCGTGGGGTCTGTTCAATTTTTTTTTCCCCCATGATTCAGTCTTGGTACTTTGTGTATTTCTAAATATTTTCCATTTCTTCTAGGTGGACCAGTTTATTGGTATATAATTGCTCATAGCAGTAACTTAGGATCCTTTGCGTTTCTGTGGCACGGTTGTAATGTCCCCTTTTTTATGTATAATGTTATTTACTGTGGTCTATTTTTCATGATTAGTCCAGCTAAAGATTTGTCAATTTTGTTTATACTTTCAAAGAATTAACTATTAGTTATTTCCTTCACATTTTTGTCTGAATAGTATTCAATTTTATGTATGTGTGTATGCAGACCACATTTTCTTTATTCAACCACTGATTGGACACTTAGGTTGCTTCATGTTTCTTTCTCTTTCTCTTCTCCCTGTGAGAGTCCCATAATGTGTATATTGTAGCTTTTTTCATACTTTTATATTCTCATTTCTTTTTTTCTCCTCTGACTGGATAGTTTCAAATGACCTTTGTTCTAATTCATTGATTCTTTCTTCTGCTTGGTTGAGTCTGTTATTGATGCTCTCTTGAATTCCTCAGACATTACATTCTACAACTCTTAAGATTTTTCTTTTTTATGGTTTCTATTTATATGTTGATCTTATTTTGTTTACATATTGCTTTCCTAATTTCATTTAATTATCTGTCTTTGTGTTCTATAGTTCCATTAACTTCTTTAAAAGAATTATTCTGAGTTCTTTAACAGATAGTTCATAGATTTAAATTTCTTTGGGGTCAGTAATTGGTGATTTTTTAGTGTCCTTTGGCAGTATCTTGTTTACTTGATTCTTTATAATCCTTGACTCCTTGCCTTGATATCTGGGCATTTGAGTAAGCTGTCTCCAATTCCAGACTTCACAGTTTTGCTTTGGCAGAGATAGCCCTTCATGATTAAGCCCAACTTGGGATTCTTAGCAGGTTAACTGATAGAGTCTTTGGGCAGGTGGGGCTTGGTATCAGTGCCTCTATTAGAGCAAGGCTACTACCTGAGCTCTGAGGTAAAGATGGGGATGCTGCTGCCTGAGAACAGTTGTATGGGACTGCTGGGTTGGCTCCCTGTCCAAGTATGGCTATAGAATATGTTCCATGTTTGCCTGGATTTTCTGCAAAGGCCTCCTAGTCGGTGGGGGGCTATATTCAGTATTTAGTTAGAGCTGTGAATTTGCTTCTCTTCCTGAGTGGGGCTCTAAATGGACCCAATGACTATTAGGGACCCAATATAGCAGAGCTACTCACCAAGCTCCCTGGCCAGATGGAATGGCTGCTGTGGCTCCACAGATGAGTAGAGCTATTGGTTAGGCTCTCTACTTGAGTTTCATGGAGGAACTCAGTCTGTCAAGATCCAAGAATTGATTGCTATAAGCCCTTCCCCACTTCTCCACCACACACACTGATCTCCAGTGATCAAACCACACATACTGTCCCCACAATCCCTGTGAGTTGAAACATGTAGGTCTCCCAGGAAGAAACGCACAATTATGGCAGAGCTGGATGGCTACCTTGGGCTCTCTTTTCCCACTGGAGGAAACATAAACCCAAGTGGACCCTCTCAGTATTTCACTCTGCCTGCCTGCCTGAAAGAGAAGTGATATGGTCAGAGTGTAGCTATTAATTTTACCCTTCTAATGCATTTCTTCTTGGTTTCTATGGTCTGAGGCAGAGTGAAGAGTTCAGCCTCACCCCCGAGTTCTGTAATTTTCATAGTGGTATCTTGTCTATGGATAGTTGCTAGTTGGTCTTTGCAGGAGGGTGACTGAAGCCAGAAACATCCTATATCACTATCTTGATTCAGATATATTTTTTTTTCACCACTAACAATTTGACTGGACTGTGGCAGGCTATAATCTGAATCAAAACAAATGAAAATGTGGAGACTATTTAATCAAATATCTTGAGCAGGAATTTTATTTTAATAACAATGTTAAATCTTTAGAAAAGAATTATCTAAGACAAATGGAAGTAGGTTCCACATAAAAATAGTATGCAAGTATGATATTTGTGTAATTTCCAACTTTCTGCATTAAAATATTTGTCTATTTAATATAGCATTTTCCCAACATGCAAATGTACCCATCAAATGGTATTGCACCTCATTAAATGAACTGAATATTTTCTCCATATATGTTAACAAATTTAATAGTCAAATTCAAGAACCCTTAAACAGATGGTCGTGGTTTGAAACTGCCACTTAACTGTGTGTGTAATTTCAAGAAAGTTACTCTACCTCTCTTTGCCTCACTTTCCTCAACTTTAAAATGAAGTTGATAAACATAATATCTACCTTAAAGGGTTACTGATACAATTATATTAGTTAAGATAGGTAGATAGATAAATAGAGAACTTACGAAAGTGTTTGAAATATACTAAGAATTAGCATTATATCTTATTCTTATTTAAACACATTAAGTGATTTTTTTAATTAAAAAGTAGTAAACATTTTTCTAGATGCATGAGAAACTGAAAAAAAATAGTAAATGTTAAAATAATGTAAAAGTGACTGTGGTTTCAATTGGCACATAAGGATGAATTTCTTCCCATCAATGTAATAAAATTTTGGGAGCTGAGAGCCCTCTCTTATTGAAGAAGACAACATATTGCCATCTAATAGTTTAGATCTGTGCTATCCAATATAGTAGCTACTAACCACATGTGGCTATTGAATACTTGAAATGTGGCCAATCAAAATTGAGATATGCTGTGAGCATAAAATACAAAGTGGATTTTGAAGACTTTAATATGAATGTTAAAGGAAATTAAAATAGCTTATTAATATTTATGTAGTTTATATTATGAAATGATATTTTAGATATATTGGGTTAAACAAAATATATTAATAAGATTAATCACAACTGTTTCTTTTTTACTATTTTTCACTGTAGCTAATAGAAAATTTTAAATTACACATAGGCTCGCACTGTTTTTCTGTCAGACAACAGTGCCTCTAGAACCTTGCTATTTCAAGTGAGGTCTGTGGACCAGCCATATCACCCAGAAGATTAGAAATTTAGAATCTCAGGTTTTGTCCCAGGCCACTAAAAAAGTTCACTTCCTGATATTTAACAAGATCTCCAGGTAATTCCTAAGCACATTACATTTTTGAGAAGTGCTGCTTTCATTAGCCTAATGACACATATCAGGTACAATGACATTTAAAGTTTAGTTCTATAAACCTACATAATGATACAAAGACCAGTTTTTATATTTTACAGAATGAGCTAACTAGAATAAAGTATCCTGAAATTTTTTTAATGTTTTCTCTTTGCCTCTAATTTATGATTTTTCCATAGTTGAGAGCAGAAGCTGGGTGGGTAATAAATAACAGTTTCCTACTGTTTACCTAAGAGGACATTTTTTAGTGAGCCAAGGGGACTGGAGTGGGTTAGGATGGTGGATCTTTCAATAAATCTGGCCCTCTGTCATTAAACCAAGAACACAAATTATTATAGTCATATACTGTTATGAAAGTGGCTAAGTCCATTCACGTTCCTGTAGACAGCCAATTACATATAAATAATCTAATATATTTTTTCCTCATGTAAAATGAAAGTCAACCACCTGATTACAGTTTTATCTATAGTAAGAGAAGTAAAGCACTAACAGCTTATGTTGGTTTTAAATAATTCAAGGAAAAGATGGTTAATGACATAAGAAACTTACTTCATAATTGAAAGTTCAAGGTATACAATCAGAAAAATCAGGGAAATTCAGCAATATAAATGCAAAATAGAGAATGAAAATCTGGATGTCCTTCCAGCATCAACACTTTAGGAAGGAAGGTATATGGGGATTTTTTTTATTAAAATATGTTATAATTATGAAATGTGAAGGCTGAAAGAAAGCAGAAGAATATTTTTATAAGTTATACATTTGACAATCTTAGGAATATACTACCTAATTAAATCTGCCTGGGAAGAGAGCAAGCTTGGCTGGAGATACGAGATATTTCAGTAAAGTTCTGGAGGCAATTAATAGTGTCAAATTTAGCAAAGAGAACAGATATTGATAAAAAAAAATATTTCTGTAATATCATCCAAACTATATGATATAAATAGAGGCTGCCAATTTCCATTTAGTCTGGCATAGTATCTTGGCTCTCAAAACTAAAATTTATTATAGAATTAATTTTTGATAAAAATAGCCATTAAGGTCATGAATACTGTATGATTAATGTACCATATGATTGTATGAACTGTATCATTGCCAGAGTAAATGTATCATGTAATTGGCATGAATAAATGTAAAATTACACTATTTAATATGAGTCTCTGTCCATTGTAACTGATTTTTATATGGATAAAATGAGCCAGCCCATGCCACTTCTCTTTAATTGGGGCCATCCCATGCTGAAAATCATTACTGCCCTCTCATATTTCTAATTAATTCAGTTCCTTCATTTACCTCATCCCATGGCTAGGATGCCAGATTTAGCAAATAAAAAATACAGAACACCTAGTTAAATTTGAATTTCAGGTAAACAGTGAATAATATTTTAGCATTAGTATGTTGTGTGCAATAGTATTTGTTGTTTATCTGAAATTCATATTTAACTGGGTGATCTCTATTTTATCTATCAATCTTACTACTCTTCCTTTGTTTTCAGAACATTATTACATACCTGCCCTCACCAAATCATCCTTTCCTAAACTTTTCTTGCCATAGCCAAAATGTAAAACATCAGATTTACCTATTGGTTAATAATGAAAACCTTTTTTGCAGTTCCCCTTGTGGCTCAGCAGGTTAATAATCTGACTAGTCTCTATGAGGATGCGGGTATGATCCCTGGCCTTGCTTATTGGGTTAAGGATCTGGCATTGTGACAAGTTAGAGCATAGGTCACAGATGTGGCATTGCTGTGGCTGTGGTGTAGGCTGGCAGCTGCAGCTCTGATTCAATCCCTAGCCTGGGAACTTTCGTATGCTGCAGGTGTGACGAAAGAAAGAAAGAAAGAAAGAGAGAAAGAGAGAAAGAAAGGAAAAAAGGAAGAAAGGAAGAAATGAAACTCTTCTTGAAATAGGCACATAAGATAAATATGCTAACAGAGACTTGCCCTATTTCCTACTGCATGGAAATCCTTATCTGCACATTTCTTATCAAAATATGGCATTTTGGGTAGAGTAGAGCATATAAATTCACAAAAAACTAGAGGTCTACCTTTTAATTAAATTGAAGGCTGGGATCCTTTTATTAACTCAATCTCAGCCTCTCCTTTTTCTTCATTTTTGTTTGATTTGTATTTTTAGTCTCTATGATATAATGTTATCCTACAATTTTACCAATAGGTTTTGAGCAATGTTATTTTTTTAATTGTTTCTTTTATAACTAAACCGTTTTTAGTCTTCTCTCTGTGCCTTATCAAGTCATTCTCACTAACGAATGCATGCACAGGTATGTGCACAAGTACACACGCAAGTACACACACAAACACACCTCTCTTAGTGTCTCTCCACACTCCCTCTCTCTCTCACCCATTCCCTTTTAGTTTTTGCTCCCTAAAGAGGACTATTGTCAGGGGACAGTTCTTTCATAGTTTCCCTTTGACTAAACAGGACTATTTTTTGTTGCAAAATAAAAGTATAGATTTTAGAATGTTTTTTCTTTGGCATAGACTGACATGTTAAAGGTTTTTGTTATCTATCAAGGGACTTGCTAAAAATAAAGGATGCTAACGTTTTGCTTCTTACATTGAATTTGTTTTATCAAAGGACCCTGTGGTTTTTAAGAATCATTGTCACTTATTTTGTATCCTCCTATTTCTCACACTGCTGTGCTTTTTGCTTTCTCTGCCAAAGTCCTTTAATGTCCTTAGCAATAACCAATTTGAGACTGGCAAGGAAATAGATGTACAAAAAATCAATATTTTTTTGAAGACTAAGTTGAGCTCTTACTATCTTCCATTAAAATGGGTTCTCTATGTTCTGGTTCTAGAAATTTCTTTACAAAAGTATTGTATGATTGAAGTAATATACAAATATGATCAGAGTTGAAAATTACTATGGGCGAAAGGTACCAAAATAAAAATTGTACCCAAACTATATGTAGCAAGATGTCTAAGATGACATTCTTCATTACAAAATTCAAAATTCTTTAAGTGTGTTAAACATTTTGCTCACATTTTTCATTAGCCTTGAAATACTGTATACTACCAAATCATTACCCCAGGCATGCCCCCACACTATTACCTATTGAAGGCTTTAGTAAATCTCTCAGTCTTGGAAATTTACAGGTCGACCTGAATGATTTCAGTATTCATGTGTTTGTAGTGGTTCAGTACAGACCTCCCCAGGTTGTACTATTTTGGTATGTGAATTATTTTGAGTTAAAGGCAGTTAAGATCCTGCAGGCTCAGGAGAAACTACTGCCCCTCCCTAATCTACCTAGAATAATGTAAATAGGGGATTTTTTCCAGAAAAGAGTTATTAACAGAGCTAAATTTTATCTAAGTGGCTCTATCTGTATAGCAGGGCAAAGATCTAATTAACCCACATCTGCTCTTTTTATTGTCCTGAGAATGATCCTTGTGTCCTTACAGCCTCCACATCCCTACCTCATTTCATACCACAGGATGGCATATATACCTCATTTTACCTTTCTGTCTCTAAACCTCTCATATGTGTGTCAGCTCTGCCCCTCTCAGGTATGCAGGGTTCCCATTTTTAGAAATTAAATTTGATTTTCTCCTGTTAATCTGTCTCATGTCAATTTAATTCTTAGACCAACCAGAAGACTCTAGGATGGTAGAGGAAAGTTTTCTTCTGCCTTGACATCTTTGTCATTATCTTTGAGTTGCTTGGTGTCCTTATTCAATGATTTTTTTAATCACAATTTTATCCAGTAAAAAAAAAAAAAAACAGAATACATATGTCAGATGTTTCATATATATTTCCATTTGGCAATGGTCACATTTTAAGTTCTCTCTACCAACCATCCATCCTTTCTTGTACCATTATTTCTATAAATCTTTGTACTTCCTTGTTCTTCACCAAAAGCCTCTTTGTACAGTCTTCCAGTGTGCCACCTAATATATATGCTGTATAATGAGCAATTGTAGGTGAAATGTGAGCTGATGAAAGTCCCTTAAAGGAGACAGCATACATTCATTCATATGAAGTAGCAAGGTCACTTCTTGTTTTTGAAAGGACTTAAGCTGGTTTTACTCACATACACTGATTCCAAATAAGTTTGTAAAAATAGAGATTATGACAAGATAATTCTATTATGTCACCATTAGATAGTTTCTTACTTAATCCTTGTATTCATTTAGATAATTCAGGATCTTACAGAAGCTAAGGTATTTTAATTGCTGATTTTGTCAACCTTTCATAAAATATCCTTTCATGCAATCAGTCACAGCCTTCTAAGAGCTGTCACCTGAAGGAAAAAGATTGACTGAGAAAACACTTAATCCAACACTTTCAAAAAACAGTTGGCATCTCTTTGCTAATACTCTGTGGTCTTAAGAAATAATCATTTATATAAAATTAATTCCCCAGTACTTACTTCTGCAGTCAAGCACAAGTATAAAGACTATTGTGATAATTTTGACTAGAAAGCTCAAATAAAAGTCAATTTAGGGAAATAAAGTTAGTGAAAGAAGTTATTCAGTTTTATTGCTGTAATCACATTTTCTTGCCTTTTTACTCATCATGCAGTTGTTGGGATATTAATAGGACACAAGCTCAGTCATGGAGTTCCACAACTTTTGGAATTGTGGCACCCTGTGTACTTGATTTCATGACACTTCTTCCAAAAAGTGCAGTATATTGCACAGTTCGCTATCAAAATTATATGTGTTCCAAGAGTCAGGGAAAGTATTCACAAACTCTTTAGAAAGCTAAGAAAATGTATTCATTTAAAACACAGAGTTGCACAATATCTTTTCTAAATTATTTTTCTTTGTAAGTTGATTTTGGTTAGTTTTAAGACAATCCTTATGATATCTAAAAATACTTTTATTGTCACATATATAGGATCAGGAAATACAGTCTAAAAATTAGTTCACTCTTACTGAATCAGAAACTTTTCTTATATTTCACTCTATTTTATCATGTGTATAAACAACCCTAATTGGGTATTGTATTTCCCAGGTTTTAAGATAGCAATGCTTAATACAATGATAGGCATATAGTAGGAAAATATTAAGGTAATTAATGATAATACTCTAATTCTAATTTATTCATTTACTAAGTCCTTGCTGTGTATTAGAAAAAAATAGACAAGATTCCAGCCCTTATGAAATTTAGAGTAGCAGAAAAGAAAGAGAAGAAATATAATTATTTAAATTCAACTATAATAAGAGTAGGAGAATTACAGTGTGGTTTAAAACTTTGAAATGATAATAATTACAATAAAATACCAATTATGTAGAGATTGAAGTGTCACAGGATGTATATGATTTCTGGCTTTAAAGTCTATAAAGATGTTGAAATGGGCAGCGTATGGAGCTTCATTTCTAAGCAAGTTCGCTTTTTGCTTGGGCTAGAACTATTGTAGAATTCAGCAGTGAAACTGAGAGGGAGTGGAAACTGGGAAAGACTTTATTTTTTTAAACCCCTGTGCTTATTTCTACTCCTTTCTAACAATTCAAGATAAACAAGTAACAATTGCAAATACCTATAATATAAATAAAATATATATGTAAAATTAATATGTATGTGCAAACAAAAACTCTAACGTACATATGACGTGTTGAGATAGTAATAACAAAAGCCATGACATTATTGGCAGGAAGTGAACAAAATAAAATATGAACCACTTTGTTTACATGCATGTGTAAACAAAGGGGTTCATTTTATAAATTGTATAAAGCTACGTAGGCTTTATTAACAGAAGTTTGACTATGGTTTAATAAGTTGATTCCAGTGAGATTTCTCATATTCCTAAGTACAAAAATATACCAATATTATATCACTGGTATATTTTCTTGGTTGCAAGCTCCCCAACCACTGTGATACTTTCTTTGTCTTTATTCCTTTCTCTTCCATCTTTAATTAGCTAAATTGTGGAATCACCAGTTATTTCATTTCTAGATTCTTAGTCTACTTGTTCATTTAGCAGTTTCTACCATTTCTTCTATAATGGCCAGTTTGATAATACCCTAATGATATGACTCTTTTTAAATAATACCCAGTGCTAGTAGACATGTTTCTTAACATGAAGAAAATGACATTTCTGGAAAATGGAACTGAGATTTGTCTTCTTACCATATAAAATGCTAAAAGTATTCTTCTGTGTCCCTTGAAATTCCATCACAAATGGATCCTGATTTATACTACATCTTCGTTCCAGTACAAATTGATATTTTATAAAATATATTCTATTTGAGACGTTCTAAGGGAGCTAATATAGTCTTTAAAGGATTGTATTGAATAATTTTCTAGAGTAAAGATTCTACTTTAAGATCCCAGAGAATGGTATGTTTCCATTAGCCTTCTTTTTGCAAAGCTTCTATCTGGAACACATTCTTCAAATTCTGCCTCATGGCCTCTTATTCATTCTTATAAGATCTGCTCAGGTGGAAGTTTTCTATCCTGACTTACTTCTCCTCAGCCTACCAATATCCCATGAATATGTACTTACATCCCTGTAGTAATTTTCACACTGTTACAGTTAAAGGTATTCTTGCTCCAAAAATGAAAATGACTTGGTGTTTTCTGATAACAAAGACAATATATGCTACTGCAGAAAAATTCAAGTAATTTAAAAGGGAAGGACAAATTTTGTTTGACATTTTCCAAGGAATATATCAATAATTGTCTACATATATGTACACATACCCACATAAACAATATTTTATATAAATTAGATAATACAATTAATTTTTTTTTAGCTTTAAATTTTCTTCAGCAATGTGTTATGGAAACCTTTACATATTAATGCATAAAAAGAGGAATAACATTTAATGGCTGCATAATATTCTGCTTATGGATATATGTTTGAATATTTAGCCAATTTCACAAATGATAAACAACTGGATGTCTACAAGTTAAAAAATCTAGCTTTAAATGCCTTTCACATCCATACCCTCCTTCAGATTCTATTGCCACCACCTGCTCTAGTTCACCACCTTCACTATTTCTTATCTGTACTACATATTAGTCTTCTGGCCTCATAATCCAGTCAATATCTATCACTTAATTTTATTCTATATACTTTCCTGAAAGCAGTGCTGATTGTTTTATTATTTTCTTGCTCAATAACTCTCAATGGCACTTTGTTACCTAATAAATTATCAGTGCATTCCTTAATCTTCTGTCAATGTAGAAAAAAGCTACCTCTCCAACCATATGTTCAGTTGTATTCATTTGTTCTAATGTTAAAAATTTATGGGTTAAGGGATTTCCTATTGTGTCTTAGCGGTAATGACCAGTATCCACGATGATGTGGGTTTGATCCCTGGCCTTGCTCAGTGGGTTAAGGATCCTGCGTTGCCATGAGCTGTGGTGTAGATCACAGACACTGCTTGGATCCATCGCTGCTGTGGCTGTGGTGTAGGCCAGCTGCTGCAGCTCAGATTTGACCCCTAGACTGGGAACTTCCATATGCTGCAGGTGCAGCCCTAAAAAGCAAAAAAGAAAAAGAAAAAAGAAAAGAAAATCTATGGGTTAAGTCCACCTGGAAGATGTAATTTATTTGGCTTATACAATGTTTCAAAACTGTGAATTTGAGTGCTTTCGAGTGTAGCATGTCCTTTGCTTTGTTTCAGGGTAGATGCAACCAGTTCCTATTATCTTTCTTTTTGCCAGACTGTTCTCACATTTAAACTATTTGTCTGGCCTCTGAGGACATACATTAAACATAACTTGATGTTTAACTTCTACTAAGTAGAGTGAATTATTGTTTGTGCCTTGAACACTTGTCCCTTTATGCCCCACCTTCTTGCTATTGTGCCTTCCTTTTTGCTTTTCCTTCTCCAGAAACTTATTGTTCTCTAACTGAAATAAATCAAAATCTATGCAACCTTATTTCAAACCACTATTAAGTGCAAAGTATTTAGTGAAGCTCTTTCTGTGCTTCCAAAGAAAATGAAAATCTGTTTAGTACTTTATATGATTTATTGTGTAACCTTTAATTTTCTACTTAGTATTTTTGGTATTTTTTCTGCTAATCCCTTAAGTAGATTCCATAGGGTACTGAAATAATGCACATTCTGCACCTACTAATGCCAGACACTTGGCTAAAAGATGCAGAAAATAAACTGAAGTTGTTAAAGTAGTTTGAAACCACATTTGGGGGAAGATAAAATTAATGAATTAATGGCTATAGGGCTTGGCCACATCTTATGGGAAGCCAAGTGCTTTTTGCCACAGCGCTTAGAAATCCCAAAGACTTGTTTTCTTTTTTTTTTTTCATTTTAAAAACTTTTGTTGTGGTTGATTTACAATGTGTTAATTTCTGTTGTACAACAAATAAATTCATTTATACATACACACGTATTCGTTCTTTTTCAGATTCTTTTCCCATATAGGCTATCACAGAATACCGAGTAATGCTCCCTGTGCTACACAGCAAACCCTGTTGACTATCCATTCTTTATACAATAGTGTGCATATGGCCAAGGACTTATTTTCTTTCACTTGCCTCTCCTTCTAGGTCTCTGCACTTTCTGAATTCTAATATCAATAGCTATTCTCATCTCTTATTTTGTGCTATCTTACTCAAAAGTTGTTTTCCATTGAGCTTCTTCAAATCTCTTACACAAAGCATTTCTGTGAGTACCATTTGGGGATGATATATCTGTTCTTAAAAGCACTAATTCACCTCACAACCAGGTATTTCACTAGTCATTTTAAATTATAGAGTTTAGCCATCTGCCTTGTTACTAGAACCTCCTGTATTAATATCCTTCAGGGAAAAAGAACCAGATGAGGTATATCTCCAAATGTATACATGGAGATTCATTTTATATATATAATATGATAGATTCATTATATATATATATATATATTACATATATATATAAATATATGGAATTCCCATTGTGGCTCAGTGAACCCAACTAGCATCCATAAGGACACATGTTCAATCCCTGGCCTCACTCAGTGGATTGGGAATCTGGTGTTGCCATGAACTGTTGTGTAGGTCACATATGTGGCTCGGATCCCACATTGCTGTGTCTTTGGTATAGGCCAGCAGCTGCAGCTCTGATTCAACCTCTAGACTGGGAACTTGCATATGCCACAGGTGTGGCCTAAAAAAAATAAATATTGATACATTTATAAATCTCCATATATGTGCATATATATGGATTCATTATAGGAATTGGATAACATGATTATGGAGAATGAAGGGTTCCATATTCTGCCATGTGCCAATTAGAGAACCAGGAAAGCCAGTGGTGTAACTCAGTCCAAGCCTGATGGCCTTAAGAACCAGGGGAGTCAATAATATGAATTTCAGTTCAAATCCAAAGGCCCAGGGATTGAAGGACCAGTGGCATAAGTACAAAACCAAAAGCCCAAGAACCAAGTGCAGAGATGTCTAATGGCAGGAGAAGATGAACGTCCCAGCTCAAGCAAAGAGAAAAGTTGCCCTTCCTCCAAATTTTCGTTCAATTCCAGTCCTCAATGGATTGGATGATTCACACCCATATTGGTGAAGGCAATCTTCCTTACTTGATCTACCAGTTCAAATGGTAGGTCTCTTCTAGAAACACCCTAGCAGACACACTCAAAAATATTTTACCAGTGATCTGAATATCCCTTAGCCTGTTCATGTCAACACCTAAAATTAAACATGATGTCTCCTTTCTTCATCCCCTCTCATTTCTTTTTCAAAATTAATGCCATACTGTCATTAACACCTCAGCCACTCACTTCCGTTTGATTTTTATACAGTACGACTTAGATATCTTCTTACACATCATGTACCTCGGACATCACCTTACCTACATTAAGCTTTTTAACAGCTTATTAATGTATTTTTCCAAAGAAAACACAGTGACCCCTAATATTAACCCTTGTGTGAAACTATTTAAATAAATTATTAAAGTATTACTATGTATTCTTGATTTTGTGTTGAGGGATGATAGGTTAGGCAAAATGAATTAATAGTATAAAAAGAGATGTTACAGTATGGATAAGGCTAGGTTATGTAGAAAGTGATATCAGGAGGGGATTGATAAACTGGATGATAAATGAAAAACATGGCAAAATGAATTATAAGATTCAATTCTTATTAAAGTCATGCTGAAAACAAAGTTAGAAGTTACCCAAACTATTATATAATATTTTCCCCAAAATTATATCACAGTGGATCTCACTTTGCAGGTGATTTTTGATATGGCCTATTAGTTGAAAACCAGCATTATAAACAAGGTATTAGACAGAAAACAGTAATAAGAGATGTAGCTACAATTCATCATAATATTAGAAAAAAATAGTAAAATAATATTGCTGGCTGACATTATGATTGTTTGCCTATAAAACCTGAAAGAATCTGCTGAAAATTGATTAGGAATAAAAAAAAGAGAGATTAGTAAAGTATATGGAAAGAAAATCAATAAAGGTAAAATATGAATTCTTTTATAAAAAAGCAGTAACTACTGAGAAAACACAAATCCAATTCACAGTAGTAACAGGAATGATTTTAACAAAAAAGAGGAATAGGAGTTTTCTGCTGTCTTCCTCCCAAAGAACACTGATCTTAACAATTGCCCACAGATAATAGTGTCTTTGTGGACGAAAAATATAATTTCCCAGGAATAAATTTAAAAGGAATGTGTAAAACCTGTAAAGCAACAAGAACAACAATGAAATTTTATTGTGGATATAAAATACAAATAAGTGAAGAGCTTATTATGGAATAAATGTTTGTGTCCCCCCCAAAATTCCTGTGTTGAAATCCAATTCCCTGATGTGAAGGTATTTGGTGGTAAAGCCTTTGGCAAGTAATTAGGTATAAGGGTGGAACCCTCATAAATGGGATTATTGCCCTTGTAAAAAGAGGCCAGAAAAAAAAATTATACAATAAAAAATAAAAAGAGGCCAGAGAGCTAGCTTGCTCCTTTCTGCATGATACACCGTAGCAAATAGTCTTTTGCAACCCAGAAGAGGATTCTCACCATGGATCTTCACCATGCTGGTATCCTTATCTTGGACTTCTAACTTTCATAACAGTGAGAATTAAGAATCTGTTGTTTCTAAGTCACTAAGCATATGATACTTTGTTGTAGCAGCCTGAAATAAGACAGAACCATATAGGATTATATAAGGTGTTGGATATAAAATTATGAGCAAGCACAAACAAGGTTCCTTCCATCATGCAGTTGAAGTTTAGTGGAATAAACATCTATTAAGAAGAAATCACACACACACACACACACACACACGCACCTTTCATTTCAGATAAGAGAGAGTAAGCACATATCACCCTGCCCCTGCTCTCCCACTGAATATAACTGTATATCCTGGACAAAAATAAATTCCCCAGATATTTTAGGATACCAAAAAGTAAAGAATAACAAGGAGAATGGGGAAGAAGACTGAAATTAAAAGTTCCACTTGAGGAGTTCCTGTTGTGGCACAGTGGAAATGAATCTTACTAGGAACCATGAGGTTGCAAGTTCAATCCCTGGCCTCGCTCAGTGGGTTAAGGATCTGGTGTTGCCACAAGCTGTGGTGTAGGTCACAGGCACGGCTCGGATCTGGTGTTGCTGTGGCCATGGCGTAGATGCCACAAAAAAAGTTCCACTTGAAATGGCAATAGATTAACTATTTTTTCTTTGGTATTCTATTTAGTTGCTAGTTTCATAGGAAAAGATGAAGTGGGCAGCAGAGAACAATCAGGGAAAGATTCAGGAGAAGCTTGCTAGTTCTGGTTCAAGAGAGGGAACCTCAAATACTCAAAGAGAGTGCAGAAATTCATTATTCTTTTTCTTTTTTTTTAATACTCAAGTAACCCATGATTCAAAATTTTAATGGGATAAGGCAGGAAAATTTTGAATATGAAAAACAAGTATATGAAATGCTGCTTAGAAAAGTCAAAACATCTTCAAAATCCAATCATCTGTTGATGGACATTTGGGTTGTTTCCATGTCCTGGCTATTGTGAATAGTGCTGCAATGAACATGTGGGTGCATGTGTCTCTTTTAAGTAGAGTTTTGTCTGGATAGATGCCCAAGAGTGGGATTGCAGGGTCATATGGAAGTTCTATGGATAGATTTCTAAGGTATCTCCAAACTGTTCTCCATAGTGGCTGTACCAGTTGACATTCCCACCAACAGTGCAGGAAGGTTCCCTTTTTTCCACAGCCCCTCCAGCACTTGTTATTTGTGGATTTATTAATGATGGCCATTCTGACTGGTGTGAGGTTGTATCTCATGGTAGTTTTGACTTGCATTTCTCTTATAATCAGTGATGTTGAGCATTTTTTCATGTGTTTGCTGGCCATCTGTATATCTTCTTTGGAGAAATGTCTATTCAGATCTTTTGCCCATTTTTCCATTGATTGATTGGCTTTTTTGCTGTTGGGTTGTATAAGTTGTGGTACATATTCACAATGGAATACTACTCAGCCATAAAAAGAATGACATAATGCCATTTGTAGCAACATAGATGGAACTAGAGAATCTCATATTGAGTGAAATGAGCCAGAAAGACAAAGACAAATACCATATGATATCACTTATAGCTGGAATCTAATAGCCAGCACAAATGAACATCTCCTCAGAAAAGAAAATCATGGACTTGGAGAAAAGACTTGTGGCTGCCTGATGGGAGGGAGAGGGAGTGGGAAGGATCGGGAGTTTGGGCTTATCAGACACAACTTAGAATAGATTTACAAGGAGATCCTGCTGAATAGCATTGAGAACTTTGTCTAGATACTCATGTTGCAACAGAACAAAGGGTGGGGAAAAATGTAATTGTAATGTATCCATGTAAGGATAACTTGATCCCCTTGCTGTACAGTGGGAAAATAAAAAAATTTAAAAATTAAAAAAAAAAAGTCAAAACAAGGAGGACAAGCCAGGTAGCAGTATGTGAATATTGGGAACATGAGAATGTTACAAAAGAAGCAATGCTTATCCAAAGAATTTATGTAAGGACATAAACAATCAAAAAGCTCAGAAGTATACATAAATAAGTAGCATTAGCTTGTGTTTAGAAACAAAGTCTTTCAAGTAAGCTTGAGTTTGAATACTAGTTTTTTGAAAAGGATTCTCTCTGACCAAGCTTTAGTCAGTTTTGTAAGAATTTTTTCTACCCTTGTTACCTAACCATGTTTTTCTTAGTAATTTTTCATCTACTGTCTTCTTCATCCTGCCTGTTGACTACAATTCCCCAGCTGGCCCCTGTTTTATTTAGAATTAAGTTCAGTCTCTCTTCCATATTGTCATAGTCTTGAATAAAGTATTTTTTGCCTCTTAAACTCTGACTGATGTAATTTTTCTTGACAGTGCTGGCTCTGCAACTTGGAGAGGACCGGATTCATCATTAGATCCCTGTATCTCCCACCCAGCACCCTATAGGCATTATTTTAAAGTATTCATCTTCATTCCTGACTGATTGAGGATGCATTGGTGAGTCCAACTCCTGATCCAGTGTTCTGAATGATAGTCTGTTGCAATACTGAAAGAATAGATTTTGGTTCTTAGGTTGCAAAGTATACTCTTGAGGCTGGGTTAGAGTCCCAGACTTCTGTTTTGGGAAAGGTACCACTGGTTTAGAACCTGAGAAATTCTGATTTGGTTGAACTTTATTTTTATGGTAGTTAGAGTACTCTTTATCATTTGGATTCTTTGTTTTATTAGAGATTTCATTTGTAGAAATATTTTTATGGATAATTTGCAACTTCAATGGTCTCTTTGGGAAACTTGAAATCTCTTCAGACTGGCTCACCTAAGATTTCTTTCTTATTCCTCCACTCCTTCATCCATATTTTATGAAATTCTATCTTCCATTTAGCTCCTTTAAATCATTTGATCTCTCCTACTTCAATACTCCTGCCCCCACTAGCCTTCTGTCCATCCCTGCCAGAACTTTACCTTCCCATTCTAGTCCCTCAACTCTGTGTTACCACATGAATATTTTGAGATCTAAGAACTGCAAAAACACCTGCCTGAGGCTGAAAAAGAGGAAAAGAAAATTGGAAACACACTGGATATTTTGTTCATTCAAATGGGCTTTGATGTCCCCTATGTCCCTCACCTAGAATTTTATCCACAGCCTCCATAAAGTTGCATATAATGCCAGAGGAAAATCTCAAAAGTCTCTTCCACAGATATTAGTGGAAAGATGGAACTCTCATATTGCGCAGGTAACCTCAATGTGCCTCATCTGTCAGAATACAATTCAGATAAAAATGAAAAATGGGACAAATATTAGAGCCAACTGTTTTTATTTTTTATGTAATGATTTTTATTTTTTTCCATTATAGCTGGTTTACAGTGTTCTGTCAATTTTCTGTTGTAAAGCATGGTGACCCAGTTACACATACGTGTATACATTATTTTTCCTTACATTATCATGTTCCATCATAAGTGACCAGACATAGTTCCCAGTGCTACACACCAGGATCTCATTGCTAATCCATTCCAAAGGCAATAGTCTGCACCTATTAACCCCAAACACCCCATCCATCCCTCTCCCCCACCTCCTTGGCAACAAGTCTATTCTCCAAGTCCATGATTTTCTTTTCTGTGGAAAGGTTCCTTTGTGCCATATATTAGATTCCATACGTAAGTGATATCATATGGTATTTGTCTTTCTCTTTTTGACTTACTTCGCTCAGTTGAGATACCACCTCACACCAGTTGGACTGGCCATCATTAAGAAGTCCACAAATAACAAATGCTGGAGGGGGTGTGGAGAAAAGGGAACCCTCCTGCACTGTTGGTGGGAATGGAAGCTGGTACAACCACTATAGAAAACAGTGTGGAGGTACCTTAGAAAACTATCCATAGAACTACCATATGACCCAGCAATCCCACTCTTGGGCATATATCCAGACAAAACTTTCCTTGAAAAAACACATGCACCTGCTTGTTCATTGCAGCACTATTCCCAATAGCCAAGACATGGAAACAACCCAAATGTCCATCAACAGATGATTGGATTAGGAAGAAGTGGTATATATACACAATGGAATACTACTCAGCCTTAAAAAAGAACAAAATAATGCCATTTGCAGCAACATGGATGGAACTAGAGACTCTCATACTGAGTGAAGTAAGCCAACTACTTTTATAGAGACCAGTGAGCTTTGTATTACTGTGTTTATTCCTGACTCATAGCTGAGATGTTTGCATGTATCTGTATATATATGTCCCTATGTGTGTATTACTTATATATGTACATGATATTTTACCTGCCTCCAGAGGGTATTAGCAATTAATTTATAAAATCTGATACTGAGCTCTATTTTAATTGGCTTAGAGATAAATAATAACTTACATAAATTATTCCTGAAACTCCCCATGATAATAATAACTGCAGCCCTACACTTCTAATAATTCCAAATGAAAAAAGTAACTACTCTCATAAAAACTAAGCAAATGTTCTCATAAATTGAGTAAATCTTTAGCAAATAAAACTAGTTTAATATCACGAATATGATAAAAACTGTTATGTGTTCTGAGTTATTAGCATTAATTCATTATTCTAATTATTATTCTAATATAATTTTATTCTAATAGGGTTTGCTAGTCAAATAAGGTAATATTTGCTAGGTGTTTGAAATTATAAAAATGGTGTTTTATTTTAATCAAATTGAGTCATTACTCAGATTAAAATTTATTTCAACAGTAATTATGTTTTATAATATGTCTGCTTAAAAATAGTTTCTAGGAGTTCCTGCCATGGTGCAGTAGAAAGGAATCCAACTAGGAACCATGAGGTTGTGTGTTGGATCCTTGGCCTCACTGAGTGAGTTAAGGATCCAGCATTGCCATGAGCTGTGGTGTAGGTAGCAGATGTGGCTTGGACCTGGCATTGCTGAGGTTGTGGTGTAGGCCAGCAGCAACAGCTCCGATTAAACCCCTAGCCTGGGTACCTCCATATGCCACAGGTGCGGACCTAAAAAGACAAAAGACCAAAAAAAATTAGTTTCTAAAATCTTTTTGGTAACGTGCAGACTTAGACTTATGCTAAATTAAATTAAGTAATAGATACTAACATAAAATACTGAAACATTTATAGCTGAGTATAATTTTATATACTTTTGTTTTCTTATTTTTATATATTTTTGGCTTCTTATTTTTATGTGATACATAGGATAAAAATATTTAAGTCTATAAACAAATATGTTCTTTTTGCTATATTGAGAAAAATGTACTATACAGAGTTCTCTTGTGGCACAGTGGGTTAAGGGTCCAGCATTGTCATTGCAGCAGCTCAGGTCATTGCTGTAGTGCAAGTTCAATCCCTGGCTCAGGAACTTTCACATGCTATGCCCCCCCCCAAAAAAAGGAACATGTATCTATAAAAATTGTGAGATGTTATATTCACGGGCATTGGTAGTCTGCTAAACAAATGCTAATATTTAAAAAACAGCTAATAATGATCCACTTTATAGTTTTTTCTGTAAAATGAAGTTACTAATAGTTAACAATTATCATCAATATATGTAAATTAAACTACTGGCAAACAATATATGTAAATTAAACTACAATAAAGGCAAACAATTTCTTTAAGGAAATTATACAAGTTAGGTAAGATGGTTTTTGTTAAGTTAAAGAAGAGTTATTTTTTTTTCCTAGCATGAAATGACCAATTGTTCCCAACTGAGGGAAAGTGTAGGACAAAACCCCGAATGGTTTGTGAAAATAGAACCTTATATGGTGTGCTTAAAGCTGAATAGGATTGAATTGGTTTGTTTATAAGGTTTTGCATTTGCTTATTTGATTTAATGAGCTTATAATCAGATACAGGTCAAAATGTTTCATCTTCAACAAAAAGGGACTATCTCAGAGACTTATAGAAATGATTATTCCAGGTACTCTGGGGGCACAGACATATGATTGCATTACTTAAATAATTCGAGACTACCTCATTGGACTGATTTAGGATTTTCAGAACTCTAGTGGTGAAGCTGATGAATTAATGAGACTACTAACCCAAATTCAAAGAGAACAATCATTAAATAAACTGATGAGTAATGATTATATGTTCTATTCTGAATTAATGCTGATGCTTTAATCTTCTATTTTCTGGATATAAGAAACCCCTTTATCTTTTCCTTTTAGAAAAATGTGGTTTCTCTTAAGGTATCTATAATTCATAATAATTTAAAACAAAATACTTTATAAATAAAGTAGCATTTATTAAACTGGGGAAGCTGGGGATTTATCGCCAATGGGCAGTGTGAGAAAGTCAGTGGATGGAAAATTATTTAAGAGGAACTGGTGAGTAGCTAAGGCTACAAAGATGAATAAGCTGTGATCTTGGCCCTTGAGTAACTGACAAAGTGGGAGAGATACACATAAAAATAAATCATTGCAATTGAGGAGGTTTAAATAAAAGTGACAAATCACATTTGCCTTTAAAAAAATTATTATGACAGCATTAATGTGGAGAATACCTAGGAGGGCAATGAAACAAGGAGAGAGATCAATGAGTTTACTAATGTAACAATGTAAAGGTAAAAAATAATGAATGTGGAATAAAGGCACTAGCAACAGGAATGAAGGGGAGAGAAGCCTTGGGGATTTGTATAGCATGATGACAGTATTAAAGAATAAAGTCCTGCCATGTGGAAAAGGACTTGGACTTTTTTTTTTTCCTGGTACTGCATTGAGATCTAGATTTAAAGAGGACACATTAGTGGGAGTCAGAGGTACAGAAAAGGAAAAATTAAGGACTCTATCATGAAGTACTTCCTGTAATTGGAGGAATTTAGAATAAAATATGAGTGAACATTTAAAAAGTATCCATACTTTTAGCATGGAATTAAACTTAATCCATTTCTTCTCTTTAACTTGTGCCCCAGGTAAATGTCTTTTTATTATTTCCTGAATAGGCATTATATTTTTCTACCTCTATGACTAGGATAATGATTAACCCTGCCATTCCCATTGATGTCTTCCCTTCTTATATAAAATGTGACTGAAGTGTATGTTGAGTATGTTTTGTTAAATTACTACAAAATCCTCATCTAAAGATGGAGGTGAATTTTCAACAGTTGACATGATTTCACTCTGTTGTTACCTGATTTATGGTGTCATTTCATGAATTTACTGCCAAGCCAAGTTCTTTCTATATCATTCTATCTCCCCCTCCAGCTTTTGTGGGGTAAAATTGACAAAATTGTAAGACATTTAAAGTATATATTGTGATGATTTAATATATGTATACGATGTGAAAGGATTCCACTCATCTAGTTAATTTCCTATTTAAATAGTAAGTCACTAATATATTGCTTTATTATTGGAAAACAGAAAATTTGAGAATACTGTTTGAAATAATGTTACTGAAGTTTCCTACTGTGTATTGGGATTTTCCATGTGTTATGAATGAATTGAGTCCCCTTAAAAATCCATTTGTTGAGCTCTAACCCATATATGACTGTATTTGGAGACAGGTTTTTTTTAGGCAATTAATAAGATTGGGTCCTTTATCCAACAGACGTAGAGTCCTCAAAAGAAGAGACACCAGAGAGTCCAACCCCCCCCATACACACACAGAAAATTTCGTATAATGAAAAGGTGAGACGATAGCTATTTGCAAGCCAGGAAGAATCCTCACTTGAAACCAAACCCTTCCATACCTTGATCTATGACTACTAGCCTCCAGAACTGTGAGAAAATAAATATCTAATGTTTAAGATATGCAGACTCTGATATTTTATTATTGCAGCTCAAGGAGATTAATACACCATGCCCTTTCTTTTCCTTTCCTAATTTTGTTTTACTTTATAAAAAAAAGTGAGTTTGAGTGAGGAGACAAGATGGCGGAAGAGTAGGGGGACACGCTCGCCCTCTCCCACAAACACAACAGAAAAAGCACATCTACAGAATAAATGACTCGCACAGAACAGCAACCAATCGCTGGCAGAGGAACCTAAACTCCAATAATGGCAAGAAGTTCGTGACATCACTGGGCAGATCGGGAGAAAAGAGGAGAGTGAGAGAAGGTGAATCTGAGTGGGACGAGAGCTCCCGAAAGGGAACTGAGGAGGAGAAAGGGATCCTGCACCCTGGAAAGTCACCTACTCGGGGGAAAGATCAAATGAACCAGAGGAATCTCCAGATGCAGAGAAGAGTGTAGCAGTAAGTTGGAGTTCTAAAAAGCAGATTGAGAACCAAATGGACCATCTGAACTATGGGCACAGTCACCAAAAATTGAGACGCCTGGGTGGGCGCTGGGCACCGAGACCTCGGCTCTGGAGGTTAGTCCCTGAGAAAGGGAAGGGGGGGCGGGGTGGAGCGGAGACTGGGAGGTCTAGAAACCGGTCTGTCAAGTTTGATGGGACAGAGACTGCCTGAGAGACTAGAAAACAAAGCTGTCGCAGAGGAAGGGAGCAATACTCTAGGGGCGGGGAAGTGGAAAGCCACATCAGAGGGAACCTGGGAGAAGAGCCTGGTCTGCGCCCGTGCTGGGGAGGGGAGAGAAGAAGGGGTGGGTCCCCATAGAATACTCCCCACACCACAGCAAGCTTACCGGCCCACTAGCTAGCAGAAAGCTGTGCTTCCCAGTGCATCCCCTCCACCCACCCCTGCCACCCGCTATGCTCTCGCTGGACCTGGGGCTGCCTGCCAACTAGGAGGGCTGGCCTCAACAATTGCCAGAAGCCTACCACCGCAGGGGCTGTCCCTGCACAGGCCTGCTTGCCCTTTGGAAGGTCTACACCCCCACAGAGCAGCACCAAACACCACCAGCCCCCGAGAAAAGGCCTGCAGGCCAGAAAAGCTGCAACAAGACTGGCCGGGCTGTGAAAAGATCTCAGACGGTCTTTCTGAGTCGGGCTGCCCTGGGGAGGAGCCAGTTGGGTTGGTAGTGGCCCATATAGACGCGCAAGCCCTCAGGGGGTGCCGCACTCTTGCAGAGCAGCTGCAAAGGACTGCCAGCTCTCTGCAGGACCCCCTGCAGACCAGAAAAGCTACAACAAGCTTGGCGAGACTGTGAAAAGATCTGCCTACATTCTCAGGCTGTCTTTCAGAGTTGGGCTGCCCTAGGGAAGAGCCTCCTAGGTTCTCAGTGACCAGACAGCTTCTCCAGCCCTCAGGAGGTGCTGCACTCCTGAGGAACAGCTGCCCAACACTGCCAACCCCCTGCAAAAACCCCACAGCCTAAAAAAAGAACAGAGCAAGCTCTGCATGACCAAGTGAAATCTGCTACCATCGTGGTGTGGACCTCCCAGTCCTGTCTGCCCTCAGGAAGTCCTCCTTTGCTTCAAAGAGACACTGTTAGGCCCATCAGCACTCCAAAAAAGCCACACTGCCTCAAAAAAGATTGACCAACAATGCCAGCCCTCAGGAAACATTCCATGGCAGTGACAAGGCAAACACTGCCCGATCACGGAGAGTACAACTCCCTAGGAGAAAGAAAACAACAAGCAAGATGAAGAAGCTGAGAAACCACCCCCAGTCAAAACAACAGGAGAACTCACCTAAAACAGTCAACAATGAGACAGATCTCTGCAGTTTGACAGACCTGGAGTTCAAAAGAGGAAAAGTGAAAATACTGAAGGAATTAAGAGAAGATATGAACAGTAATGCAGATACCCTCAGAAAGGAACTAGAAAATATAAGGAGGAGCCAAGAAAAACTAGAACATTCAGTTGCAGAGATGCAAACTGAACTAGGGGCAGTAAAAACCAGAATGAATAATGCAGAAGAACGAATCAGTGATATGGAAGATAGAATAATGGTAACCAACCAATCAGATCAGCAGACAGGAAACTGAATGAAAAAAAGGAAAGCAATATAAGAGACCTATGGGATAATATAAAGCAGGCCAATCTACACATAATAGGAATTCCAGAAGGAGTAGAAAAAGATAAGGGGATGGAAAATATATTTGAAGAAATTATCACTGGAAACTTCCCAAGTCTAAAGGATACTGGGTTCAAGATACAAGAAGCACAGAGGGCCCCAAACAATTTGAACCCAAATAGACCCACACCAAGACACATCACAATAAAAATGGTAAAAGTTAGTGATAAAGAGAGGATCCTAAAGGCAGCAAGAGAAAAACAGAATGTTACCTACAAGGGAACCCCCATAAGAATATCAGCTGATTTGTCTACAGAAACACTACAGGCCAGGAGGGAATGGCAAGAGATATTTAAAGTGCTCAAAAGAAAAAATATGCAACCTAGAATACTCTATCCAGCAAGAATATCATTTAAAATAGAAGGGGAAATAAAAATTTTTCCAACAAACAAAAACTAAAAGAATACAGCAACACAAAACCCAGGTTAAAGGAAATATTGAAAGGGCTTTTCTAAACCAAAAAGAAAGGAAGGAAAGGGAAGAAAAAAGAAAAGAAAAAAAAAGAAGAAGAAGAGAAAGAACTAGGACTGAGGAAACCGCAATCAGAGAGCAGTCACTCAAATAAGCCAGCATACAGATTTAATCATGAACATGTTTCAAACAAAATAAAATTATAAAGAAAAAAATAAAAAAGAGTCATCAAAACCATGAAATGTGGGCAAGGGATGTTAGGAAGTAAATAACCCTTTTTGTTTGTTTGTATGTTTCTCTTCTTAATTTTAATATAGTAATGAAGTGTTTGAACCTACAGGAACATCAGGCTAAAACACACAATTATAGGAAGGGGTTAGCATACTTAAAAAACAGGGCAACCACAAGCCAAAACCAAATAGTGCATTCGCAAAAAAATGAAAAAAAAAAAAAAAACACTCAAGCAGATAATAACAGGAGACCATCCAACCAAAAAAAAAAAAGAAAGGAAGAATGGAGAACCATAGAATCAACTGGAACACGAGGTTCAAAATGGCAATAAATAATCATCTATCAATTATCACCTTAAATGTCAATGGACTGAATGCCCCAATCAAAAGACACAGAGTGGCTGAGTGGATAAAAAGGCAAAAACCTTCAATGTGCTATCTACAAGAAACTCAACTCAGGACAAAGGATACATATAGATTGAAAGTGAAAGGGTGGGGAAAAATATTTCACGCCAATAGACATGACATAAAAGCAGGAGTCGCAACACTCATATCAGACAAAATAGACTTTAAACCAAAGACATAAAGAAAGACAAAGAAGGACACTCTTTAATGATTAAGGGATCCATCCAAGGAGAGGATATTACTATCATCAACATATATGCCCCAAATACAGGAGCACCCAGATACATACATCAAATATTAACTGACATAAAGGGAGATATTGATGAGAATACAATCATAGTAGGAGACCTTAATGCCCCCCCTCACATCAATGGACAGATCCTCTAGACAGAAAACCAATAAAGCAACAGAGATCCTAAAGGAAACAATAGAAAAGTTAGACTTCATTGATATCTTCAGGACACTACATCCAAAAAAAGCAGAATACACATTCTTCTCAAATGCTCATGGAACATTCTCAAGAATCGCCCACATATTGGGACACAAAGCTAACCTCAATAAATTTAGGAGCATAGAAATTATCTCAAGTATCTACTCTGACAACAAGGCCAGGAAATTAGAAATCAACCATGGGAAAAGCAAAGAGAAAAAACCTACTACATGGAGACGAAACAACATGCTACTAAAAAACCAATGGGTCAATGAGGAAATCAAGAAGGAAATTAAAAACTACCTTGAAACAAATGATTATGAAGACACAACCTCTCAAAATCTATGGGATGCTGCGAAAGCAGTGCTCAGAGGGAAATTTATAGCAATACAGGCCTTTCTCAAAAAAGAAGAAAGATCCCAAATGGACAACTTAACCCTCCACCTAAATGAATTAGAAAAAGAAGAACAAAAAAGTCCTAAATTCAGCAGAAGGAAGTAAATTATACAGATTAAAGAATACATCAATAAAATAGACTCAAAAAACAATAGAGAAAATTAATAAAACCAAGAGCTGGTTCTTTGAAAAGGTAAACAAAATTGACAAACCCCTGGCCAGACTCACTAAAAAAGAGGCGAGAACGAACCCAAATCACCAAAATTATAAACAAAAAAGGAGAAATCACAACGGATACAGCAGAAATACAAAAAACCATAAGAGAATACTATGAACAACTATACGGCAACAAGTTTGACAATCTGGAAGAAATGGACAATTTTCTAGAATCTTACACCCTGCCAAAACTGAATCAAGCGGAAACAGACCAACTGAACAGACCCATCACTAGAAATGAAATTGAAGAGGTCATAAAATCATTCCCTACAAATAAAAGTCCAGGACCAGGCGGCTTCACAGGTGAATTCTATCAAACATATAAAGAGGAATTGGTGGCCATCCTCCTTAAACTCTTTCAAAAGGTTGAAGAAGAAGGAATACTCCCAAAGACATTCTATGATGCCACCATCACCCTCATTCCAAAACCAGGCAGAGATACCACCAAAAAAGAAAACTATCGCCCAACGTCATTGATGAATATAGATGCAAAAATTCTCAACAAAATCTTAGCCAACCGAATCCAACAACATATCCAAAAAATTATACACCATGACCAGGTAGGGTTCATCCCAGGTTCACAAGGATGGTTCAACATACACAAATCAACGTCATACACCACATTAACAAAAGAAAAGTCAAAAAAATACGATCATCTCAATAGACGCAGAAAAAGCATTTGACTAAGTCCCACATCCTCTCATGATAAAAACTCTCACCAAAGTGGGTATAGAGGGAACATTCCTGAATATAATCAAAGCCATTTATGATAAACCCACAGCAAATATAATACTCAATGGGGAAAAACTGAAAGCCTTCTCACTCAAATCTGGAACAAGACAGGGATGCCCACTCTCACCACTGCTCTTCAACGTAGTTTTGGAAGTCCTAGCCACAGCAATTAGACAAACGAAAGAAATAAAAGGCATCCATATAGGAAGAGAAGAGATAAAACTGTCACTGTATGCAGATGATATGATACTATACCTAGAAAACCCTAAGGACTCAACCCCAAAACTCCTTGAACTGATTAATCAATTCAGCAAAGTAGCAGGATATAAGATTAACATTCAGAAGTCAGTTGCATTTCTGTATACCAGCAATGAAATATTAGAAAAGGAATACAAAAATACGATACCTTTTAAAATTGCACCTCACAAAATCAAATACCTCGGAATACACCTGACCAAGGAGGTAAAGGACCTATATGCCGAGAACTATAAAACTTTAATCAAAGAAATCAAAGAAGATGTAAAGAAATGGAAAGATATTCCATGTTCCTGGATTGGGAAAATCAATATTTTAAAATTGGCCATACTACCCAAAGCAATCTACAGATTCAATGCTATCCCTACCAAATTACCCATGACATTTTTCACAGAACTAGAACAAACAATCCAAACATTTATATGGAACCACAAAAGACCCAGAATTGCCAAAGCAATCCTGAGAAACAAAAACCAAGCAGGAGGCATAACTCTCCCAGACTTCAAGAAATACTACAAAGCCACAGTCATCAAAACAGTGTGGTGAGCCACATGGGAAGTCCTAATTGCAATGTATACATCTAAGGATAACCTGACCCCCTTGCTGTACAGTGGGAAAATAAAATTAAAAAAAAAAAACAACAAAACAGTGTGGTACTGGTATCAAAACAGACAGACAGACCAATGGAACAGAATAGAGAACCCGGAAATAAACCCTGACACCTATGGTCAATTAGTCTTTGACAAGGGAGGCAAGAACATAAAATGGGAAAAAGAGAGTCTATTCAGCAAGCATTGCTGGGAAACCTGGACAGCTGCATGCAAAGCAATGAAACGAGAACACACCCTCACACCATGCACAAAAATAAACTCAAAATGGCTGAAAGACTTAAATATATGACAGGACACCATCAAACTCCTAGAAGAAAACATAGGCAAAACACTCTCTGACATCAACCTCATGAATATTTTCTCAGGTCCGTCTCCCAAAGCAATAGAAATTAGAGCAAAAATAAACCCATGGGACCTCATCAAACTGAAAAGCTTTTGCACAGCAAAGGAAACCCAAAAGAAAACAAAAAGACAACTTACAGAATGGGAGAAAATAGTTTCAAATGATGCAACTGACAAGGGCTTAATCTCTAGAATATATAAACAGTTCATACAACCCAACAGCAAAAAAGCCAATCAATCAATGGAAAAATGGGCAAAAGACCTGAATAGACATTTCTCCAAAGAAGATATACAGATGGCCAACAAACACATGAAAAAATGTTCAACATCGCTGATTATAAGAGAAATGAAAATCAAAACTACCATGAGATATCACCTCACACCAGTCAGAATGGCCATCATTCATAAGTCCACAAATAACAAGTGCTGGAGGGGCTGTGGAGAAAAGGGAACCCTCCTGCACTGTTGGTGGGAATGTAAACTGGTACAGCCACTATGGAGAACAGTTTGGAGATACCTTAGAAATCTATCCATAGAACTTCCATATGACCCTGCAATCCCACTCTTGGGCATCTATCCGGACAAAACTCTACTTAAAAGAGACACTTGCACCCGCATGTTCATTGCAGCACCATTCACAATAGCCAGGACATGGAAACAATCCAAATGTCCATCGACAGATGATGGGATTCGGAAGAAGTGGTATATATACACAATGGAATACTACTCAGCCATAAAAAAGAATGACATAATGCCATTTGTAGCAACATGGATGGAACCAGAGAATCTCATCCTGAGTGAAATTAGCCAGAAAGACAAAGACATATACCATATGATTTCACTTATAAGTGGAATCTAATATCCAGCACAAATGAACATCTCCTCAGAAAAGAAAATCATGGACTTGGAGAAGAGATTTGTGGCTGCCTGATGGGAGGTGGAGGGAGTGGGAGAGATTGGGAGCTTGGGTTTATCAGACACAACTTAGAATAGATTTACAAGGAGATCCTGCTGAGTAGCATTGAGAACTTTGTCTAGATACTCATGTTGCAACAGAACAAAGGGTGGGGAAAAAATGTAATTGTAATGTATCCATGTAAGGATAAGTTGATCCCCTTGCTGTACAGTGGGAAAAAAATATCTCTGGCTCTCATTCTTGTCTATACATCTTCCAAAACCTTTCATATATATGGATAAATAAATGAAGAGATTTCCTCTGTCATGATAGAATAAAGAATAATTTTTAGATACTTTCCCTTTTTTCTTATATGTGCTGATATTGGCTATGTCCGTTTGTATTTTTTTTAATCTTGGCTATTCATAAATTAAACAGAACAAAAAATAAAATCAGATACGGCAGAGAGTGGTAATATCTAGCAATTTGGGCTTTTGCATTAGATATTGCATTAGGTGTTGCATTAGGGGGCATGTATTGCTCTCTCGGAAAACCCCATAGTAGAGATTAATATTAGAAGGTATAGTGCCATCTGCTAGAAAGGCAGAAGGAATTATGAGGAAGCTCTATGAGAGACAGTTTAGAAAAACTTAAATTTAACTACTAAAACTTAAGTATACTGATAGCATAAGTTAAATGACATAGAAATAAAAGTTTGTACATAATTAGCTTTATAAACATGTTAGAATTTGAAACACAGCCGAATAAGAAATATAAGTATTCTTAAAAATAATATGAAATAAAGTCCATTTTGATCTCAAAAGAAGTAGTAAAAGAGTAAAACAGTGAAAATAAAATGAAAATGAAAATGCAAAACAAAAAAATTCAGATTTCAGATCTTGGAGTATGATAATATTTGGAAGCAAGAAAAATTGTATATTTTTGGAAATACCTCTATGGACTAGGTTCAATGCTAAAAGTTTTCAAAGTTTACCAGCATAGTAGATCAAGGTTATTCTCTGTATGATATCTACTAGACAAAATTATTAAACTGTTTCTGTATCTTGGCTATTGTGATCAATACAAAAATGAACATGGGAGGGCATATATCTCTTCAAGATACTGATTTCATTTCCTTTGGATGCATAGCCAGAAGTGGAATTGTTGGATCACACAGAAGCTTTATTTTTAATTTTCTGAGAAACTAATGTTGTTTTCTGTAGTGGATATACCAATTTACATTCCGAACAACAGGGTACAATTTTCCTTTTCTCCACATCCTTGCTTGCATTTATCTTTTGTCTTTTGATAATAACCATCCAAATAGGTGTGAGGTCATATCTCATTGTGGTTTACATTTGGATTTCCCTGATGTTTAGTGGTGTTGAGGTGTTGAGCATCTTTTCGTGTAATTGTTAGCCACTGTCTATCTTCTTTGGAGAAATGTTTAAGTCCTCTGCCCTCTTTTTTTTTTTTTTTTTTTGAGGAAAATGCTCTTTATTATTATTTTTTAATAGTTATTTCCCCAATACATTTTTTTTTCTACCCAGTTACACATACATATACACCCTCTTTTAAAATAAGATTATATTTTTGCTGTTGAGCATAAAAAATTCCTCATAGATAGATATGAACCTCTTATCAGATATATGGTTTGCAAATATTTTCTCCCATTCCCTGCATTGCCTTTTCATTTTGTCAATTATTTCTCTTTCTGGGCAGAAATTTTTTAGTGTAATGTAGTTCCAGTTGTTGATCTTTGCATTTGTTGCTGTGTTTTTGGTGTCATATTAAAAAAAAAAAATATTGCCAAGATCTATGTAAAGGAGCTTTTCCCTTATAGTGTATGCATATTATGGTTTCAGTTCTTAAGTTCTTAATTAGGTTTATAGATTTTTATAAGTAGTATGTATGAAGTAGGGGTCTACTTTCATTCTTTTTTATGTGAATATATGGTTTTATCAACATTTATTTTATTTTATTTATTTTATTTTATTATTTTATTTTATTTTATTTTATTTATTTTATTTTATTTTATCTTTTTAGGGCCATGCATGAGGCATATGGAAGTTCCCAGGCTAGAGGTTGAATCAGAGCTGTAACTGCCGGCCTACTCCACAGCCACAGCAATGCCATTTCTGAGCCATGTCTGTGAACTACACCACAGCTCACGGCAATGCCAGATGCTTAACCCACTGAGCGAGGCCAGGAATTGAACCTGCATCCTCATAGATGCTAGTCAGATTTGTTTCCACTGAGCCACGATGGGTACTCCTCAACACCATTTATTGAAGAGAAACTGTCCTTTCCCCATTGGCTATTCTTGGCTCCTTTGTCAAACAATGCTTAACCATACATATGAAGATTTATTTCTGGGCTATTTTGTTTCATTGCTTTACATGTCTGTTTTATGCCAAAACCAAACTGTTTTAATTACTGTAGCTATGTAATATAGTATGAAATCACAATTATAATGTCTCCAAACTTGTTATTTCTGAAGATTTCCCTATTTGTTATCTTTTGTGGTTCCATATGAATTTTGATTGTTTTGTGTGTTTCTTTGGGGTATGTTTCCAATGGTGATTTAACTTTTAGAGCCATTGAGATGTTATTTTAGTCTGATTTTTTTATCTCCTGCTCCCAGAGCTCCTGTTAGACTCTGTTCATTTTGCCTATAGGAACAAAGAGGTTTACTGGGCCAAGATGCTTGTCATTGCGGGGTCTACCCACAAGTCCTCTCCAGCACAAAAATATGACTCTATAGGATGGATTAGAGAAAGACAGGAATTGAGGCAAGACCTATTAGGTTTTGTGGAATTATGTAATAGAAATGACCTGGTTAAGGTATGATAGTAGAATTATAGAGAAGTATATGGGTTCAAAGGATAGTTAAAATGTGTAATGCTTAGTGATGAGTTAAATGTGATGGATGAAGGATAGGCAGCACTCTAAGAAGATTCCTAGTTTTTTTTTAATTTAATGGTGTATCATGATGCCAGTCACCAATATAGGAAGGTAGTTTATGCTTCTCATTCTAGGACCCCATTGTCACTGATCAGCCTTCTTGCTAGAAATATTTTTCACTCACTTCTCCACTGCTGCTTCACCCTTCATAGAAGTCTTACTCATGCTTTCATGCTTTTTACATGCTTTATAGTGTCTTTTCTTCCAAATGATTTTATATGTTCTTTATTCATATTTTCATTATTATGTTTATAATGTCATATATTATATCCCTATAGAATTTTTTGTACATCTATATTATCATAGTTTTCTTATATAGTAATTGTGCTTTGTACTAATTTCCTGAAATAGGCTTTAGACTTCTTGAGAAAAAAGGACCATGTACTCAACACATACCCATTAGAGAGTCGGTATTCAATGCATGTTTATTGAATAAATAAATGGTATTAATTGTAACTGCATGTTCTCCAGAGTATTAGTAATAGCATTGAGTTATTTCCTAGTAGAGGATATTCTAGATGTATATCACATAGAAATGTTGAAAACTATTCTGCCTATAGCATATGCATTGCAGCACATACATATGCAGACAGACACAAAATAAAATAACACCATACCTGCCTTAGCCCTAATTAGAATAAAAATCACTCTCTCAGAGTTCCTGTTGTGGCTCAGCAGGTTAAGAACCCAACTAGTATCCATAAGGATGGGGGTTCAATTCCTGGCCTTGGTCAGTGGGTTAAGGATTCAGTGTTGCAGTGAGCTGTGGTGTAGGTCGCAGAAGTGGTTCAGATCCCATGTTGCTGTGGCTGTGGAGTAAGCCAGCTGCTGTGGCTCTGATTTAACCCCCAACCTGGGAACTTCCATGTGCTTCAGGTGTGGCCTTAAAAAGAAAAAAATAAAGTCACTCTCTCTATGAGAATAATTTCCTTGCCAAGCATATTGCATTTCTAAGCTTCTGTGAAATATTTTAAGTAATATTTACAAAATAACATAATTTTCTATTCAATACCTAAACCTGCCATAAATTTAAGAGTAGCAAGGGACTGAAGACTTAAGAAAATCAAGGATCATTCAATGACAAGAATAATTAAACCTTATTTTTTTCTCTGTTTCAACTTCTTCCTGAATTAAATTCTGTAGATTGTGCATATTCACTGAGATACCAGATATTTCAAGTGTAGACTTGCAGAGTCATCCTTAGAGATCTGGCTTTTTTATTATATAGCCAAGAAACCAAGTACATTGAGCAAAATATTGATTGCTTATACCTATATCACTAATATCATTCTGACTCCCAAACTTTGTCTTCAGGCATCTCAGACCAACTTTATGATATACAAGATATACATTTGGGGTTAAAACTTGATACACTGATTCATAAACATTTCACTGTCTTTAATATTGATTTCTCAGATATGGAGTCAGGTCTCTTGGCTACCTTTCTAATATAAAATAAATTATGCCAAAAGTTAAAACTTTGGTCTGTGGCAATGGAAGAAACAGAACCTCTTATATCTATTTCATGGAGACTAAATTTATATGTGATCTCTAGCATGGTGCCCTCAACTGTTGAGCTACCAAGACACATGCAATAGTAGCTGTTCTACTGAGAATCTATTCATTTTTTCTTAATGAAAAATATTTGTCACCAGAAAAAAAATTGTGTATACTTAATATCCCCTTAATTTTCTACCACATGAAGTTTATTTTCCACTTGCAAGTACATTCTTCTTTTTTTTAAATTGTTATTTCCCCAATACAATTTTTTTTCCTACTGTACAGCATGGTGACCCAGTTGCACATACATGTACACATTCTATTTTATCACATTCTTCTTCTGGGTGTGTGTGTGTCCTCTTCCCTTTCCTTCCCTTCCCTTCTATTTTGTTCTCTTCTCTTCTCTACCCTCCCTCTCTCTCATATTCTCTCTCTATCTTTGATATCATCTATCTTCCACTTAAGGACTCAAGAATGTAATATAGTATTTTGTTAGAATAATGAATCTCTTCCTTATTTTTGTCATTACAACTTTTCATTTATCTTCATCATTCATAATTGTCCCAATTTACCATATTCTCCATCCATACCAGATTACTTGATTTTTTTTCACATGAAATATTAATGCTTTCTTAATTTTGCCCATGCTATCTTTCTACTGAAAATACACTTCTCTTCCCCTTCTTTGTTTTGCAAACCGCTTTTGTGACCTCTTCTGTGAAGCCTTCCCCAGTAAAAACAATCATTCTTTTTATCCATTCATTTTTAGAGATACAATTGGCAATTAAAAATTGTATACATTTAAGGTATACAATTTGATGCATTAATATATATTTATGTATAAACACATTGAGAAATATCTACCAAAATCAAGCTAATTAACATATTCATCACTTTACATGGTTACCATTTTCTTTGTATATGTTTGTTTTGAGAACACTTATGATTTACCCTCTTAACAAGTTTAAAGTATATAATACAGTATTATTAAAGATAGTCACATTAGATTACATTACATTATATTAGATCTCCATATATTTTTTTCATCTTGTATAAGTAAAACTTTGTATCCCTTGAGTGATATTTGCTCATCATTTCTCTCTCACTCCAGCCCCTGGAAACCACCATTATTCTACTTTATGCCTTTATAACTTTGACTACTTTAGATTCTACATATAAGTGAGATCATGTGACAATTTGCCTTTATATATCAGGTTTAGTTCCCTTACCATATGTGAGTATAATAATAATTATATATATATATATATATATATATATATACACATATATATTTCTTTTATCCTTTCATCCATTGACTTTTAGGTTGTTTCCATATCTTGGCTATTGTGAACAATTCTGAAATTAATATGGGTGTGTAGATATCTCAGGATACTGATTTCATTTCCTTTGGATATATATATCCAGAAGTGGAATTAATGAATCATATGACAGTCCTATTTTCAGTTTTTTGAGGAACCTCCATATTGTTTTCCATAATGGCTATTGCAGCTTACATCCCTACCAATAGTGTAAAAGGTTTCCTTTTATATACTTCCTAACCCAACTCTTTTTTTTTTCTTTTTCTTTCTTATAATGGCCATCCTAACAGGTGTGAGGTGATATCTCATTATGGTTTTGATTTGGATTTCCCTGATGATCACTGATGGTGACTACCTTTTCATACCCTTGTTCACAATATGCTTACCTTCTTTAGAGAAATGTCTATATAGGTCTCCTGCCCACTTTTTTCATTAGGCTATTTGAGAATTGTTATTATTTAATTGAATTCCTTATATATTTTGTATATTAACCTCTTATAAGTTATACAGTTTGTAAGTATTTTCTCCTATCCCATCAGTTGTTTCATCACTCTATTATTTCTCTTACTATGCAGAAGGGTTTTTTTTTAGCTTTATAAAATCTCACTTGACTATTTTTGCTTTTGTTGCCTGTGCTTTTTGTGTCAATTCCAAAAAGTAATTGCCTATACCAATATCAAGAAGATTTTTCTCTATGTTTTGCCTAGAATTTTTATGATTTCAAGCCTTACATTTAAGTCTATAATCCATTTTGAGTTAATTTTTGTATATAGTGTGAGACAGGGGGTCCTATCTCATGTTTCTGCAAATTGATATCCATTTTCCTTAAGACCATTTATTGAAGAGACTGTCATTTCCCCATTGTGTGTTATTGGCACACTTATCAAAGATCATTTGACCATAGGTGTGTGGATTTATTTCTGGGCTCTCTATTCTGTTCCATTGGTCTCTGCATCTGTCTTTATGCCAGAACCATATTCTTTTGGTTACTGTGGCTTTATAGTATACTTGGAAACCAGAAAATGTAATGCCTACAGCTTTGTTCTTCCTGCTTGATATTACTTTGGTTATTCAGGGTCTTTTCTGGTTTCATCTGAATTTTAAGATTTTTTTTTATATTTCTATAATGAATGCCATTACAATTTTAGTAAGAAATTGCACTGAATATGTAGATCATTTTGGACAGTATGGACATTTTAACAGTATTAAGCCTTGTATTCTGTAAACATGGGATCCCTTTCCATTTATCTGTGTCTTCTTTACTATTTCTTATCAATGTTTTATATTTCTCATTGTACAAGTCATTTTTTTAATAGTTATTTTCCCAATACAATTTTTTTTCTACTGTACAGCATGGTGACCCAGTTATACATACATGTACACATTCTATTTTTGCTCATGTACAAGTCTTTTAATCTTTAATTAAGTTTATACCTGTTTTTTATTCCTTTTATTGTTAATGAGTTTTTTCTTAATTACCTTTTTGGAAAATTCATTTTTTATAAAGATACATGACTGATTTTTGTATGTTGATTTTGCATCCTGAAACTAGGCTGAATTTATTAGTTCTAACAGGTTTTTGTTGTTGAATCTTTAAGATTTTCTACACATATGATCATGACAGGTGTAAACAGACATAATTTTACTTCATCTCCAATTTTAATGCTGTTTTTATTACTTTTTCTACTCTAATTGCTCTGGCTGGGAATTTCAGTACTATGTTAAAAAGAAGTGAGGTGTGTAGGCATCCTGTATTACATGGAAAGCATTCAGTTTTTCCTCATTCTTTATGATGTTAGTTTAAGCTTTTCACATTTGGCTTTTATTGTGTTGAGATAATTTTTCATTATACCGGATGTACACTTGAATTAAGATCATCTGTTATGTTGGTCACATTTATAAGATATACATATGTATTGCTGCTTATCTCTTTCATAGGAAGTGATCAATACATTATATCTCAGCATTGTTATTACTTTTCACAATTGTATGAGAAATATATAATTCCATATGTTTTCCTCGTTTGCATTACAGTAATACCTCATTTTATTGTGCTCACATAATTGAGCTTCGCAGATTTTTTTTTATACAAATTGAAGGATTGTAACAACCCTGTGTTGAACAAGTCTATCGGTACCAATTTTCCATCAGCATTTTATCATTTCATGTCTCTATATCATCTTTTAGTAATTCTCACAATATTTCAAACCCTCCACCAGCTAAAAAAATGATGACTTTCTAAAGGCTCAGATGATTGTTAACATTTTTTTAGCAATAAAGGATTTTAAATAAATGTATGCACATTGTTTTTTCAGATATATTGCTATTGCACACTTAATAGACTACAGTATAATATAAACATAGCTTTTATATGCACTGGAAAACCAAAAAATGTGTAACTCACTTTACTTCAGTGGTCTGGAACTGAACCTATATTATCTCTGAGGTGTGCCCGTATATTCCAGGATTCAAAGCTTAATTATTTATTTCATTGACTTTGCAAGCTCAAGTATCTAGCTTATTGTTCTTTTAATTATTTTATTTTCTAGGTGTTAATTTAGATGTGTTATGACATTATATGTAATTTCAAATACTGTCAGAAGTATGCAAGTATAAATTATAAACAACAAAAATGAAATGTCTAATATATTATACTTGCTAGTTCAGAAAATAATTTATAGAGCTTTGACCCCTGTCTTATGCTCATAATTTTCAGAACTAAGATTTTTCAGACTTCAAAGACAAGTATATCATTATCATATGTATAAACTTGGCCTTTTTAAAAGTAGTAGCATTAAATATTTTATACTTACAAAAGTAGCCATTGCAGCACACCTGGTTATTCTTCTCTGTTCAGTTATTTCTTCATATAACATTTAACTTTATAATATACCATATATACTATTTATTTAGTATGTCTGTTGTCTCTCTGTTATGATCATATTTAAGTTTTATAAGAGCCAAGATCTTTTTCCTTTTTAAATATCACTCACTGATATATATGAGGTGCCTAGAATAGTACTTGCCATAAAATAGGAAATCAATAAATTTTAGCTGGATGAATAAACTATCCCTTAACCTTATATCCCACCTCTAGATAATCAGTCTCTTCCAAATCCCTTCTCATTATTCTTTTTCTTTTCTCAATTTATATTTATGAATTAACCCATGACATTTAGGATTCTGGTCTAACTATTCTATTGGAAAAAAATCATCTAACATTTCAATGACCTCATAACACTAGACACAGTGGGCACATATCAACCATCTTATTCTATTTTCCACTGTTTGACACTCTTGGTCAGAACCCACTTCTTGAAACTTACCACTACCTTTTATTTCCATTATAATATACCCTACTTTTTTATTTCCTCATCGTTCTAATTTTTTACTTCTCTGACTTCTTCCTGGGCTCTTCTTCTTCCATGAGTCTCATTAATACTGACGTTTAGGTTTAGAGATCCACTCTTAACCACAGTTCTTTTCAATCTGCATACTTACCATGAATAATCTAATCCATGATGATAGTATCAATCATCATGTCTAACTCACAGAATCCATAGTTACAAAACAGATCTCTACACTAAGTTTCAGAATCATGTATCTAACTGCTTGCTGAGTAACTCCTCCTGGGAAGGCCAATGTTATCTTAGACTCTACAACACAAATGCTAAATTCAGCTTAATGACTGAAACTGCTGTGTTTTTCATGCCTTCCCTACTAAATGTTACCACCAGTTATTCAGACGTCCAAGCTAGAAATCTGGAAATAATGCTGGAATCTCTCTCCCTCTTGATCAATCAGCAAATCTTACTGATTTACCATATTTTTTTCTTTAATGTGCCCAATTACCATTCCTATCAATATTACCTTGGCTAAGCTCCTCATCATCTGTTACCAAGGTGATTGTTGGCTATGAAGTTTGCAGAAATGAGAATTATAAAATGGCATCCAGATTTTTATGTGCTTAACTAAGATGACTGGGAAGATGGCAGTATATAATTGAGGTTAATTTCTTCTTCCAGTCTCCAGCACTGTTCTCTTTTAAATCAGTCATTCATCTACCTTCCAAAGCAATATTTTGGAGTTGTCAACATAGAGACAGTATTTGAAATCATCAAATTAGATGAAATAATTCAGGGAAAGAGTAAATAAAAGGGGAAACCAGTAGAAGAGTACATATTTTAGCAGGAGGCGGTACACATGTTAGGGTGCGGTACTATGAGATGGGATAAAGTGATGAGTAAAGACTAGATTATTAAGGGTCATGTAAAATATTCTGAAAAGGTGTCCCTGTTGTGGTTCAGTGGGTTATGAACCAGAGTAGTATCCGTGAAGATGTGAGTTTGATCCCTGGCCTCATATAATGGGTTAAGGAGCTGTGGTGTAGGTCAGATATGCAGCTTGGATTCCGTGTTGCTGTGGCTGTGGGTGTTGGCTAGCAGCTGCAACTCTGATTTGACTCCTAGGCCAAGAACTTCCATATGCTGCAGGTACTGCCCAAAAAAATTCTGAATAGTCTACAATATAAGTTCAATGGGGAACTTATATTGTAGACTATTACACATTAGTTTTTCTTTATAAGTAGATTATTTTGACTTCAGTGTAAAGAATGGATATTACTGGGGAAAAGCAAGGCTAGAGGTGGAAAAAGCAGTTAGTACCTTCAGGGTAATATGGACCAAGCCAGCAGAAAATGATGCCAAATCCATCATCATCAGGGATGTATATTGTTTCATGAGAAGTTCCTTGTGAAATAACATGGGGATGATCTGCCAAAGTTCAGGTTCAGAATACACAGGATCATTACTTAGGAGAGTAGGGAAGTTCATTGAACCCTTGAAAAAATACTCTTTAAGGAGAAATACTTAATGTCAAAATCAGAGATATATGTCTTCATATTGAAAGAGTGCTGAGGTAAAAACAAAGTATACTTCAGAGTTCAATTATCAAATGAATGGAGGAGTAAGTTAGCACACTGAAAGGCTTGGAGGATGTTGGTGTTTGGGGTTATAAGAGAACTTAATGAGGGACTTGATTTAGATCAGAGAAGGGGCGAAAACTCTTAAGGGAAGAGATACTTGAAGAGAAACTTGAGGAGTTATCTTGTGGCACAATGGATTAAGTATCCAGCGTTGTCACTGCAGGAGCTTGGGTCTCTGATGTAGCATGGTTTTGAGCCCTGTCCCAGAAATATCCACGTGCCTTGGGTGTGGCCAATAAATAAATAAATAAGAAACTTGAGAACTTAGTTGAAATTAAAGGAAAAAAATGAGGAAACAGTATTCCAACTTGATGAAGCAGCATTGCAAAGGCCCTGAAGTGGGAAAGATTTTGGTCTTTTTTCAATTTCTTGAAAAAAGACCAGAATCTTGATTTCAGAAACCTGGGGAGAGAGTAACACAAGATAAAATTGAAAAGTTAACCAGAGGCCAGGACATGTAATCCATACTGATAATTCTTTCAAGAAAATAATTTCTTTAGGCGTTCCCTGGTCACTCAGCCAGTTAAGGATCTGGCATTTTCATTGCTATTGCTTGGGTTGCTGCCGTAGCACAGGTTTCATCCCTGGCCCAGGAAATTATGCATGCCATGGGTGTAGCCAAAGAAAAAAATAATAATTTCCTTAGAGTAATAGAAACTTATTAGTGACTCAAACAGATTTACATTTAAAGATATTGGAGTTCCCGTCGTGGCGCAGTGGTTAACGAATCCGACTAGGAACCATGAGGTTGTGGGTTCGGTCCCTGCCCTTGCTCAGTGGGTTAACGATCCGGCGTTGCCGTGAGCTGTGGTGTAGGTTGCAGACGCGGCTCGGATCCCGCGTTGCTGTGGCTCTGGCGTAGGCCGGAGGCTACAGCTCCGATTCAACCCCTAGCCTGGGAACCTCCATATGCCGCGGGAGCGGCCCAAGAAATAGCAACAACAACAACAACAACAAAAAGACAAAAGACAAAAAAAAAAAATAAAAAAAAAAAAAAATAAAGATATCACCCTGGCTGCAGTTTAGAGAATGAATTCTACTGGGGCAAAAATAGAAGTGAGAATATTTCTCATTGTGTACTACATTGGTACAAAGGAGAGATGTTGTCTTAGGGAAGATCATGGCAGCATTAATGGAGAATAGTCAAAATTGAAATATACTTATTTAAAAACATACCCAGGATACATGTTTTGGTTACAAGGACTAAAACTATTATCATTCAGTAGATACACAGATTAGAGCTATCTGAAGGGAGGCCTCTATTATCACTAGCACAGAAAAAGAAGATAATTTTTTTGTTTATACAAAGAGTGAATTTTATTTCATTTATTTTATGTATTTATGTCTTTTTAGGGCCACACCCATGGCACATGGAGGTTCCCAGGCCAGGGGTTGAATGGAAACTATAGCTACCAGCCTACACCACAGCCACAGCAACACCAGATCCAAGCCGTGTCTGTGACCTATACCATAGCTCATGGCAATGCCAGATCCTTAACCCACTGAGTGAGGCTAGGGATTGAACCTGCATCTTCATGGATACTAGATAGATTTATTTCTGCTGAGCCATGAAGGGAACTCCAAAGACTGTGTTTTCTTTCTTTTCCTATCTAGTAACTGCTGCGCATAGGAAAGAGGGCTGGCAGTGGTGTTTCTAGAAGCTTGCTGAGAAGGAGTTCTCTTAGATGGGGATTTGATGGAAGGAAAGGCTAAGTGGGGAGGAGGTAGAAGTTGACCAGGAATCCTGATAAATTTTATTTTTTAGAATTTTATCAGCTGAATTTTGAGATGCAGATAGTGAGGTAGCTGTATAATGTTTAAATAGATATATCTAAAATCCTTGGAATACTTTACCCTATTTTAGTATTTTAGTTCAGAGAAATAAATTAGCAATAGAATTGTGAGTTATTAACACTCTTTATAATTTGCAGTATAGGAGTTGATGAGATCACATACATATTTGGTAAAGCAAAACAGATGGTCCAAAATAAACTCGAGTGTTCAAATACTAGGTGGAGGAAAATAATTCATTAAAAAATTAAAAGGGATCTTGATGTCACTCATAAAGAAGTAATCTCTCTTAACTAAATAAGGCCCCATAAGGAAGACAGGCCAAAAATAAATTCCAAATATTTGTTGATAAGTATCCTGTGACTCTAACTGCAATTGACTTTGCGTTATAGTGATTTTTTTTTACTTTTTTTTTTGCAATGTATGTTTGTTTGTTTGTTTGTTTAACTATACCTACAAGGTTCAGAATTCCTATAGTGAGGAAACAGCTTATATTTTCATCTTTATCAGTTCTTTTCAGAGTGCCATGTTAAGTGCTCACTAAAACTATATTAATTGACTTTAAATTATTAGCACAGCTAGAAAATAATAAAGGTTTTGTGTGATCTTATTTTGCAATGCTTGCAAGGAAGAAAAAAAAATGTAAAATAGAATACAAAGTAATGTGTACATACAATAGCAACTTGTAAGTTGGAAAAATCAGTTAAACTATTTGTTAGTGTTACTTTAGGGCTTAAATTAATACAATTTTTTTTCCTCTCCCTCCCCACTGAAGATTACTCTCCTATCTTTGTAAAACAGTCACAGTGGGGAGGAAAGTAAGAGAGAAGGAAGAGACAGAAGGCAGAAGGAGGAAAGAAGAAAGGAAAGGAGGGAGAGAGAATGAAGAAAATTTTACAATTTGAAATTATATCTGGAGATTATCATCTCCTTTATTTATCTGCACTTTAAAACAAGGGCACTTCCACTGTTGTGGATATTAGCAACTAAAATATATAAATTATAGATTATATAAAAATTAAATTATATATTATAATAATATAGTATATAAATAGACTTATATGGTACTTGTATGATATATGTAAATGTTATATATAAATATGTAAATAAAAATATAACAACTTTACAGGAAAGCAGTATAGTCTTTGAAAGCTTGAAAATATTATAGCTCGTTCTTCTTCTACAGTTGCCCCTATGTAATCAATATTCTTAGGAGGTAGAAAACATGAAGCTTAAGCCACTGTGGTTTGCCAGTGTAATTAGGAACAATACCTCCTATATTTTATAGGACACACAATATATATTTTGTTTATTAGTACACCAGTGTAGATCTAAAACGAAGGCATCCATGTTAAAGATTAGACTAGTCCTGAAAATGAGACTAAAAGCTGTGCTAGAGGAAAGCTGCTGAATAAAATACGTGTGTACTCATATCAGAAGGAGTAATTTAGGCAAACTGTAGTAGAAAATTTGTAGTAGATTTGTCTGCCTTGCCCAAAGGGACTTTCGTAATTATTTACCTGAATATCATTTGGCCTATTCCTTTAGACCCATGAAGTTAAATGGGCAGAAAAGTCTTTGTAAGAATGCAAGTGGAAAGAAGATTGTAATAAATTATCAGTACCATTGGCTTCTTGGGTTATCTCATCGAATTAGCTACTTGAAAATGATTAGCTTTAAGCAGAGCATTGTTTTGACAGTACTGCCTGTAGGAGATATGTCATATGTTCTCCCTCTAACTGAAAAGTTGATATCTTTAACTGGATAGCCATGGCATATTTCAAGTCATCATATTAAATTTTTACCCTATATATAATGTTAACTTAATCTTCATATCACATTTCCATTATCTCTTTTTAACTTTGTAGTAACACCAAAAAAAGGGAGGGAATTTTATATTCTAGAGGGTGGACTGAACATACATTTTTGCCTACTCATTCTCTGCAAACTGGCCTACAATTATGGTAAAAGAAAAATCCTAAAACAGTGAAGAGAATGGGAAAGGGGCCATCATGGAGTGAAAGTGAAAGCTAGAGTTCCATTGTAGCTCAGGGGATTATAAACCCGACTAGGATCCGTGAGGATATGGGTTTGATCCCTGGCCTCGTTCAGTGGGTTAAGGATCTGGCATTGCCATGAGCTGTGGTGTAGGTCATGGACATGGCTTGGATCCTGCATTGCTGTGGCTGTGGTGTAGGCCTGCAGCCCTAGCTCCAATTAGACCCCTAACCTGGGAACTTCCACATGGCACTGGTGTGGTACTAAAAAGAAAAAAGGAAAAAGAAAGTGAAAGCCATTTGATAGACAATAAAAAGAGTAAGAAGTGGCGGTCCAAATGTCTGAATACACAACAGGACTATAGAGGAGGAAAAACTAGACTTACTAGTTGGCAGGTATGAGAAAGAGAACATCCCACCCCCAGTTAGGAGGACTTAATTACTAGTGCTTCTAGAAATTCCTCTCTTCCTTGAATATTCAGAAGCCAAGCAGCTGAGTATATTAGCCTTAGGCAAAAGTACAAGGACCCCTCTTGAGAAAAATTTAAGCCAGTGACTTGAGGAAAATTTACACTGAGGGTGAAAATATGTGCTCTTAGGAAAATTCTTCCCATTTTGGCACTTGGGAGAATCCTACCCTGAAGGCTGATACCATACTTACTTTTTTTTAAATTCCTTTATTTTTATTTTTATTTTTTTTTCATTATAGCTGGTTTACAGTGTTCTGTCAATTTTCTATTATATAGCATGGTGACCCAGTTACACATACAAGTATACATTCTTTTTTCTCACATTATCATGCTCCATCATAAGTGACTAGACATAGTTCCCAGTGCTACACAGCAGGATCTCATTGCCAATCCATTCCAAAGACAATAGTCTGCATCTATTAACCCCAAAACCCCCAATCCATCCCACTTCCTCCCCCTCCCTCTTGGTAACCACAAAATTTGCAACCTAGAATACTATATCCAGCAAGAATATCATTTAAAATAGAAGGAGAAAAAATAATTTCTCCAACAAACAAAAGCTAAAAGAATACAGAAATACTAAACTTATTCTAAAAGAAATACTGAAAAGGCTTCTCTTAAAAAAAAAAGTAAGAAGTAGAATGGAGAAAACCACAATAGGAAAGCAATCACTTAAATAAGCCAGCATACAAATCTAAACATGAAAATATTAAAAAATAAAATTAAAATAAGACATAAAAATCATACAATGTGGGGAAGGAAAGTAAGAAAATATAGATTCTTTTTTTTTTTATTTTAATGATGTGTTTGCGTCTATATGACTACCAGGCTAAAGCAAGCAGATATACGAAGGGGTTAACATACTTAAAAAACAGGGCAACCACAAATTAAAACTGAACATTACATTCACAAAAACTGAAAAGAAAGGTACTCAAGCATAAAATAAATGGAAACCATCCAACCAAAAAAAGAAAGGAAGAAAAGAGAAACATAGAATCAACTGGAAAAAATAAGGTTTAAAATGGCAACAAATACATATCTATCAATAATCACCTTAAAAATCAATGGACTGCATCCTCCAATCAAAAGGCACAGAGTGGCAAATTGGATATAAAAGCAAAAATCTTCAATCTGCTGACTACACAAGACTCACCTTAGCACAAAGGACACAGATAGATTGAAAGTGAGGGGATGGGAAAAAATATTTCATACTTACTTTTAAATGAAATGTGTCAATAGATCAGACTTAACCGCATATACAGATTTCCAAGTCATGCTGCATAAACATAGGGTGACCTAACAGGAAAATTATTTATATAGAAACAGCTATATAGAAAAAATAGACGAACTGACTGTTCTCAAATGTAAACAAAATCCCAGAGGTGTGAAAAAAATCAATACCATGAAAGGCAAAGAACAAACGTAAGTTTTAATCTCAAAGAAAAATATTTTTAAAGATATAATTTAAGAATCAAGAAATCCAACAAGACAACTCTAAAGCTATTTGATTTGCATTTTCAGAGACATTGTAAAGCAATGTCATTCATTAAAAATCAGTAAAAGAGGAAAAGTCACAGAACAAAAAGTTGTAAAATATAAAGTATTAATTTCCAAAATTAAAAATTATATGGAAGTTTGGAAGACAAAGTTAAAAAAAATCCCAGGAGACAGGGGAAATAGGAAGAGAGAAAGAGAACCAGAGGGAGTCAATAGACTAAGTAAAACTACTTAAATGAAAAAAAAGTAGATTAAGAATATAATTTAGAGATAGAATGGTAATCAATAACTATATATGTCAAGTATAACTCAATAAAGCTAGAAAATTTTATAAACAGAGTAACCAACAGAGACTTTAAGCTAAAGGGTGATGAGAGTGACCAAAAATCTTGCCTTTCAATAAGGGAAGTTAATGGATAACATATCAAGAAATCAATGAGCAATATAAGCATGTTATTTCAAATTAAGTCTGAAAACTAAAAAAAAATGGTAATGGTTAGAAATGGTTACCTCAGACTACTACTACTCAATAATAAAAATGATACCTGAAGCAACATGGGTGAATTTTAGTACATTTAAAAAGCAAGATACAGAAGAATATATTGCCTGGTGTGCATTTCCCATAAATTCCTGGAAAAGACAAATCAATAGTGATAGAAGGAGAGCAGTTGTTGATAGTGGGGACCAGGGATTGAATAAAGAAAATCGACTACAGAGAGGCAGGAAGGAATTTCTGAAAGTTATGGACTTAATCTATATCTCAATTGTGCTGGTGATAACACAACTATATAGATTTGTCAAGACTTATTAGATTGCAAACCTAAAAATGATAGAATTTGATGAATATATTTTATATCATGAGAAAGCTGAGTGAAAAATTAATAAATAAAAATTTTTACCTCTGGGAGGTGGACCTGTGGACATGGAATATTGGAGAATAGAACAGTTGCAATTTATGCAACTATCTTGTATGTTATTTAATATTTTATCCATGTATAAATAGTACTTCGATAAAAATTGAAACAAGAGGAGTTCCTGTGGTGGCTCAGCAGAAACGAACATGACTAGCATCCATGAAGACGCAGGTTCAATCCCTGGCCTCACTCAGTGGATTAAGGATCCAGCATTGTTATGAGCTGTGATGTAGGTTGCAGATGCGGCTCGGATCCTGCGTTGCTGTGGCTCTGGTGTAGGCAGATGGCTACAGTTCTGACTCAACCCCTAGCTTGGGAACTTCCATAAGTCATAAGTCATGGCTGTGGCCCTAAAAAGCAAAAAGAAAAAAAGAAAAAAGAAAAAAAAATTGAAATAAGAAAGGAAATAAAAACAGAAAACAATGGGTAAAATATGTGGATAGAAAGGAAACATGAATAAATATCACCTGAAAAGATTATGCTTATTCTCTTAGAAATTTTTTTGGGGCCATTCTCACTGCATGTGGAATTTCTCAGGCCAGGGATGGAACCCAAGCCACGTGGCAACGTCAGATCCCTAAGCTACAGAGCCACCCGGGAATTCCACCTGTTACACTTTTTTATTCAAAATGTCTTTTTAAAAACTTAGTCGTGGGTAAAAGTATTTTACTAAATATTTTTAAGCAATCTTTAAATCGTCAAAGCAGTACATGATTTTAATTTTTACAGTATTCATATTATGAGATGGTTTATCTTTTTATTATAAAATATAATGCTTCATTTGATAAAATGTTTCTATACTTTTGGTTAATCTTTCCTCTCCAGTTGTGAAACTACCTGGATGGCCATGCATGTAATAAAAATCTAGGACCTCTGACAATGGCACCATGAGAGGAGAAAGAGAAATATAGAAATTTAAAATATATCTTTACTCTGAGAACAGCATTCTGTTGTTATTACTTGTTTAATTGTCTATTTTTCCCATAAGGACAAGAACCATGTCTAATCTTGCTTATCACCTTATCAACAGCTTATTGCATTATAATCAGGATTAAATAAATATATGTAAAATTGATGAATCTGCAAGTAAATATACCACAACTTAATATGAATTTATGAAATGTTTACTATGTGTCAAGTATTACATTGGGGGAATGGTGACAGAACGTTGTGTAGAAGTCATAGTTCCTACTCACAGGGAACTCACAATCTCAAAAAGGCATCAAACAGCAAATAATTTAATATTATGCGAAAATGTTGCAGTTGAGACATTCACACTGACTAAGAGGAGTATTTACAAATTGTACCTGTGAGAACTGGGGAGCTCATCAAAAAGATGCCATATTTAAGCTGAAGATCTTAATAAGCTAAGACTGATACTGGAAACTAAAGGCGTTCCATTCAGAGAGATGAATATGTGCAAAGTCTGAGTAGTGTGAACCAGCATGTTATATGTCAGGAAAGGCAAGTAATTTTATGTAGCAAGAGCACATGTGGAGAAAAGGAATGGCAATCCATCACTGGAAAGATAAGACGGGGAGCAATTATGACCAGAAAAGCTTTAAAGACTTCATCCTGGAGTTACTGATGAGCCAAAGGAGGATTATATGCAGGGAAGTGTCATTCTGGCAGCAGTGGGAAAGGAGAGGAAAGGAGGCTTATAGTCTAAGGAGAGAAATCAATCAATAGGAGTTTATTAATTGTCCAGGTTTTTAACATGCCCAGATACAAAGCAGGGGCTGTTATATAAATATTCTGGGAATTCCATGGTGGCTCAGCAGGTTAAAGAGCCAGCACAGTCACTGCCATGGCTTCAATCGCTGCTGTGGCACAAGCTCAATCTCTAGCCTGGAAACTACCGCGTACTGCAGGTGCAGCCAAAAAATAAATAAATATTTTGGATTTTATAAAAGGAAAATTTTGCCTGACATAAGACAAACTTTTAAAGTAAGGATGATCTTGTATTTCTGAGACAGAATTCATTCTTCTTTCACAGATTTGATGCAAAATTATTTGGCTTTTCTTTTTTAAAAAAAACTACAGAAGGAAATATGCTAAAATGTTTTGTATATTTGTTTTGAGTTAAATATTTGAATACTGTATATGAAAAATTAATTATGAAAAATATTTCAAATCATATTGTAAGTTAGGTGCAGATAATTCAAAGTTCTGCTTTCATTGACAAATTCATAATACTCATCTTAGAGCAAAACTTTTATAGCTCTGGGTATATAGCATTAACCTCAGCAGTTGTTTTGATATTACATATATCCCAGGTTCTTTGGCCTTCCATCATTTTTTACTTTACAAGAAAGCTCGGGGACTGCTGGCCACTATTTTTTGCACTCTTTGTCCAGAAAATAATTTCCTTAAACAAAGTGGAAAAGGAAAGAATGGTATTAATGTGGCAAAGATTATTTAATTAAAACACAGACTATAAAAGCACGAAGCTTCCACTGTTTCACTTCTTAAAATGTAATAATTGAAAAACTTCTTGCACCCTCTGTCATTATTTTTAGCTATTTGAAGACAAGAACTATGTTGATTCACCTCTATATCCCAGCACCTTTTCATTCCATGGGTTCTAAATAAAGAAACCTCCAGGGAATTTCAAGCACTGATAAAATGATTAATGTATAACAGTAGTAATATTCTTGGTTAAAACTTTTTTCTTTGCTGAGGAAACTGGACAGTTATATTTAAAAGAATTAAATTAGAACATTCTCTAATACTATATACAAAAATAAACTCAAAATGGATCGAAGACTTAAATGTTAGACTGGGTATTATAAAAGACCTACAAGAAAACAGGCTTTGACATAAATAACAGCAATATTTTTTTAGATCTGTCTCTTAGAGTAATGGAAATAAAAATAAAAATAAACAAATGAGACCTAATTAAACTTACAAGCTTTTGCATGGCAAAGGAAACCATATACAAAATGAAAAGACAACCTACAGAATGGGAGAAAATATTTTCAAACAAGTCAACTGACAAGGGATTAATCTCCAAAATATACAAACAACTCATACAGCCCAATTAAAAACAACAACCAATCAAAAAAAAATGGGTAGAAGACCTTAAAGCTAAAAGACATTTCTCCAAAGAAGACATACAGATGACCAAAAGACACATTAAAAAAATGTTCAAAATCACTAATTATTAGAGGAATGTAAATCAAACCTAAAATGAAGCACCGTCTTACACTGGTCAGAATGGCCACCATTAATAAGTCTACAAATAGAAAATGATGGAGAGGGTGTGGAGAAAAGGAAACTGCCTACACTGTTGGTGGGAATGTAAATTGGTACAACCACTATGAAAAACTGTATTGAGTTTCCACCAAAAATGGAAAATAGAATTACCTTATGAACCAACATTCCCACTCCAGGCATAAATCCAGAGAAAACTATAATTTGAAAAGATACATGCACCCCAATGTTCACAGCAGCACTATTTAGAATTGATAAGACATGGAAGCAACCTAAATGTCCACATACAGGTGAATGGCTAAAGAAGATGTGGTGTTTATATACAATGGAATATTACCCATCCATAAAAAATGAAATTATGCCATTTGTAATAACATGGATGGACCTAGAAATTTTCATACAGTGAAATAAGTCAGATAGAGAAAGACAAATATCATATGATTTCACTTATATGTGGAATTAAAAAAAATAGATACAAATGAACTTATCCAAAGGGGAATAGGGGAAGGATAAATTAGGAGGTTAGGATTAACCTATACACACTACTATGTATAAAATAGACAACCAACAAGGTCCTACTGTATAGCACAGGGAACTATACTCAATATCCTGTACTAAACTATAATGGAAAAGAATCTGAGAAAGAAAGTGTGTGTGTGTGTGTATATATATATATATTTAACTGAATCACTGTACTGTATAACTAAAGCTAACACATTTTAAATCAATTATACTTCAATTTAAAAAAATAAAAATAAAGTGTTCATCTGAAAAAAAGAGGAAACCACAGCACAAATGGTTAACTCAGGAACTAAAAGAAAAACAAAACTTTATATAGTCAAGCTCCCTTAAATTATTTCCAAAGAACTTAAAGATTTAGGAAGATGTGTAGTCCTAGAGGTTACAGTAAAAGTGAGGTCTAATTAGAATACAGGTGAGAATAATGTGAGGAAAATGTTTGAAACAGACTTCTCACTTATTTTGAGTCTCCTTAAAACCTCCAGTGATTCATATTAGTTTGTCAAAAAAAATGTGTATTGTTGAGACGTTTTAGTATTAAGATATGATAGAAACATCTGTCTCGCTGGCTAAACAATTGGCACCCATTTAATTATTTCATTGTTTCAACAGACACTTCTTAAATGCTTAATATTTACTGGGGTTTAGGATTACAGAGATAAGACACAGCCTCTCTCTTTGATGATCTCAGATATGGTAAAGGATACTGACCTATAAAAAAAACTTACAATACAGGAGTTCCTGTTGTGGCTCATTGGTTAAGGAATCCGACTAGGAACCATGAGGTTGTGGGTTCAATCCCTGGCCTTGCTCAGTGGATTAAGGATCTGGCATTGCCATGAGCTGTGGTGTAGGTTGCGGACAGGGCTTGGATCTCGCATTGCTGTGGCTCTGGCATAGGCCAGTGTCTACAGGTCCGATTAGACCCCTAGCCTGGGAACCTCCATATGCCGCTGGTGCAACCCTAGAAAAATAAAAAAATAAAAAAACCCTTACAATGCAAAGGATCCAAAGAAGCAAAGAATTTTGGGTCAAAGTACTCATAGATGGAGGTATAAAACTAGAACAAAAGGGTGTGTAGATACCAAGGGAGAAAAGACTTAAACAAAAAAGGCATAAGGCAAATGCGAAAGATATGCCAAGTAAAATAAAGTCTAATACAGAACTGTTGGATTTGACAAGGAGGAAACCATTGACTAAATTCCTGGCAAGCAATTTAAAGAACTAAAACCAATTTGGAATGGATTGAAGAATAATTTAGTAGGTTAAAAAGTAGAGACAGGAGTTCCCGTCGTGGCGCAGTGGTTAACGAATCCGACTAAGGACCATGAGGTTGCAGGTTAGATCCCAGGCCTTGCTCAGTGGGTTAAGGATCTGGCGTTGCTGTGAGCTGTGGTGTAGGTCGCAGACGCGGCTTGGTTCCCGCGTTGCTGTGGCTCTGGCTTAGGCTGGCAGCTACAGCTCCAATTCCCCCCTAGCCTGGGAACCTCCATATGCTGCAAAAGCGGCCCCAAAATGGCAAAAAGACAAAAAAAAAAAAAAAAAAAAAAAAAAAAAAAAGTAGAGACAAAGTGAAAGGTCTACTTTCTTAAAAAGTTTGTATAAGGATTGCAATACATTAGAAAGTTAAAGAGGAAGTTCCCTGGTGGCCTAGTGGTTAAGGATCCAGCTGTTATCACTGCAGTGTCTAAGATCCCTGCTGTGATGAAGGTTTGATTCCTGGCCCAGGAACTTCCAAAAAATAAGTTAAAGAGGAACAAACTTGAAAGGTTTCTCCTCTTCTTTATCCATCTTCTCTTTTTCTTTCATTTGCTCATTCATTTTTTCTTTTAATTTTTAATGGGAAAATTTAAGCATAATTGTAGCCTAAAGGGAGGTACAACTGTAGAGATATTGAAGAGAGTAGGAATGGTGGGAAAACTCATAGGCGATAGTTCAAAGTCACAGAAAAAATAAGATAGGGATTGATAACATTATGATTTAACACATAAGACACCAGATTGTGGAAACTGGAAGACATGGGTTTATATTAGGCCCTCCACTTAATATTTCTGTGAATTCAGAAATCTATTAAATGTTTCAAGTCTAGGTTTCTTCAACTGTAAAATTGGAGCTAACCACATCATAGGGCTCTTATGAGAAGAAAATACCAAAATGGAACCGAAAAAAAAAACCATGAAACACTTCTTGGTACATAGTAGACTATTATTATTATTATTTTAATATCAGAGGTATATCTTTACATAGGAGAGAGATAACCCTGTCTTCTAAAATAAAATGAAAGGAGATAAGGATTATTAAAGTCACAGATAATTTTGGAGGTACCAAGGACAATGTCAAAATTATTTTATTTTTGGAGCAATTGTGTGTGTACTTGCACACACTAGAGGCACAATATGAATAGTTGACTAGGAAATGAGTAGCTTGGAATACAAATTAACGATATTATCCATCCTCTTTATGGTAATCAAAACAGAATGGTATTGGCACAAAAATAGACACATATTTAAATGGAACAGAACAGAGAGCCAGAAATAAACCCACACACCTATGGTCAATTGGTCTATGACAAAGGAGGCAAAAAATATGCAATGGAGAAAAGACAGTTTCTTAAATAAGTGGTGCTGGGAAAACTGGACAGCTGCATATAAAAGAATGAGATTAGAATAATCCTTCACACCATATATAAAAATAAACACAAAATGGATTAGAGACCTGAATGTAAGACTTGAAACCATAAAACCTGGAAGAAAACATAGGCAGAACAGTCTTTAATATAAATTTAGCAATATTTTCTTGGATCAGTCTATTAAGGAAAAAGAAATAAGAGCAAAAAGAAATAAATGGGACTTCAACATAAAAGCTCTTGCACAGCAAAGGAAACGATCAACAAAACAAAAAGACAATGTATGGAATGGGAGAAAATGCAGACGATACAACTGACAAGAGGTTAATATTCAAAATATGCAAACGGCTCATACAACTCAGTATAAAATATAAACAGTCAACCTAATTAAAAAGGGGAAGAAGACCTGAATAGACATTTTTCCAAAGAAGACATATAGATAGCCAATAGGCACATGAATACATGTTCAACATTGCTAATTATTAGAGAAATGAAAATCAAACCCGCAATAAGATATCACGTCACAGTGGTAAGCATATCTATTATCAAAATAAATACAAATAACAAGTTTTGGCAGGAACGTGGAGAAAAAGGAAGCCATGTACACTGTTGGTGTGAATGTAAATTGGCATAGCCACTATTGAAAACAATATGGAAGTCCCCCAAAACTAACGATAGAAATACCATATGATCCAGAAATTCCATTCCTGGGAATATGTCTGGAAAAAACAAAAACACTAATTTGAAAAGATACATGCACCCCAATGTTCACAGCAGAACTATTTACAATAGCCAAGACATGGAAGCAACCCAAGTGCCCATCAACAGATGATTGGAATAAGAAGTGATATAGATATAGATATATATCAACAATTAAAAAGAATGAAATACTGCCATTTGCAGCAACATGGATGGACCTAAAGAAGGTTATGCTGCATGAAATAAATTCAGGCAGGTGAAGACAAATACTAAAAAATAATACAAATGAACATATATGCAAAAATAGAAGCAGACTTGCAGTATAGAAAAAAACCAATGGTTATCAAAGGAGAGAGGGAAGGTGGGGAGGAACAAATTAGTGGTATGGAATTAACAGATACAAATGACTATGTATAAAAATAGATAAGCAATAGGTATACATTATATAGCACAGGGAATTATAGACATTATATTTTAATAACCTATAATAGAGTATAATCTGCAAAAGTACTAAATCGCTATGATTACACCCCAAATTAACATCATATTGTAAATCAACTATATTTCAATTTAAAAGAAAATAGAACACAAACTATGATAGTTACTTTCTGATACACAATGGAGTATTATTGTTGTTACTGTTTTACTTCAGTTTTATCTTTACAAAGGAAATAAATTACCATCTCTTTACAATAAAATAAGATATGAATGATTAAAGGCGTAGATTATTTTGTAGATAACAAAGGACAATGTTAAAATTATTTCTAGAGCAGCTTATATGCTGTAGGTACAATATCCAATTTTACTTGTGAATGGGTAGCTTGGAAGGCCAAATTAATATCTTAGTCATCTTTTTCTCTTTGATAGGTTAAGGACCTATATGCCACAGGTGGGACCCCAAAAAGAAAAAAAAAGTTTAGGGATAATAAAGAGTAACATAATCCACCCAATGTCTAGTTCTCACCTGACTCTCTCTGTGTGATCAATAAACTAACATATCCTTCACAGACAACTAACTTTATCACTATAAATTTATCTTTATATCTTACTACAAGTATTTTTAAAAATTAAGTGTTTTATGTGCTTTTAAATAACTCATAGATATGTGACATCCAGTACCTTAGTGTGATGTTTGGAGTTCCCTTTCACTCAAGTTTTCTCCACCAATTAATTACTTACACAAATATTTATTTCTAATATTTGACTAATTTTTCCTATATTGGTAAATTTAAGTTGGCAGCCAGTATTTCAGGACCAGGGCTATGTCTAATGGAAGCTATTACTGGGAGAGTGATTGTCTGCATGTCCATATTGCATCAACAAACCTGTGTATTAAGGAACTGTAGTTTGGAAATCACTTGTGAATGTATCACTGTTCTACCATAAAATAGGTCACTGTTTATTTGTTTAAAAATTGTATTGAAGTTTTGTTGATTTACAGTGTTGTGTTAATTTCTGCTGTAAAGCAAAATGATTCGGTTCTACAAATATAAATTCTTTTTCATATAATTTTCCATTATGGTTTATCACAGAATGTTGAATATAGTTCCCTGTGCTATACAGTAGGTCTTTGTTTCAGGCCACTGTTTTAACTTCCTGCCTGTGAGGCTTATTAGCTAGAATTTAGAGCTATTAATGCATAATTTTAAGAATTAATGTTTTAGCATCCTATTTTCTTGGTCTTGTGTTCCTTCTGAAGCAACTGAAAAAAATTTTTATTTTTTCTATAAGGATGTCCTGCTTTGTTATATTGCATCTGTTCCCGAAACTCAGAGACCCTTGATGGCATTTGAGCAGATAAATCTTTCAGAAAGTGATGATCCAGGTTCCAGGGACCCAAATTATCTGTCTACTGGGTAAGTGTCATTAATGATTACAGTATTGATAAGCTCAAGTTAAAGTCGCTTCTCCAGACCTCTCTTCCATATTAACTGTTCAAAATTGAATGCCCATGATAAAATTTTTTAAAACAATAAAAACTGTCACTAAACCAGCTTGATAAATTGTAGCCCCAACTTGCAGAGCCATTTTCCTTCCAGTAAGCACAAAATGACAGGTCTTTTCTGAATACAAACTATAATGCTTGCACCTTTCATAGCTAGTTTAGCTTGTAAACATAGGAAAAAAAGACTGATTAAAATTGATCACAATGTACAAAACAATCCCATAAATCGCTTTCTTTTAGTTAGAAAGTATCACCTCAGTTATTAAAATCTGGCCTAAGTGAATACCCTAAAACTGTTGATAATGATGGTTCAAAAGTTCCTATGGCATAGTAAATGATTATTTTACACACATTTTCAGCTAGGTTTAACTTTCAACAATCCATTATTAACTGCAAAAAGGTCTCCTTTCATATTTCATTACTTTCCACTCAGAACCTGAGAATTTACTGATACTTTGTGTAAACACTGTACCATTGCTTATATAGGTGTCCCTCCAATCCCAAATAATTGTGACACTTTATACAAATAGCCACTTTGTGTGTACGATCACAAAATAGAGACGTATGGAAATATTTCAAAACATTTTAAGCATGCTATTGTGTGACACAACAGCTCAATCCCTAAACCTCCTCTTTTCCTTAGTTACTGAGTAAATATGATGATATCTGAACAATTCTATGATATATCCAGAAACTGATGTTAACCTTCCCTTTTCAAGTAGAACTAAATTTACAGGCATGCATTTAATACTTTTATCTAGATAGAGGAATTTTCTTTTTTTTTTGGAACTACTCAAGTCTACTTTACCCCAGTGATTTTTAAATATATGTTATACCAGCACTGCTTCTCCAACTTTAGGCTACCCAGCTCACTTATTTTTTATACCATTACATAAATTCCATGCATATACTACATTTCTACTTTTGTATACACTACAGTGTGCTACAATAAAACAACACCAAAAGTTTATTTTCCATTCATCAGCCTACTATTGACCCACTTTGCCCTTCTTCCACACCACTTCCTTTCTGGTATCCACTGCTCTGTTCTCTGTATCTATGTGTTTTTGTTTTGTTTTGGTATTTGTCTTTCTCATATGACTTATTTCACTTACTATAATACCACAAGGTCCATCCACCCTGTCACAGATGGCACAATTTCACCTTTTCATGGCCAGTATTCCATTGTGTATATATACCACATTTTTCTTATCCATTCATTCATCAATGGACACATAGGATGTTTCTATATCTTGGCTATTGTAAATAATACTGCAATGAACATAGAGGTACATATACCTTTTCAAATTAGTGTTTTCATATTATTTGAATAAGTACCCGGAAGTGGAATAGCTGGATCATATGGTAGTTCCAATCTTAATTTTTTTGAGAAATCTCCATACTGTTTTCCATAGTGTCTGCACCAATTTACATCCCTTCCAACAGTGTATAAGGGTTCTCTTTTCTCCACATCCTCTCCAAAACTTGTCAATTCTTGTTTATTTGATAATAGACATTCCAACAATGGTAAGATACTATCTCATTGTGGTTTTGATTTGCATTTCCCTAATGATTAATGATGTTGAACATTTTTTCATATACCTGTTGACCATCTGTATGTCTTCTTTGAAAACATCTGCCCATTTTTTAAAAATTGGGGTTTTTTTGGTTGTTGTTGAGTTGTATGAGTTCTTTATATACTTTGGATATTAAAACTTTAAGACGTATAATTTGCAAGTACCTTCTTTAATTTCGTAGATTGCCTTTTGATTATGTTGATGGTTTCATTTATTTTCGTTCTTTTTTTTTAAGCCAGACCTCTTAAAAAATTAAAACATCCTTTATTTTATTTTTACTTTTCTTTTTCTTTTTTTTGCTTTTTATTTTTCTTTATTGTTCTGTCCCCAATACAATTTCTTTTCTACTGTAGAGCATGGTGACCCAGTTACACATACATGTATACAATCTTTTTTCTCACATTATCATGCTCCATTAAAAGTGACCAGACATAGTTCTCAGTGCAACATAGCAGGATCTCATTGCAAATCCATTCCAAAAGCAACAGTTTGCATCTATTAACCCCAAAATCCACAGTCCATCCCACTCCCTCCCCCTACCCCCTTGGTAACCACAAGTCTATTCTCCAAGTCCATGATTTTCTTTTCTGTGGAAAGGTTCATTTGTGCTGTATATTAGATTCCAGATATAAGTGATATCATGTGGTTTTGTCCTTCTCTTTCTGACTGACTTCACTCAGGATGAGAGTCTCTAGTTCCACCCATGTTGCTGCAAATGGCAATATTTTGTTCTTTCTTATGGCTGAGTAGTATTCCATTGTGTATATATACCACATCTTCCTAATCCAATCATCTGTCAATGGACATTTAGGTTGTTTCCATGTCTCCATGTCTTGCCTATTGTGAATAGTGCTCCAATGAACATGCAGGTGCATGTGTCTTTTTTAAGGAAACTTTTGTCCGAATATATGCCCAAGAGTGGGGATGCTGGGTCATATGGTAGTTCTATGTATAGATTTCTAAGGTACCTCCATACTGTTCTCCATAGTGGTTATACCAGCCTCCATTCCCACCAACAGTGCAGGAGGGTTCCCTTTTCTCCACACCCCCTCCAGCAGTTGTTCTTTGTGGACTTATGAATGATGGCCATTCTGGCTGGTGTGAGGTGGTATCTCATGGTAGTTTTGATTTGCATTTCTCTAATAATCAGGGATGTTGAGCATTTTTTCAAGTGTTTGTTGGCTATCTATATATCTTCCTTGGAGAAATGTCACTTCTGGTCTTTTGCCCACCTTTCCATTGGGTTGTTGGCTTTTTTGCTATTGAGTTGTATAAGTTGTTTGTATATTCTAGAGATTAAGGCCTTGTCAGTTGCATCATTTAAAGATATTTTCTCCCATTCTGTAGGTTGTCTTTTTGGTTTCTTTTTGGTTTCCTTTGCTGTGCAAAAGCTTGTCCATTTGATGAGGTCCCATTGGTTTATTTTTGCTTTTATTTCTGTTGCTTTGGGAGACTGACCTGAGAAAACATTTCTAAGCCTGATGTCAGACAATGTTTTGCCTATGTTCTCTTCCAGGAGTTGGATGGCGTCTTGTCTTATATTTAAGTCTTTCAGCCATTTTGAGGTTATTTTTGTGCATGGTGTGAGGGTGTGTTCTAGTTTCACTGATTTGCATGCAGCTGTCCAGGTTTCCCAGCAATGCTTGATGAAGACACTGTCTTTTTCCCATTTTATGTTTTTGCCTCCTTTGTCAAAGATTAATTGACCATAGGGGTCTAGGTTTGTTTCTGGGTTCTCTATTCTGTTCCATTGGTCTGCCTGTCTGTTTTGGTACCAGTACCACACTGTTTTGATGACTGTGGCTTTCTAATATTGCTTGAAGTCTAGGAGAGTTATGCCCCATGCTTGGTTTTTGTTCCTCAGGATTGCTTTGGAAATTCTGGGTCTTTTTTGGTTCCATATAAATTTTTGGATTTTTTTGTTCTAGTTCTATGAAAAATGTTGTAGGTAATTTGAGAGGGATCACATTGAATCTGTAGATTGTTTTGGGTAGTATGGCCATTTTTACAATCATTTCTTGTGCAGAAACTTTTCAGTTTGATGTAGTTCCATTTTCTCATTTTTAGTTTTGTTTCTCTTGTGTGAGAAGACATATCCAGAGATATTGCTGAAATTATGCTAAAACAATGTATGAGTCTGTGCTTTTTTCTAGGATTTTCATGGTTTAACTTCTCACATTCAAGTTGTTAAACCATTTTGAGTTTATTTTGTATATGGTGTGGAGTAATTTCAATCTTGTGTGTGGCTCTCCATTTTTCCCAACAGCATTTATTGAAGAGACTATGTTTACTTTATGTTCATTGCTCCTTTGTCAGAAATTAATTATTCATATGTTTGAGATTATCTCTGGGCTCTCCATCCTGTTCCATTGATCTGTGTGTCTGTTTTTCTTCCAATACCATGCTGTTTTGATTACTATAGCTTTGTAATAGAATTTCAAATCAGAGTGTATGATACCTCTAGCTTTCTTCTGTTTTCTTTTCTTGTTTCAGGATTGTTTGGATCTTTTGGCTATTTTGTGGTTCCATATTAATTACAATATTTTGCTTTTTTTGAAAAAAAGTCATATTTTCAATAGGGATTGCATTCTGTCTGTCTATTGCTTTAGGTAATATAAATATCTTAATAATATGAATTATTTAAATTCATAAGCATGAAATATCTCTCCATTTCTTTGTGTCTTCAATTCTTTCAATAATGTCTCATAGATTCAATTTACATGTCTTTTACTTCCTTGGTTAAATTTATTCTTGGTATTTTATTTTATTTTTTTGTGGTTGTAAATGAATTGTCTTAATTTCTCTTTCTGCTAGTTTTCAGCATGTAGAAATGCAACAGATTTTGGTATATTGATCTTGTTTCTTACAATTTTTCTGTATTCATTTATTATTTCTGATATTTTTTGGGGTGGAGTCTTTAGTGTTTTCTAAATATATAATTATGTCATTCACTAATAGTTACAGTTTTACTCCTTTTCCAATTTGGAAGTCTTTTCTTTTTATTGCCTGATTTCTCAGGCTAGGACTTCTAATACTATGTTGACTAAGAGTTGCAAAAGTGAGAACCCTTGTCTTATTCTTGATCTTAGAAGAATAACTTTTAATTTCACCTTTGAGTATGAGGTTAGCTATGAGTTTGTCATACATGAACTTTATGATGTTAACAAACATTACTTCTATACACATTTTATTGAGAGTTTTTATCATAATGGGTGTTGAATCATGTCAAAGCATTTTTGCATCCATTGAGATTGTCATGTTTTTTATATTCTATTTTATTAACGTGGCATATCTCATTTACTGATTTGCAGAGGTTGAACCAAACTTGTAGTCCTAGAAAAAATCCCATTAGAACAAAGTGTATATTCCTTTTAATGTATTGTTGAATTTTATTTTGCTAATATTTGGTTGAGGATATTTGCATCTATATTTATAAGAGATATTGACCTTCAATTTTCTCTTTTTTGTGTTGTCCCTGTCCACTTTTGATATCAGGGTAACAATGCCATTGAAAAATGAGTGAGGAAGTGTTCCCTCTTCAATTTTTTGGAAGAGTTTGAAAAGCATAGGTTTAAAATATTTGCTGAGTGTTTTGTAGAATTCACCTGTGAAGTCATCTGGTCCTGGACTTTTGTTTTTTTGAGAGGCTTTTTACTACTCTGCTAAGCTCCTTACTAGTGACTTGTACATTTAGATTTTCTATTTCTTCATAATTCAGTCTTGGAAGATTGTGTGATTTTAAGAATGTATCCATTTATTATAGTTGCCCTATTTGTTGGTGTGTAGCTGTTCATAATATTTTGTTATAATCCTTCATATTTCTGTGCTCTCCATTGTATTTTCTCCTCTTTTATTTCTGATTCTATTTATCAGACAGTATTTGTCTTTGTATGACTTATTTCATTAAGAAAATACCCTCCAGATCCATTCATGTTGTTGCAAATGGCAAACTTTCATATTTCTTAATTGTTGGGTAATATTCCAATGTATAATCTTAACTGTACAGACTGATGAATATTTGTATCTGCCTATGCCTCGTGATTACCACACTTTTCTGTTTATTACTCCATAGAGTTTTATTATGTCCCTTTTATTTTATTTTATACATTTTTCCACAGCATCCTATTAAAATTTATTCTTATTACAGCATAGTTGATTTATAACGTTGTGCCAATTTCTGCTATATACCAAAAGTGACCCAGTCATTCATATACACACACATTTCTTTTATTTTATTATCTTCCATCATGATCTATCCCAGGACATTGGATATATTTCCCAATACTATACAGGAAGACCTCATTGCTTACCATTCTTAATTAAATAGTTTAAATCTACTAACCCCAAACTCCCAGTCCATCTCACTCCCTTCCCCTTGGCAACTGCAAGTCAGTTCTGCATGTCTGTGAGTCTCTTTCTGTTTTTTTTTATATAGGCTCATTTATACCATATTTTAGATTCCATATATAAGTAATATATGGTATTTATCTTTCTTACTTACTTCACCTAGTATGAGAATCTCTAGTTGTATCCATGTTGCTGCAAAAGGCATTATTTCATTCTTTTTATGGCTGAGTAGTAGTCTATTGTATATATGTACTATATCTTATTCTATTCTTCTATCAGTGGACAATTAGGTTGGTTCAATGTCTTGGCTAGTGTGAATAGTGCTCCAGTGAACATAGTAGTGCATGCAAGCTTTTGAATTATAGTTTTGTATGTATATATGCCCAAGAGTAGGATTGCCAAATCACATGGTAATTCAATTTTTAATTTTCTGAGGAACCTCCATACTGTTTGACATAGTAGTTATACCAATTTACATACCCACCAACAGTGTAGGTAATTCCCTTTTCTTCACACCCTCTTCAGCATTTATTATTTGAAGACTTACTAATGATGGCCATTTTAAAGGAGGGAGATGTATCTCAGTGCAGTCTTGATTTGCATTTATCTAATAATTAGTGATGTTGAGCTTTTTTTTCACATGCCTGCTGGCCATCCATATATCTTCTTTGGAGAAATGTCTATTTAGGTCTTCTGCACATTTTTCAATTGGGTTGTTTATTTTTTGTTGTTGAATGTATATTTTGGAGATGAAGCCTCTGTTGGTTGTACTTTTTGAAACTGGTTGTTCCCATATTGTAAGTTGTCTTTTCATTTTTTGTGGGTTTTTTGTTGTTTTGTCTTTTTTTTATGGCTTCTTTTGCTGTGCAAACGCTTGTAAGTTTGATTGGGTCCCACTGGTTTATCTTTGTATTTATATTGCCTTGGGAGAATGACATAAGAAAACATTTGTACAGTTTATGTCAGAGAATGTTCTGCCTATGTTCTCTTCTAGGAGTTTTATGGTGTCTTGTCTTATGTTTAAACATTTAAGTGATTTTGAGTTTATTTTTGTGCATGGTGTGAGGGTGTGTTACAGTTTCATTGATTGACATGCAGCTGTCCCATTTTCTCAGTACCACTTGCTAAAGAAACTGTCTTTTTTCCACTTTATATTCCTGCCACCTTTGTCAAAGACCAATCAACCATATCTCTAGGTTTATTTCTGGGTTCTCTATTCTGTTCCATTGAACCATGTGTCTGTTTTTGTAACAGTACCACACTATCGTGAATACTGTAGCTTTGTAATATTGTCTGAAGTCTGGGAGAATTATGCCTCCTGCTTTATTTTTTTCCCTCCAGATTACTTCAGCAATTCTGGGCATTTTATGGTTCCATGTAAATTTTTGGATTGTTCTAGTTTTCTGAAATATATCATGGGGAATTTGATAGGGATCACATTTAATCTGTAGATTTCTTGGGTTAGTATGGCCATTTTAACAATATTAATTCTGATCCAGGAGCATGGGATATCTTACCAGTTCTTTGAATCCTCTTTAATTTCCTTTTTAAATGTTCTTAGTTCTCAGCATATATGTGTTTTACCTCCTTAGTCAGGTTTTTTGGTAGGTATTTTATTTTGGGGGATGTGGTTTTAAAAGGTATTTGTTTCTCACATTCTTTTCCAAATATTTAATTGTTACTATACAGAAATGCAGCCAATTTCTGAATGTTAATCTTGTATTCTACTACATTTTTGAATTTGATCAGATCGAGTAGTTTTTGTGTGGAATCCTTAGGGTTTTCTATATATGTCATCTGTATATAGTAACAATTTTACCTCTTCTCTTCCAATTTGGATACCTTTTATTTATTTATTTATTTATTTATTTATTTATTTGTTTGTTTGTTTGTTTGTTTGTTTTTGTCTTATTGCTGTGACTAGGACTTTCAATACTATGTTGAATAAAAGTGGTAAGATTGGGCATCTTGTCTTGTACCAGATTTTAGCAGGAAGGTTTTGACCTTTTCTCTGTTAAGTATTATATTGATATGTGGGTTTGTCTTAAATGGCTTTTTTTATGTTAAGGTATGTTCCCTCTAGATCTCATGTATAAATGCTGAATTTTGTCAAATGCTTTTTCTACATCTATTGAGATGATCATGTGGTTTTTGACTTAGACATTTCTTCTGTTAATGTGGTGTATCACATTGATTGATTTGCATTATGTTGAATAATCCTTATGAACTTGGATGAATCCCACTTGGTCGTGGTATATGGTCTTTTTTGTGTTAATTTCAATTTACTAAAATTTTGTTGAGAAATTTTGCTTCAATATTCATCAAAGATATGGCCTATAATTATCTTTTTTGGTGGTATCTTTGGTTTTGGTATTAGGGAAATGATGGCTTCATAAAATATCTTTGGGGGTGTTCCTTCTTCTTCAGTCTTTTGGAAGAGTTCAAGAAGGATCAGTACAAGATCTTTGTATTTTTGGTAGAATTTGCCTGTGAATTCATCTGGTCCTCGAATTTTGTTTGTAGGGACTTTTTAAAAAGTGTACTTAATTTCATTTCTAGTGATCAGTCTGTTCAAATGATCTATTAATTCAGTTTTGCTGGGCTCCACGTTTCTAGAAAGTTGTCCATTTCTTCTAGGTTGTGAACTTGGTTGGCATATAAATGTTCATAGCATTCTCTCTCTGTCTCTCTCTCTCTCTCTCTCTTTGCATTTCTGCAGTATCAGTTGGGATTTCTCCTTTTTTACTTCTTATTTTGTTTATTTGGGCTCTCTCTTGTCTTCTTGGTGTGTCCAGCCATAAATCTGTCAATTTGTTCACCTTTGCAAAGAACCAGCTCTTGGTTTTTTTGATTTTTTTCTATTGTTTTTTGAATCCCTATTTTATTGATTTCATCTCTGATCTTTATGATGTCCTTCTTTATGCTGACTAGATTTTGTTCTTCTTTTTCTAATTCTTTTAGGTGGTAGGTTAAGTTGTCGATTTGAAATTTTTCTTGTTTATTTTTTTGTGGAAGGCCTGTATTGCTAAGAAATTCCTTCTAAGAACTGCTTTTGCAGCATCCCATAAGTTTTCTATATTTGTGTTTTCATTTTCATTTGTCTCAAAGTATTTTTTAAATTTACTTTTGGATCTCCTTGTGGACCCATTGTTCTTTTAGTTGTATGTTGCTTAGTCTCCATGCAGTCAGTTTTTTCTCATTTCATTTCCTGTGGCTGATTTCTAGTTTAATGACATTGTGGTCAGAGATGATGCTTGAAATAATTTCTATACTCTTAAATTTTTGAGGTTAGTTTTGTGCCCCAGTATGCACTTTTTATGTGCATTTGAAAATAAAGTATATTTTATCCTGCTATATAGCACTGGGAACTACATCTAGTCACTTATCATGGATCAAGATAATGTGAGAAAAAAGAATGTATATATGTATTGTGACTGGGTCACCTTGTTGTACAGTAGAAAATTGACAGAACACTGTAAACCAGCTATAATGTAAAAAATAAAAATGATTAAAATTTTAAAAAAGAAAAGAAAGTATATTCTACCTTTATGGATGTAATATCCTGAAACTATCAATTAAGTCTAACTCTTCTGTTTTCCCATTTAGGATCTCTGTTACCTTATCGATTTTCTACCTAGGAGGTTTGTCCATTGATGTGAGTGTGGTGTTAAATTCTTCTACTATTATTATATTCCCATCAATTTCTCTTTTTATGTCTGTTAGCATTTTTTATGTATTTGGGTGCTCCTATATTAGGGGCATATATGTTGATGAGTGTAATAGTCTCTCCTTGAATTGATCTTTTTTATCATTAGTGTCCTTCTTTATTTTTCATTATGGCCTTTGTTTTGAAGTCTATTTTGTCTGATATGAATATTGTGACTCTCACTTTCTTGTCATTTTCATTCCCATGAAATAACATTTTCCATCCCCTCACTTTCACTCTGTTTGTCCTTTGCCCTAAGGTGTTTCTTGTAGGCAGCATATTGTAGGCTCTTGATTTTTATATCCTGTCCACAATTCTGTCTTTTGATTGGAGAATTCAGTTCACTGACATTTAAGGTAATTATTGATACATATGTATCTATTGCCATTTTAAACCTTGTTTTCCAGTTGATTCTATATTTCTCCTTTGTTTTTTCTTTTTATTTTTTTTTAGTTGGATGATTTCCTTTTATTTTATGCTTGTGTCCTCTTCTTTTGGTTTTTGTGAATCTGTTGCTTGTTTTTGACTTGTGGTTTCCATTTATCAAGTATGTTAACCCCGTCCTATATCTTCTTGCTTTAGACTGAGTCATATAGGCTCAAACACATTCAAAATAAAAAAGTCTAGATTTTCATACTTTACTTCCCCATATTTTATAGTTTTGTTGTCCTTTTTTACATCTTCACGTTTATCCTTTTGCTGTTCTTTCTATTAATCATCACTCTCACCAATAGGTTTTGCTATGCTCGTTTTCTTTTTGATAAGTATATTGCCTTATTTTTTAACCGTTATTTCCCCAATACCATTTTTTTTCTAATTTACAGCATCATGACACAGTTACACATACATATATACATTCTTTCTTCTCGTATTATCATGCTCCATCATAAGTGACTAGGCATAGTTCCCAGTCCTAAACAGCAGGATCTCATTGCTAATCCGTTCCAGAGGCAATACTCTGCATCTGTTTAACCCCAAGCTCCAAATCCATCCAACTCCCTCCCCCTCCCCCTTGGCAACCACAAGTCTATTCTCCAAGTCCATGATTTTATGGAACCGTTCCATGTGGAAAGGTTCATTTGTGCCATATATTAGATTCCAGATATAAGCGATGTCATATGCTATTTGTCTTTCTCTTTCTGACGTACTTCACGCAGCATGAGAGTCTCTAGTTCCATCCATGTTGCTGCAAATGGCATTATGTTGTTTTTTTTATGGCTGAGTAGTATTCCATTGTGTATATATACCACTTCTTCCGAATCCAATCATCTGTCGATGGACATTTGGGTAGTTTCCATGTCTTGCCTATTGTGAATAGTGCTGCAATGAACATGCGGGTGCATGTGTCTCTTTTAAGTAGAGTTTTGTCCGGATAGATGCCCAAGAGTGGGATTGCAGGGTCATATGGAAGTTCTATGGATAGATTTCTAAGGTATCTCCAAACTGTTCTCCATAGTGGCTGTACCAGTTTACATTCCCACCAACAGTGCAGGAGGGTTCCCTTTTCTCCACAGCCCCTCCAGCACTTGTTATTTGTGGACTTATAAATGATGGCCATTCTGACTGTTGTGAGGTGGTATCTCATGGTAGTTTTGATTTGCATTTCTCTTATAATCAGTGATGTTGAGCATTTTTTCATGTGTTTGTTGGCCATCTGTATATCTTCTTTGGAGAAATGTCTATTCAGGTCTTTTGCCCATTTTTCCATTGATTGATTGGCTTTTTTGCTGTTGGGTTGTATAAGTTGTTTATATATTCTAGAGATTAAGCCCTTGTCAGTTGCATCATTTGAAACTATTTGCTCCCATTCTGAAAGTTGTCTCTTTGTTTTCTTTTGGGTTTCCTTTGCTATGCAAAAGCTTTTCAGTTTGATGAGGTCCCATGGGTTTATTTTTGCTCTAATTTCTATTGCTTTGGGAGACTGACCTGAGAAAATATTCATAATGTTGATGTCAGAGAGTGTTTTGCCTATGTTTTCTTCTAGGAGTTTGATGGTGTCCTGTTGTATATTTAAATCTTTCAGCCATTTTGAGTTTATTTTTGTGCATGGTGTGAGGGTGTGTTCTAGTTTCATTGCTTTGTCTGTGGCTGTCCAGGTTTCCCAGCAATGCTTGCTGAATAGACTTTCTTTCTCCCATTTTATGTTCTTGCCTCCCTTCAAAGATTAATTGACCAGAGGTGTCAGGGTTTATTTCCGGATTCTCTATTCTGTTGGTCTGTCTGTCTCTTTTGGTACCAGTACCACACTGTTTTGATGACTGTGGCTTTGTAGTATTTCTTGAAGTCTGGGAGAGTTATGCCTCCTGCTTGGTTTTTGTTTCTCAGGATTGCTTTGGCAATTCTGGGTCTTTTGTGGTTCCATATAAATGTTTGGATTGTTTGTTCTAGTTCTGTGAAAAATGTCATGGGTAATTTGATAGGGATTGCATTGAATCTGTAGATTGCTTTGGGTAGTATGGCCAATTTTAAAATATTGATTTTCCCAATCCAGGAACATGGAATATCTTTCCATTTCTTTACATCTTCTTTGATTTCTTTGATTAAAGTTTTATAGTTCTCGGCATATAGGTCCTTTACCTCCTTGGTCAGGTGTATTCCGAGGTATTTGATTTTGTGAGGTGCAATTTTAAAAGGTATCGTATTTTTGTATTCCTTTTCTAATATTTCATTGCTGGTATACAGAAATGCAACTGACTTCTGAATGTTAATCTTATATCCTGCTACTTTGCTGAATTGATTAATCAGTTCAAGGAGTTTTGGGGTTGAGTCCTTAGGGTTTTCTAGGTATAGTATCATATCATCTGCATACAGTGACAGTTTTATCTCTTCTCTTCCTATATGGATGCCTTTTATTTCTTTCGTTTGTCTAATTGCTGTGGCTAGGACTTCCAAAACTACGTTGAAGAGCAGTGGTGAGAGTGGGCATCCCTGTCTTGTTCCAGATTTGAGTGAGAAGGCTTTCAGTTTTTCCCCATTGAGTATTATATTTGCTGTGGGTTTATCATAAATGGCTTTGATTATATTCAGGAATGTTCCCTCTATACCCACTTTGGCGAGGGTCTTGATCATGAATGGATGTTGGACTTTGTCAAATGCTTTTTCTGTGTCTATTGAGATGATCATATGATTTTTGACTTTTGTTTTGTTAATGTGGTGTATGATGCTGATTGATTTACGTATGTTGAACCATCCTTGTGTACCTGGGATGAACCCAACCTGGTCTTGGTGTATAATTTTTTTGGTATGTTGTTGGATTCGGTTGGCTAAGATTTTGTTGAGAATTTTTGCATCTATGTTCATCAATGATATTGGGCGATAGTTTTCTTTTTTGGTGGTATCTCTGCCTGGTTTTGGAATGAGGGTGACGGTGGCATCATAGAATGTCTTTGGGAGTATTCCTTCTTCTTCCACCTTTTGAAAGAGTTTAAGAAGGATGGGCACCAATTCCTCTTTATATGTTTGATAGAATTCGTCTGTGAAGCCACCTGGGTCCTGGACTTTTATTTGTGGGGCGTGTTTTTATGACCTCTTCAATTTCATTTCTAGTGATGGGTCTGTTCAGTTGGTCTGTTTCTGCTTCAGTTTTGGCAGGGTGTAAGATTCTAGAAAATTGTCCATTTCTTCCAGATTGTCAAACTTGTTTTCGTATAGTTGTTCATAGTATTCTCTTATGGTTTTTTGTATTTCTGCTGTATCCGTTGTGATTTCTCCTTTTTCATTTATAATTTTGGTTATTTGCATTCTTTCTCTCCTCTTTTTTAGTGAGTCTGGCCAGGGGTTTGTCAATTTTGTTCACCTTTTCAAAGAACCAGCTCTTGTTTTTATTAATTTTCTCTATTGTTTTTTGATTCTCTATTTTATTGATGTCTTCTTTGATCTGTATAATTTCCTTCCTTCTGCTGACTTTAGGTCTTTTTTGTCCTTTTTCTAATTCTTTTAGGTGGAGGGTTAAGTTGTCCATTTGGGATCTTTCTTCTTTTTTGAGAAAGGCCTGTATTGCTATAAATTTCCCTCTGAGCACTGCTTTCGCAGCATCCCATAGATTTTGAGAGGTTGTGTCTTCATTATCATTTGTTGCAAGGTAGTTTTTAATTTCCTTCTTGATTTCCTCATTGACCCATTGGTTTTTTAGTAGCATGTTGTTTCGTCTCCATGTAGTAGGTTTTTTCCCATGGTTGATTTCTAATTTCCTGGCCTTGTGGTCAGAGAAGATACTTGAGATAATTTCTATGCTCCTAAATTTATTGAGGTTAGCTTTGTGTCCCAATATGTGGGCGATTCTTGAGAAGGTTCCATGAGCATTTGAGAAGAATGTGTATTCTGATTTTTTTGGATGTAGTGTCCTGAAGATGTCAATGAAGTCTAACTTTTCTATTGTTTCCTTTAGGATCTCTGTTGCTTTATTGGTTTTCTGTCTAGAGGATCTGTCCATTGATGTGAGGGGGGGCATTAAGGTCTCCTACTATGATTGTATTCTCATCAATATCTCCCTTTATGTCAGTTAATATTTGATGTATGTATCTGGGTGCTCCTATATTTGGGGCATATATGTTGATGATAGTAACATCCTCTCCTTGGATGGATCCCTTAATCATTAAAGAGTGTCCTTCTTTGTCTTTCTTTATGTCTTTTGTTTTAAAGTCTATTTTGTCTGATATGAGCGTTGTGACTCCTGCTTTTCTGTCATGTCTATTGGCGTGAAATATTTTTCCCCACCCTTTCACTTTCAATCTATATGTATCCTTTGTCCTGAGGTGAGTTTCTTGTAGGCAGCAGAATGAAGGTTTTTGCCTTTTTATCCACTCAGCCACTCTGTGTCTTTTGATTGGGGCATTCAGTCCATTGACATTTAAGGTGATAATTGATAGATGATTATTTATTGCCATTTGAACCTCGTGTTCCAGTTGATTCTATGGTTCTCTATTCTTCCTTTCTTTTTTTTTTTTTTTTTTTTTTTTTTTGGTTGGATGGTCTCCTGTTGTTATCTGCTTGAGTGTATTTATTTATTTATTTATTTATTTTTGCAAATGCAATATTTGGTTTTGGCTTGTGGTTGCCCTGTTTTTTAAGTATGCTAACCCCTTCCCATAATTGTGTGTTTTAGCCTGATGGTCCTGTAAGTTCAAACACTTCATTACCATATTAAAATTAAGAAGAGAAACATACAAACAAACAAACAAAAAGGGTTATTTACTTCCTAACATCCCTTGCCCACATTTCATGGTTTTGATGACTCTTTTTTATTTTTTTCTTTATAATTTTATTTTGTTTGAAACATGTTCATGATTAAATCTGTATGCTGGCTTATTTGAGTGACTGCTCTCTGATTGCGGTTTCCTCAGGCCTAGTTCTTCCTCTTCTTCTTTTTTTTCTTTTCTTTTCTTTTTTCTTCCCTTTCCTTCCTTTCTTTTTGGTTTAGAAAAGCCCTTTCAATATTTCCTTTAATCTGGGTTTTGTGTTGCTGTATTCTTTTAGTTTTTGTTTGTTGGAAAAAAATTTTATTTCCCCTTCTATTTTAAATGATATTCTTGCTGGATAGAGTATTCTAGGTTGCATATTTTTTCCTTTGAGCACTTTAAATATCTCTTGCCATTCCCTCCTGGCCTGTAGTGTTTCTGTATACAAATCAGCTGATATTCTTATGGGGGTTCCCTTGTAGGTAACATTCTGTTTTTCTCTTGCTGCCTTTAGGATCCTCTCTTTATCACTAACTTTTCCCATTTTTATTATGATGTGTCTTGGTGTGGGTCTATTTGGGTTCAGCTTGTTTGGGGCCCTCTGTGCTACTTGTATCTTCAACCCAGTATCCTTTAGACTTGGGAAGTTTCCAGTGATAATTTCTTCAAATATATTTTCCATCCCCTTATATTTTTCTACTCCTTCTGGAATTTCTATTATGTATAGATTGGCCTGCTTTATATTATCCCATAGATCTCTTATATTGCTTTCCAGTTTTTTGATTCAGTTTTCTGTCTGTTGACCGGATTGGGTGATTTCCATTATTCTATCTTCCATATCACTGATTCGTTCTTCTGCATTATTCATTCTGGTTTTTACTGCCCCTAGTTCAGTTTGCATCTCTGCAACTGAATGTTGTAGTTTTTCTTGGCTCCTCCTTATATTTTCTAGTTCCTTTCTGAGGGTATCTGCATTACTGTTCATATCTTCTCTTAATTCCTTCAGTATTTTCACTTTTCCTCTTTTGAACTCCAGGTCTGTCCGACTGCAGAGATCTGTCTCATTGTTGACTGTTTTAGGTGAGTTCTCCTGTTGTTTTGACTGGGGGTGGTTTCTCAGCTTCTTCATCTTGCTTGTTGTTTTCTTTCTCCTGAGGGAGTTGTACTTTCTGTGATCAGGCAGTGTTTGCCTTGTCACTGCCGTGGAATGTTTCCTGAGGGCTGGCATTGTTGGTCAATCTTTTTTGAGGCAGTGTGGCTTTTCTGGAGTGCTGATGGGGCTAACAGTGTCTCTTTGAAGCAAAGGAGGGCTTCCTGAGGGCAGACAGGACTGGGAGGTCCACACCACGATGGTAGCAGATTTCACTCGGTCATGCAGAGCTTGCTCTGGTGTTTTTTAGGCTGTGGGGTTCTTGCAGGGGGTTGGCGGTGTTGGGCAGCTGTTCCTCAGGAGTGCAGCACCTCCTGAGGGCTGGAGAAGCTGTCTGGGTCACTGAGAACCTAAGAGGCTCTTCCCTAGGGCAACCCAACTCAGAAGGACAGCCTGAGAATGTAGGCGGATCTTTTCACAGTCTGGCTGAACTTGTTGCAGCTTTTCTGGGCTTCAGGGGCACTTCCAGGGGGCTGGTGGTGCTGAGCAGCTATTCTGCGGGAGTGGGGCACCCCCTGGGGGCTTGGGTGGGTAGCAGGGCCACTGGAAACCCAAGCGGCTCCTCCATAGGGCAGCCCAACTCAGAGAGACTGTCTGAGGTCTTTTCCCGACTCGGCCAGGCTTGTTGCAGCTTTTCTGGGCTGCAGCGGGTCCTGCCTGGATCTGGCAGTCCTATGCAGCTGGTCCACTAGGTCTCAGCACCCCCTGGGTGCTTGGGCAGGTAGCAGGGCTGTTGGAAACCCAAGAGGCTCCTCCCCGGGGCAGCCTGACTCAGAAAAACCATCTGAGATCTTTTCCCAACTCGGCCAGGCTTGTTGCAGCTTTTCTGGGCTGCAGGGGTTCCTGCCTGGAGCTGGCAGTCCTACGCAGCTGAGCCACTAGGGCACCCCCTGGGTGCTTGGGCAGGTAGCAGGGCCGTTGGAGATCCAAGAAGCTCCTCCCCGGGGCAGCCTGACTCTGAAAAACCGTCTGAGATCTTTTCCCGACTCGGCCAGGCTTGTTGCAGCTTTTCTGGGCTGCAGGGGGTCCTGCCTGGAGCTGGCAGTCCTATGCAGCTGATCCACTAGGGCACCCCCTGGGGGCTTGGGCAGGTAGCAGGGCCATTGGAAACCCAAGAGTCTCCTCCCCGGGGCAGCCCGACTCAGAAAAACCGTCGGAGAATTAGGCAGATCTATTCACGGCCTGTCTAGGCTTGTTCTAGCTTTTCTGGGCTGCAGGCCTTTTCTCAGGGGCTGGTGGTGTTTGGTGCTGCTCTGCGGAAGTGTAGCCCCTCCAAAGGGCAAGCAGGCCTGTGCAGGGAAAGCCCCTGAGGTGGTAGGCTTCTGGCAATTGTTGAGGCCAGCCCTCCTGGATGGCAGGCAGCCCCAGGTCCACTGAGAGAGTAGGGGGTGGTGGGGGTGGGGGGAGGGGATGCACTGGGAAGCACAGCTTTCTGCTAGCTAGCGGGCCTGTAAGCTTGCTGTGGCATGGGGGTATTCTATGGGGACCCACCCCTTCTTCTCTCCCCTCCCCAGCACGGGCGCAGACCAGGCTCTTCTCCCAGGTTCCCTCTGATGCAGCTTTCTACTTCCCCGCCCCTAGAGTATTGTTCCCTTCCTCTGCAACAGCTTTGTTTTCTAGTCTCCCAGGCAGTCTCTGCCCTGTCAAATGGTTTCTAGACCTCCCAAGCAGTTTCCGCTCCACCCCACCCCCCCAGCCCGGGGACTAACCTCTGGAGGTCTCGGTGCCCAGCCCCCACCCAGGCGTCTCAATTTTTGGTGACTGTGCCCGTAGTTCAGATGGTCCATTGGGTTATTGATCGGCTTTTCCGTACTCCAACTTACTGCTACACTCTTCTCTGCATCTGGAGATTCCTCCAGTTTGTTTGATCTTTCCCCCGAGTAGGTGACTTTCCAGGGTGCGGGATCCCTTTTTCCTCCGCAGTTCCCTTTCAGGAGCGCCCGTCCCGCTCGGATTCACCTTCTCTCACTCTCCTCTTTTCTCCCGTTCTGCCCAGTAATGTCACGAACTTCTTGCCGTTATTGGAGTTTAGGTTCCTCTGCCAGTGATTGGTTGCTGTTCTGTGCGAGTCATTTATTCTGTAGATGTGCTTTTTTTGTTGTGTTTGTGGGAGAGGGCGAGCGTGTCCCCCTACTCCTCTGCCATCTTGTCCTCTCCCCCGCATGTGTCATTTTTAAGGAAAGTTTTATCTGGATATATGCCCAAGAGTGGGGATGCTGGGTCATATGGTAGTTATATGTATAGATTTCTAAGGTACCTCCAATGATATGTATATTGGCTTATTTAAGTGATTATTTTCCAATTGTGATTTCCTATAAGCTATATCTTCTTAGTTCCTATATAGAGGAAACCTTTCAATATTTCTTTTAGGATAGGTTTAATATTGATGTATTCTTTTAGTTTTGTATGAGAAATTCTTTATGTTTCTATTTTAAATGATAATCTTGCTGGGTAGACTATTCTAGGTTTCAAAATTTTCACTTTTATAACTTTGAATATATCTTGCCACTCTCTTATGGTCTGTATCATTTCTGTAGAGAAATCAGCTGCTAGTGTTATGGGGATTCCCTTATAATAAACTCTTTGCTTTTCTCTTGCTGTCTTTGAATCCTCTCCTTATATTATACTTTTGCCATTCTTGTTATATATGTCTTGGTGGAACTCTATTTGGGTTCAACTTCTTTGGAGCCCTCTGTGCTTCCCATATCTAGATAACTGTTTCCTTTCTTTAGATTTGGAACGTTTTTAGCCATAATTTCTCCAAATACATTTTCAATCCCATTTTCTTTTGCTTCTACATCTGGAATCCCTATTATGTATAGATTGGCATGCATTTTTTATTTTCTTATAGGTCTTTTATATTGCTTTCACTTTTTTCTTCCCATTTAGCTGTCTGCTATACTGACTGGGTGATTTCCTTTATTCTATCTTCCAAGTCACTTATTCATTCTTCTGCATTATTCATTCTGCTGTTTGGTGCCTTTAGCTCAGCTTTTGTCTCTGCAAATGAATTTTCTAATTTTTCTTGGCTCCTCTTTAGAGTTTATAGTTCTTTTAAAAGGAATCTGTGTTATTGTTGACAACCATTAGTTCCTTCAGTACATTCATTACCTCCTTTTTTAACTCAGTGTCTATTAGCCTGCAGAGGTTTGCTTCATTTTTGCTCCTGCAGGGGAAATTTCCTATTCTTTTAACTGTGATGATTCCTGCATTTATTCATTTTGCTTTATCTTTCTCTTACTCTGTGAGTTTAGGGATAACAATTATCTACTATAGACTTGGAGGCTATTTATATGTGGGAGCATCCCTGGGAAGCTTGTGAGGGCTTACAACATTTTTTGGACTGAGGGCTGCTTTTGATTAGGATGCTTGTATTCTCTTTCCTCATTGTTTGCAGGCCATTATTACCTTGATGGGGGTGTGCAGGCGCATGGCCTGTGTGTGCTTCCAGGGAGGCGGGAGCAATGGGTGGTGCCTGCTGGTGGCACCTGGCTGCTGGGCCCTTGTCAGTGGCAGTGACCCATGGGAAGTTGGGGTGGCAGGGTGCGGTATCCTTGGCAGTGACAGTGACCCTCAGGGAGGTGGGGGCAGCACCCAGAGCCCTTGGCAATGGCAACAGCAGGGCATGGGCTTTCCCAGGGAGGTAGAGGCAATGGATGGTGCTTGGTTGCAGGGACATCCATTGTGGAAACCCCTGATGTGACTGGGGCTACAGATGTTGCCTAGTCACCAGAACTTTAGTGGTGGTGTGCTGCCCCCACCTCTATATTCTGAGCCATAGCCTGCACAAAAGGTGCCCTGCCACCTGAGAGCCAATGTGTGCAGAGATAGAAGTTCCTATAGTGGTCCTGACCCCTCCTCCTCTCACCCTCCCCAACAGTGGCACCTTGCTTCTCCTGAAGGCCCATACCTCTTCTGTGTCCCCTCAGCTGTGGCACACTGCTCCCTAGCCCCCTCAGGCTGTTTCCATATAGCCAATCCTGGTCCTATCCCCATAATTGACCTCTGTAGCCCAAGTCTCAGTGCCCAGCTCCTGCCTGAGTTTCTTAGGCTTTGATGCACCAGGCGGTTGTACCAATGGTCTATGTCACTCTCTTTCTGCTTTGCCCTCCTCAGGCCAGCTGCTGCACTTATTCTCTGAGGCTTTAAGGCTCCCCCTTGGTCCTGGCTCCATCCATCAGGAGGCCTCCCAGTGTGCATATTCATTTCCTCTTTCACAACTCCCTCTCAGGAGTGCTGGTTCTTTTCTCATTCATTTTTTCCTTGTCTCTTTCTTTGTTTATTTTTACTTTTGCTGTACCCAGTTATGTGGAGGGTTTTTTGCGAGTTTTAGAAATTTGAGGTCTTCTGTCAGTGTTCAGTAGATGTTCTGTGTGAACTGTTAAAATGTAGGGGTTTTTTATGTGTTTGTGGGAGAAGGTGACCGCCATGTCCTAAGTCCTCTGTCATCTACATCCTGCCTCACTTTTATGTCCCTTTTAAATCAATTGCCCAACTACAGAGCCAACACTGTTCTTATTTCTGTCACCATAAATATGCTTTTCCTCTTAAATATTATATAAAAAAATAATAGAGTATGCACCAATTTGTCCATAGTTTGTGTGGTTTCTGCTGAAGAATTAAATGCCTATGAAATTCATTGACAATATTATATATAGCAGGTGTTTTATCTTTGTAATTAATGTATTCATAGACTAGAATTTGTTTATTCTTTCTTGATAGATATGTGGTTATTTCCAGTTTATGTATATTATAAACAAATTTTATATGAATTTATTTTACTTGTATTTCAGGGTGTACATGTACTTAATCACTCATTTCTCTCAGAGTGGGGTTGCTGTTTTGTAGCATAAATAGAAATATTGCTACCTTCAGTAGCTAGTGCCAAAAAAGTTTCTCCCCAAAGTGGTTTACCATTTCCCACAACTAAAACAACATATGAGAGTTCCAGTTGTTCTATACCATTACCAAGTTTGGAATTGTCAGCCTTTTAAATTTTAGCTATTTTGGAATGACTATAAAGTAGCTTATTTTGCTTTTATTTCCATTCCACTAATAAAGAATAATTTTGATCACAATTTAGGAAAAATGGAACCAAACACAATTAGATACCACTACATATATATTAAAATGGATAAGATTATATAAAACTTAAAATATCAAATGTTGAAGAGAATGTGGAACAACTGGAATTCTCAAACATTGCTGGTGAGAATGTAAAATCTTATATCCATTTTAGAAAACAGTCTGGCAGTTTCTTATGAAGTTAAATAACTATATACCATATGTCTAGCAATCCAAATCATAAGTATTTTTCTAAGAGAAAAGTAAATTATGATCATAGAAAAACTTGTGTGGTGGTGTTCACTCTATGTATTTCTCAAAAACCATAGAACTATACACCACTAAGGAGTAACTAAAGAGTGAAATTTACTATATCCAAATTAAAAAAAAATCTTTCAGGATGTGTTAAAATGAAGACTATGATAAATAAATCTACTTTACAACTAAGAGAATGGAGAAGGAAGGAGATGGTGTAAGTAACTTTGGAGAACTGTATTTTTGACTACAGAAGCCAAGATTGTAAGGAAACTGGTAGTTCTGGATTAATGTGAAAGATATTAGTGTGACTGTGTGTGTGTGTGTGTGTGTGTGTGTAAACATCAGATAGATACAGAAATAAAAAGATGTATGTGTATGCATTAGATAGTACTAATATATATGGTTTCTAACTCTGCCCACAGAAGAAGACTAGAAGCAATGACTTTTTAGTAGTAATGTCTTTCAATCAGTTTCTAAACATCATTTGTCACTAAAAGGAACCATGGCTCTCAGGAGAAGCTGCTGACTTTAAACTGTGGCAGGGAATGTACAAGCTGAATATGGAGAGCATCTTGTCATTTCTGAAATAAGGATATACTAGAACCAAATACAATGACGTTACATCAAAAATGCACAGAAGTCAGCCTTCTGAAAGAGCTCAAAAATGACCAAATTTGGAAAAACTTGAGCAACAAAATAAATAGCAATATTATTGGATTACAGTCCCTCCCCAATGAAATAACCAATTGGTCATAAAGACTTAATAAAATAAAAGGAGACAACTCCTTCCAGAAGAATTCCAAGTGATATATATAGAAAGAATGATAGAAACATAATTCACCATTACAAAATAATATTAATAATTGCTGAGGCAAGACTATGACAAATCTGGTGGGCAAAATTTTAAGGAGAAACAGGATATTTGCATGGCCTTAAGTTACCCCCAAATATTTATTAAATACAAAAGAGAAACTTGACAACACCATGTAAACCAAGGGATTGAGGATAACATCTTCAATAAGATATAATGATATCATATGATATTTGATACTATGAGCAGAGAAGACACATTGCATCTATATTTTTACCAATAGCAATAAGGTATTATGTCAATGTAATTGTGGAAATACATCAGACAGACACAAATTGAGGGGCATTCTACAAGGTAACTGACCATTACTCTTCAAAAGTGTCAAATAGACAACTACAATAATATGGAATCTCTGATTATGTTCTGGAACAGAAAAAAAATACATTAGTGGAAACCAGAAAAATCTTAATTGTCTGTTAATTCAGTTGATTGAATTATACTAATGTTTATTTCTTAGTTTTAATAACTGGGGGAAATGGGTGAAGTATATGTGAGGTCTCATTGTACTATTTTTGCAAGTATGTGATTGATTAAGTCTAAAATGGTCTCAATATGAAATTTAAAAAGAAAACAAGAACACAAATAAGGAAGTTCCCATGTGGTGGAGCAGGTTAAGGATCTGGTATTGCCATAGTTGCAGTGCAGGTCACAACTGTGATGTGGGTTCAGTCTCTGGCAAGGGAACATGTGGCAGGTGCAGCCAAAAAAAGAAAGAAAAAGAAGCAAAAAACAAATACCATGATCACAGCCTTAAAACCAAATAAAACAATGATTAAAATTAATATAAATGTTAAAACACATTCCATTTAAAAGGCAGAGAGTATAATACCTAATTTCTTTTAAAAAAAGACAACTAAATACTATTCACAAGAAGGGTAGTATAAAGACACGGATTGTCTGAAAGTAAAACTATAAAAAAATACAACATGCACACCATGAGCATGGGAATTTGAATGAATTATATTAATACCAGATGAATTAGATTTCAAAACAAGGAGTATTACCAGACACAAACAGGAATATACAATGATGATAGATTAATGTATTTATTAGCTATGCACACAATTACTGAGTTTCTAAATGCATGAAGCAAAAACTTACAGAAGTGATAAGAGAAATTGACAAATCTACAATTACAGTTGATATTTAAAAAAATACCTCTTTCAGCAATTGATGGATAAAGAGAAAATAAATGAGTATGGATATAGAATATTTTAACACTATCAAAACTGACCCAGGTGACATTGATAAAATTCTATTCCAACATCCAGAGGACATGATATATTGACCAAGACAGATTAATATATAGGACTATAAGATAAGTTTTAATAAATGTAAATTTTTGTCTTTTTAGGGCTGCATCCATGGCATATGGAGGTTCCCAGGCTAGGGGTCTAATCAGAGCTAGAGCTGCAAGCTACAGCCACAGCCACACCAGATCTGAGCTGCATCTGTGACCTACACTACAGCTCATGGCAATGCCAGATCCTTAACCCACTGAGCAAGGCCAGGGATCGAACCCACAACCTCATGTTTTCTAGTCAGATTTGTTTCTGCTGTGCCATGATGGGAACTCCAAAAAAAATATTGAAAGTATAAAGTATATAGTATGACTGCAATGGAATTTGATCCTGTATCAGGAAAACAATCTGGAAATCAACCAAACTTTAAAAAGTAGACAACATACTTCTAAATAACTCATACATGAAATAAGCAATCACAAGAAAATTAGAAAAGTTATTTATTTATTTAATTTATTTAATGGTCACACCAGCAGATATGAAAGTTCCTGGGCCAGGGATTGAATCCAAGCTACAGCTGTGACCTACATCATAGCTGTGGCAACACCCGATCCTTAACCCACTACACAGGGCCAAGGATCAAATCCACACCTCCACAGCAACCTGAGCCACTGCATTCAGATTCTTAACCCACTGTGCCACCTTTCTAGGGACTCCTAGAAAAGTTATTTTAATGAATGACAAAAATGAAAGAAATGGATATACAAGAAATACATTTCTAAAGTAAATGATCTAAGCCTCCAATTTAAGAAGATGTAAAAATAATTGCAAATAAGTCCCAAAGAAGGAGCTAGAAGGCAATAATAAACTATAATTATAAATCACTGAAATAGGAAAGTATATAAGAATAGTAAAGGGGAAAATTGTTCTTTGAAAAGTTTAATAAAATATACAAAGTCTTAAAAGAAAAAAAGACCAAAGAATGAGTGAAAGTGGGTTTTCACTACAAATCTGGCAAACATTAAAAGTAAGGTGGTCAGAAAAATGGGCTACTATAAAATTCCAAGACATCATTCTTCCATAGAATAAAAAGAAAACAAAGCAAGCAGCACTCTGAACCATCTTTGTCAGATCTTTGAAAAACAAAGATTTACAGAAACCAAGTGAACACTCAATCAGAAAAAAAACTTCAAAATGATAAAGTTTTAAATTTTTTTACTATGTACATTTTTGTATTAAAATATAGCCAAATTACAATATTGTGCCAATTTATGCTGTACAGAAAAGTGATTCAGTGATACATATATACATTCTGTCTTAATATTCTTTTCCATCATAATCTATCTCAGGAGATTGGACATAGTTCCCTGTGCTATACAATAGGACCTCATTGTTTATCCATTCTAAATGTAATAGTTTGCATCTACTCACCCCAAACTTCCAGTCCACCTCCCCCCTCCCCCCTTGGCAACCACAGTCTGTTCCCTATGTCTGTGAGTCTGTTTTACTTGATGTTTCCCCACATTCTTCTGTGGAGGCATGTTGGTCTTGAGGTGGTAGCAGTCCAGTTCCTAGTTTCCTGTTTTGAATCAGAGGAAACAGGCAGATTTTCTTTGTAAATTACTATGTACATCTGTCCTAACATGTTTAGGGGACGTCTGAAGCAAAGCAGACATCCAAATTTTTCCAAACTCAGAACACATCTCATAAAAGCTGTGAGGTGACTATAAATCCAGACACCTGAGGCAAGAGATTATGGGCAGAGACATACAATAGACCACCAATGTCTGGAGAAGAAATTAGAGTAAGCTTTTTAAGGGAATTTGGATGTTTAAAAGCTGCCATGTACATGGGAAAATTCAGAAAGCTACATATATGCTCAGGCAAGATACATGCTAAAAAAAGACCCGAGAAAACACCAAGTTTTTATGTTGGGCCACAGAACAAAGGCAAGATGGATAGACTAAGAGAAGTGACTGGGTCCTTTTGTTAGTTTTTTTCTTTACATTTGCATTTCTCTCTTTTTTATTTGCTTATTCGTTTTCTTTTATTTGTTTGTTATAGCTTCCAGCATTGAAGGAAATCTCTACTAAAATATTACCTGAACATGAGATAAGAGAATAGAGACTTCAGGGTTTACATACAATAAGAAATAGTTTTAGTAAAAATAGTTTGATAAAGTCTCAAAACAAATGGAATACCACACTTATAATGAATAAAAAATACCTTAGAAAATCCTGAGGAAAAATATGTATTCTAGTGTTATCACAGTCTAATAGTTAAATTCTCAATTTTCAATAAAACTTAACATTAAATGAAATAGAAACAATCCTTGAGAAAATCCATACTTCAACTCACAGACTTCAGGTGCTATCCAAAGATTTTACAAATTATGGGTCAATAGAAGATCCCAGACCATTGCTGACCTTCAGAAATCTTAACCCAGAGACTCTATGCCATGATGCTAAGTGCTATCGCCTAGATATATAAGCCCTCTTTCTGGTTCCCCTCCCCTCTGTGAGTTCCTATCCCTCTTCTCCTTTTGAGTGATGGTCTAAAAGTATCTAGAAAGTCTCATACTGTGAGAGTCTCTCCCTCACATGGAATGCTGTCAAACTGCCACCCAAACAAATCTCACTGTGTCCTACTGCCACCTCTTGTTTATGTCTTTTCCTTGAGGAACCAACAAATCCTTGATGTGACTTTAAGTGTACATTGAACTAACTGATTGGATCTGTGGGTTATCATTTCCATCAAATTTGAAAATTTTTCTGCCATTAATTCAATAAGCTTTTTTTTATGACACTCATCTCTATTTTGTCTTTGAAATGGTAATTATACATGCAGTTGATTTCTTGACATTGCCCACAGCTCATTGATTTTCTCTTCATTTTGTGGTTTATCTTTTCTGTTTTATGATTTGCACTGAATGTCTCCCCATTCACTAATCTTTCTGTAGCATCTAATATGCCCTTTATCCATTGTGTATTTTCATAGCATATTTTGTAGTTTTCCTCTACATGAATTTGATTCATACCATATTTTGGTTGTCTCTAACCTCTTCAAGAAAAGACTACATGTATTTTTGTGTCCTTATTTGCTAATTCTAAACACTCTGTCATGTAATTTCTGGATTTTTTTCTGTCATTTTTGTTGTTATTGTTTGTTTTTCCTTTCTAGGGCCATACCTATGGCATATGGAAGTTCCTGGGCTAGGGGTCACATCACAGCTGCAGCTACAGGCCTACACAACAGCCACAGCAATGCCAGAGCCAAGCTGTGTCTGTGATCTACACTGTCGCTCATGGCAACACCACTGACCAAGGTCAGGGATCAAAACTGCATCCTCATGGATACTAGTCGGGTTCTTAACACACCAAGCCACAGTAGGAACTCCTGTTTTCTGTTTACTGATTTCTGTGCTTGTTTGGGATTTGCCTTCCTGCTTTCTTTCATATTTTTCTTTTTCAATTGCATGCAAGCCATTATGGATTTAAACTTGTTGAGTTCTAAATAATCTTTATCTTTCTTCTGAAACATGGTTAGTTTACTTGAAAATAATTTAATCTTTCAGGACTTGCTTTTAGGACCTATTAGGCAGACCCAGGACAATGCTCAGTCTTGGGCAAAGTATTTTTCTCCTATGGTGGCAAGAGCCATCCTGTGTACTCCACCTAGTGAGCCATGAATCATATAGCTTTCTAGTTTGGCTGAAAGAAACAGGCATTAATCTTGGCCCTGTGTGAGTGCTGAATACTGCTTCCTCTAATCCTTTTGTGTGGTTCACATCTTGTATTGGGTCATTTCCTCACAAGCATGTGTTCATGACTTAACTCAGCTGAATAACCAAATGGGACCTTCTGCAGATATCTGGAGTTCTTTTTCTGTGCTACTCTCTGCTCTCTTGAATTCTGTCCTACAAATTCTAGGCCTCTTTGTGTCCTATCACATACCCAGCTTCACATACTGAATATAATATGTCCTGACTTCCTTTCCTCTGAGTTCCTTGGAAACCTTCTCTAAAAAGCTGGTAAAATTATACAGCTCACCTTATATAGACAAGAGTCTCAATTACCTGATATCCAGTATCTTAAAAATTTTTTCATAAGTTTCATACATTTTTCAGTATTTCAGGAGGGACTGTATATCCAGTCTCTATTACATCATGATGGTAACCCCATTATTTAAATTTAAGTATCAAATTATTTTCAGAATATTCCTGCCTATCCATTCACCAGTGTCTTAACATCTTTGTGTTATTTCTGTTCAGAGTATAAAGTTATTAACTGAAGGAAGATCATTCTGGTAGAAGCTTACTCAGCCATGCATTGATTCAAGTTGATTTATTCAGTATTATTAAATTATATTTTATAGATTATATTATGTGATATATCCTTTTTTCTTTTATTTGCTTTTTTAAACACAATTATTTATTTGTTACTTCCCAATACATTTTTTCCCTACTGTACAGCATCATGACACAGTTACACGTAGATGTACCCATTCTATTTTCTCACATTATCATGCTTCATCATAAGTGACTAGAATAGTTCCCAGTGCTACACAGCAGGACCTCATTGCTAATCCATTCCAAAGGCAATAGTTTGCACCTATTAACTCCAAGCTCCCCAACCACCCCACTCCCTCCCCCTCCCCCTCCCCCTTGGCAACCACAAGTCTATTCTCCAAGTCCATGATTTCTTTTCTGTGGAAACGTTGATTTGTGCCGTATATTAGATTCCAGATATAAGTGATATCATATGGTATTTGTCTTTCTCTTTCTGACTTACTTCACTCAGTATGAGAGTCTCTAGTTCCATCCATGTTGCCACAAATGGCATTACTTCGTTCTTTTTTATGGCTAAGTAGCATTCCATTGTGTGTATATATCACATCTTCCTAATCCAGTCATCTGTCGATGGATATTTTGGTTGTTTCCATGTCTTGGCTCTTGGATAAGACATCAAGAGAACATAGGCAAAACATTTGTGGGGAGCTGAGAAGATAAAAGAAGCCAAGGAAGGGAGCTTGCCTGAACGGTGCAATTCCGAGGGCAGGTTCCTAAACAAGGGGATGCCTGCCTGCACGGCACAATTCCAAGGACAGGCCCCAGAAGACAATAAGGCTCGCCTGCTGACATAGGTGGAAAACTAAATTTCCCAGGAAATAATTTCCATTTTGTGTTGCTGAGTGGGGATTGTTCCATGGATAACTTAGTCTTTTGTGTTATTCACTTGCTATTCAGTTTTCCTCAGTCTTTCCTGATTATTTACTTACTATTCTTATTTCCCATTCTTATTTTCCTGTGGTGATTTGTGATTTAACAAAATTACAACAATAGTATAATAAGAATTTCATCCTGAAGAACTTTCCCCTATTTTAATCCAACTTAGTTAAAACATAGTGTTTATCTATTAACTAGTTATATAGTAAACTTTAGAGTTAGGCTCTTAATGAGGTTCATGAAAGTTAGACATATATTATCCAAAAAACCTAGCTGTGAGTTTTGTCCTTGATTTTGAAAGCTTTTAAGTGATAGCTAGTTTAGTGAAGTTGGTTTATATTTACTTACACTATCTCCCTGCCATAACGCTTTGAAGATAAGCACCAGTCTACAAACAAGGTTTGTGAATGCCAAATTCTTGTGTCTATGGCCTCTTCAAAGTACTCACTAAGTTTAGTTAAGATAGAGGTCTTAAAACATGATGTATAGCTGCTATACCATGTAATAGTTAACCAATGTACTTTTAACACTGTAATGTAATCTGTAGTGAAAAACTGTCTATATAATCAACCACTGTTGCCAATAAAGTTTGAGCAGTCCAGCACCCTGAAAGAAGGGACGAAGAGGCTGTTGCCATATTGTACATTTCCGCCAATGCCGTCCATCTCCAATCGGGAAAAAGTGTATACTCCCTGGCCGCTGGAGCTGGCCTCCAGCAAACATTCTCTGATATCAACCCTACAAATGTTTTCTTGGGTCGGTCTCCCAAAGCAACAGAAATAAGAGAAAAAATAAACCAACAGGACCTAATCAAACTGACAAGCTTTTGCACAGCAAAGGAAACCAAAAAGAAAATAAAAAGACAACTTACAGAATGGGAGAAAATAGTTTCAAATGATGCAACTGACAAGGGCTGAATCTCTAGAATATATAAGCAACTTATACAACTCAACAGCAAAAAAGCCAGCAAACCAATGGAAAAATGGGCAAAAGACCTGAACAGACATTTTTCCAAGGAAGACATACAGGTGGCAAACAAGCACATGAAAGAATGCTCAACATCCCTGATTACTAGAGAAATGCAAATCAAAACTACCATGAGACACCACCTCACACCAGTCAGAATGTCCATCATTAATAAGTCCATGAATAATAAATGCTGGAGGGGGTGTGGAGAAAAGGGAACCCTCCTACACTGTTGGTGGGAATGTAAGCTGGTACAAACACTATGGAGAACAGTATGGAGGTACTTTAGAAATTTATACATGGAACTACCATATGACCCAGCAACCCCACTCTTGGGGCATATATCCAGACAAAACTCTACTTAAAAGAGACACATGCACCCGCATGTTCATTGCAGCACTATTCACAATATCCAAGACATGTACGCTTTTTTCAAAATTTAGCTCTTTTTTTTTTGCTGTGCCAATGGCATATGAAATTTCTCAGTCCAGAGATCAAACCTGTACCACTGCAGGGACAATACCAGATCCTTAACCTACTGCGCCACAAGAGACCTCCAAAATTTAGTTCTTAATATATTGTTTCTACCCAATTCTTTGTAGTTTCTCATTCTGCATCTCTTTTCAGTATATATGAATTATCCATTCATCTATATCTGTTAAATAGACCTTCATATTCTTTGTTAACCTCTTTGATTCTGTATACTTCATTTTTAGTAATTTCTTTTCTATTTTTCAATTTACTGATTATATTTTCAGATGTGTCTAATCTACTATTTTACCAGCTTGTTGATGTTTCATTACCACAATTAACTTTTTTAGTTATAGAAGTCCTCTTTTCTCTTTGAAAATTACAATGTCTAAGACCTTCTGTTAAATCTTGGTAAGTCGTATTCTGTTTTGCGTTTTTACGATTACCCTAATTCATAGGGTTTATTTCTTTTTCAGAGATTCCATTTTATCTATGAGCTCATGTTCCTTACAGTTTTTTTCCATAGGTTTTTTTGAAATCCATGTTGGAAGTTGTGCTCCTCTAGCAGAAATTTGCCTTTGTTTCTACTATTTCCATGGGGACAGTGTCAAAATCGGACTTCTTTAGAATAAATTCTCTAAGTTTTCTCAGACAAAATAATGTGAATTCAAGACTGTATACTGCCATATGGCCTTGAATTCATTATCTCTTGCTGCATAACAAATTCCGTCACTTAAAAAACACATTCTTTATCTCACAATGTTCATGGTTTAGGAATCAGGGCACCATGTAGCTGAGTCTTCTGCTTTAGAATGTCTTACAAGGCTGCAATTAAAGTGTCAGCAGGAACTGCATTTTCATTTGTAGATTTATTGAACTAAGCTCCACTTACAAGTCTACTTGCATGGTTCTTAGCAGGATTCTTTTCCTCAAGAGTTTTTGAATTGATAGCCCATCATTTCTTCCCAGGCTATTAGTCTGAGGTCTCCTTCAGTCTTCCCCAAGTCTGTCTGCCTTTCTCATTCTCAGTATGTAGTATTGGTAGTGTTTTTCTAAAGAACCCTGACTAGTAGTTGACTAGTAGTTTTTGGTACTGTGAGTTGTTTAAGGAGAATGTAATTTTAAGGATGAGTTCTCTGAATTGGCTTTGGAGTTTGGGACTTGGCTTTATAACCTGAGTAGATTTACAGATGCTAATGACTATAATATTAAAGAGAGCACTTTATAGTCTCTGTTGTGATCTAGCAATGTAGATATGCAAAATATCAGCATTGGTTAATCCTAATCAACCACTTATAAGAAGCAAGGAACTTGGTGACTGTGTATAGGATATTTTTGAACAGTTTTGACAAAGTGATAAATATTAGGAGATTAGCTGCTTAGTCATAATGTCTCTGAAAAAAAAAATGGGAAAGAAAAGAATAAGCTCAAAGATTTGAATTCTTAGCTCAAATGCCACACAAATGGCCTGAAATCTCCTATATGTGCTTGGAAGGCAATATCTCCTGTAGCCACAGGGCTTAAATTGCTGAAAAGAAACTCTGGAATTTCTTCTGGATCTGACTATATTATAACACAGTTTAAACTCCCAGCCTCATAGGATTACTATGATTAAAATGAGGGCATTGATTGAGAAGAGCTGGTTCCTGAAAGTTGGAATGGAAACATAAAGAGGAACACAGATAGAGCTGAGAAACACTGACCTATAAATCATGATGAATCTTTTCTGCAAGTGGAAGCACCTCTAGTGGAGTCAGTTGTCCTATTAAACAAGGTGGGTTCTCAACACTCACCCCCACTACCCCTCTTTGCTTCTAGACTCAAGTTCTAGCAGTCCCCTAAAGGTGAGATACAAAGTATGACACATAAGAAGTTGTGCTACACTCTAAAAGAACTACTTGAATTTTGTATTCATATAGAGAAACTCTCAGGACATGTGTGGAAATGGATACTATGGAAGTGTAATAATGGTGGTCGGAACATGAAGTTGTTTCAGACCAAATTTATTGATATAGATTTACTAAGAGCAGATTCTACATTTAATGCTGCAGTTTGAGCAATGAGAATGGGCTCTAACAGTTTGCTAGGTTAGTTGGTTGAATTGTGGCTCAAAAGAGGTTCCACCATGTTAGAGTGGGAAATGCCAGAAATGACTTAGTTTAATGTAGAGGAAGGATTCAAAGGCATAGGTATATTGGAATGTTAGAATCAATTTGTTCATGTAAGAACTACTCATCCACACTGGGAGGGTCTAGAAGGCACACATTTCACCATAACTGTTAGAAGTAAATTCGTGAGGGGAGCTCAACGTCCTTGAAAAGCCCTGTGGTCAGTCTTCTCTGTAGGCCAGACCTGGCAGTGTAAATTTCAGTCAGCGAGTTGAACTTAAATGCAATGGGGGTAATATAAGCCCATAGTAATAGGATCAACTGGTAACACTTAACCATCAAAGCCAAGGTGGTGCTGTTACCATACTAGACAGTAGAGTAAAAAGAGCTATCAGAATCATCTGATTTTCACAGACCTCTGGCACTGGCTAGTTGATCATGATGTTTGTAGAAGTGAAATAGATAGGAGGCCTATTAAATTATAACTTGATCTTTTAGGCTAAAAGTTCTAGATCAAGTAAACAAAAGTCTAACTTAAATCATAAAAACAGAGTCAAGTTTCATCAATCAATTCCCAGACTTGAGCTGCTTTACATTCCTAAAACCCCTTGAATAAAGAAGTAATTGAGGAGTTCCTATCATGGCTCAGGGGTTAACGAACCCGACTAGCATCCATGAGGACGTGGGTTCAATCCCTAGCCTTGCTCAATGGGTCAAGGATCCAGCATTGCCGTGAGCTGTGGTGTAGGTCACAGACACGGCTTGGACCTGATGTTGCTGTGGCTGTGGTGTAGGCCAGCAGCCCAGCTCCGATTGGACCCCTGGCCTGGGAACCTCCATATGCCACAGATGTGACTCTGAAAAAGACAAAAAGACCAAAAAAAGTGATTGACTCACTTTGAAGAAGGACCCCAGTAAAAAATTTATTCTTTTAATCTTATGTCTTTTGACATTACCCAAAGGGTTCTACAAATATTTACTGTGTACTGGGGGAAGAGAACTAATCAGACCTTTCAGTTACTATTGGACAATGACTCTGAACTGATATGAATTCCAGGATACCCAAAATGTCACTGTGGCCTACCAACAGAGTAAGGGCTTATGGAAGTAAAATAATCAATAGAAATTTAGCTCATTTTCATCTCATAGTGGGCCTAGTGATTCACAGAATTGGAATAGATACATTCAATAGTTGGCAGAATCCCCACAATGGTTCCCTGACCTGTGGAGTGAGTGATATTATAGCAGCAAAGACTAAATGGAAGCCATTAGAACTGCCTCTGTCTAGAAAAATAAGAAAACAAAAGCAGTACTGCATTCCTTAAGGGATTAAGCTGCAATCAAGGACCTGAAAGGTACATAGGTGGTAATTCCCACCACATCCCCATTTTACTGGCCAATGTGGCCTGTGCAGAAGACAGTGGACCTTAGAGAATGAGAGAGGATTCTTATAAGCTTGATTGGGTAGTGACTCCAATTGCAGCCACTACATCAGATGTGGTTTCATTGCTTGATCAATTTATCATATTCCCTGGTACCTTGTATCCAGCTATTGATCTGGCAAATGAATTTTTCGCCAGCTCTGTCAATAAAGATCAGCATAAGCAGTTAGCATTCAACTGGCAAAGCTAGAAGTACATCTCTGTCCTAATGCAGTGGTATATTAACTATCCAGCCATATGTCATAATTTAGTTCACAGGGATCTTAATTGCCTTTCCTTCCCACAAGATGTAAAACTGGTCCATTATATAAATGGCATTATGCTTATGGGAACTAATGAGCAAGAAATAGCAACTACTCTAATTTTATTGTTAAAACATTTGTGTGTCAGAGGGTAAGGTTTAATCCCACAAAATTCAGAGTCCTATACCTCAGTAAAAGTTCTAGAAGCCCAGTGATATGGGGCATGTTAACAAGGATAAGCTGTTATATCTGACTCTTGTACAACCAAAAAAGAGGTGCATGCCTAATGGGCCTCTTTGAATTTTGGAGGAAAAAAGTCTTCATTTGAGTGTGTTTCTCAAATTCATTTATTTATTGAGTGACCTTAAAAGCTGCTATATTTTTTTGTGTGTAGTGGCCCCTAAGAAAGGGCTCTGCAACAGGTCGAGGCTGCTATGCAAGCATTCTGCCATTTTTGCCACATGATCCCTCAGATCCTCTGGTGCTTGAAGCATCAGTGATAGATAGGCTGTTAGGAGCCTGGCTCCTACAGGTGAATTGCAGAGCATACATACCCCTAGGATTTTGGAGAAAAGCCCCACCATTCTTTGTGGATAACTACTTCCCTTTTGAGGTAGAAGTTCTTGCCCTACTGGACCTTTAGTAGGAAATGTTTGCCATGAGGCATCAACCATTAACCTGAGCTGCCCAGCTGAACTGGGTCTTATTTGACTCACAACACTGCAAATTTGGGTATGCACAGTAGCACTCCTTTATGAAGTGAAAGTCCCATGTACAAGCCAAACTGAGCAGGCCCTCAAGGCACAAGTTACATGATGAAGTGTTGCAAATGCCCCTGGTCCCCATTTCTGCTACACTATCTTCTCTCTCTGTCTTCTCCTTGTCCTCATGGGGAGTTCCCTATGATCAGTTAACATGAAGAGAACACTTGGCCCTGTTTTACAGATGGTTCTGCATGATATGTAGACATCACATGTGAGTGGAGAGTCACAGGGCTACAGTGCTTTCCTGGGACATTTCTGAAGGACAGTAGTGAAGGGAAATTTTCTAATTGGGCAGAACTTCAGCATTGCACCTAGTAGCTTGCTGTGCTCAACAACAAAGTTAATATGGTGGCAGAGATGGAGGTAATGCATGAGCTCATTACAGCTTCCACTCACCATGATAAATGTGATAAATGTCAATTGAAAACTACAATAGCTTGGAGTTCCCATCGTGGCTCAGTGGTTAACGAATCCGACTAGGAATCATGAGGTTGCGGGTTTGATCCCTGGCCTTGCTCAGTGGGTTTAGGATCTGGCGTTGCCATGAGCTGTGGTGTAGGTGGCAGACGCGGCTCAGATCCCGCATTGCTGTGGCTCTGGACAGCTCTGATTCGACCCCTAACCTGGGAACCTCCATATGCCATGGGAGTGACCCTAGAAAAGGCAAAAAGACAAAAGAAAAAAAAAAGAAAACTACAATAACCAGGAGTTTCCACTGTGGCTCAGTGGGTTAAGGACCTGACATAGTCTCTGTAAGGATGTGGGTTCGATCCCTGGCCTTACTCAGTGGTTTAAAGATCTGATGTTGCCACAAGCTACAGTGTATTTTGCAGATGAGGCTGGGATCTGGTGTTGCCATGGCTGTGGGATAGGCCTGAAGTTGCAGCTCCGATTTGACCCCTAGCTTCCATATGCTGCAAGTGCAGCTATAGAAAGAGAAAAAAAGAAAGAAAGAAATGAAAACTACAATAATACAATCCAGACAAAACTAATGGCCAGAATCTTTAGGAGTGACAGTTTGGGTCACTCAACTACATAAAGAACCATGACCATCTGAAGGGCTTGCTGAAAGCATAGGGAATTAATATGGGTAGTGGAAGAAGTTAGCTGTAAATACCACTATGACCAAGTGGCTAATTATAGACATAAAGGCTGTAAATGTCATGACTATTTTCTCTTATTTTTGTTATAAATACATTTGTGTATCTCTATCAGGCATTTATCTTTGTTTTCTTTCCTCTTTTATTGTCTTATCATGTAACACATATTATACTGAATATTTCTTTTTAATGAATTTAGTACTTTTAAAAAAATTATTGGAGTATAGTTGACTTACGATGTTGTATTAGTTTCAGGTGTACAGAAAGTGAATCAGTTCTACACATACATATATCCATTCTTTTCCAGATTCTTTTCTTACATAGGTCACTACAGAGTATAAAGTAGATTTCCCTGTATTATAAAGCAGGTTCTTATTACTCATACATTCCATATATACTATTGTGTATATGTCAATCCCCAGCTCCCAATTTATCCCTCCCCTCAAAGTTTCCCCTTTGGTAATCATAAGTTTGGTTTCAAAATTTTTGAGTCTGTTTTGTGAATAAATTCTTTTGTATCATTTTATTAGATTTCACCTATTAGTGATATCATATGATATTTTTCTTTCTTTTATTTCACTTGGTATAATGATTTCTAGGTCCATCCATGTTTGCAAATGGCATTATTTCATTCTTTTTATGGCAGAGTAATATTCTATTGTGTATATATGTAACACATTGTCTTTATCCATTATCTCTTGATGTGCATTTAGGCTGCTTCATGTCTTGGCCATTGTAAATACTAATGCAATGAATACTGGAGTGCATGTACCTTTTCAAATTATGGTTTTTCTCTTGATATATGCCCAGGAGTGGGATGGCAGGATCATATAGTAGTTCTATATTTAGTTTTTTAAGGAACCTCCATGCTAATCTCCATAGTGGTAGTACCAATTTATATTCCCACCAACAGTGTGGGAGGGTTACCTTTTCTCCACACTCTCTCCAGCATTTATTATTTGTAGACTTTTTGAAAATGGCCATTCTGACTGGTGTGAAGTAATACTTCATTGTAATTCTGATTTACCTTTCTCTAATAATTATTGCCATTGAATATCTTTTCACGTGCTTTTTGGTCAACTGTATGCCTGCTCTGAAGAAATGTCTAGTTAGATCTTCTTCCCATATTTTGATTGGGTTGTGTTTTTGATATTGATATATATTAGCTGTATAAATATTTTGGAGATTAATCCCTTGTTGTTTGAGCTGTTTGCAAAGATTTTTTCCCACTGTGTAAAATGACTTTTTGTTTTGTCTGTGGTCTCCTTTGTGATGCAAAGGTTTTTAAGTTTAATTAAGTCCCATTTGTTTATTTTTATTTTCATTACTGTAAGGGGTGGATTCAAAAATATAATGCTGTAATTTATGTCAAAGAGTGTCCTGCCTAGGTTTGCCTCTAGGAATTTTATAGCATTCAATTTTACATTTAGAGCTTTAATCAATTTTCAGTTTATTTTTGTGTACAGTTTTAGAAAATGTTCTAATTTCATTTTTTTTTTACCTGTCCAGTCATCTCAGCAGAATTTATTGGAGAGTCTGTCTTTTCTCCATTGTATATTTTTGCCTACTTTGTTGTAGATTAATTGACCATGGGTACATGGGTTCACTTCTGGGCTTTATATCCTGTTCCATTGTTCTGTTTTCTATACCAGTACCATGCTGTTTTGATGACTGTAGCTCTGTAGTATATTCTGAGGTCAGGGAGCCTTATTCCTCCAGCTCTGGTTTTCTTTCTTAATATTGCTTTGTCTCTATGGGGACTTTTGCTTTTCCATACAAAATAAAAACAATTTTGTGCTTGTTCTGTTAAAAAGATCATTGGTAATTCAATAGGGATTGCATTGAATCTGCAGACTGTCTTGGGTAGTATAGACATTTTGACAATACTGATTCTTCCAATCCAAAAGCATCATATATCTTTCCATCTCTTTCTTTCATCCATGATTTCCTTCATCAGTGTCTTATAATTTTCAGAGTACAGGTCTTGGCCTCTTTAGGTAGCTTTATTCCTATGTATTTTATTATTTTGAGGCAATGGTAAATGAGATTTTTTCCTTAATTTCTTTCTCTGACCACTCATTGTTAATGTACAGGAGTGCAGGATATTTCTGTGTATTAATGTTGTATCCTGCAAATTACCAAATTCATTGATGAGCAGTAGTTTTCTGGTAGCATCTTTAGGATTTTCTATGTATAGTATCACGTCATCTGCAAACAATGACAGTTTTACTCCTTCTTTTCCAATTTGGATTCCTTTTATTTCTTTTTCTTCTCTGATTGCCATGGCTAGGACTTCCAAAACTATGTTGAATAAAAGTGGCAAGAGTGGACATTTTTGCCTTATTCCTGATCTTAGAAGAAATGCTTTCAGCTTTTCACCATTGAATATTATGTTAGCTGTGGGTTTGTCATATATGGCCTTTATTATGTTAAGATCAGTTCCCTCTCTGCCTGCTTTCTGGAGAGATTTTATCACAAATGAATGCTGAATTTTATCAAAACCTTTTTCTGTATCTATTGGGATGATCATATGGTTTTTATTCTTCAATTGGTTAATGTCATATGTCACACTGTTTAATTTCCAGATATTAGAAAAATCCTTGCATCCCTGGGATAAATCCAACTTGATCATGGTGTGTGATACTTTTAATATATTGTTGGATTCAGATTGCTACTATTTTGTTGAGCATTTTTGTGTCTATATTCATCAGTGATACTGGCCCGTAATTTTCTATTTTGTGGTATCTTTCTCTGGTTCTGGTGCCAGGGTTATGGTGTCTTCATAGGATGAGATTGGGAGATTTCCTTCCTCTGAATATTTTTTGAAGATTTTCAGAACAGGTGTTAACACTTCGCTAAATGTTTGATAGAATTCACCTGTGAAGCCATCTGGCTGGACTTTTGTTTCTTTGGAGGTTATTGATCACAGATTCAGTTTCTGTACTTATAATTATTCCGTTCATATTCTCTATTTCTTCCTGGTTCAACCTTGGGAGATTATACATTTCTACAAATTCTTCCATTTCTTCTAAGTTGTCTATTTTACTTGCATGTAGTCGCCAGTATGTGTTTGCATATAGTTGTCCTTATGGTCCTTTTTATTTCTGTGGTGTCAGTTGTAACTTCTCCTTTTCCATTTCTGACTTTATTGATTTTTTTTCTCCCTCTTTTTTTCTTGATGAGTCTGGCTAAAGGTTTATCAATTTTGTTGATCTTTTCAAAGAACTACCTTTTAGTTTCATTGATCTTTTCTTTTTTTTAGTCTTTATTTCATTTATTTCTGCTCTGATCTTTAGTTCCTTCCTTCTACCAAATTTGGAATTGTTCATTCTTCTTTCTAGAGTCTCTTTAGGTGTAACATTAGGTTGTTTACTTGATATTTTTCTTTCCTGAGGTAAGCTTGTATTCTATAAACTTCCCTCTTAGGACTGCTTTTGCTGTGTCCCATAGGTTTTGGACATCGTGTTTTTATTGGTCTCCAGGAATTTCTTGATTTCCTATTTTATTTCTTCAGTGATCCATTTTGGTTCATAGCTTATTTTTTAGCCTCCACCATATTTGTAGTTTGGGGAGGTGTTTTTTTTTTTTTTCTTGTATTGAGTTCTAATCTCATAGCTTTGTAGTTGGAAAAGATACTTGATATGATTTCAGTTTTCTTAAAGTTACCAAAGCTTGCTTTGTTATGCAGCATGTGATATATCAATGTTCCACATGCACTTGAAAAGAATATGTATTCTGCTGCTTTTGGATAGAATATGCTATAAAGATTAAGTCCATATAGTCTAAATGTGCCATTTAAGGTCTGTGTCTCCTTATTGACTCTCTGTCTGGATAGCTGTATGGTGATGTAAGTGGGGTGTTCAAGTCCCCCACTATTATTGTATTACTATCAATTTATCCTTTTATGTCTTTTAACATTTGCCTTATATATTGAGGTGCTCCTATGTTGGGTGCATATATATTTACAATGGTTTTATCCTTTTCTTAGATTGTTTCCTTGATCATTATGTATTGTCCTTCTCTACTCTTGTAATAGTCTTTATTTTAAAGTCTACTTTGTTTGATATGAGTACTGCTACTCCAGCTGTTTTCTTTTTAATTTCCATTTGTATGGAATACCTTTTTCCACTCCCTCACTTTTAGTCTTTATGTATCTCTAGCTATGAAGCAGGTCTCTTTATCTTATTTTTAAGATTCTAGTTGATTTATAATGTGTCAAGTTCTGCTGTACAGCAAAGTGACCCAATTTACACACACACAAATGCTAATGGAAATTCTTTAGGGAGAAAAGTAAAGACAGCAAACAGAAACAAGAAAATTACAAAATGGGAAAGTGTACCAGTAAGGGCAAACAAACAGTAGAGGTAGGTACCTTCCATCACAGTCTGTCCCAAGAGACTGGATATAGTTCCCTGTGCTATATAGCAGGTGGGTCTTATTTTTGCATCCATTCAGCCAGTCTATGTCTTTGTTTGCATCATTTAATCCATTTATATTTAAGATAGTTTTTGATATGTATGTTCTTATTCCCATTTTGTTAATTGTTTTGGATTTGTTTTTGTAGGTATTTCTTCCTTTCTTCCTTTCTCTTGTGATTTAGTGACTTTCTTTATTTAGCATTGTGTTTGGAGTCCTTTTTCTTTTTGTGTGTTTATCATTTACATATTTTTCATTTGTAGTTATGAGGTTTTGATATAGTAGTCAATATGTATATTTGACTGTTTTAAGTTGCTGATCTCTTAATTTTAATTTTCTCTTCTCACAATTACTGGTTTTGATATCATAGTTGTGTGCAGATGACTTCCTACCTCTACTGTTTGTTTGCCCTTACTGGTACACTTTCCCATTTTGTAATTTTCTTGTTTCTGTTTGATGTCTTTACTTTTCTCCCTAAAGAATTTCCATTAGCATTTGTTGCAAAGCTGGTTTGGTGGTGCTGAGTTCTTTTAGCTCTTGCTTGTTGGTATAGTTTTGATTTCTCTGTCAAGTCTGAATGAGAGCTGTGCTGGGTAGAGTATTCTTGGTTGTAGGTTTTTCTCTCTCATCATCTTAAATATATCATGTTGCTACCTTTGGACTATAATTTCAGCTTAAAAATCAGCTGATAACGTTATGTGGGGGTTACCGTGTATTTTATTTATTGCTTTCCCCTTGTTGTTTTTTAATATTTTCTCAATTTAATATGTCTCAGCATGTGTTCTTTCTTGGGTTGATCCTATATTGGACTCTCTGTGCTTCCTTTCCCATGTTAGGGAAGTTTTCAGTTAACATCTCTTCTAATAGCTTCTCAGACCCTTTCTCTCTCTCTTATGTTTCTTGGACCCCCCCCCCCATAATCTTAATTTTGGTGTGTTTGACATTGTCCCAGAGGTCTCTTAATTTGTCCTCCTTTGTTTTAATTCTTTTTTTCTTTATTCTATTGTATGGGCAATTATTTCAACCATTCTGTTTTCCAGTTCACTTATCTGGTCCTCTGCCTCATTTATCCTGCTATTGATTTCGTGTAGTGTATTTTTCATTTTGGTTATTTTATTCAACTCTGTATGGATATTTATATTTTCTAACTCACTGCTGAAAACTTCTTGTAATTTCTCACTCTGTGCATCTATTCTTTTCCCAAGTTCTTGGATCATCTTCCCAATCATTAACTCTGAATTCTTTCTCAGGTATAGTACCTATTTATCTCCAAATTAGTTATGCTTCTGGGGTTTTATTTTGTTTCTTTGTCTGGGATATATTCCTTTGCCCTCTAATTTTGCTTAAATTTCTATTTGCATTTTTATGTATGGAGTGGCTTAGTTATTATTCTTGACCTTGGAGACATGGCCCCCTGTAGGGGATATCTTATGTGTGCAGCAGCACACTTCCCTGTCATCACCCAGGGACCAATTGGTTGTAGAGTAGTTTCTGACCTGTGTTTGCAGGTTCAGTTCCGCAGACTACAGGATTGTAGTTGTCTTACTTCTTGTGTCTGCCCTCTGGTGGGTAAGGCTGGTCTAGACTTTTGATTATATTGCAAGCATTCCCCTGGTTGTAGGGGCTGGTGCCTGCCCACTGGTAGGTGGAGCTGGGTTTTGGTCCTCTGGTTGACAGGGCTGTGTCAAGGGACATGTCTAGAGATGGCTGTGGACTCAGGAATTCTTTAGGCAGTGTGTCTGCTGATGGGTGAGGCTGTGTTCCCACCCTGTTGGTTGTTTGGCCAGTGGCATCCCTGCACTTACAGGCTGTTGGGTGGGGCCAGGTCTTAGTGTCAAGGAGCCACAATGTCTGCCTCCAGCCAGAGTTCACCTAAGTCCCACTATTTCCTCTACCAGATTTTATGACCCTTGAGAGAGCCACAGCCACCTGCCATCTACCCAGAAAACCCTCCAAAGCCAACCAGTGGGTCTCACCCAGGCTCCTGTGGAATCACTGCTTTTGCTCTGGATACTGGTGCATATAAGATCTAGTATATGTCCTCTAAGTGTGGAGTCCCTGCAGTCAACCCCCACTAGCCTTCAAAACCTAAATGCTCTGGAGGCCCTCCTGTTGCTAGACCCTCAGGCTGGGGAGCCTGACATGGGGTTCAAGCTCTCACTCTAGTGGGAGAACCTATGAGATATAATTATTCTCCAGGTTGTTGGTCACTCACCCTGGTGGTATGGGATTTGATTATATTGCAAGCATGCCTCTTGTACCTTCTTGGTTTTTCCTTTGTCTTTGGATGCCGAATATCTTTCTTTGGTAAATTCCAATCTTTTAAATCAATGGTTGTTCAACAGTTAGTTGTGATTTCAGTCCACAGGATAATTAAAAGTGTCAGATCCCTAAAAAGAAGGTTTCCACCTTTAACCACTATAAATTTGGTCATTTGCATCATAAGAAGTAAATATACATACACATATTCATTAATATATATATGAAGCCTGAGTACTGTAAAGATTGAAGGATTTGGGTGGGAGTTATTTGTAATCTTCTTGTAGACTTGAGGGACAATTTGGTTCAAGTAAGCAGTGAATGGTATATATTTTATAGATTCATCTAATATTATTATTTGTATCAATAGTTTTTTCCCTTTTATTTGTAGGGAGTATCCCATTATATTCCATGGATATAACACCATTGGCTGTTGGTAGATATTTGTTGACAGATATTTAGGTATAGAAATTAGAAAGAATGGTGATGGAGTTCCATGGTTGCCTAGTGGTTAAGGATCTGGCATTGTTGCTGCTGTGGCTTGGGTCACTGCTGTGGCATGGGTTTAATCCCTGGCCCAGGAATTTCTGCAAACCACAGGCACAGCCAAAAAATAAAACTAAAAAAAAAAAAAAGCTGAGGAATTCCTATTGTGGCTCAGCAGTAACAAACGCAACTACTATCCACAAGTACCTGGGTTTGATCCCTGGCCTCACTCAGTGGGTTAAGGATCTGGTATTGCTGTGAGCTGTGGTGTAGGTCCCAGATGCAGTTTGGATCGTGTGTTGCTGTGACTGTGATGTAGGCTGACAGCTACAGCTCTGATTTGACCTTTATCCTGGTAACTTCCATATGCCATGGGTGCAGCCCTAAAAAGACAAAAAAAAAGAAAAAATAGCTGCTATAAACTTTCCTACACAAGTCTTTGAGTACGCATATTTTTATTGCTTTTTGTTAAATACCCAAGAGCATTATAAGAAACTGCCAAATTTCACCATCAGTGGCAGCATTATGATCATTTGTGATGGAATCATTTTATGCTAGTCACTGTTTTACATGCTAAATATTTTATGAAAAACTTGGATTAAATCCTTGAAACTACTCTATTTGGTTGATATTATCCTGTCTATTTACCAATAAGGAAGCTGAGAATTGAACAAAGTCATATGCCTAAAGTTACATAGCCAAAAACTGTTAAGTTGGGATTTGATTCAAAGGTGCTAGAATCTATTGTAACAGGAACATTCAACTAGTGTCATTCCTTGTTTTAGCTTTTAAAGTTTGAGGATTTATGAGTGAACCTAAGTTTTCAAGTTTTCTGGGGGCTACTGGTGGCAACCACTTACTTGGAGATTACTGACCTCATGGAATTGCGGTGACTGATTTCTTTTTAATAAAACAATTAAGCAATAATAAATGAAATCAATATGCCAGATGTTTGTGGTTAATGTACACGAAGAGATAACTATAGTCATAAGATTGAAATTAAACACATGAATGAGAGGAATTCAAATTTGGTAGTGGTTTACAACTTTGACAGCAAACTGAAACTGTTACAGTGAATGCTGAATCCCATACAAAAAATATTATTCGAGTAAGGAAAAAATAGTGATATTTGAATAGGCAATAGAAGTTCTTAATGGCAGTATTATTCGAGAGAGAGACAGAGGCCTATATAAACATTGTCATATCATTTTGGTGAAAGCTCTAGAGTTGCTAACTGATCTGTACTACATTTTATGAAAGAAGTAAAATGCTATAAAGATACTGAAGAATTAGGGGTTTGGGAAGTTCTTTTGACACTTCCTTTACTATTTTCAAGTCCTTTTTTAACCTTCGCATTTAATAGAATGAATTATAATTACCTGTTTATGTGCCTGTCTTTAATCCCATTGTGAATTCTTTTACGATTGAGAATATACCTGATTAATCTTTATTTTCCCAGCAGTTAGTACAGTCCCTGCTTGAAAGCTTATGGGAGGGACTCAAATGTTTATTTAGTGACCAGAATGAATGTATAAATAAGTGAACAAGATACTTAGAGGAGAGGCTTTGTTCAGCTGCAATCAGAGAAAACTGCTACACAAGTTAAAACATAAAATTTAGAAAAGAAGTTTTGCTCTAGGAACAAAGTATTTGGATTTTACTAGGAAAGAACATTATCTGTTCTTTCCAAAGAAGATAATCGTAAGAGATCTTTTGGGCTACATGGATCTCAACAAAATAAATAACTTCTATTTCTGATAGGATCTATTTTCTTAAAGAATAGGTCAAGGCAAAATTGTCCCATGTTTGGAAATAAAAATGAATCATATAAATATACAACTCTGAAATGGCTGACTATAAAGAGAATATGAAAAAATATATTCCAAATTCGTTAGAAAATGAAACATATTGCCTATCTTGTTATATTTTTATTTGTTTTCTGGTTTGGCATTTCATTTACTTATTATTTGAAAACTGTAATTATCTTCAGTAACATGTAAATAATTCCAAAATTAAAAATAGGGAAAGAACCAACTTTAGAAATAATCCAACACGTTCCCTTAGAATGATTCCCAATATATAAGTACACATAATGGGAAAATGCCATGACCAAAGAAGTAAACTCAGATGTTCCTAATGAAGCATGACTCCAAATTTAAGATCATCTCTCAATTTATATGTAAAAGCCTTGGTGTTTGAAGTTGGCACTCTTTATGGATGCCTTCTTGCTTGGCTGTTTCACTCCACTGTCTATCTAAGGAGGAACAGGTTCTAACAATTTTCCTTTTCTTGACCCTGCCCATTTTGACTAAGTTTACTAAATTCTGATACCTCAGCGTCACCCACCTCATGGGAATCTGCTACCATTAAAAAATAGTTAGATAGTATTAAGAGCTACAAATATTACACTGTCCTCTTTAGAAATAGACTTGCTGGTATATAACATCATTAAATGCATCTTAATAATAATTTATTATGAACTTTCTTCTGTGTATAGTTCAAGGAATGACCTGGCATATTGCCTTTGAAACAAATACATAATAGAAAATACTTTTTATCTTCCTCTGAGTGCCGGTTACTCATTTAACTAGAATAAGAATAGCAGTGAGATCCAATAAATAATGAGGTCTAATTTCGTGGTTATCCACAAAGATATGTGTATACTGATTAAAATAGAGAAAAGGGGGTCACCTTGTTCTTAAGTCATCCATATACTCTGTCTTTGATCAAGAGTGTAGAGGTCATGTGGGAATTTCTTGGTAAATCAAAGAGAAAATTTGTCTTCACAGTTAATTAACAGAACCTCTTAAGTAAAAAGAACCTTATATTTGGGTAATTTCTATCAATTGTTTACTGTTCTAGAATTTTTTCAACTACATTTTGAACATATGAAGATGAAGTAAAACTTTTGATTACTAAATGAAATATTGTGAGTGCTATTCCTTAAATTAAGTTGTTCATTACGTTATTGCTTTTACATTTTAATGAGAAAGCAGTCAGTCACAAAGGAAAATAGCATAATCAAAGCAATCCGTATTATTTGTGAATTCCCAAGCCAGTCATAAAGAGTCCTTTTCTACCAAGCTTTACAATGTAATTAGCATGAGAGATGGCCTGTGATTCTCAGCCTAGTTCACAATCTTGGAGCATTCCATAATCAGATAATTATTTAATATGAATTAGAACCATTACAATGCTCAGATATTTTTTAAAATCCCTATTAACATGAAAGTCAGGAACAATATTATTCTGCATCACTCCTCAATAAAATGACCCAGCTATTCTATAGAAACCATCTCTTCATATATTACTAAATAGTTGGCACTCTAATATCTACCAGCTGTGGATAGGTTAAAGAGAGCAAATAATCTACTGTTACAAATTTATCAAGGAGAATTATTTGCAAGTTATGGCTCTGCTTGTATAAGAAATGTTCTCCCAGAGGATAGGCCTAAAGAAAAACATTTCATTTATTTGTTAAACCTTTATGAAAGTACATATTTAATATCATATATTACAATTATAAATACAAAAAATGGAAAAGAATACATGCCAAAGAGGAGGCCACTATTCAAAAGAGTGAAACTTGCACACGAATTTTTGTGACGAGTGTAATAATATAGGTACACACATTGTAAAATGGGGGAATAAAGAACAGACCCAATATTTCACCAGTCTAAAAGATGGATGTTAGTTTGCCAGCTGTATTAAGAATTAAGAAGCTGTATAATCCAAATGCATGGAGGCAAGAAAGAGGATGGTTCACTATAGAAAACATCAAAGATTTTGTGATGATTGAAGCATTGGGCAGAAATCAATGAGAAAGCAGGACCATATCATGAGCAACTTTGTTTACATGTTAGTGAAGAAAACCTTATTCCGTAGTATGTATTAAGTGTGGAGCTATTGAGTAATTCGTAATATGAAAATGAAATTAGTAGTCACTGAAAATGAGTTGGAGCGAGTAGACATAGATAAAACTGAAACAGGATGACTGATTAATATTCTACAATGCATATGAAAGCTAGTTATAGGGCAATAGCATTGGAGTTGGAAGGAAGACAATGACAGAAGAGATGTGAAAAAAAGTTCAACTGGAATTTCGGATTACTTGACACCTAAAAATCTGGTGTACAACCCAGATTTTAGAACCTCTATTAGATCCACTGAACAAAGAACAGCTGAGTTCAAAATTTCCTGTATCAGCAGTACAGTCTCTGCATTAACTTCCTATTACCAATGTAACCAATTACCAAATTTGTGGGTAATTAAACAATACAAATTTATTTTCTTAGAGTTTGGGGGCCATAAATTTAAAATGAGTTCTATGGAGTCCAAATCAAAAGTAGTGTTCCTTATGAAGGCACTAGGATGAATTTGTTCCCTGATTTTTCCAGATTCTGGAGGATACTGGTATTCCTTTGTTCTTGGTCTCATTACTCCAACTTTAGTTTCTGTTATCCCATCTCTTTCTCTCTGCTGCTATCGTAATATCACCTTCTCTAACACTGGCCCTCTTGCCTCCTTTGTATAAGGACCCTATTATTATATTAGGCCCACACAAGGACAATGCATGATAACATTTCCACTTCAAATTCCTTAATCACATCTGAAGTGTCATAATGTTCCTCTTTTCATGTAAGGTAACATGTTTATAGATCCCAAGACCAGAATGTGGACATCTCTGGATAAAGGATGGGGGATTATTATTCAGCCTATCACAGCTTGTCACAAAATTTGGAGGATTTATATTAATGAAGGTAGGATCAGGCGAAGGATTTTATTAAGAGATTACTTTAAAGTCTCCTTCCTGAGAAAATGATTACAATCATCAAAGGTAAACAGAGGAACCCTGGCACAATCTTATTTGCATGCTGTAATTTTGAGGAATGATAGTGGAAGATGAGGAAGGCCATGGGTCAGATAGAGAGCATTCCACTTTAAATTATTTCACTGCTATAGATTAAATCATCAAGACATTCAAAAGCAGTTGCACTGGAATAGCCTAGGAGAAACAAGTCTACAGTCAACTGAACAATTGTCAGGGCTCATTACTGATTTACTAGCTATCAGTGGCAAAAATGAGATCAGATAGTGTTATTCTGTGTTAGTATTCTGTGTATGTGAATGGATAAAATATAAAGAAAAGGGAATTTAAAGAACAAAAGGAAGTAAAGAAGAAAGAAAGGGAAGAAGAGAAGGAATAAAACTAGTTTCACAATAAAAGCAAACAACAACTCTAAATAGGAAAAAATTAATCGGCATAAATAAGCTTCCCTGATCAGAATGACTAATGACACCTCAGTTTACTTCCCACTGTTTTCACCATTCCACTCAAGATACTCAAATTCTTAGCTGATTATATATAAAGTGACCATCAGTCACGGTCCCACTTACGTCTGAGAGAATTGAAAAAACTGAACACCAAACCTGAGAGTATCTAAAGAGAATACTTTCACATTACCTTGGAGCAGTTATCAGGCTTGCAATGACAATTATGGTTCCTGTGAAAATAAATTGTCATATAAAACTAGGAACAAAATATGAACTCTAAACCTCAAGTGAAAGCGTATAGTCAAATCAGATTTACTACAATAACCAAGGAATATTTTACATACCATCTGTGCTGTGAGACCAAATTTTTTTTAACTTTTCAAAAACAATTTGCTTCTTTTGGGAACAATCCCTTTTTATGGAATCTACTCCATTCCCCCATTGAAATTAAGTGGTTCCAAGATGTTTTTGTGTTATGATTGAATCAACCTGTTTCCCCCAAAATAGTGTAGGTGTGAACACCTCACCGAATCTAGGACAATAAGCTATCATTTCCTGTTTCTTCCAAAGTGGAACTAAGGAAGGGACTGTGCCCCACTTCACCAGTGGAAGCTATAAAATTTTACTTGGTAGCAGATTAAGTCAATCTGCAGTGAATTAGAATGTAGTTAATACAGAGAGACAAACATGAATGAGAATTTGTAGGAGAAGGAGGAAAGGAAGAAAAAAAAGAGAGAGAGGAGCATAAGGAATTTCTGATTTTCTTTAAGACCTGGCTTAGAGTTTGTGAGAGACTAGCTACATTCCTTGCCTTTCAAACTTGTTATTCTATCCATTTAAGGATTCTATGAGTAAAGTAAAAAAAAAAAATGACCATTTTACCTAATATAGTTTGAATTTGATGTCGTTCTACCACATAAGAGCAAAAGGGCCTTCACTCACATAATGCAATTGTTAATAAATTTATGCAAAAATATAAGAACATTCTCAAAACAAGTGGAGAAAATAAACTGAAATTACAACTAGAGAATTAAAGTTACATCATCCTAGTATTAGAATAGTGAAGTGCAAGCTTTTAGAGCTTATATAAATTTAATTAGGTCCTATTCATTTATTTTTATTTTCATTACTCTAGGAGGTAGATGAAAAAAAGATACTGCTGCAATTTATGTCAGAGAGTATTCTGCTTATATTTTCCTCTAGGATTTTTATAGTATCCAGCCTAATTTTTAGGTCTTTAATCCATTTTGTTTATTTTTGTGGTGTTGTTAGAGAATGTTCTAATTTCATTTTATTTTGTCTTTACATGCAGCTGTCCAGTTTTCCCTGCACCACTTACTGAATAGACTGTTTCTCTTCCACTGTATATTCTTGCCTCCTTTGTCATAGATTAGTTGACCACAGGAGTGTGGGTTTACCTCTGGGCTTTCTATCCTGTTCTACTGATCTGAATTTGTTTTTATGCCAGCACCATACCATTTTGCTTACTATAGCTTTGTAGTATAGTCTGAAGTCTGGGAGTCTTAAAAGCTTCTGCAAACCAAAGGAAGTCATTTAAAAAAATGGGAGAAAATCTCTGCAAAGGAAGCAACTGACAAGGGATTAATCTCCAAAATATACAAACATCTCACACAACATTAGAAGAACAACCAAATCAAAAAGGGTTGGAAGATCTCAATAGAAACTTCTCCAAAGAAGGCAGAGAGATGGCCAACAGGCACATTAAGAAGATGCCCAACATTTCTAATTATTAGAGAAATGCAAGTCAAAACTACTATGAGGTATCACATCACACCAATCAGAATGGCCATCATCAAAAATCTACAAACAATAAATCCTGGAGAAGTTGTAAAGAAAATGGAACCCTCTTACACTGTTGATGGGGATATAAATTGGTAAAACCACTATGGAGATGAGTATGGAGGTTCATTAAAAAACTAAATATAGAACTACCGTATGATCCAGATTACAGAGAAAACCTTAATTTGAAAAAATGCATGCGGAAGAGGATTAAGGTGGTGGAGGAGTAAGAGTCATCGTTGTGCTCACCTTCTCCCACAAACACATCAAAAAAACACATCTACATATAGAATGATTTGCACAGAACATCTACTGAATGCTGGCAGAAGAACTTAAAAGGGCATCTCCATAAAGGGCAAGAAACCCTTGACATAACTGGGTAAAACAAAAGAAAAAGAGAGAGAGAAAAGGAATCAGGACAGGACTAGCATTCCTGAGAGGGAGCCATGAAAGAGAAAATGAACCCACATACTGCGAAGCCACCTTACTGACAGCTAGATCAGCCTAGGTGGAGGGACCTCAAAGTTGTGGAGAAAAGCACAGCAGCTGGACTGAGGAGAACAAAGTGGAGTAAGAGCCACACAGATCATCTGCACCACCAACCCAACACCACAGCCTGAGACACTCAGACAGGGGCTGGGTGCTGACTTAGGCTTTAGAGGTCAGTTCTGGGAAGAGGCTAGGTTTGGCTGTGTGGATACAGCCTTGGGGCTGGGGAGTGGTGTGCCACTGGCTGGAGAGTGGAATGCCATAGCCAAGGGAACTTGGAAGGTAGTCTGGGCCTTCAGGAGAAGCAAGGCCCCACCGTTGGGGAGGGCGAGAGGAAGAGGCACAGACTGCCACAGGAATCTCCCAGTGCATGTGTCAGCTCTCAGAGGGTGGGGAACCTCTGGCACAGGCTACGATTAGCAAGAGGCAACTTGGTTGGGCCACGGGAGACCGGGCACTTCCTGTGCAGGCTGTGGGTAGCTGGGCACCACTTGTGTGGGCTAAACGCAGCAGGGAACTAAGTGTAATGCAGTGCCTCTTGTATGATCTACAAGTGGAAGGGAGAAACCACAGCAGTCATCTCAGAAACTAGAGGGAGGCCACCACTATGTGTCCGTGAACAGGCACCACTTGCATCCCAATCACCTCAGAGGGCACTGCAGAGGAGGGCATTGTGACTGAACACTACCTTTTGTTGCTCTCACTCCCCTGGGAACTCACACACCCTGCCACTGCCACTTCCAAATGCTCTGGTGCTTCCTAAATGTGCTTAAGGCTCACTACCACTTCCCAGGGCCCTGCAACTAGGAGTAGGCTGCACCACCTTCCTGTGGGTCTTTGCTACTGTCAAGAGCCCAGCAACCAGGCACTGACTATGAGCCCTACCCATTGTCTCCTGCTCCCTGGAAACACACTCAGCACCCAGGGGATAATAGTCCGCTCACACTGAAGAAAGAGACAGACCTAAACTCCCATGTCAAAAATAAATAGTAACCCCCAACAAAATACAAAGTGGTTCTCTTGCACAGAAAGAGCCCTCCAAGACCACATTTTGGTTTTCCCTAAACCTACAGAAAAAGAAAAACATAAGCAAGATGAAGCAGCTCAGGAACCATCCCCAGTTAAAAGAACAGGAGAACTCACCAGAAGCAGCAAACAATGAAACAGACTTCTGCAGTCTAATACACACAGAGTTCAAAAGGCAGATGGTGAAAATACTGAAGGAATTAAGGGTGAATATGAAGGAATTAGAGCAGACATAAACAGTAATGCAGATTACTCTAGAAAGGAACTAGAAAATATAAGGAGGAGTCAAGAAAAATTAGAAAATTCATTTGCAGAGATGCAAACTGAGCTAAAGACACTAAAGAGTGGAATGAATAATGCAGAGGAAGGAATAAGCAACTTGGAAGATAGAATAATGGAAATCACCCAATAAGGGCAGCAGACAGAAAACCAAATGAAAAAAAAAACATTAAAGCAATATAAGAGATCTATGGGATAATATAAAGCAGGTCAATCTATGCATAACAGGAATTCCAGGAGAAGAAAAAGAAAAGGGGAAAATACACTTGAAGGAATTATGTCTGAAAACTTTCCAAATCTAAAGAAAACAGATATCAAGATACAGGAAGCACAGAGGGCCCTAAACAAGTTGAACCCAAAAAGGTCCACACCAAGACATATTATAATAAAGATGGAAAAAGTTAAAGAGAGGATTCTAAAGTCAGCAAGAGAAACACAAAGCGTTAATTATAAGGGAACCCCCATAAGGCTATCAGCTGATTTCTCTACAGAAACACTACCGGCCAGAAGAGAGTGGTAAGATATAGTCAAAATTCTAAAAGGGAAAAATCTGAAGCCTATAATACTCTACACAGCAAGAATATCATTTATAATAGAAGGAGAAATAAAGAATTAAAGAATTTCTCCAACAAACAAAAGCTAAAAGAGTACTGCAATACTAAACTCATTCTAAAAGAAACACTGAAAGGGATTCTCTAAATAAAAAATAAGTAAGAAGAAATAGGATGGAGGAAATGACAATTGTAAAGCAATCACTTAAATAAACCACCATGCAGATCTAAAGGGGGGGGGTGGGAACCTACTGTAAAAGTGACAATAAACACAAGGTACAGCAAAAGGACAGACTTGAAGATGTTAAAAAAGGACTTCAAAGTCATAGAATGTTGGAAGGAAAGTAAGAAAATCTCAACTCTTTTTTTTTTAATAATGTATATGAGCCTATACGACTATCAGTCTAAGGCAAGCAGATATAGGAAGCGGTTAAATACTTAAAAAACAGGGCAACAACAAATCAAAACCAAACATTACATTCACAAAAACTAAAAAGAGAAGTACACAAGCATAAAATAAATGGAAATTGTCCGACTTAAGAAAGGAACAAAGGAGAAACATAGAATCAATTGGAAAACAAGGTTTAAAATGGCAATAAATACATATCTATCAATACTTACCTTAAATGTCAGTGGACTGAATACGCTGATCAAAAGACATAGAGTGGCAGAATGGATAAAAAAGCAAAAGCCTACAATGTTCTGTCTACAAGGGACTCACCTTAGGGCAAAGGACACATATAGATTGAAAGTGAGGGGATGGGAAAATATATTTCATTCCAATGGACAAGACAGGAAAGCAGGAGTTGCAATATTCATATCAGACAAAATAGACTTTAAAACTAAAGCCATGAAGAAAGACAAAGAAGGACACTATTTAATGATAAAAGGATCCATATAAGAAGAGGATATTACAATTGTCAATACATATGCCTCTAATATAGGAGCACCCAGATACTTACAACAAATACTAACAGACATAAAAGGACAAATTGATGGGAATACAATCATAGCAGGAGACTTTAACACCCAACTCACATCAATGGACAGATCCTCTAGACAGAAAATCAATAAGGTAATAGAGATCCTAAATGACACAGTAGAAAAATTAGACTTAATTGACATTTTCAGGACATCGCATCCAAAAAAATCAAAACATACATTCTTCTCAAGTGCACATGAAAAAATGCTCAACGTCACTAATTATTAGAGAAAGCAAATCAAAACTGCTATGACGTACCATCTCCTACCAGTCAGAATGGCCATCATTAATAAGTCCACAAATAACAAATGCTGGAGAGGCTGTGGAGGTAAGGGAACCCTCCTACACTGTTGGTGGGAATGTAAATTGGTACAATCACTATGGGAAACAGTATGGACGTACTTCAGAAAACTAAATGTAGAATTACCATATGACCCAGCCATCCCACTCTTGGGCATATACCCGGACAAAATTTTCCTTGAAAAAGACACGTGCACCTGCATGTTCATTGCAACATTATTCACAATAACCAAGACATGGAAACAACCCAAATGTCCATCGACATATTAATGGATTAAGAAAAGTGACATATACACACGCTGGAATTCTACTCAGCCATAAAAAAGAACAAAGTAATGCCATTTTTAACAACATGGATGGAATTAGAGACTCTCATACTAAGTGAAATAAGTCAGAAAGAGAAAGACAAATACCGTATGATATCACATAACTGGAATCTAATATATGGCACAAATAAACTTTTCCACAGAAAAGAAACTCATGTACTTGGAGAACAGACTTTTGGTTGCCAGGAGGAAGGTGAGGGAGTGGGATGGACTGTGAGTTTGGGGTTAATAGATGCAAACTATTGCATTTGGAATGAATAAGCAATGAGATACTGCTGTATAGCACTGGGAACTAAAGTCACTTGTGATGGAACATGATGGAGGATAATGTGAGAAAAAGAATATATATATGTATGTGGGTCACCTTACTGTACAGTAGAAGATTGACAGAATACTGTAAACCAACTCTAATGGAAAAAATAAAAATCATTTAAAAATAAAAAATAAAAACCCAGTAAACACAAAAAAGAAAACAGAAATGATACATGCACCCCAATGTTCATGGCAGCACTATTTACAACAGCCAAGACATGGAAGCAGCCTAAATATCCATCAACAGAGGAACAGATAAAGAAGAAGTGGTACACATATACAATGGAATATTACTCAGGCACAAAAAGGAATGAAATAATGCCATTTGCATCAAAATGTATGGACATAGAAATGTCATACCTAGTGAAGTCAAAGACAAATATATGATATCACTTATATGTGCAATCAAATAAAATGTTACAAAATAACATGTTTATAAAAGAGAAGCAAGCTCATAGTTTTCAGAATCAAAGTTAGGGTTACCAAAGGAAACTATGGTGGGGAGGGATAAAGTTGGAGGATGGGATTAATACATATACCCTACTATATGTAAAAGAGATAACTAACAAGGACACAGAGTTTTGCACAAGGACACAGTGTTTTACTCAACGTTCTATAATAACTCAAATGGGAAAAAGAATGGATATGTGTATAAATTACTCACTTTGTTGTAAACCTAAAGATAATACAACATTGTAAATCAACTATACCTCAATAAATTTTTTAGAAAAGCTTACCTAAAATTCAAAAGAATGTTAATCTTGTATCCTGCTACTTTGCTGAATTCATCGATCACTTACAGTAGTTTTTGTGTGCAGTCCTTAGGGTATTCTGTATATAGTATCCTGTTGACGATCTGCCCATAGTGACAATTTTACCTCTTCTCTTCCAATTTGGATACCTTTTAATTGTTTGTCGGATGGCTGTGGCTAGGACATCCAATGTTATGTTGAATAAAAGTGGTGAGAGTGGGGCATATTTGTTTTGTTCCAGATTTTAGAGGGAAGGTAATCGGCTTTTCTCAGTGGAGCACTATATTTGCTGTGGGCTTGTCATGAATGACTTTTACTATGTTAAGGTATGTTCCCTCTATACCCACTTTGGTAAGAGTTTTTATCATGAATAGGTGCTGGATTTTGCCAAATGTTTTTTATGCATGTATTGAGATGATAATGTGGTTTTTGACTTTTATTAATGTGGTGTATGATGATGATTGATTTGTGTATGTTGAATCATCCTTGTGAACCTAGGATGAATCCCACCTTGGTCATGGTGTATGATCTTTTTATGTTGTTAGAGTCAGTTGGCTAAAGTTTTGTTGAAAATGTTTGTGTCTATATTCATCAAAGATATTGGCCTATAATTTTCTTTTTTGGTGTATCTTTGGTTTTGGCATTAGGGTGATAGTGGCTTCATAGAATGTCTTTGTGATTATTCCTTCTGCTTCAACCTTTTGGACAAGTTTAAGAAGGATGGGTATGATTCTTCTTTGTATATTTGGTAGAATTTGCCTGTGAAGCCATCTTGCCCTAGACTTTTGTTTGAAGGGAGTGTTTTTAATATACATTCAATTTAATTTCTAGTGATTGGTCTGTTCAATTCATCTTTCTTGGTTGGGTATTGGTGGGCTCTATGTCTCAAGAAAGTTGTCCATTTCTCCTAGGTTGTCAAATTTGTTGGTGTATAATTGTTCATAGTATCCTCTTTTTTTTTTTTTTTTGGTATTTCTGTAGTATCCATTGAGATGTGTCCTTTTTCATTTCTTATATTGTTAATTTGAGTCTTTTCTTCTTCTTTGTGAGTCTGGCCAGAGGTTTGTTAATTTTGTTTACCCTTTCAAAGAACCAGCTCTTGGTCTTATTGCTTTTTTCTATTCTTTTTTTAAATCTCTATTTTAAATGTTTTTCGATCTCCATTGACTATTAAATATTTTCAATCTCTACTGACTTCCTCTCTGATCTTTATGATTTATTTCCTTCTGTTGACTTTAGGATTTGTTTGTTCTTTTTCTAATTTTTTAAGTGGTACTTTAAGTTGTTAATTTGAGATTTTTCTTCTTTTTTGAGGAAGGCCTGTATTACCATGAACTTCCCTCTATGAACTGCTTTTGTGGCATCCCATAGATTTTGAATGGTTTTGTTTTCATCATCATTTGTGTTGAGGTATTTTTTAATTTCCCTTTTTATTTCCTTATTGACCCACTGGATTTTTAGTAGCATGTTGTTTAGTCCTGGGCATATATCTGGACAAAACTTTCATTCAAAAAAGATACATATAGCCCTATGTTCACTGCAGCACTATTCACAATATCCAAGACATAGAAACAACCTAAATGTCCATCAGCAGATGTATGGATTAAGAAGAGGTGGTATATATTCACAACGGTATAGTACTCAGCCAGGAAAAAAAAGAACAAAGTAATGCCATGTGCAGCAACTTGGATGGAGCTAGATATTCTCATACTAAGTGAAGTAAATCAGAAAAAGTAAGACAAATACCATATGATATCACTTATATGTGGAACCTAATACATGGCACAAATGAACTCATCAACAGAAAAGAAACAAACTCATGGACATGGAGAAACACTTGCAGTTGCCAAGAGGGAGTGGGAGGGAGTGGGATGGACTGGGAGTTTAGGATTAGTAGATGTAAACTATTGCATCCAGAGTGGATAAGCGATGAGGTCTATTTTAAAAATAAATAAAAAATAAGATCCAAAAGAGTAAGGAAAATATAGAAACGTAGTGACAAAGATGTGAAGAGCAGAGGACAGAGATCAGAAATACACAATTCAGATAGTTGTTCTTACTCATGAAGATATCAAAGAAATAAAATAGAATTAAAACCTCCAAATGGCAATTAAAACCTCCAAATAGGAAACTTTTCATAGGTTGAAGATGTGAGGGAATGTATGCTCATTTTCCCAACATTTAAGAGTGAATTAACAAAAATCTTCACAGAAATGAAAAGAAGACCATAAACTGAAATTATAGGATTTGGCCAAAGCAACACTTAAAGCATATTAAGCTAAGATCTTTGAAATTATTTTAATATTAAACTAGAATAAGTGAATATAAAATAATGTCAACTATAAAAGTAAAATGAAAGACAAAAGAACAAAGGCAAAACTAAGGAGTGTATAATTATAAAATCAAAAATTAATGTACAAGAGGTAAAATTAGAATATATTAATAAATGTGAGAAATATTTATTTTTTCTTCTCAAAAGTAAAATTGAAAATAAAGAAATAAAATCCTAACATGGATGGACCTTGAGGGCTTTATGCTAAATGAAATAAGTCAGATGGAGAAAGACAAATACAATACGATTTCACTATTATGTGGAATATAAATAACAAAAAATGAAATAAGTAAACAAACTAAACAAAAATAAACATGTAGGTAGAAAATAGAGTAGTGGTTACCAGAAGGGAAGGGTCAGGGGGAGGGCCAAATGGATAAGGGGGTCAGCTGTATTTTGATGGACAGAAATGAAGTTTCTGGCAGTGAGAACACTGTAGGGCATACAGAAGTACAGATATGTGCTATATATATAAAACTTACATAATGCTATAAACCAATGTTACCTCACTTAAATACCTTTTAAAAATAGAGAAAATCTAAATGTTAAACAGAATTATTGTGAAATCAGGTAAAATAGATATGACACTTTTTAAAAGAATAAGTTAATGATATGTGCAAATATATGCTAATGTATTTTAAAAGTTTCCCAGGAAAATGCAAATAGGCCAAAAAATGGAAAACCTGAATAAACCAATGACCTATAACATTCTTTTTTTAATATGAAAAATTTATTATCAAATGCATTTGACAAACTTTAAGGATAGGTTCTCTCTAAGTTTCAAAAGAACAATACCTTTCATCCATTTTAATTTGCGGTATTTGTGAAATCATTCCCAAGTGCTAGAAAAACCTACCTTGACACAGTAAGATTCTGTAATGATCACATTAAAAAAGTTAACTTCAGGACAATCTCAAATTATAAATGGCAAAATATTAAAGCGAGCCTAAGTAAAATAAATATTTCGGTAAAATGAAAGAAATACTACAAAATAGACTAGTATAAACTGAGGTGTTAAAAATATTATTAGTATTATATAATACAATCCTTCATTGGATCAAGGAAGAAAATACACAAAAATAACAGCCATGAATATTTTGAATAGGCATTTGTTGAAAAAGAGCACATATTCCTCATTTAGAAAATAAATATGAGGACTAATAAACTAAGAATAAAAAGGTTACTACTAGATCAAAACAGTACTTAATCTAGTACAAATAAGAGGTTATCTCCAATCACCTTTATTATTTATTATGTTCTATGTATTTTTACAATGTTCAATAACATTAGATATTTAGTTCAAGATAGTGGGCTGAGCATACACTTTCTTGAAAAATCATTCAATAATAATGATGAGGTATGAGAAATTAATAAATTGGTAACAGCACTACAGCACTATTAATAGTCAGCAGAATAATAATTGTGAGACATTTGTCAAAATGATATTAATCAAAATATCAGATTAAAAAATAAAAAAGTGTCCAAAAGGTGTATGTGTGCATGCGTATATATACATGTATATGTGCATATATATATATATACACATATATACACACAGAATTTTTCACTAAATATATGCATAGTCAATTTTTTAAAATGGCTACAGTGGCCAGAATGGCCGTCATCCAAAAGTCTACAAACAAGAAGTGCTGGAGAGGGTGTGGAGAAAAAGGAATGCTATTACGCTGTTGGTGGGATTGTAAATTGGTGCAACCCCTGTGGAAAACAGTATGGAGATGCCTCAGAAAACTACAAATAGAACTAGCATTTGACCCAGCAATCCCACTGCTGGGCATCTATCCAGAGAAAACCATGACTCGCAAAGACGCATGTACTCCGATGTTCGTTGCAGCACTATTTGCAATAGCCAAGACACGGAAACAACCTAAATGTCCACCGACAGAGGAGTGGATCAAGAAGAGGTGGTACATATACACAATGGAATATGACTCAGGCATTACAAGGCACGGAATTTCTGCATTTTTAGCAGCATGGATGGACCTAGAAATTATCATGCTAAGTGAAGTCAGCCATACAATGAGACACCAACATCAAATGCTTTCACTGACATGTGGAATCTGAAAAAAGGACACAACGAACTTCCTCGCAGAACAGATACTGACTCACAGACTTTGAAAAACTTATGGTCTCCAAAAGAGACAGTTTGTTGGCTGGGGGATGCGCTGGGGTTGTGGGATGGAAATCCTATAAAATTGGATTGTGATGATCATTGTATAGCTATAAATGTAGATAAATTCATTGAGCAATAAAAAATAAAGATAGAAATACCATATGATCCAGCATTTTCACTTCTGGGTTTATATACAAATTAAATTTTTAAATATATGATATCACTTATATCTGGAATCCAATATATGGCACAAATTGGACTTTTGCACAGAAAAGAAAATCATGGACTTGGAGAATAGATTTGTGGTTTCCAAGGGAGAGGGAGAGGGAGAGAGTTTGTGTAGGGTGTTTGGAGTTAACAGATGTAGACTATTGCCTTTGGAATGGATTAGCAATGAGATCCTGCTGTTTAGCACTGGGAACTATGTCTGGTCACTTATGATGGAACATGATAATGTGAGAAAAAAAAAAGAATGTATACATGTATGTGTAACTGGACAATTGACAGAACACTGTAAACTAGCTATAATGGAAAAAAATAAATATCATATAAAAAAATAAAAAATAAATAAAATGGCTACAGTGGAAATGGCAAATTACAGAAATCCAAAAATCTATCATTCCATAAAAGTAATAAATAAATTGACAAAATTATCAAACATTTTTGGAACTGCGGAATCTAATCAAAGAGTTCTAACAACCAAGGGAATACTTAATCAAGAAAATATAGCTGAATCTCAGTAAAATAGCTTCATGGTACTTTGACTTACCCTGTTACCATCCTCAGTTTGGCAGTGGCCTTGAAGACAACAGCTGGGATTACAAGTACAGATGTTATACCAGAGAGCACAAAATGAACCTTATTCTCAAAAACATGTGGTGGTTGTTTTTGACTTACTTCGTGTGTCTCTGAAGGGCTATATCAAAGGAGTTTTCTTTATTTTGCCTAACTTGGAACTTTCTAAAGGCTAAGGCATTAAGGAGGTGGGGGTGGGGGGACATTTGTGGAAAACATTTAAAAGCAAATGTACTAGCTGCTACTTCTTGAGTTATTCAATACCAGTTGGGGTAAAAAAAAAAAAAAAAAAAAAAAAAACTAACCAAAATCTCGAGTGAAAAGGCTAGGGAATGAGATGCTTTGGGAAGCAAGGTCCTTTAAAAGGTTCCATATGTTCCTGGAAATCTAGAAGGTCATGTGCATGCCCAGGGTTGGGTATATGCTCATAAACGATGTGAGAAGGTTCTAAGCTCCTACTTATCACTGAACTTCAGGGTTTGTGCAGATAAGACTTGGAGGTCAAAGCAGAACTGTAAATATGTTGCTGAGCACTGAAGGTATGCCCAGCATTCATGCAGCACAAAGTTGCAGAGACTGGTAGCTTTTCTGGGTTTCACACATTTAAAAAAAAACAAACATCTGTTTGGTAAATAGCTCACCACTAAATTAATGGAACAGGGACTTCAGTAAAACAAACAAATCATGTGGACTTTATAATTTTTTTCATAAAAATCACAAAACAAACAAAAAACAATTACAACAAGCATCAAAAAAAAAAAAAAAAAAAAAAAAGGAGTTCCTGTCGTGGTGCAGTGGTTAACAAATCCGACTAGGAACCATGAGGTTGCGGGTTCGATCCCTGCCCTTGCTCAGTGGGTTAACGATCCGGCGTTACCGTGAGCTGTGGTGTAGATTGCAGACTTGGCTCGGATCCTGCGTTGCTGTGGCTCTGGCGCAGGCTGGCAGCTACAGCTCCAATTAGACCCCTAGCCTGGGAACCTCCATATGCCATGGAAGTGGCCCAAGAAATGGCAAAAAAGACAAAAAAAAAAAAAAAAAGAAACAGAGAAGGGAGGAAAATCTGACTTCCAGAGTTGTCATATTATAATATTCAGGATATCCAGTTTTTAACCAAAATGCAAATATAAATACTGCATGATTCCACTTTCATGAGGTGTCTAAAATAGTGAAATTCATATAAACACAAAGTAGAATGGTAGTTACCAGGGTCTGAGGGGAAGGGAAGGGGAATTGTTCTTTACTGGGTATACAGTTTCAGATTTGCAAGATGAAATCTTTTTGCAGATTTATCACAACAATGAGAATATACATTACACAACTGAACTGTACACTTAAAAGTGGTTAAGGTGGTAAGTTTTATTTTCTGTGCTTTTCACCTTAATAAAATAAAATCTAACCTTTGTTAAGGAGCTACAAAAAGAAGAGCAAACTAAGCATAAAACACGAAGAATGGACACAAAAAAGCCTAGACTGTAGATAAATAAAACTTTAAAAAAATAGAGATAATCAACAAAATCAAAGGTCAGTTCTTTGAAAATAACACCAACATTGACAAACCATTAGAAAAAGTGAAGAAAGTTAAAGTAGAAAAGTGTTAAATTACTAAAATTAGGAATAGAAGTAGGGACATTACTATTGACATTAAGAAATAAAAGAGATTACAAGATAACATTATAAATATTTTTATGTTGATGTAGACAACCTTGATCAAAAGGAGAAATTCCTTTAAACTGCAAACTACCAAAACTGACTCAAAAATAAAGAATCTGAATAGATCTATAAAAATATATACATTAAGTAACCAAAAAACCCTTCTAATGCATAAAAGTCCAAGCCAATATGATTACACTTATAATTTCTACCAAATATTTAAATGTGGGGGGATTGGGGTGAACTAGAAATTTGGGGTTAGTAGATGCAAACCATTACATTCAGAATGGATAAACAACAAGGTCCTACTGTATAGCATAGGTAACTATATCCAATCTCCTGAGCTAGACCATGATGGAAAATAATATTAAAAAAGAATATATATATACACATATGGCTGAGTCACTTTGCTGTACAGTAAAAATCGGTACAACATTGTAAATCAACTATACTTTAATAAAAAAAATTAAAAAACAAAGGAGTTGTAAGTCCAAAAATATGAAGAAAAATAAATGCCAATTCTTTACAAAATCTTCAAGGAATCAAAAACAGGAACTTATTCCTGCCAACTTATTCTATGAGGCTATAATTACCATGATACAAAAACTAAACACAAATAACAAAAAGTACAACAAAAGACTAATCTCTTATAAATATAGTTGCAAAAATTCATCAACAGTATACTAATAACCCCAAATTAGCAATATATAAAATAATGAATAAGCATCATGACCAAGTAGAATTTATCCCAAGAATACAAAGTTGGTTTAATATATGAAAATCAATTAAAGCAATAGACCATGTAAATAAAATATAGGCCAAAACCACATTATCATCTCAATAGAAAGACGTGACAAAAATCCAACTTTTCTTTATGATAAAAAATCATTTGTCTGTTCTTGTAACTTAACTTCAACAATATACTAGAAATTCTAGCCATAAAAATTATGTGAGAAATGAAATAATACATGTTAAGACTAAAAGGAAGGAGTAAAAGTACCTCTACTCACAGATGCAATTATCATATAAACAGAAAATACCAAAGAATTCATATAAAAATTAGTACAGCTAATAAACAAATTCAACAAATCTGCAGGGCACAGAATCCACATATAAATATCAGTTGTGTTTCTGCAGAAGAGCAGTGAATAACCCAAATATAAAATTAAAGAAACAAAATTTACAATAGCATTGAAAATAATAAAATGCTTAAGAACACTTTTAAACCAGGAGGTGTTATGTTAGGATCTCAGCTGAGCTGGAAAGAGCTGATATGTCAGGTGTCAGAGTAGCCAAATCAAGCAATAAGCCAAAGTGCAAATAACAGAGAAATCTTTATTCACATATCATGATGGCATAAACAAGAGGCTAAAACTTAAGGAAACACTGACTTTCCCCTAATTCATTCTTCCTAATTGAATGGTCGAGGCTCAGGTAGCTCAGCAAAGACATAGGTGTGATTCCATTCTTGAGGGAGTATGGAATAAAAAGCCCCTGCAGTTTTATGGACCTAGAGGCCATGGGAAGGGTGAGAGGGACGGCTAGTGCTAAAAAAAAGTTCTGAGTATTCATTCAGAATAAGGAAGAGTGTCTTCAAGCTTTTTCCCTGCTCCTCTGAAAAGGAGGCCTTGACAGAGATACATGAAGAGACCTCGGCGAAAAGCCTCAGATAAAAACACATTTAGACATATTTGGACAAAACTTTCCTTAAAACAGACACATGCACCCACATGTTCATTGCAGCAGTATTCCCAATAGACAAAACATGGAAACAACCCAAATACCCATTGACAGATGATTGGATTAGGAAGATGTGGTATAGATACACAACGGAATACTACTCAGCCATAAAAAGAACAAAATAATGCCATTTGCAGCAACAGGGGTGGAACTAGAGACTCTCTTACTGAGTGAAGTCAGTCAGAACAAGAAAGACAAATACCATATGACATCACTTATATCTGGAATCCAATTTATGGCACAAATTGGACTTTTGCACAGAAAAGAAAATCATGGACTTGGAGAATAGACCAAGGGGGAGAGGAAGGGGGCGGGAGTTGGGGGAATTGGGAGCTCGGGGTTAATGGATGCAAACTATTGCTTTTGGAATGGATTAGCAATGAGATTCTGCTGTGTAGCACTGGGAACTACGTCTAGTCACTTACGATGGAGCATGATAATGTGAGAAAAAAGAATGTAAACATGTATGTGTAACTGGGTCACCATGCTGTACAGTAGAAAATAAATTGTATTGGGGAAATAAGAATTAAAACACACACACACACACACACACACACACACACACACACACACACTTAGGAATGAGGGCAGTGGCCTGGGAATGCAAATATGTGATGAATAACATGACAGGCCAGATGGACTTAAGTCCCTGACTGCAACCTCCTCTCAGAGAATGTAATTCATTGGCTGTGCATGAAGTCTGGTGTGGGGAGAGCAGTGTTTCCCCTATGAGACCTGCCAGGTAAAATCTATGTAATTGCTTATGGTTGGGCATGAAAAATCACACAAAGGCTCTTGGTCAGTAGCCAGACTTCTTGGGATGTTGAAGACATATATACTGAAAACAGCAAAATATTGTTGAACTAAACTAAAGAAAATAAATAGAGAGCCACCCCACATTCATGGGTTGGAATAATTAATATTATTAATAAGGCACTACTTAAAAAAATCATCTACAGATTCAATGGAATCCCTTTCAAAATTCCAAATCGATATTTTTTTCACAAATGAGAAGCAGATGCTATAATTCACATGGGGATTTTCCAGAAAGTGTGAGGGAGAACCAACATTAAAACCTCTGTTTTTAATCCCCAATCTAGCCTTTCCCTAATAACATACACTGCTCCATGAAGGTGCCTAATAATATTATGTAAAAATCAGTAACACTACCATTTTTTTAAATTTCTCATGTGGTTATCTCATACTAAATAGCAATAAAAAGACTATGTTTGATGTCAGTGAGCTAAATAAATACTAGTGTTTATGATATCAAGTTTTCTAAGACCCAGCTTATGGTAGGATTTGACTTTCCCAGCCCCTTGAAGTTATACAGTCGTATGACTCACTGTGGCTAATCAAATATAAACAGACATGGCAGGAATCAGTATTAAGTCGATGCTCAACTCTCCAGCCCAACTCTTATTCTGCTGCTGCAATTGTGAAAGCATATGTTGATGGAGTCTCTCCATGAAAATAGGTCCTGTGTAACTACGATGAGCAAGAGCCTTTGGCAATGCACACTGGATCTATATTATGAATGAAAAATGGAGGTTCCCAGGCTAGGGGTCCAATCGGAGCTGTTGCTGCTGGCCTACGCCACAGCCACAGCAACGCGGGATCTGAGCTGCGTTTGCAACCTACACCACAGCTCATGGCAACGCCAGATCGTTAACCCACTGAGCAAGGCCAGGAATCGAACCCGCAACATCATGGTTCCTAGTTGGATTCATTAACCACTGAGCCACGATGGGAACTCCTTGAGATTATTTTTACTTTAGCAAATTGTAACTTACCCTGACTAGTTGATTTGCATTTATCTACACACAGACAGACTCACCACACAAACACAATTTTTGTCTAATCTTACCACTTTTTAATTTCCAGGTTAGATATAACTTCCTCCAATCAAGATTTTGTGCCTATTTATGTTTACCACCCTAGCACTTATATACTGTATTTGTGAACATGTATCTCACAAACTATGGCAGACCATGTTCTCAGATTATGAGCTATATGAGGATCATGAATTTGTTTTTTCAAAGCAGTACAAGGGCTAGTACATATAAAACATTTAATACATATTTTTAATCTGAAAAATAATGTTTGTGATAAATGTGTTGGATAAATGATGTAACCATCAATAGTAGGCATTGTTCCTATTACCTACAAAAATCTACCATAAAAACATAGTTAGAAAATCTACTTCTTATAAAACATCTTAATCTGATTTCTTTTGCAAAGTCTACTCTTTTTGTTATGCATAATTCAGTACGAGCTTGTATAAAAAAGAAGCTTTGACAAGCTTTGACCCACATGACATTATGAGATACTTCCTAGAATATGGTGATAAACCTATTAATTATCCTTTTTAAAGAAAATAATTTCAAGTCATATCCTTAATATATTTTCAACTTTATTTCCAAGATTTAGTAACAATTACACTGTGAAGGAAGATATCAGATGACATTCTATCCTTATGAAAGATGGTTTGATTAATGTATTCAAATACATATAAAAGTAGAGTGAAGTCAAAACCTTGAGCTGCATGGTCCTTCCAGACAGCAGACATAAATCAGAGAAAATGTCTGTATGGGTTTAAAATTAATTGCTATTCAATTTCTCTTCAAAATACTTGACAAGTTCCCCCATTGACAAATTATTTTGAAATCCACATCTAGGAGAACTCTACTAATATAAACTACTTGAATTTTGAAAAGGGTGAGAATCTTATTAGTGAAGATCACATTTTTATCCCTGTATTAACTAAACAGTCTACCTGAAATATACAAGTATTTCTTTGGATGATTTACTAAGGAAATACTTTGAAATTTTGCTTGGGAGCAGGGAGTACAGGAAGAGGATTTGGTTTTTCTGCTCAAGTAATTATATGACATCAAAGTACCTGCATAAGAGTGGAAGATTCATTAAGTCACCCATGATGGCCTTCATCCACCAAAAATAATGTTTATTGTGCCTTTCATTTCTCAGTAAGACTACAAATTTAATTGGTATAGCCATTATGGCAGAAAGTATGGCGTTTCCTAAAAAAAATTAAAAATACAACTATGATATGATCCATCAATTCTATTTCTGAGTATTTATCCAAAGAAAATGAAAACACTAATCTGAAAAGATATATGCACCCCCATGCTCACTGCAGTAGCCAAGACATGGAAACAACCTAAGTGTCCCTGACATATAAATAAATAAAAAAAATGTGAGATACACAAACACATACAATGGAATATTATTCAGCCATAAAAAGATAAGGGTTAATATCCAAAATATACAAAGAACTGATACAACTCAATTAATAAAAAGAAAAACAACCTGATTTTGAAAAATGGGCAGAAGACCCAAATATTTTTCCAGAGAAGACATACAAATGGTTAACAGAAACATGAAAGGTTGATCAAAATCACCGATCATCAGGGAAATGCAAATTAAAACCACAGTAATAGATCACCTCACGCCTGTCAGAATGGCTATTTTCAAAATGAGAACAAGCAGCAAGCATTGGCAAAGATGTGAAGAAAAGGGAGCCTTCATACATCACTGAGAGGAATGTAACTTGGTGCAGCCACTGTGGAAAACAGTATGGAGATTACTCAAAAAATGAAAAAAAAATATATCTACCATATGATCCAGCAATTTCACTTCAATTACAAAGAAAACAAAAATACTACTTCTAAAAGATTTATGTACTCCTATGTTACTGCAGAATTGTGTGCAATACCCAAGGTATAAAAGCAACTTAAGTGCCCATCAAAAGATGAATGGATAAAGAAATTGTGGTGTGTATATACACACACACACAGAGAATGGGATGTTATCAGTCATAAAAAATAATGAAATTTAGCATTTGCCACAAGAGGGGTAGACCTAGAGGGTATAATGCTAAGTGAAATAAGTCACACAGAGAAAGGCAAGTATCATATGATATCACTTATATGTGGAATCTAAAAACACAAAGCAAATGAACACACAAAACAGAACAGAAACAGACTTATGGAAGTGGAAGACAAACAGGTGGTTTCCAGAAAGGAGGGGTTTGGGGAAATGAATGAAATAGGTGAGGGAGAGTAAGAGATATGAACTTCCAATTAGAAAATAAATGAGTCATGGGGATGAAATGTACAGAATGGGGATTATAGTCAATAATAGTACAATATCTTGTATGATGACAGATGGTAACTAGACTTATTGTAGTGATCATTTTGTGATGTATATAAATAAATGGCTATTGTGCAAGAGGAACTAACATAGTATTATAGTCAAATTATACTTCAATAAACAAAGAAACAATCTAATAGAAAAAGAGATCAGATTTGTGGTTACCAGAAGTAGGGGGTGAGGAAAGGGAGAACTGGATGAAGGTGGTATAAAGTTAAACATTTGCAGTTATAAAATAGATAAATATGAGAGATGTAACATATAACATGATTAATATAATTAACATCATTATACATTATATATCAAAGTTGTTAGGAGAGTAAATCATAAGAGTTCTTATCATTTTTTCTATTTATTTAATTTTTTTTCCATTTCTTGGGCCGCTCCTGCTGCATATGGAGGTTCCCAGGCTAGAGCTATAGCCGCCGGCCTATGCCAGAGCCACAGCAACGTGGGATCCAAGCTGCGTCTGCGACCTACACCACAGCTCATGGCAACGCCGGACAGTTAACCCACTGAGCAAGGGCAGGGATCGAACCCTCAACCTTATGGTTCCTAGTTGGATTCGTTAACCACTGCACCACGATGGGAACTCCTAATTTTGTAATTATAAATGAAATGATGGACATTCACTAAACTTATTGTGGTAATCATTTCATGATGTTTATAAGTGAAATCAAATCATTATGTTGTATACCTTAAACTTACACACTGCTTGTATGTTGACTACATCTCAATGCAACTGGAAGAAAAAAAAAGAAAAAGAAAAAATCAATAAAAATTGACTAAAAATGTTAGGAGTTAATCTTTCTCATATAAAAGAAGACTAGACATTTAGGTTGTTTCCATGTCTTCACTATTGTGAATGAACACATGGGTGCATGTATCTTTCTGAATTTTAGTTTTTTCCATATATATGCCCAGGAGTGAAATTGCTAGATCATACGGAAATTCTACATTTGGTTTTCTGAGGGACCACTATTCTGTTTTCCATAGTGGTTGTACAAAGTTACATTCCCACCAACAGTGTAAGAGGGTTCTCTTTTCTCCATACCCTGTCCAGCACTTGTTATTTGTAGACTTATTAATGATGGCCATTCTGACCAGCATGAGGTGGTACCTCATTGTAGTTTTGATATGTATTTCTCTAATAATTAGTGAAGCTGAACATTTTTTCATGTGCCTACTGGACACCCCATAGAGATGAATGAATGGACTAAGAATATGTGGTACATATAATACAATGGAATGCCACTCAGCCGTAAAAAAATGAAATGATGCCATTTTCAGTAACATGGATACAACAAGAGATTACTAAGTGAAATAAGTCACAGAGAAAGACAATACCATATACTATGAATTATATGTGGAATCTAAAATGTGGCACAAATGAACCTATCTACAGAACAGAAACAGACTCACAGATGTAGAGAACAGACTTGTGGTTGCCAAGGAGGAGGAGGGAGGGAGAGGGATGGACTGGGAGTCTGAGGTTAGTAGATACAACTATGACATTTAGAATGGATAAGCAAAGAAGTCATACTGTATAGCACAGGGAATATATACAACCTCTTTGGATAGATCATGATGGAAGATAAGACAGGAAATATATATGTATATATAAATGTATATATGTATATATAAAACTGGATAATTCTGCTATACAGCAGAAACTGGCACAACATTGTAAATCAATTATAATTCAATTAAAAAAGACTAGAAGTAGTCAAGGAAAGATATATCATCATTGTTCATCTCTTTCTCATACGCTTGTCTAATTGACACATAACATTGTATAAGTTTAAGGCATACATATTGATTTGATGCATTTACACTGCAATACGATTGCCATTGTAGCATTAGCTAATACTTCTATTATATCACAACCACTCATAATTTTATTACAATGGTTCTCAAAGTAAGACCCACAGATAAGCAACATTAATACCACCTGGGATTTGTTAGAAATATAAATTCTCAGGCCTCTTCAAGATCTATTGAGTCAAAGAATCTGCTGCTGGGACTAACAGTATGTGATATAACAAGCCCTTCAAAGGATTTTGATACTCATGCACACTAAAGTTAAGAACCTCTCTTTTAATGGAGAGGAATTTGTTGTGATGATGTTACCTTTTTCTCCTAATAGAGTAAACTCCCTTTCTCTATTTTTCAAAATCCTAAATATTCTTTAAATATCAGCTTATATGGTATATGTGTATTATATAATTTCTTTCAGATATTCCTTGTGATCTGCTGTAACTGGTCTTGTCTAACTGCTATTGCTATTATATACCACTATTTCACTTTTTAGGTTAAAAGCAGTATTTATGGGACCTGCATGCTCCTGGATACCCTATTTAAACCCTGAAGGACTATGGCTCCTACCTCTGACCAGTCTCATATAGTCATTCTTTTGGTCAGATTTCCTGCTTCACAGGGATTTGTATTCTTTCTTATATGTGGAATTCATATGCATAAAAATGCTTAATAAATTAATTCCTTTATCCACTCCTTCTTCCCTTCCTCCCTTCCTCATTATTGAAGTATTTACTTAGCAATTTGACAACTCTTCCTTAAAGCAAAGACAGTTTGTTTATGAGGGAACAAGTTATGTGCAAATATATTAGTAAGATTCCAACTTGGAATTGTGTGTAAGACAAAAAAAAATATTCACTGCCTAAATGTTTTTTTGTGATTCTGAGATACATACTTTTGTAAGACATATTAAGGAAGACTCTGGAAGAAAATGTAACATATAAACAATCCACAGATACTTATGAAATCCAAGCACATTGTGTCTTACTAACAGGAAACAACAACTGTATTAAATAGATAAGGAGAAATCAATTGCAGCAAATGAAATTTTAGTTGAAAACTGAATTGCAAACATGACCCACATTTGTAGTATAATATGGATGTCCCATAAGTATAGTCACATTATATTTGTTACTCTGCTTTATTTTTCTTAGCAGTTAACATTTTTATAATGTATCATTTGTATATCATCTGTTTCTTTGCTAAAAATGTATATATATGCAGAGGATAGATTTTCTTTGCTGTTGTATCCTTGACACCTAGAAAAATGCCTGACTTAGAGTTTTTACTCAATAAATATATGTTGCATGAATGAAAGATGGAAGAAAGGAGGTAGTCCTTGAAAGTTAAGATGCATTTTAAAAATCTTAAAACATCTTCTGATATGCTCTTTTATTTTTAAAATGCTCATCTGATACCAATGATAATTAAAACATATTTTTAATGACATTGACAAACCACAGTATGGGTAATGAAGCACCATGAATACCAATACTGGTCTGCTTCTGCGACAGTCATACTGGCACTTTATAATAATTACTATGGGAGTTCCCATTGCGGCACAGTGGAAACGAATCTGAAGACGAATCTAAAGATTTTTGAATAATTAAAATTTTCAAATGTAATCCAACAGCATAAAAACAAATTTTCATACTAAATAATATTTATGCATTGCTGAAAGCTCAAAATCCTATTAGAAGTATCCTACCATGGAAGTAAATCTTTCCAGGTGAATTTGGAATTGTTGGCTAAAACTGTGTATATACATTATTACATCTTTATGTTTGCCTTCAAATCATGACCTTTTATAACTCAGGGCCCATTGATATAATTTGCCGTTTATATGTAAAATAATACAATGTTTTGATTTTAGATACCTTGAAGGTCAAAATGAAGAGTCTGCAGTCTCTGCTTTAAAATGATTATTTAAAATGGAACAAATTTTAAGTGATCTTGTATAACATACCAGAGACTTCCACTTGAGACCATGATTAACTTGCACCTGAATCATTATCATACTATGAATAACTAGAAAACTGAACAAAAAAATTTAAGAAGAAAATATTTTCAGGCGTTGGAAAATAGACAGTGCATGATTGCAATCCATGAAAAAATCAAAACAAATGAGATGACCCCTACTATTTTCCTGATTTTCTGCTTTAAGTCATTTGTTTGACTCTGGCTGGGAGAAGGCAAACCTTAGCAAAGGACAAAGTTTCATTGAGCAAAGAGAGAAGAAACTGTAATTCATAGAAACTGAAACAGCTTGAATAAGCAAGGCCAAGTAAGAAAGAGAATGTAGATGTGCAGATAAAGTGCTCTAAAATCTGAATAGTCTGAATTGAGTGAAAAAAAAACGACCAGTTCGTTTTTCTAATTGTTATTTCCCCAATACAATTTTTTTTTCTACTGTACAGCATGGTGACCCAGTTACACATACCTATACACATTCTTTTATCTAACACTATCATGCTCCATCATAAGTGACTAGACATAGTTCCCAGTGCTACACAGCAAGATCTCATTGCTAATCCATTCCAAAGGCAACAGTTTGCATCCATTAATCCCAATCTCCCCATCCACCCCAGTCCCTCCCCTTCCCCCTTGGCAACCACAGGTGTATTCTCCAAGTCCATGATTTTCTTTTCTGTGGAAAGGTTCATTTGTGCCTTATGTTAGATTCCAGATATAAGTGATAATCATATGGTATTTGTCTTTCTCCTTATGACTTACTTCACTCAGTACGAGAGTCTCTAGTTCCACCCATGTTGCTACAAATGGCATTATGCCATTCTTTTTTATGGTTGAGTAGTATTCCATTGTGTATCTATACCACCTCTTCCTAATCCAATCATCTGTTGATGGACATTTGGGTTGTTTCCATGTCTTGGCTATTGGGAATACTGCTGCAATGACCATGCAGGTGCACATGCCTTTTTTAAGCAAAGTTTTGTCCGAATATATACCCAAGAGTGGGGTTGCTGGGTCATATGGTAGTTCTATGTATAGATTTTTAAGGTACCTCCATGCTATCTTCCATAGTGGTTGTACCAGCTTCCATTCCCACCAACAGTGCAGGAGGGTTCCCTTTTCTCTACACCCCCTCCAACATCTGTTATTTGTGGACTTCTTAATGATGGCCATTCTGACTGGTAAGAGGTGGTATCTCATGGTAGTTTTGAGTTGCATTTCTCTAATAATCAGGGATGTTGAGCATTTTTTCATGTGCTTGTTGGCCATCTATACATCTTCCTTGGAAAAATGTCTATTCAGGTCTTTTGCTCATTTTTCCATTGGGTTGCTGGCTTTTTTGCTGTTGAGTTGTATAAGTTGCTTATATATTCTAGAGATTAACCCCTTGTCTGTTGCATCATTGGAAACTATTTTCTCCCATTCTGTAAGGTGTCCTTTTGGTTTCTTTTTGGTTCCCTTTGCTGTGCATAAGCTTGTCAGTTTGATTAGGTCCCACTGGTTTGTTTTTGCTCTTATTTCTGTTGCCTTGGGAGACTGACCTGAGAAAACATTTGTAAGGTGATGTCAGAGAATGTTTTGCCTGTGTTCTCTTCCAGGAGTTGGATGGTGTCTTGTCTTATGTTTAAGTCTTTAAGCCATTTTGAGTTTATTTTTGTGTGTGGTGTGAGGGTGTGTTCTGCTTTCACTGATTTACACCACTTGCGGAAAAGACTGTCTTTTTCCCATTTTATGTTCTTGCCTCCTTTGTCAAAGACTAAGTGACCACAGGTATCCGGGTTAATTTCTGGGTTCTCTATTCTGTTCCATTGGACTCCCTGTCTGTTTTGGTACCAGTACCACACTGTCTTGATGACTGTGGCTTTGTAATAGTACCTGAAGTCTGGGAGAGTTATGCCTTCTACTTGGTTTTTGTTCCTCAGAATTCCTTTGGCAATTCTGGGGAAAATGCCCAGTTCTTAAGTTTAAGTTTCCACTAAATCAGAGAATACAGTTGAGTAAAAATAAAAATAACTATCATGGAGTTCTAAGTGGAAAAACTTCTACAGCTTTCATTTTTCATTCACTAAAGCAACAATTAAACTGGTAGAAACTTTCAGAATCAACCATTTCAAACTCTAGATTCTAACTAAAAGCTTACAACAGTAAAGAAAAATGCTAAATTAAAAAAAGTATCAGAGTTGCCTCTGTGGTGCAGCAATTAAGGACCTGATGTGTCTCTGCAATGGCGCAGGTTTGATCCCCAGCCTGGTGCAGCGTGTTATGGATCTAGTGTTGTCACATCTGTAGCTCAGATTCAATCCCTGGCCCTGGAACTTCCATATGTGGTGGATATGACCATTATTTTTTTTAAAAGGAAGAAGCTACTAATCTCAATAAGAGAGCATTTTGGCATTTTAACTAATCTGCTACCATTCCCCACTCCCTAGCTTAGACATGGTCATGGGATGAAAGTCTGTATTCCTGGTTCAGATTGTTCGTGCAGGGAAGGCAGTACATATGGTACTCTTTTATGAGAAGACCAGTCAGGTATAGCCACAATTGGGGACACAGGAGAAATGCAAGAAAACATAGTTCATCATACTCATAGGTATTAGAGTGACAAAAATCACTGCATGCCATGAGGGGGGATAATGGGGAGGCACTGAGGGAATGCACTCAACCAAGCAGTTGGGGAGCTAAGAAAAAGAATGGGGACCCATGGAAAGGTGCTTCTATTGAGGGTCAAGATGGGGGAAACAAGTAATAGTCACAAAAGAAATTTACTGGTCTATTTGAATGACACTATATCACAATCAGGGGAGGACATAAAAAGGAACTTGTGGCATGGGACAGTTACACACTGGTGCACCTTGTTACCTAGGCAGTGTATCTGTGGAGATGTTGAGGAGGCAGGAGAATATGAAGCTTTAAAATTTGTAATAAAATATGTGTACATCCTATTGGTTCTGTTTCTTTGGAGAAACCTAACACACTGTCTTGACAAAAATAACTTAAAACAGCCACTAAACAAACATATAATGCACAAAAAGCAGCAACAACAAACACCAGACAGAATAATATGATTTACGAAGTTAACACACTATCATGTTAATAATTACATTTTTAAAAAATAATGAGATATTCAATGAAACAAACTTTGGCCCATTCTCAAGGAAAAAAAAAATAGAAACTATACCTGAGGAAGCCAGCCACTGCACTTACTAGACAAATATTTAATCAGCTATTCTAATAAATATGTTCAAAGAACTGTAAGAAATCACGGAAAGCATGTATAAGGAAAAAGACAATATCAATAACGAGATATAAAAGAGAACCAAATGGGGATTCTGGAGTTGAAGTGTACAATAACTAATATAAAGAAATTCACTAGATTGTGCCAACAGACATTTGATCGGGCAGAAGAAAGAATCACTGAACTTGAAGAGAGACCAAACAAGATGTAGTCCAAGGAGCAGAAAAGAAAAAGAATGAAAAAAAATAGAACCTAAAGGTATTTGTGGGACACCATCAAGCACAGCAATATGCATGTAATGGTATTTGCAGGATGATAGTAGAAGCAAGGGCTAGAAAGATTATTTAAGGAAATAATGGCTAAAACCTTCCACATTGAATCTATACATAAATCTATACATTCAAGAAGCTCAAAAACCTCAAAAGATAAATACAAAGATATTCACACTGAGACACATTATAGTCAAACAGTTGAAAGACAAAGAAGAAAATCTTGAAATCAGCAAGAAAGAAGAGACTCATAGATAAGGGATCCTCAATAATATTAACAACCAATTTCTCATCAAAAAATATGGAAGCAACAAAGCAGTAGGATGGCATTTTAAAGTTTCAAAATAAAAACAATAACAGCAACCCTGCCAACCAACAATTATAGATATGGAAAATTTATCCTTCAAAAATTAAGAGATATTATGACATTTCCATATAAACAAAAGCTGAAGGAGTTTGTTTCTAGTAGATCTGTCTTTCAAGAAATCCTAAAGGGAATTCATCAAGCTTGAATGAAAGGAGACCAGACATTAACTTAAAGCCACAGGAAGAAATAAAAACTCTAATAGAGGTAAATTTACAGGTAAATATAAAAGCCAGTGTTATTATATTTTTGGTTTGTAAGATCACTTTATTTTTCCTATATGATTTAAAATGCAAACCCATAAAACAATATTATAAATCTGAATAGGAACACACTGTATAAAGATTTAATTTGTGGCAAAAACAACAGGAAGAGGGAAAAGCTGTATAGGAGCAGAGTTTTGTATATTACTGCAGCTAAATTGGCATTAATACAAACTGGATTGTTATAAATTAAAAATGTTAAATGTAATCCCCAGAGTAACCAATGTACCTATGAAATATATAGAAAATTAAATGAAAAGAAAATCAAAACACTATACTGGAAATATCAGCTGAACACAAAAGAAGGCAGTAATGGAGCAATTAATGAACAAAAATATACAAGATAAATAGAAAATAAATAGCAAAATGGTAGATGTAGTCCTTCCTTACCACTAATTATTTTAATGTGAATGGATCAAAAACATCCTATGAAAGTTAGAGATCAGTAAATAGCTAAAGAAACAAGGTCCAAGTATATACTGTCTATAAGAGTCTCACTTTAGATATAAAAGCACATATAGATTGAAGGTAAAGAATGCAAAGAGACAGTCAATGGAAATAGTAACTAAAAGAGAGCTGTGGTATCTTTACTAGTATCAGACAAAATAGAAAACAGACATTGAGATAAAAATTGTTACAAGAGACAAAAATGAAATTATATATTGATAAAAAGTTGATCCATGAAGATGATAAAATAATTATAAGCTATATGCACTCAATAACAAAGCCTATCAATATATATGAAGTTAAATTTACAAAATTGAATGGAGAAATATAAAATTCAACAATACTATTTGGATAATTCAATACCCACTTTCAATAATGGATATAAGAACTAGACAGAAGATCACTAAGTAAATAGAGGACTTGACCAACACTATATATCAACTAGACCTAATGGATTTATAAATGTACTCCCTCTTACCCCCCAAACATCAGAATATATGTTCTTCAAAAATGTACATGGGGGAAGTTCTCATCATGTCTCAGAGGACACAAATCTGACTAGTATCCATGAGGACGCAGGTTCGATCCCTGGCTTGTTCAGTGGGTTGAGGATACAGTGTTGCCATGAGCTGTGGTGTAAGTCGCAGACCTGGCTTAGATCTGGTATTGCTGTGGCTGTGGAGTAGGCCAGCAGCTGCAGCTCTGCTTAGACCCCTAGCCTGAGAACCTCCATATGCTGCCAGTGTGGCGCTAAGACAAAAATGTACATGGAACTTTTTCAGTGATATAAAACTCAAACGTTTCATATGTTTCATAGTTAAAACTGAAAACAAATCTCAACAAAATTAAAGGCAGTGGAGTCATACACAGCATTTTCTCTGACCACAATTGATTGGAACTAGCGAGTAATAACAGAAGAAAATTTAAAAATATATGGAAATCAAACTCTCAAATAACAAATTGATCAAAGAATTAAACATAAGAGGAATTATAAAACATTCTGCAAGAAATGAAAACAAAAGCACAACACACCAAAACTTACGGGATGCATCAAAATCAATGCTCAGAATAATACTTATAGCTTTAAATGCCTACATTAAGAAGGAAGAAAAATCTCAAATCAATAACCTAACTTTACAGCTTAAGTAACCAGAAAATTAAGAGCAAACTAACTCAAACCTAGCAGAAGGGAAGAAATAACGAAAATTATTGTGAGATAAAACAGGGAACAGAAAAACAATAGAAAAAAATCAAACTATAAATGTAATAAAAATCGAGTTAAAAAAATAAAAAAATCAATAAAACCAGAAGCACTTTTTAAAGCAGTACCTGAATTTTTTAATATTTAGCTAGATTAACTACAAGAGAGAAGACTCAAATTACTAAAATCAGAAATTTACAGATTGCAATCAAATTTACAGAAATAGAGGATTGTAAGAGAACTATGTCAACATAGTTTGTAAGCCAACAAATTAGAAAAATAAATGAAATGTACAAATTCCTAGAAATACACAAACTACCAATTTTATTCACAAATATATATAAAAAAACAGAAAGACACCCACAGATATAGGAAACTAATGATTACCAGTGAGGTGAGGGAAGGAGGAGGGGCAAGACAGCAGAATGGGATTAAGAGATACAAACAACTATGTATAATATGTACAAAATAAATTAAATAAGCAACAAGAATATATTTGTAAAGCACAGGGAAATATAGCCATTATTTTGTAGTAACTTTAAATAGAATATATTCTATAAAAAACTGAACTGCTATGTTGTGCACGTGAAACTAATATAATGTTGTAAGTCAACTACACTTCAATTAAAAATAAAAACACAAGTAAATGTAATAAGGAGCACAATAGAGGAATAGAAGCTATATATATAAAAGATAGAAATCTTGATGCTCAAAAATACAAACTTAAATGAACCATTTCACTGCAAGGACATAGCAGTAGTATAGAAACTGTGAAAGAAAAATTATTGAACTTTACCCCAGTCAATAAAGACTATCCAAATTAAAGCACACACAAAAAGGAATGAAAATAAATTAACACATCCTCAGTAAAATGTGAGACAATACCAATCAATCTGATATACATGCAACTGTCCCTAAGGAAAAGGGAATAATGATAATACTAAAATGATAACAATAACAACAATAATTTGTTTATAAGATATATGAGAGTAAAATGAATTAAAAATTGGACAAAGGAAATTTTAGAATATTACAAGTGGTACATTCTTACTTGATGGCAAACTGTGATAAATTCAAGATGAATATTGTAAAGCCTAAAATGATAAATGATGAGATAAAAATAATGCAATGGAGGAAATAAATTCTAAAAACACACAATTAAAGAGGAAACAGGAAAGGAAGGAAACCAATAAAGGAAAATGTGGTCAAAAATAAAATAAATAAGACAGTAGGCTTAAAACCAACATTTCAACATTTAAATGATGCTGTTAATGTAAATGGTCTGTAAATATATGGTCCTAAATGCATGTGGTAAACAAAAAGCACACTAATTTTAAAGGCAAAGATTCTTTTAAAAATAAAAAGATCAAAAATATACAGCATGAGGAGTTCCCCTCGTGGCACAGCGGAGATGAATCCAACTAGGAACCATCAGGTTTCAGGTTCAATCCCTGGCCTCAGTCAGTGGTTTAAGGATACGATGTTGCCATGAGCTGTGGTGTAGGCTGCAGACTCGGCTCGGATCTGGCATTGCTGTGGCTGTGGTGTAGGCCAGTGGTTGCAGTTCTGGTTGGACCCCTAGCCTGGGAACCTCCATACACCACGGGTGTGGCCCTAAAAAGATAAAAGACCAAAAAAAGAAATACAGCATGAAAATACTGATCTATTAATTACAAGATAGAAGAAATGGTTATAGGAATTAAACTTCAGTGTAAAGGATATTAACAAAAAGGGACATTTCATGATGATCAAGGGAGTGAGTCGTTAAAATGGTATTTAAAAAACTTAAAGTTTAAACGTGCTTAATAACAGAGTTTAAAGTTAACACAGAGTAGGTTGACAGAATGGAAAGACTAGTCCACATTTACACTTAGAAATGTCAATATTACCCTCAGGGTAATTGAAAACATTGACAAAATAATTTACATAAAATTACAGACGTGTACAACACTATCAAGAATATGACCTAATTCAAATTTATAAAACATTCTCTCCAACAATATACAAAAAATTATTTTCAAGTGTGTATGAAACATTGCCCAAGACAGACAACAAGAAACACCATAAACATAGTATCAATGACTATAAAGGTATGTGTGACTTTTGGCATATATTATTTTGAATTCTAAAGATCTAAAATTCATACTATATGAATTAACTACTTTTTGCCTTTGAAATTTCAAACAAACAAAGCCTGTTTCCTCTGGGCAAAAAACTTATAAATGGAAAGTACAGCGGGGACGTAATGGGGATATGCACAGTCAATAGAAGCAGTGGGTCATTGTGCCCAGAGCATCAGCGATGGTAGAAACTAGACTCGTACACTCCATCCCCTACCCCACACATGGCACCTACTCCACTACCAGCTTTACCTGGTTAGCCAGTTCTGGATCTCAGTCTTCTACCAACTGGCAGACACTGCTGCCTCCACATTCCATCCTACAACAAAACCTGATCCAGGAAGGTGCTTCCCTTCCCTAGCAGCACAGGCAGAAAGAGTGGTTACTCATTGATACTAGGTTGCTGAAAGACACATCAGGGGAAACACCCATCATCCACATGATTCTAGCACTCCCCAAAGCTCACCTGTTCTGCAGACTCTCAAGATTAGGCAGTATCAGTCTGGATTCAGGCAACCTGAAGAAGAGCTGAGGCACCGGGGGTAGGTCAGACATCCCTTTATTGGCTTCACATGCAGCAGCAGGAGCGCTGAAAGTCTCATTTGCCTTTTACACTGGGTATAGAACAAAGCAGACAATTTGCCAAAATGTTAACATAAGAAGTGGTTGTCATCCTATTCCACTGCTCATGCACACATATAACAACTATCATATAGTAGTTGCTGCTTCATTCCTCACCAGAACGACATGGCAGCTAGGAAGAAAGAGCTTGAGTTACTCCATTTTCCCCACACTCCAACCCTCTCAGGGCTTTTCACCTTACAATTTATGCATCAATTCTTCCCTGAGGTCCCTTGGTGGGGAGTGAGGAGCATTGTATCCATAGGCTGCAGCAGCAATAAACAGTATAACATACTACCAGGAAACATGCTATTCCCTCTAAGGTGATCAAAGCAGTGCTCTGTCAGCTGGCATTTAGAGAGGCCCACCATTCCTGTAAAAGCATCTCCCATTAGTGTTCCAGTAGCTAATGTTTTTGTAGCTAAGGCATTCAAGGCTCAGCTAATATTGGAGTGGTCATCTGGTATACACACATAGCATTCCAAGTCAATCATAGTGCATACCCCACCTTCTGATGCTGTTAACATACCCAGGGCCATTCTAGTCTATAAGGCCACTTTCCATAATTGATATACTTCATCATTAAGGAGCCCTATGGCCTTGCGTGTAGCCTTAGACGCCTGGGCCCTATGCAAGGTTAGGGCAGTTACCTCTGCTTCTGTCACAATGGTGGCTCTTTGTGGTGCAAAGAGCTAGCAGGTAATACCACCATGGGGTTCGCTTTACCTGGTGTTGGCCTCTGAATGCTCCCCAATTACTAGGTCACTCCTGCAGGTGGATCAGCCTATCCAATTGCCTGGTAAGTACAACCAGCTGTAATGAGCACAGACCCAGAGGCTACTCCAGAGGGGGCAGGAGAAGCAGGGGTTCTGTTTATTTCCACAGGTCAAATTATTTCTTCTCATAACCTCCCAAGTTGGCTCATTTATACAAAGGGCTTTGCAGACTCATCCCATTACTATTCCCATGCCTTGTTTTTCAATACAATAAGGGCTTTTTATAGTCAACTCAACAGTTTTGGCGGTAAGTCATCCCAACCCATTCCATACAGAGTACCCAAGCCAAGGGCATTGATTCGCTTGCTCCCGCAGTAGAACAAACACCTTGGCCTTCATGTCATTCCACTGTGAGGTGACATTGCCAATGTTCCAGTTTTGTAGCCAGGTCCAGGTCTCTACCATGGCTAATCTAACTTCCCATAGTATCCACAAAGACATGCCAGTGGGCAATTCAGTACACACCCAACAGACCAAGAGATTCACAACACATACGTGTGAGCCCAAACTGATAGTGTGTTGGTGCACACCAACCTAAGGGTGGAAAGACAGGGAAATCAGCAGTACAAGATTTGGCAAATCCTGCCCTTCTGGCAAGACACATGCCAATTTTATGTCTGAAGATAGTACCATGGCAGGCAGAGAAGGCCATCTTGGCCTAGAATACCACACCTTCTTTGCTAGCAGAGAAACATCATTTAGCTCCATATTTAACAGTAATGAGCTCATTATTGGCCATAAGGTTAGCACAAATGTCCCCTTTGGTATAACCTTGTGCTCCACACCATGGTGATACATGATCTGTACTTGTGGAAGCCACTGCCCCATCACAATTGGCACAATTTGCAGTTCAGCTTCTAGGCTGCGTCCCCATGGTGCAAGCAAGGCCCCCTACTTCATATGGGGTGCCTGTATTGTCCAGGGCCATGTCCATGAGCAGTATGAGTAGTATGTCTGCAGTCTGAATTTGTAATTAGATTGGAGCCACAGCTCGATGTAATATATGTCTCCCCAGGGGCCAGACCACCTTTTTTACTTTTTTTATTTAACATCCAAAACACATGCCATAGCTGCTGGGTCTATCTGGTAAGGGTTGATGTTGCAGAGGTTTCTTGCAGTCCCTGTTTTAAAAGGCTATAGTACTGCTCAATTATTCCTATTGTTTTGGGATTGTAGGGTTCATGGAAAATCCATTGTACACCCATGTTTTTTGTCCACTGTTGCACCTGTGAGCCTGTGAAATGGATGCTTTGGTCACTTTTTATCAGTAGAGGGCACCTGTATGTGGCACACAGATGGGCCAATGTGGCAAGAATAGCCCTTTGATCTGGGTGCAGGGCAGGATATGCAGCCAACAAACCTGTGGAAGTGTCCAAACATGTTAACTACATAGTTTTGGCCACTGGAGCACGGTAAAGGCCCAGTTATGTCTAATTGCCAACGTGTAAGGGGCATTCACCCTCTTACTACTTATCTATTAGACATAGGATGCCACTGAGGATGCTCCTTGGAGCATATCACACATTGTTCATAGGACTCCTGTACCTGTTTTATTGTTACCGGCGAGCCTCACACCTGTATGGTGGCCCACGTAGTTTTTTGTCTGGCATGTAAAAGGTGCTAGTGTAACAAATGGGTGACATCTTGCCATGGAGCTGCTTCTAGCCACCAGACTTGTGCCAAAATGTCAGCCTTATCATTTCCCAGCAAAGCCAAGGGGATGTTCTATAACATGGTAGATGGTAACCTGTTTAAGGTGGCCCAGTGCCCACAAATCTTTCTATAACACTTGGCCCCACAAAGGCCAATGTTATCACAGTCCAGTTACTAAGTTTCCAAGTAGTAATCTATATGGTCAGCCCTCTAAATACCACCCAGCTGTCAATAAAGATTACCAGTGGGGATGGTTCATGGGTAATTACAATCCACATAGCACATGGTTCAGCCCATTCACTGCTTTGTCCCACTCCCATTTTAAATCAGATGGTGTCCATCTTTGGCTGTATGGCCACTGTTATCCAAGAGGATGGCTGGCCCCAACTGTACCCATCTGTATGCCATGTACCTTTTGGGATCAGTAATTGCCCCATGGGGGCTAGCCTTGGGCTCTGCCTCCAGGTGGACTGCCATCGGCTATGTCACATCAGTAACACCAGATCCAAAATTTCCTGTAATTTTGCATGCAATGGGCTGGTAGACAAAATACTCTACTATTGCAGATATGTTCTCCACTTATCTGGATGGGGCTCTGGGCCATGCCACTGTATGACGTAACTGCCCAATCCTTGACCCATCCTGTTATAGGGTAAGTGGTCTGTACCACAACAGGAGCCATGGCCATTGCTCTTTCAGTCACCAACAAGGCTGAGCAACCGTCAGCTATTTCTTTACCAGTGAGTATCGTACCTCAGCAACCTTTCACAATTGGGACCAAAACCCTATTGGCTGTTGTAGCACTCTGACCTTTGTCACAAGCCTCATCCAAACTCATCTTGGGTGACATGTACATCTACCTCACATGGGTGTGCAGGATCAAACATCTCTGGGGAGTGGGCTGCCTTGACAGTGAGTGTGTTTGGAAGCCATAAAGGCAGGTTCTGCCTCTGTAGTCCAGTCCTACTTTGCCCCCTTTTGTATAAGGGCATATAATGATTTTAATAGCTGTGATAAATGGGGAATAAATGTTCTCCAATACTATAGGAGTCCCCAAAACACTTGTAACTGTTTCATTGAAGTCAGGACAAGGTCTTTCTGTAATTTACCATAACAGCCTTGGGAATAACCTTTTTCTTACCTGACCAGATAACCCCCGAGAACTTGACTGATAAACCAGGCTCTTGCAACATGGTTTCATTGATTGCCCAGCCACATGATTTAAGATGTGTCAACAAAAGGGACACAGCCTTTTTTAAATCTGGAAGAAAATCACTCGTTAACAAAATGTCATCAATATATCAATAATAATGACATTTATGGACTGCCATTGATTTATCCTATTTGGCCAGGTCTTTGGCCACCAGGCCATGACATAGCATAGGACTATGTAGATATCCTTGTAGTAAAATGGCAAATGTCCACTGTTGGCTTTCCAAGGTAAATGCAAACTGATCTTGACTCTCAGGAGCTATGTTAATTGAAAATAATGTATTGCCTAAATTGGCCACAAGATGATAGGTACCCAGTTTACGACTCAAACTATTCATAAAGTCGGCTACTAGGGGCACAGCAGGATGCAAAGGAGACACAACTTTATTTAGCTCATGAGAGTCCGCTGTTATTTGCCAGGTGCCATCTGGTTTTCATACCAGCCACACAGGTGAGTTTCAGGGGCACTGAGCTGCCCATATATTACTCACCTTTTTTAGTTCGGTTATGGTCGCCATAATTTTCTCATTACCTCCAGGGAGACAATATTGTTTTCTGGTGGTAACCTGTCACGGAATGGGTAGATGTACAGGGGCATGTTTAGCATGTCATCTCACCACTATTTTCATTAAGCACACCTGGAGGTGAAATTCCCCACTGTAGTTTGTAACCATAGCTCTTGGAGTACATATATTCCTAAAATATATTCTGGGATTGGGGACAAATAAACCTTATATTTTCTCGGTGGCAACTGTCTAGTTCCTAAAGATAACTTTATAGCCTGGGCCTTAATGTGTGGCCACCATATCTACCTACATACAATATGGGGCCTTGGAATTTTTTCAGGCTTGCCATATAGGTACGTACACTCAGTTCCAGTGTCAACCAGGGCTAGTACTTATACATTTGTTGAGGACAAATGTATAGCTAACTCCATATGTGGCCTTTGGTCCCCACTTGTCTTTTGCAAATGTGTACCTCGGCATTCATCCTATTCAAAGGCAAAAAGGGCATCCTCCCTCCAAAGGGCGACAAACACCAAATGGTCCTAGAGCGCATGGCTCTCATCTGTCTTCTTGACTCTTTAATTCCTTCTTTGGGTGTGACCCTGCAACTCACGACAATGAACTTCTGATCTCCCTGAAGCTGCTGCCATAATTCTAATAAATACACATTAGGCTTGCTATCTATCTTGGCTTGATCTACCCCTGCCCCCAAGAGGTCTGTCCACATTTTGGTGTGGGTAACTCTCATGGGCTTGTTTGTTTCCTTTAAGGGGGTCCCAAGGCTTGTTTTGCAACTGCACAAACCCTTCTCTCTGGTGTCAGCTCTCAGCCTCACCCAGACTTGCCACCATTGTAGTTATGTCATTAGTCCTTCACCCCACATATAGAGCCAAAATGGCCATTAAAGACCCAAAGGGGGCATTTTGCAGCATAAGGCCCCAAATTCCTGCTGCAAAACATTCTTCATCAGGCCCATGAGCATTAGGATTAAACATAGCTTGCCACATTCCTAATTTTTGTAACATTTGTACCAGTTTGGTATATGTATGCCACTTACAGTTTTAGGTATATCTCACACATTGTCCCATACAGTGCACACAGCTGCCATTATCCAATTCTACAAGGAATGGTTACCTTGGCCATGTTGTCAACTGTTTTGCAGTCACTGTTCCAATGAGGGACACATGGTCACTAAAGGTAACTTTTCCATTTCCTGGGCAGAAGAAATAATACAATCCACCCCTAAATCCCATTAACCCTAGTTACCAGGCAGCCAGTTATTGTCTGGCCACTGCCACAACCATTAGACCAGGTCTACCAGTTCTGCCTGAGTATATAGGCAATAAGCGGTGAACTCTATCAACTGTGGGAGCCCAGCAACATGGGAAGATTGGCTGCTGTTGTTTTATGTTCTGGATCACGACTGGATGTGCCCACAAGGGCAAGGTATGATCTTCCTCTTCCTCGTCCAAAGGTCCTCTCATCTCAGTGTAGGTGTACTGATCCTCCTAGGGTTGGTACCCTTACTGTCGAGCACCCAAACATTCATGGGGGGCTGCCATGCTGTCCTGTAATTCTCATACTTTGTTGCACTCACACAGCATAGCCTCAGTCTCTGACTGCAGAGCTGTAAGGAACATCTAACCTACAACCCCAGACTCCACAAGGGTGCTATGCTTTTCCAAGGCCTCCCTTACCACATGCAGGGCTTTCTCTATCTTCACAGGGGACCCCGTCCACCTCAGTCCATTCCTGGGAGGATGCCCAGGAAGAGAGGAGGCTTGCCACCAAGTACCACATACTCAAGGCCACCCACTCCTCCACCCCTCCCAAAGGGGCTGAAGGCTCCACACCTGGCTACTGTGAATCCTGCTGATGACACCAATTATTGTGCAGTCTACCAAGACCAGGCAGGTTCGATCTGGAATCAGGCGACCTAAAGAAGAGCTGAGGCACTGTGGGTAGGTAAGACATCCCTTTACCGGCTTCACAAGCTGCAGCAGTGGTGTGGAAAGTTATACTGGTGCAGAACAAATCCAAGAGTTTGCCAAAATGTTACATAAGAGGGGGTCGTCATGCTATTTGACTGTACATGCACATGTATAACTATCATTATATAATATTGATGCACCAGAAAGATATGGCAGCTAGGCGGAAAGAGCCTGAGTTACTCCATTTTCCCCACATCACCTAATATCACACAGTCACACACTTAAGTGCCTTCCACCACCACAGGGATACCAACAGGGATGTAGTACAAACTCAAGTGGAATCAAAAGAATGAAGCAAACTAGGATAGCACTGCACAGACTTAGAAAACTGAAGTGTCCTTGATACCTTGGTCCACAAAAGCAGACCATGACCTACATTCTAAACTTAAACAGGATGACTCCCTGCTAAACTAAAAGGTTTAAATAGGATCAAGAGTCTCCTATACATAAAATGTCCTGGATACATTTGATAACCACATATCACACCAAGAACACTCTGCTGCTTTCAACATCACCTATGTTTTTGATATTTGCTCAAATGTACTGTTTTCCAGTGAACTTGTAAGTTCAGCTGAATTTTCAACTCCAGAATCTGTATCTCTTTAATGATCTCAATTTTGCAACACATTGGTCTCATATCCTTCTTTAGTTCTTCAGACACGATTTCTTTTAGATCTTTGGATACATTTACAATAGATTATTTGAATTATTTCTCTAAAATGTCAAACATCTAGGATTCTTCAAGGACTCTGTTGATCTTCTAGTTTCTACTGATTGCTTTTGTTATTTGTGTACAACTTTTATTCTTGTTTCTTTGCAGTCATAATTTTTTGTTGAAAACCAGGAATTTTGAATATTATAATGTAACAACTCTGGAAGTCAGATTCTCTCTTCTATCCAGGATTTGCTTTTGTTGCTATTTGTTGTTGTTGTTTTAATGGTGGCAGAATAGTTTATTAAGTTGTGCCTTAGTATAAGCACTAGGGCTTGCCCATGGTGGTCTTAATGTACAAAGCCCAGATGTGTTGCCAATTTTTCCTGAGGAATGGCACCAGGAAGTTGACAGCTAAGTGGATGTTGTACAGAAGCTCATCATCTTCACATGGCCAACAGCCACTGCCAAATACAGCAACTTATTCATCTGGAACTTGATAGTGGACTTTACTTCATCAACTTTGGCCACCATGTTCTCATTGTGGGTCAGCAAGGAAGGCAACTTGCCACCCTTATTTAGGCCTGAGCCCAGGATTCATGGGATCTGCTTGATTAGAGACCCTGAAGCCAAAAAAGGCATCATACTTCTCAGCCAGCTTCTTGACCAGTTTCTTATTGAGTTTCTTCAGGGCCTCCATGTTCACGTGCAGGTATCCTACAGCCTTGTCCTTATCACAATGCTGCTGGTCTCCCAGAACACACAGAGAGAACTTCGGGCAGGGAATAGACTGGAGACCAAGAAGCATATGGTGGAAGAATGGTGACCAAGAAGCATTTGGTCTTCTGAGGGTCATAGTCCTTCAGGTTGATCTGAAGCTCCACCATCTCCAAAAACTTCCTGCACTGGTTTCCATGCATGACTTCCTATACTACCTCATAGAGGGTATTGCAGGAGACTTTGCTGCTCATGGTATAGACAAATCAAACAATAACAAATATTTGAGAATGAGATCCATTTTTCTCCTTCCAGTACTGTGAATGTGTGTTATTTTCAATGCTACTTCTGAGATGGGAGTTAAGGATCAGATCAGTGTAAGTTAAAATTCTCCAAAGCTCACTATTGTTACTGATACTCAGCCATTTTTCTAAAAAATTGGTTGCTATAAGCTGTTGGGTTGCTGCAAGATTTTGGTCAATTCCTGAAACAGTTAATTCTGATCATTTGCTTTTTAAAATTGCTCTTATGGATCAGAAGAATTTCAGAGTTCCTTACTCTGCCATTTTCTCTGATACCTCCATATAACATTCTTAAAAATGCATTGTTATAGAAATGGCTAAGTTAGCAGGTGGTAAGGTAGGCTAAAGGAAGAGTGTTTCTGTGTGTGTGTGTGTGTTTAGTTGTTAAAGGGCAAATATCAGGGATCCTTTTGTTCATGGAAATGTTCTGTATTTATTGTGATGGTATATACATAAAAAAACATAAACCTAAACATGAATACACATTGAATATAAGTAAAAAAGAAAATCTGAACAAGATAGGTGAATTGTACTTATGTCAATATACTGGCCATGATATTGTACCATAGTTTTGGAAGATGTTATCAATGAGCAGAACTGGGTAAAGTGTGCCTCTAAGTTTTATTTCTCACAACTGTGTGAGAATATACAATTACCTAAAAACTGTTAAAAGTTTAAGTATATAAACTAATAAGGGTATTGAGTTGTTAGAAGGATAAAAAGATAGTTTTCTGAGGAAATTAGATTCCATCTGTTTAGAAAATGGCTAAATAAGTACATTGGTTGTATCTATGTTGTCCAATACTTCAACTTTTCAGTACATACAGTGGATAATTTTATAAGTGGGCAGATGAAAATATATCAATAATGAACTCTTTTTTGGTGTGTGATTATTCATTCACTTTGCATAGAACTTTTAATATAAAAATACATAGGAAGAAAATAAACTATACAATAAAGGTAAAAAGAAAAAATAGCTGTTACCAAAATTCTGTGATACAAATATAGTGTCCTAAATTGGTCAACAGGAAGAACAAGCACTGAAATAATTTAATGGTTTTACTTTAGTAATGTATTTTAAATTAATTTAAATATTATTCATTTATGATTGGCTATTTCCAATTCATATTTGGGCTTCAGTACTAGGATGTGTCCTTATGTCTCAAGTGAAGAGCCCCACATACCCTGTTGATAAACAATGTTCTTAGTCCTGTGGTTTCTGCTTATAGCTTTACTATTATTTTACTGCATAATTTCTACTAGTCATTACAAATGTTCTTGCAAATTTCTTTTGAAAGTATGCTTTTATTAGTTTGAAAGTTTTCTATCCCTTGCTGTGTGAAAACGACTCTTGCTGTGATTAAATGAAGAACAAAAAGTCACTCACGGCAGGTCTGGTGGCATTCAGTACCCTTTCATGCAGAGTAAATGGGACTGGTGGGCTTTCTACTGAACATTATTTCTGGGACTCTTCAGAAAGAAGTAAACTGTGTGAACCCTACACAGATGGGCTCTTATGCCTTTTCAGAAAATCAAGAAAGAGAATTATTTTTTCCTTTGGTTGACAAAGTTGAATAGCTCCAGATTATTAACATTAGTCACTTTTACAGCTGTCCCAGTTTCCTCTGTGTGTACTCAGGCACAGATATTTCTTTCTTATTTTTTTTCTGTTATACCTTATGCTGAACCAAAGCAAGCAGAAAATTTATAGGAAAACTACTTGTAAGAGGACAAGACCAGAAATAGACAGTGGATTACAAGAATGACAAGATCTCACGAGATAGGAATTTCTCTCTCTCTCTGTCTCTCTCAAGCGTGTGTGCAGACTCACTGCTGTGTGCATGTGTCTATGTCTGCCAGTGTAGTCCTATATGTGACTGAATGTTTACTAGTTGTGTTTTTAAAACAAAAAGGAAATGAAATAGAGAAAAGGGGAAAAACTAGTTCATTGTGACAGCAAATTTTAAAGGATCACTATAGAGTCATATGTATTTTCCTGGTCCGGGTTGTATACACTATGGTATGACATTTTCTGTCACAATAGATCCAATTGACAGTTGAGGAAGGCCATATAGTCTTGGGAACATTTTAGAGACAAAACCAAGTGAAGCAGTCAAACAAGATATTTTTGTACAGTGGAGATAATACAATTTATCAAATGAATTGCTTTAGATATATTAACATTCATGTTTACCTAATTCTTTTTTTTTTTTTTTTGTCTTTTTGCTATTTCTTTGGGCCGCTCCTGCGGCATATGGAGGTTCCCAGGCTAGGGGTCTAATCAGAGCTGTAGCCACCGGCCTACGCCAGAGGCACAGCAATGCAGGATCCGAGCCGCGTCTGCAACCTACACCACAGCTCACAGCAACGCCGGATCGTCAACCCACTGAGCAAGGGCAGGGACCGAACCCGAAACCTCATGGTTCCTAGTCGGATTCGTTAACCACTGCACCACGACGGGAACTCCCTTTTTTTTTAATTTTTTTTTTCCTAATTCTTAACTAGTTTTTCAAAACTGTCATATCAGTTAGCTGTTCTAAAATTGTTTCTAAATATACAAAATTTTCTAAGTAAAAATTTTTTTAAAAACTAAGAAAATTTAATTAAAACTAAATGTGTAAAACACATCACTGAAGTTATAGGCTAAAATCCAATAGGTTTAAAAAGGGCTAAATACATTAATCAATGATATTTTTATGGTTAGGAAACAAAAATATCTGGCATTTATTTTTGATCTTTGAATATAATGTCATAACTAGCAACCTTGCTGTTCTAAAGATAGTTCTTTATTATCCATGCTAAGGGATAAAATAAGGAATGAAAAGGTGTATGTTGGTGAAGTAGTCTTTGTGGTAGAATGAACTATTATTCACTATCACTTCTTCCATCCTTGTTCTTGCCAAGTTTCTCTGCCCTACTGAGTTTGGTCATGGACATGCCACATTTGTTACATGTGAACAGAAGCTTTAAATGCAAATGTGGCTTATAGCTTTCTTTCTTTCAATCATTAAAAACATGGCCCTCAATCATTAGAACAGTTTGTTCAAGATAATGAATACATGACTTTAACATAGATTTCTGAATGGAAAGTCGAAGACACATGTTTAGACAAGCCTAACTGAGCCCAGCACATACTGGCCTAGTAGAGTCTAATAAGGTCAACATATACAAATAAAACTCAAGAGAGCTCAAGAGAGTTACAAGGAATCTTAGCCCTAAAGTAACATAAGTAAGAAATGCATATTTGTTTGTTTTAAGCCTCTAATAACATATCAATATGATCCTGTAACACTATTTTATATATATTTTTAAATAGCACAGCTTATAGGATCAGTTCAGTCAGACTGGCTCTCTGATATAATCAACTATTATATTACTGATCATCAAAATGGAAGAAAACCTGTAGCTGATATCCTTATAAACAATTGTGTCAGACCACACTTAGATTAATATTAGGAAATTAATGAGTGATATAATCACAGATAATAATGACAGCACTTTGGGCCATACTTGTAATCCATAAACTTGATTATAAATAAAATTTGATAGAATATGAAAAACAAAATTAACGAAAAAACCTTAATTTGTTCTTCACTGTGAAGTGCAGATTAGGACACATGTAATCAATGCACAAGACATGCTCCTCTTAAGTTATTTCATTTCTAACAATTTCTCAAGATTGATTACTCAAATAATCACAATTAATAGAACTGTTTATCATTATAGTGAGGCACTCAGTTTTTATAAAAAGACATTCTTAGAATCTTTATTTTAAAATATATGCAATTATTATAATTTTTATCTCTTTTCTTATATCTTTAGTACATGCCATGCACTATGTTCAGAAACAGTTATAAATAAAGAGCATTAAAGCATAAACACTGGGGGAACAAACAAGGAAACTACAATGATGATAAAAAGCTCAATGTTTAGAAAGAATGCTAAAGACTAGCTGAATGGAAACTTGGCAAGTGACTGTGCCCAGAATCACAATGCTAATCTCTATCGGTGTGTAGCATTCCCAGGACTTCTAAAAGTTAGAGATGAATGTATTCTCAGTAAGCAGTAGAAAGCCTATCAGGTTCCCTGAAACCTCCCAGTATCATGTAACAAAAACCTTTATTTTGGAATTTACTTTTTAATCTGTCCCATACTGCTTCCCAAGGTTGGCTTTGCATTCATTTATTTTTAAAAAAACTAAATCCAACAGCGATTGCATCCAATGCTGACTGTTAAAAGATAATTCTGCTTAAATGCACAGTGATAGGCTGAGATATGCAACTCTTATTAGTGATACTGGCCACATACTGATGAACTTCTATTTCACAACTACATTTAGAGTATCATTTACATTGAAGGAAACTGTTTTATCTCTAAGGCAAACAAGTGGAAAAATCCAAACCAAATCACAGAATCATACAAATAGAAAATAAATGTTAATCTATATTTCAGGTACCTCTTGGTTACTCATTCACTCATTTATTTAAAAAATAACTAAGGAGAGAGAGAGACAAGATGGCGGAAGAGTAGGGGGACATGCTCGCACTCTCCCACAAACACACACAAAAAAAACCACAACTACAGGATAAATGACTCGCACAGAATAGCAACCAATCGCTGGCAGAAGAACCTAAACTCCAATAACGGCAAGAAGTTTATGACATTACTAGGTAAAACAAGAGAAAAGAGGAGAGTGAGAGAAGGTGAATCCCAGCGAGACGGGCACTCCCGAAAGGGAACTGAGGAGGAGAAAGGGATCCCGCACCCTGGAAAGTCACCTACTTGGGGGAAAGATCAAATGAACCAGAGGAATCTCCAGATGCAGAGAAGAGTGTAGCAGTAAGTTGGAGTTCTGAAAAGCAGACCAAGAACCGAACGGACCATCTGAACTATGGGCACAGTCACCAAAAATTGAGATGCCTGGGTGGGCGCTGGGCACCGAGACCTCGGCTCTGGAGGTTAGTCCCTGGGAAAGGGCTGGGGGGTGGGGTGGAGTGGAGTCTGCTTGGGAGGACTAGAAACCAGTCTGTCAAGTTTGATGGGGCAGAGACTGCCTGAGAGACTAGAAAACAAAGCTGTCGCAGAGGAAGGGAGCAATACTCTAGGGGCGGGGAAGTGGAAAGCCACATCAGAGGGAACCTGGGAGAAGAGCCTGGTCTGCGCCCGTGCTGGGCAGGGGAGAGAAGAAGGGGTAGGTCCCCATAGAATACTCCCCACACCACAGCAAGCTTACCGGCCCACTAGCTAGCAGAAAGCTGTGCTTCCCAGTGCATCCCCTCCCCCCACCCCCGCCACCCCCTACACACTCGCTGGACCTGGGGCTGCCTGCCATCCAGGAGGGCTGGCCTCAACAATTGCCAGAAGCCTACCACCACAGGGGCTGTCCCTGCACAGGCATGCTTGCCCATGGAGGGTCTACACCCCCACAGAGCAGCACCAAACACCACCAGCCCCCGAGAAAAGGCCTGCAGTCCAGAAAAGCTAGAACAAGCCTGACCGGGCCGTGAAAAGATCTGCCCAATTCTCGGACGGTCTTTCTGAGTCAGGCGGCCCTGAGTAGGAGCATCTTGGGTTGGCAGCGGCCCAGCTAGCTTCCAAAGCCTTCAGGGGGAGCCGAGCTCTAGCAGATCAGCTGCATAGGACTGCCAGCTCCAGGCAGGACCCCCTGCAGACAAGAAAAGCTGCAACAAGCCTGGCCGGGCCGTGAAAAGATCTCAGAGAGTCTTTCTGAGTCGGGCTGCGCTGGGGAGGAGCCAGTTGGGATGGTAGTGGCCCAGCTAGATGCCAAAGCCCTCAGGGGGTGCCACACTCTTGCAGAACAGCTGCAAAGGACTGCCAGCTCTCTGCAGGACCCCCTGCAGCCCAGAGAAGCTACAACAAGCTTGGCGAGAATGGGAAAAGATCTGCCTACATTCTCAGGCCGTCTTTCTGAGGTGGGCTGCCCTAGGGAAGAGCCTCCTGGGTTCTCAGTGACCCAGACAGCTTCTCCAGCCCTCAGGAGGTGCTGCACTCCTGAGGAACAGCTGCCCAACACCGCCAACCCCCTGCAAGAACCCCACAGCCTAAAAAACACCAGAGCAAGCTCTGCATGACCGAGTGAAATCTGCTACCATCGTGGTGTGGACCTCCCAGTCCTGTCTGCCCTCAGGAAGCCCTCCTTTGCTTCAAAGAAACACTGTTAGGCCCATCAGCACTCCAAAAAAGCCACACTGCCTCAAAAAAGACTGACCAACAATGCCAGCCCTCAGGAAACATTCCACGGCAGTGACAAGGCAAACACTGCCTGATCACGGAGAGTACAACTCCCTCAGGAGAAAGAAAACAACAAGCAAGATGAAGAAGCTGAGAAACCACCCCCAGTCAAAACAACAGGAGAACTCACCTAAAACAGTCAACAATGAGACAGATCTCTGCAGTTTGACAGACCTGGAGTTCAAAAGAGAAACAGTGAAAATACTGAAGGAATTAAGAGAAGATATGAACAGTAATGCAGATACCCTCAGAAAGGAACTAGAAAATATAAGGAGGAGCCAAGAAAAACTACAACATTCAGTTGCAGAGATGCAAACTGAACTAGGGGCAGTAAAAACCAGAATGAATAATGCAGAAGAACGAATCAGTGATACGGAAGATAGAATAATGGAAATCACCCAATCAGGTCAGCAGACAGAAAACTGAATCAAAAAACAGGAAAGCAATATAAGAGACCTGTGGGATAATATAAAGCAGGCCAATCTACACATAATAGGAATTCCAGAAGGAGTAGAAAAAGATAAGGGAATGGAAAATATATTTGAAGAAATTATCACTGGAAACTTCCCAAATCTAAAGGATACTGGGTTCAATATACAGGAAGCACAGAGGGCCACAAACAAGTTGAACCCAAATAGACCCACACCAAGACACATCATAATAAAAATGGCAAAATTTAGGGATAAAGAGAGGATCCTAAAGGCAGCAAGAGAAAAGCAGAATGTTACCTACAAGGGAACCCCCATAAGAATATCTGCTGATTTCTCTACAGAAACACTACAGGCCAGGAGGGACTGGCAAGAGATATTTAAAGTGCTCAAAGGAAAAAATATGCAACCTAGAATACTCTATCCAGCAAGAATATCATTTAAAATAGAAGGGGAAATAAAAAATTTTTTCCAACAAACAAAAACTAAAAGAATACATCAACACAAAACCCAGGCTAAAAGAAATACTGAAAGGGCTTCTCTAAACCAAAAAGAAAGGTAGGAAAGGGAAGAAAAAAGAAAAGAAAAAAAAAAGAAGAAGAAGAGGAAGAACTAGGACTGAGGAAAACGCAATCAGAGAGCAGTCACTCAGATAAGCCAGCATACAGATTTAATCATGAACATGCTTCAAACAAAATAAAATTAAAAAGAAAAAAATAAAAAAGTCATCAAAACCATAAAATGTGGGCAAGGGATGTTAGGAAGTAAATAACCCTTTTTGTTTGTTTGTTTGTATGTTTCCCTTCTTAATTTTAATATAGTAATGAAGTGTTTGAACTTACAGGACCATCAGGCTAAAACACACAATTATGGGAAGGGGTTAGCATACTTAAAAAACAGCGTAACCAAAAGCCAAAACCAAATAGTGCATTTGAAAAAAATGGAAAAAAAAAACACTCAAGCAGATAATAACAGGAGACCATCCAACCAAAAAAAAAGAAAGGAAGAATGGAGAACCATAGAATCAACTGGAACACGAGGTTCAAAATGGCAGAAAATACTCATCTATCAATTATCACCTTAAATGTCAATGGACTGAATGCCCCAATCAAAAGACACAGAGTGGCTGAGTGGATAAAAAGGCAAAAACCTTCATTCTGCTGCCTACAAGAAACTCACCTTAGGACAAAGGATACACATAGATTGAAAGTGAAAGGGTGGGGAAAAATATTTCACGCCAATAGACATGACAGAAAAGCAGGAGTCACAACGCTCATATCAGACAAAATAGACTTTAAACCAAATACATAAAGAAAGACAAAGAAGGACACTCTTTAATGATTAAGGGATCCATCCAAGGAGAGGATGTTACTATCATCAACATATATGCCCCAAATACAGGAGCACCCAGATACATACATCAAATATTAACTGACATAAAGGGAGATATTGATGAGAATACAATCATAGTAGGAGACCTTAATACCCCCCTCACACCAATGGACAGATCCTCTAGACAGAAAACCAATAAAGCAACAGAGATCCTAAAGGAAAGAATAGACAAGTTAGACTTCATTGACATCTTCAGGACACGACATCCAAAAACATCAGAATACACATTCTTCTCAAATGCTCATGGAACCTTCTCAAGAATCGACCACATATTGGGACACAAAGCTAACCTCAATAAATTTAGGAGCATAGAAATTATCTCAAGTATCTTCTCTGACCACAAGGCCAGGAAATTAGAAATCAACCATGGGAAAAGCAAAGAGAAAAAACCTACTCCATGGAGACTCAACAACATGCTACTAAAAAACCAATGGGTCAATGAGGAAATCAAGAAGGAAATTAAAAACTACCTTGAAACAAATGATAATGAAGACACAACCTCTCAAAATCTATGGGATGCTGCGAAAGCAGTGCTCAGAGGGAAATTTATAGCAATACAGGCCTTTCTCAAAAAAGAAGAAAGATCCCAAATGGACAACTTAACCCTCCACCTAAACGAATTAGAAAAAGAAGGACAAAAAAGACCTAAAGTCAGCAGCTGGAAGGAAATTATACAGATCAAAGAAGACATCAATAAAATAGAGACTCAAAAAACAATAGAGAAAATTAATAAAACCAAGAGCTGGTTCTTTGAAAAGGTCAACAAAATTGACAAACCCCTGGCCAGACTCACTAAAAAGAGGAGAGAAAGAATGCAAATAACCAATATTATAAATGAAAAAGGAGAAATCACAACCGATACAGCAGAAATACAAAAAACCATAAGAGAATACTATGACCAACTGTATGGCAACAAGTTTGACAATCTGGAAGAAATGGACAATTTTCTAGAATCTTACACCCTGCCAAAACTGAATCAAGCAGAAACAGACCAACTGAACAGACCCATCACTAGAAATGAAATTGAAGAGGTCATAAAAACACGCCCTACAAATAAAAGTCCAGGACCAGATGGCTTCACAGGCGAATTCTATCAAACATATAAAGAGGAATTGGTGGCCATCCTCCTTAAACTCTTACAAAAGGTTGAAGAAGAAGGAATACTCCCAAAGACATTCTATGATGCCACCATCACCCTCATTCCAAAACCAGGCAGAGATACCACCAAAAAAGAAAACTATCGCCCAATATTATTGATGAATATAGATGCAAAAATTGTCAACAAAATCTTAGCCAACCGAATCCAACAACATATCCAAAAAATTATACACCATGACCAGGTTGGGGTCATCCCAGGTACACAAGGATGGTTCAACATACGCAAAACAATCAACATCATACACCACATTAACAAAAGAAAAGTCAAAAATCATATGATCATCTCAATAGACACAGAAAAAGCATTTGACAAAGTCCAATATCCATTCATGATCAAGACCATCGCCAAAGTGGGTATAGAGGGAACATTCCTGAACATAATCAAAGCCATTTATGATAAACCCACAGCAAATATAATACTCAATGGGGAAAAACTGAAAGCCTTCTCACTCAAATCTGGAACAAGACAGGGATGCCCACACTCATCACAGCTCTTCAACATAGTTTTGGAAGTCCTAGCCACAGCAATTAGACAAACAAAAGAAATAAAAGGCATCCATATAGGAAGAGAAGAGATCAAACTGTCACTGTATGCAGACAACATGATACTATACCTAGAAAACCCTAAGGACTCTACCCCAAAACTCCTTGAACTGATTAATCAATTCAGCAAAGTAGCAGGATATAAGATTAACATTCAGAAGTCAGTTGCATTTCTGTATACCAGCAATGAAATTTTAGAAAAGGAATACAAAAATACGATACCTTTTAAAATTGTACCTCACAAAATCAAATACCTCGGAATACACCTGACCAAAGAGGTGAAATTTTAATCAAAGAAGATGTAAAGAAATGGAAAGATATTCCATGTTCCTGGATTGGGAAAATCAATATTGTAAAAATGGCCAGACTACCCAAAGCAATCTACAGATTCAATGCAATCCCTATCAAATTACCCATGACATTTTTCACAGAACTAGAACAAACAATCCAAACATTTATATGGAACCACAAAAGACCCAGAATTGCCAAAGCAATCCTGAGAAACAAAAACCAAGCAGGAGGCATAACTCTCCCAGACTTCAAGAAATACTACAAAGCCACAGTCATCAAAACAGTGTGGTACTGGTACCAAAACAGACAGACAGACCAATGGAACAGAATAGAGAACCCGGAAATAAACCCTGACACCTATGGCCAATTAAGCTTTGACAAGGGAGGCAAGAACATAAAATGGGAAAAAAACAGTCTATTCAGCAAGCATTGCTGGGAAACCTGGACAGCTGCATGCAAAGCAATGAAACGAGAACACACCCTCACACCATGCACAAAAATAAACTCAAAATGGCTGAAAGACTTAAATATACGACAGGACACCATCAAACTCCTAGAAGAAAACATAGGCAAAACACTCTCTGACATCAACATCATGAATCTTTTCTCAGGTCAGTCTCCCAAAGCAATAGAAATTAGAGCAAAAATAAACCCATGGGACCTCATCAAACTGAAAAGCTTTTGCACAGCAAAGGAAACCCAAAAGAAAACAAAAAGACAACTTACAGAATGGGAGAAAATAGTTTCAAATGATGCAACTGACAAGGGCTTAATCTCTAGAATATATAAGCAGCTTATACAACCCAACAGCAAAAAAGCCAATCAAGCAATGGAAAAATGGGCAAAAGACCTGAATAGACATTTCTCCAAAGAAGATATACAGATGGCCAACAAACACATGAAAAAATGCTCAACATCGCTGATTATAAGAGAAATGCAAATCAAAACTACCATGAGATATCACCTCACACCAGTCAGAAAGGCCCTCATTCATAAATCCACAAATAACAAGTGCTGGAGGGGCTGTGGAGAAAAGGGAACCCTCCTGCACTGTTGGTGGTAATGGACGCTGGTACAGCCACTGTGGAGAACAGTTTGGAGATACCTTAGAAATCTATACATAGAACTGCCATATGACCCCGCAATCCCACTCTTGGGCATACATCCGGACAAAACTCTACTTAAAAGAGACACATGCACCCGCATGTTCATTGCAGCACTATTCACAATAGCCAGGACGTGGAGACAACCCAAATGTCTATCGACAGATGATTGGATTCGGAAGAAGTGGTATATATACACAATGGAATACTACTCAGCCATAAAAAAGAATGACATAATGCCATTTGCAGCCACATGGATGGAACTAGAGAATCTCATCCTTAGTGAAATGAGCCAGAAAGACAAAGACAAATACCATATGATATCACTTATAACTGGAATCTAATATCCAGCACAAATGAACATCTCCTCAGGAAAGAAAATTATGGACTTGGAGAAAAGACTTTTGGCTGCCTGATGGGAGAGGGAGGGAGTGGGAGGGACCGGGAGCTTGGGCTTATCAGACACAACTTAGAATAGATTTACAAGGGGATCCTGCTGAGTAGCATTGAGAACTTTGTCTAGATACTCATGTTGCAATAGAACAAAGGGTGGGGAAAAATGTAATTGTAATGTATACATGTAAGGATAACTTGATCCCCTTGCTGTACAGTGGGAAAATAAAAAATAAATAAATAAATAATAATTAAGGAGAGCTCTTGAGTGCTAGTCATTGTCTTATATTAAAGGAATACAGTAGTCAAGAAAATATAAAAGTTCATGTTTCCATGGAATATCTTTAATTTTCTAGTTGGAGAGGCAGAACAAAAAGTAAAGTAATTAACTAGTTCATAGTTGATAGTTACAAGAGATATTAACAAAACGTAGTGACTTAGGAAGTGGGGATACTACATGAAGACCAAGAAGATATTCTGACATCTGGTTTCCAGTCCATTACAAAGGAGCTTGGAAGTCGTCACCCCATCCTAAAAACAATCAAAAACTGAAAACCAACAACTCTTTTTAGATATATCAGAAAATTGTGATTACAGGGCAAATTACTGCCCCCCAGATTGGAGGAAAAGAGAGTTGGATATATAGATCACAACTTTTCAAGTGGATGCCCATGAGTAGAAATTTAAATAGGAACCAGTACCAGAGTAGGAAAACTTAAACTGCAATTGGAAAATGGCTGGAGGCTCCATATAAACAAATCTGAGAGTTGAAAAATCTAGGAGGTGCCAATCTTAAAGGGGAATGCTCACACTTTTGTGTTTTACTGACAGGAACTCTACTAGGGTTTCACGCTTACAATCAGAGAAAAATTTCCTCAGGACTCTGGCAGGAGGAGAAAAGAAACCATTTTGGAATATACCAGAGCATTCTATTCTTCTTAACAAGGCCCTCCCTTAAGAAAAACTATTTAGTAGAGCCCAACCTACTGGAGTTTAATTCAAATCTAACTGACCTGAGGGAAAGAATCCAACTCCATCATCCTCTTCTTCTTCTTCTTCTTTATTTTTTTCTGTCTTTTTAGGGCCTCATCCATGGCATATGGAAGTTCCCAGGCTGGGTACAAATCGGAACTGTAGCTGCCAGCCTACACCACAGCCACAGCAACACCAGATCCAAGTTGTGCCTGCAACCTACACCACAGGTCACAGCAATGCCGGATCCTTAACCCAGTGAGAGTCCAGGGATCAATCCCATGTCCTCATGGATACTAGTTGGATTCATTACTGTTGAGCCACAATGAGAACTCCCCAGCATCCTCTTGCTTTGAAATGGGGAAAGGGGGAAAAGGGAAACACTCAACTCCAGCCCCCTCTGTCCATCCCATTGTCCACCTAAAATGGTGGGAGGATGGAAGAACTTCTGAAGTTCATAGTCCAGGGACACAAGCTCACTAAAAGACTGAGAGCTAGTCATAGGAGTATAGGACACTTTCTCCCCACACCTCCCCAGCATATTACCAAAACCCCATTTACCACAGTTTCTTTTACCTAGTACATAATGTCCAACTTTCTATACAAAATAACATAATTTTATCAAAAAATAAAAAGCACAGTTTTAAGAGACAGAGCAAGCATCATGATCAGAATTAAATATGGTGAGAATTTGGAATTATCAGAGAAGCAATGTAAAATAACTATGATTAATATGCTAAGTTCTCTAATGGAAAAATTAGACAACACACAAGAATAATTGGGTAATATAGACAGAGAAATGTAAATTATAAGATAAGAGTCAAAATGCTAATACTATAGCAGGAATGAATAAGATCTTTGATAGATTTATGAGTACACTGGACATAGCTGAGGAAAAAAAAACTCTGAGCTTGAGAATATGTCAATAAAATCTTCTTGACTGAAAATCAAAAAGAAAATTTACTGAAAGAATGGAACAGAGCATTCAAGAACTGCAGGAAAACTTTGAAATGTAAAACATATAGGTAATAGGAATACCAGAAGGAGAAGAGATAAAGGAACATAAGAAACATTTGAATAGTGATGAGAATTTCCCCAAATTAATGACAGAAATCAAACCACAAACCACATCGCTGGGATACTCAGAGAACACCAAGCAAGGTAATTGCTTCGAAAAAAATGTATCTAGTCATATCCATTATATTCAAACTTCAGAAAATCAATAATAAAGAATAAAATCTTGAAAGAAACCAGAGGTGATAGGCAATGCCCTTACCTATACAGGAACAAAGATAAGAATTACATCCTGTGAAGTTCTCATTGTAGCTCAGTTGATTAAGAACCCAATGCCTCTGTGAGGATATGGGTTTGACCCCAGGCCCAGCATAGTGGTTAAGAATCTGGTGTTGCCATGGCTGTGGTAGAGTCCACAATTGCACCTCCAACTCAACCCATGGCCCAGGAACTTCCATATGCCACAGGTACAGCCATAAAAAGAAAAAGAAATTACACACTATTTTTTCTTAGAAACCATGCAAGCGAGAAGACAATGTAGTAAATATTTAAAGGGCTTAAAAAAAAGTCAGAATTCTGTATCCATTAAAATAACCTTTCAAGGGTAAAGGAGGAATAAGGACTTTCTCAGATGAATAAATAAAGAGAATTTGTTTCAATAGACTTGTCTCACAAGAAATGTTAAAAGCATTATCTCAGAAAAAAATATTTGTCACAACTTGGAACTATATAAAGGTAGAATGCTACAGAAAGTTATGATAAAATATTTCATTTTTTCTTATTCCTAATCTATGAAATAACAGTTCAAAATAATAATAGCAATTATGTAATTAATGATTGCAGCTAATGTATACTTTAAATGAGTTAGAAAAGTGGTATAAGGGATGGAAGAGAGGAATAAGGAATACAGGAATATTTTATTATTATAAGGTACTTGTACTACATATGGAGCAGTATAATATATTTGAATGTTGAAATGGAATAGTTGCAAATGGACATCGCAAAATTTTGCATTGTAAAAAAAAGTATAATTGATACACTGATAAAGATAGAAAATATAATTATACAAAATGCTAAATAAAAACTATAAAAGATGAAAAAAGGAAGACAAAACAGAAGCAAAATAAGGTCAACAGAAAACAGTAAAATATATGGTAAACATTAATCCAACTATATAAATAATCACTTTAAATATCAATGGCCTAAACATACTGATTAAAAGACAGATTGTCAATATGGATTATAAAACAATTCTCAACTACATGTTGTCTACAAGAAACTCATTTTAAACACAGACACATGTACATTAAAAGTAAAAGAATGGGAAGTTCCCTGTGGTGCAGTAGGTTAAGTATCCTGCTAGAACTAAAAGGAGAAACAAATGAAGTCATTATTATAATTGCAAACTTCAACACCTCTCAATCAGTAATGAACAGATCCAGCAAGCAGAAAATCAGTAAGGACATAGTTGAATTGAACAGCAATATTAATTAACTAAATATAATTGAAATATAGACTACTCCATACAGTAACAGTAGAATACACATCCTTCTCAAGCTTACATGGAATATTCACCATGATAGACCACATTCTGGGTCATAAAACACACCTTACCAAATTAATATAATAAAAATCATACAATGTATGCTCTCAGATAAAAAAAATGGAGTTAAACTAGAAATGAAAAACAGAAAGATAGCTGGAAAATCTCAAAATACTTGGAAATTAACCAACAAAATTCTATGTAACTCATGTATCAAAGAGGAAATACCAAATATAAAATAAAAACATAACATTAAAATTTGTGTGATGGAGTTCCCACGGTGGCTCAGTGGGTTACAAACCCGACTAGTGGTATCCATGAGGATGTGGGTTTGATCTCTGACCTCGCTCAGTGGGTTAAGGATCTGGCCTTGCCATGAACTGTAGAATAGGTTGCAGATGTGGCTCAGATCCTGTGTTGCTGTGGCTGTGGTATAGGCCTGCAGCTGCAGCTCTGATTCAACCCCTACCCTGGGAACTTCCATATGCTTGCTGCAGGTGTGGTGCAAAAAAAAAAAAAAAAAAAAAAAAAAAAAAAAAAGGAGTTCCCATCGTGGTGCAGTAGTTAATGAATCCGACTAGGAACCATGAGGTTGCGGGTTCGGTCCCTGCCCTTGCTCAGTGGGTTAACGATCTGGCGTTGCCGTGAGCTGTGGTGTAGGTTGCAGACGCAGCTCGGATCCTGCATTGCTGTGCCTCTGGCGTAGGCCGGTGGCTACAGCTCCAATTCAACCCCTAGCCTGGGAACCTCCATATGCCCCGGGAGCGGCCCAAGAAATAGCAACAACAACAACAACAACAACAAAAGACAAAAAGACAAAAGACAAAAAAAAAAAAAAGAAAGAAAAGAAAAAGAAAAATATAAAATAAAATTTGTATAAGGCAGTAACAGCAGTGCTTAGAAGGACTTTTATAGAATGGATCATATACATTACAAAACAAGAATGAGCTAAAAACCAGTGATCTAAGTTTCCACTTTAGGAAACTAGAACAAGAAAAACAAATTATATACAAAGTAAGCAGAAGAAAATATTTAGAGTAGAAATTAGTGAAATTGAAAACAGGAAATCAATAGAGAAAATAAACAAAAACCAGAAATTGACTCTCTGAAAAGATCAATAAATTTCATTAAGCTCTAGCCAGGATAACAAAGAACAAATATAGAATACTGAAATTAATAATCTAAGAAATTAAAGAGGAGACATAACTAAAAATTGTGTGGGCATTTAAAAGACAATAAAGAAATACTATCAACAATGCTATGACCACAAATTTGATAACCTGGATTAAATGGTCCAATTCCTTCAAAGAATCTGCCAAACCTCAAACAAGAAATATACAAGGTGAATAGAACTTTATCTATTTAAAACATTAATTAATAAGTGATAATCTTCCAAAACAAACAAAAATACCAAAGCCAGATGGGTCCACTGGTGAATACTACCCGATATTTAAGACAGAAAGTTTACCAAATATCTACAATTTCTTCCAAAGGATAGAAGAGGAGGCAATACTTCCTAACTAATGTTGTGAAACCAGCATTACCTTAATGTCAAAACCACACAAGACATTACAAGAAAATTACAAAGCAGTAACTCTCACATAGATGCAAATATCCTCAACAAAATATTAGCAAATCAAGCCCAATAATGTATAATAATTTATGTTTTATATAATAATTGTTATAATTTATTAGTTATTTAATAATAATATGTTATGACCAAATGGGATTTATTACAATTGTGTAAGGCTGGCTTAACATTCAAGAATCAATTAATGTAATCCATCACCTTGACAAGCTAAAGAAGAAAAAGGACATGATTACAACAATAGATGTAGAAAAATCATGAGAAAATCCAATGTCCATTCTTAAAAAAAAAAAAAAATTCAATAAACTAGGGATAAAGGGGAACTTTCTTAACATGACAAAGAATGTCTCAATGTAACATTTACAAATGCAACAGCTAACATCATACTTAATGGTGATAAAGTTGAAGTAAGAACAAGGCAAGGATGTCCCCACTGACAACTCTTTTTCAGCATCATATTAGAAGATCTAGCTAATGCAGTAAGACAAGAAAATTAAAAATACCAGAAGGAATAAACAAAACTATCTTTGTTCACAGATGAAATGACTGTATGTAGAAAATCTGAAAGAAGTGACCTAAAAATTTCTCAAACTAAAAAGCAATTATAGCAATTTCAGGATATAAGGTTAATATACAGACGACAATCACTTTCCTTATAAGAACAATAAACCAGTGGTATTTGAAATTAAAAACACAGTAACACACTAAATTATCACCACCTAAAATGAAATACTTGGGTACAAATCCAACAAAATATGTGTATGATCAATTCGAAAACTAAAAATCACTGATGAACAACAAAATAAACTAATTAAATTGAGAGATAGTCTGTGCTCATGAATAGGAAGACCCAATATTGTCAAGATTATCTTTTCTTTTAAACTTTATACATAGATAACAGTGCAATCCCAATCAAAATCCCTGCAAGTCATTTTGTGGATAATGACAATGATTTTTAAATTTATATGGAAAGAAGAAAAACACTCAATAGCCAACAAAATATTGAAAAAAATTTGAGTATTAATACTACATGATTTCAATGTTTAAATATAATTTTCTAAAAATAAAGACAGAGTAGTGTTGGTGAAAGAATAGACAAAACAGAATCAATGAAACAGAATAGAGTACCCAGGGACAGATAAACAAAAATACAATTAGCTGAAGAAGGAACAAAGGCAATACATGCAAAAATATGAACTAGACTTAGACCTTACACTGTCACAAAGATAAACTCATAATTAGTGATAGATCTAAATGTAAAATGCAAAAGTATAAGATTTCTAGAAGATAACAAGAGAAATTCTAGGTGACATTGGGATTGGCTATAAATTTTTGAAAAAACACCAAAGATACAATCCATGAAAGAAAAAATTGAACTTCACTAAAATTAACTATTTTTCTTGGTGAGATCACTGTTAAGATAAATAGAATATAAGTCACAGACTGGAGAAATTGCAAAATACATATCTGATAAAGGGCTAATATTCAAAAAAAAGAAATCTTAAAACTCTACATTAAGAAAATAACCTCATTAAAAATGGGATAAAGATATGAACAGATAGCTCACCAAAGAAGATATACAGGTGGCAAAGAAGCAGGTGAAAAGATGTCCACTACTACACGTATTTAGAGGAATGAACATTAAGATAATTTGATACCGGAGTTCCCCTCGTGGCGCAGTGGTTAACGAATCCGACTAGGAACCATGAGGTTGCGGGTTTGGTCCCTGCCCTTGCTCAGTGGGTTAACGATCCGGCGTTGCCGTGAGCTGTGGTGTAGGTTGCAGATGCGGCTCGGATCCCGCATTGCTGTGGCTCTGCCGTAGGCCGGTGGCTACAGCTCCAATTCAACCCCTAGCCTGGGAACCTCCATATGCCCCGGGAGCGGCCCAAGAAATAGCAACAACAACAAAAAAGACAAAAAAAAAAAAAAAAAAAGATAATTTGATACCACTACACACTTATTAGGATGGTAAAAGTCTAAAACATTGATAACAAATGCTGGGGAGTATATGGAGAAACAAGAATTCAATTTATTGCTGGTGTGAACTCAAAATGGTACAACCACTTTGGAAGACAATGTGGCAGTTTATTGCAAAACTAAATGTATTGTAACCATGTGATGTAGCAGTCATGCTCATTGGTATTTACCCAAATAAAGTTAAAAACATGTCCACACAAAACCTGACACAGAGATATTTATTGCAACTTTATAATTTCTAAATTATATTTCTAAAACTTTGAAACAACCAAGATGTTTTTCAGTATCTAAATAGTGGCTATTGAACTGTTAAAAACATGGAGGAACATTTTTTACATGTATATTATTTCAGGTTATTTTCCATTTACAGGTTATTATAACCTATAATAGCACAGTTCCCTGTGCTCTACAGTAGATCCTTGTTGTTTATCTATTTTGTATATAGTAGTGTTTATATGTTAATCCAAACTCCTAATTTATTCCCCCCCTTCTTCCTTTGCTAACGATAAATTTCTTTTCTATATCCATGAGTCTACTTGTTTTGTAAATAAATTTACTTGTATATTTGTTTTAGTTTCCACATATAAGTGATATCATGTATTTGTCTTCTCTGACTTGCTCTATTTAATAAGATAATCTCTAGGTTCTACCATGATGCTGCATGGCAGAATTTCATTCTTTCCGTGGGTGAGTGGTATTCTATTGCATATATACACATTCTCTTTATCCATTCATCAGTTAATAGACACTTAGGTTGTTCCCATATCTTAGATATTGTAAATAAGGCTGTAATGAATATGAGGATGCATATATGCAATGACCATAGGGTGAAAGACCAAGAGATGTAATAATGTTGTATTATGATAGTTTTATTCTTAATTTTTTGAGGATTTTCCATACTGTTTTCCATAGTGGCTGTACCAATGTCAGTGTTCTGCTGACAGTTGACAGGGTACCTTTTTTAAATTTTTATTTCTTTATTTTTTGTCTTTTTGCCATTTCTTGGGCTGCTCCCACAGCATATGGAGGTTTCCAGGCTAGGAGTCTAATTGGAGCTGTAGCTGCTGGCCTACGCCAGAGCCACAGCAACACGGGATCCGAGCCATGTCTGCAACCCACACCACAGCTCATGGCAAAGCCGGATTGTTAACCCACTGAGCAAGGGCAGGGATCGAACCTGCAACCTCATGGTTCCTAGTCAGATTCGTTAACCACTGCACCACAACATGAACCCCAGGGTACCTTTTTTTGACATCCTTGCCCACATTTGTTATTTGTTGTCTTTTTGATAACAGCTATTCTGTCAAATTTAAGGTCATAGCTCACTATGGTTTTCATTTACATTTACCTGATAATTAGTGGTGGTAAATACCATTTCATATTCTTCTTGGCCATCTATAGGTCCTCTTTTGGAAAAATGCCTATTCAGGCAATTTTAAAATTGAGGGTTTTTTGATTGTTGAGTTGTACAAGTTCTTTATATAAGTTGGATACTAACTCCTTAATATGATTTGCAAATATCTTCTCCAATTCAGTAGGCTTCCTTCTTGTTTGGATGATGGTTTCCTTTGCTGTGCAGAAGCTTTTTAATTTTAGTCTCATTTGTTATTTTTTTTCCCCTTACCTTTGGAGACAGATCCATATAAAGATCACTAAGAGTGAGGTAAATGGAGATACTACATGTATTTCCTCCTAGGAATTTTATAGTTTCAGGTCTCACATTTACATTTTTAATTCATTTGAGTTAATTTTGTATATAGTGTAAGATAATCATCTAATTATATTCATTTGCATGCAGTGGTCAAGTTTTCCTAATACCACTTATTGAAGGGCTGTTCTTTCTCTATTGTATGTTCTTTGTCATTCTGTCATAGATTAATTTTCCACATGTTTGTGTTTATATCTGTGCTCTCAATTCTGTTCCATTAATCTATGTGTCTGTGCCAGTACCATACTGTTTTGATGACCATAACTTTGTAGTATAGGTTAAAATCAAGGAGCATGATACCTCCAGCTTTGCTATTCTTTCTCAAGATTGTTTTGGCTATTCATGATATTTTGTGGTTCCATACAAATTTTAGGATTATTTGTTCTAGTTCTGCGAAACATGCCATTGGAATTTTGACAGGAATTGCACTGAATCTGTAGATTGCTTTGGGTAGTATGGACATTTTAACAATATTAAACTTCAAATCCATGAGCATGAAATATCTTTCCATTTTTTTGTATCTTTAATTTCTTTCATCAATGTCTTAGAGTTTTCAGTGTACAGGACTTTCACCTCTGTTAAATTTATTCTTGTAATGGGATTTTTTTTTTTTTTTTTTGCTTTTGTAGCGCTGCACCTGCAGCACATGGAAGTTCATTCCAAGGCTAGGGGTTGAATCATAGTTGCCACTGCTGGGCACCACAGCCACAGCAACACAGGATCTGAGCTGTGTCTATGTCCTACACTACAGCCCACTTCAATGCCAGATCCCCAACTCACTGAGTGAGGCCAGAGATCAAACCCACATCCTCTTGGTTACTAGTTGGTTTCATTTCCACTCTACCACAATGGGAACTCCCTGGGACTGTCTTCTTATTTTGTTTTTCTGATTCGTGTGTTAAAGAAACACCCCAGATTTCTCTGTGTTGATTCCATATCCTGTAACTTTACTGAATTTATTTCTTAGTCTAATAGATTTTTGGTGGAGTCTTTAGGGTTTTCTATACATAGTATCATATCATTTACAAAGAGTGATATTTTTACTTCTTCCTTTCTGGATGCCTTTTATTTATTTTTCTTGCCTTGTTGTTCTGTCCAGGACTTCCAAAACTATGTTGACTAAAAGTGGTGAGAGAGAGCATCCTTGCATTTTTCCTGATCCTAGAGGAAAAGCTTTCAGCTTTTCCCACAGAGTATGATGCTAGTTGTTGGTTGTTTTCTTGTTTGTTTTGTTTGTTTTAGAGTATAGTTGATTTACAGTGTTGTATGAATTTCTGCTGTATAGGTTTTTCTTATACAGCCTTTATTATGTTGATGCATGTTCCCTCTATACATGATTTGTTGAGCATTTTTACCATAAATGGTCATTGAACTTTCTCAAATGCTTTTTCTACAGTTACTGAGATAAGATGATTTTTACCTTTCTGTTTTTTTTTTTTTCTTTTTATTGCCGTACCTGTGGCATACAGAAGTTCCTGGTCTAGGGGCTAACTCAGAGCTGTAACTGCAGGCCTATGCCACAGCCATGGGAACGTCAGATCCGAGCCCCACCTGTGACCTACACCACAGCTTGTGGCAATGCCAGATCCTTATCCAACTGAACAAGGCCAGGGACCAAACCTGCATCCTTGCTAACACAATGTTGGGTTCTGAACCCACTGAGCCACAACAGGAATTCCTTACCTTTCATTTTTTTAAATATGTATCATGTTGATTGATTTGCAGATGTTGAACCATCCTGCATTCCTAAAATAAACCCCACCTGATTGTGATATCTGATCCTTTTAGTGTATTGCTAGATTTGGTTTGCTAATGTGTTGTTTTGGATAGGGTGCTAATGTTAAGCCTCACTGCAAAGGTGACATATTAATTCTAACTTGGAAGAAATGATAGAATTATATATTAAGATATCTATTAGAAGAATATCCAAAGGAGAAAAAACAGCATCTGGCTTAATAGTGAAACAATAAAAGCCTTCCTGTTATTGTCAGAAACAAGACAAGGGGGCCCTTTATCTTTTTAGTATTATGTTGTAGATATTAGTCAATGCACATAAACAGGAGAAAACACCTAAATTATAAATATCAGAAAGGAAAAGTTAATCTAACCCAATTTGTAAATGCTACGGCTATATATCTGGAAAAGTAAAGAATTCATGGAAAAACTGCTACAACAAACTAAGCAATTTAATAAATTATATCAGGTAATGCAATTAATTTATACAAATTAATATAAATATGAATAAAATAAGGCAATTATAAAATATAAATGGAAGAGAATGTCCCATTTACAAAATAAATTTTAAAATTGGCTATAAATGGCCAATTTCGGGTATGTGACAAATACAAATCTTCTAGGGCCATAAAGTAAGAAAGTTCTAAAATAAAACAAAACAAACAAGTGAAGCCTCAAATTATGTCAATATGTCAAAGGGATGCAGAAGCCAACTGAAAGAGCTTTTGAAGGCCAAAACTAAAGCAGTTTGAGTAACTAAAGTAATAGTGGATAATACCCCAAAGTATAAAATAACTATAAAATAAATATCCCTGAGTCTACACTGATATAAATAAGTGGTTAAAAATTTAACAAGAAAGAAGAAGCAAATCTCCTTTGAGGAAGGATTCCAAATAACTTATGTAGATTATACCTCCCAAGTAGGTGGAATATAAATCTCCATTCCTCAAATGTGGGATGCACATATTGACTTCTTTCCAAAGAGTATGTTATGGATAGGGAAAAAAGAGTAACTTTACAGTGAAAAAAGCTGGCAAAAACTATCTCAGCCAAATGATCAATATTAACATCATTTATGATAAATCAGTCATATTGATATGATGTGATGAAAATGGCATCTTATTTCTGAGCCCTCCCCCCAGAACACATAACCCCAGTCTATTGATGAGAAAGACATCAGATAAATCCCAATTAAGGGACACTTAAAAAATATATTTTATATGTACTCCTAAAAATTTTCAAGATCATAAAAAATAAATGAAGTCTAAGAAACTGTCACAGCTAAGAGGATTTAAGGAGACCCAATAACTAACTGAAATGTGGTACCCTGGATGGGATCATGGAGCATAAAAACCAACATTAGGTAAAATATTACCTAAAACTGGGAAAAACCAATGAAATATAAATAAACCATGGACTTGAGTTAATAATAATGTATTAGTATTTATGCATTAATTGTGGCAAATATACAATATTAATATAAGATGTTCATAACAGGGAAACTGAGCATAAAATACATAGTAAAATTAACATTTTCTTTCTTTTTTCTTGCCTTCTGTCTTTTTAGGGCTGCATCCATAGCATATGGATGTTCCCAGGCTAGGGGTCAAACTGCAGCTGTAGCTGCCAGCCTACACCACAGCCACAGCAATGCCAGATCTGAGCTGCGTCTTTGACCTACACCACAGCTCATGGCAACCCTGGATCCTTAACCCACTGAGAAAGGCCAGGGATCAAGCCCGTGTCCTCATGGATACTAGTTGGGTTCATTAACCACTGAGCCACAACAGGAATGCCAATATTTTATTTCATTGAATAAAAAACTAAGATTTTTTAAGAAGGTATTTTAAAAATTGAGCATAAGTTTAACAGAAATATAGGGAGCCTGTATGAGAAAGATATAAAACACTTTGAAGATTCCCAAATGGATTTTAAAACAGGAAAATATATGGTTTTTGGAAAAGAAAACTTAAGTTTATAAATATCCTACTCATCCAAAGGTAAATTTATAAATTTTAGTCTTCCTAATAAAATCACCATTAGGTTCTTTTTCCCCTGGTAGATCTTGAAAAGTTTATAATAAACACACTTCAAAGAACAAACTTACTGAAACAGAAAAAAAGTATTAAAATATCTGATATTAAAGCAGCCTATGAAGACTGTATCATTAAAACATATTAGGTTTTTATTAATATACAGAATAATGTAATAAAATGGAAAATCTAGAAGATGACCCAATGGATATTATAATTTAATATGCAATAAGGTATTCAAATGACTTAATAAAATACAAAAAAAATTTAATACTCAGATAATTGGATAGCTTTTGGGAAAATGTTATATTAGTTCTATTCCCTTCATGATCAATCGAGATAAATTCAAAATCAGTATGAGATTGAATTCTACCTCTAGGATGGTAGCATGAAGTGTGCCATAGACCCACTCTCAGGTAAAACTAAAATAAAAGATGGTGAAAATTGTGTTTGAAAACCTAACCATTTAAGGTCTCTGGCAATTGTCTTAGGAGAACAACACAACAATGAATAAATATCTAGCTTAAAAACTACTGAACCCCAAAAACTATAGTGAGAGTCTGAGACATTTGAGTCAGGATTATCCTAACTTTCCAGTAAATCTAAGACTATTCTGTTTTTAAAAAATCCTTTTAAGTTGGGCATAGGAATTCCCATCGTGGCACAACAGAAGTGAATCTGACTAGTAACCATGAGAATGCAGGTTCGATCCCTGGCTTCACTCAGTGGGTTAAGGATCCGTCATTGCCTTGAGATGTGGTGTATGTCACAGACGCTGGCTTGGAGCTTGCATTGCTGTGACTGTGACATAAGCTGGCAGCTACAGCTCCGATTGGACCCCTACCCTGGGAACTTCCATGTGCCATGCATGCATCCCTAAACAGACAAAAAATAAAAAATAAATTGGGCATAAAATAAGAAATAAATTAATAATATTACTGCTCCTTCCCTCCTCTTTACCTACCTCATCTTGAAGTAAACTCCATTTTCTGTGGGTTTGGTTAAGAAGATGGAGTTTACTCTCCCTTCAACTCCTAATTGAGTGTTACCATATCTTTCTGGGAGGGGCAGAAGGCTAGCACTTCTCCTTCCTTTTACTTTCAAATTGAAAAGAATAAATTCCTGGTAAATGTGGCTAATATGTTTAGGACTTCTTTATTTAGCCTCTACCTATAAAGTGGAGGCACTATCTCAAATGTAGCAGGTGGAGAATACTGAGTCCTAATTGCCTGCATCCTGGCATGCTTGTGGGGCAGATATTTTATGGCGAAAGAAGCAAGCTGAGAAAGACCAGAGGCTATTGACCTACCCAGTGCCCATAGTAGTGGCTTAGATATTTTGCCCAGGTGGAGAAGCAGTACATAAGAAAAAAATTAGTGCAAATTATCCCCAAAGGAACTGACTTTATTTAAACAGAAGATTGGGAAGTTCAAGCCTAAGGGTACTCTCAAAAATAACAGCTCCTCAATATATGTGCTTTTCCTAAAACCTTGCAAGCAGAAGTTGGACTGCTTGATAAAAACTTCAAAGAGATCAGCACAACAGATTACAGACATATGGCCTTCATGTCTGTTGCTGTATGGTCCATTCAGAAAGTTAGCTGGAACACCTGGTGCCATTACCAAAGATATTCAAACTGCAAACCAAAAAATCCATTTGATCACCACACTCATGCTTAAGCCTAACATCCAGATTTCTTAACTGACAGTCCTCTGGACTGAGAAACTGGATTTCCAATTATTAATATTTGGTTTTCTTTGTTTTTTCAGAGAAATTCCCTCTCATTAAATACTCGTGTATTCTAACTCCAGAAACATCCTCCACAAGTAAGAAACTGACTTATTCAATTAAAGAATAGATCTTCTTTCCTCAAAGTGGGGGGAGGTTGACAAAACTTAAGTCAGCCTCTACTATCTCTACCTTATGACCAGTCCCTGACCTTGACCTCTGTCACTGGTCAGTTTAGTGCAGTTTTAGCAAGAATGCTATTTGGTCAGTTTAGTGCAAATTCCCCACCCTGATGTCTAATCAAATTCCTTATCCCCCACTCTTGATACTGCCCTGATTTGCTTTCAGCAAACATCCTGGCAAGTTGGTTTGGCCCAAATTCCCCTTACCCAATGTTTCCTCTTAGTAATTTTCCATCCACTGACCCATACCCTATTCATTTGTTATAAATCTCCATTTGTCTTTGTTGTATTCAGAATTAAGCCTAATTACTCTCTATCTTATGACACCCTAATGCAATAGTCCCTACTGAATAAAGTCTGCCTTACCATTAAAAATAATAATAACAATAATATATCCACCTAGTTAAGAGCAACAATATAAACAATAGGTCAGCTAGTTCCCAGTGAAAACCAGAGAAAGAAAAACTAGGAACCCTTCTAGAGTCAGAACAAACCTGAAAGACTGACATTAAGATCAACCCTGTCCACATATAAATCAATTAAACTACAACACACCCTCACAACATGCACAAAAATAAACTCAAGATGGCTTAAAGACTTAAACATAAAACATGACCCCCATAAAATTCCTAGAAGAGAACATAGGCAAACATTCTCTGACAAATGTTTTCTTAGGTAAATCGCTCTAAGAAATAAAAACAGCAACAAATAAATGGGGACTAATCAAATTCACAAGCTTTTGCACAACAAAGGAAACCATAAAAAATGAAAAGACAAGTTACAAAATGGGAGAAAATAGTTGCAAATTATGCAACTGACAAGGGATCAATCTCCAAAATATACAAACTACTCATACAACTCAAAAACAACAAAAAAACCTAACTGCAAAAAGGGCAGAAGACCTAAATAGACACTTCTCCAAAGAAGACATACAGATGGCCAGTAGGCATATTAGAGAGATACAAATCAAAACTACTATGATGTACCACCTTACACTGGTCAGATGGCCATCATTAATAAATCTATGGATAAATGCTAGACAGGTTGTGGAAAAAAGGGAACACTCCTATACTGTTGGTGGGAATGTAAACTGGTACAACCACTATGGAAAACTGTATGGATGTACCTCAGAAAACTAAATGTAGAACTACCATATGACCCAGAAATCCCACTATTGGGCATACATCCAGACAAAACAATTCAAAAAGATATATGCACCCACATGTTCATGGCAGCACTATTCATAATAGCCAAGACATGGAAACAACCTAAATATCCAATGATAAATGAATGGATTAAGAAGATGTGGTATATTCCACTCCTGGGCATCTATCCAGAGAAAACCACGACTCACAAAGACACATGTACTCCAATGTTCATTGCAGTACTATTTGCAATAGCCAAGACATGGAAACAACCTAAATGTCCATCGACAGAGGAGTGGATCCAGAAGATGTGGTACATATACACAATGGACTATTACTCAGACATTAAAAGGAACGAAATACCAGCATTTTTAGCAATATGGATGACCCAGAAATTATCATGCTAAGTGAAGTCAGCCATACAATGAGACACCAATATCAAATGCTTTCACTGGCATGTGGAATCTGAAAAAAGGACAGACTGAACTTCTTTGCAGAACAGATGCTGGCTCACAGACTTTGAAAAACTTATGGTCTCTAGAGGAGATAGTTTGGGGGGTGGGGGGATGTGCTTGAGTTGTGGGATGGAAATCCTGTGAAATTGGATTGTGATGATCATTATACAACTGCAGATGTGATAAATTCTTTGAGTAATGAAAAAGTCAGTAAATAAATGAAGAAAAAAGAAAGAAAAAGAAGATGTGGTATATTTATACAACGGAATACTACTCAGCCATAAAAACAATGAAATAATGCCATTCACACCAACATGGATACAACAAGAGATTATAATACTAAGTGAAGTCAATCAGAAATACCACATATATGTGGAATCTAAAATATGACACAAATGAACCTATCTACAAAACAGAAAGAGACTCACAGACACAGAGAACAGACATGTGGTTGCCAAGGGGAAGGAGGAATGGAGTGAGATAAACTACAAATTTAGGGTTAGTAGATGCAATCTATTACATTTAGAATGGATAAGCAATGAGGTCCTACTGTGTAGTACAGGGAACTATATCCAATTTTTGGGATCGACCATGATGGAAGATAATACAAGAAAGGGAATGCACACACACACACACACACTCATATGTATGTCTGGGTCACTTTGCTGTAGAGCAGAAATTGTTACAACATTGTAAATCAATTAAACTTTAATTTAAAAAATACAGAAAAAAAGATCAACCCTGTCCAAATTCAATTGGAAAAAGGCATGGAAACAACTTAATCCCCAAGGCATTGTTGAAAACAATGGGGCAAAAAATTAGTAATTACTGGAGCCTAAAGGCTTGGGTTAATATCCAATGAAGCAGACCACTGAACAGAGAATACCAGGGAAAGAGGCAGAGAGCCATACTACAACACCTGTGCATCCCAGTGTGACTATGTGCATGTCTCTCTTAATTTTGGGGAAATAGACATTACTGAAATGGTCCAAACATGTCATTAGATAAATAATTAAACAGCAGAAAAATAAACTCTGGAGAGGGGTGAAGGGGCATTTGTATCCACAGTTGCCATATTATCTAAAATATCCAGTTTTTACTAAACTGTGAGATATGAAAAAAAAATAGGAAATTATGACTCATACAAGTAAAAAGGAGGCAATTGAAACTGCCCATGAAAGTGACCAAATGGCATATTTAACAAAGACTTCAAAGTATCTAATTTAAATATATGCAAATAATTAAAGGAAACTATGCTTAAGGAAGTAAAGTTTGATAACAATGTTTTTATCAAATAGAGACTATTAAAAATATATAATAACAAATGAAATATATAATAACAACCCTGAATGGAAATTATGGAATTGAAAATTATAAGAATGAAAATGAAAAATTAACTAGAGGGGCTCAATAGTAGAATTTAACTGCATAAGAAAAATTAACAAACTTAAAGATAGATTGAAAACCATTATACCAAGCAAGAGAGACAACAGGATGAAGAAAAATGAACAGAATATCAGAGAAATAGAAGGCACACTTAAGAGCAACAACATACATATACAGTTTGATTATTAGAAGGAAAGGAAAAAGAGAAAAGAGCAAAAACTATGGATAAATAATTGCTCAAAACTTACTAAATTTGCTGAAAAATATTGAACTAAACATTCAAGCAGTTCAATGACTGCACATAAAATGCAAAGAGATTCACATGCATAAACACAGTAAAAAAGCCAATAGAGAAAGAGAGCATCTTGAAAATAAGAAGAGAAAAACAAGTCATTACGTGTAAGGAAACCCCAATAATATTAACTGCTTCTCATCAGAAAAAATGACGTCCTAACCAGCAGCGAGATGATATATTCAAACTTCTGGAAAAAATTATTGTAATCTGAGAATCTTATATAGAGCAAAACTATCATCCAAAACAGAAAGCAAAGTAAGGCTTTCCCAGATGAACAAAAACTGAGAAAATGTATTGCTAGTAGACTCATTACAACAAATACTAAAAGCTTTCCTAAAGTAGAGCCAAAAATTCTATTAAAAGACAATAAATCCATAGGGAAATTCAAAACCACACAGAAAACAAAGATCACTGGTAGAAGCAATTAGCAATTGTGATAGAATATAGGAATATAATATATTTGACAATAATAGCAGAGAAATTAATGAAAGCAAAGATTTGATGAAGTAAGGAAATGACACCAAATGGTAACTTAAACACACAGGAACCAACAAAGAGAGTCAGAAATGGTAAATAATAAATTAAATACAACAAATCTTATAAATGTATTCTGCTCTCCTTTATAATGCCCTTTAATAGACAAAGATTTTCAATCCATTGTCAGCTGCATCATTCAAAATTATTTTCTCCCATTCTGTAAGTTGTCTTTTTGTTTTCTTTTTGGTTTCCTTTGCTGTGCAAAAGCTTGTCAGTTTGATTAGATCCCATTGGTTCATTTTTGCTCTTATTTCTATTGCTTTGGGAGACTGACCTGAGAAAATATTCATAAGGTTGATATCAGAGAATGTATTGCCTATATTCTCTTCCAGGAGATTGATGGTGTCTTGTCTTATATTTAAGTCTTTAAGCCATTTTGAGTTTATTTTCATGCATGGTGTGAGGGTGTGTTCTAGTTTCACTGATTTACATATGGCTGTCCACTTTTCCCAGCAATATTTGCTGAATAGACTGTCTTTTTCCCATTTTATGTTCTTGCTTCGTTTGTCAAAGATTAATTGACCATAGGTCTCTGGGTTTATTTCTGGGTTCTCTATTCTGAAGCAACTGACAAGGGCTTAATCTCTAGAATATACAAGCAATTTTGCTGGAGCCTAGCTCTGGCGGCCAAGGAGTATACGTCCAGAAAGGAGAGGGGTGGTGTCAGCATATGCACACAGAGACAGCCTCTTTGTCCCTTCTTTCAGGGTGCAGAACTGCTCAAACTTTATTGGCATAGATGGTTGTTATATAGGCAGTTTCTAACTACAGAATACATCATAGTGTTAAAAGCACAATGGTTAACTTTTAGACCTTTTTTTTTTTTTTTGATCACATGGTACAGTAGCAATATGTCATGTTCTAAAATCTTTAACTTAACTAAATTTAGTGAGTACAATTCAAGGACAAACAGGCACAACATATCATGTGGGAAAGAGGAGACCCAGCACAAACCATCTCAAGGCCAGCCAACTTTTACAAACTGAAGAGGCCACAGACATAACGATTCTTGCCTTCAGACTAGTGTCTATCTTCAAAGTGTCCTTGGCAAAGAGACAGTATGAGAAAACCAACTTTAGTTAGCTATCACTTAAAAGTTTCTAAAATCAAGGACAACTCTCATAGCTAGGTTTCTTTGACCATGAATAATATATGTCTAACATCTATAAACTTAATTAAAATTCTAACTCTAAAGTTTACTGTATAACTAGTTAGTAGATAAACACTATGTTTTAAATTAAGTTGGATTTGAATAGGGGAAAGTTCTTTAGAATGAAATTCTTATTATATTATTGTAATTTTGTTAAATCACAAATCACCATGGGAAAATAAGAATGGGAAATAAGAATAATAAGCAAATAATCAGGAAAGACTGAAGAAAAAACTGAATAACAAATAAAACAACAGGAAAGTCTAGGTCACCCGAGAAACAATCCATGTTGTCTGGCACAAACATGGAAATTGTTTTCCCAGAAAAGCCCCAATTGTTCCCCATCAACATCAACATGAGAGCTGTGTAACCTGAGGCCTGCCCTCGGATTGCACTGTACAGGCAGGCCTCAGCCTGCCCTCGGTTTTTTACCATACAGACAGGCTTCCATCCTGACCAGAAGCCCACCTTTGGTTTGCACAGTTCAGGTGAGCTCCCTTCCTTGGTTAGGAACCTGCCTTCGGGTTTTCCTTGCCATGAGGCAAGGTCTCTTTCCCAAGTCCCTGCATCTCCTCAGATCCCTGCACAATTTATACAACAAAACAGCAAAAAAGCCAACAACCCAATGGAAAAATTGGCAAAAGACCTAAATAGACATTTTTCCAAGGAAAGTATACAGATGGCCAACAAGGACATGAAAAAATACAAAACATTCTTGATTATTAGAGAAATGCAAATCAAAACTACCATGAGATACCACCTCACACCAGTCAGAATGGCCATCATTAATAAATCCACAAATAACAAATGCTGGAGGGGGTGTGGAGGAAAGGGAACCCTCCTGCACTGTTGGCAGGAATGTAAAATGGTACAGCCACTATGGAGAACAGCATGGAGGTACCTTAGAAATCTATACATAGAACTACCATATGACCCATCAATACCTCTCTTGGGCATATATCCAGACAAAACATTCCTTAAAAAAGACACCTTGCACCCTCATGGTCATTGCAGCACTATTCCCAATAGCCAAGACATGTAAACAACCCAAATGTCCATCGACAGATGATTGGAATAGGAAGATGTGATATATATACACAATGGAATAATACTTAGCTATAAAAAAAGAACAAAATAATGCCATTTGCAGCCACCTGGATGGAACTAGAAACTCTCATACTGAGTGAAGTAAGTCATAAGGAGAAAGACAAATACCATATGATTATCACTTATATCTGGAAGCTAACATAAGGCACAAATGAACTTTTCCACAGAAAAGAAAATCATGGACTTGGAGAAATAGACTTGTGGTTGCCAAGGGGGAGTGGGAGGCAGTGGGGTGAATTGGGAGCTTGGAGTTAACAGATGCAGACTATTGCCTTTGGAATGGATTAGCCATGAGATCCTGCTGTGTAGCACTGGGAACTATGTCTAGTCACTTATGATGGAGAATAATATGCAAAAATAGAATGTGTACAGGTATGTATAACTGGGTCACCATGCTGTACAGTATAAAAAAATTGTATTGGGGAAATAAGAATTTTAAAATAAAAATAAAAAATTTAAATGATAATTATCAAAATTTATATTTATGTTTACTATATATGCAATTTCTATAAAGATAAGAACATAAAGGGGGAAATGCAATGGAGCTAAATAAGAGTGACTTTCTATATTTCACTGAAATTATATTAGTATAAACCTACTGTGAATTTGAGAATTTAATATGCATAGGCACACTCTAAAGCAAACACTAAATAAAAAAAAATTGTCTTATATTTAAGTCTTTAGGCCATTTTGAGTTTATTTTTGTGTGTGGTGTGAGGGTGTGTTCTCGTTTCATTGATTTGCATGCAATTGTCCAGGTTTCCCAGCAACACTTGCTAAAAGACTGTCTTTTTCCCATTTTATGTTCTTGCCTCCTTTGTCAAAGATCAAATGACCATAGGTGTCTGGGTTAATTTCTGAGTTCTCTGTTCTGTTCCATTGGTCTGTCTGTCTGTTTTGGTACCAGTCCCACACTGTCTTGATGACTGTGGCTTTGTAATAGTGCCTGAAGTTTGGGAGAGTAATGCCTCCTGCTTGGTTTTTGTTCCTCAGAATTGCTTTGGCAATTCTGGGTCTTTTGTGGTTCCATATACATTTTTGGATTGTTTGTTCTAGTGCTGTGAAAAATGTTGTGGGTAATTTGAGAGGGCTTGCATTGAATCTGTAAATTGCTTTGGGTAGTATGGCTATTTTTACAATATTAATTTTTCCAACCCAGGAGCATGGAATAGCTTTCCATTTCTTTGAATCCTCTTTAATTTCCTTGATTAATGTTTTATAATTCTTGGCATATAAGTCCTTTACCTCCTTGGTCAGGTGTATTCCCAGGTGTTTTATTTTTCGAGGTGCAATTATAAAAGGTATTGTATTTTTGTATTCCTTTTCTAATATTTCATTGTTAGTATACAGAAAATGCGACTGATTTCTGAATGTTCATCTTATATCCTGCTACTTTGCTGAATTTGTTGACTAGTTGAAGTAGTTTTTGGGTTGAGTCCTTACGGTTTTCTATATAAAATATCATGTCATCTGCATTCAGTGACAGTTTTACCTCTTTTCTTCCTATTTGGATGCCTTTTATTTCTTTTGTTTGTCTGATTGCTGTGGGTAGGTCTTCCAATACATGTTGAATAACAGTGGTGAGAGTGGGCATCCATGTCTTGTTCCATATTTTAGTGGAAGGCTTTCAGCTTTTCTCCATTGAGTATTTTATTTGCTGTGGGTTTGTCATAAATGGCTTTGATTATGCTAAGGAATGTTCCCTCTACACCCACTTTGATAAGAGTTTTCATCATAAATGGATGTTGGGCTTTGTCAAATCCTTTTTCTGCATGTATTTATATGATCATGTGGTTTTTGACTTTTCTTTTGTTAATGTGGTATATGACGTTGCTTGATTTGCGTATGTTGAACCATCCTTGTGAACCTGGCATGAATCCCCCCTGGTCGTGTTGTATGATTTTTTGATATGCTGGTTTTAGTTAGCTAAAATTTTGTTGAGAATTTTTGCATCTGTATTCATCAAAATATTGTGAAAAATTCATTAAGAGATCAAAATTTTAAATAGAAAATAGTTCATTTAATGCAAATATAAGCAGAGAAGGAAGAGAGAAACAAGAAAGACTTGAGACATATAGAAAACAAAAGTTAAATGGTAGAAAAATACTATGATATCAATAATAAGATTAAAATTGAATAGAAAAATCCAAAAAAAAAAGATGCTGACTGTTAAACTACATTAAATTTTTTTAAAAAGATTCAATTATATGATGTCTCCAGGAGACATGCCTTAGATGCCTTATAAAGACATACTCTATCCAAAGATAGCATCAGGTTGGAAATAAAAAGGTGAGAAAATATGTATCCTGCAAACTGAAAACATAAGAAATATGGAGTGGCTAAATTAATATAAAATAAAATTGATTTAAGAACCAAAAATGTTGTTTTAAATCAAGAAGAAGTTTTATGATGAATAAAGTACCAATATATTAGAAAGTTGTGATAATTATAAAAATATATGTACTGAACAGCAGGGAACCAAAATATATAAAGGCACTGATTGACATAATTGCGGGGGAAATTAGTTTGACAATAATTGAGAGTAAATACTCCACTGTCAATAATGGATAAAACAACTACACAGAAGATCAGGATGGATGCAGAAGATTTGAACAACCAAAGTAACCAAATTAGACTAAACATGCATCTATTGAACACTCTACCTGACAACAGACAACAGCAGAACACACATTCCTCTCAAGTGCACATGGCACATTTTCCGGGGTAGATCATATGCTAAGCCATGAAGCAAGCCACATTGCAGTTAAATTGAAAATTAACAATACAAAGAAATTTGGGAAATGCAGACATTTCCTATGTGTGGTTACTGAGTAGATGTTAACATTCTACTCACTAACCAATAGGACAACAAAAAAATCACAATAGAAATTATAAAATACTTTGAGATGAAGGAAACAAATCACATCATACCAAAACTTACAGGATGCACTTAACACAGTGCTCAGAGCTACATTTAGAGCTGTAAATGCCTATATTAAGAAAGAAGAAAGATCTTAAGATAATAACCTAATCTTCCATCCTCAGACATATAAAAAGGAAGAGTAAACTATATTCATAAAAAGCAGAGGTAGAAAATAATTAGGATTAGAATAAAAATTAAAGAAATATATACTAGAAGCAATCTGTTTTCTTTAGAGAAATGTCTCTTTAGCTCTTCTGTCCCCCTCCTTTTTTTTTTTTTTTTTCCTTTTTAGGACCACACCTGTGATACATGGAGGTTCCCAGGCTAAGGGTCTAATCGGAGCTATAGCTGCTGGCCTATGCCACAGCCACAGCCACGCCAGATCTGAGCCGTGTCTGCAACCTACAACACAGCTCACAGCAATGCCAGATCCTTAACCCACTGAGCAAGGCCAGATATCGAACTTGCAACCTCATCGTTCCTAGTCAGGTTTGTTTCTGCTTTGCCATGACAGGAACTCCTTCTGCCTATCTTTTGATTGGATTTTTTTGATATAAATTTCCATGAAATACTTGTATATTTTCAAGATTAATCTCTTTTTGGTTACTTTGCTTGCAAAGATTTTCTCCCATTCTGTGGATGGTCTTTTTTTTTTTTATGATTTCCTTTGCTGTGCAAAATCTTTTAAGTTTAATTAGGTCCCATTGATTTATTTTTGTTTTTATTTTCTTAATTCTAGTAAGTAGATCAAACAAGGTATTACTGTGATTTATATCAAAGAGTGTTATACCTATGTTTTCCTCTAGGAGTTTTATAGTATCTAGCCTACATTTAGTTCCTTGATCCATTTTGAGTTTAATTTTTATAAAATAGAAACAAACTCACAGATTTTAAAACCGTATTATTGTTATAGGTAAAACTACTGGTGGGGAGGGAAGAATTGGGATGGTGGGAATAACATTTACACACTACTGTATAAAATAATGATTAATAGGAACGTACTGTATAGCACAGGAAAATCTACTCAAAAATCTGTAATAACCTACATGGGAAAAAGAATGGATGTATTTACATGTATAACTGATTCACTTTGCTGTACACCTGAAACTAATACAACATGGTAAGTCAACTACATTCCAATAAAATTTAAAATCTTAAAAAAAAAAGAAAAATAGAGAAAACTAACAAAACCAAATGTCCATTCTTTGAAAAGACCAAAAGAAAAAAAAGGACAAACCTGTAGTTTGACCAAGAAACAGAGATACAGATACATTACTAAATCAGAAATGAAAGAGGTGACATAACTACTGACTTCAGAGAAATACAAATTATTATGAATGAATACTCTGAATAACTGCATGCCCCAAGCTAGATAAAACAGGTGAAATGGGAACTTTCCTAGAAAGGTGCAAACTATGAATACTGACTTCTGAGGAACTAGAAAATCTGAAAAAATATAACAAGTAATGATAATAAATTAGTAAAATTATTTTCTAATATGAATACAGGAGTATATCCTCTTCCTTGAATCAAGTTGAAAGTAGCTAGGGCCCTAAAAAAAAATACTTCCTTAATTTTATGTTTTTACATTTTTCACCTGTCACTTTTTCATTTGCAAAAAGTTTTATTTTTAAAAGGTGGTTATAAGTAACCAAATGAAGGATTTCTTAAAAGATAGATGATAGGTATATGTAATTCTGATATCTAGTAATGCACCAATATTAACATAGAAATCCTTAAGATTTATATTTACTAAAATGTACTTAATAGAAAATTATTTTTTTATTAGCCAAACATATGAATTCAATTTATATATAATTATTTTCCTGTGGATACTGGTTGCATTGTTCATTTGCAAACAATAATAGTGAAGTGTATTCATTTCTTTCATCTCTATCTTATTCATCTTGGTTTCCCAAATTCTCAAATGTCAATAAAGATAGTCAAGAAAATTGTTTGACGTGTTCTACTTATTGTGTAAATATTTATATTACAATGAAAATGTCAGAATTATGATGTCTTCTCAATTCAAACTTGGACACACTGTAGACTCTTTACAGCTGAAAAGACTCAGAAGTAGTGGTGAATGTTACATGTCTATTTGGATAGCTCAAGGGAGAGAATCTAATATTACTGTCCAGTTGTATAATGGCCTTCACCTTTTTTTCTACTTAAGCATGTCGATTAAAATTTATTTACTCTTCTTAGCTAGTGATATTTTCAGAATACAAAAATAATTGTAAAACTTTTATGACCCAGTGATAATCAATATACATTTTGAATATGTAAAAGAATGGAATTGTCTAAATCAAATTCTGCCTATGACAGTTTATTAAAATAGCTTTTAAATTCAAGGATAAAGCTTTAATACTGATGATCACAACAGACCTGTTCTCTATATGTACTTTAAGCATTCAAGCAAGTTATTAGATCTCCATATTTTTTGCAAAGAAAATTCAACACACATATGATAGCAATACAAACAACAAAAATAATGATTTCAATTTCCTCTGACCTATTTAAGTATTTAAGTGGCTGAGAAAGACAAAGAAAAATGACAAGCAAGCTATACCGTTTCATTGCTTGTATGTGCTTTTCACATTTAGGCCTTCAATATGGTGACTAGAATCATACAATAAATTTAGCAAACCATCGCAAGTGGCACATTGATAAAAAGACACAGTCCTTGTTCGTATAGCACTTATATAAACAATATATTTGTCCAATTCATTGACCTTGAAGAGGAGGTAAAAAATATATATACAATAATAGTTGGGTGGCATAGAGAGTATAGCATAGAGTGAAACTTCATTCTTTATTCCATACCATTCAAGATGAGATTCAGGTCTATATAAATTATCCAATAATCAAGTTTATTTTACAGCTAAAATGATATCTGTGCATCTCCTTAAAAGTGCTTTTTTAAAGCAGTATGAAAATAACCATTACTTTATTTTATTCAACCTGTCAAAAAATCTAACATTTATGCCTCATTTTAGTATTTTTTCAGTCTTTGGAATGAAAATAGAGAGGTTTAATGTTGATTTCTAAGCAGTCTTCTTTTGTGAAGGACTTCCTAACAAAGAAACAAATACTTTACAAAGATAACAGATGCAGCTAAAGGCCTTTTGTCCTTACTTGCTAAAGTTTTATTTCTCTTCTGATGGCCCAGAAGATAAATACTCCAATAAAAACAAACAAATGTTCTCATTTGTTTTTGATTATAAATGTATGAACAGTAAATTATTCTATTTGTTTCTCATTTCTGATGAACAGTAAACTATCCTAACAACATTTATAATTATATTTATTTTTCATTTAAGAATGATTAGAAGTAAGTGGCTATTAAAGAGCCCTTGGCATGGGGCAAAAATGGAACTTATGTAATTTTATTGTTTTTATTATTAGGTACACCTTCTTATTTATAACCATGGAGATACACACACACACACACACACACACACATATATATAAATGCCTGGGTACTCACTTCAAAGAATCTTGGTCCATAGGTCCTCATAAAACGAACAAAAAAATACCCTCTGATATGAAATCCATTTTTAGGCCACTATTGAGCTCAATTACTTAAAAAAATTAAAATTTAACAAGATAGGAATCTAATTTTTAAAAAGATACAAAAGAACTTATTCACAAGGCATTCCCTTATGGTGAAGCAGGTTAAGGGTCTGATGTTGTCACTGCAGGAGCTGAGGTTGCTGTGGTGGTGTGAGTTTGATCTCTGGCCCAGGGAACTTACACAAGCCACAGGTATGACCAAAAACAAACAAACAAAACTTATTCACAGAACAGAAACAGATTTGAAGATTTTGAAACTAAACTTATGGTTACCAAAGGATAAACATGGGGGAGCAGTGATAAATTAGGAGGTTGGATTAACATATACACATTACTGTATATAAAATAGATAACTAACAAGGACCTATTGTATAGCACAGGGAAATATACTCAATACTGTATAATAACCTATATGGGAAAATAATTTGAAAAATAATGGATATATCTACATATATAACTGATTCACTTTGCTGTACATCTGAAACTAACACAACACTGTAAATCAACTATGTTCCAATAAAATTTAATTTATAAAAGTAAACAAGATTTCTTAGATAGATAACTTTGTTGTACCACAGACTATGTGTGTAATTTGGGGTAAATTCTTCAATTCCCTAGATCTCAAATTCAAAATCTGTAAGAACTAGCTAACAATAGCACTTATTGGGCTGCTGTGAAAACTAAAGGAGATAATCTATAAAAGCATTCAGTACCACATTTGGTACATAGTAAACTCTCAAATGTTAGTTATTTTTATGAGTGAGAAATATGTGATAGATATAAGAAAATATGGATGTTGAACATTAAAATAACGGGGAATCTGTTGATTTTGTTATCATCTGACTTCCTAACTTCTCATTAATGTGGGTGAGAAATACCCAATCATCTCTAATACTATTTTGATCACAGCTTAAATCTTCAAGTCCAAGGTCATTCACCCATGCAAGTTTACCAAAATACACGGAAGTGCCAGGTAGATAAATGTAAACATAGGATGATGCCAAACTGTGACTGAGATGTTATTCCCAATGCCCAGTGTAATCAAATGATCAGGAGAAGCTAAAAATACTAGCATAATTATTTGTATTTGAACAAGATTTCTGCTTCCTTTAAATATTTTTCTCCCATTATAAAACTAAATTTCTGTTTCTTTTTTTTTCTGATTAAACAAGCATTTGCCTAGTAACCCAAAATGGTTTTATTACCAGGGAAAAGGATTTAGAAAGTGTAAAATACAACGGATTCTTTGAAATTGTTTGACTCCAGTCAGTCACTGAAGCACTGGAACCCTTAATTCATCCATTGACATATGTAGATAACAGTTCTAAATTACCACCCTCTCAAGAGTAGGTAACTATAAACAATCTATGTACATGTGAGTGGTTAAATTACTGTCAAAATCAATAAAAGTGATCTTTTAAAAATATTTTAAATATATCTATATAGTATAAAATATCAGAAGTCTCAAACAATTCTATTTTGACTAAATTGAGTAAATTGTCTAAATTGACCTTTGTGAAAATAAACATCAAATACTTTTTACTATGAAAAAAATGTTAACTGCCACATTTCAGAGTAGTTGTTTTATAAGAAGTCAACTGTCTGGTGCAATCATTTTAAGAAAAATCATGGGGGTTCCACAAAAAAATTAAAAACAGAGATACCATATGATCTAGCAATACCACTTCTGGCTATATAGCTGAAGGAAATTAAGTCAAGATCTCAGAGCTATTTGCACCTCCATATTCTTGCAGCATTATTCACAACAGCCAAGACATGAATTAAATCTAAGTGTCCACTGACATCAAATGGATAAAGAAATTAGACAGCTAACTAATACAATGACTATTACTCAACCATAAGAAAGAAGGAAATCCTGCCATTTGTGACAACATGGATGGACCTTGAGGCTATGTGAGATAAGTTAAAGACAAGTACTGCACAATCCTTCTTATATGTGAAATCTTAGAAGCAACAACCACAAATTTATAGAGACAGAGTAAATGGTGTTTGGAGGGGTGGAAGAAATGGAGAGATGCTGGCCAAAGGATTTGAACTTCCAGTTATAAGATGAATAAGTTCTGGAGATCTAATGTACAATATAATGTACAGTATAGTGACTATAGTTAACAAAACTATATTAGATACTTGAAGACTGCTAAGAGAGTAGATCTTATTATTATTTTTTTTGTCTTTTGTCTTCTTGTCCTTTTAGGGCCACACCCACGGCATGTGGAGGTTCCTAGGCTAGGGGTCTAATCAGAGTTGTAGTACACAAGAACCACAGCAGCGCCAGATCCAAGCTGTGTCTGTGACCTACACCACAGCTCATGGCAATGCCGGATCCTGAACCCACTAAGCGAGGCCAGGGATTGAACCCACAACCTCATGGCTCCTAGTCAGATTTGTTTCCACTGCACCACAACAGGAACTCCAAAGAGAATAGATCTTAAATTTTTCAGCACACACCAAGAGTTTGTAACTATATGAGGTGATGGATGTGTTAACCTTATTCTGAAAATCATTTTGCAATCAATATGCATATCAAATCATCATAATGTACACCTTAAACTTCACAATGTCATATGCCAATTATATCTCAATAAATCTGGAGGAAAAATTCTCCACACAGTATCTATAGCACATATGTTTAATTTAGTTTTAGTTGCCATAAGATTATTTCAAACAGCATTTCTATTCATGTGGAAAACTGATTATTTTTCATTTGCTTGAGTTCCATTTATAGGATAATTCTCAAAAAGAAGGGCTGTGTGTACAATTTTAATTCTAAAAGAATCTAAAGTTTGCAAATTCACTAATGAATGAATAATCATGGAAAGTATCTCTCAAATTTGTATCTGCAAATAGCATTTATTCCTTAAAATTATTTGTAACTATTAGAATAACATGTACTTACTTTAGGGTAAAATAGCACAAAGAAGGAAAATATTGTTCCCAAAATTATAAATACAATTCTTCAAAGTAACTTGGAACCAGGTTCAGATTTTCCTTCCACCTCTTTAATATATCAAGAATAATGAATTCTTCAAAATTACTATTAATTAGACAACACTTTCATTGCATTTTCTCTCTTTTAATTTATTTTCCAAAGAATCCTGTGCTTTATTTTATGGACTGATACTACTATCTCCAATTAACAAATGAGAAAATTAAGGCACATTTAGGGGCTGAAATGCTTGCTCAATAGTTGCAACTTGCAATGAACTTAACTGTGTCCTCTCGAAATTCATTCTCTCTTTCTCTGGTGCAGCAGAGATTATCACAATATTGTAAATCAAATATACTTCAATAAAACTTTAAAAAATGAAAAAAAAATCTCCTGCACTTGAGACAAGTCTCAGCAGTACAACCCACCTTGAGATATAATGCCTTAAACATCTTATGCCAGTTTGCATTGGAGTTGAGCCTACTATTCTACTCAGACTAAATGTTCTGATTGATTAACTCCTGCCCCCATCCTATACCTTTCCCTACTTAGTGCTAATTTTGTCCATTTACCCAAAAGAAGTTGACAGGTAGACTTCTTTTTCTAATGTCCTAAAATCCAGCCTCCATGACCAAATGATCCCACTAAATTAGTGGTTGTCAATCATCAATGTTACAGACTGCAATGTATCCCCACTAAATATATATGTAGACACCCTAACTCCTGATGTGGTTTTATTTAGAGATAGGCCTTTAAGGAAGTAATTAAGGTTAAGTGAGATCATAAGGGTGGGGCCCTATTCTGATTGGACTGGTATCCTTATAAGAAAAGGAAGAGACACAAGAGATTCTTTTTCTCTTCAAGTGCAGAAAAGAAGGTTGAGGGAAGATATAATGAGATGGCCACCTTTGATCCAGGAAAGAGAGCCTTCACTGGAAACCAACCCTGATGGCACCTTGATCTTGGACTTCCAGCATCCAGAATTATGGTAAAATAAATTCCTATTATATACGCTACATGGTCTGTGGTATTTTGTTATGGCAGCCTGAGCAAACTAATACAGTCATCTAGGAAGGGGAAGCAGTTAAAAAATACATATCCCTAAAAGGATTATTCAATTTTTCTGAGGTATGGCCTTTGCATTAACACTTTTTAAAATTGGCCAGATTATTCCATGTGCAAGCAAGGCTTAGAACCACTGGGACTGTCCCAGGTTTGTTAAATTGTACCCGTAGTCCTATTTTTTTAAGTCTGTCCATGGATATAATTTGAGATGATATATATTTTTGTATGGCTGAACCTGCAGCATATGGCAATTCCCAGGTTAGGGGTCGAATTGGAGCAGCAAATGCCAGCATAGGCCACAGCTTGCAGCAACACTGAATCCTTAATCCACTGAGCAACGCCAGGGATCAAACCCTCACAGACACTATGTCAGGTTCTTCACCCGCTGAACCATGATGGGAATTCCTGAGATTATATCTTTAGATGTGTTCTACTATTTAAGGAATCACCAAATAGATAAGGAAGATATGGCTAGAGTTTGCCAGCTTGAATAACAGAATATAATCTGAACTCAAAAAAAAAGTTTGTGTAAGAGAATTTGCTGTTTGGCTAACTGATGTTGAGCTAGGACACTGGTCTTCTCTGGGTTTTGACTCATACTGGAACTTATACCATCAGATGAACTGATTCTCAGACCTTCAGACCCAGTCTAGAACTATACTATTGGCTCTTCTGGGTTTCCATCATGTACTATAGATCTAGTGACTTCTCAGTCACCATGACAGTATGAGCCAATTCTTCATAATAAATTCATTCATTCATTCTTTCTCTCTCTTTCCTCTATTATTTGTTTCGCTGGGAAAATGCAGACTAATGCAGATTATGGCACTAAGAGGAGTTTCAGAGGAACAGATTTTAAGGATGATTTTTTTAATTGTTTCCAGAATTCTTGGAATTGGCTAATATGACTAAAGATGCTAATGACCCTATTTCCAGTATTAAAGTTAACAGTCCATGATGTGATCTGGCCATAGAGACACACAAGGCAAAGCCATTAGATATTTCTAGTTAACTAATTATAAGAATCAAGAAGCTGGGTTACTGTATATATGATACTATCAAACATCTTTAGAAAACTAAAGAGATTGATTGGATGTTCCTAATGTCACTAGATAGAGTGGAGTAAGAAAAAGATGAACTGATCTGAGATATGATTAAGATGGCAGAATAGAAGGATTGGAGCTAACCTACTCTCAAAAAACAACACAATTACAACCAAATGGACTTTCAAGATATCCTACTCTAGAAGACAAGAGAAGGCCACATCAAGAGGTAGGAGGAGCAGTTATGAGATATAAGCAACCCCGTACCTGCTGGGTGGGAAGGCCACAGATGGAAAAGTAACTGTATCACAGAGACTCACCTACAAGTGTGAGAGTTCTGAGCCCCACATCAGGTGCCCACACCTGGGGATCTGGCATTGGTAGAAAAAGCCCCCAGAGCATCTGGCATTAAAGGCCAGTGGGGCATGTGCACAGGAGCTCCACAGGACTGGAGGAAATGGAGACCCCGTTCATGAAAGGCACACACAGGCTTTCATATGCACTGGGTCTCAAGGCAAAGCAGAGGCTCCATAGGAATCTGGGTCAGACCTGACTGCAGTTCTTGGAGAATCTCCTAGGAAAACAGAGGGTGATGGTGGCTTGTTGTGGGGTAAGGACATTGGAGGCAAGGCTCTCCAGAATATTCATCAGCATGTGTTCCTTTAGAGGTGGTCATTTTGGGGAAATCTGGCCCCACCCATCAGTGCTGAGAAGCCCCTGGCCAAACAATAATCGAGGTGTGATCACAGCCTCACCTATCAGCAAACAGGCTGCCTAAAGACCCCCCTAGGCATACAGCCACCTATAATCTCACCCAGAGACAAATCCCCACCCACCAGAGGGAAAGGAATCAGAGGGATAGGAATCAGAGGGATAGGAAGGCAAAACATTGGAAATAAACTGGAGGCAAAGATTGGTAATCTACAGCAAACAGTGAGCAAAGAAATACAATATTTAACACGTAAGCAAGCAGAGATGCAAAATACAATAACTTAAATAAAAAATTCATTAGAAGCAGCCAACAGCAGAATACAGGAGGCAGAAGAACGAATAAGCGAGATGGAGGACAAATTAGTGGAAATCACGGATGCAGAACAGAAAAGAGAAAAATATTGAAAAGAAATGAAAACAGTCTAAGAGAACTCTAGGACAATGTAAAATGCATCAATATCTGTATTACAGGCGTGCCAGAAGGAGAAGAGAGACAGAAAGGGACAGAACAAATATTCAAAGACATAATAGCCGAAAATTTCCCTAACGTGGGAAAGGAACCACTCACTTGAATCTAGGAAGCACAATAAGTACCCTATAAAATAAACACAAGGAAGAACACCCCAAGACACATATTAATCAAACTGACCAAAATTAAAGACAGAAAATATTGAAAGCAGCTGGGGAAAAGAAACAACATATGAGGGAACCCCAATAAGGTTATCAGCAGATTTTTCAGCAGAAACTGTGCAGGCCAGAAGGGAGTGGCAGGATATAGTTAATGAGATGAAAAGAAAAAACCTCCAACCAAGATTACTTTACCCAGCAAGGCTCTCATTCAGATTTGAAGGAGAAATCAAAACCTTCACAGATAAGCAAAAGTTGAGAGAATTCAGCAACACTAAACCAGCTTTACAACAAATACTAAAGGAATTTCCCTAGGCAGAAAATAAAAGCCCGCAACCAGAAACAAAAATACCACATATGGAAAGGCTCACATATATACAGTAAAGGTAGGAAATTGCCCATGCACAAATATGCTACCAAAATCAGAAATCATGAGAAGAGGAGCGTACGAATGCAGGACACTGGAGACACACTTGCAATTACGAGACCAACAAATTAGAACAATCTTGTATATATATAGACTCCTATATCAAAACTTCAGGGTAACTGCAAACTGCAAATTTACAATTTATACACACACAAATAAGAAAAATAAGCTCATATACAACACTAAATATAGTTAATCAAGCCACAAGAGGAGAGAACAAGAAGGGAAGAAAAAAGAGCAAAAAAAAAAAAATCCAAAACAGTTAATAAAATGGCAATAAGAACATATATATCAATAATTACCTTAAATGTAAATGGACTAAATGCCCCAACCAAAAGACATAGACTTGCTGAAGGGATACAAAAACAAGATTGATATATATGCTGTCTTCAAGTGACCTACTTTAGTTCTAGGGACACATACAAATTGAAAGTGAGAGGATGGAAGAAAATATCCCATGCAAATAGGAATCAAAAGAAAGCCGGAGTAGCAATACTCATATCAGACAAAATAGGCCTTAAAATAAAAGAGTATTATAAGAGACAAAGAAGGAGATTACATAATGATCAAAGGATCAATCCAAGAGGAAGATATAACAATTATAAATATATATGCATCCAACATAGGATCACCTCAATATATAGGACAATTGCTAACAACCTTAAAAGGAGAAATTGACAATAACACAATAATAGTGGGGACTGTAACACCTCAATTACAGCAATGGGCAGACCACCCGGATAGAAAATCAACAAGGAAACACAGGTCCTGAATGAGACATTAGACCAGATGGACTTAATACACACTTATAGGACACTCCATCCAAAAGCAGCACATTCTCCTCAAGTGCATACAGAACATTCTAAGATTGATCACATTCTGGGCCACAAATCAAGCCTCAGTAACTTTAAGAAAATTGAAATCATATCAAGCATCTTTCTCGACCACAACACTATATGACTTGAAATCAACAAGAAAAAAAAAAGTGCAAAAACACAAACACATAGTGGAAACTATACAACATGCCACTAAACAACCAATGGATCACTGAAGAAATCAAAGAGGAAATTAAAAAATACCTAGAAGCAAATTACAACAAAGATAAACACTCTAAAACCTATGGGATGCAGCAAAAGCTGTTCAAAGAGGCAAGTTCATAGCAATACAAGCCTGCCTCAGGAAACAAGAAAAAGCTCAAATAAATAACCTAATTTTACATATAAAGTAGCTAGAGAGAGAAAAACAGACAAGATATAAAGTTAGCAGAAGGAAAGGAATCACAAAGATCAGAGCAGAAATCAGTGAAATAGAAATGAAGAAAACCACAGAAAAGATCAACGAAAAAAAAGCTGGTTCTTTGAAAAGAACAACAAAATTGATAAACCCTTAGCCAGACTTATCAAGAAAAAAGAGGACTCAAATCAATAAAATTAGAAATGAAAAGGGATATCACCAAAATAAAAAGGGTCATAAGAGACTACTATATGCAACTATACGCCAATAAAACGGAAAACCTAGAAGAAATGGAGAAATTCTTAGAAAAGAACAATCTTCCAAGACTAAACCAAGATGAAGTAGAAAAGATGAATAGACCAGTCACAAGTAATGAAATTGAAACTGTGATCAAAAAACTTCCAACAAGCAAAAGTCCAGGACCAGATGGCTTCACAGGCGAATTCTATCAAACATTTAGAGAAGAGCTAACACCTATCCTTCTGAAATTATTCCAAAAACTCGCAAAGGAAGGGACACTCCCAAACTCATTCTATGAGGCCACTGTCAACCTGATACCAAACCAGACAAAGATACCTCAAAAAAAGAAAATTACAGGCCAATTATACAGATGAACATAGATGCAAAAATCTTCAACAAAATACCAGAAAACCGAATCCAACAATACATGAAAAGGATTGTACATCATGATCAAGTGGGATTTATCCCAGGGATGTAAGGATTCTTCAATATCTGCAAATCAGTGTGATACACCACATTAACAAACTGAAGAATAAAAACTATATGATCCTCTCAGTAGACACAGAAAAAGCCTTTGACAAAATCCATCACCCATTTCTGATAAAAACCCTTCAGAAAGTGGGCATAGAGGGAACCTACCTCAACATAATTGAGGCCATATATGACAAACCCACAGTGAACATCATCCTCAATGGTGAAAAGCTGAAACAATTCCCACTGAGATCAGAAGCAAGACAAGGATGTCTGCTCTCACCACTACTATTCAACACAGTTTTATAAGTCCTAGCCACAGCAATCAGAAATAAAAAATAAATAAAAGGAATCCAAATTGGAAAGAAAGAAGTAAAACTATCACTATTTGCAGATGCCATGATACTGTACCTAGAAAATCCTAAAGACGCTACCATAAAACTGTTAGAGCTCATCAATGAATTTGGCAAAGTCGCAGGATACAAAATTAATACACAGAAGTCAACTACATTTCTATGTACTGACAACAAAAGATCAGAAAGAGAAATTAGGAAAGCAATCCTGTTTACCATTGCATCAAAAATAATAAAATACTTAGGAATAAACCTACCTAAAGAAACAAAAGACCTGCACTCTGAAAAGTGTAAGATGCTGATGAAGGAAATCAAAGATGACACATGGAGATCCCATCATGGCTCAGTGGTTAACGAATCCGACTAGGAACCATGAGGTTGCGGGTTCAATCCCTGGCCTTGCTCAGTGGGTTGGGGATCTGGTTTTGCCATGAGGTGTGGTGTAGGTCGCATACATGGCTCAGATCCCACATTGCTGTGGTTCTGGCATAGGCCGGTGGCTACAGCTCTGATTCGACCCCTAGCCTGATAACCTCCATATGCTGTGGGAGCAGCCCAAGAAATGGCAAAAAGACAAAAATAAATAAATAAATAAAAATAAAAAGATGACACAAACAGATGGAACGACATACCATGCTTCTGGATTGGAAGGATCAATATTATCAAAATGACTATACTACCCAAGGCAACCTACAGATTCAATGCAATCCCTATCAAATTACCAATGACATGTTTCACAGAATTAGGACAAAATATTCTAAAGTTTGTTGGAAGTACAAAAGACCCAGAATAGCCAAAGATACCCTGAGAAAGAAAAATGGAGCTGGAGGAATCAGGCCTCCTGACCTCAGAGAATACTACATAGCTACAATCATCAAAATCATATGGTACTGGCACAAAGACAGATATATAGATCAGTGGAATAAGATAGAAAGCCCAGAATTAAACCCATGCACCTACAGTCAACTAATCTATGACAAAGCAGGCAAGAATATACAGTGGATAAAAGACAGCCCCTTCAATAGTGGGGTTGGGAAAACTGGATAGCCACATGGAAAAGAATGAAATTAGAACACTCCCTAACACCATACAAAAATATAAACTCAAAATGATTAAAGACCTAGATATAAGACCAGATACTATAAAATTCTTAGAGGAAAACACATACCACTCTCTGACATAAACCACAGCAATATCTTCTCAAGATTCACCTCCTAGAGTTATGACAATGAAAAAAAAATAAACAAATGGGACTTAATTAAACTTAAAGGTTTCCACACAGCAAAGGAAATCCTCAACAAAACGACAATATGACCCACAGAATGGGAGATAATATCTGCAAATGAAGTGACTGACAAGGGATTAATCTCCAAAATTTATAAACACCTTCTGCAGCTCATTACCAAAAACCAAACAATCCCATCAAAAAACAGGCAGAATATCTAAACAGACAATTCTCCAAGAAAGACATACAGATGGCAAAAAAAAAAAACACATGAAAAGATGTTCAACACCACTCATTATTAGAGAAACGTAAATCAAAACCACTCTAAGGTACCCCCTTACACCGGCCAGAATAGTTGTCATCAAAAAGTCTACAAACAATAAATGCCAGAGTGGGTGCAGAGAAAAGGGAACGCTATTACACTGCTGGTGGGAATGTAAATTGGTACAACCACTGTGGAAAACAGTATGAAGATGCCTCAGAAAACTAAAAATAGAATTACATTTGATCCAGCAATCCCACTCCTGGGCATCTATCCAGAGAAAACAATGACTTGAGAAGATACATATACTCAGTGTTCATTGCAAAACTCTATACAATAGCCAAGACAAGGAAACAAAAATGTCCATTGACAGAGGAGTGGATAAAGAAGTGGTACATATACACAATGGAATATTACTCAGCCATTAAAAGAAAAGAAATAACAGCATTTGAAGCAACATGGATGGATCTAGAAAATCATGCTAAGTGAAATCAGTTAGACAGAGAGACTCCAACATCATATTCTATCACTTACATGTGGTATCTAAAAAAAGGACACAATGAATTTCTTTGCAGAACAGATAATGACCCACAGACTCAGAAAAACTTATGGTTTCCAAATGAGACAGTTGTGGGGTGGGGGGATGCACCAGGTGTTTGGGATGGAAATGCTACAAAATTTAATTATGATGATTGTGGTACAACTATAAATGTAATAAAATTTATTTAGTAATTTTAAAAAAGGATGAGCTCAGGGATTCAAATTTCAAGCTCAAGTATAACATAAATGATCTGAAATCTTTGTGTGCCTGAAGTAAACCATTATTGCCTATAGCTTCAGGTCTAAGATTGCTAAAATTTAAAACCAGAATCACATTCTGTGACTGGCTAAATTACAATGCAACTGAACTCTCACCTCACAGGGTTTCTATTGTTAAAATAAAAACACTGATTTGGAAAGAACTGGACCCTTTGGACCTTTTAATTTGGAATGGAGCTATGTGGGGAAAAAACTGATGAAACTGGGGACCCTGAGCCCCAAAATATTCATGACTCTTTTTTTCCAGTGGAAGAGGACTCCCCCACCCCAGTGGGAACAACTTGTCCACCCCCACTGAGAGAGGTCTCTCCACCACCATCTGAGGGGATTAGCCTTAAATTACATGGACTGAGCAAACTGTAATGGCCTCCCTTGAGGCAGATGCCCTGCAATACAATGCTAATTCTTCTCAGGACCCACGCTCACCAGCTCTCCCTGCTTCTATACCTCTAGCTAGACTCAAGTTTCAGCAGATCCCAAAGATAAGGTACACTTTGTGACCCATGAAGATATAGGCTACACACCAAAAAAACTACTTGAGTTGTCTAATTTATACTGACAGATATTAGGGACATGCCTGAGACTGCATAGGCTATTGAGGTGCAGATAATGATGGAACAAATTTAATATTAGATAAGGCAGAATTTATTGAGATGGGCACACTAAGCAGAAATTCTGCAGTTAATGCTGTAGCTCAGGGAGTTAGGAAGGGCCCAAGAGGCCCGATTGATTGGCTGAAGAATAGACCAAAAGGTGGACTACAGTGAGTAAATTAGAAAAGCCAAATCTGCTTTGTTTAAATGTAGAGGAAATAATACAAAGTCTTAGGGAGATTAGAATATTAGTGTGGTTACTCAAGATCTACTCACCAACACAGGAAAGGTTCAGAAGACATACCTTTCACCAAAACTCTCAGAAATAAATTTCTGAGGTGAACCCTAGCATCCTTGAAGAGCTCTGTAATTACCTTTCTGTGTAGGCAAGACTTTTTCATGAGATTACAGTCACTGAATTGGCTAATCTAAATAGAGTGGGAGTAACTGGATGCCAGGTAGCCAGAGCCAAATGGCATCACTCAGCCACCAAAGGCAAGGTAAAGCTGGTTGATTTAATGGACAGCAGAGACAAAGCAATTCTCAGAATAGCCTGAATTATGCAGACCTATGTTGTTGGCTACTCATGGTGACTGTAGCACTGAAAGAGAAGCCTACTAAAATATTGCAACTGCATAAGCAGAAAAATTCTAGGTGAAGTTAAAAGTCTAAACTGGGAGTTCCTGTGGTGGTATAGCGGAAATGAATTTGACTAGGAACCATGAGGTTGTGGGTTTGATCCCTGGCCTCGCTCAGTGAGTTAAGGATCTGGTATTGCCGTGAGCTGTGGTGTAGGTTGCAGACTCAGCTCAGATCCTGCTTTGCTGTGGCTGTGGCATAGGCTGGCAGCTGTAGCTCCGATTCAACCCCTAGGCTGGGAAACTCTATATGCCATGGATGCACCCCTAAAAAGCAAAAATACAAAAAATAAAAAATAAAAGTCTAAACTGGATCATTAAAAACAGAGAGTTATAGATAATCAGTCAATTCCCCATCTTTTGCCATTTTACATACCCAGAACTGTTTGAATGAAGGAGAGGCCAGGTCCCCTTAGGGAAGGATCCCAGTACCCTTCCAAAATTTTATACTTTTACTCTTTTCTACACACCTCCCCCAAAAGAACCAATGGCTTTGTACAGGGTAACTGCACTGACGAAAAGGAAAATAATCAGATCTTTTATAAGACCCTGGCTCTCAAAGGACACTAATTTGAATAGACACAAAACATCACCACAGTTGACCATTCAGAGTAGGAGATTATGAAAGTTAGGTGATCAGTGAAATTTTAGCTCTGATCCATCTCATAGTGGGCCCTGTGGCTTCCCAAACCCACCCTCAGGTTGTTTTCCCACAGGATGCATAACTGGAATAAATATACTCAAGAGCTTGCAGAATCCTCACACTGATTCCCTGACTTAGGGTACAAGGGCTATTATGGTGGATTAGGCCAAATAGAAGCTAGTGGAACTGCCTCCACTTAGCAAAATTGTGAACCGTATGCAATACCACATTCCTGGAGGAATTATGGAGATTAGTACCACCTTCAATACTTGAAAGATGTAGAGGCAGACATTCCCACCACATCCCCATTCAACTCTATTTGGCCTATGCAAAATTCAGATGAATCTTATAGAATGACAGTAGGCTATTGCAAGCATTACTGGGTGGTGATTCTAAATACAGCTGCTGTACCAGATGTGGTTTTATTACTCGAGCAACTTAACATATCCCCTGGTATCTGGTTTGCAGCTCCTAATTTGGCAAATGCCTTTTTATCCATCCCTGTCCATACAGTCCACCAGAAGCAGTTTGTTTTCAGCTGGTAATACCAGCAATATACCTTCATGTCTGATTTCAGGGATATAGCAACTTTCCAGCCATATGTCATAATTTAATTTTCGGAGATCTTGGTCACATTTTCCTCCAGTAAGATATCACACTCATTCATTACATTGATGGCATTATGCTTATTGGATATAATGGTCAAGAATTAGCAGCTACTATTTACTTAATGCTAAGATATTTGCATGCTAGAGGGTAGAAAATAGGTTCAACAAAAGTTCAGAGTCTTTTTAGCTCAGTGAACTAGCTAGAAGTGAAGAGCACTGAAATGTTGAGACATCCCTCCCAAGGTGGATGTTTTATACTGAATGTTTTGTCCCTTCAAAACTCCTATGTTGAAACCTAATCCCCAATGTGACAGTATTTGGAAGTGAGGTCACTGAAAGCTTATTAGGTCATAAGGGTAGAAGCTTCACAAATGGGATTAGTGTCCTTATAAAAGAGACCCTAGAGAATTCCCTTGCCCCTTCTCCTGTGTGACAATACACAGAGAAGATGGTTGGCTATGAACCAGAAAGTGGGTTTTCAACAAATACTGAATCTGTCAGTACCTTGCTCTTGGATTTCTCAGCCTCCAGAGCTATGAGAAATAACACTCTCTTGTTTATAATCCACACAGTCTATGGTATTGTTACAGTTGGCCAAACTAAGACAGTGAAGGGTAATTGTTGCCTCTGGTCCCTCCTGTGACCAAAAAAGAGACACATGAAGAGTGGCCTCTTTGGATTTTGGAGGCAGCATATTCCCCATTTAGGTGACTTGTTTTGGCCCATTTACCAAGGGACCTGAAAAGCTGATAGACTTGAGTGGGGCTCAGAACAAGAGAAGATTCTGCAACAGGTCAGTGCTTCTATGCAGGCTGCTTTTCCACTTGGGCCATATAATCCAACATATTCAATGGTGTTTGAAGTGGCAGTGGCAGATAGGAATGCTCTTTGGAGCCTTTGACAGGCCCTTATAGATGAATCATGGCACAAGCTCTCAGAATTTTGGAGCAAAGTTCTGCCATACTCTATGGATAAGTACTCAGCTTTTGAGAAACAGCTCTTGACCTGCTACTGGGCCTTAATAAAAATTGTTTAACCAAGGTTCAGCAAGTTATCATTCTAACTTAGCTGCCTATCATGAACGAGGTGTTATCTGACTCATCAAACCATGAAGTTGGACATGTACAGCAGCACTCCATCACTGAATGGAGATCATATAAATGATTGGCCCAAGCAAGTCCTGAAGTCATACATAAGTCACATTAAAAAAAATAGGACAGGAAGTTTCAATTGTGGCTCAGCCAGACTAGTACCCATGAGGATGTAGGTTCGAACCCTGGCCTTGCTCAGTAGGTTAAGGATCCAGTGTTGCCGTGAGCTGTAGTGCTGGTCATAAATGCAGCTCAGATCCTATGTTGCTATGGCCGTGGCATAGGCCAGCACCTACAGCTCTAATTCAACCCCTAGCCAGGGAACTTCCATATGCCACAGATGTGGCCCTCAAAAGCAAAAAGAAGAAAAGAGGGAAAGAAGGAAGGAAGGAAAGAAAGAAGAAAAGAAAGGAAGGAAGCAAGCAAGCAAGCAAGATATGGAATAAATACCCATGATTCCTCCTCTTCCTGCACTGCCTTTTTCCTTCCAGCCTGCACCAATGGTTTCATGCTGGCAGGGGATGGAAGACTACAGCATGATTTACACATGATTCTTAGTGATATACAAGTACTACCTTAAAGTGGATAGTTTTGGCATTATAGACTTTTCTGGGATATCCCTGAAGGACAGTGGTAAAGGATGATCCTCAAATTGGGCAGAACTTCTATCAGTGCACCTAAATTATTTACTTTGCTTATAAGTAAATAGTTATATGTGTGAATATATACCAATTCATGGGCTCCGGCCAATGGTTTGTTTGGATGATGAATGACTTGAAAAGAATATGACTAGAAAATTAGTGACAAGAAGCTTTGGGGAAAGGTATATGGATATGCCTCTTTGAATGGGAAAAATGTAGGTATCTGTGTCCTATGTGAATGCTCACCGAAAGGTGACCTCAGCAGAGGATCATTTTAATAACCAAGTGGATAGCATGACTTGTTCTATGAATACCAATTAGCATCTTTCTCCAGTTACCCCATCACTGTCTAATGGACTCAATAACAAAGTAGATATGGTGGTAGGCTCAGGAGGATATGCATGAATTCGGTAACATGGACTTCCATGCACCAAGGCTGTCCTGCCTATGGCCACTGCTATGTCCAATCTGCCAGCAGCAGACCAAAACTGAGTCCTCAACATGGCAGCATGCCCTAAGGTATCAGCCAGCTACCTAGTAGTAGATTGATCATGTTGGATTGCTTCCATAATGGAAGAGGCAGCGTTTTGTTCTTACTGGAACAGACATTTTCTTAGACAGCAGGGCATATGATTATAGGAACATAAAGCAAAAAGTCTGGTAATAATGAGTGGTACAATTTTCATGCCCTGATTCTTGGCTATGATTTTTAAAAAAGCAGCATATACTCTACACTGATTCAATGCATATACATCATTCTGGAAAATTCCACCTCAGCCCTGTAATGTTGCCACCTTGTTGGCACTATAATTGTGTCCTCAAAATGTTGTTCCATTATTTTATTGATAATTGCTTCAAGATGGTGGCAAATATAGTAATATCAGTGAGTTCCATGAGCATGTACAATTGCCACACTTATCCTGCTGATAAGTGAGTTCCTTAATCACAAGCAATGCTATTTAGAATACTGTCATGGTAAATAAGGCGTTATGTAAGTCCATGGATGGTAGCCTTGGCAGAAAGATTGCGTGCAGGGAAGGCAAATATATTTGTTGTTATTCACATCTGCAGGAGTCAGCCATTGTTCATTTCTAATCTAGGACACATATAAATATCCATGGAGACTACAGTTATACAAATATATTTTCAGATTCTACAGTGATTGGAATCATGAAATTGGTGGCACTCAGCTGCTTCAGCTCTCTAGGCATATATATTTCTGTCTTCATCAATCAGCTCTCTGCCAGGGACAAATGTATGGTTACATTTTACTCAGATTATCCCATTGTTTAAAAGAAGGCTATGTAAATAACTTGATGTTCAGTTTCACAACTTCAGGGCATACTTTGAGCTGGGTACATAACGATGTTGGTACATTATTTTATGGAACTTGTCTCTGGGGAATATGCACCCAACCATCCTGTTCTTTATAGGGAATCTGGAAAGAATCTGGATGCTATGTAGAGAATGGAGCAAGAACTAGTAGTATTCATGTTGCCTGTGTTCACTCCAATGATTGATTTAGCAGCTGATTAAAAAAAAAACAGTATGTGAATGGGACTTTGGAATATACAAAAATCAAATGTGAAGAAAGATGATTTGTGTTTGTTCTTATTGTTTTGCCAGTGATACACATGTACCTATTACAAAAACTATTTTAACTGAATAAGGTATTTGAATTGTGTTTTCCCATTTAATATAGTTTTTAATTATAGTGGATATATTTTGCATTACCGATCCTTCTCAAGCACCAATTTGTAATATTAGCACACAAAGTATATGAATGCATAGGTCATTTCTGTATAATCTTTATACTTCTGACTCATTTATAATTGTTAATGGAATCCAGGTCAATAAAACAGTTATGGAGAGAATGAATGCTTATAGTTTTCTAAACTTGTGTACTTATGCATTGTTTTTTCTTGAAAACTGCTCACTTCTTCAGTATTGCAGCAATGAAATATTGTGTAACAAATTGAAAACATTTGTTGGAATTTGGAATGCATAGCTCACTTAACAATCTGCCTTTGCCTTGTGTTGTGATTTTCCTACATGACATAAATAATTCATAATTGTTCATCTTTTGCAAGCTTATAACTTACAGCAATTCAGGTATCACTGTCCTCATTAATGGAGGAAACAGCCACAAAGAAATTGAGAGTAAAGGATGAAACATATATATCATGGAAAAAGCAATCATAAGAAACCTGGATTGGCTATTTTAATATGAGACAAAAAATAGCCTTTAAAGGTTGTTACTAGAGGTAAAATGGGACATTTTATAATTATAAAAGGGTTAATTCATCAGCAATGTAAAACAACTATAAATAGGCATGCACTTAATAAGAAAGCACCAAAATGCATGAAGCAAAAACTGAAAGAAATGGGGAGAGAAATAAACAACTCAACAAAATTGTAGATTTCAGCACCTATCTTTCAATAATGGACAGGACAACTAGGCGGGATAACAAAGAAACAGAGAAGATTCTAAAAAGACTATAAATCAACTAGACTTAATATACATCTAAAGAACACTCCACCCAACAGTAGCAGAATATATATCCTTCTCAAGCACACAGGGAACATTTTCCTGGATAGATCATATGTTTGACAATAAAACAAATATTTTAAAGGATTTAAATATTATAAAATATATCCTCTGACCACAGTGGAATGGAAATACAAGCCAATAAAAGAAAGAAATTTGGCAATTCACACATATGTGGAAATTAAACAACACACTCATAGCTAACCAATGGTCAAAGAAGAAATTAAAAGGAAAATCAGAATATATACAGAACATGCTATCCTCAAGGATATGAGAAAATATTTGTACACATACTTCAGAAAAGAAGATATTCAAATATCAAAAAAGCACAGGAGAATATATTCACTAGCTACTAGGGAGATATTTAAAATCACGAGATACCACTGCACCAAATCAGAATCGCTAAAACTAAAATGACTATAATATTTCGTGTTGATAACTGTGTAGAACTGGAGCTCTCATACATTGTTGATTGGTATGCAAAATGGTATAGTAACTTTGAAGAACATCACAGTATCTTAAACCATTAAACATATACTTTACATATATGTACTATATGTATAACATGTTAAACATATTGACTATATGACCAAGAAATCACATTATTATTGTCCCAGGATAATTAAAGCCTAAGTCCATACAAAAAGTTACACATAAATATATATAGCAGCAATAGTTATAACACCCTCCTAAATGGAAACAGTTCAAAGGCCCATCATCTGTTAAATGCATAAACAAAAGGTGATATATCCATATTACAGAATATTGTACATTAGTCAAAAGAAAGAATATATTACCACAAGTAAAAGTATGGATGGACGTCAAAGACATTATGCTACATCAAATAAATCAAATATAAAAGGAAAGATACTGTATGAATTCATTTATATAAATTCTATAAAAGACAAAATTACAGTGGCAGAAAGTAGATCAGTGGTTGTAAGAAATAAGGATCTAGTCATGAGATCAACATCAAAGGGGCAAGAAGAAACTTTTTAGGGATATGGAAATAACTTATATTTTGATTACACTCATGGCAGCCAGTTCTCCATTTTAATAAATTATAAATTTTTAGAAAGGCATGAAGTGACTGGAAATGGACACTATCTTATTTACATTGCAATTGGAAGTGAATGTGAAACAATTTATGCATCACTCAGTCTGCAAAGTATTTTTTTTACACGTGGTAAATTTTATATATGTTTTATTTGGGATCAGGTTATGTATTTCACATGTATATGTGATTTTTAATTTAGAAACAATAATTTAAAAATACACATGTAAGCAATACTCAGCTAAGAAACCTAATATTGCCAGTATTTTTATGACCCTTTTGTACCTGGGTCTGAGGTGTACCTGGGTCCTTCATCCCATCAGAGTAAAACTGTCTGGAGTTTTGTGTAACTCATTCATTTTCCTTTCTTTATAGTCTTATCACAGCTGTGTGTATCCCTAAACTGTATGTTGTTTAAGTATATACCATTACTACTCTTTAATTATGATCATAAAAACTTTCATATGCTTAACAATGTCTCTAATCAACACCTTTAAACTTTTCCTGAAAAAACACATTGGAATAACTGTATTACAATAATCCCTATATTAAATTACATGTTACTGCCCAATATTTACTTTTTAAAACCTTAAAAGTAGACATCATCACTTGTACGTCCCACTTGTATGGTGTTTTTGCTTATTATTCTTCTGTATTTCTTTAAAATCTCCTCTAAGATTACCTCCTGAAGAATGTTCCTTAAAAGTAAGTTTTAGTTTTTGTTACCTGAAAATATCTTTATTTATCCTGATTTGTGAAAGTTAGTTTCAATGACTAGACACTTCTAACTTGACAAGGTTATTGTCTTTCATTTTGATAAAGATATTACTTCACGGCCTTCTGACTTCAATTACTGCTCTTGAGAAGTCAGTGTACTTGTCAAGTTTTGTAGTTTATAAGTATTCTCTCTGGCTATTTTTAAAATGATACTATTTTTGTATTTTGTACTTTTACTGTGATACAGATTTATTTAATTTCATTCTTCTTGTGAACTCTGGCTTTCTGGCTGTTTAGATTGGTGTTGTTGATACATTTTGGGGAATTCTCTGTCATTCTCTCTTGATGTTTCCTTGATACTCTTCCTTCCCCTTCTGATACTCTTGATTAAATATGACATAATTTACCACTCTCTTACATGTATTCTAAACTTCCTTTCATATTTTTTCTTCTTTTGGTCTCACTGTACTGAGTTTTTGATACTTTCTTCAGACTATATTTCTTTTTAATAACTTTCTCATCACATACGTTTAATTTGCTTTATAAGCCCTCTGTTGTCTTTCTAAATTAAATGAGTTCATTTTTCATTCCAAGAATATTATCGTTTCCCTTTCAAAACTATTTTAAAATTTGTGAAAGTGCTTTACTCAGCTTTCACAATGTTAGTAACTTTTCTATGTTTTAATCAGCTTTAACATCCATATTTTATGTTCTATTCACTACAACCTTACAATCTAAAGGAACTATGGATCTAATACTCCTTTCCACTATCTTTGCTAAATGTTATTCATAAATGTTTTCTTATATAGTTTTTAAGTTTTTATTTTTAATTTTTGTTATTTGGAAATTTGTGGCAGTTTGTTGTGTCAGTCCCCTAGAGAGGATGTGGACTGTGTGTTGCCAAGTGTCTTGGCATTTTAGAATACTTCAAACATTTAATTTAGGATTTTTTCATTCTGGCCACACAAATAGTGTGAATTGAAACCCCATGTTGACATGAGGATTGTGGTTACAGGAGGATTTAGTTTTCTCCTCTACCTCTCCACTCAGGGCCAAGACCAATATAAGCAAGTATTCAACTTCTTTTATCAAGATTGTCTCTCCCTCTGTCTCTGTACCTCTGTCTCTCTCTAATGCATTCCTCCACACACAACACACACACACACACACACACACACACACACACACACACACACACACACACACACACACACACACTTTCTCCTTCTATGACACTGTAGCATTTTACTACACCAGATTTACCCAAGGCTTTTTGATCTAGTGAAAGTCATAGGGTTTGTCTTTTCATTACCAAGTATGTAGGCCCTATTACAATTCCAGTTACATTCAACAAGGGCTGGAAGAAATCTCAGAGAAAACTCCAGTTTCAGTGCTGATTTACCCACCTGTATGCCTGTTTTCTCCTGGTCCCTAAGTGTTTTGATTTCATTATCAGTAATTTATTCATGCATTACATGGATATTTTTACATTTTGCCTAGCAGTTTCTCTGGTTATGTTGTTAGTTAACTATGTTCTCAGAAACTGAAATCTGCCATATGGGTTTTGTGATTTATTTCATATGTTTATGATGTATTTATCTTGATGCTGCAGTCATAGCCAATGCCAAATCCTCTACCAAATTGTAAAAATCTGCAAATATTATCTGCATGGTTCTGCATGATCTGTTACCCTCCTAGTTTACATGCTTTATCTTATATCAATCTCTCCTTCTCCCTATAAACTCCAGTCACACTCATTGTTCCTTGAATCCTTCAAGCATATTCCATCATGTTCATCCTAGGCTAAGAGCCTACATATTGCTCCCTCTTCCTGGAATGATATTCCTTCTCCAGTTGCTTGCTATACCTATGCCTCATCAAAAAACATTCTAAATAGTATGGCTTAAAACATCAATAATTTATTATTTCTCATGATTTTGTCACTTTGCTGGACTCAGTTGGATAATACTTCTACTGCATGTAGTGTTGGCTCACATCACTGAGGTAGGTGAACTTAGCTGGGAGCTTGACTCTAGCTAGATGATCCAAGATAGTTTCAATCATCTATCCATATTTTAGTAATAGTTGTCATTCAGTGCCAATCTCCCCAAATGATCCCTCTAGCAGGGTAGCTGGATTGGGGTTTAAAATTAATTATTTAATAGAATTATAATTGACATAAAATATAGTGTTAGTTTCAGGTGTAAAAAATAGCGATAAAATATTTTTAAACATTACAAAATGATCATCATAAAAAGTCCAGTTACTATCTGTCATGATATTGAGTAATAACAATATTGACTAGATGGTCTTTGCTATACATTCTTTTTTTAAATGGGGATCAAACTAACAATATTTTATTAACTTGAACATTTTGGACATGGGCTTGTTATTTGCTCTTTTTTGTTAATATAATGATTTTATTTCCACAATACATTATTTTTTTTCTACTGTACAGCATAGTGACCTGGTTACACATACATGTATACATTCTTTTTTCTCACATTATCATGCTCCATCACGAGTGACTAGACATAGTTCCCAGTGCTACACAGCAGTATCTCATTGCTTATCCATTCCAAAGGCAATAATCGTTTCAACTATTTTGCCCAACCACACCACCATCTCCTCTGGCAAGCACCAGTACTTTGTATCTATAAGTCTCTGTTTTGTCTGTTTTTAGATTCCACTTAATGAGTGAAATCATACAGTATTTGTCTTTCTCTGTCTTAGTTCACTTAGCATAATACACTCTAATTCCATCCATGCTGTTACAAATGGCAAAATTTCCTTTTATCTGAATAACTCGTATTCCATTGTATATGTGCATCTTTACCATATTTTCCTTATCTATTCATATAGCAATAGATAATTGATGGATGTAATTGATAAACTTAGGTTGCTTCCATAGCTGCGATAAACATAGAGGTACATGTATCTTTTCACAGTAGTGTTTTTCTTTGGATAAATACCCAGAACCAGAATTTCTAGATAGCACTGTACTCATCAACACTTGTTTCTTACCTTTTAGACAAGAGCTATGAGGTAAATAAATTACAATGGATTTTAAAAACACTAGAAAAGATCAATGAAACTAAGAGCTGGTTATTTGAAAAGATAAGCAAAACTTATAAACCTTTAGCCAGACTCATCAAGAAAAAAAGAAAGAGACCACAAACAAAATCATCATTGAAAGAGGATAAATTATAATAATATAAAAAATACAAGGGATTATAAAAGAATACTGTGAACAATTATATGCCAACAAATTATACATCCTAGAAGAACTTCATAAATTCCTAGAAACACACTCTTATAAGACTGAATCATTAACAAAGAGGAAGTCTGAATAGACTGTTTACAAGTAATGAAATTTAATCAGTAATCAAAAACCTCCCAACAAATGAAAAGTCCAGGAACATATGGCTTCATAGGGAAATTCTATCAGATACTTTGAAAGAGTTAACACCTATCCTTCTCAAATTATTCCAAAAACTCATTTCTCCAAACTCATTTTTCGAACACCAAAAGAGACAAGGGATGCAAGAATGGTTTAGCATCTGCAAATCAATTAACATGACATACCACATTAAAAAAATAAGAGATAAAAACCACATGATCATCTCGATAGATGTAGGAAAAAGAATTTGACAAAACTCAACATCCATTTATGATATAAACTCTCAACAAAGTTAATATAGAGGGAACATGTCTGAATATAATAAAGGCTATATATGACAAAAGCACAACAAATATCATACTCAATTGTGAAAACTGAAAGTTTTTCCTCTAAGATTAGGCACACAACAGGGATGCCCACTCTCACCACTTTCATTCAACATGGTCTTGGAAATCTTAGCCAGAACAATTAGTCAAAATAAGAAAGAAAATGCATCCAAATTGGAAAGGAAGAAGTAAAACTTTCCCTATTTGCAGATGGCACAATACTATACATAGAAAATCTCAGATTCCACCAGAAAAAAAAAAAGATAAACCAACTCTTTAAAGTTGCAGAATAAAAAAATAATATACAAAAATCTGTGGCATTTCTATACAGTATTAACAAACTATCAGAAAAAGAAATTAAGAAAAAATCCTATTTACAAATGTGTCACAAAGAATAAAATACCCAGGAATAATTTTAACCAATGATACGAAAGACCTGCACTTTGAAAACTCTAAGACATTGATGAAAGAAATTGAAGATGATAAAACTAAGTGGAAAGATACACTGTGATCATGAATTTGAAGAATCAATATTGTTAAAGGATCCATATACCCAGAGCAATCTACAGAGTCAATGCAATCCCTATCAAAATTCCAGTGGCATTTTTTCACAGAACTAGAACTAATAATCCTAAAATATGTATGGAACCACAAAAGACTCCAAATATCCAAAGCAATCTTGATAAAGAAGAACAAAACTGGAGCTATCATGCACCCTGATTTCAAATCATATTACAAAGCTATAGTAATAAAAACAGTAGGGGTCTGGCACAAAAACAGACTGATAGCTCAATGAAAAAGAATAGAGAGCCTAAAAATAAATTGACATACCTGTAGTCAATCTATGACAAAGGAGGCAAGAACATACATTGGGAGAAAGACAGTTTCGTTAATAAATGGTTTATATTGTTTTTATAGTACCTCTGAACTTGAAGAGGGTGACTGCAGAAGTGGCAAGGTCTCTCTTTAGGCCTAGGCTCTAGCATTTGCTGTATTAGTGTTTTATTACTTTTACAACAGATTACCAGAAGCTTAAGGACTTCAAGTAGCACATTTATGGAAAGAGAAGGGTATACTACAGTGAAGATTAAGAAAATTCACTGTGTATTTTTAACCTCTTGGGGTTATTGCAATTAAATCATTTAGTTTGATTCTATTTATGATTAAAAATACATGACACAACAAAATTTTCCAAAGTTAGGAATCAATAGAATTATCTGGAGAATTACTAATTTATAAAGTTAATTCTTTAAACTGTAGTTATGATCATAGAAAACTGATTTTTATTTTATATAAAAGTAAAACTTCAAGAAACATTGTGTGGGGCATTTTAATGAGTCAACATATTAAGATGAAAATACATTCTGTTTATTACTGAGCCCAGACTAAGGTTTGTGAGCAAATGCTCAATTCAGGACAACTTTATTCCATTTCATATATTATGAATGAGCCATTCTTCTTCTTTGATCTGCTATATCTTTCTTCTGTGATTGTTGTTATGAATCTGCCACCAGCAATGCATTTCTTGTTTTATCCCTTCAAAGTAGCTTTTTAAATTCCAAAGAGGAATCATGAAGACAAATTATAAAAAGATGACCAAGCGCTTCTACAGTTTTCATAGAAATAAAACTTTTACCCAACATTGTTTTTTTTGTTTTGTTTTGTTTTGTTTTTTGCTGTTGGTTTTTTGTCTTTTTGGTCTTTTTAGGGCTGCACCTGAGGCATATGGAGGCTCCCAGGCTAGGGGTCGAATTGGAGCTGTAGCCGCCGGCCTGCACCACAGCCACAGCAACACCAGATCCGAGCTGCATCTGCGACCTCCACCACAGCTCATGGCAACACTGGATCCTTAACCCACTTAATGAGTCCAGGGATCTAAGGTGCATTCTCATTGATGCTAGTCAGGTTCGTTAACTGCTGAGCCACAATGGGAATGCCAAACAACATTGATTTTTAAAATTCTAACAGGTATATTAAAATATCATTACTTCAGCTTTAAATAAGAATCACTTATTCATGTAATAATAGGGTTTTCTTTTCCTAGATTAACATCTAAAATTTAATACATTAGTTTTACTCCCTTTATTGTTATAATGAAACATAAGCAAGTATTAAATGTAAGGATATAATATGAAAAAATCATTGATTTTGTATAGAGTTAACTTAGTTGAAGTCATACAGTTTTTACCAAGGGCCTTGTATATGCACTTAAATATTGAGACTACAATAGAATTTCAAGGATTTTTGAAAGTGTAAATGGCAATTTTTTTATATCAAAATTTTCATATATAACATTCAGTGATTAGCAATTTCTACTGTGTAAAATTTAGCTTTAGTTTTTGGTTCAGAAGTTATGACAACCTGGGATTTAAGTTTCTACTCTTAAATCTACTCATAAATATCCCTACGATTTTATACTATTGAGAGTATAGTTTGCTGTAAATTGCTGGTAGTTACTTTCATTAGATTACCAAATTTCTCTTCAATACCTACTTTTAGCATTTGACAAAGTCCAACATCCATTCATGATCAAGACCCTCGCCAAAGTGGGTATAGAGGGAACATTCCTGAATATAATCAAAGCCATTTATGATAAACCCACAGCAAATATAATCCTCAATGGGGAAAAACTGAAAGCCTTCTCACTCAAAACTGGAACAAGACAGGGATGCCCACTCTCACCACTGCTCTTCAACGTAGTTTTGGAAGTCTTAGCCACAGCAATTAGAGAAACCAAAGAAATAAAAGGCATCCATATAGGAAGAGAAGAGATCAAACTGTCACTGTATGCAGATGACATGATTCTATACCTAGAAAACCCTAAGGACTCAACCCAAAAACTACTTGAGCTGATTAATCAATTCAGCAAAGTAGCAGGATATAAGATTAACATTCAGAAGTCAGTTGCATTTCTGTATACCAGCAATGAAACATTAGAAAAGGAATACAAAAATACGATACCTTTTAAAATTGTACCTCACAAAATCAAATACCTCGGAATACACCTGACCAAAGAGGTAAAGGACTTATATGCCGAGAACTATAAAACCTTAATTAAAGAAATCAAAGAAGATGTAAAGAAATGGAAAGATATTCCATGTTCCTGGATTGGAAAAATCAATATTGTGAAAATGGCCAGACTACCCAAAGCAATCTACAGATTCAATGCAATCCCTACCAAATTACCCATGACATTTTTCACAGAACTAGAACAAACAATCCAAACATTTATATGGAACCACAAAAGACCCAGCATCGCCAAAGCAATCCTGAGAAACAAAAACCAAGCAGGAGGCATAACTCTCCCAGACTTCAAGAAATACTACAAAGCCACAGTCATCAAAACAGTGTGGTACTGGTATCAAAACAGACAGACAGACCAATGGAACAGAATAGAGAACCCGGAAATAAACCCTGACACCTATGGTCAATTAAGCTTTGACAAGGGAGGCAAGAACATAAAATGGGAAAAAAACAGTCTATTCAGCAAGCATTGCTGGGAAACCTGGACAGCTGCATGCAAAGCAATGAAACGAGAACACACCCTCACACCATGCACAAAAATAAACTCCAAATGGCTGAAAGACTTAAATATACGACAGGACACCATCAAACTCCTAGAAGAAAACATAGGCAAAACACTCTCTGACATCAACATCATGAATCTTTTCTCAGGTCAGTCTCCCAAAGCAATAGAAATTAGAGCAAAAATAAACCCATGGGACCTCATCAAACTGAAAAGCTTTTGCACAGCAAAGGAAACCCAAAAGAAAACAAAAAGACAACTTTCAGAATGGGAGCAAATAGTTTCAAATGATGCAACTGACAAGGGCTTAATCTCTAGAATATATAAGCAACTTATACAACTCAACAGCAAAAAAACCAATCAATCAAGGAAAAATGGGCAAAAGACCTGAATAGACATTTCTCCAAAGAAGATACACAGATGGCCAACAAACACATGAAAAAATGCTCAACATCACTGATTATAAGAGAAATGCAAATCAAAACTACCATGAGATATCACCTCACACCAGTCAGAATGGCCATCATTCATAAATCCACAAATAACAAGTGCTGGAGGGGCTGTGGAGAAAAGGGAACCCTCCTGCACTGCTGGTGGGAATGTAAACTGGTACAGCCACTATGGAGAACAGTTTGGAGATACCTTAGAAATCTATCCATAGAACTTCCATATGACCCCGCAATCCCACTCTTGGGCATCTATCCGGACAAAGCTCTACTTAAAAGAGACACATGCACCCGCATGTTCATTGCAGCACTATTCACAATAGCCAGGACATGGAAACAATCCAAATGTCCATCGACAGAGGATTGGATTCGGAAGATGTGGTATATATACACAATGGAATACTACTCAGCCATAAAAAAGGATGACATAATGCCATTTGCAGCAACATGGATGGAACTAGAGAATCTCATCCTGAGTGAAATGAGCCAGAAAGACAAAGACAAATACCATATGATATCACTTATAACTGGAATCTAATATCCAGCACAAATGAACATCTCCTCAGAAGAGAAAATCATGGACTTGGAGAAGAGACTTGTGGTTGCCTGATGGGAGGGGGAGGGAGTGGGAGGGATCGGGAGCTTGGGCTTATCAGACACAACCTAGAATAGATTTACAAGGAGATCCCGCTGAATAGCATTGAGAACTATGTCTAGATACTCATGTTGCAACAGAAGAAATGGTGGGGGAAAAACTGTAATTGTAATGTATACATGTAAGGATAACCTGACCCCCTTGCTGTACAGTGGGAAAATAAAAGAAAAATAAAAATAAAAAAATTAAAAAAAAATACCTACTTTTATAAAAACTGTTTTACATGTTTAGAATTGCATTTTCTCAATTTTAATCATCAAATTTTCTCATTTTGCTAATCCCAGAATATCAAAGAGCAGAGTGGTTCAGGAGTTCAAATCTGACAATATTTTTTTGTGTTTAGACTGTGTTATTAGTAGGATATATCCTTTCTAGATACTTTGGAGGCCAAATTACTCCATAGTAAAGCATGCTGCATCCGCTCCATAAATGTCTGGAATAAGCAAATGAACACTTATAATTTTGCGTGTGTGCACACACACTAGTGGCATACCATCTGTATCCCATGTGAAATGATGCAAATGGAAGAAAAAGAGTGCTTTTGTCTTTCATTCTTTTCATTGCAAATAATATAGATAGAATCAAGTTAGTACAAAGAGAGCTATTAGGAGAATGATTATGAATTAAGGGGCATTTTATAAAAATCCAAGGTAATGAGCCTTTACAGTATTTGGCTTTCAAGTGATTTCTAGATTTGAGCTAGAGTCTGGTTCCAAATTAATGCATCTTTATAAAAAAAACTCAGTAGTTATCATGGAGTTTCACTGTGATGTTCTAGTAGTAATCTTTTTCAACTACACTCTACATATCTGCCTTTCTATTTCACACTACCAATTGGCCTTCTTTAGTAATTCATAATTTGTATTTCCCTACATTTTTAATTTTTTAATTTTTTTTCTTTTTACAGCTGCACCTGCTGCATATGGAAGTTCTCAGACTAGGGGTTGAATTGGAGCTGCAGCTAAAAGCCTAGGCCACAGCCACAGCCACACAGATCCAAGCCAAATCTGTGACCTATGCCACAGCTTGTGGCAATGCCAGATCCTTAACCCACTGAGCGAGGCCAGGGATTGAACCCACATCCTCATGTACACTATGTCGGATTCTTAACCCACTGAGCCACAATGGGAATGCCTTACTTTTTTTTTTTTTAATTTCGCCTCATGGTACTCCACTTTTGTTACCTCATAACTATTTACTTATTTTATTATTAACTTGCAGCTTCTGTCTGTTTTGTTGTTGTTGTTGTTGTTCAAGTTTCCAAAATAGGCTATGTGACCTTTTATAGTTGAGCCACACCACAAAATGGATTTGTCAGCTCTTGAGTTAATAGACCTTTCTTAGTCCAATTGGCTCTGGCCAGGATGGGATGAGTGTAAGGAGAACATATAAATGATGCCTGTATAGGCATCAAAGACTTTGAGTGGAGCAGCTTCCATTAGAAAAGTGTATCAGAGTGGCAGATAGCATGAGCAACACATATAATGTAGGCATGTAACCCAAGGACAAAAGCAAAGGAACAGCATGAACTTTTGAGAGTAAAATTCAAAATGAACTAAGGCATAGCAAAATGCCAAATAAAACATTTTTTCCAAGTGTTTTCATTTGCAAAACTGAGCTTTTTATGGCCTTCCTGTTCCATACAAATTATTCTTTGTTTAACCTGCAACAAAAAGTCTATAAATAAGAACACTCTAGTACTTGAGTGAAAATGCTCTTAGGTGAAGATTCAAAAGGTTCTTTTTTTAATTATGTAAATTATTTATTATGAATTGAGATATTTCTGTTACCTAAATGAAAAATGTTATAGAATAAAAATATTTATATTATTTGTTAATTTATTTTTAACCCAGAGGTGAACAATGATTTCATAAAATGTCATAACCTGAGTATGGAATTTATAGTATCCTTTCTATATCAAAATCCTCTCTTGTGTTTACGTAATGTCAACTGCCAAAGAGTTCAAACACTTGACAAACATTTCTCAACAAGCCTTAATGGATTTTAAAATTAAATTAAGGAAGAGCATGTCACATTGCACACATGCATGCTTATTCAATATTCATGTCCCTTTTTTCTCAGTGCCTTGTACTTTTCTTAACATTCTTACTCTTTTTTTTTTTTTTTTTGTACATTCACCCTTGGAATATTCCTCTAATGGATAAAAATTACATCTGGATTCTAATTTGCCCAAGGTCATAGAGCCAGCAAACTGGAAAATTTAAGACTCTTTTAATAGCACTGAAATACATATTCCGTACATTTTAGATGTATATCAGTAGAGAGTAGGGTATCATGTATCTTGTAATAGCCAATGCAATATTGTCCCATCATCCTTCAAAAGAGTTCTGCTCACATTCTAGGGAATCTTTCAAATTAAGAGGAAAAAAAGTTTCATATTTTTCATCAAGGCTTTTGTTCTTCATAAGGTTCATTAAGACAACTAGAGATGAATCTCATTATAGCTGTTATTAACACATTAATATTTTAAAATGTGTTCATCTGCTGACTTCATTGCAGCTTCATTGCAAGCTCAATTGTAAGAAACGTGCCAGCTTGTGAAATAAATATTTATCTATTTATCTGTCCATCTATTCATCCATCTATTTATACCCATTTTGGTACTTTCTCCTCATAGGAGCCTGTCAAATTAAATAGATTATTATTATATTGTCAAGAGCTGACTCTACATCCATTAAAATATAATTCATCTGGGTGCTATAGTCACATCGTTATTTTATTTTTAAAGGGATATTTTAATACTAATAGGTAATCTTTACCTTAAAATTTTATTTTCCCACATGCAAAGCCTTTGGAAGTTTAAGAGCATTTGAAAGTAAGTGAAAAACTATGTACTATACTTCTACTGTTTACACCTAAAATGATCTTAAACTGTTCTTATTAAGACCTACAACCACACTCCTCCTCACGCCCCATATATATATATGTATATCCAAAGCCCCACTTACAATAAAAAAAAAAATTGCTAGTGTTCAATATTTGGCCATCATGTTTCCTTTAGATTAAGTCTTTTTTTTTTTTTTTTTTTTTTTGCCATTTCTAGGGCCGCTTCCGCAGCATATGGAGGTTCCCAGGCTAGGGGTCGAATCGGAGCTGTAGCCGCCGGCCTATGCCAGAGCCACAGCAACGCGGGATCCGAGCCACGTCTGCACCCTACACCACAGCTCATAGCAACGCCAGATCATCAACCCACTGAGCAAGGCCAGGGATTGAACCCACAACCTCATGGTTCCTAGTTGGATTCATTTCTGCTACGCCACGATGGGAACTCCCTAGATTAAGTCTTAACAACATTTATTGCCCTTCAGAATTTCCTGGGAACTATTAAAAAAAATCTCAAGTTCAAGCTGCTTCTCAGAACAATTCAATCAAATCTATGAGGTGGGACTCATATCAGTCTTTTTTAAAGGAGGACACTAAGTGAATCTAATGTCTATTCCATGGAGACAGAATGAGGTAAGTCTCTACTATGCACTGTCCTTTCTTTGTATTCTCTGTGACATTTTCAGTGTTACCAAAGAGATATATTACTTGGATGTAACCAAAAATTCTTATCTTTTTCTTGAGCAATGGACCATTTTGGCAATCTGGTGAATCCTATAGATCCCTTCTAAAAAATAATATATTTTTATAGGCAACATTTTATTTAATGGTGAATAGACTTGAAATGGCTCTGACAATCAATGATATATCCTGTATTTGATCTATGTTATATTGCTCCTCTGTGTGGGAGAAATTTGCATTAACTTTCCTGTGCCAACTAAATGTCGAAATAGTGTCATTTGAGAATTTAGGGAATGAACACACTGCAGTGGTCAGTTGAATTAAGCTAAAAAGCAAAAGGTGTCTGTCTGAAGAAATGTCTACTCACACATAAACTCTTGCTCACTTCTTAAAGACAACCTCACAAAGCCAGAAAAATGTGGTGAGTTACATGTGGCTGGGTGGAGAAAGGGTGCTCTTTCTAGAGGAGGGAAAGATCATTTTTCAGTCATTTTCTGAAATGAGTGTGCCTCCACTGATGGGTCACATCAGAGTTATTATTTGAAGATTTTAGACAAAACAAATCAAAACTACAATCGGGTACCACCTCACACCAGTCAGAATGGCCATCACTAATAAGTCTACAAATAATAAATGCTGGACAGGGTGTGGAGAAAAGGGAACCATCCTACACTGTTGATGGGAATGTAAATTGGTACAACCACCATGGAAAACAGTATGGAAGTTCCTCAGAAAACTAAATATAGAACTAACATATGATCCAGCAATCCCACTCCTGGGCATATATCCGGACAAAACAATTCAAAAATATATGCACCCATATGTTCATGGCAGCACTATTCACAATAACCAAAACATAGAAACCACCTAAATGTCCATTAATAAATGTATAGATTAAGAAGATGTGGTATATACACACAATGGAACACTACTCAGCCATAAAAAGAATAAAATAATGCCATTTGCAGTAAAATGAATGCAACTAAAGATTCTCATACTAAGTGAACTCAGAAAAACAAATACCATGTGATACCACGTATATGTGGAATCTAAAATATGGCACAAATGAACCTATCTACAGAACAGAAACAAACTCATGGACATAGAGAACAGACTTGTGGTTGCTGAGGGAGACGGGGAGGGAGTGGGATGGACTGGGAGTTTGGGGTTAGTAGATGCAAACTATTGCATTTGGAATGGATAAGTAATGAGGTCTTGCTGTATAGCATGAGAAATTATATCCAAGCACTTATAATCACTTGTTTGTGATGGAAGATATTATGATAAGAAGAATGTGTGTATATATATATATATGTATACATGGGTCACTTGCAGAAACTGACAGAACATTGTAAATCAACAATAAAAATAAAAGTCAAAAAAGAGACACTACTATGTATAAATAAATAAACAACAAGGATATATTGTACAGCACAGGGAAATATCGCCATTGTCATAATAACTTTAAATAGAGTATAATCTATAAAAATATCGAATTACGATGTTGTAACCTGAAACTAATAAAATGCTGTAAATCAACTATACTTTTAATTCAAAAAAATTTAAAAATAAAAAAGAATAATGGAGAACTTACGTGAAAAGGAGATCTGTGAGAGTGCGGTATGTGTATTGCCATTGCGTTGGGGATTCTTAGAAAGTTTTCCCTCCCTTGACTTCCAGAGTTAAGGTGAGCAGGTGTTTGGGCTTTATCTATTTCAGAATTCCACCTCAGACAGCACACTATTCCTCCCCAATCCCTACTTCCCAAGAGCCAGTTTTCCAGCTTCCAGATGTAAGGCCACCCCTCCCTCACCCCCACCTTACCTCCCAATGAAAAAAATCTCTTTCAAAGAACTTGCAGAGTGGTGGATTCCAAGACCAGTCAATTCACTTACACTCCTTGATGCTGTAGTACACCTGTAAGCAGCTCTTTACAGGAAACTGCCCTTAGCAGGAAGCCCCTTTACTTGTCACTTTAGCAAAGCTCTATTGTAACTAGCTTTTAAACGAGGCATCCCCATGTTCTATTCATCTCCGGCCCAGGCACACCTTTCAAATCTTTTAATCACACAATACCTTGCCTAACTTGGTTCTTTCCATAGATGGAACAAGTAGAAATGAAGAGTAAGTAATTTACAAATAACCAGATCTCTTCCCTAGCTTCCCCTTCAGTAATTTCCCAAACTGTGGCCAAACCTTGTGAACAAGATAACATCTAAAGGAAGATCCAAGGAGTTAACAAGCCTACACACAGTGGGGGATGGCCAACAAATCTGACTCCCTATCTCAATGATTAACTGAGATTCTTTCCCTGTTTCCCTTTAAAAGTTTTCATGGCCCAGTAGAATCTTCTGACATGGTTTTGAGGGGATGTTGAGTCCACCATCTCCCCAGAACTGATTACAGGTACCTTTCCTTTCTATCAACATCTGTGAGTATTGATTTTGTCAGCTGCCAGCCCCAACACATTTGCTACTAATTATAACTGGGAGCACATGGGATATCCAGCAAGTAGGGAGCTCCAGAGGAACCCTTTCCATTCCCTCTCATTCTGTGTGTTTTATTATCTGAGCTGTCCCTGGATTGGATGCCTTCACCTTTGGCATGTGGCAGGAAGGTGGCTAGGGGCTGTGCCATGGATGAAGGGCCAGTGAACATTGCCAAGGAGGTGTGAGCGCATCCAGGGGCATTTAGAAATCCTATCTACAGGCACGCCTAAGAGAAAAGCTAGGTCCAAACATCTGAAAGGAGTTAGTGGCCTACCACCAGTTCAGTGCTTCTTAAAGTACTGTCCTTGAGAAGCTGCCCACGAGTTTGGATGATAGTTTCAGTTCCTGTTTTGGCTCCTGGTGTTCTAAATGCCAGTTCAGATTAGGAATTTTGAAAACCCGACCTTGAAGAGCTTAAGCAAGTGTTGCTTGGGGAATGATTCCTTAAAAAAGCTGCCAAAGCCATCCCCCCTCCCCACTCCCATTCCCCCAAACCAGCCAACCTTGGAGCTGGCCTGCTAGCCCTGCGTTACTCTCTCTGCCTGAAGATTTCCTGGGAGCAGAGGTCAAGAGGACCCGGAAGAGGATAGATAAAGTAACAAAATAAAAGTTCAAGTACCTCCTAGCCACTGCCGTGCTGGAGACAGTGGAATCAGGGCCCATGCCGCCGCGGACCCAAGCAAGCCGCCTCTGTCCTCCCCAGCCACTCCCAGGGCCCAGCCGCAGCTGCGGGGAAGCCGCAGCGCTTCATTTATATAGTGCGGCGCCACCTGGCGGAAGCGCATGGGGAGGCCACGCCTGGAATCTCCGGCCTCAGGACATTTAACCCGACCTGAAGCAGAGAACCTACTCTAACTGTCCAAAACCCATCGTGTCCCCTACAACAACATGCCTGCTGGGGTGATCGCCCTGGAGAAGCCAAACTGGGCCAAACCGGGATTGAAGGCAGGGAAATTACCACAACCCAGCCCTGGCGAGGAGCTGACCCTTGGCTGACCCTCAGGTCGCTCTCCAACCTCCCCAGCTTCCAGAAAGCCTTTGGAGAGTGCCCAGGGATCAGAGCTCAGGAGACTTGGCCTGGGAAATGTTTGCTAAGGGGACTTGGAGTAACAGGCCTAGGTGTACAGCAGATGCCTGCCTGGGTGGGAGAGTGCATCAGGACACAGGTGATCCCTGGAGCAACCTAAGGAAATTTTCCTGGGGACCCGAGAGGAGTCATTGTGCCAAAGTGTCAGACTTGCTTCCTGAGGGGGGGGCGGGTGGAGAAAGAAGGAAGAATAATATTTTAAAACGCATGAAATAAAATACATGGCATTGCAACGGAAAACTATTGACATAATTATCAAAATATTGAAAATTGTGATATAGTAATACATGTATACGTGGCAATAAACTTGGTTAAAAACATAACAGTGAATCTACTATCACAACTTTTTAAAAAGATGAACCTCAATGGCATTTATCTGCAACACCTATAGTGAATTAGAGCAATATCCATCTTTCTGTTGCTGAGGCAATCACAGTCCTAGTAATGTTAGACTGTGGTCAACTATTAGAAGAAAATGTTGAATTTCAGTGACATTGCAGGGTAAAGGAGATGTAATTTGTTCTCACCACCAAAGTTTATAAACATTCTGAATTTTATAAGAGGCCTGTGAACCCTAAATAATAACCCTTGGTGAAAGGTGTTTTGTTTTGATAAACTGCAAATATGTCTCTATAACAGATATCACAAATAACATCTTAACACAAAAACTGACATATAATTTTTAATCTAATTTAAGGTAGAGGACCTTACAACAATGAGATATAGAAAATTATTTTTCAGTGGCAAAACTGCTTAAATTATGAAACATTATCCAGAGCAAACAGATATAGGGATAAATTTTTCTTGGTTGTCCTTAAGGTAGCAATCAGGTGACATGATGACATAAAGAAATTAAGATTTGAATTAGAAGTCAATTAGAGATAGAAAGGAAATTGACAAGGCACTGAAAATAAACTTTTCCTGGTTTAAAAATTTTATTCAGGGTTGGGCCAAGTCAAAATGTTTTTTTATGGCAATTACGGCCTGGCCTGTGAACATAGAATGGAGCTAAGGTACAACTACAAGGGCAAGTTCAGGGAAAACATCCTACATTCATATTCACTCTTCTATATCAGAGGTTAGGAAAAGAGAAAGATAGGTGATAAGAAGAGAAACTTAAGTGTGGTAATACTTACATTAAACAATCAACTTTATTTACTTTCATTTACTTTTTACTCTAAACTACTCTTTAGATTACCTTTTGAACAGAACTAAGAAGTGGTAAGTGTAAAACTTTTGTTGCATGCTTCAAATAGCAGCTCCCTCTTAAACACTGTTTAATGCCCTCAGCAGCTATTCTCTGTCCTTCAATGACTTGAGGGCCAGGAGCAAAGATTCACATGCCTGGCCTTAATATTTCAAAGATATATTAACAGGTCTTTTAATTATTCACAGATTTATTAAGATGTAACAGAATCTAGAGGGTAGTACACTAGGAACAGTCATTGCTATTTTCTAAATCTACTTTTATTTGAGTCATTTAGAGGTAAATTATCAAGTTAATGATGTGTTTCTGTGCAAAAATGCATGAATGACCTGTGTTTAAGCAGAGATAATGTAGAATGGCTAGAATGATGTTGCTGATTGACTGATTAGAGAGTAAAAGATGAGGAGCATTATAAATGGAAATTCTAGATAAATTAAGGGTTATGTTGAGTATTTTTTGAATAGCTTATTTGTAAATCAATATTTTTGTAAAACCATATTGAATATTGTCTTTCTGAGTTGGTATTTATTTCATCTTCCTCGTCCTATAAACCTGTGTACAACTTCTCAGAAGTTATGAAATTCCCCTGAAGTACTAGCAAAAAGCAAATCTGACACTTGGTCATATTTTGCTACAGTCAATAATTGCATGTCATGCCATTTTATTATTTCTGTAATAGGCAGGCTACTCCAAATTCTAGAGGTATTATATAGAAAAAAATATAAAAAGTCGTGCAGAATTTATGTATTTTATTAAAATGTATCATTTTAAATAAGAAAAAAAGTCATTATTCTTTATTTTTCCTCCTAAAGCACAGTGCTAATTTCTTAGGTCAGTTCCATATAACTTCACTGGTTAATTCTGCCAAATATTTGAAGCAAAAATAAACACCAATCCTCTGAAAACTCTTTCACAAAGTAGAGGAGGAGGGGTTATTCCCTATTTCATTCTGTGAGGTCACTAATAGGCTTATACCAAAGCTAGATATCATAGGAAAAAGAAAGCAAAGAACAATATCCCTGTGAATTGCAAACTCTTCAAAAAAAAATGCTAGCAAACCAAACTGAGAAGTATATTAAAAAGATGTTACACCATGATCATTTGGAATTTAACCCAAAAATGCAAGAGTGGTTCAACATACAAAACAAAATCAATGTAATACACTATACTAATAGAACAACAACAAGAAAATAATCATCTCAATAGACACACAAAAATGCATTTGACAAGATCCTACACATTTTCATTATAAAAATGCTTAAAAACTGAGAATAGAAGGGTATTTTTTTGACCTCATAAGGGACACCTATGAAAAACTCACAGCTAACATAGTCAATAGAGAAAGACTGAAATATTCCTCCCTAAGTTCAGGAAAAAAAGAAAGACATTGGACACTTTTGCCATTTCTGTTCAACATTTTCCTGGAAGTGCTAGCCAAAGCAATAAGCTAATAACACGAAAAAGACAATTCAGATTGGAAAGAAATAATTAAAACTGTCTTTATACCGAAGGCATGGTCTTATGTTTAGAAAGCTCTAAAGATTATACATGCACAATATATTAGATATAATAAATGAGTTCAGCAAAGCTAAAGGATATTGGAGGAATATACAAAATCAGTTATATTTCTCTACACAATACCAATGAACAATCAGAATGAAAAATTTTTAAAAAAACAAATTTTATACAATAATATACAAAATAATAAAATACTTTAAAAAGTTTAAGTGCAAGAATTTTACACTGAAAACGAGAAATTTTTGAAAAAAAATAAAGATCTAAATAAATGGAAAGAATATATGTTCATGGGTTGGAAGATTTAATATTAAGATGTCAGTACAGCTTCAAGAAAATTAAAAATTTATCAAAATTCCTATCTAAACTCCAACTGAACTTTTTACAGAAACAGAGAATCTAATCCTAAATTCATTTGGAATTTCAAGGTACATTTTATAGCCAAAGAGGTCTTGAAAAAAAAGAACAAAGTTCTCCCCCTTTACTTAGCAATATTTTTCCACACAGCAGCCAAAGTTATTTCTGTGAAACAGATCATATTAATGTTGTACCGAGAAGCCTCAATGCATTACAATTTAACTCAGAACAATATATAAATTTTATGTTTTTGTGTGCAATGTCCTACATAATCTGCTCTTCCATCTCATCTAATTTTTTACCATTCTTTCTGTTGTTTACTTGACGCCAGCCACTACCTTCCTTGAAATCCCTTAAATACACAAAGCCAGCTCTTCAGGATATTGTACATAATACATTCTTTGCCTGCAATGCTTTTTCTCAGATAGCTTTAAGGTTTGCTCTCTCACTTCATTCAGGTAGCTGCTCAAATGTCACCTTTTTGGAAAGGAGCTCCCTATTTACTCTCTCCAAAATAGCACTCCCAGAGTTCTCACTGTGGCACAGTGGGTTAAAGGATCAGGCATTGCCGCAGCTGCAGCTGCAATTCAATCCCTAACCCAGGGAACTTCCATATGTAAGTTATGCGACCATAAAAAAAAAAAAATAGCACTCCCAATTCCCATACCTGCTATTGGTAATCCTTTTCCCAGCTTTATTTTTCATTATTATCTCACATATATGAAAATGTTTCTTGCTTATTTATCCTTGCAAAATTTAAGCTACATGAGAATGAGGGCTTTCTCTATTTGTTTATTGTTGTATGATGAGTACACAGCATAAGGTAAATGCTCTATAAATATTTTATGAATAAATGGATATTAGTAAATGAGGTGGTATTTACCTCTTCAGACTTGGAAAAATATTAAAATAGTACATCTCCCTCTTTCCCTATCTCCTTTATTCTTCAACTCTTCCCCCTTAATTTTTTTCTTCTTTATATAAGGATAATGTAGCTATGAAGTATGTTATTTTTAAAACTTTCCTTTAGGAATTGAGAGGAGCTTCATATTATTCTCATTTATGATTCAAATTGAATGTTTATTATTTATTTCATACCACTTAGGAAATATAAATATGTATATTTTAATTCACATGTACATACTTACATGTGTGTGAATATATACATGCAGTTAGTCCTCTGTATCTACAGGTTCTGCAACCATGAATTCAATTAACTAATGATCAAAATATTTTAAAAAATCCAGAATTTCCCAAAAAGCAAAACTTGAATTTGCAGTGCACTGTCAAATATTTATAATGTATTTACACTGTATTATGTATTATAAGTAATTTAGACATGATTTAAAGTATATGGGAGGATGTGTCTAGGCTATATGCAAGTACTTCACAATTTTATATGACTTGAGCATCCATGGATTTTGATATTCTCAAGGACTCCTGAAAAGAATCTCCTATAGATACCAAGAGACAACTGTGTGTATACATGTACCATAAACCTGGGTACTATGTCATGAAACAATCTTCTCTGATTTTATGCTCATTCTCATTGGTTTACTTTGCCCAGAAAGTGGGAGGAAAGCAGGAAAATCTCTGCTCAGTGGTACCAGGTGCCTTACTTGACCTGGATCAGCCATCTCAATATAAGCAATCATCAGCCTATATTGACTAAAAAGAAGCAAGAATATATGGATAGCTTAAAAGTAAACATTTTCTCTATAAGAGAAAAGAATTTCTTTTCTGTAAGAGAAAATGTTTACTATATCTGTAATCTGTGACTATTAGCCACATAATCAAAATTCAAAGAACACCTTCTTACTTTGTTGTGTTACTCATGACTTTTGTATGAAAAAGGAGTAATATTCTTTCTCAATGAGATGTCACTAGTCCTAGAATATACATAAATGAAATGAGATAGAATTCTGTCCTGAATTCAAATAAGCACTGACTGACATTGCTTACTCAGCAATTATGCATCTTCCTCCGCTCTGCTTTTATTTATTCATTTATTTTCAGATATATGACTAGGAAATCTGACCATCTCTCTTCAATTGCAATCATAAATTTCACAGTTTAAATTCTGAGACTCTGATTTTCTAATGAACTTTTTAAGGCTTTTAAAAGATCAAATGATATGAATCAGTGCCATAACGCAATTATGATATTCTAAAGGTCGTTCAGAACCTTCTCCCATCAGCAGCTTTTTAATGTGGATCCCTTTGTTTTGCTCTTGGATGAGCTGTATCCTTTCTCTTTAATACCAACCAGCCTCTTAGAAAGGAGGCACTTTGAAATTGGCAACCATTTAAACTCACTCATCAAAGTGTGCCATGGATTATTTCCAACAAATCTCATCTGCATCTATGACCACTGGCTTCTAAAAGTTATTTCCTAATGCAGTGGTAAAATTGGCTCTGACACTGGTCACAGGCCAACTACCTTCAGCTTTGATTCTCTGATGCCATTGAGCAGTTTTCTATGACACTTTGGCTTCTTTCATAACTCAATGAAAGAGGATGGTCATCTTCTATAAATAACTACACTTATTTAAAAGTACCAAGCTAACTACTTTTCAAGCCAAATAAGCCAAGTAATCCTAATGTATGCATGGTATATACACTCTTTATCATAAATAGTAGTGATAGTTTCTCAGTCTTCCAAGGCAAAAGAAATAAAGGCAAAAATTTTAAAATGAATCCTAATTAAATGTTTTTGCACAGCAAGGTAAACCATCAACAAAATAAAAAACAACCTGTGGAATGGGAGAAAATAATTGCAAATGATGTGAATAAAAAGGGGTTAATAACAAAAATATACAAACAGCTCATACAAATCAATATCAAAAGAACAATCCAATCAGAAAATGGGCGGAAGACCTAAATAGGCATTTTTCTAAAGAATTACAGATGGCTAACGGGCACATGAAAAGATGCTCAACATTGCTAATTATTAGAGAAATGAAAATCAAAACCACAATGACATATCACCTCGCACCTGTTAGAATAGCTATCATCAAAAAGTATACAAATAACAAATGTTGGTAGGATGTGGAGAAAAGGGAACCCTCACACATTGTTGGTGGGAATGTAAATTGGTAGAGCTACAATGTAAAATATTATGAAAGTTCCTCAAAAAGAACTAAAAATAGAACTACCCTATGACCCAGCAATTCCAGTCCTGAGTATATAACTAGAAAAAATGAAAACACTAATTCAAAAAGAAAAATGCCCCCAGATTCTCATTGCAGCGTTATTTACAATAGTCAAGAAATGAAGGCAATGCAAGTACCCATCAACAGAGAAATGGATAAAGAAGATGGGGTACATATATAATGGAATATTATTCAGTTATAAAAAAACAATGAAATATTGCCATTTGCTGCAACATGGATGGATCTAGAGAATATTACATGAAATAAGTCATATAGACAAATAGCATATGATATTGCTTATATGTGGAATCTGAAAAATAGATGAATGTATATGCAAAACAGAAACAGACTCACAGACATAGAAAACAAACTCATGGTTACCAAAGGAAAGAGAGGAGGAGGGATAAATTAGTAGTGTGGGATTAATAGATCCAAACGACTATATATAAAATCCATAACCAACAAGGATTTACTGTATAGTACAGGAAATTATACCAATATCTTTTAATAATCTATAATGGAATATAATCTGCAAAAATACTGGATCATTATGCTAAACACCTGGAACTAACACAATATTTTAAAACAATTCTAATTTTTTAAAAATGCCAGAAAGAAGGTTCTCATCAAGAACCAAATGGTTTGGAACCTTGATCTTGGACTTCCCAGCTTCCAGGACTATAAGAAATTTCTGTTGTTTAAACCATCCGGTATATGGTATTGTGTTAGGAGAGTCTGAGCTATTATAGTTTCTAAAAAGGTATAGAGTAAGAAGTAAACCAGAATGCCTTTCATTTAACTGAGAAATGAGAGTCCCTATTTCTTTTTCTCTGCCCTCTTCGGGGGCATTTTCATTTTGTTTTGTTTTAAATCAATAGTGAGTAACTCCTTAAAATGCTGTTCTAAGAAAAACCACTAATACTAGCATGGTAAGAACAAAAGTGACACTTTAAAAGTATTGGGTACAGATATATTTAAGAAGCAATGAAAGAAACAGATATTAATTGCTATTTCAGATACTGCACTAATCATTTTAATATGTGTGTTTAAATCTTAAACAACTCTTGAAGATGTGTCTCTCCTTTCAGAGATGAGGAAACTAGAAGTAGCTTGTAAAACCATAGACCTAATATATGAGAATCCAGAATATGATTTATGTTACCCAAAGCCCTGTTTTCTTTCCACCAACCCATATTACTTCTCCAACCATGCAGACTGTTTTTTAATGCTCAATTTATCATTGAGAGACTCTGTAGAGTTTAATGTCTTCGTCTTCTCTGAAATGAACACTAGATGCAAGGTGCCTTGGGATACTACTTTTCAAGTTTCATTGTATTGATTCCCAGTGATCCTAAGTTTATACTTCCTGAGGTTAGTATGAATACCATTTGCTATAGTAGTTAAGAATAAAGACTGATGCAGACCTCAGGTTCAAATTTCAATTCTATCTCTATTTAAATAATATTTTATGCCTCTTGGTTCACATGTGTAAAAAGCATATGCTAATAGTACAAAACTAATAGAAGTTTTGTAAGTATTAAGGGAAATACAGCTAAAGTATTTAGAAGAGTGCCTGTTGGCATACATCAAGTAATTTGTAAAAACTAGTCATTGTCATTCATATAAATGATACAAAAGGCATTTCCTCTTCTTTTGAAAAAAAAAAAAAGATACCTACGTGACTTAGAAATAGAGGTATTTTTAATGAGTATTTTGATCTGAGATTCTTAGACCAGTTGGAGAAAACATAGTCTTGGTAATATGAAGATTATATGCTCATACAATTGAGCTCTTTATAATTAATTCAGTTACTCCATGAAATAAGAAAAGAGACTGTTTCACTAAGAGACTGTTTTCAGAGTATTTCCAGAATCTCAAAAAGTGCCCAGTATATATGTGATCTGTGTATGTATGTGTGTGTGTGAATATATATATATATGGAATATATATATGTGTGTGTGCATATGTAATATATGTATATACGAAATGAATTTTGTCACAATGTTTGTTTTTATTACATGTAGACAATGTAGATTTGTAAGTGCATGTCTGAGTAGAATAACTGGAAAATCACTGAACTGGTCTCTGAAGACTGATTCCAAAACTGGCTCTGCTTTTCACTTTGTATCTGTTTTTAAGCAAGTAGTTTAACTTCTCTAAGCCTCAGTTTCACTATCTATAAGGTAGAAATAAAATCGGTATTAACCATGTTTCTAGATTTTTTATTGGCTATTTGAGATCTATTATCCCTAAACTCTTTTTTTAAATTTAATTTAATTTTATTTATTTTATTTATTTTTTTACAGAATAAAATACATACATTTACACACAATTACATTCACACAGATTATTATAACATGGATCTTAAGAAACAGATTAAGTGACTCCCACTGGAGAAGTGGAATGGAAAATATGCTGAGACAAATAGGAAATTTATTCTATACTTTATCCCAATTTTATGGCTTTCATCTTTACTACTTAGTTTTATCTATTACATTTCAATTTTTCTTTAAAAATTAGCATTATATTAAATTGTTATATTATGCAACTAAAATTTATAAAGAAGAAAGCCTTATATACCATTAAATATTTTATATAGCATAGTAAAAAGAATAACTTAACTGGTAAGCATAACAAAAATAATACATCCTCTGAAAATAAGTAAAATATAAAATGCATAAGTTGGTTAAAAAACAGTATAACTATATAAATATGTCCTCACATTTTGTTCCATCTCATTGATTCTTCAATAAAGGCATTACACCATTCTAGGTGATGTGATAAACAAGACATTATAGAATTTACATTGTACCATGGAGAGAAATGGTTATTAATAATACAATTATAGAACTGTATTATTTAATTGTACAGTGGCATTATTTAATTATAATTATCATAAGTTCTTTGATGGAGAGGAAATCAGAATCAGATCTAAGAAGATTTCAGCATTCCAAGAATGATGTCAAATGCCCCCCTTCATGGTGGATTATGCACTTACTTACTATGAGATATATTTCTTCTCCAGAGATTCCTTGTTTGTGTATCAATTGTAGATTTTTGGTTTGCAGTTATTCTGAAGTTTTGATGTAAGAGTCTATATATATATATGAGATTGTTTTAAGTTGTTGTTCCCTTAATTGCAAGTGCATCTCCAGTGTCCCGCATTTGTACCCACCTCTTCTCATGATTTCTGATTTTGATGGTATAATTGTGCATGGATGATTTCGTATCTTTACTGTATATATACCTTTACTGGTGAGCCTTGTCATTTGTGGAATTTTTGTTTCCTGTTGCTGTCTTTTCTTTTCTGCCTAGAGAAGTTCCTTTAGTATTTGTTGTATGGCTGTTTAGTGTTGCTGAATTCTCTCAACTTTTGCTTATCTGTGAAGGTTTTGATTTCTCCTTCAAATATGAATGAGAGCTTTGCTGGGTAGAGTAATCTTGGTTGGAGGTTTTTTCTTTTCATCATGTTAAGTACATCATGCCACTCCCTTCTGGTCTGCAGAGTATCTGTCGAAAAATCTGCCGATAACCTTATTGGGGTTCCCTTGTATGTTACTTGTTTCTTTTCCCTAGCTGCTTTCAAGGTTTTCTCTTTGTCTTTAATTTTGGTTAGTTTGATTAATATGTATCTCAGTGTATTCCTCCTTGGGTTATTTTCTATGGTACTCGTTGTGCCTCCTGGATTTGAGTGAGTGGTTCCTTTCCCATGTTAGGGAAGTTTTTGGCTATTATCTCTTGGAATATTTTTTCTGTCCCCTTCTCTCTTCTCCATCTGGCACCCCTATAATACGGATGTTGGAGCATTTAATGTTGTCCCAGAGTTCTCTGAGACTCTCTTCATTTGTTTTCAATCTTTTTTTCTCTTTTCTGTTCTGCATCCGTCATTTCTACTAATCTGTCCTCCACCTCGCTTATTCATTCTTCTGCCTCCTGTATTCTGCTGTTAGCTGCTTCTAGTGAATTTTGTATTTCAGTTATTGTATTTTGCATCTCTTCTTCCTTAAGTTTTATCTTGTATCTCTTTGGTCAGTGTTTCCTGTAAGTTATCCATCTTTGCCTCCAGTTTATTTCCAATGTCTTGCATCATCTTCAGCATCAACAGTCTAAAGTCTTTTTCCTGGAGGCTGAGGATCTCCTCATGGCTTAGCTGTTTTTCTGAGGTTTTTTCTTTCTCCCTCATCTGAGTTATAATTCTCTGTCTTTTCATTTTTATAGGTTTTTGGTGTGGTGACCTTCTTACAGATAATAGAGTCATAGCCTCTCTTACTTCTGATGTCTGCCCCCCTTGTGGCTGAAGTCAGTATGGGGAGCTTGCTGTAGGCTTCCTGACGGGAGGGGCTGATGCCTGCCCACTGGTAGGTGGAGCTGATTCTAATCCCTCTGGTGGGTGGGGCTTAGTCTCTGGATGGGATTAGGGGCTGCTGTGTGCCTGAGGCTCCTTAGGTAGCCTGTTTACTGAGGAGTGGGGCTGTGATTCCACCTGGATTGTTGTTTGCCCTGGGGCTTCTCAGCACTGACTGACGGGTGGGGCCAGATTTTTCCCAAAATGGCCACCTCCAGAGAAAGGCATCTGCTGAATATCCTGGAGAGCTTTGCCTTCAATGTCCTTCCCTCACAACAAGCCACATTCACCCCTCTTTTCTCATGATGTCCTCCAAGAACTGCAGTCAGGTTTGACCTAGGTTCCTGTGGAGACCTCACTCTGCCCTGGGACCCAGTGCACATGAAAGTCTGTGTACCCCTTTCTCCGTTTCCCCCAGTCCTGTGGAGCTCCCGTGCACAAGCCCCACTGGCCTTCAATGCCAGATGCTCCAGGGGCTCGTTCTCCCAGTGACAGATCCCAGCATGTGAGGGTTTGATGTGGGGCTCAGAAATCTCACTCCTGTAGGTGAGTCTCTGTGAGCCAGTTAGTTTTCAGTCTGTGGAGCTTCCCACCCGGGAGGTATGGGGTTGTTTATATCATGAAATCACCCCTCCTACCTGTGGATGTGGCCTCCTCTTTTTCTTCTGGAGTAGGGTATGGGTTTCCGGTCAATTTGGGTGGAGATTTCTCAGTCTTTAGTTGTGAATTTTGTTGTTTTTAGGAGAGAAGTTGAGCTCCAGTCCTTCTATTCTGCCATCTTAATCCCGTCTCCTATCCCTAAACTCTTCATAAGTTTGCTAGGTCACGGGGCCAGACCAATAACCAAAGTCTGTTAGTATCTTCACTGCAAAGTAGCTTTCACAGAGTGAGAAAGTCATACTACAATTCCCCAACCAGTGACCCTGGCCTGCCTGTTTCCCCTTATTATCCAGTAACAGACATTTCCAACTATTTACTTCCTGCCACCATAGACGTAAGGGCAGAATCCCAATTCCTTTTGTCTGCTTACCTACTTCTTCATGTGATAGGCTTTGTGTCATCCTGCAAGGCCTGTGTGCCTCCCATTCCTGGAGGAACTGGTTTTAAAATCTTCTTTCAATGGAATTACCCTCTCTATATCATTGTTCAGTCACCTTTATAAATTAAGATCCAAGTAAAATACACTATCTTCTGTTATAAACATATCCCAGGTGTGTATTTACAATTAAATGAGAACTAAAAGCACTTAATAAATATGGTAAACAGCTTTGTAAACGTAAGTTGCTCATCAAACACCTGTTGAACTAATTCCCCAGTCAAGAAAATATATTCCAATCTCTTCACATACATAAAACAAAACTAATAACTTCTGATAATTAATTCATTATATATAATAAATATATATTATAATTTATATATATTATAAATATGTATATATTTAAAGCATTTGCTCAAACCTCTTCCAAGTTTGGTGATAGCAACCCTTTATTACTAATATTCTAATAATAAATATTTTGTTTTTTTAAAAACTCAGTTTATTGAAGTATCCTTTACATATACTAAAATACTTTTTAGATGTAGTTTTCTGAATTTTGACAAACAGTATAATATAACATAATATCTATCACAGTCAAGATTTAAAACATTTTCATCATTGCAAAATATTTCCTATGCTACTTTTTAAAAAATAGTTCAACATTTAAAATTTGTGTAGTTAGCACTCTCTTCTATCCATAGCCTCCATTTCTAGCCCCTGACCAGGACTGCTATGCCTCAGGGGATAGAATTTCTATATCACAGGTCTCTTACTGAAAAGGTTATCTCTGTGGAATTCAGACCTTTTAACCCATTTGCCATGTTTGCCCTGTGACATCAACTCTTTGGTTAGTTCAAGAAAATAAATGATATTTTAGATTATGGAGCTGCAGAAGGTGTTTATAAATTTTGGAGATTAATCCCTTGTCAGTTGATTCATTTGCAAAAATTTTCTCCCATTCTGTGGGTTGTCTTTTCATTTTGATTAGGGTTTCCTTTGCTGCACAGAAACTTTTAGGTTTAATGAAGTCCCATTTGTTTATTTTAGTTTTTACTGTCATTACTGTAAGAGGTGGATCTGAGAAGATATTGCTGTTGCTTATGTCAGAGACCGTTTGGCCTATGTTTTCCTCTAAGAGTTTTATAGTATCTGGTCTTATATCTAGGTCTTTAATCCATTTTGAGTTTATGTTTGTGTATGGTGTTAGGGAGTGTGCTAATTTCATTCTTTTATATGTGGCTGTCCAGTTTCCTGGTAATTCTTTCAGCTTTTTGCCATTGAGAATGATGTTCACTGTGGGTTTGTCATATATGGCCTCAATTATGTTGAGGTAGGTTCCCTCTATGCCCACTTTCTGAAGGGTTTTTATCAGAAATGGGTGATGGATTTTGTCAAAGGCTTTTTCTGTGTCTACTGAGAGGATCATATAGTTTTTATTCTTCAGTTTGTTAATGTGGTGTATCACACTGATTTGCAGATATTGAAGAATCCTTACATCCCTGGGATAAATCCCACTTGATCATGATGTACAATCCTTTTAATGTATTGTTGGATTCGGTTTTCTGGTATTTTGTTGAAGATTTTTGCATCTATGTTCATCTGTATAATTGGCCTGTAATTTTCTTTTTTTGAGGTATCTTTGTCTGGTTTGGTATCAGGTTGACAGTGGCCTCATAGAATGAGTTTGGGAGTGTCCCTTCCTTTGCGAGTTTTTGGAATAATTTCAGAAGGATAGGTGTTAGCTCTTCTCTAAATGTTTGATAGAATTCGCCTGTGAAGCCATCTGGTCCTGGACTTTTGCTTGTTGGAAGTTTTTTGATCACAGTTTCAATTTCATTACTTGTGACTGGTCTATTCATCTTTTCTACTTCATCTTGGTTTAGTCTTGGAAGATTGTTCTTTTCTAAGAATTTCTCCATTTCTTCTAGGGTTTCTGTTTTATTGGCGTATAGTTGCATATAGTAGTCTCTTATGATCCTTTGTATTTCTGTGATGTCTGTTGTTACTTCTCCTTTGTCATTTCTAATTTTATTGATTTGAGTCCTCTTTTTTCTTGATAAGTCTGGCTAAGGGTTTATCAATTTTGTTGATCTTTTTGTTTCTTTGATGTTTTCTATGGTTTTCTTCGTTTCTATTTCATTGATTTCTGCTCTGATTTTTATGATTTCTTTCCTTCTACTAACTTTAGGTCTTATCTGTTCTTTCTCTAGCTGCTTTAGATGTAAAGTTAGGTCATTTGTTTGAGCTTTTCCTTGTTTCCTGAGGTAGGCTTGTATTGCTATGAACTTGCCTCTTTGAACAGCTTTTGCTGCATCCCATAGGTTTTGGAGTGTTTATCTTTGTTGTCATTTGCTTCTAGGTCTTTTTAAACTTCCTCTTTGATTTCCTCAGTGATCCATTGGTTGTTTAGTAGCATGCTGTTTTTTGCAGTTTTTTTCCTTGTTGCTGATTTCCAGGCATATAGCATTGTGGTCGGAAAAGATGCTTGATATGATTTCAATTTTCTTAACGTTACAAAGGTTTGATTTATAGCCCAGGATGTGAACAATTTTAGAGAATGTTCCATGTGCACTTGAGAAGAAATTATATTCTGTTGCTTTTGGATGGAATGTACTATAAATATCTATTAAGCCCAACTGGTCTAAAGTTTCATTCAGGGTTTGTGTTTCCTTATGGATTTTCTGTCTGGATGATCTGTCCATTGCTGTAAGTGGGGTGTTAAAGTCCCCCACTATTATTGTGTTATTGTCAATTTGTCCTTCTAAGGTTGTTAGCAGTTGCCTTATGTATTGTGGTGAACCTATGTTGGGTGCGTAGATTTTTAAAATTGTTATATCTTCCTTTTGGATTGATCCTTTGATCATTATGTAGTGACCTTTGTTGTCTCTTAAAATAGTCTTCATTTTAAAGTCTATTTTGTTTGATATGACTGTTGCTACTCCAGTTTACTTTTGATACCCATTTGCATGCAATTTTTTTTAATATTTTTTTTTTATTTTCCCACTGTACAGCAAGGGGGTCAGGTTATCCTTACATGTATACATTACAATTACATTTTTCCCCCACCCTTTCTTCTGTTGCAACATGAGTATCTAGACAAAGTTCTCAATGCTATTCAGCAGGATCTCCTTGTAAATCTATTCTAAGTTGTGTCTGATAAGCCCAAGCTCCCGATCCCTCCCACTCCCTCCCCCACCCATCAGGCAGCCACAAGTCTCTTCTCCAAGTCCATGATTTTCTTTTCTGAGGAGATGTTCATTTGTGCTGGATATTAGATTCCAGTTATAAGTGATATCATATGGTATTTGTCTTTGTCTTTCTGGCTCATTTCACTCAGGATTAGATTCTCTAGTTCCATCCATGTGGCTGCAAATGGCATTATGTTGTTCTTTTTTATGGCTGAGTAGTATTCCATTATGTATATATACCACTTCTTCCGAATCCCATCATCTGTCGATGGACATTTGGGTTGTTTCCATGTCTTAGCTATTGCGAATAGTGCTGCAATGAACATGCGGGTGCATGTGTCTCTTTTAAGTAGAGTTTTGTCCGGATGTATGCCCAAGAGTGGGATTGCAGGGTCATATGGAAGTTCTATGGATAGATTTCTAAGGTATCTCCAAACTGTTCTCCATAGTGGCTGTACCAGTTTACATTCCCACCAGCAGTGCAGGAGGGTTCCCTTTTCTCCACAGCCCCTCCAGCACTTGTTATTTGTGGATTTATGAATGATGGCAATTCTGACTGGTGTGAGGTGATATCTCATGGTAGTTTTGATTTGCATTTCTCTTATAATCAGCGATGTTGAGCATTTTTTCATGTGTTTGTTGGCCATCTGTATATCTTCTTTGGAGAAATGTCTATTCAGGTCTCTTGCCCATTTTTCCATTGATTGATTGGCTTTTTTGCTGTTGAGTTGTATAAACTGTTTATATATTCTAGAGATTAAGCCCTTGTCGGTTGCATCATTTGAAACTATTTTCTCCCATTCAGAAAGTTGTCTTTTTGTTTTCTTTTGGGTTTCCTTTGCTGTGCAAAAGCTTTTCAGTTTGATGAGGTCCCATGGGTTTATTTTTGCTCTAATTTCTATTGCTTTGGGAGACTGACCTGAGAAAAGATTCATGATGTTGATGTCAGAGAGTGTTTTGCCTATGTTTTCTTCTAGGAGTTTGATGGTGTCCTGTCGTATATTTAAGTCTTTCAGCCATTTTGAGTTTATTTTTGTGCATGGTGTGAGGGTGTGTTCTCGTTTCATTGCTTTGCATGCAGCTGTCCAGGTTTCCCAGCAATGCTTGCTGAATAGACTGTTTTTTTCCCATTTTATGTTCTTGCCTCCCTTGTCAAAGATTAAATGACCATAGATGTCAGGGTTTATTTCCGGGTTCTCTATTCTGTTCCATTGGTCTGTCTGTCTGTTTTGGTACCAGTACCACACTGTTTTGATGACTGTGGCTTTGTAGTATTTCTTGAAGTCTGGGAGAGTTATGCCTCCTGCTTGGTTTTTGTTTCTCAGGATTGCTTTGGCGATTCTGGGTCTTTGTTGTTCCATATAAATGTTTGGATTGTTTGTTCTAGTTCTGTGAAAAATGTCGTGGGTAATTTGATAGGGATTGCATTGAATCTGTAGATTGCTTTGGGTAGTCTGGCCATTTTTACAATATTGATTTTCCCAATCCAGGAACATGGAATATCTTTCCATTTCTTTACATCTTCTTTGATTTCCTTGATTAAAGTTTTATAGTTCTCGGCATATATGTCCTTTACCTCCTTGGTCAGGTGTATTCCGAGGTATTTGATTTTGTGAGGTACAATTTTAAAAGGTATCGTATTTTTGTATTCCTTTTCTAAAATTTCATTGCTGGTATACAGAAATGCAACTGACTTCTGAATGTTAATCTTATATCCTGCTACTTTGCTGAATTGATTAATCAGCTCAAGTAGTTTTTGGGTAGAGTCCTTAGGGTTTTCTATGTACAGTATCATGTCATCTACATACAGTGACAGTTTGATCTCTTCTCTTCCTATATGGATGCCTTTTATTTCTTTTGTTTGTCTAATTGCTGTGGCTAGGACATCCAAAACTACGTTGAAGAGCAGTGGTGAGAGTGGGCATCCCTGTCTTGTTCCAGATTTGAGTGAGAAGGCTTTCAGTTTTTTCCCCATTGAGTATTACATTTGCTGTGGGTTTATCACAAATGGCTTTGATTATATTCAGGAATGTTCCCTCTATACCCACTTTGGCGAGGGTCTTGATCATGAATGGATGTTGAACTTAAATGCTTTTTCTGTGTCTACTGAGATGATCATATGATTTTTGACTTTTCTTTTGTTAATGTGGTGTATGATGTTGATTGTTTTGCGTATGTTGAACCATCCTTGTGAACCTGGGATGAACCCAACCTGGTCATGGTGTATGATTTTTTGGATATGTTGTTGGATTCGGTTGGCTAAGATTTTGTTGAGAATTTTTGCATCTATATTCATCAATGATATTGGGCGATAGTTTTCTTTTTTGGTGGTATCTCTGTCTGGTTTTGGAATGAGGGTGATGGTGGCATCATAGAATGTCTTTGGGAGTATTCCTTCTTCTTCAACCTTTTGTAAGAGTTTAAGGAGGATGGCCACAAATTCCTCTTTATATGTTTGATAGAATTCACCTGTGAAGCCGTCTGGTCCTGGACTTTTATTTGTAGGGAATGATTTTATGACTTCTTCAATTTCATTTCTAGTGATCAGTCCGTTCAGTTGGTCTGTTTCTGCTTGATTCAGTTTTGGCAGGCTGTAAGATTCTAGAAAATTGCCCATTTCTTCCAGATTGTCAAACTTGTTGCCATACAGTTGGTCATAGTATTCTCTTATGGTTTTTTTATTTCTGCTGTATCCATTGTGATTTCTCCTTTTTATTTACAATTTTGGTTATTTGCGTTCTTTCTCTCCTCTTTTTAGTGAGTCTGGCCAGGGGTTTGTCAATTTTGTTCACCTTTTCAAAGAACCAGCTCTTGGTTTTATTAATTTTCTCTATTGTTTTTTGAGTCTCTATTTTATTGATGTCTTCTTTGATCTGTATAATTTCCTTCCAGCTGCTGACTTTAGGTCTTTTTTGTCCTTCTTTTTCTAATTCGTTTAGGTGGAGGGTTAAGTTGTCCATTTGGGATCTTTCTTCTTTTTTGAGAAAGGCCTGTATTGCTATAAATTTCCCTCTGAGCACTGCTTTCGCAGCATCCCATAGATTTTGAGAGGTTGTGTCTTCATTATCATTTGTTTCAAGGTAGTTTTTAATTTCCTTCTTGATTTCCTCATTGACCCATTGGTTTTTTAGTAGCATGTTGTTGAGTCTCCATGGAGTAGGTTTTTTCTCTTTGCTTTTCCCATGGTTGATTTCTAATTTCCTGGCCTTGTGGTCAGAGAAGATACTTGAGATAATTTCTATGCTCCTAAATTTATTGAGGTTAGCTTTGTGTCCCAATATGTGGTCGATTCTTGAGAAGGTTCCATGAGCATTTGAGAAGAATGTGTATTCTGATGTTTTTGGATGTCGTGTCCTGAAGATGTCAATGAAGTCTAACTTGTCTATTCTTTCCTTTAGGATCTCTGTTGCTTTATTGGTTTTCTGTCTAGAGGATCTGTCCATTGGTGTGAGGGGGGTATTAAGGTCTCCTACTATGATTGTATTCTCATCAATATCTCCCTTTATGTCTGTTAATATTTGATGTATGTATCTGGGTGCTCCTGTATTTGGGGCATATATGTTGATGATAGTAACATCCTCTCCTTGGATGGATCCCTTAATCATTAAAGAGTGTCCTTCTTTGTCTTTCTTTATGTCTTTTGTTTTAAAGTCTATTTTGTCTGATATGAGCGTTGCGACTCCTGCTTTTCTGTCATGTCTATTGGCGTAAAGAATTTTTCCCCACCCTTTCACTTTCAATCTATGTGTATCCTTTGTCCTAAGGTGAGTTTCTTGTAGGCAGCAGAATGAAGGTTTTTGCCTTTTTATCCACTCAGCCACTCTGTGTCTTTTGATTGGGGCATTCAGTCCATTGACATTTAAGGTGCTAATTGATAGATGATTATTTATTGCCATTTGAACCTCGTGTTCCAGTTGATTCTATGGTTCTCCGTTCTTCCTTTTTTTTTTTTTTTTTTTTTTTTTTGGTTGGATGGTCTCCTGTTATTATCTGCTTGAGTGTATTTTTTTTGTTGTTGTTGCAAATGCACTATTTCGTTTTCGCTTGTGGTTACGCTGTTTTTTAAGTATGCTAACCCCTTCCCATAATTGTGTGTTTTAGCCTGATGGTCCTGTAAGTTCAAACACTTCATTACTATATTGAAATTAAGTAGGTAAACATACAAACAAACAGACAAAAAGGGTTATTTACTTCCTAACATCCCTTGCCCACATTTTATGGTTTTGATGACTCTTTTTTATTTTATTTTGTTTGAAGCATGTTCATGATTAAATCTCATGATGGCTTATCTGAGTGACTGCTCTCTGATTGCGGTTTCCTCAGTCCTAGTTCTTCCTCTTCTTTTTCTTTTTATTTCTTTTCTTTTTTCTTCCCTTTCCTTCCTTTCTTTTTGGTTTAGAGAAGCCCTTTCAATATTTCCTTTAACCTGGGTTTTGTGTTGCTGTATTCTTTTAGTTTTTGTTTGTTGGAAAAAATTTTTATTTCCCCGTCTATTTTAAATGATATTCTTGCTGGAGAGAGTATTCTAGGTTGCATATTTTTTCCTTTGAGCACTTTAAATATCTCTTGCCATTCCCTCCTGGCCTGTAGTGTTTCTGTAGAGAAATCAGCTGATATTCTTATGGGGGTTTCCTTGTAGGTAACATTCTGCTTTTCTCTTGCTGCCTTTAGGATCCTCTCTTTATCACTAACTTTTGCCATTTTTGTTATGATATGTCTTGGTGTGGGTCTATTTGGGTTTAGTTTGTTTGGGGCCCTCTGTGCTTCCTGTATCTTGAACCCAGTATCCTTTAGATTTGGGAAGTTTCCAGTGATAATTTCTTCAAATATATTTTCCATTCCCTTATCTTTTTCTACTCCTTCTGGAATTCCTATTATGTGTAGATTGGCCCGCTTTATATTATCCCATAGATCTCTTATATTGCTTTCCAGCTTTTTGATTCGGTTTTCTGTCTGCTGACCTGATTGGGTGATTTCCATTATTCTATCTTCCATATCACTGATTCGTTCTTCTGCATTATTCATTCTGGTTTTTACTGCCCCTAGTTCAGTTTGCATCTCTGCAACTGAATGTTGTAGTTTTTCTTGGCTCCTCCTTATATTTTCTAGTTCCTTTCTGAGGGTATCTGCATTACTGTTCATATCTTCTCTTAATTCCTTCAGTATTTTCACTGTTTCTCTTTTGAACTCCAGGTCTGTCCGACTGCAGAGATCTGTTTCATTGTTGACTGTTTTAGGTGAGTTCTCCTGTTGGTTTGACTGGGGGTGGTTTCTCAGCTTCTTCATCTTGCTTGTTGTTTTCTTTCTCCTGAGGGAGTTGTACTCTCCGTGATCGGGCAGTGTTTGCCTTGTCACTGCCGTGGAATATTTCCTGAGGGCTGGCGTTGTTGGTCAGTCTTTTTTGAGGCAGTGTGGCTTTTCTGGAGTGCTGATGGGGCTAACAGTGTTTCTTTGAAGCAAAGGAGGGCTTCCTGAGGGCAGACAGGACTGGGAGGTCCACACCACGATGGTAGCAGATTTCACTTGGTCATGCAGAGCTTGCTCTGGTGTTTTTAGGCTGTGGGGTTCTTGCAGGGGGTTGGCGGTGTTGGGCAGCTGTTCCTCAGGAGTGCAGCACCCCCTGGGGGCTGGAGCAGCTATCTGGGTCACTGAGAACCTGAGAGGCTCTTCCCTAGGGCAGCCCAACTCAGACGGACAGCCTGAGAATGTAGGCGGATCTTTTCACAGTCTGGCCAAGCTTGTTGCAGCTTTTCTGGGCTGCAGGGGCTCTTCCAGGGGGTTGGTGGTGCTGAGCAGCTATTCCGCAGGAGTGGGGCACCCCCTGGGGGCTTGGGCGGATAGCAGGGCCGCTGCAAACCCAAGAGGCTCCTCCCCAGGGCAGCCTGACTCAGAAAGACCGTCTGAGATCTTTTCCTGACTCGGCCAGGCTTGTTGCAGCTTTTCTGGGCTGCAGGGGGTCCTGCCTGGAGCTGGCAGTCCTATGCAGCTGATCCACCAGGGCACCCCCTGGGGGCTTGGGCGGGTAGCAGGGCCATTGGAAACCTAAGAGGCTCCTCTCTGGGGCAGCCCGACTCAGAAAAACAGTCCGAGAATTAGGCCGATCTATTCATGGCCTGGCTAGGCTTGTTCTAGCTTTTCTGGGCTGCAGGCCTTTTCTCGGGGGCTGGTGGTATTTGGTGCTGCTCTGCAGAAGTGTAGCCCCTCCAAAGGGCAAGCAGGCCTGTGCAGGGACAGCCCTTGTGGTGGTAGGCTTCAGGCAATTGTTGAGGCCAGCCCTCCTGGATGGCAGGCAGCCCCAGGTCCAGCGAGTGGGTAGGGGGTGGCAGGGGTGGGGGGAGGGGATGCACTGGGAAGCACAGCTTTCTGCTAGCTAGTGGGCCTGTAAGCTTGCTGTGCCGTGGGGAGTATTCTATGGGGACCTACCCCTTCTTCTCTCCCCTCCCCAGCACGGGCGCAGACCAGGCTCTTCTCCCAGGTTCCCTCTGATGTGGCTTTCCACTTCACCGCCCCTAGAGTATTGTTCCCTTCCTCTGTGACAGCTTTGTTTTCTAGTCTCCCAGGCAGTCTCTGCCCCGTCAAGTCACCGACCGGTTTCTAGACCTCCCAAGCAGTCTCTGCTCCGCCCCGACCCCCCAGCCCATTCTCGGGGACTAACCTCTGGAGCCACGGTCTCGGTGCCCAGCCCCCACCCAGGCATCCCCAGGCCCTTTCCCGTGGACTAACCTCTGGAGCCAAGGTCTCGGTGCCCAGCCCCCACCCAGGCATCCCCTGGCCCTTTCTCGGGGACTAAACTTCGGAGGCAAGGTCTCGGTGCCCAGCCCACACCCAGGCATCCCCCGGCCCTTTCCCAGGGACTAACCTCTGGAGCCGAGGATCGGTGCCCAGCCCCCACCCAGGCATGTCAATTTTTGGTGACTGTGCCCATAGTTCAGATGGTCCATTTGGTTCTTGCTCAGCTTTTCAGTACTCCAACTTACTGCTACACTCTTCTCTGCATCTGGAGATTCCTCTGGTTCGTTTGATCTTTCCCCCGAGTAGGTGACTTTCCAGGGTGCAGGATCCCTTTCTCCTCCTCAGTTCCCTTTCGGGAGTGCCCATCCCGCTCAGATTCACCTTCTCTCACTCTTGTCTTTTCTCCCGTTCTGCCCAGTAATGTCACGAACTTCTTATCGTTATTGGAGTTTAGGTTCCTCTGCCAGCGATTGGTTGCTGTTCTGTGCGAGTCATTTATTCTGTAGATGTGCTTTTTTTGTTGTGTTTGTGGGAGAGGGCGAGCATGTCCCCCTACATCTCCGCCATCTTGTCCTCTCTCTGGTTTTTTATTTTTTATATTATTTTATTTTTTAAAATATAATGATTTTAATTTTTTTTCCATTATACCTGGTTTAGAGTGTACTGTCAATTTTCTACTCTACAGCATGGTGACCCAGTTACACATGTATACATTCTTTTTTCTCACATTAATATGCTCCATCATAAGTCACCATAGTTCCCAGTGCTATACAGCAGGATGTCATTGTTAATCAATTCCAAAGGCAATTGTCTGCATCTATTAAAATTGTATAAAAATCTTATATTCTTTCATTTCCCCAATGGAGAATTAAATTTATCATATTGTCTTCTGGCGTTTTTAGGCTCATATTTTGAAATTATAGAATAACATATGATTGCTCTGTAATAAGAAATAAACAAATGTTGAAGATGACTAAAGGTAATGTCCCATTCAATCATCTAATAATGTATTCAATAGCATTTATGGAGCCAGAAATTATGCTTGCTATACATCAGTACTTGAGATACATTATTATAAAAAGAGAAAAAAATATATCACTGATTTTGCAGAGCTTATATTTTAGTGATCACAAAAATATAATTCAAACATATAAGTAAATTGGAATGTAGATTGTAATTGTACTGTATTAGTGAAGACATTCAAAGAGACAGAACAAGTAGGGTGTGTTGTGCGAACGCGCACGTGTGCGCGCGTGCGCGCGTGTGTGTGTGTGTGGAGAGAGACAGAGAGAGAGAGAGAGAAATAGTAAGAAATTGGCTCATGAGATTATGGAGTCTGGCAAATTCAGAATCTGCAGATGGGCTGGTAGTCTGGAGACCCAGGGAAAATTTGAAAACAATTTTCAAAAAATTAAAAAACAATTGTTATTTTGTTTTCTTTGATGTTACAGTTTAAGTATGAGGGCCACTGGTTGGCAGAATTCTCTTTTATTTGAAGGAGGTGATAATTTTATTATATATAAAATATATATATACAATATAATAGTTTAATATAGAAAATATATATTATAAAAATATAATATGTATAATATATGTTATAAAAATATATATAATATACTATATAAATATAATGTATATATTATTGTATACATACATATATTATATGAATATAATAAATATATTTATTTATATATATTTAATATATTATATATTATACTTAAATATAATATATATTTAATTATATTCATGCCTTTAAATGATTGGATGAGTCTCATCCAAATTTTGGAAGGCAATCAAAAGTAGTGTTATGTGGAATACCATGAGGGTAGAAGGCATTCTATAAGCCAAAAGATGGAAGTTTTGGCAGAAGCACTGCATGCAGAGAAGGCATAGCCATATTCAGAGTGAATGCCTCTTCCAATAAGAATAAAATTTGCCCTTTTCATAACAAGAAGCAGTCCAGTGTAATCAACCTGCCACCAAGTAACTGGCTATCACCTCAAGGAATGGTGCCATTTTATGAGGTCAACATTACCCTAATACAAACCACACAAGAATGCTAAAAGAATATAAAATTACAGGCCAATATCACTGATGATCATAGGTACTAAAATCCCAAACTAAATATTAGTGTACTGAATTCTAAAAGGATCATACACCATGATCAAATGAGATTTACTCCAGGAATGCAAGGATAGTTCAACATTGACAACCAATCAATGTGATACACCACATTAACAAAAGGAAGAATAAAAAGCATGTTCATTTCAATAGATGTAGAAAAAAACATATGACAGAATTCAATATTTATTCATGATAAAACTCTTAATGAAGTAGGTATAGTGGGAACATGCCCCAACAAAATAAAGACCATCTATTGCAAGATCAAAGCTATTATCATATTTAATGGTAAAAAGCTGAAAGCTTTTCCTCTAAAATCATAAACAAGGTAAACATGACCATTCTTGAAATCCCAGCCAGAGAAATTTGGCAAAAAAATTTTCCTAATTAAAGAGAGTAAATAAAACTGTCTCTCTTAGAAGGTGATTCATTTTATATAGAAAAATCTTAAAGAATAACATCAAAAGCTATTGAACTAATAAACAAATTGAGTGAATTTGCAGGATATGCAATGTACCAAATTTATTTGAATTTCTCTACACTAATAATGAGCTATTATAAAGAGAATTTTTTAAAATCCCATTTACAATTGCATGAAAGTGAATAAAATAATTAGAAATAAATTTAACCAAAGAAGTTAATGACTTATACACTTAAATATAAAAGAAATACTGAAGTAAATTGAAAGCAAATGAAGTAAAGACATCCTGAGCTCATAGATTGGAAGAATTAGTATTGTTACAATGGTCATACTACCCAAAGCACTGAATGATAAAACACTGTCCCTATTTTAACTCCAGTTACACCTTTCACATAAATAGAACAAACAATCTTTCACTAAATAGAACAAAATAAATACAACATCTTTCATATAAATAAATAGAACTCCTTTCACAAAAATAAAACAAACACCCTTTGCAGAAATAGAACAAAAATTTATATGAATCCAAAAAGACCCTGAATAACCAAAGTAAACTTGAGAAAGAACAAAGCTGGAGACATCACACGTCCCCATTTAAAACTATATTACAAATCTATAGTTATCAAAGCACTATAGTGATTGTATAAATATCACATAAATCAATGGAACAGGATAGAGAGCCTGAAATAAACTCACGCATATACAGCGAATTAATTTATGATGAAGGAGCCAAGAATATACAATGAGGAAATTATACTCTCTTCAATAAATAGTGTTGGAAAAACTACATCCATATGCAAAAAATGAAACTGGACCACTATCATACCAAAAAAAAATCAACTCAAAATGGACTAGACTTGAATATAAGAACTGAAATCATAAAATTTCTAGAAGATAATGGATTTAAGCTCCTTGACATCAGTCTTGGCAATTATTTTTTTGTGTTTGACACCAAAAGCAAAGGCAACAAAAGCAAAAATAAGCAGGTGGGATTACATCAAACTAAAAAGCTTCTGTATGGAAAGGAAACAACAAAATGAAAAGACAACCTATGAAATGGAAGAACATATTTTCAAATCACATATCTAATTAGGGGTTAATATGCAAACTATATAAAGATCTTGTAAAACACAGTATTATATTTTTATTTATCCTTATCAAAATATAATGGTGACTACTTTGGAAGTTTGTGAAATTTAGCTCTTTTTTGCTGTAATGAATAAATTTGTTCTTAGTTGAATTAGGATAATTGCTATAAAATTGGCAGTAGTCACTTCAATTCTGTTTTAAAAATGTGTTATGTTGCAAGCCACATGGGACGTCCTAACAGATGATTGGATTAGGAAGATGTGGTATATATACATGATGGAATACTACTCAGACATAAAAAAGAAAAAAATAATGCCATTTGCAGCCACCTGGATAGAACTAGAGACTCTCATCCTGAGTGAAGTAAGTCAGAAAGAGAAAGACAAATACCATATGATCTCACTTATATCTGGAATCTAACATATGGCACAAAAGAGCCTTTCCACAGAGAAGAGAATCATGGACTTGGAGAATAGACTTGTGGTTGCCAAGGGGGAGGGGGCGGGAGTGGGATGGATGGGGTGCTTGGGGTTAATAGATGTAAACTATTGCTTTTGGAATGCACTAACAATGAGATCCTGCTGTGTAGCACTAAGAACTGTGTCTAGTCATTTATGATGGAGCATGGTAATGGGAGAAAAAAAATAATGCCTACATGTATGTGTAAGTGGGTCACCATGCTGTACAGTAGAAAAAAAATTGTATTGAGGAAATAACAATAAAAAATTTTAAAAAATGTGTTGTTACTAATGGATTCTCCCCTAAATCTGTTGAGGAGTATTCAAGTTTTTATCAGTGTGCCCATGAAACCCTAATTCTACCGTTGTTACCCTACTTTAAAGAAGCCTTAAACTCAATCATGGCTCTGAGTTAAAGCTCAAGGAAGATGTTTTCACAGTGAGTGTTAGACATTGTAACTGTTAATATACAATTGTCCCTGTGTATACTCAGGGAATTATTTACAGTACTCTTTCCCTGTGGATAGCAAAATCTCAGGATGCTCAAGTCCTTTATACAAAATGGCATAGTTTTTGCACATAATCCTATATACTCTAAATCATCTTTAGATTACTTATAAATACTGAATACAATACAAATGTTATATAAATATTTGTAAGTGCAGTATAAATGCTATGTAAATAATTGCCAGTGCACAGCAAATACAATTTTGGTTTTTGAAACTTTCTGGAATTTTTTTTGAATATTCTCAATCTGTGGTCAGTTGAATCTGCAGAGACAGAAACTGTGGATACAGAGAGAAGACTGTAATAACGTATGTTGGCACAATTGCCTATGAAGAATTTTTTTGGTGGCCAAGTGTTACTTTTATTTCACTCAAAAGGTATGTCTATCATAGAACTGGAAGAAAAACACATTGCATGAATATCTGCAACAGACTGTTATGTTTTTATTTTTTATATTGTTAGCCTTAGTAGTCTCTTATGATCCTTTACATTTCTGTAGTGTTGATCATATCTTCTTTTTCATTTATGATTTTATTGATTTGGACCCTTTTTTTTTTCTTGGTGAGTCTGGCTAAAGATTTATCAATTTTTTTTATCTTTTTAAAGAGCAAACTTTTAGTTTCATTCACCTTTTCTATTGTTTCTCAGTTTCTATTTCATTTATTTCTGCTCTGATCTTTATGATTTTTTTCCCTTGACTAACTTTGGGTTTTGACTGCTTTTCTTTCTCTAGATGCCTCAGGTGTAAGGGTAAATTGTTTATTTGAGATTTTTCTTGTTTCCTGAGGTAAGCTTGTATCATTATAAACCTCCCTCTTAGATAATTTTTTGCTATGTCCCATAGGTTTTGGATCATCATGTTTTGATTTTCATTTGTCTCTAGGAATTTTTGACTTCCTCTTTAATTTCTTTGGTGATCCATTTGTTGTTTAGTAGCATATTGTTTAGCCTTTGTGTGCTTGTGGTTTTTGCATTTTTTTCCCACGTATTTGATTTCAATCTTGTGGCAGTATGGTTGAAAAAATATGCTTGACAAAATTTTTATTTTCTTAAATTTACTGAGACTTGCTTTGTGGCCCAAGACGTGGTCTATCCTGGAGAACATTCCCTGTGCACTCGAAAAGAACATGTAGTCTGCTGCTTTCAGATGAAATGCTCTATAAATATCAATTAGGTCCATCTGGTCTTATATGTTATTGAAGTCCTGTGTTTCCTTATTGATTTTCTGTCTGAATGATCTGTCAGTTGATATAAGTGGGATGTTAAAGTACCCTACTATTATTGTGTTACTGTCAATTTCTCCTTTTATGTTTGTTAATATTTGCCTTATGTCTTGTGGTGCTCCTATACTTGATGCATATATATTTACAATTGCTATTTCTTCTTGGATTGATTCCTTGATTACTATAGTGTCCTCCTTTGTCTCTTATAACAGTCTTTATTTTAAAAGTCTATTTTGTCTGATTAAGTATTGCTACTCTGGCTTTCTTTTGATTTACATTTGCATGAAATAAATTTTATCATCCCCTCACTTTCAGCCTGTACGTGTCTCTAGATCTAAAGTGAGTCTCTTATAGAAAGCACATATATGGGTCTTATTTTTATATCCATTCAGCTACTCTGTCTTTTGGTTGGAGCATTTACTCTGTTTATATTTAAGGTAATTATCAAGGTATCTATTCTTACTGCCATTTTGTAAATTGTTTTGGATTTGTCTTTGTAGGACTTTTCCCTCCTTCCTTCTTCTTCTGTTTTGTTTTGATAACTATCCTCAGTGTTATATATGGATTATTTTTCTTTTTTACGTATATCTATTATAGATTTTTCATTTGCAATTACCATGACACTTTGCCATGGCAATCAGAGAATAAAAAGAAATGAAAACTATCCAAATTGGAAAGGAAGAAGTAAAACTGTCACTGTTTTCAGATGACATGATACTATACATAGAAAATCCTAAAGATGCTACCAGAAAACTACTAGAGCTCATCAATGAATTTGGTAAATTTGCAGATAAAAAATTAATACACAAAAAATCACTTACATTCCTATACCCTAACAATGAAAGATCAGAAACAGAAATTAAGGAATCAATCCCATTTACCAACACATGAAATAGAATAAAATACCTAGAAATAAACTTACTGAAGGAGTCAAAATACCTGTACTCCCCAAAATATGACACAGATGAAAGAAGTTGAATATAACACAAACAGATGGAAAGATAGTCCATGTTCTTAGATTGAAATAATCAATATTATTAACATGGCCATAGTACCCCTGTCAATCTATAGATTCCATACAATCCCTATCAAATGGCATTTTTCACAGAACTAGAATAAATGATTTTAAAATGTATATGAAAGCCAAAAGACACTGAATAGCCAAATGAATCTTTAGAAAGAAGAACAGAGCTAAAAGAATAATGCTCCCTGGCTATAGACTATACTACAAATCTACAGTAAATGAAAGAGTATGATACTGGCAGAAAAAAACAGACATATAGATGGAAAAGAATAGAGAGACCAGAAATGAACCCACATGCTTATGGTCAACTAATCTATTGCAAAGGAGGCAACAGTATACAATGGAGAAATGACAGTCTCTTCAACAATGCTAGGAAAGCTGGACAGCTACATGTAAAATGATAAAATTGAACATTCTCCAACACCTTTTATTCTTATCCTTTTTACTAACTACTGATGATACTGAGGCATAAAACAGGATTTTTTTTGGCCATACCTGCAGCAAGTGGAAGTTCCTGGGCCAGAGATTATACCCTGGCCACTGCAGTGACAATGCTAGATCCTTAACCCTCTGCACCACAAGGGAACTCAAAACAATTTTTGAAGCTTTTTCTAACTGAAGGTTTTTTTTTTTTCCCAGACAAAGCAGCTTTGAGATACGCCCAATAATAATCCAGATTTAAATACTTCTCTGTCTTAAAAAACCCAAAAGTAGACATATCTTTCAGTAGTGTTTATAGTCTCATTAAGAAGGCCTTTCACCTTCATATGTCAGTTTTCACAAATGTTGATTCCAATGGCCTATGTGTCTTATATAATTATTCTCAAGAATAATCTACAAGTTAGCTGCAGCAGTTTCTAGAATTCAATATAATCTGATTCTAAAGGTGAAAAACAACACAAAAATCAGATCCTAATTTATGCTGCCTCCTGGTTATTTATTGCAAAATATTTTTGAAGTAATCCTAATATGAAAAATGATAAACTAGAGTGTAGCCTTTAGCCACTGAAAGATGATTATTTTTTTTAGGAAGGACTGATGCAGAAGTTAGTACCCTATTTTTATCAGTTTCATGTGTGAACCATCAACTCATTACATGTGTCTAGTGAGGAAAAATGTTTATTTTTAGTTTCTCTTCATGTAAGTCTCAAACTGGGAATTTCCTGTCACAATATCTTCATTATTAGTACTATATATATCTTCCCCACTGCGATGGAAAAGATTTTATTTTATGAGGCATTTTCAGATTTTAAAGTTTAACAATTGACTTTGGAAAGGAGGTGCTGTACTGGGGATCTGGAAAGAGTTTACTATTGTCCAATTGAAACAAACTCTCTGATTTGATGTTGCTGGTATAAATCTGTCTGATTCCCAGTTAGTGTCTATCTGTCTGATGCTGTGTCATAGTTGATAAGAGAACCCATTATAAAGGACTGAAAACATTTAAAAAGTATATCAATATTAATAAAATCCAGAAACTGAATATATGTTATTATTATGTGTATTCTGAACACGCTAATTTGTATGAGCTTGATGGAAGATGGATGATGGGAACTAGGTACAAAAATCTATGAGTTAATGCAATTAAATTATATTGTTGAGGATGGATAAAGTCTCAGTTATCAAGTATTTAATAGTAGTATAGATAATGCAAAAACTGAAAAGTGGTTCTGATTTAATTATGCATTTTCTGTGTAGCTTCACTAATGAAATTAATTGGTCTCTGGGAGATAGCACAACTGAGATGTCAAAAAGCTGTTTTAGCTTCCCAATCCAGAGTAGCATGGTACTTTAAATTACAATCTTTGAATAAAAGTAAGAGAAATGATATTAGAAGGACTGATTGAGGTGAATAAGTGAAATTGTGACAAACCTATGTCAAATAATTACACGTATCATCTGTGTGTATATCCTATGAGAATAAATTCTTTGCATTTACTTTCCTTGATAATTCTCTGCTTTGAACTTGATGTATTAGCCACACTTAAATCTCTTCTAACCTGTATCAGGAGTATGCTCTTTTCTGTCCTTGAAGCCATGTGTATTTTAAATTTCATTATTGATTACTTTTATTTTACTTATTTTTAGTTTGATATATGTCAGCTGTCTTAGTCCATTTGGGCAACTTTAACAAAAATACCATGGGCTGAGTAGCTAAAACCACAAACATTTATATCTCACAGCTCTGGAAGCTGGCAAGCCTACCCTCAGTGCACCCACAGATACAGTGTTTGATGAGGGTCAGCTTCGTGGTTCATAGATGGCCATCTTATTGCTTTATCCTTCCATGGTGAAAGTGGAGAACTTTGGTCTTTTCACTCCTCATAAAGTGAAGTACACTAATCCCATTCATGAGGGCCCTACCCTATGACTTAATTACCTCCCAAATGTTCCACCTCCAAATACATGCATATTGGGTACTTAGGTTTTAACACGTAAATTTGGGGGGGAAACACAAATATTCAAAGCTTAGTACCGGCAAATGAAGGTCTTTCATAAATTAGGACTGTTACATTTATTATTTTCTAAATTTTGTACATAAACGTTGGAACAAATGTAGAGGCTTTTTCTACTTACAAACCAATATTGGGGGTTTTATCCATATTAAGTTTTCATCAAGATTTGGGCAACAAAGAATATTTTCCCCTACCCTGTTTTTCTTGTTGTTTGTTTTTAGGACCACACCTGCAGCTTATGGAAGTTCCTGGGCTAGAGGTTGAATCGCAGCTGCAGCTGCCAGCCACAGCCACAGCCACAGCAACATGGAATCTGAGCCACATCTGCAACATATGCTGCAGCTTGCACCAATGCCAGATCCTTAACCCACTGAGCAAGACCAGGGGTTGAACCCACATCCTCATGGATACTAATAGGACTCTTAACCTACTGAGCCCACAACAGGAACTCCTCACCTACTCTCTTAAATAATGTCTATGCGTGAGGCTTGAAGGAGTATTGGTGTTTCCTGTGTTAGACTTTGTATGAGAGGTGATTACTGAAAATCTGAAAGATTTTTTTTTTAATCAGCAGGTAGAAATAGCAAGCAAAAGTCAGTGCTGTTTTACATGCAAAAATATATTGCCACATTTGAACTGTAGTACCTGCCTTACTGTGACACGGACATCTGAGTTAAAAGGGAAAGGACAGATCTGCTTTCACTGGATGCAGACACATCCTCCATACCCTTTACCTACAAGTGCAGTTATTAAAACACTGAGCCATTTTTGTATCTGCACATTATTCCAGTTTTTGGGTTTTTTTTTTGTTTTTTTTTTTGTTTTTTTACAAAGTAAGCCCACTCACTCTGTGATAGAAAAGGTTGAAAATGGAGATTGGTTTTGGCAAAGACTTGTCTACTGCAAACTTCCTTAGTATCCACATCATATCCTGCCAGCTATACTGCAGGGAGCAAGCAGTTATCACACAAATGTGCATCCTCCAAGCCAGAATAAACACCTTATTACTCTCCACCTAAATTACTTTTCTTGAAGGAAGAGAAAATAAATAGGGACAAAAAAAAAAAAAAAAGAAAAAATGAGGAAAGGGGGTAATGAAATAAGCTTTTTCCAAGAAGGCAACAACCAGTAGTATTTTTTTCAGACCATTTTCTACTAGGAAAAAAAATGTTATCTCAGCCATTAGGCTGAAGAGCCAACGACTAGGGTTTCAAGCTGTGAAAGGAAGCAGCAACTTGTACCAGGTAGAAATTCTTTCTGCCTCCTCTTTAATTTCTTTAAACCATTATTTCTCTGGTAAATCCTAGTGCTGACTCCTGGAGATCGGGTGTCTATCATCTACATTTTCCTGAATGAAAAAGCCCTTGGGGGAAACTTCATTACTAATGACCTTCAGGATATTTATTGGAAAAGAGAAGAGACTGTGCAATAAAAGGAGGCAGTCTCCATTTCTATTTTCTTGAGCAGAGGTGTGTGGCACATTAGGATGCAGCTGACAAAACTGCAGCTGTTGCCTATCTATGAACTCATGTCTCAAATTAGTAAAAATTAGCTCTTTTGCAATTATAGAAACAGCTGCTCTGCTTATTTAGGAACACTGTTGCGATAGCTTTTATAAAACGTATTGCCATATGTTTTGTTTTGAACAATAGGTGAAAGTGGATTAGGGTACTCAAAGATATGCTAAAAGTTAACATATTGTTTCAGTTTTCTGAACACTTTATGCATATTTCTTTCATAGCTTTTCAGCATTGAGTTTCTTTAGTGGAAGTTGTTTCTCTTAGAAAAGATTGATGTCTTTCCCATTTTCTGCTGTATACATTTAACAATATATGTATTGTTTCTATACATATATTTCTATTTCCTATACCTATTGGGATTTGAATTTGGAAGGCATTCTTGAATTTATTCACTTTACCATGCTTCGTTTTAAAAATTCTTAGATAGTGAACAATGTATTATAAAATTCTTAATTTGGTATTCAATTTTTTTTCTTAGCTTTCCTTTTCTTGATTTAAATACTTAATTTCACTCAAACCCTCAATTTATGTTTTAGGTTTAGGTTAGAGAAGTGAATTTTCAATCTGTATTTATTAAAATGGAAGTTTATTAGATTTGTAAAATTATTTATAAATGTAGTAATTCTCAATTTTCTAATATATACTTAATACTGATATTTTGGTACTTTAGTCAAAATTCTGTGAAGTTAGTAAACACTAGTAATTAATTTCAGAAATTAATATTATGTATTTTATAAATGCTTTCCACTTGTATAATTTAATGGCCAATCTATTATAAATGGTATGACTAATAAATATCCATACCAAAGGACAGTCAGGAATTTTATGATTCCTGGTCTAGTGAAATAATTAGTTTTGCAAAGGGAAAATGCTATGCTTTGGTTATAGGCATAGTTATATGGACATATTGACTGATCCTGAGAACTTTTTGAGAAATACATGAATGTAAAATTCGAAAACATAAATTACGATCTGCCATGTATTTTTCTAAATTGATTAGGTTTTAGCACAACAATCTAACGAGAAAATCATATTTTTACTAGTAAACTCGGACAATTTTATACAAAAGTCATTGAGGAAATCATTGCATCCCCTAGTGTTATTTTTACCATCAATTTTCTCATATTAAGAGCAATTTAAAAAAAGAAGTATAGAAAGTTATGTTTATGGTTTTCTCATTTCAGTTGACTAAGTATTATTTATGACAACTTTGTGACATGACCTCTGTTTCCTATGTAATATTTATGCCAGACAATTTATTTTACGGCTAAGATGAGTCATAGAAAAGTAAAAAATCATAACAGGGTTTTTATTACACCTAATTGCTGGGCCCTTAGCTATCCTTTCCTGAAAATCACTCTATTCAAAACCCAAGTCTTGTCAGTGGTATAGAATGGAAATGCTATAAAATTTGGTTGAGATGATTGTTGTACACCTATAAATTTAATAAAATTCATTAAGTAATTTTAAAAAAAGAAACATTATTGACTGTTAGGAAATTTCTTGAGTTAGTCAATTCCTAGAGTGTATCTAGTTCTCGAATGAACTAAATCATCCCAGAAGTAAAGTCCGTATATATACATACACACACACACACACATATATAATTTATCACAAAACCACAGCACACTACCATACCTTATTACTCATCTTTACTTTGAACACTTCCAATGAAGGGAAATTCATTAGCTCTTGAAAAAAAGAAAATCTATGTTATTTTTGATAATTCGGGCTATTAGAAAATTTTGCTTTTTATTTAGCCACTTTTTCCCCTTCAAATTCTACTCATTTGTCCTAGTTTTGTTGTACGAGTTAACATAGAATAAATATAATCTTTCTTTCATACATAATTATTTTTTATTTTAATTTGTAAACATCGATCATTTATAAATTCATTTCTTTAAGCAATATCTGGAAATTTATTTTTGTCACATATACCAGATAGACCACATCTTCAATTTCTGCATGTTTTAGACTTAAATACACAACTTTATTTTTATTAAATTTTACATTGTTAGATTTAGCCTCTGTTAGATCTTTTTTTTTTTTTTTTGGCTGTGCCAGTGGCATGTGGAAGATCCCAGACCAGGGATTAAATCCGCTCCACAGCAGTGACAATGCCAAATCCTTAACTGAACATCTTTTCATGTGCCTATTAACCATCTGTATGTCTTTGGAAAAATTTCTGTTCAGGTTGTCTGCCCATTTTTAACTGGGATTTTTTTTTAATAGTGAGTTATATGGGCTGTTTATATATTTTGAATACTAACCCCTTATCAGTCTTATGACTGATTTACAAATATTATCTCCCATTGGTTAAGTTGTCTTTTCATTTAGTCAATAGTTTCCCTTGCTGTGCAACAGCTTTTAAGTTTAATCAGCTCACATTTGCTTATTTTTGTTTTTATTTCTGTTGCCTTTAGACAGAGCCAAAGAAATATTGCTACAATTTATGTCAAAGAATGTTCTGTCTACGTTCTTATCCTGGAATTTTATGGCTTCAAGTCTTACATTTAGATATTTGATCCATTTTGTGTTTTCTTTATGTAGTCAGGAAATTTTCTAATCTCAGTTTTCCAACACCACCTATTTCATTCTTAAGACTTTAAAAACCTATGCAATTAGACAGACATAGTACACTTTACTTTTTCCCAACAAATCTATATTTAATGGAAAACTCTTTCCTTCCAGAGTTGAATTTCAGGCCTCTATCCTTCACATGCTATTTAGTTGAAATCCCCTTCATCAGATCAAGTCACTCAAAATATATATGCATAGCTGGTGTTATTTGATTCTTAGCTAATAGTCCGTTACTCAAGTGTCATATAAAAGTGATGACTCAAAAGTTCCCGTAGTGGCACAGTGGTTAACGAATCGGACTAGGAACCATGAGGTTGCAGGTTCGATCCCTGGCCTTGCTCAGTGGGTTAGGTATCCGGCATTGCCATGAGCTGTGGTGTAGGATGCAGACGTGGCTCGGATCCTGCGTTGCTGTGGCTCTGGCGTAGGCCGGCGGCTACGGCTCTGATTAGACCCCTAGCCTCTGGGAACCTCCATATGCCGCGGGAGTGGCCCTGGAAAAGGAAAAAAAAAAAAAAAAGTGATGACTCATGACTCATATCACTAAAAGACATGAGAATCATATTATTGTTTTCTTTGTGTTTTGTGTTTAATCTTGTTTTGTTGATATTGACACCCTTACCTGTGCTCAGTTTGTAAGGTTATACATACTCCTGAACAATAATTGAAGATATATCATTGTTTTACCTTTTTGCTACTCATTTTTCATTGATATTTGAGTATTTTTTCTGAGATAAATTGGAAGTGTAGAAATGTAGTATATCTAAAATTTTGAGTATTTCTGTTAGACTCAAAATCTCAGAAGTAATGACTTTGTGGCCCCATATTTTCTTCTTTTTAAACTAGAATAAGATTGGAATTTTAAAGCAGAAAGTTTAATTGTTGTTTTTCACATTCCCTTAAGATATTTCCTATGGTCCTTCTAGCTGTAGTGTTTATTCCACCCGAATTCAGAAGAGGGAGAAGCAGTCTTGATGTTTGACAAACTTCTCAAGTATTCCATCACAGCACAGAAATACATTCAGAAAGGCAGTATATCTCCCTATTTGCCATGTCATCCCCTTAAATATCCTTTCATATCACTTGGCAGAGAGACATCTACCACCTATATATCTTTTAAAAACTTGCTAAGACATATGGTGTATCCTTACTGTTCTGTGCAAAATGAGATGTGTACTTTGAGTGTCTTTCTATGAAAAAATCTGAGGAATTTTCTTATTACATCTTCGAAATGAATTGGACACTTTGACATGGAGAGAGAGAGTAATACCGAGTTAGTAATAATTAAATATGTGATATTATGCAATGAGTAAATAAATATCTATAAGAATTGAGGCTTATGAACTTGTTTTTAGTCATTAAATACCAAGCTTTGTTTGGTAGCACTCCATTTGAATTATTTAATAAATCTACTGGGAGCAATTTTAAATAGTATGTAAAGACTAAATTTGATATAATATTGCATCAAGACTGTAGACTAGGTAGTGATATAAATAATAGAAATGATGTGTTTATACTTTATTGTGACAGAAAATTTCCTGGTAGACCTCAGCAAATTCTCAGAGTTATTCTGGGAATCATTCCAATTTATCTTTTTCTAGTACTTTGTGAATTCCAAAAATGATTTTACACTTGTTGGCTTGTTAGTTGTTGACTAATATGAGACATATGCATAAACACACTTGGATTTATATGGTAATGAATCATGGCATTAGAAGAAACCCTCAGATACCACCTTGTACTTTTCCTTGCTCCTAGACATTAAATAGAAAGAAAAAAAGTAATTTTTAGAAATAGAGGGTTCAGGGGAAAGAGGTTAGTGAAAAATCACCAATATGCATTGGTTTTGCTTTTTAATAGGCTTATTATACATTATTAATAATTCTATTTTATCCATAGGCATTTATCCAATCACATTGAAACTCTATTTTTCAAAGATAATCCAAAGCAAGGGTAGTTCATTAATGGTAGCCAAATTTGGTTGTAGAAAAGCAGGAGGTGGTTTTCAATGTAGATTTAATTGACCAAACTAAGGTCTCTTTCATGTCTATTTGATACAAAATTTAATAATATTTCATACACTTTTCTTATTACTCACAGTTGACATTTTGATAATGATTTTTGTTTCCTATCTCTCGTGTACTTTAGACTCAAAAATGTATTCATCGGTCTATTCTCCAATCCCAGGGCTTACCTCTTCTGTTTTATGCTTCTTTTGCTGGGGGTTTATGAACTATAATTTAAGTCTCGTTTGTACTGCCTTCATTATGTTATTGAGCTTTGTTTATAGCTTTCGGGAATTTCCCCACCCACTCAAAACTTCATCCTCTTACAGTTTCTCTTAACCATCTTTGCCAGTAGTTGACCATAATTGGCATCTCTTTCATGAGACATCTATTAGCACCAGTGTAATTGCTATCTTGTTGTTTCCATAATCACTCGATTATTTATTAGTCATCTCAATAATCAATGATGTATATGCTACTATAACATAATTTTTTATCACACTGAAAAATTTACATAGTTCCTCGTTTTCTGCAAGACAGTCGATGACTCTAAAGCCATCAAACCTTATATCTAAAATCCTTTTGATAATGTGGCATTTCTCACTCTGCAGAAAAGCATTATAATACTCATTTGTTTCTTTCATCACTCCATTAAAATTTATTTAGTGCCTTCCATATTTCAGATACTGTACTATGCAATGAAGATATAATGGTGAGGAAGACAGGCATAGTCCCTATAATCATACATCTTGTGGCTTATTGGGAAGCTGACAAATAAATAAGCAATATCTATGGTATATAATAAATGTTAAGATTCAAGTAAGCTGATGGTAGTATATAGGAGAACAATCTCTTAGGTTATGAATTTGAAGTCACAAGTGTATAATATGTATATAGTAGCAGGCTAAAAATTGGCCATACAAATATGTGTGTATGTGTGGAGAAAACTGCAGATTTGTATTGCTTTGCATTTAGCAAGTTGCTACTTCTAAACAAAAAAAAATTATATATAAACTTAAAAACTCTCCAATAATAAAGTACATTTTTTTTACCATAGCCAAGCTAGAAGTTTTCCAAATTTTCATTTGAGTTGATGGAGCTTTATTTTATTGCATTATATTTCATCATTCCTCCCTTTTGTACAAATGTTCATTGATTCTAGTAGCAGTAGTGTCTTACATTTATGCTTTCAATAATTTCAGAATATTTTAACACCTTTTGACTCATTTTACCCTTGAAATAACACTTGGATATGGTAGATTGTGTTATCATCATTTGACAAATGAGAAAATGAGGACACAGTGACTCAAAATACTTATAGAGAGTCCAAATAAATTGATGGTGGACTTGGAATTTTGGTTACTTATTAACACTGACACACACCTAGAGTAGCTTAAGAAGTGTGTTTTGCATACTATGCAAAGCCCATAGCTCTTGTCTTTGGAGAGCTCTCATTAGAAGAGGAGCTAAATTTCTTTCTTTTTTTGAAATGAGAATCTTCCATGGCCTGCAGCTCATAGCACTTCTGTGGCAGGGAAGTGATTATTATCCTCATTCTCATACAGCTGTAATACAAGTACATTTGCAGCTACTGATAGCCTCATCATTGTACATACATGCCTGATGATTTCTGTGTTCCATTCTTTGCTTCATTAAAATATCTGGGACATGATTTGTACACAAACAATAAATGTCACCAAAGCATGAGTATGCTACTGATTGATATAAAGCTATGGATGCCTTTAAAAAAAATCAGAACCGACAATAGATGACAATGCCCCATTTAGAGGATGCAATAAGACAAAGGGGATGAGAAGAGAACCATGTCAACAGAAGGAGTTAATACTTTTAAATTTAAGAAGAGGCCCTTGTAATTGGCAATATTTCGGTACCCATGTAATTGGCAATATTAAGTTTGTGCTCAAGCAAAAATACTCTACCAGTATTAAGCTGCCTTGGGCTGTTAAGGTGAAGTTGAAGGTGAAGGCAAAGTGAAGGTGGAGGTGAATAAAGTCAAATCCTGATGAATCAAATATCCTCTTACCATTTTTATCATAACTTGCTGTTTTGTTTTGTTTCTTTGGCTATAGAGAAGGATGCCTTAGGAATAGAGGTTTTTGTATCATTTAATTTAAAGGATGGTAATTTTATTGTGACCTCTATTTCCTCTTAAGATATTCAAATCACTAAAGACATAAAATTTAATAGTAATTCCTGGAAGAATAACATAAACTTTATGATTTTAAGAATTATACATCTTTTTGATAGGTTCCCGTAGGTCTGCCCTTGTTAGAAATTCTCTTTCTTTCTTTCTTTCTTTCTTTCTTTCTTTCTTTCATCTTCCTTTCATTAATGCTTTCTTTCTCTATCACTTTAAATGCCCTGCTCCATGGAACTAATAATATTTAGCCTAACTCCTTTGAAAGAGTATAAGATTACTTGATGTTTGCTTGATAATTTGACAATCTGGAGCATAAGAGGAGGGAGAGAGAGACAGATTGAGAGAGATATTGACAGAAGTTTCACTACCAAACATCTAAAGAGGGTTCACAGTATTATGGCCAAAAAGCTTATAAAAATTATGGGTTTCATTCCTTATAATTTATCATGTACAATCTTACATGCAATTCATGTAGATAATTTATAAATAAAGACTACAAGGTATTTAAGGTTAAAGGAAGAGTTAATTAATGTTTATATTAATTCACCATCAGTCATTTTTAAATAACTATACAGTAAGACTTTTAGATATCAGCAATGTGGTATGTATGTACTAGAGCAGAAGATCCTACTTCTCCCCCCTCCCGCCCCTTGGCTATTACTCTTTTTTTTTTTTTTTTTTTTACCTAATGATTTTTATTTTTTTCCATTATAGCTGATTTACAGTGTTCTGTCAATTTTCTATTCTACAGCATGGTGACCCAGTTTCACATACATGTATACATTATTTTTTCTCACATTATCATGCTCCATCATAAGTGACTAGACATAGTTCCCAGTGCTACACAGCAGTATCTCATTGCTAATCCATTCCAAAGGCAATAGTCTGCATCTATTAACCCCAAGCACCCCATCCATTCCACTCCCTACTTGATTATTATATTAATAAGGATTTTTAGGTTCAAGCAACACTTCTGATTAACTTAAGAAGAAAATATCACTTGTGAGGATATCTGAAAGTTCAAAGGATTTCCAGAAAGACAAGAGAATCAGGATTAGAGTCTATGTGGCCAGTAAATATGCTCCAAATAATGCCACAATATTCAATTTATAAAGATAACATTGTTAATGCCACTGGCCACTGACATCACAGCTTGCTACAGTCACTAACACTGAGTAATGCTACTGCTGAGTGGCAGAACTGCTGCCACTCCAGGACCTAGACATTGGATATACCCACTGCCACTACTGTGCCATCATCACAATCAGTTCTGCTTGGCTTCACTTCTTCTAGCCCCTGTTTCCTATTCAAAATCTGAAATAGTGGATATAATTTGTCAATGTTAAGTCTTGCTCCCACACCCTAGCTTCAAGTGAATCTGAGAAAGTGAATATCTGGCATTTAAAATCTTTGTAATAAGAGCAAATAAACATTCCCAAACATACAGCGTTTGTCAGCATTCAACAAGAGTGACAGTTTACAATGGTTGCTAATTCTGGTCATCATGAAGGTCATTTAGTGTATGTATTCTCAAGAAAATGTAATGCATATAAATTCAGAATCTACTTCCATTCTTAAGGGAGAAGCCTTAGTTAATTTATGTTGATTTAATTATCACTTACATGCCCCTCAGAATTGGCGTTATCCAGAATTACTTAACACCACTGACACATTCTATCACCACTTGTAATATTATGTAACAACCTTATGGGAAATTACTCTTTCCAGCTGAAAATGCGGTACAACAGGCTTTCTTCTGCTACAATGACCTTTCAGCCTATGCAAGACTAATGCACTTATTTCAGTTAATTTAGTGTAGAGGTAGGAAAATTTAATATCAAAATTGTGAGGGGATAAGAAGCAAAATTAAAAGTACTAACTTTAACTTTCCCTTAAATTCATATGGGAAGACATCCAGTAACTTAGGCTTTCTCAAAGAGATCATGGGAAAACCCATGAATACTTTTCCCACTCCAACTGTGGCTCTCCTTTCAGTTTTGTACTCATATCTTAAAAGCATTCTTTTATTCAAGTATTTCAATCAAAAATACTATCCCTATCCCTAAAAAATTCTGCCCCTTTCCAAAGGCAAAAAAAAAAAGAGTTTTTGTCTCTGTATCCTTACTAAATCCTACAGTTTGACTTTTGAATAGTGTCTTACTCTCTTACAGCTGTGGTAATATAATAAAATAGCACAGACTAGGTGGCTTATAAACCACAGAAATTTACTGCTTACAGTTTGAAGGCTGAAAGTCTAAGATCCAGGTGCCAGAATGATTGGGTGAGTGTCCTCCTACAGGTTCCAGAACTGTCACTGAGGCCTCACAATTGAAGAAGCTAGAGAGGTCAGAGAGTCCTCTTTTATAGGAGCAAAAATCCCATTTATGAGGGTCTACCCTCATGACTTTATCACCTCTTAATCCCAAGAGTGATATTTGGGCATTAGGATTTCAGTATATGAATTTGGGGGATACAGAGACATTCAAACCATTGGAAATTATACCCCTGGGAGCCTCACATGGCGTCATCAAGATGGGCATTAATAGTTCTTTCTGGAGTTCCTGTCGTGGCACAGTGGTTAACGAATCCGACTAGGAACCATGAGGTTGTGGGTTCGATCCCTGGCCTTGTTCAGTGGGTTGAGGATCCGGCATTGCCGTGAGCTGTGGTGTAGGTTGCAGATGCGGCTCGGATCCTGCATTGCTGTGGCTCTGGCATAGGCCGGTGCTACAGCTCCGATTCGACCCCTAGCCTGGGAACCCCCATATGCCATGGGAGCGGCCCAAGAAATAGCAAAAAGACAAAAAAAAAATAGTTTTTCTAAGATTCTTCAATAATGATTCGATTTCCAGTGTCTCAAAGAGCGGGAATTCTCAGCCTGATAATTCTTTTTTTATTTGACCGATTAAATTCGCACATCCCTTAAGGTAAAACATTTTTTTCTTTCTTTTCATCAAAAATAGCACAGTCTAAATCCATGTTGAAGGAAAAATATCCTATAAGCAAGGTTTTGGTTCGGTTTTGAGGTAAACATGTGTCTCTTACAGAGCTAGGAAATATCCTCTGTGCCTGAAGTAATCAGAAAAGTGTCATACAAGCTTCTTTATTTCCTCAGGGAATGCTGCTAGCCTCAATTCAGTGTTTTTCATAAAATTGAGAAATGGCAGGTAGAGTTCCTGCAATTGTTCTCACAACACACCATCCCTAAAAATCAAGTATTTACAACAATAAAGAAGAATCAGCAAATCGATGTTATGCCTGATTTTACAGATAGACCCAGCTAATTAAGTCCTTGAATTAACACTAAGGACCGCTAGGGCTAGAAAGTTTCTCAAGAGATAGTCAAGTCCCAAATTTCTTTTAGATATAAAAATGCAAAGGCTTATCAAAGAAGTGATTCGTCTGTCTCAGCCAGAAAATATATTTACAGTTCAAAAGCACATGCTAAATTACAAATCCTGAATGCAGTACTAGGAACCCATTATATCCAAATAACATAACTTCTGTTAGCTAACCATATAGGTATGCTTAAATAGTTTTAAGTGAATAGTCCTATAGCACTATCATAAATTAGCTAACATTTAATATTTTATAGCTAAATACATATTTCTCATATTCTATGTATACAAAAAATACTGAATAACAAGTGAATTAAAGATATGCTGATGGGCAATGATTTTAAATATCTTCTGGAGATGGGAAAATAATTGGAACATTTGGATTTATTATTTATTTTTATTCTACGGAATTGCAGATTTCCAGAAGAAAGTACAAATTCTTTCCTTGTTTTCATGTAGTTTAAAATTAGCATACAAAAATTTATGTTTTAACTCTGCCCTATCTGGAAACCAAAATACAAATCAAATCCATAATTATAATGTGTCTTAAGTGCTCATTGAATACCCATGATGACTGTGATGAACCTTAAAAATATTCAGAAAAAATATGGAGTGTTTATATTTACCATATGATATCAGAGCCTTGGTTAATAATAGAGATAAAGATAGAATAAGGAGTAAAAAATATTCTATTTTCTAGAATAAAGAGAAACATATGGTTATATATTAGTTTGCCAAAGAATTCTATTATTTGTTGAAGGAAATACCTTTTTAAGTTCTTTTTTCCTCACAACTTAAATTAATGGAGTTTATATACAAGAGCTCATAATAATTCCACTGTGGAGGAGCAATAATTTCACAAGGCAATTTTCTTAGTACTTTTGTTACAGTAAAATATTGTTCTAAATTATAAGGTAGGCTCAATTGACTAAAAAAAAGAAAGTAGAATATTCTTCTAAGTATTAGGGTATATCTCCATTACAAATTTTAAATGGACATTAAAATAAGCATTAAAAAATTCATGAATTGCTAAAATAATTATTTTATTTTTTGTCTTTTCTAGGGCTGCACCAATGGCACATGGAGGCTCCCAGGCCAGGGGTCTAATCGGAGCTGTAGTTGCCAGCCTATGCCACATCCACAGCAATGCAGAATCTGAGCTGCATCTGCGACCTACACCACAGCTCATGGCAACGCCAGATCTTTAACCCATTGAGCGAGGCCAGGGATTGAACCCACAACCTCATGGTTCCTAGTCGGATTTGTTAGCCACTGAGCCATGACGGGAACTCCTAAAAAAAAAAACTTTAAAATACTACCTTATGAACAGGTATCCTTGGCTGTTTTCTCACTCTCTCTTCACTCACCCACCTTTTCTCTTTTTTTGAAAATTCAATAGGCCAAACTGGGATTTTAAAAGGGTTTTGACTTTCTCTTTCTGACTTACTTCACTCATTATGAGAGTCTTAGTTCCATCCATGTTGCTGCAAATGGCATTATTTTGTTCTTTTTTACAGCTGAGAAGTATTCCAGCACTGAGAACTATGTCTAGTCACTTTTGACAGAGCTTGGTAATGGGTGTAAAAAGAATGTGTATATGTATGTGTAACTGGGTCACCATGATATACAGTAGAAAAATAATTGTATTGGGGAAATAGCAATAAAAAAAATAGGAGACGGGATTAAGGTGGTGGAATAGAAAGACTGGAACTCAACTTCTCTCCTAAAAACAACAAAACTACAACCAAATGCTGAGCAATCTTCAACCAAATGGACCAGAAATTTTCAAAAAGATATCCTATTTCAGGAGACAAAGACAAGGCCACATCAAGAGGTAGGAGGGGTGAATTCATGATATAAACAACCCCATACCTCCCTGGTGGGAAGCCCCACAGACTGGAAAGTAACTGGTTCACAGAGACTCACCTACAAGAGTGAGAGTTCTGAGCCCCACATCAAAACTCCCACATGTGGGGATCTGGCACTGGGAGAAAGAGCCCCTGGAGCATCTGGCATTGAAGGCCAGTGGGGCTTTTGTGCAGGAGCTCCACGGGACTGGGGGAAACGGAGACCCCATTCTTGAAAGGGGTACACAGACTTTCATGTGCACTGGGTCCCAGGGCAAAGGAAATTCTCCACAGGATTCTGGGTCAAACCTTACTGCAGTTCTTGGAGGACCTCCTGGGAAAACAGGGGGTGAATGTGGCTTGTTGTGGGGGAAGGGAATTGGAAGCAAACCTCTTGGGAATATTCATCAGCATGCATTTCTCTGGAGGTGGCCATTTTGGGAAAATCCAGCCCATCAGCACTGAGAAGCCTCAGGGCAAACAACAATCCAGGTGGGATCACAGCCCCACCCAACAGTAAATAGCCTGCGTAAAGACCCCCCCAGGTACACATCCACCTCTAATCTCACCCAGAGACAAAGCCCCACTCACCAGAGGGATAGGAATCAGCTCCAACCACAAGTGGGCAGGCATCAGTCCCTCCCAATGGGAAACCTATAGTAAGACCCTGTACCATCTTCAGCCACAAGGGGAACAGGCATCAGAAGTAAGACAGGCTAGTCCACGAGAAAGGGCTGGGTGATGCCTGGGTGGGGGCTGGGCACCGAGACCGTGGCTCCAGAGGTTAGTCCCCAGGAAAGGGCCTGGGGTGCCTGGGTGGGGGCTGGGCACCAAGATCTCGGCTCCAAAGGTTAGACCCTGAGAACGGGCTAGGGGGGTGGGGTGGAGCGGAAACTGCTTGGGAGGTCTAGAAACCATTTGATGGGGCAGAGACTGCCTGGGAGACTAGAAAACAAAGCTGTCACAGAGGAAGGGAACAATACTCTAGGGGCGGTGAAGTGGAAAGCCACATCAGAGGGAACCTGGGAGAAGAGCCTGGTCTGCGCCCGTGCTGGGGAGGGGAGAGAAGAAGGGGTAGGTCCCCATAGAATACTCCCCACGGCACAGCAAGCTTACAGGCCCACTAGCTAGCAGAAAGCTGTGCTTCCCAGTGCATCCCCTCCCCCCACCCCTGCCACCCCCTACCCACTCGCTGGACCTGGGGCTGCCTGCCATCCAGGAGGGCTGGCCTCAACAATTGCCTGAAGCCTACCACCACAAGGGCTGTCCCTGCACAGGCCTGCTTGCCCTTTGGAGGGGCTACACTTCTGCAGAGCAGCACCAAATACCACCAGCCCCCGAGAAAAGGCCTGCAGCCCAGAAAAGCTAGAACAAGCCTAGCCAGGCCATGAATAGATCGGCCTAATTCTCGGACTGTTTTTCTGAGTCGGGCTGCCCCAGAGAGGAGCCTCTTAGGTTTCCAATGGCCCTGCTACCCGCCCAAGCCCCCAGGGGGTGCCCTGGTGGATCAGCTGCATAGGACTGCCAGCTCCAGGCAGGACCCCCTGCAGCCCAGAAAAGCTGCAACAAGCCTGGCCGAGTCAGGAAAAGATCTCAGACGGTCTTTCTGAGTCAGGCTGCCCTGGGGAGGAGCCTCTTGGGTTTGCAGCGGCCCTGCTATCCGCCCAAGCCCCCAGGGGGTGCCCCACTCCTGCGGAATAGCTGCTCAGCACCACCAACCCCCTGGAAGAGCCCCTGCAGCCCAGAAAAGCTGCAACAAGCTTGGCCAGACTGTGAAAAGATCCGCCTACATTCTCAGGCTGTCCGTCTGAGTTGGGCTGCCCTAGGGAAGAGCCTCTCAGGTTCTCAGTGACCCAGATAGCTGCTCCAGCCCCCAGGGGGTGCTGCACTCCTGAGGAACAGCTGCCCAACACCGCCAACCCCCTGCAAGAACCCCACAGCCTAAAAACACCAGAGCAAGCTCTGCATGACCAAGTGAAATCTGCTACCATCGTGGTGTGGACCTCCCAGTCCTGTCTGCCCTCAGGAAGCCCTCCTTTGCTTCAAAGAAACACTGTTAGCCCCATCAGCACTCCAGAAAAGCCACACTGCCTCAAAAAAGACTGACCAACAACGCCAGCCCTCAGGAAATATTCCACGGCAGTGACAAGGCAAACACTGCCCGATCACGGAGAGTACAACTCCCTCAGGAGAAAGAAAACAACAAGCAAGATGAAGAAGCTGAGAAACCACCCCCAGTCAAACCAACAGGAGAACTCACCTAAAACAGTCAACAATGAAACAGATCTCTGCAGTCGGACAGACCTGGAGTTCAAAAGAGAAACAGTGAAAATACTGAAGGAATTAAGAGAAGATATGAACAGTAATGCAGATACCCTCAGAAAGGAACTAGAAAATATAAGGAGGAGCCAAGAAAAACTACAACATTCAGTTGCAGAGATGCAAACTGAACTAGGGGCAGTAAAAACCAGAATGAATAATGCAGAAGAACGAATCAGTGATATGGAAGATAGAATAATGGAAATCACCCAATCAGGTCAGCAGACAGAAAACCGAATCAAAAAGCTGGAAAGCAATATAAGAGATCTATGGGATAATATAAAGCGGGCCAATCTACACATAATAGGAATTCCAGAAGGAGTAGAAAAAGATAAGGGAATGGAAAATATATTTGAAGAAATTATCACTGGAAACTTCCCAAATCTAAAGGATACTGGGTTCAAGATACAGGAAGCACAGAGGGCCCCAAACAAACTAAACCCAAATAGACCCACACCAAGACATATCATAATAAAAATGGCAAAAGTTAGTGATAAAGAGAGGATCCTAAAGGCAGCAAGAGAAAAGCAGAATGTTACCTACAAGGAAACCCCCATAAGAATATCAGCTGATTTCTCTACAGAAACACTACAGGCCAGGAGGGAATGGCAAGAGATATTTAAAGTGCTCAAAGGAAAAAATATGCAACCTAGAATACTCTCTCCAGCAAGAATATCATTTAAAATAGACGGGGAAATAAAAATTTTTTCCAACAAACAAAAACTAAAAGAATACAGCAACACAAAACCCAGGTTAAAGGAAATATTGAAAGGGCTTCTCTAAACCAAAAAGAAAGGAAGGAAAGGGAAGAAAAAAGAAAAGAAATAAAAAGAAAAAGAAGAGGAAGAACTAGGACTGAGGAAACCGCAATCAGAGAGCAGTCACTCAGATAAGCCATCATGAGATTTAATCATGAACATGCTTCAAACAAAATAAAATAAAAAAGAGTCATCAAAACCATAAAATGTGGGCAAGGGATGTTAGGAAGTAAATAACCCTTTTTGTCTGTTTGTTTGTATGTTTACCTACTTAATTTCAATATAGTAATGAAGTGTTTGAACTTACAGGACCATCAGGCTAAAACACACAATTATGGGAAGGGGTTAGCATACTTAAAAAACAGCGTAACCACAAGCGAAAACGAAATATTGCATTTGCAACAACAACAAAAAAAATACACTCAAGCAGATAATAACAGGAGACCATCCAACCAAAAAAAAAAAAAAAAAAAAAAAAAGGAAGAACGGAGAACCATAGAATCAACTGGAACACGAGGTTCAAATGGCAATAAATAATCATCTATCAATTAGCACCTTAAATGTCAATGGACTGAATGCCCCAATCAAAAGACACAGAGTGGCTGAGTGGATAAAAAGGCAAAAACCTTCATTCTGCTGCCTACAAGAAACTCACCTTAGGACAAAGGATACACATAGATTGAAAGTGAAAGGGTGGGGAAAAATTCTTTACGCCAATAGACATGACAGAAAAGCAGGAGTCGCAACGCTCATATCAGACAAAATAGACTTTAAAACAAAAGACATAAAGAAAGACAAAGAAGGACACTCTTTAATGATTAAGGGATCCATCCAAGGAGAGGATGTTACTATCATCAACATATATGCCCCAAATACAGGAGCACCCAGATACATACATCAAATATTAACTGACATAAAGGGAGATATTGATGAGAATACAATCATAGTAGGAGACCTTAATACCCCCCTCACACCAATGGACAGATCCTCTAGACAGAAAACCAATAAAGCAACAGAGATCCTAAAGGAAAGAATAGACAAGTTAGACTTCATTGACATCTTCAGGACACGACATCCAAAAACATCAGAATACACATTCTTCTCAAATGCTCATGGAACCTTCTCAAGAATCGACCACATATTGGGACACAAAGCTAACCTCAATAAATTTAGGAGCATAGAAATTATCTCAAGTATCTTCTCTGACCACAAGGCCAGGAAATTAGAAATCAACCATGGGAAAAGCAAAGAGAAAAAACCTACTCCATGGAGACTCAACAACATGCTACTAAAAAACCAATGGGTCAATGAGGAAATCAAGAAGGAAATTAAAAACTACCTTGAAACAAATGATAATGAAGACACAACCTCTCAAAATCTATGGGATGCTGCGAAAGCAGTGCTCAGAGGGAAATTTATAGCAATACAGGCCTTTCTCAAAAAAGAAGAAAGATCCCAAATGGACAACTTAACCCTCCACCTAAACGAATTAGAAAAAGAAGGACAAAAAAGACCTAAAGTCAGCAGCTGGAAGGAAATTATACAGATCAAAGAAGACATCAATAAAATAGAGACTCAAAAAACAATAGAGAAAATTAATAAAACCAAGAGCTGGTTCTTTGAAAAGGTGAACAAAATTGACAAACCCCTGGCCAGACTCACTAAAAAGAGGAGAGAAAGAACGCAAATAACCAAAATTGTAAATAAAAAGGAGAAATCACAATGGATACAGCAGAAATACAAAAACCATAAGAGAATACTATGACCAACTGTATGGCAACAAGTTTGACAATCTGGAAGAAATGGGCAATTTTCTAGAATCTTACAGCCTGCCAAAACTGAATCAAGCAGAAACAGACCAACTGAACGGACTGATCACTAGAAATGAAATTGAAGAAGTCATAAAATCATTCCCTACAAATAAAAGTCCAGGACCAGACGGCTTCACAGGTGAATTCTATCAAACATATAAAGAGGAATTTGTGGCCATCCTCCTTAAACTCTTACAAAAGGTTGAAGAAGAAGGAATACTCCCAAAGACATTCTATGATGCCACCATCACCCTCATTCCAAAACCAGACAGAGATACCACCAAAAAAGAAAACTATCGCCCAATATCATTGATGAATATAGATGCAAAAATTCTCAACAAAATCTTAGCCAACCGAATCCAACAACATATCCAAAAAATCATACACCATGACCAGGTTGGGTTCATCCCAGGTTCACAAGGATGGTTCAACATACGCAAAACAATCAACATCATACACCACATTAACAAAAGAAAAGTCAAAAATCATATGATCATCTCAGTAGACACAGAAAAAGCATTTAAGTTCAACATCCATTCATGATCAAGACCCTCGCCAAAGTGGGTATAGAGGGAACATTCCTGAATATAATCAAAGCCATTTGTGATAAACCCACAGCAAATGTAATACTCAATGGGGAAAAAACTGAAAGCCTTCTCACTCAAATCTGGAACAAGACAGGGATGCCCACTCTCACCACTGCTCTTCAACGTAGTTTTGGATGTCCTAGCCACAGCAATTAGACAAACAAAAGAAATAAAAGGCATCCATATAGGAAGAGAAGAGATCAAACTGTCACTGTATGTAGATGACATGATACTGTACATAGAAAACCCTAAGGACTCTACCCAAAAACTACTTGAGCTGATTAATCAATTCAGCAAAGTAGCAGGATATAAGATTAACATTCAGAAGTCAGTTGCATTTCTGTATACCAGCAATGAAATTTTAGAAAAGGAATACAAAAATACGATACCTTTTAAAATTGTACCTCACAAAATCAAATACCTCGGAATACACCTGACCAAGGAGGTAAAGGACATATATGCCGAGAACTATAAAACTTTAATCAAGGAAATCAAAGAAGATGTAAAGAAATGGAAAGATATTCCATGTTCCTGGATTGGGAAAATCAATATTGTAAAAATGGCCAGACTACCCAAAGCAATCTACAGATTCAATGCAATCCCTATCAAATTACCCACGACATTTTTCACAGAACTAGAACAAACAATCCAAACATTTATATGGAACAACAAAGACCCAGAATCGCCAAAGCAATCCTGAGAAACAAAAACCAAGCAGGAGGCATAACTCTCCCAGACTTCAAGAAATACTACAAAGCCACAGTCATCAAAACAGTGTGGTACTGGTACCAAAACAGACAGACAGACCAATGGAACAGAATAGAGAACCCGGAAATAAACCCTGACATCTATGGTCATTTAATCTTTGACAAGGGAGGCAAGAACATAAAATGGGAGAAAGAAAGTCTATTCAGCAAGCATTGCTGGGAAACCTGGACTGCTGCATGCAAAGCAATGAAACGAGAACACACCCTCACACCATGCACAAAAATAAACTCCAAATGGCTGAAAGACTTAAATATACGACAGGACACCATCAAACTCCTAGAAGAAAACATAGGCAAAACACTCTCTGACATCAACATCATGAATCTTTTCTCAGGTCAGTCTCCCAAAGCAATAGAAATTAGAGCAAAAATAAACCCATGGGACCTCATCAAACTGAAAAGCTTTTGCACAGCAAAGGAAACCCAAAAGAAAACAAAAAGACAACTTTCAGAATGGGAGCAAATAGTTTCAAATGATGCAACCGACAAGGGCTTAATCTCTAGAATATACAAGCAACTTATACAACTCAACAGCAAAAAAGCCAATCAATCAATGGAAAAATGGGCAAAAGACCTGAATAGACATTTCTCCAAAGAAGATATACAGATAGCCAACAAACACATGAAAAAATGCTCAACATCGCTGATTATAAGAGAAATGCAAATCAAAACTACCATGAGATATCACCTCACACCAGTCAGAATGGCCATCATTCATAAATCCACAAATAACAAGTGCTGGAGGGGCTGTGGAGAAAAGGGAACCCTCTTGCACTGTTGGTGGGAATGGACGCTGGTACAGCCACTATGGAGAACAGTTTGGAGATACCTTAGAAATCTATCCATAGAACTTCCATATGACCCTGCAATCCCACTCTTGGGCATCTATCCGGACAAAACTCTACTTAAAAGAGACACATGCACCCGCATGTTCATTGCAGCACTATTCGCAATAGCTAAGACATGGAAACAACCCAAATGTCCATCGACAGATGATGGGATTCGGAAGAAGTTGTATATATACACAATGGAATACTACTCAGCCATAAAAAAGAACAACATAATGCCATTTGCAGCCACATGGATGGAACTAGAGAATCTCATACTGAGTGAAATGAGCCAGAAAGACAAAGACAAATACCATATGATATCACTTATAACTGGAATCTAATATCCAGCACAAATGAACATCTCCTCAGAAAAGAAAATCATGGACTTGGAGAAGAGACTTGTGGCTGCCTGATGGGAGGGGGAGGGAGTAGGAGGGATCGGGAGCTTGGGCTTATCAGACACAACTTAGAATAGATTTACAAGGAGATCCTGCTGAATAGCATTGAGAACTTTGTCTAGATACTCATGTTGCAACAGAACAAAGTGGGGGAAAAAAATGTAATTGTAATGTATACATGTAAGGATAACCTGACCCCCTTGCTGTACAGTGGGAAAAAAAAAAATTAAATAGCTACCGTGTTGAAGAATAAAGCACTGAGACATTGCTAACTAAATGCAAAAAGCAAAATAAATAAATAAATAAATAAAAATAAAAATAAAAAGTAAAAAAACCAACTGCAAAAATATTGTTGATGTCTTTAGAAAAAATATGTTTATTTAAGAAACTTTACTTTTGCATATGGGTATGTATGCTCACTTGATCATCATATGCCCATGGATTCAAGGGAAAATAGCCCACATATACACATATCCTGGGAAAGTATAACATTTCAAATATTTAAAAAATAATTGTTTATGCATAAAAACAGAAAAACTTAAGAGTCAAGCTGTCCTCAGATTTCCTTTTGCATTATTCTGTGCAATATATAAGAAAAGAAATATTTCCATAATTTGAGCAGATTAAATTTGTAATACAAGCAGTTCTACCAACCAAGTTTTTTAATGAATAAGGACAGCAGAAATCAAGTCAATATGTAAGAAATTTTAAAATAAACTATCTACTTTTAAAAATAAAGATTATTAAAAGAAATATATCTATTAACTGAGAGATGAAACAAAATAATGGAGAAGTTAGAACATGGAAGAAGTTCTAGCAAACTATAAATCAGATACAAATACATTTCTTAAATAATCATATTTTGGTCACTAAAATGGATGCAAACAGTTTTGGCTGTAATAGGCAATTGTATAACAAATTTTTTTTCAGTGCCACAGCTGTGACATATGGAAGTTCCCAGGCTTGGAGTTTAATTGGAGCTATAGCTGCTGGCCTGTGCCACAGCCACAGCAACACCAGATCCAAGCCATGTTTCCAACCTACACTGCAGCTCATGGCAATGCCAGATCCTTTACTCACTGAGCAAGGCAAGGGATTGAATCCACATCTTCATGGATACTAGTTGGATTAGTTTTTGCTGGGCCACAGTGGGAACTCTAACAGCATTTTTATATTGATTTTATTTTATATACTATTTAGCATATGGCTTTGGTGTCATCATGGTGATTCTGCTTTTAATCCATTGCCTGATTAAATTTTTTTTATTATTATTAATGATTTTTCCATTATAGTTGATTTACAGTGTTCTATCAATTGACACACACATATATATATCTATAATTTTTTTTTTGTCTTTTCTAGGGCTGCACCCTGGGCATATGGAGGTTCCCAGGCTAGGGATCTAATCGGAGCTGTAGCCGCCGGCCTATGCCACAGCTCACAGCAACGCTGGATCCTTAACCCACGAAGCAAGGCCAGGGATCGAACCTGCAACCTCAAGGTTCTTAGTCGGATTCGTTAACCACTGAGCCACGACGGGAACTCCTATATATAATACATTCTTTTTCTCACATTTCAATCTATTTCCTCACACAAATGTGCTTTTATTTTATGAGCCAGAGTCTTCTTGCTCTGACAAGATTTTGTATCTGTGGATCTTTCCTATTTTTACTTTGCCTTAGTTCCAGGGAAATTACTTCAGGATTTATTTTGTTGGAAATCTGACCACACTACCAGTGAAGACTTTCTTTATGAGGCTCAGAAATTTTTAATAAAAGCTTAAGAATAAGAAGAAGCCACGGAGAACAAGATGATCAGCCTTCCCTTTTGAAAACAACTCCTTAGATCTGAATTTTACCTCTACTCCAAAAGGACAGTTTAGTTTAATCCAAAATTACATAGACCTGGGAAGAATTAGCAGAACATTGTAGGTGATAACTCTGGTGTTTCACTGTTTTGCTTCTTATTTTTTTTCCCTTTTTCTGTTCTTTATTTTTTTCTTTTCTTTCCTTTTTTTTTTTTTTTTTGTTTGCTATTTCTTGGGCCGCTCCCGTGGCATATGCAGGTTCCCAGGCTAGGGGTCGAATCAGAGCTGTAGCCTCTAGCCTACGCCAGAGCCACAGCAACGCGGGATCCGAGCAGCATCTGCAACCTACACCACAACTCAAGACAACGCCGGATCGCTAACCCACTGAGCAAGGGCAGGGATGGAACCCGCAACCTCATGGTTCCTAGTCGGATTCGTTAACCACTGCGCCACGACGGGAACTCCTGTTCTTTTATTTTTATTTTATTTTTTTTTATTTTTCAGGCCTGCGCCTGTGGTATATGGACATTCCAAGGCACTAGGGGTCAAATCGGACCTACAGCTGCCGGCCTATACCACAGCCATAGCAACGCCAGATCCCAGCCACATCTGCCACCTACACCACAGCTCATGGCAACCCAGATTCTTTAACTCACTGAGCGAGGCCAGGAATTGAACTCACATCCTCATGGATACTAGTCTGATTCTTAACCTGCTGAGCTACAATGGGAACTCCCTTGCTTCTTAATTTAGATTGCTTTTCTTCTTCTTGTTTCCATTTTTTCCTATGCAGTCTTTTGAGAAACACGTGTTCAATATCCACATTACATTTTTTAAAAAGGCTACTGATTACTCAGTTTTCTCATTTCCAGGAAGATGGGATTATACTGTCTTATTTCTAAAGTCTTTTGCTGTTCTAAAATACTATGATGATTATAATTTGACAGATTTTTTCATTTACCATTAAGCAAATTATGTCATTATTTCTGTAAGTCATCCAATCTTTCAGCTAATTCAGTTCACAGAAAAAAATGTGTGGAAAAGAGACACAGTTGACTGGATTTTTCAATTTTCATTTTTCAACATGTTGTATTTATATCATGCCGACACACTAAAAAGAAAGATAACTAAAAATAATTGTGAGGTGAAACAGAACTGGTTATAGAAATCATATATAATATATAATACAGAAAAATGATATATAGCATAATATAGAAATTATGAAAAAGAATATAGAATTTATAATAAAAAATAAAATATATAATATAGTAAGGATATAAATTATAATATATAATATAGAAATTATATATTATTTAATGTATTATTTATATGCAATTATTATATGATACATAATATATAACAGTCTTTTTTATAACTTTCATAATATTATTAATGAAAATGTAATATGTGGTGAGGGAAGACAAATTGAAAATACAAACAAGCAAAGGAAAAAAACAGTAAATGAAATAGGAAAATCTATTCTAATTTCAATATCCAGGGGTAACTATTATTGTTTTATGATGTATTTTCTTTAATTTTTCTCTCACTTTTACTCCCCACTCCTGGCACTATACATGCAATTTTGAATTTCTGGTTAATTTTTCCAATATTATATTATATTTCATGTCAATAAAATGAGATGTTATTCTTCTATTCCTTCCATCATAGACCTTTGATTTGATGTACCAATATATAACGTCTTCTATTTTCGATATTTTAGTTTGTCCCAATATTTTTTCAAGTGAACATAGCCGTAATGCAAATTTTGAGAGAGCTAAAAAATTATTCTAACACATATCTCCTGGCTTTAAGCCATTGCTTTAGATAATATAGTGCTATAAAGTTAAAAATATGATGTAAACATATAGACATAGTTATAGAAATTATATATTTTTCCTAAATCACTATTTATCATCCTAACATACTGTATTGAATAGTAACTATTTTTCACTTCAATTTAATATGCTCTATTTATCATATACTAAATAACTAACTTCTCTTTGTCCTTCTATAATTTCTGTTTTGTTCAATTAATTTGAAAGCTCATACTTGCATTAGTATCACATGATTTTTATTATAGCTTTATGCCAACTGATTTTACATTGTGTAGGCAATTGCCATAATTGCTGGTATACACATTGCAGCAGGAAAAATCAACCATGATAAACAGTTCATACACATGATATGTGAGAGTCAAGATCGGTAATGTCCTGACATACACACTGATTGCTAGCAAATCCATTAACTTTAATTCATTTTGATGTGACATTTTTACTGATGGTCTTTGTACTGTTGTGTTACTTGGGCTGATGCTCTCAATTAAGAATGACAAGCAAGAAGAGTCTTGCTAGATGTAGAAATGCAGCTCTCTGGAGATATAACTCTGATGGTGAATTAAAACCCAGTGAGGCAAGTACATGGTTTTTTACTTACTAGTCAATCCTAGGGTAATTTGAGAAAGTAGAATTCTTAAAATATTTCCCTATGAGTATTATTCCTGTTTTTGGAATACAATAAATGTTAATAATATTTAGTTTGGTTCAGAAGTATGGCATTCAGACACTCAACAGTATTGAACAAAAGGCATTTTTTAACCTTTTCATTCTAGCCGTAATAATAAAACACAGGGAGATGAATAATAAAAACAGAGAAATAATATGATTATTCTATTAGTCCACTAAGAAAAAGATACAAAGATTAATAATCGATTTTTTTTGTTTATTGAACATGAAAAAAATGAACAAGACTTAATAACATGTGACCTTAACATCTTTATCCATAAGGGCAAATCTGAACTAAATCATGACCTCAATTTTTTCACTAAAAGAATCAAGTCATGAACTTAATTACAGCTTATATATTTGACTTTAAAATGCATTTTTTGTCCCTTGGGTTCCAGAAAAAATTTTTTCAATGACAAAAGAAAGCAAAAGAAAGAAAAATTAAGGGAAATATCAGATAAGTTATATTTGTCTTTGAAAAATTGGAGAAATGTAGGTAATGAGCTATCTTTGACTGGATTAGACGATGGTATGTATATTTTATACTGATTTTCTTAAATATAAAATGGTCTGTCATAAACCATTTTATTTTATTTTATTTTTGGTTATGCCCATGGCATGTAGAAGTTCCCAGGTCAGGGATCAAACCCTCACAACACGTGCCACAGCTGCAGCAATGCTGCATCTTTAACCTGCTGCACCTCATGGGAACTTCTGTCCTAAATCATTTTAGATTTGAGACCCTATCTCTAAGGCTCCATTATATCTTGAAGGATTTCTCAGTTCTTACTGCTTATTGGGGATTCAATAATAGGACCAATTTATTCTAAAAGAGTAAATTGATTGACAATATGATAAGAAAAGGTATATAATGGATATAATTTAGACCAATTATACAAATTATGGGCATGCTTTATTGAAAAAATCAAAAAAACATTAAAACTATAATAAGTTAAGTAACTAACTATGTATGAGATCATAAAGTCATATATAATGTATATTTCTCATTACACATAGCAGAATTTCAAAAAAACATTGTTTTTGAAAGATTGGCTTTGGCCCCTATATGAGGAACTTTATTTGTTAAGGACCTCGTCTTTGTTATAAGCCAGTTGTTTGATGTAACTCTCAGCCTATCAATAGTGATGCTGTTTGCTAGGAATGTCTGATATACTCATCTGGGCCATACTACTTGTGGGATCCTCCACAGATATTTTCACAACCATCTGGGCCATACTACTTGTGGGATCCTCCACAGATATTTTCACAACCATCTGGGCCATACTACTTGTGGGATCCTCCACAGATATCTTCACAACCAAAGCCAGTGTTGTGGCTGGACGGGCTCTTGTGGTTCTCATCAGCCATAAAAAAAAAAAAAATCAAGGAACTTTGGAGGGAAAAGAGATCTCTTACTCATAGGTCCTAGAGGGTTCATGGCACACCCAAGGGCCACAAAGCAAAGTCATGAGGAGAGAGATTTTGTGTGTGTGTGTGTGTGTGTGTGTGTGTGTGTGTGTGTGTGTGAGAGAGAGAGAGAGAGAGAGAGAGAGAGAGAGAGAGAGAGAGAGAGAGAGAGAGAGCATGCAACCTGGGGCTCTGCCTTTACTGAGGTTCAAAAGAGGGGTACCTAAGGCCTCACAGTTCAACCTTTACTGGAGAATTTAGAGCATGAGTGGGAATTAGGGCATGGGAAGGAAAAAGTGAGGTCATTCAAGTGGTCAGTTACCCTAGGTTACTCAGGGTATTCTAAAAGGGAAACCTCATGTGTGAGACAGCTGGGTTTCTTATTTAGTTATTTTCTGCTAGCTATGTCATACAGCTGTCAATATATTATTCAAAATGGATGTCTTTGAAATGAATGCTTTGGGAATCAAAAGCTTAATATTGGACACTTACATTACAATAAAAAAGCTTAATGTCAGGTACTTAGACTACAGCAGTAATAACAATGAGACAACATCACCTTTGCAATGGAGGCATTAAAGACAAAGCAAAATAAGGACATTGGTATTTTCGGGACCCCTATTATTCTCCCTTCTATTTCATAATTCCCATTACCACTGGAATTCTCTCTAAATCGAACTTTGATCATGTTTTCCACTGCTGATTCTCTTTTGTTGGTTCCTGATTACCTAGAGAATAAAATTTAAACTCATCTTGATAGCATGCAATTTATACTCCAATATCATAAAATATTTTTGATTACCTAATAGCCGTTTTATGTTGCTTCATTTATATCATTTTTTAGATGTTCTCTTTGTCAAAATGTCCTTCTTTCTCTTTAGCCTCCATCAAATTCAGATTAGGGGCAGACAATATTTTCTATTCACATGTCAAGGTTGATTCAACTGGATGCAGAACAAAACCTTTTACTTATGCTATCATAGTATTTTTTATACTTTGTTGAATTTATCATAATCTGAATATATTATAATTTGTCATGTGTATTCCTGCCCTTGCCAATAGATTGTGAGCACATTGGGAAATGGACCATACTGTACTCATCTTTGTAACTCTGCAAACAAATGTTGATTTGTTTACATAGAGGGACATTATGTTTATTATGTAAATGGTAGAGTTTCTTATAATATGACAGATTATAGTGTGGGATAAAATAAAATAATCATCATCATTTACCTAATCAAAGTATCTTTATTACAAAAGAAGCCTTGTTTGCCAAACACTGAGGATTACAATTTCAAATATGAGATTGTAAGCACAAAGTATGTTCTACAAAGTTTTTATAACACTAGGACATAGCACAGTGTTGAGAAGATAGTATAGACATGCCTCATTTTAATGCACTTTGCTTTATTGCTCTTCACAGATAATGTGTTTTTTACATAATGAAGGTTTATGGCAACACTGCACTAAGCAAGTCTTTTGGCACAATTTTTCCAAAGGCATTATTTTTTAACTAAGTTATGTATATTGTTTTTCCACACACAATGCTACTGCACACTTAATAGACTATAGTATGGTGTAAACATAACTTTTATATGCAATGGGAAGCCAAAAAATTTGTTCAACTAACTTTCTTGAAATAGGTGCTTTATCGTAGTGGTCTGGAACTAAACGCACCGAATTTCAGAAGAATCCCTGTAGATGGTGAATGGATATTCATATACTATGTCCTAATCACTCACTCAAAAACTGGAAGATCATGAAGCCACATGATCATCCAATGATCTAAATGCCAATGAAGTTGTATTGAATACATACAAAATATTTTATTACTTTTATGTACTTCGGACATTTCTTCACTTTTACTTCCAAACAGGTTCTGTCAGTCCTCACAATTATGGTACGAGAAAATAAAATATTATCTTTCTTTTATTAATATTACCAAACATAACTCTGGTTGGGCTTCCAAAAATAAAAACTTAAAGAAATAACCATAAATTTGAACTCAGCATTTCTCCATATTAATCAAATAAATAAAAATTACTTATGCCAGAAATTCTTTTTGAAAGAGAGAAATGATAGGAGAGTAACTTTTGTGGGAAAATTCTAGAGTACCTCTTTTTCTCATATTCCTATGCTTCACTAAAAAGTTTACAATGGAGTTACCTCTGTGCCACAGTGGGTTAAGAATCCAACTGCAGTGGCTCTGGTCGCTGTGGAGGCACAGATTTAATCCCAGGCCTGGTGCAGTAGGTTAAAGGTTCTTGCATAGCTGCAGCTGTGATGTAGGTTGCCGTTGCCACTCGGATTAAATCGCTGGCCCAGGAAATTCCATATGCCACAGGTGCAGTCATGAAATTTTTTAAAAATAAAAAAGTTTTCATATGGAGTGGCTGAAAGTAAGCCTTTCGCAGGTAAATCTTTAAAGTCTTATAGAATTTAAATCTTTAAAGTATTATAGAGTGGTCAGTGTTGTATCACTTTGTCTTCCCTCAATGCACTGAGAAAAATATGTATTACTGCTTAGTTTCCTCAAAGCAAAACAGCTTTTATTTAACACCAATTTTATTTAAAGTGTTTATACAGGGGGAAAATGTGTGTGTTCTTCAGTTTTATATCTCAAGTAGATTCTCTTTTTCAGAAACACCTAAATTGAAGCAAGTGTCCACAGACTTTAAATTTACGTAATGCTCTAATATTGGGTAGTCCTGTCTATTAATTCCCATAACAACAACTCTTCCTTATGATCACATGCTGCAGTCTTTGCCTTCTTTATGAAATCAGGTGCTGTTTTCAAAGAGAATACAGAATGTCTACCACTAACAGTCTAATTGGAATAAAGGTAAGGAGCCTGGTTGGAAAATATTAGCACTATTTTCAGTCATTAGCTAATTTATACAGCACATAAGTAATAAACCATGCCACTCTCTAAATAATGTACTCACTACAAAAACGGCACTTTGTAAAAAAAAAGTATTAATAATGAAAACATAATTATAGAAATTTAAGATAATAAGCTAATATCAGGAAGTAAAGATAAATACTATTTTCAACCCAAAACACATTAAGTGTGTGCATGTGTGTGTGCTCATGTCCACATCCTTCACAAAAGAAATAGAGATATAAGAGCAATGACCTAAGTCTTTAGGAAAATGTATCTTTTGCTTAAGGAAATACCCATGAATGGATATGAAGGTCAGAAATAGTCCTAGTGTTCAAGACTTTGCTGTCTAATGGTAAAAATCAAATCCCATTTAAACCAATAAATCTAGAAAATAAACGTTCAACAAATCCAACTCTAACAGTAAAAGCACATGCAGTAAGTTCAACAGAATAAGAAGACTATGAACATTTTAACCTGGAAAGACTATATTTTTATTTTAAAAATTTCTTACATACATACAATGGAATATTACCCAGCCATAAAAAAGAATGACATAATGTCATTTGCAGCAACAAGGATAGACCTAGAGATTATCATACTAAGTGAAGTAAGTCAGACAAAGACAAATATCATATGATATCACTTATATGTAGAATCTAAAAAATGATAGAAATGAATTTACAAAGCAGAAGCAGACTCACAGACTTCAAAAATAAATTTATCCTTACCAAAGGAGAAACACTGTTGGGAAGGATAAATTAGGAATTTGGGATTAACATATATACACTACTACATTCAAAATGTATAAGTAACAAATCTGGCATCTGTGAAGGAAATAATTAGCTAGGAAGAGGTTGAGAAACTCAAAGAGACTTCCAGGCCTTGTCTGGCTTCCCTACCTCTTTCTAGGCAGTAAGCTGAGACAACTGCACAGCTCATCTAGTCTGCTTATTCTTCTTTAGAGATTACTGCTCCTTGATGACCTGAAAAGCATAATTTCATATATCATGCCTGATTTTTTAATTGTTTCCAGTGGGAAAGCAAGTCCAGTTCAATCTTAATCTGAAGTGAAAATTCAGATATTTATTTTCACTGTAGTAGGCAAATGATGTTCTCCAAATAGGCCCACATTCTTCTCCCAGTGCCTGTGAATTTGTTAGGTTACATAGTAAAAGGGAATTGTTATTTCAGATGGAATTATCATTGCTAATCATTTGACTTTAAAATAGGAGGGTACTAGCTTATCTGGATGGGCCCAAATAAGCAGGGTCCTTAAAAGCAGAAGAGGGAGGCAGAAGGGTAGCTCAAAGTAAGAATTCAAGCAATTGTTTCTGGCTTTGAGGATGTGTGGAGACAGCTATGAGCCAAGGAGTGCAAACAGCTTTTAGACACTGGAAAAGAGAAGAAAATGGATTTGCCCCCAGATCTCCAGAAAGGAATGCAGCCTTGCCAAAAACTTAATTTTAGCCCAGTGAGACTCCTGCCAGAATTTTGAGGTACAGGATGATAATATATTTGTGTTGGTTTAATCTACCAAATTTGTGGTAATTTGTTTCAGTGACAAAAGAAATTTAATATATAGGTGGGAAATTAAGACCTGAAATGTCCTATTTCAGAGTTTTAGAGTTGAAACATATGTTAAGGTGAATTATATCAGGTCTTAGAAATTAGACTACAATATAAGAAGTCAGAATCTAAGCAAGTAGTATGAACAAGCACACCATCAAGAGAATAGAAATTTGATCTATACTAATGAGAATATAAAATTGATCTATGATAAAGAATTTTTGTTCGATTTCTCAATGTATTTTTTTATTGAGTGAAGAAAATGAATGATGATTATGGTTATTTCTGAGGGAAAAGAAAAAGTAAAGATGCTTAGCTAGATTAGAAACAAATGAGATACATTCTGACAGTCCTTATACAATGCCTTTCAGTGTGTGTAAAACTATTTTCATGAAACTGTTGAAAATGCACTGATAGCCAGATATATATTATAATTATTATTTTAACTATTGTAATCTATAAATTATCTACAATTTGGCAGCCTTAATTAAAAACTTTTATTCTCAGCCATCATATGTGATTATCAGAACTGCAAAGAATATTTTACAAATTTGGGAAAAGGGAGAAATGGTCAAAAGAATAATATACTGATTTAAAAGTGTTTATAGCTTTATAATATGCTAACACACAGAATAGGACATTAGCAATCAGTTGAATGTACTATTCAGTTGACATCAACCTATGCATGATTATTCACTAATGGATATTAATCTTGTGGTTGCTAGAGGATTAAGAGATTGCCAGGGTAAATTATGACAACATCTGTCTCAGAAAATAGAAAATTATTCTTCCAAGAATCATCAACTAGGTCTAACAGCTATTGCCAATGAAAATAAATCCTCAGTGGCACAGAAGTAATGATTCTAATTATTGACTTTACACTTAACTGTTTCTGTTTCCAGTTTAGCCTTTAAACAAACTCCAGTTTGTCCCTCATTTATGGTCAGCATGCAAACGTGTTTCCATCTCAATGAATAAGATTGTAATTGTTAACATGCAAGCCATTGTCTTATTAAACAGCAGTGTCCAGGCTAATGCAAAATAAAATAGCCAGGCAATTAACCATTGTAATGCACAACAATACTGTGACAAACAATGAAAAGAGAATATTCCAATATTAATAAAGTATTTTTCTCTCTATCAGAGAACAGTGGGGAACTGATTTTGCCTGACTGTACTAGTGTGTAATTAATATGCAACTATGGAGATTGTAAGAAGTCAGTGATGAGAACTAAGTGGGAAGATTTTACATACTATGAATATGCATTTCAAAGTACTTTGAGTAGATTTTCAACAAAAAATTGCATACTTTAAAAAATACTTCAAGTCAATTTCAGTCAGAAGGGACTTTAATGAATATCCAATTGAATCTTCCATTGAATGATTGAATTTCCTCCCAATATAATAATGTGTAGTTGTCTAGCTTCTTCTTTACCTATACTTTTATTGAACACACAGACGTTCAAAGTAGCCCATTCCAGTTCTGCAAAGCTTTAACTGATAAATATCTTTCTTTAGGGGGGGCACATTATTCATGCCTCCAGCTGTTTATCTTTGTTGGTACTCATGGAATCCTTCAAATATGTTGTCAGCAAAATGTGCACCCCACCATTAGTCTTAATTTTAGATAAATAAAATCATGTTTTTCAAACATGTTGTGGATACACAAAAATTATTATATAACTGTAGGACTTTGCATGTATCTAACAAATTTTACTTGGTTAGATTCAACCAATATTCTGATCTATGGAAATATACTTTTGGTTTTTAACATAATAAGTCTTATTCTAATGTTGTATGCTAAGTATAACTGAATGCCATCAATATTCTGTTTAATAGCTGCTGTATATTACTAATAGGAGAGATATCTGTGGCATGATATTAGTGAATGCACTCTAGATTGCTAGAGACTCAGAAATTATCACTTCCTCTGTGAGTTAGAGATCAGTCTAACATTTTTATCAGTTAGCGGAGATATATCTATCTTTTCCAGAAAGACATATAGAGACTCTGATGAAATACAGACATAACAATGTCTATTGATGTATTTCCCTCATGTATTAGTCTACTAACCTAGTCAAAAAACAAATGAATGTATTAATTAGTGCTCATTCATCTCACTTCATAATTGTCAAAAACTTATTTAATGGTTGATTTTATAATTTTATTGAAATCAAGATATGAGACAAGTAACCAAAATGCTGTTTCCTTTACATGAAAAATAAGACCATGTTTTCCATATTCAGTTTTCTATCCCCTTTCATATGTTTTACAATGACTAAAACTTGTTGGCAGATTTGGTGATGTAATTATTAAATTCGTTCAGAATGCTTTATATTATTAGTTTTGTGCAGGAATCTTGAATACATTTAGAATAACCAGGTGCTCTCTTATATTCTGACAGATCACTGGATACAGTTTTCCATTACCAATACTGATTAAATATCTTTGGATCTGAAACTAATTCATCTTGCCTGAGAATATGGAAACACAATAGGAACTGAGCAGTTGTACTTTTCGTCATCCATGAATATCACATCCCCTTCCTCAAATGTCATATTTTTCCTGTTCTTGTTATTTGTCTGTTTGATTTTAGTTTAAACATTGTTTTAAAACTTTATTTGGATGACTTCATCACTTTGTAATATCTTCCAATTTCACCTTTATAACATCATTCTTATTTTATAACAACACTTTTTGAACTATTTGACTTAATAAAAAAATAAATCTACACACAAATCTTATACCTTCTACAAAAATTACCTCAAAATGGGCCACAGAACTAAATGAAAAACTCAAAACTATAAAAATTCTAGAATATAGCAGGAGAAAAACTAGGTGACCTTGGATTTGTGATCACATTTTAGATACAATTCCCAAAGTATGCTGTATTGAAAAAAAAATGTAATTTGAACTTCATTTAAATTGCATTGAGAACTATGTCTAGATACTCATGTTGCAACAGAACAAAGGGTGGGGAAAAATGTAATGTATACATGTAAGGATAACTTGATCCCCTTGCTGTACAGTGGGAAAATAAAAATAAAATAAAATAAAATAAAATAAAATAAAAATATTAAGTAAAAAAAAATAAAATAAAAACTTCTCTTTGAAGGACACTCTTGGGAAAGTAAGAAAGACAAGGCATAGAGTAGGAAAAAATATACCAAATATGTCAAAACTTAACAGTAGGAAAACAATTAATTTAGAAATGGGAAAAAAGATGTGAGGGGACTACTCAACAAATATATGGATGGCAAATAAGCATATCAAAAGATACTCAACATCAAACAAATTCAAGTATTCAAATTAAAATAATAATGAGATACCACTACAAACCCAATAGAATGGCTAAAATCCAAAATACTGACAATACTAAATATTGGTTAGACTACAGAGCAATAAGAACACTTATTCACTATCAGTGGGAATGCAAAATTGTACAACCACTTTGAAAAACATCTTGGCAGTTTTTTAACAAAACTAAATATACTCATACCATTTGATCCAGCAATTGCACTACTTGGTATTTACCCAAATGAGTTGAAAACTTGCATCCACACAAAAACCTGTGCCCAAATGTTTACAGCAGCTTTACTCATAATTGTCAAAACTTGGAAGCAACCAATATTTCTTTCAATAGGTGAATGGATAAACACACAAGGTTATGCTTAGACAATGCTCAGTGCTAAAAAGAAATGAGGTATCAAGCCATGAAAAGATATGGCAGGATCATAAATGCTTATTCCTAGTGAAAGAAGGCAATCTGAAAAGGCTGCATGCTGTGTGAGTCCCACTATATGACCTACTGGGAAAGGGAAAACTATGGAGACATTAATAAGATCAGTGGTTGCCTGAGGTTGAAGATAGGGAGAGAGAGGGATGAATAGTTGAGAACAGATTTTTAGGATAGTGAAACTATTCTGTATGATACTCTGTACACATATCTCATTATAGATTTTTTTAAACTTACAGAATTTTTAGCACGAAGAATAAATCCTAATGTAAACTATGGACATTACTAATTGTTACTTCATTAATTTTAATCACACTCATGCAAAATGGTAATAAAAACAGCGGGACTATGGAGGGGGAAATGAGAGGTATGAAAAATTAGTAAATAGAAACCTCAAATAAATACAGTCAGGAAGCAATATTGTCACTCCCTGTGACAATAGCAGAACCAAACAGAAGAAGGAAAGACTCCTCTTTATTTAGCCACAACTCAGCCATTGGAAAGTCATGGGCTCTTTGCTTACTCTAGCCCCTTCAACTTTCTTTTCTCCTCTATGAAAGAATTATCCTTCCCTTGTCATGCAGGGACTTGAATGTGGCTCTATGATTGCAGACCCCAAATTGTAATTCTCTGCTGATCACAAACCCATTTTTGCTGAACAATGACTAGCAATTTGTTTTAGGTCAATATTTTTGTGGCCAGTGCAAGAACGAGAAAAGACCTTTGACTGCTCAAGGGTGGAGGAACAAACAGGTAAAGTACCCACAATTGAGGTAATTGTTACTCACTGCTTTCTTCACTAACCCTGGAGTTTAAAGGTACGTCTATCTCCTTGATCTGAGCCTCTACCTTTGCATTTGAAGCTATTCAGCATCTACTTTAAGGTTTCATCTTTCTGGTTAAGGCTTTATTCTCTATGTGAGTATTTTTTGACATTTCACTCTGATTTTGAGATCTGATTATTTCAAAAGAAAATAGCTGAAAATCTTTCATCGTTTTTTTAAGGAAGAGAGGTGTTTCACTGAAACTACCAGTTGAGCCATCAGCTCATTCCTTTGGAAGAGGAGTTGTCCTATGTGAACTGGCTGAGAAGCCTTCTGCCTGTCTCCTCCAGGACCAAGCTATCCCCTTAAAACTGGTTGGTATTAAGCCTACAGGGTGTTTGAGTTGTAAGCTATTTGAACTGAGCTGTTTGAGCTATAAGCTGTTTAAGCTGTTTGAATATGATTATTTTACTCTAGAGAAAAACCTCTGAGAAATGGGATCCCAGTTATCTAAATATTTTGAGAGCATTCTCCCTACCGGGACTCCGGCCAATTTTATATTTGAAAACGACAGTCTTTCCTCATGTACATTAATAACTAAATGGACAGACCTGACCAAAGGCAATTTAGAATATTAATGGCCATTATGGGAAACTTTTGAAATCCCCAAACTTAATTTTCTTAAAACTGAATTGGATCACTATAGCTCTAAAATTTCCAGAACTGAATGGTAAGCCTATTTCGATGAGTACTTGAGGCTTCCAAATATTACTGGGAGCCTAAAGCTGCCTTTGTGCAAAATAAGATTTTGAAATTAACTGATGCAAACAAATGATTGAAGAAAGATAAGATGGTTTCCAAAGATGCATTCTCTTCTTCCTTGTTTTTTTTTTTTTTTTTTTTTTTGGCTCAGGCTTGACCTCTGGCAACATCCTGTCTCTCTCTCAGCCTCCACCTCTCATGACATCTTCATTCTAGCCTATGCCGCCTATGCCTCCTCAGTTTTCCTCATACTAATGCTCTGGCTGAATTTTCCTTTCTCTCTAAAACTCTTACCACTTCCCATTCTCTGAACAACTTGTTCCTTAGAAACTAAGACTTCTGATGATACAGCGGTTAAAACATTAATTTATTATATTTCATGGATTAAAGGTGAACTGTGACCCACAGTCAAAGATTTTTTTTTCAAAGTCACTAAATATTCTCACAGATTTGCTGAGGAATTTAATATAGTTATTCAAATGTATCAACCTCCTTTCTCTGACTTATATGCTCGTCAGTGAAGGCCAGGCTCAGCACTGGATGAAAATCACTAATTGGGAAAATGAAAGTTCTCTAAAATTACAACCCAGAAAAAAGTACACTAACTTATCATATGATCAACCTTAGGCTATCACTAGGTAAATTCATCAGACAATTACTAGGGCTTTTCCAAAGACTTTTAATTAGAACAGAATTCAGGCTTGCACACAAAAATCTGATAAACCTGCTATAACAATTGTAACTGACTTCAGATTGTTTTTAAAGAAAATTCTGGTCTTCCTTCAAATGTTGATTACACCCAGGTCACTTTTAACTCCATATTTATTAATGGACTAAACCAGGATCTCCCATTTCCAATAAAAAGAACCAGGATGGAATGGTAAACTATGTCCAATCCATATTTAGTTAATCTGGAAAATCAGCTCTCTCACACTCTAGATGCACCCAATAGAGGAGCACCTAAATATATAAAGCAAATAATAACAGACATAAAGGGAGAAATTGACAATACAATAATAGTTGGAGAAGCTGAACACCCCACTGACATCAAGGGACATTTCATCCAGATAGAAAATCAACAAGGCAACAGTAGTCTTCAAGGACAAAATCGACCAGTTGGAATTAATTGACAGCTCTGGAACATTACATCCAAAGACAGCAGAATAAACATTCTTTTCAAGTGTACTTGGAATGTCCTAAAGAATAGATCACATACTAGGTCACAAAACAATCCTCAAAAAATTTAAGAGAAGTTATATCAATATTGATCAACTACAAAGGTATGAAACTAAAAATCAGTTACAGGAAAAAAAAACTGAGAAAAGGACAAATACATGGAGACTAAACAATATGCTACTAAAAATCCAAAAAGTCACTGAAGAAATCAAAGAGGAAATCAGAAAGTACCTTGAGACAAATGAAAATGGAAACATAGCATTCCAAAATCTCTAGGATGCAGCAAAAGAAGTTCTACAAAGGAAGTTTATAATGATACAGGCCTTTCCAAAGAAACAAGAAAAAATTCAAATAAGCAACCCAACCTACCACTTTAAAGGTATTAGAACAAGCAAAACCCAAATTCAGCAGAAGGAAAGAAATACTAAAGACCAGAGAGGAAATAAGTAAAATAGAGATAAAAACACAATGGCAAAAAATCAATGAAACCAAGGGTACTTTTTTGAAATGATAAACAAAATTTATAAAACTTTAGTTAGGTTCATAAAGAAGAAAAGAGAGAGGACACATGTAAACAAAATAAAAAATAAAAGATGAGAAATAATAATAATATATCACAGAGATACAAAAAAATCATAAGTGAATACTACAAAGAGTTATATTGCTAACAAATTAGATAACAGGGAAGAAATGGAAAAAATCTAGAATCATAAACCTGCCAAGACTGAATCAGGAAGAAACAGTCAATTCGAACAGGCTGAGCACTAGTTGTAAAACTGAATTTTTAAGGAAAAAAAAAAAACTCCAAGCAAACAATGTCTAGGATAGGATGGTTTCACAGGGAAATTCTACCCAAGATATAAAGAAAAATTAATACTTATACTTTTTCAAACTACTTCAAAAAATTGATGAGGAAGGACATTCCCAAATTCTTTCTAAAAGTCCATCATTACCCTATACAAACAAAGCAAATTAACCCAATATTTTTGATGAATATAGATGCAAACATTCTCAACAAAGTATTATTTAACTGAATCCAACAATATATAAAAAGTATCATACCAGGGATACAAGGATGATTCAATAATCACAAATCAATCAATGTCATACACCACATTAACAAAAGAAGTATAAAAATCACATGATCATCTCTTTCGATGCCAGAAAATTATTTGAGCTAATTCTCCATCCATTCATGATAAAAACTCTTATCAAAGTTGGGATAATATCTCAACATAATAAAAGCTGTTTATGGAAAACCCACAGTTAAGATCATACTCAACAGGGATAAGCTGAAAGCCTTATTGCTTAATTTAGAAATAATACAAGAGTGACTGCTCTTGCCACTTGTATTTAGCATAGTGTTGAAAGTTCTAACCACAGCAATTAGACAAGAAAAATAAATAAAAGATATTCAAATTGTAAGGGAAGAGGTAAACCTGGAACTATTTGCAGCTGATGTATTTTGCAATAGAAAACCTTAATGACTTCACTCAAATACTATTAGAATAAGTGAATTCAGCAAAGTTGTAAGGAACAAGATTAGTATACAGAAATCTGTTGTTTTTCTATATACTTGTAATGAACTATAGAACAAACAAATTATTTAAGATTTCATCAGAAAGAATAAAATAACTAGGAATAAACTTAACTAAGATGAAAGGCTATAAAACTATACTCTGAGTATATACTATATACTCTGAACTATAAAACATTGATGAAGGAAATTGAAAATGATACAAAGAAATGAAAAAATATCCTATGCTTTGAGATTAGAAGAGATAATATTGCCAAAATTGTCTTAATACCCCAAATCCACAGATTTAATGCAATCTCTATCAAAATACTCATGACATTCTTCACAGAACTAGAATAAATAACCCTGAAATTCATATGGAACCACAAAGTATTTCAAATATCTAAGGGAAGCTGATAAAATTAGAACAAAGCTGGACATAGCACTTTACCACATTTCAGATTATACTACAAAGTTGCAGTAATCAAAACTGCATAGTACTGGCACAAAACACCCAAATAGGTCAATGGAACAGTATCGAGAATCTAGAAATATACCCACACACATCTAGTTAATTACTATACAACAAAATATGACAAAAAGACAAAAAAAATATGCAGGAATATATACTGGAGGAAAGAGTGTTTTCAATAAGTGGTGTTAGGAAAACTGGATAGCCACATATAAAACAATGAGATTAGAATATTTCCTGACACCACACACAAAAAAAAACTCAAGATGAATTAATAACTTACATATAAGAACTGACATTATGAGTTTTTGAAGAGAACACAGGCAGAACACCTTTTGACATAAATCATAGCTATATATGTATGTATACACATATATATATGTATACACACAGAATTTTTTTGGCCACATCCACATGTGGGAGTTCCTGGGCCAGAGACTGAAACTTCCCAACAGCAGTGATCAAGTCATAGCAGTGACACTGCAAGATCCTTAGCCACTAGGCCACCAGGGAACTCCAAATTGTAGCAATATTTTTTTGATCTCATTATGCAAAACAAATAAAAAGAAATATAAACAAATGGGACCTAATTAAAATTCAAAGCTTTTGCAAAGCAAAGGAAACCATTGACAAAATGAAAGAAACCTATGGAATGGCAGAAACTATTTGCAAATGATGCAATTGACAAGTGTTTAATATCCAAATTTGAGCAGTTCATACAACTCAAAAAAAAAAAAAACACTCAGATAATGGGCAGAAGACCTAAAAGGACATTTTTCCAAAGATGACATACAAATGGCTAACAGACACACGAAAAGATGCTCAACATCACTAAGTATTAGATAAATACAAATTAAAACAAGGAGTTCCTGTTGTGGCATAGTTGAAACAAATCCATGAAGATGTGGGTTCAACCCCTGGCCTCACTCAGTGGATTGGGGATCCATCACTGCCATGAGCTGTGATATAGGTTGCAGATGTGGCTTCGATCCTGAGTTGCTATGGTTGTGGTGTAGGCTGGCAGCTGTAGCTCTGATTCAACCCCTAGCCTGTGAGGATCCATATGCTGAGGGCATGGCTCTAATATACAAAAAAAATTAAAACAATGAGATATCACTTCAGACCTGTCAGAATGACTATGGTTAAAAAGTCTACAAATAGCAAACATTGGTGATGTGAAGAAAAGGGAACATTTGTATATTGTTAACGGTAATGTAAATTGGTTCAGCCACTATAGAGAACAGTATGCAAGTTACTCAAAAAACAAACAAAAAATAGAACTACCATATGATCCAGCAATTCCACTTTTGGGTATATATCCAGAAAAATGAAAATACTAAATTAAAAATGAACTGCACCCCAATGTTCATAATACTATTTACAGTAGCCGAGATTTAGAAGCAATCCAAGTGTCCCTCAACATTTACAGTAGCCGAGATTTAGAAGCAATCCAAGTGTCCATCAACAGATGAATGAATAAAGAAGTGGTATTATTCAAAGTGGTAATATTCAAAGGAATATTACTCAGCCATAAAAAGAATGAAATATTGCCATTTGCAGCAATGTGGATAGACCTTGAGAATATTATGCTTTGGGAAATAAATCAGGCAAAGACAAATACTGTATAATTACATTTTCATGTTTAATTTAAATAATAATACAAGTGAATGAATATTCAAAACAGGAACAGACTCAGAGATATAGAAAATAAACTAGTGATTACTAAAGGGGAGGCAGAAGAGGAAGGGGCAAATTAAGAATATGGGATTAAGAGGTACAAACCACTATGTATAAAATAGATAAGCAACAGAAGTATATCGTGGAGGGAATTACAGGTATTATCTTGTAATAAGTTGTAATGGAGCATAATTTGTAAAATTATTATGCTATACATCTGTCCTAATATAATATTATAAATCAATTATACTTTGGTAAAAATATAAAGACTTAATTGGCAAAATTTTAAGGGCTCTCCAAATATCTTAGCTAAAAGCACTATTGTTGGTTCTTTTAAATCTTATATTCACTCTTTTGGAACTTATAAATCTTCACTCTTTGAGACAGCTAAAAGATACCCAATGTACTTATCTCTTGCCTCTGTTGATGCACAACTGATAAAAAGAGAGATATTCCAATATAGCAAAAGCCTAGTTTCTTCTATTAAGAATAAACAGATTTTGGTAGAGCAATCTTTCAGTGTGTGCTCAGGAGACAAATGCCTTAAGCATCATACTTTATAGCCTTGAGATTTTGTCTATTAGAAAAGATACCTCAAGAAATACTGTCTTCATTTTCCTTGACCTCATGGTACAATATGGCCTCTGGAGTTCCAGCCCTCATATTCATTTTTTCAGTCAACGATATTGAGGAAGGGGGAATTCTTCCTTCTAAGACTGTTTCTGGAAGTCCCCCACACACTTCCTCCTATATCTCACTGATCCCTTGGTGATATCTTATTACAAAGGAGGATGGCAAAGGTAGACTTTTAGCTGCATATTCACCCACAGTAGTGTTCTGGTAAGCCAAATTTACATCCCCCTGCCTCTTTAAAGAAGAAATAATGAAAAAAGAAAGTCCTAATTGTAGCACTTACCAATTTTTTTGTGCTGTAAATATTCATACCATGGCCAATTTCAAGCTACTAAGCGTTAACGACTAGTTTACAAAATTCTTGAAAATCTAATCATCGGTTCTTGGGAGCTGGCACAAGCTAGAGCTGGTAGACCACTGGACAGCAAATCATCCCAGAGGTGTTTACCAAGGAGAAGGTGCTGCAGACCCCAAACAGAAAGGAAAGGTTATGACCAGAAGATTTAAAAACAATTGACCATGATTCCAGCGGAAAAAGAATAGAACTAATTTCTCCCACTCTAGAGGTGGAGAAAACATGGGCTAGAGGAGATGCAAATGTTTAAAGAGGCTGTGTAGAGACAAAATATTCCTTCTGCTTCTCTCATTTCCTGGATGATGCTTCAGAGGAGTCTTCGGGTCACCCGTGGATGGCCTGGCGGGCTATGCTTCCTGTTCCCTGGCACGTCCATCCGTTGTGGTGGAAAGACATCAGCGCTTCCCCAGGGACCCTCTCCCACTGCCTGCTGTGAGTGAAGATATTCCCACTGACCTTTAGAGACAGACTGCAAAGGTAACCCCAACAGCTCTTCATATCTTCAGGAATAAATTTGGATACTTGTTTCTAGACTCTTCACAGACTGGTACATTCTATTTTCTCCTGTTCCTCCTGCCCCCAAGGTGACAGACACAGACTTTCAAGGCAAGGCAACTCTGAGGACAGCTCCCAGACCCTGGAGTCTGGGAGTCCTGGAGTCCCCTTCCCCACACTTCCCTCCTGGTGCCCATCTTGCTGCCAAGACCCTGCTCCCTGCAGGGTCACACCCTCGTCTTGTTACCAGAAATGCTGATAGAAGCACATGCTCATCTAAACAGCCAGCTGTTCTACTCTTCCCTTTCTAGATACTTCATCATAAATATTTTCTTTGCCCATCAAAAAAAAAAAAAAAAAAAAAAAAAGAAAAGATATACTCTCTTCAATCTCACTAGACAAACCCCAAGGAATATATTCTTGGATCCATGTGACATGTAAAGAAAGCACCAAACTCTGACTGGACCTTCACAGAATCCATTGTCCTGAAAGTATTATTTTCCTATAATTGAAGCACAGTACAATTATGAGACATGTCTAATAATATAGCTTTTCCAAGATATCCAGACCAGGCCTTTTGGAAGTGTGTTGCCAAATCTCTGATGATGACATAGCACTTCAGATGATCTCCAATGTCTTGATCTTGGTAACACACGAATTTTAGATAAAAACTGCCTGAGAGTTCTCCCTTCTACCTCTCTTTATTACTCATGTGCGACCTGAATAGGTTACTGTGCACTTTTCCTCTGACATGTGACACTGTACCCAGGTAGGTTTCTTCATGACATCGAGGGACAAAAGTCATTGGAAAGAGAAAACTTGACTCTTTATCAGAGATGCTTTCAGAGAAAGATCTTGAACAAAAGGGGAAAAATGTAAAAGAATTAATGAATAAAAACCTTAACTATATAGATTTGAGAGACCAGAAGTGGGGGCTCTCATACCCCGTGACAATAGTAAAGCCCAAGAAAAAGAAGAAAGACTCCTCATCTTTCCTGGCAAGGAATCAGCCAATGAGTTACCATGGACTTGTTTTATACTGTAGCCTTCCCAACTTCATTTTCCCCTCTACAAAAAGTTCTTCCTTTGCCATGCAGGGACTTGCCCATAGCTTGCCATAGTTGCAGATGCCAAATCGCAATTCTCTGCTGATCCTGAATAAATCCATTTTACTGAAGATGTAACTGGCAGTCTATTTTAGGTCAATAGAGAGTATATTGGAACTCTGTATTTTCTCTAAGCTTAAAACTGCTCTAGAGAATTAAGTATATTAACTGTAAGCAAATGAAAGAATGGACTTCGGTTTATATTTACTGTCACTTGTAATGTTGTCCTTAAATGAATGAATTCATGGGCAGTCATTTAATTTCTTCCCCTTTTATATACTGTCCCTAGAGTTTCTCATCATAGTAACTTCCAATTATTTTTTAAAAAGCTGAATTTCAGGGCATCCAGTTCTATTAATTCTATCTCCTGTATAACTTTGAATGTATCCTCTCTTTTAAAACCTTACTTTGATTTTTGTGTGTAGCCCTCAAACTGGTCTTCTTAACTAAGAAAATGTCCACATTAATCTGTATTCCTTTCTGCCATTAGCATTCTTTCTAAATCCTACATTTATTATTGTAAAATCCATGGTTGAAACACTTCACCATTTCTTATAGTTCACATTATTTTTCTTATTATGGCATTAAGGAACACAATTTTATTCTGTCTACATTTTTTTTTTTTCTTTTTAGGGCCATACCTGCAGCATATGGAAATTCCAGGGCTAGGGGTTGAATCAGAGCTGCGGCTGCTGGCCTTCACCACTGCCACAGCCACGAGAGATCCGAGCTACATCTGCAACCTATGCTGCAGCTTGCGGCAGTGCTGGATATTTAACCCACTGAGCAAGGCCAGGGATTGAACCCTCATCCTCATGGATACTAATCAGGTTCTTAACCCCCTGAGACACAAGGGGAACTCCTCCATCTACATTTTATTCCTCAGATTCTTGTAACACACTTACCACTCCCTAATATTTTATAACACCTACACAAATATATATTCACATGCTGCATAACATATGCACAATAATATCCATTCTTTCTTAAATATATTATATTATTAGTTCTCTCTGATGTTACCCATGATATTCTTCTTCTTACACCTCCTTTGTGAATACAGTTTCCAAAATTAAAATCTATCTAAATTTATAACTTCTCAAATATTTGCTGAATATTCCATGCTGGGTTATTTACTTCCCTCCAACCCCTCATCCCCAATGTATGCCTAGGCTATTTTAGCTCAATACTATGATCATTTATTTACATATTTATTTTCCACGTTCTTTTAGGATAACACTTTCTTCTGGGAGGAGGTGGTATCTTCTCTTTTGCTCAGTGTTCAGAATAACTTGCACATAGGATTTCCCGTTGTGGCTCAGTGGTAATGAACCCGATTAGTATCCATGAGGATGTGGGTTCGATCCCTAGCCTTGCTCAGTGGGTTAAATATCCAGTGTTGCTGTGAACTGCGATGTAGGTCACAGATGCAGCTCAGATCCTGCTTTGTTGTGGCTGTGGCATAGGTCAGCAACAGTAGCTTCGATTTGACCCCTAGGCTGGGAAAGATCCATACACTGCGAGTGCGGCCCTAAAAAAAAAAAAAAAAAAAAAAAAAAAAAAAAAAAAAAAAGCAAATGAATCATGAATAACATGCACATAGAAATAATTAAACTGTTTGTAAAACAAACATATATAATGGAAAATATTTAACCATTTTAAACAATGAAATTAGAATATTAATATTTTTAAAATGTTCTGCTACTTCTTTCTACTTATAATTTTTATTTATTTTATTTTATTATGATTATTTTTAATAGTTATTTCCCCAATACAATTTTTTTTTGTACTGTACAGTATGGTGACCCAGTTACACATACATGTACACATTCTATTTTCACACATTATCATGCTCCATCATAAGTGACTAGACATAGTTCCCAGTGCTACACAGCAGGATCTCATTGCTAATCCATTCCAAAGGCAATAGTTTGTATCTATTAACCTCAAGCACCCCAACCACCCCACTCCTTTCCCCTCCCCCTTGGCAACCATAAGTCTATTCTCCAAGTCCATGATTTTCTTTTCTGTGGAAAGGTTCATTTGTGACATATATTAGATTCCAGATATAAGTGATATCATGTGGTATTTGTCTTTCTCTTTCTGACTGACTTCACTCAGGATGAGAGTCTCTAGTTCCCTCCATGTTGCTGCAAATGGCATTATTTTGTTCTTTTTGATGGCTGAATAGTATTCTATTGTGTGTACATATCACATCTTCCTAATCCAATCATCTGTTGATGGACATTTGGGTTGTTTCCATGTCTTGGCTATTGTGAATATTGCTGCAATGAACATGTGGGTGCATGTGTATTTTTTAAGGAAAGTTTTGTCTGGATATATGCCCAGGATTACTGGATCATATGGTAGTTCTATGTATAGACTTTTAAGGTACCTCCATACTATTCTCCATAGTGGTTGTACCAGCTTACATTCTCACCAACAGTGCAGGAGGGTTCCCTTTCTCCATACCCCCTCCAGCATTTGTTATTTGTGGACTTATTAATGATGGCCATTCTGGCTGGTGTGAGGTGGTATCTCATGGTAGTTTTAAGTTGCATTTCTCTCATAATCAGGGATGTTGAGCATTTTTTCATGTGCTTGTTGGCCACCTGTACATCTTCCTTGGAAAAATGTCTATTCAGGACTTTGGCCCATTTTTCAATTGGGTCATTGGTTTTTTTGCTGTTGAGTTGTATAAGGTGTTTCTATATTTTAGAGATTAAGCCCTTGTCAGTGGCATCATTTGAAACTATTTTCTCCCATTCTGTATGTGGTCTTTCTGTTTTCTTTTTGGTTTCCTTTGCTGTGCAAAAGATTGTCAATTTGATTAGGTCCCATTGGTTTATTTTTGCTTTTATTTCTGTTGCCTTGGGAGACTGACCTGAGAAAACATTTGTAAGGTGGATGTCAAAGAACGTTTTTCCTATGTTCTCTTCCAAGAGTTTGATGGTGTCTTGTCTTGTCTTATGTTTAACTCTTTTAGCCATTTTGAGTTTATTTTTGTGCATGGTATGAGGGTGTGTTCCAGTTTCACTGATTTCCATGCAGCTGTCCTGTTTTCCCAGCACCAGTTACTGAAAAGACTGTCTTTTTCCCATTTTATGTTTTTGCCTCCTTTGTCAAAGATTAATTGACCATAGATGTCTGGGTTTATTTTTAGGTTCTCTATTCTGTTCCATTGTTCTGTCTGTCTGTTTTGGTACCAGTACCACCCTGTCTTGATGACTGTGGCTTTGTAAGATTGCCTTAAGTCTGGGAGAGTCATGCCTCCTGCTTGGTTTTTGTTCCTCAGAATTGCTTTGGCAATTTTGGGTCTTTTGTGGTTCCATATAAATTTTTGGATTGTTTGTTCTAGTTTTGTGAAAAATGTTGTGGGTAATTTGAGAGGGATTGCACTGAATGTAGATTTCTTTGGGTAGTATGGCCATTTTTACAATATTAATTTTTCCAACCCCGGAGCATGGAATATCTTTACATTTCTTTACATCTTTAATTTCCTTGATTAATGTTTTATAGTTCTCAGCAGATAAGTCCTTTACCTCCTAGGTCAGATAAGTCCTTTACCTCCTCGGTCAGGTGTATTCCCAGGTATTTGATTTTTTGAGGTGCAATTATAAAAGGTTGTATTTTTGTATTCCTTTTCTAATATTTCATTGTTAGTATATAGAAATGCGACTGACTTCTGAATGTTAATCTTATATCCTCTTACTTTGCTGAATTTGTTGATCAGTTCAAGTAGTTTTTGGTTTGAGTCCTTAGGATTTTCTATATGTAGTATCATGTCATCTGCATACAGTGATAGTTTTACCTCTTCTCTTCCTACTTGGATGCCTTTTATTTCTTTTGTTTGTCTGATTGTTGTGGCTAGGACTTCCAGTACTATGTTGAATAACAGTGGTGAGAGTGGACATCCTTGTCTTGTTCCAGATTTTAGTGGGAAGGCTTTCAGCATTTCTCCATTGAGTATTATTATTTGCTGTGGGTTTGCCATAAATGGCTTTGATTATGTTAAGGTATGCTCTCTCTGTACCCACTTTGTTGAGAGTTTTGATCATGAATGGATGTTGGACTTTGTCTAATGCTTTTTCTGCATCTATTGAGATGATAATGTGGTTTTTGACTTTTGTTAATATGGTGTATGATATTGATTGATTTGCATATGTTGAACCATCCTTGTGCACCTGCGATGAAACCCACCTAGTCATGGTGTATGATATTTTTTATATGCTGTTGGATTCAGATGGCTAATATTTTGTTGAGAATTTTTGCATCTATATTCATCAAAGATATTGGCCTATAGTTTTCTTCTTTGGTGATATCTTTGGAATTAGGGTGATGGTGGTGTCATAGAATGTCTTTGGGAGTGTTCCTTCTTCTTCAATCTTTTGAAAAAGTTTAAGGAGGATGGGTATAAGTTCCTCTTTGTATGTTTGGAAGAATTCACCTGTGAAGCCATTTGGTCTCAGACTTTTATTTATAGGGAGTGTTTTTATGACATATTCAATTTCATTTCCAGTGATCATTCTGTTCAGTTGATCTATTTCTTCTTGATTCAGTTTTGGCAGGCTGTAAGTCTCTAGAAAGTTGTCCATTTATTTCAGGTTGTCAAATTTGTTGGCCTACAATTGTTCATAGTATTCTTTCATGGTTTTTTTTGTATTTCTCAGTATCTGTTGTGACTTCTCCTTTTTCATTTTTTATTTTATTTATTTGGGTTTTTCTCCCCTCTTTTTGGTGAGTCTAGCCAGAGGAGTGCACATGGAACATTCTCAAGAATTGATCACAAACTGGAGCACAAAGCTAACCTCAACAAATTTAAGAATATAGAAATTATTTCAAGCATCTCCTCTCATCACAATGGCATGAAACTAGTAATCAACCACAGGAGAAGAAATGATAAAAAACTTACTACATGGAGACTAAACAACATGCTACTAAAAAACCAGTGGGTCAATGAGGAAATCAAGAAGGAAATTAAAAAATGCCTCGAGACAAATGATAATGAAGACACATCCCTCAAAATCTATGGGATGCTGCAAAAGCAGCACTCAGAGGGAAATTCAAAGCAATACAGGCCTTCCTCAAGAAAAAAGAATAATCTCAAATCGAGAACTTAACACCTAAATGAAATAGAAAAAGAACAAACAAAACCTACAGCCAGCAGAAGGAAGGAAATCATAAAGATCAAAGAGGAAATCAATAAAATAGAGATTAAGAAACAATTGAAGAAATCTATAAAACCTAGAGCTGGATCTTTGAAAAGGTAAACAAAATTTACTTCTTTCATCTTAATAAACAGTTATTTTTAAGTAACTTATAGTCTTCTTTTTTCAAATTCTACAATTATGACAGGTCAGAAAATTTATTTGAAAACTTGGAAACAGAAGTACAGTGGGTTATTACCCATGGTTTGTGTACTACTTTCTCTAAACCTGTATCTGTAAATGTTATTTTTATCTATTTCCCCAAATTATTTGAATACCCATACAAAATCTAATTAGTGTCACAAAAAGCTTAATTAACTCAAGACCAAATGTTTTTCTCAATAGCAAATATTTTGTACAATATTCCACCAGATATTTTGCTACACATATGTGATAATAGAGTGATAAAAAGTCTGAGAAATTCAGTTATGTATTTAAATTGGTAGCATGACAGCATCTACAGTCTTTGCTCTCCACAAAGATTTTTTTTTTTCTCCTTCCAAAAGACAAAGAAGTATAGCTAAGCCTGAGAAATTCTTTAGCAGGCTGATGGTGTGATACCACTGCAATAAAATAGAGATGGAAATTTTCATTAGATTCAGGCATTTCACTGAAGTTTTAAGGAGGTTGTTAATCCTAAGCCAAGTGACCATGATACATAACCTCCGTTTTCCATACTGAACTGCTTAAAAAGATCACAGATTTTGTATTTAAGCACTCATCACTCTATTAAGTTAAATGGCTGTTATAAAATGTTAATATAAACTGGGTCACCATGTTGTACAGTAGAAAAAAAATTGTATTGGGGAAATAACAATTTAAAAAAATAAAAATAAATCCAAAATAAATAAATAAATAAAAATTTAAAAACAAAAACAACAAAACAAAAAAAGTTAATATAAATAAATAATATTTTGTTACAATGAAATCCACATTGTTATTTCTTTTTATTAACCAGGAATTCCATTAATGTATTCTCATTGGACAAATTTAAGAAATAGTGATTTTTACACATAAGTACATCAAATTTGAGCTTTTTCCCACTCTGCTACTACCATCTACTGTTAACCATTCACACTCTTCAAAAGAGGTAATTTTTGTCAATATTCCAGTATATATTGTTTGTTTTTTATATATACAATTACACACATGTACTCTGTGATTAGTTTTATCTCATTAAAATATATTCAAAAGTCTTTGCATGTTATATACACATTTATACTTTACATTTATTAATAAGATAGCATGACATGGAGTGGCAAAATAAAAAAATGATTAAAATTTGAAGTCTAATGTTTGCTGTGGGTTTGTCATATATGGCTGAGATCAGGAACAAGACAAGGATATCTGCTCTTGCCACTACTCTTCAACATAGTTCTGGAGGTCTTAGCCATAGCAATCAGAGACATAAAAGAAATAAAAGGAATCCAAATTGGAAAGGAAGAAGTAAAACTATCACTATTTGCAGATGACATGATACTATACCTAGAGAATCCTAAAGACTCTACCAGCAAAATGTTAGAGCTTATCCACGAATTTGGCAATGTCACAGGATACAAAATCAATACACAGAAATCAACGGCATTTCTATACACTAACAATGAAAGAGCAGAAAAAGAAATTAGGGAAGCAATCCCATTTACCATTGCATCCAAAAGAATAAAATACCTAGGAATAAACCTACCTAAAGAGACAAAAGACCTGTACTCTGAAAACTATAAGCCACTGATGAAAGAAATCAAAGATGACACAAATAGATGGAAAGATACACCATGTTCATGGATTGGAAGAGTTAATATTATCAAAATGAGTATACTACCTAAGGCAATCTACAGATTCAATGCAATCCCTATCAGATTACCAAGGACATTTTTCACAGAACTCGAACAAAATATTTTAAAGTTTGCTTGGAAGCATAACAGACCTAGAATAGCCAAAGACAACCTGAAAAAAAAAAATGGAGCTGGAGGAATCAGGCTCCCGGACTTCAGACTATACTACAAAGCAACAATCATCAAAACCATATGGTACTGGCACAAAGACAGAAATATAGATCAGTGGAACAGGATAGAAAGCCCAGAAGTAAGCCCACGCACCTCCAGCCAACTAATCTATAACAAAGGAGGCAAGGACATACAATGGAGAAAGGACAGTTTGTTCGATAAATGGTGCTGGGAAAACTGGACAGCCATATGGAAAAGAATGAAATTAGAACACTCCCTAACACTGCACACAAAAATTAACTCTAAATGGATTAAAGACCTAGATATAAGACCAGACACTATAAAACTCTTAGAGGAAAACATAGGCCAAACACTGTCTGACATAAACAACAGCAACATCACAGATCCACCTCTTAGAGTATTGACAATAAAAACAAACAAAAAAAATGGGACCTAATCAAACTTCAAAGTTTCCGCACAGCAAGGGAAACCCTAAACAAAATGAAAAGACAACCCACAGAATGGGAGAAAATCTTTGAAAGTGAATCAACTGACAAGGGGTTAATCTCCAAAATTTACAAACACCTTCTGCAGCTCCATACCAAACAAACAAACAAACAATCAACCCCATGAAAAAAATGGGCAGAAGATCTAAACAGACAGTTCTCCAAAGAAGACATACAGATGGCCAACAAACACATGAAAAGATGTTCAACATCACTCATCATTAGAGAAATGCAAATCAAAACCACTCTGAGGTACCACCTTACACCAGCCAGAATGGCCATCATCCAAAAGTCTACAAACAATAAGTGCTGGAGAGGGGGTGGAGAAAAAGGAACCCTAGTACACTCTTGGTGGGATTGGAAATTGGTGCAACCACTGTGGAAAGCAGTATGGAGATTCCTCAGAAATCTAAACATAGAGCTACCATTTGATCCAGCAATCTCACTCCTGGGCATCTATCCAGAGAAAACCACGACTCACAAAGACACATGTACTCCGATGTTCACTGCAGCACTATTTACAATAGCCAAGATATGGAGTCAACCTAAATGTCCATTGACAGAGGAGTGGACCAAGAAGATGTGGTACATATACACGATGGAATATTACTCAGCCATTAAAAGGAAAGAAATAGCAGCATTCTTAGCAACATGGATGGACCCAGAAATTATCATGCCAAGTGAAGTCAGCCATACAATGAGACACCAACACCAAATGCTTTCACTGAGATGTGGAATCTGAAAAAAGGATAGACTGAACTTCTTTGCAGAACAGATGCTGACTCACAGACATTGAAAAACTTATGGTCTCCAGAGGAGACAGTTTGGGGGGTGGGGGGATGTGCTTGGGCTGTGGGATGGAAATCCTGTGAAATCAGATTGTTATGATCATTATACAACTAAGGATGTGATAAATTCATTTGAGTAATTAAAAAAAAATTTGAAGTCTGAAATCAGAAAGTTCAGATTAGAATACTTGTTAGACACTCACTACCTGATTGAGTTATGGCAAGTTATTTAACATCATTGAGACTGTTTTCATTTCTATATATTGCAGATGTAACAGAACTTTTCACACTGATAGTCATGAGCAATGAATGAATTAATACATGTAAATCATTTGTATACCAGGTTTATAGGAACTGCACATTAAATTTTAGACATGATTAAATTATTCCTCATGTATTTCCTGAAGTTTTTCACTGTTACAAACAACTCAACAGTGAACATCTTTGTTAACATAACCTTACCACTTGTCAAATTTACAAGAAATTGAATCACTAGCTCAAAGCACATGTGCATCTTAAATGTTATGTATATTTACCTTCTGAAAAGACTATTATCTCATTGATTTGTAGAAGTCATTTATATTCTCTTAATATCTTCATATATTATTAAATCTCATGTTATCAATATATGTGCCCATTTTGTAATTTTTTAAACTTTTCATCTTTGTCATTTATGAAAGAAATATAAAATTATAATTAGGTCAAGTTGTTTAGTTTTTTTCATTAATGACTCTTGGGCTTAAGGTCAAGATTTAGAGATTTTTTTTCCTGAAAAGGACAGTTAGTAAATATTTCAGAAATTGTAGGTCACATATGGTCACTGAAGATATTTTTCTTTGCTTTTTGTTTGTTTTCAAACTACTCATTAAAATGGAAAAGCTTTTTTTGGAGGCTGGATTTAGCTACAGTCCATATTTGAGCCATAATTTGCTGACTCTACTTATAAAGGTTATAAAATTATTCTATTTCTTCTAGTTTTTAGAGTACTAGGTCAGTATATTTTTTGTCTTTAATTTCAATTTATAAAATTTTCTATTAAAGTATAGTTGCAAACTGACCCGTTCATACATATATTCCCTTTCATATATTATGTCACATCATGGTCTATCCCAAGAGACTGGATATAGTTCCCTGTGCTGTACAGTAGGACCTCATTGTCTATCCATTCATTTTTTAAATTTTTTATTATACTTGATTTATACTGTTCTATCAATTTCTGCTGTACAGCAAAGTGATGAAGTTATATATACATACATTATGTGTGTGTGTGTGTATATATGTATATATATATACTTTCCCTCACATTATCCTCCATCATGTTCAATCTCAAATGATTAGATATACTTCCCTGTGCTATACAGCAGGATCTCATTGCTTATCTACTCCAAATGCAATAGTGTGCATCTACTAACCCCAAACTCCCAGTCCATCCCACTCCCTCCTCCTCCCCCTTGGCAACCACTAGTCTGGTCTCAATGTCCATGAGTTTGTTTCTTTTCTGTAGATAGGCTCATTTGTGCCATATATTAGATTCCAGATATAAGTGATATCATATAGTATCTGCCTTTCTCTTTCTGGCTTACTTCACTTAGTATGAGAATCTCTAGTTCCATCCATGTTGTTGCAAATGGCATTATTTTGTTATTTTTCCTGGCTGAGTAGTATTCCATTGTGTATACACACCACATCTTCTTAATCCATCTGTTGATGGACATTTAGGTTGTTTCCATGTTTTGGCTATTTTGAATAGTGCTGTAATGAACAAAGGGGTATCTTTTTAAGTTAAAGTTTTGTCTGGATATATGCCCAGGAGTGGGATTGCTGGATCATATGGTAGTTCTATATTTAGTTTTCTGAGGTACCTTCATACTGTTTTCCATAGTGTTTGTACCAATTTACATTCCCACCAACAGTGTAGGAGGGTTCCCTTTTCTCCACACCCTGACTGTTATTTATTATTTGTAGACTTACTAATGATAGTTATTCTGACCAGTGTCTGGAGGTCAGTTCCAGGGGGAGGACTAGGGTTGGCTGTGTGAAGACAGCCCAAGGGGATAGTGAGAGGTGCATCACATGCTGGGGAGTGGAGCACCACAGGTGACGGAAACCAGGAGGAGGTCTAGGCCCACAGGAGAAGAAATAAGTTCAGTTTAAAATAAAAATAAATCATTAATCCAAGACAAACTAAAATACATAACCCTTGACTCCATATGAAAAAAAAATTGACTTAGAATTTTTAACAGACTATTCTTATCCAGATGTGTAATTCAGTTGTATACTACTTATGTGGTAAAACGTACTCATAACCACCAAATAATTTAAAGTGTCTTAAGTTGATAGCACCTTGGGGAGATAGGCAAAAAACACATAAATGAATTAACCCAGAAACCTGGGAACTCCTAATTCCAACAATCTAAGTTTACCCAAATATGAAAGCACAATCAAAAGTTACAAAACACAAAAGACGGAAGTTCAAAACATGAGCAAGAATCAATGAAAACAATCAAGAATGGAGTGCCAAGTATGCTGTTACTCTTTACAGAAAAGAACATAACAAACAATGTTTAATTATTAAAGAAATAAAAGAGAACATTGAAAACAAAGTAGACTGATGTGGAAAACAGCCAAGTCATACTAATATAATAGAAAACAACATTGTTGAAATTAAAAACTCAGCAGTTCCCATTGTGGCTCAGCAGGTTACAAACATGACTGGTATCCATGAGGATGCAGATTTGATCCCTGGCCTTGATCAGTGGGTTATGGATTGGGCATTGTGAGCTTCAGTGTAGGTTGCAGATGTGGCTCAGATCCCACATTGTTGTGGCTGTGGTGTAGGTGGCAGCTGCAGCTCCAATTCAATCTATAGCCTGGGAACTTCCATATGCAGCAAGTGTGGTCCTAAAAAGTTAAAAAAAAAAGAAATTAAAAGCACAGTAAGCGTGGTTTCTACTCAGAGATATAGAGTTTGAAAGAGCATCACTCACAAAAACATGGAAAAAGGCAAATCTTTCATGTTATGATAATGTCTGATTACAGAAGTCTCAGGGAAAGCAACCAACTCGACTTCTGGATTAAGACAGGTACTTTTCCGCATGTCATGAGTGTGGCAATAATTAATTAATTAATTAATTAATTTTAAAAAAGAAATGAACTATCAAGCCATGGAAAGACATGGAGAAAACTTAAATGCAAATTACTAAGTAAAAGAAGCCAATCTGAAAAGTCTATGTCGTAAGAACAGAGTATTGTATTTATCCTGCCACATTTCCACATTTTTGTAATTATCATTTTTGAGATATATAACCTAGTTTAAATTATATTAGTAATTAAATTTTTATTTTTCAACACAATTTTCTAATATTTAAATGGCTATTTTTAAATTTTAAATATAATTTAGATACATGAATTAAATTACATTTTCAGTGCCTATTTGTGATACTAATATTCAAAGTATTGCCTTTAAAAGAAAAAAGTGAAGATAATAGGAAATAATAGGAAATTATTCCATTGCCATGGATATGAATAATAAAATACATTAATAAATGTTTTCTGTGTTTAAAATATTTATTTTAAACTTATTGAGAATTTATTCTTCATACAGTAAAGCATGCACTAAAGTTCAAACTTTAAAAATATTTTTTACAAATCTCTATCCAAATGGAAGTATATTGAAAATATTTTTTCTGATTTAGCCATATAACTGAAGTTATTTCATCAAACAAGAATCCATCCTTAGAGTTATGACAAAATATAATCATGAAACTTATCAAATGAACTATATTTTCAAACAGTTTTCAGCAAATGAAAAGAATTGCTCACATACAAGGATTGAAAGCCTAGATTTCTAATCAAGCAAAATTACTGCCTTGAAGACTACTCTGAGAAATACTTGACATTTAACCACCTTCCTGTATTGAAAGTGCAATGCATTTTCTAACTATACTTGAATAATAAACATCATGTTTCAAAGCATATATAGAGATAATAGGCAAAAAAATAGAGATACTAGATAGAAAAAGAAATCTTTAACAAATCTGTTTTGAGCAGAGATTATAGTCAAAGAATATTCAAAACCGACTATTTTTATCCCTCCTGGACAAGTTTAAAGAATGAAATGGCAAAGTCTGGTTTTATTGTTAACTTGTTAGAATGAAAGAATGAAGGGTTAGAATAAAGATTGCTCCTATGATGTTGAGAAAGATGATATTCAGGAAAATGAATGGAAGGAAATGTCTGGAAGATAATTCCCAGATAAATTCCACAGAGACTCTATAGCTATAGAGATCTGCATATGCCTTTAATAGAGAGTTCTGGAAGAATAAACAGGCAATTGTTGCTTTAAGTAACATATTTCTCTTTTCCTTTCCATAGCCTATTTTAATATCTCTCTTGTGGTCTTAGGGTTCTTTGGGATGATTTGGATATGGGATAGAGGTGCAGAATGGGGAGAATCACAGTTACTGCCTGCAGAATTTGTTCTAACCTAAGATTTGTAGGATGCTTCAGAATAATTGAGCTATAAATAAATACCATTTTTAGTGTATTTGGACAGGGAAAATGCCCAATTTCCCTAAGCTGTATTTTAAATATATTTGTTTCACAGTAATATGCATGGAAAGTATGTTGAGTGGATAAGGATTAGTTAACATCAGAAACAAACTTGAAGAGAAGCTTTGTATCTCCCTCTTCTGTTAAGGAATTTGTTATACCACCTGCTTCCACACATTCCTAATATTGACTTCTTTCAGATTTAACTATTTTTTCAAAGTAGTAACTAGAGAACTGTTGATTAAATCAGTTCCTTTTCAATCAGGCACTCTCTGAGATTCACTACACACAATTAATTTTAAAGCATCATTCAGAAAGTCCCCCAAGGAAGAAATTACGTATTATTTTCCATCTAAATACAGAATGGCCTTTGTTGTATTTAACCTCAAAGTATATTTAGAAAGAGAATCACAGGTATCAGCCAGTTCTCTCAATGTACTTTTTAATGTCAGAGGGCTAATAAAATTCTGGAGTTTTGATTTATACCAGACAAGAAACAGTCTTACATCATATACTTATGGGGTAACCAGTTTCTTGGTTTTCCTAGGACTGCCTCAGTTTTAGAACAGAAAGTTGTGCATCCCATGAAACTCTTGAGTTTTGAGTGAACTGGGATGGTTGATCACTCTATGGTGTGTCCAAGACAGAGAGATAAGGGCTGAATGACAGCATAGATGCATGGATTCGTAATTTGTTAAGCAACACACTCAATGGTTATCAGTCTAAAATATTTTTAACAGCATGTGGCAGCATTTTGTTCTTTATATTTCTTTTCCTTATTTTTAAATTGTTATTTCCCCAATATATTTTTCTTCTACTGTACAGCATGGTGACCCAGTTACACATACATGTATACATTCTGTTTTCTCACATTATCATGCTCCATCATAAGTGACTAGACATAGTTCTCAGTGCTACACAGCAGGATCTCATTGCTAATCCATTCCAAAGGCAATAGTGTGCATCTATTAACCCCAGATTCCGAGACCATCCCAGTCCCTCCCCCTTGGCAACCACAAGTCTATTCTCCAAGTCCATGATTTTCTTTTCTATAGAAAGGTTCATTTGTGCCATATATTAGATTCCAGATATAAATGATATCATGTGGTATTTATATCAATTACTTGGATACAGTTAGTGTTCACATGCTATGCTGATCAGAGATGCATGCCATATATACGCTGATGGAAGAATAAGGTAAATATAAAAATGATAGGTAAAATGTTATATCAATATTCCAAAATATTCCCCTTTACCCTTACTGTTGATACTTTATAATGGAACTTCAATATAAAATTTAAAAAGGAAAACATTAAAGTTCTATAATTAGATGTGTAATGTGTATCACATATTAAAAATGAGCCGTGTTCACCACCTACTTTCAGAAATGTTTTGATTTATCTAGTGTATCAGTGGAGTGTCCTTGAATTCAGTTAATTTGCATGGGCCACTGGCAGGTCTGGGAACACTATCATGTAAGAGACTGAGCAATAAGCTTAAGTTAGTTATCAAACCTTAGTTATCGGAAGCAATATGTTTTTGATTTTTTCCCATGCCTGTGGCATGTGGAAGTTCCTGATCCAGGGATCTAACCTGGGCCAGAGCAGCAACCTGAGCCATAGCAGTGACAATGGTGGATTCTTAACTCACTGTGCACCAGGAGAACTCCAGAAGAAATATGTTTTTGAGAAAAGAACAGTATTTTTGCCTTTTTTTTTTTTTAAGGGCTACACCCATGGCATATGGAGGTTCCCAGGCTAGGGGTCGAATCAGAGTTATAGCTGCTGGCCTATACCACAGCCACAGCAATGTGGGATCCGAGCCATGTCCGCAACCTACGTCACAGCTCATGGCAATGTCGGATCCTTAACCCACTGAGCAGGCCAGGAATTGAACCCACATTCCCATGGATATTAGTCAGATTTGTTTCCACTGTGCTACAACAGGAATTCCAAAACAGTTCTTAAAATTGAATTTGTTTCCTACTTAGTGTCACATAGGCCTAAATCCTATGAAGAGGTGGTACCATGGGTAGGGAGGCTTATGTAAAATTTGAAAAAAAATATGTCTTCTAAAGCACATTATAAAATAGAGATTGCAAGCTGGTAGCAGTTAGGATACATCTAGCACATGGATATAATTTTTTTGGCCCACATGTGTTTTTACAAGTGGATTAAGTGAACAAAAAGGAGCCTTGTGGTTGGTAAAGGAACACTTCCATATCTTGATCATAGTGGTGGTTACATGAATGTACACATGTGAAAAATTATAAACATACATATGTATACACACACAAATGGGGATATGTAAAAGAGGTGAAATATGAATAAACTTTGTGGATATTACTAGTGTCGATTTCCAGGTTTTAATAGTATATTATATTTATGTAGACTGTTACCATGTATGTGTAACTGGGTCCCCATGCTGTAGAGTGGGAAAAAAAAGTGTGTTGGGGGAAATAACAATAAAAAATAAATTAAAAAGTAAAATAAAATAACTGACAAAAAAAAGAGAGCTGGAATAAGATTACACAGGGCCTCTCTGTACATTCCTTACAACTTCCTGTGAATCTATAATTATTTCAAAATTTTAAAAAGTAAGTTAAAGGCCATGTGGCAGGAAAAATAATTGAAATACTAATTGATGGACTATGTCCACCCATTTGGTTACTCAATTTTTCCATTCTGTCCTATACATTTCTCAGCCCCCCACCAAAGTTCTTAAGTGAGAATTGAAAAAAACCACTACAAAAACAAGAAATGGAATTCAGAAAGTCTTAATTATTATTTTAAAAATCCAGTAGTCTAAGTGAGAGAATCTCTCTATATTTTAATAGAATACATTCTCCTTCCTGGAAACTAGATAATAAACATCATAAATTTGATGGGAGAATCACATGGGCAAGATAATCTGATACCCAGGAAGAATAATCCTCAATTAATCAAATGATTCTAGCAGCCCTCATCATGATGCTGGATAGAAATGGACTCAATGCCCTGTTATCTCTTCTGTTACTACCTGTTAAGAACACGTATCAGTGAGACCTAAACAGGAGTTACGCTGCCTTTTTTTTTTTTTTCCTTTTCTCTAACACTCTGCTTCTCCTCCTGCCTTTTAGGTTAAAGACCCTATGTTGACAATAGCTGCTTCTACAGCGTGGGGTACAAAAACAGTGTAGAACAGAGACATGCAAGATATTGGTGATGTGAAGGGAAGGGAAGGGAAAACATTAAGATTTCCAAAGTGAATTCTTATCAAGTAGATCCAGAATGAAATTCACCTGTGATCCCCCACAATCCCATTATAACACCACAAATCTTACAGCCAAGATTGAAAATTTATACATACATTCAACAAATGTCTGTCGAAGGGCTATGATCTGATAGGCACTGTTCTAAGTACTGGCAATAAAGCAGGGGAAAGTGTAGGCAATAATCCTTATTCTTATGGAAATTACATTCTGGTGTGTGTGTGCCAATAGTGTGGCACAAAAACAGACCAATAGATCAATGGAACAGAGTAGAGAGCCCAGAAATAAACTTACACATCTATGATCAGTTAATCTATGACAAAGGAGACAAAGTCTTTGGCACATGGTAAAGAGGCTTTCTTAATAAAGTGATCAGGATAGGCCTTATATATTGAATAGGAATAATTGCATTAAAAAAAGGTGGGGGAATGAGGCATTTTAAAATCTAGGGGGGGAGTTTCCATTGTGGCTCAGTGGTTAATGAATCCGACCAGGAACCATGAGGTTGCTGGTTCGATCCCTGGCCTTGCTCAGTGGGTTAAGGATTCGGCGTTGCCATGAGCTGTGGTGTAGGTTGCAGACGAAGCTGGGATCTGGTGTTGCTGTGGCTGTGGTGTAGGCCGGCAACTAGAGCTCTGATTAGACCCCTAGCCTGGGAACCTCCATACGCCGTGGGTGCAGCCCTAGAAAAGACAAAAATAATAATAATAATAATAATAGTAAAATAAAATAAAATAAAATCTGGGGGGAAGCACATTCCAGATACAGCAAGTGCAAAGACCCTGAAGTGTAATTTGTCTGGTGTGTTGCAGGTACTGAAAGGAGGTCACTGTGGCTCTATTAAAGTAATGAGACAACTGTAGTAAAAGTTGGAGTAAAAGAGGTAATGCAGGTTTAAGTTAATTGTGTCATGTGTCAATTCAGGTCCAATTTCTAGAGCAGAAAAAAAGTAGCCATGACAATAAATCATTTTTTCCCTTGTGATGAGAACTCTTAGAATTACTCTCTTAACAATTTTCATATATAACAGTAGTGTTAATTATATTTATCATGTTTTACAGTATATCCCTAGCACTTATTTATCTCATTACTGGAAGTTTGTACCTCCTGACTGTCTTCATCCAATTCCCTCAACACCTGCCTCTGGTAACAAATCTAATCTTTTTTTCCAATGTGTCGGTTTTTAAAGTACAATCGACCTACGATGCTGTGTTAGCTCTTGGTACACAACATAGTAATTCAATATTTCCATACATTTCAAAATGATCACCACAATAAGTCTTATTATGATCTTTCACCAAAGGCATTATATAATTATTGACTATATTCCCTACACTGTACACCTGATATCCATCACTCATTTATTTTGCAACTGCAAGTTTGTATCTATTAATCCTCTTATTAGGGGATTAGGTTAGGTTATTTATATGAGATTTTTCTTATTTCCTGACGTGAGCTTTTATCATTATTCCCTCTCGCTTAGAACTGCTTTTGAGGTGTCCCAAAGATTTTTTTTTACAAACCTTCATTCGCTTTTTTATTGAAGTATAGTTGATTCACAATATTGTGTTATTTTCAGGTGTACAAAAAGTGATTCAATTATACATATATGTTTACATCTGTATGATATATTTTTTCTATTATTTGCACTATAGTTTATTACAAGATATTGAACATAGTTCCCTGTGCTACACAGTATTTACTTGCTGTTTATCTGTTTTTATATTTGATAGTGAGCATTTATTAATCCCAGACTCCCAATTTATCCCTCCGCCACCTTCCCATTGGGTAACCATAAATTTATTTTCTATTTCTGTATGTTTCTGTTTTGTAAATAAGTTCATCTGTAAGATTTTTAGATTCCACATAATATGTGATATTATGTAATATCTGTCTTTGATTTCACTTAGTATAATCATCTCTAGGTCCATTCATGTTGCTGCAAATGGCACTATTTCATTCTTTTTAATGCCTTAGTAGTATTCTACTTTATATATCTCTATCATCTATTATCTATCATCTATCTATCTATCCATCATCTATCTGTCTATCTATCATCTATCTACCTATCATCTATCTACCACATCTTATCTATTCATATGTCAATTGACATTTAGATTGCTTCCATGGGTTGACTATTGTAAATGGTGCTGCTATGAACATTGTGGTGCATGTATCTTTTTGAATTATTGTTTTCTCTAGATATATGCTCAGGAACAGGATTGCAGAATCATATGGTAACTATTTTTCGTTTTTTAAGGAACCTCCATACTGCTTTCCATAGCAGCTGTACCAGTTTACATTTCCACCATTAGTGTAGGAGGGTGCACTTTTCTCCACACCATTTCTAGCATTTGCTATTTGTAGAAGATTTGATGGTGACCATTCTGACTGGTTTGAGGTGGTACTTCACTGGAGTTTTGATTTACATTTCTCTAATAATTAGTGATGTTGAACATCTTTTTCATATTCCTGTTGGCCATCTATCTATACATCATCTTTGGAGAAATGTCTATTCGGGTCTTCCCATTTTTATTGGGTTATTTGTTTTTGTTTTGTTTTATTTTTTTACTTTTCATTTTTATTTTTTATAGGTTCATTCTTAGCCCCACCTTTTATTTTTATCTTTTTATTCCACTTTATAGCATGAGGACCCAGTTACACATACATGTATACATAATTTTTTCTCCCATTGTTGTGCTGTGTTGTAAGTATCTAGACAGAGTTCTCAGTGCTACACAGCAGGATCTCACTGTTAGTCCATTCCAAAAGCAATGGTTTGCATCTGTTAACCCCAAGCTCCCAATCCCTCCCACTCCCTCCACCTCCCCCCAGGCATCCACAAGTCTATTCTCCAAGTCCATAATTTTCTTTTCTGTGGAAAGGTTCATTTGCGCTGTATATTATATACCAGATATTAGTGATATCATATGGTATTTGTCTTTCTCTTTCTGACTTACTTCACTCAGGATGAGAGTCTCTAGGTCCACCCATGTGGTGCAAATGGCATTATTTTGTTCTTCTTTATGGCTGAGTAGTATTCCATTGTATATATATATACCACCTCTTCCTAATCCAATCATCTGTTGATGGACATTTGGGTTGATTCCATGCCTTGGCTATTGTGAACCATGCTGCAATGAACATGCGGGTGCATGTGTTTTTTTCAAGGAAAGTTCTGTCTGGATATATGCCCAAGAGTGGGATTGCTGGGTCATATGGTAGTTCCATGAATAGATTTCTAAGGTATCTCCGTACTGTTCTCCATAGTGGTTGTACCAGCTTCCATTCCCACCAACAGTGCAGGAGGGTTCCCTTTTCTCCACACCACCTCTAGCATTTATTATTTGTGGATATATTAATGATGGCCATTCTGACTGGTGTGAGGTGGTATCTCATGGTAGTTTTGGTTTGCATTTCTCTAATAATCAGTTTTTGATATTGTGAAGTATGAGCTATGTATATGTTTTGGATGTTAACCCCTTGTCAGTTGCATAAGTTGCAAATATTTTCCCCCATTCAGTGGGCTGGCTTTTGTTCTGCGGATGGCATCCTTTGCTGTGTGAAAGTTTTAAATGCAATTAGGTACCATTTGTTTATTTTTGCTTTTATTTCTATTGCCTCTGGAGGCAGATCCAGGAACATATTGTTATGGTTTATGTCAAAGAGTGTTTTGCCTGTGTTCTTGTTGAGGAATTTTATGGTTTCATTTAGTTCTTTAAACTATTTTGAGTTTATTTTTATATGGTGTGAGGGAATGTTCTAATCTCATTATTTTACATATTGCTGTCAAGTTTTCCCAGCACTATTTGTTGAAGAAACTGTCTTTTCTGTTTTGTTTGTTTGTTTGTTTGCCTGTTTTTAGGGCCACACTCGCAGCATATGGAGGTTCCCAGGCTAGGGGTCCAATAGGAGCTGTTGCTGCCGGCCTACGCCAGAGCCACAGCAACACAGGATCCTAGCCATGTCTGCGACCTATACCACAGCTCACAGCAATGCTGGATCCTTAACCCACTGAGCAAGGCCAGGGATCAAACCCACAACCTCACGGTTCCTAGTCGGATTCATTTCTGCTGCACCATGACGTGAACTCCGAAACTGTCTTTTCTTCACTGTATATTCTTACCTCCTTTGTCATAGATTAACTGATCATAGATGTGTAAGTTTATTTCTGGGCTTTCTACTCTGTCCCATTTATCAATATATAGGTTTATTTTTGTGCCAATAGTGTGATGTTTTGAGTACTCTAATTTTGTAGTATAGTCAGATATCTGAGAGTATGATACCTCCAGCTTTGTTATTTTTTCTCAAGATTGTTTTGGAAATTTGTGGTCTTTTGTGGTTCCATATGAATTTTAGGATTATTCTAGTTCTGTGAAAAATATCATGAGTATTTTGATAGAGATTGCATTACATCTGTAGATTGTTGTGACTAGTATGGACATCATAACAATATTAATTCTTCCAACCTGAGAGTACAAGATATCTTTCCATTTCTTCATATTATTTTCAATTTCCTTCATCAATGTTTTATAGTTTTTAGAGTATAAGTGTTTCACCTCCTTGCTTAAGTTTGTTCCCAAGTAGTGTATTCTTTTTGATGCTATTTTAAATGGAATTGTTTTTTTACTTTCTCTTTCTGATAGTTCATTACACAACAGATTTCTACATACTTATCGTGTATTCTGCAACCTTGATGAATTCATTTATTGGTTCTAATAGTTTCTAAGTATAGACTTCAGTGTTCTCTATATAAAGTACCATGTCATCTGCAAATAGTTTTACCTCTTTCCATTCAATTTGGATAATTTTTTTTTTCTTTTCTCTAACTGCTGTGAGTAGGATTTCCAATACTATGTTAAATAGAACTGGTGTGAGTGGGTATTCTCGTTTTGTTCCTGAATTTATCAGAAAGGCTTTCATATTTTCAACCATTGAGTATGATGTTAGCTGTGTGTTTGTCATAAATAGCTTTTATGTTAGGATAGCATCCCTCTATATCCACTTTGATGAGAGTTTTTATCATGAATGGATGTTAAATTATGTCAAATACTTTTTCTGTGTCAATTGAGAGGCTCATGTTATTTTTATATGTCCTTTGTTAATGTGGTGTATCACATTGTTTGATTTGTGATTGTTGAATTATCCTTGTGTCCTGGGAATAAATACTATTTGATCACTTGTATGGTCCTTTATATATATTGTTGAATATGGTTTGTTAATATTTTGATGAGGACTTTTCATCTATATTTATCAAATATATTGGTGTTAATTTGCTTTTATTGTAATATCTTTGATTTTAGTATCAGGCTAATGGTCGCCTTATGTAATGAATCTGGGAATGTTCCCTCACCTTCAATTTTTTGGTGTTTGAGAAAGACTGGTTTTAGTTCATCTTTATGTATTTGGTAGACTTCTGCTGTAAAGTTCCCTATTCAGGATGTTTGCTTGTTTTTTTTCTTAAAAATTAAATTTAACTATAGGGATTGGTGTGTTCATACTGACTGTTTCTTCTTTATTCAGTCTTGGTAGGTTGTATGATTTTGAAAATTTTTCTATAAGGCACCATGTATTAGTGCCAGCCAAATCGAGGAATTGAAAGGAGAAATTGTTTAGTTAATGACACCTTAAATAAATATTGAATTATGGACTGCAGTCCCACAGTCCCCTGTCATAAACTATTTTTGGGGGTATTTACCATCTTAGTCCAGAGTAGCAGTCTTACAGTTTCCCAAAGTGCAGCTCCAACAAAGAAGGCCAGAAATTTGGGGTTGTTCCAAATGTTGTGAGGACACATCAAAACAGCCATACCTATAACAGGAAAGTGTGGCACCAAAGGACCACCATCACTAAAAGATTTTTAATAAAGATGGTTTCAATAGTGACATCCAAGGGAAACTGAATGCCTTTTACTATCCTGACTATTATGCTTTGTATTTTAAAGAGTAGCCTTTGCTTATGTTTGGAGGGGGCCCAAGGAACACTGTGATTTTGGCTCCAGTGTCAATGAGAGTCATTAAAAAAGTTTTTTATTTATGTCCCAATAGATTATTAAAGAGGTACATGGGCAATAGTCTCCCAGAGGAGGAAGACATTCGTTGCAATTGCCAGGTCACCAAGCCAGTGGCCTTGGCAGAGCTCAGAGTATGGAATTCCAGATACTTATGCTGGGCCTCAGGTGTTCCAAGGGGTGATGATATCCACCCTCTAGATTGGAAGTCTTTATAAGATTACCCAGGCCCAAGCAAAGATTTCTAACTCGTGCTTAAGCTGCTCTGAGATTAAGTCATTAGGTACCCTAAATCTCCAGAGCCTCCAATACAGGGAGGCCTGTTGGTCATCTCATGAAGGAGGGAGCTGAGTCTTAGCCACAAACCCTCTGTGGAGACAAATAAGAGCCCCCAAAGCTCCCGTAGCCCCTAAAGCCCCTACATTGAGTTTCTAGCTGAGGGTACATTAGGACATATTCACCTGTATCAGAAAACAAGATTTCGGACTTCAGAAAATTTTCTTTTTTCATGTCTAGCTATAGCATAGATGATTCAGTCTAATGCCTATTGTACTATATCTGAAATGTATATGAATTATAACAGCATGATCTTCTAATTGGGAGAAGATCCCTTCTGCCCCTCCTTTTGCACAATTTTTTCTAGAAAAACTTGCATTTCTATGATGGTATAATTATGTGATTCAGTTTTGTCATCATGCTAGTCATTCTGGATGGATGATGACGAGAACACCTTGGATAGAGGTTGCCTTATCCCCAACTTATGCTGTTGTCTTCATTTCTAGCACTAACCTTTGCTCCCAGGACCTGATAGCCTGAAACCCCTACCCTTAGCTTCATCCCCTGCTTGGGAGAAGGCAAAACTCTACCACCCTTGTTAACTAACCTTGGCTCCAGACAGGGACTCTCACATATAATTATAGCCAATTATTTTCAGACTTGACATTATAGTTTAGAGATTAATGGGAAATGCACCTACCTAAGACTGTGGCTTGCTGTTTGATCTCTGAAGAAGAGTTTGATCTTTTATAGCACAGGATATATGCAGTAACACCTGGCAGCAGCAATACTAAGCAACACAAAGCAATGCTTCAGATTGCCAGCAAGCAGTGGTTTGACTGAGTGGTCTGGGAGAGGAAGTTAGTGAGCTAGTTGTAGCTAAAGGATTTGTATGGAGGTAAAAACTGAGCCCACAAAACTCCTCATCATCATTTTGGGGGTGTAATCATAGATGGTATATTAAATTAATAATTTTCAGGTTATAACCTGCTGAATGAGAAGACACAAGCCACCCACACAGGGTTGGCAGGTAGCTTCCTCAGGATCCCAGCTCCCACTATTGTAACCAAAATAGGACTTTATGAGGCCTTCTTGGACAGAACCCGCCCCCCTCTCCATATCCTATGCCTTCCTCTTGTTTGTAGAAAATCTTTAGCCTCCTAGGCCTTCCCCAATTTCCAAAGAATATATTTAAAGAGATAATTGAGAAATTTAAGAAACAAAGGAAAACAGTCAAGCAAGACAAATAATAAGAGTTGAGCCATTAAACAAATCAAGGAACTTTCATTCCTCCTCAAGGGCTATAGGTAATAGCCTCTGAGCCATATCCTTTGACCTCTTTTGCAGATACTGAAACCCCCACCAGATGGAATAAGTTAACTATATGCTGACCACAAGCACATAGATTCTAGACTGGTTGGAACTGGAAGGTTGATGCTGTTAACTCGCAGTTACCTCATCAAAAAACTATTCAGAAGAATCAGAAATTTTAATACTTTGAGCATTAGCTGCTGGGACTCCTTATATGATACCTGCAATAAATGCTACAGTTTCCTTCACCAAAACACAGTCAGTAGATTGGCTTTACTACCAGTAGGTGAGCAGACTCAAGTTTGTTTCGGCAGCAATTTGGAGAAGTTAAAATCCCAGGGTTGTTTTGATTGAAGGTGCAGTTTCAATACACCCAGGTAAAGATAGCAAGTCACAAGATTTATGACTTACGAATCAACGTAAAGGGGAGGGGAAATAAATCAGAGGAAAAGTAATTCTCTGTCCCACATCAACAGTGATCAGGAAAAGGACAGCAAGGTAGTAAGCACCTACTACTTACAAAGTGGTTGGGGCAGAAGTCACTACTTTTTTTGTGAGCTCAAATCTAAGTGGTTATTTTAAAAGGTTCCCTAGGAAAATCAAAGCAGAAACTTGTGGTGGGAATACAAAGCTCAGGTCCTTATATAAATGTCCAGACTCTGGGTGCGAGCAAGGTTGCTATACTGTAAAATGCCTAGGCAGCAACTCAAAAGAGCTATTTTCTCAGTCATTTGCTCCTGATATTTTCTTTATGGAATTAAAAAAAAAAACAACTAATTTAATCTCTTTGTTTTTTATCTTCTACTTCTTGAGTCACTTTGGATAGCTTGTATCTTTCTCAGAAATTTCTTATTTCATTTAAGTGATCTAAATTTTTGGAAAGTAGTTATTCATACCATTCCCTTATCCTTTTTATTTCTGTAAGGTCATTACAATAGTGATGTCCACTACTTCGCTCCTGATTTTAGTAATTTAGCATTTGAATCTTTCTCTAGCTCTCTATTACTCATTTTTTTGGGGGGGTCAGTCTATGCAAAGTGTGTCAATTTTGTATATTTGTTCAATGAACCAACTTTTGCTTTTGTTGATATTCTCGATTTTCTATTTTATTTAGGCCCAGTCCAATATTTCCTTCCTTCTGCTTACTTTTGATTAAGTTTGATTTTCTTTTTTTCTTTGAATAATTGCTTATTTAGAAGTAGGCTTTAAATTTTCTACTTATTTGTAATTTCCCCTAATTTTTTGTTGCTTATTTATAATTTAGCTCCATTGTTGGTTGGAGAACATTTTCTTTGATTTAAAATCATTTTAATTATTTTCATGATTATATTATATAACCTCTCATATGCCTATCCTATAGAAAGTTTCATATGGCTTTGAGAAGAATGTGTCTACTGCTATTATTTGGTAGAGCACTGAATAAACCTCTGTTAGTAGTAGTTGATTTATAGTATTGTTCAAGTCTTCTATTATGTTGTTGATCTTCAACTTAGTATTCCCATCCATTATTGTATGTGAGGTATTTTAGTCTCTATTATTGTTGATGTTTTTATTTATTCCCTCAATTCTGCCAGTTCTTCCTTCATGTGTTTGGGAGTTCTGTCTTTAGATATATATGTTTATGATTATTATATTTTACTGACAGATTGACCCTCTTATCATTAAATAATGTCATTCATATTCTGTAATAAATATATTTGTTGTAAAGCCTATTTTGTCTGGTATTAATTTAGCCACTTAAGCTCTATTATGATTAAAGCCTATATGGTATATATCTTCCTATTATTTTTTAAAATATTTTTAAAAATATGTTTCCTTCTTTCAGCATTTATCCATTCTATTGATATCTACCTTTTTTTGGCTGTGGCTATGGAATGCAGAAGTTCCCAGGTCAGGGATCAAACCCGTGCCACAGCAGCAAGCTGAGCCACAGCAATGATGATGCCAGATCCTTAACCTGCTGAGCCACCAAGGAACTCCAATATTACTTTTTAAATGGAGTGAATATTCTATTTACATTTAATATAGTTACTGATAAGGTGGGATTTACTTCTGCTGTTCTCTATTAGTTTTCACCGTCTTACATATTTAATTCTCCATTCTAGTATTCTTGCCCTACTTTATGTTAAATAGATAATTTCTAGTTTACTTCTTAATTCCTTTGACTCCACTACATCTCTACTTTTCTGTACTTTTATTGTAGTAAAAATTACATATATATTATAATCCCATCAATATATTTTATAATGACTATTTTAATTAATGTATTTATTTGTTTTCTTAGGGCTGCACCCATGACATATGGAAGTTTCCAGGCTAGGAGCCAAATCAGAGCTGCAGCTGCTGGCCTATGCCACAGACACAGCAATGCCAGATCTGAGCCATGTCTGCAACCCACACTGCAGTTCACAGCAACACTGGATCCTTAACCCACTGAGTGGGGCCAGGGATCCAACCCATGTCCTCATGGATACTAGTCATGTTTGTTACCACTCAGCCACAATGGGAACTCCCATAATGACTATTTAATGAAGTGGTTTTTTAAAAGATATAAGAAAAGTAATAAAAGAAAAAAACATATGTGTATGCTGTGTTTTATATTTACCTGTATAGTTACTTATGTTATTTCACTTTATTTCTTCATATGGTTCTGAGTTACTGCCTGCTGTCCTTTCAGCCTAAAGAATTCGTTTTAGTCACTGATTATTAGAGAAATGCAAATCAAAACTACCACGAGATACCACCTCACACCAGTCAGAATGGCCATCATTAATAAATACACGAATAACAAATGCTGGAGGGGGTGTAGAGAAAAGGGAACCCTCCTGCACTGTTGGTGGGAATGGAAGCTGGTACAACCACTATGGAGAACAGTATGGAGGCACCTCAGAAATCTATACATAGAACTACCATATGACCCAGCAATCCCACTCTTGGGCATATATCTGGACAAAACTTTCCTTAAAAAAGACACATGCACCGGCATGTTCAACGCAGCACTGTTCTCAATAGCCAAGACATGGAAACAACCCAAAGGTCCATTGACAGATGATTGGATTAGGAAGAGGTGGTATATATACACAATGGAATACTATTCAGCCATCAAAAAGAACAAAATAATGCAGCAACATGGATGGAACTAGAGACTCTCATCCTGAGAGAAGTAAGTCAGAAAGAGAAAGAAATACCGTATGATATCACTTTTATCTGGAATCTAATATATGTCACAAATGAACTTTTCCACAGAAAAGAAAATCATGGACTTGGAAAAGAGACTTGTGGTTGCCAAGGGGGAGGGGGAGGCAGTGGAGTGGATGGGGAGCTTGGGGTTAATAGATGCAAACTATTGCCTTTGGAATGAATTAGCAATGAGATCCTGCTGTGTAGCTCTGGGAACTATGTCTAGTCACTTATGATGGAGCATGATAATGTGTGAAAATAGAATGTGTACATGTTTGTGTAACTGGGTCACCATGCTGTACAGTAGAAAAAAAATGTATTGGGGAAATAACAATTAAAAATAAAATATGATAAAATAACAACAACAACAAAAAAGAATTCCCTTTAGTATTTCTTGTAAGGAAGCACTGCTGGTGAAAATTCTTTCAGCTTTTGTTTACCTGGGCACATATTAATGTCCCCCTCATTTTTAAAGGAGAATTTAGCGGGGTGTAGATTATTTAGATAACAATCTTTTCCTTTAAACCCTTTGAATATCATCCTACTGACTTCTGGTATCCATGTTTTCTCATGATAAGTCACCTGCTAATTTTAGTAAAGGATCTCTTTTATGTGGTAAGTTTTTTCTCTCGCCACTGTGAAGTTTTCTCTTTTTCTATGAGTTTCACTTGATTATGATATGTCTAAATGTGGATCTATGAGTTTTTCTTTCTTGGAGATCTTTAAGTTTCTGGAATGTGTAACTTAATGTTTTACTTAAAATTTAGGAAGTTTTCATACATTACTTCAAGAATTTTTTTTGTCCTATTCACTTTATATTTTTCCGTCTGTGTCTCACCTGCACTTTATTTATTTATTTTTGCTTTAGGTAATTGTTTTCATTTTTTAAAATTTTTTATTGATTTACAATGTGATAATTTCCGCTGTACAACAGAATGATTCAGTTATACATGTACATAACATCCATTCTTTTTCAGATTCTTTTCACATATAAATTATCACAGAATATTGAGTAAGGTTCCCTATGCTATACAGCAGGTCCCCAGTTTCCAGTCATTCCATATACCACAGTGGATGGACTGGGGGTTTGAATTGGCATATTCACATGTACTTTAATATGCTTGATGATATCCCACAGCCTTCTGAGGCTCCCTTTTTCCCTACTTTTATTTTTTTTCTCTTTTATCTTCAGACTTCATTATCTCTATTGGCCAATTTTCTAGTTTGATAATTCTTTATCTGCCAGGTCATATTTCTTTTTAAGTCCCTCTAGTATATTTTTATTTCAACTCTAGAATTTATCTTTTATTTATAATATGTATCTTTATATATTGATATCCTCTATTTGGAAAACTTTTGTTCTTATACTTTCATAAATTCTTTAGCATGGTTTCCTTTATTTCTTTGAAAATAATTATAATAGCCAATTTAGTCTTTTTTACTCAGTCCAAAAATCTGTGTCCCTCAGAGACTTTTTCTGTGAATTACTTTTATTCCTTTTGCATGTGACATGCATTTCTGTTTCTTTAAGTGTTTCTTACATTGGCTGAAAACTAGATACTTTAGATAATATATTGTTATATGTCTACTGTCAAGTTCTTCCATCCCCAAAGAAATTGCTCTTGCTTATTCTTGTTTTTTACTTTTTTGTTGCTGCTTATTAGCTTAGCAATAATATTGGTCTAATAAAGTAGATTATGTATTCCTGGCTGCATAGAGCCACTGAATGCTTTGCCAGTTTTTCTGTTAAACTCTTGTTTTACTTTTAAGCCAGGGCTTCCTGAGCATTACATTTGCGTCAGTATAATTTAGCAGTAAGGCAAGAATGAATCAGATTTCTTTAAATACCTTTCCTTTATATTGTCTACCTTTTCCCAAAGGGGACATATGTGAGAAAGAACACTCTTAAACTTCAGGAAGTTTACAAGACAGCTTTAGATTTCACTTGCCTCTTGCATAGGGTCTCAAGATCATACAGAGGTGAGTAACTGGGAATTTTTTCCTTCATGGGTTTTTACTAGGTACATGCAGAGCTTTCTGTATAAGTTAATCCTATTAGACTGCCAGAAATGTGTCACAGCTTTCCAGTGTTTTCTATTATTATTTAGTTTTCTAGTATATCCTTTTTATATCCTGGCCAGGCTCTACTTTGTCCCATCTGAAATCACAGTCAGGAAGCTGAGATGTTCTCAGATTTTGCTATTGTTTTTATAACTGAATCAAATAAAATAGTAACCAGGATTTGAAAATTCTGACTTTCCAGGGACCAATACTTTGGTTTAAAACATTTATTGTGCTCTAGAGATGGTGCTTTTAACAGAACTCCAAAAAAGGTCAGATCTCCCTCTTGTCTGCAGCTTTTGGCTACTGCACCAGTAAGCATGAGAAGGATGAGTAAAAAAAATAGACATAAATTAAAATGTCACATCTTGTTGTCTTACTGAGATTCAATAATTTATATTGGATAGACTATGTTCTGTTTGTTCTGTGACCTTGGCTTATCATATTTTCTTTCTTTCTTTCTTTTTTTTTTTTTTCTTTTTAGGGCCGCACCCGCAGCATCTGGAAATTCCCAGGGCAGGGGTAGAATCAGAGTTGGAGCTGCTGGCCTACACCACAGCCACAGCAATGCCAGATCCAAGCTGCATCTGCAACCTACACACAGCTCACAGCAATGCCAGATCCTTAACCCACTGAGCAAGGCCAGAGATCAAACCTGAGTCCTCATGGATGCTAGTCAGGTTCATTTCCGCAGCACCACAATGGGAACTCCTCCCATATTTTCATTTTTTAGAGGGAGAGCAAGCACATCAACTATTTTGAAAGTTGATCCATAAAGGGACATTTTTAACTGTGTAAAATATTTCAATAGAGAAACCACTCTGCTTTCAACTCTGAGATCCCATGCTTCTGTGACTTTAATCATGTTCATATGAAAATAAATTTTGTAATCTATAGAAAACCTCCTTCCATATACATAAGGCTGGGGAATTGCCAGTATTGAATTATATAAAAAGGATGAATGTACATATTTTCCACTTTGATACAAAGTTAATTTGAGGTTTTGAAGCAAAATAATCTTCATTTAAATAAATCTACTTTTACTTTTTTATTACCATTATGATTCTACCAACATGATGCCTAAAACTTTGAAAAGAATAACTAATCATTGTTGCACATGTTACTAGATCTGGAATCATAGAAATAAAGAATTGTACTATATCAGTGTGTAGTTAGGTAGAAGGGAAACTAATGCACAGTTTCAATATGGAGAATACATTCACTTCCATATACAATAATATGGAGCAAGAATATTTTCCACCTAGTTATATAGTTTGAATTTAATGGAAATATAGTAGGTTTAGCTAGTCAAAAGCAAAAAAAGTAAAAAAAAGTTGTAGTTAATATTTTTGATGTCTTTTATTGTTATTTTTATTGAAACATACTTGCTGTATAATATTATATGTTACAGGTATACATTATAGCGATTCACAATTTATAAAGGTTATACCTACATTCATAGTTATTATAAAATATTGGGTATATTCCCTGCATTGTGCAATATATCCTAATAGCTTACTTTATACCTAGTAGCTTGTACCTATTACTCCTCTAACCCTACAGTGTCCCTCCCCCATCCCGCTCCCCTCTGGTAACTACTAGTTTGTTTTCTATATCTGTGAACCTGTTTCTTTTTCATTATATACATTAGTTTGAGGCATTTTTTTGAGAGTCCACATGCAAGTCATATCATACAGTATTGGTCTTCCTCTATTTGACTTATTTCACTTAGCATAATGCCCTCCAAGACCATCCATGTTGTTGCAAATGGCAGAATTTTCTTTTTTTGTGGCTGAGTAGTATTTCATTGTGTGTGTGTGTGTGTGTGTGTGTGTGTGTGTGTGTGTGTGTGTGTGTGTGTACCCATTCATCTGTAGATGGAAACTTAGGTTTCTTCCATATCTTGGAAATAGGTAATAATGCTGCCATGAACATTGGGGTTTATGACACATATGTATTTTCAAATTAGTGCTTTCATTTTCTTTAGCTATATATCTAAGAACAGAATTGCTGGATCATGTAGTAGTTCTATTTTTCATAGTTTGAGAAACCTCCATACTATTTTCCACAGTGACTGCACCAGTTTACATTCTCACCAACAGTGAATGAGGGTTCCCATTCTCTACATCCTCTCCAACATTGGTTATGTGTGTTCTTTTTGATGACAGCCATTCTGACAGGTGTTAGATGATATCTCAAATAATTTTGATTTGATTTTCCCTGATGATTGGCAATGTTGACCATCTTTTCATGTGCCTGATGGCCATCTGCATTTCCTATTAGGAAAAACATTCAGTTCTTCTGCCCATTTTTAATTTTTTACTGAGTTGTTTGAGCTGTTTTATTTTTTTGGAAATTAACCCCTTGTCAGTCACATCATTTTTTAATATTGTCTCACATTCCATAAGTTGTCTTTTCATTTTGTTTATACCTCTAATCTTTTTTTTTTTTTTGTCTTTTTGCCTTTTCTTTTTGTTGTTGTTGTTGTTGTTGTTGTTGCTATTTCTTGGGCCGCTCCCGCGGCATATGGAGGTTCCCAGGCTAGGGGTCTAATCGGAGCTGTAGCCACAGGCCTACACCAGAGCCACAGCAACGCAGGATCCGAGCCGCGTCTGCAACCTACACCACAGCTCACGGCAACGCCGGATCGCTAACCCACTGAGCAAGGGCAGGGATGGAACCCGCAACCTCATGGTTCCTAGTCGGATTCATTAACCACTGCGCCACGAGGGGAACTCCTATACCTCTAATCTTTTAAAGCCAAAAATACCCTGTACAAAGCTAAAAGCCTGAGTAATGAGGCTTATGATTTTGTTGAAAGGAATTCTTGCAGCGTTGATCAGAAGAATCCCAAAACCAAAAATCAAAACATATATCAATCATATTATAAGAATATCATCAGGAACAGAGAGCTGTCTGAATATTGAACAAATTCAGTATACAGACTGAATTTTTTATATTGATGAAATATATAAAATATTCTCCAAAAAGGATTAAATATTTTCAAATCCACAATAATCACCTTCCTTCAACGCCATTTCAAACATCATATAGTCTATTCAGTCTTTTGATACTGCATGGACATTTTGCTGGAAAACTAGTATGTGCCTTTGAGTGTATATGTGTGAGTCTGTATAATGGTCCTTGTAACATAGTGACTTTAGTCCAGTCAGCTAATAATCCACTCCATTGAACTATATAACTCACTTTAGAGCTTGACTAGCAACACAACTCTTTTCTTGAAATGCAGAGAATTCATTCAGCACTGCATTTAATCTAGAATGCTACTTTCCTTTAGTATCTGTATAAAGTGAATATTTAGTAGTTCTATACCTACCCTTTTTCCACACTAATGAAACCAAAACATAAAAAAGTTTTCTATAATCTCTCATACTTGAAGACCAGATATGATTTAGAGTTATAGGATTATGACTATAATAGAATTATGACCATAATAGCACCAGAAAAATTATGTTTTTCTCCATTTAACTTTCTATATTACTGAGATAGTTATTGGCTGACATATTCAATGTGTTTTATCTTTTCAATTCACCTACATCATTGGCATATCCAACATAAAATTATCAGTATAATGGGTCACTGTTTTAATAGGTGGGACAGGAAAGGGATGACTCTGGCAAAATGGTAGTTTATTTTTGCAAAATTATGCAAAAATGATCTCACTTAATCAATGTACTTTATAGTCAAATACATTTTTAAAGGACCTCACAGCAACCCATGGTTTGTTAAATTAAAGCCACTGTCTATATTCTCTGGCACACAGAGAGGACCTTCATGTATCTTAGGAAGTAAATGGAAAAACATCCCCTGCTCATGAATTGGAAGACTTGTTTATTGTTATGATATTAATACCACCCAAAGCTATCTATATATTCAGTATAACCCTTATTAAAAAATGGAGATGTTTTTATAGAAATAGAAAATTCATCCTAAAATTTATATGGGATTACATGGGACTCGAAATAGCCAAAAACATCTTGAAAAAAAAAATAACCAAGGCAGAGATATCACATTCTTGACTTAAAATCTTACTGGAAAGATAAAATAATCAAAACAATGTAGTTCTGGCATAAATAGAGATATATAGACCAAGCAATATAATAGCCCCCAAATAAACCCTTGCATATGCGGTCATATTATTTTTGACAAGGATTCCAAGAACATTCTATATAGGAAAATCTATTCAGCAAAGGATGTTGGAGAAACTGGATACCCACATGAAAAAGAATGAAGTTCGATCCTTTCCTTTCATTGCATCAAAAGAGATCATAGGACTCAAGGTAAGAACTAAAACTACCAATCTCCTAGAAGAAAACATAGGGGAAAGCTTTAGGACTTTGGATTTGGTAGTGATTTCTTGGATCTTACACACAAAGTACAGACAACGAAAAATAATTAGATAAATTATAATTCATACTAAAAATTTTCTTCACAAAGAACACTATTAATAGAGTAAAATGGCCACCTACAGAATGGAAGAAAATATTTACCAATAATATCTAATAAGTGATTAATATCCAGACTATGTAAAGGACTCCTACAATGTCATAAGAAGAAAAACACATCTAATTTTAAAATGGACAGAAAACTTGAAGAGACATTTATCTAAAGATACACAGATGCACATGAAAAGATGCTCAACATTAGTTATCATTAGAGACATCCAAGTCAAAATATTAATGATACCACTTTATACCCATTAGGATGGTATTATCAAAAGTAAACAAAGAGAAAAACAAACACAACCCCAAAACAGATAACGAGTTTTGGCAAGGATGTGGAGAAATTGGAATCCTCATGGTGTGTTTATGGAAATGTAAAATGATGAAACCACTGTGGAAAACCATGTGGCAGTTCCCTCAAATATGCAAACATAACATTACTGTACCAACCAGATATTCCATTTCTGGGCATTTACTCAAAAGAACTGAAAGCATTGACTCTACATATATCTGTACACCAGTGGTAATCACAGCATTATTTAGCCAAAAAGTGAAAATAAAGCATATGACCATTGACAGATGAATAGATAAACTAAACGTGATATTTATTCATGCAATGGAATATTATTCAGTCTTAAGTAAAGGAAGGAAATTCTGATATAATGCTACAACTGAGATAAAACATGAAAGTGAAATAAACCAGACCCAAAAGGACAATTATCATTATAATTCCTCATATATAACATACCTAGAGTAGTCAAATTCATAAAGACAGATAGTAGAATGGTACTGTCAGTGGCAAGGTAGAGGAAGTTGTGAGGAATTAATATTTAATGACCATGGGAGAGTTTCAGTTTGGAAAGATGATAGAGTTTTGAGAATGATGATGAAATGAAAATATTTAATGCCACTGAACTGTACACTTAATATGATTTAAATGGTAAATACTGTTATATATATTTTATCAGAATAAAAAACTAGTAAAATGTGTTTGTTTTTATTATATTAATAGCAATAAAATAGTATGGAGTCCATAATTAAAGGTTTTTAAATTTTTAGTTGCTGTTAGTGCTATCGTTACTACTATTACTACTGCTACTACTCTGTACTATTAGAAAAATTTTTGGATATTTATTTCTTTATCACATAGTTCAAGTTCTCTGGAATCTCTTCTCCCATCTACAATTTGAGCATTTCACTACCTGAAACTGTATGTTTTCCCAGACCCTCAACCATGACTTGTTGACTTGGGAGTAAACAGATGATCTAGTTTGGGCCAATTACATTCTCAATCCCAGGTATGAGAAAAGTATTAGAGAGTTAATCAGCTAGAGTTACCAGATGACCAGAATCAAACTATGGGAACTATGAGACATATATATTCTTTCTTGCAGATGAAGAAGCAGAGAAAACTGACCTACAGCAAGAATTTTTTGCTCAAGATATTATTATATCCCTAATCTTAGGTATATAAGACACCTTCATATTTACATCTCTAAAGACATATTTATATCTATATCTTTAGTTTTATACCCCTCCTGTTTTCTTGTACCTGAAAGCTAAACATCCAAGTTAAAATGAAAAAAAGAAAACCTTTTAGAATAATAATTCACGTAAATGTAATACCCTATGAACATACCTCTGCTGATAATATTTGACTAATTCTTCATAAAATTTCTTTATCACTATTTTTTACCAACACCATACATACAGAGCTACAGAAAATTCAAAACATAAGTCAATCTGAAGTGGTGCATGGTCAAACTTTTACCGGTATGAAGAGGTTAGTCAGAAAAGATGTTCAGTGAGGACAGAGTTTATGTCTATTTTGTTCAACCTTGTACTTGGCATGAAAGGCAATTGAATGAATATTTATCCAATAAAGGAATGACCAAAATTATAATTTGCTGAGTACCCTGGAGGTTTTGTTGCCTACCTTCACTCTCCTATTTTCTGACTTCCTTGTTAAACTCTAAGGCGATTAGAGAGCGGGAACCACATGTGTCTTGCACAATGCTGTATTCTCAGCACTTTGTATATAATTGGTGCTCAGTAAATATTTGTTGAATCAATTAACGCATGACTTCCATATGAGAAAGTTCAGGGTAGATGTCATAGTACAATATGTCAATGGATTCAACCTTTTCAGGTTATCAGAATTTGAAGAGAAAATGTTGATACTTTAGGGGGAAAAAAAAAGCTGGGGATAAAGGTTGCAGAGATAGTTATTGATTCAACAGCATTTTGTGATCAATAAAATTTGGAATGACACAGTAGAGGATGATTCAAACATCAAGTCCAAGATTATTCTATTAGATGTTTCTTTTAATTCCTCTTGCCTTATATCAGGTTTGGTCTAGAAACTAGTAAAATAAGTTAAATTTGTAAGCAACTTAGAATTGGTTCTGCCTGAGAAGAAGACAGGACCTGACATTTATGCAAGGTCTACTCTTTGAACACTGGATTTATTTCTTCCTTGATTAGGTTAGAATGCAGCTAGAGAAGAAGTCAACAGAGGAAAAGGGGAAATATACTAAAACAGTTGTTAAAGAAAATTATGAAAAAGAAAGAAAATAGTGTGTAATACAGCTGTATTTTTTTAACTTCTGAATAAAGATATCTTAAATTTGACTACATATGAATTGTTGATTGCTATATGAGTGTTTAAAACACATTTTTGATAGAAGAAAGGTCTGCTTTGTTGAAACATTAATCAATCCAAAACAAAAGGCAGTTGGCTGATTGGAAAGCTGAAGGGTCATCAAAATAATAACCAAAGGAAATGTTCAAAACATAACTGCGTAGCTCAAAAATGGAAACAAACCTTAGAAATATGTATAAAGCAATCAAATTCCACTTTAGTTTGCATTCTTAGGCTCTTGTTTTTCCAGATCTTCCCAATTACATTAAGTAGATGAGTATGGAGAAGCCAAATAAAATGGGGAGACATTTATACTTATCCTAAGGATCTTCTCAGAAAGATATCAGTTCCAAAATAAACAGAAGTTCAACAAAATATTTACAAACAAAGCAGATCTTGACCTCAGGCTTGTGTTGTTTTTTTTTGGGGGGGGGAGGTAAGAAAAATAATTAACATTATATAACATAGGATGATGGTTATTAGTATTTCAGTGTATCCATTTTTCCCTAAGATCCCACATTTGAGGCAAGTGCCCTCAAAGAAGTTCCTTTCCCCATATTCCTTTTCTCTCTCTTTCTCTCTCTCTCCATCTCATTTCCGCTTCCCCTCTTTTTCTCTTCTCCTTGTACCTAATTTCCACTAATTGTGGAAATAAAATTTGATGCATCTAAACTACCTTCATTCTCTGTCATTCTCTTTTCCACTCATCATTATCTTGAATCTACTAAGTGGGTCTTGGTAATTAACCAGAACAAGTAAATTATCATTTCTTTAGAAGAGAAGGAAGAACAACTCTAAAAATTTATCATGCATTCTTTTCTTTCATTCACATATTCATGAGATATTATTAAATATTTTAGCAGCAAAAGTTCCAAGGCTTAGAATTAATAGAATCTACATGGGTAATGTCTATGGAGAACATAAGATCTAATAAAGCCATTGTAAACAAAAATAAGTTTTGTAACACTGCCAAAACTATATTTTTGGCTATGAAGAGACAAATAGAAAATAAAGCTAAACTTTGAATGCTTATTTGTAATTCTGTTTTTATTTTATTTTATTTATCACAAGAAAGAGGTCTCCGAATCTATGCCGAAGAAGTCATGGAGTTCCCACTGTGGTGAAGTAGATTAATCTGGCCACCTCTGCGGTGGTGCCTGTTGAATCTCTGGCCTGGCGCAGTGGGCTAAAGATCTGGTGTTGCTCCAGCTGTGGCATGGTTTACAGCTCTTGCTTGGATTTGATCCCTGGCCTGTGCCACAATAACTTCCATATACCACAGATGTGACTATTAAAAAAACAAAACAAAACAAAACAAAAAAAACAACAAAAAACAGAAGAGGTCATAGAAAAGGATTTTAAAATAAATAAATATATAAAAGCAATTGGCTCTGACTCTCCTCTACTCTGTTAGTTGCTGTTAAGAAAAATATATGGATCTCTGAAGTTCTACCACAGAGGAGGCCAAACGAAGCAAACATGAAGATAATAACATGATCATAAAACTGCATTTTTCCCATTAATAAAGTTAAGTGCTCTGATTTTAATATCACTGATTCCATCTTTGCATATTCAAGGTGGAACATCAACTGGGAATTTTCATAGCTATTTCATATCATTTTCTTAAAATGAATTTTGTCATCTAAAATGTATAATTAACTATAAGGAGACAGAATTCATTTCAAAGGACATAATTGTTTTCTCCAAAGGTAAAGTGGAGAGGACAAAATCAAGTGATTCTTTTGAGGTTTTTTTATCTGACTTCTGCATATGAAAATTTATCGTTTGATTCTACTCACTTACTGATGACCTAATTTCCAGGTACCTCTAAAAATGAAATCACAAATACTAATGAGTTAAATGCAGGCAAGAAAAGCAGATTAAAATCACTTAATTTTCTACTTTTTCAGAGTATAGATGCATTAATTCTTTGGGAAGAAAGCAATTTTGCTAATGTAGAAACTATCCAAATCACCTATATTCAAAATTCCAGTATAAATATTTGACTCTTGAATATAATTTAATGAATATCATATGGCAAATTTGCCAAATGTGAAACCCAAACCATCAGAAGTATCTGAGAGAGAAAATAGCATTGACAGAAATTATGGGTAAGTAACAACCAAAACCACATAGGAAGAGATATTTTAATGTGTATAGTAAAACATAATATGAATTTCCTAGAATAGATTTAGGGAAAAAGAGCTCATATTTTCCACACATCATCTTCAATCTTACCTCTACATCTTTGACCATGCTATTTTCCTTCATGTTACTTTATGGACTTTATACTCCACTGACTGATGCAAATCGTATCTATTCTTCTTAAAACAACTCATGGTCAATCTTGTTCTCTACTATTTCCTTTTATTATGTACTCATAGCACAAGAATGAAAAGTCAGGAGTTCCCGCTGTAGTGCGGTGGGTTAAATATTTGACTATAGCAGCTAAGGTTGCTGCAGAGGTGTGGGTTTGACCCCCAGCCCAGCAGAGTGGGTTAAAGGATCCAGCATTGCCATACCTACAGCATAGGCTCAGGTTCAATACCTGGCCAAGGAACTTCCATATGCCTTGGTTGTAGCCATTAAAAAAAAAAAAAAAAAAAAAAAAAAAAAGGAATGAAAAGTCAATGAAATAGCATTTATTTTTGGAGAATAACTTTATGACAGTTCTTTAAATAATTTTTGTACATATTTTGAAGTTGTTTTAAATGTACTACTTTAAATGCTGACTAATCTTAATGAAGAAATAGGTATTACTAGAATAAGTTGTAACCATTATGCGAAATCTAAAGATGTTATTTTTGTTTTTTAAAAAAGTTTTCTAGCATAAATAGGCTTTCCCATTAAAATTTACATAGTTTTTTAAAAAGAATTGCCAGATGGTACTTAAAAATTGTAAGTGAACAAAGAGAGGGGAATATTGGTAACTGGCATTGATAATAAATCTTTATATTTAGAGGAAGTTCGAGACCAGAGTAAGCCTCAGGAGTTAGAATAACTTGACCAGCTTCTTTCTGCTAGTATATGTTTCCCTAGAAATAATTACACAGTTTAAAAATAAAGTGAGTCTATATGCTAGGAAATTATTCAATAAAACAAAATAAGGCATTAATTGATACTCCGAGGAGCATACCTATGGAGTCACTTGTACCTAACAAGAAAATATATACAATATATAGAGCAAAAGCTTGAAATCTATATGCTATTGATGTTCAAAGTATGGCTCTGCTCATTTAAAGAACTAAGGTTCTTTAAATTTTGACTGATAAACTTGGAAAGAACTGGGCCATAATAGGATGCATTAATTTATATCTTAAGTAAACTTAAATAGAAAGGTAGTCATTTATAAGGATAGCAAGTAACAATCATTTGGTTACCTTAAATTAAAATCTATTTACTTTCTTCATTCAAGAACCCTAATCAAACTGACAAGCTTTTGCACAGCAAAGGAAACCAACATGAAAACAAAAAGACAACTTACAGAATGGGAGAAAAGAGTTTCAAACAATGCAACAGGCAAGGGCTTAATCTCTAGAATTCACAAGCAACTTCTACAACTCAACAGCAAAAAAGCCAACAACCCAATTGAAAACTGTGCAAAAGACCTGGATAGACATTTCTCCAAAGAAGATATACAGATGGCCAACAAGCACATGAAAAAATGCTCAACATCCCTGATTATTAGAGAAATGCAAATCAAAACCACCATGAGATACCACCTCGAGGAATAGATTTACAATGAGATCCTGCTGTGTGGCACTGAAAACTATGTCTAGATACTTACAACGCAGCATGACAATGGGAGAAAAAATTATGTATACATGTATGTGTAACTGGGTCCCCATGCTGTACCGTGGAAAAAAAAAGTGTGTGAAAAAAAAGTGTGTTAAAAAAGAAAAAAAAAAAGAACCCCACTCGAGTTTTAAATTAATAAGACACATTTCAGATATCCAAATTATCAATTTATTATTATTATATTACAGCTACTTATATAATTATGCACAGTTTTAGCAATAAGTACTTTTTAAGGTAATATGTTCAATTTATTTCTGAGGCTCAAAGGATCCAAGCCTTTGATGGGAAAAAAAATCAATGTGAGGTCACTTCTATAAAAAGCTGAAAAATAAATTAACAAGAAAAAAATTTTTTAAAAGCAACTATTGCTTCAAATTCACATACAACTCTCTTACGAGCAGGGGAAATATCTTTATATAACAAAACAACTAGGCTACTTCAAATGAATTATTTGAAGTATTTGAAAATGAAAAAGAAAACTTTGCAAATAATTCTTGATTGAATATTGTAGGCAGTTGTTTTGATATTATGTAGTTCAGTTATTTTTCTCTGAATAGTTTAGAATGGAGTTCTTTAAAGTAGTAAGCAAAGTTACTCACTGTTACAGAGGATGATACCAAAGGTCTATCTATAATCATGTTTCCCCTGAGTGGTTTAAAAATGGGTGATACAGTTTTTATTACTTTATCAGTAGCTCACATATTATGTGTAAATTATAATGGGCCCCTATTTCTCATTTAGCTCCAAAAGCATTTTTTCAGTGATCACTTCTCTAATCCAAATGTGAGGTAAATACACAGCAAATATGATTAACCTTATGCCTAGCAGAATATCATCAGTGGAGAGGGGTAAATTACTTGCTTAAGTTCACCTAGGGGGTCAGCAACAGAGCCAAACATTTTTTTAAAGTCCTACTCTATATCTGATACAGACATGTAGATAAGCATTCATAAAACCAATTTAATTGTTGTAATTATTCTGAAAAATTTTAAATGATTAAGTTCCATAAGAAATACAATAAATGAAATGTAACATAAGTATGATTTTTCTCTTTAGCTAAACTGTTTCAAAGAATGCAAAACTACACTGAACTAGATATTATATTAAAAGATGTTTTCTCAAATGCTCCTTCTTTCCTGAACTGTGTCAATAGGTAAAATTGCCAACTACATAATGCACACATATACAAATATACCTTGCAAAAGTAGCACAATGACATGTAATATTTAATAATATAGACAATTAGTGAAAATTTTGAATTATGGATTTATATAAAATTTATTTTATTTCTTCCCAGTGAATAGATAAAATCTATTTTAATATTATAAACCCTAGGATGGAATCTTAATTTCAATAATATAAATATATTAATAGTAATTAGTTCAAATTTTGAGGAGACTTTGTCCAAATTATATTAAATTATCAAGTATGAAAGTTCCACTAATGAGTGTTTGGAAAGAAAATGCCAAAAGAAAATGTTTTGCAAGGTTAAAATAAGTCAAAATCTCTAAACTTAACCACGTTGGGGTTTGTTTTTTATTATTTTTTTATTTTTTGTCCACACCTGCAGCATGTAGAAATTCCCAGGTCAGGGATAGTATCTGCACCACAGCAGTGACCCAAAGTTGTGCAGTGACAACACTGAATCCTTAACCACTAGGCCACAAGGGAACAAGGGAACTTCTGTTTTTTATTTTTTATTATGTTTAGTGATTTTTTTTCCCTAGAGTTATTAAAGCTGGACTAGAAAGTAATCGGCAAATACATGGTGTTACCTCTATTGTGTAATATTCAGGCTTTTCAAATGGGAAAATAGTTTTCCCTCTGTATGCTCAAAATTCAGGTATTCATTCAACAAGAAAATGTCTCAGATCAATGGCATGGATGATAGAATATTAGGGAATATGTAAACCTCTCTAATTAGCAAGGCATACTTCCATGCTTGTCACAAAAAATCAAAACCTGGCAGAAACATATGCTTATTTCACATAGAAGGAATGAGTCTTAAAAAAGCAAATGTAAATGGTGACCTTTAAAAAGTAATTCAAGTTGTTCTATAAAGTGTTTTAAAACCTGAAAAATAGACTTTAGTTTAGAAAATAGATGTGACAAAAATAAGACTCCCATATTAGCTTATATTACTATTATTCACAGAACTTTCCCATTGATTTGGTTAAAAGATCAGTTCCCTGGCCTGAATTGGTTTGCCAGTTAGAAACATAAGGCCAGCTTTCTAATACTATCAAGTTAAAAATTAGTCTACATTCTCTTCTGCTTTATCATGTGAAATTACTGACACCTTGATGACATTATATCACAACAATTTCACAGAGGGGAATAAAAACATAATATTGATTAATAGACAAAAATATTTGATTCAATACAATGAGGGCACAGTCAGGGAACAAGAGTAAAAGAAAATGTAATACTGGTGTGGGAGAGAGGTTCATCAAGACCTAAATGCAAGTGATATGAGAATTAAAATATGACATATCAAAATATATGAAATGCAGCAAGAGGGATACTAAGTGGGAAATTTATAGCAATATAGGCCTACCTCAAGAAACAAGAAAAATCTCAAATTAACAATCTAACCTTACATCTAAAGGAACTAGAAAAAAAAATGAAGTTTAAAGTAAATAGAAGGAAGAAGATAATAAAGATGAGAACAGAAATTAATGAAACAGAGACTAAAAACACAACAGAAAAGAGCTTTCAAACTTAGAGCTGGTTCTTTGAAAAGATAAATATATTTGACAAACTTTAGCTAGATGCACTAAGAAAAAAAAGATAAATACCTGAAAAATAAAATCAGAAACAAAAGAGGAGAAATAAAAACATAACCACATAAATAAAAATAATTATAAGAGAATAATGTGAACAGATTTACCCCAAAAATTAGACAAAGTAGAAGAAATGGAAAAAAAAAAACAACATAGAATCATACAAGATTCTAAGACTGAATGAGGAAGAAATATAAGAGCTGAAAAAACTGATCACTAGTAAAGAGATTGAAATAGCAATCAAAAATATCCTAAGAAATATGGGACTTCCCATTGTGGCTCAGAGGCTTATGAACCTGACTAGTATCCATGAGAATGTGGGTTCAATCCCTGGCCTCACTCAGTAGGTTAAGGATCTGGTGTTGCCATGAGCTGTGGTGTAAGCTGCAGATGTGGCTCGGATCCCACATTGCTGTGGCTGGTCTAGGCCAGCAGCTGCAGCTCCAATTCGCCCCCTAGCCTGGGAACTTCCATATGCTGCAAAGGCAGGCCTAAAAAGCAAAGCAAAAAAAAAACCCCAAAAACCAAAAAACCAAGCCCCCCAAATAAAAGTCCAGGACCAGATATCTTCACTTGTGAATTATACCAAATATTGAGAGATATAATACCTGTACACTGAAAACTATAAGACATTGTCAAAAGAAACTGAAGAACACACAAACAAATGGAAGGGTATTCTGTAATCATGGATTGGAAGAACTGACATTGTTAAAATATCTATACATTGAATCTATGGATTCAATGCAATCTCTATCAAAATCCCAAAGACAATTTTCACAGAAATAGAATGAAGAACTCTAAAATTTAAATGGAACCACAGAAGAGCCCAAATACCTAAAGCAATCTTGAGAAAGAAGATTAAAACTAAAGGTATCACAATGCCTGTTTCCAAACATATTACAAAGCCATAGCAATGAAAGAGCATGGTATTAGGAGAATAAAAGATCAATCAATGGAACACAAATGAGACCACAGAAGAAAACCCATTTATATATGGACAATTAATTTAAAACAAAGGTCAAAGAACATAAAATGGCAATGGGAAAACTGGAGAGCTGCAGGCAAAAAAATGAAACTAGACCACTATCTCACACCAATCAACTCAAAATGGATTAAAGACTTCAATGTAGTACCTAAAACCATAAAACTTCTAGAAGATAGGCAGTCCACTCTTTGACATCAGTTTTAGCAGTATCTTTCTGGACATGTTTCCTCAGGCAAGATAAACAAAAGCAAAAATAAGTGGAAATAAATGTAGCTAAAAATCTTCTGCACAGCAAAGGAAACAATCCACAAAATAAATAAACAACCTACTGAATGGGAAAAGATATTTGGAAATTATATATAAAGAATTGATATCCAAAATATATAAAGAATTCATACAATTAAGCAATAGAAAAGCAAACAACCCAATTTTAAAAGAGAGCAGAGGGGCTAAACTGACATTTTTCTGAAGAAGATATACAGATGGCCAACAGGTAAATGAAAAGGATTTCTATATCACTGATTATTAGGGAAATGCAAATCAAAGCCACAATTAAATATCACTATATACATGTTAGAATGATTATTGCTAAAAAGACTAGAAATAACAAGAATTGACAAGAATGTGGAGAAAAGGGAACACTCATACACTCTTGATCAAATGTAAATTGGTGCAGTCAATATGGAAAACAGTATGGAGATTCTTCAAAAAAATTAAGACTAGAACTACCATATGATCCAGCTATTCCATTTCTGTGTATTTATCAAAATAATATGAAAACTCTATATAAAAAAGATATATGCATCTCTATGTTCATTGCAGCATTATTTATAATAGCCCAGATATGGATTCTATGTGCCAATCATTGGATATTAATGGATAAAGGATATATGATATATATAATGGAATACTGCTCAGCCATAAAAAAAGATAAAATCTTAGTTTTGTTACAACATGGATCAATATGAATAATTACACTAAGTGAAATAAGTTCGATGGAGAAAGACAAATACCTTATTATTTCACTCACTTGTGGAATATAAAAAAATAGACAGACAGACAAACCAAAAAAAATGAACAAACCAAACAAAATTAACATGTAGGTAGCAGAGAACAGAGTAGTTGTAACAAAAGGGGATGGGGTAGGGTGTGAAAAGGATCAAGTGTATTGTGGTGGACAGAAATTAAATTTTTGGTGATAAGCATGCTATAGTGAATACAGAAGTAGAACAATAATGTTTTATACATTGAATTTATGTCATGTTATAAGCCAATGTTAAGTTATACAGGTGCCTAAATCTTAGGGAACTAGTACACAGCACAATGCTTATAGTTGAAAATACTATACTGTACACCTAAAATTTTGCTAAGACAGTAGATTTTATGTTTTGTTCTTATCATAAAATAAGAAGAAGAAGAATAGAAAGAAGGGGGAGAAAACTTTTGATGGTGATGGATATATTTATGGCATAGCTTCTGGTTAAGTTTTCACACATGCGTATTTATCTCCAGACTCAATAAGTAGTGTGCATTAAATATGTAGAGCTTTTTGTATGCCAATTATACCTCAATAAAGTTGTTTAAAGATAGAATTGTTTTCCATATTTTGGGGGGGACTAACTTTTTTGCCCATGGATTTAATAAAAATTTAAAAAATTTTAAATTACTGATATACTAAATATTCTGTTATTATTTTCATTTGTGGTCAGATAATTTTTTATAATTGTAATTCTTTTTATTTCTTTTCTCTTTTTTTTTGTCTTTTGTCCTTTTTTAGGGCCGCACCTGTGGCATGTGGAGATTCCCAGGCAAGGCTCCAATCTGAGCTGTTCCTGCAGGTCTTCTCCAGAGTCACAGCAATGCCAGATCCAAGCACATCTGCAACCTACACTACAGCTCACAGCAACGCCAGATTGTTAACCCACTGAGTAAGGCCAGGGATCGAACCTGCAACCTCATGGTTTCTAGTGGAATTCGTTTCCACTGTGCCATGATGGGAACTCCTTTTTTTCGTTCTTTTTTTTTTAATTCTTTTTATTTCTTGAGGTTTATTTTTAACCTAAAAGATGACCCATCATAATGAATATTCCATGTGCATATGAGAATATTACACTTTCTGTTAATGTTTGTTGGAATAATTTATAAATGTCAGTTAGGTCAAGTTGGTTCATAATGTTCATAAGATTTTCTATATCCTTCCTGGTTTTCTGTTTCCTGGTTTTAGCATTATGTATGGTGTAATGTTAAATTATTACTTGATAATTTTGAATTTGTCTATGTCTCCTTGCAATCCTATAAATTTATTCTTAATGATTCTGGAAGTGCTGTTGTTTGATTAATATACATTTAGAATTTTTATGTTGTTTTGATTTATTTGCCATTTTAATACTACATAATGGGCCTCTTTATCCCTCAAAATTCCCCTTGCCTCAGGTGAACATAGTATAATATTATATAGTTACTCTAGCTTTCTTTTAATTATTATTTGTTTTGTATCTTATATTTCCATCCTTTTACCTTTTATTTTGGTATATATAACATAAAATTAACAATTTTAACCATATTTTAAGTGTATAATTTGGTGACCTTAAGGACATTCACAATGGTGTATAAACATAACCAGTGTATATTTCCAGTATTTTACATCATTTCAAATAAAATATCCATATACATGAAATTGGGCCCATTCAGGGTGATATGGTCATAGACAAATTTGTATGGATACACAAAAGAACCCAAATATCCAAAGCAATATTGAAAAAGAAAAATGAAACTGGAGGAATCAGGCTTCCTGACTTCAGGCTATACTGCAAAGCTACAGTTATCAAAACAGTATGGTAGTGGCACAATAACAGAAATATAGATTAATGGAATAGGATGGAAAGCTCGGAAATAAACCCAAGAACCTATGGTCAACGAATCTATTACAAAGTAGGCAAGAACATACAATGAAAGAAAGATAATCTCTTCAATAAGTAGTGCTGGGAAAATTGGACAGCTATATGTAAAAGAATGAAATTAGAATATTTGCTAACATCATACTCAAAAAATAAACTCAAAATGGATTAAAGACCTAAATATAAGGCCAGATACTATAAAATTTCTAGAGGAAAATATAGGCAGAATGCTCTTTGACATAAATCACAACAATATCTTGTTTGGTATGCTCCCTAGAATAATGACAATAAAAACAAATAAACCAATGGGACCTAATTAAACTCAAAAGCTTTTGCACAGCAAAGGAAACCATGAAAAAAAATTAAAAGAAAACCCACAGAATGGGAGAAAATCTTTGCAAATGATGTAACCAAGGAACTAATCTCCAAAATATACCAACAGTTCATACAAGTTGATGACCAAAAAAAAAAAAAAAATCTAATTGAAAAATGGGCTGAAGACATTTCTCCAAAGAACACATACAGATGGCCAGTAGGGGTATGAAAAAAAATGCTCAACAACATTAATTGTTAGAGAAATGGAAATCAAAACTACAATGAGGTACCACCTCACACTGGTCAGATTGGCCATCATTAGTAAGTCAATGAATAGCAAATACTGGAGAGGATGTGGAGAAAAGGGAACCCTCTTTCACTGTTGGTGGGAATGTAAATTAGTACAACCACTATGGAAAACACTATGGGGAGGTGCCTCAGAAAACTAAATATAGAAATACCATATGATCCAGCAATTCCACTCCTGGGCATATATCCAGAAACAAGTTTCATTCAAACAGACACATGAACCCCTTTGTTCATTGCATCACTATTCACAATAGCCAAGACATCGAAACAACCTCAATGTCCATCAACAGATGAATGGATTAAGAAAATGTGGTACATAAATAAAATGGAATACTATTTAGCCATAAAAGTACAAAATAATGCCATTTGCAGCAACATGGATATAACTAGAGATTCTCAAGCTAGGTGACACAAGTCAGAAAGAGAAAGACAAATACCCCATGATATCAATTATATGTGGTATAGAATCTAAAATATGGATGAACCTATCTATAAAACAAAAAGACTCACAGACATAGAAAACAGACTTGTGGTTGCCAAGGGGGAGGGAGTATGGAGTAGGATGGACAGGGAATTTGGGTTTAGTAGATGCAAACTATTACATTTAGAATGGATAAGCAATGAGGTCCTACTGTATAGCACAATGAACTATATCCAATTTCTTAGGGTAGAACATGGTGGAAGATAGTATGAGAAAAAGAATGTATATATATATATATATATATATATATATACATACATACATATATATATATTATGATGGAGTCACTATGCTGTACAGCAGAAATGGACACAACACTGTAAATCAACATTACTCTAATAAAAAAAAATGAAATAATTCCTATCTAGTAAAGAAGAATTATGCATTTCTCTACCCTCCAGCCCCAATACCCTGATAAACTCTACTCTACTTTCTGTCTGTATGAATTTGCCTGTTAATATAAGTGGAATCATACAATATTTTACATTAAATGAATATTTTGTACCATAGTATTTTAATTCCTTTATGAATTTTAATGTAGATATTTTAGTTATTTTCTTGGTATTTTGCTTTACGACTTAGCATAAGCATCTTAACAGAATCAAGTTCAGATTGATATGACTTCTAATGAGAAAGAAACATTACATCTATGTTGTTTAATTCCATCTGCACTTTTTTTGTGCTATCATTTGTTACATATCACATCTATATATGTTACAAACTAAACAATACTTTTTTTTGCCATGCCTGAGATATATGGAAGTTCCCTTGCCAGGGATCAAACCCAAGCCACAGAAGCAACACAAGCCACTGCAGTGACAATGCCGGATTCCTGCGCCACTGGAGAACTCCTAAACAATACATTTTTAATAATTATTAATACATATAATCTTATGTCTCTTAAAGAGCTGCAAAAATAGTAAATTTCAAAATCTAAATGTAAATTACAACAGAGACCAAAATCTTTCAAGACATAAGCACAAATATATATGAGAATATATGTACAAATTGAATATATGTCCATATTTATATGCATCATTATCACATACAATTCATCCCAAGCATGCAAGAATAATTTAACACTTGAGAATCAAAGTAATTCAATTTACCTTATTAACAGAACATAATAGAAAAATGTTATGATAAACTTTAAAAATTTTCATTTGAAAAAAAACCACAACCTATTCATTATAAATAAAACAGATGAAACAAATTTTAGCAAACAAGAAATAGAATGGAATTTCCTTAATCTGATAAAGAATCTCTACAAGAAGCTACAGTGTTCATCATACTCAACATGATATAATGAAAACTTTTCCCTTATACAGAAAACAAAACAAAAATATTCACCTGCTGTCATATCTCCTACTCTACATTTAATCAGATGTTTCATTCCCATGCAATAAGTCAACACAAATAGTAAAGGGCATGTGGATTAGAGAAGAATAAAGAAAACTCAGAATTTCTAAAAACATGACTATGTGTATATAAAATTCCAGATTAATCTATAGAAAATTTAGCAGGGATACTGGAATAGGGTCAACATACAAAATTTTAAACGTAGCACAAACTACACCATATAAAATAAACACACTGCAAAGATATATAGTACAGCACAGGGAATACAGTCAATATTTTATAATAATTTTAAATGGAGTATATATAATCTGCAAAATTTTTTAATCATTATATTGTATATCTGAAACAAATATAATATTGTAAATAAACTATACTTTATAAAAATAATTTATAAATATCAACAGAAAATTACAATAGCATCAAAATTATTAAGTGATGTACAAGAATGCTAAATTGAAAACTATAAATATTAGTAAGAGAAATTTGAAAATATCAAAGTGAATGAAGGAATCCAATGTGTTTGCATGGTGAGAGTTAACATTATTAAGCTGTCCAATTTTCCCAAATTAATCAACAGATTCATTGCAATACAATAAAAATCCAAGAGTACTGGGTCAACTGGGGGTCTGAATGGCATAAAAAAGAAACTTGATTTCTAAATCTTGTCACATATACAAATACAGCCTCAATATATTTTGATCTAAATGTTAAATGTACAACAATAAAAAATGTTAGAGAAAATAAATGGAAAACATTTTTGTGACTTAGAGTAAGCAAACATTTCTTAAACATAGCAAAAAAAATGTGCCAATCATGAAGGGAAAGAAATATACATTGAAATATATTTAAGTTAAGAATGTCTGTTTATCAAAAGACACCATTAAGAAATAAAAAGATTTTCAGGATGGGAAAATTAGTTTTAAAACAACATCCAACAAAGAATGACTATACAAAATACAACCTAAAAAAAATGAATCAAAAAACAACCTAAAAGAACTTAATAGAAAACAGGGCAAAATAATTAAGCAGACCCTCCCCAAGAGAAGATATGCAAATAAGTATTAAACATGTGAAAAGGTGTTCAATCTCATTAATTATTAGGGAATTGCTAATTCAAATCACAAAAATATACCACTAACCCATCTGAATTGCTAAAATTAATAAAAAAGAAAGGATTAAACACATGTTCCAGGGGTTGTAGGCCAATGGATGTGGTATGGCCTTTTTTTAAATGTTTGAGAGAAACTACCAATGCTGAATGTGACATTGATTTCTCTTAGTTCTGGATGCTAGGAAATCTAAGATCAAGATGCGAGCCAATTTGATTCCTGGTGAGAGCTATCTTCCTGGCTTGCAGAGGGCTACCTTCTCACCCGTGTCATTGTATAACGAAGAGAGTGATCTCTTGTCCTGTTCTTTTCCTTATAAAGCTACCATAAGCCACAGGCCATGTCACTATAATGTCCCTACTCTCATGATCTCATGTAACTCTACCTCTTGAAGGCCCCATCTCTAAATACCATCATACTGAAGGTTAGGATTGCAACATATAAATCTTGGGGAGAAAATTCAGTCTATGAAGATACTAAAATTGGTTCATATTTTAGAGGAAGACAGACTGTTTCTCTACCCCCATAAGCTTGATAGCTGGGTCTATGAAATAAACTGAAAACAGACAGATTAATAGGATAAAGGTATACATATTTACTATTTTTTAATATTATGTTTACAGGGGCATCTCAGGGAAAAAAGAGAATACTCAAAAGCAGTGAGATTTGAAAGCTTATATATTGTCTCATTAAAGAGGGAGGTGGAGGTGGATATGAGCCACTAAAAAGGGGAGTAAATAACTTTATGAAAGGTGAATTTTTCCTTAGAAGAATGATAGTTTGTCTGGGTGTGGTGTCAACTTCTAGCCTCCTTTCTTGTGATAAAAGCAAATCTTCCCTGGTTAATGAAATTACCAGGAAGGGGATTTATGACAATTTAGTTCCTTTTGGAGGATCTGTCTTTACGCACATAAAAGGAAGAAAGAAATACCCTCCCTATATTTGCTATTTTTCAAGGGCCTTCAACTCAAAATAATCAATATACAAGAGCTGCATATTTTGGGGTACTATGTGTCTACTAACCCCTTCAATGTCATATGATCACATCTGCATAAAGTACAAAACAGCTAAAATTTACCATCTCTGTTACCAGTCAGGATATTGGTTACATTTGGGGGAGGTTAGTGATTGGCAGGGAGCTAAGACTTCTAGAATACTGCTGAGGTATTTGTTGATGTAGGAGTTGGTTACTCAGGTGTGTTCCATTTTTGAAAATTACGCATGGTATACTTATAACATATGCACTGCCGTATGTATGTATATTGAACTTAAAATGTGTCATATCCATACACACACATGCAACACACAACTAGCATGATATTTATTAGATGTGCTACCAGCAATTCCTGTACTATGAAGTTTTCTTAAGTTGTTGATGCTATATCTTATTTCCAATTTCCAATTTCCAAGTTGACAGCATGGCCTATACACTTACTTGCTTGGAAAGTTTTATGATACATTTTACTTTCATTTTTATATATAATAAGCGTGGCTATCCAAAAAACAGTAGAAGCAGTTTTTCTATTTAGTGATACTTCCTTTAGAAAAGTTATTGTTTCGAGTTGACATAAATAGTAAAATAAATTTATTCATTTCCATTCATGTCTTTGCTAATGGTTTTCATCAATACGATCAGTAGACTTTTCTATACATAAAAGTAAATCCAATATCACTGAAAGATTCCCTCTGAATAGAAAATACAGATTATTTTATACATATTCAACATTCATCTTGAATTATTTTCAGCTAATAAAACACAGATGGGTGACATTCATTCTATTGTTGGTTATAATGTCATTTATCTGTTTCAATGCCACTCATTTGGTCAAAACTTCTTTGTTTTCTTGTGTTAATTCACTATTTTTTTTTAACAGCTTATCTCCCAAGTTTATCTCAAGTTTTTTTTTTTTCACTTTTTTTTTTTTTTCCCACTGTACAGCAAGGGGGTCAGGTTATCCTTACATGTATACATTGCAATTACCGTTTTTTCCCCCACCCTTTCTTCTGTTGCAACATGAGTATCTAGACATAGTTCTCAATGCTATTCAGCAGGATCTCCTTGTAAATCTATTCTAGGTTGTGTCTGATAAGCCCAAGCTCCCGATCCCTCCCACTCCCTCCCCCTCCCATCAGGCAGCCACAAGTCTCTTCTCCAAGTCCATGATTTTCTTTTCTGAGGAGATGTTCATTTGTGCTGGATATTAGATTCCAGTTATAAGTGATATCATATGGTATTTGTCTTTGTCTTTCTGGCTCATTTCACTCAGGATGAGATTCTCTAGTTCCATCCATGCTGCTGCAAATGGCATTATGTCATCCTTTTTTATGGCTGAGTAGTATTCCATTGTGTATATATACCACCTCTTCCGAATCCAATCATCTGTCGATGGACATTTGGGTTGTTTCCATGTCCTGGCTATTGTGAATAGGGCTGCAATGAACATGTGGGTGCATGTGTCTCTTTTAAATAGAGCTTTGTCCAGATAGATGCCCAAGAGTGGGATTGCGGGGTCATATGGAAGTTCTATGGATAGATTTCTAAGGTATCTCCAAACTGTTCTCCATAGTGGCTGTACCAGTTGACATTCCCACCAGCAGTGCAGGAGGGTTCCCTTTTCTCCACAGCCCCTCCAGCACTTGTTATTTGTGGATTTATGAATGAGGGCCATTCTGACTGGTGTGAGGTGGTATCTCATGGTAGTTTTGATTTGCATTTCTCTTATAATCAGCGATGTTGAGCATTTTTTCATGTGTTTGTTGGCCATCTGTATATCTTCTTTGGAGAAATGTCTATTCAGGTCTTTTGCCCATTTTTCCATTGATTGATTGTTTTTTTTGCTGTTGAGTTGTATAAGTTGCTTATATATTCTAGAGATTAAGCCCTTGTCAGTTGCATCATTTGAAATGATTTTCTCCCATTCTGTAAGTTGTCTTTTTGTTTTCTTTTGGGTTTCCTTTGCTGTGCAAAAGCTTTTCAGTTTGATGAGGTCCCATGGGTTTATTTTTACTCTAATTTCTATTGCTTTGGGAGACTGACCTGAGAAAAGATTCATGATGTTGATGTCAGAGAGTGTTTTGCCTATGTTTTCTTCTAGGAGTTTGATGGTGTCCTGTCGTATATTTAAGTAATTCACTATTAAGATGCTTGGAACACTGCTGTGCAGAAAAAACTGAAGGAACATTGTAAATCAACTATACTTTAATAAAAACTTTAAAAAAGATGCTTGAAACATTTTTGAACTTATGAGAAGCATAATTTTTGAGAACTGCTCAAGATACTTCTGTTTGCCTTTATATTTGTGTCTCAAATAATTTTACTTATCTACAGTTAGAGATGCGAACACCATCATTTATTTCTAATTTGACTGAAATTTGAACAAACTCTTGAAAGTCACTCAATTTCATTAGCTGTTCTACAGTTGCAAGAACCTAATTTCTTGATATTATTTGTTTAATAACTACTCAATTTGCCAGTAACTACATTGTTGCCACAGAATAAGAAATCAATCTTGTAACATTTATATTCCTGTAAAAATTATGATCTTGCTATCAGACTCTGGAATATTAAAGCTGGTCACATTCATAACTTGTTTCATGTGGGATATATTTAGTAACTCTTTTAAATATCAATTTTTATTGCCTGTATCATCTCTATTTTATTTTATATTGTTTTGCTTTATTTTATTTTTATTTTATTTTATTTTATTTTATTTTGTTTTATTTTATTTTATTTTGTTTTATTTATTTTATTTGTCTTTTTGGGGCTGCACCTGTGGCATATGGAATTTCCCATACCAGAGGTCAAATCAGAGATGTAGCTGCTGGCTGACGCCAGAGCCACAGCAACGCAGAACCCAAGCCACATCTGCAACCTATAGCACAGCTCACGGCAACGCCTGATCCATAACCCACCGAGCAAGGCTCATGGATAATAATCACGTTCGTTACTCCTGGGCCACAATGGGAACTAGAACATCTCTATTTTAACAAAACTTCCAAATAGCAAGTTGACAACATGGCCTATACACTTACTTGCTTGGAAAGTTTTATGATATATTTTACTTTCATTTTTATATATAATAAGCGTGGCTATCCAAAAAACCAGTAGAAGCAGATTCTGCTCCTTGGATAAACTTTTCTCTTTGTGTCTCTAGTAGAAGTGTAAGATGATGGACTGGAAACTGGGATGGCTTTTCTATTGCCACTGCCCCAGCAGTTTGGAGAGGTGATCATGATTCTTAGCTCCTGCAGCCTTGGCTCTCTGTCATTCTGGGTCCTCTGCCTGTTTCAAATTTCAGATTTTAATTAATTTGAAATTTATTTTAGGACATAGTGTACAAAATATACTTAATTTTCTTTTTTAAATATGGTTAAAAAGCTATCTCATTTTCCCCATTGTTATAGTAACCAGTGATTAGAAAGACTATTTCGATCTTATCCAATTTTCCATTGATGAGTGTGTGTTTCTAAGTTCTCATTTATGTCAAGTTACATCATTTATTCCTGTTTAAATACCAATATGCCTATATTATCATGACATTATAATTTGAGTTGATGTATGGTAAGCCATGAAAACATACCTTTTTACTTGCTCAAAATTGTCTTTTTTGGGAGTTCCCATCATGGTTCATCGGTAATGAACCCGACTAGGATGCATGAGGATGCAGGTTTGATCCCTCACCCTGCTCAGTGGGTTAAGATCCAGCATTGTTGTGAGCTGTAATATAGGTTACAGACGTGGCTCAGATCCTGCATTGCTGTGGAGGTGGTGTAGGCTGGCAGCTACAATTTGACCCCTAGCCTGGGAACTTCCATATGCCATGGGTGTGGCCCTAAAAAACAAAAACAAAATTGTCTTTTGTGGTGATTTATATTTCCTTTTGATTTTCAGATATAGTGTTTCCCATTGGACAGACATCCTTGTTGGGTATTTTTTTCCATTGAAGTTATAGATCAATTATAGAAAATTGTCTCCCCTTCTAAAAACATGGTCCTTCCATAGTCTACAGGCTTTCTTTTAGGCTCTTTATTAAGATTTTTGTAATATTCTAAGGAAATATTTTATATGAAATTAGATGAATTTCTGGAGAGTGTTGCATAGTATAGGTTTTTTTGAGATATCACTGATTATCATAGGGAGGTAATGTAGAGATACTGAAAACACTTTTTTTTTTAACTCTCATGTTTTCCAGTTTGTGTCAGCATTGCCATGGCAGCAGCACTCAGTTGGTTCCAGGCTCCATCTTTCAGTTTCCCCAGGACCAGCCTTTGAATGTACCTTAACTGTTCCTTGTAACAGTCAGGTCTTATTCTTTGGCAGAGTATCAGCCTCCTGAGTTTCCTCATACCCTAGGATAAGACTTTATGTTGTCCATGCACTCATTAAGCCACATTCTCCTTAGTAGTATGAATACCTGTTCACTCATACTCTCCCCTTGGTGATAAAACTGCCAAAACTTCAGAGATCCACTAAGCTCCTAAATTCAAAATTATTCTTTAATTCTATTTTTATAAGTGGTAACTGGTTCTTATGTTATTGATTTTGGGGTTATCTTAGCATCCCTTTATTGCCTTCCAATACCTGGGGAAACCATTCTCCTTGTTAAATCTCATATTTGAAATGCCCAGTTTGTGTTCTCAACTGGAATCTTAGTGATACGAAAGATAAGTTAGCATGAACCAAAAAGAAGTAGGCAGTCTAAAATTAAAGTTTATGTCATTCAATGTAAAAACGACAACCAAAGATCAAAGAAAATGGCTAAGTAAATTCATCTCTATTGAAAAAATGCATTTGTGTGTTTATATAAATATATATATACACACACAGGTATGTACATACATTCATATGAGGTAATAAATTGACACTGATAAACATCTTATATAATCTTATGTATATGAATATATAAAAACTTCATATCCAAATACTTTAGCTTTTAATCCATATAATTTCAGAGATAGAGCAGTATTATATATGTAAAATGTGTAAAATGGATAAATTATTATAATTGATAGAAGATAATCATCTGTTACAGATAATGTACACTTAAAATCTCTCTCAACCAAGGAACACCTGAGATTTTTATAATTTCTTAATAATCATCATCTCTGAATATTATATAAATCATCATCTCAGAGTGTTTGAGACTTGAGGAACATGACCTATGTTTACCTGGTTTAGTCATTTTCTTTCTATGTATTTTGCTGTCAACATTGCATTAATTTTTGTCTACTTTTTAGCTCAGCACAAACAAATAACAATCTATTTCATCCTATTATGAAGAAGAAAAACAAAGAAGGGGCACATCAGGATTTTGTTTTGGAGTGTAAGATTTAAGGCTGGGAAACAAATCATTGTTCATTGTTTTTTTGCATTCAAGTAGCACTTGACCGAGTGGTATGATATTTCTTTTTTTTATATATTAATATAGCACCACCCTAATGTTTATGGCCACTTGTACATCTTCAAATGAGAAGTAGGAATTTGTACTACTTCTCCTGTGTAAATATTTTTAATTTATTTCAATGAGTACATTTTCCCAATAATTTTCAAATAACTATCTGAATATTTTCTCTTAAATAATGCAGATATATATGTGAACACTATTATTATGAAGACATTTTAAAAACTATCCTTTCATTCTCATTTCTGCACAATTATTTATTTGCTTTTGATCATCTTGTTTGAAAATACCTCATGGGAACTCTTACAGATGATTGAAAAATATATGCAGGAATACTAAAAAAGATTAAGTAATCAAGGTAAAATATACCTTGTATGGGAAAAAATGTAATTGTAATGTATACATGTAAGGATAACTTGACCCCCTTGCTGTACAGTGGGAAAATAAAAAATATATATATACATAATTTTTGCAGGTATGAATTTTTCAAAAACCATTTATAAAGCACAGTTTGAAGAAACTATTAAACACTGACATAACATTGATGCTACAGATATGTATGGGATTATTTATGTTCTGGTGGAATGTTTATCTGTTGTCATAAAACACAATATTTATTTAGTTTATATATGTTTAAAGACAGGATATTCTGATTATGAAAATTATATTTTATATGAATATACAACAGGTGACAGACAAAAAGTATACAGAATAACAAATTGTTTTCTTTCTCTTTTAATGCCTGCTCTATGTGTCTGGTGATATATGGAATATTTGATTACACAGTTTTAGGCAATTAATTTTGCTAAATTGAAACACATGGAAAGTAGGAATTGCATAGCAATTTTTTGAGAAATGAAACATAAATCCCTAGGCAACAATGAAATAATTTTTTTCAATTTTAAGAAAAATAGACACTTAAAGGTCTGAAATTCTGTTAGGTGATAAAAATTCAGTAATATAAGATTAATGAAAAGAATGAAGCGTGAGGTTATTAGGCTTCATCTTCAAATTATTCAACCCCTAGTCTCTAGGGAAAACAAACCCCTTCGGTCTGGCAAGCAGATGAAAATCTGCTAATACTACTAATTATCAAGCAAAGATCTTCAATATAGTAATTTAGGTTAATTGGCCGACTTTCCTAAAATTCTACTGAAATTACATATATACAGGAGAGTTGTCTTCAACAACATGTTGTTCTGCACCTGCAGAGGCAAGGTAAAGAAAACTAAGCATATTTCTCACCCTTCAGCCTCACTAAGTGTTCAGCTCCTAAAGGTGGGGTATCACTCAGAAAGAAGTTCATCATTGACTCCACCCCTAACACCAGAGCCTTGATTCAAAGATTTGCCCAGTGGAAAAGCAGAGAACCTGAGAAAGGTTCAGGTGGGATGAGCCTGCCTGAGGTCAGAAAACGCCTCAAACACTGATCCTGGGAACTACTCTTTCAAAAAAATAACAACAAAAAAGATTTTTTGACTTTTTAGCACTGCACCCGCATGGAGGTTCCCAGGCTGGGGGTCCAATAAGAACTGTAACTGCTGGCTTACACCACAGCCACAGTAATGCAAGATCCAAGTAGTATCTGCGACCTACACCACAGCTCAGCAATGCTAGATTCCCAACCCACTGAGCGAGGCCAGGGATCTAATCCACATCCTCATGGATACTAGTCAGATTCATTTCTGATGCGATCTGCCACAATAGGAACTCCCACACACAAAAAAAGATTTTGATTAAATTAGTCTATGGGCCCCAGAGCATTATTTAAAAGAATATAGCAATCAACTGGCAATTAGTAGAGCTTAATACCTGAGTATGGTCAGAGGCAGAGACAGTCAAAAAGGCCTGCCCAAACCACTGAAGAGCAACATCAAAAGCTTAACACCGCAGGGGGACAATAGACTTTACAAAAATAATCCAACAAATCTCCAAATAAATTTAAAATGTAAAAAAGTAAAACAAGGCCCAGAGATGTTGAGGAGCCACTCTCCACAATTTCTATAATATGTAAATAAAAGGTCCACTATAGAGGAGGAATATTTACACATCTCACTGGAATTTTTAGTATAAATCTGAAGCTCACTCTGGTAAGTTAAGATATATATAGCATAAGCCACAGAACAACCACTATGTAGACAGATAATTCAAATAATATAATGAATAACATAATTACAGATTTTAAATGCTACTTTAGAAAACAGTCTCATAACAAAAAAGAAAACAGTGAAGAAGCGTTAGGGGAACAAAAAATGTATGAATGAAATAGAAAATGAATTATAAAATGGCAGACATAAATCAAAGTATACCAATAAAAATATGAAATGTAAGTATATTATTCAATCCAATCAAAAGACAAATTATCATATTAGACAAAAATGATTCTCCTAGGGATTTCCCGTTGTGGCTCAGTGGTAACGAACCTGACTAGTATCAGTGAGGACTCAGGTTCAATCCCCAGCCTTGCTCAGTAGGTTAATGATCCTACACTGCTGTAAGCTGTGGTGTAAGTTGCAGCCACAGCTTATATCCTATGTTCCTGTGGCTGTGGCTATGGCCAGCAACTGCAGCTCCAGTTCAATCCCTAGCCTGAGAATTTCCATATGCCACAAGTGTAGCCCTAAAAAGACACACACACACACACACACACACACACACACACACACACACACACACACACACACAGATTCTCCTATATGATGTTGAAGGAGGCAAATTAAGGTTTAAAGACAATAATTGAAAGTTAAAAGGATAAAGATATCATGCAAAACAGCAACCTCAAGAAAGTTGCTTATATACTAATATTAGATAAAATAGACTAATAAAAAGTGTTACTAGAGATAAAGAGGGATTTTTTAGAAAATGTTGATGCATTAGGAAGCTGTAACAACTGTTTAAATACATAATGACAAAACACATGAATCAAAAAGTGATAGAAATGGAGAAATAGACAATTTAAAAATGTATTTGGAGACTTTAATACTCAATTTTCAATAATAGAACAATTTGGCATAAGTTCATCAAGGAAATAGACTTGAACAAAACTAAAAACCTACTAGGCCTAACAGACACTAATAAAACATTTTATTCAACCACAGTATTTTATACATTTTTAGCAAGTATACATTGAATATTCTCCAAGATAGACAATGTTCTAAGCCAGGAAACAAATGTCAAATTTTCAAAGGATTTAAATAATAGAAAATATGCTGTCCTACCTCAATGGAAATTAAATTAGAATTAATAACAGAAAGAAAACTTTGAAACTCACAAATATCTGGAAATTACCATAGAAAACTATACACAGAACTACCATATGACCCAGCAATCCTTTTCTTGGGCATATATCCAGACAAAACTTTCCTTAAAAAAAGACATATGCACCCACATGTTCATTGCAGCAATATTCACAATAGCCGAGACATGTAAACGAACAAAATGTCCATTGACAGATGATTGGATTGGGAAGAATGGTATGTATACACTGTGGAATACTATTCAGCCATAAGAAAGAACAAAATAATGCCATTTGCAGCAACATGGGTGGAACTAGAGACTCTCATACTGAGTGAAGTCAGAAAGAGAAAGACAAATACCATATGATCTCACTTATATCTGGAATCTAATATACGGCACAAATGAACCTTTCCGCAGAAAAGAAAATCATGGACTTGGAGAATAGACTCATGGTTGCCAAGTGGGAGGGGGAGGGAGTGGGATGGATTGGGAACTTGGGGTAAATAGATGCAAACTATTGCCTTTGGAATGGATTAGCAATGAGATCCTGCTGTGTAGCACTGGGAACTATGTCTAGTCACTTATGATGGAGCATGATAATGTGAGAAAAAAGAATGTATACATGTCTGTGTAACTGGGTCACCATGCTTTATAATATAAAAAATTAATTTATTGGATAAATTTAAAAAAAAAACCCACAGTTGATAGAACACTGTAAACCAACTATAATGGAAAAAATAAAAGTCATCAAAAATATAAATAAATAAAATAACAGTATCTGGAAATTAAATAGCATGATTTGAAATGATGAATGAGTCAAAAGAGATATCAAAAGGTACCTTGGAAAATACTTGGAAAAAAAGACACAATATACCAAAACTTAAGGAAAATGGTTAAATAATTTAAAAGGCTATTTATATTTTTAATTTAATTTAATTTTCAAAAATTTTTTAATTTTTTTTTAGAGCTGCACCTGTGGCATATGGAAATTCCCAGGCTAGGGGTCCAATTGGAGATGCAGCCTACACCACAGCCACAGCAATGCCATATCAAGCCACATCTGCAACTTAAATTGAAGCTCACGGAAATGCCAGATCCTTAACCCACTGAGCAGGGTCAGGGATTGAATGTGCATCCTCATGGATACTATTCAGACTCACTACTGCTGAGCCACAATGGGAACTCCAGGTCTATTTATACCTTTAAATGACAACATTTAGGAAGAAGAGGGAGTTCCTGTTGTAGCTCAGCAAGCTACAAATCTTACTAGTATCCGTGAGGATGTGGGTTCAATCTCCCATCCTGTTCAGCGGGTTAAGGATCTGGCATTGCTGCAAACTACAGTGTAGGTAGAAGATGAGGCTTGGATCTGGCATTGCTGTGGCTGTGGAGTAGAATAGCAGCTGTAGCTCAGATGTTGCCCCTAGCCTTGGAACTTCCATATGTTACAACTGTGGCCCTAAAAAAAGCAAAAAAGAAAGATCTCAAAACAATAAACAGTAATCCAATAACTTAAACTCCATCCTTAATATCCAGGAAAAGAAGAGAAAAGTAAATCTAATGACTTACTTAGAAGGTGGAAAATAATAAACACTAGAAAGGAAATTTAGATTGATACTAGGAAAACATTAGAGAAAACAAATGAAACCAAAAGTTTGTTCTTTGCAAATAGACAAACCATTAGTTATATTGACCAGAGAAAAAGGGAAAAGATTTAAATTAATACAATCATAAATAAAATAGTGGAAATTACTACCACTTCTATAGAAATAAAAAGGATTATAAAAGAATATTTTCAACTATTGCATGCCAAATTAAATAACTTAGATTAAATGGATAAGTATCTAGGAAGACACAAACTGCCAAAACTGGCTCATGAAGAAACATGTTGAATAGTTCTTTATAAGTAAAGAAATTGAATTAATAATAATAAAAAAACTACCCACTGGGAGTTCCCGGCTTGGTGCAGCAGAAACAAATTTGACTAGGAAACATGAGGTTGCTGATTAGATCCCTGGCCTTGCTCAATGGGTTAAGGATCTGGTGTTGTGGTGAGCTGTGGCATAGGTCGCAGATGTGGCTCGGATCTGGCATTGCTGTGGCTCTGGTGTAGGCCAGCAGCAACAGCTCTGTTTTGACCCCTAGCCTGGGAACCTCCATATGCCACAGGTGCAGCCCAAAAAAAATAGCAGATAAAAAAAAGAAAAAAAAAAACTACCCACAAAGAAAAGGTCAGACACAGCTGGTTTCACTAGTGAATTCTAACAAACATTCAGAAAAGAATTAATACCAATCTTTTACAAATCCTTTCCAAAAATAGAAGACGAGGAAATACTCCTAAAACATTTTATGAGGCTAGTGTTCTATGAACAAATTCCAGCTATTCTCACCTATGGTCCAGGAGTCCTGGGAAAATATTGAATTAGATAATCATCCATGGATGAGATAGAATTGTGGAAGTAAAGGAGTCTAGCAGAAAATTCCAGTATAGTTAGAAAAAAAAATGAGAATGTATGCCTTGGAGAGCATAAGAGGAATAGTTTGACTTTATCTACATTAAACCTTCCCAAGATGGCACAGCTCAGTTCCAAGTGATTTCTTCCACAAGAAAACGTGAGAACATGTGAGTAAATACCCAGATTCCCCATCTGTGTGGGATACCATCAAAGAGACCTATTTCTCTCTTGCCTTATCAACAGTACTGAGTCATAAGCTATATGACTGAGGGGAAGTGAGTGTATAGTAGAACAACAGCCAAATCTTGAAACATAGCATATCAAGAGGATGCAGATTTTACTAAGTACATTATGGACTCCATTGGGAAGACTACACAAAAGTCACTGGGTTTACTCACATTTGGATTTCCTCAGCTGAATAACAGGTACTACCAAGACTCTGTACCTGTTACCTAAACAAACACCTACTCCAAGGTCTATTTCTTATAGGTACTCCTGATGGCAGCTAGGGCAAACTTACATAGATGACCAGAGAGAGTACGTGCAGAAAATGGCCCAAGTCTGAGGTTCTTTTAGAGATCACCTTTGAAAAAGCAAAAGGGAGGTTGTCAGCACACAGTCTGGCTCTGTAAAATCAAGAGAAGGCACACAAGCTTAAGAATTTTGCCACAATATGGAGCAAGGAGTGTGGAACAGAGGTATTCATAGAAGGTCTGAGAAAGCCTCAGAACTCCTAGTGGGGCTCATGGGAGCCAAAGTTAGGCAGTAAGATTGGAGGAAGTGATTTCTGCTTCAAATGTGAAGATAGAAATGCAAGATTTCAAGGAACATAAAAATAAAGGAAATGTGATAAAAATACAATAATTGAACCCAAAGATGGGGATCTCTAATTTGTCAGGTAAAGAATTCAAAATAGCTGTTTAAAGAAGCTTGATAATTTACAGGAAAACACTGGAAGACAACTAAACAAAATTAGGAGAACAATACACACAGAAAAAAGAAGTTTAATGAAAAGGTATAAATCATTAAAGAGAACCAAACAGATATTCAAATTCAGGTGCTTAAGAAAGCAGTGAATGAAATGAAAAATTTAATGACAGAATTGACAACAGAATGGACCAAGCAGAAAAAAGAATCTGTGGATTAGAAAATAGGATCTTTAAAATTATTCATTTAGAGGAGAACAAGGGAAAAAAAGAATAAAAAGAGTAAAGAAGTCCCAAGTGATCTGTGATATATCACCAAAAGGAACAATTTGTAAATTATTAGAGTACCAGAAAGAGAAAGGGGGAGGAAAAGGACAGAGAATTTCATTAAGGAAATAATGACTGAGAGTATCTCAAATCTGGGAAGAGATTTGGATACACAAGTTCATAAAGGTCATAAGTCTCCAAACAAACTCAGAGTTCTACAACAAACATTATAATAAAATTGTCAAAAAATCTAAATGCAGCAAGAGAAAAGAAGCTTATAACTTATAAGGGAATTTCCATAAGTGAATTTTGCTGAGTGAATTTCTCAGCAGAAATCTTGCAAGTCAGGAGAGAATGGAATGATATATTCAAAGCATTGAAGGTAAAAACAAACACACAAAAACAACAACTAACCAATATTACTATACTCAGCAAATTTGCCCTTCAGAAAAGGAGAGTTGAAGATATCCCCAGACCAACAAAAGTTGAGGGAGTTAATCGCCACTATATCTGCCTTACAAGAAATGCTAAAGGGACTTTAAGTTGAAATGAATGGGCTTTAATAACAACTTGAAAATATATGAAAATTCAGAATTCTCAGGTAAATGTAAATATTTCAATTCAGAGTATTCTGATACTGTAACCATGGTAGGTGAATCACTTTTACCTTTAGTATAAAAGTTAAAAGACAAAAGTATTAAAAATAGCTGTACATTCAGTAATTTATTAATGTGTATACCACATGAAGAGATGCAAAGTGTGACAATAGAATAAAATGTATGTAGAGAACTAAAATGTAGAGTTTTTCTATACTTTTGAAGTTAATTTGTTATCTGCTTAAAATAGCCTGTTATAAGATGTTGCATGTAGGTCTCATGGTAACTACAATGAAGAAACCTCCAGTATATACAAAAATGGTAAAGAAAAGGAATCAAAGCATAGCACTACAAATAGTCAACAAATCACAAAAGGAAGACAGCAAGAGAGGAAGAAAGAAACAAACTATGAAACAGAAAACAAGTAAGTCATTATCCACAATTAATTACTTAAAATGTAAATGAATTCAGTTATCTAATCAAAATATATTGAATAGTTGAGTGGATTAAAAAAAAATCCAACAAATTCCTACAATGTGTTGCCTACAACAGATTGACTTTAGCTTTAAGGACATACATAACCTGAAAGTGGACTGGGAATTTGGGGTTAATAGATGCAAACTTTGTCCTTGGAATGGATAAGCAATGACATCCTGCTGTATAGCACTGGGAACTATAATATATCTAGTCACTTATGATGGAGCATAATAATGTGAGAAAAAGAATGTGTATATATGTATGTGTGACTGAGTCACCTTGCTGTACAGTAGAAAATTGACAGAACACTGTGAACCAGCTATAATGGAAAAAATAAAAATCATTAAAAAAAAAAAAAAGACATTCCATGAAAATGTCAACCAAAGACAGCAGAAATGGCTAAACTTATATGAGATTGAATAGACTTTCAGGAAAAATCGGTTACAAGAGGCAAAGAGGATCCAATACAGTGGACAAAAATGTCAAATTCATAAAGAGTATATAACAATATAAATATATGTGTACACAATATTGAAGAACCTATATATTAAAGCAAATATTAACAGAATCTAAGGGAGAAATAGGAACACAATAATAGTAGGGAACTTCAATATCTCACTTTCAACAGAAGATAGATTCTTCAGAAAGAAAATTAATGAGGAAAAGATGGACTAAAGATGGACTTCAACAACACTCTAGACCAACTGGACCAAAGATACAAAAATGTTATTATAAAACAGAAGCAGATTCAGATTTTGAAATTAAACCTATGGTTACCAAAGGCAAATGTGTGTGGGGGGTGTAGTTTGGGATTAACATTTAAATACTACTGTATATAAAATAGATACTAACAAGGACCTACTGTATAGCACAGGGAAATCTTCTCAATAGTCTATAATAATCTATATAGGAAAAGAATCTGAGAAAGAAATATATATATATATATAACTGATTCACTCTGCTGTACAGCTGAAATTAACAACATTATAAGTCAACTATACTCCAATAAATTTATTTTTATGTTTTATTAATTTTTAAATTTTAATTATTTCCACAATATAATTTTTCACCTGTATAGTATGGTGATCCAGTTACACATACATGTATATACTCTGTTTTCTCACATTATCGCGCTCCAGCATTTGTTATTTGTGGACTTATTAATGATTGCCATTCTGACGGTATGAGGTGATATCATGTGGTAGTTTTGATTTGCATTTCTCTAATAATCAGGGATGTTGAGCATTTTTTCATGTGCTTGTTGGCCATCTGTATATCTTTCTTGGAGAAATGTCTATTCAGGTCTTTTGCCCATTTTTCAATTGGGTTGCTGGTTTTTTTGCTGTTGAGTTATTTAAGTTGCTTGTATATTTACAACAATAAGGACTCAACCCCAAAACTACTTGAACTGATCAACAAATTCAGCAAAGTAAGAGGATATAAGATTAACATTCAGAAATCAGTCGCACTTCTGTATACTAACAATGAAATATTACAAAAGGAATACAAAAATGCAATACCTTTTATAATTGCACCCCCCAAAATCAAATACCTGGGAATACACTTGACCTAGGAGGTAAAGGACTTATCTGCTGAGAACTATAAAACATTAATCAAGGAAATTAAAGAAGATATAAAGAAATGGAAAGCTATTCCATGCTCCGGGGTTGGAAAAATTAATATTGTAAAAATGGCCATACTACCCAAAGAAATCTACATTCAGTGCAATCCCTCTCAAATTACCCACAACATTTTTCACAGAACTAGAACAAACAATCCAAAAATTTATATGGAACCACAAAAGACCCAAAATTGCCAAAGCAATTCTGAGGAACAAAAACCAAGCAGGAGGCATCTCTCTCCTAGACTTCAGGCAATATTACAAAGCCACAGTCATCAAGACAGTGTGGGACTGGTACCAAAACAGACAGACAGAACAATGGAACAGAATAGAGAACCCAGAAATTAACCCAGATACCTATGGTCAATTAATCTTTGACCAAGATGGCAAGAACATAAAATGGGAAAAAGACAGTCTTTTCAGCATGTGATGCTGGGAAACCTGGACGGCTGCATGCAAATCAATGAAACTAGAACACACCCTCACACCCTGCACAAAAATAAACTCAAAATGGCTTAAAGACTTAAATATAAGACAAGACGCCATCCAACTCCTGGAAGAGAACATAGGCAAAACATTCTCTGACATCCACCTTACAAATGTTTTCTCAGGTCAGTCTCCCAAAGCAACAGAAATAACAGCAAAAATAAACCAATGGGACCTAATCAAATTGACAATCTTTTGCACAGCAAAAGAAACCAAAAAGACAACTTACAGAATGCAAGAAAATAGTTTCAAATGATGCAACTGACAAGGGCTTAATCTCTAAAATATACAATAGCTTTTTTTAAAAAAACAGACCCAAAGGAATATTTTCATTTGTTTTATACTTATTTGGTTAATATTCTTGGATTGTTAAGTGATATATAGCAATAAAAATATAGTACTTCATTTAACAACAAAAAAGGGAGTGGCTTTAGAGTGAGTTTTTGTCTTTGATCTCAGATAAAAGCTTTTTCTCTTTTAGCTTTGACTATTTGATGTTACATGGGACTTTATAATATTGAGGTAGTTTCTCTATATTTCCATTTTTTTGACCATTTCTATTATGAAAACATCTTGAATTTTATCATTTTTGCACCAATTGAGATGTTTGTTTAGTTTTTTCCCCATTATTCGGTTAATTTGTTATATTTAATTGAGTGATTTTGCTAATGCTGAACCAGTCTTGCATTCCAGGAGTAAATCCTACCTAGCCAAGTTGTATTCTTCTTTTAATGAGCTGTTGAATTCTGTTTCCTTGATTGTATAGGTATTTGCATCAATATTTATCATGGCTTTTTATCTGAAATTTTCTTATCTTTTCCTGGTTTTGTTAGGGTACCACTAACATATAATGAGTTTGGGTTATTCTGTTGTCATCTTTTTTTTTTTTTTTGTAAGTGTTGAATACTGGTTTTAATTTTTCTTTAAGTTTTTGATACCATTAACCAGTTATCTAGTTCTTAGCTTTGCTTTGTTGAGAGGTTTTTCTTTACTGACTCAATTTCCTTACTGGCTTTAGGTCCTCAAATATGTTTTTGTACAATTTCTCATAGTGTTCTCTTATCCTACTTCTATAATATTTTTATAGAAAATGAAGATGTCATTTCTATCATTTTTAATTTTAGTTATTTGTTTTCTCTCTTTTTCTTAATCTAGATAAATATTTGTCAATTTTGTTAATCTTTTAATTTTTACTATTAAAAGTTAATTGTTGGCTGTATCCACATTATGTGGAAGTTCCAGGGCCAGGGATAGAACCTGGGCCACATAAGTGACAATGTCAGATCCTTAACTCACTGTGCTACTGTAGGAACTCGTGTTGATCTTTTTAGGTATCCAATTTTTGGTTTTGTTGATTTTTATATTTGATCTTGGATTACCACTACTGATAAGTAGAAGATGTCTAAACATCAATATCAATATGAAAAACCAATGAGTAGAAAAATATTCAAATATAAGAACAGGGAATTCATATGAGAAAAAATCTGAAAAATGAACAAATATATGAAAATTTGTTAGCTACTAAATTGAAATTGCAAGTAGAAACACATTTATTCCCTTTTCCTTCTTTTACCAAAAAATTAAGGTATAATATCATTACGAAGGGCAGAGTAATATTGTACTTGCAGTTGGTGCAATGGATTGGGAAGCCATGGCACAGAGTTTCAGAGTATCAGGGTTCTGAACAAGGTAAAGAGAGTATCTATGTGGTTGTAAGGATGGGAATAAGCACACTATAGAGACAGACAATCTGAATAGAGTCTAGAATACATCCATGCATGGGGGCTGACTGATATAGGGTATGAGAACCTGAGCAGTATGAGGAGAGTGCCCATGCGAAGAAATTTGACATAAGATATGATATGGAGTGTATTAATGTTGAAAATATAGCCTGGCATGGTAATTCAGCATCTAAGAAGGATACAGAGGATATGCACATGGGGATACTATACTTTTGTGAGTTATTATAGCAGAATCAGTTTGAAGTACTTTTACATCCAGAGGAGATACCATACTTGGGGAAGGCTTTTATGCAATGGAAAATGGTGATGAGATGAAAGCCTGAAGGTGGAGTCTTGGAGTCTGAATGTAGTGAGGAGGGTAAATGCACAAAATTAGGTGTGGCAATGATGAAGAAAGATGGATTAAATAATTGGAGAGTGACCAAATGTAATAAAATATGTAAATATATTAAATATTTTAGTATCATTGAGTACTGTGTTACAGAAATGGGAATTGAGAAAACTGGAAATATCTTTTTTGCAGCAACGGTATATGGAAGTTCCCAGCCTAGGAGTCCAATCGGAGCTGCAGCTGCCAGACTATACCACAGCCACAGCAATGCCATGGGATGTGAGCTGTGTTTGTGACCTACACTACAGCTCACGGCAACGCTGGATCCTTAACCCACTGAGCAAGGCCAGGGCTTGAACCTGCATCCTCATGAATACTAGTCAGGTTCATTACCATTGAGCCATGATGGGAACTCTCGGGAAATACCTTTCTTTTCTTTTTTTTTTTTTTTTTTTTGTCTTTTTGCTATTTCTTGGGCCGCTCCTGCGGCATATGGAGGTTCCCAGGCTAGGGGTCGAATCGGAGCTACAGCTGCCAGCCTACGCCAGAGCCACAGCAACACAGGATCTGAGCCGTGTCTGCGACCTACACCACAGCTCACGGCAACACCAGATCGTTAACCCGCTGAGCAAGGGCAGGGATCGAACCCGCAACCTCATGGTTCCTAGTCAGATTCGTTAACCACTGCACCATGACGGGAACTCCCTGGAAATACCTTTCTGATATTAGGTTTGCATTTGGAGGTATTGAAATTATCTCATGGGTTTTAAAATATCTAGATAGAAATGGAAATAAATATACATAGAATGTGTTTTTGTGTGTATGCATGTGTATGATTCCCTAGCTCTATCCCTTAGTTTCTTTGTGGTTATATAACAGAATATCCTTTCTCGCTTTAAATGTGCAAAATATTTTCAGAGATGATGAAACATTAGCTTGGCAACTTAACGTGGTTTAGAAGTTTTCTCTAAGTTTGTGATTGTTTTAATTGCAAAATAAAATGATAGAGTGAACAATTTATACATTTTCTTACACATGAGCTTGGGGAAATAGACATGCTTGACAATATGGATTATTGGTAAAAATGTGGAAAAATAGATTACTTATATGATTATGAAGATATCAATTAGGTTGCTTTGGAAAATATAGTAGAAGATGGGTTTGCCAATGAATCAGTCATTCCTCTCTCAGCTATACACAGTATAGAAATAGTAAGCATGGAATACTATTAAGCAGTAAAAAGGAAATGACTAAATAGACAAAGGGTCAGCAAACTCTGGCCTATAGGCTAAATTTATTCTGTTGCCTGTTTTTACATAGTACACAACAAAGAAAGTTTTTTAAAATGTTTAGTGGTTGTTAAAAAGCAGTGTAATATTCTGTGACTTTGAAAATTATATGAAATTCAAACTGTAGTGCCCATAAAGTTTTATTGGAACATAGTCACGATTCTTAATTTATGTATTGTCTGTGAAACTGTGGAGTTGCAACACAGACTATCTGGCTTGTAAAGCCTAAAATTTCTTATCTGGCCCTTTACCAAAAAGTTTGATAACTTCAAGAACTTTATGTACCATTCGTATAAGTCCCCCCTAAAAAAATATTGTGTGAAATCAGCAAAATCTGAAATATGATAAAATGTCTACATGACCAATACTGTATCAGCCTCCCCAAAATTCTGCAGAAGGAACAATTTTTATTGGTTTTGCTTGGCTTTTTATTTGTATCAATTAAATTAAATCATGTATAATTTTCTACTTTATATTTATTGAACATACTCTCTAGAAATGAACATATTTATTTATTGAACATATTCTCTAGAAATATAGAAATCTCTTGTAGTAAATTTCCTACAGGATTGATTAACCTCTGTAACTCTTATTGAATAAAGAAAAGTGCTTTGAATTAGGAGGTATCAATGAATATTAATGAAAAATGAATAAATTAAATATTTTTCTCTAGTAATTTCTAGTAATATGAAGTAAGATATGGGATGACTTCTATTGAATTACCTCAATTACCTCACTGACATACTGTGCCATGAAAAACACTAGACAATAAAATTGACACTGAATAAATACTTTTCAGCTTGATTTTTTCTAAAACCCTCAACTAAATTTGTAAAAAAGTGCTCATATTACTTTATGAAAGATAAATTCAAAATTATTAACATGCCAAAATTTTTACCAAGGCATTCAATGTCCTTTTAAATTCTAGCCTTATATTCCTCTAATTACCCACACAAATAGTTGACTCAAGCTACACTGAATTCCTCACTATTTCTTTCTCATCTGTAGTGGCCTTATTTCCTCTCTTCATCTCTGCTTTGTGAATGACTGGTCCTCCTTCAAGTTTTAGTAATATAAGTATCATATCCTGAATATCCCAAGAAGAATAATTGTTCAGTATGACACTTTATTACCATTTCTCTTATAGCCCTGATTACATTGTAAAGTACTTTACATATTTCCATCAGTATTTACCACTTGAACTGAGAATTTTTGATATTATCAGTGTCTTTTAAATATGTTGAATTTCCAGTGTCTGACCCAGTATCTAGATTTCCAGTAATTATTTGGGGCTTTTTTGCTTTTGTTTTGTTTTGTTTTGTTTTTTAGGGTCGCACTCATGGCATATGGAGGTTCTCAGGATGGGGGTGAACTGGGGCTACAACTGTCAACTTATGCCACAGCCACAGCAATGCAGGATCCAAGCTGAGTCTGCAACCTACACCACAGCTCAAGGCAATGCTGGAACCTTCACCCAGAGCAAAGCCAGTGATCAAACCTGCACCCTCATGGATACTAGTCAGGTTAATTAACACTGAGCCACAATGGGAACTCCATAATAATTATTTGTTTTAAGTGAATGAATTTAAAAAAATCTCCATTTGATGCAGTCAGTAAATAAAGAATACCAATAACTTAACAGGTATGTAATGCTATGTCTTTGAAAACAATGTATATGTTGACATTTTTAATCAAGCAACAAGTCTGCAAGGTAAATAGAGCTTCATGTTACATAGAGGGTAAGCATTTGTAAAATTTATTAAGAAAGTGAGGCTAATTTTCTACACCATTTGGTCCCTATTTCATCATGCTCCTACTTGCCTGACATCTCTGCCAATATCACCCTGTGTCCATTTATCTTGCCAAGTACTTCCTATGATGGAACTTCAAGATCAACCATACCAAAACATATCTGCCTTTTTTTCATTTCTGGGTCATTGTTTCTCAAATCAACATCATCATCATCATCATCATTATCATCCAAGGAAAGATTCAAAAGTCCTAGCTTTTCTATACCCCTTCCAAGGTAATATTTCAGTCTGATTTTGGGAGCTCTATCTGGTATACACGAATCAACTCTCTATTGGAGATCACTCACTTTGCCTAACATAATCCTATCCTGCACATAGCACTAAGCTGGGGTTGAATAAATGAAATATAGCAGTTTAGCATAAGCATTTATAATATGAAATAGACAGAAATTAATATAATTTTTCCTTCCATGGTTAAGAGAGTTAATGATCTATTGATAATTTATACATTATATTCTTTGTATCTATTTCAATAGTTGAAACTGATAAAAAGTATACAGTGAAAGAATTTTTTGTTTTATCATGATAAAAGTCTAAAACTAAATCTGAGTATTTTTTTAGTCTTTTAAAATTCTTATACATGTTTTAAATAGTAATATGATTATTCATAGAACAACACTGAAGTAATTAGAATAAAATATGGATGGACAATTTTCACATCAAATCAATACACCAATATTTATCAAAACATTTGAATGCTTCTGTTTTTAATGATTCAAAGAATCATTCCACCAGTGATTATACAACGTTAGAATAGCTTCATTTGCCAACAATAACACCTTGATCAGAGCATAATATTCCTACATATAAAGAGAAAAAAATTTTGAAAAATTAAAACTTCTCCCATAAATAAATCCATCATAGTAATTCTCTTTAGAAACACATACCCTAGTCTTATCCAAGGCTCCAAGGCTATTCTTTTTTACCCCTGTAGAAACTCCCAGGCTTGGGATGGAACCCACACCACAGCAGTGACCCACAGCAGAGACAATGCTGGATCCATAAGTGCTAGGCCAGCAGGGAATTCCAAGACTATTCTTAAAAAGGGAATGTCTCAGTTGTATATTATTGCATAACATAGTATTTTAAAACTTAATGGCTTAAAATGAACACTTTTTTTTCTCATGATTTTCTGGGTTTCCTAGAATCAATTGGCCAGTTTTATGCCATATGTTTTTAGCTGGAATTGCATTTAGTTGTGAACTGAGTTGCGTTTGGGATACCAAAGATAATTTCACTCACCTTTCTGGCAACTGAGCTAGGGTACCTGGAATGAATATTAGCAGTTGTCCTTCTCCTTGTGTTCTTGTACCATACAGTGGTTTTACTTGAGCTCTTGTCATATGGTGCTGGATCTCAATGGGCAGAAAGTGGAAGCTATAAGACCTTTTATAGGGTCTGGGCTTGGAAATCTGAGACCCTAATTTTCATCACATTTTATTGGTCAAAGCAAGTCACAAGAGCAGCCTACACTTCAAGGAAAAGCAAAGACAACTTACCTCTTGAGAGAGAAGGGGAAGAAATGTCAACGTGTGGGAAGAATTGTTAATTGCATCTTTGCAAACGATCACAATACACCCTCATGGTAAAACATAGCCAAAGGATCAAGATAAAATCAAATTGTATAGCTGAAAAAATTTTTGTAAAGACCTCAACAATATTTGTTTGTTCCCCTTCACTAGATAAAATAACTATTAATTTTTTAAAAAATGTTGTCCTACAGCATCCTGCCACTTCCACAGTAGAGAATTCATAATTCTACATAAGAATGAATTATGGATGTGGTATAAGATGAATTGAAATAAGAAAACCCACAAAGGTTTTAAGAGAATTGTATTTGCAACAGCATCCTGGACTAAAAGTTATAGAGATAGCGCAAAATAAAAATACCCCTGCCAAAAAAAAATTTCTATTGGCAATAAGACTAAGCAAGTTATTCATTTGCAAATAACAGATTGTCCTTTATGGAAAAATATGGAAGACATAAAGGGTAGAGCCAAGAATTACTAAGAACAATGGATTAGGGAAGTATTCTCATAAAAGTACAGTTGGAGTTAATGAAGAAACTTGTCAGTGAGAAGGGGGAACTCATTAAATGTTTCCTGCCAAAATTTCATGTCTTTTAATGTGCCTTCTTTCAAGTGACATAAACTGTGATGATTATTATTTTAGCTATGTTACCATGGTATGTTGGGTGTCTGGAGGCAGATGACCTGTTTTAGTTCATAGGTTTCCATAACAACATTATCCATGCTTGAGGAGTCTTATCCACTCTGAAGACGATGCTGATGATGAAATCCTTGATTTGAACTGAGGCTATAGTGAGGAATTACTTTAGAGGAGGTGAAGAACAGGAATTATTGCACTTTGCATTTGGCTTCCTTCCCACCCAGTGGGTATGGGGATGCCTATATCATGTAATTGCCCCTCCTATCATCTTGATGTGGCCTCCTCTTTGTCATCTGGTGTAGGATATCTTTTTGAAAGTTTCCAGTCCATTTGGTTGAAGATTGTTCAGCATTTGGTTGTAATTTTGTTGTTTTTATGAGAGAAGTGAGCTCTAGTCCTTATTTTCTGCCATCTTACTCCTGTCTCCACCAGAGGGTTTTAAGTATGAGCCTGGGGTAGTAACAGCAGTGGCATGGATTCAAATCCTGGCCGGAAAATATCCACCAATATCCAATGTAATTCTTGAAACTGCATTAATCTTGGCTTAGGCTGAAACATCCAAGATGAATTCACCCAAAATTTCGGCAACTTTGTTGGGATGTTTGGAACAGCTGAAGTTTGTATGGGCCTCTTTCTCCCAGATGTTTCTTCTAGTAGGTTATCCAGACTTCTTTACATGACTATTAGTGTCTAAGAGAACATATGCAAATGTGATCATATCTTAAGGCCTAGGCTCAAAAATGGCACAGCATTAATTCTATCATATGCCATTGTTCACAGTAAGTCACAAGAACATTATAGATCCATGTGAAAAGGAAATAAACTACCTTTCTTGAGAGAAGTGGCATGTGCTTAAAGGAATTGCAAGAATTAAAAGGTCACTTTTGCATATGATCCACCAGAGATATTGCATTATTCTATGTTAACACAAAGAACAATTGATGCATTAGGATTTTGATATTGTGCTTAGGGCTACACTTCAGACAGCTTGAATGTTTTTAGCTATAAAATATTAATTAACTAGAATCCAATTCACTATAACTCTCAAATAATAAGTATTTGTGACATTTCAAACTATCTGGAACAGACTAAGAAAAAAATAATATGCTAATGCAAGAAAAATACAATTCATAGCAACTTTCAAGAGATCTCCAGAGTTAGTATATAGATAGCTTAGTCTCCTGCAGTGTTAACATGTAAACTCATGTACAATATGAACTACATAACTGACAGATGACTCTAAAGTACTGTAGGGTTTTAAAAGAGGAATTCCATTAAAATCACTTCAATGTAGTAGGTACAAACAAAGAAGAAAGGCATTTTTAGAACACTTTTAAATAATAAAACATAAAACGATGGGCTTTTTGCTTAATTGTCACTTAAGCAGAGCATTTAAACAATAAGACTACCTATTTCTTAGGCATCGTGTTAATCAAGGTTTTAATATATTTCGTGAACTCTCAGTTTTAAAATTAGTTCTATTCAAAAGTTTTATGTATTCTGGAGTCTCAAATATGAATTAGAGATACAATAAACTAAAGGGTTTCAAGAGCATATTTTTAAAACTTAGAAGGATGAGTTAGATACAATCATAATTGAATCCAATTGAAGGCATATTAAATTGATCAGAGTAGAGAAACAATTCTCATACACTGAAAAGAAGCCTTTATTCAGGATAGAATATTAAATGAAAAATTTTCTATTCAAAAACCTTGAAATAAGCAATATTTCTTCATCAAATTTAAACTAATTTACTATAACTTCCATCTTTCTCTTGATACTTACTAAAAGAAATGTTTACAAAACATTAATTTTTTAAATGGGAGATGGATTTCTTCATTTCACTTTTAGAATTTTAAAGAAGTTAATCTCTTGGAACCTTCATCCTGATATTTAAACATTGATAGAAGAAAGACATAAGCCATGAAATTTATATTTTTGTTTTAGAACCACACAAAGCAATGGTTGAAATAAAGGAACATACAAGGCATCACAATAAAGATGTTTTTACATTTGGTATTCCATTTATAAATTATAATTGTTACAATACCGTGGGTGAAAGTATGAGTAGGAAACAAAAGAATACTAACAGAAATAATAAATGAATGTACAGATTTAGCATGTATGTGTCATCACTTAAATATGATTTTGTGTTCCAAAATGTCAATGCATTTCAGCTACTTGTAACTTGGAATAGTTTCAACCCTAGAACCAATGCTATAATTGAAGGTAATTACCACAGATAATGCAATATTTAAAACAAATTTTCTATCAGATTTGCTGCCCGGTTCTTAGACTTTGAGGAAATTTTCACTTTCTCCACAATATTAGGATCATACTAAAGATAATACTAAGATTAAGAAAGAAATCTGGGTCTTCTTAGGAGTCACTCCATACCATATCCTAACATCTCGTATTTTCCAGCTATATGTTTCTCCGTTCTATGTTTTATTAAATAACTCTGAATGTTTCAATCTATTAATTTTTTTAATGGCTGCACCCATACCATATGGAAGTTTCCAGGCCAAGGACTGAATCTAAGCCACAGCTGCGAACTATGCCACAGCTGAGGCAATGACGGATCCTTAACTCACTGTGCAGGGACCAAGATGAAATGTGCACCTCTGGAACGACCTGAGCTGCCACCTGAGCTGCTACAATAAGATTCTTAACCCACTGTACTACAGTGGGGACTCCTTAGTCCATTAATTTTTTCTTCTGCTTTGTCTAGTCTATTTAATCCATTCATTACATTTTGTTGTGAGATATATATCTATATATATAGAGAGAGATTTAAAGGTATATATGTTTGTATATAAAATATATTAATTTTATATATACATATATTTACTTACATAAGTCTTATTTGCCCTTTTTAAATTTTATTCTTGAGAGTGACATCTACCTTTGTTTTTATAGAAGTTCTAGTTGGTCTAGTCAGGAGGGGACACGTAGAGGTGATGAAATGTTCTATATCTTGATGATGATGATGGTTACACATTGAATTGTACACTTATAACCAGGGAATTTTACTGTGTGAAAGTTATTACTCAAAGAGTCAAATCTAAATTATAACTAGAATTAATTTCACCATGGTAAGTTTTATTTTGAAAATTATATCTGACATTGATAGTCATTATTAATTGAAAAGAAATCTAATAGTAGTTATTTCTTTGGTACTACTAAAAGAGTTGTGAATATTTTGCATCAGATCATCAAGGATTGTTCTCTTATAAGGTTAATTCAATTATTCTGTATACTTGTTATTTTCTATACCATATTTTAGTTATCCACAGCATTGGTGAAAACAAATTCAAAGAGTTTAAAACAGGTCAAAATGCTTCCTTAATATAGCTGATACTTTGAACCATTCAATCACTTTTCAGATCTTTCCTCTATGTTCCTAAAATATATAATTTTTTCTCTGGTTCCACTATATGGAATGAGGGATAGTTGGTTAAGTGGTTATAAGGAACTAAAGCATACTTTCTTTACTGAAAGAATATAACAACCGTTGTTAAAAGAAGAAACATCAGGATATGATGAGTTTCTCATCAGAGTACTCAAGTACAGAGAGGTCGAATAACAATGTTAAGGAGATCTATCAAGTTGAACCGGATAATATTGTAGGGGAGGCAAACTTTTACATTTACTCTCTTAAAAGTTATTTTTGGCTGGGTCTGGGAATATAAATGACTTAAGACAGATCAACAGAAGAAAAATATAGAATTTTATTTAATATAAATTCTATATGAAATGTGAGCCTTCATAAAGAATGAAGACCCAAAGAAATAGTGAAATCTATTTCCTTTTATACTAGCTTGAACAAAGAAAGACAATTGTGCAAAAGTGACTAAAACCATGTATGGAGGCTAAAGGCAGATAAGAATAATTCTAACAAGATCTGTAAAGAATTCTCTGAGGTTCAGCTACTCATCCTTAATGATAATAATGTTACTTTCCTTTTGGTATAGGGAGAACTTTTTTAATGGACTGGTAGCTCATATTTTTAAGAAAAAGAAGGAAGATAAGAATATTTTTTTAAGTGCCTTTAACTCAAAATTGGTCAACAGGCCAGAGCGGCATATTTTGGGTGGCTTGTTTTCAATTCTTTCAGTATTTAAAATCCCAGTTTCAAACATTGATATTCTATTAATATAATTGGCCTAGATTTGTGCCATCTGCTAGTTTGATTAGCATGCTATCTAACTGGATTTGCATCATCAATAAAATATAGACCAGAATAAAGCATGCATTTGTCTCACTATTTCCTTTATCGAGGCTTAAATCAATATATTAATCATTACTGTTTGGAAAAATTTAAGTATTTCTTCATCTGTCAGTGTGATAGCTCATTTTATTATTAGTGGTTCTAATGACCACTATTCTCATACGTAATTACACATTCAATAATGCAGTCTAGGATTTTGGCTGATTATTTATCACAAACTGTGTACAGTAATAGTTAATTGTGAAAGCTCTGGAATCAGATATGTGCTGAATCCTGTGTGCCATTTTTAAGCTCTGTAATATCTGGCAAGGTACTTAACTTTTCTGAATCTTTTACCTGAAAAAAGCCGGAATATATTTTTTTCTATCTTTGTAACCCTATATATGAATTTCCTATCTATGGTTAGAATTTTTTGGTTAGGATTAAATTAGAGCTTTGCTATTATAGTCTTAGCAATTTATAATTGTGGGAATGATCTCATTTTTAACAATTCAAGTTCTTTTTCTGACCTGATTTCTTACAGAATCATTTGCCTTCTCCATTGACTCTTCAAATACTGTCAGCAATGTTTCTATCTGTATTCTGAAATATCAATATCCTGGCATAAAATATCTGTTAACAGGGAGACTTGAATTCATTTGGAACACAAAATTTCTTACTTAGAGTATCTTATATAAATAGCTTCCCATTCCAATTTTTTATTCAATGCATATTCCATCTTTACCATTGTTAATTTGATCCTCCTTAATAAAGAAAATAGAAGCAAAACAAAAGGTAAGTAAATGTGCTTTATTTTTGTTTTCAGTCACCAATAAATGATATATTAGCTTTTTAATATGTTTTGTTTTACTACCCCAAAACAAAATATTGCTTCCATTTTCCTTGGCACAGGCACATCACCAGTACAACTATTTTATTTGTCAAGCATACTATGTGTCTTTTTATGCTTCAAGATAGGGAAGAGGAGGTAAAATTGAAACTGAATAGGACCCTGTGGGGTTCTGAGCACAGAAGCCTTTCTGTGTCTCCCATATCTTGTTTTTAGGAAATAGGCCTCATTGAGCCTCCATGACAGTCCCTGAGTTTCAAAGCGCAGGTTCAAATAAGAGCTAATCAGGGAAGGGTGGGAATGCAGAGACAGCCAAGTGCAGCCTTGGAGCAGGGTCCTGGTTCTTCCTCAAGGAATATATATAACAATATCTCTGAGTTCTTCTGCAGAACTAAAGTAAGTCCCCAACAAATGAATGCTATTTGATGAAGCATTCTTCATTTCAGAAAGAAGGACCATCAGAACTAGTCCTGGAGACACTAAACATCAGCTTTGAAGAAGAACTTGCATCTACCCTGACCCTTATCTGCAGCCCTATTTTCCACTCTCAAAACTATAAAACCAGTTCCTATTTTCTCCCAAAGGAGGGCACAGTCTTTGAAGCATTAGCAGGCTATGACCTCATTTGCCTGGCAAAGCTATCAAGCTATTTTATTTTCTCCTTAGCCCCAAACTCTGTCTCTGTGTTTCTATTCAGCACCGGTAGACAGAGGCTGAATTTCAACAACAAAATCTTAGTGGCTAAGCAGAAGTTATTTGCAGTAGATGAGCAATATATGTAACTAAAATTCAATATTAAAGATTATTATGACATTTTTTTCAGGAGGAATGGCTTTAAAGAAACCAGAATATGTCATTCCAAAATATGCCTTTTTTCTTAAAAAAATTATTTTAGCTGAAGGCAATTAAGAAAGAGTTAAGTGCAGAAAAAGCTCCTCATTTTTGCCTAAAGACAGGAAATAAATTCATCTTTTACTGGTGATGGACTCTTTGCCCAGAGATGGCATCAAAGGAATCTGGAAACAAATCTTTTAAACTCTTATCTTCCTAGTTATTTCTTTACCATTTACTACCTCTAACCCAAATTACAGAGGCTGAGAGTTGAGGAAAGCACATATATTTTTTTCTATTATTGTCACAAAAATGGAATATCAATTCAGATACCCCTGTGTCTTCTGAGAAAGTTTTAATTCCAGAAAACAATGTGTGGTCAAAGAATTTGAATAAATGGAAAGTGTCCAGTACAGTAGTAATATAAATTGTTATGATAAAGAAAAAGGAAAAAATTAAGCATCTATTTTACAGCCTGGAACAGAAGGTGGGCTACATTACAGACATGCCAAATAATTCTGAAATTCAGTTACAAGACAATGTCACTTGATGACAACTTTCAGCAGATGGATGCCAGCATATGTGCACTGTTGAGTCTGATTAATTAAACGATGGCAGATTAGGTTTTTTTTTTTTTTAAGGGGAGAAAGAGAGATCTGTGAAGCCACATCCTGCCAAATTTAAGGCTTGTAGACTTTCTTTAAACACTATTCATTGTATACATATCATGCTTCAAAAAAGAGTCAGTATGATTAGTTTTAAAGAGTTTAATAAATATTTTGAATTTATTTCTTTGGCAAATTAAAGGGTTTTTTAATTTTTTTTATTTTTAATTTCTTGAGTTTTATTATAGTTCACTTACAATGTTGTGATAGTTTCAGGTGTATAGCAAATAAAGTCAGTTTTATTTCTTTTTTTATATAATGATTTTTTTATTACAGTGTTCTGTCAATTTTATATTGCATAGCATTGTGACCCAGTTACACATACATGTATAGATTCTTATTTTTTAATTTAAAATTTATGTCTCTATTCTTCTAATTCATAAATTTCCTAAAGAATGTCACATCAAGAGCCAATAATATTGGCATAATTATCATGGAATTCTCAGAGGAATTATGTTAGTAACTATCAGAGTTATCTTTACATTCCCTTGTAAAGAAGGGGATCACTACTCTTCTTTCCATCCCCAGATTCATATCAGTGTCATAGGATAATGTATAACCATGTTAATGGATAATGAAAATCCTGATAAGAATTTGCTAAGAGAAGTAATTGGTAGATTTTTGATTGACCCATAGCTGCACAGGGAAACTCTGTTCTGCTGACTATGAAAATGGGGAGAAAATCATTCACATTTCCAGTTTTTTTGGCTTTAGAATGAAAATCACTAATCAGAGAAAAACTCTTTTGTACTCATTTTCAAAACCTATATAAATGTCATTGCTTATGTAATGCTATTTTTGCCTACAAATAAGGAAAGGTACTGGAAATATCAAATATATTTTGAAGTTATACAATCATAGTATTTTGCATATGTTATATATGTAATTGCTTTGCATTTTGACATATAACACAATATTTATATATTTCCTATTTATACATTTATAGAAAAAATAGTTATGAAAATTTACTGTTAAAGGCTGCAATAGCTATAGACAATGCTACTGCATCTATTTATATACTGTTATCACACAAAGCATAATATCAAAATCTTCACTAGTAGTCTCTGCATCAAAGGAGGCAAAATAGATATTTATCTGATTGTCAAACACAAGTACTGCTATGGAAATTAAGTTTCTTTTTATTGCTCTAAGTGTCTTTAGACATTAATTTATGAACAAGAGAAGCTTACAAGCTCATTATTAACAGTGGTTACAGAAGTGATGATATAACTTTATTCAAAGACATATTTGGTATATTTCAAATGTAACTAAGGTAGATGTAAATCAAGTATTATGCTCTTTGTTTCCCCTCTTTCAAAAAAAGTACCCAAATATAAACATAACACCTTGATATGGTAAAACATTATTTATCAAACATCAGCTTAAGGCTAAACACTCTATGTGATAACTTTACTTGATGTTTATCATGGTAGTTTGAATAGGAGTTTTCCAACTTGGCAACAAAATCCTTATTTTTCATGTTCTTCTCAGGTGCATCTATTTAGCACATAACTCATGTCGTGGAATAAAGTCAATTGCATGATGACAATTGACAGTGATAATGTATTTTAATTGATTTCAGTGTTTGAGGATAATGGGTATTTTTATTGAGCATGGCATTTATGCTGCACAAATACACTTTCTTGTACAATTTTTCATGGCTGGACATAAGATTTGAATAATAATAAAAATTCACACATAATTTCAAAGTGCCTACTGACAAGAATTTAAAGAGATAGCAGGGCAGGATTTTGTGGTTTGTAAATGTGTACAAAAATAAGCCAATGTGTACACATCTGAGTATGTGAATTTTTATGAAGGATTTTCAATAAATACATATTTTTAAAAGTAAATTAAACTTTGTCAAATCCCCTAAAGTCCTTCTAAAAACACAATGTGAAAACCAGAGGCCTTGAAGTAAGCAATTCACTCTAAGGTAAAATTTTACCTCTGAGATCACAACTTGATAATCTGAATAATGTAAACTTCATATTCTATTATATCATCCCTAAAATACTCCCTTGGAATTAATAAATACCTATAATACTCCATCTATCATCCTAACTACTGCAATTGCTATGAGGTCAGGAAAGTAAAAACTAAGGAATAGAGATATTCTGATGCTGGTGGCATAGTGAGGAGATAAACAAACGAATCGGGATATGACTTTGAACAGCTATCCTGATTTATCACTATAACGATTAATCAGTGATTGTATATATATGATATGCTTTAAGAATAGATACCATTATATCAGAGGAAAGATAGTTCATTTGATAATAGATCGTAGCCAACAAAAAAGGTCATGAATTTGCTTATCCACATGGCCCATTGATGGTAAGATGAGAGAATATATCCTGAGTAGCAGTGATGTAATCTTACACATCACAAAAACTCAAAATTTATTTCAATATAGTGAGGTTAATTGAGTAGGTTTAGGACATGGTATTAAATGATAATACTGTTGAATTAAAAAGAGGTAACTTAATCTGATAAATGCTTTTATAAAGGCATATACAGAATGACAAGTGAGTATATAAAAGAAATATCTAACCCAATGTTTTGGTTTCAGGGAACAGAAATACAGAATATGATGTATTCATGAAGTAGGTTTACCTGGGTTGTGAAGATGGAGGATGAATTTCTATTACTTTGACTTTGGTATGTGAAGATAGTGGATATAGGAGGTAAGAGTGTTATACATGTAAAATGGTTTAGAGACTGTTATAAGCTGGTATCATGACATATTTTATGTTATAAATATTGTGTTATGAGTTTTCATTATAGTCCTGGGCAAATGTAAGAAATTGGTAGGATCATTCAACCATCTTAAAAAATAAACTTTAAATTTTAATCTATCCTTAACTTCACAAATGTTTATACATGCACTCCTGATAATTGTTCTACTTAGAGTAGGGGACAAATAAATTTTTTTGTTATTGTTGTAGGCATGGTGATCATAAGTCTAGTGATAGAGTTTTAAAATAAAGTGTGAAGAGTCATGATGACCTTGATGAAAATAAAAATTGAGTTATAAAAAACTATTCACAATAGCCAAAACATGGAAACAACCTAAATGTCCATCAACAGATGAATGACCTAAGAAGGTGTGGTATGTACATGCAATGGAATACTGCTAGCCATAAAAAACAACAAAAAAAATGCCATTTGCAGAAACATGGATAGAACTAGAGAATATCATACTAAGTAAGTCAGAAAGATAAAGAAAAATACCATTTGATATCATTTATATCTGGAGTCTAATATATGGAACAAATGAACCTATCTATAGAAAAGAGATTCATGCATGTGGATAACAGACTTGTGGTTGCCAAGGGAGAGGAGGAAGATGTGGGATGGACTGGGGGTTAGTAGATGTAAACTATTGCATGTGGCGTGAATAAGAAGTGAGATCCTGCAGCAGAGCACAGGAAACTAACCACTTGTGATGGAGGATAATGTGAGAAAAAGAATGTATATACATTATGACTGTGTCCCTTTGGTGTACAGCAGAAACTGACAGAACATTGTACATCAACTATAATAAAATTTTAAAGATTGTCTACATTAAGTTCTCTTTAAGAATCTTTGTCAATAAAGAATATATATTTTATAAATTCTTCAAACATTTAAACAACACCCAAATCAATCTACAATAGAATTATCTCAAAGTATTCTTCCAGATGACCTTGCAACTTTAAAATATTTCATTTGCTCAGACACTTATGTGATCATTGAGGTTTTTGTCTTCCCTAAAAAAGGGAAGTCCATTGAAAAGATAATTATCTGGAGCTATTATGTGCCAGACAATTTTATAGATGTTTTAGATATATAAATGTGCTAGAATCATATAACACCCACCCTAAAGAATTTTATATCCTAATAGGTAGAGATAATAATACAAAGAAGCAAATAGGATGACATCAAATGCTGATAAGTTCTATGCTGCTGATAAAACAGAACAGTGTGATAGAATATAAGTGTAGTTTTGGAGGTGAATGATTTTAGTTTGAGTAGTTGGGTAAGCACTTACCTGGATGATTCAACCTTTGATCTGATACAGGAATTACAAGGAGAGGCATATAAGAAAAAATCTGAAGAAATGGTGCTATAAGCAGAAGGAGCAATAGCAAGTCCCTGAGAAAGAAATAAGCTAGAAAAATTGAGTAATAATAAAAAAAAGACCAGCATCCTAGGGTTCTCTTAGGTAGATATTAAGGTGGAGATACCTATCAGACATCCATGTGGAGATGTCTATTAGGCAACTGTATATACAATGAAGACCCTGAATATGTCCAAAGGGATGGAATCGAGTGGAGGTTTAGACCTTTGATTAAAGAAAAATTTCTTCCATCATAAAAGGAGAGAAGGGAGAAAATGTGGGTATAAATGTTAAGTTGGCAAAATGTAAGGCAATCAAATGAAATAGTTCCCTGCATCTTTTCTTCATGACTTGTGCACTGAGTTATTAGGTAAGATAAAATTGGCAATTTTAGAAGACATGGACTGTAAATTAGTTGTCATAGAGAAGGAAAAAGTGATAAAACAAGACAGTATAATAGAATTGTCTATCCATCTCCTATACCCATTGATAACTTTTGATTAAAATCTTAAAGTGAGTTTATCTAGAGCAATCATAAAAACTTCATTAATATTCAGCTTCACATTAAGTGAAAGAATAAGTTTATTAGGAATAATCCAGCTCTATTTTCATACATTAAGAACTCCATAATTGTGAAACAATACTGTGAGCCCAAACTTTTTTCACGTAATAGAAACTAATGCGTAGCGTTTTGATTATTATTTTTGTAATATAACTTGAAATCCGGAAGTGTGATGCATCCAGCTCTGCTTTTCTATTTCAGGATTGTTTTGGCTTTGGGGTCTTTTATGGTTCCATAAAAGTTTTAAGAATTTTTTCCTATTTCCATGAAAAATGTAATTGGAATTTTGATAAGGACTGTATTAAATCTAATAATTTAGCAATGTGGACATTTTAACAATATTAATTCTTCTAACCCATGAACCAGGGATATCATCCCATTTGTGTCTTCTTCAGTTTTTTCATCAATATCTTATAGTTTCTAGCGTACAGATATTTCATCTTGATCAAATTTAATCCTGAGAATTTTATTATTTGTATGCTATTGTAAATGGAATTCTCTAAATTTCTTTTGTATAGTGCATTGTTACATTACTGTATAAAATGGATATTTAACAAAAACCTACTCTATAGCCTAGGGAAATTGACTCAATAATTTGTAATTACCTATATGGGAAAAATAGCAGATATAAGTGTATGTATAACTGATTCACTTTGCGGTACACATGAAACTAACACAGCACTGTAAGTCAACTATCCTCCAATAAAAATTTTTAAAATTAAAAAAATTAAAAATTAAATTGATGCTTATATATTGATTTTTTTATCTTGAAACTTAACCAAAATTTCTTATTATTTCTTTTTAGGGCTGCACCCACAGCACATGGAGGTTCTCAGGCTAGGGGTTGAAACTGAGTTACAGCTACTGGCCTACACCACAGCCACAGCAACGCAGGATCTGAGATGCATCTGTGACCTACACCACTGAGCATGGCAACATCAGATCTTTAACCCACTGAGTAAGGCCGGGGATCAAACCTGCATCCTCATAGATACAAGTCAGGTTCATTAACCACTGAGCCATGATGGGAACTCCCTCTTATTATTTTTTGGTGGAATATTTAAGATTCTCTCTATATAAGATTATGTCATCTGCAAACATAGAGATTTTACTTCTTCCTTTATGACTTGGATGCCTTTTACTTCTTTTTCTTATCTGATTACTCTGCATAGAACTTCCTGTACTATGTTGAATAGGATCGGTGAGAGTGGGAACACTTGTCTTGTTCTTGATCTTAGAGGAATAACTCAACTTTCACCAATGAGTATGATGTTAGTGATAGTCTTGTCATATATAGGCATATCTGAGATATATTGTGGGTTCAGTTCCAGGCCACCATAATAAAGTGAATATCACAAAGAAGTAAGTCACAGAGTTTTCTGGTTCCCCAGTATGTATAAAATATATACTTAATAGACATATTATAGTCTGTTAAATGTACAATAACACTATGTCTTAAAATGTACCTATCTTAATTAAAAATACATAATTGCTAAAAATTCCTAACCATCATTTCAGCCTTCAGGAGTTGTAATCTTTTTGCTGGTGAAGGTTCTTGCCTTGGTGTTATTGTCTGCTTATTGATCAGAGTGGTGGTTGCTGAAAGGTGGGATGGCTATGGCAATTTCTTAAAATAAGACAACAAAATTTGCCACATAAATTGACTGTTCCTTTCACAAATGATTTCTCTGTAGCATTTGATGGTATTTAATAGAATTTTACTCACAGAACTTCCTTCAAAATTGGAATCTATCCTCTCAGACCCTGTCACTGCTTTATCAACTAAGTTTGTGTACTAGTCTAAGTTCTCTGTTTCACTGCAACAATTTTAACAGCATCTTTACCAGAAGTAAGTTCCATCTAAAAAATATTTCATTTGCTTATCCATAAGGAGCAAATCTTCATATGCTGCAGTTTTATCATGAGATTATAGCAGTTAATCACAGGCTTATAGCAGTAAGATCTTCAGGTTCCAATTCTAATTCTAGTTCTCTTGATATTCTCATCACATATGAATAACTTCCTCCACCAAAATCATGAAACAACTCAAAATTATCTATGAGGATTGAAAATAACTTTGTTCAAACTCCTGTGAGTCTTGATATTTTGACCTCTCCCATGAATCATGAATGTTCTTAATTGAATCTAGAATGGTAAATCCTTTCTAGAAGGTTCTCAATTTACTTTGCCCAGATACATTAGAGGAATTAGTATCTATGGCAACTATAGCCTTATGAAATATACTTCTTACATAATAAGACTTGAAAGTAAAAATTACTCCTTGATTTAATGGCTGCAGAATGGAGGTTGTTCTGGCAGGCATGAAAACATCATTAATCTTGTTGTACACCTCCACCAGAACTCTTGGCTGACCAAGTGCACTGTCCATGAGCAATAATATTTTTAAAGGAATATTTTTCTTCTAAGCAGTAGAAGTTAATAGTGGGCTTAAAATACTGAGTAAACCATGTTGTAAACAGATGTGTTTTAATACAAGTGTTGTTGTTCCATTTATAGAGAAAAGGCAGAGTAGATAGCTTAATCTTTAAGAGCCCTAGGATTTACATAATAGTAAATGAGCATTGGCTTCAACCAAAGTCACCAGTTGTGTTAGCCACTAAAATGAGAATAACTTTGTCCTTTGAAGCTTTGAAGCTAGGCATTAACATCTCTTCTCTAGTTATGGTGCCCTAGATGGCATCTTTTTCCAATAGAAGGCTGTTTCATACTCATTGAAAATTTGTTGTTTAGTGTAACCACCTTTATTAACTAATTAGAAACATCTTCCAGATAAATTGCTGTAGTTTCATCAGAACTTGCTATTAATCTTTCCTTAAATCTAAAGAATCAGTCTCTGCTACATTTCAACTGCTCTTCTGCAGTTTCCTCACTTCTCTCAGCGTTCATAGAACTGAAGCAGTCAGGGCCTTGCTCTAGATTCGGATTTGGCTTAAGAGAATATTGTGGCTGGTTTGATAATCTATCCAGACCACTAAAACTTTCGTCATATGATAAATATGGTAGTTTTGTTTTCTTACCATTTGTGTATTCACTGAAGTAGCACTTTTAATTTCTTTCAAGAATTTTTCTTTGCATTTACCACTTGGCTAACTGTTTGGTGAAAGAAGTCTAAATTTCAGCCTATCTTACTTTTCAACATGCCTTCCCCACTAAGCTTAATCATTTATAGCTTTCGATTTAAAGTCAGAGACATGTGACGGTTCCATTCATATGAATATTTAAAAGCCACTATGATGTTATTAATTGGTCTAATTTTAATATTGTTGTATTTCAAGGAATAAGGAGGCTTGAAGAGAGGGCCAGGGATAGGGGAATTGCCAATCTGTGGAGGAATCAAAATACACACATTTATCAATAAAACTCCCTGTCTTGGGAATGTAAATTGGTATAACCACTATGGAAAACAGTATGGAGTTTCCTCAGGAAACTAAATATAGAGCTACCATATAACCCAGAAATCCCACTCTTGGGCATATATCTGGACAAAACTTTCCTTGAAAAAGATACGTGCACCCATATGTTCATTGCAGCACTATTCACAATAGCCAAGACATGAAAACAACGTAAATGTCCATCAACAGATGAATGACTTAAGAAGATGTGGTACATATACACAATGGAATACTACTTAGCCATTAAAAAGGACACAGTAATACCATTTACACCAACATGGATGGAACTAGAGACTCTCATCTTGAGTGAAGTAAGTCAGAAAGAGAAAGACAAATACCATATGATATCACTTCTATCTGGAATCTAATAAATGGCACAAATGAACCTTTCCACAGAAAAGAAACACATGGATTTTGAGAACAGACTTGTGGTTGCTAAGGGAGAAGAGGAGGAGGTGGGATGGACTGGGAGTCTGGGGTTAATAGATGTGAACTATTGCATTTGGAATGGATAAGCAATGAGATCCTGCTGAATAGCATGGGGAACTATATCTAGTCACTTGTGATGGAACCTGATGGAGGATAATATGAGAAAAAGAATGTATACATGTGTGTGTGTGTGTGTGTGTGTGTGCGTGTGTGTGTGTGTGTGTGTGTGACTAAATCACTTTGCTGTGCAGTAGAAAATTGACAGAACACTGTAAACCAACTATAATGGAAAAAATAAAAATCATGAAAATTAAAAAAACCTCCTTGTCTTAATAGGTGTGAGTTTTCAGTGCCCAAAAACAATTAAAATAGTAACATTAAAGATCATTGATTACAGATCACTGAAACAAATATAATAATAATTAAAACATTTGAAATATTGCAAGAATTCCCAAATTGTGACACAAAAACACAAAGTGAACAGATGCTGTTGGAAAATGGCAGTGATAGACTTGCTCAGTGCAGTGTTGCCACAGATTTTCAATTTGTAAGAAAGGCAATATCTGCAAGATGGGACAAATATAAGCACAAAAAAGGGTAAGCCTGTATGGCCTTTATTATGTGGAGGTGCATTCCCTCTACATGCAATTTGTTGAGAATTTATATAATAAATGGCTGTTGAATTTCCTCAATGCTTTTATGCATCTATTTGAATAACTACTTATTTGAATAACCATACTTTTTGTTTATCTTTTATGCTCCTAATGTAGTACATCAAATTTATTGACTTGCATATGTTAAACTTTCCTCGTATACCTGGGATAAATCTCACCTGGCTATGGTGAGTATTCTTATATGATTTTGGTATCAGTATACTACTGGCTTGATGAAATAGATCTGGGAGTATCTTCTCCTCAAATTTTTTAGAAATAAATATCACCTGGCTATGGTGAGTATTCTTATATGATTTTGGTATCAGTGTACTACTGGCTTGATGAAATAGATCTGGGAGTATCTTCTCCTCAAATTTTTTAGAAATATGTGTGAAGAGTTGGAGTTAATTCTTTTATAAAATTTTTGCAGAATTTGCAGTGAAACCATGTAGTACTAGAATTTTCCTTGTTGAGAGCTTTTTATTACTAATTCAATCTACTTATTCAATATTGGTTTCTTCAGATTATCTATTTTTTTTTCATGATTCAGCCTTGCTGATTTATACATTTTGAGGAATTTATTCATTTTTTCCTAGGTTCTTCAATTTATTGGTATATTATTTTTATTAGGCTTTTATGAACTTCTATATTTCTCTTAAATCAGTTTTAAGGGAACAATAATGATAGCCCAGAAATAAATATATACATGCATATATGGTCAACTAATATTTGACAAGGACATGAAGAATATTCAATGGAGAAGTGTTAGTCTCTAATAAATGATGCTGAGAAAACTGGATATTCAGATGTAAAAAAAAAACAAAAAACAAAAAACAAAACTCAACACCTACCTATCTTGCATCACTCAAAGAAAACCAACAGACTAATACCTTAAACATAAGACCTGAACTGTAAAACTCCTCAAAGAAAACATAGGGAAAATGCTCTTTGACATGTATCTTAGAATTTTCTGGATATGACACCCAATGAAGAAGAACAAAGTGCAAAAATAACCAAGTGAGACTGCATCAAATTAAAAAGCTTCTATACAGCAAAAGAAACAATTAACAAAATCAAAAGGCAAGTCATAGAATGGGGGAAATATTTGCAAATCACATATCTGATAAGAGGTTAATATCCAAAACATATGAGAGACTCATACAACTCAATAGCAAAACACCCACAAATAATTGAATTTAAAAATGGGCAAAGCACTTCAATAGACATTTTTCCAAAGAATACTTTTAAATGGCCAGCAGGTAAATGAAAAAGTGCTCAACATCACTAATCATCAAAGAAAGGCAAATAAAAATCATGATAAGATTATTTCATATCTGTTAGAATGGCTAGTATAAAAAGATAAGACATAACAAGTACTGCCTAGGATATGGAGAAAAAGGACTCCTTGTATACTGCTGGTGGGGATATAAATTAATAAAGCCACTGTGAAAAACAGCATGGAGGTTCCTCAAAAAATTTCAAGTAGGAGTTCCCGTCGTGGCGCAGTGGTTAACGAATCTGACTAGGAACCATGAGGTTGCAGGTTCGGTCCCTGCCCTTGCTCAGTGGGTTAACGATCTGGCGTTGCCGTGAGCTGTGGTGTAGGTTGCAGATGCGGCTCAGATCCTGTGTTGCTGTGGCTCTGGCGTAGGCTGGTGGCTACGGCTCCGATTAGACCCCTAGCCTGGGAACCTCCATATGCCGCGGGAGAGGCCCAAGAAATAGTAAAAAGACAAAAACAAAAACAAAAACAAAAACAAAAAAAATTTCAAGTAGAACTACCATATGATCCAGCAATCCCATATCTGGGTATATATCTGAAGAAAATTAAATCACTATCTTGAAGAGATATATGCACCTCCATGTACACTGTAGCATTATTTCTGATAGCCAAGGCATGGGAACAAACTAAGTATTCAATGACATATTATGGATAAAGATAATGTAGAAAAATGGAATGTTAATTATTAATAATGAACTATTCAGGCCTAAAAAAGAATGAAATCCTGCCATCTGCAGCAACATGTATGAATCTTGAGGCCATTAGGCTAAGTGAAACAAGTCAAAAAGAGAATGACAAATAATATATTATCTCACTTACATGTAGAATCTAAAAAGTTGAACTCATAGAAACAGAGGTCAGATTGGTGGTTATCCAGGGTAGGAGTTGGGTAGTGAAGGAAATGGGTAAATCCGATCAATGGGTAGAAACTTCCAGTGATAAGATGAATAAGTTCTGGGTATGTAATGAATAGCATGGTGACTATAGTTAATAATACTGTGTTGTATATTTGAAAGTCACTAAGTGTAGATTATGAAGGTTATCACCACAAAAGTAATTCTAAGAATGTGAGGTGATGGAGGTGTAAACAAACCTTTTGAGAGTAACCATTTTGCAGCATACACATATATAAAATTACTACATCATACATCTTAAACTTTCACAATGTTCAATGTCAATTATATCTCAATAAGGCTGGGAAAATAAAGAAACTAATGTACAGGTGTTCACCAAAATGGTATTAGGACTTTTCTAATGGATCACAGCATCAGAACTCATTCCTCTTTTTCTTTCTAATGGATCACAGCATCAGAACTCATTCCTCTTTTTCTGCATGGCTCCCTAAACCCATTCCCATTTCCCAAACTATGTCCCTCTTTTCCCCTCCCTTCTGATATATCCATTTTTAAGCCCAGGGTCTTCTGTATGTAAATGACCAGAAATCCTTCATGCTAGGGTCTCTGGATATATACACTTCTTCCTTTTCATAATGTTAAACAACAACAACAACAACAGCAACAAAAACCTGGTATATTTCTTGTTAGTCAAATCACACACAGGGTCTTTGCTGACCACATTTTCACAATGGATAAAGATCAAAATCACCAATGTTATCATAATCACACACCAGGTAAATTAGGCATTTATTCACATGAACGGAGAAGAAAAGTTTGTAAAGGATTGCACTGAATTGTACAATAGCATAGACTGTTTTCAACAATAAATGTTAATACACCAGATGGTAGAAGAAAATTAGTTCTTAATCCACCTCAGCCCACATGTCTTTCCAACTATTATACAATCCATCCAAACCTATCCGTCTAAATATTATGCCCAATAGCTCAAACGATGATACATTTTCTAACTTAAACTCTTGGTGGATTAATGTTCAAAAGCTCCTTATTTGGACTCTATTATCCACTAATCTTTCTAAGCCTTACACATGCATGAGAATGAATTTTAACTGTGTATTTTATTGCCCTGGTGAGAATGGAGGAGAAAAGTAAGAAGGGCTAATTTAGCCTACTTTACTTAAAATATTGCTTTTTAGAAAAGATAAAGAGTAATTGAAAAATGAAAGTTTTTTAAAAGTTCACTAAATTCAGAGGCTATTTCCAATGGAAACAGGCTGTAGTGTCAATACTGTACTGAATAGATTAGTCATCTGGGGGAAGAAGCAGAGGAATGTGTTATTTGTAGCTCAGAGGTACATTAATTGGTATTAGACATTTATAGTGGTAAGTATCCCTGAGTTTATGCCACTACTGGAATTACTCTGAGGGTCAATAAGGTAGACATGATCATGCTACTTCAACAACTTCTACATCTCAGTGGGTTAACATATCAAAGATTTATTTCTCATTTATGAACGTCAGCTATAGGTCCAGGCACCTGTTCTCTAGCTAGAGATTCATTAATTCAGGATGTTGGGAGCCTTTAATACCTTGCAGTTGCACTATATGAAATATATAACTTCCTCGAATGGAGAGGATTTTTAAAAAGTTAAACAAGGAGTAGAGCAATAGATTCTTCAAATTCTTCTACAAAAGAGTGATGTACATTTTGCCCCTGCTCATGTTTATTGAACTAAGCAAGACGCTTAGTTAAATGGGAGGATGGTGGGTGCAATTCCTCCTATGTGCCTGGATGAAGAGAAGAACCAAAAATGTTGATAAATCTAAATGAAGTTTATGCTAATATTCTTGGAATATATTGCATTATAAAATATATCAGATACTAGGCAAAGAGATTTTTATGAGGACTGTCATGTTGCATATTTGTCAAATGTGCATTGTAGACTGTCAAGACAATTGTACGTTTATTCAGCATTTGTGGCAACTTAAATATATGATATGAAATCTACTGAGGAACTCTCTTACTAGCAATGCTTTATCTTCTGATTCAATGGAAGAATATTCTGTTCAGACTCTTCTTTTGTTATTCATTTTTCTATTATTCTATTATTGCTAAAATTATATTGACCATGTTTTATCTTACAGGAGATGTGTAACAATTTTACATATATGTGTCTTCATAGTAATCATAGTGTCATATTTTATCCCCATTTGTAAATAAGAAATTGCAGTTTAGAGAAGTTAAATAATTTGTTCAAGTTCTCACAGCTAGCAAGTGGTAGAGCTATAATTTGAGATAAATCCCCTCTAGTTTCAAACAGAGAATAAATCTTAATCACATATAAAATTCAAATGACTTTCCTGGGTAGAGTAAAATAGTAAATAATTAGCCCATAAAAAAATAACTGAATTCTGGTGTTGTTTCCTAATAAAATTGCCATTATTCTTAGCCTTTCAATGTAATCCAAATGCCAAAATTTCTATTTCTTTTGAAATTATTTAGATGAGCAGTTCTTAAATATTTTGGTTCCAGTATTTATTGAAAATGATTGGGGCCAAAGCCTTTTGCTTATATGATTCATCATAGTGATATTTATAATATATGTTAAATCACATATAATATTTAATGAAAAATTTATGTAAACATAAAAACACGTTATTAAAACATTGTATTATAGTTATATTTAGATAAAATATGAAGTAGAATTTTTTTCACATTTTTACAAATTTTCCTAATATACAGTTTAATAGAAGAAAATTAGATCCTCTTATCTGCTTATGCAATTAGTCTTCCATGATATGCTGATTTGGTTGAGTTATATAAAGTTAATTTGGTCTCTCATAGTTGGAGAAAAAGAAGACTTCATGAACACGCTGACAGGAGTCAGACTCTATATTAAGAGCCATCAGTCTAGGGGACTGGCTGAAGTAAGCACATCAGTTAATGAAGCAAACATTGAATCAGATATCAAATCAAGATACTGGTGGCCAAAGGAAAATTCCATATAATTTTTTCCCATGGAAGGACCATGAGATTTGCTTTGGCTAATAAAATGTGAGTAGAAAAATTGTGCACCACCACTGAGCAAAAATTGAGTCAATTATTTCTTTGCCTTATTCTCTTTTTCTAATATTACACTATTCCATATAGAAGCTGATTCATCCTACTAGATGCCATAACGTTCATGAAGGTGATATGAAACTATCTCATGACGGAAGAACATTTTAAGTTTTAAGACCACTAGGATTGGTATTTTTTTGCTACCATAGACTTAAAATGGTATGTAGATAAGAGTTTCCATTCCTGATTCTGTTGCTAACTTGTGTTGTAAACTTAGGTAAAGGACTATAGCATTTGATGCTTTACCCATCAATAGTAAACTAAGGTTAATAATACCAATTATACATGGTTGCTGTTAAGGTAATATAAGATTGAAAACAAAATAAATTTGAAGAACATAAATACAATACCACAGCAACTGAAGACCACACAATTATAATTTAACAACAAAAAAGATCTTAATGAAATTAGACATTTTATTTTTTATCTTTGAACTCATATTTCCATTTTAATTCCTTCATAATATTTCATACTAATGTAGTATATTTCTTCTTGAAAATACTTTGATTGTTCTATCACACTTCATAAAAATGAAGTATATGTATGTATGTGTTTATGTATATACATATGGGGGAATTTGTTATTAATTAGTTATTCTTTTACTTTAAAGATGTTTTAATTGACAATTTCTTCATCATGAATGTTTCTGAAACTGAGTGGTGAATGTTGGGAAAGAGGCAAGGTCCATATATCAACCTCACTTAGAAATCAAAGTAGTTTTATACAATAAAAATACATTTTTGTTAATCATATGCCATTTTAAAAATTAATTGTGGAAATAAAATTATAAATGTAAAGAGTTACTAGTGGAGGCATAATGATTCAAGGTTCATCTATACTTTCATTTACCTTCCTCATCTGGATTGTTTGAAAAATATGTATGTGATTATCATTATATATCACTTAACATGATTGATTTATGTTACAGAATATCAACAAAGCTCTTAAATAGATAATGTAAATTGTCTAAACTCTTTATTTGTGTCTGTCTTTAATGTGATCCCTACCATATTACCCATAACATTTTTCACAGAACTAGAACACACAATCCAAAAATTCATATGGAACCACAAAAAACCCAGAATTGCCAAAGCAATACTGAAGGAAGAAAAAAAAAAAAACCAGAAAGCATAATTCTCCCAGACTTCAGACAATACTACAAAAGTACAGTAATCAAGACAGTGTGGTACTGATACAAAACCAGACATACAGACCAATGGAACAGAATAGAGAACCCAGAAATTAACCCAGACACTTAGAGTCAATTAATCTTCTACAAAGGAGGCGAGAATATAAAATGGGAAAAAGTCTCTTCTGCAAGTGGTGCTGGGAAAACTGGACAGCTGCATGTAAATCAATGAAACTAGAACATACACTCACACCATGTACAAAAATAAACTCAAAATGGCTTAAATATTTAAACATAAGCAAGACACCATCAAACTCCTAGAAGCGAACATAGGCAAAACATTCTCTGACATCAACACATCAACTGTACAAATGTTTTCTTAGGTCAGTCATCCAAGACAATAGAAATAAAAGCAAAAATAAACCAATAGGACCTAAACAAATTTACAAGCTTTTGCACAGCAAAGGAAATCATAAAAAAAAACCCCACAAAATACAACCTACAAAATGAGAGAAAATAGTTGCAAACCATGGAACTGACAAGGGCTTAATCTCCAAAATATACGACTACTCATATAACTGAACAGCAAAAAAAAAAACAAGACTACAAATAACACATGCTGGAGAGGATGTGGTGAAAAGGGAACCCTCCTGCACTGTTAATGGGAATGTAAATTTGAAAAACCACTATGGAAAACTGTATGGAGGTTCCTCAGGAAACTAAATATAGAACTAACATATGATCCAGTAATCCCACTCCTGGGCATATATCCAGCTAAAACTTTCATTCAAAAAGCTACACGCAGAGTTCCCGTGGTGGCGCAGTGGTTAACGAATCTGACTGGGAACCATGAGGTTGCAGGTTCGATCCCTGCCCTTGCTCAGTGGGTTAACAATCCGGCGTTGCCATGAGCTGTGGTGTAGGTCGCAGACGCGGCTCGGATCCTGCGCTGCTGTGGCTCTGGCATAGGCCAGCGGCTATAGCTGCGATTCGACCCCTAGCCTGGGAACCTCCATATGCCACAGGAGCGGCCCAAGAAATGGCAAAAAGACAAAAAGACAAAAAAAAAAAAAAAAAAAAAAAAAAAGCTACACGCACCCCTATGTTCATTGCAGCTCTATTCACAATAGCGAAGACATGAAAACAACCTAATGCCCATCGAGAGATGAATGGATTAAGAAGATGTACATGTACGCAATGGTACTTCAGAACACACTCATTACGTCTTCCAAAACCACACTGATGGAGTGCAAATAGCTACCACAGAAATAACACACTTCATACAAACCAATAACAACAATGAAAAGAGTAAAAGTTTCTGCCTTCCAATCATCTTAGAGTAGGCAACTTGAATAACACTCCAGATAAAATATTTGGATAAAACATAACTGTATGTTTACATATTGATCTATATCTACTTACATACACATTTATATATCACTGTACTCACTTATTTTAAGGCAACTAAAAACTAACAAGGCAGAAAAATATTTTGACACCAAGATCTAAGGAAAAAATTCTGAGATGTCATACAGGAATTTGGTTCACATTTCCCTAGGGACATCTATCCATCCATCTGAGTGGCTGTAAGGATGGACAGCAGTTTTGAAAGACTTAGAGCAATGAGGGACAAATGGAAGTTAAGGTTTAGAGAACAGATGAATAATAAAAAAAAAAATCCATTCCAGGATCTAAAAATCTTACTAAAATCATCATAAATTCTAACTCTGTTAAAGTGTTTTTTCAAAAAAAAATGTATTTTTCTGGGATAGCAAACACAATTACTTTTTATAGATAATTATATCATCTATAGTGTCAACGTATTTCTACAATTTTGTATACAACACCAAATTCACAACAAAAAATTTCAGGAGTTTGAGAAAAGGAGATGTTGTGATTAAAAAAATCAGTTGTTAATTTTTAAAGGAAACTTCGTACTGTTTTCCATAGTGGTTTACACTTCCCCCCAACAGTGTAGGAAGGTTCATTTTTCTCCATACTCTCTCCAGCATTTATTATTTGTGGACTTTTTAAAGATGGCCCTTCTGGCTGGTGTGAGGTGATACTTCATTGAAGTTTTGATTTGCATTTCTCTAATAATTAGCAATGTTGAACATATTTTCATGTGCCTGTTTGCCCTCTGTATGTATTCTTTGAAGAAATGTCTGTTTAGGTCTTCTGCCCAATGATTGGGTTGTTTATATTTTTGATATTAAGTTGTGTGAGTTGTTTGTATATTTTGGAAATTAATACCTTAGCAGTATTGTTTGCACATATTTTCTCCCATTCTGTAGGTTGTATTTTCATTTTTTTATATTTTCCTTTGCTGTGAAAAATATTTAGGTTTAATTATATTCCTCCATTTGTATATTTTGGGTTTTATTTCCATTGCTCTAGAGATGGACCCAAAAAATATTGCTGTGGTTTATGTCAAAGAATGTTCCACTTATGTTTACTTCTAAGAGTTTTATAGCATCCAGATTAGCATTTGTTTTAATACATTTTGATTATATTTTTGTGTATTAGAGAAATGTTCCAATTTCATTCTTTTTGAGGTAGCTATCCAATTTTCCAAGCACACTTATTGAAGAGACTGTCTTTTCTCCATTGTGTATTCGTGCCTTTGTCATAGATTAATTGGCCACAATTGTATGGTTTATTGCTGGGATTTCCATCCTGTTTCATTGATCTATGTGTCTGTTTTTGTGCCAGCACCACACTCTTTTGAATACTGTAGCTTTGTAGTACAGTCTGAAGTCAGGGAGCCTGATTCCTCCAGCTCCATTCTTCTTTCTCAAGATTGTTTTGGCTATTCACAGGTGGGGTATTCTGTTTATCCATGCAAATCTAAATTTTTTTTGTTCTAGTTCTGTTGAAAATGCCTTTGGTAACTTGATAGGGATTGCACTGAATCCTCAGATTACCTTGAGTAGTTTAGTCATTTTAACAATATTGATTCTCCTAATCCAAGAGCAAGGTACATCTTTGCATCTATTTGTGTCATCTTCAAATTCTTTTCTCAGTGTCTTATAATGCCTTTGGTAACTTGATAGGGATTGCACTGAATCCTCAGATTACCTTGAGTAGTTTAGTCATTTTAACAATATTGATTCTCCTAATCCAAGAGCAAGGTACATCTTTGCATCTATTTGTGTCATCTTCAAATTCTTTTATCAGTGTCTTATAATTTTTGGAGTACAGGTCTTTTGCCTCCTTATGTAGGTTTATTCCTAGGTATTTTATCCTTTTGATGCAATGGTAAATGAGATTGTTTTCTTAATTTCTCTTGCTGCTACTTTGTTGTTAGCACATAGAAATGCATCAGATTTCTGTACATTACTTTTTTATCCTGCAACTTTACTGAATTTATTGATGAGCTCTAGTACTTTTCTGGTATAATCTTTAGGATCTATTTATAGCATCATGTTATCTGCAAAGAGTTACAGTTTAACTTCCTCTTTTCCAATTTGGATTTCTTTCATTTCTTTTTCTTTCCTGATTCCTGTGGCTAGGGCTTCTGAAACTATGTTGAATAAAAGTGGTGGGAGTGGACATCCTTATCTTGTTCCTGATCTTAGAGGAAATGCTTTCAGATTTTCACCATTGAGTATGATGTTAGATGTGGGTTTGTTGTATATGGCCTTTATTATGTTGAAGTATGTTTCCTCTGTGCCCCCTTTCTTAAGAGTTTTTATAATAGGTGGATGCTGTATTTTATCAAAAGCTTTTCTTGTATCTATTGAGATGATAATATGGTTTTTATTTTTCAGTTTGTTAATGCAGTACTGTATAATGATTGATTTTCAGATATTGAAAAATCCTGTATCTCTAAGATCAATCCCTCTTGATCATGGGCTATGTTCCTTTTAATGTGTTTTTGGAGTTTATTTGCTAGTATTTTGTTGAGGAATTTTGCATCTATATTGATTATGGATATTGGCCTGTTATTTTTTTTTGTGTGTGATATATTTTTATGCTTTGGGTATCAGGGTGATGGTGGCCTTGTAGAATGAATTCAGAAGTATTACTTCCTCTGCCATTTTTTGGAATAGTTTCAGAAGGATAGGTATTGAAGCTAATCTAAATGTTTGGTAGAATTCACTTATGAACACCTCTGGTCCTGGACTTTTTTGCTTGCAATTTCAGTGCTGGTAATTGTTCGGATCATATTCTCTATTTCTTCCTAGTTCAGTCCTGGGAGATTGTACCTTTCTAATAATTTTTTTCATTTCTTATAAGTTGTCCATTTTATTGGTGTATAGTTTCTAATAATATTCTCTTATGATGCTTTGTATTTCTGTGGTCTAAATTGTAACTTCTCCATTTTCACTTCTAATTTTATTGATTTGAGCCCTCTTTTTTTCTTGATGAGTCTGGCTATATGTTTATCCATTTTGTTTATCTTTTTAAAGAACCAGCTTTTAGTTTCACTGATCTTTTCTATTGTCTTTTTTTTTAATTTTAGTCTCTAATCCATTTATTTCTTCTCTGATCTTTATGATTTCTTTCCTTCTACTAACATTGGGTTTTGTTTTTCTTTCTCTAGTTGCTTTAAAACTGACATCAATTTTGTATTCATGTCATTTAAGAAACCTGAGTAATTTTAGAGTTTATTTTTCACAGGATCTTCTAGGCTAGTTTTAGGGTTATTTGGATATATATGTGAAGATTTATGTTCTATTTGTTTCTAGTAAGTTCCATATGTAAATAACCACCAACAAAGATGTTTAAATATTGTATCCAATCCTTGAAACACTTACTGGCCAATTCATTTCTTTGTTGTTTCTGTTCTATCTCCTTACTTCACAAATTAATGGCAGCTTTCTTAAGACCATATGAAACTGTGGGTTGGCATTGGAAGTAAACTCTATTAATCCCATTTCTGAAAATATTCTCTAGGCCAATATCTAGCATTCTACCAGATTTTCCCCTTCTAAGGAATTTGCTTTAGGACATCTGCTTATAGTTTAGTCTGGAGTTCAGTGTCCAGTTGGCTTTTTTGTTCCTGCTAGTCTCCTACAAACTAGTTTTTTTCCACACTTTATTATTCAATTGAATATGGAATTATAATTTGTTAATCATTTTTATTTAGAATTGTGAAGGCATTTCTCTATTTTCCTCTATGTTAATGCTGCTATTAAATATTCTGATTCTTTTATCATCCCCAATAAGTATATGCAAACTATTATTTTTCCTCTCTCTAGTTTCTATAACCTTTGGTCTCAGTTATTTAAAAATTTATAGTTATGCATCTCAGTTTGGTTTTCTTATTTTACTGATTGTTCTAGCATTTGAAGGGCATGTGTGATATCTAATGTCTTGTCTTTAAATTTTCAGAAATAGATTACCATAATATATTATTTACCTTCTCTCATTGTCTATTTTATCTCTTTCTTGGACATCTTTTAATTAGATATTGAATCCCCTTGTACTATGAACTGTCTTTTGTCCCTCAAAAATTTATATGTTAAAATGCTAACCCCCATGTTCTTGTATTTGGAGCTATAGCCTTTGATAGATAATTGACATTAAATAAGATCACAAGGTTAGGCCTTTATTCCAATAGGATTGATGGCCTTAGGATGGGGGGGGAATCTGTGAACACACAAAGAAGAGGTAATGTGAGCACAAAGCAAGAGGGTGGTTGCATATAAATGCAGAGAAGAGGCCTCAGAATGAAACCTACCTTGGCAACACCTTTATCTTAGATTCTCAGCCTCTAGAGCTGAGAGACATTTCTGTTATTTAAGGCACCAAGTCTATGGTATCTGTTAGTCTGTTATGGTATCCGTTAGCCCAAGCAGACTAATAAACCTTGAATATTCATTTTTATTTTCTCTTCCAATAGCTATTTATTTATTTTTTGTCTTTCCATGTGTTTTAATCCAGAATCACTACAGAAATAGAACCAATAGGCTGAGAAGTCTCAAGAAGTTCAGTTGCCAAGCTGAATACCAAAAGAGGCCCAGTAGTGGAAGTTCCAGTCTGAAATGCAGCAGACTTGATACTCAAGAAGATCTGACTTTTCAGCTTGTGTCCAAAGGCAGAAAAAGATTAATGTTGCAGCTCAAATACTCAGATAGGGGGATTTACTTATTATTCAGTTTTGTTTTTTTTTTCTATTCACATCTTTGAATGACTGAATGAGTCTCACCCACATGAAGGAGGACCATCTGCTTAACTCAATCTATTGATACAAATGCTAATCTCAACCAGAAACACTTTCACCATACTTCCAAAGTGTTTACCCAAATGGCTGGCATCTTGTGGCCATGCTAATTTAAAACATAAAATTAACCATCATACCAAGTTATTGCCTCAAATTCATCTTCTATACTTTGTATTTATTTCTTTTGCAATCACATCTTTTTCTCTGAATGTCCTTTATAGAGATAGACTCTTGCCATTCTTTCATCAATGCAGTGTATTTTATTAACTCTGTGAGAATATTTAACATTTACTTAAAAATTTTTACCTGCTATGTTATTTTTATTTCCATTGAGGGCTTCTGTTATGATTTTAAATCAATTTTATTATATTATACATTTTTATCAAATGACTGCTATATCTATGCTTCCTATTAAATTTATCGACAGAGTCACTGAGATACTGAAAGAAAACTCTTTGTGAATAGATGGTACTTTCAAATGATAGAATCCACTCAAAGAATGGTAATGTTTCATTGGAAAATACACATCTGCCAGGAAACATAGGGCATTTATTTCCCTTTTGCAAAACAATTTGCATTGTACGTTGTAAGATATAAACACAGTTTTGAAGGTTACTGGAGCTGAGTGTAGAATCTAGGGATTCATGGATCATATTCAGTTATTCTGCTGGGTTTTGCATGGCAGCCCATACCTGTGGTTGAAAGCTAAACATAAAGAAAACCAATAATGAGACATTATCTCACATCTATTAGAATGGATACTACTTAATAAATTAAAAAACGAGTGTTGCTGTGATTGTGGAGAAATTGGAACCCTTATACGCTATTGGTGGGAAATGGAAAATGGTTCACCTGCTATGGAAAATAGCATGGTTTCCATAAAAATTAAAAATAGCATTACCAGATGATCCAGAAATCCCACTTCTGGATATATATCTAAAATATTTGAAATCAAAAGTGAGGCTCTTCAAGTTTACTTTTGAATCCTGTCCCCACCTATGACTAGCTATGTAATATTGGGCAATAATAGCCTTTAGTCTCAGCAAAAAGAGGATACTAATAGTACTTACCTAGAAGTATTATAAGATTAAATGATTTAATGTTTTTAAAACATTTAGAATAGCAATAACACAGTACGTCCAATATAATTATTTGATATCTAAAATTAAGTTGGTAACTAAGATCAAAATGTTTCTTTTAAAATCAGATATTACATTTCAAAGAATGATAAATTATTAACAACTTAAATCGATTCAAAATGTGGGAACTTAAATCGATTCAAAATGTGGGTTTTCTATTTTCTAATAAAAATAAAACAATTCAATTTTTAATTTATATATTAAGCTATAGTTTAATTGATATGTTTAATATAAATATATAACAAATATTGGTGGCTATAAATCAGAAAGAACTTGAGAACTGAATTTCAGGGAAAGAAACCTGAAATTACTAAATGAAACAAAAGGGCAATTACTATACACAATTTAGCCATTAAAACCTAAACCAGTAGTCACAGAAATGACAGGTTTGTGGCATTTTGCACTTGATTATTTCCCCTTCTGTTTGTAAAAGTGATACATTTTATAAAATCGGAGAACAAATCCATTAATTAATGAGGCATACCATCATGAGGTAAAATGTGGGAATTAAGGATGAAGTATTCTGTTTCAAAATAGAAATATTGATTTTATCTGATATTAAAAGTAATATATGTTCTTTGTTTAAAAAAAAAAGCAGATAATTTAGGAAAATACAAAAGATGGTAAAATCACCATTCATCTCACAACACAGTGCTACCCACATGGACATCATCATGTAGATTCATTTACTTAAAGAGATCTTTTATTTTACTAATCTAAAATAGATGTTGTACTACATGGTCCCTTTTCCAATACTATAGTTCAGATATTTTCCATATCAGTACATATAGCTCTATAGTACAATTTTAGTGACTCCATGTATTACCTAATTATATAAGGATGAGTATGTAGTGTTTTTTCATATCTAATCATTTTATATTCTGAAATTTTAAGAATGTCTATGTGTACATTATTTGTGAACCTGTATTATTTTATCAGCATTCTTAGGATAGAAATTGTTAAGTGTCTATATATATTTTTAAAGCTTTGATGCATTGAGAAAAATTAATTCCCAGAAAAATAATTTGCAATATCATAATTAACGCTTGTATTCTTTTTCTTGCAGCTTTCCCATTGAAATATCAACCATTTGTCATCTTTATGCACCTGATAGGAAAAGTATATCACATCATTGTTTTAATTTCTATCTCACTTATAATAAATTTAAAGTTATTATGTATATTGGCATTTTAATTTTTTAACTCTGTATGATTTTGCTTTTTAGGGCTATACCTGCAGCATATGGAAGTTCCTAGGCTAGGGGTCAAATCGGAACTGTAGCTGCCAGCCTACACCACAGCCACAGCAACACTGGATCCTTAAACCACTGAGTGAGGCCAAGGGATCAAACCTGGATCCTCATGGATACTAGTCGGGTTCATTTCTGCTGAGGCACAACAGGAACTCCTAATTTCTTTATTTTAAAACTACCTTTCAAGTAATATCTCTATATTTTCTAATGAATTATTTTTAAATTTTAATAGGATTTATTCATCGATTTTGAAATATAAGTATATTCATTAAAAATCCCAGTGACAGAAAAATAGAAAGATAAAACTTTAGTGGAACACACCAATTTCACTATGTAGAAAAAAGGTATTTGTATCATTTATTGAGCATTAATTATGGTCTATTTCTTCATATATGGAGATGAGTAACTGACTAGTATTTAGTTAGAAGTAATGAGGAATTTTTCCTTACATGCTATTTTTAAATATAATTATCCCATTTAATTTTATTTGATTTAACCTTGCACACAAAATTGACGCAGGAGTAAATCTGAAGGTATTGCTACACTTCAAATAAATGTTCCTTTACAAAAAGAGATATTCATTTCTAAATAACCCATACAAATTATATTTAAATTTTTTTTAAATTATACTTTATGATCATGTATAGAAATGTAATTTTTTACATTGATCTATATTCAGCAATCTGTCTAAGCTCTCTAATGATAAATTTGGTTATAGCTTCTTTCAGGTTTTCTATATTAATGATCATGTAATCAGATTTAATCCTTTCCATGAATCCTTATACCATTTATTTATATTTGTCTTATCCTACTGTATTCTCTAGAAAATTCTTACAAATGTTGAACTCTAGTACTGATGGCAGCCCATCTTTTCTCATTCCAGTTCTTCCGTGGCAGAAGCAATGCTATATGTTAATCAAATAATATCTCTTTTTTACTTTTCTACACGTACATAAAATGATATTCCCAATCCTCTTTTGCAGTTAGGTTGAGGATATGCAACTGGATACTGGCCAATGGACAAATGCAATTGAAATAAAATTCTCCAAGAGCTGACCCTTAAAAAGTTCTCATGGGACCCGTCTGTTTCCACTTTCCATGGGATACCACAGTCCATGCTGTAGCTTTCATATGTCGAAGCTACACGATGGAAACAGCTTGGATGTTTGAGTCACCATTTTGAGGGTACTGTCCTGGAGAGCTGCCAGACCTGAATTAGAATTTGCCTAAATGGGGAAAGTTGAAAGAAAAAGGGTGGATTGAAACTGAGTCTTCATAAAACCCTAAAACCCCTGTAATGAATTTTATCTGCTCCAAACTCTGATGCTTTCAGTTGGTTTGGCCTCTCTGTGCATTGGGTGCATAAACTTGTGCTCTGTAACAATATTGCCCTTGCTTAATTTCTGCCTCATGAGCATTTACAATGAAGTTTTAACCTTTATAATTTTAAACGTGTTTATTGTGAATTTTAATCAATAATTCCACTGGTATGTCTATTTATTTTGACTTTATAAAGAATCAAGTCCTGGAAATTCCCTTGTGGCACAGCAGATTAAGTATCTGGTGTTGCCACAAATGCAGGGCAGGTTCGATCCTGGGCCCAGAACTTCCACATGCACAGGTGTGGACAAAAAAAAAAAAAAAAAAAAAAAAGAAAAAAGAAAAAAAAATAAAGCTCTTATTAATTATCTTTATTTTATCCTTATTGTAAATCTAATTGATTTCTGACTTCCTATTTTTAATTTTATTGTTCTGAATTTCAGGGTTTATTCTACTTGCTTTTTCTAACTTCAAAACTGGATATTTAGCTCTTCAATGATCAACATTCTTTTAACTTATATAAGCACTTAATACTATACATTTCTTACTAATTCTAGCATCATCTGCATTCCATCTCTTAGTATGTAATATTTTACCATTAACTTTAAATTAGCTTAAATTTTTATTATAAGAACCTCTTTGACACATTGGTATTTTAAAATGCATTTTAATATTTCCAATTGCAGTGGTTATGTTTTTTGTTATTTTTAAGGATTTATATTCAGAGTTCCTTCAGTTTCAATATATATATATATTCTAAATTTAATTTATATTTGTCTTTCTGAGAAGTGCAAGTATATTCAGATTTTTAGCTCCAACAAATTTCTATGATTTATGTCCCTTTGTATTACAGAATTCTCATTCTTTTTGTTATGTTGATATTGTGAATTTGTCCAATCAGTATTTTAAAATTTTCTTCCACTTTCACTCTTTAGAAATGTTCATTATTTCTCATTCAACCATGTATATCTTATCCTGGGATTATTTTTAGATGCCCTCAAATAACGCTATAAAATTTCCTTGGCTTATTGAGAGTAAACGTTTTCAGTTATTTTCAGAAAGTATCTTTACCATATTTCTTGGAATGGTTTTCCTGGTTATATCATTCTAGTTTTACAGTGATGTTTTCCTGGTTCTTTGAAGGTGTTTTCTGGTTCCGTTGTGGTTTTGCTAAGTTATCTGTAAGCAGAAGTGTGCTATTAAACCAGATATATCAAATACATATAAAAATAAAACTCCTGGTTTAAAGAAATTTATGTTTGATAATTTGCATTTTCATGGCTGTTTTGTAACACAAGCTAGCAATGTGACACCCTGAATAAGGAGTTGGAAAGCTATGTGTAAAAAGAATTTTTTTTTTTAGATGAGTGTTTTCATTTCATTCAGGATGATTTTTTTTTAGTATAGCCCTTTCTTTTAGATTTCCTCCCACACCTGCTCTTCTTTCCACCTGTATTACCTTTTATTCCATTCTTCACCACCAAAATGTGTAACCCAGAAACTGATTCCCTCTATAACCGAGTTCCTCTGCAGAGTTTATTAATAACCTCTATATCCACAACATCATTCCCTTTCTTGTCCAACACCTGCTCCCCTCAAGATTGAGGAGTATCAAAGAAAAGGGGGAACTGAAACCAAGCAGAACCCTATGGGGCCCTCCAGGGTACAAATCCTTTCTGTGTCCAGCCTTTCTTCCTTTTTAGGGAAAAGGCTTCAGCCTCCTAATGGGCAGATTTACACACTTGCTAATTACAGGAGAGAATGCAGAAACATGGAATTAGCAGTCAAGAAATAATAGTGCAGTTAGTAGTTGTCTGATATATTGTGCTGCTCCTATGCTGGGTGCATATATATTTTAAATTGTTATTTCTTCAACTTGTATTGATCTTTGATCATTATGTAATGTACTTCTTTGCCTCTTGCAACCTTATTTATTATAAAATCTTTAAAAGGACAGTCTTTTCAGCAAGCGGTGCTGGGAAAACAGGACAGCTGCATGTAAATCAATGAAACTGGAACACAACCTCACACTATGCACAAAAATAAACTCAAAATGGCTAAAAGAGTTAAACATAAGACAAGACACCATCAGACTCTTAGAAGAGAACATAGGCAAAACATTCTCTGACATCAACTGTATAAATGTTCTCTTAGGTCAGTCTCCCAAGGCAACAGAAATAAAAGGAAAAATAAACCAGTGGGACCTAATCAAACTGACAAGCTTTTGCACAGCAAAGGAAACCATAAAAAACAAAAAGACAAACTATGCAATGGGAGAAAATAGTTTCAAATGATGAAACTGACAGGGGATTAATCTCTAAAATATACGAACAACTTACACAACTCACACAACTCAACAGCAAAAAACCAACAACCCAATTGAAAAACGGGCAAAAGACCTGATTAGACATTTCTCCAGAGAAGATATACATACGGCCAACAAGCACATGAAAAAATGCTCAACATCACTAATTATTAGAGAAATACAATTCAAAACTACTATGAAGTACCACCTCACACCAGTCAGAACGGCCATCATTAATAAGTCCACAAATAACAAATTCTGGAAAGTGTGTGGAGAAAAGGGTACCTTCTTACACTGTTGATAGGAATGTAAATTGGTACAACCACTATGGCAAACAGTATGGAGGTACCTCAGAAAACTAAATATAGAACTATCATATGACCCAGAAATCCTACTCTTGGGCATATATCTGGACAAAACTTTCCTTGAAAAAGATACACGCACCCATATGTTCATTGCAGCACTATTCACAATAGCCAAGACATGGAAACAACCTAAATGCCCATCGACAGATGAATGGATTAGGAAGATGTGGTATATATATAGAATGGAATACTACTTAGCCATAAAAAGGAAAAAATAATACCATTAGCAGCAACATGGATAGAACTAGATACTCTCATACTGAGTGAAGTAATTCAGAAAGACACCACATGATATCACTTATATGTGAAGTCTAAAATAGGGCACAAATGATCTATGGACAAAACAGAAAAGATCATGGACATGTAGATAGACTCCTGTTTGCCAAGGGGAAGGGGAGGGAGTGGGATGGATTGGGAATCTGGGGTTATTAGTTGAAAACTCTTGCTTTTGCAATAGACGGGCAATGAGATCCTGCTGTATAGCACAGGGAACTATATATCTATCACTTTTAATGGAACATGATGGAGGATAATGTGAGAAAAAGAATGTATATATATATATATATATATATATATATATATATATATGTGTGTGTGTGACTGGGTCACTTTGTTCTGCAACAGAAATTGAAAGAATATTATAAATCACTCATAAGAAAAAAAAATTTAAAAAGGAAAAGAAGTAATACTTCAGCCTTGGGGCAGGAGTCTGGTTCATTTTAAGGGATATACATAAAAGTATCTTTGAGTTCTTCTGCAGAAACTAAGGCTCTCACCCCAGTGAAGTATAGTAACTTCAGGTTGAGCACAGGATTCCTGGAACACTGCCCTGTTATCTCACCACTAACCAATCAAAAGAAAGTCACACATCCCGCAGACCTCACCACAAATTTTGTTCATAAAAACTTTTCCCCCCAAACCATCAGAGAGTTCTGATCTTTTGAGTATAAGCCACCCATTCTTACTGCTCAGCCCTGCAACAAAACTTTCTCTGCTCCAAATTCTGATGTTTCAGTTTGCTTGGGCTCGCTGTGCATCAGGCACGTGAATTTGTGTTCCAGGACAATCCCCATTGTATGTGTATTTCTGTACTTTTCTCCAAGTGCTTATAACCATATAAAAAGCATACCCATTTTTATACATGTATGTACACATGTGCACAGACATACATATCTATGGGAAAGTACCATGGTTTTGTTTATCGAAAAAACAGATTGTACTACAAAGACTTCCTTGAACTTTCCATTTCTCTCTCAGTAAAATTTTGGGAAAATAAAACTAAGCAAATGAAAAAAAAGTATGTATAATTTGTTCAATGATGTCTTTACTGATAACGATTAAATATTTTGTCTTTTATCCCAAGCAAAATGGGGCTATAAATCTCCTTTAAAGTAAAATGAAACAAGCAAAAGCCAAAATAAGTATAATCCAGGACTTCCAATCCTAGATATATATCCAAAAAAAAAAAAAACCCAAACCACAATTAAAAAAAATGCACCCCAATGTTCATAGCAGCATTATTTACAATTGCCAAGATACAGAAGCAACCTAAGTGTCCATAAACAGATAAACAGATAAAATGTGGCATATATATATTTATACATACAATTAAATATATTTATATATAGGACACACACAGTGGAATACTACTTAGCCATAAAAAAGAACAAAATTTTGCCATTTACAGCAATATAGATAGATTTGCAGGGCATTATGCTAGGTGAAATAAGCCAGAGAAAGAAAAATACTGTATGATATCACTTATAAGTGGAATCTAAAAAATACAACAAACTAGTGAATACAACAACAAAGAAGCAGACTCACAGACATAGAGAACAAAATATTGGATACCAGTGGGGAGAGGGAAGAAGAAAGGAGCGATATAGGTATAGGGAACGATTAAGAGGTATAAACTATTAGGTGTAACATAAGCTACAAGGATATATTATACAACATGGAGATTATCGTCTATATATCATAATAACTAAATGGAGTATTACCTCCAAAAATTGTGAATCAGTATGTTGTACACATGTAAGTTATAGTGTATAACAACTACACTTCAATTAAAAAAAAAGACATGTTGATTTTTTAATATTCCAACTGTGAGTAAGGGCCCTAAGCTTTGAAAGCCTTAAATATATAGTGTGTTCTGTGCACTCCTCTCTGATAAGGACAACAGCTCTATCTTATTTAGCTGCCTAAGGGCAGAGAGCTTTATTGTGCTAATTAAGAACTAGGTGACTGAAAGGGTCAATTAAGCCCTAAGAGCAGGGTAACATTCCTCCTTCTACTTAATTCCTCTCTCCTCCCCACATTTTCCTTGGTGATTCTGTCTCTCTTTAGCACTAGATCTTTCAAAAATATCTAAAACACTTAATTAAAATGAAGATTCTAGGTACTCTATTAAGTCAAGCTTCCAGGCATGAGATGAAGTTTAAGAACTTGCTTTTACCATAAAACCTGCAAGTGGACACCACCTCAACTCATAACCAAAGAATTATCAGAAGACAAGAACTGAATAGGTCCATGAGACAGGAAGGGTGGACTAGAACCACTGAAAAAGATTCATTAGCCAGATCAAAAATTACTCTGGTGCTATCAAAAATGAACTGAAACCCAAAATGTCTTATCACTTTTATTGAATAGATGCTAAAGCCCAAGAGAAGATGTCCTAAAGCCCAAGAGAAGATGTCACCAAGTGCTCCTGTGATCTGACAATTCAAGCTGTCCCTTGTGCTCTGAATCCTTCAAAAGCATCTTCTCTGAACAACATATGACCCAAACTCCATGAAATCTGCAGAAGTGATCCACATCTGCTTGAAACTGCTCAGAGAGGTCACAATGGAAGCACCTATCCATGCAGAGAAACATCTATCAGGAGAAGCTGTGATCTTGATGGGCGTTCCTCTGGAGGCCAGCTGTTCCAGTTCTTTCATAAGTCTTTCCTCAAGCCCAGGGAAGAGAGTGGTTCCCCCAGATAGCACGATTTCTGCAAAAAGATTTTTCTGGATGTCTGTGTCACACTTTGTAATGCTGCTAGAGACCATTTTTGATAGTCCTGGGTTGTGGATACCCAGCTGGTCAGGTGCAAAAAGAATCTCAGGTACCTGGAACAGCTGGTCCGCAAGCTGGATGACATTCCCATCTGGCAGTTTGTATTCTCTCAGGACATCCTCTGGCTTCTTACATAGTTCTTTCTCTGGCTCCAAGGCCACATAGCACAGTGTCTCTTTTATGTCATCCACTAAGGCCTTGTTGAGTATGCAAGGGTAATTACACCCACTAGCAAGGAGGAGTCGGGTGAGGTGCTCTGTGATGTCCCTCCCTGCCACATAGAGTTTGGTGACAGCATGAGGCAGGGAGTAACCCTCAAAGATGGGGACAGTGCAAGTGATCCCATCCCCACTGTCCGCCACTAGACCTGTGACAGAAGCAGAGGCATAGAGTGCTACGACTGCATGGTTGGCCAGGTAGAAGGCAGGCACGTTGAAAGTCTCAAACATCACTTCTGCTGTCTTCTCTCGACTCTCCCTTGGGTTCAAGGAGGGCTCAGTCATGAGTACAGGCTGTTGACATGGTTTTACTCCCAGCTCCCACTCAAAAAGATACTTCCAGAGTTTCTCCATATCATCCCATCTTGTTACCAGTCCACGTTCAATGGGGTAGTGCAAATGCAGAGCTTCATACTTGTACAAGGCTTTTTCCCCCACCAAGTAATTTTTCTGATTGACTTCAGATGAAGCCAAGTTGAATTTAGGATGACCCACAACAGAACTGATGACATGGCGGGGTCCAATCTCTCCAGACAAGCCTACTTTGCAGAGTCCTGATCCATTGTCAAAAATTACAGCTGGAGCATTTAATGCATATGGGTTAGACATGTCTGCAGCATGCTCTTCTGACCTTCACTAAAGAACACCGCCACTTTGTGAGACAATAGGTACCTCTGGAAGGTTAACAGCCACAGGATTCCAAAGTTCTCAGGTTTTCACTCAAGCAGATCTAGCAAACTGACCCCAACCCCCCAAAACTCCCCATCCTCAACCCATGAATCTTGTCCCTGTTCAGGCAGCCCAGAGTTTGCTGAGGCTATTTCAGTGATGACTGCTCCCTATGTAATAATATAGCCAAGGCAACCATTGTTTTCAGAGAGCATCAGAGGGTGTTTAAGGGGTGGGGTCTCTCAGCCACCAGTACTCCTAGTTTAGTGAGACTTGAGACAGGGGAAGGCAAAGGATACTTCTGGACAGCTTTGATAAGTCTGCGGACATGAAGTGAAGGCCTAGTCTTAGAATCTAGTGAAGCATCCCATCTGTGAGGTTGTCCCAGAAAGCTGGTTTCTATGCTCAGCTGAGCCTCTGTGTGTGGGATGGCAATAATACCCTCTCCTTTGTTAAGGGAAAGATCTAATCACCAGACACAGGTTCAGATTGGAGTAAAGATGCCTACAATCCAGTTACAGAGGTACTCAGAATAACCTTTCTATTATCCGCCCCCCTTGTATTTGTTTTCTTGTTTTAAAAGTTTTATTAAGACAAATTTCATATACAATACATTCACCCATTTATATCATACATTTCCATGATTTTCAATATATTCACTATATACAAATATTACAAAGGCCAAGTTTAGAATATTTTCTTCACTTCAAAAAGAAACCTTGCACCCTTTAGCTCTCATCCTCACTAGGCCATCCTCCTAGGCCCTAAACCCCATGAAAATATCTTTTGTCTACAGATTTATCTCCTCTGGATTTTTCATATAAATGGAATCATATATGTGGCCTTTCATGTCTGGATTCATTCATTTAGCATATTGTATTCAAAATTCTTTCATTGCTTGAATATAACACTTTTTTAACCTACTATATAGCATATAATTATTCAATCTATTTACTTATAATCCTTATTTATTTCTGTAAGTTTGATAATAATAACCCCTTACTTTCTTTTTAATTTTATGCCATACCCACGGCATATGGAAGTTCCAGGAAAGGGATTGCATCTGAGCCACAGCTGTGGCAACACTGGATCTTTCACCCACTGTGCCAGGCAAGGGATGGAACTTACACCTCTTCAGGGACCCATTGCAGTCATACTCTTGACCCACTGTGCCAAGGTGAGAACTTCCCCTTACTTTTTCGAACATTTAAGAGAACTGACTTTTGGTTTCATTGATTTCTCTATTATTTTTCTATTCTCCATTTCAATAATTTCTGTACTGTTTTTTAGAAATCATTTTATTCCTTTTGCTTGCTTTAGTTTGCTCTTTTTTTCCCAGTTAGGTTTGAAGGTTAGGCTATAGATGTTTAAACTTTCTTCTTTTTAAATATAGACTGAGATGATTCATTTTACTTGTTAACTTGACTAAGCTATTGTGCCCAGTTGTTTGGTTAAACACTAGTCTAAACATTACCATGAAAGGATTTTGTATATGTGATTAACATTTAAAATAATTTGGCTTAAATAAAAGACATTAACATCTATAAGGTGGCTGAGTCCCTAGCCAACCAAATGAAGGATTTAGAGCAAAAACTGAAGTTTCTGGAAAAATCTGGAATTCTGCCTCAAGACCGTAATATGGAAAACATGCCCTGAGTTTCTGCCTGCTGGCCTGCCCTATTAATTTCAAACTCCAGACTGTAATATTATGATGGTTAAATGTATGAGTCAACTTGACTTGGCTAAGACATGCCGAGATTTCTTGTAGAACATTATTTCCGAGTATGTCCATAAGGGTGTTTCTAGTAGAGATTAGCATTTGAATTGGTAGATTGAGTAAAGAAGTTCAGCCTCACCAATGTGAGTGAGCGTTATTCAAATTATTGAAGGCTCTGAATGGAACAAAAAGACAAAGCAAAGACAAATTTGCTCTCTGAAAATAGGTATCACTAGGATACCCATATTTGGACATCAAATATGGGTACTACTGGTCCTTGAACCTTGAGACTTGGACCAGGACTTTTACTATTGACTCCCCCAGTTTTCAGGTATTCAGGTTAGGGCTGCTGATGGGAGTGTCCATGATTGTATGAGTAAATCCCTCATAATAAATATCTTTTTATTTATCTATCTTTCTATTGGTATTGTTTATTTGGAAAACTCTAATACAAGCATCAACTCCTTTCAAAATTTTTGAGGTATATTAAATATACAAAATTGTACATATTTCATTTGTACATTTGATAAAATTGGACACATGCATATACCCATGATACCATGACCACAATCAAGTAGTAAACATATTCATCACTTCCAAAGGATTTCTTGTGTCCATTTCTTGCTTGCATGTGTATGTATGGTAAAAAAAACACTTAGCATGAGATTTACCCTCTTAAGTTTCTGAGTCCTTATACTGTATCGTTAACTATAGGCACTATGCTGCATGGAATATACTTAGAATGTGTTCATTTTGTTATGCTATGATTATACAACCATTGAAGAACTTTTCACTTCTGCTGTTCGGAATATTTTAATCATTGAATCACAAAAGGGGGCAGTAAGCAAGAAAGAAAAGAACCATAAAACAGGTCTTCACTAGACACCAAATCTACCGGTGTCTGGAGCTTGGACTTCTTAGGCTCGAGAATTATGAGGAATGCATTTATGTTATTTATAAACAATCTAGGATATGGTATTTTTGGTATAGCAGCCTAAATAGACTAAGATGGATATACTCCTGCACAATCAATGGGTCAAAGAAGAAATCAAAAAGGAAATTAAAAAAAGTCTTGACACTAATGAAAATGAAAAAACAACATAACAAAATTTATGGAATGCAGCAAAAGCAATACTAAGAGTAAAGTTTATAGTGATTAATGCCTACATTAAGAATAAAGATCTCAAATAAACAACAACTTTACACTGCAAGGAACTGAAAAAAAGAAAAAAAAGAAAAACTAAATGCAAAGTTAGCCAAAAAAGGGAAATAATAAATTAAAATTAGAGCAAAAATAAATGAAATAGAAAATAGTAAAACAATAGAAAAGATTAATAAGTTAGTCTTTGTAAAGTTTATAAAAATTAAAAACTTCTAGCTTGATTAATTAAGAAAAAGAGATAAGACTCAAATAAATAAAACTAGAAATGAAGGAGGAGAACTTAAAACTAATGCTATAGATATACAAAGGATCACAAGAAAATACTATGAACACTTATTTGCCAGCAATATGGAGAATATAGAAGTAATGTATAAATTCCTACAAACATATAACCTACCAAGACTGAATCCATGAAGAAATAGAAAAAATGCAGAGACCAATAATGGGTGTGTAAACTGAATGAATCAGTAATTAAAATCTTCCCAACCAAAAAGGCCAAAACCTGGTTGCACTGATGAATTCTTCCAAATGTCCAAAGAAAATTAATGTTAGCCCTTTGCATACTTTTTCCAAAAACTGAAAACACTTCTAAACTCAATTTACAAGGCAATAATTACCCTGATTCCAAAGTCAAACAAAGACACCACAGAAAAACTAAATAACAGGCCAATATTCATGATGAACATAGAAGCAAAGTTTTAAAGAAAATTCTAGCAAACTGAATTAAACAAGATATTTAAAAGATCATACACTATTATCAAGTGGGATTTTACTGTAGGATGCAAGGATGGTTTAACAAATGTAAATCAAAAACTGTGTACATTACATTAACAAAATTAAGAATAAAAGTCATATGATTGGCGTTTGCTCGGTGGAAACAAATCTGGCTAGTATCCATGAGGGTACAGTTTCCATCCCTGGCCTTTCTCAGTGGGCTAAGGATCCAGCGTTGCCATGAGCTGTTGTGTAGGTTGTGGATGTGACTTAAACATGGCATTGCTGTGGCTGTGGTGTAGGCCAGTGGCTGCAGCTCTGATTTGACCCCTAGCCTGGGAATCTCCATATGCTGCAGGTGCAGCCCTAAAAAGACCAAAAAAAGAAATAAAATAAAATCTTATGATCATCTCCATAGATGTATAAAAATGTGACAAAATTCAACATCCTTTCAAGATAAAAACACTGAAAACATAGGAAAAGAAAGAATGTAGCTCAACGTAAGAGGCCATATATGAAAAACCCACTTTTAGCATTATACTCTGTGGTTAAAAATACTGAAGTCTCTTCCTTTAATATCAGTAACAAGAGAAGAATGCTGTGATGGTTAATTTTAAGTGTAAATTTGACTGGTTAAGGGATGCAGATAACATTATTTCTGGGTATGTCTATCAAAATGTTTCTGGAAGAGATTAGCATTTGAATACATAAGCTGCATGAAGATCTAACCTCAGCAATGTGGGAAGACATTATGCAATCCACTCAGGTCCTGGATAGAAGAAAAAAGGCAAAGTGAATTCTTGCTCTCTCTTTGTGAGGAGGAATATGGCTCACTATCTCATGGCCTTGATATTGAGTCACCTAGCTCCTGGGTCTAGTACTCTAGGACTTACACTAGCAGCCCCCTCTGACTGTTAGAACTCTGACCTCAGACTAGGAATTACACCATGAGTTACCTTGGTTCTCAGACATTCAGAATCACAAAGAATTATATCAACAGCTTTCCTGATTCTCTAGCTTGCAGATAGCAGATTTTAAGACTTTTCGGCTTCTCAGCCTCTATAACCATCTGAGCCAATTCATGTATATATATCCATTCTGTCTATTGGTTTTGTTTCTTTGAAAAACCCTAATGCAGATCCCTACTCTTGCCACTTCTATTCAACATAGAACTGAAAGTCTGAGATCAGTAGGCAAGGAAAAGAAATAAAAGGCATACAAATCTAAAAATAAGATATAGAAATACAACCCTAAAAAGCCTACCAAAAAATGTTAGAACTGATCATTTCAGTAAAGTTTTAAGATACAAAATCAATATACAAAAATCAGGAGTTCCCATTGTGACACAGGGGAAATGAATCTGACTAGCATCCATGAAGATGCAGGTATGATTCCTGGCCTTGCTAAATGGGTTAAGGATCCAGTGTTGCCATGAGCTGTGGTGGTCACAGACATGGCTTGGATCTGCTGTTGCTATGGCTGTGGCGTGGGCCAGCAGCTACAGCTCTAATTCAACCCCTAACCTGGGAACCTCCATATGCCTCAGGTACAGCCCTAAAAATGACAAAAAAAAAAAATCGGTTGTATTTCTACATATTAACAAAAACAAACTATCCCAAAAGGAAATTAAAACCACAATCTCATTTACCTTAGTAACAAAATGAATAAAACAGGTGAAAAATCTTTACACTCAAAACTACAATTCATGGTGGAATACATTTTAAAAGAAACAAATATATGGAAAGATATCTGATATTTATGGATTGGAAGGCTTGTTATTAAATGTTCATACTGCCCAAATCAGTCTACAGATGCAATGCTATTTTCTTTAAAGTTCTAATAGCATTTTTTACAGAAATGGAAAAAAGTGATTATAAAATCCATGTAGAACAACAAAAGATCCAAAATAGCCAAAGTAATCACAACAAAGAAGAACAAAGCTGGAGACATCACATATTCTGATTTCAAAATCTATTACAAAGCTACTGTATTCAAAACAGTACAATTCTGGCTTAAAGACAGACATATAGAGCAATGAATAGAATGAAGAGCCCCCAAATAAACCCACACATACAGTCAGAGGTATTTGACAAAAGTGTCAAGAATACACAATGAGAAAAAGGTAGTATTGTCAACAAAAGGTGCTGGGAAAAATTAATATAAAAAAAGGATAAAATTGGTCCCCTGTTATACCATATATAAAAACCAATTAAAATGGATTAAAACATAAATTTAATACCCCAAGCTGTAAAACTCCTAGAAGAAAACATTGGTTTTAGCAATGATTTTCTAGACTTGATACCAAGTTTCTCAGGCAACAAAGCAAAAATAGACAAGTGAGACAACATCAAATACTAACTCACTAGACTCCTGATCTGTCCGACAAATTTTGGACTTCCAGGTCCCTCCCTCCATCCATCTTTTTGCTCTCTTTCTAAACAAATATAAATCCTACTTGTTGACATCTTCCTACAGAAAAGCCTGATGAATATATGATCATATGCAGCTATACATTTATATCTAGGCACTACTTTATCCAAATCCCATTTGCTATTTTCATTTGTCTGCATTATTTCAGATGAGAAGCCTGCTCTTGATCTTATTCAGGTTCTCATAAATGTCAAGTCACTTTTTTCTTGCTGTTTCAATATTTTCTTCTTGCCTTGATATGTAGGTTAATATTTTAAATAATTTGGAAAACTTTTCAGCCTTTATTTCCTGATACACTTCTTTTTTCTTCTCTCTCTCCTCTCTACTGTACAGCCATTGTGCATGTGCTGGTGCAATTAATGGCTTGCCACATTTCTCTGAAGTTCTATTCATTTTTTTTGCATTTCTTTTTCTCTCTGTTCTTCAGATTGCATAATCTCACTTGATCAGTCTTTAAGTTTGCTAATTATTTTTCCTGAAAGTTTAAATCTACTTTTGCACTCCTCTAGGGAGTTTTTCATTTTAGTTATTAGAATTTTCTACTCAAAGCATTTCTATTTGGTTTTGTTTTATAATTTGTAACTCTTTATTGATATTTTCTATTCAATGCAACATTGTCATCATATTTCCTTTTATTTCCTTAACCAAAATTTCTTTTATTTTTTTGGCATTTTTATAATGGCTTCCTGGAAGAATTTGTAAAATGTAGCATCTGGTCTCTCTCACAGTGATTTTCTCTCACTTGCTTTTTTCCTATGTATATATTTTACCCTTCATTGTATGTCTTGTGATTTTTTTTTGGAGGGGGGACCTGGATGATTTGGATAATATATTGTCACAAATTTGAGTACTTCCTTCCCCCCAGGATTTGTTATTAGTTGATGGCTTATTTGTTTAATGACTGACTGGATTATTTTAATAAAATTATTTTCACTCTGCAGTGTTAAGCATTCTGTGTTGTGCTTCAGGGGACAAACTTGTATGCCCATAGTCACCCTGGGATGATGACAATAATTTTGGTAGAACTCTTTGTCTCCCTAACCACATCCAATTATCAAGTTCCTCTAATTGTGGGATGGTTGCTCTATTGTTTTCAAAAATTTCTTTAGACATAATGCTCCACATTCTCACCAGTCAAATCTAGACTTGCTTAATGTGATAGTTCCTGAAGTCAGTGTTTGAGATTTGCTATGACCCAAGGATGTCTCCTTTAGCAACTTTTTTTAGGTTTCTCCACTCGAGTACCCAACATACAGTTTATCTCATATTTATATAAATTTACCAGTATTTTCTGAATTGGTAGTCATCACAATTTCCAGTGTTTTTAAAGAATGCCTATAGGCTTGAATTTTTCCACCCTGTGTTCCAAAGAAATCAGTTTTTGGTGAAATAATTAGGAGCACTATAATTTTTTTCTAGTCTGCTTCTTTCTTCTGGTATAATTGCTGAGCCAAGGCTTTTGAGCTGGTGGGGAGAACATTATGCTTCTCTCTGCATGACTCTTCTTCTGTAGCATGAAGCTTTCAGTGGAAGGGGGAATGGTGCTCTTCACTTGCCTCTCCAGATGTGTAACCACTGCTATATGACCAGGGCAAGTTCAGTCAGGAACCCAGTATTCTCAGTGACTCTATGCTATACTTCAGCCTCTGCGCCACTGCATGGATTGAGTAGAAAAAGGTAACCTACACCTTTCATTCACAACTACTTAGTACAGCATTGGCTACAGGTAGCTGGGGGCTTAATGAAGAATGCTGTACCTCCTTCGAAGATAGTCTCCAACTGGAAGATCTAGGAACAGAGATCCCTGTGATCTTGGGCAGAACAAGTCTGAAGTTTCTCTCTTACTGAGTAATTAAGGGAAAGAGAAGGAACAGGTCTCATCTCAATTACCAAAGACTCATTGTTACCACCAAATTTCAGTAGATTTTTCTGAACAAATATTTATTTATTTGCTGCATGACATTAGGATCATTTCCAGAATCTTTAAAAGGTTTACATTAACATAAATTTTGTCAGTGTTGTTTAAAGTATATATGAAGTTCTACTTAGCCTGACATGCTATAAATACATTACTCAATCAAGTCTTGCAAGGTGTTATGAACTGGTCCATCATACCACTACCACCACCTGTAAATATGTTTTTCATTCTTTGTGTACTAATATTTTTGTTTTGTGTGTTACTAAGTGCTCTGCAACTTCATTCCAATGTATGTAGAATACCCCATTTTATTAAACTGTGTTTTACTGCACTTTGTAGATATTACCTTTTTACAGATTGACGCTTTGATGAAAGCTTGAATTGAGCAAGTCTACTGGCATCATTTTTCTAACAGCATTTGTTCACTTTATATCTCTGTATCACATTTTGGTAATTCTCACAACATTCCAAACTTTCTTATTATTTGCTATGGTTCTCTGTGATCAGTTATCTATGGTGTTGCTATTGTAATTGTTCTTGAGAACCACAAACTGTGTCCATATAAGAAGAGAAAATTAATAAATGTGTATATTCTGACTGTTCCACCCATCAAATGTTCACTGATCTCTTTACTTCTCCTTGAGATGCCCTATTCCTTGCAACACAACAACATTAAAATTAGGTCAGTTAATGACCATACAATGACCTCTAAGTATTCAAGAAAATGGAAGAGGGACAAATCTCTTAGTTTAAGTCAAAATTGAGAAATTATTAAGTTTTACGATGAAAGCATGTCAAAAAATGACATATACTGAAAGTTAGGCCTCTGGCACCAAACTTTGGGTTCAAAGGAAAAGTTCTTGAAGAAAATAAAAGGTGCTACTCCAGTGAATACACAAATAATAAGAAAGCAAAATATCCTTATTATCGATATAAAGAAAGTTATAACGGACATGACAGACGATTAGGCCAATTACAACATTCCCTTAAGCAAAAGCCTAATCCAGAGTTTTGTTAAGCCCTAACTCTCTTCAATTCTATGAAAGCTGAGAGAGGTAAGGATGCTGCAGCAGAAAAGTTTCAAGGTAGCAGAGGTTGGTTCAAGATATTTAAGGAAAGAATCCATCTCTATAACAACAAAGTACAAGATGTAGCCACAAATGCTGATATAGAAACTGCAGGAAGTTATCTGGAATAACTAGCTAAGATAATGAAGGTGGCTACACTAAACAACAGATTTTGTTTTCTTTTTATTGTGTGTCCTTTTAAAAAAATTCATTGGTGTATAGTTGACTTACAGTGTTGTATTAGTTTTAGATGTAGAGCAAAGTGAATTGGTTTTTCATATCTATCTATCTATATATAGATATATCCCCATTTTTCCCATATAAGTTATTACAAACTGTTGAGTAGATTTCCCTGTGCTACACAGGAGGTTATTGTCAAAAGATTTTCAATGGAGATGAAACAGCTTTTTATTGGAAGAAGAGCCCAGTTAGGATTTTCATAACTAGAGCTAAATCAGTGCTGGCTTCAAAGCTTAAAAGGAAAAGCTGAGTCTCTTGTTAAGGGCTAATATAGCTGATGACTTTAAGTTGAAGCCAATGCTCATTTGCCATTGAGAAAATCCTAAGGCCCTTAAGAATTATACTAAATCTACTCTGCCTGTGCTCTATGAAACAACAAAGTCTGAATGACAGCACCTGGTTTACTGAATAGTTTGAGCCTATTGTAGTAAACATGGTTTACTGAATACTTTGAGCCTATTGTTGTGAACTACAGCTCAGAAAATAAAATTCCTTCAAAAAATATTACTGCTTATGGACAATGCACCTTGTCACCCAAGAGCTCTGATAGAGATGTATAAAAGACTAGTGTTGTGTTCATGATTGCTAACATAACATCCATTCTGCAGCCCATGGATGAAGGAGTCATTTTGACTTTCAGGTCTTATTATTTAAGAAATACATTTTGTAAGGCTTTAGATGCCACACATAGTGATTCCTTTGATGCATCTTGGCAAGTACATTGAAAACCTTCTGGAAAGGATTTACCATTATAGATGCCATTAGGAACATGTGTGATTCATAGGAAGAGGTCAAAATAGTAACATTAACGAGAATTTGGAAGAAGTTGATTCCAAACATCAACACTTATTGGTGACTTGGGGGGGTTTGAGACTTCAATGGAGGCTGTAACTGAAGATGTGAAGGAAAAAGCAAGGGAACTAGAATTAGAACTGGAGCCTGAAGATATGGCTGAACTGGTATAATCTCATGATAACAATTCAATAGATGAGGAGATGCTTCTTATATATAAGCAAAGAAAGTTGTTTCTTGAGATGGATACTATCCCTGGTGAAGATGCTGTGAAGACTGTTGAAATAACAACAAGGGATTCAGATGTCACATAAACCTAGTGATAAAGCAGCAGCAGGGTTTGAGAAAATTGACTCAAATTTTAAAAGAAGTTCTACTATGGATAAATTGCTGTCAAACAACTCTGCATACTACCAAGAAATCATTCATGAAAAGAAGAGTCAATTGATGTGGCAAATTTCATTATTGACTTATGTTAAGAAATTGCCACCATGGCCAACCCAGCTTTCATCAACCATTACCCTAGTCATTCAGCAGCCATTAACATCTAGACAAGAACCTTCACCAGCAAAAAGATCATGATGCGCTGAAGGCTCTGATGATGGTGGACATTTCTTTTGCAATAAACTATTTTTCAATTAAGTTATGTACATTGTTTTATTTTAGGTATAATGATACTGCATACTTAATAGACTATAGTATAGAGGAAACATAACTTGTATATGCACTGGAAATTAAAAAAAAACAAAACTTGTGACTCGCTTTATTGTGATAATTGCTTTATTGTGGTGGTCTGGAAATGAACCTGCAATATCTCCAAGGCATAACTGTATAACTTTTAAAATAATTTTTCTGCTTGACATTTACTTACCTTTTTCATTAGTAAGTTGATGTCTTTTATAAATTCAGGAAGGATCTTAGTTAATTTTTCTCAATATAGTTCTTTCCTGTTTTCTTACTCTATAGTATTCATATTAACCATATTTGAACTTCTATATCAACTCCCACAGAATATGAAAGTTCCCAGGCTAGGGGTTGAATCAGAGCTATAGCTGATGGCCTACACCACAGCCATAGCCATGCCAGATCCGAGTCACTTCTGCAAACTACACCACAGCTCATGGCAATGCCAGATCATTAACCCACTGAGCGAGGCCAGGGATTGAACCTGCATCTTCATGGATACTAGTCAGATTCGTTTCTGCTGAGCCACATGGGAGCTGAGCTAAACCCATATTTTGATTTCATATACTGTACAATACAATTGCAAAATATGCAGTTTTTAAGCCTATTACTGGGATTTGTTTTGTCTTCTGACTCTGACGCTTGCTTATACAGATATGAGTCAATATTCTAGTAATATTTTTATTATAAAACAATGTTCTTTGCCTTCCATCTGTAAAAATTCTTTGATGTCTGTATTTGAAGAGAGTTCCACTAGAGATAATGTGTTACTGCAGAGTGAAAATTTAAACTAAAGTTTTGACTCTGCGATTTAGAAGACTTATAGGTGCACTGAATACTGTTCCTACATCTCTAAGTGTAGAATATGTTTAGGAATTCTTAGGATAAGGTAATTCTAAAAACAGTTTTCTCATCTATTTCAATAAGACTTTGAGTGTTCAGCATCTACCTATGATAGTAATTTACTTCATATTTATTCTTTTCAGTCTATATATAGAAGGAGATTACAGTTACAATAATTGGATATTATGTCATTTAACAGATTTTTTAAAAATTCATTTTTGCAAGTTTAAATTCCAGGTAAAATAATTTTCTAGGCTTTTCCCCAAAGACTGGATGTCATTAAAAAGTTATTTATTTGCTTTAATGCAATTCAATATCTATCCAAGTATAGAAGGGGCACTGTCTCTCACTAATATACTTTCGTAATATCCTTATCAAAATTTTCAGTATCGTAGAAATTCCCCAAGTGAATATTAGGTATAAATTGCAAGGGGCATTATTCAAGAAAATGGCAGGATCTCACTAACAATAACACATTTTTTGGCATTTTTACTTGCCTCTTTTCTATTCTCCCCTCCAGAGATCGATACTTGCTTTGAAAATCAACAGACCACAATCACAGTGAAAATCAGAAGGCTGGCAGGACTTGGAGAAGACAGAATTGATTTGGAGTTCCTTTAAAGCCCCATCTCCACATACTCTGATTATGTAGGTTTGTCTAATGGTTTCCTGGAAAACTCAAATAACAAAATCATCTTTATTTGAGATGATTCATAGTTTTCCCGGTTTGAATAGCTTTTTCCCCAGAGGCATTATTGAAAAAAAAAATCAGAAGCATTGTTGAGCATGCCAACTTCCCGAGATGGTGAATAAAAATTGGGCAAAGGGTAGTCTAAATAAAAAACTTAAAAGAAAAATCTGAGGACCAAATGCCTTTAGCAGGCTTTAGAAAAGTATTTCTGGGTATCTAAACTGTCAGGCATATGCACAGGGTCATATATATGCATAGGAAAGATTGGAAAAGGCCTTAAAGTTCCACCTTTGGCTAAATTTGAGTCTTTGCACAAGAAGGAAATGGAGACCAATGTATACTTGTAAACTGCTTGGCTGAGTGTTGAAGCCATGCCCCAACATATATACAAAGGCTTTCAGCAAAGACTTGAAGAGTTATTAGTTTTACCCAACTAAAGAAATATTTTTCCAATAATTCTCTGTCTGCTAAGTTAAATGAATAGAGACACAAGTGGCCACACATAAAAGGAATGCAGAATTTACAGAATTTTTAAATAAAAATCATTGAAAAACCAGTAACAACAATAACAACACAACCAAAAAAAAGCAAAAAGAGATGTTAAATAAAAATCTTAGAGAGGAGAGAGAACATGATTTCCATTGCTACCACACTGTAATATTAAATATGAAGAGATGAAAATGCAAGCCATAGACTTGGAGAATATGTTGGTAAAATACATAGCTGATAAAGGACTGTTTTCCAAGATATACATAAAAATAGCTGTGAAAACTCAACGGTAAGAAAGAAACCTGATTAACAAATGGAACAGAAGTTCCCGTCGTGGCTCAGTGGAAACAAATCTGACTAGTAACCGAGAGAATGCAAATTCGATCTCTGGCCTCGCTTGGTGGGTTAGGGATCCAGCATTGCAGTGAGCTGTGGTATAGGTCAAAGAGGCAGCTTGAATCTGGCATTGCTGTGGCTGTGGCATAGGCCAGCAGCTACAGCTCTGATTTGACCAGTAGCTTGGGAATTTCCACATACCACGGGTATGGCCCTAAAAAGGAAAAAAAAAAAAAAAAAAAAAAGGAACAAAGACCTTAACAGACATCTCACCAAAGAAGATACACAAATAGCAAGTAGAATATTAAAAGATGCCCACATCCTATGTCATCAGGGAAATGCAGATTAAAGCAACAATGAGATATCACTACACACCTACTAGAATGGCCAAAATCCGAAACACTGACAACACAATATGATGGTGAGAAATAGAGAATAGGAATGAAAAATGATACAGAAAGTTTGACAATTTGGTAATTTTTTACAAAACTAAGCACATTCTTATAAAATCCAGCAATCATGCTCCTTGGTATTTATCAAAGAGAGATGAAAACCTATGTTCACACAAAAACCTGTACACAGTTGTTTATAGCGCTTTATTTATAACTGCCAAAATGTGGAAACAACCAAGATGTTCTTCAATAGACGAATGAATAAATGCACTGTGTCGATCCAGTCGATGAAATATTTTTCATGCTAAAAATAAGTGAACTGTCAAGTCACGAAAAGACATAGAGAAAACTTAAATTCATATTACTAAGTGAAAGAAGTCAACCTGAAAAGGCTTCATACTGTATGATTCCAACTATATGATGTTCTAGAAAAGGTGAAGCAATGGAGACAATAAAAAAAAAAAAAAATCAGTGGTTGCCAGGGGTGTCAGGGGAGAGAGGAGGTGGAAGAAATGTGTATAGGCAGAGTATAGAGGAATTTTAGGGCAGTGAATCCTGAAACTTTAAAAATTTGTTGAAAAGTAAATTTCAATTTGCCACACCCTCCAGCCCTTGGCAACTGCCATTCTATTTTCTGCTCCTGTGAATGTGACTATTTTAGATATTTCATGTAAGTAGAACCATGCAGTAATGGTGCTTCTGTGAGTGGTTTATTTCACTTAGCATAATGTACTCAAGATTCATCCACACTGTCACGTATGGCAATATTTCTTTCATTTTAAGGCTGAATAATATGTATTGTATCAGTATATGATATATTCTTTATCCACTCATGTACTGATAGATGTTTAGGTTGTTTCCACATCTTGAAAAATGTGAATGATGCTGAAATAAACATGGGAATATAAATATCTCTTCAAGATTCTAATTTAAATTATTTTGGGTAAATACCCAAAAGTGGGAAGATTATCATACGGTAGCTATAGTTTCAATTTTTTGAGAAAACTCCATACTACTTTCCATCACAGTTGCACCATTTCATATTCCCATCAAAAGGGTAGAAAAGTTCCAATTTTCCCACATTTTCATCAACACTTGTTATCTTTTGTTTCCTTTTTGATAATAGGTCTCCCAGTTGGTGGGAGGTAATCTCTCCTTGTAGTTTTGATTTGTATTAACCTTATGATTAGTTGCATTGAGCATTTATTCATAAACCCATTGACCATTTGTATGTCCTCTTTGGAGATACGTCTATTCAAGTCCTTTGCCCATTTTTAATCAGGTTATTTGGTTTTTGCTATTGCAATGTTGGGAGTTTTAAATATATTTTGGATATTAGTTCATTATCAGATATATGGTTTCAAAACATTATTTCCATTCCATAGGTTTCCTTTTCATTTTGTTGACATGTCCTTTGCTGTGCAGAACTTTTCACTTTGTTATGTATTTTACTGAATCTGTAGCTCATTTTGTGTAGAATAGGACACCTAACAATATAAGCCTCTCAGTCCAGGAAATAAGAGGTCTTTCCATTTACTTGTCTTATTTGATTTCTTCATTCAATATTTCTTAGTTTTTGGTGTATAAATCTTTTACCTATTAAGTCAATTCCTAAGTATTTCACTATTTTGATGCTAATGTAAATAAATTGTTTTCTTAATTTCTTTGTTGAATAGTTTATAACGAGAGTACAGAATTGCAATTGATTTCAGTATGTTGATTTTATATTTTCAAATTTCCTGAATTTGTTTATTAGTCTATCAATTATTTTTGTGGAGTCTTAAGGTTTTCAATATATAAGAGCATGTCATCAAAACAGAGATTAATTTTTTCTTTACAATTTGGATGGCTTTTATTTATCTTTCTTGCCTATTATGTGTAGGATTTCTAGTTCTATATTGAATAGGAATGATGCAAGTGAATATTTTTACTTTATTCCTCGTCTTATAGGAAAGTTTTCAGTCATTTACCACTGAATATGATGTTAGATCTGGGTTTGTTATATATGGCCTATATTACGTCGAGGCATGTTTCTTATATATCCAATTTAATTAGAGTTTTTACCATGAAAGATGTTGGAATTTTTCAAATGCTTTTTATGCAACTATTTTGATGATCATAAAATTTTTGCCTTTCATTCTATTAATATGATGTATCATATTTATTGATTTTGATATGTTGAGCCATTCTTGAATGACAGAGATAAATCACACTTGATCATGGTGTATGATGCTTTTAATGTGCTGTTTGTTGAATTCTCTTTGCTAGTATTTTGTTGAGAATTTTTACATCTTTATTCATCAGGAATATAGACCTGTAGCTTTCATTTCTTGTGGTGTTCTTTTCTTATAGTGTCTTCATCTGTCTTTTATTTGGTATTGGGGTAATTCTGACCTCATAAAATAAATTTGGGAGTTGATCTTCCTTTTCAATTTTTTGGAAGAGATTAAGAAAAATGGCATTAATTCTTTTTTAAGTGTTTGGTAAAACTCATCCACGTAGCCATGGAATCCTGGGCTTTTCATTGTTGGGGGATTTTTGATTACTGACTCAATTTCTTTATTTATAATTGGTCTGTTCAGATTTTCTATTTATTTATTATTCAGAGTTGGTAGGTTATATGTTTCTAGGAATCTATTTCTTTTAGGTTGTCCGATTTATTGTCATAGATATGTTCATAGAATTCTCTTATTTTGTATTTTTATTAGTTGCAACTTCTCTTTCATTTATATTTCTATTTTTTGTCTTTATTTGTTAACTATAAGTAAAAAATTGTCAATTTTGTTTATCTTCTCAAAAAACCAACTCAGTTTAATTGATCATTTCCACTGTTTTTATATTCATTTATTGCTATAACCTCCCCTATTGGTACTGCCTTTGCTGCATCCCATAATTTTTGACATGTTGTTTTTCCATTTTGGTTTAAGATTTTCTTTTTTTTTTTTTTTTTTTGTCTTTTTGCTATTTCTTGGGCCGCTCCCGCGGCATATGGAGGTTCCCAGGCTAGGGGTCTAATCGGAGCTGTGGCCACCAGCCTACACCAGAGCCACAGCAACGCAGGATCCGAGCCGTGTCTGCAACCTACACCACAGCTCACGGCAACGCCGGATCGTTAACCCACTGAGCAAGGGCAGGGACCGAACCCGCAACCTCATGGTTCCTAGTCAGATTCGTTAACCACTGTGCCACGACAGGAACTCCCTGGTTTAAGATTTTCTTTATTTCCCTTCTGATTTCTTTTTTGACCCACTGGTTGTTCTGAAGTATGTTGTTTTATTTTCACATATTTGTGAGTTTTCCAGTTTTCTTCCCCTAATTGATTTCTAGTTTTATACCATTGTGTAGAGAAAACATAACTGGTATGATTTCAATCTTTTCAAAATTCCCAAGACTTGTTTTGTGACCAAATATATTGTATATTCTAGAGAATGTTCCATATTTTCTTGAAGATTGTGCATTCTGCTGCTGTTGGATAGAATGTTCTATATGTTTGTTAGGTTCTTTTGGTTAAAACTATAGTCCAAGTCCAATGTTTCCTTATTGATTTTCTGTTTATATGATCTATCCATTGTCAAAAGTGGGGTGTTGATGTCCATTAATATTAATATACTATTGTAGATTAGTATTCTCTTCAGCTCTGGGAATATTTGTTTAGTATATTTAGTATTTAGGTGCTCCAGTGTTTGTTGAACACACACACACACACACAAACACAAAATTGTTTTATCCTCTTGAAGAATTGATCCCTCTTTATCATTATATAATGACCTTGTCTCTTGTTATATTCTTTTGATTTTTTTTTTTTTTGGTATAGTTATTCCTACTTTCTTTTGCTTTCCATTTGCATGGAATATCTTCTTTTTAAAAATTCCTTCACTTTAAGCTTATGTGTGCCTTAAAACTGAAGTGGGTCTTGTAGGCATCATAGAGTTAGGTCTTGTTTTTTAAATTCATTCAACCATGCTATGACTTTTTGATTGGATGATTTAATTTGTTTTCATTTAAAGTAACTATTGATAGGTCAGGACTTACTATTGGCCACCTTGTTGTTTTCTCAATTTTTGTTTTGTTTTGTTTTTTGTTCTTTGGTCAGACCCATGGCATGTGGAAGTTCTCAGGCCAGGGATCAAACCTGCAGCACAGCAATGTCCTGAGATGCAGCAGTGACTACACCAAATCCTTAACCCACTGAGCCTCAAGGGAAATCCTTTTCTGGATGTTTTAAAATTCTTTTGTTCCTATTATACTCTCTTGCTCTATTACTTTGTGAATCAATCAGTCTGGCCAGAGATTCTGGAGCTGTGTCAAAATATTGTACTACTTCAAACTGCCATCATTGTTGTTAGTGATCCCCTGACATTCTTTTATTCTTCCTTTATTCTCATCCCTTGTGCATTGATGACTATCTTTAGTGATAGGTTTGGATTTTTTTTCTTTTGTTTGCGTGTGTTAGAGGTTTATGGCTTGTGGTTACTATGAGGTTCATGTAAAAGAATCTATGAATATATATGATTATTTAAAGTACATGATTATTTAAAGTTCATTATCTCTTTAAGTTCCCATTCTAAGAACCCTATATTTGCACTACCCCACCCTTGAACTCTTTAGTAGGTATCTTAATTATCTCTGATTTGTTTAGTCCTTTTTCTGATATTTTATCTTTCTTCTTCATTTGGAATACATTCTTTTGTCCATTCATTTTCCCTAATTCTCTGTTTATTTTTATGTATTAGGTAGTTTGGCCATATTTCCTAATATTGTGGAAGTGATCCTATGTAGGATACATCTTATGGGGACCAGCAGCATACTTCCTTCTGGTCACCAGAGCTATATGCCCCATGGGTGTTCCCTACATGACTGTTGTGGTGGGGCTGACCACTGTGGTGCCCTTGTAGGCAAGGATGGCCCTTGACCCAGTTGGATGCCATTCTTTGCCTTGTGTGGTGCCTGCTGATAGACTGATGGGCAGGGCCAGGTTTCAGAGCAGCTGTCTTTAGGGCTCAGGGGATTCTAGGAGTGGTGTTGGCCTCCTGTTGGGTGGGACTATATCCAAGTACAGCTAATTTAAGAGCTTGGGTTGTCCTGGAAATGATGCCAAGCTGCTTGTAGGTGGAACCACATCTTAGGGTAGCTGGCTACAGAGCCCAGGGACCCTGAGGCTCATTCCAATATGTTGGTGATCAGAGTCAATTCACTGAAGGGTCAAAGGATCCTAGGACTGATGCCAAACTACTGGTGGGCAGGTAAGCCCCTGACATTAATAGGGTAGAGGAAGGACTCCAAAATGACACTTGCCAGCAACAGTGTCCTTGTGGTAGAATAAACTCCCCCCAAATGGCTGCTACCAGGGTCTATGTTCCCAGAGGGAGTCCCAGTTGACTCCTGCTCTCTAGAGACTCCCCAAGGTCAGCAGTGTTGTTTGACACAGGCTCCATCATTACTGCCTCAGAGGCAGGACTCAGAGTGTGTGAGATTTACTGTACTCCCATGAAGAAAGAAGTCTTTGTTTCCTACAGCTCTATGACCAGACATTCTAGAGGGTTACCTTCTCAGTGTAGGACTGGCAGGCCGAGGAGCCCAGTGTGGGGATTGGACCCCTTGATCCTTTGGGAGACACTCTACAACTGTTATCATCTTCCCATTTGTGTCACCAACCCAGGGGTATGGGTCATGACTTTACTGTGTCTCTATCCCTTCTGCCTACCTTGTTGTAGTTCCTTCTTTATATCTTTAGTTGTGGAAAATATTTTTGACTAGCCTTCAGGTCATTCTCATAGATGATTTCTCTGTAAATAGTTGTAATTCTGGGGTGCCTGTGGGAGGAGGTGAGCTCAGGGTCTCCTTATTCCACCATCTTGGCCACCATGTATTCCATATCACACTATTATGACTATATATTATATAATATTATATATTATAGAATTCCAATACTATTTACAATTTTACTAAGTAATAATAAATAAATGAATGCTATATAAAAGAAAGAAGACAACACTATGGCTTTTTGAAATTGCAATCATCTACTTAAAAAAATCTAACAGAATGAATACAAAGAGTTTAGAATTGATAAGACAGTCTAGAAAAGTGTAAAATACAACATAACCATACAAAAGTGCCTAGATTACCCATGCACTATCAATGGCCAATCTGAAAATATAGACAAACATCATACTCATAAGCTCACAAAATCATAAAAGATATGAAATTAAACCTATATTAAATTTGCATGACCCAAATGGGAAACGAGTTATCCTGAGTAAATAGAATGTCATGCCATATTTCTGGATTGGAAGACTTAGTATTATAAAGTTTAACACTTTACAAATAGGAGTTCCCATTGTGGCTCAGTGGCAACAAACCCAACTAGTATCCACAGGATGCATATTCTATCCCTGGCCTTGCTCAGTGGGTTAAGGATCCAGCATTGCCATGAGCTGTTGTGTAGGTTTGCAGACATGGCTAGGATCCTGTACTGCTGTGGTTGTGGTGTAGGCTGGCAGCCACAGCTCTGATTCGACCCCTAGCCTGGGGAACTTCCACATGCCACTGGCAAAAAAACAAAACAAAACAACACAACAACAACAACAAAAACTTTACAGATAAATGTATAAATTAAATATAATCCTAAAAAAATTATATTTTTTGTGGAAAATGACACACTGATTCTCAAGTTCATCTAAAAATAGAAAATGTGCAAGAATACTGATGATGGTGAACAGAAAGACAAGGCATATTTGTATATCATAATTTATAGTGTAAAAAGCAGGATTGTGTTTTAGACTTCCAGCTAGAAATAATAAAATTTAGCTAATTTAACTCTTCTCCTTTCCTTTGAAAGGCATTCCTCAAAATAATAATAGATAATGCTCTAATAAAATGGCCACAGACAGAACTAAAAACATCTGTATAATAAGGAGCAAAATGAGAGCTATTTACATCCAAATATATTTTCATATTTTGAATATGATATGGTCTTCTCCAAAAGTAAAATTTAGAGTTCTAGTGGAATATACAATAATAATTTGAAAAAATTAATACAACCTAATGACATGGGCAATGCCAAAAAAGAAATAAGGGCTATTTCTGTAGATCAAAACTTTATGGAAGAAAGGCAAAGGATGTAGATGAGAAGGGAAGAAGCATGTCAACTGAACAATGGTTGTGTATCTGAATGTGTATTTTTGTGTGTTTATTACTTAGTTTTCCAGATGACAAAGACTGCTGAACAATATCAATCTGAATAAGAGAAGATGAGTTATATTCTCCAAGTCATGACATAGAGAAACACCAACTTAAATTTCAATATGAGTCCTATATAATTTCTGAAGGTCAGAATTTTATGAGAGAGTTTCTCAAAGGAACAAGAGATAATTTTCATAAGTCAGTCAAGAAACACAAATTTAAACTAAGGACTGTCCTAGGAGCACCACCACCTCATGATGGAAGGGATAAGACTGAATGAAGATGTGTTGTTGTGCTACTTTCATCATTTCTTCTAATAGTAAAAAATCAATAGATAATACACAATGTTGAAACATGGTTAAAGTTAGCCAAGACTAAAAAAGAAAGAAGTAGCATCAAAAAGAAAAAATAGCATACTTAAGGGTAAATCTTCCAAGGAGACAGAAGAGTTGTACACAGAAAATTATAAAACATTACTGAGAAAAAAAATAATATTTAAATAAATTAAAACATATCCTATCTGTGTGAATTAGAGTACTTGGTATTGTTGATATGACTGTATTACACAAAATAATATACAAATTCAACATGATCCCTATTAAAATCTTAGTGGTGTTTTTAGAGAAATGGAAAAACCTATCCTAAAATTAATAAGGAATTTAAAGTGACTTCAAACAACCAAGATAATCTTTAAAAAGTACAAAGTTTAAAGAAATAAACCCATACATATATATTCAATTGATTTTCTACCATAGTTCCAAGAATACATATTCAGAAAATAACAGTCTCTTCAACATTGGTCTTTGGAAAACTAAAGACCCACATGAAAAATAATGATTTGGGGTATTTATCTTAAAACACATACAAAAATTTACTCAAAATGAATCAAAAACTTAAATTTAAGAACTGACACTATAAAACTCTTAGAAGAAAACAGAAGAGCAAATAGTTATGACCTCCAATTTTGCAACTTTTTTCTTGAGTGGTTTCCTTCTTTTTTTTATATGGTTGATTTACAATATTCTGTCAATCTTTGCTCTACGGCAAAGTGACTCAGACATGCATACATTCTTTGTCTCATATTATCTTCTACCTTCTAAAGAATGTGTATATATATGTATATACATTCATACATTCTTTATCTCATATTATCTTCTATAACGTTCTATCACAAGTGATTGGATATAGTTCCCTGTGCTATAAAGAAGGACCTCAATGTAATAGTTCACATCTGCTAACTCTAAAGTCCCAATCCATCCCACTCCCTCCTCCTCCCCCTTGGAAACCATAAGTCTGTTCCTATGTCCATGATTCTGTTTCTGTCCTATAGTTAGGTTCATTTGTGCCATATCTTAGAATCCACATATAAGTGACATCACATGGTATTTGTCTTTCTCTTTCTGACTTACTTCACTTAGTATGAGAATCTCCATCTTAAATATACCAAAAGTACATGTGGCAAAATAAAACACTTATTTATAAATGACTTAATTAAAATTAATTTTCTTGCAATTAAGAGAATGAAAAGCCAATTCAATAAATGGGAAAATAAAATCCACATATGTTATAAAGGTTTGATAGCCAGAATTTATAAATAATTCTGACAATTCAACAAAACAAATTTTAAAAGCAATTTAAAAATGGGCCAAAGACTTAAATAGACATTTCTCCAAAGACATACAAATATTGGAGTTCCCGTCGTGGGTCAGTGGTTAACGAATCCGACTAGGAACCATGAGGTTGCAGGTTCCGTCCCTGGCCTTGCTCAGTGGGTTAAGGGTCCTGCGTTGCCATGAGATGTGGTGTAGGTCACAGACACAGCTTGGATCCCGCATTGCTGTGGCTCTGGCATAGGCCGGTGGCTACAGCTCCAATTCGACCCCTAGCCTGGGAACCTCCATATGCCACGGGAGTGGCTCAAGAAAAGGCAATAGGACAAAAAAAAAAAAAAAAAGACATATAAATATCAACTAAGGCACATTAAAAGATGCTGAATATCACTAATCATTAGAGACATGCAAATCTAAAATATGAAATATCAGTTAACACACTTTAGAGTGGCTATTATTCAAAAATAGGAAATAACTAGTGTAGACAGATAACAATGTGAAGACAAAAGAATTGTCATAATTTATGGTTGGAAATGTAAAATGATACAGCTACTCAGAAGGCATTTTAGTATTTCGTAGACAACTTAAACATAAAATTAACATATGACCCATAAATTCCACTCTCAGCTTTATACTCTAAAGAATGGAAAGCAGAAACAAAAACAAATATTTGTGCACTGATTAAAGTGTGGCACCACCAGGAATGAACTGAAACCCAAAATGGCAAAACACTTTTACTCAACATCTTGCCCAAAGAACAGTATCTCCTCCCACTGGTTTCCTATGATCTGACATTTCGAGATGTCCCCAGTGTTCAGAGAAGTTATCTTCTCTGAACCACAGATCTCAACTCCTTGAAATCTGCAGAGGTAATCCACACCTGTTTAAAGCTGTTCATAGAGAAGTCACAACAGATGCACTGGTCCATTCAGAGAACTGCATGTCAGAGGTTATGTTCTCAATTGGGTCCCTCTGGAGACCATTTGTCCCAGTTATTTCATAAGCATTTCCTCAAGCCCAGGGAAGAGAGTGGTGCCCCCAGATAGGAACATTTCCAGAAAAAGATTATTCTGGATGTCACTTTAAAACTTCATGATACTGCTAGGAAGCATTTTTGATGATCCTGGGTTGTGGGTGCCCAGCTTGTTAGGCATGATAAGAACCTCAGGTACCTGAAGCAGTTGGTTCCCAATGTGGATGACATTCCCATCTGGCAGTTTGTATTCTCTCAGGACATCCTCTGGCTTCTTACATAGTTCTTTCTCTGGCTCCAAGGCCAGAGAGCACAGTGTCTCTTTTGTGTCATTCACTAAGGCCTTGTGGAGTATGCAAAGGTAATTACACCCACTAGCAAGGAGGAGTTGGGTGAGGTGCTCTGAGATGTCCCTCCCTGCCACATAGAGTTTGGTGATAGCATGAGGCAGGGAGTGACTCTCAAAGATGGGGACAGTGCAAGTGATCTCATCCCCACTATCCAACTCTAGGCCCATGACAGAGGCAGAGGCATTGAGTGCTATGACTGCGTGGTTGGACAGGTAGAAAGCAGGAACATTGAAATCTCAAACATCACTTCTGCTGCCTTCTCTCGACTCTCCCTTTGGTTCAAGGAGGACTTAGTCATGAGTACAGGCTGTTGACATGGTTTTACTCCCAACTTCCACTTGAAAAGATATTCCCAGGGTTTCTCTATGTCACCCCATCTTTTTACCAGTCCATGCTCAATGGGGTAGAGGAAATGCAAGGCTTCATACTTGTACAAGTCTTCTTCCCATACAAAGTACTTTTTCTAATTGTCTCCTGTCAAAGACATTTTGAAATTGGGATACCCCACAACAGAGCTGATGGCATGATGGTGTTCAATCTTTCCATACAGACATACCTTGCAGAATTCCATTCCCCTGTCAAAACTTACAGCTGGAGTATCTAATACATCTGGTTACACATGTTTGCAGCATGCTCTTCCAAAACTCAACAAAATAAAGATAGAATGCTTAGCCACTTTGTGAGACAACAGGTACCACTGGAAATTTAACAGCCACAGGAATCCAAAGTTCTCAGGTTGTCACTCAGGTAGAGCTAGTAGGCTATTGCCAATCCATGGGGTCCTTAACCCATGAATCTTGTTGCCTTTTAAGCATCCCAGGGCCTGCTGTGGCTATTTCAGTGATAACTGTCCCCCTATAATCTAGCCAAGGCAACCATTGTCCTCAGAGAGTATCAGAGAGTGTTTAAGGAGTAAGGTCTCTGAGATGCAAGCACACCCTGCTTGGTCAGACATGAGGCAGAGGAAGGCAAACCATACCTATGAACAGCTCTGATAAGTCTGTGAACATAAAGCAGAAACCTAGCTTCAGTGCCAAGTGAAGCTACCAAGACATGGCCATGGCCCAGAGAACTGGTTTCTCTGTTCCATGTAGGTGCTGTTTGCGGAGTGACTAAAATATCCTTCCTTTTGGCAAGGGTAAAAGTAAACACTAGATATACATCTATGTCTGAATGAGGATGTCTGCAACACCAGTCCAGCAGGCAATCAGAACATTTGTCTTTTTCTCCTTCATAATTATTTTTAAACAACTTTGAGATAAATTTCATATACCATATCATTCACCCATTTAAAATATGTTACAATATTTTTTAGTATATTTACTGATATGTACAAACTTCAAAAAATCAATTTAGAGTATTTTCATCACTTCAAAAAGAATCTCATAACCTTGGTCAACACCCTGTATTCAAAACCACCCCCCTAAGCCACCACTAACATATTTTCTGTCTTTATGGATTTACCATTTTGCATATTTCTTATAAATGGAAACATACAATATGTGGCCTTTTGTGCCTGGATTCATTTACTTTACATCTTATTTTCAAGGTACATCTATTGTTTGGATATGGCACATTTTACTTATTCATTTGTCAGTTGATACACATTTACATTTTCACACCTTTTGATTAATTAATATGCTTCTAGAAATAATCTTGAACATGTTTTTTGCAAGGAGTTATGTTTTCATTTTCCTATGTTATACACCTAGAAATGGAAAAGCTGAATCACATGGCAATACTATATTTAATCATTTTGAGGACTCTCGGTCTGTTTTCCAAAATGTTACGCATTTTATATCCCAGCGAACAGTGTAGGAGACTTCCTAATTTTTCACCATTTGCAACACTAAATAGTACCTGCCTTTAAATTCTAGGCATCATAGTGTGGCATCTAATTGTTGTTTTGATTTCTATTGCTAATGATGTAGAACATCTTTTCATATGCTTATTGGCCACTAGTATATTTTCTCTGGAGAAAATTGCTTAGCCCAGTTTAAAATAAGTTTACATTTTTATTGAGTAGTGACAGTTCTTTACAGATACTAGATAAAAGTATCTTATTAGATATATAATATTCAACTATTTCCCCCATTCTGTGGGTTGCCTTTTCACTTTCTTAATAGTATCTTTTGAATCACAAACATTTGTATGTTTGACCTAGAATTTATCTATTTTATCTTTTGTTGCTAGTACTATTTATGTCATATCTAAGACTCTATTGCCAAATCTGAGGTCATGAAGTTTTACCTCCATGTTTTCTTCTAGGAGTTTAACAGTTTTAAATCATATATTTATGTATTAATACATACTTATTTAATTTTTGCATATGGTATGAGGTAAAGGTATAACTTTATTATTTTGCATGTGGCTATCCTGAATAGAGTAATATAAAAATAGAATTATAAACCAAGACCAAGAGGAATTAACTCCAGTGTTGCATGATTGTTCAAAATGAGGAAATTAATCAATATATCATATTAATAGAATAAAATTCAAAAATTGCTTAATAACCTCAATAGACAGCAAAAAAGGTGTTTGCCAAAGTCCAACGTTCTTATGTTTGAAACACTCAAAAGCAAATAATAGAAGTGGATTTCCTCAACCTCATAAAGGGCATCTATGAAAAAACTCACAGCTAACATTATACTTAATATTAACAGACTGATTCTTTATGACATATTAAGAACAGAATGAGCACAGTATAGCACAGGGAACTATATCCAATTACTTGTGATAGAACATGATAGAAGATAGTATAAGAAAAACAATGTGTATATATATATACATATATGTTTATGTATATATATATGTAAAACTGGGTCACTTATCTGTACAGCAGAAATTGACAGAACTTTGTAAATCAACTATAATAAAAACAATTTAAAAATAAAGAACAGAATGAGATGTCCACTCTCTTTATTCTGATTCAACATTGTACCACACATTGAACTAGGGCTATTCATCAAGCAAATAAACTAAAAGACATCTAGATTAGAAAGGAAAAGGTAAAGTTATATGTATTTGCAGATAACACAGTCTTGTATATAGAAAATCCAAAGGTCTCCACACAAAAAAACAGCAATATAGTAAAATTTTAAAAAAATCAATGTAAAAATGATACTCTTATACAATAGCAATCAACAGCCTGAAAATGGATTTGTAAGCAGGAATAGAAGTATTAAAATTAGAAGAGAAAAGAGAATAAACAGACACTATGGTGGATAAATGTTAACACTATTTGGAGGATAGTAGTAAATGCTACTTTGTACTTCTCAGTACTCATCCTTCAGGACAAATGTATTTATCCCTCAACTGTTAGGAGTGTTTCCTCATTGATGACTAACAGCCAAGGCTCTCCCCAGATATTGTCCTCAGCTAATGAAAGCTGACCTGCCTAAGGTTTGTGCTGCCTCCCCAGAGGTAGCCCACATCCAATGACTAGTCAGTGATAGAGACATTGTCCTAGCCCCTTTGATTCCTTTTGTAAGAACTGTGAGGGCCTATCCCAGGTCAAGAGCTCTCAATAGGATTAACTGATTTTTTAATGCAAATGCAGCACAATTCAAGCTCAATTTTGCTTCCCTCACTCCTTTCCAGGTATTGCTGCCAACAGCACTCACCAACACACTTTGCATACAAATACCTGTCTTAATGTCTATATCCCAAGAAACATAAAAAGATTGGTATCAGGAGGGATCTTAGGAAGCAGAATCTAAAATGGAATTTTGGACTTAAATAATTCACTGGCAGGGTGGCATGAGGACTCCACAGATAGTATCTGGCATACTCTAAAGGTACAATTATAAAAGAAAAAAAGAATACCACTGTTGAGCTGGAATCAGATATACTAGTGAGAAAAAATACGCCATATGGGAGCTGTATCTCAGAGGTTTGAGGGGTTTGGGGAAGTGGTAACTACAAGACAATGGAATTTGATAGCTCCAGTTGAGTGACATCATTGCATTGGAGATAGACAAGGAAATGTGATTAATTTACTACACAATACAAATTGTAAAAGTGAGGGCCTCTCTGTGAGTTTATAAAGAGACTCATTTCTTAAAGCTAGAGGGCAGAAATAAGTGAGACTCAGGTCCAGAATTTAATTATAAGGTCAGCAAGCAAAGCTCCAGATATAGCTGAATTCTCAGCCTTAGCATGGCAGCTATGTTAAGGTCAGGGCCCTGTTTGAGAAGTGGGATCCTAATGTTGGGGAAACAGCTCAGATCATCAGTGTTGGAAAATGAGGCACATGTACATGGGGAGATCTCAACGAGGCTCTTTACTTCTGCAGAAGGGCGTAGGTACTCAAAAAGCATGTGTGCAAAGAGGAAAAGACCCTCTCTATTTACCCCTAATGCAGGTAATGTACCTGTCCCCTTCCTATTGGTCAGGTCAGGGTGCATATTCTTCTCAGTTAGATAATTTGAAACAAATTGTTACTGGGAGAAGAGGGAAAGAGGAGGGGGTCACCAGAGGGTGTTTCAGTGGAAACCAGAACAAAATGGAGTAACCAAGATTTCCTTTAACAGAAAAGACATTATGTCACTCTCCACAATTTCCCCCTTTCATTTTTTATCAAATATTCTTTTCTTCAAACTCTTTGAGAATGGCTTGGCTCTCATATTCTATTGTGTCCATCAGGAGCATATTGGCTTGGTGGGGAGGGGGGGTCCAAATTGCTTTGTTAGGGCAGTTTCTATTAATCTTTGAATAAGTCCCCTGGCACAAGGAATTATATGACGTGCAACTAAGACAAGGACATTAACTACAGCAATTAGAGGGGTAAAGACTGAAGTTATTAGTCCCTTCCATTTTCCAAACCAATTTTCTAAAAGGTCTGTGAAGTGGTCATTAATACCAGAATTCTCTGAAAGTTCATCTGCTAAAGTAATTAATCTGCATGGGGCCTTGTTGATGTTGCCGTCTGGGGCAGTGTTGTTGGGAATGAACATACAGCATTGGATACCAATCATTACACAGACTCCACTCTTTTCTGCCAGCATCAGGTCTAAAGCAAGTCTATTTTCCCATGCCATTTGACTAGTTGGCCCTAGCTGTTCAGCTATTTCTTTAATGGCATCTCTAGTGTAATTAATGTTGATTGTAATAGACGTAGTTTATCCAATCAACATTTTTTTATGGTTGACCACCAAAAGAGAGCAGATTCAAACTTGGCAGCTACCTGATTTCTTGCCTTAAATTTGTTTGGAACACCTATTGAGTCAATATAGACCTTGGGGAGCGGGTCAAAGGACCCCCCCCCCCAGTGGGGGTGATGTCTCATTTCCTCAGGATTGGCTGAGTTTGAGATTGGGGTCTAAATGCCAGGGTGAAAGGGATGGCCAATTGCACCCAAGTACAGGTGTCACTTTGATTTTCTAGAATGATGCCCATTAGTGGACTCCCACAATACCACCAAACATCTGCCCAGGGCACTTGGAACTGGGATTTACTGTGGGAAGTGATGAAGGACAGGCTTTCACTGCACCTGGTCAATTGCCTAAGAAAGTCGCCTTTGCCTCTTGTCATTTTAGACATGAGGAGAAGTTGACATTTTCATTTGGTTGCTGAACAGTTCTCTGGGGCTAACCCACAGATCTTTTGGCCTCAGGGAGTAGCAGTGACAAAGTCTGACTGGACTCATTATTTCAAGCCATTTTGTCCTGGAAGAGGGCCATCACATATTCAAGACCTTGTGGGTCTGATGACCATCCCAGAGGAAAGGGAACCACTTGGGCCTCCAGTCTCCCTTGGCACAAGCGTAACAGCTGCCTTTGTGTAATGTGTCCATAGAATATTTTATCCATTTCAACCAGGCATTTGTGTCCCCATATCTTGTTTTTATATTCAGTCAGCCTTCCTCCAAAGGTGAGTTTTCTGTTTCCTTCAGTTAATTAGTCAGTGGCAGCTACTGACTGTATGTACTCAGCCATCCTCTGGTGACAGGGTCCAGGAGTCAGGAAAGGAAGGCCACCAGCTGGTGGCTTCCCCCATGTTTCAGTGTGAGGACTCCTAGAGCCATTCCCCAGCCCATGCTTTCAAATAAATGAAAAGTTTTCTTAAAAGGATGGTAGAGCCAAAAGAAGGGTACCTGTCAGCGCCTCTCTTAAATCCCTAAATTGTGGTACCTCTTCCTGGCTCCATGGTAAGTGATTAGGGTCTTCCTTTACAAGCTTGGAAATCACCCTTTTATATTATGTCCTTTTTAGTCTGCATGGTCCCCTTGTTGCAGGTTTTGGGACATCTGATCTTTATCCAAAAGTAGATTACTGAGATAAACTTTAGAAACAAGTTTAGAATGTTCTTTTAGAAGCCCAGTTAAATTTTGCAGCAATATAACAGAATAGCAGAGAACTATCTAGGAAGTAAATCTTAGTGATACTGATCACAATTAAAAGAATGAGATTAACAGATTTAGCAAGTGTTCATTGAAACAGCTCTTTCTCTCTAAAATTACTCTCATTTTTATCAAATATTAGCCAAACCAAGACTAATTTATTTTCCAATTAAGTTTAGTGTCAAAAATCTTGGCCTAATGATTTACATGAATAAAATTGATCATAGAGTTTTTTTTTTCTTTTTTAAATTGGCTTTGTTAGAACTTTATGAGGAATCTTAGACTAAGCTTTTAAAAGGCATCTCAGAGCTAGGAAAGTCGTGCCAAGGGTTTGTCTTGACTTAAAGATCTCAGTGAATTCCTTCCCTTTTAAAAACCCAGATACCTTGAGGTTTTTATAGGCTACGTACAAGGTGGCCTTCCTAATTTATCTGATAAAGCTTCCAGGAATCTGAGAGTTTCCATTCTCTGAAGAAATCAGGTAGGGAAGAGAGAAAAGTTTCAGTTCTGTTTACAAAGGTATAATTTACCAAATTGCTTGTTGGGGAGAATTTCTTAATACATGGAAAACACAGATTAAAGGCCAGCATTATTTTAAATAGAAACCATAAAATTATACCCATATTCACCAGTTCACACAGTCCAATGTAACCAATCCTTTTTGTTTAACTGTTTATGAAATCACCAATTTCCCTTTTAGGGTTTTTTTTTTTTTTTTTAATTTCTTACCCAGCTCATCATTAAGGTCTGGAAGTCAGAAACTTGTATTTCTTAAAAAAAAAAAAAAAAAAAAAATTATTTCTTTAGATCTTCTAGAAAAGGAAACATTTTTTGCAAAGGTATTGGAGTAAAGCCATAAACTAACAGTGACAAAAGACTTAAGACACATTTTAAATCTGATTGCAATGCAAATTGACATTGAAACTTGGTAACTGTTGTGACATATAACAATTTGAAATAACTAAAAAAAAGAATTATAACATAGGGTACCAGTATGTATCCAAATTTCAGAAAGCAAAAGTTCTGGAATATCTATATTAAAAACATCTCTTCATCTATATAATCTGAGGTTTATCACTCATTTGATAATGTTCTCTATGTATTTTAACATTCCAAATAATTCTAGTAAATTTAACTTTTTCTTTTAATGCCTCAAGGATCCTGTGAAGCATTTTAAAGTTAGCAGAGTTAAAAGCACTTTAATTAGAATTTAATAGTGTTTATAAATAAATCATTTTTTTTTGTTTAATTTGGTCAGATAGAATCATAGGTCGCTGTGGATAATACTTTTTTCTTAACCAAAGTTACAAGAGATCTCAAACAAAATTACAGCAGATCACTTAATAGAACATTATATAATCTGTTATCAAAGTAGCATTCCAAGGAAACTGTCTTCTTAACAAAGAAAAGCCAAGTTCAAGTTTTGTACCAGATTATTTTAAAATTAATTTACTCAATTGAACTTATTTTAAACTTAGTTCTGACAATGTATAACCCTTCTCTCAATGTCTACTTCCCACAAACCTTCCAGCACTTTCTGTATCCATTAGTTTGTCCCCTATTTTCCATTTAAAACAACAAGCTAGAGGACAGACTTATGCTTCTTTTCCCTTGATAAAATAGAATTCCATCCCTCATTCTTTCTCACATGTACCTTTTATGTCTCTTTTAGTAAGTTCTCTAATGGTTTATCTTTCCAAACCTCTTTTTTTTTTTTTTTTTTTTTTTTTTTTTTGCTTATAATTTCTTTCAAGGGCTGCACCCATGGCATATGGAGGTTCTCAGACTAGGGGTCTAATTGGAGCTAGGGTTGCCAGCCTATACCACAGCCACAGCAATATCAGATCCATCCAAGCCATGTCTGCAACCTACACCACAGCTCACAGCAACACCAGATGCTTAACCCACCAAGTGAGGCCAGGGATCTAACCTACAACCTCATGGTTCCTAGTTGGATTTGTTTCCACTGTGCCATTATAGGAACCCCTGACATTGCTTTAACTCTCACCTAAGTCTGGAATAAGGCCCTGCCATATATTTTGGTTTTGTTGAGGTGGGCTTTCATCCCACCAGCTGGGTCAGCATGATTGTGCCTGTGGCCTAACCCTCCTGTTCTGACTCTGTGAGCAGCGGCAGTGCGCTTGTGCCTGCACGGGGCTCTGTGCCCCTACCCCTCCCGTGCTTCCCTGGCAGCGAAAGCTGTGGTGGTTGTGGCTGGAGGGGGGCCAGCATCATTTGGGGGATTGTAAGGTGGTGGCAGCCAGCCAAGGGAGTCCCATAGAGGGGAGGGGGTCCCAGAATATTTTTGGGTTTCCTCATTTCCCTTTTGGTCCCATGCTCTGAGGGGAAATAAGACAACCAGTCCCTGCCGCCAACAGAGAGCATAATAAGTTTCCTCCTGAGACCCCAGTGACTTGTCCTGGACAAACTGAATGAGCAGCCGACAGACCCAATCCTCATCCAATCCAAACTTTGGCCAGAAGAGGGATGGGGCAAGAATAGGTGTCTGTGTCCAGATAAAACAACAATATTTAATCATTCTTCCCTTCTTTTTGTCCTTCATCCATGGATTGTCACCCCAATACTTTAACATTAATCCCAGGGGACTATCTGGAGGAATTTGGTCCCCTCCCCATTCAATCCTCCAAGTGGAGGTACAGGTCAGGAAGACTTACTTCTCATTTCCCAGGATCATGTTCTGACCTTCCAATTTCACCCAAAATTGCCAGTCTCATCCAAATGCCAGTCTCACCTGAGACACTTTGAAGCTCACTGACCCCCTTCCCTGACCACCAAGGAGATACTTGATTATGCCTGTGATCTTTACTACCTTGGTCCATTAACAGAAGTTGCCTGGTCATCACATGACTTCCCGCATTGTCGAGAACCCTCTACAGTTTCGATTTCACAGGCACAGACTTCTCCATTCCAGGCCACCACAACAGGCTGTGGGACACATCTCCCCTCCTTGAGAATTCACACTCCAGTGGAACCCAAATCCTGGATGAGCCCCCAAATTTGTTGGGGAAGTGGCTCAGATCATTAGTGTCAGAAAATGAGACACATGTACATGGGGAGATCTCGACAAGACTCTTTATTTCTGCAGAAGGGAGTACTCAAAAAGTACACACACAAAGAAGAAAAGACCCTCCCTATTTACCCCTAATGCAGGTAATCTACCTGTCCCCTTCCCATTGGTCAGATCAGGGTGCACATTCTTCTCAGTTGGCTAATTTGAAACAAATTGTTACTGGGAGAAGAGGGAAAGAGGAGGGGGTTGCAGGAGGGCGTTTCATCAGAAACTGGAGCAAAATGGAGTAAGCAAGATTTCCTTTGATAGAAAAGACATTATGTTACTTTCCAGATTAAGATATAACATAGCGACATCCAAGTAAATGCACTTAAAAATCTTAAATTACCAGATTGCCCTCAATTTTTTGATTCTGCAGTGATAGCCCAATGCTTCTTGTTAAAGGCTAGTACCCTTCTTTAAGATAATGCCATGATCTCTTCATTAGAAAGCTACAAGTGTCCTTTCACAATTTATCTACACTACTGCTTCAGCCACCAGAAAAATAACTATAGTTAAGTCTCTTAAGTTGTCCAAGAAATGGTTGTATCTATTAATAACAGTTTTAACAATATGGTGATAACTTTGGAAAGTGGTGCTAATGTACTTCTAGGATGGAGAATGTGATGGCCCATGCTAGATAATTAAGAAATAAATGAATTTATATGGCAGACAGTAGAAGAGGGGATCAAAACTTTTAGAAATGTAGGCCTACCAGTGTATATATACAACATAAGGATGAAAAAACTTACAAACAAGATTCTCTGGGAGAGCTTCATTTTTCAAAATAAAGAATCTGCTGGTGAGAAGAGCACCAGCATTATTGATAATCTCTCTTAGTTATCCTCCCTAGGTCATGACAGGTAGTAAGAGATGCTCTAATAGAAGGGCTCCCTATTAGCAATGTTAATGATAGGTCCTTGAAATAATAAAGGCTAGGAGATGACATTTATATGTAAGAAGCAAAGTAGGCACAATCAGCATAATAAATAGCAAGTTAATAGTGGCATCCAGGGAATCCTTTCGTCCAAAGAGCTAAAAAGATGGTTATTACAACATAGAGTTCCCAGGGACAAGTTTGATAGTTAAACAAAAAGGTACTGCTGAATCTAAGTAGTTTAGATATGTCAAGAATGGGTTATCGGGGAGTTCCCATTGTGGTCTGGTGGAAACAAATCCAACTAGTATCCATGAGGATACAGGTTCAATCCCTGGTCTTGCTCATGTTGCCATGAGCTGTTGTATAGGTCACAGATGCGGCTCAGATCCTGCATTGCTGTGACTGTGGCATAGGCCAGCAGCTGCAGCTCTGATTCAACTCCTAGCCTGGGAACTTCCATATGCTGCAGGTTTGGCCTTGAAAAGCAAAAAACTAAAAAAAGAATAGGTGACCAGGAGGCTGATAATAGTGACTCCTCATAAGGCTCAATTCATTCCCCAATTTCTTAGTTTCTGACCCAGATTCATGAACTCAAGGAAAAGCTGGATCCCTTTGAAATGTATCCTGCAAGTCCATGTATAATTGTATACAGTAATAATAATTGCCCTGTTTCCCCAAATGGAACTATAGTCCTTTTTTAATAACTTAAAATTGGAAAACTGAAATAGAAGAAATTTAAAGATTAAAAGATAAAGCATCTAAATCAATATTGACACTGGGACCTAGAAAATCAGTATGACCTTTCTGTTAGTAAGCATGTTCATGGAGTTCTGACCCAGGTCCATTTAGTCATACAACTATCCATTTGTCAGTAACCATGCCTCAAGTATGTATTGGGTAGAGATACTTGGTTATTAAAGGAACATTCACATGGGTTATTTGGCCAATGGAATAAAGACAAATTCAGTGGGGAGGGTCAAGAGATAACCTCTGAAAGTATTCGGCTCACTCTTGCAAATATAGCAAATCCCCCACACCAATTTTCATTATGGGGGGTAGCATTGCCATACTTAAAGACGAAAAATACAGGAGTGGAAATTTCCAACATATTCTCACTAAAGTTACTAGTCTGGCCCATACCAAAAAAAAAAAAAAAAAAATGGATTGGTTCTAGAAGATGACAGTGGACTAACACAAACTCAACCAAGTGGTGGTCCCAAATACATCCAATTTATCTTATATAGTATCTTTTTTAGAATATATTAACATGGCCTTACATGCATTACATGTGGCTGCTCATCTGGATAATGTGACCTTTCCATCTCTATGAGTAAGAAGTATTAGAAGCACTTTTCATTAACATGGGAAAAAAAAATAACACCCATAGGGATATGATACGTCTCCCAACTTTTGTCATAATATGGTACAAAGGGATCTAAACTGTCTGTATATTTTACAGTAAGTCATATTGATTTACTATACTTATTATATTCATACCTCATGTTAATCAGAACAGATATACAAGAAGAAGCATCTATATTGTAGGTCTTAAGACACATGAGTACCATAGGACAGAACATAAACACTTAAAAGATTCAGGGGCCTGAAATTCCAATGAAATTTTTAGATATTCAGTGATCTGGGGCATGCCAAGTAATCCATTCCAAAGTAATGGACAAATTATATATCTGGCAACATTCACCATGATGAAAAAAAATGATAACACATGGTAGTCCTCTTTGGGTTCTGGATGAAGCATATTCCATGCCTGTGGATTCTGTACCAATCCATTTATCAAGTAAAATGAAAGGTGACAGGTTTCAGTAAAACTCAGATGAGGAAAGGTTATGCCTTAGGTCTAAGTTGCAGAACAAGATATCCTGCTACATATTTCATATGACACAACAAGTCCAACAGACTCATCTGTGGTGAGAAAATATATAGAGTTTATGGAAAATTCCAACTGAAAAATAATGGAAACTTCTGGAGTTTTGTAGTAAAACCATGCCTTCCCTGGCAGAGATTACATACCATTCAAAAAACTATTTCTGGGAGTTCTTGCTATGGCGAAGTGAGTTAAGGATCAGGCACTGCTGCAACTGTAGGGTAAGTCACAGATGTAGCTCATATTTGATCCATGGCTCAGAAACTTCCATATGCCATGAGTGCAGCCAAAAAGGGAAAAAAACAAAAACAAAACTATTTCTAGAATGCTCTTGTGATGTGTTAAAGACAGAGTGCGTGAGAACAGAGCACAAACTGACCATGCTACTAGAATTTCCTACCAGGATCAGGCTTCTGTCAGACTCATCAAGTCATAAGGTCAGGAGGGTCCAGTAGCAACTCATTTTAAGATTAAAGCAGTACATCTAGGATTATGCATATAAAGGGCCAGAGGACACACATAAACCACACAATCAGGTACTCCAAATCCCAATATCAGAGATAAACTTTGCAATGGCATTTTTCTTTAGCTCACAGCTATAGACACATTGGTATGGGTTCCCTTATAACTAACTGATGAAGATGCAAAAGGCCGAGTTCAGTTCATGAATATAGAGGCTTGGTATATGCATAAAACCCCCAAATGTAATGTTCAGCACTACAACACTATTCAGTCCTTGAACATAAGGAATGAATTTAAATCACCTCAATGGGGATAGCTTTAATATTATTCTGGGACACCCACTTTGTTTGAAATATATATAGCCTGAGAACATAATACATATAGATTTATGCACACTTACAAATGATTTGGACAGTTAGTCAAGGGACTGGAAGGAGTAAGATTGAAATACACAAGGAAATATGACTAGACCTATATGAATGAAAACCAAATGAGTAGTATAATGACAGTGATGGAGATTAAGCAAGAGTTTAACATTATGGTCTTCCATTCTTCAAAGATAATCAAATGCTGCTGCCAAATGTTTAATGTACAAGCAACAGAAACCAATGCCGAACCCTGATGCAATATTATCTCTCATAGAGATCTACTAGCCATTTTGTGTCAAATTGATATTAGACCTCTTCTATTATGGGAGTGTATGTGATTCTTAAAAAAAGAATCACAACTCAATGAATTTTATTTCATTTATAGTTGTACAAGGATAATCTGTGATTTATTTTGATTGGAATTGACATGTATTCTGGGTATATGAGTCTGCTTTCCCTGTCCTAAGGTACTTAGCCAGCACTATTCTCTGAGAGTTTGAACAGTATGTTTTATCCTAACATGGGATTCCTCCATAACAGTTCATTGGACAAAGGGACCCTCTTTACAACACAGAGAATTTGGGAATGGAGCAAGACCATAAGATCCATCAGTAGTATCCCATACTGAATATCCCAGATTGCCACAGCATTGGAATATGACTTACAAAAGGTGAGACAAAGGTGAAAGCTTGGAAATGATATTTTCTGGAGTGCTAGATCCACCCTAAAGCAATAAATGTAATATAGTGTTGTGTCACAATTAAAATTCATAAATCTGGGAACCAAGAATGGAAGCTGGGATAGCAAATGAGCCTTAGTCACTCCAACAACTCACTTGAGGAATAAGTGCTTCTGAAACCTAAATCACTGGTTTCTGTATGTTTAGGGGCCCTGGTGGCCACAGGAGTAATTCTTCCACCAGAGGAAATAGGGGGAATGTCCCCATGGAGAAGGAAATATCATAAAGTAAAAAGTGAAATAATAAAGATAATTAAAGGCACACCATGGAGATGTTGTTGTAAGTTTAGTTCCAGATCACTGCAATACAGTGCATGTCACAATAAAGTCATATGAATTCCTTGGTTTCCCAGTGCATATCAAAGTTATGTTTCCACTTTTACACTGTAGGTTTTTATGTGTACAATAGCATTATGTATAAAAATAATATATACACTTCAATTTAAAATACTTCATTTTTTATTATTTATTTTAGCAATAAGCTAGAAAATGCTAATCATCATCTGAACTTTCCATGGATTTTAAACACTTTGCTCGTGAAGGGTCTTGCTTCAATGTTAATAGCTGGTGACTGATCAGGCTAGTGGTTGCTGAAGGTTTGGGTGGCTGTGGTAATATCTTAAACCTCATCAATTCACTCTCCTTCATGAATAATTTTTCTGTGTCATGCAATGCTGTTTGATGGCATTTTATCCACAGAACTATTTTCAAAATTGGAGTCAATAATCTCAAACCCTGCCATTGCATGTACTATTCTAAATCCTCTGTTGTCACTTCAACAATCTTCATACCATCTTCACCAGAAAAAGATTCTCTCAAGAAAACACTTTTTTTATTCATTCATAAGAAGTGAAGCCTCATCTGTTAGTTTTATCATGAGACTGCAGCAATCTAGTCACATCTTGAGGCTTCAATTCTTATTCTGGTCCTCTTCCTATTTCTACTACAACTGCAGTGACTTCTACCACTGAAGTCTTAAACCTCTCAAAGTCATCTGTGAGGGTTGGAGTAAACTCTTCCAAACTCCTGTGAATGCTGATATTTTTATCTCTTTTCATGAATAACAAACATACTTAATAACATCTAGAATAGAGAATCATTTCCTTTTTTTTTTTTTTTTTTGCCTTTTTGTCTTTTTAGGGCTGCACCCACGGCCTATGGCAGTTCCCAGGCTAGGGGTCAAATAGGGGCTATAGCAGCTGGCCTACATCACAGCCATAGCAATGCCAGGTCTGAGCCATGTCTGCAAACTACACCACAGCTCATGGCAACTCCAGATCCTTAACCTACTGAGCGAGGCCAGGGATCAAACCCACATCCTCGTGGATGCTAGCCGGGTTTGTTAACCACCGAGTCATGATGGGAACTCCCCAAGAATAGTGAATCATTTCGAGAAGGTTTTCAATGTGCTTTGTCCAGATCCATCAAATACACTACTATGGCATCTATAGTCTCATAAAATATTTTTCTTACATAAGGAGTTGAAATTCAAAATAACACCTTGATCCATGGGCTGAAGGACGGGTTTTGTGCTAACAAACATGAAAACAACATAAATCTCATTGTCTGTCGCCATCAGAGCTTCTGAGTTACCAGGCACATTACCCATTATTAGTAGTGTTTTGAAAGGAATCTTTTTTTCTGAGCAGTAGGTCTCAACCTTGGGCTTAAAATATTCAGAAACAATGTTGTAAACAGATGTGCTGTCATTGAGACTTTGTTATTTCATAGAGTACAGGCAAAATAGATTTAGCATAATTCTTAATGAGCTTAGTCTTTCTTCACTTATCTTCTTTTTTTCCCTTCTCTGACTTGATGATTTCAAATGTCCTATCCTCAAGGTCACTGATTATTTCTTCTGCTTAATCAAGTCTGCTGTTAAATCACTCTAATAAATGTTTCAGTCAAATTATTATAAATTTTAACTCCAGAATTTCTGTTTGTTTTTTCTTCATAGTTTCTCTCTCTTTTTTTTTTTCTTTTCTAGGGCTGCACCTGTGGCACATGGTGGTTCCCAGGCTAGGGATCTACTCAGAGCTGTAGCTGCCAGCCTATATCTTTATTCACATTCTCATTTTGCTCATGCATCATTTTTCTGATTTCATTTATATACTTGTTTTCTCTTCTACCTCAGTGAGTATCTTTGTGATAGCTATTTTAAATTATTATTTAGGCAATTCACATAAGTGCATTTCTTTAGAATCAGTTTTCGGAGTTTTACTTTTTTCCTCTTCATGAATCATGTTTCCCTGTTTGTAATTTTGTTTTTGTTATGGAAACTTGGACATTTGAAAAACAACCATTTCTTCCAGTCTTCATAGTCTGGCTTCATGCAAGGGAAGACCTTTACTTTTCAACCCAGCTAGTGATTCTAGGACCTCTCAAGCTATTTCTGATAATGTAACTTCTCTGGGCTTGTGTGTGCTTTGAGTCACCTCAAAATCCAAAGAACTCGTTCTTATTTCTTCCCAGAAGCTGGTAATCTCTTGTTCCCCTTGGCATCTGCCTGCAGAACTGTAGCTCTAATATTCCATGATGACTGCATATGTTTTCAATGACTTACAAAAATGTACCATTCCTATCGGTCCTCTGAGTCAGGTGAAACAGATACCAATCACTCAGTCAGCTTATAGACTAGATAGAACTTTTGACACTCAGTCCACTCATTTGCTTCTGTCCTGAAGGAGGACCCTTGCTCAGGATGGAAGGTTTCCTTCTAGTTATGCCATGTTAGGTCAAACAGGAAAGGGGCACAGATGACCATGCTAAATGCTATGAAATTTCCTACCAATGTTGCTGAAATTCCTTCTTGGTTATTTCATCAGGGTGCTATAACTTCTCAGATGGTCTCTAGAGTTCTCACAATGGTATTCTGGTCCATTCACTGTTGTTAATTCAGTGTCGTTGTGGGAGATTGAGGACTTTAAGCTTCCTAGTCCACCTCTTGTTAATGTCACACTCACCTAGGCTATTGATCAACAAGCCAGTTATAAACTCACTTGTCTTATGTATTGTTCATTTATCAATTATTTATATAAATCATAACCTACTCAGCAAATAGCTCTTTACCTAATTACCAAACGGGCTTACTCACAGACTGCTGTATCATATTGCTAAGGCTCCCATAAGAAAATATGACACTCTGGGTAGTTTAAACAACACAAATTATTTTTTCACAGTTCTGGAAGCTAAAAATACAAGATCAAGGTGTTAACAGGTTTAGGTTTTTTCCTGAGGCCTCTATCTGCCTTTCAAATATCCACTTTCCCAAAGTGTTCTCACTTGGTCTTTCTGCTGTGTATATGCATCCCTCATGTTACCCTGTGGGCCTCTGTGTTACTTCTTCTAATAAGGAAATATTGTATTAAGGCCCACCCACATGACCTCATTTGACTTTACCTCTATTACAGCTTTAAAGTCTCTATCTCCAAATACAGTCTCATACTGAGGTACTGGGTGTTAACTCTTCAGCATATGAATTAGGGACACAAATCAGACCATAACATTTAATTGATGTTTCTGACTGATGCAAAAATTATAGACTATAACTTCTGTTTTAAAAATTGAAGTATACACAGAAGGTATATTCAGAAATATTTAACCAAGTAAATGTATTACTTTATCCTTTTTATTCTTGTTTCTATAATATAAATAGCTTGCTATTGCTTGAAGTTTTCAATTTTCAAATTGCCCTAAAAATTAAATCCAATAAAAATTTTTTCATTTGCCCATTTTTTTACTAGATAAATGATTTTTATTTTTCCATTATAGCTGGTTTACAGTGCTCTGTGAATTTTCTACTATACAGCAAAGTGACCCAATCACACATACATGTATACATTCTCTTTTCTCACATTATCATCCTCCACCATAAGAGACTAGATATAGTTCCCAGTGCTACACAGCAGGATCTCATTGCTTATCCATCCCAAAGGCAATAGTTTGCATCTATTAACCCCAAATTCCCAGTCCATCACACTCCCCCCCTCCCCTTTGGCAACCACAAATCTGTTCTCCAAGTTCATGTGTTTCTTTTCTATGAAAAGGTTCATTTGTGCCGTATATTAGATTCCAGATATAAGTGATATCATATGGTATTTGTCTTTCTCTTTCTGACGTACTTCATGAAGCATGAGAGTCTCTAGTTCCATCTATGTTTCTTCTTTATTATGGCTAAGTAGTATTCCATTGTGTATTTATACCTCATCTTCTTAATCCAATCACCTGTTGATGGACACTTGGGTTTCCATGTCTTAGCTATTATGAATAGTGCTGCAATGAACATACAGGTGCATGTGTCTTTTTCAAATAAAGTTTTGCTGGATATATGCCCAAGAGTGGGATTGCTGGGTCATATGGTAGTTCTATGTATAGTTTTCTAAGGTACCTAGATACTGTTCTCCATAGTGGCTGTACCAACTTACATTCCCACCAATAGTGTAGGAGGGTTCCCTTTTCTCCACACCCTCTCCAGCGTTTGTTATTTGTGGACTTGTTAATGATGGCCATTCTGACTTGTGTGAGGTGGTACCTCAGAGTAGTTTTGATTTGTATTTCTCTAACAATCAAGGATGTTGAGCATTTTCTCATGTGCCTGTTGGCCATCTGTGTATCTTTGGAGAAATGCCTATTCAGGTCTTTTGCCTATTTTTCAGTTGGGTTGTTGGGGTTTTTTTGCTGTTGAGTTGTATAAGTTCTTTGCATATTTTAGACATTAAGCCCTTGTCAGTGGCATCATTTGAAACTATTTTCTCCCATTCTGTATGTAGGCTTTTTGGTTTTTTTATGGTTTCTTTTGCTGTGTAAAAGCTTGTCAGTTTGTGGAGTTCTCGTCGTGGTGCAGTGGTTAACGAATCTGACTAGGAACGATGAGGTTGCGGGTTCGATCCCTGGCCTTGCTCAGTGGGTTAAGGATCAGACATTGCTGTGGCGCTGGTGTAGGCCGGCAGCAACAGCTCTAGTTGGACCCCTAGCCTGGGAACCTACGTATGCCATGGAAGCGGCCCTAGAAAAGGCCAAAAAAAAAAAAAAAAATCAGAAAACAAACAAACAAACAAAAATCTTGTCAGTTTGATTAGGTCCCATTGGTTTATTTTTGCTCTTATTTCTGTTGCTCTGGGAGACTGACCTGAGAAAACATTTGTATGGTTGATGTCAGGAATGTTTTGCCTGTGTTCTCATCTAGGAGTTTGATGGCATCTTGTCTTACGTTTAAGTCTTCAGCCATTTTGAGTTTATTTTGGTGCATGGTGTGAGGGTATGTTCCAGTTTCATTGATTTACACTCAGCTGTCCAGGTTTCCCAGCAATGCTTGCTGAAAAGACTGTCTTTTTCTCATTTTATGTTCTTGCCTCCTTTGTCAAAGATTAATTGACCATAGGTGTCTGGGTTAATTTCTGGGTTCTCTATTCTGTTCCATTGGTCTGTCTGTCTGTTTTGGTACCAGTCCCACACTGTCTTGATGACTGTGGCTTTGTAATATTGCCTGAGGTCTGGGAGAGTTGTGCCTCCTGCTTGGTTTTTGTTCCTCAGGCTTGCTTTGGCAATTCTGGGTCTTTTGTGGTTCCATGTACATTTTTGGATTGTTTGTTCTAGTTCTGTAAAAAATGTCATGGATAATTTGATAGGGATTGCATTGAATCTGTAGACTACTTTGGGGAGTATGGCCATTTATATGATATTAATTTTTCCAACCCAGGAGCATGGACTATCTTTCCATTTCTTTGCATCCTCTTTAATTTCCTTGATTAATGTTTTATAGTTCTCAGCATATGTAATAAACCTGATTAATCCAATAACATTTTACTTGATAATATAAGTCATGGCTTCTTCCTACAAAGTATAACAATTGCTGAATTTTTTTAATAAAGTGGCTCTATCACTTAAAGAGAATATGCTATAAGTTTATTGATACAGTAATTACTAATACCTTTTAAAATATTCAATAATTGTATTATAAGTATGTTCTAGTTAATGTAATTCAATAACAGAAGATCATTACGGTAACAATAACTTTCTCACTAGCCATACAATGCTCAGCCATAAAGGTAACTCTTGAAAATATCTAAAGAATGTTGAATTTAACAGATTCAGTGATAAATACCTCTGTACTCCACTTGCTTTTTGGAGATTTATAAATATCTGTAAAGGAAGAGTGGCTATTGCAATGTGGATATAGAATAAAAATCCAAAGCTTCACCAAGAATTTTTTCACTTGTGAATTTTTCCAAGCAGCTGGGTCCATCTATAACGGTAATGCTTTCTTCCCATAAAATCGCCATGTAAAATTGTAATTACTCTTAGGAGACAATATTTTATTTTCATTGCTTTAAAAAATAAAACATATATTCCCTTTTATCATTATTTTGAAGAGAATAAACCTATCACTCCAAATTCTAGAACATGGTATAAGCATTCATTTTTTTTTCCATTTTTTAGATTTAATAGTGAAGCTGTCAACCATTTATAGATTTTTATTTATTTATTTATTTATTTTGTCTTTTTACTTTTTAGGGCTGCACCCACAGCATGTGGAGGTTCCCCGGCTAGGGGTATAATCGGAGCTGTAGCCTCTGGCCTATGCCACAGCCACAGCAATGCCAGATCTGAGCCTTATCTGTGACCTACACCACAGCCCACAGCAACACCAGATCCTTAGCCCAGTGAGTGAGGCCAGGGATCAAACCCGCCACCTCATGTATCCTAGCCAGATTCATTTCTGCTGTGCTAAGATGGGAATTCCCATTTATAGATTTTTATTAAGTTATTTGGGCAGGTAGAGTAGCCCATGAAATTCCTGAGTTAACATCAATAAGTCAAACATTATAGTTAAATGTTACTATATAGTTATTTAACATGTAAATAATTATATAGTTAATTAGCTATATAGTTAAATAATGTAATAATATGCTGCAATATAGTTATTATATTGAAGTAAGTAGTTCAACCATACAGTTAGTCCTTCACAGAAGTACATTTAATTAGTACTATATGTACTTCTGTGATCATGTATGTCTGAGAGTAAAAACTAAACTCATAACTAGGAACAGATCACAATCCAGAAGGAAGGTCACTATGTGAACAAATAATGATTATATAGTAAAATATATATTTAGTATAAATAATATAGTCAGGTGATGAAAAGAATGAGACTAAGATAACAAATAAAGTTGAAGGTTGTCAACTCTCCTTGAGGTTTTAATGTTTAAAACTATGGAATAGTGGTTGGGAAAAATCATGACATTAATTACCCAGGAGGAAGAGGACATTTTAAAAGTATGTACTAGTGTGATCTAAATTGTAGACCTTGAAGTTAGAAAAGTATGAAATTGTTCAATGGAGTATTTTGCTAGAGTGGCAGGCCTTTATATTTTGTAAGGCTTAAGATAAAGTCACAGGCTAGTATTTTGCCCAGGAACTTTCATTTTTTTTCATCAAACACTTGACCCGTAGTTTTCTTGAAGTGTCTTTCAGCTTTGGTATCAGGGTAATTCTGGCATCATCAAATGAGTTTGGGAGTGTTCCCTCCTCTTCTATTTTTTGGAAGAGTTTAAGAAGAATTGTCATTAACTGTTTAAATGTGAGTAGAATTCATCAGTGAAACTATCTTGTCCTGAGCTTTATTATTTTTTTAATTGGAATATTTTAGATTACTAATTTGATACCCTGCCAAGTGATTGGTCTGTTTAGATATTTCATTTTTTCATGGCTCTGGTATAAATTAAGGTTGTTGGAGGTCCCATTGTAGCTCAGTGGGTTAAGAAACCAATGCAGTGTCCATGCAGATGCAGGTTTGATTCCTGGCCTTGCTCAGTGAGTTAAAGATGCAACATTGTTACAAGCTGTTGTGTAGGTCACAGATGCAGCTCAGATCCAGCATTGCTATGGCTAAGGTATAAGTTGGCAACTGCAACTCCAATTTGACTCCTAGCCTGGGAACTTTGATATGACACAGGTGCATCTTTTTAAAAAAAGAAAAAATGAAAAAGAGAAATTAATGCTGTTTGAGATATTTCTTCATTGCTAACGCAGGAATTTGTCACTATAAACTTCCCTCTTGTTACAACTTTCACTGATTCCCATAAGTCTGGTTATGTTGGTTTCATTTTTGTTTCTCCCAAGATATTTTCTAATTTCCATTTAAATTTCTTCTTTGACCACTGGTTGCTCAAAAATGTGTCATTGAAGAAGTTCCTGTTGTGGCTCAGTGGAGACGAACATGACTGGCATCCATGAGGATCCCTGGCCTCTCTCAGTGGGTTAAGGATCTAGTGTTGCCATAAGCTGTGGTATAGGTTGCAGACAGGGCTTGGATCCTGCATTGCTATGGCTGTGGCATAGGCTGGTGGCTACAGTTCTGATTTGACCCCTAGCCTGGGAACCTCCATATGCTGTGGGTGCGGCCCTAAAAGAAAAAGCAAAAAAAAAAGAAAAAAAAAGTGTTAATGAATTTCCAATTATTTTTATATTTTCCAGTTTTACTTTTGTTATTGATTTCTAGTTTCATTCTATTGTGGTAAAAAAATGATAGCTGATATGATACCATCTTTTTACATTTGTTAGAACTGTTTTGTAACCTAAATTGTGATCTATGCTGGAAAATGTTCTGTGTTTGCCTGAGGAAAATACGTATTCTACTGATGCTTCATAGAATGTGTTTTAGTGTATTATATTGTTCAAGTTTACTCTTCCTTTATTGGCTTTCGTTCTGAGTATTCCATCCATTATTAAAATTGAAGTAATGAAGTCTCTTGCTTTTTTTTTTGACAACATCCATGACATGTTGGAAGTTCCTGGTCCAGGTATCAAACCTATGCCACAGCGGTAACCTCATTGCTATGTATTTTTCCCTTCAGTTTGATGATTTTGCCTTATATATTTAGGCAGTCTGATGCTAAGTTATTAAATGTTCTTTGTGAAGTGACTCTTCTATCAGTATATGATATCCTTTTTTTGTCCCTTATGACAGATTTTTACTTAAAATCCCTTTTGTCTCCTATAAGTACACTCACCACTGCTCTCTTTTTTAAATAGAAAATCAAATTCAGTAGTACATTAAAAAGATAATAAATATCCATTGACAGAGGAACAGATAGAGAAGATATGGTACATATATACAATGGTAAATTATTCAACCATAAAAAAAGAATGAAATAAGTCCATTTGCAGCAACAAGGATGGACCTAAAGATTATCATACTTACTAGGACAGACAGAGAAAGACAAATACCATATGATATCACTTATATATGGAATCTAATAAAAATGATAGAAAAGGATTATTTATATAACAGAAACAAACTCACAGATTTCAAATCCAAGCTTATAGTTACCAGAGGGGACATGGGTTGGGAGGGATAAATTAGGAGATTGGGATTAACTAACATATACACACTCCACTGCACATAAAATAGATAACTAACAAGGACTTACTGTATAACACAAGGAAATATACTCAGTATTCTATAATAACCTACATAAGAGAAAAGAAGAGATATATGGACGATTGATTCACTTTGCTGTACACCTGAAACTAATAGAACATTGTAAATTAAACATACTTCAATATAGTTAAATTAAAAAAAAAACTTTGGCATTTCAGCACTAAGGAAAGAATATTAACATTAAAAAAAATCATATACCATGACCAAGTTGGATTTATTCCTGGGATGCAAGGGTGCTTCAACACAGATGAATGAATTTAATTTGTTATACAACATTAATTAAATGAAGGAAAAAAAATCACTTAAACACCTCAAAAGGTGAAAAACTTTGGACAAATTTCAAAACTGTTTTATTGTAAAAACTCTCAAACACTAGGTATAGAAGGAATTTATCTCAACATAATAGATGCCATAGATGAAAATACCATGGCTAACATCATATTCAATGTTGAAAAACTAAAAACTTTTCCTCTAATATTAGGAACAAGATACCACTATCTACTATCTGATATCATCACTTCTATTTAACATACTTTTGAAAGTTCTAGGTAGAGCAATTAGGCAAGAAAAAGAAAGGGAATTCAAAGTGGAAAAAAAGAAAAAAGTTATTTCTGTTTGCAGATGACATTCTATATGTATAAAACCATAAAAGATTCCATAACTTTAAAGAATGCTAGAACTGGAGTTCCCATCATGGCTCAGTGGTTAAGGAACCCAACTAGTATCCATGAGGATGCAGGTATAATCCATGGCCATGATCAGTGGGTTAAGGATCCAGCATTGTCGTGAGCTGTGGTGTAGGTCACAGATGTGGCTTGGAACCTGTGTTGCTGTAGTTGTGGCAAAAGCCAGCAGCTACAGCTCTGATTAGACCTCTAGCTTGGGAACCTCCATATGCCACAGTGTGGCCCTAAAGAGACAAAAAAAAAAATGCTAGAACTAATAAATTCAGTAAAGCTATGGGATACAAAATCAACATATGAAAGTAAGTCATGTTTCTATACACCACTAATGAATCACCCAAAAAGGAAATTAAGAAAACAATTCAATTTACAAAAGTATCCAAAAGAATAAAATACTTAGAATAAACTTAGCCAAGGGGGTTGAAAGACTTCTATGCTGAAAATGACAAAATTATGATAAAATACATAAAAGGCGTAAAAAGTACAAATACTTCTCTGTTCATGCTAGAAGATTTGATATTAATAAAATGTCAATACAATAATCCACAGATTCAATGCAATATTTATCAAATTTACAAAGAGTTTTTCATAAAAAGTTAAACCTATCCTAAAATTTATATGGAACCACAAAAGAAAAACATGAATAGCCAAAGCAATCTTGAGAAAAAAGAACAAAACTGGAGGCATCACACTTCCTGATTTCAAAATATATTATGAAGCTACAATAGTTAAAATGGCATGACACTGAAATAAAAACAGATTTATAAATCAATGAAATATTATCAACAGCCTAGACATAAACTCAGGCATACATGGAAAACTAATCTTCAGCAAGGGTGCCAAGAATGCATGATGGGGATAGTCTCTTTAACAAATGGCGTTGGACATTTAGGTTGTGTCCATGTTTTATTTTCATGAATAGTGGTGCTTTGACTATATGGGTGCAAGTATATTTCTGAATTATAGTTTTTGTCTGGATATATGCCCAGGAGTGGTATTTCTGGGTCATAAGGTAATTCTTTTTTTAGTTTTATTGAGGAACATCAATTCTGTTTTCCATAGTAGCTGTACTGATTTACATTCACACCACACTGTAGAAGGGATTCATTTTCTCTGCACCCTTTCCAGAATTTATTATTTGTAGATATTTTAATGATGGCCTCTCTGACCAGAGTGAGTTGGTACTTCATGGTAGTTTTGAATTGCATTTCTCTAATAATTAGTGATGTTGAACATATTTTCATGTGTCTATTGGCCATCTGTATGTCTTCTTTGGAGAAATGTATATTTAGGTCTGCTGCCAATTTTTTGATTGAGTTTTTTTTATGATGTGATTCATATATGCAATAGAATACCACTTATCCTTAAAAAAGAATGAAATAATGCCATTTTCAGCAACATGGATGGAACCAGAGATTATCACACTAAGTGAATTAAGTCACAATGAAAAGACAAATACAACATCACTTATATGTGGAATCTAAAATATGACAAAATGAACCTATCTATGAAACAGAAATGTATTAACAGACATAGAGCACAAACTTTTCGTTTTCAAGGGGGAGGAGGGGGAAGGATGGACCGCTTTTACATATGGAAGGAATAAACAACAAGGTCCTACTGGTGTAGCACAAGGAACTATATTGAATATCCTGAGATAAATTATAATGGAATGGAATATAAAAATTATATATAAATACCTGAAGCACTTTGTTGCACAGCAAAAAAATTAACACAACATTGTAAATCACGTATACTTTAAAAAATAAAAAATTAGTTATTCAACATGGTATGGGAAGTCCTAGCCACAGCAAGCAGACAAACAAAAGAAATAAAATGCATCCATATAGGAAGAGAAGAGGTAAAACTGTCAGTGTATGCAGATGACATGATACTATATGTAGAAAACCTAAGGCCTCAACTTGAAAACTACTTGAACTGATCAACAAATTCAGCAAAGTAGCAGGATATAAGATTTACATTCAGAAATCAGTCATGTTTCTGTATACTAACAATGAAATATTAGAAAGAAATACAAAAATACAATACTTTTTAAAATTGCACCAAAAAAATCAAATATCTGGAAATAAATCTGACAAAGGAGGAGAAAGACTTATATGCTAAGAAATGTAAAATGTTATTCAAGGAAACTAAGGAGGATTCAAAGAAATGGAAAGATCATCCATGCTTGCTGTAATGAATAAATTTGTTCATCATTGAATTATAAAAATTGCTATGAAATTTGCAGTAGTCACTTCAATTCTGTTTTAAAAATGTGTTGTTATGTGGCAAGCCACAAGGGAAGTCCTAACAGATGATTGGATTGGGAAGATGTGGTATATATACACGATGGAATAATACTCAGCCATAAAAGAAGAACAAAATAATTCCATTTGCAGCAACATATATGGAACTAGAGACTCTCATCCTGAGTGAAGTTAAGTCAGAAAGAGAAAGACAAATACCGTACGATATCACTTATATCTAGAATCTCATAAATGGCACGGATGAACCTTTTTACAGAAAAGAAACACATGGACAAGGCAAAACACTGCCCAGCCACGGAGAGTACAACTCCACCAGGAAAAAGAAAACAACAAGCAAGATGAAGAAGCTGAGAAACCACCCCCAGTCAAACCAACAGGAGAACTCACCTAAAACAGTCAACAATGAAACAGATCTCTGCAGTCTGACAGACCTGGAGTTCAAAAGAGAAACAGTGAAAATACTGAAGGAATTAAGAGAAGATATGAACAGTAATGCAGATACCCTCAGAAAGGAACTAGAAAATATAAGGAGGAACCAAGAAAAACTACAACATTCAGTAGCAGAGATACAAACTGAACTAGGGGCAGTAAAAACCAGAATGAATAATGCAGAAGAACGAATCAGTGATGTGGAAGATAGAATAATGGAAATCCCCCAATCAGGTTAGCAGACAGGGAACCAAATCAAAAAACATGAAAGCCATATAAAAGACCTATGGGATAATATAAAGCGGGCCAATCTATGCATAATAGGAATTCCAGAAGGAGTAGAAAAAGATAAGGGAATGGAAAATATATTTGAAGAAATTATCGTTGGAAACTTCCCAAATCTAAAGGATACTGAGATCAAGATACAGGAAGCACAGAGGGCCCCAAACAAGTTGAATCCAAATAGACCCACACCAAGACACACTATAATAAAAATGGCAAAAGTTAGTGATAAAGAGAGGATCCTAAAGGCTGCAAGAGAAAAGCAGAATGTTACCTACAAGGGAACCCCCATAAGAATATCAGCTGATTTCTCTACAGAAACACTACAGGCCAGGAGGGAATGACAAGACATATTTAAAGTGCTAAAAGGAAAAAATATGCAACCCAGAATACTCTATCCAGCAAGATTATCATTTAAAATAGAAGGAGAAATAAAATTTTTTCTAACAAACAAAAGCTAAAACAATACAGCAATACAAAACCCAGTCTAAAAGAAATACAGAAAGGGCTTCTCTAAACCAAAAAGAAAGGAAGGAAAGAAAGGGAACAAAAGGGGAAAAAAAAGAAAGAAGAGGAAGAACTAGGACTGAGGAAACCACAATCAGAGAGCAGTCACTCAAATAAGTCAGCATACAGATTTAATCATGAACATGTTTCAAACAAAATAAAATTAAAAAGAAAAAAAAGAGTCATCAAAATCATAAAATGTGGGCAAGGGATGTTAGGAAATAAATAGACCCTTTTTGTTTGATTGTTTGTTTCTCTTCTTAATTTTAATATAGTAATGAAGTGTTTGAACTTACAGGACCCTCAGGCTACAACACACAATTATAGGAAGGGGTTAGCATACTTAAAAAACGGCAACCACAAGCCAAAACCAAACATTGCATTCACAAAAAATGGAAAAATAAACACTCAAACAGATAATAACCAGAGACCATCCAACCAAAAAAAGAAAGGAAGAATGGAGAACGATAGAATCAACTGGAACACGAGGTTCAAAATGGCAATAAATAATCATCTATCATTTAGCACCTAAACTGTCAATGGACTGAATGCTCCAATCAAAAGACACAGAGTGGCTGAGTGGATAAAAAGGCAAAAACCTTCAATATGCTGCCTACAAGAAACTCACCTCAGGACAAAAGATACATATAGATTGAAAGTGAAGGGTTGGGAAAAAATATTTCATGCCAATAGACATGACAGGAAAGCAGGAGTTACAACACTCATACCAGACAAAATAGACTTTAAAACAAAAGACATTAGAGTTCCCGCCATGGCACAGTGGTTAACGAATCCGACTAGGAACCATGAGGTTGCGGGTTCGGTCCCTGCCCTTGCTCAGTGGGTTAACGATCCGGTGTTGCCTCGAGCTGTGGTATAGGTTGCAGACGCAGCTCTGATCCCGCGTTGCTGTGGCTCTGGCGTAGGCTGGTGGCTGCAGCTCCGATTCGACCCCTAGCCTGGGAACCTCCATATGCCACGGGAGCGGCCCAAGAAATACCAAAAAAAATAAAAAATAAAACAAAAGACATAAAGAAAGACAAAGAAGGACACTATTTAATGATTAAGGGATCCATCCAAGGAGAGGATGTTACTATCAGCAACATATATGCCCCAAATACAGGAGCACCTAGATACATACAACAAATATTAACAGACATAAAGGGAGAAATTGATGGGAATACAATCTTAGTAGGAGATGTAATACCCCACTCACACCAATAGACAGATCCTCTAGACAGAAAACCAATAAAGCAACAGAGATCCTAAAGGAAACAATAGACAAGTTAGACTTCATTGATATCTTCAGGAGACTACATCCAAAAAACGCAGAATACACATTCTTCTCAAATGCTCATGGAACCTTCTCAAGAATCGACCACATATTGGGACACAAAGCTAACCTCAATAAATTTAGGAGCATAGAAATTATCTCAAGTATCTTCTCTGAACACAAGGCGAGGAAATTAGAAATCAACCATGGGAAAAGGAAAGAGAAAAAACCTACTACATGGAGACTCAACAACATGCTACTAAAAAACCAATGGGTCAATGAGGAAATCAAGAAGGAAATTAAAAACTACCTTGAAACAAATGATAATGAAGACACAACCTCTCAAAATCTATGGGATGCTGCGAAAGCAGTGCTCAGAGGGAAATTTATAGTGATACAGGCCTTTCTCAAAAAAGAAGAAAGATCCCAAATTGACAACTTAACCCTCCACCCAAACGAATTAGAAAAAGAACAAAAAAGACCTAAAGTTAGCAGAAGGAAGGAATTATACAGATCAAAGAAGACATCAATAAAATAGAGACTCGAAAAACAATAGAGAAAATTAATAAAACCAAGAGCTGGTTCTTTGAAAAGGTGAACAAAATTGACAAACCCCTGGCCAGACTCACTAAAAAGAGGAGAGAAAGAACCCAAATAAACAAAATTATAAATGAAAAAGGAGAAATCACAACCGATACAGCAGAAATACAAAAAAACCATAAGAGAATACTATGAACAACTGTATGGCAACAAGTCTGACAATCTGGAAGAAATGGACAATTTTCTAGAATCTTACAGCCTGCCAAAACTGAATCAAGCAGAAACAGACCAACTGAACAGACCCATCACTAGAAATGAAATTGAAGAGGTCATAAAATCACTCCCTACAAATAAAAGTCCAGGACCCAGATGTCTTCACAGACGAATTCTATCAAACATATAAAGAGGAATTGGTGCCAATCCTCCTTAAACTCTTTCAAAAGGTTGAAGAAGAAGGAATACTCCCAAAGACATTCTATGATGCCACCATCACCCTCATTCCAAAACCAGACAGAGATAACACCAATAAAGAAAACTATCGCCCAATATCTTTGATGAACATAGATGCAAAAATTCTCAACAAAATCTTAGCCAGCCAAATCCAACAACATACCAAAAAATCATACACCATGACCAAGTAGGGATCATCCCAGGTTCACAAGGATGATTCAACATAGGCAAATCAATCAACGTCATACACCACATTAACAAAAGAAAAGTCAACAACCATATCATCATCTCAACAGACGCAGAAAAAGCATTTGACAAAGTCCAACATCCATTCATGATCAAGACCCTCGCCAAAGTGGGTATAGAGGGAACATTCCTGAACATAATCAAAGCCGTTAATGACAAACCCACAGCAAATATAATCCTCAATGGGGAAAAATTGAAAGCCTTCTCACTCAAATCTGGAACAAGACAGGGATGCCCACTCTCACCACTGCTCTTCAACATTGTTTTGGAAGTCCTAGCCACAGCAATTAGACAAACAAAAGAAATAAAAGGCATCCATATAGGAAGAGAAGAGATCAAACTGTCACTGTATGCAGACGACATGATACTATACATAGAAAACCCTAAGGACTCAACCCAAAACTACTTGAGCTGATCTACAAATTCAGAAAAGTAGCAGGATATAAGATTAACATTCAGAAGTCAGTTGCATTTCTGTATACCAGCAATGAAACATTAGAAAAAGAATACAACAATACGATACCTTTTAAAATTGTACCTCACAAAATCAAATACCTCGGAATACACCTGACCAAGGAGGTAAAGGACTTACATGCTGAGAACTATAAAACTTTAATCAAGGAAATCAAAGAAAATGTAAAGAAATGGAAAGATATTCCATGTTCGTGGATTGGAAAAATCAATATTGTGAAAATGGCCAGACTACCCAAAGCAATCTACAGATTCAATGCAATCCCCATCAAATTACCCATGTCATTTTTCACAGAACTAGAACAAACAATCCAAACATTTATATGGAACAACAAAAGACCCAGCATCGCCAAAGCAATCCTGAGAAACAAAAACCAAGCAGGAGGCATAAATTTCCCAGACGTCAAATAATATTACAAAGCCACAGTCATCAAAACAGTGTGGTACTGGTATCAAAACAAACAGACAGACCAATGGAACAGAATAGAGAATCTGGAAATAAACCCAGACACCTATGGTCAATTAATCTTCGACAAGGGAGGCAAGAACATAGAATGGGGAAAAGAAAGTTTGTTCAGCAAGCATTGCTGGGAAACCTGGACAGCTGCATGCAAAGCAATGAAACTAGAACACACCCTCACACCATGCACAAAAATAAACTCCAAATGGCTCAAAGACTTAAATATACGACAGGACACCATCAAACTCCTAGAAGAAAACATAGGCAAAACGCTCTCTGACATCAACATCATGAATATTTTCTCAGGTCAGTCTCCCGAAGCAACAGAAATAAGAGCAAAAATAAACCCATGGGACCTCATCAAACTGAAAAGCTTTTGCACAGCAAAGGAAACCCAAAAGAAAACAAAAAGACAACTTTCAGAATGGGAGCAAATAGTTTCAAATGATGCAATGGACAAGGGCTTAAGCTCTAGAATATATAAGCAACTTATACAACTCAACAGCAAAAAAGCCAACAACCCAATTGAAAAATGGGCAAAAGACCTGAATAGACATTTCTCCAAGGAAGATATACAGATGGCCAGCAAACACATGAAAAAATGCTCAACATAGCTGATTATAAGAGAAATGCAAATCAAAACTACCATGAGATAGCACCTCACACCAGTCAGAATGGCCATCATTCATAAGTCCACAAATAACAAGTGCTGGAGGGGCTGTGGAGAAAAGGGAACCCTCCTGCACTGCTGGTGGGAATGTAAACTGGTACAGCCACTATGGAGAACAGTTTGGAGATACCTTAGAAATCTATACATAGAACTGCCATATGACCCCGCAATCCCACTCTTGGGCATATATGGACAAAACTCTACTTAAAAGAGACACATGCACCCACATGTTCATTGCAGCCCTATTCACAATAGCCAGGACATGGAAACAACCCAAATGTCCATCGACAGATGATTGGATTAGGAAGATATGGTATATATACACAATGGAATACTACTCAGCCATAAAAAAGAATGACATCATGCCATTTGCAGCAACATGGATGGAACTAGAGAATCTCATACTGAGTGAAATGAGCCAGAAAGACAAAGACAAATACCATATGATATCACTTATAACTGGAATCTAATATCCAGCACAAATGAACATCTCCTCAGAAAAGAAGATCATGGACTTGGAGAAGAGACTTGTGGCTGCCTGGGGGGAGAGCGAGGGAGTGGGAGGGTCCAGGAGCTTGGGCTTATCAGACACAACTTAGAATAGATTTACAAGGAGATCCTGCTGAGTAGCATTGAGAACTATGTCTAGATACTCATATTGCAAAAGAACAATGGGTGGGGGAAAAAATGTATACCTGTAAGGATAACTCGATCCCCTTGTTGTACAGTATGAAAAAAATTTTTAAAAAATTAAAAAAAAAGGAAAGAAACACATAAACTTGGAGAACAGACTTGTGGTTGCCAAAGGGGAGGGGGGGAGTGTGATGGACTGGGAATTTGGGGTTAATAGATGCAAACTATTGCCTTTGGGATGGATAAGCAATGAGATCCTGCTGTGTAGCACTGGGAACTATATCTAGTCTCTTATGGTGGAGGATGATAATGTGAGAAAAGAGAATGTATACATGTATGTGTGATTGGGTCACCTTGCTGTATAGCAGAAAATTCACAGAGCACTGTAAAGTAGATATAATGGAAAAAATAATCATAAAATAAAAATAAATAAACATAAAAACTTAAAAAATTAAAATAAATATCCATTTACAAATGAATAAATAAAAATCATTGCCATTCCCAAAGTTAAAAAAATATTGCGTTGGGAAATCTGTACTTTTGTTTTATATCACAAACAAAAATCAAATAAAAGTCAATTAAAAACTTAAATATAAAACTTGAGGAGTTCCCATCATGGCTCAGTGGTTAACAAACCGACCAAGATCCTTGAGCTTGCAGGTTTGATCCTTGGCCTTGTTCAGTGGGTTAAGGAATCTGCGTTGCCATGAGCTATAGTGAAGGTGGCAGACCTGGCTTAAATTTCGTGTTGCTGTGGCTGTGGCTGTGGCTGTGGCGTAGGCCAGAACTGTAGCTCCAATTTGACCCCTAGCCTGGGAACCCCCATGTGCCATGGGTGCAGCCCTGAAAAGAAAAAAAAAAAAAACAAACAAACAAACAAAAACAAACAAAAAAAAAGACTTGAGGAGTTCCCGTCGTGGTGCAGTGGTTAACGAATCCGACTAGGAACCATGAGGTTGCGGGTTCAGTCCCTGCCCTTGCTTAGTGGGTTAACGATTCAGCGTTGCTGTGAGCTGTGGTGTAAGTTGCAGACACGGCTCAGATCCCGAGTTGCTGTGGCTCTGGCATAGGCTAGAGGCTATAGCTCTGATTCGACCCCTAGCCTGGGAACCTCCATATGCCGCGGGAGCAGCCCAAGAAATAGCAAAAAGACAAAAAAAAAGAAAAAAAAGAAAAGACTTGAAACTATAAAACTAATGAAGAAAACAAGAAAAATCTTCATGACAATTGTCATGTATCATTTATGTCATGAGCAATGTTTTCTTATATATGACATTAAAAGCAGAGGCAAAAAAAACCAAAACAAAACTAGATTTTTGAAACTGTAAAAAATTAAAAAGCTTCTGCTTAGCAAACCATCAATATACAAAAAAGATGATCTATGAAATGGGAGAAAATATTTGCAAATCGTGTAACGGATAAAAGCTTTAAAGTCAAAATACATAAAGAAATTCTTCAACCTAATAGCAAAAAAAGCTCCACAGGTGAGCCAGGATCTTGGGAGTTCCCAATGTGGCACAGAGGGTTAAAGATCCAGCATTACCTCTGTAGCAGCTCAGGTCACTGTTGAGGCACAGGGTTGATCCACAGCCTGGTGCAGTAGGCCTACAACACAGCTCAGGCAACACTGGATCCTTAACCCACAGAGAAAGGCCAGGGATCAAACCTGCATCCTCATGGACACTAGTCAGATTCGTTTCCGCAGAGCCACAATAGGAATTCTGAGGTGCAATTTTTAAATTAAAATTGCCTTATTTGATTCTATGTAATTTTAATTAGCAAAACAGTTTAGAACTCTAATCTTTAATGTGTAATGTGAAGCCCTGATATCAGATACCTGCTTTTAGATTTTACTGAAATAATAGAATATTTTGCTTTTGGGTAAAAGGCAAACTAGTACCTTTCTATTGACTAGAAAAATTATATATCATCAACCTTAGTCATTGGCATACTTCTCATCAACTGTGGTTTTCAAAGAGAAAGATAACTAAATTGCTTAAATTGTTTAAGTTAATATATTTCAAAAATAAATTTTGTTTGATAAATATGAGTTTCCTAAATATGTGAGAAATGCAGATTTTTCTCCCTCAATATTTATTGAAATGACAACTTTCAGGTACTTAAGCTAGAACATTTTTATTTTTCACAATAGTTTCAAATCAGTCTATGATGCCATATATTTTTAATTTGCCCATTTGATTTTTATAATTTCAACATATATTACATTTAGTATGACTTTGATAACTAAAATGTTAGCTAGCCATTGTACTGTAAGAATTGACATACTGATATATTTTCTCTATTTTGCCAAGACTGTGCTAAATGACATAATTCATTTAAATGATTTTTACTGTTTTGATTAGTATCTGTGCTCATATTAACAGACCTGTTGGAATCTGTCAGCATGATACATGTCTAAAATAACATTTATAGACATTTATTAGATGTCCTACAATGCTGAAATCTTGAATGTCCTCATAAAGTACTCATAACAATTTTGAGAGATGTCTTCTAATAGTATTTTTATCTTACAAATAACAGAGCATGTACATGGTTCTTAGTTGCAAATAAAAGAAATCACATTTGACTAACTTAAATTGAAAATTAATTTATTGGGGGAATGTAAGGAAGTCCATAAATAAACTAGAAAATGTGAAGACAAAGAAAATCAAGGTATATTCAAGATACTACAAAAGGAAAAATCTGCTTAACATTCTGTTAATGCACCATTTACACCAGACACTCTCTCCCACCATTTACCCAACTGTCCTTGGAAACCCAATGAATTGCCAATGGACACTCCATTCGACCACAACCTACATGAATAATCTCTAGTTCTACCTGAATATTTGTATCAAAATCCACTACCTATATATTTCTTAAGTTTTCTATTAAACCACATTTACTCTCAAGCTCTACTTTCCATTAGGAATATAGTCTGACCTCATAAAAATTAAGCCATATAGAAGGAAATTAGAGCAAATGACCCCTGTAGGAAATGTGACTCCAAAGTGAATGTGAAGCCTAGAAGGATAGAAGTAGAGAGGGAGAAAAGAATTGAATCAAGCATGCTCAGCTTATTTTTAGCAAAGATTTCACTCATTTCCATAACTCCTTCCCTGGGGAGGAAAAAGTCAATGTCCTGCAGTGTTACGATAATGAATGGAATCATTAGGATATATGAAAGGATCCATGAGGAACTGGGAAGAAGCTACCCATACCAGATAGGACATGTCTTTCTCTATCCCCCGAACTTAAAGCTCTTTAAGGACTGTAGAGTCAGGGTTCTCCATGGGCAACTGGCTCACATGGTTGTGGAAGCTAAGAAGTCCCAATTAATCAGCAAGCTGGAGACCCAAGAAAACCTGTAGTGTAATTCAGTTTGAGTTGGAAGGCATGAACACCAGGGGAACTAAAGGAGTAAAACCCAATCTGAGGGCAGGAGAAAATGAAATGATATATCCAAGCTCAACAGCAAAAAGGACAAATTTCTCCTTCCTTTGCCTTCTATTTTATTCAGGACTTTAGTGGATTAAATGATGATCCTTCACATTGATGAGGCTCATATACTTACTAATTCCACCAAATCAAATGCTTATCTCATCTGGAAATACACATAGAAATACCCCAAAATAAGGTTTAATATGGATACACTGTGGCCAATCAAGTTGACACAAAAAAGTAACCATCAGAAGTCCACTCCTTGGCAGCTTGGCACCAGTATGTATCTCCTTAAACTATTCTTTGTCCTAAAATAAAGACAATAGCAAGGTCATAATCTAACTGAACATGATAAAACTATCCTGTGTACAACTAAAAATGCACTGACTTCTTCCCCAGAAGAGGAGGTGAAGTCTTTAAGTAATATTTACTCCTCTTCTTGATATTCCATAACTCAAACACTATGAAATTCATAATACCTATATACTGATATAAAATCATTACATTTTATGTTACTTGATAATGAAATAAAATAAAAGATGAGTTCCCACTGTGGCTCAGTGGGTTAAGAACCCAACTAATATCCATGAGGACATGGGTTCAATCCCTGGCCCCACATAGTGGGTTAGGGATCCGGCGTGGCCGTTGAGCTGTGCTGTAGTTTGCAGATGCAGCTCAGATCTGGCATTGCTGTTGCTGTGGTGTAGGCCAGCAGCTACAGTTCTGATTCAAGCCTAGACTGGAAACTTCATATGCTACAAATGTGCCCCTAAAAAGACAAAAAAAAAAGGTAAAAAGATAAAATAAACATAATGCACACACACAAATATATTTGTAACAAGATAAAGGCATGACATTTACAATCCTCGATCCTGTAACTGGTAATGTGGTTGTAGCTGATGTCTATAACTACCTTCTTCCATGACCCATTCTGTTCCCTTTGCCTTCAGCAAGCACCTCACCTCATCTGGTTGTGTTTCTTTACCTGGTAGGTGACTCAAACTAATTCTTAAAGGGTCTGGACCATTACTATTCCTGCACAGATTGGTCTGTTGTGGTTTTCCGTTAACCTTAATCAAAGTCATAGTAATATTAAAAGACACCCTAAGGTATCTCCTTTATTCCAGACATATTCTTTCGTACCTCCATTGTAGACTAGTAATGCAACTACCCCTTGATAGTATCAGTCTCCCCAGCCAACAATGCAATATCCTTCTTCGCCCATTGATTTACAGGCATAAGGAAGCCAAATGTGGCAGAGTGGCAGTTTTAACTTATACTTCAATGAAATCATTGTTCTGTCTTGGTGGAAGTGTTTCTGCCTCTGGAACTAAGACCTTCAGGAGAACATACCACAATCATGGGAACAGAAAGCAAATAATTTTCTAGTTGATCACTAGGGATAATAATGAATAGTGCCACATCCATTTCTAGCCTTTTAATCTTGAATCCATGAACTCTGGCTTATTAGAGAAATGGCACCATATATTGGACACTGATTCCAAGGGTATACAGCCCTCTGGAGAACTTTGGTCCTGTACTGGAGGTATTGCCACCTTGCTAGTACTGTAACTGAGTCTTTAAAAAGCCATTACATTATTCTGTCAAGCTAGCTCCTTCAGAATTGTGGGGAACACAAAAAGGTCATTAAATTTCATGAATATGATCCACTGCTGTGCTTATTTTCCTGTGATATGAGTTCCCTGATTAGAAGCAGTGTTGTATGGAATTCTGTAATCCCATAGATGGTAGTTTTGGCAGAAGCACTGTGTGCATGGAAGGAAAATTCACATCCACAGTATCTATTCTAGTAAGAAAAAAATGCTGTCCTGTCCATGCTGAAAGTAATCCAATATGATTAATCTTTTTCTTGATTGATTGATCAATTGATTATAGTTGATTTACAATGCTGTGTTAGTTTCAGGTGCACAGCAAAGTGATCTGATTTTATTTATATATATATATATATAAAGTATATATATATATCTGATTTTATTTATATATATATATATATAAAGTATATATATATATACTTCAGATTCTCTTCACTTATAGCTTATTACAAAATATTGAGCATAGTTTCCTGTTCTATACAGTAGGTTCTTGTTGATTATCTATTTTATGTATAGTAATGTGTATATGTTCATCCCAAACTCCTCATTTATCCCTCCCCCTTTCCCCTTTGGTGACTATAAGTTTGTTTTCTAAGTCTGTGGGTCTTATAGTATTTTGTATATAAATTCATATGTATCTTTTTTTAGATTTTACACATAAGTGATATCATATATTTGTTTTTGTCTGGCTTATTTCACTTAGTATGATAATCTCTAGGTGCATCCATGTTGCTGCAAATGGAAATATTTCATTATTTTTATGGTTGAGTAATATTACATTGTATAAATAGCCCACATCTTCTTTATCTATTCATTTAGGTAGCTTCCATGTCTTGGATATCATAAACAGTGTTGCAGTGAACATTGCGGTGTATGTATCTTTTTGAATGTTCATTGTTTTCTGGATAGATATCCAGGAGTGGGACTATAGGATCAAATGGAAGCTCTACTTTTAATTTTTTTAAGGAATCTCCATATTGTTCTCCATAGTAGCTGTTCCAATATATGTTCATGATACTATACATAGAAAAATCCTAAATATGCTAGCAGAAAACTACCACAGCTCATTAATGAATTTGGTAAAGTTGCAAGAAACAAAATTAATACACAGAAATCTGTGGCATTTCTATACATTAGCAACGAAAATAAGAAAGAGAAATTAGGAAACAATCTCATGTACCATTCCATCAAAAAGAATAAAATACCTAGGAATATATCTACCTCAGGAGGCAAAAGACCTGCACTCTGAAAATCTTAAGATGCTAATGAAATAAATAGAAGATGATGATGTAATCAGTCTGCTACCAGATAGCTAGTTGATACCCTGGGGGATGGTGCCATTTGGGGGAATAAGTGTTGGTCTCTGTTGTTGGCAGACTGGGCACTCACTGCAGCCATAGATGGATCAGCCTTGTTGAGTAGAAGTTGATGTTGTTGAGCTCATGTATCACCTCCATCCTGGCCACAACAATCAATTTGTTGATCAGCCCATTGGGTGATGACAGGGCTGCCCAGCAAAGAGGCTGGCTTGTATCCACAGAACAGGTCATCTTATTTACTTGCTCATTAAAATCCCCGTATTCTGAGATCACCCTTTAGTGAGAATTCCTATGGGATACTAATATTTTTATATTCATTGCCTATTCAGAGAGATCTATCCACATACCTCTTCCCCAAATGTTCTGGCCATCAATTTTTCAATCATGTTTCTTCCAAATCCCTGACCATCCAGCCAAATCTTTGGCCTCAAATCCTGAATAATTGCACATCTGCCCATTTCCTGTTCCAAGCAAAGTGAACAACCAGGTGCACTGCTCAAAGTTCTGCCCACTGAAAGGATTTCTCTTCACAGCTGTGTAGGGATTTCCCAGAGAGGGAACAGTCCACTTGTGGATGATACCTACATACTGTGCAGAGGCATCATGTAAACTAAATTATTACATTGGGCTAGAGAATTGTTATACTCCTGAATAAGAGAGTGAAGGTATATTGCTGGCCTTAACAGCTGAATGCAAACTGCTTCTGCCAGGCCTTATGGAGAGGGATGGTGAAAAGGGATTTGTCAAATCAATATGTGCATGATAGATAATTCTAGAGGTGTGTGTTAATTTGCTCAATCCATGAAACCACATCTGGTACAACAGCTGTAGCTGAAGTTACCACCTAGTTAAACTTGCAATAATCCATTGTCATTCTCCAATGTCCACCTTCTGCACAGGCCAAATAAAAAAAGCTGAGTAGAAGTGTGGTGGGAATCACCACTTTTGGATATTTCAAGTTCTTGATGGTGGCACTAATCTCTGAAATACCTCTAGGCATGCAGTCATGCTTATAGTTTACTATTTTCCTAGGTAGAGGCAATTCTAATGGCTTCCACCAGACTTTTTCCTCTATAATATACCTTATTCTATAGTACAGGCAATCTTTATGGGGGATCATGCCAGCTTCTGAGTATAAATATTCCATTTATACATTCTGAAAGTGGGGAAGTAACCACAGGAAGGGTTCAGGGACTCACTGGACCCACCATGAGACAGACCAATATTATAATTCTATTGATGACCTAACCTCCATAAGCCATGATGGGCCATAGTGAAGTTTTGGCTCTCCTGGAATTAGTGACAGTTCGGAGCCAGTGTCCAGTAGTACCTCAGAAGTTTGATTTTTTTTCCTATCCCCCTATGTATAGTTTCTCTGATAAAAGGCTGTAGGTCCCTTTGGGAAAGGCTAGAAGAAAGAGTAATGGTATAAAATTTCTGGTATATAACAGTGTACTTTCTCAAGGGAAACTGGGATCTCCTGCATTCAAGGGGCTTGGGGTCTGTAAATGAACTCAAATACAGGAATTGATTAAGAAGTCATGACTTCCTGTCTTTATAATTCAGATTAGATTTTTGTTCACATGCCTATACAAATCAAGTAAGGATTAAGTAGGTTTCCTTATCAATTGCTCTTCTAAGAACACCATGATCAATTAGCCAATAATAATAGATTTGTGAGTCATGTTATTGTGACTGCTGCTTTGTGCTGTCAATTACAATAACCACTCCCAACTTGTTTTTGGAGGGCGAACGCCACCACTTGGCTAATGCCACACAGGGATTCAATTACTCTACTTGGATTTATTTGATTTTTGTCAGATTTGAGATATTATTGACATATAACATATGTAAGTTTAAGACATACAATGTAATGATTTGAAATACATATATATTGCAAAATGATAAAGGTTAGTTAATCCCTTCACCCTCTCACATAATTGCCATATTTTTATTGATGATAACTTTAAAGATCCAATCACTTAGCAATGTTTCAAGTATATAATTCAGTATTATTATTTATAATCACCCCAGAGCTTATATATCTTATAGCTGAAAAATATCTCCCAATTCTTTCCCAACCCACCTCCCCTGGAAACCACCATTCTACTCTCTGTTTCTATGAGTTTATCTTTCTTATCATATTTCTTATATTCCACATAGAAGTGAGAATATATATTATCTGTCTTTAACTTATTTCACTTAGCGTAATACCCTCAAGGTTTGTCCATGTTGAACAAATGGTAGAATTTTTAAAATTCTGGCTAAATAATAGTCTATCATGTGTGTGTGTATGTTTGTACCATATTTTCTTTATCCATTCATCCATTGATGGGCACTTAGGTTATTTACTTGTTTTGGCTTCTGTGAATAATGTTGCAGTGAACATAGGGGTCCCAATATCTCTTTGAGATAGTGATTTAATATACTTGGATATATACTCAGAAGTGGGATTTCTGGAACATGTGGTAGTTCTATGTTTAATGTTTTGAGAAACTTCCATAGTGTTTTCCATAGTGGCTGCACCAATACACAGTTCCACCAACAAAGTACAAGGGTTCCCTTTTTGTCACAGCTTACTAACACTTACTGTCTCTTGTATATATAGCAGATACATGTGTGAAGTGATATTTTATTGTGGCTTTGATTTGCATTTTTCTGATAGTGATGTTGAGTATTTTTTCACATACCTGTTGGCATTTGTATGTCTTCTTTGGAATGGTGTCTTTTCAGGTCTTTTGGCCATTTTTTAAATCATACTGCTTATTATTTTGCTCTTGAGTTATATGAATTCCCTACATATTTTGGATATTAATGTTTGTTGTTTTATGGCCATACCCACAGCATAAGGAAGATCCTGGGCTAGATATTGAATCCAAGCTGCAGCTGGGACCAACAGCTCAGGTCACAGCTGCAGCAATACTGGATCCTTTAACCCACTGTGCTGGACCGGGGATTGAACCCATGCCTCTGCAGTGACCCAGGCCAATGCAGTAGGATTGTTAACCTATTGTGACATGGCAGGAACTCTGGATATTAACCTTTTATCAAATATATGATATGCAAAATTTTGTAGCATTCTGTCATTTTATATTGCTGATTGTTTCTTTTAGCTCATATTGTTTATTTTTGCTTTTAGTGCTTGTACTTTTGGTATCAAAACCAAAAATTTGTTCCCAAGTCCAATTTTAAGGAGTTGATTCCCTGTGATATCTTCTAGCAGTTTAAAAGTTTTGAATTTTACATTGTTTTACATAAAGCCAACATGTAATTAGGTGAGTTGGGAGCCTGAGATTCCAGGAGCTTGAAGAGAGCTTACTTCCAGGGGATCTGTCTAAGGTTGTTGGAGCCAGAAGGTTCTATGGTGAGCCTGGAGCCTTACAACATATGGGACTCTCTGCTGTGGAATCTTTCTGGGACCATGGGAGTTGCTTGGGGCTGCTCAAGTAGGCAGGTGCTAAGGTGAACCAGGGTCTGGGTTCATAGAAGCCCACAAGCAGCCTAAAGCCAAGGATGTCTCTTGAGGCCACTGGAGAAAGAAGGTGCTGCTATAAACCCTGTGGCCTGAGTTTGTGGGCCACCTAAGGTTGTAAGATTTGACATGGTGTTTGGATAGGTAGACTTTGTAGTTTGTGATGAAGCTGAGTGCTTGGAGAATGTGTCTCTGTTCTCGCCTGCCCAGGCTTGGAGGAGGAGTAATGGAAGTAATGTGAATATACCTTTCCTACCATGCTCAATGTAACTTTTCTTGTTTCTTGTCTTTACCCAGATTATGTGATCCCTCAAGTGTAATTCTTCACTATTGACAAGGTATTTTCACATGCACATAGTTGTTTAATTTGATGTTTCTGAGGACAGGGATAGAAATTCCAATGGCACCATTTTGCTTATGCCACTCCAAGAACTTTCTCATAACATTTAGGTTTTCTAACTCAGTTACTGTGATTCTCACTGTGAGGTTGGTCCTATAAAAAAAAAAAAAAATGAACCCAGAACTCTTCTGGGATACAAGGGTTTCAATTACAAATTTATTCCTCATAGTGTTGGCAAAGGTATGTAGTTTGGATCCTCTCAGTTTGGATGAGTAGTTCTGAAATGACAAAATCCACTCTAACATTCCAATTTCCTTAAGCTGTTGAATCCCTCCTACTACATTAAACCAATACATGTCTGACAGTTCCAATTTGCTCACAGTGGGCCATTTTTTCATGTTTCAGCTAACCAACCAAAGTCTTAGAGACATTTCTAACTATATGAACTACAATTTTAAATGCATAACATTTTGTTAATGTGATCGCGTCAAGAAATTCTGCCTGATCCAACTTTATGTTCTGTCTACTATTATCCCATATTTTTAGTATATATTTCCAAACAGGTTCCTCAGATTTCTGAATGCCTAAATTGGAACATGCAAGTCGTTCTTCAGGAGTACAGTGCACCATCTCACAGGTCGCTTTTAGGGACCTCACCTTTAGGGGCCTGATGGTGCTTGAATCTAGCTATATTTGTAGAAACAAAGAGGGATGGTAGAGGTGGCTCCTGAGGAGAATCAGCATTGTCCTTTATGGCAACTCTTTTAGGGGAGGCCATTACAATTTCCTCATGCAATGCTATATGTTAATCCCATTAAATTAAGGTGAAAAGAATAATACTGCTTTGGATGGAGTGGCCAATACTACTTGGGATGTGGATGCTGCTGCCACTGGGAGTCGGGAAGCTACTTCTAATGTAGTTGACATGGCCGCTTATGCTGGGGGTGAGGAGGTGAACTCTACTGGGTTTGGGGAGAACTCTTTTTCCAGTAAGGACGTCTCATCAGAGTTTAGAGGTTCAATGCCTCCAACTTCAATAGGATCTTTCCACTTGTCCCTGTTCCAAATTATAAGATCTTATTCTTTTCTAATCAATGCCTTCAATTTAAAAGTACATACCCTAAGAAACTGGAAGTTCAAACTGCACTGTCATTCAACCAGTTGCAGTACAAGGTCCTGTGTTTGATTTTCAGCAATTTCAGCACTGAGGCTATATGAGATAAATATCTCATTCAGGGCACACTTAAAAACTCTTAGGTCACTTATGTGGCACTTGAGCTGGGAATTTGAATGCTTGAGCTCATCCTTTACCTCACCAAGTTTCATGGGAAATTAAAAGCAACCTACCAAGGTTATTATATTTATTACTTTATTAAAAATGCTCAAAAATATCATATAAAGAATCAATAATCTCCTTGACTTTTTTTTTGGTTGCTTAGGACTATCAATTCAGCCTTTTCTTATATCTCTATTAAACAGTTCACACCATGGGCTCTCAGCATTTTCCTTTAATACTTGAAATAAAAACATTAGCATAATTAAGACCAATCACATTAGAGAGCCAAATCTAGAAATCCTAGAAAAAATTTAGAAAACTCATTCTTAAAATGATGTTCCTCTAAAACTATGCTTGGTACCAAAGTTTGTATAAGTCAAGGTTCTCCAGAGATGTAGAAACAGAAATACATACAGATATATTGATAAAAGGAGATTTGTTCTGAGGAATTGCTCTTATAATTATGGAGGCTGGAAACCAAGGAACATTGTCCATTTAATTCTGTCTAAGTCTAAAGGCCTGAGAACCAAGAGAGCCAATAGTATAAATACCAGTCAAAGAGCAGGATTATCTAGTAAAAAAAGATGCCCAGCTCAAACAATGAGGCATGAAAAAAGGGATATATTCCTCCTTCCTTTGCTTTTTGTTCTATTCAGGCCCTCAATGAATTGATGATACCCTCCCATCTAGATTATGTAGAGCATAATCTACTTTATGGACTCCATGGAATAAAATGTTCATCTCATTGAGAAACACTATCACACACATATAGAAAAATTTATAATCTGGGCCCTCCAAGGCTTGTCACATTAACATATAAAATTAATCATCTTAATAGCATAAATCACAATTTATGACTAACAATCACTATATAGCATTGAGAACTTAATACAGTAGATATTCAATTTTATCTTTTGGGTTTTATAATGAAGGGATAAAATTGTAAGGGGAGGATCCAATTATTTTATTTTTGAATTTTCCATTTTGACATTGAAGGATCTAGAATTTCATTAAAGAAAATAATGGTAAAATTCATATTAACTTAAGAAACAAATAATATAAATATTCTCAAGAATTATATTTCAATATCTACATACACAGTGTTCGATAAAACCTAGGAGCTAACAAAGGTGACATAAAACTAGATTAAGAACATTAAAATCATGTCATCTAATATAGCATTGTAAAGAGATCCATGGACCAAATCCTCAATAAGACAAGCAAAACTTCTGAAATCTATTTGTTTTAAGCATTTAAATTTTCTGGAAACTGTCAGAGGTACACACAGTAAACAAACAGAAAAAAATTATTATACCAAATCTACAGAGTTCCTATTGTATGTGTGTGGCTTAGTGGTTTAACAGCCTGACATAGTATCCATGAGAATGCAGGTTTGATCCCTGGCTTGGCTTAGTGGGTTAAGGATCTGGTGTGGTTGAAAGCTGTGGCATAGGTTGCAAATGCAGCTCAGCTCTGGTGTTGCTGTGGCTGTGCCACAGGGCAGTAGCTACAGCTCAAATTTGACTCCTAGCCTGGGAACTTCTATATGCCACAGGCACAGCCGTAAAAAGAAAAAAGTATTTCTCTTGGGCAGGATGCTACATGAAAAATGTCACCCTATAAAAGGGACAAAAAAAAAAAAAAAAGACGGGGGGGGGGGAATCTACTAAAACTCTCGAAGTAGACTCTGGTACTTTTGCAAAGACCAATGTCTCACTTTGCCTGGTCCCCAGTTTAGCTTAACATATGCTCTGCTCAAGTGGGAGTGACAAAAAGATAGGACTTAAACACTCAATGCAAAATCCAGTGCAAATTATCACACCACATAGAAAACCCTAAGGACTCAAATCAAAACCTACTTGAGCTGATCTACAAATTCAGCAAAGTAGCAGATTAATATTCAGAAATCAGTTGCATTTCTGTATACTAACAATGAAATACTAGAAAAGGAATACAAAAATACAATACCTTTTAAGATTGCACCCCAAAAAATCAAACATCTGGGAATACACCTGACCAAAGAGGTAAAGGACTTATATGCCGAGAACTATAAAACTTTAATCAAAGAAATCAAAGAAGATGTAAAGAAATGGAAAGACATTCCATGTTCCTGGATTGGGAAAATCAATATTGTAAAAATGGCCATACTACCCAAAGTAATCTACAGATTCAATGCAATCCCTATCAAATTACCCATGACATTTTTCACAGAACTAGAACAAACAATCCAAAAATGTATATGGAACAACAAAAGACCCAGAATTGCCAAAGCAATCCTGAGAAACAAAAACCAAGCAGGAAGCACAACTCTTCCAAACTTCAAGCAATATTACAAAGCCACAGTCATCAAAACAGTGTGGGTACTGGTACCAAAACAAACAGACAGACCAATGGAACAGAATAGAGAACCCAGAAATTAACCCAGACACCTATGGTCAATTAATCTTTGACAAAGGAGGCAAGAACATCAAATGGGAAAAAGAAAGTCTATTCAGCAAGAATTGCTGGGAAAACTGGACAGCTCCATGCGAATCAGTGAAACTAGGACACTCCCTCACACCATGTACAAAAATAAACTCAAAATGGCTGAAAGACTTAAATATAAGACAAGACACAATCAAACTCCTGGAAGAGAACATGGACAAAACATTCTCTGACATCAACTTTATGAATACTTTTTCAGGTCAGTCTCCCAAACCAACAGAAATAAAATCCAAAATAAACCAATCAGACCTAATCAAACTGACAAGCGTTTGCACAGCAAAGGAAACAAAAAAGAAAACAAAAAGACAACTTTCAGAATGGGAGAAAAGAATTTCAAATGATGCAACTGACAAGGGCTTAATCACTAGAACATACAAGCAATTTGTACAACTCAACAGCAAAAAAGCTAACCACCCAATGGAAAAATGGGCAAAAGACCTGAAGAGACATTTTTCCAAGGAAGACATACAGGTGGCCAAGAAACACATGAAAAATTTCAAAACATCCCTGATCATTAGAGAAATGCAAATCAAAACTACCATGAGATACCACCTCACAACAGTCAGAATGGCCATCATTCATAAATCCACAAATAACAAGTGCTGGAGGGGCTGTGGAGAAAAGGGAACCCTCCTGCTCTGTTGGTGGGAATGGAAGCTGGTACAACCACTATGGAGAACAGTATGGAGATACCTTAGAAATCTATTCATGGAACTACCATATGACCCAGCAGTCTCACTCTTGGGCATATATCCAGACAAAACTTTCCTTGAAAAAGACACATGCCCCCATATATTCATTGCAGCTCTATTCACAATAGGCAAGACATGGAGACACGGAAACAACCCAAATGTCCATCGATAGATGATTGGATTAGAAAGATGTGGTATATATACACAATGGAATACTACTCAGCCATAAAAAAGAGTAAAATACTGCCATTTGCAGCCACCTGGATGCAACTAGAGACTCTCATCCTGAGTGAAATAAGTCAGAAAGAGAAAGACAAATACCATATGATATCACTTATATCTGGAATCTAATATATGGCACACATGAACCTTTCTACAGAAAAGAAAATCATGGACTTGAAGAATAAACTTGTGGTTGCCATGGGGGAGGGGAAGGGAGCAGGGTGGTTGGGGAACTTGGCGTTAATAGATACAAACTATTGCCTTTGGAATGGATTAGCAATGAGACCTTGCTCTGTAGCACTAGGAACTATGTCTTGTCACTTATGATGGAGTATGATAATGGAGAAAATAGAATGTATACATGTATGTTTAACTGGGTCACCATGGTGTACATTAGAAAAAAAATTGTATTGGGTAAATTATTTTTTTTAAATGAAAGGAAAATTTAAAAAAAATTTACCAAATATGCTTCTAGCATGTTGTGAATGCAGCAGTGACACAAAAATAATTGTTGAATTCAAATACAATCCTATCACTTTTGGTGACTTCAAAAAAAAAAAAAGAAAAAGAAAAGAAAAGAAAGAAATACTCTACCCAGCAAGGCTATCATTCAGAATCAAAGAAGAGGTAATTAAAAGTTTTATACACAGCAAAAGAAAAAGTTCATGACCATTAAACTGGTAGTCCAAGAAATTTATTTTTATTTTTATTTTTATTTTATTTTTGTCTTTTTAGGAGTGCACCCATAGCATATGGAGGATCCCAAGCTACTGGTCAAATCAGAACTATAGCTACTGGCCTACAACATGACCACAGTAACTCAGAATCTGAGCCATGTCTGTGACCTACAGCACAGCTCATGGAAATGCTGGATCTTAACCCACTGAGCAAAGCCAGGGATCAAACCCGCATCCTCATGGATGCTAGTCAGCTTCGTTTCTGCTGAGCCATGACAGGAATTCCCCCAAAAATGTTAAAGGGACTTCTTTAATCTGAAATGGAAAAAGCACTAACTAGAAAAAAGTACATGAAAGTAAAATTCTCTTCAGTAAAGGGAAATAAACAGTGCAAGTAGTGTTGTAAGTACTTATAAAGCTAGTATGAAGGCTAAAAGACAGAAGTTATTAAATTAACTGTAAAAATAAAGGATACACAAAATAAAAAGATGTAAATTATGACATCAAAAACATAAAATGTGGGGGAAGTAAAAATGTAGAGTTTTATTTTAATATTTTTTAATTTTTTTTGTCTTTTTAGGGCTGCACCTGTGGCATATGAAGGTTTCCAGATTAGGGGTTGAATCGGAGCTACCACTGCCAGCCTACATCACAGCCACAGGAATGCCAGATCCAAGCCAGGTCTGTGAACTGCACCATAACTCACAGCAACACCAGAGCTTTAATCCACTGAGCAAGGCCAGGGATTGATCTGGCCTCATGGTTACTAGTCAGATTCATTTCTGCCGAGTCATGATGGGAACTCCAAAAAAAATGTAAAGATTAAGAATGCATTTAAATTCAAGTTCCTAGTGTCTATACATATATGTATACACACTATTTATAATGTAATTATATGTGAACCACATGGTTACCACAAAGCAAAAAATGTAGAGTAGATACATAAAAGATAATGATAAATAAATATAACTGAAAAAAGACATCAAGCCACAAGGGAAGAGAGTAAGAGAAATAGAAAGGAATAGAGAGGAACTACAAAAACAGGTAGAAATGAATTAACCAAAGGCCAATAAGTTACATCACTATAAATAATAACTTTAAATATAAATGGCCAAAGTTCTCTAATCAAAAGTCATAGAGTTGCCATATAGATGAAAAAAACAAGAATCATTTCTATGTTGCCTAAAGAGACTAAATTCAGATATAAGGCCATAAAAAAAAAAAACTGAAAGAAAGGGGATAGAAAATTATATTCCACGCAAATGGAGACAAAAAGAAAGCTGTGTAACTAAGCTTGTATCAGAGACAAAACAGACTTTAAAACAATGACTATAATAAAAGTCAAAGAAGGATGTAATAATAAATGGATCAATTCAATGAAGTCATAAAACATTTGTAAATATCTGTGCACCCAACATAGGAGAACTTAAATATTTGCTTTAGCAAATAGTAGCAGAAATAAAGGGAGAAATTGACAGCAATACAATACTGGGGACTTTCAAATCTCACTAACATCAATAGATAGATCACCCAGACAGAAAATCAATAAGGAAACATTAGCCTTAAATGACACATTAGACCAGATAGTCTATATAATTATATATAATATTCCATCCTAAAGCAGCAGAATACACATTATTCTCAAGTGCAAATTGAACATTCTCCAGGGTATATCACATGCTAGGCCACAAAACTAACCTTAGTAAATTTAATAAAGTTTGAAATCATATCAGTTATTTTTTCTGATAAATTGATGTGAAGCTAGAAATAAAGGAAGAAAACTAGAAAAAAAACACCAATATGTGGACATTAAACAACATGCTATTCAACAACCCATAGGTCAGTGAAGAAAACAAAGGAGAAATGAAAAAAATACCTTGAGAGAAATGAAAATGTGAATGTAACATTCCAAAATGTATGGGATGCAGCAAAATTCATTCTAAGAGGGAAGTTCATCTCAAAACAGGCCTTCTTCAAAATAATTCTCAAATAAACCATCTAACTTTACACATCAAAGAAGCTAAAAACAAGGAGAATAAAGCCTAAATTTAGTAGAAGGGAGGAAATAATAAATACCAGAATGAAAATAAAGAGAAAAACATAAGAAAAGATCAATGAAACTAAGAGCTAGTTCTTAGCAAAGAGAAATAAAATAGACAAATCTTTATCAAGACACAACGAGAGAAAGAGAGAGGGATCAAATAAATAAAATCAAAAAGTGAAAGAGAAGAATTTACAACTGACATCATAGATACAAAAGATAAAAGATTATAATAAACAATTCTACACCAAAAATTGGAACACTTATAAAAAATGAATGTCTAGAAACATGCATAATTCCAATACTGAATCTTGAAGAAATAGAAAATCTGAATAGATAGATCACTAGTAAAGAGGTTGAAACAGTTACCAAAAACCTCCCAAAATAAATCCCAGGACCAGGTGAATTCACTGGTGAATTCTGCAAATCATTCAGTCATTGAATGCCTATCCTTCTCAAACACCTGTAGAAAATTGGAGGGAAAACTTTCTATCTCATTTAATAAGGTCAATATTACCCTGATACAAAAATGAGACAAAGATGCTACACAAAAAAGAAAATTATAGACCAATATTCCTGATGCAGAAATATTCAATAAAATATTAGGAAACTGAAATCAACAATACATTAAAAATGTTATACACTGTAATCAAGTAAGGTTTATTTCAGGAATGCAAGGATGGTGCAACATGTGCGAAGTAATCAATATGATATACCACATTAAAATAAGAATTAAAATAGTATAATCATCTAAACAGATGCAGAAGAAGCTTTTGACAAAACTCAACATCAATTTACAATAAAAACTCATGAGGGAAAGTGCTGCAACATAATAAAGGCCATATATTAAAAATATCCACAGCTAACATCATTCTCAACAAAAAAAAAAGCTAAAAGCTATCCCTCTAAGATAAGGAATGAGACAAAGATATCCACTCTTACCACTTTTATCCAACATAATATTTGAAGTCCTAGCCAGAGGAATTAGGCAAGAAAAATAAATAAAAATCATTTGAGCTGGAAAGAAAGACATAAATGTCACTATATGCAGATAATGCAATACCATATATTTAAAAATGTTAAAGACTCCAATAAAAAAATTTCAGAGCCAGTAAATTAATTCAGTAAAGTTGCAAAACAAAAAAATATCAATATACAGAATTTCTTAAATTTCTATACACTAATAATGAACAATCAGAAAAAAATTAAGAAAACAAATTCATTTAAAATTGTATCTGAAAGAATAAAATAACTAGGAATAAATGTAACCAATGAAATAAAAAATATGTACACTGAAAACTATAAGCCACTGATGAAAGAAATCAAAGAAGATATAAATAAATGAAAAGATATCTCATCTGCATGGATTAAAAGAATGAATATTGTAGAGGTCCCATTTTGGCACAGCAGAAACGAATCTGACTAGTATCTGTGAGGAAGCAGGTTTGATCCCTGCCCTCGCTCAGTGGGTCAAGGATCCGGCATTGCCATAAGCTGCAGTGTAGGTCACAGATGTGGTTTGGATCCCTCATTGCTGTGGCTGTGGCATAGGCTGGCAGCTGTAGCTCCAATTCGACTCCTAGTCTGGGAACTTCCATATATTGTGGGTAGGCTCAAAAAAAGGCAAAAAAAAAAAAAAAAGAATTAATATTGTTAAAATATCCATACTATTCAAAACAACCTATATTTCAATGCAATCCATATTGAAATTCTAATGTGTATTTTTCACAGAAGAAGAACAAAATTGGTATGGAATCCAAAAAGATCCCCAATAGCCAAAGCTATATTGAGAAAGAACAACGTTATAAATAACACATGCTCTGATTTCAAACCATACTACAAAACTATAATAATCCAAACAGTATAGTAATGTCATAAAAATAGACACACATTAATGGACTAGAATACAGAGCATAGAAATATACCTCCATAAATATGGTGAACGAATTTACAACAAAGTAGGAAAGAATATACAATGGGGAAAGAACACTCTCTTCAAAAACTTGTGTTGGGAGTACTGGTCACCCAGAGGCAAAAGACTGACACTAGACCACTATCTTAAACCATATAAAAAATTAACTGGAGTTCCTGTTATGACTCAGTGGTTAATGAATCTGACTAGGAATCATGAGGTTGTGTGTTTGATCCCTGGCCTCACTCAGTGGGTTGAGGATCCAGCATTGCCATGAGTTGTGGTGTAGGTCACAGACACAGCTCAGATCTGGCATTGCTGTGGCTGTGGTGTAGTCCAGCAGCTACAGCTCCAATTAGACCCTTACCCAGGGAACCTCCATATGCCGTGGGTGCGGCCCTAGAAAAGACAAAAAAAAAAAAATTAACTAAAGTGGCTTTTAGATTTTAGTGTAATCGTGAAGCCATAAAACTCCTAAAAGAAAATATAGGTGATAAGCTCCTTAATATTGATTTGACATTGAATTTTTAGGGTTGGCTCCAAAAATAAAAGCAACAAAAACAAAAATAAACAAATGAAGACACATTAAACTAAAAATCTGCAGAGCAAAGGAGACTATCATCAAAATGAAAAGGTAACATACTTAATGGGAGAAGATATTTACAAATAATATATCCATTAAGGGGTTAACATCTAAAAAATATAAGCTAAAAAATTCAATAGAAGATAAATAAATAAATAAGTGGATAGAAGTTTTAGTAATCTTCCAAATGAGATATACAAATAGACAATAGTCACTTGAAAAGATGTTCAACAAAGTTAGTATTAGGGTCCTGCAAATCAAAATCACAATGAACTATCACCTCAGACCTGTTAGAATAGCTTTTATCAAAGTTAAGAAATAACCATTCTTGGTTAAGTATATGAGAAAAGGGAACCCTCATACACTGTAGGAATGTAACTTTGTGTAGCCCTAACAATATGGAGATTCCTCAAAAAATTAAAAGAGAACTACCTCGTGATCTAGCTATTTCACTTCTGTATATTTATTTTAAAAATACAGAAGCAGTAATTCAAACAGATGTATGCATCCCAACATTCACTGCAGCCAATATATGGAAACAACCTAAGTGTCCATCAATAGACGAACGGATAAAAACATTGTGATGCATATATATATGTACAAACATGTGTGTGTGTGTATATATATATATATATATATATATATATATATACTCACACACATATGTACAAACATACATATATACACAATGGGATACTACATAGCCAGAAAAAAGAAAGAAATCTTGCCATTCACAAGAAGATGGATGGACTTTGAGGGTATTATGCTAAGTGAAATAATTCAGATACAGAAGACAAATACTTTATTATTCATTTATATGTGGAATCTAAAAAACAAAACAAATTAACAAAGCGATACTGATAAAGAACAGATCAATGGTTATTAGAAGAGAAGGGAGTAGGGAGATTGCCAAAATGGGTGGGGAAGTTCAGTTGTAAGGTGATGGGTGGTAGCTAGTTTTATTGTGGTGATCACCTTGTAGTATATACATCAATCAAAATATTACGTTACACACCTGAAACTAATACATGTTTACACTAGTTTTTCCTCAACTAAAAAAATAAACAAACATGAGATACTGCCTCATAACTACAAGAATGGCTATAATTAGAAGACAGATAATAACAAATATTGACAAGGATGTGCAGAGATTGCTGGAAGGAACATAACTGATGCAGCCACTTTATAAATAGATCTGGAAGTTTCTAAAAAATTACACAGAAATTCCACATGAAAATTCTATATGACCCAAACTTTCCAGTCCTAGGTATACATCCAAGAAAAATGAGAATATAAATTCACACAAAAACTGATTCATGAATGTCCACTGCAGCATTATTCATAATAGCCAAAATTGTAAATAATCCAAATGTCTATCAACTGATAAATGGATAGAAGTGGTGGTATATCTATGCAATAGAGTATTACACGGTTATTCAAAGGACTGAATTTTGATACATGCTTTAACATAGATAAACCTAAAAAATATGCTAAATGAATAAATCAGTCACAAGAAATCACATGTATGATTCTGTTTATATGAAATGCCAAAGCAGGCAACTTTATAGAAAAAGAAAGTATGTAGGTATTTTCCAGGAGCTTGAGAGAACAGGATATCGGGGCTGACAGGTAAAGATTGTAGAGTTTCTTCATGAGCTGATAAAAATGTTCTAAAATCCATTTTGGTGATGGTTGATGGTTGCTCAATTCTGTAAATATACTAAAAATCTGTTGAATTATACATTTTAAGTGGATGTTTTATGGTATATGAATTATACATCAACGGTTGTTTAAAAAATCTGTTCTTTATAAATGTCTTATGGTCCTTGCCAATCAAATTTTTATTCTAAGAGTGCTTCTCTCCTTCTCTACTACAAATCACTGAGCAGAAGTGAAGCTGATTAGAGGTGAATGAGAATAAATAGAAAATAAATAAATTAAGATCTGACAGCTTTCTGAGTAACACGGATAGTTACATTAACTTCCATGGAGAAAAACACTATACCATCTTTTTGTGAAATCTGCAGCTAAATGATTCTACCAATCAAGTTACCTATGTTTCTTGACCTCAGTTTTTTGGTCTTTGAAAAAGACCTATATCTCCTTATTTTTATATCTTAATCACATGTGTTTTGGGATGTTTCCTTTTCTCAATCTAACTGGCATACTATCATTCCTGAATAATTAGTTATCTCCAAGGTATAATTTTTGTTACATTTTCATATCTTCTGTAGTTATGAATTCTGATTCATCCTGAAGTGACACACAGTATTCCTATAAACTAGAATATAAAAGTATCCTAGTACACTTTACTATTTTTAAAGCAAAATCATATATCACAGTTAATTTTTAAGGGATTACCTTTAGATATATCTTTGAAGGATGTTGAAACTAGAATTTATAGATCTATAGGATACTTATAGGAAGTTGAATACTTTTTTGCTTGGTTTTCAGAAAAAAAGTAAAATAAAATACAATGGAAAGACATTTATAAATGGCTTTTGGAGTTATAACTCTAATAATAATCTTTTTAACCACTATCACATTGATGTTCTCTTGATTCATCTCCTATGGAGAATTTCCCCTATTATCAAAATGATACTCCCTGGTGTTCTCCACAGATATAACACCAGACCCAAACCTTTATTTAACCCTAAAATCTTTAATGAATGAAATTATTTTAAAAAAACTTGCCAGTAAGTCATAAGCAAGGACTAATAAAGCTTTTGTGTTTATTTGGACATAAAATATAAAGTAATCAGGAGTTCCCATCATGGCACAGCAGAAACAAATCCAACTAGGAACCATGAGTTTGCGGGTTCGATCCCTGGCCTCACTCAGTGGGTTGAGGATCCAGTGTTGCCATGGGCTGTGGTGTAGGTCACAGACGCGGCTCGGATCTCACGTTGCTGTGGCTGTGGTGCAGGCCAGCGGCAACAGCTCTGATTGGACCCCTAGCCTGGGAACCTCCATATGCCACGGGTGTGGCCCTCAAAAAGACAAAAAAAAAAAAAAAGACCAAAAATCAATCAATCAATCAATCACTTTTTTGTCAAAATATACTTCAAGAATAAAGGACACTAGGGATTCACATTAAAAGATGTTTAATGGTATAGTCATCGAAGTAATCAAAGTAGAATAAAGAAACATAATACCCATATAGAATTTCTGGCTTCTATTCATTGATACTGTTCATAAGCAGTAAGTTGATTCTTATAAGGATCAATTCAAAACAACAATAAACTAGCTTCAAAGAGTTCAATTCAAATACAACTACCTTGAAAGAATTTGTCAGATGAGTTATTTTCCATTTTATGAAGATTTGTTGGCATAACTTCCAAAACTTTCAATGTACTGCATAATCTGATCATTAGCTATAATGATATAAAGCCTGTACTAGTTGGTCAGGTAATGCTGAGGTCCTTGAATAAAGAAAGGAAGGGTTATAGAGGAGGATTTAAGGAATAATGGGAAAAAATTTCCAACCAACACTTGTAACATTCAGCAAATAGAAAATGTTTTAAATAAAAATAGAATCTAACATCATAATGTATTTCTTACTGTAAAGACTATAGTCAGTAAAATATAAATATTCATTTAACTGAAAATATATATATAAGTTCAAATTTTTGAGAGGAAAATCTACTGAAACAACAGGAGAAAACAATAAACAGCATAAGTATTTTGTTTACAATAAATTAATCTTGAGTTTCATGGGCCCAATATGTTATATAGAAATCTCCTTTGATAAGAAAATGATCAGATATAATGCTTTTTTTTTTTTTTTTAGGGCCACACATGCAGCATATGGAGGTTCCCAGGCTAGGGGTCAAATCAGAGCTACAGCTGCTGGCCTACACCAAAACCACGGCAACGCCAGATCTAAGCCACATCTGTGACCTACACCATAGCTCACTGCAATGCCGGATCCTTAACCCACTGAGAGAGGCCAGATATCGAAACCACAAACTCATGGTTCCTAGTCGGATTCATTTCCGCTATGCCACTACAGGAACTCCAAAATAATGCTTTTGAAATATTTTGAGATTAATTTAGACTTTCAGTTATATATGTTTTCAGCCAGTATATGTGGAATGATTCCAATCAATAAAGTGAACAAATATGTTTTAAAATCTTATTTGTACCTATTTGTATAGTTTTGTATCTAATGAATTTAATATGTACTACTCCTAATAGTTTATTTTTAATTTAGTAAAAATATCTATTTTAACTGAATTTTCTGAGAATTTACAGTTTTCTCTAATTATTTTTCAATAGAAACTCTGAGTCAGTTGACTTTAACAAAAATGATAAGACAAAAGAATAAACAATATTAATGTATATTTGTGATTTGTTTTGTAGTTTGAAAAACATCAGTAGTCAATATATTTTCAAATATACATGTTATTTATTTTAAAGCACACTTCAATTAAATTGTTTGCAGGAACAAATTTATAAAGCCATGTGATAAAAGTGTTAAACTTCTTACTATTAATATGTAAAATAATATTGAAAGTGGTATAACATACTTTTAACATTTGGTCTCTCAAAGCAACGCTATACTTTTTCTCTATGAAAGAAAATACTAGATGAACTTTCTCCTTTTCCCAAAGCTTTCAAAATAGCTGATTTGTAAGCTAAAAACCAACCACATATTAAAAAATCAAAGTGCTACTCTAATGCATAAACATTCATGATATAATTGGCAAAATGTTGGCATCAAACGAACCTCCCATTGACCTATTACAGAGTTTGCAATGTCCACAAGTGGAGGGAACACTCATTTAAATGTATAATGCCTTTAGGTACTAGAATTACAAAGAAAAAAAAAAAGTTTTGTTTTTTTTTTTCTAGAATCCTAGAGGGCAGGATTTCCCAGGATTTGTGGTTTATAGACCCCTGTAGTTTCTATCAGGGAAGAAGAATATTTGGCAAGGGGAAGAAAGATAGATTTTCCTACAGAAGTCAGAGGCAGGATGATAGTAGAGAGTAGTATCAAAAAAGGAACATAGGGTATATTTATGTTGAAAACTGGCTAGAGTTAAAAAACAAACAAACTAGATTTGAATTAAGCTCTATCATATACCCATGCTGAGATCCTAATCAAGTGCCTTAATTTTTGTCTTCCTTTCTACTCTGTAATATGTGATTAATAATGCTTCCCTGCTTACTTAAGATCACAATATGATTACAGAAAATATTAACTGAAGATTCCATTAAGGTATGTTTTTATCATTTAAAAATAATATGCCAGCTACTATCATAATAATGATTTAAAATGTCACATAAGTATTAAGATATTAATTTGTTGACATTCAGGTTGCCAGGTACACATATTTATTGAGTGTCTAAAATGTGCCAGGTGCTATAATAGGTACTAGAGATAAAAAGGCAAAGATAATGAATAGAAGAGTATTGATTTCTAGGCAACTTCAAATTCAGTGGGGCATACACATAAATATATAAGCAAATGTAATAGAGTATAAGTGCTGTGACCAATGAAATATAAGCTGTTTTGAGGGCTTCCTGAAGGAGTTCTCTGTATTTTATCCTGAATGAAGAGTGAATGAAAAGAATGGGAACAACATGTATAAAAGACCACAAAGAGGAGAGAACGTGGCAAGTGTTACGTAAATGAAAATTTTCTGTATGGCTGGAGTTTATACAATGTAGATGAAAGGGAAAATCAAATGTTCGCAATATTCAAGTCAGTTTTCAATTACTGATATCTTACTGATTCAATGACTGTAGTGCCTATGATCAGCAATTGCAAGTTATATTTTTTACACAAATGATATATTGTGAAGGGTTGAATTAGGACAATCAGGTAGACTATTCAGTAATATACTCAGTTAACCAAAGTGCATTATTTTTTAAAAAGTAGAAATGGCGAATTAGATAAATAATGAAAGCATGCCTACCAAATATATATGTCTTCTCAAGGTGCCTCAAAAGTTAATGTATCTTTCATATTTGAAAAAAAATGAATTGACTTTTCATTACTTCTCTATTTCTCTACAACTATTTCCAGCAAAATTTTCAACATATATGGTAAGAATTACTATCCACTTCTCCCATCTTCTCTGAATCTACTCTAAACAAGCTTGTCTGATAAACAAAAGTGGGGTTTTTTTTTGGTAAAAATAGATATTTTTTTCAAAAAAGTTAATGCATCTTGATGTATACTAAAATAATTATTAAATTTCCTGAAATTGAATGTGCTTGAAATTTAGCCAGAAATAGTGCCTAGAAAGTAAGAATATTACATTGTTGAGTGGGCTTTTTAACCTGAAAATTGTTCATGAAAGTGGCTGTTTAGACCAAAGATTAACCTTAAAAATCTTCATGAAACTGGTTGTTTAGACCAAAAATAAATCTGAAAACTACTGCCATAGAAAGGGAAACAATGAATATAATGTCATTACTTACTTGTTGCTAAAGTGTTTTTTAAGCAAAAAAAATTCTTTTCACCTTTATCTATATTCATATGATAACCATCCCATTGTAGACAAAAGGAAACTGCATGCCAGTAACATTTTTTTAGTCAGAGTGGCTGATTGAAGATAATAAGTCTCTTTAAAAGGCCTCTCAAACTGAACAAGCTTAGTATCTCCTTAAATACAGAAGGTAGCCATCTAAATGAAAAACTGCAAATTATGCCCTCAAGTTTATTTTGCAATCTGTAATTGTCGGCATTAGAATTAATTTTTTTTGGTTTAGCTACTGCCTTCAGAAAGCACCTGTTAATGCATACAGCTATGAAAGATGGATAGTTTATTATTTCTGGAAATTAGTTAAAAGGATGTCAAACTGTCACTAGCAAACAACAAGACAGACAAATGTATTTCTTAGGAAATCAAATGGTTGGGTAATTAATTCAGGTACAGAAAGAAGGATGGAAGTGATTATTTAAAAAAACAGTGAAAACAATTGAATTTAAGGTTGGTCTAGCTGATGTACCGTGTAAGGTTTGTTATTTTTCAGAAACATTTTCATCTACATGACCTTATCATCACAAAATCTCATTCTCTCCTAAACTTTGTCTTTTATCCCACCATGAACTTACAGATAAACTAATGTGTCCTAGTTAATGCGAAAGTCTATGATTTGCTCCTGGGCGTCATCAGGCAGGGTATTTGAAAAAGATACAGCCAGATAGGGAGATATTTGCTTAAACTTAAAAGTAATATAGAAGTATTTTTGAATAGTTTTGTGAAAAATGAATGGCAAATAGCAAGTACATGCACAATCACTTGTTCCTAGTTTCATTCTTGCTCATAGAATGAATGACATTTCATCAAAGCCTGCCCTGTAGTTTTGCTATTTAGTATGCCATATAGTATAAAATAATAAAAGCATTATTTATTTGTTAGTGTAAAACAAATGAGTTAACAAAATTTTCTATAAATAGTGCTCCTTCCACTAAAAACTGGCAATGGTAATATTTCCTGCTTTGAATTATTTTATTTTTTGTTGTTTCTTCCATGTGAATAGAATTATACAGAGGAACAATGACTAAGTGGAAAGCTGGTGTGTGTGTGTCTGTGTGTGTGTGAGATTATCTGCTTATATAAGCAATCTTTTAAAGCTGATGGTTAAAGAGGCAATGGATTAAAAAAAAAAAAACATGTAAACTTACAGCTGTTGCCAGTCAGGATTGAGAACATGTTTTTTTTTAATATTTTATTTTTTGTTATTATTTTTTTAATAGTTATTTCTCCAATACAATTTTTTTTCTACTGTACAGCATGGTGACCCAGTTACACATACATGTACACATTCTATTTTCTCACATTTTCATGTTCATCATAAGTGACTAGACATAGTTCCTAGTGCTACACAGCAGGATCTCATTGCTAATCCATTCCAAAGGCAATAGTTTGTATCTATTAACGCCAAGTTCCCCAACCACCCCACTCCCTCCCCCTTCCTCTTGGCAACCACGAGTCTATTCTCTAAGTCCAGGATTTTCTTTTCTGTGGAAAGGTTCATATGTGCCTTATATTAGATTCCAGATATAAGTGATATCGTATGGTACTTGTCTTTCTCTTTCTGATTTACTTCACCCAGTATGAGAGTCTCTAGTTGCATCCAGGTGGCTGCAAATGGCAGTATTTTACTCTTTTTTATGGCTGAGTAGTATTCCATTGTGTATATATACCATATCTTTCTAATCCAATCATCTATCGATGGACATTTGGGTTGTTTCCGTGTCTCCATGTCTTGCCTATTGTGAATAGAGCTGCAATGAATATATGGGGGCATGTGTCTTTTTCAAGGAAAGTTTTGTCTGGATATATGCCCAAGAGTGAGACTGCTGGGTCATATGGTAGTTCCATGAATAGATTTCTAAGGTATCTCCATACTGTTCTCCATAGTGGTTGTACCAGCTTCCATTCCCACCAACAGAGCAGGAGGGCTCCCTTTTCTCCACACCCCCTCCACCATTTGCTATTTGTGGACTTATTAATGATGGCCATTCTGACTGGTATGAGGTGGTATCTTGTGGTAGTCTTGATTTGCATGAGAATGTGTTTTTATCTACATATGTTTAAGAACTCAAGAACTCTCTTGAAATTTTTTCAATAATAACTGGCAGTTATTGTTACATTAATCAAAATAAATTATCTGTATTTACCAAAAAGGAACATAAAAAATGATAAGAAAAAAGTGTTTTAACCAGATGTCTGAGAATGTCTTTGTACTATTTCTATTAATGTTTTATTGTTGTTGTTGTTGTTATGGAAGGATTTGAAAAAATACATTAAGACAATGATAATATAACTTGCATATGACCCAATGCTATAAGAGGCAACACTACTGGATAACACAGAGTTATTATCATGTACTAGATATTAAAGATATATTTAACATGAAAATATTTAATAACAATACAAAAACCCAAGTGCACAAATAAATATTTGGAGAAATGTGGCTTGATGGCACATTTTAACACTGTCCTTCAACAGAGATGGAGTTGATAAAATCATCCAGTTGCTAAAAAGTAATGCAATATTAGCCTCTATTGATGACATTAGGGAGGTGCTAAAATCGTACATTTAACCTTCAGCAAATCTTATTACATGTTAGGCAGGGACTAAGTCTCATTAAACATTTTATTCCCTTAACGTAATATGTTTAGTATAATACATAAGAGATGCCCAGTAACTAACACTTAGATTGATGAATAAGCATTATGTCATATGAGAAAAGATAAAAGGAAATATAGACACAATTTTGAAAGAAGGGTAGAAGAATAGATCTATCAGTGAGGCAAAGAAACTTACTTGTATTCCAATACACATTCTTTTTCTTCTAAAGAATACAAACAGCAATTTGATCTGTACAATGCCTTCCAAAATTAAAGATGGTATTTCTGGGCTTCTATTTCAGGCAAGTTCAGTCATATAATCAGTTTTCTGAAAATGTGATTCATCATAAATCGTATGTATACCTCCTGGAAATTGTCTAAAAATGTACAGGCATCACCTCTTTTTCTTTTAATAGGTAGCTGGTATGCAAACCTGGTAAAACTGAAGCAGCCATTTTTTACCCTAAAATAGAAGCCATATCTTAGAATTGCAGTAAACAATTTGGAAGGAACCCATAGACTAGAAATCATAGAATTTCTGTATCAGCCCTGGAATGCATACCTCTATGTATTTGTTTATATGAAAGAGAAGTTATTTTATCTTATTTGGAATAATATCAGTTTGGATTTTCTGTTACTAGCAGCTAAGCCTTTACTAATTCAGTTCTCTTCAAGTATTTTATAGGTAATTGTGCAGAACTTGGATAAGATATTTTCTAAGTATCTGTAGAGGTAGAATTTGGATCAGTTAGTGGAAGCTTTATGGAAACTTGTTTGACTGACATGCTCTAAAAGTTAGAGTCACATAGAGAGGAAAGGAACATTCTACTGCATCGTGTTCATTTCCTTCAGAAACATCCTTATACACACACCCAGAAATTATGTTTACCTCTCTATTCAGACTATAGCTCAGTTAGGTTGACAAATAAAAATAATTGTCAAAAGAGGGCAACACTTAAGGTCTTTAATACTTTAAGAAGACTATGAGAAAGGGAGGATTCATGAAAGATGGTGTAGTAGGAAACACTAGAAAACTCTTTCCCCACTGAGACAATAATTGCATTTTCAGAATATGTCTGGTGTAATTATTTTGGAACTCTGAGTCTCTTGAAGGCTTGCAACTCTCAAGGGAAGGTTTGGTAGTAAATTTTGGTTAATGTTGGTCAATATCAGCTCTTAACACTGTACAGATACCAGTGCTCCACCTCTCAGCCCCATGGGAGGTAGTTGTTCATGTATTCTTGAAGCAGTTTGCACACAGTTTGTGGAGGCCAAGGTGAGCAAAAAGAACTATGTTTTCCAAATATCAAGGATTTTTGCTTTAATCATAGATTGCTGATTCTGATCATAGAGATGTAGCCAAAGAAATGATGGCCATTGCTTCTGTGTATTTTCCTATTGTTGGAAATCCTTCTCCCTCTGGTTGAAGTGACCGCCAAAGGATTTAAAAGGGAGGCAGCATTTTCCTCCTTTAAAAAAAAAAATCAGGGGAGTTCCCGTCGTGCGCAGTGGTTAACGAATCTGACTAGGAACCATGAGGTTGAGGGTTCGGTCCCTGCACTTGCTCAGTGGGTTAACGATTCAGCGTTGCCATGAGCTGTGGTGTAGGTTGCAGACATGGCTCGGATCCTGTGTTGCTGTGGCTCTGGCGTAGGCTGGAGACTACAGCTCCGATTAGACCCCTAGCCTGGGAACTTCCATATGCCGTGGGAGTGGCCCAAGAAATAGCAAAAAGACAAAAAAAATAAAAAATAAAAAAAATAAAAAGACATTCTGGAGCTGAAAAGTTCAAGAAGGAAAATTAAAAATTCAGTATAAGGATTAAAAAGCAGATATGATCAGGAAGAAAAAAAATCAGAAAATGTGAAGATAGTACAATAGAAATTATTTAGTTAGAAAAGAGGAAGAAAAATGGAAGAAAAGTGAATAGAGCCTAAGTGACTTGTGAAACACTATCAAGTAGATGAACACATGAATTGTACAAGTCCCAGAAGACAAGAAAAAGGGGCAGAGAGAATATTTGAAGAAATAATGGTTGTAATCTTCCCAATTTTGATAAAAGACAAACTCAGTGAATTCCAAGTAAGATCAAGTCAAAGGGACCCACACTGTAACACATTATAATTAAATTATCAAAAGCCAAAGACAAAAAGAATTTTGAAAGTAGCAAGAGATAAATGACTTATATACAAGGGATACTTGATAAAATTATTACCAAATTACCATCAGATACTTTGGAGGCCAGAAGGCAGTGGACTAATACATTCAAATTGCTAAAAGAAAAAATTATCAACCAAAAATTATATTATCTAGCAAAACTGTCCTTCAAATACTAAGGGAAAAATTAGGGCATTCTCAGGTAAAGAACACAGTGAAAGAAGTGTAGTTTCATTAGAACTGCCTTGCAAGAAATGCTAAAAGGAGTCTTCTTTTTTATTTTTATTTTTTTGCTAAAAGGAGTCCTTTAAGTTGAAAGTAAAGGAGGTAGAGAGTAACTCAATGACGTATGAAAACATAAGGTTCTCTGCTAAAATTAAATGTATAGGTGTCACAAGACATGTTCCTACAATATTTTCTTAGCCTTTTGCTGAAAACTCCATCTTGTCCTGCTTTACTTTACCCCATCTTCCTGCTTGGAAAACAGTTGCAGTGCTGGTAAATGACTTAAGCTTAAGAACAAAGACCTAAAGGCATAAGTTATCCATAGGGTCAGCTGAATGAGGACTTAATGCCTTGGTCTAGGCACACTGGACCTGTGCAGATTGGCACACCCTTTGCACAGCATGATACGTCCTCTTAAGAATAAAAGAGGAGCCTCAAGGCCCAAGGGGTTTATGAGGGTTCGTTAGTAGGATATGTATTAGCAAGGAGAACCGAGGTGCAAACCTAGGCAAGAAGGGTTGCTGCAGATGCCTGCAGAAGCACAATGGTGATTCTCTAGATGCTATGCATAGATAGCTGATGCCAAGCTTCCTCAAATGCTAATGATTGTTAAATGCCTAAGGGTCATAATAAAAGCGTAATCAGGAACCGGCTATGTGACTTTTAAAATAACTTAAAAAAAACCTATATCCTGCACCTACAACCCCCTTCTCACTTGACATAATCCTAAAGAACACAATGAAAGTAATGTGGTTTCTTGAGGCAGTGCTCTTGGTCCCTGAGACCTTGAGTCCCCTGGTTCCCACCTTTACTTAAGATAAATGTCTTTGTGTCTTGTTTTATGTTAACATTTTTCCTTAAGTTTCACAGCACCTGTTCTTCAGCCCCATCCTGCTGAGCTGGTCTTGGCATATAGGCAGATACAAAACCCAGTATTATTGTAATTTTGGTTTCTATCTACATTTTCTATTCTTGAACAAAATTTAAAAGAAAAAACTTTGGCTGCCACCAGTGTCTATGTCCCCATAGTTAGTTCCAGTTACCTCTTGCCTCTCTGGGAGGCTCTCCAAGATCAGCAGGTTAGTCTGACCCAAGATTCTTTCAAATGACTGCTTCTGCCCTGGCTGCTAGAGCATGTGAAATTTTGTGGTTACCTATTAAGTGTGGAGTCTCTATTTTCTACAACCTTCTAAATCTCCTGCAAGTAAACCTTGCTGGCCCTCATATCAACGCTTTTGGGGGGCTTGTCTTCTCAGTGCAGACCCCCTTGGCTAGGGACATAATGTGGGGCTCAGACCCTTTGGTCCTTATGGAAATCCTCTGCATTTGCAATAATTGCTCTGTGAGTCGCCCACTCAGGGATATGGGTCTTGACTATACTGCTTCCCTGCCCTCCTACCCAGTCATTGTGGTTTCGTCTTTATATCTTTTGCTGTAGATTTTTTCTGCTAGTCTTCTGGGTTTTCTCAACAATATTTGCTCTGTAAAGAGTTTTAATTTTGGTGTACCCATGAGAAGAGGTGAACTCAATGTCCTTCTAACCTGCCATCTTGGTACTCCCCATTAGCAAGTCTTAAAAGAATAAAACTCCCCTCCATTTTGAATTTCCTTGGCCATAGTTTCTCTCCCTACATGTTCTCTCACAGGTAGTATTTTTTTCTTTCTTTCCTTCTTTTTTGTCTTTTTAGGGCTGAACCCAAAGCATATGGAGGTTCCAAGGCCAGGTGTTGAATCAGATCTATAGCTGCTGGCCTATGCTACAGCCACAGCAATGCGGGATCTGAATCATGTCTGTGACCTACATCACAGCTCACAGCAGCTGGATCCTTAACCCACTGAGTGAGGCCAGGGATTGAACCCACAGCCTCATGGATACTAGTCGGGTTCATTAACCATTGAGCCACAGCAAGAACTCCTCACAGGTAGTATTTTTACTTCTAGTCAGTAGACAGATATAGATACAGATATAGAAATTAAATAGACTTAAACATATAGAAGTAGATATAGATATAGATGTTGTAGATGTAGTTATACATACACATTATGGTGAGATGATAGTATTGACCACTCAATCATTAAATCTTTCTGAAAGGTCACTTAAATAGTTGAACAAATAGATAAAAAATCAAAATCCTTTGAATAAAATTTAAAGCAAAATGAGGTCATTTGTTATCTCCATAAACTCTAAAATACAAACTGGTAAGAACCAGCCAACATCACCCATGACAGTTGCATGGATTCAGAAAATATATAATGTAAAGCAGAAGAAAGGAGTTGGCATCTAATGGATTTAGATACAGGAGAACCTCAAACTTTCCAGCAGGTATACTGGCAAAATTATGGGGTTTGATTGGGAGAACAGAATCTGAAATTGTTTTGTCCAATATAACAGCCAGTAAGAGAAAGGGTTTGTGGTTAGTTCTTACACAGCTGGAATAATCTAGTCCCTATGAGCTCTTGAAACTGAATCACTAGGTTTCCCTTTTTAGACAGATCCCCACATTTAGGGGAAAAAAATCACTGGGAGTGAATTCAAAATTGATTGTTTTTGTAACATCAAGAGATAAGAAAAATGGAAGAGAGAATCCAAATATAAGTGGGTGGACTGCAGTAAAAATAAAAATAAGTAAATCTCAGTTTATTTGAGCATTACCAAGAACACAGAAGGAAAGTTTTTCTAAAGTTTAAAATCAAAACTACTTTGACCTTTCTAAAAGTTCAAGAAATTAAGTTTCACAAATAACTGTGCTACTAAAACTATAAAAATGAGGTCCCTAACAAAGTTTTTTTATCAGAAACAGAAAAGAAGGAACAGAATAAAACCCCTACAAGCAATAAAAGCATATCAAAAAGCCATGCCCACAGAATAGGTAATCTCTGTAATCATCAATTTAAGGATGACCTAAAACTCTAATGATATAAGACTTGAAAGGAAAACATAACTTAGAATTATAAAACCTGAGTTATGAGGTGATAAAACTCAAAAAGCCAGTTATACATAAATGAAAAGCTGTTTCAGAAGTGAAACCTATATAAGAAGAATCAAAAACATGAGTAAATATTTTAAATCCTTTAATGGAAAGGAAAGGCAAAAGAATAATATTTATAAAAATTTTAAATGGCAAAATATAAAAATAATTCAAGAGAAAGTAACAAATAATGAATATTGGTATAAAAGATCCAATATATATATATATATATAATAAGATTCTCCAAAGGGTAAACCAAAATCAAGAGATAGAACAAATTCTAAAACCCTAATTTAAAAAAAATCAGATTTGGAATTATATGTTGAAAGAGAACATCTCAGAAAGCATGCACTTGAGAAAATTCAAGTCAATAGCGACCAAAACCATGACATGTTCTGTTGAAATTACTGGACTAAGTTAAGAAAAACTGTAAATCAGCTATAATGAAAAAGATTAAAAAAATACGATAAAATAAAATAATTGAGTTTTTAGTTTAAAAAAACAATTTACTTATAATGAAAAAAAAGACTATCCTTAGACTTTTCAAAAGGAATTTGTATGACTTTTGTAAATGGAGTAATAAATGCAAGATAATCAAGAGGAGAAAATATTATTCAAGGATTTAATACCCAGAAAAATTATCTTCCAAGTATAAAAGAGACAACATATGACGTGAGAGAATTCAAACAATATTACTCCCTTAATTAAAATATAACAATAAGCTTTAGATAACCAAAAGATCTAGAGATAATAATATAAGACATGGTGGTGAACACTAAACACATAAATTGCTTATAAAACTAAGACTAAGTGAGAGTTAAAAGAGACTGGTATGTAATAAATACATGAGCTATGGGGTAGACATAAATACAAAAAATCAAGGTAGTTGGGGTGTATATCTAGGACACATCTTAAAATATCCTTAATATTATAATGATTGTTTTTGTAACATAACCTTTTATAGATTGTTGTTTATGTAAATGGGACAGATATATGAATGTGAAGGTTAGGGGTACTGACCCCCATATAATCCAAAATTTCACCTCCACATTTGTAGTTCCACATCTGCAGATTCAACCAACTATAGATTGTATAGTACTGCAGTATGTATGCATTGAAAACACCCACATATAAGTGGACCCATGAGGTTCAAACACATGTTGTCCAACTTTACTGACTATAATAATAGTGATAACTATATCACTGCAATTATTACCTTAGTATTATAAATAATGTCAACATATAGCTGTAGCACACTAGCCTGAGTATGATGAGGGTGAAATAATTATGACTCTTTAACTATAACTCCATAAGAATAACTAATTCTATAACAATAACTAGCATGGTAGCTAGAACTATGACCTATAATTGATATCATGACTTTATAACTCTAATTTTGGTTGTATAACTCTATGTCTCTATATCTACAGTCATAACAGTATTACTCTATCCAAAACACTAAAGCTTCACCCTAACTTCTATCACTATAGCATAACACAATCACTAATATAATACCATAATTCTTAGTATATTGTTAACAGCAAAACTGTAACAAAATAACTAGTATGCCTGCATTATAGCTACAATAGTATAATACATACTATAATACAATATTTATTACTACTAGTATAACTCCATATTATAACAGTGAAATTTACTATACTCACATTATATATCACTATCACCATGTCCATATAGAAATCACTATGATTATTACCTTAACACTATAACTAGTATTATAGAATTATCACTGCTATTATACAATATACCTAGAGCTCTATAAATGTAATTATAACCTGACCAAAAAATATAACATTATCAATATAACACTATCATTATTTCAATAACACTCTATGACTTTTAACATTAGCACATAGTTTTAGTGTTATTGTGAGTTATATTTATAGTTCTATTTTATAGTGCTAAATTTACAGTATAATACTATAGTTAAAGCTAACATTATAACACTGTCACTGTCCATGAGAATGTAGGTTTAATCCCTGGCCCCAGTCATTGGGTTGCCACAAGCTATAGCAAAGGTCTCAGATGTGACTTGGATCTGGCTGTGGTGTAGGCCAGCAGCTGCAGCTCCAATTTGTTGCCTAGCCTAGGAAATTCTATATGCCACAGGTGTGGCCATAAAAGGACCAAAAAAAATTATAAATATAGTGTAACTATAACAATAGGTCTATACCAATAACTATAGAATAATCCTATAACATGAACAGTTATACTACTAACATGGTAAAAAATAATCATAACACTATAAATATAATAATATCACTGTAATAATTATAGCATTATATATATTATAGCATTATAACTATAACAGCACTATGTTTATGACAATATCATGGTAACTATATGATAGCACTAAATCTATGATTTAGTACTCTAAAAGTAAGTATAGCCCTATAAATCTTTATAACAAACCAATACCATAATTTTATAATTATAACTATAATTTTATAACATTCTTACTATAACCCTAGATTATACTACTAAAACATAACACTAATATAACTGTAACAATATTATCATAACAATAAGACTACAGTCACTATAATGTTAAGACAATAACTATATATACCTATAGCTATAATTGTAACTATACCAGTAGAACTATATCATTATAATTATAACTATGTTCCATTATAACTACAATATTACAAATAAAGCCACGACTCTATAATTAAATTTTACAATTATGACACTATAACTATAGCCTTATAACTATAATACTAAAGTATACAACACTAACAAAATAACTATCACCATATAACCATACCCATAATATTATAACTATATTCAAACTGTCTTTACAACAATCTGATATCAATATAACCATAAAACTATAATTATACAACTATAACAGTACAACTGTACCATTATAATCACAACTGTAACACTCTACTATAAAACTATAACTACAAAGCTAATGTTATAACTATATAACACTATAACTACATCCATAGCATAATAGCTATAATACTAGTAATACATCTATAATGATAGAATGATTATTATGACTATAAACATGTCTAGAATTGTAACTGTAACTATAACTATAAATCTTAAACAATAACTATTATTCTAAAACTAAAATATAAACTTTTACCAATAACTGTGGCTCTATAACTTTTTTTTTTTTGTCTTTGCCTTTTCCAGAGCTGCTTCCCATGGCATATGGAGGTTCCCAGGCTAGGGGTCGAATCGGAGCTGTAACTGCCAGCCTACACCAGACCCAGCAACGCGGGATCCAAGCTGCGTCTGCGACCTACACCACAGCTCATGGCAATGCCAGATCCTTAACCCACTGAGCAAGGCCAGGGATCGAACCTGCAACCTCATGGTTCTTTGTCGAATTCGTTAACCACTGGGCCACGACGGGAACGCCTATAACTTTTACTATGTAAGTGTAAATAGTCCATATCCCAAAAGTTATAAGTACAACATAATATTACAGTTTAATTCTGACCATAACACTGTAACTATTACATAATAACTCTATAATTAGAACTTAACACTACCATTATAACAAGTCATTGGTAACTATAATACTAACACTATAACTATAGTGCTAACACTATATCTATAACCTTGAAACAATATCTATATAATTATAACTATATAATTTTATAAAACTATCACTATGTTACTAATACTGTAACTATAAAACTAACACTGTAATCATAATTCTATCACTGCAACTATAATTATATCACCATACTCTAATCTTAGTGCTGTAATAGTGCTAAAACTTTTTAACTATAAAGCTAAAATTATCAATATAATCATAAATATAATAGCAAAATTGTAACTCTACAGTTATAGCACTACAACACTGTAGTGTAATTGTAACACTGTAACTAAAATATAACAATACATATACAATAGTAAAACTATTACTTTAACATTGCACTATAACAGTACAACTGTAATAATCTACATGTAACATCATAATTCCAATATATTTGTAACAATGCAACTCAATACTATTACTACACAACTATAACCATAACATTATCCCTATACTTTTATTCATGTAACTTTAACCATTACCCTATTACTCTAATACTATATATATACATATAATAGTTATAATTCACATATGCAACAAATATTATAAATGTATATACATGCATACACACACACATACATACACTCACACAATGAGCACCCTTGTGTGACAACTAATTATAATTTTAAAATATATTTTCCTACTAAAAGAAACAAGGACAAAAGATTCTTAGAAAAATGGCTTATTCCAGTTTTGGACCAAGTAACAGTCAATAAAGCCTGAAAGGTCCTGTCATACCAAATAAGATGATACAAAACACTATCTGAATCTAATCAAGCTATAACACATATTTAATTTATAGAAAATATGAGGCATAGAGTCACAAGTTAAACAACATGATACAGAAGGAAAAATATCCAAAACATTGAGCAATCTACAGAATAACTGCTCCTTTTTAAACTAGTCAATGATGTTAAAATCAAATTAGATTGAGATTGCTTCAGATTAAACAAGACATAAAGGACACCATTGATTACATTTTTATGGAGCTAATTTAAAACAATTTAAACACAAAAAATTCAAAAGTACTATTTCGAGAATATTGTGAAAATTTGATTTTGACCAGGGTGTCAAAATTTTCTTAAAAATAAGAAAATATTGTTAAATTGTTAGGTATTATGATAGACACAAAGGATATATAAATATAATTCTACATTTTTAGAGATGCTTAGCAAAATATATAGGGAAGAAATTTTCCTTGAAGTTCTTCATCAATGAAAATAAAAAACATAAGAAAGATAAGGTAGGTGAGATGGAAAAATCTTGATAATCTTAGAATATGGATAATGGCAGTATGGGGTTCATCATATTGTTTTATACATTTGTGAAAGTTTGATATAGTTTAATATTAATTTTTGAAAACAACATGAGTATATTATTAGTAAGTTAGTGAGAATATATTTGAAAATCTCATGGAACTATTAATGCCTGAAAAATAAACTTAGAGTTGCGCAACAAGTCAGGGATGTTTGTGATGACCAATTGTATGTAACATGAGATCCTGAATAGTAATAGTACACTAAAACAAGGAACACAGAAAAGTTAAACATTGCAAATGAAGAAATAAACATATTTAAATGTAAGTAAATTTTTCATAGGAAAACCCAAAATTACACATATAATACTCCTAAAAATAACATGAAAAATCTGAAAATTTCTTAGATATAAAAACAATATAAAAAGAAACTACATATTAACATATCAATAAGAAGTTAAAACATTCAATAATATAATTTTAATAATCATAATATATCAATACTAATTTTAGAGTGATAATTACTAGGAAAATGAGGTACTTTATCAGAGGTAATCAATTTAACAAAATATCAGAATTGGCAATCCAAACACACACACACACAAACACACACACTGGATAAATGATAGAGCTGGCATTTGAAATCAATGGTGAAAGGATGCATTTTCAATAAATGCTATGTGGGTAATTAGGTATTAATATGCAAGAAAAATGTAATTTGATATTTATATAACACTATATACAAGTATCTGCCTAAGGTGGATTAAAGATATAAATGTGAATGACCAACTATGACTAAATTTAAAAGTCTGGCATTAGCAAGTATTGATGGAAATCTGGAGTAATAAAATTGTTCATATATTGCTGTGCAAATGTAAATTAGTATAACCATTGAGAAAATTATTTTTCTAAAGTTCAAGAAGTTTGTATACTTCCGTACTGCCACAAATTTTCTATTAAGCTGGGAGTGGGTAATGTGCATGAATTTTTATAACCATTCTTAAAATCAAATAGATACTTTGTGTATTCTATGTCATATGAAATATATCTCATGATTTTAAAACTTTTGAGCCACTAGTTCAAAATCTTTTAATAGAGCAAGGACCACATGCAGGAAAAATTAGCAGTAAATCTAGTAAACAATTAAGGAATAATTCCGTAAGCAATTATTTAAGGAACAATTACCTAAGAAACAATTCTGATCTTACACAAACTATTCCCATGTATAAGAAAACAGAGAATAATTCCCAATTAATTTGAAGGAAAAGTAACAAGAGAATTTTATTGTGATAATGAAGATATATAAAGTACTTGCAAAAACATCTATTTTCTGAATAAAGCTTTAAAATGAATCATCTTGATCAGGAAAAAAGGAAAGGTCTCCAGTTATTTTAACTTTAACATTGCATGGGATATTATAGCCAGTAGAAAAAAAATCTAGAAAAAAATAAATAAAAGTAAATCTGTTGGAAAAGAAGAAGCAAAGTAGCTGTCTTTTCACATATGATAATATAAACAAAAATCAAAACAATATATGCACTAAAATTTTTCAGACTTGAATATTGTTTAGAAAGTTTCTTAGATACAGCTAAAATTAAAAAAATACTTTTCAATATCAACAAATAATTATAAATGCAATTTATATCCATGTTATAATAGCATTATAAATATTAAATATTATTGTGGACTGAATCTTTCAAAATTCATATGTTGATGCCTAATCACCAATGTAATGCTATTTAGAGAAGAGCATTAGATGGTAATTATAATTAAGTCATAAAGATAGGGCCCTCATTATTTGGATCAGTGGCTTTATAAGAAAATCTTTCTCTCTGACTTTTAGAACACAGCAAGAAGAGAGTGGTCTGAAAGACAGGAAGAGTTCTTACGAGAACCCAACCTTGACCACAGATTTCTAGCATCCAAAACTCAGAGAATACATTTCTGATGTTTAAGCCACCCAGAATATGGTATATTTGTATGACATCCCAAGTATACTAACACAAATAGCTAAGCTAAAATTATAAAATTTTAAAGACACTAGAGAAAATCTAAGTGGAGAAATGTACTGTGTTCATGAAGGATTAGGTATCACAGAGATGTCAATTTTCCAAGAATTAATCTTCAGACAATGCTTTTCTAACTGAACTCCCAACATGAGTTCTCATTCAATTTTTCATAGAAAAAGTAAAAAGGCAGTTGTAATACCTGTATTAGAAAGGAAGAGTCCAATGTTAAACAAGAGGCATGAGAAAAAAGAAGAGAGAATTGATAATATTATACCAATTGATACACTTTCTTTTTTCATTGGACCTGAGACTTCACTTTTCCACCCCAGAGAATCTAAGGCAGGAGGAACCAGCAGAGGTTACAGGAAGTGGCCTGGTCTGGGAAATCTCTTCATTCTGAAATCCTGAATGTTTCTTCTTGCTCCAGAAACATTGACATTGATAGGAAGCATCAAAGAAAAGACCAAGCCACAGCAATTGGCCAAGACTGAGAAGTCTTTTTTTAATCTGAAGAAAATCAAGACTTCTCCCACCACATTAACAAAAAAAAAAGTCAAAAATCATATGATCATCTCAATAGACGCAGAAAAAGCATTTGACAAAGTTCAACATCCACTCATGATAAAGACCCTCGCCAAAGTGGGTATAGAGGGAACATTCCTGAATATAATCAAAGCCATTTATAATAAACCCACAGCAAATATAATCCTCAATGGGGAAAAACTGAAAGCCTTCTCACTCAAATCTGGAACAAGACAGGGATGCCCACTCTCACCACTGCTCTTCAACATAGTTTTGGAAGTCTTAGCCACAGCAATTAGACAAACAAAAGAAATAAAAGGCATCCATATAGGAAGAGAAGAGATCAAACTGTCACTGTATGCAGATGACATGATACTATACCTAGAAAACCCTAAGGACTCAACCCCAAAACTCCTTGAACTGATTAATAAATTCAGCAAAGTGGCAGGATATAAGATTAACATTCAGAAGTCAGTTGCATTTCTGTATACCAGCAATGAAACATTAGAAAAGGAATACAAAAATACGATACCTTTTAAAATTGTACCTCACAAAATCAAATACCTCGGAATACACCTGACCAAAGAGGTAAAGGACCTATATGCCGAGAACTATAAAACTTTAATCAAAGAAATCAAAGAAGATGTAAAGAAATGGAAAGATATTCCATGTTCCTGGATTGGAAAAATCAATATTGTGAAAATGGCCATCCTACCCAAAGCAATCTACAGATTCAATGCAATCCCTACCAAATTACCCATGACATTGTTCACAGAACTAGAACAAACAATCCAAACATTTATATGGAACCACAAAAGACCCAGCATCGCCAAAGCAATCCTGAGAAACAAAAACCAAGCAGGAGGCATAACTCTCCCAGACTTCAAGAAATACTACAAAGCCACAGTCATCAAAACAGTGTGGTACTGGTATCAAAACAGACAGACAGACCAATGGAACAGAATAGAGAATCCGGAAATAAACCCTGGCACCTATGGTCAATTAATCTTTGACAAGGGAGGCAGGAACATCAAATGGGAAAAGGAAAGTCTATTCAGCAAGCATTGCTGGGAAACCTGGACAGCTGTATGCAAAGCAATGAAACTAGAACACACCCTCACACCATGCACAAAAATAAACTCCAAATGGCTCAAAGACTTAAATATACGACAGGACACCATCAAACTCCTAGAAGAAAACATAGGCAAAACACTCTCTGACATCAACATCATGAATCTTTTCTCAGGTCAGTCTCCCAAAGCAATAGAAATTAGAGCAAAAATAAACCCATGGGACCTCATCAAACTGAAAAGCTTTTGCACAGCAAAGGAAACCAAAAAGAAAACCAAAAGACAACTTACAGAATGGGAGAAAATCGTTTCAAATGATGCAACTGACAAGGGCTTAATCTCTAGAATATACAAGCAACTTATACAACTCAACAGCAAAAAAGCCAATCAATCAATGGAAAAATGGGCAAAAGACCTGAATAGACATTTTTCCAAGGAAGACATACAGATGGCCAACAAACACATGAAAAAATGCTCAACATCGCTGATTATAAGAGAAATGCAAATCAAAACTACCATGAGATATCACCTCACACCAGTCAGAATGGCCATCATTCATAAATCCACAAATAACAAGTGCTGGAGGGGCTGTGGAGAAAAGGGAACCCTCCTGCACTGCTGGTGGGAATGTAAACTGGTACAGCCACTATGGAGAACAGTTTGGAGATACCTTAGAAATCTATACATAGAACTTCCATATGACCCCGCAATCCCACTCTTGGGCATCTATCCGGACAAAGCTCTACTTAAAAGAGACACATGCACCCGCATGTTCATTGCAGCACTATTCACAATAGCCAGGACATGGAAACAATCCAAATGTCCATCGACAGATGATGGGATTCGGAAGAGGTGGTATATATACACAATGGAATACTACTCAGCCATAAAAAAGGATGACATCATGCCATTTGCAGCAACATGGATGGAACTAGAGAATCTCATACTGAGTGAAATGAGCCAGAAAGACAAAGGCAAATACCATATGATATCACTTATAACTGGAATCTAATATCCAGCACAAATGAACATCTCCTCAGAAGAGAAAATCATGGACTTGGAAAAGAGACTTGTGGTTGCCTGATGGGAGGGGGAGGGAGTGGGAGGGATCGGGAGCTTGGGCTTATCAGACGCAACCTAGAATAGATTTACAGGAGGACAAGATGGCGGAGGAGTAGGAAGACACGCTCGCCCTCTCCCACAAACACAACAAAAAAAGCACATCTACAGAATAAATGACTCACACAGAACAGCAACCAATCGCTGGCAGAGGAACCTAAACTCCAATAACGGCAAGAAATTCGTGACATTATTCGGCAGAACAGGAGAAAAGAGGAGAGTGAGAGAAGGCGAATCCGAGCGAGACCGGGGCTCCCGAAAGGGAACTGCGGAGGAGAAAGTGATCCCGCACCCTGGAAAGTCACCTACCGGGCGAAAGATCAAACGAACCGGAGGAATCTCCAGATGCAGAGAAGAGTGTAGCAGTAAGTTGGAGTACGGAAAAGCCGATCAAGTACCCAACAGACCATCTGAACTACGGGCAGAGTCACCAAAAATTGAGACGCCTGGGTGGGGGCTGGGCACCGAGACCTCGCCTCTGAAGGTTAGTCCCCGAGAGGGGGCCGGGGGACGCCTGGGTGGGGGCTGGGCACCGAGACCTCGCCTCCGAAGGTTAGTCCCCGAGAGGAGGCCGGGGGACGCCTGGGTGGGGGCTGAACACCGAGACCTCGCTGCGGAAGGTTAATTCCTGAGAAAGGGCCGGGGGACGCCTGGGAGGGGGGCTGGGCACCGAGACCTCGCTGCAGAAGGTTAGTCCCCGAGAAAGGGCCGGGGGGCGCCGCCTGGGTGGGGGCTGGGCACCGAGACCTCGGCTCCAAAGGTTAGACCCTGGGCTAGGGGGGCGGGGCAGAGCGGAAACTACTTGGGAGGTCTAGAAACCAGTTGACGGGGCAGAGACTGCCTGGGAGACTAGAAAACAAAGCTGTCGCAGAGGAAGGGAGCAATACTCCAGGAGTGGGGAAGGGGAAAGCCACATCAGAGGGAACCTGGGAGAAGAGCCTGGTCTGCGCCCGTGCTGGGGAGGGGAGAGAAGAAGGGGTGGGTCCCCATAGAATACCCCCCACGCCACAGCAAGCTTACAGGCCTGCTAGCTAGCTGAAAACTCTGCTTCCCAGTGCATCCCCTCCCCCCACCCCCGCCACGCCCTAAGCTCTCATGGACCTGGGGCTGCCTGCCATCCAGGAGGGCTGGCCTCAACAATTGCCTGAAGCCTAACACCGCAGGGGCTGTCCCTGCACAGGCCTGCTTGCCCTTTGGAGGGGCTACACTTCCGCAGAGCAGCACCAAACAGCACCAGCCCCCGAGAAAAGGCCTGCAGCCTAGAAAAGCTAGAACAAGCTTAGCCAGGCTGTGAATAGATCGGCCTAATTCTCGGACGGTTTTTCTGAGTCCGGTTGCCCCGGGGAGGAGCCTCTTCGGTTTCCAACGGCCCTGCTACCCGCCCAAGCCCCCAGGGGATGCTCTAGTGGACCAGCTGCATAGGACTGCCAGCTCCAGGCAGGACCCCCTGCAGCCCAGAAAAGCTGCAACAAGCTCAGCCAGACTGTGAAAAGATCCGCCTACATTCTCAGGCTGTCCTTCTGAGTTGGGCTGCCCTAGGGAAGATCCTCTCAGGTTCTCAGTGCCCCAGATAGCTGCTCCAGCCCCCAGGGGGTGATGCACCCCTAAAAAGCAGCTGCCCAACACCGCCAACCCCCTGCAAGAATCCCACAGCCTAAAAACACCAGAGCAAGCTCTGCATGGCCAAGTGAAATCTGCTACCATCGCGGTGTGGACCTCTCAGTCCTGTCTGCCCTCAGGAAGTACTCCTTTGCTTCAAAGAAACACTGTTAGCCCCATCAACACTCCAGAAAAGCCACACTGCCTCAAAAAAGATTGACCAACAACGCCAGCCCTCAGGAAATATTCCACGGCAGTGACAAGGCAAACACTGCCCGATCACGGAGAGTACAACTCCCTCAGGAGAAAGAAAACAACAAGCAAGATGAAGAAGCTGAGAAACCACTCCCAGTCAAACCAACAGGAGAACTCACCTAAAACAGTCAATAATGAAACAGATCTCTGCAGTCTGACAGACCTGGAGTTCAAAAGAGAAATAGTGAAAATACTGAAGGAATTAAGAGAAGATATGAACAGTAATGCAGATACCCTCAGAAAGGAACTAGAAAATATAAGGAGGAGCCAAGAAAAACTAGAACATTCATTTGCAGAGATGCAAACTGACTAGGGGCAGTAAAAACCAGAATGAATAATGCAGAAGAACGAATCAGTGATATGGAAGATAGAATAATGGAAAACACTCAATCTGGTCAACAGACAGAAAACCGAATCAAAAAACTGGAAAGCAATATAAGAGACCTATGGGATAATATAAAGCGGGCCAATCTACACATAATAGGAATTCCAGAAGGAGTAGAAAAAGATAAGGGGATGGAAAATATATTCGAAGAAATTATTGCTGGAAACTTCCCAAATCTAAAGGATACTGGACTCAAGATACAAGAAGCACAGAGGGCCCCAAACAAACTGAACCCAAACAGACCCACACCAAGACACATCATAATAAAAATGGCAAAAGTTAGTGATAAAGAGAGGATCCTCAAGGCAGCAATAGAAAGACAGAATGTTACCTACAAGGGAACCCCCATAAGAATATCAGCTGATTTCTCTACAGAAACACTACAGGCCAGGAGGGAATGACAAGACATATTTAAAGTGCTAAAAGGAAAAAATATGCAACCTAGAATACTCTATCCAGCAAGAATATCATTTAAAATAGAAGGGGAAATAAAAATTTTTTCCAACAAACAAAAACTTAAAGAATACAGCAACACAAAACCCAGGTTAAAGGAAATACTGAAAGGGCTTCTCTAAACCAAAAAGAAAGGAAGGAAAGGGAAGAAAAAAGAAAAGAAAAAAAAAAGAAGAAGAAGAAGAAGAGGAAGAACTAGGACTGAGGAAACTGCAATCAGAGAGAAGTCACTCAAATAAGCCAGCATACAGATTTAATCATGAACATGCTTCAAACAAAATAAAATTAAAAAGAAAAAAATAAAAAAGAGTCATCAAAACCATAAAATGTGGGCAAGGGATGTCAGGAGGTAAATAACCCTTTTTGTTTATATGTATGTCTCTCTTCTTAATTTTAATGTAGTAATGAAGTGGTTGAACTTACAGGACCATCAGGCTAAAACACACATTTATGGGAAGGGGTTAGCATACTTAAAAAACAGGGCAATCACAAGCCAAAACCAAATATTGCATTTGCAAAAAATGAAAAAAAAAACCACTCAAGCAGATGATAACAGGAGACCATCCAACCAAAAAAAAAGAAAAAAAAAATGGAGAACCATAGAATCAACTGGAACACAAGGTTCAAATGGCAATAAATAATCATCTATCAATGATCACCTTAAATGTCAATGGACTGAATGCCCCAATCAAAAGACACAGAGTGGCTGAGTGGATAAAAAGGCAAAAACCTTCAATATGCTGCCTACAATACAAGAAACTCACCTTAGGACAAAGGATATATATAGATTGAAAGTGAAAGGGTGGGAAAAAATATTTCACACCGATAGACAGGAGAGAAAAGCAGGAGTCGCAACGCTCATATCAGACAAAATAGACTTTAAAACAAAAGGCATAAAGAAAGACAAAGAAGGACACTATTTAATGATTAAGGGATCCATCCAAGGAGAGGATGTTACTATCATCAACATATATGCCCCAAATACAGGAGCACCCAGATACACACAACAAATATTAACAGACATAAAGGGAGATATTGATGAGAATACAATCATAGTAGGAGACCTAAATACCCCCCTCACATCAATGGACAGATCCTCTAGACAGAAAACCAATAAAGCAACAGAGATCCTAAAGGAAACAATAGACAAGTTAGACTTCATTGATATCTTCAGGACACTACATCCAAAAAACGCAGAATACACATTCTTCTCAAATGCTCATGGAACCTTCTCAAGAATCGACCACATATTGGGACACAAAGCTAACCTCAATAAATTTAGGAGCATAGAAATTATCTCAAGTATCTTCTCTGAACACAAGGCGAGGAAATTAGAAATCAACCATGGGAAAAGGAAAGAGAAAAAACCTACTACATGGAGACTCAACAACATGCTACTAAAAAACCAATGGGTCAATGAGGAAATCAAGAAGGAAATTAAAAACTACCTTGAAACAAATGATAATGAAGACACAACCTCTCAAAATCTATGGGATGCTGCGAAAGCAGTGCTCAAAGGGAAATTTATAGCAATCCAGGCCTTTCTCAAAAAAGAAGAAAGATCCCAAATTGACAACTTAACCCTCCACCTAAACGAATTAGAAAAAGAAGAACAAAAAAGTCCTAAAGTCAGCAGAAGGAAGGAAATTATACAGATCAAAGAAGACATCAATAAAATAGAGACTCAAAAACCAATAGAGAAAATTAATAAAACCAAGAGCTGGTTCTTTGAAAAGGTGAACAAAATTGACAAACCCCTGGCCAGACTCACTAAAAAGAGGAGAGAAAGAACCCAAATAACCAAAATTATAAATCAAAAAGGAGAAATCACAACGGATACAGCAGAAATACAAAAAACCATAAGAGAATACTATGAACAACTGTATGGCAACAAGTTTGACAATCTGGAAGAAATGGACAATTTTCTAGAATCTTACAGCTTGCCAAAACTGAATCAAGCAGAAACAGACCAACTGAACAGACCGATCACTAGAAATGAAATTGAAGAGGTCATAAAATCATTCCCTACAAATAAAAGTCCAGGACCAGATGGCTTCACAGGTGAATTTTATCAAACATATAAAGAGGAATTGGTGCCCATCCTCCTTAAACTCTTTCAAAAGGTTGAAGAAGAAGGAATACTCCCAAAGACATTCTATGATGCCACCATCACCCTCATTCCAAAACCAGACAGAGATACCACCAAAAAAGAAAACTATCGCCCAATATCATTGATGAATATAGATGCAAAAATTCTCAACAAAATCTTAGCCAACGGAATCCAACAACATATCAAAAAAATTATACACCATTACCAGGTTGGGTTCATCCCAGGTTCACAAGGATGGTTCAACATAGCAAATCAATCAGCATCATACACCACATTAACAAAAAAAAGGTCAAAAATCATATGATCATCTCAATAGACGCAGAAAAAGCATTTGACAAAGTTCAACATCCACTCATGATAAAGACCCTCGCCAAAGTGGGTATAGAGGGAACATTCCTGAATATAATCAAAGCCATTTATAATAAACCCACAGCAAATATAATCCTCAATGGGGAAAAACTGAAAGCCTTCTCACTCAAATCTGGAACAAGACAGGGATGCCCACTCTCACCACTGCTCTTCAACATAGTTTTGGAAGTCTTAGCCACAGCAATTAGACAAACAAAAGAAATAAAAGGCATCCATATAGGAAGAGAAGAGATCAAACTGTCACTGTATGCAGATGACATGATACTATACCTAGAAAACCCTAAGGACTCAACCCCAAAACTCCTTGAACTGATTAATAAATTCAGCAAAGTGGCAGGATATAAGATTAACATTCAGAAGTCAGTTGCATTTCTGTATACCAGCAATGAAACATTAGAAAAGGAATACAAAAATACGATACCTTTTAAAATTGTACCTCACAAAATCAAATACCTCGGAATACACCTGACCAAAGAGGTAAAGGACCTATATGCCGAGAACTATAAAACTTTAATCAAAGAAATCAAAGAAGATGTAAAGAAATGGAAAGATATTCCATGTTCCTGGATTGGAAAAATCAATATTGTGAAAATGGCCATCCTACCCAAAGCAATCTACAGATTCAATGCAATCCCTACCAAATTACCCATGACATTGTTCACAGAACTAGAACAAACAATCCAAACATTTATATGGAACCACAAAAGACCCAGCATCGCCAAAGCAATCCTGAGAAACAAAAACCAAGCAGGAGGCATAACTCTCCCAGACTTCAAGAAATACTACAAAGCCACAGTCATCAAAACAGTGTGGTACTGGTATCAAAACAGACAGACAGACCAATGGAACAGAATAGAGAATCCGGAAATAAACCCTGGCACCTATGGTCAATTAATCTTTGACAAGGGAGGCAGGAACATCAAATGGGAAAAGGAAAGTCTATTCAGCAAGCATTGCTGGGAAACCTGGACAGCTGTATGCAAAGCAATGAAACTAGAACACACCCTCACACCATGCACAAAAATAAACTCCAAATGGCTCAAAGACTTAAATATACGACAGGACACCATCAAACTCCTAGAAGAAAACATAGGCAAAACACTCTCTGACATCAACATCATGAATCTTTTCTCAGGTCAGTCTCCCAAAGCAATAGAAATTAGAGCAAAAATAAACCCATGGGACCTCATCAAACTGAAAAGCTTTTGCACAGCAAAGGAAACCAAAAAGAAAACCAAAAGACAACTTACAGAATGGGAGAAAATCGTTTCAAATGATGCAACTGACAAGGGCTTAATCTCTAGAATATACAAGCAACTTATACAACTCAACAGCAAAAAAGCCAATCAATCAATGGAAAAATGGGCAAAAGACCTGAATAGACATTTTTCCAAGGAAGACATACAGATGGCCAACAAACACATGAAAAAATGCTCAACATCGCTGATTATAAGAGAAATGCAAATCAAAACTACCATGAGATATCACCTCACACCAGTCAGAATGGCCATCATTCATAAATCCACAAATAACAAGTGCTGGAGGGGCTGTGGAGAAAAGGGAACCCTCCTGCACTGCTGGTGGGAATGTAAACTGGTACAGCCACTATGGAGAACAGTTTGGAGATACCTTAGAAATCTATACATAGAACTTCCATATGACCCCGCAATCCCACTCTTGGGCATCTATCCGGACAAAGCTCTACTTAAAAGAGACACATGCACCCGCATGTTCATTGCAGCACTATTCACAATAGCCAGGACATGGAAACAATCCAAATGTCCATCGACAGATGATGGGATTCGGAAGAGGTGGTATATATACACAATGGAATACTACTCAGCCATAAAAAAGGATGACATCATGCCATTTGCAGCAACATGGATGGAACTAGAGAATCTCATACTGAGTGAAATGAGCCAGAAAGACAAAGGCAAATACCATATGATATCACTTATAACTGGAATCTAATATCCAGCACAAATGAACATCTCCTCAGAAGAGAAAATCATGGACTTGGAGAAGAGACTTGTGGTTGCCTGATGGGAGGGGGAGGGAGTGGGAGGGATCGGGAGCTTGGGCTTATCAGACACAACCTAGAATAGATTTACAAGGAGATCCCGCTGAATAGCATTGAGAACTTTGTCTAGATACTCATGTCGCAACAGAAGAAATGGTGGGGGAAAAAAGTGTAACTGCAATGTATACATCTAAGGATGACCTGACCCCCTTGCTGTACAGTGGGAAAATAATAAAAAAAAAAAAAAAAAAAAAAAACTTTAGAATAGATTTACAAGGAGATCCTGCTGAATAGCATTGAGAACTATGTCTAGATACTCATGTTGCAACAGAAGAAAGGGTGTGAGAAAAACTGTAATTGCAATGTATACAAGTAAGGATAACCTGACCCCCTTGCTGTACAGTGAGAAAAAAAAAAAAAAAAAGAAAAAGAAAAAAAAAAAAAAAAAGACTTCTCCCAGACCTTGGAAACCACATTATATGGGTAAAATGGAAAAATGATCCAGCAGAAAAATGCCTGGTCCTGGGAACTTTCATAGGCCATACTTGTGGCCCTAAAAAGTGCGCGCACACACACACAATGCCCTTGGTATTTTGATAGGGACTGCACAGAATCTGAAGATTTTCTGTGTTGTGTGTACATTTTAATAATATCAATTCTTCTGATCCTTGAACATAGTATATCTTTCCATTTATTTGGATCATCTTCAATCTCCTTCATCAACGTATTACAGTTTTCAGAGTATAAGACTTTCACCTCTTTGGTTCAGTTCACTCCTAAGTATTTTATTCTACCTGATGTAATTGTAAATGGGATTGTTTTCTTTCTGATAGTTCATTATTAGTATATAGAGAGGTAATGATAGATTTATGTATGTTAATCTGATGTCCTGAAACTTTACTGATTTCCTTTATTAGTTCTAATAATTTTTTTGTGGACACTTTACGGTTTTTATATATAGTATCATGTTATCTTCAAATAGTGACAAATTGACTTCTTCTCCTCCCAATTTGGATTTTTTTTATGTCTTTTTCTTGCTTTGGATAGAACTTCCAATACTACATTAAATAAAAGTAGTGAGAGTGGGCATGATACTGGGAATTCTAGACACTGCAATAATGCAAGAAAAAGAAATAAAAGTCATACAGGTTGAAAAAATAAAACTATCTCCAATGACATATGGAATGAGTATCTATATAGAAAATGTCACATGTCCTACTAAAAACTACTAAAACTAATAAGTTGGTACAGCAATGTCCCAACATACAAGATAAATACATCTCTATAAACTAATAATAACTCTAAAGAATCCAAAATTAAATAACAATACTATTTATTAGCAGTCTAAAGAAAATGAGGTAGGTGTGCACTTAACTAATCATGTATCTTAATTCTTAAAATTTTTAAATGTTGAGAAAAAAATTCAAAGACTCTAAATAAATGAGGTACACTGTGTTCATGGATTAAAAGGCTCAACATAGTAAAGATGACAATTTACCCCAAATTATTCCACAGGTTTTTTGATCCCCTCTTAAATTCAAGAAACGATTTTTGTAGACATAGACAAGTTTTTTTTCTAGACTTTATATGAAAAGGCATAGGCACCAAAATAGATAAAAACAATCTTTATAAAGGAGAATAAAATGGGGAGAATCACTTTGGTATTAAGATAATATGGTTTTAGGCAAGGAACAAACACAGAGATAAATAGAACAAAATGGAGGACCCACAAATAGAAACACAGTAGATGCTCAACTGATTGGCAGAAGTGCAAATCAATTAAATTATGGTACTGATACAACTGGAATAAATAACAACCTACATCTTATATATTGAAGAAAATGTACTCAATATGTATTATCAACTTGAATATAAAGTGTAAAACTATAAAAGTTTTAGAAGACAGAATATTTGGTGGATCTAGGGTTAGGCAAAGACTTATGAGACTTGACTGAAAGGAAAATTGACAAATTGGATTGTTTCAATATTAAAATATTTTGTTTTTTGAAAACTCATATGAAGAGGATGATGAACTGAGAGAATATATTTAGAAATAGGCACAGAACTGAGAGAAAATATTTAGAAACGAAATTCCTAAAAATGGACTAGTGTCTAGAATATATAAAGAACTTTCAATGATGATTTCACAAAAAAAAAAAAAAAGGATGTAAAGAGGAACTCCAGGACTCTGTTCCTCCACAGAAACAGATATATGATAATTATCACTGAAAAAAATCATTTTTTCAGGACTCTTAAATCTAATCAAAATGTGTAACAAACAGGTAAATGATTCACAAAGAAACTACTCATTGTAGTAAGAAGGAACTACAGCATTTTAAATTTCCTACTTACAATTTCCACTTTCTTAAATAGCTTGAACCCATAAAAGGAAATAAAGAACAATAGTAAAATTTTATTTAGTATATAGCTAAATATAAAAGACATTTTTTCATTTCTGATATATACCTCCTCTTTTTAATTGACAATTGCATAAAACAAACAACAAATATGAATGTGTCAATAAGCAAATGCTATATCAAAATATAAATTATTACAATAACATAAAGGTATGGAGCTATAAAGGATCAGAGTTTTATATATTGGAAGTAACTTGGTAGTAAGTTGAACTGGAATGTCGTAAGTTCAGATGGTATTTTAACTTTCAGGGTAACCACTAAACAATTAAATATACAGAAAAAAAGAAGAGAATCCCTCTAGAGGAAAATAACAATCACAAGAAAATAAAGAATCAATGGATTAATCGAGAAGCATAGGAGATATGACATATAGAAAACAAAGAGCAAAATTGCAGAGGTAAGTCCTTCTTTATCAGTAATTATTTAAAATATAAAAGGATTAAAGTCACCATGAAAAGGCTGAGGCATGTAGAATGGATTAAAAAATACATGATCCAAATATATGTTGTCTACAACAGACTCATTTCACATCCAAAGACAAAGATTTTGAAAGAGAAAAAAAGTCTTCCATTCCTACCCACTCTAGAAACAAAATAAACAGTATTTGTAGCTTGCTATTCATAGTTTAATTTTTAACAATTTTATAATTAGATATATTTGAAAAATGTAATTGACTAATTTGGTAATTAAATTCTATGACGTAGTCAATATTTAAATATAATAAAATCTTAAATACCTTTTTAAAGTAAATACAAAGTAAATTATTCAGCATAATAAATATTTTTATCCAATAAACATGGAAATTCTCAAGGATAGATCACATGCTAAATTACATACCATCTCAACAAATTTAAAAAGATTGAAACTCATACAAAGTGTTTTCTTTCACCACAATTGTATGAGACTAAAAATTAATAACAGAAGGAAAACTGGATGATTCACAACTATGTTCTAATTAAACAAAACATTCTTGGACACCCAGTGGGTCCAGAAGTAAATTAAAAGTGGCATTGGAAAATACCTTGAGATAAATAGAAATAAAAACAGAACATAACAACCATATGAGATACCACAAAGGCAGTACTCAGAAGTAAATTAATAGCTATAAACACCAAAACTAAAAAAGAAGATAGACCCTAAATAAGTAATCTAACTTTACGCTACAAAGGACTGAAAAAATAGGAGCAAGCTAAATGCAAAGCTAAGAAAAGGACATAATAAATATTATAGGGTAGATAAAACAGAAGAGAAAAACGAGAGAGAAAGTCAACAGAAACAAAAGTTAATTCTTTGAAAAGAGCAACAAAACTGAGAAAAGTTTGGCTACAGTACTTTCAAAAAACAGAGAAATACCATATTACTAAAATAAGAAATTTAAGTGGGAATATTATTACAGACTTTACTGAAATAAAGAAAAATATTTGTAAGAGAGTACTATGAAAAATTCTAAGCAAACAAGTCAAATATCATAGGTAAAATGAACAAATTCCTAGAAACACACAAACTACCAAAATTGGCACAAGAGGAAACTGAAAATCTTACCAGACCTATAACAAATAAATTGAATCAGTAATCAAATTCCTCCTAACATTGAAAAATCTCCAGCCAGGTAACTTCATTGGTATATTCTACCAAAAAGCTAAAGAATTGATACCAATTATTTTCAAACTCTTCCAAAAAATATGAAAGGGGGTATTATGAACTAAAATCTGTGTCCCCCTAAAATTCGTATGTTAGAGTTCCCATCGTGCTGCAGTGGAAATACATCTAACTAGTATGCATGAGGAAGTGGGTTTGATCCCTGGCCTCACTCAGTGGGTTGGGGATCTGCCTTTGCTGTGAGCTGTGGTGTAGGTCACAAATGTGGCTTGGATCCCATTTTGCTATGGCTGTGGTGTAGACTGGCAGCTGTAGTTCTGGTTCAATCCCTAGCTTGGGAACTTCCATATGCCATGGTATGGCTCTAAAAAAGAAAAAAAATATACAAACAAAAATTAATATGTTGAGGCTCTAACACCTAATGTGATGGTATTGGAAGATGAAGTAATTAAGATTAGAAGAGGTCGCGAGGGCAGAATCCTCATAGTAATATCAGTGCCCTTATAGTAAGAGATACCAGAGAGCTTGATCTTTCTGCCACCATGCATGTAAAAAGAAGAGATTTTTCAACACAGAGAGAAGTTGGTCATCTTCAAGCCAGGATGAGAAGTTTCACCAAAACTAAACTATAATGGCATTCCAATCTTGGACTTCTAGTCACCAGATAAGAAAATAAACTTATACTGTTTAAGCCACCCAGTCTAGGGTAATTTATTATGGCAATCCAAGTTGAATAAAACAGCAGGGGTTACTTCTTAATTGCTTCCAAAATGTAAGGAGTACCTTGATACCAAAGCCAGATATAAACATCACAAGAAAATAAAACAATAGACAAATGTATATTTGTCTACAATATCTTCCACAAAATTGTAGGAAACTGAATCCAGCACTATATTGAGAGGATTATACATCAGAACCAAAAGGGATTTATTACAAAAATTTAAGAATCAATCAATATAATAAATCACATTAATAGAAAGATGAAGAAAACATACATTTTCATCTCAATTCTTGCATAAAAAAACATTTGACAAAATATTCAATATTTTTCCATGATAAAATGATGTAACAAAAATTAATTAATAAAAAGGAACTTCCTCGACTTGATGTAGGGAATTTATGAGAAGTCCACAGACAACATTATCTTCAATGGTGAAGGCTGATACTTACCTTCTAAGATCAGGTGGAACACTATTAGCACTTCTATTTATTGTACTGAAGTCCCAGCCAGATTGACTCTTAGGCTAGGAATTAGGATGTTTAAAATATAAACGTTTCTTTGTATAGAAAGGAAAGCATAATTTAATGACAGAATTAATATTTATAGATGGTTATTATGTAGTGAGCCCTGTTAACCATTCCAGGAAGCCTAACAGATTAAAATTGCAATCAGATAGCATTGAAACAACTTCTTTGGTTGAAAAAGAAAAATTAGTTGTATAAGTAAAGTATGTTTTTCATCTTAAAAAATAATAAGTAATATAGACCAAGTACTTAAATAAATTTTACTATTTACTTAGTTCAGTTAAGATTTTGGCATAATGTAGTATATATTTTTGAATTTTTGTCTAATAAACCTAACTTTAATTTTGTCACCTCAGTAGTTTCCTTCTAAGCCCATATGTTATCCTGGTTCATTTTTAAATCTGAATATTGATTTAAATTTAATTATGCACAATTATTTATAAACAGTCTGACACATCAATCTTTCAGTTATCCTGATTTCAAGAGGACTATAGATTCCAAAATGGCTGAGAAGATATATGTCTCAATAAGTAATGAACCACAGTTGCATATGAAGTTAAGTAACATTCCCTGAAGTAGGGTCATAAGTTCCCTTCCAAACACAGTGTAAGCAATGTGAACACCTTATGGTTTACTCAAAACAGACAAGGTCAGATAAGATCAGTAACAGAGCCATTATGATGGTGGCTTCTAATTCCATCATATGAGAAATTAGTTCTTTCTAATTATCTGGCCCAATATTAAAAATCATTAAGGCATCAAATTACATAAAAATATAAGGAATGGCCTTTTCCTTTCTTTAACATTTTACCAGGAGTAATATTACTGTAATGATACTTTTTACTGAGTTGCACTTACATCTTTTACAAATTGCTTTTATCTATTCCCAGCTTCCTTATAACAACAACAAGCAATCCAATGCAGAAATTATCCAATAATCAATCAATAAGAACTTAATGAATATCTGCTGTGTACCCTGCATTGTGTTAGGTGCTCTGGGTGTTATAAAGAAATATAAATATAATACTAAAATCCATACTAATAGGAGACATTTAAGTGGTGTTTTGTAACCAATAGACCATTTTCTATTACACCTTGTTTTAACTATGACTCAACTGGGACCACTTTTGATTCTGGACTAAAAAGAACAAACCATCTTTCATGGAAGTTTATTATCTGTACACCTTTCAAGGTAAAACTATAATTACACTTTCAGAGTAATTCAACATATTTCTACACACACACACACACACACACACATACTCAGTAGGGAAAAAATGTGTATAAAAATAAGAGATTAGAATGGTTCATACAAGCTTATTATATTTTCCTAATAAATATCTAGAGAATAAAGTTAACTTTTCCCTGGAAGTAAATATACTTACCTAAAAGTACATTGAGAGGTATATAATTAAAACAAAATTTGTAGATAATATAGTTAATGTATTCAAAATTCATTATTTTAGAATGTTACTATATGTCATTTCTCAAAACAATACCATTACAACATAATGATTTCTAAAATATCTTAATTTAAATTTGTTAAACCTTAGTGGAAAAAACAGATTCCTTTAACAACTAATGCTTTCTTCACAAACTCAGTTAAAATGAGTCTAGCTTTCTCCAGTTAAATGTTAAATGAATTAAGGAAGGAGAGTATCCTTTAGGTTTACCATGATAACCACATGTCAGAGTCAGGGATATCTTATGGTAGACTACACAAAACATCCATGAAATACAGAATTAATATATGCATTGCAGAGAGTTGAACTAAGTCAAGAAATAGATATAATTTTACCTTAAACTTTTGCAAACACTAATATTTTTATGGTGATGATTGCTGACAAAAGATGTATCTTCATTTGTTCCATAAATTTCCATTAGTGCCTCCTACCATCTTCAAGAGTATGCATTAGTCACAGAATTGTTGCAATTCAATGTCAACACTACTTTTTGTGAAAATAGCAACTTAAGTAGTTATGCAATAGCTATAGCTAACTGAAATATGAATATTGCCCGTTTGTACCACTGCTCTTCAGATCTGCTACATGATTGTTAATGTTCAAAACAGTGCAGTAATTGAATCATAGAACATGCTACGTGATTACTATGACCATAAACTGTCATGCAATGAAACTACACGAACTAAAATCCCAAACTCAGAGTTTATAAAGCAAAATTATATCATACATTTTGCTCTCTATACCCTCTACCTTAAAAAGCCTATAACGATGATGGCCACATTGTATGAAGAAAATACTCATGAAACTGTTTAATTTCATGGAGGCTTTAAAATATTGCTGTTAATGAAATCATTGCTAGACTCATTTCCCACTATTTCTTGCCTATGTCACTTCCTCAAATCAATTCTCTCATGTCCTTCTCCTACACCTCAAATTTTAGACTTAATCAGACTATAACTTGAAATAACTTTGACTTCCTACTCCCTCCTGTGGTGACTTAGTTTAGAGTACTATGTGATTGCGTGTGTGTGTGTGTGTGTGCTCTACATCATTTTGGCATGATGTGGTTCATTGGTTAACAAGTCACAAGCTACCAGGATATAGTGTGAAATGAAAAAAATCCAAAATCAAAAGTGCATTTTACTCTTTGTATTAAAAAAAATAGGGGATATAAAAAAACAAACAGGACTTCCCATTGTGGTTCAGCAGTAATGAATTCGACTAGTATCCATGAGGACATGAGTTTGATCCCTGGCCTCACTCAGTGGGTTAATGGATCTGGTGCTGCCATGAGCTGTGGTGTAGGTCACAGATACAGATTGGATCTGATGTGCTGTGGCTGTGGCGTAAGCTGACAGCTGCAGCTCCAATTCGACCCCTAGCATGGGAACTTCCATATGCCACAGGTGTGGCCCTAAAAAGATACAATGTGCAAAAGATATACAAGAAAGATATGTATATTAGAAACTGAATAGATTGGTTACCCAAATATGGCATGTGGAAAGAAACTGGCAAGAAGGGAGGGACTGGAATTGTATAGCAGGGATTAGGAGAAATGTCGCTTTAGAGAACTTGACTCTTGGAACCATTATTGCTTTCTATACACTTCAAATGCTAAATATATAAAAATAATTAAAACCAATCAAGATTGAGAGGAAGGACTCAAATGGAATTCAAACACTCAGAAAAAAACTAAATTATTATTTATAAATAAAGCAATCACACTAAAGGAACCAGGTAGAAAATAAGTGATGTAACTATAACATACATGTACCTATAGATTGTAGATAATGAAATCCCAGTAACAATGAGAATAACTAGCACCCACATCTTGGTCTTTTAATGCTATTCTCCAATATAAGAAATCAAATTGAAGTCTAAGATAGGAAGAACGCAAGATGGGCCAGAAATAATTTGTGCTTCCAAGAAAGTAAGAAAAGTTTCAAAATTAGGGCCCATCAAAGGATACAGGAGAAACTACTGGTTTTGCTACATGGGATAGATTCTTCCCACTAAAGTATAATTATAAACCTTATAAATATCACTACAGTCAACCAAAAGAAAATCCTGAAAGGTTGAAAGAAGAAGGTAGAATGTCTAAGGGCCCAAGGATTGGAGAAAGAACATAGCAGCAGTGAGTCTAAGGATGCCTGACCTAAGAGCAGAAGGATGTATAGGCCCAGAGACTCCTGATAGTTAACATAGCAACAAAACATAGCAATGAGCTCAGGTGTGGCCATTCTTAACCAGGATGTAATGAAAGTTTTGCCAAGAACACCAGGAAAACCCAGGAACAATGGCGAGACAAATCGATTGCTAATCAACTGAAAATAAGTGGCTGGAAGAAACACTCTCCTTCCTTTAAACATCTGAGATCCCACTTCCCCTGCCTAGAGGCACTGGCCAGGCAGCTGGCAGTACCTGCACATTCAAGGGTGATCCTGTCATAAAAAGTAACCAACTCCACAAGCCTCATCATCTCCACCAGTCTGAGACTCCAATTCCCTATCTAGAGACACCAGGAAGCCAGACGGTTCAAACAAAATGGTCACCAACATTATTTATAAGCCCCCAGACCTAGACAAACTCTTATAGGTCAGAGAAGAGCTTTCATCAACTAGAGACATTCAACAAGGATTTCCTGACAAAACAAATGTCTGGGACACAAATTACTCTTCATTCCTGCAGGCTTGATTATCCTTTATCTGACCTAGAAACACCACATGGCCAGGTAGCTGAATATTACCGGCAGAGTAAACCAGCCTAAGCAGGTGTCTGGCCTGAGAAGCATTATTTATATCCATGGGGAAGAGAATCCTTACATCCACCTAGACACAAAGTAGCAAAATAGCACTAAAAGGAGGTATTTGCCACAACCGACATCTAGCCCTGGAGGTATTTTTGTCCCTGTAAGCTGAGGACTCTCTTCACTCACCTGGGGTACTAGATGGCCAGACGTGGAGAGGCTCCTTCTACACGCACAGGCTGCACCAGCAGGGGCCAATGAGAGGCTGCAAAGAATCATTATAAACAAATCAAAACACAACAGAATTAGAAAGACTCCAAAGATTAAACTATCACTTGATCCACAGCCCACTAAATACGTCATAACCTACATGCTAAACCTAAGCTGGCTGATAAAATAAGTCAGACAGAGAAAGACAAATACTGTATAATCTCAATGATATGCGGAATCTAAAAACTGAAACCTTAAAAACAAAGAGTAGATGGATGATATGCAGGAAGGAGAGAGGTGGGGAAAATGAGTATGGTGGCCAAAGGGAAAAAACTTGCATTTATAAAATAAATAAGATGGAATCACCTAATGTAGAGATCGGTGACTGTAGTTAATAATTTTCTATTGCATACTTGAAAATATCTAAACAAGATTTTGAAAGTTTACATTCCAAACAACAGTGCAGTAGGGTTGCTTTTTCTCCACACCCCCTCCAGCTTTTGTTATTTGAGGACTTATTAATGATGGCCAGTCTGACTGGTGTGAGGTGGTATCTCATGGTAGTTTTGATTTGCATTTCTCTAATAATCAGGGATGTTGAGCATTTTTTCATGTGCTTGTTGGCCATCTGTATATCTTCCTTGAAGAAATGCCTATTCAGGTCTTTGGCCCATTTTTCCATTGGGTTGTCGGCTTTTTTGCTGTTGAGTTGTATAAGTTGTTTGTATATTTCAGAGATTAGGCCCTTGTCCGCTGCATCATTTAAAACTATTTGCTCCCATTCTGTAAGTTGTCTTGTTTTCCTTTTGGTATCCTTGGCTGTGCAAAAGCTTGTCAGTTTGATTAGATCCCATTGGTTTAAATTTGCTTTTATTTCTGTTGCTTTGGGAGAATGACCTGAGAAAACATTTGTATGGTTGATGTCAGGAATGTTTTGCCTGTGTTCTCATCTAGGAGTTGGATGGCGTCTTGTCTTACGTTTAAGTCTTCAGCCATTTTGAGTTTATTTTGGTGCATGGTGTGAGGATGTGTTCTAGAGTCATTGATTTGCATACAGCTGTTCAGGTTTCCCAGCAATGCTTGCTGAATAGACTGTCTTTTTCTCATTTTATGTTTTTGCCTCCTTTGTCAAAGATTAATTGACCACAGGTGTCAGGGTTTATTTCCGGGTTCTCTATTCTGTTCCATTGGTCTGTCTGTCTGTTTTGGTACCAGTCCCACACTGTCTTGATGACTGTGGCTTTGTAAGATTGCCTGAAGTCTGGGAGAGTTATGCGTCCTGCTTGGTTTTTGTTTCTCAGGATTGCTTTGGCAATTCTGGGTCTTTTGTGGTTCTATATACATTTTTGGATTGTTTGCTCTAGTTCTGTGAAAAATGTCATGGATAATTTGATGGGGATTGCATTGAATCTGTAGATTGCTTTGGGTAGTATGGCCATTTTTACAATATTAATTTTTCCAACCCAGTGCATGGAATATCTTTCCATTTCTTTATATCTTCTTTAATTTCCTTGATTAATGTTTTATAGTTCTCAGCATATAAGTCCTTTAGCTCCATGGTCAGGTTTATTCCAAGGTATTTTATTTTTTGGGGTGCAATCATAAAAGGTATTATATTTTTGTATTCCCTTTCTAGTATTTCATTGTTAGTATACAGAAATGCAACTGATTTCTGAATGTTCATCTTATATCCTGCTACTTTGCTGAATTTGTAGATCAGCTCAAGTAGTTTTTGGTTGAGTCCTTAGAGTTTTCTATATACAGTATCATGTCATCTGCATACAGTGACAGTTTTACCTCTTCTCTTCCTATTTGGATGCCTTTTATTTCTTTTGTTTGTCTGACTGCTGTGGCTAGGACTTCCAATACCATGTTGAATAACAGTGGTGAGAGTGGGCATCCTTTGTAAGCTGGTACAACCACTATGGAGAACAGTATGGAGGTACCTTAGAAAACTATATATGGAACTACCATATGACCCAGCAATTCCACTCGTGGGCATATATCCTGACAAAACTCTCCTTAAAAAAGACACATGCACCCACATATTCATTGTAGCACTATTCACAATAGCCAAGACATGGAATCAACCCAAATGTCCACTGATAAATGATTGGATTAGGAAGTTGTTGTATATATACACAATGGAATACTACTCAGCCATATAAAAGGACAAAATAATGCAATTTGTGGCAACATGAATGGAACTAGGGACTCTCATCCTGAGTGAAGTAAGTCCGAAAGAGAAAGACAAATACCATATGATATCACTTATATCTGGAATGTAAGTTATGGCATAAAGGAAACTTTCCACAGAAAAGAAAATCATGGACTTGGAGAAGAGACCTGTTGTTGCCAAGGGGGGAAGGGGAGGGAGTGGGAGGGACTGGGAGCTTTGGATAAATAGATGCAGAATGTAACCTTCGGGATGGATTAGCAATGGGATCCTTCTGTTTAGCACTGGGAACTCTGTCTAGTCACTTATGATAGAACATGTAATGTGAGAAAAAAGAATGTATAAATGTAAGTGTAACTGGATCACCATTCTGTATAGTAGGAAAAAATACATATATAAATAAACGACAAAAAGATAAAATTATTGAAGTAAAAAAAATAAAAACATCTTGAAAGTTCTCACAAAAAGAGGTTAGGTATGGGCAAAAGGTATGAAGACATATTCCGCCAAACAGGATTTACGAATGGCATAAAGGAACAGAAGAAGTTGTGTAAGATTATTGGCTACCAGAAAATGCATATTAAAACCAATCAGACCCCACTAAACAGTTATGAGAATGGCTAAAATAAAAAAATATAGTAACAAAACCAAAAATGTTGGTGAGAATACAGAGAAAGTATATTGCTTATATGTTGCTTTTGGGAATATAAAATGGTTTATCGATTGTGGAAAATAGCTGTGTAATTTCTTTTAAAATAAAGCATGCAAAAGTTCCTGTTGTGGCTCACCAGTAATGAACCCAACTAGTATCCATGAAGACATGGGTTCAATCTCTGGCCTCGCTCAGTGGTTTAAGTATCCAGTGTTACTGTGACTGTGGTGTAAATCACAGACATGGCTTGGATCTGGCCTGTCTGTGGCTCTGGTATAGGCCAGCAGCTACAGCTTCGATTAGACTCCCTAGCCTGGGAACTTCCATATGCTGCATGTGTGTCCCTAGAAAGCAATAATAATAAATAAAACATGCAACTGCCAAACAATCTAGCAATTGAACTTCATTTCTCACAAACATGAAAACCCAAGTTTATTTAAAAAAAAATAAAAACTGGTACACAAATGTTCCTACTTCTAATAATTAAAACCTAGAATTAGCCCAGATGTCATTCAATAGGTAAATGGTTAAACATGTGGTATTCCCATTCCAGTTTGATGGTCAGTTTTCATGTGTCAAGTTGACTAGGCCACAAGGTGCCCAGATATTTGGTGAAGCATTATTTTGAGTGTGAATATGAAGGTGTTTCTGAATGAGATTAACATTTGAAATAATAGATTAATTAAAACATATTGTCCACTCTAATGTGGGTAGGCCCGTTCAATCAGTTGAAAACCTGAATAAAACATAAAAGGCTAACCTTCCCACAAGTAAGAGTGAATTCCTCTGCCTGACCATCTTTTGAGCTATGATACTGATTTTTCTCTGCCTTTGGAATTAAACAAAAACACCAGCTCTTCCTGGGTCTTCAGCAGACAGGCCTATGGACTAGAATTACATCACTGGGTCTCCTAGTTCAGAGGCCTTCGAAATTGGACTAGATCTATACCATCCAGCTTTTGGACTGCATATTTGGGGACTTGTTAACTACTATAACTGCATGAGCCAATTCCTTATAATAAGTAAGTATGTCCTACCGTTTTTGTTTCCCTGGTGAACTTTGACTAGATTTTTGTACAGAGAGTGGTTCTAGAGGAACAGAAATTTAAGAATGAACTTTCTGATTTGGTTATGAGGTTTCTGGAATTGTCATTCTAATTTCATTAGATTTAAAGATGTTAGGGACAATTTCCAGTAGTAAAGAAAATACTGATAGTCCACGGTGAAATCCAGCACTGGAGGTGTGCAAAATATCACCATTGTATATTCCTAATCAACCACTTATAAGAAGCAAGGATCTATGTAACTGTGGAATATTTGGAATATTTTTTTCAATCTAGCAAATATGATGAAATTGGCTATTTTCTCCTAATGTTGCTAAACAAAGTGGGGAAATAAAAAAAAATTAAATTCATAGCTCAAGTGTTGTATAAATTATTTGAAATCTCTTTGTGCCCTGGTGAAAACATATTTCCTTTAGCTTCAGGTCTGAGGTTGCCAAAAAAATCAAATGCAGAACCTTATCCTGTGACTTGGTGAATAAAAATGGAGCTTGAAATCCCAGACTCAGAGGTTGTCTCCTGTTAAAGTGAGGGCATTGACTTGAGAGGAGTATGATCTTGAAAGTCGGGATATGGATGTAAGGAAAGTCATTGATGGAGCTGGGGATGTTAAGCCTCTTAGTGTCTTCTTTTGCCAGTGGAAAAGGCCTTTCTTTCCCTAGTGAAAGCAACCTCTCCACCCCTCTTCTGATAGGATTAACCCTGGATTTCCTGAAGAAGCTTTAATATTGCTAGGCAAGACACTGCTGTGTTTCCTGAGGACCTAGCTCCAACAGTTTGCTTTGCTTCTAGACTTATAACTAGACTCAAGTCCCAGCAGGCCCTTAAAGTTGAGTTATAAAGTATGACCCATGAGGAAGTATACTATATCCAAAAAGAAGTACTTGAGTTTTCTAATTTCTGCAGATGGAAATCTAGGTAACATGTATAGTGATAGATAATAACAGTGTGAGATAATGGTAGAAGGAACAAAAAGTTGAATCAGGCTGAATGTATTGATAAAGGCTCACTAAAAACCCTGACTAATATACTACAGAACACTACTCAACAAAAAAGCAGCAGGAACTGCTGATGCATATAACAATTTAGATGATTATCCAGGAAATTATGCTGAAAGAAATAAGCCAGTCTTAAAAGTTTGCATACAGTTTGAGTACATTTATTTAACATACTTGAAATGATAAAATTAGGGAAATGGAGAAGAGAGTAGTACATAGGGGTTACAGAGACAGGATGTTTGGACGTAGAGAAGTCTTAAAAGGGCAATAGCATGGAAACTTATGATTATGTAACTCTTCTGTATCCTGACTCAATATAAATACCTACACATGTGAGAAAACTCTATAGAATTAAATACACAAACATATAAACACACAATTATAGAAATGAGAACAAGCAAATCTAAATAAATCTGAACAAAACCAATGTCAATATTCTGGTTGTAATACTGTAATATATTTTTGCAAAATGTTACCATCAGGATTAACTGTGTAGAGGGTACATGGGATTTCTCTATATTATTTCATAAAATTACATGTGAATTAATCTGTAATTTTTCCAAAATAAAGATTTTAGTTTTAAAAAATGAAAAAAGCACACACTAAAATAAAACTCAATATCAACCAGAAGAGGCTAATGGCTAAAGCAAGAAAAATCCGAAGAACAAAATAAAATAATTATAGTATTGAATTTTAACCTATACAGTAAATATCCATAAGTCCCCAATATCCATAATTTTACACACACACACACATAAACACACTATACATTCATACTGGAAAGGAGAGTGCTCTTCCTTACAATAGACATCAAGTTAATAAATGAAGAAAAGAGGGAGATAGAGAATTACCATTAGTAACACCACAGTAATCTCAAAATATCACCCCCAAGATATTTATCAACTGTTATGTAAAATATAGACACCAACTTACTCAAGTGAGCAAGGTTAATATCACCAGTAATAATACATGTGGACATCATGAACTCCATTGAGAAAGACATAATATAATTTGTGTGGTATTCTTACCAAAAATAAATAACTTCTAATTATTAGAAAAACCTAAATTAAGAGACCTTCTACCAAATAAGAGATTTTTTTTCTTGTCCTTCAAAATTGATAAAAGTCATGAAACCCATGGGCAAATTAAAGAACCGTTACAGGTTGGAGGAGAGTAAGGAGAAATAACAACCAAATGCAATCTGGGATCCTGGATAGAACCCTGGTACAAATAAGAAGGATGTGAGGAAATCTAGTGAAACAACCATGTCCAGAGTTGACAAGTGATAATACTGCAGTTAATAACCTATTAAATACATATTTATATAGTTAATAATAAAATAATAATAATAATGTAATAATACTGTACTAATGCCATCTATTTATTTTTGGTACATATACAGTAATTGTGTAAGAGATTACCATTAGAGGAAGGAGGATTAAGGATAGAAGAACAGCTGGTACCATTTTTTATTGCTCTAGATGTATAAAATAAGTTGTAAATTTAAAATGAGTTACCGTATTCTTAATAATCTCTAATTTGATTTTGCTCTAATTTAGAAATCATTGTTTTATTATTTTCTGTCAGAATTTTAAGCTGAGGGATTGTATCACTTCTGTCTCCCTTTTCCTGATAAACCAACCATTCACATCCCTTTCCCTGACTCCATTCCCACAAGCAATGCTTCCTCTCCATACAGTTCATATTCTTCAGGGATTCATGTCTACATTTCATCCCTTGACCATAATAGTCAACGGCCAATGTGAAAGAATAAGACACAAGAAGGCATTTTTAGAGCCTTCTAATATGTCCTATTAACATGCTGGATGCTGTGGTTTAAAGCGGTAACATTTGGTAATATTACAGCCATTTCTGATAACATGAAGGGAAGTTGAATGAAAATGAGGCTGATCCACAGAGTAAGAGAGAGTCAGATAATTGCAAAGAATCTGAAGAACAGCCCTGATAATATTGCAGTACCTAAAACTAGATATAGCCCTAGAACATAGAGCCCCATTCATTCATACAATCTGATGAATTTCCTTTTTTAAAAAAATTAAGGCTAACTAGAGATGGATTTTGTGACTTGTAATATAATAACTCCTAAATGATAGTTCACATTATACATTATTACTGTATCTTACGAAGCATTGAACAGTGTTAGAATCTTTTTCACCACAGTGCAACTATAAATTAATTAGAGTTGGCATATAAAATGCAACCTATTTTTATCCTTGACCTTAGTATGTGTCAGACACTATACCATATGGTATGGGAGATACATAGATGAATGTGAAAGAGTTCCTGTTCTCTAGGAATGGCCAGTTAGCCACAGAATTTAACACACTTATACAAATAAGCATAAGGTATAAAATTATAAAGTCATAAGAAACTACAAATTAAATGCTATAAACTTTCAGAAAACTGTAGAATTATAATGGCTGAGTACATCAGGAAAGATCAAACAGGAGAGGTAGCATTTCAGCATGGTCTTGAGGAGTGAGGGTAACTGAGAAACATGGATATGGAGAAAGACAGTTAAATTATAGAGAAAAACATTGGCAAAATCTTAGAAATTTCCTTCAACAAGAGTATTTCAGCTAGTTTTTTTTTTCTTTTACATATATATAATAATTTTGTGTAAGATTTTAAGTAAAATGGGGGTTTCTATGTAATTTTTAAAATGTAGGATATCCGTGATGCAATTCAACCATCTTTTCTACATAAGAAAATAAATGCCTGAAAATGGGAGAGTGGCTTACACGAGGTCACTGGTTAGTGGCAGAATGGCTATTAATATGTGAGAATCAAAAGATAAAGAGAACAATGGCCATGTTTGGTTTTGAATCCTACTAATGTCGTTTACCAGATGTTTGGTCTTGAACTATTTACTAACATTTTTGAAGGACTCATGTTTTTATTTACATAAAGGGAATGATAACTATCTCACAGTGTTATTGAAATAGTGTCAATGTATATATAAATTCTTTAGTGTTCTGTCTGGAATGTGTTTTCTTCAAATAAATGAATGTATCTCCATAAAAATTCTCAACTGCTCATGAAATACACTTCTTTATATTAAGAAAAAAAATCCCAACAGGATCTTCGTTGCATAATCTAAACTGATTTATAAAATATGCTATTTAAGAAGAGCCAAATTTGAAAACCTGATTGGTCTAGGGAATGGTGAACAAGGACAATGCACCCATATATGGGATGGCCAAAAGGATAACCTATCATTTCTGAGGTGGCTTGGCATTAACTCTAGCACAATGAGTGGACAAAACCAACTCAATCAAAATATCTCTTAGGGGAATAACATATAAGCACTACTGTATAAAATAGATGATTAATGAGAACCTACTGTATAGCACAGGAAAATCTACTCAATAGTTTGTAACAAACTATATGGGAAAAAAGAATGGATATATGTATGACTGACTCACTTTTGCATACACCTGAAACTAATAAAACATTCTAAGTCAACTATACTCCAGTAAAATAAAAATAAAATAAAATAGATTTTTATGATTCCAAAAATATATCTCTTGGGAATTATAAATGCTAAATGAATAAAAAGTAGGTATATTGCTCAGCTCAGGCTGCTGTTCTAAGTAGTAAGGAATAATGCTTCCTATTTTCTCTGAAGACCTGTGCATACCCAAATCTTAGAAATTCTGAGATCTGTTTTGACATTGTTGCAAATGAAATTATTTCTTCTATGACCTTGAAATAAATGTCAATCATTAAAGGTAATCTGTGATTTTATTTTCCTTCAAACGTGAATAATTACATCTTAACCCATGTGTTCTCACTAAATCGCACAAGTAGTAGAGGTGGTGGTGGTGGTAGTGGTAGTAGGAGGAGTAAAGTGCAAATAGGTAGCAGAAAGAATGGAGACAGTAGAATCAAGGTAATGTAAAGTAAAATGACAAATACTCGGCATGTCCCAGAAAAATGCATATGCTATCACTAATCTTCCCAGCTGCCCAGTAAGATAGGATTCATTTTTCAGATGAAGAAACTGAAGCTTAAGTAATAAAGTAAACTGTCTTTAAAATCATAAAGAGTAGAAGGAGAGTCATTTTTTCCCCAGCACATCACATTGCATGAGAAGTATTTCTCTACTTTTAGCTTTGTATGAGACTCAACTACACCAAAACTGGGCTTTTTCCTCCCTTGTTTACAAGAACTGTCCTCTTACCCCAAACTAAACTTTACTCTTATCACTTGTTTTCAAAGGCTATCATCCTGCATTAAGCTTCAGATCATTTGTGGTGAATCAAAGCCTAACAGATTACTCATTGCTAATTAAATAGCCTGATTCTGTCCACTGAAGCTAATGCATTAAAGTATTTAATGTTTGTTTGGTAAACTGCTTTACTAAATGCTCCTTTGACTTTTATTGGTAATAAACATTAAGCATTTATGGCCTGTGAAAGCAGCTTCCCACCCAGTTTATGCTGTTACTATTTGCAGTTTGTTAATGAAATAACACTAACTTCCTTCAAACCAAAAGTTGTTTTTTGTTCTCCTTTTAAATTTATTGTATGGCACGAAGAATAACTCACTAAAATTTAGATCAACTATGTTTTTACTAGTAGCCTTTCTATAAAGGAAATGATACTTTGCTAAAGCCAGAACATGTCAGGATTCAGTGACAAGGCTCCAGACCAGACATAGACCTAATTCCCTTTCTTTAGCTCTCACCCTCTCCCAGCTGTATTGTGGTCTCCCTTGGGTACCTATAGATTTAAGCACTAATAAAGCCAAAGAATTTTGACTTACTCATTTTTACCATGATTTTATTTCTTGTAATGTGAGTTTTCATTTAAATTTTCTGATACAGATTTCTTAAAGTCTGATTAACTTTCTTCAGGTTGAGCTCCTCCAGAAGGAAAGAATGCTATAAGAGTTTGAGACACATGAACAGTGTCTTGAGTCTTTGAAGACTAAATCTGAGTATTGGAGCATGCCCACTTACTGTAAACATAACTAATTCATTGATGAGTCTACTTAATGCAGTTTAAAAATTAAAATATTATATAGAAAGTACTAGTTAAGTCCAAGTTTCTCAACTCCTTATTTTGATTTCCTGACTGTTTTTGATCTTTCTGCTTCTTGGTTCAAAAATGTTGATCCTCTAATTATTGCTGAACATACTCAAAATGAGGAAAGAAGGCTAATTGCCAAAATGGCTGATTAATTCATTCATTGAGGCTAGCTGTGTCCCCAGTCACTCAATAGTCAGCAGCATCTAGGGATATTCTGACCTTTCAAGAAGCTACCTATAACATAAACTACAGATGAAAGGAAAGCACAATCCCTAATGTGCTGTGTCATGCTCAAAGAGAATGTCAAAAAAAACCCATGAAAACCAAATGCCTTGCTCTATAATTTGGTTAATTCAACATTTTTGAGCAGACAGACACACATTTGAAAAGCTTGTTTTACCTGTGTTTACATTATGGATCTCTGAAGGATAATTTACTTAACAGAAACATTTTAGTCCAAGTTTCCCATGTGACCATTCATTGGACAGAACCACAATAACTGCAAACATTGATTGATACTGAGAAAGAATGATTTATATTGAAAACAGAGAACAGATAATTTATCCTAGGAATATCAACTGCCTGTCTGGGTATTGGCAAAGTGTCTATCTGTCTTGTGCAGTTGTTAATTACTCAAAATGAAATAAAGACACTTAGGTGTGGAAAAGATAAATTATTTCTTTCTTTCTTTTTTCTTTTGTCTTTTTTCTTTTCAGGGCCACATCCGTGGTATATGGAGGTTCCCAGGCTAGGGGTCAAATCAGAGTTACAGCTGTTGGCCTACACCACAGCCACAGCAATGCCAGATCTGAGTTGTTGTGCGACCTACACAACAACTCACGGCACTGCCGTATCCTTAACCCACCAGCGAGGCCCGGGATAGAACCTGCAACCTCATGGTTCCTAGTTGGATTCGTTTCCACTGTGCCACAACGGGAACTCCCAGGATACATACTTTCTTTTTGACTGTAATTTCTCTTTGTTACAAAGCTGACTTTGTGTTGGTCTTAAAGAAAACTTCCTCTAGGCGTCTGACATAAATTACAGGTACAGTGGGTGTTTTATTGTTATAATTATTTTAAATGAAAGTTATTAACTAACCAAACATTCATTTTCTATAATAGTCAATTTACCTGATAAATAGTTCTTAGTCATTTATAGGGTTTAATCAATCTAAAATGAAATAGGTATACCCATCAATAATTACTTCAAATGTCAATTAACTAAATGGTTCAATAAAAAGATACAGGCTGGCTGATTGGATAAGAAAAATGAGACCCATTATCCCAATGCTACCTACAAGAGACTACTTTAGAAGCTAAAAACATTCACAGACTGAAAGTGAGGGGATGGTAAAAGATTTCATGCCAAGAGAAATGACAAAAAGTAGGAGTAGCAATACACTAAGCAAACAAAATAGACTTTAAAACAAAGGCTACAAAAAAAGGACAAGGAGTGCATTATATAAGGACAAAGTGGTGAATACAAGAAAAGGATACTACCCCTGTTAACATGTACCCTAATATAGGACCACTCTCATCAAAGTATTGCTAAACCATAAAGAAGAATGAAAATCTGCCATTTGTGGCAATGTTTATGGACCTAGAGATTATTATGCTTAGTGAAATAACTCAGACATATAAATAGAATCATTGTTTGATATCATTTTCTATGTGGAATATAGAAAAAGCACATGAATGTAATACATAGCAAAACAAAAACAGACTCACAGACATAGAAACCAAGCTAGCAGTTACCACAGGGGAAGGGGGGTGGGAAAGATGTGGATATGATATTATGAGATATAAACTACTATGTATAAAATAGATAAGCAACAAGGATATATTATAGAGGATAGGGAATTACAACTATTATTTTAAAACAAATTTTAATGGAGGATAAACTAAAAAAATATTGAATCACTATGCTGTGCACCTGAAATTAATACAATATTGTAAATCAACAATAATTTAAAAAAGATACACAAATCCATGTTTTATAATAGGAAAATAAAGAAAGGTATAATGTTAATAGATGAAAAACAGACCAAATTGAATAAAGCGTCCAGAAATATACCATATATAAACAGCAATGTGAAATGATAGAAGTGGCAGTATCAAACTGTGTGAACATGATAGATTATTTATTAAATTACTTAGTAGATTATATGGGAAAAATAAATCATTTCATGGAGAAATACATTATGTTCTCAATTTAAGAAAATTTTTAAACTCTTTATTTTGAAATAATTTTATGATTACAGAAAAGTTTCAGAAACTGTACAGAGAGTTCTCATATACCCTTCAGCAGATTCATGTAAAGATAACATCTGATATAACCATTGTACAATGTTCAAAACAAAAATAACTTTATGCTATTCCTATCAAATTTCCTATGACATTTTTCATAAAACTTGGACAAATAATCCTAAAATGTATATGGAACCAAAAAAGACCAGACTTTCCAAAGAAATCCTGAAGAAAAAAGAAGAAAGCTAGAGGCATATCTCTTCCATAATTCAGACAATATTATAAAGCTATAGAAATCAATACAGCATGGCATTGGCAAAAAATCAGACATATAGATCAATGGAAAAGAATAGAGAGCCCAGAAATAAGCATACACACCTATGGTCAATTAAACTTTGACAATGGAGGCAAGAATATACAATGGAGAAAAGACAGTCTTTTTAGCAAGTGGTGTTGGGAAAGCTGGATAGCTGCCTGTAAATCAGTGAAGTTAGAACACTCGCTCACACTGTACACAAAAATAAACTCAAAATGGCTTAAATATTTAAATGTAAGACATGATACCATATAACTCCTAGAAGAGAATATAGGCAAAATATTCTTTGACATAAATTGTACCAGTATTTTCTTAGGTCAGTCTCCAAAGGCAATAGGAATAAGAGCAAAAATAAACAAATGGAACCAAATCAAACTTAAACAGCAAAGCAAACCATAAACAAAATCAAAAGACAACCTACAGAATAGGAGAAAATATTTGCAAATGATGGAACTGAATGGGCTTAATTTCCAAAATATACAAACAGTTCATACAACTTAATTATTAAAATAGCAAACAACCCAATCAAGAAATGAGTAGAATACCCAAATATATTTTTTTTCCAAAGAAGACACATAGATGGCCAGTAGGCATGTGAAAAGATGTTTAACTTCACTAATGGTTTAGAGAACTGCAAATGAAAACTACAATGAGGTATCACCTGCACTGGCAAGAATGTTCATTATTAAAAAGTCTACAGATAATAAATCCTGGAGAGGGTATGTGGGAAAGAGAACCCTCCTGCATTGGTGGTGGGAATGTAAGTTGGTGCATCCACTATGGAAAATAGTATAGAGTTTCCTCAAAAATCTAAAGTTGCCATATGATCCGGCAATCCTACTCTGAAGAATATATCCAAAGAAAACCATAATTCAAAAAGATACATGCACCCCAGTGTTTATAGCAACACTATTTATAATATCCAAGACATGGAAGCAACATAAATATCCACTGAAAGATGAATGGATAAAAATGAATGGATGAATATGCAAAATTGAATACTATTCAGCCGTAAAATATGAAATAATGCCATTTGCAGTAACATGGATGGACCAAGAGGTTATCATAATAAGTGAAGTAAGAAAAAGAATGTAAGAAATAAAAGATATCACTTATATGTGGTATCTAAAATAAGATACAAATGAATTTTTTTTACAAAACAGACTTTCTGACAAAAAAAATGTGTTTATCAAACAGGAAGGAGGAGGATAAATTGGAATTTTGTGATTAGCAGATACACTCTACTATATATAATACAGATAATCAACAAGGACCTACTGTATAGCACTGGAAACTCTACTCAATATCCTGTAATAACCTATATAGGAAAATAATCTAAAAGGAATGGGGAGTATATGTACAACTGAATCACTTTTCTGTACACTATGAACTATCACAACATTGTAAATCAACTACAGTTTAATTTTTTTAAAAAGATGTTAACATGAGTAAATTAGTGTCTGTTAACTAAACTACAGACTTTATTTGGATTTCATGTTTTTCCACTAATGTTCTTTTGCTGTTCCAGAAACCAATCTAAGGATATCACGTTGAATTTAGTCACCGAGTCTCCTTACTCCCTTCCAATCTCTGAAAGTTGCTTAGCTTTACATTATTTTTCATGATCCTGAAAGTTTTGAAGAGTATTTGTCAGTTACTTTGTCAAATGTCCCTAAATTTTGTTCCATCCAACAATTTATCATAATCAGATTGAGGCCAATCATTTTTGTCAAGAATCCCACAGAAGTGGTGTGTGTCCTTCTTGATGCAACATTCATGGAAAGGTATTTATCTTATTAATGCTATTAACATGGATTAATTTGGGTAAGCCAGTGTCTGCTGATTTTCTTCACCATAAATTTTCTATTTTTCACATTGAAATTAATAAATGTTTTGGCAGAGAGATAAAAAATAAGAGATAAATGTTAGTCAAGATACAAAACTTTGGGGTGACTTTTTTTTGCTATTAAAAAACCAAAATAAAATTTCTTCCTTTTTTATCTTTATATTTGAGACTAGAAAATTCTATTTTGCACAGAATCCTGGATGTTAAATAATATTTTTTAAAGTATAGGTATATCACAAGTTGAAATCATGGTAGATTTGGCTGCTTATTGTATACTTTAGAAATTTCCTTCAGAAATCCTCATTAGCACCTTAAAAAGTCATGTAACATTGTGGCATTCAGTCTATTATGCAGGCATAAAGCCATCGATCCTGTTGTAAAATACCTGCTTATGGCATAAATTTATTCATACTATACATCTATGTGGAGAGTGGCTAACTCTCTCCCAACTCTTCTAAGACCTATGAGGTCATTTTCCAGTCAACTTAATGTGTGAGTCATAATTTGAAGTGTTTGAAGTGTTCCCATTTATTTGGCCTACTAAATACCAGTGGTCTAGGACATTAGAATTGATCAATCCCCTTCAACAGGATAGGAGAGACCCTTCCAAGTGGCTCATTGTCTTGCCTGCAAACAGAGCTTAAACTAATACTAAACATACTGTTAAGAAACCAACACAGGAGTTTCCATTGTGGCTCAGCAAGTTAAGAACCCAACTAGTATCCATGAGGATGCAGGTTTGATCCCTGGCTTGCTCAGTGGGTTAAGGATCTGGCAATGTTGTGAGCTGTGGTATAGGTCACAGATGCAGCTTGGATCCTGTGTGGCTGTTGCTGTTGCAACTGCAGCTCTGATTTGACCCCTAGCCTGGGAACTTCTATATGCCATACACACAGCCTTTAAAAAAAAAAGAAACCAACACAGATTAATATCAATTTTTGAATATAGTACTAAGCAAAACTGTACTCAAATCAGCTTTCACAATCACCACCACCTCTTTCATCTTATACCTTTGTCTTTTACATTGTTTGGATTAATTTTCCTCCTTCCAAGTTTCCCCCACCTCAATTGGAAGAAATTTTCAGGGATGGGAACATTTAATTTACTCACCACTCCACTATCTGAAGCACCTAGTTTTTTGCTTCACATCTTTCTTGATGTCTCTTTTTTCTTCATCTTGTATTTTATTTATTATATATGAACTATGTATGAAATATTTGTAAATAATGATAATTATCACGGCTGATATTTTTGCATGGAAAATGTTTGCCGAGCAATGTTTTAAGTAGTTAATATGTATTAACCAACTTATTCTTTACAAGAAAGCTATTAGGTAGGTACTAGTATCCTCATTTTACAAATGGAAAACTGATAGAGTAATTAGTGACTTCCCAAATCTCACAGCTAGTAACTTGATAGAAATGAGATTTCAATCAATGAAAGTGGCCTCCAAAGTAAATTATGTTTTCTTATTCAGAATAATACACCATAGAAAAATTAGAAAACACAATTAAAGCAAAGAAAATATTATTTTAAAAATCTTTATAAGACATCACCATTTGTTAACAGTTTGGTTTGATCACACATATGTGTACTATTTTATTTATTTATTTTTTTGTCTTTTTAGGGCTGCACACATGGCATATGGAATTTCCCAGGCTAGGCATCTAATCAGCTGCTGGCCTACACCACAGCCACAGCAATGTAGGACCTGAGCTGTGTCTGCGACCTACACCATAGCTCACAGCAACGCTGGATCCTTAACCCACTGAGCAAAGCCAGGGATGGAACTCACGTCCTCATGGATCTTAGTTGAGTTTGTTACCACCGAGCCATAACGGGAACTCCTTATGTGTACTATTTTAGTAGCATGTACATACATGCATATTTGTCCTTCATTAACCTAAACACTGGCTTTTTTTAAGGTTTTCGATAGAGTCAAAATAGCAGAGTCAATAGTTTTGCTATAATCATAGATTATGTCTAGTGATTTAAATGCAAAATTTGTCTATAATGTGTTTTATGCTTAACTCTACTGCCAGCATTCCAGTGTGTTCCATTGAACAATACTTTGTGCTAATAATTTATTTCACTATTTCAGAGAGGAATAGTCACATGATAGTAACACTGTCCATATAATAAGACTCATTAATATTTTCATATGAATTACATTTGTATTTGATGTGTTTGCATATTTAATTTACTTAAGTGGAATTATTCCAAATATACTGCCCTGCATTTTGCTTCTTCTCTTTCAACAGTAGCTGAAGATAATATTTATACATACAGGTATATGTGTATGTGTGTGTATATATGTATATACATAAATTTATATTATCTATATATAGTGAATTAACATATTTATTAATATATAGTATTCCACTGTATGCATGTAGAATAATTCAGTTAATGTGACCTAAATAAAGGAATATGGAAGGTTTTCAATTTAAAGCTACTGTATGAATGAAGTTGACATTTTAGTAAGTTAGCATGCACACATAATTTTCTAATTCAATATGCTATTGAAATTAGATAAAATACATGTATTTAAAACCATATTTTATAACTTTTCAAAGTATGAAGAAAGGCTATCAGAAGCAGACAAGATGTTTTCAAGGACTTATTGAAAATAAAGAGCAAATGGAATCTGATTAACTGAGGTACATAAAACCATGGCTTTATGTACCAATAAGGGAAAATGCCTAAAGTTAAGATCAGTTCTTTCTTATCAAATTATTGAGAACTACAAAATTTAGACTCATTTAATGAATAGAGTGAGATAGGTTGCTCTTGTAATCATATCTGTAGTTTATTAAAGGGATTGCATTTAGAACATCTGAATCACTCAATTCCCTTCAAGTTGCTCACTTCTAATGAGAAGAGTAGAGACTTTCCCATTGACTAAAACCCACAACTGTTGTCTAAACAAAATGAAAGATGACCTTAAGGTATATTTTTAGCTAGGGTACTGTCAGGGGAAGGGGAGCTAAACATTATCTGTGGTAATTCAGGATCTTTTTAGGGACAGCAGAAATAAAATGAAACAAATTAAAGTAACCATGTGGCTATATCTGGTGAGCTGACCAAAAGTAACAGGCAGTCATGCTGAGAGTGGGTATGGAGACCAAATAATAAGGCCAATGCGGTGAGTAATTTGTGGAAGCCAATAGGTACAAGGAGATTTTATATGTAATACATAGGCTAACTTCATGTTCTCCCTGGGCCACACAACTCATCCTTTTCCCAAAATCACTGGAGATGGGCTCTAGTTATCTGAAATTGTATTTTTCATCAAGTGAACATTATTGTTGTTTGATTGAAGAAATTTTCTGGATTAATATTTCTGGCAATATAGAGGACTATATACAATGAGCAAATATCATGAGATAGAACAATTTAAAATACTGGATGAATTATTTACCCTGGAACAATATGGGCTTGAGCTGCACAGGTTTGTTCATATATAAATTTTTTCAATAGTAAATACTGTACATTACTGAATAATCTGCAATCCAGTGTTGGTTGAATCCATGAATGTGGAATAACAGATATGGCAGAACCACATATAGGGATGGCAGAATATATGCTATGCATGGATTTTGGAACTGTGCAGAAGTTCATGCCCTATCCTCCACAATGTTTAAGGGTCAATCATATATTAAAATGTATGTCTAAGTTATCAAGAAAGTGAGTAATAGCTTCTGAGGCTTAGTTTCCTCCTTTTGCTAAAACAAATTGTCACAAACCTATTGGCTTTATGTAACCCAAAGTTATCATCATACATTTATGAAGGTAGAAACCTGAAGTGTGTCTCAAGGGGCTTAAATCAAGGTGTCAGAAGTACTATGTCCCTTTCTGAAAGCTCTAAAAGAGAATACATTTCCTCAAGTTTCCTAGATTTTAATGGTGGCCTACATTCCTTAGCTTTGGGTCCCATTCCCCCATCTTCAAAGCCAGCTTCCTTGGATCAAGTTTTTCTCATGCTGCATCTCTTAATCTTTGTATTATGCCTAACTCATTTTCTTATGAGGACTCTTCTGATGACACTCTGCCCACTCAAGTAATCCAGGATAATCTAGCTCTCCCTAGGTCAGATGACTGGCAAACTTCATTCTATCTACAAGTTGAATTTGTTTCTGTCATATAACCTAAAATATTGACAGCTTCTAGGGACTGGGATAAGGATATCTCTGGGAAGCCATTATTCTGCCTACCACAAAGCCAAAATCATAAGAAAGCATAAACCAGAAGGACAACCCAGCTCTGCAGCATAGTTCCCTAAGGGTATCTTCAGATGTGTGGTGTCCTGGTGACTTCAAATTTAATATCATGACATCTAGGAAAGAGGACTAAAGCTCCAAGAACTTGTGAGGTGGGGTGATAAAGGGAGACTCCTGCATAAATCCAGACCGCCAAAAGCCTTATTGAAAGAGAGAACATGAAAAAAAATACGTCACACAGGAAATATAAGTGACTCAAATATATCCCTCAGTAGAAGAGAATCATATTTTTCTCTGAAAATTCTTAATCATTGAACAATACTCTGGTCTTAAGAAATTCAAAGGATAAAGTTTATGGTATTTTTGAGTTCAATCTGTTCTTACACACCTGTTTGAATAAAATTCAAATATTGCCTAGGAAAAAAAAACACACTAATGCAGGTCTCAAAGAATTCCTATACATTTCCAATAATCATTCTTATAATAAAAATACACTGATGGAATGATATGACAAATTGCCATGAGCAAGATCTTATATCAATAGCAAATGCAGGAGTTCCCATCATGGTGCAGTGGAAATGAATCTGACTAGGAACTATGAGGTTGCAGGTTCGATCCCTGGCCTCGCTCAGTGGGTTGAGGATCCGGCATTATTGTGAGATGTGGTGGAGGTCGCAGATATGGCTCGGATCTGGTGTTGCTGTGGCTCTGGTATAGGCTGGCAGCTGTAGCTCTGATTATACCCCTAGCCTGGGAACCTCCATATGCCATGGGTACAGCCCTGAAAAGACAAAAGACCAAAAAACAAAGAAAAAACAAATGCAAAGTCACACTCATAAAGGAAGAATTTCTAGAATGACAGAATGAAGGGCTCAGCAATGATCTCCCCCAAAACTATGATAAAATTGGACAAAATTATCAAAATGTACCCGAAGTTATTTTTCCAGAACTCTGTATATATTTCAAAAGAATACAATAAATTTAAACCCAGGAATTTATGTTTTTTGCTATTTTATTTTCTTGTAGTTGATTTCTGGTCTCATAACATTGTGGCCAGAGAAAATGTTTGAAATAATTTCAACTTTTTAAAATTTACCAAGGCTTGATCTGTGGCCCAAGATGTGATCTAACCAGGAGAATGCTGCATGTGCACTTGAGAAGAATGTATATTCTGCTCTTTGGGATGGAATGTTATATATATATTATATATATATAATCTATCTGGTCTATGGTTTCATTTAAGACCTGTGTTTCCTTGTTGATTTTCTGTCTGTATGATCTGTCCATTGATGTAAGTGAGGTGTTAAAGTCCCTCACTATTATTCTGTTGCTGGTGATTTCTCCTTTTGTGGCTGTCAGCAGTTGCCTTATATATCCTATGTTAGGTGCATATATATCTACAATAATTATATCTTCTTCTTGGATAGATCCTTTGATCATTACATAGTGTCCTTCTTTGCCTTTTGTGATTTCCTTTATTTTAAAGTCTATTTTGTCTGATATGAATATTGCAACTCTCACTTTCCTTTGATTTCCATTTGCATGTAATATTTTCTTCGATCCCCTCACTTTCAGTCTATATGTGTCCTTATGTTGGAGAATTAAAATGACTCTGGCTTGGATCGTCAGTGTTAGAAAGTGAGACACATGAACACAGGGAGATCTCAACAAGGCTCTTTACTTCTGCAGAAGGGTGTGGGTACTCAAAAAGCGCAAGCAAAGAATAAAAAACCCTCCCTATTTATCCCTAATGCAGATCCCATTGGTAAGGTCAGGGTGCACATTCTTTTCAGTTGGCTATTTTGAAACAAATTGTTACTGGGAAAAGAGGGACAGAGGGGGGTGGAGGAGGGTATCTCAGATGAAGCAGAAACAAAATGGAGAAACCAAGACTTTCTTTGATAAAAAAGACATATGTTAATTCTAACACTTAGGACTGACATGGGTCTCTTGTAAATAGCATATATATTGGTCCTGTTTTTGTATCCATTCATCCAGCCTGTGTCTTTTGGTTGGAGCATTTAATCCATTTACATTCAGTGTACTTATTGAAATAACATATAGTACATTCTCCAACAACATATTTAAATTATAGATCAATAGTAGAAATGAATTTGGGATAGTCACAAAAGTTTGTACATTAGGCAGACTAGGTCTAGATAAACAAAGGGTGAAGAAGAAATTATAATGGAAATTAGAAAATAATTTAATTTTATGAAACACAATATATAAAATTATAGAAAGAGAGAAAGACTTAGACAAATTTCTAGCTTTAAGTGTTTAAATGTGAAAAGAAGATTTCTAACAAATTTGTGCCTCCACTACAAAAAAACAGTATGGAGCTTCCTCAAAAAGCTAAAAATAGAATTACCATTTGATCTAGCAAATCTAGATATTTATCTGAAGAAAAACAACACCACCAGTTAGAAAGCTACCTGCATCCCTATGTTCACTGCAGTATTATTTACAATAGCCAAGATATGAAAGGAACCAAAGTGGCCATCAATAGATGAATTGATAATGATGTGGTATATATACACATGATGTAATATTACTCAGCAGTAAAAAATAATGAAATCTTCCATTTGCAACATGAATGGACCTAAAGGGTACTATATCCATGAAATAAGTCAGACAGAAAAAGACAAATACGTATGACTTCATTTACATGTAGAATCTAATACAACAAATAAATATAACAAAACAGAAATAGTCATAAATAAAACAAACAGGTGGTTGCCAGGAAGGTGCTATGGGAAGAGAAACAGGTGAGGGGGATTAAAAGGTACAAACTTCTAGTTAAAAAATAAAGTCGTCACACAGATGAAATGTAAAGTATGGGGAGTATACTCAATAACATTTCCATATCTTTGTATGACAACAGAAGGTTATGAGACTTATCATAATCATTTTGAAATGTATACACATATAAAAACACTATGTTATGCACCAGGAACTAACATAGTATTGCATGTAAATTATACTTAAAAACAAACAAACTCATAAAAGATACATTATAGATTATGTTTATGGTTACCACAGGTGGGGTGTCGAGGAAGTGGGCATTGAATGAAGGTAGTCAAAAGTTATAAACTTCCAGTTATAAGATAAAGTATTACAGATGTAATGTACAACATGATGAATATAATTAACTTTGCCATATGTTATATGTGTAAGTTGTCAAGAGAGTAACTCCTAAGCATTCTAATTACAAGGAAAAAAAATTTTCTATTTCTTTAATTTTCTATCTACATAAGATGATGGGTGTTCAGCAAACTTATTGTGGTAATCATTTCATGATGTATGTAAGTTAAATCATTATGCTGTAGACCTTAAACTGGTACAGTGCTATATGTCAATTCTATCTCAATAAAACTGGAAAAAAGGAAAAAAGAAATAAATACACTTGGTTTAACACTTATCAAAAATTAGCTTGATTGAATATTTCACTTTCCAGTTTTCGTGTAGTACGAGTCAAACTGGCATATGAAACATGAAGAGTCATATTAAACATTTTATTTTTCATCTTTCAAAAATCACTTAGAGTTGGCAAATGACTACATCTGCCACCATATACATCTCCACCAACATTTAATTTACCAAAATTGATGACAATGATTCCTGAAAATTTCCCTTCCTATTTAATCCTACGCAGCAAATTTTCCTGACCAATCCAACCTAAGTTTATTCTTCCATCTTTCACTTTCTTTTCACTTATATGCAAAACAGACACAATTTCACTTTACAAATTTTCTTCTGATTGGCTCTGGCTAGAAATATTGACCGCCCCCTTTGATAATATTATAATTTCCTAATGAGATTAAGAAAATTAATTTTTCCATGTAATTCTGTTAAAAAAGCCCACAGAAGTTTTCTCTTCTTTGCTATAAATTATTTGCTTAACTCTAGAATAACCAGCTCATAAACAAATACTGATATGTGACAAGAAGGAAATAAATACGTATATAGCAACACTGGAAATAAATTTAAGCATATTTCCTGTCCATTTTATAAACTGTATCCTTAAATCAAACCGTTATTAAAAGATAAAATACAAATTAAAATAGAAGAGATATCAAGTGAGACTCATACAATTCTCTTTGAAATTGTCAATCATAAAAGACTTTTTTTGTTTTTTGTTTTTTTCAAGTGTAACACAAGATGTTTTAAAGGTCTTTGCAATTTAGCTGCATTTCCACTTTGTTTCCTTGACTTGTTGAGTAATCTTTTCCATAATGTGTTTTTATAATTGAGGGAGATGAAAAGTGAAATTGATAAAGATGCATAATTGGTTTCTCTTTTTATTGGGTACTTCTGTTCAGATTTTTATGTTGTCTTCCTGTAGAATCTTAAAATTCAAAGAAGATTTTGCAGATGGTATTTAAAATGTTTTTTCTCTAAGCTGTTTCAGTCCACAGTATTATGTTCTATGTCTTACAAGAAATAATTAGTCTTAAGAAGCAAGGTGATCTTGAGATGTGTGGGGATTTTTTTTCTAGCTTGAATAAATGGAACATAAATGGACAATATACAAGTAATTTACATATCTCTAGTTATAATCAAATACTTTATTCATTGCCCAGAATGGTGGATGTAATCCCTCACAAGTATTTTGGAACCACAAAATATGGTTCTTCAAATAACAAACAGCTTGTTTTCAAAGATTTCCAAGAGGAACAACTAGGTATTAAGTGTTAATTCAGGTTAGGTATATCACATTTTTGACACCTGGACTGAAGATACTTGGGCTGATATACTTAACCAAATAAACCCTTATACTTTGATTATATTCCCTCTTATTTTATAATTATTGACACATAAAACATTAATAATTATATAAATAATCAGCCAAATTAAACAGGTGATTAAGGATAAATTAGAGATGCCTTAATATGGTTTTATAGCCCATACATTCTGGATCTTAGATACGTTAAAATGTTTAAAACAACTAATTTAAATAGAAAGAAAAAAAGAAAGAAAGAGGGAAAGGAAGGAAAATGAGAGCTAGATTGGACGGCTGATAGATGAATGGATAGATGGATATCTAGATATTAAGAGAAAATATTACCATGAAAACTAAAAGCTATAGCTCTCTATTGAAGTCTCTTGAGGAACCTGACTAACCAAAACTAAATTGTTTCAGATATAACACAATTCAATTAGACGACAATAATAATATTGTATCTTGATAGAATAGGAAAACTTCCTAGCACAGGTAAATCAAGATTATTCAGTGATTAATATACTTACGTCCACAGTATATACTTAGTTCCTACCGTGTGCTCAGAGACAGAGTAAGTGCTTTGGTTGAAAGAGAACATAAGCAAAAGCCTTACTCTGGTTCCTAGGGCCCTTTTATTAGTTAGAGAGAAAACACCAAACACACTCACACACACACACACACACACACACACACACATATACTTTAAACCCAGCTAGATAGTTTATTACCAATCTATATACAAATGTGAGAAAATATGATGACCTTCAAATATCCCCATCAAGTGAAATATTTATTCTTATATTTATTTTTCTTCTCAAAGGCATACAAGCAATATTTTTAAATAAGTAGAAATAACAGAGGTATGGAGGAAAATGTTGATTTTTCTAGATTTTATAGTATTTGAAATTGGTTTTGTTAAATCATTCTTTTATTTTGCCCTTTTCTCCCATAATGAATTTGTGACTACAAAACTGATTTCAAACATTAATATCTATTTACTTGGGCAAAGCTTATTATATCTTCTTATCTTTGTTTTTAATCATTACAAAGTAACAGGCAATGATCTTTTGGTGGGAAAAAAAACACTCTGATCACGACTGACTGTTAGGTTATGGTGCTTAGTGCAGTGGTTTAAAATATTTGTTAAGTGCTTTCTGATGAATAACTGTTAAATACAGTTTTGAGAATACTGATTTTTAAAACCAATCATGCTTTTTAAAATAGAGGGAAGAAGCAAAGGAGTAAGCTAATTGTAAGATGTGGCTAAAAGAAGCTAATCTATTCTTAACCTTACTTCATAAGTGACAGCAAAATTAAATGGAGACAATCATGAATCACAGGAGGATGAGAGTTGGGTAACTAATTGGCCTATTTTCTGTGCTGTCAGAATCCTCTCAAGCAATTTTCTTCAATTATAACTGCAAATCAGCATGCTATTTCCTCCACATGAACTATCCATTGCCTGAGGACTAACTAGGTATCCTGGGATAACTCATGATGAATTGTTAGAGACCATTTCCCACTAGTGAATCACTATGGGGAGTTCACAGTGAAATACCAGCATTAAAAGTCCAGGGTGAAAAAAAATCCACAAAAAAAAATGCGTTACATGCAATAAACTGGTCATCAACAAGAATTAGATCAATCTGCTAGCAAATTCCATGAAACAAAAAACCAACCAAAAAATCAGAAGTCAAAATATTGCCCCCATATGTTTACCTCTCTGTTGGATATGCTTGGCCCCTGTGTACTGAATAAATGCTGTACTACTCAGAGACTGCTGGTAGTTTCCAATTGGATTGTGCCTTTTCTCTATAATTCAATCAACTCTTGCTACTCAAGAGTGATTTATAACTTCTTCTATTTCACCTGGTTATATGATTTCCTATGACATATATTTTGTCTTCCACACATCAATATCCCTATCGTGTTCTCCTAGAAACAAAAAAAAGCACTATTTAAGTTTCAGGTTTTCATTTAAAAAAAAACGCATTAATTAGCCAAATACTATTTTTCCAATTCATGTCCCCTTTATGCCAATAAGATACCTATCTGACAGGTGAATTTCAAAAACTACCAGGTAAAGTGATCATATCTTCTATGGCAAGGTCTAGTTGTAAAACAAGAAGCTAAAATATTTGGGGAGAACTTGTAAAGTTCAGGCTACCTATTTTTGTAATAGGCTTTTGGGGTTTAGGAGTCTAAAAGTGTAATCCAATATATTAAAAATCTGTGTAATATGACATTACTATTATATGATATATATTTTAGATTGTCATCTAGAAATTTAATTGGAATTAGTTAACTGTTACTATAATGGTATTTTAAGTGTATTTTTAGCTTTTCATTAAAGCATGTATTAGGAGCTTTTTGTACAGTGTTTATTTAATAAATTTTGTTGAAGAAAAATGTTTAAAGCATAGATCTATTAGATAAGATACAGAGATCTACAAATAAAGGAGAGAATGTATAAGATTAACAAAGTTAACTCTTGGCATTTATATGACTTCTCTTGGGAAATGACATTGACTGAAAAGTCAATAGCTATTTATACATCTGAGGCCAGACTTTGAGGAGAAAAGAACACATCTTTAGTCAGTAAAGAATCTTGTAGATGTCTAAAAATGAACTTGAAATATGTAAACACATCATATACTATTGAAAAGAAGCAGCTTGAACTCTCTTAAGAACTATTCAACACCTTAGAGAAAGCCACATTTATGACTTAGTTTAGTTTGGTTTTGTTCCGAGATTGGTTTAGCAGTTACCACAGGAAATCTGCACATCAAAATATGAGTTTAATGGTAGCAGATTCCTTTGTCTTTTGGCTTTTTATTGTTTTATATTGTTAAGAATTTTTTCAATGATCAGACACAACAATCAAAGAATTTAATCTACCAGAGTAGCAAAAGTTGACATTTTTAAAAATAATAAAGCAAAACTTTTTTTGTGAGCCAGTCAGAATTGATCCATGCATATAATAACTGATTCTAAGCAGGAGATTGAGAATACTGATTATTTTGGAATTGAAGTTATACTAAAATTGTATGGTATAATACCAATATATCCTTTCTACACTTGAAACTCTGAGAAGGCAGAGTCTTTCCTTGATTTATCTCATATCCCAGTTCTAAGATAGTACCTATGAACATAGTGTTTTATCAGTGTGTTGAATTAATGCATGAATGGGTCATTGAAATGAAAGTAAAATGTCAAGAAGACAGCACATATATACAATGGAATAAATACTATTCAGCCATAAAAAGAATGAAATAATGGAATTTGGAGCAACATGGCTACAACTAGATGTTCTGATGCTAAGTGAAGTAAGTCAGAAAGAGAAGGACAAATACCATGTGATATCACTTACATGTGGAATCTAAAATATGACACCAATGAACCTATATACAAAACAGAAACAGACACACAGACATGGAGAACAGACTTGTGGTTGTCAAGGGGGAGGGAGTAGGATGGACTGGGAGTTTAGGGTTCGTAGATGCAAAATACTACATTTAGAATGGATGAGCAATGAGGTTCTAATGTATAGAACAGGGAACTCTAATCTCTTCTCTTGGGGTAGATCACAATGGAAGATAGTATGAGAAAGAAATTGTGTGTGTGTGTGTGTGTGTGTGTGTGTGTGACTGGGTCACTACACCGTACAGCAGAATTTAGCACAACACTGTAAATCAACACTGAAAATATACATTAATTTTTAAAATGTTAAGATAAAACAGCTTCATGAGTGATGTCAATATTATGAATGGATGCTATCCAGAGTAACCAACTGCAATGGCTGAGCATGCAGCCTCAGAGAACGTGGTAATAGCAGCAAAGATGATGCATACGGTTCCAGTTTCCCAGCCACAGCAGCACCTATGGTCAGAGGGAATATGCCAGCTGCAGCAACAGAGCCCATGGTCCTGGTCCCTTCAGGAATGATGTCACCTGCAACTCTGACACTCCTGCCCACAGCAGTGGCACATGTGACCTGACAACCCTGGATGCAGCAAAGGAGCCATGAGCCAATTCCCCAACCACCATTATTCTCCTGCTGCTACATCAGTGGTGCTCACAACTTATGCAATCTTGGACACAGCAGAGATGACCACCATCCTGGTGCACCCAAGAATGGTGCTAGTAACAGCAGTGACCCCCAGCAGCAGCAAGCCACCATCAACTCAGGAGGCATGAGCAGTGACAACATGAGCATTGGTGACACAATCTGGCAGAGGGAGAAAAAAAGTAGAAAGTGCTAATTCTCAAAAACAGCTGAATGAAGCTTAGGTAAAAGAAACCAAAAATTTGTGTGATGGTACCATCCAATAAATCAACAAAATAAAGGCCTCTAATTATAAATTTATTGAATTGTTAGAATTAAAGTAAACAAAAATTTAACTAATGAGAAAGGTGTTTGCTATTTCACTTTAAGCAGCAGAGGAACAACACATCAAGCACCATGAAAAACTACAGTAACACAGTATCACCAAAAAAAAAAAAAAAATGACAACTCTGTAAGAACTTAATGACCTAGAAGATTGTGATCTAACTGATAGAGAATTCAAAATAGCTGTCATAAAGAAACACAACAAGCTACAAGAAAACTCAAAAAGGCAGTTCAAAGATCTCAGGGATAAAATTATTAGCAGAAGGAATGTTTTATCAAAGATATTAAAACTCTAAAAAACAAACAAATTATGCAGCTTAAAAACTCAATAAATGAGATAAAGAATGCATTAAAAAGTATCAGAAATAGAGCAGGCCTTATGAAAGAGAGAGCTAATGAGTTTGAAGACCGAAATCCAGAAATGACTGCAGAAGAAAAGGAGAGAGAACTAAGATTTTTAAAAATGAACAAACAAAAACTATCCAATTTTATTGGAAAGAGCTACACAAAGGAGGTATCCCAGAAAAAGAAAAGAGGGAAATGGGAGCAGAGAGCTTATTTAAAGAAAAAAAAAATGCTTTGAACTTGCCCAACCCAGGGAAGGAAATGGATATACAAGCTCACAAAAGTAAGAAAACACCTAATTATCTCAGCACAAAAGGCCTTCTCCAAAACACAATAGGGTAAAACTATCAAAAGTCAATGACAAATTTTTAAAGACCAACAGGGAAATAAAAGAAGGTGAAGTACAAAGAAATCTCGATTAGGCTAGCAGAAGATTTCTCAACAGAAACTCTCCAATCTAGGAGAGAGTGGAATGACATACTCAAAGTGTTGAAAGGTAAAAACAGCCAGCCAGGAAGACTCTATCCAGCAAAGCTATCATTCAGTTATGAAGGACAAAGGCTTTCCAAGACAAAAAAAAAGTTGAGGGAATTCATCACCACTAGACTTGCTGTACAAGAATGTTAAAAGGAGCTCTTCTACCAGAAATGAAAAATCAAAAATACACAAAATTTTGAATAAGGTGACAAACAGAAGCAGAAAATTGCAACACTATATTAATATTTTAGTAATATGTATTTATTTATAATAAATATTATTTATTCTATATTATATGATATAATTATAAAACATAATGATAAATATGATGGTGTAATATTAAATGTTATAATACATATGTATTATTTATAATATTTATTAATATTTATTTAAACAGTTAATTATGACATAAAGGTTAAGGGTTAAAAAGCATGAAAAATAACTATAGCTACTTAAATTTGGTAAAAAACTGACAACAAAATAGGAGTGATTATTGACAACAAAAACATAAAAGGGGAAGAGGAAAAGGATAGAACCTGTATAGGAAATGAAAATAAGAGACTATCAGCATTAAAAGGCTATTTTATCTCTGAGATGTTGCATATAAAGCTCATGGTAGACAAATAGCATAAATCTAGATCAGAGATGAGGAACGTAAAAAAAGAAACAGAGAAGAAAATCATAGAAAACCACCAAAATGAAATGGCAAATAGAAACACAAGGAAAAAGAAACAATGGAGATACAGAACAACTAGAAAATACCAAGTCATCCTAAATATAAACAGATTGAATTCACCAATCATATATACAGAGTGGCTGGATTGATTTTTTTTTTTTTTTTAAGATTCAACTATGCTGCCCCCAGGAAATACAGCTCAGCTCAATAAGTATAAAACATAGACTCAAAGTGAAGGGAATACAGTTGATACTTCAAGCAAATGGTAGCCAAAACGTGCAGTCACAATCATAAAAGACAAAATAGACTTCAGGTCAAAAAAAGTTATAAGCGACAAAGATGAACATTATGTAATTATAGAGGGGGCAATACATAAAGAAGGCATTACATTTATTAATGTATATATATACCTGATATAGGGTCACCAAAATATATGAAGTGATTATTTACAGACCTTTAGGGAAAAATTGGCAGCAACACAGTAATAGGAAGGAGCTATAACACCCCACATAGGTCAATGGATAGATTATCCAGACAAGAAGTCAGCAAGGAAATAGCAACCTTGAAGGAAACATTAAATCAGAGAAACTTAACAGATACATATGGAACATTTCATCTAAAAGCAGTAAAGGAGTTCCCAACAAGGCACAGCGGAAACAAATCCAACTAGGAACCATGAGGTTGTAGGTTCGATCCCTGGACTTCCTCATGGGGTCAAGGATCCAGCATTGCTATGAGCTGTGGTGTGGGACACAGATGCGGCTCTGATCCCGCGTTGCTGTGGCTGTGGTGTAGGCCAGAGGCTACAGCTCCGATTAGACACCTAGCATGGCAATCTCCATATGCCATGGGTGTGGCCCTAAAAAGACAAAAAGACAAAAATATAAAAAAATAAAATAAATAAAAGCAGTGGAATATACATTCTTCTCAAGTGCACATGCAACATTTTCAAGGATATAGTATATATTGGGACACAAAACCAGTCTCAATAAGTTTAAGATTGAAATAGTATCAAACATCTTTTCTGACCCAAAAGGTATGAGACAAGAAATCAACTACAAGAAAAAATCTGGAAAATCACAAATATGTGGAGATGAATAGCATGCTACTGAATAATTTTTGGGTCAAAAGGAAATCAAGGAGAAATCAAAAAAGTATCTGATGGACAATGAAAATGAGATGTACCAAAATCTATGGGGTTCAACAAAACTGGTACTAAGAGGGAAGTTTAGCACAATACAGATTACCTCAAGTAGCAAGAAAAGGCTCAGTTAAACAATCTAACCTAACACTTAAAGGAACTAGAAAAAAAAAAAAATTCCCAATGTGGCTAGAAGGGAAAAAAATAAAGATCTGTGTAAATAAAACAGACACCTAAAAGACAATAGAAAAGATCAATGAAACAAAAAGCTTATACTTTGAAAAGGTAACAAAAATGACAAATCATTAGCTAGACTCACTACAAAAGAGAGAAAGCTCAAATAAATAAAATCAGAAAGAAAAGAAGACAAATTACAACAGATCCATAGATATATAAAGGATCATATAGGCATTGCTATGAACAGCTATATTCAGATTGCACAACCTAGAAGAGATAAATTATTTGAATCATACAAACTTTCAAGATTAAATCAGGGAAAAACAAAAAAATCCGAATAGACTGATCACTAATAATGAGACAGAAACAGTAATCAAAACCTTTCAAAAAAACAAAAACATAGAATAAAAAGGCTTCATTTGTGAATTCCATCAAACATTCAAAGAAGATTTAATGCCTATTCTTTTCAAACCCTTCAAAAAGAACGAAGAGAAGGGAATGCCTCCGAACGTATTTTATAAGGCTAATATCACTGTGAGGAATAAAAAGAATAAAGTCAAGACAAAAAAATATTATAGGCCGCTATCTTGAGGCTGGAATCATCCTCAAGAAAATAATAGCAAAGTCAATACAACAATATATTAAAAGGGTCATAGGCCATTTTCAGGTGAGATTTATTCCAGAGATGGAAGGATGGTTTGACATTTGCAAATCAATCAATGTAATACACCATATTAAGAAAATGTAGAATAAAAATCATATGATCACCTCATTAGATACAGAAAAGTCATTGGACAATTATTAATACCCATTATGATAAAAACTCTAAAATGGCATAGAAAGAAAGTATCTCAACATAAATGACAAAACCACATCTAACATAATAGTAAACAGTGAAATATTTAAAGCTCTCTTTCTAAGATCAGGAACGATACAAGGATGCAGACTCTTGTGACACTTACTTAATATAGTATTAGAAATTCTAGCCAGATTAAAAGAGACACGTGCACCCGCATGTTCATTGCAGCACTATTCACAATAGCCAGGACATGGAAACAACCCAAATGTCCATCGACAGAGGATTGGATTTGGAAGATGTGGTATATATACACAATGGAATACTACTCAGCCATAAAAAAGAATGACATAATGCCATTTGCAGCAACATGGATGGAACTAGAGAATCTAATCCTGAGTGAAATGTGCCAGAAAGACAAAGACAAATACCATATGATATCACTCATAACTGGAATCTAATATCCAGCACAAATGAACATCTCCTCAGAAAAGAAAATCATGGACTTGGAGAAGAGACTTGTGGCTGCCTGATGGGAGGGGGAGGGGGAGGGAGTGGGAGGGATCGGGAGCTTGGGCTTATCAGACACAACTTAGAATAGATTTACAAGGAGATCCTGCTGAATAGCATTGAGAACTTTGTCTAGATACTCATGTTGCAACAGAAGAAAGGGTGGGGGAAAAATATAATTGTAATGTATACATGTAAGGATAAACTGACCCTCTTGCTGTACAGTGGGAAAAAAAAAAAAGAAATTCTAGCCAGAGCATTTAGGCAAGAAAAATAGATAAAGTTCATCCAAATTGGAGAATAAGTCAAACTGTCACTATTCGGAGATGACATGATTTTATATATAGAACACCTTAAAGACTCCACCAAAATACAATTGGAAATACAAAAAAATATATATATATATAGTAAAGTTGCAAGGTACAAAATCAATATACACAAGTCTGTTGTATTTTTACATGCTAACAATAAGCTAGCAGAAAGAGAACTTAAGAAAACATTCCCACCTATACATGCAATGAAAAGAATAAAATGCCTAGGAATAAATTTAGCCAAGGTGTTGAAAGACCTGTACATTGAAAACTGTAAGATGTTGATGAAAGAATTTGAAGACACAAAGAAATGCAAAGAAAGTCCACGATCATGGATTGGCAGAATTAACATTGTTTAAATGTCCATAATTCCTAAAGCAATCTACAGAGTCAAGACAATTCCTATCAAAATCCCCAAAACATTTTCCACAAAAATAAAACAAAAAATTCTAAAATTTGTATGGAATCACAAAACCCTCTGAATAAACAAAGAAATCCTGAGATAAAGAAAAAACCTGGGAGTTCCCGTCGTGGTGCAGTGGTTAACGAATCCAACTAGGAACCATGAGGTTGCAGGTTCGGTCCCTGCCCTTGCTCAGTGGGTTAACGATCCGGTGTTGCCCTGAGCTGTGGTGTAGGTTGCAGACGCGGCTGGGATCCTGCGTTGCTGTGGCTCTGGCATAGGCTGGTGGCTACAGCTCCGATTCGACCCCTAGCCTGGGAACCTCCATATGCCGCGGGAGCGGCCCAAGAAATAGCAAAAAGACAAAAACAAAAAAAAAAAAAAAAAAGAAAGAAAAAACCTGGAGGTATCAGGTGCTCTGATTTCAAATTATGTTACAAAGCTATAGAATCTCAGTATGTTATTGAAAGAAACACAGAAGCACAGATCAAGGAACAGAATTGAGGGTCTAGAAATAAACTTATATATATAAAACTTAAAGGAGCCAAGCACATACATTGGAGAATAGTCTCTTCAATAAACGGTGCTCAGAAAACTCAACAGCCACATACAAAATAATGAAACTAGAATATTTTCTTATACCATATATAAAATAAATTCATAACGGATTAAAGACTTAAATGTGAGACATGATATTATAGAAATCCTAGAAGAAAACCTAGACATACATAATTTGACATTGGTCTTATCAATAACTTTTTGAATATGTATCCTCAGGCAAAAGAAACAAAAATAAATATAGATGAATAGGACTCACACTAAAAAGCTTTTGCACAGAAATAGAAACCATCAATAAAATTAACAGACAATATATTAAATGGGAAAAGATATTTGCGAATCATATATTCAATAGGAGGTTAATATATGGAATACATAAAGAATTCATGCAACTCAACAACAACAACAATAACAACAAAAACCAACGAGATTTTAAAGTGGGCAGAGGACCCAAGTAGGCATTTTTGCAAAAAAGACACAGATGGCCAATTGGCACAAGAAAAAATGCTCAATATCACTAATTATTAGGGAAATGCAAATAAAAACCACAATGAGATATCACCCCCTTTTCAAATGGCTATTATAAAAATAAATAAATAACAACAGTTGGTGAGTCTATGAAGAATGAACACTTATACACTGTTGGTGGGAATGTAAACTGGTGCAGCCACTATGGAAAATAGTATGAAGATTCCTCAAAAAATTAAAATAGAACTATCATATGATCCAGTTATTTAATAACTAGGTAATTATACAAAGAATATGAAGATGCTTGTATATGTACCTGTATGTTCTTCACAGCATTGTTTAAAATACTCAGGATATGGAAACAAACCTAAGTGTCTATTGATGGATGAATGAATAAATAACATATATACACAATGGAATACTACTCAGCCACACACACATACACACATACACACACACACACATGAAACCTCACCAGTTGCAAGTACATGGATGTAACCTAAGGGTATTGTGCTAAATGAAGTAAGTCAAAGAAAAGCAAATATCATATGATTTCACTCATGTGAAATATTTTTAGTAAAACTTCAAGTAATTAAACAAACAAAACAAAACAAAAATACATGGACACAGAGAACAGATTGGTGATTATCAGAGGGGCAGCATAAAAGGATAAGATAAAATAGGTAAAATGGGTCAACGCTATGGTGATGGATGGATACTAGACTTTTGGTGGTGTACTGTATGCAGAATTCAAATTGTAACACTGTTTGATTTTTATGATTGACAAAGTTAAGGTTTTGTGTTGCTATTACTGTTTTCATTCTTTTTTTGATTTTTTTCATGAAAGAGGTTAGTGTATATATATCAGTACCAAAATGTCATAAATTGTCCCACTTATTCCATTAATAGTCCCATTTATTCTTCCACTATTACAACTAAAGTACATTTCGTTAATCTCAAAAGATTGACTGACATGTACATCTGATTCTTTATTTGGATAATCACATAACATGAAAAAAAATTTTTGAAGTTTTCATTTATAAGCCAAGGTGGATAGGAATAACAAAGCCACCAACTTGAAAGGGAGAGTACAAAATGTAATACTTAGCTCAGCCTAGGAGCCTTCCTAAAATATTTGTTATCACATTAAAAAGCATGAGATAAATGACAAGTCTCCAAGAGATGGACAGTTTTCTATTATTGCTAAGAAAAAGCAATACCATATTGTATACCTCAATGCTCATTTTTTTCCTAGTTCACAGCTATTTATAGAGATCCCAATATGTTCTAGAGTAACTTCTGGTAGTTTATTTATCAATTATCATTGTGCCCAAATAAGTTAACTATTAACAAGTAGTTAGAGTTGTAAATTCAAATAATTAAATCCAAGTCAAAATGTTTAACTAATATTGTGATGAATAATTCAATACAAATATAATATAAGCTAGTAAAATAAAACAGTAAACACAATTTATCATTTATGATATTTCTATTTCTGATAGCACTACTATTAGAAAACATTCTGAGTTCTTACTATGTGCCAGTTTCTGCATACATTGCTTTATTATTTCATGTTAAAATCATAATAATACCATTTTACAGACAAAGAAATTGTCAGACATAGCAGCATTCCAGTTGATATGCAAAGATATTATGAAAAAGCATACATTTGAAGTAGTATCTAAAATTTATTTTAAAAGAGGATTCTTTCGTTGGTGGGACAAAATTATAAAACTTTCATTATCATAATAAATTGCTAATAAATTATAACTAAATATTCTTTAACTAATGGGGTCAAAAAAGATCAGGACAAGCTATTTGCTTAAAGGATATTTTAATTGGTAATATTTTACAATTATGAGTTATTAGATCATGTTAAATGTATCAGTTATCAGCTATTACTAGATTCAATGGTGATGCAAATACATATTCATAGAGGGATGACCCAGAACTTGAATGACTAGGAAATAGAGACTAGAAAGGTAGAAGGTAATGAGGAATAACAAATTATGGATTTCTAAACAAATAGAAAAACAGGACATTTATATCTGAAAGGCCAAGGGAGTCTAGAGAAAAACACAACTGATTAGGGCATTTTTCCAAGGAGTCAAAATTTAAATATTTTTCAGGTATTCAGGTTCTTGTCCTAGAAATCTGACAATAGGTTGTGGCCACACACAAGTATTAGGAAAACTGGAAGGACCAAGGAGTACGACAGAACCCAAGTTCCTGGAGAATATGAATATCAAGGCTGGAATTCAGGCATGAGGAAAAAAACAGATATCCAATTGAGGGAACTAAACAAGAAAGTGATGATTTGATCAGAAGAAAGAATACAACAGCCAAATTTTGGGAAGAAAGCATCAGTTCAAAATTGGACCATCAGGAGGCTGGCTAGGTGGTATGTTCATGATCTAGGAATCATTAGTTTTTTATTTCCCCTACTCTAAAGTTGGATTTTTTTAGAACCTGTGAAGGGTAGACTTTAGATATAATAGAAACAATTAGTGATATCTGGAAATGCTAGGAACAAAGAATCAAACTCAACACTATAGAGTGAACTAAAATGGAAACATAAAAACATAAAAATCAGGATTTTTTTTTTTTTTTTTTTTTGGCTGTACACCTAGCACATGGAATTTCCCAGGCCAAGGAATGAACCCCATGCCATAGCAGTGGGCCAAGCCACTGCAGTGACAATGCCAGATCCTTAGTACCCTGCACCACAAAATGTTTGGTTTTTTTACAATCTCTTTTTCTCCTAAAAAATAAATATGAGCTTTCTACAGTAGAAGATCACACTTTTTTTTTTTTTTTGGTCTTTTTGTCTTTTTAGGGCCACACCAGAGGCATGTGGAAGTTCCCAGACTAGGGGTAGAAATGGAGTTACAGCTGCCAGCCTACTTCACAATCACAGCAATGTGGGATCCAAGCTGCATCTGTGACCTACGCCGCAGCTCAGGGCAACACCAGATCCTTAACCCACTGAGCAAAGCCAGGGATTGAACCCGCAACCTCATGGATACTAGTCGGGTTCATTCACCACTGAGCCATGATGGGAACATCCAGTTTACACATTTTTAATGTGACTAAGAAAGCAGTAGATTAATGCTTTTTTTTTGGAGCATTTTCTAATTGAAAGTGATATCAGATTTTTTGAAACTCATTAACACTTTTGAGTCAGAGACTATGACTATGAGATAGCTCTAAAACTGATTAAAATAAAAGATTAAGAATTTATTAAGACATAAAGAAAGACAAAGAAGGACACTATTTAATGATTAAGGGATCCATCCAAGGAGAGGATGTTACTATCATCAACATATATGCCCCAAATATAGGAGCACCCAGATACATACATCAAATATTAACAGACATAAAGGGAGATATTGATGGGAATACAATCATAGTAGGAGACCTAAATACCCCCCTCACATCAATGGACAGATCCTCTAGACAGAAAACCAATAAAGCAACAGAGATCCTAAAGGAAACAATAGACAAGTTAGACTTCATTGATATCTTCAGGACACTACATCCAAAAAAAATCAGAATACACATTCTTCTCAAATGCTCATGGAACATTCTCAAGAATTGACCACATTTTGGGACACAAAGCGAATCTCAATAAATTTAGGAGCGTAGAAATTATCTCAAGTATCTTCTCTGACCACAAGGCCAGGAAATTAGAAATCAACCATGGGAAAAGGAAAGAGAAAAAACCTACTACATGGAGACTCAACAACATGCTACTAAAGAACCAATGGGTCAATGAGGAAATCAAGAAGGAAATTAAAAACTACCTTGAAACAAATGATAATGAAGACACAACCTCTCAAAATCTATGGGATGCTGCGAAAGCAGTGCTCAGAGGGAAAATTATAGCAATCCAGGCCTTTCTCAAAAAAGAAGAAAGATTCCAAATTGACAACTTAACCCTCCACCCAAACGAATTAGAAAAAGAAGGACAAAAAAGACCTAAAGTCAGCAGAAGGAAGGAAATTATAAAGATCAAAGAAGACATCAATAAAATAGAGACTCAAAAAACAATAGAGAAAATTAATAAAACCAAGAGCTGGTTCTTTGAAAAGGTGAACAAAATTGACAAACCCCTGGCCAGACTCACTAAAAAGAGGAGAGAAAGAACCCAAATAACCAAAATTATAAATCAAAAAGGAGAAATCACAACGGATACAGCAGAAATACAAAAAACCATAAGAGAATACTATGAACAACTGTATGGCAACAAGTTTGACAATCTGGAAGAAATGGACAATTTTCTAGAATCTTACAGCCTGCCAAAACTGAATCAAGCAGGAACAGACCGATCACTAGAAATGAAATTGAAGAGGTCATAAAATCACTCCCTACAAATAAAAGTCCAGGACCAGATGGCTTTACAGGTGAATTTTATCAAACATATAAAGAGGAATTGGTGCCCATCCTCCTTAAACTCTTTCAAAAGGTTGAAGAAGACGGAATACTCCCAAAGACATTCTATGAGGCCACCATCACCCTCATTCCAAAACCAGACAGAGATACCACCAAAAAAGAAAACTATCGCCCAATATCATTGATGAATATAGATGCAAAAATTCTCAACAAAATCTTAGCCAACGGAATCCAACAACATACCAAAAAAATTATACACCATGACCAGGTTGGGTTCATCCCAGGTTCACAAGGATGGTTCAACATATGCAAATCAATCAGCATCATATACCACATTAACAAAAAAAAAGTCAAAAATCACATGATCATCTCAATAGACACAGGAAAAGCATTTGACAAAGTCCAACATCCATTCATGATCAAGACCCTCGCCAAAGTGGGTATAGAGGGAACATTCCTGAATATAATCAAAGCCATTTATGAGAAACCCACAGCAAATATAATCCTCAATGGGGAAAAACTGAAAGCCTTCTCACTCAAATCTGGAACAAGACAGGGATGCCCACTCTCACCACTGCTCTTCAACATAGTTTTGGAAGTCTTAGCCACAGCAATTAGACAAACAAAAGAAATAAAAGGCATCCATATAGGAAGAGAAGAGATCAAACTGTCACTGTATGCAGATGACATGATACTATACCTAGAAAACCCTAAGGACTCAACCCCAAAACTCCTTGAACTGATTAATAAATTCAGCAAAGTGGCAGGATATAAGATTAACATTCAGAAGTCAGTTGCATTTCTGTATACCAGCAATGAAACATTAGAAAAGGAATACAAAAATACGATACCTTTTAAAATTGTACCTCACAAAATCAAATACCTCGGAATACACCTGACCAAAGAGGTAAAGGACCTATATGCCGAGAACTATAAAACTTTAATCAAAGAAATCAAAGAAGATGTAAAGAAATGGAAAGATATTCCATGTTCCTGGATTGGAAAAATCAATATTTTAAAATTGGCCAGACTACCCAAAGCAATCTACAGATTCAATGCAATCCCTATCAAATTACCCATGACATTGTTCACAGAACTAGAACAAACAATCCAAACATTTATATGGAACCACAAAAGACCCAGCATCGCCAAAGTAATCCTGAGAAACAAAAACCAAGCAGGAGGCATAACTCTCCCAGACTTCAAGAAATACTACAAAGCCACAGTCATCAAAACAGTGTGGTACTGGTACCAAAACAGACAGACAGACCAATGGAACAGAATAGAGAACCCGGAAATTAACCCTGACACCTATGGTCAATTAATCTTTGACAAGGGAGGCAAGAACATAAAATGGGAAAAGGAAAGTCTATTCAGCAAGCATTGCTGGGAAACCTGGACAGCTGCATGCAAAGCATGCACAAAAATAAACTCCAAATGGCTCAAAGACTTAAATATACGACAGGACACCATCAAACTCCTAGAAGAAAACATAGGCAAAACACTCTCTGACATCAACATCATGAATATTTTCTCAGGTCAGTCTCCCAAAGCAATAGAAATTAGAGCAAAAATAAACCCATGGGACCTCATCAAACTGAAAAGCTTTTGCACAGCAAAGGAAACCAAAAAGAAAACCAAAAGACAATTTACAGAATGGGAGAAAATCGTTTCAAATGATGCAACTGACAAGGGCTTAATCTCTAGAATATATAAGCAACTTATACAACTCAACAGCAAAAAAAACAATCAATCAATGGAAAAATGGGCAAAAGACCTGAATAGACATTTCTCCAAAGATGATATACAGATGGCCAGCAAACACATGAAAAAATGCTCAACATCGCTGATTATAAGAGAAATGCAAATCAAAACTACCATGAGATATCACCTCACACCAGTCAGAATGGCCATCATTAATAAATCCACAAATAACAAGTGCTGGAGGGGCTGTGGAGAAAAGGGAACCCTCCTGCACTGTTGGTGGGAATGTAAACTGGTATAGCCACTATGGAGAACAGTTTGGAGATACCTTAGAAATCTATACATAGAACTTCCATACGACCCCGCAATTCCACTCTTGGGCATCTATCCGGACAAAACTCTACTTAAAAGAGACACATGCACCCGCATGTTCATTGCAGCCCTATTCACAATAGCCAGGACATGGAAACAATCCAAATGTCCATCGACAGATGATTGGATTCGGAAGAAGTGGTATATATACACAATGGAATACTACTCAGCCATATAAGAACGAATGATATAATGCCATTTGCAGCAACATGGATGGAACTAGAGAATCTCATCCTGAGTGAAATGTGCCAGAAAGACAAATACCATATGATATCACTCATAACTGGAATCTAATATCCAGCACAAATGAACATCTCCTCAGAAAAGAAAATCATGGACTTGGAGAAGAGACTTGTGGTTGCCTGATGGGAGGGGGAGGGAGTGGGAGGGATCGGGAGCTTGGGCTTATCAGACACAACCTAGAATAGATTTACAAGGAGATCCTGCTGAATAGCATTGAGAACTATGTTTAGATACTCATGTTGCAACAGAAGAAAGGGTGGGGGAAAAAACTGTAATTGCAATGTATACATCTAAGGATAACCTGACCCCCTTGCTGTACAGTGGGAAAATAAAAAAAAAAAAAAAAAAGAGTTTACTAAAAAAAAAAAAAAAAGAATTTATGGTATAAAAATATAGCATTTTAAAACAAGATGACTCTACTAACAAACTTCCCAAAATAAAACTTAACTGAGCAGATCTAGACCTTTCAATCATGTTAACATGGGCAAACATTTCCTTTTACTCTTCTTACTTTAGGTTCCCACACTAGGCACAGGATTATAGAGAACATTAAAACTGATTGGCTGAGTGACATTTCTAATGCTAAGCCAATCTAACCAAGTCATTACAAGGAAAATTGATTTGTAAAGATATTGTACTTATAAGAAATGCCAGATTGTAGTAAATATATTGCTACTATGGTACTATAACCTCAATGTTTATATTTATTTTCACTTCTATATTAATTTGTGGTGGGTGAATTTTGCATAATTTAGGAATATGGTTTATTTTAGAATACAGTTTATTGCACAATATAGTTCCTGGATATAATAACACTGTCTTCTAGAAATTTCAACCAAAATTAAAAATGTACATATTACATATTACAAATGGAATCATCTCCAGACTATATACCACATTCAGGATCCAGGAAGGGATTATTAAATAAGATATGCTCAGAGGATCTACCCCCACAAAAGTTTACTCCTGAAAACTTTTGTTTTATTATTGCTATGTAAATTAAAAAATAATTTTTTACTGAAATATTTGGTTTTGTGGCTCTAGCACACACAGGACTGATATGATTGAGCACTGATTCATTATTAGGAAATTCTAAGACTCAGAGAAATATAATATTTAAAGTTGGAAGACTCCCTTCTGACATTGAAATTGGGATGCTACTTCTATCAGATCAAGGATACACTTTATATGTACCTAATGATAGCCATACAGTAGCAATTCCATTTTTTTTTAAATCTATAAGTGAAATCACCTTTTATTACTCTTTTGACTTGAGGTGAACATGAAGTAGACTTGGCATTTATATCTATTCAGGTCAGACACACTTAACTCTATGTGGTGCAATTCAAAGAGTCCCTCAGGAAAGACTGCTCAGTCTTAATGAATGCATAGGCTTGCTTTTTGTTTTCCCAAAGCCAAGCAAGGCTCAGTTTGAGCTTGGCTAATATCCAGGTTCGGAGAGCAGAGAAACATGAGATGATTGTGAATATATTAATCAAAAATGCAGAGCACAACTAGTTTTAAGAAGAGAAAATAGGTTGCCACTTCAAAAAGTATCATGGGCATCTAATAAACATGTAGCACACAGACCTAGCTAATGCTTAAGTAGCCCCCATAGTTTATAAAAACCCACAAAGGAAGGCTCAAATGTTAGAAAATTTCTGGGAATACAGTTTACCCAGGGATCAGGATATAAATTTAATTTTACTTCATAGATCCTACTTTATGAAGTCAAGACATGGATTTTGAGTGATTTGAGAAATCAAATTTGAAGAAGGCAAAGTAGAGTCAGTTAAGTAATGATAAAAATGTTTACACAATACAATGATTTATTATTATTTAGATCAAGTTATTTATTCCAATCCTATGAAGCATAACACACATGAAGAATTTTAGGCAAGGCACAGTAGGTCAAATGGCTATAGCTGACATATAGTTTGAGAGGAACTGATATAGTGACAACCAATGAGGATTTTTAGACTGGAAAACTTCCTTTAAAATGAATCAGATCATCAGCCCTTGTTTGGTAGCAATATGAAATCATATTAAGTTGGTTACTAAGACATCTATAGTTAAACTAACCATATTCAACATCAAAAATCTTTAACCCAGTATTTAATCTCTCTCAAGAGACATGTATTACTGAATTAAACAAAACATATTGAGTACCTACTGGGTGCTGCAGGTGATACATGATAAATAAAGTATAATATCTTAAACATGATCAAAACTTATGGTCTCCAAAGGAGACATTTTGGGGGTTTGGGGGGATGCACTGGGGTTATGGGATGGAAATCCGATAAAATTGGATTGTGATGATCATTGTACAACTACTATTGTAAAAAATTCACTAAGAAAAATAAATAAAATCAGAGTTGAAAAACAAAACAAAAAAAAACAGTGTACAACTACTGAGATAAGAGTTAGTGCTAAGTTGAACTAAATGCTATAATAAAACAGCTAAACTAGTGTCCAATTTGTCAATTATAAAGAGACCATTCCTTAAAGGAAGTCCAGAGGTTTGGGATCTTGTAGGGTTTCCTACATAATTTCCCATACTAGTTTTTGTAAATATTGAGAGAAGAGTTTATTTTATAGTCAGAGAATTGTTACTATGTCTTTTGTCTCACTACAATACAAAAGGAGAAACAAAAGATATCTAAAAGAGAGAAGCGCACAACTCCTTCACCTATCTGTAGGCAGATTTGTTACTTCTGTAGTGTATTCACTTATGCCACTTTTTTTTTTTTTTTTGGTCCATAAATACTTACATAGTTCTTACTTTGTTTCAGGCACTATTGCTGTAACACTATCTCTTTGCCTTTCAAATGAACAATGCTTTCAAATTACTTACCAGCTCATTGGTATATTACATTGTCTCACTCTTCCTTATTCAACCATTGTAAGAAATACAGGCCTTTGCTGCCCACAATAAAATAAATCTAGTTAACGGATTTGCCAGGTGATGGTATGCAAATACCTGATAACCTAAGGATGAGGTAGCCAATGTGTATAATCCTATATACTAATTCTGATATAATAGCTGCCCTTCTTCAAGGCATTGGGTTAGAGTTCAGGCACTTTGCTGAACTCTCTTCATATTTTTCATTGATATCCACTATAACACAGACAGATATTGTATTCTCATTTTACATATATGTTAAACTAAGTCTCAAATAACGTGACTAAGGATTGGTAGTTGAACCATGGCATCTGACACCATTCCATCCTAATCCTGAGATGGAGAAAACATGTAGGCTTTCACTCTTCTCTTCCATGTCCTTGGTGGTTATTGCTGAAGGGTCACAATCCCTGTCAGCCCAGTACTCTAGCCGCCATTGCAAAGCTGACTGAAATTGACGTGGGAGATGAGACAGTATTATTATCCTTGCCATAATCCAAATGTGAAAATTTCCCTTTTTTCTGTTTTTTTTTGTCCAGGCTAGGGGTCGAATTAGAGCTACGGCTGCCAGCCTATGCCATGGCAATGCCAGATTCAAGCTGTATCTGTGACCTCAGGGCAACACCAGATTCTTAACCCACTGAGCAAGGCCAGGGGTCGAACCCGTGTCCTCATGGACTATCCTCATGGATTGTCAGGTTCATTACCACTGAACAACAGCAGGAACTCCCCCAAATGTGAAACTTTTCTAATTGTATTATGTTTAAATGCCTTTAAATACCTATTTAAAATGATATAAAATCTATCCATATCTGTTTACACTAACACTCAGCTGAGACTGATGAAAGAGAAAAAGAGGGTGGGAGTTCCCTTCATGGTTCATTGGTAACAAACCTGACTAGTATCCATGAGGATGAGGTTGGATCCTTGGCCTCATTCACTGGGTTAAGTATCAGCATTGCTGTGAACTGTGGTGTAGGTCATAGGCTAGCAGCTATAGTCTGATTCGACCCCTGGCCTCGGAACTTCCATATGCCACAGTGTGGCCCTGAAAAAAAAAAAAAAAAGAAAAGAAAATAGAAGAAAGAAAAAAAAAGAAAAAGAGGACAAAAGGGGATCAAAGTTCAGTTTTAGCATTTTCTTCAAATTTTCAAAAAAAGGGATTTTATAGGGTTAAAAATAAGCTAAAACAAATTTTTTTTTTTCTCCATCTAGATCAGCAATATTCTTTGCTGAACAAAGTTGAAAGACAATATTAATCTTAGGGTGATGATGCATAATTAAACACATAAATGTCAAATTCAGAAATAACCTCAAATTCAACCATAAAATGTATATTTCAGAATAATTATCTCAGTGCTAAAACAAATAACAGTGTACAGAAGATGTAAGAGTCACCTGTTCATTTCTTTCCCAAGTTAAACAGCAAACATGATGTTCAGTCAAATCCATGTCTTCATTTAAATTAACCCCAAAGCGCTAATGAATTATGGGTAGCTGGTTTTCTTCTTTTTAGAGTTAAATGCGTTTTTAGGATGCTGTTTCATAAAAGAGCCTATATTTTGAATTATTTTTCTTATTTATACTATTTTTTACTAATTAATATTTATAGCAATTAAATCAGTGGGAAATATCCCAATTTAAGGTTGTTGGTTATTAGTATATATTAAACTGAAAAATATACATATATGTATCCATTGTAAGATGTAGTAATAGGGTGAAAGCATATGCATTTTTTTCCTTGAAATATCCTTGCCAAAACTGCCATAAGAATATTTCGGTAATTTAATTTAGAACGTTTTATTGCAGATGTATATTAGCAAAAACAGCCTTCAACATTTATGCTGAAGTGATACAGAAACCAAATTTATATCACTGACAAGCAATAATAGTAGTAACAATTAGAAAAATAACAGCGACATTCTAATATTTATATACTATTTTTTAGTTTATAAAGAATTTCACATACACTGCTCATTTAATCTTTATAACAATGACTAGATTGCTTAGACTGTAGGTCAGTGATTCTCATTTCCAGAACTATAATTCAGTAGATCTGGGTGGACCTGAATTTTATATACTCATCTGCAGGTAATTTTAAAGGCATATTGCTACCCGGAGTTCTGATTCACTCACACAGCAATGTCAGCATCATCTGGGAGCTCATAAGAAGTGGAAACTTAGGCTCCACTCCAGACCTACTGAATAAGAATTTACAACCTATCAAGATTCCCCAAGTGATTTCTGTGTACATTAATGTTTGACAGGCACTGCTCTAACCACACTATATAGATGGGTATGGTTATCCTCACTCTGAAGTTTAATAGCCTCATCTACAGATAAGTAGACTTTCAGTCAAAGGTCTCTGCTAGCATTATCATTCATTTTTTTCTACTTTGTGTCCATTTATTCTTTTTTAATTTAATTCTTTTTTTATTAAAGTATAGTTGATTTACACTGTTGTGCCAATTTCTACTGTACAGGAAAGTGACCCAGTCATACACATACATACATTCTTTTTTATATTATTTTCCATCATGGGCTATCCCAGGAGAATAGGATTATGTGTTTTTTTGCTTGTTTGCTTTTAATTGAGTACATCCTCCAAGGCAGAAACTCTACGAATAGTTTACTCTATAAGATGGCAAAGAAGACATCTACATTTCCTGCCTTTGTGGAGTTCATAGTCTACTGCAGGGTTTACAGTCGTCATCATCATCACCACCATGGTCATCATTATTGCTGTTGTTAGTATTATTATTATTAAAGACAGATATTAAAAGGATAATAGAAGTAGACTGAGACGTGGAGGACGAAATACTTTTAATCAGTAGTGTCGTACAAGCAAACACAAGGAAAAGCTGGCACATTAGTTTGTCTTCGTAGAGAGAAGGATCATAGCAAAAGGAACCTGTGGCTGAAGAAGAGTATAGGAGGAGAATAAGGAGAAGGGCAAGAAAGCAATACATGGCCTGAAGTGTATAAGTCATTTGCACAAAGTCATAGAGAGTTCTTTTTTGATAGGTACAACATTTTGTATTACATATAATAGACAATAGGGAAAATAACACATGTCAGTTCTCTCTAGCTCCTGCCTCAACATTTTCCTAGTTCTGGCCTCCCTGGACTGTGTGCCCAGGATTTACTCACCTCTTCTGAAGGTTTTAGAACCAGGTTCTATCCTGCTGTGGTTATAAGAGGACTGATTCCACATGAATCAGCCATTAATTCACAGGACCTAAGTCTTTCTTACATGAACGTATGAATGGTAGAAACAGAAACACACACACACACACACCACTAACTGCTTAACCTAATTCCAGAGGGATGAAAAGTAAGGCATCCTCAGATTGAATTTCTGCCTTCCCCAGAGTACATACCAGGAACCCATTGCTTGTATTGACAAATCTCATAATGAGACAGTGGGATTCACTCTCAATTAGAGAAACAGATTGAGGTGTTTTCTTTAAAGATAAAGCCATTGAAAAGTGTGGAGCAGTTTGGTAGTGAAAAAGGCAATTAGGCATATCACCTGGAGCCTGCTTGCATTTGCAGGTGTGAATGCACAAACAAAACAATTATTCCATTCAGGAGGATCTTTACCAAGGCCCAGAGAGAGGAGAGGGTCAGTGCTGATGAGTACTTAATGAATGTTCCCTGAGATTAATTCCCACAAAAAAAAGTCAATCATGCCCAGCCACACTACTTTAATATGCTTTCCCTAAGGCATATTAAATTCCCACTGAATTTCTGGAAAAGAAGATGAAGATCATACTTACAATGCAAGTAGAAACAATCACAAATTTGTGTATTTATGAATATACTACATCTAAAAATATGTTTTACTCAGGTAGCCAGCTGTGTTTTGTGTCATTTCTTTTATTCATCCATCCATTCATTCATCATCCATCCATCCACTCAATGAGTAGTACCTATATTGTACCCAACTCTATACTAACCACATAATCACATTCAAATATGTGAAAGAATAATTCACTGTCCTACAGGAGTTCACTAGCGAGACATTTCATAAAACATTCCATCAGATAATTAGAGAAAAAATTAAGTTCATGTGTTAGAAAATGTGTAATGGAGAATTATGGTGTTGGGGTGTTTGGGCACATGTGCATATACACATGTGAACATATGTAGGAATAAGTCTAATAAGAGAAAATTTAGAACATGCAGGATATTAAATACAGTTTTATATGAAAATGAAACCAACCTTAAAACCTGGAGATTTCACCAATGACCCTTCTCAATGATAAGGATTTCCACAATGAGTGGCTTGGGGACTCACTTTGACTTGGTAAAACTAAGGAAGGTAGTCAAGTTCTAGGGGCTAGCAACAAACCACAAGATTTCCCTCTGTTCATCAGACATAACTAAAATATTTTCAAAGAAGTTTCAGTTAAACAGTTAGTCAAATATATGGCTTGCTTGAATTTAAAATTTTATTGTACAGGCATTATAGATAAACATATGGGCAGCTATAAGAAACAATGAATCAAATGCCCTTGATATTTAAGCATATTGCAGACATGAAGAGGGAATCGACTCGTTTGACAGTTCATTGACTGTTCTGATATATATATTAGAATTTGAAAATAAAATATAAATGTCAGAGAAGTTTCTCCACATATGATTATTACTGATCAACAAACAGTTGCCAACAAGTGCCAAGTACCAGAAAACCAAGAAAGTTTACTTTTACTTTGCATTTCCTTTTAATGTAGCCAACACAACTAATACCTTTGTGTTGAAAATATATCCTGCTGATATTTACAAGATGCCTTGCTATTAAAAAATCAGTTCTCCTTATTTCATGATTGCAAATCTCAGAACTCGAGATTCCCGTGATAGATACTTATCAACATCAGATTTACAACTTACTCTCCAATCAAAAGAAAAAAGTTCAACTTTTTTTTCCTCCTGGGGAAAAGACTAACTTCAATATAGTTTTGTGAACTCAAACCATTGATACTTATTCCTTCTTTTGCAACTGTTATTCAGCTGGAAACATATAAGACATCAATTTTCAATAGCACATAAAAAATGTTTACATTGCTTTAAACCATTTTCCTCAAATGGTTTGAGCTGGTATAATCTGAACTCTAATCACAGCAATCTGGCACAAAACATATTGATAATAAATTATGGGGAGTTGAATGGAAACCCATCCTCACTACGGGAAGACAAATATAAAGAGCTTCTTTCTGATGATGTGTTAGGGACAAAATCTTGGGCCTAAACAAGAGAAAATAATTGCCTATTTTTTCAGTCTCATTTTGTATTATTTATACTTTATGCTCCACCATTACCAATTTCACTATGTCTACTTTTGTTGGTACTTTTCTGAAGCATAGTTGATTTGCAATGTTGTATTATTTTTCTGGTGTACAGCAAACTGATTTAGTTGTTTTCCTGTGTCCCCTTGTACACACCACAGTGTGGCTTGATTTGGACTCTGCTTAGCTGTCCTCTCTGTCTGAAAATTCATTCTTCAAACTCTTCACTTACTCAGCCATTAACCCATGGTTCTTCCCTTAGCTCTTTCAGAAATGCCTTTCCCTCCCCCTTTAATCATTTCCTCACATCAGTCCAGGCTGATTTAATTCTCATTCCTCTGGTTCTCTTAGTTCTAGGTATGCATATATCATTTTTATAGCATTTCACCTTAAGTACATAAGGCTGAAAATAATGGAGTCAAAAAGAACCTTTTAAAAACACCTTCCTTAAGAGGATGTCCCACTGAAAACAGACATACAACATCCCAGGGGCCACCCACAAAGTACCCAATTTTTCCTTATTCATTTAAGCATAACTAAAATATTTCTCAAGGTCTATTTCAATTATACAACTTGTCAAATGCATGATTCATCTGAATTGAAATTTTCACTCTATTGTTTAGTAACAGACACCGGCATTTAGAAATCAAGGTGTACATAACCCTCTGAGATGGCTACTATTGATGAAGAGAAGAAAGGGTTGATAGTTAAGGTGGCTTCCAAAGGTAGATTGTGGGGGAAAAGAGGGGTGAGTCATATCAGCCAACAAACCACTGTGTTTTTCTCCTTCAGGAAACTAACAAACCACTCTGATAGTTGGGAAGAGGAGAGGGAGGGTGACAGTAAATGGCATAGAAATCTCTGGGAAGGAGACAGTTCCTACTGATCTCCTAATTCAAAATCTCCATGACATAGCTAGGCTAGTCTCTTTCTCTGCAGGAACCTAGAGGTGCCAGGCAGTATTCATACATAAGTTCACAAGCCTATACCCCTCTGGTGATTCGGAAATCCTCATGGTCTCAGTTCCCTGCCTTTGCTACTAGTGATGACATATATGAAGCAACTAAGATACAGAATGTGGTAAAGAAATATTTGTTTTTTCATCCTCTTCTCAGTCTCTCTCTCCCCTCTGTCTCCATGTATTTTAGGGTCCACTTTGTCTTCAAGGACCAGTCACACTATGGTGTGGCTTGTCCCATGTATTAGAGCATAATTCACAACAGAGTGAAAACACAGATTTTTGAAGGATGCTTCCTTCTCCTCTCCTCCTCTCTCTTTTCCTACTATTTACTTTTACAGACTGAAAATTTTCTATTGCATTGACTTTATAGAAAAACAAAGTGTTTCATGAATGCTCCAAACCTAAAAACTTTCACTTTATTCCATACAGCTTTAAAACAGTAAGGACTTTGGTGTAGACACCCATTTAATCATTTTTAATTAAAAGTAGATTTCAAATGTAAATAGTAGTTTACAGGACTCAAGAACATAGGATTTTTAAAAAAATGTATCACAGCATATTGTACATAGTTGTCATTCCTTTTTGCTTTGGTTGTATTCAATGTAAAAGTACAAAATAAAGGCCCTATTTTCTTGGGCAAATAATGGTGTTTTAAGCCCTCTTTATTAAGGCTTGGCAAATAATAATGCTACTTTATATTAACCTGGGACAATTTTTTGACTCTTTCTAATGATACATACAAATCAAATTAGACACTTGATGTTCACTGCCAATACTACATGACAACCCCTCATGGCCCTCAGCATATTCTTTTATCCTTATTAATACCACAGAAAATGTATTTACTCAAAGTTCACTGACTGGTGGTCTTGGCATTGTGCAAGGTGGTAAATTTTAGATATAATCATGTATATTCAAATGAGGCAATGGAAGCACAGAATGTTTAAAAATCTTGGAGGAAGGCACAAACCTAGCTAGCTTTTGAACTTCTGAAGAAGAACTGATAACATTTGGGAAATATTATTACAGCTATACAAGAAGCAAAGTCATCTAAACCTGATGATGTATTGTTTCTGCTTTTCCAGGACTGAATTAGCAGCTTCCATTGGGATCTTTAAATCACTGTCCCTTAAAGGTTTAGGGTTCAAGCCTGGCAGCTGGCACTTGTATCCATACTGTGCAAAAACTGGCATTCAAAAATGCCTTTAAATGTGAGCTATCTGCACACTTGTTATTCAGCAGGCGATATCAGAGAGTAAATATTCATAGAGAATTATCACTGTTAAGGTGGCACTGAAACTCTGCCAAAAAATAAAAACATGGCATGCTCTTTCTTGTATAAGTTGCATGTCTGATATTAACCAAAAACTACTAGTCAAATCAATCATGGGGCCCACCTCTATTCATCACCCATCTTGCAAAAGTACTGAAAAGCGTAAGATACAATTTGACATTGTAAAAAATTAATAAGCAGAAAACTGAATTAAATAGGGTTAGGAGACCAGTAGGAGGAGCTCTCACGCCCTCTGATGAGAGTAGAGCCCAATTTCCCTTTCCTCTCTAGAGAATCTCCTTCATTTCAGACCCTGGAGTGCAATTCTCCGCTGATCCCAAATAAACCAATCTTTTCTGGAGAAATACCTGGCAGTTTGTTTCAGGTGAACATTTCGGTGGCCTATATGGGGACCAGAGAGGACTCCTGATGGCTCAGTGGCTTGTAAGCAAACAGATGCAGTACCCACAAGTGAGCTCATTATTACTGCTTTTGTTGTCAACCCTGTAGTTTGAAAGTATGTCTTTCTCGTGGACTCAAACTCACACACTCTTTGTGTTTGAAGCTCTCCAGGCTTTATTTAGTATGTATTTAAAAGTTTTGTCTTTCTGATTAAGGCCGTATTCTCTATGTGAGTACTTGTTTGGCACTCTGGTCTGACTTCAACCTACTCCTATGGAAAAAGTGGTTGTTTCTCTGAAATGATTCCAGGTTTTTCAGCCTTCGGCCTATTTCTTTAGAAAGCCTGTCTTCTGGAGACTTGCTTTTAAAAAAAAAGAAAAAAAAAAAAAAAAAAAAACTTTCAGCCTGGCTCCTATAGGACAGGGCTGACTCCTTAAGACTGGCTGGAATTGGCTTGCAAGCTGTTTGAATAGGGTTGTTTGTACTGGAGCCTGTGTAAGCTGTTTGAAAATTGTTCTTAAAACAGGAAACTTCTAGGAAATGGTATCTTAATTATCTAAGTATTTGAAGGTTCCCCCCTACAGCTGGGAACTACAGCTACGGGAACTACAACTGATTTGATGTTTATAAACTGTGGTCCTTCCCCATGCATGTTTCTAACTAAAAGGATGAAATTCCCATTGTGGCGAAGCGGAAATAAATCTGACTAGGAACCATGAAGTTGTGGGTTCAATCCCTGGCCTTGCTCAGTGGGTTAAGGATCTGGCGTTGCTGTGAGCTGTGGTGTAGGTCACAGACATGGCTTGGATCTGGTGTTGCTGTGGCTGTGGTGTAGGCCCAACCTGACCAAAGGCAATTCAGAATATCGATGGACATTATGGGGAACTTTTTGTAACCCCCCAAATCTAATTTGCTTAAAACTAAGAAAATAATTTACAATAGCTCAAAAATTTCCAGAGCCAAATGAAATAATTATTATTGGTACTTTGAGGTGTCCCAATGATATGAGAAATCTAAAATTGATCCTATGTAAAATACAGTTTTAAGATTAACTGAGGCAAAAAATTAAAGAAAGATAAAGTGGCTCCCAGAGCTTCAGGCTCTTCTTCCTTGGCTCTTTGTCTTGGGATCCACCTCTGGCACCATCTCATCTCTCCCCTGCAGCTCCTCAGGGTCAGGTTGCACTTCCAGCACCATCTTCTTCCTTCACTTCTATGCCACTTATACCTGCTCCCACTCTACCCTCAATTCCCTTATAATAATTCTCCTGCCAAATTTATTTTCTCTGAAACGCTCCCCACTCCCATTTCCTCTAAATTTATCAGAACAAATCACTTTAAAAATGAAGCCCTCTGAGGGTCCAAAGGCTAAACCCTTAATTTCTTTTATTCCTTGGACTAAACCTGAACAGCCAGCCATAGTCAAATATTTTCCCAAAGTATGTGAAGATCCTCACAGATTTGCTGAAGAATTTAATACAGTCATCCAGACTTATCAGTCTGGTATCTCCAGCTTAGATCAGCGAGTTTATAGTATTGTTGGTGAAGAATAGGCCCAGCATTGGATAAAAAATACTAATTGGGAAAATCCTAATTTTTCTCTAGGATTACAACTGGGAGACCAACCTACTAAATTTTTATATAATTAGATTCCAGCAATCACTAGGTAACTTCATCAAGCAATTCCTGGGGCTTTTCCAAAATATATTGTTTGAAACAAAATTCAGGCTTTCACACAAAAAACTAAAGACTCTGTTCATGAATATTACAATCAACTTTATATTGTTTATAAAGAAAATTCTGGTCTTTAGTGTTGATTCTACCCAGGTAGCTCTGTATTTATTAATGAGCTATATTTGTACTTTTCCATTCTAGTAAAAAGGACCAGGATAGAACAGAAAATATTATCCACTCCAAGTTTAGTTAATCTGGCAAACCTGTTCTCTTTGGCTCTAGGTGAATCCGTTAGAAGGCAGACCACAAAATTCTTTAACTATAAGTGAAGGATTCTAAGTGATGCCAAAACCCTCCTAGTTTTTTACTATTGGAGAAAGCCAAGATATTGGACAAGAGATTGTTACACATTCAAGTATTTTATGTGTCTTCAGGCTTTATCCCAGCCTTAACAATTTCCTCCCAGTTCTCAATGGCAGGGCTCTAAGGAACTACATGAGTTCTTCACAATACTCCCTCTTAATCAGCTTGGAGAAATATAACTACAGATTAGGGATGAATTTCTTCCATTCCTAATTGATATTGGGTATGCTGAGACTTCTTAGAGAAGTATGCCAGAATTTCTCTCTGCAAAAAGGGGGAAATAATTCTAAAATTTGATAGTACTTATCAAAGTAACCAACCAGGTGAATTAAATGACCCTTTAACAACTTTATTTCTTCCATCTCTGATAGTACTAGAGCAGATTCAAGAAACACTGATTACTTGTCCCAATTGAACCAGCTACCACTTCTTTATTGGCAAAATCAACTGACTTTGGCAAAATTCACAGCACACCTCCCATCAAGAGTCAAATAGACCCTTAAAAACATTTTTCCAGAATTAATCAATATCCTAAAATAAGCGAAGAAGCCCTTAAAGTCATAAAGTCCACAACAAAAGATTACAAGTTCAAGGTCTCATTATCCCTGGTACTAGCCCCTGTAATTCACCCATTTTACTGGGGAGAAGAAACCCAAAGCACAAAGGGTGAAAGTTTGTCCAGGATATCCAAGCAAATACACGACATTGCTACCCCTTGACACTTTGTTGTTTTTAACCCTCATACATTAAGAACATCCATTCCCACCAGAAATAAATCATTTACTATAGTTGATTTATGCAATACAGTTGGTATTCTAGTTGATGAGGTTAACCAATACATTTTTGCCTTCACGTGGATAGTAATGCCTCACCATTATACTGAAAGTTCTTATTTCTTGCAAATCCTGAAGGCTGATCTGGATGACTTAAAGTTCCCTACAGGTTCTACTTTGTTGCAATATGTGGATGATTTGCTTCTTTGCTATCCTTCTAAAGCTCCCTCACAAGAATACAGTATCCATTTGTTAAAGCTTTTAGCCTTAAAGGGACATAAGGTCACCAAAGAAAAACTGCATTTTGCCTAAACCTAGGATCAATATTTAGGGCATGTGATCTCAGAACAAGGGATACAATTAGATCCAGATAGACTTCATTGTATCCTAAATTTCCAATCTAAAACCAATCACCAACTGTGAGGTTTTCTTGGTCCAGTGGGTTACTGCCAAAATTGGATTCCAAATTTCTCCCTTGTAGCTATACCATCATATGTTCTACTCAGAAATAATAACCCCAACTCAATTTTATGGGAAGAACCAGAGAACATAGACCTCAAATCTTTAAAGAAAAGTTTGATGAACCCACCTGTCCTTGGGTATCCCAATTATCATCTCTCCTATTTCCTTTATGCATATGCAAAGGAAGGGAATGCCCTTGGGCTACTCACCCAAAATAAATAGGGAACACTAGCAACCCATAGTGAATTATAGCTAGCAACTGGACCTTGTGGCATGGGGATACCCCACTTGCCTTACAACCATTATGGCCACTATTTTTTTTTGTCCCCTTTAACCATTTTTGTACCCCATGCAGAAGTTCTCCTGAATTCTTATCACATTGGACATTTCTCAGCCAGCTTACTCACTTCCTATGAGTCCTTTTCTTAATCACCCCTCACATAACTCTTTTGCATTGTAATTACCTTAAATGGTCTAATCTCCCCTCCATCAACAATGAAGTCCCCCATAATGACTTAACATTTATGGATCACCTCCTGACTCCTCATAACAATCCACAGCAAATCTCATTAGGTAATGTTGACTTCTTATGGTTTACAATGATTCTTATTTAAAAGGTGACAATGGCAAATATTGTGCTGAGTATGCTATTACAACTCCTTTTGATGTTATTGAGGCAGCATCTTTACCTATGTCTACTTCAGCCCAACCAGTTAAATTATATGCTATTATAATTTTAGCCAAGGACAAAACTGTCTATATTTATACTGACTGTAGATATGGAGTAGCTCATGATTTGGGAATGTTGTGGAAGCAATGTAGCTTCCTTGCTTTCAGTGGAAATAAAATTTAAAATGGCCTTACATTCAGAAATTATTGAATAAAATACATTTTTCTGCCATAAAGGTATGTAATATCTTTAGCTATTATTAACATTCTGGTACATTTTAAACTTGGATACTAAAGGAAATCACCTTGCTGATATATCCACAAGGAATGATGCCTTTAAAAGAAACAACAGAAGCAAAACCTCTGTCATGGTCCAAAGGGATATTTCCCCAAATGATAATTTTGAAAAACTGGCTACAGAGGTCCAATAATTTGTCACAGAAAAGGAAACGCAAGATTAGAAATTCAACAATTAATGGTTTGATTTAAAAAAAAAAAAAAAAAAAAAAAAAAAAAAAAAAAAGGAGCTGCAGTTTGGACCAAATAATAACCCAGTCCAACTGGAGACTCTAAAAGTCCCACTCCTTACCATTGTAAATGCATTAAATCATTGGTCTACTGACAAAGTGATAGCCTTCATGAATCAATATTGGTGTGGAAACATTAACAGGGCCACAAAGAGTGTCTACCTCACTTGTCCCAAGTGTCTAAAGCACAAACCAAGGAAGCCTATTCATACTGCTCCCAGACATTTTAAAATGTCTAATGGACCATTCAAGGTCTGGCAAATGGATTTCATATAACTTCCTCCACTTCACAGATATAAATGTGTTTTAGTTGTGGTCTGTATGTTTTCATAGTGGACTGAAACCTTCCTTTACAGACAAGCTACTGCCTCTTCTGTAGCTCATGACCTTTTTGAAAATATTATCACTACCTGGGGAACTACTCTCAAACTTCATAGTGATCAAGGAAGTCATTTACCTGGCCAGGCACTTCGACAAGTCTGTTGTTTGGCTAGTGTTAAAACACTTTCACTCTGTCTACTGATTTCAATCTCTGCTTTAGTCAAACACACTAATAGCATTATTAAGACTCAACTGGCAAAATTTATAGAGGCTCTTCAAGTACCTCAGCCACAAGCATTGCCATTGCTCTTTCTAAATCTCAGATCCACCCCTTTTGGAATTCATATACTCTCAGTCTTTGAGATAGGATGCCCAATGCACTTTGTTCCTGCTTATTTTGATCCACAACTGATAAAAGAAGAGGTACTCCAACATAGCAAAGGCCTAACTGCTTCTATTATAAGTAACCATGTTTTGATAGAACAATCTTTTCACAGTGAGCCCTTGGGAAATAAAGACCTTAATTATCATACCTTGCAACCTGGAGATTTCATCTACTAGGAAAAAAAACTTCCAGAAGGACTCTCCCCAACCCCACTGGAAAGACCCCTATCAGGTACAAATCACCAACCCTTGTGCCATGAAACTCCAAGGAATAGACTCCTGAATATACTCGATATAACTAAAGAAAGTTCTGAATTCTGAATGGACAGACCTGTACATCATCTGGTGACCTGAAAGTCAAGAGTTCTCATAATTAAAGCAGGCAACAACTGATGAGACCACTTTCTTAAGATATGTGAACCAGGCCTGTTGGAAGTTTGTTGACAAATCTTTGATGATGATTCTGATGATTTCCAAAGTCCATGATTTTTTTATGGCCACACCCACAGCATATGGAAGTGCCTGGGCTAGGGATTGAATCTGAGCCACAACTGTGACCTATGCCACAGCTGTGACAACACCAGATCTTTTAACCCACTGTGCTTGGCTGGGGATTAAACTCCCATCTCCACAGTGACCTGGGCCACTGAGGTAAGATTCTTAACCCACTATATCATGGCAGCAACTCCTCCAAGGTCTATGATCTTGATAACATATGAACTTTGGGGAAAAAGTGCCTGAGAGTTTTCCCTCCTACTCCCATTGTTAATTTAATGTGACCTTAATAGGTTTCCAATCTGTACACTTTCCCTTTGACATGAGACACTATATTCTGGAAAGGTTGTTCCTGACATTGAGGGGAAAAAGCTACTGAAATATAAAAAACTGACTTTCGGCCAGCAATGCTTTCAGAAAAAGATCTTGATCAAAACTTGGAAATGTAAAAAAAAAAATGAATAAACAGAAACCTCAGTTAAATAGAGTTGGGATACCAGGAGAGGGAACTCTCATATTCTGTGATAATAGTAGAACCCAACAGGAAGAACAAAGAATCCTCCTCATTCCTGGCAAGGGATCAGACAATGAAAAGCCATGGACTCTGTTTACTACAGGCCTCCCAACTTCTTTTTCACTTCTATAAAAGTGTTCTTCCCTTGCCTTGCAGAGACTTGCACATGGCTCACCATAGTTGCAGACCCTGAATTGCAATTTTCTACTGATCCCAAACAAAGTCATATTTGCTGGAGAAATATCTGGCAGTCTATCTTTTCAGTCAACAACATAAATGTCACTACTTCTCCAGGGACATTGGCAGATGATTTATGTACAGATATCCAGCAGTATCTGTAAGGGATTAGTTGCAGGACTCTCCATGAATAGCAAAACCCACGGAGGCTCAAGTCCCTTATATAAAATGGTATAGTATTTGCATATAACTTATGAACATCCTCCAGAATACTTTAAATTATCTCTAGGTTACTTATAATATCTAGTACAATGTAAATGCTACATAAATAGTCACCAGCATGTGGAAAATTCGGGTTTTGCTTTTTAGAACTATCTGAATTTATTTTTTAATATTTTCAAGCTGCAGTTGGTTGAATCCACAGATACTGAATATGTGGAAACAAAAGACTGATTGTACTGACAGAGAGTGTTTCTCAAATTAAAGCAGCCTCCTTCCATGACATCTTTACCACTTTACTCCACACTACTAAAATTTCAGAAATGTCAAGTTATTTTTATGAATCCACTTAGGGGATCTGATAAATAAATATTGGCAAAAGATGCTACCAATAGGCTACCCCCAAAGAGTCAGAGTATGAAAAGGGACATACACTATAGCTCTCCAACAACTGATTGGAAATTGAATAATTCAGGTAGGAAATTTGGTGATTTAAAGATAACTAACTTGACTAAATTTTTTATACTTCCAAGTCAACAAAAATTTATTTAACCCATAACCTGTGACCATGCAATTGAGGTAAAAGATAAATGGACGTATGCTATGTCACCCTCGATTTAGAAGATTTTTTAATCTCATTTGGCAGACAACACTGAGACAAAAGAAAAAAATTAGAAAACAAAATAAGATATTATAGATGTAAGTGCCAGATTGAGTGCTACAAGTAATTGATTATTTGACACTACCAGGCCCTATAAAACAATTTACTTATAGCCGATCTTTAAATTGTTCAAGCCAAAGATTTCTCCTTAAATAACCTGGTTATATATTTTTGGGGATCTCAATAAATATCAAATATCAAATAAAAATACTAAATTAACACTGTCCTCCCAATCATACTTGGAATAACTCATCAAGGAATATTTTAAAACAATCAAACAAAAATGGTACCAAGGAAAGAATTTGTATTACCTATAAAACAATGCCAGATATATTAGTGAAGAAAGTGCAGCGGCATAATAATCTAGATATATCCAATTCTCCAGATGTCTATCACCATGTCAGCAAAGCCTGGTTCCTATTTTCTTTGCCACTCAGAAAAAATTTATAAATCTTAACTGTAAATAACTCTAGTAGTTTGATGTGATCAATAATTGACACCTTTTTTCCACTACTGAGTTGTAAACCAATTGAGGACTAAAGAAGCAGTAGGCAGCTTTAGAACTAAATGTCAGCATTATTATTGATGGAGCTATTAAAGAACTTGCACTAGGTATGTGTCAAAGGTGGAATTCCTAATGCTGAACCCCAGTAATAGACAGTGTGTGGTTAAATGCTGGCCTCTCCCTGCAGGCCTTGAAAGACTTATGGCACAAAGTAGCTGAGCAAAATGAATGTTCTCTGCTGAGAGACTGAGCTTAAAGACAAAAGGAGAAGGTGCTGAGTTCTGCATGCCCTCTTCTTTCTCTTTGGTTTATGAATTGGATAATTAACTCTTCTTCTGATAGAGAAAGCACAGAGAAGCCAGGAATTTCCTAATTGATGTCCATATACAGAAACAATCAGGATAAAAGAGGTGTCTCTGATGTTTCTTGCTCTTCTCCACTCTTTGTAACATATACTTTCTAACAAACCTTATTGCATGAAAAGGTAATGCAATATATAGGCAGTATGAATAGTGGTAAAGAACTCAGGTTCTGGAACGAGACACAGGAAAATATGAGTTCCAGCTCTACAATTTACTAGCATTATGGCATGAGTCGAGTTAATCTTAGAGTTTCCATTTCCCCATCTGAAAATCAGAGAGAAATCATAATACCTAATCTGTAGAGTTGTTTTGTATTATATTAATTAATCCATGTAAAACACCTAGTAGACATACATGTGATGAAATATTCAATGACTTTAACTTCAAAGACCACAGTAGTTTTAGTTTGCAGAGAATCTGTGTGGTAGGATTAGAAGGATGCTTGAAAGTGTTGCTGAAGTAATCCATCCTGATATTCTGCCATATTTCCCTAAAATTATTAGTATAAAAAAGAATAACTTTTTGTTACTAAATTTAGGTTGTGGATCTCCAGAAGACTCACTTTCAAATGATTAATTAACCCTTGGGAAAGACAACCCAGAAGTATATGACATCACATGATCACAATAGTATATGTAGTTTCATTGATTAATTTGCTAGTAGAGAGTAACGTTCTAACAGGGTATCTGATACCTACCTACATCAGGTATCTGATATAATCTAATACATCAGATTTTGATAAGAAGTTAGGAAAGTTTGGATGGCAAGCTTGGTTGTAAATAGGCTAAGAGCAGGGATCCGGAAGATGTGAAATACACAACTTGACTTTTTTCATTGTTATGTCTTGGGCTATTTCAAAATATATGAGACATGTATGTCTAAATGCAACTGACTTACTATGGAGCCTTATCATTTGGGGAGGTAATGGTGTCTGTTCCACTAGAAGTATTTTTTAATAACCTCTTGGATCTCAGCCACTAATTATGCCTCCAGATATCCTCACTTGTATATGACTACTAAACTCTTAAAAATGTATAATAAAATCCCTGTCCTGTGACATAAGTGTATTCAGCCAGTTGTGATTCTAAACACACTTACCTGATTTCCACTGATAGTCTTCTACTTTGCTTAGCTATTTAGGACCAGACTGAGTTTGATTATACAGAAGTAAAAACAGAGTTCACATAAAAGACAAGTGAATTCATCCTAGAAGTTTCCTATTCCCTAATGTACATTCTTTTCTTATTTAATTACTAGTTTCTGGCTGTTCACTTTTTCACCTACTTTCCATTAGCTCCAACTTGTCCAAATAGGTCTTAGAAAAGAAATACACTGTTATTGCTAAATATAGATTTGAGAAAGCACATATTTAATAGTCAATTTTAATTGTAGTTTCTTCAGTTTATTAACGAATCCATTTTGTTCCTGATCTTTCTGTGATATAAGCATAAAGGCTTCCCATTATCTATGCCCCTTTATAATCTCTGACTAATTTTGTGAGCACAAATTCATTTCACTTTCCTGCTGCTGCCTTTATCTCTTTCCTAAAATTCTTAACTGATGCAGACTTTTATTTTATTCCATTTCCCTTTTCTCCTCGTTTCCAGAACAGATTTTTCTTTACCTGTAGATCTTTGAACAGTCCTTTGGGAGGCTGCACCGAATTCGTCTTGCTCTTTACCATTCCTCTGAAAGAGAAAAATAAAATCTGTTGTGCTTTAATTATAATTTCCCTTAGGATATGCTATTCTTCCACAGTCAGGAAGTTTAACACTTCTTCCTAGCAAACCAGATTCACTTGATTGTTTAGTTACTTCAAATCCTAAAGCATGTTGTAGTCTGAAATTCCATTTCTAACCCAATTTAAGCGGTCCTGGTCACTGGTTTCCTGCTGACTGAGTTTCCCACATTTCTAATCGATTTCCCAGGTTAAAATTGGTTTTCTTCGCAGCCAAGAATTGACTAAGATCCATTAGTTTGGCTGCATTTATTACTCATATATCTAGATATATTTTGCTTTTTCAAATTCAAATGACTTGGATGGAGGCAAGTCTATATTAATAAAGTCTGGATAAAAGAACAGTTTAATCACAGTGGTTTCACTTTAATTGTGTTAAAGAGAACACATCTGTAAAACAATTCTTCAGAAGTGTACTTAAGATATTTTGCCAAATAAAAGCCATTTTGAGCTGTTTTAAATGAATTAAGAATGAAAAACACTTTTTGTGTTCAAAATAATTCCAAAGTGCTAAGAAAAAATGATATTTTCTTATTTAAAGCAGGTAGATGTTCTCTCTCCAAAGTACATAATATGTATTTTATATAATACTCAGTACACATATTTAATACATAGATACAGATATTATAGATACATGCAAGACCTTTAAACCTTTAAATCCTGGTTGATTTTTTTAAATTCCTATTTATTCTTCAGATCTCAGAAAAGAAATCCTCTTTTATTTCAGCCTCATCATGTAAGCAGTTAGTTGTTCTCTCCTCTGTGTTCCCTTGGCACTAATAAATACCTGTGAAATAGCGCTTATGATATTATATTGGAATGATTTAGTCCCAGCTGGCTGTAATCTCCTTAAGGGTAAAAAATACATCACGTACATTTCTCTGACCATTCCATCGCTAAAGTCTGGCATAGTAACTGACATTTAGTAGATCTTCAGTATAATTCAAAACAAAACCTCCACACTGATTACTTGAATTATAGGTATAAACTGGTTAACTCAGAAAGGAGTGAGTAATTTTAGATGTCCCAAAAGGGCAAAACCACAGCTTCTATCCTAACCAACTTACTTGATACAACATAGCTGTTTAGTGTTATAGAAAAGAATGAGTAGATTTGAGCTCCTTTTTAGTCTTTGCCACAACCCTTGGGATGGAGCTCTATGAAGCTATCATCTTAAAGTTTGGGGTCAATAGAGAATAAGAGACAAAAAGGAAGGCATTTCAGGGAAAACTGTAAGGTATTGTGGAAAACATTTATCCAGGTTTCCTCATAACATAGCTTTTTTTCTATATTATATTCTAATATTAGGAGATTGTTAGTGGTACCTGCACACACACTTCCTAGACTAATCTTATGAACAAGAGACTGAGTCTTTGGGTTATGCATTTCCTTCAGTAAAAAAGGAACAAAGAAGTAGTTTCAGATCAACTTAGGTAAAATATTTCACCTCTACCCCCAATCTGGGTTTTTAGTTAAACACAGGCTCAAGATGAGCCAGGAACTTAATAAAACTTTAGAAAATTAGGTTGTCTCAATAACCTTAAAATATTCTAAGGAAGATCTAATTCCTACACGTAACTTATAATCAGGCTGGATTGGTACAGTATTAGAAGATCATTGACAAACTAAAGAATAATCAGAGGTGGACATCCAGGACGGTGAGGGGTCTGGGTAAAAAAAAAAAAAAAAATACATGTCAAAAGAATATTTGAGAAAATCCATGATAGAAAAAGACAGGGAAGTGGGGTTTATGTCATCTGTTTAACTATAAGATCTTATAGGTAACTGTGTGAAAGGACGATTTAATTTATTTCTATTGATCTTTAAAGAACAAAGAGTAATAATGACTCAAACCATAAAAAGCAATTTTTTCAGCACCTTCTATGTGCCAGGCACTTCACATATAATATCTCATGTAATATTCATAGCAAACCTATAAATTATATGCTAAGATTATACCCATTTTCAACATGAGTAAATGAAGAACCAGAAAAGTTAAGACACTTGCCCAAGGACATACATCTAAGAGGTGGCAGGGATGGGATTCTAGATCTGTCAGAATCAAGGGCAATTTCTCCTATTATATCCTATTGTCTCTTAGATCAATGGTAGTTATATATTTATTTACTCATTTTCTTTTTTCGCCACCCTGTGGCATATGGAGTTCCCTGGTGAGGAATCAGATCCGAGCCACAACTGTGACCTAAGCTACAGCTGTGGCAATACCAGATCCTTAACCCACTGTGCTGGGCCGGGGATTGAACCTGCGCTGCAGTGCTTCTAAGACACCACCAATCCCATTGTGCCATAGCAGGAACTCCATGATTGATGGTACTTAGAACTGTGTAACAAATTTTTCAAGTAATGAACTCACCATTGTTGAAAGCGTTAAAGTCAGATGTATATGATATAGGTATTCTAGAGGGGACTCTTAGAATGGAAGTGGGTTGAATTGGAGTAATGAATTGAAATGTATGCTCTGGAAAACAATAAGAATTCTATGAATCCTCATGGAGGCTGCCATGCTTTAAGTGCAAGAAGGGCTCTGTCCGTTTGAAACCTAGAATTACTATGCACTAGACACTGTTTTTAAAACTTTACATGTATCAATTCATTTAATCTTTACATCATTTTAAGGTAGTTAACATTATTTCCCCCATTTTACAGATGGAAAAAAAAAACCCACAGAGACAATCCAAAATCTGAGTAATGAACAAGTGAAAGTACTCGTCTAATAATATCTTATATCTTGGATAAGTGGTAGACCTTAAGTTTGAACCAAGGCTGTCTGGTATGAGAATATGTACTACTTATGAAAGATGCCAATCAGCATCTCAATTTCATTATAATTAATATATTTCTTTGAAAGAATTTATACAAAAATTAAAATTTGTAGAAAATTACTGTAATTATATCCTCTAGATTTTTCTTCATAATTCTAAAAGTCCACAATTTCAAGTTTCATTGACTTAATAACAGTCCTCTAGTTTGGGCTAGAAATCCCCTATGTCTTTTCTACCCAGATAAGACCTCAGTCACAATCTCTGACTGAAGACATAAATGTTGCCCTTGGCTTTGTTAAGCTATGGTTTCTGGGTTTGATCCTGGTTGTATCTGCAAAGTAGCAATAAGTTACCACAGCCTGACTTGGTCTCCTGGTCCCTTAATTTATTCGCAGGCTCAGAGGACTTGGCTCTAAGTCATGGTATTTCTACACACTAACAATGGCTGGCTGATCCATCAGTCCAAACCAGCTTGAGCACAAACTGGGATTAAGGTTTGCTGGACACAGCTGGTGAACTGATGGAGATAGTGAGCCTGACAAGCCTCCTAAGTCAACCCTCAAGAAAAAGGGGCCATTCAAGAGTGATGAGCCTGAGCCAGTGAGAAAGCACTAGACATCACTGCAAAGAGGAAAAATCACTGTGCAGCATGGTTATCTGTCATTCAGATTTGTCTCCTGGTTAAGACAACCACAGAGCCATGCCCCAGTGCTGTGGAGGGTAGGAGGGAGGTACATAAAAAAATCAAGAGCACTGGTTCATGGAAAACTCGATATGATACCTGGACAATAGCAATACTACTACCACTCCCCACCATAGATTTTGGAGTCTCTGGGAATTTTCCAAAAATAGTTGTCTTCTTTACTTAATTTCTCAACCATTTGAGGAAAGAAGTCCAGCCACAGAAAATCAAAGACATCTTTGTAGCTAAAACATTTAAGTGGAAAGACAACTTCATGTAAAAGCCAAAATCTTTCTCTTGTTCTGATCTAAAACAATCTACTTGAGGGGACATATGAGTTTATTATATATACAGTTGTATGTATAGGGTGCTGTCTCCTATTGGTCTTGGAGAAAAAGAACACCTCTCCTACTCTCAAAATTGTATGATGTTCATTAGCACAATATTCTGTTGCACAGTGGACTATAACATTAAAAAAAAGGAAAGTCATATTTTCTACAGCATTCTGTGGCATCTTCAAGTGCCTCACTTTTGCTAGAACTTAAGTACTCAATTGAATAGCCAGAAAGATTGGGGAGTCCACTGAATCAACAATAGCACCTAAAAGTATATTTCCTTAGAGAAACCCATACAAGTGACTGACAGAAAGGAAGAGTAAAATTTTATTATCCTTGCTTCTTCTGTCCAGAGGCTGGAGAGATTGGGAGAAATGCAGGTAACTAAGTAGGCATGATATTTAAATTAACTATATTAACAAAGCTAATGTTTCAAAATCCAATGAGTCACCCATTAGACTCATTTGTATACGTAGATTTAAGAAAAGGTATGTACCCTAAGGACGGAGAATATGCCATGTCTTTGAAATTCTAGATACTAGGAAAATTTCTAGTCAAATATAATTAGACATTAAGGAGATTGAATAAAAAACTGCTAACAATGGTAGCGATTGTTTTAGTGTTCCAATCAATGAACTCTTGGTTACAGAAAAGCCATTTCTTCTCAACCAGATTGAAACAAACAGTAATTCAATCTGGTTAAATTCAGTCTTGCAGTCATATCCTCTATATCTTCCCTTCAAATGTTGCACCTTTCTTTGGGTAATACTATGCATATTGATTCTTTAATCTCTTGCAGTTTTACACTTATAAAATAAAACAAAAAGATCCAAGAAAGAAAAACACAGACTTGCAAGTTTAAACAAGCAGCCAAATGAAAGACATGTAACTCTGGGGAACATAGTATAATTATTGCCTAAGATCAGAGATTCTTGATAAATTGACTTTTTGAATGTGCAGCAGCATTGAATGAACATTGCTTGAAAACTGAAGATTAAAATTGGACTAAAAGCTTTTCCCTAGGAGCTTACACACAGAAAAGATGCAAACATCAAGACATAATAAATGGCCATCTCTGTACTTCCAGGGATTTCAATAACGTTCCTCCAGTAACTGCAATACCATAAGGGCCAACTTTACTCATGAATGCAAAGCTTCTTTAACTGGAATATAAAATCATCATTAAAAATGGAACAAAAATGTTCAAACTATACAGTAAATTAAAGAGGCAAATTATTATGTAACAATTGAGAAATTATCATTTGTACTTGAATAAATAGTGTATGAGGGTATACAATTTGTCACAGTAAATTTAGATTCTTCAAGAAACATAGTATAATACTCAAAAAATAATTTACATGGGTTAATGCAAGAAAGAATTCAAATACATTGAAGAGTTTCTTCTATCAGATTTTAGAAAATTTCATGACCAAAAAAACCTTTTTTTTTTGTCTTTTCTAGGGCCACAACCACGGAATCTGGAGGCTCCCAGGCTAGGGGTCTAATCGGAGCTATAGCCTCTGGCCTACACCACAGCCACAGCAACGGGGGATCCGAGCCGCATCTGTGACCTACACCACAGTCATGGCAATGCCAGATCCTTAACCCACTGAGCGAGGCCAGGGATCAAAACCACAGCTCACGTTTCCTAGTCAGATTCGTTAACCACTGTGCCATGACAGGAACTCCAAAAAAAAAGCTTTTAAAAAATCAAGTCTAAGGGGCAATTAGGTAAGAAATATCCAATGAATCAAATATATTGATACTCTTTGAGCTGTGTAGAAAATACTTCCTATGAATAAATTTTTTTTTTAAGTTGTAATTTATAGTCGATTTTTTTTTTGTCTTTTTTTTTTTGTTGTTGTTGTTGCTATTTCTTGGGCCGCTCCCACGGCATATGGAGGTTCCCAGGCTAGGGGTTGAATCGGAGCTGTAGCCACCGGCCTACGCCAGAGCCACAGCAACGCGGGATCCGAGCCGCGTCTGCAATCTACACCACAGCTCACGGCAACGCTGGATCGTTAACCCACTGAGCAAGGGCAGGGACCGAACCCGCAACCTCATGGTTCCTAGGCGGATTCGTTAACCACTGCGCCACGATGGGAACTCCCCTATGAATAAATTCTAATCATATAAATTTCTACACAATGGTTTATGTAAAACAATGTTCAAAGGAATGAATGAAACAATTCCTAGAGAAGTAGGAAAGATTTTGTGTAAATTTGAAGTTCTACATTAAGTAAAAAAGGCAAATAACCAGTAAAATCTGAGTAATAATTGTTTAGGTGACCCCATTAACAGTCTGGACTATTGAGGACTAGGGAACCTTTGGAATGGAAAGAGAATTACTATGAAAAATTTATTCTCATATTTTACAAGGATATTTAATGATATAGGAAAATGTTCTTTAATTATATTTTCTTATTTTTATTGTTATTTCCCCAATACAATTTTTTTTTCCTACATAAGGCATGATGGCCCAGTTACACAAACATGAATAGGTTCTTTTTTCTCACATTATCATGATCCATTATAAGTGACTAGACATAGTTCCCAATTCTACACATCAGGATCTCATTGCTAATCCATTCCAAAGGCAATAGTCTGCTTCTATTAACCCCAAGCACCCAATCCATCCCACTCCCTCCCCCTCCCTCTTGGCAACCACAAGTCTATTCTCCAAGTCCAGGATTTTCTTTTCTGTGGAAAGGTTCATTTGTGCCATATATTAGACACCAGATATGAGTAATATCGTATGGTATTTGTCTTTCTCTTTCTGACTTACTTCACTCAGGATGAGAGTCTCTAGTTGCATCCAGGTGGCTGCAAATGGCAGTATTTTGGTCTTTTTAATGGCTGAGTAGTATTCCATTGCGTATATATACCACATCTTCCTAATCCAATCATCTGTCAATGGGCACTTGGGTTGTTTCCATGTCTTGGCTGTTGTGAATAGTGTTTCAATGAACATGCAAGTGCATGTGTTTTTTTCTTTTTTTTTTTTTTTTTTTTTGTCTTGTCTAGGGCTGTGCCCATGGCATATGGAGGTTCCCAGGCCAGGGGTCTAATCGGAGCTGTAGCTGCCGGCTTATGCCAGAGCCACAGCAACGCGGGATCCGAGCTGCGTCTGTGACCAACACCACAGCTCACGGCAATGCCGGATCCTTAACCCACTGAGCGAGGCCAGGGATCGAACCTGCAACTTCATTGTTCTTAGTTGGATTTGTTAACCACTGAGCCACGACGGGAACTCCAGCATGTGTCTTTTTTAAGGAAAATTTTGTCCGGATATATACCCAAGAGTGGGATTGCTGGGTCATATGCTAGTTCTATGTATAGTTTTCTAAGGTACCTCCACACTGTTCTCCACAGTGGTTGTACCAGCTTCTATTCCCACCAACAGTGTAGGAGGGTTCCCTTTTCTCCACACCCCCTCCAGAGTTTGTTATTTGTGGACTTCTTAATGATGGCCAGTCTGACTGGTGTGAGGTGGTATCTCATGGTAGCTTTGATTTGCATTTCTCTAATAATCAGGGATGTTGGGCATTGTTTCAAGTGCTTGTTGGCCATCTGTATATCTTCCTTGGAGAAATGCCTGTTCAGGTCTTTGGCACATTTTTCCATTGGGTTGTCGGCTTTTTTGCTGTTGTGTTGTATAAGTTGTTTGTATATTTCAGAGATTAGGCCCTTGTCCGTTGCATCATTTGAAACTATTTTCTCCCATTCTGTATGTAGTCTTTTTGTTTTCTTTTTGGTTTCCTTTGCTGTACAAAAGCTTGTCAGTTTGATTAGGTCCCAGTGGTTTATTTTTGCTCTTATTTCTGTTGCTCTGGGAGACTGACCTGAGAAAACATTTGTATGGTTGATGTCAGGAATGTTTTGCCTGTGTTCTCATCTAGGAGTTTGATGGCATCTTGTCTTACGTTTAAGTCTTCAGCCATTTTGAGTTTATTTTGGTGCATGGTGTGAGGGTATGTTCCAGTTTCATTGATTTACACTCAGCTGTCCAGGTTTCCCAGCAATGCTTGCTGAAAAGACTGTCTTTTTCCCATTTTATGTTCTTGCCATCTTGGTCAAAGATTAATTGACCATAGGTGTCTGGGTTAATTTCTGGGTTCTCTATTCTGTTCCATTGGTCTGTCTGTCTGTTTTGGTACCAGTCCCACACTGTCTTGATGACTGTGGCTTTGCAATATTGTTTGAGGTCTGGGAGTGTTATGCCTCCTGCTTGGTTTTTGTTCCTCAGGATTGCTTTGGCAATTCTGGGTCTTTTGTGGTTCCATATACATTTTTGGATTGTTTGTTCTAGTTCTGTGAAAAATGTCATGGGTAATTTGATGGGGATTGCATTGAATCTGCAGATTGCTTTGGGTAGTCTGGCCATTTTTACAATATTAATTTTTCCCACCCGGGAGCACGGAATATCTTTCCATTTCTTTACATCTTCTTTTTTTTCCTTGATTAATTTGTTAAAATTCTCAGAGAAATTTTTCATAATAGATTTCTATGCAACTAGATGGATGAGTATCAATGTGTTAATAATCATCACCTCTGAATAGTAAGAATAAACCCAATATTTATCTCTGCACTTCATTCACTCATCATATCACAATGTATTGACTATCTATTCTCTGCTCGTTCCAGGGATATAATAATCTAAGTAATAACATTTGGAGTTTTTAACAAGCCCCAACAAATCCCTATTTTCAGAGGTATGCCTCCTTTTTCTCTGCTAATATTATACGACACCATTATTCTAACCATGCTTAAGTGGACCAGGGATAAACACTGCAGAAATGTTGCACCAATCATATTATCTCCTTCCAGAATTCAGAATTAGAAATGTGAGTTTTTGTTTTCAACTGGTATTTCCACTTGAACTGAGATGAAATAAACTGGAGAACAGTGATTTGGTCAAGTTGGTTACATGAAAGATGAAGCAGAGAAATGCTTTTGGTGGTGAGGGAAATTAGAGTAAGTGAAAAAGGCAAGGAGGAAAGAGTTAAAACTATGGAGTATGGACCTCCAAAAATTCTGTCCTCTGTAAAAGCAATGAGAAAACTTACATATACATAATCAGAACCAGCATTTTAATACTCAAACCAGAGGCTTGCAGCAATCTGGGGAGTTTTTAATTAAGAAAAATGGCTGAATCTCAGGTAGAACAGCAAGCTTTGTAGTATTTTTAATTGCCTTATTCCTTAACCCCCCCTCCCCCGCAAGTTCCATGGTAGCGTTGAAAATAGACAAAATCATGGTGAAAAGCAGTGGACTGGTAACAACTAGAGGGAATAGAAAAGACTAAAAATAAATTTCCAGATAATTGTCATTATTTGATTTGAAGGGTGGTTCCCTAGAAGATACCACTTACAATCTGTCTTTATTTGACCAGATTTGGAGCTTTCCCAGTGTGAACAGCCTTTTTCATGGGGGAGTTTATTGGAATAAACTATCAGAGGCAATTCTTGAATATCTCAGATTCCTAAGGTAGTAAATAAGAGATGGAACAAACACTAGGCTAACCTGAAACTTAAAAGGAAAAATTGCAAAGAGATGTGAATATGGGTTTTTAAAAGCTGAGACATATTTCTGGATAACTAGAAGGCTTCATACATGTGTGGGGTTGTGTACATGTCCAAAAAAGATTGCAGAAGGCCCCAAGCTCTCATTTCTGACCTTGAGACTCTGCACAATCAGGAAGTGAAGACTAAGGCAGAGTTATAAGCTGCCTGGCTAAGTGTTAAAAGTATGTCCCAACATGCACATAGAGCCTTGGCATAGACTGGGAGACTTAATAGTTCTGGGCTTTTAGGGAAATCTCAGTCCGATTTTTAGCTGACCACTAAGCAACCTATGTAGAAATTTCAGAGGCACAAACAACAAACAAAAAAATATTTTACAGAATTAGTTCAGAAAAGACTCTAAATGAAGGTATCTCTGAAAGAAATATGATGTTCATCTGTTTCCCTATTTATAATACATCCTCCTTGAATCAGGGAAGAAATCAATTTAACTTCTTGATGTCTGTATGAAGAATGGATGATAGGGTTGAAATAAGAAGGTATAATTTCTCCCCCCAAGCACTGATCCCAGTGACTAAACTATGCATGAATAGAAATGACAGAAATTCTCCTAGCAACACACACTCAGAACAATTTGCACCCAATATATCATCCTGTACATGTTTGCAAAAATTCTCTCTATTCACATCATAACAAATATAGGCATGCATAGGTTATAATGATGAAAACATGTATATAGCACTACTGTAGATTTATCTGTGATATGTATTTCCATTTGAGATATCTAAAATAAACAAAATATTGGCAAATTTTATTTTTTTTTAAGTGTTAGTATTTTCACCACAAAATCGTCTCTAAGATTATACTTAAAAAGACCATCTCTCAGAGTTCCTTTTATGGCTCAGTGGTTAATGAATCCGACTAGGAACTGTGAGGTTGCGGGTTTAATCTCTGGCCTCGCTCAGTGGGTTAAGGATCCAGTGTTGCCATGAGCTGTGGTGTAGGTCGCTTACACGCCTCGTATCCCGTGTTGCTGTGGCTCTGGTGTAGGCTGGCAGCTACAGCTCCGACTGGACCCCTAGTCTGGGAATCTCCATATGCCACAGGTGCAGCCATAAAAAACAACCAAAAAAAGACCATCTCTCAAACTTCCTTTTCTTTATTTTTTGTTGTTCTTTTTATAGCCACAACTGCAGCATATGGAAGTTCTTGGACCAGGGATCAAACCTGTTGCCTCCACAGAAATGAGCCAGATCATTAACCCACTGTGCCAGAGTGGGAACTCCTAAAACTTCATTTTTAATTTTGCTTTTCTCATAGCACTTAACACATTAGTAATATAGAACATTAAATAAAAATTGTTTGATAATTAATTATATAATCTTACTCAAAGATTAGAATCACAAAGTAGAATAAATCAAGACAGGTGTATTGTATGGATATAATAGATAGTCTTATACATATATGATTATTGAATGTAAAATACTATTTGGTCAGGTGGGACAGAAATGGGAAATTTAGGAACTGAAACTACTTTTCATGGGACATAAGTTATCTCTATTTCTATCTGTGCATATACTGAATTCTACTGTTTTCCTTTTTTCTTTTTTTTTTGCTTTTTTAGAGCCGCACACGTAGCACATGGAGGTTCCCAGGCTAGGGGTCTAATCAGAGCTGTAGCCACTGGCCCGCTCCACAGCTACAGCAACTCCAGATCTGAGCCAAGTCTGCTCATGGCAATGCCAGATCCTTGACCCACTGGGCAAGGACAGGGATCGAACCCCCAACCTCATGGTTCCTAGTCAGATTCATTTCTGCTGCGCCATGACAGGAACTCCTGAATTCTATTTTTCTTGGCGGGTGCTTCCAGTGACAACTCAGCTTGGACTTGTTCTGGAGTGAACTCTGTCCAATATCTCATATGGTCATTTTCTTTAAGCACCCTTTGCATAATTGCCCTATTCTCTCAGTGCCTCAACTCCAAATTCCAAGGGCAAGTACCCATTACCTGATAAGTTCAATTTGGGCTGGGTGTCTACCCCTAATCCAATCAATTAATGGCCATTTAAATGTGGAGCAAGTAGTAGCAGAAAGGTTTTGTCTAATATATTAATAGATATGTTTTATCAAATATATACACAAATCCTAACCAAGTTAGGTAACTGTCACAGAATCATTGAATTTTAGCGTCAAAAGACTATGACTACAACTCAAGTTACCTGAATCTTGATCAAGTATTTTTTTAATGTAGCTCACTACAGCAAAATAAATGTGAATGGCCAATCTGAATTAATAAAATACTTTGAGATAAAAGTAGTGCTATTATTTCAAATAGAATACTATTAATAAGACTATGTGAGTATTGTATAGTCAATTCCTAGGGAACCCACTACAATGTACAGTAAAAATTTACTGTGAAATTACACCAAATTTAATTGAAAATAAGTACTTCAACATTTTTGTGAAGAAATATTTTACTGGAGTTTCTGCTGTGTCATAGTGGGTTAAGAATCCAACTGCAATAGCTCGGGTCACTATAGAGGTATGAGTTTGAGTCCCAGCACAACACAGTAGGTTACAGGATCTGGGGTTGACAGAGCTGCAGCTCTTGTTCAATCCCTCACCCAAGAATTTCCACATGCCATGGGTGAGGCCATAAAAAGTATTTTTATTGAGCAGTGTAAATAGCCCCCTCTATTCTGTTACTGTATTCATTTGCCTAAAAACTCTTTTATCCCCCTAATTATAAAGTAACACAATCTTTGCACAATCTCTGTGTAAGTGGGTACAAATGCTAGGATTCAGGTTAATGAATTTTAACTATTTATCTGATAAGATATTATGGTAAAATGCAGATATAAAACTGTGAAAAGCAAATGGATCGATATACTTCAAACATAGGCTGTTTTCTGTGTCAAAACAATGAAATAATAATGTATCAGGGAGTGACATGCAGTTAAAGCAAGCATAAAACAGATGTGCAATAAGTATGCATCAGTGACATTAAGACTATATTATTGTGGAATTCCTGTTGTGACTCAGTGGTACGGAACCCCATTAGTAACCATGAGGACACAGTTGAGCTGTGGTGTAGGTCACAGATGCGAGTTGGATCCTGCATTGCTCTGGCTGTGGTGTAGGCCGCAACTATAGCTCCAATTAGACCCCTAGCCTGGGAACTTCCATATGCCATACATGCAGCCCTAAAAAGCAAAAAAAAAAAAAAAAAAAAAAAAAACCCCAAAACGAGTATAATATTGAAACATTTACATTTCCAATAGATTATGCCTGCAAATATCCAGTTGTTTTACATGTGACCAGCCTGCTTTGCAAATAGAAAACAGGACTTTTATTTTGTTTTGTTATCTTCTTTCATGGCAATAATGTCAGAATAGTGTCAGAAATCTTCCTAATAACATAGCCTGACTGTAAGGTTTATTTCCACACAGTTGACTATTTTGCTCATACCAAGAGTCTCACATGTGACCTAACAATTTAATAAAAAAAACAGTTTATGTCTCACAATGAAATGACAAGGAATTTCTCATAAAACCTATTGCCTTCTCCCTTGCACCATCACTGGAAACAATGTTTGAGGAATAAAACTCAAAGTCAGCTTAATAAGAAGCTTATAGGAGTCCTTTTCTTCTATAATTAATCATCTCAAACTATGGCAGGGCAAGTAGCTCTTTTGTCATCAAGAATAAAATGAGAGAAAACAATGCCCCCCTGCCTCCACCATCCCATGGCACCATGAAATGGCCCCAGCTTGGATTTATAAATATTATGAAAATATTGCTTATAAATGAAGAATACTGTATATAGGTATTATAAAATGGGGTATTCTTGAAGTAAGTTATAGTTGTTTCTCTGTTAACAGCTAACGTGGGAGGAAGGAACATTAAATTTATCAATGTTAGGAAGTTGAAACAGAGTAGATGGAGATAGTACCCAGAGGAGAGTTATTTGAACTGTAAAATGAGACACAATATCTGTAAAGGCTGACGACCCAGACTACACAGGACATGGACTGGGTAGCCTTAAAGGGGAGATAGGAAAGATATAATTCATCCTCACTAAAATTGGAAATTTCCATCTTTGACAAATAGTGGAAGCACAAATAACCTATTTCATGACTGTATACATAGTTAATGCCTTTGAGCAAGCAATTCCAAAGTGGGAGAGCTCTATGGACTATTTCTCTGTAAGAACTGTAACTTGTCTTTCCTCATCTGCCAATAGTGCCAAGAGATGTCCAGAATTGCTCTGCACAGAACACCACCAGTGCCAAGCAAGTCAGCACCAATGAATTTCTCTTTTTCTCTCCCTTTCTCCCCACTCCCTCTCTCTCTCCCTCCCCCTCCATCCCTATTTCTACTCTCCTTCATGTTTTTGTTTTTTATTTTAACTCTGATCTGGAGCAGGAGGACAAAAAGCCACTTGGAGGTTAGGGAGTTTAAATTCAAAGTCAATGACTGCTTTAAATCTTGGATTTGTTCCTAAATACTCTGAGAGTTGAATAATCTATCCCAGGCTACTAAAGAAATCTTAATATTCTGATATTCTATTCCAGCACAATACAATTAGAGACTGCTATAGATTCTTTGATAAGAGGATAGAAACAGTATAGCATTTAGAGCTGACAGTTCACAGTCTAATCTGAGGACAAAAAAATAACAATATTTCAAAAGCCTAAGGAAGACTATAAATGCAAACTAAGACAGCTAAAAAGAAATGCAAATATAAGGGCTTAAGAGCCTAGAACACAACAAATTAAAGATAGCAGCAGTGGGGAATAAAGACTGGAGCAATCGCACCTGCATGTTCATTGCAGCAGTATTCACAATAGCCAAGACATGGAATCAACCCAAATGTCCAACGAGAGATGATTGGATTAGGAAGATATTTTATACACACACACACACACACACACACACACACACACAATGGAATACTACTCAGCCATAAAAAAGAACAAAATAATGCCATTTGCAACAACATGGATGGAACTAGAGACTCTCATCCTGAGTGAAGTAAGTCAGAAAGAGAAAGACAAATACCATATGATATCACTTACATCTGGAATATAATTTACAGCACAAAGGAAACTTTCCACAGGGAAAAAAAAATCATGGAATTGGAGAATAGACTTGTGGTTGCCAAGGGGGAAGGGGAGGGACTGGGAGGGACTGGGAGCTTGGGATAAACAGATGCAGAATGCTGCCTTCAGGATGGATTAGCAATGGGATCCTGCTGTACAGCACTGGGAACTCTGTCTAGTCACTTATGATGGAACATGTAATGTGATAAAAAAGAATGTATACGTGTAAGTGTAACTGGGTCACCATGCTGTACAGTAGAAATATATATATATATAATCATATATATATATATTTTAATCATATATATATATATATATATATATGATTTAAAAAAAAGAGCAATTAGAGGTCAGTGCTAATCAGGTGATGTTCATAGAAGAGTTGAGTCCAGATCTGGACTTTCAAGGGAGAGCCTGTCATTACACAGAGATGAGCAAGTCTTGAGGATTTAATTTGTTTTACCTCCTACTTTTGATTGAATTAACCAGGTTGTTGAGGATATACAAGGTTTTTGTTAAAATTCCCTGGGCATCTGCCTCCCTTCAGTTTCTCTCTGAAGCTTTGGTTTGGGTATATTACAGATTAACTCAGTCTAATGGTCCCTATGTCCCTTTCTTACTGATGAGAGTTGTTTTTCAATCTGACCCCTAAAGAAGTTTAGAAGGTTAGAATCAAATGAGAGCACCATCTTCTTCTTGATAAGCCATTTTCCTGAATTTTACAAGCCCTGCAGGTGGTCAATATATAGAACAGTTCTCACTCCTTCAAGGCTTCCTTGGTTTAGCCTTCCTTCCAATTCTGATAACCTCCCTCCTTGACATACATACCTTTCTCCTAGAAACCAAGCCAGATCACTGTTTTCTTTTTTTTTAATAAATATTTTCTTCCTGTTTTAAATTAGAGAAGGGGAGAAAAAAGCACTAAAAATATCTGTGATATTTAGCACATTTCTGGAAAAAAAACAATTCTCTATCTAATCTTGTGCTCATCTTTCTCAAAGGCTTTAATTAAGGATACAAAAGGCAAGGCAGATTTTTTTCTTTTTTACTTTCTGTAAGAACCTGAGGTTTGATCTTCCTCTGATAGGCCAGCCCTAAAGGCGTTAACTCAACAAATGTCAAAAAGAGAACGAGGTCATAAATAAAACACATACCTGGGACTTATCCCTCCTTTCTGTGTAATGTTTTTGGTTCACAAGGAAAACTCAAGGCAGATACAATACTGTTCTAGAGGCATGCTTTTTTTTGTCTATAGTTAATATCAGGCAACTAAAAATCCTTTAGAACCTGGACAGTGGCCATTCAAACTGTTTGGCACCAAATTGACAGTAACACCTCACTGTATTCTAAAACAGCTTGATCAAATCTAGAGAGAAACTCTAAAATACTTATGCCAGTACTCATATCTGTATCTTGAATACCTTTCATTTCTCTGGGAAGAGCCTATTTCTAACTCAATACTCTAGTTAACAAGTAATGAATTTCAACAACAAAACCTATTTCTAACATTCCAAGTAATAAATAGAAAAAGCCTCAAATGTTGATATAAATAGAGTAATATAGGCCCATGGAAAATATGGCTCTGGAGTTTACCTTTTTTGAGAGAAACTAGTTGACAGCCTCTAGAGTGTGGATTAGCCCTGTCCTAATCTAGTTATTGGGGGTTTTTAATTTGAACAACCAACTACCCCCAAAGTTGTTATTTAAGCTGAGTGATATACACATAGTATCATACTATCCAGGCTGAAGTATTTTAACATGAGTTATAAAAATCATGACATTTACCTGTCACAGGAATAGCAGACTAGGTTAAAAATTGGAATGTTACCACCTTTGATAAAAGAAAAGGAATTCTTGATTGTTTAGAGGATAATCTCGGGATTCAACATGAGTGGGGATTGGGCTCGAGAACCTTGGGATCCCTTCAACCCTACAATTCTAGTGTAAAATCACCACCCTGTAACTACACTTAGAGCTATGTGGTTAGAAACCTGTCAGTGGCTCTGAAGAGACAAGACTACAAATATTTTCTCAAAGATAGCCCTCAGGCTCTACTTTCAGTTGGGTGAATTTGAGATTTCATTCTAGTGGCAGGCACAGGTATATATTGATTCTGAATCCTGGATGTAGTTACTGTTTTGTAATCTTTGGAATGTGAGAGGTCTCTATATTATCACTCAGTTTAGAACTTCAAATTCATCCACAATTTATTTTACTAACAATGCCCAAAAGCCATTGAAGATACCATATGCCTCTTCCTCATTCACCCTGCAGGTCAGTGGTAAGTGTCGTCTTTATTGTGTTCAAAGAATATTATTTACATTGTGTTTATCAGGGCCTAAAATACATTATAGTGGCAAACACAGCTCCTTGCCAGGTTTATTAATTTGTTGACCTCTTCCCCTGACCATTACCACCATCACCAACAAAACACACATATGTGACTTGATTTGGTACTGCACTATGGTTAAATTTCAAGTACCTAATCAAGGTTTCTTAGCTGAAGTTTATGGCAGACAATTTCACCCTAAAGCTAGTAATAGTAATAAACTACAGAAGTGTCAGTTTGTGACTTGACTAAGCAAGTGCTTTATTGTCCCCCCCTCTTTCCCATTTATCTAAACCAGAGAATCACAGAGAGATAGATAGATAGAACTCTATGGTTATCTGATCAATTCTCTACTAGCTCACTTACTCTTGGTGATAAAAGGTGTCATCTAGGAGTTCCCATCATGGTGCAGTGGTTAACGGATTCAACTAGGGACCATGAGGTTGCATGTTCAATCACTGGCCTCACTCAGTGGGTTAAGGATCCGGCGTTGCCATGAGCTGTGATGTAGGTCGCAGACGTGGCTCAGGTCCTGCCTTGCTGTGGCTCTGGCGTAGGCTGGGGGCAAAGGCTCCGATTAGACCCCTAGCTCCGATTAGAACCTCCATATGCTGCGGGTACAGCCTTAGAAAAAACAAAACAAAAAGATGTCATCTAGAGAGAACAGAAAATGTCCAAGCAGCTCTGGAGTTTTGTAGACAGGTAGAATTCCAACACAAAAGCAGACCATGAAGCTACTCCACTTAAGTGGTTTACTAGAAATTTGTGTCTACACAATTAGGTATATACATAGGCAGGCTCAGGACTATTTCCCAACTGTTAAACAATCTCTGTCTAGGAAAAGGCCTCTACTTCCATTTAGCCCTGGAGATACACTGCCCATTGTCTCAATATTCTGAGGCCCTGCCTTAGCACATGGTTCTTAGTATTTCTGATAAGTTTCTTCAGGAACTATCTCAGTCCTTAATATAAGTGTAGCATAATTTTTGCTAACATCTTCTATTGTTAAATTAGTTATTTATATATTATTAGTTATCTATATAGCTAATAGAAATAATGTTCTAATTTATAAGCCTTTCATACAGCAATACGGAAAAACTAAGAGTATTTTTATATCCTTCTTTTCCATTTTTATTAAGGTATAGTTGATTTACAATGTTGTGCCAATTTCTGCTGTACAGCAAGGTGACTCAGTCATACATGCATTATCTTCCATTATGGTTTATCTCAGAAGACTGGATAGAGCTCCCTGTCCTCTATTGTCGGACCTCATTGTTTATCCATTCTAAATGTCATAGTTTGCATATACTAGCTCCAAAGTCCCAGATCAACCCACATCCTCTCCCCTTATATCATTCTTAAGTGAAGGGTGGAGTCTCTATGGATGTTACACATCAGAAATAATGAAGTCTTCAAAGAATAAGGGTTGTCTCTTAAATCTATAATTACAAAAAAAGTTTAACTTTTTAAAGCTTTTTTTTTTTTTTTGTCTTTTTGTCTTTTCTAGGACCTCACACGAGGCATATGGAGGTTCCCAAGCTAGGGGGTCTAACTGGAGCTACAGCTGTGTCTTTTGATTGGAGCATTCAGTCCATTGACATTTAAGGTGGTTATTGATAGATATGTATTTATTGCAATTTTAAACCTTGCTTTCCAGTTGATTCTATGTTTCTCTTTTCTTCTTTTCTTTTTTTGGTTGGATGGTTTCCATTTATTTTATGCTTGAGTACTTTTAAGTTTTTATTAATGTAATGCTTGGTTTTGATTTATGGTTGCCCTGTTTCTTAAGTACGTTAACCCCCTTCCTATATCTGCTTGCTTTAGCCTCATAGTCATATAGGCTCAAACACATCATTAAAATAAAAAAAGAATATATATTTTCTTACGATCCTTCCCCACATTGTATGATTTTGATGTGGTTTTTTTTTGTTTTTTTTTTTTTAAATCTTCATGTTTAGATCTGTGCGCTGGCTTATTTAAGTGACTGCTTTCCATTTGACCTTTCCTCCATCCTAATTCTTCTTTTATTCTTTTTTCTCTCTTTTTTTAATTTAGAGAAGCCCTTTCAGGATTTCTTTTAGAATGGGTTTAGTATTGCTGTACTCTTTTAGCTTTTGTTTGCTGGAGAAATTCTTTATTTCCCCATCTATTTGAAATGATATTCTATTTTAAATAGAGTATTCTACGTTGCAAATTTTTTCCTTTCAGTGCTTTAAATATATTTGCCACTCCCTTCTAGCCTGTAGTGTTTCAGGAGAGAAATCAGCTGATAGCCTTATGGGGGTTCCCTTATAATTAACACTTTTCTCTTGCTCTCTTTAGAATCCTCTCTTTATGTTTAAGTTTTGCCATTTTTATTAAAATATGTCTTCATGTGGGCCTGTTTCAGATCAACTTGTTTGGGGCCCTCTGTGCTTCCTGTGTCTTGATATCAGTATCCTTTAGATTTGGAAAGTTTCCAGCCATAATTTCTTCAAATATATTTTCAATCACCTTTTCTTTTTCTTCTCATTCTGGAATTCCTATTATGCATAGATTGGCCCACTCCATATTATTTCATAGGTCTCTTACATTGCTTTATTATAGGCCAATATCTTTGATGAATACAGATGCAAAATTTCTCAACAAAATTTTAGCCAACCGAATCCATTAACACATCAAAAAGTTCACACACCACGACCAAGTGGGATTCATCCCAGGTTCACATGGTTGGTTCAACATATGCAAAACAATTAACGTCATACACCACATTAGCAAAAGAAAGTCAAAAACCACATTATCATCTCAATAGAGGGAGAAAAAGTATTTGACAATGTCCACTATCCATTCATGATCAAAACTCTTACCAAAGTGGGTACAGGTAAAACATAACATAATCAAAACCATTTATGACAAACCCACAGCAAATATAATACTCAATGGAGAAAAACTGAAAGCCTTCCCACTAAAATATGGAAAAAGACAAGGGTGCCTACTCTCACCACTGCTCTTCAACATAGTTTTGGAAGTCCTAGCCACAGCAATTAGACAAACAAAAGAAATAAAAGGCATCCAAATTGGAAGAGAAAAGGTAAAACTATCACTGTATGCAGATGACATGATAATATATATAGAAAACTCTAAGGACTCAACCAAAAACTACTTGAACTGATCTACAAATTCAGCAAAGTAGCAGGACATAAGATTAACATTCAGAAATCAGTTGCATTTCTGTATCCTAACAATGAAAAATTAGAAAAGGAATACAAAAATATACTACCTTTTATGATTGCACCCCAAAAAATAAAATACTTGCATATACACCTGACCAAGGAGGTAAAAAATGTATATGCCAAAAACTATGAAACATTAATCAAGGAAAAAAAAGAAGATGTAAAGAAATGGAAAGATATTCCGTGCTCCCGGGTGGGAAAAATTAATATTGTAAAAATGGCCAGACTACCCAAAGCAATCTGCAGATTCAATGCAATCCCCATCAAATTACCCATGACATTTTTCACAGAACTAGAACAAACAATCCAAAAATGTATATGGAACCACAAAAGACCCAGAATTGCCAAAGCAATCCTGAGGAACAAAAACCAAGCAGGAGGCATAACACTCCCAGACCTCAAACAATATTGCAAAGCCACAGTCATCAAGACAGTGTGGGACTGGTACCAAAACAGACAGACAGACCAATGGAACAGAATAGAGAACCCAGAAATTAACCCAGACACCTATGGTCAATTAATCTTTGACCAAGATGGCAAGAACATAAAATGGGAAAAAGACAGTCTTTTCAGCAAGCATTGCTGGGAAACCTGGACAGCTGAGTGTAAATCAATGAAACTGGAACATACCCTCACACCATGCACCAAAATAAACTCAAAATGGCTGAAGACTTAAACGTAAGACAAGATGCCATCAAACTCCTAGATGAGAACACAGGCAAAACATTCCTGACATCAACCATACAAATGTTTTCTCAGGTCAGTCTCCCAGAGCAACAGAAATAAGAGCAAAAATAAACCACTGGGACCTAATCAAACTGACAAGCTTTTGTACAGCAAAGGAAACCAAAAAGAAAACAAAAAGACTACATACAGAATGGGAGAAAATAGTTTCAAATGATGCAACGGACAAGGGCCTAATCTCTGAAATATACAAACAACTTATACAACACAACAGCAAAAAAGCCGACAACCCAATGGAAAAATGTGCCAAAGACCTGAACAGGCATTTCTCCAAGGAAGATATACAGATGGCCAACAAGCACTTGAAACAATGCCCAACATCCCTGATTATTAGAGAAATGCAAATCAAAGCTACCATGAGATACCACCTCACACCAGTCAGACTGGCCATCATTAAGAAGTCCACAAATAACAAACTCTGGAGGGGGTGTGGAGAAAAGGGAACCCTCCTACACTGTTGGTGGGAATAGAAGCTGGTACAACCACTGTGGAGAACAGTGTGGAGGTACCTTAGAAAACTATACATAGAACTAGCATATGACCCAGCAATCCCACTCTTGGGTATATATCCGGACAAAATTTTCCTTAAAAAAGACACATGCTGGAGTTCCCGTCGTGGCTCAGTGGTTAACAAATCCAACTAAGAACAATGAAGTTGCAGGTTCGATCCCTGGCCTCGCTCAGTGGGTTAAGGATCCGGCATTGCCGTGAGCTGTGGTGTTGGTCACAGACGCAGCTCGGATCCCGCGTTGCTGTGGCTCTGGCATAAGCCGGCAGCTACAGCTCCGATTAGACCCCTGGCCTGGGAACCTCCATATGCCATGGGCACAGCCCTAGACAAGACAAAAAAAAAAAAAAAAAAAAAGAAAAAAACACATGCACTTGCATGTTCATTGAAACACTATTCACAACAGCCAAGACATGGAAACAACCCAAGTGCCCATTGACAGATGATTGGATTAGGAAGATGTGGTATATATACGCAATGGAATACTACTCAGCCATTAAAAAGACCAAAATACTGCCATTTGCAGCCACCTGGATGCAACTAGAGACTCTCATCCTGAGTGAAGTAAGTCAGAAAGAGAAAGACAAATACCATACGATATTACTCATATCTGGTGTCTAATATATGGCACAAATGAACCTTTCCACAGAAAAGAAAATCCTGGACTTGGAGAATAGACTTGTGGTTGCCAAGAGGGAGGGGGAGGGAGTGGGATGGATTGGGTGCTTGGGGTTAATAGAAGCAGACTATTGCCTTTGGAATGGATTAGCAATGAGATCCTGATGTGTAGAATTGGGAACTATGTCTAGTCACTTATAATGGATCATGATAATGTGAGAAAAAAGAACCTATTCATGTACCTATAACTGGGTCACTTGCTGTGCAGTAGAAATAAAAAAAAATGTATTGGGAAATAAAAATTTAAAAAATTTTTAAAAGCCTAAAAATAATTAAAGTAAATTAAATTTTCAAAAAAACTATCATGTAGAATTTATTATCTCCATTATAGGGTTGAATAGACTAAGGACTAAAAGAGTTGTATAATATAGGTCTGTCTCATTTCAAAACCAGTTTTGTTCTTTGTGCTATTCCTCATTGCTTCTAACCCTTTGCCCTTTTACAGCATTCTGTGTTTCCCTTTTTTGGTATGACCAACTGCCAGAAGTTCAGCTCACTTCCTATGAACTCCCATAGCAATAACTTAATGTATCCTCTACAAGAGAAGTAACAACTCTCTATTTCATTATGTGTTTTTTACTTGACAGCTTCCCCCATTATATTGTGAACTCCTCAAGACCAGCAACCATTACTCATCTCTTTGTATCTAGACTTCATGTAGTTGCCAGAACATACCATGACATGCTTAATAAAGCTTATTTTGAATTAATGAATAAGTTCAAGAGAAAGAAATACATTTTTTGAGAACTAGATTTCAACTTAGCCATTAATGGCTGTATAACTCAACAATTTTTATTCAAATAAATGAGGATTTCCAAATATAGTTGTCCAAGGATAGTGTTCAACAGAAAAAATAAATCATCTTGCCAACCTCTATTTTTATAAGTAAATGGAGAAAGTCATGAAAATAATCACAGTAATCAGTATTATTAAATAGTATTATGAAAGGTAAGCTCTTAAGAAGACTTTTCTTTGAACATCTCAGCTTCTTGATTCCCTCACAGGATTGCTGCTGAGCTGGGTCAGTTTTATATGTAAGTAAGTTAGGCAATGTTTAAATGGCATATTTTGAAGAATGCTAGTAAAGACATCCTTGATTAAAAACTTCTCCCCATTTCATTTCTCCTAGTACTTGAAATTTGGAAATTTTACAGTAACCATTACCTTGAGTTAAGGTTCTCAAAGCCCCAGTCAAAATTTACACATGCTATGTAGAAAAGTAAACACACAAGCCTTATAAGTCATTAACACTTGGACCTCCTTTAGTTTCTCAAGAAACTATCACTCGGAAATCAGAGACAAGACCGAGGTGAACAGGGGTCTGATAAATAGAGTAGAGTTAGATTAAGAATAAGTGAAGGAAGGAAGATTCCACAGTGGAGATAATCATATGAACTCTGAGTATCATTAGAGGTGAGTGGGTCAAAGGAAAAGAAAACATGGGAATTCATCTAACTTGGAAACTTAAAACATATTACTAAGGACCAGTCCTGTGACTAAGAACACAATATGTGTTACTCAGTGGAGGATAAGTAAGTCTGTATGATACGTGAAACTTGGTTCTTTTTAACACTCACTGGATGCCCCCCCCCCCAAAAAAAAATGCACACGAAAAGATGCTCAATATCACTAATTATTAGAGAAATGCAAATCAAAACTACAATGAGGTAACACCTTAGTCAGAATGACCATAATCAAAAACTCTACAAACAATAAATGCTAGAGAGGGTATGGAGAAAAAGGTAACCTCCTACACTGTTGGTGGGAATGTAAGCTGGTGGAACCACTATGGAGAACAGCATGGAAGTTCCTTAAGAAACTAAATATAGAACTACCATATGACACAGAAACCCCACTTTGGGCATATATTCAGAGAAAATCATAATTCGAAACGATACATTCACCCTAATATTCATGCTATAAATGTTTAGAACTATTTACGACAGCCAAGACATGAAAGCAATCTAAATGTCCATCAGCAGAGGATTAGATAAAGAAGATATGGTGTGCATGAGTGTGTATGTTTGTGGGAATATATACATATGCATATATATATACATACACATATCCAATGGAATATTACTCAGCCATTAAAAAACATGAAATAATGCCACTTTCAGTAACATGGATGAACTTAAAATTATCATACTAAGTGAAGTAAGTCATATGGAGAAAGACAAATATCATATGAGACACTAATATGTGGAATATAACAGAAATTATACAAAATAACTTACAAAATAGAAACACACTCAAAGATATTGAAACCATATTTATGTTTAATACCAAAGGGGCAACGTTGGGGGAGGGATAAACTAGGGGGGTGGGATTGATATATACATACTGCTATATATAAAACAAACAGGTAACAAGGACCTACTGTATAGCACAGGGAAATTTATTTAATACTGTGTAATAACCTGTATGGGAAAATAACCTGAAAAGGAATGGATATATGTATATGTATAATTGATTTGCATTGCTGTATGCCTGAAGTTAACACAACTTTGTAAGTCAACTATATTCAAATACAAGTTTTAAAAAATTAAATTGTGGATCAAAACAATGACGACCAAAAAAAGCTTCCTGATGGTAAAGACAGTAGAGAGTATGCAGACAGCCTGGAAAAAAAGAAAACAAAAAACAGAGCTGGTGTTCTCTTCCTTTTACAATGAGAACAGTCTACTAATTAAGGTGTCCATGCTAATTATAGACTCATAATTCTCTGTGAATGTTATTACTTTAAAGTGACCCTAAGATGTGAATTAAGCTTTGGTATAGAATTTGTGTTTAAAATCTCCATGCATCTTCCTAATGTGTCATCTGACATTTGTTATTACTTGGCTGTGAACTGGCTTTGAATATCTTATGAAATATTTATGACAGAAAGAGATGTGAGAATCCTATGAACAAAGCATATACAAGCAACTAAAAATTAGTGACAATAACTGACAGGGCAAAATCAGTAATCAGACTTCATTTTCTATTTCTTCAATTTTAAGTGTTTTTAGTTCATGTATTTCATTCTCAAGTTATACTCTGTTTAAAGACATTTGCTTACTATTCATGGAATAGCAAGTTCAAATAAACTCTGGAGTTTATTAGAAATTTTGTAAATTGACTATCCCGAACCAGAGAAACCTATATCATTTGGTTCCAAGAAATAATTTGGTGTTTCTCTTCTGTGATTGACAGCAGATGTCAAAATGTGGGGAAAATGAACCTCAGATGAGAATCTGGCACACAGGCCTGAAGAGATGAGGTAAAACACAATACGGAATATAATTAGGATTCCAGAACGAGGATATGGGCTTTCTGCCTTGAAAATACTAAATGTAATGTGCACCCCAAGCCACCAGCAGGGCATGCACTATTTCAAACCCCCGAAATCTTCTTGACATTGATGTAAGATTACATGCCAGTATTTAGCAAAATTGGGATTCGTTCCTCATATGCCAGAATCTGTGTGGGTGTTTATTTTTTGGTCTTTATTTATTTTTTTTTTTTAAGGGCTGCACCTGAGGCACATGGAAGTTCCCAGGCTATGGATCGAACTGGAGCTGCAGCTGCCGGCCTACGCTACAGCCACAGTCACACGGGATCCAAGCCACACCTGTGACCTACATTATAGCTCACAGCAATGCCAGATCTTTAAAGCACTGAGCAAGGCCAGAGATCAAACCTGCATCCTCGTGGATAGCAGTCAGATTCATCACCACTGAGCCATTACAGGAGCTCCTGTGTGTGTGTGTGTGTGTGTGTGTGTGTGTGTGTGTGTGTGTGTGTGTGTGTGCGTGTGTGTTTGGTTACACTGCTGCTGTGAGGTCATATGCTGCTATTTTCAACAAGGTGAGAGCAAAACTCATAGGTAAAAACAGTGAACCCTTCCTTTGTGCCCTTTTTTCATGTCTTAGAGCCTTCTATGATAGCACTACAACACTTTCTTGTTCAACCCTGCTGGCACAAAATTTGTGTCATTTGGCACAACTATGATCTGCAAGTAAGAGAAACTCTGAGCTCACTTGCTTAAAAAAAAAAAAAAAAAAACAGGGGCTTTTTTATATAAAACAAAGGGCCTTGGGACTATGCTGTTACTAGTACCAGTGACTGACATTGGTTCAATAGTTCAGTGATGTTAAGGACACTGTTCCTGAGATTTTATTGGTGTTTCTCTCAGGACCACAAAATGGTTGCTTTATTGAAAAGGTTCTCTAGAGGCAAAACCACTTCCCGGTTCTCTAGACAATCCAGCATCATAATGAGGGCATGGGGGACTAAAAACACTTGGAGTAAACTGTCACACAGGGCAATTCAAGGGTCCTGGAGCCAAATTTCACCCTTCTGCAATTTCACAAAGATTCAGGTTTGCTACAAGTACTAATAGAATTAGAAATCTAAAGCTAGTATAAGTATCTTGCTTTGCCTTTCAGGGGTACATTAAAAAGTAGAGTCTAGAAAAGATTTCATTTTGCCCTGGAGAGACAGTAGAAAGCTAGATAAAGCAGGGCTATTTACTTGCAGGATTCTGAGTGATAAAAATCACATACTTTTGGCAGACAATTGGCCAAAGGCCTCTTTCAAATCTCAATAGCAATTCTCATTGATGTTGAGAAAGTGTATGTTCTGCCTTTAAATACACAGGTATGACAAGAAAGCTGAATTTCACAAATTTCCACCAAGCCCATTTAGAAATAAGGACTTGTCAAATGTACTTCAGTGGATCTGACATGGTATTACCTAGAAAATGGTGAAACAGAGCAGAAAGCAACAGGTGGAGTAGGAATGAGATCTTACAAATTAACATATACACGCATGCACACACAAATCATATTGAGGAGATGCCATGCACTAATGAATTACAGAGTCATACATTGCAAATATGCACAGGATGATTCTAGTTTTAGTAACTGCAAAACAGAGTGCTTCATTAATCAGAAGTGCTGATAAACCCTTGTTTTATGTTGAGGCAAACAAATAAGATAGGATGAATTGGAGTCAAACCAATCATGGACACCTTCTATGTGTTTTTGCATATTTATAGGATGTGCTGAGTATGCTGCTAGGTACTGAGAATTCAGACATGGAAAGATGGGGTCTGCCTTCAGGTAGATAACAGCCTAGCAGATTGGGGAACTCCCTCTTTCATTTCCTTCACCACCTCTGAAAAACATGTCTGTAGCCCCTAGATGCTTCTTGTTATTGAAATAGGTTTCAAAGTATAGGACATAGTCCTATATTCTTGTCCTTCTCAGGTACAAGGCAGTTATTTTCCTGAAGAATGTCATCTAACTCAAACTTCTATACCTGAATATAACTCTTATTGTTTAAAACAGTAGAGCTCCTGATTTAAGACACCCATAGCTATGATTACTTTTGTCTATGAGAGAGCTAGTTAGTCCCTAATTAAAAAAAAAAAAAATTAGGCACCTTATCTAATCATCTTCTATTACTTACAGAATGAAATCCAATCTCCTTAGCATGTCATTAAACACCTTCCACAATGTTTTCATTCTTACTTTACTAGCTGTTTTCTCAAGGGCCTTATGCTTCAACCAAACTGAATAAATGCAAAACCCTGTGATAATATGCCTTATAATAAATACACCTTGTGTCTAACTTGATTTGCCACTGCTTTTCATCTTCTGCGAAAGCTCATTTGCAAATGCAATGAAGTTAAAGTTACCACCTGGGGTCAAGGAGTCAAGAAGAAAGCTGTGGAGAGCAGAGCTTGGTTGGAGAATAAGTAAGTGATCCACTTTGGGGAAGCAGAGAGACTTAGGCCATTTCCCATGTCACCTGGCTTATCCAACCTCCCTGGATCCATCCAGTGAAATATATGCCAAGTATTGGGATATTCTTAACATTACTACTCCTCTCCTGGAAGAAACTTGACAGTCACCCATCAGGTGTTGCCAAACTGTAGCCAGGACTTAGATAAATTTGAATTGTTCAACTGGATTCCTGGCAAGTTAGCTGAATAGGCCAGTCATGGTCCTTCCATTAACCTGTTAAAAATGTAACCCCATATTTTACACAATTAAGATTTTGAGGGACATCATTCATTGTGTATTACAAATTTTACTATAATTTTCTTTCCATGAACAGACTCACCCATAATTTTCTCATATCATTGATTTACTCAGACTATCTCCCCCTTACAATAATCTTGTTAGAATTCTTTCAGTACAATCTTAAGTATCTTTTCTTTTTCTTTTCTTTTCTTTTTTTTTTTTTTTTGTAAAAGGCCAGGTATTAAAATCTCAGGCTTCATAGGCCATATGTTCTCTGTCATAACTACTCGATTCTGCTGTTATAGCATCAAAGTTACCACAGACAATCCCTGAATGAATGAGCATGCTGTGTTCCAATGAAACTTTATTTACAAAAAGAAAAAGTGGGGCATATATGGCCCCCAGGACCACAGTGTGTTCACCCTCAGTCTTAGAGTCTTAGCTGTTTCCTTTCCTAATGCTTTAGCCAGAATTACTATCTATCTCTTTTAGAATGCACAGAACTTTACTTAGACCTTTCTAACAATGCTTATCACATTCTACCTTGTAGGTTTTTTTTCTATTTTTCTCTCCTGTGGATTGAAAATTGCTTTATCCATTTGAGGTGCTAATTAAGCCATTACTGAATCTGACAAAGAAACAATGAAGAATACTCTTTTTGTATTTTCAAATTTGTAGTATAAAAGAAAAAAATTTCTCTCAATCCTGTGTATTAGTGTTGGAGATAGCGGCTACTCCTAGTTTTCTGAATTTTTGTTGTAGTCATAAAACCACAGACTTTTAGCTGGAAATGTAGCCTCCTAGAATGATGACTATAATTTTCAGTTTCCCTTTAAGATAGAAGTGGCTATGTGACCATGTTCTCGCTACAAGGATACAAAAACAGGTGTCAACTTCTGAGAAGTGTTCTTAAAGGAAGTGGCCTTATCTTTCTTACCCCATTGAGTTAGACAGCTGTCTTGGATCATGCTATAGAAAACTCACATTGGGGAAAGCAGAACAAAAGACAGAATGAGCTCAAGTCATTCATGAATAAGAAGCTGACTGACACACGAACCATGGACCTACAGATCTCTCCTTACAGAAAAGAAATTAGTTCTATTTTATTTAAGCTGCTTATATTTGGAATATCCATAGCCAAAACTAGTCCTTACTGGTGTGACTAACAGCTCTCTACTGAATGAAATCAAGTTATGGCCTGATTTTGAGTCACTTCCCAGGGTTAGAGGCCTTCCTGAGCTGGTTTCATCAATTGCATATTTCTTTAAAAAGACAGGACAGCAAGAGCAAGGAACCCTGTCACTTTGATGCACTTCTTCCTCACTTCAGTTACACTCAGCATTGACATTACCCTGCTGATGAAAGGCCATTCTGTGCTGTCTTCTCTAGCTTTGCACCCGCACAAAGCTTGGTGTCACTCAGTGCAGCCTGGCTCCAATTGAGCCATTGTTGACATGACATTTTCTCTCATTAGTTGCTGTTCATCTCTCACTAAATAGTTCCACTGGATAAGTATAAGGCCTCAACTTGCGATTTTCTCTATACTTATATTCTTTGAGTGTTCTTCCCCCGAGGTGTTCCTCCCCTGAATCATAAACAATAAATGGATTTATAAATAGTTTTCCATACTATCTATATAAAATGCATGTATATATATAATATGGAAAAAGATTTGGCTTTATATAATATATATTTTCCATATATAAATGGAAATATATTTTCCATATTACATATATATACTCTCAATATAATATATACAATATGTATATATATGTAATATGACACAAGATTAGGCTACCCTTCCACACTCCCTCCTCCTTAACAATCACAGTCTCTGAAAACTACCTTTTTATCAGAAGGGATATGGTTATCTGGGTGACTAAATTGCAAGGTTGGATAGCTTCTATTCTCATCTTTGCCTTCCCACTCCTCTCAACTTTCTTCCTTTCCTCTTTTCTAATGAATAGCTAATTAAACTCTGAAAGGATTAAGCTAACTGCATTTTATAACCACTATCCCTCCTAGAATTTTCAAAGCTACTTCTTGCCTGAGATTATCTTGAAGGGACTCAAACCCTTCTATTTCTTCAGAACATTTAACCCATTTTCAAACATTAGAAAACTGAAGGGTTTTCACATGAATCACAGAATTTTTGAGAAAGTCACTCCTCCTCATGTATTTATCCCTTTGTAATTTTCCCTTCTCTTTCCCTCAGCCTATCTGACCTGTAAAGGAATGTAAACACTTAAAATGCATTTGGAATGTCCTCTAAATAAAGAAAAAAGAATGTTTTATAATAAACTGAAGTATCCTTTCAGTATCACAAATGACACAAGTTTCTCCGCTTTATCAGTTGGATTTTATTTTATTGGTTCTAAATTTCTACCTATATTGTTCCTGTTTTATTTTTTCTTTCTTACTTTTCTTATTTTTCAGTAATAGGAAGTAAAATACACAGCATCAGAGTGACAATGATCATTTCTCTCCAATGATCTGAGCTGTTAGTAGGAAATTCAGAAAAGCTTAGCAACCTAAGAAATAAACAAGGATCTTAGGTGGTTAATGATACCAAGTAAACAAAGCGTTCATGAATTCAAGGATGTGAAATTGTGCACAAAAATTCTAATCAAACTAACTATCTGGAGATGATTAATTACATATGTATTATAGTTGAAATAATCCCCAAACAGAAAACTATTTACCTGCTTTGAATTCTAACTTAATATTTAACACTGTTTACTGGAAGAGAAAGATAATCATTAACAGACTGATGTGTCTTCAACAGGTAAATAGCCACTTAAAGAAGCCAGTTTCCTTACAGGATGAAGATAATGTTTTAGAAAGCTGAAGGTTTCATTTTCAACAATGTCTAAAAACTATAATCACTGCTTCCAACAGTATGCCCATACTAATTTGGATAAAAGCAGAGAATCAAATAATCCCTAAATGTCAGCAAATCATCTAGTCCTATAATATGTTCAATAAGGGTTATTTGGTATTATTATTATCATTAGTATTACCATTATTGTTTATGGCAGTAATAGTATTTTTCTAGCTGCTGGATAAAGTTGAGAACATGACTAGATTGGGAAAATAAAACAACAATTTGCCAAGGCCTTTCATAATCATTGCATCATACAAGAATCCTACAACCTAACTCAAGCAAGTACTTTGATCCCATTTTGAGTCATGTCTACTTTCTGCTTCCTGGTTGACCAGTGACTCCAGCTAGGATATTTCACCCATAATTCTACTATCAGTTTGTGTGAAAAATTTGCCCAGGCACACACAGTTTTTAAAAGCTCCTCAGGTGATTTTAATATAAAGCCTTTATTGAGAATCCCTAAATCCATGTCAATCTGTTAATGATTATATAACTCGAAAAACAATTGAGTACCAAAACATGCTCTTGGAAAAATGCCTCACTCACATTTTTCAATGCATAAGAATCACCTAGGGAGCCTGGCAAAAGACAGCTTCTTGGACTCCATTTTTAGTGATTCTAATTCAGTGACTCACTAAAGTCCCTGAATCTGCATTTCTAACAAGCTCATAGGTGATATCAAAACACCACTTAGGGAACCACTCTTTTGTACCAAAGGGCTAAACCTTGTGGCATGACATTTTAGATTTTCTAGATAGCCAAGAATGGTTATTTGCTGGAGAGGCTTAAATTTGGACCTCTAGAGGCCTCTCAGTTATTTCTATGTCAGGAAGTATGTAGTGTTCATCTTCATCTAAACTAGGTTTAGCTGCCTCTACAGAAAACCCAAAATAACAGTAATTTAAACAAGCAAGGGTTATTTCTTTCACATAAAAAAGTGCAATAGACAGTTTAAAGCTAGGGTGTTGTATCAAGATGCAATCCATGACCAAGGATCCTTGCATATTTCTGCTTCACCAATCTTCTGCATTACTTTATCTCTGAATCCACTTTATGTTCTAGCAGGGCTATTGGAGGTCCAGACATTACATCCATAGTCAAAAGGGTAGGAAGTATTTTTTTTAAATCATGGGGAGGGGTAGCTATTTGACCCTTGTTTCAGGAGCCTTCCCAGAAATTCCTCCCAATAAATTTTATGACCACATCACTTTTTAGAACTTTATCACATGGCTACATCAATCCACAAAAATAACCAGATAGATTAGGCTATTGCATTAAATAGATCCAAAAGGAATGACTCACACATCAATAGAAGTGCATTCTCATCACCTAACTGTCCCAAGAAGATGTTGCTGATTTATGGGCAGCTCACTTCCACATGGTGATTCTAGGATCAAGGCTCCTTCCATCTTGTGGCACTATCATTCCTGAAAGCCTCATCACCAAGAGGATGTACCTTTACTAGAGTGAAAGGAATGACAGGGAAGAAGGAAAGAGATGAGTAAGCCTATCATGAAAAGTCAACCCATTCCTCAGAGTAAATTGTTTGTTTACAGAGTTTTGATGGTCTTCACTGCTTAGAGTGCTGGCTGGATATTGAGGAGATCAGGATGATTCAGAAGTATTTGGCATAAGGAGAATTGGCTAAAGGAGCTGCAGGAAAGGTCATATTGAGCTACCATTCCTTGATCCACCATGTTCACACCCACCCCACCTCCCAAACCAAAATCCAGCTGTATGAAAAAGATAGCTTATCTTCTTGGGCTCTGTAGGCAAAACATATGTTTTCTGGAGCATAGAAAGATTCTCTTATACAAGAACCATATTTTATGCTTATTTTCCATCCCCACTCCCAAGTGCAGATAAGTCTAGCTCAGTGTTATACAAAAGACAGGTATTTGAATAAAATTGTTATTTAACTCTGAAATATGCCAAGTTTTTCTAAGGATCAAAGGCCACATTAAGAACATGTTGTAATCCATTACCTCCCCAAAACTAGTAATCCAATTGGCACCTGGCTGTGCAGATTCTTGAGACAAGCACATGATCTACTAAATCAGAATCTGATGGGGTAAAGGACTTATTTCTATATTTTAAGTCCCTTTGGTAATATTGCTATATCCTAAAGTACATAAAACAGTGGTTGTTAATCTGGGGTGCAGAAAGGAATCATCTGAAGAGCCTATAATTTTTTAATAGAAGTATTCTTGCCCTAGACATTCTTATTCAGTAGGTCTGAGATAAAATTTGGTGACTGTGTTTTATAACATCTCCTGAAGTAATTCTTTTACCCATCCCTGGGTAAGGAAAGTTGTTTTAGACTAACACTTACTGGGTTTTTAAATAGAAATTTATTGTCAACATCATTGATGTCATTCTCCCGTTGCATTCTACACTTCTTTCAGCTAAAATCCAAAATCTTCCCTTCATACTTTTATCACTAACCAGATTTCACAAGGCCTCGGGCTCTCCACGCACCAACTCTACATCCACAACCCCAGGGGAAAATATCAGGCTCAGTTATGCATAATTTGATGATCTACATTGTTTAAAATTTACAACAGTTTTGATCATCCCACAAGGAAGTAGGAGGAGGGGGTTTACTCAGGGTTCCTTGTAATATATTTGTTTATCAAACTACAGGCCAGGCATATTCAATCTGACAGTTTGTTTGAAGTTTATGCATCTCCTGATGCAAATATGTAATTTGTGCCACTGTTACTGGGAATTGCAGCCTTCCAAAGGGGGGGAAGAGACCCCCAAGAATCTTGTAATGATGGCTCAGGAGAGTATATTGACAACATAAGTGTTAGCAAAATTATGTACAGTCTCCATCTGCTTCATAGCCTGATGCATCTAGGTATACTATTTATATAACAAGTGCATCTGTATTCACATATTTGGGGAGGCTGTTGTAGAAGGAGATGTTTCTAGCAGGTCTCTTTAACTGGGAACATGGCAAATTTAAACTTTATTAGATAGTAGAGCACTGTAATCAAAGTGCTGTTTTCCTGTCATTGTTTCTAAGGCTGATCTTGGGCGATACAAGGACATAAAAGTTCACAATTTGTGATCAGCTTAGAATTTCTACTTTTCTCCTCCACCTGACTCTACTGAAATTGGTCCTATGGACATAAACAAGATAGTTAATAATATATGGTATTTGGCACTTAAAACGAGCCATTCCTTTTTTAAGTGTTTTACGTATAATTTCATTTCATATCATTCTCACAGTATTATCAAGAAGGTATAATATTACCATTATCTTCACCATCCACATTTTACAAGCAAGGAAACTGAAGCATAGGGTTTAATTTTCTCAAACTTAATCAATGACACACTAGTCTTCAACCCTGAAAATCTAGATTCAAAGTCAGAGGTCTTAATTGTCATGGTATACTCCATCCTAAGGAAAACCATTACAATGGAAAGAGAATGTGCTTTGGAATCAGGCTAGAACTTAATCCCTTCATTCCAAAGTGACCAAGATGATCTTGAGCAAGTTACCTAACCTCTTGGAGAATCATTTCCTTTAATCAGTAAAATGAGGATAATAAGATTATAGTGGAGTTACATTATATTTGTGCATTTAACAAAGAAGCTAACTTAAATGACTTAACATTTCAATCGCCCTGAGGTATAATTATACTACCTGTGTAATCTTCATACTAAACAAATTTGATAACATATATTAAAGTTATGGACACCTAAAATGAAAAGAGTACAAAATGAAATATGCAGACCATTAGTCATACTTTAGAATTCTCTGCTCATCCTCCTTCCTTTTCTAGGGATTTGATAGCTATTTCAAAGACTCTGTGTTTTGAATTAATTTTGGCACCAGCATGTAATGTTTCCTTTTGTTTTTGTTCCTTCCCTTAGCGTAGCTCAGACACCCTTAAATTTTGTGTGCATAAGAATACAGTGGTACACATGCAAAGCCATGAATACTTTTCATTATGAGCAATTTAAGGAATTTTTAAAGATAATTGTAACTCTGTACAATCTTCATATATTTGTACAAAGTACACATATCCAAGTACCCCTTTCCTTTGTCCCTATTTCAGAGATGTTTTGAAGACTCACTGATATAACATTTATGAGCAAATAAAACAGTGCCTGGTGTATAGTAGACATTAATTGTATCTAAAAAGTATACATGAGTATGAATAGAGTACAGAATAAATTTGTCATAGATAGCATCATGGTATATTTGTTAAAAACAAGGGGTCTCAGCACAAACTCCCTGGGTTTATATAGTCTCCCTGTGACTAGTTACTTTCTGCATAAACACTAAGAATAATAACAATCTTAGAAGATTATTGAGAGGATTAAGTGACCTAATATATGGAAATATTTAGAATAGGACCTAGCTCAGAGTAAATGCTAATTACTATCACTATTTATCCAAGAAGGTAATTTCTACAGCAGCTATTTTTGTGTGTGTTTTTGTTGTTGGTTTTTTTTTTTTTTCGGCCAAGCCTGCAGCATGTGGAATTTCCTGGGCCAGGGATAAAACCCATGACACAGCAGCCACCCAAGCCACTGCCATGACAATGCCGGATCCTTAATCCACTGCTATGCAAAAGAACTCCCTCTACACTAGCTGTTAAAGTTATGGCAAGAGATTGTTGGAAGAAAAAGGGAAGGAACCATTTTCAGTCATGGGAGGCACAGAGGCCAGACTAAGTAAGGTGGAGATAGTGTGAGTGGCTATAGTCAAGGGCACCATGTAATATAAGGATATGAAGTTATTCAGTGCATTTTTAGGTTCTGTAGATGTGTCAGAATTGTGTGTAGCTCAGAGCAGACCTATTTGAGCAGCTTGTTATGTACTCAAGATTTCTGGTTTCAATTAGCTTAGTAATATTGCATCTTGCAGTCAATAGCTATAATAGCACCTGTTTTCTTCTTAACTAGGATATAAAAAACATTATTTTCTATCTTGCATGTTTATTGGAACCTCTCTGGTGTGCCACAAATAACTGCCATAAAGCATCTGAGGTTGAAGATTGCCTTACTTTTTCTTATGCAACCTTAAATGGGAAAAGAAATAGATGTTCCAAGTTTAGCTTTAGATATAACATGCAGTATAGCGATTTAATAGTGTGAATTTAAATAATTAAATATATTTACAAGAGCTATTTTTGCTGCTCAAATAATCTTTGTTAAGTTAAAAATATGAAGTACTAACACTGAACACTGTTAGTGTTCTAGGTGTCTCCTTTCTGAAGCCCATTGTAAGCACTAAAAACTCGAGGTCATTTCTATGAATGACAAAAGGTGCAAAATGCAATGTCTTCACATTTTGCCATGGAAAGTATGAACGTCAGAACACATGCAAGTTAAGAGGAAAACAGGTGCTATTAGAGACATTAATTGCAAGATGTAATACTACTAAGCTATTTGGGTCCAGAGTGTCAATTACATGGCCAGCTTTTATATTAGAAGTGTAAATTATCTGACAGAGCTCTAACCTCTAAGAGTTCACTGTCTACTTGATGAGATATTATATTTATGCACTAAGATTACAACACAGAATAGAATATATTCAAGTACCAGGTGGTGTGGTAGGGGTGTGGCAGTGCTAAAGAAATTCAGAGATGTGAAAGATTGTTTAGAATTGGAATCGTTAAAGTAAGTCTAATGTAAGGGGCCAATAAAGGGTTAGAATTTCATGTGATGATAATTTATTAATTATATAGTGTAATGAGCAAATTTCTTGGTGTCCTTTATCCCCACTGTAAAAAGAGAAAAGAGACTTGGAGATCTACTCTCTTTACTTCCAGAGGAGGAATAAATGAGATTTTATATTTTAGAGCAGTGGAGAAAAAGTTGACATCCTGAAGATAACCTTGTTTGGGTGAGGAAGCCCTCATAGAAAGGATGGACAAGTTACTGATGGTAAATGGGCTGAATTGTATCCACCACCACCCCCATTCATATGATTAATTCCTAATGGCTAATACCTCAGTATATGACTGTAATTGGAGATAAGGTATTTTAAAGGGTAATTTAGTTAAAATGAGATCTTTAGGATGTACCCTAATCCAGTATGACTGGTACCCTTATAATAAGAGGAGATTAGGACACAGACATGTGCAGAAGGAGGACCATGTGAAGACACAGGGAGAAGATAGCCATCTATAAGCCAAGCAGACAAGCCCCAGAAGAAATAACCCTGCTGACACCTTGATTGAAGACTTCTAGCTTCCAGAACTGTAAGAAAATAAATTTCTGTTGTTTAAGTCACTCAGTGTATGGTACTTTGTTAAGGCGGCCCTGGCAAATAATATAGTGAATAAAAACAGCAGCTGTTATAAAGCTCACGTTTCTGCTAGGCACTAGGCACTACTTTTGTGCTAGGCTGGCTCAGCTAATCCTGACTGTCCTCCCTCATATGACTCGAGTTGTTCATCAGGAGGAAGCTTGATGAATCAGGATGACCTCCCTCATTTCTCTGGAGGTCTACAGTCATTTGGCTATGATATCTTACTTCTGCTCCATGTGGCCTCCTCATTCTCCAGAAGGTTTACCTGGGCTTCTTTACATGGTCAAGTGCTTGACACCAAAAACAGCAAACAAAAGGAAGCTCCAAAATTCAAGTACTTTTCAGGCCTCTTGTTTATGTCACATTTGCTAATATCATTTTAATGATGCAGATCACATGGCCAAACACAGGTTTAAGCAGCAGAGAAAAGACTTAATGTCTGGATGAAAACAACATCAGAGTTACTGTGCCAGTGGGCATGCATGCAAAGATGAAATGAATTTGTAGAAATTTTGTGATTTACAACAGAGAGAACAGTAATTTTGATTTTCAAAGGTTTAAGGGAAACAGATTTGTATCCCAATAAACCTCAATCACAAGAGGTATAAGGACTGTGTTGAAAGTAGAAGAGATCAGGGCCTTATAATTATTTGAATGTGAAAATAAATTGAATGAGAATGAATGAATGAGAACATGTAAAAACCATATACACTTACGAGTCTTGATTCCTTATTGGTTACATTTGGCAGAACTTAGTAAAATTACAATCACATTTGGCATCCAGCCTTCAAGGCATGAAGCCTGAAAATTAAGAAATACTTTAGATAGCCGTGGCATAAGATAAACAGTGGAGAACCAGAGTTGAAGAAGTATCAGGTGACTATAAGGAGAAGCAACAGACGATAATGATTCTTAGGGAACAGTTAAAAGCCCTTTTTGAAAATATTGATCCTTCCAATCCTGGAACACAGTATATCTTTCCCTCTGTTTGTGTCATTTTCTATTTCTTTCATCAGTGTCTTATAGTTTTCAGAGTACAGGTTTTTTGCGTCCTTAGGTTGCTTTATTCCTACGTACTTTACTATTTTTAATGTGATTATATGAGATTGTTTCCTTAACTTCTCTGATCTTTCATTGTTAGTATATAGAAATGCAATATATTTCTGTGTATTAATTTTGTATCCTGCAACTTCACCAAATTCATTGATGAACTCTGTTTCTGGCAGAGTCTTTAGGATTTTCTAGGTATAGTATCATATCATCTGCAAAGAATGATAGTTTTACTTTTTCCTTTCCAATTTAGATTCCTTTTATTTATTTTTCTTCTCTGGTTGCTGTGGTTAGTATTTCCAATACTATTGAATAAAATGGGTGAGATCTTAAAGGAAATGGTTTCAGCTTTTTATCAATGAGTATGATGTTAGCTATGGGTTTTTCATATATGGTCTTCATTATGCTGAGGAAGTTCCCACTATGCCCACTTTCTGGAGAGTTTTTATTATAAACAGATGTTGAGTTTTATTAAAAGCTTTTTCAGCACCCATTGAGATGTTCAAATGGTTTTTATTCTTCAGTTTGTTAATGTGCTAGCACATTAATTGATTTGCAGATATTGAAAAATCGTTGTATCACTGGGATAAATCCTACTTGACTATAGTATATGATCCTTCTAATGTATTGTTGGATTTGGTTAACTAGTATTTTGTTGAGGATTTTTAAAACTATGTTCTTCAGATATATTGGAGTGAAATTTTCTTTTTTGTGGTATCTTAGTCTGGTTTTGGTATCAAGGTGATGGGGCCTTTTAGAATGACTTTGGAAATAGTCCTTCCTCTACAATTTTTTGGAATAGTTTCAGAAGGATAGATATTAACTCTTGAATTAGAAGAATCCAAGATTTCATTCTTGGATTGGAAGAATCACTATTATTAAAATGACTATACAACCCAAGGCAAACTACAGATTCAATATAATCACTATCAAATAACCAATGACTCTTTACACAGGACTAGAACAATTTTTTTTAATTTGTATGAAAACACAAAAGACCCCAAATAGCCAAGGGAATCTTGAGGAAGAAAAACAGAACTAGAGGAAACAGGCTCCCTGGTTTCAGACTATACTACCAAGTTACAGTAATCAAAACAGTATGGTACTGGCACAAAAACCAGAGATATAGATCAATGGAAGAGGGTAGAAAGCCAAGAAATAAGTCCACACACTTATGGGCAATTAATCTATGGCAAAGGAGGCAGGAATAAACAATGGAGAAAAGACAGTCTCTTCAATAATCGGTGCTAGGAAAAGCAGACAGTTGCATGTAAAAAATGAAAACAGAACATTCTCTTACACCATACACAAAAATAAACTCAAACGGCATAAAAACCTAAAGTAAAATTGAATATTATAAAACTTGTAGAGATAAACCTAGAGAGGATACACTTTGACATAAATTGCAACAGTATTGTTTTGGATCCATCTCCTAGAGTTATGGTAATAAAAAAAAAATAAACAAATGGGTAATTAAACTTAAAAGATTTTTTGTTTGTTTTGTTTTAAATAAGGATGACCTGTGGCATATGAAGGTTCCTGGGTTAGGAGTCTAATCCAAGCTGCAGCTGCCAGCCATAGCCACAGCCACAGCAACTCCAGACCCAAGCTGTGTCTGTGAACCACACCACAGGTCATGGCAATGCCAGATCCTTTAACCCAATGAGCAAGGCCAATTATGGAACCTGTATCTCATGGATAATAGTCTGCTTCTTAACCTGCTGAGCCACAACAGGAACTCCTAAACTTAAAAAGCTTTTGCACAGCAAAAGAAACTACAGAGAGAAAAAATGAAAAGACAAACTATGGAATGGGAGAAAAGATTTGCAAATGCAGTGACCAACAAGGCATTACTCTCAATAATATACAAACAGCTTATACAGCTCGATAACAAAAAAAAAAAAAAAAACAGACAACTCAATTAAGAAATGAACATAAGGAGTTCCTGTGGTGGTGCAGTGGTTAACGAATCTGACTGGGAACCATGAGGTTGCAGTTTCGATCCCTGGCCTAGCTCAGTGGGTTAACGATCTGGCATTGCTATGAGCTGTGGTGTAGGTCGCAGACGAGGCTCGGATCCTGCGCTGCTCTGGCTCTGGTGTAGGCCAGCGGCTATAGCTGCGATTTGACCCCTAGCCTGGGAACCTCCATATGCCGCAGGAGCGGCCCAAGAAATGGCAAAAAAAAAAAAAAAAAAAAAAAAATTGAGCATAAGATCTAAATATACATTTCTCTAAAGAAGACATCTAGATGGCCAAAAGGCACATGAAAAGATGCCCAACATCACTAATTATTAGAGAAATGTAAATCAAAACTACAATGAGGTATCACCTCACATCAATTAGAATGCCATCATGATAAAGTCTACAAATAGGGAGTTCCCACTAAGGCTCAGCAGGTTAAGTACTTGACATAGTGTCTGTGAGGATGCAGGTTTGATCCCCGACCTTGCTTAGTGGGTTAAGGATCCAGCACAAGCTGCAGTGCAGGTTGCAGATGCATCTCAGATGTGGCATTGCTTTGGCTGTTGCATAGGCTTCAGTTGCAGCTCTGATTCAATTCCTAGTCTGCAGGTGTTGTAAAGAGAAAAAAGTCTACAAATAATAAATGCTGGAAAGAATATGGAAAAAAGGGAACCTTTGTACACTGTTGGTGGGAATGCAAATTGGTGCATCCACTATGGAGAACAGCAGGGAAATTCATTTAAAAGATGAAATATAAAACTACCATTTAATCCAACAATCCCATTCCTGGACACATATCTGAAGAAAACCATAATTTGAAAAGTTGCATGCACCTAATGTTCATAGCAACACTATTTACAAGAGCAAAGGCATGGAAACCACATAAATACCCATCAACAGATGAATGGGTAAAGAAAACATGGTATATTTACATAATGGAACATTATTTAGCCATAAAAAGAATAGAATAATGCCATTTGGAGCAACATGAATAGACCTAGGGATTATCATACTATGTGAAGTAAGCAAGACAGAGAAAGACAAATATGTGGATTCTTTAAAAAAAAAAATAATACAAATGAATCTAGTTCCAAAACAGAAAGACTCAGGAGTAACATATGCACACTAGTATAAATAAAATAACCTACAAGGACCTACTGTATATCACATGGAAGTATACTCAATATTTTGTAATAACCTATAAGAGAAAAGAATCTGAATAAGAATATATATATATATATAGACATATATATATATATCACTATGCTGTAAACCTGAAACACATTATAAATCAACTATATTTTAATAACAAATGAATCAATATATATTTTTAAAAGCCCCCTAAACTCTAATACAACCATAAGAAGGGAGATGTCACTCCATAAAAACTCCCACGTGACTGATTTTGAATTTGCATAAATTGATGAGTGGTTGCTCAAACTGGATTTAATTTTACTTAAACAACAGAAATAAATAAATGTGGCTTTTATTGCATCCCAAGTGTTGTGGCTAAAAAAATTTGATACCTACAAGTAGAATTCAATGTGAAAGAAATACACATTCCAAACACAGTTAATGGCATAAAAGGTGACTACTACAAAAGTGGATTATGTGTGTTTGCTGTGCAAATATGTGTATAGGAAAGATGTAGCAGTGGTAGTAACAGAGAGCCTAGGTTCCTGAGCAGAAGAGATGTACTCACATATTATAGATCACCTTAAATACAGGACTAAGAGGTTTAGATTTGATCTGGTAAGCCATAGAGGACAAGCTAACAAGAGAAATGTAAAAGAAAATAAAGCATTATTTTAGGAAATGGAAAATACCCAAGAATCTGAGTATCATCAGCAGGAATGTCATGAAATTCTCATTAAAAGATCAAAAATAAATTTTATTTTAATTCTCCTTAATTTAAAATAATAACACCAGCCATTGGGCACCCTCAGGCAGGCGTGGGAGATATGGCGTGAATCAGATGCATGATAATAGAGCTTGGCTGGTTTGGAATTCTTACCCAGCATAATGCCTTTTGTCTCAGTTGTAATGATTACTTGAGAGTCAGTTATTCATGTGCCTAGGAGTGTTTGAGTTTCTTGGTCAATCATGCAGCATATGTTAGTGAGAAAACAGAGGGCTCAAAATCACATAGGATTGATCTCTACTCCTATCTCTGATGCTTACTATCTATGACATGTGGATACTATTTTTGATCTTTTCAGATTTCTCACATGAAAAATGAAGAGATTATAACAGTATATATCTCACAGGCTATTGTGATTAATAAGTAAGAGTATATATAAAGCACTTAGCATGAGCACTACAGGTAGGTACTTACTAAGTGTTAAGGTCAGACACAGAGTAAGGACAGTGTCCCTCCCTATTCTCACCATTCTCCCTATCTGGGCCCAGGATTACATGAGTCCTCAGAGAGCAACCACTGCAGGAATTCAGATGAAGCAAACTGCTCATACGGACAGTGACAACTCAGACTTCTGTTCATTTTCCACAGAAGAGAGAAGAATGTCAAGAAAGCGGTTGCTTGGGAATATGTTTATTCTTCAAAAAAGAGGTTTTTGAGACACTTTTTCAAAACCAATTCAGTTTGTGTCCTTGAGATAATTAATGAGATACGCTAATTTGAGATGAAAAGGTCTGCAATGAATTCTTGATAAGAAAAAATCTCTTTGGCTCACTTTCCTCTTTTTCTAGAGAGGAAGTTAAGGTTTGAAGACAATAAGGTATGATAAGGTATAAGACACTGACTTGAAGAAAGCAATTTAAAATGACGAATTGTTTCTCAAGGCAAGCTCAAGGAGAAATGATGAATAGATGACACCAAGCAAAGAAAGATGACTCCTGGATTTCCAGTGAATGAGACCCAGGAAACTCAGAAAAAGAGGATAAAATGCCATGACAGCAAATAGTTAATAGAAGCTGGAAAACATCCAGCTTGCTTGAATTGAACCACTATCACACAAGGGAGGGGACCTGTTTATAACTATGATTCATGGCCCAAAATTAATACCACCCTCAGGAAATACATCAAAGAAACATGACAGGAGATTTTAGTTTTAGTTTCTCTCCCTCTCCCTCTCCACACGCAAACATACGAGTTCTCTTTCTCTGGAGAACCCTGAATCTTACATTTATTAGCTCTTAGTTGCTTAGAATATATGCTCCATAATTTTATTTTCATCTTTTCTTTGTTATTTTATGTTTCTTGTAGACAATATTGGCTTTTTAAAAATCACTTTAAGAATGTATCTTTATCTTGTTTAGTTTTTAAGTTTAGCACACTTATATTTATTGTAAATACTGTTATAGTAGAACTTTTTCTCCATTTTTCTTATCCTCCTTTTATAGTGTATTTTCCTTTATTTCTACTGTGTTCTTCAATTTAACTATTACTATTTTGATTCCACATTACTTGTTGAAAAATCTTCATGTTTCTTCTTCATAATATTAATATTCCCCTTTGTTGCTTTGAGGATATTTTTTACTCTTATTTTAAGCTCTTGTTCCCTTTGTTCCAACAATCCTTCTTTGTGTGATAACATTTTGTTCACTTATTTGTCTTCCTTTTATGGAGATTTTACTATTCAGGTGTCAAGTTATTTTGGTTCTTGAGTTCTTGGTCTGATAGAGATATATTCTTCCCTGTCTGGTTATGTGTACGGGGGATGGGTCCAATTCCAAGTCAGTTTGTATTCCATCTGTTCCATTACACACAAGGGGGATATGTCTCAAGAGATAGTGCCTGCCCTAGGCACCACAGGACCACTATAAAACATAAATATTTGCTGTCAGTCACTTCACTGCAAAACCATTCTTGTTTGGGGAATAAGCAAGGCTAAAGTTGGCAGTCTCCTTAATCTATGATCCATGAGCCCTGAAATCTGGTTACAAGAGTAAAGGAATGAATGCCTTAGACTGGCTGATCAGTCTGCATTTGTTCTTAGACTTGCTGGCCAAGAAGTCTTTATAGTGCCCTGACATTAATCCACTGGAAACAGAAGAATTTGAGCTACTGCCAATTTCTTTGGCAATGGACAGGCAGTGATCATCCTAAGGCAATGTAGAGAAGAGATACGAGGATATAAAAGCTCTCACTCAAAGCACTACCCCATTGTTGTATTTGGCTAATCCATAAACTAGACTGAACTAATCTACACACACACACACACACACACACACACAAACACACATACACGGTTCTTTACAACCTTTGGCCTCCCCAAGATTTCCTTATACCTTTTGTGTTAATAGCTCCAAACCATGCTTACTACTTTGTATCTGTGGTTTCTATAAAAAGGAAATCCAGAGCTCTGTTAGTTCATAGTTCTCTCAAGAATTAAGTGTTTTATTCTCTTTTATTATTTTTTCAAAGATGTTAAAATACCACATGTATAAAATACTACATAAAATGACTCTGTATAGCTTCTTCTGGATTTATTTACAGAAGATGTGATTAAGATGGTGGAATAGAAGGACTGGAATTCACCTTATCTCAGAAAAACAACAAAATTACAACAAAATCCTGAACAGCCTTCAACCAAATGGACTTTCAAAAAGATATCTTATTCCAGAAAACAGAGGAGGCCACATCAACAGGTAGGAGGTGTGATTACATGGTATGAGCAACCCCATACATCCCAGGTTAGAAGGCCACAGACTGGAAAGTAACTGTATCACAGAGACTCACCTACAGGAATGAGAGTTCTGAGCCACACATCAGATCCCAATGCCTGGGGATCTGGCATTGGGAGAAAGAGCCCCTGGAGCATCTGGCATTGAAGGCCAGTGGCATTTGTGCACAGAAGCTCCATGGGACTGGGGGAAATGGAGACCCCATTCCTCAAAGGTGCACACAGGCTTTCATGTACACTGGGTACCAGCGCAAAGTGGAGGCTCCATAGGAATCTAGGTCAGATCTGACTGCAGTTCTTGGAGGATCTCCTGGGAAAAAAAAGAGGTGACTATGGCTCGTTGTGGGGGAAGGACATTGGAGGCAAAGCTTTCAGGAATATTCATCAGCATGTGTTCCTCTGGAGGTGGCCATTTTGGGAAAATCTGGCCACACCCATCAGCACTGAGAAGCCCCAGACCAAACAGTAATCCAAGTGGGCTTGCAGCCCCACCCATCAGTAATAAGGCTGCCAAAAGACCCCCAGGCAAACAGCCGCCTCTAATCTCACCCAGAGAAAAAGCCCCACCAATCAGAGGGCAGTCACCAGTCTCTCCTATCAGGAAGCCTACAGCAAGCCCCTGTACCAACTTCAGCCTCAAGGGGGGCAGAGATCAGAAGTAAGAGAGACTACAAACTCTATTGCCTGCAAAAAGGAGACCATACCAAAAACCTCTAAAAATGAAAAGGCAGAGAACTATAACTCAGATAATGGAGCAAGAAAAAATTCCAGAACAACAGCTAAGTGGTCTGGAGATTATCAGCCTCCAGGAAAGACTTTAGACTGATGATGCTGAAGATTACGCAAGACACTGGAAATAAACTGGAGGCAAAAATTGATAATCTACAGCAAACACTGAGCAAAGAAATACAAGATTTAAAACTTAAGCAAGGAGAGATGCAAAATACAATAACTGAAATAAAAAATTCATTAGAAGCAACAAATAGCAGAATACAGGAGGCAGAAGAATGAAAAAGAGAGGTGGAGGACAGACTAGTCAAAATCACTGATAAAGAACAGAAAGGAGAAAAAGACTGAAAAGAAATGAACACAGTCTAAGAGTACTCTGGGACAATGTTAAATGCACCAACATCTGTATTATAGGGGTGCCAGAAAGAGAAGAGGGGGAGAAAGGGACAGAAAAAATATTCCAAGAGATAATAGCCAAAAACTTCCCTAACATGGGAAAGGAACCACACACTCAAATCTAGGAAGCACAATGAGTACCATATAAAATAAACCCAAGGAGGAACACCCAAGACTCATATTATTCATACTGACCAAAATTAAAGACAAAGAGAAAATATTGAAAGCATCTAGGGAAAAGAAACAAGTAACATGCAAGGGAATGCTGATAAGGTTATCAGCAGATTTTTCAGCAGAAACTCTGCAGGCCAGAAGGGGATGCCATACTTAATATGATAAAAGGAAAAACCCTCCAACCAAGATTAATTTACCCAGCAAGGCTCTCATTCAGATTTGAAGGCAAAATCAAAAGCTTTACAGATAAGCAAAAGTTGAGAGAATTCAGAAACACTAAAACAATTTTACAACAAATACTAAAGGAACTTCTTTAGGCAGAAAAGAAAAGGCTACAACTAGAAACAAAAAAACCACAAATGACACAGCTCACCAGTAAAGACATATATACAGCAAAGATACAAAATCATTTAAGCACAAATATGCTACCAAAATCAGAAATCATGAGAAGAGGAGGGTACAGATGCAGGACACTGGAAGTGCACTTGCAATTAAGACAACAACAAATTAAAACAAAAAGTATATACACACATATATATATGTGTATATATATATATATATATATATATATATAGTGTATGTGTATGTATATGTGTATATATGTACACATGTGTATATGTATATATGTGTATACACACTCCTATATCAAAACTTATACACATATCAAATACACATATACACATATCAAATAACATATCAAAATACAAATATAAAAATACATATATCAAAAAATACAAATATCAAAAATACATATATCAAAATACAAATATCAAAAATACATATATCAAAATACAAATATCAAAAATACATATATCAAAATACAAATATCAAAAAATATATACACATATCAAATACACATATGTGTATATGTGTATATATGTGTATACACACTCCTGTATCAAAACTTCAGGGTAACTGCAAACCAAAAATCTACAATTGGTACACACATAAATAAGAAAAATCACCTCAAATACAACGCTAAAGATAGTCATCAAATCACAAGAGGAGAAAACAAGAGAAGAAAAGAAGAAAAAAAGAGCAACAAAAATAAATCCAAAACAATTTATAAAATGGCAATAAGAACATACATATTAATAATCACCTTAAATGTAAATGGACTAAATGCCACAACCAAAAGATAGACTAGATGAACTTATACAAAAACAAGATGCTGTATATATGCTGTCTTCAAGAGATCCCCCTCAATTCTAAGAACATACACAAACTGAAAGTGAGAGGACGGAAGAAAATATTCCATGCAAATGGAAACAAAAGAAAGCTGGAGTAGCAATACTCATACCAGACAATATAGAACTTAAAGAGTATTATAAGAGAAAAGGAAGGACATTACATAATGATCAAAGGATCAATCCAAGAAGAAGACACAACAATTGTAAATATCTATGCACCCAACATAGGATCACCTTAATATATAAGGCAAATGCTAACAACCTTAAAAGGACAAATTGACAATACCACAATAATAGTGGAGCACTTTAATGCCCCACTTACAGCAATGGACAGATGATCAAGACAAAATCAACAAGGAAACTCAGGCCCTGAATGAAGCATTAGACCAGATGGACTTAATAGATATTTATAGGACATCCCATCCAAAAGCAGCACATTCTTCTCAAGTGCACACAGAACACTCTCTCTAAGATTGATCACATTCTGGGCCACACTCGAGCCTCAGTAACTATAAGAAAATTGAAATCATATCGAGCACTTTTCTGACCACAAATCTATATGACTGGAAATCAACAACAAGAAAAATACTGCAAAAAACACACACACACAAACACATGGAGACTAAACAACATGCTACTAAACAACCAATAGATCACTGAAGAAATCGAAGAGGAAATTAAAAAATACCTAGAAGCAAATGACAGCAAAGAGACAACACTCAAAAACCTATGGGATGCAGCAGAAGCAGTTCTAAGAGGCAAGTTCATAGCAATACAAGGCTACCTCAGAAAACAAGAAAAAGCTCAAATAAACAACATAACTTTACATATAAAATGGCTAGAGAGAGAACAGACAAGATCTAAAGTTAGCAGAAGGAAAGAAATCATAAAGATCAGAGCAGAAATCAATGAAATAGAAATGAAGAAAACCATAGAAAAGATCAATGAAACTAGAAGCTAGTTCTTTGAAAAGGTCAACAAAATTGATAAACCCTTAGCCAGACTTATCAAGAAAAAAAGAAAGGACTCAAGTTAATAAAATTAGAAATGAAAAAGGAGAAGTTACAATGGATATCACTGAAATACAAAGGATCATGAGACTACTACATGCAACTATTTGCCAATAAAATGGACAATCTAGAAGAAATGGACAAATTCTTAGAAAAATACAATCTTCCAAGACTAAACCAAGACAAAATAGAAAAGATGAATGGACCAATCACAAGTAATGAAATTGAAACTGTGATCAAAAAACTTCCAACAAACAAAAGTCCAGGACCAGATGGCTCCACAGGCGAATTCTATCAAACATTTAGAGAAGAGCTAACAGTTATCCTTCAAAAAGTATTCCAAAAAGTTGCAGAGGAAGGAACACTCCCAAACTCATTCTATGAGGACACCATCACCCCTATACCAAAACCAGACAGATACCATAGAAAAATAAAACTACAGGCCAATTTCATTGATGACCATAGATGCAAAAATCCTCAACAAAATACTAGCAAACCAAATCCAACAATACATAAGGATTGTACATCATGATCAAATGAGATTTATCCCAGGGATGCAAGGATTCTCAATATCCACAAATTAACCAGTGTGATACACCACATTAACAAACTGAAGAATAAAAACCACATGATCCTCTCAATAGATGCAGAAAAAGCCTTTGACAAAATCCAACACCCATTTCTGGTAAGAACCCTTCAGAAAGTGGGCATAGAGAGAACCTACCTCAACATAATAAAGGCTATTTATGACAAACCCATAGCTAACATCATTTTCAATGGTGAAAAGCTAAAAGAATTCCCACTGAGATCAGGCTGTCTGCTTTTACCACTACTATTCAACATAGTTTTAGAACTCCTAGCCATGGCAATCGGAGAAGAAAAAGAGATCCAAATTGGAATCCAAATTGGAAAGGAAGAAGTAAAACTATCACTATTTGGAGATTACATGATACTATACCTAGAAAATCCTAAAGACACAAATTAATTTCCCCAGACTTTATCTTGTTTGAACATTGTCTGTGCTTAATTTAAAAAAAAAAAAAAACAAAAAAAAAAAACAAACAAACAAACAGGAGTTCCCGTCGTGGCGCAGTGGTTAACGAATCCGACTGGGAACCATGAGGTTGCAGGTTCGGTCCCTGCCCTTGCTCAGTGGGTTAACGATCTGGCGTTGCCGTGAGCTGTGGTGTAGGTCACAGACGCAGCTCGGATCCTGCGTTGCTGTGCCTCTGGCGTAGACCGGTGGCTACAGCTCTGATTCGACCCCTAGCCTGGGAACCTCCATATGCCGTGGGAGCGGCCCAAGAAATAGCAAAAAGACAAAAAAAAAAAAAAAAGAAAACAACAACAAAAAAAAAAAACAACTTTCTTCTTGACTTTATTGTAATCAAATTTATCTGTTTTCCTTAGGGACTGAGATTTTCATGTCATATGTTCCTTTAATAAGGTCTTTGAATTATTCCTCTATCATCTTCAAAATATTTTTAATTTTGCCTTTCATATTTGTGTGTAAACTATAACCCTAGAAGTTAGGACTGATTTTCATATTTTCCCACCTCATGGATAACCAAAACTGTTTCATTCATCCACTGATTTACAGTGTTGGCTTTGTCTTAAATCGCATTTATTCTGTTCCACTGGTCTGTCTACCAGAGAAAATTCCACCTTGTGGAATATATTTTATAATATGTCTTGATATTTTATGGTTTAAATGCCTTCCATATTTTTCTTCTATAGGAATGTCTTAGTTATACTTGGCCTTTTTTTTCTTATATATAGTTTTAGAATCTGTTTGTCAGGTTCCTGAAAACCCTTTAAGTACTTTGACTGGGATGTCATTGAATCTATAAATGATTGCTGGGAAACTGACATGTTTACAATATGGAGTCTTCTTGTCCAAGAACATGCTATATTTATCCATTTATTTTCATCATCAAGGTGACTGAATATTTTGGTAAAGATTCATCAATCATACTTTTAATTATTTAGTCTATGATTTTACCCAGATTTCATATCAAAATACTGGTGTTTAGTGTACAGAATTTACCTTCATTTGATTTTGAACCTTAAGGTTCTGTTTATATGGTTTACATCTCTATCCTTAAAAAATTAATCAAAGATGGTAAAAGATTAATATAATACTATGCCAATTCTTTATTATATTTTAATGTAATTATTTAAAGCAGTCAGCTGCTTTCTTTATACTCATATGAAATTTATTTATATCTTCACCTGTGCCTACGACTAATTCTGGTATGAAGCCCACTCTCACAGAGAGAGAAAGCAGAAGTACAATAGGAAGAATTCGTTTCTACCTTTTTTCCTGTCAGCTTTAAAAGTCAGACCTTCCTTACTCTTCTCTTATTTGAAGTATACCTCTTAAAGCCCTTTTATGAATTTTAGTCTTTGTGTAAGTGCACTCTTCATCTTAATACTTCTTCAACTATTTTTATATCTCATTCTAGTCATATAATAATTATTAGTTACCTATCCTATTCTTCTTCATTTGAATCATTTATGTTCATAATTATACCTTTGGGTGTTTCTTCCATAAAGACTCTTCTTCTTTAGTTGCAGGAAATGGAGTCAGATATATTTTATATCTCTTCTTTGAACTTTTTTTTTCTTTTTTTTTACATTTTTAGGGATGCACCTGAGGCATATGGAAGTTCCCAGGCTACGGGTCGAATTGGAGCTGCAGCTGTAGACCTATGCTGCTTCCCGTGGCAACGCCAGGTCCTTAACCCACTGAGCAAGGCCAGAGATCTAACCCACATCGTCATGGATACTAGTCAGGTTTGTTACCACTGAGCCATAAGAGGAAATCCTTGACTGCATTTTTCTGTACTTAGGGTGCATGTCACACCATCTTGCCTAGGTTGCACATGTTCAGCATGGGATTTTAGTGGAGGACCCTGCAGGATTGTCTCAAGGAGGGAGTAGTCAGAACTAGAGTATAAAGCCAGAGACTGTGGTCCCAGGATATTGATGTACCTGGGATTGAAAGAAGTTCATCACATAACAAAAACTACCTTTATTCTCAATTTTGCTTCAGGCTGGCCTGATGGGAAAATTTCTTACTAAAATTGTGCCCTAACTAAATAGTGCATTCAGTTACCTGGGTTTAAATTATGTCATGGGAAACTGTCATGTCAGGTTATTTTCCTAAGTACAGCTACATGCTTCAATTCAGAATGTAGAAGAAGCTCAATAGACTAATGCTGTCAGACACTAGCCTCTGGCTATCCTGACAAACTGGATAGGAGACTCATATCCACGTTCAAAAAATAAGTTCAAAACTGCATTCCGATTCTCTTTTCTTGGCTATCTAAAATGCCATTTCAGGTAAATAGGAAGCTGTGCTTGCCATATTCTAGCAATGGTTTCTCCGTATCCTTTTTTCTTTCTTCAAACAGAAGTGCTGCTTATTTTTACCTAATATGATTTGCTGTATTCCAGAAAATATTCAATCAGTAAGGTTTACCCATGGAAAGAGATGCCAGAAAATAAAAGGGAATTGCACTATTTTTCTTTTTGTGAGGTTTCATCTCATTTCATTTTTTTCAGAGAGTGTGAAACTCAATTCACTACAACTTCTACACCTCTTTCTACATTTTGCCTTATCTTGCTTCATTCAATAGTATCCCTTCTATTGTAGCCTGGAGATAAAATATAAGTAAGTAGGGTAGTGGAGGCAAAAACAAGCTGGAAGTAATGAGATACTGTAGGACGCAGTGTAATTGAGGAAGGCTAGAACAATCAAGTTGCTAATTGTTCTGCCTCAGTTTTATAGTCACCTGCAGCAGTGGTTTTCAAACTCTGTTCCAAAGATATCCCAAGCCCTAGAGAGAGTTCCCAGTAATACTTGATAAAAATACCTGAGTTCCAAGTAATACCTCTGTGGTTTTAATTTTAAAAGTTACTGAAATTTGTTTATTCTCTCAATAACAATAGATGGCATGCCTATTATGCATCAGGCACAATTGTGGAGACAATGTTAAGACCAACAAGGACCAATAATTACATTGATCCATGGTAATTATTCCAAGCTGATTAAAATACTGCTGACTTATGCAGAGTCCTGAAAAAAAACCACACCCTCTTTCATTCAAATCATGTGGGAATTGAGTACACATTCCTGCTATGGGTTTGGATAACTAAATCTCGGATTCATAGGCCTGGAAGGAGGCCAATTTTTCCCTCTACCTTGGACTGGAACTCATATATCTTGCTTTCAGGTCAGTCTCTGTTTCTCTAATTTTTACTGAACTAATTTATACTACTGAAAATTTCATCTTTATAGTGTAAAATCAATATAGTATGCCCTATTTATAAGGCTGGCATCTGGAAACTGTATGAAAATATGTCTTATATGCTATTCACATTCAGAATTTTACCTTTGGAGAGATATAATTTAACCTACATAAGTATTTTTGAGTTTTTTTTTTTTTATAATGGCATTCCAAATTTTAAAAGACCAATTTTGAAAATTAAATAATTCTTCTTTATTGAAGTACAGTTGATTTATAATATTATACTAGTTTCAGGTGTGCAACATGGTGATTCAACATTTTTATAGATTATACTTCATTTAAATATATTCTAAAATATTGGCTATGTTTCCTGTGTTGTAGCCCCTTTTTAAATATCTAAACATATATATCCCAAAACTTGATGGAATCTTTGGCACCAAGAAATTTAGTGAATAATTCAAAGCATCTATTATATCATGACATAGGTGACATGGTAAGATGATCTTTCACTTTATTTTTAAAAAGTAACCTGAGGATACATATTTGTCTCCTCTGCTATATCAGTCAGAGAACTGGTATCTTTCCATAAGCAGAAATAATACATTTCCATTGCTATAGTGAAAATATTAAAATTTAAATTACATTCTACCCTGCTGTCAAGATCGTATTAACCAAACTTAAATACACAAAAAAAATGACAGTGCAATAAAATACAGAGTATGATAAATCACTAAACTTCTCTATTTCATATATGTGGAGAGAGGGTTGAATTAAGTGCTAGAATTTCCCTGTTCAAACTTGTCTGAATGTTCTAACATCTGTAGAAAAAGGGGGAAGAAAGAATTTAAATTAGTGTCCAACTCTACCCTTAGAATATATTTCTTGCTCAGATAGAAGTTATCTTTATAGTAGCACTAAAATCAATTCAAAATTTATAAGAGTTCCCGTTGTGGTGCAGTGGTTAACGAATCCAACTAGGAACCATGAGGTTGCGGGTTCGGTCCCTGCCCTTGCTCAGTGGGTTAACGATCCGGTGTTGCCGTGAGCTGTGGTGTAGGTTGCAGACGCGGCTCGGATCCTGCGTTGCTGTGGCTCTGGCGTAGGCTGGTGGCTACAGCTCCGATTCGACCCCTACCCTGGGAACCTCCATGTGCCGCAGGAGCGGCCCAAGAAATAGCAAAAAGACAAAAAAAAAAAAAAAAAAAAAAAAAAAAAAGCTGCAGACACTCTAGAGCTACCTTACCTCTCTCTTTTTGGCAAAAATAACTGCCTATGGTATGGACAAAGCACAGGGCTAAGTTAATCTATTGTTTAATCTTTTAATCTATTGTTCACCTACATTGATTCCTTTAAATGCATAGCACAGCTCCCTGTTCTCTGCCAATCAGGTGCTTAGCCAGACTTCCCTGTGGGCACAATTTTATTGCAGTCCCTGATAGCTGGGTTATGACCAAAGAAAGCAGCCAGATGAGGACAGAGATGCCTTTGCCAGGTGTCACTTATCTGCATAAATTAGGCCTAGGTGTCTGAGACTAAGGCAGAAATCTATCTTCCACTTCTGCGACTAAGCAAAATCATCCATTTTCTGTTCTAGAGTATGGCCTGCTCTAGAGGATCTGTCCTTTGGCTACTTTATTTCCCTTCAAGTTTGCCTTGATGTTAACCTAATGTTGGTTTCTCCACCAATAAAGCTCATCTAAAGAAATAGCTCCTCTTAGCTTAAAATAGCATTTTTATGTGTTTGTTTGTGTCAGGGGTGAAGGAGTAGAAGGAGTGCTTTCTAGAATATATAGTGTGTTCCAAAGTAGTCTCTAACTATGACCCTCCCTGATCTGTTATCAACGTTAGCTGCTACTCAGTTCATAAATATCAGTTCCCTTCCAGGGAAAGTCCTTAGTCCAGGACATAAGCCAGTTTCTCATGATTTGCATATTGTCAAGCACATAACATAACCAACTTTTCAATGATCACTTTTTTTATTACTCAATGAATTTATTACATTTATAGTTGTACAATGAGCATCACAATCCAATTTTATAGGATTTCCATCCCACATCCCCAGTGCATCCCCCCACCCCCCAAACTGTTTCCTTTGGAAACCATAAATTTTTCAAAGTCTGTGAGTCAGTATCTGTTCTGCAAAGAAGTTCATTCTGTCCTTTTTTCAGATTCCACATGTCAATGATCACTTCTTAAATGAAATCCAGAACAGTGATTCTCCAACTTTGCAGTATATTAGAAACACAGGAAGAGTTTCTAAACATCCAAATGCCCAGATCATCAGAATCTCAGGGAGCAAAACCACCCAGACAAGAGTATATTGTGAAGATTTTCAAGTGATCCCAGTGAGCATACAGACACAGTTGAGAGTCATTAGTAAGTATCTTATTCCTAAGAAGTGCCTGTAAATTTGAATTGTGGCTATTTGGAAACAAAGCTCTCAGATGAATTTTTTTTTAACGTTATCTTTGAGGAAGAAACAGGGGAAAGAAGAAAGCCTTAGAACACTTGTTCTCAGCTGGGGATAATGTTGGGCTCCAGAAGTATATGGCAATATCTGAAGATATTTTTGTTTGGTACGACTGGGGAGATCAGTGGTGCTACTGGCATCTAATGGATGGAGTTCAGGATATCACTAAATATCAACCCAAAAAATCAATAATGTTGAAGTTTAGGCCTTAGATAAACATAGCCTAGTGCTGCCCCACAAATCCCATTTCATGGACATTTTCAAACATGATATAAAATTTGTGCCTCTCATGATCAGATTGAACAAAATCCATCCAAATAGACCACACTGGCTTGTCATTAGGGGGCATTTGTAATGTTCACTACATACTTACTTCAATCCATCTCATATGTGTGACTGAGTGTATGCGGGTGTGGGTGGGTGGGTGGGTTTGTGAGGTGTGTGGGGGGAATTACAAGTGATATAGATAAAATAGTAAGCATAAAAGGGTTACTTGAAATGGGCAGGAAAATCTGCCACTGATTTGAGATCTCATTTCTATTAACAAAATAGAATTTCTGGGAAGATGGGTGGTGCACCTCTCTCTTAATTCCCTCTTGTTTATTTGTTGAAATTTTAGTGGCAGATTATATAACTCCCACCAGGCTGCAAATAAGCTACACTCAAAAAAGTGATGGATGTGAGCTTATGAGCTGTCATGTAATAAAGATAAAGATTTCTTTCTCTGAAAATATATAGCTTCATGGAGAGACAAGAGTCTGCCTGAACTCGTGCAATTATTATGAACATTCTGTAAGTGATAAAAAAAAAAAAAACAGGCCTGTAATCAGCTTTATAAATGAGTGCCAGGCAGTTCCTAATAACTAATGCACATTGCATGCAGGAAAACTCTCCTGAGGCATGATTCCTGGAATCAGATATTCAATATTAATTACCATAGACATTTTCTTAAGTGGAAATGGAAAATTACAGACTCAAAGATCTAAAAATATGAGCAGTATATGTGTATATATATATATATATAATTATATAAATATAAATAAATATATAAAACGTAACTTAGAGACACAGTCACTGCAGTGTTGTGTAGTCATTGAGCTCCTAGCAAAAGCCCTTCCTCAACAGGTCAATACATCACACTTGGATGTGGTGGGTGGCAAGGGAATAGCCATAGTGAAAATAATGAAACCCAGGAGCACACAGAAGAGGGAAAGGGAAGTGCCAAACTCTAACTTTGCTTATCACAATTTTGCCAAGGGCTGGCCCTAAATATAGTTTCTAGTTCACATTTAACATTAATGGATTTACTTCTCTGTGCTATTAACTATGGGAAAAACTTTGCATGTACTATCTCACAATAACTTTGTGAAAAAATGTACTATTAGCCCCATTTTATCAATAAAGAAATCAGAAGTTTAGGGAGGCCAGATGACTTGTCCAAGATTATATAACTATAGAGCAATAGAATTGGTCCTCTAACCTAAGTCCGTCTAACTCCAAAATCCATGTGCATTAATTTTTTCATAGTACCTTGCTATATTGGTACTATGAAAAAATTAAGAAATGCTTGGGAATCATAGACTTCTAAAGGTAGTAGGAATATTAGACATAAAATAGTCTCCTTTTTTAATAGAAAGGAACCACTGTCCAGAGAGAAAGGGTGATTTGACTAAGGACACATAACTTCTAGTCAATTATTTCTTCTATTATACTATCCTCAATTACATGCATGTTTCTTAGAATGATTCTGTACCCAGCCTGCACTGTATATAATCCTGCAGGCTGAACTGGGTACTAAGAGCGATAGAGAAAACAATGATCATATTATTTCCAGCGTCAAGGAGCTTTCAGCAGAATGTGAACAAAGAAACCCATTGCATGTTTTGGTCATTTTAATATATTCCTAAATAAAGCAAGTCCATATAATATAAGCTGTGTTTATAAGCACAGAAAGAAAATCGAGGAATCAGAGCTAAGGGAGAGGAAGGGATGCTTCCTAGAAGGAGTAGATGTATTTTCTTCACTTGCAGCCTCTACGTAATAACAGGAAAGAATTTGCCGTGGCCAAAGTCACCTCCAGATACATAAGGTTAGGTATAAAGATGTTGGTGAGACTTGGAGGGTCACACTTATTTATTAACAGACTTTACATCCTAGGACAAATCATTTTACCTCCAGGGCTTGGTCTCTTTGTAGTGCATGTCAAGTTTATCATATTTAATGGACCTTACAAGGGCATTGCCAAAATTACAGGTAAAAGTTTGTGAAGTAACTTAGAATGGCATGAAGCAAAGTTGCATTCAACATACAAAAAACTATAATTACAAAGAGGTAACTGCTTTTTGAATAATTCTGATTAATCCACCTTTTAAATTCTAAAATATCAATGTAGGACATTAATGTTATACCTTTTCTCGACTGCAAAGTTTAACACAATGTATTTATTGATTTTTTAGTGCAAAAAGTTTGCATAGTTCTCCCTAAAAATAGACCTTATACTACATAAAGCTTTGAGTTAAGCACAGAGTTTTGATGAACTTATACATCCAGATTCTATGCATGAATGTTTACATTATTGTCCTGCCTTCACCAGGCAAAGTGCACTTTTTCCTCAGTATCCCAGGTTCAAGGACCTGCACAGATACTGAAATCTGTGTACACTTAAGTCTCATAGTCAGCCCTCCATATTCACAGATTCTGCATCTACAAATTCAGTCAAACACATATCATAAACACAATAGTGTAAGTATTTTTTGAAATCTTCATACAAATTGACTTATTTAGTTCAAACCCATATTATTCAAGAGTTAATTATATATATATTTATTATATATATAACTATTTATATATATATAACTATTTTATATATATATATTTATTATATATATATATTTTATATATATATATTTTATATATATATATATATATTTATATATATATTTATTTTATATATATATATATATTTATATATATAACTATTTTAATATATTAAAAATAAAATTAACACTATATATTCCACTATATATATATATATATATATATACACACACACACACATATATATATGTATGTATATATATTGAAATAAGAAGGAAACCAAAGATTTAAAAATGGCTTTGTTGGGAAAGCAGATATTTGAATATAAGTCATACATTCACAAATTGTGTATTTTGGACACAAACATTTTAAACCTTTCCCTATTGTTATAAAGACAATAACTTTTACTGGAAAACAGGAAAAGAATTCAGAAGAAACTATCACTTCTCAGGGTCATTTTCCTAGTGGTATTCTATGTGGAAGCCATTCCTTCTTTTATCAAACCATGAGAAAAGGGTATGTCACCCCTTGGTATACTTCTATCTGGTTGAGAGCAGAGAACAGAGTGTGACTATTGGGATGAGAAAGTCCAGGGAAACCAGAAGTTTCCACTATGATTATATTGTCATAAAAGACCACAGAAGTGACATGGTCAAGGTGAATATACCACTATATTCGAAGTATATCATTATGGCCAAAGGAATTAGAAAAGTAAAGGTCAATTATTCCAATTAGTAATCCAGATAGGGCTCTGTGGGGGTCCAGAAAGCCTAAAGTCATCCTTACAGTCAGGTAATAAAAAGATAAACTAGTTTTTACGCACAAATAAAAAGAAAAGTACAAGGAGGGGGCATAGTGTAGTATAGACGAGTAATTCTATCATACTATGAGGAAACTAATACTATTGACAGTGAGAATAGTGAACCAAGGCCAAATTACAACAGAAAAAGGAGACACAGTTTCTCTGGCTTTATAAGAAAGGCATATCTCCACTGAGCAAGACTACACAAATGCAAAGAGGCAGAGATATATTAAAAATAAAAGTGTAAGGACAGCAGCAGCTGCAATAATAGCAATAGCTGTAGTTAAGGCAGAATTCTCCACACAATTGAAACTGGATTAAAGTAAGTACAAAGGGAGCTTGAGAGGTTACCTACAGTGAACATACTTCTATAGTCATTATTTTTCAGGTGTTAGACCAAAGGACAACACTTTTAAGATCAATAGAGGCACATCCAGTTTAATAGAGACTTAGCTTTAAAAGAAGCCCCACTGAGCAAAAGAAGGTTTATTCAATAAAAGGTGCAGACACCATTGGTTGACTATTTGTTGGAAAATATGAAGTCAGTTCTCTTCTACCAGCCTTACATTAAAATAATTTCTAGATGCATTTAAGAGTAAATCATAAATATTAATCCATGAAAGGACTAGAAAAAAACATGAATAAATAATTATCTGATATTTTGGTGGGGATAATCTTGCTAACCATAAGAGCAAAGGTAAAAGTGAAAAGGAAAATTAGAATATATTGAAATACATAAAATTTTATAACAAGCTGCAAGGCATTTACAAAATAAATTATAAAGGGCTGTCAACTAAGAACTTGCACTTGCCATCTGCCTCTATGGAGATTAAGTCACTAGCCATGCAGTTGTTGACCTTCAACACATCCTGAAAGGAGTTCAGGGTGTATGGAAAAAATTGGCAGAATAGCCCTTTGAATAGATATTTTCAAGAGATTTTATGAGCCCAAATTCTTATACATTTTCATGTCTATAAAAGCACTAGTATCATAAATGGAGACATGTGCTCCCTGTCACTAGCAGTAACCTTCATGAGACTAGCAGCAAGCCTCTACCAAAATGTGTGACTGATTGCATATATTCCCCTTCGTTAAAATCACATATAATACTGACCTTTCCCCTCACATACCATCTCCCTGGAGGAGCTCCTCACAGCAATCTGAGAAGGTGTCTCCCAGACTATAGTCCTCATTTTGCCCCAAATAAAACTTAACTGGTGACCCTCAAATTGTGCTTTTTTTTTCTTTCCAGACAATAGGGCTAACTTCTTAACACATGCAAACTTTGAAAAAAAATCAATAAGAAAATGATAACTACCTCCAGTAGCATAAAGGAACTAAGCCAGAGGTTGGCAAAACTATGGCCCATGAGCCAAATCTGGCCCAGTGTCTGTTTTTGTAAGTAAATTTTTATTGGAACCCAACCATACCTATTCATTTATGCATTGTGTAATGGCTACTTTTGCACTTAAAATGGAAGAGTTAAGTAGTTGTGACAAAGACCCAGAGACTATAAGGCCACAATGCCTAAAATGTTAACTGTCTGGCCCTTTGCAATAAAAGGCTGTCAATTACTGAGCTAAATAGAAAATAGGGGATTCACATGAGAAAAAGGCAAGTGGCAAATGTATTTATAAATATACAATTTTTGCTTTACTAGTCATCAAAAAATGCAACTCACAAAAATAAGATACCAGGTCCACCCATCAAAGTGGCAGTATTGGTAAGGTTCAGGGAAAGATGTGTTATCACCTACCATGGGCTGGAATATAAATAGATAAACTCCTTGGAGATACTGTGACTATAAGTAACAGAGGTTTTGCAAATGATCATAAAACTTGGACACAATAATTTCACTGCTAGGATTCTGTCCTGAGAAAAGAAAAGAGATCTACAAATATCTATGCCTAACAATGTTCCTATAAGCAATACTAGTGTGAAACCAAAAACCATTATATTTTAGAAGAATATTTTAATGACATGGGAATAATAGTTATGATATGACTTTAAGTAGAATAAAAAAGTCCAAGGTGGAGGAACTCAGTTTGATCTCAAACAATCTGCAACTCTGCTGAAATTCACACATATGCAGCCTCATTTGACAATCAGTAGGGTAAACTCATCAGAAGTATATTACATGGGAGAATGAAGAACCATTTTTTTATGACCTCACCTGCTCCCAGGCTAGGAATTGAATCCAAGCCACAGCCGTGGCAATGCCAAAGCCTTAACCCACTGTGCTGGGCTGGGGATTGAACCTGTACCTCAGCAGCAACCCAAGATGCTGCCATCAGATACTTAACCCTCTGTTCCACAGCAGGAACTCCTGAGGAACCTTGTTTTTGTTTTGTTTTGTTTTGTTTTGTCTTGTCTTTTTGGGGCTTCACCCATGGCATATGCAGGTTTCCAGGCTAGGGGTTGAATCGGACCTGTAGCCACAGGCCTATGCCACAGCAACACCAGATCTGAACAGTGTCTGCAACCTACACCAAAGCTCATGGCAACACCAAATCTTTGACCCACTGAATGATGTCAGGGATTGAACCTGCATCCTCATGGATCCAAGTCAGATTTGTTTCTGCTAAGACACAACAGGAACTCCTGAGGAAAATTCCTAAACATAACTCATCTTACAGAAAGAGGAATTTACAACAGAACAAATTCAATCCAGAATGACAACATAAATATATAATTTTAAAAAAAAACTTCCTACAACAAAAGTCCAGTACTAGATGGCTTCATGGGTGAATTCTACCAAATATACAAAGAAGAACTTGTACTTATTCTTCTTAGACTGTTCTAAAGATTGAAGAAGGAACACTCCCAAAGACATTCTATGAAGCCACCACCACCCTAATACTAAAACCAGACAAAAAAACTACCAAAAAAGAAAATTATAGGCAAAGATCTTTAATGAATATAGATGCAAAAATTAACCAAATTACGGCAAACCAAATCCAACAATAAATAAATATGATCATGCACTACAACCAAGTGAGATTCATCCCAAGTTCACAAGGATGTTTCAACATATGTAAATCAATCAATATAATATACCACATTAACAAATGAAAAGTCAAAAACCACATGATCATGTCAATAGATGTAGAAAAAGCATTTGACAAAATTCAAAATCCATTCCTGATTAAAATAAAAAACAAAAATTTCTTACAAAAGTGGATATAGAGGGAACAAATATCAATGTAATAAAAGCCATTTATGGCAAACCCACAGACAATATAATACTTAATGGAGAAAAGGTGAAAGGTTTCTGCCTAAAATCTGGAACAAGGCAAGGATGCACACTCTTACCACTTTTATTCAATATATTGGAAGTCCTAGCCACAAAAATCAGAAAAAAAATTAGAAATAAAAGATATCGAAATTGAAGGAGAAGAGGTAAAATAGTCACTATATGCAGATGACATGATACTATATATGGAAAACCCTATGCAGGCCACACAAAAACTTGTCAATCTGATCAAGAAATTTAGCAAAGTAGCAGGATAAAAGGTTAACATTCAATATCAGTTGCATTTCTGCATACTAACGGTGAAATATTAGAAAAGGGACATAAAAAAATACTATATAAAGTCATACCAAAAAAAAAAATACTTTGGAATCAACCTGACCAAAAAGGTAAAAGACTCATATGCTGAGAGCTATAAAACATTAATCAAGGAAATTAAAGAGGATTCAAAGAAATGGAAAGACAGCCCATGCTCTTGGATGGGAAGAACCAATATTGTTAAAATGGCCAACCCATCCAAAGCAATCTACAGTTTTAATGCAATCCCTATCAAATTACCCATGACTTCTCTCACAGAACTAGAACAAATAATCCAAAAATTTATATGAAAACTTAAAAGACCCAGAGTTGCCAAAGCAACCCTGAAGAAAAATAACCAAGCATGAGGCATAACACTCTCAGACTACAGACAGTATTATAACACTATAGTAATCAAGAGAGTATGGAACTGGTACCATAACAGACACAGATGGAACAGAATAGAGAACCAAGAAATAAACCCAGACACCTATGGTCAATTAATCTTCAAGAAAGGAGGCAACAATATAAAAATGAGAAAAAGTCTCTTCAACAAGTGGCACTGGCAAAACTAGACAGATGTTTGTAAACTAATGAAACTAGAATACACCTTCACATGATACACAAGAATAAGCTCAAAATGGTGTAAAGACTTAAACATAAGGCATAAAGCCATAAAACTCCTAGAAAAGAACATAGGCAAAACATTATCTGACATATATCATACAAATGTTTTCTTAGGTCAGTCACCCAAGTCAATAGAAATAAAAACAAAAATAAACAATGGGACTTAATCAAACTTACAAGCTTTTGCACAGCAAAGGAAACCATTTTAAAAATGAAAATACAACCTACGGAATGGGAGAAAATAGTTGTAGATGATGCACCAACAAGAGCTTAATCTCCTAAGTATGCAAAAAATTCATACAACTCAACAACAACAACAACAACAAAAAAAAAACAAAAACAAACAACCCAATCGAAAATGGGCAGAAGACCTAAATAGATTCTTCTCCAAAGAAGACATATGTATGCCCAGTTGGCACATGAAAAATTGCTCAACATCACTAATTATTACAGAAACTCAAATCAAAACTACAATGAGGTACTACCTCACACCAGTCAGAATGGCCATCATGAAAAAGTCTTCAAATAGTGAGTTCCTATTGTGGCTCAGCAGGTTAGAAACCCAAGTAATATTCATGAGGATGCACGCTTGATCCCTGGCCTCACTCAGTGGGTTAAGGATATGGCATTTCCATGAGCTGTGGTGTAGGTCACAGATGCAACTCAGATCCCACTTTGCTGGGCCCATGGCGTAGGGCAGGAGCTGCAGTTCTGATTTGACCCCTAGCCTGTGAATTTCCATATGCCACAGGCACGGCCTGAAAAAATACTCTACAAATGACAAATTCTGGAGAGGATGTGGAGAAAAAGAAACACTCTTACACTGGAGGGAATGTAAATTGGTACAACCTCAATGGAGAACAGTACGGAGGTTCCTCAGAAACCTGAAATAGAACTAACATATGATTCAGAAATATCATTCCTGGGTATATACCAAATAAAACAATAACTCAAAAAGATAAACACACCCCTATGTTCATAGCAGAACTATTCACAATAGCAAGCCATGGAAACAACCTAAATGTCCATCAACAGATGAATGGATTAAGATATGGTGCAATGGAATACTACTCAGTCATAAAAAAGAACAAAACAATGCCATTCACAGCAGCATAGATGCAACTAGAGATTATTATACTAAGTAAAGTCAGAATAAGAAAGACAAGTACCATACGATATCACATATATGTGAACTATAAAATATAGGAGAAATGGACCTATCTACAATACAGAAAGAAATCACAGACATGGTAGAGCAGACTTGCCAAGAGGTACGGTGAGGGAGTGAGATGGACTGAGTGTTTGTGGCTAGTAGTTGCAAACTATTATATTTAGAATGAATAAATAATCAAGTTCTACTCTATAGCATAAGGAACTATATCCAATCTCTTGGGATAGATCATGATAGAAGATAATATAAGAAAAGGAATATATATATGTATAATATATATATATATGCATATGACTGTGTCACTTTACTGTACAAAAGAAATTCGTATGGCATTGTAAATCAATTATACTTTAATAAAAGTATAAAAAATAATGACAATATCATTACTGTCAAGACCTTTATAAAACAAGACCTTTGTCATAAGAGTCCTGTGTGAGTCTCCATTCCCCAGCTAGATGAGAACAATAACACTTTTCGTGCCTCATTCACCAGTATATAAGTTAAGATGGTATATACTGAAATGCTTTGAAAACCACCAAGTACTATCCAAATATGTTGTTCTTATTAGTTTAGGTGACCAGAGGCAATTCATCAGAAACTTCACCCATGAGATGAGTTTATCATTAACTGCTGGTGTTTCCTTTAACCTAGCAAATACTAGTGCAATTAATTTAACTGAGAGGAAGGCTTTTGATACTGTTTCTGGTGGAACAGGTTTTCCTCACAAGGGGCTTAATTTTTAATTTCCAATAAGGTTGAAAAGCAAGCATCAAAGCACAGTAAGGCTTCTGATGTAGCCTAGTGAATGCTGCAGTGTTTTATTACTTCCATTTGCTATAATGCTATTTTATTAATATAGTCATCTCCTTGACTCATGCTATCATACCAGCCACATGTGCATGTTTAAAATTAACTTAGACAATCCTTTCATTTTCATAAGAGCCCTGCATCCTTTTTTTTTCTTTAGTGTTTAATAAGACTACACATATCCCACTGCAACCACTCCCTCCCACTTACCTCAGTGCAAAAAGAAAACATCTGGATGCTTTACTTTAACTATTATGAGAGCTGGACAAAAATAATGAAAATATTTTCATTAATAATAACAAATATTTCAGTAGCCTCACTTGATCAAAGCCAGCATCAGCTCTTGACTGTATAGAGCTATTATTAGTATAGAGGTGTTTTTGAAATGAAAATAACTTAGAGTTTACAGTTATTTTTGTGTATCCAGAATGTACCTGTCAAAATTTATCTAACTCCAAATTGATGGAGAAAACATAATTCTTTCCCTCTTTTCTTCTATGTAACCACTATCCTTTCTCTCACCTATGCTCCAAATATAACTCTAAATCCCCTATGATCCTCTCCAAATCATATGATTTTTCCCCATTGCATCTCATTTTCTCTCACTTTAGTCCAATGGTCCTAAAATTTTAGTGAGCATCAGAATCCCCTGCAAGGGATGGTCAAAACACAGATAACTAGGCCCCAACTCCAGAGTTCCTGGTTCTGAAAGTCTGGTATGAGGCCCAATAATTTTTATGTTTAAGAAATTCTAGATGGTGCTATTGCTGTAGCACAGGGACCACACTTGGAGAACACCATCCCAATGTACTCCCTCTAAATTACTATAATGCCCTTCTAACATTTACCCCCACTTCAATCTGCTGTGCATGTCTACTCCATACAGAAAATAATAGTGGTCACAGAATAAGCTCTGGAGTCAGACTGAACTGGGTTTGAATCTCTGTTTACTGTGTGACCTTGGACAAATTATCTCTAAACCTAAATTTGCTTAGCTAAAATGTTGGCTAATGATGGTACGTATTTCCTAATATCATTGTGAAGATTAACTGAGATAACTGATACAAAGTACTCTGCGCAATCTTTGCCACTTTCTAAGAACTCAGTAAAATATAGCTATTATCACTATGTACAAAAGAAGTAGTCTAAAAACACCTCTATACTAATAATAGCTCTACACTAGCCAAGAGCTGAAACTGGCTTTAATCAAGTAAGGCTACTGAAAACATATCCTAATAATTAAATAAATGAACAAAGATGTTTCTGTAAATATATTTGACATGGAATTGGGTATAAATAGTACAAACTGGAAATACATGATCAATGATATTCAAGTTGTCAAATAAATTATGGGACATTAGTAACAAAGAAATGCTACGCAACCATTAACAAAGAGAAGTAGTTTAGCAGAGTCGTTAAGTGTGCAAGCAAGTCTCTGAAGCAAGGCTGTCTGGACTCAAAATGCCAGCTGTGCTACTTATCAGTTTTGTGACCCTGGATAACTTCATGTGAACTCAAGTTCACTTGCTGTTAGTTTCGCTTTGAACTTCACATTTACTTGGAGAATTTGGTATTCGATTTTGGTCCTGAGACCATATCAAATAGACATTTTTCTAAAGAATACATACGGATGGTCAAAAGACACATGAAAAAATATTGCTAATTCCTGAAGAAATGCAAATCAAAACTATAACGAGGTACCACTTCACGCTGATCACAATGGCCATCATAAAAAAGTCTACAAGTGACAAATGCTGGAGAGGATGTTGAGAAAAGGAAACCCTTCTACATTGTTGGTGGGAATGTAACATGGTACAACCACAATGGAAAACAGTATGGAGGTTCCTTAAAAAACTAAATACAGAAATCACACTCCCGGGAATATATCCATAAATTTTCTAATTTGAAAAGATACATACAGCCCAAAGTTCATAGAAGTACTATTATTAATAGCTACTAAGAGGAGCACAGTAGCACCTGCATGATATTTTTGACAAAATGTTAAATCTAGAATCTATTCTTGATGAAACACTTAAACAAATGTATATTGTGGGACATTCTACAAAACAATCTATAATCATCCATGATATCAAGGATACACACATACACATAAATTTGGAAGAATACTCTAGATTAAAATAATATAAAGAAACATAACTAAAAACGATGTGTAATCCTGAGTTGTAACCTGAAGGGAAATTTTTAAAGGATATTATTGGAATAACTGAAATATATGAATTTGAACAGCATATTAGATAATATATTAATGTTAAATTTCTTACCTGACATAACAACATAGTCATGTAGGAGGATATTCTTTGTTCTTAGGAGATGAATGCTAAATTATTTAGGGGTAATGGGTCATAATGTCTACAATGTACTTTCAAATGATTCATCAAAAATAGTGTATATGTATATACTTTTTCCCCTAAGGTATATGAGACAGAGGGAAAGCAAGAAAGAGAGAAAATTAATGTAGCAAAATGGTACATTAATTAATTCAAAGTTTGCATAAGTTTGAATTTTTTCAAAATACAGGGAAAAATGGGGTGTTCCTATTTTTTCCCTTTATTTCCCCAATACATTATTTTTTTTTCTACTGTACAGCATGGTGACTCAGTCACACATACATGTATACATTCTTTTTTCTCACATTATCATGCTTCTTTATAAGTAACTAGACGTAGTTCCCAGCGCTAAATAGCAGGATCTAATGGCTAATCCATTCCAAAAGCAATAGTCTTCACCTATTAACCCCAAGCTCCCAACCCATCCCACTACCTCCCCTCCCCCTTGGCAATCACAAGTCTATTCTCCAAGTCCAGGATTTTCTTTTCTGTGGAAAGGTTCATTTATGCCATATATTAGATTCCAGATATAAGTGATGTCATACGGTATTTGTCTTTCTCTTTCTGACTTCACTTAGGATGAGTCTCTAGTTCCATCCAGATGGCTGAAATGGCAATATTTTGTTCCTTTTTATGGCTAAGTAGTATTCCATTGTGGATATGTACCACATCTTCCTGATCCAATCATCTGTCAATGGACACTTGGGTTGTTTCCACGTCTTTGCTATTGTGAATGGTGCTGCAATGAACATGCGGGTGCATGTGTCTCTTTTAAGTAGAGTTTTGTCTGGATATATGCCCAAGACTGGGATTGCGGGGTCATATGGAAGTTCTATGTATAGATTTCTAAGGTATCTCCAAACTGTTCTCCATAGTGGCTGTACCAGTTTACATTCCCACCAGCAGCGCAGGACTTATTAATGATGGCCGTTCTGACTGGTGTGAGGCGGTATTTCATGGTAGTTTTGATTTACATTTCTCTAATAATCCATGATGTTGAGCATTGTTTCAAGAGCTTGTTGGCCATCTGTATATCTTCCTTGGAGAAATGTCAATTCAGGTCCTTTGCCCATTTTTCAATTGGGTTGTTGGCTTTTTTGCTGTTGAGTTGTATGTTTGTATATTGTAGAGATTAAGCCCTTGTCTGTTGCATCATTGGAAACTACTTTCCCCCATTCTGTAAGTTACGTTTTTGTTTTTTAGGGTTTTTTTTTTTTTCAGGTTCTTTTGCTGTGCAAAAGCTTGTCAGTTTGATGAGGTACCATTGGTTTATTTTTGCTTTTATTTCTGTTGCTTTGGGACACTGACCTCAGAAAACATTTGCAAGGTTGATGTCAGATAATGTTTTGCCTATGTTCTCTTCCAGGAGTTTGATGGTGTCATGTCCTTCAGCCATTTTGAGTTTATTTTTGTGCATGGCGTGTGGGTGTAATGGACAGTCAGGTGGAGTATAGGGACTCTGAGGCCATCTAATAATCAGAGATTATGCTAAGCAAAATGGATCCCATGGCCTATGTGGCTATACATGGCTTCATCTTCCTGCTTACATTCTTGTTTAGCACAATCCAGTTACGGCAATTTATTTGATTCCTTAAGCATGCTTATTTCTTTCCCACATCAGAGTGTCTTGCTATTTCCTCTAACTCCAGTCCCACTTCCTAGAAGGTCTGGCTTATTTTTACCACTCATGCCCTAGTTTAAACATCACCATTTCAGAGAGGCCTTGACCACCCATTATAAACTAGGGACTTCCAATCTGTCTATCTCATCAGCCTGTTTATTTTCATCACAGTTCTTTTCACAATCTGTCATAATCTTATTTAACATTTTACTGTCCGATTCCCCCCACCACAATGTAAAATCCATGAGAACAGAGTCATCATTTGCCTTGTTCTCTCTTCTGTCTCCCACAATTAAAAATGTCTCATACAATGTTTAAATTTGTCAAGTAAAATATGCTGAATAGATATATGAAAAAATGAAATTAAAAAATATGTGATGGTTGAGATGGAGTAAAGAACCTTAGCTGGATAGATCTTCTATAAATTGTGTTTTTAGCATATATATCCAAAATTGCTCAGTTATTCCTTTTTATTTTTCCAAGTTCATTTAAGTTTTGCCATTAAACTATTATGGAAGAAGGAACACCTTAGCATATGGGTCACAATTTACAGAGTTGGTATCATGTAATATATTCATGACAGGTTATAAAGACATTCTTTACCCCTTTGGGAAGCTGGGGAAGCTCAAATTTCTTTTGAGCTTTACCACATAACCAAGTCTATGGTAGGTGGCAGAGGCAGGTGGCAGGGACTATTATGATGAAGATCATTAGGATTGGGTAGGCCTTTTACTAACAATTTTTAAATTGCATCATGTACATACCTATGACTAGAATCAAGCATCCAGTGCAGTCTTGTGCCATAATCATGGGGCCTCATTCTCCTTTGGGGAGCTATTAATTTTGTAACAAATAAATCAGCCAACCTGCTTAGAAAGAGTCCCTTGTGAATATTCTGTTCATCAAATTCATTTAACACATGCAAAGCAGCAACTTCCAAATTAAATTTACCCCAATGCAAATTAAGGAACAGGAGAAAACAGGTAGGAAAAGATTGACAACATATTTCTTAGATTTCAGGACCTATCATTAACATTTGAGGATGAATAGAAACATCACTAGGAGAAATGTATGTAGTTGGGACTTCAGAATTAACTATATTGATGAAGATTTATATCTCATTTATATATTATATATATATATATATCATTTTTTTCTGAACAATCCTCAAAGATGAAAAATATTATTTACTATTAGTAGAAGAGGAAACAGTCAGAACTGTGAATTATTTTTCTAAGACTTCACTCAAAGCTATTAATTTGCACAGCTATGTTTCCAATCGGTTTTGCTTCAAAATCTGTTCTCTTTCAACAATATTATATTCCCTCAATAAGAGTAATATCTTTTACGGTGGAGAAATACATAGTTAAAAAGAGAAAAGGATTTTTACTTTCTAAGACAAATCCTCTCCAGGATTTCCCAGAAAAGAGACATAGGCAATCACCTGTATGTCCTGACAGAGTTTTCCCACTGATTGGCTCCAAACTTGTCAAACCTCCTCCACAAAAATGTGTTTACTATAACCAGTTTTTCCCTGATTCCACTCTGAATGTCAAGGGCTTAGGACACTAAAGTAAGGCAGACATTCTTCTAATACAGTGAGAAAACAATACCTAACTCTGAGTAGAGAGAGACTGTTTCAGACTCATCTAGAATTTAGTTACTGAAATAGCACAAAGACCTTGCTTTGGTTTTCTTTTCTATAAGAATAGCATAGCCCCAAGGACTAGGTTTGAGTGAGACTCTGGAGGCTACTGTAATTTCATTAAAAATATGTTTTATAGTTCTACTTTTCCAACCTTCACAAACAAAAATTCATTCCTAGCTGAAACCTGATGTCATTCTTCTCTGGCTAGAATGTGAAGATTTGGGGAATGGATGAAAGAAATTTATTGAGTTGTTAAAAATATATGATCCAGATCTTGTCTAGTTTTCACCTTCCTGGCTCGTAAACACAGTTGCTCTCTTTCATGCTTCATTTCTGTCAATCACTATGACAGGCAGAGTGGAATTCCTTTCCTCTGCCTTCTCAAACAAAAGCAAAATAAACAAGATAATATTTTGATGTAGAACCTCAGCATTTCAGTGAAGGTGAAATACTTTCCATTTCCAATCCACCTTGAGATCTGCTCTCAGGTTGAGATGAGTGTGGACTGCAATAATATTCCTCAGCAGGGTCAGTGGTGAGGGAAACAAGAGGGTGGACATCAGTCTGAGCCAGCAGGGAAGGTGAAAGAGCCAAGACTTCATGCAGTATGCAGGGCAGAAATGCCTCTAGTCTATGCACTTGGCTCTTCCTTCAACATGTGAATTCAGAAAACTATTTGAGAAGGAACTTGGCAAAAATGTTGATGCCTTGAGTATAGGTTATCAAAAATAAATGGAGTCAAAAGTGATCTCGCTTAAAGCCCTACCAGACATAGCTTTACTATTAAGTACTATCGAGTCTTATCAAACAAGTACTTTGTAGTAGTTGGTTTGATTTTTAGAGGCCAAAATGTAAGAAGCTATTAATACTCATAAATATAAACCTTAAGGCGAAGACTCCATGATAACAATGAGCAAAGAAATGGGAAGACAAAGGCTGGTGGAGAAGTATTTTTACCTCTTCAGAATGTGTGCTCACCATAGGAGAGCTGCTGTGGGCAGTTTGCTACAGAATCTTGCCCTGTCTAGATTAGGGTATATAAATTACACCTTCTTGGCATATATTCAGCTGGTAGATTATTATAGTCCTCAACTCATTGGTACATAAGAGCCTAATCAAAGAAGCTAGCTAAGTGTTCAATAATTCAAAGCATAATTCCATAGATAGTGAAAAGTTCTATTTTCATAAATACAAAACCTCATCTCTGATCCCTGAAGCAATGCTCCCACCAGATTTCCTACCTACATAATATGTACCAGAAATAAAATAGAGATCAAAGGAAACCAAAGAAAGAGGCACTAAGGACACAAGTTTAACTACATCGAGATACACCTAGAAGTCAAGTGAGGTTTTACGAGTAAACAAGTTTAATCTAGGGCACAATGAATAGTGTTTAAAAACTGTAAATAAGCTGTCTGGGTTCAAAGATTGGTTCTGGAGTTCCCGTAGTGGCGCAGTGGTTAACGAATCCGACTAGGAACCATGAGGTTGCAGGTTCGGTCCCTGCCCTTGCTCAGTGGGTTAACGATCCGGTGTTGCCGTGAGCTGTGGTGTAGGTTGCAGACGCGGCTCGGATCCCGCGTTGCTGTGGGCTCTGGCGTAGGCCAGGGGCTACAGCTCCGATTCAACCCCTAGCCTGGGAACCTCCATATGCTGCAGGAGCAGCCCAAGAAACAGCTTAAAAAAAAAAAAAAAAAAAGTAGATTAAAGACTTAAAATAAAAAAAAAAAAAGATTGGTTCTGCTGCATAATAGTTATATGACCTGAGCAAGTAAGTTTACCTCTCTGTGCCTCATTTCCTCATCAGTAAAGCTGAATAGAGTTATAAGGCTGAAATAAATTAATATTTGCAAAATGGTTTAGAATGTTCCTGACATATAGCAGGTGCTATATAAGTATTTGCTCTTATTCTAAGCTACAGTTCTAAATCTAATAGACCCAAAGAGGAGAACATGGGTAGATGAGCATATACTTTTTTTGTTAATGACTGTACCTCTGGCATATGGAGGTACCTAGGCCAGGGCTTGAATCAGAGCTGCATCTGAGACATACGCCAGCTACACCGTCCAAGCTATATCCGCAATCTATGCTGCAACTTATGGGCAATGCCAGATCCTTAACCCACCAAGCAAGGCCGGGGACCAAATCCATATCCCCACAGAGACAAGGTCAAGTCCTTAACTTGCTGAGCTACAGTGGGAACTCCCAGATTAACACATACTTTAAGGTAGGTTATTGACATAATTTGGATTTGAGCAAACTAATAATAACAGGCCAAAACCCTTTTATTTATCTGGTCTCCTCTATCTCATAGAAAATTCTTTCCCTCTTCTCTGCTCATCTCCTTTATTTCTAGTAGTTTAAAAGGTTTAACTGAATGTGCATTTCAGAAGGAAATAAAAAGTGTCCATTCAACCTTTAACAAGAGAACACATAGAACAGTTTTTCAAGGCCCAGCTAGGACATCCCATCCCCTGGAGAATCTTACACTGATTTTTCTGGATGACCCAAGCCGACAGTGATTTTTGTATTTTTGGAGCTTGCATAACAATGCATTTTGAACCATATCTCTAGCACTCACAATTGGTAAAATTATCTCATGATCTTGGGGTGAGACTTGCTTCTCTCCACAACAGGATCATAAGGGGGTGTTTTTTGTTTTTTTGTGTTTTTTTTTTTTTTTAGATCTGGGAATATAGTTCCATTTTGCTGTGCCTTCTGCAATAGCTAGGACAGGGTGAGCATGGTATAGGAGTTTCATAGCTCTTGCTTAATGACTGACTAAAGAATCATTAAATTTTCCACAATTCGCTCTACAAACAATCTAACCCTAGCCATATTTCATCCTATTTGAGGCTAAAATTAGAAGTTCAGCGACAAAGTATCAGTGCAGTCTCACCATGGTAGGAAAATGTATTTTGTCAATCTTCTAAAGTTTTCTTTCATTCCTTTCATAGCCAAACCACTAGATTATTGAAACATAATTTCCTAGAGAACTGTACTATTTATTTCCCTCATCAATAATAGACACGAAGGTTTTGGCAGAAATATTACAAAGCATAGAGATGCTATAATTTTGTACAAGGAAAAATATTGGAATTAGGCATTATTTTAGCCAAACTAGAGAATGTAAAAAGAAAGAAAGCAGAAAGGCTATCTCTTTTTTTTAGTCAGATAATCAAATAAGTGTAATTCACTTTACTCTCCAGTCCTTCCGGGTCAGATAATCAAATAAATATCAACTTACTTTACTCCCCAGTCCTTCTGGGTACCTTGTCACCTTCCTAGCCTGGTTAATTCCTCCTTTTCATCATTTCTGTTCAAAGGCTATGGTTAGAGTCTTCAACAGCCAATGACATAGTCTGCTAACAGCAAAGAAAAAGGTACAGCAAAAATTTCTTTTCAGACAGTATATTGAACATTTTGAATAAATAACACCTTTGGATGAGGGGAGGGTAAGGCTTTTAAGTGCATGCATCTGAAAAATGCATTTTAAAATACCTAATATAAATAAATCACATTATAGATATTTTCATTTATACTGTGTGAAACTGCTGGCCATTTTCAAATAATGTATTTACATCCCTTTAAAGATTAACAAATAGGTTCTTTGTTTTTTGTTTCCTTTCTTGAAATAAATTTGAATAATTGCCATGACTTATGAAAGCAATAGAATCACACAGAGAAGATCTAATTTGTACAGAAGGTATCAAAAGCAAATTAGAAATATTCTTGGTCTTTCAGTTTGAGACACAATGATATCTACTTACCTTTTTCCATTGTCAGACGAGCTTCTGCTCAAAATTTCCAAGATGCTATAATTATGAGAATCATTCTCCATTCTTCTTCATTCCTTCTGGCAACCTAGAATAAGAATCACAGCAAAAAACACAGTAAACATATTGGAAAATAACAAGATATCACATATTTTCATTCAACAAATATTTTTGAGTACTTACTATCTGCTAAGCACTGTTATAAATAGGATGACAAACAAGAAAGGTAGAGTCCTTATCCAAAGAGAGCTCAAATTTTCGTAAGAGAGACAAGATATATTTACTACACAGAAGTGTGGGTACAGAGATGGGAAAAACAGAGGGTGCTATGAGATCACACAGGAGAGACATCCAATGCATAACCTAAATGAGGGAGGGTGCGTGGGCAAGGATCAAGAACACCTTTCCAGAAAAAAATAACATCTGAAAAGAACTGAAGCATGTGTAGGATTTTATCAGTTTAGAGTGGGAGTAGGGTCAAGGCGGGATAGAGGAATTTATCCAGATAGAGGAAATTCAAGGTGAAAAGAACCAAAGGGAAGAGAGAGTAATCCATTCAAGAATCTGAAATATGTTTAATAAATTTGTACAAAAGAAGTCTGGTGAAACAGTGAGAAATAAGGGATAAAACTAGAGAGTTAAACATTTAACTCTTGAATCCTACCATGTCTAGTTTGTTTTCAGTGTTTGAAGGTCTTAACACCAATTCTTTCCATTGTCTTGCCACATCAGTACTTGGACCACAAAAGTCTAGGATACCTTTCAACAGCATCTTCCTTAGGTTTATTAATTTCTTATCTTGCAGAATTCCTCTATTCAATGGGCAAAATCTTACAGTGCACAATCCAGGAATACCCTAGGACATCTTGATCAATTGAAGGGAGAGAGATCCCCACTATTTAACAGAATTATCACTCTCTGTTTCTGCATCTGACCTGAAATATATGCCCTTTTCTCAAGAGGCTGGACATCAAGGACAACTTCATATTTCAAGAGACGCCTTGCCACAAAACACATTGAAGTGTGGCTTTATTCGGATAGGTACATCAGTATAAGCAACATTCAAGATAAGTCAATCAGCCAAAATAAAGTTACATCCTGAAAGTAACAAAGAAATCATGACCTCGCAACAAGTATTTGATTAAGCTAAAGAGCTGAATAAGAAAGATGGAGATAAGACTTAAAAATAACCTCAGATAATGAAATTACAAGAAATATAAAAAGGATAACTGTTCCAGCCCTAAGCTCTTAGAAAAATGCCTAATAACTCTGAAAAGATACTTGTTTTTCTTAAAAAGTCTAGAAATATTTTATTCTTATAACAGATAAAAATGTTCAGAGCAGATTTACATGCCAACATGTAAATGGAAGCATTATAAGACTATACTGAACAACTGTGATGTGTGAGGCTATTAATAAGCATAGGAAAAACGCATCTTGGTTTTTATAGTTTCAATTCTAGTGGTACTAACTATGAGCACAGCCATATTCATTATTAATTTATCCTGGATTCTTTTACTTTTCTCTTACAGAGTACTTAAGGAAAAATAATTGATGTAGTTAGCAGAAGAAATGGGACGATCATTTTCCATTTTCCAAATTTAATTTCACATAAATATTAATGTTTCAAAGAAGAGGTTTAATAGGTGTTAGATTAAAAAAGAAAGAAAAGTCAAGTTTAACAAACTTGAACAAATTTCCTTTTTAAAGGATTTCTCTTAACACTTCATCTAGTACACACTAAGAGTCTCCAAGAAAAGGATATGATGTGCAATATTTCCCAAAGGTATTTGTCCTTGTTTTTTTTATGGAACTCCTCCCAAATAGAGTCTATAAAACACAACTCTAATAAAATACCAGAAGTTATTTATTTTCAGAAACTATGGGTTTCATGAGGTTAAAAATGAGGTAAAGTACCATATGTTTTTAATGTTCTCTATTATACATAAATGCCATACTTCAAGTATCCCACCTCAGTAATGAAATCTTCTTTCCTCGAGGCCTTTGGCCCAAATTAATCTTTCAAATCTCTTAGGTGTCATAGCTGTACTGCAATTTCATATACACAGCATCCTGTGGCAAAGAGATCACTATCAGTGGGTGCAGAAGACCAGAGTTTTAGTCATAGCTAGGGAATAGTAGCAATCAACTTGAACCTCAATATCTCCAAGTATGAAATAACAAGAATAATACTAGTTTCAGCTGACTTACATGTGAATTGTAAAATGTCATATAATTATTCCATCAGCATAAATTATGATAATAGTATTTTATATATATATATATATATATATATATATATATATATATATATATCAGAGAGAAGGTGAGAAGGCGAATGAATACTTGAGTCAAACTGTGTATTCACAGTTTGACTCAACATAATTCTGGTTATACCTTTGTTGTTTAAAATATCTTGGTGATAAATAGCACTAATACATCATTAAAGCATTTAAATTGGAAAAACTTATACCCAGAAGAGTAATTATGCAATATTAATATTTTTGTATGCCTTACAATGACTTTGTACATTTGTATATAAGAGTTCTTCTCTTCCTCTCTTCCTACTCTACCATGCTCAATCAATCTGGCAGAATCACGGTGGAAATGAGACCATTTAAGTGTTTCACTTTGCTTTTTATTTTAGTGGCTATACATATGAAATGTAGTATATTTCAAGACCAACCCAATGTTTCATTTCAACAATTTGCAAAATTCTACAGCTATAGCAATTCCTTGCATATAGTTACCTTGAGAGAGTTACATGTAGCAAGTCAGTAATCCAAAATTCTTCAGGATTACAGCAAATAAGATTTGATTTTTAGAAACGAAGACTCAGTCATGATGTAAGTTACTCAAGGTTACCCAGCAGGCTAGACTGGGGAACAAAGCTAAAAACTAATTCCCTAACCAATTGTTCAGGCACCCTCCTTAACACAGTCAGGTTTCACCTACAAGAATACTGGTTAAAATCTCCTGGTGCTAAAGTGGAATTGGAGGCTTGAAAATGGAAATTGGTTACTTAATTCACTCTAAATCAATGTGTCTGTTGATAATGCAACTGTCAATGTAAGTATCAGGGATCCAGCTGGGTAACGGTGCATAGCTCCTCAGTCATTGTCTCAGAATGTCCTTGTGACATTAGGGAAAAGATCAGATTTTCAATCAGTCTTCAGCTGTGCTGCCCTTTTTTACAGCACACATTAAAATGCACTTAGAGTAAACTCTCTCCAAGGGACAAAGAGGTAAAAGTGTTCTTGAAAGAGAATTGAGAGATCCAGGGATCATTCTGAAGAATAAATTTGAACAATAAGTACTGAATGCTTATAATGGGCTCACAATGTTTAGACATTCCGTATGGGCTTTGAAAAACATCTTGAAACATATGGGTGGTGTATATATGTTGTTGAGTATGTATGTTTCCTGAGAAGGAAAAATCTGTGCATGAAAATATAAGTTACTAAAATGAATCATGGGCACCATGCAATTAGGCTCGGAGAGGAGCCATATCTTACATCTCTAAATCACTATCATGTAGCATGGTACCTGGCACAGAGAAAGCACTTTAATGTTTACTAAACGAATGAATCACAAACACACATATATATTGATAGAAATAATGTTTTGAATAATTGTCCCTCAGGTTTATCCCTTAGCTTCCAAGTTACTATTTCAAGATAATGCATTCTTTTTTATACTCTGTCACATTACTACACTTGAGGGGCCTCATCTAAGAGAAAGAAGTTTAGGTATCACTCATCTTAGGCGAATTTGGTTCACAGGTTTGTTTGTGCAGATATAGTAAATTGCTACCCATCCAACATGTTTTAGTAAAGGGGCATTCAAATTAAGTAAATAATCAGTTCAGGAGAGACTGAAAAGTACATTTGCCTATTCTATGTACCTATTATATTCCAGACACACTGTTTGTGTTTTGTTTATTTAATTTTATTTAATGTTTCAAAAACACAATGAAGTAGGGATTATATTCCCTATTTATTTTTAGGAAGCAGAGGTATAAAAACAGTTACTTGTCCAAGATCATAGAGTAGGCAGTAAATCAAGGATTTTATTGTGTGCCTGCTATTATCACTCAAAGTCGTTCCCATTGGCTCTAGCCGCTGCAACCACCATCCCCATCACCACCACCACCACCACACACATACACACACACCACTGTTAATAAGATAAAGAACATCAAAGACCCTTCACAATTTATCCCCCCCCCATTACTTCAACTGTCTATACATACTCTACCCTTGCCACACAAATTGCTTGTCCTTTTCTTGAAATATGCCATCTATTTGGATACACTTTCTGACCTTTGGTTCCTAATATTCCAGCTGGATGGAACTCCCTTTTTCCCGTTCTTTGTTTAGCATTATTCCTGGCATTATCAAGTCCAACTTCAGCGCCACTACCAGTCACTACTCTGAAATCTCTTGTCCAAACTGAGAGTACGGCCATTAAAACATTGTAATATAAATATAAATTGTTCTATTTATATCTTTAGGAGATAACCTTATATATAGAATACACACTGCTAGGCTGGAAGAACTAGCAATCTTTATTTGATGATTTTAGTACATTTCAGGGCTTCATAATTATAGGGCAATGTAAAAACTAATATTCTGGGGATAATAATATTTTTGTCAAGACCTCATGTTCTAAACCCATAGAAAGTTGAGTTGAAATTCCCAGATCCATCAACTATTAGGACAGACCTTGGAAAATTCATTCTAGTTTACCATCTTTCTATCCCTAAACTCGGGATTCAATACCAGTTCCATTATAAGTGGTTGTTGTGAAGATCCAAGAAAATAATCTCTGTAGCATTTGGCACATAATGGTTCCCCAATAGACAATATTTTTTATTATTAAGCTCTAGATGTTCACAAGTGCTAATCAATTGAGAAGCTGTACTATCAAAGATATGATCAATGAAAGTTTATATTACAGATTCAGCAATGCTGGGAAAAAACATAGGCCAATGGCACATTCTCTCAATTTTGAATATGAGTGAAAATTCTGTATATATTCAGAGGCCTATGAGAGGTCTCCAGGAGCTGGTACAATGGGAATGCCTGTAGGAGTTCAGAAAAATTTTTATCAGGAATTCAATCTCCCCATGGCAGCCATAAATTCAGATGAGATGGCTATTGGAATGAGTATCAGCTACATAAACATCAGAAAGAAGCAGCAGTCTGCCTTCTTGACTTGTAACTTGGCCCAGTGGGGCTGGAAGCCACAAGCTTCCAAATACTGTTTGGACTAGACATGTAGGAAATTAAAGAGCAATGTCATAAGCTGCTTCAATAAATTCATGGCTGAGAAACTTCAGTTTGAACCAGCTGGTTGAGGGTTTAGCAGAGAGCGCTAACTAGACTGCCATCAGATTAGTAAATCAGTGAGCTATATCACTGGCCATGTACAGAAAGCATTCCACTTGGGAATGAGCCAGCTGACCAGGTAAACTGAAAAATATTAATCATTTTACAAGAATGTGGGGAAAAGGGAATCCTTGTACACTGTTGGTGGGAATGTAAATTGGTGCAACCACTATGGAAAAAAGTATGGAATTTCCTTAAAAAACTAAAAATAGAACTAGGGTAATATCCAACAATTCCACTCCTGAGTATTCTGGAAAAAATGAAAACACTAATTTGAAAAGATACATGTACCCCCATGTTCTTAGCAGCATCATGTACAATAGCTGATATATGGAAGCAAACCAAGTGACCATCAACAGATGAATGGAAAAACAAGAGGTGTGTGTATATACACATACACACATCACATATACATTCAACACGTACATATATATACACATATATATCAATATGTACATACACACACACACATATACATTCAACATGTACATATATGTACACATATATATCGCAATATATATCACAATAGACTATTAGTCACAAAAATGTATAAAATTTTGCTACTTGCAGCAATGTGGATGAACCTCTAGAATATTATGCTTAGTGAAATAATCCAGACAAATACTGTATGATATCACTTATATGTGGAATCTAAAAAAACAAATGAATGTATAATATAAAACAGAAACAAACTCAAATAACTTATCTAAAGTTCTGGCACAAAGTAGGCACTCCATAAATGTTAGGTGAATGCACTGATTACATATATCAGTTGGCAGGTTTAGAGATGACTTTATGGCCTCTTACCACACTGAGGTTCACTTGCACAAACTTTACATCATCTAAGGAATCACAATCTTATATGCTTACGAGCAAGATGTAGAAATAAGAGTGAAGTGGCCTGGTGTAAAACCAAATGAGAGTAGTTGGTATTATACAGAAATAAAGTGCATTCAGTATCTAAAGACACTAAAAATACTGTAATAGTCAAATGAAACATAACCAATGGATTAAAAGCTTGTGACCATACTTCTGACTCAATGAAGACATGCTGTCACCCAATAAGGGAAATCTTCTATATCATCTCCTGTAATCGCCTGTCACATAGAAATAAGGCAATTAGCCAAGGAGAACTATTTCTTACAAGGAATTCTTAGATATGCCTATCAAAGTGTATTCATTTATAACAATCACCAGAGAATGATTGTAGGTAAAGATGTTCGAGTGGATTCTAAAAAACAGAAAAAAATAAAATGAGGTAGCAACAAGATGTCTACCACAAGCTGATCATTTTTTTTCCTCTGGGCAATTTTCCTCTAGAATTGTAATGATCTATGAAATTGAGTCACTTAAAAGTAAATAAACCAGAAACAAATAAAAAAACAAGAGGAAATGTTAGCAAATCTGTAACACATAATTGTATATTTTCAATGAGAATGCATAGGACATTGTATCTGTAAAATATATTTTAAAAGGCAAGGAGTGATGAGAAGGAAACAAAATAAAATCAGAGAAGATTTCATGGAGATGAATAACATATTCACATAATGTAAAACTGTGATGGAGGAAAACAATTAAAAGTATCTAATTTTATTGAGAACTTGTTTATGCCAGAAGCTGTTCTAAATATGTACCGCATTATAGTTAATTTACTCCTCTCAGTGCTAAAGCAGATATTATTATTATTATTACTTTATTGCTTAAAAAATGAGGGTATATTAAATTTACATAAACCATTCCAAAATAACAAGCTACTAAAGAGCAGAGCTGGGACTCAAAGAAAGATTTTCCTGATTCAAAGCCCTGAAGCTAAATCAAATAATTCTTCTATTTAATAACTAACCTTCACACACACACACACAAATTCCACAAAAAGACATAGCAGATTTATGAGAAATAATAAAAAAAACTTTGTAGAAAAGGATTTATAGGCATTCCTGTTGTGGCTCAGTGGGTTAAGAACCTGACTAGTATCCATGAGGATCCAGGTTTTATCCTTGGCCTTGCTCAGTGAGTTAAGGGTCCAGCATTGCCATGAGCTGTGGGCTTAGGTTACAGATGTGGCTTGGATCTGGCATTGCTGTGGCTGTGGCATAGGTCATCAGCTGCAGCTCCAATTCGACACCTGGCCTAAGAACTTCCACCAGCCCTTAAAAAAAAAAAGAAAAGAAAAGGATTGATAGTGTAAATCTATACCTATGCATAACTTTTTACTGTCAAGGATAAAGGAAAACACCTATTAATATCCATAGCAAAAAATCAACAAGAAAAACAGGCAAATCAGAAGCAGATTAACTAAAAAGAAAACCAAATATAACTTTTACTTGTCATATCTTCCGTAACAATAAAGGCTGGGAAACAACTGAACAATGACTTCAGAATTTTGAGAAAAAATAAAATAGGAACAGAATTCTATACCCAGACAAGATATTATACACCTATGAAGACAGCAGAAATACAGATATTCAGATATTCAAGGATGAGAAAGTGGATATCCTAATTATTCTATAAAAAAAGAATAATAAATCAATATATGAGTCAAAATAATGAATTTAAGGAGTTCCCATTGTGGCTCAGTGGATTAAGAACCTGATGTAGTAGTACCTGTGGCCTCGCTCAGTGGGTTAAGGATCTGGCATTGCTGCAAGCTGCAAGTAGGTCATGGATGTGGCTCGGATCCAGTGCTTCCATGGCTGTGGAGTGGGCTTCAGCTGCAGCTCCTATTCTACCACTACCCTGGAAACTTCCAAATGCCATAGCTATGGTCCTAAAAAGAAAAAAAAATAATGAGTTTGAAAATTGAGGATTTGATATAAAATAAATAATAGTGATTACAGAACTTTCTGGGTAAAATGTAGAATGTAAGTAGTTGTTAAGAGAGCTATGAAATGTTTGGGTTTTTTTTTTTTTCCTATTAGTAGAAGCAGATTATAAGGAAGCTCATGTAACCAGAGCCACAGCAGTGACAATGCTGGATCCTTAACCTGCTGAGCTACAAGGGAACTCCATAAAACTTTAGTTTTAAGTTCCCAAGTCCCCTCATATGCTCAGATAACTCTTTTTTTTTTTTTTTTTTTGTCTTTTTTTTGTTGTTGTTGTTGTTGTTGCTATTTCTTGGGCCGCTCCCACGGCATATGGAGGTTCCCAGGCTAGGGGTCGAATTGGAGCTGTAGCCACCAGCCTACGCCAGAGCCACAGCAACTCGGGATCCGAGCCACGTCTGCAACCTACACCACAGCTCACGGCAACGCCGGATCGTTAACCCACTGAGCAAGGGCAGGGGCCGAACCCGCAACCTCATGGTTCCTAGTCGAATTCGTTAACCACTGCGCCACGACGGGAACTCCTCAGATAACTCTTAAGATCCTGAAAAGAAGGTCCCCAGCAAGGTATCTATAATATTCTATGTTTTTGAAAAAATAAGCAAAAATAAAATATTTTAACTATGATTACTTTCTACTCTAACATCTCTTATGTAAACTTTCCATTACGTCAAGGTCACTGGAGTAAGCATGGGAATTTCGGGACTTAATCTAAAAGAAAGGTGAGATAAGGATATATATTTGATTTTAAATATACACACACACACACATATTGTAATACTCTATATACACACATACATAGTACTATTTACAGTTATTTCCATGTATAATTTTTAGTAGCCATTCCAGTATAGTAATGGCTTCCAGAAAAGCTTGTGCCTACTGTGCAATATTCTTGGTGACCTGGCATGAAGGAGCACATTTTATTTTTTCTTTTTAATGATTTTTATTTTTTTCCATTATAGCTGGTTTACAGTGTTCTGTCAATTTTCTACTATACAGCAAGGTGACCCAGTCACACATACATATATACATTCTTTTTCCTCACATTATCATGCACCTTCATAAGTGGCTAGATAGTTCCCAGTGCTATAAAACAGGATCTTATTGCTTATCCATTCCAAAGGCAATAGTTTGTGTATCTATTAACCCCAAGCTCCCCAACCACCCCACTCCCTCTCCCTCCCCCCTCATCAACCAAGAGTCTGTTCTCCATGTCCTTGATTTTCTTTTCTGTGAAAAGGCTCATTTGTGTAATATATTAGATTCCAGATATAAGTGATATCGTATGGTATTTGTCTTTCCCTTTCTGACTTACTTCACATAGTATGAGAGTCTCTAGTTCCATCCAGGTGGCTGCAAATGTCATTATTTTGTTCTTTCTTTATGGCTGAGTAGTGTATATACACCACATCTTCTTAATCCATTCATCTGTCAATGGACAGTTAGGTTGTTTCCACGTCTTTTTTTTTTTTTTTTTTTTTTTTTTTTTGTCATTTCTTGAGCCGCTCCCACAGCATATGGAGGTTCCCAGGCTAGGAGTTGAATCAGAGCTGTAGCCACTGGCCTAAGCCAGACCCACAGCAACACAGGATCCGAGCCACATCTGCGAACTACACCACAGCTCGCGGCAATGCCGGGTCCTCAACCCACTGAGCAAGGCCAGGGATCGAATATGCAACCTCATGGTTCTTAGTCGGATTCCTTAACCACTGAGCCACGACGGGAACTCCATCCACGTCTTGGGTATTGTGACTGGTGCTGCAATGAACAGATGGGTACACGTATCTTTTTCAAGGAAAGTTTTCTCCAGATATATGCCCAAGAGTGGGATTGCTAGGTTATATAGTAGTTCTATATATAGTTTTCTAAGGTACCTCCATACTGTTTTCCACAGTGGTTGTACAAGGAGCACATGTTGCATGACAAAATAAACATGCTCATGCCCTCCAAAATCTAGCAAAAGAAGTATTTGAGCAGTGAATGAGAAGCAAGATTTAAAATGCATGGACCCAGAAGTTAGCCTGTGGAAAATTACTCCAAATCTAACAGGTCACATTGGAAAGAAACTTCATAGAAATTTCCTAAAATTTGACCTTAATCTTAACTATTTATATGACCTTACAAATAACTAGCTTTGATGTTTAAAATCATCTTAAATAAACATTCTTAAAAGCTCCATCAACAATGCTATAGGAAAGATGAAGTTACCTTTATATTCTCTTGAACAAAAGTGAGAAAAAAACTGTATGATAATTTCTCATTGGTCAAAGAGTATCTGCCTAAAATATTACAGAAAAAAATAGATTATAGGAGTTCCTACTGTGGTGCAGTAGGTTAAGGACCTGGCATTGCCATAGCTATGGTGTAGGTCATAGCTGCAGCTTTGATTTGATCCCTGGCCCAAGAACTCCCATATCCCAAGGGTGTAGCAAAAAAAAAATTAAAAAAAAACAACAGCTTATAGACATATGCAAGGCAAAAGGTATGTACATTGTACATTGTTAGATATTGTTAAATCATCTTTCAAAGATTATAAACCCCTACTAGCAACTGGGAATGACCAACTATTTACATTTTTGTAATATTCACCAAACTTATAGAAAAAAAATCTAATGTTAAATGTTCATATTAATTATAAAAATATCATAATATATATAGTCCATTTAATGTTTTGTTTCATTTGTGATTCATTGGTTCATCCACCTATTTTTATTTTATACCATTAAGCTATCAAAATACAAGTAGAATATATAAATATAAATCCTTAAATATAAAGCAACAAAGGTAAAGATCAGACTAATAAAAGGGAGAAGTCAAATATAACAGTTGGTAAAATAATACCTTATTAAAAGATATTGACTTTATATAAGTTATAAAAATAAAATCAAAATATTCTTTATAGGACACATTTAACACAAAATTGCATATATTCATATCAATGAAAAGATGGAATTTGACAAAATTATTCATTGGAAAGAAATTTAAAGACGGTTGATATGGGATTTTAGACAAAGGCAGAGTAATGTAATGAGATAATTTAATGACTGAACTGAGATCATTTAAAATCCAGTGTTAGTAGATGAAACAAAACAGCATGTATATATATGTGTGTATAAAGCTTTGTGTATATATACACACATATATATAAAAAACTTTGGAAATTTTTTCTATGATAAAAGTAGCAATTATAATCAACAAGACATGAACATATCTGCATTTCTCAATAGGAAATGTTTTTTTTTTTTTTTTTTTTTTGGCAGGACATTTCTTCTTCATATAGTCTCTAGATTCTGAATTTCAGTAACACCTCCCAGTCATTTTGACATAAAAAAAGTCTGGACACACTTATAAATTCAATTTAGAGGAGAGATATTATTTATAATTGAGTAGCAGTTGTATAAGTGGCATGGGAAAAACTTGCCACCCATCTGTAAAAATAATACTAAATATAACATTAGATCATATATCAAAATTAATATCATATGGATTAAAGATTTAAACATTAAAAAGTGGAGTGTCATACTAGGAAAGTAGTATGAATAATTATAGACCTTGGGCTTTGGGATCATGACCAGAGTGGGTCTAACTATAAAGAAAACAATTGGCAGATCTTTATTTGATATTAACACAAAAAAAATCCTAAACAAACATTATAGGGAAATGATAAACTGGGGAAGCATTTTCCACATAGACCCCAAATGAATACTTGATATCCCTAAATTATAAAATGCTTTTTTTAAATGACTTAAAATATACCAGTATTTTAAAAAATGGTTCAAGAATGTAAACAGTGAGCATAAGAAAAATATTCAGCCTCACAAGTAAGTAAATGCAAATTAAAATAGCATAGCTTATCAATTGACAAAGAGAAAAACAAAATAACAATATCTAGAGCCTCTATGAGCACAGGAAAATTGGCATACTCATACACTGCTGATGAATTATTTTGAAATATGTAACAAATGCCTCAATATGTAGGCTATTTTTTTAAGGGCCATACCTGTGGCATATGGAAATTCTTGGGCTAGGGGTTGAATCAGAGCTGAAGCTGAGGCCTACGCCACAGTCAGGGCAATGCTGGATCTGAGCCACAACTGTGACCTATACCTCAGCTTGCGGCAATGCCAGATCCTTAAGCCACTGAGCAAGGCCAGGGATCAAACCCACATCCTCATGGATACTATGTCAGGCTCTTAACCTGCTGAGCCACAATAGGAACGCCAGTAGGCTATTTAAGTAAGTTTTACTCCTGGAACTTACCCTACAGAAATAATCAGAAGTTCACAGATACAATGTGATCATCAAAGCATTGCCTATATAGGTATTTAGGGTGTACTTACAAAACAAAGAGTCCTCTACATTTATGGCATGAACAAAATAGACACTTGTGTTTTTCTTATGTAACCAGTCCAGGTGTGGTTAAGCAGCATTTCTAACTTCATAGCTTTGAGCTCTGGAACTAAGGCTACTGCTCTAGTTCTTATCAATTTCTAGCCAAGAGCAAATTAGTAAAGGCCCCAGAAGCAAGAGAGCATTAATTCATTTTTAGGGATAGAATTGGGAAGTGGAACATAGCACTGCTACTCATATACCAGAGGCCAGAATATCATCACATGGCCAAAGTTGCAAATGAGTATAGGAAATGTAGCTTTAAGTTGGGCAGCCATAGGTCCAGCTAAATTTTTGAGTTGAATTAACAAGAGAACAGAAATTGAAGTACACTGTGCCACAGTGAAATATTACAAAGAGCTAATGTGCCTAAGATTTTGATTAGACAGACAGATATATGTACATCAATATGATAGAATAATCTGCAACCATTGAAATTAGTGCTGAGGAAGAACACTTAATTACCAATCTAAAAGGTCCTTGCTAAATTCTTGGGCCAGTCACTTTACAACACTGTAGACAAGGAATCTGACAACAAAAACAAAGTGCCTTTTGTACTCCATATTCTTATTTGGCAATTTTGTATAGGACTTAAAGTTGAGACAGGCTTCAGCAAACACATGGGCCTTATTTAACTAAACCACGTACCTAAATCTCTGCTACATGTTTGTGTCTTCCCATTTTGGGGTAATCCAAAATCATGCTTTCAGCACAGTGTTGATGTGATAATTACTACTTTTTTTGGCTGCACCCCCAGCATATGGAAGTTCCCGGTCCAGGAATCGAACCCGAACCACAGCAGCAACCTGATCTTCTGCAGTGATAGTGCAGGATCCTTGACCCACTGAGCCAAAGGGTAACTTTAACAATTATCTTTTCTGACTGAGTACTTACAGGGGACCATTCACAATGCTAAACATTTGCCCCTCATTAAGTCTTTTGTTCCACAAACACACCCAAGTGGTAGGTACTAGAATTATCCTCACTTTTGCTCACAGATTAGAAAACTGAAGCTCGGGAAAATAAAATGTACCAAAAGGTAAGAGCTAATAAGTGGCAAAACAAAGGTTAAAACCTAGATCTCAATCCTAAACCTCTTCTCTATATTGTTGTAGTACTTTGTGCCTGAGTGATCATCCTCCAACAATTTTTATACAACAATATAATATAGAGTCAATTTATTATCTACACAGGTATATTTAGGGAGATAAATACATTGGAGACAAGGAGAAAACATCATGCGATGCATTTCTAACAAAGTGATTGAGGTTTTCCCCAGATGGCTGCTCCCTTCGACTAATGCTCATGATTGAAGTTTGGCACTAATTATTTAATAAGGAGAGGCTAAAGGGAATTTCTGTTTCTTATTTGCACAGAATATTATGCCACAGCAAAAAGATAATTGCTTAGCACAAGAAAGGGGAAAACATGCCTTTAGGAAAAATTATAACTGGAGATAGTTGGAGATACAAATGCTTCATGTACCATCACTGTCACAGCCTCTTGACTATAACAAAATAAAAGTCACATAAAGGCTCCCATATCATATGGCAGAATTGCCCAAGTCTGAAGAAAAGAAAAGAATGCTTGTTTTATACACATGACCCTCACCACAATTCCCAATCCAAAGTAACATAAAAGAAAAAGAGTAACCACCAACACAATTCCATATCTTATCTACTGTGATATTATTCCATCTGAGTGGAATGCCTTCTCCATCTCCACCTGAATGACTGAAAAATGAGTGAAATCTGTAAAAATTGAAAACTGAAATGTGATTATATAATGGGATTTCTATGAAAGAAAATTTCATTTAAGACTGTTAAATACAGGTAAACATAACAATGAAATATGAACATAAGGGAACAATCCAGCTTGCCCTTTGAAGCTTTAACTTTGTCTAACTTCAGCAACCACTTGTTCTCATGGACTCAGTTACCACCAAGCACACTCCCTTTGGGTAATAAGAGAACCCAGCATGATCACCACCAAGGATTTTTTATACTTCTTCTGTGTCCTGCTTCTTCAGGACTGTGTTCTGTGTGTATGGATGCTAATGAGTTCATGGGTTATTCTATCCAAAATAACCTACTTGCCATTAAGAAGTGGACTCCTGGTAAGATGATTTATCCCACTGCAAGAGAATCTAATAGGAATTTCAAGCATCATGGCAGACTGGTGAATTTCATCATCTCAAATGCTGAAGAAAGGTTCAGCCTGCTCTCCCCGCCTCTTTCTTATTTTTTACATAGCATATATTGGTTTATAGGAATAAAAACTCAATTTGTGTTCAAGTGTAGAAATCTTGAGAAATTATAAAAAAGCTAAAGAAGAAATTAAAACAATCATCTTAATATTTAATGTATAGATAAAAATTTCTTTTTTCCAAATATGTATATAGTTGAATATGTTTATATGAAACTATAACTATCAACTAAATATCATTTTATAAACTGATTTTCTTTTGATTAAGAGTATACAGGGATATTTTTCTTTTTCTACATAATAAATTTTAATAGCTTTACTCTTTATTTTCCCCTTTCTCCAAATCATTTGGCTTAAGTAAGCAATTGAGCAACCAGATCTAAAAAATGCATTGGTATATATCCATCTTGTATATATTGATGACCTTGTGGCTTTTCAATTGTCACAGTTTTTTTTGTTATTGTTGTGTTCTTGTTTTATGACTGCCCCAGAAGCATATGGAAGCCCAAGGCTAGGGGTCAAATTGGAGCTGCAGCTGCTGGCCTATGGCACAGCCATAGCAATGCAAGATCCCAGCTGCACCGGCAACCTACACTGCAGCTTGTGGCAATGCCAGATCCTTTAACCCACGGAGGGAGGCCCAGGATCGAACCCACATGCTCATGGATACTAGTCCAATTCTTAACCTGCTGAGCAACAATGGGAACTCCAGGTGTCACTTACTAGAAAAGAGATTTTCTTACTGTATTTTATTCATAGAATTCCCATCTGGCAAAGATGACTGGCTTTACTAATGGAGAGGCTTAGGCTATAATTAGATCTTTATAAAATTATAATATAGACCATTTGAAAATTAATTTTTATCTTCAAATTAAGGTCTAGAATATTCCTTGTAGTCTACATAAATAAGAACAGAGCCACCAAGTTTCAGTGATAGAGGGACACTTTTATGTTTTGCAATCCAACTCAGAAAATTATACAAGTCTGAGCTGGATTGCAAATCAATGAAGGCTCTGTAAAGTAAACTGTCTTTCCCTAAGTCATATAGCATGTGAGGAACAGAGATGAGACTTGAACCCAGTATTTCCGACTCTCTAAAATTTAGTGCTCTTCCCACATTTCCCATATGATATATAGTAACCATAGGCTTACATCTTAAAAAAAACAAAACTAACCCATTTTTAGATTAGACTAGTCTATGAGGATGCAGAAAAAAAAATAACCTACTTCAATTTCCCACTTTTCTAAAGGGAAAAGAGAACCAAAACCATCCACTATCACATCAGCCTGCCATTGTGTACATTAAAATGGCTTTGTGACATTACAACTGATACCATAGAAATACAAAGTGTCATACATGATTTTGAAAAATCTATACATCAACAAACATGATAATCTTAGAAAAAAATGGATGAATTCTTAGAAACATACAACTGACCAATACTGAAATATAGAACAGAAAATCTGAGTAAACCAAACACAAGCATGGAGATTTAATCAGTAATCAAAAACCTCCCAAGAGGAGTTCTCATCATGGCTCAGCGGAAACGAATCCAACTAGGAACCAAAAGGTTTCAGGTTCAATCCCTGGCCTCACTCAGTGGGTTAAGGATCTGAGTTGCCATGAGCTGTGGTGTAGGTTGCAGATGAAGCTTGGATCCCACGTTGCTGTGGCTGTGGTGTAGGCTGGCGGCTACAGCTCTCATTAGACCCCTAGCCTGTGAATCTCCATATGCCATGGATGCAGCCCTCAAGAGACAAAAACAAAAAACAAACAAAAAAAACCTCCCAATAAAGAAAATTCCAGGAATTGATAGTTTCACTGGTAAATTATATCAAATATTTATTTAAAGAAGAATTAATGTCAATCCTTCCCAAATTCTTTCAAAAAACAAAAGAGGAATGAGTATGTCTAAAATCACTTTATGAGGAAGGCCAGAATCACTGCAGCACCAAAACCAAAAGAGGACACTACAACAAAAGAAAATAACATGTCAATATTCCTGATGAACATTGATGTAAAAACCCTCAACAAAATATTAGGAAACCAAATTCAACAATACATTAAAAAGACCGTAGAACATGATCAAGTGTGATTTATTCCAGAGATGCAAGAATGATCAACATCTGCAAATCAATGTGACAATCTACATTAAGCAAATTAAGAAAAAAAGTCAGACGATCATCTTAATATAAGCAGAAAAAGCATTCGACAATACCCAATATTAATTCATGATCATGATAAAAACTCTCAATAAAAGAGTATAATGGGCATAGAAGGAATATATCTTAGCGTAATAAAGGCCATGTATGACAAACCCACAGCTTACATTGTGCTCAATGATTTGAAAACTGAAAGCTGTCCCTCTAAGACTGGTAAGAAGCTATCCCTCTAAGATCAGGACCAAGACAGTGATACTCATACTTGACAGTCTTACTCAACACAGTATTGGAAGACTTAGAGTACTCACATAAGAAAAAGAAATAAAAGAAACCAAATCAGACAAGAAGAAGTAAAACTGTCTGTATTTGCAGATATGATCATACATATAAAAAACCCTAAAAATCCATCAGAAAAAAAATGTAAGAATAAATGAATTCAGTAAGTTTCAAAATATAAAATTTACATGTAAAAACTAGTTGTATTTCTATACACTGAAAACAAAATATCAGAAAGAGAAATTAAGAAAACAATCCCATTTACAATTAAATTTTTAAAAAAAACCTAGGAATAAGATTAACCATGGAAGCAAAAGACTTATACATTGAAAATTATGAGATACATATGAAAGAAATTTAAGAAGACACAAGTAAATGGAAGGATTCTGTGCTGATGAGTTGGAAAAATTAATATGGTTAAAATATCCATGCTACCTAAAGCAATGCACAGAATCAATGCAATCTGTACGAAAATTCCAATGATATTTTATGCAGAAATAGAACAAACCATCCTAAATTATATATGGACCCACAGAAGACCACAAATAGCCAGAGGAATCTTGAGAAAGAACAAAGGTGGAGGCATCACACTTCCTGATTTCAAACTACAATGCAAAGCTTTAGAAATCAAACTGTATGTTACTGGCATAAAAGCAGACATATATTATAGATTGATGGAACAGAGAGCTTCAAATAAACCCACACATGTATAGCAAATTAATTTCTGACATAGGAGCCAAAATAGTTTCTTCAAAAATGATGTTGGCAAAACTGGACAAGCACATGAAAAAAAATGAAACAGAACCACTGTTTTCCACCATAGAAATAAATCAACTCAGAGTTCCCATTATGGCTTAGCAAGGTTAAGAAACAAACTAGTGTCCCTGAGGATGCAGATTCAGTCCCTGACCTCACAAAGTGGGTTAAAGATCTGGCATTGCTACAAGCTGTGGTGTAGTTTGCAGATGTGGCTGGGATCTGGCATTGCTGTGGCTGTGGTGTAGGCCAGCAGCTGCGACTCCAATTAGCCCCCTAGTCTGGGAACATCCATATGTCACAGGCAGGGCACTAAAAAGAAAAAAGTTATCAACTGAAAAGTAGATTAAAGACTTGAATGTAAGACCTGAAACTATGAAATTCATAGAAGAAAACATAGGGGTAAGCTACATGGCATCAGTCTTGATGATTTTTGTTTGACACTGAAAATAAAGGCAACAGAAGCAAAAATCAAAAAGTGCAAATATATTAAACTAAAAAGCTTCCATACAGCAAAGGAACCAATCAGCAAAATGAAAAGTTAACCTACAGAATAGGAGGAAATATTTGCAAATCTGCTAAGAGGATAATAACCAAAATATATAAAGAACTCATACAAGACAATAGCAAAAAGCAAACAATCTGCTTAAAAAACAGGCAGAGGAACTGAATAGTTTTCCAAAGAAGACATATGAACAGCCAAAAGGTACATGAAAATGTTCCCAACATCACTAATCATCAGGGAAATGCAAATCAACACCACGATAAAATATCACCACACACAGGTATGGCTTTTATCTAAAAGAGTAGAAATAACAAGTATCAGTGATGATGTGAAGAAAAGGGAACCCTACTACACTGTTGATGGAAATGTAGCATGGTGCATTCACTATGGAGAACAGTATTAAGGTTCCTAAAAAATAAAAAATAGTACAACCATATGATCCAGCAGTCCCACTTCTGAGTATTTTCTGATGGAAACAAAATCACTATCTTGAAAAGATTTCTGCATCACCATATTCCTTGCAGAATTATTTACAACAGACCAATGGATGAATGGAAAAGAAAATGTGGTAGATATATATACATACACAATGGAATATTATTTGTCCATAAAAATGAAGAACATCCTGGTATTTCCAATGATAAAGATAGATGTTTAGAGCATTATTATCAGTCAAATAAATCAGAGAAAGACAAATGCTATATCACTTATATGTTGAATCTAAAAAAAAATCAAATTCATAGATACTGAATTCAGATTGATATTTGCCAGAGGTGGATGGTGGGGGTGGTCTAAATGAATGAAGGTGATCAAAAGCTACAAATTTTTAGTTATAAGACAATTCACCAGAGCTACAAAAAACTGACATTAAACTTAAAACAGAAAGAAAAAATTGAGGTATCTAAAGGAATAAAAAATAACTACATAAAATACAAAATAAATAGCAAAACGTTTCTGTAGTCTTTCTAAAGTCACTTAAAAAATTACTTTGCTATTCCACTGCTGTCATTAATATTTCCTAATCCTACTGGGAATGTCTTGCCCAAACGAATCTTTAGATTGCTTATTACAGAAGCTTCCTGAAAGACCCATCAACTCTTCAGTGGAAAATATCCTGAGATTGTTTGAATCCCTCATCCTAAAATCCTCAGTTTTCTGTTTCCATCCATCTTGAATTGTATCATGATGCTTACTCGCTACTAATCAAGTTCCCATACTGAAAAACCCAACTTAAACTTCTCAGTAAATTCTCACCTTTCCTTCATGACACCTGAGTCACTGCTGAAGGTTTGTTAGGGTGGGATTCACTCTTATTTTGGAAAGCAACAAATCAGCTTGGTCTTCTCAACAGGATATGTTGGTGATTTGGGGGAGCCAGCTCTTGATACCAACATCAGAGCTATAGACAGGATGTCAGGACATCTTTTCAAAAAGTATCATTTTTGGAAAGCTTACTGTCACCACAAAGCATTTGCATGGGGATTTGGGAGGAAGTATGCTAAAAAAGCAGCATTGTATATAGAGATTTCAGGGGAAGCTTGCCACATAGAGCTGTTGTTCTGTCTTCTATGGAATGGGACATCTTTAAAGGGATGAAGAATTGCATTTCAATGTGCCTGGAATGGCACAGCCAGAGAAAAATGGCTTTCTTATCCTGAGCAACAGACTTACAGCTATAAAGAACTGGAAAAGAAACAAATAAATGCTTCTCTCTGATGGCAGCCACTGCCAGAAAATGTTCATTCTCAGCACCTCCCATCTGTGGGACCAGAACTTGAGGTAAAGCAGTGAGGCCATTTTGGAGCCTTTGAATCTTCCAGGGACACAGGAATCAGATGTACTACTCCGGATTCAGCTGTCGTTACCAGTATACTGAGTTACTACTGTCCCCAGGATTTGGGGCATAGTTTAGCACATTCTAAAACCAGAAATTTTTCTCTTGAATGGACAGCAAAACCCATGCGAGAATTGATAGGCTGTAGAAGTAGGGATAAAGGAGAGTGAGGTAAGAGAGACAAGGATGAATTTATTTGGTAGGACAGTCAGCTATCCTGGATCCTGCTGTGGAAAAAAACGTTGCTGGGAAAATCTATTCAGCCGGTATTTTTTCCTTCTTTTTCCACTTACCTCCCCCACCCAACACGAAGGAATTCCTAAGGGGAGGAAATAAGACCTTATGAATGAATGAATCTGAATTAGTGCTCCGTAGGTGGTGGATAGCTTGTTTGCTCCCAAGTTTATCTAAGTTGGAATTTCATTCACCTTATCTTCATCCAAAGCTTGCGCTTGCATACACACACAGAAACAAACTCACTGAAAACAAAGAATAACTGGATTTACCAGTCTTCCTCTAAAGACTACTAATTAAACAGTGTCTCTGCAGGTTCCCTATTGAAACATTTTCTATAGCCAATCTTAGAATACAATTTGTGGGTCTGAACATCTTATTGTGGCCAAACTCTAATGCTTCTATTCCTTCAACTGGAAATTAGTGAACCACTTAACTCATGTTTTTGGTGTGAAGATTACATACGAAAACATATGCAAGGTCAATAACACATGGGCACAAAACAGGTGCTTAAAAAATTGTGGTCCTTCCTCGTTTGTTCACTCTCAAGACTGAGGGCTTAAAACTATTTCCATAAAACATTTAAAGGTATTATTTATGTATCACAGCTTGGGCAAAATCATACTTTTCACCAAGTATAGAACTAGTTGTTTGGAACAGGTACACCTACTCCTGGCAAAATACATGGAATCCTGACAGAATTTGCAACTTGAGTCATTTCAGTGACATCTGAATCTATCCCAGGGGGATGAACATTGAATTCGTCATTTTGGAAAGAAGTGGAACTCACCCATAATATTTCCTGAATCATGAGGAGAAAAAAATTCTCCAAAGTATCAAGAATAAAATCTTAAAATATCTACTCAAATCTTACCATACTTTTCCCTTGCTAACTTCCTTCACTACTGCATGACAAATTGTGGCTAGGCATCACCAAAGAAGCTTGCCTCATTTCTTCCAAAAAAATTCCTAGTGTTATTTTTATAACAAATATTTTTAAACCAAAACGATTAAAAATAATTCTAAATAAGAAGTAAGGACGTATATTCTCACCTCTAAATTGACAGTATTTTAACAGATTTTGAATATTTGGGGTTTAAAAAAAGCAGCAACATTTTAAAAAATCATCTGTCCTCTGATATTTTGTGCGAAGCTTGAGCCTTATGGGATTGGAAACAGTGGGACTAGTAAATCTATGGTAAATACTGTTTATGTTGGAAACAATGGCAGATCCTTTACCCTACCAATAGGACAGAGCTCTAGAGTATGAAAACAGCAGGTGGTACATGAAGGGCTAAACCTCAAAGTCTGTGTCTATTTGAGGGATGGGGGTGGGGAGGTGTAACAGTGTTTCAAATGCATTAATCCTGTGAGGGAATGTTTTGAAAAAGAGAAATCTACTGGAAAACATTTTTTTTTTCAATTGCTACAGAAGGAATGAGTGGCGCACACCACCTTTCTCTATCTTCCTTCTCTCTCATTCTAATTTCCTAACAATTTCTCCCTCCCCTACTCCTCACCTCCCACAGCCCTCTGAGAGAATCTAGCAAGCCAGGGGTCTAATATATTTTTTAATTCTGTTCTTAAAGGTGCAGTGATGAGTATGATTAAGTCCCTTAGTAACTCCTCCCTCCACCCTGCTTCCTCATTTTACATAGTCTTTTTTAATAATAATTAGATCATTTGAGAGTTGAATCATCCAATTCCTAACCAAGGTCTTTTCTCATAGCAAATCCCCAGGAGAAAAGGAAGATTTTTCTCTTCTGTGTGATTTTTGAACAATCACTGATTAGCCTTGACAGCTGTTAGAAAATCTTGGTGTAGCCTGAACACTCCTATTGATTAGTTGATACATGGCCTGAGACTTGGCTGGGCTGATTGCTTTATCACTAAAGCATTCACGAAGTTCAGATTAGTTAGGCATCCTTGTAAACTCCCATTTATCCAGAACTCATACCCCCAGAAAGTTCAAACAGTCAGAATTATTTCCAGGTGTTGTACAAAAGAAGTAACAGGAGTTCCTGTTGTGGCATAGTGGTTAACGAATCCGACTAGGAACCATGAGGTTTTGGGTTCGATCCCTGGCCTTCCTCAGTGGGTTAAGGATCTGGCGTTGCCATGAGCTGTGGTGTAAGTCGCAGACATGACTCAGATCCCTGTGGCTCTGGTGTAGGTCGGTAGCTACAGCTCTGATTCGACCCCTAGCCTGGGAACCTCCACATGCCGCAGGAGCGGCCCTAGAAAAGGCAAAAAGACCAAAAAAAAAAAAAAAAAAAAAAGTAACAGCAAGACAGGAGACACAAGTGCCTTGTGAATCACATATACCTCCCTCCATTTCTTCCTTCTACTTTGCTTACCACAAAGTGCTTACCATGTCTAAACACTAACCTAGGTCTTATGCAAAAAGGCAACTACAATGCAATGAATTAAGTGCAGTGATAGAAAAGTGGCATCATCAAGGGCCTGACATCCTTTTCCTAATTGAACTATTAAAGTGTTTGATTGGATTCCAATCCTTGGCAAATAGGTGATCAATGTTTTATAGAAGAATGAACAGCGGTGTGGGAGCTATATATGTCTGGGTTCACAGTTTCACTGTAATACGTAAGAGCTGTGTAAACCAGGCTGTCACTCAGCATTTCCGAGAGTTATTCACTGTTTCTAAGCTTTGCTTTTTCTTTAATACAAAAGAAGACATATGAAAGAAGACACATGTATTGTCTTCTTGGTGTCTCATAAGGGTGGTAGTTTCATCTCTATTTTTACAAGAGAAGAAATTTCAGTCCAAAAAAATTGAGCCAGTAGCCTAAGGACACCCAGCTTGTTCATGGCAGGTTGGCTGATGCCAATTCCACTGCTCTTTTCCTGCCTCTTCTCATATAACACATAAAGGTCACTAAACTACACTTATTATGAAGGAAACAGGCACCGCTTTAGTGAGATTTTCAATTCGGAGAGGTGAGTCAAATGGGATTTGTCAGGTTTTTGAGTGTATCCCATTAAATAGGATCCTTTCATCAATCACACCCTCTCTCACCACACACACACAATCTCAGATTTTTCCTGTCATTTGAAGTGGTGATATATTTAGCATGATCTTTCTGATTTTTAGGCAGAACTTTCTGTTCTATCTTGGGTCCAGACAATGCACAAAGCCTATTAGCCAGTGGTTTTGGCAGGCAATTGCTCCAGCCATGCATTGTTCTCTCTCTTTCTCTATGCTGGCAGGAAGTGGAATGGGAGACACCTGGGGTTTTTTTGATAGCCTTATCTCCCAATGTCTCCTTCACACATAGGTGTGCCCTGGCTAAAGTTAGCAGCTGAGTGCCTACTTATAAAGTCAAAAGTCAGCGGAAAAAGACTACCTTAATAATTTTTATGAACTGTACTACCTAAACTTAACAAAAAGATTAAAAAAAAAAAAACTCCATTGAAAATGTGCTTATATCAGAAGTCAGGCAGTATCTTTGTACTGGTAAAATGATGGTAATAATTTTAGGTTAGTGAACTGGAATGAGGAACACCTGCCTTGCCTCTGATGCTCCTGGCATTTGGAAATAGTGATAAATGACTGGAGGTTATTAGACATATCCTGCAAAATGGTGCTGGTGAGTTGGAACTTGAGGTTTGTCATTTGAGAAAGGGTACTGACTTCCCCAATTGGACCTAATTATGACAGCCATGATAAATAGCCTTTCCGTGTTAGCATGTTTATTTCTCAGGAACCTGAACAGGGAAATTGATTTTATGCATTTATATGGGTGGGAAGAATTACAATTTTTATCATTCCTTATAACAAATTTATCACCTGATAATCTGAAAGTATGATCAAATTGCAAAAGCAGATGACTTCCACAGTCTCCTAAGCATTTGGTGCCTGTTCAGCAAGAAGAATATTAATCAGAAAGTGAAAAGGATGTTTCTATTACTTTATATTCACAATAAACTTTTACTAGGTAAACCTCTCTCCAGAAGTCAAACCATTGCCTTCTACGGGACAACTTCATATTTGTCAAGAGTTTCTCAGGATACATTGGAAAAGAAAGAAAAGTTTCATTTTTAATCAATTTTTCTCTATTTGGTTAAAGAAATATGCTAGTTCATTTCTCAATGCTTTCAGGCTTTTCATTTCTATTTACTGAGGGGGGGAAATGAAATTCTTCTAAATCTCTGCTAAACATGGCTACACATTGTCTTACACACTAGTATTTACTTAATATTCATGATAATAATAGATAGGTGGATAAATACCATTTAATACTTATTAGACCAAATACTATGCTAATACCTTGGCTCAACAGCCTGTGGGGTAGGTTTAACCCCCATTTTATAGAATTGAAAAGAGAGGCTACAAAGGGTCATTGTTTTTGGCAACACATATTTTTAGAATAATTAGATTTTTCACTATTATGTACATGTATTACTTTGATTTTTTTGAAATTAGTTTTTAATACCCAAGATCAGGTCTGGAGCCTGATTTTAGTATGCTCTCATTGACATTCAGATATGAGATTGGGCCCAATTTTATGGTTTTGCCATTTTGCAGCATTTGGTCTATAATTACCAAAGTCTTAACACTGTACAGACCAAGAATAACATGACCTGTGAATCTTAGTTGTTTAAACAGTATATTATGACATATTTGGCACTGAAATCTCTGTGTCACAGAGATGTTCCTATAACAAGATCAGTAAGAGTCAGATGCAAAAAGGATAGGATCTAGCACAGTACCTGTCCACTAGGGTAAGATAGGTACATAGAAGAGGCTAAGACAACAATAGAAATTTAGACTGTGGATCAAGGTATGTTATTTTCAAGATGAGGGATTTCAATTGTGATGTAGAAAAATAGAACTATGTGGTGTTGAAAAAAGGTGAAATTTCCAAGAGGTGGTCTTCTTTGTTGAAGGTATTGGGTACCTTGTTGTCCCTGTTAGAGTTGCAGATTCTAGATGGGCAATTTTCATGTTCAGTTTTTTTGGTGGGGCCACATCCATGGCATGCTGAAGTTCCTGAGCCAGGGATCGAGCCCTTGTCACAGCAGTGACAGGAGCCATTGCAGTGACAACCTGGGATTCTTAACCACTAGGCAACTAGGGAAGTCTAGTGTTCAGTGTTTTAATCAAATTTAATTTAGTATAAATGAACAGGAAGCCATGAAAACTAAACCAGCCTTTGGCAGTTGAATAAAGGAATTGACTTATGAGAACAAGAGTGTGTAGTGAGAGTAGGTGGTGAGAGCAGCAGTAAGAATTAACTCAGGGAACTATACGAGAATTCATTGGTCAAAATTAAGAGGAAGCCCGTGAAAGGCTGTAAGTATTACTGACATAGACATACACTTAATTGACCTCTAACCAGAAGTGGAGTTTGGGATTGCTTAAGTTAGAGATAGCAAATATACAGCACATGTTTTCTGTTCTCCCATGACCATTACAGCCATCAGTAATTGACCACAGCACCTGTTCCTGGATACTACCCCATAAGCCTTCTCAAAGCGTTCCAAGTTGTCAATAGTACTGGGCTGGAATAGGATGAAAATCACTTCCCATTACTGGCTTAAGTACTTCTTATCTTGCATCTTGGAAGCGAGTCAGGGACAATACTATATAGGTGGAGAGATTGGTGAACCCAGCTCTTGACAAGCTGACTCATGACAAGGCAGTGCGAAGGAGGTGAGAAGGTTAAGACAGAGAAGAAAACATCATATCAGTGTTAGGCTATGTCTCTCTTTGCTCTTTTGACTCATTCTCACCCACCACAGACATCAACGTGCCATGTAATTGAATAGGCATACATTTTGGAATCAAGCAGATATAGGTGGAAATCCAGATTTGACAATTTACAAGCCTTAGGCAAGTTATTTAAATGTTTAAGTGTCAGAACTCACCTGGAAAATGAGGATATTCAGATCCACAGCACAGGATTGACATGATGATTGAATTATGCAATATATTTGAAAGCATGGTATCTGGCACATGGTAGGTTCTTGATAAATGCTAAATAAGAAAGAAATGCAAAGTAAAATAATTTGAAATCTGTCAGGCAAAACCAGAATGTTGATGATCATCATTCTTTGAATTCTAGTGAGTACCAAGGAGATGACTTAAAAAAATAAATAAATAAAGCAGCATGCAACCCAGGAAAAGCATATCACAGGGTGATTTGATCTTGCCCCAAGTCCAGTTCCAAATCCAGGCAAAAGCCAGGGGGTCTGAATCCCACTTCACATTGACAGGTTGTGTCCCGGATCCCTGGGTTTAACTCTAGCCTGAACTGGAAAAGGGCTCTATCTTGCCTCTGGGATTTCCTGGAAAGAGATTATTTTAGAATGTCCGGGATCTCCAACTGATCCTGGGGTCAAACTAGTAGAAAGCTTCACTAATGGAGCAGAGAAAGAAATGCTGCAGGTTTCCACCCTGCTTCCATAGCCAGAAACCAAATTCAGGTCAGATTCCACATTTCTGCTTCTACTAGGTGGCACCCAGAGGCTCACTGTTTTACAAAATCACTTTCATACCTTGAATAGCACATAAAACTATGCTTTCCCAGACACATTTCTCAGGTTACTTACAGGACCACAAGGTCAAAACTACTTTTTCTTTCCTAAAGATACCTGGGAAGTCATATTTTGCTGTGTGTCTAAGAGAGAAAATAAAGAACCTCCTAGCACACCTCTGTAATAACTGGGAATCCTTCAGTGCTCTACAGAGGCTAATCTGACAGCATACCTTGTTTGCATCAAAAAGCATCACATTAGTCAAAGCCTCAGCTATTTGCAATGCATTTCAAAGCTTATTTCTTTATCTGAATAAGCACATCTTGCATGCCAAACAACACTAATTTTTTTTCTTGGTATTGGAGGAGAGTCACAAAAATTCTAAAAGAGAAAATTATTAATTCATTCATAGCTGGCTTTGGGATGTACGGTGTTTGTAGAGACATTTGTTTTCTCTGCTGCATCTTTACCTTCTGGGATTTTGCTGGGATTAATAATAAAATTAGTACATTTGCTAATGAGAATCATTGGGTTATGAGACTCAGAATGCTGGATTTGGGGCATTCTAAATTGGCAGCAGCTAATCCATAAATTGAACAACACACATGGAAGCAGTTGAGAGGTAACATTATTCACAAGAGGAGGTGGGGAAGATAATAAATAAGCCTTCTATCTACTGCAAATAATTTTCTATCCCTCACTTTGGGGTTCTCAGAAAGACTCTTCATTTGTATGTCATTAATTTTTCCAAATGATTCTTGCCCTCTTTCTGGCACGGCCCTGTGGGGAACCAGGGCGCATTTACTAAGGCTCTCAGCTCTTTTTTTTTTTTTTTTCTGAAAGCTTCTGCCTGCCTTACTCTATCCTCTTAACAGCTCAGTTCAACTGGCCTTTCCAAGTGAGACAAATGACCTCAGAAAATGTCCTGTGCTTCTTTTAGAGAGTTGCCGAATAATATAGGACACAGAAGACCTAAAGCCATGTGAAGTGAGGATTTAATGGCTAAGCTTCATACAATGGCTGCACTCCAGTCAGCCAGACAAACAGCCTCTTGGTAGAGACTTCTACACAGATTTTAGTCCCCTTCTGATTTTAATTGGCTATAAGGAAGCCTTCCAAATCCACTCACCTCATCCCTAAGCACCTCCCCCAGAGTACCCAGAGCAGAGACAAATTTGATCTTACCCAGGTCAGTGCTTTTCACCCCAGGAGCTCCCTCAACTAAGTACAATTCAACATCACTAAATGCTTGCCTTAAAGTATAACTTTAGTGGACCATGTAATTTCTTTCTTTTTGTACCACACCCCAACCCCTCACCCCCTTTTCTTCCCAAAGTATATGGGCTACTGGGATTCTCTCTCACTCTTCCTCCCTCTCTCTCACTCTTCTTCCCTCTTTCTCTCAAAAAAAAAAAATTAATAGCCTAATAAAAAATCTATTCTTCCTATATGGAGTTGAGGAATGTGGAGAGAGTGACTCTGCAGTATATGGTCATTGCTGCTAAGGATGGGCCCTCACTTTGACCAACTCTTGGGCAATTCCTCATCCTATGTCAAATGACAATGTTAAATTAGAAACGGGCTTTTCTCCTTTATAAGCTACCCTCATTTTAGCCCTAAAGACCAGACACAGGAATTTTCCACAGTTCATATACAATTTGTACTCATCATTAGCTGATTAAGAACATTTGAATTTCCTATTTGTGTTAGAGTAGAGGAATATTGAGCTCAGGGCTTGAAAACACAGGTAGTGAAGGAAGGCACAGAGCTCATCTTGGCAGGGATCAAGAGGAAATTGTTCTAGATTCCTTTGCATAGTCTCTTTTCTCTTTCTCTTCTGACTTTCTTCATGCTACTTGTATCTTTTTTCCCTCACACAGATGCAGGGTTTCCTGCAGTGCTTCCCTTGTGCCCTTGGTTGACTCTCCTTATTTTCCATGTTGCTGCTCAGTGTCCTTTGCCAGCTACTTTCAAGTGTTGGAACAGTTTTAACTTGAGAGCAGTGCAAGACTAGATCATATGTCCACAATTAGTAAACAAGCTAAAAGTCACCCACTCACAGATAATCATAACCCATCAGGTTCACACTTGGTCTCTTGCTGGTTTTCTTTTGTTTTTTTTTTTTTTTGTTTTGTTTTTTCTGTGCATGTGTAAGTGTATATACACTTGAATGTCTGAGTCTATCCTATATTCCCAACTGGGGAAAACTCAGTACAGTAAGGTTATATAATACAGTGGTTAAAAACATCTGTTTTGGAGTTGGACAGACATGGGTTTGTGTTCTGGCTTTAGAATTTTCTGGCCATGAACAAGTTACTCAATCTCCCCTTTGAAAATGGAGAAAATATTAGTGTCAGCCTCATACAACTGTTTTGAGGATTAAATGAGATAATGCATGTAAGGGGTCCAGAATTTATACTTTTTATATCATAGTAGCTGAACTAAGCTATTCAAAGGTAAAAATCTGATTTATTACACTGGATTTTTTTGCAAGCTCAATTCCATATATCCTGTAACAAAGAGTAATGATAGATCCCAGAAGATTGAGCTGAAAAGGACCTTAGAGATTGTGCTGTCTGATCTTCTCATACTCTTCTTAGGACCCTCAGATGCGGAGATACAAATAGACATGCCTGAGGTCATTTTGGGAGAATGTTGCATATCATATCGAGAGTGAAAAATCAGGATTCATTATTCTCCTCTTTCTTTACTTCCAGTCTGCTCCTGTGATTAATTTCAAGAATGGCTTTTCTGCATTAGCATTTCCAAGACAGTCTGGTGGGAAAAGGGTGTTATATAGAAGGCGGTGTGTTTGTTATACAGGCCAAAAGCATAAGGGGGACTTCAAAAGAAAGAAAAACATCCAAATATTCTGCATGTTAGAAGCTTGCACTTTAGTGAGCAAAGACCTACATGGCATGTCCTGCCATGACAGACATGCATGCTCCATAGAAGTACAATGGCAAGAAAGGAACAAAATGTGCAAAGTTATAGTGCAATATGAGCTCATGAGGACTGAGTGGGCTGATTAAAAAAAGAAATCTTTGAGCTTGACCTTCACAGAATATGACCTCCTGGAAGGAAATGAAGGCTAAACTCTTGCATTAACTCTGCTGAAATATCTTTCCAAACATTGAAGATCAAGAAGAGAAGCAGTGGACTCCACAATTTTTATCCCACCAGCATATGTTTTAGCCCCCAGAGATCCATTTATAAGAAAGACCAAACATGGATCTAAATCTTGGCGTCTGTGTTCTACAAAGACAACACATCTTTCCACATCTGTTCAGCTTTTGAGTAGCTTCCTTAGTCATCATCCCACACATTTACCGTTACCACAGGTTTTAACAGAAGCCACTTAGTTAAAGTGCACTCTGAGCTGCCAAAAAATACAATGCAAACCACCCTGACCACCTTCACTCTCCTAGGGATGCTCCCCCTCTCCCCTGGCTTTCCCATAGTGAGGTGTCAGATTGACCCTTGATTCAGCCAGCTTAATGGAGAACAGACAGCAGATTTCAGTAATGGATCAGTTCCTCTCCTCAGCATGCCCGATCTATAATGAAAATGAATTACTATGTTTTAGTTCACTCAGAATAACCAAGTATGGATTAGTCTTTGATTCTGACTTTGCAGATGCACAAATCCTATGGTCTAAGGCCTTAGCAGGACACTGTAATGTTTCAGGGCCGGATGTGCAAAAGGAAGGTGTGTATAGATTAGCCAAATGTCCATTTATTCACTGACACGGCAGGATTCAAATAATGGATCTTCAAAAACAATATGCCCTAGTCAGTCTCCTTCTCAGATATGGACTGCACTTCACGGGTAGCAAAGAAGTGTTCTTCACAATGCAGAGCTGCAAAATAAGCAAGGTTTCTCTGCAGGTTCCTTGCATCCCTCTTATTAGTGCCCTGCCACCAAGCCACAGCACTCAAGGTGCTTCTGATGTCCTGCTGTCCTGTCACTCTTAGACACTAGTCAATGCCTGGAGCCCAGCACTCCTATCACCTTAGGCCATAACCGAATATCTTTTACTTTTTAATTAATTCAACCAACATGCATTGAGTGGCTTCTATGGGGAACCTCAAATCTTAATTATTATTTGCCCATCTAGGGAGAAAGAATGTTTTGGAATTTCAGACAAGACCAAAACGACAAAGACAGGCAGAGAGCAGATTGTAAAGAGTCTTATATACTATTATTTGAAGGTGCTTATACATTACAATTTATCCAGTGGGTACCTATTGGAGGTTTTAATATAGGAAACTGTCAGGTTTAGAATAATTGTACTGAAAACAATGTAGAGGACAAGACTGACATTCAGTATAATCACTGAAAAGTGAGTTATCCAAGACCAAAGCCAGAGTTTCTGGAGAAGTCAAGTCAATGTTCAAACTCAAGCCAAATCAAAGGTTAAGACCAAGGTTTGTAAAATGTAGAAACAATCATAAAACCAACCCAATATGTCACTCACTGACCTCAAATAATATTTGCTGGCCACACATTCTAGCGTGGGCAGGTTAAACCAATAGTTCAGCCCATTGGGTGTATCTAGATTACACATCCTGAATGAGTTAATGAAGATTTCCTTCATATCCATGAAGTGAAGAAACAAGGAAAAAAATAAAGGAGGGGGTTCTGAAGAACTGTGACACAATGACACTTTAGGGAGTTCCTGTTATAGTTCAGTGGGTTAAGAACCCGACATAGATAGTCTCTGTGAGGATGTGGGTTCAATCCCTGGCCTCACTCAGTGAGTTAAGGACCTGGTGTTGCCACAAGCTGCGGCGTAGGTGGCAAATGCCACTTAGATCCATTGTTGCTGTGGCTGTGGCATACGCCGGCAGCTATAGCTCCTTTTTGAACCCTATCCTGGGAACTTCCATATGCCACAGGTGTTGCTATCAAAAAAAAAAAAAAAAAAAGAAAGAAAAAGAAATGAGAGAAGAAAAATGAGAAAACATGAAGCTTTTTGAAAGACATGAAAATATATGAGAACATCTGTACTCGTGTAAGCATCCCAAATACTCTTGCAGCCTTGATTGACAAAGAGGCATTTTGGTGGCACTGTCCAGTGGGTGGTACCTGGAGCAAGACTTCAGATTCTAGAACTGTCCCATTGCAATTCTTTCCCTATTACTCAAACTTACTTTCTACAGAAGTGACAGAGGGTAACAGGCCTGAGTAATGCTTATCATAAATAAATCTTTGTATCTACATACTTCCACAAATAAGAAACAGATAAAACCACTCAAGTTTCACCACCATGATTTATGATGTATTTCAGAGAATAGAGTTTTAGTCATAGATCTTGCTGTGATCATATATTTATTTCTTTATGTTTAAGTAGTGTCAGAGCCAGTCATAAATGTGAGAAGTTTAGGTAACTATTGGTTTGCTGCACTGCCATGACAAAACATCAAAAAACTGGGAGGCTTAGACAACATTTTGTTTAATCTTCCAGGTCTGCAGGCTGGAAGTCTGAGATCAAAGTGTCTATAGAATTATTTCCTTCTGAGGGATGTAAGGAAGAATCTGTTCCATAACTTCCTCCCATCTTCTGGTGGTTTGATAGCAATATATTGTGTTCTTTGGTTTTTCGGTGTCTTACCCCAGTCTGTCTTCATGGTCACATGGCATTCTACCTGTGTGCATATCTGCCTCTATGTCCAAATTTTCTTTTTTTATGTGGACACAGTCACACTGGTCTAGAGTACAATCTAATGACCTCACCTTTTTTTTTTGGCCACACCTACAGCGTATGGAAGCTCCTGGACAAGGGACCTACACATCAGCCATGGCTACACCAGATACTTAACCCACTGTGCTAGGCTGGGGATCAAACCCACGCCAATGCAGAGATATTGCCAGATCCTTAACCCTTTTCACCATAGCAGGAACTCCCTAATGACCTCATATTAACTTGATCATTTGCAAAGACCCTATTTCCAAGGTCACACCTACAGGTACTGAGAAATAGACCTTCAACATCTTTCAGGGGGACACAATTCAAGCCATAAAAATAATGGCCCATATATTTTCATTAATTTAGTCCTTCTAAGGTGCCAACTACTATGTTATTGCTCTGTACATAGTCTCACATTTAACCCTCCCAGCAACCCTCTCAGGCATAAGAAATTGAAGGATAGGGCAATGGGTAGGTTGACCTATGGGATCAGACGACAGAATGGCAACTACATTAGAGCAAGGCAAATTTTTCTTTATTCTATGACTGAGCATTTACTAATTTCCAGAATGAATATAAAGTATTAAGTAGGTCCACAATTTAGAAGTCAACCCGTATAGAGGGACAAGGGGAACACAAGTGCTATAAATAAGAAATTCAAACACACTCTCACTCCAAAATCAAAGTGTGTCTTCATGCTTGTGACCAATGGAAGTACAAACAACAATGAGTCAGAAGTGAAACTCAGAAACATAGATCAGAGATTACAGGAAAACTGGGATTTGGAGAGCAGCAAGTTTGGCCACTGGAGAGACCTAGATCTATCCTATTATACTTGACATGATCCCAAAATGGAGGCTGTCTTTGATATTCATTTCAGATTCACTTTCAGATTCATATACACATATCAACCAATCAATAGGTAGATATACAAGTGATGAATATATATTAAACACATAAGGGGGAAAGAATTACATAGTAATTTAGTGCAGGGACTCTGAGGCCGGACTGTCTGGGTTTCTATCCAAGCTATAACACATCCTGTGTTGTGGTTATGACCTTAGACAAGTTGCTTAATATCCTTGTACCTTCATTTCCTTATTTGTAAACTTGGGACAATTATAATGCCTTTCCGCTGGAGTTTTAATATGTATTAAGTGACTTAATATATGTAAAGTACTTCTAAAATTCACAATACATATCAAGCAGTCAATAAGAACCATTACTGCACAAAAATATGTAAAATACATAGAGTGAAATAAACACATACGTAGTGGATAGAAGAGCCCTGATAGTCCCAAGGTATAGATCCAGAGACTTTCACACATTCCCAACTTAACTTACATTATGAAATTTTCCTTTTAAAATGTTACACATTCAAACATCAGATAACTTTATGATTACATAACAATACTGTGACAAACATTTATAAAGCTATGCAACTAAATTTGACCACTGAAGTAAACTCTATTATATTGTAACATTAAATGAGAACTAGTCCGAACCTACATATGTGAACCAAAAGTGGTAAGATAGGCTTATACAGACAACTGAGGTTCCTGTACAGTACTGGAAATGCAAATAAAAGCTCCTGTGTCCCATTCCGCTAGAAACAGGCATCTCACTTAAATTAAGGAGCAAGGAGTTCACAAAGGGATCAGAAGCATCTTGGGAGCACTGGGATGCAGGTTCATCCCTGGCCTAGCACAGTGGATTAGGATCTGGCGTTGCTGAAGCTTTGAGTTAGGTCACAACTGCAGCTCAGATCTGATCCCTGGTCTGAGAACTCCATAGGTCATGGGGCAGCAAAAAAAAAAAAATTAATTAATTAAGAGGCAAAACACACTTCATTCTTCCCTCACAGTCTGTCCCATGTTTCAGTAAAGCAAAGGGCTGATCACCTACTACATACATATATCTTTTGGAAGTAACCAGAGTGCTTCCTTCTCTCTCTCCATCCTCACACCATTACTAATTTCTGTCTATATATGGAGACATAAACTCCCAGAAAACACTTAGTCAGTCCCCACAAGTAAAATGTTAGAGGCAAGCATGAAAACAAGACACGAGAAAAATGATAGACGTAGAGAACAGAAATCCAACTCAAGAATTATGGAGCTTACTGAGGAAGATATCAGAAGCAATAATCTAAAACATGATTGAGGAAGCTTCTTTGGGGTTTTAACAAAAAGGCAGTGAAAAGAGGTTTACACTTAGACATATCCTGACCAAAACAAATTTGAATTAGGAAGCTGAAGATAAATTCTACAAGTAGCCATGGAGAGAAGTAAACAGGTTATCTATAAACTTACAAAATTTAAACTAGCTTCAGACATCTCAGAGGCACAATATATTCCAAAAGACAGAAAACGAGGCAAAATGAACACAATTTTGTGGGAAAATATACTAAATGAAGAATTGTATACTAAGCCTAATTGTCTTTCATCTGCAGAAGAATGCACAGTCTTAGGTACCAAAGTCTCAGAGGACAGTACAAAGGCTCAATTGTACTATCATATAGAAATCCTTATAATAAAGACTTGAACTATATGACCACTGCTCTGACAATGAATAAATATTTATGATTCACAAACAAAGTAATGATATAAAGACTCATGCTTTGACTACCATGGTCAAAGACCCAGGAGCCTAACATTAACACTAACAATGCAATACAGTGTGGTAAGAACATAGGATTAGTTGGAAACAGACCTGTGCTGGAATCTAAACTATAATACTATTATTTGGTTGCAAGCAAGGGTCAGTAATCTGGTTCAACCTATATTGACATTCAAAATTGTGTCCATATTTATGCTTATTTTAAACCTCCAGCTTAAGCTAGTTTGAGGAGGATTACTATCCCTGCAATTTCCCTGAGCCTTTGTTTTTTCTTTTAAAAAATAAAGATAACAACACTGACAATGATATCATTATCAAGGGTTTACAGTGAGGAAAATCATGTAAGCATATGAGCACAATACAATTCCAAGAAAGTGACATAATTCATCTGGAGTGTTTGATTTCAAATTCTCTAGTAAATGCAACACCAGTTTGCATTTTAGAAACCCTTTTGGGAGGGTCTTATTCATGACATTTGGTTCCTTCTTTATCCACAATTCTTACTTAAGATAACATAGTCGTTTATAGGCCTCTTAAACTAATCAATCCTTGACTTATCCAGATGTTTATAGGTAGCTCATTGTTCCAGAGAATTAGAAATCCATTGCTGATTTACAAGATCCTCTCAAATCAAAACACTTTATATGTCTACTTTTACTTCTCACTACCCTTACTAAATTTTCATCCTAGCCTTTGCTCCTTATATATAGTTCATGCCTCAACTGGATCAGAATACATATTAGAAGTTCCCGTCGTGGCGCAGTGGTTAACGAATCCGACTAGGAACCATGAGGTTGAGGGTTCGGTCCCTGCCCTTGCTCAGTGGGTTAACGATCCGGTGTTGCCGTGAGCTGTGGTGTAGGTTGCAGACGCGGTTCGGATCCCGCGTTGCTGTGGCTCTGGCGTAGGCCGGTGGCTACAGCTCCGATTCAACCCCTAGCCTGGGAACCTCCATATGCCACGGGAGCAGCCCAAAGAAATAGCAAAAAGACAAAAAAAAAAAAAAAAAAGAATACATATTAAATGAAATTCTCTTGGTCTAGAATGCCTAATCCCTTCCTTGCTCCTCAGATTTAGTCTATTACCTTATAAATTCCACCTTTGCTCCGACAAAATTCTTAGTTTTCTAAATTTTTAGAAAATCAGAAAAAATTTTAATTGGTATTTTAAATTGCTAATTTAAATAATGCAACCATATTAGTTTCAGCATAGTCATGGTCTCGAATTGATTTATTAGACAATTTTATTTTACTAGACCATTCACTGTTTCATGTGTATTTATACTGCATCCCCAAATAAAGTGCAATTTTCTTGGGAAGAAAAACATGTTCTTCATGAAAAGTTGTTAATGATGTGGGAAAATTCTTATTATTTGGTGTTGAATGAAAAAAAGCAGGACACAAATTGTATATACAGTGTGACCTCTTCTGGATAAAAATGGATAGAAATAACAGAAGGAAATATGCTAAAGTAATAACATTTTGTGCTAGGTGGTGGAATTACAGGTAACTGCTGTTTTCCACCTTAAACTTGCATATTATAATTGTTTCATATGAGCACTTACTTTTACACTGAGGAAAAATGCTTAATGGAACACACTTTTTAATTATTCATCCAAATTTTACTCATGGTGAAGAATGTTCAAGCAGACACTTTAGGCTTTCCTCTGACAGTTGCATCGTAAACATGTTTGAATGATTCAGCGGCTTTCCCTAAAATCACATTTCTATTGAGAATCACATGCTTCCTATGCATATACTCAAACCTCAAATTAGTTACCTATATTGGTTATGATGCTTATGATTTCTTTCTTTTTTTTTTTTTTTTTTTTTTTTGTCTTTTTGCTATTTCTTGGGCAGCTTCCGCGGCATATGGAGGTTCCCAGGCTAGGGGTCGAATCGGAGCTGTAGACACCGGCCTACGCCAGAGCCACAGCAACGCGGGATCCGAGCCGCGTCTGCAACCTACACCACAGCTCACGGCAACACCGGATCGTTAACCCACTGAGCAAGGGCAGGGACCGAACCCGCAACCTCATGGTTCCTAGTCGGATTCGTTAACCACTGCACCACGACGGGAACTCCTGCTTATGATTTCTGATGGGAAATAAACCTGAATGGAAGTGTCTCAATATGATATGGTATTGTCTGGCTCAATGAACAGAAATATCCAAAGTATGACTGACTTTAGACATAGTATGATCCATAAATTCAAGACATCACCAGGGTTCCAGCTCTGTTGTCATGCAAATCTCTATTTCTATCTTCCTCTGCCCTCACACTTTGTCCTCAGGCTATATCTCCTCATGGTGGCAAAAATGGCTGCAGGGGAGTTCCCGTCGTGGCGCAGTGGTTAACGAATCCGACTAAGAACCATGAGGTTGCGGGTTCGATCCCTGCCCTTGCTCAGTGGGTTAACGATCCGGCGTTGCCGTGAGCTGTGGTGTAGGTCGCAGACGCGGCTCGGATCCCGCGTTGCTGTGGCTCTGGCATAGGCCGGTGGCTACAGCTCCGATTCGACCCCTAGCCTGGGAACGTCCACATGCCGCAGGAGCGGCCCAAAGAAATAGCAAAAAGACAAAAAAAAAAAAAAAAAAAAAAAAAAAAAAAAAAAATGGCTGCAGGAACTCCAAAGCATGCATTCTCAGAAAATTAAACCCAGTGGAGAAGAGAAAATCTTTGACCCAGAATTCTCATCAAACCTCCTGAGGGTCATTATGTTGGACTTAATCACATTATGTGCCAACCCATGACCCACTTATTAGATGAATGCTGTATACTGATTTGTTAAAGCTAATGTGGATCCACCTAAAGCTGGATATAGAATCAGTCCCTTGTAAATCACATGGCTGAGAACATGGGAGAACCAAGGAGAGGGTAAATTCTAGAGGAAATTCAGAGTACAGTTAATCTCTGAACAATGTGGGGGTATAGAGAACTGACCTTCAGCACAAAATTTCATGCATAACTTGTAGTTAGCCTTCCATATACACAGTTCCACATTATTGGTGATTCTGCATCCAACAATGGTGTGGTACTGTAGTATTTACTATTGGAAAAAAATCCATGTATAAGTGGACTTGTGAAGTTCAAACACTTGCTGTTTGTGGGTCAAGTGTACTGTTACATGAAAGAGGAGAGAATCAATGCTGGATAGCAAAACCAAGATGGCAAAACTAAGCCAATTTTTGAAAGCACTCAATAATTTTTCTTTGTTTTGATCAACATTGTTGCATTTGTTGGAGCATGGCTGAAATAATTTCAGGAGTAAAGTCTTCTTAGTGCCATATATAGCATATAGGGTGAATTATTCACATCATATATTGAACAATCATAGATTGTGATGCTTTATTACTTACCAAGAAAGCATATTATTGAACTAAAAACCAACACCTCATTTGTTCCATATATATCCAGCAATAGCTAGAAAAATGTGGAGTTATTTTTTCATTTAAATATTTTTTCTATGAAAGCTAATTAATATTGGAGACTATGTCATTCATTAGCTAAGGACTCCCTCACATATGCTTGCCTTGTAGTACATAAAATCTAAATTTTGCCTTAATAGCTTTTAAAAATAACTAAAAGTAGTAATTTGGAATAACCTATGAAAAATATCCAATCATCTACAGTATGTTACATTAAACCACATAAAATTACAAATATTTGACTATTTTTAACCTACAACAAAGTTAAATTCATATAGCTCAGCATAAAACACACACATGCACACACACATACACATGTTTCTTGGTAATTAGGGACATAATAATACAGTTTGAGAAATTATAAATGCCAATTTGACCATTTGATTACATCATATTTTATGCTATGACTAATAGGAAAGGCAAAAAAAATACGTATTTATAGATAAATGGGGGGAATGATACAGTGCAATCCATTTTATAAAAAAGCACTTGATAAGCAAACTTTACTGTTTTTCAACATGGTCTTATCTTCCTCTAAATTCAAATCTGCCAAAGCACTTCTTGTGGTTTCTTTTCAATACACTCACTGAGTGACCTTAAATAACCTCTACTAATACCCTCAATTTCCTTCCCTGTCAAAGGAGATAGGCAGTCAGTAGCTGATGACTGGGTGACTCTATGACCCAACAACAGAATGACAAATCTAGTTTTCTGAGAATGGGTAAGCTGACAGAAACTAATCATTCACATTTGTCCACTAGGAAGAAACAGAAACTATCAACATATATCCCAAAACTGTTCACCTACTAATGATCTAAACAATTTGACCTGAGAAAGAAATATTCCAAATATATATATGTACTATACATATATATATATAGTCAGAAAAAATACTATGGAAAAAATCTTTATTGACTCCTTATCTGGTTTTCCTTTGTGGTGATCCAGTTTCTCCCAGCCCTCATCTTCCCTTAGAATGGAGGCTAGCTAAGCAGCAATAAATAGGGAATAAAGAATTTCCTTGAAAAATTGTTTCACACATACAGCAATCAAATGACATAGGTAAAAACAATTGTCTTCCTTACTTTTTCAAGATCACAAACAGCCACAAATATTAGTTAGCTATCTTCCTCTCACAATAGTCCAAAAGAACATCTCCAAATTGTTACCAAGATGAAGCTTCCTCTTAAAGTAGGTGTGACTTCAAAGGAGTATTATGGTGAGAACAGATACCAAACAGGATACATCAACTTGGGAAATATCAATGACCACATGATGCCTGCTAGCATTGTTGGAATAACAAGGGAGAATTTCATGTCTTATTCAAAGAGTAAATGTTCACACATGATTATGTAAGCTGTTCCCTTTGCCACAGTGAAAATATTTCACGGTCCTCTTCTAATTCCTCGGCCTCCCTGCTATCACCCAAATAATCTAAATAGCATATTTAGCAGCCAAGACATTACTGAGAGACACGAGAGTAGATTCCATGAAGGCAACATTCATTCAATGTAAGTGATATTTGAACCAAGGCAGAGCTGAGGCTGATATTCAGATCTAACCATTACAAAATATTTATGGGGAGAATAGAATCAGATGATGATTACTATTCTTTTTTGCTTTCTTAGGGTAACACTACTGAAAATCTATGGCTAAAATTACGTTTAATTATAATTAAGGGAAGTTTGAAGATTACTTCCTCTGACTAAAGAATGGACTCCTTAAGAAACTGTTTAATGTCTAAATTAAACTTTTACAACTCCAAGTGTTATAGACAGGTGTAAAAGTTGACTGATGCAAAGAAGACCATTATGTGATTTTCAGTATCTAAGATACAAGTAAAGGTGTAAATATATGAAGAAAATTTGCCAAGAAGGATTTTATTATACTTTACCAAAACAAATAGGAAAAGTTCTGATTGAGAAAATAATAAGTACCCCAGTTGTAATGGTAGAGTAAGCTAGATCACAAAATCTCTCTCCCTAAATGGACAAATAAATGAACAAAAGACATTCCATAGCAGTATCCATATAAATAAAATCATAAAAACTTATAAACTTTGAAAGGAAAGAAAAAATATTATTATGGGGTTCCATAGGGTTCCTATAAATTATATTCTGAGGCAAGGCAGTAGATCAATAAGATGCAGAGTATTTTGATGAAGAAACCTCCAAATATGGAAATAAGTAGATTGACAAATCCCAAAGAAAAGTTGTAAAATCTTCAAGAGTAGGAGTCCATACTTAATCATTATCAAGAATTCAGCACAAATTGGCACAACACTGTAAACCAACTATATTTTAATAAAAATAAATAAATAAAAGGCTAGGAAACAAAAAAGAACAAACCTATTACTAACCCCCCCAAAAAACCTGACATTTTTCAGGGTTCTGTAATAATTATAGGATCAAACTAAAGTTCAAGCATATTACAAAGGAATATGGTATATTCTCCTAGATGGCAGACTGAGTCCAGATATAGGATCTTTTATACAACCTTTGAAGAAACAGCAGAATCCCTGCCATCTACACAAAGTTATATTGGTGAGAGGTGGAACTCTTCCCTTCTACCTACCCTGAATTTCAGTGTTCCATTTCTCAATATACTTGAGAAAAAAAGCACAACAGGAGTAAAATACAATATGAAGGAAATAAAAGAAATTTTAACTACCTTATATAATAAATGAAATATCTGGACAGAGCTTTCACATGGTGAGCATGATCAATAGGCAATATGAAAAGGAACTGTATACAACTAGGAAGCCTATTAAATATATGAAAGTAATACAGCAGGTGTAGCACATAGTGTTTGTGTTCCTCCTAGATCACCTCAAATCCTTTTTTTTACACGTTCTTTTCTATGCTATTTGCTTTGATGTGAATTTGTTTCTAACGACTTGCATCTACAGCTCTTTCTCAGAGGTCGGTCCTTCAGGTTATTAGAGTCCACTTTGCCTATAGTCCAGCAGAAATGTAAGTTCCAAAAAATATATTGATCTATCTCCCTCTACTCCAGTCAATTTGGGGTTAGTCAATGGCTGATGGGTGAAAAGAGTATGAAAGCTCTTCTCCAGTTGGTTTGAGGGAACGCTGAGATGTAACGTACATTCTAGGAACTCTCTACATAAACTGGCTGAATCTACCCTCTATAACGCTTTACCAAAGTCACATCTTGGCATAGCGTCTCACTGTCCCTCTCTTGGTTCTCCTGAAATTTCCCCCTGGCAGTATTTCTCGCATTAATAATTTACTTACTCAGGAATCCTCCCTCTTAGGGTCTATTTCTGGAGAACCAAATTTAAGACATGGAAAGAGGATTGAATAATTCTACATGAAAAAAAGCACATATTCCTATGAAAGGAAGAAAATTCCCTGTGTGTCTGTCATGCGATGGAAAAGTTTAATAAGAATATGATTTCAATAAAATAGTTTGAGAAAAAGAATGTGTGTGTGAGAGAGAGTGAGAGAGAGTCTGGGTCACATTGCTGTATAGCAGAAAATTCACAGCACACTGTAAACCAACTATAATGGAAAAAATAAAAATCATTTTAAAAAAAAGGTCTCAGGGATGGAGTTCCCATTGTGGCGCAGTGATTAACGAATCTGACCATGAGGTTGCGGGTTCGATCCCTGGCCTTGCTGAGTGGGTTACGGATCTGGTGTTGCCGTGAGCTGTGGTGTAGGTTGCAGATGCGGCTCGGATCCCGTGTTGCTGTGGCTCTGGTGTAGGCTAGCGGCTACAGCTCGGATTAGACCCCTAGCCTGGGAACCTCCATATGCTGCTGGAGTGGCCCAAGAAATGGCAAAAAGACAAAAAAAAAAGGTCTCAGGGATAAGAAAATAAAATACTACATGAAGATGACAAGTGAGATTACCAGGATAATAAAGCAAACGAAGGACCAAGACAATATCATTGCAAAAGTAATAAACATTAATATTCAAAAAACAGATGCAATATGGAATAAAATTTGATTACTGAAAAAGAGAAAGTACCTGAAATAATCAAAGGGAATCCAGGAAAATAAGATAAATAATAAAGCAAGCAGAAATAAAATTTTAGATGTGTGTATATGTGTGTGCCTTAGGCAAAGATAATTCAATCAGGGATTCTAATTTATATGAATATAACTGTATAAGAAATTTATCTGAAGAATTGACTCTGCAGTAGAAGATAGTACATCATGTCCCCCCCACAAACAAAATCTATACAGAAATTGACTCGAATCAATGCACAGTGTGATTGAGTCACTGAGTATCAATGTGACTCAATCAGAAATATTAATGCATTTAAGTATTAAACAGTCTATGTATAAGAGGGAAGATGTGGTTGCTATCAGAATTCTTCACAGCAACATTCAATGCCAGAAGACAGTAAAACAATATCCACCAAGTTCTATGTGAAGTAAAGGGTGACTCAAATGTATGACACCTAGCTAAAATGCCTGCAGAAAAAAGGCTACACAGTATCTTACGCAAGCAAGAACTCAGAGGATACAACTATAGTTATTCTTGAAAAAAATTACCTAATGATAAAATCTGGTTAAATAAAGATAAATAAGATAAAGTAATGTAGACATTGTGGTAAAGGAATGCTGATGAAGAGTAAAGTAAAACAGAACTACAATAAAATCACTAAGGGAATTATAGTTATACAATTAGTTTTTAAGGATATTTGAGTTTAGAAAATTGGGTTGAAACATATAGTCACAAAAATCAAGGCACGAAACTTGTCTGTGAGTATGATCTGGAACAGTCCCTTTCATAATGAATGATGTTGAAAACTTTCAAATCACACCAGTAACATTATAGTGCCCCCACACTTATGTAGTCAGCTGGGAATCATTTTGCAAATATTGAGTCTTTCTTTAATTCATGGAATGCCATAGGTGAGCTTGTTGTCTGGTATAGGGAATGGATAAGAATTTTTAAAAAAATTAAAAAAACTACCTAATGTATGTTACCTTGGCCCTTATTTCCAATTGATCATGTGGAGTATCAGTAAAGATTGGTTTAGAGGTTTCTATAGTGGCTCAGTGGTTAACAAATCCGACTAGGAATCATGAGGTTGCAAGCTCAATCCCTGGCCTTGCTGAGTGGGTTAAGTATCCAGCGTGGATACAAGCTCACTTGCCGTGAGCTGTGGTTTAAGTCACAGACGCAGTTGGATCCTGCATTGCTGTGGCTCTGGCGTAGGCCGGCGGCTACAGCTCCAATTAGACCCCGAGCCTGGGAACCTCCACATGCCGCGCAGGAGCAGCCCTAGAAAAGGCAAAAAGACATAATAAATAAATAATAAAGATTGCTTTATTCATCTTCCTTCACCTCCTCACCCACTTACTCAAAAAAAAACCTGTTATCTGGTGGCCAAAATTTCAGTAGGCTTTTTTCTGTGTATTATCTCCTTTAATATTCATAATGATCCTACAATTTGAAGGTAAAATAGACTCAGAGAAGTTAAATGAGGAAGAGCCAGGAAGCTAGATTTAAATCCAATTCTTTCTATTGTGAAAGATTCTTTCCTCTTTGACAGTTCTGGTATTAAGCTCTGAATATGAAGAACCTATTGTTAAGTGCTTTTACTATCTGTCTTCTATCAGCTCCTCTGTGCCACTAACAATTAAACTCTCTAAATTCAAAGTTTCTTGTATATGTTAAGTGACTTTGTGCATTGCCCCAGTGTATCAGAGATGCCACTGGAGGTATGCTGAAGGAGAGAAAAAAGGAGGGAAAATGAGAAGGCCATTAAAAATGCCAGAGTTATTATATTAAGTTAACCATGTACCTTTGCCCTCTCACTTAGACTCCAACTTTAGATTCTATTATGGCAAAATTGACAAAATAGGAGGAAATGTAGGCAGTCAGCTCCTATATGTGTTCTTGTGGAGTGTGTGTGTGTGTGTGTTAGTACATGTGTTTAGCAGGCAGAGAATGATTTAATGTATTTTTCCATATGGCTGTATTTTTTTTATTCAAGCTTTTCCTTAATAATCACTGAGTGGGAGGTGTTCTGATTAAATGGGCTATTCTTGTCAATTAACATCACAAATTCCAAAATCCAGATTTCTCAGGATTGCTGCCAATATGGCCATGAAACCTATCATACAGGAAGCAACCATCACCTGTTTTTCCTCTCCCTGAATGTTCAGAATTGAGAAAAGGTGATGCAGAAAAGAGAAATACAGACATAATTACGCTGGAGTCAGGGAAGAGAAAAAGTCACCTGGCTCTAATTAACTCTTCCTCACTCCATCAGGACTGAAAATAGTATTTTCTAAGCCTTTATCTCTAACTGAGGCGTGAGAAGTTGACACAAGACTATTCACCGCCTCTGGAGAAGAAAGAGCCAAGATTAGAACATTATAGCCCAATATTATAACCCAGGAAACAGACCATAGCCTGTGGTTAAGAGCCCAGAGGAGACTGGTGTTTGAAATTCAGTCTATTGAGTTCGAAACATTTCCTGTCATATTGTCTCCATCCTCCAATTTGTCACAAGCATGGAGAAAGTCAGCAGAAAATACCTCAACCTCACTGCTGCCTGCAAAGTGTCAGGGAGAAAGTGAGTGAGTATCCATACAGTGTGCCATTCTGGGGAACACCAATGAAAGATTTGTTCCAAAATATCTCTTCTCCCACTGCCCTGCCCTAATATGCCTTTGTGCCTGGAATTACCACCATCCAAAGCAACACTTAACAGTCTTTAATGCCAAGCACATGTCATCCAGGTTAATAAGTTCAGTTACCGGAGATGGGTGACAAGCTATTTAGTTAACTTAGCCATAGAAACTTATTTACCTGTCACATAGCAGAGAACAGAACCAGGAGACTATTTGGGCTGTGAGAGAATTAACCTAAGAGAATGTCCAAAGTATAGAACACTGGCTAAGCCTAGCGGGACACCACAAGGAGATCCCTAGAGTTCAGGAATCAGTATGGGAGCCCTGGGCTACTAGTAGGATGAAGGGGGAGAAGGAAAAGCCATGCCAGTAATTAAGAGGGCACTGAAAAGATTATCTCTTTGCCTCATCTGTGATGAGAGGTTCAGTGAGAAAGGTAAGAGATGAGAGGAAGAAAGAAAGAAAAAAAGAAAAGTGAGAAAGTATTAGAAAGCTGTAGACATTGTTGGTATGTAGTAAGTGGGTAAAAGATGAAGAACTCAGAAGACACTAGAACAATTTTAACACAGTTTTAATCATATTCACCTACAGTGAGTATGTTAAATGAATACACTCCCCAGGAGTCCCATACTTCTGGAGTCACTGTCAATCCAAATGGAGATGTAACTTGCAAGGGAATCCCATATGAATGACCACATATTTAAAAAGTTCAGAAAGTATTCTTGGGAGGGGAATAAACCCTTAGTAAGATATAGAGACTATAATGAGTACCACTAAGTTGCTATAAATACCATAATGATTAATTCAGTTGTGAAGGACATAATATTTACATACACTTGCTCATCTATTCATATTAGTCTTTAAGAAATGACCAGAAATAAGAAAGGTATCTGAAGACTAAATATGAGCAAATGGCTTACTTATCAAAACCAGAAAAATGTTGGATTCTGGAACAAAAACTTAGGGAGATAAATTTTGATCTCCAGCAACATTCAAGTATAGCTTAATAAGCAGATGACTTTTAGGTATTTAAGAAAGCAACCAAAGTGGGTTCTCTAAAAATTCACGTTCATTTCTTTCCTCCATGGTGTTACTTGTCTGGCAGATTTGCTCGCAGATATGCTGAATGCTGCAATTAGAATTCATGTAGATTTCAGAAAAGAATGTAATAACTCTGGCAACTGCGCAGAATGATTCTGCCTAGATTCGTCAAGCAGATACTTATGAAGTTGGATGATCACTGCCAGAGTATGCACCCCTAAGAATAAATCAGTGGCAACCAGCAAGAACAGATTCCTGACACAGGTGTTATTCACTCAATAACTTGAAGTAATTCCAGAAAGTTCACTGATTGATCACTTTTATAAATTAAAGTAGAAATAGATAGTTACTATAACAGAATCATGATACAAAAACATTTCAATAGACTAGAATGATAGATTAAATAATATAATTTAGGAAAGAGTAGTTCTACACTTAGGAAGAAAAACATCTTTCCCAATGAGGGGAGCAATTTAATAGGCTCTCTGTTCTATGACCTGCTCAAGCCAACCAAGAATAAAGTATTCCTCACATTTTCAGAGGAATATTGGCAACCAGGAGAAAATCCAAAGGACAGGGCAAAGTTGTTCTAAAAGCATAATATATAAAGAATATTTGAAAACCTAACAATGTCTAGGTGGCAAAAACAAAAAAATGGAGGAAGAAGCTAAGCAAGGATGGCAGTTACTTGAGCTATCATGTGGAAGGAGATATAGAATTATTCTATGTAACCCCTGAGGTAGAACTAAAAGAAATGAGATGTTAAAAGGAGGTAAGTTTCAATTCAGTGTAAGGAGCACAACAGATAGAATGGATTGGATTGCCTTGCATAATAATCCTGAGCGCCTTCCTTGAAATGTTTAACCAGACTAAAGGCTACCTTCCAAGGATATAATAATGTAGATTTTTATATTCAGTGGAATCTAGAAGCTTGGACCAGATGACCTCTAAGGTCTTTTCTGACTCTAAGACTCTACAACTCCATGATTCTATTTTTAGAAAATATTTTACCACAGAATTTCTTTAAATGGCAGATTCCCTTGAGAGTTAGGTATCTGTTTACTGTAAGATAGCTAGTATGAGTTTCCAACTGAACAGTTAACAGATATTTAAATCAAGTACTTTTGGAATAATGATGATAATTGGTGAGCAAAATAGAATATGAACTATAGATAAAAATTTGAGAACATAAGTATACTCATGCGAAAAATTCACTTCTGGTTATTAGAAAAAGGAAATATTGGCAAGGATGGCCCTGCTTATTATTTAACTCCTCTTCATACAGAGAGTTAGCAAGCCTATATAGATGACTTGCCCCATAATAGTCCTTTTCTATGTACTGGTTACTATTCAGATGGTATGTATTTCCTCAAGGGGCACACATTTCAATGGGAGTAGTGGACAGAGGCATTAAGAGGGTGTGTTTCTTGAGGACTACGTGCACTGGCTCTGGTTGCAGCTTTAGGTCTGAGTAGATGCAGCACTTGGAACATATTGATGAGCTCCAAACAGGAGCACTATTGCCTCCAGACAGAGCACTAAGTGTCTGTCAACACTTAACACCTTAATACTTGAGCATGTGTGTTTCTTTGTTTTATTTCTGAGACTCTGATAACTCATTACCACCTAGATGATGATCCAGTCGGGAGAAAGACATCAAAGGAAAGTTTTGATGGGGAGGGTATGCATGACCTCTATAGAGGAAATTAAAAGTACTGCGGACCAGAGGCAAGAGTGCCAAGTTAAAAAATAGAGACGAGGACCAACATTTAACTCATGTCTCAGTACATTACTGTTATTCAATATGTATTAGATAAATGAAAGAATAAATGAGTGGGCAGAAAAGGTGGAGAAGCACGTGACTCTGTTTCTAACGTGCTGTCTAAATGTAATGGTACCTCCACTGGTCAATATACCAACAGGTGTTTAAATCATCAAAAAGGCATAAATTCAAAAATGTGAATTTCAGTATTAACTGAAATTTATTATCAGTTATTTTCAGTATTTGGTTCAGTTACTTTAAGTATTAACTCCTCCTGGCAAATTTAAACAAGAAAGGTTTTTTTTTCTGATTTTTTTCATTTCCATATTCTTCCGTTAGAATACTTTTCCAAAGCTCTTTCTCCACCATGATGAAAGGGGTCTTGCTAGTCTCACCTTGTGAACACTGCCAAACAGAAAATATCAAAATAACAGAATCAGAATAGCACTTACTCCACTCCACTTTCTATGTAGGTTCCTGGCTTCATCATGCATTTATGTGCAAAGGGTGATTATTTGTAATTGTCTATTGAGTGTAAACACATGTAATCATATAATTACAATGTACATTTACGTAATTATGATGTATAATTAAGTAAATATCACCAGAATGGTGTTGTAAAGATCTTCAGAGAACTGTTGGAAGGAGACAAGATTTAAGTCTCTGGTAACTCGGAATACTCAGTTTCAAGCTGCACGTTTATGTGGGTGTACATGTATGTGTGTGGACATGCTCACGTGTGTATATGTGTTAATTTGGGGTGGGGATTGTAGAGGATTACAAAACTCAGTACTATCAGTCTAGCCTAGAGAACAGAATAAGGGCAAACAGAAATGACTGTTTCTCAAAGGTTTTCCACTGCGGCTCCAACTCTACATTTTCTCAGGGCATTTTAAAGATGCAGATGGCTAGCATCAAGCTGGTCTTAATATATATAAAGGATTGTACCCCAGGCATGTATATGGGTGATTCAGAAAAATAATTTACATTTCCAAAATTAATTACTCAGCAATTATGTTATATATGACATGTAGCCAAAATAATTTATTTAAAAATCTATCACAATTATTTTTATAATCTTACAAATGCTCAATATTTACTCTTTATTGCACAGGCACACTCTCAGTCCTATAGTAATTTATCCCAGACTGTCATGGTAGTCTGATTGTGTTCTTTGATTTCATCAAGCCATCAAGAAAACAGTGGTACAAAACATGAAGTTCTGGATATATCTCCACAAGAAAAAATATCCACACAGTGTGAAAAATGGGTATGTAGGTGGTCAATGATTTCAAGGCAGGTCAAAGTTTTGAACACTATACCCAATCTAATGTCACATTAGATGTTTATTAGAGGACCTCCAGACTTTTTATGGAAATAAAACCAAGACTCATCTTTCTGGAAGTGAAGTTGAAGGGGATACCCTTTTGACAGTAGAGAAAAACCTCACTCCATTTAATATGGGATTCCAGTCAATGTCTGTACAAAAAAATGATAGACCCAAGTCCCAAGTGTGGGAAATACTGCAAAAGATGTTAACTATTGACAACTCTTTTTACATGTATCATGCTTATTTCCATTGCCTCATAAGTCTAAAATATGGTGATTCTCTTTTCACTACAGTAAAATATAGCTTCTTCACTGAATATGAAGTAATATGCAAACTTTGTTTCCATATGACTGAAAATGGCAAAAGTTTTTAAATTGTGCCTGATCTGCCTCTATTAGAGTATTCATCAGGTGCAAGAAGCCTAGTTTCACCTTTAGAAGCTTAAAGAAAATGTGCCAGATCAATGCTAAGAGATGACGGGTTAACTTCTAGCTTTTCCTGGAACTTTGCTAAGGTAGTGTGATTGGCAAATACTTTGGACACACTAGGTCACTTGGTGCTAAGGTCCTTTACAGAGGCATATTTTTTACACCATTTGTTTGGAGCAGCAGTAGACCTATAGATTGCTGTATAGTAAACAAAATGATCTTTAAACTATAGTCACAGAGCCAACTTCAGCAGCTCTAACCCACAATATTGGCAAATATATCTCTGTAATTTGATATATACTACATGCTAATATATAATCTAGTAAATAAGAAAGGAATCTATGAAATTTTCAATTCTTTATGGAACACTCTATTTTTTAAAGATCCACATATTTAAAAATCTATTGGGTAGACTAGGATTAAGACGTAGCCTGTAAGGAGGTTTGTCAATATATCTAAAATTTGTAAGTGAATTTTATTTTCACAAAAAAAATCACTTTATTTTCCCTCATCTGCCAATATTGCATTTCCAAAATTATATTCACTTGGTAAGAGCCTTTCTAGAGGTTTGTACATTATAGATAGATTAAGCTGTCCTTTATTCAAGAGAGATAACACATAAACTAGTCTATATACACATTCACCTGATTAACCTATCAATAGTCATTTTCTCTTAAAGACCACAGAACCCTAAGGGGATAACATGAAGTTTAGATGAGTTTGATTTTCCTTAACCATTATTTATGGAGCAACTATTCTGTGTCAGATACTATGCTAGGCTTCTAGAAGGAAAAGAACCTAAGATTAATCAACATGGCCTTTGGTCAGAAAGGCATTCCCAGTCTAATGAGGCATACTTGACTGAAAAACTTTTTATGGGTAGAGAAAGAATGGAAGATTTTTGGGACAAGAAACACACTGACAGGTTCATTGTCAATTTCCCTTAATGAATCATGGAAGAAGATGGTCCTCAAAATAGAGACCTCTATTATATCCAACAAAAATTAGGTGTCTGTTTCTAAGCTGTAGACACATTATTTTCAAAACACTTCAGCATGCTCTCCTCCAGATTTCCCAAAGGAGAGAGATGTATCTTGTCCCTTGTCCACTTTCCTTGAAAAGTATTCAACTGATGAAGAAAGAGATAACAGCTTCATGACACTGATAAGAATTGAAGGTTATTGGCCTGGAAGAAAACTTGACATGACCATTTGTGGTGCTGTAGTCACGTCTCTAATTTCTCATGTTTCCTGTAATTAGACACAGCAATTTGTTGATTTCATAGCTGAACTAGATCCAACCAAAATTTCTTCTTGTCATTGCTCTGTTGACAAGATATATTAGAAGGTATTATGCTTAGTCAAATAAGTCAGAGAAAGACAAATATACCATGTTATATGTGACACTAAAAAAATGAATATCACAAAACAGAAGCAGATGTATAGATACAGAAACATACTACTGGTTACAAGTGGAGTTAGGAAGAGGGAGGGGCAAGATGGGCAAAAGGAATTAAAAGGTAAAAACTACTATGTATAAAATAATCTTTAAGTATATATAATACAGCACAGAGAACATAGCCAATACTTTACAATTTAAAAGGGAACATAATACATACAGAATTTTAATCACTAAGTTGTACCCATGAAAATAATATGATAACCCATTCTTCAAAAATAAAATTATAATAAATGACCTAGCTTTTTCTCAAAGTGATTGTACTATTTTATATTATCACCAGCAATAAATGAGAGTTATACCTGCTATTCATCCTCTGGAGAATTGGACTGGGTAGGATTTGTTTATTTTAACCATTTGAATAGTCTGTTAGCTTTTTTTCTTACTTTAATTTGCTATTTTTCTAATGAGTAGTATTTAAGCACTTTTTCCTATGCTTATTGCCATCTCTTTGTGCTAGTTTTACCCCAAAATAAACTCCTGTATCAGGATGCCCTTTTGCAAATGTCTCTTTTTCCAAATATTTCCCTACTTGTTTCTCCTTTGGGCTCAAATAATGTACTTTGTATATTTTCAATTATATATATTTAGATATGTTTTATAGGTCAGGAGATGATGTATGTTGGTTAATGTTCCATAAGCACTAGAAAAGAACCTATATTCCATCGTGGCTTTGTCAATTTTTTTCTAATTGACAATTAACAAAAGTTGGTTGATAGTATTGCTTCACTATTCTAGATTTCACTGATTTTCAGCCTAAAAGTTCTTTCAAAAGCAGATTTCTCTATTTACATGGTATATTTCTTTTTACCCTTTTATCTTTGCCCTTTTACTATCTATGTATTTATATTGAAGGTAGAATTCTTATGAACGAAGTAATCCAATAATCTCAGCCTTTTAATTTGTATGTTTAGACAATCTACATATGACGTAATTGTATTTATGGTTAGATTATGACCTACTATCTCTTTCTTCAGTTGTTTCTTTCTTTTTTCTTCTTTTTCTCTCATATTTTGGATTTGCTGAGTATTTTCTTTAAATCTTTTTTTTTTTTCACCACCACTGAGGGAGGCCTTTTCCTATAACAAATTCTATTTTTCAAGAAAACTAATGGAATAAAGCTTACAGAGAATGCAAACTGCATTGGTTTGCAGGATATACAGTTTTCTATACTTTCGGAGTACCTCATCTGTACTTTCACAGTACCTCATATCAGGCTTTAGAATTTCTTTAAACATTTTACTTGATTTTTCTATTTATTTGTATGTACCCACCCTCTCCTTGTCCAGTGTTCTGCCACATGTGATCCAGTATTTGCATTTCATCTCTCATTAGAGGATCTTCTATTTCCTTAGATTTCAGGCTATTTAATTGATATTCAACCTCAATTCTCTGATGAATTCAGGAAAATTTATGATTTAGTAACTACTCTAACTTCATTTATGTTTAGATTGGGACCAAAGCTCTCTCTAGCTTTCTTCATCCTTAACATAAGCAACATTATTCCTGGTCCAAACTTTAAGTAACATAGTTCTAGAAATACTCTCACCCCCTGAAGCAAAATTTTCCTAAAGGAGCAAAACATGACAATGTCTTCATTGCTATTAAGAGCTCTTAACAACTTCCTTCCCCTGAGTTCTGTAGTCATTAAACAACACGTATTTTCCAAATAAGATCCTACACAGATATATAATTCTTATGCCATATCAGTTGTTACATTAGTTTCCTGCTACAAATCACTACAAGATTAAATTTTGAGGGCACTCTTACTCTTTGATAAGGTCTAATTGTTCATAAAGATATGGTAACTATGAGAAGTGATGGATATGTCAATTAGTTTGTAATAATTATTTCACAATATATACATATATCAAAACCACATTATATATATATTAAATGTAATCAACTTCATTTGTCATATATACATATATGTATATATGCATGTATATATACATATTATATATACTATATATGCATGCATACATTTATGTGTATGTACATATGGGCAGCTTGCAGAACTAGCTATTCATCATGGGAAATTATACTCTTGTTTGAATAAGTGAATACAAAATTTAGGCTAAGACACATGGTGACCTAATCAAATGAAGTAACACCCTTAGTTCAGGCTGACATATCCTATTATTAAACAACACATTAATACTATACTTGTTTGGTTACCAGGACAGAGGCTATGTGTATAGTTTTGATAATAAAATATGGTATACTGTACTGGTAACTTATGAGGGCAACTCAGACATGGCTACACTAAATTCTTAAGATTGATTAGCGCTCTGAATTGGCCCGATACAAGGAAATCCTTTTGAATGCCCCTCCATCTAACATTCTTAGTAGATATTCCATAAAAATACAACATTCGTTAAATGTTACTCAGTCCTTTGAAGTTTAAGGATAGAGGCACTTCTATTAAAACTTTTTGAGCTTCACTAACATCCGGTGTTTGTTCATGCTCTTTCAGTTAGAGTGACTCAGTAAGGATACACTTTTGAATTTATAGCTGAGCCTAGGGATTAAAGTACAGAGAGAGTGACCTACCTTATACAATGAACAAATGAGTGACCTTTTCACATACTCTAGAATACTTCTTCCTCCTGGCCAAACTCCCATTGAGGGTCTCCAAATCTTAGAATCATTTAAAAAGGAGAAAGATTAAAGGACTATCTTAACTGCTTAGGAAGTAAAACTAGTACAAATGATAATAGGAACACCCAGACCACAATAGAAAAAGTTACCATTTGATCAACCAAATTCATGTAAATTTACCAAATTCAAGAACTATTCACTAAACAATTTGTGCTCAAAACTTTCCTATTTGTATGTTACTAGGGGAATGTATAAATAATAAAAGAGACTATAATAAATCCTGAAGTAGCTTATCTAATTGTAAAAAAGAGTGAGAAATCCACACAGAGGAAAACAGGAGAGTGTAATCAGCTTGTATTGTAGAGATAGTAGATAATATGAAGATCCAAAAATATAAAGAATGTTCTAAGCACCAATCTGAAAGAAAGTTACATTCTTTCTTTGGCATTTTATTGAGAGTTTCCATCATAAACAGTTGTTGAATCTTCTCAAATCACTTATCAGAATGATTTAAAATGTTCATATAATGTTAATCTTTCACATTGTTAGTGTGGTATATAACACAGATTGATTTACAAATGTTGAAGCATTCGTACAACCCTGGAATAAATTTCACTTGATCATGGTATTTGATTTTTTTAATGTATTGTTCTATTTGGGTTGCTAGCATTTTGTTGATATTTTTTGCATCTATGTTGATCAGGGATATTGGTTTGTAAAGTTCTTTTTTGTGTTGCCCTTGTCTCATTTTGCTATCAAGTTAATGTTGGCCTTGAAAAATAAGTAGGAAATGTTTCCTCCTCTTCATTTTTTTGAAAGAATTTGAGAGGGAAAGGAATGTATACTTTAAGAATGTTTGGTAGAATACACACTTTAAGAATGTTTGGTAGAATACACACTTGAAGCTATCTATCTCGTCATGGACTTTTGTACTTTCCAAAGTTTTAGATTTCTGTTCCAATCTCTAAGGTCCTATGATATACTAAGAACTTGTCCACTATTTTTTGTGTATAGCTGTTTATGTTATTTTCTTATAAACTTTTGTATTTTCTGATCATGGTGATTTCTCATCTTTCGTTTCTGATTTTATATATTTGAACCTTTTCTTTTTCTTAATGAATTTAGCTAATATCTTGCTAATGTTGTCTTTTCGAAGAACTAGCTTTTATTTATTTTTTTTTTTATTTTTATTTTTTTGTCTTTTTGCTATTTTTTTTTTTTTTTTCCCACTGTACAGCAAGGGGGTCAGGTCATCCTTAGATGTATACATTGCACTTACAGTTTTTTCCCCCACCCTTTCTTCTGTTGCGACATGAGTATCTAGACATAGTTCTCAATGCTATTCAGCGGGATCTCCTTATAAATCTATTCTAGGTTGTGTCTGATAAGCCCAAGCTCCCGATCCCTCCCACTCCCTCCCCCTCCCATCAGGCAACCACAAGTCTCTTCTCCAAGTCCATGATTTTCTTTTCTGAGGAGATGTTCATTTGTGCTGGATATTAGATTCCAGTTATAAGTGATATCATATGGTATTTGTCTTTGTCTTTCTGGGCCGCTCCTGCGGCATATGGAGGTTCCCAGGCTAGGGGTCGAATTGGAGCTGTAGACACCGGCCTACACCAGAGCCACAGCAACGCGGGATCCGAGCCATGTCTGCAACCTACACCACAGCTCACGGCAACGCCGGATCGTTAACCCACTGAGCAAGGGCAGGGACCGAACCCACAACCTCATGGTTCCTAGTCAGATTCGTTAACCACTGCGCCATGATGGGAACTCCAGCTTTTATTTTTTATCAATCCTTTCTACTGTCTTTTATATATCTGTTTTTTCCATTGATATTTATTATATTTTACCTTCTACTGACATTGGGTATACTTTGTTCTTTTTTCAAGTTCCTTTAGATGTAAGGTTAAATTGTTTGAGATTTTTGCTGTTTATTGAGGTAGGCCTGTATTGCTATCAAATTCCCTCTAGTACTCTTCTTGATGTATCCCATATTTTTGTATGTCATAGTTTCATTTTCAATTGTCTTCAGATATATTTTTATTTCTACTTTGATTTCATTGACTCAATAGTTATTTGATAGTGTATTGTCATTTTAAATTAATATTTTAATTTTTGTCGTTTAATATTTGTCATTTTAAAATGTTCTTATATTTGTAGTCAGAATATATGCTTGATATGTCATTCTTATTAAATTTACTATGACTTGTTCTGTATCTCAAAATATCATCTCTCCTTGAGAATGTTCCATGTGCATTTGAGAAGAAGCTACATTCTGCTGTATTTGGATGGAATGTTTGTATAAATCCATTAAATCCATGTGACCTTATATCCTTTTAAGTCTGCAGCTTCCTTGTTGACTTCCTGTCTGATCTATAAATCCCTTTCTATTACTATGTTAATGTCATTTTCTCACTTTCAGTCTATTGAAAATTTCATTATATTTTGATGTTCTTATTTTAAGTGAACATACATTAATACCTTCTGTTTTCTTCACATTATATATTGTCCATCATATAGTGTCCCTCTTTGTCTCTTGATACTTTTGTGACTTGAAGTTGATTTTATCTGAGTATGGCTACACCTGCTTTCTTTGGCTACCATTTGCTTGGAGTATAATCTTCCATTTCTAACTTTGAATGTATGTTTAATCATAAAAGCTGAGAGGAACCTCCTGGAGACAACATATAGTTTTGTTTGGAAAACATTTAGCCACTCCGTATCATTTGATTGATATTGTCACTGCGTGTATATTTAAGGTGATTACTGATAATGAGGTAGGACTGCCATAACATCTTTTGTTTACTAGTTGTTCAATATCTTGATTCTTTCTTTTTACTTGTGTTTTTGTTTTGCCCCTTTGGTGGTTTTCTATGATATTTTCTCAGTTTCCTCATCTTTATGCTTCATGTCTCTGTTCTAGATTTGTGTTCTATTGTTACCAAGAGGTTTATTCTAAACATCTCATAGATAAAATAATCCTTTTTCTACTGACAGCATCTTACTTTCATTTAGCTATTTGGGTTCTGTCCTTTTCCTGTTCCTCTTTCAAGTTTTTGTTGTCTCAAATGATCCTTTTTATGTTATGAATTTGTTACCAAATTGAAGTAGCTATGGTTATTTTGGTTATTTTACTGTTTTTTGCCTTGAACCTTAATGCAATGATTGTTTAAGAATCTATTCTGATATACAGTTGCAATTTTCCAATTCCATTTGTTAACTTACTAAAAGTGTTATGTATCTTTGTCTTTTTTTCAAACAGAAGAACTTCTTTCAACTTGTAAAGCATGTCAAATGGTGATGAATTCCCGCAGCCTTTGTTTGTCTTTGAAAATCTTTATTTCTCCTTCATACCTGAATGATAACTTTGCTGAATAAAGTCTTCTTGGATGATAGATATTATCTGTCAATATTTTGAATGTGTAATTCCATTGTATCCTGGACTGTAATTATTAATGAGAAATATGCTGATGGCCTTCATGAGGGTTCCTTTGTAGATTACTTTTACCCCAACTCCTGGTTGCCTTTTAAATACTCTTTATCATTGAAATTTACAATTTAAAAATAATATGTCTTAGAGAAAGTTCTTTTGCATTGAGATAAGTGTTCTTTTAGCTTCATAGACTTTTAGATTTTGGTAGTTCTCAGCTATTATTTATTTAAATAAACTGTCTGCTCCCTTTTACATTTCTTCTCTTTAAGTTACCCATAACTTTAAGTTGCCCATCCTAATGGAGTCATATGATTCCTTTAGAATTTCTGAATTTTTTAACATCTTAGTTCTCTCCCTTCCTATGCATTTATCATTTCTGGATTTCCATTTTTAAGCTTGGTAATTCTCTCTTCCATTAGGTCTGCTCTGTTTCTGATATTTTCTAATGCATTCTTCATCTCATGTTTGAGATCCTCAGCTCTAGAACTCCTCTTCGGTTGTCTTATATACTTCTGCTATCCATTTGTTAAAATATTTCTTCAGTTTATTAATTCTATTCTTGAGCTAATTGAACTTTCTGTTTTTCTTGTAGCTTGTTGAGCTTCTTCATAACAGCTCTTTTGAATTCTCTTTCAGATTGGTCACAGTATCCCATGACTTAAGATTGGTTTCTAGAGAATGGTCATTTTCTATTTGTGATAACCAGTTACCATGGTTTCTCATGTTGCTTGATATGTTGTTCCTTTGCCTATGCATTTGAAACAGTGAACACTTTTCTTCTCAGGTAAAGTTTTTTAAACTTGATTATAGCAATTCAACAGGTAAATAATTAGAGGATTTTCTTTTGTTTTTCAGTAGGTGGAGCTATAGTACAAGTTTATGGTTTCTCTTACTTGAGCTGCCTATATCTATATTTGAGAATCAGTACTTTGGCCCTTTACCACCTCTGCCAGAAATGTGGGCCTAGTGCCCTCATTGTTGTTGTGTGTGCCTCCAGGGTCACATGTGTCTTGCTGTTGCCAGATGCTCATGTCATTGCTGATGCTCATGTCATTGCTTGGGCCACTGGGATAGTGGACATATCTAGGCATCTAGGATTGCTTTGGTTGCATGATCTGCATCTATGTGGTTGGAGCTGGGTCCTAGGTGTTTCTGGCATTTCCAGGATTGTCAGATTCATGGGTTCCACCATTGTTGCTGTAACGATTTACTTTTGCAGGTTCTTCTGTAGCTGGAGGGACAGGATCACAAGCTCTGGTGCCTAATGTTACCCACTTCCCTGTGGGAATTGGCACCACTGCAGCCAGAAGGGTGCAGTTTTGTTGGCCAACTTCTCTGTTGCGCCCAGGTTCTGTGGGGCTGTAGGCTCAGTCACCATAACCTGGGGAGAGGCTTATAGGCACCGCCTCCACTGTTCCCAGGGGTCAACCTCCTATATGTGTTCCATTCAACCCAACTTCAGAAATATAGATGTGTGAAACTCTCTAGCATTCGGTGTGTTGAGCAGAGGAACATTTGTTGAGTAATGGATGTTTTACTCATTATAGATTGAAGGGGAGAGGCAAAGGGACTGTCTCACCCTGCTATGTCGATGTCACTCCTTGGTCAAGTGATTTTTGACAAATGTGCAAAATCAATTTAATAAAGAATGGACTGTCTTTAAAAATGGTGTTGAAACAGTTTGACACTTGGGAAAAAAATGAACCTCAATATGAACACTGCATGAACAATTTATATACATTTGAAAAATAAAACGTATTGCTATCTGAGTTGTGCTCTTTCTTCAATCTCTGACAAATAGTCGGTATACAAATGGATTCATGTACAATTTGCAATCATTCTGAATAACCTGAAATCTGCAATCACTGAGTTTAAAGCATACCAAATACAATAGTAGCATGTGAAATGTTAAGACAGGCTATTTCTTCAATCCAGAGGCACATCTGATAATACATTTCTTTCCTTCTGAAATATTCATGCTATTGTAGTTCCAAGTCTAGTGGTTACCAAGACTACTAGACAATAGGTGGTTAATTCAGAAAATATACATTCTCACTTCTGAAATACAGAACAACAGTTAGCATAATTATTTTAGTTTACCTATTAATACAAATGGCAGAAAAACTTTTTTTAACAGTGAGACATTTATTAAGCATCTATTATATGCAAATGTTCTACATTGTAATTATTACAAAGCACAGATAATTATTAGGTCTCCATGATTCTCACACCAAAATTAAAAATGTCTAATTATACCTCTTTTTGGCCCTGTTTACCTATATATTTCCTATATAATTTCTAAAATCAAAGAACAAGAGTTGGACATAGCATGACTGTTAAGCAAAGTTCACACTAAGTATGGTAAATATTTTTTATTTCACCACCATTACTCCCAGAGTTGTAAGTAGTTCATGACCACGCAAAGCATCCCTGCTCCACTCTTTTAAACACTTCAGTTATCAAGTCTTTACATTTATCTCTGTTTGAAATTTTTCTTCCACTATCTACTTTATTTAGACTACTAAATAAAACATAAATCAGTGACTGACAAATACTTATAACCAACAAATACTTATGAATACTATGTTAATTCAATTTTATCCTTTGTAGATGAGGACAACATAGAAAATACAGTGGAAAAAAGAAGAACAAAATAAAGTGATAAGTTAAATAGTAGATGCAGGAGAGAATTAAGAAATACAATATTTACTCCAGTTAAATATTTTAGATAATGAAATTAAACAACTAAGAATAGCATTGAAGACATTCCAAGATCTGAAATACAACTCCTTCCCTTTTTATCAAACATTCCCCACTATATACTCTTTATTTCACTCAAACTAGTCAAATAAAACATTTCACTCATCTGATTTTGCTTCCATATTCTACTCTGGCTGATATGTCTTCCTGTCATTTTGTTTATATAAATTAATCTTAGTCTACAAGTCATGATGTAAATGCTTCATTTACCACACATTATTTCAGATTAACCATCAAGAAGTATTCTCACATTTCTCTGAAATTTTCCTCACATTCCTTTAAGTGTATCTCTTCCATGGTGCATAGAACATTTGATGGATATCACAGATGCATATGTGTATGTTTCATATTTCCTCTAAGAGGTTTTTAGCATGAACACAATTTTTTCCTTTGTTTTGAACCACAGCTAATATGAGTTAAACTAAGCAGTCTCCTCATTTGAAAGCAAACTATCATCATCAGATCACGGTTCATATTAAGTTTACCTTTGCACAACACATGGTGCCTTATGTATGGTCTTCTCTACATTATTTTTTCAAAAAGGTTTTTTGAATGAGATGAAGTCACCTTTGTGGCTTGACTCTTCCAACAATATAACTTTTGTGACTTATCACACATTTTGGAAAGTTTTTTGTAACTTTTTCATCAAGATAGTGCAAACAACATTCTAACATGCATATCTTCCTGCCAAGAGCAACTAGAAAGAAAGAAAAATAATCCATTTGAATGGATGAAAAAATTTCTATGACAAGAAAATTTGGCTAAGATTTTGAGCATAAAGGAAGAACAAAGTGTTTCCCTTTGTGGGACTTGCCAATTTTTAAACAGCATGAGAAAGACTACTAAATAAAACATAAATCAGTGACTGACAGGTTTTAGAGATTCAAGTTTTTGGCAATCTAATGAAATAAGTGAGCTAAAACATAGTGTTCATGCCTTGTCAAGGAATAACAACCCTAGAAAACATTCTAGTCATACACTTGAGACCCCTGAAACACTATGCTCTAGTAATGAGGAGAAATCAAAACCAGTCTAGTTCTTACAAGGAATTAAACACATTTTTTTTTTTCATTTTTGGCTTCCCCACAGCATATGGAATTCACCTACCAGGGATTAGAACTGAACCACAGTTGTGACCTATGCCTTAGCTGTGGAAACTATGGATTCTTTAACTTACTCTGGGGGGCCAAGGATCAAACCTGTATCCTGGTGCCGAAGAGAAGCTGCCTATCCCACTTCACCACAGAAAGGAAATTTGAAACATATTTTTTAAATTTTAGACTTGATTAAAGTAATCTTGCCCTTGCAAAATTGTCCATTACAAGTAAAAGTAAATTCTCTCTGAAGGAAGAAAACATTTATTATATTCCTAAATTGTGGCAACAATTTTAATACAAAAAAGACTACAGTAAATACAAAATACAAGGCATGCCAAGGAAACAATGAAAAAAAAAGGATAAAAAAGATAGTAGGAATTAACATAGAGGAGATATAATTATTGGAATTATTAATACATCCTTTAAGATGTAAATATTAAATATATTCTAACAATAGAAGAGAAAACTAGAGTTAAACAATTAAACATAAAATATAAAATTGACAAAATACAAACAAAAATTAAGAATCAAATAAATGGATCTGGTATCACAGCAGATTAGAAATAACTCAAAGAATGAGTAGTGAACTGGCAAACAACCCAGTACATTAGATGACATACTAGAACCAGACAGAAAGAGAAAATTGAAAAAATACAGAAGAGAAGATAATAGCTGTAAGGAGTTCCTGTCATGCCTCAGTGGTAAGGAACCCAACTAGCATCCATGAGGATGGGGGTTCAATCCCAGGCCTCGCTCAGTGGGTTAAGGATCCAGCATTGTCATAAGTTGTGGTGTAGACCACAAATCCAGCTCAGATATTGCATTGCTGTGGCTATGGTGTAGGACTGAAGCTGCAGCTCCAATTCAAACCCTAGCTTTGGAACTTCCATATGCTTCAGGTATGGCCCTAAAAAGACAAAAAAAAAAAAATTAAAAAAAGAAAAAAAGGTAATATCTATAAAGGGCACAGTGAAAAAAAGCTAACAAGAGTACTCAGAGTCCAAAATAACAGAGAGAGAACAAGGCAGAATAAATATTACAAGATACGGCAGTGTAGAATTTTGCTAGTTTTTTAAAATAAATCACCTGCAGAAAAATTTAATCAAAATAACACATAGTGCATAGCATAGAATAAATAGACAGTGAGAAAAATCATAAAATAGAGATTAAAATCACATGACATTCAAAAGAGCTACAGTAAGATTTGTAATTGCCCTTTCTTTTCTTTCTTTTTTTCTTTTTCCTTTTTTTGCTTTTTAGGGCCGCACCCAGGGCATATGGAGGATCCCAGGCTGGGGGTGGAATCGGAGCTACAGGTGCCGGCCTATGCCACAGCCACAGCAATGCGGGATCTAAGCCAAATCTGCAACTTACACCACAGCTCATGGCAATGCTGGATCCTTAACCTATTGAGTGAGGCCAGGGATTGTACCGGCTACCTCATGGGTCCTAGTTGGATTCGTTTCTGCTGTTCCATTATGGGAACACCCATAATAGCCCTTTCAAAGGAAATGAGTTAAAGCAGAACATAATGGAATGAGACTGCTCATATAGGAGTGCATACATTGAAAAAATATATTTTCAAATGAAAGCAAAATAAATTTTCTGAATGCCAAAATTAAAAAAGATCTTTCAGTTAATTTGTAGTCCATAGTAAAAGAAATGCTGAAAATATAGACAATTTATCATGATAAAGTGCTCTATGCATAAAAAGATGTAATAATCCACAAATTTTAGCACTTATTTATATAAAGTAAAAATGTACAGGAAAACAAAATGATAGATATTACAAAATAAATAAGACCACAATCAAAGAGGAAGGTTTTAACCATTCACGATCACTACTAAAATGAGAACACACAAAACAGTCATGGGGTATAAGATGTTGAGAGAGACCAGAGAACCCCAAATGAAAGGAGGAATATAGAACAGTCATGGAATAGAAAACTCAGTATTTTAAACATGAAAATATTGTATAAATAAAGTTAAACTTTAAGTGAAATCCAAATCAAAGCATAGAATGTTTTTTGGTTGTGGAAATTAGCACTTTGATTCTAATATAAATGCAAAGGATCAATAATAACTGAGACAAGGGAGTTTCCATCGTGGCTCAGTGGAAATGAATCCAACTAGGAACCATGAGGTTGGGGGTTCGATCCCTGGCCTTGCTTAGTGGATTAAGGATCTGGCATTTCTGTGAGCTGTGGTGTAGGTCACAGATGTGGCTCAGATCTGATGTTTCTGTGGCTGTGGTGTAGGCCAGCAGCTAGAGCTCCGATTCAACACCTAGCCTGGGAACCTCCATATGCCGTGTATGTGGCACTAAAAAGAAAAAAATATACTATAATTACTGAGAGAATCTTTACACAATAAACAAAATTTATTCTAGAGAGATTATACATATAAATGTGAAAGGTTAAATAACAAAATCCTTAGAATGTAACATAGGTTACTACTTTCATGAGTTTTAGTACCAAATATACTCTACATAGACAGCGTAATGAGAGGTCAGTATATAAGGATAGAAGGATATGGAGTTTACCTCCCCCCACTAATACATCAAAAATACATTGACAGGTGAAAAACTTCTTAGAAAATACCTACTGAGTGCTGGCATTAAGTTGTCATACAACCGATGTTGCAAGAAAGAATACCAATTAACTAGACAGGATGAAAGATAATCAAAAAAGGAATTTGAATGGTACCTATGTACCTGGTAGATAGCTGTAGAAGAAAGGTTCCCTCACCGTGGATACCCCTATTCACAGGCTGGGACATAACCCAAGATATAAAGCTTCAAGGGCTAAGAGAAGACTACAGCACCTGGACAGAAACAAGCAGAATATACACCAGCACATACAATATGTGCTATGTCCCTGCACTCCTCAGACAAAGCTAAATGTCTGCCAGTATGCATGAGAGAAGGGTGCTGAAACTCTGGCTTCAGTAGACAAAGAGAGCAAGGGCTTGGACTGGCTCTGTGGACACATCCTGAAGAGGATAGAGTGTTGTTTGAGCAAAAACTGAGTGTGTATGGAGGATAAACCCCAGGTCCCTATAAAAACCTCATTGTGTGAAGGGAAGGGTAAGAAGAACCTGCACCTGGCAGGGCACTGACCACCAGAAAGCAAAGAGGAGGCCTTGCACATCATGCAGTGCAGGCTCTGCTCAACAAAACACCAATCATACTCCCTATCAAGGGTGTAATGACCAACACACACTGAGAAAAGATGTAGCAGGCATCCATAATAAAAACAGCTTCCAAACCAAAAATATAAGACTCACGCAGGCTACGCAGGGATGCTCCCACATAAAAATAGCCCTTCAAGAGCACAGTAGACAACTTTTTTTCCCAAACTCATAGTTAAATGAAAAAGCACAAAAACCATTCCAAATGAATGAGTCAAGAGAATTCCCCTGAAAAAAGAAACAATGAAAATGGCCTTTTGAGTCTACTACTCCCCAAGTTGAAAAAGAGGGTAATAAAAATACTAAAAGTTTTCAATAAAAATGCACATTAACATAAATACGAACTAGAAATTATAAAGAAGTATGTAAAATTAGAAAACTAAGAGTTCTCAAGGTGGTGCAGTGGGTTTAAAATCGACTACAGCAGCTCAGGTAGCTGCAGAGGAACAGGTTTGATCCATGGCCCAGGGCAGTACGTTAAAGGATCTGGCATTGATGCAACTGTGGCAGAGGTTGTACCTGAAGCTCAGATTCAGTCCTTGCACTGGGACCTTCCATATTCCATTGGTGTGGCCATTTTTTTAAAAATTAGAAAACTCCTTTGCCATGAGAAAACTTGACCTAAAGGCAATAACTAACAAACTGAATAATACAGAAAAGGAGTAAGTAATCTGGAATATTGAAGAGTGGAAATCACCAAATCAGAATAGCACAAAGAAAAATAAATGAAAAAATTGAAAGCAATACATAAGACCTATGGGGTAATATAAAATTTGCCAATACAAATATAATAGGGATCCCAGAAAGACAATAAAGAGGAAAAAAAGATTAAAAAATGTATTTTAAGAAATACTGGTTGAAAACTACAAAATCCCGAAGAAGGAAACAGATATTCAGATAAGGAAGCACTGAGGGTCACAAAATAAAATGAAATCAAATGAACTGTAGCAAGACATATTATAAATAACAGGGAAAAGTTTAAAGAGAGAATTCTAAAGATACCAAGAGAAAAATAAAGAGTTAATTAACAAACTGAAGAATAAAAACCATATGATCCTCTCAATAGATGCAGAAAAAGCCTTTGACAAAATCCAACACCCATTTCTGATAAAAACCCTTCAGAAAGTGGGCATAGAGGGAACCTACCTCAACATAATTAAGGCCATATATGACAAACCCACAGCGAACATCATTCTCAATGGTGAAAAGCCAAAGAATTCCTGCTGAGATCAGTAACAAGACAAAGATGTCCACTCTCAGCACTACTATTCAACACAGTTTTGGAAGTCCTAGCCACAGCAATCAGAGAAGAAAAAGAAATAAAAGGAATCCATATTGGAAAGGAAGAAGTAAAACTATCACTATTTGCAGATGACATGATACTGCACTTAGAGAATCCCAAAGACTCTACCAGAAAACTATTAGAGCTCATCAATGAATTTGGCAAAGTCGCAGGATACAAAATCAACACACAGAAATTAACTGCACTTCTATATACTAACAATAAAAGATCAGAAAGGGAAATTAGAGATGCAATCCCATTTACAATCACACCCAAAAGAATAAAATACCTAGGAGTAAACCTACCTAAAGAGACAAAAGACCTGTACACAGAAAACTATAAGACACTAATGAAAGACATCAAAGATGACACAAATAGATGGAAAGACATACCATGCTTTTGGATTGCAATTCCAAAATGACTATACTACCCAAGGCAATGTACAGATTCAATGAAATCCCTATCAAACTACCAAGGACATTTTTCACAAAAAGAGAATGAAATATTTTAAAGTTTGTTTGGAAGCAAAAAAGGATGAGAATAGCCAAAGACATTCTGAAAAAGAAATATGGAGCTGGAAGAATCAGACTCCCTGACTTCACACTCTACTCCAAAGCTATACTCATCAAAACAGAATGGTAATGGCACAGAAACAGAAATATAGATCAGTGGACAGGATCGAAAGCCCAAATTTAAACCCATGCACCTACAGTCAACTAATCTATGATAAAGGAGGTAAGACTATACAATGGAGAAAAGACAACCCCTTCAATAAGTGGGCTGGGAAAACTGGACAGCGACAGGTAAAAGAATGAAATTAGAACACTTCCTAACACCATCCACAAAAATAAACTCAAAATGGATTAAAGACCTAGATATAAGACCAGATACTATAAAACTCTTAGATGAAAACATAGAGCAAACACTCTCAGACATAAATGACAGCAACATCTTCTCAGGTCCACCTCTGAGAGTAATGACAGTAAAAACAAAATAAACACATGGCATCTAATTAAACTTAAAAATTTCTGTGCAGCAAAGGAAACCCTAAACAAAATGAAAAGACAACCCACAGAATGGGAGACTTTATTTGCACATGATTCAACTGACAAGGGATTAATCCCCAAAATTTATAAACACCTCCTACCACTCAATACCAAAAAGCAAACAACCCCATCAAAAAATGGGCAGAAGATCTAAACAGACAATTCTCCAAAAAAGATATACAGATGGCCAAAAAACACATGAAATGATGTTCAACTTCAATCATCACTAGAGAAATGCAAGTCAAAACCACAGTGAGGTACCACCTTACACCAGCCAGAATGGCGATCATCCAAAAGTCTACAAACAGCAAGTGCTGGAGAGGGTGTGGAGAAAAAGGAACCCGAGTACACTGTTGGTGGGATTGGAAATTGGTACAACCACTGTGGAAAACAGGATGTAGATTCCTCAGAAATCTAAACATAGAACTACCATTTGATCCAGCAATCCCACTCCTGGGCATCTATCTAGAGAAAACCATGACTCGCAAAGACACATGTACTCCAATGTGCATGGCAGCACTCTTTTCAATAGCCAAGACATGAAAACAACCTAAATGTCCATTGATAGAGGAGTGAATCAAGAAGATGTGGGACACATACACAATGGAATATTGCTCAGACATTAAAGGGAACTAAATACCGGCATTTTTAGCAACATGGATGGACCTAAAAATTATCGTGCTAAGAGAAGTCAGTCGGACAAAGAGACACCAACATCAAGTGCTATCACTGACATGTAGAATCTGAAAAAAAGACAGACTGAACTTCTTTGCAGAGCAGATACTGACTCACAGACTTTGCAAAACTTATGGTTTCCAAAGGAGACAGGTTTGGGGGTCAGGGGATGCACTAGGGGTTTGGGATAGAAAGGCTACAAATTTGACTTGTGATGATCACTGTACAAGTATAAATGTAATAAAATCAATGAGTAATATAAAAAAACAGGGAAAAGGTTAAAGTGGCAATTCTAAAGACAAGAGAAAAATAAAGAGCTAATTACAAAGGAACCCTCATAAGACCATCAGCTGATTACTCTAAAGAAACACTGTAGGACAAAAAGAAGTGGAAGATATACTCAATTCCTGAAAGGGAAAAACCTGAAAGCTAAGATATTCTACCCAGCAAGATCAACTTTTAAAATTTAAGGAGAGATAAAACAAAAATTCTCAGATAAGCAATACTAAATTTAATATAAAATAAATATTGAAAGCTATTCTCTAAAGATCAGTGAAGCAGATTCTATAGGAAAGAGAAACTGACAAATGTAATGTAAATCATTTAAGACAGATTAACGAAAAATCAAAAATTTTGGTGAAGGTGATAGTAATTATAAAGGACAAAAGGACAAGCATGAATATGTGAAAAAGGATATAAAAATCATAGAATATGAGAGAAGAAAATAGAGACGTTTGAGTAATGTGTTTGAACATATATGATTACTAGTCTATAGCAAGTAAATGTAGTGATGTGTTAACATACTTGAGAAACAGGGTAATAGATTCTTAAAAAACAGGTTAATGAAAAATATATAATACATTCATAAAAATGAAACAGAAGAGAACTCAAACATAATGTAAAAGAAAACTATAAAACCACAAAAAGGAAAACAAAGGAACACAGAAAAATACAAAATCAACTGGAAAATAAGGTTTCAAATTGTAATACATAGATATATATCAATAATTACCATAAATGTCAATCGACTAAATGTTCCAATCAAATGACATAGAGCAGCAGATTGCATTAAAAAAAAAGTCTTACATTAACTGCCTAAAAGAGACTCATTTTACATGAAAGGAATCAAAGGGAGGGATTGGAAAAAGAAATTTTATGTGAATAGAAATGACAAGAAAGCAGAAATAGCAATACTCGTATCAGACAAAACAGACTTTGCAACAAAGACCATAAAGAAAGAAGAACACTATAAATTGATAAAAGGATGAATACAAGAAGAGGATATTGTAGCTATGAACATATATGGACTCAACATATGAGCATGCAAATACAGAAAACAAATACTAACAGAAATAAAGAGAGAAATTTATGAGATTACAACAATAGTAAGAGAAATTAACACTCTATTGATACCAAAAGACAGTTATTCCAGACAGAAACTTGATAAGACAACAGAGATCCCAAATGACAGAGTACAACAGTTATATTCAATTGATATTTTAAGGACATTACACACTCACACCCCCCACAAAAACGTACCAACACAGTACAAATTATAAAGGACAAACGTAGGAAACATTCTCTACAACAGAACACATGCGAGGACACAAAACAAGCCTAAACAAATTTACAAATATAGAAATTATTATAAACATCTTTCCTTTTTTTTTTTTTTTTGTCTTTTTGCTACTTCGTGGGCCACTCCCATGGCATATGGAGGTTCCCAGGCTAGGGGTCTAATAGGAGCTGTAGCCACCAGCCTATGCCAGAGCCACAGCAATGCAGGATCTGAGCCGCGTCTGCAACCTACACCACAGCTCACGGCAACACCGGGTCCTCAACCCACTGAGCAAGGGCAGGGATCGAACCCACAACCTCATGGTTACTAGTCAGATTCGTTAACCACTGCACCACGATGGGAACTCCTTGAACATCTTTTCTGACTACAATGCAATGATACTCTAAATAAAACCATAAGGAAAAAAGAAAAATCATTACATAGACACTAAATAATATACTACTAAAAATCAGTGGGTCAATGAAGAAATCAAAGAAGAAATTAAAAAATAAGTTGAGGGAGTTCCTGCTGTGGCTCAGCAGAAATGAATCTGACAATTATCCATGAGGATATGGGTGTGATCCTAGACCTCGCTCAGGTGGTCATGGACCTGGTGTTTCTTTTTTTTTTGTCTTTTGTTGTTGTTGTTATTGTTGTTGTTGCTATTTCTTGGGCCGCTCCCGCGGCATATGGAGGTTCCCAGGCTAGGGGTTGAATCGGAGCTGTAGACACCGGCCTACACCAGAGCCACAGCAACGCGGGATCCGAGCCGCGTCTGCAACCTACACCACAGCTCACGGCAACGCCGGATCGTTAACCCACTGAGCAAGGGCAGGGACCGAACCCGCAACCTCATGGTTCCTAGTCGGATTCGTTAACCACTGCGCCACGACGGGAACTCCGGACCTGGTGTTTCTAAGAGCTGTGGTGTAGGTTACAGAAGCAGCTCAGATCCTGTCTGGCTGTACCTGTGGTGTAGGTGGGCAGCTATAGCTCCAATTTGACCCCAAGCCTGACAATTACCATATGCTGTGGGTGTGGCCTTACAAAAGCAAAAAATAATAATAACTTGAGACAAGACAATGAAAACACAACCATACAAAATCTATAGGATGCAGCAAAAGCATTCTTCAGAGGGTACCTCATAACAACAGGCCTTCCTCAGAAAACTAGAGAAATCTCAAATAGACAAACTAACCTAAATCAAAAAAGAATTAGAATAAGAAGAAAAGCAATACCTAAAGTAAGGAAAATGAAGGAAATAATAGAGAACAAGGAGAAAATCAAATAGAGACTTTAAAAAACAGAACAAAATAAATAAAACCAGACTTGGTATTCTGAAAAGGTAAACAAAATTGACAAAACTTTGGCCAGGCTCACCAAGATGAAAAGAGAGAGGACACAAAATAAGAAGTGAAAAAGGAAAAATGACAACTGATACTAAAGAAGTTAAAAAAAAATACTGAGAAAATACCATGAAAATACTATACTGTAGTCAATTATATATGACTACAAATGAGACACTAAAGAAGAAATGGATAAACTGCTAGAAAGTTAGAGCCAAACAAACCTCGGTCAAAAAGACACGGTTAAGAATTCCTGTTGTGGCTCAGTGGTAACAATCCCGACTAGAACCCATGAGGTTGCAGGTTCAATCTCTGGCCCTGATCAGTGGGTTAAGGATCCAGCATGACCATGACCTGTGGTGTAGGTCACAGATATGGCTGGCATCCTGCATTGCTGTGGCTGTGGCATAGGGCAGCAGCTGCAGCTCTGATGCAAACCCTAGTTTGGGAATTTCCAAATGCCCAGAGTGTGGCCCTAAAAGAACAAGAAAAAAAAGGACATAGGTAATATGAACACACTGATCATTAAAAGTAAAATAGAATTTACAATTTTTTAAAAAAATCTCACCACATGGCTTCATGGTGGAATTTTGAAAATCATATGCAGAAAAATTCATACTGATCCTTCTAAAAATATTCCAAAAATTGAATATGAAGGTATACTGCTAAACATTACTATGAAGCCACTGTCACCCTGATAACAAAAGGAAAAGAGACACTACTAAAAAATGAAATTTCAGGCAAATATCATTGATAAATATAGATTCAAAAATTCTTACAAAATATTAACTGAACCCAACAACAAATTTTAAAAAAGATCATAAGCCTCGATAAAGTTGGATTGATCCCAGGGCATAAGGATGGTTCAATATATGCAAATGAATCAATGTCATATGCTACATTGACAAAATAAAGGACCAAAAATATATGCTGAAAAAGCATTTGATAAAATTCAACACCCATTAATGATAAAGAGTCTTTAAAAAGTGGGTATTCAGGGAAAACATGTCAACAGAATAAAAGCAATTTACAACAAACCCAAATCCAACATAATATTCAAAGGTGAAAAGCTGAACACTTTCGAGATAAAAGCTGGAGCAAGACAAGGATGCACATTCTCACTACTTCTATTCATCACAATATGGGCAGTCCTAGCCATTGCAATCAGAGAAGAAAAAGAAATAAAATTATCCAAGTTTAAGGGAAGAGGTAAAATTGTCATAATATGAAGATGATATGACACTATATATAGAAAACCCTAAAGAACATACACAAATATTACTAGAACTGAAAATTAATTTAGCATATCACAGATATATGATTAGCATACAGCAATCTGCTGCATTTCCTGACACTATCAATGAAATATCAGAAAGGGAAAGAGCATCAAAAAATAAAATACTTAGGAATAAACCTGACTAAGGAAGTGGAAAATTTATAGGCTGAGAGATATAAAACATTAATAAAGCAAATTAAAAAGGTTTCAAAGAAATGAAAAGTTATCTCATGCTCTAGGATTGGAAGAATTAATATTATTTAAATGGCCATACTACCCAAAGCAATCTACAGGTTTAATGTGATCCCTTTCAAATTACCCTGACATTTTTCACATAGGTGGAACAAAAAAGCCAAAAATTTATATGGAACCATAAAAGATGCAGAATTGCCAACAATTCTGAGGGAGAAAAACATAAAAGAGAATAAAAGAAGTTAAAATTATGCACCACCAAGGGCTTAATCTCCAAAATATACAAACAACTTGTACACCTCTACAACAACAAAAGAAAAACAACACAATTAAAAAATGGCCAGAAGACCTAAATAAACATTTCTCCAAATAAGACATACAGACTGACAGTAGGCACATGAAAAAATGTTCGATATCACTGATTATTAGGGAAATGCAAATCAAAACTACAATGAGGTACTACTTCACACCAGACAGAAAAGCTATCATGAGTAAGTCTACAAATAACAAATACTGGAGAGTTTGTAGAGAAATGGGAACTCTCCTACACTCTTGGTAGGAATATAATGTGGATCAACCTTCACAGGAAACACTATGGAGGATCTTCAGAAAACTAAATATAGAACTGCCATATGATCCAGCAATTTCACTCCTGGGCATATATACAGACAAATATAATTGAAAACAATACATGCACTGCTATATTCATACCAGCACTATTCACAATAGCCAAGACATGGAAATAACCTAAATTTCCATCGATAGAGCAATGGATCAAGAAGATGTGGTACATATAGAGAATGGAATAATACTCTTCCATAAAAAGAATGAAATAATTCCATCTGCAGCAAAATGGACAGAACTAGAGATTCTCATAGTAAGTGAAGTAAGTTAGAGAAAGACAAATACCATATGATATCACTCACGCATGGAATCTAAAATATGGCACAAATGAACCTATATAAAAAACAGAAAAAATACTCACAGATACAGCAAACAGACTTGTCGTTGCCAAGGGGGAGGGGGATGGAGTAGGATGGACTAGGAGTTTAGGGGTAGTAGATGCAAACAATTATATTTTAAATGAATAAACAACATCCTACTGTACAGCTTTTTTTTCTATACAGCAGAAATTGGCATAACACTGTATATCAAATATACTTTAATGTCAAAAATTTAAAGATGATCTAAGAAAGGAAATGGAAAGATATCCTCAAGGTCAGATTGGAAGAATTAATATTGCTTAAATGGACATCTTACCCAAAGCAATCTACAGATTTAATGCTATTCCTACCAAATTACCCATGACATTTTTCACAAAACTATAACAAATAATCCTAAAATGTATACCACAACAATAAAACATGCAGGGTTGCAAAAGCAATCGTAAAGAAAAACAATAAATTTGGACGCATACCACTCCCAGACTTCAGTTAATACTACAAACCTACCATAATCAAAGCAGCATGGTATTGACTCAAAGCACATTCCTTTATCAATGGAACAGAATAAAGGGCCCATAAGTAAATCCACACTTATGGTGAACTAATCTTTGACAAAGGAGGCAAGAATATACAATGGAGGAAAGACAGTCTCTTCAACAAGAGGTGTTAGGAAAGATGGACAGCCACTGGTACGTCAATAAAGTTAGTCCCTGAAACCCTACACCAAAGTAAACTTAAAATACCTTAAATTCTTAAATATAAGACAGGAAACCATGAAACTCCTAGAATGGAAACATAGGCAAAATATTCTATGACATCGATCATTCTGATACTTACTTAGGTCAGTCTCCCAAAACAATAGAAATAGAAGCAAAAGTAAACAAATGGGAGCTAATCAGACTTATAAGCTCTTGCTCAGCAAAGGAAACCAAAAATAAATGGAAAGACAACCTAAGGAATGGAAGAATATACTTGGAAACAATGCAACCAACAGGGGATTAATTTCCCAAATATACAAAGAGCTCATAAAAATCAATAATAGCAATAAAAACCAAACTATCAAGAAATGGACAGAATGTCTAAATAGATATTTCTCCAAGGAAGAAATACCAATGGCCAAGAGGCACATTAAAAAATGTTGAACGTCACTAATTATTAGAGAAATGAAAATAAAAAACACAATGAGGTATCACCTCACACTGGTCAGAACTGCCATCATTAAAAAGCCTAAAAATGATAAGCAATAAGATCCTTCTATATAGCAGAGGGAACTATATCTAGTCACTTATGATGGAACATGATGGAGAATAATGTGAGGAAAAGAATGTACATATATGTGTGACAGGGTCACTTTGCTGTACAGTAGAAATTGACATAACAGTGTAAACCAACTATAATGGAAAAGTAAAAATTACTTAAAAATGCTGGAGAGGGTATGAAGAAAAGGAAAACCTCCAATACTGGGAATGTAAATTGATACACCCACTATGAAAAACAGTATAGAGGTTCCTCAAAAAACTAAAAATAGAGTTGCCATATGATCCAGCAATCCTAGTCCTGTGCATCTATACAGATAAATTCCTAATTTGGAAACATACATCACCGCAGTTTTCATAGCGGCACTATTTATTTTTCAATGAAAGTTTACTAGAGTTAAATTGACTTACAATGTATTAGTTTCAGGTGTACAGCAAAGTGGAAAATTATTCACAAAACAGAAACAGACTTAAAGATTTTTAAACCAAACTTGTGGTTATTTAAAGGGGAAACATGGGGGGAAGGATAAATTATGAGGTTCAGATTAACATGTACACCATACTATATATAGAACATATATGTATAGCAGCACAATTCACAATAGCAGAGACATGGAAACAACCTAAATGTTCATTGACAAATGAATGGATGAAGAAGATGTGATGTATACACACACAAACACACACTAGAATATTACTCAGACATAAAAAAGAATGAAATTTTACCATATGCAGCCACATGGATGGAACTAAGTGAAGTCAAAAGACAAATACCACATGATATCACCTATACATGGAAACTGAAATATATACAAATGAGGTTTCTGAATGAGAAACAGACTCACATAGAATACAAACTTGTATTTACCAAAGATGAAAGGAGGCGGGTGAGTGATAAATTAGGGGTATGTGGAGTTCCCGTCGTGGCGCAGTGGTTAACGAATTTGACTAGGAACCATGAGGTTGCGGGTTCGGTCCCTGCCCTTGCTCAGTGGGTTAACGATCCGGCGTTGCCGTGAGCTGTGGTGTAGGTTGCAGACACGGCTCGGATCCCGCGTTGCTGTGGCTCTGGTGTAGGCCGGTGGCTGCAGCTCCGATTCGACCCCTAGCCTGGGAACCTCCATATGCCGGGGGAGCGGCCCAAGAAATAGCAACAATAACAACAACAACAAAAAAGACAAATTAGGGGTATGTGATTAGCAGATACAAACTACTATATATAAAATAGATATTTTATACTATATATAAAATAAATAGATATACTATACATAAAATAGATACACAGGACCTACTATAGACTACAGGGAAGTATATTCAATAGTTTGTAATAAGACATGAAAAACAATATATATATATACACACACATATACACATATATAACTAAATCACTTTGCTGTACATGAGAAACTACTCAACATTGTAAATCAACTATAATTCAATAAAGAAAATTAAAAAAGGAAAAAGCACAAAGTACCAGATATAAAGCAAATATTAATAATCTAGACTATATTAACACTAAGAACATTTGTTCATTAAAAAAAACCATGAGAGTAAAAATACAATGCAGTCGGTGTGAAGATTTACAATTCATTTATGGTATTAAAACTCTTATTCAAAAATACATAAAAACTCCTATAAACATTATGAAAAATGTGGGCCACCCAAAAGAAAAGTGAACATACACGTGGTAGTAAACAGATAAAAACATTCAATTTCACTAGTTAGTGATGAAATGCAAATTAAATCTCCAAAGAGATACACACATATACCAAGAAAGCTTTAACTGAAAAATTGCTATGGTAGTATCTCAAATAATTAAAAACCACTGGTATATAATCCAGAAATTTTACTTCTATGTACTCAAAAGAAATGAAAGAAGGAACTCAAACACATACTTCTAAACCCATGTTCATAGAAGCATTATTTACAATAGGCAAAAGGTAGAAACGACCTAAAACGGCATGACACCAATAAGATATGCTATCACTTATATGTGGAATCTGAAAAAAATCACCATGAACTTCTTTGCAGAACAGATACTGACTCACAGACTTTGAAAAACTGTTTCCAAATGAAACAGGTTGGGAGTTGGGGGGGATGTGGTGGGGGTTTGGGATGGAAATGCTATAAAATTTGTTTGTAATGATCATTGTACAACTAATAAATGTAATAAAATTCATTGAGTAACTACAAAAAGATATATGCATTAAATATATTGAATGTAGTTCCATGTGTTATACAGTAAATTCTTATATTTTATATATAGTCTGTGTATATATTAATCCCATAATGTTATTTATCCCTCCCCCTTCCCTTCCCACTTTGGTAAACATAAGTTTGTTTTTCAAAAAAGGGAAAAGAAAAAGAAAAGAAACAACCTAAGTGTCCATTGACAAATGGATGGAAAACAATGTAGTATATCCATACAATAGAATATTCAAAAAGAATAAATCCTTATAAAGAAATGAAATTCTGATATATTCTATAATATGAACTTAAAAACATTATGCTAAGTGAATTAAGTCAGACACAAAAGGACAAGTATTGTATGATTCCACTTATATGAAGGTACTACAATAGTCAACTTAATATAGACAGGAGGTAGGATAGTGGTTACTGGGAGCTAGCAGAAGAGGGGACTGTGGATTCATGCTTTGATAGGTAGAGTTTTAGTTTGGGATGCTGAGAATATTCTGGACACAGATAGTAGTGGTGGTTGCAAAACAATGGGAATATAGTAAATGTCACTGAATTGTACATATTCAACTGTCAAAATGATAAATTACATATTATTCTTATTTTTATCAAGAAGACTTCAAATACAAAATATTGTGGGGGAACGTGGAATAACACAACCACTTTGGAAAAATTTTGGCAATATTCATGAAAGCTGAACACAGGCATTCTCTGCAACACAGCAATTCTACAATTATGTTCATACACAATATTTTAAAAGTGCAATCTACTGTAAGATGGATGAATTATATATGTAACATTGAATGAGCAGTATATATTGCATTGTTCCATTTACATTAAGTTCAAAATAAGCAAAAATTATCTATGACATTGGAAGTAAGGAAGTCAAATAGTGGTTACCTTGGGGTGAATGGGAAGGAGTTGGAAGGGAATAAGTGGACTTCCAGGGTGCTGGAAATATAATGTTTCTTGATCTGAGTGCTGATTACTTTCTGAAAATTCATGGAGCTCTATATTTACGTTGTCAGGACTTTTCTGTTTATATTCTATATGTCAATAGAAATGTTTCTTCAAAATCAATCATCTGGCATTCTGAACATTCCAAAATGAAATCTGAACAATTCCTTTTATCTACCCAGTCATATAACAGAACAAAGGAGGCTTTCTAGAATTCTCTTCTCAATGGAAATATTTGAAATAGGCCAAGGCAAAATCACTTGAAAACCAATCTATTTTCTAACTTTGGAATGCAACTAGCAGATTTTACATGCCTGTGTGCTTAGCCACTCACACCTGACCCTAAGCAATATCACAAGGGCATCTTGTTTTGGTTGGCAATAAACTATCGAATTTCTAGGCAATCCGTTTGTGATGGAATGACATTCGGTCAAACACAAAATAAATCTGGGGTGTGCATATGCGTGGTGTATGTGTTGGGTTATGGGGAATGATGATCAGCAACAAGGAAGCTAAAGTATTTAAGCCTATTAAGTTTACATAAAGGTTTATAAAACCTGTAAGGATAAAAACTGTAAACATTTGGTATACATCAAGCAACAAAAATTTTTGCGTGATGGAAGTGTTATTCAAACCCCAATCCAATTTAATTTCTTATGGTTTTCTACAAACATTTGTTCAGAAAATTACACAAATATTTCTGTGAAATTCATGGTTTTGTATTTCAGAGCAATCCTCATCTAAAATTAAAATGAATTATATCAGGGTCTTTTTCCAAATGGAAACTCTCATAAGTAACCGAGAAAATCCAAATCAAAAGAGTAGTGAATAACTTTTTTGAAAGGTGGGGCGTAGGAAAATTGGGAGAGGAAAACTGGGAAATAAAAATAAGGACAATGAATAGAAGAGCTCAAAAGGAAGAGAAGAGAAATGAGGGGAAAGTGGGCATTAAATGAGAAGAAATAATAGAAAGGTAATAAAGAGGATCAAAGCAGTGGGAAAAAAATAGAGAGGAAAGTTAAATAGAAAGTAAATAGACAGAGATCTAGATATCAAACCATGCAAACACAAACCAAAAGAAAGAGTAAAGTAAATTTCTAAATCACTAACAAATTTTTCACACTTTATAATAGTCCTAAAAAAGTTAGAGCTTCCAACACTTCAGGTCCCATCACAGAACACGAAGCTCTATACCCACTGCTCTCTTCTAACTATGGTAGCATGTTAAATTGAGGAAGTCTTCATATACCGCAGATCAAGAAACAAGTAACAGATAATTCCCAAAGTCTGAGCTGACCATGTATTCTTAGTGTACCAAAGAATACAAGAACAATTGAAAAACATTATCCACCTTCTGAATCCAGCAAATCTACATATTTATAGAAGAGTAATGATAAAAGGGATAATAACAAAAACAGGTAGGTTTCTTCTAAAAGAGCTTTAACTTATAAAGGAAAAAAATAAAAGACTGAATTGTAACTTTCTAACTTTCATTCTGGAATAAATTCCACTGTCTCATTTTGTTTGGGGAAAATTCAATTTAGAATTTGAAGACGCCAACCCTGAACAAGAGTAAATAAAGAACTCACTGTTGGCCTGACAAAGTAAGTTTCCCTTTTACAAAATAATGTACAGGGAAGTTCTTTAAACTGTACATTTTTTTAATTGTTCCAATGCAATTTTTTTTTCTACTGTAAAACATGGTGACCCAGTGACACATACATGTACACATTCTATTTTCTCACATTATCATGCTACATCATAAGTGACCAGACATAGTTCCTAGTGTTACATAGCAGGAACTCATTGCTATAAAATCTAAAGGCAATAGTTTGCATCTATTAACTCCAAGCTCCTGATGCACCCCCCCCTCCCTCTCCCTCCCCCTTGGCAACCACAAGCCTATTCTCCAAGTCCATGATATCACTTATATCTGTAATCTAATATATGGCACAAATAAACTGTGCATTTAAATGATAGACTGTAGATTGTTAACTCCTATGCAGAGTGGCTGAGAGCTAAAACTTAAGTCACTATCCTCTAACCAATTCAACATGAGGATAGGAAGTTCCCATTGTGAGAAGTACCCGACTAGTACCCATGAGGATGAGGGTTCAACCCCTGACCTCACTCAGTGGGTTAAGGATCTGGTTTTGCCAACAGTTGCAGTGTGGGTTGCAGACTTGGCTCAGATCCTGCACTGCTGTTGCTGTGGTGTACTCCAGCAGCTGTACCTCTGATTCAACCCCTAGCCTGGGAACGTCCATATACAGCTGGTGCAGTCCAAAAGAGACAATAAATAAATAAACAAATAAAGGTAAATAACTAAAGAACAATGAAAATAAATAGGAAAAAGAATTTATCAAAATGTTTCAAATGTCTGTTCCAAAACTTGGGAATGAAAAAGAAACTGCTATGACAAATCACTAAGGGAGAATAGTAGAAAAGAGAGGAGAGTCATGTCAAAGCAAGGAAGATAGATTGACACAGAGAGAAGTTTTAGAGAAAGGAAATACATCAGATAGCTACAGACATCTGTCAGCTTTTATTTTCTCCCTTTCAGGGCTTGTATTATCTATAACTACACCAAAAGATCTTAACCACTACTAGACATACATTTATATGGTAGCGAACATTCACTGTATGGGGAAATGATTCAGTAAAGTTCAGTGAGACCATAAAAGAGAATTAGTCTGCACTAATGTATCAGATATTTCTGATATGCCACTTGAGGAGTTTTAGCCATTTGTTAAAGCCCCTGAAACCATCAGGACAAACTATTGTAGGTGGGAGTTGACCAACAACACAAGAGCAAACATGATAGTACCTATCCTGCTTTATCTGAGGTTTCATGATTTTTACCAGGGTATGAAGAAACAGGGACCTGTAAAGAGCACAACTCCTGGGGGGCCAGATGAAGATGGTGGCATAGAAAGACATGGAGCTCAACTCCTCGCACAAACAATACAACAAAAATACATCTAAGTGTGGAAAAATTGTCATAGAATGCCTGCTAATCACTAGCACAAAAGCTCATGGAACAAAAATTGCAAGAAATGTTACCATGTGACCACGTAGGATGAAAGGGACAAAAACAATGAATCCTGACAGGACCTTGCACCCCTAGGAAAGAACTGTGAAAGAGGAAAGGATCATTAACCTTGGGAAGCCCCCTCATCAGTGGGGAGATCAGCCTGTACAGAAAGCCAGCTTAAGAAGCTTAGAGGGGAGTACAGCAGCCAGCCTGAAGCAGGCAGAACAGAGAGATACCAGCACAAAGGGTCATTGCCATCTCCTTGTATTCCCCAACCCATGATGCAAGTTTGCAGGTCCATAGGGACTAGAGGCTAAAATTTGCCCTTTAGAGGATAGACCCGGGAGAGGATTGGGGTGGGCTTCATAGAGACAGCCAGAAGGGAATGGAGTGTAATCTGAGCAGCAAGCAGGGGTGTGCACAGGAAGGAGCCTGGGTCCGCCACTTAATCCAAATTGTTAATGTGCACACTTGAAAGAAGGGCAGAGATTAGGATAGCAACCTCAATTTCTGCATGCTCGCAGCAGGTGGGATCTACCTCTACCAGCTCTTAGAGCACAAAAGAAATAATTGGCTTCACACACACAGGCAGTGCTAGAAATAGGAACAATTCCCATGGGCTGTGCAACTTAGGAAGCAGGGCTTAAATCTGAGCTCTGTTACGCTGGCTGTGCAATCTTCAGATCTACACCAATAGCACTGCCACCAGGGACTTTGTATACTCAGGACTTATAAGAAATGTCAGTAGAATAAGGTGCGCCTGTGATTGAAGTAGATCCAGCATTAGCAGTTGTGCATTTTCAGACCAAACGTGGAAGTGGGCCTGGTTTCCATATCTCCCACAGCAGGTCTAGCTGCATGACTACTATGGACCCACTTTGCATGACTACTATGGACCCACTTGTAAAGTATGAAGGTGGGTCCATAGTAGTCATGCAGCTAGACCTGCTGTGGGAGATATGGAAACCAGGCCCACTTCCATGGACACAAATTGTGCCGATGTTTTCTTAGGTTAGTTGCTCAAGGCAACAGAAATAAAAGCAAAAATAAACACATAGGACCTAGTCAAACTTAGAAGTTTTTGTACAGCAAAGGAAACCATTTGGAAAACAAAAACAAACCTATGAAACAGAAAATAATTGTGAACAATGAAACCAACAGGGATTAATTTCCAAAATGTACAAATAACACATGAAACTCAATGACAAAAAAAACCAAACACCACAATTAAAAAATGAGCAGCAGTTCCCGTCATGGCGCAGTGGTTAACGAATCCGACTAGGAACCATGAGGTTGCGGGTTCGGTCCCTGCCCTTGCTCAGTGGGTTAACGATCCGGCGTTGCCGTGAGCTGTGGTGTAGGTTGCAGACATGGCTCGGATCCCGCGTTGCTGTGGCTCTGGCGTAGGCCGGTGGCTACAGCTCCAATTCAACCCCTAGCCTGGGAACTTCCATATGCCGTGGGAGCGGCCCAGGAAATAGCAAAAAGACCAAAAAAAAAAAAAAATTAGCAGAAGACTTACGTAGACATTTCTACAAAGAAGACATACAGATGGTCAACAGGGACATGAAAAAAATGTTCAACATCACTAATAAGTAGAGAAATGGAAATTGGTACTACAATAGGTTACTAATTCAAATGGTAAGAATTGTGGTTATTAAAGAGTCTAGAAATAACAAATGCTGGAGAAGGTGTGGAGAAAGAGAAACCCTCTTACACTGATAGTGAGAATACACACTGGTGAAGCCACTAGGCAAAACAATATGGAGTTTCCTTGTAAAACTAAAAGTAGAGTTACCATATGATCCAGCAATCCAACACTGAGTATACATCTAGAGGAAAATTTAATTTGAAAACAAACATGCACTCCAGTGTTCATAGGAGAAGTATTTATTTATTTATTTATTTTGTCTTTTTGCCATTTCTTGGGCTGCTCCTGTGGCTTATGGAGGTTGCCAGGCTAGGGGTCTAATTGGAGCTGTAGCTGCCAGCCTAGGCCAGATCCAGAGCAATGCAGGGCCTGAGACGCGTCTGCAACCTACACCATAGCCCACGGCAATGCCGGATCCTTAACCCACTGAGCAAGGGCAGGGATCGAACCTGCAACCTCATGGTTCCTAGTCGGATTCGTTAACCACTGAGCCAGGACGGGAACTCCATAGAGAAGTATTTAAAATAACCAAGAAATGTAAGGATCCTAAATGTCCAGCAACTGATGAATGAAAAAAGATGTATATGTATATGCAATAGAATACTACTCGGCCATAAAAAAGAATGAAATGATGTGACTGCAGCAACATAGAAGCACTTAGAGATTACCATACTAACTCTAAGTGAAAGTAAGAGAAAGACAAGTACCAAACGGTATCACTTACATGTGGAATCTAAAATAGGATACAGGGGAGAGACAAGATGGTGGAAGAGTAGGGGGACACACTCGCCCTCTCCCACAAACACAACAAAAAAAACCTCATCTACAGGATAAATGACTCGCACAGAACAGCAAACAATCACTGGCAGAAGAACCTAAACTCCAATAACGGCAAGAAGTTCGTGACATCAATATGTAAAACAAGAGAAAAGAGGAGAGTGACAGAAGGTGAAACCGAGTGGGACAGGCACTCCCGAAAGGGAACTGAGGATGAGAACGGGATCCTGCACCCTGGAAAGTCACCTACTCAGGGGAAAGATCAAACGAACCACAGGAATCTCCAGATGTAGAGGAGTCTAGCAGTAAGTTGGAGTTCTGAAAAGAAGATCGAGAACTGAACGGACCATCTGAACTATGGGCACAGTCAACAAAAATTGAGACGCCTGGGTGGGGGCTGGGCACCGAGACCTTGGCTCTGGAGGTTAGTCCCCAGGAAAGGGCTGGGGGGTGGGGTGGAGCGGAAACTGCTTGGGAGGTCTAGAAACCGGACTGTCAAGTTTGACGGGCAGAGACTGCCTGGGAGACTAGAAAGCAAAGCTGTCGCAGGGGAAGGGAGCAATACACTAGGGGCGGGGGAGTGGAAAGCCAAATCAGAGGGAACCTGGGAGAAGAGCCTGGTCTGTGCCCGTGCTGGGGAGGGGAAAGAAGAAGGGGTGGGTCCCCATAGAATACTCCCTACGCCACAGCAACCTTACCAGCCCGCTAGCTAGCAGAAAGCTGTGCTTCCCAGTGCATCCCCTCCCTCACCCGCGCCACCTTCTACCCACTAGCTGGAGATGGGGCTGCCTGCCATCAGGGAGGGTTGGCCTCAACAATTGCCTGAAGTCTACAACCACAGGGGCTTTCCCTGCACAGGCCTGCTTGCCTTTTGGAGGGGCTACACCCCCGCAAAGCAGCACCAGCCACCGAGAAAAGGCCTGCAGCCCAGAAAAGTGACATCAAGCCTAGACAGGCCTTGAAAAGATCTGCCTAATTCTCAGACAGTCTTTCTGAGTTGGGCTGCCCTGGGGAGGAGCCTCTTGGGTTGGCAGTGGCCCAACTAGCCATCCAAGCCCTCAGGGGGAGCCAAGCTTTAGCGAATCAAATGCACAGGACTGCCAGCTCCTGGCAGGACCCCCTGCACACCAGAAAAGCTACAACAAGCCTGGGTGGGCTGTGAAAGGATCTGCCTAATTCTCAGACAGTCTTTCTGAGTTGGGCTGCCCTGTGCAGGAGCCTCTTGAGTTGGCAGTGGCCCAGCTAGCTGCCGAAGCCCGCAGGGGGAACCGAGCTTTTGCGGATCAGCAGCACAGGACTGCCAGCTCCTGGCAGGACACCCTACACCCCAGAAAAGCTACAACAAGCCTGGCTGGGCCGTGAAAAGATCTGCCTAATTCTCAGAGGGTCTTTCTGAGTCAGGGTACCCTGGGGAGAAGCCTCCTGGCTTCACAGTGGCCCAGAGAGCTTCTCCATCCCTCAGGGGGTGCTGCACTCCTGAGGAACAGAAGCCCAACACCTTCAACTCCCTGTAAGAACCCCACAGCCTAAAAACACCAGAGCAAGCTGACCGAGTGAAATCTGCTACCACCGTGGTGTGGACCTCCCAGTCCTGCCTGCCCTCAGGAAGTCCTCCTTTGCTTCAAAGAGACCCTGTTAGCCCCATCAACACTCCAGAAAAGCCATACTGCCTCAAAAAAGACTGACCAACAACGCCAGCCCTCAGGAAACATTCCAAGGCAGTGACGAGGCAAGCACTGCCTGATCACGGAGAGTACAACTCCACCAGAAAAAACAAAACAACAAGCAAGATGAAGAAGCTCAGAAAACACACCCAGTCAAACCAACAGGAGAACTCACCTAAAGCAGTCAACAATGAAACAGATCGCTGCAGTCTGACAGACCTGGAGTTCAAAAGAGAAATAGTGAAAATACTGAAGGAATTAAGAGAAGATATGAACAGTAATGCAGATACCCTCAGAAAGGAACTAGAAAATATAAGGAGGAGCCAAGAAAAACTAGAACATTCTGTTGCAGAGATACAAACTGAACTAAGGGCAGTAAAAACCAGAATGAATAATGCAGAAGAACGAATCAGTGATATGGAAGATAGAATAATGGAAATCACACAATCAGGTCAGCAGACAGAAAACCAAATCAAAAAACAGGAAAGCAATATAAGAGACCTATGGGATAATATAAAGCGGGCCAATCAACGCATAATAGGGATTCCAGAAGGAGTAGAAAAAGATAAGGGAATGGAAAATATATTCGAAGAAATTATCGCTGGAAACTTCCCAAATCTAAAGCATACTGGGTTCAAGATACAGGAAGCACAGAGGGCCCCAAACAAATTGAACCTAAATAGACCCACACCAAGACACATTATAATAAAAATGGCAAAAGTTAGTGATAAAGAGAGGATCCTAAAGGCAGCAAGAGAAAAGCAGAATGTTACCTACAAGGGAACCCCCATAAGGTTATCAGCTGATTTCTCTAAAGAAACACTACAGGCCAGGAGGGAATGGCAAGACATATTTAAAGTGCTAAAAGGAAAAAATATGCAACCTAGAATACTCTATCCAGCAAGACTATCATTTAAAATAGAAGGAGAAATAAAAATTTTTTCCAACAAACAAAAACTGAAAGAATACAGCAACACAAACCCCAGGCTAAAAGAAATACTGAAAAGGCTTCTCTAAACCAAAAAGAAAGGAAGGAAAGAAAGGGACGAAAAGGGGAAAAAAAAAAAGAAGAGGAGGAACTAGGACTGAGGAAACCACAATCAGAGAGCAGTCACTCAAATAAGCCAGCATACAGATTTAATCATGAACATGCTTCAAACAAAATAAAATTAAAAGAAAAAAAAGAAGTCATCAAAATCATAAAATGTGGGCAAGGGATGTTAGGAAATAAGTAGATCCTTTTTTTTTTGTCTGTTTGTTTGTTTCTCTTCTTAATTTTAATATAGTAATGAAGTGTTTGAACCTACAGGACCATCAGGCTAAAAAACACAATTATAAGAAGGGGTTAGCATACGTAAAAAACATGGCAACCGCAAGCCAAAACTAAACATTGCATTCGCAAAAAAATGAAAAAAAAAACAAAAACAAAAAACACTCAAGCAGAAATAACAGGAGACCATCCAACGGAAAAAAAAAAAGAAAGGAAGAATGGAGAACCATAGAATCAACTGGAACACGAGGTTCAAAATGGCAATAAATAATCATCTATCAATTAGCACCTAAACTGTCAATGGACTGAATGCTCCAATCAAAAGACACAGAGTGGCTGAGTGGATAAAAAGGCAAAAACCTTCATTCTGCTGCCTACAAGAAACTCACCTCAGGACAAAGGATACATATAGATTGAAAGTGAAGGGTTGGGAAAAAATATTTCACACCAATAGACATGACAGGAAAGCAGGAGTTGCAACACTCATATCAAACAAAATAGACTTTAAAACAAAAGACATAAAGAAAGACAAACAAGGACACTACTTAATGATTAAGGGATCCATCCAAGGAGAGGATGTTACTATCAGCAACATATATGCCCCAAATACAGGAGCACCCAGATACATACAACAAATATTAACAGACATAAAGGGAGAAATTGATGGGAATACAATCTTAGTAGGGGACTTTAATACCCCTCTCACACCAATAGACAGATCCTCTAGACAGAAAACCAATAAAGCAACAGAGATCCTAAAGGAAACAATAGACAAGTTAGACTTCATTGATATCTTCAGGACACTACATCCAAAAAACGCAGAATACACATTCTTCTCAAATGCTCATGGAACCTTTTCAAGAATCGACCACATATTGGGACACAAAGCTAACCTCAATAAATTTAGGAGCATAGAAATTATCTCAAGTATCTTCTCTGACCACAAGGCCAGGAAATTAGAAATCAACCATGGGAAAAGGAAAGAGAAAAAACCTACTACATGGAGACTCAACAACATGCTACTAAAAAACCAATGGGTCAATGAGGAAATCAAGAAGGAAATTAAAAACTACCTTGAAACAAATGATAATGAAGACACAACCTCTCAAAATCTATGGGATGCTGCGAAAGCAGTGCTCAGAGGGAAATTTATAGTGATACAGGCCTTTCTCAAAAAAGAAGAAAGATCCCAAATTGACAACTTAACCCTCCACCTAAACAAATTAGAAAAAGAAGAACAAAAAAGACCTAAAGTCAGCAAAAGGAAGGAAATTATACAGAACAAAGAAGACATCAATAAAATAGAGACTCAAAAAACAATAGAGAAAATTAATAAAACCAAGAGCTGGTTCTTTGAAAAGGTCAACAAAATTGACAAACTCCTGGCCAGACTCACTAAAAAGAGGAGAGAAAGAACCCAAATAAACAAAATTATAAATGAAAAAGGAGAAATCACAACGGATACAGCAGAAATACAAAAAAGCATGAGAGAATACTATGAACAACTATATGGCAACAAGTTTGACAATCTGGAAGAAATGGACAATTTTCTAGAATCTTACAGCCTGCCAAAACTGAATCAAGAAGAAACAGACCAACTGAACAGACCCATCACTAGAAATGAAATTGAAGAGGTCATAAAAACACTCCCTACAAATAAAAGTCCAGGACCAGATGGCTTCACAGGCGAATTCTACCAAACGTATAAAGAGGAACTGGTGCGCATCCTCCTTAAACTCTTTCAAAAGGCTGAAGAAGAAGGAATACTCCCAAAGACATTCTATGAGGCCACCATCACCCTCATTCCAAAACCAGACAGAGATAACACCAATAAAGAAAACTATCGCCCAATATCATTGACGAATATAGATGCAAAAATTCTCAACAAAATCTTAGCCAACCGAATCCAACAACATATCCAAAAAATCATACACCGTGACCAGGTAGGGTTCATCCCAGGTTCACAAGGATGGCTCAACATACGCAAATCAATCAACCTCATACACCACATTAACAAAAGAAAAGTCAAAAATCATATGATCATCTCAATAGACGCAGAAAAAGCATTTGACAAAGTCCAACATCCAATCATGATCAAGACCCTCGCCAAAGTGGGTATAGAGGGAACATTCCTGAACATAAGCAAAGCCATTTATGAGAAACCCACAGCAAATATAATACTCAATGGAGAAAAACTGAAAGCCTTCTCACTCAAATCTGGAACAAGACAGGGATGCCCACTCTCACCACTGCTCTTCAACATAGCTTTGGAAGTCCTAGGCATAGCAATTAGAAAAACAAAAGAAATAAAAGGCATCCTTATAGGAAGAGAAGAGATAAAACTGTCACTGTATGCAGATGACATGATACTATACCTAGAAAACCCTAAGGACTCTACCCAAAAACTACGTGAACTGATTAATCAATTCAACAAAGTAGCAGGATATAAGATTAACATTCAGAAGTCAGTTGCATTGCTGTATACCAGCAATGAAATATTAGAAAAGGAATACAAAAATACAATACCTTTTAAAATTGTACCTCACAAAATCAAATACCTCGGAATACACCTGACCAAAGAGGTAAAGGACCTATATGCTGAGAACTATAAAACTTTAATCAAAGAAATCAAAGAAGATGTAAAGAAATGGAAAGATATTCCATGTTCCTGGATTGGGAAAATCAATATTGTAAAAATGGCCATACTATCCAAAGCAATCTACAGATTCAATGCAATCCCTATCAAATTACCCATGACATTTTTCACAGAACTAGAACAAACAATCCAAACATTTAATGGAACAACAAAAGACCCAGAATCGCCAAAGCAATCCTGAGAAACAAAAACCAAGCAGGACGCATAAATTCCCCAGACGTCAAATAATACTACAAAGCCACAGTCATCAAAACAGAGTGGTACTGGTATCAAAACAGACAGACAGACCAATGGAACAGAATAGAGAACCTGGAAATAAACCCTGACGCCTATGGTCAATTAATCTTCGACAAGGGAGGCAAGAACATAAAATGGGGAAAAGAAAGTCTATTCAGCAAGCATTGCTGGGAAACCTGGACAGCTGTATGCAAAGCAATGAAACTAGAACACACCCTCACACCATGCACAAAAATAAACCCAAAATGGCTGAAAGACTTAAATATACAACAGGACACCATCAAACTCCTAGAAGAAAACATAGGCAAAACACTCTCTGACATCAACATCATGAATATTTTCTCAGGTCAGTCTCCCAAAGCAATAGAAATTAGAGCAAAAATAAACCCATGGGACCTCATCAAACTGAAAAGCTTTTGCACAGCAAAGGAAACCAAAAAGAAAACCAAAAGACAACTTTCAGAATTGGAGAAAATATTTTCAAATGATGCAACCGACAAGGGCTTAATCTCTAGAATATATAAACAATTTATACAACTCAACAGCAAAAAAACCAATCAAGCAATGGAAAAATGGGCAAAAGACCTGAATAGACATTTCTCCAAAGAAGATATACAGATGGCCAACAAACACATGAAAAAATGCTCAACATCGCTGATTATAAGAGAAATGCAAATCAAAACTACCATGAGATATCACCTCACACCAGTCAGAATGGCCATCATTAATAAATCCACAAATAACAAGTGATGGAGGGGGTATGGAGAAAAGGGAACCCTCCTGAACTGCTAGTGGGAATGTAAACTGGTACAGCCACTATGGAGAACAGTTTGGAGATACCTTAGAAATCTATCCATAGAACTGCCATATGACCCTGCAATCCCACTCTTGGGCATATATCTGGACAAAACTCTACTTAAAAGAGACACAAGCACCCGCATGTTCACTGCAGCACTATTCACGTGGAATAGTGGAAACAACCCAAATGTCCATCGACAGATGATTGGATTCGGAAGAGGTGGTATATATACACAATGGAATACTACTCAGACATAAAAAAGAACAACATAATGCCATTTGCAGCAACATGGATGGAAGTAGAGAATCTCATACTGAGCGAAATGAGCCAGAAAGACAAAGACAAATACCTTATGATATCACTTATAACTGGAATCTAATATCCAGCACAAATGAACATCTCCTCAGAAAAGAAAATCATGGACTTGGATAAAAGACTTGTGGCTGCCTGAAGCAAGGGGGAAAGAGTGGGAGGGATCGGGAGCTTGGGCTTATCAGACACAACTTAGAATAGATTTACAAGGAGATCCTGCTGAATAGCATTGAGAACTATGTCTATCTAGACACTCATGTTGCAACAGAACAAAGGGTGGGGGAAAAAATGTAATTGTAATGTATACATGTAAGGATAACTTGATCCCCTTGCTGTACAGTGGGAAAATTAAAAAATAAATAAATAAATAAATAAATAAATAAAATAGGAAACAGGGAGTTCCCGTCATGGCTCAGCAGAAACAAATCTGACTCATATCCATTAGAACACAGGTTAGATCCCTGGACTTGCTCAGTGGGTTAAGGACCTGGTGTTGCCTTGAGCTGTGGTATAGGTCACAGATGTGGCTCAGATCTAGCATTGCTGTGGCTGTGGTGTAAGCCAGCAGCTACAACTCTGATTCGACCCCGAGCCTGGGAAGCTCCATATGCTCCAGGCGTCGCCCCAAAAAAGCAAAAAAAAAATTAATAATAATAATAAATAAAATATTATACAAATAAATATATTTCTGAAACAAAAAAAAAACTCACAAATATAGAAAAGAAACTCATGGTTTCCAAAGGGGAAAGGCAGTCAGGGATAAATTAGGACTTGAGGATTATCAGATACAAACAAATATATATATATAATAGATTTTTTAAAGTTCCTACTGTATATCACAGGGAACTATATTCAATATTTTGTAATAAACAATAGGGAGATATTTTTAAAAACAATGGATATATAGATAAAACTGAATCACCTAGCTGATTACCAGAAACTAACACAACATTGTAAGTCAATTATATATCAATAACAAATAAAATAAAATTACAAAAGAACACAAGGAGCTCCAGGGTGCCCTAAGATAAGGATCTGGCCTTGTACTGCTATGGTTCAGGTCCCTACTGTGGCATGGGTTTGATCCCTGACCAGGGGACTTCCACATGCCAAAGGTATAAACAAGGAAAAAAAAACCATTACTCCAAATTGCATATAGAGTTACGGTCCCATGGGCTTAACTTTGACCAATGGGAGAAGGATACTAGGGAATAAATTATGTTTCTAGATCTACTGTCAAGAGAAGCAGTTGTTTATACAGCTTCTCAGAAGACAATCAAATGAACTGGAGCAAGCTCTTGTTCCATCCTTGTACTGGCTCTCCCTCCTTCCTCATCTCACATTTCCATTCACTCCTTCCCCCAGAGGGTGAGCTCTCTATAAAGACTTTAATTTGGGCTCTGCTTTTTGAAGAACTAAACATAAGACAGTCCTCAAAACTGCTAAGACTCATTAGGATTCAATGTTTATATAATAAGGAAGCACAGAAAATGGTACAAAGTGAGGAAAACAAAACAAAACAAAAAACCCCAAAGGTGGCCACCAGTGAAGCCAATCCAGGTTTACCATCTTCATTGGTAGTTCTCCCTGAAGTCAAATGCTATCAACCATTAAAGGAATTAATCCCTAATTCATTCCCCAATGTATAAAAGTTTTGCAACTAAGCAACTAGACACTGATGATAAACATGAAACTATCTAAGGCATCTTCTGTAATCTTTTGTCCATTATGCACTCCCCTTTACTAAGGCCACTTGACTGCAGGAACGCCACACTTGCCACATTCTTGCCTTATTCTTAGTGACGTTATCGCCATCTCAGTGGTTTTAGCAACCTTAGTCAAGGCCATTGCCTTGAAGTTGCCAGTCCTTAGAAAGGAATACCTTGCTCAAAGTCCAAAATTTTTGTCTGGGTCTCTGCTGCCAGACTCCTAATGTCTTCTTGTCTGGGGAAATCCCTGATTATCAACTAAATTTTGACTACTTGGACATGACATCCCACCTACTTTTTAAGCTATCTCCATTACTTCATTTTAGACCTTGTCTGTGACTATAATCAATAACATGTTTTGGCAATCAGAGTGGCTAATTCCATTTCATCAGATCATGTTGCCCAGTGCCTACTAAACCCCACTGCATAGGCACTCTCTTGCCCTCACCCTCACCCTCATTGAATTGAGCCAATCAGTCAATTTCAACTCTTCCTTCTCTGGTATACTTCCAGCTGGGACCATAGATACATGTCTACATCTCATATCTGCCCATACCTGCGGTCAGTCCTGGCCAATATAAACAATATATGAGCTATCAAAAACATGGGATCTAATGTGCAAGTAGTTAGGCCTAAATAACTATCCTCAAATTTTTAGTTTTCCCTTGCTCCCCTCAGAGTTGAACCAGGCCAAAGTGGATTTCTTCTTAAGTTTTATTGCCTACTTCTAAAGCCTCCAGGACTTTGGAAGGACAGGATATTTTGCCTACTTGGACATATTGTAAATTTAATGATTACCAGGAACCATGAAGGCATTTACTGATCTCAGTGTATCACATGCTTCCTGGATTATACATGCAATGTCCCACTCACCAGGTTGAAATATCTTGAAGACAAATACCTTTGAAAAAACAAGCCTGTGTTCTCCACACCCATTTAAATAGAGCATAATTGTACTCCCTGATTTCCCCTTCATTTATCAGTCCCTAGAGAAATATGTTTTCCCAGCCTCTTTTTTCTCCTAGACACAGCTTACTCAGTCTTTAGTAATGTATCCTAGTTTGAATCTTGAATCTGTGTGGATTGTGACAGATGATGCTGAATCATACATCAAATTAGGGAACAAGTTACTATAGAGTCTTCAAGAACTTTATTTCTAGGAACTGGGGTAAAACTTTGTGCTCATCTTCTCTTCTATAGTTGTGGTATTCTTTACTCATAGTTTATAATCACTCAGCATTATATTTTGTAAGTGAAAAAACTACTTCTTTTTAGGATGTCCATCTATTGAAGTACCCAGCTTCTTATGATCCTATTTCCTTTGTCAGGATATTCTCTAAATATTTTGTGTTTTTCTTAACTAAGGAAAACAAACTTTGATAACTGAAATATTTGATGGAGTAAGCTATAGTATGAGGATGATAACAAGGAGAAAAATGAGAAGCCAGCAGATAGGACTCTGATAAAGACTAGAGGCTTCCTTCAATGATACGTCCTAGGAAACACTGTGCAGAGCAGTCTGAGTTGAAATTAAAGGATAAAAAAATAAAAGCTTCTCAAACTCATACATGAAGGCCAATTTTGTGTGGGACTAACCTAGTTCCTTCTTTTTTATTTTGTATCCCTCTAGCTTACCTCAGTACAATGGATGTCAAGTTGAAAGAACTATAATTCTGATTAGCCTGGACAGAGAGGTAACCCCAGTGTTACAGTCCAACACATCAGCAGCACAAAGTTGAAAAGAAGGCTTAAAACAACCTTTACCACAAAGACTTCATGATATTTTTCTTAGCAAAGAGTCTTCACTGCAAATATTTGAAAATGATTTTGTGTTGTTAAAAGAGAAAAGGGATCCATTTTGTATGATTCTTTAACCTAGAGTCTGTGTATTCTTTTAGAAACTGGCTAACTATACCAAGAAGCTATGGAAAGAGAAAGTTAAAGAATCAGAAATGTTTTCACTAAATATGGTGAAATAAAGAATGTTACAAAAAATAAAATGCAGACTTCTTAAAGAGATAAATCCACATTTGCTCATTAAAAACAAAAGTCAAACTTGAGAAAATTAAAAGCAAAATCTTGGCTCAACAAAATATAAAACATAGACTTGTAAAAGCAAGTAACATGAACAATGAAAGCATGCCTGCTCATTTACCCAATAAGAAGAACTGAAATGATAACAATAACAGATGATGATACACACGTTTGTTGATTTATTTCGACCAACATGTAGTGCAGTTCCACAGCAGTGCTCCATATTTTCCAACACTTGGTAATGATCGTTGGTCTGATTAGACCAAAAAGACCGTCCACTAGCCCATCAAAATGCTCAGTTCACATTGATTTACTTTAATATTTTTATTCCTATTAAATCTAATCAGGAAATACAGCCAATCCTCAATGATTAATAATGACCACAAAACTTTCAAATAATACAATTGCATTTGCAACAGGCCAATGAAAAAAAGTCTAAATTTCATAGCATGAAATTTAAAGCTATAGAGCCCATATATTCTACTTCTAACTAGCCACTTCAGTTTGATATTCCAATTGTTATCTTTGGTTGATTCCAATTCAAGGTATACTGCTTACTTCTCTTCAAGCAGAGGTGTCTCATCCCTACCTCTGTGACTTTGTTAATAATAATTGCACCTCTTGTAATGTCCTCCTCCTATAGCTAGCTATCAAAATCATACCTATCCTTCAAAGTTCAGTTCAAATACTACCACCCCTATAATAAACTTCATAACCATTTTATCTTGAAGGGTTCTTCACAATTTATGAACTCTAAGATAATTTTGCACATATCATTCAGAGGAAGACTGAGTACATCCTCATTTTACTAGGTCAGTGATTCCTGTTTTACTGGTGTATTTCTCTCTCTCTCTCTCTCTCTTTTGCTACACCCATGGCATTTGGAAGTTCCTGGGCCAGGGATTGAGCCTGTTCCACCACACTGACCCAAGCCACATTCGTGACACTATAGATCGTTAACCCACTGGGCCACCAGGGAACTCCCTTTACTGATATATTTCTGAATAGTGCTCCTTTTACTATCAAAAACATTCCAGTTTATATTATATATATACATATATACGTATAATCAAAATACCTATAGGACTGTGGTATACAATACATTCTAGTTTTTTGTTTGTTTTTTGCTTTTTAGGACTACACCTGTGGCATATGGAAGTTACCTAGCTAGGGGTCAAATTGGAGCTACAGCTGCCAGCCTATGACACAACCAAGCCAGATCCAAGCCGCATCTGTGACCTACACCACAGTTCATGGCAACACCGGATCCTTAACTCACTGAGCAAGGCCAGGTATCGAACCCACATCCACATGGATACTAGTCAGGCTTGTTACTGCTGAGCCACAAAGGGAACTTCCAACATATTCTTTTTTATTTTTTATATTTCTGTATACATTTTTACTCCCTATGTTACATTGTAAACCTCTTTGTGTACAGAAAGCATAGGCATTTAAAAATAATGCTTTGCATGTGGTTCAATATGTATTTGAGTTAATCAGAGGAAGAGTCACTGATTTTTTCATTAATGGGGTTCCAAGTGTTAAAACATTAAAGACTTATCTCTTGAAGGCTACTAACTATGCATTATTAAAGTGATGCTACCAATGAAAGACTCAGAATCTTAATTATGACCAGAGATCCAAGATAATTTATCCACTTCTTGAAGGTTGGATTACTGTTAAGTGGGTCACTTTGAGTTATTATACTTGATGATCATGACAAGAAGTTATCCAACTGATAACACTTCCTTCTTCAGTCTCTAATGTAGCATCACACTTTCATCTAACTCAGATGATGAACCTGAAATAACTCTGCTTTTCTCCTAGAAATAAAATTATACCAGCAAGAAGTGCAGAACTCCTCCTGGCCAACACATAGTGCACTTAAGGAAGCATTTGAAATGGTTTTCATAAGAAATGAAAAACTAATATCTTTTAATTTTCTTCAAAGTCATATCCATTTATTCCCATATTCAAAAAGTTAGATAAAGTTAATAAGGCCTACTCTGTTAAAATAAGCAAAATAAAAGCTTCTCAGTGTACATAGAAAATATGCATCCCCAAAGTGTTGCCCCACAGCTTCTATCTTTGGAAAAGCAGATATTAACCCAGATTCCAGCAGTAATCCACACAGAAGTCTAAATACCGAGAAAATACTACACAGACGCAGTTATTCAAGTGGAGCTTGGTAATAAACAGTCCAAATGAATTTTCAAATCTCTGCTGCTCCCATTTTCAAGTTTGTGATATTAACACCATAAGGAAAAGGATAAGATTATAAGTCAATAAACATCATTTATGAAGTTCAAGATTGGTTTTCTTTCACTTCCTTTTTCTTTTAATACAGCAATCGCTATAGCAAGAGATCATGAAGCCCTACTTTTCTCTGGCCAAATCCTTTATCTCACTTTTCATTAATTCAGTGAGGCAGTATTTGCTAATAATGTCAAATTAGTAAAAAAAACCCAGAGGTCTAGCAATGTTACAATGATATACCCATCACAATGGGTCTACTTTCAGCATGTAGGAGGCATAATTAGAATCAAATATCTACTTCTTAGCATTTCTCTTGGGTTCACCCAACTTTGAAAGCTCTCAGGTCATTAATGCATATCAATTTGTAATGATTTTTCCCAGCCCCCAGCAGCCATTGAAGCATACATTAAAGGTGATATATGTAGGTGAAATTTTAAAAATGCACAATTTGAAAATACCTACTTTGATGCACAGAAGAGTATCACCTGAAAACATTCACTTGCTTAAGGCTTTATGTTATAGTCATAAAAATACACTTCATCCCTTTTGGATGGATGTCCTATGAACATTTTCATACATATTAAGTAATATAAATTATACAAAGGTTTGGAAAATATACAAATCATTAAAGGTAGATACAGGATGTGCAATAGCCTGGAAGAACTATTGTGTAATTCTTAGTATAATCATATTTAACTAAGTCATTCTGATCTGGGGAAAGTTACTTCCTTGGGGAATTGACAGGTGGGGGGGCAGAGGAAACAGGAAGAAGATATCACAATCATAGCATATTTTAAATAGTCACATTAGACATTAGTCATGTTTTAATCAAATCAGTTAAACATACAACAATAGACATTATTAGTAGAAGCATTCCTTTGCAGATTTTATTGTTTAATAGTTGTTTCCTAGAGAAACTACAGCATAAAAAATGAGTTGATCCCTATATAGACCAAAACAAAAATAAAAAAGGACTTTACTAATGCTGAGATTCCGTGATCTTAAGTAAAGATTGTGTTCAACACAAATATACATTTATGATATTATTCTTTGCCATAATTTGGAGGTATGTTCAAGTCTAACCAAAATTTGTTGGTATTGGTGTTCCCACTCATAAGAAGTTCTATGGGTAAGGTATAAGGGCCAAAAAGAATCTTCTAAACTGAACTACTTCAGTATCTGAAATTAATCATAAAGTCTCAAAATGATTAACTTAGAGGTGCAAATTATGGTATAACTATTGCATGTGTTGAGAGTTATTCTTGGCTCAAGTAAGCAATGTGATTAGTTAGGTAACATCATTACCCTAATTTGGTAAGAAAAAAAGTGAATAAGTCTGATAATGGGCATAGGTCAGGAATGCTAGAGTATTAACCTTATTTAGGTACTTAAATTAGACAAAAGCCTTTAAACAAGGAAACCTTTGGGAAACTGTACCTAAGAAGTATGATTATGGGAGAGGATTTCTGGTATTTCTTCCCAGGACCCCCTTGTATTAGTCAGAATTCTCCAACGAAACAGAGCCAATAGAATGTGTGTTTGTGTGTGTGTGTGTGTGTGTACGCGTGCGCGCATTTGTGTGTGTGTGTGTGTGTGTAAAAAGATTTATTATGAGGAATTGGTTCACGTGATTGTGGAGGCTGACAAGACCCAAGTTCAACAGGCCTTACTGGCAACCCAGTAAGAGATGATGGTTCAGTTCCATTTTGATTCTGTAGGCCTGAGAACCAGGAAAGCCAATGGTATAGTTCTAGTCTTAAAGTCTGCAGGCTTGAAACCCAGGAAGAGCTAATGTCTTAGTTCTGGTTCTAAGGCAGGGAAAAACCAATGTTCCAGTTTGGACTCCATCAGGCAGGAAGAATTCTCATTTATTTGTTCTACTCAGGCTTTCAACTGATAGGATTAGGGCAATCTGCATCACTCAGTTTAACAATTTAAATGTTAATTTCATCCAAAAATACCCTCATAGCATTATCTAGAATAAAGTTTGACAGTATCTGGTTACCCTTGGTCGAATACAGTTGACAAAAAAAATTAACATCATACCCTTCTTTTCCTGTAGACTAGGCTTATGTTAACGGAGCAAATAAATACTGATAAAATGGAAGGGAATTGATGCTGGGAAGATACAAATGCATGGTTGAGTAATTATACAGAAGCATTTTTATGTAAAAAACACCTTGCAATATTTCATGTCTGGGATTGGGGAAGGCAAAAGACTGGACTATAAGTTCCAGGATAGTTGAGATTTTTATATTTTTGATCATGATATTATCAGGGACTAGTAACATAAGTGATTCTTTCTTGACTTACAAAATAAATGAATGAAAGTTCAAAAGATTCGAGAAGCTAGAAAAATAGCGTAACATTTTAACATCAGGGAAGGTGATGGGTTAAGATCAGAAATTCATACAAAGCTATAGCTATAAAAGCTCAATCTAAAAATTAAATGTTCAGAGAATTTGGGACAATGTGTCTAGTGAGGACAAATATTGTTGTATAAACAGTGGCACTCACGAATACATAATTGAAAATTAGTGAATTAATAATGGGACAGAAACTATTTGCTCTCCATTTCTATGTCATTGATATTGTTATCATCTTTTGCCCCTGATTTAAGTTACCACCTTTAATACTGATGGTCTTCCTATAGCGCTGCTCAGTACTCAGTTAAAGTTTATTCCATCATGGAAAAGTGGATTTATCGTCAAGAACCTAGTTTAGTCACATGGACATGTCTGATTGCCAGGTATCATAATGTGTTCCATTCTGGTACATTTTACTGCCACTCAGATCTAGGTCTTCATTCTGTATATATCTAGAGCTGCTGTCTTGTAAGTTTTTAAGGAGGTTAAACCATTCAGAAAGTGCTTTGTAAGGATTCTCAAGCAACATTCTGATAAGCATTTTTCCCAACTCAGTGATAAAACCTAAAAATGGGCATTCCCTTGTTAAAAATAAGGATCACATCCATCCATCCACTCATTAAAAAACATACTGAGAATCTATTATATGTCAAGGAGTCATTTAGTCCCTTGGGATACAGCGGTGAGTCATATACAAGATACCTCTTCCAAGTGAAAATTACATACCAATACTAATGCAATCTAGAAACAAAACTAGTTATGTTTTAGCCCAGAGAGCTAGATTGTGTAAATTCACCAGTCCAACAATAGAGAGCCCACTGACATAGCAGAGCTAGTGAAAACAGTCAATTTAATAGCTCTATCCCCATTCCAGTGTTTTGAATGTCTTTCCCATTTGTTCTTATAAATTGTGGTTTATCATTTATCCTTTCTAATCTGTATTTTGCCACAGCTATGAGCAGACAAACTATTTCTAACTGGAAAAGAAATTGATTCCATCCCGTACTTTCCAAATGACCTTTAGCCCACCCCCTCAAAAGAGGCCATATATTGACACTGAGTAAAAAAAACAAAGGAAAAAATAGGCATAGATTTTAAAAGACAAAATCCAAAGAAAATAAGTGGTTTAAAGAAAATATGTGATGATGGTATGGGTTGCTGTAAAGTTTTTATTGCCACTTACTTGGGAAGACCAGCATAACTTATGTCTAGTGCTGCCACTTATAAGTAATGTGGTCACCACAAACTCACTGCAGTAAAAACTTCAAACATCTCCACCACCACATATTATACACATACACATACACCAGTAATTTAGTAACTTTTCCAGCTGCCTTCCTCTGTGATACTTTATTTCTTGAAGCCCATTCTTAATGGGACAAATTCATTTTTAGCACAGCATGTGGCTGATTAAACACAGAGCTCTGATCATTTTTTAAATAAGACTGTGACAATTAATTTACCACATCTGACACTGAGTGTCTACCATAATAAATACATTGGATGAATCTTCCCTATGTTAGTCACTGCTAAATAAGTTGATGGTTTCTCCCATTCTGGCGAATAAAGATAAGGTTCACCTTAACTGAGTCATTTGAACCTACTGCCTAAACATTGCTAAATATACAAATCATGGAAGTTGAGCGTTATGAGTGGCCTTAGATCCTGACTAGAGATTTTTAAACTATGTTCCAATGAGTCTAAGAGGTGGTGTGTGGTTTAGACATGTTTGAGGAAATGGAGGTATCTTCAAGCAGCCCATCTCAATTTTAATACATTCTTTATGTGGGATTTCTACACAAGATTTTGATGAAGCAAAATTTATGTTGATAAAAGGCACACACAAAAACAAATGAATGAACTATTTAGAAAATTACTAATCATGACAAATATCTTCCCTCACAATTTGACAGGCAAGAAAACAGATCCTTACAAAGGTCAAGTGTTAAATGTATATCACACAGCCACTGGGAGGCATGATTGAGATCAGCACAGCTATTTCCCCTAAAACCCAGGCTATAGTTCACCTTGTGAAACAACAATGAATTATGTATCTGTAATTAATACTATTTATGCTATGAATAGTGTTGGAGTAGGGAACAGTAGTTTCATATAAAATATAGTTTGCTAGTGTGAACACATGATGTTCTTTTTCCTTGGTAAAGAGAATGGCGCATCTAACAAAAAAAATATTTCAATGTATAACTATCGGGAAAAATATCACATCTCTGGGAGTAAAAGAATGAATATAAAATACTAGCAGGAGTATGGTGGGGTAAGAGGACATGAACCTTACCTCCTCCCATGAACACATAAAAAATACATCTAAACATGGGAAAATTCTTAAGGAAAACTAACTTTAAACTGACAGACCTACCTTTATACAACCAAAGAAGTGAGAAATGTAAGTGGGTAGGGTAAAAGAAAAGAATCAGGTTGGCACCTGTTCCCATGAAAGGGGACTCAGAGGAAAACGGAGATCACACAGGTGGACCGTCACTTTAGAAAGTGGACATGTTGAGACTATGCCACCAAGGCTGCTTGGAGAACTACAAGAAAAGACAGAAAAGCTGGAGAATCCTTTATTCCACTCATAAGGAGTGCACAGATGCTGTCTTGCCCCCAGGCAGCACAGAGAGAGGTCTACCTTAGCAGCTGCCATCTCACCACACTCTCCAGTCTGAGGCAAGTAGACAAACAGACCGCATTCACTCCATGCCCCAGCTTGGCAATCAACCTAAGGCAGATAGGACCTGGGAAAAGACTTGATCTAGGGACTCATAGGTGACCAGGGGTCCAGGGGATAGTCCTGATATGGTGGCAATAGCCACTGTGGTGCTTACTGAATCAGATATCCAGAATCAGCTGAGGCTTCTGAGGGGAGTGTGACTGCTGGAATTCTTCCAACCACCTAGCTGCATGCCCCAGCCAAAAGCAATTGAATACTATAGCCTTCATCACTCAATTCCACAAAGTAGCACTAGATCTGGAGCAGTCATAATGGGGGGGAAGACATATCCATGGGTTGTGTGTGAGGAGAGCCAAAGATGCTTACACAGGCAGAGAATCAGAAATATGTAAGTGCCTAAGTCATATTTACCTCTGAACTCTTGGCCCTTTTTATAAAAGGTATTGGTGAGGGGAGAAGGAAAAATAAACCTGTTAAAGAGATAAAACTAGCTCAAACCTGACCTTCAAGGATTCCACTTGAGCAACATGAGAGAAGGCCCTGTCTCTGACATAAAGATGACAGCCTCTGAGTAAAGAGGAAGTCCTGCCTCAAAACTTTCACATTACAGAGTCCCAGAAGGAGAAGTAAGAGAGAGAGAAAGATATCAAAAATGTATCTGAAGATACTATGGCTGAAAATTTCCCAAACCAAAAGAGGGAGAAAGATACCCAGCCATAGGAAGTACAGAGGGTACAAAACAAGGTGAACCCAAAGAGGCACACACAAAGCCACATCAAAATTCAAATGAATTAATTATAAACAATAATTTGAAAGGCAGAAAGATAAAGCAAAGAGCCTTATATAAGGAATCTTGATAAAGGAATCAGCTGGTTTCTCGGCATAAACTTTGTAGGTAAGAAGGGAGTGGCATGATATATTCAAACTGCTGAAAGGGAAAACTCTATAAACTAGAACAGTGGACCAGCAAGATTATCATTTAGAATATAAAGAGAAACAGATATTCTGAGAAAAGCAAAAATTGAAAGAATTCAGAATTATTGAAATTAACCTAAAAGAAATGTTGAATGGTCTTATCAAAATGGAAAAGAAATAAGCATTTACAAAGAAAAGAAAATCCCAAAGGGAAAAGAAACTATATGGTAGGGATTTGAGATCACTTAAATAGGCTAGTATGAAGATTAAAAGACCAAAAACATTATATAAACAGCTATATCTGACTTATTTAGTATGTTAATCACCAGGTACATCCATGTTTCTGCAAATGGCAATATTTCAAGAAAGATCATAGGAAAACGTCAATATGTGGAGTCTAACAAAGAATGATAGAGGGGAAATTGGTAACAAAACAAAATCAGAAACAAAGATTTTGAAGCCAAACTTATGGTTGCCAAAGTGAAAATGTTGGGGAGAAGGATAAAACTGGGAGATTGGGATTGACATACGCACACTACTGTATATGAAGTAAATGAATAACAGGGACCTACTATATAGCAAAGGGAAATATACTCAATAATCTATAAGGACCTATATGGGAAAAGAATCTGAAAGGGATGGATGGATGTGTGTGTGTGTGTGTGTGTGTGTGTGTGTGTGTGTGTGTGTATCTGATTCACATTGCTGTACACATAAAACAAACACAATATTGTAAATCAACTACTCTCCAATAAAATTTAACAAAAATAAAAAATAAAACAAAATTTAACCATAAGAAAATGTAAAGAGGTAAGTACAAAAAAGTCAAAAATAATATTGAAGGTCAAAATGTGGGGGACAGGAGTGAAAAAATGTAGATCTTGTAAAATGTGTTTTAACTTAAATGACTATCCCTTTTGGTCAATTAAATATAATTATGGATCTATATATGAAACCCATAGTAACCACAAATCAAAACCCAAAGACATCAGAAAAACAAAAAGAAAAGAAAACCGGCATATTATTGAAAAAAATTATCAGTGGGGACAGAAGATGGTGGCCAAGGAGTAGGACATGAGACTCACCTACTCAAACAAATCCATAGAAACTGTATCTATATGTGGAACTACTGGCCTAGAAAAAACTGCTGATGGCTGACCAAAGAACCCAATATAACAATAGAGAAAGAAAATCTTCACAACACTGGAAAGGGCACAAGAAAGTAGAAAAAAAAGGAGAGAAAAGGAGAAACAATGCAGGTCAGGACCTACGCCTCTCACCCCTGGGAGGGAACTGGAAGAGGAGGGACAAAAACAAAAAACAAAAAAATCTCTGCACCCTGAGAAGTCCCCCACACCAGTAAGGAGACCATCCCAGACAGAGGAACTTTGGAGTATTGGAGGAGAACACAGCAATCGGACTAAAGCAGTTGAAATGGAAACAGTCCTCTACAAACAGTCAGTACTATCGCCCTGCACTTCCCAACCATAAGCAGGGGAAGACAGAGGCCCAGAAGTGAAATTCCACCTTTGGAGATCAGACTCAGACAGAAAAGTGGGGCTGGTAATCTGGGGAAAAACTAGAATTGGTAGCACGGAGACAGCCTGGAGGGACTGGAGTCTAGAATGACCTCATTTGAAGTTGTAAGCTGAGGAATCCCAGTTGGGCTTTGAGGCAAGATGCCATTATTAGGGGGATATGGACAGAAAGGGCAGGATTCACCATCATAACCTTAGCCCCCAAGAGCTCTCTCAGACTGCAAGACCCCAACAGCCCCAGCTCCAGGTTTTACCCTAGAGCAGGGGCTGCTTAGCAACAGCTGCAGAGCAGCCAACAGCCGTAAAGAAAAAAGAAAGTAGAGCAAGCAGAGGGAACACTTTGAGTAGATATTTAAAAAGAAAAATGAAAATGGAGGAATCAAGCTTCCTGACTACACAATACTACATAGCTAGTCATTAAAACAATATGGTACTGGCACAAAAACAGAAATATAGACCAATGGAACAGGATAGAAATCCCGGATATATATATAGATTTATACATATATAAATCTACAGAATGCAGTTAAAAGCAATTCAAAGAGGGTAATCCATAGAGATACAGGCCTGTCTCAAGAAACAGGAAAAAAAATCAAACAATTTAACTTACTATCTAAAATAATTAGAAAAAGAACAACAAAAAAGCCCAAAGTCAGAAAAAAAAAATGAATAAAGACTTGAAAAAAAAATCAAGGAAACCAAGAGCTGTTTTTTTGAAAAATAAAACAAAAATTGTCAAGTCTCTAGACACACTCAACAAGAAGAAAAGACCCAAATAAATGAGCTAAGAAATGAAGCAGGAGAAATAAGAAATGATGCCACAGACATATAATATCATAAGGGAATACTAGGAATAGTTATAAGCCACAAAATTTTTAAATCTAGAAGAAATGAACAAATTTCTAGAAAAAAAACAGCATTTTGAACAGATTGATCACTAGAAGTAAAATGGAATATATGAAAAAGAGTCACTAGGACTGGATAACCAGGTGAATTCTACCAAACACATAAAGAGGAATACTACCTATACTATTCAAAAATTGAATAGAAGGGAACATTCTTAAATTCATTCTATGACCCACCAAAACCCTAACATCAAGACCAAACAAAAATACTACAAAAAATTACAATCCAGTATCTATGATGAATAGATGTAAAAGCCCTCCAAAATATTAACAAACCAAATCCAACAATACATAAAAAGGATCATATGCAGTGATTTATTGGATTTATTATAGGGTCACAATAGTGGTTCAATATCCATAAATTAATCAATGTGATGCACCACATTCACAAAAGGATAAAAGTCATATTATCTCAAGAGGCTCAGAAAAAGTATTTGACAAAATTCATCACACATTCATGAAAACAACTCTCACTGAAGTGGGTATCGAGATAACATATCTCAACATAATAAAGGTCATCATTGACAAAACCACAGCCAACGAAGTACTCAATGGTGAAAAACTAAAAATCTTCTTGCTAAATTTACTAACAAGAAAAAAATGCCCACTCTCACCACACTATTCAACATAGTATTAGAAATCCTAGCCACAGAAATCAGATAAGAAAAGGAGTTAAAAGGAATCAAATCTAAAGACCAGAGGTAAAACTTTCATGTCACTATTTGCAGAAGACATGATACTTTTATAGAATATCCTCAAACCTCAGGCAAAATCTATTAAGACTAATAAATGGATTCAGAAAAGTTGCCAAATATAAGATAAATATACAGAAATCTTGCATTTCTACAGAGTAATAATGAAATATTAGAAAGAGAAATTAAAAAGTAGTTTAAAATCCCATCAAAAAATAAAATAAAATACCTACGAATAAATTTAACCAAGGAGGTGAAAGACCTATACTCAGAAAACAATACTGATGAAGAAAATTGAAGATGAAACAAATATGGAAAGATATCCCATGCTATTGGATTGGAAGAATCAATATTGTTAAAATGGCCACACTGCCCAAACCAAACTACTGATTTAATACAATCCATATCAAAATACCCATGACATGTCTCACAGACCTAGTAAAAATAATCTGAAAATGCATATGGGACAATGAAAGACCCTGAAGTGCCAAAGCAGTCTGGAGAAAATAGATCAAAACTCTTAGACTTCACACTATTCTACAAAGCTACAGTAATCAAAATAGCATCATACTGGCACAAAATCAGTCATATAGATCAATGAAACAGAATAGAGCTCAGAAGTAAATCCATGTGCCAATGGTCAAGTACCCTATGACAAAAGAGGCAGGCATATCCAATAGATAAAAACAGACTCTTCAATAAGTGGTGGTGAGAAAACTGGACAGCTACATTTAAAAGAATAAAATTAGAACATTCTCTAATACATGCACAAAAACAAACACAGAACTATTTATAGACATAAATGGAAGAATGAAAGAAATGAAACTCCTAAAACAGAATATAGGCAGAACAATCTTTGATATAAATTGTAGCAACAGTTTCTTGGATCAATATCCTAAGTCAAAAGAAATAAAATCAAAAATAAATGAAAGCTATTGCAGAGCAAAGGAAAGCATTGAAAAAATGAAATGACACTCTCTGGATATGCAGAAAATGCTTCAAATGATGCAACCAACGTGGGCTAATATCTAAAGTATACATACAGCTCATATAACACCATATCAAAAATCAAACAATCAAAAAATGGGCAGAGAACACAAGTAGACATATTTCCAAAGATACAGATAGATATCTAATAGGCACATGAAACATGATCAATACCAGTAATTATTAGATAAATGCAAATCAAAACCACAATAAGATACAACTTAACACCTATCAGAATGTCTATCATCAAAATTTACAAAAAATAAAAGTTGGAGAGGGTGCGGAGAAAAGGAAAAACTTGTAGACTGTTGGTGGGAATGTTAATTGGTTCAGCCACTGTGGAAATCAGTATAAACGATCCTTAAAAGAAAAAAAAAAAAGTATTACTCTAATAGCCAGCAATTACAATCCTGAGTTTATATTTGAATGAAACAAAATCATAATTCAAAAAGATATATGAACCACATGTTCAGAGCAGCACTATTTACATTAGACCAAACATGGAAACAATGTAAGTGTTCATCAACAGATAATTAGGTTAACATGTGGTATATATACATATATAGACACACAGTATACATGCATATACAAAATGGAATATTATTCAGCCATAAAAATAATGAAATGCTGTCACTTACAAAAATATAGATAGACTTGGACAATATTATACTTAGTGAAATGAGTCAGATAGAAAAAGACAAATACTGTATGATGTCACTTATATGTCAAATATAAAAAAGGCAATAAAATGAATGTATAAGCAAAAGAGAAATAGAGTCACTGATATAAAAATCAAACTTATACTTATCAAAGAGGAGTGGCAAGGCGGAAAAGACAAATTAGGGGTATGGGATTAACACATACATTCTACTATGTATAAAATAGGTAAGCAATGTGAATTTAGAGTATACTACACGGAATTGTGGCCATTGTCTTATCATAACCTACACTGGAGTATAATTAGCAAAAATATTGAATCACCATGAAATCACCATAATATTCTAAATAAACTACACTTCAATTTTTAAAAAAATCAATGTTTAAAAATGACTTTATTTAAACGTATTTCTGTTCAATCCCTCCAATTTCCTAAACATGCTCTGAATTGAAGTTCCCTTCATAGATTTCTTTTCTTTCTTTTTTTTTTTTTTTAAGTCTTTTTGCTGTTTCTTGGGCCGCTTCTGTGGCATATGGAGGTTCCCAGGCTAGGGGTCGAATCGGAGCTGCAGCCACCAGCCTACGCCAGAGACACAGCAATGCTGGATCCGAGCCGCGTCTGCAACCTACACCGCAGCTCACGGCAACACTGGATCATTAACACACTGAGCAAGGGCAGGGACCAAACCCGCAACCTCATGGTTCCTAGTCGGATTCGTTAACCACTGCTCCACAACGGGAACTCCCCCTTCATAGATTTCTAAATCACATAGAGCCACTTGTCAAGAAAAAAATCTACCCTTTGCATATATACCTTCCTCTTTGATTGTTAAACCTTAAATTAACTAAGGCTACAGAATTTGCTTCATCTCACTTGAACATGTGTACTCAGAACATCATTGTATGTGGACAGGGAAGATAAAATACCTTCCAGAATCCATTTCATTGCCAAAAGACAGTGTTGACTCTGAATGGGAAATTAACTCTTAAAAATTCATTTTCGTATAAAGATACTTAGATTGACATCAACTATTAGGATTATAACATCTCGTTGAGGGAAAACTCCTACATCTCTTAATATATAGAGTGAGATGCAGTACATGAAAGCATGTTAATAAGGGAATATAGAAATATATCTGAATATAGGTTCTATACAATGATGGTCACATTTCAGTTGTTTTCTCAAACACTTAGTCATCTAATTAAATAAGATCAACAGATGCTAGAGCACAGAACCCAAGCTGGGCCTTCTACAGGAATTTCTGGGTCATTAACTTATGAGTATTTTTTCAAAATATTTGATTTTCCACCCTAGATTCATAAATTGTATCTATTGTTCTATCTGACCTTGACAACTGATTATCTTTATCTCTCTGGTGAAATTACCAAGTGTAAAAAACATCTTCCCCAGAAAAAATGAGCACTCAGCTTGCATTCTTTTTTTCTTCGTCTCTTTTATTTCTGTCCCTAGGAAGAACTGATCCCTAGGCTATATGCTTCGTAAATCATTCCCCAATCCCCTTTTACTCAGTAACTGAAAGGGGCAATCTGGATTTTGATGAACTATCTGATTCAGCAGTCCACAGTGATCAAAATCACAGATAATTGGCAGATTTCCACACAAACTGAGTTCAAAAGTTCCAGAAAGGGCAGATTATAGGTCCTTGTTGGAAAAACAGCTATTTCTTCAGTCCTCGAAATATCTATATGTTTTTTTTTTGTTCATACAAAAGGGAATCAACGTATGGTGCACATTAAAAATATAAAGTATTGAAGGTTTTGAATTTTTTTAAATGGCCTAATTATGGGTTATTAAAAAAGGTTGAGATGGTCAGAGGGATAACGCAGCTTTGTGATCTTTAAAGGTAAAGAAGAATGACCATCTTTGTAAAGCTGTCTGCATATTTCTATCATAAGTATATCCTGAACTTGACAGAAAGGAGAGCAGTTGGACAGGTCTGATTTTGTTTCCTTCTTTCATATAGATAGAACCCTGAAATAATTTCTACCATAATATGTTGCTAAAGCCACATCAAGGGAAATAATTTTTTCTCTGAACATCTAAGGGATAAGAAAGGGTTAGCAAAATTAACAAATATAGTAACAACGCTAAAGACTATTCCAAACTGATCAAATGGACCAAAACCCCATTCTCAAAAATGTTCTGATGGGAATATGAAATTAACTCAACTAACTGAAAAATCTTGGTCTGAATCAGTGACTGAGTGAATGGAAATCTTGGCTCTGAAAGCTTCTTGTTTGATCTGCCAGTTGGAAAGAGTGTGCACAAGACACTTCATCACCCATACAATAGCCTGTAAATTACTTGCATGACATCTTCTTTGCATTAGATTCCATGGGCCTGTAACAGGTTACTGTGATATAGAGACTATTTAAGTGATAATAGTCATAAGTTTCGGAGGGAAAGCTCTATTTTGATTTGCAATTGTCCCCACTCTTTGTTCAATTTTCAATATGAAAAATCACCATTAAATATCCAAAATGGCTTTTGAAATATCAGTTCTGATCTACAGGATTTCTCATGTAGCTCATTCGTTTCAAAAGAACTTCATTCATTTGTTCCCCATTACCAAGACAGAGTTCACTGAATAATTGATGAAAAGAGAAAACTATGAGCTACCTTACACTCATTATGCCTTTGATACTACCTTTGTGAAAACTAACTAAAGTATTAGCCAATAAGCATACAACCTAAATGATATAAGAGGAAATTTGCCAAAGGTGTGTCTATGTATCCACTGATGTTTAAGGATCAAGGCACTGACCTTTCAGCTCTGATCATTGCAGCAGCTTTTAGTTATACAAATGTGGGAAAAGGCATAGATCTTCAAACAAAGTTGTATGTGTGAGTGAGAGAGAGAGAGACTATCATCAAAATACAATGTTCCTTATCTTAGACAAGAACAGAGAAGTAAATTTGGAAAAAAATACAAAAAATAAAATAGCATTTATCGCATAGTGAGCTCTGTGTATGGAGTCACTCTTTGAAGAGTCTTATCAATTTTATAAAGTAGATATTGTAATCGTGATAGCCCCTCATCTACACTGGTAATTATCAAACTAGTATTTAATCTTCCTGTACATGAATAAATTCAAAATGTGCAATTGATAATTTCCATATTGATAGCTGGAAGAATAGGTAACAAAAAGATATCGCTGCTCAGGAGATACCAACAGTACATTTTTTCATCAAGCAAGTGAGACATTCATAGATCTTTGGAGGCAAGGAATGGGTAATGTTCAGGGAGATTGGCTAAGGTGAAGAGCAGCAGTCAGGTCATACATGGCTAGGTAATCAGACAAGATTCAGAGTCTTGAAAGATAAAGGGGGTCAAAAAATCAACATTAATAAGCAGATTTGAACTTTAGCCCTAGACAGAGATAATTTGCTCTCTGTTCTACTTTATACTTCCTAATGGATATTAAGAGCCTTGAGCCTCTAATGGGTAATCATCTCCAGAAAGCAGCCACATTGCTTTAGCTGAACTCTGCCCCAGATGAAAAGTGAGACAGAGGTGCTAAAATCACCTCACAGATTCAAGTAAAAATCCCTTTTAACACCACCTCTCTTTCATCCCTACATTTGCTTTGCATGGCAAATTGTGATTCAGCAGTAACTTCCTCCCTCTCTCTTCATTCTTTAATAAACACTTGCTAGGCATTCGGGAAAAGTAAAAAATGTCTCCTCTAACCTAAAGGACTTTAAAATCTAACTTAAGAGAAAAAGTATGGGCAAGTAAAATCAGTGAGAGAATACTAAGAAACATACACAGTGCCATGCACAATAAATGTACAAAAGCAGTTATCAGAGACACCTGTTGAATGTCTTACCTAACTAAAGGACACAGTTTGACTATCATGAATTTCTGAATTGCCGAAACAATTTCAATAACTAGTTTACTCTTTATCAGTAGGTATTAATATGTGTAGTGTAACATATCTACATTGCACTAAAAATACTCCTTCTAACCATGAGTTCTTGATGAGTCAACATATTTCTGTAATAATCAGTAAAGTTCTTCAAAATATATTTGGGGCATGGAAAAATAAGTGGGATATTAAGAAGTAACAATAAAGTACCTAAAAGCAACCTGTGGAATGAGAAAAAAAATATCTGCACATCACATACCTGATAAGGATTTAATATCCAAAATATATAAAAACTCATATAATTCAAAGCAAAATAATAATAATAATCCAATTAAATGAGCGAAAAAAGTTAAATGGATGTTTTACATTACATTACATTTTGAGGACATTCACATTGTCAACAGGTATATGAAAGATGCTCAGCACCTCTAATTACCAGGGAAATGAAAATAAAAACCAGGATGAGATATAACCACATACCTGGTAGAATAGCTATCATCAAAAACACAAGAGATAACAAATACTGAGGATGACATGGAAAAAAGGGAAGCCTTATGCACTGTTGGTGGGAATGTAAATTGGCAAAGTAATTATGGGAAATGTCATGGATATTTCTTTAAAAACTAAAAATATAACTACCCTATGATCTAGCAATTCCAATTCTGGGTATATATCTGGTGGGAAAAAAATCACTAGGTTCAAGAGATATCTGCAAACCTATATTCACTGCAACACTATTCACAAAAGCCAAGACATGGAAGCATCCTTAATGTCAATCAACAGAGGAATGGATAAAGAAAATGTTAGTTGGATAAAGATATAGATATATAGGAGGGGAGGCAAGATGGCAGAAGAGTAGGGGGACATACTTGCCCTCTCCCACAAATACAACAACAACAACAAAAAACACATCTACAGGTTAAACGATTTGCACACAACAGCAAACAATTGCTGGCAGAAGAACCTAAACTCCAATAATGGCAAGAATCTTCTGACATCAATAGGTAAAACAAGAGAAAAGAGGAGAGTGAAAGAAGGTGAATGCAAAATGAAGGGGCACTCCCGAAAGGGAACTGTGGAGGAGAAAGGGATCCCACACCCTGGAAAATCACCTACTCGATGGAAAGATCAACTGAAGCAGAGGAATCTACAGATGCATAGAAGAGTGTAGCAGTAAGTCGAAGTTCTGAAAAGCAGAGTAAAACCAAACAGATCATTTCAACTACTGGTACATTCACCAAAAATTGAGACACTTGGGTGGGGGGGGGCTGGGCAACAACACCTTGGCTCTGGAGGTTAGACCCCAGGAAAGGGCTGGGGTGGCTGGAGCAGACACTGCATGGGGGGTCTAGGAACTGGTCTGTCAAGATTGACTGGGCAAAGACTGCCCAGGAGACTAGAAAGCAGAGCGTCATGGGGGGAGGGAGCAATACGCTAAGGGCTGGGAAGTGGAAAGCCACATCAGAGGGAACATGGGAGAAGAGCTGGATCTGTAGGAGAGGCAAGGCACAAGTGTTGGGGAGGGGAGAGGAGAAGGGGTGGGCCACCATAGAATACTCAGCATGACACAGCAATCTCACTGGCTTGCCAGCTATCAGAAAGCTGTGCTTCCCAGTGCATCCTCCCGACTCACCCCTTATGCAAGCACCACACCTGTGTGGCTGCCATACAAGAGGGCTGGCCTCAACAATTGCTGGAAGCCCACCACTGTAGGGGCTGTCCCTGCCCTGGCCTGCTTGACATTTGGAGGGGCTACGCTGACTTGCAGCAGCACCAAACACCGCCAGCCCCTGGGAAAAGACCTGCAGCCCAGAAAAGCTAGAACAAACTCGGCCGGGCACTGAAAAGATCTGCTTACATTCTCGGACAGTCCTTCCAAGTAGGGCTGCCCTGGAGAAGAGCCTATTGGGATCTCAGTGGCCCAGCTGACTGCTCCAGCCCTCAAGGGGTGTGGCACTCCTGTGGAACAACTGACGACAACCGCCAGCCCCCTGCAAAATCCCCATCCCCCCAGAAAAGCTAGAAAAAGCTCGGCCGGGTGGTAAAAAGATCTTCCCACATTCTCAGGCAGTCCTTCCAAGTTGGGCTGCCCTGGGGATAAGACTCTTGGGTTCTCAGTGGCCCAGAGAGCTGCTCCAGACCTTGGGAGGTGCTGCACTCCTGTGGAACAGATGCCCAGCACTGCCAGCCCCCTGCAAGAGCCCCATAGCCTAAAAAACACCAGAGCAAGCTCTACCCAGGCGAAAGAAATCTACTTCCATCATGGTGTAGACCTCCCAGTCCTATCTGCCCTCAGGAAGTCCTCCTTTCTTTCAGAGAGACCCTGTCAGCCCCGACCACCCTCCAGAAAAGCCACACTGCCTCAAAGAAGACTGACCAACAACGCCAGCCCTCAGGAAACATTCCAAGGCAGTGACGAGGCAAGCACTGCCTGATCACGGAGAGTACAACTCCACCAGAAAAAACAAAACAACAAGCAAGATGAAGAAGCTCAGAAAACACACCCAGTCAAACCAACAGGAGAACTCACCTAAAGCAGTCAACAATGAAACAGATCGCTGCAGTCTGACAGACCTGGAGTTCAAAAGAGAAATAGTGAAAATACTGAAGGAATTAAGAGAAGATACGAACAGTAATGCAGATACCCTCAGAAAGGAACTAGAAAATATAAGGAGGAGCCAAGAAAAACTAGAACATTCTGTTGCAGAGATACAAACTGAACTAAGGGCAGTAAAAACCAGAATGAATAATGCAGAAGAACGAATCAGTGATATGGAAGATAGAATAATGGAAATCACACAATCAGGTCAGCAGACAGAAAACCAAATCAAAAAACAGGAAAGCAATATAAGAGACCTATGGGATAATATAAAGCGGGCCAATCAACGCATAATAGGGATTCCAGAAGGAGTAGAAAAAGATAAGGGAATGGAAAATATATTCGAAGAAATTATCGCTGGAAACTTCCCAAATCTAAAGCATACTGGGTTCAAGATACAGGAAGCACAGAGGGCCCCAAACAAATTGAACCTAAATAGACCCACACCAAGACACATTATAATAAAAATGGCAAAAGTTAGTGATAAAGAGAGGATCCTAAAGGCAGCAAGAGAAAAGCAGAATGTTACCTACAAGGGAACCCCCATAAGGTTATCAGCTGATTTCTCTAAAGAAACACTACAGGCCAGGAGGGAATGGCAAGACATATTTAAAGTGCTAAAAGGAAAAAATATGCAACCTAGAATACTCTATCCAGCAAGACTATCATTTAAAATAGAAGGAGAAATAAAAATTTTTTCCAACAAACAAAAACTGAAAGAATACAGCAACACAAACCCCAGGCTAAAAGAAATACTGAAAAGGCTTCTCTAAACCAAAAAGAAAGGAAGGAAAGAAAGGGACGAAAAGGGGAAAAAAAAAAAGAAGAGGAGGAACTAGGACTGAGGAAACCACAATCAGAGAGCAGTCACTCAAATAAGCCAGCATACAGATTTAATCATGAACATGCTTCAAACAAAATAAAATTAAAAGAAAAAAAAGAAGTCATCAAAATCATAAAATGTGGGCAAGGGATGTTAGGAAATAAGTAGATCCTTTTTTTTTTGTCTGTTTGTTTGTTTCTCTTCTTAATTTTAATATAGTAATGAAGTGTTTGAACCTACAGGACCATCAGGCTAAAAAACACAATTATAAGAAGGGGTTAGCATACGTAAAAAACATGGCAACCGCAAGCCAAAACTAAACATTGCATTCGCAAAAAAATGAAAAAAAAAACAAAAACAAAAAACACTCAAGCAGAAATAACAGGAGACCATCCAACGGAAAAAAAAAAAGAAAGGAAGAATGGAGAACCATAGAATCAACTGGAACACGAGGTTCAAAATGGCAATAAATAATCATCTATCAATTAGCACCTAAACTGTCAATGGACTGAATGCTCCAATCAAAAGACACAGAGTGGCTGAGTGGATAAAAAGGCAAAAACCTTCATTCTGCTGCCTACAAGAAACTCACCTCAGGACAAAGGATACATATAGATTGAAAGTGAAGGGTTGGGAAAAAATATTTCACACCAATAGACATGACAGGAAAGCAGGAGTTGCAACACTCATATCAAACAAAATAGACTTTAAAACAAAAGACATAAAGAAAGACAAACAAGGACACTACTTAATGATTAAGGGATCCATCCAAGGAGAGGATGTTACTATCAGCAACATATATGCCCCAAATACAGGAGCACCCAGATACATACAACAAATATTAACAGACATAAAGGGAGAAATTGATGGGAATACAATCTTAGTAGGGGACTTTAATACCCCTCTCACACCAATAGACAGATCCTCTAGACAGAAAACCAATAAAGCAACAGAGATCCTAAAGGAAACAATAGACAAGTTAGACTTCATTGATATCTTCAGGACACTACATCCAAAAAACGCAGAATACACATTCTTCTCAAATGCTCATGGAACCTTTTCAAGAATCGACCACATATTGGGACACAAAGCTAACCTCAATAAATTTAGGAGCATAGAAATTATCTCAAGTATCTTCTCTGACCACAAGGCCAGGAAATTAGAAATCAACCATGGGAAAAGGAAAGAGAAAAAACCTACTACATGGAGACTCAACAACATGCTACTAAAAAACCAATGGGTCAATGAGGAAATCAAGAAGGAAATTAAAAACTACCTTGAAACAAATGATAATGAAGACACAACCTCTCAAAATCTATGGGATGCTGCGAAAGCAGTGCTCAGAGGGAAATTTATAGTGATACAGGCCTTTCTCAAAAAAGAAGAAAGATCCCAAATTGACAACTTAACCCTCCACCTAAACAAATTAGAAAAAGAAGAACAAAAAAGACCTAAAGTCAGCAAAAGGAAGGAAATTATACAGAACAAAGAAGACATCAATAAAATAGAGACTCAAAAAACAATAGAGAAAATTAATAAAACCAAGAGCTGGTTCTTTGAAAAGGTCAACAAAATTGACAAACTCCTGGCCAGACTCACTAAAAAGAGGAGAGAAAGAACCCAAATAAACAAAATTATAAATGAAAAAGGAGAAATCACAACGGATACAGCAGAAATACAAAAAAGCATGAGAGAATACTATGAACAACTATAAGGCAACAAGTTTGACAATCTGGAAGAAATGGACAATTTTCTAGAATCTTACAGCCTGCCAAAACTGAATCAAGAAGAAACAGACCAACTGAACAGACCCATCACTAGAAATGAAATTGAAGAGGTCATAAAAACACTCCCTACAAATAAAAGTCCAGGACCAGATGGCTTCACAGGCGAATTCTACCAAACGTATAAAGAGGAACTGGTGCGCATCCTCCTTAAACTCTTTCAAAAGGCTGAAGAAGAAGGAATACTCCCAAAGACATTCTATGAGGCCACCATCACCCTCATTCCAAAACCAGACAGAGATAACACCAATAAAGAAAACTATCGCCCAATATCATTGACGAATATAGATGCAAAAATTCTCAACAAAATCTTAGCCAACCGAATCCAACAACATATCCAAAAAATCATACACCGTGACCAGGTAGGGTTCATCCCAGGTTCACAAGGATGGCTCAACATACGCAAATCAATCAACCTCATACACCACATTAACAAAAGAAAAGTCAAAAATCATATGATCATCTCAATAGACGCAGAAAAAGCATTTGACAAAGTCCAACATCCAATCATGATCAAGACCCTCGCCAAAGTGGGTATAGAGGGAACATTCCTGAACATAAGCAAAGCCATTTATGAGAAACCCACAGCAAATATAATACTCAATGGAGAAAAACTGAAAGCCTTCTCACTCAAATCTGGAACAAGACAGGGATGCCCACTCTCACCACTGCTCTTCAACATAGCTTTGGAAGTCCTAGGCATAGCAATTAGAAAAACAAAAGAAATAAAAGGCATCCTTATAGGAAGAGAAGAGATAAAACTGTCACTGTATGCAGATGACATGATACTATACCTAGAAAACCCTAAGGACTCTACCCAAAAACTACGTGAACTGATTAATCAATTCAACAAAGTAGCAGGATATAAGATTAACATTCAGAAGTCAGTTGCATTGCTGTATACCAGCAATGGAATATTAGAAAAGGAATACAAAAATACGATACCTTTTAAAATCGCACCTCAAAAAATCAAATATCTCGCAATACACCTGACTAAGGAGGTACAGGACTTACATGCCAAGAACTATAAAACTTTAATTAAAGAAATCACAATAGCCAGGACATGGAAACAACCCAAATGTCCATCGACAGATGATTGGATTAGGAAGGTGTGGTATATATACACAATGGAATACTACTCATACATAAAAAAGAATGACATAATGCCATTTGCAGCAACATGGATGGAACTAGAGACTCTCATACTGAGTGAAATGAGTCAGAAAGGCAAAGGCAAATACCATATGATATCACTTATAACTAGAATCTAATATCCAGAACAAATGTACATCTCCACAGAAAAGAAAATCATGGACTTGGAAAACAGACTTGTGGCTGCCCGATGGGAGAGGGAGGGAGTGGGAGAGATCGGGAGCTTGGGCTTATCAGATGATTTACAAGGAGATCGTGCTGAGTAGCATTGAGAACTATGTCTACATACTCATATTGCAACAGAACAAAGGGTGGGTGAGGGGAAAAATGTATACATGTAAGGATAACTTGATCCCCATGCTGTACAGTGGGAAAAAATAAAATAAAAAAATAAATAAAAAGTTAACAAAAAGAAGGGTTCAGAACAAGACAAAAGTGGCTTCCGTAAGAATGATAATATTGTAACAGAATGTGTTTTGGTACTTAGTCTTTCCCACCTGAGAGGCTCAGTCCTGAGGTGGTTGAGTTGAAGAAAGGCTATCGTCACAGTTTACAAATTAAAAAAAAAAAAGATATAGATGTATAAATATAGATACATACATATACACAATGGAATACTATTCAGCCATAAAAGGAAACTGACATTTACAAAAACATAGATGGAGCTAAAGGGTATTATGCTAAGTAAAATAAGTCAAAGTCAAACACAGAAAGACATACAATGTTATTATCTTACTTATTTGTAGAATCTTAAAACAAAAGGAAAAAACTTCATAAATTAGATTTAAGGTTGTCAGAAATAGGGTACAGAGAATGGGGGAATTGGAAGAAGGTGGCCAAAAGGTACGAACTTCTGATTCTAAGATAAATAAGTACTTTGAATGCAATATACATCATGAGGTAAAACTTCGCATCAAAAAAGAAAAAAATTTGTATTATATGAAATAATAGATATCATGTAAGCTGTGGTAATCATTTTGTAATATATATGTCAGGAAATTATGTTGTATGCTTTAAACTTATAGAGTTGTATGTCAATTATATTTCAATAAAACTTGAAAAAAGGAGTTCCCATCGTGGCGCAGTGGTTAACGAATCCGACTAGGAACGATGAGGTTGTGGGTTCGATCCCTGGCCACGCTCAGTGGGTTAAGGATCCAGCGTTGCCCTGAGGTGTTGTGTAGGTTGCAGATGTGGATCGGATCCCATGTTGTTGTGGCTCTGGCGTAGGCGGGCGGCTACAGCTTCAATTGGACCCCTAGCCTGGGATCCTCCATATGCCGTGGGAGCAGCCCTAGGAAAAGAAGGCAAAAAGACAAACACAAAAAAATCACTTGAAAAAACAAAATAAATTATCTTCCAGAAATGTTACGAGAAGATAATAAGAATACCTTCTTATTCAGAAACAGTTTCTACACCCGACAGTATTCACGGACATTATTATTTTTGCCCCGTGGTGTAGTTGGTGGACTTCAACTATCATCACAAAGTCATGACACCCTAATCAATTCAACATAGGTTCACCTTCACTCTTGTTTGCCTGGAGGTTGAGGTCGCCTACCCAAATGATCTATACTGGATTATCACCATCATGTTTTTAATGACAGGGATGAGCTTTGCTTTGAGTTGACTGATATGCAAATACTGAGGCATTCCCACGTGAGAGCTACATCTCAGAATTCCATCAGGTTGTTAAACAAATACAAACACTTTCAAATTGATCTCAGCAATCAGAAGTTTTGCTAAAGTTGAATTATACCCTATTTTTGTCACTGAAAACAAAAATAGCTACATGGTTCTATCAGATTAACTGACCTTATGCACTTTTTGTCTTTAGGTTGTTTTTTTTTTCCTCACAGAGTCAATCAGATTGAGCTGCTTCAGAATACAATATGAACACTTGTCTACTTTTTAACCACACTCAAAATGTTCCATTCAGTTACTATTTATAGACACTGAATTGAACATGTTTAGGAATTTTATATACATTACACACTTCTGTTATACACATATATGAATATATGTTTATGTATGTGAATATATATAAGTGTAATTTTCCCAACACAAAGTTTCTTAAAACCTTACCTAAGCACACAAACAAATAATTCGAAGCCACTGTTAAGGTACTCTTATAAGTCAAATAAAAAATATAATTTTAGAAAAGAGATGTATAAATTCATGTTCTAAATGTCTCTATTACAAAAGTACAAAGTGAAATCATATACGCTACTTAAAAGAGAAAATTATTTGCCTGGAGATTTCTATCTTTAGGGGGATATGTCTAATCTTTAAAATCAGGGCTAATTTTCAACCAATCAATCAATTTTGACCTTCGGTTCAGGCCTAAACTTTTCCATTCCTTTGACCTGATCTGAAAAATACCAAGAGTAAAGCAAGTCCTCAGGTAAGAGTAAGACAATGTATCTGTAAAAATCTATGTCTTTGTAGGTATGGAAGAAGTGTCTCTATAACAAATTGCTACTGTTCAAGCCCATCAATTCAAAACAAGCATTTCAAAAACTTGCCAAGATGACTCAAATGACCCACATGGCTGGATACATGGACAAAGAAAAAAAAAGGGAACTTCAAACCCATTTACTGCTGCAGCCTGTTTATATGGGTAATGGGCCCAGTCTTTTCCTAATGGTTGGAATTAAACTGCATCTTTTTTTTGGGGGGGGGGGGAGCTTCTTTACTCAGTTTTATCATCCCAGGCAGAGAGCTTCATAAGAGGGAAGAAAGCACTTCAAACTATTATATGGAAATTCATAAAACACTCCAGGTGTGTAGGGAGCATATTTTCTGTAACCCATTTTATTTCTACAAAAAATATACTTCTGAACCTAGAGATTGTTCTACTTTCTTTTGCCTCTTTAATTTGACAAAAATGAAAGTATGAATTCTTGGCTTGGCCAGAGTTGCCTTGACCAGTTTCGGTCTCAATAAATTAAGGTTTTGGAAAGAGATGTTATGCTTTGGAGCACTTGTAAGGGATTAATTGCTATGAATCCCATAATAACAGAAAGCTCAATTTGTCAATGGGTGGATAAAAGGTATGAAACTAGATTGGCTATGCGACTACCCAGTTTTCTCTAGGGAAGCACATTTCAGGTAAGAATAAAATAGATTGGGTAAATCTGGTCATGCCTCTATGAGATGTGACACAAAAATAAAGAGGGCTCTGTACACAATAAGTGTGAATGAATATGTTTAAAAAATAATGAGCCACTGCTGGGGAAACTGAAGTTGCCTAGGAGACATCTATTCTTTATATGGCTACATGTGTAGCATATGGAAGTTCCCAGGCTAGGGTTGAATTGGAGCTGCAGCTGTCTACCTATGCCATAGCCATGGCAACATAGGATCCTTACCCCACTGAGCGAGGCCAGGGATTGATCCTTCATCCTCATCGATACTTTGTCAAGTTCTTAACCTCCTATGCCTGATTTTGTACAAATTTGTTCAGTTTCTTATAGGGCCTTTTAAATCCAAAATGAGTGATTCCAGTTGATAACCAGTAAGAGGGTAACCTAAACATGGTGGTCAAGGCAATGACTTTTAGAAGCTTGTCATGGGAGATCAGGTACTGTGTGCTGACCAAGCTTATGTCTTGCTTTGAGTTTTACAGTTTTTTAGAAAGCTTGTTAGGAAGGGGCCAGGGAAGAACAAAATACCCAACTCTCCAAATTCTATTTTGTTTATGAAGTACAAGCTAGAGTTAGTTTTATGGGGATAGTGGAATCAAATAAACTCTAGGCATGCTTTCCCAATGAGTCAGGGTCAGTGATCTCTCTTTTCTTGTCTCTGTGTCCCTTCTTGTTCCTACACTGAAACAGAGAGGGAAAAAAAAGAAATTTTCTGGGCACATTTGAGAAGTTCACACTGCTTTTTACAGGAAAATGAAAAGCATAGCCAGAGGCTATTTTTTTGGGTTCATTGTGGATTCTGAATGAGTATAGTAACTCAATCTGATAAGTTGTAGGAATATACCAATGAACTAAACTTAGAGCCATGTGTTGATACAATAATCTTCAACCTTAATAAACAGGCTCATATTTCTTGCCCTTTTTCCTATCTTGTGCATTCTAGTACCTAATTATCAGTGGTCTATTGTACATATAAGGTCATACCTATGTCTTCTTCCTCCATTTATTCATGTTGTTAGCATCTACTTTGTTTCCATCCCCTATTTAGGCACTGGGGACAAATATGTGAGTAACACTGGGTCTTTCTTGTCAAGGAGCTTATAACATAGTAATATTTTAATTATTCTCTAAGATATTCTAGAACAGGAACCATGACTTCTCCCTGTTAGCACCTAAATAAAATTGAAAACACAGATATCATGAGGTAAGATTAATTTAATTACACGTGGTTGAATTTCATTGAAAAATACAGTTTTCTTTGTTGGTTCCTTAGTTGGCAATGCAGTGCATGAGAAAATGCAAGTATTCTAAGATACCATCAAGATTTATTGCTTTATACAGCATTCCAAACAGCAGGAGGCCAAATGAACGGTAGCATTTCTAAATGTGGACTAAGAATGCTTTAATAAAGAGAGAATATAAACAAAAATATTAAGAATGAAGAGAAAATACTGTTTGGGAGGCATAATGAGGGATGGAAGAAACAAGCTTTGGAACTAGCCTGAGCAAAGTTTGAATATCAATCATTATTACTCACTGGTTGTATATCTTCGGGAAAATCACTTTTGGGCTGTGAGAATTAAATGACATACTATATTGGTTCTCAACTAATATTGTTCTTCTTCTCCTTGTTAATAAATTGTTTGAATTTCTCCAATTGTCTTTTATCTGAATCGCTTTATGTATATGTACACAGCCATTTTATATTAACAAAGAAGTCATAATCATAATGAGAGCAAATCAACTACTTACTGTGTGCCAGGCAATGTGCTGAATACTATTTCAGGAAATCCTCATGAGAACATTATGAGGGTAAGTATTATGATTATCCCCATTTTTAAAGATAATGGAAATTGGAGCTCAGAATAATAAAATGTTTTGTCCAAGGACACACAGCAGCTAATGACTGAGTCAAGTGTGAGCCAGTCTTGACTTACTCCAAAGTCATGTACTCTTCCAACATATATTCTTCTTTTACCAAATGTTCCAACCAAAATGGTTTTGGGCCAAGTAAACAAAACAGCAGTTTTGACAGAAAAATTTTATCTGCTGTACTAATGATCTAAACATGTTAATTACTGCTATTTTCAATCTGCTTTAAAAATGCCTCTGCCCTTCCCTCTACAGATTCTCTTCCTTTTCAATGGCAGAGGGCATGAGGAGTTGCCTGGCTACCTGGGCTATAACAATAAACAGAAGTCAAGCCTGTATGCATTTGTACCAATTTCTACTTGGCACTTGAGATAAAATCTCTTTCCTTTCAACTCAGAACGTAGAGTGACATTACTTACTTTATTTCAGCTGTGGGAAAAGATGAAAGCTAGCCCAGCAAAGATGTGCATTTGAGCTAGTGAAAATTGAATGATTGATACAGAGAATAAATCTTCATTCTTCTGAGATAGATCTGTCATTGAAACAGGGAAAGAGAGAAGAAGAAGGGGAAATGGAGGGAATGATGAATGGAGTAAGGAAGAAAGGAAGGAAAGAAACTATCCTTTGGGCAAAAATGGGTGAGGTCTCTTTCAGAACTGAAAGCCATTTTATACATACAACAGGGGACAAAAGATTTCAATACAAGCAGATATTAAATATAACAAAACATTTTTTGTTCCCTCCAAAATCTAGGAGTCCCAAAATTCTATCCCTAATTAGACTGTAAGTATAGTAAATTTAGACTCTTGACATTTTAAAGTATATATGGGGGGCGTTTTTTAAAATATATGTATTGTTAGTAGGTATAAATCTGTATTGGGAGTTTTTTGACAGGGGAAATATTGAGATTGCTAAGCAACCAGGTATGCCCTCACAGATAATATTCCAAATTGCAATGGACTTAAAAAAAATTATATTCTCCATTTGCTTCTAGCATATAAATATATAAATGTTCTTATTTATTGAAGAATAATAGGTTTACAATGTTGTGTCAATTTCAGGTATACAGCATAGTGATTCAGTAATACATATATAAATATATATTTATCCTTTTTCAGATTATTTTCCATTATAAGTTATTACAAAATATTGAGTAGAGTTTCATGTGTTATACAGAAGATATTTATTGGTTATCTACTTTGTACAATGGAGTGTGTATATGTTAAGTTCAGTCTCATAATTTATCTCCCACCCCTTTTCCCCTTGTTAACTATAAGTTTGTATTCAATGTCTATGAGTCTAATTGTTTTGAAAATAAATCTGCATGTTCTTTTAGACAACTCATTTAAGCGATGTCATATTTGCCTTTCTCTGACATCACTTAGTATAATAATATCTAGTTCCATGCATGTTTATGGAAATGGCTATATTTCATTCTTTTGGGGGGCTGAGTAATTTTATATATTTTATATATAAACTTTTATATTATATTCATTTTATATATGAATTGGCTATTGTGAATGGTGTGACAACGAACATAGAAGTGCATGTATCCTTACGAGTGAAACTTTTGTCTGGATATATGCCCAGGAGTGGGATTTCTGGGTCATAAAGTAGTTGTATATTTAGTTTTCTCAGGAAAATCCATATGGTTTTCCATAGTGGTTGTACCAATTTACATTCCCAACAACAGTGCATGAGGGTTCCCTTTTCTCCACACCCTCTCCAGCATTTGCTATTTGTTGACTTGTTCATGATGGTCATTCTGACAGGTGTGAGATGGTACATCATGGTAATTTTGATTTGCATTTCTCTAATAATTAGTGACGTTGATCATTCTTTCATGTGCTTGTTTGCCATCTGCATATATTCTTTGGAGGAATGTCTATTCATATCTTCTACCCATTTTTCAATTGGGTTATTGTGGTTTTTTTATTGTTGTTGAGTTGTACAAGTTGTTTAATATTTTAGAGATTAAGCCCTTGTCAGTTGCATCATTTTAAACTATTTTCTTTCATTCTGTAGATTTGTCTTTTTAGTTTTTTTATGGTTTCTTTTGCTGTGCAAAAGCTTTTAAGTTTGATTAGGTCCCATTGCTTTATTTTTGTTTTTATTTCTGTTGCCTTGGGAGACTGACATAAAAAATATTTGTACAGTTGATGTCAGAGAAAGTTTTGTCTACGTTCTCTTCTAGGAGTCTTATGGTGTCTTTAAGAGATTATATTTTCGCCACTGTATATGATTGCCCACTTTGTCAGGAGTTAACTGGCCATATGTGCATTTGTTTGTTTCTGGGGTTTGATCCTGTTCCATTGACTTTTGTGTCTGTTTTGGTGCAAGTACCATACCGTTTTGATAACTGTAGCTTTATGTATACTCTGAAGTCTGAAGTCAGGAAGCCTGATTCCTCCACCTCCATTTTTCATTCTCAAGATTGATTTGGCTATTTAGGGTCATTTATGTTTCCATACAAATTTAATTTTTTTTGTTTCAGTCCCGTAGAAAGTGCCACTGGTAATTTGATAGTGATTGCATTGAATCTCTAGATTGCCTTGGATAATATGGACATTTTAACAAAATTGATGCTTCCAATCCAAGAACATAATAGGTCATTCCATCTTTGTGTAGTCTTCAGTTTCTTTCATGAGTGACTTATAGTTTTCACTGTATAGATTTTTGCCTCCTTAGGTGGGTTTATTCTCAGGTAATTTATTCATTTTGATGTGATAGGTAAATGGGATTGTTCCCTTAATTTTTCGTTCTAGTATTTTGTTGTTAGTATACAGAAATTCAGGAGGTTTCTATGTATTAATTTTGAATCCTGTAATTTTATCAAATTCATTAATAAGCTCTAGTAGTTTTTGGTTAGTGTCTTTAGGATTTTCTTTTTTATTTTTACACTTTCACTTTTACTTATATATTTTTATTAAAAATGTAATTGACATATAGCATTATATTCATTTCAGGTGTACAACACATTATTTGATATTTGTATACATTGCAAAATGATCACAGTCTAGTAACATCCATCACTATACATAGGTACAAAAAATACTTTTCGTATGAAGAAAATGTTTAACATCTACTCTCAACTTTTGAATATACAATACAGCATTATTAACTATGGTCCCCATGTAGTACATTATATTGCTGTGACATTTATGTATTTTCTATGTATAGTATCACATCATCTGCAAAAAGTGACAGTTTTCTTACTACTTTTCCAATTTGGATTCCTTTTATTTCTTTTTTTCCAATGATTTCTGTGGTTAAGACTTTAAAAAAGTATGTTGAATGAAAGTGGCAAGAGTAGGCATCCTTGTCTTGATCTTGATATTAGAGGAAATGTTCTCAGCTTTTCACCATTGAGTGTGATGTAGGTTGTTGACATTGTCTCATCGATCTCTTAAACTATGGTTTCTTTTCAATCTTTCTTATTTATTCTGTTCCATGGACGTGATTTCCATCACCCTGCCTTCCAGCTTACTTATTGGATTTTCCACCTTATTTATTCTGCTCTTGATTCCTTTTAGAATATTTTTCCTTTCTGTTACTGTATTCTTAAACTCTGATTGTTCATTATGTTTTTCTACCTCTTTGTTAAAATCTTCTTATGACCTCTCACTCTGTGCATCCATTCTTTTCCAAAGTTCTTGGATCATCATTATGATCATTACTCTGAACTCTTTCTTGGGTAGACTGCCTATCTCTATTTCACTTAGTTGTTCAACACAGGCTTTGTCTTTCTCCTTTGTCTGGAACATATTCCTTTGCTGTCTCATTTTGTTTAAATTTCTCTTTTTACTCTTATGTATGTGGTAGATTAGTTATATTTCTTGACTTTGGAGAAGTTCCTTTTGTAGGGGATGTCCTATGTGTCCCAGCAGTACACTCGAGGGCCAGGGACTATATGGTCTCAGCATAGATTCTTGTATTTGTTTGCATACAGACTTGGTTCTGCAGGCTGTAGGATCATAGTGTTCTTGCTCCTGGTGCCATCTTTCTGGTTGGCAAGGCTTGTTTGGAGGCTTGTTCAGGCTTCCCATTGGAAAGTACCAGTACCTGCCCCCTTCAAGGTGGATGAAGTTGCGTCTTGGCAATCTGGTGGGCAATACTATATCAAGGGGCATGCCTAGAGGTGACTGTGGGCTCAGGATGTCTTTAAGAAGGCTGAGTGTTGACAGCTGGGATGGTGTTCCAGCTCTGATTGTTGTTTGGATAGAGGCACATCAGCAATAGATCCCATAGGCTATTGGGTGGGGCCAGGTCTTGGTGACCCAAGCAAGATGTCTGCCTCCAGCAAGAATTCACATAAATGAACCCTCCATGATAAAACTGCTGCCAGTTTTTGTGACCCAAGACAGAGTGACAGCCCTCTCATGCCTCACCAGGAGACCCTTCAAGACCAGCAGATAGGTCTGCCTCAGGTTCCTATAGAGCCACTGCTTTTGCGCTTGGACCCCATTCACATGAGACCTTGAGTGTGCCCCCTCCAATAGTGGAGTCTCCTGTCCTGTGGAGCTCCTACAATCATGACTCACTGGCCTTTAGAACCAAATGCTCTAGGGCTTCTCCTTCCAACTCCAGGCCCCCAGGCTGGTGAGTCTAAAGTGAGGCTCAGAACTCTACTGTGGGAGAATGTGTGTAATAAAATTGCTGTCCAGCTTGTGATTTGACCAACTAGGTATTATGGGATTTAATTAAATCACAAGCACACTCCTCCTACCAACGTGTTGTGGTTTCTTCTTTATGTCTTTGGATATACAATATCTTTTAATGGAAGGTACCAGGCTTTTTCATTGATGGTTGTTCAGTAGTTAGTTGTGATTTTGGTGTGCTCATGAGAGAAGGTGAGCTCAATGTCCTTCTACTCCAACATTTTTCTCCTCTCACCATGGGCATTTACAAATTTAAACGTTTGTCAAATACTCAGCTATTGCATGTTATAGCTTACAACAACTGCTAAAACTGACATTTGGTTGAAAATAACTTGTGTGCTCAGGGTAATACCTTGGTTTTCTCAACTCCATGATTCTCTCTGCTTTATAAGGAAGTTGGAAGCAAATAGAGAAAATAGTCCCGAAGACACAAGCCAAGAACTGGAGAGAAGGGGGAATTTGAACCTAAAAACTGAGTTATTGGTAACTAAAATGGTCCTTCTTGCCAAATTTCCTGCCAATGTGACAATGTTACAAGTTAGAAAAGAACAAGCTTCAAGTGATGATGGAGAGTTGGGTCTTTTAAGACTATTCAGTACTAGGTTGTCCTTCAGCACAATAATCTTGACAGAGTAGCACATATTACAAATACACACATGAAGTATAAAAATATAAATTGCTACTGTACAAAATGGGTTTATTCATTTATGAATTGTATGACTGCTATGTGCCAGGCATTTTAGGTGAAATAAACAATTCTTTCAGTGTTTCATCAAATAGGAAGCTTTTCTTGTATATTTAACTCATATCTGATCTGCTTAAAATACTTCAATAGCTTATCTCTACATATTTCTTCACAACAAATTGTGTCAAAATTATGTAAAAACAACAAATATGTCATATCTCATGACACTGTGGTTCAGGAAGCCAAGTAGGACTAGGATACGTGATTCCTCTGCTGCAAGTAAGTGGTATCAACTAAGGTCATTCAGCATTAGTCATCAGATGGGTAGACATTACACAGTGTGAAATAGCTTCATTTAAACATTTTCTGCATTGGTACAAATATTTGGAAGATTGAAATCATCTGGGACTATCAAGTGAAACACCTACAGGTGGACTTTCCAGCATGTCAAACCCAAAGTAGCTGGACATTAAGCATTGTGGCACAAAGTTTACAGAAAGTGTGTTTAAAGAGATAAGTAGAAACTACAAGTTTCTCCTGGTCTAAGTTTGGAAACTGGCATGCCATAATTTCCCCACAATCTTCTATTTAAATGCAGTCACAGAATTGGTTTGAAATTCAAGAAAAGTCATAGACTTGACATCTCAGTAGGAGAAAAACCAAATAATTGGTGATTATCTTTAATGCATCATATATGGCTTCCTTATGGATTTCAGGGTAAAATGGATGCTATAGAGTGTATAGGTAAAGAATAAGAATTCTAGAATTAGAGTAAGCTAAATTATTTGAATCACAGACTTGGCACTTAATGATCTTGGATAGTTATGTAATCTCTTAGAACTTCAGTTTCTATACTTATAAATAAGTTATAATAATATTGTATTGTGTGGTTGTGAGGATTAAATTATATAATGCATGTAAAGTGAATATAAGAATATATAACAGTAAAATATATGGTACAGTAATTTATTACTCATAATAAAATAGCTATCATTTATAAAATCTAAACTTCTTGGCTTGGCAGATGAAACCATTCACTATCTGGTTTCTGCATTCTTCTTAAGACTCATATTCTGTCATACTTCACAGGCACCCTGAACTCCACCCAGCCATATTCAAGTACTAGTTGTTCTGCGAACATGCCAAGGTCTTATACCTCCCATGCACATAGAGCCCTGTCTGCAGAGAGGAATAATCTTCTCTTTCTACTCCTTCTTTACCTGACTAACTCCTACTGCTCTTTTAAAACTCATCTTATAAATTACTATATCCATATAACTATATATATTGGAACCTCCAGTCAAGATTAGGTATTCCTCTTCTGTGTTCACACTACCCTATGTACATCTTTTTAAAAGGACGTAACACCATATCATATGAGCCCATTTATTATGTCATACAGTACATTAGACTATTTATCTCATACAGGCATAAACTATGTTTTACCTTTCTTTGAATCTTGGGCTTTTAGCAAATTTAATGTGGGGTTTTTTTGAAATATAGAAAGATAGTTAAAATCATAACTGATTTATAAATAAATCAAGATAAATATAGCCTTCCTCATAACCCAGGCTTTGGCTACACAGTAGTAAAAGAGGAGTAGATTTCATTGATATTTGTCATCAAAAATTCAACACTTTTGGAGTTCCCATTGTGGCTTGGGGTAATGAACCAACTAGTATACACAAGGATGAAGATTCGATCCCTGGCCTCACTCAGTGGGCTAAGGATTTTGCCTTGCTGTGAGCTATGGCTAGGGTGCAGACACAGCTCAGATACCACATTGCTGTGCCTGTGGCATAAGCCAGCAGCTGCAGCTCCAATTTTACCCCTGGCCTGAGAACTTCTATATGCCGCAGGTATGGCCCTAAAAAGAAGAAAAAATTCAACAGCCTTGAGGTTACAATGACTAGGTAACTGGATGCAGAGGACTAACATAAAGCTGACCAGGGAAAGGCATGACTGCATTTATAAAATGAGTCTAATTCATTTTAATTATTTTCCCAAATGTATTCTAGAAGTTGAATCTTCATTCTGTATTAACAACCTATCGAACTTCCACAAGGTCTAAGGGTCCACTCATTAAAGGTTCTATGTTTTTTTTTTTTTTTTTCTAGAAAGCAAGCCCAGTTCAGGAAATCGAACAGATGAGCATAGAATGTGACTTGGGTCTGGCAAAACATCATATAAGCCAACAGGTATCTCTGGGCTCTGCCTCACATTGAACAGATCCAGCTTCCCTGGAAACAAATCCAGCTTTTTACATCAATGTGAGAGCATAGTTCTTCATTTTGTGTGCCTTATTTCCTGGTAAAGTTTTTTTGTTGTTGTTATTGTTTACTTTTTAGTGTCAAAGCATCTTGATTAAATGATTTCTTTTTCTCTGATATCCCACATATAGTTCATTCACAAATCTTGTCGGCTTTATCTTGGAAATGACAAAATATGGCCTCCCACTCCCTCCATTTCCACCATTCTAACCTAGCCATCTTAATCTCTCCACTGGATTAACATAAGTAGTATCCTAACAGCTCTCCCTTTTTCTGTCCATGCCCTGTAATAGTCTACTTATCATTTTATTCCATCCTCAATTTTGTTAAGTTAAGGGTCATTTCCCTCCTTTACCAAAGAGAAGACATTCATACAGAGGTGAGAATGAGTCCTGGTCACCCCTACATTTGTATAGCGCTTACGTGAAAGGCATATCTCCTGACAGCTAATTCTATCTTCTTTCCCATACAACAACAGATGTGTTAGTAAAGCCATAGCGAAATCATATTCCCCTTTTTATAAAACACAATTTTTCATTTTGGATAAGCCCACAACGAAATTTAGAGTTCCATCAGGTAACACTGGCATTAGTATTTAAATATCCCTAATATATCCACGTAAATATTTCCTCACTGTAGGCAGTTTTAGTCTTATAAGTTTTCCCAATTAAATGGTCGTTACCTTGTGAAATACTTACGGGCCACAGTACAAACAAGTGAAATACTGCTGGATATTCAGGAAGGGACTAGGAAGAGTAAAACAAGGGAAAGAAGAACAGTGCTCAAAACGCACCTGATCTACTTAATCATATTGCCTGCAACAGGCTTTGCACGGGTCTAGTAACTTAGTTCATTGCACCTTACAAAATGAGGAAAGAAGCAAATCAATTCATGCCTAGTGATAGAAAGTCTAAAGATAGTAAGTAATAGTAAGGTAGGAAAAATGAGTGCCCTTTATTCCTAACTAGAGAAAAGCTTGGTATTGCTTCCACTTGTCGTTTTCTGTGCACTTATCATCTTAATTAAATGCCTGCCTATTTTATTTTCCAAAGAAATAGTATAGCATTTCGCCAAGACATCCAACGTGACACTACGAGGAAGCTTGAAAAAGCAACATGGAGCCAAGGCACATAAGCACTTTTTCCATTGTGCCTGTGACAGATGCAATGCTTACTGGACTCAAAGCCACAAGGTCTTCATTGTTGGAAAGAAATGTTAAACTGAGGATATATCCAAATAATTCAAACCAAAATAGGCTTCCACCTGAAGGGTTCAGGAAATGGAAGCAACTGAAATGTATTGACTTGGATAATCCAGATAATTAACTGAATTCATCACCTTCATTTTGCTAGTGTAAAACCTGGTGAGATTAATCCACTATCTGTAAAAAGGCAAATTATCCAGATTAAGTATATAACCTTTCAATAAACTCTTGTAGTGTTTGTATCAAAATGTCACATGGCACACAGATCAGGATAATTTATGTGGACATATTCTTGATGTCAGAGTCTAAATATTCCAGAAATGCCTACCTCAATGTTTTACTGGCAGAGGCAATTTTATTCCTATAGATTGGCCCAATTAAATGACCATCATCCTAAGAATACTTGAGAAGATAGGTCTTATAATTCAAGGAAGACTTAGAAAAGAGGCAAGTGCTTCTTAGCCTAGTAATGGCATATTCTTTTTTCTTTCTTTTTTTCAGAGTCAGGGAAAACCTTTGCTATGAAAAATATCATTTTTAGATATGACAGATTAAGTTGTCTCTAATGCTTAATTCCAAGGGCATTTACTGAGGAAATAAGCCCCAGTTCTCCCTATTAAGAAGATTGAACTGGAGTCTGAGAGATATGACTAGACTAGAAGCAGTGCTTTGCATCCTCTCAAGCAGAAGACAAACTCATTGAGGATTTGGCAAAAACACCAAAGTTTCAGTTTCACAAAATACAGTAAGGAACCGTAGGATAAAACTTTGTCTTCCAGTGAAGAAGGTAGGGTTTGGGGAAGGAGAGGGTCAGGACACAAATTTAAGAAACATGGAAGAAAAGATTGTGCAGTATGGAAAAGAAGGTGACTAGCGAGATGCTTTTCTTTGGAGACTAAAAACCTAGAAAGAACTATCCTTGTTTAGCATAAGAAACTACTAGGTTAGAGCTCTAAACCTCTGCTCCTCCAAACTATACTATTTTTCTAAGAGCTACTTAATTTTTCATTAAAAAACTGACTAAATTGCTTATAGCTCAACACATTTGCTCTGGGGAAGATTGATGGAGCAAAAAGTAAACAGGATGTAACCTCTGAGCATAATCTTTCAGGAGCTCCTCAATGAGGGGTGAGACAGCATAAAATCTCATGGAGATTATTGAGCCTGGTACAAATGGAAATTAACATCTATGGATGTGCCCATGGGCCAGTAGTGGCAGAGGAGCACCCCCAAACCCTGCTGCTTCCGCAGGCATGAAAGACAAGAATAAGACTGAACTTCCTATTAGGAAAGAATCCTCTTCTAAAATGGAAAAGAAAGGGTCCTTCTCCTCCTGGATATTCTGCATAAAATACAAAAATTACGAAGTTTTACTTACACAGGAAGTTAGGAAGATTCTTGTCACAGAAAAAGTAGTTACTTAGATGTCATGAGATCTATATTCTAGTTACTAATTACCTATGTGACTTTGAGAAAGTCACTTCACTTGGGATTCATTATCCTCATCTTTAGCATTAAGTGCAAAAGGTGATGATAATAATAATAGTTAAAATGTATTGAGGCCTTATTGTGTGAAAGCATTGTTCTAATTATTTTATAAGCATTAATTACTCTTATTCTGGCAACAATTCTATGACCTTGCAGTATTTGTGATCTCTTCTGTAAAGATAAGAGCATAAGTGATTAACCCAAAATGTCACTTAGCCAGAAAATACTGGACATGAGATTAAAAGACAGATGTCTAATACTAAGATGACATTTACTCCTTCATCTTGGACTAAGAAGAGTGCTCACACAACTCCTTTACCTACCCTTCTAGACATTCTATTCTACTAAACTTGCTCTTCAAATTTCACGTATGACCTGATGCCAACTCATCGAACCATCATGTCAGGGCTTGTTTTTCCAAAGCCATACAAGTTACACAAGACATAGCCAGGCTTCAAACCAGAGCATTCTTGATCCCAGAGCAGTGCTATTTAATCTATCAACTTTACTTTCTGAGCTGGTAAAATCTTAGTTTCCTTTTTATCAGATCATGACATAAGTTATGCAATCATAGAAAGAATAATAGGCAACACTTATAGAGCTAGCACAATTCTAGCTGCTTTACAAGTATCAATTTGCTTAATCTACACAAAACTCTTATAACAAAGGTATGGTTATACCAATTTTATATATGCGGAAACAAAGGCATACACAGGTTTAAGTCACACAGCTTACAATTAACTAAGTAAGGCATTCAAGTTCCACAGCTCTCTGATTCTAACCACTAACCTAAAGTGCCTCACAAACCATATATCAAATTCAAGATATCTATTTCTTGACTTGCATACCTACTTTACATAGTCAGCATCCTGGGAATATAGAGATTCACCCAGGAGAAATATCTTACATAATTATCAGCAGACCCAAAAGGTTCAAGTTCCATGTTGGGCAATAGGAGGACAAACTAAAAGCCATTATTCTTCTATACAAAGTGAAAAATGCTCAACCTAACCCTGTGACTCCACAATGGAGCTTGACATCTCTTTCCCAAGGGACCTCTTCTGACTATCAGATGCTCACAAGCTGTGCCATGGAATCAGAGAATTGACTATGACTGTGCCCTGGGAATAGTTTCAATCTGTAGAGCTCTCATTGACAAGTATAGACCAATCTTCCAGTACAGAAGTTAACTCTTTCATAAATCTCTATACCCTAAGGAGATGTCTTTAAGTCTTCAAAAGGCAGCTGGATTTGGGAAGAAAGAGGATGGAGAGGGATCAAAAGAGAGAAAAGGATTCAATATTAAAATCATTGTGTCAGCTAGAAAAAAAAGGTATACCTCTACACACCACATGTATGCACACTGATATATACACACACATGCACACACACACACACAAAGAGAACAATTAAGAAAGGGATGGACTTTAACAATGAACTAAACTGTGCTAGCCATTACTCCAACTTTTTTCACTGTAAATTGCTCTTATGTCCAAATCTCCTAAATACTTTATGTTTGCTTATAGTAGCAAGACACTGCTTTGTACTGGACCTGTCACAGTAATCCCATGAGATCTCAAGATTTCTAGGAAAGAGATGAGTTATTTGAATCACAGTTCTACCAGATATCATCTATGTGACCTTGGACAAGTCACTTCATCTGCATAAATTTCACTGAATTCATCTGAAAAAAGGAAAGGATTGATGCAAGGCACTCAAGAAGACCCTGAGTATCAAATGGTTAAATTAGTGCTTGGCACATAGTGGGTTCACATTTTTTTGAGTGAATAAGCAAATAAATGAAGGACTCAGTTCTAGAACAGACATTTAATCACAAAAAACCTGACTTAATCCTATTTGTTTTCTTCCTTTCCCACAATGAAGACTTTGATCTCCTAACAAGGAGATTCCATACTAACAAGGTAATTCCATACTAAGCCAAGCCTTCTATTAACAAAGAACTGAGACTGATTACCCAAGATCTGCAATAATCTAGGTGTATGTTAGTTTTTCTGTCCCCTAAACAAATAGCCTTCGTACCCTGATCCATCAACTCCAGTTGCTGGACCTGTGTTGGACATATACTGTAAAAGATATCTAGAAACTTATAGTCTTTTATCTAATTCATAAACCCTTATTTGAGTTGCTTCAATTATGAAAATGGTACTGTCAATGCCATCTCTTGAAATAAGAAATTGATTAGTTTACAAGGCACCTACAGGTCATTCCAATGATTTCCACCTTTAATTTCAAAAAGACCTGGTGGTTTTTGTTTCATGTTATATAAAGTTGTATAAGATGTGAGAGGTGAGAAGAGAGGAAGAGACTATAGCAAAAATAAATTTGATATCTTCTCAGGGGATTGCAAACTCTGACCCATGGGTCAAATTTGGCATGCACTTTATGTATGGTATGCAAGATAAGAAATTTTGATATTATCAAATGGTTGAAGAATCAAATAAAGGGTACTTCATGACATGCAAAAATAACATGTACTATCTATCACCATTTTTATGTTGTAATAGCAGAGTTGAGTTGTAGCAGAGACCATATGGTTCACAAAGCCTAATATTTTATCTAGCCCTTTAAAGAAAAATTTTGCTGACCCCTGATATATTTTCTTGGGTGAAACTTCTCAGAGCTAATTGTTTCTAAGTCCAATACTGACAGGAGACTATAAAATTGTCTTTGGCAGACCAGAAACCTTCTAGCAAAAGAGATGTTGTGCCTGTTATTTCTGATTTGAAGAACAAGATCAAGCATGATGAATAACGTACCAGGTTTCTCTCTCCCAATATGAAGAGGTAGGCAATGGACAACTTTCAGTGCTCTTTTTTTACTTTATCCTGCAGCAGAGCCTGGATCATTTCACATTTGACACACAAACAAGTATTATCAGTTTCAGAGAGGATCACTGCCTGAGAACTTACTTGAAGAACCCATGATCACTGACTAAAAGTTCACATTCGCGGCAAAGTGCTACTCCCTAAAAAGGTAAAAATGATCACAGGTTTAAGCATTAGAGAATGACCAAGGGAGGCATTATAGAGACCTTAAAATTTTCTCCCTCTTTGGAGAAGGTATATGTCCCAAACCTTGCCAGCAAGGCACAATTCTATATAAAGGATATTATTTTTTCATTGATTTTCATTTTAAAATTAATTACGTACTTCTTTGGAAGACAATTTGGGTCCAGACATAATCAAATTACTCATTAAGAAAAAACATTGTTTTGATGACAGAATACTAGAAGGGAGAAATATTTCTTCCTAATAAGCTATTAATAATACATTTTACACAAAATGTATAATACAAATAAACATACAACAAATATGTTGCTTATGGATTTATGTCACTGGTGTATAGTAAAAACTACAGTGATTAAACAAAACAAACCAAAAAAAAGTAAACTGAAAATTCCATCAACGTCAAGAATACGTAAAGTATTTATGGCAAAATACATACTACTCCCCTTTTAACAGGGAGAAGCTTAATAGGAGCTCTTCCAGAATTTAGGACTTACTGAGGTAATCTGAGTTACAGAAAAGATACTAAATCCTCTACTTAAGCAATTATTCCAATAACAGCCTCAAGGAAGCAATGGCAGTAAATGAAATAATTGTATACTTACATCTGAAACATATGGAAAAAAGCCTTCAGGTAAATTTTAGGTGCCTGAGGTAGAGAATATGGAAAACCATAAACTTTGGCATGTTGGGGTTCTAAATAAAAGTGTATTGCTTTATTATTTCAAGGAAAATATATTTAAAAAGCACTTGACTGAGAAACAGTTTAAGTTTAGAACAGCTCGTTAACTTGCTATCTATGTGACCTTGGGTATCTTATGAACATATGTGCACATTAGTTGCCTCATCTGTAAAATTTTGATTATAGTAATTACCACCACTTCACAGGGCAATTACAAGAATTAAAATGCAAGACATATAAAAGTACTGTAGACATCACAGGGATTCTAGAAATGGCAACTCCTCTTCTTCCTCCTACCTCTAGCAGAAATCATCATTATTATCAATATAGAATTCTTGGAATATGTGTGTCTTAGAATAGAATGTTTTGGAGGCTTTGCCTACTACACATTTTTAATGTGGTATGCCCTGATTTTACTTAGCAATAAAGCACATGATACACCATTACACACCTAAGATCCAAGGGATTTATTTCATAGAGAATACAGTCACTTAATCTATTATTCATACAAGTTGACCTGGAAATCACTGGAGTTGTTTATTTCTGAATTCAAAAATCTCCCTGCCCAAGGCCCAAATCCATAGTCCTCATTAGCATTTGTGAAACAACTGGACAGAGGCCTAATATAACACTGGATAGCCAGTGAAGTTTCAGTAGCTCTCAAATGTGTCCACTAAGTCATGGTGACCATGTGACGTATCATCCTATTGCTACTAAGTATTCTACAATAACCAGTTTTTCTCACAAATGAGATATAATCTTGTATATAATTGTTTAAAATTTTCAGAGTTGATCATAATCGTCAAGGAGACTTGTAGTTGACTCACTCTTATACAAGATGCCATACACTATAGAGTGTTGAGGGTGTAGCAGTGAAGAAACAAGATATACTTTGCAGAGCTTCCAATGTGGCAAAATGGGATTGGTGGAGTATCTGCATTGCCAGGACACAGGTTCATTCCTGGGCCTGGCACAGTGGGCTAAGGATCTGGTGTAGGTTGCAACTGTGGCTCAGGTCTGATCCCAGGTCTGGGAACTCCATATGTCATAAGGCTGACCAAAAAAAAAAAAAAAAAAAAAAGATATATTTTGCACTTATGCTATTGTGTCATTTATATTATCTCATTTAGGAAGTTTTTATTCATCCATTCAATGTGTGCAATGGCATTACATGTGCTCCAAATAAACAAAATGCCAAAGTCAAAGGAATCACCACCTCTGACATCTGGGATATTACAATTTACTCCTTAATATTTTTTTTCAAAAACAGTAATACCAATGTCTTTGAGAACTTTATTCTTGTGATTATTATGTAGCAACAAGATAATATGTTAGCAATGGAACTGGATTTAGTACACTGACCCCAAGCACTCCTGGCTCAGGCTAAATCCAAAATCAAAATTCAGAATCTCCTTCCAAATCGATAAAAATATTATATCAAAGCCATCTTTTAAACTAGAATCAGTTTGGATAGTTTATATCTAGCACAAAATTAATTTATTCTATTAGATGCATTTTTTAAAATTTACATTAGAACACAAGGGAATTTTTCTCTTTTCTATTATTAATGAGGCACATTTTACATCACATATTCTTTTAAAAATGAATAATTATGTTATTGCAACATGTTTCCCTTTGTTTGTCAACAGTTACACTATTTTGACACTCAGGAAGTCATGAATTAAAATAATTGTATGAGATAAAAATATTTAAAACTTGAAATTGAGAGGGATAAATAATTGAAGAGTATAAATAGTGTATGCATTCCTATCTAGTATTTTAAATTGTAAACTTTACAGTCAACAGTTATTTTAACTGAATCATAGCATTAACTTTCAAATATTTTCCTTGTTTCTATTATGCACACCATTACAAGATTATTGCCTAAAATGACAATTCTATCTTCTTACCTCAAGAAACTCTGGCGGCTTCCCAGTGCCTAAAAACACAAATATAAACTCCTAAAAGAGGAAGAGATTAACATGGCAGAGAAGGAGGATGCTGAGCTCACCTTGCTCCACAAAGAAATACAGAAATACACATACACAAATGCAGCAATTCTCACTGAAAATAAAATAGAGACTGGAAAATGATTCAAAATCAAGGCTGTAAAGAAAGAACCACACAGAGTTGGGTAGGAAGGGAAGAGATTAGTTTGGGACCTGCACCCCTAGGAGAAGACACCAATAGGAGTGGATTACATGGGCTGGGAGACCTACCCTGGGGAGTGAACACTGAGAACCACATAGTAGTCACCCTAGCCCTGGGGTCTGACAATTGGCAGATGAATCCCCTTGGCTGGTAAAGACCAGTAGAACTAGCAGGAGTCTGTGAAAAACCTAGACTCCACTTGTAAAGAGCATCCACCCATTTGCTTGCTCCCAAAACAAGGCAGAGGAAGCAGACTGGAATAACCTAGAACTGCGGCTTGTTTACTAGAATTACTCCAGCACCCACCATAACCTGTGAAACCACTCCAGCACCTCTGGCACTGATGCAGCTGCATCCTAGTGACTGCTATGGTTGATGAGGAAAATGTGCAATTGTGGTGCATGAAGCTGGCTCAGACCTGGCACTACATTTTGACAAGGGGAAGGCAGCCATTACTGGTGTCGGTGGGGGCAGCTGATTGGGCGGGGTCTGGAACTCATATTAATGTGCACTATGCACACCAGTACATTTGCTTGCCCACACTAAGCACACACATCGGCACTCTTGTTCTATTGTGTAAATCAGAACTTAGGTGAAGAGTGCCAATACGAAGAAGACTGCGAAAATGTGATGGATGGAGCTGGATCTTACTCAGCACTACAGATGAACTGCTCAAGGGTAGACATTATTGGTTCTCAAAGAGGCAGCAGATCAGAAGCAGTTTCAAACTCTTGACTGCTATATGAAAATGATCCTAGCACATGTCCCAATCCAAGCCAGTTGTCTGCTGTGCTCTTTCTTGCTTCATGGCACAACTGCTCTGCCAGCTAGGGTAAAGGCTGCCATTGCCAAGGAAGGTATCATGCTATAGGGGTTGCAATCAGCTGAAGTATGGCACTAGATCTGAAAGCAGCAGTGATGGCCATTGCTGGCTTCTGCTGAGGTAGCAGATAGGGAAAGTCTGGAACTCTGACTGGCATGGAAGGGACCACTGGATTACATGTCCTAGTCCACAATGGACATCTAGTCCGGCACCTCCTGCTCAGCACTGGACACCTATGGAGCAAAGATAGCAATGCTGGGGAGCGAGGGGAGCACACACTTAGGCAGAATGGAACCAGTTTGGACTTGACACTAAGAGTTTCTTATCCAGCACCATGGACCCAACACAATCCCTAATAGGGCAAGGTGGACCACTGCCTAGAGAATCTCCAGATCAAACCTCCTCTGACTCTAGACTCTCCATCTCCAGAAGCACTTTACATCAAGGTGAAAGGTGACAGCATACCACAGGGAAGACATGATCTATGCTCATTTCATAGCAAGCCAACTGACAAAAGCAACTGGGCACATGCAAACTGTATAGGGATTTTCTCACACAAGGACACACTTTCAAGATTAAGATAGGTAACAGTTTCATGTGATTTCATAGAGACACAGAAAGTGAAACAAAATGGAAGAGAGGAGTTCTGGTCATGGCTCAGCGGAAACAAATCTGACTAATATCCATGAGGACTCAGGTTCAATCCCTGGCCTCACTCAGTGGGTTAAGGATCCAGCTTTGCTGTGAGCTGTGGCATAGGTCACAGACAACACTCAGAGCTGGCTGGCATTGCTGTGGCTGTGGTGTAGAACAGCGGCTACAGTTCTGATTTGACCCCTAGCCTGGGAATTTCCATATGCCACTAATGTGCACACCCCCACAAAAAAAAGGAAGACAGAAGAAAGATGGGGGAAAAAAACTGATAAAACAGATAAATAACTGACCAGATAAAGTAATCAAAGCATTTGTAATAAGACTGGTAACAGAACTTAGGAGAGAAACAGATGAACACAGTAATAAGAGTTTTAACAAGGACCTAAGAAGTATAAAATAGAACCATGCAGAAATAAAGAATACAATAATTAAAATGAAAAACATACTAGAAGGAACTGATAGATGATTAGGTGATACAAAAAAAATGTATAAGTGAGCTGGAAAAACTGAATAATGGAAACCATCTAATCAGTACAGCAAAAAGTAATAAATGAATGCATAAATGAATAAATTGATGAATAATCATAGTTTAAAGGACCTCTGAAATAAGCATTAAGTGCATGAACATTGACATTATAGCGGTTCCAGGAGGAGAAGAGAAACCAAAAGGGGTCAAAAAATTTTTGATGAAATTATAGCTGAACATTTCCTGAAGGAGGAAATAGGTATCAAGGTATAGAAAGCAAAGAGAGTTCTAAACTAGGTGAACTCAAAGAGACCAACATAAAAATATATCATAATCAAAGTCAAAAAAGTTTAATAGCAGGAAGAGAAAAACAAAGACACACATATGAGGAAAGCCCTATGAAAAGCATGGTATTTTTAAAATACCAAAAGGGAACTACTTGCAAACTAGGAAAATTTATCAAGAAAATTGAAGAACAGATGAAGAACTTCTCAGACAAGTAAAAATTAAGAGTTCATCAATAGTAAATCAAACCTCAAAGTAATTAAGGATCCTGTGTGGTCATTGCAATGGCTCAGCTCACTGCTGTGGTGTGGGTTCAATTCCTGCCCAGGAAATTCCACTGTGGCACAGTGGGTTAAGGATTCGAAATTGCCACAGATATGGCGGAGGTCACAACTGCAGTTCAGATTCGATAATGTCCCAGGAACTTCTATATGCTGATGTGTCAAAAAATAAAAAAGGAAAACATAAATAAATAAAACTAAGCACTGCTTTTTCGAATAAAAATAAATGGGTATGTTGAACCATCCTTGTGCACCTGGGATGAATCCCACCTGGTCGTGTATATGACCTTTTCATATGTTGTTGGATTCCCATGGCTAAAATGTTGTTGAGAATTTCTGCGTCTATATTCTTCAAAGATATTGGAGTATAATTTTCTTTTTTGGTGGTATCTTTGTCTGCTTTTGGAATTAGTGTGATGGTGGTATCATAGAATGTCTTTGGGAGTGGTACTTCTTCATCAACCTTTTGAAAAAGTTTAAGGAGAATGGGTATAAGTTGTATGTTTGGTAGAATTCACCTGTGAAGCCATCTGTTCCAGGACTTTTATTTGTAGGAAGTGTTTTTCTGACATATTCAATTTCATTTCAGTCTGTTCAGTTGATCTATTTCTTCTTAATTCAGTTTATTTGGCAGGCTGTAAGTCTTTAGAAAGTTGTCCATTTCTTCAAGGTTGTCAAATTTGGTGGCATATAATTGTTCATAGACAAATACCATATGATATCACTTATATCTGGAATCTAATATATGGCCAAAATCAACCTTTCCACAAAAAAGAAAATCAGGGACTTGGAGAATAGACTTGTGGTTACCAAGGAGAAGGGGGAGGGAGTGGGGTGGTTGGGGAGCTTGGTGTAGCACTGGGAACTATGTCTAGTCACTTATGATTGCGCATGATACAGTGTGAAAATAGAATGTGCACATTTATGTGTAAATGGGTCACCACGCTCTATGGTAGGAAAAAAAATTGTATTGCGGAAACAACTATTTTTAAAAAAAAGTAAATGGGGCAGCTAACAGCATAGCTAATCGAAATAATATGACAGGACACAAAATAAACAAAATAAGTAAGGTAAGGGGAGAAATTCCATGAAATATCACAAGATAAAAATATCATAATCGTATACTATAAACAGTAATATACCAAAGCAAGAGGCAACATAGAAGAAATGGATAAACTTTTAGAAACATAATCTTCTAAGATGGAACCAATTATAAATAGAAAATTTGAGAGGACCAATCACTAATAGTAAAATTAAATTTTTAATTAAATATCTCCCAGCATGAATCAACTATACTTTAATTAAAAACAAAATAAAACAAAAGACTCCCAGCAAACAAAAGACCAGGACTGGTCAGCTACACATGCAAAAAATAGAAACATAAAAAAGAAAAGTTAGTAAATATCCTTCTCAAACTATTGCAAAAATTGAAGCAGATAGAACACTTCTACATTCATTCTATGAGGTTACCAATACCCTGATAACAAAGCCAAAGATTTACAACAACAACAAAAAAAAACAAGATCCCTGATGAATACACAAGCAAAAATCCTCAATATCAGCAAAATGAATGAAACAGTATATAAAATGATCATACACCATGATTAAGTAGGATTTGTTCATGGTCACAAGGATGATTCAATATTCACAAATTGATCAATGTGATACACCACACTAACAAAAGAAATAATAAAAATCGCATGAGCATCTTAATAAACACAGAAAAAACATTTGATATAATCCAAAATATATTCATGACAGAAACTCAAAGTTGGTGTATATAATAAAGTCATTTCTGATAACATACAACTAACATCATACTCAATGGTAAAAACATGAAAACTTTTCCTCTAAATCAGGAGCAAGACAAGGATGCTCACTCTCACCACTTCTATTTAACATAGTTTTGGAAGTCTTTTTTTTAATGATTTTTATTTTTTCCATCATAGCTGGTTTACAGTGTTCTGTCGATTTTCTACTGTACATCAAGGTGACCCATCCACACATAAATACATATATTCTTTTTATCACATTATCCTACATCATGATCCATCATAAGTGACTGGATATATTTTCCAGTGCTATTCAGCAGGATCGCATTACTTATCCATTCCAAAGGCAATAGTTTGAATCAATTACCCCAAATTCCCAGTCCATCCCACTCCCTCTTCCTCCCTCTTGGCAACCACAAAATTATTCTCCAGTCTATGAGTTTCTTTTCTGTGGAAAGGTTGATTTCGGCCGTATATTGGATTCCATATATGTGATATCATATGCTATTTGTCTTTCTGACTTACTTCACTCAGGGTGAGAATCTCTAGTTCCATCCATGTTGCTATAAATGGCATTATTTTGTTCTATTTTATGGCTGAGTAGTATTCCATTGTGTATATATACCACATCTTCCTAATCCAATCATCTGTTGATGGACATTTGGCTTGTTTCCATGTCCTGGCTATTGTGAACAATGCTGTAACAAACATGCAAGTGCATGTGTCTTTTTCAAGGAAAGTTTTGTCCAGATATTTGCCCAAGAGGGGGATTGCTGGGTCATCCAGTAGTTCTATATTTAGTTCTCTAAGGTACCTGCATACTGTTTTCCATAGTGATTGAATCAATGTACAGTCCCACCATCAGTGTAGGAGGGTTCCCTTTTCTCCACACTCCCTCCAGCATTTTTTGTTTCTGGACTTATTTATTGACGGCCATTCTGACTGGTGTGAAGTGATACTTCATAGTAGTTTCTATTTGCACTTCTCTAATAATCAGTGATGTTGAGCATTTTTTCATGTGCTTGTTGGCCACCTGCATATATTCTTGGGAGAAATGTCTATTCGGGTTTTTTGCCCATTTTTGCTTTGGGTTATGGGCTTTGTTGCTGTTGGGTTGTATTAAGTTGTTTGTATTATTTTAGCAATTAAGCCCTTGTCAGTTCCATCATTTGAAACTATTTTTCTCCCATTCTGTAAGTTGTCTCTTTTTTTTATTGTTTACTTTGCTGACTTTTGGAAGTCTGAACCACAGCAATCAGAAAAGAAAAAGAAATAAAAGGCATCAAAACTTGAAGGGAGGGAGTTCCCGTCATGGCACAGTGGTTAACGAATCTGACTAGGAATCATGAGGTTGCGGGTTCGATCCCTGCCCTTGCTCAGTGGGTTAACGATCCAGCATTGCCGTGAGCTGTGGTGTAGGTCGCAGATGCGGCTCAGATCCTGTGTTGCTGTGGCTCTGGCATAGGCTGGCAGCTACAGCTCCGATTAGACCCCTAGCTTGGGAACCTCCATATGCTGTGAGAGTAGCCCAAGAAATGGCAAAAAAGACAGAAAATTTTAAAAAATTTTTAAAGAACGTGCCTGAATGTATATTAAAAAAAATACTTGAAGGGAAGCAATAAAACTGTAATTGTTTGCAGATAACATGACACTATATAAACAAAACCCTAAGGTCTCAAACAACAACAACAAAAACTACCAGAATAAATGATTTCAGGAAAGTGCCATGATATAAAATTAACATAAAAATGTTACTTTTCAGAATTCCCTTCATGGCTCAGTGGTTAACAAACCTTATTAGGATCCATAAGAATGTGGGTTTGATCCATGGCCTTGCTCAGTGGGTCATGGATTTGGAGTTGCCATGAGCTGTAGTATATGTTGCAGATGTGGCTCGGATCTCACATTGCTGTGGCTGTGTGGTGTATCAGCAGCTGCAGCTCTGTTTCGACCACTATCCTGGGAACTACCATATGTCACAGGTGCAGTCCTAAAAAGCAATCAAAAAAAAGAAAATGTCACTTTTCTATATACTAATAATTAACTACTGGACAGAAAAACCAAGAAAAGAGACCCATTTAAAATAACATCACAAACATGGAAACAAACCAAACTGCCACCAAAAGAGAAGTGAATAAAGAAGATGTGGTACATATACACAGTGGAATATTACTCGGCTATTAAAGGGAAAAAAATGATGGCATTTGCTGGAACAAGGAGGTACCGAGAAATTATCATGCTAAGTGAAGTCAACCAGACAGTGAGATGCTAATTTCAAATGCTATCACTTACATGTTGAATTTTTTAAAATGATACAATGAACTTCTTTGCAGATGGGATACTGACTCACAGACTTTGAAAAACTTATGGATTGCAAATGGACATATTGGGGGGTTGGGGGATGTGCTGGGGGTTTGGGTTGGAAATGCTATATAATTTGGTTGTAATGATCATTGTACAACTATAAATATAACTGAGTAATAAACATGCTATAAAACTACAAATAAACAAATTAGGAATAAATTTAGGAAGTAATACTATAAAATATGGATGATATAAAATATTTATGAAGGAAATTTACTGATACAAAGAAATGGAAATATATCTATGTTCAGAGATTGGGAGAATTAGTATTGTTAAAATGCCAATGTACTGAAAGCAGATTTCATGTATTACATTAAAAAATACCCACAATGTTTTTTACACATCTAGAACAAATAATCTTAAAATTTATATGAAACCATTAAAGGCCTCCAACAATGCAAAGAGTTCTTGAAAAAAAAAACAAGAAAAAGATGGAGGCATCATGCTCCCTGTCTTTAGATTATGCTACAAAGCTACAGTAATCAAAACTGTAATGTATTGGACATACACATACAAAAAAAGATGTAGAGATAGACTGCTCAGAAAGAAACCCATTCACTTTACAACTAATCTACATAAAGGAGGCAATAATCTATAATGGAGAAAAAATAAGTGACATTGAGAAAACTGGACAACTACATGTATAAGAATTAAATGAAAACATTTTCCAACCCCATATGCAAAACTAAACTCAAAATGGATTAAAGCCCTAAATGTAAGACCAGAAACCATAAATCTCCTGGAAGCAAAATGCTCTTGGACAAAATTCAAAACCATATTTTCTGTCAGTCTCCAAAGGCAAAAGAAATGAAAGGAAAAATAAACAAAGGGGATCTAATACAACTTTAAACATTTTGCACAGAGAAGGAAACCATTGACAAAATGAAAAGACAACCTAAGAGATGGAAGAAAATATTTGAAAATGATCTGACCAAGAAAGGATTAATATTCAGGAGTTCCCGTCGTGGCACAGTGGTTAACGAATCTGACTAGGAACCTTGAGGTTGCGGGTTCGGTCCCTGCCCTTGCTCAGTGGGTTAACGATCCAGCGTTGCCGTGAGCTGTGGTGTAGGTTGCAGACGCGGCTCGGATCCCGCGTTGCTATGGCTCTGGTGTAGGCCGGTGGGTACAGCTCCGATTGGACCCCTAGCCTGGGAACCTCCATATGCCGCAGAAGCGGCCCAAGAAACAGCAAAAAGACAAAAAAAAAAAAAAAAAAGAAAGGATTAATATTCAAAATACATAAACAGTTTATAAAACTCATTATTAAAAAACAACACAAAAATGGGAAGAACATAAAGTACATTATTCCACAGAAGATACACATTTCGACAAAATGCATATAAAAACATGCTCAACATCACTAATTATCAGAGAAATGCAAACTAAAACCTCAGTATCACCTTGAATCTGTCAGGATAGCTACCACCAAAAAGTCAGTAACAAAACAACTGTTGGCTAGGATGTGGTGTAAAAGGAAACCTAGTTACACTGTTGATGCCAATATAAATTAGTGTAGCCACTATAAAAAACAGTAAAGTTTCTTCCAAAAAAAAATTAAAATTACATTTTAATCTTTATCCAGGTATATACCCAGAAGTGGTCTTTCTGGATCATATGGTAAAACTATTTTAGTTTTTTAAGGAATCTTCATACTGTTCTCCCTAGTAGCTGCACCAATTTACATTCCTACCAACAGTAGGAGTTTTCACTGGTCATTTGCATCATTTGTAAATATGTTCTGTTCTGTGCATTGTCTTCTCATTTTCTTATGGTTTCCTTTGCTGTAAAAAAATCTTTACAGTTGTATTAGGTCTCATTTCTTTTTGCTTTTATTTTCTATATCTCTAGAAGAATGATTAGAAGAATATTGCTGAAATTTATGTCAGAATTCGCTGCTTATGTTTTCCTCTAGGAGTTTTACACTATCTGATCTTACATTTAGGTCTTTTTTATGGCGGATTTGCAATGTTCTGTCAAGTTCTGCTGTGCAGCAAAGTCTTTAATCCATTTTCAGTTAAGCTTTGTATGTGGTGTTAGAAAATGTTCTAATTTCATTATTTAACATGTGGATGTCCAGTTCTCCCAGCCAATCTTATTGAAGAGATTAACTTTTCGACATTTATATTCTTGCCTCCTTTATTGTGGTTTAACTGACCATGAGTCCATGGGTTTATTTCTGGCCTTTCTTTCTATCCTATTCTGTTGATATATATATATGTATTTTTGTGACGGTACCATACTGTTTAGTTTACACTCATCTTGTAATATAGTCTGAGGTAAGGGAGCATAATTCCTCTATTTCTTTTTTCTTTTCTGTTTTGCTGACTTGGGGTTTATTATGCTTTAATAAAAATTGTAATTTTTTTATTCCAGTTCTGTGAAAAATATTATTGGGGAATTGATAGAAATTGCATTGAATCTGTAGACTACTTTGGGTACTATAGTCATTTTAAAAATATTGATTATCACAATATAAGAACATAGTATATTTTTCCATCTGTTTGTGTGGTCTTCATTTTCTTCCATTAGCATCATAATTTTTGGAGCACACTTCTTTTTCTTCCTTAGGTAGGTTTATTTGCACTCCTGGACATATATCCGGAAAAGATGAAAACACTACATCGAAAAGATCCATACACCCCAATGTCCATTGCAACAGTATTTACAAGAGGCAAAACATGGAAACAAACTAAATCTCCATCAACAGAGGATTGGATAAATAAGCTGTGGTACATTTATACACAATAGAATATTACTCAGCAATTAAAGGAATAATGCCATTTGCAGCAACATGGATGGAATTGGAGATCAACATACTAAGTGAAGTGAGAGAAAAACAAATATTATGACATCACTTTTATATTTAAACTATAAAAAATGATACAAATGAACATATCTACAAAATAAAATTAGACTCATAGATCAAAAAAAAGTATGGTTACCAAAGGGGAAAGGGGAAACGGGATAAATTGGGAATGTGGGATAAACAGATACATAATATTCTATATAAAATAAATTATAAGGACTCACATTATGACAGAGAAGTGTATTCAATATCTTGTAATAACCTATAATGAAAAAAATCTGAAAAAATATGTAACTGAATCACTGCTGTACACCTATAACATTTTAAGTCAACTATACTTCAATTAAATAAACACATACATACATACATAAAAAGATATACCCAAACCAAAAAAAAAAAAAAAAAAAAAAACAACAAACAAAGAAAAGAAAACCTAACAATAGAACAAACATAGGATTCATCGATTCCACTCCTGGATATAGATCCAAAGAAAATGAAAACCGTTTTAAAAAGAATTGTACACTCCAGTATTCACAGAAGCATTTACATTAGCAAACGTATGGATGTAAACTTAGAGTCACTCAACATATAAAGGAGATGAGATACACACACAGAAACATACGCTAGAATACTACTGAGTCATTAAAAAAAAAGTGAGTGAGTTCCCTACGTGGCGCAATGGTTAACGAATCCGACAAGGAACCATGAGGTTGTGGGTTCGATCTCTGGCCTTGCTCAATGGGTTAAGGATCCGGCGTTGCCATCAGCTGCGGTGTGGGTTGCAGACGCAGCATCGATCCTGTGTTGCTGTGGCTCTGGCATAGGCTGGCAGCTACAGCTCCGATTAGGCCCCTAGCCTGGGACCCTCCATATGCCACGGGAGCATCCCAAGAATTGGCAAAAAAGACAAAAATAAATTATAAATAAATAAATAAATAAATAAAAATTTTTAAAAAATGAAATCTTGCTATTTTCAACAACAAGGACGGACTGGAGGTTATTACACTTAGTGAAATAAGTTAGAGAAAGATAAATACTGGATGTTATCACTTACATATGCAATCTATAAAACATTTAAATTAAAATAACAAAACAAAAACCGACTATCAGATATAGAGAACAACTTAGCTGCTCTCAGTTGTGAGAGGGAAGTGTGTGGCAAAATAGGGGTAGGGGATTAAGAGGTAAAAACTACTATGTAGAAAATAAATAAGCTACAAGGATATATTGTACAGCACAGGCAATACAGCCAATATTTGATATTAACTTTAAATGGTCTATCATCTATAAAAATATTGAGTCACTATGTTACAAGCCTGACACTACAAAGATATATGAAAAAAAATACACTTCAAAAAAAACCTGAGGGGTAATTCAAAGTCTTCCATTATTTGATTACTTTTATATTAGTTTTGAACAAGTTACCGAACCACTTGGTTCTGCTTTGTTGATGTGTTTTGTTTTTCGTGAATGAATGTTTTATAATTGAATATGGACAAAGAAGTAGGAAGAGGCAAGATCCTCCTCTAGCCACCTTTTCCCTGATTTGGAGATGTGCATATGTGTGTTTACACACACATAAACTGTATGATTTAACACTTACTACATGGTCTAGTGATAGAAATACAGATTAACAAAGCCTTCATTTGTGGGTTTATTATGGGGAAGGCAAGTAACAACCAACAAAATAAACTAGACTAGCTGTGAGATCTTTTCTTAAAATCTTCCTATATCCATGTTGTGAACTGGGCAATTTTCCACTAAGATTAAATAGGTTTTCCAGGTGGCCAGTTTGCTATCTACACACACCACAAATTTTACAATATTTAGCAACTGTATAGTAACCAATCTTGTAAGTCACTGAAGGAAAGAACAGAGCATAAAAGTCACTTTATGCTCTTAGGGAATTTCTGAATAAGTTTATCTTTAGAAAACATTATGGGATACCCAGTCTAGCTGTTTACTTTCATGTCCAGATTTCGTTCATTCCATTTTCCACATAATCTGAATCAAAATATTTACTGTACAACATTCAATCCCAACACAGACCAATCGTTTCCAAAAACTTTAATTTGTTAAATAATGTCACTTTAATAGATGGTCAGAAATTAAAAAGAAATGAAAATGCCATATTATTTCAAATGAGCCAGGAGTATTTTTTTTCTTCATTAGCAGGAATTCATATAATTATCATTAGTCATATATTTTAATAAAATGTGAGTTAATGTAAGTTGGAAAAGTCAGAACGCTAATGAGAAAAATACCACCATTCAATGATTACCTATTTCTATAGATCCATTTGTTATATGTGTAACTTTATTCCATGACGTTTGGATTTAAAGAATTAACTACATTCCCAAAATTGTGCAATCTGCCCAAATGGCACATCAAAATCAGTGTTAGTCATTTTGGGGACATGTCCCCACCAATCCCCACAGGATTATACTAGAATCCCAGGCTTAAGTGGTGACTTGAAATTGAGGGGTGAGAGAATTCCATAGTATTAACAGTTATCATTATTTAAGTTTTATCTTAGGCAACATAATTCTGCTGTCAAGGAGACCATTCAAGTTAATTTAGTCATTCTGCTGTGATTTGTTCAGATTGCCTACTATAATAATCTGCTTAACAGATGAAAAATTCACTTACAAGCAGCCTCACTATTGTTCTCAAGTCCGTGGTATATATGGTCAAGATTCTAGAGCCATTCCATAGTAATTACTTCTCTACAGCCCTGTGAGCAACTAGATTCCATTTCCTCTGCTCATGGAAACCTTAAAGATCCCTATTACACATAGGAAAGCTGCAAAGTTCCACTCTTCAGATGGCCTTATTCCATTTCTTCCTTATCTTGGAACTTAATCCTTCAAGGAAAGTATCTTTTTGGAAATCAAAGGGACTGGATGGCAATCACCTTCTGGATTTCTGGAAATTGTCCCTTTCAGTGATAGTCAAAATTTAATTGTCCTCCACTCTCACCTCTACCATGAAAAAAAAACAGTTCTGGCAAATTTTCAGGATAGAGAAGGAAAAAAATGTCCACCTCAGTGAGAATAATATAGGAATCAATATAAATTATCCTATTGCATACAAATAAGTACAAGACACAGACAAAAATATAATTCATTTTAAGTTCTATTGCAGAGAATAAAAAAATTACAAATGCATTTGTTATGATTTAGTATAGTCCTCTATTTTGAAGTTGTTTTATTGTTGTTTTGGGGTTAAGAAAGATCCTGGCTTGATTGCAGTAATTAATTTTAAAATATGCTTGCTGTGCCACAAATAGATTTGAATTTTATATCAAAGAGGGAAAATTCAACTAATATGTATATTTGCTAACACCTGATGAAGTCTGAAAGTATTAGTTGCATAAATATATAATTAGTTTTAGGAATAGAAGTGCAATCAAGAGCTTTTTGTATGCTGTAAATTTCTTGCATGCACCAGGGCTTAATCTTTAGTGTTTAAACAGCTCTGTGCAGATATGCATAGCTGTACATGAACTTGGGTCAGTGACTATGGAAGAATATGCACATTTGAAAGTCAGATTTCAAAAATGCAGTGCTAAATGTTTGTGTCACATACCCATTACTTAAAAACCTTAGCACAATAAAATTATATTCCCTTTAAAGTTTTCGACCATGATGAAGGCAGCTCTTTGAACAAATTTTGTGACAAAGTTCTTTTCGGTTAAATTATGCCAACACCACCATCACACAAATTATGATCCTGGGGCAGGTTGTAAACAAAGGAACTTTACAGCTGAAAGTCTGTTTTGTTAACGTGTTATACTTCCAGCTTGAACATTTAAGGTAGCAAATTTTGCGTAGCACTACTCAAACATTTTGGGAACTAACAGCAATCCATAACTATATTTGAGGTGATACAACCTGAGTGCTCAAAATCAAACGAAATGGCCTAAAGAGGGAGGTCTACAGGTCAAACCAAAAATGCAAACAAGACCAATACAGTCTATTCTCACCTGGGAAGATTTTAAGCCTAAAGGGTTGAGCTCTGCCAAGTTTCTTGTACATTTTAGCAAGACAAGACAATGGGGCATCAAGGATTCCTCAGTTGGGGCTTGAAGTCTCTCAAGTTCAAAAAAGAGCTCTGAAGCCAGGCCGCCAATTGCAGGATATTTGAAGAGAGAAAGATGAAGAGAGATCAAAGGACTGGCTGAGTCCCAGTTTTAGATATTGCATTGTTAGGAAAGAGAAGAGAAGTAGGCCAATTACATAAAGAATGCTCAGACTCACTTTCAAGCTTTCTCTCCAACTCGTGCTTACACTTTTCCTCTGACAGAATACCTCAGTGTATTGTCCCTAAGGAAAGAAGCCCAGGACATTCAACTACAAAAATCCTGTGCAAAACTCATTTATATTCTTTGACTTCCCCCAGGCAACTCAGCTATGGTCAGAATTCCAGAGGCAGAAAGAAGGCTAGAAAGCTATAGGTGAGAAGGAATAGCTAAAGGGAGGAAAAGTTTGATTGTTTTAAGATGTGAAAACACAGCAGGGACTTCCTCTGAGCATAGTCAGAGACTAAAAGGATGGCATGTCTGTCCAATTTTAACTTTCAAAACCTAGCAAAGAAAGAGTCTAAATAGTTTCAAAATGAAGGAAACAAAAGATAACTAAAGAAATGGATACGGGAGGTGTAAAATGGAAAATTCATATACACAAAGAAAGGGCTATTAATTCAGTCTTTAGGATAGAATAAACAAATCAATAAAGCAGCTCGGGTGACTAATTTTACTAAAATAAATAGTTGTTTTAGGTAGGTATATATTCCCGTTCATATAATCATTGCGACATAGAAGGGATCTCTTCTACGATGTTTTAATTTTCAAAATGCATTCCATAGGCCACTTTCTCAAAATCCTCTGGAGTGCTGGTTAAGAATACAAATTATTGGACCCCTTCTCAAACGCTTAAATTGGCATTTCTGGGTGTCTGGCAAAAAATATATCTACATTTAAAGACATTGTCTAGATCAGGAGTTCTCAAAGAATTGTCTTCAGACTCCTGAGGTTCACTGGTTCAGAGAGATCTCAAAACTATTCTTATAGCAATAATAATCATTATTTGCCTTTTTCATTCTGATGGCATTTCCTCTGATCTAGCTAATTTTCTCACTGGACACTATTTTCACATGAAAGATTGACAAACTATGGTTATTCAGACTTGCTCATTTCTTGCATATTTTCCTGAGCAATTAATAAAGTGAGCCTGCCACTTCAAGGAAAGCAAGAGGCAGTATTTTTTTCCAATGATAAAATTCAAGCTTTCAAGGGAAAATTCAAATTTCAGAAAATTTATATCTGAAACTATAGAGCATGATAGTTTCCTACCCTTAAAGACTTTTCTGATAAGGTCAGTGCTGATATTATACAAAAATGGGTCAACACTCAAGATCTGTATAACACAGAGAATTAAAAATTTCCAAATGACCAATAAATTATATTACAAAATCATGATGAGTAAAAGATCCATGCAGACTACAAAATAAACCAATAGATGTTAATGAAACAGTATGAAAAGTTCATCGATATGTTTCAAATGCAATATTGCAACAACCCTTTAAAAAACTATCTCTGTTAAATTGTGGGATAGTATCAAAGAATATCCACAATAATCCATAATGACTGTTAAAATACTTCATCTCTTCTAGATATACATCTGAATGAGGCTAAATTTTTTTTCTATACTTCAAACAAAATAACTGACTAAATGGAGAAAAAGATATGATGACATAGCTGTCTTCTGTTACACCAGATACTAAAAAGAATTCCAAAAAATAAAGTAAGATAACTTATTTGAGTAGTTTTTTTAGGGAGAAAGAAATTTTCACAGAACTATGTTATGTAGGTAATTATGTAATGGGTAAAAAATTACTGTGTCCTCATATATAAATGCAAAATCCTTGAGAACTGCTACTCTAGGTGATTCTGATCCTTGATGACATTGTAAATCATTACCTTAATGATAAAGTTAGGAACACAGGGAAATGTTTAAATAAGAAAGCTGGTACAATCCCTTAGATTTTTGTAAAGTTTAGGTGGAAAACTCCTCAAAGGTAAGGTATAGGGGGAATCTATGTGAAGGCTAAAGATTCCTTCCACTTGCCTTAATCTAAATCACTTCATCTTCAATAACCTAATCTATATTTAGTTTCAATGTGGTACATCTTATATTTTCTAAACATTGAACAACCAGAGAGGTGTTTCAAAGTAAGCTATATATTTTTTGATGCTTCAAAAATAATTAAATATAAATCTGTTCGTATACATAAACTTTTTTGTTTTTATTTTTTGGCCATGTCCATGGCGCACAGGAAATCCCTGGGCCAGGGATGGAACCCACACTACAGCCATGACCCTGGGCCACAGCACTGACAACCTGATGAGCCACCAGGGAACCCTCCCCCACCCCCAAAACTTTTTAAGAAATGCTTGTGTCGTATACCAGATTCCAGATATAAGTGTTATCATATGGTATTTGTATTTCTCTTTCGGACTTACTTCACTCAGTGTGAGAGTCATACGGCACAAGTCAAAGTTTCCACAGCAAAGAAAATCATGGACTTGAAGAACAGACTTGTGGTTGCCAAGTGGGGGAGGGGAGGGAGTGGGAGGGTGTGGGAGGGAGTGGGAGCTTAGGGTTAATAGATACAAACTATTGCCTTTGGAATGGATTAGCAATGAGATCCTGCTGTGTAGCAGTGGGAACTATGTTTAGTCACTTATGATGGAGCATGATAATGTGAGAAAAAAGAATGTATACATGTATGTGTAACTGGGTCAACATGCTGTACAGTAGTAAAAAAAATAAAATGTTAAAAAAATGCTTGTTATACACAAACACTATATTTGAAGCTCATTTTATACTGGTTTCTGCAGAGTTGCTTAATTATACAGCTAGCCACAATCAACAGGGTTTCAGGGTAGATAAAAGCTCTGCCAAGAGATAAGAATAAAAAAAAAAACATTCATTGGATAACAACTATGTGCCAGCCTCTCTGCCAGACAAGTAAGCCTTTCCTTTCAGGGCTTTAAAGTCTAGGTAACAAAAGTTATTACAGGAATTTTCTAAGTATCTATTCTGGACGTGGTTAAATCTGCTTCTATAGTTGACAGAGACATCAATGAAAAGGTAATTTCTAAAATTTAATAAACATCACTCACACTGCATTGTACTGCTGCTGAAATTTTTCTATCTCTTCCCCTGCACATAGTAAAAACCTGTACCCCAATTAACTTAGATTGTTATGCTGCAATATACTTCTACAATAAATTGGTAAATCAAAAGAAGCTTAAATCAAGATTATAAAGCCCAGCCACATTGTAGCTACAAACATAGTTTCTTGATAGGCCCAAATATAAATCCTATCTTTCACTTAATGTCTGGGTGACCTGGAGCAAGTCTCCTCATCTGTAAAATTCCCTTAATAATACTAGTATCTACTTAGTCTTACTCTTGTGACCAACAAATGAGATATTCACCTAAAGCTTATAGAACAGTGTTTAGCATTTGATAAATGCCCAATGTTAGTTCTCATGTTTTTGTTTTTGAAAAACTCTCTGTAAACATCCTTGCTTTAACAAATAAACTCTGCCAAATCACCATACATTGTTCAGTCTATCTTTCAGAAAATACCAGTAAAAACATTCACTTTTTTCTACTACACCTTTTAAATATATGCCCATATTACACATTATATGTAACCTAGTTACGTGTTAGTGCCTAGAAATTGGAAAAGAATGATTCCTTTTTTTTTTCGGGGGGGGGGGGGGCACACTTGTGGCATTTGCGCGTTGCCAGGCTAGGGATCAAATTGGAGCTGCAGCTGCCAGCCTACGCCAGAGCCACAGCAACGCGGGATCCGAGCCGCATCTGCGACCCACACCACAGCTCACAGCAATGCTGGATCCTTAACCCGCTGAGCAAGGCCATGGATTTAACCCACATCCTCATGAATACTAGTTGTGTTCATTACCACTACACCACAATGAGAACTTCAAGGAATATTTGCTGATTTGAAAACCACACCAAGATCAAGAATAAAGCAGAGTGTGTAGTGCCAACTGTGGTGCAATAGATTAAGATTCCAAATGCAGCGTCTTGCGTCATTGCAGAGGCAGGAATTCAATCCTGAGCCTGGTGCAGTGGGTTAAAGTATCCAGCATTGCCAAAGTTGTGGCATAGGTCAGAGCTGCAGTTCAGACTCAATTCCTGGCCTGGAAACTTCCATGTGCTGCAGGTGCAGCCATAAAATAAAATAAATAATAAACAAAAAATAGGTAAAAATTATTAAGAATAAAGCAGAATGTGTATGATTTTGTCTATTTACAGATGAGGAAACAAGGACCTCAGAACATTTAAATGTCAAAGCTAATGTCACACAGCCAGTAATTGATACAATCACAAGTTAAGCTCACCTTTGTCTGAACCAGCTGCTGAGTCTTTTTAATCTTTAACTGACAATGATCATAAATCTCAAAATAATGGCAAAGGTCCTAAAAAACCATTCATGAAAGAAAACAACAAAGGTCAATTAAATTTGCTTTACTAGCACAGACACACTGGGCAGCAATGTAGATTTAGATACTCTAAAATAGACTGTCAGTAAAAACAAGAAAAACAAAGGCATTTCCATGAGTTTTTAGATAGGTAACCAGGAAATAATAGCAATTTCAACTACTCCATTCAGGAGTGTTTCGCCGTCGTGCCCCATGGTGCTTCGTGGACTGTGAAAGAAGCTCTAGGGAAAGAAGACTGAAGTATAGGACTTGATGCAGAGCAACAATCACAGAAGCACTTTAATCAGGAGGCACTTTAAACTTTTATCTTGAAAATTGGAGGGAAAAAAATGTTCAATTGTGTGATTGGTGTAAACAATCCTTGATTTTGTAGGGCCCTAAGAAGGAATTCAAGATCCTTTTGTGGTGGATGAGGTAAGAGGTAGGCAGTAACTGCTTTGGCATCCTTCAGGAAAAATCAATAATATGAGTGAAGGGTTAAGGAAAAAAATAACAGATCCAATCTGGGAGTATCAGAGAATATGAAAATCAGACTAAAAAGAATTTGATCAATTGTAAAGAGGAGGATTGCTCCTTGTCACGTAGGCAGTGAGTAGGGAAACATGATACTTTTTAAAAATAATGAAAGTAGTACCATAGGATATGCAGCTACAGGATAGATTTATCTTCCAAGAAGTACAATACATCTTCAATAAGCGAGATGCTAAGGCAATGGCGGGTTCTGGCTAATTTAACTGTGGTGCAACTGAAGCCTAATGTGAGTTTCTTTAATCATTCTGGTCTAGTGAACCTACTTGAATCATTCTTGCGGAAGTGAGGCTGATACAAGGACTTAGGATGATCATACTGTATGCCACTGGCCAAAGTCTAAGACCATGGAAAATGTGATTTTTCACTTCCAAGTATTTTTTGTCATATAAAAAAGTGAATTAGCATCCCGATGTCCGATCATTCTAGTTCTCTTATTTTCTCTCTCAGGCTGTATGTGAACTTGACCATTCGCCTTCCATTCAACCTCATAAATCTTTCTTGCTTTCTGAATATCTGCCTCCACACCCTCTGTTACCACTACCACCTCCTTAGTTCTCAACCGGCCCAATATCCAACTAATTCTTTTTCATCTTGTCTTAACTTTTCCAATTCAGTCGTCACAGTGCACCAGACTCCTGCATCTGAAAGTCCTTCATTAACTCCCCAATGTCTTCAAATGTGACCTTCTAAATGCCTTAACCTAACATACACGTTATTTTTTTATTACTCAATGAATTTATTACATTTATAGTTGTACAATGATCATCACAACCCAATTTTATAGCATTTCCATCTCACAACCCCAGCAAATCCTGCCACCCCCCAACCTGTCTCCTTTGGAAACCATAAGTTTTGCAAAGTCTGTGGGTCAGTATCTGTTCTGCAAAGAAGTTCATTCTGTCCTTTTTTCAGATTCCACATGTCAGTGATACCATTTGATGTGATGTCTCATTGACTGAGTCATGGTTTTCTCTGGATAGATGCCCAGGAGTGGGATTGCTGGATCAAATGGTAGTTCTATTTTTAGTTTTCTGAGGAATCTCCATAATGTTTTCCATAGTGGTTGTACCAATTTACAATCCCACCAACACTGTACTAGGGTTCCTTTTTCTCCACACCCTCTCCAGCACTTATTGTTTGTAGAGTTTTGGATGATGGCCATTCTGGCTGGTGTAAGGTGGTACCTCAGAGTGGTTTTGATGTGCATTTCTCTAATGATGAGTGATGTTGAACATCTTTTCATGTGTTTTTTGGCAATCCCTGTGTCTTCTTTGGAGAATTGTCTGTTTAGATCTTCTGACCATTTTTTGATGGGGTAGTTTTTTTTTTTTGGTATGGAGCTGCAGAAGATGTTTGTTTATTTTGGAGATTAATCCCTTGTCAGTTGATTCATTGGCAAAGATTTTCTCCCATTCTGTGGCTTGTCTTTTTGTTTTATTTAGGGTTTTCTTTTCTGTGCAGAAACTTTGAAGTTTAATTAGGTCCCAGTTGTTTTGGTTTTTACTGTCATTACTCTACGAGGTGGATATGAGAAGATGTTGCTGTTGTTTGTGTCACAAAATGATTAGCCTATGTTTTCCTCTAAGAGTTTTATACTGTCTGGTCTTATATCTAGGTCTTTAATTCATTTTGAGTTTATTTTTGTGTATGGTGTTAGGAACTATACTACAAAGCAACAATCATCAAAAGCGTATGGTACTGGCACAAAGACAGAAATATAGATCAGTGGAACAGGATAGAAAGCCCAGAATTAAACCCACGTACCTATAGCCAACTAATCTATAACATACACATTCTACCAGATGGTCCAACTTTCTTTTCTGCCACAGTTCAGGTCTTACAGTATGCTAAAGCCATACTGAACTCCTTGCAATTCTCCCTATATGTCTTCTTCCCTCATGTCTCTCCTCTGTCTGGAGTCCCCCTTTCCCACCATTTCACTTGGCCTACTTCTGTTAATTCTTCAAAATTAACTTCATATGTCACCACCTCAAAATTGTCTATCCAAAGCCTTCCATAGCATCCTTAGCAGAGGCCCACACTTTTAACATTTCACCGTAATCATTCATTTATCTATTTGCCTATTTGTAATGTGAAAGCAAGGACTGTATCCCCTATTAGTATTCCAAGTACCTACCACTAGGTTAATGAGTGAATAAATAACTCATTCACTATTTGATTGATATGGAATTGTTTCCAACTATCTATCATTTTCTTCTAAACCTAAAGCACCACTTAAATATCCCAATTAATTAAGGGGCACATCTAATTGGACTCTAGTTGTTTGAGGTTTTAATGTGGATTTCATGCAAATATCTTCATCTAGTGACTGAGATATTGTCTAACCTAGACTCCAGGTTGAGAAATAAGGAGGTGGTGGTGGTAATAGTAGGTGCAGAGGCAGATATTCATCTGACCAAGCAGTGACTAGTATAACCACTAAACCAAAGAAATATGCAAAAATATATTAATTACAAATTCAATTACAAATGGCACCATTTAAAAAAAACAGGTATCTAGGTAGAAAAATTCCTAACTCTTGTCTTTCTTTCAGCTGTAGGTCTGATTGCCAATCTGGATAGCAGATTCAAGATAGCAGAATTCATGTCTGGTTTTACGTATCACTGAGATCAAGAACAGTCCACATCACAAAGTTTATAAAACAATAAAATCCTAAACTGCTTTAACCAAGGGGAAATGTTTAACAGTGAAAATAGGAAGTACTATGGCCTCCAAGGTTTAGCCATTACAACTTCAATGGAGTCTAGTCTGGAAGTCAGCTTCTCCACCATGACAACTAGAAAATTTAAAACACTCTCCATCTTAACAGTATGGACAGAGGCAGCTTCCCAGAAAACACCAAACATTTGCAGGAGAGAAACAGCAAGCCAAAGGGGCAAGGAAACATATAAGAAATCATTCCCAATGTAATATAAAATACACAGGAGACATTTCAGAGAGAATCCATGGTTCTTTAGAAATAAAATTGGTAAGTACTGTGAACTGAAAATGATTTCAGAGCAAGTGTTTAATCAAAGGCTAAAATAAAGGGTCCTGGTACAGAATGCCTCCAGGGCAGAGCAGCACAGGGTAAGAACACTTCCGGGCACTCTGACAAGTATCAGAAGAACTTGGACAACTCCAAAATTAAAGAAATGTGGATCAGATAAGAACACAGAAATATCCATACCTTCAAGTGTTAAGGCCTTAAAAAAATTCCTTTTAGGAAAAAATTATATATTCACATCAGGGCACTATCTCTTATTATCTATAGAACATGATATATACATATGCTTAACCATTTAGGAACCTTTCATTTCATTGCGTTATATTAGTTCAGCTAACCTTTTTGTTTGTTGTCTTCTAAAGTTATATATTAAAAAGAAACCCTGAGGCATTTTTGTTAAGAGTTACTTGGGATGGTCGAACCCACTTGACAATTGCTCAGAGCAGCAAATGAGTTAAGCAACATCCCTTACACAGAAGGACTTTAACGGTGGTTTCCTAGTCTGTGTTTGCTACACTTTGCCCAAGTGTGTTACTGAAACTTAAGATTCAGTACAAATAGATAACAAGACTATTTTTATCTGAGAGGAAAATCAACCTTTTCTAATACTTGCAATAGATAAGATTTCTTTTTATTTACTTGTGCTGCAATTATTTTTGGAGAGATTTTGAGAAGTCTCTAGGATAAAGAAGAATAAAAGTAAACAACTTGGGACTCTAGCTGATAAAAGAAATAGGTTGTCATCTCTGTGACAGGAATATGGACTTCTAAAAGAACGCATTTGTTTTTAATTCCAAATCATTCAAATGACTCTAGGCCTTTATACAATTCCATAATAATCTTATAAAATCATGTTTTCCTTTCGTACTCTATTAGCACCATCCCAGGGAAAGAATAAGATTCATCTAAGGGTGTTACACAATCTGTACACAATTGTGAGTTCCTTTCAATATGTTGCGACAGATGAGGTACAACATATCTCCTCTCTATCCAACCTCATCGTCACGAACATGATTGTGAAATTAAACATGACAGGGGGAAAGAAAAAAGAAAAGGCATATAATTACTAAGGAGAGTCTTGGATTTCCGTTTTTATAGAAAAATTAAGAAATCAAAAGTAGTATAAATTAGACATTCTCACTGACCATGAAAGAAGCTCTATTTTAAACTGAAGAGTATTTAGAAGTAAGATTAGGGTATCATAGGAGGTCCCTCCATTTTATGCTCTGCTTCATGATTTCCAACTTTTAACATATCTACAACCTCCTTATATCTTATTCCAAGTCCACTTTTTCCCAATGAGTGTCTATACACAATGAAAGGTACACCAAAGACCTCCAATACAGATCATGATGTTTTGAGTTTTCTCATTTGTCCAGAGATAATATTGCATAAAATGGAGGACATTTATGGTATATGTACACATGTTTGCATATTCTTCATCCCATTCATATTCACTCGGGTGAACTCACTTTCTAAACACCAAATACTTTTTTCTAAGCTCTATTCAGTTGGCAATAGTATGGGCATGATTGCCCTCTCCCTTTTTCTATAAGTTTTCACATCACAACCAAGTATCATATCATCCTGAATCTCCTCCCATTTCACTAATATCCGACCCTCTTTACTCACATAGTTTTCTCTCTGTTCTACCATCTGTAATACAGTCAATCTCAATTACCTCGTCATTTGAAATTGACACTTTGGAAGAGAGTTTTGACTCTTCCCTCTAATCCACCAAACATACATTCAATCCTAACAGTAATTCCTACAAGATATTTCTCTCTCCAATTTGTTCCTTATTATGCCTCATTTCCACTGCCAGAGTTATCAGATTATTTTAAGAACCTTTTACCTGGTTTTATTTCATAGAAGGGATTATTTAGTCTGACCTCCACACCCCTCCCTTTTTTTTTTGCAAATTATAAATCTGAAAACCAAAGAGGATAAGGACTTAAGGTGACAAAGATAATCATAATCAATGCCAGTAGTAGAAGTCAGATTTCCTAAATCTCAGCCAAGGTTTTTTTTATCATTACACCATGCTTCTCTGGCACTGCTCCCACTGCAGAACAACATGCATTAAAATTACCTAACATATCTTAGACTTCCATTCTCATTAAATTACTCTACTTTTCAAAAACTTTGTATGGCATCCTATTTCTCATTAAATCAGTCTATTTTGCTTAGCTTTAAAATGCTATCTCAAACCCATCTTCACTGAAAAATAATTTCTCTGAACTCTTAGTTTCAATGGCTTGGCTCTAATCAGTGACTCTTAGTAGGGAATCGCACATTTATTAGCAAGATATATGATAGTGATGTGTTGAGATGGAAGCAAAATCTCATAGTGGTCCTCTCACTAAGCCTTCAAATAATTCTGACTCTATTTCAGGTCTACTTCCATTAGATTTACCTATCCTCTATAAGTTGTTTTCCAAGAGGCTAATATGAGTGTTCTTGCATTGAGTCTGTTTTGAAGGAAGTTTATCCAGTGTTCAGAGACTGAGAGAAAAATAGACTTGGGGTCAAGTATACCGCTGGAAAGAATGGCAATGCCATATCCTTGAAAAAATATTATTACCTACTAAGCTAACAGAATAAGCCAATTAATACATGAGATGAGTAATGTATCAGGTAGTAATTCATGCAATATTCTAACAATAATAGAATGATTAATACTCTGAAACTCACATTCCTAATCTAGACAAAAAGGCCTTTGAGGAGGGGCCAGATCAGTGGGAGAATTGTGTAGGAGGAAGAATAAGAAATAATGGAAGGGAAAATGTGGTGATCAGGAATAGGAATAAAGGAAAAAGTAAAAAGGCTCTGAATCTAAATGGCAAAATTATGCCTATCAAGTTCCCAAATGAATGTATGTAAAGAACAATAGCAATATGTAAAGAACAATAGCAAAAGCACTAACATGTATGGACTACTTCACATTTTAAAGAACATTTTATATCAAATATCTTGTTCTATTAACACAACAATACTGTGAGACATTTTTTTACTCCTTTATTAGAAATGAAGACAAAAAAAAAAAAAAAAAACTGAGTTTGTAAGATAGTCACTTGCCAAATGACACATAGCTGATAACATATAGCTTGAGAATAGGTTTACACCTCACCTTGAATCGCCCTTAATGATGCTAAACAAACTTGTAGTTACTTGCTCTGTGACTGTCTTCTGACTAAACTTTAAATCCCACAAGGGCAGAACCTACATCTTTCTTGTTCACCAAGATATCCCCAGTGCATAATACAATGTCCACCGCAAAGCAAGCTGTTTAAAATTATTTGCTGAATAAATGCAAGAACAAACATGGGTTGGCTGTTTCTTCACACAAAATAAATTGTGAAGTGCAATCCCAGTTTGAAAACCTCACCCAAGATTTGAACTTGATATTAGCTACATGAGTATATTGGAAGATCCATTAATTTAGTTATTCATTGTTCTGACTTAGCAAAGTATGAAATAAAATTTAATTTAAAAAATAACTCAAAAACTTCATTGTCTTCTGACTCAAAACAAATATCATTTGGTTTGTAAAACAATACTGGCATGAGATTCAGAGTTATTTCCTGCCCCTCAAATAAGTGATGTTACTTTGATGATTGTTCTCAGAATTAATATTTGCTGTGAGCAAGTTCCATTTTCTTGGATTATGAATATACTTCACTCCATATTATCTTTCTCCACTGTGACTTAGGTTAATTATTTCATGTTATATAATACCACTGTTTGTTATTTTGTGAGGATTGCAAAAATGTATAATGCAATTAAAAATTATAATATCCAGTCCTAAGAATGCAAAATTTTATAATATAATTAAAAATTATAATATCCAGGCTTAAGAAATGTAAGCTGTCAGACAATAATGAAATCGAAGTAATTTTTATTGGAGTTTCCACAGTGGAATAATGGGTTAAGAATCCAACTACAGGGGCCCGGGTCACTGAGGAGGTACATAAAGCTGGGCACAATGAGTTAAAGGATCCACTGTTGCTAGAGCGTCAGTGTAGTTTGCAGCTGTGGCTCAGACTCAATCCTTGTCCCAAAATTTCCATATGCTGTAGGTGTGGCAATACAAAAATTAATTTTTATTAAGTTAAGGATTAGAGGTGTCAATTTTTAACTCAGAAAGAAAATGCTTCATGAATTGTAAAATACAAGTGATTTAGGAAAAGATGAGGAGGGGGCTTAAATTTATTTCCCCCTTACCTACAGCTCTTCTTTTGCATTTCAAATCAGCCTGAGACTTAGTGCCACCAGGGAAGTAAGCAGATTGGAACAAGCCCTGCAATACTAGTCTCACTCCACATCTCCCAGATACTTGAGAGAGTTTTACAGAAAAAGGAATTAGGACTTTAGTGGAACTCATTACCCTGAAGGCCAAAATATAAATCATTTGCAAAGGGCTTAGATAAATTCATGAATGAAAGGTCCATAGAGGGGAAAGGGAAACCAAAGAGGAAAGACTACAATCTTAGACCTTAAAATGGGAAGGAATCCCAGGAGAGCCATCTGCTCTAGCTGCCTTTCTTCAGAGGTAGAAAGAAATCCCCACTTTGCTGATGAAGGAACTGAAACACAAAGACTCTCGGCCTAAACCACATAGCCAATCAAAATAAAAGGGTTTAGAAACCTGGATTCTAGAATCGTGGGGTGGCATAAATTCCAACTGCCCTTGCGTATACTTTCCCTCTGATGTGATCCAAACTGGGTCAAGATTCGGTGCTGAGTCATCCAATGGCATCATCTTTAAGGAAATTCATTTTGCTTTGTACCCTTGATCTGATGTTCTCTGTATTCATGTATGGTGGCCACCTTAAAATAGGAAGAGGAGTTCCCTAGTGGCCGAGCAGTTAAGGATCTGGCATTGTCATTGCTGTGGCTCATGATCTGATTGTGGTGAGGGTTCAACCCTTGGACCAAGAGGGCATGGTCAAAAAAAACAAAACAAAAAAAATAAATAAAAAAAACAGGAGGAGCAATTGTTTTTATAATTACCTCATTTTAATTCCATTTCATGTATACTCTAAATCTTATTTCTTCTAGCATATATAATTCCATCAAAAAATGAAAACTGGAGTTCCCGTTGTGACTCACTGGTAACCAAACAGACTATTATCCATGAGGACTTGGGTTTGATCTCTGGCCTCGCTCAGTGGGCTAAGGATCAGGCATTGCTGTAAGCTATGGTATAGGCCAGCAGCTGCAGCTCTGATTCAACCCCTAGCCTGCAAAATTCCAAATGTTACAAGTATAGCCCCAAAAAGACAAAAATGAAAAAAATTAAAACTGAATTCCTGGTTTGATTAAAAGGCTTCCAAGATCCATACAATCTGCACTCCAGGCTCTAAATTCAATCTGAACAATCTTATAGAGTTTGTTATAATGATGCATTGTGAGGAATTCAGATTAAATTAGGAAGGAGAAAGAATTTCATTAGCAGTGCCTATACACAGAATATTTTGCTTTGTATGCATTCTATATGAATGTCAATGGAACTTACAAAGAAGATGTAACTTTGAGTCCAAAAGGTGATGTGGTGAATTCAAGAGTGGTGGAATTTGAGGATAAATTTTTAATTGTAACTTAGTATATGATTAGGGTCAGGATATTTTATCTTTTAAGAAACTATTTTTGCTCATGGAAAAAATATAAAGAGATTTTAAGATTTTGCTCCTTCCCAGCATGCAAATATGCTTCTTAAACTAGGATTACACATGTGAAGAAATACTATCATTACAGCAATAATTTCCAAAACTTACTCTCTCTATTGTATATATGAAAAGTTTCCATAAAAGAAGTCTATGTGGGGTTGCGAGTAATAATGAATAATTTAATCTTGCTTTTTTCAAACCCATACATACATACCTAGTATTCTCAACTGCTGTTGACCATTCCCAACTGCTAAGACTCCCTTTCCTAGATCATCACCTGAGGCTGTCCCAGTTACCCTGTCTCCATCCCATGTTTGGAATCTCTCTCTCTCGATTCATTCATAAACCTTAATATTTTATATGATCTTATCCGGGGCCTTTCTCACTGTTTTCCAAGGGCAATGGAAAAGTATCTAAAAGGTACATGGCCTGGGTTACCTACCAATGGATAATAATAGTTCCCCATTCCATTTGCAGCATTTCTTCTTTGTTCCAGACCTCCTAAATAGACGATACTTTATGGCAAAGCAATAATTCAGATAAAAGGACTTTCAGACACTAAGACAGAGTTGCTGGAGGTATCTTGGAGCAACAACATTTTTCAGTATCCCATATCACAGGCCAAAGATATGTCCTGGACAAAATCTATTTCCAAAGACTTATATCTTCCATGCAACACTACAGGCATCAAAGGATATCAACTATCTCTTTGCCACAGGAAGAGTAATTTTAAAGTGAACATTGAGGGTGTGCTAGATATCACTATATGTGTCTCTTACATATGAAGGTATTTTCTATTTAGCAGGAAATCCTAAAACTAAGTTACTATTGCTGTATAACCAATTATCTCAAAACTTAATTGCATGAATTATTGTAAACTGTATGATATATACCTCATGAATTATATAGGTCAGACATTCATTCAGGACTCAGTTGAATGATTCCTTGTTACATGTGGATCAACTGAGGTCACTTAATGGTAATCAGCAGGAACATTATGTTGTCTAGAGGAACCAAGATGACATCATTTACATGTCTTGCATTTTGTTAGTTTAGATGCTACGCTCAGCTGGGACTAACAACCACAATACCTAATATAAGGCAACTCCAGGATTGTGGTCCCAGAGAGGTGGAACTTCTTACATCTCAGCAAACTTCCCCTAGATGACTGTCCCCCTTCCATAACTCCCCAAAAAAACAAAAGAAAGCTGCATTACCTCTGAAGAGCTGAATTAGCCTCAGTAGGCACATATTTAGAGAAGTTATATGCCAACCTGATTCAAGAGGAGGGGATATATGTTCTTCCTCTCTACAAGAGCAATGTCAAAGAATTTGGAACCATTTTTTAAAAATAAGAACACTGCATTCTTTGGCTAAAAATTATTTATATTCCTCACACATGCAAAGTATATAAGCCGTCCCAATACTCTCCAAGTGTATCCAATCTGGGCATCAAGTTCAGGTTTAAAGTCCAGGACTTTGTCATCTTAATTAAGTCCAGGTGAAGAAGAAGATCCTTGCATCCAGTTCCCTAGACATGGGTCCTTTCAATGTGAAAACCTATGAAATGAGACAAGTGAGCTTCCATCAAATGTACAACAATGGGAAGGCATAGCATAGTAAGAAAAGATACTTCCATTTTAAGAGGAAGGTAGGAGGCACATAGCAATTGCAGGTCTAAGACAATTCTGAAATCCAGAATTTCCATACAGTCTCTTTACTAGGTCCAGTTTTACTCACTAGCTCTTGACACCACTCTCTGGTCCCTTAGTTCTGTCCTCTGAGTTATTCTTCCTTTTTCATAAAAAGTAAGCCATGTTTGCAGCTGAGTAGTTTTCTCAGCCTATTTCCTGATCATAGATGTTTTGCATCCAAGGTTATCTTTTAATTTTATGTTTTCTCTCTTTCAGTTGGAGCTGATATAATGGTTTTTAAAAGATGCTAACTTCATATGGCTTGACTTATTGTCCATTTCATTATACAAGAGCCATACCCCCAGACTGTTTTAAGATCAGTCTTCTAATATGTTGTGCTCTCCATGAAGCTAGATCCTTGGAAAACCTTTCCTCTGTCTTAAAGAGTTTTATGACCACTTCTTATCTTCATTTTTCCCCCCAGAGGCCTTATTACTTAGATTTTTGTCTTGAGGTCTTTTCTTAGTTTGAGAATCTTCTACTTGTATTGACTGCAGATGAGAAATAATTTTCTTTTTGATTCCATTAAGTCCTATCTCTATCATATGCCCTACAAATTCTTCTTGAGAACTGAAGAATTCTTATACTGTATGAAATGCAAGTAAAAGGAACTAGTTGATATCTTCAACATTCTGCATGGAAATCTCTTTAGTCAGAAACCTCTGCTCTGGTACATCTTCTATTTGTTTTGTTAAATTTGGTGTCACTGCATACAAAATGTCTCCTTTCCTCTAGCATCCAGTAACATTTGCCTTCCTTTCCTTTAGGCCATCACTAACAGACTCCTTGAGGGGCAGCAAAGCTTCCTCTAACAGTCTTCTCAATGGTTATCTAGTTTCCATCTACTGCCTGGTCACAAAGCCAACCTCGGGGTTTTCAGTATTATGACATTACCCTGGTACTAGTAGTGAAATCTCTTCTGCTTATCATAGACGACTAATACACTATTTAAAAGAAAGTTACTCAAAACAACTATTTTACTAAGTCTCCTGGATCCTTTAGGTCAGTAATTATAAAAAGAGTGGTTAAGTATTTCTTCTGCTCCCTATTACATCAACTTGGGTCAATCAAAGTTACTAAGCTGGTGAGTGCAATGGGCTACAGAGTCCAGGACAGCTTCAGTCTTGCACTCACATCCCTGTGCCTTGGTGGGGATGTCTGGAAAGCGAGTCTCAGTGGATATTAAAGCAACTCTAACACAGGAGGATCAAATAACTGAACTTTTTACCGGTTCGTTCAAGAACTGCTTCAGTGTTCAAAGAGAAACTGGTGGAGCTAGATGGCTTTTAAAATTCAGCCTCAGACGCCATACAACATAACTTTCACCATACTCTGCTTCTCAAGTCTACCTGGATTCACGGAGAGAAAAGGTAGGTTCCATGTCTCCAGGTGAGGAATGTCAAAGAATTTGTGGTCATGCTTTAAAACTACAATATTCTACAATCTGTTACACTTTTTTTTTTTTTTGCTTTTTTATGGCCATACCCAGGGAAAAGGCAGGTTCACAGGCTAGGAGTCAAATGAAAGCTGTAGCTGCTGACCTACATCATACCACAGCAAAGTCAGATCTGAGCCAAGTCTGCAAACAACACTACAGCTCATGGCAATGCCAGATACTTAACCCACTGAGCAAGGCCAAGGATTGAACGTGCGTCCTCATGGATCCTAGTCAGATCCATTTCCACTCCACAATGACAGGAACTCCGTGTTATGTGACTTTTAGATTGATAAAGATGGTAACAGCAATGGGTACATTGCATTGAAAATTCACTTATGCTCCATACACTATCCTAAATATATGTATTATCTCATTTAAAACACACAAAAACCCTATGAGGTGAAAACTGTTGCTGTCACAATTGCAGATGATGAAACTAAAGGACAAAAAACATAAGTAACTTGTCCAAGATCCCACAATTTATAGATGACAATGACAATTAGCAAGATAGACCTACATATGCTTAGCTCAATCTATATACCTTATACTTTACTTCATATAATTTCATGCAGGGAAGACATCATTTATATACAATGTTCTTATAAAATAAATCAAAATGTAAATATATCAGGGGAAAAAATTTAATAACTTTCCCTCATAACCAAAGCAGTATTCCTTTATTGGAACAAATGAGAAAATGACGATGAAAAGAAAAACCTACTCACAGTAATTGGAAACAAATGTAAAGAATTTATTATTTTGTATGGCTTAGAATAAGGTGGGAGGGGTAATGAAACATGCACACTAATATTAAGGTTTTCCTTTATAAAAATATGAAATAGAATCTTAATGATTTTAAATTCTAAGGAATTTGTATAAGAAAAGTTGCTAAGTATTTAATTGCTCAATATCCAATAGCCTCAACACCCATAGAAAATCACTTCCAATATTTTAGGGCACATCAAATCATTACAAACTACCCACACACATAAACTGGCACACACACGAAATCATATTACATACTGTTTATAACCTGTATTTTTCACTTAACATTATGAAGGAACATATTTACCCATGTTCTTCCTCTTTTTTTTTTTTTGGTAGTTTTATGGCCTCATCTGTAGCATATTGAGGTCCCCAGGCTCGGGGTCAAATCAGAGCTATAGCTGTCAGCCTACATCATAGCCACAGCAGCACAGAATCTGAGCCATGTCTGTGACCTACACCACAGCTCATGTCAACACCAGATCCTTAACCCACTGAGAGAGGCCAGGGATCAAGCCCGTGTCCTCATGGATACTAGTCAGGTTCGTTACCCCTAAACCACAATGGGAACAACCCCATTTTATTTTCAGTACTGTTTTAATGGTGGTATAAATGACACTCCATGTTTCTGGACGTCTAAGATTTTTCAATTATAAATAATGCTTGCATGAATATTCATTTTACTTGAAACTTCGTTCAATATCCATAATTATTTGAAGAGCACAAATTCCTCAAAGAAGAATCACATGGGTAAAGGGTAATCCACATCTTCAAATTTTTAAATCAAATTATGAAATAAAGTGTGTGTATATATAAATATACATACACATATATATGCAACGAGAGAGTGACTGAGAGAGATAAAAGCAATCTCCTTAATGTTTCATGTTTTATCTTTTGGAGGACTCAGAATATTCATATATCACATTGCTTCAAGTTAGGCACCTGCAGTGCTGGCCTCTGACTCTCATGAAGAGCTTCCCTGTGGGAAAGGTAAGCCGTGAAGAAAAGAGGCCTTAAAAAAAAAAACCCCAAAGCTGTAGAGCTATGTGTCCAGATCTACTGGCTTGTCCTAAAATAATTGGCTCATTAACTAGCCAGCCTGGCTTAGTTCCATTATAAAAGACAAATAGTACAATAGTCTGTGAGCTTGCACACTCTTCCGACATACCAATTATTCTTTGGATACAATGCTGTGAAGACAGTGCACTTTGATATTAGGACAATGTTAAGTGCACTTTAGGCCTTATGCTGTCATCTAGGCACATACAGACAGTGGGACGGGATACAGGATATGATAAAGGGAAGTGGTGCGGAGAGGGACAGCATGGAAGAGGAACAAGAGCTTACTAAGGGCAGGAGAAAGGTTTGGATCCTCTCTCTCTGTGTAATTTTTGAGTTCATTTGAGTAGGTTTGCTGGGAAGGTCATTATTGATCTGAATGGACACAAATTCCATGCTTAGGGAGATAACTGCCAAAAAGGAAAAGAGCTCTAAGCAGTATGCTGGATCTTCTACCCCTAACAGCCCACTGCCACAAACCCCTTGTCACCCTGCACCCGAAAGATACCTGAAAAAAGATTGAAAAAGAAAGTATTCAGAAGAATGGGCTTGCTGGGCTGCAGAGGTAAAGAAACCTTCCAATGTCAGCCACAGCGCCAGCTGTCTGCGGCACATGTAAGACAGTAGACAGAATCAGATGAAGGGAAAAGCCACCTGGGCAAATGCTCTCTGACTCCCTTTTAAGAGATGCTCCAACATAAATCTAATGTTACGACTAATGCGAATTATTCTTACGCCCAACAAAGTAGACAAGAACTTCAGGTGAAATTTAGAAAACAAAGTAAACCAAAACCCTCACCCATCCTTTTCTACTGAATTATCTCTGTTGAAGTAGATATGTCTATGGAATCACACAATTAGTAACCAGCTTTGCTAAAAGAGGAATATTGGTCTTCAGACTCCTATTCCAGTGCTCTATTCACTTCAGTCTGTGGGCTCTCTAAAACAAAGTATATTTGGAATCATGTTAGCTATTAAACTACCACATGTAGAAGGGATATGGGAAATGTTTTTTGTTTTTTTTTTTTTTTTTTCCGGCCAAGCCCATAGCATGAGGAAGTTCCCAGGCCAAGGACCAAACCTGAGCCACAGCAGTGACAATGCCAGATCCTTAACCCACTAGGCCATGAGGGAACTCCAGGAAAGTTTTATTTTTTCACTCCTCCCTTCATTCTTTCTTTTTTTTTTTTTAGGGCACTTGAGGTGCATAGAGGTTCCCAGGCTAGGGGTCAAATCAGAGCTGCAACTGACAGCCTACACCCCAGCCACAGCAATGCAGGATCCTTAACCCACTGAGGGGGCCTGGGATCAAACCTATGTCCTCACAAATGCTAGTTGGTTTTGTTACCTCTGAGCCACAACAGGAATTCCTCTTCTTTCTTATTTTATAAAAGAAGCCCTTAATTTTTAAATTTATTTTAATTTTGTACTTGAATTAAATTTTGAAATCATTCTCTTAACATGCCCCAGCTCAAAAAATATAAGGGACTCTAGAATTCTTTATTTGCTGTCATAACCCTTCTTGTGTTACATGTTAATCTGTACATTTTAAATTATGCCCTATTTTATCTTTTGTTGTGGAAAACACAGGCATTGGCATCAGATCTGAGTTCAAATTCTAGTTAAATGTATTTCACCCATGCAATGAAAGATTATGTATTCATGAAAATTATGATCTAGGTACCTGCTAGAAGTATATGAATTGACATAGAAGAGCATATATATTGTGGGAAGAAGGGCAAGTATCAGAAGAAGAGTATGTTTTCATTTTCATTTTTAAATATATGCATGAATATCACATACATACAGAGAAAAGTGTCTGAGAGATATGCCAAAATATGAAAAATTGTCAGTTTTGTCTAACTATAATAGGAGTGGTATTAATTGTTCCTCAATATATCTATTTTGTATTTCTGTCTGTGGATCATTATCATGAGTTACTTGTACAATGTGTTTTAGTTCTCAAATTGTTTTAAATTACCCATCCTGTCCTTGTTATAGAAGAAACATGACTTCTGTTCAGAAGGCTCCTGACAGAGCTTATCACTCTAAAATTTCATATGTGAAAAATGGATGGGAATATTGGGTCCACTATTCTTAAATAAAAGGAGTTACTTTCAAGACAATTAAAATCTTTCTCAGATCTAATGCTAATAAATTCCTCATCTGTTGGAGGAACAATTGTCCATCAAAATATATACATTGAGACGTCTTTTTTTTTCTTAGTCACAATCTCAGGCTGTGTAATATTTTGTCATTTTTCTAAATCATTGCTAGGATGTAAACTCAATTATAACCACCTCATACTTTTATGTCATTTCTTTATTATTTTTTATTTCCAATTTTTTATTGTTATTCCCCAATACAATTTTTATTCTACTGTACAGCATGGTGACCCAGTTACACATACTTTTTTCTCCCATTATCATGCTCCATCCTAAGTTACTAGACATGGTTCTCAGTGCTACACAGCAGGATCTTATTTCTATCCATGTTTTCCTTACAGCCTCTTTACCCCATTTGGCTATAGTTGTCTTCATCTGAAACATTTGAACATCGTTACTCAATTATTTCCCCGTCGTGCCATTTTTGTGGGTAAAAAGACCGTTTTTTTTTTTCCTGGGTGTGGGTGTGATTTCACTTGACAGGCTTGGGCCTCTGATTTTCTACAAGCAGAGTGAGAGCCTGATTGGGGGGGAGGGGCTAGAGTCTGATTATTTGGGGAACACCAGAGGTGTTGCACATTCTATAGGTTTTTAGGAACCCCATACCCCATTTCTCATTATGAACTTTCCAGGTTATAGATTCCTCAACATGTTCCAAGTGGCTACAGTGTCTCTCAGCAGAACATTGTCAAGGAAATACTGCGTGCGTGGTTTTAAAAGCAGTCCCCGTGGCAGGTTGTTTGTCTCATTCTGAACTCTAGCAAAAGGCAGACTTCTACATTAATACAGAGAATAATGTAGTTCTCCATGGTCCTTCTCTGCCAATGTTTTCCTCAATTTGTATCTTTAGCTTCACTATCTTTTTGGTCTGTGGATGTGCATGTCTGTTTTTTCTCTTTGATTCTGTCTTTCTCTCAAGCACTCTGTCTTAGATTTTGTCTAAAAGAATGTGGAAAGGATTTCTGGGAGTCAAGTCTCTGAGAAATTGAGGATTTTTTTCCCTATTGTGCTCATTGTGTCAGTTTCTCTCGCCCAGAACGCTGTTTGCTCACACTGGGAAAGCCTGTGGCCAGATGGATATTACACAGGGAAGAAGTGTCCTTAGCTCCTTCCCCACTCTAACACCATTCCAAGAGCTGAAAGCCCAGCCTAGACAGTGCATGTGGCACTTCAGCATCAACAATGCTCCATATCATCCAACCAGACATTCATAGATGAGAAATCAACATACACAGGCATTAGCCTCCCTCTGGATAAAAGGTCTTAGCTTCTAAAAGGTCAGAAAAGTCCATCTCTAAAAGCAGAAACATAATAGTGCCCTTTAAAGAGTTCCTTTCAACAAATGTCCTGCTTCTGTTTGCTACAAAAAAAAAAAAAAAAAAAAAAAAAGGCATAAGTGGCTACAGAAATAGACATTTAAAAAGATGTAGGCACTGACCCTAGATTTTGAAACGGTGTAGTAAAGACAGTGATCCCACATAGAAAATGCAACAGGAGAAAATATTTTTACATATAAGTTAGCAATTGGTTTTAAGTAATGATAATGGCAAGCAATAGCCCTTTAAAAGATAAAATTATTGACAATAACAACCACTACCGAAAAGCCATCAGCCTCGCCAGGTGTATGTGAGAAACAAATACAAATGTATAATATCATGCTACATACTGGGTGAAGTATAATAAAAATAGGAAGCTTTGTTATCTACGTATAATTTAATGAATTATGAACCAGGTTGTACTTCAAATACTTTAATTAAATATCATTCACTCATCATAGTCACCCTAAGAGATGGCCATAGTTAGCATTAAGGGGTTTTTTCCTATTTTAAAAAGTTTTAGGGAGGTATAATTGATTTAAACTTTTTGATAATTTTGGTTGTACAATAAAGTGGTTCAGTTATACTTGTATACACATTTTAGACTTGTTTCCCACATAGATTATGAAAGAATATTAGGTAGAGTTCACTGAGCTACAGAGCAGGTCCACAATGACCAATCATTCCATAGACCCCCAGGGTGCATATACCAATCCCAAACCCCTAATCCATCCCTCTCCACAACTGCCCCCTGTGGTAACCATAACTTTTTCAAAATCTGTGAGTCTGTTTCTGTTATGCAAATAAGTTCCTTTGTATCCTTTAGATTCCACATATAAGTGGTATGTGATGTTTGTCTTTCACTGACTGACTAACTTCACTTAGCATGTACCTCTAGCTCCATCCATGTTACTACAAATGGCATTATTTTGTGCTTTTTTAAGGCTCAGTAATATGCCATTGTATATATATGTACCACTTTGCTTTATCCATACCTCTGTAAATGGACATTTAGGTTACTTCCTAAATTGTGAGCAGTTCACTGCTATTGTGAGCAGTGCTGCAATGAACACTGGAGTGCATGCATCTTTTCAAATGATGGTTTTCTCCAGAAAGGTTTTCTCCAGAAAGTTGGATTGCTAGATAATATGATAATTCTATTTTTAGTTTTTTTGCAGAATCTCCACACCGTTTTCCGTAGTGGTTGTACCAACTTATATTCCCACCAACAGAGTAAGAGGGTTCCCTTTTTTCCATACCCACTGAAGCATTTATTGTTTGAGGACTTTTTGATGATGGCCATTAAAGTCAGTATAAGATGGTAACTTACAGCAGTTTTGATTTGCAGTTCTCTAACACAGTGATGTTGGGGATTTTTTTCATGTGCTTTTGCAGCCATCTGTATGTGTTTCTGAAGAGATGTCTATTGAGATCTTGTGGACATTTTGTGATTGGGTTGTTTTTTTTGATCTTGAGCTATAGAAGGTGTTTGTTTATTTTGGAGATTAATCCCTTGTCGGTTGCTTCATATGCAAATATATTCTCCCATTATGTGGGTTGTCTTCTCATTTTGTTTAGGGTTACATTTGCTGTGCAATAACATTTAAGTATAATTAGGTCTCATTTGTTTAATTTTGTTTTTATTGTCCTTACTCTAAGAGGTGGATCTGAGAAGATATTGCTACAGTTTATCTAAGAGTCTGATCAGACTATTTTGCTCTAAGAGTTTTATAGTATATGGTCTTATATTTAGATCTTTAATCCATTTAGTGATTATTTTTGTATATGGTGTTAGAAAGGGTTCTAATTTCATTCTTTTACATGTAGCTGTCCAGTTTTCCCAGCAACACTTATTAGAGAGACAATCTTTTCTCCAGTGAATATTCTTGCCTCTGTCATAAACTAGTTGACCATAGGTGCTTGGGTTTATTTCTTGGCTTTCTATCCTGTTCTACTGATCTACTGATTTCAGTTTTTGCACCAGTACTAAACATTTTGATGACTGTAGCTTTGTAGTTTAGCCTGATGTCTGGGAACTTGATTTCTCCAGCTTCATTTTTCTTTCTCAGGATTACTTTGGCTATTTGAGGTCTTTTGTGTTTCCAAGCAAATTTAAAATTTTTCTGTCCTATGTCTGTGAAAAATGCCATTGGTAATTTGATAGGGATTGTGATGAATCTGTAGATTTCCTTGGGCAGTATAGTCATTTTCACACTATTTATTCTTCCAATCAAAGAGCATGATATATCATTCCATCTGTTTGTGTTATCTTTGATTTCTTTCAACAGTATCTTACAGTTTTCAGAATACAGATCTTTTCTCTTCAGGTAGATTTATTCCTTGGCATTTTGTTCTTTTTGATGCAATGGTAAATGGGATGGTTTCCATAAATTCTTGTTTTGATTATTAAATGTATATAGTATACAGAAATGCAATTAATTTCTGTGTTTTAATTTTGTAACCTGCAACTTTACCAAATTCAGTGATGGGCTCTAGCAGTTTTCTTGTAATGTCTTTAGGATTTTCTAGGTATAGTATAATATCATCAGCCAACAGTGATAGTTTTGCTTCTTCTTTTCCAGTTTGGATTCCTTTTATTTCTTTTTCTTCTCTTGATTGCCATGTCCAGGACTTCCAAAATCATGATGAATAAAAGTGGTGAGAGTGGACATCCTCATCTTTTTCCTGATCGTAGAGGGAATTCTGTCAGCTTTTAACCATTGAGAATAATGTTAATTGTGGCTTTGTCATATATGGCCTTAATTACATTGAGGTAGGTTCCCACTATTATCAATTGTTTTAAAGACAAGAATATTTAGGTTCAGAGAGGATAAGCATCATGTTCAATGTCACATATCTACCAAGAGGCAGAATTGTCTGGAATATATATTGAAAGATGGAATTATTACAGTGTATCTCTGTCAAAAGCAGATAGAAAGCAAAAGGTGGACAAGGTAGAGAATGATACTCAAATTTATTCTTTTTCCTTTATTTTCCAGAATTTTGGCCCTACTTCACAATCTTCTAAGCCCTTTCCAATTCTAGCATCTATTTGGTCAGCTTGTACCCACCTCAATTGAAAAACAATCTATCAAATTCCTGCCTCCTCTCAGGACCCACAAACCACTAACATCATTTTCACGATTTAGGATTGTGCAACAAACAGCATGTTTTAGCATCAGTGGTATAGCAGTCAACTATGAGCATAGAGAATAAGTTGGTCTCAGTGAAATAATCCTCACTGTGTGAAGACCATTTTCTTCTAGCTGAAGTTATCTTTTTCTGGAACCTTGATTTCCACGAAGAATCAGACCAGCAAAAAACCTTTTTAATTCCTATTTTAAGATTTTGAGCAATCTATTCCTCTTTTTCAGCCACAATTTAAGATATTGCTTTTCCACTTCAACCCATTATCTGCCTCAAAAGTACATCAGTAAACATCTCAACAACCCATCGGAATTCTGACCATTCTTCTTGCTCTCCCTTTAGGATTAAGGTTTTATAATGTTATTTTTCTCCCACTGTAATTAAGAGTTGTTCTCAAGTTATTCTCTTTCTATCTGTTGAGTCTCTTAACTAGCTGGTACACTGGCTCCTACTTACAAATTACGATCACATATAATGAAAATGACATTGAACTTGATATCTAGACTAAAATCTGAAAGCTCAATGTGTGCTAACAAACCATTGGATCTTTTGCATCTTAATTTGCCCATCAGTTGAATAAAGAATTGTATGTTCACTAAGATCTTCAAGGCTTTGAGCTTGAGAATTCTGTTTTCTAACTTCACAGTGATGCTCTTTCCAATAGGGTACCAAAGCTATTTTTTCTTTCCTAATAGGTATTCACTCTCACTCTAGATTCTGATGAGATACACAGATCTCCTTCCATTAACTATTATGGGGACTAGTGACACTTTCTGAAAATCAAAAGTCACGATCCTTAGAGAGTATAAAGTATTTAATACATAATTTTTCGTACTATTATGAAATGTATTCCAGCAACATTCAGAGACTACCTTAAACACTAATCAATATTTATTGTGTATATACATGGCCAAATTCAGGTCTACCATAGCACTGGACAAAACATGGTACCTGACCTCATACTCTAATGGGGAAGTGTGGAGACAAGTAGATTAAAATAAATTAATCCATACATTTTTTTTTTTTTTGTCTTTTTGCTATTTCTTTGGGCCGCTCCCATGGCATATGGAGGTTCCCAGGCTAGGGGTCGAATTGGAGCTGTAGCCTCCAGCCTACGCCAGACCCACAGCAACGCGGGATCCGAGCCGCGTCTGCAACCTGCACCACAGCTCACAGCAACGCCGGATCGTTAACCCACTGAGCAAGGGCAGGAATCGAACCTGCAACATCATGGTTCCAAGTCAGATTCGTTAACCACTGTGCCACGACAGGAACACCAATCCATACATTTTGCTTGCTGTTCAGTGATATGTAGAAAGATTTGTGAGGCAGAAGGTGCTGATTTAGGAGGGAGTACAATTTTAAACATAGGTTAAGGAATGACTTCACAGAGAAAATGGTATTTGATCAAAGACCTAAAGGAGGTGAAAGAAAATCATGTGGATGTTGGGGGTGGGGGGGGAGATTTTCCGGGCAGAGAGAAAAGCAAATGCAAAGTCCCTGAGAAGCAAACCTGACACATTTGAGAAATAGCAAAGGACAGGATAAGATGATGGGAATGGAACAATTAAGAAAGAGACTGGGAGTGGAAGTCAAAGAGGTAACTGGGACTTGATCAAGAGGACACTTGTAAGGCTATGTAAGAACTTTAGGGTTTGCTCTGAAATAAAACTTATTAGAGGATGTTCAATATTGGAAAGTCATAATCCAACTGAGGTGTTCAGCTGTCCCTGTGGCAAGTAGAAATTCTGGGTCATGAGAAGTTCCAGAAATGGAACTCAGGCCATAATCATGACAATGCCAGATCTTTAACCTGCTAGGCCAACAGGGAACTCACCAATTGAGGCTTAAGAAGTCACAGCAATGGCTATGTTGACCAAAAGTGAAAGTAGAGAATTATTTGAAGGCTACGGTGATAATTAAAGAGGCAAGAATAATTTGGACAAGTTCAGTAGAGGTTGAACCGATGAAAAATATCCAAACTGTAGGTATATTTTGAAAGTAGAGAACAGAGGATTTTCTGATAGTTTTAGATATCAATTGGAGGTCTAATGTCTATTAAGAGATCTAGAAAGCCCAGGAGGAGAACAATACTGGAATTACATTAATACTACAATAAGAGTCATAGAAAACACATAGCATTTACGACTTACCAGGCACTATTCTATGGGCTATAGGTGCATTGATTCATTTAATCCTCATAATAACAGTAAGAAATAGATACTATTTTGATCCCAATTTTATAGATAAGGAAACTGAGGCATAAGAAGTCTTCCCAAGGTCACACAGCTAGTATATACTACAGCTAGAACTCCAATCCAAGCAACCTGATATCAGAGTCCATGATCTTAAATGCTATGATTTATTATTTATTATTGTTCACAGTAGAGCAAAAATATGGCTACATATAAGGATAGAACTTCCCCAGTGCCTACTATTTTAGAAAAATACTTTCAATTGACAACTCAACTTTCCCTTGTCATGAACTTCAGTGGCGTCTTAGTAATGTACTTTTTTAAGGTACAGGATAAAATATCATCGATACAACCACCAGTGCAAGCTTAATGGCACACTGTATAAATAATGTCCTTCAGAAACATTTGAATTATTCCAGTGGGTACTTAGAGTAATTAGTAAAATAGTGCTATCCATTTTAGAAGAAAAAACTATTTCATGTCACTTGTTTCCCATCATATTCTGTAGGAAATCTCCAAGGAACTTTCAAACTTATCAACTCTTTGGGCACCTTGCTAGAACAGAAGTAATCTACTGCAAACATCCTATAACTGGCAGGCTGAGTGCACCAAAGTTAATTGGCCCGTCCAGGTTTAGGAAGTAAATCGATGAGACCCATGACCCAAAGAAGTTACGAAACCACATGCACAAAGACAAGAGAAGGATAGGGAGAGTATGATTTAGCATCATGTGTGATGTCCCTCCCAGTGTGGTGAATATGAACCAGCATTCCTCAAGGGCTACCAAGAAAGCTAATTCATTCTAATATGAAGTATTAAATTTATGGCATTTAAGGAAATAATAGGTCTTGTCCATTATCTTCTGATTGCAATAAACCTATATTTTACGGACTTCTGGCCACCAATCATTCAGAAGGCAGTGCACCAATGTGTTCAGGAGATCAGGATAGAAGCCCTTGAGATCTAGCCATATAATCATAAACATAATACCTACCACTTATTAAGCACTTATGTACTATGCTTAATACTTTATATGTATTATCTCATTTTGTCCAAATAACTGTCCTTTGGGTAGGGATATTCATTGAGGCTTCAGAGATGTTAAATAACAAGTCCAAATTCAAACAGCTCATAAGGTATGGTGCCAATACTTGAAACAATGTCTGGATGATTCCACTATACCATGTTGGACTTCTGTGAGGAAAAAAAAAAGGGCATCAGTCATGTGCCAACATGTCACACAAATTATCTCATTGAACCCTCACAACTCTGTGAGGTATCATTGTTACTACCTCTGTTTCACGGATAGGGAAATAGAAGCTCAGAGTGGTTATGAACTTCTCCAAGGACACACAACTAAAAAATGGCATAAGCAAAGTATAATAGAAAGAATGGCCAGAGACATTAGGGATGATTATCCAGAAAAAGTAAATTCTAGAGCATGGTTTGAAGATGGGAATTTGGCAAAAATAACTTTAAAAACTTTCAAACATGAAAGTTTTTAAAGTTTCAAACATGAAATTCTAAAATTAACTCATTGAGCTGTGTACGTGACTCATTCCCATCACCATAAATGTATATTTAATTCATTTAACACATGATATTTTCACATACTGCATGCTCAGAACTATACACTGCACTGGGAAAAGAGGAGTAAACCAGACAGATAAGGTACCTGCTCTTAGGAAACCTGCAGTGTTACTCAGCATTCTCTTATTTTGCCTCTGCCATCTCCTTCAGTTTCACCTAAAAACTCCCTTTCCTCTACGCCAGGAAACTTAAATAATAGATTCACTGCCCCTCCAACACACACAAACATATACTACTGGCATTGCTTCTTGTATTTTATCACTTTGCTGTTGTTACCTAAAATGAATTATTTCTTCTCATTCATTTGTTTGTTCGTGTATTCATTATTTACGGAGCACCTACTATATGCGCCACATGGTGTCTGAGGGGCTGGGGATGCCACAGCGGTAAAGAATTTCTCTACAAGCTGCCTTACCAGCTTTATTGATTGATTTACTTCTGTCTTTTGGCCTATCTTCCTGACTCATCTAGCTAGCTGCTTTGAATATACTAATGTGGAACACTTTAGGGCTTCTCAAAGCACTTTGAAATCTACTTACCTAGCTACTCCTCCCATTCAGAGCAGGATTCCCATAGGCCAAAGCCCAGGCAGTTGGCCACCCAGGTTTAACTAGGATTTATACAGTAAGGGTAAATTTACTACTTCTTACAACGGTCTGTTGTAATGGCACAAAGTGCTATTTGAATGTATTTTTTATTTTATTTATTTTTTTTTGGCCATGCACACAGCATGCGGAAGTTCCCAGGCCAGGGGTTGAACCCACGCCACAGCAGTGACAGATCCTTGAGCTAATAGGCCACCAGGGACCTCCATAAAATCCTTTTTTAGATTAAATTTAATTCTGTCTCTTTCTGGTTTTCATTTATTGGTCTGAGTTCTGCCCAACTCAATTACAAAGAAGTTAAATCCATCTATACAGCATCCTTTCAAATGACTGAAGACATGTATTGTATCTCCCTTTTGCCTCCTCTTCCTGAGGTTAAATATCTCCACACCCTCAAGTGAAATGCTTTCTAAACTCCTGAAACACCCTAAACAGCCTTCTCTAGATCCTTTTAAATTTGGCAACATCTCTCATATACAATTACACTTGTTTTATATGTTCATTTGAAGAAAAGAGGGTATCTACCAAGATAATGCTTTCCTTCAGGACAATGTGCATCATTTCCTAATAAGAACAAAGTACTCTTAGGTTCTGAGTCTTTCAACTTCATGCTCATTACAGAATTTATATTTTCACAAAGTATTTTGGGGATTGTAGGATAACAGCCAGACAAATAAATGGTTTCCAAGCAGGAGCTTAAGACAGGATTCTATCATACCTTTTCCTGCCTGAGGAATTTGTGGTCTACTTATTTGAGGGCCTGAGAAACCTAGGTGAGAGCTTTTCCTAAGGGAAGAAGTAGCCAGACACAAACAATTTAATAAAGAAGCAAAGAGGAGCAGAATCTGTGTACAATAGGTGTGTTACTGGATCTAGTCCATATGCAGTTTATGTTTTAGACTAATGGAGAAAAAGCCAAAATGGAAATGTTTTGCAAAGATCTCTATAAGATGGTGCATTAACACCAGTACCAGGGTATGCCTGAAATATAATGGAGCACAGATTGAAGATGGAGGATCGGTTTGTACTTGGCAATAAAACACAATGCATCATTGATATCTTGGGGAATGCTGGTTCACTAGTAGTGACAGAAGACAGTGGTACCTGGCAGACATGGCAATACCTGGCAAGGGGTAGTGTTTTATAGATATGAGGATACACAATGCATATTTAGTGATAATTGGTAGTAGGTGGCAATGAGAAATGGCAAATTTATTCAAGGCAACAGATTAAAAATGCTAGAGAACTCCCAACAATATCTTCAGTGTGACCTTGGAGGGGATATGGAGATTCTATGTCATCTATTTGGCAAGCATCAGTGAAATCTGCCCTGCTATTTTTTTAAATTGAAGTATAGTTGATTTACAATACTGTCTTAATTTCTGCTGTACAGCAAAGTGATCCAGTTTCTTTCCCATTATGGTTTATCATAGGACATTGAACATAGTTCTCTTGCTCTGCTATTTTTGATGCTCAAATTTTTACCGATAAGCTACTCTTAGAAATAAAAATAAAATGTTCATAGAGAACAGTTCTTACTAGTCAAGTCCAGTGCTTACTAGTATAGTCCAGATGATACTGTTATCATCTGGACTATATTTTTTTCAAAACGTCAACCCCAAGAAGCACCCACAAACATTCTTTTTTTAATAAGTAGATTCTAACAATCTCTATGTTCAAAAAGCTTGTCTTATTCTTGTGTTGAACATTTCTAATTAAAATCCAGTGATATAGAGCAGTGCTATCAACCTTTTGTTGGAAAGGACTAGATAGTAAATATTTTGGCTTTGTGGGCCACAATCTCTGCTGCAATTGCTCAATTACACTGTTATAGTGGGAAAGTAGCCAAAGAAGCTACATAACCAAGAGCACAACATTGTTACAATAAATCTTTATTTACAAAAACAGGTGTTCAACCCATGGGCCATAGTTTGTTTGCCGAGACCTGCAATAGACAAACAATAGTTTATTGTTTGTCTATTGCCTGCTGCCAATTGACCAATGCTGCTTAGATACAACAGACAATTAGAACTCACTGGCAGTACTGGGCAGAGGAAAGTGACAGCAGTAAGATAGCCTGAATGACATTGTTGATATTTCTTCTTGCTCACAAGTCTGAAAGGAAAGACTCACATATTCCCAGAAATTTAGAATTAAGCTGCCTGGCCACATTCCAAATGTGGAACTCTAGGACAATAGCTTTGGGACCAATAAACTGAAGTTGTAGTGAACACTGTGTTCCAAGACAGGAGGCAGGCAGACAATATAAACTGGTTCAAGAACAGTTTCAATAATTCAGTGAGTGTCATCTGTCCGATGGGTTATAAAGGGAAATGTGGGTTGTTTAGAAGGCCCCTTGGGGAAGTTCCCGTCGTGGCGCAGTGGTTAACAAATCCAACTAGGAACCATGAGGTTGCGGGTTCGGTCCCTGCCCTTGCTCAGTGGGTTAAGGATCCGGTGTTACCGTGAGCTGTGGTGTAGGTTGCAGACGCGGCTCGGATCCCGTGGGAGCGGCCCAGGAAATAGCAAAAAGACAAAAAAAAAAAAAAAAAAAAAAAAAAAAACAGAAGGCCCCTTGGATTTGAGGGTGATGTCAGGAAGGACAAACAGGTCTAACCTCCAGACATCTTTTGCTTTGGGGACCCCCTTTTTTTAATTCTAGACTGGATAAAACCCAAATGGGAGTTCATTTCAGGCTCTGGTATAAGAATGCTGATTGCATTGAAAAGCTTCACTGCTGGCAGGGTCTGGGTAAATTTTCAGTTCTGGAGCAATGGTAAAATCCTCTAAGGCTCATTCCGACTCTAAAATTCTGATTCCATTATTTATTCTCCTTTCACATCCATCTTAAGGGACTTTTTCATATATCAACAGTAAGCCATTAAGCTGTAATACAATTGGAAAGCACAATGGAGAAAATGGCTCTCTGCAAAGCTCTTTTCCTTCAAGAAGTGTCAGGCACATGGCTAGGCCTTCCGCTGAGCTGCTTCATTGTTTTTTTCCCCTTATCGGATAAGGATATGAAGTATATAAGGGAATATATAAAGTTAAGAGCAACGACTAGAGTCCATATCAGAGGCAACTTGGCTTGAGCTAATCACCTCTGGGGAAAACACCCTCCTTTGCTCAACAATCCCCATCTCCCAATCCTGTTTCTGAATTTGTCCCTTTCCTAATTGAAGTCATCACAGATGCATCCTTTGTGATGATGGTCTCCCCATTCAGGCTGTTGAACAACTGTCATTGGTTGGAGGAGGGGGCAACAAGTAATTTAATGACTTTCTTAAAAAGGAAACTTTGTTTGAAGAGTAATTACGGGTTTTTTTCTCCTCTCACCTATTACTTTTCTGCATTTAAATCTTAATGTCTCATCTGGATGAGCACCTTATCACTAGCCAACAGGGAAGGTGGTGTTTGTATTTGTATTTGCATTTATATGGCATTTTCATACAGTGTATCTCACACTGCTGACAGAGCAATGAATCACAGGCCTGTAGCACCCTCTCTACATGCATCGTGGGAGCAGCCATCTTCCACATGCTCTACAGCAGCACACTAATTAATCTCTCTTAATTTTAATTCATAAGGAAGATGCTGCAGCCAGGGAAGCATGGAACAGCCTGTATGTCTAGTTGTCGGTTTCTCCCAACATTCAGGAAATTAGAAATACTAGGTGAGCATGGTACAAATAACCATAGTTCCTCACATTCTGTCCTTTACTGACATGGTTACTGGCTGAATCCTAGGCTAGATGGGTTCTTTCAGCTTTTACATTACTTTAGACATTTGCCGTTTAGACGTTGGTAGCAGAGGAGGGAGGAAGCCTATGGATCTGGCACCCAATTACTATAGAATCTTCCAAGGAACTGAGTTTGGGAATCACATCTGTTACTCTTTAGAAACAGCTCTCATTCAAGAGATATTCATGCCCTTTAAAAAAAGAATCAGGTTTGAGGCTCTGTGTCATTAAGAAGATGCCACTCATGATGGAAGTTCATTGCAGAATTATTTCTAAGCAAAGTTGGATCCATCTAAGAATGGTGAGGAGGGAGTTAATAAATTGTTGCTCCAAATAGAGGTGCTTACAATGTGAGGTCAGCTTCACTTATCTCAGAGAGTCCCATTCACCCCCAAACTATTCCAAGTGCAATGTCAGAGGTTAAACACTGAGATGGATTTCCAAGGCAGACTGTGATGTGGCATTTACTATGCATTTATATAGGCTAAACGGTCAGCAACCCTCAAACACAAGAAACATGTACATACAGAAGCTCCATTCCCCACAATGTTGACTCACTCCTGGCTTTCGTAGGGGAGGTAGCCTGGAAATTCTTTTGAAGTTGCCAAAAAGACATAGCCTTGCAGTAATTAAGGAACTACTGAACTCGATCTTTACAGCAGGTCCCATAGGTTTTCACTATCCAGAAAGGACATGATGTTACGGTATTTAGTAAAATGAATAATTAGTCGCACATGGTGTAAACATAAAGCCCATCTTGACCCCCATTTCTCCCTCCATTGCCTTGCTACAGATGTCCTGCCTAGAGGCTCTATTGAGGATGTTTGAATTAAAACACAGCCTAGGTAGGAATCCTATAGGGTGAGGCCAAGAAACTCCTCTGGCTCGGTACATTTGTAACTCTCAGGCCCAGTGCAGAGATAAAAATGATCTGACTACAAATGTCATTTAAATTAGGGTCCATGATAGGAAAACAAATGGGTGGGTGAGATAATGGGGACTTGCATAGTCTTCTGAAGTCCTCAGTCTACTTTTAGCCAATTAAAATTAATTCCTTCAGCCTCACAGCCCGGAAATCCCAAGTTCCCAGACATGTCAAGTTGTGGTTAAATTTTGAGACAGAGGCAATTCCTCAAGAAACCCCAGCCTGACACAATCAAATAAGCCTTGTCAAAGTCCACCTAATCAAAAACCCTGCACTTAATCACATCAGCTTCTTGAGCTCAAACTAGACAGACTCCCATCAGGTGATGGGAGCTCTCAGTCAATGCAGTCTGTTATTCAAATGATTGGATCTGCTGAACTCCCAAACTACATCCAAGGTATAGGAAATCAGCTGTTGCTAATTAAAAGCACTGTTCACCTCCCACCCCAGAGTCCCAGCCCTTCCTCCTGACCTGGCCAAGATTGGAATGTTTCTCCAATCACCGACCTGCATCAGGACCCAGACAGTTAATAAGATCACCATGAATGCCAGCAAGTCAGCAAGTAAATGCAAAGGTAAATTTCATGATGGGGTGGGGAGTTCAGAGAAAGATATGGCTCAGGAGATACCTTCAAAAAGCAGCCTCTGGGTTCACATGCTAATAGCACATTGACAACCTTGACCTCAATGGCACTGGTCCTTGTTCACATCCCCAATATCTGGCACTCTCTCAAATCATTGGATTTAGTGAACCAAGGCCATCCTCTGCAATAGTATTATGTTATACAGCGATACAGTGGCTCATTGTAACTCCAATTCACAGTGACAACTCGAGACTCGTTCACCTGAACTTGCTGAAATACGGAGGTAAAGGAGTTTAGGTCATATTCAAAATGGTGGTGATAGTTTGTGCCTGATGGGTTCCAGCAATAAATGAGTGTTCAAATCCTGTCTCCACTACTTAATAGCTGTGTGTTCTTGAACAATTCTCCTCCATCTCTGAACCCTTTTTTCATGTGTGAAACGAAGATGCTAATAGAAAACAGTTTATGTAACCTGCTTTCAAATTTATCTTGACATCGTAATTTTAGGTAGGTAGATGACAGAGAAGAGGGCTATACCCAGCACAGTGCTTAGTCCATATAATGCATTCAACAAATGGTAGTTTTTCTGCTTTACTGTATCAAATAACCACCCTGCGATAGAACCTTAAAAAGGGGGTGGGGTGAGGTAAGAATATAGATGGCTCTAAACTATTTTCTTGGGCAAATCACTGAAAACTCAATCCTTATTAATATTGGATACACAATGACATCTCTTTGTAGAAAGTACAGAAATAACTGTGAATTCATACTGTGCATGTTTATTGTGTGTCTCTCCTAACATTTTATAGATTATATGACAGAAGGCACTTGGTTTTGTTTGCTGCTGTGTCCCCTATTCATAGAGCAGACAGTGAATGCCCCAAAATGCTCAATATGTTGAGTAAATTATCAGTCCAGTTGTTGGCATCCCCATCTTCACACAAAACCTATCGTCATGCAAACATCGTCATGTAATTAAAATATATATTAAATGCTTCTTAGTACATTGGAAACTCCCTACAGTAAAGCAGTTCTTTTCATTTGCTTATTTAGCAAATATTTACTGGGCGCCTCTGACACACCAGGTGCTGTGGGAGGCATAGGAGGTAAGAAAGAAAAAAGACATGTATATTCCTTGCCCTCATGGAGTTGAAAATGTAGTGGAACATTTACAGTTTAAAAAACAATCCTGAGGAGTATGAGTATCTATTTGGAATATTTCAATCACAGTATACTATGTTTACTTAAAATAGAGCCAGATCACATTAAAAAGAGCACAACCAATGATGGGTAATGCCTGCCTCTGACATTTGGGTCTGAGTTAACTAGTCCTGATTCATTCAGTTCAACTTCCAGTATGTTTAAAAGAGCATACCTGGAAACAAAAACTCTCACAGCACCTTTACACCTGAATCCCTCTGCTACATTATTCACTCTCTGTGTTTTCTCCGGTCTCACAAAGAGGTGCAGTCCTCGTTCCAATGCACACAGATCCACTGGTGCCTGTATTAGTTTCCTATTGCTGCTGCAACACATTACTAGACACTTAGTGGCTTAAACAATATAAAACTGTTATCTTACTGTTCTTGAGTTCAGAAGTCTAATACTGGTCACCCCAAGCTAAAATAAAAGCAATGGCAGGGCTGTATTATACTCTAATGCCTCCGGGGGAAAATCCAGCTTCTCCAGACTACCTGCAGGTCTTGGCTCCTGCCCACATTCCTCCATTTTAAGAGCCAGCAGGGTAGCAAGCTTATGTCTGACCCTCACATTCTGCTTTCCTCATTACAACTTGACCCTCGCACTCTTTTAAGGCACCTTATGATTATATTGGGTAGATCATCCAGGATAATCTTCATCTCAAGCTCCTTAACTTAACCCTATCTAGAAAATTCCTTTAGGCCAAGTAAGGTAAGCTATTCACAGGTTCTAGAGAATAGGATATGGACATCTTGTTTCTTACCAATCACTAGGCAAATATTATTGAATGGCTACTCTGTCCTACTTATGTTTGTTGACATTGGATAGAGACAATCTCGAAGTGTTCACCTCGCTCCAATATAGTTGGAAGAATTCACTTCTCTTCATCACCACTGCCACTGCCATCACGTGACCAAGTGAAATACACTTCTTTCTAGTTTCCCAGCATTTTCCTTTGCCCTAATCAAGTCCATTCCATTGCAAGCTCCCAAAGTGACTTTTTGAAAATGAAACGATGATTTAACTTTCCTGCTTTAAAACTTTTCAAAGGTTGTCCATTGTCCTTAGTGTGATCTTCAGACCCTTTAGTATGGCGTAAAAAGCCTTTCACATTCTGGGCCCTGCTTTTCTTTTCAGCTTTTTTTAAATTGCCCTTGTAGTCCATGCTCCATCCAGCCTTGCCAAATTAATTTCTATTCTCTAGCAGATATCAAAGCCTTTGCACATTCTCTTGCTCAACCTCCAATGTACCTTTCTTCTCTGTCTCTCCAACTCCCTCTCACACACACACCTAGCTAACTTCTCCTTGTCCTTTAAAGCATCTCCTAGAGGTTACTTTGTTTAGAACCTTTTGTGAATAACCAGGTGTAAATTAGATAACATGACATGTTGAAAATGAAAAGGTCTGTTTATTTTCTCTCTCCTTCCATAGTTTCACCCACCTTCCATCGTTGCAGAGTGTGTGTTTTAACCATCATTATATGCTTAGCAGATGGCACTGTGCCTAGTAAAATAGGATAGTTGAATTAATGAATGGTTGAATGAAATTATAACACAGAACAAAGAATTCAGTAGAGTGTCAGAGGAGAACAAGCAATTCCAACTTCTTCATCTCTATTGCCATCTTTGTCTCCCAGAGTCCATGCTAGGATTTAATAGAGACAGAGCCTTCTACTATGTCAAGTAGGAAATCCTATAGAAATCTACCTTGGACCACCTCATACCCTAAACCCCCAATGTTTTCATTATCATTAAGTCATTACAACATTGATGAGACATAACCTCCAATTTCAATTTTAGTTGTCCCAGGGTAGAGAATCTGAAATCATCATAGTTTTAGGCAGGGTCATGGGCATTGGTTTAGCCCAGGATCACAGCAGACAAAGGAGAGCTCCTATAGGATGAAACTTCAGCCACTACAATTTTACATGAGGATATGGGGTAGCAAGTGCTAAGTATTGAGACCTGGAAAGAGGATGAAGCTTAGTGAAGACAGCACCTATAGGAGCCAGGATTCTGAAAGTATTAGGTTCTTGGGATGAGCCTGGGAAGTGAAATAGCACTACCAATGAGTTGGGCACTAAAGCCAGTGGCTTTTGCCTTACTTCTAAGAACCAGGAAATGAAAGATGGTATGGCTTTTAAGATTCCAAAGGGGAACAAGCAAAGGTGTTGATCAAAATATTCTTTGGAGATTTCTAACAATGTTATTTAATGGAGGGTATATCTGAACAAAATGTAATTTAAGTTTAATTTAGCTTTCAGAACTAATAAATCTTTCCACAAATCTAGAGATTAAATAATTATTTTAATCCAGATTTATTAAATAATACAAATTCAGCTCATTGGTAATGAAAATAATCATAAGTCACCGGAGGAAGATGAAAGATCTGACCTTTTAATTAAATATCAGCAGTCTCTAGCAACAGTGTGCTAAAATCATAAAGGCAACATGACCTTTAAATATCTTCACTAAGGATGTAAATAGGGTAAAGTGTGTGTGTGTGTGTGTGTGTGTGTGTGTGTGTATACATTCACACATATATAATGGAGTGTCCCACAGTATTTAGACTAAAGATGTACTGATTTCCCAAAATGTGGAAAAATCAGCATGAGTCTCAGTATTGTAAAGGTAAAAAGGGAAATTGAGCATCTATTTTCTTTCAATATTTTCTACAAAATTGTCTGTGCAGAAAGGTCAGTTATTTATATCATCCTTTTAAATACCAGGCAAATTTCCAATATAAGATAAATATCCAGTTGTTAAAATACATATTAAAATATTATTTCAGTTTTGCTTTTTTTTTTTTCCCAAGTAAATCAAGAGGAAAACCAGTGGCCATCTTATGGGAACAAGGAACGAAAAGTAAATTGAACTTGCCAAGACAAAAAAGGGGGCTGGAATTTATTAAAAGAGTATAGGAGTATGGAAAGAACCTAGGTTAGGGAATATAGGCAAGTTTCAAGAGGACAGGAACCAGGAACTGCAAAGCTGATCAGAACAAAGATTCGTTTTCTCTCTTTTTCTTTGGGGGCAAATAGTATCTTGCCTCTTCGTAATCTTTTATACCTCTGCTCTTTCCGTGTCATCTCAGGTAGCTCTTAGACTGAGAAGCTTAAGCAACATTTATCTCTCACAATTTTAGAGGCTGTGAAGTCCAAGGTCAAGGTACTAGAAGAAATGGTTCCCAGTGAGGGCTCTCTTCTTCACTTTGCCTTCTCATTGTATCCTCACATAGTGGAAAGAGAGAGTAAACTCTGGACTCATTCATTCTTCTACGGATACTAATCCCATCATAGGTGTCCACCATCATGACTTCACCTAAACCTAATTATGTCTCGAAAGTTCTCCTTCCAAATTCTATCACATTGGGGGTTAGGGTATCAAAATACGAATTTGGGTGGAACGAAAACATTCAGGCTGTAACACAAACTGTCTCTCTCATCTCTCTTTCTCGCATTCTCTTCCTCCTGGCTTTCTCTGTCGTATGTGCACATAACCAAAACAAGTCTTTTGCAGCATCAACCTCATATGATGTCCCAGTTTGAGTGTCCAAAAGAGACAAGTTGAAATCTTTGGTCCTGATTCCATTTCCCAGGAAAGAAAACTATTTAACTTAATCAGCCTCTACTCTAGACATTTTAGTAGGTATCATGTGAGGTGTCAGCCAGGCCATATACCATTCTTTAACAACTGTTCTCCTGGAGGTGGGCACCTGCATCTTGATTTATATTATCCCTTGTGCTCAGCTGATTCAGAAATATCTGGACATCTGAACCAAAGGACACATTGTAACATTTAAAGTTATAGCTGCCATTTATAAGCATATTACCTAGAAGGAAATGATCAATCTCTCAAAAAATGACATTAACTTGTTATCTGGAGTTGCAATCATTTAAATAGGAAGTGTTGATATCACTCCAGGATATAGCAAAATAGAATGCCAGCCACAGAGCTGAGAAGAAGCAAATTTTGTAAGACGCTAATTCAAAACTCTGTATCCGATTGAAGCAAGAGATGGTTGACCTTAACTATAAGAAGAAAAACATCTGCACCACTCAGATGAAACTGTAAGGTTTTTTTTCCATGTTGACTAAAAGAAGCAATGCCTGCTTCACTTGCTATTACACTTATCTAGCACCATTCTTCGAAAGACCAGAGGTATGACTCAGGTATCATTTAATGAGTCCTTAAAATAACTCTCTCTGAAAGAAAAGAAACAGCATCTAATTGCCTAAATTTAAAGACAGAAATCACCCTTGGCATGCTATTGAAATTCTATACAATAATTCAATGACTGTCATCAGACCTATTTAAGGAAATCTGTTTTCAGGCATGGTCAAGGGATGTGGTTAATCTAACATTCTATTGACAATTCCATTCTGCATGAGACAACTTTCAAAGAATAAGAAGAGAAAATATAATCTATATTAAAACAAGCCTGAAGAGAGTTTGAATATTCTTTTGATGATTCATAATGCACTTCAGGAAGATACGGAATCTCAGGGCTCATGTTAGGAACATCAGTTCTCTTTCAATAGCAACTGAGGAAAGAGGCCAGTTAATGGAGAGTCATTGGTGATAGGAGAGCAGGTAAATCAGCTTTTATTTTTACAATGAAATATGGCTGTTGAAATATTATATATACGGTTTTAACTTATTTTTGCAGGAGGTTGTATTCTTCAGGATTTTGTTCCAAACTAGATAGTATCCAAAGATTCAAAAATCCCCGGAGATTAAAGAACAAAAGACTATAAAGAAAAATGTGTGCCTTGTAAGCAGTGTCCCCAGTAATTTGTTTAAGTTGCGAGCAGACAGCCATGATCTATCAGCAACAGACTATGAAGACTGAGAAAACATATAGAGAGATCACGGCTCTAATCCAATAAAACTTGCAAAAGAGTTGTTAGTAAATGCAAGTTAAATGATCTACATAATTGTTACTATGTTACGTACAGTCTCATATGTTTTTGTAAATATATATTTATTGAATAGTAACTCTGTGCCAAATGCTATTCTAAGTGTCATGAGTACAAAGATAAATAAGACGCAATCCTGATCCTCCCAAAACTGAACATTCAGAGGGAGAAGACAAACTGATAAAATGATTTAGATATGTCGTGATATAAATGTGCACAGTGTGTTTGGAAAGGCCAATCTGGTCTGGGGGATGGGGAGTCAATCCTCTCTGGAGGAGGTGATACATGACTTGATTCTTAATAGAGAAGTAGGAATGCACTAGGAAAAGGATGGGAGGGCAGTCAACACAAACAGACTCTAGAAGCAAAGACAGGGTGATAGAAAAAGCATTATAAAGACTAGCAGCTTATCACTGCTGAAGTATGAATTGTGAAGCATGAGTAAGGCCTAAAAATGAGCAAGAGCCAGATTAAGAAAGAATTAAGAGAGTGTGATGACAATGCCTTCATCAATTACTCTTTGTAACTTTAGTTCTTTAGTATCATTGTGGACAATTTATACTGACCCAACTTAATCATCATTCTTACTACACAAACTAAAGGAAACACAGGTTTCAGATTTTAGCCCTTAATTTTTGAGCTTACCATGCAACCAACTGGTCTTCCCTGCTTTGCTTCAGAACTAATTCTCTGTGTATTTCACCCACTAGCAGCCAAAGTTCCTGGCTTCTCTCATGCCTGAGGCCCAAACCTCAGGGGACCCAGTCAAATAATTTGGATGCAGGATGTCCTGAGACATCTGATACTCTAGACTCTGAATTGCTTTCTAGGCCTTAGGAATTAGACATGAAAATGAGTTCTGGGGCAGAGCAATAGGACAGGATGAGGCCAGTGTTCATAAAGTTGTAAAATATAACATTGATTGTAACAGACATTTTGGTATGATAATAGCATTTATTGTGCTCCTATAACACTCTGCTAGGGAAATAACAGATTCTATCTTGCTTAATTCTATGATGCAGTTATGGTTTCCATTACACAGAAGAGGAAACTAAGGCACCAAGAAGTTATGTAAGTTATCCAAGATTTCACAATTAGTATGTAGCAGGATTCAAAGCTGGGTCATTCGAACTTCAAAACTAAAACATTAGAATGTTGAGCATAAACATAGCAGTCTAGCAGATGAAGGGAGAAGGGCCACTGTAGGAACTGAGTCATTCTCCACCCTGGGTGCCAACATATAAAGGAAAAACATTCTGAGTATCAAAAGAGAGTTGTTTAACTCTTTCAGAAACAAAGGAAAAGCCTCTCCCCCTCCCAAATATCCTTAATTCCTAACCTCATTTCCTCCCTGTACCTGTAAGGAAGACAGTAGATTTTCTTTACTGCTAAAGACTTAAAATTTATGGTATTTGGAGAGTCTTTGAATCACAGCTCTCCTTCAAATTAACTGTGAAATTTTAGGCACTCTTTCTGAGCTAAGGTTTCATTATCTGTAAATTGGATGCTATAATAACCACCTGATCTTCCAGGTATATCCTGAGATGCAAATTAGAACAGGCAAGAAAAACATCTATTACAATGAGTTTCGCTTGGGAGATCCTCAACAAATTGGAAAAATATATTCAATTGTGTTCTCCCTCACCAGCCCCTTCAAAACCCTCACTCCCTTGTCTTTCACACATGTGTTTCAACCAAACTCCAAAATTAAATTGGTAATTAAGATTATTCACAAGCCCATTTACTCTTTTGCTACTCTAGGGGGGCTAAGCATTGCTGGGGCAAGTTATAAGAATATCATGATGGGGTATTTTACATGAACCACTGCTGTCCAAATTTGACTGGGCTTTCAAAGCCTATGGACAATGCTTTTATTTCCACCACTCAAGCCTACTTGGAGAATTTTTCAAGGTAAGTATACCAAAAATATTTTACTTTTCTGAAGTCCCCCAAGCCTTAAACTTCAACAGATAACTTCTTCTATCTACTTTTCTGAGGGGAAAAATATTTCATATGAATTTTTTAAGCACTCAGTGATCCAACCACAAGTCATCCATACTTTTTCCTTTATTTCCTCTCATTCCTACTTCTTGTTTTGAAGGAAGAAGTATCCACTTCTTTGAAGACTAATCTCTGACTCTCTTCTGGCCCTTTCAGTTCTCTGGCTTCCTGAAATCTCAGTCTGTGACTTCAGTCCTTCTGCCTCTTACATTTGCAGTCTGATTCCTTCTCTTTGGCTTGCAAACCTATTCAAATCTTCCTTTAATTAAAACTTTCCAGCATCCTGCAGTGTCTAAGAACATTTTTCCTTTGTGAAAATTACTCTTCCCCATTGGCTTCTGTGATATTCATTCATTCATTTACCAAGCATTTCTTGAGTAATTATTATTTTAAAAGAATAAATAAAAACTCCTATCCTCACGAACAAATGGGCCAGTAAATATGCACTAATCTAATTATCACGTATCTTTGATTATTCTTGGTCTAATATCATTCATGAGCTCCTCTTCCTCCTCCTATTTCCTGAGTATCGGAATTCCACCAGGAAAAGTCCTCAGTCTTCTGTTCTCACACTAGATCACCATTTTTTGTGATGTCAACAGTCCCATAGAGTAATTGGTCACATTTAGAAAAATATGCCCCAAATCTGTAATTTTCCACTCTTAATGTTCTCCTGAGAAACACACTACATGCATATCCAAGCTGCCTCTTGAATGCCTCCATCTGAATACACAAGCAACAACTAAGCTAAACATATACCAATCTGATCTAATCATTGACCTCCACCAACAAATTGCTCCAGTGATTCCAAATCTTGTTTAAAATCACTCTTCACTCCAGTGATCAGGAATGACATGATGGTGCATCTTTAAACCCTTTCTCCCCTTTATGTATTAATTCAAATTAGTCACTAAAATTCTATAGATCTTCTTCCTCCTGTTTTTTTATCTGTTCCACCTTTCCATCTTCTCTGCTAGTAGACTTGTTCAGAGTATCATCACACATCACCTAAACAATTACAGGAGCTTCTTAAATGTTTCCCATCCTTCAATATCCCTCACTTCAACCCAACATTCATACTCCCACTAGACTGACATTCCTAAATTAGGGGTCCTCTCTTCAAAAGTGACTGATGGATCACTGTTCTGTAAAGAAAGAAATCTATCGAACCATTCTTCCTAATAATCAAATGTCTTGCTCACGTTTTTAAAAAAAACCTTGCTATGCATGTACTATACCTTCTAGTCACATGAAATTCCTCACTCTTCTTAGAGCGCATGCTAGGCTTTTCTTTTAGTGGATCTTTCCCCTGCAATTCCTTCTGTTCATTATGTCCTTCTCCAATATCAGTATTTACTGGATAATAAGCTTTCAGGTCCCAATTGAAAACCTGCAAAGAGGAGTTCCTGCTGCAGCTCAATGGTCAGGAGCCCAAGTAGTATCCATGAGGATGTGGGTTCAATCCATGGCCTCGCTCAGTGGGTTAAGGATCCTATGTTGCCATGAGCTGTGGTGTAGGTCACATACGTGGCTAAGATCTGGCGATCCTGTGGATGTGGTGTAGGCTGGCAGCTGTAGCTCTGATTCAACTCCTAGCCTGGAAACTTCCATATGCCTTGGGTACAGTCCTAAAAGGACCAATAAAATAATTTAGAAAAATAAAAAATAATAACCTGCTAAGGATAACACATTTCTTATATACGCATCTTATAATTTGAATTTTGTTTATTGCATGTCTTATAATCTTTAAGTTATTTTCAAGACTGACTTTCATCTCTTCCATTTAGGAGGATGTTAATTTCTTGATGATGGGACCAAGACCCATAAGCCTTTCTATTACCACCTCTATCCCAGTTGGTACTTCACATGCAATAGATGCTCAATGGCGATTGATTTGATTAGAAGGGAACTACAAACACCATCTGCCAGAAAAATTATGATCACAGGGAAGCAGAGAAAGTAAAGTGATCAAGGTATATCTTGATTAATTAAGGGAAAAAGGTAAAATGCAGCCAGGTACTGAGAACTTGAAGAAGATGAGTACTTCGAGAGGCAAGGAAGCAAAATGGGAAGGCTGAAATTTTCAAGAAAAACAAGGTTTACTAAATACTTTGCTTCCTGCACCAGCTCTTTTTATCTTCACTTCAACTGAGAACAAAAGAATTAGTGTGCTAAATTTGCCTGCTATCCTGAACAGAAAGCATATGCAGGTCATAAAAACTGATCATTTCAGCCCAGTTTGAATCCATGTCTCTTGGTTCTTCCAAATTGCAATTTCTACCATTAACCAACAGGGTGGATTATGAAGATACAGTCACCATTACAAAATAAGTTCAATTCCTTTCAAACATTTTCCATAATACTGTGTCCAAACATATGTAATGTTTAACAATATAGCCATATTTGTCAAGTTCCCTGTGCAAATCAAACTTACATAAATTGAATCATACTTTACCTCAGCATCCTATCCACTCTTCTCAAAGCTACAGGATTTAGAGACATTACAACTCTTCACTGAAGAACAAACATGCACTGGAGCGCAACACAAAGTTAACTATTTCATTAACATCACCATCCACAGTGACAGCATGTCAAGAATACAGCAGCATGGTACCGAGAGAGACGAAAGTGGCCTCTACACAGGTCTGGAATGAGATGGATGGACTGTACTTCCCAGACATGTTCCCAAACATTAGGACTAGTGTGTTTGGAGACCAGTGTTTCTTCTCAGTAAAGAGGACTTTCACTACACAGAAGATACTTCCTGCCATTAGGTATCTTCTAAGGGAGATGAGCTGGATGATCAAGATACACAGTAAGGACATAAATGGCCTGACATGATGTCTCTAAGCTCCAGTGGAGACACAGAGTAATGGGAAATGTCAATATGCCAAAGGCTCAAAAGGAAGTGAAATATGCTTTCCAACTTGGAGGAAGACTTCCTATGTCTGATCACTTTTATGGAAGCATTAATACACTTGGTCCTTGGACAGAAATAGAGGTAATTCATTTCCCCATCTAACTCAAATGTCCTGTAACATCTCCACCAAATTTCCTAAAATCACAAAGCAATAACCTATTTTGTCAGTGAAGGTAAAACAAAGTGAAAATCTTTCCAGTGGCTGTGATCAACAAGTCCTCTGCCTTCCTTAAGCAAATTCAGATTATGAAATATTGACAAGAGGAGCTAGGGGAGGAAGGCTACAGTAGGGGAAAGAAAGAAAATGATCTCTGCTCCCAAGTCTCTGCATGCCAGTCTTTATCCACCTAACCCCAAAGTCAAAGGAAGAATTTCCACACACTTTCCCACATTTGTTTTCCCTCCCCAGTCTCCCAGAGGCTTTTCAGTCTCAAACGGGAGATAATCTTCAGATCAATGAGGGCTGATGTCAAACTCTTACTAAGCCATGTTTTCCCAGCTGGGGGCAAATTCCACTTGCCTGGAAGTAAAACTTCCTAATTAGAAATGTCAAGTGTCTGTGTAAATAGCAAGGAAGGAACTAGGAGTGGAAAGTACTAGGCTATAAAAATTTTTTAATTAACTCTTACTTCTCTCTGAATTTCAAGGCTTTATGCATTGAAACCTGTAGAGTTAAACACTGGGTTGAGGCGTTCCCTTGGGGCATAGTTAGTTAAGGATCCAGCATTGGGTTCATTCTCTAGGCCAGGAACTTCCACATACTGCAGGTGAGGACAAAAAATAAACAAAAATAACTTTGGGTTGATTTTTATTCATTTTCTGTTTGATAAGTCTTGAGGGCTACAGGAGCATGGGATGGCAGGAGAGTGGGAGCTAGGAAAGCTCCAAAATAATTGAGTCTTGAGTAGCTTGAGAAGACAGTGGAAAATTCTCTGCCTCAGAATACTGCTAATGAAAATCCTTACTACATGGACTTAATATCTCCAAATTGCTTAATTCTTTGCATACAGGCATGGAAGGCCCATAAAACAGGTAGAAAAATACATGGGAATAGGAATCAACTGTCATTATCTGACAGTACCACCTTCCTCCAAATGTATTTTCACAATAGCCAAGGAGGGCAAGGAGAAAATGAATGAGAAAGGTGTTAAAATATCACATCTCACTGAACAGACATTTTTCCAAAGAAGACATCCAGGTGGCCAACAGGCACATGAAAAGATGCCCAAAATCATTAATCATCAGAGAAATGCAAATCAAAGCCACAATGAGATATCGCCTCACACCTGTCAGAATGGCTATCATCACAAGAACAAAAATAGCAAATGTTGGTGAGCATGTGGACAAAAAGGAAACTCATACATAATTGGTACAGCTACTGTGGAAAATAGCATGGAGGTTTATAAATAAAGCCAGCATAGAACCCAGAAATTCCACTCCTTGGTGTATATCTGAAGAAAACAAAAATACTAATTCGAAAGGAGACATGCACTCCAATGCTCATAGCACCATTATTTACAATAAGTAGGATATGGAAGCAACCCAACTGTCTGTCAACTGATGAATGGATAAAGAACATGTGTTATATAATGGAATACTACTCAGCAATAAAAAAAGGAAATTTTGCCATCCAGAGCAGTATGGATGTTTTTGGAGGGTATTATGCCAAGTGAAATAAGTCACAGAGAAAGACAAATACTGTATGATATCACTTATATATGACATTCAAAAATAAAACAAACTAGTGAATATAACATAAAGAACCAGACTCACAAATATTGAGAACAAACCAATGGTTACCAGTGATGATGGGGGGGAAGGGCTGTATAATGGTAGGAGAGTGGGAGTGACAAAATATTGGGCATATGATAGGTTGCAAGAATGAATTGTACAACATGGGAATATAGTCAATATTTTATAATAACTGTAAATGGAAAGTAACCTTTAATATTATATAAACATTTTTAAAAATAAATGAAAAAAAAAATAAAATCACCTCCAAAAAAATCACCTCAGTCTTGGGGTGGGAGGAAATAATGCAAGAGAAAACAGTGGCACAAGTTGATCTTCCAACTCTCTATCATACCCAATTCAAAAAGAGTGTGTGGAGATAGCAACTTGCCTATTGCTTATATAGTTCTCAGGATGGCTGAGAAAGAGCTGGAAGCATTTCTCAAATTCAATAGGTAGGGAACCTCTCTCCTCCCTATGCATCTCACTTCTCCAGGTAGTTTGGAGCCCATGTCAGAGTGTGACTTTTTTTAATGAGTTCCATTATCAGTTGGCTTTAACCAACTAAGTTATTTGCTCATGGGACATTAGAAATAATAGGTCCAGCTGAAATTGATAAGGTTTTTTTTTTCCCCTAAAAGCTACAAAAAGTTTCTTATTTTTTTGTGAAAATGAAGGAGAACTTTCCAGGTGGCAAACCTAGGTTCTAATTGGGAGCTGGGTGACATTTATCATAACTAGCCCTGTCGCCAGCACCAGTCTTGAGCACCATTCCTGTTGAGTTTCTGGCTGAGGTAGGCATGCCGAACAGAAGAAGAGGCCACCAGCCATTATGAAGGCTCATCGTAGGCCAGGTCCAACTTATCTGCCAACAAATATGGAAACCTAGAAGATGTGCAATGCATGATCAACTGCTTTGATTTAATGGGGAACCAAGACCAACTCTCTAAAATCAGAAGTAATCAGATTTACTGTTGAGAAAGAGACTATGCTTCTGAAGAAGAAGGGCTACTTGCTTTTTTACATTAATGTGATAGAATCAACACTTCCTTGAATATGGCTATTTTTTCTAAAGGGTGTTAAGGAGAATTTAGAGTTCAGATGGAGTTGTTCAGGCTAGTGGTTCTTTTCAAATGAGTGACATGTAGATTTTGCTGAAGCAGGATTCAAAGGACGTTCAGCATGGCAGGAGCTAAGTGACACCTATACCTCATAATAGATATTATGGATTTGAGTATTTTCTGTTACATATTTTTTCATCAGTATTAGACTGTTGATGGTCAGAGTTGGAACCTTTGACTTTCCTAGCTGAACCATGAGAGGTCACAGGGAAAATTTGTAATTGTTCTTGCCAAGACAGTGATAAGTTTCGGAGGATGGCTTCACAAATGTCAGAAAATGTTTCTAGAGATTGCATGTGTTAATGTGGGTGCATAAGCCAGTGTTATGCCCTCAGAACATCTGGCTACTGCCTCTGGGTAACTCTATGTTGACCAGTGCATTTGGCAATATAGCCATGGGAATGCTAAGGACAATATTACATGAGTATAAGAAATGGGACTCTAGTATCTTTTTTTTTTTTTTTTTTTTGCTTTTTCAAATTCTTTCTCCATATGGATTATCACAGAATATTGGGGAAAATTCCCTATGTTATACAAGCAGTCTAGTTTCTTATTTTAAAACTTGGGTGTATTTTATATATACACTAAAAGGAGCACAATATGAACAAGTTAATGCTGTTAGGTGGCTTCCCATATTCACTCATGGAGGACTTTTCCAACACACAGAATTCAGGGAGAAGAAAAATGCCTGCCATCAATGGTCAGCAGAGGCCAGGAATTTAAGTGCGATTGAGGGATCAGAATCTACGCTTAATTGGACCCTAGAACTAGACTCTGGATTTAGGCAATAACACTGATTGCTGAGAATAAAATTCATGTCTCTTAGAGGAATTTGGTCCCCTTAGCTGCAGGAAATATTTGTGGAGAAAAATTTGAGGCAAGCCCCCTCTAAAACAGCTACACTGGTCCACCTGTTAGGTGACAGAGCTCTGCCCAAGGCTGGGTTTATGATAACAGAAGTGCTGTTGCTAGGTAGATTTATTCCAATATCTGGCCAGGCACTGGCCACGAGACAAATGGCCTATCTTCCGTGTCCTCAACTTTACCTGAGCCCTAGCAGAAGTAGTAGGCCAAGGAAGGCAAAGCTCTTAGCCAGAGCTAGGTTGATGGGTTTTTTTTAATTAAATACCTATCATTTAAGTTAGTGATCTTTCTAATTTAGTCAGTGTTTTAGAAAAGAGCTTCTTCATTAGTTTTGCTGACCCCAAATATTGGTGGTTTTAAGATCCTCTCATGCCTGACCAAAAAAATTTTCCAGAAGTGTCTTGTATTTTCCCATACTTATCAAAGTCAACTTGCAATTGCATGGCTACCAAGTGACTGTCCCTGTGCTTGGAGAGAGCTGGTGTGCTGTGTTTAGCATTGCCTTCAGACCTGTGTACATGATTCAGAGTAGCGTCTCCATGGGGCCCTTTCTCTGATGAATGGCCTAAAATAGCCAAAATATATGTTTTACTTATATTTATACATGCGCTAATCGCTGAAAGTTGTGTGAAATTGTAAATGGTCAACGTTGAAGCATTTGAGAGGGAAGTAAATACATACTGTGTGGTTCTGTTCAATTATATGCTATTCACCTATACTGTCCAAATGAGTGTGCTTGTCTGATGGAAACCTGTACCTGTAGGCTAAAGGGCATTTCAGCTGCATTTAGTCCCTGGAACTTTGTTTTTCACTTCACTTTTCCTTTTGATGATGATCTGTGGGCTGAGTGAATCATGTGGTTTGTGAATTGCTTAGCACAGAATGTGATAACCCAATTTCAAATGACTTTTTGTCTATTCCCAGAAAATCTATCCTATACTATATCTCCCTATTCTCTAGAATATGATTTTGTCTTATCGGGACATAAACTTGACTTTGCGATTTTATATTTTATATCTATTAAAGGGATTACAAAGGGACTGGAAAGTTTATTTCAAAAATTCCTGTAAATGAGAAGAATGCCCCATGAGGAATTTGCTTTGGGCTCTCAGGCCCACAGCTACTGAGAAACAGCAACATCACTAGGTATGGTACACAGAGATGGAAACAGCACTCCGCTGTTAGCAAAATTTGTCTTTACTCTATTTTCAGATGTCTCATAGTGGCCAGTCCTATAGGTTCTTGTTCTCAGCAGAATATTAGGTGATACTGGTTGAACGCATCCCCCTCTAAATATGACCAAGCAAGACCTTATAGGGCCTTCCCAGAAGAGAACCCCTTTCTATGTCCTGCCTTTTGGTGGTAGAAAACCTGTAGTCAAAGAATAAATTTAATCAGAGGAATGAGAAAGTGGAAAAAGAAAGGAAAGCGGTCATGCAAGACAAAATGATAATAGTTTAGCCATTAAACAAACTCAAGAACTTTTAGATCCTTCTCAAAGGCTATGGATAATATTCTAAGCCATGTTCTTTGAGCTGTTTTGCAGATACAGAAACCCCCACTGGGTGGAACTCTTTGCTGCCCACAACCACTTAGATCCCAAGTCACTTGGAACCAGAAGGTTGATAATGTTAATTCCCAATTATCTCACCAACACCCAATCAGAAGAATGTCTACGAGCTCATCACATTTCCATCAACCTGCCTACCTCACCTTGAAAAAGCTTTCTCTGAAAGACTCAGGTCATTTAAGTACTAACTGCCCTGGACTCCTTGCTTGGCACCGTGTAATAAATGCTGCATTTTCATTTACCAAAACCTGGTGTCAGTAGATTGGCTTTACTGTGTGTGGGCAAGCAGTCTCAAGTCTGTTTCAATAACATAAACACTATTAAAATTTTCATAAGAAACTATGACACGAATCTCTAAAGGTGAAATATCACGGAATATGACAAACAGTAAATGTAAGTCTTCATGCTGTTCCAGCAGTTGTGAAATCATGTACATTAGGCTGCAAACTATTCTACCTACTCAAAAGTTTGGGTGTATGTACAACCCTTGCACTCAGAATCTGACTAAGCATGCAGGTTACACAGACAAATTCCTATTTATATAGTGATGATGCTGCTTAAAGAGAGTGAAAAGTTCCCAAACACAGAATTATCACCCGCAAAACGAATATACAATATTGCATAAAGTTCTAAATTTAACAAAAAATTGCAACTTCTATCACCTTACGTTCTCAAACTTTACTGTATTCAGTATCACAGTATCACCTGGAGGGCTTCTTAAAACAAATATTTATCAAAAATTTTTATAAATAGCTGGACTCTAATTTTGATAATTTCTGAATTAGTAGGTCTGTGTTGGGGCCTTGAAACTCATATTTCTAGCAAGTGGTCAAATAATGCTGATGCTTCATGAACAAGCCACACAACACACTTTGAGGACAAATGGTCTACCCTAATACCTGTCACTTTCTCTGGGAAAGATAACACATGCCTTAATTTCTTCCTTATTATTACTGAATTTATCAACTGACTTTCCTAGTGAGAGGAATTTAGAACAGCACACAAATATTTGGTAGAGAATGAAGGTAGAGAGGAAGAAGATGATTTAGGGAATATATGGGAGGGATAGAAGAGGAGAGGTCGTAGTGTTACAAATTACATTGATATAGAAATTCTTCTAAGGATCAACCCGATCCAATAGAGCCAAATTCCTTAGAATAGGATTGTCTCATAGTACAAAAAAAGGAGTGGGTATTTCTGGAATATCGGCTATGTGTCTGATATGAAAGGACTGAGTTCAAAGAAATGTGCCCTTCTATCTCAGCGCAGAATCAAAGGAACAGCAGGGAAAAGTTTTCAGTTATATGCAGAATATAAGCAATGTATTAAGATGACATTGTGTTAGCCATTCACTAACTAATTCATGCCATTTAGAGATTAAATGCATGAACTAGTGCAAACCAGAGAGGGAAATAGCTTATGTTTTGTTTTGGCTCAGAGTGATCCCTGTCAGGACAAAAACAATACTTCTTCAATGTTTATGGTAATGAAAAATGTGCTACAGGCCCAGATGACTCTCCAGGGGAGGTAATCGGGTTTTTTTCTTTGTTTGTTTTTTTTTTTTGTGTTTTTTTTTTGTTTTTTTTTTTTTTTTTTGGATACACCCATGGTATATGGAAGTTCTCAGGCCAGGGACTGAATTCTAGACTCAGCTGAGACCTATGCCACAGCTGCAGCAACAACAGATCCTTAACCCACTGTGTTGCAGCGGGAACTCCCAGGGTAGCTGATTTCTATATAAGGTCTTGTTATTAGACTGCCATATTGATAACTGCCTCCACAATCTTGTCAACCTTGGAAGAGAGGCTTATAGAGTCCAGTCCCAGGAAGCAAACACAGCCATGCTGAAGTGACAGTCACATCTGCTCATATACCATTGCCTAAAGACAATCTTCCCCATGTATCTAAAAGGAGAGGGAAATTAGATACCCAGAGACTGCCCTATTCCAGAAAAGATGAAAAGAAACCTTTACATTAGTTGATAAAAGCTGCCCTTGATGCTAATAGCACTCAAGCTTCTGGAGAGATGGTGGTTCAGGAAGAGAATGATATAAAAAGTATTTAGCTCTTTGGCCCTAAGGGAAAACTTAAAGGGATTTCCACCTATTTATTTCACAGTAATTGGGAACTCATTGAGAATTCTTTCTTCAATAATCATCTATCCCCTTCCTAAAAATAAAGAATAAACATAAATTTTCAAAAATGATAAAGGAACTTCTCTCACCCTAAAATCTATTATCAAAGAAAATAATAAAATGGAAGACATGAGTTCCTGGGGGTGAATTCTATTAAAGATGAAAGAAATTCTGATGCAAGATAACATGAAGAATGCATGTTCTTTAGTAAGGCTGCCAATATCCCAACCAGCATGTGTGCATCCATGCAAACACACACATACACACCCCTACATACTTGGCATAGCTTTCGGGCTTTAACAACTCTAATAGGGAAAATGGGAAAATCACTATTACAGAGATAGATGATTTCTCCTTGCCAGGAAGTCTTTCATTAAAAGGTTCTACATTCATAAACTATTCAGGCCATGACTCAAGCCAGAAAATCTGTAGAGAGGCTGTTTTCATTCCCTTTTTATCATGCTCAATTTCCATTACTGAAATTCTTATGATCACACATATATTCAGGACCCAAAACTCCCCATTGTAACTAAGAGTAAAATATCAGTTAAGGCCAGTCTGCTACATTGAGCCAAATCATTTTAGTGAACATATACTGAGTATATACTATGCGTAGGGCACTGTACAAAGTGATGTGGGAAATTCAAAGCAGATAAAATTTGCCTCAACCTAGAATTCTCACTACCTGAAGGAATCTTAAGAATATCAGTCTGCTAATACTTGGTAGGGCCAATCAGTGCTTTACAAACCAACATTCAGAACAAGGGAGGATACACTGCTGGCATCTCCAGGCAAGAGAGGCTTTTGGGCAGTTAAGAACCAAACAGTGTCTGTGAGGATACAGGTTTGATCCGCAGCCTCACTCAGTGGGTTTAGGACATAGTGTTGCTGGAAGCTGTGGAATAGGTCACAGATATGGCTCAGATCCAATGTTGCTTTGGCTGTAGCCTAGGCCTACAGCCGCAGCTCCAATTTGACCCCTAGCCAGGGAACTTGCATGTGTAGCAGGTAAGGCCATAAAAAAAGAAAAAGGAAAGGAAAAAAAAAAGAAGGGCTTTTGGTGAGTTCCCACTGTGGCTCAATAAGTTAAAGATCCAGAATTGGCACAACTGTGGTATAGCCCACAGCTGTGGCTCAGATTTGATCCCTGGCCCAGGAACTTCCATAGTTCATAGGTGTGGGGAAAAAAGAAGGGCTATGGGTAGGAGATAAAGACTGCATTGTATCTCCATCAATGGGTCTGCCTTGGCTAGGGACAGGGGAAGGAACTGGACAGGCTATGGTCATGAAGAAGTATGGACAAAGTCACTGAAAGGGAAAGCTTGAAGTTGGCCAAATATGTAGCAGATAATGGTGATAATTAAAGGAAACTGAGCTTCTTTTTGGGAAAAAAAAAAAAAAAACACCAAACAAACAAACAAACAAAACCCAACCATGTTTACCAAAATCTCTGGAGATAGAGAGGGGTATCAGGAATTCACATTTATGGAAACACCCTACAAACACCAGTTAATCCCAATTCAAAGCAAAGTTGGTGAGCACTTCCCTGTACTATTTGTACATTGGCCCCTACTAACATCCCTTTCTGGATTGTCCTTTCCCCTCATCTCTGTCTATCCCTCAAAGACCAGCTTAACTGCTGCCTTTCTCCAAAAGCCTTCCTTGATTTAATGTTCCCCACCACAATAGGTAGATTAAGTCTTCTCCTATTGCTACGTGGTGGGAGATATGGGGAAAAGTGAGAGCTGAAGTGAAAGGGAGTATTGAGGTCTCTAGAAATAGATAGACCTAGAGGGCAGGAGGAAAGATTTGCATTTGGAGATTTATTCATTTGAGTTGAGGTTGCTACGAGTGCAAAGGATGGGCTTAATCAACAACAAAGTAAAGCTGTCCAGGCTTAGAATATGATGAAACAGCTATATTATATATGTTACATCTCTCCAAACCAAAATTATTAAAAAAAAAAAACCCACCATGTTCTTACTTAGAATATATTAGGTATCTGATTTTTTTTTAATTTAAAGAATGAATTTATAATCAGGGGTCTGCACATGCTCTTTGTGAAATCACTGTGGTATCTAGAACTCTGCTGGTTTGCAATAAACATTCCATTTAAATGTCATAAATCTCAGCAAATATTTTGGGTATCTCTGCATAGCAGACACAATTCATAGGGTTGGACACATAGAAAGGATTAACTCATTGCTCCCTCCTCCTTTCAAGGAACTAACAACTCAGTGGAGGAGACAGACAAGTACTGTAATACCAGCCCTAATGAGATTTCTGTTAAAGAGAATGAAAACCTAGTGCTGAGGGAGACTGACTTCTAATTAGGAGAATGAAATAACTGAGGTGGCAGCCTTTTTTGCATGTTGGTTTGAATCTGAGATGTATAGAAACTAGCAGTTATCTATCCTTGGTAGATTTGAACCTTTTAGAAAAAGCCTGTGCTTTCTATTTCCCCACACACCAGAAGGCGTGTGTAGAGAAATACAAATAGGATTATTTGTTCGGTCCGATTTGGGGAAAGGGAAGGCCTGTGACATGCCCACTTGTGGCTGAGGGACATAGAAGCCCAAGAGAGTTGCAGCTGCCTGATCAAATCCTGACACGGAAGTCAGCATGAATTATGAATTCCGTGTCTGGTCGTGAGAGAAATGGCAAAAAAAAATGGAGTTCCCATCATGGCTCTGTGGTAACAAACCCCGCTAGTATCCATGAGGATGCAGGTTTGATCCCTGGCCTAACTCAGTGGGTTAAGGATCTGGCGTTGCTGTGCGCCATGGTGTAGATCACAGATGCAGCTCCGATCCCACGTAGCTGTGGTTGTGGTAGAGGCTGGCGGCTGTAATTCTGATGCAACCCCTAGCCTGGGAATTTCCATATGCCTTAAAAAGCCAAAAAAAAAAAAAAAAAAAAAAGAAAGAAAAAGAAAGAGAAGGTTATATTGATTAAAAGAAGAGTTAAATATGTTAAGGCATTCCTAAAATTAATATAGTTTGACTACCATACCACCAATCCCAAAGCCAAACATGAGCCTAAGCCAGGGAGTGCACCAGCTGCAGATGTCTCCTGCAGAAGGAGGGGTTATACATCGTGTCCATGATATAACTTTTGTATATCCAATGGTCTACAGAAGGGGAAGGGACAGTGCTGACTGCTTCTGGGATTGTAAGGAGGAAACAAAGTAATATCCCAATCAACTAGCAACCTCAGGCTCCTCCTAAGAAAAAGCCAGAGGAAAGAAAGGGGTAATTAGGAGTAAGAAAATATCTGCAAAATCTTAGTTCATATCCTTGGAGCAGCCTAAACCCTGAGGACAAATAGTACCGACAGGAAATCAATATTAAATACTCTTTGTACATTAGCTCTTGAAAGTTCACTATCAACTTCTGAAAATGATCTTCTACAAAAGGCAGCTAAATCTTGGGCAACCTTCACATGGCTTGGTGACATAGAAGCTAAAGAGTCCCCAGGGGACCCATGGAAGTCAAAGAACAGGAGCTAGAGATGATTTTTAGAGTGTGCCCGTGGGGTGCTGTGAGGGGTAAATCAGTCCAATATTTGCATACAAAAGCCACTTCAATTATATACATCCTCAGTGACAGGCACACACTTGCTAGAAATTTGTGAGTCTGCTAAAAGTTGAAGATCTGGTCTACAGGGAAGAACATGGGACAAGTAATGGAGAATAGGGAAGGCTCCACATAAGAGATGTGTTTCGTAGCAGGTGCCTCACTCAGTTCCCTCTAGGAACATAAATTCTTCCCCTAAACACCTTAGAGGGAACAGAATTATCTCACTCCATGCTAGCCTATAATCTCTTGTCTCTAGACCCTGATCTCAGCATCAGGCTGGATTTGGTTGCCAAGTATGACAAAGCATGCATGTATGGACACATATGTGCATGAGCTCTTATGTCTTGAGAACATGTATGAGTTATTATGTGTCTCAAATAACATAGGAAAAGGATTAAAGGGTAAAGACTCTCCCTGAAATTAACTGGGCTTCCAATGACCCCAGTTCTAAAGCTAAAGGTGAGTCTAAAATGGTCCATATGCATTCCAAGCTTATTTTTTTTTTTGTAATGGAAATGCTTAGTGCATGGTCTCAAACAGAGTAATGTACATAAACTTGCACTTGGCTATTATCAGCTGACAAACACTGTGACTGTTGCCATGGTGGATGGATCATCCAGTCACCTGTCATCATATTCTCAGTGTTCATATTAAACACATACACACACACACACATAAACTGTCTCAATATTCAGAACGAAGGGGGGAAAAAAACAGGCTGATTTTCTATTTCTCTTCTCCCCAAATCTATTTGTGTTTTTGCATCCCAAAATACTGATTCCCTGAGCTAGGGAAGGAAATTACATATCGAAGCTTGCCTGCTAAGGCTAAATGGCAGGTAAGGTTTTGCTTACATACCAGTTTATGCCTATTGTCCTGGCTTGATTAATAGCATCCCTTTTCACTCTAAAGATTGTCCCAGTTTGAACTATGAATAAAATCATTTCCTGAGATAAACATAGTGATTCTTGGGTCATCTGATTTGGGGGGTTTTCTTCCCTAAATGAATATTTAGATTTCTGTCTGTGTATCCACCACTAGATATTTTCAAGGCTAGCAACTTTGAGCGGAAGGGAATCATGATTTATAAACAGTTGCAGGCCAGCTCTACAGTTTGGGACCTCTTCCTTATGAGATTATTTTTTTCTAGTGTTTTATTAAGCATGCTTTGTACATGACCTTGGAAGCCAGGGTGTGCACCAAAATGACATGATATTGGACCCCAACAGTACACTGGCAACCTTTAGCTATTACAACTGGAAACCGAAATCAATTTCCCTTTTCCCAACTCTGCCTTTAGGGCCAGGTGTTTGTAAGGTTATTTTGTAGGCAAAAGTGTCTCCACAGTTCAATGGAGCTGATGAACTGAGATGTAGAAAGCCACCCCACTGACAAGCCCATGCACTTAAGGTTGAAATGAGAGGCATGCTGTTAGTTAATGGGTTATAGGCTTGTACTCAGATCTAGTTTATAGGGCCATCCTGTGCCTGCAGGAGGCACTGTCCACACGTTTTCTTCATAACTGCCCTTGCACTCCTCAGGGCATGGATGATATACATTTGCTTTAATTACCATTATGCCTTCAGAGAGTATTTCCCTTAAATGACTAGCAGTTAATTCCTAGGTACATAAAAGACCCTTTCAAGCATCTCCTGGAGACACTAAACTGATCTGGAAGTAGGAAACAGTAAGATCAAAGAGGACTCAGGTGTAGGTTTGGAATGGAAGACAGGAAACAATTACAGCAAGGGTTCTTTAGCTTCTCAGTGTGATAAGAAAGTTTCTTCCAAAGCCCAACTTCTTGAAGATTCCAATTCCTTTCCTTCATTTTAAGATAGGCTATAGCAATCTACACTTGAATAAGAATCACTGTGGGCAATTCTGAAGCAGTGGTCTCATGACCATTCCTTGAGAAAAACTAAATTAGAGAAGGAATTTTAATTCAGAACATTCATAAAAAAGGAAACGGTGGAGTTCCCGTCATGGAGCCGTGGAAACGAATACAACTAGGAAACATGAGGTTGCAGGATTGATCCCTGGCCTCGCTCAATGGGTTAAGGATCCAGTGTTGCCATGAGCTCTGATGCAGGTTGCAGATGCGGCTCGGATCTGCCATTGCTGTGGCTGTGGTGTAGGCAGGCAGCAACAACAGCTCTGATTAGACCACTAGCCTGGGAACCTCCATATGGCATGGGTATGGTCCTAAAAAGACAAAAGACAAAAAAAGAAAGAAAGAAATGGTAACATCAGTTGAGATCAAGGGAAACTAAAATATGGGGAAAGGAAGGCATCATTGATTGGGCTGGAGAAAAGGCAGCTTGAGCAACAGTCACCCAAACTTGGCAGACCAACTAACGAATGACCAAGGGAAGTTGGCAAAAGATGCAGACACTACATTAATTATGTATAAAGGCCTCTTCCTGTAGAGATTAATGCCTTATTCTAATCTTACCACCTGCAGTCCAAGAGCAAGTGTAACAGTTACACAAAGTTCACTGTGCAGTACTAGATAAATAGCAGATGTTCAGTAACACACAGGGTAATGGATAGATAGCAAAACGGATTTTTTTTCATGGAGGAACCTCAAGAGACATTTGGGGTATGGAGAGGATATGCTTTATAGGCTATGGCCACAAAGCTCTCTGCATTATTTGGATGATAGGGCCACATACAAAAAAGAAATAAGGGCAGCACTAGCACCTGTTTTCAGCACACCCACTCCAAAAGGGTGTTATTTTTGGCAGCTGCACCAACTACTTCACTGCTCTAGACCCTCTCTCAAAGTCCTGGCCTTCTGTCCCTTAGCCACTTCTTGCATATGCAGTACAGGTGAACAGGTTGGATTGCATCAAACTCAGGTCTTTACACTGGCTACTCAGAAAGTGAATAAGCTACAGTGCATTTTCAAAGGAAAGAAAGTTCTCTGAGTGAGGAGGGAACATGGGGAAATAATTCCCCTCCCTGTGCTCTAAGAACACTTTGTTGGGTGGTATACAGTGGGAAGGCACTGGTTCTCTGCCCGGCTTATTCTGAAACTTTATCAAGCGGAGGTGATACATCTGGGAAAGTAGAGCTCAGAGAAGCAAAATGCATGAGTATCTGAAATGAAGTCAAAAAGACCCAGATTCAAATCCAAGCACTGCCATGTGGAAACTGTTATGCCTTGCGAAGGAAACTCAACTCCTCCAAGCCTGTTTTCAGATCTGCAACTTGAGAATGGCAATGATAACACTTCTCTCTTTTCTTGGGATTATTTTGAGGATTGACAAAGTGTGATTAATGCAAAGAATTTAACCTAATACTTGACACTTAATAAGTACTTAACACAAGAAATCTTTATAATGACATGACATAAGCCCTAGGAACATGATTTTTTGTTTGTAGGGACATAGAGCAGCAGTCTTACCTCTGTACTATCTATGCGGCCTTGGTGGCAGAGGAGCATGGCTAGGGAACTGTATACTGATGTTAATTACATATTAATATCTCTGGTAGTTGTTTTCATTATTATTGCCATCTGCTAGAGGCTTTGATACTTCCTTCTCTCATCTCCATGTGCTAATTTTTCAGTCCTCCAGCCCTCAGCCTCCTTAAAGGCCTGGGCCTCCATTTCTCTGTATCCTGTACCCAGATCAATTTGGCTAAAACACAAATGCTAACTAATATCACACAAGATTTAGCAAACACCAGGAAGAAATTCAAATAACTAACATGTGACAAGATTATAACAAACACACTTTTTCCAAACATACAGATTCACTGATTTCACTGGTATTAGTTGTCTCCATTCCATACTTCCATCAATTCCAAAGAGGATTTGTGGGGACTCTCAAGGGGATGACTCTGGTATTTTTTTGTTTTCATGAAAAACCGTTGGGGGTTTGACACACTTTCAGAACTGGTAGCAATAGCACCAACTTACATGTGGATGATAACTGTTTTCAAAGCAGTTTCACATGGATGACCCTCATGATAACTCTGTGGTAGAGCTTTTGCAGAGAGGAGACACAAAAAAGCTAGAAAGGTGAAAAATGACAGAGATTGACAAACTGGAACAAAGGGACAGACTGCAATAAAGGGAAAGACAGATACAAGCAGGCAGACACAGATACACCAAGAGAGAGATGGCCTAAAGTTGCCAAATGTGAGATAAGAGAATTCAAGAGTAACTAGAAGTGTGAACTAGGCAGAAGCAATCAAAGCAGAAAACAAGTGAAATGAAAATGCAAAGGGGACAAAAAAAATCAAAGACCTTATGAATGAATGAACCCTGAGATCGGCCCTTAAACAGCAAGGTTCTGTCAACCAAGGGGCTCTTCCTGGTTGTCCTATTCCGGACATCAGTGAACTCAAAGGGCCAACAGTCAGGGAAAATGCATGAGCAAGGAAGGCCTGAAAGATAAAGCTGATTTTCCCATTTGTTCTTAACCCTTTATCTCCTTTGATAAACATAAATTGTGATGTTTCCCTTCGTTGTGACAAGTCCTCTTAGAGGGGGCTTGTCAGATAGAGTGTGGCTACTGGTTTCTGGCAGACAAAAAAAAACTGATCAAACTTTGCCTTCTACCATGAAAATTGTTAAAAATGTCGAAAATCATTTTCTAGGCCACGCATGCCCCTGCCCTATTTGGATCTATTCTTGTCCTTGTGCTGTTCCCTTTTGCGTACATCCCCCAAACACAGACATATTCAGTGACAAACTGGCCCATCCCTCGAAACTCACTGGCCTAGACACAAAGCTCCACACAGGAGGCAGGTTGTAGAGCAAGACACAACCTTCAGGTGAAGAGAATGCTCTTTTTGGGACAATGGTGAGGAGGGTGCATTTCCAGTATGGGTGGATGTCTTCTCGCCAGGAATCACCTTCCTCACAATGCCTTTTTCCTTCTATTGCCAAAAGGCCAGGTCTCAGATATTATGTTATTCTGTCACAGAGGCTAACAAGGAGATGTGATGCTCTTTTTAAGGTGCAAAAACTGTATTTTCCCTGTGAAAGTGATGACCTTAATGTTACAGTAACTGGCAAGAAGATATTGGTGCTACTTCATGAAACCAAAGCAGCCTGCCCATCTCAGTCCATCCACAGTGGGTGAAGGGGTCCACTGGCAGTGAAGTGGAGCTTATTGCCAAAGGAAACTCATTAGAAACAGAAGCAGGGGGCACACAAAGAGCAACTGCCAACCGTGCTCAGCTAAGTTCTGCCCTGAAAGAGTGATATTTCTGCCTTGGGGGTGAGGAAGGAAGCTGGTCTCTAACTTTGATAAGGATTCTTCAGATGTTACCATCTGAAAGATGACCTGGGGCGGGATTTCAAAAAGGACTTATGAAAGGCAGATCCAAACAGGCAGGTAGCTAGGATGCCATCCATACCCTTGCCATATCTCAGGGTGCCAACAAGAATCAGCGACCACTGTGTGAGGGAAATAAAACAGGTTCATTTTACTGCACACTTTGTAGAGGGGTTGAAGTAGCAGGGGACTCAAATAAATGACAGCAGGTGGGAGCAGGAAAAACTGTATTGAGCAAATTTGAATTGCATTGTAAATGCCACTACTAACGACCAGAAAATTGAAGCCCCTGCTGCCTCACTGATGACTGTCTAAATGGCGGTACCAGTAAGTATGGGTATAGGGAGACAGTGAGTTTGCTCTTAAGGTCATCACTGCCTAAAGGTTTTCCTGTGACAATTTGGAGACCCTCAACTCTGAACATAGCTTTAGGCCCTCATCTTGACTAGCTGTTTGAAACATTACATCGGTAACCAGGCAAAATTGGAAGCATCGGGTTGCTCCATCCTTATAGCAAGTAACATTTTGGAACAGTTGGTGGAAAGAAGAGCAAAGAGAAAACTGGGGTTGTCGAAAGGAAAAAGAAGACTTGCCTTAGAGATCTTAAGACAGGAGTTTCCCCTATGATGCTGAGTGGTAGGCAGACCACTATTTTTGACCAATTGGCTAAAATTGAGGAGGGCGATGTCAATATATTTACTCAAAGACTGCCCCTCTGTAAGAAAGCTGAGAGGGAGTCGCTGATTTCTCCCACCTGGTCAGAAAGCCTTATTGTACCTCAAAGAAAACCTTTGCATGTTGGCCTGTGAGCTAACTGAAGCACAACCCTGTGGGAAGAGGATTTGCTTCTTTGAGAAATCTGGGTCCAACTTCTGACTGTCCCCCTTAACAGGTAAAAGACCTTAGATTAAATTCCCTGAGTCTCACCTTTGCCAACAAAACACAAGATCTCCTAAGATGCTCATACTGTAGAACTGGTGACAGGTCTAAAGGCGGTAATTTAGGTAAAGTCCTTAGCACAGTCAACAGCACAAAATAATGGTGGCTATAGTCATTGTTATTATTATTATTACCACTACTATAACACAGTTATCTCAAGAGTTACCAATAGCAAAGAGGGGAGTCATTAAGAGCTTGGGTTTCGCAGTAAGACTTGAGTTTCAGTATGGACTCCAACACTCCATAGCCTAGTATATTTGGGCAGGTCACTAACCCCCTTAGTACCTCTATTTCCTTGCCCACCTCATAGGATTGTGAAGATTAAATAAGCTAACATATGTGAAACACTTAGAAATAGTTCCTGGCACAGATAGAGTGCCGTATCAATATTACCTACTGTTCTCAGTATTTTGGTAAACATCTTGAGGGCTCTGCTTACAGGTCCAATGGTACCTTCAGCTCAAAGGAGTTTCTCATACTGTGTTGCTAAACCTACTATCTCCACTAAAAGCCTAAATGGAAACACTAAAGCTTCAGCCCACAAATGAATGTTTTGGAACCACATCTGTTCATTAAGATTCTGTCAGCAAAGGCATGTGCCATCACACTTCTCCAGACTCCAACACTCTGTCATCTCCCATTTATGAGTCACTGAGATGCCATAGTTGCATCTGTCTCAGTAGATTATGTTATGTCACGAGGACAATACAATAGCAGACACAACTGGTTGTGGCATGTAAGAATATGACAAATAAGTTCCAGGAATTTGAAAAGACAGTTTTCTAAAGGGAGGGCAGGTGCTGAGCCTGGATGTGAAATGAAAACAGCTTACAAATTTAAAGATGGAGAAAGGGTGTCTTCATTCTAGATTTAGCCCTTGACGAAACTATTCTGTCAGCGCACCCATGTCAGAATGGGCTACAGCAGTAACCCAGTTAGGTCTACCTTCCTTATAAGATAGAGTTATTCCAAAATGTTCCCTCTTAGGTCCTCCTATCTTGCTCAAAACCCCAACTTCTCTTCCTTCATTATCTGAACTGGGATATATGAGGCTGATCAGATGTGAAGGTATATATCAGAGGTATATTTCAGTGTAAAAGCCTTTAGCAGCATTAGTGTAGGAAAATGAGAAAAAAATGTCAGGGACTTTTTTGACAGTGATAATGTGAAGAGATTAGACCAGTGAGGCCCTTTAGAAGTGCCTACTGAATTTGCTCATTGTTTTTCAGCAAATAATTATTGGTGCTATGTGCTAATTCTTTGCCAGGCACAAGAACTTCAGCAAATGTTTTAAAAAAGATAAAGTCCCTGAAGTCCCTGAACTTAGGGAATTCATGTTCTAGTAGGAAAGAAAATAACCAAGAAAAAGGCAATTTTAAAGTATATGAGCAATATGAAGGGAATTTATTTAGCAGGCTGATAGAATAGAGGATAGCAAGGATGAGTATATAGTATGGTAAAGCGTGCTTTCTCACAGGGCATAAGATTCAAGAATAAGGTGGACAAATCAGAACAAAAAATTACTCCACAAAACTTGACTTCTTCAAGAGGAGAGTGGAGAAAAACCTTCTGGGATCTGTATACTGTAACTTTGTGTTTTTGTTGTGGTTGTCGTCGTTATTGTTGTTTTTTGACTTTTCTAGGGCTTCACCCAAGTCATAGGGAAGTTCCCAGGCTAGGGGTCTAATCGGAGTTATAGCCGCCAGACCATACCATAGCCACAGCAACGCGGGATTCAAGCTGTGTCTATGAAATACACCACAGCTCAGGGCAACTCCAGATCCTCAACCCACTAAGCAAGGCCAAGAATTGAGCCTACAACCTCATGGTTCCTAGTTGGATTTGGTAACCACTGACTCACGATGTGAACTCCAGTATACTATAGCTTTGAAATATTTATCTTTTTGTGGGCAAAAAAACAGGTAATTTCCCTAAAATACAGGTTCTTTGCTTACCTTTCTGCTTCAATTACACTCTCAAATGTCATAAATGATTTCCTTTCTACAAAGTGTTTCTTTTCTCAATACATGATATCTTGGATGTTTATATAATAATGATCTTAGCATTTGAAATCTTCTCTAATTATTTCAAGTAGGATAGGTTTTTTTTCTTTTCTATTTAAACTAGTGTTTTGTCCAGCATGATCGATAGACTGCCTGCTGAGGGATTACTTGTGAGCCTATGAAAGAAGCAAAGTCTTAGACCTTACACTTCAACTACTAAGGAAGAATCTCTGCAGGTGGAAACTTGATACTTGCATGCTCTAAAACTTCTCCAACTGATTCTGAATCACAATAAAGCTTAAGAAATGTCATCCTACACTTTTCATGCCTTTGCACCTACTGCTGCTTCTTTCTGGAATGCTATTTCTCTACATCTCTGTAGATTTCACACATCCTTCAAGACCCAACTCAAATATGATGTCCTCTATAAAAAATTCCCAGTCCTACTTTCTATTAAACAACCATGTTCTCTCTTATTGCTCCAAGTACTAGGCAGGATAAAGGAAGATAGTGATGCTAATGTTCGGGGGGATGTTAGGTGCGCAGTGATGGGACAAAGTCACCAAAAGGAAGAAAAATTGCTGATCTGTGGTTTGATTTTACATAGTACCATTTATTGGACGAATATGAAATCACAGACTTTTGCAGCAGCTTTATAAATAACCAAATACTATAGGCTAAAGAGAAACTTAAACCACATAGTCTATTTTCCTTGATAGTCCATGCTATAAGACAGTTTTTCTCAAAGTTCTCTGCATGGACAATCTGCAGACCACTTAGCTCATACTCATCCTGTGGCTTTTCTTTAAATGTAGATTATTAGGCCCAAATGCCAAACTTACTAAATTAGATTATTAAAGAGTGTAGCCCCAAAATTTGGCCAAATTTCATTAATGATTGGCTATGATTTTATGTTCTTCACTAAAAGCAGTTAGGAAAAGGGAACGGAAATTTGTTTGAACACATTGGAAAGATACCAAGAGAAAATATGTAGGGTTAAAAATCAGAAAGAAGGGAGAGAGAGGTAAGTATGGATTTGGGGGTTACTCTTTCTCTTGGCAATGAACAATTATGAAAGAGAAAACATCATATTGAGGCTTGGACACTAAGAAGAGTGTTATGTAATCTCATAGGACTAAAAGTACAAAAATGTAAATTTAGATCCTATTAAAAGTTCCCATTAAATTGTATTGTATTTTCAAAAGCAATGACCTAATACTACAGATGAATGAAAAACAGATAAAACCTCAAATGACTGAGACCCAGCTTCGAATCACTTTTAATCTCCTAAACTAACTGCATACCAGAAGCAAAAGACAAATCCCCTCTAAAGAAAGGTATCATTCAGAGTTTTGAATACCATTATGATTATTAAAAGATAAAGTGTGGTATTCAATAAAAAATAACCAATCATAACAAGAATTATCTAAAAGCTAAGAAAATGAAATTGAGAGGGACTCATAGGAGATCCAGATATTAAAGATTTCATCTAGAATACCAAAATATCTATGATTAATAAATTTATAAATTTAAACAACAAAATGAAGAATTGTGGTAGGGAACTGGAAATTATAAAATGGAAATTTTAGAATTAAAAAACACAATTTGGGAGTTCCCATTTTGGATCAGCAGGATAAGAACCTGACTAGTTATGGTGAGGATGCCCCACTCAGTGGGTTAAAGATCTGATGTTGCCACAAGCTGCAGCATGCGTCACAGATGCAGCTTGGATCTGAAGTTGCTGCGGTTATGGCAAAGGCCAGCAGCTGCAGCTCCAATTCAACCCCTGGCCTGGAAACATCCATATGCCACAGGTGCAGCCATAAAAATAGAAAAAAAGAACAACATAATTATTTAAATTGAGAACTAATTCCATGGTTTTAAAAGCAAATTAAACAAAACAGAAGAAATGATTTTTGAATTAGAAGATACGAAAGTAAGTAATATATAGACCTGGGCAAAGCATGAATAGACAAAAATAAGTCATTGCAAAATGGACTTCAAGAGATATATTGTTCATAATGAAATTGTCTAACAAATGGATGACATCAGTTCGAAAAGGAGATAGAAATAGAGGGGGACAGAAGTAATAGCTGAAGAAATAATAGCTGTTATTTTTGAAACTGATGAGAAACATCAAGGGACAAATTTAAGAAATCATTGATTCAAATAACCGAAGCAGAATAAAAACAAAGAAAACCACATTTAGAAATACAGTGAAGATGCTAAAATCAATGAAGATAAAGTCATAAAAGTAGTTCAACCTGCTGTATAGCACTGGGAACTGTGTCTGGTCACTTATGATGGAGCATGATAATGCGAGAAAAAGGAATGTATATGTGTATGTGTGACTGGGTCACCTTGCTGTACAGTAGAAAATTGACAGAACACTGTAAACCAACTATAATGGAAAAAATAAAAATCACTAAATTAAAAAAGTACTTCAAAAACACATTAAAATTGACATATAGAAATCATTTTCAAAGGGAGGGAGTAAAAAAATTGCTAACCTAAGAGTCTATACTCACTGAAAGTACCACTAAAAAAAAACGAAAGAAGAGAACTATATAGAAATTGGGAGGAAAGTATCAACTTTATAGTAGTGACACTTGGCAAACACTATTTTAGCTAGATGGATCAAGGTTAATGTAAATAGTGATACCTCATTTTACCTTTATGTTTTTTTCCCTGAAACGTAACATGCTAGTCTACTCATGAGAAAAATATCAGCCAAATTCCAAATGAGGGACAGTCTACAAAATATCTCACCAGTGTGGTTCACCAAAAATGGCAAGGGAAAGGAACAAGGGAAAAAATAAAAACTGGAAAAAAAATAAGGGAATCTGATAGCATCTGATTATGTGCTGATGTTAATGATAATTTATCAATATTGGCTCATTAATTGTAACAAATGTGTCATACTAAAGTCAGATGTTAATAGTGAAAAATGGATATGAGATATATGGGTACTATAATGACAATTTTTCTGTAATATAAAACGTCTCTAAAATTAAAGAAAACATGAGAAAAAAGAATGTATACACGTTATGTGTGACTGGGACACCTTGCTGTGCAGTAGAAAATTAACGGAACACTATAAATCATCTATAATGGAAAAAATAAAAATCATTATAAAAAAAGAAAATAATAACCAAAAAGATGACAAGATAAATATTTTAACAATTTGAGAAAAACAATTACCAACAGACACACGTTAATAAAGATGCAGATAAGAGTAAAGAGAAAAGGAAAGATTAACTATATGAGAAAATCTAAATAAGTATTAATTATGCAAAACAATAATAATGACTTCTGGGGTTTACAAAATGTATGATATTAAAATATGTAATAATAATAGCCCAAAGATGGAAGTGATAGATACAGTTAAAGTATTCTCAGGGCATTCTTTTGTCTATGAAGTCAGAAAAATGCTAATAAATTTAATCTTTAATAAGTCAAAGGTACATGTAATAATTTCTATCATAACCACTAAAAGAATGAGAAAAATATATAACCAATAAACTAATAGAAAGGGGGAATGAACTCTTCAAAATATATTTAAAATATAGAAATAAAGGAGATGGAAGGGAACAGAATAGATCAGAAAAAATAGAAGATTAAAAACAATTAGAAGTTATACTCAGTCCTCCATGTCTATGGATGCACAAACCATGAATATAGAGGGTCAATAATAATACACCACTTTATATAATGTACATGAGCATCCATTGATTTGGGCATCCACACGGGGCCTAGCACATATTACCTGCAGATACCGAGGGATGAATGAATACATAAAACTAAATAGATAGTTTAATTACATATGAATGGCATAAATACTTCAATAAAAATACTGAGATTATCAAACTTGATTATAAACAAATAGATGCAGCTTTCAAGAGCTATAACTTACATATAAGAACACAGAAAGTCTGAATGTTAAAGAACAGAATTACAAAGTAAAAGACAGCAAAGATGTGTTATGCTTCCACTACAAAAAGGGAGCTGGTATACCTCTAGAAAAACAGAAAAAGTAGACTGTTTATATAGGATACACGACTGGTGAAAAAGACAGTAACATTTCTTTAAAAAGATAATTTTTAATTTGCATGCACCTAAAAATATGGCATCAAAATATGTGAGCCAAAAATTGATAGAACCAAAATAGAAACAAATAAAGTCAGATTTATTCCAGGACTATAAGACTTCTTTAACTTTCAAAAACAAATAATTGAAATTCAATGTATGAACAAAATCAAGAAAATAATATCATCTCAGCGATGTACAGTGTTTAATGAAATTCAGAATATATTCATGATTTTAAAAAGTAACTCTTAGCAAACTAATAATAAAAAGAATGTTTAGTGTACCAAAGGACTTAACAAAGAATGTACAGCAAACATAACATCTTAAGGTGAAATGCCGAAAGCTTTTACAGGAATAAGACAAGAATGTCCCCCATCACTGCAGCTATTTTAGCATTGCACTCAAGAGTCTTACTGGAGGTGACCTCACAAGAAAGAGGTCAAGAAAGAAAAAAAACAATAAATTTAAGATCTGGAAAGGAAGTAATCCCCTGTATATTGTCAGTTGACAGGCTTGTATATATAGAAAATATAAAGGAATCTAAAAGAAAACTATGATAATAATTAGTACCATAACTAGAATCATTGTCCATATACACAGATCATTTGTAGTTCTATACAGTATCAATAAAAAAATACATATTTTTAAAGATATCATTTATAACAGCAACCAAAAAAAAGGAAAAAGCAAATACCTAGGAATAAATCTAAGGCAAGATATTTTCGTTACAGAAAAACTATAAGGCATTATTCATAGAAAGTAAAGAAGGCTGAAACAAGTGGAGAAATAAACCAAGCTCATAGATAGGGACGCTCAATATTCTGAAGTTGTTTATTCTCCCAAATTGGTTTACCTGCAGATTTATTACAATTCTGATTAAAATCCTACACTTTTGATGGAAATCAGCAAGTAATTCTAACATTTAAATGGAAATGCAAAGAGCCAAGAATGATGAAGTAAATCTTTAAAAGGAAAATAGTTTGGAGCACACATAGTACCAGATAACAAGTACTTACCATGAAGATTTAGTAACTAAGATGGTATGGTATAGAAAAATTTCAATAGAACAGAACATGAAGTCCAGATGTAGGCCAACACATATATAGATATTTGATTAATGACAAATGTGGCACTTGAAAGCAATGGGAAAGTGAAGTATTGCATCACATAGCCATCAATAGGGGAAAAGTCAACTTTGACCCTTATTACACAATAGGCACAAAAATAATTTCAAGACAGATAATAGAACATCATGTGAAAGATGAAACAACAAAAAATCCAAAAAATAGCACAGGGCAATATCTTCAAGTCCTTGGAGTAGGGAAAGTATTTGAATATGAAGGAAAATAAAATGAATGGATGTTTATTGAAATTTGTAACATCTGTTTAAAGGAGATACCTTTAAGAAAAAGAATGAAAGTCAGCAAATGGCTTTTTCAATATATAACTGACAAAGGTTGTATATCCAGAATAAAAAATTAATTATCAACACAGTGTTTAACAAAATAATCCATATTCAAAATAGTACAAATTAATTCCCTTTTTATAAAACTCAAAATAAGCAGTTTAATCTACAGAGTTAAAAGCAGGATAGTAGTATCTTTGGGAGCGGTGAGCAGGGATAATGAATGTAAGAAACAAAGGAAGTTTGAGCTCCCCATGTGGCTCGGAAGGGCTGACACTGTCTATGTGAGGGCACATGTTCGATCCCTCACCTGGCCCAGTAGATTAAAGATCCAGTATTGCCATGGCTGTGGCATAGGCTGTAGCTGTAGCTCTGATTTAACCCCTGGCCCTGGAACTTCCAAATGCTGCAGGTACAGCCATTGAAAAAGAAAAAAAAAGAAAGAAAAACAAAGGAAGTTTCTGGGAGCTTGTAAAGCTATTTATATTGACCTGTGCAATGGTTATAACATGTATTTTCACTCTGTAGTCTTCCACTTTAATTTTTATTGTCTGAGTCAGAAAATCACTTCATATCACATTGGACTGGCTTCTTGGTTGACTTAGCCCCCTCACACCATGGCTATCTCGCTCTAACAAGTTTGACATGATGACTAGCACAAAGCTTAGCATCCAGATGGGGACTGAAATTTTATTGACACAGCTGAGAGAAACAATGTAATAGAGTAAATAAGAAGAAAAATGTAGGTTATCTGTGAAGGACAAAATCCGTCCTTCAAAACAAGGTTACGTAGTTAGACATTACCAAAACAGGGTAAACCAAAACACAGAAGAGCAGTACCCACTGCAGAATGTGTGCTCACCTATCACATGCAGTCAGATTGAAAAGAAATGAGTAGGATGTACATAAGAACATTTTCCAGATTTTTCTCTGTGTATTGTAAGATTTATTTCTTTCTACACATAAACACACACTAACATATATTTCCACCTCAACCATCCTGGTCCTAATACCACCTTCTTTAAACTCCCACTGTTTCCTCACTGATAGAACAACTAAAACGGTTAAGGTCATGAGCTTAAAGCCAAGGAAATACAAGCTGGAAAGATTCAAGCATGAGTTAGTCCAATGATTCTCAAAACCTCAGTATGAATTATAATCACCTGGAGGAGTTTAAAGTACAGATTCTCAGGCCCTCCCCCCAGAGAGTTTACACTTGAAAAGGACCATAGGAGATTCTGCTGCAGGTAGTTTAAGGGGAGAAATGCTAATCTTGGTCAACACCCTATCTTCCCTCAGAATATTGTAGTATCATGCTGTATATGTTGCCTCTGGGCCTAATTTTCAAAAACATATTTTCAAGGTGAAAAAAAAATCTATAAAATTTATCAGATGTCATAATAATTGTCTATTTGCTGGAAACTCGCACTTGGATTTGATTATTTTGCAATAGAATACCATTGTAACATGTGCTAAGGGAACGAGCTATGTAATGGAACCCCATGGTGAATCCTCCTGTAAAGTGAAAGATTATCCCTTGATTTATTTGTTGCATGAGTTCAGATTTTAATATCCGAGTTCACCTGCTGGGAAAAATGTTCTCCCCATTGTCTAGGTCCTTTTGGCTAGCCTCTGTTCAACATGTGACCTTCTCACAATTCTGTGATGTACATGGAACTATTTAGAAAAACATACAAGTAGAGTTGCAAGTTAAGAGTGATAGGACTGAAGGGCTGCCAGGAGCCAGGTGGATAAAAGATCAAAGCAGCTTAGGTCCCTGTATGGAAGGAAAACAAAAACAAAACAAAACAAAAAAAAAAAAAAAGGAAGAGGTTAGTAAAACCAAGAGAAAAATTCCATAACTGTGAAGAGATGTAACTATGAGCTCAAGGGCCATAAGCTTAAAATGTTTTTAGCAAACTAGAGAAGCAATTAGGTGGCAAGAGAGTTACTAGTTCCTTCAGTAGTAAAGTAGCTTAGGGGAAGCTCTATTCTGATTTAGGGTATGACCATAGAGGAACTAGAACGGGAAGACTACTTGGAGAATCAAGAAGGGAAGGATATTGGTCAGAAAAGGGGCTATACTTGGAGGGCTTTTCAAGTCCATAGTACCAAGGTTAATTGTATGTCTAATTGTTTCTCTTTAATACTCTGTGCCCAGCAGTAAATAGCCTCAGACATAAAGTATATTTGTTAAACTTACTGCAAACAGCCCAATGGGGTGGTACCTAAACTAATCTTGGGACCTGCATGGATGTTGTATCTCTCAGGTCAGAGCCCCAAAGAAGTAATGACGATTAAGTCATAGCAGCAAAGACAGAATGGGACTTTGTGAATCATAAATCTATATAAGATATTGAACAAGAAGACAAAACTATGCCAAAGAAGATACAAACATCTATCATGGAACTTGTGGCCTTTCTGTCTAAGCACCTTAAATGAGATGACATAGAACAAATTCGAAGGAAAATGTGTAGCACATAGTGATTGTATAAAATTGCCAATTCTCTTCTCAATTCCCTACAAATCTCAAATTATTTTCAACAGAAAGGACCCCTTTCTTCAAACATGGAATAATGCTAAGGTGGGCCATGGACTACTTCGGCAAAAATTCAATCCAACAAATTATTTATGCATGCCTAGTATCTGCCGAGTACTATGGAGGACACAAACATAAATCAAATTAAACTCCTACCTTAAAGGAGATGATAATTCTAAATGAAGTAAGATGTGCATGAACGACCTCGATTTGAAGAACAAGCCAAAATGTCATGGATTTCTATTAAATGCTAGGTAACCCAGCGGTTATTTTTAATTACTCCCCGGAGTTAATCAGAGGAAGAAATGCATAATTAATAGAATTTTATTTTTCTTAATTGCTAGCTGCATATCAAACCAATTCATTCTGAGAGACAGCTGGGGGTCCTGTCTCACATCGTCAAGCACACTCAAAATCAGGATTTTAGGATGGCATCAAATAGTAAAATCATCCTAAAATCAAATGTCAAACTGTTCATTATTCACATCTGGGGGGAAATAAAGGAAAGGATCTAATAGCTGGGATTCTCAAGTATAGCTCTATGTTTAATTGCTCCTTTGGCATGTTATCCTGTCCCACACAAATATTCCACAACAGGACTTGAAATTCTGCCATAAACAGAAAGAGTTTCTCCTCCCAGAAATTCCGTCATGCTCCCAGATTCGCCTCTACCAAGAATTTGGTCTCTTGCTTTCTTTTGGAACAAATTTATATACAGAGTCTCTTTCAGGGTTAATAACTTTCAACTATTAAAGTGTTGGGTTTCTAATTTTATATTAGGAATGTAACTTTTTTTTCCCACCCTAAATCGTCAAGAAATCAAATATGAAAAAGTGATCAAAGTGCAGCTGGTACAGTTGAAGCAGGGCTGTAGGTGTGCGGATCCCTGCTGCCTGGGCCTCCATCTTCTCCCCATTCTCTTAGTGGCTCCTGGGGGGTGGGGGGGGGGGGCTTTGCAGAATCCCCAGGAAAAAAGGTAGTCTTTGAACTATTCTTATATCAGAGTCAAAATGTTATTTTAATAACTGGGCAGAATCCTTCAGTAAAGGAATGATCATATTTAGAACAAAATATCTTGATGGTCAATAGGGTATAAAAGGTGAGATCAGGTGGTTCTGGACGGGAAATAAAAAGTTTAAAAATAGAGCAAGCCAAACTTTCCTGCATAAATATTAAATAAAGGTTTGTGCTAAGGAAAGAAGACACACAGTATTTGTGATACTGTGTGACACTTGTGATGCCGCGACATTTCCCAAACATAAAAGTTTATATAGATGGCACCTGACTTATCATGGATTTATTTGATTGTTTGACATTTCAATGGAGCAAAAATAATACACCTTCAACAAAAGCCATACTTCAAACTTTGATCTTTTGCCAGTCTAGACAGATCTCTTCTCTGGAGGCTGGGCAGTGCGGCAAGCTGTAGCTCCCAGTCAGCCACCCAGTCACAAAGGTAAACAGCTGAAACACAATTCTGTGCCCATGTAACCATGCTTTCTCACTTTCGGTATACTATTCAGTGAACTATATCGGATACTCCACCCTTCATTATAAAATAGGCTTTGTGTTAGATGATCTTGCCCAACTATAGGTTTACATAAGTGTTTTGAGCATGCTTAACATGAACTAGGCTAAGCTATAGTTCTCAGTAGATTAGGTATATTAAATACATTTTCAATTTAACAATAGTTTCAATTTATGATGGGTTTATCAGGATGTAACCCCATTGTAAGTCAAGAAGATCTGTGTAAGTGGGTATTTGTTTTGGAAATCAAGGAAATAAAACTGGGTTCCCAATTTTGGATTGCAACGGGTCAAAGGAGAAAGAAAGAAAGCAGAGGGAGAAACACGGCAGTAAGAGTGAGAACTCAGTGGAAGCAAAAACTCAGAATCAGAAGTGAGAAGAAAAAGTAAGCCCTTTTAATTTACAGAAAAAAAAAAAAAAAAACAGCTAGGGTAGTAATGAATTTCCAACAGAATGGAGGATAGCGCCCTGACATTATCGAAATTTCAAAGAGCACAACTTAGGTCCAAAACCCTATTTGGCCATCAGGGGCCTCTTAACATTTCTCTGTCTGAGGATATAATGAAAAATAATTTTTAAGATTACCCTATTCTCCCCAATTCTCCTTCCAACTTGTCAGGCCTTACAGAGAGAGAGAGACAGAAACAGGGAGAGACAGAGAAACAGACTGATTAGAGGGATTTCCTTAACATTCCCAAGAAAAAAGTGGAGAAAAGGGAGTGAAGATGAAGTAGAAACAAGTCAGAGGAGGAGATAAATGAAGGAATAGTAATAATAAACAGAAAAGGAAGTGATGTGGCATAAATTAAGACAAATAGAAGAGTGTCTAGGAAAAGAGGGAAAAAATATGGTGAAAACATATTTTCTGGCCAAGTCAAGAAAGCTGCTGCCAAAACTCAGAACTCAAATATCCAGTGAGGAGTGCATGTGCATGCACTTGCTTCTATGCCCTGGTTGATTTTATCTACAGGTGCAAGGTTCTACAGAAATGCAGGGTTCTATTTCTCTTGGCTCCTACAAATTAACATCCCAGTACCTTGCACCAAGGATGCTCAGTAAATGCTGGTTAAATGAAAACAAAAACAAAAACAAAAAAACAATCACTCCTTGTTTTCCCTGTCTATGTGTCCAGGTGCATATCCTTTCACCGCTTTTACACCCAGGAATAATGATCTGTCTATAAATCCCTCACCACACTGTGTTATTCAAATCTCCAGGATTTTGCACATTCTAGGCTTCCCTACCAGAAGTGTCCTCATTCATTTTGTCTATCTGCCAGATTCCTAAATTCTCACCTTACATCCACTTCTATTATTTATCATCCAACACATTCATTATCTTTATACGTTTGTTTTACAAACTGAAAACTGAGATTGTGGAAGATAGAACCTATGTCTTTCTCAATCTGTGTAGTATCCCCAACACTTCTTTTACTCATTCAATAAGTATTTGTTAATTACCTATGTTTATCTTCTTAGCCAGTCAGTGAACTCTTTGAGAACAATGACTGTATTACTGACACCACCAAATGACTAGAACATAGATAGCAGAGCCCCTTGCATATAAAAGGTGCCCAGAAAAAGTTTGTTCAATTAACACATCAGTTATAAAACACTGCCAACCTTTCACTACAACCTGAATTTCTTATGCGTGGAAGACCAGTAAGTAAAACGATTTTGGAATAGTCTTTAGGCAAAGATATTACTCCTCCTGGAGCTTTCTTCTTTCCTCAGAGAAAGATTATATTCTATTTCTTCATCTTAACATTTAAAAAGCTTTGTATTATTGTTCATTGAAACATGGGGTTAGTGAAGTGGGGGTTAAGAAGATTAAAAGTCAAGGGATTCAGAAAAATCTAGGTCTAAATTCTGTTGCTTGCTACTTGCATGAACTTGAACAAGTTACTTGATCTGAATCTCAATTTCATCACCTATAAAATGTAGAGAAACATAAATACCAAGTCCCCACATTAAATATGCAGCAAGGAATTTGAGAGTTAGACTTTAGCATTAGCCAAAAATATTGAAACGTATGATCAAGGTTCAATATATAACCCAGAAATAAATGCCAGAGGCCCTGAATGAAGCAGAGTTAAGAATTAATTTGCATAACAGAAACAGACTCACAGACTTTGGAAGGCATGGACTGGGGTTTGGGACTGGCATTTTGCACAAACTGAGGTATTCAGAATTATTGGCCAATGGGGACCTGATGTAGAGCACAGAGAACACTACCCAGTATTCTGTGAGATTATATGTAGGAAAAGAATCTGAAAGAGAATGGATATGTGTACACATACGATTGAATCACTTTGTTATGCAGCAGAAATTGTCACAACCTTGTAAATCCACTATACTTCAATGGAACTTAAAAAAATATATAGCCCTTTTAAAAACCACTCATTCCTCACCCAAAGCCCTACCCTAGTCAGAGGCAGCGACTAGACTACTTTCAGAGGCTTTGGGACATTCTGATCTGTATCACCAGACCTACCTCTACATTCATTGCAAAATATCTCACAGGCCACAAGGCAAATGTGGCAGCTCATTATTATGGAATTTAGTAGCTTCTCTCCTGTGAAGAAGCAGCATCTCTCCTCCTATATATCTTGCTATATTTTGAATATCTGTGCTTTGTAAAATATCTTCTGATAATAAATGGATGTGGGGCCTTTAAAAAAAATCAGAAGCTAGACTGAACAGAAGTAATGCTAGAAATATTATGAGGGAGATCGATTATATGCAGATGGCCTGACAAATGGTGGGGGGTGGGGGGTAGCAGCCTGGAGTGACTTGGAAGCTGGCACACAAGGAAAGGGCTAATTTGGAAAAGGGCTATTTCAAGGATTCACTCTGCTGGCTTGAAGCCACTAAACATGCCATCCATCTCATCTCATTTTTTTTGTTGCTTCTGATTCCATTCATGGGGATGTTAGAGGTTAGATCAGACGTTAGGTTCCAGATCAGGGTTTGGCAAACTTTATCTGTAAAAAGCTAGATTGGAAATATTTTATACTTTGACGACCACATGGTCTCTATATCAACCAGTCAACGATGCTATTGCAGCACAAAAAAAGCTATAGACAATAGGAAATGAATGGTTCTGTGTTGCAAAAAATACTATTTATAAAAGCTGCCTCAAGGCAAGATTTAGAAAGTTGGTCATAGTTTGATCACCTCTACTCTAGAAGAATTCATCTACTGGGGGCCAAGAATATGAGGACAGCATATGCAAAACCAAGATCATGAGGTTATGACCGATAGCTAGCTACATGAGGTTGGGTAAACTATGTAATCTGTGTATGGCTCGGTTTCCTTATCTGTGAAATGAGATGATCTCTATGACCCTTCCCATTGCCAAAATCATATGCCTTTCCTGTCACAATAGTGTTGTGAAACATTTTTCAGCCCTTGAAGAAAGTCTTCGATAAAAATCTTAAATAGATAATACATGAAAATGGAATTAGTCTACTGAAAGCTGTGAAAGGAAACCTAAAGTCCTGCTTTTCCTATTATCAATCCAAATTACCAACCATTCCCAAACTCTTGATTCTCATCCATAGTTTTAAAAATCCCCTAACATAGTAAAGGATTTGATGATGGGTAATAGTTTTATTGCAAAAACCTACCATCACCTAATTCTTTACAGGATATGAACCTCTTTCACAGATAACTTCCCCTAAAGCAAAACTTTCCAAGTTACTGTGTCTTTCCATTAATAATTTAGCTCAAAAGAATAACCATGGACACTTCAGGAAACATGGCAAAGGAAAAAGGGATTTATTTCAAAAAGGATGCATGGATATACTTTGTCTTATTTTCTCTAAAGATCTTAAAAGTGGAAGAGACTGCTGTGGATAACTTTTATCACATAGGCCCATCTTACATTTCTACAATTTGCAATTGTTGGGTTGGAAGTTAAACTTTCCTGTTGCATCAAGGATGGCTTGAGAACTGCTCACTACCTATACGACTATGTTTTAGCATGTCCACTTGTGTGTGTAAAAGAGAAACTAAGCATGGGAGGGAAGGGATAGAAGGAGGGAGAGAGGAAGGGAGAGGGATAGACGCCAGAAGAGATTTCACTTGCTGGGAAATGGAGAAAGAGGAGAAGAGGGGGAAATTTATTAGGCATAAAACTGAATAATAACTGCTTCTTCGAAATCATTGGATCTAAAATCAGATATAAACTGGGGTTTTCAAAAACTACCATATTCTCATCTGTTATTTTGAAAACCCTCAAAAAGCCAATAGTATCATGGGTAGCTGGCATCTAGAGGGTAATTTTATTCAAGCCAGCTGGTTTTTCCTAACAGCACCTGCAAAATTAAACTAAATTAACTAAAAGACCATCTCAAATTATTAGCAGTGCCCACAGGGACTCAAGCAGTGGTGTAGGATGATTTCAATGACCAAATTAAGGGAGAATATGATGAAACCATCTCACTTCAATTAATTTCACCATTCATAATGGTCGCTAAAGGCCAACTGAAAGTTTTCATGATTTACCAAGTATTTCCATCCTTTTGAGATCTTACAATTAGAAGCAAAACTACTGCACCACACTATTTAATTAATGTAAAGAAACTCAAAAGAGTCTATGTTGAGTTTGATGACTGAGTTGAAACCAACAACACAAAACGAAATTATTGGAATAGGGTGCCATGAAATGAAAGGAACTGTCAAAGAACAGGAACCAAAAGAATCAGGAACAAGTTAGTCTCAGGCATAAAGATAAAAGAAACTAACCAACAGTCTTTTCAGTGTACACCAGTAGATGCAATCAAAGAGAAGAGCTGCCCTCTTCTTATACATGGACAATTTATTTTTGATCATATGTGAAGTGAATGAAATGTTAGGCAAACACAGCTTCAAGCCCTTGTCATCAAACCTGGCAACCACTTATAAAACCCTCCAGGACAGACATTAGTCACTGGAAAGCTCTTTAGAATGGATGTTCTGCCTCTATCCTTGTCCTAATAGGGATCAGGAAGATGAGGACTAAGGATATGGGAGGAAGTGGAGGGAGGGGGAAGAGAGAGACAGAAAGAAAGACAGAGAGAGGAAAAAAGTATTTAGCTTGAGTTTCAAGCTCACCACTTGGATAGAATAAGCCAGGGCATCTTGAAGGAAATTGACAACTATTTTCCTAAAGAGGAGGAAATGAATACAGAGGGGAAATGAAATTGTACTTTAAGTATACACATAAACAGACACATGAAAAACCTAGTTACTAAGAATCACTTCAGTAACTACCAACTTGCTATTTATTGACATAGTATCTTCTTAAGACTTGGATTCGTAAAAATTCTGTTTTTATGTATGTTTCATTATACCTTTACCCACCAGCCTACTTCAACCCTCTCTGTGGCAATCCAGAATAAACTTTCCTTTTCCACCTCTGTCCTTAAGATATAATGGATCACCTTTCCTATTCCTTTTCTCCAACCATTTTGTTTTCTGGGCTTCCTTAAGTCATTGCTCAGAGTCCAGAGAATTACTCTCTCTTTGCCTATAAACCATCTTCATCTATATCTTTGCACGGCTTACTTCTCCACATTGTTGGGGTATCAGATCAAATGCCATCTTCTCATAGAGATGATCTCTGACCTCTCCATCTAAAGTACAAACTTCAGAGTTACATTCTGTGGTTTTAAAAAAATTTAATTTGTATGTATACAAAATAACACATACAAACTGTATGTACAACATGAGGATATGGAGTAAAACAAAATTGCATATTACCATTACTTGATTTAAAATAAAGGATATTGCCAATAATTTGAAAATGGGATCAATCCCATCACCTCCTGCACTGAGATAAATAAGGACTACCATAAGACAGATTGATTATATATTTATGTCTCCATTAAAGTTTTATTAAATTGGAATGGGGCCCTATACTGCACATTTGATTTCTGACATATTTTAGTTTATATAAAGGGAACCATAGCATGTGCATTTATACGGCTTGTTAACTATTCATCAAATTAGTAAGATTCATTCAATCTGATGTGTACAACCATTGTTGAATATTTCTCACAAGACATATTTACCATTCTCCTGTTAATGGATATTTGGGCTGTTTCCAGATGTTTACTACTGAAAAAATGCTGTTGCACAGAGGGATTGTTAAAGCAATAAAACTATTCTAATTCTCAACAAAATTTTAGCCAAACGAATCAAACAACACATAAAAAAGATCATACACTATGACCAAGTAGGATTCATCACAGGTTCAACAGGATGGTTCAACATACAAAAATCAATGTCATACCCAAATTAACAAAAGGAAAGTCAAAAACAACATAATCATCTTAATAGATGCAGAAAAAGCATTTGACAAGGTCCAAGATCCATTCATGATAAAAGCTCATATCAAAGTGGGTACAGAGGGAACATACCTTAACATAATCTAAGCCATTTATGACAAACCCACAGCAAATATAATACCCAATGGAGAAAAGCTGAAAGCCTTCCCACTAAAATCTGGAAAAAGACAAGGATACCCACTCGCACCACCATTATTCAACATACTATTGGATGTCCTAGCTACAACAATCAGATGAACAAAAGAAATAAAAGGCATCCCAATAGGAAGAGAAGAAGTAAAAGAGTCACTATATGCAGATGACAGGATACTATATGTAGAAAACCCCAAGGACTCAACCCAAAAACTAATTTAACTGATCCACAAATTCAGAAAAGAATCAGGATATAAGATTAACATTAAGAAATCAGTAGCATTTCTGTATGCTAACAATGAAATATTAGAACAGGAATACAAAAATACAATACACATTAAAATTAAAAGACAAAGAAGGGACACTATTTAATGGGTAAAGTATCCATTCAAGAAGAGGATATCACTATCATCAATATATATGCCCCTAATATAGGAGCACCAAGATACCTCCAACAAATACTAACAGATATAAAAGAAGAAATTGATGGGAATACAATCGTAATAGGACATTCTAAAACCACACTCACATCCATAGACAAATCCTCTAGAGAGAAAAATCAATAAAGCAACAGATATTCTAAATGAAACAATAAAAATGTTAGACTGAATCTACATTTTCAGGACATTACAACCAAAAAAATCAGAATATAACTTCTCAAGTGCACAAGTAACATTCTCAAGAATTGATCACATATTGGGGCACAAAGCTAACCTCAACAAATTTAAGAGTATAGTAATTATTTCAAATATCTTCTCTGACCACAATGGCATGAAACTAGAAATCAACAATAGGAAAAGAAATGAGAAAAAAACCTTCTACCATGAAAACTAAACAACATGCTACTAAAAAAACCAAAGGCTCAATGAGGAAATCAAAAAGGAAATTAAAAAATATCTTCAGACAAATGATAATGAAGACACATCTACTCAAAATCTATGGGATGCCTCAAAATCATACTCAGAGGGAAATCCATAGCAATACAGGCCTTCCTCGAAATAGAAGAAAAATCTCAAATTTACAACTTAACCCTCCACCTAAATGAAATTGAAAAAGAACCAGAAAACCCTAAAGTCAGCAAAAGGAAGGAAATCATAAATATCAAAGAGAAAATCAATAAAATAGACATTCAAAAAACAATAAAAAATTCATAAAACCAAGAGCTATTTCTTTGAAAAGGTAAAAAAAATAGACAAATCTCTGGATGGGCTCACTAAGAAGAGGAGAGAAAGAACCCAAATAAACCATAATAAGAAATGAAAAAGGAGAAATCACAATGGATACTACAGAAATACAAAAAACAATGTGAGAATACTATCAACAATTATATGCCAACAAATTTGACAATCTGGAAGAAATGGAAAACTTTCTAGAGGTTTACAGCCTGCCAAAACTGAATCAAGAAGAAATAGACCAAGTGAACAGACCAATCACTGGAAATGAAATTGAATACATCATAAAAGCACTCACTACAAAAAAAAGTCTAGGACCATAAAGCTTCACAGGCAAATTCTACCAAACATACAAAGAGGAGCTTATACCCATCCTCCTTAAACTACTTCAAAAGGTTGAAGAAGAAGGAACACTCTAAAAGACATCCTATGACACCACCATGACCCTAATTCCAAACCCAGACAAAGATGTCACCAAAAAAGAAAACTATAGGCCAATATCTATGATGAATATAGATGCAAAAATTCTCAACAAAATTCTAGCCAACCAAATCCAACAACATATCAAAAAAAAAATCATACACCACAACCAGGTGGGATTCATCCCAGGTGCACAAGGATGGTTCAACATATGCAAATCAATCAACATCACACACCACATTAACAAAAGAAAAGTCAAAAACCACATGATCATCTCAATATATGCAGAAAAAGCATTTGACAAAGTCCAACATTCACTTAAGATAAAAAATTTCACCAAAATGGGTATAGAGAGAAAATACCTTAACATAATCAAAGCCATTTATGACAAACCCATAGCAAATATAATACTCAATGGAGAAATGCTGAAAGCCTTCCCACTAAAATCTGGAACAAGACAGGGATGCCCACTCTCACCACTGTTACTCAACATAGTATTGGAAGTCCTAGCCACAGCAATCAGAAAAACAAAAGAAATAAAAGGCATCCAAATAGGAGAAGAGATAAAACTGTCACTATATGCAGATGACATGATGCTACATATAGAAAACCCTAAGGACTCCACCCAAAAACTACTTGAATTGATCTACAAATTCAGCAAAGTAGCAGGATATAAGATGAACATTCAGAAATCAGTAGCATTTCAGTATACTAACAATGAAATATTAGAAAAGGAATACAGGAGTTCCTGTCGTGGCGCAGTGGTTAACAAATCCAACTAGGAACCATGAGGTTGTGGGTTCGGTCCCTGCCCTTGCTCAGTGGGTTAACGATCCGGCATTGCCGTGAGCTGTGGTGTAGGTTGCAGACGCAGCTCGGATCCCGCGTTGCTGTGGCTGTGGTGTAGGCCGGTGGCTACAGCTCCGATTGGACCCCTATCCTGGGAACCTCCATATGCCACGGAAGCGGCCCAAAGAAATAGCAAAAAGACAAAAAAAGAAAAAAAAAAGAAAGAAAAAAAAAAAGGAATACAAAAATACCTTTTAAAATTGCATCCCAAAAAAATCAAATACCTGGGAATACATCTGAACAAGGAGGTAATGGATTTATATGCTGAGAACTGTAAAATATTAATCAAGGAAATTAAAGAAGATGTATAGAAATGGAAAGATATTCCATGCTCCTGGGTTGGAAAATTGAATATTGTAAAAATAGCCATACTACTCAAAGAAATCTACAGATTCAATGAAATCCCTATCACATTACGCATGACATTTTTCGCAGAACTAGAACAAACAATCCAAAAACATATATGGAACCACAAAAGACCAAGAATTGCCAAAGCAATCCTGAGGAACAAAAACCAAACAGGAGGCATAACTCTCCCAGACCCAGGCAATATCACAAAGCCACAGTCATCAAGACAACGTGGGTACTGGAACCAAAACAGACATACAGACCAATGGAACAAAATAGAGAACCTAGAAATAAACCCAGACACCTATGGTCGATTAATCTTTGACAAAGGAGGCAAGAGCATAAAATTGGAAAAAGACAGTCTACTCAGCAGGAATTGCTGGGAAACCTGCAAAGGTGCATGCAAAGCAATGAAACGAGAACACACCCTCACACCATGCACAAAAATAAAGTCCAAATGGCTTAAAGACAAGACACCACCAAATTCCTGGAAGAGAACATAAGCAAAACATTCCCTGACAGCAACCTTACAAATGTTCTCTCAGGTCTGTTGCCCAAAGCAACAGAAATAAAAGCAAAAATAAACCAATGGGACATAATCAAACTGACAAGCTCTTGCACAGCGAAAGAAACCAAAAAGAAAACAAAAAGACTACATACAGAATGGGAGAAAACAGTTTCTAATGATGCAACTGACAAGGGCTTAATCTCTAGAATATACAAGCAACTTAATACAACTCAACACCAAAAAAGCCAACAACCAAGGTGAAAAATGGACAAAAGACCTGAAGAGGCATTTCTCCAAGGAAGATGTACAGACGGCCAACAAGCACATGAAAAAAATGCTCAACATCACTGATTATTAGAGAAATGCAAATCAAAACTACCATGAGATAGCACCTCACAAAAGTCAGAATGGCCATCATTAAGAAGTCCACAAATAGCAAGTGCTGGAGGGGGTGTGGAGAAAAGGGAACCCTCCTGCACTGTTGGTGGGAATGAAAGCTGTAAAACCACTATGGAGAAAAGTATGTAGCTACCTTAGAAATCTATACATAGAACTTCCAAATGACCCCACAATCCCACTCTTGGGCATATATCCGGACAAAACGTTCCTTAAAAAATACACATGCACCTGCATGTTCCACAAAAGACCCCAAATTGCCAAAGCAATCCTGAGGAACAAAAACCAAACAGAAGGCATAACTCTCCCAGGCTTCAGTCAATATTACAAAGCCACAGTCATCAAGACAGTGTGGGACTGGTACCAAAACAGACAGACAAACCAATGGAACAGAATAAAGAACCCAGAAATAAACCCAGACACCTATGGTCATTTAATCTTTCAAAAAGGAAGCAAGAATACAAAATGGCAAAAAGACAGTCTTTTCAGCAAGTGATGTCGGGAAAACTGGACAGCTGCATGTAAATCAATGAAACTGTAACACACCCTCTCACCATGCACAAAAATAAACTCAAAATGGCTTAAAAGCTTAAACATAAGACAAGACACCGTCAAGCTCTTAGAAGAGGACATAGGCAAAACATTCTATAACACTGACCATATAAATCCTTTCTCAGGTCTCCCAAGGCAACAGAAATAAAAGGAAAAGTACACCAATGGGACCTAATCAAACGTACAGGCTTTTGCACAGAAAAAGAAACCATAAAATAAAACAAAAAGACACCCTATGGAAAGGGAGAAAATAGTTTAAGATGATGCAACTGACAAGGGTTTAATATCAAAAATATACAAACAACTTATACAATTCAACAACAACAACAAAAGACCCATTTTAAAAATGGACAAAAGACCTGATTAGACATTTCTCCAAAGAAGATATACAGTTGGCCAACAAGAACATGAAAAAATGCTCAACACCACTAGTTATTAGAGAAATGAGAATAAAAACTGCTATGAGGTATCACCTCACACCTGTCAGAATGGTCATTATAAGTAAGTCTACAAATAACAAATGTAGAGTGTGGAGAAAGAGAACCCTCCTATACTGTTGGTAGGAATGTAAATTGGTACAACCACTATAAAAAACAGTATGGAGATACTTCAGAAAACTAAATATAGAACTACTATATGACCCAGCAATCCCACTCTTGGGCATATATCTGGACAAAACTTTCACTGAAAAAGATACATGAACCACTATGTTCACTGCAGCACTATTCACAATAGCAAAGACACGGAAACAACCTAAATGTCCATCCACAGATAAATGGATAAAGATATGGTATATATACACAATGGAATACTCCTCAGCCATAAAAAAGAACAAAATAATGCCATTTGCAGCAACATGGATGCAACTAGAGACTAAGTGAAGTCAGTAGGAAAGAGAAAGACAAATACCACTTGATATCACTTATATTTGGAATCTAATATATGGTGAAAAATGAACTTTACACAGATAAGAAATTCATAGCCTTGGAGAACAGACTTGTGGTTGCCAAGAGGGAGGGAGAGGGAGTGGGATGGACTGGGAATTTGGGGTTAATAGATGCAAACTATTGCATTTGCAGTGGATAAGCAATGAGATCCTGCTGAAGAGCACAGGGAACTCTATCTAGTCACTTGTGATGCAATATCATGGAGGGCAATGTGAGAAAAAGTATATATGTGTATGACTGGGTCACATTGCTGTACAGCAAAAATTGACAGGATACTGTAAGTCAACTATAGTGGAAAAAATCATTAAGAAAAGATGGAACAGAGAAAAAAAGACATGAAGTCAGATAAGTAATCCGAAGTTGTGCCAACATGACTTCTACAGAATCTGGTAGGTAATTGTTAGACTTTGGTCCCTTATGCTAGGAGATGTGAAAAACTACAGAACATGCACCTCTAGAGTATACAGCACTAGAATGTCTATATCATAGGATGGGCGTATCTTCAACCTACTAAGAAATGTCAAATAATTTTCAAATTCAACCACATCAGTACACGCCTGATACTAGTATATTAAGAATCCCAATAGTTCCACACTTCCCCAACATTTGATATTATGAGGTTTTAAAATTTTTTGCCAGTTTCATGGGATTAAAATGGTATCACATTGAAGTTATAACCTTTATTTCCATGATGACTTATGAGATTGAACTTTTATTTTGTCCATAACATAATTTTGTTCTCTTTATATCCATAAAGAGCATAAGTGTCTTCTTTTTACCAAATCCAGAGCCACATTATTGGGCTATGCCCACTGCATGCAGAAGTTCCCAGGCTGGGACCAAATCAGGACCAGAGTAGTGACGACATAGGTTCTTAACCCACTGAGCTACCAGGGAACTCCCCAGTCACTTTAAAAATTATATTTTCTTCTATTTAAATTGTTGAAGATATAATTTTTTAAAATTTAAGCATGATGTTTTAACTGGAAATTATATCCTAAAACTAAAATAAACTTTTGATTTTTATTTCTACCAAGTAATGTTTTTCAGCATTTATAAGACATTTTTAAATTGTGGAGTAATTTACATGCACTACAAATGCACAGCCCTTAAATCATTATTTCTCAAGTGCATACAGCTTGTGTGACACAGATCCCTATTGAGATATAAAACATTCCTCTGCTTAAGAAACTTTCCTCTTGTCCCTTCTAAGTCCTCACTGCAATTCCATCATCCTAGACCAGAAGCAACCACTGATATGATTTCTTTCACAGTGGAATAGTTATGCCTATTATAGAACTTAATGGAAATATAAGCATACAGTATATATGCTCTTGTTACTCAGGGTATTTTTGAGATTCATCTATATGATTTCATATACCAGTAGTAATTTTTAATGCTGATTAATACTCCATTGTATGCATATACACCTTGCCCATTCGCCTGTTGATGGACATTCAGATTATTTCTAGTTTGACATTTTTTATGAATTGATCTGCTATGAACTTTCTTGAACAATGATTTGTTGTGTACGATGTCTTCATATCCCTTGGATAAATACCTAGGAGTCTAATTACTGGGTCACAGAAAAAAAAATCTGTAAATTTTGTCAAGTAGTTTTATCATTTTACATTTCTACCAGCAATGTATGAACTGCAGTTAGTCCAGAACTTTGACAACATTTTGTGCCATGAGTCTTTTTCATATTAGCCATGAGAGTGGATGGTTATCTCATTGTAAAGTGGTAGGAATCTCATTGTAGTCTATTATTTTTATTGGAAATTTGTGTTATACTGTCAGTTAATTGTCTCCCTAAAGCAATAATTCTAATATGGAACTGATTTGTTGGAATTAACATTTCCATGTTTGTCTTTTCAAGTCAGAATAGTTATTTACAGGTTTCGGCACCTGATCCCTTGTCTATTTTATGTGTCGACAGGTTTAACTCCTATTTTAGTTTTCACTTTCATGACATTACTGTGATCTAATTTATCAATCTTTTTCCTTTATTGTTTGCAATTTTTAAATTCAGCTTTTGACAAGTTCCTGCACTAGCTCAGCATGAACAAACCTGGCTAGAATCCATGAGGATGAGGGTTTGATCCCTGGCTTCGCTCAGTGAGTTAAGGATCCAGCATTGCTGTGAGCTGTAGTGTCAGCCGCAGATGCGACTTGGATTGCTGTGGCTGTCTGTGTGTGCCAGCAGCTATAGCTCTGATTCAACCCCTAGCCTGGGAACATCCATATGCCACAGAAGCCACCCTAAAATGAACATAAACAAATAAATTCAGCTTTTTAAGTTCCACAAAATATCTCATTGGGATTTTTATTGAAATTGGTGAATTTGAAAAGAATTGACATAATTATAAAATTAAGGTTTCCTCTCAATGAACAATACAAATCTCTCAATGCAATGATTTTGACGAGTTTCAAAATTTATTCCATAAATATATTACACATTCAAATGGTAGCATTTTAAATAGTATTTTAAAATAATTAATAACATTTTCTAATTATTGTTACTGGTGTCTGCAGATGCTGAATTATTGTATATTTTTGTGTATTTCCATATTGATCTTGTATCCACCAACATGGCTAAAATCTTATTCTAATAAATAGATTTGTATTTTCAGTGGTCTAAATAGAACATCTTACCTGCAAATAATAGCATTTTATTTTATTTTATTTTTGTCTTTTTGCTATTACTTTGGGCCGCTCCCACAGCATATGGAGGTTCCCAGGATAGGGGTCCAATCGGAGCTGTAGCCACAGGCCTACACCAGAGCCACAGCAACGCGGGATCCGAGCCGCGGCTGCAACCTACACCACAGCTCACGGCAACGCCGGATCGTTAACCCACTGAGCAAGGGCAGGGGCCGAACCCGCAACCTCATGGTTCCTAGTCGGATTCGTTAACCACTGCGCCACGACGGGAACTCCATATTTTGTTCTTATCTTTCTAAACCATATAATCTTATTTTTGTCATTCATTGCACTAGTTAGGACCTCTGTATAACTGATGGAAAGTGGTGATCAAGTGCTTCATTTGTTTTTTATTAAATCATTTTAAAACAATGCTTTTGAATAATTCCTGATTAATTATGAGTTAATAAAGGCATTTTGAAGATACATATTGTCAGGTGACGGAAGTATTCTTATATTCCCAATTTCCCAGGAGTGTTTATTATATAACAAATGAAAATTTTTTTTTTTTTTTTTTTTTTTTTTTTGTGACTGCACTTGTAGCATGCGAAAGTTCCCAGGCCAGGAGCTGAATCTAAGACATACCAGTGACTCAAATCATAGTAGTGACAACAGCAGATCGTTAACCCACTACACGAGGATAGAATTTCCAAATGGATGTTAAGTTTTTGTTTGTTTGTTTTTTGCTTTTTAGGGCCGCAGCATATGGAAGTTCCCAGACTACAGGTTAAATGGGAGCTGCAACTAACACTTATGCCACAGCCGCAGAAACATGGGATCCGAGCCGCATCTGTGACCTACACCACAACTCATGGCAGCACCGGATCCCTAACCCACTGAGTGAGGCGAAGGATGGAACCCGCAACCTCATGGATCCTAGTCAGGTTCATTACCACTGAGCCATGATGGGAACTCCCAAAGGATGTTAAATTTAATCTAATGTTTTTAGCATATCTTTAGGTGACCAATCATACCGCTTTAATTCTTTAAGATGATATTGGCCAATTGCAAAGAGTTTCAAATGTTGAACAATTTAATACCTAAAAAAGGTAACATAGTTATGTTGTACTATCCCTTTTATACATTGCTCAATTCATTTGCTGATATTTTGATTTTTTTTATTTCTAAAATTTATATTAGTGAGTTAGACAATCTATAATTTTCTGTCTTAATATCATCTTATTTTTGACAAGGTTACTAATAGGCTAGAAAATGATTTGGGCCTGTTACCTATTTTTCTGTATTTTATGTGGGATTGGAATTATACAGTGCCTACATCTTTCATAGATCTTAACTATAAACCATACCAGTATGATGTTTTCCTTTGAGGGAAATTTTGAGATAAAAACTTACCATTTCTATTTCTTTCTGAGTCTGGATATTTTATTAAGAAAATTATTTCATCTACATTGAGTATTTCAGGCTATATATTTCCCTTTAACTATCACTTTATTTGTATTCCCTCAGTGTACATTGATAAGTACTATTTATTATTAGATTTTAGATGAATTTAATTTCTCTGTTTTCTTCTTTGACCAATGAGTTGAAAATAGTAACATCCTTTTAAATTTTGATATATATATGGAGATTGGTTGTTTGTCTTACTTCTTACTTAAATGTAATTTGTTTAGAGAATATAATCTGTATTATACTGATTTTTTTTTTGGACATGCAATGGTCATGCAGAAATTACCATGTTAGGGATAGAACCCGTGACAGAGCAGGGACAACACCGAGTCCTTAACCAGCGGAGCCACCAGGGAATTGCTGATAAAGATTCTTTAAAACTTTTAAAAATATGTTTTGTGACATACTAGATGATTAGTTTGTTATATGCTTGAAACAAATCTCTGTTCTCTAGCAGTTGAAACAGTATTTGAATTTCTTACGTCTACTAGATCAAACTTGTTAATTTTATTATTCTTTTGTTAGTTTTCAAAGACTTTACTGAGTTTTATCTGCTTGATCTATCAATTACCTGGAGAAGTATACAAAATTCTCTTACTATGATGGTAGAATGGTCAATTTTACCTAATTATATAATATTTACTTTCTCTCACTACGTCTAGTCACTTATGACAGAGCATGATAATGGGAGAAAAAAGAATGTATACATGCATGTGTAACTGGGTCACCATGCTGTACAGAAGAAAAAAAATTGTATTGGGGAAATAACAATAAATAAATTAAACTTTTAAAAAATGCATAAAACAGAGCTAAAATTGAAAAAAAAATTTACTTTCTCCTTCCCTAACAGTTCCCTTTTAGAGCTGTTGTTCACTGAGATGATCCACAATGGGCGCTCTAGAGCACAGAATCCAGGAAAATCACACCTGGGATCCATATTTGGAACGGCTCTTTGCCTAGGAACAGTGTCTTTTGAAATTACAAACACAAGTGGGATGTCAATCCTCACATTAGAAGAAGGCAGTGAAAGTGAGCAATAAAGGTATTTTAGCAATTCCTTGCAAACCAAGCAAAGAACTATCTACTCACCTCCATCCCTGTCTCTGATCCAATTCAGGACCCAAATGCAAAGTAAATTCCACAGTATTTAGTCAGTGGTGTTTCAAATAAGGAACTTCTCTTTTCCATGTGCTACAAACAGTCCAAGAGATAAAAATATAACAACATTGAACCAAGAAACCCAAAATGACACGATACGGAAATCTTAAAAAAAAAAAAAAATCAAGACCAAAATAACCAAGGTGATTGGTGATTTCCATAAAGTAAAGATAGAATTCCTTATGTACATATATGTCAAGGCATCAGCTCAAACATCAGGCACCCCAGTTTTGAAGATACATTTAGCTACTGGTTGTCTCAAATTAATTACAAGCTGTTCATCCCTAAGAGACACATTTGATTTTACAGGGCAAGCTCTAAAATTCATGGAGGAACTGAGAAGATAAAGAAAGAATGCTACCTGGTATTAGGCTGATACGTATTCAGTTGACCCATACAATCTCACTTCTTCTTTCTCAAATTTGACTTTCCTTTCCCCTCCACATACATCTCTGAGGATCTGTGTGCCATTTTTTTCTCCTATAAGGTAGGTCTTAGTGTTTATTATTCCCACCAGATTTGATTTAACCTGGATTCATAAGCTGATATACATATACACATGTGTAATGCACAACAGCAAATATATATAAGCATGAATACATATATATGCATAAATGTTGTGCTGTATGGGAGTGGCAGAGATAGACACATGTCCCAGCCTTATTCTTTAATGACACCAAGTTTCAAGGCAAAAATATATAGATAGCAATAATTACATTTCCTAGGAAAATGTCTTTCATTCTGCCCCTTCTCAATATAGTCGAGCCACAATTAGTATTTTTTTAAGTTTTTAAGTTTGACTGAAGTACAGCTGATTTACAATGTTGTGATAATTTCTGCTGTACAAAGTGATTCAGTTACACATATACACACTGTCATTAGAATTGGATTTCTGCCTCTACCTGATAAAAAGTATCTATGGTTGAATTATTTAGCACCACACAAAATACATGTGATAGTTGCAAGTTTCTGTTTATCCTTCTCAGAAGGAGAAAAGAAAGCTTTAAAAAACAATTCTGAAGAACTAAGAGGCTGGATTTTCCAGTAGTCAAAAGACTTGAGCTTTTCTCCCACAGGGCACGGTGGCGGGGATACAATAGAGTGAGGAAGCCAAGGAGTAAATGGTGCTGCTGAAGAGAAGGTAAGAGCCTACACAGCCCAAGAGGCCTCACTCATAGCTCTTAAGCTAATGTACATCATCCTAAGTCTGGAAGTTCAAAAAATGGGAAGCAGTTCCTCCTAACATTCCAAGTTCCCTAAGTCACCCAATGTCCTAATTAGAATCATCTCCCAATAGACTGGTAAGATTACACTGACTCAAAAATATAGAAGAGAAACCAAAAACAATGAGATTTGTGGTACTTCAGGTCATCTTTACCTCAAGCGTTTCCATAATCTATTTTTCACTCCAAATGTATTTACTGAGTAACTACTACAAGCAGGCATTATGTTCAGCACAGGGGTGAATAAGCTCTGCCCTCAAGGAGTTTACTGAGAAAAACATGAGCCCTACCATCAAGGAGTGTGCTTCGAAAAGGAGAGCCTGTGAGGGTTCAGAAAAGAAGGTACAAGGGGATGTGATTAAAAAAGAGAAGAAAAAGAAGGCATGATAGCATTTATAATAGCCACTTCCCTGCTATGATAACAGGGTACTTGGTAAAATTCGAATTTCAGATAAATCACAAGTGATTTTTTTTAGTAGGAGTATAACAAATGCATCATTTGGGAAATTTTATACAAAAAAATGTTTATGTGATATTTAAATTTTTGTGTGTGTAAAATTTAAATTTAACTGGGCATTCTGTATTTTTATTTATCACATCTCACAACCTTACTTCCTTATTCTCTGTGACAATCCCAGTAGAGATTCTGCTGGGAGAAAGGGGAGCAAACCAGTACTGTGGGCCTTATTTTAATTTTATCAACACTAATATTCCTAGCCAGATTGATCTTTTAAAGCATAGTTCAAGTCGCATCATGCTCATGCTTAAAACATTCTCTTTAATTTCTGTCATATTCAGAATAAAATCCAAACTCCTTACCAAACCCAGTAAAGGCCACACGTGATGTGACTCCTGCCCATCTCCTCTAAATTTTACAAGAGCGCAAGGCAGAGGACACCATAATTTGTCCCATTCCACAGGTAAGAAAAAGGAAGCCTAGATAAGAAGGATGTGCCCTACTATATATTAACACTAGCTATCTTATATAAAAAGTGTGATGGCATCAGGGTAAGGCGTATAAAAACAGGTTGGAAAACATTCAAAACTTGTAACATCTAATGTTGGTAAGGATGCAGAACGAAAGACACTTTCATGCATCGTAGTGTGACTTGGTCATGGTGTTTTGGAGGGCGTTTTGGCAGTGCTTATGGCAACATAGAAATATATGTCCTCAGTGTGACCATTCATATTCTATGTATTATGTGTACATACCATCACTTTTATATGTAAATGTGTAGAAAAAGTCCCCATCTTCTGAAAAGAGGTTCAGTGGTAACTCTTCAGTGGTTACTTCTAGGGAAAAGACTGAGAGTGGGGCAGTAGGGGTCAATAAAGACTCTCAATTTTTACTTGATTCTACATGAAAGATATATAGCTAGGATATATTTGTGATTTTCTTATGTATTTTAAATGAGTGTTTTTAAAAATAAAAACAACAGGCTAGATAGACACACTCTAAGTGTCTTTAGTGATGGCAGGACTATGAGTATATTATTTACTTTATCTCTTGAAATAGGATACCCTTAAAGAGACTGAAAACTGACTCCAAGTATTTAAAAATCTTGATGGAAGCAAGAGGGAAAAACTATCATGTAGAAACTGAAAGTCATTTTCTTCCTATCAAACAATAAGAACTCAAATCACCTTTGGGGAAGACTGCTCTCTTGTGTGGGGCAAAGTCCCTTGAACATGCCTAATTATATAAACAAAAAAATATCAATGTTTCTTAGAGAAAGCTATAAAGTAATTTGAATGCAGATGTTTTCATTTCAAAAGTTACTGTGCTGTTCCATTAATGTAAATTCTTATATGTGATTGAGTGAAGGCTGGATCTGCACATTTTATTGGTATGGGGTTGGTAGGGTGGTGGCTTTCTATGAATTTAGGCTGTACTATTCATGGATTGTTGCTTGTTCACTTGTAGATGTGGAAGTATTCAGAAATTTCTCCCTAGATAGCTTTTGTTGAGACCTTGACAGCTACAGGAGAGATGACCAGGTAAGAAACTTTCCCGCTACATTGCTAGAATTCTGGCAAAAGAAGAACCATGGGTTTATGTGGCTGAAATTGGACTAAATCAGTTATATTCCAGGTATTGTTTCATTTGAAACCAAATGACGCAAACTTTGAAGATGCACTGATGCTGAATAAATCATCTTCTGACTTCACTATCTTTAGGGTTAAAGAGTAAGGGTACAATTCCAGGAGCCCTTAAACAAGAAAGAGGCAGAGTTGCCCTTTCAGATGAGTTGATGTTCCCACTAACAGTCATTAAAATGACAGGACTTGTGGAAAGCAATCAGCAAAGGGCATTGGTCCTCATATGGAGGTAAGGGGAAATGTTTTCTCTCCCCCAGGGGAGGAAGGAGCTAGAGCTTGAGCTGGAACCCATCTTGTAAACACGTTCACACTATGTGTTGCTTGCTGGAGGGAGTAGCAGTTAGCTGGCTGCTGGCCACACAGAAGCAAGCCAAGTCCTTGGCAAAGATATGCCCTATGGGCTATGAGAGCAGCCACATGTATTACTAATTGAGGTGGTTGTGAAGTGTCCTCTATGTTGCATTTCCCTTCTATGATCTCCAAAATTTCAGGAAATTTTCTGAAAAGAAGGGTTACCTTCATGGCTGTCCAAAATATGCACTTGTTTTAATGCTCTATGTTTGCCCTCCTGAAATTCTTCATAATTTTTGAACAAGCAGCTTATATTTTTTTTTGCCACTGAGCCCCACAAATTTCATAGCCAGTCTTGATCAAAAGCTTCAGCCTTTCCTCATCTGTGAATCACCTGGGACAGGTCACTGGGTCTTCACACCATGGGTGAAGTAGTGATGGCAACAGTGGACATAAGCAGAAAATCCCAGTATGGAGCAAAGCCACTGATCCTGGGGAACACTGGTGGCAGGAGCAAAGCAGTTTGATGACAAGGAAAACTCAAAAGCACCCTTGGACATTCTCATAAAGTGGGGTGACTTTCAAGAGGACCTAGGCAGACAGAGACCTCAAAGCATCTATCAAGTAAACAGAGAAAATGTGACTACAGTGAACGTCATTATCTGGAATCACTGCTTGTAGCCCTTTGGTTTGTTGGAATTTTTTATACTTTTTATAATGGGCATAGATTAAAAATGAAAAAGGTGAGAGACATAGAACCATCCATTGGAAGAGTTAGGATGAATCTTAGCGTGTATTTGGTCCAGCAGTTCTCATTCTATGCAATAAAAACCCCTGAGGTAAGATGCTATCACAGGGATACATATGCCTCATGATCACCTCTAGGCATGATAAATAACAGGTCAAACTGTACCCGCATCACAATGTATTCTACCTACCACTTCGCCTTACCTGGCAAACTATTATAAATATATAAGCTGTTTATATATTATTAAATATATAATACATATAAGCTATTTATATATTAAATACATAATATATATAAGCTATTTATATATTATTAAATACATAATATATAAGCTATGTATATATTATTAAATACATAATATATATAAGCTATATATATATATATATATATTTTTTTTTTTTTTTGTCTTTTTGTCTTTTTCTTTGTTGTTGTTGTTGTTGCTATTTCTTGGGCCGCTCCCGCGGCATATGGAGGTTCCCAGGCTAGGGGTTGAATCGGAGCTGCAGCCACCGGCCTACGCCAGAGCCACAGCAACGCAGGATCCAAGCCGCGTCTGCAACCTACACCACAGCTCACGGCAACGCCGGATCATTAACCCTCTGAGCAAGGGCAGGGACCGAACCCGCAACCTCATGGTTCCTAGTCGGATTCGTTAACCACTGCGCCACGACGGGAACTCCTATGTATATATTATTAAATACATAATATATATAAGCTATGTATATATTATTAAATACATAATATATAAGCTATGTATATATTATTAAATACATAATATATAAGCTATTTTTATATTATTAAATACATAATATATAAGCTATGTATATATTATTAAATACATAATATATATAAGCTATTTTTATATTATTAAATATATAATATATATATACTATTTTTATATTATCAAACTTTAGACATAACCTCTGCAAGAAAACCTTCTGAGATAACCTCAGGCTGTATTAGGCACACCTTTTCTGAGCTGATAGGGCACCCCATACCTGTACCACACTACCCATCACCTGACAACTTATCCATCTAAACTACCTGTCTCTCCTATGGACAGGGAGTTTTCGAAAGCAGAGATGTAGGGTCACCCATCCGTGTCTCCCTAACATTTAGCAAGGCTCGGGCCATATCTTAGGTAATAGTAAACTGTGGATGAATAAATAACCAACTGAATGAACACAGTTTTATATTCAGCCTGCATATGATGCAGCAATTATTAAAGAACACATTTGTTTTATAGTCTGACTATCATTAAATATTCAACTAAGATACATTAGGTACACATTACTATCATGGCAGTCTATGAAATTCTTTGGTAAAAAAGGATCCATCATAATTGAAAATAATGAGAATCACTTAGCTTTTATTGTGCAAATGAAGGTACACAGAGACTGCATTCAATTGCCCACTGTCTCAGACTTTATCAAGGGTAATGGGGCCAAGAGCCAGTACCTGACCTCAGTCTTACCCGGACTATTCTAATTCCCTGTTTCCTCCACACATTTTGCAACACAGCCTATGAAAACAAAATAGTTGTCTTGTACTGGTGCCTCCCTAATGTCTACAAAACGGCAACAGAAAAGTAGCCCATGTCTAAAGACCCAGTTCTGGGCTCCAAGAGGCTAAATGCAAGAATAACGCAAGTCATCTCCCCATTTTTCAATTGGGTTATTTGTTTTTTGGTTATTGAATTGCAAGAGTTGTTTGCATATTTTGGAGATTAGGCCCTTGTCTGTTGGATCGTTGCCGTGAGCTGTGGTGTAGGTTGCAGACGCGGCTCGGATCCCACGTTGCTGTGGCTCTGGCGTAGGCTGGAGGCTACAGCTCCAATTCGACCCCTAGCCTGGGAACCTCCATATGCCGCGGGAGCGGCCCAAGAAATAGCAAAAAGACAAAAAGACAAAAAAAAACAAAAAAAAAACAAATAGGCCTTTAAATTCATCACCCAAGTCAAGCGAAGGAGCTACTCCAACCCCCTAGAGCTACATGCATAGGAAGGCCTTCTGTAAATATTTTGGGGTTTTTTTCCTTTTAGGTTTTATTTGATGTTCCTTATAATGTGGTTCCTTCCGGATAAGTATGGAGAGGGAGATGGGTAGGTATATAGTGGAGTGATTTTTTTCTACAAACCCCAGGGATGGACTCTAAGCAATGCACACTCCTGAAGTTCTGACTGACCTTATAATTTCTCTTTTCAACATAAAGGAGACCCTGAGATTTTAAAACAATAACTTCAGCTCTTCAATGCCTTTTGCTTATTTAGGCACAGATTTAGCGGCCATTGCAAGATGGGAATTTTCTCATTTCTTTCACCTGACTGAATGCGATTTCATGACACTTCTTTTTTTGACTTTTCATGTCATTAATTTCCCGTCTTTAATACTGTTAGGTGACAGTGTCCTTTAATGTCATCCATTGAATTTCCCAGGAGTGAACACATTTTTTTTTCATCTTGCAAACATCTCCTAATTAATGGTCACCACCGCCTTCTCATTAATGCTCAATACAGGAGGCAATTAATGATCACTCATGCACCAGATGAGATTTTCAGGCATGGCTCACTTCAATAGTGCTATAGCTTTTGTGACTTCAGTCGAAATTCTGTTTCTGTGTCCTTTCCATAAAGCAAAGTCTGCCGCAATCTCACTTTCTCAACTTCTCCCAAGCAACAAACAATAAGCATTTTCAAGTTTATATATATATATATATATATATATATATATATATATATATATACACACACATATATAATACACACACGTTTTTTAAGTTCAGTTGAAATAAAAAGGCACCACATTCCTTCAACTCTCTATCTTCGTCTATTACCACAACTCTTCACCTCATTGCCAACCATATACCATGAGTAAACAACACTCACTCTCCCTACTTCTATTTTAACCTAGTATCATCCGGATACTGAAATAAACTTTTTACTGAAATTACTCACTAAACTCAGCATTTACCGCTAAATGTAAAAATCTTTGAATGTTTTGTGCTAGGTATTTCTACTGACCATCACTTTTCTTTACTAACATATCTGGTGATATTTATAGTGCCATTTTTTATTTTGTCTTGGCTCTCAAATTTCATATACATTTATCTTCCACTTTATCACTTAAATATTGATATATTCCACATTTCTTCCTTGACTCTCTTTCCTAAAATCATCCCAGAAAAAGAACGTCTTTTGCTGATCCCTTTCTAGATTGGAGGCTTGGGCATTATTGTATTTCCTTATTCCAGGTTCATTATCTGGCTTCCTGCTGAAAACCTCTACTTGGGTGACCAAGAGCTAACTCATATTCAGCATTTTCCAGGCTAGACGAGTGTACCTGACCTTAAATTTAACCCTCCTGTAGTGTTCTTAGTGAAGACCATCACTACTCATGCAGCTGTCCATGCTGGAAACATGGAAGTCAATCTTGATTCTTCCATCTCTCCTATCCTTTCAAACACGATCAAATCTTGTCAATATTCCTTCCTAATTATCTCTTAAACTCTTACCTTTGTTTCCCCACTGATAGTTTATCTCCAACATTATGAAATCCAAAATCTTTCTTGCAACCATCCAATGCTCACACTTATTTAACTGATGTTTATTGTGTTAACTCTGCTGTAAGCATGGTACAACATTCTATTCCAGTTTAAGCCATGGTTACCACTATAATATCACTCTAATGACCTAATTCACCCTCCTTGGCACTTCCCTTGCTTGAATCATAACAACGTACATATGTCTAAATAATATATACTGCTCTTTTGGTTTTTGTATAGACTATTTGCTGTAATTGAGGGATTCTTTAGAGATGCATTTTAAGGATTAAATGAAATTAAATACCTAGGTACTTTACACTGTTTGTGCTTCACAAGGGTACCCAGTTATGTTATTTGATTGTCTTCCTAGGAACAGTCCATCTGCATGATCATCAAGCAGACCCATTGTTGTTGCAAGGAAATGACTGAATTGGCCTAAGGAGGTTTGTTCTCAGAGGCGGGGGATGTAGGTTAGATGGATTTGAGGTGAGGAAGAGAATCAAGGATAACAGGTCTGCCCAGGATATCGTCCAGCCCAGCCAAGAAAGGCTGGACCAGATTGGGCTGATGTTACCCAAATAATTTTGGAGTAAACTTATTCAATACTTTAGCCCAAGGAAATTATTTCTGATACATAATCTAAATCCAGAGTTAAACGAACAAGAGAAAAATGTCCATGTTCATCTCAACAAGGGATTGAAAGGGGGAAAAGAACAGCAAGGGATTCCAACATTTCTTTGTACTTTTTAAATATTTCTTCAGATTTCTCATTGCTGAAGACTACTCTGAGATTATCCTCTTTACTAAGGTTTATTTTTATATTTTTATTTTTTGCTTCTTATGGCTGCACCTGCGGCATATGGAGGTTCCCAGGATAGGGATCAAATCGGAGCCAGCCTATGCCACAGCAATGCAGAATCCAAGCCACATCTGTAACCTACACCACAGCTTATGGCAATGCCAGATCCTTCAGCCACTGAGTAAAGCCAGGGATCAAAGCCACAACCTCATGGTTCCTAGTTGGAATTGTTTCCTCTGCGTCACGACAGGAACTCCCCCTTTACTAAAATTTATCTTGTTTTCTCAATATGTCCTTGAATGGGTGTTCTGCTCCAAACCTGATGTAAGTGCTGCCTTTACAGGGATTATTTTTCCATCTAATTTTCTAGCCTCATACTCCACACTGACCATTCTTGACTCTCTGCCTTTTTTATTCGACTCTCACTTGGGAAGTCACCCAAGGATTTGAAACTCAGCAAGGAAATGAAATATGTCCATTTCCCGCTCCCCCAGAAAAGCCAGAAACACCCCCAACTATGTCTCCACTATAAGACATACAACCTGAACTGGGAGTCCTAACTCTTAACACATCACTATTTAAGAAATCATCAAATCTTTATTTTTCAAACCACTATTTCTGCTGCTCTTAATTTATATAACACTTGCAATGCCGTAAAATCCCGTCTCCAAAACACTCAATTTCATAACTAGAACCACAAACATGTAAATGGGACTTATGCTCAGAGCACTGTTCAAAATTTCCTAAGAAGAGTTCCGTGGTGGCCTAGTGGGTTGAGAATCTGGCATTGTCACTGGTGTGGCTCAGGTCACACTGTGACACAGGTTCAAAATCTGACCCAGGAACTTCTTGTATGCCACATGTGCAGGCAAAAAATAAATAAAATAAAATTGCCTACGAGTCAGGCATTAATATTACCCAGATTTACTGATACAGAAATAGGCACACAGAAACTACAAGATTACTCTAGTTCACACAGCTGCTAAATATTAGAGGCATGGTTTTAAACTGGGTCATCTGGATCTCAAGCCCATATTCTTAACTATTATGTTGTACTTTCCCGCTTTTGACAATCAGGCTAGAGGTATAATCCATCTGACATTTTATATTCTGTCCCCAGTAGACTTTCAAGATGCTATAATTAATAACACATCTCATGATATCGTAATCTAAACCCCGTAATACATATTTATTTATATATATATATATATATATATATATATATATATATATAACTGGGTCACTTTGCTGTACAGCAGAGATTGACAGAATATTTTAAGTCAACAATAAAAAATTTTTCTGAACATTAAAAATTTAAAAACTAAATTAAAAAATAGACATATCAAATAAAATAGCCACTAGCCGATGTGGCTACAGAGCCTTTAAAACATAGCTAGTACAACTGACCAAATGAATTTTTATTTCTATTTTGGGTATGTATCTTTTTAGGGCTGCATCTGTGGCATACAGAGGTTCCCAGACTAGGGGTCCAATAGGAGCTAGAGCTGCCGGCCTACACCACAGCAATGCAGGATCTGAGCCACATCTGGGACCTACACCAAACCTCACAGCAGTTCCAGATCCTTAACCCACTCAGTGACGCGAAGGATCGAACCTGCATCCTCATGGATACTGGACAGGTTCATTAACCACTAAGCCATGAAGGAAACGCCTGATTTTTAAATTTTTATTTAATTTTAATTACTTTTAAATTAACACAGCCACACATAGCAATGACTACTATCCTGGACAGTTCAGTAGCACTGGCTTTTCGTTAGTAATCAGAAAATGGATTTTGGACAGAACATATCCTTGCCACTGAAGAGAAAACAAGTGGATGAGCATGACCTTTCCTTCCCAATGTAATAGGGCATGATTGGGAATCTAAGAGGCATGGAAAAGTAAATAGTAGTCCAATGTTGGTTTTAAATTGAGAGTGATACTAGGACAAAGCAGGCCAAAAGAAGTCGCAATGCTGAACCAGCTCAGAGACAGGTCATGTTAGGTTCATGGCAAAGGAGTACAACGATACAGCCAGAGTGCAAGGGGTAAAAGTGGGTACAAGTAGGACAAGAGAATAAGCATATATCATACTTTTGCATGTTAACTTAACAGAAGGAGCAGATCAGCTGTGGTATAAAAGCTAAGGCAAGGCGTAAGTCTCCACAAGGCAAAGGGACTTTAGTGTATACACAGTAATTAACTCACACTAGGCACCACAAAATGAAGAATGAAATTGAAATAGGAAGACAGGTAATACATTTAACAGGAAAAATACAAGCATGTGGGTCCACCATGCAGATGGACCAAGTTAAGACCTTTGATCTTAATAACAACAAGTTCTGCCTAGTGGGCACCTACTCTGAGCCAGAAACAGTCTACATGCTTTATACATACATAGTATATTTGAACCTGTAAGGAAAGTGTTATTATCTTCACTTTATAGATGAGAAAAACGAACTTCGATGAGGTTATCTTTTAAGAATCTCACAGTTATTAAAATAGTGGAACCAGGAGTTCCCGTCGTGGCGCAGTGGTTAACAAATCCGACTAGGAACCATGAGGTTGCGGGTTCAGTCTCTGCCCTTGCTCAGTGGGTTAATGATCCAGCGTTGCCATGAGCTGTGGTGTAGGTTGCAGACATGGCTCGGATCCCGCGTTGCTGTGGCTCTGGCATAGGCTGGTGGCTACAGCTCCGATTGGACCCCTAGCCTGGGAACCTCCGTATGCCGCGGGTGCGGCCCAAAGAAATAACAAAAAGACAAAAAAAAAAAAAAAAAAAAATAGTGGAACCAGGATTTGAACAAAAGTCCATCCAATTTCAACTCCATTAAGTTGGCACTACTCTGTAACTATAAGGTAGATATCTTTAGGCCTGGACAGAGGGAAATTTTCTTATGGGAATTTGCCAGGCCTAACAGTTTGGAAAAGTAGTCCTCTTCAAAAAGAAATTGAAAACGGTCAAGAGTCTAAAATGATATGTATGATAAGGGGTTAATATCCAAAATATACAAAGAACTCATACATTAATGTGGAAAAAAAAAAAAAAAACACGATTTGATTGAAAGATAGCCAGAGGACCTGAGTAGACACTTTTCCAAAGGAGACAGACAGATGGCCAACAGGCACATGGAAAGATGTTCACCATCGCTAAGCATCAGGGAAATGCAAATCAAAACCACAATGAGATAGCACCCCACACCTGTCAAAATGTTTATCATCAAAAAGTCTACAAATAACAATGCTGGCAAGGATGTGGAGAAAAGGTAACCTTCATGCTCTGTTTGTGGGAATGTAAATTTGTACAACCACTATTGAAAACAACATGGAGTTTCCTGAAATAGGACTAGAACTACCAAATGATCTAGCAATTTCACATTTTGTACTTATCCAAAAAACAAAAACACTAATTCAAAACGTTATATCACCCCTAGGTTAAAAAGAGCAGTATTTATAATAACCAAGATATGGAAGCAGTCTAAATGTCCATCAATACATGAATACATAAGTAAAATGTAGTATATATATGCAATGGAATATTACTAAGCCATAAAAAGAATTAATTTTTTACATTTGTGACATCCCATTTGGATAGAACTTGAGGGTTCTGTGCTGAGTGAAATGTTAGGTAGAAAAAGATAAATATTATGTTTTCACTTACATATAGAATCTGAAAAAATCAAACAAATATAATAAACCAAAAGCAGGTTCACAGATACAAAGAACAAATTAGTGGGTACAAGAGGGAAGTGTAGTGGAGGGAGAGGTGAAATATGCAAAGGGAATTTAAAAACACAAACTACCAGTTATAAAATAAATAAGTTATAGAACTGCAATGTATAACACCACAGATATATTCAGTATTTTATAGTGACTTTGAATACTGTATAATCAAAAATACTTAATCGCTGTGTGTTGTATACCTGAAACTAATATTGTAATTCAACCATACATCAATAGTTCAAAAGAGAGAGGGAGGCAGAAGGTACATGATGGGCATATATTGGTACATGAAAGAGGAATAGACAGCTTCCATTGGGGGAGTGCCTGACATGTAAAAGTGGAGGGGCTATACCAGAGGCAAAATCAGGAGATGGACAACAGTTAATCTTAGCTGCCATTTACCCATGTATGAGCAACTGAACTAGATGTTTCCCACAGAACTAGAGGATTTATCACTAATATTATGTGAGATGGTGTGAATTCCATTTCATAGATGAAGTCTTGGGTACATGAAAAGGCTTGGATGATAACCCAGGACTATCTGGTCCAAAAATGATACTTTTTCCTTGCTCAACAGATGATTTCCATGGAAGGCTTCGATCTTTCTCTCCCCTTCACATATTGGCTTCTGAAACTTCTCCTATTTAAGTCCTTTTTTAGGTTGGGTACATGTTTCAATGAACAAATGTCTAGACCATACAGGATCTTTTACCTTCTATAGGTAATGTCCTCTTTTCAGCTATTAAATTTCATAGGAGTCAACCCAGGGTTAACTGCAGAATTTCTATATGGTGAGGGAATGCAGGTATGGCGATCTGGTTGAAGTTCCACCTGGGAAATTTGTCTTAAAGCTGCATCTCCAAAATAATATTTGAAGCACGTGATTCTTGCTTTGATTTACATGAAAGATTCTACTTCCTAATTACTTGGCCTATTTTTGAAATTTTGATTTAATTGAAGTAAAATTTATGTATAGAAAAATTCACGTCTTAAGGATACAATTTTTTGAGTTTAAACATATAATTTTAACAAAATCATAAATTCAGAGGAATTTGTGTTTTCTCCATTTTTTTAAAGTTTTATTGAAGTATAGTTGATCTACAATGTTGTGGTAATTTCTTCAGTACCACAAAGTATTCAGTTATACATGTATACACATTCATTCTTTTTGAATTTTGACAAATGTATACACTATAGTAACCAACAGAAAAATTCAAAATATGGAATATTGTATCATCCCAAATGAAACTTTCCCCATTAACCCTTCCCAGCCAATCCCTCACCACAACCCCTATCCCAGGTAACCAGTATTTTGATTGTTTTGTCCAATCCCCAAATTCATTAAAATGCAATGACACAGTATATATTCTTTTGACTCTAGGTTCTTTTACTCAGCCTTGTGTATGTAACATTGGTCTTTTTATTGAAGAAAACATTCTTTCCCTATTATATATTCTTGGTCAGCTTTTAAAAAAATACGGTAAATCCCATCATTGGTGACAACGTGGGTGAGCCTGTAGGACAATATGCTACATGAAACAAGCCAGACACAAAGGAGGAAATGCTAAATTATCACACCTATAAAGAGGAATGTAAAATAGTTAAAGTCATAGAAGCAGAGCACAGAATGGTGGTTAAAAGGCAGTGGGGAGGGGGAATGAAAAGTTCTCTGCCAAAGGTTACAAAGTTTCAGCAATATAGAGTGATTATGTCCTGGAGTTCTATTGTATTTAATATTGCATAGAGTTAACAACACTGAATAGTGTACTTATACAGCTGCTCAAAGAGTGGATTTTGGAGTTCCCTTGTGGCTTATGGGTTAAGCAGTCAATGCTGTGGCTCAGGTAATCCAGGCCTGGGAATAAATGCATGCTGTGGGCGTGGCTCAAAAAAGAGTAGATCTTGGAGTTCCTGTTGTGGCGCAGTGGTTAACGAATCCAACTAGGAACCAAGGGGTTGCGGGTTCAATCCCTGGCCTTGCTCAGTGGGCTAAGGATCATGCGATGCCCTTAGCTGTGGTGTAGGTCGCAGACACAGCTCAGATCTCACGATGTTGTGGCTCTGGCGTAGGCTTGCCCGCGGCTAGAGCTCCGATTCGACCCCTAGCCTGGGAACCTCCACATGCCTAGAGAGCGGCCCTAGAAAAGGCAAAAAAGAAAAAAAAAAAGAAAAAAAAAGTGTAGATCTTATGTTGTATTTTTACCTAAACAAATAAATAGATAAATAAGTGGGAGGAAACTTTTACAGGCAATGGATAAGCTTTTGGCATTGATTTGTGGTGACTATTTCATGGATATATTCTTATCTCCAAGCCTATCAAAGTGTATACATTAAATATGCAGTGTTTTCTATGTCAATAATACCACAATGAGGTAGCTAAAAAAGATCTATGTTTTAGCATATATCAGTAATTCTTTTTGCTGAGCTACTCCGGTGAATGGATACAGCATTATTTGTTCATCTGTTCTCCTGCTGAGGGATATTTTGGTCATTTCTATCTTGAGTGTATTTTTAAAAAGCCATTATAAACATTCTATACCAGTCTCTTTAATGGACATATATCTCATCTCTCCTGGGAAAAGTGCTGGTTCACAGAGTACATGTATGTTTACTCATAAGAAATTGCAGTAAGTTTTCCAAAGTGGTTGCAACATTTTATACTCTTACCAGCAAAGTATAGGAGTCTTGGTGATGTCACATACTCACAAAGCTTTCCTCCTGTCGATCTGTTTGATTTTAGCCACTGTGATGGATGAGTAGTGGTATCTAACCATGGTTTCAAGTTGCACTTCCCTGATGACTAACGATACTGAACATCTTGTCACATGCTTAGTCAGACTAGACTATTGTTATAATGATAGACTGTACATATCTTCTACTACTATCAGCCTGATGTGTGATTGAAGATGGCTAAAGGAGATTATGGGGTGGTCTAACTCCCCTCTGTCATGCAAACTCTTGCTATACTCACTGTGCCTACCGCTGGCAAAGACTGCTGCTGCTGTCTGTGCAAAATGGTCTTTTTTCCTGAACACTTTCTCAAGTATGAGAATTATAGGTCTATTTTTTAAATATCTTCTAAATCAACCCAAAAGTTAGTGGTCCACCAACTAGGACTTAAACTCTAGTTTCCAGACAGGAACGAAAGGAATGTTTTTGCAACTCACATTTTATGCCTAGATTTATGTCCCCATAATCAAACCACAGCACTAGAGATGGTCTTAATACCATATGATGTTATTGTAAATTAGATCTTACTGAGTTTGGATAATAGCATCTCTAAATAGTAAACATTAAGGTGAAGAGAGAATTACCAACCAGCTGGACACATCTCAGAAGCTTGAAGTTGTAACTTCAAGGGATCTGTAGGTCATCTAATAAAACTCCCTACAGAGTGCAAGACTCAAATCACAGAAACCAGAAATGTTTCTGTCTTATAAAGCCGATTGGTTAGAGCAAGGAGCCTCTGGAGCCACACAAAATAAATCAATTGTCTTTTAAACGTCAGCACTTCCTAAATTACAAAAGCGTTATATGCCTTTACCCTTAACTCAAGATTATTTTTCAGGGGCAGGGGAAGGGTGCCGCAATCTTGGCACATGGAAGATAGTAGGATGGGGTCAAATCAGAACTGTAGCTGCCAGCCTATGCCACAGCCATAGCAACACTGGATCCAAGCTAAGTATGCAATCTACACTACAGCTCGGGGCAATGCTGGAACATTAACCCACTGAGCAAGGCCAGGGATCGAATTGCAACCTCATGGATACTAGTCAGGTTCTTAACCCACCGAGACACAACGGGAACTCCTTCAACTCAGTTCTGACCCTCTCATTTTCTTCAACCATTGATTATAGAAAGTGTTAGCCATCATGGTCATCTTTATCATACTCTAGTTTGTCAATATTCTTCTTATATATCCACCACAAACACTACATTACGTAAGGCATCTGAGCAGCACAGATAATAGTGGGAATGCAACTTTTTAGAAAAGGTACAACATACTCTTGTATTACATTATTTTGGGTAATAACATCAGCATCGACTGGTTTTTGCCACTAAAGTCAGTTGAAACCCTTAGGCTACATCACAAGCAGTCACTTAACTTTGGCTTTCTCACCTTAGACTCTTTTTTCCGTCTTTTTTGGAGGGGAAGGACTTTGAGTTCAGAACTTTTCATTACCCCTTATTATACTTCATCCAGTTAGTTTCAATCCACTGTTCTAACCTGCCAAGATTCTGTCATACTCTGTGAAAATCCTTTGTAATTTCATTCTCCATTTTTGCTGGAAAATCCTTCCATAAGATCTCAACACACTTATTTGCTTTACAACCTCAAGACTAAAGAATACAACTGCATCATTCTGTGTTGCTTCGATTCTTAGAGAATGATCTGTGTGAGCTTCAGTATTTACTACTCAGGACCTTGAGAACAAGGAAGAAGATATAGAAGATGAGAATATTGTGTTGCAGAGTTCCTGTTGTGGCTCAGTGGTACCAAACCTGACTAGGATCCATGGGGATGCGGGTACAATCCCTGGCCTCGCTCAGTGGGTTAAGGATCTGGTGGTGCTGTGAATTGTGGTGTAGGTCGCAAACACAGCTCAGATCTGGCATTGCTATGGCTGTGGTGTAGGCTGGCAGCTGCAACTATGATTCACCCCCTAGCCCAGAAACCTCCATATGCTGTGGGTGCAGCCTTCAAGAAACAAACAAACAAAGAATATTGAATTTCAACTGTATCGAGCCCAGGACATCCTATAGTGATAATTTTGTTTTGCTAAATTATTGACATGAGATCAATTTACTTCTTTCTTTTCTATCTTCAGAGAAGACTAATGACAATAAACCACGTTTCTGTGTACCTAAGGGTCAAAGTTAATTGGATTTAACTTAGTTGGGAGTTTTATTGTAAAGTGACTTAACCAAGTTACTAATTATTGAACATTTGAATTTCAACTGATAATATTATTGACTAAGAAAAAAAAATATCAGGTCAAAAAGATTCCATCAGAAACCAATGCCTCAGCCATTCCCTTGTAGGGAGAAGAGTAGGGTAAATTTGCACTTTGATCGTCACTCCTGAGTGCCTCAACATCAGAGCTTTCTAAAAGGCTAAGTCTGTATTCCATGCTTATGACAACAACACAGGTGAGAGTTTACTAAAAATTTATCTATGCAGAAAGACTTAAAATATTATAATGAAAGAATTCCTCATAAGATTTGGAATCTCCCACCTTAGTACACAAGAGATTGCATTACCAGAGGAAAATTCATCATGAATATGTCAATACTCTATAGCTGCTCTTGAAAAAAGCTATCACGCATACCCCTCCCCACGTGCCTTTAAATCTGAATTTTTCACAGTTTAACTAGAACTCTAACTACCTGAAACTAATCAGAAATTTCTCTGAATCTTAGTTCATATTTTATGAGCTCCTTTTACTCTTTTTTTTTTTTTTAATTTTCTTTCGTTGTTTTCTTTTAGGGCCACACCTGGGGCATATGGAGGCTCCCAGGCTAGGAATAGAATCAGAGCTGTAGCTGCTGGCCTATGCCACAGAGCCACATCAGAGCCACATCTATGACCACACCACAGCCATAGCAATGCCAGAACCGAGCCAAGTCTGCAACCTACACCACAGCTCATGGCAATGCCAGATCCCTAACCACTGAGTGAGGCCAGGGACCGAACCTGAGTCCTCATGGATAGTAGTCAGATTTGTTTCTGCTGAGCTATGATGGGAACTCCTCCCTTTACTCTTAGGTTTATCCAAAATCTTGGTTTGGATAAAAGTCTATCAATTACCTGTACTCAACCAAAGGAATAGAGTATTTCAAAGTGTCTGTATGCTGTAGTATGTCAGGAGGATGAAGTTAAGTCAAATCTGCTTTCCAATCCGATCTCAATCTCAGTTATCTCATTGTTAATATTAAGATATAAGTTTCACAAGATAATATGCTGTTAGGATAATGTCTCTAAAGTGGATGATATATACTAGGTGCTCAAAAAGACCAGTTTCTTTACCACTTAACACCTAGTCTTATCCCTGTATCAAGGTTAAACACTAATTAATATCTATACAGGGGCAATTTGAGAATAATATTCAATTTACATCCCTATCAGTTGAACATTTAAGTAAAACGATCTGTCTTCAATTTACATCCCTATCAGTTGAACATTTAAGTAAAACGATCTGTCTTCATCGAAATTATAGGAATCCACATCAAATGAGAGCGACATTTTAATTTCAATACAACCTGTATCATGGGGGAGAAAATCATATTCGGCTAGCCTCCTCACACTTAACGTGAGTATGTGGGTTCACTTAAACACATAATACTCTTTAAAATAGAAACACCAATTCATGGATTTACTTATTGCACTTATTTGTTCTGGCTATGTGACAACTTGCTGTGTCTGTGTGACTGTGATATGTTTGTGTGTTTATGTATGCTTATGTGTTTTCTGGTTTTCATTTCTCCAAAATTAAGCTCGAAAACTTTTGAAATCAGAGATTGTATATCGTTATAGGAAAACCCCCATCATGAATAGCATACACATCCTCCCCCTTAGAAGGAGCTTTCCTGCCAAAGAAGGGCCAAGTCTCTTCCAACCCAGCTCAAAGCCTAACCTACAGATGCTGCTCACCATCAATCCCCGGTTGATTAATTACGTGAGCACAGAGCAGAACCTGGCAATTACTGATAGATCCCAAGAGCAGCTAAATATGTATCTCAGAGATCTGTGTCACACAACACTCGCCTTAGATTTAGGATGTCCATAATGAAATCATTCCTGGGTAGGGTGTTTAACGGCTAAAGAAACTGCAGATGTTCACCTTGGGTTCACAGAATCACAGCCAAATGGCTGGTAAAATGCAGCAATAGAGAAGTACACAAAGAACATGACTAGTGGGGAAGTTTCTTGGAACCTATAGAACACTGAGCTGGAATTCAGAGGCCGCTTGGGTTTTTGTGCTGACTCTACCATCGACAGTTCTGAGACCATAGATAATTTACTTCATCTGTCAGCATCTTAGAATCTGGACCATCTAAGAAATGTGTAGATGAGACTCTAAGTTCCTTCCCAGGTCTAATAGTCTCAACTTCATCACTAAATCAAAATTGATGTTTTGATCTCAGAATGTATGCTAAAATTAGAATCTCTATAATCAAGGTGACCACATGATTGATTGTTACCGTGGCCTGAATTGTTTCTCATATATTCAGCTGAAATCCCAGATATGGGAATCATGGTTCACACCTCTGAATTTTAGGCCAAGGCTGCTCAAACTAGTCCATGCTTTTAAAAATACCAGTGTTCTCTCAAAGAAATAAAAATTAAAAATAAACAAATAGGTCCAAAACAAAACTGACAAACTTTCGCATAGCAAAGGAAACCATAACAAAAGACAGCAACTTAGAGAATGGGAGAAAATAGGTGCAAACAATGCATTTGACCAGGAGTTAATTTTAAAAATACACAAACAACTAACACAATTCAAAAACAAAAACATAAACAATCCAGTTGAAAAATGGACAGAAGACCTAAATAGACATTTCTCAAAAGAAGACATATGGATGTCCAGAAGGCACATGAAAAGATGTTCAACATCACTAATTTTCAGAGAAATACAATCAAAGTTTCAGTGAGGCTCCACATCACACTGGTGAGAATGGCCATTATTAGTAAGGCTACAGATAAATGCTGGAGAGGGTGTAGAGAAAAAAGGAATCCTCCTACATTGTTGGGGGGAATGTAAATTGGTACAACCACAACGGAAAACCATATGGAAGTAACGCAGAAAACTAAATATAGAACTACCATATGATCCAGCAACCCCATTCCTGGGCATACATCCAGACAAAATTATAATTCAAAAAGATAGTGTAACTGGGTCACCATTCTGTACAGTAGGAAAAAAAATTGTATTGGGGAAATAACAGTAAAAAGAAATATTTTTTAAAAAGTTTTCATTAAAAAAAACAGTGCTTAAAAAAAAAAACTGCTGCATATTAATAGCAGCACTATTCACAGTAGCCAAGACATGGAAACAACCTAAATGTCCATCGATAGATGAATGTATTAAGATGTAATATATAAAGTGGAATACTACTCAGCCATAAAAATAATGAAACAATGCCATTAGCAGCAACATGGATTCAAATGGAGATTATCATTTTAGGTGCAGTAAGCCAGAAAGACAAAGATAAATATCATATGACATCATTTATATGTGGAATCTAAAATATGGCAAAAATGAACCTATCTACAAAATAGAAACAGGCTCACAGACATGGAGAACAGTCTCCTGGTTGCCATGGGGGAGGGGGAGGGAGAGGGAGTGGGATGGACGGGGAGTTTGGGGTTGGTAGATGCAAACTATTACATTTAGAATGGATAGACAACAAGGTCCTTCTGTACAGCACAGGGAACTATAGCCAATCTCCTGGGACAGACCATGATGGAAGATAATATGAGAAAAGTAATGTCCGTGTGTGTTTGTGTGTATGACTGACTCACTTAACTGTACAGCAGAAATTGGTACAACATTATAAATCAACTACACTTGAGTAAAAAAGAAAAATTATCAGTGTGGATTGATCTAAAAAATAAGAAATCCGCCTCTTGATGTGGCCTCACAGCTGTGCTTTAGAGATTAGCAAGGTAACATACATTAACATTGGCACTGCATTGAGCTTGATAGATAACAGATGGTATAAGTTCAGAGTAAATGCACAGATCAGGATCAATTTTCTATTTCCTTCCAAATTTTTCCAATGCTCAGCAAATATGAAATGATAGGATGGGATCAGCTCACTCATAAAAACATACTTTTTTTCCAAGTCTGATATTTCTATGTCTGACCATAAAGGGGGAGGTTAAAAAAAAAAAAAAAAAAAAGAAAGAAAAGAAAAAGAAAGACATTCTTGGGAACCTAGTTCAATAGTAGTCACCAAGGTCAGTCATAGACAGCTTGCCATGAGGGATTCCAGAAATTTTCTCTATCCCCAAATATGCTCAATAGTTTCTCTCCCTACAGTTCTTCATAGTTGCTGAGATTTTTCACCTGGGAATGTAACCTCTGTGAACAGAAGAGGCAAGATATATGTAGTTTGGTTGATGGACAAGAAAAGTATAGAAAGCATAGAAGGAGAGTAAACCCAGGGAATGGACAGGAAGAGGGTATTCAAGGAGATAAGAGCTGCTATGCTATGGCATTTCTTTTTTTTTTCCTTTTTTTTGGGGGGCCCCCAATTTCATCAGGACTAGAACCAAAGTGCACAGAGGTGGCCGGAATGGAAAACACTCTCTCACTCCTTCAGATGAAGCAAAATAACAATGTAAGTATGACCTGTAAAGGGAACAGTTGTAATTTTATTAGACCCTGGGCAGAGCATTCAGCCTGATACAGCCTAGTCCAAACCAATATTACCCTTCACCTAGATCTTTTCTTTTTTTTAACAGAAGTATAGTTGATTTAAAACATTATATTAATTTCAGGTATACAACATAGTAATTCAATATTTTTATAGATTATACTCCACTTAAAGTTATTATTTAAAAAATACTGGCTGTATCCCCTGTATGATACAACCTTGTGTTTTATTTTATACCCAGCATCTTAGAAATTTTAATCCCTTTCCCCAATCATATGCCTCCCCAGCCAGTACCAAAAGTTTCTTATCTTTAACTGTGAGTCTGTTTCTGTTTGTTATATTCATTCATTTGTTTTTAACATCAGCCTGCTTAACTGGTCTCTTTGTTTTCAAACTTCCCTCTTACTTCTACCACATAGCAAGTAGAATGATCCTTTCAAAGCATAAATCAGATAACATGACTCCTGGGGTTAAAACTCTAATGGATTCCCATTGAAAATGGAATGAAATCCTAAGTCCTTCTCATGGTCTCTTGACTATCTCTGTGACACTATTGCTCCTCCTCTCCCTTTTAAGTCCACCTACATGGACTTTCATTCAGTTATTTTAACACCCTGAGCCTGTTCTTATCGCTTCCTTGGAAGTGCTTAGCACCTGAGGAGCAAAAACAGTGGATGAGGGAGGTTAACCAGGGTTGGGATTGGCAAAGGCTAGTTTAGGGCCAAAGAAATCCCAGGATATTAGTAAGAATATCATCAAAACACTGCCCACAGAGCCCAGGTGAACAAAAAGGCAAACCACAGTGGGAAGTAAAGAGTTGGAAGAATCAGAAATAATTAAGGGCTTGAAAGTCATGATGAAAATAAAAGGAGAACATTCCCCAGGGAGTCAATGGTCTAGAGCCATAGAAGCACAGGAAACTGTGATTAGGAAAAAGGTTCAGAATTTAGGATCAGTGATAGGGCTGTTCTCAGAGAAAACAGAATGTATGTTATGACTCAAATGAAGGGAGTTGGGAAAGTGAGTTCAAGACCAGGATGGAAAGACTGCCTCAATCACTTAGGCCTGTCTTACTTAGGTATAAAATGCCTCCCCTGACAACACTGTGAAATTAACGAATAATTTCAATATACAGTAGACTTCTTATCCTTCAGGTGGAGTCTACCTCATCATTCAAGGGCTGTCCAGTTCCTAAAAGAAAATGATTCCTGACTTTCAGAGAACCTGGGCTAAAATAAATAAGAGAGGACTTCTCTCTAGCTTCCATTCATCTGGCTTTCCTCCAGCTCTTTGGACCTACCCCTCACTCCAAATCTTTCTTTTTCTAGATCAAAAAACATCCAACCTTGGTCAGAGAGCCCTAATGGAACTGATATCTAATCTAATTCACAGTAAGATGAGAATGGCAGAGAATGACTTACAGGAAAATTTTAACAGCATTCTTCCTGTCTTAAATCAATGAATAGTAAATAAGGTAGAAATTTAGGGCCATTATCAGTGTACACTTCTGCTAGACTTAAGGTCATCTCCCCCAGGCAATATCCCCAGGCTCCTCTGCTGCACTATTGAATATTCATGTGGAATTAGCATCTCTAGGCAGCACTGCCATCTATTTAGATTAAACTGGGATTACAGGCCCTCTGACTACAAAGGATCAGGAAGGGCAATGCAATTTTAGAGCAAAGAAAGTGACTCTAATCTGCACAGCTGTTTGGCTATTGGCATGACCCCCAAGGAGGAAGTGTCCCTCCCTGGAGCATGAGACCCTATGGGACAGATTTCCCTGTGTATCATTTTTAGATCCATTAGGACTAGCTTGCATGATGGTTGCTAGGATACTGTAAATGGGGAAAGAAAACATCATATAACAGTAGGTGCAGGGAGGCAGGCGCTGGCCTGTTTTGCAGACTACATACAGGGCCGTTACTTATTAGCATCATGATTAGGATCATTTCCAAAAGCTCCTGTCTATTTTCCTTCTGGAAGCTAGGATGCAATTGCATTTCAATTGGTAAAGAGTGTTTATAATTCATATTTTTCGAGAAGTAATTGAATTTGTGAAAAGTTGAGCCTCATAATTGCTACTGAGGAATCTATTAATGAGTAATAAGGAGGTTGGGGTGTGCAAGTGTGTGTTTTTTCCCTGACTATTAAATGGTAACTTCAATTTGGGAATGAAATCACCCTCCATTGATTTCCAGTGTATTCTGCCATCGTCCAGATAGCAGTTTCAAAGAGTTCTGTAAATGAGATTTGTAGCTGAGGTAATTGCTGCTGCAAAAGCATGCAATAGAAGGCAAGCTTTCTAACTGACACTTTCTTGATGTACTTAACTACCTCCTTTCCAAATCAAAGCTAACCGAGGTAGAAGATGAACTTCTGTTTGATTGTTGACCTTGCTTCTTATCTCCTAGAGGGAGGAGACACTACAGACAACACTTTGATCCCTATCTCACCTTCTGATGTTAATTACCTAACTAGAAAAAAAAAATTAATGTTTTAGCAAATCGCTCCATATTAATGACCACAGCATGATTACTCTTAGAGTTGGGCTCTTCCCTTAAAAGGAATAAAATATAACCAACTCTCCTGCAATGATTTTTCAATGATGGTTCCCAAGAGAACATAAGTAGCTCCTTCCTGGATGGGACTTACTACCTCAAAACGCAATGCTTTAGGTGAGAGTTAGGGAAAGACGAAATATCATCTCCATGGACTGACTCTGCCTACATCCAAGTGTCTGATAGTCATTGACAGTGGATACACACTACCTGGGTCAGCACTTAAAAAGCAGGCTCTCCATCAGCCTGGATCTGAAGGCCAGGGAGGGCTTATTGGACAACACCTTACAGCTGGACAGCCTCACCCACCACTAATATGACCAAATCATGAGGGAGACTGGTACGATAAATGGATCTGTATCATAGCTCCTTCTGCATTCGCTAGTTCCTATTATAAGTAATTGATATCTATCTGCCTCCCTCTCTATTATCTACCTCTCACTGCAGCATGAGATTTTTTTTCTGGGAGGTGGGATACATATGTTATTTATTCCTTTGGCCTCACAAAGTCTTTATAGATTTTTGTACCTAGCAAATTCTTAATATTTAATTAAATAATGTCACTATAGTAAATACTAAGAATTACGTAAAACAATTATGAGTGCATTTACTTTAATTGAACATGGCTGGAGGAGGCAAAACCTCTTATAATCTAGAAATAAATTTTAGCCAGCTGTGAAATCTTGGCTAGGTTTCTTTTTTATAAAGAGAAAGGGTCTGACAAAAAGATTTTATTAAAAATAAATTTTAAATTCTATGGACAGATTCTAATGATGATGATAAAAGAATGGCATGGGTGAAGGTTATCATTTGCCGAGGTCAGACTTCCTTCCAACCTGGACCCTTTGTTTGCTGGTACTTAAGGTCCTAGCATGCCCACAAACGTTGCGAGAACTGGGTCAAATTCCCTAGGATATACAGTTCTTTAGTAGTACGTAATAGAGAACTGCTCTCAGGGAAACTGTGCAGCCATAGTGTGGAGCCATATGAAATGGAACAGAAATATTATCCTTGAATTTATCTGTCATAGTAGGCTATCTACCATGAAACATGCCTGAGAGAAGGAAAGACCTGGCTCTCTCTTTCTTCTGTTATTTCCATTGTTGGTACAAGCTTCTAAGAATTACTAACCACTTTAAATCTCTAAAAGTCACAGAAGATGACCATTGATTGCCAAGTATTTAGCAATGATTCAGCTCAGCTTGACACACTAGTGGGAGGGCAGCCAGATGGAAGGATTTGCTTCCTTGCCAGTGACCAAGGAGACTCCTTTAACATCGTCTATTTTATCAACCTTAATTACTTCTTCCTACCAGCTGTCTCTCATCATTCACCCTATTTGCCTGGCAAACTTCAAGTGAAAAAGAGAGGAAGATAAGCAAGTAATTAGATGCATGTCCAGGCCATCAGGAATTCAGTGTCTGTAGAACCAATTCCTATTGTAAGAAGTTAAAGGAGGAACTTAACCTTGAGTCAGGAGGTCCTTATGTTCAAGGCTTTGGGCAAACAGATCTGTTTTGTTTTATCCAAGAAATGCAAATAGTGCCTGGGTTCTGGCCTGGTCAGCCTGGAGAGCCCAACTTAATAAACAAGGGACTGAAGTAGCACCAATTCAACCATGATCTTGACTCGTGAAATCTACCTAAGCTTTCAGAAATTAGGAATTGTTCCCAAATAGGACAAAACTTTAGTAAATGGATTTTATTTGCAGTAGTTTTAAAAGTATGTGTATTCCTGCTGTTTTTCCCAGAGATATTTTCATGAGTTCTGATAGGTCAACACAATTTTCATAGTAATACTGAGATACCCCTTGTTTATTTCCCAGTGTTGGTATTTTTACTGAGGGAGGAAAAGCAATAGTGGTGAAATTACTGATACTTAACATTAATCTAAGCAGTGACACCAGACTGTTACTAGTATCGAATTAAATATAGCCTTTCTACAATACTACTATTAAAAACTGCTTATACAGGAGTTCCCATTGTAGCTCAGTGGTAAAAAACCTGACTAGTATCCAGGAGGATGAAGGTTCGATCCCTGGCCTCACTCAGTGGGTTAAGGATCCAGCATTGCTACGAGCTGAGGTGTAGATTACAAGCATGGCTCAGATCTGGTATTGCTGTGGCTGTGGTGTAGGCTGGCTGTTGCAGCTGATTCAACCCCTAGCCTGGGAACATCCATAATGCCATGGGTGTGCCCCCCCCCCCAAAAAAACCTCCTTATACAAACTCATCAATATATGTTCCCTTCCAAAAATACTTCAAAAAATAACAAGTTCGGTCTTTAATAAAAATTTTATGTCCATGAGAAAATGTTTCTAACTTTATCATAAATTTTATTTTATTTTATTTTGTCTTTTTTGCTATTTCTTGGGCCGCTCCCACGGCATATGGAGGTTCCCAGGCTAGGGGTCGAATCAGAGCTGTAGCCACCAGACTGCATCAGAGCCACAGCAACACAGGATCTGAGCCACATCTGCAACCTACACCACAGCTCACGACAACGCCAGATCGTTAACCCACTCAGCAAGGGCAGGGACCGAACCTACAACCTCATGGTTCCTAGTCTGATTCATTAACCACTGCGCCACGACAGGAACAACTATCATAAATTTTAAATTCCATGTATATTTCAAGTCACAAGAGGAATCTGAGATGTACTCTTCTCTATATTTATAACTATTATTTTTTATTATTTATCTCTATATTGACAACTATTATTTATTATTTATCCAGACAAAACTTGCCTTAAAAAAGACACATGCACCTGCATGTTCACTGCAACTCTATTCACAATAGCCAAGACATGGAATCAACCCAAATGTCCACTGACAGATTATTGGATTAGGAAGATGTGGTATATATACACGATGGAATACTACTCAGCCATGAAAAAGAACAAAACAATGCCATTTGCAACAACCTGGATAGAACTAGAGACTCTCGTCCTGAGTGAAGTAAGTCAGAAAGAGAAAGACAAATACCAGATGATATCACTTATATCTGGAATCTAATATATGGCACAAAGAAACCCTTCCACAGAAAAGAAAATCATGGACTTGGAGAAGAGACCGGTGGTTGCCAAGGGAGAGGGGAAAGGAGGGGGGTGGATTGGGAGCTTGGGGTTAATAGATGCAGACTGTTGCCTTCGGGATGGATTAGCAATGGGATCCTGCTGTGTAGCACTGGGAACTATGTCTCGTCACTTATTATGGAAGATGTAATGTGAGAAAAAAGAATGTATACATGTATGTATAACAGGGTCACTATGCTGTACAGTAGAAAATAATAACAGGTAAAAAAAATACATCCAAAAAAATAAAAAAATAACAAAATAGTAAATAGTTATAGTTATGGTAACAGTCTTCATAATTAAGCTATTAATATGCACATATGTTATGGATAAAGCCCAAAGTAAGTCCAATTTTTACCAGGAGACAGCCAGAATAACGTAATAGTCCTAGAATAGAATCTACAACCAGACAGACTGAACTTGGGTCCCAGCTTGGCCACCCCCTTATGCTTTAGTTTCTCCATTCTTCTTAAAGAGGTATGGGAATTAAATGCATTACTATGTGCAAAATGCTTAGAACCATACCTGGCAATTAGTTAGTGCTATGCATTAATTGGCAAATTGTTTGAAACTGAGACCATGTGTGAGTATGCAACATATCATTGTTAGAGATCTATATGAGCTTTTACGGAGGCCAAGTGTATGTCTTATATTTTAGCAAGTATCAGTAAAATTTAATTAGCTCATGTCTCAGACTAAGAAAGTGTTACTTTTTTTAGCCTATTTCATTTCTTCTGAAATTTCCACAGTTTGAAACTGAGTCTTTGTTATTTCCTAAGGGTGTGGAAATGTTTAGTACTCAGTCACATACAATATTTTCCTCTGGTTGGTGCCACTTTTATCAATATACTAATCTATTTTCTTCTGCCACCAGATTTAGGTTTCCAAGGTTAGTTCCTCATTCCTACTTCTTTAACAAACTATTTTGTAAACCTGATTTCACATTTCCCTTTCTTTCCGAAATATCTTTTTCTAAAAATGTCACAAAATTGGGCGTTCCCGTCATGGCTCAGTGGTTAACGAATCCGACTAGGAACAATGAAGTTGCGGGTTCAATCCCTAGCCTCACAGTAGGTTAAGGATATGGCGTTGCTGTGAGCTGTGGTGGAGGTTGCAGACGTAGCTCGGATCCCACATTGGGCGTTGGCTGCGGCTATGGTGTAGGCTAGGACTACAGCTCCGATTTGACCCCTAGCCTGGGAACCTACATATGCTGCGGGTGCGGCCCTAAAAAGGCAAAAAATTAAATAAAAAAATTTAAATGTCACAAAATCATTCAACAAAATAAATTGCAATGCACTCTTAAGAAAGAAAAGTCAAATAATTCCACTGGGGTGCTGATAATGTATTTTTTTCTTTAACGTAGGTGGTAGTTAACTGGGTGCTTGTTCTTGATAGTTCTTTGAGCTGTACATCCTAGTTTTGTGTACTTCTCAGTATGAGTTCTATGGAACAGTGGATTTAAAGGTAAAATGAAAGAAACAAGGCAAAAATGTCATTTATATTCCATTATGAGGAGATACAATATGGCTACAGTTTTTTTAATGCTTAAGTTATGAATTATGTTAGGACACTGATTTTAAAAAATATTAGGTATTCTAGCTTTAACCTTTGACACAGCTCTAAATCTGTTACACAAAAGGATCTAATTCATCAAATGAGTACCTCATTTCTGGAATCCAGTATCAACACAAGGGAGAGAATTATAACACCATATTATTTCAAACTCTTCCAGCTACAGCTTAGGCTGGCATAGTCTTTATCCTCCAAGTATCACCGATGGTCCCTAAGAAAGGCGGCTTTGGTATGAGATGGATACATAGGAATAACACCATCTGGTTGAAGAGATTGATTCTAAAGTATAGTAAGAGGATATAAATATAGAAGATGTTAGCTGGGATTTGGCTAGTATCCCTCCTTTTAAATCCATTAAGAAGTATATTTAATAGTTCAAAAATTTAGTTATCTCCTTTGATTATGCTTTCCATTTCATCTTGTAATGTTCAAACATTTGCATTCACTGATTTCTAGCTTTCCACAATTCTGAGAAACTATATATTTGAAAGATTCTAGCTTTTACAGAGACAGCTATATTTCTTTAAATTTTCTTTATTACCCTTTATTCATGTGTCTTAGTGTATTTACTTCTATTTCGGAGAAATAGGGGAAAATAATATATGAGATTTTCTTTTATAATTTGATTTTTACATATCACATTTTATCTCCTAACACTTTACTACATGCAATTTCCACTTGCAATTAATGTGTCCAGTGATGGATTTGCATTAACATTTTGAGTATTGACCAAACCACATCAACAAGAAACTGGAGAGACTGGACCATATTCTTGGAGTCTGCTGAGGACTTTTTTAAAAAAGGTAACATAAGCAGGAATGACAAAATAAGTACAATTAAAATTCCTCTCCTCCATAAAAAATATGAGAACTTGGCAAAATTTATAAGAATCAACTTTTTCAAAGCTCGAGAAATTAATGAAATGGCTGTAGTAACCTTAGGAATATTTATTTAAGAAAAATATTTCAATATTGATAAGAGAACTGACATTTGGAACATTTTAACTTTGCCTGGTACTATCCCTTTTCTCCAACTCCAAAGTCAAAAAGAAAAAAAAAAAAAGAAAAAGAAAAAAAAAGAAAAAAAACAGGAATTTGTAGTCACAATGAAAATCAGCAGAATGACAGCCACTTGAATGGGTAGAATGAGGTTGAATCTCTTTCAAAGCCCCATTTCCAAAGAGTCTTTATTTGACCCGTCCAGGGATTTCGTGAAATATCCCACTTGGAAGTCTTCTCTTTAATTGAACTAAGAGCTTATCCAGCGGAAATAGCATTTTCCTGAAGGGGATTTGTTAAAAAAAAAAAAAAAATCATTAACAGCAATTATTTAAAATTAAGTCTTCCTAATGAAATAGAAAACAGTTAACACAAATGATAGGATAACTAAAAATCTTAAAGGAAAACCTGGAGAACTAGTTACCTATAGGAGGCTTTGAAAATCTCCTTCATTTTCCCAGAAATCTAAAAGACCAGGCTCGTGCACAGGTCTGTGCAGGTGTCCAAGATTGTAGACATATTCGTGAAAGCCTAAGGTCCTAAGTCTCATGCAAAGCCCCTGTATCCTTACTTCTAGCTGACCTGGAGGCTCTGCGTAGACAGAAGGTGAACACTAAAGCAAAGTTATAAACTGGCAGAGTGTTAAAGATGTGCCCCAAAAGACACAAAGAGCCACCTGGCCAAGAATTAGTCTCAGAGATTCCAGGAATGTAAGGAAATCTCTCTGTAATCATTAGCTTATAACTAAGATAACTGAGCCGAGACTTCAGTGGCTATACACAAAAAAATAGAGCTTAAAGAATTAGTTCATTAACGTAACTATATCACAACACTCAGTAATGAAAACAAAAACTGTAAAGGGGGAGCATCTAATTTCCAGATTTTGCACATTATTTAAAATGTAGTTTTCAAGAACAACAAATAAAATATGCAAAGAATAAGAACGTATGGCAAATATATAGGATTGTTTTTAAAGTAAATAGAAATTGTCCTTGGGAAAATCTAGACATTAAATTAACTAGATAAGAAATTTAAATAACCCACTATAAATATGTTCTAGAATTAAAGGAAATTATGTGTAAGGATTTCTGTAAAAAGGAAGATGATAACATTTCACCAAATAGAAGATATTAATAAGGGGAGAGAAATTATTTTAAAATTGTATAAGAATTCTGAAATTGAAAAGTAAATAAGTAAAAAGAAAAATTCACCAGAAAAGCTCAACAGATTTGAGCAGGCACAGCAACAAATAGAGAACTTGAAGATAGATCTGCGGAGATTATTCAATCTGAGAAAAAGAAAGTAAAAATAAAGAATAAAAATGTACTGAGTCTGTAGTACATAATCAAGTGGACCAATATGCACATAACTGGCATCTCAGAAGGAGAAGAAAGGCAGAAAGAATATTTTAAAGAAATAATGACTGAGAACTTCACATAAAACATTAATCAACACTTTGAAGAAGCTCAACAAAGTCTATGTTTTAAAGATGCAAAAGGATCCTCACTTAGATAAATCATAACCAAACTGATGAAAGCCAAAGATAATGATAGAATCTTGAAAGATCCAAATGAGATGCACTCCTCAAATACAAGGGATCTTCAATAACATTAACAACTGATTTCTCCTCAGACAACACAGAGTCCTGTTGACTGAAATGAAAGGACACTGGACAGTAATTCAAATCCACGTAAAGAAATAAAAAGCAATGATGAAAGTAACTACATATGTAAATATAAGACAGTATAAATACATTTTGTCTATAACTTTTTTCTCCCATCTGATTTAAAACACAACTACATAAAGGAATAATTATATATCTATATTTATAGATATACAGTGTATAAAGATTTAATTTTTCGATAATTGCAGAACAAAGGAGGGTATAAAGAACAGAAATATTTAAGAGTAACATTTTTTATTACTATTTAAATAAAGTTGTAATTATCCAAACTAAATTGTTATATGGAAAGATGTTCATTTTAACTCACAAAGCAATCACTATGAAAATAACTTTTATAAAAACCACTAAAGAAATGGCAAATTATTAAAAGGATACATTAAAAATTCTATTTAACATAGCAGGAAATAATGAATATAAGAACAAAAATATGTTATATAGAAAAATAAATCACAAAGTGGCAGATATAAATCTTTTTAATGAGCAATAACATTGAATGTAAATGGATTAAACATTCCAATCAAAAAGATTGCAGAATCAATTTTAAAAATCTAATTATATGATATCTACATGAGACTCACTTTACATTCAAAACACAAATGGGTTAAAAGTAAAAGAATGGAAAAATATATCATCCAGAAGTTTCCACTGTGGTGCAGCAGAAACGGATCCAACTAGGAACCATGCGGTTAGGGGTTCAATCCCTGGCCTCACTCAGTGGGTTAAGAATATGGAGTTGCCATGAGCTATAGTGTAGGACGTGGCTCGGATCTCGTGTTACTGTGGCTCTGGTGTAGGCCGGCAGCTATGGCTCCGATTTGACCCCTAGCCCGTGACCCTCCATATGCTGTGGGTGCGGCCCTAAAAAAAGAGAGGTGGAGGGAGAGAAAGACAAAACAAAATATCATCCAAATAATAACCAAAAGAGAGCTGAAGTGACCACACAAATATGAGACTAAAATAGACAACAAGACAAAAATTGTTACTAGAGACAGATGGCATCTTTTGATGCTTAAAGAGTAAATCCATCAAGAAAACATAACTATAAACATAAATGTACATGACATTTATCTCTAAAATGCATGAGGTAAAAACTGATATAATAGAAGGGATAAACAGACAATTAAACAATAATAGTTGACTTCACCCCACTTCAATAATGGATATAACAACTAGGCACATGATCAATGAGGAAATATAAGATTTCATAAAATAACTTGATTTAACAGACATCTAAGGACCATTTCACCCAACAACATATTGAGAAGAATTACATATTCTTCTCAAGTGCATGAGGAACATGCTGTAAAACATATCACAGTGTAACAGGCCACAAAAGAAGTCTCGGGATATTGAAAAGGGTTGCAATTGTACGAAGTATCTTCTTTAAACACAATGAAATGAAATAGGAAATCGATAACAAAAGGTAATCTGGGAAATTCAGAAATGTTAAATCAGAGAATCACCCTTTTAAATAACCATTGGGGCAAAAACAGATCACAAGGGAAATCAACAAAACTAAAGCTGATTCATTGAAAGGTCCACAAAAATCAATAAACTTTGCTTAACTACACTGATGAAGAAGAAAAAAAAGGAAAACAGACAAACTGCTAAAACCATGAATGAAAGAGGGGACCATTAGTAAAGACCTTACAGAAACAAACCAACAAAAAAGACTAGTTATATGGTAATAGTATGAACAACTTTATGTCAAACAATTGGATAACGCAGATGAAAAGTACAAATTCCAAGAAACTAGCTAATTTATTTCAGGAAAACAGGAAACAATCCAAATGATGACTAAAAAAAAATAAAGACGCACGATGACTGAAAAAAAATGATCTACAAAGAATAGAAGAGGGCCAGGTGTGACCATGGATAAGTTTGACTGAATGTTTAAGTGTTATCACCAATCCTTCACAAACTACATCCCCCAGAATAGAAGAGCAGTGACTACTTCCAACTCATTTAGCATTGCACTGATACCAAAACCCAGACTATGAAATCACAGGAAAACTATAAACTATATTCACAAATATCTGTTATGAATATAGGTATAAAAGTGCATCAATAAAATACTAGCAAATAAATTCATCTGCATATTAAATGACTATCTATCATGAGCAAGTGTTAATTATTGTAGGAATGCAAGGATTGTTCAACTCAAAATACTCAATGTAATATTATTCCTTATATAGAAGGAAGTAAAGATGCCAGAGTACGAGGATGCTGAGCTCACCTGCACCCAGGAACACTTCAAAACATACTGAAAATAAATGGGAGACTGGAAGACAGACTTCTACCATCAAGGCTGTAAAGAAAGGTCTACACAGAGTTGAGAAGGGAAGGAAGTAATCAGGTTGGGAGTTATGCCCCTTAGGAGGGGACATAGAATAGGAGGGAAATATCACAGACTCAGAAACCCTCCATGGAGAGTGAACAGGTGAACCATATATTGGTCACCCAGACCTGGATTCTGACACTGGTGAGACAAGTCCTCTTGGCTGGTTTAAAATAAGCCCCTCTGGGACTTACAGGAGGAAAATAAGAAATCTAGATTTCACCCCTGAAGAGTATGCACATGGTTGCTTACTCCCTGAAACAAAGAAGATGATCCAGGTTGAAACTACCTGCAGGTTTGGCAAGCAACCCACAACCAAACCAGCATGTGCCCTGAACTACACAGAGCACTCAATCCAACTCCTCTAACACCAGCGCAGCTCCCAACTGGAGCAAAAGCTGCTGTTTCAAAGGAAAATGTGCCCTGGGGGTAGGAGAGAAGCTGGCTTATACTGGCTCTGCATTAGAGCAGGGTAATGACAGCCATTGCTAGCTCTCACAGAAGCAGCAGATTGGAGGCTATCTTGAGCTCTAACTGGCATTCTGGAACTGTCCCAGCACATACCCAGACCAACACCAGTTGCCCAATCTGACCTGACTTGCTCCAGCACTCCTCCCCTCTGGGAGGAAGGTTTAATTGCAGGGCGGGGCAAAGTGCATACTTAGAAGAAATGGAATTAGCTAAGATCTGATGCACAAGGCCTCTGCTTCAGTACCAATTGACCCAGCCCAACCCCTCATAGCATATTAATGATTCTTGGGCATAGGAGAAACTCCAGCTTACTCTAGCTACTCTACCTCCCACCAAGCTGCCAGCACACCCTAGAGGAAGACATGACCCATGCAAACTATGGATCTACTTTGCCCTCCAAAACCAATGGGCACATGTGAGCTTGCTTATGGACATTCCCACACAAGGACAACCCTTCAACTGGGACGTGTAACTGCTTCATGTAATTTCACAAAGACAGAGAAAGTTAAACAAAAGAAATTTATTTCTGACAAAAGAATGACAACAGAAACGCATAAAAATAAACAATAGAGATGAAGATTTAATAGGAGTTCCCTGGTGGCTCAGCAGGTTAAGGATGTGGCACTGTCACTACTGTGGCTGGGGTTCGATCCCTGGCTATGGAAACTTCCACATGCTGCAGACACACCCACAAAGGAAAAAAAAAAGATAAAGAGTTCAAAGCATTAGTAATAAGAAAACTAAATGAACGTGGAAAAATAATAGATGAACACAGTGAGAATTTTCACAAATATTGTAACAAGGAAGTAGAAAATAATAAAATGCTCAAGTCATAACTAAAAAATTCAACAATTGAAATAATATATACACTAGAAGGAATTAAAAGCAAACTAGGTGATATAAAAGAATGCATAAATGATCAGGAAGATGGAATAATGGAAATTGCTTTATCAGAACAGCAAAAAGAAAAATTTTTTTAAAGCGGACAGTTTAAGGGACTTATCGGACATTGGGCATATTAATATTTGCATTATAGGGGACCCAGAATGAGAAGAGCAAGAGAAAAGGGTCAAAAATATATATGATGAAATTATAGCTAAAAACTTCCTCAGTGTGAAAAAGCAAACAGATATCCATGTACAAGAAGCACATAAGGTCTGAAGCATGACAAAACCAAAGAGATCAAGACAAAGACAAATCTTAATTAAAGAAAGAATCTAAAGACAGCAAAAGAAAAACAGAGTCACATACAAGGAAAGCCCCATAAGGCTACAAACTTATTTTTGTGCAGAAACGTTACAGGCCAGAAGGGACTGGCATGACATATTTAAAGTGTTAAGTGGAAAAAAATCTACAGCCTAGGATAGTCAAGAGTTTAAGGGATAAACATAAAAATGTAAATTATGACCTCAAATACAAAACGTTGAGGAGGCTTGTAAGTAATGTAGAACTTTTAGAATGTGTTTGAAGTTAAATCACTAGCAGTTTAAAACATATAGATATAGTTATAGGAAAACATACATGAACCTCATGGTAACTACAATTTTAAAACCTGTAATATGTACGTAAAAACTAGGAAGAAAGGAACACAAGGTTACGACAAATGAAAATCATCAAACCACAAGCGATGAAACTCTTTTAAAGGAAGAAGAGAAAAACATTACAAAAACAATCAGAAAACATCTGACAAAATGGCAATGAGTACATATATTTACCAATAATCACTTTAAAAGAAAATGGACTAAAATGCATCAATCAAAATACATAGATAGGGTGGCTCACCAAATAAAAAAAGGACCCATCTCTATGCTGCTCACAAGAGACTCATCAGAGGTAAAGACACAAAGACTAAAAGTGAGGGGACTAGGATAGATACTTTATTCAAATAGAAACAACAAGGAAACAGTGGTCACAATACTGGTATTAGACAAAGTAGAATTTAAAATAAAAATGATAAAAGACAAAGAAGAAAATTACATAAAGAGATCACTAAGACTTTCATTGATACATATGCAACTAATATAGGAGCAAATAAATGTATTTTAGAAAGTTATCAAATATAAAGGGAGAAATTGACAATGTACATTAATAGTAGGCAACTTCAACACCCCACTTACATCACTGGAAAGATCAGACAACAAATCAAAAAGACGATAGTAGTCTTAAATGACACAATAGAAGAGTTGGATATAACAGGTAACTACAGGTCATTCCATCCAAATACAGTACAATACACATTCTTTTTAAGGGCATGAGGGACATTTCTCCAAATAAAACCTACAAATGGGTAACAGGCACAAGAAAATATAATCAAATTTCCTAATTATTACCAAATCAAAACAACAATTAGATATCACCTAAAACTTGTCAGAATAGCTTGAGAAAATGCTACAAATAAAAAATGTTCAAGAAGGTGTAGAGAAAAGGAAACACTTGTATACTGTTGTTGGGAATGTAAATTGGTGTAGTCACTCTGGAAAACAGTATGGAGGTTCCTCAAACCTAAAATTAACTGCCACATGATCCAGCAATTCTACATCAGGGTGTGTATCCAAAAAATATGGGAACACTAATTTTTAAAAAATGTGCACCCCAATATTCATAGCATCACTACTTACAACTGCCAAGATATGGAAACAACCCAAGTATCCATCAACAGATGAATGGATAAAGTGGTATATATACCCACTCATAGAGAATGGACTATGACACGGCCATAAAAAAAGAATACAATTATCTTATTTGCAGCAATGTAGATACAACAAAGAATATTATACTTGGTGAAACAGGTCAGACAAGAGAAGGAAAAATACTGTATATCACTTATACATGGAATCTGAAACATAAAACAAAAAACGTATGTAACAAAACAGAAATAGACTCACAGATATAGAAAAGAAACTAGTAGTTATTAGCGGGGAGAGGGAAGAGAGGGGGCAAGATAGGGATTGGAAATTACGAGGGACAAACTATGATGAATACAATAAGCAAAGAAGCTTATATTGTACAATACAGGGAATTATAGCTACTTTTTAATAAAAAATTTTAATGGAGTATAGTCTATAAAAATACTGCGTTACATTCATATGCCTGAAAATAACGGTGTGAGCCAATTTTACATCAATAAAAGACAAGGAAAAATAATACCACAGTTTTAAGTAACAGTTGGTATCCAAATCATACATGATGTTTCTATTGAGAACCAATGTAACGTAACACAAAAGAGTGGTAGAGCCACAGATTGACTTAGTCATTTAGCATAGTTGGATGATGTTTTAAAGGTATCTAGAGAAACTTTTTCAGGCAGGTACTAGAAGATGAAAATTCTATTATTAACAAAACGGCAATCATTTCAATTACATATAACTCTCTCCAAATAGGGTCCTTTAAATGTAAGGACTTTCGTTGAAGCGATTACTTATAATAGCTTAATAAATTTTAACTTCTTAGTGTAAAAAAATCCCTAAACTGGTTGTAGAAAGATCGAGTTCTAGTCCCAGTTCTGCCATTAACCTATTGTAATTCATTGGCCAAGTCACATTACATCTACGTGCCTCAATTTATTAACTTCCAAATAAAGCTGAACTTACCTTCAAAAGTCAGAAGTCCTTTCACTTAATTTTCTCTTCATTAATTCACTCATTCAACAAATATTTAATCAACAAAAGGTATGTACCAGACCCTATGTTGCATTCTGGGAATAGTGTAATAAAAAAAAAAAAAAATCCTTTACTCAAAAGTTTACATTCTACTAATAGGAGATAGATAATTCTGAACCATGAAGGAAATAAATTGCTATCATTGGATGGAGAGTGAATGGGGATAACTAACATTTATTTGAGATATAAATGGAATGGAGGAATCAGCCATGTGAACCATCTGGAAGAAAAGCTAAGGTTGTTTCTGAAAGAGGAAATAGCAACTGTAAAGATCCTGAGGTCTGTCAGAAGCAGCTTGGAGGGAGTTCCCGTGGTGGATCAGTGGAAATGAATTTGACTAGCATCCATGGGATCGAAGGTTCAATCCTTGGCCTCGCTCAGTGGGTGAAGGATCTGGCATTGCCATGAGCTGTGGTGGAGGTTGCAGACAAAGTTTGGATCCCGAGCTGCTGTGGCTGTGGTGCAGACCGGCAGCTACAGCTCTGATAAGACCCCTAGCCTGGGAACCTCGGTATGCCACAGGTAAGGCCCTAAAAACACACACACACACAAAAGCCACAGCAGCAGCTTGGATCATTACTCAAAGCCACGGGGAAAATGATAGTCAATGTATGGCGTGCAAAGGACAGAGTGGGACCGCAGGAGACTGACGAGATTATTAGGAACCCAGATGACACAGAGCCTTGTAAATTGAGCTACATGTTTTAACAATAGGAAACCCTTAAGAGATTATAAGAAGGGTTATGAGAAGGTCAGTTATTTATAAAAACATTACTCAGGCTGCACTATGAAAAATGGTTTGTAGGAACAAAAGAATAGGAGAGGGACACCCAATATGGAAGCGCTACCTTAAGACACACTAACGTTGAGACATTTATATGCTAACCTGATAATCAACGCTGGTTAATATTACCGTCTTTCTAAAGGGTATCACTCTTCAAGGTTGCATATATAATTGGTTAAGAATCCAGTTGATGCGACAAAGTAAAATTGCATTTTATATGAAAAGAAGAAAAGTCTGTATTATATATCTTATAATGGACCCTATATCAGTTCATTGAGCTGCCTTCTTGAATTTATACACAGCTAAACTCCAGTCAGAAATACAAAGACAGAACATTATGATGATACATAGTTTTCTGCTTCTAAAAATGTGTTAAATCTTAGACTTGGGAACAAAAGAATTAGCAGTGATACAATTTATCGTTAATTTAGTAATATGTTAACATCGCTGACAGAAGACTAGTGCCCTCATTGATATTTATTGCTTCAATAAACATGCAATTATATTGGGGAGAAAAGATTAGCCCAGCTGGCATCTACAGATACTCTGGTCCTCAATTGTCATTACCCAGAATTTCACCTGCTGTCAAAACAACGTCTTCTAGGGGTAAATTTCAGTTGCCTGAAAATTCACTTTTCTGGGATAACTCATCACCCAAAATTGCTTTACAGTCTTACTATGACGGCAACAAAAAAGAAACCGAAAGGCCATTGACAGTAAAAATATCTACTAACAATATTAGGCGTGATTTATCTCCACAGAAAAAAAAGATGACAATAGTTATTATTTGGTTTACCTCTTTCAACATGGAATGAAAATGAAAACCAGAAAACAACAGAAGGTAGTTTTTCTAGGCTTCCTACCCTACTGCTTTAAGCTTAAAATTAAAGAGAAAAAGTCTGACAATATGTTGCTATATATATATATCTGCTTAAGAGAGAAGCTGATTCTATTCTGATTATAAATTCTGAGATTCTCATAATTTTCCAATCATTCTATATTTTCAAATGTAAGATTTTAGCTAAAAATCAAGATAATAAGGATGTGATACTGAGACAAGTTACCCATTTCATAGTAATTGTAATACAGGTCAGTGAAAAAGCATTCCATAAAGGCCGGTGGACACATAGCTAAACTTGGCTTTCACCAGGAGTCCAAAAGCCTGGTGAACTTCAACTGGGAATTCAAAGATTGAGACAGCATGTTTGCATATTTACAAAGGGCAACAAAACAGCATGCTGCTTTTGAGGAGAGTGCCACTAAATGTATGTTTAAGCTGGAATGTCGCCAAAAATTCTATTTGTGAGAATTAAGATGACTGTCAATAAGTGTGTCTAACAACAACAACAACGAAATCAAGCCAAGAGACTGGTCCATTATTGAATTTCCCAATTTCATGAGAATTGAAAACATTCTCAGGCTATTTATTTTTGTGAATCTGCCCACAGGGAGAAATTCTTGAACATTTCCTACATATCTTGGACATTATTGGTGATACTCGAAACTTCCACAGAACAGAAATTTTTACCCATATCTTTGCTTGCCTACCTCAAGGCCCAGATTAAATGTAGGACCCTTTTTTCTGATAGGGATTGTACTGGTTCACACTATCTTCTTCGTCCAGAAGCAAACTGATTGCCTTTAGGTATATGGGCACACGGACCTTATGCTTATCGCAATTACCAAACATTTCAAAGAAGTCGTGTGGCTTAGAGGTTAAGGACAATGACTTTGGGGACAGGAAGACCTGGATCCAAATTCAAGCTCTGCCGTTTACTACATGTGTGACACAGGCAAAGATGATGAGCCTCAGATCCTTTGATTTGAAACGTGGATATTTCCAACACATAATTAATGCCGTTTTCTAAACGCTTCATGCTCTATCATACCACTAGGCAATCCCATCTACCAATCTGTTCGGCTTTCTATATATATAATGATATAGTGGTATTTTTTTCATTTTTGGCTTTATTTTACATTAATTACACGTGTGGGATGGTTTGTTTGTTTTGCTGCACCCGCAGGATGTTTTATCCTGGGCCAGGGATAAAACCTGCACCATAGCAGCAAAAATGCAGAAATCTTAATTCGCTAGGCTACCAGGGAATTCCACATATATGCATTTTTTTTAATTTGAAATATATCAGAGACATAACATTCTGTAACTTTGAGGTTTACATGTTGATCTGATACATTTATGTATTGTAATATGAGTACTACATTTATGTATAGTAATATTGTATTTATTCATGTATTGTAATATTTATGTATTGTAATATTGTAATATGACTACTACATTTATGTATTGTAATATGAAGTGGTGGTTTCTCTATCATGTCACCTAATAATCTTATTCTGGTGGGAGTAATTAAGACCGAGTCTTTTAGCAAGTTTGATATTTATATTACAATTTTGTTATGTGTATTCAGTATAATGTGCATTACTTAGATCTCTACGACTTGTTTATCTACTAGTTGCAACATTATACCCTTAAGCAACATCTCTCCAATCCTGCTACAACCTAGACCGTGGTAACTACTATTTTATTGTCTGTTTTTATAAGTTTGGCTTCTTGAGATTCCACATGTAAGGGATATACAAAATTTGTCTTTCTCTGTCCAACTTATCTCACTTAGCATAATGTCCTAGAGGTCCATCAATGTTATCACAAATGGCTGAATAATAGATATATCTCATTCATCCCTCGACTGGCACTTGGTGGTTAACATATCTTGACTATCGTGAATAATGCTGCAATGAACATGGGAACACAGATATCTCTTCAATATCTTGTTTTCAATTTCCTTTCAGTATGAATACAACCAGAAGTTGAATTGCTGGATCATATGACAGTTCTACTTTTTAAAATCAGGGTTCTTTTCTTTTCTTAGCCATTCTGGTAGGTAGACTCCACTATAATAGATGGAAAGTAGTCTGAAAAATGTGGGATATTTCCCAGTTGTCCTAAGAAAACAGGAATGGAAATTTAAATAACATACAGTTGAAGGCAGGTTTTTTTGTTTGTTTTTATTTTTTTATTTTTTTTGTGTGTTTCTGCCATTTCTTGGGCCACTCCCGCAGCACATGGAGGTTCCCAGGATAGGGGTCGAATTGAAGCTATAGCAACCGGCCTCCGCCACAGCAATGCAGGATCTGAGCCGTGTCTGCAACCTACACCACAGCTCACGGCAACACCAGATCCTTAACCCACTGAGCAAAGCCAAGGATCAAACCTGCAACTTCAGTGTTCCTAGTCGGATTCGTTAACCACTGAGCCACGATGGGAACTCCTGAAGGCAGTTATTGGAGAAATGTAAAACCATTTCATGTATATACTACCAAGGAATTCACACTGTTTTAAAAACCAGTTACATTTCCTTAAGCATTGGTCTTACTCCAATACTGATTATACCCAGATAGCATATACTGCCCCTAGCGGCTTGCATAGGCACTCACAATATTTGGTGAATGAATAAACAAATGCTCAAATACATCCTGGGATAATAGACTTGTTACACATCAGGAATGGAGAAAGGAAGCAATGGAAGTACTCCAAGGAGCAAGAGGCTGTTAAAGGATTTAAGAAGAAGAAGAAAAATTAGTGGACTCAAAGTTAACAAGATGCCAATGAGACACACATAAAGGAGAAAGTACAGAGCTAGTTTTTAAAATGTTGACCAAGGGCTCTACATATCATAACAGGACAAGGAGATCCCTGTTACCAGAATGAGAGGTAAGTATCTTCAGGAGACTAATGACCATCTTAGAAAAAGAAAAGAGGGAGCACAAGAACATTATCACCACCCTAGACAGAGCCTTCAAAGCAGCAAATCTTATGGCATCTCCACTTGAAATATGCATGGCCTTAAGCAGAGAAGGTTTCAGCCAGAGTTGCTTTCCAATCTTCCAACAGAATTCCAACAGAAGATTTCCCCGTTCTGTTACAGAATCATTTGTCATTCTCTTTTGAAGTGAATAGCTGAGAGCCGCAGTGTCACAAGCCCACCGAATTCCACGGCAGCCTATGTCATATCAGCAAGCAAGAGTTTGAAGGTGACCTTTTCATATTCGGTATTTGACTGCCTGTCCCATCAGTGGGTCTCATGTCTCTCTGTTTACAACTTCACTAAACTGTAAAGAGGGGACCGTCAGTCAAAATACCAAGAGCTGAAAGGTCACAGCAGACAGCTTACTATTTGCCAATGATTTTTAATCATTCACTCAGAAATACACCCGAGACTCTACAGTTAATTCCATTTGTTATTGACAGAAAGAATTTCACCCAGCCTTTTTTCCAGGGATTAACAGAAACCAGAGACAAATACAATAGAATCTCACTATATTGAAGGGGCTGGGGATGATTCAGTCCAATTCAACAGGCTTTTCTTTAATACTTGTCTACATGCCCAACAACATATTGATTACTACTGGAACATTAAAAAAAGCAAAAATCATGCAGCTTACTTTAATAAGTTTTGGGAAAGTATGTAGAGAGACAAGTCATACCCATATAACCCAAATATTCTTAATGCCTTCACAGCCTGTGGGTAAACTGGTCACCATGCTGTACAGTAGGAAAAAAATAATGTATTGGGGAAATTATAAAAAGATGTAAAAAAAAATTCTTGCTCATTCATCTGTAGATACATATTTATATATATGAAGGAATGAAAGAGCCTTCTGCATCTTGCACATATATATGAATGAGGGAGTCATCTACATGTGCAAGATGCAGAAGGTTCTTTTATCCATTATTATAAATACAAATGTAGATACATATATAAATTCTTTTTCCTGTACTTTTCGCTTATATATTATATACTATTATATACATATATATAATATTATGTGCATGTAGTGTTGAAAAGTCTAGACAAAGGACTCAACCAAGCCTACACATTACAATTACTGGAGGAGCTTTAAGAAGAATGTTGGGATAAGACCCAGACTCTGGTATTTTTTCCAAAGTTCCTCTAGTGATTCGATTATTCCACCAGAGGGCTTGTAAAATACAAACAGCATAGGCTTACCTACAGAGTTTCTGAAACAGTAGGTCTGGGTTGAGGCCAGACAATTTGCGTTTCTAACAAGTGCCCAGGTGACACCCGAGGTGATGGTCCAGGGACCAAACTAAGAGCTCTAGAAGGATGTAGCCCAAATTATTATTATTATGATTTTTGCTTTTTGTTTTAGGGCCGCACACATGGCATATGGAGGTTCCCAGACTAGGAGTCGAATCTGGAGCTAGAGCTGCCAGTCTAGGCCACAGCCACAGCAACACCAGATCCAAGCCACGTCTGTGATCTACACCACAGCTCACGGCAACGCTGGATCCTTAACCCACTGAGCCAGGACAGGGATCGAACCCCCAAGCCTCATAGTTCCTAGTCTGATTCATTTCCACTGCTCCACAACAGGAACTCCAAACCCAAATTATTGATGGTGATCTTTTTTGTCTATTAAATGGAATTGTAGGGCCGAGGAAAAGGGAAAGTCCGACTCCTAATCCTAATTTCCTAATTTGTTTTTTGAATGTTTCTTATAGGTATGTATTGCTTTTATAAAAGTCTTTTAAATTTCCAAAATACATTTTATTTGAAGTCCCCTTTACGATCCTTCTAAATTTCCTCCCCATCCTTAACTAAAAATATTATCCTGAACATTTTATTAATCATATTCTCACTGTATAAAAGTAGTTTTATAACTTACACCTACATTGCAAAACAATGTATTATTCAATTTTGGCTATTATTAAAAAACAATATAAAACAAAACTTACACTATCTGTATTTATCAAAGGCATGTTATTTTTGATAAATCTAAACATCATTACATTTACCTATGTGGATGTGTATAGGTATGCCTTACTTATTTTAATTCATTGAATAATATCCCCCGATATATTTATATATTGCACGTTCATATGATTTCCAGTTTTTCCCCTTACAAACAATGATTCTATAAACATTCATGCACATGCATACCATTTGTTTACTTGGTAAAGAAGTGTGTCCCAATTCACATTTCCAACAACAATAGAGGAGAGTTCCATTATGCCGTATCTTCACCAATACCCGGTATTGACAGATTTTACTTTTGTTCGATTTGATGATTGTGAAATGATATTTCTTGGTGGTTTTAATTTGTATCTCCACGACACAAATTTGTTTCCAAAGGAACTAATTTCATGCCTCATTCAGCCATGTGTAATAGCAGAGGCACAAATGTTTAACTCCTTGACAAACTCCTCCAGACATTCTTCACAAACATCCATTAAGTGGGAAGAAATGAGTCTTGTATTTGCTGACCAAGGGCTTCATGAATTTGATTACATAATAATAGTACTGACCCTATGTCTACATTTGGATATGTTAAGTAATTTTCACATTCATTTCAATTTTCACAAAAGGAGGTACTGAAGTGGGTCAGGCAACATTCCTTACCCCCAAATCACAGAAGAGATCAGGGAACCTTAGTAAACTTTTCATCATCACACCACTGAATTTGGACAAAGCTAGGGCCACAGAACAATTAAATTGCAAAACTAAAAGCAACCTTGAAGTTTACCTCTTGCAACCCTTCACTTTTGAGTAGACAAAATGGAATATATCAGAGGCAAAGTGACCTATTTAAGGTCAGATAGTCAGTCCATAGCTGTGCCGAGAATAGAAAGCAAACCCGGTCATCTTTTCAATATACTCCGGGAACATTGTGAGAACAATCCAGTGAAAGAGATTGAGGATAGAAATCTCTGGTATGGGGAGGGGAACCGGAACGAAGTAATGGGCCTTAAGATCAGGAAATTAGCCAATATTGCTCAAGCCAGGAAGGTCATGCCCTGGGGGCCTTATGGCATCATTGAGGGTGATCTTAGTGCTCCCATACACCAAGGCAATCAAGCTCCAGGATTGTGCCAGGTTAGATGGGCCAGGGTATGATCCTGTTTTCTAATGGGAGAGTCCCCAGCTAGAGCATAACCTGCCAGCCACCTTGACGTGGGCTTCCAGAAGTCATTGTTTTAAAGCAGGCACCACTGCACTGGCTGAAAGCACCTCTGTCAGACTATCATGCTCTTAATTAGCCGTGCATGATGGCAATCAATTAAGGATGGCATAAAAGCCAATAGAAATAATGCAACTCTCATTAGGGATTTCTCATTTGTTATACGAGCGTGTCTACTGGGTGAGTTCCCATTAAAACAAACTGGGGCCTATTATTTAAGCCATTTCAGGAAAGTGCTAGGTTATCTTTCCATTTGACATTTATTGTACCTGGCATAAAGGTTAAAAACAATTATGTTCACTTGGAATATTTATTATCTTATAAGACTCAAGTAGGGCCATTATGTTTGTTTTTTCTCCTTATCAAAGCTGGTCAAGGGGAGACTTTTTAATGAGCTTGTGCGAAATATTAAGGAAATTTTCCTTTCCCTGAACTCAGAGAGATAAACCTGCAAATAGTGATACTCTGGAAATTGTTTGAGAACAACCATTTATTATTTGCACACTGCAGTGTTGCATGTGCTTTGGTCCAGCTCCCATGTCTGAAAGAGTCATATCAGCACCAGCAGGAAGGCACAATCAAATCAGTGGAAAGAACACTGGATTGAAGTGGGGGAAGAACTTGCTCTTCTGCCAACTTCCTGTATGACTTCCAGTTGCTAAGTCCAAAAACCCTTCCTCAGCTCTTTATCTTATACCCAACAGATAAACCCTCAGCAAATCTTGTTTGGTTCTACCTTCAAAATAAATCCAGAATTTGACCACTTCTCCTCTCTTCCATTGCTACAAAACTGGTCCAAACCAATGTCATCTCTAGCCTAGATTACTATCATAGCATCTAGTCTGCTTGAATTAGGTTCTCCAGAACCAAGAGAAAGAGATGCAATATGACTGATTGGCTCACACTGTTTTGGAGGGGAGAAGTCCCACGATCTGCCATCTGAAAGCTAGTGGCCCAGGAAAGCCGGGGGTGTAGTTCAAGTGTGAAGATCTGAAAATCAGGAGGCGGGTGACTTAAGTGTCAGGCCAAATTTGAAGGCCTGAAAATCAGAAGTGTCAATACTGAGGGTAGGAGAAGATCATGTTTTAGCTCAAGCAAAGAAAATGAATTTGCCCTTCCTCCACATTTTTGTTCTATTCTAGCCCTCAATGTATTACATGGTGCCCAGGTACTTTGATGAGGGTGATTTTCTTTACTTAGTCTACCGATTCAAATGCTGATCTTTTCTGGAGACACCTTTATAGATAAATCTAGAAATAATGTTCTACCAGCCACGTAAGTATGCCCTAGCCCAGTCAAATTCCCATATAAAATGAACCATCACTCTGATCTTTTGCTTTCACCTTTACTCGAATAGTCTGGCCTCAAGAGTAGAGATAAAACCTAAATCCAAGTCAGATCATGTCACTTCTCTGCTCAAAATTTGCAATGGTTTCCCGTTTCCCTCACTGACTTTCCAAGGGCATTACAAACCTGGGATCTGGTACCCCAATTACCTCTCTTCCTTCATCTCCCACTATCCTCCCCCATCACTAACTTTTCTCCAGACCATCTGGTCTTGCTATTGCTAGACTCAGGGCTCTAGATGAACAGTTCCTTCTGCCTGGATTTTCTCCATATATCAACAAGGCTCAATCCCAATTTATTCTAGGTTTTTTTTTTTTTTTAAATAAAATCTCAACTTCTCAGTGAAGCCTACTCTACTCACCCTATTTAAAATTTCAACAATTCCAACCCAACACTCCTGATTGCACTTTAACTTGCTGTCTTTTTCTGACAGAATTTTTCCATGACATTATCAATTGTTAACATTAGTATAATGTTAGTAAATTTAGTATAATTACTGTAACATCTTCGACCTGATTTGTCGACTCTTCTATCCCAAGTGTCTTCAATCATGTCCAGTACTGAGTAGGAACTCAATAGTTGTTCACCTAATAGTATTTCTCCAACTTGAATTACAATTCCTGAATTTACTTAATGATATGGTTGAACTGGACCAGAGGTCAGCAAGTATTTTTTTATTTCCCTGAAAAGATCCAGATAGTTAAGGGTTTCTACAGCCACATGGTCTCTGTCACCACTACTCAACTTTGCTATTGCAGTATGAAAGCAGCCATAGGCAAAATGTAAATGAAGGGGCAAGGCTGTTCCAATTAAACTTTAAAAAAAATAGGCAAAGGCCCAGATTTGGGCCAAAGTCAGTTTGCCAACACCTGAAATAAATGATATTTCAGAGGTCACTTAGTTCTGATGTTTTGTGGCTTTGAGTATGAAGGAACTGGTTTGGTTTTAGGGGATTTTTTTCTGTTTCATGTCACAGGACATTAGACGTGCCTATTCTTGTGCTTAGACTGGGATAGCTTGTGGAGAACCCCTGGTTAGCGCCATGATGCCAGACCTTTGAAAAGTGTTTTTAGGTGCTTAAGTCACTACTTCCCCTCTGCAAGCTAAAAATAGTATTAGCTTCCTCAGCGGTTTCCAGCATAGCATACTACATGCTGGTGGAGAATCGTGAAGCTGTCCCTGCTAGACAGAATAACTGTATAGTAAAGAATTTAATCTTGCCCAAAAAGAGGAAAGGCCTTTGTCATTGATTTCTGGATGAGTAATTTCTAAGCCTTTGGAATATCATGCCTGATAAAAAGTGTCCTTGTTTACCTGGGGACATTGGTCACTGGACAATCTAACAATATGATTTACAATAGGGACTTTGGGCTCTGAACTGTCCAATTTATTTCAAGAAGGACTGGAGACTAAATGTGGGCCATGCAGTATCAGTTCTACCGCTGGAGCGCCAGGGAACTGAGAGTCAGTTGTGTAGGCAGTCAACCACAGAGCCCTACGAAACTCTCTAGATGCCAACGGTCAGGTGAGTTTCCCTAATGGAGAATTCTGTGTCCATTGTCACACGTTGATGCTGGTAAAATAAAACTGCCCAAGACTCCATGGGAAGGACAACCAGAATCTATGCATTTGTAATTTCCCTGGACTCTACCCCATGCATCTCTTTCCTAAATAATTGTAAACCTAATCCTTTTTCTGTACTACATTCTAACCATAAATATAACAGCTTTCAGTGAGTTCTGTGAGTTCTTCTAGCAAATCATTGAACCTGAGGCTGATTTGGGGAACCCCTCAAATTTGCATTTGGTGGCAGAAGTGAGGGCAGTCCTGTAGACTGCGCCACCTCAAACTCTACAGTACCCTAAACTCCTGCTCCAGGAAAGGGAAAGATCTTCCCTTTAGTTTCCCATGCCTTCTCATCCTCATACAAATGTTCCCAGATATTTTTAATGACTCACGTTGACTCTGTGGTCTTTCAAACCCTACCCAAGGCAAACTCCAAAGAACTATAATGTCTCTGAACACTTCAAAAGGGAAATATTATGCCCCTGGTATTGGCCATCAGTACCCATGAGGTCCTAATGTTGAGGTGATGATATAGTAATATAAGATCTCAGTCTGATTGATAGGTGGCCATCAGAGGAGATCTTAGGGTATGTGTCCCAGTCATTATGTCACAGAAGTTGATTTTACCAGATCTAGCTGGTATCACAGTCATAAGAATCATTCCCCCATCTCCCTCCATCTGTCCCTCCCTCCTCTCTCTCTCTCAGATACACACTATCTCACATACACAGACACACACACACATACACACATTCTCTCTTATTCACTCTTCCCCCTCTCTCCAGCCTCCTTCCCTTTTCTCCATAGTTTTCTTATGGACAATTGGGTCATTTAAAGAACAAAAATGATACAGCCAAACTCAGTTGTTTATCCATCTCAACCATTTAAGAAATGTCATATTTGAAGTGTCAGATTAACAGTTGAGTAAAATATGATATATCCACAATGTAATGCTATTCAGCGTTTAATATGATATGTACAATGTTTTAATGACAGGGAAATGATTTTAACTTACTGGGCAAAGTCATTTTATATATTGGAATGCATCAACTGTATGTTCATACACATCTCTATGATGCAAAAAAAATCAAGAAAAATAAGGAAATACACAAAAATAGACAAAATATTAACACTGATTATTTTGGTTTTAAGATTATGAATGATTTTGTTTCATTTTATATATATTTTCCAAAAATTTAGCCTGTATTACTTTTAGAAACCAAAAAATATTATTTTACAGAGTAGAAAGTTTATTGATGACCACAAGGGAGGCACTGCCTGCCTGTGGTGCAGATATTTTCCCCTTCAAGAGAAATCGCTCATAATGTGCTATGTGTGGTCAGTTGTATGCCTCCTTTTTGGGTGTCAGAGGCCATGTCTCCTTCCTTGAGTATTGCAGCTTATCACTGACACAGAGAGCATAATACAGAGTTACCTTCCTGAACTGCACTTAGAATGGTACGGAAAGGCACGCTAGTTTACAAAGGACACAATGGAATGCTTCTAAGAACATTTCCACTGCTCTACAGGCCTGAAAAGATCCAAGATGACTGCTTGCCAATCTATTAGGTGAGAAATATCGCATAGTCCAGAAGAGAAACACATTGCTTTTTACCACACAGCTTAGCACAGGCCAAGATCTCTTCTCCTGTTAAAAGCACCATGTCTCTCTGGACTGACCAGTTACCTCTTTGCCACTACCCAATTAACAGCATGTTAAACACTATTCCTCTAACAGCTTTCACCCCATTCCCTGACGATCCTGTGACTTTCATATTCTTTCCACTTATACAAATGCCAAGTCTATTTCTTGCATCTATTCAAGCAGAACAGGATTTGTTTACTGCTATGGGAGCCAAGTCTCAACATTTCCTATGACCTCTTGAGGCTTCTGGCCCAAACAGTGACCTCACACCTCTACACACTGTTGCTTATTTGCAAGGTCCTCTGGTGCCCAAAGAAATCTCATGTCCATTGTTCAAAGTGCTGGCCAGCCATGTGTCCAAAATAGAGGCCTTCTGAATAACTTTGAGAAAATTTCCAGCAATTTCTTCATTCCAATCAGCCCTCCTTCCTCTAGAGAAGTAGTTGGAAGTATAAGGATAGCTTTTACATCTTTCCTTGAAGAAATTAGCAGTCCTCTAGGGGATATGATGAAATGGGTGTTAATTACACAGGTTGGCCCAAATGACCACGATGTGAAAAACACTTCTAGGAACTTCAAAGAGGAAACAAGGTAGTAGATGGAAAAGCTCCATTGTCCATGTTCCTAGGAACCTGACAGGATAATTTTTGTTCGAGCACATAAATGAGGGAAAAAACAAGGATAATTGTCCCTCTAGAAAATGTACAATTACAAAGTCAACTGAATTATATTTTCTGGGCAAAAGTAGAGCCAGTGGAAATAAATAACAAGTAGGAGTTCCCATTGTGGCTTAGTGGAAACAAACCCAACTAGTATCCATGAGAATGTGGGTTTGATCCATGGCCTTGCTCAATGGGTTAAGAATTTGGCATTGTTGTGAGCTGTGGTATAGGTCGCAGACGTGGCTTGGATTCCGTGTTGCTGTGGCTGTGGCATAGGCCAGCAGCTGTAGCTCCAATTTGACCCGTAGCAAGGGAACTTCCATATGCTGAACCTGTGGCCCGAAAAAGCAAAAAAGAAAAAGAAAAATAACCATGTAACCAACCAAGACTACTTTACTGCAGAGGTTACTGTAGTCAGAGGTCAAGGGAGGGAGGAGATATGATATTGAGTAGCATGTGGTCATGATGGTCAGTTTACAAAAACAATTATCAACTCAAGAATGTTACTGTCCAGAGAGCTCAAGTGGAGTGACATAGATATGTAGAGACCTGGGCTAGTATCAAACAGTGGCAATTCCAGAGATTTTATCGAACTTATGACTCAACAATTAGGCTTGAACAAGATAAACATGGGAGTATCATAGCTCCTACAAGGCTAAAAGAAAGTCTACCATATTAGTCAGTGCTCTAGAGGTTTACAGAAAACCACTGCCCTCTATAATTGCTAATTCTGAATGAGCACTTCCCTATCCCAACCTAAATGGATCTTGACTGTATCTACATTTCATGCCTCTAATTTTCCCACTGGCTTTTTAAATTAAAATTTTTATTGAATAAAAGATTCTTCAAATTCTATAGCGCTTTACACTTTTCAAAATTTCACACAAATGATTTCATATAATCCCATAATTACCATCTTTTCTCTCCCATCCCTGTATTGCCCACCTCCCACCTTTCTATCTCCCCACTGGTAAACAGTAGTTTATTCTCTACATCTGTGAGTCAGCTGCTGTTTTGTCTTACTCACTAGGTTGTTTTATTTTCATGCCTCTAACTCTTGACAAACCAATTTATGCTCTACCTGACAACATGGTGCTAATATCATTACTAATTTTAATGATAGTGCCAACTGCAAGATAAAGAACATTACACTAATCTTTTCACAGATTCTTCACAACATTTTGAGGTAGATTCCATTGTTATACTCTATTATACAATTGTAATAAGCTCACCCAGCTACAGGGAGAACAACTTGAATTTGAATCCAAAACAAAAAACTTCACAAATTCCATTTTTGGAGAAACTACCTTGGCAGAGACCGCAAACTGGTCACAAAAATCCATTTCTTTTCCTTTATGGACAAAGTGCTAGACCACACGTCCAAGATTCACTTGTAGTGAGATGTGAGCATATGATTATGTTCTGGACAATGGAATTTAAGTATAACTGATGTACACTACACCTAGGCCTAGCCAGCACAGGGAGTTAAAGGATCCAGTGATGCCACAGCTGCAGCATAGGTCTTAGCATTGAGCAGCTCAGATTTAACCCCTAGCCTGGGAACTTCCATATGGCATGGGTGTGGGCATAAATTTAAAAAAAAAAAAAAAAAAAAAAAAACTGACATTACAAGGAATATAATAATCTAAACAACCTGGATTTCACCGAAGAATTAGGAAAAGCTGTCAAAAACCTCCTCTCCATTCTGATAAAAATAAACTAAACCTGGTCCAGATAGTTAGAGGACAGACCATGCTAGAAGACATGCAAAAAGGAAAAACCCAAAATCTTATATATAGAATATGTTTTAGATGTGTATATATAACATTAATTTCAGATTTTCCTAATTAATTTATAAATTTAACATGTTTGAATAAAATCACTGATTTATTTTGGTAGGGAAAACTTGACTGTTTATATAAAATTTAACAGGATTCCACAAGGGAGGGGGAAAAAAACTCTGAAAAAATAAGTAAAATGAATAAGCAACAGACCTAATAGATATTTGAGGATATTGTAAAGCCACAATAATTAAATATGTGACACAGATGTATAAATAGGCAGATCATTGAAACAATCTAAAATCTAAAAATAGGCCAAAATTCATGGAGGAAAAGGAAAACTATTCAGTAAATGATTTAAAGACCACTGGATATTTGTCTGGAAAAAAATAAGTTGGAAATATGTTTGATATGTACATCAGAAAATTTTCCAAATGGGAGTTGCCATTGTGGCTCAGCAGATTAAGAACCCGACTAGTATCCATGAGGATATGGGTTCCATCCTTGGCCTTGCTCAGTGGGTTAAGGATCTGGCATTGCCACAAGCTGTGGAGTTAAGTCGCAGATGATGCTTGAAGCTTAGATCCTGTGTTGCTGTAGCACAGGCTCAGCTGCAGCTCAGATTCAACCCCTAGCCTAGGAACTTCCATATGTCTGTGGCTGTAAAAAGAAAAAAAAGAAAAATCTCCAAATGGACAAAATAAAATGTAAAATAAACCACAATATAATCAATAATCTACCTACATACTTAACTAAGGAAAGTCTAACTCAGTCCTGAAACCATAAATTTTACATTTAAAAATCCTTATTACTAGAATGTTATTCTTCTTGATGGTATTGTAAATGGGAATGCTTCCCCGGTTTCCTTCTCAGTACATTGTTAGTGTATAGAAATGCAATTTATCTTAGTATGTTCACTTTCTATCGTGCCACTTTGCTGAATTTATTATTTTAACAGTTTTTTACATTGAAATCTGTGGAGTTTTCTATATATAAGACAGTGCCATCTGCAAATAGGGACAATTTTGCTTAATCCTTTCTGATGTGGATGCCTGTTCTTTCTTTTTCCTCACTAATCACTCTGGGCATTCTTGTCCTAATCCTGATCTTAGAGAAATAGCTTTCAGTTGTTCACTAATAACGATGATGTTAACTATGGGGTTTCAGGTTATATATGACCTTTATTATATTGACATACTTTCCTTCTATCTATAGTTGGTTGGGAATTTTTATTATGAAGAGGCAATAAATGTTGTCAAATGATTTTCCTACAACTTTTAAGACAATCATGTGATTTTTATTTTTAGTCTGTTTATGTGGTGAATTAAATTAACGGATTTTTTATGTTGAAACATCCTTGTATCCCAGGGACCATGGGACCATTTGACCATGGTGTATGATCTTTTACTTATGCTGTTGGATTTGGTTTGCAAGTATTTAAGATTTTTGCATATATATTTATCAGTAATATTGGTCCGTAGTTATATATCCTCATGCTGTCTTTGTTACACTGGCCTCATAAAATGAGTTTGGAAGTGTTCCCTCCTCTTCAATCTTTAGGAGTGTTTGAAAAGGACTGGCATTAATTCTTCCTTAAGTGTTTGATAGAGGGTTTCCCGTCCTGGCTCAGTGGTAAACGAATCCAACTAGGAACCATGAGGTTCAGGTTCTACCCCTGGCCTTGCTCAGTGGGTTAAGGATCCAGTGTTGCTGTGAGCTGTGGTGTAGGTTGTAGACACGGCTCAGATCCCGCATTGCTGTGGCTCTGGCATAGGCCGGTGGCTACAGCTCTGATTAGACCCCTATCCTGGGAACCTCCATATGCTGGGGGAGCAGCCTAGAAAAGGCAAATAAATAAATAAATAAATGATAGAATTCACACATAACCCCATCTTGTCCTGGGCCTTTCTTTGCTGGGAGTTTTTTCATTACCCACTCAATCTCCTTACTGGTTACAGACGAGTTCAGATTACATAACTGATGGAAAAATTAAAGACACAGACAAATGGAAAGACCTCCTATGTTCTTGGTATGGAAAATTTAATACTGTCAAAAATGTCCATACTTTCCACAGCAATCTACAGATTCAGTGCAATCACTACCAAAATAATAGTATTTTTACAGAAATAAAGAAGGTTTAAATTTATATAAAACCACAAAAGACTGAATAGCCAAATCAATCTTGAGAAAAAAGAAAAAGGTGGGAGCATAACAATTTCTGGTTTAGAAATATATTATAAAGCTACATTAATGAAAACAGCATTGTATTGGCATAAAAACAAACATATAGACCAATAGAACAGTTTTAAGAGCCCAGAAATATATTCATGCATATATGGTCAACTTATTTTCAACAAGGGTGCCAATAATACACAATGAGGGAAGGGCTGGCTCTTCAACAAATGTGGAAAAAACTGGATATCCACAAGCCAGAAAAGAAAAAAAAAAGAAAGAAATTGCATCCTTATCTAAAACCATACACAAAAGTCAACTGAAAATAGATTAACGTCTTCAACATAAGACCTGAAACTGTAAAACTCCTAGAAGAAAGCCTAGGGGAAACTCCATGACATTGGTCTGGCAATGATTTCATGAATCGAACACAATAGCACATGCTACAACAAGAAAAATTAACAAACAGAACTACATCAGATTAAAAAAAAAAACTATTAATCCAATTAAAAAGTGGGATAAGGATTTGAAGACATACTTCTAGAAAGACATACAAATGACCAACAGATACACAGAATAGTGATCAATGTCACTAACCATCAGGGAAATGTAAATCAGTACTGTAAGGAGATATACCCTTCACACCTATCAGGATGGCTATTATCCAAAAAAAACTAAAAACTGTTGGCTAGGACTTGAAGAAACTAAAACCCTTGCACATTTTTACTAGGAATACAAAGTGCTGCAGACACTATGGAAAGCAATATCGAGGCTCCTAAAAAAGTTGTGTAGAAATACCTTATGGGGCCAGCAAGCCACTTCTGGATATTTATCCAAAAGGACTGAAATTAGGATCTCAACTATATTTTAGCACTGCTGTGTTCATTGCAACACTATTCACAATAACTAAGATGTGGAAACCATCTAAATGCCCAGGCAGATGAGTAAACAAAGAAAATCTGATATATACATACATTGTAATACTATTCAACCTTGAAGAAGGAAATTCTGACATGTGCTATAACATGGACGGACCTCGAAGACATTATGCTAAGTGAAATAATCCACTCACAGAAAGATAAATAGTACATAATTCCTCTTATATAAAATATCTATAATAGTCAAATTCATAGAATTGAAGAGTAGAATAGTGGTTGGCAGGGGCTGGGAAATAGGGAGAAACAGGGAATTAATAATCAATGAGTGTTTAGATTCGGTTAAAGAAGATGAATAGGCTTTGGACATGTGCTATACAGCATTGTACCGATATTCAACTACACTGTATTGTACACTTAAAAATTGTGAAAAGGGGAGTTCCCGTCGTGGCGCAGTGGTTAACGAATCCGACTAGGAACCATGAGGTTGCGGGTTCGGTCCCTGCCCTTGCTCAGTGGGTTAATGATCCGGTGTTGCCGTGAGCTGTAGTGTAGGTTGCAGACGCGGCTCGGATCCCGTGTTGCTGTGGCTCTGGCGTAGGCCGGTGGCTACAGCTCCGATTCGACCCATAGCCTGGGAACCTCCATATGCCGCGGGAGCGGCCCAAGAAATAGCAACAACAACAACAAAAGACAAAAAGACAAAAAAGACCAAAAAAAAAAAAAAAAAAAAAAATTGTGAAAAGGGTAAATCTCTTGTTAAGTGTTCTTACCAAAATAAAATGTTTAAAAAATATTGTTACACATCAAAACCTTCTTACTCTTACATTCATAGGAATCAGGTCAGGCAATAGTCATGAAGGAATTGCAGTTCTGACCAAGGAAGGAATTGTACTTCTTTAAAAAAATCCATGCTAGGCTATTGAGAAATTCCAAATTCCCCAAAGATCCCAGCCTACCTCCAGAGATGTATGAATGCATAGAGACTGCCACTGAAGAAGCCCCTACCATTCTGAAATCTTAACATGGCTCTCAGTCCCATTGGATGGCCAACTACCTAAGGGTTGGTGGAGGAGGAGCAGCTTCTGAAAAGTGAATTACACAGATTCATCTGGATAACAAAAAGAAGCAACGAACCAGTTCTAGGCCTTCCACATTAACAAGGAGTATACACCATCCCTAAGCCATGCTCTAGGACTAATTTAACTAGAAATATTTTTATGAGCTTCACTGGAGGCTGGAAGATTTCTAGGACTTTGGTCCACAAATTAGTAAGGGCGGCCCTAACTGAAATGGTTAGAGATGAGGCTGAAGTGGTCCCAGAATTTGTGTGATCTAAGCAATCACAATAAACATTACCTGTTCATGAAGTACGTGTGTTTTGGATAAACAAACTCAATGTATAATATTCCAAGGAAGTGTCTCCCAGTATACCTCTCTGTAATGTACTTTTGATACCTAAGTTAACTTTTTTAGTTTTTTATAAGAAACACATAATCCTCCTGTACATATTCCAAATTCAACTATAACCAGAATTGGGAGAATCATTTCCTGAAGCAAATATCATCAGAATATTCTGATGATCTACCATATAGGCCATGTTGAGATATCTTTGTTAACATATGGAACATGGGTAAAAACAAAAATTACTGCAGAAATGAGAACTTTTGCCACCTTTGAATTCTGTTATTTCTTTACTTAATTTCTGCTTTCGTGTCCTCCCATAGATAATAATTCCTCTGGCATCATGAATGGCACTAAACATTGTCCCAATGAAAACACACACACATGCATGAGTATTAGGGTAGACATTGAAGAGTTGTACTAATACATCTCCTACTGTATACATGTTTCGGTATCTATGTAGAAAACATTTCAAACCACACGGCTTCATTCGGGCTGAGCCAGTTAGCTCATTTGTTTAGAAATCAAAATCAACAAGTTTGACATATACAGAGAAAAGCTGTTCTAATAGCTACCTACAGCTAGAGCTATAACCCAGGCCACAGATTTCATCTCAGTGAGTTACCTCGGTAAGATGAACTTTGCCTTAAAGCAAAGGACAAGGATGGCTCAGGGCAGAATCAAACTGACTAGTGGAGAAAAAATGAAAGGAGATTGTTAACTGGATCCAAAGCATGCCCTTTTTTTTTTGGTCTACAAAGCACAGACGGCCCATTATTTTCTTCTTTCAGCAAAATGTAAACATCTCCAGACCCCTCCTTACTTCTGGCAGCTCAATCTGCTGACAATGATTTTGGCTCTTGGGATTAGCATAGCTTTACTGGCTACTGAGTTGGTTTATTTCTGCTTTTTTTCCCCCTAGAACCATATAGAATGCACATAGAGAACACAGCCCTGACCTTTGAGTTGCATAATGCTTTTGTAATCAATACCACAGGAAATGCATGGCTTTAGCATTTTGAACATTTAAAAAAATATATACACACCGCAGATCATGTTACTATCAGTCTGCAGCTACAGGGATTGAAGCTATGGCTGCTGGGCTGTCTGTGATGACCCTTTGGTATTTGATATTATCTGGAGCAAAAGTATCACTTCTAGACAGTGACAATAGAGCTTAAATCCCTGGGATGTGAACTCAGTACCCTGACAAAAGCCTCTGTTTTCAGAGACAGTGCATTGGATTCTCAGGACCAGCCTTGAGGCATACAGGGCAGGGTTTAATATTTTCAGTTTTAGAGGAGCGAAAAAGAAAGAAGTAACATGCCCAGGGTCACACAGCTGCCTATCGATAGAGCAAACACTGCTCCAGGTCTTGTGAGTCCCTCATGCAGGTCATTTCAACAAATATTGCCCTGGCAAATATTACTCAGGTAAGATGGGCTCTCAGTCAAAATTAGTAGTACTGCACCAAGAGTCAAACTCTCCTTTCTCTAGTAACATATGCATCCTAAAGTTTGCCTGTGCCAAGATTCTTGGAGGCAGTTTAACTGAATTACAAGAGTTTACCTTGAAGCTAACTTTTTTTTTTTCTTTTCCCACTGTACAGCAAGGGGGTCAGGTTATCCTTACATGTATACATTACAATTACAGTTTTTCCCCCACCCTTTCTTCTGTTGCAACATGAGTATCTAGACATAGTTTTCAACGCTAACTTTGAAAGCAGGTGGCTTGGTGAGCCTTTCACACCCCTCTATTTCCATTTCCTTATTTCTCATGTCTTCCCTTTTATTGTTCCCTGGTTGGCAGATAAACCTATTTCCTTTTCTCTCATTTTGCCTCCCACTGCCTTTAGCTGTTGGCCTCAGAGCCCAGGCTTCCAAGGGTATTGTGTAATCTCTCCCAGATATATGGCTAAGTCTTTCTTCCTGGTCCCAGCTCTTTTCTTCATTATTCCCTACAGAAATGGATTTCAGTTTATGCCCTCCTACTGACACCAGTGACATCCACCAATCCCACATCTAGATTCTACTCTTTCTTTAAAATCCAGGGATTTCTGTGTCTATCAGCCTTGAAATATGATGGTCCAAAGGTTTACAGCTCTCTTTTTCCTAAGGTTGTTCCCTTCAGTCCCGATAGAGTGGAGGTAATATTAAATTTCCATTGAAAAATTGACTGTAAGTCTGCCAGGTAATGGCACAGATGTGAAACCAAAAATCAAACAGGATAGCCTTTCAAATCTGGAAGGGAAACTGATGTGTGAGCAAACAGGAAAACAAAATACTCTCCTTCATCCACGCCCTGCTTCAAATCAGAAACACAGAAGATTCTTACTCTTTATCTTGTCATCAGAAAACTTGAGATAGAAAGGTAATCAAAAGAATAATTGGTCAAAATTTTCAAACACTTAACAAGATTCACTAACTCTATGGCTTGTTAAATAGAACACTAAGGCTGAAAGGGGACTTGAAGAGTCATCCTTGTCTATCCCTTGCTCTTCATACAGAACTATCCTGAAGAAATTAGAATTACTTGCCCATTTTCAAAGATGTTCAGCAAGGGCCATTCTGCAACTTTTTTCTGTAGTTGTCTGCAATTGGACAAATATGTCAAAGTTGGCAAATAATATAAGCGATGTGGACATAAATTCTAAACATAAATCTTATCCAGACTGGTAGACTATTCAGAAATAGACTATGTTTATTCATTGAATGACAGGATCAGTTAGAAGGCTCAAATCTCTGTTTTGCTCCTAGGGGCTCACAGTCTATTTGGGGAGATCCACAATAAGAGTGTGATAGGCAATGCCAAGAGTAATTTGCACAAAAATCTATGGGAGGAAAAAGGAAAAAAGCATCACATCTAGATCCGAGAGTTGGGGAAGGATTTGCTGCTAGATTTCGAGGGCTTCACAAGGGAGTGAAGCCTAAGAGAGGCTGCACCATGGTCAAAAAAAATCAGAGTGTGGTGTGTCTGGGGAGCAAGCACATCTATGAGACCTTTTTTACATATTATGGCAATGACAGAGATGATGTTTGATGACAATAGATGCCATATTGTGGGTGGCCTTATATTCCATGATAAGAATGTAGGATTATATACTGTAGGCAGCTTTGTGACAGAGAATTTCATGATGAAATTTGCATTTTGGAAAAATCACTCTGACTATCAGATGGAGGCATAGCTAGAGGAAAGAGAATCAAGTATGCATCACAGAGTTCAAGTTGCCAAGGACCTGGCTGCAGCTGTCCGGTGGCTGAGACAAACTAGCAGTGCTCAAGTGTGGAGTTCAATACTTACAAGAATGGGAGGCAGGGAAAAATAACGAGAAAATTTCAGGAAGAAAAATGGATGGAAAAAGAAAAGAAGACAATAATACCAAAACTGATACTTTACTATACACTAAGCACAGAAATGTTTTATACATATTCTCTCATTTAATCATTACAACAAACCAGAGGAAGTAAGTCTGATTATCCAAGTTGTCAGGTAGATAACCTATAGTGGAGTTTGTTCTTGCCTAGGGTCAGATACAAAGTGGGTAGTGAAAGCAGAATTCTAATCTCCACTTTTAACTACTTACCTAGAGAAAGGAAGAATAACAGCAAGGGCACAAACAAGAGAGTGACACGGAGTTCCCGTTGGGGCCTAGTGGTTAACTAACCTGACTAGGATCCCTGGCCTTGCTCAGTGGGTTAAGGATCTGGTGTTGCCCTGAGCTGTGGTGTAGGTTGCACACGCAGATATGAGTTGCTGTGGCTGCAGTGTAGGCCAGAGGCTGTAGCTCAATTCAGCCCCAGCCTGGGAACCTCCATATGCCACAAGCAAGGCCCTAAAAAGCAAAAAAAAACAAACAAACCAAAAAAAAGTAAGTGACACAATAGTCATGAAAGACAAAATAGAAGAAAAAAATTTAAGGAACAAAATAGTGAACAGGAAGCAGGTTATGTTAATGGATCACAAGCACTACAAAAGATTTCATTAAATATTGCCTTTAAAGCCGCTATCCATGGTCAAGGGCATGAATGTACATCTACCTGACAATTAGCCAATGGCATGTATCTCAGCACAGTCCAACTGTTATTCAGTTAACCAATATGAAACTGCAATGTCTGACCATTTTTTACCAACAAAAACAGCATCGTAATAGCTTCCCACCGTACTAACTTCAAGGTGAAATATATTCTTAGCCAAAGGTCACTTCCTTACTTTCAAGCCTCGTTACTCTGAGTCCTACAACTATGTACAGGGAAGTTGGACCTGTGCCAGCCTACACTGACTGTGGATCAGCCTTTCGGAGCTCCGAGGAGATGGTTCACAAGTGGATCATCCTAGTTGAAACAGCAAAGAGGCAGTAAACGCTAAGGAATTATACACCTCTTTTGACCTTATTACTTGCGGTGGGGCATGGAGATGATAGAAGGGGAGACAGTTGTCAGAGGGCTAACTCAATTGAAAACAGGATCCAGGAGTCACTGAAATGTGTGCGTCTCTCTCATCAGGGCAGATAAGAGAAGGTTATTAAATTTTTGTAAATGGTAAGTGTATTCAAGCTCATTTCAACCTTGTTTTATAGGTCTCCAAAAGAAAGTTATTTTAAAACTTCATATCACTTGAACGGTTAGTTAATAAAAGCTTTCTCTCCACAAAGAAGATTGCTATCTCCTTGAATAGACTACATTTTTAATTACATGTAAATGATCTCCAAGTAAAGCTGTACTGAGCTGAACTCTACACCAGCCATCACCTCCGCTGTTTGTCAACGAGTGGCCTTTAAGGATCCTTATTTTTGAGAGCTTTTTCTTGAACACTGAAGAAATGGTGATGGGAATACAGATGGAAAATCAAGATAGGAGGCATTACAGTGAACTGCTGTACGTGCGATTTCTTTCTGATTATCAGAAGCCAATGAAAGGAGGAAAGGGAAAAATCTCTCCTGGCAGATGTGAATTACATTTTTTTTTTTAAATAAAACATTCTGCTGGGAAAGAATCTTGTGTTCAATATTGAACACTAACATTTCAGAGCTGGAAAGAAGTTCAGATGTTATTTCAGTCCACATTTCATACCATAGTTAGGAAACCAAAAATTGGATAAGTTACATATGTTAGCCAAGGTGAGTAAGTGGCAGTCAGCCCAAGAACACACATCTTGTTAGTTTCCACCTTTGTTCATTACTCTGGGCCACATTATCTTAGATCATGCTCTTATAACTAACATTTTAACCTTTTAAAAATCGATTTCTTGGAGTTCCCGTCGTGGCTCAGTGATTAACGAATCCGACTAGGAACCATGATGTTTTGGGTCCGATCCCTAGCCTTGCTCAGTGGGTTAAGGATACGGCGTTGCCATGAGCTGTGGTGTGGGTCGCAGACGCGGCTGGGATCCCTGCGTTGCTGTGGCTCTGACATAGGCTGGCGGCTACAGCTCCAATTGGACCCCTAGCCTGGGAACCTTCATATGCCGTGAGAACGGCCCAAGAAATGGCAAAAAAGACAACAACAAAAAAATCTCTCTATGGTAACATATTTAATACTTACAACAAACATTTCAATTAACTGCCATTATCACCATCTTTTCATATGAGCAATTTGAATCCAAGAAAGAGAAAATAACTTTTCCAATAACAGCCAGCTAGTAAGTAAGGTGCAATCATGATTCAAACCTGAAATTCTGGCTCCAGAGACATTCATTCTTAATGCTTATGCTATGTATCATGGTATCTATGTCCTACGGTGCATTCTGTGGTGTAGTTAGTTTCCCCAACTACATGTAAGTAACAGTACTACTTGCATCTGAAATATTGTGAAGGCAGAAAGGATGGAATACAAGTTTGATCCTGAGGCAGGCAGTAATGAAGATAGAATCAAAATGAAGTTTGGCAGGTTACAAAGTGAATTTATAACAACCACATTGGCTCGTTCTATAAGGTCTCATTGCCTGTCCTGGGCCTCTCCCCCTAGTAAAGCTAGACATACATTTTGATTCAAGTTTTTCCCAAACATCCCTTTTGAATACACTAAGCTCTTCTTGTAATAACTTCATAATAAATGGTTCCTGATGGCTTCATGGAGAAGGGATAAAAATTCAGCAACTTGGGTTTTCTGCCTCATCAATTCAATGTAGAAAGGGAGTAAGTAGCTTGACACTCCACCTGCCAAAACATGGTTGATATCCATAAGAACCTATCATCATAGGAAAATTGAGGACTCTATCAATTCAAGTCACCAACCATTTATCATGTATCTCCTCTTGGCCAGTCACTGTGCCATGTTCTATGGAAGATCCAGGGATGAAAATGACATAGCCCTAGACTTTAAGTATCTCTCACAGATTAGTGGTGACAGACTTTTAAGTAACAAACTAACACTTGAGGCATATTAGACACAAATGTCTAATATGGGGTACCAGCAATGTGCTATGGACACACACAGAAATAATTACTTTTACTTGGAGTCAGGGAAGCTTCAAAGATCAAGTAAAATTTTAGCTAAGACATGAAAAGTGAGTAGATTTCACAGACCATGACTGGGGAGAGGGAAAAGAAAGAAGATGACTCTAGAGTGAGCAGTAAGAGCCAAGACCTGTAAGTAAGAAATGTCCAGGTATATTATGTTGAGACTCCAGTTTGTCATTAAGGGTTGTTGGAAGGTAAAAGTGAAAAAGCTATTAGAGGCCCAAATAGGGAGAGTTCTCAGTGTGTAACTAAGGGATTTGGCTTTATTATTTGGGAAATTTGGATCATATAAGAATTGTGAGCAGAGTAGAACTGTGCTTTAAGAAAGGTAACTGGGAGAGTTCCCACTGTGGCACAGCAGGTTAAGGATCCTGCATTGCTACGGCTGTGGTAGAGGTTGCAGCTTCGACTTGAATTCAATCCCTTGCCCAGGAATTTCCATATGCTTCAGTTTTAGCCGAAAAAGAAAAAAAAATGTAATTGGGCCATATTGTGTAAAATGGATTGAAAAGGAGAGGGGAGAGGCAGTGAGCCTACTTGGGAAGCTGTTATGATGGAAAACAAAATGATGAAAGATGGGCAGAGCTGTGACAAGTCTCTCTTTGGGGTATGTCCACAAGCACCCACAAAGCACCTCACAGCCTTTGCCTGCCCACACCACCAGCTGTCTCAACACAGGCCCTCTTCACCAAGGAGCCTGCTAAGTGAACAGGAGGCCGGGGGAAATGGGTTGTTCATTCAAGTCACAAACCTAAATACCCTCAATACAACAGCCAGTGATATTTGTTCATTGCTAGGAATTCACTGACAATCACCAAGGGCCAATGTGAGACTGGTATCTCAACTTCATGATAAGCAAGTGGTCAGGCAGAGACACAATTGTACCAGGAATTAGATGTGGCAGGTTTTACCTGATCCCCCCAAGTGCAGGCCAATTGGGAAGAAAAAGAAAATGATTTGTGAGTTGTGTTTCTATGTTCTCCTGTTATCCTGAGATGAAGAATTGTTTAACTAAAATATTCCAATGGGATTAAAGCCAATCTAAGGGGGAAAGTGTTTCTATAATTTGCATTTGAGTTTGAACTTGCCCATTTTTGCATTTCAGAGTGAGGATCCAGGCCAGGAAGCATCTCATCACCCCCAGCAGGTAAACCAAACTGATTTACATATTTTCCTAAGCTCTGTTCACAGCCTTCTATTACAGACATGATCACTTCCAGTTGCTCTGAGGCCAGAATTTCAATATTATTAGGGGTGGAATGATTGCTGCAAGCCTCTCCTTCTGAATAGCTGGGAAGGAAAACATTTGAGGGACAGCTGCCTTCAGGAAGCATTATGTTTCACAGTGGTTTGCGTTGCTCATGTGGGGCATTAGAAGAATGAAGGCCATTAAAATTTGTCTGCAAATCTGTTGTTTCCTGGTTTGCTTCTAAGACAACACAACACCATCTGTCTAACTGGTGTTAAATCAAATCCTGTCACTGGAACGCTAGTGCTCTCTGCCTTTTTGTACTCTGCTTTCTGGTTTAATCCTTGAAGAAGTCCAAGGGTTATGCTTTGAGAATCTGTATTTCCAAAGGAAACCGTGCCACCCCCAGCCATTTTTTAAAAAGAAAGACAAACCAATCATACAGACTATAACGTGAATGGTGCCACATGGAACTGTAACATCGAGGCCCTACAATTCCACATGCACTCCCAGACCTGGATCTGAAAACAGAAAGGAATCATATCGTGGATACTACAGACAGTCCTTTGTCGTCTTCTTCATTCTGCCCACTGCCGGCCTTCTGTTTTTTCCCAAGGCAGAGGAGACTGTACACACCCAATAAAATCAATGCTCTTCTCTGCTTCCTGAGTCCACCACTGGACTAGACTTTCCAAGTCCCCTGCACTTACATCAGACTGTGTAACTAATTTTCAGAAATGAGCAAAAGTGATTTTCGTCAACTCTGGGCTCAAGAGCCTAAAAGTGGATGTGCCTTCTGGGTCCCCTCCCTTTAGATGCCAGAAGATACTCAGGCTCTACAAGATGTCAGAACCCCTAGATGGAACATGCCTAAGAAGAGCGGAGCTCTACCATGGTCCTGCACTGGACAGTGACATGTCAAAGACACATACTTTGAATGTGTTATGCTGATGAGGTGTGGAATTTATTTGTTAGAGCAGTGACTCTAAGCTTATTTATATACCTTCCAATGTCCTCAAGCTTAAACTTTGTCCTAACTGCACAGGGCAGTCCAATACAGAGCACCACCCACCTCAAACCCTCATCTCCTATTCGAAGTACTTGTGCTCCCAGTGCCTTTCTAACGGGACTTTGTTCTCCAGGAGGTCAGAATTTTTCATCAAGCCACCCAGAATCTCTGAAATGGCCCCTAATGAGTTAAGAGATGTCAGCTCTCTTGGAGAAAAGTGAATCCAGATGAGGACAGTGCTCAGGAGGGCTCGTGCCCAACACAGTGTCATGCGGTATTCAGTGGGGACCATCACACCGGAAATGAGGAGGATCAAATAGTTTTACCACTTATGTGCACTAGACTGAAAAGATGATGAAGCCAGGAACTGGGTCCAACTTGAAATTCAGGAAGGACTGTGCTCCATCTCAACTTTTCCATATATTAGCTATGTGATCTTAGGTGAATTGCTTCTCTGGGATGCAGTTTCACCATTTTGCAAACAGAAATGGCTCTGTTACTGCCTTTTTTAGGATGTTTAACAATTAAAGGAGACTAGGTATGCAAAGTGCTTAGCATACTGCCTAGCACAAAAGGATCACTCAGTCCAAGGTGGTTATTAGAACAGGCTGCCTGTCAAGTTAGAACTAGTCCAAACCCCAGGCTGCTTGCTTTCCCCTCATGTACACATGGGGGGCTGAAGGCAGAGGGATGACAGGACTTTTCGCTTCCTTCACTGAAAATTCAGCTTCATATAAACCAGTTCCAGGACACCGTCGGAGATCAGTCTCATCGAAATATCTTTGGAAATTGGATATGGCATGTGTTTTGCTTTGTTTTGTTCTCCTATGGACATGTCTCTGTGGCAAGGTCTCCTTGGGCGGTTTATTGGAAGGTGGCTGAGGAGCAGGCTTGAGAAGCACAAGCAGCTCAAAGGAGCACAGTGTCTGGCACCCTGGTGCTCGCTGCAAAGAAGTCTCTCTACCCATGTTCTCTATAGGCTAGACTAGTGATCTTCAGAGGACACTTGAAAGCATCTCTGGTTTTACTTTTACTTCCAAAGAAAAATAATCATGGCATACTTCCTAAGTCAAATCTGCAGGAACTGCTAAGTTACCTTCAAAGGATCCATAAATCTGAGATTTTTTGGTTTTTCATCCATAAGTATCTCGATTTTCCATCTCTCTATCAATTATTCAGGTTTGTACTCAGGCTCCAGATTAATCAAGGGAAGTTGTTCCTAATCTAACACCAGCAAAAGAAGCTTTTCTCCCCCTTCCCTTCTCAGAGATGTAATCAAATCAATAGCCACAACGCTGACTTCCTGGCCTGGGGCCGAGCCAGCCACAGCTGCTAGAAGAATGGCAAGGCTGAGGGCTTTGTTATTTTTTCATAGAAAGAGATCTCACTATTGATCACTAAGGTAAAGAAAAGCTGGTGGCAGGATGGGGGAGCTAATGCAAAAAGATGAGATAATATCCAGCTGGGTATCCCTGAGGTCATTCTGTGGATAAGGGAAGGAAGTTTGACTGAGAATCCGAAAAAGCAAATAAAAGGACCCCGATTCTGCAAGCGCCACACAGAGGATCTGACAGCCCTTGCTGTCTTGGTGTATGTTATTTTTTTCCAGCCGAACTACCCAATGATCAAACATGACACACCTCATGCTTACTAGCCTTTGTTCAGGAAATATTCTGAAATTTGCTTCCCAGCTGGACGCTAAGACTGTGTACATTCTTTGCACTTTACTAGAAGACACTTTTTCAACAGAAATGCTTCTGTGTGTTGTTACTGCTGTGCAGATGTGCCTTGCTTTATGCAAGGAGGTTCCAAAAGACTTCCCTAAATTGAATTTTTGTAAATCAAATTATATTTCTTTCTTGTGACACAATATAATCACAGAGACACTTTATCATCATTTGGGCTCTCGCCTCAACTGATAGAGGCTGGAAGATTTTTGCCTGCTTCTGACCCCACCAGAAACAGACTCACAGACATAGAAAACAAACTTATGGTTACCAAAGGGGAAAGGGGGAGGGGGATAAATTAGGAGTTTTGGATTGACATATACACACTATTGTATATAAAATAGACAACAAGGACCTATTGTAGAGCACAGGGAACTATAGTCAATATCCTATAATAACCTATCATGGAAAAGAATCTGAAGAAGAATATATTCGAATCACTTTGCTGTATACCTGAAACTAATACAACATTGTAACTCAACTATACTTCAAAAAGAAAGAAACAGAAGAGAATTAAAGAAAAAAAAAAAAAAAAAAAAAAAAAAAAAAACTTCTAGGGCAGGGAAATGTGCTATTACCAAGGACTCCTTTAAAAGTAACAATGTCAACAGTTATCACTTGGTGGTAGCTGCCTATACATCACACTTGGAAATTTACATGTGTTGTCACATTTAATCCCAGACATCCTTTTTGAAGTAGTTATCCTTATCCCTATTTCGCAAGTGCAGAAACTGAGGCTTGGAGATATTAAGCAATTGATTGAAGTTCACATAGCTATTTAGCAGTCAAGCAGAGCTTCTAATTTCTAACTCTGCTGCTCCAATGCCTACCTGACTTCAAAACTCTGCTCTTTCAACTACTCTACTGCCTCCCTGATTCAGGGTAACAATATGATATTTGCCACCAACCTATCTGTAGTTTTAAAATGGGGGAGGGGTGTCCCAAGACTCTAATCACTGCCTGGATGGAATTTGATCATCACTCTGCCACTACTTTGCTATGTACATGTCAGCAAACAATTTTCCACTCAGACGCTCTTATTTTCCTTCATCTGTAAATTTAGGAGATTGACCCAGATAATTTCTAATGTCCTCATCTCCTCTAGAAGTTTATGCCTATGTACTTTTATGTTCCTAAGAAAAACATATTAATCCCTAAAAGGCACTTAGGTGCCATTTGATACCACAAGATTTTCAAAATGGGTGTTTTCCCACACTGATCAGCTACGACATGAAAGTGATCACTCTGAAGTCTTTTTACTTATGTCTCTACATGCAAACCCTTTTAGCCTGATATTTCAAGCAAGTACATTTTGTTCTGGTCTCAGAATGAGACCAAATGAACAGTTGAAATTTTTAGCTTTTCAGTGGATCATTTTGATTTCCTTGTCTAAACATCCTGTCTTTGCCAACAAAATGATACCCTACCTGGAAAATGGATTTTTGTTTCCAATTGGCCTCTTTGAAAGCAACAAGGAGGCTCTGGTAGGTCTGCCATTAATCCTGGGGTAGAGAAAGCAGGATGCCAGTCGCATCTCAAGAACCAAAGGCACACTGTGTCTGGGGTTTGGTTTTCTACCAGCTGTGATGCACTTTCAGGAAAGAATCTGGAACACCATCCTTTAAAAGGAGCTGCGTTCCTGCATACCCAAATGTGGTTCAAAAGCCATGTAAATAAATATACATGAACTGAACTGGAACAGCTGGGGAGTTCTCAACAGGGACCTCTAATGACCTCTGAATTGGAAGGACACAGCTGATCAAGGAATCATTACCAAGATTAAAGGCTTATACCAAAATCACTGTGAGACTTAAGCTACTGAATTTACAATGTTGATGGCATAAACTTGAAAGTACTAACTAGCCATATTAATGTGCTGCTTGAAAGTCAGGGGTAGTAGAGAAAGCTGGGTTATTTCACTTCTCTTCTCTGCTTTTGCAAACAACAAGTAGGCAGCTAAGCTTTAGGAGATAGATTGCTTTGTTTCATAGCCTCAAGTTGTTTATACAGGCGAGACTTCTTGTCCTTCAGGTAAGTTGTTTACATCACACTGCAAAGGAAGTGTGTGTGTTCAAGTTCATGCAATAGTGTCCATTTCAGGAAACATGGCCACCAGGTGTGCCAGGTTCTCAGTGAGAAAACAGAGAAGGATGAAACAGGGAAAGACTGCGAACAAAGTAAATGACCTGTCTATGTGTCTTAGCCCATAAACTGTGGTAGTTGAAATAGGGGACTTACTAGTCCAATAATTTTCAAACTTTGATTCGGACTGGAGTTGTTGTCTTGGAAAGGATGGGAAACACGATCTACAGAATGGGGCACAACATCCAAAATCTCCAGACCATAGCAACACCCAAAGCCAAATACACAGCACCAGGAATCACAGCTCTAGGCAGTTTGAAGAAAAGATTCAAAGAGAAAAGGGAGTTGAGTGACAGGTTTCAGCTCCCAAGGGAAAGGAGTTAACACCCGGGCCAGGTAGGAGGTAAGGGTCACAAAGCCAGGTGGGACGTAGGGGATGCAAGTCCTATTTAAACAACTCGGGAATTCCTCAGGAATCATGAGTCTGCAGGAGCACACTGGGTGAGGGGAAGAGGCAGGTGAGGTCATCGGGCATATATATGGGGCATACCAAATACATGACAAGATTTTTGGGTTTTGGTTTTTGCTTGGTTTGGTTTTGCAGTATTGGTCAGTACTGGTCAGTATTGGTCAGTACTGGTCAGTACTGGTCAGTACTGGATCAGAAACTCAGAAACTGAGCAGGCCAGAGTTGAAGCCATCTGCCAAGAAGGGCTTGGAAAACACTCAACCCAAGGGAGCAGGTAAGAGTACACAGAAATTACAGTATTACAGATATTACTGCAACCCATCCCTCGCCTTTAGGCAAATCATTGCTCAAAGTCCTAGCCTCACTGCAAAACACTACCACCCATCGTGCTCTCAATAATTAAGATTTCCAGTGTGCTTTTTGTAAAAAAAAAAAAAAAAAATCAAAAAGCGAGGACCTTGAACATCTCCATAGATAACAATCCATAAGCAAAACTACTCAAAATGCCATCAATAGCACAACTACCTATGTCTTCTCTGAGGGCCTCCATATAAAAGTATAAGACCTGTGCCAGAGATATATCTGTTTCAAATCACTAATTCCACAAGAAAATCTACCCAGTATTCTGTGATAATCTATATGGGAAAAGAATCTGAAAAAGCATGGATGTGTGTATATGTATAACTGAATCACTTTGTCATATAGCAGAAATTATCACATTGTAAATCAACTATAAGTGAAAAAAACTTAAAGAAATTAAAACCAAATCACTATTTCCATGACTGAGTCTAATCAGCCCTTATATATGCTCCTACGTATGTCCCACCATACTAGATTCAGAAGTCAAACTTTCTATGTGACCTTGGGAATGACCCTTAAACCCTGAGTTCCTTGAAACTTAAAATATGATGTTAGTAACCTAACCTATCTCAAACAGATGCTGTGAGGGTTGAGAAATGATGTATGTAAAGCACAATAGCATGGTACCTGGCACAGAGTAAATTGTGCAAAAAGGATATTTAAAAAATGGAACATCTTGAGCTGTTACACAAAATCTCTCTACCTTGAAAACAGAGTTAATGAAAGTTGACAGGAAACCCACACACCTACAGTCAACTAATCTATGACAAAGGAGGAGAGAATATACAATGGAGAAATAATAATAACAATAATAACAATAAGTGGGGCTGGGAAAACTGGACAACTACATGGAAAAGAATGAAATTAGAACACTTCCTAACACTATACAAGACCTAAATATTAGAGGAAAACATAGGCCGAACACCCTCTGACATAAACCACAGCAATATCTTCTCAGATCCAACTTCTAGAGTAATGGCAATAAAAACAAAAATAAACCAATGGGATCTACTTAAACTTAAAAGTTTCTGCACAGTAAAGGGAACCCTAAACAAAATGAAAATACAACCCACAGAATGAGAGAAATATTTGCAAATGAAGCAACTAACAAGGGATTAATCTCCGAAATTCATAAATACCTTCTGCAGCTCAAGAGCAAAAAAACAATCCCATGAAAATATGGGCAGAAGATCTAAACAGACAATTCTCCAAAGAAGACATACAGATGGCCAAAAAACACATGAAAAGAGGGTCAACATCACTCATCATTAGAGAAATGCAAATCAAAACCACTCTAAGGTAACCCTTACACCGGCCAGAATGGCCGTCATGAAAAAGTCTGCAAACAATAAGTGCTGGAGAGGGGGTGGAGAAAAAGGAACCCTAGTACACTCTTGGTGGGAATGTAAATTGGTGCAACCACTGTGGAAAACAGCATGGAGGTTCCTCAGAAAACTAAAAATAAAAATAGAATTACCATTTGATCCAGCAATCCCACTCCTGGGCATCTATCCAGAGAAAACCATGACTCGAAAAGATACATGTACTCCAATGTTCATTGCAGCACTATATACAATAGCCAAGACATGGAAATAAACTAAATGTCCATCGACAGAGGAGTGGATAAAGAAGAAGTGGTGCATATATACAACGAAATATTACTCAGCCATTAAAAGGAACGAAATAATGGCATTTGCAGCCAACATGGACAGACCTAGAAATAATCAACGCTAAGTGAAGTTATTCAGACAATGAGACACCAAAATCATATGCTGTAACTTACATGTAGAATCTTAAAAAAGGACACAATGAACTTCTTTGTACAACAGATTCTGACTCACATACTTTGAAAAACATGGTTTCCAAAAGAGACAGGTTGGGGGGTGGGGGCATAGGCTGGAGGTTTGGGATGGAAATGCTATAAAATTGGGCTGTGATGATTATTGTACAACTAGAAATGTAATAAAATTCATTGAGTCAAAAAAAAAAAAAGGAAGAAACAGATTCACAGACATAGAGAACAGACTTGTAGTTGCCAAGGGGGAGGGGGGAAGAAGTGGGATGGACAGGGAGTTTGCAGTTGGTAGATGCAAACAATGACATTTAGAATGGATAAGCAATGAGGTCCTCCTGTACAGCACAAGGAACTATATCCAGTCTCTTGGGATAGACCATAATGGAAGATAATATGAGAAAAAGTACACACATATGTATATACATATATATGACTGGGTCACCATGCTGTACAGCAGAAATTAACACTGTAAATCAACTGTACTCTAATAAAAAATAAGTTAAAAAAAGAAAAAACCAAAACAATAAAGTTGACTGGACTATGCCACCATCTAACCTCTAAGGGCAGCCTCCTGAGGCCAGCAATCAGCCATCAACCTTTCTGAAAACACACATGTAATAAAAGAGAGGTAACTAAAGAGGACAGGCCTATCTTGTCAACAATAGCAACCAACAGCAGGCATGGCAAAGAGGAGCATAACATACACACCCCTGTCAAAAAGAGAGCAATAAATGGGAAATAAAACTGGTGCCAGAATATATGTACAAATGTGGAAGAAAAGTGGGTTAAATATAGTGTTCTGGCAGACAACGTTGGGACACAGTGGGCTGCTGATCTCGGAGAAAGCCAGTGAAAATGAATTCTTCCCCTCCCAACTCCTGATCCCTGTCAAGACCAGGCCCCCAACAAACTTAACGGAGCCAAGATGGGCTCATATTTTTTAGAAAAGCAATCTGCCAGGGGATGGGGTAGAGTGGAGAGGTAGGTTGGTAGACAGATCAGGCTCAATCACAGGTCATTCTTTCTGTCCCTCATTTCAACTCAAAAGATTTGCCTTCAGTTTCACAGGACTATAGAGGTGATCTTGATCCCTCCCAAAATCTACATGTTTGCCTGCTGAGGCCTGAAAACACCTTATAAAAGTCAAAGCTTGTGGTGGAATGAAAAGCTTAAAGTACAAATGCCTACAGGCAATGAAACTCTTTGGGATAGATAAATTGCTCAGCAAATCCCATATCCTAAAAAGTAAAGGCATCATGACTTTATTGTTTGAATAAGGGGACATGTTGGGTATTCAACAAAATCTAAGAGGAACTCTATGGAATGGGAGCGTGGATATTGAGGCAAGTTTGCCTCTGGGTGAGGAAAAAAAATAGTTCGGAAAGAGAACACATGCCCCCCAGCTATATTGGAAAGTATCCTTCAGAAGAATGGGAGGACTGAAGTAGGAAGTAGGGAGCAAAAGAGAATTATGTGTCAAGATATTTCTATCATGAGATTGAAAAGCAACCTGTTTCCTGAGACTTCCACAGCCTTTGGTGTTTTGCCTTTTAATCAGAAACACTGAAATAATGGAGCTTCATTGCTGTGGGTTTGCTTACAGGAAGTATCCCCAGGGATGAAAAGACAAAGTCAGACTGTCCAGATCTTTCAGATCATCACTAAAATGCAAACAGGGGGTTCCCATTGTGGCTCAGCAGTAACAAACCAAACTAGTATCCATGAGGATGCAGGTTCAATCCCTGGCCTCGCTCAGTGGGTTAAGCATCCGCCATTGCAATGAGCTGTGGTGTAGGTCACAGACATGGCTTGGATCTAGCGTTGCTGTGTCTGTACCGTAGGCCAGCAGCTGCAGCTCTGATTCAGCCTGAGAATTTCCATATGCCACACCTGTGACCCTAAAAAAAAGCAAAACAGAAAAGAAAATACAACCATCTGGAGTCCTAATAAAGTTTTCCACTGCACACTCGAGACCCGTGCTGTTTACAGTATAACATATGATCGGGAGCAAGACCTGGAAACCTGTGAAAGCCTTGGCTGAGTGTAATGAGCCAGCTATACACTCCACTCCACTCCTAATAAGGAGATGTTCAAAAACCAATATGTGGCCATAATACTCTAGCATGGGGCCAAGCTTCTTGCCTGAGTTGGGGAGATGTTCTTTGTGGATTGGCTACTACCTAAAAGGCAGCTCAGGACTCCAGCTGGATTTTGTAGGCAATGCAGTTCCTGTACCCAGAACTGCTAATTGCCTGTTGAGATGAGGCACCTTTGGATTGCAAGCCTTATGTAGAACTGGTACAAGAGAGGTAAAACAGTGGTTTTAAAAAAAAAATTATTTTTGGATCAGAACTAGCATGTTTTTTTGTCGTTTTAGGGCCATACCCAAGGCACATAGAGGTTTCCAGGCTAGGGGTCAAATTGGAGCTACAGCTGCCGGCCTACACCAGAGCCACAGCAACATGGGATCTGAGCCGCATCTGCAACCTACACCACAGGTCACGGCAATGCCAGATCCTTAACCCACTGAATGAGGACAGGGATAGAACCCATGTTCTCATGGATACAAACTGGGTTTGTTACTGCTGAGCCACAACAGGAGCTCCCAGAACTAACATGTTTTAATGGAATGTGATAGAGAATAATAGTGTATACTCTGGGAAAAATCTAACAATGTGTCATAAAGGGTCAAGTAACGCTTTATTTGGTAAAAGATTTGCTTCAGTTAGACATGTATATTAGGTGACAATATAAAATATATTTCTTAAAACCAAGTAAAATCAAATTCTTAAAAAAGAATGTATACATGTAAGTGTAAATGGGTCACCATGCTGTACAGTAGAAACATATATATATAAATAAATGATAAAAAAAAAATTCCCCTTGAAAAGAAAGAAAACAGGGCTTGGATCCAAAAATACCCCTGGAGATATTCTGCCAAAGACATGTGCCTCCTCATCTATTTTGTTGTTGTTGTTGTTCCTTTGATATTACAGTAAACATTTGTCTTGCTACCTAATAGAAGTCCTTAGTATCAGAAGTACTTAGGGCTCTGGCTCTCAGTTTTCCTATACCAAAAATAGAAGCAATAGTAACATCTATCTCCAGGCTTGTGAGAAATATAAGAGCCAAGGTGATGATGATGATGACGACGACAATGCCACTTCACATTTACTGAGTTTCTGCTAAGCATTAAATACTGGCAATATGTGGGAAATAAGGGAGGCACAGTTACTAGCACATAGCAGGCATTCACCATATGTTAGTATCTTCCTCTAACCCTCTACGATACTTTCCAAATTCCATGCTCCATGATTCTAGAAGAACCAAGTCAATGATAAATGCGGACTGATCACTCTAAGGGTCTCAGACTTGTGTCAGGCCCCCAACTGCTTGGTAGACTTAGAAGTTGTTAACAGTAAACAATGAGACATTGGTGATTGAAAACCACCTTGGTTTGGGGGGGTGCAGGAGAGATCACAGTAAATAAATCTAATCTTGGCAGATGGGCTTAATTACGTTCTACCCACCAACAACAGCAGCCTGATCATATCACTATCCTGATTAAAAGATTTCTCAAGGACCTTGACATAACCTACAAGATTTTCCTTGTTACGGCTCCTTGCTGTCTCTCCAGCTTCATTCCTGCCACTCTCATTCAGGCAGCCCAAAAGCTAGACACACCATGACATGGCCACGTCACCAAAGCACATGACTTTTTTTATGGTGGTCTCCGTAATAGAATTGCCTTTCGTAGCTTCAGTCTAGTGGACCCAACATGTTTCTTCATGACCCAACTGGAAGAGCATGTTCTCCAAAGAGGTTGTTGGTTTTTTTTGTTTGTTTTGTTTTTTTTGCTTTTGTAGCAGCTCACCTGTGGCATATGAAGTACCCAGGCTGGGGGCTGAATCAGAGCTACAGCTTCCGGCCTACACCACAGCCACAGCAATGCCAGATCTGAGCTGCATCTGTGACCTACACCACAACTCATGGCAATGCCGGATCCTTAACCCACTGAGCAGAGCCAGGGATCGAACCCACATCCTCATGAATACTTGACGGGTTCATTACTGCTGAGCCGTAACAGGAACTCCTCCAAAGAGTTTTTTGTACTGGCATCATCACCTCCAACAGGGCTTTCACACGTATAATGCATGTTATAGTACTTGGACCACATTGGCAATAAAGGCATTGCAATTGTTTACTGTTATGTCTGTTTTCCCAGGACACTGACCTTTTTTTAGGGCAGGGATCATATCTGGTGTAAGCATCATCACCTCCTCCACAAACTACCTGGCTTGGAGTAGGTGTCCCATAAAGATCTCTTGTGTGAATTGGAATGGGGAATCAGGGCTGACAGAAGAAAGGAACTGATTATATCCCACAATAAATAAAAAGCTGTTGCTAGTGCTTTATTTTGTCTTCCCAATTACCAATTCCATGAAAGCAGGCACTATGTATTTCTTATTCAACAGTGAATGTCTAGAACCTAGCACAGTACCTGGAATACAATAGGGGCCCTGAATGACTTAATGCATGAAGCACCTGGAGCAAGGTTTCTCAGCTTCAGCACTACCGACACTTGGGGCTAGATGATTCTTTTTATCTGTGCAGTGAGGGCTGTTTAGTAGAATCCCTAGCCTCTACTCCAAGGATAAGAGGAACGCATACTTCACCCTACCCCACATATTGTGACAACCAAGAATGAAATGTCTCCAGACAATGTCAAATGTCCCCTGGAGAGCAATAATGCCTCTGCCTGGGAACTACTGATGTGGAGAGAGACCTTTTAGAAGGCAGCCAAGATAAATCTACCTGCTTCTTAGAGAGTGGGCTATTTTGACATTTAAATTAGCAAATCTCTTCCTTCACCTAAATTCCAGCAGCTTATAGGAGAAGACAGAGGGAAGTGAGAAAACGAGCCTAAAAACATGCAGTTTTGCCAGAAGCTATGCGTGCCTGTTTTCATTCTTCCCCCACTCTTCCCAGCCAGCTCTAACTCTCCCGGACCAGCCCAGGGTTTTTTAAGTTTAGCTTCCACTTCACTCTACATTGTGGTTTCCTGGCTCTAATGACAATTCTGTGTCGGCTGTGAATATTAGTCTTTATTCTGAGTGGCAATTTACCAAACATTCATTTCTCCACAGGACATTTGATTAGCATCCTATAAGTTAAGCACCCACTGCATTCACTAAGACATGACCTGTTGGAGGCAGCAACTCTTCTGAGGGTGGAAAAAGAATGAATGACCACAAGGTTCCCTTCCATTGCTTTACTAAGCCACCAATTCCGGCGGCTTTAATTCAAGCCTTCCTATGTTTCTCATGCCAGAACTCTACATTCTCAAGACTTAAACCTTCAAAGGATATTCAGAAAATGAAAACCTTAGCAAGAACCTCTGTTGCTCATGATCTTTATTTTATCTTAAATTCCCCTCCCAACCATCAAATCTGATCCTTGGTGAGTGTGAATAAATGAATGAATAATCAATGGCCAAAGAGTCATGTAACCAAAGATGAGTTAAGCTGGAAAAAAAAAAAAAAAAAAACTTAATGATTACCTGGCTCAAACCCCTTAAGTATCACGAGGAAAACAAAACCAGAAGACTGATGATTTACCCAAGATGATAAACAATGAGTGGTACAGGTGAACCTAGAGCCTATATCCCCCATTCCTGGCCTAGTATTTTTTTTTAAACAAATCAACCTCACAGTATACACAGTAAAAGAAGTAAAGGCACCCCTATAGGAAATCAGTAAGACTTATCTGCTGAAATCAGGCTGATGCTCATTACAGGTCAAACAGGCAGAATGTTGATGCCTAGCAGTCTTTTGAACATGGCAGGTACAAGATACATGTTTGTGGAATAAATAATTGAATGAGATAAGATGTAGTTATGGTGTTGGGGGATTTGATAAAAAGCTTCATGTTGCAATCCTGTTTTCTCCACACCTGTAACTCAGCCTCCCAATTCCCAAAAGGAAATCCCATCAAAGGTACTGTCACATCAGGACTTCCCACTTATCAGGAAATAGGATCTGGAATTAATCTGACAATAAGAAGCCCAGGGGGCCTGGAATGAGATGCTGGCATATCCTGACAATTTGAGCACAATTTATAAAACTAATTTGTGCTTAGGTTTATGTTTAAATTGCATTTCTCCTTTGGGAGTATAGTCTTGTATAAACCACAAGTCACTCGGCTGGGGCCCTGACTGACTTCTACCTCTTGCCAGCTCTTTTCCATGGAGGAGAGACTACCATCTTCCATGGTTCCAGTGACCTGCCCAGGTATCCTAACATAGATTGAGATCTTAACGATGACCGCATCCTTTAAGTTCCCACTGTTCTTCTGCACCCATCAGCTTCCCCCCTCATCACCATTTAGATAATGATGCTCCTCTGAAGGTGAGTCATAATGCCCACTTCCCTTCCCTCACCTGACCATACAACCAAAATCTCAAACTTGCTTCACAAGCATGCCTTCTTGTTTGACTTACAATACGTCGACTCGAATACAGCATCTGACACAAACAAGATCCAAACTTTTGGGTAAATTATTGGGTTTTCAGAAAATCCCTTTGAAATGAAGATATTAAAAGGGCAGAAGCTGTACCTTAAGTCAGTATTTCTCAGAGACTATCAAAAAGACAAGCTTCCCCAAAGCCTAGGCCTCTCTGAAAGCAGAGAAACTTCAGAGACATGGAGGTTCTGGTACATGAGAAAGCAAGAAAGAAGTGACAAAGGGCTAAGCATGAGGAGCTGTGGAGAAAGAGTTAGGGAGGCACACATCATGGAAATCCACAGAAAGCTATGGGACCGGGGGCGGGGGGTGGGGGGGGAGCTTCCTTGAGTTAGGGGTCTAAGGAGATCAAATTTTATTGGTAGCCTGGGGACATGAATTTTACCTAACAATGTAGAAGAAGGGTAATCCTATGTCTGTCAAACGGAGAAATTTTCACTCTGTCATGATCAAGTAACAGAGCCTGAGTCTGAGGCAGGAGCTTAGGGAGCTATGTCTACTGTCTACATTCCTCTCTGCTTCCTTTCACCAGCATTTTTTCTGTCCCCTTTCGCTCTCTTCCCACATCTGTAATTATCAGGTTTAAGATGATGCCTTAAAAAATCCGAAAGGCATTTATTCTACTTGCTTAGCGGCTGTCCCATTATGGGGGGCCACTCTGTCTACCTTCTAACATAAATGCTTTTAAAATAAGCAAGGACCATAACAAAAGCTTATTAAGAAGTAACACACAGAGGACGATACTAATTCAGTGAGTAAGTGTATTTATTACATCACTCTTGATAGATAGCCTCATTAAGTTTTCGTAAAGGATCTGTATTAATAAAGTTACTACCTTCTCTGAAGAGGAAATGGTAGTCATGGTAGCATAGGCTGGGATAATATACCCACTTAATGAATCATACTGTGCTAAGTCCCATTTTTTAAAGAGGTAGAGGAATAATGAAGTAGGTGACCTGGTGTTTTTTTAATTTTTTTAACTTTTTTTTTTTTTTTAAATTAAAGCATGGAGCCAGAGATCAAGAAGGTGGCCATGAGACCATTACCCCATAGCTCATATTCAGTTCTGGTCTTTTCGTTTATGGAGGTGTTTGTTGCCTGGTTGCCTCCCCTCTAAAATACTGTCTTGAAGCTGATGGAACAAGACTATGTACAATGTGAATAAAGATTTATGCTTCATGGGAGTCCCACTGTGGCTCAGCAGGTTATGAACCCAAGCAGTAGCCATTAAGGTACAGGTCAAATCCCTGGCCCGATTCAGTGGGTTTGGGTTCAGCACTGCAGCGAGCTATGGAGTAGGTTGCAGATGTGGCTTGGATTTGGCATTACTGTGGCTGTGGTGTAGATCAGCAGCTTCATCTCTGATCCAAGCCCTAGCCTGGTAACTTCCATATGCCACGGGGCAAGCCTAAAAAGCTTAAAAAAAAATTATGCTTCATTGACTTCTACCATATCTACAGACACTCAGTGGGCGCATGTTTTAAGGGCTTAAAGCCCCACACTGTGGTGTCCCATTTAGATTTGCTCAATATCATAATGTCTGGAATCTAGACTTTTCCCTTAGACACATCAAAACATTTCTGCCTATGTCACATTATCTCTGGCCGATTTTGACTATGGTTCTCCTTATGAAACTGGTGTTATCAAATATTTTCAGGTGACAGAATAGCTGAAAGTCACAGCTCTCTTTATGAGACATTATGAAATGCTGATACTTTAAACCTAAATGTCAGATTTTATGCAAAGTATATGGAGGTAAACCTACAGTCACTGCATTTTTTGCATATTCTACCTATGGTTAGCCTCAGTTCACAGGACACTTTCAAGCCAGTCTAGTAAAAGGGAGAGTAATGACAACTGCCTAGAAGAGAAAAAGATCCTCAGAAGAGAGGTCCTTATTCTACTTTAACTCCAGCTAAGGAATCCTTTCTTTCCTCTACATGGGAAAAAGCAGAGAACCAGAGCTTCTGAATATCCTTTCTCGAGAAAATAATGACTTAGTTCTCTATCAAATCATTACTATGGGGGACAAAGGACAAACTGACCAAGGGGTAAAAAGCCAAAAGAATATATACTGGACGCACATTGTAGAATAGGAGCATGTAACGAGCAGAACCAGAAAGATGTCTTGAAAAATTAGAACCCCAAATCCATGATGAGCAAGGGCGAATCAAAGTCTGTGGGTCATTCCAGTGTCCATTCCAGTATCAATGTCAATGGGAGTGAAAAGGACAAAGTCCAAGAGCTAAAATGCGGGAGGCAATGGTCTAAGTTGTCATAAGGAATAGCTGCCTATTCACTTGTTTGTGTCTATGATCATTTTATAAAGAACCAAACAATAGAAATGGGGAGAAAGAGCTATTTATCCAAAGCACAAGCAATGGCTAGTGTTTAGAGTAGAAGACCAATCAACTAAAGGGCAATTCACATATCTCTATTTCATACTAAGTACGATGCCTTAAAGCTGTATGGCCTTGGGAATGTTATTTAACAACTCAGTTTTCTAACTGTAAAATGGGGATTTTAAGTATACCTAGTTTCTATGATAGTTGTTAGGATTAAATAAAACAATACACATGAAGTATCTAGCTCAATCTAGTACCTAATGACACTCAATATAAAGATCACTATTATTACTGTAACTAATAGATTTAGATATGATGAGGAACTTTGATTATAAGTCTCAATAAAAAAGTCATTCACCCAGCCCAGGACACTGTTAATATCATATGTGAAAATGAAATATATCTTTAAGAAGTCAAGAATTACATGGATAGTTATGGATTTAAGAAGTGGAGATAAACTTATTTTAAAAAATAACTAGCCTCAGCAGTAGAAGTTTGGATAAGACTCTAAAGTTATCTAAAAATATTTCATATGTGAAAGCATTCATGGTGCTCTCTTACACACCACCCAACACTCCCCCACCCCCCGCCAAAAAAAAAAAAAAAAAAGATCCAAAAACTTGGCTCAAAACTGAGTCTAATTGACAACTTGAACTTTATAAAAAAAAAAAAAGAAAGAAAGAAAAAAGAAAACAGTTACACTTACTTGACTAAATTCAAGCATTTAGGGTTGGTTTGTTGCATCAAATTTACTCAAATTGTGTGCAGAGCCACAATTCTAGCAAACCCTAGAGTCTAAAAGGAAGGCTGTTAAAAGTCCAAATTAGGAAAAAGCTGAACTAACTTGGCAATCGCTGAAGTGCCGAAAGTGTTGTTGAGAAGCAGCAGTACTAAGTGCCTGTTAAAAAATCAGAAATCAGACAGCGAACCATGTGGAGGACAAGGTTAAATACCATCAAAGAGAAGGATTGAAAGAAGGTCAATAATTTCCTGGCCAGGAAAAGAAGATGAATAGAATTTTTTTCCGTAGCCCACAACACCACAGACCTCTGCCAGACGGAGAGGTATTGATGGAATTTGAAGTGACCAGGAAAAATGCAGAAGGTGTGCCCTCAGCCTCACAACTTGAACCAAGAAAAGTGAACAGAACTGGTAGGGGGCGGTGGGCGGGGGGATAGTCCTCCTAGCTCCCAAGTCTGAACATAGCCAATTGAAAACACAGGAAATTGTCATACACACAAGATGTGTTGGATATGTGTAGAAATGATATTTAACATCAGATTTTCCATTATAAGAACGCTTCCTAATACATAAGGGACAGGGATTGAGTTTAATTAGAGGTGCAAGATAAATGATATTTAAACCTAAAACTATTGTTGCCAAAAATCTTTCAAATATTCATTTGTCAGCTTTCTATATGAGTGTGCCTACTCCCTCCCTTTTAGACACTGTTCTAAGTGTCACAAGGACTACAAATATTAATAAGTCACTTTTCCTGCCTTCAATGAATTCTTTGTCTCTTAGGTGAATCATTAGAACCCAATATACTGACAAAAGGCAAAGCTAATAGGTTGATAGTAATGATCACTAACATTTATTTGGGTACTTGTATGTTAAGCAATTCATAGATATTAACTCACGTAATCTTCCCAATAGTTCTACTGTATGGATACAACTAGTATCTCCATTTGACAGAGTAGTAGTTGACTGATACACAGAGTAGTTGCATAAAGTGCCCCAAGCTTACCCAGTAAGTGATAGAACTGGGAATTGAACACAGCCTGATCCCCAAAGCCCAGGCTTTTCAATTTTACACTCTGCTCAATCCCAGCAGAAGAATGTGCTAGAGGTTCAGTGAAAGGTTGCTGAGCAGAACCCATGGTCAGATGGCTCTCTCACTGCTCCAAATCTGTTCTGCTATGCCCCAGCTCAGCTTCTTTTTCAAGCTGCCCTTCTTCTGACCAGTCTTGGGCATGGTCCTTCTTTCCCATCTTTAGAGTATGCTTTTCTGCCATCTCAACTATTTAAACCATAGATGCTAAAGTAGCCTTCATTCTTTTATTTCAAAACTTTTTATTTTCCTTCTTTTACACTGGAATCTAAAAATAGCCTTCACAGTTACACAGTGTGGCCAAAAGGGTTTCACCAAAGCCAAAAGAAGGGGGGAAAAAATGGATCCAGGTCTTCACCAAATTATACCTAAAGTAACTTCAGTATCCTTGTAGGACTAAACCCTTGGTCCTATCAGGAGAAAGACTGAAATTATGATACTGCACAACATGTTTTGCGTTACCATTATGCAGTCCCCTTGGGCTAAATTAGTCTTGGGATCTTGAACACCTTTCTATTAATGCCTACTGTCAATCTCAGTTTCTCCATGACCACACATTATCCAGTACTTATTACGTTGCCTTCACTTTGTGAAAGGATATTTCATAAAATGAGGGTTTTTCTGGCAGCCACAAACAGCTACCGCCAATGCTATGGGAACAATTTTCTAGAAACCCGCACAGCTAATTAACAGAATGCTCATCCAACAGGAGAGTCCTAAAATATTGAAATAGAACATTTGCTGCTAAAGTAAGAAACACGGTGCAGGGCTGGGGGAAGGAAGAGAATCTTATATGGTGACTGTTCGTCTCAATGCATTATCTCAGAGTTTATCACTTCTGTTTGAGACACACACAAAAAAGTTAATGTTTTAAAATTGCTTTGACTTTAACTGTCACTACTCTCTTCTGGCTTTGTTTTCAAGAAAAGAGATTCTTTTTGTTTGTTTGTTTTTGCTTTTTAGGGCCGTACCCACAGCATATGGAGTTTGCTAGGGGGTTGAATTGGAGCTACAGCTACCGGCCTACACCACAGCCACTCAGGATCCAAGCCGTGTCTGCGACCTACATCACAGCTCATGGCAATGCCGGATCCTTAACCCACAGAGCAAGGCCAAGGATTGAACGCACAACCTCATGGTTCCTAGTCAGATTTGTTTCCGCTGCGCCACAATGGGAACAGGACAGAGATTCTTTAACATGGACTGGTGGTGGCTAAACTTTAAAAGATCTATCGACTCCATAAGTCATAGGCAATATTCTGCGTGTCTACATGTGGGGAGAAGGCTAAACCAAGGCTGGCTTTTCTTAGCTTTTCAACGTGATCTTGCACCAAACCACTGCCCTGAAAGAGGTTGTGAAGCCTAGTCAGAGAACAGATCCTTGACGTTTGAGACCAGAGCCAAGCTAGCAATCCAAATTGTGTCTGTTGACATCATTACTGTTTATATTTGCTGGAATAAAATTTGAGTCAGATGAAATATGGGAAGATTTAATATATTTCATTATAGTAGAATTTCCCTTCTAGTATTGCAGTCCCTGTGGCCAGCTAGGAAAAACTGTCAACAAGCCAGGAAAACTACATTGAAAATATCACAGAAAAGTGGAACTCATGGAATGAACACTGGGTCCAGTGAGCCATTATTTTATTTGATGGGACTCTTCTTTCTTCCATGGTTTGCCATACATGATTCTGTCCTCTATCCTAGGACCCGCTAAGGGTCACTCAGAGAAAAGGTCAACTTAAGGTATTTGTAAAGATTAAGGAAGTGCAAAATTTGTTTATAGGGCCTTATTTGTACCATACTGTATATTCACTGCAATGGAAGCAGAAAATAGTTGAATTAATCCTCACAAAGGAAATTAGAACAATATTGTGCTGGGTCACGTTTGTGGATTATCAGATTTCCATCCATCAATCTTGAGCTAGTGCTCTGCAAATACTCAAAACCTAATTTGTTACTCTACATAAAATTGGGACAAAGCCAATTGCATTCCTTCTCATTTGTCAGGATTTCATTCTTAACAACAACAAAAGTAAAGAAACTGAAACAGTTACATGATATAATGCTTTTCACTGTGCATCAATGGATAACTTTCTTTTTAGGTGCAATCTTCCCTGGTTAATTCATGTGTAAAGAAGCACTGAGGGAAAAATACCATAGTTTAGTGGCCTGGGGAGGGGACTGCATTCACTTTTCCCTGGAACACAGCATGGTTGTCATCAATTCTATCACAGGAGGGGGGTACATTACAATCAATTTGCCATTGATTGCAGTCACTATTCCAGAGGGAGAATCAAACCATTGTAGCTTCTAACAATAGTTCAGATGGAGAACTGCCTTCTGGCAAAATTGACCAGGCCCTCAGCAACCAATATTAAGCACCCACTGTGTGCAGAGCATTAGGCCTAGAGAATACTACAGGGAGGCCTGCTCCTGAGAGTATGGCCATTGACATTGACAGTTGGCTTAAAGTCCACACAGTTGAAAGCAGGTCACATGATTTAGGACATGCTCTTTCTCTTCTTGTTGAACAGTTCTACCTATTAGTGTACTTTCTCAACTCAATCCCTCACCTAAATTTCCCGGACCTGCTTATTTGAACATCATTACTTCCCCCACTTTAGAAATAATGGCACTCTAATAAGGTGGGGGTGATTTTCTCACATGAGGCAGATAAACAGAGCACCTGCCATCTGGGCTCTGAATCAAGAAAGGGACTAGAAGGACAGCTCCCCTGTTTGTGCAAGGCAGTGTGCTCAACTCATTAGCATTCGCCTGCCTTCTGACTTTACTACCCCCTTCTCACATAATCCCCCACCTCCTGGCCTCCCAGAATAACTATCATCAACACTGCCTCTGAGCCTGGAGAGTTAGAATATTTTCCAATCATGTCATGGGGTGATCTCCACCCCTTCCCCATTATACACAGCTAGGGAAGGGACAAGGAGGAGGGCACATTTTTATTTTAACATCCTCTCTTGCCATTTCAGCAAATGCTCAGGAAATCAGCTAGGATTTGCATAGTTCTCTGGAGAGTTAAGTGAGACCTTACTGAAGAGGGAAAAAGTATAGGGATCTAAGTTTATCTAAAAATATTCAACTACACATTCAATTATTTTCTATGTTATGGCAGTTCTTTCTCTTGTGTGAACAAACATGATACGAATGCAAAGTTTTCTATGAAATCAGAAATACATTAACAAGAAAGCAAGCGTGCAGTTAAGAGTGTAACAAAGTAATAGTAACTGGCTTGGGAACCAGATTCTCAACCTAAGATAGTCCAGTAAGAATTATTAAAGTATTATTTGAATGCCTTTGTAATTTTTCTCACATACTAAAAGCAATGGTCTTTTACTAGTCTTTCACAATCATGCTGTGAATATTTGTCTAATTCCAGTGCATACAGTATCATTGTACACATACTGACCTTCAAAACCAATAAAAGGAATGGAAGGGCAATGTTCTTCCTTAAAGCATCTTCCATCCAGGAGAGATGAAGATGGTGGAGTAGAAGGATGCGGAGCTCACTTCCTCCACCTGCCAACTCCAGGAACATCAAAAATACATCTACCTGTGGAGAAATTCTCCCTGAAAACTAACTGGAGACTGACAGAAGGATTCCTGTATAACCTAGACTGTAAGAAAGGTACATGTACAATTGGATTGGAAGGGAAAAATGTTACCAGGTCAAGACATATGCCTCTGGGAGGTGACAGAAAAGGAAGAGAATTTCAAGGGCAGAGATCCTCCCTAGGGAGTGAGCAGTTCAAGCCACATATTGGGCCCTCCAGGCCTGAGGCCTGACACCAGGAAGATGACTTCTCTTAGGTAGTTTTAAAACCAGTAGGACTAACAGAAGGGCTGAATGAAACCTAGACTCTGCCAGTGAAGACCATGCACATACTTGCTTACTTACTCCTGAAACAAGGTGGAGGAAGCAGAGGGCCCAGGATCCTGGCCAGTTTCCCAGGACCACCCTGGCACCTTCAGTAAATGATTACTGAACATCTTATGCAAGCACTGCACATAGAAATACCCTAAGGTCTCCCAACCTCCAGGAGTCTGCAATCTTTAAGGAGGGAAACAGGAAAAAATATTGACAAACCAGTATAAACTAAATCCCCTGAGAGTGGTACAAAGTTGTTTCAAAATTCACAGGGGAGTTGTATCTTCTCTTTCACTGGCAACAACTACCTTCTATTGGGTGATTATGCTATCTGGGCACGTGGTCAGGCTTTCATGCATTACAGGAATAATAAGCACCTACGTCATAGGGCTATCATCATTTCCCAGGCTGGGAAACTGAGGCTCTAAGAGGATAGATCATAGATCATATGAGATAACTTATCCTGGGGTAATGAGGCCATGATCTTAGCCTGGTACATTTGACTTCAAGCCCCATATATGAGATGTATACTGAGCTGCACCCTAACGAATGGGGCATTGTTTGGTAGGGATAAGGATGAGGAAGACGCTTCCAAAGGCAAGGAAAATTTTGAAGAAAGCCACAGTGATAAAATATTTTTAATTAAAAAATTTTAATTAAAAATGTACTATTAAGATGGGGGTAAAAAAGGCACAGTGAGTGGGAAAAGCAAGATTTAATTCAAAAAACATGAAAAAAAAATTTTGATTACAGTCCATAGAGAGTCGGGGGGACATAAGGTCTGGAACAGATTGTGGTAAGCCTGGATAAGTGAATGCTCAGTTGGCAACTGGGAACCACAGAAGCATCTGAGTGGGGAGATGAAATGATCCACAGCAGTGGTTTTGGCAGATTCATCTGGAGAGGTGACAGGACGCATCAAGGTGACAGAGGCTGGAGGCAGGGAGATTAGTTAGTAGACTCTAGAGCACATAGACAATAAGGGTATGAAATGGTGACTATAGGGAGGAGGAAATGCACATATAAGACGCTGTCACTGGACTTGGTGACTAGGGAAGAAAGAGAGAAACAAAGGGCTGGAAACAGTAATAGGAAAAGCAAGAGAAGGAGCTGGTTTGGGGTAGAAAATAGTGCGTTTGTTTCCCGGTAGGTTGGAATGAAGCAAACCAACACAACTAAGAAATTCAAAACAGCAAATACATTTCCACCTGCCCTTGGACCCTAATGTTGTAGATTTTCACACATGTAAGTTAGATTTCACAGCCCAACTCCTTCAGAGCTTGGCGGACAAAGCAGTCATATTTCAGAGAGTGAGACGTTAGTGGAAAATGGGTCATCCGCCCGCAAATCCACATTCAATCACTTCACCACAAAGCCATTTCAAGCAATGCCCCTAACAGCGAATTTTAAAAAGGAATGTCTGCCTCCCAGAAACATTCCCTTTTGTAAGCCTGGTAACAATGAGTCGTTACGTATTTCCAACTTTTGCTTTGTTAGAATACAATGTAATGTTGGCTGGTCATCTTTATAGCCCTTCCTTTCTGACTGGAGTTACATGGTTTTCTTGGCATTGTGGCTATTACTGAATATTCTTTAATCTTATCTAAAACATCAAATAATAACAAAATCCCCAAATAGCATTTGTACAGTATATTATAGTACACAAAGAACATCCACCTATATATTATCTCAGTTGATTTTCATAGCAACCCTACTGATGCATATAATATTATCCTTATCAACATAGAAATTGGGGCTCAGAATGTTTCCTAATTTCCCTAAGATCAGAATGTTTAATAAGTTACAGAGCAGGGATTTGAACCTAAGTTCTCTCATCTACTGTTTTCTATACCACAAATCATCCTTCCTGTATAACCAAATGTAATTACTTTTTATCAAAAAAATGACATTTAACCACCACCACAATCCCTGGAAGCTACTGCAAAATCAATAGAGCGCTAGTTTATCCTCAGTGAAGTTAACTGCAATGGTTCATTTGAATTATCCTTAGCGTGGCATTAAAATAAAGGATTGTGAGCAGGCATTGGAAATCATTAATTAGTATAAATTTAGTATCAATTCGTTCATAACTCAATGCTAATATTAGCTATGTATTCATTTATCCCTTGGATAGTCACTAACTGAGCACCTGCTATGTCCATGTATGTGTAAGCAGAGAACACACAGGAGTCAGGAACTATGACTTCTAGTCTGGCTCAGCCACTAATTATCTGTATTTCCTTGGGCAGGCCATTAAATATCTTCTCTTCCTCATTTATTTACATCACCATGTGCAAGTCAACTAAGAAAAATGCCTGTGAAAGAATTCTGGATGCTAACATCTAGAAAAACGTGAGCTTTGTTTTATTAAGGAAAAACTAGGACCACAAACTTACAGAGTAAGACAAATAGGGATGGGGTGGTGAATCTAATTTATTAGTCATTTAAGCCCGAGTCTAAAAATCACTTATGGCTCGTTACTGTTGGGTACACACAATAACAATAATAGTGGCTACTCATACACACAAGCTGAAGTCAGTCACACAAAAAATATCCCATTTCTTATGAGTAGTTTCAAAATGACCTCTCAAATGAATGCCTTGACAAGCTCCTTTCTTCTAAATAATCTCTGTGCATAAATAGATACTTCCAAAGGTTCATAACACAGTCCTACCAGAACTGAATTAATGAATTTCTGGACATTTTGAAAGATTTTTTTCCTAAATAATCTCAAAAGTAATTCCTCTTTTCAGGGCCCACTGCCAGTGTCTTAACCTAAGTCAATGTCACCTTTAGGCTGAGCTTCAAGAACAGACAGATTGAGTCCTGCCTTGCCACCTTTTAGCCTTGTGACCACTGATCAGTTATTTAACTTCTCTGAGCCTCGGTCTGCTCCTCTTTCAAATGGGGAGGTAACAATAATGTTATTTTCATGAGACTACTGAAAAATTAAAATGGGAAAATGTGCATAAAGAAGAAAAGGATGCAATGCCTAGCGTGTAGTAAACACTTTCTAGACATTGAGATACATGGAGATATAAACACAAAGCAGAGGTCACTTCAGAATTTTTATTTTGAAGGGCTGTGGGGACAATAATCTGCTTGGAAAGGGGATGGAAGCTGTTTGCACAGCCCTTTTTGTTACATTGCAGAAATGGCCATCAGGGGAAGGACTGAAGAAGATTGCAAGGGTGTTAAGCATCTCCCCAGCTATTCCTTAATGCAGCCTGTGATACAGACATAAAGACATAGACATGATCTCAAGGAGAATATATCACTCCCCTGCTGAAAAGCCTTTGACAACTCACCCTTGTATATTAGTTGAAATTCACACTTTTTATAATGACTTACAAAGTCGTCTACAATTTAATCACAACTGTCTATTCTAGCATCTTCCTCTGATATTTCATCCCCTAGCTATATTAGGCACTGTATATCCCTATACCCTATTTACGTAAGACTGACTGCTCACTCTTCTCAAATCTGATATACATTTGCATTCTTCTGTCTTGTTGATCATGTTACCCATTGTACCTGTACCGCTTATCTGAGTTCATGTGTGGAATTCCTAACCATCATACAAATCCCACACACAAATAACACGATTTTTTTTCCATTATGGCTGCATGTGCGGCATATGGAATTTCCCAGGCTAGGAGGCTAACCAGAGCTACAGCTGCAGCCTACCCCAGGGCCACAGCAACTCTGTATCCCAGCTGTATTTGTGACCTACCTGGCAGCTTGCAGCAATGCTGGTTCCTTAACCCACTGAGTGAGGCCATGGATACTAAGTTGGTTTCTTAAGCCACTGAGTCACAAACGGAACTCACTAATGTCGCTTTCCAGATGAAGTCTTTCCCAACGAAAAATATTATAGTTACTGATAATGGTAAACTGAACAATCAAGAAATAACATATATTTGGTATATTCAGTTTAATAACATAGGATTACATTTACCCAATTATTTCATTGGGAAAATTATCTCCCTAACACGGTCAAGCTAAAACTAGTTTCACATTTCACATGAGTAAATTTCAGTTATCTGGGAGTTCATTTGTGTGTAATACCCAGTACTCTGATTATTGAAAATAAATGTGACATTAATATAACTTTTTTCCTTAGCTCAAGGAGAAAATATGCTGTAAATACATGTAAGTATTGATATACACAATATCAATATTCTAGAAATATACAACATCCCAGAGCTGTATTCATTCATCTAACCAACAGACAAATCATAGCCACTCATTCTACATCCGTGGCTCCCAAAGGACCACAAAGAGTTCACATGTTTGTTTCACAGTCCAGTTTGGAATGCTCCTCTTCCTTCCACTATTGGAATCCTGTTCCAGCATTGTATTACAGAGCTTCCCTAATGCCTGCCTATGGGGCTGTGGGTAATGGTGCCATCTGACACTTATCATAATTTCATTCAAACTCATATTGCTTTTACATTGTATTTCCCTTTGCCATTCTGGCTCCTAACTGCCAGCAGCAGGCTCAAATTCTACCTAAATGGGAGCATTCTGACTTGGGGAAAGAACATTGCTCAGTGCCATTTGCTTAATAGTATACATTACTGCAGGGGGAGGGTTCTGACCCAGGGCCAAGTCCCCTACATCCAGAGTTTGGGAAATTTCAAGGGCAAGACAGCAGCCCCTGCAGAGATATGAAAAGCCTTGCTGATCAGCCATAAGTGGGAGGGGATGAGAATCTCAATGGAATGGGTCATCCCGAATCAGTGCTGGGCCTGAGGCACTTGGTCAGAGTGAAGGGAGGAAGGAAAACAAGCCTCAATTACCAGACAAGTGAATCTTAACCATTCCTCCTCCCAAATGCTAAGTAACTTCTAAGCGCTAATCACAGAGACACCACAAAATAAGGTTTTAAAGAAGGCAGGTGATACATGCTGGATAACAAGAGCCAAGGGAGAGATAAACAGTGTTAATTCACCTGAAGATATGTTCTAAATAGAGCCTGGAAACAGACATGTCTATATAATGAGGGAAGCAATAAGGCAGCCCTATGAGGAGGTATAATTGAAGATAGAGAGGTAAAGAGAAAAGGGTATTCAACGGTCAGTTTCCACAAAGCAGTCAGGTTTCCTGCTGTCAGAGAAGGTGCCAGTGTTTTCAGTTTTGTGGTAAAGGGGCAAGAAATGAAGTCAGCAGGAAAAAAAAAAAAAAAAAAAAAAAAAAACATTGTTGGTGGGGCAGTGGGGGTAGGCAGATATAGGATGAGGAGAAAACATTACAAACAAACAAAGAGAAGCTGCTGAGACAGTTAATGTCAGGCCACACAGGCACCCCTCACTCCAGGCAGCTCTTGTCCACATTCTAATCCATAGTTGCCTCCTCTCCCATCCACTCTTGCAGGTCCTTGGAGCTCCATCCTGCCTCTGCTTTCTCAGGGTTCCCACTTACTGTCCCATCACAGTTGGCCCTATCCCACTGATCCAAATCTTTCCCTCTCAATCAACATCATCATCTTTCACAGAGAGCTTTTTAGGTGTCTGGAGGTTCTTCAGAACTCTGTTTTCGCAGAGTGCTTCTTAAGAGTAAATGGGCTTAACATGCCCCTGCTTCAACTTAAAAAAAAAAAAATGCCACTTTTAGTATATAAAAGTGTCCATTTTATATATTAAGGTGCAGAGTAATTTTCCCTGTTAAAATAGATCTGAAAACTACTGTGACAAACAAGCAAGTCACTCCTACTGGGAACTAATTATTCCTTGACTGGAGCAATTAACAAGCTGACTAGCCTCCTGGCCAGGACACAGGTGGAAGATCATGGCTTTTGTCGAAAAGGACTTTCGGAGCCTCCCTCATGCCAGTCTATGGGTAAGTGAATAAGGTTCATACTAACTCCAGACACAGGACCGCCAAGTTCAGGCACAATCGGTTCTGGTAAAAGAAACCAAAACTTGTTCAGAGCCCTCACAAGGACTCATTGGCTAAAGATGTTCACCCAAAATTTCATCAGGCGATCCCACCAGGACTGCCAGGCAATTACAACATAATGTATAACCTTCTCTTCTTTATTTCCCTGGGGTTATACAAGCCTATTGTGAGCATGGCTTCCTCCAGTACTTCCTGGATCTTTCACAGACATGTGTAATATCTTTAAATCTCCAAGGAAGCAAGCTGAAAGTATCTGAACCTAGTGTGTGTTTCCAAACACCTTACACACTAAATCTAGCCCCCCCACCACAAACCAACACTCTGTGACAATTGCCGAGGACGTAACTGCCCCGAAATTCAGCAGACTCAAATCTCTCTTTTTACGGCTTTTATATTTTGTTCTCTCATTACCCTAACACCAAAAGACCAACCCAAAAAAAGCTCGAATGAAGGATTAGACTGACATGGCATGTATAAGGAGACTCCATATTTCTCAAATGGCCATTATTTCTTTACCAGGAGTGCCTATTATTTCACCTCAAAATCAAAACTCCCTAGCACACATTAAAGGTCCTCCATGATTTTGATACATCAAATTCTCCAACCTTCATATTCTCTGGCATCCTTCTCTCACTTTCTATTCTAAAGGCCATGGGAGTTCCCTTGGGGTTCAAGGAGTTGAGGATTTGGCGTTGTCACTGCTATGGCTTGGGTCGCTCCTGTGGCACGGATTTGATTCCTAGCCCCAGAAATTCTGCATGCTGTGGGTGTTGCCAATTAAAAAAAAGAAAGAAAGAAAGAAAGAAACCTAGACTACCTATCAGTGTTTCAACTTTTGTAACTCCCTTCCTTTGTTCTTGCTATTCCCTCTATTCATAATGCCATCCCCTATATGCTATGCTTACAAAAAAAAACAATGGTCATTTCCCAATACACAGGTCAAATGCCACCTCTTTATAAAACATAAAATTGACCCTTCCAGGAGTGCCTGTTATGGATCAGCAGTAATGAACCCGACTAGTATCCATGAGGGTGCGGGTTTGATCCCTGGCCTCGCTCAGTGGGTTAAGGATCTGGCATTGCCATGACCTGTGGTGTAGGTCACAGATGCAGATCAGATCCTGAGTTGCTATGTCTGTGATGCAGGCCAGCCAACTACAGGATAGATTCGACCCCTAGCCTGGGAACTTCCATATGTCACATATGCAGTCCTAAAAAATGAACGAAAAAACAACAACAAAAAAAACCTGATCCTTCCAGTGACACCTAAAATGTCCTTGTGCTATACCACTATTGTAGTTTTATGTATATAGCTCTCTTGGGCACTTACCACAGTCTATGTTCTGGTTGTATACTTGTCTGAATCCTGCCCCCAAAGAAGGGGTAAGTCCCACAGAAGCCAGGTCTAATCTGTTATAGTTTACCTACTATGGCCTCACAAAAATGCTTTTTTAAAATGTGAATCGCTGGCCATAACCATACTCATTTTAGCTTATGACTTAAGAGAGCCTTTAAAAATGTGATTTGTACACCTGATTGTATATATATTTTGAAGAACACTTTTGCCACATATTTTTTAAATGATTCAAGAGGCCTGGGCAAATCCTTTAATCCAGGACTTGATTGTAATGAGTGCACCATTGGCAGAAACATAGAAATCACTTATGTGGAAAATGTTGTAATGGGACTAGATTAATAGTATGAAATTCTTCTTTTGCTCATGGGTTTTTTCCCCTAGGGATTGCCTCTAGAGTTGACAGCATACATGAAGAAATTGCTTTTCTCTGTTCCCTACTGTTTTAAGAACATTCTTAACTTTGGAAATACCATTTCATCAGCTGACATACCTACATACATGTCATCCAGTTCAAGAAAAAAAAAAAATCCAAATTAAGTCTGCACTTAAAAATTCACTTAAAGGAGTTCCTGCTGTGGTGCAGTGTATTAAGGATCTGACATTGGCTCTGCAGTTGCTGGGATAGCTGCTGAGGCCCAGGTTCAATCCCCAAACTCAGGGAAGTGGGTTAAAGATCTGGTATTGTTGTACTGTGGCGTAGGTCAGAGCTGCAGGTCAAATTTAATCGCCGTCTCAAGAAATTCCATATGCCATGGAATAGCCAAAAAATGAAAAAAACTGTTCAAGTTATCTTTCTAGTACATTTTAATATATTATTTATTTATGCATTTATGTATGCTCTACCTAATTCCACACAGGATTTTATGAATAAGAACACATTTTGAAAGCTAATGATAAATATAAAAAGAAAATTGGGGCAAAAACAAATACAAAATATACATATTTATTTATTGATTTACCTATTTATTATCTGAATCTCACCACTTGACAATAAGTTCCTTGAGGGGAGGGTTTATGTCTGTTTCATTCACCACTGTATACTTAATATTTGGCATACAGAAGGCACTCAGTAAAAATGTGAATTAATTTTAAAATAATATTCCCTATAGACCATAAAGCAAAATCTATTTGCTGTAATTAAGCCTCAGATTTGGATATGAGCTTCCCGGCAGCCAATGCAAAAAAAGTGGATGTAATGCTCAAGACAATAACTCACACCAATTTTTCAGGTGAAAAACTCTTTCTATAGAATTCGCACAAAGGGTTTATAAGAGGCACTGCATTATATACAGAATGATATCCTTAATAGTATTCTCCCACTTTCCTTTAGCTATTACTTATCACATACTTTGAAAACAGCAGAGGACAGTATATTAACCACAAATAGAAGGGAAGTTTCCAGTAAGAGATTAAGAAATCAGAGAATGTTGATATATATATAGCATTCTAGAAACCTGGCTTTATTCAAGCATAGAATTTTGTATTCCTTTAGATTCTCTATACCCCTAATACACTGCTTCCCATATATCATAGGCTTATTCATTCTTATTTTATTAAAGGTAGGTATCTTTTTATTTTTTATTTTTATTTCCCCAAACACACTTTTTTTTTCCCCACTGTACAGCATGGGGACCCAGTTACACATACATGTATACACAGTTTTTTCTCCCACTGTCGTGCTGCATTGTAAGTATCTAGACATAGTTTTCAGTGCTACACAGCAGGATCTCATTGTAAATCCATTCCATGAGCAAGAGTTTGCATCTGTTGACCCTAAGCTCCCAATCCCTCCCCTTCCCTAATTAGTCATTTTTAAATATCCAATTGCATTCAGTGAGTCAACCTCTCCTTTCCTATTTGTGTGCCTTTGCTTGTATTGCTCCCTTTATCTGGAAAGTTTTCTCTACTTCGTCACCTGTCAAGGGATAACCTATCTTTCAAGGTCAAGTAGAAATGCCCATTTTTCTCGAACATTTCTGAACTACTATGATTCTTAGAAAGCTCAAGGTAGGCTTTAATCCTTGACTTTGTACTTATTTGATTCTGCTTTATATTAAAGTCATCTAGAAATTGTCTTTGGATGGGAGGATTTCTGTCTTGCTTATCTCTAAATTCTCCAAAGGACTTACCATCCTATGTTAAACTAAGTAGGCATTTATAAAATATTCAGTTGAATAACAATGGGTTGGTAAAAGGTGATATAGTTACTCTTATATAAAATACAGTTAATCAGTTTTGTGGTCACAAATCATAATCCTGATCCCTTGTTGGCCATCTGCCTTATTTGAGAATTTATAGTGCATCTATATAACACGAGTAAATCATTTTCCTCAATCCACAGTGAGCACTGGCTGTAGTGAACCTAGTGGGCAAATTCTTCAGACAATGACATTGAGGTTTTTTTGAAAGAACCACTGTGTGCAATCTGACCACAGGAAAACTTGTTGCATATCATCAGAGGTCTGTTTCTTGACTTTGTGCACAGAGACTTCCAGAAGCCTCTGGGCAGCAAATGTTCAGTTTGAATGCTATTTCTATAACCAGTGCTGATTGTATCTCAAACTCATCCTGCCACCAATGCCTCTAGATTTCTTCCAGTTAGGGTGAGTTTTGACAAATGTTGTACACTTTTATCAGCTAAATCCACTGTATTTCTTTTTGGTAGTATTAGTTTTCATGAAGAGTCCAAGAGTGGCCATTAGGCCAGTTAGAAGATGGTGCTATTTCTGGAGGCGGAGCCAAGTAAGGAGGGGGAAAAAAGGGGGGAATGAATAAGAATTGAAGGGGCAGAGGGACTCAACTGCTTTAAAGAAAGGAACAGATTTATTGAGATATAGTTCACATACAATAAAATTCTCCTTTGAAAGTATACAGTTCAGTGGTTTTTCATGTACTCACAGGTTGAGCAACCATCACCACAATCTAATTTTAAAACATTCCCAGCTGCCTTTTTTATTTTTTCTTTTTTGGCCGCCCCCATTGTATATGAAGTTCTTAGGGCAGGGATTAGATCCTAGCCACAGCTGTGACCCAAGCCACAGCAACCCAGATGCTTAACCCACTGTGCCCAGCCAGGGGTCAAATCTGTGTTCCAGCCACAAGATGCTGCTGATCATATTGTGTCACAGTTGGAACTCCCCAGCTGCCATTGATGGATGACTTTGACTACATGTGGGACTGAGAAATGTAGCTTTCAGCATGAGCCTTGCCTCAATGTAGAAGGCAAAGGTAGAAGATATCATGAATAGCAACATATATGAAAGCAGCAACATACACATTAGTCCTAAATTCTGATCTTTTGATGTGTATTAAAGTAACATGATATCCTTTTTTTAATGCCTAAAAAATGTAATTATGAAGTGCTGGGACATTCAGATATCTCAATGTGAGTAATTAAAACCACAAAGAAGATAAGCAGAATGTGGATACTAAATATAGCAGCTGAAAATTGGATTTGTGAGAGGTGCTACCTACTCAGTCTTCTATCAATCAAAAAAATAAAGGTTTATCGATGGGATCATTTTTTTTCTGGTCATCTTTCAAAATTACCATATGCACTATTTTTACTCATAAGCATCTTGTTCTACTTTTCTGTTTTGATCGTCAGCTGAAAAATCCAGAGTTCCTATGGTTGCTAGGGAACCAACAAATATGATTCTTCAAGCTCTTATAGTTATAATTATACACTTGCTTACAGGAAAAGAAAAAAGGCATCCAAAGACTATTTTTCCCTAAAATGAGATGAACTAATGTAATCATTTCTATATGGGAAATAAATAAAATTACACTGGGAAATAGCAGTAAACATGATAATAGGAGAATCATGTGAACTTTCTATTGTTCTCTCCCACCCTCCACCTCGTCAAATCTATTCTTCTTCATGAGGAAATAATCTTGATTCGGCCCCCAATGCGAAACACATTCCTCTGTTACTGCCTTCAGTAATATTTCATTTATCTCCTCTCCAAAATTAGAAACAAGAAGCTCATTAGAGTGCGTTATGAAATTTACTCCTGATAGATTCTCAAATTTGTTATTAATATTTCATTATTGTGATTGCTGATGGTCTCAGGTTCTGGGGGAAGCTTTTCTGGGATAATCAATCTCCTGTCTTTATGAGAAACATTATTCATAAACTTATGTAAAAGGTCTGCTCTTTCATTATAGTATAACCAGCTAACAATCTATCTGTGTGAGCCCATCTGACCTTGCAATTACTGGCTTATCTCTATGATACATTGCAATGGAGTTATTAATTCCACTTCCTTAAGACTTTCATTCTTTTGCTCTGTAGGTCAGCCAGGGAGAATGATCGAGATCCCATTAATAACAATTATCGGCAGCCCCGGAGGCATGTGGAAAACATTCTTTCAAAAGGTGAGAATCTGCTCCTGAAGAGAAGCAAAGGTAGATAGCTGCAATACCAGGAAAATTCTTTCTCTAACTCAGGAACATCAAGTCAAAGGTAGCAGTTTGAAATAAGAATAAGAAAATTCACGGGCATCATGACTCTCAGCTGGAAATGGACCGATTAGTTTCTCAAGAGACTTCTGGCAAAATCTCCAACTGTTGCCCTAACCCTGATGACAGGGTTACGACCTCTAGTCAGCTAGGAAGGAAGGAAGGAGGCATGTCTACAAATCTCTGCCCCAAAGTGGCAGCTGTCCAAACACTGATGCCCACTCTTCCAACAATGCTAGAAGAACAGGCATCCAAGGGTGTTTATAGCCCCTTGGTCTCGGTCAGAAATGCTCCTTGAATCCCTTCTACTTCAGGGAAGCGCACGTTCCCGAGAAGTTTGAGACGGTGAGAGCACAGCATTAGATTGTCATAGTCCTAAAAAGACTTATAAAAGAAACCCTTGCTCAAAAGATGGGCAGGCTGTACAACCATTCTGTACAAATTCTGCCCAGCTTCTCCAGTATCCCTCTGGGCAGCAGGGACCTTGGAAGTAGAAGTAATTCTGCAGAAAATGAGAGTGGGCTCACACCAAGGATTCTAGATTTTCCACTTCCTTTTATTCCTACTACCATCCTGGACCAATCTCTGTTCATCTCATTTCATGACAGACTTCAAGAACCCCTATAGTAGCTTCACCTGCTCTAGCCACCACTGAATCTTCAGATGATCTCATTTGGTGAAGACACAATCATCTAGAGCAATACCCTTCTAGGTTCCTAGTATGGTTATTTATTTAAGAACAAGTATTTATTAGACAAATACTATTATGCAGCACCATCCGAGACACTTGAGAATAGCACAGGGAACAAAACAGACAAAAACACTGATTCTAACGCAACTTGCAACCTAATTAGAAATGAGATAAAAAAATAAAACAAATATATACTATGTCCGATGGTGGTTAAGGCTATAGATAGGAATAACAGAGGTACAAGATAACAATTGCTAGGGAGGTGGTTGGGTAGAAAGGAAAAGCGGTTACAACTATCTCTTGGTCTTTCTTCCAAAATTTATTTTTCTGCCCTATTATGTGTGCCTAGCTATATTCTGATTGGAAGGAATTGAGCTGGATATACTGTAGAAATAAATACATATATTTAGCAGTTTCCGTAGTGGCTCAGCGGAAACAAATCCAACTAGTAACCATGAGGTCGTGGGTTTATTGCTGGCCTTGCTCACTGGATATGGCATTGTCAGGAGCTGTGGTATAGGTCACAGAGGCAGCTCGGATCCAGTGGCGTAGGCTGGTGGCTATAGCTCCGATTTGACCCATAACCTGGGAACTTCCATATGATGTGGGTGCTGCCCTATAAAGCAAATAAATAAATAAATTTATCCTAAAACATTATTTCTAAATTCCTCAACATGGTTTTTAGGGTCCTTCATGTTCTCATCAAAATATACCTTTCACAGATTGAAAAGATTATTATTATTTTGCTGATGGTCCTTGGCTAGTTTGGCATAAACTTCTCCTTCCAAATTCCCTAACGCATTTCCTTTTGGGTAATTTCACAGAGTCTAGCGCATTCCTTATGTAAAAATGCTCAAGGTAAGATCTATCCATGAGGCCGGGGATGCTGGAGGTGGGTTGGTAAGAGTCGGGTAAAAGGGCAGCCTGACAGGACAAGGCTTGAGTTCGATGGAAGAGGCTGGGGAAAGTTAGATGCTAATGGCCTGACATTATCTGCAAATACATGTGCCTCCATCCCTAACCCTGGGGTCAGCACACACTGGCTATAAGGGAAGAGGAAGAAGCATACTCAGGAGGGAACCTTTCACTTCATGCAACATCTCTGCAACATGTACTGATACTGGAACACAAATGATCATCCAGTAGACATGATTCTTGTGCTCTGTTGAACACAGAGTCTACCAAGTTAAGGTGAGAAACAAAAGACAGACATCTGAGATCTGCTGAGAATTATACCAGACGTCTCTGGGAAACACAAAAGAAAGAAAAACCATGACAAAAAGAAAAGATACAGTCATAAATATAAACGACTTTTTTCTCTAAAATCTGTGCCCCAGAAATGGATAGGTCATCAAAGGGTCCAGGGAGAAGGAACTTCTTATAACAACATATCATAGCCTGTATGAGAAAGATGTAGAGCTTGACTCACCAATTCTGAGACTAGTGAGACAGCTAGAAGCAAAGATTTCACTAACATCCGAAGTTGAGAAGAATGTATTTTTAAAAAGAATTTCTGGTAAAACGGCAAGGAGAATACCTGAACAGACATGGTAAATATGGATGAGGAGAGGCAGTTCAGAAGGGTGCTGTCATACCCAAAACATATGGTGCTCTAGGTCTCCAAGATTGAAAAAGAGCAGTTACAAGCAGACAAAAATCACCCTTGTGATATGCTTGCATCCAATCAAAGTTGTACCGTGATTGGGTTGGCAGTAGAGGTTAGAATATAAGAAAATGGCATTGGATTTATTCAGCACAAGTGAAAACTAATCAGGATCAATTGACTAAGGGCAATAAACCATCTCTATTTATACCCAATACATCCCACGGGAACCTTGTATAAAATAAAGCATGGGAGTTTATATTAGTTTCCGAGGGGAGGGGACACATTACCACAAATTGATGGTTGAAAATGACAGAAATTTATTCTCTCATAGTTCATAAATCAAGGAGTTAGCAGGCTTGCCTCCTTCTGGAGCCTCTGAAAGAGCATCTCTTCATTGTCTCTCTCCTGGCTTCTGGTTGTGACCAGGATTCCCTTGCCTTCCTGGGCCTTGTAGCTGCATCATGTTATTCCTGCTCTCCATCTTCATGTGGCCTTTTCCTCTGCCTCTCAGATTTTCTTTTATAAGAATTCCAGTCATTTGACCTAAGACTCACCCTAAATCCAGGATGACTTCATCCCAAACTTTTAAATCACATCTTCAGAGAGCTTATTTCCAAATAAAGTCATATTCACATGTATCATAGGTAAGGACTTGGAAGTATCTTTGTGAGGGACACAATTCAACCCACCACAAATCTGATCAGAAGAAGAGACGTTAACTTCCAACAGCTGCTGGGGGGCAGGGTGAGATCAACAATTAAATTGACTTTTTGTCAAAGAGCTTTGTATTCTCCGGTCCTGGGGAGTTATTTCTTAGCGGCTTGGCTCTTCCAAGGGCTTCTTCAAAGAGGAGAGCCACTTAACTCCAAAAATGCAATTTATCAAGGCATCTGTCCCTAAGAATGTTACACCTGCAAACTGCCCCCTCTTTCTGGTGCTAATGGGTCCATACATCATGAGACTCGAAAAATTATCAATGTGAGATGGTAACATTAGCACCTTAAATAAAACTAAAAGTGGTTGGATAATGAGTCTGAGAAAGCGTCACTGTCAGTGCCTAGCTCTCTGGCACATACTTGGTATTCAATAATACTGAGAATTAAGTAAACGCATTATTAATTATTTGAATAAACCACAGATTTTTGTGTTTTTTTTTTTTTTCTTTTGATGGCCACACCTGCAGCATACACAAGTTCCCAGGCTGGGGGTCGAATTGGAGTTACAGCTGCCAGCCTACACCACAGTCACAACAAAACCTGATCTGAACCACATCTGCAACCTATGCCACAGCCTGTAACAATCCCAGATCCTTAACCCACTGGAAGAGGCCAGAGATTGAACCCACATCCTAATGGATAGGAGTTGGGCTCTTAACCCACTGCGCCACAACAAGAAGTCCAGATTGTTGTGTTTAAGCCCACATTCATGTACAACTGTGAGCGTAGGGAACCAACAAAGACAGGGCAGTAAATAGATGGCGAGACAGACTGGGTGACTGTGCTCAGAAAAGTTGTACCCCACAAGCAAACAATTTATCTCCTATGCACTAATTCATAAAATAAAAAACCCAAAACACATGGTCGAATATCAATATTGTACACAGGAACCAATAAAATGAAAGGTGCTTTTGGCCAAAAAATTTGGAACCTCAGGAATATAACAGAGGAAAATTATATTCCTGAATATGGCAGGAAGCCAAGTGTAGACAAGCATGATATCTGGAAATCAGTTCCTTCCATAACACATGTCAGCAAGACACACCCATTTCCGCCAGTGCCCATGACATGTGTGATTTATGATTCAAGGCAGACATACACCTCACTCTAGAGTGGAAGTATTAAAGGGAAATAGCCAACAATTTACATCCTATTATAATAAAGCCTCAAAAGATGTATTAATATTTCAAAGAGGATGACTATAATAGAACACAAAACTCAACAGCCCATTAGCCTTTTTTTTTTTTTTTTTTTTGTCTTTTGTCTTGTTGTTTTTTGTTGTTGTTGTTGTTATTGTTGCTATTTCTTGGGCCGCTCCCGCGGCATATGGAGGTTCCCAGGCTAGGGGTTGAATCGGAGCTGTAGCCACCGGCCTACGCCAGAGCCACAGCAACGTGGGATCCGAGCCGCGTCTGCAACCTACACCACAGCTCACGGCAACGCTGGATCGTTAACCCACTGAGCAAGGGCAGGGACCGAACCTGCAACCTCATGGTTCCTAGTCGGATTCGTTAACCACTGCGCCACGACGGGAACTCCCCATTAGCCCTTTTGATAATATTATGTGACATAAACCAAAAGCCCTTTTGATAATATTATGTGACATAAACCAAAACATTCTCTATCCTATCTGCTGCCAGGCTTAAATGGAGGAGAAACTCCACAGAGTCCCTTATCCAACACTTGTCATATTCTTTCAGGTATCAATGACAACAATGGTGAAGGCCTAATCTCCCCTTCATAACTATATGATGTAAGGCATTGCTCCTGTGACGACATCTGTGTTAAGTAAAAATGTGTAAAAACTTAAAAGAGCCCAAGTTCACCTGGTAGAGAAAATTGGTACCCTGATATCCAAAAAATCCTCAGTATTACCCAGGCCGCACTGCACTGGAAAAATCTGAGCTTTTTCTTTGGGGTGTTTGGAAATTAGAATTGGCCTGGCTACAAAAGTCACCGATCCATAATTAAAAGGCAACAAAATGTAATCAAATGCTGCTTTGCCTTAAAAAAAAGTGTGTGTGTGTGTATGCACGCGTGCAGGCGCACACGGGCGGGGGAGGATATTTGGTTAAGCCCTATAGATCCAGCACTAAAAGGGCTATAATGAAACACAAATCATGTTGCCTTTGAGCAGTAAACCAGAGGGCTGACACCTTAACTTGTCTTTCCTGGGTGTGTGCCTCTCTTTCTAGCAATTAACCATGATAGTTTTATTATGGTCCAAGGAACAGCTAATCAATAGGGTGGGATGCTGTTTCCAGTCCACAGCCGGTCCTGTGTGCCTGCACAATGCCCACGATTTTGCTCCCAGCTGTTCACTCTTCTCCATATATGGCTGTTTATGGCTCACGGTCAGAGAAGTCTTCTATTTACAGCTCATTCATCATTCTTAGCATTTTCACAAATCCAGGCCGAATGCTCTGAGGGTTGGAAATAAACCCAGACTTCCCCAGTGTTATCTCAGCAAAACCCAACTGCCTTCTTCCTCTGAAAGGCTCACAAAACATATTTCATTACACTCCAACTTTACCTTAAACTGGTTTCAACTGACCCATGAGAGTATGCCACTTGAGATTTAAAAAGCAAATGTGTAATTCTAATGTCTCTTCTTTACAGAAAGATAGGTGATTCTACAGTGGTTGTTCCAGTTCTTTAGAAGTGAGGCAGGATGGGGACAGATGAAAGTCAACAACCACTATGAGTATTGCCATAATGCTAATGGAAAATCAGACTAGAGAATTACTACCACTTCAGAGTGTCACCAATCAATAGAGAAAGGGGAGCTCTCCTCACTGTTGGTGGGACTGTATATCAGTGCAACCACTATGGAGGACGTTATGGCAGTTCCTCTGAAAACTAAATAGCGAACTACCGTATGATCCAGCAATGCCACTCTGGGCATCCATCCAGAGAAAACAACAATTTGAAAAGATACATGCACCCATATGTTCACTGAAGCACCATTACAATAGCTGAGACATGAAAACAACTTAAATGTCCATCAACAGATGAATGGTTAAAGAAGAATGTACATACACACACAATTATCGCACCCCTCCAAAGTTTTCAGTGTTGGGATTGTTACTTGTGCTTTCTAGGGGGTACTTGGATAAAATTGGGAAGCTAAAATTTTAAGTTCCCTGTGCCTCCTAAATTTAAAGATTGTAAATTTGCTCACAGGCACAAAATAGCAACTATCTTGCTTGCATGTTTGTTCTTGAGTTTTTGGTTTTTTGTATACAGGTGACATTTTCCAATAAGGCACAAGCCATTCAATTTCCTATCAATCACAGAGTTGTATAACACAGCAAAACTGAAGGGGTATGATTACTATATACACTTTAAACTGCTTTGCATGGTCTCATTTGAGATAATTAGTATTAAGAATCTTTATTTTTTTCAATATTTGGAAACATCAAATAAAAAAATGGAAATGGGAAAAAAAATCACATGCAGCATATGTAAGTTCCTGGGCCAGAGACTGAATTCAAGGCACAACTGAAAACTACATCGCAGCTATGCCAACTTTGGATCCTACAACCCACCACACATTGGTCTGGGGATGGAACACACATACATGGTGGCATACTACTCAGCCATAAAAATATATAAAATCTTGCCATTTGCAACATGGACTTTGAGAATATTATTCTAAATGAAATGTTGGACAAACACAAACACAGTATGATTTCATTCGTACAGAATATGAAAAACACAAAAAGAATAAATGGAGCAAACAAAACCAAACATGCAGATAAAGAGAATATTATTACCAGAGGGGAAGAGGATGGAGGGCAAAATGAATAAAGGAGATCAATTGTATGGTGGTGAATAGAAATGAAATTTTTAGTGATGCAAATGATGTAGTATATTTAGAAGTAGAAATGTTTACTTTTTTTTGTTTGTTTTTTTTTTTTGCTTTTTTAGGTCCACTCTCGTGGGCATATGGAAGTTCTCAGGGTAGGGGTAAAATTGGAGCTGTAGCCGCCAGCCTATACCACAGCAATGCCGGATCATATTCGACCTATATCACAGCTCCTGGCAATGCCGGATCCCCAACCCACTGAGTGAGGCCAGGGATCGATCCCACATCCTCACGGATCCTAGTCGTGTTCTTAACTACTGAGCTACGAAGGGAACTCACTGTTTACATGATTCTTACATAATGTTGTAAACCAATGTTACTCAATTAAAACTAATTTTAAAAAAAGAAATGTTTGGGAAGACAAAGTTTTCTTCTGAAGTGGTCATCAGAGACCTAGAGTTGAGATGGATGTATCGGGTGGAAAATTTTTTCCTTCAGTACTTTTCCCCGGAATGCTTACTTTTGTGTGTCTGTATCCTCCTCATTACTATAGGTTAACAAGGAATGTTGTGTACCTTTAAAAATACTTATCAGAGTATGGACTTCTTTGGAGCAGAATAAGCAAAAGGAAAAAAACAGTCTCACCAACTTCAAAATATGACTTCAAATTTTAATGTTTCTTTTTATTCTTTGAATTTTTACTCTGCTTTAGTTGTGTAATAAAAGGGAAGCTCACATCAGCAGCCATAAACAAGTTCTGGAAATCCAAAACTATGATAACTAAAAACATCTGTGTTAGCCTGTGTTAGAGTATGAAAACAGGGCAGGATACTTTCAGAAACATGAGCTATGCAGCACCAGGTACTGGTGATATATTTTATCATTACTTATGAGATTTCATGACAATTCTCTTCCCTCCAAAAATCTGTAAGAAAAGCATGACCTCTGATTGCTGTGTGTCTGATGCTGCCCTACTCTCTTATGTAGACCTGGGTGATCTGCTAACATCAAATAATTTCTCAGAACACCAACACCAAACAAGGTCACTCTGTGTTCATGAGAGAGCAAGACAAAACCAGTCAACTTTGTAACAAGCACAGATAAAAAGAACACTTAGTAAACCACCAAAATGACCAAATATCTCCCTATCCTTCTGAATAGCATTGATGGCTACCTTCACCAACTACTTTTTAGCCCTACACTGCATTCCTGCACCTCCTATACAAAAATTGAGTTCCAATCATAAAATTACTGCAGCTTCCTGAGAGAACTTAATACAAAACACAGCCCTGAGTGCTTACAGCCCTCCAGAGTAACCTGACACAGGCCCAAATTCTATAACAGGTTTCATTCACTGACACATCCCCTACGATGTGCTGTCCCCTCCTTGCAGTACATTTAAATTTGTTCAGTGATAGCTGTGTTTCCGGTTGGCTTTAGCTAGATGGTACTGACTCCTAGATGACATAGTATCACATTTTTCCACCATTCAATTTTTTTTTTTAAGTTTTCTTAAAATTTCTCATCAGGCTTTCAGAGAACCAGTTTCAAAAGTTGTGATTCCCTTCGCTTGTGTTCACTTAATGATGTACATAGGTATGGTGCTATAACAGTAATCTCTCTACAACAAAAAGGGAAAAATTGGACTTGGACTATTCTGGGGAGATTGATTTTTTTAAAATTAATTGAAGTATAGCTGACTTACAATGTTGTGTTTATTTCTGCTGTAAAGCAAAGTGATTCATCTAATACATGAATTTACATTCTGTTACACATTCTTTTCCATTCTGGTTTATCACAGAATATTGAATGTAGTTCTCGTGGATACAAGTCACACTTGTTTCCGCTGAGCCACGAGGGGAACTCCTAAATGCAGTTCTCTGGTGCTATATAGTACGACTGTGCTGTTATCCCTTCTACACATAATAGTTTGTATCTGCAAATCCCAAACTCCCAATCCACCCTTCCCCCTTGGCAACCACAAGTCTGTTCTCTAGGTCTGTGAGTCTATTTCTGTTTTGTAGATAGGTTCATTTTCTGTCATATTTTAGATCCCACACATAAACGAAATCATACCGTATTCATCTTTCTCCAGCTGATTTATTCACTTGGCATAATATCCTCAAAGTCCATCCACGCTGCAAATGAGGAGTATTCAACTGTATTTATATATACCACATTTTCCTTAGCCATTCCTCCACTGATGGGCACTTAGGTTGTTTCCACATCTTGGCTATGTTAAACAGTACTGTGATGGACACTAGAGTGCATACATATTTTTTAATTAGTGTTGTCATATTCTTTGGGTGAATATATAGAAGTAAAATTGCTGAATCATGTGGTAGTTCTATTCTTAAGTTTTTGAAGACTCTTCATACTATCTTCCATAGCGGCTACACCAATTTACATTCCCATCAAGAGTGTATGAGGGTACATTTTTCTCCATATCTTCACCAACATGTTATTCCTTGCCTTTTTGATAATACCCACTCTAAAAGGCATGAAGTGATATCTCACTGTGGGTTTGATTGTCACTTCCCTGATAATTACTGATATTGGGCATCTTCTCATGAGACTATTAGCCATCTGTGTGTCTTTTTGGAAAACTGTCTATTTAGATCCGCTGCCCATTTTTAAAAATGGGGTTGCATTTTTATTGATATGATTTCAATATGTATTTTGGACATTGGGAGTTCCCGTCGTGGTGCAGAGGAAACGAATCCAACTAAGAACCATGAGGTTGCAGGTTTGATCCCTGGCCTTGCTCAGTGGGTTAAGGATCTGGCGTTGCCGTGAGCAGTGTTGTAGGTTGCAGATGTGGCTCAGATCTGGCGTTGCTGTGGCCCTGGCATAGGCTAGCTTCTATTAGACCCCTAGCCTGGGAACCTCCACGTGGCGTGGGGGCGGCCCTAAAAAGCAAAAAAATCTCCTACCCAATATATGATTTTCAAATACTTTCTCCAATTTGGTATGTTGTCTGTTGTGCTGACTTTTCCTTTGCTGTGAAGAATCTTTTTAATTTGATTTAGACCCATATGTTTATTTTTGCTTGTTTCGCTTGTTGGAGGGGATACTTTAAAAAAACATCTGCCTGGTGGCAATGAGAACCCACGTTAAAAACTGCCTCATTCTACCATACCTCAGGGTATTAATAAATGATCTCTCTTAGAATTAGAAACAATAGATCTTCCCTCAGTTATGGCCTGGGGTTTATGTTTATACGAGCCTCAGGCTAACCAAAACAAAGAAATTAAGTGAAAAAGATCTCAGGTTGGTAAGAACTATTTACACCTGAAAAAGCAAAACTTCTCTTTTTAGGAGGAACCTAGACCTCCTGATACAAACACTGATACAAAATAAAATCAGCCAGAGTAAAATCATACTTAGAATTAGCAGAAACAATGCTAATGCCAAGACGTAAGATATCAAAATTTGATGATACAAGATGAAAAAACAGGCAGATTTGGAACAAAACATAACATCTAGAAATAAAAGTGTGACTGAAATTACAAGTCAACTATGTTTAAGTGAGTTAAACATAATAGATACAGCTGAAGAGATGAACTAGAAGATTAAACAGAAATATCCAAAATAAAATAAAATTTGGTAAATATGAAATGAATTCAGAGATATAGAGGATATAACGGGAATAATTTCTCTATATCTAAAGTTCTCAAAAGAGAAAATTAAGAAAATGGTGGAAGCAATACTCAAGGAGATATTGGCTGAAAGAGATAATTAAAGACATGCACCCTCCGCTTTGGGAAGTATGGCAAATACCAAGGAAACTTGGACATATTGTGATAAAATTATAAAACACCAAAGACAGAGAAAAGATCTTAAACACAGCCACATGGAAAAGATGGGTGACTTATAAAGACATTTGTACTGAGAATAGGATTCTCCACAGCAACAGTCAACTGCAGAAGGCAGTCAAACAATATCTTCAAATATCGTGTAAGTATCAAAACTATCTTTGAAGAAGGACAGCAAAATGTCAAACCAAAATTGTGTTTACCACTTTTTCAGGGAGAAAGCAAACTATCCCAGATACATGACTAAATTATAGGAACGGTGAATAAAGAAATTGATTTAAAAGAAATTTGTTTACAAGAATTGGGAAAAATCTAAATAAGATAGTAAAAATCATAATTACTACTTATAGAAGTAAAAAATAATAATAATACAAATAGTAACTAACCACATTACATAAGGTTGGAGAGGGTGATTGGAGTTCAATCACTTGAACTTATAATACAATCCTTATATTGCATGCTGGGATTTAAAAACACTCTTCTAAACTATATTGTTTAGAATTTGATATATATGCATGATAAAATTTTAAGGCAAATAACATAGAAGTAGAATTTATAATCTCCAAACAAGTAGAAGGAACAAAATAGATTTGTTCTTTAAAAGCTCACTCAATCTAAAAGAAGCCCTCCCAAAAAAATGGAAAAAAAAAGAAGCACAGAAGTGAGACAAGTAGAAGCTTAAAATAAAATGGAAATTTTTATCTAAATTGACCAGTAATCACATCAAAGGTAAGTGGCGTAATACACACAATGCAATGAAACAAAGTATTTTTTGAATTAATGTAAAGTAGTGATGGAAAACATTGTTTTCTTCACTTACATATTCTAAAACCATCATTGAGATGTTGATTGAAATCATTTTGTGATTGTTCGTTTCCTGACTTACTCATCTGTCTGGGTAATAAGTTCCATAAGTTTGTCCCCTGCTGTGTGAAGAAGGTCGCCTTCCATTCGTTCTGAAAGGATCTTTCAAGAGGGGCCCTCTAAGGTCTAATATTCTGAGAGCCGCAAAACATTACTTCATTGCCCTTTCAAACTATTTCATGATTCCGCAGACATCAATCCTATTACCTTTCAGTTTTCCCTGACTCAGAGTTAAAAGGTCTCATCTGTGTGTTTTGTCCAGCAGGTTGGCTGCTCTCCACAACATCTCACCTTGGAAGCAGGGAAATAATCCACATGTTTATTTCAAGACATGAAACTCTAATTCTGAAAGTCAAGTCTCATGGATCTTGGAATATTCTCTTTTAATTACAGAAAAGATTCCATCTATCATAAATACAAAAACAAGTCAGACTAATTTCTAACATGATGTCTTCTAGAGAATTACTTTCCACATTTTTGACTTAATAAATCACTCAGGAAATACTTTAAAATATATTTTGTTGTTCCTGAGAATTATTAAGGAAAATATCTTAGGTAAAAAAATATTTAATATTGATCAGTATATTAGAGCATGTTACCATGCAATTAATATGCTTTTCAAAATCTTTTAGTATTATGAATAGAAATTAGATCACATGAGAAAAATTATATATTCAGCAAAAATGGATCTTAGGATATATAATTATTATCTTCACTTCCTTTATTGACATGCTATATTCTATCATGGTTATTCCTTTATGTTTCCTTTTTAAATTAACATTTTTATTAAGAATATAAATTTCTGTAAATGTGATTAAGAATAGAAAAAATGTAAACTAAAATTATCATAATCATCTTGTAAATTTGCAATGTTTAACCTGAATTAGTGCCAACACATAAACTAGGACTTGAGCATGCCCATTTGATTGTTTCTTATCACCATATATGCTCATTTAGTGTGTGGTAGATGCTTCTCAAACTGATGTATACTAAGGGGAAATATTTAAAATAATATTTTTAGGGAGTTCCCATTATGACACAGTGGTTAACGAATCCAACTAGGATTCAATCCCTGGCCCTGCTCAGTGGGTTAAGGATCCGGCGTTGCCGAGAGCTATGGTATAGGTTGCAGAAGCAGCTTGGATCCCACGTTGCTGTGCCTCTGGCGTAGACCAGCAGCTACAACTCTGATTAGACCCCTAGCCTGAGAACCTCCATATGCAGCAGGAACGGCCCAAGAAATGGCCAAAAGACAAAAAAATAAAATAATATTTTTAAATTACATATTTAGAGAGAAGCCTATTTTTAAGTTAATTAGATTTGATTTACAATGTTTTTTAAGTTTCAGATGAACAATATAGTGATTCAATATTTTTATATTATACTCTATTAAAAATTATAAAATATTATATTCCCTTTACTAGACATTATCCCTGGTAGTCGGTACCCTTAATTCTCTTTCACTATTTTACTCGTTTCAGCCTCCCCTCCCCACTGGTAACCACTACTTTGTTCACTTTATCTCTGAGTCTGTTTCTACTTTGTTATAATAATATGTTTTACATTTTAGATTCCACAAATATGTGGTAGCAGACTATTTGTCTTACTCTGAATTATTTCACTAAGCTTACTATTCTCTGGGTTTGTCCACACTGATGCAAATGGCAACTTTCATTCTTTTTTATGGTTGAGTAATATTTCATTGTATACATACACACTACATTTTCCTTATCCATTCATCTGTTGATGGGCACATAGGTTGTTTCCATGTCCTGGCTACTGTAAATAGTGCTGGTATGAACACTGAGGAGTAGGTATCTTTTCAACTTAGTATTTTCATTCTTTCCAGATATATACACGGGAGTGTAATTGTTGGGCCATGAGGTACTTCTATTTTTAGTTTTTTGAGGAACCTTCACATTGTTTTCTACAGTGGCTGCACCAATTTACATTCCCACCAAAACGGTAAAAGAGTTGCCTTTTCTATACACCCTTGCCAACATTTGTTATTTGTAGACATTTTAATGCTAGCCATTCTGACCTGTGTGAAGTGGTAGCTCATTGTTGTTTTGGTTTGCACTTCTCTAATAATTATGTTGAGCTTTTTTTTCATTTACCTGTTATCCCTCTGTATGTCCTCCTTATGAAAAATGTCTACTCAAGACTTGAGCATGTTCATTGATTGGGTTTATTCTTTTGATATTGAGTTGTATGAGATTTATATATTTTGACTATTAACCCCTTCTCACATCTTTTACAAATATTTCCTCCCATTCTGTACGTTGTTTTGTTTTGCTGATGGCCTTTCTTGCTGTGCAAAAGCTTTTAAATTTAATTAGGTCCTACTTGTTCCTATTGTTATTTTTTATATCCGCACCTGCAGCAGGCAGTAGTTCCTAGGACAGGGATTGAACCTGTGCCACAGCAGTGACCATACCAGATCCTTAACCCACTGAGCCACTAGAAAATTCCTACTGTGTTCCTACTTATTTTAACTTAAGACACATCAAAAATAAATATCTGGCGTATGTCAGAGAGTGTTCTGCTTATGTTGTCTTCTAGTTTTATGGTGACATGTCTCATTTATGTCTATAAAACACTGAGTTTATTTTTCTCTTTTTTTTTTTTCTTTTTCTTTTTTTTTGGCTTTTTGTTGTTGTTGCTATTTCTTGGGCCGCTCCCACGGCATATGGAGGTTCCCAGGCTAGGGGTGGAATCGGAGCTATAGCCACCGGCCTACGCCAGAGCCACAGCAACACAGGATCCGAGCCGCCTCTGCAACCTACACCACAGCTCACGGCAACGCCGGATCGTTAACCCACTGAGCAAGGGCAGGGACCGAACCCGCAACCTCATGGTTCCTAGTCGGATTCGTGAACCACTGCGCCACGACGGGAACTCCCTTTTTTTGTTTGTTTGTTTGTCTTTTTGTTGTTGTTGTTGCTATTTCTTATTTTTCTATATGGTATGAATGTTCTAGTCTCACTGATACTCATTTGGCTGTCCACTTTTCTCAGAGCCAGTTTAAGAGACTATCCTTTCTAAACTGTATATTCTTGCCTCCGTCATACATTAATTGATCATAGGTGCATGGGTGTATTTCTGGGCTTTTTATTTTGTTCCATTGGTCCGTGTGTCTTTTAGTGCAGGTCCTGTAATGTTTCATTACTGTAGCTTTGAATTATAGTCTGAAATCTTAGAAGATTACACCTCCAGCTTTGTTCTTTTTTCTCAAGATTGTGTGTATTCAAAGCAGCAGTGGCAGACCCTGCCTTAGTGGGGAGAAGGAGAGGCTAAAATAGGACTAAGGTGTAGGTCGGGGCTGGTGGGGGCACATGCTGGGGTGATTCTAGTAAACTGCCGCCTCCATACTTTAGCCGTAACCAAGTTTCTGCAGTTTTTCAGAGAGGAATCTCGGTATCTTACAGGCCTCCAGTAAGCATCACTGGCCTTTAAACTAGTTAGGGGGCCTCATCATTCCAGTGTCAGACTGTAGGACTAGCCTATTATGGGGCTTAAGCCCCTTGCTCCCTAGGGACAATCCCCAAGCCTGTGATGTCCCTCTCCTTTCCTTTTCCCCCATATGGGTATGGGTCCCAAATAGATCACTTCTTTTCCCTTCCTACCAAAAAGTGGATGGATCTTTCCTTATAATCTTGGTTGTAGAAGCGCTGTTCTGTTAGTCCCCAGGTCACTTTCGGTGAGAACTACGTTCTCTAGTTGTAGTTGTGCTGTGTTCCTGAGGTGAGAGGAGCCCAGCAACCTCCTACTCCACCATCTTTGTCTCTCCCCCAGTTGTTATTGCCCATAACAAAATGATGCGAAGGCACTGGGAAACACAGCAATTTTAGACCAGAAGTTGAAAAGTACTTCCCTACCTAGAACTGGCTTAAACATAAATATATTAATTTGATTATTCTTTCAGTTAAGTTTCGTTTAGATGAATTCATAGCTGAAAACTCATACTTATCATGTAAAGGAAAGAAATGAAAAATGGGCTAAAGCCAAACAGGATTATACAGACCGTTTACAATGTAAGAAGGGAAGCTAAGTAAGCTTGTAGCCATTATACACCGAGACTAAATTTCAACAAAGAGAAATGGTATCCCTTTCAGATTGGAATGCTACAGCCCATTCCGATGCCACTCAAAATGCTGTGTTACACTACTGTATATAAAATAGATAAGTAACAAGGGCCTACTGTAAAGCACAGGGTAATCTATTCAATACTGGGTAATAAGCTATATGGAAAAAGTATCTGAAAAGGAATGGATATATGCACATGTATAACTAATTCACTTTGCTGTACACCTGAAACACAATGATGTAAGTCAACTATACTCTAGTAAATTAAAACAAAGACCAGGGGGGAAAAATGTTGTATCAAAAATATGCTTAGTGAGGAGACCTTAGCACCATTTTATAGGCATATGAAGAAGGTCTTTTTTTGACTCGGAAGTGGTATTTCAATCAGATATACTATTCATAAAGTTTACATTAAAATGGCTTTGTTTTTAAAATAAAATGTAATCTCCAAGAATAAATCTTTGTCATAAGGGCAGAAATTTAAAAGACTGAGTCAGCGTCAGAAGACAATTCCAAAGGTTGTTTCGGGAACATTGAGAGCTCTGACAATGTCATTATAACACGAGTTACTACTGTAAGGGATTCATGTAAATGACCATACTACTAGCTGTAGTATTTTTTAATTAAATTATTCATTTGTGGTCATATATCACACAAGCTAGAGCCATCACATTTATGTTGTCTCATCATTTTAGATTCTACTAGAAAATAACTATAGTTCTCCTACAGTTGGAAATTGTACTCATACCTTCTGTAACTAAGGCTAATTTCTCTATTTAAGACTGACTCTCTCAAAAATTATATGGATGCAAAATATGTCTTCCCAATCTTCTACCTCCCTTTCACTGCTACTGTCTGCTATAACTAAATCTGTCAAATACTCATTCTGTCCTGGCTTAACAGGGAGTTTTGTCAGCCAGAGTGCCATTCTGCCTGGCATTAATTAATCAAGGAAAAAACAACAAAGGAATCAAGTTCTGTATCTTTAGCAACCCTGTAATACATTTTCTCCCGCAGTTGGAAAAGAATGCATCCTCAGGCTTCATGAAATGGGACTGATCTGCCCAGGCCCAGCCCTTTGCACAGTCTTGGTTTCAGACAACAAGCAACTAGAGACAATAGAAGGAATATTTCAGGTTGCCCATTTGCAAAAAAGGTACCTCAAAGAGAGATTATGAATGAAAGGAGTATAACCTATTTTCGGTGTTACCTGTGGGTCAGAATAAAGCTAGGATGAATACTGGTCCTTGCAACTAGGCTACTGCACTGTTCTTTATATATAAGCATTTGAAACATAATATGCAGTTAATATGTGGTACCTAATAATTTTTAAGCTACCTCACATAGAGAGAGTGCAAGATCTCCTAATCACTGAAGGTAGTAAGTCAGACTTTTTCCTCTTTTAAATACACACAGCAGAGCAGGAAGAAAGGAGGGAGGAGAGTCTGAGAGACCAGGAGTCCATAAATACGAATAGGAATGCATGTGATCAGTGCAATTTATCCATCCCATCCAGCCACAAATTTAGTTTTGAACTTTAACAACCTCACCTCACAAGGGATTCCCATGCTCTTTCAAAAGAAAATTCTCTAATACAGCTTTGCTTTTTGTCTTAGCAATAGGGGAAAGAGAGAAAGGAGGAGAGGCAAGAGATGTAGTAAATGAATGATCAAAGATGCAATAACTTTAAAAATGAAAGCATAACGTGGCAGAAAGAACACAGCCCTAGGCATCAGGAGATGTGGATACAGTCCAGACATTGCCACTCACTAGTCGTGCAATTTAGCATAAATCTCTGAACCTTTTTACTGGGCCTACATTTATAAACAAAGAAATAGGTAAACCCGGTCCAACTTCTCTTGATTATGCTGTGGATTAAACGAGATAAGGAATAGGAAAGTAGTTGCTCAAACATAAAGCACTCTACAATGAAGTTGGTTAGGATAATTATGCTTTTTCAAGAGTCCCATAAACATTGTTGACTAACTCTTGACTGACAAGGACACGAAAGGTGAGGAGAATTCAAGGCATGCAAACTAGGCCATATATAGTAACAACGTGGGGAAATAAGGTTTATTAATCAGCTATATTGTAACTACCATCATTACCAAATTACCTTTTTTTAAACAATTCAAAATTCCCACACAAAGTCCCCAAATTCTAAGCTTGAAGCTTAAAGATGCAATTCAGTTGAGGCTATATTGGCACACAGCATCTTTGAATCCTCTTCTATGTTCAAGAACTATACAATCTGCATTTTTAAAAGAAATCTGTATCTGCTATTCCTGCAGTAAATAAGAAACTCTACCATACCTTTAGAGGAGTTTTATTGACCTAGCACTGGTTATCTTTGATAAATTAGAACCCTTCCTTAAAAGAGATACGATTTTTAGTCACAATCTATGTAATGAAAAAGAATCAGAGAAACCACAGGATACTGATTGTGTCATGGGAAAGTCACCATTCCTCCTGAGGGTCACAATGAGCTGAGGCCCAGCAGTAAAATGCTAGGGGGACCCTGACTGATCCCATCAGAATCAGGTGGTAGTTTTCTCTTCAGTTTGTCCTTTCTTGTTTTCCTACTTTTTAACTTGGTGGTTGTTGATACCACATTGCCACTTTCTTCCTTTTCAATTCCCCTAGCCAATTTCATACACCACTATCCTCTTTTATGAGAAACTCCTTTTCTGAGAAGCTGGCCTATAATCACCTCACCACTTCTATGCTTCCTTTCTGACTTGTGAAATGCCTACTATCATTAAATGTGTTCATTCATTTTTGCAGTTTTTCCTTTTTGCCTTCAGTTGCTCATTTTCTATGCCATCTCCCAGTCTCGTTTATATAGGATTTCCCTTTCCTTTTCACTAAATGTTCCCTTCATTTATTTCAGTGACCTCTGGAAGATTTGATCCTGACACTCATGTGACTGTGAGCTGTTTGTTCCTTTTTTAAAATAAATAATTTTGAAAATTTAGCAGGGGGGCCTGTTTGACTCAGGTTAGCTCCTTTAAAAGAGGCTAAAGTTTAAAAGAGTCTAATGTTATGTGAGTGTAGTGAAAATAAACATCCAAAATTATATAGAAAAATGTCCTAGTTCCAGAATGAGATAAGCAACCTTTAGCCAAAAGCCAGTTAGTACCATCTATACATGCAATATAGAACATATTGACTTTCCAAAACATACTGAATATTTTCTACTTATCAGTTTTAGCTATAACATTATTGTTATAGAATGTACTTAGATTAGACAATATATATAACTTCCAAAATAACTCCTGAAAATAAAGAACTCTGGTGTTATCCATGATGTAACAAAAATCTTCTGCTACTTAAATACCATGTATTTTGTGCTTTTATTTCCAGTTCTATGAAATTTTATGCATTTTTTCCAAATAACAAGATTTCATTTTGTTTGTGAGATGAACATCCAAGCCACATGAGAGTATAACCCATATAAATCTCAGCTCATGGACATTCCACAAAACTAAGGTCATGAAAGCAAGAAAAGTCAGAAATTGTTATAGCCAAAAGGAGTCTTAGGATACATGACAACTAAATGCAATATGGTACCCTGAATAAAGTCCAGAACAGAAATGAGTAATTGTGTAAAGATGAAGGAAAATAAAATAAAACATGAAAATTAGTTAATAATATATTGATATTGATTGGTTTATTGTGACAGATGTATCACTTGAGGTAGTACTAATAGGGGATAGTAGATGTAAGGTACAGAGGAACTCTATATTGGTACATTTGCAATTTTTCTCTAAATCTAAAAAGTATTCTAAAATGTTTGAAAGATGTTTACTTTTTTTTTTTTTGGTCTTTTTGCCTTTTCGAGGGCTGCTTCCCACGGCATATGGAGGTTCCCAGGCTAGAGGTCGAATTGGAGCTGTAGTCACCAGCCTACGCCAGAGCCACAGCAACGTGGGATCCGAGCCGCGTCTGCAGCCTACACCACAGCTCACAGCAATGCCAGATCCTTAACCCACTGAGCAAGGCCAGGGATCGAACCCGCAACCTCATGGTTCCTAGTCGGATTCGTTAACCACTGCGCCATGACGGGAACTCCAGATGTTTACTTTTTAAAAAGAGAGAGAGAAGGAGTTCTTGTCATGGCTCTGCAGAAATGAGCTCAATCCCTGGCCTGGCTCGGTGGGTTAAGATCAGGCATTACCATGACCTGTGGTGTAGGTCACAGATGTGGCTCTATCATCTCATAGCTGTTAGGGTGGCTATTATGGAAAACACTTATCTCTAAAGTGAGAATGCGTATAAACAAGAACACTTGTGTACTGCTGCTGGGAATGGTAATTGTTACAGTCACTATGGGAAACAACAAGAATGTTCCTCAAAAAATTAAAAAGAAAAATACCATGTAATCCATCACTTCTACCTCTGGGTATATATCCAAAGAAAATGAAACTACTAGCTCAAAGAGATGTATGAGTCTTCATAGTCTTTGTAGTATTATTCACAAAGGTCAAGACATAGAAATAACTTAAATTTTCACTGACAGATTGACCAGATTGACATTTTGTTTATCCATCCATTATAGTTTCAGGCCTTACATTCATTATCTATATGGCTATACACACACACACACACACACAGAATGATATCCCATGTTCATGGATTTCAGAAATAATGGTAAAATGTCCACCAAACCCAAAGTGATGTACAGATTCAATGCAATCACTATCAAAATACCAATAGCAATTTTTTTCTTACAGAAATACAAAAATCTAAAATTCACATGCAATTACAGAAAATTCACAAACAGCCAAATCAATCTTAAGAAAGAAGAAGAAAGCTGGGGGCATAAGAGTTCCTGGTTTCAAAATATATTACAAAGCTACAGGAATCAAAACAATATGGTACTGGCCTTAAAACAGACATATAGAACAATGGAAAAGAATTGAGAGCCTAGAAATAAATCCATATATATATGGCTATCTGATCTTCAACAAGGGTGTGACAAATACACAAAGAGGAAAGGATAGTCTCTTCAACAAATGGTGTTGAGAAAACTGGATATCCAAAAAATATATAGTATTCAAACAATAACCAATAGGGAGTGGATATAGCCTTAATGACATCAGATATAAAAAAATGGCTGTGCAAAAAGCATCATTATAGATAGTAACAATAGGAGTGATATAACAAGTCTAAAGCTATCACCTTATAATACAGCCTTTAATATACAAAGAAAGGTGGCAAAACTCACAACAATTCTGCTTTGTGCATAAACAAGCAATTTTTGCACAAAGCAGAAATTCAAATGGTCAGTTCAATCTCAATAGTAATAAAGAAAATTAAAATTAAAATTATAATGACATACTGCAACACACACACACACACACACACACACCAGAAAAGCTAAAAATAAGAAGACCCAAAATAGCAAGTATTAATGAAAATGATGAGCAACAGAAAACTTCACTTTGCTGGTAATATATGTAAATAGTATTTAAATTGGTACAACCACATTGAAAAACCACTTGGAATTATCTTAAATTTGAACCTGCAAATATAACCCATGATTATAATGTCCTATCATTCAAAGAAAGACAGTTTTGAGAGTAAAATGGGAAACTACAAATAATTACACCAGAAAAATAGCTATTAACCAGAACTGAGTTAAGCAAACTAGGATACAGTCTCCCTACACATGACCCCACAATGCTCTCTGAAGTATATACTCAACAGAAATGCATGCACTTACACACAAAATAATCATTATTCTCAATAGCTAAAAACAGGAACAAACCTATTGTTTATTTATTGAAGACTGTGGTATATTTACACCAAAAATATATATATATATACCAACAAATAAGAATATTGATGATTCTCAAAAACATAACATAGAAGGAAAAAAAGACACAAAAGAATACATACTGTATAATTCCATTTATATATAATTCCAAAAAAAAGGAATACTATAGAGTTTAGGAATATAAACTTCTATGGTAAAACTATTTAGAAAACTAAGGAACTAATGACTATAAGTGTGATGATAGAGGTTTTCTGTAAGGAAGAATGAGTACTTGGAAGAGGGCACAGGGTGGCTTCAGACCATGGTCTTCAATCTGAGACACATGACAGTTAAATATGAAGATTTACATTACGAAAACCCGAGCTATATATTTTATGGACTCATCTGCATGTCTATTATATGTTGAAACAAAAAGTTTAAGGAAAAAAAAAAATCAACTGCTGAGCAAAGAAGTGCTTAGTGATGTACAGAGGGAACCAAGAATTAGTACAGAAATATGCAGTCTTCAATCTGAACAAAGAAGGCTTCTTGAACAATAGCAATATCTTGGCTCTAACTTTCTTTAAAAAGCAAATGTAAAATGAATAGCATTTTAAGACAAGACTCCTACTGGAGAGATACACCTTTTGAGGCTGTTGAATAGGACACTGGAGCACCGTGAACGTCCCCCATCAAGGTTTTTCACCCAAAAAATATATCAAAAGAACCTGCTTGTAGTACAATATAGGCCTTCAGAATGGAACCCCAAAACAAGGCTAGAATGAGACATGGATGTGCTTTGCCCATCTTCCTGAATAAATAGTCACAGACAAATCTTTTCTCTTGGGATATCAGCCAAACAAGATAAACCAAAAGAATTCAACAAAGGGATCTTTTCTCATACACATCCCCACCTCCATCAGCCTCTGACAAATCTCTGAAAGTGTTCCAAAAGATGGTCCTATCAATCTGTCATTTGCTATGTAAATAGAATAGATTTGATCTGTCTTGATTTTATGAGTTTTGTCTGCTTTCGGCAGGAGGTACAATGTGCCAAATCCTTACTTCATTTTCACTCTATGGTTTAAATATGAATAACCATTCATCTAAGTGTTGGACCACACTCTAGAGAACCACTTAAAGCCCAGGAACATGTCACTTGTGCTAATGGTTTCCGTTCATCTATGAGGAAATGCTACTTGCGCATCTTGCTGACCACTTTGGACTGATGAAAGCGAAGGGGAAAAAAAAAGAAGATATCTCAAAGGAAATTCACCTCTGTCCTTTAAAATGCATGGAATCAAGATGTTGAGAATACATTTCATTAGGGAATCTTCAAAAACCTACTAGGAACATATTACCCCAATAAAAATTAAATTTGTGCTCTCAAGGATCCAGTCAAGAAATGCTTTCACTCTAACGGACAGTGATGAGACAATTGGAAACATTTGAATAAAGATTATAGGTGAAATGCTGTTTTATTATTTTGATAATTATATTTTGGTTACTAATTGATTCTCCTTGCTTTTAGGGAAGACACTAAAGTTTTAGGGGTAAATGGACATCATATTTGCAAATCACTCTCAAAGAGTTTAGAAAAAAATACATTTTTATCTGTAACTACCTACAGGAAGAGAAAGTGAGAACAAACATAATAAATGTAAACATTTAGGAAATCTGAGTGAAGGGCATATGGAAAGTCTTTGTACTACTTTTGTAACTTTTTCTGGAAGTCTAAATTTATTTCATAATAAAAAGCTAAAAATAAATGAGCTCATGAACCAAGGTCTAGGGGTAAGAATCATGGTGTGACTCTTTGATAAAAGAAAAGCGTACAGACTTGGCCAACAACAAACTCTCTGTGGATAAATCACTTGATTTCCCCGAGTCTCAGTTATAGCACATCCTATAAAAATAAGCTGATTAAATGGTGTTTGGGTTCCATTCCAATTCTAAAATAACATGGTTCAAGTGTCTCTTATTTGCCCCTATAATCTCCTCCTTTTCAATTGACTGACTGTTGCAAGGAAATATACAAATAATGCAACAGTTAGCGTTTATTAAGAATCCTATGGCAGGACTTTCCTATCTTTTAAAAATAAAAATTCATTTAATTTCTCAATAATCTTATTTGTACATGCTACTATTATATTCATTTTGTAGTAGGAGAAACTGGGAAACAGAAAAATGACAAAATATACCTTAGAGCTGGGACCAGAGGCTATGCTCACATCCCTTATACGAGTGGTCAGCAAACGTTTTCCTCTAAGTGACCAGATGGTAAATATTTTAGGCTTTGTATACCAACTAAGTCTCTGCTGCATATTCTTGTTTTGTTTACGTAACCCTTTAAAAATGGGGGGGGGATACTCTTTGATCGCGGGTTTTACAGAAACCGATTTGGGGCCAAATTCAGCCTTCAAATTGGCTGCTGTCTTACATTAGCCTGTCTCTTACACTTTAGTTGATCACCACTTCTCTTTCATTTTACAGAAGGGGGACTAAGATATCAACTCGTTTGCCTAAGGTCCTACTACTCATTAGATTTAAAAGCCTGGTCATCCAATGCTCTTGGAATCACAGGGCATTACATTTTAGGTTCATCCTGGGGAAACCCCAAGTATGCTATTAGCCTCTATTTGCATTTATGAACACTGAAAACAATCAACTTCCCATCAAGCTACAAAACAAAACCTACACAAAAGTTTCCAAAGGTAACAGATGTTACACACCTATGTACTTTGCTATTTAAATTAATTCACATCAATTCAATATTTTTCTGTCTAGCATTGTAGAAGAATGAAAAGAACTAAGTGGACTCTGCCTTCAGAAGAAGAGAATCTTGCAGAGAAACAAGACATCATGAGCAAAAAAAAAAAAAAAAAGACAAGAAATCAAGCTGGGAAGGGATCCATGAGGGTTGCAGCAATCCCAGGCGTTTCCAAAAGACATGGAAGTACAGATAGTTAAAGAATGGGGTATGCATTTTGAGGAAGCATTCTGCACTGCAGTTGCATGGATTTCAAATCAAGATTAACTGAAAGCATTTGTTATGAATACATTGAGAAAGAAGGTGTTCTCTCTGCTTTCAAGCACCTTAAAATTTGCTGGAGACCACATTTTCACTTGCAGCATCTGTGGTGATTTGAACGCATGCTTCACAGTGGTTCTCCCAAAAGCTAGTAACTTGACATCTAACACAGAAGACAGAGAGAACAAAAAAAAAAAAAATGGAAATTTGGTGGTTGCATAGGAAACTGGTGACTTCAAATGAGATTGATGAGCCAAGTTCTCAATAGCTCCCTCCAAGGTTGCATCTCCCTGACATTGCAGATCTGTTTTCTCTTGGGGAATGGAGAAGGGTGAAGATATCGGAAAAGTCAAAGATCCAGCCCAACCGAGCTGAATCTGCTGTCACTGTGTAACTTTCAATGTGATGTGTATTTGCTGTTTTGTTATTTCTTTACCAATGTAAATATCAATGGAGCATACTGATATGTACCAAAGCAATCTTTCCCAGCCCTACTTTGTTCAAAACTTTATCCCAAAATTATGAGCTATCTTAATGTTAACTATAAAGTTGATGTAATATCAAACGCACACTGAAATACTCGTCAGTTGTTCATGTCTGCATCTTACTGTCATGCTTGTGCAGCGTTATAGCAGTCTTGGTTAACTAGAGGCATTATACCAATATTTAGTAGTAGCACCAGGAAGCAAAGTAATGGTGGTTAAAAGAGGGAGAGGATGGAAAGGTGTTAAGCACTTTGAAATGGTGATATTGAAGTATGACTTTGGAATACAAAAATGATTAGATAAGAAATTAGAAGATCCAGGTTCTAGTCTTGGTTCTACCACTTATAAGGTAAGAGATGGTGACAAAGTAAATTTTCTAGTGTTCAATTTCCTCATCTGAAAATGAAGGGCTGGATAAAATAAACTCTACCCTTTTAATTTTAATAGTCTATTATTCAATGGATTATACTCGTTTCGGTGTAAATACGAGAGTTGAAAGGGAGATAAAAGGAGGTCTGTCCATTAAAACAATTATGAATCAAACAAGGACTAGAATTATAGACTAACATTGAAAAGGTCAGTGGGTCCAGGGATTGGCAATCTTTCTGAAGAGCTAGATAGTAAATATTTTAGGCTTTGATAACCATCTAAGTCTCTCTCATATACTCTTCTTGTGTTTTCCTTTTTAAAAAAAACAACCCTTTAAAAACCATCCTTGTCTTGCAGGTTATACAAAAAGGCTAGATTTCAGCTGTGAGACGTAGTTACCACCTTCCGATCTAGTCTAACACTAATTTTACAAATAAAAGATCGAGGCCTATGAATATTACATTATTTGGATAAAGTCACAAAATTAGAGAATGACAGAGTCAAGACTAGGTGTCAGGGTTCATATATCCCAATCTAGTGCTCTTTTCTGCCTTCCTAAAAAATGAGTTATCATAGACTTTTTTTTTCCTATGGCCTCACCTGCAGCGTATCAGTGTTCCTGGGCCCAAGGGTCTAATTGGATCTGCAGCTGCTGGCCTACACCACAGCCACACCAACATGTGATCCTTAACCCACTGGGCGAGGCCAGGCATCAAACATGCATCCTCACAGACACTATGTCTGGATCTTAACCTGCTGAGCCACAACAGGAATTCCAGACTTATCATAGACTTTAAAAGCCATTTAGCATAGTAGAATTTGTTGAGTCTTTCCCACACTCATTTCTCTTTTGGCACTGATCTTCATGATGTGTGAACTCATGATACCTTCTGACTACCTAGGCTCCCCGTATGGTAAAATATCCAAACCTACCCTTTTGCAGACATTACCTTTTGAATCATACTTACATTATTTATTTTTACATCTTATCTAAATCAACCCATTCAGCTTATCTTTCTCTCGAGGTCCTATTTTCTATAATGGGATAACCTTAATCTTACCATTACAAGAATGTGGGTTATGAAGAGAACGTCATTCAGTTTCAAGTTTGACCTGATGCTATAGTCATAATGATAATTTTAACAACATACACTTAGAAATATCATCTCATTTGATAACTCCAAAAACACTATTAGGTAAATACTATTATCATTCTCATTTTATAGCTGAGAAAATAAGAGATTCAGTCAATTGTCTTAAGTTACACAGCAGGTAAATGGTGGAACAAAGATTTGAAATCAAGTCTATCTGACTCAATGCCTCTTAAGCAGTAAAATTGGTAGATTCAGAGCAATTCAGTGGCAGAATGGTAATAGGGTATGTCACAAGTGATAGCATCTCTAGAACCCCCAGGGTATATCAGAAGTAGTTCCGGTTTCCTTTCTTTAAGAAAACATCAGGGAGTTCCTGTCGTGGCTCAGAGGAAATGAGTCTGACTAGTAACCATAAGAAAACAGGTTTGATCAGTGGCCTTGCTCAGTGAGTTAAGGATCTGGCGTTGCCAGGAGCTGGGGTGTAGGTTGCAGATGCAGCTTGGATCTGGCATTGCTGTGGCTGTGGTGTAGGCCAGTGGCTAGGGCTCCGATTCGACCCTTCCCTGGTTATCTCCATATGCCATGGGTGCAGCCCTAACAAGACACAAAATAGATAGATGAATGAATGCATACATACATAAATAAATAATAAAGAAAGGAAGAAAAGAAAAACATCAATCATGAAGCTGAAACTTGGGCAGTCACCATGTCACCCATGCCTCCAGTCTGGATTTCCCAATCAATATGACTGCTCCAACAATACTAAATAACACTAGTCTAACCCAAAGCAGTGATGGATAGTGATGGCTTTTGGATGTTCAGTGCACTGGGCAGCCAAGTAATAGAATATCCATCAATTAAAACAGAGGGATTCTTGCCAGTGCAGCTTTCGGAAATTAAAGTAAACCACTGAGCAGGTGGTGAGAGATACTTGATCATTCCCATCTAATGTCTAAATTTAATCATCTCCCCAGCTGGGCCACCCACAGTGGATACAGTATAGAAGGTCTTCCTGTTTGCAGAGGAACACAGTGCCCTGTGGTACAGCCCTTCATCAAAGCAGTCACTACCAGAGGTTTGTTACCCCCAAAGCCCTCAGGAGTTGCTCCTGAACATCTGTTCATAAGGAATTCATCCTAATGGATTACTTGCATGTTTAAATAAGCATGTAATAACTAAAACTGTGAGTACCATTTTTTCACTTCATTACTTTCATGATATAGGGAAAAATATACTGAGCTAATAATCAGAAAGCTTCAGTTCTATCCCCAGCTATGCTGTAAACTGGCTGGCTAAACATGGGCAAGATATTTCTCCTCTTGGGATCTCAGCTTTCTCTTCAAAAAAGAACAAGTCGGGCTTAGGTTTCATGTCATCCAAAATCCTTAGCCAGGTTCACAGATGAACATCCCTCCCTTACTCCAGACGACTACTCTCTATGGATAAAATTTAAACCTGAATCAGTATTCAAGCTTCTTCATGATTCAAACTAACTTTGTCCTGTTCCATCTCCCCAACCTTTACTGAAAACACAATTGTCTGTTCATATTCAGCTGACTGCTCTACTTCTTTGACATACACCCTATGTTCATTTCAATGGTCATGCCTTAATTCAGGCTCTTCCCTCAGCCTAAAATGTCTGCTATAATCCAAAGTCTGCCCCACTCTTCAAGGTCAAGCTCACTCTAATTTTCTCAAGAAGCCTTTCCTTCAGGGGAGACTGAAGACAGAATATAATGATTGGAGGATGGTTAATGAAGAATTTATTTGAAATCCTATAACCACATATTGTGGTGGTTTTAATTCAATTAACAGCGCAAAGTCAGAAAAATGTAAACAAATCATAGTTATGGACACATCCTAGTGTATCTAGTGTGGTGATACCCAGACCTTACAAAGTTGGCCTCAAACTTAATAGTGTACCTTTTAAAATATGATATAACTAGCCTTAAAATCTTCTTGAATTTAATAAATCTATAAAAATACTAGGTTGAAGTTATTATAATACAGTATCCCCACTAGATCTCAGACATCATAAAATATCTGAATGCAAAGAATTCCTAGGGGTCATCAAGGCAACATTGATAGTTGGTCATTTGACCTCTAATGACTTACAGAGATCAAACACTTATTACTTCACAAGATACCCCATCAAAACTCACGAAATTCTGAAATTTATATATATCAATGTTATGCCTCTTCCATGTGACAGCTTTTTACATATTCTAAAATGTTGCTAAGTCCTCTCTTTTATAGGCCAAAAGTCACCAAATTTTTCAACCATTCCTACTGGACTGCAGATTCCTCACTCTATCCTTTGTCCCCTTCTGGTCATCCTCCAGTTTGCTGGTGTCACTGTATTGTGACACACATCAGGGGAGAAATAAATATTACTTAGAGGAATAAATAAACAACATACAATGCCCACTGCCAAGTACCGTAAGACAATTTTGTTCGTTTCACTGGACATTATATTTCTATTATTATAATCCAAGTAATAATCATTTCGAAAGTAACACATTCTTCATTTCTCAAAGAATCAGTAAGCTGTTTTGTATTAAAGTTGACATGGAAGCTGATTTTCATTGGTATACGAACCAGCAACCACATCCATGGACCCTCATCAATGTTGCTTCAGAAGATGTTATTACTTTGTACTAAAAGAACATGGTACCAAAGGGGAAGAAGGGGGAGAGATAAATTAGGAGATTGGGATTAACATACACACTACTATATATAAAATAGATAACCAACAAGGACCTACCATATAGCACAGGGAATTATACTTCATATTTTGTAATGACCTAAAAAGGAAAAGAATCTTTAAAATAATATATATATATATATATATTCATATTTATGAGACAAAAAGAACACGGTAGATGCATTGCAAAAAATGGCTCAAATTCTTCACCCATCATTGGATCTACATACTTTGTTGTGGGATTTGCAGTATTTACCCACTCTTGGTGATATGATGTTCTTCATCACTTCATTTTGGGTTTGGAAATATAACATTCTTTCCCAACCAAATATTAGCCAATATTACATTTGAGGAGCACTTATTCACATAAACACATCAATGCAAGAAAATGTGGAAAAGAGCCAGGCCATCCAAGCTGAAACCATCCTAAACAAGCCAGCCACCGGGCAACTCACAGACAATTGGACATTCATGAGTATGACAAGACTAACTGCTCCACCAACCCTTTGAGTCATGAGCAAAAATATATGCTGTTGTTTAAAGCTACTAATTTGTAAGGTGGATTGTTATGCAGCAAGCCATACTATTGTATACCAATATATTATTGTATACTGATACAAAGAGCTTCCAGTCTATGGTGTTGACTCATAAGGCCCCTTACCCCAACATAAGTATGCAAAAACATACATGTTCTGGTTGAACAGTTCAAACTTTGCTACATTGGTTTTGGAAGGTTTTTGATTTTTGGTCTAAAATATCATAGACACATTGTGTCTATGTAGTGTGGGTCATGGTCATCAATCTACCTAAATATCACTATCTCTCTTGGACTCAACTGAATCCTCATTCTGTGTCACACAGGGCCTTTCATGGTATGCAAAATGCTAAATCAACCAAAACTAAAAACAAATTTTATATACACAAAGCCTATACCTGCTAAAAATGTGCTTTTTCTTTATTTTCCCTCAGATCTATATGAAATTATGGACCAACTGCAGAGAAAAAATGATTTCTTGGATGAGCTGGATTTCCTATTGTGTCTAAGGTAATAGAAAGGATATTACCGCTCTGCTAAATCTTCCTGCAGTTGACTTGCTGTGAATTGCTACAGTAAAGTAAAAGAAAATTATTATTAGGGTTCAAAAAAACAAGTTGCTTTAAATAAAGTTTACATTCATCTGCAGATATTCCACACCAAAAACCTCATTTACAATTCCCGATAATTGGTCAGGGCTTATTAGATGTTTCTATATTCGGATGTACACAGTTTAATACATTTTTTTCCTTTGGTTATTTATTTTGACTCATTGGGAAAGAAATTTAAGACAAATTAAATTCAATCTTGCTGCCAGTGATGTGTCTGGACTGCAATAACTGACTTTAAACTACATGTTACAAGGAATCAAAATGAAATAGCTCCAGCTTGAAGGTTCGTTCTGGCTATAAAAATGTGGAATGTACCACAGAAACATAAGGACACATATTCTCAAACTTTGCTTATGAAAAGTACACACATTTTATTCTCTAGAACCCTAGGATCCATTAGAGAGTCATGAGTATGATGCAGAGAGAGGCCATTGAGAAGGGGTTGGAAGTAGAAAAATCATCACTTAGAGTAAAAACAGAATGTGGAAGCAGAAACCTAGGCTCATTCTAATGCTCTCCTACCTCAGATGGGTGAATCCTGGGAAAACTTCATACAAGAGGATGTAGTAAAGATGGGGCATATTTCTACTTATACTTCTACCATGCATGACTAACTTGGTTCCCTAAGACATACTTTATGCCTCTTGCAAACTCAGTTCTGGGACGCACATTATTCCTAATCAGGAAGGACTTTCATGAAGCCTAGTTTAGTATTCAAGCAGTCCATCATTAAACCACCTTCACTTATCATATTCTGATCACATGGCCCCAGTCTAGTAACTGAACTTCTTGCTAAACTTCTGTGCCTTGGTTTCCTCACCTCTCAAAATGTGATGATGTGAGACTTAAGTGAGATAATGCACATGTCTGGCACATAGTAATAAGTCAAAAACAGTCACCTGCTTCTAGCTTACTCCTGTTACTAGTGGTGTGGTGGTAAACTGCCTCTCCAGGGGGGGAAAAAAAAAATCCCTAATTTAAAATGTTTACTCATCCTCATGGCACATATACTCCCATCATAGCTCATGTCAAGCAACTAATGTGAGGCCACTGGATAAGGGGTCAGCAAGAAAAAGTACACACAATCAGTGGAATCAGTATGAGCCAGCTCCCCCACACCATTACATGACCAAGACTCTACTCTCTAGTCCACTTCAAGTAATTGCCCCTAAGCCCCCATATCTTAACCTGATCATTGTAAAACTGTGACCCTATCTTGTTCTAAAACTAGTCCCATTCTTGAATCTCAGAAGTGACCCCAGAACATGTTATCTATCCAAAGTCTCTGATCAGACAATCTCCCTGCTCATCTTGGTCTTAGCATACTTCCACTTCCAAAGTTTCTATCATCGTGCAGTAAGCTTGCTTGTCAAGCTCCTCTGTCCTTGAGGGTCGTGTCTATATTCACTTGCATGGACTGCCACCATCCTCTGCTTATGGCTGTAGTTAAGGCTCTATCTGCGGTCAAAGCCAGGGCCTGAGGAAATAGGAATACAGTTCATGACCAGGATCAATGAGTTCACTCATCTCTGGAAATAAAATCAATTCCCTTGGTTTAATTAACATTTTTATTTCACTAGCTGGACACAAAGCACAACTTTTAGATACTAATAGTTGAGTAGGCCACAATAAACACACCAGGAGTTTCAGGATGCTATACACACAGCCCATTCATAACATCTATTTAATGAACTCAAAACATATAATCACACGCAAATCATGAAATCTGAAGTTGGTTTATCATATAGAGTAAATCAGTGCCAATAATTGACTCATACACTCATATGGCTGTCAAGCATGTTACTTGGTAACTGGCAAAGCTGAAGGCATATTGACGCAATTATCTGTGCGAGTGAGTAAATGATCCAATTATGCGTATAATTATGGCACAGCATTAATGCTGATAATGATGGGAAAGATGATCTCATAATGACTAAGCCAGAAAAGAGAAAAAAGTAATTTGATTTGGAAAACATGAAGCCACTGAGCACATCGGTAGGCAACTGTTAGTGCTTGGAGGGTCAGGGGGCAGAACAAAGGACTCAGTGAGCCCAGGGAATTTTATATTTCAGTAAATATAAATTAAAAATAATCTTACACAGATTATCTAATAACAAATATTGAAGACAACATTGAAAATCATACAGCAGATAATTTGAATCTCATCGTGCAGTCTTATTTTAAAATTTTGAAAAAAACTTAGCATTACCATATACTTATGAGTTTCCCCTTGAACTCTGTGTAGAAATGCTGAGTGATTAAGTGGATCCTGGATTTCTCTCTCTCATGATAATATATGCATAGATCCAGCCTGGTGCATCTCTTACAACACTCCACTAAAAGTGAGGAAGCTCACTGAAGTCTGTATAAAAAGAAGGATCCTATAGAAACACAACAACTAATCTCCCCCAAAAGACATCCAGTTTCTCCTATGTACACTACAATTTACTGTTTACACAGAGTCAATCTCCTTCGTGTATCTGGCTAGCCACATTAACCCTGAAGCTGGATTACTCACTTGCTTATTCTTCCACCTAGTTACTGCTTCTCAAATAATCATTATTGAACATCTAACTCTGGTGGACACTAAAACTTTTGGGATTAAATACATACATACACACCCTGATCAACGTCCTCAAAGCACCACCAAATCTAGTGCAAGACACAGGTCACCAAGCAATCACTTCCCGTTTATTATCCATATGTTTTCTTTTCTCTGAAATGTATCATTTTTTATTTTTCCATCCACTTTTAGATTTTTTTATTGAGATAACATTGGTTTATAACATTATGTAAGTTTCGTGTGTACAACGTATATTTCTATTTCTGTTATACCACCAAAAACATATTTTCCATCCTTATGTAACTTGTCTTTAAATTTTGCCTATGGTGTTTATTGACAATCAAAACATCTTTAATTTATCAATCCCTTATATGATGTCCAGGACTTTATGTTTATCTACATTTTCTAAGTCTTAAAATTATGCTTTTGACATTCAAGTTCTTAATCCCTCTAAAGTTGATTTTCTGTAAATATAGTATTAGCTAGGCATCAGTTTTTGTTTTTCCCCATACGTACAGTTTTCCCAGATTTGTTTGCAGAATAGTTCCTTCATTTCCCTATTGTCTGCCATATCAACTCTGTCATATGTCAAAATTCACTCCATACATCAGTCTGCTTCTCGAATATTCTATGTCACTGTCTATGCATATGCCCCTGTCCTGATTCCATGTTGTTTTCCCAAGTCTTGAGATCTTTACCTCTTGCAAAACATGACCCACAATCAGCTACTATTAGCAACCTTTGACTTAGCAGGCCATAGAATCCCCTGCTTATTATATATGTCTTTATAAAGTAAATACTTTGTATACCTCATTGGCTGTATTTGCCCAGGCCATGGCAAAACTCCCAACATCTAGCTCATAGGGCATGTGTTAATGTGTGTATGCTCTATGTGATGCAAGCATCATTAAAAGAAAGGGGAGTTCCCTTCCTTGCCACTTTCATACTTCCTGTAGCCTGGAAAGCAGATACATTGTCTAGAGCCAAGGCAATCATCCAGGAATATGGACTGACCTTGGGAATGAAGACTGCACACAACTGAGCAACAAGATAGAAGGATCCTGGGTCTTGAGCCTGTGCAGCATTCTAACAGCTCCATAACACCTACTCGAGCATCTTGTATGGGCGAGAAATAAGCTGTCTTGTTCAAGCCCTTGTAGTTTGGATTTTTTGCTACTTGCAGCTTTTAGACCTAATCCTAAATAAAACAATTCCTATTAAATAAAACTTGTGCCCCTTGCTTTGATCAGCAATGAAAAATCTTTACAGCTGAAACACTTGCCAGATAGCCTAAGCTTAAATCAATAGGTATCAAACTCCTGCCAAAAGCCAGTCTAAAGCAACTAGTAGTCAAGAACTGAATAAAAGACATGTATTTTGTCCATTGCTCAAGGTCTTCTACACCATCTACACACAGAAACATTGTACAACTTGGCTGCAATTTTACTTCTCTGACAAGATATTTTAACTGATGTGTGAGTTAATATATGGTCTCAGAGTTCCTGTTGTGGCTCAGCAGTAATGAAGCTGACTGGCAACTATGGAGATTCAGGTTCGATCCTTGGCCTTGCTCAGTGTGTTGAGTATCTGGCATTGCCATGAGCTGTGGTGTGGGTTGCAGACAAGGCACGGATCCGGTGTTGCTGTGGCTATGGCCTGGGCTGGCAGCTGCAGCTTTGCTTCAACCCCTAGCCTGGGAATTTCCATATGCCACATGTGCAGCCCTAAAAAGCAAAACTAATAACAGTAATAGTAATAATAATGTCTCTCATCTGGAGGGTTGTGGATCAAAAGGAACTGTATATAAAACCCCTTGCCAAAGCAGGAGAGTTGATGGAGCTGGATAAGGATTACCTATGGTACTGATATTTAGGGCAAAAACAATTTTTCTTCCAAATCAGGACACTTTTAGGAGTGAAAGAAGATTCTACTAATCTATACATCAGGGAAACAGATATAAGCCAAGACTGCCCTGGGCAAAGATATTGTCTGATCCACCTGGCATAGATGATTAGCATTTTTGATGAGTATACTTTTTTTCATTTTAACTAAAATATCAATGACAATACCTTAAATTCATAAGGTGTCAATATGTCACCGAACCACTATAAACCAAAACTACCAGGAAAATTGATCTGGTCAGTCAGCAAAGCCCAAATTAAGTAAATTTCATTGCAACTGCTATATAAGGGAATTTATTCCAAGGACGCTTATTAATGTAGAATAAGGGCTAAACATTATCTCCAACAAGATATGCATATGGAAATTCCCATATAGTGAATGAATATTATTACATTCATTATTTTCAAATTCATTCAGAAACTACTAAGGGCCAAGGGTACTGGTGGTCACATCCATACAGGAGAGAATGAAAGGAGACTGGCAGCCACACATGCTTATGAAGTAATCATTTCTTCTTTCTTCCTCTCTTTTTTTAATCCTCTCCTCTCGTCTTTCTTCATCCAGTTTTCCTTCTTCAGACAGGTACAGTTTGAACTAGTTAGTTTTTTTCTTTAATGCTATCTACCATTAATGTAGTTATGAGTACTTACTGACTCTGTCTTCAAAGGGTAAAGACAGGATTATCAACCATGCTAGAGGAGTTATCTGATATTGGGCTTATGCCCGAAAGGTTGGCATCCAAATTCATGTTCAACTCATCCTACAGTATGGCGGAAGCTCATCCATAGATACTGATATGTATCTTTCTGTTGATAAACCTGTCAATAACAAATCTAGTTTTGTTGGATTTTATTCCCTAGTATCAGCATATCCATGTATATTTGGTATCATATCATCTTATGTACACAAAAAGTATTCTATGTACATACACACACTCCTACATATTCTGTGTACAATGTTTTTAATAATTTCCACATTTTAAATAGTTTTTACATAACGACCTATAAAACATACTATGATGAGCTCACAATTCAAAGCACCACTAGTTTCTCATCATTTAGCCAATATTGATACTGGATGCTAACCCATTTGATAGCTTAAATTCACTGTTTGAAAAAAAAGAAGTCTTCCTAGAGCTCAGGCTACAAGCCCACAGAAAGAGAATTTCATGGGAAATATTTTCTGATGCTTTAACTTTAAAATGCTCTCCTTTCAACCCCAGCCTGTCAAGCAGTTAATGTTCATAAACAAATGCTTGAATGCACTCAAAAGATTGCTATTTAAAGCAAAATTACAGTCAATCTTCCGGTAGAGCAAAAAATTTTCTTGAAATGGGAATAATCATTCCCTAATTCATGTGTTTTAAAAAAGTTTCATATCTATGGTTTCTGAAAGCATCACTCTTCCTTCAATTCAGGTCAACAGGTATTTACTAAATGTTTAGAATAATCTTTTCTTCCTTTTTCATCTTAAGTGAACAGAGGAAATTTTCCCACCATGGGTCAGGTGCCAATCCCGCAAACCATCTGTGGTGCCCAAGAGGCAGGATCCTATTTAGCAGCATGGTGATTTCTGTGGAAACCATTTAGATGTGGGCAAGGAGAGGAAGAGATCCTAGAAAGGGGGGTGTCCAGGGTATAAAACAATAGGTGCCCATTAATAACATATAAAGGTATAATTTGTCTTAAACATAGAATATCGTTTTCCCATTCCAGAGATTTTTTTTAAAAGTTAAAAAAAATCAGAGTAAAAAATTAAGAATCTTGACTCTTCTATTAGGAGAATCAAGTTTAGACTCTTCCACAATTCTGCAAGATGGCTATTTTCCCAGGGCTTCAATACTTCATCTATCAAAACAAAGAAATTGGACTTGATGATTTTTAAAATCTGTCATCCTAAAAACCTAAGGATATTGCACCACCATCCATCCAATGGCTCAGGCCATAAAACAAAGAGTCACTCTGAATTCTTTTCTCTTACCCTCTAAATCTAAGAACATTCCCCACCAAAAGCACTGCCCCCAGTCTCCTTCACCTTAGCATGTGACAATTCTAATTCCTTCCAGTTGCTCAGACTGTTATCTTTGCGTCCTTTCTTTCTCTCATAGCCCCTGTGTAATTGATCAGTAAACTCTATGGTTTCACCTTCAAAATTGGTACAGAATCTAACAACTTCACAATACCTTCACTATAGCCACCCAAACCGCCATCATCAACTAGCCTAGGTAACTGAAATATTGTCCTACATGGTTTCAATACTTCCTGTCTTGCCCACTTATTATCATCAACATAGCAATCAGAATTATCCTGTTAAAATATAAACTGTTACATGACTGTCTTGCTCAAAACCCTCTAACGGATTTCTATGTTATCATCTTAAAAACCATGGTTCTTAAAATGGCCCAACATGAGTGTCCCCACATTGCAGAACACTCTAATTTCCTTTACTAACACTCCCCGACTTCACTGACTCTAATCTAAACACAATGGCTTCTCCATCTTTCCTCAAACTGCCAAGTACATTCTTGCCACATGATGTTTTATTTGCCTGGAATACTTCCAAGATAACCATACAAGTCTTTGAAAGGATTTTCTAGGGATGAGTCCTAGAGCTCCTTGAGGCATCTGGTCAACCCCATACCTGATGGACGAGCAGCTAATGCCCTAACATAGAGAAACAGGGACAGAGATTCACAGTTATCAACCAGCCTACACTAAGGGAAGCTCATCTGGACAGCATTAGAGGTGCCACAGAAAATTGTGAGGAAGTGCAGGGCCCTCTGAGGTGTATGCTGTACCAAGGGCTCTACTTGCCCAGGTCTAACGGGGTACTGAGTTACATAACACATGCATACAAGTACTAGCTTAATTTTCTTCATTCTTTGATGTTCCCTGTTTCCCAATGGCAACGGTATTCTTCGGGGTGACCAATTTCTTCAGCTAGTCCTTAGCCTAGTAGCCTGAAGCAAAGCCCAAACACTTTCACTGACCCAAATAAGCAATAAATGACAGCAGCTTCCTGACTTTATATACCAGATACACATATATGTATATATTATATACTATGCTTAAGAGAAACTAGTTGAGGGTTCAATTGTAGGTATGCATTATAAATCTTCTATATTGCCTCTTAGGAAATATGCCAAAGGTACTAATGAAATGACTGGCAAACACCAAAGTCTTCTTCATTTCTAATTTCCATGCTTTCTTTTTAAGCCTTAATAGTTGGACTGCTTCTTTGTTCACAAAGGGCCAAGGTCATGGGGCTGGCTTGGTGAAGGACATCTATACCAGTTTTTAAAAAATATATACAAAAACAAAGCAAATGAACTAAAAAGCTTGGGCATCCCAATCAGATTGCTTTCTCTCCAAGATCACCGCCTTCACGGTAGACTTATTTTTATAAAATGTTAAGATTAGCAGAAAATCAAGCTGTCCCTTTGAGTGCATTTTCCTCTTTTGTCTAAAGGCTGTGAATTAAAACTACTATTTTGGGCAGATTTGAAAATAGGATGCGCGTATTAGAAAAGATGCCATGGCTTTTCTTCTTGAACCATTTGAAAGGAAGTGCTGAGGAAGGCATCATTTTTAGTGTGCTCTTTTCACGACTTGGGAAGAATTCTACTGCTTTACTGCTTGTGAACACACAGGCCCCAGGGCCCTATATTCTTAAGGTAAAATGAGCTTTGGGACCTGAACAGCCTCCATAGAGGCCTCTTTTGCTGCTTCCAAGTTTCCTCTGTGATTAAGATCCATCCTGGACCTGGGTAGTTAGGTAGCACAGCCCCCACATCTGCATAGCTGCTAGTCAATTTCCTTTCTGCTTAGGGGTTCCCAGAGAAGTGCTAGAATTGGGTGGTTTTATTAGTTTCGGAAATGAATTGTAAGGCTGATATCCGGAATCAATTATAATGAACACCTTAGTGGGCTACACAATGGTCCTTTGCAAAGTGGCTTCTCTTTTAGGTAAAGGTAGTTGTGGCTTTAGAAAGTTTTTTTTTTTTTTCTTCTGTGTATTTTTTTTTAATGTACTATGAGAACAGAAGAAAAGTAGCAATCTTATTTTAATGCAAATGAAAGAAGGGAAGCAGGGTGGTGGGGGAGGGGGATGGAGTCCACACTTCCTTATACCAGACTCTAGGTGCTGTGAAAATCCTACATGGTTTTAAAAGAAGAAATTTTGTATTCCATGTGAATTTCTACATCTCACATGTAGAAATTCACATGTAAGAGGTAACCTAGCTTTCCTCAGGAAGGCAAATATAGCAGCAAGCTTCTTTAAAGAACCACTCAGCAATGAACATGATAACTGCATTTCTTTAAAGGCAAGTTGAATTCACTAATCTATGATTACATTTTAACAAAGATAACCAAGGCATGTGTGTGATTTGATTGGATTATAAATTTAAAAGACTCTTCTCTCAAACCCTTAAAATTTTGTTTTCTTGGAATATGTCTACACAGGTACTGAGCCACTGTTTGCAAAGACTTCAAGGTAGGCCGCAGACCTTCCTGCCTGTGATACAGCTGCCAGACAACAGCAACATGGCATTTAGTTGCATATGTATACAAGACCTTGTCTTAGTTCTTCCAAATTAATGGTGATCTCATCTCCTTTGCCAGATTTACAGCAAGGTGGGTAGAGAGATCAAGGACACATCTCAATCCAAGTAATATGGCTCCCGTCCTCACCTCTCCAGCAACGCCACTCTGATAAAATGTTCTTGGAGTTCTCCCACTTTCCAAGTCAACTGGAATTCAGTGCATTTGAGGTTACTTGCTATTCCTTTACCCTTGAAACTCTTAACCCTTAGCTCTGGTCACACTCAGCACTAATTGTTTTGCCTTCATGCCCTGATTGCTCTTTCTGAAGTTTGTTTTACTCAAAAAACAGCAAAAAACCCTACCCCTATCCTCTTGTAATCCATATTGCAGTTAAGGTATCTTCAGTTCTCCTAACCACTCAGAATCATGTTATTTCATCTTTGACCACAATTGCCTATTCTTACCCCTATGAATCAAGAGCTGGGCAGACAATCCTCTAAATATCATTGAGCACATCCCCTCATAGCCTCCTTGTGAAAGAAAAAAAAATGAGTCAGACACTTGTTGTGACAGAAGGAATACTTTCTTCAAGACTATTACAAAAGGGGTATTGTAATAACGGGAAAGGGACAGCTGCAGGGTTTTAAGCTAATGAGAGGAGTGGCCAGGGTGGGGGGAGGTGGGCAGTAGATGGAAAATTACCAAGAAGAGACATCAAGGGTGGAGAGATAACTTGCTAAACTGACACAATAGGATTCTTGCTGAGGGCAGGCCGAGGTGACCAGATATCAAGGGCAAGGAACTCTCTCTAAAGTGACTTAGCTGGGTTTTTATCACAATTGGACTTAGCAAGGACAGACATGGAAGTCCAATATTGAAGCCTGGTTTAAAACAAGGACCAGAGAAGCATTAACTAAACATTGGTCAGGGGGAGAGTCTTTGATATTCTCCTCCAATTTTATCCAGGGCCTTGTTATCTCTTTCCTTAATTGCTGTCCTAGTCTCCTAAAGATGAACCCTGCCTCTAGTTTCCAACCCATAAAAGCTCTTCTTTCTAGCCAGAATGTTCTTTCTAAAATACATCTTTCTTTTCTAATCATGAGAGAACAGTCCTTCTTTTGTAATCAAACCACTCACACTCACCTTCTGAAGAATTCACATTCAACAGATTCCCCAATGCCCACATATATAATTCAATCACCTTTACATGAAAACAACAGTTACAACTTTTGAACACCTACTGTGTCTCTGCCTTATGCTAAGCACTTGGCAAACATTATACTTTACAAAATTTAATCCTCATTATAATCCCATAAAGTTGTTACAATCATCATTCCCATTCTATAGATGAGGAACCTATGATGTAAAGAGATAACTTTCCCCAAAGTCACATAGCTAGTAAGTGGCAGTGCCCAAACTTGAACCTGTTCCATCTGATCCAGCAGCATATGGTTATATAGACCCTCTGGCCCAATCCATCTTTCCAGCCTCATCGCCATCATACTCACCTACATACTGTCAGCACTTCAGATACCCCAAGCTACTTGCGATCTCTCAAGGACACTATACGTCCATCCTTCATGCTTCTGTGTATTTATACATAATGTCCCTTCCTCCCAGAATATGTTTTTTCATCTCCTGCACTTTCTAGATTTCTACACATGCTGCCAGGTCTACCTCAAAAGTCATGACTGCTGTGTAACCTTGCCTGACCTTCCCAGCTAACTCATTCCATCTTGTGTCAAACAATACTGCCTTGTACACACAAGAGAATGGAAGGTCAATGAGAACAGAGACTGTCTTCTTTACTCATTGTTATTTCTGGGGTATCTGGTACAGTGTTTGACACATTGTAGGCAGGTAATAAATATGTATTGAATGAATTAATTAAAAATGCCTTTCTCATTGCACTCACAATACTACAATGAAATTATTTCACATGGCCATCTTTCATCCTACACTGTAAGCTCCTAGGATGGAACCACATTTTGTCATATCCATTGTTCCTAATGCAATGTCTGACTCATAGTAGGCAGGTGTTAAATATTTAAAAGAATAAATGTCTGAAATTCATACCATAGAAGGCCATCCCTTGGAATAAGGTTTTGTGGTCCTCAAAATTTCCTTTTGAAATGCAAATATGCCTGAGGGGAAGGATAGAAGCCACACTTTGGCAATTATTATTGATTTGCCTGATTGATTTCCAAAGTGACAACTGCCAGGAAGTGGGTACTTGGATAGGCCCAAATACCATGGAGTAAAACAGGTCCATAACAAGGGACACAGTTAGAGGTCCTGGAGCTGTCTGAGGATTGCCTAAAGGCACTCAATGCCTTGAAGAAGAAGAAAGGCTGGTGTACTTGTAAATGTCTCTGAATATAAGGTGAATATAAGGTGGAGAGTGAAGCAGATGGTCAAATAAATTGGTTGCTAGTTGGATGAGGAAGATGTTAGTCTGGAAAATTCACAGATGGAGAAAAAGTCTCCCAAGATTGTACCATTCTGAACAGATAACTCTTGCATGGAAACACAGACAGCACACACTACAGGACAGATACTGAGTGGATATTCTGAATAGAGAGTAAAGTATCTCCATTTTGCTCAGCGCTGGGTCTGGATAGGGCTTTGTGCCACTTTAAGCTCTGCATATGGTGAGCACTCAGGCCTGTGATTGCTGGCAAGGGCCCCAGACACTGCTTGAAACCAACAGGACCTGCTCCCTAGAAGGCACATATCACAAAAGCCCCCCTTGACATTTACATTCCTTAGTGAGCACCTGGAGTTCTTTGGCTGGAGGAAGGAAAATGGATGGCAAAACTCTGGTTTCCGCCTGTTCAAGAATTAGATTTATCTGATTATACAGTTTTTCATGCAGAGTTAAAACCACTTAATGGGTCTATTTTCAAAGCTTCTTTTCATTGATTTTAAAGAGAAGTACCTTTCTAAGGCTCTTTGCAAGAGTTAGCTTATTTATGCCTCAAGCAGGCGGGAGTATAAAGTTTCTGAGAAGAAAAAGAAAATAACCACACAATTCACAGAGGCCTAAATAGATGGGCCAGAAAGTGAAAATGAAAATCCAAGAAGTTGCAAGTTGTTGTACCAAAAAAAGTGGGGTGTCATTACTTCCAGGCCCAGGGAACCAGAGCTAATCCCTGGTGCTCTCAAAAACAGAATCAGTCTTGCACCTCAGTGAAACCAGCAGCAGTTGAGTGTCTTGCTGGTTTAATTGGAAGTCCAGGAAGCCCTCCCTTCCTTGCGTTTCCCTACTCTAGAGCTTTCAATTCCCATCATTACAGTTCGGTTTTTTCGTTGGGGTAAAGCACTCTGAGTGAAATGGAAAAACCCCTGGGAGCCTGAAGACATTAACTTCTAATTAGATTTAACTACCTTAGCACTGATTCACTTAACAGCTACCAGGGGAACAGCCTCGAAGGAGAGAGCAGGGCCTCCCCAGTTGGAATAAGGGGAGGGGAAAGTTTAGAGCAGGGCCTGGCCAGGGTTTGGACCGGGGCTGGATACTATAAGCAGCCCTGGGGAAACGGGAAATGGTTCAAGGACCCTCAACACCTTGTGGAAAGGCAGCAGCACTAAGGTCACTGAGAGCAAGAAGAAAACACAAAGGATCATGAGACAGTTCCCTGAGGTCACAATTTTTCAAATCTAGCTCTGAGAAAAACCTTCCAAAATGAGCCTGGCCCCTTTTCCTTGCTCCTGTAACTCCCCAATACTTCTTTTAAAATACTCTTCTCTTGGAGTTCCCTGACAACCTAGCGGTTAAGGATCTGGTGTTATCACTACTGTGGCACGGGTTCGATCCCTGTCCCAGGAACTTCCACATGCCATGGACATGGCCAGGAGAACAAAAAAACTGTTTTGTTTATGTTTATATGAAGTCATTGGAAGGCACTGCCAATGCATAGGAATAGGGAATCCATGTTACCAGAAATAGGATTGGGAGGACACTTTCTAAGTCCCCTTGAACGAGAGTGTTTAAGTGGGATGTCAAAACTGCAAAGCGCTGGACTGCCATCATCTGTCAGGAGCTCACGTAGCCCTACTGATGCAGATCTAAAGTCCGGCACTCTCTCACCAAGATCTCAATGACATCAGTTTCCTCGGCTGGCTCCCAGTTTGAAGCCTTGGGACCTTGCGTCCTTCATTCCCATTAATCACCATCACTCTTGCTCACAGAATCGATCTGTTCCCTTTCCTGCCTCTGCTTTCCGTGGTCCCTCTGGGCCCTGGCAGTGGGCCCTCTGGAGCCTTGTTCTACCATCATCCTATTTTTTACCTTTCCCTCAGAGTGTTCCCTTTGCCCTGTGATGTACCTGCTGCCCCTGGCCCCCTGCCCCAGACTTCTGCTTCCCTCATGACCATTTTAAGAGACTGTTCCTCTTCCTCTTAGGCCCAGGAGAGTAGCTCTACCAACTTCTCACTGACCTCAGCTGTTTTTGCCTTCCATTTCTCCATCAGCTTCCTTCAGCTACTGTTCCTTTGAAGCTCACATTGTAGTCCCAGTACCCCTTCATCTTCTCATCCTCCACAGTAGCCTCACCTACCCCGTACTGTTTTCTAATGGTATTTTCTTCCACACAGACTCCTATCCTAGGGTGACATCAAGTTTTATATGCATAATTATATCACTCCCTGGGCTACCAGTTCCTTAATTCACTCAACTCTGAAGATGTTCGTTTTCACTCTTTTTGAACCTCATACTCTTGACAAAAATTTCTAACTTGGCCTGACCAGCGACTCAAACTTAGACCCCGCCCCTCCCTCTACTGGATGCGACCTACCTTGCCTCCTCCCTCCCACAAAATCAGTCTTTTACCTCATCATGACCCCCCCCCCCCACTCTCAACTTCTCTCTGCTGTCCCAGTCTGTGAGGCCCTCCTGCTTTCCCTCTCTGCCCTTGCCAGCCAGATCCCCAACCCTCCTGCTTCCAGGGAACACAAACCAGAACAACATCCTAAGCCAAATCTAGGTGAAATTCCCTCAACCGGGCTCTCAGTGCTTCTGGTCACTTTCTTTCTATCTTACTGCTGATCCCAACTTCCCCAGCTTATGTTCCACTGTCCTCAAGCCCCCAGGTTCACCTGGTCTTCCCACTCACAAACAAAATAATGATTTTTTTCAAAAAAAAATCTTAGTTGGCCACTGCCTTCTTCGTCTGAACACTGTATTCTTCTCAAGTAATTCCCCATTTCTCATTCCCCTTCCTGACAGAAATGATGAGTAGTTTTCACTGTGCACACCTCTTCCCCAAACACTCCGTTATTAACTCTTACCACCATACTTAAACTACTGAAAGGTAACTAATGATCTCCTAATTGCTGAGTGCATCAGCCTCTTTCCCAGCTTCATCCTACTCAATATCTCAGCAGCATTTAATAGTGTATCACACCGTATTTTTTTTAAAAAGCCCTCTTCTCCCCGTCCCTTTTTCCCACTGAGGCCCTCAACTCCTTCAACTTTTCCCAATTACCCGCATCTGCCCCCTAACCAACCACATCAATACAGCACTCCCACCAGATCTTCCATTATTTTCTTCCATTTGCCTTCTGCTGTGTTTGCCTTGCCAAAACCCAAGTTTGGACAGACACAACTCTCCATTTTCTCTGTGCCAGCTTTCAGGCCACAAAGCATGGCTCACAGAAGTCATGCCACCACACTAAGTGGTACCTCCACCACACATGTGTTTTCTGAAACAGGACTGAGGTTCTCAATGTACTTCCCAGGTTCTTTGATTTATCGCAAGCAACCTTTTCTACCAGCATTCTCAGAAGCATGATCCTTGGAACCCTAATGATGTGGAATGTTAATAGTTACTATGTCAAGAACTGACTATGGATAAATAGGTTGGAAAATGCAGGATAAAGGTAGGTCATTTCTCTACTATAGAAATCCTAAGGGTCTTTAATATTCTCACATATAATATGAAAGGTCTATTGGGATTAATTTCTCAATGTATTTGCCTGAGAAACATTTTTCTCATTGTCTCTTGGAATAATATTCTGAGGGATATCATTTACTAGAATACTGTCATTTCACAGTCAGCCATTTCCATTTCCTCTTCTGAAATATTCTCCCTCAATCCATTCTCAAATTATCAAAGATATTCAGAGTCCGCTCACTCTCATCTAATGATTTTTGCATTCTGCCTAACCTATGTGAAATCCCTGACTTATTAATTTATAATTCTTCTCTCTCCAAGATAAATGTAGCTCTCTTCTGCTCTAAGATGAAATCTTGCTTTGTGCTTCTGACCTCTCACGTCTCCCTAAAACTTACTCTTCCCACCATTATCACTATTTTTCCTTCATAGGACTTACACCTTCTGACCCAGACGTGGGCTCACTCAAGTTCTCCTACCCTAAAATACACAGCCTCCATGCCCTGCAAGCTGTCATCTATTTTCTTTCATTCCCTCCTGCCAACTTCTTGAAAGAGTAGCAGCTGCCTCCTTTTCATTATCTGCTCACTTCTTTACCCCCCCCCCAGTCTGGCCTCTGCCCTCAACATGACCAATGTGCTCATAAAAGTAAAGAGTATTGGAGTTCCCGTCGTGGCGCAGTGGTTAGCGAATCTGACTAGGAACCATGAGGTTGCGGGTTCGGTCCCTGCCCTTGCTCAGTGGGTTAACGATCCGGCGTTGCCGTGAGCTGTGGTGTAGGTCACAGACGCGGCTCGGATCCTGCGTTGCTGTGGCTCTGGCGTAGGCCAGGGGCTACAGCTCTGATTCGACCCCTAGCCTGGGAACCTCCATATGCCGTGGGAGCGGCCCAAAGAAATAGCAAAAAGACCCAAAAAAAAAAAAAAAAAAAAAAAAAAAAGTAAAGAGTATTTTCATAACTGCAGATTCCAGGTCCTCCTCTCAGCACTCAGCCCAAAGACCACTGTAGAGCATCTAACACTCTTCATCATTCATTCTGCCAAAGGAGTAGACAACGCTGCCATCTTTGGGTTCTCCCCTTAAATCCTCATCCACTCCTTTCCAATGTCCTTTACTGACTGCTCTTACAGTACCCACTCCCGAGATGTAGTGGTTTTCCAGAGAGTCTTGAGCTTCCGACATGACTTCCAAGTAGCCACTAGGCATCTCATTCATTTGACAGCATATTCCCAGTCCCAGGTGCTAACAATTTTTACATCATTTTGGATTCCTCCCTCCCTCGGCCACCCTCCCAACATGATCTCACCCACATGCAATCCCAAGAGTCAATGAATTCTAGCTCTAAGATGTCATCTATATCTGGCCTTCAATTCCAAACTTATTTTCAGGACCCAAGCTTAAGCCTCCATCATCTCTTGCATGATGTCGAGGTGTCTTAATTTAGGCATTAGCAGTATGCTCTGCACATCACAGACCATATACATTTCTTAACTTCAATGCATTGCACAACATGATGAAACCATCCTGTAAAACAAACCTGTCTACTTAAGAGAAAGGCTTTGGAGCCAGGCTTTCCTGGATTCACATTCCATCTGAGTACTACGGGGTAACTTATGCACTTTTCAGTCTGAGCAATTTAAATAACCATGTGTTTGTATTTGAGTTTCCTCATCTGTAAAATGAAGATAACGGCGCCTATGACGTAAACTCATATGGGTTAAATAAATTAACATATTAAAATGCTACAAAAACTGCATGGCAAATATTAAGCAACCCAGAACTGTTAATGGCTGTTATCATAATTACCCCCTTACATATTCTTTATAATACAAGCTGATTTATAAAACATTCCCAGAGTTTCCAGTCCCTACTTTCCCTGAAGCAGGCTGGTATCAGCCTTAACAGGAAAGTCCTCTAGACCAAGCTAATCAAAGATACTGTTTCTGTCAACAAATCACTTCAAGTGACAACATCAATACTGATTTGAAAGCAAGATTTGGCCCAGATAATTTCTAATCCACTCAAACTCCCTCTAGAGGATCCAGTGTCAAATGCCATTAGGGATTGGATTGTTCTTTATGTAGTAGTGTTTTAGCACAGAACTGAAGAGGAGTTGGACAGAACTCTGTGTCAGTGTTAAGTATTGAGGATGAAAATTAAAGACAGGAAGCCCAGTGGTGTGGCTCTGAGTCTAAGACCAGAAGCAGAGACTGAGGGGAGAGACAAAAGTCTAGTAGCAGGAAAGAAGCAGAGGTTACTAGTTAGAATTGAATTTTGGACTCAGAATACATAATTTCTTTCACTTGGTGAGGTATGATGGTGACAAAATTGCTTCACCTGAGTCTCAATGTCCTGGTCTACATCACAGGATAACAATAAAAATAGCACCTCCTTCATAAGGTAGTTGTGAGGACGAAATGACAAAATCTACGCACTCAGTTTGATACAATGTCTGACTCGATGATTTTAGTATTGTCATTATCATCAGTTTATTAACAGAGCTTTAAGTCCTAAACACCAGCTATAGTTAGAGACCCAAACCAGAATCAAAGAGCAAAAAGCAGTTGTAGGGTTCTTATGACAGAACATCGTAAGTAAGACTGTATTGAACTTCCTTCATTATGCTTGGTTATCACCCTAGTTCTTCCTTTGAAAGTTAGGATCATGTCCTCATGAATGACTATGTGGATTTGCCCTCAACACTGGAACTTCCGAAAGGTCAACTGCCTTAACAAGGTCCTCTAGGACCTATGTGCTCCTTCCTCTTCAGCCTCATCCACAAAGACTCTCATTCTTCCATTTTATCCTCCAGGCACACTGAGTTGCTGCTGGTGTCCACAAACTCTCTCATGCCTCAGCAATTGATTTCAAGCTAATCCATCTTTTTGGAAGCCCCCGTTCAATCTGTAAATAACTGAGAATGTTCGTCGGCACTGTTTTACATCTACGGATGCAGCAGTGAACACAGCAACAGAGAAAATTCACTCACCTTCCTGGTACTCATAGTCTACTGGGGGATTGATGATACATATGTAACTATAACAAATAACAATTACAGATTTTGACCATTGCTATGAAAAAATGGAGGAAGAATAATACAGAAACTAGGATGTTATTTTCAATGGGGGTGGTGGTTTGTAGGAAAGGGCTCTCTGAAAGCTGTCATGGATTTATTAGTAGTAACATTATCCCGCTCATCCTTTAGTTTCTGCCTCAGTCTTCATGTCCTCAGGAAGCCTGCTCTGAATCACCAAGTCAGGATAAATACTTATCTTCTGGCCTCTTACAGCATCCAGGGTATACTGCACACAGCACCTGACTCCTAATAAGTATCTAGAAGAGTGGGGGTTCCTGTCCAGAGGACCACAGACATGCAGGGAATTCACAAGAAAAGCAATTTCACTCACAATTTAGGATACATGTGTATTCATGTATTTTTCTGGTCTGAGTGTTCATAGGTTTTTTTCATATTCTCAAAGAGTAAATGACCTCGTCAAAGGGGAGGACCTACTGCTAGGTTGATGGTCAATGAACAATCAAATTTCACCCCCTCTTTGTGAGCACTGCATTAGCTGCCCTTGGATGAGCTCTGTCCAGTGGTATGTATGGGTTAATGCCGAATTAGTACCCACACGAATGCATTTCTTTAATGTATTTAACATCCCTTTATTGAGGGGCAAAAATACACCAGGCACTCTGTTAAGCACAGTAGGGACTAAAGACATGAGATCCCAAAAGAAAGCAGAGAAAAGGCCTCACACCATTCCCTCATATAGATCAATTCTCTTCTATATGGTCATAAACTCCTGTAAAGACAGCACCCCTTGCTGTGCTTTCTTCTCTCTCTCTCTTCAGCTTTTAATGTGAGCTCCTCATGTAGATGGTACTCAGTAAAAAGCTATTCATTTCATGGTCATTTCTGACAGAAGATAGGGCAGTGGGCTGAATTCTATCATATTCAGTTAACAATGGGTCGCACTTTCAGAAATGTAATTATATGTGATTTACAAAAGATAACAGCTCAGAAAATACAAGTCCTTCTGAATTAATGGCGTGACCCCCTCATGAACTGGAGTGGTGGCCCCCATGGTATGTTCTATGGGAAAGCGAGTGAGGGTCATGGGAGGGAACAAAAATTACCATAAAAGTATATCTTCAGGCTAAATCTGTTTCCGTTGGAGGCCACGATATAGCATAAGGGCATTATTCTGAAAGCACCAGGATTATTTAAACCAAGGACAGCTTGCTGTGGAAGAGCTCAACAGCCAGAAAAAGGACATGGAGAAGGGAAGAAGTAAGCTGAAGTGGTAATTCTGAATTCTTCTCTCCCAGTCTCTTCCCTCTCTGCCTAATTCCTTTCTTTTCTTTTCTTTTTTTCTTTTTTTTTTTTTTTGCTTTTTTGTCTTTTCTAGGGCCACACCTGCAGCATATGGAGGTTCCCAGGCTAGGGGTCCAATCAGAGCTGTAGCCACTGGCCTACACCACAGCTTAAAGCAATGCCGGATCCTTAACCCACTGAACAAGGCCAGGGACCGAACCCGCAACCTCATGGTTCCTAGTCAGATTCGTTAACCACTGTGCCACAACGGGAACTCCCCTAATTCCTTTCTAACACTCTGGGTCACAACTCAATAAAATAAATGTGTGTGTGTGTATACATTTTTTTTTCCTTAGACCCCTAAAACATCATATTTGTCCTCACTGTTTTGTTAAAAGGTCAGTTGGGACACTCTCAGAAAAGGGATATTCAGAGCTGCCTTTTGTAAGAATAAAGCTTTGCCAAAACAGATTATGGAGGAATAGGGTTAATCTGAATCTGGGCAAAGTATACCTTTTGGAGAATTTTTTTTAAATGAATACTATCCAGTATTATGCACAACTGTAAACTAACTGCTAATAAACTGCTTTAGTACAAAGAATCCCTTGGACAAGCTTTATTTAAGAGATATGACTATTTGTAATTAGAATATTATTTGTAGGAAGGAAGGTGTAAAAAAGGCAATTTAAGAATTATTTGTTAAAAAGAGTTTAATTGCTTAAGTAGACTTGACATGCCTCCTACAATTTTGTTTTGCTGTTTATATGTGCATGCAAAGATAATCAAAATCCCCTATTTTCCAAATGATCACAAATTCTAAAATTTAGAGGGAAGGGCTTATAAAAATGAGTGCTATGATATATATCTAAAAAGAATGTGGCACTCTAAATGCTCAAGAAGTTGTAAGCATCTGCAAAAAAACAAATTTCACGTGGATGGCAACATTTCACATCAACTCCCAAAGGTAGCTTTCAAAGTGTACAGTTCACATACAGGGGAGCAGTATGGCAAATGTTCCCAATTGACGAATGTATCACTACATATCCAGCTAGATTTCTGTGATGCATTTCCAGTCTAGACAAATCATCCCATCTGTAGACAATTCTTTAAACATATAGTTATTTTAAACATACATCTGATAAACCCATTATCAGAGGCCACGGTGGGTCTGTTTCCATTATATGTGCTTTCCCTTAGTTTTTGCAAGTGGTCTTATCACACTCTATGCCTGATTATTTCTGACTGGATGTCTAAGACCTCGTGTGCAAAAAACTAGGTTGAGGCTTTCGATAATAGCATCTTCCTCCAGAGACAATTTACATTTGTTTTTGGCAGGTCCTAACAGCCCAAAGGCACTAACTATCCCAGAACACTTAAATCAGATATGGGAAAGACTAGATGCTAGCCCTGAGTCCCCATAAGGGCTAGCCTGTTTCCTGTTTGCCCTTATGCCTAGGATGTTGTTCTTCAGGATCCCAACCCAAATCTCGAGGCTTTATCGGAAAGCCTCCTCTTTGATGGGCCCTGACATTCAATTGTGTCCCCCAGCCCTGGAGTTGTAACACTGCTATTCCTCAGCCCACTTATATTTGGGGCATCAAGAAATATGTTGAAGGCAAATGTAGCACTAAATGTTGGATTTACCTCTTTGGCCTTCTCTCCTCCCTTAGTCTAGGTCCACTAATTCTTCCTGGCCTTGTTTGATCTTCGGTGTTTAAAATGGGTATTATTTATATATTTATAAATATATATATATTTATGTGTGTATGTGTATATATATATGTGTGTGTATATAAAATTTTTTTGTTTTGTTTTCAGTTGAAGCATTGACCCAAACTAGCAAGAATGACTTATTAGGCACAAGAGACACTGTTCCTAAAGCTTACAATACTTTTAGGGGCCCACAAAAATGTCTTCATCTCTTTTATAATCAAAAGAGGAAAAAAAAAAAAGAACTTTCAGGTTGGTTAAAATGTTTTTAATATGTAATGTAACATATTCATCTTTATACCAATGCAATCATAAAATACAATCTATAAAATTTTTTATGTAGGAAAGAGTTCATGAAGGCAAAAGTGCCCTTGCCCACAAAAGTCATAACCTGGCCTCCAAAACCACTAGTCTGCCATCGCTGAAAGCAAAAACTTCTCTAGAGATTTCAAAGGCATTGATACTACTGTATAAACTATCATACAGGTGAGATTACTTTGCCAAGGATTTACTTATCCACCACCTTGTTTGAGACACCCAAGAACCGAGTAAGGTAGGTGAGGTAGGTGTTAGTTCTTCATTTGAGGAAAATGTGACACAGAGTTTAAGTGAATTGCCCAAGGTCACACAAAAAGTCAGTAATAGACTTAGGATCCACATCTGGAGCTGAACAATGTTCCAGAAATCTATTGGGCCATATAACCACAGAGCCCGTGACTACTTTGAGAAGTTACACAAACACTTTCTTACTTCAATAAGCATACTGTTCTAAAAGTCCCAAGATCTGAATACTAATCCTGGCTCAGGGTGAACTTATTGTGCCACCTTGAACAAGCCATGTCTTGGTCCTGGCCCTCTTCTCTGAAATGAAGCACTTGGGGAGCTCCATGCGAAATTATCTATCAGCTCTATTTTTTTTTCTTTGATTAAATGAGTCTAACCAGTCATCCTAGAATTTTCTAAAAGGTGCCAGCAATAAAAAGACCAATCGTGACTCTTTAAGTCAACATAAATAACCTACTATACAATACCCAAAAGCTGTCTTTGATATAACAAATTAAAGCATACAGGGGAAAAAGAGCCCCAACCACGAAACAAAACCATGTCAGATAAATACCATTTCCCCTATTATATGGTCTCAGAGACAAATCAATAATTGTGGAGCCAGGTCCCTGTCCACATTGCCACTGCCTTTATAAATTTTGCTGTCTTCCATTCCATTAATATTGCAAATACCAGCAAACAATGTGTTTAAACCCTCCCTGCTCCCTTTACTAAGAGTTAGCAATTTAAAAGCAGAGAGTTATATTTGTTTGAATCCTGCATACTTGAATTCTAGAATGATCCTCAACAGCAAAATCATTTTCTAGCCACATCACCAATTTACTTAGAGTACATTTTGACCTAAGGAGAACAGAGAGTATACAAGTAAGAAGGAAAACCAGGGACTGAACTTGAATTGCTACTGCCTACTGTGATGGTTATAGTCAATTCCTTTCAGAACTACAAACTGCCTGTGTCTTGGAATTAGGGAAATAAGCCTCCTCCAGGAGTTAGGACGCCAGGGTTTAGGACCCACTCTTCAACAGGCATTGTATAAGTTTAGTGAACCTCTGTCTCCTATTTGCACAGAGAGAAGAGGATATATGATTTCTAAGAGTCCTTATGGTTGTGTTTATGGCTCTATTCTCTATATGTGTTGCAGTGTATGGGCTCTGTTACCCTCAATTCCAGTTCCTGGTCACAATTGCTCGGACTCCCTGTTCCCTGGCTTCTCTCAGTGCAGCTGTGTGCCACCAGGGCTAACACAGGCTGTCTGACCTTTTGCCAGTGGTGCCATGCACGTGGGTGGCTGAAAGGGTTTTAAGAGCATCGTCTACTGACAAGTCAAGATCTCTTTGGGGAGGGGGGGTGTGAGAGTGGAGGAAGGAAAGAAAAACCTCAAGATGCACGGCTTCATTTTAAGCAAAGTACAAGCCACACATTTTCCTTTCATGCCATCAAAGCCTTACTTTGTGAGGAACAGAACGCTGCCGGGGCACCTGATGGCCCCTTTTCTGAGAATACATTTTCTTCCCATGCTGATGGCCCTTTATCTTCTGGAAGACTCAGCCAGCATGGGCTGTCCACTGCCGTGGCAGGCAACGGTGCCAGCTCACAGAAGGGTAATACCAGGGTAATATACATAAAGAATTAAGTACGGTTGGCAACTCCTAATGGGGCTGCAATGCCTAGGCCCTCTGCTGTGGAAAGTACCATTAAAGAGGAGGGTGGGAGGAGAGGTGGGAAAGGAGGACAGAGAGCACAAGGAAGAGAGGAAAATGGTATGTTGAAATATGAACACACACTTAACTGATTCTTTATTAGTAAAACTAACACTGCTTTGTGTTCACGTTAAGGGATGTATTAAATACAATCGCTGTAACTAGAAAGTTTATTGGGAGGCATATTAAAAGTGGTTAAAATTTTGACAGGAAAATAAGTCAGTCCTGGCATTCAGCACTAGACCATTGATTATTCGCTTTTGGATTTTCAAGGGACTACCACTGTTACTTTGGGTAACTGCCTGTTTTCAGGGGTGGTGGTAAGGCCTCTAGTACTTCATGCAACTTGTATGCGTCCTGCAAAATGACTCAGTGGGTACCGGTACCTGTTAAATCGGCTAAGGGGTTGTTTTTGTTTGGCAAACCTCTGCTTTGGATAGGGTGGAGCAAATGATAGCTGGGTTTGTGTGTGGAAACCTGAGTTAACTGGCTAGACAATTCCAATTTTTTTCTTTTTAGGTCACACCCAGGGCACATGGAAGTTCCAGGCCAGGGATCAAACCCAAGACACAGCTGCAACTTACGCCATAGCTGCAGTAATGCCAGATCCTTAACCCAATGCACTAGGCCAGGGATAGAACCCATGCCACCACAGAGACAAGGCCAGATTCCTAACCCGCCGCACCACAGCAGGAACTTTGACATTTCCAAGTTTTTCAGTGCTATATCAATACCCAATACACCATGTTGCCTTGGGCAGCCCCCTGGCTGACTGTCCCCTCACACCAATTCTGCTTCCAGTAAATTCCAAGTACACTACCTCCATGGCATGACCCTTCCCCAAATGGGCAGTATAGTCTAATGAAAAGTAATACTGTTCTGGACAGTAATAGACTTGAGGTTGAATCTGGGCTCTACAACCACTTAGCTGTGTAGCACTGGACAAATTCGGGCTGATGTTTTACATTATGCGTACCATGCGTTCATATAAAATAATGAATGTAAAGCCTAAAGCACAGAGTAGGTGTTTAAGCAACTCTAGCTGTCATGATAATCATTAGAACACTAACAATAATGATGACTGCCACTGCTGTTATTGCTATTGCTCTAATTCCTCCTGTTGTCCTTGTCCGGCTTGCTCCTATAGCCTATAGTTAGATCAGCCCCAAGACCTCTGCCTCATCAAGTGGGTACTGCTAGCTCCCAGACTCCCTCCCCTCCTGCCTGTCCTGTCCTACTACCCCTGCTGTGCTCAAGGCGTCTGTTCTGACAAACAACGGGTCGCATGCCAGAACTCCCTGCCAGGGACAAGGGGCTTGGCCCTACCAGCTGCAGCATCTAACCCCAGGGAGGAAAGAAAAATGAGGGCGCCAAATATATAAATGGCCCCTGTCTGGACAGCTCATGAGGATTATCAATTAAGCACTGAGGATGCTTTGTGCGCTCATGTCTTCTTGGTTATGGGAATGATGGTTGCAATGTAGCGCATCACCCTTAGTCGCTTCAGCCCATCTTTTACCCGCAAGGGAGGGGAGGAAGCACAGCCTCCTGCCAGGGGGGACCTATAATTGATGGGTCATCTGAATGGCAAGGACCAGGTCTTGCATTCAGTAGAAGCAATTAAAAAGAAAGTTACACTGGAAACAGACAGGTGCTACATCGGGTTGGACTCTCTCACACTGCAGAACTTGTCGCTAGCCCTGCAACCTGGCAAGGTATTGTTTGCTATACTCATGGGCAAAAGCCCTACTTGCTTAGGAGGGTTTGGGCAGCCATGCCTAGGCCTCAAGTTTAAAGGCTCCTGCCTCTTGGAAAACCTTAAGCCATGAGGTTTCATCTCACATCATGCACCTAGAAGGTGTTGCTGAGAACTCTGAGATGCTACATCTTTAAATTCCCCTCACTAATTACTCCAAAGCTACCATGCCAGGCTGTCCAGTAAATGTTATCTGTCACAGTAACTAGGGCATCAAAGACTCTGGACCAGCACCCCACAGCAAGTGACACACTCTAATTTTAATTCCCTACTTGCCTGACACTCTGCCCTATTAAATGTTATCCCTTGATAGCTCTTGGTCCACTGGGCCACCGTGGCTCCTCTCCCTTCTATTTTTTTTTAATTTAATTTCATTGGACTATAGTTAATTTACAATGTTGTATTAGTTTCAGGTGTACAGCTAAGTGAAGCAGTCATACATATAAATATATCCATTATTTTTTCCCATATGGGTTATTACAAACTATTGAGTAGATTTCCCTGTAGTATACAGTAGGCTATTGTTAATCATCTATTTTATTCAGTAATGTGTATGAGTTATTACCACCCTGCCAATTCCTCCCTCCCCAAAAATGGTTAACCTATGGGAACCGTAAGATTGGTTTTGATATATGTGAATTTTTTTTTCTGTTTTTTAAATCTTTTGTATCATTTTTATTAGATTCCACATAAATATCATTTGACATCAGTGATGTCTTTCCCTGTCTTATCTTACTCTCCCCTTCCCTATCTTTATCTTTTCCATCACTGCCACTTCTTTTCCCCTTGGTCCTGGGTCTTGCCACTCAGTTGTGTACTACTATAGTTAGAACTCGTCAGACAATAGTTAGAACAACACCTGGGCGCAGGTAGCAGGAGCAGCTAAAGTGCACACATTTTCCTCACAAGTTCTTCTAGCATCTGTCACATAGAGCAGATGTTTTCCCACCTAGGCCTATAAGTTACTAGAGGGCAGGAAGTGTGACCTACAATGGCATCCACTACAAAAAGCTGTTGTAAGGGCTACCAGTCAATAACAAGTTTCCCATAAGCACTTCATAGTACCCAGCCTGGAGCCCGTGCTCTAAAATCCTTAACTGCATCATCATCCTCAGGGCGTGTCACATTCCCAGCACTAGCCCAGTGCCTGGCATATGGAAGGCACTAAATACGTATTTATAGGTCCCAAATCATGGATCAAAACCTTTTGGCCCAAAAGTACTTTTGAACTTGAAAGACTTTTTGTTTGAGTTTAAGATAACAGGGGGCACACACAGCATCCTTTATGGGTAAGTAGTATTCCATTATATATATGTACCACATCTTCTTAATCTATTCATCTGTCCATGGACATTTAGGTTGTTTCCATGTTTTTGCTATTGTGAATAGTGCTGCAATGAACATAGGGGTGCATGTGTCTTTTTGATCGAAAATGGGATGGATGGGACTTTGGGGTTGGTAGATGCAAAATGGATAAGCAATGAGGTCCTACTGTACAGCACAGGGAACCATATCCAGTCTCTTGGGATAGAAAATGAACGATAACATGAGGGAAAGAATGTATGTGTGTGTGTGTGTGTGTGTGTGTGTGTGTGTCTGTGTGTATGACTGGGTCACTATGCCATACAGTTGAAGAAAATCAACTATACTCTAATTAAAAATTAACAAAAAAAAAAGAAAGAAATGAGTAGAAGAGGAGGGTCTTTAGCCTCAGCACCCCTTTTAGGGTAGAGAGAGATTACCAACTATCCTCCTCCTAACTCCTCGGGCAAATTTCCTTCTATGTCCTAAGACACAAGGCAGACCCTGCTCAACACAGCTTCTAGGGAAGCCAGTTCTCCCTGAGCCCGTTCACTTAGCTTCCAACAGTCTGCAGGCCTGGAATATCTGCAGAGCTAAACATTCTGCCACTCAGGGGGCTGCAGCCTTCAGCAAAGCCTTTACCTCACTTAGTTGCCGTCTCCTCTTCTGTAAAATGAGGAAGGGGTAAAGTAAGAAGGTGAATCCTAATACTCCTGAGCACCTTCCAGGGTATGATTATTGCCTGCATTTTTACAGATGAGTTAACTGAGGCTCAGCCAGTTAGGTAACTACAGCCCTTTCCTCCTCAGTTAGGGGGAGAGATAATTGAGAGAATGGAGGGGAAAAGCAGAAGAATAGAGCCAAGCGCTAAGCATGTACAGGCAAGATCTTCAAAGCAGCATAACGAATTGCTAACCTGATACCTCTGCCCACTTCCCTGCTAGCGTTTTGTGCCACAGCAACGGCAGTGAGGACAGAGTGTGAAAAGGAAAACTGAAAGGGGGAATCAATGAGATGGAAACACCCAAGTGTGAGGGCGAAGCAAGAGCCACTTAATTGCAGAGATCAAGGTGCTCTATTTTACTCCTAGTTGAGAATGCAAATGATGGCATCATCAACCATTCCCCGGCAATATTTCTTAGTATTCTGAGTGCAGTTGTGTGGTCTGGAAACAATTTAAACTGAACAAAAACTAGTGCTGCTTTGACTGATTCTGATATTGGATTCTTCCCTTTCCCTCCCCCCAAACAGAGTCTCTTCTATGAATTCACAGTGAGTCAATCTGGTATATCTTGATGGTTGAATAAGCTCTTTGATTTTTGAATTATTTTGAGATTAACTGAATTTGAAATGTGGGCTGCCTGCAATGTCTTGCCGGCACAAAAAAAGATGAGCTTTGTTATTGACAGAGAGACACGCGCATGACATTTTTTATCATTATTCGTTTGTGCTGAACTCGTGTTCGGGTTAGCCTGGCCCGGGTGCCTGGATGGACGCTGCGAGGCCAGGTTCAAAAGTGTAATTTACCATCTTCTCTCTCGACTCCAGTGAACTGCCACGTGGCATGGGGTGACTTCTGCCTGGGAGACCAGACACATACTTCTTGCCGCAATCAGGCAATACTGTCCATTATATTAGGGTTTTTTGAGAACCTGCGTAATGTCCTGAATGAATAAAAGCTGTCATCCAAGAAATCATATTATGGTTCAGTCGAATCAGAATGTCACTGGAGCTGTTTTCAAGGGGTTGTGTGTGAGCCCTAAAATCCTGCCCTTGGTCCCAGAGGAAACCCAGCAATTTTCCATCAGCCTTAGGGCCTCATCTGTGGGCTCCAAGAGCATTCTCTATCTTGTCGATTCCCAGAGTAACTCCCACTTCTCCCCCCACCTTCTCCCTCTATTTTCATGATCCCCCCACCTTCTCCCTCTATTTTCATGATCCAAGATTCTGCTGTCTACTCAAAAGGATTATTTTTCCATCCACACTGCCAGCTCTACATCCTACTATCCCTTTTCCCTTGCCACTCACTCCGAATTTTGGTATCTTTTCTTTTGTCTTATTCCTTCTGGGCCAGCTTGTCCTATCCTCTTCTTCCTTCAGTTTTTCTACAACTTATTCCCCTACCTTTCTCATTTCCTACCTACCCACCCCACCCCATAGCTGATTTGGCCCCTCCTACAGACAATGGCTGTAGCTCAGCCCATATGAAAGCCACCATGAAGCAGGCACAATGACTAGCTGGCCCCCTCAGCCACCTATTAGGAATTCTGCTTTAAGGCACAGATAAACCCAATTTTAAATGACCATATGGTAATTTGCAGAGGCTTGTGCTTCTAAAGTGTTCCTGTTTTTGCATTCCTGTTACATAGGGTAAACCTCACACACCAAGTGTTTATAGAAGCGCCAGTCTAGGGATACAATAATGCTCCAAAAAAACAAAAAAAAACAAAACAAAAAAGTAAAAGGCAAGAGACCTCATGATGGTCCCTTGGGAGACAAACCAGCCATTAGCCGGGCAGTCCTTGAGCATGATGACAAGCAAGACGGCAGCCTAATTACAACAATCCCAAGAGCTACTGAAACTCCAGCCCTTCCAGATCTCTCCCCCTGTCTCAAATTCAGGGTCAGGAAAAGTAGCAATAGCCCTAGGCAAGTGACAAACAGTGACCTTCCCCTGGACCTCTGGGCCGGCCAGGCTGCCTCATCAATTCGCAGACACTGGGAAAGACTTCTGCCTTACCATCTTCCTTGGCAGCCCCAAAAGTTGCCAAGCTGCAATCATGGGGAAGAAAGCCCTTTTCTCTACCCTTTTGACCCTACTTGTAGCTCATACAGCAGCAGCAACTTGTGCTCCTACGGTCATCCATAAACTCTCCCGATGTGACTGCTTTGGCTGTGATCCCTACCATTAGTAAAAACTGCAAGCAGCTTGAGGCAAGAGCTGTGTCATTTCTGTACCCCGCGGTGCCTCTAATGTGATGCCTATCACACACTAGATGCCCAATAAATATGTATTGGATTGAGTGGTACTAGTCGGAACCATTATCGACATTAAATTATTCTGTTCTCCACTTTATTCACTACAGACATCTGCAGCCCTCTGTTTCTACTTGGTCTGTGCTTCATTGCAAGAGAAAGAATGAAACTGTCACTTTAAATTCAGTGGCTTTCCCTTTATTGAAAGCTAATCATCCACAAGGTTTTTCTCTCCCACTGATACCATCTGAGGAAACAATTAGCAATATTTTTTCTGATGTCAGTAAATGACCTCAATATTAATCTTATCAGTCTGGCCTCTTTGGGGAGTTTATTCAGAAATCAATTCAGGTTGTATTATAAATCAAAAAGAAGAAAAAAGCAATTCCTAGCTCTCTCTTCTACTAACTTGAGCACATCAGTTAGGTAACAGCCTGATTAAAATCTCAGGATTGTGTCACAAATGATCCATTCGTTTTTTGTTTGTTTTTTTTTTCTTTTCCAGCCATATACTTAATTTGCTAACCTGCTGAAATCACTGGCTTCAATAAGTGCTGCTATATTTCCCGTCTGTTCACTCACTTGTGCTCTAACGTGTTTTCTCCAAGATACTAAACACACAGACCCTTATCTCCATTTCTACTATGGATTAGCCATTCAATAATGGGCACGTCTTCTAAACCCAAACTCAGTTCTCAAATTAAGCAGTTCATTAAATGCTTCCATTGAAAACCCCATTTCTTTCATCTTCCTTTCATCATCAGCCAATAATCATGGTTACTCTGCAGACCTGCATAACTTATCTCTAACCCTGTTACTGTCTTCTACACATGCAAACCCAGATTATAAAGGCCCCAATTGGCTTTTGTCAGTGTACTAAATTTAGCAAATTTTCAGCCACATTTCTTCTAGTTATTCATCTGTATGTCTATGACCTCTGTGACTCTATCCACAGCAACTTGTTCTCTTTCAAGATTGAAATGAGACCAGGGTATACAAAAGATATAAACTCTGCATTCTCAGAATTGTCTAATTATTTGGTAATGATCCTATCTATTTATACTGTTTCCATAACCTCCATTTCTGCCAAGGTCCCTTTCTCCTCAACCTCTTGGCCTCTGACACAAAACACATTTCTCTTTCCCAGGTCATATCAAAGGAAGTCTATTTTTGATTGTTTGGTATATTCTTTCCCTTCTCTGATCAATGTCACAATGAATTAGATCAGCCTTTCTGGAGCCTAGTCCATTTGTTAAGAACATTTGTCCATTTGCTAAGCAATAGATTTGTTAAACAGAAAGTATTCTATACAGTAACTTGGTTAGAGACTTCCCAGTCAGTGTTACATGAGAATCTTGGATCAAATAGCTCAGCCACTGAAAGGTTTTGACCCTAAGGGTTTTATGATTTGTTTTATGTTCTATCAAGATCACACTAGCTGCTGTAAGGAGAATAGACCACACAGAAGAGTGGAAGCAGAGAAACCAATTAATTGGCTCCTACAATAATGCAGGTGAGAAAAGATAGTGCTTTGCATGAATATGGCAGCAGCAGACATGGTGAAAGGCAGTCTCATTTGGAATCTATTTCAAATGTAAAGACAATAAGATTTCTAATGGAATTCCAAATTACTGGAATGAGAAAGAGAAAAATAGTTGGGAGCAGGAGCTGGAGGCAGATTTGGGGTGTTTTAAATTTGAGATGTTTTTTGGAAATCCTAGTGAAAAACAATATTAGGTAGTTACCTATTTGATTCTGAGCTTTGGGGAACATAAAAGATTTTTAAAGATGATAAAAATGTCAGGTTCATCAACATTTAGATGGCAGTTAAAGCCATGAGGCTGGGTGAAATCATTGCAGGAGAACAGATGGAGAAGAGGTCAACTGATTTTTCAGAACTTCTTCAGGAAAATAAAGATGATTCTGCATTGAAAGTTTGGGGTGCCATCATTTCTTATCTTTTGTGGAGGCTTAGCAGAAGGGTCATTCTGAGCTTCACCTCTCTTTCCCTGACTCTCACTAGAATACCCAGGAGTCTGGATCCTCTTTCCACCAGCCCTCTGATAAGGCCAGGGAGCAGTCATGTGACAAATTCAGCCAATCAGATGTTCCATTGGAAGTTTGCCTTTTTTTTTTTCCCCCCCACAAAAGTGGCAAGGAATAAAAAGTTAGCATGTATGAAGGCAGCAGTAGTGTCCTAACCAGGTGTTACTATGTTCCCCAGAGCTTCTTCAGTCTCTGCTCTTTGCAAACTAGGCTTCCCAGGCTCCTTTCAGTTCTATGAGTCCCTGACGTCCTTCACGAATATCTCCTCTTATTTAATGTAGGCTGAGTGTGTTTGCGTGGCTTGCAGCCCAGAACCCCAACTTACACAGTGGTACAAGCTCATTAGGAAGCTAGATAGACCACTAGCTATATAAAGGTAAGAACTGTTAAAGTAACTCTTACTTTAGATAATTAGACCTGGGTCTTTCATCCTCATGCTCAAGAGGTCAAGAGGCCAGAAAGTCTTTTTTACCTTGAAGTTTCTGCTGAGAACTCAATTTGGTAAACATGGATTACACCATGTACCTGATAACTCAAGTGAAAAGAAAAAATAACATCAGTCAGCAAAAGACTGTGACAGAGCAGAAGGGGGAGATCAGAACAGGTACCCAAATGCATGGCAAAACAGGACTTCATCTGCTCCTTTTCCCTGACATGTTCTTTGGCCAGATGACATTTTAAATACGCCTGATAGTTAGATTTACAGTCAGTCCTTTAAAAAAAAAACAAAAAAGGAAGAAAGAAAAACTCTGTCCACTGAAGATCAATCGGAAATGAAGATAAAGTAGTTCTCAAATGGCAGCGTCAATCAGTGGGGACGGATAATCAATTTCCATAGGACTTTTCAAGGCCACATTAAACTGTAGGTTTAGCCCGAGATGAGCATTTAAACTATTTTATCTTCATTTCTTGGGACTACACATCTCTGCATTTACCGGTGAACACGCCTCAAATCTGGGGCCTATAACCGAAGTCTGTCTTTAAGAAGTCTGTGTTGTAAACTCTAACCTCCCTGAGGGCAGTTCTCAGCAGGGCATCCAACCTAGGTTGTTCAAACTATTTAGTGATTAATCAATAGATTTTTCAAAACTTCTTCAGCAAAATAAAGATGATTCTGCATTGAAAGTTTGGGGTGCCATCATTATCTTTTTGAGAAAATATTTTCTCAGTACCTGACTCAGAATAAGTGACAGTTTGGACTTTGTTAACAAGAACATGAGAAGTGACTACTTTAGTCCAACGTAAGGCAAAAGGGAATTTTTTTTTTTTTTAATCCAAAGCAATTCTTCTTTAAAAAGAAAAAAGTAGAAGAAAGCAACATGTGTGAACCAACTGATATAATAATAATCATGATCATAGGAACATTTTTTTTGAATGCTTAACTATGTGCTAGGAATAGTTCTAATTGCTTTACATATAGAGTCTGATGATCTCTTCGAAGCATAAAAAGCAAAAGCCAAATATGGAAGAAGATGTAGAATAATAACAATCATTATATAATAGTAATATTAACAATAATTCTTATTGGGCATTTAAATGCAAAGAACGATTGTGTTCTACATAATTATCTATCCCATAGGATCCTCATAGAAACCCTATGAGGTAGTAACTATTAATATTCCTGGCTGCATAGATGAGGGGAATAAAGCTTTGAGGTTAAGTGACTTGCCCAAGACTTTACAGCTAGTGAGTGCTGGAATCAGGATTTAAAGTAGATCTGTAGGGCTTTAAAGTCTAAACTCTTAGCCATTCTGCTGTTTTGCCTCCCCGAAGGATAGCTGTTTGACACAAATCCAACTTTGCTGATTCAAGTAAAACAGTAAGTGGGAAATAACAAACAGTTCCCTGCTATAATATTATGTGCTTATGGACACCATTTCTTTGTATAGTGAGAACTTTTGTGTCCTTTTTTACATGTAAAAGACGGTTTTAGATGCTGGGGGTATAGCTGTGATCAAGACAAACATGGCCCTAACCTTAAGGAGCGCACAGTCCAACTGAAGAGCAGAGACATAAACAAGGAATTATAGTCAAGTGGAGGAGGCAAAATGAGAGATGTATGCACAGATTATTAAGGGGCCACAAAAAGTATTAACCTACTAGAGAGTGGTAGGGCAGGCAGGGACTATTTCCTAAAGAAAATAGATCTAAGGTAAACTTTAAAGATGTGTCAAACTATACAAGCCAGGAAGGTACAGGGAGAGAAAGACATTCCAGACAAAATGGATGGCATATGACAAGTACAAAAGCAAAAAATGACATAGTATAGGGAAGGAATGAAGAACATTTTCAAGGTAAGCCTTGAAAAGTAGACAGGATAAGGTCCTGGAGATCCTGAAATGCCATATTAGGTAGGCTGAGTTTTATTCAGTAGGTAATTAGGAGGCTTTGCAGAGTTTCAAACATAGGAGTGACAAGATCAGATTTTATTATAGAAAGTCTTGCTGGTGGCAATGTGGACAATGGATCGGAAGAGAGAAGATCAGCTGTCAATTGGAAAACTATGACTATCGTCCAAAAGTTAAATGAGGCAGCATTAGTAGAGATAGGGAAGAAGGACAAAGGGATACGTAAGAGAGAAAGTCAACTGGACATAGTGATTTATTGGATGTATGATGAAATCAAGGGATGAAATATGACTTTTCAATTGGGTGAGAAAATAGAGACATCAAAAGAGGGAACAGGTTTGAGGGGGGAAAATGATGAGTTCCATTTTGAACATAAAGAGTTTGAACTGCCTATGAGACACCCAGCTGGAGGTGCTGGCAGGCCATTGAATATATAATCCTGACATTCAGGGAGATTTTGGGGCTAAAAATATCATCTGGGAATCAGTAGCACATAGGTGATGAGTGGATGGCACTGCCCAGTGAAGGGTATTAACCTTGGCAAGAGTACATTTTTGTGGATAATGGTAGCAGAAGCCAGTTTATGATGGAATGAAGAGGGAATAGAGAGGTGTGAAAGCAGAGACAATGAGTGTGATCTACTTATAAACAAGAAGGAATGGGACCGTGGGAATCAAGACTGTTTCTTTGTAGAGTAAGAGAAACCGAAACATGTTGTTACTTGCAATCTCTTTCAAGGTCACCACCGAGATGCCAGCTCTATTGGAAACAGGCAAGTTAGATCCCTAATAGTGGATGACAGAAAAGAAGCCTAGTTCCCCCAAGGTACCATGAAATTTAGGGATGATGATTCTGAAAGATGAAGTTGGCAGAGAGGGATTGTTTAAGGATAAGACAAATAAATTGGTGATCCACTTCTTGGTATTTTCAGATTGTTAATAAATGTTTAACAAAAAGGGGTTCAATAATTCAACATCATATTAAGCCAGAAAAATATTTTAAAGCTGTCTGTAGCTGCTCATAAATTGAATTGTGCAGCATGTGATTGACTTCCTGCCAGAAACATTTGCTTGTTCCAACTTAGTCTGCTTTATCTAGATACAGTAATTATTTCATTTTGGCAAAGATGTTCATTTGAAATTAACAATTACTGACCCCTACATTTTTCCCCTTTGGAGTTCTCTGCATCTCCCATTGTCTGCTTAATAACTCTGTTTATGACAAGGTCTCTACAATAAAGGCCTTCCAGAAAACATTTGTCTCCAGATAAGGACTCACTAGAGGTGGGTCATGGTATTGGCCACGCTAGGTTTGGGACCCAAGGAGCAACGGGCCATGCAGCCAAGCATCTGACCCACCTGCCAAGCAGCCTCTGGGTAAATGATGACCGCTGCCCTTTCTAACCTTCCTGGTGGCCTGGATGGCCAAGGGCATGGGTTTGATCCTTAGCAAGGGAACTTCCACATGCCATGGGCATGGCCAAAAAAAAAAAAAGAAGAAGGAAGAAGAAGAGACAGATGATCAGCCTGGGATAAAAAGCATTAAGGAGTTAGAAGGAAGAGGACAACTAGGTCACTTTAAGTACCCCGACCTCCCCCCGCCCCCAAAACCTCTTTCAACTCCTCCTGCACTATGCACACAGTGTTAGTGTTATGATAAGAGCCACTGGAGCCCCTTCCAGGCCCAACTTTCACAGAAGCTTTAACAGAACAACAGCAAATGTAGACACAGAAAGAATGTGGCGAGTAGACAGGAAATGACGCACTCAGGAACAACAACTATTCCGTTATACAAAGCAAGCCTCCAGCACTACCCTCTTACAGAGTTAGTTAAACCCAAAGCTGTGTTCGTCATCTGCATCTTACTACAAATGACCCCTTCTAGGAGGGCTAGCTGTCAGTTGATTTCCCCAGTGGAAGACAGGTGAGGCACCTGATGATCTGAGGTTGGACGAGAGCAACAGAGGCAGTCTTCCCATATGAAATCTTGCATATAGTGCGTCACACACAAGCAGGATGCATGGCAGGGCTGACTCCCCCATTCATCACAATGGGTGTGGTGCCTGAGGCCCACAAAAATGTTTTCCTCTCATTTAAAGTCTGAAGAAAACATCAACTTTTCGGTAGAAGTTTTAACACATGATGATATTTATGTATCTTTATACCAATAGAGTCATATGATAAAATATTCATTATTTTTCATAGAGGAAGAGGCCCATGGAGGCAAAAGTGCAGAGAGTCCACTCAAGTCATAATGCAGGCGCTGGTCATGGGGGTGTGTTCCCAGGGAAGGAGAAAGAGTTTAGCACCCAGGATGTTTTTAAAGATGTGTCTGTGGTAGCAACACTTAGGAAGATGAAGAAAAGGAGAATGCAACAGGGGAAAACTGAGGAGGTTCAAGGACAGATTGGGCTGGCTTCACAAGAAGCTCTGAAGCTAGAGAACTATGTCTAGATACTCATGTCGCAACAGAAGAAAGGGTGGGGGAAAAAACTGTAACTGCAATGTATACATCTAAGGATGACCTGACCCCCTTGCTGTACAGTGGGAAAATAATAAAAAAAAAAAAAAAGAAGAAGCTCTGAAGCTAAAATGGCCCTTCAGAGTTGTTCCAAGTTGGCTGAGACAATAGGCCTTTTTGTTCCCACATCTGTAATTGGCTATAGGATGCTCCTGGAAGGTGACCCTCTGCAGCTGGAACAAACACTGAAGAGGCCGATACCTGGAGACCATACACTAATCTCACTCACAGTGGCTGAGCAGCTCATCCTTACTCGAAGGAGGACCTGGCCAGTGCCTCAGAGCATCCCCCATGCCTCCGATACTCGCACTGGTTGGGGAAGAGTCTTTCATGGTGAGGAATTACCACAAACTCTGCTAGCTAAAAGCAGGGCCTGGTGGCATCATAGCCCTACTTCCTTTCAGTCTGTTAAGAACAGCCACAGGAAAGACATCATAAATTAAATCAAATACATTATGTAGCAAATTTATTTTTATCTCCATCTACAGCACTTGGGTTATTTTTATTGCCTTTTAAAAAAGAAAATTCGGCTCTCCCTGACTATCCCATCAATTTGTCAAGTTTGAATTCTGAAATCTATATATCTATATAAAATTTACAACCCTTCCAAGCATATTTTTATCCCCACATAAACTTTATGTCAGCAGTGTTTTGCCAATATGGCTACCATAAAAGTTTTGTTTGGATTGAGAGTGAGCTCTATACATTGAGGCTAACAATTTCCTTGGGGCAGGACAGCCAAAGATTTAAGCCAGAGGATAGAGTGCTCGGCTGTCTTGGGCACATATTTATTGGCATGAATGTGTGCACCTTCTGGTTGGATAAGAAATCGTCCAGGTCCCATCTTATCTACAGGACTTTCTCGAGTCTGTGGTGCACAGGTAGCAAGACTCCAAGAAGGGAAGAAAATCAGCACCCACCCAAACAAAAGAGTAGGTTGACTAAAATTTGTTTGAGGACTATGAAAGACAGAAAGGGGGTAGGGGTTGCACTTGGAAGTTTGGACAAAGGTGGAGCTTTCAGGAAACATTACCTACTGATTTCTCATTTCCAAGTGGTAGAGGGGAGATCTCTGCATAGACTTTTCTTTTTGTATTATTATTATTATTATCACCACCATTTCAGGGAAGGAATAAATGAGATAAAAATGCCTATTTTCTTCTTTAGTCAGATACCGGTCACTTCCTCCTCCCTAGATTTGATTATTTGCTGATAACTTATGAAAAGTAATTTCAAAGTCTATACAATAGCAGGCTTGTTTTCCAAAGTATTCCTTTTAACGGGTTTTGCAAGTCCTGGGTTTCAGATTACGTAATCGTAGGCAAACACCATGATCTGACTCCAGCAATCGAGAGACGCAGATTTGATTATATAATCCCAAACGGGCAAGGGAAAGCTTTTATTCTTCTTGCAAGGCCATAATTGCCTGAGCTTTCCTTTGCAGCTGCCTGCCTCTCGGCAACCCAGTTGGGTTTCGGTTTGCAGACTACTAACTTCTAATCACAAACTCCAGATTTTCTGATGGGGAAAAACATCTATGCAGCACTAAAACAAACTGCTAGGACCACCCTTTCCTACCATAAAAGTGGTCCAAATAGCAAGTCCTATTTCTACCTCACAAACGCCCCTACCAGCGTATTGCATGGCCCACTTGTTCTTTATTTTTTTTTTAATCCACTATAAGAAAATCCAAATTTATAAAGCACTGGGGATGGATGATACAGGTGAAGATTAAGTGAGAAGGTAGAAACAAAGGATAAGTGTAAAATGACATATTTGATCTACATGAAGGTTTACATAGTTGTCCTCTTGAACACCAACACTGGTGCCTGGTCCATTTAAGAGCACTCACACTTCTTGTAAGTTACCTTGTAACCTTCTGCTTGAGTCTGTCATTGATTTTACGTATCTTCAGTTTCAACAACACAATCCTCGTCCTAGGGCATGGTGGAATAGGCTGGGTATAGTAGGTTCTCAATATGAATAACATTACTTATTGAAAAAAAGAATGAATAAATGTACGCTGAACAGCTAGGACAGTTATGGAATCATTGATAACTAAAAATAAGAGAATATAAGTAAAAATACATAAGAAATCCCAGAACCTAATACACACTATTTTTAGTTTTTAGTGCAAATATATTAGAAACATACTTTATGAAAGAGATGATACAATCAGAACCTCAAATTTGATTCCTAAGATGCTATGATTTTTCCAAAATAATTCCAAACTCATCAGTAAAGCCAGGGAGGTCACTATATGAGCATGAGTAATCTCTTTTTCCAGCATCTCAATTAAATTGCAGAAGATGGAATAATCAAATTAAACACTTTAGTGGCTGTGAATAATACTTGTGTATAGACACAACACAAACACACTAATGAACAAAAGGGATAGAATCACCACCATAATTTCAGATTCAGTATGCAATAAATTTGGTTTCCCATATTTAAAACAGGAAAATAAAGATTTTAATCCAAATCTTACATCTATGGTCAATTACCTGTATTTTCTTTTTTTTTTTTTTTTTGTCTTTTTGCTATTTCTTTGGGCCGCTCCTGCGGCATATGGAGGTTCCCAGGCTAGGGGTCTAATCAGAGCTGTAGCCACTGGCCTACGCCAGAGCCACAGCAACAAGGGATCTGAGCCGCGTCTGCAACCTACACCACAGCTCACGGCAACACCGGATCGTTAACCCACTGAGCAAAGGCAGGGGCCGAACCCACAACCTCATGGTTCCTAGTCGGATTCGTTAACCACTGCGCCACGACGGGAACTCCCAATTACCTGTATTTTCTTAGAAGACACTGATTACACATAGTGAGCAATGACCAGTGACTGCCTAATAGAAGGAGAAAAATCTGCATGAAAACTCTGAGTGAAATGGATAGTGTTCTCCTTTGTCCAGTTACGAGTGGTTGCTGGGAAGAATAGGGGTTACAGAGAAAGTGAAGCAGGCGTATCCCAGCCCACTGCTCAACCTAGGAGATATCACTAATATCTTGTTAAGAAGTGTTAATTGCTGATATCTGGGGTTTCTTAGACGATGGAAAAAATATTCATAAATGTCGCAAAGACTCTGGACTTTCTACAACATTAAAATTTCAAGATAATATAATACTTGGATATCATAGCCTATGTTCAGGCTATGATATCAAACACGAGACAAGTTTTCATGCCTGTTAATTCACTAAAAGAGTATTTTCATGACCCTAAGATAATGTTAGCTAGTTTTTTCCCTAGCTGTAAAGATTGATGAGATCAACTTGATGCCCGACTTTGACATTTTTGAAAGTAAGTTAACTTTGAAGCTTGTCAAAAGACTGACAGTTCCTCTTTAAAAATAAATTGCCCAGAATATTAAATGATGTTTTATGTACAGGCGCATTCAACTTGATTTGTGCAATATCATAGAAATTACCAAGCATGGTGTGGGAGGTTTTTCTTGGGGGGGGGGGGGGCTTTCAATCTTTATTCTGAAGCTGGATGCTAAACGTCCTTTTGAAGACATTTTCCATTTATAAAGGTCTGAAAGGCTTCGTTAATAACTCTGCTTTGAAAGCATAAAACATCATCTTCTGGCCTTGTATTAAGTAGGTTTTCAAGAAAAATTGTTGAAGTGTGCTGTGACTTTGTCTCCTTCTGAAGATTCATTATATGGGGGAACAGGGAGGCGGACCTCTTGGCTCCAAAAATGAGAGATCCAGTAAGAAGCATTGACAGAGCTATCCTATTGTACAGTCCAGTGGAAGAAGCAAGCTCACCATGGACAAAACAAAGCTGGCCACTTGTAGCATCAGTGCCAGTGTTGGTGACCCAAACAGTTCTCAGTAGCAAAGCTCCAGAGCTGAGACCTAAAATAAGTGAGGAGCATAGGAGATGACATCAAATGGAAATAAGTAGGGAAGGCCTCTGGGATGGGAGAGCTATGAACCAATGCAATGTTTACCTTGTTGTAATCTTGGACCACTGCATCAAAATCACCTGGGGAGTTGTCACAAAAGCAGTTTCCTGAACCACATCCCAAATCTGCTAAACCAGACTTTTGATGGGGGAAGTACTTGGTAACTGTTGCTTTAGCAATCACCTCAAGGTGCCCGTCATGAAGAATAAAGTTTGGGAACCACTAAACTAATGCTACTGAAAGTGTGCCATCATCCAAGGGTACAGATCTTCCAAGGGCTCTACCTTTGAAAAGGACTTGACCCTTCATCAAGTAAAACCTGAAAATGGCAGCCAAAACGATAGAGTAGGGTAATGCATAGGAGTGTGGCAAGATGTTTTGGCACCACAGGATTTCTTTTCCCCAGTCGACCCAGCTTACGTGTTACCGACTCTATTTTTCAAAATGCCTCTGCCCATTTCAGCAGAGAAGCTTATGGCTATGACTGAGAGGAGCCACCCTCTTGACCAACTCACTCAGTGGTTGCTTCTGAAAACGTCATGGAATAGATAACGGAAAGTGGGGGCTTAGGGTCATATGTAATTTCTGGTTACCTACAGATTAGGCAGAATTTAAATTCAACCTCTAATGTGGAAAATCTTTCTAAATGTGATTTGTGTATCTAAAAAAAAAGATTAGGCTGGTGAATAAAACTGAATGACTACTTGAAATCCCACAAATCTGCTGGGCCTCAGGGTTTCCCGAGCATTATCAATGGTCAATAGCACAAGACTATCTGTATCAGAGATAGGAAGCCCATTAATTACATGACAGCATAGTTGTTGGTTTTATTTTAATTAAAACAATTCTGTGCATATGTTAAGCCCCCTCATAAAAGCAGAGCTACCATATGATCCAGCAATCCCACTGCTAGGCATATATAATCAAAGAAAACTATAATTACAAAAGACATGCACCCCTACGTTCACTGCAGCACTGTTTACAATAGCCAAGACATGGAAACAACCTAAATGTCTATCAGACGAATGGATAAAAAGGTACATATAAACAATGGAATACTACTCAGCCATAAAAAAAGAATGAAATAATGCCATTTGCAGCAGCATGGATGGACCTACATGTTATCATACTAGGTGAAATAAGTCAGATAAAGACAAATATAAGATGACTTATATGTGGAATCTTAAAAAATGATACAAATGAACTTATTTACAAAACAGACTCACAGACCTCGAAAACAAACTTACGATTACCAAAAGGGAAAGGCAGGGGAAGAGATAAAGTAGGAGTTTGGAATTAACATATACGCACTACCAGAGTTCCTATCATGGCTCGGCGGTACCAAATCTGACTAGTATCCATGAGGATGCAGGTTCGATCTCTGACTTCACTCAGTGGGTTAAGGATCCAGCATTGCCATTGAGCTGTGGTTTAGACGGAAGACGCAGCTCAGATCTGCTGTTGCCGCAGCTGTGGTGTAGGCCAGCGGCTACAGCTCTGATTGAACTCCTAGCCTGGGAACCTCCATATGCCACAGGAATAGCCCGAGAAATGGCAAAAAAAAAAAAAAAAAAAAAAAGAAAAAGAAAAAGAAAAAAGAAAAAATGTTGTATTACGATTTCTCCCCCTTTCCTCAAAGTGGGTTGGGAGGCAAGGTGACTGGAAGGAGAAGATCCTGCACAGACTTTCCTGTAATCATGGGCTCTAGGTAATGGTTATCAGGCTTCAGTTAAAGAAGGACTTGGGTGTATCTAAAACCTAATGTGGCTACCCTATCAAATGTTGTCCACAGTTACCTACAACTCACACCACCTTTCCTGGGATAGGAATTACACATAAAAGTCTTTCAATGAATTTGAGAGACACTGAGCTACGGAAAGTTAACTGGTTCCCTTCCTGTAGGACTTTTAAGAGCTCTTATCGTGCTACTCTGCATTGACAATCTCCAGGAGAAAAACATAGCATGCAGCTTTTCACAAATTTATGTTGACTGTAGATTCCTTTTTCATACATCATCTTCTCTGAGTAGTTTCGCACCCCTTCCCCACATGCCGCCACCGCCGCCCAAACAAGTCCCGCTCAAAGAGTCTGACCTATTTTCTCTAAGGTAGCCCCAATCCCACTCCACTCTATCCTGCTAGTTGCCTTTATTTGCCCCCAGGCACTTATCACTACCCGATAAAAATATGGCCTTTTTGTACTCGTTCATCTGTTTTTCTCTATCTCCCCAACTGGATCAGATGCTCCAGAAGAGCAGAAGTTGCATTTCTTTGCTACAACTGCTATATTTCTAGTGTCTAGACTGGTACTTAAACAGAGTAGGCATACAATATTTGTTGCAAGAAAAAGTAGGCTAAACATCTGATTAACTTCTTTTTGGTCACCAGGTACCAAGAAACATTGAAACCAAATAACCAAATCAGTTATTACTGTCCAAAATCATACACAGTAGATCCTTTCCTAACTGCTTGGTGGGCAGCTCTGAATTATGCTGCTCTGTGATGTCAGCTGAGCAGTGAATTGTCCAAATCAAATCTTTGAGATTTAGTGTGCCCTGAGAAGTTGCCTAAACTATTTCTGTATCTTGTATCCTTATATTACTATATCATTTAGAAAATAGGACAGTAAGATATTTAAATGTTCAGTTACAGAATAACAAATTGAACTGCCTACGCTGTTAACTTCCAGCAGCTAATCGCCACAAATCAAGTCCATCCTAGTATTGGAATAAATACCCTAAACCATTATCATAGATTAGATAACTTAGGCTACCCTGGACCAAGAGAAAAGTGAAAATAAGAAACAAGAATTAACAGCACTTCGTAATTAGAAATGAAGCTAGACTTAAAAAAAAAAAAAAAGAAGAAGAAGAAGAAGACAATGCAAATGAGCTCTCTAAGTGTGAGATGGTGGAATGAAGCTTCTTGCCATGAAATCTGCTCCCAAAATTTAATGAAAGGAACAATAAACATACATTATGAAACAATAAGCAGCAAATAAAGGCTCATAGTCACAATCTTTGAACAATTACAGCTAAGATGAATGACAAAGAGAAGATTCTCAGAATTAATACAGCTCTTCTTAAGCCTCTCTCTCCCATGAATTAGTACAGTGGAAGGAATGTGGCTGAATAAATATCCTGAAAGGAGACTGAAAGGAAAAGATGTGGAAAATCTCAGGAAGAGAAGTCACTCCTTACCACCTCAGTATCTTGCCAGGATTTCAAGGAAAGTACAGGAAGGCTAGCAAGTCTTCATTCTGGTTTTGGCAGGTTAGAAAAGATGCTGGAATCATAATCACTCACAGATCTTTTTTTTCTGGCAACAACTGAGTAGGCAGATTAGAAAATGGACAAGACATTAAATAAGACAAAACTATTTGAAGGAGGGGCTCATAAAGAAGAGGCACAAAGATAGGCCCTGATGAATTGAATTCCCCCTCCAAATATGCAGGATAATCATGCCTTGTGGCCAAACCCCAAAGGTTTGCATATATTTTTCTCTACTAAGATGGGAGGGTGAAGTGAGAAAAGTTGATTTCTGGCATTAAATGCTTATTAGAAGGGAAAGTCTTAGGCTTCATGTTGAGTTAGAGAGCAACCTGAAGCTAGAGGTATGTACATGGAATAAATAGTTCCGCCACTTGCGTGAGTGGTTCTCAGTCACTACTATGCATGAGAGTTACCATCTGGGGAGCTGCGACAATGTACCAATTCCTGAACCTCAAGGCCAAACCCTGTGAATCAAGATCTGTGGAGTCAAGGCCCAGGCATTGGTACTTTAGGATAGTTTCCCCCAGATGATTGTGATGCCTAAGAAGGATAGAGAATCACGCAACTAGATAGAACATATCCTGTTATAGGCATTTTAAGAAAATTACAGGCAAGAAACTAGGGATCCACTAACCACGACTGCCTTTGGGCAGCAAAATGTGACCAGAACATCCGAGGTCTGGTCCCCAAAATGAAGGTCTTGAAGGTCTTACAGAGGTACAGAGTGAAAAGGGAGTGAAGAGGAATTCACATCTTCTATAACAAGTCTCATAGAAGTCTTTAACTTAAATGTGAATACAATGAAAACATGTAGAATAACAACCCTGCAAAAATACCACAGGACAGAAATAGAGGGAGAAGGCAAGGGAAAGAAAGGAGAGAGTGAAATACAGATAATGAATCCATGCTTGAAGAAAACATTCCCCACTAAATAAAAGACATATTTCAAGAGTACATAGAGTCATTGGAACAGGACATCAAAGACAAATGATAAAACAATGGAATGATAAGAGTGAGATGAAAAGGGAGACTACAGAGCCAAGAAAACAAATTGAAAACCAAAACAGCATTACTGAACTATGAGACATATTACACACCATAAAAATGATGAAAGAAGAAAGCAGAGGTTATGATATTAATATCAGAGAAGATTGAATTCAAGTAAAAAAAGTGTTTAGATAAAGGACACCATCCACAATGCGGATGTAACTGCCATAAATATTCATACACCAAATAACAGAATACATAGAACATAAACTACATGAAATGCAAGGAGAAATCCCTAAAAACAAGTAGTAGGGTTGATCTAAAAACATTTCTGTCATCTAAGACAAAATATAATCAAGAATAGCCAGGAAAATTCTGAAAGAGGAGCATAGGGAGAACAGAATGAAGAGCGCCCTGAAGTTGCAAAGATGAAAATTGTTTAATAATGAAGAAATAGGTAAATCAATGAAATACAGAAGAGTTCAAAAAATTAGACTTAAATATAAAGATTTAGTATATGACAAAGGTGGCATTTCGCATCAGAAAAGAAGATATGTATTGTTCAATTAATGATATTGGGAACATGTGACTGTTTCAGAAAAAAGGCTGAAGATCTTCCTCATTTATTATAATAAAATAAATCCTCACTGGATCAAATATTTCAACAGTGGGAAAAAAACAAAACCATAAAATTACTAGGTGAAAACATAGGGAAATTAATTCATAAACTTGAAGTTGGAAGCATTTTTTAAGCAGGATACAAGTCTCAGAATCCAAAATGAAAAAAACAAAATGGATCACAAACAAATGAAAAGCTTTTTTATTGCTAATATCAAAAACACAAGACAGACTGGAAGAGAATTTGCAGCATATATGACAAACAAATGACTATGTCCCTTCATTTAGAATAAGGTGGTACAAATCAATGGCTAAAGAATGAACAGCCCCCAAAGGAAAACAGGCAAAAAATACTAACAGGCATTTCTCAGAAAAATACAAACGGCCATTAAACATTTGAAAGGATGTTTGACCTTATTCATGATTGATGAAATCCAAATAAAAGAGCAATGAAGGTGTCTTTTTCACCCATAAGATTCTCAATAATTCAAAAGCTCACCAAGATGAGGAATAAGAGGCACTCTAACATACTGTTGGTAGAAATGGAAATTGGTCCCAATTCTGAGGAAGATAATTGAGCAACAGAGGCATTCTATGCAACAAAGAATAACTGCTACTGGAAAAGGGGGCATTTAAAGGAAATCTACTTAAAATAAGAACAAAATATTATAGATTTCCCTCATGTTTAATTGAAAAAAAAAAATTTAATGCCTGCACCCTAGCAAAGTGAAGATTTCAAGGCCGAGTTTGAATCTTGAGCCACAGCTGTGACAACACCAAATCCTTTAACCTGCTGCACCAGGCCACGGATTGAACCTGTGCCTCCATGGCAACCTGTAGTCAGCTTAGTAACCTAACTGTACCACAGGAGGAACTCCTGAAATTTTGACTTTAAAAAAAATAAATAAAATATACAAAATCTACTCTTTGATTTTTTAAAAAGTTTTAATGCAATTATACAGGCATTCTTTCAACGATAAACAAACCAAATGTGGGTTGTGGATTTTCTTGGTTTGACTTTACTAACAAAAATGGGATGTTACAATGAAGCATCCTTTGCATTATTTTACAAGATCATAAAGAATAAGCTTTACAGAATACTCAACAGCTTCACCTCTCTTGATTGTTCATATTCCAATTATTCTTTTATTCTATCCATCTTGTCTGTGTGAAATTTTCTTTTCCTCAAAAATTAACTTTTGCCAAGTCCTCACATATCAAGGGCTTTGTAGAAGTCAAGCAAATCTCCATCACTTTCATCAACTTCATTAAATTTTGCATCTTTTACAAAAATGGATATTTCACTTTGCAAATGGTTTATACTCTCTTTCCATTGTAGAAACTACCAAAGACATTTATAGGATTGGCAAGGATAGGTTCCAGTACTAAATAGAGAGGAGTGCTAAGTGAGAAACAATTTCCCAAGTGGTCAATTAACTAAAGAATAAAACTGTCACTGTTTGCAGATGATAAGATCCTAAACATAAAAAAGCATAAAGATGCTATCAGAAAACTAGTAGATCTCATCAATGAATTCACTAAAGTTGCAGGGTACAAAATGAATATACTCTTTCATTTCTATACACGAACAATAAAATATAAGAAAGAAAAATTAAGGACATAATATAATTTATCATCACATCAAAAAGAATAAAATACCTAATAATAAACCTACCTATGGAGACAAAAGACCTGTGATTCCAAAAACTATAAGATGCTGATCAAAGAAATTGAAGACAGCACAAAGGGATGGAAAGATACACCATACTTTTGGTTTGGAAGAATAAATATTGTTAAAGTGATAATACTACCCAAGGCAATCTACAGGTTAAATCGCTATCAAATTACCAAAGGCAAGGCATTTTTCACAACTAGAACAAATAATTTTAAAATTTGTAAGGAAACAATAAAGACCCCAAATAGGCAAAGCGATCTTGAAAAAGAAAAATGGAACTGAAGGAATCAGGTTCCCTGACTTCACACTACACTACAAAGCAACAATCATCAAAACCATCGGTACTGGCACAAAAACAGAAATATCGATCAGTGGAACAGGATAGAAACCCCAGAATTAAACCCACGCACCAACAGTCAACTAATCTATGACGAACGAGGCAAGATATACAATGGAGAAAAGAGTCACTTCAATAAGTGGTGCTGGGAAAACTGGACAGGTATATATAAAAGTATGAAGTTAGAACACTCCCTAACACCATACACAAAAATAAAATCAAAATGGATTCAAGACCTAAATATAAGACTGGATACAATATAACTCTCTTAGGGAAAACATAGGGTGAACACTCTGACATAAACCACAGCAATATCTTCTCAGATCCACCTACTTGAGGAATGACAATAAAAACAAAAAATGAACTAATAGGACCTAATTAAACTTAAAAAGTTTTTGCACAGCAAAGGAAACCCCAAACATAACAAAACGGCAACCCACGGAATGTGAGAAAATACTTGCAAATGAAGCAACGGATAAGGGATTAATCTCCAAAATGTATAAACACCTTCTGAAGCTCAATATCAAAAAATAAAAATAAAAAACAAAAAACAACCCTGGAGGTTCCCATCATGGCTCAGTGGTTAGTGAATCCCACTAGGAACCATGAGGTTGTGGGTTCGATCCCTGGCCTCACTCAGTGGGTGTTAAGCATCCCGCGTTGCCATGAGCTGTGGTGTAGGTCGCAGCCGCGGCTCGGATCTTGCATTACTGTGGCTGTGGTGTAGGCCAGCGGCTACAGCTCTGATTAGACCCCTAGCCTGGGAACCTCCATATGCCTCGGGTGCAGCCCTAGAAAAGACAAAAAAAATTTAAAAATTTAAAAATGGGCAATCTAAACAGATAATTCTCCAAAGAAGATATGCAGATGGCCAAAAAAATACATGAGAAGATACTCAACATCTCTAATTATTAGACAAATGCAAATCAAAACTACTATGAGATGCCACCTTAAACCGGCCAGAATGGCCATCATCAAAAAGTCTACAAACAATAAATGCTGGACAGGGTGTAGAGAAAAGAGAACCCTCCTACACTGTTGGTGGGAATGTAAGTTGGTGCAACCTCTATGGAAAACACTATGGAGATTCCACAGAAAACTAAAAATAGAATTACCATATGATCCAGCAATGCCACTACTGGGCATCTATCTGGAGAAAACCATGACTGGAAAAGATACATGTACCCCAATGTTTATTGCAGCGCTATATACAATAACCAAGACACGGAAGAAACCTAAATGTCCATCAACAAAGAGATAAAGAAGATGTGGTACATATACTTGATGCAATATTACTCAGCCATAAAAAGGGAATGAGATAATGGCATTTGCAGCAACAGGGATGGACCTAAAAATTACCATGCTCAGTGAAGTTAGACAGACACAAACATCATATGCTATCAATTATATGTGGAATCTAAAAAAAGAATACAATGAACTTATTTGCAGAACAGAAGAGACTCACAGACTTTGTAAAACTTAACAGTTACCAAAGAAGAAAGGTTGCTGAGAGGGATGAAAATGTTCTAAAATTAGGTTGTGATGATGGTTGTACAACTATAAATATAATAGAATTCATTGAATTTTTTAAAAAGAAAGGAAAATCAAAACTCAAAAAACAAAAAGTTACATACACCCCAATGTTCACTGCAGCACTATTCACAATAGCCAAGAGATGGAAACAACCTAAATGTTCATTGAAAGATGAATGGATTAAGAGGTGGTACATATACACAATGAAACACTACTCAGCCATCAAAAAGAACCCGATAATGCTATTTGCAGCAACATGGATGGAACTAGAGATTCTCATACTGAGTAATTCAGAAAGAGAAAGACAGATACCATATGATCACTTATATCTGGAATCTAATGTATGGCACAAATGAACTTATCTACAGAAAAGAAAGAAACTCATGGACATGGAGACCAGACTTGTGGTTGCCAAGGGGAAGGGGGAGGGAGTGAGATGGACTGGGAGATTGAGGTTAGTAGATGCAACCTATTATATTTAGAATGAATAAGCAATGAGGTCCTACTGTATAGCACAGGGAACTATACTCAATCACCTGTTATAGAACATGATAAAAGATAACATGAGAAAAAGAATGTATATATATATATTTCAATGGATCACTTTGCTGTGCAGGAGAAATTGACAGAACATTGTAAAGCAACTATATTTTAATTTTTTTTTTTTTTTTTTTTTTGCTTTTTTAGGGCTGCACCCACGGTATATGGAGGTTCCCAGGCTAGCAGGTCTAATCGGAGCTACAGCTGCCAGCCTACACCACAGCAACACAGGATCAGAACCACGTCTTCAACCTACACCACAGCTCATGGCAATGCTGGATGCTTAATCCACTGAGTGAGGCCAGGGATTGAACCCTCAACCTCATGGATCCTGGTCAGATTAATTTCTGCTTTGCCACGATGCAAACTCCTATATTTTAATAATTTTTTAAAATGCATCTACCCTTTGTACTCTGCCTAAAATGTGCCTTTCCCCTCTTTGTAACTGTTAACTCATTTTTTACTAATCAGTTCAAGCATGAGTTTCACAGTGGAGCCTTCCTTGGCCTCCCTGGTGGGTTCAAATGCCCTATTGGAGATTCTCAAAGCATCTTTGGCACATGTCATGGTTGCAATTCTACATTTCTATAGTTGAATTAATCACCGTCTTTCCCACTGGACCATTTACTTCACAGAGGCCAAGATTATGTCTGGCACATAGTACTCCCTCAATAAATATCGATTTAAAGAATGAATACCAAACTAGAATCCACACAAATGTCTATAATGGAACAATGTGTACAACAGTCATTAAAAAGAATGAGGTCTGTTCTGATATAGAGCGATTTCCAAGATATATTACAATGAAAAAGAGCAAGGTGCTTAAGTCTGTAAGACTCTGGTGATGCAAATTTGCAAAGACCACACATATATATGCTAATAGGTGCATACAATATTTTTCTAGAAGAAATTACTAACAGAGGCGACCTTTGGGATATGGTATAGGAGTTATGTAAAGGGGATTTTTAAGTTTCTTTTTATACATGTCTGGACTCTTTGAATTAACTGTTTGACTACACTCATGTGCTACTTTTAATAGAGGGCACACTTGTCATCCAGCAGAATGAGACAAGAAGCTCAATGTCCACGTAAACAGTCAGCAGCTGGAAACCACACCGGAGTTGAAAAACCTCCTATATTTCCTATCTGGGTGGGTGACCCCCATTTCCCAGTAACCACGGAGAAAACCAAGCCATCTTCTATTCCTTTTTCTTAGCCCTCAGATCTAATCAGGTATTAAGTCCTATCACCCTATCACCTTAACAGCTTTCCATTCCATTCTCTCACCATTGCCAGGGCAATGGTCCTAAATCAGCTTAACACATCTTCCTGGACAACTGTAGGCTCTTTCTTCCTGCTGCCAGTGTCCACTCCCAAAACCCACCCTCAATTCTGCTGCTACAATAATCTCCCAATCTAATTAAACCAAAACAAAACTATCAAAGCAAACCAATCCTTCATCTGCTACTCTTTCCTCCCAAGGCCCTTCAGAGTTCATCCATCCTGATGTACTCTCATGTGCCTGAAACACCTTGTTGCTTTCTCCCTTGGGATTTTGAATCTATCCCTCCTTCTGTCTTTGGCATCCCCATTTCCCATTTGCTTAGTTAACTCATACCTCACCACTTCTTCTCTGATCCCCGCCCCTCCAGACTAAATGAGCTCCTGTAGCATTGATAACACATTCATATTTGTCCCTCCCACTTCCATCAAGAGAAGGACTATACCCACAGAGTTTGACAGAAAACTTGGCACATTGTAGTGGCTCAATAAATTCCTATTAACTGGCTGACAGCCCGAATGAATAAATGAATGCAAATTGGTTTACTTAACTCTCTTGTTCAAATCCCATCACTGGCTCCTTACCATGTGAAAAGTAAAGTGTATGCCACACTTCATGACTGGGCTCCTGCCTGCTTCTCCAGGCTCGTCTTCCCTAAACCAAGCCTTTCCATCTCATGCTCTAGCAGTCTGCATTAGATACAGTTCCTGTAACAAGCCTTGCTGTTCCCCTGGCCTTTGTATCTGCTGATCCTGCCACATCAATTACTTCATCCCCCTGCTCCCTTAGGTATATCCAGTGAATACCCACCCATTCATTCATAAAAAGTCAGCCAGAAGCTCCCTCTCCTGAGAAGTCTTCCCTGATCTCCTTAATACAGTTATTTTATGCTTCCTCTGTACCTTGTGTGTTTCCTCTTTTTATTGCATTTATCATACTGTGAATATTGAGGTAAGGATTTTTGTCTTATATTTTTCCCCCTAATGTCTAACACATAACTAGCACAGAGTAAACACCTAGTATCTGAAGTTAATTGGACATGGATTCTGTTTGTGATTATAAACCATAAATAGTGTATCTACAATACCTGCATGCTTATGTATAATTTTTCCTGGGCAGTAGAAAATATTATCAAGATTTTACATGTAGTAGTAACTCCATTAACTTCCCTCAAAGAATAGCAAATGCATAATTTGATTTTTACATCTAATAAACCTTCATGCTGCTGGTTGAAGAGCTGCATAAAACTTTGTCTCCCTGGGACACAGCCAAATCTAGGGCAATCAGATCTTTTTTTCCCCTCAGATCTAAGGTTTCCAATCCATATGGTGAAGAAGGCAAAGCAAATGGCCTTTACACACTTTGCAATTCACTGGCCGTGAACAAACCAGTCATTTGGTGCTCATGCAAGCATCCCATGCCATATTCTCAGGTTACATGAAGGAATTGGGCCTGGCCTATCTAATAACAAGGAAAAGAAAAAAAGAGAGAGGAGAAAGCTTTTCCTTCAGCACAGGAACTTTCAAAAGTCACAGATACCCAGTCTGAGTTAGCAAAGCCTAGCCAGTTGCTGCCATTTAGTCCCATTATTTAGATGAAGGATCAGTAGGGTCATCCTCCAGATGCAAAGAGTGGTTATTAAAATAACTAGAGCTTATTCAGCTTCCCAGGGCCCCTCCAAGGTGTACCATGCCATTCATCACTGCTGGGCCCAGTCACCTTTGGACAGTTTTGTTTTGTTTTGTTTTAGGGCCGCACCTGCAACACATGGAGGCTCCCAAGCCAGGGGTCCAATCAGAGCTACAGCTGCCAGCCTACGCCAGAGCCACGGCAATGCCAGATCCAAGCCGTGTCTGTGACCTACACCACAGCTCACGGCAATGCCGGATCTTTAACCCACTGAGCGAGGCCAGGGATCGAACCCAAAACCTCATGGTTCCTCGTCGGATTCATTTCTGCTGCGCCACGACGGGAACTCCACAAACAGTTTCTTTTCAAAGACCCTTTGGGCGCAGTCAAGATTTAGTCCACTGGGAGACCCCTACCTTTACTCCAGTGATTCTAAAGTTGTTTGGAACACTGCCAAGATCACAATCATCTATCCTGATTCCAGGGCCTTTCTGAGGTCTGCAAGGGATCCTTCGGCAAACTTTCTTTTGAAACACCATGGATCAAAGGCAAACTCTACCCACCCTTCAAGGCCAAGCCAGATTCTATCACCTCCATGCAGCTTTTCCTGGTTAACCTCACTTCGACCCAAACACACCTCTGTCAGGATTCCTATAGATGTTAACAGTCTACATCCTATGAGTGAAGGCTTGAATGACATGTTTAAAAAGAGGCTGGAGAGGTAGGCAGGGAGGGGCAAGCTCGTCAAAGTCCTTGAAGGAGGTATTAGGAAAACTGGTTCTGTGTAGAATGTGGTATTATCTGATTTATGTTCTAGCTGGCTCTGACAACTGTATGGAGCCTGGATTGGAAAAGCAGGAACATGCCCCAGCAACGCAACATGAGGCCTACTTTGGTCACATTGAATCAAAATCTGGCTGAATGACTACAATTCATGTCATCTTGTTTCTGGCCAACAATCCCCTAACAGTCATTTACGTGGTCACTGTTGTCCCCGTTCCCTATACCCCAATTTCCAGATGGGTTTATGTCTTCTAGTGAGCAAGTCACTAGTTTTAGATTCCAGGCTGTTCAAGAGACCTCCATGGAGTAAGACAAAGCCAATAGTGAGGAGTCAGTGACCTAGGGCTTGAGAAAGAATCTGTAGCCTGGGGCAATGTAAACTCTGAGACCAGGTAGCCTGAGGCTTAAAAGAAGCTTGTCAGGTCACCTGATAGGATTGGGTTAATATATATACACATATATATATATATATATATATATATATGCTTCCCAAGACCTGCCTTCTCCCTAAGTTTCATAGGTACATCCCCAGTCATCTCTCTCTCTTCTTCCCATCCCACCACCCACACCACATCTACCCTGCCCACATGCAAATAGCCCCACATTCTTTTGGTAATAGTCATCTCTTACTGTCTGTGGGTAACAAGAAAAAGAGAGGGGGCGATCCACCTGCATTAGTAATAGACTGAGGTAACTTGTGCCCACAGAACTCCTGGTAAATGCACAACAATCCTGTCATTCTCTCAATTCTGTCAGCTAACACATTCATTGACAGCTACCATTTGAGAAATTGTTTTAGCAAAGCAAACCTGGCCCTCCAGCTCTCCCTGACTGCAAACTTTTCAAGATCTTATTCATTCTCTTTTTCTCTCTCTCCTCTCAGAACAACGTTTTATTCCAGGGAGGGGAAAATAATTAACTCAGGCTGCTACTAAAGTTTACTACTCAAGAGACACTCAAAGGTCACCCAAAGTTAGCGCCTGGCCTTTCCTGTCACAGGAAGTGGCTTTCATATGGAACCAGAGTTTTTTAGGGTTTGCACTGAATGTGGTCTGTCAAATTCCCATTTCCTGGAATAGAGCCCTGAGGACACATGTCAGAGTCCAATTCTCTCCTTGATTAGCCCTTATTATCCTGCCTCCCCCCCTCTCACCAACAACATCTACCCACTGCTGATTAAGGCATCTGAAGGCCTTCCTTCCACACTATCCACCCCATTCCCACCCTCCTTTCCTTCCTGCCTACTACCCTAAGCTCTTCAAAAGAGAATGGATCTCTCTCAGCAGAGGACAATCTAGAGAAGTCCTCAGCTAACTCAGCACCCAAGTTGAAAGCTAAATAATTACTTGCAACACCCCCCCCCAAGAATATAAATACATATAGCCATAAAAATACGGCCATGGAAATGCCGATTGCATAAAGTGTGTGTGTATACTCACACATTCACATTATCATTATTTCTGCGGCTATTTCACAGCAAAAAAATTAAGAACTGATTGAGAGAGAGAATAAGACTAGGCCAACTGAGGGATGTGGACTCTCACAGTGGGTAGTGATTTACTCTCAAGGGAAACTTTCGTGCACACAGAAAAACACAATTCTAGATCCACTCCTCTTCAACAGGCATCTCGTTGGTTATTAATTCAAATGTATTGAGCTGAGCACTGGCTCAAATTCAAAGCCAGAGGCAGGCAAACCTTCATAGCAAGAGTATCCCCAGATCCTCCTTCCCACTCAGGCTCTCTGTGCTCTTGGGAGGGCCCCTATGCTGAAGGATGAAAGGAACCAAAGAACAACTTCATACTGAAAGCTTAATGACAACATGTTACTCTTTGCAAGGGGTTTCCATTTCAAAGAGAACAGAGAGCAAAATCCTAAGGAATGAATGCCTAATAGTGGAATAGTGGAATTTCAGAAATGAGGTACTGGAGAAGGAAGTTATAAGAGGTGAAGAAACGGGTTGGAAGGAGCTTTCCAGCATCCCTTGAAATATTTTTTCTTCCTTGCCTATATGTAAAAACATGGTGACACCTTCCTAAAACACTTCTACGAAGCCCATGTACCTTAGTCTAACCTTCAAATCTTTTTTCCAGCTTCATCTTCCAATGCTCCCCTGTAGGACATCTTCGCTCTACTCATTATCTCACAAACATACCTTCACTTACAAATTCTGCTTATGAGGCTTCTTCTCCCTGGAATTCCCTGCACCTTTAAATTCTTCCAACTTTAAGAATTCATTTCCCACTCATTCTTCAAGGTGCAGCTCAAATTGTATCTTCTCTAAATTTCCTCTATCAAATCTTCCCTAAGCATCCCAACCAAAAGTAATGTCTTGCCCAATATGTATGTATGGAATATGCATTCCAGTATTATAACTAAAATGCAGAAAAGTACAGTAGCACCCACTGATTAGAATGGGACATATCCGGTTTCATAACCATTTTCTATCATTTTCTACAAACTATGTGAACCTGGGTAAGTAGCTTGTCTCTTTGGGCCTTGTTTTCCTCACAATGAAATGGGGGATAGCAACTATCTCAGTTATAATCATTAAATAGGATACTTCATAAAAAGCACTAACCCGGTGCCTGCATGACTAATTGCTATTGTTGTACATAGGCCTTCATGCCTTTATGAGGACCCTGGAGGATTTAATCAAGGCTTCTTTCTCCTAGGTTTAACTACTGCCTCCATGACTCCCATTTTGCTTTCTAATTTGAACTACCAGAGTATGTTAGATATCATTAGCTGTTCTCCAAAATCTGCTCCAAAATCTGCTTTTTCTGGAAACATGGTGATAAGACTATATTGTATAAACTTTCTGGCAGTTAGGTTTGGCTTTGTGACTATACATGGACAAGCCCTGTGTTCTAGTTTCATCTCAGTAAATTTCTAAAAAGCCTTGCAAAAGCCCCTTTATTTCCCTTGACTGTAATATTTGCATTTGGGAGGTGGGAGAAATAAATTATAAAGACTACAGTATTAGAAATAGTCTTTCCATATTGTTCTGCCCCCAACTGCAGGGTCCAATTCATTTATTTTCTAAATATCCCCAAATATATAGAAATATTTCATAATGATCAGGGACTCTATAAAATTAGCCAGATGACCAATGAAGCCCTAGATGACACACATGGCCTTGGGTAATCAGGAAAGAAAGGCAAGAATAAATTTGTCCTCACCTTTAAAAGCTCACATAAACCCTGGAGTATTGTATCAGGATGAATATCCGCAAAGGTCAACCCTAATTGTAATTGAAATAAATATTATAACTAAATGATCTTTCTTCACTGACTCAATAAAATATCCAATTTCTGTTATTCTAAAAACACTCCTGAAGAAAAAAGATTAAAAGTATAAAAAAGGGATCATTGCTGAATTTATAGAAATTAAAAAGGATTGTAAGGGAATATTATGAATAACTGTATGTTAACAAATTAGATAACCTACTTGAAATTGACAAATTCCTACAAAGACATCAGCCACTGAAACTGACTCAAAAGTAACTAGATACACCTGTAATAAGTAAGAAATCAAAATAATTTTTAAAATTTTCACAAAGAAATGCCTGGGCCCAGACGGCTTCACTGATGTGACTCAAAGATTTAACATCAGTCTTTCCAGACCCTCCCAAAAACAGAAGAGAACTTTTCCCCAACTAATTCTTTGGATCCAGTACTATCCTGACACCAAACGATTCAAAGCCATCACAAGATTAGAGAAGTACAGACCCTTATGTACATAGATACAAATATCCTCAATAAAGTACTAGAAAAACAAATACAGTAACATATAAAAAGGATTATACACCATGAATAAATGAGATATATGCCAGAAATACAAGTTTTAACATAAAAACCAATGTAATAGAATAAAGGACAAAGCCCACATGATCATCTCCATAGAGGAAGGAAACATTTGACAAACCCAATACCCATTCATGAGAAAGTACTCAAGCGAGAATAGGAGTAACTGCCCCAGTCTGATAAAGAGGTGTCTATATAAAATGTAAAGCTAAGATAATAATTACTAACAAAAGACTGAATACCTTTCGCTTAAGATCAGGAAAAATTCAAGAATGTCTGCTCTAGTCACTTCTATCCAATATTCTATTGGAGGTTTAAGCCAAGATAATTAGGTAAGAAAAAGAGTCCAAACAGGAAAATAATTAAAATTAAATTATCTATTTGAACATGACATGATCCTAAATGTACAAAACCCTAAAAACTCTCGTCCAAAAAAAAAAAAAAAAAAAAAACCTGTTAGAATAAATTCAGTAAAGTTGCAGGATACCAAAAAAAAAAAAAAAAAAACCCCATAAAAATTAGTTGCATTCCTATAGATTAGCAGTAAACTATTCAAAAAGTAAATTCAGAAAACAATCTCATTTATGATAGCATCAAAAAGAATAAAATACTTAAGAATGAACTTGACTAAGCAGCTGAAAGATTTGTATGCTAAAAACAATAAAATATTTAATTAAGAGACATAAAAAAATGGAAAGATCTCATGTTCATAAAATGGAAAATCAAGTATTTTTTAAATGTCCATACTACTCAAAGCAAGCTATAGATTAAATATTAATTCCATCAAAATCCTAGTGGTGGTTTTTGTTTTTAGGGGGGTTCTTTTTTAATTTTTTTTAGAATTTTTAAATCCTAAAATACATACAGAACCACTAAAGACATAGAATAGTCAAAGTGACCTGAGAAAGTAAAACAAAGCTGGAGGCATCACACTTTCTGATTTCAAAATATATTACAAAGCTACAGTAAATTAAAACAGTATGGTACTGGCACCAAAGATATATACAGACCAATGAAACACAGTAGAGAACCTAGAAATAAACACACACACATAGGATCAGTTGATCATTGACAAGGGTGCCAAGGATACACAATGAGGAAAGGGTAGCCTCTTAAATAGTGTTGGGGGAACTGGATATCCACATGCAAAAAGATTATATTGGACCTCCACCTTTCACCACACACAAAAATCAACTTAAAATGGATTAAAGACTTCACTGTAAGATCAGTAATTAAAACTCTTCAAAGAAAACATAGTAGAAAAGCTTCTTGACCCTGTCTTACCATGATTTCTGGGACATGACACCAAAAGCACAGAAATGAACACAAAAATAGACAAGTATGACAACATCAAAACTAAACAGCTTCTGCACAGAAAAGGAAACAATCAACAGAATGAAAAGGTAATCTACAGAATAGGAGAAAATATTTGCAAGTCATCTATGGTAAGTGATTAATTTCCAAAATATATAAGGAAGACCTACAACTCAGTAGAAGAAGAAAAAAAGCACAGGACTTGAACAGACATTTCTCTAAAGACGACACACAAATGATCAACATATATATGAAAAGATGTTCAAATAACTAGTTATCAAGGAAATGCAAATCAAAACTATAATGAATCAACTATACTCCAATTTTAAAAAGCTCAAAAAAAAACTAACTGAGATATCACCTCATTTCACACTTGTTAGAATCGCTATTATTTAAAAAGCAAAAGATAAGAACTGCTGGTAGAGTTGTGGAGAAAGTGCAATCTTTGTTTACTGCTGTTGAGAATGTAAAATGCTGCAGCAGCTCTGAACAATGGTATGGAGAGTCCTTAAAAATCACAACTACCATACAATACAGCAATCCCACTTCTGGGTACACATCCAAAAGAGTTGAAATCAAGATCACAAAGATATATGTTCATACTCCCATCTTCATGGCAGGGCTATTTAAATAAGACAGAAACAACCCAAGTGTCCATTGACACATAAATGGATAAAGAAAATGTCATCTATACATGAAATTGAATATTATTCAGTCATAAAAGTGAAGGAAATCTTGCCATTTGCAATTAGAGAGATGAAAATTGAGAACAATAAGCTAAGTTAAATAAGCCAGTCACAGTCACAGTCACAGAAGGACAAATATGCATGATTCCACCTATAGCAAGCAACTAAGAGAGTCAAACTCATAGAATCAGAGAATACAGTACTGAGTGACAGACAGGGCCTTGGGGGGTGTAGGGAAAATGTCAATGGGTATAAAGTTTCAGTTATAATAGATGAATAAATTCATCTGTACGACAGAGTTCCTAAAATTAACAATGTAGTATTATTCACTTAAAATGTTAAGAGAGTAGATCTTATGTTAAGTGCTCTTCTGACAAACACACCAGAAAAGGGACACAGAGGAGTGACTCAACAGGTTAAGGATCCAACGTTGTCACTGTTGTAAGCTCAGGTTCAACCTCTGACCCAGGAACTTCTGCATGCTGTGGGCATGGCCAAAAAAAAGGACATGAGAAACTTGAAAAGAGGTAGATATGACTATTACCTTGATTGTGGTGATGGTATCACTGGTGTGTGCCTATATCCAAACTCCTCAAATTGTACACATTAAACATGTGCATTTCTCTGTGTATTAATTATACCTCAAGAAAGCTGAGAGAGAGTAGAGTTCCCGTCATGGCACAGTGGAAAAATGAATCCGACTATGGACCATGAGGTTGCAGGTTTGATCCCTGGCCTCACTCAGTGGGTTAAGGATCCGGCACAGCTGTGAACTGCAGTGTAGGCCGCAGATGAGGCTCAAATCTGGCATTGCTGTGGCTGTGGTGTATGCTGGCAGCTATAGCTCCAACTGGACCCCTAGCCTGGGAACCTCCATATGCCTTGGGTTCGGCCCTAAAAAGCAAAAAAATATAAATGAAAAGAAAAAATAAAATAAAATAAAAGAAAGCTGTGAGAAAAAGATTGGCAAGGATGAACATATAGATCAATGGAATAGAATGGACACTCCAGAGATAAATACTTACATTTACCATTAATTTTACCAAGACAACACAATGCATAAAAGATAAAGTCTCTTCAACAATAGTGCTGGGACAGGTAGACACCCACATGCAAATAATTAAAGCTGGAACATTACTTCAAACTATAAACAAAAATTAATTCAAGATGGATCAATGATATGAATATAAAAGCAAATCCCATAAAACTCTCAGAGAAAACATAGGGCTAAATATGCATTACCTAGATTGGGCCACGGAATCTCAAGCATAAGCAACAAAAGAGAAATAAATAAATAGTACTTTACCAAAGTTAAAAATTTTTGTGCTTTCAAGGACAACATCAAGAGAGTTCAAGGACAAAATGGGAAAAATATCTGAAAATCACATCTAATAATGGACTTGTATACAAAATATATATAAAGACTATAATAAATTAACATTGAGAAGTAGTAACCAAATTTACAACACAGTATTTGCGAAGATTTTTTTTTTCCAAATAAGATATGCAAATGAACAAAAACCACATGAAAATAGGCTCAACATTTGTCTTAGGTCAGATTTCCACCACAAAATACCATAGACTGCATGGCCTAAACAACAGAATTCTATTTTTCATCATTCTAGAGGCTAGAAAGTCCAAGAGCAAGATGGCAGCATTGTCAGACTCTGGAGGGAGCTCTTGTCCTGGCTTGCAGATGGCCACCCTCTTGCTTTGTGCTCACATGCCCTTTCCTTCATGTACAGGTATGCATGAGGAGAAGGATGGGTGTTAAATCACAAAAGGAAGGAATATAGAGGAGGTCAAAAGGCAACTGAGTAAATGGCCAAGGAAAGGTCCAGATAATAAATCAAGAGAACTGGAGGAAGACACACAGGTCAGTAGATAGAGTTGTATTGAAATAGAGACAGTAAATGCCTCTGGAAAAAAATTTTTTAATTAAATATGTATATGTATATAAAAATTCAAATAAAGTTATCAAATATGAGTTCTTTCTATTAAATAATACAAAACAATAATCAAACTAGACCACCATAATCAGGCTCCTGACTGCTATTTAGAAGAAAATAAGGATCTCCATTAAAGATTCAGGATTCATCTGGTATGTTCCACCTGCTCTGACTTCCAAATTCTTTTTCTTCTGTTTTAATAGGGCTGCACTCATGCATATGGAAGTTCCCAGGATGCAGGTCGAATCAGAGCTGTAGCTGCTGGCTTAGGCACAGCCACAGCCACTCCAGATCCGAGCCTCGTCTGTGCCCTACATCACAGCTCCCAGCAACGCCAGATCCTTAAGACCCACTGAGCAGGGCCAGGGATCAAAACCATGTCCTCATGGATACTAGTCGGGTTCATTACCGCTGAGCCACGACAGAAACTCCTGCTATGACTTTCAAACCATGACTTCAAAAAAGGCACACTAAATTTTTCATTATGCTGATTACCCTCGGGTCCCACAATATCTGCTGGGCTTAATGTGACAACATTATAAACAATTCAGATGAAAAGATGGTCAATCAATTGGCAGTTCTGTCTACATGTCATGCAGACAATCAGGTTTTTACCTGTATTTATTGAGATATAATTGATATAAAACATATGGAGGTTTACGGTGTACAAAAATACACTCATATATTTCAAAATAATGAACACAGTAAGATTAGCTAACACTTCCCTCACTTCAAATACCTTTTTTTTTGGTGGTGAGAATATTTAAGATCTACAGTCTTAGCAGTTTTCTAGTATATAACATGGCATTATTAACTATAGTTACCATGCTGTACATTAGATCCCCAAAACTTATTAATCTCATCACTAGAAGTTTGTATCCTTTGACCAACACCTTCCCCTTTCTCCCACCGCTCCCCCACACCCCCCCCCCCCGCCTCTGGCAACCATCATTCTGCTCTGAGTTAAGCTTTCTTAGATTCCACATTTAAGTGAGAACATGCAGTATCTGTATTCCTCTAACTAATTTCACTTAGCCTAATGCCTTTAAGGTTTATCCATGTTGCCGTGTGTGTGTGTGTGTGTGTGTGTGTGTGTGTGTATCTCACACTTTCTTTCTACAGATGGACACTTAGGTTATTTCCGTGTCTTTGTTATTGTGAACAATGCTACAATGAACATGGGAATACAATTGCCTCTTCAAAATAGCGATTTCATTTCCTTCAGCTATAAACCCAGAAATCAGATTGCTGGATCATATGCTAATTCTAATTTTTTGAGGAACCTCCATACTGTTTTCCATAGTAGCTCTATCAATTACATTCCCACAAACAGAGCACAAGCGGTCCCTTTTCTCTACATCCTCACCAGCACTTATTATCTCCTTTGGGCGGGGGGGGGGGGGGGGGGGTGTTGGCTTTTTGCAATTTCTTAGGCCACTCCTGCAGCATATGGAGGTTCCCAGGCTAGGGGTCAAATTGGAGCTGTAGCCACTGGCCTACACCAGAGCCACAGCAACTCAGGATCCAAGCCTCGTGTGCAACCTACACCACAGCTCAACGGCAACACCGGATCCTTAACCCACTGAGCAAGGCCAGGGATCAAACCCGCAACCTCGTGGTTCCTAGTCGGATTCGTTAACCACTGTGCCACGACGGGAACTCCATCTCTTATCTTTTTTGATGATAGTCAATGTGACCATTGTGAGGTGATAATTGAGGGTTTGATTTGCATTTCTCTGGTGACTGATGTGTCCCTTTTCACATACCTGTTCAACATTTGTAATATCCTCCTTGGAAAAATTATGTTTTTATGCTGAGTTGTACAAGTTCCTTATATATTTTAGATATTAAACCATTATCTTATGTGTGGTTCATAAGTATTTTCTCCCATTCTGTAGGCTGCCTTTTCATTTTGTTTTGCTGTGCAGATGCTGTTTGACGTTGTCCCACTTTGCTTTTGTTACTGGTTCTTTTGGTTCTTTTTCATATTTACTGGTTCTTTTTCATATCCAAAAAATCAGTTGCCAAGACCAATGTTAATAAGCCTTTTCCCTCAGTTTTCTTCTAGAAGTTTTATGATTTCATGGCTTACATTTAAGTCTTTAGTCCATTTTGAGTTGATGTTTGTGAATGGTGTTTAGATAGGGGTCCTGTTTGATTCATTTGTATGTGAATACCCAGTTCTCCCAACGCTGTTTATTGAAGAGATTATCCTTTCCTCATTGAGTATTCTTGGTTTCCTTGTCAAACATTAGTTGACCATATATGCGTGGGTTTATTTCTGGGCTTTCAATTCTGTTCCACTGGAATATGTATTGCAAGAAACCAGTTTGACTGGGTTGCCACCAATGTCTTCTCACTAAATTGCCCTAGTTAGCCACTTGTGTTGACACTATATTAAAATGGTATGGCTGAGCTGTTGCCCTTTACTGCTGAAAATTCAAATTGATATGAATCACACAAATCATGCATTTATTCTGAATTATTCAGAAGCACAGGGTTAAAGTAGCCACTTTACCTTAGATTACCAACACCTGGCTACTGAGCTTGACGGTATTGTCCAGTACTGACTGAACTCTAGCACATTTGATCCACCCTCAGTTCCCCTCCAAAACCAGGTTCGCGTGTCAGTAAATACAGTGCTTGAAAAACGGGTAAGTCCAAATCACACACATTTCATTTACACGTGGGGATATGACCCCATTGCCACACATGGTCCACCTGGGGATACCTCTGGTGCCCAGAGCTCCCATCATGTAGATCTTCCTGAAATATAATATGATATCAGAGAGAGGGAATGTACCAAACTATACCCACTCGTTATGGCTGTAGTTTGATTTCATATATAAAAGTACCTACCTCTTTAGCCCAGAGCCATCTTTCCATTCTTTCACTTAACCAATATTTAAAGAACACCCGCTAAATTCAAGTGTTCTCTAAGTACTATTGACAAAGCACTCAGAATCAAGAGGGAAGGAGCTGGTGTGTGGACCACGGCTTGAGGAAAGAAGTACAAGCAAGGAATGCCAATTAGGGTAAGAATAACCTCTAAGTTACCAGGTGCTGAGGATTTTGTAGCAAGTTGTCATTAGTTATCACTAAAGTGTTCTACCCAACTAAGCCAAGTGAACAGGATCCAAAGTTCTGCTAGACCACAATGACAGCAAAGATATAGGGCCTGGCATAGTACCTGACACAGACAAGAAGTTGGTGTTGATACACTTTCCAGTAGGTAAATGTATGAGAATTTTGTGGAAAACATGAGAATTTGCACTAGTGGAAAATGTAGGGCGATATCTTTCAACAGAAAACCACAGTATATAGAGACAGTTAAAAAAAAAAACTGTAGCCATTTTCCAAAAGAGCAATAATCAGACATTACACAAAATGCATGCAAAGGGCTGACGAATTAAAAATTATATGTGTGTGTGTGTGTATATATATATATATATATATAACCAGCCAATTTCAGAGAGGCAAAAATTATGTCTCAAACTCAATGTCTTGTGTTTGTTTTCTTCTGGAAAGGTAAGACTTCACAGTGAAAAATCAAGTTTTAAATGTCACCTCTACCAAGAGTTTCAACAGTTTCTTGGTAATATACCAAGCTGTATAGCTAACATATAGAGCCAGGGTCAGATATTTTTTTAAGGGAAAATGTAAGGGAGCCAACTTTAAGAGCCAATCAGCTCTTTAAAGGTGAATGAGCTTCAGCCTTAACTATCTTATCTCCCTAACTAGCCAACACCTTTCTCTGGCGTTAATTGTGCACGTCGTCAAAATAAGGATCCTGCCACATTTCCAGCCAGCACTGGACTGGTCTCAATATCAGATGAAAATCACCTGGCCACCACATTTAGCAAAGAAATGTGGCTCATTCCTCAACTGCCTCTAATCAATACCTCCAGAATTTATATTCTGTAAACATCCACACTTTGCTTCTAAACAAATAATTTCATCATAAGCTAGTTCTCAGTAAAAACTACAATAAGTTTTCACAATATATTATGGGAGCTCTGGCTATTCAGTTCTAAATAATGGCTCCTTTTGCTGGACAAGTAAATTGAAATTGATTTGTTTCAGCCGCCTGTGCTAGAACACACAATGCCTGCTTACAACAAGCCTATTGACTTCTGCAAACAGTACTCCAAGCCTGCTTCCTCAAGGACTCCCAGCAGGATTTTTAAATCATCCTACCTTCTCTCCCCTAACCCCGAGAACAAAGCAGCCATTTAAATAGGGACTCTGCACAATGTATCCATGAAAGGGGATGTGAGGAAACTTCCATTGAGCTCAAGGTGAGGAAAGAGCCTTTAGATGAAAGGAGAGGGACACAAAGATGAGAGCGATTAAAAGTCAAATCAACTGCTCCTCGTGAACCAAGGTGAAGAGAGAGAGATGGAGCAAGCAAGAGACCCACTCGTCCCTCCTTGGGACACTGCCATCATGGAGACAGTTGAGAATACAGAAAATAAATCTCCTGAGATAACTCACTGCAGGCTTCTGGTGAATCATTTCCAGAGATGGCACATTTAAAGTCCTCGGCGTTTTCCGTGCTCCCTGTCATTCAGGAAGGGAGGCTGGCCAGGCACAAGAGTCTGATTTTTACCTCCAACACACGGGAATCTGGGATTGGATTCTGGACAGCACCAAGGTTTCCTTGTAGGATTCATCTGGGGACAGAGGCCATCTCCAGTGACCCTCCACCCTAAGGAGCCCCAGAGATATCGTTATCTCAGCAAATGCCAAAATGGCCGTCCTTGGTCTTTATGGATTTTAGAGGTCCCAAATGGATGTTTCTTTTTATCCACTTTTTTTCCCACAATTTTGTGTCAGAGGCAGGGCAAGCATCATTATCCTCATGTTAAATATTAAGAACATGAGGCCTGAGAGGGAGAGAAATTAACAAAGGTCCAAGAGCTTGTAAATGGCAGTGCAGCAATTTGAACCCAGATCTTATGGCTTTAGATTTAGTGCTTTCTTCACAATATTTGTATTTTGTCCATTCTCTCAAGCATCCATTCATTCGTTCAATAAACCTATATCAAGTGCTGACTCTGTGCCAGGTAACGGAAACTCCCACATTGTTCACTCTCTGGAATTTCCCTTAACACTACAAAGGGATCCAGGGGAGGGATGGTCCTTGGCGTATGTTAATCTCAGCATCAGTAAATTTCTTCCATTAAGGCCTACTACTAGCAGGGTATGTTTTATCCCAGCAGAAACATATACTTAGGATAGGAATCGATGCTCTTTTCACAAAGCCTAGTGCCTGTCAAGAAGCCTCTCATACAGCACACACCACCAGCCTCCCCTCAATAGAAAATTGTCACTCCTCAGACCTTCAAACCTAAGCCTTTCTAAAGTGCTGCTCTTCAGCTGTGGGGCTGCTGTGACCTGACCCGGGAACACGCGTGAAGTTGACCCAAGTTTCTCACCTTTCCCTACCGGGCAGTAGCCCTTAACTACGCAGACCCACCTACACACATATTGAGGAGACTTTTCCCAACACTCTTCATCTAGAACCTTCCTGCTTCCCCTCAGCACAACTCAATCCCTTGAATCCCTACAATCCCCATTCCCCTGAAGCCCTTTCCATGCTAACTAAGGCGGTGGTCAAAGTCCTCTCCACTGAAGTTTACCCCTCTTGCTTTAAAAGGCCTACTTTTTCACAGGGCCCTGGGCCTTCACAGAGTGATTTGCGCAGGGAGTGATCCCAGCCCCATGGCGGACTAAAGTTGGGAGAGACTAAGAAGCCAGAGAAGGAGCTTTGGGGTGCCATGTTCAATTCACAGTCCAAGAAGAGGTCATATGTCGCTTCCTTTTCAGAACAATAAAATCAACACAGGGGATGGCTGCCATGCTGTTGGGACATAATGCAGCTATCAGAAAATGCAGAGGGACATTTGCCCAATCAGGTGTGGGCCTCGCAAATCCTGAAAGGATAAAACCTGCAATTGCCCCTTCCTCTTAACTCTCCAGCCCACACCATATCAGGCATTGTCCTCAAAAAGCTTCCAGATAAAATCTGTATTTACAGCTGAGCTCTTGTCAGTATGGTCTCCAGTTGCACGTCCCTTGTAAACAATATCCAACCTAAATTGCTTGCTTCGCTTCCAGTTTCTGTCTATGACCTTGTGTTTCAGCAGTGGTTACTATCTTGCAGGGCTGATGGGCAACCATTTGTCCCATCCTTTTAGAATTTTATATACCATTTAGAAAGTCACCTTTCAGCCCCTCTGGCAATATAAGAGAGGGCTGGTCCTCCCACAAGGTCACAACAGCCGTCTCACTTCATAGTCTGATTTTCAGGAGTTTAACAAGAGCTTCAAAAAATGCACTAGTGAGAAAAACCTTAGCCCCACAGCCTCTTAGCCCTTCTGAACGAGGCGATTTGAAGGAGAGGCAGAGAACACAGGGGAACCTTCTGTCAGTCAGAGTCCTGCTGTTTTCCAGTCTGATGACTTGCTTTCCAAGCTCTACTGCCACCCTGATCCAGGGCTTCATCCCCTTACACCAAATCTTACTGCTATTGACATTTACCTTCCTCCAAGGCTCTTTTCCCTTTCATCCACCCTATGTACTGCTGTTAAGATTGGTTCTTTTGAAAACACAGCTTTCTGTGCATTATTCCTCTGCTCAAAAGCCTTCATTGAATCATTTTTTAAAGTTTTAAGAAAGTACAGTTGATTTACAATGTTGTGATCATTTCTGCAGGATGACGAAGTGATTCAGTTACACATGTACACGCATCCATCCTTTTTTTCTGATTCTTTCCCCATGTAGGTTATCACTGAATATTGGGGAGAATATTGTGCTATGCAGCAGCATACCCCAGTAACCATCCATTTCACATAGTATTTCTAGGACAAAGCCCAAACTCAGGCCAGCATTCAAGACCTTTCCAAAAATGGACCCACCTTCCCTACTGACTCAACTCTATCTTCACCTCCTTTCTCTATTAACACTTTTGTCCTGCAAAGATTAGGTTTTCATTGTCCTGGGCATGTATTATTGCTCACCAAATGCCCACACCTTTATTGCAGACTGCCTTTCCAACACACCACACCACAGAATGGCCCCTAATTCTCTATTCCAGCCTAACCTTATTGTTTAGTGCTCCACTCAAGACTTAACGTCTTCCTTCAAGACATTGCCAATTAGCCCTACCCTACCATGGGCAGGAATGCTACATACCAGACCCCTTCCCAGACCTACTGAATCAGAATCTGTATTTTAACAAAATCCTGTATATAAATTACAGTTTGAGAAGCATTGTCATAAACAACACTGTGATTTATACCATTAAAAGAAAAAAAGACGAAGATACTTATGACTGTCAATTGTTGACAGACAAGCCAAGTCCCCTTTGCCTCGTACCCAAACTCCATCCATCTCCCATCTTCACTAAGTATTCCCTGTAGCTTGTGGAGATACAAGTTGTGAGCTAAAATTCCTATTTTGTGGCAAGACAAGTTTAAACGTAACATTTTTCCTCAGCGCTTTGGCCTCCTCTCTCCCCACACGGTGCATTGTGTAGCTGCATTACACATAGAGCCAATCTCCCCCATCAGCAGAAATGCCTACTCAATCATGAAGAGCAACGTTCTCCAAGCATCAACTAGACAACTCCTTAAAGATAACACCCCTTCCTGATCTTGTAAGGGGCCAGGATGACACTTGGATCTGGATTGTGTAAACTGTCAATACATCATTTGATGTACAGCTCTCTGGCTCAAAAAAACTTCCCTAACTGTGCCCTGACTTCTAAGATCCCAGAGTTTTCAGAGATGCTCTTCCTGGGTTATAATCCTCAAATTTGACTCGAATAAAACTTTCCATTTCCTTCTTAGATTGATTAATTTTTTTCATCAACTAAGGGAATCAGGAAAGCTTGTCTCTTCCCAACTATCAACATCCCACAACTTGTCCCTCCCATCACCTTTTTATCATTTAAGGACCCAACGTCCCTCATTTTGACTCATATCAGGCTTCCCTCCTCAAGAATCAGTATTGTGTATATTTGGCTGCCAGCTAATGATAGGCACCCTTGTCTGCATCATCCCCCTTCCCCAAAGGCAGAGCCAACTGCTGACTGGGCCTGTGAGCCTCAGCCTAGGCACAGGCAAGAAGTCCACTCGCCAGGTCCATACACTCTGTATGAGGAGCACTACACTCAGGGTGGCGCGGGGACAGTGTTGGGATGCACTGGAGAGCAGGAGGTTGGAGACTGGCTGGGATTAGGCTTGCTGCTTCTCTGTTTCCACATCTTCCTATACACCCCAGCCTGTGTCTAGACTCTAGAGGGCATCAATGCTGGATAAAGTGGGCCAAGTCCCCAAGAAAAGGGAAACCAAACACCTCTCTCGATAAAATCCCTTTGACTATTTTTTTCTCCATTCCTTAATTTCTCACTCCCACCCCTTTGCTCCCTTCCCTTCTTTTCTGGCTTTCAATGCTTTAAGCTTGATGAAAATGGAGTTTTCCAGGCACCGGGGTTGGGGGTAGGACAGCAGAGATCTCTAGATCAAGAACCACAAAAGTCTTTGAAGTCCATCTTTCTTTACAATTCAAAGACTGTTCTCCCCTGTATACCCTGCCCCCTTCACAATCTGTAATTCTACTGTAGTGAAAATTAGTCATTTAAGTTAGCCGTAAGGCAGTCAATCTAGTCAATCTGAACTATGGACTTTCTGAAAAAACAGAAACAGATTTGTATTCTGCCATTCAATATAAACCTCAGCTTGGAAAAGCAAGCATCATATATTGAGAGGCTCTTAGGGAATTTACCACAAAGAAAGAAAAATACTCATCAGAAATGCAGAGTACGAATTATTAGTACACAGAGCAATAGTCTAACAATTGCTTATAAATGCCTGGTTCTCCTAGGCTCAGAGTATTCTCCTGCACAGGTAAACCATTCTCCTTGCTCTGAACTTGTTCCCACTGCTAAAGCGACCCTCTCAGCACAGACCCCGATAGACATCGCAGCTCACGTCCCATCAAAAATGAACACAAAGTCCTCTTCAAAGAACTGGAAATAATGAATTGTTCCTGTAGTGGTTTTGAGAACCAGGGACATCAGAACAAGTGGATGCTTGTGTTAAATGCACAGATTCCCTGGCTGTGACCTAGATGGAATGAAGCAAAATCTCCACATCTAAGGATGGTATCTGCATGTTTGAACCCAGCTCTCCGGGTAGGGTTTGGGGAACCTATTTCAGGGCACTAAGCCCCAGTCCTCTTGGACTGGCCGATTCTTCACCAGAGCCTTGTTCAATTGGCTGCCACTGCAACTGCTTCCTAGCAGATGTCATCTGGCAGGCACCAAGGGCATCTCCTGTCTTCTTTACAAAGCTGCATAGGTATCTGTGGTGACATTCAAGTTGAATGCCTTTAAAAGGGTTTTCCTCCGAGACCCTTTACCTTCTCTGATTAGCACAGCCAGCAGCCCAGCCAGCAGCCAGTGAAAAGACTTGTCCTTTCCCAGGTTAAAAAGCATCCTGCGTGGCCGGACTCAAAGGCCCTGACCACCCCCTGGGACCAGGAGGTTGCTGAAGGTAATTCACGCTTCCAAGGTAGCCCATGGTTTCATTTCAAGGATGGAGAGAAGAAACATCACAGCTGTCACGGCACAGGTTGAGACTCCACAAGGCCTCCTCTAAAATTCCTTCCAGGCAGAAGGGCTGAATTCTATAGAGGAGGTGAAAGGAAAATTTGAGAAGCAGGCAAGGGTGGTTTCTGGTACTCCACCATTTCCGTGCTCTTTTCCGGTGCACAGCCCATCTGGCAGGGCCTGATGCCCTGGGGCCTCCGGGAGTGGCCGCTGCCTCCTATGCTGCCCTTGCCCCAGCCTGTTTCTGACCTTCCCTTCCTTCTGCCTTTGCCCTCTACACCTCCCAGCTCTGGCACTCTTCCCTCAAGGCTGGGCTCGGAGCAGAAGGTGGTAGGTACTGGATTGTTTAAGTTAATGTCACTTTGGGGTTTAAGGAAAAGTTCCACAGGGGGCTCATTTGAACAAACCATCCTGCCGCCAATGGTAAGTGATCCAGGTCCTTTTCACAATATCCCCTGGTACCCAGCTACCTCTGGCCCCTGGCTGAGTGCTAACCCTGGCCATCTGACAGCTATTTTATTGTTGGATACTAAGAGGACCAAAAAAAACAGTATGATTGATTCAGAGAAACCCCATGCCCCACCAATAGAGACACAATTCAAAGGACACATCCTGCCTAATTGACTATAAATCAGCAATGTTACTTTGCTATAGGAAGGATATCAAGTTATCAACCGTAATTTATAATCCACCAGTAAAAGTCAAGGGATGGCGGGTAGAGGGGGCTGGCAGTAGACTCTATTATGGAGGTGAACAAAGTGAATTAAGCTGAGCCTACTCCACCGAGACCTCAGAGGCTCACGGTCAACAACATCAAGATGTGTTTTTTAGTGTGTTTACTGACATAACCCTGACTCTGCTCGTATTGGAAAAATAGGAACTGAGCCATGGTGCCAGAGTATTCATGGAAGTAACTATTTATAAGCAGAACAGACAATAAATGTCTGAGAGCAACAACCTTCGAAGCACCCAAACGTGAAACACCCAAAATCATTGCCATTTGTTATAGCTGTGAGCTGTAAATAACAGTTCTTATGATAAATTTCAGGCCTCTAATGGCATCGTATTTGAAATATGGAAAAAAAAATATCTGAATGACCTCAAGGCGGTTCACTCAAACAACTGTTAAGGTCTGCCTTCTGTTAATTGCTGGAGATTCATTTATGTGTCTAACAGCCTCGGAATCCAGTCACTGTTCAGTCATTCCGCAGATGCAAGTCACTCCTCCCATCACACAACACCCTGCTGGGAAGTTCCCCTAGGGAGCAGGTGTAGCCCCATCCCCACCACCCTGCAGGCTGACAAGAGACGAAGTGGCAAGTAGCTGGCATCCATGGCAAAGGAAACTACCAGCATGACCTAGGATAAGAGTGGCAACAGTAGCCCTCGGCAGCATTGGGAGGCAGGTGAAATCTAGCTTCACTGGCCGCCTCCCCACGCTCTTCTCTGCCCCCATCTCCTAGGTCAGCAAAGCAAAGTCTTCCCAACCCGCCCCCGCCCCCACCTGCACCAGAACAGGGGCCTTTTGAGAATAACCACCAGCATGAAAAAAGCAACGGGAGACTTGTGTTTTAATTGGGACTTTATCCAGCCCTATGACCTTGAGGAAGTCACTTCTTAGTCTCAGTATCATCATTCATAAAACGAAAGGAACGTGATCAATGGCAGTAAAATTTACAGAGCCCTTACCATGCGCTAGACACTGTGTTTACAGCTCTCCTTACCGATCATCCCCTTAATCTTCACATGCTTACTTTACAGAAAAGGCAGGCTAGGTTCTGAAGGGTTAGGTAACTTGCTCAAACCTGCAAAGTTCGTGGGTGGTAGAAGAGGGAACTGCAGCCAGCTTTGCATGTGTGACTGTGCTGCTCCCAGGGGGCTGGGCACAAATGATCCCCAAGACCCCTTCCAGCTTTGACATCTTATGGGTCTGTGAAATCCTACTATGTACTCGGCTATCCACACTACTCCTTCAAGGTGGCTGTCCCATAAACATTAGTTAAAACTCAAAAATCCCACACACACAAAGCAAAAAATAACAAAGTTGGATAACATAAATGAGAGCTACTGAGCAAAGGGTATTTGGTGCCTAAGTCCAACAGTGAGTAAACCAAACAGGAGAGACCTGAATTCATCTTTACAAGATAATGTGTCAGCTCAATTTAAAGGTAGGTTAGATGGAGTTCCCATCATGGCTCAGTGGTTAAGGAACCTGACTAGCATCCATGAGGACACGGGTTCAATCCCTGGTCCCACTCAGTGGGTAAAGGATCATGCATTGCCATGAGCTGTGGTATAGGTCGCAGATATGGCTCAGATCTGGCATTTCTGTGGCTGTGGTGTAGGCCGGCGGCTACAGCTCTGATTAGACCCCTAGCCTAGGAACCTCCATGTGCTGTAGATATGGCCCTAAAAAGAAAAAAAGACAAAAAATAAATAAAAATTGGAGTTCCCGTCGTGGCGCAGTGGTTAACGAATCCGACTAGGAACCATGAGGTTGCGGGTTCGGTCCCTGCCCTTGCTCAGTGGGTTAACGATCCGGCGTTGCCGTGAGCTGTGGTGTAGGTTGCAGACGCAGCTCGGATCCTGCGTTGCTGTGGCTCTGGTGTAGGCCGGTGGCTACAGCTCCGATTCAACCCCTAGCCTGGGAACCTCCATATGCCTCGGGAGCGGCCCAAGAAATAGCAACAACAACAACAAAAAAAAAGACCAAAAAAAAATATATAAATAAATAAATAAATAAAAATAAAGTAGGTAAGACAAGCCCACCTCTGCCCTATAAGAGAAAGGGAAATGAGCTATATAGGAAGCGAGGACTCTGTAAATCACCACCACCTTCAATAGAAGAGAGGAACTTATTTCTCTGCAGGCACCTTAATGAACCAGAGTGGATGCTATGTTTTCCCACCTGAAACAAGATCAAATGCCAAGGGCTTGAAAGGGGTCGCTTCTGACTTGTGAGAATGGAAGGACCGCAGAACTGTTCCCTGAAATTGGGACTTCTGGACTGAGAGCCAAAGTCAGAGGGAAACTCGCATGTTGTCACAGAAGAGGAGTTTGTTTAAAGACCTCTTCCCACTGTGAGCATCCCCACTGAGATGACTGCCAAGTGGACAATTCAGGTCCACATCGTCTCTCCCACAACGATTATAATAACCTTCTAACTGGTGTTCCTACCTCTAGCCCTATCCCCTTCCAATCTGCCCTCCACACTGCTACCAGAGGGTTCTGTCACTCCCTTCCTTGAAGGCCCTCGGGGCTCCCCACTGCCCTCGGCATAAAGATCCAGCACCTGTAAATGACACACAAAGCACTTTATGAAACGGCCCCATCTACTTCTCCAGATTCACCTCTCCAAACACAGCAAATTATTGGGAATTCCCAGAGCGCATGAAAACACGTCATGTTTTTTGCCTGTTTATGCTGCTCCCTCTACCTGGACTCCCACCTGTCTGGCAAATACCTACCCAAAATTCACCAGCCCTAGCATGGTTACTTTCTCTTTCAAGCCTTTCCTAACATCCTCACCATGACCTAATCTGTGCCCTACAAATGGTACCTGATTCTATCACAATACCTATAATTATATGCAATTAAATGGTATAAAGTGATAACGGTATAGAATCAAGTTCTAGTTGTGGGGTTGGGTCCAGGACCCACCAGATACCAAAATCCCCAGACACTCAAGTCCCATAATCAGCCCTCTGCATCTGTGGTTCCACATCCACTGAAACGACCAAGCATAGATCATGCATTACTACACTTACTATTGGAAACAAAAAACAAAAAACACAAAAAGCTATGTGGACCCATGCAGCTTAAACCCATGTTGTTTAAGACTCAACTGCAAAAGTCTGTTCCCTCATCGCTAGGCGTGGTGGGCCTCAAAGACAAGGACTGTGCAGAAAGCTTGGTGTAGTTCACTCTTAGTAAAAATCCATTGAATTAAGGGATGGATGTGTGATTAAATGGATGAGCAGATGAAGGGATGGATGAACAAATGGAGGCAACACTAGCAAAAAATAAGATCTAATACACTACCTGTTCACAGTGGATCAGTTTACCAAGCACTGTAAAACTTTGTACCTTATCTGTTCCCTATAAAAGTTTGAGGCTGAGGAGTTCCCGTCGTGGCGCAGTGGTTAACGAATCCGACTAGGAACCACGAGGTTGCAGGTTCGGGCCCTGGCCTTGCTCAGTGGGTTGAGGATCCGGCGTTGCCATGAGCTGCGGTGTAGGTTGCAGACGCAGCTCAGATCCCACATTGCTGTGGCTCTGGCATAGGCCGGTGACTACAGCTCCGATTTGACCCCTAGCCTGGAACCTCCATATACCACGGGAGCGGCCCAAGAAATGGCAAAAAGACAAAAAAAAAAAGCTTGAGGCAGAAAAGACAAACAGATAAGTATCACCCTGTCACTCTACAGATAAGAGATCTGTGTGACTTTTGAAGGTCACAGATCCAGTACATGTTAGAGTTAGGACTGTGACTAGAACTCGAGTCACCCCAATTATTCTAGAATTCTCTCTCCAGTGGCTAACCATACATTGAAAGAAAATTATTAGACAATAGGAGCATTTTCTTTCTGTTAGTACCTTTTTCCTCCCCACACAAACTTTCTCTGTGTACTTGCTGACCACCTCCTCCGTACCACTTTAACGGCTTGAAATTTTGAAGTTTGATGCAAGGGCAGGTCGGTGTTCCCCGGCCTTGTCAGCACTCCTAGAGTACAACAGCACAGGGTTCTCGGGGAACCTCCAATGTTAAAAGGCCCATTGCACGTCTCATTGGAAAATCAAGCACATAAGTCTAAAAATATCCTTCATGATCTATGCATGTAGCCGTGGTGTCTGACAAATTCAATTAAATCTGTCATACATCATTCTCCACAGTGTTATTGAGAGAGACGTAGTAATATCGAATTTTAATTATTCAGCTCCTATTGATCCTACCATAATCTGGTGAAAATCATTTGCAAACTGACAGTCCCCTCAGGAGACAGCCACTATTATCTAATTATAAATCTCACAGTGTTATTTGATAAAATGTTTGGATTTTTCTTTCCCGCAAGAAAATCCCCAAGTTTTGGCCAACAGATTCCCATATAGAAACCAATATAATGCTCAGGGATCTTAAGCTGAGATAAGTGAAGCCTCCCTCCTCACTCACTCCCAACCTGGCTCATCAATGCCTTCACGCGGCAGGCTTGGGCACTGCCCTGATGCAGCTTCTGGAGTTGATGCTGTAGGATTTCTGTACCATGGCCCTCCCTCCCCTACATCACACCCTCCTGAGTGTTCATCCCAAAAGACCCTGTGATCAAGATTATAGTGTTTTTGGTGGTAACAATCAATGGCCTCGATTTCTGCATTCTCACAGGTGGCCTCAAAGCCTCAACACAGAGGAGTAAGGGATGGTGGGAATTTCATGTCCCTGACCAATGGCTGGGGGAGACAAGGAAAAGCAATACCTCAAGGCGCAACTTAAATCCCTGCACCCTTAATCAAAGCACCCCGAAGGATGGACTAGCCCAAGGATAAACAGTTACCCAGGCATTCAGGGTCAACAATTTTTTTGGAACACTGATTATTTGCCAAGAACTCTGGGAGGCCCCAAGAGATACAGTGGGAAACACAACATAAAGGTACCCTAACGGAACTCAAAAAACAGCTGTAATTAATTCACTGAGTGATAAAAACATGTAACAGGCTATGAAGGGGAAATAAAAGGCGAAAAAGGGGTTCTATTCTGGTCTGAGAGGCCAGTGATGAAGCTGAGAAATAGTGAACTGGCATCATCCAGGTGAAGAGTGATGAGGGGAGAGTGACCCTAGTCAGAGAAATTAGCATAAGCAAAAGCAGCCCCAAAGGTGAAAGGGGTAGCAGGGAAGGGTGAATATGGTTGGTACCACATGGAACCAGCAGTGTGGCCACTGCTAATGGATGCTTGAAGGCTGCTGGAGGTAGGCATGGAGCCTGGGATCAGCACTGAGCAGCAGTTTTGGATTCTGGTTGGCATAGCAGTTACTGATAAGTGTGGGGTATCATGGCAATGGTGGTGGACAGCCTTTATGGCAGGGGGAATCACTGTTGATAACTTATCATTGGTGCTATGTTCAATTGGCATAGATAGCAGGTTGAACACATAGAAAACACATCAAAAATTTTACTTCTTTCTAGTTTTTAATTCTTCCTTTGAGAAATTATCATTTGTTTTGTTCTGTAAACAAAATTTTCCAGAATAAAGTTCATTTTTACCTTCTTCCTGAATAGAAAATCCTTCTCGTGTTTCACCTTTTAGCATGACATTGGCTTTTAGAGATTGTAGGACGTAAGAAAGCAGATGTTATTTTAAGGATTCTTAAATTATTAAAATTTTATTGAGATATTGTTTAATTGGGAATATATCTTTTCAGCATTCTCTTGATTGTAGGATTTTTTTTCTCATATTTTCTGAATATGATGGAAGGATAGGCAAGAGAGAATAATAACAGTTTGGGACGATTTCATGAAGAAAGCTGCAGTTGAGCTGAGATCCGAAGGATGATTAACATTTCTAATTTCGAAATGGCAGACTAAATACACATGGTAGCAGTTTCACTACCTCCTGACTCCATCCCCTCCACCCCTTTTAAGTTTTGTACACCAGAGCTAAGAAATGGGCATAATAGCTGGGCTCAAAATCAGGAGATATTGTTAGATGACTAAAATTTGAGGAATCTCTGAGAAACTGACAGCCAACCAACAAATCTAAAGGGGGAAACAGCAGTCTAGGAGACGTACAAATTAGGTACTAGGAGCTGTTTTCACAAAACGTAGAAACAACACAAAGGTGCACCACACTTGAAGTCAATGGAATCTGGGAAGGGGTATGGAAAACGAGACGCCAATAAAATGGTTAAAAGGAATACTGAGGTGATTGTAGCAGATAAGCTGTCCAACATTTACACATTCCCCTTCCCTACCCCCATGGTGAGTCAGGCAACAGCAATGGAGTGTCTTGTTTTTAAGCAGAACAAATGCTCTAGTATCCCTAGACGATGGCAACTTCTAGGAGGAAAGAGGAGTGGGCACTTCCTGACTACCAACTGTTAACAATATCCTGCCTGTCAATTCTTTCTAGCCCTATTCTACTCTCACTGAAAACAGAACAGACCCCAATGGGTACCTCCTAGGAAACCAATAAACAGGAGCAGAAAAGAGTCTAGCAAGGAATCTCATCAATAATCTCACAATCAAAAACAACACAATAAGCCAAAGGGTAGGAAGGATTTTACCAAGCAGAGATGCAGAGAAATGCATTCCTTATACCTGCAATGTAACAACAAAGACATAGCAGCAAGGGAGAACAGGATATGTTTCAAATACAGAGCACTGGATGCAAAAGAGAGATGAGCCTGAAAAGATAGGCTGGGGCCAGCTTGTGGAAGGCTCCCAATGTCAAATGGTCTTGTTTGGGTTTTATTGTATAAGTAGCATGAGTGAAGGCAGTGGCAGTTATGAAGAGTGACGTGATGACAGCTGTGCTTTAACAATATGACTCTGATGGGCGTTTGGAGTGCAGATAGAAAAAGTGTAGAGCAATTTTGAGGGGTCCTGCAACAGACTAAAGATGACCAAGGCCTAATTGAGGGCAGTAGCAGTAGGAGATGGAGAGGAAGGAAATGAGAGATACAAAGCCTTTGTAATTGATTATGTTTAGGAATTGGGGGAACTGAAGGAGACACAGATGATGTGATGTTGCACTCCTGGTACCATTCACTGAATTAGGGAATGAGAGGATAACTATATTTGGATTTTGTTGTTGTTGTTTGGGGATAAGGAGCTTGCTTTGGGACAGTTTGTGTGTGAGGTACCTGCAGGATATCTAAGTGAAAATGTCCCATAAGCTGTTGGAAGTTGAGATCCAAATTTCAGAAGAAAGACCAGAACTAAAATATGTAGATTCGAGAAGGCTTTTTGAAAGAGTGGATTAGATCAGCCACCAGAGTGAACGAAGGGAAGAAATAAAAAGGAGACTAGGACAAAGGTTCTGAATGGGGAATCTTGGGTAATGATTTGAGTCATTTTCAATCAAACACTGTGTGGAGCAACTTTTGTTTAGTTTTGTTTCTACAAATCAGAACAAAATACGCTGGCCAAGTGATCATGAGAGTAACTCACTAGAAATAAATTGGTATAAGAAAGAGCATGTTCTCTAAACAAAGATGTTTTGGTAGAGTAATTTTGACATAAATAAATCCAGACCTAACGTTAGATTTAAATCCTTATTTTGCAATCGGGGAAACTCAAATTCAAAAGAAGTGAAGCGATATCACATTTAGCAACAGTCAGAGCAAGACTAGAATCCAGTTCATATGCTCCTCCAACCCCCATTCCACTAACCCACACTGCCCTCTCCTGACTCAGCTAATAATTGACATGGTTGCACATAATTTAAGGTGTTCAGAGTGGACAAGCCATCATGGACCAGACAGTTGTCTATTTAATATGTAATTAACTATCAATTATTTCCGCCAAAAAGGAAGCCATGTCAAGAAAGATCAATAACAATGAATACATTTCAAAATTATTCGAGTTTAACACATTTCAAATTTACATCATTTAAAGTAAGCCCTGTGCTCTTGAAAGGTTGTCCACAAAAGAGATATTAGTCAAGCAAATCATCCTTTCTCCCTTAGAGTACAATTTCTAAGATATGGTGTCAGAAAAAAAGATAAAATACATTGTTTTCAACGTAGCTCAATCTTTTCAAATCATTAGGAAGTCTTTAACATACAGTAAAGATCCTGGAAAACGCTCCTTGGAACCTGTGGGGAAAACTGCACAATCCACAGCATGCCATCCAAAGTTTCCTACCTCTAGGAATTCCCTTGTGGCATAGTGGGTTAAGGGCCCAGCGTTGTCAATGCAGTGGCTGGGGTCATTGCTGTCGTGCACATTCAATCCCTGGCCCAGGAATATCTGTATGCCACAGCGGGGATGGGGGGAGACCAAGTTTCCCATCTCTAGCTTTCTAGATTCATCTATGACCCCTGTACCAACCTCTTCTTCTAATGCCACTAAACCATTAGCTCTTTGCCAAACACTCCATGCACAATCAGGTTTCTATCTATGCCTTTGCTCATTCTGTTCCTTGTTTCTGAAAATGACCTTCTCCATAGTCACTTGTCAAAAATTCCTTATCTGCTTTTCAAAATCTAGCTTGAACTTCACTTCCCCTGATCACTGCATGTAGAAATACTCTCTCCCTTCTCCATACCAACCATGGGAATAGAGAACATAATCAGAGGGCAACCTAGTTGTGGGACCCATTTAAAGTACTACCTCCTGGAGTTCCCATCATGGCGCAGTGGTTAACGAATCCGACTAGGAACCATGAGGTTGCGGGTTCGGTCCCTGCTCTTGCTCAGTGGGTTAACGATCCGGCGTTGCCGTGAGCTGTGGTGTAGGTTGCAGACGCGGCTCGGATCCTGCGTTGCTGTGGCTCTGGTGTAGGCTGGCAGCTACAGCTCCGATTCAACCCCTAGCCTGGGAACCTCCATATGCCGCAGGAGCAGCCCAAAGAAATAGCAAAAAAAAAAAAAAAAAAAAAAAAAAAAAAAAAAAAAAGACAAAAAAATAAATAAATAAAAATAAAGTACTACCTCCTTGTAAAATGTAGCTCAAATTTACCATTCATTCATGTATCCTTAACCTGTGATATCAACTAGAGATCATGCTCACTGTTGAGGATCTAAGAATGAACAAGGTGGAGTCCTTGTTTTCAAGGAGTACACAGTCAAGCTAGAGAGACAAAGCACTAAATAGGCAATTATAATTAAAGTATAATGAGAGCTATGATAGGGTTAAAGTTTTTGATTTGCTCAGGACATCTCTTCTTTCTTCTCTCTTATTTTTCCCTTTTGGAATGGAAACATATGTCCTATGACTGTCCTATCATGGTACTTTGGAAGCACATACCTCGTTTGATTTCAGAGTCACACAGCAGGAGAGCAATCTGCCTTGGGATGAATGTATCTTGAGTCCCTTTCATCTCTGATTTAGATGATATTTAGGTGAAACTTTGGACTTCAGGCTATTGAAATGGAATGAATATATTTTTGCATATGGTAAGAACATGAATTTGGTGTGGGGGGGCAGGGGCAGAAAGCTTTAATTTATTTGCCCCCCAAAAAACTTATATTTTGAAACCTAATCCCCAATGTGATGATATTTGGAGGTGGGGCCTTTAGGAACCCTCATGAATGTGATTACTGCCCTTATAAAAGCAACCCATTATCTTTTATAATGCCCTTACAAAAGAAACTCCTTCCCTTCTTCCACTATGTGAGGTTATAGTAAAAAGATGGCAGTCTATGAAAAAGGACGTGAGCTCTCACCAGACACCGAATCTGCTAGCACCTTCATCTTAGACTTCTCAGTCTCCAGAAATGTGAGAATTAAATTTATGCTGTTTATAAGCCACCCAGGCTATGGTATTTTGTTACAGCAGCCTGAATAAACAAAGACAAATGGTGAAGGAGAAGGGAAAAAAACAAGGATTATTCTTAAGTCTCCAGCTGGGACCACTGGAAGTCATTTGCTCAGATAAGAAACACAGGGGAAAAAAGGAAATTATGAAATCAGAGTGAAAAGTGAGGGAAGATGATTTTGGCTTGAGATGATCCTTGTTTCACTTAGCACTGCATCTGGCATCCAGGAAAGTGTCAATTCATGTTTGTTATTTTTTAAAATACTGATATTAGAGAGACAAGCAGAAGACAAGGGCTCAGCAAGGATGGAGTAAAACTCAAAACCATGTATAATTTCACAAAAGTCAAAGGTAGAGAGTATTTTCAAGGTGAAAGTCCCAGTTCAACAGAGTCAAATGCTGCCAAGAGGTCAAATTAAAAAACTAGAACTCATCCCTTGAATTTGTCAATAAAATGTTGTTAGTTTCTCCTACAAGGGCAGTTTCAGTATGAGTATAGAAGCCAAAGTTAAATGTATTTAAAAGTAAATGCCTCTGGGACTTATACTTCAAGCCAAGATGAAAGTAACAGGGACTGAACCCTCGTGCCTGAAAAAACCAACCAAAAAAAGGAACAAAAATGTATGAAACAATTTTCACACACTAGGCACCAGGCAACAAATGACAATGATCCTTGGGGGATTGGAAACGAATGAGGTGAGCCCTATACCTATGATTTTCCCAGCTTCCTTACTACCTGAAAAGAGTTTCTAGGCCATGGCACAGAATAGGGAACCCAGTCCTAACTTAATAGGATGTTTGAGTTGATAAGATGGAACTAGAAGTCTAGAGAGGTCGGGAGATTAGAGTTTGGTAAGCAAGTTTCTAGATAGCAGAGAACTCCACAGAGAACACTCTGGAGAACCATGGAGAGTACTCCTTGAATATTCAGTTGAGTATTGATTGGTACATCCATGTGAGGAAACTTCCCAATCTTGCAGAAAACACACACACACACACACACACACACACAAATAAAGGATTAGAGGGTATAATACTCAGAGCTCATGCAGGGCAGAAAATATATATGTTCACAAAGAAGGGGAAAAGAAGGTCATTTCATAAGGGTAAATAGATCAATTTAAGGAGTGTAACAGTCAAACATATATGCACTTAGCAACAGAGCTGCAAAATACATGAAGCAAAAAGTGACAGAGCTAAAAGCAGAAATTTTTTAAATCCTCAATTACTTGAGAACTGTAACATTTCCCTCTCAACAACTGATAGAACTACCAGACAAAATATCAGTACGGATAGAAAAGAACTGAAGAACACATAATCAATATGCATAGAACACTCTATCTAACAACAGAAGAATATTCTTTTTAAGCGAACATGGAACACTAAGATAGACAATATGCTAGGCCATAGCAAAAGTCTCAAATTTAAACTGATTCATAAGTCACACAAGGCACACTTTCTCTGCTGGAATGAAGTTAGAATTCATTAACTGAAGTATCTCTGGAAAAAGCGCAATTATTTACAAACTAAACAACACCTACTTATAAGTGAACAATAGTTAAACGAAGAAAAAGGGAAATTAATTTTAATTTATAAAATTAAATAATTAAATAATTTTATTTTGATTTGAATAAAAGTGAAAATACCACACTTGAAAATCTGTAAGGTGTAGCGAATACAGTAGTTAGGAGGGGTTTTATGGCATTAAATGCATATATTTAAGACAAAAAAAAGGTCCTCTAATTATGAACTTATAAAAGAAAGGGCAAATGTAACCCAAAATAAGCAGAATAAAGGAAATAATAGGAGTTCTCATCATGGCTCAACACAAACAAATCTGACTAGTACCCATGAATACACAGGTTTGATCCCTGGCCTCACTCAGTGGGTTAAGGATCAGGTGTTGCCGTGAGCTGTGGCAAAGGTCGCAGATGCAGCTTGGATCAGGCGTTGCTGTGGCTCTGGTGTAGGCCGGTGGCTACAGCTCTGATACAACCCTAGCCTGAGAATCTCCATGTGCCATGGGTGTGGCCCTAAGAAAGACAAAAGGGGGTTGGAATTTAAAAAAAAAAAAAAAAAAAAAAAAAGGTTACGTCTATGAAATAGAAAACAGAAGAAGAAGAAAAAAAAAAAAAAATCAATGAAACCAAGAATTACTTCTTTGAAAGGACTAATAAAAATGATAAACCTAGGCGTTTCTCTTGTGGCACAGTAGGTTAAGGCTCTGGTATTGTTACTGCAGTGGCTTGGGTTCTATCTCCGGCCCAGAAACTTCCATATGCCACCAGCATGGCCAAAAAAAATTTTGAAAATAAACCTAAAGTCAGGCTGATTAGGCAAAAAAAAAAGAAACAATGTAACAATATAAGGAATGAAAGTAGTGACATCATTATAGATTATATAAATATTAAAAGGCTATTAGGAAAGTATTACAAAGATCTTTTGCACATAAAGATGAAAACGTAGGTGAAACTGACAAATTCCTTCCACAATTCAAATTACCAAAGCTCACTTAAGGATAAATAAATAACCTGGATAGTTATTATCTGTTATCTAGATGTACAGCATATCTAATAATGGAATTGAATGTGTAGTTAAAAAACCTTCCCAGTAAGAAAATTCAGGCCCAGCTGGTTTCACTGGAGAATTCTAGCAAACATTTAAATACTAAGTAATACCGAGAACTATGTCTAGATACTCATGTTGCAACAGAAGAAAGGGTGGGGGAAAAACTGTAATTGTAATGTATACATGTAAGGATAACCTGACCCCCTTGCTGTACAGTGGGAAAATAAAAATAAATAAATAAATACTAAGTAATACCAATTCAATATAAACTCTTCTAGGAAGTTGAAGAAAAAGTACTTCCCAACTCATTCTATGAGGCCAACACTGCTATTACCAAAGATATTACAGGAAAAGAAGAGCACAAACCAATATCCCTCATGAAAAGTTACATTCTCAACAAAATTTAACCACACAAATCTAACCACATTTAAAAGGGATAGCATATCATGACCAAGTAGGGTTAATTCTATATTGTAAGGTTGATTTATTATTTGAAAAATCAAAATAAGTCATCACAGACTAAAAAAGTAAAAACACATGATCATATCAAAAGATGGCAGAAAACACATTTGACAAAACTCCACCATCCACTCCCAATTAAAAAAAAAAAAAAAACCTTCTTAGTAAAGTCGGTAAATAAGGAAACTTCCACAACTTGATAAAAGGCATCTATTAAAAATACCTATAGGTTTAAGAACTATGTCTAGATACTCATGTCGCAACAGAAGAAAGGGTGGGGGAAAAAACTGTAACTGCAATGTATACATCTAAGGATAACCTGACCCCCTTGCTGTACAGTGGGGGAAAAAAAAAAAAAAAAAAAAATACCTATAGGTGACAATGTACTGATACAGGCCGTAACATGGAGGCATCTCAATCAAAGGTATTATACTTTGAAGACAAAAATCAGACATAAAAATGTACTACTCCATTGATATTAAACTAGATGAATAACCACTCCTGGGCATCTACCCAGAGAAAACCATAATTTGAAAAGATACATGCACCCCTATGTTCATTGCAGTGCTATTTACAATAGCTACGACATGGAAGCCAAGTATGCATCCATCAACAGATGAATGAATAAAGAAGATGTGATACATATATATACAATGGAGTATTAGCCATAAAAAAGAACGAAATAATCTCTAGATCCATCTATGTTGCTGCAAATGGCATTATGATACTGAGTGAAGTTAGTGAAAGAAACATTTTATGATATCGCTTATATGTGGAATCTTAAAAAAGGATACAAATGAACTTATTTGCCAGACAGAAACAGACTCACAGACTTTGAAAACAAACTTATGATTACCAAAAGGGACAGGTGGGGGGGGGGGAGGATTGGCCTATGCACACACTGTAGTGATCATGGAATGACTGGCCAATGGGGACATGCTGTATAGCACAGGGAACTTTAACCAATATTGTGATAACCTATGTGCAACAAGAATCTGAAAGAGAATGGATGTGTGTATATGTGTAACTGAATCACTTTGTTGTACAGCAGAAATTATAACATTGTAAATCAATTATATTTCAATAAAACTTGAAAAATGAAAAAGAAAAAAAAAAAAGACTCAACTATAAAGAATCACATAAGGCATGTGCCTGGGGCTGGGAGGTGGAGGAATTGACTGAGAAAGGGCAATTGACTTTTGAGGTGATGAAAATGCTCTATAACCTGATTGTGGGAACAGTTACACAGGTTGTGCCTAAATCTGTCAAAACTCATTCATGTACAGTTTAAAAGTATGCATCTTATTATATGTAAACTAGACCTCAACAAAGTTGAAACATAAAAGTAAATGTAGGTGTGGAAACCGTTTACCCTATTTTTTGAGGCATGTGGGCTAGGAAGGGGACTATGGGATTAAAGGAGTCAACTTACTTGAGACTTATTAAAAAATGTGAGAAGAGGAAGAGATTGGAGGCACAGAAGACAGCCTTTTGTAAGTCCCACATCTTTTGCAGCAATCCAAATTTCTTGCTTCCTCCCCTGCCAGACAGGAGTCTCCTTGTAATCAGAAGTGTTGAGACTTGAAAATACATGCTATGATACTTAGGCTTCCAAGGAGAAATCTTGAGCAGGCCAAAAGCTTATCTCTGTGTAGCATATGTGCAATATTCTACCTTCTAGCAAATCTCAATTCATTGCCTAGGCTTTAACTATTGGCTAGAAGTGGAGAGTCACTCCCCTCTTTCCCCACTTTTGACATGATTGCTCTTTGGGTACCTAACAATTAGCTTCTCCCTATACTTGTACAAATGTTGAGTCTCAAGTTGCATCAAGCAGTTTTTTAACTATCAAGTGAGATTTACTCCATTTTAAGGCTTTGTTGTCCAGAACCTAGTTAAACCTGTCTGCTCACCAAATTCTGAGGCTGCTGTGAATTGTGTAAACAGTTTGTTTTGGTTACTCAGGATGGAACTCCTTTCCCAAATGCATTTTAATTCTCAGCATCTACATAGTTGGGATATTTCCCAAGAAAGATCTGCAATTAAACAGGGGCTACCAATGTCATAACCCAAAGAGGTGGGTGGTTGGTTCTAACCTCAGAGGTCTCACACCAGTAGGGTAAATGATTGAAGAATGAAAGAAGCTTTTAGTACCAGGTGCCATTTTCACAAACTGCTCTGGTGATCATTGGCCTTGGAATCTTAAACATAAGAAAGCAGAGCAAGGAGTTCCCACTGTAGTGCAACAGGACTGCAGCGTCTCCACAGCAGATGCAGGCTGGAACCCCAGCCCAAGACAATGGGTTAAAGGATCCATTGTTGAGTTCCCATCGTGGTGCAGGGGAAACAAATCCGACTAGGAACCATGAGGCTGGGGGTTCGATCCCCGGCCTTGCTCAGTGGGTTGGGGATCCGGTGTTGCCGTGAGCTGTGGTGTAGGTCGCAGATGTGGCTCGGATTCCATGTTGCTGTGGCGTAGGCCAGCAGCAACAGCTCCAATTCAACCCCGAGCCTGGGAACCTCCATATGCCTCAGGTGCGGCCCTAAAAAGACAAAAAAAAAATTTTTAACTAAAAAAAAAAAAAAATAAAGGATCCTGTGTTGCCACAGCTGAGGTGTAGTTCACAACTGTAGCTCAAATCTGATCCCTGGCCTGGAAGCACCATATGCCACAGGGCAGCCAAAAAAGAAAATTAAAAAAAAAAAAAAAAAAAAAATGAAACCAGAACAAGACAAACTCGACAAAATTGGTTGTTTGTCTCTAACAAAGACAAAGAAAACCAGATACCTTTTCAGAGAGATCTTACACTTTAATTCCCATTTCTATCCTCAGAACCAAGGGTAGCAGTTCTCATACCCTCACAATCAGCCCTGTGGCTTCCAAGATAAAGGGAAGAAAAAAAAAAAAGGCATTAAAACTGGTCGTTCTTGTCCTATGAGCAAAATAAGCATTTTTTTTGTTAAGTAGAAATAATAAGAGACACACTACAACATCCTTATCTTCTTTCCTGGTCCCTTTTATGTACCTGAGGTAGCTGGCCAGGGTTTAGGGACTCAACCTGTGACAGGGGCTACAGCTGAGCCTATGATCATAGTTAGGGCCTCAGATGAGGTTAAGACAGAAATTAAGTTTAGGGTTAAAAAGCGTAAGGCCTGGGAGTTCCCCTCGTGGCGCAGCAGAAATGAATCCAACTAGGAACCATGAACACTGCGGATTCGATCCCTGGCCCCACTCAGTGGGTTAGGGATCTGGCGTTGCCGTGAGCTGTGGTGTAGGTTGAAGATATGGCTCGGATCTGATGCTGCTGTGGTGTAGGCCGGCAGCTATAGCTCCAATTTGACCCCTAGCCTGGGAACCTCCGTATACCGCAGGTGCGGCCCTAAAAAGCAAAAAACAAGAAACAAACAAAAAAAAAAACCTAAGGCCTGGGTTCATTCAATAGCCAGGAGCAGAGAAAAGCAACCTGGCCCAAATTAGAAGAAACCTACCACCTTGGTCTCTCTCATTAGCACAAAGACTCTGCCTGGCCGAGTTAAGCAGTCAGCATCGGCTTTGGACGCGCATTTGTGAGAGCAGCCTGGGAGCCAGCACTGGTGGGTCCTTCAACCTCTGAGAAAGCTGAGAAAGTCATTTCCTCTCCCCAGGCTTCCATTACCCCCTCTTCCAAGTGAGGGGCATGATCATGATTTCTCACCATGGGACGAGGAGGTAAGGTGGGGGGAGAGCAAAGAAGGGGTGATGAGCTTGAATTAATATCTACAGCTTCTTTCCTTCCCCGTCCATCCCTGAAGACAAAGTCCAGCTTCCTAGATTAACCCACCAAGCATCAGCTCCTTTCTGGTGCTCCTCCCCAGAATTCAAATAGTTACTGATTTTCTGAAATCTGAGGATCTTTCTATTACCCCCTACACAGCTCTAATTGGTTCTTTGCTCTGTTTTCCTTCTGTGTGCACCAAGGCATTTGCTCAGACACACACACACCCTTTGTAATCAGAAGTGTTAAGGTTTCCAAAGATTGGCAAAGATATTCTGGACTTCCAACTAGAACTCTTCCGCAAGCCAAGACGTATGCAAAAGCTGCTTCTTCCCGACACTTTAAGAGGAGCTTAATCCTTTCACAATGGAATTCACTAAACCACAGCATTATGTCAGGCGGTAACTGCGCTGGACACGAAAGTGGGCGGAGGAGCAAGGAAAATCTGGCATCGCGCGACCACTCTGTGGGTTCCTTTGCCCAGTTCCCGGGCCATAGACTGCTCCTGATACCACACCCCCAAATCCCAGCAGCTCTGGGGCTTAAGGACAGTACCACCTGGAGAAGTAAAACTCTCAGTGCACAGGACAGCTCAAGAGGAGTATCAGGTAACAAAGAAGAAATGCTGCTGCTGCTCACAATGAATTTGGATTATTTAGGTCTTAGATCAGGATGATGCCATTTGAAGCCAGTTTCCTCCTGATGGTGCAGCCTCTGCCCCAACCACCACCAGTCTTCCCAACTCTAGCAGCTCTATGTCCATTTCTTCAGGGAGAGAAGACACGAAACAGAAGTGGAAGGCGGAGGCAATCTGTTTTCGTGTCCCAAAGTTTAGGTTCTGAGGACACTAGAGAGGACAGAGGGCCAAGTCATTCTGTTTACTGAAAAGAGAAGCATCTCGATTCCCCCAGACAAGAAAAGACCCTTCGCAGCGAGAGGAGGAGACAGGTACCAATGAGAGGATCTTTGCAACCTGCTTCCTGACCAGAAGCTTGAAGAAGGGAATGGAAGGGAAAGTTCGGAGCCTGATGGTGGCCTGAAAGGAGAAGGATTTCCAAGTCCTCCGATGAAGCCTGGAAGTATGGCAGAAAGCCATTAGAGCCGAGGAGACAGGTGGAGGGTGTCAAAGGTGCAACATGCCTGGGAGATGACACCAAGGACCAGAGGGCTCCCCAGGATTCAGGACCCTGAGAAAAGAGGGAGTTATCTTTGAATAAAAGGACACGGAGCTCTGCCATCTGCAAGGTAGGAGGAGTCACAAAAACAATTAAGTTGCACAATAGAAACCTAAATTTGTGGGCCGAGATTTGAACATACCTCCCCAATACGTAGAAGTTGACTACGTCCCTGAATGAATCCACTTTATGGGCTCCATAAATGTAACTGAATGTTGATTCTTGGGCAGGAGGGGCGTTGGGGGTGTTATTGAACAGTGTCAGCTCCCAAAATTGTACCACACAGTCGGTTCGGAAAACAGAGGTCCTGAAATGGCACCTCACAGGTGCACAGAATATCAACTGCTAACCGTGTGTAAAAATTAGACAGCAATTAAATAGGGACCATGAGGCCTGCGGATGGTACAATTTTCCTCAGAAGAAGCCGTCTGTCAAATTGTAGCTATATATATATATATATATATCTATGGAGGTGACATCAGATACTTGCGCAGTATAACTCATTTTCTTGTCAGTCAAATATCTGATCTGAGGCACGCAGCAGTGTATAACTTGCGGCTCTAGATGCACAGGAGTCTCTGCGTGTACACACGTGACACTGCTCAACATCAAAGCCTCAGGGTGAATGCAAATATTCTCTCTTCCAAATCTTGGCTTAGGGAGTTCCAGGGATGTTCTTCAAGTGCTAACTCACCTAGTAACCATGGCTAAATGTCCGTCTCGAACCCCCACCTGGAATATGTCAGCAGGGCTGCCTGCTGCCATCACCCACCTGCTTTCATGTCAGACCTTAAGGCTCTCTTGAGTTTTGTCATCTTTGGTCCAGAAGTGTCTCAAGGCCCAGGTTCCCGGGCTTTTGATGAGTGTGCCCTACTTTTCCTTTCCTCACCTCTGACACCCAGGCCACTTTTCCTTTTTTTTTATTTATTTATTTATTTATTTTTTCTTTTTTGCCACTTCTTGGGCCACTCCCGCGGCATATGGAGATTCCCAGGCTAGGGGTCGAATCGGAGCTGTAGCTGCCAGCCCACGACAGAGCCACAGCAACGCGGGATCCGAGCCGCGTTTGCCACCTACACCACAGCTCACGGCAACGCCGGATCGTTAACCCATTGAGCAAGGGCAGGGATTGAACCCACAACCTCATGGTTCCTAGTTGGATTCGTTAACCACTGAGCCACAATGGGAACTCCCGCTTTTCCATTTTCCCGCCCTCTGAGAGTTTTTCCATCTTCTCCCCACCAAACCACTGGCACTGGGTTCCCTCACGGGTTTCTTTCATTGTAGTCAGGTATACGTCTCTCTCTCTCTTTTTTTTTTTTTTTTTTTTTTTTTTTGATGGATAAGGTTTCAATCTAAGGAGGCAGCCTAGTGCCATGACAGAAAGCACCAGACTTGAAGTGCCTACACTCCAAACCCTCCACGTTCAAGTCTCTTTCTGCCATTTATTAGCAGAGAACCTTCTGACCAGCCACTTCACAGTTCTCCAGCCTAAGTTGCCTTGCTGACAAATTTGTGGGTGCGATTAGACCACAATTCTGAAAGCTGGAAACCTGTGTGGTGTGCCAGGCCCACTGACGTTCAGTTTTGTTGTACCAGCTGTAGCTGGATCACATATGCTCCACTTCCCAGAGTGCCCAGCCCTCTTCAATACCTTCTGCCCACCTGCTCCACTCAGGGGCATTTGCCCTTAGGATCCTGAGACTGCGGCTTTGTACCTAATGCTCAGCCAACTCAGATGGCCCCTGCTGCCTTACGATCCTCCTACTCTTCACACAGGCACCTCCTGCTACAAACTGAGCTAATAAGACCTGAATCAGGGAGTTTTTAAAAAAAAAAAAAAAAACTAGGTTTTAACAGGTGATATTTGGGACTTCAGCTGCCTCTCTAGCCATCATTCACAAAGCACATACCCCATCCACACTGACCCACAACGCCCGCCCTTCAGTCTCCCACCGCCTCCAGATCACCAGTCGCACAGGCTCCACGGGACAGGCCATCCCAGGACACTCTACTATTCCAGAACCCTCTAGCACTCTAAGGCCAGAAACAACAGAAGGCACCACCGAGGTTTCAATGAGGTTTCAATACCGTCAAAGAAAAAGGCTTTGAAATGTTCATAAAAGCAGCTCAGCATGCTTTTTGGGTATCAAATCTCTTACAAAAACAACATTTTGATGTGTTAAATGTAAATCAATCAGGAAGCACATGGATCCAATAGGTCCTAAGATGTGCCCAGGCTTAAAGACAAAGGCAAACATCCTCATGCAGCGTCTGGGGACACTTGCTAGCTGGGAGATATTGGAGGATGAAGCGGTTTTTGCTATTCCATAGAATTTCAGCTCCAATGAGGTTTCTGGACCCTCTCTCTCTGTGTCCATTCCCTTCCTGCCTTCTCACCCCACTTCAGCCCCACAGCAATACAAATTCACCAACCAGTAATAAAAAGGAGGGTGGAGATGCTATTTATGTCCTTGGAGAGACCTACAGTCTAGTGGTGGGGACTTGTAGCCAGCCTGCAGGCAGCCCTGTGTCTAATGGCAGGTTCTAATAGAGCTGGGTAGACATTCGCTGTCATAGCATGTTTCAAAATCTGATGGCAATTCCTGCTCTCAGGGCACTGCCTATCCAGATAGATAGACCCAAAGAACACCCAGAGCATATGCAATGAGACCATCACACAGATTTAAGCTCCTAAAGTTGGTACCGACAAACAAAACATAACCATGATTCACACAGTCTTTAGAGTCATGTGAGCATGAATAACAATAATGCTACTACTACTAATTATGATAATCATGAATAAGGGCTTCCATTTATCAGTGCCCTTCTGGGATAGACGCTAAAGTAGGCATTTCATCTCCATGTATGTAGTTGTTGCTCTGATCCACCCAACAACGCAGCAAGGTGGATATTAATAGCCCTGTTTAGAAAGTAGGGAAACGACCTCTGACAGCAGGGGTAGACGCAGTTCTCATGCATTTAGGCGCTTTCTGCTCACACACACTCTGTTGAGTCCTGGATTTTTATTCTCTTCCTTCACTGACAGTGCTGGATAAACACCGCGTCCATCCCCTACTCAATATTCCCTTTCCAACAAAAACATATATCCTGTACTCAGCAGAAAGGCAACTACTAGACTCCAAACACCCTGGGCATTCAATCCATAGCGATAACTAAATGACTGACTTTGTCATTCAGGTTTGACCCTGTCGGAGCCATTCTTAAGCCACACTGCCAGGGTCCAGGTGTCACCTAGAGTTCGCAGGAAGCAGCGCCCTTGACTTTTTCTGTACCTCCCTCCTATTCTCCACAGCACTGAGGCGTGAGTGCATGGCTGTCTTGGCAGGGAGACACCTCTGAGAGAAGGTCCATCGTGCTGCACAGTGACTGTTCCCCTCCCATCTGATGACCAGGCCCCTCACTCGCGCATGGCTCCTGCGTCCCAGGGGAAGCATCCTCCCTGGAAGGCTCCCAGGCTCCACCAGTTCACCAGCTGTGTCCAACGGACCTTAATCCCAGTTTTGGCTCAAACTGGGTGGGACTGGGGATCACAGCTGGTTTCACGTATAGAGATGGCATGGATGAGAGAGTCAAGGGCCACAAGCCAGGAGAGCAAGGTCTGGAACCAGAAGACCTAGTTGGGCTGCAGCACTTTTCCAGTTTACAGGAAGAACCAGGGTCAAATCCAGCAAGTCTTGGCTTACCAAAGCCAAGGGCAAGAATCAAATTTGCAGTCAGAGTTTGAGGCCAAGGTCTTAATGCAGCTGGGTAGAGAAAGTCACAGGGTTACTGCCCCAATGAAAACTGGAAGCCTCCAGGGGACATAATTAGAGGAATCCTCAAAGATGTGCACCCATATCATTCCTCGTTCATCTGTATCACTCCTCGTTCTTATCAATTCTTGCAGAGAGAACTCATCACTTCTAATAAAATTGGGAAGGTAGTCGGCATACTGCATAGGGAACACTTGTCAGACAGCCCAAGTTCAAATCCCAGCTCTACCCCTTACCCTACCTGCATGACCTTGGACACGTTGCTTCACTTCTCCATGTCTGCTTTGGGCTACCTGTAAAATAGGACTCATAACAGTACCTAACCTCAAAGCATTGCTATGCCAATTAAAGAAATAAAGACAGAGGAAGCTTGTAAAAACAGTACCTGGAAAGTGCCTAATAAACTCTGGAATTTTGTTATCGTAATAGATGGACACAGAGTGGCTCTGAATGCAGTGAGGGTAGCTCTGGGCATCCCAGAGCCCACATCCTCACGAGGCACACGTGGAAAAATCAGTGCTTCTGTACAACCTGCCACTCAGTTCCCAAGACTCCTCTACAGCATCTGACCTCTTAACACTTTCAGGGGTGAGGGCCCCGTTACTTTAAAAAAAAAAAAAAAAATAGGCTACCACCTCTGATTAGTCCAGATAGCAGAGTCTTCTCACAGTAACTGAAAATTTACCACCCTGTGGCATGGGAGGTGCCACTAATGCAAAGGCTAACAGGCAGGAAGCAGCTGCCCTTACAGTCAGACCTAGAATCCCATCTCAGCAACTTTTCTCGCCTGTGTAACTTTGGGGAAGTCACTAAACCTCTCTGAGCCTCTGTTCCCCCATCCGGAAAATGAGGATAAAAATGTGTAAGGCACAGGCTTGCTGCTATGGACTCAACTGTATTCCCAACCCCACGCCCCCAAATTCACATGCAGAAGCCCTAATCCCCAATATATGTGGAGATAGGGTCTTTAGGAAGTGATGAAGGTTAGATGAGGTCATAAAGGCGGGGTGCTTATCTGGGAAGCCTGTGGCCTGATAAGAAGAGGAAGAGAGTGCCCCTCACCCGCCCTCCGTCTACAACTAAGGTTAAGGCCGAAGGAGTGCAGAAGGCAGCTGTCTGCAAGCCAACAAGGGAGCCATCACCAGGAACAGAATTGGCCAACACTCTGATCTTAGATTTCCCAGCCTCCAGAACACTGAAAAAAAAATGAAATACCATTGTTAAGAGCCACCTAGTTATAGCAGCCCTGGCTAATACAGTTGCTGCGAGGATTAAATGAGGTAATATGTGTAAAGTGCCTGGCCCAAAGGCAGCACTCAACAAGTGAAATTATGTTTTATTTTTTGTTCCTCGCTCTGCCCCGGCCAGCTAATTCAAGGCAGATGGCACAGAGGACCCACCACAGCAGTTTGCCAGACATAGTCAGTACTTGGCTCTTAACCTAGACTCATTCATTACTCAGGCCTGTCTCCATGACTACTCTGAGCTCCCTTAGGGCAGAGAACATGTTCCAGTCCTTTCCATAGGGCCAGTGCCTAGAATTATCGTGGATGCTAGGGGTAAACGGAGGGTTAAGGAGTGAATGAACACAACCAGACCTATTAGTGGGCATTTGGAAGCCTCCCGGCCACAGAGACCTTGAGCCCCAGACACGGAAGCCTGAGGATGATTTGATATTATCTGAGCCTCTGGCGTCAAGGCCAGTTTGCTGCCTCCAAGTCACTGAGCAGGAAAAAACATCCAGCCACAATTGCCAGGCTCCTGTGTCAACTGAGCTCCCCACACACGACCACCTCATGCTTGCAGGTTTTCTTGGTCACTGGGAGACATAACCTGCTCTGACTCGGCACACTTGCCCCTTGTCAAAAGAGGCCATTCCAAATAACGGAGAAGAACTGTGTTAGCTCAACGTCACCTTTGCTGGGCAGGTCTTGTCAGATTTATCATCCTAATCCATTACTTTGAGTGAAATAACTGCAGCTGTTTTTTCGCAGAACTGTCTCGGAGCTGATGGGCAACTTATTAGGAGTATATATACTAAATGATTTTCTAAACTTTTTGGAAGAATGGGAGTCAACCGGGACACACTGTTATTTGTGCATTCGTGTGTTGTTAAATTCTTCTTCTTCTTTGTGTGAAGTCAGGTTTGGAACAGTAGGCAATGAAGTTTGGGCCAACGGGGCTGAGTAATGTAAATGCAAGTTCTGTTATTAAACAGACTATGGTGCTGCAAAGCAGACATTCACGACCCTTCAGAAAAAAATTTTCCCAGGACACAAGGGGAGAACAGAAGGAAAAACCGTCCAAGAGGCAGGCATGAGGAGAGAAAACTAGAATGGCAACAGCAGTTCGATGAGAAAAGCCATCCAGTGCCTAGAAGAGGGAGAAGACGTCTGAACTGGACATGAATGGTTTTCTCCAACAGTAAGGAGTGAATTTTCCCAGAGCCATTCAAATTCTTCTGCCCAGTTCCCCACATGATCTATGACAAATCTGCGAGTAGAACAAGATAATAATATAACAACAGCAACAGCTAGCATTCGTCAAAAGCTTACAATAATAGGCCAAGGACATTACAAAAGTTAGCTCGTCTCATCCTCATGCTCTCCAACCCTGAGCTACAGACATGGAAGAAAACTGGGGTTCAGAGGGGTTATGTAATGGGTCTGGGGCCAAACAGCTCAGGAACAGAGCCCTGATTTGAACCCATATGTGACAGACTAAAGAGACTCACTCAATTAAACTGCCTCTCTCCTCACCTACTGATCAGGCTGAGGCCAGTATAGTTTTGGTCTTTCGCCAGGCCTACCAGTGATTATGTAAACTCTGATCACGTTGTTTCTTTCTTTGCCTTTAAAAAGATGCCGCTTCTCCAGTCTGAAATCTGTTTTCCTAAGGCTGGGCCCATCCCTTTGACTACTTCCATTAAGTATGTGGCTCCACGGTTAGTGGGTGCTGTGCGTGACAGACAGGAAGCGGGGCGGAGGAGGGAAGACTAGGGGTACCATGAGGCTGTTCAGAGGCAGCCTCGGAGGCACAGCTTTGTGGCTAGATGCTGCGGTGCATTTCTCCATTAGAAAACCTTCACCCTCCAGACCCCAATAGCCCCCAGGGCCTGCAATCAGGAAACGCGGAGGCAGAAATGGCCTGGAAGCACCTGGTGCCTGCTCCACTGGATGGGAGATAGGGATTCAGGGCGTAACCCAGGCTTCCTGGAGCTCTCCCAGGGAAGAGGCTCCCTTAGGAAGAGAGCGTGTTCCACTGTAGGGCACTGGCTCCCCCTGCAGGCCTCTCCTGGGAATGACCTCTGTTTTTAGCTCGACCTGTCGGTTCTTCCCATTTGAGATGAGGGATCCACCCCAGGCAGTCACCCTCACCCTCCCAACTCTGCCCCTCAGAAGCGGGGCGGGGGGGGGGGGATCCTCAAGGAAAGGGCCTGCCCTCCTTCCACTCCTGGCCAATTACTCTGAGCCAAAGCAGCAACCCTGGTGGAGGGAGGTTTGATGAACTATTCATCAGACTCCTAAATAATTCATTTCCCTTTGAGAGCCAGTAGCCCACAGGAGCTGTAAGGTTTTCTTAAGTTGACACCTTTTGAGAGACAAAAAAAGCAAAGGCCAACTTTTAGAGAAACCACAGTGGCTTCACATGCCACTTCCCGCATCTCTCTTCCAATGTTACAGGGTGCCTCGGCTTGGCCCCATTCCTTGCGATTGGTCTCCTATTGTTCTCTTTGCTTTTTGTTATTCAAACAACTCCACTTTGTGGGATCCCCCTGTGCAGACCTTTCTAGCATTATCTCATTCTCCCTGGCCCCTTGGGCTTCCAGTGTGTAACGAGCCAACTGCCTTTAAATTAAAGATACAGGAGCAAGAGGTAGGCACAAAATTGGGGGATGGAGGTGGGGGAGTTGATTGTGTCAAATGAGAAGGCTCCAGAGCATTCCAGGATCTCGCCTTTGTTCTGACTTTAGCTGCCCTGACACAGCTCCGCTACTTGTCATTCTGCAAATGTTTTCTCTCTCCTCCCTTGATTTTTTTAAGAAAACCTCCATAGAGCTCTCCTCTGGGCCAGCCACGGCCAAACGCATCACAGGAGGCTTCTCTGCCTCTATCCCCAGCCACCCACAGACCTCAGAGACGCGTTTTATATACAGGACGCTGACTACAGGGGACTGTGAGGGTGGAAGATGGCAGGCAGGGACTAATTATCTTCTCTGCTATTGGCCCCGCCTTCAGCTGGCCTCACAGCTCTGGGGCTCTAACTGGCATCTGCCATGCTCCAGAGGCACCGAGCAAAGCAGTTTTGTGCAGGAGCCCCCACGCTCCCCACCCACAATGACCTTTGCCTAGTATCAGTCTCTTTTCTCTTACTTGCACATCTTAAGAGAAAAATGTAAGAGATTTGGAGCCAGAGCAAATAAAAAGATCTAGGATGAAAAATGAAATGGACACATGGCCCGAAATAGTTTAGCCTTCAGACTCACCCTGCTTCGACCAAATCATCACCCAAGAAGATTAACACAATTAGAGATTTTGCTTACCTAACAAGCAGAAATCCTCATTGATCAGGGTGAGGAAGCAAATGGCTTGAAGTATACCTCCACTTAAGCAAACATAATAAGGCTGTACAGCTTTCTTTTGCTGTTGCTGTGATCTAATTTTTATTTTTTTTTAATTTTTATTAGAGTATAGTTGGTTTACAATGTTATGCCTATTTTTTTTAATTTTTCTTAGAATACCAGCTTCCTAAAATGTTTTCCTCTCAGAGTCCGTTGCTCTCTTATTTCAAAAATGTTTCCATCTGCTTACATTTGTCAGCAATATTTCTCTTTGTGTAAGAGCAGAATTTCTTTAATAAGAAAAGTGGATTGATATAAAAGTATTTAAAGATCTAAAAGCACTTAACAGTATAAAGTATAGTGAGGTAGCCCAGAACATAGAGTGTGGCTTGGGGCATGCCATGAGCAGATCTAGAAGCTTTCAAACATTGGAAGTTGGCCATCATCTCAGTGCTACACTTATGCTTCACCTTCGAGGTAACAATACAATTTCCCAAAGCACAGAGAAATAAACAGATTTAACTAATAAAATATTTTCCCTATCAGGGTTGATTTTATCAATTTGACTGGGCCACAGGGTGCCCAGTCAAACATTACTCAGGATGTTTCTATGAGGGTTATGTTTGGATGAGAGTAACATGAGAAGTGAGTAAAGCAGAAGGCACTGCCTGACATAGGTGGGCCTCATCTAATCAGGTGATGGTCTGAATGGAGCACAGGGGCTGAGGTTCATGTTGAGAAGGGGAAATTCCTCCTGCTGGAGTTCTTAAGCTGTGCTATTGGTCTATTCCTACTTTTGCCCTTGAACTAAAATATTGGCCATCCTTGGGTCTTGAGCCTGCCAACTTTTGGATTGGAACCTACACCACCAGCTCTCTGGATGCTCAGGCCGTAAGACTTGGACTATAAGAACACCATCAGGAGTTCCCATTGTGGCTCTTGGGAAACAAATCTGACTAGCATCCACAAGAATGCAGGTTCGATCCCCGGCCTCGCTCAGTGGGTTAAGGATCTGGCATTGCTGTGAGCTGTGGTGTAGGTCACAGATGCAGCTTGGATCTGGCATTGCTGTGGCATAGGCCAGAGGCTACAGCTCAGGTTCAACCCCTAGCCTGGGAATTTCCATATGCCATGGGTGTGGCCCTAAACACACACACACACACACACACACACAAAGAAAGAAAAGAAAGAAAAGAAAAAGAAAAGAAAAGACACCATCAGCTCTCCTGGTTCTCCACCTAGCTACAGAATTTGGGACTTCTCAGCCTCTACAATCATGTGAGCCAACTCCTTACAACAAATCTGTGTTTCTCTCTATTATATATACATCCTACTGGTTCTGCTTCCCTGGAGAATCCATTACAGTTCCTCTGATTTAGATCTGGGGTCTCCAAAATCCCACCCCCATAACCCTCAGTGGGCAACCTATAAATGGGAGAATGGTTACAATTGCAGAGGTTCTCCCCCAAGGAGTAAGGGGTCTGAGCACCTCCGGAGGCTCCTCAGCCCAGGAGTCCCACACCAGGAAGATGAGCCCCAGAACATTTGGCTTTGAAGGACCAGCAGGACTTACTTTTAGGAGATGCAGAGGGCTGTGGGAAATACAGACTCCACTCTTAAAGGGCATGCACATAATCTCACATTCCCCAGCACACAGGACAAAAGCAGTAATTTGAAAGAAAGAAAAAAAAAGAGCCCAAGTCAGACTTACCTGCTGATCTTGGAGAGCCTCCTGGAGAGGAAGGAAATAACTGGAGCTCACCCTAGGGATATAGACACTGGCAGCAGCCATGTTGGGGAGGTTCTTATACCACATGGCCACTGGTGCTGGCAAATACCATTGTGGAACCCTCCCTCTAGCTTATCAGCCTCAGGACTCAGTCCCATCCACTCTTACCAGCCAGTAGACACAAGTACTGGGATGCCTCAGGCCAAGGATCTAGCTGGATGGGGACACACTCCCACCCAACAGCAAGCAGGCTGAGCCCACAGCCACCCTTGGATGTGGCCAGGTCCACCAGGGGCCCCAGGATTCAGCTCTATACAACCGTGTGCACAAGCACTAGACCAAGGACTCTCAGGGCCCTACAGCCAGAGACCCTGGGCCCCAGCTCCACCTACCAGTGGGTGGGCACTAGCCCCATGACAACCACAACCCTGCAGTCCTAGCCACCCTATCAGCAGGACAACACCAGCCCTAGGAACCAGTGGGCCACAGTGCTGATCAGCAATAGCCCAATACCAGCTCTGATACATTGTAGGACCCTCAGCCAGCCATCCCAGGAAATAGCCCCACTCACCAGCTGGCCAATACAACACACTTTGGGATATCATAGGCCCCACAGCCAGCTGCCTCAGGACATAACCCCACCTACCAATCGTCTGACACCAGATCTAGGACTCCTGGGTCCTGCAGTCAGAAACCCCAGGACACCATTTTTTCCATAATGGTTGGTTTACACTGTTCTGTTAATTTTCTACTGTACAGCAAAGTGACCCAGTCATGCACACATACTCTCACATTATTCTCCATCATGCTCCATCACAAGTGATTATAGTTCCCAGTGCTATACAGTGGGAAGAAAATTTTTTAAATGCCCAGAAATCCAAGACCAGCTGGCACATGGGTGAATTCTAATGAAACATTTAGAGAAAAGTTAACACCTATCCTCGTCAAATTATTCCCAAAGATTGCAGAGGATGAAATGCTTTCAAACTCATTCTATAAGGTCAGCATCCCTGATACTAAAACCGGACAAAGATATCACCAAGAAAATTACAGATCAAGGCCATTGAACATAGATGCAAAAATCTTCAGCAATATATTAGTAAACAGAATCCACCAATATGTTAAAAGGATAATACACCATGATCAAGCTGGATTTATCCCAGGGATGTAAGGATGGTTCACTATCTGTAAAATCAGTGTGATACCCCACATTTAAAAATTGAACAGTAAAAACCATATGAGCATCTTAATAGATGCAGGAAAACTTCTGACAAAATTCAACATCCATTTATGATAAAAATTCTCAACAATGTGGGTATAGAGGCAACATATTTCAACATAATAAAAGGAATATATGATGAGCCCATAGCTAACATCATACTCAACAGTGAAAAGCTGAATGCCATTTCCTCTAAGATCAGGAACAAGACAAGGATGCCAATTCTCAACACATCATTCAACATAGAACTGGAATTCCTGACCACAGCAATCAGACAAAAGAAATAAGAATTGAAATTGAAAATAAGAAGTAAAACTGTCACTGTTTGCAGATGGCAAGATATTATACATAGAAAATCCTAAAGATACCACCAAAAACCTACTAGAGCTCATCAGTGATTTCAGCATAAGTTGCAGGATATACAGTATATAGGAATCTTTTGCATTTCTATACACTAAAAAAACGATTAAAGAAATTAAGGAAACAATCTCATTTAAAATTGCATCAAAAAGACTAAAATATCTAGGAAATAAACCTTCCTAAGGAGGTAAAAGAGCTGTACTTGGAAATCTTTAGGACATTGATCAAAGAAATTGAAGATGACACAAACAGATGGAAAGATACACCATGTTCATGGATTGGAAGAATTATTATTAAAAGGAGCATACTACCCAAGGCAATCTACAGAGTCAATGCAATCCCTGTCAAGATGCCAATAATATTTTTCACAAAACTGGAATTTTGAAATTTATATGGAAACATAAAAGGCCTCGTGTTGTCAAAACAATCTTGAGTAAGAAAAACAAACCTCGAGGAAATCAGTCCCTGGTTCCAGACTATGCTACAAAGCTACAGGAACTGACACAAAATGCAGGCATAGATCAATGGAACAGATCAGAAAGCCCAGAAATAAACCCAAAACACTTAGTGTCAATTACTCTACGACAAAGGAGGCAAGAATGGAGTTCCCATCTGGCTCAGTGGTTAATGAATCCAACTAGGAATCATGAGGTTGTGGGTTCGATTCCTGGTCTTGCTCAGTGGGTTAAACGATCCGGCGTTGCTGTGAGCTGTGGTGTAGGTTGCGGACGCAGCTCGGATTCCACGTTGCTGACTCTGGTGTAGGCCAGTGGTTACAGCTCCAATTCAACCCCTAGCCTGGGAACCTCCATATGCCTCAGGAGCAGCCCAAGAAATGGCAAAAAGACAAAAAAAAAAAAAAACACAAAGGCGGCAAGAATACACAATGTGGAAAAGACAGTCTCTGCAATAATAATGCTGGGAAAACTGGACACCATATACAAAAATTAAGTAAAAATGGATTAAAGACTTAAACGTATGACCAGAAACCATAAATACTAGAAAACATAGGCAGAACACACTTTCGAATAAATAGCGGCACTGCTTTTTTTTGGGGGGGGGGGGAATCCATATTCTAAAGCAAAGAAAACAAAGGCAAAAATTTTAAAATCAGGGCCCAATTCAACTTAAAAGCTGTTGCAAAGCAAAAGCAAGCCATCAACAAAAAGAAAAGACAACGTATTGAATGGGAGAAAATATTTGCAAATTATATGACAGATAAGGGCTTAATATCCAAAATAAACAAACAGCTCATACAACTCAAGACCAAAAACAGTAACAATCCAATTTTAAAAATAGGCACAAGACCTAAATAGACATCTCTCCAAAGATATCATATTGATGATGGCCAAGAGGCATATGAAAAGATGTTCAACATCATTAACCATCAAGAGAATTTCAAGTCAAAACCACAAGGAGGAACTCCCTGGAGATGCAGAGGGTTAAGAATCCCACGTTGTCACTGCAGCAGCTCGGGTTCGATCCCTGGCCCGGGAACTTCCACGTGCCACAGGTATGGCAGGGGAAAAAAAAAAAACATAGTGAGATATTACCTCACACGTGTCAGAACAGCTATTACCAAAAAGACCACAAATAACAAATGTTGTCCAGGATGTGTAGAAAAGAGAAGTCTTGTACACTGTTGGTGGGAATGTAAATTCATGCAGCCACTGTGGAAAACAGTATGGAGGTTTCTCAAAAAACTGAAAACAGAACTGCCATACAATCCAGCAGTTCCACTCCTGGGCATATATCCAAAGAAAATGAAAACAGTAATTTGAAAAGGTACACGCACCCCAAAGATCACAGTACCATTATTTACAACAACCGAAATACAGAAGAAACATTAAGTATTCATCAACAGATGAATGGACAGGGATGGACGGGGGGACACACACACATTGAAATACTACTTAGCCATTAAAAAAACATTGCCCTTTGCAGCAACATAGATGGATCTTAAGGGTATCATACTTAATAAGTCAGAGAAAGATAAATCCTATATAATTTTCCCTTATATGTGAGATCTAAAAATATTAAAATGAGGAGTTCCCATCGTGGCTCAGTGGTTAACAAATCCAACTAGGAACCATGAGGTTGCAGGTTCGATCCCTGGCCTTGCTCAGTGGGTTAAAGATCCCGCATTGCCGTGAGCTGTGGTGTAGGTCGCAGACGCGGCTCGGATCCCGCGTTGCTGTGGCTCTGGCGTAGGCCAGTGGCTACAGCTCCGATTAGACCCCTAGCCTGGGAACCTCCATATGCCACGGGTGCGGCCCAAGAAAATGGCAAAAAGATAAAAATATATGTATCTATTAAAATGAATATTTAAAAAAGAAAAATATGGAGTTCTTTTGTGGCACAGTGAGTTAGGGATCTGGCATGGTCACTGCAGTGGCTCAGGTCGCTGCTGTGGTGCGAGCTCAGTCCCTCGGCCAGGAACTTCCACATGCCCTGAGTGTAGCCAAATAAGAAAAAAAGAAAGAAAAATATTTTATGACACATGATAATTACATAAAATTAAAATTTTAGATTCATAAATAAAATTTTATTGGAACACAGCTGTGGTCAAGTGTTACATGTTGTCTATGGCTGCTTTCCTGCTACAGTGGCAGATCTGGTATAGACTGTATAGCCCAAAAAGCCTAAAATATTTACTATCTGGACCTTAACAGAGAAGAGCTTGCCAAACTGTCTAGATATCTATTTCTTGGTGTCAAAGTCATCACTTGGATCATGTAATAGAATTAAGGAGTCCTAGACCTTGCCCTCAATGTTCTGCATATGTAATGGAGCCTAATAATATCCATTTTTCTAAATTTCCTTAAGAACTCCAGCTCCGCCCAGGCCCAGGCTTTAGACATCACTTCAATTCAAGTGACAGCTAAGTCTTTAACCCAGATTTCTTTCTGAAGTTCTAGACTCATGTATCCCAGAGCCTATTTCACATTTCCACATAGATGTCTAATTGACACTTTTTGACCTGGCCTATCGAAAAGTGGACTTTTGATTTTCCACCTCACAGCCTCTGCCAATCTTTTCGACCTCCCGTCTTTCCCACTTCAGTTAATGGCACTAGCAGTAACTTAGGCCAAAAAAAATCTAGGAATCTTTCTTGATTGCCATTTCCTTGATATTCCATGTTCCATTAGCCAGAAACCCTGTTGGCTCTACCTCTAACATATAAGAAATCCAGTCCCTTCCAACCATGTTCACTAGTCCAAGACATTGTCAAGGCTCACCTGGACTACTCCAACTGCTCTCTAATCTGCCTCCTTCACTTGTTCCAGTTTAATATTCAATAAGATAAACTCATGCTTCAAATAAACACATGTCAAAGATTTGGGCCAACGCACTGTTTAATGCAGGAACCAGTAAGATCTTAAATCTGGTCCAAAGGCCATTTGAAAAGCTAAGTATTTCTAGTAATGGTAGGATATTATTTTATGGGTTAGATACAAAACTAGTTAATATCCAACAATGCCATAACCATAAACATTGGTTTTGGGGGGGGGGGGTACAATAGGAATGGCAAAATGTCATTTGCCTATTGGAAAAAATCTACAAGTTATCCTCTGTTTCAGAAGGGTATACAGCTGCCTAGATAATAGAAAATCAAGTCCGGGACTGTACTGAGAAGAGCTCAGTAACCTATTTGACTGAGTTCCATGTTTCCAATAATTTTTCTGACACACCCATGTCCTTCTCTGTATAGATTGTTATTTCATACAACAGCCTAAATGATCATTTTAAAGAATAGGGTCATAAAACTCAAACAGAAAGCCGTTACTATAGCCTACAGAGCTGTATGTGCCTAGACTTCCACCTAGCTTCCGGACCTCAAATCCTATCATTTTCTCATTGGTACACCAGGTTTTGGCTTCACCAGCCAAACTTATAATTCCTATAACCGCACTAGGCTCAGCTCTACCTCAGGGCCTTTGCAGTTCTTCCTCCTCACACCTGAAATCATCTTTGCCCAGATCTTCCCTTGGTTGTCTCCTCCTCCTCATGCAGGACTCACATTAACTGTGGCCTCAGAAGACCTCAGACGCCTGTGTCTTGACTGTTAGTCCTTTAATCCCCCTGTTTCCTGCAGAGCCACTATCCCTTTATTTTTGTTTGCTCGCCTATATGTTTATGCCTCTCCCACCATTAAAAAGTAAATGGCGTGAAAGGATGCGACTCTGTCCTGATCACAGATATGTCCCCAACAACTAGCACTGTACCTGATGTGTAGTACGTGCTCAGGAAATTCCTGTTCAATTCACTGATCTGGAATGCACAGAGTCAGAGTCTAGCCCTGACTCTGTCCTGAACAGGCGGCTTGGATTTGGGCAAGTCCTTCCTCTCCCTTGAACCTGTTCTACCATCAGGAAGAAGATGATGTGGAACTAAGTTGTCTGTGAAGTATGTACCAGCAAGTATGTACCAGCTTTACATCGCAATCAAACATTTTACAAACTGATATATTGCAGCCACTTTCCACAAGCAGCCAAGAACAGAGCAGCAGGCACCGTTTTGACCACCATCAAAGTCAACTACACAAAAGCCTATATTCAGGCCCGCCCTCTGCCAGACTCTATGCTAAATTTTGAAAATACAGCAGTTGGTTAAGAATCCATACTCTTCCCTCATAGGGATGGTAGTCTAATTTAACCAGGGAATATTCCATATAAATGCAAAGCAACAACACAAAGTACTATACTAATTGCCGAATTAGTTGTAATCATAATCATAAATAACAATTTTGATTGCTAAAATGTGGGGGGGTGCCAAACCCACAGCATGTAGAACTTCCCAGGCCAGGGATCAAACCCACACCCCAGCAGTGACAGCACAGGATCCTTAACCCACTGCACCCCAAGAGAACTCCTGATAGTAAGCTCTCAATAAATTTCAGCTATGTACCATGCATTATTCTAAAAAGTGTATAGATATTAACTTATTTAAGCCTCACGACAAACCTTTAAGAGTGCCATTTTTAAAAGACCTCATCAAACTTCAAAGTTTCTGCACAGCAAAGGAAACCCTAAACAACACAGAAAGACAACCCACAGAATGGGAGAAAATCTTTGCAAATGAATCAACTGACAAGGGATTCATCTCCAAAATTTATAAACACCTTCTGCAGCTCCATACCAAAAAAACAAACAACCAGAATGGGCAATCAAAAAATGGGCAGAAGATCTAAACAGACAATTCTCCAAAGAAGACATACAGATGGCCAAGAAACACATGAAAAGATGTTCAGCGTCACTCATTATTAGAGACATGCAAATCAAAACCACTCTGAGGTACCACCTTACACCAGCCAGAATGGCCATCATCCAAAAGTCTACAAACAATAAGTGCTGGAAAGGGGTGGAGAAAAAGGAACCCTAGTACACTCTTGGTGGGATTGGAAATTGGGGCAACCACTGTGGAAAGCAGTATGGAGATTCCTCAGAAAACTAAACATAGAACTACCATTTGATCCAGCAATCCCACTCCTGGGCATCTACCCAGAGAAAACCACGACTCGCAAAGATACATGTACTCCAGTGTTCATTGCAGCACTATTTACAATAGCCAAGACATGGAGACAACCTAAATGTCCATCGACAGAGGAGTGGATGCAGAAGACGTGGTACATATACACAATGGAATGTTACTCAGCCATCAAAAAGAACGAAATACCAGCATTTTTAGCAACATGGATGGACCTAGAAACTATCATGCTAAGTGAAGTCAGCCATACAATGAGACACCAACATCAAATGCTTTCACTGACATGTGGAATCTGAAAAAAGGACAGACGGAACTTCTTTGCAGAACAGATGCTGACTCACAGACATGGAAAAACTTATGGTCTCCGGAGAAGACAGTTTGGGGGGTGGGGGGATGTGCTTGGGCTGTGGGATGGAAATCCTGTGAAATCAGATTGTTATGATCATTATACAACTACAGATGTGATAAATTCATTTGAGTAATAAAAAAATGAAAATAAAATAAAAGCCCTAGGAAATAGGTACTAGTTTTATTTAACCATGTCCATTAACAGGTAACAAGTGTTATGAGAATGTAGACGATCTAACAGAAGTTTGAGTACAGGCATTTTGGCAGGGGGCAGTGAACAGGAGTTGAGCAGAGTCTTAGAGTGAAGAATAGGACTTAGACAACTGGAGAGGAAGAAAAGAGACCATTCCAAAAAGAAGGAACAACTTGAGACAACACATTCAAGGGGAAATACATTTAACAGGCACAGAGCATAAGGAACTGAGTGGTTTTATTGGAGCTGCCTGGCAAAACTATTGATAGACAAGTTTGGAAAGAAAGGTGGCAGCTGAATGCCATGCTAAGGAGTATGGCTCTGTTCCCGGAGATACTGAGGACTCGTTGATTTAAAAAAAAAAAAAAAAAAGAGAGAGAGAGTTGTTTCATGTTCAAAATAACCATCTCAGAAGGTTATTGTGACCAGCGAGGGGCTATCACCTGATTTTGTCATCTTTGATTTCTTTCAACAAAAAGAGGAGGAGAGGGGAGAGATGGACTAGGGGGTTGGGACCAGCATATGCACACTGAGGTATATGGAACAAATGGCCAACAGGGACCTGCTGTATAGCACAGGGAACTCTACCCAGTATTCTGTGATTATCTATGTGAGAAAAGAATCAGAGAATGGATATGTGTATATATATGACTGGGTCACTTTGTTGTACAGCAGAAATTATCACAGACTTGTATACTTCAATAAAACTTACAATTTTTTCTTGTATTGAGAATTTTTTTTTTTTTAAACAGTGGACTGTGACAGGTGTAACTTTAAAAAAAAAAAAAAAAAAAAAAAGCTCTATCACCAAAATCCAGGTGGGAAGTGATAAAGGTTTGCATTAGAGTGGTTACAATAGGAGAGAGAGAGAAAAATTGGAGCTGTAAAGGAAATTAGAGGAAAAATTAACTGTAATTGGCGACTGGCTTGATGATAGATGACAAGATGGCTACAACAAAGATGATCCCAATTTCCGGTTGGGGTGTTTTTTGACAGAAATGAAAAAGATTTGAGGAGTGGGGGATAAAAATGCTAAGTTAGAGAAAAATTTTAGGCACATTTATGAATGATCACTCTGAGAAGACAGTGTCATGTAAATAAATGTCAAGTGGCTTAAGCTCAACAGAATAAAGAAAATAGTGACTGGGCTCAGGAGACATTAAATGGTAACTGTTATAACCATCTAGAAAGGCATAACGCCCCCTACCTAGTACAGGTTTCCCCATTTCTGAGTGGCTGAAAGTTGTAGAAAGCTATCTGAACCTAAGCAGAACACGTTGGTAGATGAGGATGTTCTATTCATACAGAGTATGACAGATAATTCCATTGGCCCCTCTAGATCTACTCTCCAGTCTTCATCCTGCTCTCCACCTTCAGAAGGTGACCTGTAAGGACCTTATCAGCTGGCTCCCTTCCCTCTGGCTTCTGGCTAAACTTGGCCAATGCGATCTCCAGCTGGAGATCAGGAGAAGGAAGGAAGGAAGATCAGGGTATTTAATTCTCTGGCTTCCTCCCCATAAAGTTGCTCTGGCCTGACTGTGTCCCTTACCCAAAGGCCACTGCTCCTCTCAAAATAGTCTCCCTTTACGCCAGTCTTCCCTTCCAAGATTTGGTAACTGCCCCATCCCTTCATTCCATGAGTTTAAGGCTGGTAATGCCTTCACTGCTACCACACTTGCCTTGCTCCACAATCCCTTGTAGTTTCTTCACACCTCCGCCTCTGTAAACAACCCCTTCATTAAAAAAACCTTCCACAATCATGCCAACTTTCCAATTGTTTTCAGTTAGGATCTTGCTGATATAGTAATGATTCCTTAAGTGGCCCCATGAAACAGACTTTCAGAAGTGCGATTCTGAGATTGATTTGCTCATGTGGAAGAGCATTGGAATAACATTGCTGAGGAGAAAGATAGGAATAGGTAATCTGTGGCATGCAATGGCATCATAATCACTCAGATTACTACCTAGCACAGCATTGAATAAAATTCAGGTAGAGGCAATGTCCTGAGAGGTCAAATGGCCACAGCAATGGTCCATGAGGGCCTGGACAGCATTTCCTTCATCAAGGCATTACGAGAAGCATTGGGAGCATCATCAACCTCAAAGAGTTCTGTGATGGCTGTCCTCTGTAGGTCATAGATGATGGTAGGGAATGCTACCGTGGGATTGGGTGTCCTGTTCTCAGTGAGAATAACTGGCAGCATGGGGTCAATCATTCAGTGACCTGGTAGGTCCAATTTACACACTAAGACCCAGGAACAAGATGGTAATCAGAGCACTGACCTGCCATCTGTGGAGATGCTTAATTGCTCATGGAGTTCTCAAAAATGAAATACATCAAGTCTACCAACAGGCTGCTTGGCATACATAGATTTTTGCTTAGTCGACTAAGATTTTTTCTGCCTAAGTCAACTCACTAAAGTGACAATTCATGGCCTCTTTTACAACATCCCAACTTAAGTCAATTCATGGGTGTGAAGCCCTCGAGGCCACACGAGTAAATGTAAACCTTCTCTAAGCCTTCTCAAGAGGTAATTGTCTTTTTTTTTTTTTTTTTTTTTTTTGTCTTTTCTAGGGCTGCACCCACGGCGTATGGAGGTTCCCAGGCTAGGGGTCTAATCAGAGCTCTAGTTGCCGGCCTACACCACAGCCACAGCAACACCAGATCCCAGCTTCGTCTGCAACCTACACCACAGCTCACGGCAACGCCGGAACCTTGACCCACTGAGCAAGGGCAGGGATCGAACCCGCAACCTCATGGTTCCTAGTCGGATTCGTTAACCACTGCGCCACGATGGGAACTCCTTTTTGTGTGTGTGTGTGTGTCAAGAGGTAATTGTGACCCTACTTTAGGGAAGAAAACTATCCAGTTCTTTGTGGGATTCTTATAGGCTCTGAACCTAACACTGATTCCCAGAAACCAAAGTGCCTCAGCAGTCCACCTGTCAGAACAAGGGCTATGGGAAGTCAGGTGATAGATGGAGTCTTGGTCTAACAATCAGCCCAGTGGGACAGAAGCCCCCTCCTGTAGTTGTTTTCCCAGTCTCAGAGGAGCTGGCATTGGAGTAGCACAGTCAGTAATCAGAGGATTCTCCTCTGTTCCCTGGCCCAGGCAGGGAGGACTATGGGAGTAGGATGAGTCAAATGCAAGTTCCTGGAACTGCTTCCTCCCCAACAAGAGGACACCAAATGACATACCGCAATTCCAGGGAAACTGAAAAGACCGACACCATCAAAGACTTGAAAGACACCAAAACAATGAGTGAATGATAGCAAATGTCATGAACTTAATCACATGGGAATACCAATCACGACTATGCTTCCAGATATGGTTTCTTTAGTACATAAAATCAAAATACTCCTTGGCACCTGGTAGGCAGCTATTGACCTGGAAAATGCTTTCTTTTCCCTCTCAATCATTAAGGCAAATTACAAGCAGTTTGAATCTACTTGGTAGGAACAATGGTATATCTTCACTAAGACACCCCAGGGCTGTGTCAATCCTCATTCTCTCTGTCTTAATATAGTCCAGAGGCCCCATAGCATCCTGCCGCTCCTTTACATGGTAACATATGGCTAATGACTTGATGATAAGGAGGCAGCAAGAAGCCTGTTCGCCTCTGAAAGATATATGTATGCCAGAGGGTAGAAGATAAATTCTACAAAAGTTCAGGGGCATGCCATATTGGTGATGTTTTTAGAAGGTTTAACAATCTGGGACATGTCTGGCTATCCTTTCTAAAGTAAGGGACAAGTGGCTTTGCTTTATACTTCCCACCCCCAAGAAAGAGGCACATGCTTGGTAGGCTTCTTTGGATCTCAGAAGCAAGTTTACTCTATAGTTGTGTGTGTTGTTCCAGCAGTTACCAGGTAAGCATGACAATACCGTCTGCCTTCCTCATGAGGTCTGGCCAATGGAGAGCCCAGAAAGGAAACTGGATAGAGGGAGGAAGGTGAGGTGATTTATTCTCCTGGCTTCCTCCCTGCAAGGCTGCCTTGGTCTGATTGTGCCTCCAGACTGAAATCTAGCTGAGTCTCTTCTTCCCAGTGCTTCTAACTGTTCCCTCCTCTTGTCCCTTCAACTTAGACAGTAACAGCTCCCTTTTACATGACTATGCTCCTCTTTGTGGATCCTTTATACCTACAGCTCTGTCAATAGCCCATTTATGAATAGTCTTTCCTCAAAAGGGTTATGTTCTTCCGAATGAACCATGTGCTTCCTATTGGCACACACCGACAAACACAACTGGGAAATGGGTTTTACCTATGTGTTATATAGGCTATATAAGCTAGGTGTCATAGTTAAGAGCTCGGGTTCTAGAGCCAAACTAGCCAACATTTAAATCATGCTAAGCAATGTGACATTGGGAAATGTGCTTCACCTCCAAGGCTCAGTTTCATCTGCAAAATGGGCATAGTACTAGTGTTCACCTCAGAGTTGTTGTGAGGATTAAAGAAAATACGTATAAAGAGCCTGGCACAGTGCCCAGCATAACGTAAGGATTTGATAATATGAGTTATTCTTCTCCTTTTTATAGCTCATAGCTTTCACAAAGTACAGTTTTAAAATTCATTAATTAGGGTCCTGTTTACAGTTTTATTGTTAACTCTAATTGCCTGTTTGAAATAGTCTCCTGACTTCATTAAAGTAATTATTGCCTGTCAGTAAATGATGGGTTTAAATTTCTGCACATATGCTAGAATTTCACACATCGTGCACTTCACAGCAGGAACCCAGTCTTAGTCAACACTTTCTTGCTCTGACATCTGCACTCAATGCGCAGGGTCTTACTTAAGCAGAGGCATAATTATCCTTCACAATAAAAGTGTAAACTGAATTGCAGATCTCAGATTTGATAACTTGCTCCCTTATTGGGAACATTCCAGTTTCCTTATCTGTATTGGACTGTCAGCATCACAGCCAGTCAGCAAGTCGTGGTACAAAATAAGGAACTGGAACTCCAGGCAACTGAGGCTAGGCTCAGGGGGCGGGAGAAGGGAAGGATTCAGACAGTAGAGCTCACCCTGGGAAATCCACCAGGAGCTTGAGTTCAAGGCAAAGTTTGCAGTCACTGGTCAAGGGTTCAGGTCTTAGATGCCATACAAGCCTTAGAAGGATCATGTAAGCAGGAGTCGAGGAATATATCTAATATTTGAGAAATACCTATCCAATACCTATGATGTCCAAGAACTCAAACAGGTAGTGGGTAGGCCAGGATATTGAATATAAAAAATGGGGAGTTCCCGTCGTAGCGCAGTGGTTAACAAATCCCACTAGGAACCATGAGGTTGCGGGTTCGGTCCCTGCTCTTGCTCAGTGGGTTAACGATCCGGCGTTGCCGTGAGCTGTGGTGTAGGTTGCAGACGCGGCTCGGATCTCACGTTGCTGTGGCTCTGGCATAGGCCGGTGGCTACAGCTCCGATTCGACCCCTAGCCTGGGAACCTCCATATGCCGCAGGAGCGGCCCAAGAAATAGCAACAACAACAACAACAACAACAACAAAAAATGAAGACCAGACAGGGCTCCAAAGTCTAAGCAAACTTGCTGAACTAAGACGTTTGTAGGAAAAGGCAAAGAGTTTGAGTATCCAGACCAGCAACTGGGCAGGCAACATCAAGTATTGCCTGTACAGCAAAGGCTATAATAAGCAGAGCCAAATCCCCCTTGCTAGTCAGGGAGCTTTCTCTTCTGCTTCTTTACCTGGGAATGCCCAAGTTCAAGTCCACAAAGGAAAGAATCTTAAGAGTTGCAGGGTACTGGTGAGAAGAATGAAGTTAAAATGAGAGCGGTAAATAAATCCTAGTACATGTACATAAAATGTACAAGCATAAAAAGTTCATGTTAAGTGTTCAGTCCTGCCCATAAGCCCAACCATTTTTTGCTTGTCTGTTTTCATTCCCCACATTATATTATTCATAGACCAGAATACTTAAAGTCTGATAAAAATCAGATGACTTTCTCACTACCAATAAAGAGAGAAATATATGCAGCGACTTTATGGGGCTGCAAAGGGAAATTCTAGACACCATGTCTATAAAACTAGGGGTTAGATTCCAGTCAAGATAGAAGAAAACAGCCATAGGCTGTAGGCAGAGAAAATAGCAACAAAAGACAACAGAAAATGAAACCAACAAAAGGAGGTGAGCTCTGGGTTATGTAGTAACCATCCAGGGCAACACTCTACTCCAGGAAGACCTGGGTTCTAGGGGGAGAGGGATGCGAAGGGATTAAAAGAGTTAGCCAGACCCTAACACAAGATTTCATCATCTTAAAAGGTACCGGCTGGCTTTTTGCAAATTCCAACACACAGCACTGTGAAATTGCCCAACCAAAAGTGGGGTTCTACTATCCAGATCACAAAAGAATTTCACTTTTTCTCAAAGATAAAGACTACAACAGGCACACCCAATTAGCTAATCATGTACATCTAAATGTTTTGATAAAAATAAACAATGTAATTTTATTTGCCTATGAACCATGTATTTTGCATTATATGTGATCTTCAAAATAAATCTGTCCGTGACTATACAATTCCACCACGTATCCTTGTATAGCCATGGGTTGATACATGACCTAGGCTGGTTTCCCCCAGAAGTTGACCCCGAGATAAGAATGTGATACAAGTGGTGTATGGGGGGTTGATCCCAGGAAGTACTAGTAGGAAAATAGGGAGGTGTTGCTGGGAGAAAAGGAAGCTGACATAGAGTGACTACTGAACAGGGCACCATTGTGGGTAACTGGGGCTCAGTCCCACTAGGGACCTCTGAAAGGTTGTACAGAGCATTCCTCAGGGTTAGCCCAACAGAGTGGGAAGAAGTTGGGGTATTTACCACCAACTGGTGAGGGCTGCTTCACTGGTCAGGAGAGATGTGTTAACTCCCTGGCATAGGTCACATGGGCACCAGACACCAGGAAAAACACACAGACAAATGCTTGGAACTTATAGTTCAAAGATGTCAGATGGGTATACACAGAAATGATGAGTGCCAGGAAGACATGAGTGGGGTTCATCTCTCAGGGTGAACACACCCAAGTTCTTCCAGCTTCCTGAAGGATGGTAGAATAAGATAAATGGCACTTCAAGGCATCTTCCAACTGTGTAATTCAGAAAATACCTAAGATTGTTATAATTACTGTAATATGTAAATATACACTGCTAGAGATTGAATATATCACTCAATATTTGTGTACTCCCCTCCTACCAAAATTCTTCCATTGAAACCCAACCTCCAAGGTGATTGGTGAGGCATTTGAGAGGTGAGAAAGTCCTGAGGGGTTAATGCCCTTATAAAAGTCATCTCAGATAGCCCCCTCTCTCCCCTTCTGCCACGTGAAGTTACAGCAAGAACAGCCATCTATGAACCAAAAGAGCTCTCAACAGACACTGAATCTGCCAGCACCTTGATCTGGGACTTCCCAGCCTCCAAAACTGTGAGAAACATTTCTTGTTTAAGCTGCTGAGTCTGTATTTTCCTCATAGCAGCCCAAAGGATCTACTACACACATACACTGATGACAGAACATGGATTGATGTAAGTTTCAAGAAGGCAAGCACCACAGACATCCTTATTCACTACCATAACCCCTTTGTTCACTCTGTACCCAGTACTATGTGTGACACAGAGGAGGCTTTCTGTTAAGCAACAGTTATTGAACAAAAGAAAAAGCAGGGAATCATAAAGTACTCAATTCAGTTCATGTTTACACTTCTTTGGTTGACTAGTCATCTACAACCTTTTACTTATTTGAACAGACGTCTCCTTTCTAGCAGAAGTCGGCTAATATTCTACAGAATCACAATTTTCAGTGACGGAAAGAGCTCCTCTTTAAGCTAACAAATGACTGTTTTACCATAGCAGGACAGACAGGTTCTTAATTGATTTGCTAATAGTTCTTCCCTGGGTATGGTCATTAACTCCAGTTGAATCTTTAGCCATAACGCAATGTGCGTATATCTATGACACACAGATACATTTGCATACATATGAATAAACACGAGACCATGCAAATGAGTTGATTTTGTCTGTATCAATTTTCTTTTATGGTACACTCCCAAGTTTTGACAATTGGTTTAGCACAATTTAGCTGCAAGTACTTAAAATATTCCCGAACGTGGGGGACATAAAAAAAATGCCTTTTCACAAACTGCAGGAAGTAAGTTCACGAGAAAATTAGAGCAATTTTGCATAGCAACTTGTGTATTTACATATCAACAATCCATTTAATGAAGAGCTCCAAAAATAGCAGATAGAGTTAAGTTCAGAAGCTGCAAACACAACACATCCTGCTAAATTCAAAACAATAGCAATTGAGCAAGCCTCGCCTGTGTTCTAATACTGGAAAAATCCAATGTTCAAAAAAAAAAAAAATCCTGGCTTGCCTTCTTCGAACTAAGAGGAACTGTATGCTGATCACATAGGATGTGGTCCTTATCTCCAAATCTCAGCCATCCCAGTGAACTCACTTCTCTTCTGAAGTGCTGTCCTGGTCCTGACAGTGAGTCAATTAGCCATCAGTGACCAAGTGCCCACTGTGGGCTGAACACCGAACTAAACATTATGGAGAGGAAACCAAAGAAATGAGGCTTGGTCCCTGCCCTTCAAGAGTTACATCCTGTTGTTTACATAGGAAATACATATTTTAAAATAACAACCCTTAAAAATGCTTACAAAGCAGCTGCAGGCAGTGCCAATTAAGAGTCGGGAGAGGAAGCGTGAAAGGGATTGTGGTTGAATCTAAAAAACCATAAAGCGAGTGGATGGGAAAATAAATACGTATTGACAAATCTTAAAACAGTTGTCCGAGCAAAGGGGTTGCAAATCAGTTGCCTCTGATGGGAGCAGCTTGTTGCCTATTTGGCCAGGCCAACATGTTCTAAAAGTGTGTCACTGAATGCCTACAGGATCTATCAGGCCCTGCGCATGTGACCTCTGGTAGTTCCACACATTTCCAAATCCTTACTGGCCTGGCCAGTGAGTACACCTGAATTTGCTATCCCTGAATTAGAGGCACACTTTTTTTTTTTTTTTTTTTTTTTTGGCTATTTCTTTGGGCCGCTCCCGCGGCATATGGAGGTTCCCAGGCTAGGGGTCGAATCGGAGCTGTAGCCACCAGCCTACGCCAGAGCCACAGCAACGCAGGATCTGAGCCGTGTCTGCAACCTACACCACAGCTCACGGCAACGCCAGATCGTTAACCCACTGAGCAAGGGCAGGGACCGAACCTGCAACCTCATGGTTCTTAGTCGGATTTGTTAACCACTGCGCCACGACGGAAACTCCAGAGGCACACCTTTAAACTTGGCAAAATGGTTTAGGATCTTGCTCCTCAAAAGTTGTGGATCATGGACTAGCAGCAGCAACGGCATCACCCAGGAGCCTGTTATGTTAGAAATGCAGAACCTCGGGCTCCGCCCCAGACCCGCTGAATCAGAATGTGCGTTTTAACAAGATTCAGATGAAAATTTTGACAATTACTGGTTCAGGACACACAAAAGAAGGCCTGCCTCAGCCAAAAATAAATAATGAAACAGAGACTGTGCTACCCACCAAGTGATAATAACAGGGTGAAAATAAAACCAGCTTCAAAAACAGTGACATCACATGAATCACCCGGGGTGTACCTTTGAAAACAGTGTCTGAATCACCAAAAGTGCCTACAGATTCTGTGGCTCTGCTCTGGTAGAGAGCTTGACCGATGACATGGAGAGTGAAGCCTTTCAAACACACACACACACACACACACACACACACGCAGGTGATGCTGAGAGCTATAGATTCAAGTGTGTCTTGGCCAAATTCCTTTGTCAAAGCCCTAACCCGCCCCGCCCCACCCTCAACACTGTGTGACTACATTTAGAGATGGGGCCTTTAGGACGTAATTAGAGCTGAATGAGGATATAATGCGGGCTGCTAATCTGATAGGATTAGTGGACTTATAAAAACAGGGAGAACCTCTCCCTCTAGAGTGCTCAAAGGCCATGTGAGGAGTGGGCAGATGTGCCGTGTACAAGAGAGGAAGAGAATGGTCACCAGAGCCCTATCATGCTAGTGCCTTGAGCTCAGACCTCCAGCCTCCAGAACGGTAAAAAAAAAAAAAAAAAAAAAGAAAGAAAAGAAAGGTTTAGGCCAACCAGTCCATGGAATTTGGTTACAGCAATCTGAGCTGATGTGGTGGTCCCCGGGCCTCACTTTGCCCGAGACAGACCTTCATGTAGCCTGAGTCCTGCAAGGCATATAGACTGCTCCCTGCTATCTACTCCAAGGCCTTTGAGGATTTCAACCAAAAAGCCCAGGAAAGATCACCCCTGTGTGCCTAAAAAAAGGGGGGCAGGGAGGGCATCAGGGGGCTGTTGTTAGGCCCTGGGCAAGGTGCCATGCTGCTGAAGATGGGATAGGGTTCCCAGGAGCAATGAGAGCAGGAAGGAGAATCCAGGCACGTGTCAGCTGAGCAGGCATTTGGTCTCACTCTCTACTCCAGAGCCCTGCCCTGCTCTCCAATCTTCACTCCCAAACGTGATTGCTCTGGGGGTGAATTCCTGGCTGAGTGCAGTCAGACATCTGGCCTGGGGGATTTAGCGGTCAGTTGGTCCTAGGCTTCCTGCCTTTGTGCAACCTCGACTCAAATGCACAGCATTTTAAGTACAAACCCTAGGTACGTCCCTCCCCCCACCTCCAGTCAAGCTGCTGCATCTCCATGCCCCCCAGTTCTCCCCTGTACCCCAACCATGATTTCAACCCATATCTCATCCCCATAGCAACAGAAAGCCTTGCATCTTGGCAGGGTGGGGGGTTAAGTAGATCAGAGATTTCCATGGGCACAAGAGGCAAAGAAATTCCAAGTGTCAAAACACATAATGCTGTAGCACAATGCTTTTCAGACTTTATGATAAAACAGTGTCACCTGGACAGCTGCTTATAATGCAAATGTGAGGGCCCCAGTTTTCATTCAGTAGGTCTGAGGGGAGGCCCAGGAACCTACATTTTAATCAGCATCTCAGCTGATTCCACTGCAGGTGATCAGAGGCCCTCACTTTGAGAGCCACTAATTGCATCCACTGCTACAGTCGCAACCCTTCATGGAGATGAGACATTCTACCTCTGAACTCTGGTATAAACAGGAGAGGTAAGATCTTTCCCTGTGATGGACCTGAGTCAATCAACAGCCCTCTAAAATATCTTTTAGAGCAACAAATGGAAACTTCTAGGGGAGAGGCCTGAGAAGTTTCGGAAACGTCAGCCGTTTACTCCAGACTTCCAACTTCTTCCCTAACATCTAATAGCAGAACCTGCTATTGATCGCCACAGGTGACCGGTTATTTTTGCCCCTCCTACAGCAGTTTGTTAAGTGGCTTTTCCTACCTGAATCTTTGCTTTGTCCCAGGCCAGAAAACCTCCACATTGTCACCAGACTTCTTTTTAAAAAAAAAAAAAAAAAAAAAAAAAGGGGGGGGGGGGAGTTCCCATCGTGGTGCAGCAGAAACAAATCCAACTAGGAACCATGAGTTTGCAGGTTCAATCCCTGGCCTCGCTCAGTGGGTTAAGGATCCAGTGTTGCCATGAGCTGTGGTGTAGGTCGCAGATGCGGCTCGGATCTGGCGTTGCTGTGGCTCTGGTGAAGGCTGGCAGCTGTAACTCAAGTTCAACCCCTAGCCTGGGAACCTCCATATGCCGAGGGTGCAGCCCTAAAAAGATTAAAAAAAAAAAAAAAGAATGTTCTGACCATGGTTCTTCCCTGCTTAAGAACCTGATGGCAATAGTTCTCAAATTGCTGTGTGCACTGTCCAGGAAGGGGTTTTTTTGGTTTGTTTTGTGGCTGCTGCCATGGCATACAGAAATTCCCAGGCCAGGGATCAAACTCAAGCCACAGCAGTGACAATGCCAGATCCTTAACCAAGGCTGTGGCTGTGGCATAGGCCAGCAGCTATAGCCCCAATTCAACCACTAGCCTGGGAACTTTCATACGCCACGGGTGCGGCCATAAAAAGGAAGAAAAAAAAAAAAAAGTCATCCTGATGCAAACTGTAGAGAGACCAACACTCAAATTCATGCCAGAACTATCCCAGGAACCATTAGCGTTGCTCTCTGGGGACTGCAGGAGCCAATTCTCAATGCTCCACTCAAGTTCTCAATTCTTAGGACCTCATGCTCTGCAGTGGACATACAGGGGAGATGTTTGGGACCTGAGAGGCTTCCCAAGTTCAGGAAGTTCCCACACACTGGGGGGATCCCAAGCAGGGGAGCCGGGTGATAAAAACACTGAAAGTGATTAGTTGAGCAACTACACATGAGCACAACCAGAGAGCAGATGGGATTCGAGACTCAGAAGAACTAAGCAGAAGGTGAAGCGCTATAGAAAGCAAACCAATGGGTCTCCTAAGGGAGTACCACAGTTTTTTGTTGATTTTGTTTGCTGCCTTCAAGAACTCTGAGGAGGGTGGAATCCTGGAAAAGGTAGCAGGAGAGAAAGAACCAAAAGGCTTCCTAGGAAAAGGAATGGCCAGATCCCAGAGGTCTGCTTTGGGAGAATCCAAGCCCGGGGAATGTAACTGGGCTCCCTTCTGCTGCTGCGCTCTTAAGTCAGAGGGGAAAAGGTTTAAAACAAAAAAAGAAAAAAGAAAAAAGCAACAAGAAAGGACAGGCAAGGAGCAAAGCAGAAAATGCACTTAGTGCCTAGGGGATTGGCAGGGGGGGTGGGCTGGTGGAGAGAAACAGATGAGGATTTAGAGCAGGGTATTTTTTTTTAATTGAGTAAGGAAATAACTCCACAGCATTAAGTGCCACATCACACTAGAGACTGAGCAGAGCAGCCCGGCCCAATACCGCCTGCCATCTGGTGAGTTAGAAGCCAAGCGTGCCTGGTGCCCCAACTCAGAGAAAAGGCTACCTTTCAGAAGCTGATAATTTTGCTGACCACCTGAGGTCCTTTTGCAGTGGCATCCCCTGGGACCAAGGCTGCTTTGGTTCGCCCCTCCCGCCCCCTGCGAGGGCTGGTGGCTATTCTCCAGCCTGGGTAGATTTTTCAAACTCCATGTTTCAATGCAGCCAATGAGGAGGCAGTCAGTGTGCTTCCAGAGAAGAGTGTGCACCGATTTTAGTCTCTGAGCCAGTAAAGCTACTTGATGAGGAATTGCCAGTGGTAAAACCTAATTTCAGGGATATTCAAGATATCCTTCATTGCAATTATTGAGGATTTTCTAGTGTGGTACTTCAATAGATGAGGTGTGGCTCTTTGCTCTGGACTTAATCTTTCTATACACAGAGATACGAACACACATGGACCCATTCAAGCTCCCCTGTCCCATATAACTTTTTTTTTTTTTTTTTTGCTTTTTGGGGCTACACTCGCAGCACATGGAGGTCCCAGGATAGGGGTTGAATTGGAGCTGCAGCTGCCGGCCTACGCTGCAGCTCACAGCAACGCAGGCTCCTTTAACCCACTGAGTGAGACCAAGGATCGAACCTGCATCCTCATGGTTACTAGTCAGGATTGTTACTACTGAGCCACATGGGAAATTCTCCATGTGACTTTAAATCAGGCACACAGGTGAGTGGCTGCTAATCCAATGGCCAAATCCAGCCTAGGATGTTATGGGGCCTTGGTGGCCAAATGGTCACACTCAACTCTGTCAGGCAAGAAATATAACGGTTAGAAGTCAGAGCTGGGTTCGGATGCCAGCTCTATCACCTACTAGGTGTCTGACCTTAACCACTGTGTGCCTCCGTTTTATCATCTGCAAACCAGGGAAATAATAGCCCATATCTCACGGGGTTTGACCAGCATTACTACGAAGTAATGCATGTATAGGTTTTAGCACAGATCCCATCTCATAGCCAATGTGCAGTCAGTTTTAGCCATTTTGTCATTGCCGATGTCACTCCTCCCTAGAACTGTGGGACTTTCAGCAAGAAAGTTCTAGAGACACCTTAACAATGCTAATCTGGGGGATTAGAGAGAGTTAGTCAAGGGACCTTATTGATTCCATCATACCCAGAACAGAAGTCAGAAATCCCGGTTCTCACCTCACTGCTGGTTTGTCCCAAGCCCCTCAGCATTTCCAGCGCTTGACCACAAATGGTCTCCTCCATATGAAACAAGAGAAAAGGAGCCTAAAGAAAACCTGAGGCGGGGCTGCTCTGATCTTTGGTGCTGCTCAGCGGGCTATTTTTGGCACCCTGTCCCCACAGTATGTCTCTGTTTTTCATTCTGTGCCAGAACCAAATTCTAATTAGGGGTTCATCAACAGTAGGAATTCTGCTGCAGAGAATAAAATAATTGTGACATGTTTGTTTTAAAGCTGATTTTTACTTAATAAACCATCTGTTGGAGATACACTGGTGCCACAGAAAAAGTTCTTTTTTAGAGATCAATCGGTAAGTTTAAAGGTCCAAAGCAATAGCTATGCTCAGGCATCCCTTATAGTAATGGCAGAGGATACATTTTTTAACATGTCAGACTACACGTGGAGCTGCTGATTAGGTGTCTAATTAAACTTCTACCCCAGGCAGTCAGGAAACACCCCAAACCTTGTCCATCAAGGTGATTCGCTGGGGATGACTAGCATAATATCAGGTATCCACATGGGCAACTCGCTGTAAACATACAAGGACCAAAATTAAAGAAGGAAGGAGAAGGGATCTGTCTTCTGGAAGGAAGCCATGGGTACATGGCAGCTCAGACCCGACGTGGCTGTGGCGTAGGCCGGCAGCTACGGTTCTGAACTGATGATCCCTAGCCTAGGAAATTCCATATGCTGCAGGTGTGGCCCTAAAAAAGAAAAAGGAAAAAAAAAAAAAAAAAGCAGATGCCAACTGAAAATCTGAGCTAGTTCCCACCCACCCACCCCCCTGCCACTTCAGGAGCATGTGATGTCGGCAACCGGGCCCACCTCACACCTCTCACTACATTATTAGACTCTTGTTAAAATATCTATGAGTGCCATGGATGATGAAGCCTCAGCCACCACAGTGAGAGCTGGCCGAGGCTTGTTTCCTTAGCTGCCGTTCTCCCAACCAGGTGTCCCCTCCAGACTTTCAGCACATAAACAAATGAAAGCAAGACCCAGCTGCAGCCGTGTCACGGCTCGTCCCCCGACAACTGGCTACTAATGCACCGTTGGCCAGAGGCTTGATCTCTAGCATTGGCCACCGTCTGTGTGCCCGCAATTACCATGACCCCGAATTATTCAGAGATTTGGCTACTCGGGAACAGGAAGCACACGAAGACAGCTCCTCTTCGAGGCTTTCCCTGCGTTGTGATCTGAGTGAAAGTCCATGATCACAGATGAATCCAGAGACTGCTTTTATCCCCGCCCTCCAGGCCCCAAAAGAGACAGTGGTATCCATCAGGCATCTAGAAGCTATTAATCTCAGGACTTTGCTTTCAGCCTGAAGAATGCCCCTTTCACCAGTTCCTGTTATTAATGTATAGAGCTGATTCAAAGCACGCTGCTTTCGTGCCAAGATTTCACTTTTGGATTTCTTTATCTTTTCCAGCCTGCTCTGGGCCTCACATCAGACGGTCTGGTAAGGAGAGAGGGAAGCAAGGAGTCATAGAGGGGCAAAGATGAAGAAAGAATCAGTGTTCTCTTGAAGCTAGAGCCTACCTTATGACCTGTATGGAGGGATCTAGCCTGCCTCCAAATCTCAAATTGTGACTGGCATTCATCCTTTAGACTGTGTTTCAACTAGACAAAGCTATCTGAGGCATCAACCTAAAGTAAGGTACTGTGCTAGATGACGTGGGATGTGGTCCCCGGGATTTAGTAAGGTTATGGAATGGAGGGGCAATGAGAAGTAGATAGAACTAACTAGGAAACACAAGAGAATGGAATGGCTCCCCTGGTAAGCACAAGGAAATCAAAGACATGGGAAAATAGACATGGAGTTGGCCCTCAGATCTTAGGGGGAGAAGCAGCATCAACAAATTGTAAGGCTTCAAAACATGTCAAGTATGGTTTCCAGCCTAGCCTTGCATAGGATTAGAGTAGGCCCTCGTCCCCATCACATGATTTCAGGAGCAAAGAACATGTCGCCTCAAGGTCTATCCCTGAACCGGAAACTGTATAAACCCAAGTAACCCACCTAGAGGTGTCACTTCCTGATGCCTTTTCCCAGCTCCCATATCCCTCCAGAAGATGTCAAATAGGTAAGAATCACGTCCTAAGGTGCCAAGGTCCTGAGGAAACCCAAGGGTGCCAGGCAGCCATGGCAGAGTTGAGGAGGGGGTGCAGGACAAAGGAAGGGAAGAGGTGGGCAGCACCCCTGGGGCTGGGCCCTGCCACACCCTGTTCAGGGAGCTGAGTAAGAGGCAGCCTTAGCTCTGTCACTTAATCCCGGACCAGTTACTTAACCTCTGTGGGAATCCATGTCCTCGCCTGTGTCACAGTGATAACGATGACATCACGGGGCTTAAATGAGATCCTGCTTGTGTAGTGCTGGAGGACACTGACGGCTCCATAAATACCTCACAGTTCTGTTTACGGCTGGCCCTGGCGGTGAAGAGATATGGGAATGAAGAAAAAAATGATAGCTGTGCAAGTCATTAACCCCAGGATGAAGGGGGGGTGGTGCTGAAAAGGGGAGAAATACAAGCTTGTCAGTCAGAACACAGAAGTTTGGATTTTTAAAACTTCCAGAGAATTCTCTCAGCGAGAGAAGCCTAAAGGGGAATAGAATAGTTGACGAGTGTGTGACAGGAGGAGGCCTCATGGGAGTAGTCAGGGCAGACCTAGGGGCCAGTGCAGTGTACCCCCTTTCCCCTGGGTATTTGTCAGAGAAGGAGGCTGAGGATGGAACTTTCGGGAATGGAGTCCTATAATGAAAGAATTCAAAGGAGTTTGGTGTGTGTATATACACGAGGGTAGGGGAGCTCAGGTTACAGGGATGAAGCCTGTGGTTGCGCGCTCTCGTTATCATTTTAATACTTGTGGCCAGATGGGAAAAGTGGCAAGTCTGGGGAGGGTGAGGGGGTGGCGTGCTGTATTTGTCTACACCAGAAGGCAAGGACTGGCTTCCCAGCTGTCCCCTTACCTACCTCTTCGAATTTCTTTCTTTTTTGGGGGGTGGGTGGGTAACACTGTCTTTTGGTTAGTTGGGGCCATGATATTGATGTCTTTATCTAGAAGTTTCATGCAACTTCATGCCTCATTGTCCTTGAATTCCCAAACAGGATGGCTTGGATGGCAGAATCTGTGTTTGACAGGCACCCTAAAATTCAAAAGCAAAAAAATTCCAACTAGAAGCTTCATGCAAGAGAGAGTCTTTGAAGTAAGCAAAGAAAACCCCACAGGGTTAATGCAGAAAGTGAGCTGATTTGCAACAGTTCAGAAGAACAGCTCCTCTGGGGTGAAGGCCATGTGGGCAGGTTTGAAGGGGTGTGTCCACAGACAATGTCAGTGTTGCTGGGTTAGATCATGAATATTCACGTCCCAAACTTCCCAACCAGCTGAACTTTTCTGGGTGGACACCCACAGGAATGCCTGGGCACAGGGTAACTCTGCCAGCCTCTCACCAAGAATGGGGCCGAAGGGACACCCTGGACCAGGTGTTCTGGGGAAGAAAGATTTCAATCAAAAAGGAGACAAGACTGGAATTTCTGGCAAGAAGGTGCAGTAACACCGCCACCACAAAACCTGAATTTGCTGACTCTGGAGAGAATCCTTTGGTTTCAGAAGGAGAGTCCAGCGAAGACAGGCCTCACCTGAGTTATAGAAATATCTCTCATATTCTCTGAGGGAGCACAATAGAAAGCATTTACTCTGCTACCTGGCTTCTCTTCCTTCTGTACTTATCACTTCACATCCACAGTCTCTCTCACAGTTGAGGGTTAACAGTTATGTACAGAGTCCAAGCCCACAACCATTCAATTTCTAGAACATTCTTGGCCATGAGTGTAACAAAGATCCTATGTCTTGTTGCTAAACTATTTTGAGATGTTTCATCAAGTAAAATGCCAATCACTTAGTCTTGCCATAGTCTGATTTTTACTCGTTTTGTGGCTCCTGCAAGATATTCAAATGATCACAGGTTGAAATGTGGCAAGGCAGATGGTGCGGTCCAGTCACCCAGAAAGAAGCAGGCAACAGACAGCAAGACAAAAAGAAGCAGAAAGAATAGGGGCACGATGTGGGGGGAGGGGTGGAAGGGAGAGAGATTTATTCGCCAAGATAAGCTTTAGCAGATCCATGCGCAGAGTTCCCTAAGCCAGCAGGGTCAATTTAGAATTGATCTGGGAGACAGAAAGTTTGAATGCATTCTGTACTTGTTTCCACTCCCCACCAGCACACTGTATTTTGATGATTGGTCTTTTGGCACAAGGCAGAAAGCAGTGCACATATTAAACAGTGGTTGGTACAACACACATTTAGTGTGGCTCGCAGTGGTCTGCATTTGCTCCATTTCAACCGATTGGACTGCTAGATAATGCGAAGTGGAGCCCGAATGTCTAGGCTGGGGCAGAATACACCCCCCAGAATTTTTTTGTTCCCTGAATCTCTACTTATCAAGCTCCCTGATTGATGTGAAAATCCATACAGCAGAGACAGCACCAACTCTTTTTTTTTTTCCTCCCCCCAAATAATACTCTTTTCAGGTAGTTCATCCTCAAGGCTGCAGTCTGAAGACTTTTTTTTTTTTTTTTAAAGTCTAAGCATTAATTAGAGAGATAAAGAAATGTATCTCCTTTTGTTCAGAAGGAGAATTCTATTGAGCCTTTGACAATGAAGCTTGCTTAAGGGACAGTCAGAGTTGCTCTTTCTGCACAGGGCTTCTGTAGAAGGAAGATAAAGAGCTCCTCGTGAAGGACTCTGGCTTTGTGCCATCCTCTTGCTGCTTCCTCTGGACTCCAGTGGGAAGTAGAGTCCTGAAAGTAAATAACGAGGTCTGCCAAGGCCAAGATGAAGCCCGTGACTTGAAGCCGCAAACCAGAACGCTCCATCGGGGCACCTAATTGCCTCAGAAAGCCTTTGTGAGTCTGTGTTCCACTTTTAGGCCCCGCTGCTCTCCCCAAGCATCAGCTGACAGATTATGGTGAGCACACAAAAAGACCTCACAGGAACCCAGCCGAGATCGTTTCTCACTGGCACAGAAGGCTCCTTGAGTCCAGACTGCTACTTTGTCAGCGACCTCTAGGGGTGGGGGATCCATCTTGCCCACCGACAGACCACTTCCTTTCAAAAATGTCCTTGTTTACAGGGGGGTGCGGTCACCAACTGCACCCTCAAGGCTACCTCCACTGGGGACTGAATGCAGAGCGTGGGGAACCCTGGAAGTCTTCTAACAACATGCCCCCTGCACCCCAGGCAGCACTGTGACCAGAATCCAGCTTCCTTTCCTGAACAGATGCCAGTTCCCTCTACCCTGCCACCCTGCCCTTAGGCCATTCCCACACCTCTCCCTGGGCGCCGCCTGTCAAAATCATTTCTTTTTCCTTTTTTTGTTGGAGGGGGTGTTTAAGAGAATCTTTTAATTGAGATTGAAAATATAAATAAATAAATAGGAGTTCCCATCGTGGTGCAGCAGAAACGAATCCAACTAGAAACCATGAGGTTTCAGGTTCCGTCCCTGGTCTCAGTCAGTGGGTTAAGGATCCAGCGTTGCCACGAGCTGTGGTGTAGGTTGCCAATGCAGCTCGGATCTGGCAGATCTGGCCTCGCTGTGGCTGTGACATAGGCTGGCAGCTACAGCCCTGATTACACCCCTCGCCTGGGAACCTCCGTATGCCACGGGCGCGGCCCTAAAAAGACAAAAAAATAAAATTAATAAAATATAGACAGGATAAGGCACAAATCCTAAGTGTCCAGTGGAGTGAATTTTCCCAAATGAGACACATCCGTGTAACTGACACACAGATCAAAAATGAAAACACTGTTAGCAACCCCCAAACTCCCAGCTCCTCTCCAGTCACTACCACCCAAGGTCATGACTATGTTGACTTCTACCAGTGCAGATTAATTTCATCTGCTCTGGTATTTGATACAAATTGAATCCTGCAGTATGCGTTCTCAAGTCTAGTTTTTTGTGCTCACAATTATGTTTTAGAGGGTCATTCAAATGCTTGAATAGTTTTAGAATCTTCCTTCTCATTTCTGTTGTCTATTCATCCAAAGCAACACTCATTTATTGATCGGTTCTACAACTGTCACAAAGTGAATTGTTAGGAACTTTCCAGCACAAGTTATTTTGAGGAACATATGTTCTCATGGACTTTAGCTTTCCCATTTCTGCCAAGCTCAAAGCTCTGCCCGATTCTCAACCTTACTAAACAGCAACTGATAGGACTAATTATTGCGATTTTTTTTAACATCAAATATGGCAAACGGACCTTAGGATAGACCCCATGTTCAGACCCTTTATAATCCCTTCCCTTGAGTATGGGCAAGACCCACAATTCGCTTCTATGTAATAGAATATGACAAAAGCTGTCTGGTTTAGGAATAGGCTACATTATAGTTATGCAGCAATGAGGACTGGATGTCACGCCTGTGGTTACACATGCGCACACACACACACAGGCCTACATAGAGGGCCACATGACAAGAAATTACAGATAGGCTCTAGTTGCTGAAAGTGGCCTCTGGTCCAGAGACAAGAAGTTCCGTGGCTTCAAGATTAAGTCTAGTGACAACTCAATGACCTTCAGAATGGATTACCTCCCAGTTGAGATTTCCAATGAGAACACACTTGGCTGATACCTTTACAGCAGCCTTGTGAGACACTGGGCAGACTTACTCAAGCCATGCCCAAACTTCTACCCTAGGGAAACGGAGATAAAAAAATCTGTGCTATTTTAACTCTGTGGTAACTTGTTACACAGCATAGCAGTTTCCTGTGCTGCTATAGCATATCACCACAAACTCAGTGATCTAAAACAACACATATCACCTTAACAATTCTCAAGGTCAGAATTCCTAAATCATGCTGGCAGAGCTGCATTCCTTATGGAAGCTCGAGCGAGGAAGCAGTTTCCTTGCTTTTTCCAGCTTCCAGAAGCCACTTGGCCTGCCGTGGCTTAGGGTCCCTTTCTCCACCTTCAAGGGTCCATCTCTCTGACCTTTGCTTCTTATGTCACACCTTCTTAAAAGTATCTTCGTGATTCCCCTGAGAGCACCAAGATAAACCAAAATGATCTTGGCAATATGCCTAATTACATCCTCAAACTCCATTTCACACCATGTAAGGCAACGTGTTTCCAGGTTCTGGAGATTAGGATGTGGACATCTTTGGAGCCAGTTATTCTGCCAGCCATTTGTGGCAATAGAAAACGTATACACTAAGAACCAGGGAAACCAGTCTTCTCAAATGATGTTCATCCCATTACATAAAATAGCAGGGATATATGAATTGTCCAGGCAGCACCAAGTCCTCCCCTACAGCCCCTGTTATCTCTCAAAGTTCATATATGATTTCAACGAGTCATTTAACTCCTTCTGTGACTTCATTCTAGAGGATCACCAATCAAAAACACAAATAGGAAAAAAAGGTCTCTCTTTTCCCAGTTTACCTGAGGTGGGGATGAGTATTTACATGGGAACATAACTGAAAGCTTTTTATAGGCCAAGGCCTATAAAAATATTTAGACAAGAGAGAAAGATGTGGTGACTGTTCTTAATTTCAATATGCAGCAACCTAGATGTATCAACTAAAACTAGGTTTGGCTGTAATTCTGACCCCAAATATCTGTGGTTCAAACAAGATGGTTTATTTCTGATACACATGAAAATCTGGAGGTAGGCAATCTAAACCTCGTTGTGGCTATGGCCTATTAAGTCCTCAGGGACCTCACATTCATCCAGGAATTGGATGAGAATGAGAAGAAGAAAGAGAAAAAAGAGAACATGCCAGTTTTAATAAAGGTTCCCCAGGAGTTCCCTTGTGGCTCAGTTTAAAATCTGGCATTGTCACTGCTGTAGTACAGGTTCAATCTCTGGTCAGGGGAACTTCTGCATGCTGTGACCATGGCAAGAAGATTCCCCCAAACTACCATAAAGTTCTACGATCAGCCCATTGGCCTTATAGGGCCATGTTGAACAACAATAAAGTAGTTCTTTTTGGGGATGATCAGAAGTTAAAAAAGAAGCTAATGATTCTATGACTGTGGAAGAAGGGTAAAATGGAAATTGAGGGTAACTCTGTCTCTATGGTAAGGCCAAAGATTTGATTTCAATCTGATGACTTCAGGTAATCACATTGGAAGCTGACAGCTTTCTGAAGACCATTATTGTTATAAAAGACTTACTAAATTGAAATGATACCCTGGAAATTAGAACAGACACGTATACTTCTTGAATGTTCAAGAAATGTCCAAAAATCTGTTCCCTTCCCTCATATCACATTAGTCTTTAAGTTATTTTGATTCTACCTTCTTTATATTAATTTCTTTGCTCCTCATTGCCAGTACCATAGTAAAACCTCATCAGCTCCAGGGAGTTCCTACTATGGCACAGTGGGTTAAGGATCCAACTGCAGCAGCTTAGGTAGCTGCAGAGGTATAGGTTAAATCCCCAGCCCAGAGCAGTAGGTTAAAAAGATCTGGTTGCAACTGAGGCTCGGACTCAACCCCTATCCTAGGAACTTTCATATGCCATAGGTGTGGCCATAGAAATTTTTTTTTAAGTTAAACAAAACAAAAAAAAAAACAAAACCTCATCTGCTCCAATATGGATTATTACGACCACCTGAAGAAGGTTAGCAGAGACCTTACTTTTGATTTCTCTTTTTCCACACCATGCACTCAAAATATTATCCATATTGGTCACCTGGTTGAGGTTATATAAACCTGTCGATTACACTGCTCAGAATTATTTTGCCATGTTTGAATCTGATTAACCCATCCCAAATGGGTCATGTCAGACAGCGTCAAGGCCAAGACTTCTTATATATTCTCTGATAACCGTCCAATGCTCTTTTCTTTAAGGTAATTACATCTGAAATCCTCCAAGCAGAGTTCAGACTTTTCTACTCCTCCTGAGTGAAGTTTATCCCTGAAGGTCATTAACCCTGAAACCAAAATTTGATTTTTATATGTGCAACAACAATTATTTATTCCTTGTCCCCAAGAGCCTTCTTCTGGGACTAAGAAAACCTTACAACCAGTTAGTGTCATGAAGATGGAAAATGATGCCAGATGGAAATCTGGATATATATAAAGGAATAAAGAAAATGGAAACTATATGGGAAAATATATGGAATATTTTTATATGGAATATATTTTATTTCAAAAATCTCTTTAAACTTGTAAAGCTCTTGTACCACATATGAAGTGGTGGAATATAATTTGAAGGTAGACTTTGGTTAAAGATATTTACTACAAACCCTAAAGCAACACAAAAATAAAAGTCACAGATAATAAGCTAAAAAAGGAAATAAATAAAACTGTTAAAAAATATTCAGGACTTCCCGTTGTGGCGCAGTGGTTAACAAATCCGACTAGGAACCATGAGGTTGCGGGTTCGGTCCCTGCCCTTGCTCAGTGGGTTAACGATCCGGCATCGCTGTGAGCTGTGGTGTAGGCTGCAGACGTGGCTCAGATCCCGCGTTGCTGTGGCTCTGGGGTAGGCCAGTGGCTACAGCTCCGATTCGACCCCTAGCCTGGGAACCTCCATACGCCGCTGGAGCGGCCCAAAAAATGGCAAAAAGACCAAAAAAAAAAAAATTCAATTAACCCAAAATAATGCAGAAAAGGAGGAAATGAAAACCAAACAGATGGGACAAATAGAAAATAGCAAGATGATAGATTTGAACCTAACCATATTATGTGTAAATGGTCTAAATACCTAAATTAAAAGGGACTATGAGATTGAATAAAAAAAGCAAAACTCGACTATATGCTGCCTCTAAGAAACATATTTCATATCTAAATATATAAATAGGTTAGAAGTAAAAGGATAGAAATATATATCATGTTAACATTAATCAAAAGAATAAGTTGAGTGTCTATATCAACATCAGAAAAATTATCATCGGACTACTACCAGGATTAAAGAAAGTCATTTCATAAGGATAAGGAAGTAAATTCATCTAGATTACATAACAATCCTAAGTATCTATGCACCTATTAACAGAGTATTATTATACAGATGGTCCCTGACTTATGATGACTCAACTTATGATTTTCTGACTTACAGCAGTGAAAAAGTGATATGTATTCAAGAGGAACCGTATTTTGCCTTTTAAATTTCGATCTTTTCTCAGGCTAGTGATATGTGCTATGACACGCTCTTGTGTTGCTGGGCAGCAGCAGCCAGCTGTAGCTCCCCATCAGCCAGGTTGATCACAAGGGAAGACAAATGATAAACTTACCACCATTCTGTACCCATACAACCATTCTGTTTTTTCACTTTCAGTATTCAATAAATTACATGAGATATTCCACAATTATAAAATCAGCTTTGTGTTAGATTATTTTGTCCAACTGTCAGATAATGTGTGTCTGAGTACTTTTAAGGTAGGCTAGGCTAAGCTATAATGTTCAGTAGGTTAGGTATGTTAAATGCATTTGAGTTACTGTTTTCTACTTAGAGTGGGTTAATAGGGATGTAACACCATCATAAGTTGAGGAAGATCTGTGTATGAAACCAACTGAAAGAACTGCAAGGAAACAGACAAATCCACAATTGTAGCTAGAGATTCCAACACTTCCCTCTCAACAGTTGATAGAGGTAATAGGCAGAAAATCAAGATGTAAAATATTTTAACAACACTGCCAACCAACTTTACCAAATTGTTATTTATAGAACATCCCACTCAACAGCAGAATACTAATTCTTTTCATTATGCACATAGAAACTTACAAAGACAGACCATATTACGGACCATAAAACAAGTTCTGAAATTTCAAAGCCTTCAAGTCATAAAAATTACATTCCTTGTCCACAATGGCACTAATTTGTAAGTAACAGAAAAATACCTAGAAGTTCTCTACTACCTAGAAAGTAAGTAATACATTATTTGACATTTGACACCCATGCATCAAAGAAAAATTCAAAAGAAAAATTAGAAAAAGGTTTTGAACCAAATTAAAATATAAAACACAACCTATCCAAGTTTGGGGTTACCAACAAAGCCACACTTGGAGGGAAGTTTATGACACTAAAATGCGTAAGTTACAAAAGAAGATAGTTGGCAAATCAATGACTTCCACTTCAAACTTAAAAAACTGGAAGAGCATATAAAACCCAAATTGAAGGGAAAAAAATGAGAGGAAGGAAAACAGGGAGGGGTGAATTACAAAGTGACATAAGGAAACTTTTGGAAATGTTAGATGTGCTTGTCTTGATTGTGGTGATGGTTTCATAGGTTATATATATTTATAAAAACATCAATACTATATTTTAAATATGTGAAGTCATATTACATATTTCAATTACATTTTGATAGACTGGTTGTTAAAATGCAATCCAGGGTCAAGATGGTAGAGTAAAAAGACCTGGAACTTATCATCTCCCATGGGCGCACCAAAATTACAACTATATACAGAGCAACTAACAATGAGAATGACGTGAAGACTAACAGAACATTTTCTACAACAGAAGATATAGAGAAGAAACCACAGACAGGTAGGCAGGATGAAGAATGAAGACATGGTATAGCCAAGACCCAACCACCAGGGAGATGACCCACAAATGGGAGGATAGTCACAATTACAGAGGTTCTCCCCAAGGAGTGAGGAATACAAGTCCCACATCAGCCTTCCCAGTCCAAGATGAGGCTTTAGAATATGTGGTTTTGAATACCAGTGGGGATTGTGTATGGGAGAGCCAGAAGTCTGTAAGGAAATAGAGATTCTGATCTAAAATGGCATAAGCAAAATATCACATGTTCTAAGACCCAGCACAGAGGAAGTAATTTCAAAGGAGTCTGAGTTAGATCTACCTGTTGATCTTGAAGAGCTTCCTAAAGCGGCAAAAGGCAATTGAGATGCTTCCCTGGGGACACAGATGCTAGTGGCAGCCAATTTGGGGAGCTACTTCTGCCATGAGGACACTGATATTGACAAGCACAATTTTGGAGTCCTCTAACCTATTAGCACTGGGAGGTTACCCATCCACCAGCCAAGTGGCACCAGTTCATGGACAACCCAGGCCAATCAGCCAACCATGCAGGAACCCAGCCCCACTCAACAGTAGGCAGGCACCTACCTGTTCTAGAAACCCCCTGGCCCTATAGCCAGTATGCCAGGATCCATCTCTACCCACCAGTGAGCCAGAATACTACACACAAGGCAACCTGGGCAGAGTCCAGCTCCACCTACCAATGCAACCAACAGCAGTCAGCTCTTCCACAACAGAAGAACCCATGAAGCCAATATAGGTCCTAGAGCCTATAGTTTTGATGACCAGAGGATAGTATACTGGGCCCCATAGGATATGTCCTATATATAAGGCCACCTCTCCAAGATCAAGAAACATAACCAATCTACCTAATACACACAGGTAAACAGAGAATTAGGCAAAATGAGGCAACAGAGGAATATGTTCTAAATAAAGAAATGAGATAGAACCCTAGAAGAACTAACCAAAGGAAGATACGCAATCTACATGATAAAGGGCTCATGGTAATGATCACAAAGATGCTCAAGGAAACTCAGAAGAAAAATGGATGAACGCAATGAGGAGTTTAAAAAAGCCTTAGAAAATATAAAGAAACGAACAATGTAATAACTGAAATTAAAAATGCACTAGAAGGAACCAACAGTAGATTAGAAAATACAGAGGAACAGCTCAGCAAACTACAAGACAGAATGGTGAAAAATCACCCAAGCTGAAGAGAAAAAAATGTAAAAGGAATTTGAAAAACTGAGGATAGTGTTAAGGAAGCTTTGGAACAACATCAAGCATACTAACATTTGCAATATAGGGGGCTTAGAAGAAAAAGAGAGGAAAGAGGCAGAGTTTAGTTGAAGAAATGATAGCTGAAAACCTCCCCAACTGGGAAAGGAAACAGAAGCACAAAGTCCCAGACAAGATGAACACAGAGAGATCCACATCAAGACATATTGTAATTAAAATGACAATAAAAAAGAAGAAAATTTTAAAAGCATCAAGGGGAGTTCCCATTGTGGCTCAACAGGTTAAGAACCCAGCTAGTATCCATGAGGATGCGGATTTGATCCCTGGTTTCACTCAGTGGGTTAAGGATCCAGCATTGCCATGAGCTGTGGTGTAGTCATAAAAAGTCATAAAAATTATATTCCTTTTCCACAATGGCACTAAATTACAAGTGACAAAAAAAATACCTGGAAATTCTCTAAATAGCCAGAAAGTAAACAGCACACTGCTTAATATTCCTCCACATGTGGTAAGGGGAGTAAAAATGCTGTTAAAACATGTTCAACTTAAGAGATCATCAGCTTAATATTAGAGTTTTATATATAAACCTCATGAAAACCAAACCAAAAATCTATAATATACACAAAAAAGATATAGAAATCTAAATATAACACTAAAAACAGTCATCAAATGACAAAAGAGCAAAAGAGGTAACAAAAAGAAAACTACAAAAACAACAAAATGGCAAGTAGGTACATACATAATAATTTAAATGTAAATGAACTACATGCTTCAATCAAAAGATAAAGTAGCTGAGTGGATTTAAAAAAACAAAAAAACAAAACCCATAAATATACTGCCTACAAGAGCTTTCACTTCAGATCCAAAGACACACACAGACTGAAAGTGAGGGAATGGAAAAAGGTACATACCATGTGAATGGAAACAAAAAGAAGGCCTATAAAAGCCTGTAACGAGACAAAGTACATTTACATAATGATAAAAAGATCAATCCAACAAGATGATAAAACAATTGTAAATATATATGCACTCAACATAAACACCTAAATATACAAAGCACATGTCAACAAGAAAAGGAGGAATTGATAGAAACACAATAATAGCAGGGGACTCTAACATCCCACTTACAACAAGGCAGAGATCTTCCAGACAGAAAATAGATAAGCAAACACTGGCCTTAAAACAGTGTAATATACGCACATACCATTCCATCCAATAACAGAACCACATTCTTTTCAAGTGTACATGGAACATTCTTCAGGATAGATCACATACTAAGTGACAAAACAACGCTCAATAATTTACAAGGACTAAAATCTGGAATTCCCTTTGTGGCTCAATGGAAATGAACCCAACTAGTATCCATGAGGATGTGTGTTTGATCCCTCGTCTCGCTCAGTGGGTTAAGAATCCAGTGTTGCCATAAGCTGTGGTGTAGGTCACAGGTGCATCTTGGATCCCATTTTGCTGTGGCTATGGTGTAGGCTGGCAACTGCAGCTCTGATTCGACCCCTCACCTGGGATTCCATATGCTGTGGGTGCAGCCTAAAAAACCAAAAAAATAAAGATTAAAACTTTAAAAAATAAAAAGACTAAAATCTTACGAAGCATTTTTCTGACCAAAATGCTATGAGACTAGAAATCAACTTATAAGGGAAAGGAAAACAAAAACAAAAAGACAGAGACTACAAAAAGCACAAACATGTGGAGACTAAATATGCTACTAAACAACCAGTGGTCACTGAAGAAAGCAAAGAGGAAATTTAAAAATACCTAGAGAGGGAATTCCCTTTGTGGCTCAGTGGAAACGAATCTAACATCCATGAGGACACAGGTTCAATCCCTGGTCTTGCTCAGTGGGTTAGGATCCAGCATTGCCATGAGCTGTGGTGTAGGTCACAGGTGCAGCTCAGGTCTGATGGTGCTGTGGCTGTGGTGTAGGCAGGCAACCATAGCTCCAATTCGACTCCTAGCCTGAGAACCTCTATATGCTGTGGGTGTGACCCTGAAAAGCAAAATAAAATAAAATAAAATAAAATTTTAGAAAGAATAAAAACAAAAACACGATGATCCAAAAATCTAGGAAATGCAACAATAGCAGTGCTAAGGAAGTTTATAGCTATACACGCCTACCCCGGGAAATAAGAAAAATCTCAAATGAACAACCTAACCTTACACTGAAAAGAATGAGAAAAAGCACAAAATCCAAATTTACTAGACGGAAAGAAGCAATAATGATTAGAGCAGAAATAAATGAAATAGAGACAAAACAAGAAAAAGGTGAAAGAGAGACCTGATTCATTGAAAAGATAAACAAAACTAATAAACCTTTAGTGAGACTCAAAACAGCAGGACACAAAATTAATATACAGAAATCTATTGCATTTCTATACACTAACATATCAGAAAGACAAATTAAGGATATCTTATTTACAGCTGCATCAAAAGAATGAAATACCTAGGAATGAACCTAACCAAGGAGGTAAAATACTTATGCTTAGAAAACACTGATGAAGGAAATTAAAGATGACACAAAACAAATGGAAAGGTACACCATGCAACATAAATTACAGAATAGTTAAAATGAAGATACTACCCTAGGCAACCTACAGAATTCAATGCAATCCTTATCAAAATACCAATGGCATTTTTCACTAACTAGAACAAATAATCCTAAAATTTGCATGGAAACAAAGATTCTACCTGAATAGGCAAAACAAACTTGAACAGGAAGAATAAAGCTGAAGATATCACACCTGCTGATTTCAAACTATACTACAAAGCTACAGTAATGCAGTATGTATGCACAAAAACAGAACTATAGATCAATGGAACAGTATAGAGCCCAGAAATGAACCCATACTTACATGGCAATAAATCAATGACAAAGGAGACAAGAATATGTAATAGGAAAAAGATACTCTCTTCAGTAAGTCATGCTAGGAAACTGGACAGCTACAAGGAAAAGAATTAAAGTGGACCATTTCTCATACCATACACAAAAATAAACTCAAAATGGATTAAAGACTTAATTAAATGAAAGACCTGAAACCATAAAACTCCTAGAAAAACATAGCCCATATACTCTTTGACATCAGGTGGGCAGCCTACTGAATACAAGGTTTTTGCAAATATGTGTGTTCAGGATTAGTCTCCAAAATATACAAAGAATTCACACAACTCCACATCAAAAATACAAACGACCAATTAAAAAAAAAGAGCAGAGGACCTGAATACACTTTTTCAAAGACATACAGATGATCAAGAGACACGTGAAAAGATGTTCAACATCACTAACCATCAGAGAACTGCAAATCAAAACCACAATGAGATCTCTCACCTCACCTGTCAGAATGGCTGTTTAAAAAAATAAAAATAAATTTAAAAAAAAAAAAAAAAAAAAACAAGAAAAAACAAGTGTTGGGGAGGTTGTGGAGAAGAGAGAACCCTCCTTCACTGTTGGTGGAAACATAAATTAGTGCAACCAGCACTACAAGAGCACGGAGGCTCCTCAAAAAATTAAAAATAGAACTACCCCACAATCCAGCAATGCTGCTCCTGGGTATTTTTCCAAAGTTAACAAAAGTACTAATTTGAAATGATATATGCACCTCTATGTACACTGCAGTATTATGTACAATAACCAAGATATGAAGCAACCTACATGTCCATCAATAAACAAATGGATAAAGATATAGTATAACACACACATATATATTCACACACACATGTTTATGTATATATGTATGATGGGATATTACTCAGCCAAAAAAAAAAAAAATCTTACCATATGCTCAAACATGAATGGGCCCAGAGGATATTATGATAAGTGAAAATCTCAGAGAAAGACAAATATCCTATCATTTCACTTATATGTGAAATCTAAGTAACAAATGAACAAACAAAACAGATTCATAGCTACAGAGAACAAACAGGTGGTTGCCAGGGAGGAGAGGTGAACAGAGAGGTGAGGAAGCTTAAGAGGTACAAACTTCCAGTTTATTTTGTGTCATGGGAATGAAATGTACAGCATGGGTAATATAGTAAATATTGCTGCGATACCTTTCCATGGTGACAGACGGTAGCTTGACTCATCATGGTGATCTTTTCGTAATGTATAGAGATATCAAATCACTGAGTTATGCACCCGGAACAGAGTGTCATAGGTCAGTTATAATACAGGAAAAATGCTAGCCACATAGAATGGTTAAGTGTTGTTTCCAGTTGGCAATGCATTTCTTTAAGTACCTACCCAATTCCTTGTGCCTTGAGAGCTCCCTTACAAAGTTAGAAAGTGTTATAAAAATGTAAAGGACTTTTTCTAGTTTCCAGTTTCCTGCTAAAGTAAATAGAACTAATTAGAAGCAGATGCGGAAGTGGATAAAGTTTGGTTTTGGTCCATCTGTCCCCTGGCCCTGATGCCCTCAGGCCGTAGGCCAGAAAGATGGAAAAAGTCTCTCCCTCCTCCTGCAACTCGCTCTCCTCTCCTTTCCACTAAACCCCTATATCACGCTTCCTGCCTCCTCCAGAGAGCTGCTCTCAAATGACAGTAAACGCTAAATAAGCAATTCAGATAAACGACTTTCTTAAAAGCTATTTACCAATGTTATCTTTGACCCTTAGTGGCTTCCTAGGCCTCACACTGGTTAAATACTGCTTTCAACGAAATCCTTCATTGACTGGCTCTTACGAGGGGGTGGCATTTAGAGATAGATGGCCCCTTCCTCTGTTTATCCTTTCAGAAACTCAACACTTCCTTGGAAATCCCTTCTATTGTGTTTACAGTGCTGCAGTTTTTCTGCTCTAGTTATTTTATTATAAGCCAGGGATCTGTTGCATGATCATTCCTAGAACTCCTATAAATTTCCTTCCTCTCCCCCGCCCGTGTGTCTACACCTTTAAAAAATAAGAAAGCAAAGCAGCTCCAATTACTAACAGCATTGCAATGTACAATTTCATCCCTTGTATATCACTTCGGGATTATAATTAAATCGTTAAAATGCATTGCTAATCTGTAAATCTGGTCTCATTAGCATAAGTGTGCTCCGTAATTGCTAAACACACAGTAAATGCTTGTGACTTTAACAGACTTTGGGACAAGTTAGCCTGTGCAAATGCCCCTCCCCACATCATGGCCCAAGAGCTTCTGGACAATCTTTCTCCAATTTTGTTCTGTATGCTAAGCATATTGGTTTTACTTTTTTTTGAGTAGGTAATAGTTTCACCAAGTTACTATCAGACCCTTAACAAGCTCTAATGTATCTAGTTTGACATAGTTTCCACCTTTTAGAATAAAGTATAAAATATAGGCTTATTGATAGGATCAATCTCCTCGAGGCTTTGGGGAAATTATAAGAGTATCTAATCAGTTGGCAACTTTACTTGCATTAATGTCCTTGAATCTTTTTCTTACCCGAGTATTTCTTAGATGCTGCAGTTCCCTTGCCTCACGGCATTGAGGGCAGCTTGTCTATTTTCCTCCATTGGCTTTCAGTTTATCATTGCCATCCTAGGATGTGGTCATACCTGGGCATCCAAGGATCTTTTTTAAGGGACATACATACTATGTGCCATGCACTGCTTGGCTCCATTGCCAAAGAGGTGGCCACATGCAGGCTAGCCCTTCTCACTCTCCACTGAATATTCCTTTCTTGCATATCACACTTCTTTCCCCTGACACAGATTTGCTTACAGATGCCTTCTCCCCTCCACCACCAGGCCACAACCTACCAGCTTCCCCAGCCCTCATCACAAAGCTGAAAGAAATGGTTTTCCATGGAAAGATTTTTCTACGTTTTGTCATCTCCCAGAGTGCTGCTTTTCTATCTTCTCTCTAGGCATGTATGATGTGGGGGCAGTCGTAGGGGAGAGTAGCCATCCTAGAGATGGAAATGGCTCGTTCTCCCTCTCCCTGAGGTCCCTGGAGGGGTGGAATAAGAATTGAAAACTTTTTTCAAACATTCCCCAATAGCCGGGGAATCCTCTCTTTTTCCAGCAACTTCCTCCAAAAGAAAAACAATCCAACAGAGAAGATAAATGGTCTTTTGGAGTAATAAGATGCTAAATACAACTTCTAGGGAGTTCCCGTGGTGGCGCAGTGGTTAACGAATCCGACTAGGAACCATGAGGTTGCGGGTTCGGTCCCTGCCCTTGCTCAGTGGGTTAACGATCCGGCGTTGCCGTGAGCTGTGGTGTAGGTTGCAGATGCGGCTCAGATCCCGCGTTGCTGTGGCTCTGGCGTAGGCCGGTGGCTACAGCTCCAATTGGACCCCTAGCCTGGGAACCTCCATATGCCGTGGGAGCGGCCCAAGAAATAGCAAAAAGACAAAAAAAATAAATAAAAATAAAAAATAAATACAACTTCTAAATGTGGAAACTTGGGAACTTTCCTGAATTCTCCCTAATACTGTCAGCCAATGTACTTCCTGATTTAAAAAAAAAAAAAAATTATCTAAAGGTCTCCTTCTAACACTGTCCTTACAGAATCTTTGGAGCCCAGAAGCACCTCAGTTTTACGGTGTCCTCAAAAGATGGAATCCCTTCTGTGGGGTTTCATGTATGACTGTGATGATTTTTATTATTAATCTCGAAGGTGAGGGTAGATTCCAGGTAGCATTTTTCTCCTTCCTTTCCCCTCATTCCAGCAAGTAAGTAGCTGTTCTGTGCTTCTCCTCTCAAAAGAGGTCATGTGGCAGGATAGAAAACAGAGTTAAGCAGCCCACCATTCTGGCTTTCAAGTTCCCAAACTGAAGCTCTTAGGAGAAGAATTCTCTGGTCGAGACAAGATGTCTTAGCCAGACTATGAAGAGAGACAGGTCCCCCTTCTCCACCGCTGGAGAAAATGAGAGGGGTGCTCTCTCCCCTACCTCCTGAGAGATGCCAGAGGAGGAGATCTGTGGATCGTCAAGAAAGAAGAATGCAGAGACCCCAGCTGTCAGATTGAGGCTGCAGGAGAAGAGAGCAAGACTCCCCGGAAGAAAAAGGTAACCCAGACCCAGAGTGAGAGGTGGGGATGGATGAGCGGATGCAGAGCAAGTGCGTGCTGGTAAGGCCCCCTTCCTCCTCCTCACCTCCCCTGCTGCCTGGGAATGTTTACCTGAGTCCTTATCAGCCCAGAAAGGCTTTGCCATTTCAAGTAGAAATCTTGCCTGTCAGTGTAGTTTTGTTGTGAATATTCCCCATTAGGCGCACCCTGCTGTCTCTATCTATGGGTGCTCCTCAGGAGATATCAAGAGGCCAATGCCCCAATTTCCTGACAGGAAATAGCACCCCCCCCCCAAAAAAAAGGCAGAGGTGGACTACAGGCCATAGACAAAATCTTATAACGAGCCACTTCATCTTTAATCTTTCTTGGCAATAAAAGACTTATCTTGAATTTTTTTTTTTTTTTTTTTTTTTGTATTTTTGCTATTTCTTTGGGCCGCTCCCACGGCATATGGAGATTCCCAGGTTAGGGGTCGAATCGGAGCTGTAGCCACCGGCCTACGCCAGAGCCACGGCAACGCGGAATCCGAGCTGCGTCTGCAACCTACACCACAGCTCACGGCAACACCAGATCGTTAACCCACTGAGCAAGGGCAGGGACCGAACCCGCAACCTCATGGTTCCTAGTCGGATTCATTAACCACTGCGCCACGACGGGAACTCCTTGAATATGTATAATTTTTAATATGTATAATTCATGTGGGAATTTAGTATTGAATACCTTTTAAATTCCAAAAGGTGATTGAAAAGCACACAGTATAATTAAAATAGATGGTTTTTACTGGGTCACCTTGCTGTACAGTAGAAAATTGACACAACACTGTAAACCAACTATAGTGAAAACAATAAAAATCATTAAAATAAAGATGGTTTTTTGTTTACCTTAATATTCAAGAATGCAATTTTGCACAGTGCCAACAGAAGGCAAAATCAGGAATGGAGGCGTATTTGATCCCCTGCAAGTATCTTCTGTACTGAAGATATCTAGAGCTTTGTATAAATATAAAACTTGTGATCTCAGTGGAAACTGTTATAATTTTAAACTGGTCTCAGATTCTAGCAGACACAGATAATCTGGACATGTTTCAAATCTACAGGAAAAAAATCTAACTGAAGCTTCTGTGTAAATTTCAACATATATTTTCAAGTACTTTTATGTACTAATTATATTTTCTAACATTTTTAATTGGCTTTTATTTTATTTATTTTTGTCTTTTTAGGGCCACATCCACAACATATGGAAATTCCCTGGCTAGGGGTCAAATCGGAGCTGCAGCTGCTGGCCTGCACCACAACCATAGCCACGCCATATCCGAACTGCATCTGCGACCTACACCATAGCCCATGGAAATGCCAGATCCTTAACCCACTGAGCGAGGCCAGGGATTGAACCTGCATCCTCATGGATACTAGTCGGGTTTGTTTCTGCTGAGCCATGATGGGAACTCCCTTAATTGGCTTTTAGAAATCTGCATTTATATCAGCATTAAGGTACCTATCCAAAAGCCTCTAAGAAACTAAAGTTCTATAATAGGAAGGATTAAGTAAGGATACTGGTAATATATTTACAAAGTGAAAAATCTGAATTGTGAGCCACAAATCAAGAGTTTGGGGCAAAACCTTCAGAGAACTTCTATTTACAGGTAGTGGATTTTTTAGTCACATGGAATTCTGTCATTATCTATCCTCAGTAGGATAATTAAAGATAATGTGACTTCGCTAAAATAATAGTAATTGGAAAAGTCATTTTATATACTGCAAATTGTACAGAGAATGTGTGTAATTGTTAAGGGAATATTGCAATGATATAAAAAGGAGAAGTGTATGTAACTCAGCAAAGAGCAAAAAATTAAGTAGTTTTAAGGTAAGGACAGAATTCAGTAGGCTAAGAAATATATGTATTTGGAAATATGAAGTTCTAACATTACTGGAAACTAAAGTCAGAATTGGTTTATTCAGCCAGAAATCACATAGGTGCATATTTGTACCACTGCATATGGAACGGAACCCTGTGAAGAGAGTCTGAAATTTTCCACCATCTTTCAGATAGACAAGTAAGTAGACCCTCCTCCTTCCTTTAATTTCTATTTTCGCCAGAAAAAGAAAAAAAAAAAAAAAAAAAAAAAGAATAGAAACGTTCATTTAAAGAACTATCAACTGCTCAAAGTCAAGGCCTGCAACTTGATGGCAAACAAATAACTGAACAAAACCCTCAGACAAATTCTTATTTAACCACACAGATTGAGGAGCTGAGTGACTTGAGAATAAAGAAATCTGACTGCACGTTCTTAGTGGGATGCAGCTAAGAATAAAAGGAACTGTACTGAAAATCTTGAACTTTATTCAATAGCTTTATCATTTGTTTCAATACTGTATTGTTATTTTAGAACTCTTGTTTTCCCAGATTAAGCAAAGAAGTAATTATATTTATTGTGTCAAGAATCAAACATTTATGAAGGAATTCTATACCATTAGATGAGAATTGGAAATATCAATATGAAATAAGAAAAAGCACACATCTTTTTCTGGCTCTGTTCTTTAAAATGACCCAGGACCAATGAAACCCCCACAGTGCCCCCTAGTGCTCAGATTCTGGTCTCTGATACTATTCTTACACTAAAAAGAACCAGGCCTTGCTCCTTGGAAAAATGAACGATTTCACCTCTTGTGCAGAAAGGCAAATGATGAGCCTGAAAAATCTTGTACCAGAAAGCAACAAAGGTTTCAGTGATTAGTGTCGTGTGAGAAGGACACAGGGGCAAATGTGAAAGATTCCACTGGCCAAAGTTGTGATCAATCATACCTCAAGAAAGTGATTTTTTAAAAAGAGAAAATAAATGACTGTAGTTAAATATATGAGAAGTCATATGTCTAATAGTGATTAACACGAAAGAGAAACGGTAACAAATTACAACAGGAGGTTAACAAAATAGAAAGCATTTCTTTCCTCCACCCCCACCCCCTCCTTTTTAGGGCTGCATCTGCAGCATGTAGAAGTTCCCAGGCTAGGAGGATGGAATTGGAACTGCAGCTGCAGGCCTACACCAGAGCCACAGCAACGCTGGATCCTTAACCCACCGAGCAAGGCCAGGGATCGAACCCACATCCTCACAGACGCCATGTCAGGTTCTTAACCCACTGAGCCACAAAGAGAACTCCTAAAATGCATTTCTAATAATTTATAAAGCACTGTGAATTTATCAATGGGGAATATAGAAATTAGAATGGTAAATCCATCAGTTGGAAGGTTCTTTTCTGACCCCAAAAGAGTACCAGAGTGGCCCATAAACCGGTCCCCAATTAGACAAAGCTAAATGAATTATTTAGAATTCAGTCTGTATAAGTTTAAGTATTAAGATTTATACGGCTCTAAGAATATGAATGAATGCAAAAATTATTAACATACCTCAGGATTCTATCCAAGTTTTTTTGAGTGAGGAGAAATACATGAATATATCATAACATTTGGAGTTTCTGCCATGGCTCAGCAGAAACAAATCTGACTAGCATCCATGAGGACACAGGTTTGACCCCTGGCCTTGCTCAGTGGGTTAAGGACCCGGCATTACCATGAGCTGTGGTGTAGGTCACAGAGACGGCTCGTATTCCGAGTTGCTGTGGCGGGACCAGCAGCTATAGCTCGGATTTGCCCCCTAGCCTGGGAATCTCCCTATGCCGCAAGTGCAGCCCTAAAAAGAAAAATATATCTATCTATCATAAGGTTTTATCAACCAGATGGAAGCTGCAGACATATTACGTAAAGTATAAAACTTTAATCCAGGGAAGTGGGTTATTAAGGTGAACACTCACCCCTTAAGTTATGGAATCACTCACAGAATCATCATAAATAGGGTTCAAGATTCAAGATGCCTTTCAGAGTCATGAATGAGAATCTAGCCAGCCTCCAGGCCTGAATCTGCCGTGGTAAATATCCTAACTTATCTGGTATGGTAATTTCTTATGTGGGATGCTTCAGAATTAGGTAGAGAGCTATTGACAAGAAGTAACCCCAGTACATTTTTATTTTTGTGTTAAGAAAGCTATGCATATTTGATATTTTACACGTTTGTGACACATGAAAGAATGTGCCCTATTAGTGACAGCCTTGTAAATCAAATTTGAAATGGGTAATTTGGAATTATGATTTCAAAATGAAATCTTGTTATTTTCAGTATTGAAACACCTAAAACCCTTAGGCTTTTTTTTTTTTTTTTTTTAAAGCCATACCCACAGCATGCAGAAGTTCCTGAACCAGGGAATGAACCCGCACTACAACACCAACCTGAGCCACAGCAGTGACAACACCAGGTCCTTAACCCACTGAGCCACCAGGGAGCTTCTTATAGATTTTATTAGGAAATGTTTAGTGCCCAGGCAGGTTTGTCTGATAGATCAGATAGCTAAAACACTAAAAAGGGACATGCTTGAGGTGACACAGCTGTTAACTCTGCTTCCCCCACAGACCGTCAGCTCACAAGAGATGCCCTTCTGTTCCATCCCCAGGTCCTTCCTGTCCCATCCACACAGTGGGGCCTCACTAAGAAAAAGCCTGCTTGGGCAGCAACCTGTCTCCTCTAAATCCCGTTCACTGTACTGTGACCGGAATCCTGTCACCTCTATGTCCATCCCCTTGTCCTAGCCCAGAGTCTCATTTAAAGCATCCATGTATGGGGAAAATATAATGAAACATTTTAAATGTTGAAATTCTACCGAGATTTTCTAATATAGCAATTTCTCAGTGTGTATGTGCTCCCCTCTTTGTGCTGCTTACAATGCAGGGAAGCTGCTACGTATGTGATACAGGAACTTTGCCTCCTTGTAAATTGATTTTATTGACTGTTTCTGGGAAGTGGGACACTCCCCTTACTTGTGTGACTTTTTTTTTTTTTGCGCAAAAATGGAGACGGTCCGGTCTTTTATTTTTTTTTTTTTTTGTCTTTTTTTGCTATTATTTGGGCTGCTCCCGCGGCATATGGAGGTTCCCAGGCTAGGGGTCCAATCGGAACTGTAGCCACTGGCCTACTCCAGAGCCACAGCAACGCGGGATCCGAGCTGCGTCTGCAACCTACACCACAGCTCACGGCAACGCCGGATCGTTAACCCACTTATCAAGCGCAGGGACCGAACCCACAACCTCATGGTCCCCAGTCGGATTCGTTAACCACTGCGCCACAACGGGAACTCCCCTTTTTTTTTTTTTTTTTTTTTTTTTAAATAGATGGCGCAAAGCTTTCCTCTATAGTAAGGATGATGCCATTACCATTGTTTTTTAAATGTTCCAAGTGGAGTTCCCACTGTGAGGCAGCAGATTAAGGATCTGGCATTGTCTCTCCAATGATGCAGGTTCAATCCCTGGCCCGGCACAGTGGGTTAAGATCTAGTAGTGTTACCGCAGCTGCAGCTCGGATTCGATCCCTGACGGGGAACCTCCATATGCTGTGGATGAAGCCAAACATAAATAAAATGCTCCAAGAATTTCTTCTCTGACAAATCCCTCTTAACATGAACTCAGACTAAGGTTTTTGTTTTATGGTATAAAACTTCCAACATGTACTTAAAGCTGTATTTAAAAAAAAAAAAAAAAATCACCCTTCAAACCCATTTTCTTTACCGCTCTCAAGGCTCTGGCAAAGCAGAAGCAAACCAAAATGTGACATTAAGGATTAAGTACATTTTGCCATGAAACAGGCCTTACCTGACCTGAGCCCTTCAAATTATGATGAGCCTGTGAGCTGCAAGTCACACTCAGCCTTCACAAAACTGTCCTCCAGCTCACAGCCCAGCACTTCCCCTCAAATGCCAAAGGATACATCGCAGTCTCATAGTCAAGGGCAAGTGTCTACATTTCTTTTCAGCACAGGTGCAGGCTGCCAGACCAACACTGAACTCCACACCAAGTTATCTGCGCCAGCCAGGAAACTAGGCCTATGCAAAGGAATTCCAGAAAAGAAACCACCTCAAAAAACTCAGGGGGGGGAAACAACTTATGAAATCCCCTGGTTCAGACTGCTGTAACAGAATAGTGCACTCTGAGTGACTTGGACCAACATTTTCTTACAGTTCGGGAGACTGAGAAGTCCAAGGTCAAGGCTTCAGTGGATGCAGTGTCTGGTGAGAGGCTGCTTCCAGAGTTCATACATGGCTTTCCTGCTGCATCCCCACTTGGTGGAAGGAGGTGAGGGCATCGCTAGAGTCTAACAGACACTAATCCCACTCATGCGGGCTCCACCTTCGCTACCTAATCACCTTCCCTAGAGCTGCTCTCCAAATATGTATGTGTGTGTGTATATATGTATATATGCATATATATATATATATGCAGTCCACAGTACACCCACTTAGCTCTGCAGACCCCAGAGTGCCCAATAGAAACAGATCTAATTATGAGCCCACCCGACCTGTGAACCAGAGAACCAATAACTCAAGCCACAAGCCCGTAAGACAGGGCAAACCTGACTCCTCTGCAAAACAGAGACACACCCGAAGATCTCAAAACCTAGATGGCAACCCCCAGGTTTTCAAAGCCTGTGGTGTTTTTTTTTTTCTTTTCTTTTTTTTTTTTTTTTTAAAGCTATTTCTTGGGCCGCTCCCGTGGCATATGGAGGTTCCCAGGCTAGGGGTCGAATCGGAGCTGTAGCCACCGGCCTACGCCAAAGCCACAGCAACGCGGGATCCAAGCCGCGTCTGCAACCTACACCACAGCTCACGGCAACGCCAGATCCTTAACCCACTGAGCAAGGGCAGGGACTGAACCCGCAACCTCATGGTTCCTAGTTGGATTCGTTAACCACTGCGCCACGACGGGAACTCCTAAAGCCTGTGGTGTTTTTACCGTAGAAAGGAAATGGACATCATTTTTGGCATCCAGGACTCTCTGAGGTGAGGACCACAATAAGCGCAAAGAAACACATGGGCAGATAACCTCAGGGTTCATTACATGAGCTGGAGGGGGGAGGCAGCAGAGCTAATTAATGCCACCCAGAGTCGCCTTCACCACATCCACTTAGCTTACCACCACAATTGTCATCACACACCAGGAAGAACTCCCTTCCCTGCCTCCACCTTGTCCCCTGAAGGTCTCTCATGGTGAGGTGAACAAGTATATATAACCCTTGGTTATATATGTGTGAACTCAATCCACAGAGGATAGAGTATGAAGAAGAAATTAGCTCCTCTACTAAAAGGCACGGTCCCATTTCTGTAATAAGACACCAAGTGTCAGCAGAATGATCTCCAGTATCTCCCTAGACAACAATGATCCCCCTTTCAAATGGATGTTAGCAGCCCCTCTTTTAGACAGCCTTTTGGAAATTTGCTAACTTACGACTACTTTCTTATACCCTGCTGAATATCAAGGTCTCACCACCTCCATCTAAGGATACAAGAACTTGCATCTCCTGCTGCTGCAATACAATTCTTGGGAAGGACCCATAGGTTGTACTCATATATAACGACAGCCCATCATTTGCAGGTAAGGGTCAGGGACATGGTGGGCCTCGGCCTCTAGCTAGTGGGTACTTCTCTTCTCTACTTTGAGTAGTACACTTAATTAAAAATTCTGAGTCTGCATTCTTTCTCTCCCAACTTAAAAGAAAAAGAAAGCTACATTTTATGCACACCTGAGTTTGCGACTGAGCTTCATTGCTGCTGCAGGTGCACATGGACCGAATTTCTGAAGGTGGGGGCGTAGGGCAATTCCTACCAGCAGCTTCCATGGAAACCAGGCTATGAAGTCTAAAGACACTAAAGTGAGAAGGCAGAGCCAAGACAGGCACCCAAGAGTGCCTTAAGACACAGATACCTACAGAGCCAGGTGTGGCACAGGCAGAGAGAAGGTAGGAGGCTGAAAGGTTTATTCCCCGAGCTAGCGAATGCAGTTGCATTTTTAGATGCTTTCCTACAGACCTGAGCAGGGAAAGCATGAGATCTGGGGGTGCTTCAGGCATGCTTTTCTAAATATTTGTCTGGCAGTAATTTAGCGGGGGCGGGGTAAAACTGATTGGCTATTAACAAAAACCATCTTTGATTAATTTCCTCCCAGGGGCCAAGGCTATTTTAGCAGTATGTTTTCTGCTTCCCCTCACTCATGCTGTCCATTTTTTCTTTTGCGAATTTCTGAACCAAACAAATTCAGTCCTATTTAAGGGATTAAAGTTTGGTTAATAAATCTGCTGTTGCTGCTACCAGTGAGCACTGAGCGCTACGTGATTAGGGCTCATATTTCAACTGACTGACTTTGTGGTAGTGGTGGTGTTTGTTTGGGTTCTTTTTAACGTGGGCGTGAGGATGTTGTCTACTTTGGAAGGAGCAGAACCAATTTGCCTGTCACTAGTTCTATGAAGCTGCGTATGAAAACCTGAGCAAACTAGCACCTTATTGCCAGCTTATCCCAGTCATGTTTTAGGGCCTGGCTAGACTGGCACTGTGCAAAGTCCCCAGCGGGCTGCCTCTTCATTGGTCACCTGGCCTGGGCTGAGGAGAGGGGTGCCCTGGGGGCTTGTGGTACCACTCAGGAGCAGACAGTCCATCTCTCAGATTGGTCTATGGAGAAAAGCTACATGTTCTGGCCCTCTTCTGTGGCAGGAGGCTGGTTTCCATGACGACCCCTCTGACTGGTACGTCCACGGTAGACCAGATGACGGAGTGGACAGTGGCAGCACCATCCTCCCAGCCTCTCCTTCAGTCTGTATCGTGGCCTCTAGACTAACAGTCATGCCTCCTAAGGAGTGGAAATGGAGTCATTTGGGATTGGCAGGCTTGCCATGGACCTGGTATGAAGGGGAAAGATATGCAGACAGGAAGCAGCATGCAGGAGAAGGAAGACTTCTGTGCAAAGGCAAATTGGTTAGGCCAAACCCATTTACTCCAGGCACAGAGGGTAACTCCCACCTGTCCCCCTCACAGTGGCACTTGGATATTCCGGTGCTCTGAGCAGGGAGAGAGGCAGGAGCAGAGGCTGCCACCTCCTCCCACTGCCCTTCTTAATGAGGACACTGTCTCCATCTACCACCCACTCCTCTCACAGCCTGGAAATGCTCTCAAGTCTCTGGGGGACATGAAAAATCAGATCGCTCTTTGGAAGAGTTCAGGAGTTTTGTACAAAAGCCAAGAAACAGGGCATTCATCCTAGGTAACTAAGTGAACTGTTAAAAACAAATCCAGACAGGGAGTTCCCATCATGGCTCGGCAGTCATGAACCCAATTAGTATCCATGAGGCCTCACTCAGTGGGTTAAGGATCTGGTGTTGCCAATGAGCTATGGTGTAGGTCACAGACGTGGCTCAGATCTGGCGTGGCTATGGCTGTGGCATAGGCCAGGAGCTGCAGCTCCAATTTGACCCCTAGCCTGGGAACTTCCATAGGCTGTGGGTGTGGCCCTGAAAAGATTAAAAAAAATAAATCAGGCAGGAGATCCTTGGTGGCCAAGCAGTTAAGGACATCATCACTGCTATGGCACAGGTTTGATCCCTGAGCCAGGAACTTCCGCAAGCCATAAGTGTAGCCCCCCAGAAATAAATAAATTGGGCTTTGGGCTTATTATCTGCCTGGCCCAAGACAGAATAGCTGGGGATAGGAAATATATACATATGAAACATACAACAAGACCGTATGCTAGGGGCCATGAGGTATGTCCTTACTCTTAGTTGCTTTTATGTGATGCGTGAATCCTCAAGTGAAATACAGAGGACAAAGTTCTAGAGCAGGAAAGGAGGGTGGTCGAACCCTTAGTTCAGTGGTCCTCACCTGGGAATTATTCACCTCCCTGATGACATCTGGCAATTCCTGGGGACGTGCCCCTGGCATCCAGCAAGTAGAGGCCTGTGGGCTGCTATAAAGCATGCAGTGCACGGGCCGGCCCCACCAACAAAGAATCAATCCTCTGGTGCCAAATGTCAGTAGTGCTGTGGCTAAGAAGCATTGCCGTAAAGCAGCGTTTCTCCATTTCTAGTAGGCGTCAGAATCCCCTAAAGGACTTGTTAAAACACAGATTGCTGGGTCCCACTGCCAGAGTTTCTGATTCAGTAGTTCTGAAATGGAGTCTGAGAATCTGCTTTTCTAACAAGCTCCCAAGTGACCCTGAGGCTCCTGGTCTGGGGACCACACTTTTAAGAGCTGCTACCCTAGTTCAACTCTTAATTTCCCTTTCAACTATCCACCTGCTTGAGAATGTGGTGAGACCCACCTCGGCCCTGAGTCCTCAGATGCCATTCGTGCTCACAAAAGGAGGAAGCAAGAGGTTCCCCTTTAAGCAAAGAGACTTCCCAGAGACTTAATTAAAGTTTGGGAAAGGATCCTGGGAGGCAGAGGTGGGGGACAAGGGGGGGGGGTCAATAAAATCGATCCAAATAAATTCTTTGCATATACAAAATAAAACTCACATGCACACAAAGAAATTTGATCAATAAATTAGTAAATTCAGAGTGAGGTGGGAGTAATTAACAGGCCCATTTAAAGCACAGAATACATTAAATACAGAATGAGTGACTCCGTCGGGACCACTGAAGCCGGGAACACTGATCTGTTGGAGAGGCCTGGAAGATTAGAAACATATTTCAACAAGGAGAAAAGGGGAGAGGAAAAGCAGAGCCCAGAAATGATGAAGATGCCAGGGAGGTGTACGTATCAGGCAGAGCCTTTGGAGCCTCAGATTTTCAAATCCTATGAAAAGTGTAGCAAAATCACAGCTACGTGCTTGGGCACCTCCCAGGCACAGAAAACTTAAGTAACCTGCCACGAGGGCTCTCCGGAACACAGCTGGCCCTGAGCAGTTAATATGTCAAGTCCCTTCAGCTTGGAGTAAACAAAAGGCTTCTCCTAAGTCATGCGGAGCAGAGGCAGCCCTCAATAATCCAGACTGCCCCAGAAAGTTCTTGGGTGCCCCGGCAATTTCTAAGATGCCCTGCCAGAGAAACTGAGGCCAGAGAAGATGCTGTCGACAGTTCAGGCCAGATCTGAGACCACCATAAAGCACGTGGTTGTCAGAAGTCAAGTTCTAGGGGCGTTTTCTCTCCCTCTTCATACAGACACCCACATACTCAATACATTCTCCCTAAGAGGTGGGGCACAAAGAAAATCAAATGTATGGCTAATAGCAGAGCCTCAAAAGTAGAGAGGTGCTAAAATGAGCCAGGATATACCTAACCTTTAGGTTAGATGTACAGCAGGCTCTCAATAAATGTCAGATCCCTTGCCTTCAGGTTGACTTCGGAGTCCAGTTCCCCACTTCACCCCCAAGCAAGTCCCTTGGAGTTTCTGTCACTTGTGAAAATTTAAACTGGACCAGCCATGAATATGAATCATTGTGACAATTCCTTCAGACCTGGTGGAGAACCAGACCTTGGCCAAAAACTGCATCCGTAAGAAGCAAGAAGACCTTTCTGGGTTTTCAGCCTCCTTGTCATGCCCCTGGAGAAATCTATGAAAACTTGAGTGAGAGCTTATCTCCCTCTAAGGGAGCTCAGTCAGCCTGGCTCCAAGAATCTTACTGCAGCTTAGCAAAGGCCTGGGAAGTGGGTTTTGTTTTCAGTGGAGCCTTAGTCCCCAGAGATCATTAAGAAGCATCTTTTTTGGAGTTCCCGTCGTGGCTCAGTGGTTAACGAACCCAACTAGGATCCATGAGGATGCAGGTTCGAATCCTGGCCTCACTCAGTGGATGAAGGATCCAGCGCTGCCATGAGCTATGGTGTAGGTCACAGATGTGGCTGGGATCCTGTGTGGCTATGGTGCAGGCCGGCAGCAGCAGCTCTGATTCAACCCCTAGCCTAGGAACCTCCATATGCAATGGGTATGGCTCTTAGGAAAAAAATGAAAAAGCAATCTTTCCCAGCTTGGGGAACCTAACCAGGGAAGGCCCCCAGAATTCAACTCCGAAGACTCAATCCCATTCCCCGAGCCTCATTTTCCTCACAGGAGTAGGGGGCCCGGGCCTTAGCTTCTGGAGTGGGTGGGAGGTTGCTGTGGTTATTTATTGCCATTTCCTCTGTTTTTGAATTTCCCTGCTCCACTTTCCATCAGGCCTTCCTTATTAGCTGGATGAGAAGGTTTGCAGAGCCAAATCAGCAGCTGAATCCCTCTGGCTATGTTTTAGTTCTAGTGCTTCCCAGGCGTTGGGCATAAAAGTACCTCCCAGGGTGAGACGACTCACCCTGCATTTGGCCAACACCTGCCTGTGAAGGGAGAAGGCTGGCACCTCTTTCCCAGAGCCACCCTCCAGCATTCCAGCCAGCACTGCCTTCAGCAGCCTTTCTTCTTCCCAGCCAGGCGCAGATCTCACTGCCGAGCCAGAGGACAGATTGATTCTTTGTCTAGGGTGCCCTTCCAATCTATTGGTCAAGCCTTGGCCGTCACCACAGGTGGCTCACATGGTCCTCCAAGCATGAGGTCAAGTAAAAAGCATGAAGCTGCAAACTCCCAGACTCTGGGAGTGGGTAGGAGGTTGGAAGGCGTGCAGATTATACTCTGTTTGGATGGTAACATCCCAGGCAGAGAGGCCACCCACCTTTGAACACCTCTGCTGGAAGGAAGGTCGGCACGCCATGAGGCGGCAGCCCTTCTGCCATTGTAACAGCTCTAATGGTTCAAAGGCCATCCTCTTAGCCAATCCCCATCTGCCTCCCTAGATTTCCTATGGAGTACATGGAATACGTCTGCCGCTCCTGCCATCTGATGCTATTTCTGTCTGTGCACTCTGTCTTTGCAGCTACACCACCAGATGGCTTGAGAGAGCATGGACCATGTCTCCTGCTCCTTATGTGGCCCCAGAGTGTTGGTGGCGGGCTCTAAAGCTGCTAGGTAGTGTTCTGAGTTGTGCTCCAAGCTTCTGCACTTGCGATCGGCCCCTCTCCCCCGCAGCCCTTTCCCCGCCTGGAGCCTCAATTACGTTCATTCCAAAGCGCCCCCCCTGTTAATACCAGAACCATCCTTGAAGGATAAAGTTCATGGCCATCCTTGGGAAGTATCCACCGTAAAGAAAGTGATTTGCTGGAACTCTGACCTCATCATTCCTTCAACACACACACACACACACATATGCCCATCACTCTTTGTATCTAGGTTAACATCAGCACAAACTTTAATAAGAGTATCCCTGAAGGAGGAAAGAAAAGTCTGGAGGTGCAATTTAGAACCTGAGGAGGATGAGTGAAACTGACCAAGAGCACTTCTCGCCTCAGGGCTTTAGCAGCACAGGGCTGTCCCTGGACCACCCGCTTCTGTGCGTTAGTCCTCACTCGCCGCAGCAGGGCTCCCACCTCCAAAAAGCCAATTGGTTCTAACTTGGGCACAGCAAGGCCACCCTCCTGGGATGTCCCTCTGTATTTACTCTCCACAAATCCAACCTCAACCACCCTTCAGAAGCCCTCATCCAACCTGACAGCTTCCAGGAAAAAGGCCTGCTCCTTTCTTGAGCTGTTCATGTGCTCTTCTATGCCAGCATCTAGCATTTGAAGGAACACTGGACTCTTCTCCATTTGTTAAACATATTTATGTTGTCTCCTCGTGGACACTATAGCTGCCTCAAAGACATGGACTATGATGGTGATACTTCTGCCTGGTTCAGAGAGGGGCACACAGCTAAGGCTCAATTGTTTGGTTTAGAAATATCTGGAAATTCACGAATATCTGAATATTCCTTTTGTAGCTCAGCAGAAATGAACCCAGTATTATCCATGAGGATGTGGGTTCACTCTCTAGCCTTGCTCAGTACGTTAAGGATCCAGGGAGGCTCTGATCTGGCATTGCTGTGGCTGTGATGTAGGCTGGCAGGTGCAGCTCCAATTCTACTCCTAGCCTGGGAACTTCCATACGCCACATCTGAGCTCATCCCCACAACCCCCAAGCAAAAAAAAAAAAAAAAAAAAAAAAAAAAAAATATCTGGAAAGGAAGGCTACCAGTGAATGAGTCAGGTCAACAGGTTAACCTAATGTCCTTGCATTGTCAAGATAGCACCTCTAAAGTGTAAGGTGCCCACCCATCATAGTGGGATAGAACCCAGTTGGCAAAAGATGCCCAAGTCCAAACCCAGACAACAACCGATCTGTTCTTCACTATGCAGTTTTTCACATACAGTATTCCAGCTGGTCATATCCTTGTGGCCCCTTGTCAGTGTGGCCTCTACAAGCTGCATCTCCAGCAGTGGGCATAGGTTTGCCTAAGCCATCCCCTATCTTGTCTTTGGGACACAGTACTTGCAAAAATGACAGGAGAGGCTAAAGGTGCATCTTGGGAAAAATGGCCAAATTCAACAGCAAACCTTGGGAAGTTCTTCTGGAAAAAAAAAATTTTTTTTAAAGGCTAATTCCCAAGGCCCTTTTGTTGGGGGGAGCAGCATGCCTGCAGCATGTAGAAATTCCCTGATCAGGGACCTAACCCGGGCCACAGCAACAACCCAAGTTACTATAGTGACAACTACCAGATCCCTAGGCTACTGTGCCACATTAGAATTCCTAAGGGCCTTCTTAAAGTAAGCAAGGAAATAAAGCCCAGTGTGTAAAGGAACTGGTGTATATGGTTGGCATGATAGTGTAACAATTCCCGATGAGACATCCTCAAGCACTAAAAAGCATCTGCATGTACAGAACATGGTTCCTGAGGACAAAGAGTGAGTGCAGCAGGCAGCCATTTGTGTGCTATGAATATGCCTCAAAGCCTTTTTTCACCACCCACCCCTCACTACTCACTCCTTCGTGGTCTCGGGCCTCAGCCTAAACGTCACACAACTCCAAGAGACCTATCTAGAGAAACTCCTCCGCCAGTATTCCTTACCTCGACTTTCTTTCACAGCACTTCTCATAATTTATAACTTTAAAAATATATTCACAGAGTTCCCATCATGGCTCAGTGTAAACGAATCTGACTAGGATCCATGAGGATACAGGTTCAATCCCTGGTCTTGCTCAGCGGGTTAAGGATCCAGCATTGCCATGAGCTGTGGTGTAGGTTGTGGACACAGCTTGAATGTGGCATAGCTGTGGCATAGGCTGGTGGCTACAGCTCTGATTTGACCCCTAGCCTGGGAACCTCCATATGCCACGGGTGTGGCCCTAAAAAGACCAAAAAAAGTAAAAAAATAAAAATACATTCACTCATACTTTGTCTATGTCTCCATATACTTATATTCCCTATATACTTAGAATATAATAAGCTCTAGTGAAGACATGGCTATTTCTCCTTCATTCATCACTGCATTCCCCATAGGACCATGCCAAATTAGTTTTCGAAAAATTGAGATAAATTGTGAGGCAGTGTCGTAGAGCCAAAAGCATAGAGAATTTCAAATCAAGTGATCAGGATTCCAGTGTTAGCTTAGCCATTTACTAGCTGCATAACCTAAGACAAAACTGCTTAATCGCTAAGCCTCGGTTTCTTTGTTTTTTTCTATAAGATCACCCACATCACAATACCATTTGTGAAGAAAGAGATGATGAGTGTGAAAAGAATTGGCAAAATGTAGAGTCCTGTCCAAATATGAGTTGTTACAGGAGGCACCTTAAACAGTATCTCTGCTTTCTCTCTGGGCCACCCACACAGGCGCCTGAAAATACCACTACTGGTCACACCCTTGGGTGATGCTGAGAGACAAAATACATTGAAAACCATTATGAACCTTCAGTGCGGGCATTTGATCTCATTTTCACCTGGCAGAGAGCAGGGTCCTTAAAAGTGTGGGCCAAGGATAAGCGAACTGAGGAAGAGGTCAGACCGGAGGAGAATCTTAAAATGTGTTGAAATGTCTTAAGTTTGAAGACAGAGGGAGTGCAGACTAAGGAGATGGGGCAACCAAGGTTGGGGGTGGGGTAGAGCTATGAGGCATAGTTGTCAGGCAGAGGTAAGACACAGAAAGGGAGGTGCAAGTGCCAGCTACAAACTTTCTCTCCTTGGCCTGTGTGCATCTCAGGGACATTTGAATTTACAGAATCCATGTGTGTGCATCAGAGAGAGGAGAGGGAAGCCGGAGAGCAGGAAACGGACGCCAAGGGAGCAGTACTTAATCATAATAACCATTAGTATTGACTTTGGTGCCATCTTAAAGGAGCCATTTGTTATAAGAACCAATAGTCAAAACCCCAAGTCAGCCAGGCTTTGTCTTATGAGCTCTAAAAATAATGGTATTTTGCTGTTCATCTGTTTTAATTTTCCAAATTCAAATGCAATTTGAAATCAATTCAAAAATTGATTTCTTTCTTCTAAACAAAGAGATGTTAAAAGGAGAAAGGAAGGAAGGAAGGAAGGAAGGAAGGACAGACAGACCTGGCTGTTGAGTGAATCACTTAAGAATACCCCAAAAGCAGGAACCCAAGGCAGTAATTATTCCCCTAACTGAAAAGTATGAAAGGAAAATGGGTGAGAATTATGACCACATGAACAATATATAAAACCCTCTCCAGAGCCGAGGCCAGCAAATCACTTTCCTACAACTTCAACAATGACATATAAAAGCTGGAGGAAACACAGTTAAGGTCAATTGGCTCCTGGTTTTTAAACCACCACCTCATTTTAACCAGCTCCCCATGCCATACTGCCATCTCCAGCTGGCTAACAGCTCAGTGAAATTAAGAGTTGTTTCTTCTTTTTCAAGTAGCTTGAAAACAAAGTGGAAACAGTTGAGCGATCTTGCAGTTAAGAGTTTGGAAAAGGTCAGCAGATTATTTTCCAGCCAGGCCTTGTGAGGGTGTCCACATCTTGGTAAGGTCACCACAATCCAAGGTCTGGCACTCTACAGGACCTTGGTTCTGTCAACATCCCCAATCTCCATGGCTGGTCCCTAGTAGCCCAACTCAAATGAACAGGCTGATAAACTGGACCACCAAGTGATCAATAGATGGTGGGATAGTCCTAAGCACCTGAACATTCAGCCCCACTAGCCAGATGTCTAGGAAAAACACCAAACTCAACGCTCAAGAAGAGAAAATAAAACAAACTATGGCCATTTAGATCTAGTTTCAGTCCAAATGCCCTCCTCTGTGGTGCCCTCTGAGGTGATTGGGAACCCAAGTGGTGCCTGTTCAGGGACCCCTAGTGGTAGTGGGCCACGCCCACCTCTGGAGTCAGTAACAACTGCTGTGGTTTGCCCCTGCCACCTGACAGAACACAGTAAACCAGCTATAATGGAAAAAATAAAAATCTTTAAAAAAATAAAATAAAAATAAATAAATCTAGGTTCATGGCTTCATGTAATTTAATACTTTTGGGCCTGGATTTTCTCATCTGTATTTAAAAAAAAAATGTAGTGGAGTTCCCATCGTGGCTCAGTGGTTAATGAATCCGACTAGGAACCATGAGGTTGCGGGTTCGGTCCCTGCCCTTGCTCAGTGGGTTAAAGATCCTGCGTTGCCGTGAGCTGTGGTGTAGGTTGCAGACGCAGCTTGGATCCTTCGTTGCTGTGGCTCTGGCGTAGGCCAGTGGCTACAGCTCCGATTCGACCCCTAGCCCGGGAACCTCCATATGCCACCGGAGCGGCCCAAAAAAATAGCAAAAGGACCAAAAAAAAAAAAAAAAAAAAAAAGAAAGAAAGTAGCAGCACAAGAATCCCGTTGTGGCTCAGGGGATTAAGGACTTAACATCGTCTCTGTGAGACTGCGTGTTCAATCCCTGGCCTCATTCAGTGGTTAAGGATCCGGCATCGCCACAAGTTGCAGTGTAGGTCACAGATGCAGCTTGAATCTGGTGCTGCTGTGGCTGTAGTGTACAACGCATCTGCAGCTCCGATTTGACCCCTAGCCTGGGATCTTTCATATGCCACAGGTGCAGCTATTAAATGAGAATAGTATTTACAACTTGGCATTGATTTTTAAGAGCTATTCAAAAAACACTTTGTGAACTGTTGGAAGTGGTTCTCTTTGGCAATAAGATGGCAGTTGGTGCACAGAGAATCTGACAAAGAGGGACTAGAGAGGCCTGCAGCCAATTTTACCGCCACTCTGGCAAAACCAAAAAAATTCTTGCTGCACGTCAAAGACTTGTTTTTCTAAGGACTCAAAGCCAGCACACACAGCCTCTGTTCCTCACACACAGGAGGCATCTCAGTCTCTAACAAACCTCCTTCTTAGACACCAAGAGCTACCATCATCCTGCCATGTTCTCATGAAGCACACGCTGAAATGACAGATACTACAGGGTCTCTGCCATTCATTCCCTTTGAAATGGACGCCGTCCTGGGACTACTGGCTTGTCTGGTGCTCAGATACGCCCTTGCCCATGGCTGCACCTTCCCTCATCTGTCCTAGGGCACTGCTTCAGGAAATTGCACGCATCCACTCCAGGAAAAGTCATATGATCTTTCATCTCAGAAGGCGGCTTTTTCTGACTTGACCCCCAGTTCTGGCTGGGCCCCCATGTTGAGAACAATGAGAAGCACCCAGTCAGAGCCTGAGCAGGGAGCAGCGAAACTGGGTAAGGCCAATGACAGCTCAGAATGGATGGTTCTAGACCAAGAGAGATCCAAGAGGTTCCATGGGACAGTGAAAACCAGGCGTCATTCACTACAGCAAGCAGGATGCGAGAAAACAAGGGGGCCCAAAGGCAACCCTCAGAAGCCGGGCTGGTACACCCAATAGGGACTCCCTACTGACCTTGGAATCAAATCCAAGCTGCATGTCATGGCTAATGAGGCTCTGAGTGATCCAGACTCTGCTGCTTCTCCAACTTCACGTCATATACCCACCCCCTCCCCATCACTAGGCTCTGTCCACACTGTTCTTTCTGTTCTTTAGACCTGCCAACTCATTCCCAGCCTGGAGTCTATACTCCTGCGGTTCCTCCTGTCTGGGACCCTCTTCTCCTCTCTTTGCCTGGCCAAGTCCTTCCCCAACTCAGGTTTCAGCCCAAAGGTCACCTCCTTCTCTGATGGCCTGCTAATGGTGCCCAATCCCTGAGCCACTCACTCTGCCATTAGCATGTTTTTCTTTGTTTTGTTTTTTGTTTTTTGTTTTTTTGTCTTTTTGCTATTTCTTGGGCCGCTCCCGCGGCATATGGAGGTTCCCAGGCTAGGGGTCCAATCAGAGCCGTAGCTGCTGGCCTACGCCAGAACCACAGCCAGGTGGGATCCAAGCCACGTCTGCAACCCACACCACAGCTCATGGCAATGCTGGATCCTCAACCCACTGAGCAAGGGCAGGGACCGAACCCGCAACCTCATGGTTCCTAGTCGGATTTGTTAACCTCTGTGCCACCACGGGAACTCCTAGCATGTTTTATTTTCTTCTTGGCACTTATCTGACATTACTCTCTTTATTGTCTGATTCTTCCCCCACAAGAGAACCACAATAGAGAATCAAAATAGGCAAGACTGAAGAATGGCAAGTCAGAGCAGTTAAACAGTGGGGAGACGGAAATTTTGAAAGTCAAGGGAAGAATGCGTTGTCGTGTACATGTGTATGAGCAGACTGGGTCTATTTAAATGGGACACAGTCAACATGCCTGTGTTATCTACTACGTAGCAGCCCCTCTGCATACACTATTCCCTGCCTCGTATCTCCATGCGGGGAGGGACCACTGCTCCAGTGCTTAGAAGGGAACAGAATTAAAGACCACATGAGCTCCTCCTCAAAGTAGGAAGAACATTGATTGGGCACCATTAACCAGAAGGTTTAGGGTCAGCTTCACCGAGAGGTTAATGTTGGACTGTCTCTCTTTGTCCCTAGCACTTTCCCAGCTTCTGGACTCCATTCAGAAACCCCATATGGGTAGGGACTCTCAATTGCAAAACATATCCTCTATTTTTCAGCTTCAAAGGCTAGATCTATTTTTCATCGGAGATAGTCAGAAGCCCCTTTTTTTTTTTTTTTTTTTTTGTCTTTTTGTCTTTTTTGTTGTTGTTGTTGTTGTTGTTGTTGCTATTGTTGCTATTTCTTGGGCCACTTCCGCGGCATATGGAGGTTCCCAGGCTAGGGGTCGAATCGGAGCTGTAGCCCCCGGCCTACGCCAGAGCCACAGCAACGCGGGATCCGAGCCGCGTCTGCAACCTACACCACAGCTCACGGCAACGCCGGATCGTTAACCCACTGAGCAAGGGCAGGGACCGAACCCGCAACCTCATGGTTCCTAGTCGGATTCGAAGAAGCCCCTTTCTATCTCACACCTAAAGCACATCCTCTGGTCCATCTTTAACAAAGAATCTGTTTAGATATGGGCAGGAGATGATACGATGTGTGAAGTTAGGTCACGGAGGTTTTTATCTTGGCTCTGCCACCTCCTGAGTAACCTTGGATAAGTTATTTTAACATTTTTGTCCATTCATCTTCTCTTCTATAAAATGGGACTATTAATAACATCTACCTCATAAGGTTGATATAAGGATTAAATATGATAGAAAACATCTACCAGACCATCATTGAATAAACTTTATCATCACTAACAAGAGGTATTAAAATGTAGGACATTGATCTCCATCAAATTCCTTGTGTTTATTGGCAATTGGGTAGAGCCAAGTAGACATGTAGACAGATTAGCCTCACAAATCTCCAACACATACCAGAAAACTTAGGGGATAAACACGAAGAGTAGCCTTTGGGGACTAAAGTAACATATTAAGACACTGAAGGTCTGGGTGGGCCTGACCAGCACTGGTGTCTGCAGCCTTCCATGCGGCTTCATCAGGTATCGTCGGGTTTGTGTCTAGGGCCACGATCTGCACCTCAAGAGCTTTATTTTCAGTGTCTAGGGCTTTGCAAGGATTTAGCCCTGGGAAAAAGCAAAGTGAGTTCCAGAATCAGGAGCAGCACTCCAGGGCCCTTAGACAACATGGGTGGCAGAATTCCATGAGCTTCAAAACTCCCCAGGATAGAGGACCATAGACTCAGGGATGGCACACCTCCAAACGAACTAGTGTGGGCATTAATTGATCTCTAGCATGTGAGAGGAGTTAACAGGCTCAGCCTTTTGTTTGAGGGATTCTTTCTCTGCTATATTTCTCAGCTAGGACTGCAGTCCAAGGCTTTATAACCCAGCTAGATTCTTTGAGTTAAAGTGGAATACTGTGAAATTCAGGGCTTTTAAATATTTAGTGTTGGGCATTGTTAGAATTGGGGGCAGCTGATATAGTACTAGCTGCCTTGATCTTGTTTGAAATAGCGTGTAGGACCAAGTAGGAAGGCTTAAAGGGACAAACCTTGGGACTATTTGGAAGGTCCACAGCATGCGCACACACACACCACACCCACCACTACCACCCCACCCCCGCCCCCCATCTCTTTCCCCCTCTACTCAACTCATTCCTATTCAAGAGGATGTAGGCTTTTCAGTAATTAACTGCAAGTAAGGGGCCTAGCATCATAGGAAGCAAAGGATAGCCCTTCCTCTGACACTGTCTCTTCCCCATTCTCCTACTTTCCCATCTTTCTTCCAAGCCTCTGCTGCCTTCTTATTCTACAGACTATTCCCCAATTCTGTGACTATTTCCCAAGTATCTTGCCTCATTTCCTTTGCTCTTTTCCAGCTCATGCTTAGAAGACCCATCCACTGCCAAAACATCACTTCTCTCCCCCAAGTCCATGACTCACTCAGGGGGCTGAACCTGCAAGTCCACCTCAGATACACACTTCACATCTCCTAGATGCAGTGCTAGGCTGGTGAGGGCAAGGGACCTCTCATTTCTAGCTTTTGCCAAATGCCATACTGTCAGTACCCCACCACCACAACCAATGTCAATCTATCATCCTTGTGAAGTCACTGAACATGGAGAAGAGCTGTACACAAGACAAAGGGGACATTTACTTGGACATCCTGCTTTTGCCTCAAAGGCAGCATCTCCAAAGATCAGCATCTCTCCACAAAACTCTTCCAAGTCACCTTCTCTCTGTAACTAGTACCCATTAGAAGGAACTAGCATTTCCCAGGTTTCTGATATCCCCGCAAAAGCTTCTGTTAGGATAATACACGTGGCCTCTCTGCAACCCCTCGTTCCCTGTTCAAGGCATGACTTTGCTTATTGGCGAGACCGACAGAGAGTTCTACTCCATTCCTTCTGTGCAAACTCCAGCCCATGAATGAAAGCCAGCCCGCCACTAAAATTTTATGGGAACACAGCCACACTTATCCCTTTACCTACTACCTATGGCTTTCACACCTCAACAGCAGAGGCAAGTGGTTGTGACAGACCAACCACACAGCCTGCAGAGTATTAGTAGGCGCTTGCCAGATCAACCCTCCTGTATCACCACTTGTATCATGCTGCTTAAGAACTTGTAATGGCCACCTACTGCCTGCTAAATAAAGCCTATTTCTGTGCAAACAAGGGAAGGGAGGGGGGAAGATTTTGTTGCACTTTCTTAGAACTTTCAACTCTCTTTGAGAACAAGAATGCACTTGATAATGGACAGAGGGTTTTTTTTTTTTTTAGGGCTACTCCTGCAGCATATGGAGGTTCCCAGGCCATGGGTTCAATCGGAGCTACAGCTACCAGCCTACGCCACATCCACACAGGATTCCTAACCCACTGAGCAAGGCCAGGGATCGAACCTGCAACCTCATGGTTCCTGGTCGGACTTGTTTCCACTGCACCATGATAGGAACTCCTGGACAGAGGGTTTCAGTGTTGACTTGTTCTGGGTGGGGGCTCAATTTGGGGCAATGTATGTATTAACTCCTCTCTGGAGAGTGTGTTCTAACATAGCTGTGCATAAAAAAGAGGCAGCTTTCTGTCCCACTTTGGTAAATTTAATAGAAGTAACTCCCTGTGTGGACGAATTACAGAAGCTTTAGGGGAGGGGGTACGTGAAAGAGATGTTAACAGAAGTTTTAACGGCCTCAACGCCCACGTCACTGGGCCCAGGTGTCAAGGATTAGAAAGGCAGATTCAGAGATGCAGTGGTACAACTGGGACTCTCCACTGAGGTCCTTCATTAAAAGAAAAACCCAACACTCCTGGGTGACAACAGGTTGGAGTGTTAACCCTCTTGGTTATACACAGCAACCAACTGGGGAGTAATAGTGGCTTTGCCCTATTGCCAAAGGAGAGTGCAAGGCTTTCTCTCCATCTTGTCTAAGTCTACAATATAGAAGTTCTTGTTAAGGCTGAGGGTCAAAATGGCCTCTAGGAGCCCAACCCATCCACCATGTTGGAAGGTACAACTTTTGGTGGAAGAAAAAAAAGGGTTATATATGTGAATAGACTAAGAAAAATGCTCTTTCCACTGCTTCTCTCTTGGAATTAAGTCTTCCTCTTCAGGTATCTAACAGGAAGGACTCTTATCACTTGTAAGGCCCAACGGGATCATGGTTGAGTTCATGGTAAGGAAACCTAGCAAGGATAAATAAAGCCAGATCTGCTATAGACTTTAGGAGGGAGGACCCTACTTTCTTTGATTTTGTTTTTCTGTGCTGCATTTCACAAGAGTTGGGATGACACTGAGGGCCAAAACCAAGGTTTGGCCCCAAAGGGAAAACAATTCAAGGCCACTTGGTCTGCTTCTGGTCTAGGTCATAGATACAAAGGACAGAAGTAGTCCTTTCAAATCCAAAGTCTGGCTTAACAAGCCAGGAGAGGAGCATACAAAAGGACTATAAGCGCCTACCCAGGAGTCCTACAGCCCGAACAGAAGAAGTATTGCTTTATGGTTAAGATCACATTCTCTGGAGCCAGCCTCCCTGTGTTCATTTTCTAGCCCTGCTTCCTACCAACCATGTGATCTTGGACAAGTTTCTTAGCATCCTTACATCTCTGTTTCCTCAACTAAGGTGGGAGGACTAACAGTTTCATTTTCATAAGGTTATTTTGGGGATTAATAAATTCTTGTAAACACCGTAGAACCATGCACTTGATAAATGTTACCCATTATTAGAAAAACAATGCACCTTTCTTGCTAGAGGTAGTCCTTGGCAGAGGTAGCAGGAAGAGCTACTGCCAGAGTCTGGGAGGTTCTAGGCCTAGTTACATAGGGACTTGAAATTCACTGTGCTCGCCAAGTCCATCTCCTTACAGCTCCTTCTCACCGTCTCAATTCTCCTCTTGCTGTGTTAGCCTTCCATGCCAAAAAACACCTCTGCCTCTTTCATCTCTACCTATCCAGCCCTAGCACAATTCCGCTTCCTCAAATACCAGCATAGTTACAATCACTGCTAAGCCATTTGACACTTAATTGTTTTTTAATCCTTTCATGATGCGACATTAAGCACTCCTAGGATTAAGACATCCAATGTCACTGTTAAGACATCTAGTTCATAGTAGGTACTCAGTAGATGTGTGGGCGCTCTGTGTGTTCAGTAATGTATGGGGAAAGATTAGGAAAGAATACAAACATGCCTCAGCAAGAGGTCATTACCCATCAGTAGTAAAAACACACTTGGCATTACAATTTGGGGATTTGTAGACCGCGGGCTCCAGCACCAGACAACCTAGATTCAAATCCTAGCTCCACTGCTTGCTAGCTGTGGGATCTTAGACAAGCCACTTAATCTCTATGGGCCTTGATTTCTTCATCTGTTTAACAGCTATAATAAGAACAATCAACCTCATAGGATTATTGGGTGGATTTAGTGGATTTTTATACATTTAGCAGAATGCCTTACAGCTCTGGGTTACATCGTGTCAGTGGTTGATGCTACCATAATTTCCTTTATCGGATTAAGTGAGCAGGTCCTCCTAGAAATGAAACACAGAGCACATATATTCTAAGGGAAGGAATCAAAAACAAAAAGGTCAAAGCCTGGGGACAGGCAGGGAAAGGGCTAGCCCCAGGAGGAGCTGTAGAGAGGGTTCATGGGGGCCTATAAGAAGCCATACTGTGAAATAGGACTCCTATGTTTGGAGCACTCAACACAAACTTCTCCAGCTTCACACGTTTGTCTTCAGCTGGTTTTCACAGTCACTGGAGTACTCGAGCCTGGCCCAAGTTGTGCTCTAAGAGAAGAGCTAACGTTGCATTTTTGAAAGACTCCCATTTGGTTTATTAAGTAATTAACTTCCTGATGCACAGAGGACAAAGCACTGAGGGGACCTCTGAAGCCAATTAAAGCCCAAATAGCTGGATTGCTGCAAAGAATGGGTTCTGAGGGAAAACCCTACCCTTTCTGAGGCTACCTCCCACCAGTCTACTAATTAGACTGGGGAGAGAAAGAGCGGATGGTGAGATAGCAAGGAAATGCAAACCTGAAAGAAGGGTGGGAGGTCTGGGAGCCAAGAGGAAATTAGTCAAAGCTCAGGCTGTTCCTCAGTGTTGGGCAAGCACAAAGCACGGCATCTGGCCCTCTGCTGGACTGGGACCACTGACCCTCTACAGAGGCCCAGAGCCAACTTGTAATGTGCTATAATGTGGGTTATCCACAGCCACTTTGGAAGCTCAGGCTGCCCTCCAAGTTTGAGGATATTCCCAATAGGCCCAGGTCATTGGTACTCAGAGTCTCTCTAATGTTAAGATGAATCAGGAGTTCCCATTGTGGCTCAGTGCTAACAAATCCAACTAGTTAGTATCCATGAGGATTCAGGTTTGATCCCTGGCCCTGCTCAGCTGATTAAGGATCTGGCTTTGCTGTGAGCTGTGGTGTAGGTCATAGAAACGGCTCAGATATGGTATTGCCATAGCTGTGGTGCAGGCCAGCAGCTGCGGCTCCAATTCAACCCCTAGCCTGAGAACTTCCATATGCCATGGATTCAGGCCTAAAAAGCAAAAACAAAAGCAAAAAAAAAAAAAAAAAAAAAAAAAAATGAGTCTAGTATAGCACAGAAGATCAAGCCCCCAAAATAAGCACGTTGGGCTGGTAATAAGTCAGAATTTCTTCCTTTCCATATTAGTTGAAATTGTATTTTAGATACACCCTGTTATTCACCATCAAGCTGAAACGTTGTGGAACCATCCCCAACTCATTTCTCTATTCCCTGCTATTACCCAACACAGTACCTACACAAAGAGAGTGCTCAGTAGGTGTAAACATATTTCAATTCAATAAATATCTCAAAAATGGCTAAGGATAGAAAGGAATAGAACTAGGAAAATAGTTTCTGGTGTTCTGCAGCAATAGTCCCTCTGTTTGTGGATTTTCTGCTCAATTACCCTGACTAAAGAGTATGGGCACACCAAGAGCTATTTAGCAAGATGCATGACAAATTATATAAGAAATACAATGCATTGGGATCTAGATTTCCTTATGTTGCCCCATAGTCAACAATAACCTAACTTTCTAAAGTGTTCTCTTAAAAAAGAAAAAGACACATACAGTTAAAAATTAACTTTGTTTTTTAAAATCATTAGAGCCACCTTTTAAGTCCTATGTAACTTGAAGCAGTGTTGTATCGTAGAAAGAGCACAGACTTTGAGGTGTATGACCTTAAGTTACTTAACCTCTGAACTTCTGTTTCTCATCTGTAAAATGGCAAATTATTAATAAACCCTACCACATAGATCTACCTTCATTTTGAGGTTTAATGAAGTTAACACTTCTAATACACTTGGAAAAAATGCTTGCCAATAGTAAACTCTTAATTTTAGGAACTATTTGTATGAGGATTAAGTGAAATTAAATGAGCTGAAGCATGGAGAACAAGGGTCACACCTTGTATCTAATTAGGACTCAAACATGTTTGGGAACATCTGGTACAATTTGTAAAGAACTCATAAAAAAAGTTATTTCTGCCTAAGGTGAGGATGCTTGTGGAGAAGAGTACAGAGAGGAATAAGACACATTGACCTTGATCAGGAGATGGAACAGGAGAGGTAAAATAGCTTCACCAGCAGAAATCCCAAGTACAATATGATAGCTCCCACTTGGATCAGCTTCCTAGCACAATTCCAAGTGTCTTATGTCTGAGTAGGGAGAATTGAAACAAGTAAGGACATTATAAGAGTAGTACTAAAAGCTGTCAGGGAAGGAAGAGTGTTAAGCTAAGTGTCTTTGGAGATGAGTGAAGATTGTAATACTATAGACAAAAGGAACCTTAAATAAGCACCATACACAAGTTGAGAAAGTTATTTCCCACAGAGCTATGAGTTAACAATTTTTTTGGCCATGCCTACAGCCTGTGGAAGTTCCTGGGCCAGGGAACGTTCTCAACACAGCAGCACCCGAGCCCCTACAGAGACAACACTGGATCCTTAATCCACTGTACCACAAGAGAACTCCGGTTAACAATTCTGATACCACTATACATGTATACTAGGACTGAACAATTAAGTAAATGGATGGCAGATGGTGGGAGCCACATTTCTTGCTGTTGGAAACCAAGGGGAAAGGCTAGAATGATCCATGAGGCAATAAAGTTGAAGATATCCATTTGAATTCATGTTTAGCTTAACATAGATTATGCCCATATATAGAAATATTTATAGATGTCAAATTTATACATATTTATATTAAATAATGTATACACACACATATATAAAATCTTCTGTCAACTAAGAGGGCCTGGAAGCAATGGCACCTCAATGGCAACAAGCATACCTGGTGCCCAGGTCTTGGTTTCTAATACCATTTTCCGAGAAAAGGAAGCAGGGGTCCTTGGAAAAATGACCGACTCTAGGAATGGGACAAGAAATTAAGGAATTCCCAGAAATTAAGGAATTGCTTTAAAAAAATCTCACACAAACACACACACGCACAGGTGAAGGTATATCAAAGAGACAAAAGGATGAAATCAAATGAAAGTGCTTCCAATAGCCCAAGTGGGAACCATTTTAGCAAGAAATTAATAAATAGAAAAGTCTATGTTCATTAACCATGGCAGTTATATTCTACGAAATCTTTGCCGACACTGAACTGATAAATGCTGAACCATTACTCCTGGGGGAAATATAGGATTAGGTTCCTTCAAGTCTCCAATCTTTAACCGATTGATCTTTAACTGATCAATATATAACCTTATTTTATCTGTGTTTGAAGACAACTTATTTTATATTGTTGCATCATTAACACTGAACTCATGGCCTATAATTCATGCCTAAACAAAGCTTATCTAACGTATGTATGTTGTCCATCCCAAACTTCTTGTATTTAGGAACACACTAGACAGTACTGCAGCACTAAGCTTGGAAGACATTTTAAACAGTGAAATCAAAAACACACACGCACAAAAAAAAAAAAAAAAAAAAAAATGCAGAAAATGTGACGCTAAATAGACCATGAAAAGGATGCTTGTTTACCATACAAGTGGTCAAACAAGAAGGCAGGGCATCACCTTGTCCAGCGTCAGCTGGAAATGTGCACTTCAGGCTACACAAGTTCTTTGTTGCTCTGCACATTTCTGCAAATGGGCATGAAAGTGCCCCAAGAATTCATGTGGAAATTACAAATAAGTTTTAGCAAATAGGCAAATACAAAACTACAGAATCCATGAATAATGAGGATTACCTCTACTAGGCTATAACACAAAGTTTAAAATAAATATCATGACTCCACACTGATAAATGATTAAATAAACAAATGGGGGGTTCCCATCATGGTGCAGTGGTTAACGAATCCAACTAGGAACCATGATCCCTGGCCTTGCTCAGTGAGTTAGGGATCTGGCGTTGCCGTGAGCTGTGGTGTAGGTCGCAGACGCAGCTCGGATCCTGTGTTGCTATAGCCTAGGAACCTCTATGCCACGGGTGCGGCTCTCAAAAGAAAAAATAAAAAGAGGAATTTTTCGACATATAGGACAGACTCATGTTCGCCAGGGAGGAGGGGGAGGGAGTGGGATGGATTGGGAGTCTAGGGTTAATAGATGAAAACTTTTGCATTTGGAGTAGACAGGCAATGAGATCCTGCTGTATAGCACAGGGAATTATACATCTAATCACTTGTAATGGAACATGATGGAGGATAATGTGAGAAAAAGAAGGTGTGTATATATATGTATGACTGAATCACTTTGCTGTACAACAAAAATTCACAGAACATTGTAAATCGATTTAAAAAAAACACAACACAGGAGTTCCCGTCGTGGCGCAGTGGTTAACGAATCCGACTAGGAACCATGAGGTTGCGGGTTCGGTCCCTGCCCTTGCTCAGTGGGTTAACGATCCGGCATTGCCGTGAGCTGTGGTGTAGGTTGCAGACGCGGCTTGGATCCCGTGTTGCTGTGGCTGTGGCGTAGGCCGGTGGCTACAGCTCCGATTCGACCCCTAGCCTGGGAACCTCCATATGCCACGGGAGCGGGCCAAGAAATAGCAACAACAACAACAACAAAAAAGACAAAAAAAAAAAAAAAAATACAACACAAAAAGAGGAACTTTATAGGAGAGAAACATGGCAAAACACCACCTCACCTGGGTGATCAAGTTCAACACTAACTGTGATAAGTCATGTTGACTGTAGGTACCTGTGATATAATGTGACGAGAATGGCACTTTACCTCTGTTGTCTTCCTTGCAAAAAACTACACACCCAAGTCTAAACATGAGGCATTAGACAAATCTTGAGAGGCATTCTACAAAAAGCCCCACCAGGAGTACTCCTCCAAACTGTCATGGTCTTCAAAAACAAGCCTTAGGAGTTCCTATCGTGGCGCAGTGGTTAACGAATCCGACTAGGAACCATGAGGTTGCGGGTTCGATTCCTGCCCTTGCTCAGTGGGTTAAGGATCCGGCGTTGCCGTGAGCTGTGATGTAGGTTGCAGACGTGGCTCAGATCCCACGTTGCTGTGGCTCTGGTGTAGGCTGGCGGCTACAGCTCCAATTAGACCCCTAGCCTGGGAACCTCCATATGCCGCGGAAGTGGCTCTAGAAAAGGCAAAAAGACAAAAAAAAAAAAAATTGCCACAGTCAAGAAGAATCCAAGAAAAATCCAGGGAGATGTGACTATTTAATGTAACTTGGTAGCCTGGATGGAATCCTTGAACAGAAAATTAACATTAGGAAAAACAGGAAATCTGAAAAATGTGCACTTTAGTTAATAACAATGCCTTAATATTGACTCATTAGTTGTGCAAGATGTAAATACTACAACAGTCTAAGGTATTAACAATAGGAGAAACTCCCTGTACTGTCATCTCAACTTTTGTATAAATTTAAAAACTATTTAGGAGTTCCCTGGTGGCTCAGCAGGTTAAGGAGCTGGCATTGTCACTGCTATGGCTCGAGTTCAATCCCTGGCCCAGGAACTTATGCATTCCACAGGTGTGGCCAAAAAAATTTTTTTACGTTTTTAAAAATTTAAATTAAAAATAAGAGCTCTGGGAGTTCCCATCGTGGCGCAGTGGTTAATGAATCCGACTAGGAACCATGAGGTTGCGGGTTCGGTCCCTGCCCTTGCTCAGTGGGTTGACGATTCAGCATTGCTGTGAGCTGTGGTGTAGGTTGCAGACGCGGCTTGGATCCCGTGTTGCTGTGGCTGTGGCGTAGGCCGGTGGCTACAGCTCCGATTGGACCCCTAGCCTGGGAACCTCCATATGCCGCGGGAGCGGCCCAAGAAATAGCAACAACAACAACAACAACAACAACAAAAGACAAAAAGACAAAGAGCTCTGATACCTGTCATGGCTGAGCGGAAACGAATCTGACTAGAATCCATGAGGTTATGGGTATGATCCCTGACCTCCCTCAGTAGGTGAAGGATCTGGCATTGCTGTGAGCTATGGTGTAGGTAGCAGACTCGGCTCGGATCTAATGTGGCTATGGTGTAGGCCAACAGTTGTAGCTCCAATTGGACCCCCCGCCTGGGAACGTCCACGTGCTATGGGTATGGCCATTAAAAAAAAAAAAAAAAAAAAAAGCAAAAAAATTTTTAAAAAACAACTCTGAAATAGATTCCAAAAAAAAAAATTGTAGGGTTATCAGCAGTCCTGAAGACCCCTTCCAAAAAAAAAAAAAAAAAAAAAAAAAGATTAAATGAGAGAGGCACATTCTCCCCTACTTTGGGACAAACTCTTCAGGTGCTCTGGCCCCATGAAAACTCTGATTTGTTGTCACTTCCCAGAACAACAGGGTCAGGAGAAGACCTAAGAGTTCAGCAGAGCAATGGCAGCAAGAGTGAGCAGAGCCTTAATGAGAGCGAGTAAGCACAGCACTTAGTTCACATCCAGCAAAGCAGTACCAATGCACGCCAAGAGCAGACTTGATCATTGTCCCATGTGAGATGCCCACTTGGGACTTCCCGAAGGATTTAAGGGACACAGGGATTGGAGCCCTGCCAGAAGCAGGTAAAACAAGAACCAGTGGTACTGATATTATATACTGTTATTATTAAGACAGGTAAGAGCTAAGGAATATTCAAAGTAACACAGGCAGTGTCTAGCCCAGAAGTCCTGCCAAGTTCATTTCCTTACCAATGTGCTAGAGATGGCCTACCCCAATTCACGAGAGTCCATTGATAAATTTTCAGGTATTTTGTGAGCCAGGTGTTAAACACAGCCACCGTTCAAAATTAGGTGATGCAGGAGTTCCCGTCGTGGCTCAGCAGAAACGAATCTGACTAGTATCCATGAGGACGCAGGCTCGATCCCTGGCTTTGCTCAGTGGGTTAAGGAGCCAGCCTTGCTATGAGCTATGGTGTAGGTCACAGGTGCAGCTCAGATCTGGTATTGCTGTGGCTGTGGCGTAGGCCAGAGGCTACAGATCCGACTCGACCCCTAGCCTGGGAACCTCCGTACGCTGCGAATGTGGCCCTAAAAATACAGAAAGACAAAAACCTAAAGGTAATACTCCAAACACATTTCCCAGTTCTTGTACTGCATCTTATTATCTCTGCCCTCGAGGATATTTGTGACTCTAATATCTGTTTGGTGGAAAGATGCTCTAACAGCATATGCCCCTGCCCATCTCTTCCCACTCCTTGCTCAGTCACATCACAATTGCACCTTGACAGTTCAGCTCAGTGACTCTCCAATGGTAGTTGGGAGTATTTACCACATGGGAATTTGAAAAAATGCCAGAAATCAAGACTTCATTTGTCATACTGCTGATGGTCTAGACTTTTAAAAAGTGATAAAGTGCTAGTAACACACATTAAATTTAAAAGCATTCTGTGTCGGATCTGTAGCCATTACATCGTACCTAACACAAAGGGAAGGACGTTTTCTTGCCGTATTTGAAAACTATTATCCAATTCAACAAAAGGGTTGCTAACATCACTGGTGAGTAAATGATATTCTGCCCTGTATTTCTGGTTTCATTTTCACTTTACTCGTTAACACAATGGAAAACATCAAACAACACTTATGGCTGGGACTACACTCATTCCACCACAACCATAAGTTGGAGATGGATACAGTTCTCACAGAAGGCTTTCTTTATTTTTGAAGAATAAACTGGCTACGTGAAACTTAAATTGTTTATATATATATACACACACACATGTATATGTACACACACATATATAAATACACACGTAATTTTAAATTGTGGGCTACCCATCCTTTATGGATCAGTGAAATGTAGGAACCCACCCACATTTTTCCCCAGAAAGTGTGCTCCTAAACCCTTGCCAGCACACCACAGTCTCTTGCTCTGAGGAAGATACATTATACATATCAATAGCCACTAGAGTCCTAGTCCATGACTTAAGTTTTTCTAAGTGACTAGAAGCCTGTTGGGCAAGAGCTCCAACCTAGGTAACAAAGATAACAAAGGAGGGACAGCGGGAGGCATCTGGGCAGAGGCTGAAGAATGAACAGGAAATACCCATGAAAAGGAATTAGGACCCAAGCTCACACATGTTAAGCAGTTCTGGCCAAGCTCTGCTCCAACCATCTCTCTGCTGCTTCCCCCACCTGGACCAGCTGCAAGCAAACACAGCTCTGTTTCATTCATCCTTGTCTTCCAAGCTAGAGTAAACACAGTGAATTCGCAGAAGCTTCTACTGGCAGAAATTGCTAGGTTAAAGTAGGGGGAAGACTTTTTCAGATGGCTGTTGTGAGGGCATGGCAAAAAGGTGAAATCCAAGAGTGAATGATGTTGTACTTGTTTATATGTTGATAACACTGCTCCCTGTCAGCTTTACCATAGCTAATAGAGAGACAACTCTATTATAAAAGGTGGCTCAGGGGAATGACCACCAGCACAGCTGAAGCTTAACTTTGAGACACTCTTATCAATTCACAGAGACTGTTACAAAACAGTCTTTCCTGCTGCTTCTGCCCTAATTACTACGAAGGTTTAACAGCCAGCACCCGTCCTTGACATAACATGCAAGAAATACCTCCCTTTTTCGCCTTGTTTTTGAGTATGAGAAGGGGCTTTATAGTTAAATTTTGGTATTTTAGTTATTCCAAGTGTGTCGTATGGATAATGGAGAGAAAAAAGGCCAAGATCATACAGTCATAAAATGTCAAAGTTCAAGGCAATAGGATACTGGAGCCGGCACCACCATTCCACAAAAGCCAATTACACACATCTCCTCCCAAGACCACATTCAGTAACAAGTTGGTAGTTCCAAGTCCACCTTGATAGGAATATTTACACCACATTTACACCACAGAAATTGGCAAATGTTACAATCAGGGCTTATCCCCTAGAGATCCAGTTTGCTAGCACTTCATGAGTTCAAAGGGACCTTAGTTGTCATCAAATGTAATCCTGTGGAGAATATTCAAGAGGATTGGGACACTGAGAATAAGGAAAAAGTAATCAAAGGAGTAAATTTATGAAAGAAATGGATGTTGAAGAACTCCTGCCATCTTACCACCCCCTAGGTCTCGGCTCTTATTCCCTTTTCTCAGCCCTGCACTAAATGGGGCGTGTGAGTATAACCAAGGAGGGGCTCCTGGGCACAAAAGCCTTTCTATGTCCCCCATTTCCTGTTTTTAGGGAATAGGCTTCAGCCTCCATGACCTTCCCACAATTCCAAAGGGCAGATTCTAATAGTTGCTAATCAGGGAAGGGAGGGGATGCCGAGACTGGAGAGGAGCCGTCAGGAAGCCAACAGTGCAGCCTTGGGACAGGGTCCTGGTTCCCCCTCAAGGAATATCCATAACAATATCTGAGTTCTGCTGCAGAACTAAACCCACAACAAATGAAAACAAGAGAGGAGAACCCCCAGAACATTCCATGGGCCGCTAAACACCAACTTGGAAGGACAATGAAAACGCATCTACCCTGATCCATATTTATGGCCCTATCTTCTACTTCCAAACTATAAAAACCACTTCTTAATCTCTCCCAAGGGAGGACACAAAAAAGTCCTTAGCCCACTGTGTCCTCCTTTGCCTGGCAAAGCAATAAAAGCTATTTTTACCTCCTTCACCCAAAACTCTGTCTCCACATTTCTATTTGGCACTGGTGGACAGAGGCCGGGTTTCAGCAACAAGAGGAGCCAAGATAGTAGTGGCCATTGAAACTAACAACACTAATGGCCTGAACCTTGACTTGAACCCACGGTTTTAAATTCGAATCACTCACCTCCGGACTCACTGAGGTTCAGGTTCTTTATGCCTCCGCATAGAAGGAATTCAGCGAGAGACAAAGTGATAGGCAAGAAATAGATTAAGACAGGAAGCTTGTGAGAGATGCAAGCAGACAGGCAAGGAGACTCTGCCGGGCCACAGTTTTATCCTCCCAGGGAAGTGGGGGTAGGAAAAGACCGCCTCTTCCTTTCTGGGAGTAGTAGCTCCTCCTCGGTATCCAGTAAGGTGTGTATTCAAATCGGCAGAAGGGCGGTCCTCAGACTCCAGCCCTGGGTCTGAATCTGAATGCAGGCTTCATCCCATCCCCCACCCAACAACCTGAGGCAATTCTTGCACCTCCAGGTGTCAAGCAACTCTGCCTCTTCTGATGGCTTTTTTGAGCGATTAATTAACTTACAGTGATCTCCCCAAGTCCCCTAAGTTTCCCTCTTTATCTATGGTCCCTTATTGGGATTTCTACAGCTACCTGTGCCTACTCCATCCCTATCAACATGAGTATTCCAAGCGGAGAGCCACTCAGAGCTCAGCCTGCCCAAAAGTCAAGCTTCCTCTGCCTTTAGTATCAGACCCTAGAGGGATTAAAAGGCACAGGAAAGGGTGGCACACCCCCGCCCCCTCCCACCACTTGGTCACCAGGAAAGCACAACTCCAATACGGCTCAACCCAATGGTCTCTCGTTACAAATTAGCTACACACAGTTCCCCAGCTGCTCCAATTGCTAGGCTGGACTCAAGTGGCAATTCCTGAAAAACAGAAATTGGAGGACCGATGTTTCTCCACACCTACCTCCTTGGCCATTCAAATGCATGCTCAGCTGGGTCACCTAGCACTCAGAAGCGCTCTTTCATGGCCCTACCCCTCCCCTTCAGTTGTTATCTCTGCAACTCTTTGGGGAAGAAGCTGTTAATGCTCTAGTATCATCCAGCACACATCATGCTTCACATTCACCCATCAGGCCTGGCTCTGCCCACTCACTTTAGTCTTCCTTTTTAAGCAGACTTTCCAGCCACCAATATTTAGAGTGTCTACCATGGGCCAGTGATATATAGATGTATTTATCTAAAATGATACATGACTAAATAAGGCACCAACTTCGTCCTGTCAGAGTTTACAACTAAACAAACGCGACATTCATATGTTACTCTGGTACAGGACAAAATGAAATTTAGTGCTGAATGCTATCAGAGGCCCAGGGATACACAAGTCCCTGGCATCTAGAAAGATGCACGCCAAGGGGAGCTAAAAACAAAAAATATTAGCTGACATTTACTTAGCATTTGCCATGTTACCATGTGCCAGATTCCATGATAAGCTCTTAAATTATGTCACTTCATCCTCACAACTACCAAGCAAGACAGGTAGCATCTTCCCCACTTTACAGTTTAAAAAAAAAAAAAAAAAAAAAAGCAAGTGTAAAGAGATTCAATCATTTACTCCAAATCATGCAGCTATAGTTCAATGTTGGAAGGAGGGTCTGCTATAGACTGAATGTATTTCACCCAAAATTTGTGTTGAAAATCCTAACCCCCAGAGTATGAGAAGGTGGGGCATCTGGGAGGTGATTGGGTCATGGGAGAGGCACCCTTATGAATGGGATTAGTGCTCTTATAAAAGAGACCCAAAGAACTCCGTGGCCCCTTCTGCCATGCAAGAATACAAGTCATGGTCTGCAAGAGCGGACCTTCACTAGAACCCAACTATGCTGGCACCCTGATCTTGGGCTTCCCAGCCTTCAAAACTGTAAGCAATATAGTTCTGCTATTTATAAGCCACCCAGCCTATTGCATTTTGCTGCAGAGGTGTAAACAGAGTAAGACAGGGTCTATCCCAGGTATTTCTCATTCCAGACCTCAAGGCACAAGTTCGAACATAAAATTCTTACACTCTTATGTAAGAATGTAGAGATCATTTTATAGATCTTTGAAATCTGTTAATAGCCCTTATTCTTTCAACATGTCCCAAGCAGTGTTCTGCAGTAGTGAAGAAAAAAAGACAATTCTCTGCCTTCATGGAAAGTTATAGTGCAAGATAAGTCCTCTTAGGGAGAAAACTGCTATGTATTGGGGCAAATACTTCCATTAAGTGCTTGGAGCAGAAATTGATAAAGCTCATCTGATAAAGATCACCCCAGTTCCTCCTGAAGTCAGATATTAGGTTTATTAACTGGTTACAGCAAGAAAGGCTGCACATCTGAGGAACCATGGAGTACCTCACCCAGCAAGGAAGGGACGGCATTATTTTGGATCAAGGAGGCAGAGGGTGGGAAGAAGGGTGTAGGTGCAATGTAAGTGAAGCCATGGTTTGACCGTCTCGACGTAGAGCAGGATTGGGTATAAAGGGGTAAGCATTAGCCAAGAGGTGGACTCAGGATCCTGTCTCCTCAGACACTGCAGAACTAAGACAAATGTGGAATGCTGTGTCCCAAATCCCCTTATCTGAAGTCCCACAACTAGACTGGAAATCAAGGCTGTGTGCGGGTAAGAATGAGATGTTCCATTGTTATTGGTACCATTTCAGACAGCAAAATTCTGACAGCCTAAGATTTTAAGACAACATTTTTCAGCACTAGATATTTTTATTAAGAATGTGCTGTTTGTTTGCGGGGGGGGGGGGGGTTGTTTGGTTTGTTTTTGGAACAGGTTCACAAAGGTGATCCCAACCCTAACGATCTGATCTGAATGTTAACTGGCAACTAAGGCCACAGCAGAGTGAGAAGGCTGCTCTATCAGTATTTGGGGTGGGGGGAGCGGAATTAGTGTCGCCATGACAACATGGGAATGGGAGAGTAACAGGGAGAGTGAGAGGGACCAAATCTGTGGGGCTGGGGAAGGTCTACTGAGCTCCAAGGACTGTTTGAGGGAGAAAGAGACAGGGAGGGATGAATATGGGGTTGGAGGGGGGCTTTGTTTCGCACCACGCTATCTAGGGTGGGATTGGGACAGCACAAGTGACCAGGAAGGACATGAGGCTCCCCTGGAAGTTAACCGGAATCTTTGTGATCTCTTTGAACTTCCACAGACCATGAAGTCATTTCAGGTCTTAGATCACAAGGGCAGGGCAGGCTGACATAAAACATACAGGCACGCAAAGCAATTGAAAGACATGTGACTTCAGCCTCCAAGGAATAAACTTACAACACATTGCTTCAAGAAGTGGACACCTGGCCTTGAGCTCCACCTCTACTTGTCGACAACTGACAAATTCAGGAAGAGGCCAGGAGGATTCCACAGGGCGAAGCAGCAAGCAGTTGAGACCAGCAAGGTAAGAATTTTAAGAAAGCCAAGCTGGTTAAGATGGCACCATTGCCAGGGCTGCTTCCCCAGGAGGCAGGACCGTCCATGGGGTTCTTGTAGCCTCGCTCTAAAAGTAAAGGCACGACAGTTAGTTGGATCTGCTGATGAAAGTCAGGTGTCTCCAGTCGTGTTATGCCCGGCATGCAGAGAAGGAGCTGAATGAGCACAGTGAGAAAGATCACTGTAAACCTGACTCGAATCAAATCTTGGGAGTTCCCGTTGTGGCTCAGCAGAAATGAACCCAACTAGCATCCATGACGATGCAGGTTTGACCCTGGCTTCACTCAGTGGGTCAGGGATCTGGTGTTGCCATGAGCTATGGTGTAGGTCACAGCCTCGGCTCAGATCCCATGTTGCTGTGGTATAGGCTGGCAGCTATAGCTCTGATTTGACTAGCCTGGCAACTTCCATATGCCCTAAAAAGAAAAAAAAAAAAAAGGAAATCTTTACCATCTTAGCATCTTAAGAATATACAACCTAATCATGAAATTATGACGGGCTGAGCCATTGCAAAGTCACCCAATCAAACGTGGTCCAGAGCAAGGAATCACAAATGGGCCAGTGTTCTACTTAGTGAGACAGATCTGTCCTTCAGGGCTATTTTCTCCCCGTAGCAACCTAAGATTTTTCTTTCACTTTCCAACACTTTTTTAAAAGTGGGACTATCATTTTAGGGGGGGAAAAAAAAAATCAATTCACCTCCTCTTCAAGAACCAGAAAAATCTATTTGGCTCACATTCCCATGTGGCAAAAGGAGACTAGAGTGGCTGGGAGGCGCATCCTCTGCTTCCCTGAGGCCCTCACCGCTCTGCAATGTCTCCTCCTCAGTTGTGCTTATTTATATTACCTGACAGACTCCTGGAAGAGTTCGAATTCCTGACTGAAGTACTAGAATTCATAGTATTTTGCAAAAAAAAAAAAAAAGAAAGAAAGAAAAAAAAACAACACAAACACCAAACGAAGCCATCCCATCTGCTCACTCATATCAACACTGGTTTGAAAGGCTTTTGTTTTTTTTCCTAGACCACTGTGCCTTGCAAGACTTCTTTTCTGAGCAGTGTGAAAGGAATGGCTCCCCCTCACCCCAGGTTCCCCGCTTTGCTCATGGCATGGTCAGCTTGGTGTCTTGTGTTCGGTTATCAGAGTCCGTGCAGAAGGACGGCATGACCTCTGGGGCAAGAGAACCCTGGCAGTGAAGCAAGCCGTTAGCAAATCAATCCTAAAGTGATTTATTTCCAAGCAGTAGATAGCAAGGAGGCAGTGTATATTTATCATTTGGACAAGGCCTTAATAAAGATAAATTCGGAGTTTGAGTTCCTCTAAGGAAGTGGCTTTAACTTCCGACATATGCCAAAATGCACGTCACAGCTAATTAGGTGGTATTCACGTATGCCTTACAAGTGGCTATAGTTAGGCCGGGGAGGGGAATGCTGTGTTTATCTGCATTTAGATGTACCATTGACGCTCTGAAAATTCAGGGGCCTTAGAGCCATGATGCTCTGAAAATTCAAGGGCCTTAGAGACCAATGTCAAGAGTTAAATCCACGGAGATCCCCAAAGCCAATAGCGAATGTATGCTCATTGTAAGATCTCCGTCAAGACTGTTTAGCTGCAGCATAGAGGGCAGAGGAGAAGGACGTTTACATACATGGGGTGAATAAAATCATGATTGCCGAGTTTCATTTTGATTGGCTCCTATCTGCTGTGGGGGATTGCTCCATTTACCAAAATGAAAGGGGGCTGGGAGGGCTTTAAGGACGCAGTTCTCCTAATGATCTCAGAAGCCGGTAGTGAGGCCGCTCTGCTTTGACAACCAGGACCTGGACAAGCCAGGCCCCAGGGGACACAATTTCAGGAGGCTTTCACTCACAGGTCCAGCAAGTTGCGGGGGGCAGTCAGCGTTTTCAAGTGAGCGCCTCCATCAGTGTTGCTCCCTAGGGACCTGGCTTGCCTCATCCCAGGCCCGACCCTATGGAACATTTTTTTTTTTTTGTCTTTTGTCTTTTTAGCACCACACCTGTGGCACATGGAGGTTCCCAGGCAAGGGGTCTAATCAGAGCTATAGCTGCTGGCCTACGCCAGAGCCACAGCAATGCCAGATCTGAGCCACACCTGCGACCTACGCCACAACTCACAGCAACACCAGATCCTTTACCCACTGAGCGAGGCCAGGGATGGGACCCACAACCCCATGGTTCCTAGTTGGATTCATTTCTGCTATGCCACTATGGGAACTCCTGGAACATTGTTCTTGAGTTGTGATGCTAGAAGGTCTCACCACCAAGGAAGAGGGAAGGCCAAAACAATGTGGAATACTCACAAAATCAAGTACAATGATGGGCAGTAACTTGTCAGGACACAGGTCATATTGTAAACCTTCACAGGGTCACAGCAAGGAAAGTGTGGCGCGTGCGGGGGGGTGGGGTGGGGGGGAAATCAGCAAAAATTGGTACCAAGTCTGAATATCCTTTTCTCCATCCAAAGCCTACTACTGGAGTCATTAGGTACTGCCAAGGCGAGCACGAGCCTGCTGGTGACAAGTGAGGGTGCCACTCTCAAGTTCTGGGGCTTCTGATTGGTGCGTTAGTTGTACCCATGGGGCGAACAGACTAAAATTCATTTCCTCTGCAAACTATTACATTTTGAATGGATAAGCAATGAAGTCCTACTCTACAGCACAGGGAACTATATCCAATCTCTCGTGATAGAAACTGATAGAAGATAATTTAAGAAAGGGAATGTAGACCTATGTATGACTGGCTCACTTTGCTGTACAGTAGAAATTGACTCAACACCGTAAATCAACTATACTTTAATAAAAACAGAAACAGGATTGGAGAAAGAAGATATGGTACATATATATAACAGAATATTACTCGGCCATAAAAAATAAAATAATGCCATTTGCAGCAACACAGATGGAACTAGAAATCATACTAAGTGAAGTCAAAGACAAATTCATATGAGATCACTAATACGTAGAATCTAATAAAAACAAAAAGATCCAAAAGCACCTAACAAAACATAAAGACTCACAGAACAGACTTGTGGTTGCCAGGGGGTGGAGGGAGGGATAAATTAAAAGGTTAGGATATAAATATACACTATATATACATATATATATATATATATAAATAGGTAACAAGGACCTACTGTGTAACACAGGGTAAATCTACTTGATACCATGTAACAACACACATGGGAAAAGAATCTGAAAAGAAGTTATAGGTATATTACTTTCCTATACAACTGAAACTAACTGAAACTAAACTTTTAAGTCAACTATACTCCAATAAGATTTAAAAAAAAAAAAAAAAACTCATTTCCACTAGGCTACAAATCTCTAAAATCTCAGTAACATGACGCATTTGCTTGTGAAATCTTTTCACACGAAGCCCCAAAGGGAAAATCCAGCCCTGTCTCATGTGTGACAATTTCCAAGTAGAAAACAGCTCCAGTTAGGGGGTTCATCCTGCCTGCAAGAGAAGCGAGGTGGGAGACCTCCGGTTTTCTTATTTGGCTCCATGTGGCTCAGGCTACATTACAAAGTAGCCTCGATTTTCCAATTCCAGCCAGCTGCATCCCCCGCCTTCTCCTCCAACCCTCAGGGCCCAGAACACGACTACATATGTCAGGATGGAGCAAAGAACAAGCTAACATGATGCCAAGCCGAGCCAAGCCGAAGAGTTACTCCCATCCAGCTTTAACTGGAAGCCAACATGAGACTTTCCAAGTGGAAGATCATCGAGTGCTTCCAGGTGGAAAAAAAAAAAAAAAAAAAAAAAAAAACAGCCACCTCTTCAACCAAATTTATCAAACTGGCTCGTGAAGCTCTGTGGGCACAAAAAAAATAATAAAAATAAAAATCACTCTTGTTCAACAGAGAGGCTCTCTGGAAATGAATTCCAAACATAGGGATTAGCATTTCCTTTGAAACAGTCACAGCACAGGCGGGGAAAAGTCCTTGATAAAGTGTGGTTTCCATTTGCTAAATTCCACTTAACTCCGCTCAGCTCTCTGGCAGCTTTTCCCTTGCTCTGGCTGGGCTGTGTGGCAGTGGGGCTTCCAACAGGCCGTTTTTCAAACAAGGGATCACACCAAGCATAGTCCAGAACTTGGCACAGGCCGTGTGGCCTTGCAAGAGTTCCTGCTAAGCATTCTGAATTAGTTGATACCGCTCAGCAGTTATGCACCTATTTCCTAAGGATCTCTCAAGGTCCAAGACCCTATTCTTGGTGCTGGAGAAGAGGCCAGGTGAGAAACATGCCAGAGGGGGCCATCCCCCATCTGCTATGCAAGTTCATTGCCTAGCAAGGTTAAGGTGTGCATATGAGTAGCTAGTATGAAGGACGAAAAACCACAACCCACAAGTGGGGAACAAAATAGGCTCACGACTCTGTCCCCAAAGTGTGTTGGGCAGACCAGTGCATCCACATGGCTATCACTGGGGAGCTTGTCAGAAATACAGAACCTCAGGCCCCACCCTGACTGGTCCAGACTATAGGTTTTCTTCCTTTTGCTATCTTAACTCTTCTATTGAAGTATAGTTAATTTACAATGTTGTGTTAGTTTTGAGTCCACAGCACAGGGATTTTACATATTATATATACACACACATATATGTATGTATATGTGTATATATGTATGCATGTATATATATCATTTTTCAGATATTTTCTATTATAGGTTATTCAAGAGATTGTGTATAGTACCCTGTGCTATGCAGTAGGTCCTTGTTTATTTTATGTATAATAGGTACATGTTAATCCCACGACTCTGTAGTTTAACAAGAGCCACAGGTGCTTTTTTTTTTTCTTTTTTTTTTTTTTTTGTTTGTTTGTTTTTGTCTTTTTGTCTTTTTGTTGTTGTTGCTATTTCTTGGGCCGCTCCCACAGCATATGGAGGTTCCCAGGCTAGGGGTTGAATCGGATCTGTAGCCACCAGCCTACACCAGAGCCACAGCAACACAGGATCCGAGCCGCGTCTGCGACCTACACCACAGCTCAGGGCAACACCGGATCGTTAACCCACTGAGCAAGGGCAGGGACCGAACCCGCAACCTCATGATTCCTAGTCGGATTCGTTAACCACTGCGCCACGACGGGAACTCCCACAGGTGCTTCTGATACACTTATCAAGTCAGGGAAGCCCCAGACTGGGGGAGCTCAGAGGAAGGAGAAATACCTTTCAGCTAAGGGACTCAAAAAAAAAGATGAAGACTCTAACAGGAGTCATATTTCAACCATGTGATACAAAAACTTCTAGTTGACCAGCAAAATTTGCCCTGTTTCTTGCACACACACATGGCTAGACTACATTGCCTAGCTCCTCTCAAAGTTATGTGCAAGTGTGGAGTTCCCGTCGTGGCGCAGTGGTTAACGAATCCGACTAGGAACCATGAGGTTGTGGGTTCGGTCCCTGCCCTTGCTCAGTGGGTTAACAATCCGGCGTGGCCGTGAGCTGTGGTGTAGGTTGCAGACGCGGCTCGGATCCCGTGTTGCTGTGGCTCTGGCGTAGGCCGGTGGCTACAGCTCCGACTCAACCCCTAGCCTGGGAACCTCCATATGCCGCAGGAGTGGCCCAAAGAAATAGCAAAAAGACAAAAAAAAAAAAAAAAGTTATGTGCAAGTGTGTGACTTTATTTTATTTACTTGTTTATTGCTTTTTAGGGCTGTACCTGCAGCATATGGAGATTCCCAGGCTAGGGGTCCAATTGAAGCTACAGCTGCCAGCCTGCACCATAGCCACAGCATCACCAGATCCAAGCCATGTCTGCAACCTACACCACAGCTCGCAGTAATGCCAGATCCTTAACCCACTGAGCCAGGCCAGAGATCGAACCTGCAACCTCATGGTTCCTAGTCAGATTCGTTTCCGCTGCGCCACAACAGGAACTCCCAGGGTGCGGTTATTTCTGATGGAACATGGCAAGTAGCATGTGCCACTTCCAGGCCTCAATCTTAAGAGTGTGGACCCATCTTCCTCCAGCTGGAAACCTGGATGAGGTGGGCCAGCCTTGACCACTCAGAGGAGAATCACATCTTAGGAGATGGTGCAACAGTAATTCATTGAATTGACCATTTATAAGGAACCTAAGTTCTGGGTTGAAAAGATGCAAAGCACATCCACTGTCATTCTGCAACACAACAGGACCGTCCCATGAGAGAAAAAGGAACTTCTGAATATTTAAAGCCATTCTCCTCTATGGTCACTTTACAACAATGGCCCTACTTTACCCTAAAAATGCAGACACATAAAATGCAGATAGAGAGGTTGTGAAAAGGGTATTATTACAGGTGGAAGGAGCAGCCTAAGTAGACACAGAGGTATGTGAGATAATCTGCATGGAGTGTTCAAGGAATCACAATAGTTTGGCTGGAGCATATGGCGTGGGAAATCACAGCACATAGAATTGCAAAGGTAAGTTCAAAATTTAGATTATGGGATGTTAACATTCCAAGCCAATGTTAACAGGAAGGCATTGAAGACATAAGGCAACACATAACGTCTTGGGGACATTATTCTGGCAATAGTGTGTGGGATAAGTTGAGGTGGGGAGAGAAGTACACTTATGCTTTTGCAATAGTCCAGCAAAAGAAGAATGGCAGTTAAGAACCTCAGGGAGGTTAATTCTAGTACAAATATAGTGATCAAAGGGGCCCTGCTCAATTTAAGTACTCTTCCTCAAAAATCTGGTAAGAAGCTTGGAGCTCTTAAAGGCAGAACTAGTAATAGGTATCCAGTGTAGAGTAAAATTAGTTGCTCCAAATTCCATAGAAAAATAGTAAATCACAGGAGCTCCCTAGTAGCTCAGCAGGTTAAAGGTCTGGCATTGTCACTGCTGTGGCATGGGTTCGATCCCTGGCCTGAGCACTTCCACATGCTGTGTGCCCAACCAAAATAATAAAATAGTAAATCACCATAGATCTTAGAACATGGACTTGAGAAAAAAGGAAAAAAAAATTAAGATATGGGAAAATTCATATAGAAAGAGCTAACCATTATGTAGAAATGTATCCAAATACATTTTATTACCTGCATTTCTAGAAGTTAAACTGAATTTTAAAATGAAGTATTATCTTCCCAATGACCTCCTCCCTGAGATGTTTTCTCTTTGACCAACTATCCACAGTAAACACCCAACATCTGACCTTTCAGTTTCTTCGCCCCAGACTCTATTTTATGCTAAAGGCATGGGAGATATTTCAATACACTCTCTACTAAAGTCAAGTAGTTTGTTTATAGTTAGATTTACAAGTGTTCTTATGCAACTAAAGAATCTCATGCTAAGTGTAGTCAGAAGAGAAGGACAAATACCATATGATATCACTTATACATGGAATCTTAAAATACGGCACAAATGAACCTATCTACAAACAGAAACAGATCTACAAACATGGAGAACAGACTCGTGGTTGCCGGGGCGGTGGGGGGTGGGAAGGGGGAACTTGGGAGTTTGGAGTGGATAGATGCAAACAATGACATCTAGGATGGATAAACAACAAGGTCCTTCTGTACAGCTCAGGGAACTACATCCAATCACTTGGGATAGAACATGATAGAAGAGAATCTAAGAAAAGGAATGTAGATATATGTATGACTGGGTCGCTATGTTGTACAGCAAAAAAATGGCACAGAAGTCAACTACGCTTTGACCTAAAAAAGTAATACATAAGTAAAAGGCCAAAAAAAGTGCCCCTGTAATTTGGCTTTTCAGAAAAATCTAGATTTTGTATAGGAGTTATACCTTAAAGCATGGCTCAGCCATACCAAAAAATAAATCAGTTTCATGATAAATATACTCCAAGTTGGTGATGGTTAGAATTCGAGGATTATAATAGGATCCAACTGAAGCACTCCTGAGGGTACGAGCACACAAATATTGAACTTGAAAATTACAGGCTTCAAGAGTGTAGAGAGTGCACTAAAGACGATGATTGAAATCAATTACCCTCCTGAAAACTGGGAGGTATTCAGAGAACAATTAGGAAGAGTCCAATCCATATTCATTAATACAGAGTAGATCCCCAAATGACAGAGGTATCTGCTGTGATTAACAAAGTTAAAAAAAAAAAAAAAAAGCTGGCCTCATAAGAAACAGGCGTGGGAAAGGCTTACAGAGCACAGTAACATTCTTAAATTAGAAAGAAGCTGAAATCTTAATTCCTGATGAAATGGATTTAGTAGTAAGAGGAGCCCAAGTGAGGGGGCTCCAATTCAGGTGTGTCACTTAACAGTGAGGAAGTGACAGAAGCCTCATTTGCCCTGACCATGGCTTAAACTTGGTAATAACCCACATGGTAGGTCAGGGCCCAAACACAGGCAGAGGAGGGAGACTTCTGCCGGTGAGGAAGCCCCTGGCCAAACAGCTCTCCCTTGCTGGGCTGCCATCGGGCCAGTCTCAGAATCCACTTCGGCCTTAAGAAGCAAGGAATCCAGAGCTTTGGGTTCCAATCCAAGGCCTATTATCCACTTGCTGACAGTCAAGGGACTCAGCAACCTCTTTGTAAATGGTGACAATACTTGCGCTATCGAGTGGGACTGTACATATGAAAGTTGATCATTGCTGCACAGTGCAAGGAATCCCGTTTTTATGCTTTGTTCCTAATAGATTATGCTAAGTTCTGTGCTAAGCACTTAATATGCATTAATAACGCTTTATAACTACGCTATGGAAATGGGTTCCATCATAATCCCATTTTACAGGGAAGAAAACTGAGCCTCGACATTTCACACACAAGATCACACAGCTAGCAAATGGTAGCACCATCATGTGAGGCCAAGCTGTCTGATCAGAGCCTCCTCCCTTACATACTGCATTCCATTAACTCCTGATATTAGAACCTGACATTTGCGTAATATCAGGCCTCCTCTGAACTGTTATTTTTCTGATGAGCTCCTTCTGCACTTCATAGGTTACCCTGAACTTTCATAAACCTTCTCATCAGCACTACAATAGGCTATTTATCCCCTTATGGAAGGGAAATCAATCTCCAGGGAAGCCACTTGACCAAGGCCACACAGCTAATAAGTGTTAAGTATTCTTGCTGATAACACTAAAGCTGCCTTATCAATTTGGTTTCCTGGGTATATGGAGATCAAGAAATATCTCCCTGGCCATCTAATGAGAGTATTCTCTTCCCTGGAACTAAATCTTTAATTTATCTAAATTTCACAGAATTTAGCAATAGGACGTCTCATGAGGTGTCAGAACACAGGACAAGCACAGCTAAAAATGACAGTCCAAGGCCAAGCTCTAATGAAGTGCCATGATGGGGACTCTGAGCATCCAAATACATTCTCCAAGGACAACCCTAGAAATAGGTGGAAGATCTAAGCCGTTTTCCATAGATGCCACTGCCTAAGCCCGGCAAGGGTAAATCCATAGACCAGCATGATTCACGAGCATGCTAACTAAGCACAGCCCACAAAACACATTTGTGGAGATTTTAACTACAAAAGGAATTTGTTTGAATATAGAATTCAGCATCAGCCAGTGGCTGAAGATCAGAATTAGGTGACCTCTCTGCAGCAGATTTCAAGTCAACCCTGAATCTCAGCCATCAATATATTCCCCATCCCCACCACCCCCTAAAGGCAGATGAAATGCACCTGAAAGGCAGAGCGATCTTGCTTGGGGCTTTCTGTTTCTGGCTCTCAGCTCTCCACAAGCGCAGGGCCCCCTCCTGCTTCCCATTGCCGAGGGCCAGCTGGTACACCTCCTGGCACAGCCTCCTTCTCTCATCTACACTTAAGTGACCCTTTCCTTAGGACAGCCCATGGGATTGCAAGTTGCTCTGAGAAATTAATTACCACAGATTTGTTAATGGCTGAAAGTCAGTTTCGTTATTCAGCCCCACATTTAGCCCACTCTTAGATTAAGAGGTGGTCTCCCCTTTTCCATAGCATAAGAGGAAAGCCGACCTAAAAACCCACCAGATACAAAGTCAGAATGGCTAGGTCCTAGATCAGGGTCTCTGTGTTTAAAAACTGTGTGATTTCTTCTCTTTGGCAGCAATTTAATTATGACCAGAATTGTTTAGCTGTTCAGATTAGCAGGATTCCCTTGCATGCCTCTACAAGCCAGCTGAGGCTAGCCCAAAGTCAAGGGGATTTATTTTGGATTGGGGGGGTTTTTTCCTGCAGAACAGGAATGGCTTTACTCATGCTTATACGCACATTTCACTGCTCTCCAGGAAGGGCCCTTTCCTTCCTTTAATAGTCTTGGCTGTTGGGCTGCATTCCTCAGGCCTACAAGGCCTGAACTTGCCCAGCTTTAAGACCCAAGAAAGACCCTAGAGTTGGTGACAGAGACATCAGTTGTTTAATGGAGGGGGGAACCTTACCCCTCTGAAGCAAGGTCCTAGAGCGACACCTCCACTGTGTGCAGCAGGCAGGATGTGTCAGCAGTCAACGCTCCCAAGGGGAAAGGGGAGTGCGCCAGTTATAGGGGAATTGACATCAGGTTGGTTCATTAGTTACCAGGGAAACCAGAGAGGGGCCCACACCCCTCATCACTTCTTTGATAACTACAATCACCAGCTGGGGCCTAGGAAGGTCAGTCATGTGCATAGGGTACAGGTGAAGCAGCAACTGGTTGGGCAGGGGATATGCCCAAGAGAGCAAGAGAACAGCCATCTTGAGTAGCCTGACCAGACGCAGGCTCTACATTCAAGGAATGAATGCAAAGAATATCCAAAACATTCTTAAAGTATTGGGTTGTAAATGTCAAAGTAAGAGTTTAAAACTTGATTCTCTAAGACAGTAGGCAATCACAGAAGCTTCATAAATAGGGTTGTATTTGTAACACTAAATACTTGAGTGACCACTCTACTCATGCCAAGGATCATATTGCATTACTAACTCATTAAAACAACACTGTGAGCCAGCTATTTTCACCCACATTTTACAGAGGAGGAAACTGAGGCACAGATAGGTTATACAACTTGTTTAAAACCACACAACTGGAGTTCCCGTCGTGGCTCAGTGGTTAACGAATCCGACTAGGAACCATGAGGTTGCACTTCGTTCCCGGGCCTTGCTCAGTGGGTTGAGGATCCCGCGTTGCTGTGGCTGTGGCTGTAGCTCCAATTTGACCCCTAGCTTGGGAACCTCCATATGCCACAGGAGCAGCCCTAGAAAAGACAAAAAAATAAAATAAAAAATAAAACCACACAACTATTAAGCGAGGAATCGGTCTGATTTCCAAGCCTATGCTCTTGGCAGAGAGTCCATGTGCCTGTTGAGATTCAAACTCAGGGTGCATCAGTAAAGAAACCAAATTGCCCCCATCATACACCCCACCCGCACCCTCAACTACAAGATGCCAAAAAATTCATATAGATTTACCCCATTAACCAAATCAGTCCCCTTCTGTACAGAGGCTCTTGGAGCTGGCATCAGTCATTCTCCCTTCATGACAGTTTTCTGCGCTCTCCTGGAGGATTTAACAGAGGTGGGACAGGGAAGAAAGGCTGTGGGCCCTGGGAATCCAGGAGGGGAGGAAAAAAGAAGGGACAGACCAGGGGTATAAAAGGAGGAAGTATGCTAGGAAGGCAGTGAAACATGAGACTAGTCAAGGCAAGTCTTCCTGACTTTGTACATGTTGCCAGTGGTTGGTTTGTATGTTATAGAAAGCAAACTGAGCAAATGTTCCTCCTGACTTGGAATGAGAGGGGACAAAATGCTCCCCGATATTCCAACCCAGCCAACTCATCCAACGATTCTGCTTTCCTACTAACAAAAACCAGCTTTGCTGGCCAAGATTTCTCAAAACCCGTTGCCTCGATCAACTCCATCTCTACTTGTTGTCATTTCTTCCCCCACACCTCATCCCTGACTCACATAGCCCATCTTCGACTTCTGAGCAAATTAGGGCCAGCTGTACTTGTTCCCTTGATTTGGCGTTTCTTGAGGAAAGCAGTGAGGCACTTCTGGTCCTAAGTAAAATTGGAAGCCACGGGGATATAAGGGTCCTAGCCCTGCAGGGGTGTGGAAAAGGGAATAGGGAGCTTGACAGGAGCGAAGCCATTTTGCTGCCACCGTCCATCTTGGTGAACTTAAGGTGACTCATACAAGGGCTCTGAGAAAAACAAAGTCATTAGGACTTCAGAAACTCTGGGTCCCGATTGTTCTGAAGAAATTCAAAAATAGCTAGATTGTACTTGAGATTAACCATTAAAGTAACAAGCAAGGCATTCTGTACAGCTATACATCTTTCTGTATCCTGCATGTTACTAAAGATTCATGTGGCATGTTAGACACGTAAGCAAGCACTATAAATGTATCTCCCCCTTTCTGTCCGGGGTCCATGATGGGGAAGCGATTCCCCGTGGACCCACCGGTGTAAACAAAGCTGTTCTCCATCTTCCTTGGGTGTCCTCTGAGGTGTTTTCTGGGAATTCTACAGCAGCACTGCCTCACCTGTTTATCGCAGCCAAGCTCTAATAGCACTTAGAATGGATCTTAAAGACCTCCGCTGAGCACAGATCCTGACCATGTAAGGAAATGACCAGAATGCGGGGGTGGGGGGTCAGCAGCATCCAAAGACAGACTCATTCTCTCATTCAGAGGTAAGAGGACCTTGATGCATGTTGGAAATTACAGTAACTCTGGGCTCGGGTCGTCAGTGTCAGAAAGTGAGACACGTGGACAAGGAGAAATCTCGACAAGGCTCTTTACTTCTGCAGAAAGGCGCGGGCACTCCAAGTGTGCGCGCCCAACAAAGGACCCTCCCCTATTTATCCCTAACGCAGGTGATGTACCTGTCCCCTTCCCATGGGTCAGGTCAGGGCGCACACTCTTCCCCATTGGCTAATTTGAAACACATTGTTAATGGGAGAAGAGGGAAAGGGGAGGGTTGGGGATCACAGGAAGGCGAAACCAGAGCAAAATGGAGTCACCAAGATTTCCTTTGACAGAAAGGACCTTCCGTTACTTTCCACATGCAGAAGAGACTATGACGGCTTTCATTTGCTTCAAGGGCTGGACCTTACACACTCTCTGGACTCCAGCAGAGTTGTGTGAAATTGCCCTCTTGTCAATTCACAAAAGGTATCTTTACCTCTTACTATTTGTCAAGCAGGCACTGGGGGCGCAGAGTTGAAGAAAACGCAATCCTCAATAACCCTACGTTGGTAGCCATATGCCACCTCATACATCTGTTATGCATCATTTCCTCGCCAACCAGAAGGGACGATTCCGGAAAACAGGGAATATCCGGTTTCTCCAGAGCTTATGACCATACCTAGTCCACTGCAGAAATTCATCATGTAATTGGAAAGAACAAAATCTGACTCCCTACTGGATCTAACTGTGACCTTTGTATTCAATTGCTTTTGCTGAGTGGCACTAGCTCAAGTAAACATGAAACCAAGCAGGACCCTGTGGGGGCTCATCCAGGTAGAGATCCTTCCGGTGCCCCCTCCCCCCTCTTTTTCTCCTTTGTTAGGCTTCCTCTAGCCTCTTAGACCTCCCCAGAGTTTCAAAGCCTGGTTCAAACAGTTGCTAATCAAGGAAGTGAGGTCAATGCAGAAGCGAAGACCCGAATCAATCAAAAACCAGGGGCAGGGTTCCTAGGGAAAGAATATACATAATATCTTTTGAGTTCTGTAGGAGCTAAGGCCCCCATCCAGGCATCCAGGTGGAGAATAGACAGGGACATCTCCGGAAGGACGAGCACGAGATTCCTGGAGCACGGCCCTATTACCCCACCACCAACTAAGCAGAAGAAAGCCTTACGCTCCACAGCCCTTGCCCCAAATGTTGCCTATAAAGACGTCTCCCCTGAAACCGTCAGGGAGTTTGAGGTTTTTGAGCACGAGCCATCCATTCTCCTGGCTCGGCTCTGCAATAAACCTTTCCCTGCTCCCTACTCCAACATTTAGGTTTCTTCGGCCTCACCGTGCCTTGGGCACACAAACGGGTGTTAGGTAACAGGCAGGCAAGTTCATCACTAAAGGGGTCTTGCCAGAGCGTAAAATATACATAATGGCCCATTTCCGGGAACCCGGCCTCCTATGCTGGAGCCTTAAGCTACAATACATTTGTTCAGCTCACAGGTTCAATCCCGACCGGGCCCACATTTGGATGGCTGCAAGAACGAAAATGTCACAAATCCCTTCTGGGGTCTGGCAGGCACCAAAGAAATTCACAAGGACCTATTGCCTGTTGACCGTACCTCCTCCTAGCACACACCTCTTTTTGGAGCACAAAAGAAAACAGCATCCAAACCTGGGCGAGATGCTTCTCTTAGTCACCATCGTGTGCGTTTGCTAGTTTTCCCCAAATAAAAGCACTATTCCTCGCCCCAACACACCATGTCTCAGTTTATCTGCCTGTCGTACGAGTAATACCAGTTTAGACGCAGTAACAAATATAAGCAAACAGGATTAAAATAAAGCGAATCCTACTTTTACGTGAATTCGAAAGACTTGCATTTTCCTCGTGGAACCTCAATGATCAATAGCCGCAAACGCTTTTCACGTCTCTCAGTCAATGGTCTATGGTAGGAACACATAACATAAACGGGCTTAGGAAACGCCTTCAATTTTAAGGAGCACTTTTGTACCCTAAAAAAGGACACTGCCACCACCCCCAATAACATAGGTGGTATTTTAGGTAATTTCGACAAACCTGGTCTTCCTAAAGCCGGACCGCCAGCCGCAGCAACTGCTTCAGCCCCTCTCCCACAATGCAACCTCCCTGATTTAAATACACGGGGTCCCACCCAGCAATTGTTGCACAGCTGCTGTCTATTGTTAGGCATCAGCGCCAAGCGATCAGACTTTCTTTGTATCAGCTGAAGAAAAAAAAAAACAAACCAGGAACTCGCACATCCACGCCTAGCTGCCTCACACCTGTGCTCTAGAAGGTGGCAACAGCTCTGAGTCTTGTGACTAAATCTGGAAAACTGTCTCCTTCAAGCAAAGTGACTTTCAGTGTATATATGATTTGGAATACACATATTTGCTCCTTTTTCCTGGTAATCTTTCAAATCAAAGTTCTGCCCGGTACAGGATGTCCAGATCATAGCTATAGGCCAAGATCCCGGACCTAGAACTTCAGGGGTCAGTCTGCAGATTAGCCGACAGGACCTCCCTAAGGGCAGAGAGACCTCAAGAGAGAAAATGAAACTCAACCCAGGCTCGGGTTCCAAGTAATAACGGCAGCAATGTATTGCGTGCTTACTCTATGCCAGGCACCGTTTTAACCATTATCTCAGTTTTTACAGGTAGGGGAACTGAGGTATAGGTCTGCTGAGTAACCTGCCAAAGATTGCACAGCTAACAGGTGTGAACCCAATTAACTCCATGTGTTTCTTTTAATTAATTTATGCACCACTCTATTCTTAACACGATTAAAAACACTTCGGATAAGCCGATTATAATTTGCTGATTTTAAATCAACGGAGCCTTTCAAAATTAGTAGAATTTGTATTCCTTTCTCTTTGTCAGAGACTCCAAATTTTCTAGGCATGGGCCAATTGTAGGAAATAATTCCAGCTCTCCTGCTCTTCTCCCTGCATCCCTAGCTAGCCAAATTCTATACACCCTCGAGATCCAGCTCAATTACTCCCTCCCCTCTGAACCTACCCTAGTCACCTAGCTAGATACAATCTCTTTTTCCTCATAGTTCTCCCTTGGGAAAATGTTAGGATCTAGCTTTCAAGAGAAATGGGGGTGATTTTTTTATCCTCACCGACTCAAGCCTAAATTCCTTAGAGGCAGAAACTGGGCCACACTCACCTCTGGATTCTTCACAGAATGTAACACAGTGCCTTACAATGGTGGATCCAAATATATGGTTTTTCTTGTTTGTTTGTTCTGTTTTGCTTTTGTCTTTTTAGGGCCGCACCCGCAGCATATGGAGATTCCCAGGCTAGGGGTCAAATCAGAGCTGTAGTCGCCGGCCTATGGCAGAGCCACAGCAACTCGGTATCCAAGCTGTGTCTGCAGTCTACACCACAGCTCATGGCAACGCTGGATCCTTAACCCACTGAGCAAGGCCAGGGATCAAACCTGTGTCCTCGTGGATACCAGTCGGGTTCGTTACCTCTGAGCCACCATGGGAACTCCTGTTTATTTTTGGACAAGCCCAGGGATGCAGAATTTCCCAGGCCAGGGATCGAACTTGAGTCACAGCAGCAACCTGAGCCACTATAGTGACAACGCTGGATCCTAAACCCACTATTCCCCAAGAGAACTCCCGAAACGTATGTTTATTGAAATGAATTTTTAGTGGGGAACTACATTTGCATCTTGCTGTGAAAAAAAGAAGTGAGAACAGTGAGAGACATGGGAAAAAAATGTCACGTAGAACAGTTGTCAGAATTCTCTCAGCCTAAGAAATATGCCAGAAGGAAACTAAGTACCACAGGTCTACATGGTAAAGGAAGCTAGGGAGTGAGAACCATATGGCAGGAGAATGTGCCAGGATGAAAACCACAAGAGGACAACCATGGGAGTTCCCACTGTGGTGCGGCGAGTTGAGGACCTGGTGTTGATGCAAATGCCTCAGCTGCAGCTCGGATGATTCCATCCTTGACCTGGGAACTTCCACATGCTGCGGGTGTGGCCAAAAAAACAGGTAGGGGACAACTATGAATCACTAATATCCTGATCACAGAGTAAAGGGAAGGCTGAGAATCCAGCATGATAGTCAAAATAATCAAATAATTTAAATTGGCAAGTGTCAGAACATAAAGTCAAAAAGAGTCTACTAATGGAAAGAGAATCAAAACCATACAGGAAGTTTAATTACCTCATGCAGTATAATAAGTGGTTAGCTGGTTTAATGCCAAAATATTTCATTAGAAATTGGGGCAAAGAGTATAATTTTGGAAGACTTTTTCTTTTTTTTCTTTTTTTTTTTTTTTTGCTTTTTCAGCCACACCTGTGGCATATGGAAGTTCCCAGGCCAAGAATCAAATCCAAGCCACAGCTGCAGCAACGCCAGATCCTTAACCCACGGCACCAAGCCTGGGGATCAACCCGGTAACGCCGCAGAGACAAGCCAGATCATCAACCCGCTGTATGACGGTGGGAACTCAGACTTACCATCTCAAGACTCACTCTTCCAAGATAGGAGAGGAGTAGCTTCATTTTGTAATACACTAACAATTTTTCTGATCAATCACATTTTCATATCCCATTAATCATCCTGTTCTTTTTGGAGCATCCCTCCCTGAGTAGTCCACAGACTAGAGAACCCGAGCTACACCTAAATCTTTTTTTTTAATGCTTAGAAACCTTGCCAAAATTCTATAATAAGAGGGTGTGTTCTAGTCAGAGCGAGAGGGCAGCTCCCCATTTGGAATGAGGTTTGTGAAGAGACCAGATTCAGAGGTCTAGTCACTAGACCATTTCTTAGAGTTGGGATCAACCCAGACTCTCAACCTGTGGTTCCCATATGCCAGCTCATGAAACTCTGCCAGCCTGTGATGAAGGTGAAATGAAAACAAAAACAAAGGCTAAATCGAATTATGTTTTTGTGTTTACTTTTTTACTTGTCTATTTTTTAATTCTAATTTTTTACAAAGTTAGTCATATAATTTTAATGTAGTCAACCAGAATGGTTGTTTTAATTTTAATACTCTGGCCCTTCCTGCTTGCTTCTTTTTAAACTGCCTTTTCTGTCATAAAATAATGATCGTAATTGGTAGTTTGTGTGTGTGTGTTGTTACAATGGCAAAATAAATCTCTGACAACTTAATATTAGTTCTCCAAGTATATATCTATATTTATCTCTCTATATACACACACACACAATTTTTTCTTTTTTCTTTTTTCAACTGGCCTGAGAATCTCTGCTCAGAAAGATGTTGCTAACTTTAACGAGGGTATGGAAAGATTAGAGTAAACCAATTCCAATTAACAGCTAAACTCAGCAGTCTTATCTTGCTGGTGGTAGGTAGCCATTTTCTTCAAGTACAAAGGACAGTAATTTTATTTAGTTTAGTTCCACCGTAATACGAATTTCCTGCAAGAGCCCATCACAGGGAAATCTGCGAATTAATATGGTTAAGGCAAGCGTTAAACTAAGGTATCAAGACACGCTACTTATAATCATTCCATTTAGTGTGCAGAGCGTGTAAATAGTGCTCGTGAACATTCTAAAGAGCCGTGCATTCATATATTTACCCTTGAATCAGGCACTCCCATATTGCGGCATATTTGTATTTATAGGTTTTTTTTTTTTCCCCTTGGAACTCAGCCTCACAGACACTTCAGTGCAATCTCTCGCCATCCTTTTGCAGCTTCCTGGTGGAGATGACATTTGCTCAGCGAGAGAATAGACACTTTCTGGCTGAGTTGCTCATCACACTGATACCCCAAGGCCCGGCTGATTTGCTGTCAGAGGACTCCAGCTGTTTAGCTGCCGTGATGTGTCTTTCATAGGAAAAGACATTTCCTGGAACATCAACAGCTTGTTAAGGACTGAGGCGTGCAGGGGAGAAAACTTGAAATCTGGGAGCCACAGAGTGGTTTGAACTTGGAGGAGGCATGAAGATGAAACGGAGAAAGGGATGTTCGGGAGACTCGCCCCCCACCCGTGTTTGAAAGATGCGTGTTCAGACCTAACCGTACAATTTGTGATGAACGACCCTCCACAGCTTAGAAGGTCAAGTGCCAGTAGGAGAAGCCGTCTACTACCGACGCTCGAGGTGACCCGATCAGAGGAGGACATAAAACTCATCAAAGAAGCTAGAACACTCTTCTTGAAATGGTCAGAGCTATCACTTCAAGCTGATTTTCTTTGTGCCCTGATTTCTGAAATCAAGGGTGACGAATACTCCCGGCACCCAGAGAGCAAACAACTGACTTCTTTGCTTCTCGAGGCCTCTCCAGGAAGCAGAGTTGGAAGGCAGAGCACACAGGAGGGAGGAGCCAGCCCACGGCTAACAAGGCCACGCCTGTCAATCCCAAGCCCAGCTTGGCCAATTAGCATCTCTCCTCCACAGCCATCCCCGGACCCCTGAACTCCGGCCAGTCATCTCACAGTTGTGTGGCAGGGGTCACAGGGATCACGGGCAGGCAGCGGTTGGCTCAGGGAAAATTAACCGGCAGAGACAGGGCTCCAAGTGTCACCTCTGTGTACCAGGGGCTGAACGGCAACACTTCAGGGCACCTAGTTCTATGTAATGACCGGCTGGAGTCTTTCTGCCACCTGTCCTTTCCACCCTCACAGCTCGAATCAGTCTACACTGTCATTGCGGGCTTGCCCATTTGTTTCTCCCACGAAACGGCAGGCTCGGGGAAACGGAAATTTTGTCTTATTCAACTCTGTACTCCCAGCACCTCACACAGGGTTAACCCCCATAGTAAGTGCTCAGTAAATCTTTGCCGCATGCAGGATGGAATGTGAAGGGCCTAGTTTCAGAGTTCCCCACTATTATTATTATTATTTATTATTATTTGTCTTTTAGGGCTGCACCCACAGCATATGGAGGTTCCCAGGCTGGAATCGGAGCTCCACCTGCCAGCCTACACCACAGCCACAGCAATGCCAGATCCTTAACCGACTGAGTGAGGCCTGGGATCCAACCTGCGTCCTCGTGGATACTAGTCAGGTTCATTTTCTGCTGAAAATTTGAATGGATAAAAGTCTTTGCAAAAAACCTTACCTGTGTGCCAAGGGACAGATGTGGATAGAAACAAATTAAGCAGTCTGCCACAGTAATGTCAGCCTCTAAAGCTTACTGATCAGTGGCCTAAGCCTGGCTCTTTTAACTCCACATGCAACAAAACAAAAAAAAAATTTTTTTTCTTTTTTGGTCTTTTTGTCTTTTTCTAGGGCCGAACCTGCGGCATATGGAGGTTCCCAGGCTAGGGGTTGAATCGGAGCTGTAGCTGCCGGCCTACACCAGAGCCACAGCAATGCCAGATCTGAGCCGCGTCTGGGACCTACACAACTCACCACAATTCTGGATCCCCAACCCACTGAGCAAGGCCAGGGATCGCACCCACAACCTCATGGTTCCTAGTCGGATTTGTTAACCACTGAGCTACGACAGGAACTCCGAAAACACAAAATTTTGAATTAGAAAAAAATCAGAGAGTTCCTGTCGCGGCTCAGAGGAAGTGAACCCGACTAGTATCCATGAGGATGAGGATTCGATCCCTAGCCTCAGTTAGTGGGTTAAGGATCCGGCATTGCCATGAGCTGTGGTGTAGTTCACAGAGGTGGCTTGGATCTGGCGTTGCTGTGGCTGTGGCATACATAGGCCAGCAGCTGCAGCTCTGATCCGACCCCTAGACTGAGAACCTCCATATGTCGCAGGCATGGCCCTAAAAAAGACAAAAAAGAAAGAAGAAAAAGAAAAAAATCATACTCTGCATTCACGATGGTGATATTTTGGCCCCAAATATAAATTGGGGAACGATTAGGAGGAGGAATGTGCAGTGAGGTAGCTACTATGAGCACATGTCCGATTTAAAGAGAGAGCAACTGCAAGTCAGAGTGTTTATGTGATTTTCCCAGTTGCTTACTGTGAGTGCCAGAGAGCCAGGCTTCCAACTCAGATCTTTCTTTTTTTCCAAAATTTTATTTGGAAAATTTTTTAAATACAGAAAAGTTGAAGGACATTGAAAATCGTATACTCACCAACTAAATTCTATTACTAACATTTTTCTATATTTGTTTTGTATATCTATCCATCCTTCTATTCATCCATACATCCATTTTAATTTTGGTGCATTTCATAGTAATTGCAGACATCAACATACTTCAATCTATATGCTATATGATTATAGCATAATATCATCAACTAGTAGTTAATATTTGCACAGCTTTTTATGTAAAATTACAACAAAACGCACAAATCTTATATGTACATTTGCTGCCTTTGACAAATGCATACACCTCAACTACCCATGAGCCTATAAAGATTTAGACCATTGCTATCTATTCCACCTAGAAAGTTCCATCATGCCACTTCCCAGTCAATCCTACCTTCATCCCTAGAGGCAACCACTCATCTTGCACTCTTCCACCATCTTTAGTTTTTCCTGTTCTAGGGTGTCTACATATGGAATCATAAAGTATCTTCTCTTTTTTTTTTTTTTTTTTTTTTTGTGTGTGTGTGTCTTTTTGTCTTTTTAGGACTACACCCGCAGCATATGGAGGCTCCCAGTCTAGAGGTCGAATCAGCTGCAGCCGACGGCCTAAGCCACAGCCATGGCAACATGGGATTCTTGCTGCATCTGCGACCTACACCACACTCATGGCAACGCTAGATCCTCAACCCACTGAGCGAGGCCAGGGATCAAACCCGCATCCTCTTGGATGCTAGTGGGGTTCGTTAACTGCTGAGCCAGGACGGGAACTCCTGGTATATGCTCTTTTGTGTAACAATTAATTCAAGACATTATGTACTTCAGTTATTTTGTTTCATTTTATTATCAAATGGTTATGGATATATCTCAATTTATTTATCTAGTCTCCTGTCAATGGATACCGTTTCCACTTTCTGACTATTATAAGCGCTGCTGTCATGAATATCTGTGTACAAGTCTTTGGGTGGACATATATTTTCACATCTCCTGGGTACATACCTAGGTAGGAAATTGAATAGTCATAGAGTAGATATATTTTTAGTCTTAGAAGAAATTGCCAGACCCTTCTCCTCAAATGGTGGTACCATCTTATCATTCCCATAAGCGATGTTTTCCAGTTCCAACTCCTACAGATCATCATTAACACTTGACTTTGTTGCTCTTTTACCTTTTAGTCATAGTGCTGGGTATGTGGTAATATCTAATTGTCTAACAGTTTTTATTTCAAAATGAATCACAGGAGTTCCCGTCGTGGCGCAGTGGTTAACGAATCCGACTAGGAACCATGAGGTTGCGGGTTCCATCCCTGCCCTTTCTCAGTGGGCTAACGACCCGGCGTTGCCGTGAGCTGTGGTGTAGGTTGCAGACGCAGCTCGGATCCCGCGTTGCTGTGGCCCTGGCGTAGGCTGGCAGCTACAGCTCCGATTCGACCCCTAGCCTGGGAACCTCCATATGCCGTGGGAGCGGCCCAAGAAATGGCAAAAAGACTAAAATAAAAATAAAATAAAATATCAAAAAAAATGAATGTTTTTACAGCCTTACTACACTACATGGATGTATGTAGGTATATAAAAAATAAGCAGATATTGGAGTTCCCGTCGTGGAACAGCGGAAATGAATCCAACTAGGAGCCATGAGGTTGCAGGTTCGATCCCTGGCCTTGCTCACTGGGTTGGGGATCTGGCGTTGCTGTGAGCTGTGGTGTAGGTTGCAGACGCGGCTCGGATCCCACGTTGCTGTGGCTTTGGCGTAAGCCGGCAGCTGCAGCTCCGATTAGACCCCTAGCCTGGGAACCTCCATATGCCGTGGGAGCGGCCCTAGAAATGGCAAAAAGACAATAGATAAAGAAAGAAAGAACTTCTTTTAAAAAAAATAAGCAGATATTGATGATATAAGGCACACTATGAGAAGAGCAATATATACAAAGTACCAAACATTGCAGAGGAGGGAGCTACAACTTCCAACTGAGATGTTTGGTACAGTTTTGTGATTTACGATATTAATGTATTCATTCAAAAATATCAAGAACCTATTAGGTACTGAGTATATATAAGAGTAAACAAAACTACAAAGGTCCCTGTTATCATGGAGTATAAATTCTAATGGGTGAGGGGACACAGTAAACAAACAAGTAAAATGCACTGCAGATGGTGCTTATGACACAGGGTAAAATAATGTGGGGTGGGAGGTTAGGAAGTCCTGAGAATAGGTGGTTATTTTATATAATATGGTCAAGGCATTTGACATAGACCTTAAAGAGTTATTGGGATTCAGTGCAAAGGAGCTAAGCGGAGGAACTTCAAGAAAGGTGGCGGTGTCCACATCGAAAGCATTGAGCAGGAGGAAAGGATAAAGACTGAGTTGAGTGTGGTAGGAACTTCAGGTCCATCTTGGAGCACAATGGAAGAAGAAGCTGGAAAGATTGGGGAGGGCCATGTATGGATCCTGTACCTTTGTCAGCAGACAATGGAGAGCTAAAGAATGGATTTGAGAGAGAACGAACCTAGTCATCATCTGAAACTAATTATATACGTCAATTATAGCTCAGTAAAAAAGAATCCAATCATAACCACACTATAGGAAAACTGAATTTGTGGCATTCTATTCAGTTGAGTAAATATTTTGCAGCATCTATTATGCGCTGCACAGAGAGGACCGTAGGAGGGAGAAAGCAGAGACAATGGTGGGGAGTAGGGAAACTCAGGTGTTATCTGCTACCATTGTCCAAGCTTAAGGCAATGAGCATCTTAACTAAGGTTGTGGAAATGGTCATTGAAAGATGGAAAAGTTATTGACAAGGTAGAATTGAGAGCCCTGGTGACTGGCTGTGGTGATGAGAAGCGTGCTAATCTTTCCTGCTTATAGCGTGTAGGTATACCCTCCAGTAGCAGCAAATGTGAATACTGGCAGTAGTTACCATATAGAATGGATGTTCCTTTTGTAGAACTGGATCTTTTTCCATTGCCTTTGCTAGAGCATGGCCCTCTACCCACCACTCTAGAGTGACTGTGTCTCTTTGAACCTTTGGGCTTCTATGCAGTATGACAGGAATTGCAACCACTTAGGCCACAGCATCCAAATGTATAAAATATGCTCACTCGAATTTTTGCACTTGGCTAAAAAGGTGGTTATTTCTGAGGAATATCAAAAGGAAATACCAAGGACCACCACCACACCATCAAAAATCCTCTTGCACTGACTTGTCAAATGCCTAACAGTTTCACCATTCAGCAAGAGAATTCAGAGACAAATATTCCACGTTCAGACCCTTCTGGAATCGTGTGCATTGAAACTATATGGAGAGGGAGTTCCCGTTGTGGTGCAGCAGAAATAAATCCAACTAGTATCCGTGATGATGTGGGTTCATTCCCTGGCCTCGCTCAGTGGGTTAAGGATCCCGTGTTGCCACGAGCTGTGGTGTAGGTCGCAGATGAGGCTCAGATTCTGCATTGCTGTGGCTGTAGAGTAGACCAGCAGCTGTAGCTTCGATTCGAACCCTAGCCTGGGAACTTCCATATGCCTCAGGTGTGGCCCTAAAAAGCAAAAAGAAAGACAGAAAAGAAAGGAAGGAAGGAAGGAAAGGACTAAAAGAAAGAAATTATATGGAGACATTTTTGCTTGAGAGAATCAAGAGATTGGCATGGGTTCATGTATCTGGTGCCTCAATTATCCTTTTTCATTGAGTGGAATAAAGCTCTCAGAGGATAGGGCTCTTAAGATGGATGGTGAGGATATGAAGAAAGTCTACAACAGGAAACAAGCCCAGATAGAGCTCCAACTTGTAGGTGTACGGGTGCCTATGTCAGTCACTCAAGGCTATGAATGAAAGGGAGAATGAGCCACTAGAAGGGAATCTTAGCAGGATACCTTCTTCGAAAATTTTTCTGTCATCAAAGTGCTGGGGTATGGAAAGTCCAAAAGAGTAGAAATCACTGGCCTAACTAATAAAGATTTATCTGCAATAAACCAAAGCTCTGATACTTAAAAATGCCGGTGTTGGAGTTCCCTGGTGGCTCAGCGTGTTAAGGATCTGGCATTATCACTGCTGTGAAATGGGTTTGATTCCTGGACCTGAAATGTCCACATGCCCTGGACATTGCCAAAAAAATACTTTTTTTTTCTTTATAGGGCCACACCTATATCATATGGAAGTCCCCAGGCTAGGGGTCAAATCAGAACTGCAGCTGCCAGCCTATACCACAGCCATGGCAACACCAGATCTGAGCTGCATCTGCCACCTACAGCATATCGTGCAGCAATGCTGGATCCTTAACCCACTGAGCGAGGCCAGGGATCAAACCTGCATCCTCATGGACACTATGTCAGGTTCTTAACCCACTAAGCCACAATGGGAACTCCATTTTTTTCTTTTTTTAAGCCAGAGTCATAACAGGTTCCTGGCCCAGAACACCTTACCATCCTTTGCATGCATAAATATTTCCTCCGTCAGGGCCCTCCACTGTCTCAAAATGCAGTGCTGACAGAATCACCAAGGAGAGCCTCCTTGCTTAGTTGTTGTTCAGCATCTGGTGCATCCATGTCAGGGCACTCCGTGAATGCCTGCTGCTTGGTTAGAGGCTGCAGTCTTGCAAAGCAGTGCGTGGAGGGTGAATCTCAACTCATTAAGTGTCAAAGTAATGAACAGGGGAAGCGAAGCAAAGTGAAGCCAATGATCGGCAGCAGCAGGAGCTACAAAGAACCCTTCAACCAACCTTAACACCTCTCCCTTCAGCTAAAGAGCCACTGAAGAAAAGGGACCTGTGAAGTATTGGGAAAAGGCAGTGCCCGGGCTGCATATGCACTGGATCGATGTGTGTTAACTAAAAATGTCAGAAAGGTAGCATGAGGCCAGGTCCAGTGACCAGAAGCAGATATTTGCTTTTTTGAGGGAAAAAAAAAAAAAAAATCCTATGCCTCCATTTTGTAGCATCTGCTATTTCTCCTAAATGCAACTGTCTCTTTTGTTCCTTTATAAACACTTAAGGGATGCATCCCTCCCCACAGGGTCTGACTGTGGGTATATCTGCCAGTGACTTCTTGTAATAACTTCCTGAAATCCAAACAATGAGCCCGGTTTACCTGAGAGATCCGTTGTGTTGGACTCCACACACGTGGAATTGGTGATGACTCAACCAGTGACTACAGTAAACAAGATAATCAGAGGACTGCTTAATCTAGTCAAAGAAATATTCAGCTAACCATTTATGGAAATCACAAGAATAATTCCTATTAAGATTTTAAGTGGCTCTTCTAAAGACCCCTATCCCAGGCAATAGAACATTCAAATGCTTCATTATTTCAAGCTGGTCTCTGCTCAACATCTCCATCACTTGTGACTAATCACTGATGATCTATCTTTTTGTTTGTTCATTCTCAGGGCTGCACCTATGGCATACGGAAGTTCCCAGGCTAGGGGTCTAATTGGAGCTGCAGCTGCCAGTCTACACCGCAGCCACAGCCATGCCAGATCTGAACTGCCTCTGTGACCTACACTGCAGCTTGGGGCAATGCCGGATCCTTAACCCACTGAGTGAGGCCAAGGATCGAACCTGCATCATCCTCATGGACACTATGTTAGGTTATTAACCCGCTGAGCCACAACAGGAACTCCTGATGATCTATCTTAGTCTGCAAAATCTGCAGAGTGATTTGGCTGCACAGGTATAGCTAATGCTAAGTGGTCCCTGAAAAGCTTGGAATTTGAGATGAGACACTAAAAGCCCTAAGAGACGGTCTAAAAATGTGGAGAGTTCTCTGAATTCGAACAAAGATATTCTCATGAGTTTATTTCTTCTTTTAAAAGAACCTTTATCCACTTCAGTTAAACTCTACCACTCTGCACACATTTTCCACTTGTTAAATACCACTAGGATCAGCCCTACCTTGGGAAAAAAACAAACAATTTTTAGGTCTCTAGAGATGTGAAAGAATGAACCAAGTAGCTTCTAAAATGAAGCAGACACTCCAGACTGTTTATCTCCACATTTATGGACAAAGAAGCCTTTCCTAAGAACTTGCACAGTAGTCTTTAAGACATATTCCTGGAGAGAGAGAGGGAGACAGAGAAAGACAGAGAGAGAGAATGAGGGTCAAGGAAGATCTGGGAGTTAAGATAAAACTGTGAAGGCTAGAAATTCCAGCCCCCACTTGCCAAAATATACCTAGGTTGAGATTAGCAGAACCAGGGGGTTCTCTATTTTAGCAAAGATAATCTGACTCATTGTATTGCAGGTGAGATTGGAAATGAGGAAATATTTGGGAAGAAAAAAAGAACTGGGTCTGTCTCCTAATAACCAATGATAGCATTAGTTTGGAAAATAAGCTATAAGGTAAGCAGTCTTAGCAATCCAAGGACAATAAAGCAAGTAAGAATAAAAGAATAGAACCGAATGGAATATTTTCTCCTTACTGTGGAGTATGGAGAGAGAAACTTGTAACATGGAAAGGCCCAATCTGAATGCTAAGGAAGAGAGAACAAGCTAGAATGCCAGCCTCTGCCTTTATATTTCCTTTCCAATCCAGCTTGCTTTCAACTCCTCAGAGAAAAGAGGAGACATACACAGCAGGGAAAATGCTGTATTTTTTTTTTTTTGGCCACGCCCATGGCATGCCGAAGTCCTCAGGGCCAGGGATCAAACCAGCGCTACAGCAGTAACCAGAGCCACAGCAGTGACAACATCGGATCCTTAACCCACTAAGCCGCCAGGGAACTCCCAAAGGTGCTGTATTTTTTGCTAATGAAACAGCAGTCAGGAGACCTAGCCTCTAGTCCAGCTCTGTCTCTTCCCGGCTGTGACCTTGGACATTTCACTAAACTTCTTAGGACTCCATCTATCTGATATGTAAAATAAGAGCTTTGGTTTAATCGTGTAATTGGATATACAATGCAATTGTGTGAAATATCTCGAAGCTCCTTAAATATTATCCAAATACTATATGAAATTATAACTACTTTAATAGTCTATGATTCAGTGATCCCCTGTACACAAGAAAAAGAATTCCAGACGCCAGAGATTATAAGCTGAGGCGAGCATGTATGTGCGCGCACGCGCCCACGGAGGAGGAGGGGGAGGGGAAGAGCCAAGGAAAGAAAGAATTCATCATGAGCGCACGAGAAAACCAACCAGAAGAAAATAGATGGCTTAAAAATAAATTGATGTCTAGTTACCTTGATTTACTCTAAATGAGTCTGCAACAGGGATGGGTCACAACCTGCAAAGTCTGTCTTGAACACACAGATTTTCAACACAAATCCTGCCTCAAAGTCATGCAAAGGAAATTCTCCGGTGAGATTTTAAATCTCCATCAGCTGCCAGGTTGACAAGGAGGGTAAGATGAGCTACATGGTGGGGAATAAACTTACAAGACTCTCTTTCTATACCATACATATATGGCATTGGAGTGTAATAGGCATCTCGCTTTGTTACTGGCAAGATTTGTACGATTCTTAAAAAGCAAAGAACAGACGTATACTCAGAATAGGGGCTGGTAAACATTTTCCGCAAAAAGCCAAATAGTTAATATGTTAGGTTTTACATGTTATACACTGTCTCTGTCACATCTTCTTCACGGTGGCTGATTTGTTTTTTACAATTTTTAAAAAATCTGAGTAGATGGAGTTCCTATTGTGGCTCAGGGGTCAAGAACCCCACCAGTATCCATGAGGATGCCAGTTTGATCCCTGGCCTCGCTCAATAGGTTAAGGATCCAGTGTTGCCACAGGCTGTGGTGTAGGTCATGGATGCAGCTCAGATCTGACATGGCTGTGGCTATGGCAATGGTGTAGGCCGGCAGCTGCAACTCTAATTCCATCCCTAGCCTGGGACCTTCCCTATGCCACAGGTGTGGCCGCAAAAAGAAAAAAATATTATCTGAGTAGAAAAATAGACCATAGGCTGGATTTGACCTACTGGCAGTAGTTGTCCGGAGCCCTGCTTCTAGAAGAATTCTAAGCAATCGAGCAGGAGTGATAGTGAGACCACAAATCTACCAAGTGTTTAAGTGCCCAAATTTAACTGGACTTAGAGCAGGTAAATCTATCAAGCTATGTTCCAAAAGAACTGTGGAAGAATATATGTGCTAGGCAGTACACTGGGGCCCTCAGAGAACAGCCCCAGCATTTCTTCAAAGTATTACTATTGATAGTATTTATAGCTAGGATTTCAACCCAAACAGCCTGACTTCAGAGCCAGCAGTCTCATCCACGGCACGTATTCTGGAAAGGCAAGTGGTGAGTGAGTTTCCAGAGGCAGCTCACATTTTAGAGTAACAGGGGGTTCCTTACCCTTTCTGTAAATCAACTGCTATTTTCTCACTGATTTCAGATGGACTCAATTTTAGTCCAATTTCAGAGGGACTCTCGCATGTAGTTGCTCTTAACAAATTAGTCTTAAGTTTCACTGCCTCCTCCCCTCTCTTCCCCAGTCTTCTCTGTCAAGGACTGAATGATGTATAAACAAACACTTACAAATACAAAAGGCAGCCCAATATTTAGCTAACTCCCTTAGGAATCTTTTCATAAGCTGAAGAGTGCTTTGAAAAATTGAGATTCCTCCGTGTTCCCTGGTGGCTCAGGACGTTAAGGATCTGACAGCTGCAGCTGTGGCTGTGGTTCCATCTCTGGTCCGACAACTTCTGCATGCCACAGGTACCCCCCCCCCAAAAAAAAAGAATTCCTCAATAGAACAGACTACAAAGTCCAGATGTTGGGCAAACAGGCACTCCCATAAGTTGCTATAGGGAGAGTAATGGACACAACCTGTATGAAGGTCAATTTGCCCAAATCTAACAAATTTGAAATGCACTTACCTTTGGACCTAGAAATTCCACTTTTAGGAATGCATCCTACAGGTACGTTCAGGTATAACAAGTGACAAATGTATAACGATATTAATTGGAGTATTTTTGCAGTAGTAACGGATTACAAATACTTTAAATGTTTATCAGCAGGAAACTTGTTTATCAATTTTGGTAGAACCAAACATTGGACATCTATATGTTACTGGTAGAAAATGCCCTCCAAAATATATACTGAAGTGAAAAAAGAAAGAACACAACAACATTAAATAGTATGTTACAGTTTGCCTAAAATCTGGGGGAAATGTATGTATGTGAAAGCAAGCAAAGGATAATGGTTAAGAGCGTGGACTCTGAAGTCAACCAGCTTGGATTTAAATCTTGGTTCTACCACTTAATAACTGTGTGCCTCAATCTCCTCATTTATAAAATGGGAATAATTATATTACCTACCTTGTGGGGCATTTTTATCTTTTGAGGATTAAATTACTTAATGTTCCTCGAAGTCTTAGAACGGTGCCTGACACATAATAAGTACTATTTATGAATTTGTTAATAAAATAACTGTTCAGAGAATACACTTGGGAGGTTACATAAGAAGTTATATCTACCTAATGGACAGAATCAAAGACTTACATTTATACCTTTTGAATATCATAGTGAACACTTAAGTAATATCTATTTTTAAAAATTAAATGATTTTAGGTATAAGTGATGTCTGTTCCCCAGCATCTTAGACTACTCGGCCTCAACCCCACCCACCTATTCTCTTCTTTGGCCCATAAGTTCTATTCTCCATGCCTTCCACTCTAGCTTCTCACAAACTTCAGTACCCCTTTCCTTTCCATCATCTCAGTGTTCTCATTTGTCTCAAACTTTCTACACTCATTCATGATTTCACTACCTTTCTGCTACTGACTCCCCAGGGTGTCTTTTACCAAAATGCCAGCCATGCATCCCCAGAGTTTCAAATCTAGATATCTCATGATCTCAAACTCGGCATGTCAAAGTGAGCATGTCATCCCCTTCTCATCTCAACCTCCCTATTTTTCATCTCCCAAGCTAGAAACTGGACTCTTGACTTTGCCCTCTACTTTATCCCCTAGATCCACTGAATGCATCAATGTATCCTTTCCCACATATATATGCCTTACATTTGGTATTGTAGGCATATTGCCTGGGCCAATGTGGATAACATGTGCGGACTTATTACCTGGAGAGTTTGTTAAAATGCAGATACTAAATCAGTAGGTATGATAACCAGCCTACAAGATGACCTCTAATGATCCCCATCTCCCTGTATTCACTTCCTGTGTTGTCTCCTTCTATATTGAATCAGGGTTGGTCTACATGACCCCAAAATAGGACAGAAGTAATGGTATATCATGTCTCAGATTAGATAATAAAGTGACAATGTGGCCTTTGTCTTCGTGGTTCTCTTTCCATCTTAGAGCCTTCACTCTGGGGAAAGGCAGCTAACCTGTTGAGAAGTCACATAGGCAGCTTATGTAGAAGCCAACACAGTGAAAAGTTGAAATGTCCAACCAACGGCTAGTGAATAATGAACCTGCCAACAGCTACATGAGTAAGCTTGGAAGCCGGTCCTTCCGCTCCTGTCAAAACTTCAGATGACTACAGCTCCAGCCAAAATTCTTGACTACAACCTCATGAGAGACCCTGAGCAGGAACCACTTAGCTAAGCCAGTCCTGGATTCTTGACCACAAAAGTGTGAGACAAATGCTTGTTGTTTTCAACTGCCAAGTTTCAAGGTAATTTGTTATGAAGCAGTAGATAACTTATACAGTAGGTCTGGTGTAAGGCCTGAAAAATAAGGCATTTCTAACAAATTCCCAGGGAATACTAATGTTGATGTTGCTGGACCTTGCTTTAGTAGCAGGCCTGATATTGTAAAAGCTTCTCTCTCTTTTTTTTAATTTTTGTTGTTCTATTTTTATTTTTATTTTATTATTTTTTTTGTAAAAGCTTCTCACCTAGTCCCTACCTCAATTATCTCTCTCTCTAATCCCACTACATCCCTGTTTCCCAATGTAGGATGATTCCCTGTTATCTGCCATGTAAAGTCGAAGTCCTCGGCATACTATCAAAAAGACAAGAGGTGATAAGTGTTGGCAAAGATGTAGCTTCATACTACTCTATAAAGCTACAGTAATCAAAACAGCATGGTATTGGCACAAGAAAAAACAGACACATAGATAAGGGGAATAGAATAGAGAGCCCAGAAATAAACCCACACACTTATGGTCAATTAATTCATGACAAAGGAGCCAAGAACATGCAATGGGGAAAGGACAGTCTCTTCAGTAAATGGTGTTGGGGGAGTTCCCGTCATGGCTCAGTGGAAACGAATCTGACTAGTATCCATGAGAACACAGGTTCAATCCCTGGCCACACTCAGCGGGTTAGGGATCCAGCATTGCCGTGAGCTGTGGCGTAGGTCACAGATGTGGCTCAGATCTGGAGTTGCTGTGGCTGTGACGTAGGCTGGTGGCTACAGCTCCAATTCGACCCCTAGCCTGGGAACTTCCATATGCCACAGGTTTGACCCTTAAAAAAAAAAAAAAAAAAAAAGACTAAAAATAAAAATAAATGGTGTTGGGAAAAATTGGACAGCCACAGCAAAAAATTAAACTGTACCACTATCTTACACCACATACAAAAATTAAGTCAGAATGGATTAAAGACTCAAATGTAAGATCCGATACCAAAAATTCCTAGAAGAAAACGTAGGTATCAATCTCGTTGACACAAGTATTAGTGACAGTTTTTTGAATGTGACATCAAAAGCAAAAGCAACAAAAGCAAAAATAAATAAGTGGGAATACATCAAACAATGAAGCTTCTGCACAACGAAAGAAACAACAAAATGAAAAGGCATTCTACAGAATGGGAGAAAATACCTGCAAACCATCTATCTGCTAAGATATTAATATCCAAACTATATAAGGAACTCACACAACTCAACAGCAAAACAAAACAACACAACATCAACAAATCCAATTTAAAAATGAGCAAAAAACTGAAGAGATGTTCTAAAAAAGATGTGCAGAGGGTCAAGAGGTACATGAAAAGATGCTCTGCATCACTAATCATCAAGGAAATGCAAGTCAAAACCACCATGAAATATCACCTCCCTCTTTTTAGAATGGCTATTATCAAAAAGACCAGAAATGACAAATGTTGGTGAGGCTATGGAGAAAAGGGAACACTTGTGTGCCCTTGGTGGGAATGTAAATTGGTGGATCTAAGTAGAAAATAGCATGGAGGTTCCTCAAAAAATTAAAAATAGAACTGAAACTGACAGCGCTAATGGCCTGAACCTAGCCAGAACACAAACTGGGACTTGAACACAAGTGCCGGAACTCGAACCCTGCCTAAACCCAGATTGGGACTTGAACCCACGGTTTTAAATTAGAATCACTCACCCTGTGTCTGGACTCACTGAGGTTCAGGTTCTTCATGTCTCTGCAAGGAAGGGATTCAGCGAGAGACAAAGTGATAGGCAAGAAATAGAGTTATTAGGATAGGACGCTTGTGAGAGATGCAAGCGAGCAGGCAAGGAGGTGCTGCCCCAGGATCCGGTGGGCTACAGTTTTATCATTCATTCTAAGGGAGTGGGGGTTGGGAAAGACCGCCTCTTCCTTTCTGGGAGTAGTAGCTCCTCCTTGGTATCCGGTATGGTGTAGCATTAGGGGGGTACTCAAACTCCTGTGCCTACTCCATCCCCACCAGAACTACCAGGAGTTTCTGTTGTAGCTCAGAGGGTTAAAAACCTGACTAGTATCCATGAGGATGCGGGTTCAATCTCTGACCTCACTCCGTGGGTTAAGGATCTGGTGTTGCTGTGGCTGTGACATAGGCCAGCAGCTGAAGCTCGCATTCAATCTGTAGCCTGGGAACTTCCAAATGCTGCAGGTACAGCCCTAAAAAGCTAAATAAAAAAAATAATAAATAATAAAATAGAATAAAATAAAATAAAAATAGAACTGCCTTATGTTCTAGCAATCCCATATGATCTAGTATATCCCCTAAGGTATTGAAATCAGTATCCTCAAGAGACATCTATAACCCCATGTTCATTGTAGCATCATTCGCTACAGCCAATATACAAAACAACCTGAATCAGATGAAGTGATAAACAAAATGTCACATTTTCTTTATCCATTCATTGGCTATTCATTGAAATGGAATAGTATTCAGCCATAAAAAGAAAGAAATCCTGTCTTTTTCAACAACATGGATGAATCTGGAGGGCCCTATGCTAAAGGAAATAAGCCAGACAGAGAAGTATAAATACCATATGGTATCACTTACATGTAGAATATATTTTTAAAAAATCTGATTTCATAGAAACAGAGAAGAGAATGGTGGTTGCCAGAGCCTTGTAGGAGGGGCAAATGGGGTGATGCAAGTCAAAGGGTCGAAAATTTTCAGTTATAAGAAGAATATGTTCTAAAGATCTAATACAGAGCATGGCGACTATAGTTAATGATACAGTGGTGTATACTTGAAAGACGCTGAGAGTAGATCTCAAGCATTCTCACCACACACACTAAAAAAGGTTAACTGCCCTAACTAAGGAAAGTGAAGGCCTAGCTCATGTCCCATTTTCCCCAGAAAACTTTCCCCCCTTCGTCTTTATCACATAGTTTTATAAACTATTATTTAACTGTTTATTAAATAAATAAAGAATCTCAACTTCCAAGCTTGATTTGCAGCAACTTGAGGTCAGGAATAGGGTCTATAAGTCTTTTTGTTGTTGTTGTTGTTGTCTTTTGTCCTTTTAGGGCCGCACTCGCAGCATATGGAGGTTCCCAGGCTAGGGGTCTAATCGGAGCTGTAGCCACCGGCCTACACCACAGCCACAGCAACGCCAGATCCGAGCTGCATCTGCGACCTACACCACAGCTCATGGCAATGCCGGATCCCTAACCCACTGAGCGAGGCCAGGGATCGAACCCGCAACCTCATGGTTCCTAGTCGGATTCATTTCTACTGTGCCATGATGGGAACTCCAAGGGTATGTAGGTCTTAATAGCTCCAGGGTACCTGGCTTTGTGCTGAACACAGAAAAAGGAAGTAGGTGTCAACTGACCAAATGTGCCTGTCACGTTCAATGTGGCTTCATACCCACAGGCCCTGCCAAAATGGACCCTTGGCTTTTAGAGCAACAGAGAGAATCTCCACAAAATCCAATCCCTTCTTCCCCACCTCATTCTTCTGTACCAAATTACTGTCTGGTTTATTTGTTCCACATCACTGGCAGGTAAGAAGATAACATAATGTGAGAACAACTTTTATTATGGGCGGCAACAAAAGAGGAAGGAACGTCACAGTTAATTCAAAAGCCATTTCATTTTGGATTTGAGATCCCTCCTATGATCAGGAAAGCAGATGTACTGTGAACTCCTTAGGGTTTCCCTGCATAGTGTTGAAATCATCCATAAAAACACAGTGAGCAAAGAGCCAGGGGAGACCTGAGAACACAGGGGCTGATGAAGGAAGACTATGTGCAAAAGATAAATATTCCATAGATTATCCATGACAAAGTAATGAAAAAAAACCGAGCAATACAAAAGTGGAGGGGAAAAAAAAAAATAAGAGTTACTGTAGTGGCTTAGTGGAAATGAATCTGACTAGTATCCATGAGGTCACGGATTCAATCCCTAGCCTCACTTAGTAGGTCAGGGATCTGGCGTTGCCCAGAACTGTGGTGTAGGTCGCAGACAGGGCTCGGATCCAGCGTTGCTGTGGCTGTGGTGTAAGTCGTCATTTATAGCTCTGATTGGATCCCTGGCCTGGGAACTTCTATATGCCATGGGTACGGCCCTAAAAAGCAAAGAAAGAAAAAAAGAAGTGGAGACAGAGGGAGGGAGGGAGAGAGAGAATCTCAAGGCTTTTCATATTCCACAGATCAGACCATAAAGACCAGTTTACAAAAGGATAGTCCACTATTTTTTGAGTGTTTACTATCAGCCATTGTGCTAAACTCTTTGCAAAAATCAATGGGAGTTCTGGTTGTGGCTCAGCAGGTTACACACCTGACTAGTATCCATGAGGACGCAGGTTCGATCCCTGGCCTCGCTCAGTAGGTTAAGGATCCGGTATTGCCATGAACTGTGGTGTAGGTTGCAGACTCAGCTCAGATCCTGCATTTCTGTGGCTGTGGTATAGGCCAGCAGCTGTAGCTCTGATTGGACTCCTAGCCTGGGAACTTCCATATGGTGCAGGTGCAGCCCTAAAAAAAAAAAAAAGAAAAGAAAAGAGAAGAAATCAACAGACTAATCCACACAATAAACTCTATGAGATCGGTGCTGCTATGGGTAGTCCCATTTCCCTGATGAGAAAGATGAGGCTCAGAAAAGTTAAGTGATGTCCCCAAGATGGCACGGCTAGGAGTTGTTTGAGCTGGGACTTGAACCCATTACTATCTGAAGCCAAAAGCCATATACTTATCCCTACACTCTCAATCTACCCTTTATGCCCATTATGGTAGGCCTTGCATGGAAAGATTTGTGGCAGATTCTGGAAATTTGGAAAGCAGATTCTGGAAATTTGGAAAGCAGCGCTCATCCCCACCCAGACACCTGGTAACCTCCTGCCGCATAGCTTCCCTCTGGCTACCCAGAGCACCTCATCAGGCTGGGAAGAAATCCCAGCCTTATTCTCCCAACAAAGTACAAGTACTCATTCTATATCTCAGGCCCTTAATTCCACAGCCTGCGGGGTGGCAATGAATGTAATGAAATAATCAAATCCTGTTACTAGGTAACTAATGGGTTACCCCTCCCAGGTAATATAAAGCATTAGCTCCATTAAAAGAGAAAAGCCCTAAAGAGGAAATCTAATGACAGGAATTTGGACACCTTGGCAGGCCCACAGGGGGAAAAAGGTTTGGAGCCAAAAGACATTTTCCTGCCCCTCCCCTCATGCCTATTCTTCCTTCTGGGTTGGACATGTCCCTTAAACACATCATTGCTTGCAGTTATTCAACAACCAGCAGTAGAACAAAATGTGGCTTCTTTAAAAAAAAAAAAAATATCTAATGAAGTTTCCAATTCTCAATTAAAAGAAACATCTCTCCATCCATCTATTTATCCCTGCCAAGCATTTGTGTTTTGAAACTGGAAGTTTCATTATCTGAAATTTGCAGGCAATTACTAGGTCTAGTAACTCCCAAGATGTGAGCATTTTTCCAACAGTCTAAAGCGAAAAGTCGTTTTCAGTAAATGTGTGAGGGGGTGTGTGTGTGTGTGCTGCGCGCACGCTTTAAGGAGAGAGGCTGCTTAGAAAAGAACGGTGTGATGAAGGCAGGTGGGGGGAGGGCCAGTGGGAATCACATCGGGCCATTTATTTGTCTTATTTGACATTGGGAGCTCCAGAAGTATTCAGAAGCAGCCCTGCACGTCCCAGGGGAGTCTTTTGGATTTACAGCTTTAAACAACCACTCATCCTCATTTTGGCACAAAGTCAAACCAAAATTTGTCATAGTTTATAATGCTTGTTAACGAAGAACATCAAAAATTAATGCTCATTAGGGTGCTCATTAATATGCACGGTGCTCGCCAGTTTGACTTAATTAAGTGCAGCACCACTTGATGATAATATTGTGGTCCAGCAGAGAGAGGAGGCTGTTCAGGTCTGAAGGGTGTTCCCTTGGGATGGCATTAGCAGCATTGCAGGGCGGGGCACCCACCAGCCTCTTCCTGAAACTCTTCCTGTTACAAAACAGGAAGCTCTCAGAGAGCAAGGGGCTGTAGCCCCTGCTGGGGCGTCTGATTCCACACTCCAGTTTTCCTGTTCAGCGATGCTACTTGGTGAGATGAATTGAATTGCGATCGGTGGTACAATAAGATCTTGGCCAAGAAAAAGACCCCCAAAGAGAGAAGGAAGCTCAAGACAAAAGATCGGGGCTGGAGAGAAATGGAGACTCATAAGAGAAGGTAACCAAAAAAAGAGAGAGAGAGAAAGCAAAGTAAGAAAAAAAAATAGCAAGCAAGGGAGAAAGAAAAGTGAGACAGATATCCAGACTGTCATATTCCAAAGCAGAGAGCACACAGGTGAGGCTTTGCTAATTTTTTTTTTCCTGGCCAGAGTGAGGTTTCTGAGACATTTCAAAATCATTCACTCCAGGGGGGGCACTATAGATTAAAAACAAATAGTTGAGCTCTGGAACACATAGTCCGTGCTTTTTTTTTTTTTTTTTTTTTTTTTTTTTTGTCTTTTGTCTTTTTTTGTTGTTGTTGCTATTTCTTTGGGCCGCTCCTGCGGCATATGGAGGTTCCCAGGCTAGGGGTTGAATCGGAGCTGTAGCCACCGGCCTACGCCAGAGCCACAGCAACGCGGGATCCGAGCCGCGTCTGCAACCTACACCACAGCTCACGGCAACGCCGGATCGTTAACCCACTGAGCAAGGCCGGGGATCGAACCCGCAACCTCATGGTGCCTAGTCGGATTCGTTAACCACTGTGCCACGACGGGAACTCCAGCCCGTGCTTTTTCAGAGAATCTTAAACAGGCAGGAAGCAACGGAGCAAAGGAGAGGGGGACAGGGGAATTTGAATCCCAGCTCTACTACTTAGTGTGTAAATGGGTGATCTTGGAGAAGCCAATTGATCTTGCTAAGGCTCAGTTTCCTCATCTGTAAATATGAGGATGAACCTTAGGCAATTGCCATTTCTTTTTTGAAGGTCCAGACGTTCAAAATCAGCCATTTCACCTGCTTCAATGTAATAAAAGGAGTGTCGATTAAAAAATGCACAACCTGAGAGTTAAATTATTTGAGGCAAAACTAGGACTTAAGCCCTGGAGATAGCATCTCAGGCAGCCCTGAGAAGCCGCTCCGAGGGTTTTTACAACAAAGGGCAAGTGGCAGGAGCAAAAGAGGCCTGGGCTCACTGAAAGCACTCCTTTGATATGCACCTCCACTATCATGGCCAGTATCCTGAGTTTTCACAGCCTGCAGGACTCAGCAGCTCTCACCCCTGGAGGTGACTGCATTCCCAGACGACCGACCGTGACATTCTTTGCTTTGTCCTCAATGACCGCCCAGGCGTAGGTATTTCAAATCTGAAATACCACCCAAAGAGGAAAGGGGGAATATCAGGATATGATAAAGGTGAGGGGGAGGTGCATGCAGCCAGTTTGCTGCTGATCTCCTGAAGGGTACTACCACTCGCAAGGAGCAGACAGCACCCTGAAGGATTTTAGTGTTTTTCTAGATATGAGGAGATGCAAGAATTGGGCACATAAAATCTCCTCCTAAAAATATCTATCTGAAGACCTGTTCTTCCAATTTGCCCAGAGCCCACACCCCCCTTCAGCTATCCTCCTATTTCACTTCTGATTTTCACCCTGAGCTCTGCTCAGGGGTGCTGTGGGTCGGCAGCTGCAGCAACTTATTTAGTCCAAACTTCACAGGAGTCAAACAAATAATATATTTTAAAGCAATTTTTAAACTGTAAAATGGCAAAGATCATTTAACAGTCATAACCGGTACAACTTCAAAAATATGTGTATATATTGTATTATGCTCCACTAATAAGAGCAACTAAATCAAATGAAACTTCTTTCTCAAGCTTTGCCAAAGGCCTTCCTGACTCAAGACTCAAGGTTGGGATAGTCACAGCTCAGGTCTATCACTGTAAACCAATATTATTGATACTATTGAAGATCATTTTAAAATGTCCTGCCTGGAGTTCCTGCCGTGAAGCAGTGGGTTAGGAATCCAACTGCAGCAGCTTGGGTTGCTGCGGAGGCATGGGTTTGATCCCAGACTGGTGCAGTGAGTTCAAGGATCCGGCCTTGCCATAGCTGAGGCTCCGATTTAATCCCTGGCCTGGGAACTTCCATATGCCGCGGGTGAGGCCATTGCCAAAAAAAAAAAAAAAAAAAAAAAAAAAAAAATCGAGTCCTGCCTTACTGCTGTAGATATTTAACAGAAAGTGATCAAAGTAATTTCCAAAGGGATCCTTACACATGCACATGCGCACACACCCCGCCCCCTCAGCTATCCTATTTCTCCTCTGATTGACGCAAAACTGTATCGGAAAAAAAGAGTACAGGGTTGTACAAGGAGAAGTATCCAGAATGGCATCACTTTGAAGTATCAGTTATAGCAAGTTCAGCTACTACATAGGTGAGAAGGCAGGCCAGCGAGGTAAGGAAATTTAGTAGCAGTTATTCAGGTTCTAGAAATCACAGCCGGCAATGGGTCTGGGTCAAGCAGGCTAGGCAAGCCAGTCAGAGCAAAAGGGAAGGGGGACAGCGAGGGCAAGTAGTGGGTCAGAAGCCTGATAAGTGAAGAATAACCAAGAGGCCACAGACGCTTCAAGCCGGAATAAGACAGAAACTGGGAGCTCTGCGAAAGGCACAAATTCATAGGAAGACAAGTAGTCAAATATCCAGAAACTGAAAGATATAATATAGACTAAATTACGATTCAAACAAAATAGAAATGTCAGCGTTCCCACTGTGGCACAAAGGGATTGGTGGTGTCTTGGGAGAACTGAGATGCAGGATCGATCCCCAACTGGGGCCAGTGGGTTAAGGATCGAGAGTTGCCACAGCTGTAGTGTAGGTCACAACTGTGGCTCAGATCTGATCCCTGGCCCAGGATCCGTATGCTGCAGGGCGGCCAAAAAAGAAAAAAAAAAAATAATAATAACAACAAAAAAATAGAAATGTCAGTTTGGAGGCAGATCTAATTTAATGGGGTGGAAATGTTGCCTCGTCTCTCATGTCAAGTGACTGTGGTGCTTGCAGGGGTTGTTGTGAGGCAGGGGGATGGATTCCGGCTGGCATTGCCACACGGGGGATGGGGGCTGGGCTTACAGGGTGAAATAGTCAGAATACAGGGTGATGCAAAGACAGAGAGGGTTAAACAAAAGACCATTCTGATAAAGGGAGGGGGGCTATCAGCGGGACAGAGGGCCCTCTGCACAGCGACAGGAAAGCATCTAGCATTAGAGGAAGTACACAGGAAGCCTGCTCAGACACACACGCCTTTGCCAATCAAGCTGTGAAGATGTGGAGTCTCTCTAAGGAGCAGAATACGATATTGTATTAGAATAATTTACCGTTCAACCCAGATAAGAGGCGAACGGCATATTGTACTGGGCACGCATCTCTCAGAGAGGTAATACCGCCTCCTTTAATGGGTGTGCTATCTTGTGTCTATCCAGCAGGCAATCTGGGCCTTTTTCTTCCTTCCGAAGTTTGAACTTCAGTCTCAAACTGACGGTAGGGAATTTCAGTAATGACATGACACCCTGCTTTAGCCCTTTCCTGCTCTGAAGCTCTGCCCGCTTTGGGCTCTGTTCAGAGACCTATTAGTCTGAATTTACACTTGTTGGATTGCATTGTTTCTTCATTCTCCAAACTTGGGATTTTGGCTCACTGCATCGTCTTCCAGCTCATTAATGTAAATAATAAAGAACCTGGTTTCCGGTGCCGTTCCCTTTCAGAGCCATATTAATAATTCATTTGCAGCTTGACAGAGTCCTCTCGGCAGCTGCTTTGTTCAAGGCTTTGCTCCTCCCAGTGGCGATAGGTCAATTGTCTTACGGTGAAACTGAACCCGAGGGCCTGAGAAGGGCATTTGTATTCCCCACGTGTGACCGTGGGGGATTAATGGTGTGGGAGAAATGCACTGAGTCTACTTCTAAGGCTCCCTCTGGAGACTTAGCCTCTTGTTCCCTTGTTCTTTCCAAATCTGTTCTTTTTAGCATTAATTATGAAGCCGATGAGCTCAGCGCCAAAGAGTAGGAGCTGAATCCCCAGTTACACACAGGCAACGAACAAGTCCGTTTGTCAGTCAAGATGTCTTTTCTTTTTCTTGGAGCAGGAAACGTCATGGTCTATGAGGTCAGCTCAGGGTGCCTGGGGGAAGCAGTGGCTTGTGCAGGGTCCTGTGCATAGTAGGTGCTTGGATTTCTGGGGACTGACTGAATGCCTGGGGGCGGATGTTCCAGGGGCAGGGATCGGTGAGGTAATTCCTACCAAAATCATCACCACTCCCCCTTTCCATCCCCTAATCCTCTGGAATATTTAGTGAAACATGTAAATCGACTATAGAAAATTGAGGTTTTGGAAAACCATAGGCAGGGGCGTGTGAAAGAGCCAAATGTGGACTGAAAATCATGGGCTCGGTGACACCGGGCGAACACACTCTGGAGAGACAGCAGTGACCCTTTGCCACGTGATGTCAACGGTGGAGGCAGTCAATCACCTCTAAAATACAGTGCGAGGACGAAGCAAAGATGGGAGGAAGCTAATGGGAGCCTTGAGCGATCAAAGCACAGCATCCAGGACCAAAGTATCCAAGAGGGAGGAATGGATCCTGGATCCTGTCAGGCAGCCTCTGGAGCTGTTCCTGGAAGGCAGGGTACACGGACTCTCAATGTAGAACCAGGGACTGGTTTTAAGATGGTCGCCCGGGGCTTTCTGATCAGCCCAAACCCTTCTCGATTCCCTGGGTGAATGGGAATCCTGCTCGGAGTATGTAAAATAAAATAGAGTCAAATAAAATAAACATAAAACAATCACTGGAATCAAGGTCATAAGAATTAGAAAAAAGAGGTAAAAGCACAGTTTCTTGAAGGACATCAGTTTAGGGAGAAGAGGTGCTGGTGGATCTAGTCCTTTAACAAGATGCTTATCCTGACACATCATTTCCCCACCAGTCTCAGCAGAGCCCTTTTACGCCCCTTTACTTCAAAGCATATTCAGAGTCCTGCTCTCTACCACGTGGAAGGGATGAGAGTGTGATTAGGTTAAAAATTGCTAGAATGGGTCACCCATCCTGCAAATAAGGATCACATCTTATGCTATGAGAAGCAGCATAGTTTCATGGTTGAGAGCACAGATACGAGCCAGACTGCCTGGGTTTGCAGTCCTGGCTCCACCATTCACTAGCTGTGTGGTGCTGGGCCCCTCTCTCTGTTTGCTCATCTCTAAAATGGGGATACTAAAATCAGTACCTACCTCAGAGGGTTGTTATAAGGAATAACTGTCTATACTTAATAAGGTCCTTAGTGCCTAGCATACAGTGAGTGCTACATAAGTGTTTATTAAATAATCTTAGTTTATTAAAATTGCTCTCTCTCTTTGCTATACACCTAAAACTAACGTAATATTGTATAATTCAACTTAAAAACTAATTTTTTTTGTCTTTTTTCCATTTCTTGGGCCAATCCCGAGGCATATGGAGATTCCCAGGCTAGGGGTCGAATCGGAGCTGTAGCCGCCGGCCTACACCAGAGCCACAGCAACGCGGGATCCGAGCTGCGTCTTCGACCTACACCACAGCTCAAGGCAACGCCCGATCGTTAGTTAACCCACTGAGCAAGGGCAGGGATCAAACCCACAACCTCATGGTTCCTAGTCGGATTCGCCAACCACTGCACCACAACGGCAACTCCTAAAAACTATTTTTAAATTGCTTTTGAAAGTTCTTAAAAGATGATCTTTAACGATGGGGTTAAAGTCTCTGTAAGAAAAGCATATTTGGAGCACCCCTCACGTCATGCTGCATGGATAACCATCTATCGCTAACAAGGCCTTAAAATCCTTACAAATCCATTCATCCAGGATGGACTGACTGCCCATCACTATCCATTTTCAATGACTCTTTTGCCATCCAGTGAACACATCCAGGACACCAGCTAAAAAGCAAAAGCTATGGTTTCTGTGCCTCTGCATCTCTAGACCTTTGCCTCTTGTCTGCCTTTGCAAGGTGCTTTCAAGCTAAACACAAATCAGATGCAGCCCTGTTAACAGCTCCGCAGACAACAGCTGAGGCTCATTGCTTGGCAACCTCCACACTTCCACTCACCTCCCTATTTCCTGATGAATCAACTCATGCTCCAACCCAGGTGGTTAAGGATATATTGATAGGTCATCAGTATGGATCAATCTTTCACAGTCTGTATGGCTGTGGAGGAAGGAAGGATGTGAATGAACTAGACATTGGTCCTTGTTTGTATCAAGTGACTAATCCATCAGGAAACAAAACCTAGTCCTATGAAAAGATTTTGCCTCATACATAATAAGGCTCCCAGTGGGCAGCCTGACATCAAATGGATAGCTGTAAGAAAACTATTGCTTCATTGTGACCTGAGCAAAGATCAAAGGATGGTGAATTTCATGGGATTCTAATTCTTTTGGTTTGGTACCAAATTAGAGAAGCTTATGAGAAGCAGCAACCTAATTGAGCACACTGAGAACCAGGATTTTGCAAGTATTTCATTCCCACTCCTTGGCAAAGACAGGTGACTGGCAGAAATAGGCACAAAACTGGATTATTCACATTTTGAAGACCCTTATTTGGCAATCATTTTGGATATAGCTATTAGAATCAGGTTTAAGAGTTCCCGTCATGGCTCAGTGGTTAACAATCCCCACTAGTATCCATGAGGATGCAGGTTCCATCCCTGGCCTTGCTCAGTGGGTTAAGGATCCAGTGTTGCCGTGAGCTGTGGTGTAGGCTGCAAATGCTGTTCGGATCTGGCATTGCCATGGCGTAGGCCGGCTACAGCTCCGATTGGACCCCTAGCCTGGGAACCTCCGTACACCTCGGGTACAGCCTCAAAAAAGACAAAAAAAAAAAAAAAAAAAAAAAGACAGAACCAGGTTTAACCTGAAACAAAATTGAGACATCCTTTCATCTTTACCTTGTTTCCATCCCTTTGTCTCTCATATTTCCAGTGCCCTCATATTGATCCCTGGCTTTCTAAGAGTCCTGCACACCCACCCAAATTTGTCATTTCAGAGAAACTGGACTTTCCCCATCTCTGACGCATGTATTTGCAACTCCTTCCTATTTTGCTCCCCTAATCTAGCCTATGCCCTAATTCTTTTGTAATCTACTTCCTAAAGTATTAGCAATTTAATGAACAAAACTGTGTTAAGGTATCAAAGGCTGAAAATGAATTAGTGCTATCCTATTTGCTATAGCAGAGACTGTAGCTAGGCTCCAAAATCTATTCTGCTATTTTTTTTTCCTGGTAACATGCCTATACCACAGTCCTCAGCCTCCCTCACAATTAGATGTGACCATGTGATTGAATCTGACCAATGACATGTGAGAATCACTTCTAGGCACCACCTCTAGGCCAAAGCTTTTTAAGAAAAGGGTTTGACCTTTCAGGCTCACGCCCCTCTTCCACCAGCTGGATGGAGATGCCAGTAAGGCCCTAGGAGATCGATGGGCCACAAGATGGGGGAAATTCAAATTTCTAAATGACTGTGAGGAGGAGAACAATTTTGCCAGCCTGAAAACTCATAGAATGTGAGCAAGAAAGAAACCATTGTGTTGAGACATTACGTATATGGTTTTACTCATTACCACAAACTAGCCTAGCCTGCCCTTACTAAGACACCTGGAATATACAATCCCCTAACTTGAAGAGCTGAATCCCTAATAGCAATAAAATAGATTTTAGGTATCACTGATGAAGAGTTGGGGGTGGAGCTTTTTGCGGTACCCATCACATCATCTACAAAGACAAGTCATAGATGGATTTGGCCACAGAGTATGTTGGAAGAGGAAGCTGGACCAAAGCAAAGACCCATTAACCAGGATAGGTCCTGAGGGAAATGGATCGGAACGTGGAGATTGGCCTCAGCCAGGACAGCTGGGATTTCCAGAGCAGTGTTCACAGCTTCAGTGATCAGAAGGAAGTGATCCAACCCAGTAACAAGAAATTCCAGAAAACCCAGAAGTCAAGCACAGTGCCTGTCAACATCATGACTTGTCCATGTCTTGCCAGCTGATAAGATATCAAGGAGTAGGCTGGGGCAGAGTCTAGAGAGAGAGAAGATTGGCCGAAGGGAGGCAAGGTTCAGGGTGGGGACACAGTTCTAGAGGGAGACAAGGCAGATTTACTAGATAAACTGTAGAGTGGGAGATCAAAGCAAAAGTCACCTAGAAGGAGGAGGAGTTCCTGCTGTGGCACAATGGGACCGTGGCATCTCTGCAGCACCAGGACACAGGTTTGATGTCTGGTCTGGCACAGTGGATTAAAGGGTCCAGCACTGCTGCAGCTGCTGTGGCTTAGATCTGATCCCTGGCCTGGGAACTCCATATGCTGTGGAGAGGCCAAAAAAGTCACCTAGAAAGAGGAGTGAGGAATACTGTAATTCGGGGGGGGGGGGATTAATTCATAAAGCTCACTCGTGGCTCAGTGTTTCAAGTTCCATTAAAGAGGTCTGAGGTTGCTGGTATATTCTGTCATTTTATACATTGATCTAGGAGTTCCCTGGTGGCCTAGCAGGTTAAGGATCTGGCATTGTCACTGTTGTGGCCACTGCTGTGGCATAGGTTCAATCCCTGGCTCGGGAACTTCCGGCCAAAAAAAAAAAAACTTGCTTTAGGAATGCGGTAGGGAGTAGTCTGAGCTGCAAGTGGGGCCATCAATAGAGGACCAAGGCACTCTGGAAGGCAAAGGCAAGGGGAATGTGGGAGAAACTGACAACTGAAAGATCCAGGTTTCAGCTAATGTCAGGGCTGGCCAACAAACCATATTCCTCAGAAAGACATGGTTAATGTCAAATCATAAGCGAACAATTAAAAATGCATAACATTATCTTCATTAAACTGGTACCATTAAAGACCAAAACTATTAGCACATTTAAGCATGCATGACCAGTACCTCTCTTACCGGTTAGCGAGCAAATCCTCTTTGTCCTTGCAAGATTTCACATTAGCCAGATTCAGAGAATTATCCAGCTAGTATTGACCATAGCCAGAGTTGGGACTTCTGCAGAAACTGCTAAAAAAAAAAAAAAGGCTTTCAGCCTCATTTTGCAATAGTGATCATTTCTGACATTGGATTGTTTGTTGTACATTTATTATCTGTCTCCCTCTGAGCCCTTCCACAGCAGCTAAAGTACTCCCTCTGATGGTCTTCAGGTTTCACTCACAACTAACAACAGGGCATTGTGCTGTTGGATTTTTCTTTGCAATGCTTCTAACAACCCCCAAAGCCAGAACCCTGACAGCACTTAGTTCGAGCTTTGATTTAGGTCTTTTGGTCCTTCTTTTGGCAAAGGAAACAGGAAAAAAAAAAAAGAAAGAAACTGCTATGATCTCTATTGGAAGTTGGAAAACACACACACACAAATATACGATGTACATATACCATGCATAATTTAGCAACTTCCCTCTCCCTGATTCTAAAAGACTTTGCTTACAGAACACTTTGCAAAATTCAAATCAATTTTAAAATGCCGTCTTGCCAAGCTGGAGCGGGATAATATCAGTGGTACCCCACAGAGGAAGGGGAATTGCAGTATCCAGTCCGGAAATGGACGGCACACAGTGATGTGGACACCAAGAGGCCAGCCCCGATAATACAAAGCCCTGCAATTCCAACCATTCATGTCAGAGTGGTTGTGAGCTCCAGGAAAAGAACCTATAGGCATTTTCTCCTGAGCAGCCGGGTTTGTAAAGCCCTTGGGTCCCCCCCCACCATTCTTCCCCAACGATCAGGCCTTATTCCTGTACACCACTCGTTCTTTGTACTTTACCCCAGAGCCTGTGGTTACTGTCTGATCCCTAAGATGAGCCCCACAGCCCCTTCCTGCTTTGTTCCATCATGGCACTTCACTCCACCACAGAAAATGAGTGACAAGAACAAAAGCCCTCACTTCTGAACACCACAGCAATGCCATCAGTTTAAAATAACAGCTTTCCAACACCAGTTTTCAAAATAGTGCTGGGCCATGCTGAAGTTTCAGTGATTTTTTTTTTTTTTTTTTTTTACAAAATTAGAAAAATAAGGTCTGTGAGTTTGTCATAAAACTAACTGCATGCAATTAAAATGACCATCCTTTATTCCATAATCCATCCTTCTTACTTCATTGTAGGGAGAGGGGGGCATTAAAGTGCCCTTTTATTTTCTTAAATACTATAGTGACTGTAATTGGTGGTTGAAATTCAGCTGGGAGGGGGGTTGCTTTGTTTTGGTTTTTTGGTTGTGTGTTGTTTTTTTACTTTGCAAAAATAAACTTCCTAGGAGAGAGAGATAAGAGATCAAGACATTAACTAGTTTATCAAATTAGCTCCTTTAACTATACCAGGGGAGTTCCCTGTTGGCCTAGCAGTTCAGGATCTGGTGTTGTCACTACTATGGCACAGGTTGGCCCCCTGGCCTGGGAAGTGGGTGTGTGTGGGAGTGGGTAAGGAGGGAAAAGGGAACTGTGGGAGGTGGAAAGCAGAGTGGGTGGGTGGCGGGGGCAAGAAGGGAAGGCTCAGCTTAAACACCACGGGTGAGGCATTTTGTTTTAAATCCTGCTGCAAGGCAGTCAAAGGAGAAAGTGGAGAGTAGAAGGCAGAAGAGGCCTTGGTATATGTTGAAGCCCATCTGCAACTACAGGCCTCTCATCTGCACTGACATCATTTGCAAATAAGACTCCAACTTTATTCTGATAGCAATTAAATTCCCAATTACCTGGAAGGCAAACACAGTTATGCAAATTATAGATGCAGGCTGAGTAATATTAGAACTCAAATAGTGATCACTTCAGAACTAAGCATTTTGCATCTCCTTTCCTTTTTGAAAGGCCCCAGTGAAATTTAGTTGAACTGGACTTTGTGAGTTACTGGACTAAACTCCATTAATTTTCTGAATATAAAATGTTAGTTTAGCTTATCTGAAAATTGATCTTCTCCCAAGACTATTCCCCTTAATCTTTTTCTCCCTCTACTTCTTCATAAATGTATTATCTAATTCAGTCACTATATTATTTATCATCTATTATTATTTATTAATTCACTAGCCCTATCATATAATTCAGCAACGGAATTTTTGCCCTAATGCTTTTCGGTCCATTTGCATACTGAATAAAACCATATTGATTCTTAAGGATTTTTGTGCTCTAGAAATGCTTGCTGCAGACAAATTTGCAAACAAATTTTTATTTGGTTTCCAAAGACATTATTTTGACATGATTTCAACTGATGCCAACAAATCAAACCAAGTTCTGCAGCAAATGCCTTCTTAATGGGTTCTGTGCTATTTGTTTTAGTTGACACCATTTATTATAATTTAACACCATTTCCTTCATAGAAAAAAAAAAGTCCAAAATCAATAAAAAATGGTGACATATATTTGTACGATTAGTAGAGTACAAGACATGGTTTGGGGGCATCTGATGGTATGTCTTGTAATGTGAATTTTGAAATAGCTTGGGATTCCTGCTCCTTGACTTTCAGGAGAATTTCACATTAGCAATAAATCACCTTGAATACGTGCTTTTCTATTTCAATTTGTTGCAATGTAGCTTCCTCAGTTCACAAGGGGTGGGGGTGGGGACGTGGGACCACAGGTGGGATGAGGAGAACAACAAGCTGGAAATAAAATATTAAGACAAAGAAATAAACACATTTGATATGTTCTTACTGTGAGAGATACTGAAAGTGACATATCTGTCTTTTCTTCCAACGATCGTGGTACACAGTCTGGCAGCGGAAATCCCAAAGCCTAAGATGGGGCACGGAGGTTCAATATCAAGTTCTCCTCACAGCAACCCTCTGGCCTTTTTAGATAAATTCTTCTTCATATTGACAGTAGGGAAATATGATTAAGAATTCCAAGGAGAAAAAATACCCTGCTCTGGGGCTGACTGCCAACCCTTTCACAAACACATTTTCAGGCTCTGCCTGTCCCTTGACCCAGGTTCCGTCCCTTGGTTCTCTTCTGTGGACCAGGTACAAATGAAATTCGATCATAGAATTATAACATCTCACAGTTAGAAGGATCTTAAAAATCACCTAGTTCAGTGGCTCCCAAAGGCTAGTCTAGGGACTAGTGCCAAATCCTAATGAAATTTTGCAGGCCTGTGAAAAATAAGGGCAATGTGGTAGAAAGCTAAATTTATTAAAGGGTTTCGCTTCATTCTATTTTTGAGGTATGAAATGATGTTCAAAATGGTAAGTTTTTTTTTTTTTCCTAGTGTTCTCATTAGAGGGTAAGCCTCCATTTCTTGTCTCGGATCTCCACAGGGAGAGAGCTCTAAAATAATACTCCTCCTTCTCTCACCCCTCATTTACTTTTCTCCATGGGAGAAGGAGTGAATTATTTGATTTAATAAGTTTGAAAGAAAAAACTGAGCATCTTCAACTTGGCCCCTTCAGAGTTTCCAACTTTCCGGAGCTAACTTGTCCATGGATGCTCACATCCTGTGCCAAAGAGTTGTCCCGGTGGAACAAGGGCTGAGGGGATAAGTTAGGCAGGGTTGAAGTGTGAGCACAGCTCACTTGGCTGCAGCTCTAAAGCCACAGTCTCCATTTCCGCTTTATCAGTGCTAGTGGTGATATGTTATCTTCTAGCTAACTCCTATATCTATACCTCACTTAAGAGCTTTTATGCGGAATCTAAAATATGGCACAAATGAACCTATCTACAAAACAGAAATAGACTCACAGACATGGAGAACAGACTTGTGGTTGCCAAAGGAGAGGGGGAGGAAGAGGATGGACTGGGAGTTTGGGGTTAGTAGATGCAAACTATTACATATATGTAGAACAGATAAGCAATGAGGTCCTACTGGGTAACACAGGAAACTGCATGCAATCTCCTGGGATAGAACATGATGGAAGATAATATGAGAAAAAGGACGTATATATAGGGAGTTCCCATTGTGGCTCAAAGGTAATGAACCCAACTAGTATCCATGAAGATGTGGGTTCAATCCCTGGCACTGCTCAGTGAGTTAAGGATCCAGGGTTGCCATGAGCTGCGGCTCATCTGGTGCTCATCTGCAGATGCGGCTTGATCTGGTGCTGCTGTGGCTGTGGTGTAGGCTGGCTTCTACAGCTCCGATTCGACCTCTGGCCTGGAAACTTCCATATGCCACAGGTGCAGCCCTTAAAAAGAAAAAGAAAGAAAAGAAAATAGAGAAGAAAAAGAAAAAGGAAAAAAATATACATATGTATGACTGCCAGGTCACTTTGCTGTACAGCAGAAATTGGCATAACACTGTAAATCAACTGTACTTTAATAGAAAAATAAATTTAAAAAGGAGGTAATTGCTAATACCCATAGAATACCTATTATAAACAAGGAAATGCTCACATGCTTTACACATGAGTTAAGTATTATTATCCCATTTTACACATGAGGAAACTGGCACACAGAAAGTTTAAGGAATTTTACTACGGTTATTCAGCTAGCAAGGGCCATAAGTCTATATTCGGACCAAAACTGCCTGGCTCCAATTTCCGATGGGTTTCAGACTCAGGAAGAGAAGTGTTATCCATTGCCAAAAAGGTATTATCCTCCAAATCTTAGCAGGTGTCACAGGGTTAAAAAACAAATTAATAGCTGGAAACCTATATCAGTACTTTCCATTTTTTGTTTAGTCTTCACTAACTAGTCATACAGATCCAGTACTCTACCAACAACTGACTGGGTCCAAGCATTCATGCACTTCAAGAATCCCTTTGGCCTCTTCCTGCCCATTGTTCACAGGACATCTATATACCTGAAGACCTAGAATCAGAAGAAACACTATCAAGGCTGCCTGTTTTTGGTTAGAGCAGCTGCAATTGATAGAAAAATTCTTCCTTGTACCCAGCCGTAATCTGTTCCTAGATTTATCATAAGTAGCCACATAACAAATTTAATTGCTCGTGGATAAAGCAGCCCTCCCTAAACATTTTTTTTTTTTTTTCACTGCTAATGAAACATTTTGGGCTACTTATATCATGGCTTGGAGTCTGTTCATCACACTAACAATCTTCTTCTGAAAGGACTCCAGTCTGATTGTATCTCTTAAAAGATAGTGTTCAAAAGCCCTCTCATACTCCAGGTGAAGTTTGGGATCCTAAACTTCTATAAATATCCCCTCCTTCTCTCATCCCCCAATTTAAATAAGTGATTTTTGTCAGTAACGAAATCATCTGGTAGCACATGGCCTAGGCCACAGGAGTTTGGTACATTAACTATTATCTTGTAAATCAGTAACCAACAAGTTGACCTGTGACCGGAAGGTCAGAGGTCACATACGCCCACATATACGTCTGATACCACCTGACACTTAGGTACTGACCCAAGTTGGCCACTGGTCCCTCCATTTTCCCATGGTTACTGATAGCTGATGCTGACCTGATCTGACAATTGGTCTTGTCATGCCCTTTGGTTTCCCTGAAAAGGGATCCTGGTGACTGCCCGGGGGTTCTGACAGTGCCCTCAGGCCTAACTGTCAACAAGCATTGTCTTTATTCAGTTTGCTTATGTGATGTGTGCTTTGGCTGCATCTGTAAAAATACCAAACCATCCTGCTTATTCTGTCAACAAATCAGGCAAATCAGTAAGTAAGGACTAGTCAAACCAGCTGTTTATCAGCATGTATAAAAGCATAGTAGTCCAAGTGTAAAATGGTTACCAATGAGGTTAAGGTAAATTTATATGAGGCAGATCCTTAATGAATTGGGGAATAGTTAAGATTATTAGGAATTGTTCCTAAACTTTGAAGGTTGATGTCACGAAAAGAAAATATATATCCATCTTCCCCACAACATTTCTCTTCCTGCCACAGTTGAAAGTAGTTTTAGGCTATAGGGAATACTGATATGACTCAACCTGGCAAGTCGTAAATTCTTATAAAAACGCGAGAAAGGGACAAAATAATTCAGAGAAAGAAATGAAAATTCAGAATTCATAAACTGGTCATATCATCGAATGCCTCTGAGACACGTTAAAACACCAGATTGTGAGAACTATGTCTAGATACTCATGTTGCAACAGAACAAAGGGTGGGGAAAAAAAAATGTAAATGTAATGTATACATGTAAGGATAACCTGATCACCTTGCTGTACAGTGGGAAAATAAAAAAAATTTAAAAAATTTAAAAAAAGCCAGATTGATCCATGAATCTCAAAGCATTTTCTAATCATTAATTCATAAATTCACCTATTGCTATAAGGAAATAGGGCAAAGATAAATTCTTATTTTAACTATAACAAGCCAGAGGCTATGTAGCTTGTCTAAGGATAACAACTATGGCATTTGGAAACTGAAACGTAGGAAAGAAATGTTCAGTCTTGCCTTTTATCAATTTATAAGGACCACATGTCTTCGTGTGCCTCAAAAATAAATCAGTCGTTATTTAGGGTTAACCATTTGCGTTGTTTTTTTTTTTCTAACTAGTTTCTAAATTAAACCATAAGCCACTTTCATAAGCATTTCGGCAATGCTGCTAAGAAGAAAACTTTAGAAACCTGAGCTTTAACAAAAATAATTCCTTGTTTGTTTGTTTGTTTTTTTTTGTCTTTTTGCCATTTCTTGGGCCGCTCCCGTGGCATATGGAGGTTCCCAGGCTAGGGGTCCAATAGGAGCTGTAGTCTCCGGCCTACGCCAGAGCCACAGCAACGCGGGATCCGAGCCGAGTCTGCAACCTACACCACAGCTCACCACAACGCCGGATCGTTAACCCACTGAGGAAGGGCAGGGACCGAACCCGCAACCTCATGGTTCCTAGTCGGATTCGTTAACCACTGCGCCACGACGGGAACTCCTAATTCCTTGTTTTAAATAAACTCACTTTGCCTGAACTCTAATTTAGATAATTGATAAAGAATTTTTTTTTTAAAGTTTACTTTTTGAAGTATCTAAGGAATTTTCATGCTGGAGTACCTTGTGTTAAAACATGGTACTTAGTGGCAAAATATAGCATCACATTCTACTTTCTAGATACTATTTTGATGCATAGAAAGAGTAAAGATTTGTGCCCAGGAAGTCGCCCAGGCTTAAGATAAATCTGTTTCCTAAAGAAGGCTAAGAGGAGCAGTAGATCTATGGCTGAACAGAGACTCCCAAACCAAATACCCCCCCCTCAAATAACCATGGCATCAATGCCACCTAAGAAATATTTTCTTGGCACCTACCTCTCTCAGTATTTGTAACACGTTGTATTTGGCAAGGGGGTGATACACATGGAAACACATCTTCAGGTTTTTTTTTTTTTTTTTTTTTCTTTTTAGGGCTGCACCTGCGGCATATGGAAGTTCCCGGGCTAGGGGTTGAATTGGAGCTGCAGCTGCTTACCTATGCCACAGCCACAGCAGCGCCAGATCCGAGCCACATCTTTGACCTAAGCACGCTACAGCTTGAAGCAACACCAGATCCTTAACTCACTGAGTAAGGCCAGGGATCGAACCTGCATCCTCATGGAGACCACATCAGGTCCTTAACCTGCTGAGTCACAATAGGACTTCCACATCTTCAGTGTTCTAACGTTAGGCCACAGTAGAATAGGATTTGTCTTGCAGTCACCATTGTTGGAATACATCCTTTTGGTCAAAAAACACATACCAATAAAAAGTTGAGATTAAAGAAAGTTGTTACCCCAATGCCTTTCATGTACTGAATGTGACTTTATCCCTAAAAGGAACGCTTAGTTTAAAACCTGAAGTGAAAAAAAAATATGGTTGAAGAAATGCGGGGAGGAGACGATAAAAAAGACAACTATAAAAAGATGTCTAACCAAATTTAGTTAAAAAAAAAAAAATTTTAAGGAGCTCCCGCTATGGTGCAACAGGATTGGCAGCATCCTGGAAGCCGCTGGGACGCAGGTTTGATCCCCAGCCTGGCCCAGTGGGTTAGGAATCTGGCGTTGCCAACGCTGTGGCTTAGGTTGCAATTTTGGCTCCGATCCCTGGCCCAGGAACTCCATGTGCCAAGGGCTGGCCAAAAATGACCAAAAAAAAAAAAAAAAAAAGAAAAGAAAATTTAAGAACAATTATTTTGCTTTCTCAATTTTCTTATTTTCATGGCTGAGCTTTCTATGAAAAGTATACCTTTTGGGTCCTGTGCCAAACTAATTGTGTTTATTATATCCTGCAGCTATTCATCCTGTCTACAAGTTCTGTGGACCAGCCAACCGGCCCTTTTAAGTTCGGTGCACGTTATATGGGAATCAAAGTTCGGGATTACCAGATGCTTTTCCCTTTCCCACCTGGAAACCACTTACCTATGGGTAGGGACCCAAACTCAGTGAGGTCAATGGTCTCACCACAAGACCCTAAAGATGGCAACACTGGCCTGAGGCCCTTCCCGATCTGGCTCTACCCTCTCTGTCCCTTCTACTACCTTTTGCTCTCCACCTTCCCTGAGTTTGTGCTTTTCTTCTTGGGGGCTTTACCTTCCCTTTTAACTTAATCACTTCCTAATCCTTTCCTCCTTTTTGAAAATTGCAGTTGATTTACAGCGTTGTGATCATTTCTGCCGCACAACGAAGTGATTCACTTATGCACATCACACATCCACTCTTTTTCAGATCCTTTCCCCACATAGGTTATTACACAGTAGTGAACACAGTTCCCTCTGCTATATAGTAGGACCCTGTAACTCTTTCCTCTTGAGAGTTCCCTTTCTTCAGGGTCTTGTCTTCTGATTTGCAAGATGAAGACACAATATCCTATAGTAGAATTCCCTGGTGAGGCGGATTTAACATAGTCAAGAGTTTCAGCTCCAGAGTCAGCCCGAAATGCATCAGAATTTGCCACATAGTCACTGAGGGATTGGCGGGCACACTGCTTAACCATCCCGAGCCTCAGTTTTCACATATATCCCATCCAAGCACTAACCAGGCTCGACTCTGCTTAGCTTCCAAGAGCAGACAAGATAGGGCACGTTCAGGGCGTTATGGCTGTAGACAGTTTTCACGTATCTACATGGGGATAATGCTTGCATGGCATGGTTGTTGAAAGGAACCACTATAGATAAAGCTAAGAACGTGCTTGATTCTCAGATTTTTGGCTTGAGAATCTGAGTTGGAGAGGAAGGTGATGAGTTTTGAGGATATATGGTTTATGGTGCCTATGAGCCACCAAGGTAATTCTGCCCCTGGGTCAGTTGAAAATATTGGTTTGGAGCTTCAAATAGAGAGGTCAGAGCCAGAGATACAGACACAAAAGTCATCAGACTAAGCTGATACCATGGACATGGATGGGATTGCCCAGGGGAAAGGGAGAAAGTGAGGTGTGTAGAGGGGTATGGTCAGGGCTCTGAAGAACAGCAATGATTAAAAGGTGATTATGGAGTTCCTGTTTTGGCTCAGTAAGTTAAGAATCCAACTAGTATCCATGAGGATGCAGGTTGGCCCCATTCAGTGGGTTAAGGATACAGTGTTGCCATGCACTGTGGTGTAGGTCACAGACAGAGTTTGGATCTGGCATTGCTATGGCTGTGGCATAGGCTGGCTGCTGCAGCTCCAATTCGACCCCTAGCTTGGGAACCTCCATATGCCGTGGGTGCAGCCCTAAAAAAAAATGGCAATTAGAGGGAGTTCCCTGGTGGCTCAGTGGGTTAAGGACCTGGTGTTGCCTGGCCTGGGAACTTTCAAATGCCCTGGGCATGGCCTAATAATAAAAATAATAATGTTAATTAAAATATTTTTAAAAAGACTATTAGAGGAAGAGGACCCAATTGGAGAGACTGAGGAATGGCCCTAGAGAAGGAGAACCAGTAGGGGTGTGGAATCCGTAACCAAGAAAGGAAAGAAGATTGTAAATGGATTAGTCATCAGTGTCAAATACCACAGAGGTGTCAGCTGAAAGGAAAGATGTTCGTTTTCTGAATTTGACAGGTAGGAGTCAGTGATTTTTGCCAGGGTTGTTCTCGCGGAGTGGTAGCAGGAGAAGCATAGCTCTCAGACACGCATTTTGAAAGACTGTAAAGTTAGTTTAATGCATATAGGAAGTGCTTTCTCAATAGACCACTAGAGTAAGTTTCCATTAGAAGTGATTGCGAGGCACTAAGCAGACAGTCCAGGAGACCGAGTCCGACTGTGTGGATGGACCACCTCCACGGAAAACAGGCAGGAAGGCAGCTTTGTTTAGGCAGATTAAGCAACAGCTAATGACTCTGGGAATGTTGCCTCTTCCTCTGTAAAAAAGAGAAGCTGGTTTGTGTGTGGTTAATAATGAATTAAAACTTTATGTCTCTTGCGGCACACACTGATTATAATAGAGTAGAGGATTAAATGATCATGTTTGTTTTAACTCAGATTTTAGCCCACCCAAAACAGTGAGGTCCATTATGTCAACTGAAGGATGTTAATTTGGCATCAAGCGAGCAAAAAGTATCTTTTCTTTCATTCAGTTGAATCTGTTAAATAAATAGGGCTGCAGGCAACACAGATGAATTTTATAGCCTTGAGCTCTTTCCCATAAGCATTTGTTGAGCGAATTTACACACGAAGCTAGGCTAAGCTGGTTGAAATGAAGAATCTCGGTTCTTCGAGGCTCAGTGGTTAGCGAACCCGACTAGCATCCATGAGGATGCAAGTTCGATCCCTGGCCTCGCTCAGCGGGTTAGGAATCTGGAGTTGCTGTGAGCTGTGGTGTAGGTCACAGCCGTGGCTCTGATCCTGCGTTGCTGTGGCTATGGTGTAGGCCGGCAGCTACAGCTCCATTGGGACTCCTAGCCTGGGAACCTCCATATGCAGTGAGTGCAGCCCTAAAAAGACAAAAAGACCCCCACCACCCCCCCCAAAAAAAGAAGCTTTGTCTTAGCAGGAAGAGTTGAAAGAACTGGAGATATTTAGCCTTGGGAGGAGCCAACTCAAAGGAAGAGGAGCCCTTCTTCCAACACGTAACATGTGAAAAAAGGATCAGAAAGCTAGGAACCCAAATCCATTCTAGGACCTCTGAGTGAACTCTCCACAAAGAGCAATTTGCACTCCATAAAGAACAGTTCCCATTAGTAGTCTAGCTGCCCCAAGATAGATAGGCCACCTCAAGGGTTAGTCCATTCCCCATCACTGGAATTATCCAAGCCAAAGGTAAATGGCCATTTATCCCAGATGCAATAAAGACTGTATAGCTGGATCAGTTCAGATTCTATACAGTTGTATATAACAGAAAGAACGCGAAAGAAAAAAACCAGAAAATAATGGCTTAATTAATACAGAGGGGTGATTTCTCTTTCCAATGAAAGAGGTTTGGAAGAAGGCAGTGCAGGATAACTCCACAGTGTCCTCGGAGACCTAAGCTCCCATCCTGCCACTGAATCATCCTATCACTTGTCCTCCACCCTCAAAGATTCCTCAGGGTCCCTTAGAGTTCCAACCAGCATGTCCTCAATGTCGGCCTGAAGAAGGAGGAGATACAGAAAAACAAAAATGGGCCCCTCTTAAATGTGCCAACTCCCTTTCAGAAACCATTCCTGGAAGTCCCAGATGAAACCAGTGCTTACATGGCACTGCCTAAAAGTCAGTCTCATGGCCTTCTTAATAAAGAAGGCAGGAGAACAGGATCCTTTATTCTAGGTAGCAAGGTATCTCTCTGGAAAATTAGCATTTTGGACCTAAGGAGAAAAGAGAGATGTTGAAGTAGGCAATTGAAATCTGTGACATAACAGCCATCTGATGAGTTTGGGTTGAAGTTTAAGATGCATCCCACCCCTTAGATTGCATGAGTATATATAGAATTATGTTTCAGGAGAGCTGCTTTCAACATACTCTTAATCTGGAAGATAAAACTGCTCTTTTTGGGTTTTTTTGTTTGTTTGTTTGTTTTTGTTATTTGTTTTTTTTTCTTTTTTTTTGCTTTTTAGGGCCACACCCACAGCATATGGAGGTTCCCAAGCTAGGGATCAAATCAGAGCTATAGCCACCAGTCCACGCCACAGCCACAGCAACACCAGATCCAGATCCAAGCCGCATTTTCGACCTACACCACAGCTCCCGGCAACGCCAGATCCTTAACTCACTGAGCAAGGCCAGGGATCGAACCTGCATCCTCATGGATGCTAGTTAGATTTGTTAACTGCCGAGCCATGATGGGAACTCCAAAACTGCTCTTATATGTACCTTATCATCTGTGTAACCAGTCCTCTGCATAGCATCACCTCTGTTTTAGCCACTCAGAGCGGTTATCTTTTTTCTGGTCGGACCTGGATTAATGCTGTGTCTGAAATGACTAATCTTACTTGTTAAAATCTTCTCTCTCTTGAAAGTCCCTGAGGGAATAAAATATAGAATCAGGAGGTTTTAGTGAAAATAATTGGGCAAGGAGAGATGCAGAGAGCCTGTGGGCATTTCCTCAGTAGGGGAAGAAAGCCATGAGAACAACTATTCATTCAAATACCAAATATTTACCAAGCATGCCCCGTGTGCCAGGCACTGTTAGATGCTAGAAATACCATGGTGAACCAGACAGAGACGTGGTTTCTGGCCCCATGGAGCTTAGAGTGGGCAGAAGAATCAGAGATCCAGGAGTTCCCGTCGTGGTGCAGTGGTTAACGAATCCGACTAGGAACCATGAGGTTGCGGGTTCGGTCCCTGCCCTTGCTCAGTGGGTTAACGATCCGGCGTTGCCGTGAGCTGTGGTGTAGGTTGCAGACGCGGCTCGGATCCCGCATTGCTGTGGCTCTGGCGTAGGCTGGCAGCTACAGTTCCAATTCAACCCCTAGCCTGGGAACCTCCATATGCCGCGGGAGCGGCCCAAGAAATAGCAACAACAACAACAACAACAACGACAAAAAGACAAAAGACAAAAAAAAAAAAAAAAAAAAAGAATTAGAATCAGAGATCCAAAAAGTATGGGGAAAATAAGAAATTAAAATTGAGGTTGGGGACATCAGCCTAAAAGCACACTTTAACAACCTGATAATTTGGCCTTTGCCTTGATTCACGAAAGGACTTGGGAGCATGAGGGCATTTAGAAATGTCCAAGGAACACTGACCTTGAAACTATTCCTCCCTCTTTGTGCCTTCCTCTATGATTCCTTAAAAGGCAGTGTTCTGTGCTCACAATTTTCCAGCCCTGCTTTCCATAATCCTTCCTTTGCCTTGTCCTGGGTTATGCGGCACTATGTCAACCCATTGTAAATATTGCTACATTTGCAAGTATAATAACAAATTCCATGCGACTTGGCCTTTCCATATTGTCTGACAAGAGGCTATTATTGTTTTAAATTTGTACTTACATACTGTAATATTTGCATTTTGCATTTAATCACTGTCACATTTTAGTGACGGGAGGTGGAGCCGTGGACAAAAATTGGTATTATGTATTTTGACCTGAAATAGTACCCACAGCTGAGATGTTGCCCAGACCCATAGAGCCTTCAGTGATTCATAACTTCATGATCTTAATGTGTCTGTTGACCTTCTAGACAGTTCAGTAGTCATTGTTTTGCATCTAACTTGCTTGAAATCTAAAACTACCTTATCCGAGCAAAGGGAAGCAAGCACTGTATTTTTCATGGGTCTGCATTTTCGATGGCTTCGACAACCTCCTCCCAGTGCCTTTCCAGTGTCCTGACTCCTCCCATGGATGCCCCTTATTTATCTTCCTCTGGAATAAAGCACAGTTTGGATTTGATCATCAGTATCAGTTGAATTCCAACCAGGTCTTTTAATTTATTTTTGGTCAGTAATACCATATCCCTTCTTACTTCTTTTGTGTTTGTTTGGTTTTGTTTTGCTTCTGTTACACTTTCAGTAAGCCTGAGCTTTCACCCAATGCAGCCCTCCCCTCCCCGCCCCACACACTATACCCCAGCCTTCCTAGGCTGTGTCAACAACTGACTTTGTGACCTTGGTCATGGTGCTTAGCCTCTCAGAAACTGTTTTCCCCTCCCTAGAATGGATTTGATACTCAGCCCTTCTGTTGCAATTAGAATGAAAAGAGAATAACCTTTAAAACAGTAGCCCTGGTACAGAGCTTAGCACATAGAAGGGATTCAGTTAGTTTAATTTTCCTCTTCCCGACCTACACATCACCAAAAGAAACTTGAAGGTTCTGAGACCCACACCCTCAGAGTCCTGTCCTATGTTAATATGACCTTGCTAATGAGTTTAATGTATTACCCCTGCTACATAATGTATTTATATTTTAAATGGTCTTCCCTCTAGAGGAATGGCTTAAATGTCAATTGAACTGACACCTAAACACCCTAATTAGTTCCCTTCCTAGTATCTTCTGTCATTGTTCCCTGCTGCATTCATAGTCATCAGAGCGCTTATTGCAACTCGAAGTTATTGCTTTGTTTCTTTACTTGTTGATTGTTTCTCTCTCCCAATAGGCTGGATTGTACATAAAGGGCAGAAACCATGTCTGCTTCGGTCACCATTTTCCAGAACCCAGCAGAGTGCCTAGCACGGAGCAGTCTCTTTTGGGTAGTTGGACGGATGGATAGAGAGAGATAAGTGGAAAAATTAATTGAATAAGCAGAACACTATGGTAGAAATCTCAGGCTCACTGGAAGGATGACAAGAGTAGTACTGGGGGGCAGACAGGTTATTTGTCACCTCAAACTGTATGGAGATAGACTTTGTTGAAGAGGAAGGGTTAAGAAAAGGGTTGACTGCGTGGAGCAAATGGATTTGTACAGATGGCAAGCAAGATACACGAGGAGAATTTGCAAAGAGGATAATGTGTCTAAAGGCACAGAAACGCCTAACCTATAATGCTTATCATCAACTACTTTTCATACAAAACTCCAGAAGAGGCCTGACGTATAATTGATTCTGCTCTTTCCTTTGTCTCTCCCGCTCCGAATTTAACATTAAAGCCAGCTGCTTGGACCCCCATATTCTAGCAAGAGTCCTTAGCTTCTGAAGTGAAAAATATACCACCCACAACCTGTCACGGCTGAGGAATCAGAAAACAAGTTAGGTTTTTGAGCTGTCAGGTTGAAAAGGATTTGCAAGCCCCTTCCCACCTACTCTGTGCTATGAAGACGGATTTCTAGAGGTTTGAGAGAGATTTGTACTGTGGCTTCGAGGTTTACAAAATGCCACCATCCGAGGAGTTTGAATTATTCCTCCCCTGTATTTCATTTGTAATGTACCTTTGCCAGGATAAAAAGTATTAAAAGGGCATTTGGAAAAAAAAAAAGAAAGAAAAGGGCATTTGAACAGTAATAAGGCCCTTAACACTTATGAACAGCTATTTCCCTTGCAAAGCAGTTGTTGTGCTGAAGGGAAAATACCAGTAACAAACTGGGTTAACCTCTCATCGTCCAAAATCGAATGCCACTTAGTTTGTGGTTAGGAGCCAGTACCTAGAGTGATTCATTCCTCGAAGATTAAAAAAAAAAAAAAAAAAAAAAAAAAAATTGCATTTTCGGTTTAACATTTTTGATTGACTTTCTCTCCCCTACTCCCCTAACTCGTCTTCACTCGGAGGAATAAGTCACTCAAGAACCCTCCAAATTGGAGAACCTATCAAATTTAGGGTAAAGTGCCTATGACTCAAAACATTTGGGTGAGTCCCTTCACAATTAAGAGAATATCGCAATTGCATAATATTTTAACATATTTTTTTTTGCTTTCAAGCAAGAGGCAGTAGAGTGCAGTAGTTGAGGACATAGACTCTGGAGTCTGGAGGAGTCATTTTTTTTTTTTTTTTTCTTCTTCTTTTTAGGGCCACACCTGTGGCAAATGGAAGTTCCCGGGCTAGAGGTCAAATAGGAGCTGCAGCTGCCGGCCTACACCACAGCCACAGCAACGTGGGATCTTAGCCACATCTGTGACCTACACAGGAGATCAGTCATGGCAATGCTGGATCCTTAACCTACTGAGGAAGGCCAGGGATTGAACCCGCATCCTCATGGACACTATGTCTTGTTCTTAATCCATTGAGCTACAACGGGGACTCCAGGAGGAGTCAGGTTTGGTTTTGTTTGGTTTTGTTGTTTTTTTTTAGGGCCACACCTGTGGCATATGGAGGTTCCCAGGCTAGGGGTTGAATCGGAGCTACAGCTGCCAGCCTACACCACAGCCATAGCAATGCAGGATCTGAGCCACGTCCTCGACCGACACCACAGCTCACAGCAATGCAGGATCATTAACCAACTGAGCGAGGCCAGGGATCGAACCTGCATCCTCATGGATACTAGTCATATTCATTTCTGCTGAGCCACGATGGGAACTCCCAGGAGGGGTCAGTTTTTAATCCTAGCTCTATGTGTTAGCTGTGGGACCGCCGGTATGTCAATTAGCCTCTTCGAATCTCAGTTTTCTTAAATGTAAAGAGAGAATTACCAATACCTACTTAATAGACATTTTAAAATCTTTAGCGATTTCAAAAATCATCAATGAAAGTACATAGCACAGGAGTTCCCGTCGTGGCGCAGTGGTTGACGAATCCGACTAGGAACCATGAGGTTGCAGGTTCGATCCCTGCCCTTGCTCAGTGGGTTAAGGATCTGGCGTTGCTGTGGGCTGTGGTGTAGGTCACCGATGTGGCTCGGATCCTGGTTGCTGTGGCTCTGGCGTAGGCTGACGGCTACCGCTCGGATTGGATCCCTAGCCTGGGAGCCTCTGTATGCCGAGGGAGCAGCCCAAGAAATGGCAAAAAGACCAAAAAAAAAAAAAAAAAAAAAAAAAAAAGAAAGAAAGAAAGTATATAGCACAATTCTGACATATTCTAAGTGCTTCACATATGTTAGCTAAATTACTGCTAATCTAACCAAGTACATCTAAGTGGAGTTACTTAGGATAGGAGGCTACCTTTGAATGGTTACTCTTAGACTACTTGCTTTAACATCCTGCCTTACTAAATGGAGACTTCTACTTCGTACACTAGTATTTATTTATAAATGAGTATTTCTAAAGTGCTTGAAATGTTGTCTTCCTAACATTATTCTTCACTTCTTTGCTCTATAAATAATATTAAAAAAAATCTTCATTCAGCCAGTCATCTTAGTATATCACCACAAACACCAGTTAACAAGATTTACCATATTTTGATTTTTTCAAAGTACTTCTGGGCATTTAAATAACAACAACAACAAAAAAAAACCCCAAAAAACAAAAACACATCCTTTTCATAGTTCCTTGCTCAAATGCAAACAAGAATTGTTCTGAAAGGGGTCTACAGGCTCAGGCGAAACTTGACATTCAGCTGAGACTCAATTCAGAGTCAATAAAGTAATACTCTTATGCCTAGGTAGATGTGTAAATTTTCTCCACATGATAAATAAGCAGGCTGTGATTTCTATCAAATCAATCTTGGCTTGAGTCAGTCCTTCTCTAATCAATAAATCTGGATGTGCGCTGAAATATGAAGTTAATATATGCAGTGTTACATTCGCTTCAAACTCCTTCATCAAAAATACCTAGCAATTTTTCTATTATTGCCATAAATTCGAAATACCAGGCTTCTCTCTTTTTCTTTTAACTACCACTTTAAAGGGACAATAAGTTTCTGGGTCCTGAACAAGCTCTTACTTGGATCTGGTTAGAAACCCTCATAGATTCTCCGAGCCAGTCAATGCAGTAGCTACAATTACATTGGAATGCACTATAAAGCAGAATTGGGTATGAGGTAGTATTAGTGAAAATGGAGGTGTTTGAAAGTTATTGCTGGGATATTTGGAGTTTTTATTAGCAATTCTAAGAAATTGAAGGCTTTGGGGTAATGTGTGAATCACAGGAAATATATCCCCCATTTTCTGGCCAAGGTTATGGGCCTCCCACTGCTTTCCTCAATAATACCCCTTTTCATTGTATGTTTGTACACATCAGAGCGTCATCGAAGACTTCCAATCTTACAATGCAGTAAGATTGTGCGGAGTTCCCATTGTAGCTCAGTGGTTAACGCACCCGACTAGCATCCATGAGGACTCGGGTTTGATCCCTGGCCTTGCTCAGTGGGTTAAGGATCCAGGGTTGCTACGAGCTGTAGTGTAGGTCACAGATGTGCCTCGGATCCTGCTACAGCTCCAATTAGACCCCTAGCCTTGGAACCTCCATATGCCCAGGGAGTGGCCCTAGAAAAGGCAAAAACACAAAAACAAAAAACCAATAAGTTTGTGCAACTTCCTCAGAATTTTAAGACTTCACGAAGATCCCAGCCTGCTCATTCCTTCTCTGTGCTCCAAAGAATTGTAGTCATTTCTCTTGGCTTCCTTCTAGACTTTTGTTTCCTTTCAGCAACTGCCCCCTGACACTCTTTACAGGGGCTGTGGGATATTTTGGTGATCAATTTTTGCTTTCACCCCCCATCACCACTTCCAAGCTATGTGTAACCAGCGTCCGTGTCTATTCCAAACTTACTCAACTCAGAAGATGTTGTCACTCATTTTGAATTGTTTATTTCATTGTTAACAGGTACATTTTGACTCTTGCTCAAGCTCAGGAGTTCTTATACTGGGGTCCATGAATAGATTTAAGAGGTTCTGTGAATTTGAATGGGAAAAAATTTATTATGTACTTTCACTAACCTCTAACTGTAATTTAGCATTTACTTCAACTATGAATGTACAAGTCATAGTTAATTATTAGCAGTTACTGCGAATTTGTCACCAATAAAAAAAAATGACAGATATTTTCATATCACATTACAGGTGTTACAGATATCTCAAAATATCACTCACGCTCGTCGCTACTTCAAAATTACAATTATTAGACCCATTGGTAGAGCTTATAATTTGGCCTACTATGCCTGCTCTCTGCTTTTGTAAATAAAATACTAATTGGAAGACAGCCATATTAATTCATATGCATAGTATCTGTGGCTGCTTTCCTGCTGCAGATTGAAGAGTTGAATAGTTACAACAGACTATGTGGTCCATAAACTCTAAAGTGTTTATTACCTAGTCCTTTATAGAAAAAGGGTTTTGATTAGAAAAGGGACATGAACTGACTTAGGTTCTTAGGATCACTTAGTCTACTCTGGCTTAGAGGGTCATGGGTGGAATCAGGGAGGCTCGTTAAGAGGCTGATGCAATAATCCAAGCACACCACTGTGATTGCAGTAAAGATAGTAAAAAGTGGTTAGATTCTACTTATATTTTGAAGGCTAAACCACTAATGACTTTTAGGCTGAGGGAGAGAAAGGAAGGAGTCAAAGATGATGCCAAGGTTTGGGGCCTGAGCAAGTGGAAGAATGAACGGCTATTCATTGAAATGGGCCAGAGGATGGGAGGATCCAACTGTGAGAGAAACATCAGCAGTTCAGCTTTGTTACATTTCAGATTCTTATTAGATGTACAAGAGAAGATACAGAGGCAGTTGGATATACAAATCTGGAGTTTAGAAGATCAAGCTGGACTTAGATACAAATTTGGGATTCAACAGCACCTACATGGTATTTAAAGCCACAAGACAGGAGGATAACAGTGAGGGACTGACTGGATAGAAGTGAGAAGCAGTCGAGGATTCTGACATTAAGGAGCTGGGGAGAAAAGGAAGAACCAGCAGAGGGAAACCAGAAGAGCCAGAGACAGGAGGAAGACCGAGGGTGATACCTGGAAGCCAAGGGAATTAGCTGCTATACGAAATACAGTTGGCTATTGAACACATGGAGGTGGCGGGCACCAACCCTCCATGTAGTCAAAAATCCAGTATAATTTTACAGTTGGCCTCCACATCTGCAGTTCATGAAGTACTGTAGCATGTATTTAGTGAAAACAATCTGCCTAGAAGTGGACCTGCATAGTTCAAACCCGTGTTGGCCAAGGGTCAACTGTACATTTCTAACAAAACACTACTTAAGATTTCTTTTTCTTTTTTTTTTTTTAAGTTTTTATTTATTTGTTTATTTATTTATTTATTTATTTATTGCCATTTCTTGGGCTGCTCCCGCGGCATATGGAGGTTCCCAGGCTAGGGGTCCAATTGGAGCTGTAGCCACCAGCCTACGCCAGAGCCACAGCAACGTGGGATCCGAGCCGCGTCTGCAACCTACACCACAGCTCACGGCAACGCCGGATCGTTAACCCACTGAGCTAGGGCAGGGACCGAACCCGCAACCTCATGGTTCCTAGTCGGATTCGTTAACCACTGCGCCACGATGGGAACTCCAAGATTTCTCTTGCTATAAGGCTTTCTGATAAAGTAACCCCCAACCCATCCCAGTCCCAGGTTCAGTTACTATCCATTCCACCTATCTCTTGGCACTTAATGGATATATATGTCCATACCGTCCTGTTGACATTTGCTTCTGCTTTCCTTTTTTATATGTAATTTCCATACATCTGTATATTCCCACAAGGTCCCTCTTTGCCCAATGGAGCAGTCCTTACTATGGAAGTTAAAAGCACAGGCTTTCAGGTCAAACTGTCCTACCTTGGATCCCAGCTCTGTCACTTGCTAACTAATTTTAGATAATGCTATTTAACCTCTGTATCCCACTTGTCCTATCTATAAAATAAAGATTACAGTATTAGCTACCTCACAGATCAGTGAAAGGATTAATGAGTTAATATACAAAGCGTGCTTAGCACAGTACCCGGCTCATCATAATTTCACAACATATTTTTGCTGCTATTATTAACTCCTACAAACCATAAACGACGTCTTCCAAACATCTGGCACCACTGCCTACCCAGCATCATACCATGACCATGACACCACACCATAGTCACCCTCTTCTCTAAATCAGAGCTATATAATTCAAGGGCACTTTTGGTATAGTATTTATATGTTTCCTAACCACCAGTGTGCCCACTGGGGTCACGTGTACCAAATGTAATAAAAGCCCTCTTCTTCTCCAAGTGATCTGAAAGAACTCCATCAATGGATCATCTATTCTTATCACAGTAGTGCAACTATATCTAAAAATCCTTTGAAATATATAACCATTTCTCATATAAACAAGAATGGCTATATTTATATGCCCAAAGTTCTTTTATTAATATGAATGTTTAAGTCAGTTGAATTCGTTAAAACAAGGTTTCATTTTTATTCTCTCTTTCCTTTCTGTGGAGGGTAAGAGGGACTCTACATAACTAACTTCTATTTAGCCTTCGGATCCCACATTAGACAGCACTTCCTCGCTCCAAGGAGTCTTTATTCCCTGCTCTGTGATCCCTAAGTTCTCCTGTGTTTGTGCTCATCTTGACACCAGTCACGACATATTAGAATCACCTAGTTACTGATCATTCTTCCCCACTCCAGAAGCATAAGTATTGTGTCAATCTCATCCATAGTGACAATCACAACGCTTAATGCATAGTAGGTGCGCAAGAAATATTTATTATTGCAGCTGTGTTATTTTCAGTAGCCAGTTTAGTAGGATATTTCCCTTTTCAACCAGGAACTTTAGTATTATGTAGGTAGAATCACAGTCCAAAATGAAATGCAATGGTATCAGGGGAAACCTTATGTATTATCGGATTAGAAAACTATATCTACAGTGGGATTTGAAGGAAAATTAGAAAGCTCCTACACACATATCTCCTCTATCAGACCATCTACTTCAAGACTATAAATTGCCACAGGTTCATAGGTTATAGGATGATAGCAGCAATAACCAAAAAAGAGCAACATTCATTGAATGTCTAAGACGTGGCCAGCATGTTAGGTGTGCTGTCTCCTTTCATCTTCACAATGACTCAATGATATGACTACTCACATCATAGATGAGGAAACAAAGTCATAGAGTTTGAATGATTTGCCCAAGGATACACAGAGAACAAAGAAAGAGCCAGGGTTTAAACACAATCTGCCTGACTCCACACGTATGTGCTTTCTGTTATTCCACCAAAAGACCCAGGAGACGGATCCTAGACAAGTAAGTAAGGATGAAAGCAAAATACAAACAATAGCATGTGAGGAGGCTCTAGGCATGGAGGGCATGGACAAATTATTTTAGGGATGAAGAGTCTAGTTATGTACTGCGGTAAGCAGAATAATGCACCCCTCCCAAAACTGTCCATGTCCTAATCCTTCAAACCTGTAAATACATGAACTTGCCTGGAAAAAGGGATTTTGTGGATATGATTAAGATTAAGGAATTTGAGATGGGGAGATTACCCTGGATTACCCTGGAGGACTCTGTAATCAGATGGGTCCTGTGTTAGCTTCCTGTGGCTGCTGCAACAAATGACTGCAAACTGGGTGGCTTAAAACAAAGAGAATTTAACCGTCTTACAGTTCTGGAAGGTAGAAATCTGAAATCAAAGTGTCAGCCAGGACACATTCCTTCTGAAGGCCCTGGGGAGACGCCTTCCTTGTCCTTTCCAGCTTCTGGTGACTCCAGGTGTTCCTTGACTTGTAGCTGCAACACTCCAATTTCTGCTTCTGTGACAGCCTTGCCTCCTCCTCTTCTGTGTCTCTTCTCTGTCTACCTCAAATTTCCCTCTGCCTTTCTCTTCTAAAGACATTAGATTGAGGACTTACTGGTGGCTCAGCAGGTTAAGGATCTGGCATTGGCACTGCTGTGGCTCAGATTACAGCTGTGGTAAAGGTTCGATCTCTGGGCCTAGGAACTTCCGCATGCCGCAGGCCTGGCCAAGAAAGAAAAAGGTACTTGTCATTAGATTTAGAGCCCAGCCAGATAATCCACGGTGAACTTTTGCCTCAAGATCTGTAATTATATCTTCAAAGAACCTTTTTTTCCAAACAATGTAACATTCCCAGGTTCTGGGAATTAGGATGTAGACATACATTCGAAGGGGGGGGGCACAGTTGAACACACAGGTCCTTAAACTGGAGAACCTTTTTCTAGTTTGGTCAGAGGGAGATGTGACAACATCAAATAGATGTTGCTGGCTATGAAGATGGTAGAACAGGGCCACAAGCCAAGGAATGAAAGTGGCTTCTAGAAGCTGAAAGAGGCAAAGAAACAGATTTTCCCATTGAGCCACCAGGGAAAAAATTGCAGCCTTACCCATAGCTTGATTTTAGCCCAGTGAAACTCATTAAGAATTGTAAGATATTAATTCGTGGGTTTTTTATTTTTATTTTTATGGCAGCACCCATGGGATATGGAAGTTCCCAGGCCAGGGATTGAATCTGAACCACAAGTGCTGCCTACACTGCAGCTGCAGCGATGCTGGATCCTTTAACCGCTGGGCTGGGCTGCACCTCTGCAACGACGTGAGCTACTGTAGTCAGAGTCTTAAACCACTGTGCCATGGCGGGAACTCCAATTTGTGTTGTTTTAAGGCACTAACTTTGTGGGAATTTGTTACAGCAGTGAAAATCTCTCTCTGCCAGTATGGAGGAAAGTTAGAGCAAATGTTTGGATCAGAACAAATGTGGGAGTTCCCGTCGTGGCGCAGTGGTTAACGAATCCGACTAGGAACCATGAGGTTGCGGGTTCGGTCCCTGCCCTTGCTCAGTGGGTTAACGATCCGGCGTTGCCGTGAGCTGTGGTGTAGGTTGCAGACACGGCTCGGATCCCGCGTTGCTGTGGCTCTGGCGTAGGCCGGTGGCTACAGCTCCGATTAGACCCCTACCCTGGGAACCTCCATATGCCACGGGAGCGGCCCAAAGAAATAGTAAAAAGACAAAAAAAAAAAAAAAAGAACAAGTGTGGAAGCCAGAATCAAGAGGGCAGGTGGTGGAGTAGAAGATGTAAAGGCCACAAGGCAGAGCAGGGCAGATGGCAAGAACCAAGAAAGCCACAAGAGAGAGATCAGGACAAAGAAAGTAGAATTGATATGCATTATTAATCCCCAGAAGCACCCTTGACAACGGAGCATCAGGCCAGGGGAATGATCCCAGATCTTGCAGAGGGTACACAGTTGGAAGTACGATGTCCAGTTAGAATATATGTGGCTAGGAAAGAGTGGCGTCATCTGGCAAGCATATCCATATAGAGTTGTCTGCAAATGTCACATTACTCACTCTTTGGGTTAAGGCCTTTAAGGTCCTCCTTAAAGTTCAAGTTTCGTGCTAGCATCACCTATTTAATACAGAGAGAACCTGCTAAAAAGATTTCCTAGTCAGCCACTTAACAAGGTTTGAGAGAAGTAAATGCAGATGAGAAACAACTAGGAAATTGTTTACCATATAGGGCATGAGTCAGGGACAAGGACTGAGCCTGGTGTGTGGTCTGAACACAGCAAATGTCTGTTGAATGGACAAATGAATACCTGAGTGAAGGGCAACACTGAAGACTCGAGAAGTTTGTGGGCCATGATGACCTAAAGAAAGAAGGATGCACAAAAATGGCAGTGGGACCCCAAAAGCTGGTCATGGGCAATACCTCCCCATGACTAGGCTGATGTGTCTTTTTATAGCATGCATCTCTCTTTCGTAGATAACTTTATTGTTCCTAATTCCTAATTATTTTCTTTTTGGCCACACCCGCAGCATGCAGAAGTTCCCAGGTCAGGAATCCAACCTGCACGAAAGCAGAGATCCAAGCCACTGCAAGTGATAACTCCGGATCCTTAAAGAGAAGTCCCTCTAATTCCTAATTTCAAAAGTAATATCTCAAAGGAAAGGAAAAAAATGCTGGTAATCTCATCACCCCAAGGTAACTGTTTTGCTGCACTTATTTCTAGTTCTATGTCTTTGTCTGTAACTCTGCCTATGTCTTAATCTCTGTCTCTCTCTCTCTGTGTGCAGTATTTTAAAAACATGGGAGTTCTCTTGTGATTCAGCAGTTTAAAGATCTGGCATTGTCACTGCTGAGGCTCTGGTTACAACTGTGGTGCAGTTTCAATCCCTGGCCTGGGAATTTCTGCATGCCGCAGTCGCAGCCAAAAAAATTTTTTTAAAAAGTAAACATTTTTTATAATTACTGCTTTTCACATGTCTCTATTTCCTTATGGTAACTACTTACGAGTACAAATGCATAATTTGTGGATTTAGATACATATTGTCATGGTACCCCATAAAGATTTTTACCTATTTACATTCTTTTTCTTTTCTTTTTTTGTCTTTTTAGGGCCAAACCCACAGTATATGGAGGTTCCCAGGCTAGGTGCCGCCAGCTGCAGCAATGTCAGATCCAAGCCATGTCTTCGACCTACACCACAGCTCATGGCAACACTGGATCCTTAACCCACTGAGTGGGGCCAGGAATCGAACCTGCATCTTCACGTATCCTAGTCAGATTCATTTCAGCTGAGCCACGACGGGAACTCCCCTATTTACATTCTGAATTCAGCATATGAAAGTTCAATTTCCTCAAGGCTTTGTCAACAGAAGTTATTATCAATTTTTTTAATTTGCCAGTGTGATGGATGGATTTAGTTTATATCTGCTTGATTGCTAATGAAGGTAAATATTTCTTCATTTATTTATTGGCCATTTTTTGTTTCTTCCTTTGTGAATTACCTTTTATGTCCTTTATCCATTTCCTGTTAATGTTTTCATCTTTTTAAGATTAATTTGTAAGAAATGTTTAAGTAAACCAATTATACTTAATATCTGCTGCAAACATTTTCTCATTAATTTTCATTTAATTTTTGTTTATTATGGATTTTTAACCTCCAAAGGGGGCTTAGTATGTTTGTTTTTGTAGCTTTAATTCAGTTTCTCAATCTTTTCCTTTCTGATTTTATGACTTTGCTGCTCTGCTTAGAAAGATACGCTACAACAAGAATATATAAATAAATACCTACATTTTCCTTTTGTTATTTTATAGTTTTATTTTCACCTTTTATTTTTAAACCATCTAGCAACTCTTTATTTAGTGGTATGAAGTAAGGATCTGATTTTAGTTCCTTTTTAGTATATAGCCAGTTATGGGGTAATGCTTTTTCACTAGAAACTCACCGAAATAAATCTAGGAAAGGGTGTACTGACTCTCAAACTAGTGAAAACATTTTTCAAAACCTACATTTTCCATACTGCACCTTAGGTCTCAGCAAGTAATGAATTCTGATCTGCAAACACAACCCAGCACGCAGCGTTTGCAGATATACCCATGAGCCAACGAAATAGCAAAGCTCCTTTGCAAGCAAAAGGTCAACTTCCCAGTGTGAAGTCTCCAGCTACAGGCTCACATTCATTCTCAAATCACCCTAACACACAGAAAACAGCCATATTTACTTTTCACACGATGCGAGGGTGAATTTTGCTTTGAAACCAAGTCAACAACCGAATCTCTCTTCAACAAGCTGAAGTGCATTCCACACTGGTCTCTGGATGAAAGAGCCTCATGTAAACTTGGTGAGAGCACTAAGAAAAGAGGGATTTTAGATTAGAACAACATGCTTCCATTTCACAACAGGCAGTGTCTTTTGGATCTAAATGCTCTTGGTCCTGAGTTATATATTTTCTGTAAGATATTACCAAGGTGAATGCTCAGGGAAATGGCAGCTGGAGCCATTTGAGGGTTACTAATTACAGGGCATCACAGGTACAATTTATAATCCTCCTTGACAGATGTGAGCCATTACATTAAGCGTTGTTGGCATGCTCTCCCAGCCAGATGCAGGCTGGGAAGAGGTTGGTCTTTGAGTAACACAGCTTTGCTGCAAGCTTCACCATTACAAACAACTGCTGACATGATACAATAGGGAGATTGTTTTAAAGAGCAACTGGTTTTAAAATATTTCACTCCACTCCATGCAGTACTGATGTTGTTGAACCCAAGTTCCTGTGCCCGATGCACAGCAAGGCCAAACAAACTGAAACATTGGAGTCTGGAAAAGAGAAAGGTCTATTTGCAGAGCTGGGCAAGGGCGATGGGCAGATCGTGTCCAAAAATCCCACACTCGTAGTTCCTGCTGTGGCACAACGGGATCAACAGTGTCTCTGCAGCGGCAGGGATACAGGTTCCATCTCCAACCCCTTGAAGTGGGTGAAGGACTCAGTGTTGCCTTAGCTGTGGGTAGGTGGCAACTCTGGCTCGGATTCGATCCCTGGTCCAGGAACTCTATATGCCCTGGGGTGGCAACAAATGGATAAAAAAAATTTCTTTTTTAAAAAAGCTCAAACTCCCTGATGGTTTTCAGGGAAGAGTTTTTATAGGCGACATTGGTGGCGGGGGGGTGCCTGTGGGTGTCGGACGTTCCTTTGGTTGGTGGGAAGGTAACAGGTGGTGTTCTAGGAATCTCAATCATCAGCCTTCTGCTTCCGGTCAGTCCAGGGTTCAAGTACCTGTGCTCAGCCTGAAGTTACCATCCTCCACCTGACAGGGTCTTAGTTCCTGTAGAAGAACTCAGAGATAGGTATCTCATGGTTATGGATATGAGGAACCAAGACCCTGCTCCACTGCTGCAGTATTGTTTTTTCACTGCTTTGCCTTGATTTCTGCATTTCCTCACTCTAATTAGTAACTGCTGGAATCTGCCCTTTGGAACTCGGCAAAGGTCTAAGAGGCTGAAACCTTTTTCCTACAAACAAGAAATGGGGACCCAGAAAGGCTTTTGTACTTGGGAGGGCCCCTCAGGGTCCTGTTCGGTGTCATCGATATGCAAAGAAATGTCCAGACTGTTCTGTTAGATTATTGACTCTGCCTATATCATACCATACCACTGATGTCCACATTTGGGTCAAAAAGATTTTTTTCTGGGTCTGAGCCACCACGTTCCAATTAAAATATTTTTATATTCAAAAGAATATTCCAATGATTTTCCTCAGCCCACGATGCAACTAAGAAACATCTATACTGCACAGAAAGGAAAAGTCAGTTCACAGCATTTCAGGAAGAAGAAAAAGTTAAAACCACCCTCACCTCTGTAGGCAAAACAGATAGCTGATTGAGTGGCTTTTAGGCTTTCTAGTCTTCCCGAGATGGCTTGGAGGTATGGCCAGAGGATTCCTCAGCCACAAATACAGAAAATGAGCATCCCCTTCCACAGGCAAGAAAAAGACTCGAGGAAAATTCACATACACCTTTAATCATTATTATTTTTCTAAGCTCTCCTTTAAAGATAAAGAAAACAAAAGTATAATTTATGTTTACAGTTCTGTGACACATAAAAAAATAATTAAAGTACTAAATCTCTCCAAAGAAATGTGATGTACAGAATTAAATTCAGCATTTAGCTGGAAAAGAGTCCCCTCGGAGAGATCAGGTTGATATGCGAGAGATTAGTTTTGAAGTCCGGGTGCTGATATTTTTTTCTTTTCAAGGGATGGTATTTTGGTCAGCCCTACTCTGATTTCTCTTCACAACTGTCAGTCAGAATGAATTACAGGACATATTACCTGAATCCCAAGATCTAGCTACATTAATAGCCCCTGATTTTTGTTCTTTCGAATGCCATTTAGATATATGGAATTCGTTCTTTCATATTTCCAGCACCCTCTGACAAAGCAATATTTAACATTTCCCAAACGAGAGGGCTTTTTTTTCTTTTTTTGTAATGGATTTCAGAATACAGAAAGTTACAGAGTTTGTTCATTTTTTAATCTCCTTTATTAGTTGCATAAAACTGCTAACAGCTTATGCTACTCTTGGAAATATCAAGCTGATTTAAGAGAAATTTTCCTGCACTGGGTGGAGAGTGGAGAGAGGAGATAAGAAAATGGAAGAATACAGAGAGAGGGGCAATATTTTTTCCCTAAAAGATTTCGATCTAATTTTTTTTTTTTTTTGGTAAAAACATAGTTCATCTCTCCAACATATTATTGGCTCTAATAAGGATACCACAAACTCAAAAGGGTCAGAGTGTAAGCTTGAAAGATTGGGTATGTTATTTACAGACTTGGGCACTGATCACATTTACTTGCATGAATCTTGAAGACGCGTTTTTGGCTCATCTCATGAAAAATCTATTGGGAGGCCATATATCTGAAAGCGCTGTCTTCCCTCTTTGTAGGATGGGAGCCCCGATCAATCTTTTGTGTTATGACCAGGTGTAAGTCATAAAACAGCAGTTATTGCAGGTTTTATGGAGCTGAGAGCTGGGACACTCATGAGGAGGATAAGTTCATAATAGCCTTAAAGAGCAAACTATCCTTCAAGGTCCTCGGCTTCCATAGAGAGGCTGCTCCCGTCCTTGGCAGCCTCGCTTTGTTACTGACAATTCTTAGCATTGGCAAACACTTCCACAGTCACCAACTCAGAGCTGGATAAGGATGGACTGTATTCCAAGCCTGGTGTCCTAGAGGATGTGTTGTAGCAGAAAGTGGTTGTTTCCTTCAACCTGTAAGCTATCAACCTCACAGGTAGGGATGTCTGAGGTTCGTCAAATATTCAAATGAACTCAGTGTGGGTCCTTACCCTTGGCTTTGAGCTTTCCCTGAAACGAGATGCTCAGCAGCTTGCACCATACCTTTTGAGGTAATAAGTCTTTTCTCTGACCTAACTTTGCCTTTTGGGAACATTCAAAGAGAAATCCTTCACTATCATATAATTACAGTGTCTTTAACATCAACTCCACCACCCTAAGGAGCCCATTCTTCCCCCTTGGCCTGCTGTCTCTAGCCTAACTCCTTAATACCCCACCACTCCAAGCCACTGAGTGGAAATGTGTAAAGAAGACCAGAACTGTTTTCATTTCCTATAGTCCATACTGTCTGATCTCCACGAATCAGCTAACAGCATTTTCATGTTAACTATACTTGTTGTATAACAATGGGAGGGGACTCAAGGAGTCTACTGGAAACTAGCATATGTACTTCTTCTGGAACCTTCTGGAAAAAGGGATGCCCCTACTTTGGTTGTCTCATCTAATTACTAATGATAGAGAGGACCAAGGCAAGTTGGAGAGAGGGGTAATAGGGTAGTAAGAGCAATACAAAGAGTAAGATGTAGCCTCTTAAGGGCTAATTAGACCATGGAAGGAGCCACTTACCCAGATGTCTTTTTTGTAAGCTCTTAGAAAGCAGAGACCATCCCCTGAATCCGTTATTTATCTATTTAAACCCTACAGATTCCTCTTTGTATGATGATCCCTTTGTTGCTTGAGTTCCTCACCCTGTGGGCCAGACCCTGGGCTTTGTACTGGGACTCAGAAAGAAGTCAGACATAGGCCCAGCTTCCAGGTACACCTTCTGCTGGGAGAGACAGTCAACAATCAGAGAATCTCAAGATCTCCAGGGCACCGTATCCTGGCAGAAAAGTACCCAAAGGAAAGGTTTGTGGAGGGAAGAAATTCCACATGGGATGACATTTAAGACTGAATAGCTCTGATTTGGGGAAATACATCACTTCAAACAAAACATAAAATTATGCTGTGAAATAGGAAAGGAGGTGACCTTGGGTTTGGTTTTGCAGAAGTGAGTTTTATACGTAAAGGAAGTTTTTCCTGGAACTCCTGACAAACTCAGGACAGATAGCCCTGAACTGAAGTAGCTGAACTTTGAGTTAGCCAAAACATCAGAGCCTCTCAGTGTTCTTGTGACCTCAAAATACTTCCTTCTCTGCATTTTTCTGTTTTTGTAGAGAACCCCCATTTTCAGAAAATGCACGGATTGTAAGTTTTCAGTTCGCTCCGATTTGACAAATGTACACACCACATAACCATCACTCAAAACAAAATAAAGAATATCCCCATCACCCCCAAAAGTTCCCCTTTGCCTCTTTCTAGTCATTTCCTTGTACAGACACACTCCAAGGCAATCACTGTTGTAAATTCTTTTATCAGCATGGATTAGTCTTGCCTGTTCTAGAACTTTGCATGCAGGGCATCATACAGTATTTACTCTTTTGCATCTGGGTGGACATATGAGCATTTGGAGCGGCACACTTGAAGGGATAAAAAGACTCAAGAAATATTAAACAAGGGAGTGATACATACAAAACAATCCCCGCAGCAGTGGTTCACTCTCTCACTGTGTGTATAAAAATATCTATAGTTATGTATTCATTGTACTGCCCTTCAGCCCTAAATCATTTAAGTCAAACTGTTTTCTCCACAAGAAAACTTCTCATTCCTTCCAGGACACACATGATCTTCCCCTGGGGTGGCCTGACAGAGTAGGTCTATTATGTGCTTCCCAAGCAGGTGCTACCTGGCTCTGCTTTCACAGAGCCCACATGACTCTCAAAGCGCAATTCCTCAACTGTGACGTACATGCAATTTACAAGACGATCACAATTTCCCAGAGCAATTGGGAAGGTTTAAAGGACCCCGCTGTCCAACAGTCTACCGGGTGAAAACCACTGCGGAGAGACACTCGTGCCAAATGTAACAAGTGTACTTGCCTCCCTGTGCCAGGTTTTGTTCCACTTTCATTTCTTTACTAGGTCATTGAATAACACTGCCCGTCATAACAGGTTGTGCCAGTTGGATTTACCCCGCCCCATTCAGCCCAGATGCCGCTGTTGTTTTCCACTCTTTAATCAGAATACAGAATGCCACATGCTGTGTGCATAAGAGAGAAAACAGAGCAGAAAAGACAGTTCAATATTGGAGTTAACTGGGTAGAGGGAAAAAAAAGGATGTCATATCAAGTGACTCAAGCCTTAACTATTTCCTTCTTCCAACACTGGGAAATAGTTATGATTATATGATATTCCGTGTCTGTAGAAAAGTGTAGACCTATCAGGTATGTATGCTTAAATATGCACATTCTAGCTATAGAGCAAAAACCATTAAGAAAGGAGAATAATTCTCAGACACATGACTGCTGTTTTCATTGTATATTTTTTCCCCACAGGCTAGGGGTCAAATCGGAGCTGTTGCTGCCAGCCTACACCAGAGCCACAGCAACACCAGATCCTTAACCCACTGAGCAAGGTCAGGAATCGAACCTGCGTCCTCATGGGTACTAGTCAGATTCTAGTTACTGCTGAGCCACGATGGGAACTCCCTGGATTATTTTTTAACAGGAGCCCTCTGCCTCAATTTCTATCGCCCCTTAATGGATTACTGAGAAACTATCTGTCTGTGGGGAAGTGGGAAAACTGACAGGCAAACACATTTTCAAACATTCTTTAGAAATCCAAACACATTTCCATTTCTTCTGTGGTTGCAATCATCTGCAGGAGAAAGTTTCAAGTTCACCTCAGTTTTGCAATATGCTCTGTGGTCCTCTCTGCTCAATAATGGGCAGTGTGGGATCTTTGATCTCAAGGTACTCACAGGAAAGGTGGGGGTGTCTAAAGCTAGCCGGGTTAAGAAACACATTTTGCAAGAGTCTGGAAAGGTAAAACTGAGAGGGGCCTTTGCCTTGAAAATGACAAAAGACTATGCTTTGAGGCAAGTTGTCCTAGATCTTGAATTTGAGGCACGATCTGAGAATGAATCTAGTTCTTAAACATTTATTTGATGGAGCAGCAATTTCCTCCAGAAATGAGTTACTGGGTCATAATAATCTAGACCCCTCCCCAGTCCCACCCTGCGTCTATGGGAGCAAGGACACCATCCATTAAGACCGTCTACCTGTGGAGGTCCTGTTGTGGTTCAGTGGGTTAAGAACCTGACTAGTATCCATGAGGATGCAGGTTCGATCCCTGGCCTCGTTCAGTGGGTAAAGGAGTCTGCGTTGCCGAAAGCTGTGGCTCGGATCTGGTGTGGCCATGGCTGTAGCATAGGCTGGTGCCCGGGAACTTTCATGTGCTGCAGGCGTGGCCATTTAAAAAAAAGGGGAGGGGAGTTCCCGTCGTGGCGCAGTGGTTAACGAATCCGACTAGGAACCATGAGGATGTAGGTTCAATCCCTGCCCTTGCTCAGTGGGTTAACGATCCGGTGTTGCCGTGAGCTGTGGTGTAGGTCGCAGATGTGGCTCGGATCTGGTGTTGCTGTGTCTCTGGCGTAGGCCGGCGGCTACAGCTCCGATTAGACCCCTAGCCTGGGAACCTCCATATGCCGCGGGAGCGGCCCAAGAAATGGCAAAAAGACCAAAAAAAAAAAAAAAAAAAGATAGTCTACTTGTGTGCTGGGGGCCATGAGCCCATTTAGCTTGGGCTAGAAGCTAAGGCCAAGCTAGTTCTGAGGGTGTCCCTCCCCTGTCCCACCATCAGTCCCTAAAGGGAACTTCAAGCCAGGAGATCCAGGCTCACAGGATAGAGCTTCTCAGGGGTCCAGCCCCATTACAGAGTTTCTTGAAGATGCTCTCCTACTCACTACCCCTGAACGGAGTTTCTGGGGGCAGAGTCAAGAGTGGAAGGTGGCTGGTGGCTGACTCCAGTTCTCGGCAAAAGGCAAGCAAAATTCCCCCCTGCTCGATGCCCAGGAAGGCTTTTTTTCTTTTCTTTTTTTCTTTTCTGAAGTTGGTCTCAAAGGAGAATGTAGCTGTATGTACAAATTGAAAGAAATCTGGAAGAAGCCAGGACAGAAGAAACCCAGTGCCGTTTACCATTATCTTGATAAAATGGCAGTGACACACACTCCGCCTGCCACAATTAGGGTGATAAATGCCCGTTTCTTCGAGGCTTGTTTGAAAGTCAATTATGTAGATTATTTGGAGAATACTGACAGATGGCTTTCTTCCCCAGATGAGACAATCCAGCTGAACTTTGATATGTGCATAAAAAACACTGTCATTTCTCAAACAGAGGAGGCCTCCCTAAGGCCAACCGGAGAACTGGATGACATTTCGCCATTGGCCACTTCTGATGATGAACCCTGCCCTTAGGTCTTCTTTTTTCTCCCCAGATGACCCTCTTTTCTCACCCTCCACAGACGATTTGCTTCTTTTCTTCTTGTAGTCAAATATTGATCTTCCCACCTGTCCTCAAGGTTTTGATTAACACAGAAGATTGCCACGTAAGCAGGTTTTTGTTTGTTTTCAGCTAATTTGTTTTTTATTATTCACTTGCTGCAGTAAATCTTACTTTTATTGTCCAACTACCGAACAGAGAAAAATGGATTGATTTGAGTAACTAAATAATTCAAGCTGCAATGTGTAGTGGAGGGTCGGGGGCGGGGGGTGGGTGAGGAAGGATTGGGGGGAGGCTGAGACAGCTTGATACAACATTGACCTTCAGTTTTCCTCGTCCTCCATTGATCCCCAACCCAGGTTAGAGCAATTTTGATTAGCTCGAGAGGAGGGTTATGGAGGTGGTATGGTACTGCAGTACTGACATAAAGAAATAAAAGTTTAGAAAAGGATTGTTGAAAAAGTCTTCCTTTATGAAAAAACAATAGAGATGGACCAAATAAGATCTCTTACTTGTTACTTTTTAACATATGAGCTAATTCATTTGGCACAATCTCTCCAATCTTGGGATGTATTTATTCATTTTTTAAAATTCTTACAGGCACAAACCAGTCTTCTCCACTGGCATTTACTGGCAGCACGAAGTAAATGGAAAAGTTTGGAAGAAAGCAACCCATCAGAACAGAGCTAAAGCTAGCTAGATAAAAAATTGAACAACTCAAAGCAAAAGGTAGCTAGCTTGTTTCTTAAAGGCATCGATTTCAGGATGAGGAGAAAAGGAGAAATAGTAGAAGCAAGAAGAGAAAAAGAAGGGGTTATCTGTTTCCACCTTCTATCATCTGGTCCTTTGGGTATGCAGTATGCTCAGGCTTCCCTAAACAAAACACACACAATCAAGCTATAAATAAAAAGATGGATAGGTTTCAACACATGAAAATGTAAAACTTCTATATACAAACGACATCATAAACACATTAAAAAAACAAACCACAGACTACATTTAAAAAGCATATAACTGGCAGGAGTTCCCGTCATGGCGCAGGGGTTAACGAATCCGACTAGAAACCATGAGGTTGCGGGTTCGGTCCCTGCCCTTGCTCAGTGGGTTAAGGATCCAGCGTTGCTGTGAGCTGTGGTGTAGGCTGGTGGCTACAGTTCCTATTCGACCCCTAGCCTGGGAACCTCCATGTGCCGCGGGAGTAGCCCAAGAAATAGCAAAAAGACAAAATAAATAAATAAATAAAAAGCATATAACTGGCAAAAGATAGAGATCCAGAATATTTAATGAATGTTTGCAACTCTATAAGAAAAACAGGAGTTCCCCTGTGGTACAGTGGGTTAAGGATCTGGCATTGTCACTGCAGCAGCCCGGGTCACTGCTATGGCTCATGTTTGATCCCTGGCCTGACTACTTCCACATGCCGCAGGTACAGCCAAATTAGAAAGAAAGGAAGAAAGAAAGAAAGAAAGAAAGAAAGAAAGAAAGAAAGAAAGAAAGAAAGAAAGAAAGAGAGAAATAAGAAAGAAAGAAAGAAAGAAAAAGAAAGAAAGAAAGAAAGAAAGAAAGACAGACAGACAGACAACATAATATGAAAGTGGGCAAAAGACTTGAACTGGCATTTCTCAGGAGAGTAAATTCAAATGCCCAATACACATATGAAAATATGTTCCGCCTCAAGAGTTATCAAGATATTACAAAAAAAAAGATACTACAAATTAAAAACAGTAAGATACCATTTCCACTTCTAGAAAAATGCAAAACCTAAAAATACTGAACATTGTCAAGAAAATAGAGAAAAGGGGAATTTCATACACTGGTGGAATTTCATATATAGACATACCTCGTTTTACTGCATCTCACTTTATTGTGCTTCACAGAGACTGCGATTTGTACAAGCTGAAGGTTTGTGGCAGTCCTGCATCTAGCAAGTCTATTGGCACCATTTTCCCCACAGCATTTTACTCACTTCATTTCTCTGGGTAACATTTTGGTAATTCTCCCAATAGTTCAAACTTTTTCATTGCTGTTATATTTGTTATGGTTATCTTTGATCGGTGATCTTTGATGTTACAGCTGTAATTGTTCTGGGGCCCCATGGACCATATCCACATAAGCTAGCAAACGTAATCTATCTATGTTGTGTGTGTTCTGACTGTTTCACTGACCAGCCATTTCCCCATCACGCTCATCTCCTCAGCCCTCCCCATTCCCTGAGACACAACAATATTGAAATTAGCCCAATTAATAACCCGACAATGGTGTTCAAGTGAAAGGAAGTATCACATGTTACTCACTTTAAATCAAAAGCTAGAAATGATGAAGCTTAGCAAGGAAGGCAAGTCAAAGCTGAGATAGGCCCCTTGTGCCAGTTAGCCAAGTTGTGAATGCAAAGGAAAAATTCTTAAAGGAAATTAAAAGTGCTACTCCAGTGAATACATGAATGGTAAGAAAGTGAAACCGCCTTAGTGCTGATTTGGAGAAAGTTTTAGTCTTCTAGATAGAAGATCAAACCAGCCACAGCATTCCCTGAAGCCAAAGCCTAATCTAGAGCAAAGCTCTAACTTTCTTCAGTTCTGTAAAGGCTAAGAGAGGTGAGGAAGCTGCAGAAGACAAGTATGCAGGTAGCAGTGCTTGGTTCGTGAGGTTTAAGGAAAGAAGCCACCTTCATAACATTAGAGTACAAACTGAAGGAGCAAGTCCTGATGCAGAAATTATCCTCATCTAAGACCATTAATGAAGGTGACTACATGAAGCAGATTTTCGCTATAGATAAAACAGCCTTTTATTGCAAGAAGATTCTATGTAGGACTTTCATAGCTGGAGAGATGGCAATGCCTGTCTTCAAAGCTTCAAGAGACAGACTGAGCCTCTTGTTAGGGGCTTATACAGCTGGTGACGTTCAGTTGAAGCCGATGCTCATTTACCATTCTGAAAATTCCAGGGCCTTTAAGAATTATGCTAAATCTTCTCTGCCTATGCTCTATAAATGGAACAACAAAGCCTGGATGACAGAACATCTGTTTACAACATGGTTTACTGAATATCTTTAAGCCCACTGTTAAGACCTACTCCTCAGAAAAAAAAAAATATTCCTTTCAAAATATTACTGCTCATGGACAATGAACCTGGTGATCCAAGATCTCTGAAGGAGATAGACAATGAAATTCATGTTGCCTTCGTGCCTGCTAACACAATATCCATTCGGTAACCCCATGGATCAAGGACTAATTTTTATTTTAATATCTTATTATTTTAGAAATACATTTCGTAAGACTGCAGCTGCCATAGATAGTGATTCCTCTGATGGATGTGAGCAAATTAAATTTAAAACCTTCTGGAAAGGATTCACCATTCTAGATGCCATTAAAAACATTAGTGATTCACAGGAGGAGGTCAAAATATTAGCAGGAGTTTGGAAGAAGTTGATTCCAACCCTCATGGATGACTTTGAAAAGTTCAAGACTTTAGTGGAGGAAGTAACTGCAGTTGCTGTAAAAATAGCAAGAGAATTAGAATTAGAAGTGGAGCCTGAAGATGGGACTGAATTATTGCAGTCTTATCATAAAATCTTAACGGATGAGGAGTTACTTCTTATGAAGGAGCCACACAAGTGGTTGTTTGAGATGGAATCTAGTCCTGGCAAAGATACTGTGAAGACTGCTGAAATGACAACAAAGAATTTAGAGTGTGACATAAACTTAGTGGATAAATCAAGGGCAGAATTTGAAATGATTGACTCCAATTTTGAAAGAATTCTACAGTGGGTAAAATGCTATCAAACAGCATTACATGCTACAGAGAAATTTGGGAAAGGAAGAGTCAATTGGCATGGCAAACCTCATTGTCTTATTTTAAGAAATTGCCACAGTCACCTAAACCCTCAGCAACCACCACCGTGATGAGTCAGCAGCCACCAACATCAAGGCAAGATTTTCCACCAGGAAGAAGAGTGACTTACTGAAGGTTCAGATGATTGTTAGCACTTTTTAGCAGTAATTTTAAAGTTACAGTTTGTACATCATTTTTTTTTTTGTCTTTTTAGGGTTGCACCCGCAGCATATGGAGCTTCCCAGGCTAGGGGTTGGGTCAGAGCTATAGCCGCCAGCCTACACCACAGCCATAGCAATTCCAGATCTGAGCCAAGTCTGCAACCTACACCACAGCTCATGGCAATGCTGGATCCCTAACCCACTGAGCAAAGTCAGGGATCAAACCTGCATCCTCATGCATACTAGCTGGGTTCGTTACCGCTGGGCCATGATGGGAACTCTACATAATTTCTTTTTTTTGGCCATGCCCACAGCATGTGGGAGTTCCCTGGCCACAAACAAACCCATGCCACAGCCGCTACCAAAGCCACTGCTGTAACAATGCCAGATCTTTAACCTGCTGTGCCACAAGGGAATTCCTGTACATCATTTCTTTAGACAATGCTATTGGATACTTAATGGACTATAGTAGATTGTAAAAATAACTGTTACATGCACTGAGAAACCAAAAAATTTATGTGACTCATTTTATTGCAATATTTGCTTTATTGCAGTGACCGGAACCAAATCTGCATTAACCGCAATGTATGCTCATTCTTTGGGACATCACATAGGAGAGTAATTTGCTAATATGTAGTCAGTCTGACTATACACATTCCCTAATGCCCAGTAGTTCCATTTCTAGTCATTTATCTTCAAAAAAACTCTTGCACACATGAAGAAGTAGCATGTTCAAGGTGTTTGGAACAGCACTGTAATAGGAAACAATCTAGAAATTCATCAAAAGAGAAGTGAATAAATTGTGTTATAGTCAGATTGTGTTCATACAAGACAGCAGATAAAATGAATGACCTAGATATGCATGTATCAACGTGGATAAATTAAATGAAAAATGCAAGTTGCAGAATGACATGTATACCAGAAGTCATTCATCCAAAGTTGGAAAAACAGCAATACTGTATACTATCTGTGAAAACACATGGAGACACACACAAAACACACTAACATGCATGGGAAGCATACACATCAATTACAGGATACAGGATACCTCTGAGAGAGAGGGGAGAGCAATGCAATCAGGGAGGCTGGAGTGCAAAGAGGGCAGCAACTCCAGCCATAACACTATTTCTTGCAAAAAGGCAAGACTTTGGGTTACAGTCATGCCCTTATAAAGGATATGCTCAGATCCACTCATGTCTATTTATTCTGGGACCTGAGCTGCAGATACAGCTCTTCTTGTGGTGATGGCAGAGGCATAAGAGACACATGTGTATTTCATGTCTTTGTTTACATCATGTCTGCTGACATCCCACTGAGCAAAGCAAGTCACACGATTGAGTTCAAAGTAATGGGTGGAAAGGTGTATTCATCCCATGGATTTGGGAGGAGGAAGGAGATATTTTTGGACAGGAATCTAATCTATCACATCAATCAAAGTATATCATTTCTGTGCTAGAGACCTGTCATTCGTCTGTTATTTTCTGGCAAACGTTTCCACTGTCTCCCCTATTAAACTTCTAGAAGCCCTCAAATGCTCTCTTTAGGAAATATTGAATCACATCTTTACTTGAGTGATGGAGATAAATGGTATTATTTGACTTGAAGTGGAAAGGGTCTATGGGTTGAATGTGCAGGCAAATCATGTTAAATTGATGGGTTAGGAATCCCACGAATTACTCAGTGGATCCTCCAGTGGGGGAAAAAAAAAAAGTTGCAAAGAACCCAGAGTGTCAAGGAAGGTGAAGAGAGGCACTTTCATTGAATGGAAACCGTTAAGAGAGACAGTTTTAGTGCCCTGTTTTATTCATTTATTCAATAAATATTTATTATTGACTATCTACTATGGGCCAGGCACTGTGCTGAGGGCACACGGTGAGCAAAACAGCTGAGATACCTAAGACTGTGCAGTATCTTAAAATTATGAAAGCGCTGCCTGAGAGAACCATGCTTGTGGGAGGAGGAAGGGCAACTTAGAGCCATCACAGGAGGCCTCACTGAAGAGATAGCATATAGGCTGAGACCTGAAGAGCAATAAGGGTCTAGCCATGTGAAGAACTAGAGAAATCACATAATCAAGAGGTAGAGATCAGCCTGTATTGCTTTATCAATGATGAGAAAATTAAAGGACCAAGAGGCACTACATGATGAATGTCACTGTAACCGTACAGAGAAAGATAGAAATCTATGGCATTTAAAAAGGGAAACAAAAAGGATACAATAGCTCTTCATCCCATCCTCACCTTCAGCATCATACCCTCTACTGAAAGGTGCCAAAGTATATTGTCCCTGGCAACGAAAGATTGATGTACTGCCCCAGCTCTGCTACTACAGAGCTAGCAGCCCAGAGTAAGCCACTTTCCCTTGCAGATCCTCAGATTTCTAATCAACAAATAAGGAGATTGCCTAAACCTGTTTTTCCCAAGTGTATCCCTCAAGAATCCTGTTCGCTGTGATGTCAGTAGATGTGATGCAAGAAAGACTGTAACAATACAGAGAACAGACTTGTAGTTGCCAAGGGGGAGGAAGAGTAGGATAGACTGGGAGTTTGGGGTTGGGAAATGCAAACTATTACATTTAGAATGGATAAGCTATGAGGTCCTACTGTATAGCACAGGGAACTATATCCAATCTCTTGGAATAGAACATGATAGAAGATGATATGAGAAAAAGAATGCATATATGTGTATGACTGGGTCACTTTGCTATACAGCAGAAATTGACATAACATTATAAATCAACTATACTTAAAAAAAAAAAGACTGTAACACTACATAGAATCAAGCAGGTTTCTTTCCTGCACTGCTTCTCAGAGTCTTAAAGAATGCTCCCACATATTAAGAACCTCGAAGAAGAAAACAGACTGGGCCGTGTATCTCCAAGACTCAGTTGATCAAGGAACCCCTTTCACTGGTCGCATTCCAGAGATAATGTTCCGAGGAACACACTTTGACACTCAGGGAAATGCTACACTGGATGCTAAGGTCCAGTCCAGCTCCAAAAGATTCTGTGATGGGCACATCAGAAGGAGACCCTGTCGGTACCAGATTTTCTCTTAAAGGATGTAATCATACCTCAATTAACCAAAAAGAATTAAAATAAGGTATAATCCTAGTCCCCTTTACACCAAACACTACTCTCTAGTAGATGCTATAATAGGAGGGCTCTAGAGTACAGTATATGTGTAAAACATAGGCTACAATTAAAAAGGAAAATAATTATCCACCAGATTGTAAAGACAAAGTTAATTTTCTACGGAAGTTTGGGAGGAACAAAGTAAAAAAAAAGAAATGGATTGAAACAGACCTATGCCAAACATCCTAAGAAGGGGCTGCTTTCTTATTTAAAACATTTTCTCGTTCAGTATATTCTGAAACCATGCCGGAAGTTTAGGAAATAATCCATGATTAAGTGTGATTAAGTGTGATTAAGTGTGAAGCATGGAACTAACTAGCTAGCCTTTTGTCTTCTTCAGGAGACTGCCGTCACATCAATCATTTCAGGATTATTTATTATCTTGCCTCATTTTGCACCATTTGGCCAGAAAAATGGTTAGCAATTTCTTTAAGCCACTTATAATTTACCATGTCGATGAGTGTGTCAGCTTTGTCATTTTGCAGGTTATTTCCCAGGTAATAGACATGCATTCATTCTCTTTTCTATGCTTCTGCCATTCTTAACAAATAACATCCAGGGTACTAGAGCCAGCCATGTGCATCCAGATGACTGAGAACATTCATTTTGTCCCCAGACTGTGTGACCTTGAGTAAGTCCTTACCCTGACTAGACCTCAATTTCCTCATTTATAAAATAAGTGATTTGGACTAGATATTAGCAAAAGTTCTTTCTGGTTCTAAAATTCTCTGATTCTGTTTTGCACTCTAATTCAAATTACTAGAACATTATTCATTTGATTAAAAAAATCCGCCTTCCACCAACATTCTATTTTTCCAAATATATATATGTGTGTGTGTATATATATGTGTGTGTGTGTATATATATATGTGTGTGTGTGTGTGTAGTCTTTTTAGGGCCACACCCATGGTACATGGAGCTTCTCAAGCTAAGGGTCTAATCGGAGCTACAGCTGCCTGAATATGCCACAGCCACAGCAATGCAGGATCTGAGCCACATCTGCAACCTATACCACAGCTCACGGCAATGCCGGATCCTTAACCACTGAGCAAGGCCAGGGATCGAACCCATGTGCTCATGGATACTAGTCGGTTCGTTAACCACTGAGCCACGACAGGAACTCCTCTAAATACATTTTTAAAATTCTTAATTCTTAAACTAGCAAATTTCAGATACATAAAAAGAGAAGTAATTAAACACCCTAGAACATTTCGGATTTACAATCCTTTCATTAATTAATGTAATTTCAAGTGGAGACTTGAAATAAACAAAAGCTGGAGTGATGACAACTTAATAGCTTATAATTTTAATTGGACAGTATAAATGTCAGCTTCTCTGGCTTCTCATGTGCCCTTCAATTTTCTCAATATCTCAGTCAATCACAAATAATATTTTAACCAATTGCCAGTACTTATTAAGCATCTACATATGGAATGCCCATTCCTGTACCAGTTGCTGCAGAGGATTAAAACAGACTTCGCTGACTTTACAAAGCTTCAGGTGGGGTTGGGAAAGCAAAACTTAACCCCAAGAAACAATGAGAGACTAATATCAGACCATAAATAATTATGTGCCAAACTGTGTGGTATCAGCAAGCAGTTCTTAACTTTGTTCCCTCTCTACAGAATAAATAATGAATAGCATTCCCTATACTTGGAATAGAGTAGGAAATCAACAAATATTTACTGAATGAATGTATAAATGCATCTTTACATGCTTAAGATAATTATATCCATTTGAATAAAAGTGACTGAAAGGGATGTCTGCTGTAGGAGTCATCCACTTGAATACACACATATATCCATATAGATGTAATCCTTCCCCAAAGAAATTATTATTACCAAATTAAAACACATTTCACAACTGGTGTTGCAATACCATGGTTGAGAATGCTTAGCAGAGGCTGTAGGAGCCATAAAAACTCACTGAAAACCCATTGCTATGGAAAGAAGTAGTTTCCAAGTGCCTCCGTGGAGACAAAGGCAAAAAGGACTTCTTGAAAATGGGTAGAAGGGCTATAGAGAGGCCATGGGGAGTGAGGAGGGGAGAATAAACATGAGGTGAGTGGGAAGCAGTGAGGGTGCAGTCCTGAAGTGGAAGCTCTTTGTTAGGGAGCAAAGGAGACACGTTTGGCTAGATCAGGTAGGATCTGTTTATGGCAAGTCATAAAAACCAGGCCAGAGCACCCAGAGTTGATCCCAAAGGCAACAGGGACCTATTATATCAACTCAAGCCAAGTCCAGCAGAAAAAAACGGTCTGTGAGCTCTGTGTATGTATCTACGTATGAATGTAAAAGAGACGGGGTGAAAGAGATTGATCTTTTTTATAGATCTTTTCTAAAGGGGTGGCAAGTGAAGCCTGGCATTTTAATACCATTTTATGAGGCTTCATATGTTTTAATTAATGTTAAGCTGATTTATACCCCAAGGGGTTATACACAAATGGCACAATCAAATAAAAGAAGACCCATATGCACAAGTTTGCATGTGTCTCTACGGATTTATAGCCAAATCTTCAACTCCCTGTGACTGTGCTTCTTTTAGGAGGGCCACTTTCCAGCCCACCGTAGTCTCCCTGGCTTCGGTCAGGAAGGCAGAATGAACAACACGCAACAACTGGAAGGGGGGGGGTAGTTTTTGCCCACTGTTTGATCTAAAACAACTTGAACAGTATAAAAAAGTGCTGTTCTAAGAAGGAAAGGGAGATAAGTCACGTAGCCACTCTGCTGGCCCCCCTATTGTGCTTTCAACTGTTTTAAGCTGTATTTCTTTTTTCCATCCTGAAATCAACGTTCTTAAAACCTTGTCATGCAATCTCAATGCAATCACCTGCATTCTCCCTTTGTGTGTGTGTGTGTGTGTGTGTGTGTGTGTGTGTGTGTGTGTGTGTGTGTTTGGGCAGGGGTGCAGTGACGTGTACAGGGGATGATAAGAGAATGAAGTGATTGGCTTTTCTAATCTCATGACCCCAACCCCAACTACACACACAGAGCATCTAGATTCTGCTGGGGTGGGATTAGAAGCATAAAAGAAATGAGCCTTTGGATTTATAAAGCGTTTTTTGCTTTATATCTTTTATCCCATTTAATCTTCATCCTACTCACACATGGTAGAAAGGTCAGGGATTGGTTTTTCCTCTATTTGACAAAGGAAGGAACTGAGATTAACAAAGCTTGAGGGGGAATTCCCTAGTGGCCTAGTAGTTAAGGATTCAGCATTGTTGCCACTGAGGCTTGGGTCACTGATGTGGCATGGGTTCAGTCCCAGGCCTGAGAACTTCCACATGCCATGGGTACAGCAAAAAAAAAAAGAAAGAAAGAAAGAAAAACGACTCTATTGAGGTATAATTCACTATCATAAAATTCACCATGTTAAAGTACACCCTTCAGTGCTTTTCAGTGTATTCACAAAGCTGTGCTAGCGTCACTGCTATCTAACTCCAAAGCTTTTACTCATCCTAAGAAGAAACGTCATACCCATTAGCAGTCACTGTCCACCTCCTACCTCCTCCCAGGCCCTGGGAAATACTACTCTACTTTCTGTCTCTATAGATTTGTGAATCCTGAACATTTCATATAAATGGAATCATACCATGTGTGGCCTTTTGTGTCCTGTGTCTTTCACTTAACCTAATGTTTCAAGGTTCATCCATGTTGTAGCATACATCATGTTTTTCATGCCCCAATAGGAAATATATGTATATAAAACACATTTCTTATCCATTCTTCAGTTGATAGACAACACACTCCTCAAAGATTTTGACCCTCATAGAACCTAACTTCAGATTCTAGGTTCAGAGCATATACCTTCAAGACGGACCAAAAAGCATCTATGATGGTTGATTTTATGTGTCAACTTGACCGGGCCAAGAGGTGCCCAGATTAAACATTTTTTTCTAGACTGTGTCTGTGAGGATGTTTCCAGGTGAGATTAGCATTGAATTGGCGGACTCAGTAGTGTAGACTGAATGCCCTCCTCAATGTGCCTGGACGTCATGCAATCTGTTGAGGGCCTAAACAGAACCAAAAGGTCCAGGAAGGAGGAATTCACTCTTTTTGCTTCCTGTCTGCCTGCTGAGCTGGGGCAGCAGTCTTCTTCTGCCTTGGACTAGGCTTTATACCACGGACTCCCCTGGTTCTCAGGCCTTCAGGCTCAGACTAGAATCCCTTCACCAGCTTTCCTGGGTCTCCAGCTGGCAGATGGCAGATTGTGGGACTTCTCAGCCTCTATTTATGTGTGGGCCAATTCCTCCTAACAGTGAGGTCCTCTTAGTTCCTGTCAAATATTCTCATATACGAAATATATATGAAATATATATTTCCTAGGGTCTCTGGAGAACCCTAATACAGTATCCAAAGGAGAGTGGTGGTCCTAGGTCCCCAGTGCAAACCTCTCTTAAGCCAAGATTCAGATTGTGATTCTGATCCTGGGGCAAAGGAAAAGCAGACAGGAGTATCAGACAGGGCAACCAGATCTTTGGGAATGAGGACTGACCTAAGTTGAAGCTTCACGAAGCTGTTGAGGGTTGTTCATGAAGTGCAGAAAGACACTATTATAAATACCAAATTGACTCAGTATTGCAGCAGTCCTGATGTAACCATGTGCCCAACTAGAAAGGGCTGAGAGAGACAGAGGCAAGTGGCTACTAATCTTCACCTAGTTCAAAAGAACTCATCATTGAGAAAATAGTTTCTACTGGGCTCCATGGCTTCAAATAAACATTTCCATATACCCCAATCTCTCTCTCTTTACTTTGTCACATACATTTCCCTTCTGCTCCTATTCCTTGAGTACCTCCCCCTCTCAATTCTCAACTTGCATATGGTACACTTGATCACAGCAGCCACCTCACATTCACATACCCAGCAGCTGTGAGGTTGGGAGAAGAAGAGTCTGAGTCTTGCTGCCAAGTCAAAAGCTATTCAGGAGTTCCCTTTGTGGCTCAGCGGGTTAAGAACCCAACACAGTGTCCGTGAGGATGTGGATTTGAACCCTGACCTCACTCGGTGGGTTAAGGATCCCGTGTTGCCACAAGTTGCAGTGTGAGTTGGACATGCGGCTCAGATCCAGTTGGCAGCGGCAGCTCTGATTCGACCCCTAGCCCTGGAAACTTTCATATGCCACAGGTGTGGCCTTAAAAAGAAAGAAAAAAGTTGGGGGTGGGGGAGGCAGAGAGCTACTCAGTAAGTTGAAGCATTCTAGGAACAGAGGGCTGAGAGGCCTTCTGGGTTTCTATTTGTCCTTAGACTCCACCTTAGTGGAACTCTTACTACTGAGAGTATCCTGTATTCACAGCATAATCACATTATTTTGGAGGTTTGAGAAGGATGTCTAGGGTTGAAGAAGCTATTATTAAGAAAAATTTGAAAAGGTTAAGACCATCAGCAGATCCAAAATAGAACCAGCAGCTACTCAATGGATACCAGTGCGAATCTCTACGGCCAAACACACCCTGGGAAGATGCAAATTGAATGATTGAAGTAAAGCATCTCTTGAGATGCAAAGGACTGGAAGGAAGCTTCTAAGTGTCATTTTATTGTCTAGGAAGCATTGGGAACACAAAAGGAGAAAATATGGCGTAAGAAATTCAAATCGCCATAGCATGAGTGTCATTTAATGAAATGAATTCCTGAATGTATCGCAAGCAAGCGGAACTCCTGAAAAACAAGCTCAGTGTTCTTCCCTTAACTCTCCAAGATGTTTTCTCTTCATTTTAGATGGAACCTCCATGGATATTTGATCCTAACATTTCTGTTCTAAAATCTTACTGTCCCCGGAGTTCCCATGGCACAGTGGAAATGAATCCGACTAGGAACCATGAGGTTGCAGGTTCGATCCCTGGCCTCGCTCAGTGGGTTAAGGATCCGGAGTTGCCTTGAGCTGTGGTGTAGGTTGCAGACTCAGCTCGGATCTGGCGTTCCTATGGCTCTGGCGTAGGCTGGTGGCTACAGCTCCGATTCAACCCCTAGCCTGGGAAACTCCATAGGCTGTGGCTGCGGCCCTAAAAAGCAAGGGAAAAAAAAAAAAGTCTTACTGTCTTCTTTGGTATTTTACTCAAGTTTTTATGATCTAACAACATACAATGTGCAAAGGAAGTTCTATATATAAAAGTACAGTTTCTTAAAGGAAGAACTAGAACTATCTGAGTGAGTGTAAAACTGAAACAGTAATATTGGGCCCTGAAAGCAAAGATTCCTTTTTTTTTTTTTTTTTTGGCTGCACCCTCAGCATGCAGAAATTCCCAGGCCAGGGATGGAACCCCAGCCACAGAAGTGACAACACTGGATCTGTAACCCACTGAGCCACCAGGGGACGCCAGAGAGTCTCCTTTTGAAGCACCCTACCCAAACATGCAGGTGGAGGAGAAGTCAAAATCCATGCCCAAGGCTTTCTTTCCCCCTCCCAACAGCAAGGCCTTGCTGATCTGCGTCTCAGGATCCCACTTTTCTGTTGCAGTAACAAAAAAATAATGCTTTTGATCATCAGATTAACCATTAATGATGTATTGGTATCTTTTTCTGTGACGTAAACTTTTCACCCAGTTTAAATACATCTCCTTAGCAAGAGCCTTAGGGTACAAAACTGATGACAGGGATCCCCTCAGGCAGACTGATGAAGGAAAGCCCTTTGTTTTATTTTATTTTTTTTACGGCCACACCCGCGGCATATGGAAGTTCCCGGGATATGGGTCAAATCAGAGCTGCAGCCGTTGACCTATGCCACAGCCACAGCAACACTGGATCCAAGCCACATATGTGACCTACACCACACGCAGCTCACGGCAGTGCTGGATCCTTAACACACTGAGCGAGGCCTGGGATTGAACCCTCATGGATACTGGTCGGTTTCTTAACCGCTGACCCATAACAGGAACTTCGGGAAAGCCCTTTAGATTGGAGACTCTGGATGTTCCTTGCATCACCTATCAGTTCTATCTAATGTGTAAAGTCAGTCTTGCTCACAGACTGCAATATTCCCCAAACTCAGCCATCCATGTCCACCTTCACAATTCTTTCCATGCATGAATTGCCAGGACTATGATTTTCCATGCATTATGTATCAGCAGTACTAATATTTACTCAACATTTTCTTTAAATTAACTTTTATTCAAATAATCCACTTGAGTCTCATTCTGTGCTATAATATTTCTAAAATCATGGTTCTTTGTGCTAGCCATATGAAACCTTTTAGGTAGTAACAGATGAACATTTTATTTCAATATTTAGGGATTTATTATTAAAAACCCATAATTATCCAAATAACCCCCCAAACCCAAATAAAAATGTTCATATGTGTACTACCTAAAGTAATTTAATAGATAAAGGATATTAAATTGATGGCACATATTGCACACTTTGGGAAACTCTAAACCAGTCCACCCCCATCATTTTGAAAATCATGAGATTTCATCAAAGATAAATATGTAAGTGCCAAAAAATGTATACAGTAAAAAAGATCTTAAAGACAGTTTCTCCAAGCCTAGCATCAGCAGGAGTGACATTGCATCACTGGGCTCTGATATTCTACAAGCAAAATGTCAGCAGTGATTGACCAGCCTTCTCTGAAGGCTCCCGAGCCCCCAACTGCTAAGGGTCAGTCAAGTGTGGCCAGTGTCAAACTCAAACTCTAGCTCATATAATAAAGTTTACATTAAAAGTCAAGGTTTTGATGAATGTCACACTTGGAAGCCAATTAAATGGGCTGAAAGGAAGACACAATTTCCCACTGTCTAATTGACTTGCAGCACCTTCAAGGTAATAAATTTGTCACATTGAATTATTAATGAGAAACGAATATTTGACTTGCTGCCTTGAATGGAAAATAGTTCATTATCGGGTAGCATTGTTCCTGCCAAATAATGAGTCTGGCATTAGGGGAGTTTAGGGACAATGTGACAGAAGATTGTATTTTTCTTCATCATTATATTTCCCATACCATAAACCTCTTTAAAACAATATCTTACGATCATTTTAAGGGACAGAAATGGTACCTTCTATTTGGAGCTTAATTTTGCTTTAATTTGCACTGTCATAGACTTCTCCAGTGTTTTCAAATATTCAAACACATGCTTATAGTTAGGAAAAGGAGTTCCCAGGACCTATTATTATTTTCTCAACATTTTCATTAAATCATGTCCCTTATTTACTTTTTACACCTCCTAAGCCATAATACACATGAAATCATGGCATCAATATTTGAGTTGTAATGTTTTTCAACTGGATATCAAACTCAATGTGTGACTATTAAAATATAAAATATCCACCTGTGTACAACATACAACTATCACCTACACATTTTGGCTGACACTGCACATACCACATTTTTTGAAACACTGCATTGAAAAAATATATATATTTAAAGTGGATTCCTGAGAACATAAAAGAGAAATAAAGTATGTCATCTACAAAATCAAAATTTCAAAGCATACTCCCGAGGAAGAGAGACTTGGGACCTATTTAATTAGTTATTCTTTCCTTAAGAAATCCATTACTACCACCCCCATCCAACTCTAACAAACCCTGTTTTCTGCTTTTTTTTTTTTTTTTAAAGCTGTGTATATTCTTCCCTCTTAAAGCCTTCCCTGACTCCCTCGGTGAGTTTTGATTTGTCTTCCTCTGAAATCCCGTAACATTGCGTACTCCTTTTAAGGTCCTTAGCCTCTTCTGACATCAGCTGTTGCTGTGTTTTGCACAAGATCTATTCCTCCCATTGGATGCTGTATCCCTTGAGGTGGCTAACACAGCACTTTGAGTTGAAAGAGTATGGCACAAAGCAGGATTCTTTGCCAAGTCTAGCTAACCTCACACGCTTTCGTTTACTGGGAATCTGGAATTGCAATTATCTGGACACCAAGTCTGTATCCAGACATAAGATAATGATGAAGGTGTAGGAGTGTTGGGTGAATATATAGAGATGCTGTGTGTCTGGGGTTGGATGCTGGGAGTCTCATTTCAGCTTCTGTTTTAGGTGGTAGCATGTAGCTTTTCGCAAGGCTTTTTCCATAAGCCTGCCTACTGGGACAACATATCTTATTTGATGGGTTCAGCAAGTAGCAATTAGTTTTTTTTTTTTTTTTAAACATAGGCCACATTTCTTGATCACGTCTATGCTGTATTCATTATGCTCCCTCCCTAGACATCAATAAGTCAATTTTAAAGAGCATCTGATGCTTTACAGGGTATTATGGAGAGCCCTCTTTCTGAGTAATGCAGTTTTTCTCATTGTCTCTGATTACGTACAGCTCTTCAGTGGAAAATAGAACATTATATTTTCTGAAGATTTGTTCCTCTTAGCCTCCCTCAACCCTATTTCTTAAACCTAAGGTCCAAAAGTAGAAACAAATAACCTATCTAGAATAATCAGGTCTAAGTATAGTATTTTAAAGTATTTTAAAATACACACAATCAGGAGAGCTATTTCACGCCCCTTGTCCAGACTTTGGAAAGGACGAATATAAGGGTAATATATAGTGGGTATCATCCACTGTACAAGCAGACACATCTGTGTCTGCCAAGGTGACATTTATTCTACCCCAAGGAAATGAGAAGAGGAGTTCTGGAATTGATGCAGAAGATCACTTACCCAAATGCTCATATCTGCTCTTTCTACCATTACAGGCACTAATGGGTTATTTTTTTCTCTCACTGATTTATGTTTTATATTTGGCAAAGGATTTGTGATATTTTATCATTAAAGACATGATGAGAGAGAGAAACATGAACCATTAACCAAATTAAAGGAGCCAAATTTTTACAATGAAGAGAAGAAAGAGATATTTGCAGAAGAAAATATAATTAATAAATATGACTATATGATTAATGATAGGTACAGCACTTGTGTACAAAAACTGTTCTGAGCTTCCTGGTAGCCAGTGCAAGAGTGGTGTGGAGTGATTATGCAACCCTCATTATCTGATAACAAGGAAAATCAGATAAACTAACTTCATCCTAGCCCTGAATTCTAGTAAGTTTTTTTTTTTTTTTGATGAATCACTTTGTAGAAAAAATTAGCAGCATAATGTATTAAACCCTTACTCAACTAGGGACCTGAAATTTAAAAAAACAAATAAGACCCAATCAAAGACATTGAGATACTAACAGTAAAAGGGCAATATAACTGTGTGAATATACACATCCATATTTATGTGTAGATATATATATGATTCAATGTACTTGAAGTGAGTTCCTAAAGAAAGGGTTCTAAAGAGAAATTTTCTTATTGCTTATTTTTGGGTAGAGCCAGTGAGGAGATAGCAATGGTCCTCAAAGTGTGGACCTCGAACCAGCAGCACCTGAATCACATGGGAACTTGCTAGCAATGCAAAAATTTGAAGCCCACTCTAGACCTACTGAATCTGAAACTATGGGGCTGGGGCCCAGCCATCTGTGTTTCAATAAGTCCTCCAGCTGATTCTGGAGCACGCTAACGTTTGGGGATCACAGACTTAGTAGCACCTACCTCTAATCTTGATCACCCTCCTTGGGATCCAGGCATGAAATTTTTCTTCCCCAGGTGGGGAACCAGGTCACCCAGGTGTTCTGACATGTTTGGACTTTCAATCCCTGCTCCTACTCCAGAATGCTTCCTAAAGCACAGGACAGAAATGCATATATCCCAAAATAAATTTCCCAGAACCCACTCTATACATGGATATATATGCTTTACATGTATCAAGACTTCAGAACTACCTGGGATAATAAACTCAATTTCAAAAGTAAATCCAATCTCTTTTGAAGATAAAAGTATAACTAGAGATCAAAGAATGTAAATGATTCTAGCAGTAGTATAACAAAATTTGGCAATTTCTTCAGGCTTTGAAATAAGCTGCCAAACAAATTATTCTATAAGTGGGGGCCACAGAAATACAGTAATCTCTCATATTTCACTCAACTCAAGGTCATTTTTCCAGAAACCTCATTTATCTGCAATAAGGTGGAAATAAAGGAAAATAAGCAAAAGTAAAGCTAACTTGAATAACACACACACAGAAATTTCAAAGAAGCAAACGTAGATATCATAATGTCTACACTCTAATGTGCTTTAATTTACTCAGAGGGTAATTTCATAAGCTAACATTCAAATACCATTTTTATTTTACACATAGTTTTAAAAATCACGAGTCAATGGGGCTGTTCATTGATTGACAGAAGCAAGAAATTCACCTGGGGGACAGAGAAGACCAGGGAGGAGGCAATAAACTTCCCTACACCAGCACCAGAGGACATGCCATGTCTCCCAGCCATAAATCTAGTCCACCCCATATAAGACTAAGTCAAATTACCAAAATTTACCAGTCACCATCATGGTCAAATTGCCTACTGGTCAACTTGCCTACTGGTCAACTTGCTAACTGGTCAACTGACTTAAGTTCCTTGTCTTTTCACCTTTCTAGTTTTAGTTTTTATTCTGTCTTTATAAGAGCATTTTGAGGAACGTTCAGTTTATTTCTGCCTAACTTCCCATGGCTACAGCTGGAGGATAAGAGGCAGAAAGAGAGAGCCTGAGAGTATAAGGAAAATGCATTCATAGGAATATGTTGTTGTATAAAAGGAGGTCTTGTTAATACTTTTTCAAGATTATGGTAACATGGTTACAGTCACAATAATTCTTCATATTCAAGAGCATGTCAAGAATGCATCCAAAGATGTATTTAAGAACATATTTTAAACATAGTCACTATATTCAAGGAGATACTGAAGAATATATCCAAGAGTTTATTCAAGAACATATGCAAAATTATATGCAAGGATTATTCAAAAATATACTTAAAATGTATATAAGAATATATTCTTCATAAATTCATTTTCTTCAAAAATATTCTCTTCCTATATGAGTTCTTTTTAAAATATTTAATCAGGAGTTCCTGTTGTGGCCCAGTGGTTAACGAATCTGACTAGGATCCATGAAGATGTAGGTTCGATCCCTGGCCTTGCTCAATGGATTAAGGATCCGGCATTGCCGTGAGCTGTGGTGTAGGTCGGATCCCACGTTGCTGTGACTGTGGTATAGGCCAGCAGCTACAGCTCCAATTCCGCCCCTAGCCTGGGAACCTCCATATGCCATGGGTGCGGCCCTAGAAAAGACAAAAAGACAAAAATAAATAAATAAAATATTTAATCAATTATTAAATGATGATATTTTCCTTGTTCATTTACTCTGTTTGTGACACAGCATGCTCAAAAATGAAAGTGAAATCAAATTATGCCTAATATTTGTTTACTTTCTTCTTTGGCATAGCCCAGCTTAGACTTGACTCAGTTCAAGCTAAGAGAGATGTTCACAAGGCAACAGAAGGCTAAGCTTGCTTTACCTCCTGTCAAGACAAAAATCACAAAACATCACACCACATGTACATCAAAATATAAACACATTACCTGACCATATACAGTAGAATTCCATGGCACTGAATGTAACTCATATTACAAATCAATATACTGATAATAAATATCAACATGAGAATGTTTGCATACTTTCAACGCTAGAAAATGTTTTACTAAAAAATTTTATTCATCTTTCTATACATATTTATGACCTGGAGACCATAACCATATTATAGCCCAGTAAAAAAATGAGTTCTCATAACAATAGCACAGAATTACATTAAAAAAAATAAAATTAACATAATATATTAAAATATTACAGGAGTTCCCATTGTGGCACAGTGGAAATGAATCTGACTAGGAACCATAAGGTTGCAGGTTTGATCCCTGGGCGCTCTCAGTGCGTTAAGGATCCGGTGCTGCTGTGTGTGTGTGTGTGTGTGTGTGTGTGTACTGGAATATATGTATCTACCATGTTTCCTTTATTCATTCATCCATCAATGAGACACTTATGTTGTCTCAATGTCTTTGCTATTGTAAATAATGCTTCAGTGAACATGGGAGATAGCAATTTTATTCCCTTCGGATATATACCCAGAAGTGTGATTTCTAGATCATATGGTAGTTATAGTTTTAATTTTTTAGGAACTCCCATAGTGTTTTCCATAGTGACTCCACCAATTTACATTCCTATCAATGATGCACAAGCATACCCTTTTCTCCACATCCCATTGTCTTTTTGATAATAGCCATTCTAACAATTGGGAGGTTATATCTCATTGTGGTTTTGGTTTGCATTTCCCTGATTAATGATATGATGCATCTTCTCATGTGTCTGTAGGTCATCTGTATGTCTTTTTTAGAAAAATGTCTACTCAAGTCCTTTGTTGATTTTTTTTTTTTTTTTGTCTTTTTGCCATTTATGGACTGCTCCCAACAGCATATGGAGGTTCCCAGGCTAGGGGTCTAATCGGAGCTGTAGCTGCCAGCCTACACCAGAGCCACAGCAACTCAGGATCCGAGCTGCGTCTTTGACCTACACCACAGCTCACGGCAACGCCGGATCGTTAACCCACTGAGCAAGGGCAGGGACCAAACCCGCAACCTTATGGTTCTTAGTCGGATTCGTTAACCACCGCGCCACAACGGGAACTCCCTTTGTTCATTTTTTAATTGAATGGTTTATTTATTTATTTTTGTATTGAGTTGTATGACTTCCTTATATATTTTAGCTATTTATCATTTATCAGATTGTTGGTAGATACTTTCTCAGATTTTTTAGTATAATTCATGTGAAATGCTCTAGAAATCTTATCAAATGAAAAAGAATTGATATACAGATGGCCAACAAACACATGAAAAAATGCTCAACATCGCTGATTATAAGAGAAATGCAAATCAAAACTACCATGTGATACCACCTCACACCAGTCAGAATGGCCATCATTCATAAGTCCACAAATAACAAGTGCTGGAGGGGGTGTGGAGAAAAGGGAACCCTCCTGCACTGCTGGTGGGAATGTAAACTGGTACAGCCACTATGGAGAACAGTTTGGAGATACCTTAGAAATCTATCCATAGAACTTCCATATGACCCCGCAATCCCACTCTTGGGCATCTATCTGGACAAAACTCTACTTAAAAGAGACATGTGCACCCGCATGTTCATTGCAGCACTATTCACAATAGCCAAGACATGGAAACAACCCAAATGTCCATCGACAGATGATGGGATTCGGAAGAAGTGGTATATATACACAATGGAATACTACTCAGCCATAAAAAAGAATGACATAATGCCATTTGCAGCAACATGGATGGAACTAGAGAATCTCATCCTGAGTGAAATGAGCCAGAAAGACAAAGACAAATACCATATGATATCACTTATAACTGGAATCTAATATCCAGCACAAATGAACATCTCCTCAGAAAAGAAAATCATGGACTTGGAGAAGAGACTTGTGGCTGCCTGATGGGAGGGGGAGGGAGTGGGAGGGATCGGGAGCTTGGGCTTATCAGACACAACTTAGAATAGATTTACAAGGAGATCCTGCTGAATATCATTGAGAACTTTGTCTAGATACTCATGCTGCAACAGAAGAAAGGGTGGGGGAAAAAATGTAATTGTAATGTATACATGTAAGGATAACCTGACCCCCTTGCTGTACAGTGGGAAAATAAAAAAAAAAAAAAAAGAAAAGAAAAAGAATTGAAAGTACTAGGAGGAGTTCCCATTGTGGCTCAGAGATAACAAACCTGACTAGTATTCATGAGGTTGAGGGTTTGATGCCTGGCCTTGCTCAGTGGGTCAAAGATCCAGCGTTGCCGCGAGCTGTGGTGTAGGTTGAAGATGTGGCTCACGTCTGGTGTTGCTGTTGCTGTAGCTGTGGTGTAGTCCGGCAGCTACAGCTCTGATTCGACCCCTAGCCTGGGAACCTACATATGCCACAGGTGCTGCCCTAAAAAGATAAAAAATAAATAAATAAATAAAAAACACCCCAAACCAGAAAGTACTAGGAAAGTTTAACCTGGACAAGAAAAATCTTGGATGTATATGCAAACAGCCTTCAAATATATAAAAGGACTGGCAAGCCGTCGATGGATAGATTTATAATGCGTCACTCAGGTAAGCTAATAATGACTTAAAGTTGCAGAGTAGTAGGTTTTGTCTTCACCGTGGAGACCTTTCTGTGAGAGCTATCCAGCAGTGGAGTCTGTGCCCTAGGTGATAAAAAGCTGTCCCTGGAAGTCAGCAAACAAGACAGCACACATCCTAGTCTCTCCCAACTCTGAGGTTCTGAATCTAAGTTGTTCAACAAATGTATGCATAAAACCAAAGGGGAAGCTTCCTCAGCTTAAAAAAGTTTCCTTAACCAGACAGGTGCCTGTTTATTCAATAAACCCAAATACAGAGGAGATATTTTCAGGGGGAAAATCAATACTTTTAAAGATAAAACCCATCAATGTTACTTGTGTCAAGTGCCTAAAGTAAATTAAGTTTACAACTTCAGCACACTGTCATGTGAAAGTGTGGCAGCGACTAACAAATTGGATTACCATAGTACTACATCACTCACAAAAGTATTATTGATAGTGACAGAGAGATATTGAATTTAAATTATTCATTTTTATTGATTGAACAGCATGTCTTAACTAGGAAACAAGAAGAGCTGAGATGTTAGACTTGGATTTTACCTTCTGTTGGGAATGACCCCCCCCATCCACTTGCGAAGGAATATGTGTATATGAGTTGTGTAACAAGCATTGGTTAACTGAAGTTTCCTCTGGATACACTTTCACCTCTGTCTTCTCTGTCCATGCCCACCAAGGTGGGGACCGAGACACCCAGAGCCCTGTGCCTCAACGCCCCCTCCTCCTTCTGCTCCCTAGCAGCCTGGTTTCACTCCTTACTTCAAAACCATGCTTTGAATACTTGTTGTGGGCTAGACACCGTGCTGGGATACACAGACAAGCAGGAGTTGCCCTCAAGGAAGACACAAGATAATGGAGGGAAAGAGACAAAAAAACCAAACCAAACAAACTGCAATAAAGGGTTGCACATTCAAAATCTCCTGTCTTCAGCTCTATTATCCTCATATCTAAGGAGCCTCTGGGGAATCACAGAATCCATCTGAGAATTCTGTCTAAGCAATGGACTCTCTCCATAGGGAAAAAATTCACAGCCATACTGGATTAAGTTGTTACTGCTGTCCTAATTCTGGGGCATTTCGATTTTCAGGAGGGACTTCTGGAACCTAAACATAATAAGGCAAAAAAAAAAAAAATTAAGTGATGATGGAAATTTTAGGATTCTTGAAAGGCCACCAAATTACCCCACACGGGTGGCCTAAATTAAGAGATGTACTGTTTCTAGGAGTTCCCGCTGTGGCATGGCAGATTAAGAATCTGACCACAGGGGCTCAGGTCACTGCAGAGGCATGGGTTTGATCCCTCGCCCGGTACAGTGGATTAAAGGATTTGGCGTTGCCGCAGCTGTGGCACAGGTCACAGCCGTGGCTCAGATTCAGTGCCTGGCACAGGAACTTCCATATGCCGTGGGTGCAGCCATTAAGAGAGAGACAGAGATGTATTGTTTCTAGGTCGTGTTCTCTGTCATGAACTAAATGCTTGTGTCCTCCCAAAATTCGTATGTTGAAGTCCTTAGGTGCTCCCCCACCCACAGTGTGGATATACTCGGAGGTGGGCCCTTTAAATGACGTAATCAAAGTTAAACGAGGGTATGGGAGGGGCCCTGATCAGACAAGATTAAGAGACACCAGAGAACTAAGATTCTCTCCCAAACATACACACAAAGAGGTCAAGTGAGCACATGGCAAGAAGGCTGCCGCCTCCAAGCCAAGAGAATGGGCCTCAGAATGAAAGTGACCTTGACGGCACCCTGATCTTGGCCTTCCCAGCCCTCAGACTGAAGAAATAAGTGTCTGTCGCTTAAGCCACCCAGCCTGTGGTAGACTAGAAGACTAATACATCACAACAAAAACTATCTCATCCAAGTTCTTTGTAGAACTTTCAGACATCTGTCTGTCACCTCCAAAACCTCCCTTGTCTCATTTTTTAATTAAACAAAGACAGGGACATGATTCCATCCCTCCTCAGAAAAACAACAACACAATTTACACCCATGAATTTTATAGTTGCAGAGATGTCTATCTTAATTGATTTGGGGTCTTTTTTAATTAAAACATGTATAGTTGTTGGTAGAGCTTGAAAATTAAGCAGCTACCATTGGGCTCCAGGCAAGGAAGTTTCTCTGCAGCCAAGGAGCAAAGTCGCTCCAGGTAAACAGCAATCACCCGGCTAGCTCTGCCCACTCCCCTTTTTTAGCTCCAGGCCCTGCTTCTCAAAGTGTGGTTGATGGACCAGCAGTGTCAGCATCACCTGTGAGTTTGTAAGCAATCCAGAATCCCAGGCCCATCTCAATCCTGCTAAATCAGAATTTGCAGTCCCTTCTGCCCCTTCTGTTCTTTTTAGGGCCGCACTCCGCAGCATATGGAAGTTCCCAGGCTAGGGGTCCAATGGGAGCTGTAGCCGCTAGCCTATGCCACAGCCACAGCAATGCAGGATCTGAGCTGCATCTGTGACCTATGCCACAGCCACAGCAACCCCAGATCCAAGCCACGTCTGTGACCTATACCGCAGCTCACGGAAACACCAGGTCCTTAACCCACTGAGCAAGGCCAGGGATCAAATCCGAATCCTCATGGATACTAGGCAAGTTCTTAACCTGCTGAGCCACAATGGGAACTCTAGAATTTGCATTTTAACAGGATGTTCAGGTGATCTATGTGAGCATGAAATCTGAGAAGCACTGCCTTAAAGTACAGCTTAGGGAGTTCCCATTGTGGCTCAGTGGTTAACGAACCCGACTAGTATCCATGAGGACATGGGTTTGATCCCTGGCCTTGCTCAGTGGGTTAAGGATCTGGCGTTGCTGTGAGCTGTGGTGTAGGTTGCAGACGCAGCTCAGATCCTGCATTGCTGTGACTGTGGCATGGGCCGGTGGCTACAGTTCCAACTCTACCTCTAGCTTGGGAACTTCCATATGCTGCAGGTTTGGCCCTAAAAAGACAAAAAAGACCAAAATATTAAAAAATTTTAAAAATAAATGAAAGAAACTAAAAAAAAAAAAAAAAAAAAAAAAAAAAGAACAGCTTAGTCCAGGGAGTTCCCTTATGGTTCAGTGGGTTAAGAACCCAACTAGTATCCATGAAGATGCAGGTTGAATCCCTGACTTCACTCATTAGGTTAAGGATCCAACATTGCCACAAGCTGCAGTGTAGATCACAGATGTGACTTGGATGGGCAGCCCTAAAAAGCCAAAAATAAAACAAAATATCAGCTTAGTGCACACTGTAACAGCACTGAGTGGCTCCCAGGCCTCAGGGACTTGAACTGTTGGGCACATTAGTTTAAAGACGAAAGTGCTTCCACTGGAACAGTCTCAGCATCTAGAAGAGAGCCTGGAACCTAAGAAACTGCAATAAATATTTCTTCAGTGATTCATTAAAAAATATTTTCTGAACATGTGTGAGGCTCTGTGCAAGGCATCATGGAGACACTATTGAAAAAGTCCTCGTGGAGCTTACAATCTAGGGCGGTGTTTCTCAAAGTGTCACCTTACCAGGTGTATCAAAATTTTAGAGGGGTGGGTATATGTGTAAAAAAAAGGAAATTCCTGGGACCCATCACAGATCAGCTAGATCAGAATTCTGAATGGCACCAGCACTGGGCTTCTGCATTTTATTTATTTATTTATTTTGGCACGCCCATGGAATGTGGAAGTTCCCAGGACAGGGATCGAACCTACACCACAGTAGTGACCCGAGCTGTTGCAGTGACAGTGCCTGATCCATAATCCACTACACCATAAGGGAACCCCCTTGGGCATTTCAACAGGCACCTCACATAATTCTTTTGCACACTGAAGTGACTAATTGGATGTTAGAAGACCAACGAATAAATTTATTCATTCACCAATGTATTAAGAACCTACTATGGGCTAGGCACTGTTTCAGGCACTAGGGATATAGCACTGAACAAAAGTCCCTGCTCTCATGGAATGGACATTCTAAACGGAGGATGCAGAAAATAAACACATATGAAAACTAGTGATCAGTGCTATGAAGAAAACTAAAGCCAGGGCTAGGTAGTGATGGGCATGTTATTTCATAGAGAATGGCCCAGAAAGCTCTCTCTATAAAGGTGATACTTAAAACAAGATCTTAATGAAGTGAGGGAATGAGCCAGGCAGCTCTCTGGGGAAGAGTTTTCCAGGCAGAAGGGATGTTATGGGCAAAAACCCTGTGGTAGATATGCCTGACATGTTCAAAAATAGAAAAGAGGCCAGTGAATAGGCCGGTAGGAAAAGGAATGGATAAGAGGCAGAGAGATATACTGGGGTGTGAGTATGGACCGGTCCTCTTGGACTTTGTAGGCCATTCTTGGGATGTTGGCTTTTGTACTCTGAGAAATTGGGACCCACTAGAGAGTTTTAAGCAGAGAAGCACAATGATCTGATTGATGTTATAGATGGTTTACTCTGGTGGCTGTGTAGAATTCAGACTGTAGCAGGTATATTACTCAAGGTAAAGCTAGGCTGCTGTAACAAAAAGACTCAACCTTATGGTAGCTTAAAGAACAGAGGATTGTTTCTCTCTTAAAGCCTTAATGTGAATACTTCAGGTGCACAGGGCAAGTCCATTGCTCATGGTAATTCATAGACCCAGCTCCTTTCCAAGTCGTTGCTCTGCCATCAACTAGGGCCTTGTTGTAGTCTGCAAAGTCTAAGCCAAGTTGTCAGACATCCAGGTTCCAGCAGTCAGAAAAAGAGGATGAGGGTATAGAGGAAGAAAGCCCAAAGGTCACAAGTCCCTGACTCAGAAATGGCACATGTCACTTCTGCTAACATTCCATTGATGAGAACTTAGTCAAATACCCACAGCTCACCACGAGCCATGTTTGATTAGGTAGTCCAGCAGGACAGCTGTGCATTCAGTTCTATTTCTTCAGCTATATAAGAAGAGTCAAATGGTGTCCTAGTAGTGTCTGCCATAAAGGGCAAAGGTAAAAGAGGGAAGATGTTGCAGTCATCCAAAGGAAAGATGAGGTGGCCCGGATTAAGGCGGTGGCAGAGTCGGTGGGAAATAGCGGTTGCTTTGTGGACTTACAGTCCACCCTCGAACAACATGAGGGTTACGAGTGCCGACCTTCTACACTGACAAAAATCTGAGTATGACATAGCCCAACAGTTCCTCTGAATCCATGGTTCTGCATCTGTGGATTCAACCAACCACAGATCATGCAGTACTGTAGTATTTACTTTTTTTTTCTGAGCAAAGTTTATTGAAGGGCCAAGCAAGGAAAACAGGTGGCTCATGCTCAAAGAACCTGAACTCCCCAACAGGTTTCAGGGAAAAGTTTTTGGTGTTTTTGTTTTTGTCTTTTTGTCTTTTCTAGGGCTGCACCCGTGGCATATGGAGGTTCCCAGGCTGGGGGTCAAATCGGAGCTGCAGCTGCCAGTCTACACCACAGCACAGCAATGCGGGATTCGAGCTGCGTCTTCGACCTACACCACAGCTCACGGCAACGCCGGATCTTTAACCCACTGAGCGAGGCTGGGGATCGAACCCGCAACCTCATGGTTCCTAGTCGGATTCAACAATCACCGCGCCACAATGGAAACTCCTCCGGGAGAAGTTTGGCATGAGGAGTGTAAGGTGTGTGTCTGTAGTACTTACTATTGAAAAATATCTGCATGTAAGTGGACCCACACAGCTCAAACCCATATTGTTCAAGGGTCAAGAGTACTACATTTTGAAGCTAATAGAATGGATGTGGTTGTGAAAGTCAAAGATACCTCTAAAAATCTTGACCTGAATGACTTGGAAAAAGGAGCTGAATGATTGATTAGATGATAAGCAGTCCATTTGAACCACATTTCTCTCCCCTCCCCATCTTCCTAAAACCAACACCACATCCTAGTGTGAATAGGACTCAAGTCTTTCCTTGAAAGCCAGATTTTAAATTTCTGTTCTACTGATTTCTATGTTTGTGTTCTTAAGCAAATTATTTCATTTCACTGGGTCTTAGTTTTCTTCTTTATAAGACAGAAATAAAAGGAGCTCCCATTGTGGTTCAGTGGAAATGAACCCGACAGTATCCATGAGGACATGGGTTCGATCCCTGGCCTCACTCGGTGGATTAAGGATCGATCCGGTGTTGTTGTGAGCTGTGGTGTAGGTCGCAGATGCAGCTCAGATTCCTCATCGCTGTGGCTGTGATGTAGGCCAGCAGCTACAGCTCCGATTCAACCCCTAGCCTGGGAACTTCCATATGCTGCAAGTGCAGCCTTAAAAAGCAAAAAAAAAAAAAAAAAAAAGAGAGAGAGAGAGAAATAATAGAAATAAATTTAATGTAGAGATTAAATAAGATAATATATAGAAAGTACATAGCATAGTGCAGGACACATAGGAAACACTCTGTAAAGCGGAAACGAATCTGACTAGCATCCGTGAGGTCCGATCCCTGGCCTCGCTCAGTGGGTTAAAGATCCAGCATTGGTGTGAGCTGTGGTGTAGGTCACAGACGTGGCTCGGATCCCGTGTTGCTGTGGCTGTGGTGTAGGCCAGCGGCTCAGCTCCAGTTTGATCCCTAACCTGGGAACTTCCATATGCCGCGGGTGCAGCCCTAAAAGTCAAAAAAAAAAAAAAAAAAAAAGGAAAAGAAGAAAAAAAAAAGCCCACAACATGTGACAAGAAGTAAATGTGTTTATATAAAGCTTTTTAAAGCCCGTAACACAATTCTTGGCACATAATAAGTGCTCAATAAATGAAATTTGTTATTATTAAAAGGCTAGAGGTGCCAAAGACAGTAACTTTCCAAAATTTCCCAGAGCCCAACACTGAGAAGAGTATGTTCTCTAAACATGATACAGAAACTCCATGAACACACTCTGCAGTCCTATCCGACTATTAGAAACATCACTCGTAGATCCCCCAGCTTATAAGTATCAACCCTAGTTTCTCCCTATCTCTGGTACACCCTCCATCTTCCAGTGTCAGAGAGTAATAGAAATGATCTTCGTTCAAACCACAAAGTTGCTACAGTTTTATTAACCACTCACAATGCCTGCATGTTCCAGGGGAAGAAAGCATCCATCAGAAACTGAACTCAAGCCAGTCTACATGCGTGCATGCCAGCCCTTGACAGGATAGAGACCTGCACAAACCAAATAGAGCAGGGAGGGTGGGGAGAGCCACTAGTCTCCTTTTCCTCCTTGGTCCTCAGTGCCACATACAACAAACTCCATCTCTGATCAGAAAATGAGGTTTCTAGTATGGCGCATCTGTGGTCATTTGCATATCTGTGTATTATCCTACACAAACCACTTTGCAAAACACTTTCTTTTAACTTTTTAAAATTTTTTGGCCACCCCAAGGTATATGGAATTCCTGAGCCAGGAATCAGATCCGAGCCACGACTGCCACCTACGTCACGGCTGTGGCAACACTGGATCCTTTAACCCACCATGCCAGGCTGGGGATCGAACCTGTGTCCTGGAGCTGCAGAGACGCCACAGATCCTGTTGCACCATAGCAGGAACTCCACAAAGCACGTTCATCAATTCTACAGAGACTTAGTAATTCCATTTTACAGATGAAAACACTAAGAGTTAAGAGGTAAAATAGCTTTGCCCCCAGTCGTACAACTGGCAAGCAATCTAAATGCATTTATTACAAAATTGGAAACTGCCCCAGCTTGGATTTAAGATCTTTACAGTGGAATTCTGAATTTGCATCATCATACCTGTGTTTTCCCACAATTGTTAAGTGTTCCTAGCATAGGGGCCCAATCCAGGCTGGGATCTGTGAACCCCGAGCTCACTCTTTCCCCCCTCAAAGCGAGTGAAACTTGTGGCATCTGAGTTCTTTAGCGTGTTCATGTTTGTCCCACTCATGCCTAGAAGCTGAGCCATCCCCGAGCAAAATTTTCCCGAAGGTAATGTTTGTTCCATACTTAAATTGACTGGATCATCTCCCATGTTGCTCAGGGATGGCTCAGCTTCTAGCTTGACTTGAGTTAAGACCCTGAGTTCACACTTTCTCTCTGAGAGGCACTGTGCAAAATACTTTGAGTTCTTCTGAGTCTCAGTTTCCTCAACTGTAAAAATGTGGTATCCGCTTCACAGGGCTGTTGCAGGAAACGAAGTAGTGTCTGTAAAACACCAGGCACACACTAGTCATCCAATAAATGATGACGGTGTAATGGTGGAAGTAGTACTAATTATATAGTTTCATTCCCTTGCCACTTCTTATCAAAACATTTATCCCATTTCCCCTCAAGGCCTTATCTGCTTGATCTGTGGAATCACCTCCTAACCTGCTAATGCTAATTTAATGTGCTATCCCCACTAGATAACATGTATGCGTTTTAACAGGCTACTTGAAATGCTTGTCCCAAAGAATAACAAAAACAAAAGTCCAAAGAAAGAGATCTGGGGGCTAGTTTTATTTGGGGTACAGCCACATTCTATAGGTAGCCCTTTAGCTGGTAAAAATGCAGACCTGACTGCTGTGTTTGACTCCAAATCAACAAGAAAAAGAGGAAAGAATGGGTTTTGCTAGGTATTCCAGAAATGGACTTTCAAGCTGAGCTCTTTGAAATGTTATTTTGAAAAAAAAAAAAAAAGAACAAAAACAACAACAACAAAGGAAAACAACAAAATCAAACAAGCCTTTGTTATTCCATCCTCCCTCGCTCACTGACTCTTCTGCACCCTAGTCTTCTACCCCTCAACACAAAGACACACACAAAGCAAATATTTCTAAATACCAAGAAAGCTGTGTAAAAGATCATAATGTTCTGTCCCAGTGGGGCCCAGGGTAAATGTTGTGTTGTACTGTAGTCAAATGCATTTGATAAGAAATAAAGCCTGAGAAGGGGAGCACAGGTGTTGTCAGAAATGTGCAAAAATACTTCTATGCTTCTCAGAGCTGATAAACATAAAAAGGCTGAACACAGAACAAAATCAACCAGAACCTTCTCTTCCTGGGCATATTTGATTTGCCATGGTTACATCTGAATACCCTGATGGCCCATAAGGTGTGATAAAATCTTTAAGATGTAAGTGGATCTTTTCCAGAGGAGCAGAAGATCCTGGCTAGGGTATCTGGCTGCTGTGGGGTGTTACATTTCATTCAGACATTGGTAGAGCTTTTTCTTCTAAGACAAAAGGGCTGTGTCTTCTGGTCAGCCAAGTGAAATTGACAATGCAGAATGCCACCTTCTTCTTCAATTTATAATCTTTTCCTAGAGGGTTTGTCATCCTTGGTAACTTTCCAAAGAACCCGAATCTAAATCTTCTTCGCTGTGCGGTAGTATAAGCATTCCAAACAAGAGATCGTTTTCCCAAGAAGATGGACTTTCCCATGGATCCTGGCTGAGGTCTGCTTTAGAGGTGGAAGGTACTATGTCAGGCAATAGGACAATTATTTCAGAAAATTTTAAGTATGAACCAGGGCCAGCCTCACTAGGAGGTGGCTGTCTGTGTTTATAATTCCTCATCAGCTGGCCATAGAGTATCAAAATTCATTCCTTTAGAGTAAAACACAGAGGTGCTGGTTTAAAGTTATTGCCCCCCCACCCCCAGAGTTCCCATTGTGGCTCAGCAGAAACGAATCTGACTAGCATCCATGAGATGCAGGTTCGATCCCTGGCCTCGCTCAGTGGGTTAAGGATCTGGCGTTGCCGTGACCTGTGCTGTAGGTTGCAGACGAGGTTTGTATCTTGAGTTGCTGTGGCTGTGGTGTAGGCTAGTTGCTACAGCTCCAATTCAACCCCTAGCCTGGGAACCTCCATATGCCCAGGGTGCGGCCCTAAAAAGACCAATAAATAAATAAATAAATAAAGTTTTGCCCCCCCACAAAGAGGAGTATGCATATATTAATTTATCAGGTGGGGATGGGGTTCTTGGTAGTCAGGGAATTCAGGTATGACCAATGGAATGCCAGTCTGAAGGAGGTCCTGGCTTTTGGAGTTTAGGGATTGGAGGGGGTAGAGCAAGGGCTGAAAGGACTTGTGTCGGGACATAAAATCACATAAACAATTTTGCCAAGAGCCAGCCCTCTTAGTTTTCCCTATCTTTTTTTTTTTTTTTCCTTTTTGGCCACATCCATGGCATGTGGAAGTTCCCAGGCCAGAGATCAAATCTGCACCATAGCAGTGACCCAAGCTGCAGCAGTGACAAAGGGTCCTTAACCCACTGAGCCACCAGGGAACTCCCCCCTATCTTTTTCTTGTCTTTTTAGGGCCACACCCACGGCCTATGGAGGTTCCCAGGCTAGGGGTCTAATCGGAGATATGGATGCCGACCTTTGCCACAGCCACAGCAATGCCAGATCTTTAACCCATTGAGCGAGGCCAGGGATTGAACCCACAACCTCATGGTTCCTAGTCGGATTCATTTCCACTGCACCACGATGGCAACTCCATCCTTCCCCACCTTAAAGAATCACATAATTCCTTCTTACTTTCCACTAGCCTCTGAAGAACCCTGGATGATAACCACACATTATCACCATGGTAGGGTTTAAAATCAGCCTTATTTGATAACTCTGATATGCAGAGAACACATTTCGTCACTCCTGATGTTTCTTTCCATGACTCTACTTCCTCACTTCCTTCCAGGAAGATGGGACTCACCTAAGTCTTAAGTCGTCAGAAAAAGCTGATTGTCTCGGCCCCTTTACCTCTTCTTGCTCTTGGGATCAAAGCTGTCTACAGAGAGTGTATATCCTGCTCTGATCCTCTAAGCAGAAAATTTTATAGGAACATTAATATCCAGAGGGAGGGGAAGGCAGTGCAATGGTTTACTACTGCCTCTGGGTGGATGCGTCTGGGATGTAGGAAGCTCACTTAACCACAGATATGAGCTACATTTCCTAATATCAGCTTACTTGGGAATAAAGGGGCTAACCTCATTTCCCATCTGTCTTGCTCTTTGTTTCCTAAATATCTATTGATTCAGAATTCAAGGTGTTATTCATCGGACTTCCTCCAATCCAAACACATGATGCATGGGGCCAAGAACATAAGAAAAATAGACAAGAACTAGAATTACCAGATTAAAATAACATGAGAATCTCTGGGGGGAGCCAGGGCATGTGGTTATAGGCCTTGGACAACAGTATTTAAATAAGATATCTTGAACTTGTCAGTCTTGTTAAGGTTTACATCAGGCCAAAAGTCTGGTTTTTATAATGGCAATTGGCTTTTAAATATACAAAGCCAAACTTAACCTCCTGGTGTGAAATTTCTCCAAAATGAAGTTCACCAACCATGGCCTCCAAATGTTTGGATAGACTGCCATCCCTGGCAAGGCTAAAGCCAAGATTTCTTCCATCTATCATTTTTCCTTCAGATAACATTGAATTTCTGCCACAATCTTTAGCAATTCTGAGTACTAGATATGGACAATATAATCTTGCCTCGGATAACTTCCCAAGCGACTCTGGATTGGCCTATGTATCAGTTGTCTGTCACTATATAACAGGTGATCCCCAAACTTAGGTGCTTAAAACAGAACGTTTATTATCTCAGTTTTGGTAGGTCAGGAATTGGGTACAGCTTAGCTGGACCTTCCATGTCAGCATCGTTCACAAGCTGCAAAGTGTTGCCCATGGCTACAATCACCTCAAAACTCAGTCAGAGGAGGATCCACTTCCAAGTTTTCTCATGTGGCTGTTGACAGTATTCAATTTGTCAATGACCAAGGACCTCATCCTTGCTGGCAAGTTCCTTGCCACATGGCCTCTTTCTAGGGCAGCTCACAATGTGGCAGCTGACTTCTTCAACTCAAGCAAGTGAAGAGAGGCAGAGAAGGAGAGAAGGCCCCAAAGATCGAAGTCAGAGTCTTTTTTTTTTTTGGCTGTGCCCATGGCATCCAAAAGTTCCTGGTCCAGGGATGAACCTGCACCACAGCAATGACAGGAGCTACAGCAGTGACAACATTAGATCTTTAACCCGCTGCACCGCAAGGGAATTCCAAGTCAGGGTCTTCAGTAAACTAATTATTGATGGGGCACTCCATCACTCTGACATATTCTATTTGTGAGAAGCAAAGTCCAGCACACACACAAGGGAAAAAGATTCCAAAAGGGGTGAATTCTAGGAAACAGAGGTCAATGTGAGCCATGTGACTATCATCACCCATTTGTTGTGCGTTTGCTTGCTAATTGGGAATTATGGGACCAGTGATATAATTATCTTCTCAGTTCTATTAATTCTTTGAACTATGTGAAACATCAGAGACTTGGCATTGAACTAATACAAATCCTGGGGCCCTGAAGTGACCACACCCAATTCCAGTAAGAAACAGCACAGGCTAAAGCTGCTAAAGAACCCCAACTCTGCACAGGGCTTGAGTACTTTCCTAGTTAGGATTGAGCAGAATAAGCAACTAGGGGAGATCACTTTTGCTTTGTAATCTCTTTGTGTTTTCATTTGTGAGGACAAGAAAATTTTATTTCAAATTTTAAGTTCTGGAGTTCCTGTCGTGGCGCAGTGTTTAACGAATCCAACTAGGAACCATGAGGTTGCGGGTTCGGTCCCTGCCCTTGCTCAGTGGGTTAATGATCTGGCGTTGCTGTGAGCTGTGGTGTAGGTTGCAGACGCGGCTCTGATCCCGTGTGGCTGTGGCTCTAGAGTAGGCTGGCAGCTACAGCTCCGATTAGACCCCTAGCCTGGGAAACTCCATATGCCGCAGGAGCGGCCCAAAGAAATAGCAAAAAGACAAAAAAAAAAATTTTTTTTTTAAGTTCTTTGGGTTTTAAGAAATGGGTGCTTTTCATTTCTCTGGGCTTTAACTGAAAAGTACAAGAGAGCTTAATATTTGGACATTAACATCCCCTTGGAAATGTGATAAGGGCAGATTATATTTCAGTGAGTGGCATCTTATTGTTGCACATTATTATCATTAATGTTGTCCTTTGAGCTTATTGTACATCTTCTGATAGGCAACTTAAGACAATGCAGCTGGACATTATTTGAAAAGGGAAAGAGAATAGGTAATAAATTTTCATCCTTGAGTGTGGCACGATCTAGACATGAATTTAATTAATATAATCTTTAAACACATTTCAGAGCCTCCCAGGTGTAATACCGTCTACAGTGCCTATCTACAGTGATATCTATTGGGGAAGCAGTCTCATCAAGGTGGGAGAGGACTGTCCTTATAAACTGCTGATTTCCTTCCTCCATGGAGATGGCTTGATGGTTAAATTCAGCAGGTTAAAAGAGAAATAAACTCAGAAATATTAGGAGAGACCCTTCTTCCCACTCTGGATGTTTCTTTCAGTGTGTTGGGATATATCTGCGGAGAAGAGAGTGTAGTTCGTGAGTTTGGTTTGAAGCTCTGTGTATGCATAGCTCTGCCTGGGATATGCCAGACTATAGAGAAGCTGTGTTTTGCTCTGATTTCTGCCAAACAGTGAGAGGGGCCTAACCCTGTGATAGGATCCTGCAGTGGTACTTGTGACCAAGGGGGTAAGTCTTTAGCACAGGGGCACAGTACTGGAAAGCCCACTTGCTTATAGTTATAAGCTCTGTCTTCCATCCTAACCTTTATCCACATATAAGGTAATATTTTAGACTCTTTCTTCAGATTCCTTTAAATTAGTCAATTATTCAGAACCCAAGGTAAGTAAAAGTGCAAAGCTATTGATGGGCTTCCTACTTGCTCACAAAGAGTAGTGGTCTGCTTATGAAGGACAGCTGCTTCACAAGATGGTAGAGGATAGAGAATTCCAGTGGAGAAGAGGTGGAGGGGTACCTTGCACAGACAACATGAAAATCTTGGAAGGTTGTCACCCAAAACAGGGGTAGGACCCTCAAAAGGGAGATGAGTCTTAACTATATGTCTGACAGCCAGCTGTTAGCTTCCAGAATCAAAGGACCTTTCTCAGAACTTTACTTTCAAACTGAAAAACCCCTTTAAGCCCCACCAATGCTCACTTTTTAGAATTCTCCTGATTCAACAAGGTCTGGAGGCTGAAGCAGAATTGAGCAACTGTGATAAATAGCAATATGATCAGTGGCTTATTTGCTCTCACAGATTCCTATTGCCTCTGGGGATTTTCCTGATACTGGGGGACATGTATTTGAAAATGCCTTTCACTCAGTCTGAAACAGTTTTCTGTCATTTTCTTCATTTTTTGTTGACATTTCCCCAATAATTTATGAGCTTCCCTTAATATGTTGGAGGATCAATAGCTATGTGTGTCTTTGGGAACTAAGTGACAAAACAACACTAGCATGCTCCAATAAAAAAAATCACCACATTTCTCTTGTCATGGTCAATATTTGAAGTTGGTAAAACATAGACGTGAGTCTTTCTTTGTGCATGTCTATGTCTCCTCAGATATTCTGAAGCAGGGATCTCTTTCTAAATGCTAAAGGGCAGTAGTTTTCCCAAAGAGCTAAAACACAGCATTCAAGGTGTCAAGGAGCCCTCTCAAGGGCTGCCATGGAAAGATAGTGTGAAGAGGTAGGCTCCATCTCTTCCTCAGCTATACCCGGGGCAGCTTTGTTTGAATCTACTTTATACATTGATATTTCCAGAAATACTTCACTTGGACACAGGGTCCCACACCCTTTAAAAGTTTAAAATTTCAGTAGCAAAAATCCAAACAACCCAATTAAGAGATGGGAAAAGGAATTGAATAGACATTTCTCCAAAGAAGGTATACAAATGGAAATGGCACGACCACAGGAAAAGTTGCTCGACATCACCAATCACTAGGGAAATATAAGTCAAAACCACAATGAGATGTTAAATCATATCAATTAGGATGGCTATAATGAAAAAAAAAAAAAAGAAAATAACAAGTGTTGGTGAGGATGTGGAGAAATCGGAACCCTTGTGTATGGCTGGTGAGAATATAAAATGGTGCAGCTTCTGTGAAAAGGGTATGGTTGTTCCTCCAAAAAAATTAAATGTAGAATTACCCTCTGATCCAATAATTCCACTTCTGGATATATACAAAAAAGAACTGAAAGCAGCAACTCAAATAGCTATTTGTATACCCACATTCACAGCAACTTTATTCACAATGGCTAATGATAAATGGATAAACAAAATGTGATATATACAAACAATGGAATATTATTCAGCCTTTAAAAGGAAAGAAATCCTGACACATGCTTCAACATGGATGAATCTTGAAGGCATTATCCTAAGTAAAATAAGCCAGTCACAAAAGCACAAATATGGTATGACTTTATTTATATGAGATATCTAGAGTAGCTAAATTCATAAAGACAGAAAGTAGAATGGTGGTCGCCAGTTGCTGGTGGGAAAGCAATAGGAAGACACTGTTTAATGGGTACAGTTTCAGTTTAAGAAGATTAAAAAGTTCCAAAAATGCATGGTGGTGAGGGTTTCAAAACAGTGTGAATGTGCTTAATGTCCCTGAATGGTACACTTTAAAATGGTTCAAATGGGAGTTTCTGCCGTGTTGCAGTGAGTTAAGAATCCGATTGCAGCAGCTCAGGTCACTGCGGAGGAGCAGGTTTGATCCCCAGTCCAGCACATTAGGTTAAGGATCTGGTGTTGCTGCAGCTGTGGCATGGGCTGTGGCTTGGATTCAATCCCCGGCCCCAAAACTTCCATATCCTGCAAGTGTAGCTGTAAAAAGAAAAGAAAAATGGTTCAAATGGAAATTTTTAACAATTTTTAAAAGCTTAAAAATCAATGTGCTACTTGACCTTGTAGCTTTGTTGATACAATGTATGAGATAGCCCACCTTTCATCAAATGTACCAATGTGTCCTTTAGGATGAAGAATTTATGCATATTCTATTTTCTAAATGTAAACACTGCCCGGCATGAACCAAGCACCAACACACTGAGACCTTAGCACAGATTCAAGGATCAAATCCATTCTGGGGGAGAGTTCAGGAAATGGGACACAGAATATGTGTAAGTACAGAGAAAGGCCTAGAGCACTGAGGTCTGGCTGGTACCTGGCCCCAACCACTGGGATCGAAATTGTTGACCTGTGTTACTAGTAGCTTCCATAATGACTTACTACAAGGACACATCAATAGACAAGGTTCTGAGATCAAGCTAGGGGTGAAGGAAAGTTGAAAACTAGAGGGTAAAGTGGATTCATCAGATGCATTTAAACCCAAATGCCAAAGTTGAAGCCTGGACCAAAAGACCCAGAAACTGAAGAACAGAAAGAAGAGAGTCAATGCAGAGGGCAGAGAAGGATTGACATGCAGGCATAAGTGTAGTGTGACAAAGTGAGGGCGGTAGGGTGACAAGTGATATTCCTGAACCGTCATTGAATATCAGGCCACCGTTGGCACTTCTAACACTGTGCCACTGGGGAAGCTTACCCAACCTCTCCCTGAAATTCTGAAGCCAGTGAGGTGAGACATTGATGCCCTTGGGTAGATGATGGTCTCATTTAACCTTTCATTTAATAGACTGGTGAGTCAACCTAAAACAGGTTTCTGTTGTTAGAGCTGGATACCCTACATGTTCAATCTTCGCCTGGAGTTATACAGAAGCATCTTTTTACCTTGAGAACGTTGGCCCTAAGGGTGAGAGCCGTAGTTAATGAAAAAAATGGGTCAATGCTTATAAGCTTCACAAATAGAAACTACAATTACACTTGTACCTTTTTTATGCAATAGCCAAGTCCCGAAGAATTGTGGATAAATGCAGCTACATTTCCCTGCAGACAGAACTTTTAATAGCTTAGAATCTCTTTATTCTTATCTCCACTTGATCCTAAGTGGATATAGGCTCCTCAGACTTTGGGTATTGATTAAGAACATGTGTGTAAAGCCCAGCTCTAAGTGCTTTTCATGAGTTACTCATTCAAGCATCAAAACAAGCCTCTGAGATAAGTGCCATTATCATCTCAATTTTAAAGATGAGAGAACGGAGGTGCAGAGAGATCAATGAGCGATGGTCACACAGTCATTAAGTGGTGGACCCAGATCCAAGTCCTCAATCACTGCATGGCTCAATGAAGATGAAAAATAAAGAATGATGAATAAAAGGAAGAGAGAGGAATACACAATTAAGCTTATCCCTGCTTCCTCCCATGGAGTTGAATATGGTCTCAGCAGCAAGGGAAAGAAGTTCCATATTGCAAATGCCCCCAGATCACTTTGGAACTTGATTGTGACCACCTCAGCATCAGGTGTCACAGATCCAAAGTCAAAAGTCCCTAGCACATCTTTTTTTTTTTTGCTTTTTAGGGCTGCACCCGAAGCACATGGAAGTTCCCAGGCTAGGGGTCAAGTCGGAGCTATAGCTGCTGGCATACACCACAGCCACAGCATCACCAGATCCAAGCTGTGTCTGCAACCTACACCACAGCTCACAGCAATGCTGGATCCTTAACCCACTGAGCGAGGCCAGGGATCGAATCTTCAACCTCATGGTTCCTAGTCGGATTTGTTTCTGCTGCACCATGATGGGAACTCCCCCTGGCACATTTTAAAGGTGTTCTCACAGGCGATGCAAAATAGGCAGGAAATACTAGCCTTGCTCGAGGTCAGAGAAGCAGGAAAATAAATTCTGAATTCTTTGACAGTGTCTCACTACCCACTCACTGTGCTATACTCCAAAGAAACAGAACTGCTTGCTGTGAAAGGATGCTCAGGGTCGGAAGGGCAGGAGACCCAGAAGCTTGAATCCCAAATAACAGTAAGTCAGAGAAGCCACCAAAGGAATCTTTAGATAGAGGCTCTGAACGGTCCTCCACCAAAGGTAAAACATCCCCCCTGCATTTGACTTTTTTTTTGTCTTTTTGCCATTTCTTGGGCCCGCTCCCGCGGCATATGGAGGTTCCCAGGCTTGGGGTTGAATCGGAGCTGTAGCCACCGGCCTACGCCAGAGCCACAGCAACGTGGGATCCGAGCCACGTCTGCAACCTACATCACAGCTCACGGCAACGCCGGATCGTTAACCCACTGAGCAAGAGCAGGGACCGAACCCGCAACCTCATGGTTCCTAGTTGGATTTGTTAACCACTGCGCCACGACGGGAACTTCCCCCCTGCATTTGAGTGTTTTTCTTTCTTGTTCTTTTTGCCTGTGCAACACAGAATCTTCACTGACTTAGTTTTCATTGCTTGCCAAGTCCACCCAAATTCACTGTCCTAGCTAATTAAAAAAAAGTCAGTTCTGCTGTAACACCACATACATATTTTTTTAAATTTCTGCACTATGAAAATTGCAGAACAAAAAGCACAGAGCTTATGGGGAAGATGAGATTAGAGGAACAATAAAGACATCAGTGACCTTTAAACCAGATAGGAAAGGCAGCACAGTTTTACACATTTTTTTCTTTGCTTTTTAGGGCCACCCCCGCAGCATATGGAGGTTCCCAGGCTAGGGGTCGAATCAGAGCTACGGCTACCTGCCTACACCACAGCTGCAGCAACGCTGGATCTGAGCTGTGTCTGCAAACTACACCACAGCTCACGGCAACGCTGGCTCCTTAACCCACTGAGCGAGGCCAGGGATGGAAGCTTCGTCCTCGTGGATGCTAATCAGATTAGTTTCTGCTGAGCCACAACGGGAACTCCCTTTTTTCTTCTTCTTCTTCTTCTTTTTTTTTTTTTTTTAAGTTTTACACATGTTAATGGTTACAAAATACATCAATACTCCAACAAATTCTGCACTTTACCTTGGAAATACCTAAAGTCTGCCTGTGGTCGTGAGTTCTGAGTTATTGCAAAGTGGTGGAAGGAGTGTTATCTGAAATCAGATGGAAAGCTGTAACACTAGGAATTCCCTGTTGGCTCAGCAGGTAAGGATCTGGTGTTGTCACCACTGTGGCTCTGGTTACTACTGTGGTGAGGGTTCGATCCCTGGCCCAGGAATTTCCACATGCTGTTGGTGTGACAAGAAAGAGAGAAAGGAGGGAGGGAGGAAGGAAGGAAGGAAGGAAGGAAGGAAGGAAGGAAGGAAGGAAATTGTATCCTTAGATGTGAGTAGGGGTGGCTGGTAGATGTTTGAGGTGTGGGGTTTTTGTTTCACCACACAACTCAGTACAGCTGGATGCAGTTTTCTGCATTCACTCAGCGTTTCTCGCTGATGGAATCATGCTCACACAAACACGAAATTCATATCATGCTCAAATTGTTCCTTGATATATCAATTGGAACAAACTTGAGTTTTCAAAACAGACATTATAGCAGAACTGACAGTGATTTGACTAGTGAGAAGATGGAAGACAGTGGCAGAATGAGGTATAATCAAGGACAATCAGGCTCCAATTAAAACTCCAGATTACCCTCCCATGAGCCTGCACCTACAACTAAAGACAGCATCTTGATAATTTCCTCATTTGTTTCAAGATCCTAAAGCAAAATTCTAGCTGGACTTGGGGTGTCCCCCAGATAGACAGGACAGGAAAGTAGGAGTCTCCGGGGGAGGGGGGGGTTGTTTGACATTTAGAGAAATTTCACATCTACCTGTGCTGAATAATAAGCCCAACTGAACTAAATAGAGACAGAAACAGTCTCAAGTGTCCATGTTTAATTCATTCCCTTGATTTTGTGCCTTTGCATATCTGATTCCCTCCACCTAGAATCATCATCCCCCGTGTGGTGACTTTAAAAAATATGTCCACAAATTCTCTGATACTTTCCCATGTCAGATGGGGAGTCTAACGCTGCTCCCCTTGAGCATGGCCAGTACTTACTCATGTCAAACAAACGGAATTATAATAAAAGTGATGGTACATCGCCTCTGAAATTAGGTTGTAAAAAAGATGGTGGCCTCCACCTTGGTTTTGTCTCTCTCCCCTTTGGATGCTTTGCTCTGAGGGAGGCTCACTGACACCCTATAAGATTCCTTAGGGAGAGGGCCACGGGACGAGGAACAGCCCACAGGAAATGCAGACCTGCTGACAATCACGTGAGTGACCTTGGAAGCAGATTTTCCAGTCCCAGCTTGGCCTTGAGGTGACTACACCCCGTGACGGTTTAAGGGCAACTTCAGAAGAGACTGAGCCAGACCTACTCAGTTAATTCACTCACAGATTCTTGACTCTCAGATACTGTGTGAGATAACAGTGTTTGTTGTTTTAAACTGCTATGTTTGGGGGCAGCAAGCTAATAGGGTTATCTATCTATTAGCAATTAGATAACTAATACAATTCTTCCTCGTGTGTTTTCACTTCCATTTGTTCTCAAAGAAGCAGCTGAAGTGCAATCTAGTTCATGAAATCATTCTGACCACCTTCTGCTATGGAGCCTGTCCAGTGGTTTTTGTTTGTTTGTTTGTTTGTTTGTTTGTTTTTTACTTTCAATTATATTTTCACTTCTTAAACTTTCATTTGGTGATGGTTTATATTTCGTATTTCTTTGCTGAGGCTATTTTTCCATTTCTTTCAAGGATTGTGCGCATACTTGTTAGTGTATTTTTATAAACAATAGCTGCTTTGAAATCTTTGCAGATAATTCCAACATCTGTCATCTAGGATGGCATCTGTTAATTGTCTTTCCTCATGTGAATTCAGATTTGCCTGATTCTTCACATGTGTAATAATTTCGGATTGTACCCTGGATACTTTCAATATTGCCCTTGGGAGAACTTGGAACTTTTTAAATCCTATGAAGAGTGTTGATGTTAACTTTTTTTTTTTTTTTTTTTTTTTTTTTTTTTTTTTTTTTTTTTTGCTTTTTAGGGCTGCACTTGCAGCATATGGAAGTTCCCAGGCTAGGGGTCAAATCGGAGCTACAGCTGCCAACCTACGCCACAGCCACAGCAATGCAGGATCCCCGACCCACTGAGCAAGACCAGGGATCGAACCCACATCCTCATGGATACTAGTCGGAGTGGTTTCTGCTGCACCACAACAGGAACTCCTGATGTTGACATTTTTGTTTTAGCAGGCAGTCAGTCTGGTTAGGTTCAGGCATAAGTTCTCAACCACCTTCTGTGGGTTGTGCTTCCAAAGTCTGTTCCATTTTCAAAGACTAGAGCACCATCCAAGTATGTTCCATGTGGCCACTACTCGGTGCATGGTCTGGGATCTAGGTGGTGGTCTATCTGTCTAGTTCTCAAAGTTTTTGGTCTGCTTAATAGGGTCTAAATCCATACCTGTTCACACAAGGTTGAGCTCCAGAGTTCACAAATAGCTTTACAGGGTCACTTCCCCACGCTTTTCCCTTTCTGCAATTCCCTTGGCACTGTCTGCTCCCCTGAGACTTCTTTTTAGTCCTCTGGCCTGGAAGCTGAGATTTTAGATACTTTGCTTTGCACTTTGACAACTGTGCCCTTGTTTAGGGCCAAGCAGTCATGATCAGAGAGAGAGGCAAAAAAAGCAATGGGAGTTGACCCATCCCTTTTGGAACCACAGATCCACCAAAGAGAAAGGACAATTCCCTATCCTTCAAATTTTAGCTCCTACAGGCTCCAATTATCAGCTGCTACCACTATTGTCACAGGATTTCTTGGGCCCTGGAGCATAAGAAAACAGAAAATGAAGAGGGGGGACAAATGCAAGATTTCCATACTGAGCAATGGGAGTTTCCTTTTCCATTCTCGAGGCAGAATTAGATTGCTTCTCCTAGCACTGTCTCTTTCTGCTTTCTGATGGCCACTTCCCAAATTCTGGTGTACTGAGCTCAGGCCTGGGTATATCAGGAGGAAAAAAAATGACATACTCACCCCCATTTCAGGGGCACTTTGAATTCCAGTTTTCTTTCTCAATTTGCTACTATTTTCTTTCACTTCCTTTCAGGAGCTTAATGCTCCCTTCATTCTGTTCAGGTTTGTTTGTTTTTCCTTTTTTGGCCACACCCGCAGCACGTGGAGTTCCTGGGCCAGGGATCAAATCCGACCTGGAGTTGCAACCTACACCATAGCTGTGGCAACACCAGATCCTTAATCCACTGTGCCAGGCCAAGGATCGAACCCGTGTCTCTGCCACTGCAGAGACACCGTCGACCCCATTGCACCATGGCAGGAACTCCTCTTTTCAGGTTTTATCGCCGTATTCAAATGGGGAAACAGATGCTTACTCCATCTACCCCAGAACTTGAACGCCGTCATGCTGTATTATGATGATCTAATTTTGCTTTTCTTTCTCCCTGAGAGCTCCTTAGAACAGTGCTTCTGTGCATCTCACACATCTAGAACAGAGCTTGCCATAACACCAGGGATTAATAAGTTATTCTGTACTACGTGCATGAGTGAAGGCCCTAATGACCTTCATTTCTAGATCCCATTTCTAGAAACCTACCCATTTCGAGATCCAAAAGGAGACCAGCCTGGCAGCATGAACTTGGGGCAGAGCTTGTCCCAGTGGGAAGGGGTTACAGTGCCCCCTTCAGTGGTGCTACTTTTTCCCACAGAGGCCCTCTGATGGCAACAGTCCCATCTTTGCCATCTAATCCATTGTTATTGGCATGGCAGACTTCAAACAGAGTAGTAAAGGGATGGGTATATAGAAAAATGACCATCCATACTTTTCAGTGAACAAGCCCATGTAATGTTCTCAATATTCAGCTAGGCGCAGGGAGAAGAGAAAAGGAAGAGGCATTGTCCCTGTTTTCAAAAAACTTACAATACAGCTACAGTGTATAAGACCAACTTATACTGAAACTAGAAGAAAAATTCAAGGCATGACCAGAGAAAATGTGTAACTATGAGCAGTGCTCTAGTGGTTCAAAGGAGATGCAAATCACCCCGGCTGGCACAGCTAGGGACAGAGGAAGAGGCAGGCCTTGAGATGAGCCATGAGCTACGGGTTGGAGTGTCATAGGTGGAGGTCTTTTGAAAAGATTAAGCCACACAAGCAAAGGTGGGAAAATGCGGAAGGACAGGAAAAACGGATGGGCCTGACCAGAGAAAAGATTATATTTGATGAGCCATAGAAGGCTTTGTGTTCTAGACTCATTTGGCCATACTGTCAAATAATACTAAAATCTCAGGGCTGGGAGGGATATTCATTTCTTCAACCTTAACCAATGCCTACAGCCTCTATTGTTTTGTGCATCTAGTTCCCTCACCTTCCTCCCAACACACACTCACACACACACACACACTCACACACACACACACCCTCTTTCTGGCCACACTGTTCCATTGAAAATCAGTGTTTCTTCTAGGACTTTTTTGAGAAGTATCAGAAAAGAAAAAATTTCTCTTTCTGCTAGCGTTGCTAGGACACCATATGTGGAGAGCTCAATTGCAGAATAAAGAAGAACAAAGGTAAACAAGTGCCCCCAAAATAGTGAGATTGAGCCTGATGATATAACTCCATCCCTCCAATCAGCCCCCCAGAAGGCACTTCCTTGTTATATGATACAATCAAGTCTATTTTTAAGCTTTTAAAATTGGGTTTCTGTTGTGCACTGCCAAGATCCTTGAATGACATAGGCCTTCTCCACACTCTCCTCACCAACTGGGGAAGCAGCCAAGCGGCTTGGAGCCCCAAAATTATGGGACAGTCACTTCTTTCTGAGGCCGCCCATTACATCTTTAGACAGCCCTGATTGAATATTATTCCTTTTATTGAGTTAAAATTTGCCTCCATGTTACTTCATCTTCTTGGTTCTAGTTCTTATTGCTGGAGCCAAACAGAGCAAGGGTAACTCGTCTGGCACATTCGTTTGAGGGCAGCCTTTATGCCTTCCCCGAGACTGCTCATACTCAGGTCCTCGTGGCATAGTTGGCATGACTTCAAATCCCCTCACCATCTTGATCGCACTGCTCTGAATTGGTTCCAGTTTGTACAAGGTGCTGTCTGAGACTAAGTGAAAAATTCTGGGAGTGGCTTGACTCATACACGTTACAATGGGATTAGAAATTCTCCCCCATTCTGTTGTCACAGCGATTCTCACCTTAAGGTTTCCCATTGGAATCACCTGGGGAGCTTTATACACACTGATGCCTGGGCTCTACCCTCAGAGATTCTTACTCAGTTGGTCTGGGTTAAAGGCTGAGAAGCCAAAGGTGTGATACACCATGTTAATGTATCTTAAAAAACACACAGACACACCTCACAGCTATCTTAGATTTGAACTCGCTGTATATTAAAACCTCTAAATTTCTTTTACCTGAGCTCTGCTAAGCCACCCTCTGTATCTAGGTAGTCAGGTTTTTGGACGTCCCCCCTAGTATCTTAAGTTTGTATCTATTACATTTTATTTGGCAGATTCAGCCTATCTACCCAAACTGCCGAAATTCACAGAATCCTAATTCTGGCTTCCACTGTGTTTACCGTCCCTCTAGTATATCAGATAAGCCTGTGTCATAACTTCAACCAAGTCATTAATAAAAAAAAAATGTTTAAGAGGACAAGGTTGAGGACAGAATCCTTTAGTTTATTACTGGACATTGTCATATTAACACTGTCCAGATTTGTACCCATACTTTCCGGGTATATTACTTCAACAAGATTGACCTCAAGTTTGCCAGTCTGGGTTTTGTACAATCAATCCATTATGATTTCCTTTCTAAAAACTAGAATTTCCTTTGGTCATTTCATGACTTCCTGAACATGGGTAGAATTCAGAGTTTAACCTCTTCTTCGATTTTTATAGTCTGCAAAAGAAACTACGAGTTCATGTCTATGATCATATCTGATGTGTGACTTTCACTTCTAAGATTGCTACGGCCTTTTGACAATTGAGACACGAGAGTAACTAGCCTCTCCTTCCACTCTAACTTTCTGCTGCAAAATTGAGCACCACCGACATTAGCAGTCATTAAAACACTCCGTCGGGAACCAAAGAATGTCTGCTTTTACCATCTTAGGCCAACAGTTTTTTCCTTCTTTGTCCATCCTGTTTCCTATTATTGTGCTTCTCCAGCAGGGGTTGCTAAAGTGTGCGTGTTAGTGAGGGGTGCAATTTCTGTGTCATCAGCTTGTATCTGTGGCTGTACTGTAACTTTGAGTGTTTGGCTGTTTTAGCATTCTCTTTGAGCTGGGAGCAAAGAGAGCCCACATTATTATTTAGTAGAAGCTGCATTTGAAGAGTCTGAGCAGCAAGCAGAATAAGGAGGAGCCAGAACACTCTTTTGTTCTCACGCAGCTGCCTGCTTTTTGCCTCTGTATTTTATGTGTTTAGATCTTGCTTGTGAAAAGCTTTCGTGTTGCTCTCCCTCCCTCTCTCGTGTTCCCTCTTTTCTTTCTCCCACCTTCTTTTTCTCAGATACAGTGCTATATTATGTTCTTGTGGCAAAGCTAGGCCTCTCAAGTTGATCTGAATTCATTATTTTTGTCAGTTTTATTACAATTAGATAGCCTTTCTTGAGCATACATGGAGAGGGAGCTTAGATAGGGAGAGGTACTCTCGTGAGCGTGGCTGGTCCTAATAGAATTGGTTGATAAGCAGATTTTCTCTTAGGTGCCCCTGCCCTCAGCATCTTCTTCCAGGCATCTTCTGCTTACACACAACAGCTCCCCTTTTTCCCTGAATCTGGTCTTACAGGTCGAGTACCAATCCACTCTGTGTTTACTTGTATCTACTATACTCCCTCTTCTGCAGCTCTTGGGAAGGAGGCTCTGGTGTATGAGCACTGGCCTTGGTCAGCTCAGCTCTGTCACTGATTTGCTATGTGTCTGGGTCCATTCATTCAACTTGTTTTGTTTGTTTGTTTGTTTTTTAGTGACTGCATCTGTGGCATATGGAAGTTCCTGCACTAGAATTGGACCGGACCTGCAGCTGAGGCCTATGCCATAGCCATGGCAACACCAGATTCAAGCCACATCCATGACCTATGTGGCAGCTGACAGCAATGTTGGGTCCTTAGCCCACTGACTGAGGCCAGGGATCGAACCTGCATCCTCACAGAGACAACTTCAGGTCCTTAACCTGCTAAGTTACAATATGGGAACTCCCCATTCATTCAACTTTTCTAAGCCTACTATTTCACCTATGTGGTGGGATTACAACAATAATAAAAACAATAAGATTGCTGACACCACGAGACTGTTCTGAGGATGTAAGGGATATGAGAGAACTCCATATGCTTTGACAAATGAACTAAAAAGACTGGACTAGTGAGTCTCAAGGCCTTCATTTGAGCTACATGTATACAAAATATTATCAATTATAGTAATGATGGCTAAAATGTATTAAGGTATCTGCTAGCCACTGTTTCAAGCACCACACACACACACATCATATGTGTACATGTATACCCACATAAATAAAAACCAAGGGTCTTCTGGAAACCATGCCATCTATCTGTGCTGTTTTTTTTTTTTTGTTGTTGTTGTCTTTTTGCTATTTCTTTGGGCCGCTCCTGCGGCATATGGAGGTTCCCAGGCTAGGGGTCGAATTGGAGCTGTATTCACCGGCCTACGCCAGAGCCACAGCAACGTGGGATCCGAGCCGCATCTGCAACCTACACCACAGCTCACGGCAACGCCGGATCCTTAACCCACTGAGCAAGGGCAGGGACCGAACCCGCAACCTCATGGTTCCTAGTCGGATTCGTTAACCACTGCGCCACGATGGGAACTCCTGTGCAGTCTTAATTTACACCAGAGACAGTGTAGCACACAAGAAAGAGTCCAAAGTAGGGCATCAGGAGTCCTGAGTTATAACACTTGCTTTAAGCCATAAATTCACTCTGCAACCTTAGGCAAGTCATCCCCCGCAGTGGTAAACTAGACAATGCCTACCAACCCTTCCTCTTATATACTGGTACTGATAATTGGAAGGAACACAGCACTAATTGCAATGCAGTAAGCATCCTTGTTTCAGTGCCTCAGTGTGCATACCAGTGGGGATAAATTGGTCCCCATGCCAATGACCAGGGCTGGTCCAGCCTTTAGATTCAGCCAGTACAGGATGTGGGAGGTCTCTCCTGATGAGGATGGAGAGGATGATGAAGACAAGTATCAGCCCTCTTGTGACATATGGAAACCTACTGCCTTCGAAGGAATGGCAAGAAATGCCTCAGCCCTGATTGCAACAGGATTCCTGTTGCTGGTTTTATCCAGATTCAAACTCATCTCAATCCCCATTCCATGAAACTGTGAATGGTAGCAAATACCAACCTCCAACCCCAGAACTCAAGCAGTCCAGGCCCCACTGTCAACAACTGAGGCAACTTCTACTTCTGCCCACCAACTGGTGCAAAAGGCTAACAAGGGAAGGTCACACCTCACTGTAACCCTAAGAAGATTCCCCGTCTTTCTCTAAGGTGACTCCAAAGCATAGATATTTTCTAAGTAACCACCCAGGTGGCATGAGAAGCAAGGCCACCTACTCAAATTGTTCTCTTTGATAACCTAATGCCTCTATGTATGAAATTCCACTCTATATCATTTCTTTTTCTTTCTTTTTTTTGCCACACCCTGTGGCGTGCAGAAGTTCCCAGGCCAGGGATTAAACCCATGCCACAGCAGTGACCCAAGCCACATTAGTGACATCACCGGATCCTTAACCTACTAGGCCACTAGGAAACTCCTGTATATCATTTCCTTGAGGGACACGTCCTGTTAATATGCGGGAAAGACTCTTAACACATTAACCTATAGTTCACTTTATCAGGTAAGTTTGACCGACAAAAAGTCCCAAAGGCAATGGACACAGGACAAGGAAATTTTGATAGTAAAGATGGTGAAGAGGGTAAAGAGATACCCAAAGCTGGAGGACACTCTTTGTTTTTTGTTTTTGTTTGTTTGTTTGTTGCTTTTTAGGGCCATACCCTTGGCATATGGAGGTTCCCAGGCAAGGGGTCAAATTGTAGCTGTAGCTGCCGGCCTACACCAGAGCCACAGCAATGGCAGATCCAAGCCACATTTGCAACCTAAACTACAGCTCACGGCAAAGCCAGATCCTTAACCTATTGGGCAAGGCCAAGGATCGAACTTGCAACCTCATGGTTCCTAGTCGGATTTGTTTCCGCTGTGCCACAATGGGAACTCCTGGAGGACACTCTTTGAGTTGCAAGCCTGGCCTGGGAAACAGGAGGATATGTGGTATATGGAAAGGGGGCATATTGGAGGAAATGTATGTTTTCTAGTCATAAATACTTAAAAACTCATTTTTTCCTTATAAATATCAGGCCAGCTAAATAGAAGGACAGAGATCCTTGCCAGTTTTCAAACAGATAAAGCAAGTCCAAGAAACATGACTTTGCCCAAGGTCACTGACTTTATTAGGAGGTACAACTGGGAGCATGGAGGATAACACAGGTTCAAGTCACTCCCCTTCTCTGAATCTCAGTTTCACCATATTCAAAATGAGGAGCTTGGACTAACCAATCCCAAGACCCTCTCTAGATCTAACATCTTATAACTAAATCCTCAAGAACTTGTTTATGTCTTGTAAGAGCAAACAGAAGAGATGTGGGCTCCAATGATACATCTACTTTGAGACAGATTCTTTTTCTATTTCAATATGCACTGAATGCTTAATATGTGCCAGGCACTATGTCAGGCAATACACAAGGCCCTTCATATATATCATCTCATTTCATCTTCCTAAAACCCTATGAGAGAAACCCTATTATTGGTCCCATAAGGAAAGACTCAGGGAGGTTAAATAAAATTTCCAAGATCACACAGCTGGTAAATGATAGAGCCAGAATTCAAACCCAGGGCTGTCTGATTCCATATCCTGGCTCTAACCACTGTGCGCTGTTTGTTTGTTTGTTTGTTTGTTTTTGTCTTTTTGCCTTTTCTAGGGCCGCTCCCATGGCATATGGAGATTCCCAGGCTAGAGGTCTCATCGGAGCTGTAGCTGCCGGCCTACACCAGAGCCAAAGCAATGCAGGATCCTTAACCCACTGAGCGAGGCCAGGGATCAAACCTGCAACCTCATGGTTCCTAGTCGGATTTGTTTAACCACTGAGCCACGACGGGAACTCCCACCACTGTTGATCAAGACGGTAATAGAGAACATATTATCATGTTCCTGGAATGACCAAAAACAAGCAAAAGGTAAAGAGTGGCTGTGTGATGTCATGGCAAAAACAAGCTTTGGATTCACGCAGATGTGGGTGTAACCTCTGACTCTATTAATTTACTTACTCTAAGCCTGGGTTTCCTGTTCTGTAAGATGGGGATGAAAGGGCTGATGTCAGAACTAAATCAGAGGAAATAATGTAAAGAATATAAAGCACCTAACACATGGTAAATAATAATAAGATTCCTCTTCCACTGTCAAGTCCTGCCAGTTAAGCTTATGAACCAAAGGGTAAATGTGATCATATAGTCAGACTCTTTTCCAGGCTCCACAGGTTGTGTGGTTCGAAAAGATCACCAAGAATGAGGTAGAAGAGCTGCCTTATTTATGCAAAACGACACTGAGGCCCGTGCATCTGGCGGAAAAGCAGCTAGCCTACACATTGTTTCTTTAATCTCTAGGCCATATGCTCTGTCTTTGAGCAACTAGTGGGGAGAACTCCAAGAAGCCAAAAGCAATGTCAAGCCCAGGGCAACCTGCCACTTCTTCAGCTCCTCAAAGTTGACTAGCTTTGACACCTGCATTTCTGTTGTCAAGGAAATAGGATTCTCGGAGTCCTAAGCAGATGGTATGTGTGGTTAGGATCCTCCTATCCAGGAGGTGGAAGAAGGGTGCAGAGGAAAGAGTGAGACTGCTGAGCCTAGGCTGTTTCGAAAGCCAGAGAGAGTGCAGTGGAGTTGCCTTGCTGCAGCTCCTTGAAGAGTCCCTCTGCGAAGGAATATGAAGAACACTGATTGTGACTGCTACTAACTACTAGCTTGCTGAACGTACTCACGAAATAAGAAGAATCATAAGATTTCTTTAGTCTTTACTGAACTCCTGAAGTTCATGATAATGCTGTGAGGGAGGCTGGGCAGAGATGATCCCCCCAGCTCACATTTGAGAAAACTGAGGCTTGGAGACGGTAGGCAGCTTACCCCCAGTCCTGCAAACATTAAAGAATAGAAATAGTATCTGAGCCCCATTCTATCTAGATTCTATTCTAAAGTTCACCACGTGGGAAAAAACAGAGTCATAAGAAATGCACCAGCACACAAGCATGTGATCGGTGGCTGTTGGTCAGCAGAATCCATGCAGAAAGACCTATAGATGCTGATGGTGCATTTGCAAAGGCAACCAAGAATAACAAATTTAGTTGATGGAAGTAGGAACTTTGATGTCTCGTACAACAAGTCTCCACCATGCTCTGAAGCCCCCCCAAAATTAGCTGGATTGTGCAGAACTAGTAGAGCTGGAGATAAAAGAGAAGAAAACCCTACGCCTTAATAAGGACAACCTTCTAGGAAAAGAGGCCTGAAAATAGAATAAACAGTGAAGAGAGCAGAAATTTAAAAGTATCCCTAGGCTTTAGAGGGTTTTTTAAAATATTTTTTTATTTTTTAAAATTTTTTTCCACTGTACAGCATGGGGACCAAGTTAGACATACATGTATACATTCTTTTTCCTCCCATTGTTCTGTTGCGATGTAAGTATCTAAATATAGTTCTCAATGCTACACAGCAGGATCTCATTGTAAATCCATTCCAAGAGCAATAGTTTGCATTCGATAACCCCAAGCTCCCAATCCCTCCCACTCCCTCCCTCTCCCCCCCGGGGCAGCCACGAGTCTATTCTCCAAGTCCTAGAGGTTTTTAAATTTTTTTATTTTTGACATGACCATGGTGGGCAGCAGTTCCCAAGCCAGGAATCAAACCCATGTCACAACAGTGACAATGCCAGATCCTTAATCTGCTGGAGCACGAGGGAACTCCAAGCCTTTAGAATTTAAATCAAAATCATATGTTCATTTCAATTTCATGTGAAAACATAAGAAGTCCTGAACTAAATATTCATATGGCCAAAATCAGTCTATCGGTTGCAATAATGTTGTAAGAAACAAGAGTTTGAAACAAGAGTTAATTTACTATTTTTCACATGTCACTCGACCTAGGTTGGGCTTATGCAGGCTGGGCACCAAGCTGTGGGTTCGGTCCAGGTACGCTCTTGTGTGAATCACCTTCCCTGGAGCAGCAGGATCCCTGGGACATGTTCTTTTCATGGTAATGGCAGAAGGACAAGAGGATAAGCCCAAACACAAAGCACATTCCAAGCCTCTGCTCTTGTCATGTCTGCTTAGTCAGATAACTAAGTCCAAAGTCAAGGGTTGGGGGACCATAATCCAACCACCACTAGGCCAAGGCAAATCACATGGCCAAGCCCAACATTAATAGAGTAGGGGAATACACTCCTCTTACAGAGACTGGGCAGGAGGGTCATGCAAGTGAATAGTAAATATACTACAGTGAGTAAAATTTGCAGATGTGGGGCAGCATTTATTTAAGAAGTCAGCAGGATATGGTGGCAAAAAGCATAGGCTTTGACATTAGGCATAATTGAGTCCCACTTTTCCACTTAGTGTACTGGCCTTTCCATTCAACCACCATCTTTTATGTGTCAACTGGGGAATAGGGAGAGAATAGGTAGCTGAAATTAGCAGAATGTTTGTTGTACTTAAGGCATCACCCCAATAAAATCTTAAAATTGCTGTAACCAAGAAGAAACATCTTTATGTACTCAGGAGTTGAAGTTAATTAAGTTTTAACTTGAAAAAAAACTTTGCTTTGATTTCAAAAAGAAAGTGAATCCTTTCCTGCAATACACCAAAATTGCTCTAAAGAATGGAATTGAGATTTGGCCCCAGGTAAAGTAGCGTAAGTAAGACTTTTCTCTCACTGAAATGAACCAGGAAACCTGGGCATGGAGCATCTATTTAAAAGGTGAACAGCAGCAGGGATAGCAAGGAAGAACACTAGAATTTGAGGCATCGCCAACCCAGCAGTGAATTTACCATTTTATCCCTTCCTCTATCTCCTGGCTAGAGATCAAGGCAGACAGAAACCCAAAAGTAAGCATTGTGGTTCAGACAGAAAAAGCCCCCAAAGAAGCTGGAAGTACAGGAAAGGACTACTAATGTTCATAAAGTGGAGAAAAACCCTGGTTTCTTTTCCTTCCTTCTCATTTCCACAGTATCAGCCTCTAGGTGATCATGCGGCTAGTGCAGTGCCAGTGGCAGCAGTGCCTGGCTCAGCAATTTGCAAGAGCCAAAACTCTGAAGGAGGCAACTTTTTTCTCCGTTCAGCTGAGGTGTAGCTCCAAGAGAGCAGAGCTAAGCCCATTACTTTTTCATACTCTCTATCCTCCTGCGCCTGGTGCTGACACTAGTACAATTATGAAAGTAGGTGGTTTCTGGATAAAAGACCAAAAAGGAGAGCCCCAAGAAATAAAGAAATATTGGAGTGATTGAAGAGGGAGGATCTCATGAATGCAACCCCATAAAGTTGCTTATAAACTACTGGTTTCACTTCCAAACTGTGCGTGTGCAAACTGTGCATGTGTGGATCTGCTTTGAATTAGCATACCAGTGATTTCAAGAAGCAAATTAAAAGATAGACCACTACCCAGGTCCCAGTCTGGCCACTGGGTGGCACTCATGTGAACAGATCCAAACAGCATGGCAAATGCTTTGAAAACTAAACAGCATAGGAACCTCAGCCCACAGAAACAGTGTTGGTACTTATGGTCTGAGCTGAACCAGATGGATTACCTGACTAAAGCAAAAATATCAACCTGCTCAATAAGGTTTAAAGACTCAGAGTCTCATAATGTAATATTAAAAATGTTCATGATAAAGTTCAAAATTACCAGGCATATGAAGGACAACAAAAATCTCTACTTACCTAGGAAAGACAATCAAGAGTTCAGTCATAAGATGACACAGATATTGGGATGATATGATAAAGACTTTAAAGCAGCTATTTCTTTTTTTTTTTTTTTTGTCTTTTTGCCATTTCTTGGGCCGCTCCCACGGCATATGGAGGTTCCCGGGCTAGGGGTCTAATCGGAGCTGTAGCTGCCAGCCTACGCCAGAGCCACAGCAACGCAGGATCCGAGCCGCGTCTGCGACCTACACCACAGCTCACGGCAACGCCGGAACCTTGACCCACTGAGCAAGGCCAGGGATCGAACCCGCAACCTCATGGTTCCTAGTTGGATTCGTTAACCACTGCGCCACGACGGGAACTCCTAAAGCAGCTATTTCTTAAAAGCTCAAATGATCAATTATGAACACACTTGGAGCAAACAATAAATTACAAAGCTTTTGGTAAAGCTATAAAAGATATATAAAAGAACCAAGTGGAAATGTTAGAATTGAAAAATTCAATAATAAATTTAAAATTCACTAGATAAGCTCATAAGCATAGTGGAGAGGAGAGACTCTGTGAATTTGAATATAAATCAACAGAAATTACCCATCTCAAATTTATAGACAAAAAAAAAGTTTAAAAAAAGTAAATGGAGCCTCAGAAACATGTAGGAGAAGAAAAAATGTTTTAACAATTGTGTGCTCAGAGTCTAGTAAAAGAGAAGTACTGGAGTGATGAAAAAACATTTGAAGAAATAATGGCTGAAAATTTCTCAAGCTTAGCAAAAGGAAAAAAATACAAATTCAAGAAGCTGAGGAAATCTCAAATTGGATAAACCCAATGAAATGCATGCCAATACCATTATAGTCAAACTTCTGAAAAATAAAGACAAAAATAAAATTCTCAACACAATCGGAAAGAAATGATGCATTGCCTATGGCAGACAATGTTACAAAAGACTGTATATTTCTCATTAGAAACCATGGAGGAGGAAAGTGATATTGGTCAGAAACTCAGGTCTATGTAAGAAAGGAACAACAGCAGAGAAGGAAAAAATGAAGGTAAACAAAATATACTATTTTTTATTATTCTTGATTGATACAATACATAATTCTTCAAAGTAATAACAGCAACAATATATTGTGAGATTGTAGCACATAAATAAGTGAAATAAGTGACAATGTTATAAGTGACAGGAGGAAGGAATTGGGAATACTCTGTTATACTCTGTTATACTCTGTTAAGAGGTACCTGTATTACCCATGAAATGGCATAGCATTATTTGAAAGTTGGCTTAGATTATTTGTAAATGCATATTGGAAACTCTAGTAAAAAAATTTTAAGTATAATTGATATACTAAGAGGGGAGAGAAAATGGAATCATGCAAAATGCTCAATGAAAACCAGAGAAGGCAGAAAAATAGGAGAAGAAAAAAAGAAACAAAGAAAAAAATACAGTGAGTGGAAAACAGTTACAAACATGGTAGATATTAATTTATACTGTGATACTGATAATCACTTTAAATAGGCGTGATCTATATATCAATTCAAATAAAGAGATTGATAGAGTAGACAAAATGAGACCAATTTACATATTATCTACAAGAAACTCACATTAAATATAAAGACATAGATTGATTAAAAGTAAAGGATTAAAGTTATGCCATGCTAATACTAACCAAAAGAAAACTGGAGCATCTATATCACTTTCAGATAAAGCAGACTTCAGAAAAGGGAAATCATCAGAGATAAGGTAGGATACCTAGTGATAAAGTGTTGAACTTTCCAGGAAAATATAACAATTCTGGACATATATCCACCTAACAAAAGAGCACCAAAATACATGAGGCAAAAACCGAGGGACTAACCCACTCCTCTATCAGTAATTGACAGACCCAGCAACTAGAAAATCAGTAAATACATAGCTGACCTGAACAGCATGATCAATCAGTTGTGCCTACTTAGCATTATAGAATAATTTATCCAACAGAATACACATTCTTCTGAAGCTCATAAGGATATTTGCTAACATAGACCACATCCTAGGCTATAAAACACATCTTAATAAATTTAAAAGATTAAAAATCATACAGGGTATGCTCTCAGACAACAATGGAATTGGACTAGAAATCAATAATAGAAAGATAGCTGGAAAATGCCAAAATAATCAGAGATAAAACAAAAGACTTCTAAACAACATACCAGTCAAAGATGAAATCTCGAGAGAAATTTTAAAATACTATGAAATAGGAGTTCCCATCATGGCTCAGTGGTTAACAAACCTGACTAAGATCCATGAGGACGCAGGTTCGATCCATGGCCTCACTCAGTGGGTTAAGGATCTGGCATTGCCTGAGCTGTGGTGTAAGTTGCAAATGTGGCTTGGATCTGGCATTCCTGGGTGTGGCGTAGGCTGGCAGCTATAGTTCCAATTCAACCCCTAGCCTGGGAACCTCCATATGCTGCGGGTGCAGCCCTAAAAAGACAAAAGACAAAAAAAATAAAATAAAATATTACAAACTAAACTAATATGAAAATACAGCTTAGCAAATATGTAGAGTGCAGGAAAATCAGTGCTTGGAGGAAATATATAGCATCAAATGTTTATGGTAGAAAAGAAAAAAAATGTAAAATCAACAATCTAAGCTGACATATTAGGAGAGTATAGAAAGAAGAGCAACATATGCATAATGAAGGCAGAACAAAATAAATAATAAAAATTAGAGACGATATCAGTGAAATTAAAAACAGGAAATCAATAAAGAAAATCAATGAACCAAAAGCTGGTTCTTTGAAAAAAACAATACTGATAATCATCATAAGGCTAAACAATAAATAAAGAGAAGATACAAATTACTCTTATCAGAAATGAAAAAGGGATCATCACTACTTTTCCCATAAAGAAAAATAAACAGTATTATGAACAACGCTATGCCCACAAATTTGATAATTTACCTTAAACAGACCAATTCCTTAAATGACACAACTACCAAAAGTCACATAAGGAGAAACAGATAACCTGAATAGGCCTACATCTATTCAAAGTATTGAGTGAAAAAATAATAACTTTCCAAAAAAGAAAGCGCAAGGCCCAGGTGGTTTCACTGATTAATTCTACCAAGTGTTTAAGGAAAAAATTATACGAAATCTCTACAATCTCTTCCAGAAAATAGAAGCAGAGTACCTTTCCTAACTCTTTCTATGAGGCCAGTATTAGCCCAAACCCAAAACCAGAAAAAAAAAATATATATAATAAAGGAAAACTATAGACCAACATATATCATGAACATGCAAAAATCCCCAACAAAATATTACCCAATTGAATCCAACAAAGAATAAAATAAATTACACATCACCAACAATTGGGATTTATTCCAGTTGTGTTTAACATTCAGAAATAAATTGGGATTTCTTGTCATGGCTCAGTGGTAACAATCCCAACTAGGATTCATGAGGACGTGGGTTTGATCCTTGGCCTCACTCAGTGGGCTAAGGATCTGGCATTGCCGTGAGCTGTGGTGTAGGTAACAGATGCGACTTGGAGCCCATGTTGCTGTGGCTGTGGAATAGGCCAGCAGCTATAGCTCCAATTCAACCCCTATCTGGGGAACTTCCATATGCCATGGGTGCAGCCCTAAAAAAAATAAAAAATAAATAAATAAATAAATAAGGGTGATAAAATACATCAACAGGCTAAAGAAGAGAAAGCATAAAATCAATCAATGGATTTAAAATTTTTTTCACAAAATCCAACCTTCGCTCATGATTTTTTTTTTTTAATTACAGCAAACTAGGAATACAGGAAACTTTCTTATCTTGGAAAACAGATTTTTAAAAAACCCTATGGCTAACATCATATTTAATAATTAGAAACTATATGCTTTCCCCCTAAGATTGAGAACAAGACAAGGATGTCCCATTTTACTACTCCTATTTCAACACTGTACTAGAACATACTAGAAGTCCTAGCTAATATGATTAGACAAGAAAGGAAATAAAAGGTGTACAGATTGGGAAGGAAGAAATAAAACCGTCTTTATTCACAGATGACATGCTTGCCTCTACAGAAAAATCCCATAGAACAGACCAAAACAAAAAAACCCTGCTGAAACTAAGAAGTAATTTATAGCAAGATTGCAAGATATAAGGTTAATGTACGAAAGTCAACTGCTTTCCTATATACCACCAATGACAATTTGGAATATGAAATAAAAAACACAATACTAGGGTATTACATAATGATGAAGGGATCAATCCAACAAGAAGATGTAACATTTATAAATATATATGCACCCTACATAGGAGCACCTGAATACACAAAGTAAATATTAACAGATATAAATAGAGAAATTGCCAATAACAATAATAATAGGGGACTTAACATCCTACTTAGATCAATGGAGAGATCACCCAGACAGAAAATCAATAAGGAAATACTGGCATTAAATGACACATAAGAGCAGAACTTAATAGATATATACAGGACATTCTGTGCAAAAACAGCAGAATACACTTTCCTTTCAAGTACACATGGAACATTTTCTAGAAGAGGTCACATGTTAGGCCACAAAAACCATATCAATAAATATAAGGAAGATTGAAACCATATTAATCATTTTTTATTACCACAATGGTATGAGACTAGAAAAAATGAAAAAAAAAAACCCACAAACACATGGAGTCTAAACAACATGCTAATACACAACCAATGGGTCAATGAAGAAATCAGAGGAAATCAAAAAACACCCTGAGACAAATGAAAATGGAAACATAATGTTCCAAAATCTATAGGACACAGTAAAGGCAATTCTAAGAGGGAAGTTTATGGCAAAACAGGCCTAACTTAGGAAACAAGAAAAATCTCAAATAAGTAATCTAACATGACACCTAAAAGAACTAGGAAAGAAGAACAAAGTCCAAAATTAGTAGAAGGAAAGACATGATAAAGGACAGAATAGAAATAAATGAAATGCAGACTAAAAATAAATAAATAAATAAATAAAAATGATCAATAAAACTAAACTGATTCTTTAAAAAGATAAAATCAATAAGCCTTTAGTCAGACTCGTTAAGAAAAAAAAAAAGAGCATGCACAAACAAGTAAAATCAGAAATGAAAGAGAATAAGTTAAAACAAACAAATAGATATAAAAAAATATTATGAGACTGCTACAAAAGAGTATATGCTAACATACTGGACAACCTAGAAGAAATGGTTAAATTCCTATAATATGTGATCTTCCAAGACCGAATCAGGAAAAAATAGAAAATCTGAGCAGTCAGATTACTAGTAGCAAGTTGAATTAGTAATAAAAAAAACTTCAGGAGTTCCCTGGTGGCTCAGTACGTTAAGGATCCAGCATTATCATTTCTGTGGCACTTGTTTGACCAGCCAAAAACAAAAACAAAAAACAAAAAAATCTCTAAACAACCATAAGTCCAGGGCCAGATGGCTTCACAGGGGAATTCCACCAAATATTTAAAGAGTTAACACCTATCCTTCTCAAACTATTTCAAAAAACTGAAGAGGAAGGAATACTTTCAAACTCATTCTATGAGGCCAGCATCAGACTGATACCAAAACCAGACAAAGATACCACACAAAGGAGTTCCTGTCGTGGCACAGTGGTTAACGAATCCGACTAGGAACCATGAGGTTGGAGGTTGCGGGTTCAGTCCCTGCCCTTGCTCAGTGGGTTAACGATCCGGCGTTGCCGTGAGCTGTGGTGTAGGTTGCAGACGCGGCTCGGATCCCGTGTTGCTGTGGCTCTGGCGTAGGCCGGTGGCTACAGCTCCGATTCAACCCTTAGCCTGGGAACCTCCATATGCCGCGGGAGCGGCCCAAGAAATAGCAACAACAACAACAACAACAACAAAAAGACAAAAGACAAAAAAAAAAAAAAAAAAGATACCACACAAAAAAGAAAATTATAGGCCAGCATCCCAGATGATCATAGGTGCAAAAATTCTCAACCAAGTATTAGCAACAGAATTCAACAAAATATTAAAAGGATCATAAATCATGATCAAGTGGTATTCATCCCAGGGGCTCAAGGATCATTCAATATCTGCAAATCAATCAATGTGATACACCACATTAAAAAATGAAGAATAAAAATCATATGATCATCGCAATAGATGCATAAAAAGCTTTTGACAAAGTTCAACATCCATTTATAATAAAAACTGTCAACAAAGTGGTTATAGAGTAAACATACCTCAGCATAATAAAGGCCACATACATAAAACCCAAAGCTAATATCACACTCAGTGGCGAAAAACTGAAAATATTTCCTCTAATGTCAGGAACAAGATAAGGATGTCCCCCTCATCACTTTTTTTCAACATAGTATTGGAAGTCTTAGCCATAGCAGTCAGACAGGAAAAAGAAATAAAAGGCATCCAAATATGAAAAGAAGTAAAACTGTCACTATTTGCTGATGACATGTTCTATACATACAAAATCCCAAAGACACCACCAAAAAACCATGGGAGCTCATCCATGAATTCAGCAAGGTAACAGGATACAAAGTTAATAAACATAAATCTATGGCATTTCTATACACTAACAATGAATTATCAGAAAGAAAAAACTAAGAAAATAATCCCATTCGCAATCACATTAAACTCAATAAAATATCTGGGAATAAATCTAAGGAGGTAAAAGACTCTGAAAACTATAAGACATTGATAAAATAAGTTAAATACAGCACAAATAAATGGAAAGATATACCATGCTCATGGACTGAAATAATTAATATTGTTAAAAGCGTCTATTCTACCCAAAGCAATCTAAAGATACAATGCCATCCTTATTAAAACGCCAATAATTTCACAGAACTAGAACAAATAATCCTAAAATTTGTATAGAACCACAGATGACTCTGATTAGCCAGAATAATCTTGAGAAAGAAGAAAAAGACTGGAGGCAACACACTGCCTGATTTCAAACAATACAGCAAAGCTATAGTAAACAAAACAGCATGATACTGGCACAAAAACAGACATAAAGATCAATGGAACAGAATAGAAAGCCCAGAAGACAAAACCCCACAATTATATAGTTAATTAATACTTGACAAAAGAAGAGAATATACAGTGGAGGAAAGATGGCCTCTTCTAAAAATAAATGGTTTTGGGAAAATTGGACAGCTACATGCAAAAGAATGAAACTGGACGATTTTCTTACAACATATACAAAAATAAACTCAAAACAGATTAAAGACTTAAATGTAAGACATGAGACTATAAATTCCTAGAAGAAAACACAGGCAGTAAGGTGTTTAACACTGGTCTTATTTTTTGGGTCTATCTCCTTAGGCAAGGGCAACAAAAGCAAAAATAAACAAATGTAACTATATCAAATGAGAAATCTTTTGTACAGCAAAAAAAGAAAAAAGAAAGTCAACAAGGCAATCTACTGAATGGAAAAAAATATTTGCAAATGATATATCTGATAATGTGTTTATATATAAATCATATATAAATAAATCATACAATTTGATTTCTTTTTTTTTTTTTTTGCTTTTTAGGGCCATATGTGTGGCATATGGAAATTCCCAGGCTAGGGGTCGAATCAGAGCTTCAGCCACTGGCCTACGCCACAGCCACAGCAACGGCAGGATCTGAACCATGTCTGCAACCTACACCACAACTCATGGCAACACTGGATACTTAACCCACTGAGCAATGCCAGGAACACTTCATGGATACTATTTGGGTTCATTATCTCTGAGCCACAATAGCAACTCCCCACTCAACATTTAAAAAGAAAGCAATTTGATTTAAAAATGGGAAGAGAACCTTAATAGACATTTCTCCAAAGAAGACATACAGATGACCAACAGACACTTGAAAAGATGCTCAACATCACTAACCATCAGGAAAACATAAATCAAAACCACAATGGGATATTACCTCCCATCTGTCAATCAACAGTTCCACTTATGGGTATTTACCTAAAGAAAACAAAAAGACTAATGCAAAAAGATACAGTGGGAACCCATTGTGGCTCAGCAGGTTAAGAATCGGACTAGTACCCATGAGGATGTAGGTTCGATCCCTATCCTCACTCAGTGGGTTAAGGATCCTGCATTGCCTCAAGCTGTGGCATAGGTTGCAGATTTGGTTCAGATCCAGCGTTGCCGTGGCTATGTCATAGGCTGGCAGCTGAAGCTTCAATTTGATCTCTAACCCAGGAACTTCCATATGCCGCATGTACAGACATAAAAATAAAAAAATTAAAAAAAATTAAAAAAAAATTTAAAAACCATGGGCATTCCCTTGTGGTGCAGCAGGTTAAGGATCAGGCATTGTCACTGCAGTAGCTAGGGTGCTGCTGGGACATGGGTACAATCCCTGGCCCAGGAACTTCCATACGCCATGGATGCATCCAAAAAATTAAAAAATAAAATAAAAATGCACCCCCTTTAGGGAATTTCCTTGTGCAAAGGGGGTTAAAGATCTGGCATCACTGCTGTGGCTCAGGTCACTGCTGTGGCACGGGTTTGATCCCTGGTCTGGAATTTCTGCTTGCTGTGGGATACAGCCTAAACAAAACAAAAAGGTATATGCACTTCTATGTCCATTGCAGCATTACTTACAATAGCAAGATATGGAGGCAACCTAAATGTCCATTGATAGGTGAATGGATAAAGAACATTTGGAATATATATGTATACAACAGAATATTACTCAGCCAAATAAAGAATAAAATTTTGCCATTTGCAGCAACATGGACAGACCTAGAGGGTATTTTTCTAAGTGAAATAAATAAAAGAAAATAGCTTATGATCTCATTCATATGTGGAATCTAAAAAACAAAACAAATAAAACAGAAACAGACTTACTGACAAAGAACAAACTGGTGGTTTCTAGAGGGAAGCAGGGGTGTGGGGGAAAGTAGGTGAAGGGGATTGAAAGATACAAACTTCCAGTTATAAAATAAATAAGTCATGGGGATGTTTTAATATATAGCCTAAGAACTATAGTCAATAATACTGTAATAATTTTGTATGGTGACAGATGGTTACTAGACTTGTCATGGTGATCATTTTGTCATGTATTTGTCAAATTACCATGTTGTATACTAAAACTAACATAATATTGTATGTCAACTATACTTCAATTTTTAAAAAATACAATATGATTTATATTAGCATCCAAAAAATAAAATCTTTAGTTATAAATCTAGCAAAATGTGCACAGGATTTATAGGAGAAAAACTACAAAATTCTGATGAATAAATCAAACATTTAAATAAATGGAGAGATATTCCATGGTCACAGATAGAAAGACAATATTTTTAAGATATTAGTTCTTTCCAACTTGATCTATAGACTCAACATAATTCCAATCAAAATCCCAGAGAGTCATTTTGTAGATATCAAGAAACTGATTCTAAAATTTATATGGAAAGGCAAAAGACTCAGAATAGCCAACATAATACTGAAGAAGAACAGTAATTAAGATAGTGTGGCACAGGGTACAGTGTGGAGAGGGATTTTGAAGTTGACCTTGGACTCACAAGGAAAGGTGACCTCGTCAGTTACTGACATTTGTAAGGAAGCAGTGAGCACACCACATGTTTGCCTGTGGCCTTCTATGTTCTACACATGTACCTCTATAGTATGTAGGTAAGGCTTTAAACTGTCATCTTGCCATGCTCTATCTGTCATGCCTTTTAATGCCTGTATAATGTTTCATAATCTGAACAACTAATCACTTTTGATAGACAGTTACCTGGTATTTAAAAAATTTTTCTATAATACACGGTGATAGAAGAAAAAAATAAATAAATAGCATTGAGATGCCAAAAAAAAAAAAAAAAGACATTGTGGTATTGGTGAAAGAACAGCCTAAGAGATCAACAAAACAAAATGAAAAGCCTAGAAATAGACCTATACAAATACAGTCAACTGATCTTTGACTAAAGAGCAAATACAATTCAATGGAGAAAAGATAGTCTTTTCAACAAATGGTGCTAGTAAAATTAGACATTTATGTGCAAGAAATGAATCTAGATGCAGACCTTACACCTTTCACAAAAATTAACTCAAAATGAATCTAAATGTAAAATAAAAATTATAAAGGTAACATAGAGAAAAACCTAAATGACCTTGGGTTTGGCTATGACTTTTTAGATACCACACCAAAAGCACAATCTATGAAAAAAAATTGATAAGTTGGGCTTTGTTATAATCAAAAACTTGTGCCCTGCAAAAGACACTGTTAAGATAATGAAAAGACAAGTCACAGACTGGGAGAAAATATTCTCAAGACCCATTTCTGATAAAGAATTTGTATCCAAAATATAAAAAGAAATTTAAAAAGTTAACAATAAGAAAACAAATCAATTTTTTAATGGGCAAAAGATCTAAAGAGACATCTAATTAAAAAAAGATATCAAGTAGCAAATAAGCATGAGATGATGTTGAACATCATGTCATAAGGGAATAACAAGTTAAAATAACAATAAGATATGACTACAGCCTTATCAGAATATCTAATATCTGAGGACTGGATATCAGAATATCTAATATCTGAGGCCTGGATAGCTAATATCCATTCCTCAGTGTTCACAAGTCTAACTGAGAAGCACAACCCAGAAGCAAGGAAAATGATAAGCAAACTTTATATTCATTGTGCTTCAACCACATTGAGGGCATCTTTCCATCCTTTGAACACACTAAAATCATTTCTGCCTCAGGGCCTCTGTACTTGCTGTTGCCCAGTTCCTTACACTTTAGGGCTGAGTTAAAATGTCACTTCCTCAGAGAAACCTTCTTTGGCCACCCTACATAAAGTGGTTAGCTTGCTTCTCCCTCACTCTTTATTCCCTTTGCCCTGATTTTTCACAGCCTGTTTTGCTACCAGAAATTATCTTGCTTGCTTGTTTATTTCTATGTCATCTCTCTCACTAGAATTCAGGATCATGAAAGCAGGAAACCATGTCTGTTTTGTTCATTGCCATATTTCCAGCATGTAGAAGATCTTCCTAAATATCTATTGAGTGAGGGAACAAGGAAACACTTAAAATATATTGAAAGGACACACTGTATTAACATAAAACTAAAGGTGTGTAGGTGTGTGTGTGTGTGTGTGTGTGTGTGTGTGTGTGTGTGTATGGAGCATGGGAATTATTTCTGAATCAGTTGGAGTTAACTGGGGAACTCTTCATAAAAGAGTTGAACTTCATGAAAAGTTTCTAAAATGGGAGGCATGTGGATTTGCAGAGAAAGGGGACAAGACACACCAGACCATGGCCATTTCACAGGCATGCAGATTAAAGATGTAAGCAGAGCTTAACAGCATGGTCCCAACTGGGCCACATCTAAGATTCAGTTACATCTGGCAGGTGGAGTTAAGTGATGCCTTCTTTTACCACTCTCTACTCAGAAGCCAATTACATAGGTTGATTTGTACTGGTACAAAATCCTCTGTATAAGGGACACCAGCCACATCCCTTTTTGGATTTCTGTTGAATGGGTGGAGAACTCAGTGAAAGATATGTTTTTGAACAGATTGTATGGCCCCTGGGAAGTAGTCCATCAAGGAGCATATCAGGCATAGTGAATCAGATTTAGCAAGAGGGGCTGAGAATGAGGGGCAGGCAGAGTATCCAATTACAAGATTGCTGTTGCTTAAATCCATCTCAGCCCAACTACACTGACTGGGCAAATGCGTGGCTCTGGGATATAAGGACTGTGAGTAAAAGCCAAATGAGCTGACTAAACTCTGTAACACCTCAGGATCCAAATAACCATGCCATGAGAGTCCCCCCAAGGAGCATAATACAGGAAGGAGAAAGCTATGCCCCTTCTGACTTTGTGGGTTGATTGCCAAGATCCCATGGCTCTGTGAGGACTGAGAGCATCCACAGCCAGGCCAATCAGCAGATGTAGCAGCCTGGCAAGGCAGAAGCCACAGCACTGAGGGTCTGGGGCACCGTGTCAGCTGCAGTGGTGGTGGTCTGGCTAATTCAGAGCTCATGTAAGATAACCCCAGACACTCCCATAAATACTTTGGCAGGGTCTTTTTGAGAGTGACGGGCTGAAAATTACTATGTGAGCAGATAGGGGCCAGAGCCAGGGCGGGTTGGTTACAGCCGTAAATCAGGCTAGCACAATGAAACGCGATACTGAAATAGCCTTCACACTAGAATGACTCTACCATTATTTACTCTCTGACAATAGTAGTTGTTTTCTAGGTGCCACTAACTGATTGGCTAGTACTAAAAACCTAATAATTAAAATGACAAACTCACATGGACAAGTCGATTAAAGTCTTTGGTTAATCAATTCCCCTCTCAATGCATGGAACTACGCTTCTAGAAAACTTGCTTCCATTTGGACGTAATTAGTGAACATGTTCTTCCTCAGTTCCAGGACAGAAATGACACATTAATAGAGTCCTAGAACCACATACAAACCCAGAGAAAGAAGCATTAAAAAGTGGGATAAATATAGGAACAACTGGATGTCACAGGAAATGTCAGTCATCCCGTTGGCTGGATTCTTGGAGACAGGAAAACATTTCCCAAAATACTTTTTGTGATTAGATTAAAGCCATTTTTTCTATAGAACTATATTTCCACTTTGGGCCAGCTCTTAAACTGGAATATTGGCCAATACTTAACACTTACCGGCCTTCCTAAGAACCAGATACTATTCTAAATATTTACATGTAATAATGTGTCCAATCGTCCCCAAATCCTTATTAGGCGAGCACTTATGATCCCTACTTCGCAGTTGAGCAAAATAAGGCTCAGAAAGTTTACACAGTTAGTGAGTGGCAGAGTCAGTCTTCCAACCCAGAAAGTCATGTCAGAGATGAAGCTCTTAACTTAGAATGCTTTCTAATGCTTGCTTGCCACTCCTGGCTTCCCAGAGTCCTCCGGAGGGGGACTCTGTCACAGCCTACCCTTCCAGACAATCCCCATACAACATGGAAAATAGGCTAAACAAAAATGTACTGTTCATGAACTTGTCTGTCCGACCCGCTCCGTCCACAGGCAAGTGAGTGTGCTATTTGACTGGAAACGGATGATCTTTCACTCCAAGCAAATGGGTGAGCAGCTTAATAATTCTCCCAGGACCAGTTGAAGGTACTTTGCCTGGCTTCTAAGACAAAACTGTTCTACCCTACGCATGGATATGACCCCCATGACCAGCTGTTAGTAGGACATTCATTTTAAGTTGGTTCTCCAGCATAGAGATGGTTTAACCAAGTCATCCTCATTCTCTACTCTGGCCCAAAGCTCAGTCCTCTAAGGAAATCAGCCATAAAGCGTAAATCAATTTTGAAAATAAGGTTTAGCCAATTTATCAAAACCATTTCAAAATGGTTTCTTCTATTTCCCCTGCTTTATATCACTGTATTTCACACACTTGATGATCTAACCATTTTTCATTTTCTGTTTTTGTACAGATAAACCTAACTTAGAAGCCCAGCTCTGCCATTTCCTAGCTCCATGTTCGACCTTAGGCAATTTACTTAACCTTTCTGTGACTTGGCTTTCTCGCTCTAAAATGGGTACACAGATGTCTCTTCACAGGGGATTTAGTGAGGAAAAAATGAGCAACATGTGAAAATATTTGGCGAAAAGGATGCAAAATAATATATTATCGTTTTGTTTCAAATTGTGTAAATTCTCAGAAGGACAAATAGTTGAAATCACAAGTGACAATAAAATAATTTTATAAATCCAAGGAGACAGGATTTTTGATGGATTACAGTTTCCAGTTGTCTGTCTATGACCCCTCACTGCTCAGTATTAATGATCTGTATAGCCTGTCATTTTCTTGGCATTCAACAAAGGCTAGAGCTCAACTAATCTGCAAGCACGGTCTCTAGTAACTACACAGGCAATTTCCATCCTCATAAATTCAATTCCAAGTACCCACCATTTTAACTAATACCTAAACACTCAGGTTTTCAAGAACGGTGTCTGAAGCTAAGTTATTGTCCCAAATTTCCGGAGAGTGAGTTCAAATGCCAATTAAAATAGACCACAGAGAATGGACCAGTCAGCCGCTCCAGAATGCCTCAAAGCATACTATTAGTTTTTCTCTTAACCCCAGGCATTCTGGAATACCAGAGTCCAGACTGACATAAAGAGATGTGCTTCTTAAAAAAAGGGAAAATCAAAATGAGAAATTACAGAAGGAAATTGGGTCCACCAAACAAATTTTCCACAAGAAATTAACACATGCCACATTTGCAAAAAGAATAAAACAACCCACTTCCCTAAATATCCATATTTTAAATTAAACCTTTATTAAATATTGAGATCGGTTGAATTTCCGTCAATATTACACATGTCCTGCAATATTGTAATCATACATATTTCATTAACTACGTATCCACAGCTTTCTAATAACATTTCCATTTGGACTTCCTGTCATTAAGGCTTATATTAGCATATAGGCACTTGGATTCCATGAGGAAGGGAAGGAAAAGCATAATAACCAAAATGTGCTTTCATTCTCACTGTCAGCAGGAACTGTAGCTGAGACACATAATTGAAAAGCAACACTGGCCTGAAATACTGCATTAGGCAAGAAAAAACACAGTGGCAGATTCAGAGCAGAGAAAAGAAAGCATAACATATTGTTTATCACAGGTAATTACAGGTTTTCAATATTTTTTAATCCATTAGTTATCATTTCACCAAATGTCCTGTCTTCGTTTGCATGAAAGAAAGAGCTCTGACATTTGCTTCTGCAAAATACTCATTATCTGGTAGAATTTTGAAAGCTAGAGTGCAGACACAGCAAGCAGCACAGACAAGCGGCGGTCAAGTTACAAAACAATGACACGGTTTTCTGTTATTTACTTGCTTAATTTCTGACACTTGCTTTTCAAGCTATCTCTTCTATCTGAATGAACACTGCATGCACTTAGCCTTCACCTCTATTTTTTTCCCAACCATTTTTCAGGTCATGTTTGTCTTAACTTGCTGGTCAGGGTCACTGTGAAATGTCAGTGCCGAAATAGATTTGCAAAACCAAAACCAAAACAAAGGATAGGATGGGATTTGTTTGCCTGGAATATGTGGGCAGGCTGCTGCAATCTGGCCTTTGAGCCAAAGAGAATTGGGAGTAGAGTTAGGATCAAATACAGGGTCATCCCAGCAGGGGATGAGAGATTCAAGAATAAATGTAAGAGTCGACAGTCCTGGGCAAAACTGAGGCCAATGTGAAAGGCCTGACAAGTGGGGTGGCTACAGAAAGATCCAATAGATGGCACTCCCTTGGTATCGGGCAACTTTTAAAGGCACAAGACCCCAATATATCTTTTAGATCTGCTTCTATCAGTATGAATAGCACAAATCTAAGCACATGAAAGTCCTCCTACGATGCCTCGCATGTAAATTGCTTAGAAAGTGTTAAAACAGTGTGCCAAAATGCAAGTCCAGGGTCTTTTATACGCAATTCCAAAATACAAAGGGCTCTGGGTTGGAAAGATGCTTATAGCTCGTTTGGTATCAAAGTCTAAAAGGAAAAAGTGTGAGGTTATTTATAGACTGTATTCTTCAGAGTGTATATTTATGCATTTTGCTGCAGATACATTACTGTTTGATTATTTTAAAGCATTGGCCCATACACCACTGAGGATATCATAAAATCTTTGATAAAGACATTGGATTACATTACTAAAATCTGGGAGTTCCCATCGTGGCACAGCGGGAATGAATCCAACTAGGAACCATGAGGTTTCGGGTTTGATCCCTGGCCTTGCTCAGTAAGTTAAAGATCTGGCATTGCCGTGAGCTGTGGTGTAGTCAGACGTGGCTTGGATCCCCCATTGCTGTGGCTGTGGTGTAGGCTGGCAGCTGTAGCTCTGATTTGACCCCTAGCCTGGGAACCTCCATATGCCACAGGTGGGGCCCTAAAGAGCTAAATAAATAAATATAAATAAATTTTAAAAAATACATTACTAAAATCTGGAAAATTCTGAATTTCAAAACACAATTGGTCTCAAGAATCAGATAAGGGATGTGCACCTGTATTAAAAGCAGTTGTCTCTGAGCACTGGCGTCATTTACTTTGTTTCTTTATACTTTTCTGCATTTTCAACCCTTTTTAGTACATATATTATTTTTATCATTATAAAATATCTTAATAAAATACCCATTCATCACAGATGTGGCAGGAAATCTATCTCCCCAAATTCTTTAAACAGTCTTTCCATTACATACACTTGAAAAATAAAAACATTATCAGCAGCTCTAAAAGAATAAATAAATAAAACTAAATAGGAGTTCCCATTGTGGCTCAACAATAATGAGCCCGACTAGTATCCAGGAGGATACGGGTTTGATTCTGGCCTCGCTCAGTGGGTTAAGGATCCAGCGTTACCTTGAGCTGTGGTGTAGGTTGCAGACGTGGCTCGGATCCCGCGTTGCTGTGGCTCTGGCGTAGGCCAGCGGCTGCAGCTCCGATTCAACCCCTAGCCTGGGAACTTCCATATGCCACAGGTGTGGCCTTCAAATGCAAAAAAATTAAAATATAAATAAATAAAAATAAAAGATATTTTCAAGGAAAAAAAAGGGAAAACATAGTTCTCTAAACATTATACTATGTCAGTCTCTTTTTTTTTTAACCAGTTGAAACTTACTTCCACTCTAACTATTCTCAATGAGGATTCCAAATGATGGGTGCTGCATCTGAATTTTTCTCTCCTAAATATTCATTTCCTTGAAGGAATAACTTGAAACCAGCATGCTTGTTTTAGAGGATCTGGGCAAAACCCTCCTGCCCAATCATGTATTCAGTCATTCGAAACATTCATTGAGGGGCTACCATTGTCCAGGCTCTGCACTGGGAGATACAAAACTGAGTGTAGTGAGAGAACACAGAAAATTACCACGCGTTATGATTCGATCTCAGATCTCAGAATATAAGAGGAGCGAACTATAATGTCCCACCCCCCTCCCCCCCCCACCTCCAACCTACCCTCCAGCATACCATCACTGTGCAACGGTAGGACTTCATCTCATTGGCTAAAGGTCAAGTTCAATGCTCCGTTGGCCCTTTGGGGGGCATCAGTCATTTCCTCCTAATGTTACAGAAGCGCTTCATCTTCTCCCAGAGCAGGAAGGATTTTACAGGCGTGGGATAGGAGAAACTGGAAGGGGTCTGGGAACCTGTCGGGAAGGGTAGGGGAGTGGGAGAGGGAGGAAAACCTGGCCCACCAAGAGAAAACAAAAAGAATGAAGTCAGCGGGAGCGGGAGAGGGGGAGGGAGCGAAGAACACCAGGAACAATCTGCTGGGCTTCACAGTTTTGCCCAGGATTGACTTTGCAATAGATGCCGGGGCCAGGAAATGAACAGGGGCGTCGGGGGGGGGCACCAAAGGGTACCTACAGAAGGGAGGAGGCAGACAAGCATGTGGTGACCGCAAGCCAACTTCCTCTGCTCAAGGTTCACGTGGTTGTTCCTTCTTCTCTTTATGGCAACTGTACTTCAGACCATTGAGAAAGAGGAAGCTTTCCCCACTTTCCCACTCTCCTGCATGCCTGGACACGTTCCTGGACCCACCGAGATCTCTTTCCCAGGCTGAGGACCCCTGGGAACTGTGTGATTATAAAACAAGAAGGCACATGGTGTATGGCTCTTGCCCTCTAATGAAATCAAAGCCACAAATAATGTCAATGAAAGGCTTCCTGCACAGAACTAGGGTAAGACATAAGTATCACTCATGGCCATAAATTAATGTAATTATAGAAGAGATTAATGTACATTTGGCACTTCATGTTGATGCATCAAAGTCTCTATCGCTCACCCCTATACACACACACACCCCTCTCATACTTTCTCTACTGTCATCCTTATAAAAACATACCTAAAAATACCAACATGTCCCTGTCCAAATTACATCTTCAAGGCTCTTGCCTCCTAAAGCATCCAAAACATGCTCTGACAAATAATTAGAAAACATCTTCGCCAAAGGCCAATTATTTTTAAATCAAGAAAAAGTCTTCATCTCAGCTTTAGTCTACACCCTGACTCCGGGCACAAACTCAGCATCTCATTTTAATGAGCCCTCTTCCAAGCATGTGATGAAACTGGTAAGGGGCTGGAGTTCCCCTGAGCCGTCGTGGCTCAGTGGTTAACAAATCCGACAAGGAACCATGAGGTTGCGGGTTCGATCTCTGGCCTTGCTCAGTGGGTTAACAATCTGGCGTTGCTGTGAGCTGTGGTGTAGGTCACAGATGCGGCTCGGATCCCGCGTTGCTGTGGCTCTGGCGTAGGCCGGCGGCTACAGCTCCGATTCGACCCCTAGCCTGGGAACCTCCATGTGCCACAGGAGTGGCCCAAGAAATGGCAAAAAAAGAAAAAAAGAAATTGGTAAGGGGCTATCAGGGCAAGAGCATAGATGACACAGAAAAGACACATCCCCATGATAGCAATGCTCCAGGAAGCTCCTCTTCTTCCTGGAAGGTCATCTTCCCAAAACATGACAGCAGTTTTGCTTTCTTCAGTGAAAGGAGCACACCTGACAGGTCAGTGTTAGAGGGTGCCAGCGACCTCAATGAGGGCCTCCGCAGTAGGAAGCTCTTGTCATCTGGCTTTCCAGGCCCCTCAGGCCCAGCAAGAGGGTTTAAGGCAAAATCCAACTAGTTCAATCAGTTTCAACTGCACAAAGGCAGAAAAATACTCAGATGTGCCTTCATGAGATAGCACCTTTAAATATACCTTGGGTGCCTTTTCTTTTTTTTTTTTTTTTTTTTTCTTTACAAGATCCCTCTGTTTGCTTGTGATCTGCTCGCTGCAATCTAATACATGCATAAAACAGTGCAACTGTGTTTGTTTTAATAAGGCCATTCTGAGCAGCTGTTTAATGATCCATGGTGTTAAATGAAAACTACAGGTGTTCCAAATGCAAACCTTATGGCCCAGGGCCCCCCTTATTACCGCTCCACAATTAGCAGCCAACTGCTCTTAGGCTGCGCAAAGAATTGCCGCCATCATCATTACATTATTTCCTAATTTCATTCTCTGCCTAAGTGTCTTTCCCCAAAGGAAAAACCTGCGTGGCATGGGAAAGCATAACAGTGACAAAACTAAAAGGGAAGGAGAACACAAACCACTCCTCATCCAACCACCGGCAGGCCTCAGCTTAGGGGGGAAGAGCCAAAAGGCTTAGCTCCTTGAGGAATCTTCCAGAGTGCCTTGATGGCCAAACTGAGCAAAGTCTTGCTGAAACTGCTGGTGTTTGGAAGGATTCTATTAACTTTTTCTTCTTGATTCTCCAAGCTTGATTGCTCTGCTAAGCCAAGTTACCAGCAAGCTACATAAGTGGACCCTACAACTCTGGCTGCAGCTTTTACACAACTGTAATTTTAACCTCACGTTTTCAGCTTTCGCTGAGAGTATATACAATAAGCTGCAAAGAAGGAAAGTTTCTGTAGCTTAGGTGAAATTGCTATGTGCAGCATCCTTCATTACATAGCTCAGTACCCCTTACGTAAAGATACCTGAGACAAAGTTAATTTGAGCTCAGGAACAAGTGTATCTTTTCACATCAATGAGTACTTTTTCTTCTTCAAAACTAGTACTTCTCAATTCTGACTGCACATTAGAATCACCTAATAGTAAACATATTCGCCTTCCAACTCCATTCTAGTCCAGTTAAATCCAGAGCTCTGAGAGTGGGCTTGGCCAACTCCAAGATTTTACTCTGTAGCCAAGACTGAGAACCACTGCCCTAGACAATGAGAGCTTTCTAAAGCGCTGCTTTTGCCTCTTTGTTTTGGGTGCTAAGAAGCTCAAAACGAATGGTATTTCATTGCAGTAGTTTTCCTCTGCCAGAATTTTTCAATTTAATTTTCCCTCTGGATCCCTTGGTATTAATGGCTTTACCAGGACTTTAATGTCAACTACCAAATATTCTTTTGGGATTTAAAGTATGATAAAACAAGGAAATAAATAAAATAAGGATTTGGGGGGAGGCACAAGTAGATCAATATGTAGATCTCTAATAATCACCTCCAACTTAAGATGGCCAAAAAGGAATTCTTGGTCCCCCTTATTCTAGCTTTTCCCCAAGTCTCCACATGGCAGTAAAGGATGCCCCATTCACCTAGGTGCTCAAAAGTCATCTTTGACTCTTCTCTTTCATCCCACATCTGGCAAACACCAACAAATCTTGGTGCTTTAGTCTTCAAAATATATGTAAAACCTAACCACTTCTTACTACTGGCACTGCTACCAGTTTTCTTAGTTTGGGGTTTTGATTTTGGTTTTGTTTGTTAGCTTCAAACAATCCCAGAATCTCTGGGACTTCCAAAAACAAATATATATTCCTTGCTCCAGTTACACAAAGAGCTGCAGCTCAACTGAACTCAGCTGAGCTGCACTGGGATGAGCTTAGTTCCATGTGTCTACAAAGGACGCAGGCTGAAGGCCATGCTATTTTCATGGCGGAGAACAGAAGCTCAGGGGAGGCAGAGCCAAACCACTACAAGTGAATCTGAAGCTCTGCTCTGATGGGATATAGGCTACATCTCCTGATATTTAATTGGCCAAATCAAGTCACGTGACCAAACCCAACATTAAGGGGGAAGGAAAATATACTCAGCATAGAGATATAGAAGAATCTTGGCAAGGAAGAAACAATACTTTCGAGCAAATACACAACTACCATCGTCTCCTAGCAGCTATCAGTTTCTACTCTTATTCCCTTTATTTTTTTTTTTCTTAACACAGCAGCCAGCAGATTCTTACTAAATTTCAAAATTTGTAGTAATGTAACTCTGTTGCTTAAAACCCTCCAATGGCATCCCGTCACATTTAGAATCAAATAAAAATGTTTTGTTTGTTCAAAATTCCCTTCATCATCTTGTTCCAGCCTATTTCTCATAACACTCTCTTCACAGATCTCTTCCAGCCACATTCGCCCTCAAACTTACCTTCTCCCCACCCCCACCCCCCCACGGCCTCCTCTCCACCTGGAATGTTCTTCCACTTGGCCTTCACAGTCTGGCTCCTTTTCCTCACTCAAAACTAAATTTAAGTGTCACCTCCTCAGAGAAACCTTCCTCGACAACATAACCTGAGGTTGCCCCCCCAGTCATCCGCTATCACAAACCCAATTTTAATTACCTGCATACCATGTGTCACTATGAGAAATTATCTAGAATTTTTTTTTTACATATTATATGGCTACTCTACTCAAGTTGAAGCTATTTGAGGGCAGAGGCCTTGTCTGTTTCATCCACTATTTTATCTACAGCGTTTGGAACATCTGAAAAATAACAGGTACTCAATGTTTGTTGAATGACTCATCAATATAACAATAGTAGATTTCTCAAGCATAGAACAGGGGATTGGACTAGATGACCATTCAAGCCTCATCAAATCTTAAGGTTCTATGGTTTTCAAGTCAAGTCCCTACATCTGCACTGCAGTTTTCCATTTGCAAAGACTTTCACTTTTGCTCCTCACAAGAACCCTGTGGAGTTTTCAGGGCAAGGTATGGATACAGATGAGGAAACTATTTTATACTTTGGGCCGGGATGAAGGAAGCGTACCAACTAGGATGAACACCTCTGCAGGCTGACACTTCAGCACACAGAGAGATATAAGCAGGATGAGCTAAGCTTTTCAGGTTCCAAATGTGCCCCCCACCAAGCCCTTTAAGATCCCTAGCACTAGCCCAGCCAAGCCCCAGGCCCCATCCATCCCTTTGTCTTCTGAATCCAGACATCCTTATCCTAGGCCTCTCCCCTCAGCTGGATCTAGTCAGAGAAATCCTTGTCAGCGGACGTGACCTTTTCCCAAAGCAGTTTGTTTTTCTCCTAGTAAAGGAAACAATCTCCTGAAATAAATGAGGTGAGATTTTCTGGCTGGTATAACGCACTGGAACAAGTACGGACCACGGTGAGGGGCATATCTGCCCATTTCCCCGTCTATAGGTAAGCAGAGAGAGAAACAGATGGGCCAATTTTACTATCTTACAAAAAAAAAACCAAAAAAACAAAAAAAGTGTTTTCAATATGGTCTCCAACATGGAATTCTGTGTGGGGACTGGATGGCCAATGAAATCAGTTCAGAAAGAAAACAATAAACTCAGTTATGGGCAAGCAGCATGCTTTTTGATGGATAGCATTCATTAAAGTGTGGACCAACAGATGAGCCAGACTTTTGCACTATGTAACTGTCCCTGGAACAAACTTCAGGTAGAGACCGCCCATTGATGCACGCCCAAATGCTCCACCTTGCACCTGCCAGCACTCAGAGCGCTTCCCGGAGAGCCTTGCCTCTGTTGGTTCTGCTAACAGAGCTGGGGTTTGCCTCTGGCCCCCAAAGAACCCTGCCTCACTCTCAGGAAGATCGTCCACCCTGGCCTTAGCTGTTCTCACTAAGAAGTGGGATAAATTCAAAGCAGAAGAAAACAAGTCTGTTCAATGAGAAAGCAAGGCATCGGAGGGGTTGAGAAAACACTCTTCATTTGAAGTTTAGGGAACACTATTCTAATGAAAGGTAAAGGAGAATGCAGGTGACCACCACGTGGCTGTGTTTAGAAAATAGAAAATGCATAATGATGAAAAACGTTAACCATCCTTGACCCCTGAATCTCCTACCTCCAACTACCACCACCCCTTAGGTAGATCCCAGTGTAATTCCCTCAGTTCCAAATGAGAATTGCCATTTAAGGTCATCTGAGCAAGTGTAATACGTTAGGGTACAGGTATATAAGAAGCATAAGTAGAACCTAAAACTGTGTATGGGTACAGACGAATTGAAGTTTGGAGAAATAAGGGGGGTCTGATCATGCAAGATGTTGCATGATGGCGTTCCCATCGTGACTCAGTGGTTAACGAATCCGACTAGGAACCATGAGGTTGCGGGTTCGGTCCCTGCCCTTGCTCAGTGGGTTAAGGATCTGGCGTTGCCGTGAGCTGTGGTGTAGGTCACAGACGTGGCTTGGATCCCACATTGCTGTGGCTGTGGTGTAGGCTGGCAGCTCCAGCTCCGATTAGACCCCTAGCCTGGGAGCCTCCATATGCCGCAGGTGCGGCCCTAGAAAAGGCAAAAAGATAAAAAAAAAAAAAAGATGCTGCATGAGAGGCTGAGGCATTAGGGTACATTTGATGAATTCGTTTATTCATTTTAATTTACTCATTCAGTTTCATTCATTCATTCATTTGATGGTAATTCCTGACTTAGCAGGGAAAGTTGGTGGGCAGTGGAGACTACAACAAAGAAAGACTATTTGTGCAACCCAGCTCTGATATTACTCACAGGCACAATAAGCTGTTTAAATATAGGAATTTGAGCAGCACCTTACAAGATCCCATGACACATCAATACCCTCCTTCCTTTGACACAGCCACTACCACATTCATAAGAATATAACAACAGCAATAACAATAGTAGCCACTAGCCTTCACTGAGCACTTATTATATTCTAGGAGCTCTTCTGGTACATCATACGGATTACAACACACTTCTCTAGTTCAAGATATTAAAATTCCCTGATAAAATGCATAAGTTATCCGGGCATAGTGCATTAATCCATTATCAACTACTCACGTCTAAGTATTCACCAGATCATCATATTACTGAAGGGTGCTATGCAGAGAAATGACATGAAAAGTTTCTAGAAGATTCATTTGACAGCTACGGAGAGAATCAATTATGGCTAGAAAGAAGCTACAGCCCTGCACATGAGTTAGGAGCTATTTTATAGGAAATCCAATCACCAAATAAAAGATTAATTGTAATTGATATAGCGTATAAGTTTTATAAATTTGGAGAGGGGTGTGTGTGTGTATTTATGTATATATACACACACACTTTATTATATGCTATAAAACAAACCCAATCCACTGGGCCCTTTTAGGTGGTAAATGCACAGCTCTGGGTATGTAAAGAGAGGCTCAGAGCTAAGTTTAGGAGTCAGTTAGCTTTGGCCCTAGAGACAGCCAAATTGCTCCGCACAAGAAAATGTGTAATACCTTTATATTCCTCCCGAGGGGAACAGAGGCAAAAAGTAAAGAAAAGAGAAGAGAGGCCATGAAGAGAGGGCAAGGAAGCGAAACAACAGGGTGGGAGACTGGAGCTTGGGTTGCAGAGATGGTTGAGGAATTCTGAAGGACAAGGAGGGCCGCCACTCCCTTAGAAGTGGTTTGCATGCCCATGGTAAAAATCTCTCCCTGTCCCCCTAGCTTCGGGAACATCTGCCACATCCACTTTCTTTGTGTGGGTGGGTTGTTGGGAAATTAGGACGAGAGGCTATTTTCTGAATTTGGGTCCGCATAGTATAGAAAAGAAACAGCAGGGACAGCATAGTTAGAAGACCCTGAAATAGACTCGGAAATGGCAAGCGCTTAGAGCGCTTATAGCATCAGCACCCTGGAAATTCCCAGCTTGCAGAGAGCTTTGGACTCCCCACCATCTCTGGGAGAGAGGTTCCAGCCAATCTTACTTGCATATTAAGGACGATGAGGGTGACCCTAGCTAATGTCTGGCTACGTGTGGGATTTTCCTAAAGTGAAATGCAAAAGGAACTAGGAATTTTTCCCATATAATCAAGTCGCCACGGGCCTCTAAGCTAAGCTTCTTTTTTCTTTTTCTCTTCTCTCTCTTTCTCACGGCATATTCCCCTCTCAAAGGAGGAAATGGTAAATTGAAAAAAAAAAAAAAAGATTCAGTAATTCCAATCCTAGGTAGATTGCACCTGAAATCTACAATGGGAGCATGAGCTTTACAAAGAAAGAAAACTGATCAAGGTAGAATATTGCAAAGCCATATGCTAGTGTCAGGCGGGGAAGCTGCAGCTGCACTATCAATTAGAACATTCTAATAACCCAGTTATGAAGACTGACACTTTGGAAGTAATTAAGTATTAGATATTTTTAGGTAATTGCAGCTGCAGGAACACACAACCTGTGCATTCAGGAGATCGAAGACTTGATAGAGGCTTTTTCCTGGGAGGCTGCACTCTCTTAATTGTCCCTAATCATTTTCAACACCTATGGTGTTTTGTGATTGCCTCAAGCATAGCAATTGGTCAAATATGAACCAAGGGGGAACGGGGGCCTCCTCTTTTTTGCTAAGTATCGTGAAAAGCAGCAGGGGTATATTGGAATATCAGACAAAACCACAATGACAGAAATAGCCCATTGACATGCTAGAGTCCCATTAAGAGCATACACTGCTACAGCTAATTTCCTATGGCTAGTAGGGGATTTTAGGAGGCAATAATCGTTCTGTCAAGATGCTGAGATTGTCAAAGATGTCTCTTTCTAGCTGGGGGGAAAAAAAGAGGAAACTCTTAGCTGATCATTATTTCAGTTAACATATTGGTATTGTGTGTCCCTGCCGTGTGATCAAGCCCTAGGCTACACATTGTGGGGGAGACAGAATGGGCCTCAGTCCCAACAACAAAGAATTCACAGCGGCACTTTTGCACAGAATCATAGACTTATAAAGCTGGGTGCCACTTTGGGAATCAGCTGCTTCAGTGATTCTCAGCCTGTGGATGTTAAGCCACACATTAATATCACCTGGGGGCTTTTACAAACCATCAGGCCTGGGACGCACCCCTGACCAATCAATTCAGACTTTGAAAAATCTATTTTATGTATATTGTAAAGCTCCCTGGGCTGGTCTAATGTATGCCAAGGTGGAAAAACACTATCCAACACCCTTATTTTATAGGTGAGAGAACTGAGACCCACAAGGCCACACCCCTGTGACAAATCCACACCTAGAGTCAAGCCTCTGGACCCCCAGTGAGCACTCTTTTTCTCTCATGTAATGGTGCTTCCGGTCAAAGGGTCAAGACTTAGAGAAGGTAAGGAACTTTCTCAAGGTCACACAAATTGTTAAGTGGCAAAAGTGAGACTTGAACTCTGATCCACCATCTGTGTTTTAGCCACTATACTCTTTGCATCCCCAAACAAACCAGTCAGCAGCATCAGGCTCAGGGCCAAATGATGTTGAGACCAGAGGACTAGAGGGATGCTGAGGACAGAGCAGAGCTGGGAGTAGACAGAGGCCAAGTTGGAGCTGGACTTGGAGATCCAGGTAGGACTTGGAGATGCTAACTAGCCAGGTTTGGGGGGGATGGTGGTGGGAGTGAAGTCAGTGAGGGAATGGAGTTGGGAATCCACAGGGTGTGTAAGGGAATCAGTGCCGTCCTGCTTGGAAAAGAATTCCAAACTTCGAAGTTGGAAAACTACAGAGAACTCGTGTGTACACTTTTTTTTTTTTTTTTTTTAACGGCCACACCCGAAACATATGGATGTTCCTGGGCCAAGGGTTGAATCAGAGCTGCAGCTGCTGGCGGTTGCCCCAGCCACGGCAACACCAGATTCGAGCTGCATCTGCAACCTACACCACGGCTTGTGGCAACACTGGATCCTTAACCCACTGAGTGAGGCCAGGGATCAAGCCTGCATCCTCACAGACACTATGTTGGGTTCTTAATCTGCTGAGCCACCACAGGAACTCTTCATATATACTCCTTACCCAGGTTCACTTCATTCTCTCATTCTCTCTCTCTATACACACACACACACACACACACACACACACCGATCAGCTTTGTTTTGGAATGCAAATAGTGGCTAAATGCACAAACTATATATACATATAGATATGTAATTTGTTACATATAATCAATTTCTATATAGAAAATTTTATAATATATTTATATATGTTATTTTCTGAGCCATTCAAAGGTAGATTAATTCCCTTTACCCCCTAATACTTTGTATCTCCTAAGGACAAAGACATTCACTTAGATGACCACAGCGCATTTATTAATTTCACAAAATTTAACATTGTTACGTTTATCTACTGCCCATATTCATATGTCAATTGTCCCCGTAATGCCCTTTATGGCACTTTGGTTCCTCCAGTACAGGAAGCAACTCAGCATCATGATTGCATTTAGTTGTCACGTCCCTTTAGTTTCCTTTCATCTCAAACAGTTCCTCAGCCTTTCTTTATCTTTTATGACATTGACATTTTTTTTTTTGGTCTTTTTGTCTTTTTAGGGACACACCCGTAGCATATGGAGGTTCCCAGGCTAGGGGTCCAATTGGAGCTGTAGCCACCGGCCTACGCCAGAGCCACAGCAACGCGGGATCCAAGCTGCATCTGCAACCTACACCACAGCTCACAGCAACTCCAGATCGTTAACCCACTGAGCAAGGGTAGGGACCGAACCCTCAACCTCATGGTTCCTAGTCGGATTCGTTAACCACTGCGCCAAGACAGGAACTCCTGTATACTCTTTATTCACTTCAGAACCAAAGGGCAATCTATCCAGGAGGAGGTGCTTTGAGACCATGTGTCTGTCTAGATCCTCCTTGAAACACATGCCCCCCCACCCTGCCCTGCCCAAAGTTAGCAACTGCAGATAACTCTTTCCTGAACGAACCCTTCTAGACCATGAAGGCAGCAAAATGGTGATTTCCTGACTCCGCCACTCCCTCCACGTGTACCAGTTGGCATTTTACTGTTAGGAACCCCTTCGCATCTATTTGTTGGTTTGCTTAACTATTTACTCTATCAGTGAGTGCTTGAATGGTTGGTTCCTACACCTGGCTCTGCTGTTCATGATAGGCACTGGTTAAAATGTTATGGTAGAAGCCTGCAGAGGTTCCAAATATACACAAAAGCATTTTCACATTTTTAAAAGAGAAAGAAGGCATGAGTGTCTGGCAATAAAGAGAGAAAAAAGAAAAAGTTAGTAAACTTATAGGAAGTGCCAGTGGGGGCTTAAAGCGGACATAATGCCCATTAAATGCAGCTATTATTAGTAACAAACCTGAAATCCAAACAAAATCACTGTGGTGTTCCCTTAAAAGCACTGTACCTGTTTAAATGTAGCATCTACAATTTTCAACCACCAGCCTAGCACAGTTTTGTCCAAAAAAAAAAAAAATGCATTCAACCAAATGCATCATGACAGATTTCTCACTGCTCCAGAAATACATCTATGTGCTTGGGGTGGGTTGGCAGAGAGTGAAGGATTGGGCTACAGGAGGTGGTAATTAATCTGATAAAAACGTTCAAACTGTGAAAAAATTAATCCTGCCGAGATTTCAGGGTGTGTTAGCAGTTCAGTTAGGGTTTGTGCAAACCACACCGCTAACACTGAGACGCTGTAACAATTAAGAGCTGATGAGGCCCAGGGGAGACTCTATTATCAGTAAATTGAAAAATCAGGACTGCAAATCCAAACAGTACTTTACAGACCTGTACATTTGGGTTCAGGTTGAAACAAGCTACGTGAGGAATATGCATCAAACTTCTTCAATTAAAGCACACAGCGAAGGCCTTATCTTTTACCAAGGGTCTTTATTTTTCCCTCCTACTTTACCCTCTTCCCAAAAAGCAGACTCAAATGTGAGTCCCTTTGGTCAGAGCCAGGTCTGCACAGGCCAGGTAAGGTTGAGATTACCTTCTATTTGCATCCCTCTGACATTAAAAAGTCTCCAAAGCAATGGTTTCTTCATATTTTCTGAAACCAAAAAAAATCCCAATTGTGGCAAACAACACTCACAGCAACTTTGGCTCGTGTTGTCTTAACGAAAGATTTTTGTGCCGCCTTGGAATGTAAAACGTTGTCAGGGAGATATGGTCTGCCTGAGAAAGTGCTAGAGTGTTTGGGAAATGTCCAGAGTTAAGGAGCCAAAGGGGACAGTTTTTAAAACGATCTCATCCCAGAAAATTCAAAACATAGGGCCGATGTATACATATAAAACAACAGGGATTTCGGACCCTTGTTTTATTAGGCTTTGGCTGCATTTTTAAACCTTTGGAACAGGGACAAAAGCTTTTAAGGTCATAATTGTAACTGGTTTACATGAAGGATTCGGGTTCTAAAAGCCAGAAGCGAGTTCCCTGATTTCAAACTGTACGACGGGTTCATTGTTCCATCGAAAGGATTCCTTCGCACTAACAAAGCCTGACTTCCTGAGGTCATCCACCATAAGAACCTTGGCCATTCTGTTGAGAACCAACTAGTGAGTTGATTCTCCTCCTGGGAGAATTTAAGTTTCAGTTCCTGGAAGGCCCAAAGCTGAGGAGTGCTGGCTGTTGTGCATAAACCACCCACGGATGCTTCAAAGGACTCTTGGTATGTTGGAAACACGAGATTCAAATTTGCTATTAAACTGCTGTAATATTGTTCAATTTCTGAAATGATTTTGTGATCTTTAGAATGCTAGGATTTCTCATAGAGCTCTTTGGCCTTGAAACATACTTATCCACAACATTTGTCATATGCAGCGACATTCCGCTACGGCAGAGTAAATAGGTTTAAAACCATGAGTTCTGCCTGCTGGAATACTTTATCATTACGCCTTGGCATCCTCAAATGCAATAAATGTGGAAATTTGGAATTGAAGGGCTTGATTTCCAGTCTCATTGGCCTCTCTCCCTTTGAATTAATGTGGTGCCATTGAGTTCAGCAATAAAGCATTTCAAGCTAACAGAGAGAAAATGTCAACTTTCTTCCTGTGCATATGTGAGTTTGGCAAAATATCAGTAAGAAGGCAGTAGAAAAGCAAAAATGATTTAGCCATCATGAATATGAGAAGGTGAATTTAATGCATAACTAACACCAGGCAGAATTTGCGGTTCTGGCATATTGGGCGAGGTGAGACATTAATTGAGTTAAGCTTTGGAAGAAAACCATTTTTCTAGTGATAAAAGCACAGCAGTATTCCAGGTGCTTTTCTCTAAGTAATGCTACATTTAAATCAACTTATCATCATCGACAACAACAAAGAAGTGCTGCTTAAACTTTTCTGTTCCTAGGCATGCAGAGCATAGCAAAGGCAGTATACCTCTTCTCCCATCACTCACTCTAAGGGCTTGCCTGGCCCCTCTTCTCTCTCAGGGCACCACTTCCCCGCAGCTGAAGCCATTCATAGACTGATCCACAAACTCTGGGACCAGCATGTTCCTAATCAAGAAGGAAATTGAAGGAACAATACTTCAGGGGCTCAGCTGATGGTCTTCCCCCGCTCCAGCTGGGTGAGACAGAAAATGCTAATTATCCCCAACTTTTATTCCCTCTTCTTTCTTTCAGTTTCAAAACCACCCAACTCAGTTGTCCCCAGACTTCCAGCTCAGCCAATGTCTTGTATTTGTGCTTTCTTCCTGCTTCGAAACTCTGCCATTCGCTCCCTCCTTTCAAGGACAGTTGTGCCCTTGCAGGATCTCCCTGATGCCAGCCATCTACCTGAGCCTGTACTAGCTTTCCTGGACCTGGAGCTGTGTCTGCTACTGAGTCTGTTACTCTTACTAAACACTAACATCTTGGTTTAGTCTCCAATTCCAGCTCTCTAGCCCTGGTCCATCCTGCTGCTTTTAACACTTCTAACACTGATTTGTATGACCAATTATTTATCTTATGTGTTCTGGATTGGAGTCAATTCCTGACTTTTCTTCCTCCACCACCTATTAATCACAACTCTCTCTTTGTCCTTTTCCCCCAGGACCCTTTTCTTGCCACCTAAGTTGTGATTTTCTCCCCCTATAAGATCGGGAGCTCTGCAAGGGACAGAAGCCATAGATCCCTAACATTTAGCATGGTAAGTGCTTAGGACTTATTGGTCAAAAAAGAATGTGCTGGGTTTTTGAGCATATTTATTTACCTCCTCTCTTCCTCACCCACTGAAAACATCTTGTTCATCATTGTAAGCCCAAATCATCACACACTGCCTGGTATACAATAGGAGCTCAAAGAATATTTATTCAGTGAGTACAAATGAATTCTGTTACAATATACTTCCTTTAGGTAGAAAGAAGCATATGCGAAAGATCAGGCTGAGCGGCCCTTCAAGTAAAGTATACTCATGTAAAGCACATAAAGGAGTTCCCCTTATGGCTCAGTGGTCAACGAACCTGACTAGCATCCATGAGGATGCGGATTGGATCCCTGGCCTTGCTCAGTGGGTTGGGGATACGGCATTACCGTGAGCTGTGGTGCAGGTCTCAGACGTGGCTCGGATCCCAAGTTGCTGTGGCTGTGGCGTAGGTTGGCAGCAACATCTCTGATTAGACCCCTAGCCTGGGAACCTCCATGTGCCTCCAATGCAGCCCTCAAAAGACAAAAAAATAAAATAAAATAATTTCTAAAATGCCTACAGGTTATCAAAGGCTGGAGCAAGCAAGGTACTCTCCTAGGACACAAAATGTAAGGGAGCTGAACACAAAATGTAATGGCAGCAAAAGATTCAGAATTAAGATAAATAATATTTTAATGCAAAATTTTTTAAAGTCAAAACTAATGTAAGATACATGATGAACAAAATATCGGATTTTTAATAAAGACAGGATCAGTAACAGGGCGGTGTCTAGCCATATTGAAGCCTGCAGCAAAAGAAACAAGTCAGTAATACTGACTGTTATCTATAATGTCCTGCCTTCTAAAGATGATGATTCCCAGGAGTTCCCATTGTAGCTCAGAGGGTTAAGGACTCAATATTGTCTCTCTGAATATGCAGGTTTGACCCCCTGGTCTCACTCAGTGGGTTAAGGATCGGCATTGCTGTAAGATACAGCTTAAGTGGTAGATGCAGCATGGATCCTGCTTTGCTGTGGCTGTGGTGTAGGCTGGCAGCTGCAGCTCTGATTCAACCCCTAGCCCAGGAACGTCCATATGCTGCAGGTGTAGCTGTAAAAAATAAATAAATAAAAAGATGATGATTCCCAAGTAACATGTAAGCCTAGGCTTCCATATGAGGACGCAAGTTGAAGAAACCCTGAAAAAAGTTAAATTGTTCTATATAAGAAAGAGGACTGATGTGAAATAGAAGCTGACAGGACGCAAGAGAGCAGAGGAGGTGAGCAGACAGGACTAGCAGAGGAAGGAAGACGAAGTGACTAGGGAGAGAGTCAGATAGGAAAGAGACTTTGGGAGAGAGATGTCCAATGAAAGAATTAGAGTCAATTTCACTCTGCTGTGCCATATAACCAGACTGTCCCTTTCTCCAATGACATATTCAACAAAATGCCCATTCTCCATCAATGTTTTGGGAAGTTGGTGAAATTTTGCAGGTGATGAGTGACAGAGCACTGAATTTTGTCCCAGGAAAAGCAGAGGACAAGAGCTAAGGCTACCCAAGGGGAATACAGTTGGATTCTTCTTTATCTAATCACTCACCAGGTTCAAGTAGTGCTACCTCAACTGTTTCTTGAATCTGTCTGCTTCTTTCCATCTCTACTGCTACCATCACCTTAGGTTACCAGTATCACCTTTCCCCTTAGGTTACCAGAGCACTAAACTTCTGTTCAAGGTTTCATCTTCCCTGCTCCCCAATTCATTTGTCACACTGCAGCAACTAAGCTTTCTACAAATCTCACGTCACCCCCCACTGCTCCTAAGACAAAGCCTAAATATTTCAAAATGGCTTCACAGTCACACCCAACATGCTCTTTTCCCCTATTCCATTACACTCGATGCGCCAAATACACTAGACTTCTTTACGTTTTTTGAATGAATGCACTATGCTAAAGTGGGAAAAAAACTTAAAGCGTAAAGGTAGCCTATAGGGCAACAGTTGCAAATTCAAGGGTTGCATTCCAAAATTATAGTCATTAAATGACAGTGGGATATGGAGTTCCCGTCATGGCTCAGTGGTTAATGAATCCGACTAGGAACCACGAGGTTGTGGGTTCAATCTCTGGCTTTGCTCAATGGGTTAAAGATCCGGCATTGCCGTGAGCTGTGGTGTAGGTGGCAGACGCGGCTCGGATCCCGCGTTGCTGTGCCTCTGGCGTAGGCTGGCGGCTACAGCTCGATGCGACCCCTAACCTGGGAACCTCCATATGCTGCGGGTGCGGCCCTAGAAAAAGGCAAAAAGACAAAAAAAAAAAAAAAATGACGGTGGGATAAACAATCAAGTCTAAGATCTGCTTCATTACCCAAGCTATACCCCCCCCAAATTAATTTGGTTTCTGGTATATCATGTTTTCTTATTTCATTCTGTTGTCCAAGTCACCAATAGTATGATATTGAAATAGATATCAAGTTTTCTCTTTGAATTATAAATGTGCCACATAAAGATAGAACTACGGTTATGATATCCAGAGCAGAGCATAAACATTACCAAATTCTTTCATCAAATCTTATTTACATTTATTTTGTGAAATATTCATTTCTCTGCTCCAAACAAGATAGATTACTTTCATTAAAGTCATTAATGCCCATTAGTAAAGGATAATGTACTCGAAACTTTCCATATCCTTCCATGAACCACAAAGACACAAGCTCTACCAGGACTGGCATGCTCTTAATCTAAAATCAAGGTGCAAAGCCTATCTAAAGCCAACAAAAGCCTATTCTTCTCAACAGAGCTATAAACTGCACACAGATATATGGATTTGCTGGTTGTTCTTTCTTTTCCTTAGGCTTTTGTTACTCTTAAATCTGGATACTGCCTTAAATTCGAGTGCTATGCTGTCCAATATGGTAGCCTCTAGCCACCTGCGGCTATTTAGTTTTCAATTAATTCCCATTAAGTAAAATTAAAAATTAAAATAATAATTAACACGATCCACATTTCAAGTGTTCAGTGGTCACTGGTGGCCAGTGGCTACCGTACTGGACAGTGCAGATATAGAAAATTCTATTGGGCAGAGCTGCTCTCATACATTCCAAAGCTCCCACCTCCCCACTCCACCCAGTACAAGGATTCAGATGGAGTTCTACTTCCTTAGCCTCCCCTCTCTCCACATCCCTCTCCACATCCTGAAAAGATTTCAATATTTTTAAAAATCCCCTATTCTACCTCAGCTTCAGTCGGAGACTGACAGTTTTATTACTACCATATCAAGTCACTTCATGATTTTTAAAAAATTATTATTTACAAAAACCATTTATCCAGACTGGATTTGGTTGCCATACAAAGTCTATTCATTTAATAGAAACTGAGTTCCAGCCCATGATTCCTGGCTTCCTTTCCCCTTAATGTGCTCTGTACCCAGCAGTGCTCACAGTATATGTCCTTTCCAAGAAAGCTTCCTTCCATCAGCCACATCCACAGACCCATTTAAAATCATGTTCAGGCATTTGCTTTATGTTTTCACAGTCACAGGAAATTACTTCTTTAACTTGAGTTTCATTTCTTTCTTTCCTTTTTTTTTTTCTTTTTAAGGAAGAGACTGTCTACCATGACAATAAAGCATCTGTGTTCTCTGCAGCTAGATAATTGAAGAAGAAACACTGACAGGCATATTGCTATATCAATAATGCACTGTCCTTCACAGACAAAAGGCACAGCTACTGACCCACCTCTAGCAAAGCACGGGCCTTGAACTCTGTCTCCAGTGCTAAGAATGGGTTTGTCTTAACCCATCTGATAACGATCATTTATGTAATACCTGCCTGGAGTTAGGGTGCCATCTGTGGCCAGATTGGGGCTCAGTCTGTGACTAGGGTGAGGATTCTTCTTTAACTACAGTTAGGAAACAATGTTGTGGCCAGAATCAGTGCTCTGTATTTGATGCTGATGGCCAGAAAATACAGGAGTATTAGGGATTAGTAACTGTGTTCTAACCTTTTAACCTAACAAAGCATCGATGATAATCGTTTGGGGCTGAAATATACAACTTTCTCCTCTACACCAAGGATAGTACATTTTGAGACATGCAGGCTGTCAATTTCCCATGCCATGCCTAGAGAGCAGACATCATTAATCGGTCATGGCTTTCTTTCCTGCTGAGGTCAGATGAGATCTCAAATAGCTTCTCACCACAGTGCCTTATGCAGCCACTACCATTCAATCAGAATTGGCCCAAAAGATTAAACCTATTTATCATCTTTGCTCCAGAGAGGTCCAGGAACCAAGCAGCAGATTGCTCCTGGAAAGAAGATCGTTATGATTCTGACCATTTTTTGAGGTCAGAGGAAGGGAACAATCAACTTAAGGGCAGGACCCGAGGCAAATAAAAATATGTGTACAAGCACTCCCCTGATTCAAAGGTGAAGAGTTGACATGGGCAGCCAGAGGAGGGGGAGGGCGGTGGCAAAAAAGGCAGGAAAGTGTTATTTCCAGGTCACCTGTTCTAGTCCTAAATTTGCATACTGTTGAAAGTAACATGGTTTTGCGCCAATTGGACCTGTTCACAACTCTTTACTTTTTGCTGCATGAATCACTGAATAGTTTTGGCCTCCTTGTTTCTACGACCAGCCATTGAGAAATCCCCCTCAAAAAAAATCAAAAAGCAGGCAAATATCACTCAGCCATGGAGGGGAGTGAAGTGGTGGCATTTTCAGCAACGTGGATGGACCTAGAGACTGTCATGCTGAATGGAGTGGGTCAGACAGAGAGAAACAGATATCAATGTGATATTACATGTGTGGAGTCTAAAAAAGGGTGATATAGTTGAACTTGTTTGCAGGACAGGGACAGACTTCAAAAAACAGACTTATGGGAGTTCCCAGCGTGGCTCAGCAGAAAGGAATAGCATCCATGAAGTTGCGGGTTCAATCCCTGGCCTCGATCATGGGTTAAGGATCCAGTGCTGCTGTGAGCTGTGGTATAGGTCGCAGACATGGCTCGGATCTAGCGTTGTTGTGGCTATGGTATAGGCCAGTGGCTACAGCTCCGATTCGACCCCTAGCCTGGGAGCTTCCATATGCTATGGGTGTGGCCCTAAAAAGCAAATAATAATAATAATAAAAAAATATTTATTCCTTATATTGTGCCAAAAATATATTTCCTTGTTCCTTCTACCCACTGGTCCCAGTTCTGCTTCATGATACCAAAAGAAAAACATAAGAATAAAGAATCTGCTCTTCTTTCCAAAGCACAGTCTTTGAGATGCCTGAGGACAGGCCACCCCTGTGCCTTCTCTTCTCCAAGCGAATCAGACCCAGTTCCTTAGCCATCAAGTCCCTAACCATCCTAGTCATCTTTTACTGAACATGCTTTGGCTTGTCAATTTCATTCCTCAAATCTCAGAACAGAATGTTTTAAGTTTGACTTAATCATGATGGATTAAGACAAAGGTGTTATATTTCTTTTTCTAAATAGTATATTTCTACTAATGGTTTTTAAACTTCCATTCCCTTTCTTTGGAGATTATCTCACATTCTTGACTTACTGTTATTTCTCTTCCCCATCACTGCATCCAATCTATCAGATTTTCTTTTAAAACAGTTCTTGGATCTCCCAATCTCTTCTATTTGAAAATGCCCACCCAGAATGTAAATTGGTGCAACCACTGTGGAAAACAGTATGAGATTCCTTAGAAAACTAAAAATAGAATTACCATTTGATCCAGCAATCCCACTCCTGGGCATCTATCCAGAGAAAACCGTAACTCGAAAAGATACATGTACTCCAGTGTTCACTGCACCACTCTGTACAATAGCCAAGACATGGAAACAACCTAATGTCCATCGACAGAGGAGTGGATCAAGAAGATGTGGAACATATACACATTAAAAGGAAAGAAATAATGGCATTTGTAGCAACATGGATGCACCTAGAAATTATCATGCTAAGTGAAGTCAGTCAGACAGTGAGACAACAACATCCTAGGCTATCACTGACATGTGGAATCTAAAGAAAGGACACAATGAACTTCTTTGCAGAACAGATACTGACTCACAGACTTTGAAAAACTTATGGTTTCCAAATGATACAGGTGGGGGGTGGGGGATGGGCTGGGGGTTTGGAATGAAAATGCTATAAAATTCAGTTGTGATGATCATTGTACAACTATAAATGTAATAAAATAAAATTCATTGAGTAATTTTAAAAAAAAAAACAAGAGAAAATAAAACAAAACAAAATGCCCACCCATGATTTGATCACCTCTTGCCTGGATAATTAAAATGGTCTCCTAATGATCTTCCTTTATCCTAACTGATCTATTCTTTCTCTCATTCCAGTTCATCCTCTGGCCAACTACAACCTCCTAATACATCACCCTGGTGGTAGTTTATTACAGTCAGTCAGGATCTGGACTTTGGAGCCAGACGACTGGATTCAAATGCTATTTGTGAGCTTGTGAACTTGGGGAAGTCATCTAATCTCAAAGAGCCTTATTTCATTTATCTTTCAAATATGGCTAATAATGGTATCTCTCTCACAGAGTACAGTGAATGAAGTACCATATATAAGTGAGCCCCAGATTTGGTGCATAATAAATGTGCAATACCTGTGAGCTATTATTATTCTATCTGCTGTTGTCATTCTGCTGATCAAAAATCCCCAGTGTTTTCCATTGCCTATCAAATGAATTGAAATATCTTTTACCTAATATCTAAAGCTCTGTATAATCTATCCCCAAACTACTACAAATCAGCTTGATTACTTTGAAAAAGTTACCTATTTCCTCGCCGATAAAATGACATTAAATTATCTCAAATGCCTCCTCAAGGCCAGACATTCTATTATTCAACGTTTGTCATCATTTGGCCCCTCCTATGCTTATGTACTATGCATATTTTCCAGAAAAAAAACCTTGTTCTCTCCAGCCCTTGCTCATGCCATTTCATCCCCTGGAAATGCCTTTCCATCTTGTTCTTTGAGATGTTCAAATGCTATCTCCCCCATGAATCCTTCAATCAGAAGTGATCACTCTCTCCTCTGAAACTCCTAGAACAATTAGTTTCCTTGGCTCCATGATATTGATCATATCCTACATGTCTTATATCCTCTACCAGATGGTATAGAGATATGAGATTGTATCTTTTTCAGCTATGTATTCAGCAAATTGTGTTCAACACTATGCCTCCTATATGATAGGATATTATAATGCTTATTAAATAAATGAAGAGTAAAGCTTTACTCACATGTAACACAAAATTTTCACTGTGTTAATGTATGTACCTTCAAGTGATTCATGTTTCTCTGACATATATTCTTAACAAATATTCAGGAAATCAGCAAATACCCACCATACAACTCGGAGCACTAGCTGATCATTCCTTATTCCTTTGGAAACTTCTAACTACAGATGGTTAGACAAAAGCATTGTTTCTTTAATAAAATAATTTATTCCCTAAAAATAAATATGTCAAAATATTTAAGGTCTAGGAACTATAACTATAAAGTCTAGCAACAGTTAACATCTAGAAAATTGAGTAAGAAGACTACTCAACTGAATCAAGAATGCTGGGAAAACGAGAAAGAGCCATCCTCGTGCCCATGGGAAATGGCTGTCTGCTCAAGAAGATGGCCTGAGTGCTCCACAAAGCCCTCTTGGGACAAATCTCTTTAGCCAGGATAACATCTTCAAATAAAATAGTTGATTGTGTCTCCTTCACACAGCCCAGAGTTTCCCTTACACAAAGCACTCTATCCCACCAGCCAGCCTGTGTGACACACACTCTCAGAAATCCCCACCACAACTCACTCTGTCCTGTGATGATACTAAAGACCCTGGTTTCTGATTGAACACTGAAAAACGGGGGGCGCTGGGGGGGGGGGGCATCTGAGAGGTCCGGCGCAGAAGAAACTACTTAATCCACAATTTTATCAGAAATGAGAGGGAGTTCCCGTCGTGGCGCAGTGGTTAACGAATCCGACTAGGAACCATGAGGTTGCGGGTTCCGTCCCTGCCCTTGCTCAGTGGGTTAACGATCCGGCATTGCGGTGAGCTGTGGTGTAGGTTGCAGACGCGGCTCGGATCCCGCGTTGCTGTTGCTCTGGCGTAGGCCGGTGGCTGCAGCTCCGATTGGACCCCTAGCCTGGGAACCTCCATATGCCGCGGGAGCGGCCCAAGAAATAGCAACAACAACAACAAAAAAAAGACAAAAGACAAAAAAAAAGAAATGAGAAATGTTATAACACTCCAAATTTTGAGAAAACTCCTATAATTTCCTGTGGGTAGCAATGCCCTCAGGCCTTATTATGAGAGGAAGTCCTCCCAGCCTTATGTGGCATAGCATGGTAATGGAACATTTCAATTTAGGAGATCTTCCGTCCATACTCAAAACTTATCAGTGCAAAGCCATAATACATTTCAATATTTATCAATCGCCTCTCAGTCTCTTTCTGCTCTTCAAAGCACTTTCATATCCTTTTTTTTTTTTTTTTTTTGCTTTTTAGGGCTGCACCCTCGGCATATGGAGGTTCCCAGGCTAGGGGTCCAATCAGAGCTACAGCTGCCAACCTACGCCACAGCCACAGCAACGCAGGATCTGAGCTGTGCCTGCAAACTACACCACAGCCCACAGCAACAACAGATTCTTAGTCCACTGAACGAGGCCAGGGATCAAACCCACAACCTCATGGTTCCTAGTCGGTTTCATTTCCTCTGTGCCAAGAAGGAAACTTCCATATCCTTTTTAATTTAACTTCCAAATACAGTTTTCCCTTGAAAAACTCAGGGGTTAGAGGTGTCTACCCTTCGTGGGGTCAAAAATCCACATATAATTTATAATCAGCCCTCTATAACTCCCATTCCGCACAGGCAGATTCAACCAACCACAGACCAGATCATGTAGTACCATAGTATTTACCACTGAAAAAAAAAATCTATGTATAGGAGAGTTGAACAGTGGACTTGAACAGTTCAAGAGTCAACTATCCCAGAAATAATGGCCAGTCACCGTCCTGAGCACTTAACACGAATTACATCATTTAATCCTCACATAAATCCTATGAGGTAGGTGCTATTATTATTCTCATTTTACAAATGTGCAAATCAAGACACAGGGAAGTTAATAAATTTCCCAGTAAGACAGCTAGGAAATGATGGAGTCAATATTCACAATATTCACAATCAAATCAGACTTAGTTGTGTTTAACGTATGTAATATATGTGTGTGTGTGTGTGTGTGTGTGTGTGTGTGTGTGTGTACATATAAACCATAGTATATTGAAAATTTGTATCTTATCTGTAAAAAAATTTGTAGAACTTTTCCATGTCAATAAATACAGCTCTACCTTGTTATTTCAAATGCACTTTTAGTGTTTCATTATAAGGCTGTACCAAAATTTATTTAATCATTTTTCGATAGAAATTTTGGCTGTCTACTTTTTCACAATGTAAACAGTATTGTGCTGAAAACCTCATAGTCTATACATCTTCCTGCACATGTGTTACTATTTTTTCAGAATAAATTCTCAAAAGCTTTGTGCTACTTTTGGGATGTAAAGAGAGACAAGAGACACCGCAAAATAACATTTTAAGGAAAGTCCCCAAGGAAAAGAGGCAAGACAATGGCTTTATAGACCCAAACAAAAACTCCAAATGTAGATGTGTTTAATGACAAGCAAAGAGAGGGCACAAAATAAAAATAGCAAAAATCAAAGAATAAGAAGAATTTGTTTACAGAGAGTCAAGGACATAAGTGAAAAAGAGAAAGCTAAAGCAAAACTAAAGGCAGGACCTATCAACATTTGAGAATAGGTGAGTAAGAAAGAATTTTGGCCTTTGTGGACAAATTGGACAGATTGATAGTGCAAAAAAGGAAATTTGGATCATGGAGTTCTCTTCAAAATTATTTTAGGAGCAGAGAGAAGGGAGGGGTCGTGGTCTTATGTTGAGGTACCAATCAAAGGGAAAGAGACAGCTGATAGAGGAACTGACATGACAGCTCCAGAAGTGAGCAGCAGGATCCAGTTGTTGAAAAAGAGAAATGCTCCTAGCCCTACCAGCCTCACTGCTGAGTTCAACATGACTTTGGAGGATAGCAGCTTCAGCAAAGCTTTGAAGGCTGCTGTTTTCAGTGGCACCTGGGAAGAAAGGGAAATGGCCATCAAGGTGACACGAGGAATCTAGCTGCAGAAGGTGCTAAAATTGGCAGAATACATACACCTCAAAGTGCTAGAAATAGCAATAAGGATAGGCAATATTTGACTGACAAGAACTAGGATTTCTCTGAAATTCTTTAAATGTCAAAGGCTGTGAAATGTTTCTGGATCAAGAAAAGGCCTTGGTATATGATTTTCTTCTCAAACTCTTGCAGAGAAATGAAATGCCAGATGTATTGATGAAATTGAAGAAGATAGCACCTAGCAATGGGTGGGTAAGGGAAGAAATTGATGTAATAGTGGAGCAAGGAAAAGCTACCTTTATATGTGGTCTGCTACACTCTCTTATGGAAAATGATGCTGTGTTTGGGAGAAGCAGAATGTAAAGATGAAAATGGATGGTTTGTGTGTATAGCCAGTTACATATTTCTCAGATGAAATCATCCTGGCAATATGCACAGAAGGCCAGAGAAGCTGGAGTCAGACAAAGTGAAAAGTTGTAAATATAGAAGCCAAAGGGAAATATGCTAGTAGCAAAATTCTGTAAGTGGTGAAAGCTCTTGGCATCTACTCTGTAGGGAAAGAAGACAGAGGAAGGATTTGGGAAATCAAAATAAAGCTCAGAAGAAAATGAAGTAAACATGGAGAGTTTGGAAGTTAAAATAAAGGCTAAGATTGAGTGAGTAGTTTTGGTAGTGTATAGTTATCCTGATGGGAACCATTGAAGTAGCCATCTGGAACAATAAATCCAACATCAGAAAGCTCACATTTTAGCACCTAGAAAAAGAAACCCTAAGCTTGATCAAGGTGGGGTTGTTAGAAGAATTAATGTAATGAAAGACAAAATACTTGAGTGTAAGTATCAGAGAGATCTCAAGTTACATTTCAACTCTGAAACTTACTAGCTATTTGGCCATTGGCAAGTTATCCCTCTAAGCTTCGGTTTCTCCATTTGTAAAATGGGGATGATAATGGTATTGACCACTGAGGGCTATTGTGAAGAACTGATGAGATAATGCACATAAAGTTCTTAGACGGATTCCTGGCATATAAGAAGTGCTCCAGAAATATAGGGATATTAGGAAAAATGTTCACCAAATTTTTAACGGAAATTATCTCTTTGTTATAAGATTTGAGAAGTTCTTTACTTTCTTCCTTAATTGTCTTTTTTTTTTTTTTTTTTTTTGGTCTTATAATGGCCACGTGCACAGTATATAGAAGTTCCCAGGGGAGGGGTTGAAACAGAGCTGCAGCTGCCGGCCTACTCCCTTTTCTCTGCTCCACAGAAGCACCAGATCTGAGCTGCACTTCGACCTATGCCACAGTTGTGGCAACACAGGATCCCTAACCTACTGAGCAAGGCCAAGGATTGAATATGCATCCTCATGGATACTAGTCGGTTCTTAACCTGCTGAGATACAATGAGAACTCCCTATCTTGCTTCTTGAATGGAATTTACAATAACATCTTATTTTGAAATAGTTTAAGACTCACGAGAAGTTTAGAAGTTTAGAAAATAGTACAAAGTTCCTGTGTACCCTTCACTCAGTCTCTACCAATGTTAATATCTTACAAAACAAATTATGTTGTCAAAACTAGGAAATTAACGTTACTAAAATACTAACCAAAGTAGAGACTTCATATTCAAAGTTCGCCAGTTTTTTTTTTTCAAAGTTCACCAGTTTTGCATGTACTTTTTTTTGGCGTATAGTTCTATAAAATTTTATTACATCTGTAGATTCAAGTAATCATCACCAGTCAGGATAAAAAACTGTTGTTTGGGTATTTTTATAAGAGTAGCAGCTTTTAGAGAAAAATATAACATTATAATTGTAAAGTTATATTTTCCTTTCCTTCAAAAAAATTCATACCAAAATGTATGGGATGAAACAAAAGCATTTCTAAGAGAGAATTTTATAACTAAAAATGCCTAAATTAAGAAAAAATAAAGATTTCAAATAACCTAACATTACACTTCAAAGAACTAGCAAAAGATCAAACTAAGCCCAAAGTTAGCAGAAGGAAGGAAATAATAAAGATTAGAGCAAAAATAAAGGAAATAGAAAATAGGAAAACAATAGAAAGGATTAACAAAACTAAGACTTGGAGTTCCCATCGTGGCTCAGTGGTTAACGAACCTGACTAGCATCCATGAGGATGCAGGTTCAATCCCTGGCCTCGCTCAGTGGGTCAAGGATCTGGCGTTGCCGTGAGCTGTGGTGCAGGCCGCAGATGCGGCTCGGATCCCGCATTGCCGTGGCAGTGGTGTAGACTGGTGGCTACAGCTCCAATTGGACCCCTACCCTGGGAACATCTATATGCTGTGGGTGCAGCCCTAAAAAGACAAAAACAAAAACAAAAAAACTAAGACTTGATTCACTGAAAATATAAACAAAATGAACAAACCTTTAGCTAGAAAAAGAAACTTTAACAAGGGGGGTGGGAACCTTTATCAAGAAAAAGATAAATAGAACTCAAATAAATAAAATCAGAAAAAAACTTTACCAAGAAAAAGATATATAGCACTCAAATAAATAAAATCAGAAACGAAAGAGAAGATATTACAGCTGAAAATGCAAATGAAAAGGATCACAAGAGATAACTATGAACAATTACACACCAACAAATTGGACGAGCCAAAAGAAATGGAGAAATTCCCAGAAATATAGAACCTATCAAGACTGAGTCATAAATAAATAGAAATTTTGAACATACCAATAATGACTAAGAAGATTGAAACAGTAATCAAAAACTTCCCAATAAATAGAAATTCAAGACCAGATGACTTCACAAGTGAACTCTATCAAACCTCTAAAGATGAATTAAAGGTTATCCTTCTCAAACTCCTCCAAAAATTTGAAGAGGAGGGAACAACTTCAAACACATTACATGAGGCCAACAGTACCCTGATATCAAAGCCAAGTAAGAACACTGTAAGAAAAGAAAACTATAGGCCAATATTCCTGATGAATACACATGCCAAAATTCTCAACAAAATACTAGTGGACCGAATTCAATGACATATTAAAAGGATCATGGAATGGATAAGCAATGAGATCCTGCTGTTTAGCACTGGGAACTATATCTAGTCACTTATGATGGAGCATGATAATGTGAGAGAAAAGAGTGTATATATATGTATGTGTGACTGGGTCACCTTGCTGTACAGTAGAAAACTGACAGAACACTGTAAACCAGCTATAATGGAAAAAGATAAAAATCATTAAAGAAAAAGGGAGTTCCCATTGTGGATCACTGGTTAACAAATCCGACTAGGAACCATGAGGTTGCGGGTTCGATCCCTGGCCTTGCTCAGTGGGTTGAGGATCCGGTGTTGCTGTGAGCTGTGGTGTAGGTTGCAGATGCGGCTCGGATCTCGCGTTGCTGTGGCTCTGGTGTAGGCCGGCGGCTACAGCTCCGATTCGACCCCTAGCCTGGGAACCTCCATATGCCGTGAAAGTGGCCCAAGAAAAGGCAAAAAGACAAAAAAAAAAACATTAAAGAAAAAAATTTTTAAAAAAACGATCATACACAATGATCAAGTGGGATTTGTTCCTGGCATTCTAGAATGGGTCAACATACACAAATCAATAAATGAGCTACATCACATGAATAGAATGAAAGATAAAAATCATATGATCCTCTCAATAGAGGCAGAAAAAAATGACAAAATTTGATATTCTTTCTTGATACAAACACTCAATAGAAGGTGAGAAAATTGCAGAAAATTTCCAAAAAGTAGAACAAAACTTATAAGGAGTCAGAAAAAAGAAAATATTAGTGTCTTACAGAATCAATGCAGGAAATCTAATATCCAAATAATTAATGTTGGATTCTGAAATAGAAAGAAGAGGAAGTGAAGGAGAGGAAATTATCAAATGAATACCAAGACAATGTCCTAGTCCCAAAAAACATGAGTCTCAGATTAAAAGTACTCACAAAGGGTCCAACACAATGAGTGTTAAAATGCTCTAAACCAGGGCAGAGCATTGAAACTTCAGGACATCTAGGAAAAAGAAGAATTTCTAAAAGGGAACTCATAAAGGCTTCACATAAGAAGGGTAAGGGGCATTACATTCAAAGGAATAAGAATTAAAATGGCATGTGACCCTTTCTGCAAAACATTTTATTTTGAAAATGTTGAACCTACAAACTAGGGAAAAGACAAATAGAAGAAATATCCATGTATCATTCCCCTAGATTCAAAAATTGCTAGCATTCTGCTACATTTGCTTAATTTCGATAGGTGTCTAGGTAGGTACAGAATTACGTAGGTAAGTGGATACAATCCACGAAAATGAAAAGGAAAATCCCATCATGAGATCTGTAAAACAGACTAAGGGAGTAAGTAGTCCAGATAGGAGGAAGAGAGCAAAGCATATTAAAGGAGGGAAATATTCAATAAAGGCCTTATGATAGATGAGTTAATATGATGGAATGTTTGAGGACAGTGGGAATTATATTTGATGGAGTAACTTGGAAAAAATTAAAGAATACTATTTGCATTATTGTAATAATATAATCACTGATGCCATTTAATAAAAAGTAATGATATAACTATATTGAAAGGATGATGAAAATGATGTAAAATATATGAGAAAGCTAAATCGCTCAGTAGATATTAAAATTTTAAGTCAATAAATAGTAGAGTGAGCATGTGGTGTAGAAACATGGAAGTAAATAATAGAAAAAAAGCTGAAAATGTCGAAAGTGGTTGCTTCCAAAAAGTGAGACCCAGGAGTGCACAAGGAAGGGGTAGGGGACTGTAGATTTTTGTCATAAGTCCCTTAACTTTTTAAACTATGCAAAAAAATTACTTTTATTTAAAAAAATAACATGTAAAAAAAAAAAAAGGAGTTCCCGTCGTGGCGCAGTGGTTAACGAATCCGACTAGGAACCATGAGGTTGCGGGTTTGGTCCCTGCCCTTGCTCAGTGGGTTAACGATCTGGCGTTGCCGTGAGCTGTGGTGTAGGTTGCAGACGCGGCTCGGATCCAGCGTTGCTGTGGCTCTGGCGTAGGCCGGTGGCTGCAGCTCCGATTCGACCCCTAGCCTGGGAACCTCCATATGCCGCGGGAGCGGCCCAAGAAATAGCAACAACAACAACAACAACAAAAAGACAAAAAAAAAAAATAACATGTAACTTCTGCTTCTTAGAAGATGGAATAAACATATACTTCCCCTATTCCCTACACTAATTACAACTAAAAATCCTGGAAAGCACATATAAAACAAACATCAAACATAGGAAGATTCTTGAAGGTAGAAAGAAGGCAGACTAGCTAGGGACCTCAGAAGCTGAGGAGCAACACAGTGGTAAGTTCCTTGAGTTTTCTTTTGCTTCATATATTGAAGACTTGGGGACGAAGAAGCTGGCAACCCAGAAACACAAATGAGTGTAAACAAAAAGAAAGCACTAACTAAAGCCTGCTTTCATTAGCCCAAGGACCAGGAAAGCCTAGCAAGACCAAAAACTTTTAGATAATTATCACTCTATCCCACACCTACCCATGCCAGCAAAAGCTGAGTGAGAAGCCTAGACCTCTTACAATGTTGTAAAGTGCTGCCCCAAACCTCCACTGTGTTGGCACCAAAGAAAACCATGTAGGGAGTTGGGATTTCATACCTGCTCAGTGGTAATGAGGCCCCCATTAGTGGAGATCACCAGGAAAGCCTAGACTTCCACACACCCGCAGCAGTAATAAGGTGTCCCTTACCTCCCCACCGAGGTGGTGTTAGAGAAAGCCTAGAGGAGAGACAGGACTTTCACTACTGCCTGACAGTAATGAGATCACCCCCATACTTTTTGTATGAGTGAAGGTCAGATGGGGGACAGTAACGAGACACTCCTACCCTTCCCACCCAGGGAGCTTTCAGTGGAGGCCTAGCAGGGAGGCAGAAATCCCACTCCTGCCCAGCAGTAACAAATATCCCTCCCTTGGTGTTGACAGATGTTACGTAGGAAATATACACTTCTAACTCAACCCGGAAATAATAAATTGGGACTCTTCTTCTCCTGTCAAATCAGAGTCAATAAGGGCCAGCTAAAACAGGTTTAAATAAGATTCAGAGCTTCACAATATAATAGCCAAAATGTCCAAATTTCAATTGAAAATTACTTGTCATACCGGGAACCAGGAAGATCTCTAACTGAATGAGAAAAGACAATTAATATATGATAATACCAATATGACAGACATTAGAATTATCTGACAAATATTTTAAGCTTCGATGGGAAATTTTAAACACACTTGAAACACATGAAAAAATAGAGACTTGTGGGAAAATAAAAGGTTCATCAAAGAAATAGAAAATATAAAGAACAAGATGTAAATTTTAGAATTAAAAAAATAACCAAAATATAAAACTCACTTGATGGTCCCAATACAGGGGATAGAGGAAAGCACAGAGGAGATAGAGGAAAGAATCAGTGAATGAAAACTGGAAAAAAAGAAATTACCCAACCTGCACAAGAGAGAAAATAGACTGAAAAATACAAACAATGCTTCATGGACCTGTGGGACTATAAAAAAATCCAATATTTGTGTCATTAGAGCGCTTGAAGGAGAGGAGAGAAGGTGGGCTGAAAAGTATTAAAATAAAAATGTCTGAAAACTTCCCAAGTGTCATAAAACATATAAACCTACAGATTCAAAAAGCTAAGGGAGGAGTTCCCATCATGGCGCAGCAGAAACAAATCTGACTAGGAACCATGAGGTTGCAGGTTTGATCCCTGACCTCGCTCAGTGGGTTAAGGATCCAGCGTTGCCATGAGCTGTGGTGTAGGTTGCAGACGCAGCTCAGATCTGGCATTGTTGTGGCTGTGGCATAGTTCGGCAGCTACAGCTCTGATTAGACCCCTAGCCTGGGAACCCCCATATGCCACAGGTGAGGCCCTAAAAAGACAAAAAGATAAAAAAATCTAAGGGACTCCCCCAATGGGTAAATTTAAAGAAATTCACATTAATAGACACCATAGTCAAACTCAAAGTCAAAGAAAAAATATTGAAAGCAGTGAAAAAGAAATGTTCTTTACCTATAGAGGAAAATCAATTTGAATAATAGCAGAAACAATGAATGCCAAAATAAAGTGGCACAAACATTTTTCAATTGTCAAAACATAAAAACCACCAACCTAGAATTTTGTATCCAGCAAAAATGTGTTTCAGGAATGAAAGGAAAATCAAGACATTCTCAGATATAGGAAAACCAAGAGAATTTATCATCAGCAGACCTACCAATAAAAATGGCTAAAGGAAGTCCTGTAAACAGAAAGGAAATCATAAGAGGAGTCTTGGGACATCAGAAAGGAATAAAGAACACAGTAACCAAAACTATTGGCACATAGAATAGAAGTTCCTTCTCTTGAGGCTTCTAAATTATGTTTTATGATTGAAGCAAAAATTATAACATGTGATTCTAAACATGTAGAGGAAATACTTTAAATAATTATATTATAAACGGGGAGGGTAAAGGGACGTAAAGTGTGACAAGGTTTCTATACTTTATTCAAACTGGTAAAATAATGACCCCAGTAAATCGTGATAAGCCATGTAAATGTATATAAATGTAATACCAATTGCAACCACTAAAAATGCTATACAATGACAGTCAAAAACACTAGATAAAGTTGAATTCCTTTTCTTTTTGCTTTTTAGGGCCACACTAGTGGCATATGGAGGATCCCAGGCCAGGGGTCTAATCAGAGCTACAGCTGCCAGCCTACACCACAGCCACAGCAACTCCAGATCCAAGCTGCATCTGTGACCTACACCACAGCTCATGGCAATGCTGGATCTTTAACCCACTGAGTGGGGGCCAGGGATTGAACCCGAAACCTCATGGTTCCTAGTTAGATTTGTTTCTTCTGTGCCACAACAGGAACTCCCAAAGTTGAATTCTAAAAAAGTGTTCAAGCAACCCACAAAAAGGAAATTAATTAATTAATTAAATAGAAATAAAAAACAGAACAGAAAAAATAATATGGCAGACTTAAACCTTTATATATCAATAATCACATCAAGTGAAATGGTCTAAATACACCAATTTAAAAGACAGAGATGAGGAAAGTGGATCCAACTTAAAAACATGACCCAACTTTATGCTGTGTACAAGAAACTCACTTCAAATATGGTGATATAGACAGGTTGTAAGTAAAGGGGGAAAAATGTATCATGCAAACATTAATCAAAGGGGACTAGGAATAGCTATATCAATATCAGATAAAGTAAACTTCGGAGTAAAGAAAATTAACAGGGGAGTTCCCACTGTTGGGTTAAGGATTCTGTGTTGCCACAGCTGTGGCATAAATTGCAGCTGTGGCTCAGATTCAATCCCTGGCCAGGAAATTTCACATGCTGCAGGCATAGCAAAAAAAAAAAAAAAAAAAGAAAAAAGAAAATTACCAGAGACAGAGGCATTACACAAAGACAAAAGGATTAATCCACCAGCAATGCACAGCAATACCAAATGTGTATTCACCAAACAACAGAGCTGAAAAATATGTGAAGCAAAAACTGACAGAACTGATTTTAAGGCTGTAGAGACACAACTCTTTCTCTATTTAGAGAAATAAACAAATCCATAATTATGGTAGTAGACTTCTATACCCTACTCTCAACAACTGATAGGACAACTAGACAGAAAATCTGCAAGGATGTAGAACTGAACAACATAACCAACAGGATCTAATGGAATACACAAATCACTGTACCCAATAACAGCAGATATGCATATTTTTAAGTGCTCATGGAGCATATACCAATATGGACCACATCATGGGCCATAAAACAAGTGTCAACAAATTTAAAAGAATCTAAACACATGAAGGGGATCAAATAAAAATTCAATAATAGATGACAGGAAAATCTTTAAACACTTGGAAACTAAATGACACACTCCAAAATAATCCGTGAGTCAAAGAGAAAATCTCAGGGGATATCAAAAATAGTTTAAAATAAATGAAAATGAAAACATGACATATTCATATTTATGGGACATAGCTAAAGCAGTGCTTACAGGGAAATTTATAGCACTAAATGCATACATTAGAAAGGAGAAAAACCTTAACTCAATAATCTAAGCTCTTGGCTCAAGAACCTAGAAAAAGAGAGAGGAAATAAAGCCAAGGAAATCAGAAGGAAGTAAATAATAAAGAACAGAAGTCAATGAACTTGAAAACAGAGAAACAAAGAGAAAATCAATTAAAGAAAGAGCTGGTTCTTTGGAAAGACCAATAAAGTTTATAAACTTCTAGAAAAACTGACAAAGAAAAAAAGAGAAAACACAAATTACCAATATAAAAAATCAAACAAGATATATCACCACACACCTTGCAGATATAAGGGAATACTATGAAAAACTACACACATAAATTCAACAACTTAGTTGATATGGACTGTCTTCAAAAAATACAAATTGGCACACAACCTCACTCAATATTAAATAGATAATTTGAATAGCACTATGAAAATTGAATTAATAATTTCAAAACTCCCCCAAAGAAACCTCTAAGCCCAGATGGTTTCACTAAATAATTACACCAAACATTTAAGAATTAATACCGATTCCACACAATATCTTCTAGATAATGAGAGAGGAAGGAACACTTCCCAATTGATCTTATAAAGTTAGTGTTACCCTGATACCAAAAGCAGACAAAGACAGTACAAAAAAGTATACAGTCCAGTTTTCATCACAAATGCAGACGAAAAAATCCCTAACAAAAAAAAATTAGGAAAAACGATTCAGCAACCCATAAAAATAATTATACACCATGGTCAAGTACAATTTATACCAGGATGCAAAACTGATACAATATTAGAAAAATCAGTGTAATCTACCATATTAACAAGCTAAAGAAGATATCACATGATCATATCAACTGAAGCAAAAAAATTATGTGACAAAATTCAACATCACGTTTAAAAAATCCTCAGAAAAATAGGAATAGAGAGGAACTTTCTCAACTTGATCCACAGCATTTACATTAAAATCTACAGGTAACATTATACTTTATAGTGAGACACTAAATGATATTCCTCTAAGATCAAAAACAAGGCAAGGAAGTCCATTCTCACCACTCTTAATCAATATAGTGTTGGAAGGTTTAGTCAGTGCAATAATAAAAGAAAAGGAAATAAAAGGCACACATATGGAAAAGGAAGAAATGAAACTGACCTATGTGAATATAACATGATTGTCTATGTAGAATATCACAAGAAATCTAACCAAGAAAACTTCCTTTGTTTTCTTTTCTGTCTCTTGTCTTTTTAGGGCCACACCCACAGCATATGGAGGTTCCCAGACTAAGGGTCTAATCGGAGCTGTAGCTGCCGGCCTACAGGAGAGCCACAGCAACGCCAGATCTGGGCCACATCGGCAACCACACACAACTCAGGCAATGCCAGATCCTTAACCCACTAAGCGAGGCCAGGGATCAAACCCACAACCTCATGGTTCCTAGTCAGATTCATTTCTGCTGCACCATGACAGGAACTCCCAAAAAAACTTCCAAACTTAGTTTTTGTGAGTTTAGCAAAGTCTCAGGATAGAAGGTAATCCTATAAAAATCTATTATACTTCTGTATAATAGCAATGAATATGTGGACCCTGAAATTAAAATATAATTGCATTTAATTGCTTTTAAAATGAAATACTTAAGTGTAAATCTAACAAAACACGTACAGAATTTATATACTGAAAACTACATAATGCTCATGAAAGAAGTCAAAGACAACCTATATAAGTGGAGATATATAACATGTTCATGGATTAGAAAACTCAGTGTAGTAAAGATATAAATTCTCCCCACACTGATATACAGATTTAATACAATTCCCATAAAGCTCCCAGTAAGATTTTCTTATAAATATGGACAAGATTATTCTAATATATATGGAAAAACAAAGGAAATAGAAGAGCTAAAACAATTTTGTGAAAGAAGAATAACATAGGAAGGACTGGTCTACCCAAATGCAAGACTTTCTAAGAGTTCCCGTCGTGGTGCAGTGGTTAACGAATCCGACTAGGAACCATGAGGTCGAGGGTTCGGTCCCTGCCCTTGCTCAGTGGGTTAACAATCCGACGTTGCCGTGAGCTGTGGTGTAGGTTGCAGACGCGGCTCGGATCCCACGTTGCTGTGGCTCTGGCGTAGGCCGGTGGCTACAGCTCCGATTCGACCCCTAGCCTGTGAACCTCCATATGCCGCGGAAGCGGCCCAAGAGATAGCAACAACAACAACAAAAGACAAAAGACAAAAAAAAAAAAAAAAAAGACTTTCTATATAGTTACAATAATCATGACTGTATGGTTCAGAGTTCCCGTCATGGCTCAGTGGGTTAACAAGATGATTTGGTTCGATCCATATGCCATGGGTACGGCCCTAAAAAGACAAAAAAAAAAAAAAAAAAGATGGTATGGTTGGGAGTCTGGGTTTAGTAGATGAAGACTGTTACATTTGGAGTGGATAAGCAATGCGGTCCTACTGTATAGCACAGGGAACTATATCCAATCACTGGTGATGGATCACGATGGAGGATAATGTGAGAAAAAGAATATATATACACACACACACATATACGTATATGTATGTGTAACTGGGTCACTTCGCTGTATAGTAGAAATTGGCAGAACATTGTAAATCGACTATAATAAAAATGTTAAAAAAATTTTTAAAAACTGTTGTACTGGCACAGAGATAAACACATAAATCAATGGAACAAAAATGCAGAACCAATAAATAGGCTCACACAAATATGTCCAACAGATTTTTGACAAAAGTACAAAAGCAATTTAGTGGAGGAAAGCTAACGTTTTAAACAAATGGTGCTGGTCAAAATAGTCATAATGGTCCATAGTCAAAATGAATCTTCACCTAAATCACTCACCTTATACAAAAATTAACTCAAAATTGATCAAGGATTTAAATGTAAAACATAAAAACACAAAACTTTTAGAAAAATAGGAGAAATTTTTCAGATTTACAGCTAGGCAAAGAATTCCTAGACCTGCCAACAATAGCACAATTCATAAGAGGAAATTTGATAAATTGAACTTTATTAAAATTTAAAACTGCTCTGCAAAAGAGCCTATTAAGAAGATGAAAAGACTAGATACAGAGTGGGAAAAGATATTTGCAGAGTGTAATATCCAAAAAAGGACTTTTATCTACAATGTATTAAAAACTTTAAAGTTAAAAAAAAAAAAAGCCAATAAGAAAATGGGCTAGGAGTTCCCCTTGAGGATGTGGGTGGGTTTGATCCCTGGCCTCACTCAGTTTGTTAATGATCTGGCATTGCCATGAGCTGTGGTGTAGGTTGCAAATGCGGCTCAGATCCCGTGTTGCTGTGGCTGGGGTGTAGGCCGGCAGCAGTAGATCTGATTTGACCCCTAGCCTGGGTGAAGCCCTAAAAAGCAAAAAAGAAAGAGAGTAAGGGAAGGAAGGAAGGAAGGAAGGAAGGAAGGAAGGAAGGAAGGAAGGATGGAAGGAAGGAAGGAAGGAAGGAAAGAAAATGGGCTAAAGACATGAAGTGACACTTAACCTAAGAGCATGCACAGAAGGCAAATAAGCACATGAAAGGTGTTCAACAGTGTTAGCCATTAGAGAACTGCAAATTAAAACTACAAGATATCACTACACACAGTAAAAAAAAAAAAAAAAAAACAGTGACCCCTATGCCGCTGAGGATGCAGAGAAATTGGATTGCTAATATGTTGCTGCTGGGAATGTAAAATGGTGCAGCTATGGCAGGAAAGAGCACTTTCTTATAAATGAAACATTCAGTCATCATACAACCCGGAAATTGCACTCCTGTGCATTTCCCCCAGAGAAATGAAGACTGATGTTCACACAAAAATATGTACACAAATGTTTATAGCAGCCTTATTCATAATAGACAAAAACTGGAAACAACATAGATGTCCTTTAATGAGTGAATGGCTAAACAAACTTTGATATATCCATACCATGAAATACTACTCAGCAATAAAAAGGCTTAAACTATTGTTCCATGCAGTAACATGGAAGAATCTCCAGGGAATTATGCTGAGTGAGAAAAATCAGTCTCAAAAGTTTACATACTGTATCATTCCATTTATTTAAGATTGTTGAAATGACAAAATTTTAGAAATGGGGAACAGATTAGAGGTTGCCAGAGGTTAAGGAGTAGGTGGAGGCAGAAGGGTAATGGCTGTGACTATAAAAGGACAATACAAGGGATCCTTGTAGTGATGGAATGCTCTCTATCTTGACTATATCAATGTCAAAACCCTGGTTTTGATAGTGTACTATAGTTCTGCAAGATGTTACCACTGGAGGAAACTAGATAAAAGTTATATGGGATAACTCCATATTATTTCTTATGACTTTCATATACACTTATTCAGAATAAAGTTTAGTTAAAATAATAATTATTAATTTTAATTAAACAAAAAATGAGGCAGTTATTAACTCCAGGATAAACAAAAAGTTGTACACAGAAGGAAATATTCATCATAGTAACTGTTCGGCTCAGCAGTGAAACAACACTTACATAGTTCATAAGGAAAATGCTGAATACTGATTTGAACAAAGATGATAATTATATTGACAGTATGTAGGAAGAAGATGACCAGGAAGTGATGTAAAGTGCTAAATCTTCATAGTCCATAATAGAATGGCAGATGTTGTCTAAAGCCCATATACCAAGGAATAGCATGAAAAGCCTATTACTTATATAAATGGAAATACCACAAGGAATAGTCAAAAGAGTATTAGCCTTCTAGCAGTTTGGATGTGAAGGGAGGGAGGGAATAGGCAAGGACCTGCTATCTGCAAGGTCTTTTGGTACTATTTATGTTTTACCATTGTGCATATATTACTCTGAGAAAATTTGGTGACATTTTTAAGAAAGTTGGTAAAATTTTTAAGAAAGAGGAACATTCCTGATGGGACCAGTGTGGCTTCCATCCCCTGTGCCTGTATTAACTGCTATCACTGCCAGCACCAACTAATAACAAAACTGATGTCCTCTTCTCTAGCCTCAGCTTCCTAAACTCCTATGCAGCATTTGACATTGCTGATTTTTGACTCTGTCTCTCCTCATCCTACCATCCTTTTCATTTCCCACTGCTGCAATGCTAGTTCAGATCTTTATTAACCCTCACCTGAACCAATGCAATGGCTTCCACCCTCCTACCCACCTCCAGGATGCTGTCAAATACATTTTTCTTAGAAAGCAGCTCTCATCCTGTGAATGTTCTACTACAGCAGCAGTTGGCTAGCTGGGGCCCACAGTCTAAACCCAGACCTCCACCTCTTCTGGTAACTAAAGTCTTACTGGAACACCACCACGCCCATTCATTTACCTGTTCTCTATGACTGCTCTGGAGCTACCATGGATTTGAGTAGTCAGTAATTACAGATGTCTTCCAGCCTGCAAAGCCTGAAATACTTACTACCTGGTCCTTTATAGAAAAAGTGTGTGGCTCCCTCCTCTACTGCAAGACAAGTATGGCTCTTGTTGCTCAGAAGTCCCTTTCTTTGTTCCTAGACTCCTCTTTCACATGAACCACAGTAGTTATTTCAAAACTTCTCTAATAACTTCTAAGTCTTCTACCCTAATATCTCTTCCTTCGGGCACAGAGAAAATAGAGGTCATCAAATAAGAATGTTTCAACTATATTCCCAGTTTCCCATCTCTGCTTATAATCAATCAATTTTTCCAGAATGTAATTTCCACAGGGGCAGGAATTTTTGTCCTACTTTAAATTGTTACACTTCAGCACCTAGAACAGTGTCTGAGAGGGGATAAAATCTCCACGAATCTTTGTTCAATGAATTTATCTTCAATTTCCATAGAACAGGCACTACTCTTCTGACCTCAAGGCTAGTCCTTCCATCTGCACTTGATCTCCTCTGTTCCCACCTCTCCAGGGACCTCTGCTTATCAATAGATCCTTTTCTTTCTTACATTTTTCATACCTCCCAGGTGGGAAGCCCCACAGACTGGAAAGAATCTGTATCACAGAGACTCACCTACAGGAGTGAGAGCTCTGAGCCCCAGGTCAGGTCCCCATGCCTGGGGATCTGGCACTGGGAGAAAGAGCCCCTGGAGCATCTGGCATTGAAGGCCAGTGGGCTTGTGCACAGGAGCTCCACAGGACTGGGGAAAATGGAGACCCCCATTCTTGAAAGGCACACACAGACTTTCACATGCACTGGGTCCCAGGGCAAAGCAAAGTCTCCATAGGAATCTGGGTTAGATCTGACTGCAGTTCTTGGTGGATCTCCTGGGAAAACAGGGGGTGACTGTAGCTTGTTGTGGGGGAAGGGCATTGGAGGCAACACTCTTGGGAATATTCATCAGCACATGTTTCTCTGGAGGTGGCCATTTTGGGGAAATCTGGCCCCACCCATCAGCATTGAGAAGCCCCAGGCCAAACAATAATCCAGGTGGGATCACAGCCCCACCCATCAGTAAACAGGGTGCCTAAAGAATCCCCCCCCCCCCCAGGCACACAGCTGCCTCTAATCTCACCCAGAGACAAAGCCTCACATTTTTAACCTCACCCTTTCCCTCTAGCATATGCTGTGCTCATGTCTCTCCTGGCCTGCTACATATATAAATAACCAACTACTGCCCAAATATTCACCTCCCATTCACAACCAAATTTCTTGAAAGATTTGTCTACACACCATTTCTGTGTCCCCTTCTCCATCAAATACTCAACCCACCACATTCTGTTTTTAGCCCCCACCACACCACTGAACAGGCTTCAGTTTAAGTTAGCAGTCCCCTCTACAGTGCGAATTCCTACAGAAAGTTCATATGCTTTATCTAATTCTACAGCATAACACAGTTACCTGCCAATTTTCTCTCTCTGTCTCTTTCTCTCCACCCACTCACCTACCCACACATATATCTGCCTGTTCTTTATATTGCTCCGCTGGAGTTATGTCTTTGTCTTTTTTCTGTATTCTACCTATTCTTTCTGCATGTAAACTCTACGCTCACTCTAATGGATAATGGCTCTATATAATCAAAGGCGGAAAACTGGCTGTTTGGAGCTTCCTATGGCCTGCAGCTAGGTTTTGTTTGTCTGGTTTGCCAGATTTTAAAAAAATGTGAATGCCTTTGGGCAGGGCCTATGCACATATTTTGTCTTAACCCCATATCAGCCCCAGCCAAAATCATCAATTTATGTTACCTGTCTGGATCCTGTAGACATTTGGATTTACAACTCCTGATACCGTGACTCTCAAAACTATACCTGCAGCCCAAGCCATATTCCAGTACTCCAAATACCATATTCAACATTTTGCCATTATCTCCATTTGCACATCTGACAGGCCCTTAACACTCAACCGGGTAAAACAAAGCTCTTAACTCCCCCCTCAAATCTTCTCATCTACCCACATTCTTCTGATACCCAAGTTTAAGCCTGACATTCATCCTCGAACTCTATCATCCACTCTATCACTTGCATCCCATTGGTTAGCAAGTCAGTCAATTCTATCCCCTAAATTTCTGTCAAATGAAAGCCCCCTTCTTCCTCCCCACTGCTATATTTGTCATTCAGGGTTGCATCCGCTCCATCTGGATCTTTGTAATATCCTGTATAAGGCTTTTCATGATGGGGTTCTTTTTTTTCTTTTTTTTTATTACTCAAATGAATTTATCACATCTGTAGTTGTATAATGATCATAACAATCTGATTTCATAGGATTGGGTTCTTATCCATTCCTCCAGGGTTATCTCTTTACCACTCAATTCACACTCAAGTTTCAAGCTCAGCATTTGCAAAAATCCTGCAAGTTCTCCACACCTCGGGGACTTAGCATGCTCTCTCTGCTTGATCCTTCCAGTTTCTCTGCTGGAATTACCCTTCAACTTTCCCATGTTTTAGGAAAACCCACACTCTCCTTCATATTTCAGTTCAGACATTACCACCTCTAGAATGCCCCTTCTGATGCCTCGCATCCTGTCTAGGACAGCTGCTCTCAGCATTTCTCACCCACTGTCTCCACTAAACCAATTTCCTTGTGGGCAGGGAAGGTATTCATGACTGTATTCCACATACCTTTTAAAGTGTCTGCACACAGTAGTCCATCGATCAGATTTTTAAAGTAAATAATTCTCTGAGTAAAGCCTATCTCCATTAGACTGGTGCCCAAGAGTCTTTGCAATTCAATTCCATATGTCCATTTTCATCTGTATCTCACACTACACCCCTACATGTATCTAATGCTCCAAACCATGTAAACAGTCAAGAATATCACATTACAGCTTTTGACTAGGGAGAAAGCCAGCGAAACCCAACAGTTATTATTCATAAATTGAGATAAATTGCCACTATGACTGTTGAATAAGTAACCAAATTGGTCTACTTCATTCCCTGAATCCTTGGTGCTGGTTTCCCACATCTATCATTGCTCATGGTCTCCTCAATATCTCTTCTTATAATAAGCCTATCCCTAGTATACCAGATTATATACTGTCTCTCATAAACCTGACCTGCTCTACCTAGCCCAAAATAGAAGTGATTGCTCCTTCCCCTGAGCACGTTCCTGCCTCAGATTCACTAATAACTATCCAAATTTTGTCTTGTTTTGTAGTTATTTGTGTGATAGCTTTTATCCACTTCCTAACTATAATCTCTCACAGAGAAGGGACCATGTCTTTTTTGACCTTCGAATGCCCAATGGCACCTTGATCTTAGCAGGGACTCAATGCATATTTTATTCTTTGTTTGTTGTTCTTTTTCTTCTTGGCCGCACCCACAGCATGTGGAAGTTCCTGGGCCAGGGATTGCATCTGTCCCACAGCAGCGACCGAAGCCATAGCAGTGACAATGCCAGATCCTTAACCCGCTGAGCCACAAGAAACTCCTCAATGCATATTTTAAATACATATTACACAAAGTCAGATCAGGATGAGCATTTCACCTAATTACAAATGCATTCGGCATTTGATTATCATCCCCGAAGCCAACTGCTTTGTGAATTTGAAAAAATAAAACTCAGCCATGGTAATAATTAAGTATTAGTAATCATGATGGTTTCCCATTTACAGATGGTAACATAGGGAAAAGGGGTTTTCAAAGTCACTGAAAGGAGCAGACACTTTGGTTTCCATTTCTAAAACCAAAGCTACAGAAGCTATTTCCATATGGTCTGCTTGGACGGCAAAGGGATCGCCTCAGCTTCCAACTGAAACTATATTTGCAACTCAGAGGTATCTCTTCAAATTTGGAGTAGGTCCCCCAGAGTCTTCCAGAGATAAAGAGCTGTAATTTAATTTGCCATTGCATAACCCAGTCACGGAAATCATGAAGGAGCTCACGTTTTCATTCCCTTCATAGTAGACATTTAATTATATGATAATTACTTACAGCTTGCTGCTCAGCTTCTACTTTTATGAAATGTAAATTACACTTCGCTCAAAAGTGCAAGATGAGCATTTAAAATACTTTCCTAAATAGATTTAAAGAATATTCTGACATTCTTCCCCAGGCCAAGAATTAGAAAGGCAATATACCTTTAAAGGAAACTTTCATTTCGATACCAGGAAAGTTGAGTTCTTAATGAGTACCTGAAAGAAAGAAAAGCTTCCAAGGGGAAAAAAAAAAATGTATATTGGGTTTGGAACAAGCTCAGTGATCTCAGTAAAGCCAAAGCTTCATTTCAGAATAAGTCAGCCTCTCTATAACTGTGCTTACTGGTAGATTCATTAATTGAGTTTTACTGGCAAGGCTGAGGAAAAGAAAAGTGATGGAAATGATGAAAATGATATGATTTGAAAGACTACTTTGGAAATGAGTGTCAAATGTGTCTTATTATTCTTCTAGCATTATTTTCACCTGACATTAGAATTATGAACTCCTAACAGAGATCAAGTGATTGGGAAAAATCATTATTATTTCCACTGCCACATTATGTGTGTTAAGTAGAAAACCTAGTCTGACTAATGCAAAGCCATAGCTGACTCAAAGGAATCCTGAACCGTTCTCCCTAAACCCTTCCAGGCTTTGCCATAGTATATTGCCTGCTCGAAATGTTAAGAGTGTTCAAGATAACGCTCCATGATATTTGTCTCCGGTTTCTTATCCAGGGTCTTAATAGAAAAGTTCAAAGAAGATAGGAAATGAACTGTGGCCAGAAAAGGAGGGTGGTAACAAATTTTTAAGTTGGAAATAAGTACATAGAAATTTTAAAGCAAATTATGTGCCACTCTTTGACCAAGAAATCACTAGGAATTCGAGGTCAACTACCACTGACAATAAAAGACTATACTTGTAGAGGATTTTATTTTTTTCAAAGCATTTTCACACAAAATCATAGCATGTTAAAACTATAAGCAACCTTAAAAACCAGGCAATGCACTGGGAACTATATCTAGTCATTTATGATGGAGCATGATAATGTGAGAAAAAAGAATGTATACATGTATGACTGGGTCATCTTGCTGTACAGTAGAAAATTGAGAGAACACTGTAAACCAGCTATGATGGAAAAAAATCATTAATAAAAATAAATAAATAAATAGATAAATAAAATAACTGAAAGATCTTACAGAAGCCATACCTAAATAAAAAGAAAAAAAATCAGGCAATGTAACCCTCTCTAATATATTCATTCTTATTTTTATAATCTTTTAATTAAAGTATAACATAAATAAAATAAAAGTAAATCAATTATATGGATTAATTTTTATAAAGTGAGCACACATGTCAGCACCACCTAGATCAGGACTTAGAATATTAATAAGCCTCCCAAATGTCTCTCTGATGTCTCTCCTGGTCTACCACTATTCTGATTTCTATCATCATAGATCAATTTTGCCTGTTTATGAGCTTGGTATGAATGGACTTTCATTTGCATCTAGCTTCTTTCTCAATCTATTATTTCTATGAGACTAATTCAGTTATTTGGTATAGTAGTAGTTTGTTCTTTTTGATTGCTATGTGATATTCCATTGAGTGAATATACCACAATTTATTTATCTAGTCCCGTGCTGATGAACATTTGGGTTGCTTTCAGTTTGGTGCTATTACAAATAATGCTTCTATGGGGAGTTTCCATTGTGGCTCAGCAGTAACAAACCCAACTAGTATCCATGAGGATGTGGGTTCGATCCCTGGCCTCACTTGGTGGGTTAAAGATCCAGCGTTGCCATGAGCTGCAGACTCAGCTTGGATCTGGTGTTGCTGTTGCCATGGTGTAGGCCAGCAGCTACAGCTCCGATTCTACCCCTAGCCTGGGAACCTCCATATGCCGCGGGTGCAGCCCTAAAAAACAGCAAAACAAAAAACCAAACCAAAACAAAAAACAAATAATGCTTCTATGAATATTTTGCATATGTTTTTGGTGCATACATATGCATTTCTGTTGGAGATATAGACATACAGATTTGTAAGGTCCCTGGGTACATATATATTCAACTTGAGTAGATACTGCCAGTTTCCCAAAGTGGCTGTACCAATTTAGACTCCAATCAACAGCATATGAGCGTTTCAGCAGCTCCCCATCCTTGACAATACTTGGTATTACTGGCTTTTTAATGTTAGCTATCCAGAAAGATGTGTAGTGGTATCTCATTGTGATTTAAATTTGCATTTCCCTGATGACTAATGATGCTTGATGACCATTTTGGTGTCCTATTTTGTGAAATATCTGTTCAAGTTTTAAAATTTTTTAAATTGAGTTATTTACATTTTTTTTTCATTTTTGGCTGCACCCAAGGCATATGGAATTCCCAGGCCAGAGATCAAATCTGAGCCACAGCTGCAACCTATGCCACAGCTGTGGCAATTCTGGATCTTTTAAGCCACCATGCCAGGCTGGTGATCGAACCTGCATCCCTGGATCCAGAGATGCCATTGATCCCTTCATGCCACATCAGGAACTCTGGATTCTCTACATTTTTTAACAGACTTGTAGAAGCCAATTGTGTATATTACAAGCCCTTTGCTGATTATGTATATTACAAACATTTTCTCCCATACTGGTTTGCCTTCCACTCTTTTAATGGTGTTTCTTAGATGAATAGGAATTTTTTATTTCATTCTGAGGGATCAAATGACTAATACAAGCAATGAAAAAAAGACACTATATATGCTGAAAAAGATAAAAGGATACTATAAACCACTCTATGCCAACGCTTTGGGCACAATAATAGTCTATGCATTGTCTATTTTCATCCTATAAGCTATCACCACCATGTAAATTTAAAGAAAGAAGGATTAGAAAATAATCTGTGTTGTTACTTCAAAACTATGTAAAGATTCCCCTTCATTTATTCACTTATTCCAAATTCTTTTATATCTTCTAAATGTCAGATATTGGGAGGTGATGGGGTTATAACAATGAACAAAAGAGATTCATCACTATCCTTACAGAACTTACAAACTGGTGGGAGAAACTACTATTCACAGTTACTTCAATAATTCATTACCATTATGGCATGTGCTACATAGAAAAGCTACAGAGTGCTATGCATGTATATAATGGGGGCCTCATTAGAGTAAGAGGCCATGGAAAGCTTATCCAAAACAGTGACATATAAGCTGAGTCTTGAAGGATGGCTAGGAGTTCACTAGGTAAAGCAGGGCAGAGGAGCAGGGAGGCTGAGAAAGAGGAAATTCAGAAAGAATGAGGAGTTCCCACTGTGGCACAGCAGGTTAAGGATCTGTGTTGTCTCTGATGCCTTGGGGGTTCGATCCCTTGCTTGGCGCAGGGGGTTAAAGGATCCGGTGTTGCTGCATCTGAGGCATAGGTTGCAGCTACAGCTCAGGTTCCATCCCTGGCCCAGGAACTTCCATATGCTGCAGGTGTGGCCCAAAAAAACCTCAAAACTCCTCTCCCTTCCAATATGTATGCATGTGAGCACGCGCAACATGCGCACACACACACACACAGAGCCTACCTAGAGTAATACAAGCCTTGTGACCCAGAAACCTAGGGATTCATCAGTTCCATGCCAAAGTTAAAAGAATGTTGTATTCTAAAGCCAAGACAAAAGGGAGCAAATAGGAGTTCCCATGGTGCAGCGGAAACGAATATGACTAGGAACCATGAAGTTGCGGGTTTGATCCCTGGCCTCGCTCAATGGGTTAAGGATCTGGTGTTGCCATGAGCTGTGATGTAGGTCACAGATGCGGCTCAAATCTGGCATTGCTGTGGCTGTGGCATAGGCTGGCAGCTGTAGCTCTGATTAGACCCCTAGCCTGGGAACCTCCATATGCCGCAGGTGTGGCCCTGAAAAAAAGAAAAAAAGAAAAAAAGAAAAAAAAAAAAAAAAGGAAGCAAAGAGCTAAACTGCTGTCCTAAAATGGAAGTGGCTCTGAGGTTTGGCACCTCACATAAAGAGGGACCTAGAGTTTTAAGATGGCATCCTCAAAACCAGCAGGGCTACTGAAGTTTTAGAGACTCTACAAGTAGAAACTATAGGCACATTGCTTCCTGTCAGTGTACAGGGAGGTGACAAGACCTCAGAGGAAAATGGCAATGTGGCACCCAAGGAAGGGTAGACCCCAGGTCACTGCAGGGCTCCCAGCCTGGACAAAAGCCCCTCTGCCTCGGCTTGGTCCAGAATCAGCAGAGCTATTGGCCTTGAAGAGATCATCCAATGTGTGGCCTGAAGACTCCCTGTGATTGTCCAAGACACACAATGCTTAACATGGCCCTGGAGGCCTCAATAATCACTGACATTGAATTTTCTACCAAATTAGGGCAGGGGTGTGTGGTCTCTAAGCGTACTAAATCATGTTTAGAGAATAAAAGAAATACAGTATTTCTTTCAATGCCCATTTTGGGATAAAATGCATGCCTATCACAAGATTGAATGCTGGGAGGAAGTATCTGGAAAGAGTCTCTAAGCAGCTTGAGCTGAGCTACACGTGTCTTTTATGGGATTGCCCTGGTCAGAAGTGGGGAAGGAGCGATTAAAGGTGCAGGGCCGGTGCGGACAAGTGCTCAGTGAATGAAAGAAGAAATGGTCCTGGCCCTTTCAGGGACCCTTGCCAATCTCCAGAAAGTCATTCTTTCTCTCTGACTTCCATCTCTCCCACAGGAGGGATACATAGAAAGCTGGGCTTCCTTACTTTAATCTATTGCTTCCCAGCAGTGAAAGTAGGCCTCCCAAGTGGCCACCAAGGTTGTCGGGGCAAAAATGTGCTTCACGCCTAACGGGGAAAGAAGCTCCTCTTTGAGTTATGTGCCATTAGTGGATCCTAATGTCATTAGGTACAAGAATCAAAATTTGCATAGAAATCATTGCAGGGAATTGTTTCTTCCCCATGCCAGTATTGATTTCCCAGCACCGTTAGCTGCTTAATGCTACTGCTTTTAATTGATTACTCCAAAGGAGTCCCTCAATAGTGGGATTCTTCAATTGAGATGCCAGGACATTCACTGAATGTGATTCGAAAACCCCAACTGACTCTGGAGACCTCTGCCCTTCTATAGCACAATCAGAGTCACCCCACACAGTTTAATAAATAATGTGGCCCTTGCAGATGCAATCCTCAGGTTCCAGCCCATTTCAAAAATATGAACCTGTCTAGTTTTGTCTACCTGCTAAAAATCAATGATCAAGTCATACATTTGTAACTATACACAAAGTTGGATGTCTGAAACTTATTTTAAGACCTCTCGTTTCCACCTATGCTTGTCTGTGAAAACTCTAAAAAGCCTGAGTTCACCCTCCTGCCATTGTAGGTAGTTGCATGACACTCACAGGACTCTCCTTTGGCTAACCAGGGGTGCTTCCGTGTTTGGCATCTGCAACACTATTGTCACGACGGGGGCAAAAGAAGCACAGAAAGGCAAGGACAGCTCAGGGAGCATCAATTTTTTTTTTTTTTTTTTTTTTTTGCTTTTTAGGGCCACACGTGCAGCAAATGGAAGTTCTCAGGGTAGGGGTTGAATCAGAGCTGTAGCTGCTGGCCTATGCCACAGCCACAGCAACTCAGGATCCGAGCCATGTCTTCGACCTACACCACAGCTATGGCAATCCCAGATACTTAACCCACTAAGCAAGGCCAGAGATTGAACCTGCATCCTCACGGATACTAGTCAGATTTGTTACCACTGAGCCACAGTGGGAACTCCAGGGAGCACTTCAATACCTACCAATTTGCCCAACCCCCAGAAGGAGCTTCTTGTCTTCCCATTAATATTTCTCTTAAATGCTGGCCACAGGAAAAAGGCTTTGTTTCATCAAGTCAGTCCAATTGACCCCAAATATAGAGTGCCTTGATGGGGGGTTGATATAAATGTTAAACCACAAATTCATGCACATGAGAATTTTTTTTTCTTGCACCCCCCCAAAAAATTAAATACCTAAGAATAAACCTGACCAATGAGGTGAAAGACTTATACCTGAGAACTATAAAACATTGATCAAGGAAATTAAAGAGGATTCAAAGAAATGTAAAGATATTCTATGCCCCTGGACTGGAAGAATTAATACTGTTAAATGGCTATACCGCCCAAAGCAATCTACAGATTTAAGGTGATCCCTATCAAATTACCCATGACATTTTTCACATAACTAGAACAAACAATCCAAAAATTTATATGGAACCATAAAAGACTCAGAATTGCCAAAGAAATCCTGAGGGGGGGGGAAACAAGCAGGAGGTATAACTCTCTCAGACTTCAGACAATGATACAAAGCTACAGTAATCAAGTCAGTGTGGTACTGATACAAAAACAGACATACAGACCAATGGAACAGAATGGAGAGCCCAGAAATAAACCCAGACACCTACAACAAAGGAGGCAAGAATATAAAATGGGAAAAAGACTTTTCAGCAAGTGGTCCTAGGGAAACTGGACAGCCACATGTAAATCAACGAAACTAGAACACACCCTCACGCCATGCACAAAAATAAACTCAAAATGGCTTAAAGATTTAAACATAAGACCAGACATCATCAAACTCCTAGAAGAGAACATGGGCAAAACATCCTCTGACATCAACCATACAAATGTTTTCTTAGGTCTCCCAAGGCAACAGAAATAAAAGCAAAAATAAGCCAATGGGACCTAATCAGACTTACATGATTTTGCACAGCAAAAGAAACCATTAAAAAAAAAAAGACAACCTAAGGAATGGGAAAAATTAGTTGCAAATGCACCAATAACGGCTTAATCTCCAAAATAGAAAAACTCATACAACTCGACAGCAAAAAACAAACAACCTAATCAAAAAATCGGCAGAAGACCTAAATAGACATTTCTCCAAAGAAGACATACAGATGGCCAGCAGGCACATGAAAAAAATGTTCAGCATCACTAATTATTCGAGAAATGCAAATCAAAACTACAATGAGGTACCACCTCACACCAGTCAGAATGGCCATCATTAACAAATACCACAAATAACAAATACTAGAGAGGGTGTGGAGAAAAGAGAACCCTCCTACACTGTTGGTGGGAATGTAAATTGGTACAACCACTATGGAAAACAGTATGGAGGTTCCTCAGAAAACTAAATATAGAACTACCACATGATCCAGGAATCCCACTCTTGGGCATATATCCAGACAAAACTACAATTCAAAAAAATATATGCACCCCTATGTTCATTGCAGCACTATTCACAATAGCCAAGACATGGGAACAACCTAAATGTCCAATGACAGAGGAATGGATTAAGACAATGTGGTACATATACACAATGGAATACTACTCAGTCATAAAAAAGAACAAAATAATGCCATTTGCAGCAACATGGATGCAACTAGAGATTCTCATACTAAGTGAAGTGAGTCAGAAAGAGAAAGACAAGCATCATATGATATCACTTATACATGGAATTTAAAATATGTCAAAAATGATCCTATTTACAAAACAGAAAGAGATCATGGACATGGAGAGCAGACTTGTGGCTCCAAGGGGGCAGGAGAGGGGGTAGGATGGACAGGGAGTTTGGGGTTAGATGGAAACTTACATTTAGAATGGATAAGCAATGAGGTCCTACTGTATAGCACAGGGAACTGTATCTAATCACTTGGGATAGGCCTTGATGGAAGATAGTATGAGAAAGGGAATGTATATATGTATATGACTGGGTCACATTGCTATACAGCAAAACTTGACTCAACACTGTAAATCAACTATACTTTAATGCAAAAAAATTTTTTTTCTTATAACTTACTCTATTTTGAGCCCCCATTTCTCCAGATAATATAAAATTTAATCTCAGTCAATTCAAGCTCTGCCCACAATCTCTGGGGTTGTGGCTAAGACAAGGAGAAAGTGTTTGATCTTTAGTTTTCTGCTGTCCACCTCTGGAAGCCTACTGACAGGTGCACTGTCATATATGGCCTTAATCGTCTCTGCATAGATGATGCAGGGATATTCGAAGCCCACTCAGGTCTCAGTTACAGTTGGACTCAGACCACTGCCATGCCTCCTTAACCTTGAGTTGAAGTTTTCTCAGGTCTTGAGGCCCCTCATGGCTAGCCAGAAAATACTTGGTTCTTCCCCAACTTCACCAGAGTCCAGGAACTTAGAAGGCTGCCTCAAAGCCCCGTCCCCTGCAATAACACCTACAACCAACTCTGCTCTACCACTCTGGAGCCAGGCTGGGGTCAGCGGTACCCTTCAGGGCTTGTCGCCTCTCCCTATGTGGGGAGAGGCCAGGTGGAGTCTCATCTAAGTTTTCTCCATCCCTCTCCCCTTTGAGGACTGTATTATTTCTTCAAATTGGGTCTTGCCCCACAGGACCAATTTAGAGCACCTCTGTTAAGGGACTTAGCAAGGACTTTTGTTCTAACTCACTGCTCTCACATCCCATGGAATTTTCATCTAGTCTGGGGAGAAAAAAAACAGTCTCATTGATCCTGTATCCTTTCTTTCTTTCTTTTTTTTTTTTTTTTTTTTGTCTTTTTGCCTTTCCTTGGGCCGCTCCCGCGGCATATGGAGGTTCCCAGACCAGGGGTCTAATCGAAGCTGTAGCCGCCGGCCTACGCCTGAGCCACAGCAACGCGGGATCCGAGCCGCGTCGGCGACCTACACCACAGCTCACAGCAACGCCGGATCGTTAACCCACTGAGCAAGGCCAGGGACCGAACCCGCAACCTCATGGTTCCTAGTTGGATTCGTTAACCACTGCGCCACGACAGGAACTCTGATCCTGTATCCTTTCAAATCTATTATGTATATCATGAAATGTATGTCCTGGGTTCTTTAGGGCTTAGGAGTTTGAAGCTCAAAAGCCCTGGTTCCTGAAACTCTAAATAGGCTTTTAAAACTCAAAGGCTAAGAATTAACTTTTTTGTTTGCTGCTCTTTTGCTATAATGACCTTTCTCTTAGGTGGTAAAATTTCTTTGCTGAATATGGGAAGGGCTAGGTGTAAACACAGACACACACACAGAGGATAATTTATTAAAACATTATCCCAACGTGCTACTATATACTTAGGGCCACGGTAGAAATTAGGAGAGACAAGAGATACAATCTGTGTGCTAAAAAGAATACAGTTTCATTATAGAGACCATGATTTATATATCAGAGACACTCAACAAATTCATTGTCACATATAATCCAGGGATAGCTTGAATGATACTCAAAATGCTATAAAGAAGCCAAATAAAAGAGCTATCAATATGAACCATAGGGGTCAGAGACAGTTCCATGGAAATGACTGAACTGAAAGGAAGAAGGTAGGAGGAGGTAATAAATGAATAATTTCATCTCAAAAACTTTTCTCCAGGTAAGTGTCATGTCCCTTATATTAGGCTTTTTATGGTGTTTTCACTGTTCTCCTGAAGGTTTGATGAAAAAGCCTATTTATGACTTTCAAAAACTAATGTGCCCTAGAGCTTGATTCACATTTTTGTTTGTTTGTTTGTTTGTTTTTTGGTTTTAAGGGCTGCACCCTCAGCATATGGGGTTCCCAGGCTAGGGGTCGAATCACAGCTGTAGCTGCCCTGAGGCTCAGGGGTTTTTTTGTTGTTGTTGTTGTTTGTATTTTGTTTTTATAGATGCACCCACAGCATATGGAAGTTCCTGGGCTAGGGGTCAAATTGGAGCTGCAGCTTCCGGCCCACACCACAGCCACAGCCACACCAGATCCGCCGAGCCACATCTGCAATCTATGATGCAGCTTGTGGCAACGCTGGATCCTTAACCCACTGAGTGAGGCCAGAGATCAAACCCACTTCCTCCCACAGACTACGTTGGGTTCTTAACCTGCTGAGCCAAAACGGGAACTCCTGAGACTCAGGTTTTTAATCTGCAACACTTGATACAAGATTCGGCAAACATATTTTGAGATCTGTGCATTAAGGTACAGAGGAAATAGCAGTGAATAAGACAGACATAAACCCTGTGGAGTTACAACCATTCAACACAATCACAAAAACTATTGTGTAATTGCCATTGTGATTAGGATTGTGAAGCAGGAGTGAGGTGTGCTATGGAAAACAGGGAAAGCTAGCCTGAACAGTCAGGGAGGATGTTACTAAAGCAGGCTGATACCTGAAATCTAAGTCAAAGAACCTCCATATGCCTCATATGTGGCCCTAAAAAGCAAAAAGAGAGGAGCATGGGTTGTAGAAGGGGTGGTGGGGTGGATGAGGCTGGTGGTGGTGGGTGGGGCTAGGCGGTATAGCCAGCAGAGGAGGGTACAGTGATGGGCATGAGGCATGATGGTGGGGAATCGTGGTGGAGTGATGAGAACACTGGGGTGTAAAGCCTGCCGGAAGTGATGCATGGGTGGTGCACTCACTCAGCATAAGCAAGGTTAGAGGCTCTGACTTGTAAGTGACGGTGGTGAATGGGATCATTGTAAAGAATAAGCAGACATTCCTTTAGAACGATGCCTCAGAGAAGGTAGTGACATTTAAGGCTAAGACTAGAAGGATGAAGAGAGAGGTGAGGTACACTTCAAGCAGGAGGAATGGCATGTACAACAGCTCTGAGACAGTAGGGAGCTGAGGAGCCTGTAGAAACTCCATGAGCTAGAGTGATAGAAAATGGTGGAAGATGGGAGCCAAAGAGGAGGACAGGAACCAAACCATGCAGAGCCCTATGGAGACTGGTTAAGTCTACTCTTTTTACTAAGAGTAATTACAAGTGATCAAATAAGCTTAACATGTTCGAAAGCTCGCATTAGATATGCTATGTGGATAATAGCTGGTTGTGGAGGGCACCAGTTGGGAGGAATTTGGAGAATACCAAAATAATCCACCAACCAAGTCGCCTTGTTCTACTGACAGAATATAGGAACCTCCATAATCAGAGATTCTCCATGTCCTTCCTCTCCTGTGATTCCTTGCCTGGTATCCCAGTTTGGGGACCACATCTCCTACACAAAAATCTGTTTCCCAATCTGAATCTGGATCTGAACCCCCAATACCCATCACCATAATCCCTTGATAGGTAACCCCCAGCTAGTCTAGACTCTGCCAATTGCCAATTCCTTGGGTGCCCACTGTCAACTGCCTGCTTCTGCTTGGCCAACAGCCTGGTCCTTGGTTTAGTTTGTTGTTGTGGATATTTACACTCACATCTTACCTGCTCTTAGCCCTCCATGGTATAATTTGATTATGAGCCTACCCTGATTGGATTCATCATGTACTCAAGCCTATAATAACTAAATTTTTTGTTGTTCCTGAGGTTTAATATTTTATTTGCTTTTTAGGGTGGCACCTATGGCATATGGAAGTTCCCAGGCCAGGGCTTGAATTGGAGCTGCAGCTGCTGGCCTATGCCGCAGCCACAGCAACACAGTATCCATGCCTCATCTGCGACCTGTACCACAGCTCACGGCAATGCCAGATCCTTAACCCACTGAACAAGGCCAAGGATGGAACCCACATCCTCATGGATACTAGTTGATTTGTTTCCCTGAGCCATGATGGGAACTCCCCTATAATAAATGCACTATTAAACCCTGGAATTACATCCTGGTCCCAGCTCCAGCCTTACCCTGACCCATAAACCCTCCTGAATTCCCAAGTCTTGGCTATTCCAATCTGGCCTGTTCTACCACAACTCAAGCCCTGGTTCTACTAGCAGATATTATTGAAGTGCTAGAACACCATTCAATAATTAACATAGGAGTTTCTGCTGTGGCCCAGTGGGTTAATGATGCAGCTTGTCTCTGTGGCAGCATCAGTTCGATGCCCAGCCCAGTGCAGTGGATTAAGGATCTAGCATTGCTGTAGATATAGGTCATAGCTAAGGCTCCCATTCAATCCCTGGCTCAGGAACTTCCACATGCCACAGATGCAGGCAAAAAAAAATTAATAATTAAAATAGCCTGGGATCCAGACCACATCAGGTCTTGTTATCTGAAAATTGGGTGTGGGCTGTTTGATATTCTTGGGCTTTGGTGATTATACAACTTAGGCCTGTAAACAAGTCAGAGGTGCTCCTTTACAACACCTGAGCTCTCTTGGTCCAGTTCCTGGGAAGTCAGCACTCATATGTGAATGGATTTTCCCAAGGCCTCCTGGTAGTAAGCATATCTATTATGTATCTTAGACTACAGGCATCACTTGGGTGACATCACTGTATCCACTCTGAGGCAGTCTCCCAGGGAAAGGAGAAATCTCTCCTTCCTAGGTTTCTGGAAGACCATGTTAACTGTGTAGATTAGATATGCACCAGATATGCATCTTTGAATGTGTGTGTTAAGGTCCAACTGACTGAGTCCATGCTCTTCATATTCAAGTCATCAAAGTGCAAGTAGAGATGGAGGGGAAGTGGGGGAGGGAGAGGTGAAACTACTAATGGGTTCAAAGTCCCCCAGTATTTGGACTTGCATTAGCATTCTCTGGGAGTGAGATCAGAGGAAGGGAAGGCAGGTGACCACTTGCAATGGTCTGGTCGAAGACACAGAGGAAGTTTTTGAATTCAAGATCCTTCATGTGTAAATCTACTTCTTATTGTAAAGACAAAAGTACTTTGAGGGCTGTGATAGGGAGGAGAACTCTCCCCCAGAAAGGCATCTATCTCCCAAGGAATCTAGGAGGTCTCCTGATCAGGGCCTGATGGTGGCTTTGGTGCCAGGGGCCAGTGACAAGGGTTTATAGGTTAGAGCAAAGAATTCCTGGGAGCAGGAAACTCAAGGTTCTGAGAATAGAGAAGTATCTGGAATTCCCACTGTGGCACAATGGGATCGGCAGCATCTCTAGAGTACTGGGATGCAGGTTTTGTCCCTGGCCCAGCACAGTAGGTTAAGGACCTGGCATTGCTGCAGCTGTGACATAGGTCGCAACTGTGGCTCAGATCTTCCTGGCCTGGGAATTCAATACATCATGGGGCAGCAAAAATAAATAAAGAAAAAAAGAATAGAGAAGAATCTGGCAGGCACAGACTGGAGAGCTAAAGAGAACACCGGGAGTGTGCAATAGGCAGTAGAGGTGCCAGGATGTCAGAGTAGTAGACAGAGACCAAACCCAAGAGGCACAGACCAAAGAGCAGTCAGTCCCAAAGTCAGAGTTGGTAGGACTTGGCAAACACAGAAAGTTCTTTATTTCTTTAAACTCACGGGCAGCTCTATGTTACAGGTTTGAAAGCTGGATTAGTCACAAAGATGACGCTCGCATCTAAGGTGTGTTTTTCACTGGTTGGCCCCACAACAAAGTCTGATCAATGGAATTTAGGTTTTAGGTTCTCCCCCTTCTCTTTCAGCCCCCTCTCATCCCAGGCATCACTTGCTGCATCCAGACACACAGATCCCACTGGTCAAGTCTATCCTCATGATGCCCCAGGGACCAGAAATCCCCACATCCTGGGTCCCCTTCCGTGCTCTCTGTCAGCCAGCCAGATGAAGGCATAACAGTCTGATTGGTACCACGCACATTTATCCTTTGTATTTTCGTGGAAACTTTCAACAATTATGTCTTTCACTGATAGCTCCCCAAAGAATAGCTCTAACTTTGGGAACTTCCGGATCTTGAGCATAGCTGGGAGAATTTGCAGGACTGGTTTAAAACAATACACTTTTCTTCTCTTGTGGTTCTGGAGGTCAGAAGGCTGAAGCGGGTCTCAATGGGCTAAAGTTACAGTGTAGACAGGGCTTCCAGTTTCCCTCTGGAGGCCCCAAGGGAGAAATCCACTATGTGCCCTGGTCAGCTTCTAGTAGCTGGCTGCCTGGATTCCTTGGCTTTTGGCCCATTCCTCCATTTTCTTTTCCCCCTAATTTTAATAATATATTTTTTTGACTCAATTTGTCTAAAATAATTTCAATGTGTAATCAACATAAACATTACTAACGAGATATTTACATGCTTTATTATACAAAGTCTTCAAAACTGGTATGTAAATTTACACTTATTACCCTTCTCAACTAGGACTAGTCACATTTCAAGTGGTCATTGCCACATGTGGGTCATGGTTATTGTACTGAGCAGAGCAGGTGGACATAGAGAAGTCTGCCGGTCCTCCATTCTCAAAGTGCATCACCCCAGTCTCAGCTTGTGCCATCACATTGCCTTCTCCTCTGCCTCTCGTCTCCTCCCGAGTCCCTCTTATTAGGACTCTTGTGTTTACATTGGACCTACCCAGATAATCCAGGAGAATCTCCCCCATATCAAGATCCTTAACTTAGGAGTTCCTGTTGTGGCACAGTGGAAATAAATCTGAATAGTATCCATGAGGATGCGGGTTCAATCTCTGGCCTCACTCAGTGGGTCGGGGATCTGGCACTGCCATGAGCTGTGGTGTAGGTCATAGATGTGGCTTGGATTCCACGTTGCTGTGGCTGTGGTGTAGGCCGGCAGCTGCAGCTCTGATTAGACCCCTGGCCTGGGAACTTCCATATGCTGCAGGTGTGGCCCTTAAAAAAAAGAAATCCTCAACTTAATCGCATCTACAAAGTCCCTTTTGCATATATGGTCACTCATTCACAGTTTCCAGGGGTTAGGATGTGGAAACATTTAGGGTACCATTATTCACCTGACCTCAGGGAACATTTCAAGTTGTACCATGCTTCACACTTTTTCTATGTCTGCACAGTTTGTGAATTAAAGATTTTCTAGTACCGTGAAATAACTCGGTGTTACCTTTACCCAAAGATTGTCATCTTCCAAAGGCTGTATGTGGATGGAAGGAGGCGATTGGGAGGGATTGGGTGCATGTTACAAAAGTTCTGCAGTGAGACATTCGCAATTAGCCTCTTACCTGAGTAACTCCACTGCCAATTAGGACCAGGCTCTGCCTTGTGCTTTCACTTCAAGCCTCATTTCATGACAATTCATTTCAGTGCTTCTGCCGCTTTTCCGATACAATTTGCTCTTGAGCCCAAATGGTGCTCTCAGCCCAGTTGGAGATTGAAGGCCAGCTTCCTTCAACTCTGGCCTTGGTCGAGGAAATAGGAAGTGGACATTTGGAAAATTTATCTGAGAAGGGAGGGAAATTAAAACTGAAGGGAATCCAATTGTTCTTCACAAATGTCGAAAGAAATTAGAGCAACGGTGGCTCAAAATGACATCCTACTTCGTTTATAAGCTCCCACCTGTTCGGCGCTCTGTGGGGCAGGAGACACTCTGTGGGACCTGGCTGGGGAGTCTGCACAAGCCTTAATGACTTAGTGGTGAGTGAGATGAGACACTATCCAAGGGCTTCACTTCCAAAAGTTTGCATTCAAGTAAGAAACACAGGTACTAGCTACTAGTGATTGTGTGCTTAACTATATACTAAGCACTGTGTTAAGCACACTACATGTGTTTAGTCATTTACTGTAACATTCATAACACCCATGTAAGGTAGTTAAATGTTACACTGTTTTATAGGTTAGGAATCCAAGGTACAGAGAGGTTGGGTGACTTGCCTGGTGTCAAAAAGCTCCTACAAGGCAGAGGTAGATTTGAGCCCAGGTATGTCTGATTGCAATGCCCATGCTGTCATCCACTATGCTGTTCTGCTCCACATGGACCCCTGGTTGGGGAGTTGTGTGTTTCAGGTGTGCAAGTTTATGATGCCAAATAGGTCATCTTAACGTGCCTCCTAAAACTATTATCCTCAAGGACTTAATTTACACATGAAGAGAAGCACCACAGATGATGTGACCACATTTTTATGAATTATAATATTTGGGTAACAGGTGAGGTGTAGCCATCTGTAGATTTAAAAGCCAATTATGTGACTCACTGCTGGTTAGGGCCAATGATATCACAGTACACGTATCATCGTGCAAGGATAAACCCCCTTCTCAAGAAGAACTGTGTCTGACCAGGCTGTTAATGCCAATAAACATCCTACTGTGAATGAGCCTCAGTTTTCTCTTCATATGCATTTTAAAAAGCCCTATCCAGTCACTCCCTACACACCTTGCGAATGGAAGAAGCCATAGGTCTCATGTCCGCCAATCAAAACCTTCCATATGTCTAGGGGTGGGGGAGTAGGAAGTACAAGCTACTGGGTGTAAGATAGGCTCAGGGATGGATTGTAGAGCATAGGAAATATAGCCAATATTTGGTAGTAACTATAAATAGAAAGTAATCTAAAAATTATATCAAAAAGAAAAAGAAAAAACTTAAAAGCTTCCATATGCCATATGTCATCTGTTTCCAACCACCCAGACTAGTTCGGAGGTATGAAGGACTTCAAGGGTTTTGGATCTGAGATTTTTAAAAAGAAAAAGAGAAGAATAAAAAGAAGTTATGCAGGTACCTAACTCTGAAGATTTAGAAAAGGTTATAATTTGGAAGATTGATCACAGGAGCCAGCTAAGGTTGCGTGGGGCCCTCAGCTTAATGTCAGAGGCAGAACATCATCAAGACTTGCTCATTGGGAGCTGCCCCGCTGCCTGGAGCCAGCAGCCACCTCCTCCATTATGTATTGTCTCAACTCCAGCAGGTTTGGGTCATTCATTCCACAGACCTTTATTAAGGACCACCTATGTGCCCAGCATGATGCTAGACACTGTGGGGGATACAAAGATGTATAAGACACAATCCTGCTCAAGATCACATAGCCATCTTGCTACTCAGATTCCCCCACAAGCACAGGAACATAGAAGAGTGCAGGAACAGTGGTCAAGTTCATTTCAGTCTGGGTCATTTTCCTTTCTGTCTTATTTTGTCCCTGTCTCCCTTCACTCCACAACTCCTCTGTCTCTGATCTCATTCCTTGAACCTCAGACTGCCCTTCCTTCCCCTCCTTAAGTAATGGCCCATTTTTTTGCCCTTCAGTATCTTCCTGCTTATTCATGAAGATTTACTCACCAACTCCCTCTGATACCCGAGACCTTCACCTATTCACAAGCATCACACTATCCCAATCTTAACACATACAGCACCAGCAGCAACAACAACAAAAATGATGCAGCCTGTATTTTGAATGTTGAGACCATGGGAATCAAAGAACTGGCAACCACTTGGTGGCAGCATACCCAAATTCAAACAGCAGGAACTATTTCTAAGTGAGAAGGGACAGCCTTAACTTACAAAACTAAAGTTAGCAAATGTCAGCTATGTGAGGTTAAAGTTAGAAAAAGATAACCATGTCACAGCTATAAAGCAGTATCAGCTGGTTGTACTCAGGAAGACTGAACTGAGAGTGTTGCAGTCCTGAAAACTTCAAAAGAGAGAGAGGGAGAATGCAAAATTTATTATGGGAGTACAGAGTCCATCCTCCAGGGCATGGCCACAAAAAGAGCCCTGAGTCCTAATGTTTTCATTCTAAATGCAGAAAGCCTGTTGTGTCTCCATATTTCCTTAGAGAAAACTACAGTTAGACTAACTGAATAATCCAGACGATTGGCAACAATGATTAGCCAAATGAAAATGCACATATAGACATTTTTCTTTCTGGTATAATGGGCCATTAACAACAAGATGCTTAAAATAAAACAAGCAGCAAGTGGATGGCTTTGGGGAGTGTACTCATGGCGAGTCGAAGTCTTCTCCGAGATTTTCATCAAGTATCAAATGAGTTCCCCTTGATGCCAAAGGCAGTGGGCTGCCACAGATGCCCTCCTGAGGCTCTTGAGTTCTCCAAAATCACAGAAACTATATTCCAGTTCTTAAGTAGCCAGAACATGATGATTATTAGCAGCCAAGCACAACAAAACCTCCCTGGCATCTTTAGAAATGTGGGCTCAGAGTAGCTTTGCAATTGGCTCCTTAGTCAAATGATCTCCAATTGATTAGGAAACACGTGTGCCTTGCATGCTACATGTCTGAAAAACAAACAGCTTCTCCCTCTCTCATTAGCACTTTGCTATTTTTAGAGGAGTCAGTCTATAGTTTTCATCCATAATAAGACACCCAAGCCAAGAAGTTCAATGGTAAAACGCATGGAGTGTTTTAGCTCAGTTGGCATGCATAAGGCCAAAGTCAATCAAAAAAACATATTGAGCCCCTCCTGGGAACCCATCCCCATGCCAGCTGCTATAGGGTAGACAGAAAAAGTATTGGCATTGTGCCTGCACTCAAGTGCTTACAATCTAGTTGGAAGATAAGATTAATATATAAAACAACCAGATAAAAGTGTGTTTTCAGTTGGATTGTTCATAGACTACATGCTCTGTCATTAAGAAAAAAGGAACATAAATCAACCATAGTCCAATAAAACTTTTAAAATGGGGAATGGAGTTCCCATTGTGGCTCAGAGGGTTAAGAACCCAACTAGTATCCATGAGAATGCAGGTTCAATCCCTGGCCTCGCTCAGTGGGTTAGGACCCGGTGTTGCTGTGAGCTGTGGTGTAGGTTGCAGACATGGCTCAGATCTGACGTTGCTGTGGCTGTGGTGTAGGAAGCTGCAGCTCCAACTCAACCCCTACCCTGGAAATTTCCATCTGCCACAGGTGCTGCCCTAAAAAAAGGTGGAGTGGGGAGGGGGGAGAAAAGCAAAGAGGAACATGAATTTGGACTAGGGTTGTTTTCAAGAACTGTGAAGTTTCTGAGATTTTACTCTAATTACATGCTAGTAAGTTAGCCAACCACAGTTTCATGAATATTGGTAGAAAATATGAAACTCCTGGATTAGAAATGAAGGACAATTTCTTGCTCATAGTAGTAGCAGGAGAAGAACCCTGAGTTTAGGGAAATCAAGCTTATAAAATCTTGTATAATGTACAATAACCATGCCTGCCCTTTGCCCCAGAAGGAGACACTACCTCTCTATTGCAAGCCTGTTCCTGCTGCAAACATCCTTGAAAAAAAACAGTGCAGAATGATGGGCAGTCAGCATCTCACTAGTAAGACACTGGGATATACAAGAGGCTCATAGTTAGGTGAGAGTTCGTGGTGCCATGGCAGTGGGAGGGGGTGCAGATCACAGCACAAATGGCTCATGTAAATCCACCTCCACTACAGAATACATGTCCTAAAGATGAGAGGTCTCCTAAAATAGCTAATAAAATCCCAGGAGGTTCAGAGATACAAAGGCTTTTGTCCAACACACTCATTTTTCAGACATGGAGACTGAGTCCCAGAGAAGTCAAGTGGGCTTAACATCATTGTGATGTGTGACTAGCATGTTTCCTAGGTCTGATTAGATGGGTTTATTCTGTGCTCACTGAACAATGTCCTACTTTTCATAGTAGAATGCTTGTTGAGCCCCTCATTAGAAATAAAATTACTACCTGCACCAGGTTTACACCAATGTATTGACATCCACAGTACTCGTTAAATGAACCGTAAATCCAATACACTGAAGCCATTTTCCAATGAATCAAGTCAGGCCTCAGTCAAAAGAAGCAGCATCGTGATATATGTAACGCCTGGCATTCACAGAGGGTCTCTGACTAGATCATTTTAGACAAACAGGGAAAAAAATATTAAGTCATAAAACAGCGCTGACTAATTAGGCCACACTGCAAGCATGCTAACCCAGGGCTGGAAGTTTAAGGACAATAGTCAACTCACATTGACTACTTGGTGAAGTCAGCTAAGGATTCACAGGTTTTTGTTGTTGTTGTTGTTGTTTGTTTGTTTTTACTAATCTGTCTGTACTTCACTACTTACTCCAGATCACAAATGTCATAAATACTACTACTTGCTTTGTCTAAGAATACCTTTGGCCCTTCCCAACGTGCATAGTAGCAGAACAGAGAGAAGGAGTGAGGGGGGAAATATCAGAACTACCCAGTACTAAAATGGAACGCATAGTATAGACAGACCTTCTTGTATTTGTGGGGAATCTGGATAAGACTAATAATCCCCAGGCCGGAAAGTTAATTAATCTTAAATTTATTTTCTGGTTGGGTTTCATTAAACCTGGCCCAGAAAGTCAGGAGCAAGTGCTGAACAAAGGAAAAATCTACTTGTGAATTTCCGACTTTATATGCAAATCATACCACAGTGTGAGAAAAGATAGCTCTTTTCAAAATCAGTATACCGGCATATAAAAGCCAAACATGGGAGTTCCCATCATGGTGCAGCGGAAACAAATCCCACTAGGAACCATGAGGTTGTGGGCTCAATCCCTGGTCTCGCTCAGTGGGTTAAGGTTCCGGCACTACCGTGAGCTGTGGTGTAGGTTGCAGATCCGGCTCAGATGCTGGGTTTCTGTGGCTGTGGTATAGGCCGGCAGCAATAGCTCCAATTAGATCCGTAGCCTGGGAACCTCCACGTGCCACGGGTGTGGCCCTAAAAAAGACAAAAAAAAAAAATAGCCAAACATAGAATGAAGTGTGTCCTTCAGCCCCCACCATCATCTCCCCCCTCTAGGCATCCAGTGCCCTAATGTCAACTAAAAAGTCATTACCACATGTTACTGGCTTAAGATGAATTGACTGGTTCTGGCTAGTAAATTACTTTTAACAGGAGTCTAGTGTTGAGATCAAGAGAGAGAATGATCTCATTGCACCTGGCAGTCCACACCTGAAGTATTCAGTTGTGGGCATTATATGCAACAAGATATTTTGAAAATTATAGTGTGTCCAGAAAGGATCAACCAATACAATTAGGAGACTTGGATTCTTAGCCTTTGAGGACCAGCTGAGGAACTGAAAGATGTTTAGCCAGGAGAAGACAGTGGGAAACCATTAGGAGTGTCCTCAAGCCTTGGCAGGATTATTATTTATAATAAATCCTCTCATGTGGGTGGCTCCGGAGAACAAAAACAGAGCTATTGTTGACATGGTTGAAAAAGAAAACAGAAATCACCTCAGTAAAACAAATAACTTTCAAATAATTGAAGCTGTCTAAAAATGGAATGGAAACCAAGTCAGGCAGGATGAATCTTCTGAATAGAAGATTTCATTTGCAGTGTTACCCTCTTCTGCAGGGCTTATTACTCTCACAGAGTCCAGAAGTTAGGACATTAAAACAACATGCTTCCACTAGACACCAAAACCCTCAATCCTTTGGCTGCAAAGACTCTGGTATCTTGAATCAGTTAGAATAAGAACAATCCATCTCTGTGCAGAAAGTCTGGATCCTGCAAATAAAACCTTGAGGTTTTTTTCTTAGAAGCTTCATATCATAGGACCATAGGATACTGGAGGAAAAGAACTTCTAAAATCAACTAAGTTTCCGATTAGGTATATGTGGCAGACCTTATGAACCAAGGATGCCCAAGAAAGTTGCAGAAGAAATACCCATGGACAAGCTGAGATGTTGTACCAACTTACATTATTCTTGCCCTTAATTATATACACGCTTATGTCCCTTTAAAAATAAAATATCAGGAGTTCCTGTCATGGCTCAGTGGTTAAAGAACCCGACTAACATCCATGAGGTTGCGGGTTCGATCCCTGGCCTTGCTCAGTGGGTTAAGGATCCGGTGTTGCCTTGAGCTGTGGTGTAGCGCACAGACAAACGGCTCCGATCCTGCATTGCTGTGGCCGTGGCATAGACCGGTGGCTACAGCTCCGATTCGACCCCTAGCCCAGGAACCTACAGATGCCGCAGGTGCGGCCCTAAAAAATAAATAAAAATAAAATGTCTACTTTCTTCGTACCAAGCTGACAGTGCCAGTGATTTTATTCTTTTCTTCTTCTAACATTTTCTGTCAGTTCACTGGAGAGCCAAGCTGAGTTGTAGCCCAGATCACAGCATCAGCGATGTTCTATAAGCAAGAACCCCGACACGTGTAGGAATAATGTTCCCTGTAGCTTCTACTGGGAACTACAGGGATATGTAGATATGTCTGAACATCTTCCATACCCTTCATCCAGATCTCTGGCCCGTGCAGTATACTGTACGCTTCCCCTCTACTACAAAGAGCCCTGATGCAGGTATAGTAACTCTAAACACAGTGTCCATACCACAAGGAACCAAGGAAGTAGATCTTCTCTGTGTTTAACTGCATTTTCACTCACATAAGGATGCTGAGGCACACCTCATTGGCTCAGGACCCATTGTACAGTGCAGGGGAGAAATTAGGACATGCATGTGGCTTCTCCTACCTCACTTAGTCTTTCTCATAGTGCAACTCAAAGAACGCTCCCCTTTACACTTTCTGTCTGTTCAAGCCTGGCTATTGATATACTAAAGGAGGAGATTTAGGAAATTTAGAAAAAATCCTCTCTCAACAATGTCTAGTTTTTGAGCTGTATTCCTGGCAGAGAATTCTATTTTGAATGCTAAAAGCCGAAGGTTAATGTTTTCTTTCATTTTTGTTCTCAATCTTTTTTCTTTAGCAGTAGATAGATGTCTTGAGCTCAGAAAAAATCGCATACCCCAAAATGCAAATAAGAAACACACACTGATTTTTTTTCAAACCATCTTCTTCATTACAGGTATTATCATTCAGCACTATTCATGGTATATGCATTTTATATATGCTTTAACACTATATAAGTCTGGATTCTTTCAGAAGCATGTGAGATAAGCCCAATTCAAACTTTTAGACAAAAATAAAGAAATTTTATTTCTTACAAATTGGGAAGTTCAAAGGGTAACCTTCTTTGAGCACAGGTGGATTGAAGAGTTCATGGACTCTATCCTCTCAACTCCCTTCTGTGTGTTGGGTTCAAACTGTAGACCACTCTCTGCAGGTGCCCCATAGCCTGCCCATAGCCCCAGGTTTATATGCTCCCAGTTTAGAAATTCAAACAGAAAAAAAGTTTCTATCCGTCCCAGCGTCCAAAAATCAATCCAGACAAGGCATATGGTTAACTCTGCTTAAATCTGTTGCCCATCTTGATGCCACTGATGCCAAGGGATAAGACACTATGAGGCCCATTCTAAATTATACCATCACCACTAGAGCCAGCGTATGGGGGCATCATGATTAATTACAGGGAATGGCAAGACAGTACTCCAAAGGACATAGAGGACTGGACATAACAAAACATCAGCTGTTGACCTTACAAGCATTACCTCAATCCTTAAAATTCTTCAACTTATTCTCGTTTCATTGAAATAGGCAAAATATCTTCCTGAAAGTCACATAGCTGTGTGATAGAGCAGAAATTCAAAACCAATCTTGGCTGATTCCCAATGTCCTTTCTATTTCTCCTACATCTTCTATTGTTTAATGCCACCCCACCCTCCTTGAGTGGTATCCAGTGCCCTCTGCTTCCATCTTTTAACCCCCGTCAAAACCTGATTTGAGAAAAGGAGTTGACAGATTCATTCATATCAGCTCTCTGCCACTGAGTGACTGAGATTCAGGTGTTCCGCCCAGGGAAAATTGCAACCTAGCATGTGTCAACTTTAGGAATCAGAATGACTTCATAATTTAGGGGATGAATTTATGACTCAGACAGACCTAAATTTTGGTCTTGCCTCCAATACTTGCTAGGGGTGTGATCTCGGGAAAGTTATCACTTTGAGCTTCAGGCTAACTCATCTGTAAAATGGGAATAGGAACACACACAACCAACAATGACATTAGAAGGATTACTTGAGTTAGTTCTTTTAAAATTCCCAGTTCACGCCGCGCTCTCCCCCATCCTGGTGCTTCCCCTACCCCACCCCCCGCCTAGCAGGGGCTCTTCCCCACCAGAGGGGGTGTCCCTTGCAGCGGAGTGCCAGGTTTAAAAAAAAAAAAAAAAAGACAGAAAAAAAAAATTCCCAGCTCAAAACCTGTTATACCGTTCATGTTAAATAGATACTTATTTCCCCTACTGCAAAAGAATAATTCATGTTTTGTTTTTTTAACCCACAGGTGAGGAGAGTTCGGGGATGGCTAGAGGCCTTTCCTGTTCCTCTGAAAATCATAGAAATGTATATATATATATATATGTGTGTGTCCTTAGCATCTTAGAATTTTTCACACATCTTTGCTCTTTCGATCACTTTAAGAACCCATGAGGAGACAGGGAAAAACTTGTTACGTGCTAGTTCACTGATGAGGACATGCAGGTCTGGGAAAGTTGAGTCACTTTGCCAGAATCAAGGTGTTTTGCCTTCTCATCCAGAACTCTCTTCTGATGGATAAGATCACAGTTCTGGTAGTCACCGATGAAGAAAAAGCAGTTTCCTCTTTCTAATTTCCCACATGGAACTTTTTCTCTTCCTTCCCTTTTCCCCACTACCAAGTTGTTCAGTCTGGGTGTTTTAATGGGTTTGTCAAAGATGCCACGAAAAACTTCCTTTACGTATGAAACTCACTTCAGTGAAACAAACATTCCAAAAGACACATGCACCCGTATGTTCATAGTAGCACTCTTCACAATAACCAAGACATGGAAACCACCTAAATGTTCATCAACAAATGAATGGATTAAGAAGATGTGGTACAGGCATACAGTGGAATACTACTCAGCCATAAAAAAGAATGAAATAATGCCATTTGCAGCAACATGGATGTGACTAGAGATTCTCATACTAAGTCAGAAAGAGAAAGACAAATACCATATGATATCACATATATGGAATGTAAAATATGGCACAAATGAACCTATCTACAGAACAGAAACAGACTCACAGACACAGAGAACAGACACGTGATTGCCAAGGTGGTGGGGTTGGGGGGTGGGAGAGTGGAATGGACTGGGAGTTTAGGATTAGTAGATGCAAACTATTACATCTAGAATGGATTAGCAATGAGGTCCTACTGTACAGCACAGGGAACCATATCCAATCTCTTATTAGACCAAGGTGGGAGATAGTATGAGAAAAAGAATGTGTATATTTATGACTGGGTCACTATGTTGTCCAGCAGAAATTGACACAACACTGTAAATCAACTACATTCTAATAAAAGTAAAATTTTAAAAAGGGCATCTCCTTTCATAGATTATAACATAATTTTTGGGCTCTGCATCTGCAGCATGTGGAAGTTCCTGGGCCAGGGATGGAACCCACGCCACAGTTGCAACCTGCGCCCACAGCTGCGGCAACACCAGATCCTTAACCCCCTGTACCACACAGGAACTTCTGATATTATAATTCTTTGTTGTTGTTTTAAGTGATATATTTCAAAAAGTTAAAATTATTTGGTGTTTAATGTCACCCCCCATGGGATACACTCCTTCCACAAACTTTTGTTTCTGGTGCTTCTTAAGAGGGAAACGGTGACTTCTTGTGAGTGACTGATTGTCTCTCCCATCAGAAGGTCTACCTGAGGACCAGGCCTGTGTCTGATTTATCGCTGTAATTCCCAGCTCCCAGCACAGGGCCTGGCCCACAAGGCAAGGAACTAAACCAATACTCCAATACTTGTTAAATAAAGTGATCATTATACAAGGAGAATACTGTTTTATCGATTCAACAACAATTAGAGGATGGTCCCCACCCTCCAGGAGCTCAATGTCTACTTGAGAATGTTGCAGATCCCCCATTATAAGATCCTGGAGGAGTTCCCCTTGTGGCTTAGTGGTTTAAGGACCTGACGCTGTCTCTGTGAGGATGTGGGTTTGATCTCTGGCCTCGCTCAGTGGGTTAAGGATCCGTCATTTCCGTGAGCTGTGGCATATGTTGCAGATGCAGCTCAGATCCCGAGTTGCTGTGGCTGTGGCATAGGCCTCAGCTGCAGCTCCGATTTGACCCCTAGCCTGGGAACTTCTATAGGCCACAGGTGCAGCCATGGAAAAGAAAAAAAGAAAAGAAAGAAAAAGAGATCCTGGATCTCAGTGGCTATATCCCCATCGCTTAGCATAATTCAGTCATCTCTGTATCCCCATCGCTTAACATAATTCTTGGCACACTTAGTGCTTCTTAAACTTGCCTATTTAACTATCCCTAATGGTAGAGTAGATACCTATTCCTGAAGGAATATAGGGACCTCATTGGAAGTGCTCTCTACAAGCAGGATTTTCTCTTGAATTGGGTTCTGCCTTTGAAAATCATATAAATATTATATCAGCTTCTACAACACAGCCACACTATGTTTAATACTTTTAAAAAGGTGTTTAAAATTGCTCAACACTGAGTGAAAATATGCTCCAGAAAGATGCCCATGCAATTCTTTTTTGTCTTTAGGGCCGCACCCACGGCATACGGAAGTTTCCAGGCTAGGGATAGAATCGGAGCTGCAGCCTCTAACCTACACCACAGCCACAGCCACACGGGATCTGAGACGCATCTGCGACCTACACCACAGCTCACGGCAATGGTGGATCCTTAACCCACTGAGTGAGGCCAGGGATCGAACCGGAAACCTCATGGGTCCTAGTCGGATTCATTTCCGTTGAGCCATGATGGGAACACCCTTGCAAGTCTAACTCAAAAGTAGGTAAGATGCTCTAGATTCAACTCACCAGTCCAGTGGAGGGCTTGATGGCAGTTTCCGTGAAGGACACGGTCCTTCCTGAGGCTGACTGGCACAATGAGGAGTGAGGATGAATTGTGCTTAGATTTTTGTCTAAAATGATTTCCCAGAATGTCCCCAAATGTCAATTTTCAATTGATAGGGGCTAAGCTGCATCCCAGAAGTAGGGGAACATAACCTTCCTTGGGGGAGGAGGAGCAGGGAGTAAGGATGGGGTAGGAAGGCCGGGCATTTTACTTTGCATCAGACTTAGAGAATTCCAGTGATTCAGTCACTGGCCCCATGCGAAAATATCGACTCTGACAACAGCGGGCCTGAGTGTGTCACAAGACCGTGCTTGGGCTAAGGGTAAGGTGTTATAGATAAGAAAAGAGCAAACACAACCTAAGAAGAAAGGGGCATGGGATAATAGTACTTAAAATCATTGTTCTACCGAAAAAAAAAAAAATTACCAGTTGGGATGAATTAGAGAAAAATGAGGAGTTCCCGTCGTGGCGCAGTGGTTAACGAATCCGACTAGGAACCATGAGGTTGCGGGTTCAATCCCTGCCCTTGCTCAGTGGGTTAAGGATCCGGCGTTGCCGTGAGCTGTGGTGCAGGTGGCAGACGCGGCTCGGATCCTGCGTTGCTGTGGCTCTGGCGTAGGCCGGTGGCGACAGCTCAGATTAGACCCCTGGCCTGGGAACCTCCATATGCCGCGGGAGCCGCCCAAGAAATGGTAAAAAAAAAAGACAAAAAAAAAAAAAATGAGACAGTTTTCAGAAGCCAGTCCTTATGATTCCAAGGCCAGGTGTTTTTTGCTGTTGTTATTGTTGTTCTATTTTGCGGCCCTCAATTGAGCCCTGATCCCAGTCCTTCCCGAGTTCCCACCGCAGGCCTAATCCCAAAAGTCGTGTCATAAAGTGAGAGGTTGGCCACAAATGGGACAGCTAAAATAAGGTGAAAGGTGCCGACTAGACCAGCACACCGATTCCGGTTCAGTAGGTCTGGGGTGGGGCCCACAATTCTGCATTTTGAACAAGCACCTTGGTGATGCCCATGCCTGGCCATCCAAAGACTACATACTAAGTAGCAAGGGTCTAGATCTAGACCTTTTCCCACTAATGCTCACTTCCGGGGTTCACTCTTCTGAGAGTCCCCATGTGAGCCCTAGAGATTTCACGGAAATGGTGCAATTTGAATTTACAGCCATCAACTTTTACTCCACGCTATCCTTATACTTAAGTGCTTTTTACGGTGCACTCTGTACTACAAATAATCCTGTCTCCCAGGGCTAAGAAAAATACATCTGGAGCAAAAAAAAAACAGGCAATGGGCAATAAAAACAATAACAATTCAGGCAAAAAAATTATCTCTTAGTTACTAATGCTTTGTGACCCAAGACACTAAGACAAATCTCATAGACACATGGAAGAAAAGGAATAAAATGAATGTCATCTACTATTTCGTAAGTACTCAATTACAAACATTGACAGAGACAGCTCGGTTAATACAACAACCAAGGGAGGTAAGGGCAAAGACTCCAAGCATGCTGTCTAGCACATCGTAACTGTTCAATAAATAGTAACCTCTCAATAAATCTTTAAACTGACAAAGACTGTTTTCAGCAAGGCCAGACTGGTTTTGACAGGAGCAGGGTTACACAATGGGAACCAGAAAGCCTTAGAAATACCGAGGAAGATGGCATGAGCCAGGGTTCCTCCAGAGAAACAGAACCGATGTATTACATACTGTATTATATGTGAAAGATATTTATTTTAAGGAATTGGCTCATGTGATTATGAGGGCTGTCAAGTCCAAGATCTGCAGGCCAGTCTCAAAGACCAGAAACTCAGGCAGGAGGTGATGCTGCAGTCTTGAGGCAGAATTTCTTCTTCTCCTGGCAACTTGGGTTTTTGCCTTTAAGGCCTTCAACTAATTAGATGGCTCCCCTACAGTTATTGAGCATAATCTCTTTTACTTAAACCCAACTGATTACAGGTGTTAACCACACCTACCAAATACTTCGCAGCAACATTTAGATTAGGGTTCGATTAAATACTTGGGTAGTACAGTCTAGCCAAGTTGACAAATAAAATTAACTATCACAGAGACTATATTCTAGGTCATTGTTTCTCAGCCCTGGCTTCACATCAGAATCACCGAAGGTTTTTTTGTTTTTGTTGTTGTTTTTTTCCAAATACTAAAGCCAGAATTTACTCCTAAAAGCTTCCATAATTTTTTTTATTAAAATAGAGTTGATTTACAACATTGTGCCAATTTCTGCTGTACAGCAAAGTGACACAGACATATATATGTATATATATATATATATACACACATTCTTTTTCTCATATTATCTTTCTCATATTATTTCTCATATATATACACATATCTTTTCTCATATGATGGAAGATAATATGAGAAAAATCATGTTCTATCCCAAGTGATTGGATACGGTTCCCTGTGCTGTACAGTAGGACCTCATTTACCAGAGGTAATGATTTCAAAGATCGGTTTAGTCAGGATGGCGAACCAATGATTTAGAGACCAAATCTCCTCATATTACAGATGAAGATACTAAGGCCAAGATGGAAAATGAAGAGATTTTCCCAGCATCTCTCAGGGACCAGGTCTGGGATTCCTAACTCATAACCCAGTAAGTTGCCAACACCTACCTCTGTCATCTTCATCCCCTGACTAGGTGAATTTACAAAAAGATTTTCCATAATATAACACTTGAATTTTGCTTGAAAATAATTTGGTGTTATGATTGGGAAGAGTAGTCAGCCATAAAAAAGAACAAAATAATGCCATTTGCAGCAACATGGATACAACCAAAGATTCTCATACTAAGTGAAGTACTTCAGAAATAGAAAGACAAATACCATATGATATCACTTATATCTGAAATATAAAATATGGCACAAATGAACCTAAGTACAAAACAGGAACAGATCATGGGCATGGAGAGCAGACTTGTGGTTGCCAGGGGGGAGGGGGGAGAGAGTGGGATGGAGGGGGTAGTTTGAGGTTAGTAAATGCATAATATTCCATTTAGAATGGGTAAGCAATGAGGTCCTCCCGTACAGCACAGAAAATCATATCCAGTATCTTGGGGTAAAACATGATGAAAGATAATATGAGAAAAGTAATGTATAAATATGTATGACTGGGTCACTATGCTGTATAGGAGAAATTGACATAACACTGTAAATCAACTATAATTTTTAAAAAAAGATTGGAAAGAGTAGTATCTAAGGTGGTATAGATAAGAGTGACTATGAGGTGATGTTGCTGGAGGAAGGTAAGGAGTAAATGAGGGTCCTATCCCCCCTTACCTTTGTATTTGTTGGAAGTTGTCATTAATACTTTTTAAATAAAAAACAAAAAAGATGAGTTCCCATCATGGCACAGTGGAAATGAATCTGACTAGGAACCATGAGGTTGCTGGTTCGATCCCTAGCCTCACTCAGTGGGTTAAGGATCTGGCGTTGCCATGAGCTGTGGTGTAGGTTGCAGATGCAGCTCGGATCTGGTGTTGCTGTGGCTCTGGCATAGGCTGGTGGCTTCAGTTCTGATTGGACCCCTAGCCTAGGAACCTCCATATGCCGCAGGTGCAGCCCTAAAAGGACAAAAAAAAAAAAAAAAAAAAAAAGAGGATTCCCTACCACTGCCTACCTGACCATCAAGGTATGAGCTGCAATTAACTGGTTTTCACTAGATTTGAAGAAGCCTTCCCTAATTTTCAACCCTATAGCTGGAGGCATAGGAGACATCACTCAGTCATGGTTACTTCCTTGTAACTGTAATTAGTATTGATATAACCTGTCTTTAAAATAATAAACAAAACAAAACAAATATTTGTCTATTACTAACAAATGGGAAGAAGGTGCCTATTAAATAGTCATAAGTACTGGTAAGTCAACTGCATAAAACAGGCTTGACCTTAGGAAGTTGCAAAGCACTAGAGACTGAGATGCCCACTATTAAGCATGGAAAGAATTATGCTGCTATTTTGGGGTGAATTATTCTATAGATATCACTTAAGCCAAGTTGGTTGATAGTGTTGTTCAAGCCTTATGTAATCTTGCCGATTTTCTGCCTAGTTGATCTATCCACTATTAGAAGCGGAGTATTGCAGTCTCCAAAAATTACTGTTGAATTGTCTTCTATTTCTCACTTTATTCTGTCAGTTTTTGCTAGATGTATTTCAGAACTCTATTGTTAGGTACATATATGTTTACAATTGTTTGTCTTCCTGAAGGATTGACCCTATTATCGTTATAACATCCTGTCTATCTCTAGTGTTTTTTTGGTTTAAACTCTATGTATCCAATGTTATTAAAGCCATCTCAGCTCCCTCATGATTGCCATTTGAATGGTATTACTTTTTCCATAATTTTACTTTGAATTTATTTGCTATCACTAATCTACCTCTCGCAGACAGCATACAGTTGGATCTTTTAATCCAAATTAACAATCTCTACCTTTTGATTGAAGTGTTTAATTCATTTACATTAATTGTTATTACTTATAGGGTAAGATTTAGTCTGTCATTTTGCTATTGTTTTCTATATACCATATCTTTTTTTGTTCTTCTGTTAGTCCTTTATTACCTTCTGTCTTAAGTGAATATTTTCTAATGTACCATTTTGATTTCCTTTAATGATCAGATTTTTAACTATATTTTTGACTTACTTTATTAGTGGTTGTTCTACAGTTGACATCTTAACATAGCAAAATCTACTCACAGATTTTTACTAACTTAATTTCTATAAAATACAGAAAATTTGCTTCAGTATTGCTCCCTTCTCCACCTTTGTGCCATTATTGTCATATGTAATACATTTATATTATGAACAAAAAATATTGTGTAATAATTATTGCTATATAATCTTTGATTTTGAAAGAATTTCAGGGAATTAAGGAGAAAAAAATCAGAGCCTTTTATTTACTATTTACCAAACTCTTCACTTCTTCCTATGGATTTGAATTATTGGCTGATGCCATTCCCTTTCTTCAAAATAGATCTATTCCCTCTCCCCTGCTTTGTGCTATAGTTGTTATATATGTTGCATATTTACATGTTATAATCCAAACAATACAATTGTATAATTAGTATTTTATACAATTATCTTCTAAATAAATTTAATAGAAAAAAAGAATACATTTTTTACACTTACGTACTTTGTTTCTTTGCACGTATTTCAGTTAACTTTTGGTGTCACTTCTTTTCAACTTGAAGAATTTCCTTTAATATTTATTTTAAGGCAGGTTTTCTAGCAACAAAGTCTTTAGGTTTTGTTTATATACGAATTTTATTCTGCCTTCATTTTTCCTTTCTTTTTTTTTTTTTAAACAGCCACACCTGTGGCATATGGAAGTTCTGACCTACACTGTAGCTTGAGGCAACACTGGATCTTTAACTCACTGAGTGAGGCCAGTAATCAAACCACATCCTCACAGAGATGACATCAGGCCCTTAACCCACTGAGCCACAATGGGAACTCCTGCCTTCATTTTTGAAGGAAATTTTGCTGGATATAGAGTTCTCCATTGACATTTTTTTCCTTTGAGCACATCGAAAATGTCATCATACTGCCTTTTGCCTCACACTATTTCTAGTTAGAAGTTGGCTATTAATCTTATTTTGGTTACCTTGTACATGGTAAGTCAATTTTCTCTTGCTGTTTTCAAGATTTTTCTCTTTGTCTTTGGTGTTGAACAGTTTGACTATGATATGTCTGATTGTAGCTCTCCCTGAATTTAGCCTATTTAGATTTCATTGATCTTTTTATTTCTTCAAATATTTTCCTTATATTTTTCTCCCTCTCCTTTTGACATTCACTGTGTGTGTTGGCACACTTAATGTTGTCCCACATGTCTTTGAGACTCTTTGTCCATTTTCCTTCTTTTTTAATTCTCTTACTCAGATCCCATGATCTCCATTGATCTATCCTCAAATTAATTAATGTTTTTATTCTATCAACTCAAGAGAGTATGCTACTATTCTTGCACATTTAAACCCCAGGGAGGGGCCTCAACAGTAGGGAGACTAGAAGCCAGTGTGTTTTCAAGTGATATACAGGTGCTACTCATTTATTCTAGGCGTGCTTACTGAGTGTTCTCTGTTTGCAAAACACCGCTAGGTTCTAAAAATCAAAAATTTCTATTCTCCTAAGAAAATACTGGTTTGTTCCTTAGCCATAGCAACAAGCAACTCCCAGAGCCAGTTTTAAACCAATTAATTTTGTCAGTGACATTTGGTACTAGAGGTTATGCTTCTGAAAGCCAATGATCATGATTTACCATGCCTGGGAAAGTCAGCCAGTCAATAGCAGATACACTCCAATCACCATGTTCCTGTAGCTAAAAATGTAGTGTTAAGCACTTCTGCTTCTGAAGTCCGCTAATCCCTGGATTCCATGCTTTCCAAATCCCTATATAAGGTAAACACTGCTTTTCCTAGAAAATCTACACCTTACAAGTGAAGCTCTCCCTTAAGCAATCAATAAACTCAGCTTTTGGTTTCAGCCATTGAGTAATAGCCTTCAACAGTACTAAAAGTACTAAAATATGTATAAGTGAGCCAAAGATGGCCTTTGTATATTAGCCGTATGTTGTTGACTTCTTCATAGTAGGCTGGAATCTGTTGGCTCCAAAGCCAATAGGCAACAAACTCAAAATTTTACATATTGAATTGTTTCAAGTATAGCCCCAAGAGGCAGATACATAGCCATTTAGAGCATTCCTGCTTTGCATACCTGGCAAAATTGTACTTAACATCTGCTAGCCATAGGTGAGATTAAATCCTATAGCTATAAAAGACCACAAGCAATATCACCTAGATTTATAAGCTCTCTCTCCAGTTCCCCTCTTTCGTGGAAGTTCCTTGCCTTCCTAGATGGTGGCCTTGTACCACAGTCTTTGGAAGGTCTCGAGCTATGAGGGGGAAGCTCCACCCCACCACCAGAACACAATTCTGTCAAATTGGCACCCTGATCACTCTTGTGTGTTACTGCCACCTTGTGGTCATATATTTTTCCCTTTAATCAACCCTGACAGGCAGGAGAAAATAGGCTGGCTTGACTCTCCGCCTTCCCAGAGCTCTCAGGTTGATAGGGTAGTTATGACAAGTCAACTCAGATCAGTGGCCAGTTGATGGATATAGACTATTAGTGATAATATTTGGGAGTGGGGAAGAGGTCACCACCAGTAGGAGTGTTTCAGGACTAGCTTCTTGGGAGAGGTAGAAATGAAATTGGGTAGTGAGATGACTAGACAGAGAAAAGGTTCTAGAAACCAAAAGATGAAACCAAGAAAAGAGGCCAAACCACTCATAGCGGGGGGTGATGTTTTCAAATTCTAAATCTTTTTGAAAGACCTAGTAGAATGTAGATTTCCTGACATAGGCCAAATACTGAATGAAAGCTAGTTTCTCCCAAGTGGATCTGTATCTAAATCATGTCTCAAAGGTTTTTCCCCCTCCAGTGGCCACTAGAGTAAAAACACTGCACATGGAGTTCCCGTCGTGGCGCAGCAGAAATGAATCCGACTAGGAACCAAGAGGTTGCAGGTTCAATCCGTGGCCTCACTCAGTGGGTTAAGGATCCGGCATTGCTGTGAGCTGTGGTGTAGTTTGCAGATGTGGCTCGGATCCGGCATTGCTGTAGCTGTAATATAGGCCGGCAGCTGTAGCTCAGATTCGACCCCTAGCCTGGGAACCTCCATATGCTGCAGGCGCAGCCCTAAAAAGATAGAAAAAAAAAAAAAAAACCCACTGCACATGAAAACAATCACAGGTTAAGTAATGTGTGGGTCACAATACATAACAGCTTGATGACCCACCTGTCTTCCTCGGTCTAAGTAACCCCAGAGAGAAATAACCTTTATAAATACAGAGGAAAGATTACACCCCACCATGGCTTTTCAAACACAAAAGAAAGGCTCATAAATATTCTTTGATTTCACCGGTAACAGCAGTTGCTCACAGGAAAATAAAACCGTCCTTACTCCGCTGTCCCCAATTTTCCAAAGGTATCCCACTGCCCTGATCAGGTTATCCTCCTTGAAACAAAGTAACTTTTAATAAAGTGGGTCTCTGGCAGGGAGAACCTGATATGATCACACACCTGTTATAATAGGATTTAATTCTGCTTCAGATGTGCTAGTTTTAATAAAAAAGGATTGAGCAAATCGAAAATAAATTACATTGAAAGGTCAGGCTTATTGCTTGTACAGTTCTGTTAACTCCCCCACCGACACTTTTAGAGACTGTATTTATGAGACCTTTTGATTTGGGAAAGAGAGGTATAAAATACATCTACAATTTCCCCATTATTTTCAGCAGTATTTCATTTTCAAGTGTCAATTCCAAGCACTTAACTATGGCATTCTTTAACAGGAGTAAATCTAAAAAGTATGAGTTGTTTACAGAATGCTGTTATTCAGTATATTAATAAAAAAAGCTTTCCTATCCAGTGGAAAGTTAGAAAAATCCTTCCAGAGTTTATGCAGCAATGCTGATTAACTTGAGTGCATGTGGAGCACTTATTAAGAATGTGTTGGCTCCTAAGTTGAATAAAAATATTCTTTTGACACAGTATCTCCTCTGTCAGAAGGGGAGACTGCTTGATTTACCAACAAGGGATGAATAGACCAGTGACCCACTCAAGATTATTTTCCCGATCTTTCTGATGGGACATTCAAGTAGAGATAATGAGTTTGTTTCTTTGCTCAGATCCAACTTAACTAGAAGTGTAACCATAAGTGATTCCAAGTGTCCTTCCTTTTCCTGGGTTGATTTCATGATGCATTCATCAAACATAACAGAATGTTGATGGGGACTTCTATTGCCCTCACATTTGGTGACTATGGTCCCAAACTGAAGATAAGCAATCGCAATAAATAAGCATAATAAACAACTTACATGGCATTTATTATGTACCAGGCACTGTATTAAAGCACTTTGTAAACCTTCATCCAATTAGTCTGCACAATAACCCTATGATGTATATATTCTTATTATCCCCATTTTAGAAATGAAGAAACTAAGGCACAGAAAATGTCAGTGAGCTGCCCGGTGACACACAGGTTGTACGTAGAAAATTCAGGATTTGAACTCAGGCGCTCTAACTCCAGACTTGAAGTGTCTTGTGGCATAGGTTCTGCCACAGTCTAAAGAGAGCCCCCCAACAAATGAGACCAGCTTTTCCCCCAGGGCTTACTGGGCATACCGTCATCTACGATCCCCTATCACCCTCCACCTCAGTCTACGCCCCTGAGGCCGGAAGAAGAGAAAGAGCAACTCATTAGAGTTTTCAGGCTGGTGGAAAAGGCAAAGTGAAGGAGGGGGTGGACCCCACGAGGATCTCTCCTAGATTTGAGGAGAACCTGTAAGACGAAGAGACTGTATCTTCAGATGGGTATCATCCAGCAGGATGCTCAAACAGCAGTAGACCCTGCCCACTTACTCTCATACCTTTGGGTGCAACAGAGTGAGACTCCTTAGGAGAGTGTGCTATGGATTCTCTCAAGGAAGAGGGTGTGTGTGAATATTGAGGCTGGGCCCTGCTCCTCACCTCGAGATTTCTGAAGGCAGGTGACTTGCTGGACTAGTCCATCCCAGGGGGACGTAAAAGGACAGCAGGGTAACGTAAACTTGGAGGAGGACAGGATGACACTCCCACCCTTGGATCCCTGTGGCCCTTGAAAGTCGTGGAAAAGGAGCACAGCAATTGTGTGACTCCACGTGAAGGAGCGTTGGGTAGAAGAACAGGAGCCTGAGTGCTACCCAGACAGCTTTGGGGCCCATAGTCATGGCAGTCCATTGAGTGAAGACATTGGGCACATCAACCTCTGGGAGTGGCTGCCAGAGGCCAGGCTGCCCTTCTTGGAGAGAGTTCTCAGTCACGGGGGACGCTTCAAGGGAGCTGGCCATCACTTCCATGAAGGCCACATATGCTGCCTATGTTTGCAGAGGGTAGTCCAGCAGCACAAGCTACCAGCAAGAGCTAGAGGCCAACGAGACCAGGGTGAGGTGAGCAGCATCTCCCTACCCCTAACAGACAGCTAGAGCACAGGAGCTAAAGTACAAGCAGGAGGGGAAGGAAAAAGAGGCCAAATAGCACACCCCTGCAGCTACTCCTCGTTCTCCCGTTCCCCCATCCAGACAGATACTGGGTAAGGAGCAATCTGTGAACAGATATGAGATTGAACTTTTTTGTTTTGGTTGTGTCCACATCATACAGAAGTTCCTAGGCCAGAGATAAAACCCACATCACAGCAGCAAGCTGAGCTGCAGGAGTGACAACACCAGATCCTTACCACTAGGCCACCAGGCAACTCCGAGACTGAAATTTCTAATAGCCTAAATTTTACTCACTGACAAGGACCAGAAGATTTTGAATTTAAAAAAAAAAAAGGAACTCAACAAAGCAAAGTTGGAAATCAATGTTCAGAAAACGTGAAAGCTTTACACATTAATACCTTAATATGTCTGATTAATTAATAACTTAATGTGTCTGAGTGAACCAGTTGCATCAGAATTCCATGGTGGCTACTAACCCCAAACTCCCAGTCCATCCCACTCCCTCCCCCTCCCCTTTGCATTTGGAGTAGATAAGCAATGAGCTTCTGCTGTATAGCACAAGGAACTATATCCAATCACTTGTGATGGAACATGATGGAAGATATTATGAGAAAAAGAATATATATAAAACTGGGTCACTTTGATGTAGAGCAGAAATTGACAGAACATTGTAAATCAACTCTAATAGTAATTTTTAAAAAAATTCCATGGTGGGGGCATCGGGGAGCAGGTGCCTGCTTAGCAGGCTGTAGGAGTGAGGAAATTACTCCTTGGGCCCTTCATTTCCAAGATTACAGGGCTATATAAACATTCTGACCTTCTGTGTTCATTTTCAGTTTGTCATTCCCGGATTTATGAGTAGCAGGTGTTATCAAGACCACCAACCTTGGGGAGAATACAATCACACACAAAGAAATGGTAACAAAAATCCTTCTTCTCTAGCTCAACTCCCACTTATAGAATTCTAACCCCATCCGCATACTTCTTTCTGGTTCAAGCTAGCTATGATGAAGAACAGAGGAGGAAGGGTCCTTGGGGTGTTTTGCAACTTCTGCCTGAGACTATATTTCCACATAGTTCTGGAGACCAGGTCCTGACCACTCTTTCCGGAGCCTACCATATGGTCACTGCCCAAAGAGTCCACTGCTATTTGCTGTTTCAGCACCCCACATCCATGATACTGCTAGTGTCATCATCACCACTGTAGCAGGCCTCTTCTGCATTGGCACTCACGATCTCATACATAGATACTACACCGGAAAGTTCTGGTACATTCCAGATGCTACATGGGAGCCCTTTCTCCCTCAGACTCTGACATTTGTCCCAAAAGAATGTGCCAGCAGCCTGTATGAGTGTCAACCCACTAAAATGCCCTTGGTAATCCCTCTCTCCACATCACAGCATTCTCCCCGCACTAAGTTAGTGGACCCTAGCTCTCTCCATTACTAAGGTGAGCACCTCATAATATCGGATACATATTGTGCAAGTGCTCTGTGGTCCAGCAACTGTGATTGCTGTATTATCACACTGAATCCTCAAAACCACTCTGTTAGGCAATTCCTGGCTAGGATTAGCTTGGCCTAGAAAAAAACAGAAATGAAAAGGAAGTAACAATTACTTAAACAGCAAGTAGGACTGGTATGGTACCCCACTGTGCTGGAAACTAGATTCCTCTTCCATCGCTTCATCTTGCGTGTTGCTCCCGTTCCCACTGTCATTTTGCAGTACTGCTTGGCTGCTGAGGCTTTAGCCATGATGATCCCATTCCATGCAACACAAAGTGGAAAAGGAATGGGAATGGGAACGGTTTGACCCTTCTCTTTAAGGACACTCCCTACCAGTTGCACATGCTGGTTCTACTTACATTTCATTAGTTAGAACTTAGTTAGATGTTCACACCTAACTGCTAGAGTGGCTGGGAAATGTAGTCCTCATTCTTGACAACTATGTGGCCCGCCAAAGAACTAGGATTCTCCAGCTGATGAAGAAAGGGGCATATATTTGGGGGACAATTAACAATCTCTACCACAGGTATGTACAAGGCTCCCACATATGATTATGCATTTCGTGGATTTAGAAAAGCTAAAAGATGGGAGATGAAATTTAGCCAGTGCCCCCTAGCACAACCACTGCTCAAGGTTCAGTCAGCCCAGAAGAAGGAATGCCTTTTGTATTAGGTTAAACTGTGTGAAATTATCATTTTCATAAGTCAAAAATGGTAGAGTACCAGCAATTTCATATGGTTCGACCTAATAATATGACCATACCACTACTCTACCTATTAGGGAGGGAACCCTTATTCCACAATGACTAATGGCTAAATGTTTAGCAACCAGCTCTCTAGGGAAAAAAAGTTCTTATTTGTAGTATTTGCTGATGTCCATGCTATCAATTCTCCTACCGTGGCCAATCTCAAACCTCCAAGCTGACATCACTGAACAGAGAGTTGGGAAGATACATGCAATAATACAAAAATACGCAGTATTTCCAAATACAAGTAATCTCAAGAGCATATAGAAATAAAATGTAGTAAAACAATTAGGAAGGGGTGAGTTTTGCAATTTTTTTTTGTCTTTTCTAGGGCCGCTCCTGCGGCATATGGAGGTTCCCAGGCTAGGGGTCAAATCAGAGCTGTAGCCACCGGCCTACACCAGAGCCACAGCAACGCAGGATCCAAGCCGCATCTGCGACCTACACCACAGCTCACGGCAACGCCGGATCGTTAACCCACTGAGCAAGGCCAGGGACCGAACCCGCAACCTCACGGTTCCTGGTTGGATTCGTTAACCACTGCACCACGACGGGAACTCCCGCAAATTTGTTTTTAATGTAGTTTTAATTCTAAGTTTATATAGTTTAATTTTTAACAATGCCCGTTTGAAAATTGTAAAATTTCCCAAAAAGTTAAAAGTTGGCTCTTGTGAGCCACAATGAGGTGGCTCTAGCACGCCTTTGGCTGAAGGTCACAGTCCAATCATCCAGGCCTTTGACCCATCCAGCAAATTCCTTGTTTCCTCCTGTAAACCAAGACCAAGGACCAACCCCTTCAGCCTTCCTGATGTGTATCAGTTAACTGAATATTTATAGCTTGGTCTACACCCTGAGATCTCCGTCCATTTATCTTTCCAGCCTGTACTACCCCTTGGAGTAATAAAATCTATGTGTACGCCCTACGGCGTTAAGTCCACATTTCCTAGTTTATTTATTCTGAGGTGATCTCAGTCCTCTAGCTTCAGAAAGGGCTCCCTACTCCTCTTTTCTAGGATCCAACAGCTCCATTTTCTCCTTCTCCCCATCCCCCCTACCTTTCTGAAAATAAAAATCTCTGTCCTGCCAGCCGTTCTTTCTCTATGTAGAAGAAGTCTAATAGTTTGTCCGTGTGGTCAAATTTATCCACCTGCCCATCCATCTAGGAAATTCATTTCCATATTCTAACAGGTGGTTAACTCACCACCTCATCATGGGATATAGATTTAACTTAAAAGTCCATATAAGGTCCTTCATGAGCCCATATAAGTCCCTTTCCAGGGACTTCAAATATTGTCAATCCCTACCTCACATGGCACATTTCAACAACACTGAAAAGCCTGGAGTTGCTTACACTTTCCCAGGTGTTTTTTGCCTTGCGCTGCGGGTCTTCTCACCCGAAAGCCCCTTCCTTCCTGTCCCCTCCCCCACACAGTCATGTTCACCTGTCAAATGCTGGGTCCTCATTCTTTCCCTCCTCCATGAAGCTTTCCCTGATACCTTAAGACAGGATTCATTCGTTTCTCCACTGCACAGCTTCTGTATTCTGTCCCTACTTCCACGGCTGTGTGACACATGGGGTTGCCAGATTTAACAAACAAAAATACAGGACACCCAGTTACGTTTGAATTGCAGGCACATAATGAATAATTTTTAGTATAAGTGTGTCTCATGTGATATTTGGGACAAATTTAAGGTAACAATGATTTCTCTCCAATTCCAGCTTAACTGGGCATCCTATATTTTCTCTAGTGACTCCAGTGACACCACCCTAGTGTTTTTCTCTGGTAGCTTGCCTATGACTTCCTTGAGGGCAAGGATTTAGGCTTGTTCAGCTAAAGATCCTTAGCACTATGAAGTCCTTAGCACATGGTAAGAGCCTACTAAATGCATTTGGAACCACATTGGGGTCTGGTTTTCTACTGTTTGAACTAGTTCACATACAAGTGGTGCATTGAGTCTCTATAAAACTCCAGTAAGGGGGCAGGTATTATCTTCACTGTACCAGTGATGCAACTGAGGGCCAGAAAGAAGTGACTTCCCCAAGACCATGTAGTGCAACCAGGACAAAAAGCAGAACTGAGTCCCTAGTTCCTTCCACTAAACCAGACTGCTGTTTTTCCACATGTGGCCACAGATTTTTTTGCAACTTTGCAATTTTCAGAACTATCTCTAAGCCTTAAATAAATGATCATACTTGCTTTGGTTTTAAATGATATTATGCCTCCATTGGTACAGCAGTGACTTTAATATAGTTTGAGGTGCGAGAAGTTGAGCCTGGTGAATTTTTAATTAGGTATCAATCAAATAGAGAGACTGGTTATAAAGCCTCATTTTCCAGTAAAGTCAGCAACATGGTAAATGATTTTATTGGTAAACCATGAGCTTTCTTTACATATTTATTATTATGATGTCAATACAGTTTTCCTCCATCTGCGTATGTATAGCCGTTGACAATATCAGCCACATTATTAGTTTGGTTTCCTCTGCTTGGCTAGCTTTCCAGTTGTAGTAAGTGAAACCTGCACTTCCTGTCTCAGCACTTTTGAAGAAGTGGCAGTTACAGTCAAACTCATATTAACTTGCACCCAAGTAATGAGCCCTCTGTTAATTGAAAATTTTCTGCACTTAGCTCTTATGGGAAAAAAAAAGAGGCAATTACATGAGGATGGGCTGACAAATATTTTTCCCCCCAGAAATGTCTGACCCTGGTCTATCCAGTCCAATTTCCTGTACAATCCATTTCCATCTCGAGTTCCAGACAGTAATGAGTGCTCAGCATCTCGGCCCTTACAAAGGGCCCAGCTCTCTAGATGCTGTGGGTTTCAACAGAAGCAGGAAGAAACTAGTGTTTATTAAGTGACTAGCACAAGCCTCTCTGGAAAGGTGAAGCCGGTGACTATGGTTGTCTCCCAAGTGACAGGGGGACAGTGATAACAAGGAGGTTCACTTCATTCTACAGTCCCTTGTGCACATTTTGAAACTTTTAGCATGCACCTATATGACCTCAGCAAATAAATTAAACATTGTTTTAAGTGTCCACTATGTTCTTTGCATGATCTAATAAATTCTCATTAGGAGGAGAAAACTGGGGCTCAGAGAGTTTAGGTCCCTGGCCTCAGTTCACACTAGTTAAGTGAGGGAACCAGAATCTGAACAAGGGTCTGCCTCACTCCAAAGCTGTGTTAACTATGCTGTTCTGCCAAAAAGATGAAAAGCCAGTATTTGTACTCAAGGACAATCGTGTTGGATAACTGACATAAAGCTCTGAAGAGTTAATGACTGTATTAAATTGATTCTAAGAAACATTTTCAATGTTCTGAAATTATTAGGATGTGTCTTGCAACGGATGGCATGTTTTCATACATTTGGCGGTATTTTATTTCCCTTAGCGATTCAACAGATAATGATGTTTTTCCGCTAACGGTATCCTGGAGACAATGAAATATGGCGCCAATGAAATTCAAAGAATCAAAACATCCAGATAAGGAACACAAAGAGTAAGCGTTGTAGGAGTTCTGAGGCAGGAGTGTCCTCTTCTGTAAGAGTTGCTAGGGAAGGCTTTGATTCATTCCAGCTAAGACTCAGTGGTTGGGTAGTGTATCTGTTGTCTATTGCCACAGTAATGCTATGCAATAAATAACCCCCAAACTCAGTAGCTCACAATGACAATTTACTTATTATTTCTCTCAAGTCTACAGTTTATCTGGGAAGTTCTGATCATTTGGGCTGGATCCATTCCTCTATCTACAGTCAGCTGCTGGTCAGCTGACCGGTCTTGGCTAGGTTCAGTCATGTTTAGCTATCAGATCAGCTATCTGTTGGCTGGTCTAGTCTGGCCTCAGCTTGAATGAGGAGTGGTGGGTGTGCTCTCTGTTTCTCACATACCTCCAGCAGGCTAGCCTAACCATGTTCTCAGGGATATGGTGAGGGAGCAGGGCAGAGGTACAAGAGTGAACAGGAGGAAACGTGCAAGCTTTTTCCAAGGCTCCCCTTGTAATATGTTTGCTAACATCCTGTTGGGCAAAGCATGCCGTGGTTGAGCTCAGAGTCCATAGATGGTGCAGAACACACTGCCTGCAATGGGGGAAAGTAAGAATTAGGTCCATCAATGCACCTGATCTGTCACAGGTATGCTTCAGATATGCAGGTTAAGGAAAAGAAGAACCTGTCTGGGGGGAGTTCCCATCATAGCTCAGAGGGAACGAACCTGACTAGTATCCATGAGGATGCAGGTTCAATCCTTGGCCTCGCTCAGTGGTTTAAGGATCTGGCATTGCTGTGAGCTGTGGCATAGGTCGCAGATGCTGCTCAGATGTGGCATTGCTGTGGCTCTGGCGTAGGCTGGTGGCTACAGCTCCAATTGGATCCCTACCCTGAGAACCTCCATATGCTGTAAGTACAGCCCTTAAGAAAAAAAAAAAAAAAAAAGGCCCTCCAGCAAGAGGAGGGTCAGCCAAATAGACTGTATGTGTGTGTCTGAGGGGCTGGTTACATCAGCAAAGACAGAACCAGGCTAGGCTATAACAATGATGACACAGAACCATTGTTTGAAATAAGGGGAGAAAGAAGCAAGAGTCTAATAAACTCAGCCTTCCCAGAAGCTCCTGAGGCTCACCCACAGAACCCTGAGTCTCCACCAAATATAGCTGGGAAACAACTGCATGGCCCTCTTGATCCCAGCAGCAGTCCCCACCTGTCTTTGTTCACCTCTCCATGACACATAATGAATTCAGCTTGGAGTGCGGGGACTCATCCTCAGAGAAGTCACCCTCCAACTCAGCCGTCTTGTGAAGCCAGGGTGCTTTCCTCATTGACCAGGGCATCAGTCCTCATGTTCAATTCTATCCAAGTTCAGAAAGGGGTCCCACTTCAGCAGATGAACTTTAGAAAGGATACATGAACAACCTCCCCCGGGATTCCAATTTGCACCCTAATAATGTTTGCAGAGGTTTCTTCCCTGTGATGTTGCTGGATAATTAGCCACCTTTGAGTTCTGCATCACACTAAGGATGCAGAACTGAGCATCACTGAGAATTTTTCTTTTGAAAACAAAAGGGAAATCAATTTCAGCCAATGCAGTTGTCGCCATTTTATGAAGTTAAGATGCTCAATGTAAATTAATGTTTTGAATGTATGCCTTTGATCAATAGGTGTAATTATTGATTGGAATCACACAAAGCTGAAAGAAAACCAATCATTCCTGACACTGTAGGCTTTATACCATGCAGATAAATCCCCAATACAAATGCACTGAGCTCAAACCCCTAAGCCCCTCCCCAGTGTTACAAGTTAACTCTTAAAAAGAATGCAAACATGTTCATTCTTTGCCTCCCTTCCCGTGCAAACTCTTCTGGATTTTTAACCAAAAGGATCCATAGACCAGAGTAGGGGCAGTCATTCCTGATTGGTTACTTGTCCTGAAAGCGACTAATATAGTTGCTGATGCTTGGTAACGATAGCACTGCTAAGAAGTATATATTAAGCAGAATACACAGACGTAGAACCCTCAGGCAAAGCTAGCCTGATTTTATTATTATTGGAAGACCACTACAGCCCCTGCCTCCAGTCAAAAGGATTAACCCATGAGCTCATCATAATGTACAAAATTCTTATGATTTGTCATTGTCAGGGTACACAGAGGCCTTTCCCCTCTTAAGCCCCAAGATCCATTCTCAGTCCCAGGCCAGTTTCCCACACTGTCATGAACACTGGCTAAAGCTCACTGAATACATACCAATGTGCCAGGCACTCAGCTAGCACTTTACATACCTCATTGAATCTTTACAAAACTCAACGAAATAGGTAACAATATCCTAGTCCAAATTTCAAGATGCCACTGATTTTTTAAGATTCACTATTTTTTTTATTTTCCCACTGTACAGCAAGGGGATCAGGTTATCCTTACATGTATACATTACAATTACATTTTTTCCCCCACCCCTTGTTCTGTTGCAACATGAGTATCTAGACAAAGTTCTCAATGCTATTCAGCAGGATCTCCTTGTAAATCTATTCTTTTTTTTTTTTTTTTTTTTTTTTTTTTTTGTCTTTTGTCTTTTTTTGTTGTTGTTGTTGCTATTTCTTGGGCCGCTCTTGCGGCATATGGAGGTTCCCAGGCTAGGGGTCCAATCGGAGCTGTAGCCACCGGCCTACGCCAGAGCCACAGCAACGCAGGATCCGAGCCGCATCTGCAACCTACACCACAGCTCACGGCAACGCCGGGTCGTTAACCCACTGAGCAAGGGCAGGGACCGAACCCGCAACCTCATGGTTCCTAGTCGGATTCGTTAACCACTGCGCCACGACGAGAACTCCTGTAAGTCTATTCTAAGTTGTGTCTGATAAACCCAAGCTCCCGATCCCTCCCACTCCTTCCCTCTCCCATCAGGCAGCCACAAGTCTTTTCTTCAAGTCCATGATTTTCTTTTCTGAGGAGATGTTCATTTGTGCTGGATATTAGATTCCAGTTATAAGTGATATCATATGGTATTTGTCTTTGTCTTTCTGGCTCATTTCACTCAGGATGAGATTCTCTAGTTCCATCCATGTTGCTGCAAATGGCATTACGTCATTTTTTTATGGCTGAGTAGTATTCCATTGTGTATATATACCACATCTTCCGAATCCAATCATCTGTTGATGGACATTTAGGTTGTTTCCATGTCCTGGCTATTGTGAATAGTGCTGCAATGAACATGCGGGTGCATGTATCTCTTTTAAGTAGAGTTTTGTCCGGATGTATGCCCAAGAGTGGGATTGCAGGGTCATATGGAAGTTCTATGTATAGATTTCTGAGGTATCTCCAAACTGTTCTCCATAGTGGGTGTACCAGTTTACATTCCCACCAACAGTGCAGGAGGGTTCCCTTTTTTCCACAGCCCCTCTAGCACTTGTTATTTGTGGATTTATTAATGATGGCCATTCTGACTGGTGTGAGATGGTATCTCATGGTAGTTTTGATTTGCATTTCTCTTATAATCAGCGATGTTGAGCTTTTTTTCATGTGTTTGCTGGCCATCTGTATAAGATTCACTGTTCATTTAACAAATCCTATATGAATCAATCCTACACACTGATTGTAAAACACATCTAGAATCCAGAGGTGTTAAAATGTTAGAATCAGGAAAATAGGTAAGATCTCCATTTACAGATGAGGAAATTGAAGTCCAGAGGAGATAAATATCCAGTCCAAGTTCATAAACCTAGTAAGTGGTGACCACAGTTCAAACCCAGGTCACTGATTTCAGTGCCTACAAAAACACCTTCTCTTTACGTAATTTGCCACAGATCTTAGATGCCTTTCTCCCCTCCTCCCCAAATGTCACCTTCCATTGTGCTAACCCCTAGAGCCTGGCTTCAAGGTTGACACAAATACCCAGTTCCTTCCCTCCAGAAGACCTCAAACAATGATCAACAAATGATCATGCCAGGAAATAAATGTTGTATCACCTGGTAGATAAAGGTGCGGGATCAGTGATTTCAAGATGTAAGACCTTATACATGTTGCAATTTCTCTATCCAGCACCAAAAGCAATGAAAATGTAGAAGAATTCTTGAAAGGCATGAAGCAGGTGGGATAGTATTAAAGAAAGAAACCACCGCCTATGACATAGCCAGTAAAACTCTGCTGTGGTAGATGAAAGCAATACAAAGGATACCTCATGCCATTGAGTGGTGGAAACAGGAAGAACTCAAGGGAGATGACTGTGCAAGATCAAATAGTGTAGTTGACCCCCCTACCTTCCCCCTCTACGGGCCAGGTGGTAGCAACAATAGCAACAGTAGTATCTGCCTCCAGGTAGGAGCCATGAGTATGGGAGCTTGAATCCAAGAGACATTAATGCTTTAGGTATAAGACTGTCAGACAAATTTAACAGAACACCCAGATGAATTTGAATTTCAGATAAGCAATGAATGTTTTTCTCATAACTATGCCCCATGTATTGCATGGGATATACTAAAAAAGCATTTATTATTTGTCTGAAATTCAAATTTAAATTCAGACCTTTTAAGACTTTAATATGCAATATATGGTACATACTTATATTTTAAAAGGTCATTGCTCAGCCAAGGCATGGAAGCAACTTAATGCCCACTGACAGGGGAATGGATAAATATGTGGTACATATATACAATGGAATATTACTCAGCCATAAAAAGTAATGAAATAATGACATTTGCAGCAACATGGATGGACCTAGAGATTATCATACTAAGTGAAGCAGGTAGGTCAGAGAAAGACAAATATCATATCACTTATATGTGGAAACTAAAAAGTGATACAAATGAACCTATTTACAAAACAGAAAGAGACTCACAGACTTGGAAAACAAACTTTTGGTTACCAAGGTGGAAAGGTAGGGGGTAGGGATGAATTAGGAGTTTGATATTAACATATACACTCTACTATATATAAAATAGGTAAGCAATAAGGACCTACTGTATAGTACAGGGGACTATACTCAATATTGTATAAAACCTATAAGGGAAAAGAATCTGAAAATTCATGAATCACCTCGATGTACACCTGAAACTAACACAACACTGTAAATCAACTGTACTTCAATTAAAAAAAAAAAAAGAGGCCATTGCTGATCTGAAATTTAACTGGGAATTATTTTATTTACTCAATCTGGCAACCCTATTCATGAGGCTAGCAACCCCTGAGAGGATTAGTGAGCACCCAACATCCAAAAAAATAGCCACCTATGTCCCCCAGCCAGCAAGATTTCCCACTCTCCTCTAAAATAGTCACAACGAACAGTAGCAACTTCCTGTGCACCTCAGTTGCCATAACAATGGGACGCAGAGTCCATTCACAATGACCTCGAACTTTAAGAAGGCGAACAGGGCATTAACCGCCCAGTGAAAAAGGATAAGTCCTAAATCATAGCTTACTGAAGAATAGAAATAGGAAATTCGAGAAGCTTTTGATCTCTTTGAAGCTGATGGAACTGGGACAATAGATGTTAAGGAATTTAAGGTGTCAATGAGGGCACTGGGCTTTGAACCCAAGAAAGAAAAGATCAAGAAAATGATAAGTGGGAGTTCCCGTTGTGGCTCAGTGGAAACAAATCTGACTAGCATCCATGAGGATACAGGTTTGATCCCTGGCCTCGCTCAGTGGGTTAAGGATCTGGCATTGCCATGAGCTGTAGTGTAGGTTGCAGATGTGGCTCGGATCCTGTGGCTCTGGCGTAGGCTGGTGGCTACAGCTCCGCTTTGATCCCTAGCCTGGGAACTTCCATATGCCATGGGTGTGGCCCTAAAAAGACAAAAAAGGAAGGAAGGAAGGAGGGAGGGAGGGAGGGAGGAAAAGAAGTGAAATTGATAAGGAAGGGACAGGAAAAATGAACTTTAGTGACTTTTTGACTGTGATATCTCAGAAAATGTCTGAGAAAGATACCAAATAAGAGGTTCTAAAAGATTTCAAGCTCTTCGATGATGATGAAACTGGGAAGATACCAATCCAAAATCTAAAACGTGTGGCCAAGTTGGGCAAGAAAGCTCACTGATGAGGAGCTGCAGGAAACGACTGAAGAAGCTGATCAAGATGGAGACGGAAAAGTCAATGAGGAAGAGTTCCTGTGCATCATGAAGACCACTCTTTACTAAGATTGGTCTCTTTTTTACTGCAAGCACGTGGGACTAGATTTAGTGCTTGCCATTGTGCAAAACCTGGTTCTTAAGAACATGAATTACTTCTCCCCCACTGATCTCTCTGCATAACTTCAGTGACAACTTTGAATCTATTTTATTCTTTTGAAAGTGTTGACATTAACGTTCTTTGTAAGGTGATCTACTGATGGCATATTAGAGTGGAAAAGGGTCTTCAGGCTTTTGTTCACCTGCCGTTCTGCCTTGTATCACTTAATTCTTGTCATGCATTCACATTTATGCCACCACGGAACAACTTTTTTTTTTTTTTTTGCCTCGCCTATGGCACATGGAAGTTCCCAGGCCAGGGATCAAATCTAAGCCACAGCCGGACCTATCTGCCACAGCTATGGCAACACTAGATCCTTAACCCATTGCACCTCACCAGGGATCAAACCCACACTTCTGCAGTGACCCAAGCCACTGCAGTCAGACCCTTAAGCCACCGTGCCACATCAGGAACTCCCAGAACAACTTCTTAACAAGCATATGTTGTACCTGATCCCCACAAGCAGGGGGCATTTCTTTCATGGTTCCAACTGTAACTGACACCGAAATATATCTTTCTCTTTTATAAAACCCAGTGAACTCTCACTTGCATTTGGGTGTGTGCATATGTTCTATTTGTTTTGCCTTATTTTGTCTTATTTGAAAAAAAAAAAGTAGCAACTTCCATTTATTCCCTCAACCAGATTGTGCAAACAAAGGCAAGAACTGCCAAACATTTAAGGAAAATTCACACTATTAAAGAGAAACAACAAACTCAGTAAGTGAAGTAATTTAAGTTAGAGGAAACAAAATTAATAAAATCACAATAAGACTGCCACATAAATTTGATTTGCTCCCTCAGAGAGCTATGGAAGGATAAACAACCAGAAAATAGGAGTAAATGGTTTTGCATAAGAACTAAAGATTATTTTAAGATCTAATTAGATATCTTGAACATTAAAATACAACTATTGTAATAAATAGCTCAATAGATGGGCTAAATGGAAGATTTCATTTTCATGTAAAGCAAATAAGCTGCAAGATTGAACTGAGAAATTATCCAGTAGAACCCAAAGAGTTAAGAATATAGAAAGTGCAGGAGTTCCCACTGTGGCACAACAGGATGGGTGGTGTCTCTGCAGCACCAGGATGCAGGTTTGATTCCCAGCCTCGCACAGTGGATTAAAGGATTTGGCATTGCCACAGTTGTGGCATAGGTCACAACTGCAGCTCAGATCTGATCCCTGGCCTGGGAACTCCATATGCTGTGGGAAGGCCAAAAAAGAAAAAATAAAAGAGATGGAAAGTACAAAGACATAGGAGTTCCCCTTGTGTCTCAGTGGGTTAAAAACTCAACATAGTCTCTGTGAGGATGCAGGTTTGATCCCTGGCCTTGCTCAGTGGGTTAAGCAGCCACTGTTACCACAAGCTGCACTGCAGGTAGCAGACACAGCTCAGATCCCACATTGCTGTGGCTGTGGTGTAGGCCGGCAGCTCCAATTCAATCCCAGCCTAGGGACTTCCGTATGCTACAAAATAAAAAAAAATAAAATATTTTTACAGTTGTAAAAATAAAAAATTACAAAGATATAAAAGACAGACCCAGAAGTTTTAATATCAGTCTAACAGAAGTTCCAAAAGAATAGAACAGGCAAAATAGAGAGGAGGCACTATTTGAATAAATAGCCAAATTTTTACCAGAATTGATAATTAATCTTTGATTGAAAAGTCCCATAAAGTGCCAAGCAGGATAAATATAAACATACACATACGCCCTTAGACACACTGTAGTACAATTTTAGAAACCAAGGATAAAGTGGCAAAAGGTACCAAAGAGAAAGAAAAGTCAGATTGTCAGGAAAGAATGAGAATCAATTTGACATCAGACTTCCATCTGCAATGCTGGATGCAAAAAACAGGGAGCACTTTACATTGCTAAAGGGAAATAATTCTGAACCTATAACTCAATCAAGAAGTGGGGCAAAATAAAGACATTTTTAGCCACACAAAGACTCAGAAATGTTACTTACCACAAACCCACAATGAAAGAATTACTGGCAGATATATTATAGAAAGAAATTTGAATCCAAGAGGAAGTAGTAAGAGTCAAATCCAAAACTATCAATATGAGAATTGGGGATGGACAGAAGAATGTAGTAAGGTTATCATCTCCTCAGGAAGATGAATTAGCTACTTACTAATTCTAGTGGTAAAAAATATATAACTTGATGTAGATGTTAAAATTCAAGGGTGATTAAGAAAACATAGAAATAAAATGTATAAGTTTCCAACTTGAAAGAAAAGAGAATAAAAAATCTCAATTCAACAAAAAGCAGAAAGGAAAAAAAATAAGAAAGTGAAATTATGATACATTTATAACAGTAAATAAGAAAGCAGGAATAACCTTATACACATTAGTAATCACAATAAATGTGAATAAACTGAACTTATCTATTAAAAGACAGTAAAAATAATCCAACTAGATGTTATGTGCAAAAGATACTCTTAAAACAAAACGACTCCTGCATTGAAAAGAAAAAACTAGGAAAAGATAACATCAGACAAATGATAACAAAAGGCAGACCGGTGTGGCAATATTAAGAGCAGACAGAAAATAAATTCGAGGTAAAAATAATTCAGAGATAAAGAGAGAAACATCATTTTGATAAAAAGAAAGAACACTCAACTAAGAAGATATAACTGTTATGAACCTTTCTACACTTGTAAACAGAGGATTAAAAATATAGAAACAAAAACTGAAAAATGTACAACAAGAAATCATGCTTTATATAGGTCACATCACAATAGGAGAATTTAACACATTTCTTTAAGAAATTGAGGCCAAATAGACAAAAACTAAGACTAAAGAATTGGAATATTACTTAGTGATAAAAAAAATTAAATCCTGCCATATGAGACAACATGGAAGGACCTACACGGCATCATGTTAAGTGAAATAAGTCAGACCAAGAAAGACAAATACTGCATGATTTCACCCACATGTGGAATCTAAAAAAAAATACAAATTAAAAAAAAAAACAGAAACATACTCAAAGATACAGAGAAAAAAACTGGTGGTTGCCAGAGGAAAGCGGGGCACAGGGATGAGTGAAACAGGTGAGAGAGATTAAGAGGCACAGACTTCCAGTTATAAATAAACAAGTCCTAGGATGTAATGCACAGCATAGGGAATATAGTCAATAACTTTCTATAGTGACAGGTGGTAATTAGATTGTGGTGATTGTTTTGTAATGTATAAAAATAGGAAATCACTCTATTGTACACCTGAAGCTAATATAATATTGTAAGTCAATTAAACTTCAATTTTAAAAAGAAAGATCAGAGGATTAAGATGGTGGACTAGAAGGACTGGAGCTCAACGTCTCTCCTAAAAACAACAAAATTCACAACTAAAGACTGAGCAATCTCCACCCAAATGGACGGGAAACCTTAAAAAAGATACCCTACTCCAGAAGAAAAAGAGGAGGCCACATCAAGAGGTAGGAGGGATAATTTCGCAATATAAACAACCCCATACCTCCTGGGTGGGAAGCTCCACAGACTGAAAACTAACTGGTTCACAGAGACTCACCTACAGGAGTGAGAGCTCTGAGCCCCACATCAAACTCTCACGTGTGGGGATCTGGCACAGGGAGAAAAAGCCCCGGAGCATCTGGCATTGAAGGCCAGTGGGGCTTGTGCGCAGGAGCTCCATGGGACTGGGGGAAACGGAGACCCCATTCTTAAAAGGCACACACAGACTTTCACGTGCAGAGTCCCAGGGCAAAGCAAAGTCTCCATAGGAATCTGGGTCAAACCTGACTGCAGTTCTTGGAGGACATCCTGGGAAAACAGGGGTGAATGTGGCTTGTTGTGAGGGAAGGACATTGAAGGCAAAGCTCTCGGGAATATTCAGCAGCTGCCTTTCTCTGGAGGTGGCCATTTTGGGAAAATCTGGCCCCACCTGTCAGTCAGCTGCTGAGAAGCCCCAGGGCAAACAACAACCCAGGTGGGATCACAGCCCTGCCCCTCAGTAAACAGGCTACCAAAAGACCCCTCAGGCACACAGCAGCCCCTAATCCCATCCAGAGACTAAGCCGCATCCACCAGAGGGATTAGAATTGGCTCCACCTACCAGGGGGCAGGCATCAACCCCTCCCATCAGGAAGCCTACAGCAAGCCCCTATACTGACTTCAGCCACAAGGGGGACAGACATCAGAAGTAAGAGAGGCTACAGTTCTACTCTCTGTAAAAAGGTCACCACACCAAAAACCTATAAAAATGAAAAGACAGAGAACTATAACTCAGATGAGGAAGAAAGGAATAACCCCAGAAAATCAGCTAAGCAATGAGGAGATTCTTAGCCTCCAGGAAAAAGACTTTAGATTGTTGATGCTGAAGATGATGCAAGACATTGGAAATAAACTGGAGGCAAAGATGGATAACTTACAGGAAACACTGATCAAAGAGATACAAGATATAAAACTTAAACAAGAAGAGATGCAAAATACAATAACTGAAATACAAAATTCACTAGAGGCAGCCAACAGCAGAATACAGGAGGCAGAAGAACGAATAAGCAAGGTGGAGGACAGGTCAGTGCAAATTACAGATGCAGAACAGAAAAGAGCAAAAAGATTGAAAACAAATGAAGAGAGTCTCAGAGAACTCTAGGACAACGTGAAACGCACCAACATCCGTATTATAGGGGTGCCAGAAGGAAGAGAGAGAGAAGGGGACAGAAAAAATATTCCAAGAGATAATAGCCAAAAACTTCCCTCACATGGGAAAGGAACCCCTCACTCAAATCCAGGAAGCACAACGTGTACCATACAAAATAAACCCAAGGAGGAACACCCCGAGACACATACTAATCAAACTGACCAAAATTAAAGACAAAGAGAACATCTTGAAAGCAGCTAGGGAAAAGAAACAAGTAACATACAAGGGAACCCCAATAAGGTTATCGGCAGATTTTTCAGCAGAAACTCTGCAGGCCAGAAGGGAGTGGCATGATGTACTTAACATGATGAAAAGAAAAAACCTCCAACCAAGATTACTCTACCCAGCAAAGCTCTCATTCACATTTGAAGGAGAAATCAAAACCTTCACAGATAAGCAAAAGTTGAGAGAATTCAGCAACACTAAACCAGCCTTACAACAAATACTAAAGGATCTTTTCTAGGCAGAAAAGAAAAGACAGCAACAGGAAACAAAAATTCCACAAATGACAAGGCTCACCAGTAAAGGTATATATACAGTAAAGATACGAAATCATCCACACACAATTATACCACCAAAATCAGAAATCATGAGAAGAGGTGGGTACAAACACAGGACACTGGAGATGAACTTGCAATTAAGAGAACAACAACTTAAAACAATCTCATATACATATAGACTCACATCAAAACTTCAGAATAACTGCAAACCAAAAATCTACAATTGATACACAAACAAGGAATCTCTGGAGAAGAAATATATCTTATAGTAAATAAGTGCATAATCCACCATGAAGGGGGGCATTTGACATCATTCTTGGAATGCTGAAGTCTTCTTATATCTGATTCTGATTTCCTCTCCATCAAAGAATTTATGATAATTATAATTAAATAATGCAACTGTATGATTAAATAATACAGTTCTACAATTGTATTATATTAATAACCATTTATCTCCATGGTACAATGTAAGGTCTATAATGTCTTGTTTATCACATCACCTAGAATGGTGTAATGCCTATATTGAAGAATCAATAAGATGTAACAAATTGTGAGGACATATTTATATAGTTACACTGTTTTTTAACCAATTTATGCATTTTATATTTTATTTATTTTCAGAGGGTATATTATTTTTGTTATTCTTACCAGTTAAGTTATTCTTTTTATTATGCTATATAAAATATTTAATGGTATATAAGGCTTTCTTTATAAATTTTAGTTACATAATATACACAATTTTAATATAATGGTAATTTTTAAAGAAAAATTGAAATGTAATAGATAATACTAAATAGTAAAGATGAAAGCCATACAAAATGGGATGAAGTATAGAATAAATTTCCTATTTGTCTCAGCATATTTTCCATTCCACTTCTCCAGAGGGAGTCACTTAATCTGTTTCTTAAGATCCATGTTATAATAATCTGTGTGAATGTAATTGTGTTTAAATATATGTACTTTTTCCATAAAAAAAAAATAAAATTTCAAAAAAAATTATTGGGGGAAAAAGAAAAATTGAATAATGCAATTAACATATAGCTTTATATATATTAAGATATAACTTTGTACTCAACAAATAGAAAATACATCTTTTTAAACACACAGAAATATTCACCAAAAAAGTGACCATTCATTAGACCATGGGGAAATACCAAATTCTAAAAACAATGTGGTTGGTGATGACTGGAAGGAGCACAAGAGGGGGCTTCTGAGATGCTGGTCATGTTCTGTTTCTTGACTAAGTTGCCAAGGAAAAAGGTATGTTCGGTTTGTGAAAATTAACTGAAATGTACAATTTTAATTTATACACCTTGCTATATGTATGTTATACTTCAATAAAACTTACCAAAAAACTTAGGTATGTGGCCAAATATTACTCATAAATAAATTTAGTCTTAAATGCATGTATTTGAAACAAAGATTGAAAATAAATGAACTCATTTTCAACTCCAGAAGATAGAAAGAAAACAATAAGGCAAATCCAATGAAGGTAAAATAAAAAATTATATATGTAGATAAAACATATATTGGTAAAACATAAGATAAAACTCAAACACTGAACAATAAAAAACCCAAAAGTGGAGTTCTCTTGTGGTGCAGAAGGTTAAGGATTCAGTGTGGTCACTGCAGTAAGTTTGATCCCTAGCCCAGGAATTTCTATATGCTGTGGGTGCAACCGGAAAAAAAAAAGGTGAGTAATCTAAATAGTTAATAATATAAACAAATGTATTTATTTAAAATATTTCTATTACATTTAGAATGGATAAGCAATGAGGTTCTGCTATATAGCACAGGGAACTATATCCAATCACTTGAGACAGAACCTGATAGAAAATAATATGAGAAAAAGAATGTGTATATACATGTGTAACTGGGTCACTTTACTGTGTAGCAGAAATTGATAGAACATTGTAAACCAACCATAATAAAATTTTTTAAAAATACGATATTCTTCTTCAGATTCTTTTCCATTATAGGTTATTACAAGATATTGAATATAGTTCCCTGTGCTATACAGTAAAAATCCTTGTTGTTTCTCTATTTTATATAAAGTGGTATGTATCTGTTAATCTCATATTTCTAATTTATCCCTCCTCCCCTTTCCCCTTTGACAACCATAAGCTTATTTTCTATGTCTGTGAGTCTATTTCTGCTTGGTAAATAAGTTAACTTCTGTTATATTTTAGATTCCACGTATAAGTGATATCATATATTTTGTCTTTCTCTGCCTGACTTACTTCACTTAATATGATACTCTCTAGGTCCCTCCATGTTACTGCAAATGGTAATATTTCATTATTTTTTATATCTGAGTCATAGTTCATTGTATATAACTATATATGATATATATATATATATAGCAAATCAAATCAAGTTCAATTTTTAAAAAGCATATTTTAAGACTCACATTATTCAACTTCAAGGGCTCCATTTATATAATTCCTTCATAGTCTTGTGCAAAAGGTTGCGCAGTGGTCTGGAGTTGGGCAACAGACTGCAAGACTGTATTGCCTTGATTTTAGATAAAATGTACACCACTATTTCCAAAAAATAAATATAATTTTAAATTTTAAAAATGATATAAACATAACAAATAAGTTGTTCTGGTGGAAAATGTTGTCCTTGTGTGGGGACAGGGGTATATGTAAGCTCTCTGTACCTTTCCTTCAATTCTGATGTGAAACTAAAAGTGATTCTAAAAATACGTTTTATTAATTAAAACAAAAAAAATACAAATAAAAATATGGCAAATATGACTGTTTTTTAAAGGAGAAAGCAAAATAAGCCATATTGGGAACACAAAAAGGGTATAACTAGAGACAAATTGACTAAAAAATTACAAGGGACTCCTTACTGCGTACAACCTAATACCAAGTAATTCGAAACCTTAAAAAATGGACATATTCAAGGAAAATACAAATTGCCAAAATTGGCCCAAGCATACAGAGAGAAACTTGAATAGACCAAACACCATTAAAGAAATTTTAAAGTATCCAAAATTTTCTAGTCCCCCCTCAAAACATCCCAGTGGTTTTGCTGACACATACTAGCGAAGCTTCAAGAAAGCAATATTTAAATGTAATGAATAAAAAAGTTTCTGGAGGTATACAACCATATGCATAATAGTGGTTACTTCTGGGAAAAGGAAGTGGAAATTATGATCAACAAAGAGATAATGTTTTCATTTTTATAAGAATATACTCATTTCTTGTATAATTTATAATTCCTTTAAAAAGACACCAAAAAAGTCTTGATCTGCATCTAAATTGAAGACACATAAAATGGACAATTTTCTATATAAATTACCAGTACGAACTCAAAATCCACCACTTCCACTCAGCTGTGTGATCCCTGGTAAATTCTTTAATATCTCTGAGCTTCAATCTCTTTGTAAATGGTGAGTAATGATAGTACCTTCTTCGCAGGTGTTATAAAAATTAAAATTAAGTTAGACAAGTGCTTTGCCTGGCACATAGTAAGAGTTCGACAACTTTTATAATTACTAATAAAACAATGTTAAGGAATTTCAGAGGCCACAGAACCTTACAGCAATCTCACAGTCACTCACAAACCATAATTTGTGATTTCCTTACCATAACCCCTGATTCCCTTTGAGGCCATGCTGACTGGAATCCCCCTTGAGATTATGTCTTGTACTCTCATTCCTGACCGTGGGCCTCACTCTCCCTCCCCCCACCACAACTTGGATCCGCTTCAGGAAAAGTCACATGGACTCTCCTTTTATGTTTCTTACGTTTTTTTTTTTAATTATAGTGGCAAAATGTACATAACAGAAAATTTACCGTTTGAATCATTTTTAGGTGCACAGATCAGTGGCATTAAGTACATTCACACTGTTGTTCAACCGGCACCACCACCCAATTCCAGAATTTTTTCATCGCCCCAAACATATTCTGTACCCATTCAACAATACTTCCCCACTGTATACTCTTTTTCCTGAAATTACCTCCTCTCTACCTAAAGATCCTAAGCCTTTGTCTCCAAGGACATGCGGCATCTCTGAAAGCTCTCTAGACTGGGTGGCTTCCAGTTCTCCAAGCTTCTAGAATGATGGTCTCCAGGCCTTTCCTCACAGTCAATACTTTCAATGAAAGTGGGGAAAGTGTCTTTTGAAATATGAATATATTTACAGGGATAATGAGCCATTTTAAGTGATTAAAATCCTACTGTGCTACAAAAAATCTGTTACGGACTGGCATGTATCCCCCCAAAATTCATATGTTGAAGTCCTAACCCAGTTGTTACTTATAACTGTCACTTTAGTTGGAAAAAGCAGTGTTGCAGATGTAATTAGTTAGGGTAAGATGAAGTCATATGGGAGTAGGGTGGACTCCTGATCCAACATGACTGGTGTCTTTGTAAAAAGAATACCGAGAGACACAGACATGAATACATGAAGAATGGCATGAGAAGATTGGAGTTTCGCTGCCACAAGCCAAGGAACTACCAGAAGCTAAAAGAGAACTCTGGAAGAGGATGCTTCACTAGCACCTTCAGAGGGAGTATGGCCCTGCTGACCCCTTGTTTTTGGGCTTTTGGCCTCCAGAACTGAGACAATAAATTTGTGTGTTCCAAACCACCCAGTTGATAGTACTTTGTTACACTAGCCCTAGGAAACAAATACAGTTACCTACTAAAGAAAACAGGAGAGGGAAATTTTGAAGGGCAATGGAGGGTTGGTAAAGTGTATTCATTTTCTATTGACTTGGGTAACAAATTACTCAGAGTATAGGGTACTTCTGGGGAGAGTCAGCTTAGATTAGAGGCCATAGTGAGGGGTTATAGACAATAGGGAGGCATTATAAAGGTCTTGAATTCCTGGAAGACTAAGGATGTCCATAACAGCCAGGTCTGCTTACTGGCATTTTCCTAGTATTCCCAAAGATACTTTTTCGGGGTCTATCTGATGACTTCCTGGGGCCACATGATGTATAACTTCTTCCTTTTTGTGCTATTTTTTGTTCATCTAAAGAGAAGAGCTCTTGAAAGCAGACAGGCACCTGAGGGGAATGGTCAGAGGAAGGCAGGCTCTCCTATTTCTAAGCAGCCCAGTTTGCCATCATGAAGTGCTACCAACTGTTGAGCTTACAGGATGTTTACCTGGTGGCTGATGTTTGTTCTTTAAAGGGCAGTAAGCTACTCTGGGCATTAGGTAGAAGCTGTGAAGAAATAGCATTTGGAATGAGTTGGGAGATTCAATATGCCTTTCCCAGAGCTGGAGGCAGGGCCCACTTGTCTGTCAACCATGGTGTGATTTCCTTACCATAGACCAGAGGCTTGGGAATCCAAGAAAATCTTCTTTCAGCCAGCAGCTATTGTTTACAAGTTAGGACTGAGGCCACAGACGTCTGACCAGAAAGTTACCCTGTAACCCTGCTGACCAGCCTGGTGGTTAAAAAGGCAGGAATCATTCTCTAGAGCTTGAGACTGGCTCCTCCTTTTCATTAAAAATGAAATTCACAGAATTTACGAGTTCATGAGGTTGGAACGTTCACTTGCTGAATTGGCCCTTAATGGTCTCACATCTCATCTGTGTCTTCCTGTGTTCCATTCTCCTGCCAGTGTGCCCACAATACAAAGAAAATAGCCCCTTCTCAGCAAAATATCTTGAGGTTTATAAATGACAAATAGCTGAAAAGGGAGAGAGCCTGTACCTTAGTTGACTATATAAGTTTAAAATGTGTCATCTCTTATTTTTAATTACCTTTTGTTTTTTAATTTCCCCAGTGAATCTTTGCAGAAGGTAGGTTACCATAATTACAAATCAAAAGGAAGTTCCTCCCCACAGAATAATTGGCAAGATTTTCAGCCATAATCATCTTGACCAAATACCTAATCATTACACACAATTATGCCCTTGGCATTTGCAAAGACTTTCCAAGATCTAAAACTGTATCCCTTTAAGAAGACATCAAGTAAAAAGGGAAAATGAAGGAATTATGGTAAAGTTTTGCCTTGTCATTATATTTTGTTAAGCTTTTTGAAAGACAGTATTAGCTCCAATGTATGGTGTGTTCATTCAGCATGTGTTCATTCAGCAGATATTTTTAGAGAACTTACTATATTTTAGACACCATGTTAACACACTGAGGATACAGCTGTAGGCAACATGGACCCTGCCTGCATGGAGTTTGTGGGCTAATTAGAAAGATAACCAATGAAAGCAGCAATTACAATAATGTGTGAGGCATTCTATAAAAAGTTAACTTCTCAAGGAACTGTGAGACTACGATGGAGGGACATTGCTCCTGGACTTGGGAGTGGGAGTGGAGTTAGGAAGACTTCCCAGGGATGGGCAGATTTCAGCTGACACTAGAAGGATGAGTTAGTCTGGCAGTATGTGGGCAGATGGGAGTTCCTGTCAGTACAAACCCATGCAAGAGGCAAAGCTGTGAGATTTTGAGTAGGGTACACACAGGGGACCGAACCAAGTTCATTATAGCTGGAGTATTAGTGTAAAAGAGAGAGAGGTCTGGTTTAAAAAAATGAGGTTGGGCGAGTAGACAGATGCCAGGCCATAAACAATTTGCTAAAATGAATTTAGACACTTTCTTTAGGCAATGAGAAGCCACTGAAGGTTTATGAGCAGGGAAGTGATATGATAGATTTATGCTTTAAAAAGCACATTCCAGCTGCAATGTAGAGAACTGACTGGAGGAGGGGGAGAAGTAGAGGCAAGGAGACCAAGGAGGTAATTGTAGTAGTCCAACTGGTCAATTATGGAGAGGAGTGTTAGTCTACTGCACAGTGGTGGAAATGGAGAACAGTGGAAAGGTTCAAGAGACATTTAGAAGATAAGATGAACAGGACTTAGTGATTGAATATGGGAAAGGATGAAAAGGTATCAAGGATGAGTCCTTTATTTAGGGCATAGGACTCTGGGTGGTTGGTGATGTCATTCACTGAGGTACAGAACAGAGGAGAAGGTGCACACTTGAAAGGCTATGGGGAGGGGAAGGAAATGAGTTAAGTATTGGTAATTTTGAGTTTGCAGCCCATGTAGTATACCCAGATGGAGATGCCTAATCAGCAATAGAGGAGAGGCTTGGGCTGGAAATAAAACTTGAGAGTCACCATCATTTAGATTATACTTGGAATCACCAGATAAGATCACCAAGGCAGAGAATGTAGGAAAATAAGTTAAAAGTCCTGAGGCCCAAATCCTGAGAAATCCAACATTTAAAGTTTAGGTATCTTCAACAACAATAAAACAACCCAATCTAAAAATGGGCGAAGACCTAAATAGACATTTCTCCAAAGAAGACATACTGGATGGCTAGTGGGCACATGAAAAGATGCTCAGCATCACTGATTATCAGAGAAATGCAAATCAAAATTACAATGAGGTACTACCTCACACTGCTGATGGTCATCAGTATGGTCAGACCAATGATGGTCAGAATGGCCATCATTACCAAGTCTACACATAACAAATGCTGGGGAGGGTGTGGAGAAAAGGGAACCCTCCTGCACTGTTGGTGGGAATGTAAATTGGTACAACCACTAGGGAAAACAGTAGGGAGGTTCCTCAGAAAACTAAATATAGAACTACCATATGATCCAGCAATCCTACTCCTGGGCATACATCCGGACAAAACTATGATTCAAAAAGGTACATGCACCGCATGTTAATAGCGGCACTATTCACAGTAGCCAAGACATGGAAACAACCTAAATGTCCATCAACAGATGAATGTATTAAGCTGTGGTACATATATACAATGGAATACTACTCAGCCATAAAAAAGAACAAAATAATGCCATTTGCAGCAATATGGATGCAACTAGAGATTTTCATACTAAGTGAAATAAGTCAGAAAGAGAAAGACAGGAGTTCCCGTCGTGGCGCAGTGGTTAACGAATCTGACTAGGAACCATGAGGTTGCGGGTTCGGTCCCTGCCCTTGCTCAGTGGGTTAGCGTTGCCGTGAGCTGTGGTGTCGGTTGCAGACGCGGCTCGGATCCCGTGTTGCTGTGGCTCTGGCGTAGGCCGGACCTCCATATGCCGCAGGAGCGGCCCAAGAAATAGCAACAACAACAACAAAAAGACAAAAGACAAAAAATAAAAAAAATAAAAAAATAAAAATAAAAAAAAAGAAAGAGAAAGACAAATATATGATGTCACTCGTATGTGGAATCTAAAATATGTCACAAATGAACCTATCTACAAACAGAAACAGACCCAGACAAAGACAACAGACTTGTGGTTGCTAAGGCGGGGGGGGGGTGGGGAGTGAGATGGACTGGGAGGTTGGTATTAGTAGATACAAACTATTAACATTTAGAATGGAGAAGTAATGAGGTCCCACTGTATAGTACAGGGAACTATATAATTATATCCAGTCTCTTGGGATAGACTATGATGGAAGACAATATAAGAAAGGGAATATGGTGACCCAGGAATGACCAGGTCACTTTGCTGCACAGCAGAAATTGCCATAACATTGTAAATCAACTATACTCTAACAAAAAATTGAAAAAAAATAAAAGTCTAGGTATAGGAGAATGAGCACCCAAATGCAACTGAGAGGGAGAAGCCTGGGAGAGGGAAATCAGAAAAGTTGTATCATAGAAGACACAGGAAAGGAATGTTGTTTAGCAAAAGGGAGTAGTCAACAATGTAGTGGGGAGTTCCCATTGTGGCTCAGGGGTTAACGAACCCAACTAGGATCCATGAGGATGTGGGTTCTATCCCTGGCCTCATTAGTGGGTTAAGGATCTAGCGTGGCGTGGCTGTGACTATGGCCAGCAGCCGCATCTCTGATTTGACGCTTAGCCTGGGAACTTCCACATGCTGCAGCTGTGGCCCTAAAAAGAAAAAAAAAGAGTCTAATGAAAATAATAGGAGGAAGACACTGGGCTAGGAGTTCTAGCTTCAGCTGAAATATTAGCAATGCATTTCCAGCTCTAATATTCTGTGATTCTATCCGCTCCAGATACACCCCAATCTAGACTTACCCTTATGGCACAAATGAACCTATCTACAAAACAGAAATAGACTCAAAGACATAGAGAACAGTCTTGTGGTTGCCAAGGGAGACGGGGAGGGAGTGGGATGGATGGGGAGTTCAGGGTTAGTAGATGCAAACGATGACATTTAGAATGGATAAGCAATGAGGTCCTACTGTATAGCACAGGGAACTACATCCAGCCTTTTGGGATCGACCACGATGGAAAGATAATATAAGAAAGAGAATGTATATATATGTATGACTGGGTCACTTTGCTGTACTGCAGAAATTGGTACACATCTGTAAATCAACTATACCTTAATTTTTTAAAAAAGGAGAAAAAGATAGATTTATTCTACTTAACTAACATTACCTCCAAATGGTTCCTGGTATGGACCTTCCTCCTTATATTGTCAACCTCATGTTAGTTTCATTGCATACCTTTCTTTGTGTCCACCAAAATCCTTCCAAGTCAAACTTGAATTCACCTTCTCTCAAAGGCCTTCCTTCACTCCAAGTCACTTTGATGGGACATGGCCCTCTGTCTTTGTTTTAGCAATTATCACACACTACTTCTAACCTAAATAGTTTTGAGATAGGTTAGTCTTATCGCCCTAGCGAGACTGTAAATTCTTCTAGAGCAGCAACTATGTATTTACTTGCCTGTTCACTCCCACATGCCAGACACAGACTACATGCTCAGAAACTACCTAATAAAAAAGACTTTTCTCCTAAAACTGGTGTGTAGCCTTCCTTTTTAGCTGTTAAGTCAGCAAGACCAAGCCCTGTACTTTGTTATTTGTGGTATGCTTATTGCAAAAGATCTCCATTCTATGGTATTTGCCATAGTTAATGGGGCGAGGCAGGGAGATGTCAATATTTTAGTTGCAGTAAAGCACAAAAAACAGGCAAATGCCATGGGAAAGAAAACAATAGCAGACACTGCTCAGGAATCCGAGACCTTTATTGGAAATGCTAAACCCCAGCATGGGCCTGGGGAATGAACATTTCACACTGAGAGGCACTCATTTTTAAAGAAGGTCAGAGCTAGTGAACTGTGTTGCTTTAATAGGGACAATATAAAAATCATACATTTTTGAAACAAGGGCTGTTTGAATGATTTTGCCTTGGCTTATGATGCATTTACCCTAAAGGAAAGCAGGTAAACATGGTTGAAACTCATATTAAGCTACAAAAATTGACGGGGCCAATTATCTTCCTCTGAAACTCAGCCCACATAAGGAGGAAGAGAATAGAAATGGTTTGGAAATGGAAATGGGACACTGATAGAGATATGAGTGGCATCAGGCAGTCTCTGATTTTCACAGTGGCCCACTGAGAAGAGGGGGTCCTTCTGAGGGAACAAAATTTGACTGAAATCAGTCAGCTTTTACCAAGCATCTTTGGCTCCTACAAGCCTTTCTGTTTAGCCCTTTTGTGGATGATATTAAAATAAAGTGTTTCTGGTCCTTGCTCTGTAGAACCCTAGAGTGTAGCTGATGGAGCCTAGACAAAAATAACTGAAATAACCAAAGAACATTTACCATGTGGTATGAATAGGAACAAAATGCAAATTACAGTATCTAGGAAATGGAGACTCAGGGAATTACATGATGTGTGTATATCCACACATGTACACATGCCCACTTGTGTCTGTTGGGGAAGTGATGGTACAATAATCTGGGAAATGGAGCTTCACCTTGATGAAGTGTATGAGCTGGCATGTTGGAGGAAATGGAGCATTCTCTGTAACTATATGAGCAGTGGCTGCAGAGGCAAAAATAAAATGGGGCATGTAAAGAAAAGGATTTTTAAAATTAGGCTATTTAGGAAGTTCCTGTTGTGGCACAGTGGAAACAAATCCGACTAGGAGCCATGAGGATGCAGGTTCAATCCCTGGCCTTGCTCAGTGGGTTAAGGATCCGGCATTGCTATGAGCTGTGGTGTAGGTTGCAGATGTGGCTTGGATCTGGGGTTGCTGTGGCTATGGCATAAGCCAGCGGCTATAGCTCCAATTCAACCCCTAGCCTGGGAACCTCCATATGCCGCCGTGTGGCCCCAAAAAGCAAAAAATAAATAAATAAATAATAAAATTAGGCTATTTAGACCAGTGGGTCTTTGTGAAAAAGGCTGGCATTAGGGAGCTGGGCCAACAGGCATGCAAAGGTTGGTAGTGAGGAAAGAGTTGGATTGATCAGTTGAGATTAGTTGGAGGAAGAGCTTCAAAATCCACAGCTAACATCATACTTAATACTGAAAGACTGAAAAGCTTTCCTTCTCAGATCAGAAAAGAGACAAAGATGCTTGCTTTCACCAGTTCTATCCAACACTGTACTGATGGACCTAGCCCAGTCAATCAGGCAAGAAATAAGAGGCACCCAGATTGGAAAGGAAGAAATAAAACTATCTCTATGTTCAGATGACATGATCTTGTATAGAGAAAACACTAAAGAATCCACTTAAACAATCTACTATAACTAATAAACGAGTTCAACAATGTTGCAGGATACAAGATGAACATAGAAAAAATCAATTGCATCTTGCAATGAACAGTCAAAAAATGAAATTATAAGACAGTTCATTCATAAGTCTGGTCACTTATGATGGAGCATGATAATGTGAGAAAAAAGAATGTTTACATGTATGTGTAACTGGGTCACCATGTTGTACAGTAGAAAATTGACAGAACACTGTAAACAGCCTATAATGGAAAAAAAATAAAAATTATTATATATATATATATATAAGAATAAAATATTTAGGAAAAATTTTTTTTTGTCTTTTTAGGGCTGTACATGCAGCATATGGAGGTTCCCAGGCTAGAGGTCGAATTGGAGCTGTAGCTACTGGCCTACACTACAGCCACAGCAACCCCAGATCCGAGCTGCGTCTGCAACCTACACCACAGCTCATAGCAATGCTGAATCCTTAACCCACTGAGCGAGGCCAGAGATTGAACCTGCATCCTCATGGTTCCTATTGGGTTCATTTCCGCTGAGCCATGATGGTAACTCCAGGAATAAATCTTAAAAGAAGTGAACAACTTACACTCTGAACTACAAAGCATTGTTAAAGGATATTTGAGATCTAAATAAATGGAAAAACATTCCATGTTTATGGTTGGAAGATTTCATATTGTTAAGATGGCAATATTGCCCAAATTAATCTACAGATTCAACAAAATCCCTATCAGAATCCCAGCTGACTTCTTTGTAGAAATTTACAAACTGATTCAAGTTTCCCAGAACAGCCAAAGCAACCTTGAAAACAAAGTAGGAGGAGTCACATTTCCTGGTTTCAAAACTTACTAAAAAGCACTCATAATCAGGACAATGTGAGAGTGGTACAGTATAGACATATAGATCAGAGGAATAGAATCATAAGACCAGAAATAAAACCATATGTCTAGGATCAACTGATTATTTTTCGGTCATGCTTATGGCATCTGGACCAGGGATCAAACCCATATCACAGCAGCGACAGAGCCACAGCAGTAACAAAGCTGGATTCTTAACCCACTGAGTCACAAGGGAATTCCTAGAATCAACTGATTTTTGACAAGGGTGCCAAGACCATTCAACTGGGAAAAATATTCTTTTCAATAAAAAGGTGTTGGGACAGCTGGATAGCCACATGCAAAAGAATCAAGTTGGACCCTTACCTCACATTCAACACAAAAATTAAAATGGATCAATGATCTAAACATAAGAGCTAAAACTATAAAACTCTTAGAAGGAGAGGTCATTGAGGTAAATCTTTATGACTTCAGATTTTGCAAAGAATTTTTCAATATGACACCAAAATCATGGGCAGAAACAACAATAGATGACCGGACTGCCTCAAAATTTAAAACATTTGTGCTTCAAAGAATGCCATGAAAAAAGAGAACCAATAGAATGAGAGAAAATATTTGCAAATCATATATCTGATAAGGGATGTATATCCAGACTATTAAAAAACTCTTAGAACTCAACAATAAAAATCAAATATCTCAATTTAAAATATGGTCAAGTGGCCAGATATATGTGCAAGTGTATAATTGAATCACTTAGCTGTACAGAACAAATTATCACAAGATTGTAAACCAACTATACCTCAATAAAACTTTAAAAATATGGTCAAATGGGAGTTGCCTGGTGGCCTATCGGGTTAAGGACTCAGCATTGTCACTGCTGTGGCTCGGGTTGCTGCCATGGTGTGGGTTTGATCCCCGGTCCAGGGAACTTCTGCATGCTGTGGGCGTAGTCAAAAAAATAAAAATAAATTAATTAAATAAAATAAGGTCAAATGATCTGAATGGACATTTATCCAAAGACGATATACAAATGACTGATTAACACACAAAAAGATATACAACATAATTTGTTATTAGGGAAATGCAAATTAAAACTACAATAAGATACCATTTCATACTCACTAGGATACAATAAAAAAGATAAGCATGGAGTTCCCTTCGTGGCGCAGCAGATACAAATCCGATTAGGAACCATGAGGTTGAAGGTTTGATCCCTGGCCTCACTCAGTGGGTTAAGGATCCGGCATTGCTGTAAGCTGTGGTGTAGGTCGCAGATGTGGCTCAGATCTGATGTTGCTGTGGTTGAGGCATTGGCCAGCAGCTGTGGCTCCGACTGGACCCCTAGCCTGGGAACCTCCATATGCCATGGGTGCAGCCCTAAAAAAAAAGCAAAAAAAAAAAAAATAGAAAAATAAAAAGATAAACAATAACAAGTGTTGGAAAGGATGTGAAGAAATTGGAACATTCACATATTTCTAGTGGGAATGTAAAATCCTTCAGCCACTATGAAAAAACATCTAGTAATTCATCAAATTGTTAAATATAGTTGTCATATGATGCAGAAATCCCACTCCTAGTTATATATCTAGGAAAAACCAAAACATATGCCCATACAAAAGTTTACAGACACATGTTCAAAGTAGAACTATCTGTATAGCCCAAGAGTGGAAACTCAAATGTCCATCAACCGATGAATGAGTAGACAAAATATAGAATATTCATCATACAAGGGAATATTACTCTAAAAAAAAGAATAAATTACTGATACCAGTTCCAATATGGATTGACCTTGAAAACACTTTTCTAAGTGAAAGAACAGTCACATCAGACCACATATAGTATGACTCCACTTACATGAAATGCCCAGAGCAGGCATATTTATAGAGACAAAAAAGCATATTAGTGATTGCTAAGGGATGGGGCAGGGAGAGGGGGAATAGAGAGTGGTTACTAATGGGTATGGAGTTTCTTTTAGGGGGAATAGAAATTCTAAAATTAAAATGTGGTGATTCTTACACAACCCTGAATACACTAACAATCATAGACTATCTACTTTTAAATGAGTGAATTATATATGAATTATATCTCAAAACATATAATGAGTTGAATTGTGTCTCCCAATAAAACATACTAAAATCCTAAGCACTGGCACCTGTGAATAGGACCTTATTTATAAATAGGGCCTTTGCAGATTTAATCAAGTTAAGACGAAGTCATTAGATCGGTCCCTAATTCAACATGAACGGTGACCTTACAAGAAGAGGAAAACCTGGACAAAGACACATGGAGAAAATGCAATGTACAACAAAGGTACAGACTGGAGTGATGCAGCTACCAGCCAAAGAACACCAAGGGTCGATGGCCACCACCAGAATCTTGGAAGAGACAGGGGGGTGATTCTACCCACAGTCTCAGAGGAAGCATGGGCTTGCCGACACCTGGATGTCAGGCTTCTAGCCTCCATAACTGTGAGATGATAAATTCCTGTCCTTTTAAGCCACCTAGTTTGTGGTACTTTGTTATAACAGTCTTGGCAAAATTATAAAGCTATTAGAACATAAATAAAACAACACAAAGAAGTTTTGACTTGTATTGCAATACCAGAAATAACACTGGACTGAGAGTTAAAAGACCTAAATTTTTTGTCCCAATTCTCTCCTGACTCACTGTACGACATTAAGTAAGTCACTAACTCTCTCTGAGCCTCCGCTTTCCGGTTTAAAACATGCAGGGATTGGGTTGCATAATCATTAATGTGCCCTTAAGGATGGCATTCCCCACCATTAATAGAGTTCATTCATTTTACAATTCCAAAAATGTTAGCATGGGGTTCCAAATCCATATGACACCAATAAAAAGTAAGTGAAATATTGTATAATCGAATTAACTCCTTCCATCTTGAAGCTCTTTTGCTCATCTTGAAATCTCACTAGAACTAAAATCACCCCCATTTCTTCTTAGCTCCTATAGGAAAATGAAATAATTCCCCTGAGCCTTATAGAACAGGACATAGTTTCTGAGACACAATATAGTTGTGAATTAAACTCCATTTGTCCTTTTTCTTATATCTTATAAAGGCAGAACTTCCGTTCCAGCATTGTGTTAATATAAAACCTATGTGGTGCCAATAACTAAGCCTCATTTAACCAAAGAAAGAAAAGTAGCATTGTCCTAGTTCTTGTTCTACCTGTATTCAAAGATGCTTTATGTAGTTTGCATACCATTGGTTTTGATATGCATTAAAGAAATCTTGAGCTGATCTTCCCTTTGTTATTAAAAATGTATAGCATACAGTTGCACAACTCAGCAAATGTTCAAAATGGCTTCCCCCTCACCTTTCTATATTTTAAACACTTGGAACATGATACTCTTTCCTTTATGTTTCATTTTTAAAATTTTTATATTTATTTATTTATCTTGGTCTCTTTCGGGCCACACCCGCAGCATATGGAGGTTTCCAGGCTAGGGGTTGAATCAGAGCTACAGCTGCCGGCCTACACCACAGCCACAGCAATGCCAGATCCAAGCTTCGTCTGCAACCTACACCACAGCTCACGGCAATGCCGGATCTTTAACCCACTGAGCGAGGCCAGGGATCGAACCTGCAGCCTCATGGTTCCTAGTCGGATTTGTTTCCACTGTGCCACGACAGGAACTCCCCTTTATGTTTTTTTAAAAACTTTCTTTTATTTCTCCCATGGTCCTTTCTCTTTGCAAGAATAGTCACTTGACACTCCTGACACTGGCAAACTCCATTGTAGCTCAAAACATGGAGTATGCTTCAGTTGTTGAATTGTACACATGCCATAAAGATGCCTTTTCTTTAATACATAGCCCCATATGAAGTTTAAATTAAGTTCCAAGATCACAAATGAGTAGAATGTTCTTTCACAGGCTGAGTATTCAGTAAGCAGTTGTATATTTAGCTTCAAAATAATAAACTCTCCTAAGTGCTAATCATTGGCTTTTTGGCAACTCATTATGGTTTCCATTTAATAGTTTGCCTGTTGCACTTAAGATTTTACAACTTACTGTTGTTAATTTGTATCAAAACTTTTTTTTTTTTTTAGGGCCGCACCTACAGCATATGGAAGTTCCCAGGCTAGTAGCTGAATTGAAGCTACAGCTGCCTGCCTATATCACAGCCACAGCAATGCAGGATCCGAACTGCATCTGGAACCTACACCACAGCTTATGGCAATGCCAGATCCTTAACCCACTGAATGAGTCCAGGGATCGAACCTGCAACCTCATGGTTACTAGTCAGATTCATTTCTACTGTGCCACAACGGGAACTCCCAAAACTTTTTATCCTAGGTATTTATAAAGTGGCATTTTCAATTTCATGATTTAGTAGTTAGTTTTACATTCATTCAGTTATTCATGAAGTATGTATTTGTTGGGTATGATGTGAAGTTTCACACAGACTGAATTTTACAAATTAAACCTCGTTTCAGTACAATACATGAATGGCTGGCTATACAGAAGAAATCTACAGTGGACCCTTCTGTAAAGTAAATAATCATTTGGTAAAGAGATGCCTCTACCCTAATGTGTGAATTCTACCAAACATTTAAAGAGTTAATACCTATCCTCCTCAAACTATTCCAAAAAATTGAAAAGGAAGGATCACCGCAAAATTTGTTTTATGAGGGCAGCATTACCATAATACCAAAACAAGACAAAGACACAAAGAAAAACTACAGGCCAATATTCCTTGTGAACACAGATGCAAAAATCCTCAAAAAAAAAATACCAGCAAACCAAATTCAACAATATATTAAAAGGATCATACATCATGATCAAATAGGATTTATTTCAGGATTTAAAGATGATTCAATATTTGCAAATCAATCAATGCAAGTAGCAAGACAAATGATAAATATATGATGATCTCCATAGGTATAGAAAAAGCAGTTGACAAAATCCAAATTCTGTTTATGATAAAAACTCTCAACAAAGTGGATATAGAAGGAACATATCTCAACATAATAAAGGTCATATATGACAAACCCAGAGGTAATGTCATTCTCAATGGTGAAAAGATGAAAGCATTTCTTCCAAAATCAGAAACAAGACAAAGATGTCCACTCTCATCACTTTTATTCAATATAATATTGGAAGTCCTTGCCTCAGCAATCATACAAGAAAAAGAAATAAAAGCATCCAACTTAGGAAGGGAGAAGTAACACTGTCACTATTTGAAGATGACATGATACTACACATAGAAGACCCTAAAGACTCTACAAAAAACCTATTCGAATAAATGAATTCAGTAAAGTTGCAGTATACAAAATTAACATATGCAAATCTGTTGCATTTCTATACACTAGTAATAATATATCAGAACGAAATTGAGAAAACAATCCCATTTAAAGTTGTATCAAAAAAATAAAATACCTAGAAATAAATTTCACCAATGAGTGAAAGACCTGGACTCTGAAAATTATAAGGCATTTATGCAAGAGATTGAAGACAACATGAATAAATGGAAAGATATATCATGCTCATAGATTGGAAAATTAATATTGTTAGACTGTCTATACTACCCAAAACAATCCATAGATTCAATGTTTTCCCTATCAAAATACCAATGACATTTTTCACAGAACTAAAAAAATAATTCTAAAATTTATATGGAATGACAGAATAGCCAAAGCAATCTCGAGAAAGAAGAACAAAGCTGGGAGTTTCTGTTGTGGCTCAGCCGAAATGAATCCGGCTAGTATGCATGATGATGCAGGTTCGATCCCTGGCCTCGTTCAGTGGGCTGAGGATCCGCCGTTGCTGTGAGCTGTGGTGCAGTTTGCAGATGTGGCTCGGATCCAGCATTGCTGTGGCTGTGGTGTAGGCTGGCAGCTGTAGCTCCGATTCAACCCCTGGCCTAGGAACTTCCATATGCCATGGGTGCAGCATATGGGGAAAAAAAAAAAAAAGAAGAAGAACAAAGCTGTAAGTATCATGCTCTCTGATTTCAAACTATATTACACTACTCAACATTAAAAAAAAAAACCTGATTAAAAAACAGGGAGAAGACCTGGCTTTTTTAGACACATGATAAGATGCTCCACACCATTAAACATCAGAGAAATTTAAATGAAAACTACAATGAGGAGTTCCCATCGTGGCGCAGTGGTCAACCAATCCGACTAGGAACCATGAGGTTGCGGGTTCAATCCCTGGCCTTGCTCAGTGGGTTAAGGACCTCGCGTTGCTGTGAGCTGTGGTATAGTTCACAGACGTGGCTTGGATCCCTGGTTGCTGTGGCTCTGGTGTAGACTGATGGCTACAGCTCCGATTAGACCCCCTAGCCTGGGAATGTCCATGTGCTGTAGAAGCAGCCCTAGAAAAGGCAGAAAGACAAAAAAAAAAAAAAAAAGAAAAAGAAAAAGCTACAATGAGGTATCATCTCACCAGTCAGAATGGCCATCATCAAAATTCTACAAATAATAAATTCTGGAGAGGATGTGGAGAAAAGGAATCCTCCTACACTGTCTGAGGGAGTATAAATTGGCATAGCCACCATGGAAAAGTCTAGAGGATCCTTAAAAAACTAAAAATAGAGTTACCATATGATCCAGGAATCCTACTCCTGGGCATATATCCAGAGAAAATTCTAATTTGAAAAGGTACATGGACCCCAATGTTCATAGCAGCACTATTTACAATAGCCAAGATATGGAAGCCACCTAAGGGTCCATCAATAGATGAAAGGATAAAGATTTAATTACGCATTACACTGTGTAATGTCCACTGTACACACACAATGGAATATTACTCAGCCATAAAAATTCATGGGGATGTAACGTACAGCACAGGGAATACAGTCAACAATGTTGTAATAACTTTGTGTGGTAACAGATGGTTACTAGACTTGCTGTGGAGATTGTTTCATAACACACATACATAAATGAGGAACTGCTATGTTGTATACCAGAGAACAATACTGTATGTCACCTATACTTCAATTAAAACAAAGTAAAACAAAATAAAATTAGGATCCTAAAAATCTACCCACTCTGTGTAAAGGAGACTAGGAGGATTTTACCCATCATCTCAGAGAAACATCAAGGACAATTATGGGCTCCTGACGGCTATGGATTGAAAATAAAGTCTTCCATAAGAAGCCATATTCTAAGTCTGTGACATGTATACACATACATTACTCTCATGGAATAGGACAATAAATGAACATAAAATTTGGTCCAAACTGGTAAAACTCCTGTGGCTTCTGCAGAACCCAAACCAATTGTTTAGAAACATCCTAGGGTCCGCAGAACATCCACAGAAAAGACAACCTTGAGTTTATAATAAAAAGATAGAAGCTACATGACGAAATTAACCACTGTGAGGAAGAGTCAGCTATCACAATAAACAGCAGGATTAGCACCCAAGAGGCCCACAAAATAAACAGGTGACAGAGATTATAAAATAGCTATGTTTACAATAATTAAGGAGACAAAAGCATAGGATTTTGAAGAAAAGGCATGAATTCAAAGGAGAAACAAAAAGAACTTCTTGAAATAAAACATACAGTTACTGGAGTCCCCATTGTTCTCAGCGGTTAACGAACCTGACTACCATCCATGAGGACGCGGGTTCGATCCCTGGCCTCACTCAGTGGGTTAAGGCTCTGGCATTGCTTCAGATCCTGTGTTGCTGTGCTTGTGGCGTAGGCCAGCTGCTACAGCTCCAATTAAACCCCTAGCCTGGGAATTTCCATGTGCCATGGGTGCAGCCCTAAAAAAAAAAAAAAAAAAAAAAAAAAATTCAGTCATTGAAATTAAAAACTGAATAAAGAACTGAAGACTAAACACAGCTGAAGAGAGACTCTTTAAAGAGTAGAAGTTAGCCAAGAAAATTAATTTAGGTTAAAATGGATGGTTGGAGAATGTGGGTGATGAAAATACCGAACTATATAATAAGCAGGATATAATTAAGGAGATAGTATTATTTTAAAGGTCACATTTACAATAGATTGAAAATGAGTTACAGAATAAATGATGAGAGAGAATGAGGAAGAGGCAATATTTGAGGAGATAATGGCTGGAAATTTTATAGAACTGAAGAAAGATCTGAGTTCGCAGAACAAAGAAGCACTGATTCTTAAGATTAATAAAAACAAACATATATCTATACACAGCATAGTGAAAATGTAGAATACCAAAAGTAAAGCCAGCTACAAAAAAAGTCCTACAAATGATGACAATTACACCGACAACAGAAGCTCAAATGAAAACAGCTTCAAAGTGATGATAAAAAATACCTGCTTCTGGAGTTCCCATCGTGGCTCAGTGGTTAACTAACCTGACTAGCATCCAGGAGGACATGAGTTCCATCCCTGGCCTTGCTCAGTGGGTTAAGGATCTGGTGTTGCCGTGAGCTGTGCTGTAGGTGGCAGACAAGGCTTAGATCCCATGTTGCTGTGCCTGTGGCATAGGCCCTCGACTACAGCTCTGATTCAGCCTGTAGCCTGGGAACCTCCATATGCCACTGTTGTGGCCCTAAAATACAAAAAAAAAAAAAAAAAAAAAAAAAAAAATTAAAAAAAAATTAAAAATAAATAAAAAATCTTAAAAAAAAAAAAAAAATACCTGCTTCCCTGAAGCCTACGCTTAGCTTAACTATCACGGAGTGGGAGTAACAAAAGGCACTTTCAGATAAACAGGACTAAAAGCATTTTCTATTTACAAACCCTCACTGAAAGAGCATGAGAAAGTGTAGGGCACAAGAAAAAATGGTGAAGAGTTTCCTTGTGGCTCAGCAGGTTAAGGATCTGGCATTGTCACTGCAGAGGCCCGGGTCGCTGCTGTGGTGTGAGTTTGATCTCTGGCCCAGGAACTCCCACATGCCATGGACACAGAATATACCAAAATATACCAAAAGCTGCTGAATTTTACATGTTAGAGGACTTGCACAATATATAAATTATACAAATGAGTTGTATGTGAATTATATCTCAATAAATATGTTTTCAAAAAACAAAAAAAGTCCAAATATGTTGGTAATCACATAAATGATAATGGATAAAATGTGGCTATCACAGGTTCACATGGCTTTGGAGGCAAGCGGTTAAATTTTTGGTTAAAAATTTCCAAAAGTGTATAATCTAGATTTTACATAAAATATTCCAGAAAAAAGTGAAAGGACTCTTTCCAACTTATAATTTTATGAGTCTAGTACACTTTGACACCAGTGACAGTGCAAAAGGAGGACAAAAGCAGGACAGTATCACTTAAGATCATTGATTTTTTTAAAATCCTAAATTCAATATTAGTAAACCCAGTAAGTATCATAATTTTTAATACTTTATGACAAAGGAGTATTTATCCCAGCAATGCAAAGTTACTATAACATTAGAAAATCCATGTAATTCACAAAATTAAATGCCCAAAGAAGAAAATTTATCAAATCTCACTAAACATGGAAAAAATAATTGCTAAAATTCAACACCCATTCATATAATTATAAACAAAAAATAACTTCTTAGCCAACTTGGAACAAAAGAAACTTCCTTAATTCGATAAGAGGTAACTACCAAAAACCTGCAACATTAGAATATGAATAGTGAAACATTAGAAACAAACGCATTAGTGCCAGAAAACAAATCAAATATCCTTGTCAGATTTCTACTCCAAGGCTGAAGGGATTTGTCAGAACAGTAAGACAATATAAAGAAATGAGAGAATATTTTAAGGAAAGAAAATTATTATTTGCAAATGGCATGACAGTCTACATAGGAAGACCTAGAGAATCTGCATATAAACTATTGGTATTAATAAGATATTTCAGCAGTGTTGCTAGATACCAAATCAACATACAAAATTCAATGTACTAGCAATAATCAATTAGAAAATGTATATTTTTAAAATATTATTCTCAATTGCAACAAAATCTATAATACACTTAGGAACAAAACTAAAAAAGTATATGTAGAATCATAACAAAGAAAATGGTTATTCAATTCTATCCCAACCAAAGTCCCAGCAGTATTTTTTTCATGGAACATGACAAGCTGATTCTAAAATTGATATGGAAAAGTAACAGGCCAAGAACATCCAAGAAAATTTTGAAGAAGAATGAAAGGGTATTCACCCTACCAGGTATCGATTTATCATAAAATTATATTAATTTTGAAACAACATGAGATTAGCACAAAAATAATCAAATAAATTAGAGATCAGGAAAATTTTTTCTGTAAGGGGCTAGATAGTAAACAGTTTAGGCTTTTCATGCCAAGGGGCAAATTTGAGGATATTATGTAGATACTTATATAATAGAACGACTCCTGCCAATGACTGAGGAATTAAGGCCACTATGTGCATGTAGCGCCATCATCTCTACAGCCAATCTCCAGGCCCATGATGCAATGGGGAGGGAAAGGAGAGAGGGGTGGAGAGAGGGGAGAGGGCTACTATCACAGAGAATCAGAGACTTTTCACTGCCTCACCCAGGAGGGGACTCACATCACTTCTGCTCACATTTGTTGGTCAGAACTAGTCACATGGCCTGCAAGGGGACTAGAAAGTATAGTTTCTATTGTTCAGGAAGGTGCAAAATGAACAAGAATTTGATAAATACATAGCATTGTCTCTGCCACAAATGATAATTATAATTGATAAGGTGAAAATAATACAGTTTGTAATGAGAAAACTTGAAAACAATATAAATATCCACCGAAGTGTTAAATAAAGTAACACACTGGAACAGTACAGTGAAAATGAATAAACTAGATCCGCATGTGTAAACATAGGTAAATCTCAAAAACACAACGTTGAGAAAGCATAAAACCATGGGTAGGAGGGATAAGAACCAACCTCTAGGTAATGATCACCTCTGAAGAGGAAAGAAAGCAAAGAGATGACACGATGGGATGATATGACATTTTGTTTCTTTTAAAAAATTATCTGTAGGAGTTCCCGTCGTGGCGCAGTGGTTAACGAATCCGACTAGGAACCATGAGGTTGCGGGTTCGATCCCTGCCCTTGCTCAGTGGGTTAACGATCCGGCGTTGCCGTGAGCTGTGGTGTAGGTTGCAGACGCGGCTCGGATCCCACGTTGCTGTGGCTCTGGCGTAGGCCGGTGGCTCCAGCTCCGATTCAACCCCCAGCCTGGGAACCTCCATATGCCACGGGAGCGGCCCCAGAAATGGCAAGAAGACAAAAAAAAAAATCTGTAAAGGCAAATTTACAGAAAAAGAAAGTTGATTAGTGGGTGACTGAGGCTGAGGTTAAGAATGGGGAGTGACTACCATGGACATGAGGGACCTTATGGGGGGTGACAGAAGTCTTCAAAAATTGAATTGTAGTAGGAGTTCCCATCCTGGCTCAGTGGTTAACGAATCCAAATAGGAACCATGAGGTTGAGGGTTCGATCCTTGGCCTTGCTCCGTGGGTTAAGGATCCGGTGTTGCTGTGAGCTGTGGTGTAGGTCACAGATGCGGCTTGGATCCCGAGTTGCTGTGGTTCTGGTGTAGGCTAGCAGCTGTAGCTCCGATTCGACCCCTAGCCTGGGAACCTCCATATGCCAGGGGAGCAGCCCAAGAAATGGCAAAAAGACAAAAAATAAAATAAAATAAAATAAAAATAAAACAAAAATTGAATTGTGGTGATGGTTACTCAGCACTATAAATCGTTAAATTCTACACTTAAAATGGTAAATTTTATGGTATTTAAATTATATCTTAATAAAGCTGTATTTAAAAAACTATCTGTAATTAGAAAAACATTATAACATATAACTCCATTAATAAAAAAATATGTTTGGGGAGTTTCTTCTGCAGCACAGTGGTTTAAGGATCCGGCATTGCTGCAACTGTGGTGTAGGTTGCAGTTGCGGCTCGGATTCTATCCCTGGTCTGAGAACTTCCATAGGCTGAGGGTGTGGCCTAAATAAATAAAATGTTTGTATATGCATTAAAAGCTTTTTTTAAATGATAGGGCATAGTAGTTGCCTTTTGCCTATAGGTCTGATGGCTCAAGTCAACTGCTTTTTGGAAAGAAAAAGAATGTGGTACTTAAAGTGTTTCTGAAATAATAACAATGATATAACAGCTACTTTACATTATTTATTAACCTAGATGCATGCATATTTAAATTTTAAGTTAGGGATGTTGACAATTCACTCTCACTTTGTGCAGCCAACTCAATGCTTACATCTTGGTGCATGACTGTTTGCATCATCTAACACAATTTTCCAAAGCACATCATTTTCACTTCTGATTAGTAGCAGAAGATATGGCATTTCAAATATAACTATATGATGCTCTCTCCAGAAAAGAAAACAAACAATAAGTCATATGTATAGGCATAACATACAAAATAGTCCTTTTTTCTCACTAATAATTTAACACCATGAGTAAAGAATAACCTCTGGAGTTTGACCAGCTAACATCTATTGAGGACTTCCTAAGTGTCAAGCCTATTAACTTTCTGAAGTTAAATATTATTACTTAGCACTATTTTTCAGACGAGAAAAAGAAGTCTCAGAGAACTTGAGGAATCTACAGCTAGTGAGGATCTGAGGGCAAAGCCTGAGTGTCTCTACTCTGGCTGCTCCTATGGAAAGTCTAACTACCCAGAGCCATGTCATCAAATTAACCACAGGATCTGGTGGAAGGAGAGTGGTGTCCTCAACTCTAGTCAATGCAAAACCTTACAGTTCTAGTTCCTCAATGATTTTAGGTCATTTTGACACCCAGGGTTCCAGAGAATTCAGATGCCTTCAAGGTCTGAGTTTTTTCAGATTGGCTTTTTAGGAAGGCTCCAAATCTGCCATGTCGTGGAAAATCCCACATTATTTCAGCTCTATAGAGGACCTGGGAGTGTTGTTGGCTGACTCAGTGGCCAGGCAGCAGGTCAGAGATGGCTGACATTCTCTGGCAGCAATGGAATTTTTAAAAAGGTATAAACCCCAAAAAGAAAACAGCAGTAAAGAGACTACCCCTGGACAAGAAATATCAGGAAGTTTCTGAACATAGAAAGGAGATGTCCAAGTGATCATTGATGCAGTGAGTCAGAAGAAGCAATAGCCAAGAAAAGGCATAGGGGAAAATACAGCCGAGAAAGGAGTCAGTCAGTATGCCATCTAGCATCTCACAAAAGCTTATTGTTCAGAAGCACCAGAGACAACAGAAAGTAGGAGTGAGGTGTGGAACTGACAACACAAGGATTAAAATCTATGTTAATAACTGGGTCACCATGCTGCATAGTAGGAAAAAAATTGCATTGGGGAAATAACTTAAAAATAATAATAAAATAAAATAAAATCCATGTGAAAAAGTTGACTCTCCCCAGCCTCCAAATCCCCTTGCACAGAAATATTAACCATTAACCATTAGACTTCTTTCCCAGGCAAGAGAAAGGGGGTTCTCTGGAGGATTTAAACAGACCCACAGCAAAGGCCTCTGCTTTCTGGTCTTTGGGAGATCCTTATCAGATGACCCTAATGTGAAACATACCAGTTGACCAGCTCTATCCAAGCACAGAGTTCCCGGGCAGTTGTTTACATTTTATTTCATCATTCTTATAGATGAACCCAGGGATCATCAGGCATTTGAAGAAATTTTGCAATGGAAAAAAAGAGATCAATAATAAACAGAAAAATGGCCCCAAGAGAAACAGCAATAATTGAAAGAATAAAGAGAAATAAAAAAGCAATAAAAACAATTTTTATTGCATTAAGAGCGCTTCACATGAGAGCTACCCTTTCAACAAAGTTTTGAGTGCACAATACAGTGTTGTTAAATATAGGCATTTTGTTGTACACACCAGATCTCTAGAACTTATCTTGAATAACTGAAACTTGATCCCTGCTAAACAGCTCTCATTTTCCCCTCCCCCCCAGCCCTTGGCAACCACCTTTAAACTCTCTGCTTCTTTGAGTTTGACTATTTTATATACCTCATAGAAGTTGAATCATGGAGTATTTATCCTTCCATGACTGGCTTGTTGCACTTAGCATAATGTCCTCCAGGCTCATCCATGTTGTCGGATATAACAGGATTTCCTTTCTTTTTAAAGTTGAATAACATTCCATTGTACTTACATACCACATTTTCTTTATTCTTTCATCCATCAATAGACATTTAGGTTGCTTCTGTGTCTTGGCTATTGTGAACAATGCTCCAGTGAACATGGATGTGCAAATATTTCTTCAAGATACTGATCTCAATTCTTTTGGATTTATACCCAAAGGTGGGGTCGCTGGATCATGTGGTAGTTGATTTTGTTTGTTTTTGCTTTTTAGGGCCACACCTACGGCATATGGAAGTTACCAGTTTAGGGGTTGAATCAGAGCTGCAGCTGCCAGTCTACACCACAGCCACAGAAACGTGGGATCTGAGCCCCGTCTTTGACCTACACTACAGCTAAAAGCAATGCCTCATCCTTAACCTACTGAGGGAGGCCAGGGATCGAACCCACACCCTCATGTATACTAGTTGAGTTTGTAACCTGCTGAGCCACAACGGGAATTCCGTAGTTTTTTTTTTTAAGGAACTTCCATTAGTGTTTTTCACAGTGTTTGCACCATTTTACACTCCCAACAAATAGCGTACAGGGCTCCAATTTCTCTACATCCTGGCCAACACTTCCTGTCTTTTGTTTTTTTTGATAATAACCACCCTAAAGGTTGGGAAAAGATATCTCATTATGGTTTTGATTTGTACTTCCCTGATGATTAGTAATGTTGAACATCTTTTCATATACCTCTTGGCCATTTGTACGGCTTCTTTGGAGAAATGTCTGTTCAAGTCCTTTGCCCCATTTTTAATTAAGGTTATGTTTTTCTGCTATTGAGTTGTAGGAGTTCCTTATGTATTTTGGATACTAATTCCTTATCGGATGTATGGTTTGCAAATATTTTCTCCCATTCTGTAGATTGCCTAATCACTCTGTTGATTGTTTCCTTTATTCTGCTGAAGCTTTTTAGTTTTCTTTTATTGCTTGTGCTTTTGGTGTCATAGCCAAGAAATCATTGCCTAGACTTAAGTTTTTTCCCCTCTGTTTTTTTCTAGGAGCTCTATAGTTTCAGGTCTTACATTTAAAATCTTTAACCCATTTTGAGTTGATTTTTATGTATGATGTAAAATGTAAGATGCCCAAAAAATGATAATAAAAATAAAATAAAATAAAATGTAAGATGTCCAGTTTCCTTCTTTTGGATCCCATTTGTTTACAATAGCATCAAAAAAGAATAAAATACTGATGAATAAATTTAACCATAATTATAAAACAGGAGTTCCCATAGTGGCTCAGTGGTTAACGAATCCAACTAGCATCTATGAGGATGCAGATTCGATCCCTGGCCTCACTCAGTGGGTTAAGGATCCAGCGTTGCTGTGAGCTGTGGTGTAGGTCGCAGACACAGCTCGGATCCCACGCTGCTGCGATTCTGTCGTAGGCTGGCAGCTGCAGCTCCAATTGGACCCCTAGCCTGGGAACCTCCATATACTGCAGGTGTGGCCCTAAAAAACCAAAAAGAAAAAGAAAATTATAAAACAACATTGATGAAAGAAGTTAAAGAAATCACAAATAAATAGAAAGCCATCCAGTCTTCATGAACTGGAAGACAATATTGTTAAAATGTCCAACATACCCAAAACAATCTACAGATTCAATGTGATTCCTACCAAAATTCCAAAACAGGGAAAAAAATCCTAAAATTCATATGGAACCACAAAAGACCCAGATAGCCAAAGCAATTTGGATAAAGAAAAACAATTTTAAATAGCATCCCCAGAGAGATTTGAGATATTACATACCTAAAACAAGGACAAAATGATAAGAGAAAGGATCAATAAGAGAAAAAGAAAAAGCTTGTGTAAAATGTAATTTCCAAAATAAAACTTAGTGACAAGGTTGAGCATAAAGTTGAGGAAATTTCCCAGAAAACAGAATGAAGGAAGGAAGAGGTGGGAAATCTGAGCAAAAAATATTACACATAGAGGATCAACTGAGAAATTCTAAATCTGATCAACAGAAGGTGCAAAAAAAAAAAAAAAAAAAAGAGTTGAGAAAGGAAAGACAAAGAAATTACCAGAACAATACAAGAGAACTTTATAGAGCTTCATGAAAAATAGAATTTCTCTATCAAAGGGGCCTCCTCAGTGTCCAGTGCAATGAATCAAAAACACTCCACAACAAGCCACATCACTGTGAAATTCCAGAATACCAAATATCAAGAGAAGGTGCTAAAAGCATCCAAAGTGAGCAATCATGATCATCTACAAAGGTACAAGAATCAGACTGGCAACATATTTTTCTTCAGCAACACCAGATTTTAGAAGGCAACTGAGCCACAACTTCAGTTTCTGAAAGAAAAGTACTTTCAGATTTCTCCAACTACAAACTCATCAATCAAGTGCAAGAATCAATCAAAACCTTTTCAAATACTTAAAACTCAAAAAGCTTATTTCTCACGTATTCTTTCTTGGGAAGTTACTTGAGGATCTATTCCTGCAAGAAAAAGTAGTAAACAAAAAGAAAAAAGAAAGAAAAGAAAAAAAAGACAAGACAAGAACCATTGGTTTCATCCAAGAACTGCAGTGAAGACAAGTCCTACGATTATTGCTCTTCATTAGAGCTGGGGAACAATCACACCAGACTGGAGCAATCTCTTGATGTTTTTTAAGTTAGTTTTTTCCCTCAACCTTAGAAACCGATATGCCTTACGATAAGCAAGAATTTTTCCAAAGTGTATAGTTTCTGCCTTACAGTGAGTAAATATTTTTCCAATGCATGTGATTTCTTCAGTTTGACCTCATTTTCTCTCTATTCCATTAAGTTCTAGCAAAAGTAATTTGAATAATTTTGATTAAAAATATATGATGCAAATTTTATAAAAAATGGGTTCAGTATGTCTATCACCTGTCTATATGTGTGCAAACAGATATCTAGAATGCTGTTAATCTCATATTAAAGGTGATTGCTTCAGTGTGGTAGGAACTGGAGTGGTTTTAGTTCTCAGCTTTTTACTTTGAATTGCTTTAACTATTTATAATGAGCATGTATCATTTTTAGAAAAACAAAGTCATTTTGAAATGAGGGGGTTATTAAACTCAAAGGTCTCTAAAAATCTCTGCGCTCTAAAAGTCTATGATTTAATATTCTCTGAAGCAAACACAGATTCGTAATTCAGTGATCAGTCTCCACATTCTTTTGTGTGTGTGGTAATACCTTACTGAAACTTCTAGCCTCCTTTGATCACTGATCTTTGCCTAGGCTCAAGGCCTATTGGCAAAAACACTGCATGACCCCAAATAATTAACCTTAGAGGACAATGTGTTCTCATCAACCAAAGGAAATTTTTTTTTGAATACTAATGAAAAAGTTACAACAGGAAGCATGTTATCTAACCCAAGAACAATGAAGGAACATCAGCTTACACATAAGGTAGTTTTAATATTTAATGGTAATGACTACCATCTGTGGACTTAGAGAGGATGTTAAGTATAACTTACACTGGGATACCTTTCTTCAAAATAAGGAGTCCAAATATGTTTTTCAGTAGGAACATCCACTATCCCCCTAACCTCCCAGCTCTTTCATACCCCTGTGTCTTTGGATGCATCCTAATGCTTTCTCCCTCATCTATAATTTGGACAAATGACATTCACTTGGCAAAATTCAGTCCCTCCTACTACTCCAGGCCCATGGCACTTGGCATACATATACCTGCGTGGTAACATTTCTCAGGCCAGCGTGTGTAACCATGCAGGTTGTGCACTGCACAAAGGGGCCCAGATCAGGGAGTAACTGGGAGCTAAAATCTACCCTGAGCTCAGCTGCCAAGCCAGGTTGTACCTGCCTAGAGGAAGTCTCTTTATTAAATTTGCACAAGCTTACCTTATAGATTCACATTGACTCTTACAGCTGTTTTGGATTGAAATAAGAGTTTATCTACTGCTCCTCCTAGAGTGTGAACACGTCAAGGACCTGGCATACAGTCGGAACTTAATGTATGTTTAATGAATCCTGAATAAATATAAGAAATAAACAGTTCCCTTAATCTCTTAACATCACAGTGAAAAGTGTCAGGCATTTTTCTCTCCCTTTATTTGGGTTGACAAACATTTTCTTATAAAGTTGTATAGAAAAAAAGGAAGAAAATAAAACTAATATTTCATGAGTAGCAAGCGTATGTCAGGAACTTCACATATATTATCTCGTTTTATGTTCCAAATAACCCTACCCATTAAGTCTTACCAGGAGTGAGGGTCAAAATATTTAACAACCACAGCATGGGCACCCACCAATCAGAATGGACACGGGCCCAATCAGAACAGAGCCCAGCTGCAAGCAACCGATGCCCCCATGCTGGTAAGGATAGGCTGAAAGTCAGCCCTGAGTATACCACCCCTACATCACAGATGGGCAAATGAAAGCTAAGAGAGGTTAGATAACGTATCCAAGCTCACATAAGTGGTAAGTGGAGAAACTAGGACTAGACTAGACCCTGGATGAGTCTGATTCCCAAAACCAGTGTTCTTTCCCGCAGAGCACAATGCATTCCTGGTCTCTAAAGCCCAGCAGGAGTGTGAGGAGTTGGGCTTAAGTTTCCTGACATCTATTCCCACGTCTATTCACTAGACTACATCCCTTCCCCAAAGAGGGATCACCATTGTTGGTGAGTGTAAAATAATGACTCTCATTCCATAAGTCACACACACATAAGTGTGACATTATCTGTGTGACACTGCTTCAGAGTAGCGCTTCACATCTTAGAGAATCTGAATGGGGCATTTTTATCACTCGATACATTGAAGAGGTTAACAAAAGGAGACAACCCTTGAATAATGCTCCTAGCTCCCTTTGCAGTTTCTAAAATCTGTATCATTTAAATCTGAACTACACAATGCAGTTCCTTTCAGCAAATATACTTCAACTGCTGAAGAATATACCAAATATAATTTTGTTCTGTGAAAGTTCAGGGCAAGAGTTGGCATCCAATACATTTTACTACCAGTTGATGAATACTAGCTTGTTTCAAGACCTCAGATGTTCTCTGAACATATGTTCATTTCGGGATCCTGACATGCACTCAATCCTTGGATCAGCCACTGCACGGCACCATGGCCAGACACTATACATCATGCCACATCCCTACCGGGAATGAAAACACTCAACAATGTTCGGTTCGTTTCGAGGTTGTTTTCCACTATAGCCCTGTAGGAGACTCTAACACATTTTTTTTTCTACTAGGAAATCAGTTCTTTTCTGTAAAAGAAAGGAGATTTTTTTTTTTCCTTACGTCACTTTTACTAGAATATAATGTTAACCTACAGGCAATCAACTCATTCTGATTTGTGACCAAAATTTATTTTTTTACCAATAAAAGAGTGAACCTAAGCAAAGATTATCACTTAAAAATGCTTTTTTAAAGACACATTTTCTCCTTTTTTTGCAGAAATGGTGAATGTTTTAAAAATGCAAAATTTACAGACGTTGAAACTGCTTTAAAAGAAATCAACTAAACTATGAAATACCTAATTTATAACTACACTAATGCAATTATGCACAGAAAATATTGTACATACGCCTTTTTTTAATAGGGGTTTTGGATCTTCCTTCCATGCAAGTCATGGGAATGGCCTTCGAAATATTTAACAACGAGTACAGCACAGATACCAGCCAATCAAAATGGAGACCAACACTAGCCCTGAAATAGAAGCCCAAGCTCCTCGGCTAGATCACAAATTAACTACTTTGTTGCCAGGTAGTAAGAAGATCTTGGGATTCCCTGGGAGGGACCAGGTCACCTGGGTTGAGGAGGCACTAAAGGGTATTCAGCATTTCAATAACCAGTCCAGCTTGTTATTAAATAATTCCCAGTAGTAGATTTTCATGTATATTTTAATATTATATTAAATATTCTCATATTAATTAAAATAACCAGTATGGGAGTTCCCATTGTGGCTCAGTGGTTAACGAATCTGACTAGGACCCATGGGGTTGCGGCTTCGATCCCTGGCCTGGCTCAGTGGGTTAAGGATCCGGCATTGCCGTGAGCTGTGATGTAGGTTGCAGACTCGGCTTGGATCTGGCATTGCTGTGGTTGTGGCGTAGGCTGGCGGCTACAGCTCCAATTAGACCCCTAGCCTGGGAACCTCCATATGCCGCAGGAGCGGCCCTAGAAAAAGGCAAAAAGACAAAAAATAAAAATAAAAAAATAACCAGTATGGCGGCTGCCATCTGAAAATCAAGTCTGCCAGTCCGTTCTCAAAATGTCCATCAGTGCCTGCCAGGCCCCAGGCCCTTTGTCCAACTCCCCTACCCTTACTGAGCCCCTGCTCCCCAGGCAGCCATGTCACAAACCATATTACTCAGCTCTTCAGGGGCCACAGCCACCAGGACCTAGGATGGACTCACAATCCAAAGACTGCAAATCCATAGGCCAGCCAGCAGCCCGTTTTGGCCCGACGCAAAATAACCTGGCTAGTCAATCAGATTCCTAGTCTTAGAAACCTCAGTTAGGAAACACAAAGAGACTGATGCAAAGAGCAGGGGGTCCTTTCCTGGCAGGGTGGGAAAGGTGATGACAGAGGTGTCACTAAATACACAGAGGGTGGGAGGAGCTAGGGCTGGACACAAGCGGCAGCAGTTAATCCCAGAAGTGCCTAAGGACATCACAATCAGCACCTGAGGAAGGATGGCAATCCAGGTGCCAGGCAGGACAGGACACAGGAGACCTCTGTTTGGGATTTACAAATACAAGGGTCCCCACTGACTGCCCACAAAAGCCCACTTCTATTTGGCCACCAGAGGCCCGATTCAAGCCCCCGAGAAGGGCAGTTTTTAAAGTGTGAGTCCTGAACAAGCAGCATCATCACCTGGAAATTGTTAGGCTGCACAGTCCCACAGAAGCAGACGCTCTGAGGGTGAGGCTCAGGAGGCTGGTTTGATAAGCTCTCCAGGTGATTCCAATCCAAGCTCCAGTTTAAGAACCAAGCCCTGAATCTGGTTTGGCCAAGAGTGCCAGCATTACCTGGGAATGCACTTCTGCTGCCCTCAGGGCATCTCGGGGTAGTCCTCCCAGAGGCAGATTGTTCGGTTGGTCAGATTTGCTGACCAAGGAACTCACTTCTCTGCAGTACGCGTACGCTTACCAGTTCCAGTTAAAAATCCACCAGCCCCCAGCAGCTGCAGGATGCAGGGTATACTCTGAACCAGCAAGCACAGCTGAAGATGTGAAGATGCCACCTAAAAGTTATAGACATTGAGTCTGATGAGCAGCTTTTAATGTGATTTTTTTTGCATACTACCTCTAAATAAAAGCGGATTGTCTTCCTCCTGGAAGTGGTGGGAGCAGGTGTTTGTGGCTGAGGTGTCATAGGGAGATTGCTTTAGGCAGCAGCAACTTTGGTACTGCAGATAGGAGAAAGGTTGGTGCACCAACGGGCAAGAAACAGACTAGAGATGCATGTCAATTACTGCCTGTCAGTTCACTGCCTGCCTGCACCCTCTGCTGCTCATGCTGCCAAGTTCCAAGTTCGCATAACCTTGCGTTCTAGCCAAAGGGTGTATCTCCAACCCAGGTGCAGTCAAGTCAAAACACTTACCTACATCGTGACCTGATGCAGAAGATGATCTGTCCCCTTTCGATTTTCCTACTCAAAAATCTGAAGACTGAAGCTGTTAGAAAGGACAGCTAAAGCTTACCAAAAATATCCTGAGGAGGAGAAGGATCTATGAAGGATCATGGCCAGGCAAAGTAACAACAGAAACCGAATGCACTGCATGGTATGGGCTTCTAAGAAATAAAACCAGTAGGGCCATCCATTAAGGCTATGATCACGTACAGAGAAAAGCAGAGACACGGAGAGACAATGACAGTGACAGGGACAGTGAGAGAGACATCCTGTAGTCCTGGAGAGAAGGAAAGCATAACCACCTTGATTCCTGCTGGCTGGTGTCCTTTCAAGAGCCATCTTCTCAGGCTTAGGTGGTCAGAGCGAGTTACGAGAATGTCTACGGAGGGGGCTGTTTAAATTAGTTTGAGTGTAAGAGCAGGTGAGGGAGATAAACAGGATGAGCGAGAGCTAGAGTCAACGGGACAAAGACAATGAAAGAAACAGAAATGCACACAGACCGACAGAGACAATCCCTAGGATGCAAAGCTCGAAGGACATCCTGATAGAGAAGGGGTCCTAGCCACCACCCCTTCTCCCAGGAGTTGAAGTCCAATTAAACGAAGAATGAATGCGTGCGTACACAAATGAATAAATAATAAATTTGAAATGACTGTTAATGACATTTGTCAGGATGGACAGAGGTGACTCTGGCCAAGGGCCAGTGGCAGAAAGAGCATCAAAGCTTCTGAGATCAAATCACTAGGAGGGTAGAAAGAAATGACACTAGTGGGCCAGACCTTGCCCCAGCATCCAAGAGGATCAGAAAGACTGGGTCTGTGCGGTGGCAAACCCAGCAGCCAATCTCAGCCCAGCTCTTCGGGTGTCCTGAAGAAAAGGAAGTTAATGTTTCTAAAGAGCACAAGTGTTTGAGTTGCAGACCAGCTTTTGACAGAGCACCTTTACTCCGTGGTGGCCTGGGTGAGGGGCCAGGAAAGTGCCAGGAGTGGGGGTGTTCTGCCCCAGACACAGCAAGTCAGTCAGAACACGTGACACTGCACAGTGCAGCCCTGGCCATGGCAGTAGTGGCGATCAAGTCATCACAAGCCTTACCAACCTCAGGGGCAGCAGAAGTGACATGGAAAGCCTGGGTTCTGACGAAAATATCTTAGGGTAGCAAAAGTGGAGGTTTCCAGCCTCAAAGGGGCATATCTGATTTCTGACCCAGTGCCAAGAGAGGAGCATGCAGGGTCAGCCCTGGACCTTAGTAAACATGTGGGACCTGGGGTCATTCCCAGACAACACATGACATTTGCTCACAGCCCATACAGTCTTTGAATTTTTAAATGGTGATTTGACGCCTTGAAAGCAGCTGAGCCCAGGAGAGCAAAGACACTGTGTGCTAATCTTGCCAGTTACAGAACTGGCACACGTTGCCTTAGGTTCTCGTCTCGGAGTACCCTTCTTTCACCAGTTTAGAGCAATCACAACCTGGAGTGTGGTGCCTGAGAAAGAAAGGGGGAAAAAAGGCAGTCTCCGAAATCTGAAAGCCTGGTGCTCACAGCTAGGTCATGTTATTCTTCTATTGGACGGTTGATAAGTTCACATAACAACAACTTCAAACAAGGTTGTCCTGAAAATGTGGGGCAAAACAAGTACACTTCATGATTTTGTCTTAAGCACAAAGCCAAGGTCACATGCTCCAAACAAACTACCAAACATTGCCCCCTTTTGGTTAAAACGGGGAACTATTGTTTCTTTACCAGTTGCAGCTTTATCTTCTCTCTAGCTGGCCCTCCCCCAAAAAAAGATTTTATTGAGGAATCCCCTTGGTGTGCAGGGGGTTAAGGATCTGGCTTCGTCACTGCAGCAACCGGCGCAGGTTCGATCCCTGGCCCCAGAAGTTCCACATGCTGCAGATGCAGCCAAAAACAAACAAAGATTTTGTTGAGATACCTAGCCATAGAATCATCCTGATTTCTGACAGCATCAATCTAAAATGAACCCTCTCTTCCTTAGACCCTCCCTTTATCACTTAATCAAAGCCCAAATCCTGTAATAGGCTCTTTATACTATGCTCTCACTGAGAGACCCCATGGCTCCCCATGGTGCGTATTCACCCGCTCTGCAACAAGAAACGAACCCAACTTGCTCAAATACAGGTGTGTTCCTGGCAGGCTTTAGCTGTAGGGCATTGGCATGCCCCTAGAATGCATTCTTTTAATTGACTTATTTTGCCTTTATTATATGTTTGTGTATATGTGCGTGTGTATATATGTCTGCATTTTGCATGGAGGGTGGAAAGACAAAGTTTTAGTATCATATTTATGATTTTGGAGCAGTAACAGAGTTTTGTATGTTGAGTGTAAAATATCTACAAAGAGTTTAAACAGAACAGGTAAACAGTCATAATTATATTAAGAGAAACTGCCTAGTTAGGTCGTATTACGAAAAGTAGTATTAATTATTAAACACTTGAGTCCATTTTAATGGATATCTGGTGGTTCTTTTTTTTTTTTTTTTTTTTTTTTTGGCTCTTTGCTATTTCTTTGGGCCGCTCCCTCGGCATATGGAGGTTCCCAGGCTAGGGGTTGAATCGGAGCTGTAGCCACTGGCCTACTCCAGAGCCACAGCAACGCAGGATCCGAGCCGCGTCTGCAACCTACACCACAGCTCACGGCAACGCCGGATCGTTAACCCACTGAGCAAGGGCAGGGACTGAACCTGCAACCTCATGGTTCCTAGTTGGATTCGTTAACCACTGCGCCACGACGGGAACTCCTCTGGTGGTGTTTTAATAGAATAGGTGTCAATGTGGGGGCTCAGGGATGCATAGCATCTTTCCCCATTTAAAGTAATGGTAAGGAGTTCCCGTCGTGGCTCAGCGGAAATGAATCTGACTAGCATCCATGAGGACACGGGTTCCATCCCTGGCCTCGCTCAGTGGGTTAAGGATCTGGCATTGCCATGAGCTGTGGTGTAGGTCGCAGATGTGGCTCGGATCCTGAGGTTGCTGTGGCTGTGATGTAGATCAGCAGCTACAGCTCCAATTAGACCCCTAGCGTGGGAACCTCCATATGCTGCGGGTGTGGCCCTAAAAAGACAAAAAGACAAAAGACAATAAATAAATAAATAAATAAATAAATAAATAAATAAATAAATAAAGTGATGGTAATTGCAACTTTGATTTCAGAGGATTTGCACCAAAGGAAATTGCCAGGAACAAGTCACAAGGGGAAAGATCATATTCATAAGCATTGGATGTGCAATAGCATAGATCTACCCTGAAGAATGGGAAAATTCTGGAATACCTGAAGGGAGTTGCTCACAACTTCCTCATGGAATCACCAAGAAATTAATATCGATTTCCAAGTCCTAATACATTTAACTGGTAGAACTAATCAACAGAAAATGGTCAATGTCTAAAATAGCACATGGTAAAAAAACATTTTTGCTCTTTTTAGGGCCACACCTGCAGCATATGGAAGTTCCCAGGCTAGGGACTGAACTGGAGCTACAGCTGCCGGCCTACGCCACAGCCACAGCAACACAGGATCCGAGCCGCATCTGTGACCTATGCCACAGCTCATGGCAACACCGGATCCCCGACCCAATGAGCAAGGCCAAGGATCGAACCTGCATCCTCATGGATGCTAGTTGGGTTTGTTTCTGCTGAGCCACAATGGGAACTCCCAGTAAACTTCATTAGAAACAAACAAATAAACAAACAAAAAAAAACTGAAAAAAAACCCACATGTCATTTGTAACACTGGAAACTGAAAACTGACCTGAGAAACTTTAGACTTGGTGGAAATAACCACCATAGAAAAATATGACAAGTTGTGAAACTGCACAAGATAAAATTTGTTATTGACTAAAATTTTTACAATTTTAGACAAAAACCACATGTTCTTGGAAAATTTATACCTGTAAAATATGACCCAAGGAAATAGACTTTGATAAAAATGCCCATAAATTATAATTTACAATGCAAAGTAAATTTTGCTATGGAAAAGTTTATTGATAAAGCGAATCCTTACTGTAAACTTAAAATGAAACTAATCAATCCCAATGAAAATAGTTTCAGTAGCATAAAAATACAAATGGAAAAGAGTCTATATGGTTTAGAAAATCAATCAATAACTTTAGCTGACTTAAGGGAATTTATTCCAATAAAAAATTGCTCAGAGGGCGCTCCCGTCGTGGCTCAGTGGTTAACGAATCCGACTAGGAACCATGAGGTTGCAGGTTCGATCCCTGGCCTTGATCAGTGGTTAAGGATCCAGCGTTGCCGTGAGCTGTGATGTAGGTTGCAGACGTGGCTCGGATCTGGCATTGCTGTGGCCCTGGCGTAGGCCAGCAGCTACAGCTCCGATTAGACCCCTAGCCTGGGAACTTCCATATGCCACAGAAGAGGCCCTAGAAAAGGCAAAAAGACAAAAAAAAAAAAATTGCTCAATAAAAAAATCATCAATATTGGGAGTAACAGCTAGGATACAGCTCCATATACCAATGACAACAAAATTCAAAACAGTGGCTTAAACAGGTGGAAAACTATTTCTCTATCAAGACAACAAAAATCTGGAAGTGGGAATATCCAAGGGCTAGTCAGGAAGTTCCATGTCATCAGGGACCCAGGCTCCCCCGATCCAGCTGCTGCACCAGCCTTGATGTGCATCCATGTAACTCAAACTCTAGCCATAGTATCCATATTCCAACCAACAGGAAAGAGGAAAGACTGTAGAAAATCTCTCCTTTTAAGGACACTCTCCAGAAGTTGCACTGTCGCTTCTGTTTACATCTCATTGGTCAAAAGTAGTTTTTCAGCCAAGTGGCAATGTGAACAGCTGAAAATAGATATTATTACTAAGCAAGAAGTAAAAGATGTAGAAGTTCTCTTATGGTGCAGCAAGGTGGGGATCTGGCATTGTCACTGCAGTGGCTTGGGTTGCTGCCATGGCACAAGTTCAATCCCTGGCCTAGGAACTTCCAAATGCTGTGGGCATGGCCAAAAATAATAACAATAATCAGGAGTTCCTGTCGTGGCGCAGTGGTTAATGGATCCGACTAGGAACCATGAGGTTTCGGGTTTGGTCCCTGCCCTTGCTCAGTGGGTTAACGATCTGGTGTTGCCGTGAGCTGTGGTGTAGGTTGCAGACGCGGCTCGGATCCTGCGTTGCTGTGGCTCTGGCGTAGGCTGGCAGCTACAGTTCCGATTTGACCCCTAGCCTGGGAACCTCGATATGCTGCGGAAGCAGCCCAAGAAATGGCAAAAAGACAAAAAAAAAAATAGTAATAATAATAATAATTAAAAGATGTTATATTAGGAGGCAATTAGCAGTCTTCTGTCTCCTTTAGCGTAATTGTGATATACATGCTTATACTCAGAAACAGGGAGTCCAAATGTTCTTGTAGCCAGATAGATGGGAGATCCAAACTGCTGTCTCAAAAAGACACGTTCAAAATGGTAGAGTCAAAAAAGCAGGTGCAAAATATCTTTGTGCCCTTCATACACACATGAGGAAGGAAGGTTCTAAGTGATAGACTCTCGACCTCCCACTGAGCTGTCTACAAGGGGACTCAATGCTATAATTTGGGATACGACTAGAGGACTGTTATTTGCACACTAACTATAAATCAGGACACTTTAACAGAAGAAGCTAGTGGTAGATTCCCCTCCATGCCCATCTTGTATCCACGCCTTCTGCAATATAACTTTGCAGCATCTCCTATCCAGAGGAAGAGTCAATTTCCCTATCCCTTGACTCTGGTCTGGCCTTGTGATTCGCTATGCCCAGTAGAATCTAGTGTGAAATCCAAGCATGGGCCTTAAGAAGGCCTTGCAAGCTTCTGCTTTTCCTTTTGGATCCCTGCCAAGCTACCATGTGCATAAGCCCCAGCTAACCTGCTGGATGATAGACTTGCAGTGAAGTTACCTCTACTGCCTAAGCCAATAATCAGTCAATGCCCACAACCAGAGTCACCCAGCTGACCAGTAGTTGACCATAGACACGTAAGTGAGCCTAGCCAAGACCAAAAGAACCACCCACCTGAGCCCAACCCAAACTGTCAACCCATAGAATTGTGAGTTACATAAATGGTTGTTTCAAGCCACTAAGTTTTAGAGTGGTGTGTAGTGAAAGCTAACTGATGCTGAGCCTTACTAAAATAAAGCCAAACCAAGCTTATCTTCAAAGCCTGAAGCTAACAATCCTGAATATATCCTTAACATATTAAATAGTTCTTAACATACTAAATACAAACCCCTATGCCCTGGGAGATACACTCACTAGTCAACAGTTCCATGAGGCTTGGGCAGTATACCTTGCCATGGTCAAGCATGAAGAAAATGAAGAAAAAAAAGATCTCCACACGAAGAAAATGATGGCATGTAAATTATTCACACATGGTTTATACTGCTTTTTAAACTAAAAAATAAAGGTGATTCTTTTAAAAACATACTCCATCCTGGAGTTCCCACTGTAGCATAATGGGATCAGCTGCGTCTCTGCATCACCAGGACGCAGGTTCTATGCCCAGCAGCGTAGATCGCAACTGCAGCTAGGATCTGATCCCTGGCCCAGGAACCCCATGTTCCATGGGGCAGCCAAAAAAGAAAAAAACATATTTTTTAATTAAAAAAAACCATAATCCATCCATATTCGCATCTGAGCAGTAGATACGCATTAATAACATATGAAAGCATCACTTTTTACCTATCATGACTGGAAAGAGTTGCCATCTCCCAGAAGATGCAAAATACTGTGGCATCATTGTATAATTAACCATTGTTCTCAAGGACTCAAATTCACTGACAAATTGTCTCACCAATAATCATAACATATGGTTAATCTCACATAGGTGATATGGTTCTCGTGAGAAGTTATCAAGTGTGCATTCTATAATGATGCTTTTTGGGACACCTTTTGTGGTAGTCAGTGTTCAGCCCTCTATGAACATGTAATCAATCACAGACTAGAAACTGACCTGGCTACAGAAGCTGAGCATCTAAGCACTGGAGGCATAGCGTCCATACTGGCCTCCAAGGGAAGGGGTTCAAAGCCCCTTTCTGTCCTCTTCCTATCCTCTTATGCAAGGAGTGGACATGTGCCAAATGAATGGGTATGATTCCCAAACACTCGTTGAACCAGCGTTTCTAGTGGGTGGAGCCTTGGGAATATAAAAAAAAAAAATCCCATATGGATAGAAAGCCTCTTTCGAGGATCCATTCCCCCTGGAGCTGGTAGCCGTGAGGTTTTTTTCTTGGGTTCTGAGTTCCAGGCTGCCTCTACCCTAAGCTGCCTGTGGTCAAGCCCAGCTCAGTAGAGTGCTGAACTAGGGTTTAGAGCGAATGTTCCAGTTCATAAAATGTTACTTTTCATTGTTTTGACAGTCTTTTATGCATATGTCCTTTGTGGAACACCCAAATGTGGTAGGGCTGAGGCAGGAGTTAAGTATTCCTGAGTCCCCTGTGCTACTACCAACAGAATTCCACCCCTTAATAGTACCTGGACCTTACCTCCACCACTAATGCTGCCATGGTCTCAGGAGACAGAGCAGATAGATAGCCTAGGAACTGACATTTAGACAGCAAAGTCCTACAAAAGAGATTGAGGCTCAGTCCTCAAACTTGAAGCACTACTTCTGTAGGCCCAGAATATTATCTCCTATGTATAAAAGGCAGGTGTAAGTATTGGTGCAAAGAATTTTAGGACTTAGGGTAACCTTGTCCCTGAATTCAAATTGCAGAAGCAGCAAGTTCTGCAACATGACCTAGGTCTCCCTAAAAGAAGCAGTGGGATATTTTTGGTGAATTGGATTGTTAGATCCAAACAATCATATGGCCAACTAGATGGTAGGTCCAGATTCTGTTCCTCTTAGTCTTTTTTTTTTTTTTTTTTGTCTTTTACAGCCATACCTATGCATATGGAGGTTCCCAGGCTAGGGATCGGAGCGGTAGCTGCCAGCCTACACCACTGACACAGCAATGCAGGATCCAAGCCATGTCTGTGACCTACACCACAGCTCATGGCAACGCCAGATTCTTAATCCACTGATCGAGGCCAGTGATTGAACCTGTATCCTCATGGATGCTAGTTAGATTCATTTCTGCTAAGCGACTATGGAAACTCCCTGTTCCTCTTAGGCTTGTTTTAACTCGCATCCCAGAATAAAGAGGAAATGATGAGACAAAATTCTGGGGTATCGTGTGCCTTCCCTGAAATTTTCTGAGTCTCTTCTTCTCCATATGTTCTCATGTTGACTCTGATTTGGGCACTACATAAGTCCTAGTCTACAAATTTATGGAAAGAAGATAAAGGGATACAGTAACAAAAAATAACCACCAGTGATTTGCCAGGCTTAATCAGGAGACAATCAATATATTCCTTGCAATGGCTTTTCTAATTGGGTATCTTCAGTGAGCATGCCAAGCTCCAGCCACGATTATGGGTTTCAGAGACTTCCACAGGGTAATACAATCACTGCAGAGAGGTTGAGTTCACTAATAAAAGAGAACTGAGGCCTTTAGTGCATAGGGAAGGTCGCCTCTTGGACTGAGGTGGAGAGGGGAATTCAGTGACAGAAAGAACAGGTCCGGAAGTCAAAAAGACATTAAATAATGCCTGTACCTAGAATGTCCTGGCTTTGAGAACTGGGTTAGCCTGACATAGTGGAAGTCCCTTTACCAGGTAACATGATTACAGGCTATTTAAAATGATCTAAAAGCTTTCGTCCAGGAGATAATTTGAACTTTAGGAGTGATAGGAGGCAAACTAGGAGAGAATTGGGAAATTAAGAAAAAGAGATAGCTTGAGGTCTTAGAAACCAAGAAGGACATATAAGAAATGAAAAAAGGACATACCTCCAAAGATATACCCAGATCTAATTGTATTCAGCTATCACAAATGTAAGGGAAGCCAACTAGCCAATTATAAGCAAGATAGTTATCACACACTGGAAAAAGTAGGTGAAGACCATGCCAATCTTAGTAGAAAATAGGTAGATAATCATATTTTGACAGTGCTCTCATATGGCCAGTACAAAACTAAAAGGCATTTGGAGACCTAGAGTTGATTCTAAGACAGAGATAAAGTATCAATCCCAACTGGTGATGATGGTCACACGCTAAATATTCTAGCAACGATGGGACCTTAATCACAGATCTTTTCTGTCCTGGACATCACAAACAGGCTTCGATCTCCGCCACTGAAGACGATATGTTAGTTCACTTTCCACAGAAAAGAAACTCATGGGGAGTTCCCGTCGTGGCGCAGTGGTTAACGAATCCGACTAGGAACCATGAGGTTGCGGGTTCGGTCCCTGCCCTTGCTCAGTGTGTTAACGATCCGGTGTTGCCGTGAGCTGTGGTGTAGGTGGCAGACGCGGCTCGGATCCTGCGTTGCTGTGCCTCTGGCGTAGGCCGGTGGCTACAGCTCCGATTCAACCCCTAGCCTGGGAACCTCCATATGCCGTGGGAGCGGCCCAAGAAATAGCAACAACAACAACAACAAAAAGACAAAAAAAAAAAAAAAAAAGAAACTCATGGACTTGGAGAACAGACTTGTGGTTGCCAAGGGAGAGGGGGAGGGAGCGGGATGGACTGGGAGTCTGAGGTTAATAGATGCAAACTATTCCATCTGGAGTGGATAAGCAATGAGATCCTGCTGTATAGCACAGGGAACTATATCTAATCACTTGTGATGGAACATGATGGAGGATGATGGGAGAAAAAGAATATATATATATATATATATATATATATATACACACGCATGACTGGGTCACTTTGCTATACAGTAGAAAATTGACAGAACACTGTAAACCAACTATAATGGAAAAAATAAAAATCATTAATTAAAAAATATGTAATCCAAAAATACATAAGTGGAAAAAAAAGATACGTTAGGTCAAAGCTGTATTCACGATGGGAGGCAAACAGTTGGACGTGAATAGTACTCACTGTCAACCTCCCACAGGTAGATAGAGACCTGAAAAAATAGGCAACATCATTTGACAGTCATACATACAGACAAATCCAGCATCATCTCACAGCAAGAAGATCAGACATTAACCAAGCATGTGTTGGGGGCAATAGGGAAGGCAAGGTTGAAAGTCAAGGGGAAGATATAGCTTGAATGTGACTAGAGTGGCCTAGATGAAAGTTTCCCCGTAGGAAAGCAATGAATGTATGAGGAAAGGGACAAACAATCAGGTCACTTGACCCACACATGAAAAAAATCCTGTTCTCACCAGGTTTCCATAATGATTATATGGCACAATACAGTGAGAAAGGCCAACACTTGGTTGAGTTACCTAAATGAACCACTGCTTCAGGGAGGCACCAGCCAGCATGGGGAACACTTACAAGAAACAATAGCCTGGGCACCAGCTTTGGCCTTACCAAAAACTTGGGAATCTTTTAACCTCTGCCCCATAACAATTCCCAGTACCACAGCCATTGGTGATACGAGAAAGTCTCATTTCTTCATCAGAGAAATCTGAACTCAGTACTTCGTACCAGTGCAAAATATCCTGGGCCAGTCACGTCACACACTGACTGTCCGCAAAGGAGTAGATCTTCTAAGAACAGATCCACGACATACTATCCCAGTCATCACTATCCTTAAACACCCCCACCTTCTTATGAAATAACTAAGGGCCAAGAAGAGCTACGCATACAAGGTGAATGTCTTGATTTGGGTTTCCCCAGAAGCAGACCCTGAGACAAAGATTCTAACACAAGTGGTTTATTTAGGAGTTGGTGCCAGGAAACACACATAAGGGAGTGCGGAAGGGAGACACTTTTGATCTCTACCAAACCAGAGACGTGAAAAGTGGTCAACAAGGAGATGTTATCAACACAGTCACTACTGTGGGTGACTGGAGCTTCATCCGATGGGTGAACCCCTGGAGAACCATACACATGACATACCTTAGGCTGACCTTGCTTGAGGGGTGAGAGAGCTGTTGTACTTACAGGCCAACTCCAATCAGATTTTGGTTGAGAGCCAAGCTGTAATGTGTTAACCCTCTAGCACGTCCATCCTCTCAGGCAAAGGGTAGAAAAGGCTTCAAGGCCTCTGATAAAGCCCTCAGATAAAGAGATGTTGGCACTTAGAAATCAGCTGAGGCACACAGAAACAGTAAGGTGGAAGGATAGGAAACAACAGACAAAATGTTAGCTACGTGTACTTGAACCACAGGAAAATCGTCCCTCTCATCTATTAGGGAGGGTAGCTGGGCAGACTAAATGAAGAAGATGGGGGTAGAATACTTACAGAAGTTTTAAATCTGATGGGAACTGGAGGATTTCCAAACAACAGCTGGAGAGAAAGCATGAGGGCACCAGCCCTGTCTCTGAAACTGGCCTGGGAATCTGAAACCAGCTAGACTGGCTACTGCACCATAGAGGAGAAACAACAGGCCACGGTGGGGGCCTCTGCCAATAATTTGGAAAGAACACCATTGTATTTTGGTGGCAATAGCGTTACACCAAACAGCCAGCAACTAAGATAGCTACAAAGATTCTAATTCAGTAACTTTTCTTAACGAGGAGGTCTCACACAAGGGACCAAAGCTGGAGGCGTACTTCATGAGAGAATGTGTATTCTGACAAGCATCTGGGTTTTCCAAACAGCACAAGCACTTGGAGGCCAGGGAGCCAGAAAGAACTCTGCAATAAAGACTGAGATCTAAGCAGCTATGATGAAAATGAGGGATTTCCGAGTTCTCTGCCTTCTTTTGATCCTAAGGACATCAGGGCCCGAATATCCAATGGAATAAGGCAAGTGCTTTACAAGGGCCTCTGGGAGCCTGAGAGTTACTGGGAAACCTATTCACCTCTTGTTTTCTATAGAGAAGTCTTGAGCAAGGGGAACCACTGAGTCCCCGTCCTTCTACTCACTTCCCTCCTTGCACATTCTCCAAGCAAGTTATCAGGTTGGGTCAGATTCTAGCACAATCTATTAGACCATGTTTGCGGTGGCCTGGATCACTGTGCATTTATTAAATTTCATTCATGGGTACCTTACTCTTTGCTGCTGCTTTTGGCCTCTGAGCAACTGACACGGTGAACTGACTATCCTGCCCTTTCTCTCCAACATGGTAGCCAGGTCTAGGGTTACTAACCCCATCAGTCTAGGCCTCTAGTTTGAAACGGGATTTTTTTGTTAGAACTTAAGTTTTTTGACATTTTAATTTCTCTGTGGAAAACTGACAATAAGAGAGGTTTCATAAAGAGACTTGGGGCCTTCTGCTATCAACACTGTATTGCTGGGACTGTGCTATCATCTGGTATTCACTGTGTGGACGGACTTCTTTGTAGGCTATGTTCAACAATGATGCTGCACATAATCTGAGGAATAGACGAGGTGGTGCATTTCTCACTAAACATACAGTCATCTTGAAGTTAACACCCTGAGTAAAACCGCTTGACAAGTCCCTGAGGATGACATTAGAGGCATTCACTGAACATTTTGGAGAACTGAATTTCACATCTCTCTAGTCCAAGAAAGAGCCATGATACGGTCAGGGGAATAGCCCCGCGAAAGGACTGGAAGAACTTACCTGCAGATTTTCTCCCCTCAAGTAGACAGTCACATACAGCTTAGCTATTAACCCCTTTGGGTTAACAGAGAAAGAACAGGAATAGAGACTTAAATTTCCATGAAAGAAGTTCAAATACCCTAATCATACCTGCTCCCACCCTCCACCTTCATTTCTCCCTAAGAAAAGAAATGCTGAACTGATTGATCAGAGTCCAGTACTTCCACTGGGCTGTTTCTCAGTGCACAGAACTTGGAGGTATTAATAAGACCCTCAAAGGTTATCTTTTTCTGCATCTCAGATGACTGTAGCTTCTAATCTCATTTCAGTAGAAAATTCCAAGATTCTACTTTGGGCTTAAGTGCTCTGGATTAAAGTTTGGAGCCAAAGTTCCAGCTGATGAAGTATTACTCTGCTTACCTTCCTCCTCTGTAGACCTTACAGAAAGGGCAGTTATGCCAGGACAGATTTGGATATTTCTGGGTCCCTTGACTTAGTATCACTCTAAATTCATCTCTTAATAATAACACCTCAATTTAATCCCAATTTCCAACAGAGTACAAGAGTCTAAGTCCTAACAGTGGAAACAGTAAAAGGAATCAAATCAGGAGCATGGCAGTAAGAAATTTAACACCTTGGCAATGAACAAAGACCCGGAAGAGTCCAGCAGAGAGTGGACTAGCATTCTAGAAGATCTATTCCCGTGTTGCAGAACCCCAGTGAGAAAGAGGATGTGAAAGACGCTGACTCGTACTCGGGGCTACCCAAGGTTGGCCAGTGGTACACTAAATAAAGTCTGATAGGAGTTCCCGTCGTGGCGCAGTGGTTAACGAATCCGACTAGGAACCATGAGGTTGCGGGTTCGGTCCCTGCCCTTGCTCAGTGGGTTAACGATCCGGCGTTGCCGTGAGCTGTGGTGTAGGTTGCAGACGCGGCTCGGATCCCGCGTTGCTGTGGCTCTGGCGTAGGCCGGTGGCTATAGCTCCGATTCAACCCCTAGCCTGGGAACCTCCATATGCCGCGGGAGCGGCCCAAGAAATAGCAACAACAACAACAACAACAACAACAACAAAAAAGACAAAAAATAAATAAATAAATAAATAAATAAATAAATAAAGTCTGATAGGAAATGCAAAGATCTTGGCAGGGGGAGAGAGCAACTCTTCACTGGTCCAAACCTTGCTGTGATGACAAACGCCACTGTCCCGCATCCCCAGCTTTGCTTATTTGCTATGTGTTTCACACTAGATTCTGATCCGTTCCCTGTCCCCTTAGAACCTGACCTTGACACTGATTAACCGCACACTAACAGTTCCATGTGACAGCCCCTGTGGAAGAGGCAGAAATGTAGAACATTCCATTTGTTCCCCTACCTGTGCCAGCCCTCTTGCACATACGCAGGACCAAGAGACTCGTTTTGGACAATGAAATGATGTGACACATGTCACTTCTGGGCTGAGGCAATAAAGTACCTACAGGAGATTCTCCAGCCTTTTTTTCCTACAGCGGCAGCTGAGTGGGCCTCACGTTGCAGGTGGCGCAGCTCCAAAACAGCAGCGCCTCAGCCCAGCGCCTCAGCCAGGAGCCTTGAGGGTCTGTGTGGGGCAGATCTCCCCCCATTCTCACATCCCCCTGACCTGCGTGGGATCTGCGGTGTGGGCGAGATAGAAGCCCTCGGTGTGCAAAACCTCTGACACTCTGAGACTCTTTGTTATCTGAGCATACTTGTATTCCCATAGAAGACCCCCCTTCTTCTGCACGCGTTTCATGCTTTCGTCCTAGCTGTTGATAAGTCTAGGTATTATACCCAGACTCCTCTGAACTGGCTCTATGGGACGCAAGATCAGGAACAAGCCAGGAACAAAGCTTTACCTTTCAAACAAATACAGACTTGTGAGCAATACAATTCAGTAAACACAACTATTTTCTACTGCACAAAAAACAGGAAATAATTAAATTTCTTATAGACGTTTCTTTATTATATTTTCCCACTTGAATATTTAGAGAATAATTTAACTGTAATGCATACTGACAGCAAGCACAGTATCAAATATTAGGTTTTTTTTAATATTTTTCTGTTCTCACCCTTTATTCCTTTAGGAAAAAAATATTTAGATGACCTCAAAGAAACAATTATTATGCTAATCACAGTATGCAGTAACACGTACAAGCCCATACTCAATAGAAAAGAAAGCAACAAAGAAGTGAAAAAGTCTTTCTCCTCAAATCATTTTAATTCATTTTTCCACAGCCATATAAATTTAAAGTATGAAACAACAATAATACAGCTATAGAATCTAGGTTCTCTTTCAAAGCAGCGGCATATAAAACATAGAAAAGCTAAAACCTCAGCACAAGCTTCAAAAGAACAAGGACTGAGAGAATTTTGATGAAGACATGAAATGCACAAAATACAGTACACAAAAATACTAGAATGCATAAAATATAAAGCTACACATTTCAGGTAGAAAGCATCGTAAAATATATAAAATATGCAAGAAATCAAAACCAAAGAGATTTTTCTTAGAGTACCATGAATACACTGGAACTGGCAATTAGCATTTGAAGATGGGAACAAGAAAATAGCAGTTTCCCATTTAAAACTTTATTTCTAGGCTTTAGGATTTCACCTTCTTGACATCCTTCTTTCCAGAGCTCTCAGTAGCTGACTCTGCTTTTCTTTTCTGTGACTAAAATGGAAACAGATTTAATGTTCTGCTCCAATATGCACATTTTTAAATGGCCCAACAATGTTAAATCTAGGATGTAAATGCATTAAAAAAAAATTTTAACATGAATATTCACTTAAATGTTATACTCACAGTTAATGTTCTATATACCCAACAAACTACATAACCCAAAGAAAAACAACCTTTAAAGATGTTTCTTTTTAAGAAAGACATAAAATACCCATCAAAAATAGTCATCAAGTGTCTACTTACACATGGTACTATAAATGTACGCTTATCTTAAAGAACTACTTAATACTTAAAGTCTTCTAGGCAAAATGTTATATATGAGTGTATTATTTTTTAAATCTTATGATAGATGTTAAAATACCATATTTCATATGTTCTATGATGCACATTTCTTTCCCACTTTAGCATCTCCGAAATTGGGATGCAGCCTATAATTGATGACAAATCACAGTGACTTGGCAGCAGTTTTTCTTAGTGTTACGTACATAAAATAATGCTGTGTCTCAGAATGGAAGGCATCTTAGACTTGATGAAATATGGTAGTTTACTTAACCACACTCAAATAATATGATCTATTAAAGAGTATTTGAAATTGTAACTCTACAAGGCAACCTGACTGAATTAAAATCAAGTCATCTTAGTATTCAACCGTTAACTTATTACCAAGTAAACCAAGTAAAGCTTTGCTGTCGCCTCAAAGTTCTTATTTGTACTCATAGTTCCATGAAGCTCAGAAAACTTATTTGATCCAATCGGAACTCCCAAGTTTCAACCTCAGCCCCTCCCATCCCACCCCACCCCCTCCAATTCCCCATGACAACGCTAGTCTCAATTCAAAGGATTTGACTTGCATTATCCTTCTGCTTAGAAGTCATGAGGAATTTTTTAAAATACTGAGACCTGTTACTAGGGCGTTCCTAACCATATGTTCTACCAACAAATAGGAAACAGGGGGTTGTAGTGTGATTTTTTTTCTATCAAAAACAAATCAGCATTTCATAAAACCAGTTTTTATAATAGCTATCACTATGGCATTAAACATAATATAGGCATTTCAATTATGTAAAAAAAAAAGGGGGATCTACCTAAAAGTTAGGAAAATGCTGAAAATTTTACCATTGGAGTTTTAGTTGCCCGTTTCTTCTTTTCTGCTCTTTCTCTTTCCTCAATTTCCATATTTTCTTTTTCAATCAATGAAATCAGAGTATTACAGCGTCTCTGGAATTCCTAAACCAAATAATACAAGGCTTTTAATTTCAACAGCCCAGGCACAATCTGTAAAAAGGGGTAATTCTTAATTCTATCACTTATGTGATACAGAATTTCTAACATTGGTATTCTTCAGAACAATATTCATACAGGGTATATGCCACGAAAAATATGAGAAGTGGATAAATGTCACTCAGTGGGTGAATGGGTAAACTATGGTACATCCTCACCATGAAATACTACTCAGCAATAAAAAGGAAAAAAACTATTGGTTTATGCAACAACCCGGATGAACCTCAATGGGATGATACTGAGTGAAAAAAGCCAATCTCAAAATGTTACGTACCACACTGTTCCCCTTACATAGCACTCTTAAGTGACAGAAGTTTAGAAATGGAGAACATATCAATGGTTGCCAGGGGCTGGGGAAAGGGGGGAGAGTAGGTATAACTAAAGAGCTAATACAAGGGAGTCCTGTGGTGCTGCTAATGACAAGTAACCTATCCCCATATGATGAAGTTGCACCTAACCAGCGAAATCTGAATAAGGTCTGTGGATGGACTAATGTTAATTTCCTAGTGGTGACACTGTACTGTATTTATGAAAGATGTTACCAACTGGGAAAACGTGGTGAAGGGTGCATGGGGCCCTCCCTGCAAATTTCTTTACGACCTCCTGTGAGTCTATAAGTATTTCAAAATTAAAAGTGAATAAAAATCACCTAAATAAAAAAAAGGGGGAGGGATGTCTTACTATCAAAGTGCATTTTGGGAGTACTCTGTTTACAAAAGCCAAACAAGCTTTCTGTACTCCAGGGTTCCTCAGAGCCCTTAAGTGCCTAATGAGCACTGTCACCCACTAGGGTAGGAGATGTAGGAAGCAAGCAATTCCCAAAGCTATTCAATCAGCAGAACTCTCTCCTCCAACGGACACCTCGTGGGATCAGAGTTCGAGGAGCACGTCTCAGGCAACACTGCTGCTTTTGTTAATTCAAACAATAGGTGAAAAGATCCCACATTAACCTTGCCACTACCTATACTTCACTGCCAGCAAATCAATGCATCCAAACAATAGTTTTTATGAATGTATGGTGAGCATTAAACACATGATTCATCAATAGGAACACCTGTATATATTAACCCTGAATACTTTGTGGTATTTTAAAGGTAAACGGCAGTTTAATATCAAAGGCTAAATAACATGTAAAAATGATTTCTTTTTTGTATAAGCAAAAATATCTGATAAAATATAAAGCAGCTAAACACTCAAATAAAAATGCAGGTTTATGGGCAATTAAGAACTCCAACCAAAAAAACGGTCCAAGTACAAGAATAGAAAACTCATAAAAATCAAAATGTTCAAAAATTTTTTACTCAGGAGTTCCCGTCGTGGCGCAGTGGTTAACGAATCCGACTAGGAACCATGAGGTTGCGGGTTCGGTCCCTGCCCTTGCTCAGTGGGTTAACGATCCGGCGTTGCCGTGAGCTGTGGTGTAGGTGGCAGACGCGGCTCGGATCCCGCGTTGCTGTGGCTCTGGCTTAGGCCGGTGGCTACAGCTCCGATTCGACCCCTAGCCTGGGAACCTCCATATGCCGCGGGAGCGGCCCAAGAAATAGCAACAACAACAACAAAAAAGACAAAAAGACAAAAAAAAAATTTTTTTTTACTCAAAGAAAGGCAAAGTAAAAAAATGATACATTTATCAAATTAGCAGTGACACAGGCATTCATGTGTGTGTGGTGTATGTATCCAGGGCTGGCAATAAGATGGTGAAATGGGAACTCTCATTTACTGATGATGGGATGTCAATGTTATTACCTGTTAAAAAATTGTGTCCCCCAAAATCTGTAAGTTGAAGCCTCTAACACCCTGGCAATGTGACTGTGTCTGGAGAGAGGACCTCTAAGGAGGTAATTAAGGTTAAATGAGGTCATAAGGGCTGGGCCCTAATCCAATAGGCCTGGTATTCCTATAAGAAGAGGAAGAGACACCCAGGGATAGTTCTCCCTTGCTACCCTCACACTTGAAAGGGCATTGTGAAGATGCCGTAAGAAGGCACAGCCCACGAGCCAGGGAGAAAGGCCTCAGCAGAAACCAATCCTACTGGCACCCTGATCTTGGACTTGAAGTCTCCAAAGCTATGAGAAATTTGTTTCAGCCACCCCACCTGCAGTATTCTGTTATGGCAGCCCAAGCGGACAAAAAAACTATCTTTCCAGAAAACAATTTGGAAATCTCAGTGAAGTATCTTAAAAATGATATACGCTTTAAATGAACAATTCCACTCCTAGCTACTTGATGTAAAGAAATGAGAAATGTATATCAAAGATACACAAGACAATATTTAGAGAAGTATTATTTTTGGTCACGCCCATGGCATGCAGAAGTTCTGGGGCCAGGGATCAAACCCTTGCCACAGCAGCGATCTGAGCCACAGCAGTGACAATGCCAGATAGGAACTCTGAGAAGTGTTATTTTTAGCAGAGAAATACCGGGAACTAAATTTTTGGTAATTTGGAAATGGAATACACATACACATCTTACTATATACACATAAACACAGAAATAGATGAGAGAGTACTAACTACATAGAGTTATTAATGGTTAATAACAGCTATTTCTGAAAGTAGGACCAATGGTAACTTTTTATTTTCTTCTTTATACTAGCATTATTTTCCAAATTTTCTGCAATGACTATTTAGAGCTTGGGCAATCTGTAACATTTTTAAGAAATGGCAAAATTTTTTAAATAACTTTACCTAGCAAAAGTGAAAGCCAGAAAATTACATATAGAAATATTACCAGCTAGCTAAGCATTTTCTACTCCATAAAATTCAAGTCTAAAAGGAGGCAGAAAACCAAAGACAGTCTAGCCAGAAAAAAAAATTCATTAACAAATTTTGTTTAACTATTAAAAATAACCTTACAAAACACTGGTACATTCATGTTTCTTGTGCATCTTCAATTACCCAAGGTTAAATAATTTAGGAAAAATAACACTGGAATTTTCCTTACTTACCAAAACAACAGTGGTACCTTTAATATGCAGACCAAACATTCTTCATAGCTTCATTCAATAACACACATACAAATTAAACAGCATGTTATTCAATTTATCTATTACAGAAAAGGCTAAGTTGACCCTGATGAGATTTGATTGTTGGTTTCTAGGGAGGCTAGACAGTCTTTATGTGAAGCTGATTCTTGAATCATTAAGTTACACCCTCTGGCTATTATTATTCTCAATAAGTAAAAGCTGCCTGTGACTACAGATAGCTTTGGATACATATTCATGGTTCATATGGGTGATTCAGGGAAAGAAATAATACTTCTAAGATAGTCTCATATGCAGGGAAGTAGAATCTCAAAGTGATTATAAACAGACTGTATAATAAGTTCTTACCTTCACTCCTTTTAACCTGTCACTAACTACTCCAGACAGAAAACTAATCTAACTCTCTAGAGAAAGGCATCAAGGAATGGGTGAGTATGGATGTTACCCTCCTCGCATAGGAAATACCACTTGCTCTAGAGATACCAGCCCCATATTTTATTCACATGTTTAAAGACTGCCTAACTAAACAGATGGTATCATGAACAGAACACTAGCTAAAACCAGAAATACAAGGAGAAAGGCCAGATTACCAATAAAACAGTGATTCACTTTTTGACTAACCAAGTGACTATGACATGACTATGAGAAATTTCGTGGTGTCTAAAGCACTTTCATATAATTTCTCCTTTCATACACATATTCCCCTAAATTCTTGTACCTTTTTTTAATCTCCCTATTTTCCTCAGGTTCATGTGGTCTCAAACCGTTTCCATAATTCTGTAGTCTAATTATCTCTTTCTCTCATGATTTCCCCATGCTGGATTTAGGAATGAAATTGGAAGGAGAAAAATAGCACACAAGAGGAAGAGAGGAAATACAAAAACAACAAAGACAACAGAGAAGAGGGTAGGAAAACTGTTCTGCAGTGTTAACAGCTGTGGCCAAAGGAAAAAAATTCTTTGTTAACGCATGTGCAGGAAATGCTAGATTTTAAAAAGGTTAAATTTCTTCATGGCAGGACTTCTCCGAGCTTTTAGCATTCTACTTATAGATTGAAAGGGTCAAGGGCAGGATTCAATATCAGCATTTCCCAAATCTATCTGAACACAGAACCTTGTTCTGCATATTGTATATTTGCAAATCCTGGAAGAATGCTTGGTAGAAATCAAGTTGAGAAATGCTGTGCAGGATAAGAGTGATGGATAAGACTAAGTTTGAACCAAAGTACAAAGAACCTAGAAGCCAAAAACAAAGAACTAAGCAATTTTACTTAATTTAGCTGACAAAAGGATCTCATTGGTGATTTTTAAGCAGAAAGAGTCATGCAGCCAAAGATGTATTTTGTACTCCGAACTCTTCCCTTGATACAGTCTCAGTAGTGGGAGTCCATAAAATCACAGATTCGCAAGATCAGAAAGGGCCTTTAAAGCCATTCGGGTTGATGCTGAATGCCTTCTACTTGGTCCCTGCTAATTAGCTGTCCAGCCTGTCTGAAGTCTTCCAACAATGGGGTACTCCCGCTACCTCCCAAGGCTGTATGTTCCACCTTTGGACAAGTTCAAAAAGTACTGTTAGGCAAAGCTATAATGTCCTACCTTAGAGTCTGCAAAACAACTGCTTCTAGCTCTAACTTCCGCAGGCAAACTGAACAAGCTAATTCCCTCTTCTGTATGTCAATCTTCCAAATACTACAAGGCAGCTCTCATGCCTTGATCACAATCACCACCACCACCACCAGACCTCCCAAACATCTGTCAGGCTAACAGCCTCTCCCTTTACTCGTCCTTCATTTAACACTTTTCTTGAAGAGCTGTATTCGTGTCTGACTACTTGATTATATTATTTCTTTTCTTCCACCTTTCTTACACATTCTTTTAAACCGGGGGTCAGCACATCCTTTCTGTGAAAAACCAAATAGTAAATACTGTCAGCTCTGCAGACCACATGGTCTCTTCACAACTACTTGGCTCTGCCATTGCAGCATGAAAACAGCCACAGACGAGGCACAAATGAGTGCGTGTGGCTGAGTTCCAATAAAACCTTACTTACAGATACTAAAATCTGAATTTTTGTATAATTTTCACATGTCACAAAATAGTCTTTTGATTTTCTTTCAACCATGTGAAAATGTAAAAAGCATTCTTGGCTTGCGGGCCGTACAAAAACCGGTAAAGGGCTTCAGTTTTAAACAAACCGTGCTGCCTTGGTTTTCCGTATCTTTTTAAATGGTTTATAATTCTATTCAATGCAAAGTTACCCAAGTTGCAACTTCTGAATACTAGGATATGTGTCTCTACCTTTATTTAATAAATGATGGGATGTTTGCAGTAAGTGGCGCTGCCCTGTACTGTGTGGTGAATACCAATCACGCCAGGCATCAAGTTCAAACATCCTTTGCCCCAATACTCAGCTTCAAAGCATCAATTCAAAAGGCACAGAAAGCATCAGTAGACTTGAAGTGACTTATTGAAAGAGATTAAAGAGACTCTACATTACATTTCCTATGTACTAAAATCCTAGACACTAAGCCTGCCTAAGTCTGAATGACAGACGGTCTCTGCCCGTTATGGCTGAAAGTCAAAAGCAGGTGAATGAGCAAGGGCAAAAAATAAATAAATTGCACTCCACCTTTGCACCTTTAAATTTGTAGGTAGTTCTGTGAAGTCAGGATTTTCTTCTACAGTTCTTAGCAAAACAAAATGGGTATTTTTTCTCCTTTGCAAACTCCCTATACTTTACCTTCTGAATTGACACCTCCAACTATACACTCTGTGGTGTATTTCCCAGGTTCTTCATCCCTTTGGATGAATACTAACAAAACACAATAGCATTCTATATTAGAATCTCAGGGCCCAAGCACATCGGCAGTAAGATGGGAGTTACATATTCTAATAAATACATCTTATATTTCTTAAGCAAGTATCAAATGTTATGATAGTTTTACTTAACGGCTGCTGCTTAAGCATCACTTGTAAAATGTCGCATCACCGCCTCACAAGATAGCACATAAATACATAAAACACACTCCTGTTAGTACATTTATCACATTTCAGACTGTCAGAACAATTCAGTCTTAAACACTACAGTTATGAATAAAACACATGATATTTATAACTGGCTACTCAAAACTTATGTAAAAACAAAAGTTGCAGGAATTATAGCCAAGTCAAGTCTATTATTAGAAAAAGGTAGATGAAAAGAAAAGAAAGAAAAGGAAAAGAAAAAAGAACTCAAACCCATTGCTACGTTTCACATTCTATCCAAATCTGATCCAACTGTAGGGGTCTCTGAGACAGAAGCAAACTGAAGCACAGAAGTTCCACGCTCATTCACTGAACATCTACTTTGCGCAAGGTGTTAGGCTGGTCCTTTTAGGCGTAACCATTTGTACTCGAAGGTTAAGAGAGCAGTAGTAAAAAATGACTGTGGGGCAGAGGGTGATATATTAGCCAAGGGAAGAAAAGAAAGGGAGGAACAGAGAAAAGACAGAGATATAAATTTGGGAATGATCAGCCTACATGGTGGTTAAGGTAGATATTTGCCCACTCACAGAAGGGCGTTCCTAAAATGTAAATCTGTCCATGTCACCGCCCTGTTAAAATCTTTCAATGACTTCCCATTTCCTGCAGAATAATGACCAAAGTTCAATACAGGGGACAGGGCCCTTTGTAATTTGGCTGCCAGCTATTTCTTCATCTTCTGGTACCCTCCTTCTTACACCCTACCATACCCACCTACTCGCAGTTTCTGAATATGCTGGGCTTGTACTGTTTCCACAGTCCCAGGGCCAAATCCTTCCCGGCCTTTCGAGGCTCAGTCCCAAGAAGGACTTCTGTGAAGCCATTACTCTGACCTAACCTCCAAGGCAAAGTTAAGTACTACCTCTAATGTACATACTTCTATATAGGACCTTTTTCAAAATTAAGGCTGAAAAGGACATTTTAGTCTTTCAAGCACATGAGGAAATAATATATCCTTTTAATAAGCATAAATATTTTTAATATTTTAATAATTCTAGTCAACAAAAACCTACCAATAATTTCAGTCTACCAATTGTATGAGTAAATGTATTAATTCATATTCTCATGTTTCATTAATAATGTAATTCTCTAAATGATCAATATCAGTTGTTATCACACAATTAAGTAGTGATATACACAATAAAAAATTATGAGTAGCCTTCTTATAAAATTTCCTAGGCTGTGCTGCATAAGCAACAAACAAAAGTGCTACTGTGATCAGAGAATAGGTTGGAAATTTTTGAAATTGATTTTTTTTCTAAAGTATCTATAAAGAAAATCCTTCTCTGACTGGACGGATAATCTATAAAACATCCTGTGCTGAACTAATAACTTAACATTAACTATCCCTGATAAACCTATTAAAACGGAAGCAAGAAAATAAAGAGCTATGGCAGTATTTTCTAAAAAGTTTTTTTTTTCCCTACAATTCTAATGATGAATGTCATTTCTTAACTTTAAATAAGGAACACTTTCATTAAATAATAAAGCCGTGACTTGAAAACAAACAGCAGTAACATGAAATTTTCATTACATTGTATGCAACAGTACATGATTCTCTCTGAGATACTATCCCAAAAATTCATTTAAACTACTACAAAAGGGGAGTTCTCACTGTGGCACAGTAGGTTAAAAATCCGAGTGCAGTGGCTTGGATTGCTGTGGAGTCATGGGTTTGATCTCCAGCCCTGCACAGTGGGTTAAGAATCTGGTGTTGTTGCAGCTTTAGCACAGGCTGCAGCTGCGGCTCAGGTTCAGTCCTCGGCCTGGGAACTTCCATGTGCCGTGGGTGTGGCCACTAAGAAATTTAAAAAAAAAAAAACCTACTACAAAAGGCAGGGTAATTGTAATAACTAATTACCAATACTTTGATTCAATTCCAAGGTCCATGGCCATAAGCTATGTACACAGAGCTTACTAGGAGAGGAAAGATAAAAGCTCCCTAGGGGCTGAAAGATAAGAATATTTTTTGACTAAAATTAAGAGTCAAAGTAAGCTTGCAAAGGAAGCATAAATGGCTATCTCAGGAATTTATTTATTTATTTATGTATTTTGTCTTTTGTTCTTCTAGGGCCACACCTGCAGCATATGGAGGTTCCCAGGCTAGGGGTCTAATCGGAGCTACAGCTGCCAGCCACAGCCACATCCACAGCCACAGCAACGCAGGATCTGAGCCGCGTCTGCAACCTACACCACAGCTCACGGCAACACCAGACCCTGAACCCACTGAGCAAGGCCAGGGATCGAACCTGCAACCTCATGGTTCCTAGTGGGATTCGTTTCTGCTGCGCCACGACGGGAACTCCAAGAAATTTTCTGTATCACAGAGTCAAATTCTGCTTTTTCTCCCATAGTACTTAAAAGAACCTAAGCAGGTCTAAGGAATTATTACAGATTAAACTTTGGATACTTTCTATCTGTCCTTACCAGTAAACTGACTAGTATCCTGGACCGTTGTCTCAGATTCTTTTCAAATCTCCCAGTCACCTTAGCCTATCACTAATAAATGGAGATAGTACCTTGATACTCATTCCCTACAAGAAATTAATGAGCTAATAATGTTGGCAAAAAAAAAAAGATTGACAAGCATTATATAAAAAGTACTATATAAATACAAAGGTACTATCTTTTCCTTATAGTCATCAGGCAAAGGTCCTTTTAATTCTGATGGGTTTTGACATGATAGTTAAGACTAGGACCTCATTGTAAGACATTTTTTTTCTTAGAAGGAAAATGGTAGGGCCATTCATGTGCTATGAGCTTAAACATCTAAATTGATCATATCCTTCCTACTTGTTTATGTAGTTCAATAGAGACTGATTACTTACTTAGAGACCACCAAGTTGTCAGAGAAAAAAAAAATCACAATCTTTTTAGCACAGAGAAATGGAACTAAAGCTCATTTTCTCTTTTGTATAGCCAGCATTTTTAAATGGAGAAGAGCCTCAAAGAAATCGTCAACCTTTAGCTGAAAGCTTTCAAAATGAGGCATATTTAGAAGTGGAGGTTCATGCCTTCAAGCACTTTAAGACTGAGAGTTAAGTCAGAAGTCATGAATGCAGTACTTTGAGATGGCTAAATAAAAGGTAACTGGCTCGTAAGGTTTCTATTTTTTCCTAAGTATGTCACACTATTTATTGGTGTCTCTGGGAAAGCATCATCTTTAAGCAAGATTATGTTTTGAAAGACAGCTTCTTTAGTAAGCTAAATTTAAAGTTTAATCATTAATAAAATTTCAATGTGAACACAGTGACACACACAATGAATCAGATTATATCCTCTGTATTTCTAAAATGAGATTTTTCAATGAGACAAATTTTTTTAATTTTGGAAATCACGACTGTCTCTTTCAAGAGGGAAGTTATACTTCTTAGATTGTGAATGCGATTCACTACACAAGACCAACCGTTTAAAATGAAAGGGCAAAGAGACCATCCAGAAATAACAGAAATCCATTTCTTTAGTTCCCTAGTTATTTATGGTACCATGAAATATTCCAGAAAGATGGTCTAAATTTATGCATGCATATTTTAAATATATTACTTTTATTGTAAATCTAGAAATATAAGCAAAAGTTTTCATTAACTAGGAGGGAAATAATATGGTAGAAAAGTTAACAAAAACTCTGGATTAAAATATTTAATATGAAATAAACTACTATACGTTTTTAAAGACTCTTTAGAAATCATAAATTCCACCTTCTAGAACATAATTAAAGACAGAACTGTCATTTTTAATAGACAAAAGTTTCATTTTTTAATCACATATGTAGTTAATATATACTCTTGGGAAAACATACATCAGAGATTTAAATCTCATGGTAAAGAAAGAGGTAAATGGTTTGTAGAAAGATGGAGGGGAAAAAAGATTCTTTACAAGGGAGTTCAGAGACATCTAGTGGTTGTTAATAATATATTGGATTTTTTTCCTGGAAAATGAAGTAAGGTTATGTAGTTCTACAGTCAGGTTCATATTTCAAATAATATAAGATTTTCCTTGCACTTTGAATCTGTTTCATCCTGCTTTATTTAATGATTCCAGAAACTGAAAACAGCATGAAATGCAACCTTTTTTAAAATTAGTAAAGTATCACTGAAATAATACTCTCAAATTGAGCAAATGTTTCATCACATAAAAGGGCATGTATGATCTAAAACATGATTAATCAACAAATGCAGGTTGGCATTTGTCTTTTATAAGCTGTTGGTGCCGCTCTAAATTAAATTAGATCCTAAGCTGCATAAAATGATATACATATGATTGCACCCCATATGGCCAAAAATGTTAAATGTATGGCTTTTGAAAGGCACGCCCTGCTAAACATGGTCGTAGATGCACTGAGCTAGAAGGCACCTTAAAAGGCCAACTAGCTCATTGCCAAAGTCTTCAGACCATCAAAATAGAATCTCACTTCCAAAGCTCACAGGAAAGCTATTCTACATTGTTCTTCAATAATATATTTCAATGATCCAAAGAACCCTATCAAACAACTCTTCCCTATATCTAAGCTCAGTCCTTCATGCCACAGATTCTTATCTTTTTCATTCTTTTCTCAATTCTTCCTACTGTATCTTATTAACCTATACACCTCTTCCTATTCTTTTGTACAAGTATAGCATTTTACATTCATTCCTATAACTGTCTGTGGCAAGGGGCATTTAACAGATCCACCATTCCGATTCTTCTAGTTCCTTCTGGATTCTGGCTTGATTCAAATTATCTGCACTATGTATCTCCCAGCATTATGTATTCCATTAGCTTGTTAGACATATTCTAATAACAATCTGGGAACACTCCAAATTTGTGTTAAAGTTTTAAGACATATTTATAAAATTAGCATCTTCAATATAGCAACTAAGATTTTTCTTTTTATTCAACTTGAACTGAATATATAAAATGGGTCAGATAAAATATTAAGCATTGCTTCACATCCCTATGAACATTTATGATGGCTAGAAACTAAAGGAAAATGTCCATTGTTTGGATTGTTAGTTTCTGGTTACTTTTAATGTTTAGACTATATAAATCTATTTTTTGTCTCAACCATCTCGGCTGACAAAAGACAGATGGTGCAACACTAAAGACATGTTGCATTTATTTCAATATCAAGAACACTGCTCGGCAGCGCTAGGATTTAACGGGAACACAATTCCTATTAGAAAGTAACAGTAGGAGTTCCTGTCGTGGCTCAGTGGTTAACGAATCCGACTAGGAATCATGAGGTTGCGGTTTCAATCCCTGGCCTCGCTCAGTGGGTTAAGGATCTGGCATTGCTGTGAGCTGTGGTGTAGGTCGCAGACGCGGCTCAGATCCTGAGCTGCTGTGGCTCTGGTGTAGGCTGGCGGCTACAGCTCCAATTAGACCCCTAGCCTGGGACCCTCTATATGCTGAAGGTACAGCTCTAAAAAAGGCAAAAAGACCAAAAAAAAAAAAAAAGTAACAGTAAATTGCATCAAGTGAAATTGAAATTTCTTTCTTTTTGGCTGCACCTGCAACATGCAGAAGTTCCCAGGCAAAGGATGGAACCTGTACCACAGCAGCAACCCAAGCCACTGCGATGACGAGACCAGATCCTTAACCTGCTGTGCCACAAGTGAACTCATAAAATCTCTTCTTAACTATTGACTCATAATATCCTTATAAAAACTCAACTGAGGCAACAACTCCTGCTCATTTAAAAAAATCCTTAATTTATTCACACAGTCTCAAGTACCACTTGCCTCATTACAAAGGGGAAACAGAGAGCTCTGGTGGTCACCATATTAACCAAGTAATCAAACTTAACATCACCAAGAGTGGGACAACCTAACATGATAAGCCTCCTGATGTGCTGCAATAAGAAGTACACGTATATCACTTAGGTCGTGTTCTTGCCAAAAATGTTTAACCAAACTAACAATGGGTAAACAATGACATAAATGTGGGGCATTCTACAAACAAGCCTGGGCACCTTTAAAAAGTCACTGTCGTGAAAAAAAAAAAAAAAGTTGTAGCTTGAAAGAGACTAAAGAGAATCAACCAGATGCAATATGTGAACTAAGCTTACTTAACTGGCTCATCAATTTTAAAAAATGGGTATGAGAGACACTTTGGGGACAAATGGAAAATTTTGTACATGGTCTGTGTACTACATGAATTACTGAATCATTGTGAACATTTTCAGGCAGGATAATGGTCTTGTGCTTATGTGGAAAATATTTTTATTTAGAAGATAAATGCTGAAGTATTTAGAGGTGAACACTGTGACTTACTTTCAAATGGTTCAGAAATATATACCTGTATTTTATGTTCATTAATACACAGATCTATACTTCTGAAATAGATAATGTTTCTGTATTTCTAAATACAATAAATAGATGTATGTATATGTAGATTCTATGTAGGTATATGTAAGTATATATACACATACATTGGTGAGAGGAGAAAGCCAAAGTGGCAAAATGTTAACAATTAGAGAATCTATGTGAAGACTATATGATATCGGAAAATTTTCCAAGTAAGAAGTTGGAGGAAATAAGAAAGGAATACATACCATGGCAGTTCTAGACTTGATAAACCAGTCAAATCTAAACTGAGGAGCATTCCGAACACACTGTCTTAATTCTTCATACACGTTTTCTCTATCAAAGCCCATTTTGTGTAACATACAAATCAAGAATCTATCTTCTTCCTCAGTATAGTTCTTTCCTTTGCTGGTTCCGTACTGAATACGTAACTGATGAAATGGAGCCTTGTACCTTGCAATCTGTGGATTTAAACAAAATAGCGCTTTTAACTAAATGTGCAGATAATAACAAGCCAAAGCTAACCACCATTTAATTACTAATTAAGAACAATCTATTGGTAATTTGACAATTATGCAATAGAGTACTTTGGCATCCAGGGCTTTCTTGATACTGATCCTTCGTTGAATTCTTGCTTCTCCGCGTTCAATTTGAGCCATAATTTTCTCAATGTCCTGTAATTCATTGCAACGTTCCCAAAACACAGCTGAAAAACAGAGTTATTAATTCACAATTCTATCATCTTAAGTAAATAAATCCAAGGAACTGCAGAATAAAGAATTAACAGGAAAGGATACAGCGAACTTACACTGTTTATAATTAAGATTCAGATTCATCTGTATATTTATGTTCAATTATTAAATACTCCTAAAGGGTAATAAATGAGGAGTATTAAATACCTCTTTTCATTTAAGTAAGACCTCAACAAGAAAGTTTTAGGTTATCAATTTTACTTTCATGAAATATTATGGAGTTTTTAATTAACCACCCCAGAGGACTAGAATTTAAAAAGATACTACAGATACTGATTTAAGGTATGCTTCTATTCAGACATTATATAGAAGGTACCAAATACATAAAGTGAAACAGAAGAGAGAGTGGTCATATAAACCAGAGAACACAGCTTCCTAGCAAGCAAAAACAAAAGCACAACCATTGTCAACAGGTCAAACTACTTACTAAGCAGCAACTTCTACTGAAACTGCTGCTTCACTTCTGGATCCACTCACTATGCTTACAGTATTTCCAGTGATATACAACTTGCTTTTAAAATTTATTTGGAATGGTTTTTCTCTTAAATAAAAAGCCAAATCACCCACATTTTATAAATGAGCTAAATAATCTGGCTGCATTAATATGTCACATCTTGGAGTTCCCATTGTGGCTCAGCAGGTTAAGAACCCGACTAGTATCCATGAGGATGCAAATTTGATCCCTGGCCTCGCTTGGTGGATTAAAGATCCGGCATTGCCACAAGCTGCAGCACAGGTGGCAGATGTGGCTCAGATCTGGCGTTACTGTGGCTGTGGCAGTCTGGCGACTAAGGCTCTGATTCAGCCCCTAGTTTGGGAACTTCCATATGCCACGGATGTGGCCCTAAAAAGACAAAAAAAAAAAAAATCACATCTTATAACTTAAGTGAAAGGTCCTCTAATGGCATATTCTATATTCTCAAATTTTTTCATTTTTTTGAGTCTATCAAGAAAGGAATGTTAGGGATTAACATATACACACAACCTCAGATAAAATAGATAACCAACAAGGACCTACTGTATAGCACAGGAAATTATACTCAATATTCTATGATAACCTGTAAGGGAAAAGAATCTGAAAAGGAAGACATATATACATACAACTGAATTGCTATGCTGTATACCTGAAATTAACACAACATTGTAAATCAACTATACTCCAAGAAAAAAATTTTTTAATTTAAAAAAGAAAGGAATGCTAGTACTCTGATTTTTATAAGCACTTGTGTTCATTTATTCTTACTTATTCATTCAATACATACTTAAATGTTGCTGTATATAAGATACTCATGAATAGCCAAGTATACACATTGTTTCTTTTATTGCAACCAACTACATAAATTCATTCAAACCTCCCCAACCTCTGACATGGCCCAGTTAAGCTGTCCTGAGCTAGTCACACTACCCGGCCTGGTGTCAATCTGAGGGAGCATCTGACATGCTATCTTTTTTAATCATTTTTTTCTTGCAACTTCATACACACTGATGCTATCCCTCCTTCCTATCCTCTGAAGAAAATTCTACTTCATAAAACCTCTCTGCACAAATCTTTTACACTCTTTTCATTCACCTCTTGCTAAAATTTCTCTCTCTCCTCTGTATTTCCCCTCTTTAAGCCCCCAAGTGCCCCAAACTTATGTGATAAACTTTAAGAGTAGCAGTAATGTTATGCTGGTATCAAAGCAAAGGACATTCACAGGCTTGATGTTATACTACATGAAATAAAAACCCAATATAATCTATCTCTAAGGTCCCTGGAATGTCCCAGAAGACCCTTTCAGATTTCCAGAAGAAAAAAGGTATCTGTTCTCGAATTACACATGGATTTCTTCAAGCACTAGCACTATAAATATTAAAAGTTGCCCCCAGTCTATATTAATCTTTGGTATATTTATTAGCATTGCAATGGTTTCTCCCTACTATTTTTCACTGCAAAAAGTACAGAATTTCAGTTGTTACACTAATAGGCTTTGAGGGGCTAGCATAGAAACCTAAACCTACTTCATGACACTGTTTTTATGGGCGAAAATGTCCTAGATTCTATACAGCTGATATTCAGACTAAATTTGAGAGCTCAACCTAACTGGACTTCAGAAACTTTTTGTTCTACAAGAAAACTTTCTAGACATATTTATTTTTAATAAGATTTCTCTTCAGAAGCCTGAGGTTGGATGCGCTATGACATGGTATTAACTTCATATGCTTCAGCACCTAATCTAGTTCTGGTCAAGACCAAAGACACAGCTGAATAAGAGAGAGAGATGATTCTAGGACCAATTAACAGTTTATTCAAGCAGTCTTTTTAGATCTATTCCAACTTGCATAGAGTCAATGGAATCCACAGGACCTGCCTGGAGCAAACTGGAACTCTGATCGTGTTCGAGCATCTAAAAAGGTCTGATAGGAATATTCTACTTCAAGGACAAGACACTAATGCAATCCACTGAAACTGAAGTCTTAGACCTGATTTGCCCAAAAGATGACCAAATTCCAGGGCAAGTGGGCATTTTGCCAATGTGCATCCAACAGCTATCTTTGTTTTATCAGTCCTACATATACTCAGCTCTATCAGCTAACTAGTAGGGACAACAGCAATTTGTTTTGATAAATCTTAAGAATCTTTTCACTGAAGCACAAGTCTATTTTATACTTTCACCTACACTTTATTCATAAAAGTCTAAAGGTCTCTGAATAAAGGTACAATTAAACTGACATTAAAGAAATGCATAAGGTTACAATTAAACACCATTTTTGCAGTTTTACACAAACCTGAATACTCCATGACCTCCTCAGGGGATTTGCCCTCCACCTCTCGAGCTATGTTATCAATGTCATCTCTTCCGTACTTCTCATTAGCTTTAATAAACTGGTTAAAATCTCGCTTAGTCCAGTTGGTGAATCCCTGTGAACAAAAAATTAAGCATCATCAACAGAGGTTAAATTAACAAATCCGAATATTGTTCTATTTAGTTCTATACAACGATACATTAAAAACAGTTCAGGAGATTAAGGATCCAGTGTTGTCACTGCTGTGACATGGGTTCGATCCCTGGCCCAGGAACTTCCACATGCCATGGCCAAAAAAACCCAAAAAAACACAAGTTCAAAAAACTTAAAATTTTCCTCCCTACAAAACCCCAGGTTTTTTATATTGGAATCAAAAGTTGAGTTACAGTTATTGTAAAAATAACTGCTTTTCTATCATGAAGAGAATGTACTTCTCTTCATGGACTAAAAACAGATTTATAGTTCCAAAATATTATATAGTTTTAATTCCATATTTTATAGACGCTTACTATGTTAAAATACAAATGCATTAAAATAAAAACGTTAACATAAATGTGAAAGTCCCACTATTCCAGTACTTTGTTTTTCTCACAGACATATTCCCATGTAAATTAAGAAAAAAATGTGGATGCATTAAATCAAAAAGATATATGAAGGAAAAGAGACTGCCGAAAAACTTTTATAGCTCTTTGTATCATTCCAAACTACTGCGAATAAATAATTTTTGTTCAAAATTATATTCATAAATAGAATTTCTATAAATAGAATGTTATTGGGCCTACTCAAAGACAGAACAGTTCGACCAATCAGTGTTTTAAGTCTCTTTGGTATTTATTAGCATGTTTCTTAAGTCTCAAGAACAAAAATTTGTTTTCCACTCCTCATATCCCAACACACATAAATGTGATACCCTGAACAATGCAAAACTCTAGCCCAAGGCTTTAGCTGATAAAGATTTCCAATGACTCCACATTTTGTTCCTTTGTACTCTCATGATTTTTTTAAAAGACTGATTATTTAGGACAGTAGAGAAAGATGATGATTAAGGATGATTTCAACTATGGGGAGGGGCAAAAAATTCATTTTGTTTCTATTACAAACTAAAGCAATTTCTCAGTTGAGACTGTATATTCACAATATATTGCACACTCACAATATACTGCAAGCCAAATAACATTCTAAGACCATAACTTTATTTTTGTGTTCAGGAAATAAATTTTGAAAATAAAACATGAATATTTAAATGTTTTATTTTATTCTGTGGTATGTCCTAACACTCAGCCAGCTACAATTATATTTTCAAACCAAACTGTATGACTTCCAGGTATCTGGCTCAAAAACTTACAAACGTAATTTGTAAAAAAAATGATTCAACAAAATTACATATTATAACAAAGACCTATATAATAAAACATAAATATAAAAACCATCTTTCAATAATTAATGCGGAAATTTTCCTAGTGCAGTGCTTTGCATACTACTCAAAAGAATTTGTTGAATAAATAAATCTTGGTGGCAATTTTCTATACTAAGTTGGAAGCATACAGTACACATTTTTACTATTCTGCAAAGATCTCTCACCCTGTAATTCTTTTTATCTTCTACATATTATTTTGGAAGTATGACCCTCATTAACGCAACAATGACAAGAAAGCATTAATATGTTGTTCAAATGGAAATGTTCCCTATTTAATCACTATTAGTTTTAACTATATAATGAGCACCTTTAAAAATTTTAGAAATTTCTCAGTATTTTATTAAAGCTCTTTTCAAGAAAGGATATAAGGCATATTTAGAATTATAAATCATTCTAGAAATAAATGATTAGGAGAGTATAATTTCAGACAACAGTTCTGAAATTACACAAGTTATTAACAATAAATAAATTTAAATTTTCAAGAATATGTAATTATCAAGATTCATATGTGGATAAACTGATCTTATTAAAACTGATAAAATGCATGTCATTTCTAATAATTGACACGTATTTTGCATTTATGTATTTTATAGTATTTCCAAAAGAGTATATTCCATAAAAGGGATTAAAACTAGGGATATTTGGTCTAAATGTATGTTTATAAAATAGCCCTGAGTTTTGTTGTTATGGTCCAACCAGGGTACCAGGCCCATACAATAAAAAGTAAGTGTAATCTATATTTTCTTTTTTTTCTACTGGTTGACTAGAAGTACTTCAAAGCACTTGAAATAGTTTACTTGTGTGAGAAGTTTTTCCTTTTCTTCAGTCTCTTCTGGTGTAAGAGGTTCAGCTCCATCAATCTTTTTTTGCTCCTCTCTTTGAGCCACAGCTGGATTGGGGATGTCAGGATTCCTTGGGACCTAAAAATCAAGAGATGTGTTATGAGTAAACTGTTGAGAAAAATTAAATAAAGGTATACATACTCATATCAATATTTAGAGTTATTTTCAACAGTAAACAAAATAAAGTCATACCAGAATGATATATGATCCTCTCCACATTTCTACTACCATGATATTACCAGAGTAAAATTGTTCTTATATGTGCCACATAGTATTTTCTAGTTAAAACCCCATTACTAAGTGCCACATTATAGTCTAGATTTAATTATACCTTGGAACAAAAATATATCCTTATAATTTCGTAATACATGGTAATACTATCATTATCCCCAATACCAACATTATATAATAAAATCTCAAGCCCAGAAACAAAATATTTGGTAGTACGAAAAGAGCCCATATTCACCTGGCAATATAGACCAGGGCAGAGACGTGGCAATGCGCCTGAAGACTGCATCCAATGCTCTGATCAGTTCAACGTGCAAAAAGAAAGGAGTGCTTTTATTGCCTGCTGGGGTATGGAGAGAGCATCTTCACATAAAATGCAAAGACTGAAAGAAGTGACAGGATAAGGAAGAAGCAAAAAAAAAAAAAAAATACAGACTATATGTAAGAGGGAAGGGATAAGCGAAGCGCACAAACAGCTGTGATGGGACCCGCAGTCAAAGGAAAAAGACCACAGCAGCAGTGACCAATAGAAAGTATAGTGTATACTACACAGCTCTGCATAGTATGCAGAGCTGCAATACACTGATAGCTGAGAAGAAGAGAGCTCGAGTTCAGAAGACTGAGGGCAGAAGCTCAGCTCTCCAAGGAAGCAAGCAGTCAGCCAGTCATCTGTATCTTAAAACTGTAGCCCCAGGGGCTTCACTGTGTCACCATGAGCATAGACAGCCCATACAGTTCAGCAGTATAGAGCAGCATTCATTGTATGGAGTGATAAACTAAGTCACTCAGCACAAAGCCTCACACCATTTTTATGTGCATCTGCAGTGACAATGCAGCACGCTGATTTAAGAGGGCAGGTATATAACATGTAGAGTACATTTTACCGCATTCCATTAAACATGAAAAGTGTTGACAGTAAGCCTTCCACTGTTTGGAAGGCACACCTATCGTAAATGACTCATCCTCTCTAGGGGTATCAAGAAGTCTTGGTTTTACACAATGTAATTATAATACATTAGAGTACATTTCTCTAATTGTTAGACATATTTCATAGAGTTTGAAACTATAGCATTATAACTTAAAATACGTATTTTTAAATCTATTGTATCCAATAGTTGTTTAAATACAAAACCTACTAAATGGGCACTAAAAAGAAATACTGAAAAAAAAAACAGATTCATTTGTACATAGTCATCAGTACCAATCAATTTAGTAAGTACTGATTAAATGTCTATTTTGTCTGTAGCACTACAACAGGTATTCACTGGAATATAAAGAGCTCATAACGTCATTGTGGAATTCTGCGCTGTATTTTAAGAACCCTAAAGATTTACAGAGATGGAAAAGAGGGAAAGAACACTCTAGGCTGGAGCACTATAAGCAAAAACTATGAAGGCAAAAACAGAAGGAGCATATAGGGTTTATATGAGAAGGGATAAAAAACAGGCCAGGTGGAGACAGAATTAGAGGGCCTTCTGAAACTACACAGTAGGCAACAGCAAGCCATTGTAGACTTTCAACAAGGGAATAGTGTTTTCACCTGTCAGCCTTGTGCTGGATGGACTGAAGTGGGAAAGCGACTAGAGACAAGAGAACCAGCTAAACTGTCATAATCTAGAAATGAGGTATGATCACCTGGCTGAGGATGGTAGCAAATGGAAAGGGAGAAGAAGGTCTCAATTAAAAATGAAATGTAGTCCAGTGTATGCATGATTTAAAATAACTTTTCAATAACTAAATTCTATTCTTAAATTAAAGGCACACCAGCAATTCCATTCCTAACATATCTATACAAAGACTTTTGAGGAGAATGTTTACAGCAGATTTACTCATAAGAACCAACATCCAGAAAACAACCCAGGATGTCCATCAACAAGAGACTGGATAAGCAAACTGTGGTATATCCTTACAATGGAATAGTACTCAACAGTAAAAAGGAATGAACCATTGATAATGGGACCACATGGATGAATCTCAAAAAATGTTCTGATAAGTGAAGGAAGCCTTACACATAATATATGATTCCATTTCTGTGAAGTTCTAGAACAAAACAACTAATCTAGAGAGGAAACTAATATCAGAAGAGTGGCTCTCTCCAGGGAGGGGGTATGGGGATCAACTTGGAAGAGGTTACCTTCTGCAGTGACGGTAATGTTCTGTGTCTTTACAGGGGCCTTAGTTATGCAGGCATATGTGCTTGTAAAAATCCATCAAATAATACACAAGATTTATATATGTCAATGTATGTAAATTCTATCTTAAAAAATAATCAAATAAATATTGAACTCTGGCTAATATGCATTTTGAAGTGTTTCCAGGTAAAATATATTTATGTCTGCAACTTTGAAATGCATAAAAAACTAAGAAGGACATACATTTGATAGAAAGCTGGAGAAATGGGACAAATAGATGATAAAGCAAATACAGTAAGATGTAAACTGGAGAATATATACTGTGTATACGTATGTTCACTCTATTATTTCAACATTTTTGTATGTTTGAAAATTTTTCATAAAATGCTGAAAAAAATTACAGACATAGCTTTGAAAGTTTAGATCCTTTAAATTGTTAGTGAAATTCTCCAGCCTCAAATTTTAATTTTAAATGAGGAAAAACTCTTTTCATCTTTAAGATATTTCTCTACCAAATAGCTTTAAACTTTCCAAATCCAACAAACCACACTTTAACAAAATATTTCATAACTATCTAATTTTATGACATAAAATGGGTAATATACCTACACAAAATAAACTGTTTATTTTTATGTAGATGTCCCCAATACTACAAATTTCCCCCTTGAACTTTAATAAAAGCAATTATCAGGATATTATATCATACCATTAGCTTTTAGGATCCACTGCTCATATTTTTAATACAGCAAAACTTTAGAATGACTTCATCAATTTTATATTTACTATTTTAATTCTAAAAATTACTCAAATAGCTGCCAAAATTTTTAGAATTAGATGTGACTCAAAATTCCTAAATTCTTTTATCTCCTCCTACAAATAATCTCCTTACTATTTATTATTTTTAAAGGTATTCATTTTTTACCTCATGAGGTTTTTATCGGCATTAAGCTTCCTAGAGTGATTTCAAAGTGCTATATAAGAATTAAGTAGACAAATTATAAACCAACAGTACTAAACAGATAGCTAGAAAGTATCTCAAATACTCATACTGTATATATTACTGATCACCCGCAGCAACACAATACAGCCACAATATGCAAGAAGTTATCTTTCAAGGAAACATCTCAATTATTATGTGGGTTTCTACTCAGATTGTAAGGAATCTGTGATTAAGAGCTATGTTCCATGGAAAAGTGAAAACTGGGGGTCTTGTTTCTTAGGAGTTTCAGCATAGAAAAATGGAATACTGAATTACATGTGACAACACACAAAATGAAAGCAGTAACCTGAAATCAGCTCTCTGTATTTTAGTTCTAACACAGCAAAACAGGTGGCCCACAATGACACATTGTCAAAACTCACAAAGATTACAGAACTGCCTGCATTTGTCAAACGTTTATATCCATCTCTGGAGAATTTTCTATTGAAGATACATGTTAGAAGGTTCTACAGATTTTTTCACCTTCTAATATGGTAAAACTCTTTCACTCTAGGACTTAGACTGACTCAATGGGACTTCTGGGTACTCTGGACTTTTTAAATTCTGCAACTGAAATTTTAATTCAGTCGCCTTCTTCCAATAGAAAGATTTTAGTGAACAACTGACTAAAACCATTAAGTAACTCCTTTAAGTCACAAGAACAATGAAGCTTCTGAATATGTCTAACAAGGTCAAAGCTTGGACAGCAGGGAAAACTGGCATATAATGCACAGCTAGCTACCCACCAAGTGGCTAGGACAAAACAAATACTTCTCTCTGCCTCAAATAAAACAAAACTAGATCTTATTACCAGAAAAACTGCTGTGACCTTGTTGTGCTGAATATCGAGGGAGAAAAAAACAAAGTAGAGAATACAAATGCAAATAAACAAGCCCTGGAGAAAAACGCCATTTACCAACTGCTTCAAACCTACTGAGCCCCTCACTAGCCCCACCCCAAATCACTAGAGAATGTGAGTGTGAGGACTCAGTGCACAAAATGCTACCATGCACAAGAGTGCCCCTAGCTTTAGACAAAACCTTTCTCCCCTGGGCTAACAAACATTTCAGCAGAAAGGAGGAAAGGAGTCCCTTTTTGAGAACCGAACTGCATAAAGAATACCAGCAAACTCCACTACAGCAGTCCTGCTCATCTAACAAACGAGTGCTCCATTCACTTTGAGACTCGGGTGAGTTGGCTGGAGGTTTAGTAGGGGGAAAAAAATCAATGCTAGATACCCTTGAGAAGATATGCCCAATACTTTTATCAACATGACATCATCTTTCATGGGAAGCTTTTGCAGATGATTAACATGCCATGCTCATCTATCCATACAGTTGGCCCTCTGTATCCGCGGGTTCCGCATCCGTGGATTCAAGCAATCTCAGGTCAAAAATACTTGGGGGGAAAAAATCCAGAAAGTTCCAAAGGGCAAAACTTGAATTTGCTGCATGTTGGCAACTATTTCCATAGCACTCACATTGTATTTGTACCTATTTGCATAGCAATTACACTGTATTAGGTATTATAAGAAACACAGAGATGATATAAAATACATGGGCAGAATTACGTAGGTTACATGCAAATACTGTGCCATTTTATATAAGGTACTTGAGCATCCACGGATTGTGGTATCTGGGGGGGGGGGGGTTCTGGAACCAATGCCCCGCAGATATTGAGGGACAACTGTACTCAAAACACGAGACCCACCCAATTAAAGCACCCACCTTAGCTCAGGTCTGTAGCCCCTGGTAAAGAATGGAAGAGACAAGGTTCAGAAAGAACCAACATCCAGAATGTATTCTTCTTTGTCTTGTAAATCCTCAGCTAAGTATGCATTTGGAAGACCAAGGCAAGTCTAAAGACCATGCAAAGGCAACCCAGGATGGGGCTGAGGAGAGCTCAGGGCTAGGAGTGGAGTGGTAGAGGATCCATTCTCCATGCCCACTGCCACCACCACACTCCAAGCGACCACCATCTTCTCACCTTCACACTGCAGCAGCCTCCTGGCTTGTTTCCCTGAAGAAACTCACCATTCTCTGTGTTGCAGCCAGAGTGATTTTTTTTTTGGTGCACCCAGGGCGTGTGGAAGTTCCCAGGCCAGGGATCAAACCCGTGCCACAGCAGCAACCCTGCAGTGACCACACCTGATCCTTAACTCCTGGAATTCCCGCTGTGCCACAAGGGAACTCCAACAGTGATTCTTAAAAATGTAAATCTGATCATAATCCACCACTTATAAGGAGATTGCCAAATTACTCAGGGATAATTACTCAACCTCTCTATGCCTCAATTTCCCTATTTATAAAATAGGCATGTAGTTCCAGCGCTCTTATGAGAATAATGAACTAATCATTCTAAGCAATTAAGAGCAAGCAACACAAGTAAGAACTAAATAAGTATCTTGTTATTATTTTATCACCCACCCACCCACCCCTCTGCCTTAAAAACACCTCGAAGGTTTTCTTTTGCTCTAAAGTTCAACCTAATTAATATGACCTTCATGATCCACATGATCGGACCCAACCCGTTCACCAGTTTCATCTCAAGTCATTCTCCTCCTCACCAACACCTATCCCAAGCAACACTAGCCTTCTTCCAATTTCTAAAAGGGCACTCCTCCTTCAGTCTGCAACAGCTCTGTACCTGTGGCTCCCCCACCTAAGCGATTCTCTCCTACACTTCACTGGGCTAATTCCCATGCATCTCTCTGATCTCGGCTGAGATGCTGGTCCTTAGGGACCACCACCCTGATCGCCCAGTTCACATCAGATACCCATGTCATGCTCCCTGGTAGCAGCCTTTATAAGCACCAAAAACAAATGTCACTACTCTGTGCTATCAGCTTCATGTCTTGTCTCCTCCATTAGAATGTAAGTACCATGCACCGAGCAACCTTGTCTGTTTTATTCGCCAGTTTATCCTCAGAGCTTGGCATAGGACCTGGCACAGAGGAGCACTCAATAAGTATGTATTAAGTGAAGGCCAGCTTTACTTTCACTCATACTCGCTCTCCTGTCCTTCTCTCCAGGAGGTGAGGAAGAAAACAATAAGGTGCCATAGCACGGACTCCGTGCCATCTTCCCTCTCATTCATCTTTTTCCTCTCTTCTTGAACCTTCCTATCACCCTTCACAGCTGTCCCTTCATTCCTCCTCCTTCTAAAGTTTCCTCCCTCCTCCATCTCCTTCCAGTTGGCTACCACCCAACTGCCATGCAAGACCCCACCCGTAACCACAAACTGCCTGTAATGAAAGGCACTGTCTACATTAAAACCAGGGCTGTGGTGAGAATGTGGTGGGCACTGTATTATCTCAGGGAACAGAACTGCAATATCTCCAAAGAAGGAGCATGAACGGCTATATTAGCAGAGATGATTTTTTTATTGCTGCTACTTGACTACCACTTGGCTCACCTCCCAAACAACATGTCAAACCACTGTAAACACAGTCCTTATTTAGGGCTGCAGAAAGAGGCAGAGTTATGTCACATGCAGAAATAGCCCAGAATGTCTGAGTGGAAAGAGAACAGCATTTGAACCCTGAGAACCTGTGTTTGAGACCAGTCCCCTTGGCAACTCTCTAGATACCTGACCTTGAACGAGTCATTTAATCTCTCTAAACTTCAGTTTCCTCATCTATTACATGGAGTGATAGTAATACCTATCTCACTGGGTTTCTTAGAAATCAAATGAAGAATGCAGTAAAGTATTTCTTCAATTATAAAATGCTCTACACGGTTGATTACTGAGGTCTAACATATCAGTTTAATTCTCCCATCAAGCCTCAGTAATAACAGTTAATAAAAGCACAGAAAATAATGATCTAAACCTAACGTTTTTTATAATCCTTAGTGGGATAATACATATATATATATATATATATTTGTTTAAGAAACTTTATTAACTACCTTGTTAATTTTACTATTTTCATTTTATATCTTGAACCTGTAACTTGCCTGTTTCTTCAAACATACTGCTGTTTTTACTTTCTTTGAAACTGGTTTTATGCCTGGACGGAATGTTCAACCATGGTTACTTTATTCTTGTACGACTTGCTAAGAAGGATTTTATCCAGTCCTGTTGGTTAAATACATTCAAATTTAATCAAATTTCCCTAACCAGTTTATAACTAACCACTTATGTTCACCTTAAATTTTTACTCCTATTTATATATATTTCCACTTAACTCAGCCCTACTTCTTGTTCCTATTTACATATATATTTCTCCTTATATTCACCTTAAGTTTCTTATCCATACATAAATAATATATAGATTTTGGTACATAAATAGCAAGCAAAGATTTTTTTGGCTCTATTTCAAATGACAATGTTCTAACTCTGGATAAATAGTAGAAACACTCTAGAGATTCACTCAGTTTCCAAAATATTAACTAACTAAATAGCCCATATATAGGGAGCTTTATAAAATAACTGGTTATAGTTCCACTTGTGATTAATGTTCATAAAATAAATTTTAAAACACAGCTTCCAATTCATAAAACAGAAATCATCATGAAATTATAATAGTGTTAATATTTTTATAATTTTATTCATACTATTGATTATTATACTTTTGGTCATCCCTTTCCATTCACTGGGAAGTCCATTTCAACATACAGAAATAAACTGGTATGCTTAATCTCTCAATGTGAAAGCTTTAGTATGACAAATATTAAGCTTCACTCACTATAAATGAGTTCCTCTCTAACTATAAATAAGAATTTCAGATTTCAAACGATCATTTTTAAATTCTATAATTCATTACTATGTCTATCACTATTTTAACACCCAAGTGACCACAACCCACTAGCCAGCAATAGAGCTTTCATCAGTCTATGAGCAATAAACACAAAAATACTATTTCTTGGTCATTTTGAGGAAAACAATAAAAAATTTCTTATCATGTAACATACATTCACCCTTTTTTTTTTCCTTTTTTGGCCACACCCACGGCATATGGAAGTTCCTGGGCCAAAGATCAAATGTGAACCACATCTGTGGATCCTTAGCCCACTGTGCCAGGCCAGGAATCAAACCAGCAGCACCACAGAGACAAGCTGGATCATTAACCCACTGAGCCACAGCAGGAACTCCCAACATTCACTTCTAATTAAACACACACCTATTATTCATTCTACATATTCTTTAAGCACCTGAACACTAGCATTATCAAATATGTTATTACTATTTTGAAATATTGGATAATTCTCCATTAATTCCATTTAATGATGATCTTGCTGGTGATTAGAGAGTTTGATGCTTTACTTCCAGTTAGACTTCTTCTTTGGTTTTAAAAACACCACTACTTTGATTTACTCAGATTCTGTCACATTAAAATGAAACACTTTCTAGTCTAACTTAATAGAATACTGTAGCTTAAAAGATTACATTACTCTAATTTGATAAAGCTGAAAAATTACCTTATAGCCTATTGTCTTCCTATAATAAAGAATTTCCTTTTCGAGGAGCTCGAATAAGCGTGGTGGAAAAAACTGAAAATCTTGAACATTTGGCTGTTTTGGAGGTCGTGGAGCCTGTAGGGGAAAAATGCGTTACATGTATATTTGTTTCCAGTATATTAAATGAACATACTTATCTTTTATTATTTCTTTTATATATAGAAAAATAAATACAATGGAATCCACTTACATGTTTGGAGCATATCAAGGACTTTTCTGCATTGCTGTTATATTTTAGGGACTAAGATTTAGCACTAATATAAGTAAATCCAAATTAGAGACCATGCTACAAGAGAATTCCGCTATAGGACATAAAACCCAGCCTCAGACTGTTTTACCTTTGGCACCTTTGGTTCGCTGACACGTAATGCCTCTCTGAATTCCGCTATAGGACATAAACCCCAGCCTCAGACTGTTTTACCTTTGGCACCTTTGGCTCGCTGACACGTAATGCCTCTCTGAAGTAGGCATCCACCGCATAGTTTGCTTTGCGTTCTCGTTTGGGAGGTTCAATCCATTCCACCATTCCAAGCTATACACGAAAACAAGAATGAGGAATTTAACTACTCCAAATAGTTGATAAATAGCAGGCACAGCAAGGCTGTAGAAGCGTGAGAAAAGCAAAGCCATTAGAAAGAATAAAAACTTTCTCTGTAAAACTCTAATTCAAAGATACATGCACCCCACAGTTCATAGCAGCACTATTTACAATAGCCAAGATATGGGAACAAACCAACTGCCCATCCACAGACAATTGGTTTAAGAAGATGTGATACAGGAGTTCCCGTCGTGGCGCAGTGGTTAACGAATCCGACTAGGAACCATGAGGTTGCAGGTTCGGTCCCTGCTCTTGCTCAGTGGGTTAACGATCTGGCGTTGCCGTGAGCTGTGGTGTAGGTTGCAGACGCGGCTCGGATCCCGTGTTGCTGTGGCTCTGGCGTAGGCCGGTGGCTACAGCTCCGATTCAACCCCTAGCCTGGGAACCTCCATATGCCGCGGGAGCGGCCCAAGAAATAGCAACAACAACAACAACAACAACAACAACAAAACAACAACAAAAAAGACAAAAAAAGACAAAAAAAAAAAAAAGAAGATGTGATACAGAGTTCTCACCATGGCTCAGCGGAAACAAATCTGACTAGTAACCCTTGAGGATGCAGGTTCAATCCCTGGCCTCGCTGAGTGGCTTAAGGACCCGGCGTTGCCGTGAGCAGTGTAGGTCACAGACGCTGCTGGGATCTGGCCTTGCTGTGGCTGTGGCATAGGCCGGCGGCTACAGCTCCAATTCAACCCCTAGCCTAGGAACTGCCATATGCCACCGGAGCAGCCCTAAAAAGAAAAAGACATGATATATATGTATATATACACACATACACACACACAAAGCAATACACTGAGCCATAAAAAAGAAGGCAATATTGCCATTAGCAGCAACATGGATGGACATAGAGAATATTAATAAAGTCAAAGTCAAAGAAAAATACTATATGATATTACTTATATGTGGAAACTAAAAATAGTACAAATAAATTTATATACAAAACAGACCCACAGACAGAAAACAAACGTATGGTTACCAAAGGGCACAGGGAGGAAGAGTGGGACAAATTAGGAGTATGGGATTAACAAACAACTATACATAAAATAGACTGGCAACAAGGATTTACTCTATAGCACAAAGAATTACATCCAATGTGGAGTTCCCACTGTGGCGCAGTGGAAACAAATCCGACTGGGAACCGTGAGGTTGTGGGTTCGATCCCTGGCCTCACTCAGTGGGTTAAGGATCCAGCATTGCCAGAGCTGCGATGTAGGTCTCAGATGCAGCTCAGATCCCGTGTTGCATGGCTGTGGTGTAGGCTGGCAGCTGCAGCTCTGATTCGACCCCTAGCCTGGGAACCTCCATATGCTGCAAGTGCAGCCCTTTTTAAAAAGCAAAAAAAAAAAAAAAAAAAAAAAAAGAATTATATTCAATATCCTATGATAATCCATAATGGAAAAGAACCTGAAAAAAAATAACTGAATCACTCTGCTGTATACCCGAAAGTAACACAGTATTGTAAATCAGCAATACTTGAATTATTTTAAAAACTCGTTTTTATAAGGCACAGTTATACATCCCGAATTCTAAAACTTTGTACTATATACCAAGTTCAGGTGTGCATGCAAGGATGATTTTCTTTTTTGTTTTTAAGTAAGTTTAAAACTTAGCTTTTCCTTATAATTGAGAAGAATTTACACAACCTGGTTAATATTTTATGTCAAAATAAATAAACAGCATCTAATATATGAGGAAGACTAATACTGATTCTGTTAACTCTGTTAAGTGTATGAATTAGGAAATAGCTAAAAGTCATAAATAATGAATATCAACATTACATGCATACATCCCTTCAAATCAAGAGAAATTGTACAATGAGACCTCTTGGTAAGGTGGCTGTGGGAAACGCCAGTGGAATCAGAAAGACCTGAACTTGAAACCAGGTTCTACTACTTTACCAACTGTATAACTTTGAAGAAATTATTTTTTCCATCTGTAAAATGGGAATAATATTAATACCTACCCAGAGGATTAAATGTGACCATATATTGTAAAGCATTTGGTAAACAACCAAGAATTAAATGTAAGTTATTATTAAACATCCAAAGTGGGGTGAACAATGATTTGGCAGCATTACAAAGCTTTCCTCCAATATCAGCTAGAAAATGCAATTTAAAAGCCAAGAGACAAAAGTGACAATATAAAGTTCCAAAGTCTGTAGGTACAGTTTTCCAGTTCGGATAGTCTTCCTGAGTTCACAGTGCCTAGCCTAGTGCCTTTACACAAATGAGGCCATTAATCTACAAATAATGATCCCACTCTATGTGACCTTATCTACAGGGTGAGCTCTAGCCTTGGTATCATATTTTAAGAGTCGATGATAGACTAAGATGACTAGATTGGTTAGAAATCTACACAATTTCAGTGTCTAGAGAAGTAAAGACTAAAGACAAAATGGTGGCATCCACATATGTAAAAGTCTATCTAAGAGGAAAAAAACAGTTCTTTGTTGATCCTGAAGATTAAAACCAATGTGGAAAGTCATAGGAAAGTAGACTGCTACTCAACATAATTTAACAAACCTAACTACCTATTTGCAAGTCAATGTCAAGGATACAAAGATGAATAAAACAATCTCTTCCACCAAGAAGCTTATAAGCCAAATAGGACATTTTCTCAGAACCAGAGAATATAAAACAATGAAATGAAATATCCTGAGAGGAGAGGAGTAAGAGTCCCAACATGACGGCATTTAAAGAGAGGCTGGATGCGGAGAGATTTAAAAAAAATAAATAAACAGAGACTGGCTAACTATTCTAGATGCTACAGATGGGATTTCTTAATTACAAAACAGGTTAGACTAAATGACCTTTAAGGTCTCTTAATTCTAAGAGTCCGTGGGATGTGGGTAGTATAACATGAGTTGAGTAAAATGAGAAATATCCAGAATAATGAAACAAGTTTTGTTTTGTTTTTCCCCTCAAGTGGATTAATATGAGATGACAGTAATGGAAAATATATTTTTAAAATAACCAATATTTTATTTGTCTCGATTGAGTGAAAATAAATCAACAATAACTTACTAAAAGTAATATATTTGGCCACTTGACCTATATGTGTTTGAAGGTGTAGCTATTCAAATTTGCAATAAGTAGTAAAGGCCAATTCCTGAACTTTCAAAAACAGACTAAATCATGTGAATTAGTTTTAGATTAATACAAACATATTCGAGTTAATTTATTCAGATTCAATGTCAGTCATTAATTCACCAGGTATGGTTATAAACTAATGGAACTAGTTCAACAAGTCCTATATGAAAATCTACCTCACTGCAATTCCCATGATATGTATGAACGACATTCTTGCGGTTTTTCAATTCTCTTCAAAGCATAATATGAACCTATTTTTGAGAACCTATCTAGAAAATATGGAAAGACAAATTAAATACAATCTCAACTTAGAATATTCAGGGAAAAAAATCTGAAGAGTTCCCATTGTGGCTCAATGGGAACAAACCCAACTGGTATCCATGAGGACACAGGTTCATTCATTCCCTGGCCTCATTCAGTGGGTTAAGCATCCGATGTTGCCATGAGCTACGGTGTAGGTCACAGACATGGCTCAGATCCCAAGTTGCTGTAGCTGTGGTGTAAGCCAGCAGCTGTAGCTCTGATTCAATCCCTAGCCTGGGAACTATATGCCATGGATGTGGCCCTAAAAAAGAAAAATTTAAAAAATTTTTTTAATCTGATTTAATCAGACATTCAATTATAAAAGTACAAATCATCATAGTTGTTATTAAGTTTCTCTGTATCTGTACATCATTATTTTGCTAGAATTAGAAGCACAGAAAAACCTGTTATATTAAAAACAGACAAACATTTTACTAAGCCTAATTCTCCTCTAAGGACGTAGATAAGAAACATCACTGATATTTAGACTTTTCGCTATTTAATATTTTCCACTTTATAAGACACTCTTAATACCAATAAGCCCACGGGAATAATTGTAAAATTAATAAAATCCTTATCACATAATGAGATCTAAAAAGCATATTGGAAAGGCAGTTTCCACCCCGTGCATGCAGGCTAGCACCCCCATCTCATCAGAATAAACCATAAGTAGTCTGAAGTAAGGTTATAAATAGAATAACCACATAGACTTTGGTCAAGATACTAAAAACTAACCAGAAATAATGGTAGCTGCAAAGCATTATCACCATAATACCTGTAATGCAAACTAAACTAAAATGCCTCCCCTCTCAATTTTCAACAAAATCGATTAGGAAGAATAAGCTTTTTTTTTTTATAATTTTTTAAAAATGTTTTCCCACTGTACAGCATGGGGATCAAGTTATTCTTACATGTATTTTCCCCACCCTTTGTTCTGTTGCAATCTGAGTATCTAGACATAGTCCTCAAGGAAGAATAAGCTTTTTATTTTAACAAATTCATTCTGTCAGTTAAGAAAATAACATCTTTATGGAACAATCTGAGTAACAAAATTTAAAAATACAGAATTGTATTAGAACTCAAAAAATAAGTATCTTTGAGTCCATGCTTATATAAATAAATGAGTACATAAATAAAAAGGGAGAAGGAAGAGCTTCTCCTTACAGAAAAATCCCAATTAATAAACATACATGGAATGAAGAAAATACAAAATTACCATTAGGTAAACACCACAATAAGAACTACTGCAGGCGACCTCCACCAAGAGACTGCTAAAAATCACAGGTGAGGAGTTCCCGTCGTGGCGCAGTGGTTAACGAATCCGACTAGGAACCATGAGGTTGCGGGTTCGGTCCCTGCCCTTGCTCAGTGGGTTAGCGATCCGGCATTGCTGTGAGCTGTGGTGTAGGTTGCAGACGCGGCTCGGATCCTGCGTTGCTGTGGCTCTGGCGTAGGCCGGTGGCTACAGCTCCGATTGGACCCCTAGCCTGGGAACCCCCATATGCCGCGGGAGCGGCCCAAGAAACAGCAAAAAGACAAAAAAAAAAAAAAAAAAATCACAGGTGAAAGTTTGAGGAGTATCTCCCCCAAGATATTTATCATTTACAAAAGAAAAAATGGTAACTCTCTGGTGGAAAAACCCAGCAGACACCTTCTCAACTAAGTGATTACGGTTGACATCTCCAGTAATACAACACCATGACGTCGTATGTTCCCTGGTACAATGTACTGAGAAAGACCGACATCCCCTCCAAGGCATTCTTGCCAAAAATGCATAATCTCAGTCACTCATGAGAAAATGTCAGACAAACCCAAAGTGAGAGACAAACTACAAGACAACCAAACAATACTCTTCTAAAGTGACAATATCATGAAAGACAAAGACTGAGAATTATCACAGATTAGAAAAACACAAGGAGAACAGCAACAAAAGGCAAGGTAGAGCAAGAGAATGAGAAGACAAGCCACAGACTGGGAGAAAGTGTTTGCAAAAGATATGTCTGATAAAAGACTATTATCCAAAGTTATGCAAAGAACTCTTAAAACTCAACAATAAGAAAACAATCTGATTTTTAAATGAGCGAAAAATCTCAATGGACACCTCCCCAATGAAATATACTGACAACAAATAAGCAAAGGTAAAGATGTTCAACATAATATGTCATCAATGAAATCCAAATTAAAGCAAAACCACACCACTACACACCTACTAGAACGGCAAAATTCCAGAACACTGATAACACCAAATGCTAGTGAGAATGTGGAGTAACAGGAACTCTCATTCACTGCCCGTAAGAATTCAAAATGGTATGGCCACTTTGGAAGACATGTTGGCAATTTCTTACAAAATCAAACATACTCTTACCATACAATCCAGCAATAGTGCTCCTTGGGATTTACCCACAAGAGTTGAAAATTCATACAAAAAACCTGCACATTAATGTTTGTGGCGGCTTTATTCATAATTACCAAAACTTGGAAGCAACCAAGATTGTCCTTTAGTAGATGAATGCATAAATAAACTGTAGTACATCCAGAAAAATAAATGTTACTCAGCAGTACGAAGAAATGAGCTATCAAGCCATGAAAAGGCATGAAGGAACTTAAAATGCATATTGCTAGGTGAAAGAAGCCAATGAGAAAAGGATACATACTGCATGATTCCAACTATATGATGTTCTGTAAAGGGCAAAACTATGGAGACAGTACAAAAATCAGTTGTTTCTGGGGGTTGAGGAGAGGGAGGGATTAGTATGCAGCACACGGATAGTTTTTAGGGCCGTGAAACTATTCTGGATGATATTATAGCAGGGGATAGCAGTCATTTATTGTTATCCAAACCCACAGACTGTGTAACACCAAAAGTGAACTTTAATGTAAATGATGGACTGTGAGTGGTGTTATGTCAATGTAGCTTTAACTGTAACAAATATACCACTCTGGTGTGGGATGTTGACAGTGCAGGAAGCTGGGGAGGGGGCAGAAGGAATATGGGGACTCTTTGTATTTGCCACTCAATTGTGCTGCGAACCTAAAACTGCTCTTGGAGTTCCCGTCACGGCATAGCAGAAATGAATCCCACTAGGAACCCACTAGAGGTTTCAGGTTCAATCCCTGGCCTTGCTCAGTGGGTTAAGGATCTGGCATTGCTGTGAGCTGTGCAGTAGGTCACAGACGCGGCTTGGATCTGGTGTTGCTATGCCTGAGGCTGTGGTTGGAGGCTACAGCTCTGATCAGACCCCTAGCCTGGGAATGTCCATATGCCGTGGGTACACCCCTCAAAAAGACAAAAGCCAAAAAAAAAAAAAAAAAAAAAAAAAAAAAAAACCTGCTCTCAAAAATAAAACTCTAGGAGTTCCCATTGTGGCTCAGTGAAAACAAATCTGACTAGCATCCATGAGCATGCAAGTTTGATCCCTGGCCTCGTTCAGTGGGTTAAGGATCCAGTGTTGCCGTGAGCTGTGGTGTAGGTCACAGACACGGCTCAGACCTCATGTTGCTGTGGCTGTGGTGTAGGCCAGCAGCTACAGCTCCGATTCGATCCCTAGCCTGGGACCCTCCGTATGCTGTGGGTGCAGTCCTAAAAAACAAAACAAAACAAAACAAAAAAAACCCCTCCTTTTATAATTAGCAAAGTGAGATCCTGGATTATAAACCCTGGAACAGGGAAAGGTCATTGGGTAGAAAACATGTTAATTTCCTAGATTTGATTGGTGTAGCATGATTAATTAAATTGGTAATATTAGGGGAAGCTGAGTTAGAGATATATGTGAACTGTTCTACTTTTTGCAATAAAGTCTCAAGTCATTTCAAAATTACAAAGTTTTAAAAACTTACAGCCATAATTTCAGTTTAAACAAACTAAATAAAACCCCCATTTCTTCAAAAGGCCTTTGCTGTCCATGAATTATATATTACAAGGCATTATTTTTTAAATGAGACCACCTGCAATAAAGTCCTTCTGGCATCTAAGTAACTATATGTTAACAATAATATTATTACTAATATAATTAATACTAAGTGCCACGAATTTTGTTCTAATTACTCTGTGATGTCATTACTACAACCTCCATTTGATCGGTTAAAAAAATTGATTATCCAAAGTCACTTAATTAGTGATAGAGTTGTAATTTCAGTTTCAGAATCCAGGAATTCAACCACAATCCTGTATACTGCTTCTCAAAAACAAAAGTACTGGTAGTAGTGGTAGCAGCAACAGCAAGAATGATGATGATGGTGGTGATAATACTAATAAACCAGGAGTTCCCATTGTGGCTCAGCAGTTAACGAAGCCAACTAGCATCTATGAGGACGTGGGTTCGATCCCTGGCCTCCCTCAGTGGGTTAAGGATCCGGCGTTGCCGTGAGCTGTGGTGTAGGTGCAGACTCGGCTCAGATCTGGTGTTGCTGTGGCTGTGGTGTAGGCCAGCGGCTACAGCTCCAATTCGACCCCTAGCCGGGGAACCTCCATATGCTGCGGGAGTGGCCCTAAAGAGACAAAAAGACAAAAATCATCATCATCATCATCATCATCATCACCAACCAGCAAAATATACTAAAGATAGCCCTTGGGTAAGATTGAACATTCTGACCTCTATCACTCTCACTCTATAGCAGAATACTGTGAAATAGGTAAGTGCCAGTGTTTTTTAGTATATAGTTGTTATGGAAAGAAATGCTAATTTGAGCATCTAATGGTTGAGGGTAAAGTGTTACCTTCTGTTTTTCTCTATAATCTTCTCCTTCAAACTTGTACAAACTTTGTTCAGTGTCCATTCTAAAATTTCTCAGAGAAGACTCTCCCATTTTCTGCAAGCGTTCATTCATCTCTGCGGTCTAAAGTTGAATGCATCGAAATTAGAAAATTATCACCAAATTACTTATAAAAATCTGTGGATTCGCCATCTTTTCAACAGTTAGGTTTTGACACAAAATGTCCAATCTGTTAATTCACAAGGTAAGAATGCAATGCTAACATGAAACTCGAATATAAATTTAATTTGCCCCAAGTATTTTATTTTTTTCTTTTTCAGCCACACCTGCAGCATATGGAAGCTCCCAGGCCAAGGATCGAATCCAAGCCGTAGCTGCTACCTACACCACAGCTACGGCAATGCCTGATCCTTAACCCACTGCACCACAGCAGCAACTCCAGCCCCAAGTATTCTAAATACTTAAATGATTCTTCTGAAGTGTTCTCACTTAGGCTTTCTTTAAAATCTTTTATTATTGAGGATATAGCCATATTATAATTTCTGTGGCATAATTTTAATGGGACAAATGGCTAATGCTAAAATAAAGGCACACTTGGATTAAACAACACATATTGCATGCTAACATGAAACACACACAAGATTGCTCAAAATTCAACATATGATCGCAGATACATGAAAAGGTGCTCAATGTCACTAATCATGGGAAATGCAAATCAAAGCCACAATGAGATATCACCTCGACCTGTTAGAATAGCTATTATCAAAAAGGCAAGAAATAATAAGTGTTGGTGAGGATTTGTAGAAAAGGAAATCCTTATACATTCGGTGGGATTGGAAAACAGTATGGGGGTTCCTCAAAAAATTAAAAATAAAGCTACTGTATGAGGCAGCAATTCCACTCCTGGGTATTAATCTGAAGGAAATCAAGACACGAACTCCCAAAATATACCCGCACCCCCACGTTTGTTGCAGCATTATTTACAACAGCCAAGACATGGAAACAACCTAAGCATCCATCGATGAGTGAATGGATAGAGAAAACGTGGTGTATAATGTATACAGTGAAATACCACTCAGCCGTAAGAGGGAAGGAAATCCTGCCATCTGTGACAACATGGATGGACCTTGAGGTGGTTATGCTAAATAAGTTAGAGGAAGAGAAATACCATATGATCTCACTAATATTTGGAATCTAAAAAGAAAAAAAGAAAACCAAACTCACAGATATAGAGAACAGATCGGTTGGTTGCCAGGAGTGGGGTGCAGGTGAATAGTTATAAAATAAATAAGTCCTGGGGATATACTGTAAATATATGGATGTGGTACATATGAATATATTTATATATATATATATATATCATCAGAAACAAAAAATAGTCTGAAAGTAAAAATTCAACCAATTTACAGAAAATACAGCAAATAAGTGACATACATGATAAAATACCCCATGGGGATGGAAGGAGCAAAATCCAAACTGTGAGCAACTCGGAAGGCAAACAATCTAGTTCCTTCACCAAATAAATTACAAGGGAAATAATATATAAACGGACGAAGAACCTACAGGTTAAAAAAGATACAGGAGTTCCTGTGGCTCAGGCGGGTTAAGAACCTGACTAGTATCCACAAGGAAGCAGGTTTGATCCCTAATCTCACTCAGCAGGTTAAGGATCTGGCATTGCTGCAAGCTGCAGCATAGGTCGCAGACACGGCTCCGATCCAGTATTGCTGTGGCTATGGCGCAGGCCAGCAGCTGCAGCTCCAATTCAACCCCTGGCCTGGGAATTTCCATATGCAGCAAGTGAAGCCCTAAAAAAAATCAAAAATCAAAAATAAATTAAAAAGATACAGATAACGTATCCACCAATGGCAATGTATGGACCCTACATATAGCCCTATTTTTTTAAAAGCAAGCTACTTCTGAGATAACTGGAAATCTGAATACCAACTGGAATTTGATGTTAAAGAATTACTGGAACTTTTCAGGTGGGAGAGTCCCTTAATGATTGTGTTTCGAAAGTTATTTTTTAGAAATCCATGGAACTGGGGGTGTAAATGGAGCAGGGCTGGTTGATGTTTGTTGGAAATAGTATTAAGTACATGGAGGTTCATCACACTATTCTGTCTACTTTTGCTTAGTTTGAAATTATCCATAATTCGTGAAAAAGGTAAATTCATCACAAAACTGTAATATTCTAAAACAGCTTATTATACTTTAACAAATAATGCTTTAACAAATACAAACATACTTTAACAAATACAAAATATACTTTAACAAATAATTCACAAAATGTTCACAAAAGGTTTTCAGTTAACACAATGTATCAGCAGATAATTTCTAATCCCATGAAAAAAAAAAGTCATAGAAATGCAGTCCTGGATTACCTATTGTGGCTCATTGGGTTAAGAACCCAACTAGTGGAGCTCCCATTGTGGCTCAGTGGTAATGAACTTAACTAGTACCCGTGAGGATGCAGGTTCAATCCCTGGCCCTACTCTGTGGGTTAAGGATCTAGCATTGCCATAAGCTGCAGTGGAGGTCACAGATGCAGCTTAGATCCAGCATTGTGCGTTGCGGCTGTGGCATATGCCGGCAGCTATAGCTCCAATTCAACACCTGAGAATTTCCATATGCCATGGGTGCAGCTCTGACAAAAAAAAAAAAAAAAAGGAACCCCCAACTAGCATCCATGAGGTTTGGGTTCAATCCCTGGCCTTACTCAGTAGGTTAAGGGACTGTAATATATGTTGTAACTCTCAGATGCAACACAGATCTGGCATTGCTGTGGCTGTGGCGTAGGCTGGCAGCTACAGCTCCAATTCGACCCCTAGCCTGGGAACTTCCATATGCCACAGGTACAGCCCTAAAAAGAAAAACAAACAAACAAACAAACAAGTGAAGTCCTGATACATGTGATCAAACACAAAATTTATCTGGCTTTTAAGAAGAATAAATACCAACATTAAAAGTGTCAGATATAAGGTCACTCATTTTTAAACTCTGGTTCTTAGTCTTTCTCACCAAAAATTAAACTAAAAAAAAGTAATTACCCTTGTACATAAATCCACAAATTCTTAGGAAGAGCATGAGTCACTTGAAATATGCAGTTTGAAACATGCATTTGAAATAACACAATACAATAATCATGCTGAAGTGTGTTAATTTTAAAGCAATCCATCATGAACTGCCGTTTTAACTAACCTTCCTTTCCCCTCTTTCCAGAAGAGTTGTAATGTCTTCATCTGTCAGCTCACTTTCTTTAGAAGCAAAAACATGGGTGGCTCCATGACGTATCATTTGCAGCATTTCTTCTTTTGCCATCTTGTTAGACTGTTGGTCGATGAGTCTTCCTAACAATAAAAATAAAAGTTGCATATATTCAATGATATACCAAAGAGAGCATAGCATAATAGTTTTATCAGACACTAGTACATTTAACCATAAGTAAAGCTTTAGAACAGAAAATTAGTGAGCTTTCAAGTAAATTTTTAATGAACAACCTTGCAAGGTTTTCTTCTACCATACCTTCTATATCAATATGAATATCCTTCTATAAAATTCAGTTAAGGAGTTCCAGTCATGCCTCAGCAGTTAACGAACCCGACTAGTATCCATAAGGAATTGAGTTCGATCCCTGGCCTCACTCAGTGGGTTAAGGATCTGGCATTGCCATGAGCTGTGGTGTAGACACAGCTCGGATCTGGCGTTGCTGTGGCTATGGTGTAGGGCCAGCAGCTGTAGCTCCACTTAGATTCCTAGCCTGGGAACCTCCATATGCTGCAGGTGCGGCCTTAAGATGACCAAAAAAAAAAAAAAAAAATTCAGTTAAAACACGGAAGGACAGAAATATTTTTTCATGTTCAAACTTCATTTCTCAGATTATTTCTCTGCATGAAAAGGCACCCTCAGCAGTACCGTTGTGACTCAGAGGTAACAAACCCGACTGGTATTCATGAGAATGCAGGTTCGATCCCTGGCCTTGCTCAGTGGGTTAAGGATCAGGCAGTGCCATGAGCTGTGGTGTAGGATGCAGACGCAGCTGGGATCCCAAGTTGCTATGGCTGTGGTGTAGGCCAGCAGTTACAGCTCTATTTGACCCCTAGCCTGGGAACGTCCATATGCTCCAGGCATTCCCCACCACCACCAAAAAAAAGAAAAGAAAAGGCACCCTATAATACATAGGATTTTTTATTATTTTTTTTTCTTTTTCAGCTGTCCCAAGGCACATGGAGTTCCCTGGCCAGGGATCAGATCCAAGCCACAGTTGCAACCTAAGCTGTAGGTGCTGCAACGCTGGATCCTTAACCCACTGTGCCAGGCCGGGGATCGAACCTGCATCCCAGTGCTCTCAAGACACCACCTATCCCATTGCGCCTCAGTGGGAATTCCTCTAAACACAGGTTTCTAATTTTTTAAACCAAACATTTTATGTGCTAAATAATACCAAGTACTTCAAAAGAGATGCCACTGACATTCAACTATAAGCTAGTGATGTTCAACTAACTACTCCATATATTGAACGTGAGGCTTCAAAATAAAAAGACTTAAATTAGCACTTTTAATTTTTAAAATTATTTGAAGTTTTACTGACGTATAGTTGATTTATAATGTTGTGATCATTTCTGCCACACAACAAAGTGATTCAGTTATACATATACACACATCCATTCTTTTTTCAGGTCCCTTTCCCGTATAGGTTTATCACAGAATATTAGGTAGAATTCGCTGTGCTATTCAATGGTCCCCACTGACCCTCCATTCCATATACAACAGCGTGCATATAGCATTTTTTAATTGACTTTTTTCTCTAAGTTTGCAGAGTTTGGTCAACTTTCCTTAAAAGTAATCTCCTTTAAAGAAAACTGCATGTATTTTTGCAAAAAGCACCTAATTAAGTTTACATGTATAAATACCTTGTTGTATGACAATTGAGTCAAGTCTCAGTTTTATCTCAGCTCTTTCAACAATCCTTTCTTCAACAGTATTGTCAGTGATAAGACGAAACACACGTACTGGCTTCTTTTGACCAATACGATGTGCCCGATCCTAGTAGAAAGAATCCTTATATAAGACATTGGGTATTCTGGGTAAAATACATGATATAATCACCTTATGTTAGGAAATTCTGAAAATAAAATTAGTTCCTGATCTCTCAAGACCTGCCACTTTTGAAAGGAGGACAATGAACATTAAGAATATCTAGAGACCCCTGGGAACAAAAAAATCTGCAAATATTCCAACATACCATTAATGGAAACTTCCAGAAGGACAACGGACAAAACCCCTTTAAGATAAGGACTAAAGGGAGCTGAAAGCTTCTAGATTAAGTTACTAAGTAACTTGAAGCCACTTAAATACAAACATCTTCCACACTAGCAAGGAGTTTTTTTAAATGAGGGGCAAAGTAGTTAACAAGGATTGCTATGGTGACAAAAGTCAGCTTTCTCTCATCAGCAGGCAGTTTTTTCTGCTTACTGGGGCAATTCATGGATCTGTAATAAAGGGTCATAAAAATTAACGGGATATTAATATCCTTACTATAGCGTCTAGAATTGGTCTTATGGTTTACACTTGGTAAAAGTGACAGGTGGCAAGTTCTGATAACATGTAAACAGCTAGGGGGAGTGTTTTTAAAACACAGAAGCTGCCAGAGCAAATAGGTGAAAGAAAGGAAATAGGTAGTCAAGTAAAGAAAACCAAAGAAAACGAGGATCAAAACAGCCCTTGTAAAAACAAAACAAAACAAAAAACACACAGCCCTTGTGCTAAATATTAAAACACTAGATCCAGTAATGGTTTCAACACAGCACACTTACAAAGACTGCAACACCCTTACACATATTTGCATTTCAAACTCAAATCAGTAAGTCATGAAAAATCGGCTATATTCTAACACTTTCAAGGAAGTAAAGTGTTATCATCAACAGGTTTTCCAGTTCAGTAACACTAATTTACTGGGGCTTACTCCAGCTTAGTCATATCAAACAGGGAGTTTGGTACCGTGCTAAAGTAGCAATAATTATGCCAAAGCATGTGGCTTTTAAAATGTCCCAATGGTCAACATTTTTCAATTCTCCATTGTAAAAGAAAAGGAAGGACTCTTAAGCTTTGCTTCATCTGGCATATGACTTTAACTGATTCTAAAGACAGTCAACTGTCCCATAAATTCTCGGGATTTTGACTGCATAACTATTTTGCATCTTTTTACTTCTGAAATTATATTTATCTTAAAACTTGAGTCACAGTGTCTGAAGTTGTAGCTCCAGTTCAATAAATGAAACCATAATGAAAGGTAAGAAATAGCTCCTTGAAATTTTTTAAAGAACACAACAGTTTCTGATGGTGTCCTTAATTAGGCAACAAATGTTTTTCTGGAATACATTCCTTTGTTACCTTTTTACCTTCTTGACCTAATTGTTTTATTGCAGAAGTTAAAATCCTACCTCTCCCAATGTCAATGCTAAGAATTTCAGTATATTTAGTTGTTAGGCAGAATAATATTGAGAGGCTAACTTTTAAACCCTTTTCATTAAAACACATGTACGTGCCCTCTTCAATATTCAAAAGTGGGGAAAAAATGACCTTTCTGTTTCATGATAAAAGCCAAAGTCGACACAAACGCAACAGTTGGATTTGGCATATGTTTATTTTTTTTTGTTCAACCTGTTTTTGCAATTAGCATAGCAACTTTGTTTTCCAGGAAAATCTAACTTAACATCTACAAAATCTCCCAAAAATTGTTGTTACCCTTTTATCATAAATTACCTTTGTGCTATGTAAATAACAACAGTTATCTGGGCTAAGATAAATTTCTGACATCATTAAAGATTACTAACCATTGCTTGTAGATCAACCTGCGGATTCCAGTCTGAATCATATAGTATAACGACATCAGCACTTGCCAAGTTAATTCCGAGACCTCCAGCCCTGGTACTCAGCATAAAGATGAATCTGCTACTGTTAGGAACATTAAAGGCCTCTATTGCTTCCTTTTTTAAATTGACACAGGAGATGGAAGAAAAAGAGAGAAAAATCAAATTATATTACCAGAGTCTTTACGAAAGAAATAAACATTTTTACATGCATGTTCAAAACCCCACTTTATAATACTCTCCCATCTTCAAAAATGTTTAAGCATCCATCTATCTATAAACTATACTGTGTGTACAGTAAAAAGTATATTACATCAAGTTCCTAATCTTTAGAAACTTACATCCATAAAGACAAAGACTAATCACAAAGATAAATTTAACTAAGCAAGTAATAAGTCACTTCAATTGTTCTAAAACAGTAATAGTGAAAATGCTTTAATTGAGTAAGAGCTGAAATATATCAAGGGGGTAAAATGTCAGATATCCAAACTTCATTCCCATTAGTCTATGAAGGATTAATTTAAAAATGTGTAGTTTAGAAGATCAACCAAGAGAGAAAAAGGTTTAGAAATGGGAATGAGATCAACAGATAAAGGGGGAAGTAAGGAGATTTATTTCCATACGGTGAAAAGGGGAAAACAGGGAAGTAATGAGAAAAATCAGGAAGGTAATCCAGGGATATTCAGTAAAGAGTCTTAAAAATTAACAGGATGTTAATATCCTTATTTCATAAAGATCTCAACAAATTAATTAGAAAAAAACATTAAGACCCCAACAGAAAAATGAGGGGGAAAAAAGAACACACAATACACAGAACAAATACGAATGGCTAATAAACACAAGAATAATGTTCAATCTCACTAGTAATCAAATAAATGCAAATTAAAAAACATTAATACCATTTTTTGAAGATTAAAAAATGATAATACTCAATGTTGACGAGGGGGCGGTGAGACGGGCACTCTCATACATTGCTGCTGGGAGAGTAAATTGGTACAACCTTTCTGGAAAGCAATTTGGCAATATGCATCAAGAGTCTTAAAAGTGTTCATACCCTTTGACCCAGTAATTCCACTTCTAGGAATTTATCCTAAGGAAATAATCAGAGATGGGCACAAAGATTTATGTATAAGGACTTTTACTTCAGCATTATTTATACTAGTGAAAAATTGGAAACAACCTAAATGATCAACAATGGGGGAAAATTTATTTAATGTATGTACACAGGATGAAATAATCACACTAAAATTATTTTACAATGATTTTTTTTTACTGATATAGGAAAGTACAACATAATTTTGAGTAAAAAGTATCAGAATACTGAACTTCATATGCAGTGTATAGAGTATTATTTATGTATTATGTATGCATAAAAATATTGGCCAGAAATACTTCTATTTTCCGAATTTCCTTGGCAATCATATACTATTTTTATAATCACAGAATACAGGAAGTTCTATTTTTAAGGAATGGAATGGCATGATCCAAAGTTGCAGGCAGAGAAGGTGGCTCTGCCGCAGGCCGCGCAGCATGTAGAAGGGGCAGTACAGAAAGCAGCATGATGTAGTGAGAGGCAATTTGGTGTAGAGGAAATAGCAAAACCCCTGGGCTTGAATCGTAACTCTACCATTTATCACATATGTGATTCTCAGCAAGCATTTAACCTCCCTGAGACACAGTTTCAAGTGGAGAAAATTATGCCAGATACTTTACTGGGCAGCTAGGGGAGTTCAGCTGCAACTATAAGCTGCCTTCCTTTCCCTACAAAAGTGAGGAGACCAATAAGTAAAGGCTACAGGAAGTAGCTGCGTTTAGCTGCAGCAATGGAGAAAAGGCAAATCTGAGCACTATTAACGGCTTGCAGACAATTCAAGTAAGGAATCAAAAGAGGTCTTTCCCTTCTTGTGGGGAAAATAGATGAAATGCTTGCCTAAACAACAACCTAATGGGAAGGCAAAGCATTTCCAAAACAAAATGAACAGCTCTCATTTTCCTATATCTAAAGTCAAAACACGTGACTCAAAGTCTCTGAAGGGAGAACATTATTTGACATTTAATAAATCGGATAATTTGGGCATAATTTTAAGTAATTAATACCCACACTGTTCATGAGCAGAGTGATTCGTCAGACATGCAAATCGGCTATTTGAGATCAGAAAGCACCCACTCTTCTGCCTGACAATCATTCCAGGAAGAAGGGCCATCTTGAATGGCTTATGTCTAAAGTAGATTTGGAGAAACCCATTCTCAGGAATAAATCAGTAAAAGCCCAAAAAAGCTTCAAGTTACCATTTCAGAAAGAGTAAAAGACTACAGAGCAGGGAACGGTGTAAGCTTTGAAACACCCTCACGTTTATAAATATTACCACAGCTGTTTCCCCATGGTGGGTAGCATGAAAAGGGCCTTGCTCCTGCTGTGGACATTATCCTATGCTATAGGTTTCACAGAGGAGACATGCAAGGGACAGAGTGCCCACCGCAGCTATGGAAGGAGAGGGACACACGCTGAGAGTCTGTGGCCTGAGAAGGAGTCCTGGAGAGGTAGACAGGCCCGTGCACAATTTCATGACCTGTGGTCTATACTGCGCTACATAGGACAGAAATTATGTCCATACCTATAATATCCAATGATTCTCACAAAGCTGTCAGGAAAACAGAAGCCTAGGCATTAAATATCACCCCTGTAATATACACTTTAAAAATACTGAGGCTCAGAGGATTAAATAGCTTGCACACACTACAAAGTGGTGGAGTTGGTGCTAAAACTCGGGTCTTCTGAAACCAAGTTCAATGCATTTTCCACTATACCATTAAACCACGATCACTGCCCAGAGCATGAGTATAGACTTAAAACAGAGGCCAAAGACAGAGCCCTGAAGGATCACAGAAAAGAGAAGATAAATTAGCAAAGTCCTCCCCAAAGAGTGCTTTAAAGGGTTTAAAATACATTAGACCCCTGCCATTCATGAAAAATAATCTAAAAATCTTTAAGAATTTCCAAATTAGAGAAAGATACCAGGTGCTAGGTAGGCTTACTCACTAGCTATGTGACTCATTCCTACACACCAACCTTTCAGTATTCCAAGATCCAAGTACATGATAAGCACCTATTCCTGTGCTATCCCACTTCAGTTTTAGAAAATTCCTCTAAGACTGAGATCATTCCCTTTACAAATTACTGTCTCATGAGTCTTTAGGGTTGTTCATAAACTGAAAAAAAATCTCAACCATTAAACTCCATGAATGGCAAGGGTCTACTGTAGGAGGCAAATCAAGAAAAGAAAATGACACAGAATCAGGGGTCAAAGAGTAAGCTAAGAAACAGTCATCAAAAGGCCAGAGATAGCAGGTTAGAGCAGATAAGGATGTAACGATGCAGTGTCCTTTAGATAAGTGAGGATGTCTTTGAAGACCTTGGAAAGAATGATTTGCAGAGAGTTAGTGCGATGGAAGTCCAGCTGAAGATCTCAGAGGGAAGTGGTAGTGAGCAATTCAATGCACCTAGCTAAAGAAAAGGCCAAAATTCAAAACTACCTAATGATGAAAAACATGGCTTAATCGAACTCTGATTTCTGAAGTCTTATTTTATTTTCTCTTCCTCACCTCTCTTTCTTCGTGTGGAGTTTGTCCATCCAGTCGACAATACTCATAACCACGCCACATACAATAATCCTCCAAAATGTCCAGCAAGCGAGTCATCTGGCTAAAAATGAGAACCCTTGATCCTAAAACATTTCACCAAAAAAAAAAGCAAGTTATTCAACATGTATAAAACTAACTTGAAAGCTACAAAAATAAAAGTAAACATTAAATGCCCTGTAAATATACAGCACATGAACATTCCACTAAATATACGCACGCACGCACGCACGCAAACACCTTCAAGGAATACCATACAGAAATATGCGTTGTTGGGCTATGCATTTTTAAGGCCTTCAAAATCCTCCACACATATGATTTAAAGTCTGCCTTTACTCTGACCTGAGGATGTTTCCAGTCCCTCATCCTCAGTAGATAAACCCCCATACTGCTTCCAAGATTGTCTTCCTAACATGCAAGTCTGATCGTGTCACTCCCTTTCACAGCCAAATCTTCCATGAGCCCCACCACCACCTTCAAAGGAGCCCAAGCTCCTTAAAGCGTGGTTTTAACGGCCTTCAGTAATAGCCCCGCCTAACTTCCCAGACTCATCCATCGCCACTCTACCCAAATACCATAAGCTCTGCATTCCCTCCTTGCACACCTCTGCTTCATTGCTCAGGGAAACCCTTCCCCCTCCTTAATTTTTTCTTTTTAGGGCTGCACCTGTGGCATATGGAAATTCCTGGGCTGGGGTCAAATCCGAGCCGCATCTGCAACCTTCACCACAGCTCACAGCAACACCCGGTCCTTAACCCACTGAGTGAGGCCAGGGAGGGAACCCACATCCTCATGGATAACAGTCTAGTTCTTAACCCACAAAACCACAATAGAACTCCTTTCGCTCCTTTTTCTCATGGTTTACTCCTACACATTCTCCAGTGCTCACCTCGAATGTCATCTTCATGTAAACTTCCCCAACTCCCAGTCTCTCAGCTTATGGCAGCACTCATCACAATGAGCTGCAACTGCTCCTCACTACACTGTCCTTTGCATCTACAAGGCAAGGACTACTGTATGCCCAGCCCGTAGGACAACTCCAAACAAACAGTAAGTATTCAGAAATGTTTGCTGAACAAGCGAAGGAATGAAAGAAAATGATTGGAGTTCCCTTCGTGGCTCAGTGGTAATGAATCTGACTAGTATCCATGAGGATGTGGGTTCAATCCCTGGCCTCACTCAGTGGGTTAAGGATCTGGCATTGCCGTGAACTGTTGCAGATGTGGCTCGGATCTGGCATTGCTATGGCTGTGGTGTAGGCCGGCAGCTACAGCTCCGACTCAACCCCTAGCCTGGGAACCTCCATATGCCTCGGGTGCAGCCCTAAAATAGCAAAAAAAAAAAAAAAAGAAGACAAATGATTATGCAAAAAATTATTCATGTACAATATTATTTCACATTAATCTGAACATTTGTAACTCACCCTGTTCTTTGAGTTTGGCCAACAGTTTATCAAGAACTACCATTTTACCACTGTTGCTAACAATGTGCTCATCAGTGGTATAGGGTGGACCAGGCTCAGCACCATCAAACAGGTAAGGATGATTACAACACTTTCGAAGCTGCATCAGAATGTTTAAGAGTCGCATCTTGTCCATTTTGCCAGCAGAGTTTAAAACATCAATATCTTTCATCAGGATTTTTGTATACCTAAAATTTTAAACTATAATTAATCATCAACTATTAAAAAGGTTTAATTCCATAACAAATGTCCCTTTGGTGATCAGCTTAGATTCCTGTTTACAAATAAACAAAAATATTTGATTTGAGATTAAATCTGATCAGCAAAACGAGTGAAGATTTGAATATTTTAACTTGTATGTTGCCTATAAACCTGTTTCCTTCTGCTTTATCCATTGCTAGAAATTACCATCAGCAGATAACAATTCAGTAACTATCACTGGTAATTATTTAATAACTACAATATATGCTGAAAGTCAGTATCCAACTTTTATTTGCTTAAGCTAAAAACAACTGTAACTTCTTATACCTGTCTTCAGAGGTGGTTTTTTTCCTGATCCCATAAACATTTTTATTGTCTTTTCTACACCTTCACCCAGGGGAAAACAGACTTACAAATCCACCTGGACAGTAATAATATTTAATTATAACAATGAACAACTTGTACTGAGTGCAAATGCCAGGTATATGAATCATCTTGTTAAATGTTCACAACAACTCTGAGTTAACAACTAGGGTCACCCGCATTTTATAGATGGAAGGAAATTCAGGCAGCTAAAAGAAGTAAAACAACTTAGAGTCACAGAAAGAGTTAAGGCCAAGGTCTGATCTTACATCTGAGTCCAATGAAACATACTCTTCACCACTACCCTATATGGACTTCAATAATAGAAAAGTTACTAAATATTATAAGCGATCTAACTTTTTTTGGCCACCCCGCAGCATGTGGAAAGTCCCAGGCCAGGGATTGAATCTGTGCCACACCAGTGACCCAAGCTGCTGCGGTGACAATGTCGGATCCTTAACCAGCTACACCACAAGGGAACTCTCATAAGTAATCTAATTATTCTTTATATAAGCAACACTTTACATCTCTTAGTAGCATTATTACATTATTAACATGTCTAATTTTTATCTAATTTATGATTCCTTGTGACTCCTCTTGTCAATTTCCTGCTCTGCTTGTATGTTTTTAAAAGTATAGTTGATTTACAACATTGTGCCAATTTCTGCTGTACAGCAAAATGACCCGGTCATACATATATATACATTCCTTATATTATCTTCCATCATGGTCTCTCCCAAGAGATTGGACATAGTTCCCTGTGCTATACAGTAAGACCTCATCGCTTATCCATTATAAATCTAATAGTTGCTGGGAGTTCCCGTCGTGGCTCAGTGGTTAACGAATCCAACCAGGAACCATGAGGTTGAGGGTTCGATCCCTGGCCTTGCTCAGTGGGTTAAGGATCTGGCACTGCTGTGAGCTGTGGTGTAGGTTGCAGACGCGGCTGGGATCCTGTGTTGCTGTGGCTCTGGCGTAGGCCGGCAGCTGTAGCTCCGGTTAGACCCCTAGCCTGGGAACCTCCTTATGCCGCGGGAGCGGCCCTAGAAAAAGCAAAAAGACCAAAAATAAATAAATATAAATAAATAAATAAATAAATAATGTAATAGTTTGCATCTACTAACTCCAAACTCCACTTGCATTTATCAAACCATTCCAGCTTTTTTTGTAATTCCATAATCAGATATTTTTGTTCATCTTATTATTTATTATGATGATTTATTATTATTTATTATTTTTACTGACATAAAAAGCAAAAATAACTAACAAATGTGTCAGTGACATTATCTCCTTTAACCCTGGTATCATCCTTATAAGCTAAGTATTACTAGCCCATTTTACAGAAGGGAAACTGAGATGACATAACTTGTCCAAGCTAAATGGCTATTAAGAGGCAAAGCATAGGAGTTCCCGTCATGGCGCAGTGGTTAACGAATCCGACTAGGAACCATGAGGTTGCAGGTTCGGTCCCTGCCCTTGCTCAGTGGGTTAACGATCCAGCGTTGCCGTGAGCTGTGGTGTAGGTTGCAGACGCGGCTCGGATCCCGCGTTGCTGTGGCTCTGGCGTAGGCCGGTGGCTACAGCTCCGATTGGACCCCTAGCCTGGGAACCTCCATATGCCGTGGGAGCGGCCCAAGAAATAGCAAAAAGACAAAAAAAAAGAGGCAAAGCATGGACTCAAATACAGTCTGATAGACTCCAAGGTTAAATAAAATACTCACCACTTTTCTATTAATATATCTGAACTACTTAACTATTTAAATGTAATATAAAAATTCTGAACTAAAGGTACAACTGAATCACTACAAAGACAGGGTTTTTTTGGCCACGCCCACAGCATGTGTAAGTTCCCAGGCCAGGGATCGAACCTGTGCCACAGCAGTGTCCTGAACCACTGCAGTGACAACACCAGATCCTTAACCCACTACACCACAAAAGAACTATCAAGATAATTTTTAATAAATCATTATGCATAAATAAATTCTAATGGAAATATAACAGCTCACCATTCTCGCTGCATTTTACTCAGTCCCAAGTAAATCTTGATTTCCTTTTTAGGAGGCAGGCTCTTCTCTACGTCAGTTTTTATACGACGTAACAAAAATGGTTTTAAAACCTATAGAGTGATAGTTTTTATAAAAGTTTATAAAACATTCAATATTATAACATTTATTTCATTGACAACTCACTAATGTGAAGTTTACTTCCCACTGTATAATCTTAAAAATACCAATACCAATTGCCAACTTTCTTGGTAAAAAAGAACCAAATAATGGCTCATCAGAAAATCATAAGGGTACTCAAATTAAACATTCATGATTTGATGGCGCGGAAAACATTAAAAATTAAGACAATGAGATTACTGACTATTGAAGAGGTACAAAATAACCTTTTAAAAATATGCTGTCATATAAGATTTTTAAATATTAGAGGAAATGTGAGGTCAGAGTATGGATCAGAAAGTCTCTAAAAGTGAAATAAAAATTCAGACCATTTAAAAATGGTTCCATGTTAAGGAAGCTATGAATGAAAAGAGAAAAAAACAAGAAATAATCAGTGTACTGATTGTGATAGAATCTGCCTAGAAGTGCAAGGCAGATTCTATCACAAGAAAAAAACATCTCCATAGTACCTGCAATGTGCCAAACACCACACCATGAACCTTAGATGGAGTATTGAATCCTTATGATAGATCTTTAAAAGGGAAAGATGATTATTTCAATTTTAGTATCATTACCAGAGTCACTCTGCTACTAGGTGGTAGAAGCAGAATTCAAACCCAGATTAAGCCGATTCTACATTCAGCTCAGTCCCCGATTAGCTGTTGAGCTAGGCAAGTTCTGTAATTTTTCCAAGCCTGTTTACTCATCAATTCATATATATATATAGCGTATATATATATACGCTATATATATATATATATTATGTGTTTATGCTAAGCACCTTTACATGGGGATAAAGATACCTATTTCCAAGGCTGCTATGACAATGGGTGGTACTACATGTGCAGAGCTTAACCACAGTAGACATTAGTAAGCGGTAGCTATTATTACTAGAGATCCATGGGAGGTGAGGAAAAGGGAAGTGTAAAAGAAGACCTCTGGTTTCCTGTTTGGGCCTCTTAAATTTGTCTAAGTGGCATTTTTAAGAATTGAAACTGCCTATGAGACATTTAGGCAGAAGACTCCGAAGGCAGTGGGATATTTTCCTCTCCCTGTCTCTCTCCTAAATCTTATCTAGAGCTCAGGAGACAGGGAGAGAGAAATTTGGGAGTTGTAAGTATAGAGGCGGTAGCAGAAACTCTGCAAGTGAACACCCAGGGACAGCATGTATGCAAAAGAGAGTCAAAGCCCTGCCAAACAATAAATTTCCAGGGACAGAGAAAGAAAAGTCCCTAAAAGGGACTGATCAAAGTACCCAAAAAGGTTAAGGGAAAAATCCATTCCATAACCCAGACACTAAGCACGAAAACACTGAAAGCAGGAATGGTTAGCATTGCTCAATACCACAGAGAAGCCAGGGTGCTGACCAAAAGGTATACCCTCAACTCAGCAACAAAAAAACTACAAACACTTGTGAGATAAATTTCAGTTGTATTAAATGAACAAAATCTATGCATTAAGGGGTGAATAGGAGCCAGCAGAGACAGAGTAACCATTCCCCAGACAGAGCTAACCAAGTTCCTGCTGTAAGAGGCCCAGCGGCACTACAACTTGTGTTGCAAGATTCTTAGAAAATTTGTCTTCTACTCCTCTTCTGCATTCTTACAATAAATTCCCCATTACATAAGGTAATTTGTCTCTTGACTTGCTCTGCTTAACTCTAAATAAATATTTACAACATGATGACTGTTGGGGCTTCAAGTCAATAAATATTTAATGAGCAGTTACTCTGGACCAGGCACACAGGGCACAATGTGGTGGAAAACAGACAGGGTCTCTGCCACATGAAGTTCACGTTTTGCCAGGGTAGAGGGGAGGAGAGGGACAATGCGTTTGTTTTTGAATTGGAAAGAAGTCTTGAGATTCTCTTTTAAAGTAGCAGACAAGGGGAGTTCCCATCGTGGCGAAGCAGAAACTAATCTGACTAGGAACCATGAGGTTGCGGGTTCGATCCCTGCCCTCCGTTGCTCAGTGGGTTAAGGATCCGGCATTGCTCTGAACTGTGGTGTAGGCCAGCAGCTGTAGCTCTGATTCGACCCCTAGCCTGGGAATCTCCATATGCCATAGGTGCGGCCTAAAAAGCAAAATAAAAAATAAAATAAAATAGCGGACAAAGGAGTTCCCATCATGGCTCAGTGGTTAACGAACCACTAGTATCCATGAGGACGCAGGTTTAATCCCTGTCCTGGCTCAGTTGGTTAAGGATCCGGCACTGTTGTGAGCTGTGGTGTAGGTTGCAGACGCAGCTTGGATCCTGCGTGGCTGTGGCTGTGGTGTAGGCCGGCAGCTACAGCTCCGATTTGACTCCTACCCTGAGAACCTCCATATGTCTCGGATGTGGCCCTAAAAAGACAAAAGACAAAATAAATAAATACAAATAAATAAAAAGAGCAGACAAAAAAATAGCAAAAATGCATCTGTATCCACTTCCTCACAAATCTCCACTAAGCCAATTTTTAAAATTACAGGTGTACATTTTTTCGGCCATGCCTGTGGCATTCAGAAGTTCCCAGGCCAGGGATCAAACCCTCACCACAGAAATGACCTGAGCCACGGCAGTGATAATGTCAGAACCTTCACTTGCCAAAGCCACCGTGGAAGTTCAATACATGTACTTTTTTTTTGGTCTTTTTTTTAGGGCCACACCCTAAAAATAAAAAGGATGGTCAATAAAAAGGACAAATCAAGGGGTAGAAGTCTATAAGGAAGCAGGAAAAGATGAGATCCAGGGTTCATGTTGGCAGAATTAGCCACAGAGAAAGACAACCTCTTCCACTTAAGCAGAAGGAAGCAGATACCCTTGGAAGATGAGTATCTTTGAAGGAGTTCCCACCTAATGACTCCCTATTTTTCTCTTGGATAAAGGAAGGATGTTACTCGCTGAGAAAGGACAAGGGCAGGGGACACCTGGGTTAGAAGTCTTGGGGGGACTAGAGAAGGTCTGAAATGGCTGCTATGGGAAATGGGAAAGGACGCTGAAGAAGGCCATGGTAAAGGATCACCAATAGCATCCAATCTCAGCTTATGTCAGGGAACATGAAGTTGTAGTGCGTCCAACCTGTACAGTGAGAATAGTATTTTTTATCAGTGTTGAGCAACCCCAGTACAGAGCAGGTCACTCTGCTAGTAAGTGGTAAAAGCAGAATTCAAACCCAGGGGACAGAGACACTGTTACATAATTCCAGTTTAGGGCTTATAGGGCAGAAAATGGCAGGTCAAAAGAGCAAGGGAGTTTGAAATATTGGCCAAAAAAAAAAAAAAAAAAAAGTGGTTCAAGTGATAGAAAAATGGGCTCATTGCTGGACACAGAAAATGTAACAACAGAAATGGGCTGATGGGGGAGGAAGGGAGTAGGGGTCCAAGGACTGGATGTCTCTCTCACTCACAAGGCATAACGTGAGTGAAAGAGAAGGATACAAGAGGCTGCTATCAAAGAACAGAAAATTGATGTTCAATGAATGTGAGGGAATCACTTGGTAATGAATAAATGACAGAGAACAGAACGGGCAGGGAGTGGACTTGCAAGATAACTGGAGCCTCAAAGGAAGAATTCTACACATGACCGTGGTTTCGAAATGACACTGGGGAACTAGGAGAATACTGATGCAGGACCTGTGGGGCGTGGGAGAGTAAACAGCCTCTACAAGAAGGACTACGTTACCCAAAGGAGCGAGCCAAAGCAAAAAGCTGTTCCATGCAGAGGCTGAGGAAGAGACAGTGGGAGTTTGCTTCCCAACGAGGCTGTCAGAGAGGTTGAGAGGGAAAAGCACTGAGACTGAGCCAAATGCCAAATCCACAAATTCAAATGGATTTGATGGCAGTTTATAAATGACTCAGTTATACACAAGTAATTACTAAATTCTCTTGTCTGCTATTACTTACTGCATGAAGTCTTTCCACAAGTTTTTGATCACCAAGACAATTTTTAGTGTCAAACCAAGAATCAAAGTCCTGTGGAGGGGTGAAAATTCTGCAGTTAGCATACAGGTTTTTAAAAAATAAATGCAATAGTCTATAAATTCTTATACAACTCATACAGCAATAATTCATTTTAAAAGCACTTTCGAAAATATGTTAACTGTGATGGCCAATATCATTTACTTCTGAAAACAGATAAAACACTGGAGTAGTTAAAAAAATTGAACCCTACTATATAGGCACTCCATCAGCAGTTTGTCCTTAAAAGGCTTTACTAGGCTTCCCAATAACCATAGTGGCATTATGCCCAGTTAAGAGGAGTAGAAATAAGAATATAACATTGAAAACATGCTAATGAAAGTGTTAAACAATAAAAATGAACAAAAGCAAGATAAAGTATACAAACCAAATTAGTATCAGTAATGAGGAAAATCAAGCTCCAAAGTCCTTAAATCATTCAATTCAGTTTGCTGCACTAGCATAACCTTGTTTTAATGACAAAGACAGTTTAAATCATTCATTTACCAAAAAATGTTGCTTTTCAAATCACATATTATAAGCTACTTAGTACTCACCAAATGTTAATGCCTGCAATAATCAAAGATTACTTCAATGACTCCACCTGCCAAACTCGTTTGCAGAAAGTCCCCCCAATTTAATTCAAAGAAAATTTAGAATGCACTATTCTGAACTCGGCCTACCTCATGTCCTAAGTTGTGGTAGCAATGTGATATAGGTAAAGGTTAACAGGCAGGATAATCTCAAAGCAAAGAAACATTATTTCTTTAAATATCACCATCTGAAAAAACGTCTATTTAAGAGCTCTTTTCTGAGAAAACCAAAACACACAGATAAAGGATTACAAATAAAAAAGAACTACAAATTTCAATCCACATTCTATGCTTTGAAAAGAGATGTCTGTGAACATAAGAAAAGTATTCCTAAAACATACGACTTAAACTTACATCTGCAGAATTAAAGACATCAGGCAATAAAAAGTTGAGTAGTGCCCAGAGTTCATGAAGGTTATTCTGCAAAGGCGTTCCAGTTAAGAGCAAGCGGTTAGTTGACTTGAACTCACGAACAATCTCTGAAAGCTAAAAAAAAAAAAAAACAGTTAACATTTTAACTTATTACAATGTTTAACATTCAGTTGTTCTCCCGATACATTTTGTGAATAAAATAAAACTTGAAAATTGATTTTCCATGGAAAAATACCCTCGTTCAGGTGACATTGCCACAGTGAAGCACAATGGAACAAAATATCCTGGGCATTTCTACACTCACAAGAATGCTGACCATAGTCACACATGAGACCTTTCCCCCGTTCCAAAAAAATGTATTTTTTCCACTTGGGTCCACACAAACAGTCAGAACCCTATGGAATCCAGGCTATTCACCTTACAGAACTGTATCTCCTTCTTCCTGTCAATCACTTTCATCTACATGCTTAGTCCACTTCTAACTTGACCTGGTCACGATTTTTCAACACCACAGTTGAATCCATCTTCCCCGATATTTTATGTTAACTTTTAAAATATAAAACCACAAAAATGAAGGCACAAAAGTATAAAAGAATAGTAATCTTATCAATAAAAAATACACATTATTTTAATGCTCTTAAATTAATAATTATTCTCTAACATGCATCTTATCACATATTAATTCCAGTTTGAAAACCACCACCTGGTGATTTTGCTTCTGTTCTGTCCCTATTTCTCCCAAAGCAGCCCAGTGATCCAAAGAGAGGTTCATCACAGTAATTCATATTTTCCCTACTGTTGGTAGAGTTGAATGACAAGAAATATTGATATTTTCCAACGTTGACACTACACTCTAATTCACACACATCAGATAATTTTAGGAATTTATTTTTTTCTTATCTATATGAATACTCACAAGGCAGCCCCTCCATAAAAAATAAACCAACGCAAATGATATTTGTACATCAATTGCTTCCCAAATATTAAAATGCTGTAGCATAAGATTTAGGCTGCCAACAGGTACAGAAAATGAACACCTAATTTCCTTCACATTAAAAACTGCACAATTTTGGAGCTCCCATTATGGCTCAGCAAAAACGAACCCGACCAGTATCCATGAGGAATTGAGTTCGATCCCTGGCCTCACTCAGTGGGTTAAGGATCCAGGGCTGCTGAGAGCTGTAGTGTAGACTGCAGATGCGGCTCATATCCTGCATTGCTGTGGCTGTGGCATAAGCCAGCAGCTACAGCTCCGATGCGACCCCTAGCCTGGGAACCTCCATATGCTGCGGGTGCGGCCCTAAAAGGACAAAAAAGACAAAAAAAAAAAAAAAAAAACCTGCACGATTCTCCTTTATCTTGTATTCAATCATTTCAATTTCAAAACCATTTTTAAAACTGATTTTCATTCACATTCTGTGGATAAAAATCACAATCTTCCATCACGTTTTTATTCTAAATATAGAGAAGTAAACAAACATATATGGTAGTTAAAAGAAAACTTTAATAAAGATATTAAGGAGTTCCCTGGTGGCTCAGCGGGTTAAAGATCCAGCATTGTCACTGTAGTGGTTCAGGTTGCTGCTGTGGCATGGGTTCAATCCCTGGCATGGGAACTTCTGCATGCTGTGGATGCAGTCAAAAAAATAAGTAAAATAGAACAGAGTAGAGCAGAGCGGAATGGAATGGAATGGAAAGGAATGGAATGAAAAGATACTGAGAACTAGCTTACCTTAGATTTTTCATTCTTTATTCTGTGAGCCTCATCAATGACCAGGTATCGCCAGTGGAACTTTTTGAATACAGATTTTTCTTTAATTACCATCTCATAAGAAGTAACACAAACATCCCACTCTCCTGGCATCATCTCATCACGAATAAAAGCAGCCTGATGCAAAATAAAGTTCCCTGTATTAGACTATGCTGACAAGACATCACAGAATTAAAGCATCAAGAGAATACTAAGAATTCTAAGAGACTCTAGGAATCATTGGATCTCATCCATTTCAGAGATAGGAAGTCTGTGGCCCAAAGATGCCTTTGTGGTCAATTATCTGGATGATATGCTAATGTTTTTATTAACAAAAGAGAAGCAAAGGCTTCCATCAAACCAGTAAGGCATATCCAATGAACTGAAGAAGTTCATATCACCAGACGATGACAATTAGTAGGCTCTCTCTCCTCATATCCAAGGGGTCAAAAGGACATGGGCAAAGGAAGCACTTTCTGAATACCATATCCTTACCAAGATCCAAGCATTACCAACATGGTATCATTTCAATAAATGGAAAAAGCTCAATATACATGAGCTGTTGAGATCTCTTGTATGTTTCCTTCACTTTCCAGCAGAGACGAGTCATAAAGTTTGTTAAGGGATCATAAAAGCCCATTAATGTTTTTGTACAATTCCTAATGTTATGAGGTTATGAATGTGATTTTATAAAGGGGACTTGCTTTATCATATACAGGAGTCGATTTAAAATGGTGAGACTACTAAAGGCTATTTTTAAATCATCACAGGCAGTGGCTAATGTGGTAGTCAAGGTGACTGAAAGCATTTTTAACTTGCATGAACTGAATTCCAGATTATTTTTATTACGGGTCAAAAGAAAACCACAAATTAGCAGGGAGCCGCAAAATCTACATTGAGAAGGGGCTGATTAGTACTGTAAATCTGAAATTGCAGTACATACACAAAATTGATTGTTCACTACAAAGTCACTATTTCATAAATTCAGTTATGCACCAAACACACCAGGGACTCTTTCAACAAATATTCAATGAGTGCCCGCTATGTATAAAAGGATTGCCTGTACTGAAGTAAAGGACAAAAAAAAGGCCTTTGTAGATCTCAGCTGCACCCTGGGAAGTGGTCATATTCAAAAAGTTAATTAAGACATTAGGGAGTTAGAGGAAAAATGAAAAGAACCAAGGTTCCAGACCCCATTTGGTCCTGCAAATACTTTATACTTATTTTATTTTTTTAAATGCTCAGTTTAATGGTTCCTCCTACAGTTTCATAGAATATACACACATTTTTAACTTAAATTAGCTCTGCTTTGAAATTTGTGTAACTACTTGATAGTTCTAGAGTTAAACATATTGACAGAACATTAAAGATCACACAATCCGGAGTTCCTGTCGTGGCTCAGTGGTTAACGAATCCGACTAGGAACCATGAGGTTGAGGGTTCAATCCCTGGCCTCGCTCAGTGGGTTAAGGATCCAGCGCTGCCGTGAGCTGTGGTGTAGGGTGCAAACGCGGTTCGGATCCCGTGTTGCTGTGGCTCTGGCGTAGGCCAGCAGCTCTAGCTCTGATTAGACCCCTAGGCCTGGGAACCTCCATATGCCGTGTGAGCGGTCCAAGAAATGGCAAAAAGACCAAAAAAAAAAAAAAAAAAATCACACAATCCAAAAGCTCTCATTACACAGGTGATAAAAGTTAGGACCCTTTGAGATTCACTCAACATCAGAGTCAGTAGCAAAGCCAGAACTAAAACCAGATCTCCCATTTCCATGTCCATGACCTTTGTTTGATGCCTCTAGAGTGGAGAAGGAAGGCGTCAAAAACATTTTTTTTGGGAATCACACCTCTAAATACCTCAGGACTACATTAGTTTCAAACAGGATCAGGATTTTCTCTGATGATTTCCTAACTCAATTAAAATATCTACTATAACCTACATCAAATATTTTATTACCAGGAGTTCCCATCGTGGCTCAGCGGAAATGAACGTGACTGGTATCCATGAGGATGCAGGTTCCAACTCTGGCCTCGCTCAGTGGGTTAGGGATCCGGCGTTGCTGTGAGCAGTGGTGTAGGTCGCAGACACGACTAAAGCTCCGATTCGACCCCTAGCCTGGGAACCTCCATATGCCACGTGTGCAGCCCTAAAAAGACCAAAAAAAATAAACTAAATTTAAAAATATGTATTACCAAAATGTTGATCTCATAAAAGGTTTACAGAAGACCATGAAAACAGAAAGACCCAATATATCTATCCCATGTGGTACAAATGTTCAAACAAATCTGTCAATAAATAATGATCTGGATTTTCTCTATATACAATGACATTAATCCCTAAGTGGTGCATATTATATTATTTATGTAATTAACAATTACTGATTCTCAAACTCTTTGACCATGGCCCACAGTAAAATTGTAATTTAGGTTGCCGTCCAGTAGACACATACATGTTTGAGGGTATGTATACAGAAAGAAGCAATATATATCCTCACACATATGAAACTGCTATTTTCTATTCTATTCTATCTCAATGTTTTAAAAAATTGTTGTCACCACCCACTAAGCAGAATTCCCAATCCATTGATGAGTGGCAATTTGAGAAACGCTGACTTTGAGGATTAGTTTTCAAGATTAAAAAGTTTTTGAAGCCTCTAGATGAATTTCAAACTCCCACAGGGCAGAGATAGGGCAGCTGACAATTAAATATACCCACTCTTTCTTGAAAACTCCCAGAGTCACCTCATGACTTGGATTCCAAATGCTTAGATTCCATGCTGAAAACCACTGACATACATTTTTATTGAGACGGGATGAAAACACAAGCCTAGCTATTTATCAGTGTCTATGACCTTCAAGAAATAATTTCAGCAAAAAAATTCAATGCTTTAGAAATGCAAAATTTTTAAGGAATGGTAAGGCATTAAACAATACCAGTTATCAGAAAGAGTTCTAAGTGACTAATTTGCTACTGGGAAATATTAGGCATAGGGAAGAATCAAGCCTGTAATTCCAAATTTATGAGCTCAGTATTTCAATATTTAAATTATTTATAAGTTAAATTTAAATAAATTTTAGTAATTTTTCTTCAAGCAAAATGATAAGAATAAATTATATAATTCATTATGCTACCATTCTTTTGAGGATATTTTTGATAACCTATTCTAAATATGTAAAATAGAATAAATCTTTACTCTAAACTATGTTCTCTGGAGGCAAAATAAAGACAAAGTTTAATAATATGCTTTCTAAGCTGATTATTCATTTTGGTGTTTTTGCATAATTCATTATTTTTAGATTAATTCAACAGTCCTAAAATAATTTTAGCTTATGAGATTGATAAATAGCTAATTTAATCAAGAGCCCAGAGTTTTTAATATTATCTAAGAATGTATGCAGACATGGATTCTTTTATTCAAAGATCAAAACGGAAAGTTGTGTCTATGCATAAACACAAAACACAAGGCTCTCCGTACAAAAAAAAAAAAAAAAAAACGGTTCCATTCATGTGTGTGTGCATGTACAAAAGTCAAAGTCAAAAGTAAAAAATATAAACAAAAAAACTGACATGCAAATTTATACTTTTGGCATCAAAACAGCACAAATAATAGAATCACTGATAAGATACACTGTCAATAAAATAAAATTTTTTTAAATACAGTCACTTAAAAGTGCAACTCAAAAATGCTTAGGTTAATGATCTAGTTAAAAGTATAATGCAAATAAGCATAATAATGGATTTTCTGTTTTGAATAGGCAACACATCTACCTCATAGGAATGTTGGGAGAATTAGTTTAATTAATACAGAAAAAAACACTTAAAAAAGAGCCTAACGTGGAGTAAACACAACTTAAGCGTTATTTAATAGTGGACAACTCAAATGTATTTTATAGCAATAGTATGCAACATAACCCCAGAAATGTCGTTCTTGATTGCCTTTTTACACCTGTTTCTCACTTACTCTTGCATCCTTGTCTCCAACGAAACAAATAACACGAAGAGATGGGACCCATCGTTTAAATTCATTCATCCAGTTGTGTAAAGTAGACTTCGGAACTAAAACCATGTGAGGTCCAGGAATGTTTCGGTAATGTTTCAGGTAACCAAGCAAAGCAATCGTTTGTAAAGTCTTACCAAGACCCTGCATTATCACCATAAGAGAAAAAAATCCATCAACGTTTATTTAATGAAACATCTTGTTAGTAGCAACATTACAAAAGGTATCTGCCAACTATCTCACACAGGGAAAAGTTAAAAGACTTTTTAAAGTTGGAGTTCCCATTGTGGCGCATCGGAAATGAATCCAACTAGGAACCATGAGGTTTCGGGATTCAATCCCTGGCCTTGCTCAGTGGGTTAAGGATTTGGCATTGCCCTGAGCTGTGGTGTAGGTCGCAGACTCAGGTCAGATCTGGCGTTGCTGTGGCTCTGGCGTAGGTTGGCAGCAACAGCTCTGATTAGTCCCCTAGCCTGCAAACCTCCATATGCTGTGGGTGCGGCTCTAAAAAAAAAAAGACAGAAAGACCAAAAAAAAAAAAAAAAAAAAAAAAAAGACTTTTTAAAGTGAATCACCATTCCAATTCAATACTTACCCTGAGCACAAAAAGAAACCAAGAACTTGCAGTTAGAAAGCTGCTCAGCAAAGTAATTTTCTATTTAGGAAATTTAGTCCTAAAGGAGCAAACAATCTATATCATTTGTTTCTACTACATTTTTTGCAAAATTAGGAATTTTGTGTATGTCACAAAGACACACTTCCTTTATCAGCCTGCTTAGATACTGGTCTTTCTTTCTCATTTTCCCCAACATTATTAGAGCCCAGGCATGAAATATATTGAGATCATGAATCTCAAGGGGCACATAGCTCTCTGTACTTGTATCTCACACCCTTGAAGACCTAAGGAACCATAAAAGAACTCTGCAGCCAGAAAAGACCATAGAGATCAACTAGTCCAGAAGACTTTTTTAAAAAATAAGATACTGAACATCCCTGAACTCACTACCTAACCCATGGGAAAGGGAACTATGGCCTATAGTGCATGACCTTTTAAAACAGCTTCTGGGAGTTCCCGTTGTGGCCCCGTGGAAACGAATCTGAGTAGGAACCATGAGGTTGTGGGTTCGATCCCTGGCCTCGCTCAGTGGGTTAAGGATCCGGCGTTGCCATGAGCTGTGGTGTAGGTCACAGACGCGGCTCAGATCTGGCGTGGCTGTGGCTGTGGTGTAGGCCGGCAGCTACAGCTCTGATTAGACCCCTAGCCTGGGAACCTCCATATGCTACAGGTTCGGCCCTAATAAGACAATAGACAAAAACAAAAAACAAAGAAACAAAAAAAAGTTTCTGGCTTTATCTCTATATATTTCTTTCATAAACCTAAGCTTAAAGCTGTTTTTATAGGATTTATCCTTTCTGATATTGCACTTATGAGATCTGTTTTATGGATACTATGCATCAAAATCTTAGAATGTTTATACTCCTTATCCAAGTAATTCCACTTCTAGAAATCCGATGGAAATAACCTGAGAGGTGGAAAAAAAACTAAATTACAAGGGTTCTCAGAATAGTATTATTTATCATATATACATATATATCAACCAATATATACTATACACATATACATAATACACACTATATGTATTTTACACATCAGGAGTTCCCATCATGGCTCAGTGGAAACGAATCTGACCAGCATCCATGAGGATGCAGGTTGGATGCCTGGCCTCGCTCAGTGGGTTAAGGATCTGGCGTTGCCGTGAGCTGTGGTGTAGGTCACAGACGCAGCTCGGATCTGGCATTGCAGTGGCTCTGGTGTAGGCCAACAGCTATAGCTCCGATTCGACCCCTAGCCTGGGAAACTCCATATGCCGTGGGTGCAGCCCTAAAAAAAGACCAAAAAAAATTTTATATATATATTTACACACACACACACACACACACACACACTACACATCAACTAATCCAAATGACCAGCAAAAGAGAGGAGATTAATAACATTATGGTACCTCTTTAGGATTATTATGTGGTAATGAACAATTATTTCTACAAAAAAGTTTTAATTATGTGGAAAACAACTATAAATGTGAAGAAATTAGAATACGAAATCATACATACAATGTGAGCTCAACTATGCAAAATAAATACAGGCAGAGAAAAAAGACTAAAAAGAAATATGCCAACATGTTAACTATGGTTATTTATAGGTAACAGAATTACAACTTACTTTTAATTTTTTCTTGATTTTTTTCCCCTAATTTTCTCTAGTCATTAAAGTATCTTTCCCCTTTTTAGTAATTAAAACATTCCTGGTGTCAGCATAAATTCAATATGAAAGATCTTTAGATCCTTCCTTCATGTTTAGACAGGCTGCAGCAAGAGGAGCTTGGGGAAAATAATTCTGGTCTTTCTGTTGTCCAATTAACTAAGCTCCCTGTCAGAGCTGACTGTAGTCTCCAACCCAGAATACTAAATATAAGGAGCTACAGACCCTTGATTTAAAGATCCTGCCACACACCTAACAGCTGCTCAGCCAGGGATGAGCACCTATGGGACTGACTACTGCACTAGCTGCTACAGAGCATAAGTAATCACGCAGCCCCTGTGGATAAGTGATTACAAATGCATCTCCAGAGTCATAAATATGAGTACCACTGCCCTCTCTTAAATCCCGTCTTCTTCATTTGATCCTAAAATACCAAACCAGGCCCTCCCTCATATACTCCCCTGATCTGCTGAATTAGCATCCTTACATGGCCTTCCTTTTTACCTTTGGTCATTTTTTTTTTTCAAATAAACAGTTTACCCTCAGAATCCCTGGGTTTCACATCCAGGTCGTCAACCAACCAGATCAAAATCCCCAGATGGTAAACCGTGGATACAGAGGGCCCAATTGTCCTATGCCATTTAATATAAGGACTTGAGCTTCCATGGATTTTGGCATCATGGAAGTCCTGAAACCAACCTCCCTCAGATATAGAAGGATGACTGTATGTTCATCATTCTTTTGCTTACTTCCTGACTCCCACCTGGTATTCTACTGTCAAGACTCAACACTGCTCTTTACCTTTTTGTTCTTTATACCATCTATTCACACTTTCTGATTGATCACACATGGAGGCATTTACATTCACTCACGCATGCTTTCATTCTTATTGTTTGGTTTACTCATTTACTGTGTGGTTTCTAGCCCCACCTCATTCCCAAAAGAATTCAGGTAGCCTACAATGAAAACATGGGACATAAAATTAATGGCCAAAGATAAATAAAGAGGGGCCAAGGAAAGTAAGACTAAAAGGTAAAGAACAGGAAACGTCACCAAGGACACGATGGGCGGACCATGAGCAGTTACACAGAAGCTCCATTTCAGCATTCACTGGAAGCCAAAGCGCAAACATACACACAAGTACAAGGTTTTTTAACACCATTTGAGAAAACTTCAATAAGAATTCTGTGGCCTGTAGAACTATGTATTTCAGAGACTATTTAAAGAAACAATTCTAGACTTTACAAATGCCTTTTATGTTATAACTAAATAGAATAATCAGCCTCCAAACCCCAGTAGGAGAGTTCAGCAGCTCAGGTATTTCAAATTTACATTAAAATTACTAATAACTGAGAATGTGTCTTTAGCTACCAACTTCTTACCATTTCATCAGCCAAAATACCATTGACTCCATTTTCATACAAAGAGATCAACCAGTTCAGGCCTCGAATCTGATAATCTCTCAGCGGTCCTCCTTTCACATCTGAAAAAAAAAAAAAATCAAGGATCTCTTGTACTTTTGTTAATACAACTACGTAAAATTCTTCTAAAACCAAACTGAAAACAAAAAACACTGACACAATAAAGTACTTACATGAAGGTGACACCTCAAATCTAACACACACATTAGATGTTTTCCGACTCTCCGAGAGCAGCTCTTCATCTTCTTCTTGTTCTGTGCGCCTGTGACGGTAGCTGAAATAAAGAAAGAAGTATCTTCGTATTCGACCCAAATGATAAGGTATCAATTTAGTCAGTATACACCGTTAATACCACTTATGAAAGAAAAAGCGTTATCTAGAGTCTTGCTCAGAAGTTGGTAGAACCAGCCTACATTTTTCCTGCTTGGCTTGTAGTGAGAAAAATAAATATTGTTGCGTCGAAAACACATTTACACTGAAAATAACTTTATTTTTTCAATATAAAAATCACACTGAATAAGTGAAGGAGGAAGCAAAGTACAAAGGGAAGTATGAGGGGAGACGGGAGGTAGGAAGGGAAGGATGGAGGGAAGAACATCCAGAGAGAGAGAGGCCGACATACTCTCCAGCGGAAATTAAGCTCTGCTTGTCATCCTTCTTGATTCGGGGGCGTCCCAATTTTATGTTCAGAGGAGATGTTGGAGATTTCTGAGCTGAAGGTTGAATGAAATGTGCAAAAAGTTCTGTCTGCTTCAGTAAAAATTCAAATCTCTTTGCTCGATCTGCTTTCTAATTTAAAAGACAAAAGAAAAAGTAATGACTTCCTTTTGTGTTCATTCAAAATTTAACAAATACTTACAATGCACTTAATTTGCACTACGTCTGAGCATGTTAAACATACTAACCCATTTAATTCTCTTAATAAACCTATGAGGTAGGTACTAGTATTACCTCCATTTTACTGATGATAAAAGTGAGGCACAGAGAGGGTAAGTAACTTGTCCAAGCTACCACAGCTGGTAAGTAGCAGAACCTGAAGATGGTGTTTTCAGATAGTTTGCATAGAAGTCAAGTGATCAGACACTTAATAAATGCCCCAATAAAGAAGTACCCTGCTTAGGACTTCCCACTGTGGCTCGGCCAGTTAAGGACCCAATGTTGTCTCTGAGAGGACGCAAGTTCCATCCGTGACCTCATTCAGTGGGTTAAGGATCCAGCATTGCCGCAAGCTACAGCACAGGTCATAGATGTGGCTTGGACCACTGTTGTCATGGCTGTGGCACAGTCCCCAGCTGCAGCTCTGATTCAACGCCTAGCCCAGGAATTTCCATATGCTGCAGGTGCAGCTGTAAAAAGAAAAAAAAAAAAAAAAAACCCTGCCGAAAAATCAGACTCCAAAAGCAAATACCGGAAGTTTCCTGTTGTGGCTCAGCAGTAACGAACCCAACTAGTATCCCTGAGGATGTGGGTTTGATCCCTAGCCTCGTTCAGTGGGTTAAGGATCCGGCGTTGTGTAGGTCGCAGACATGGCTTGGATCCTGTGTTGCTGTGGCTGTGGCATAGGCCGGCAGCTGCAGCTCCTATTCGACCCCCAGCCAGGGAACTTCCATATGCCTCACATGGAGCCCTCAAAAAAAAAAAAAAAAAAAAAAAAAGGAAATTCCGAATGGTTTGGAAAAGCCAACCAAGAGTTTTCAAGCTTCATCTAGAAATAATTTAAATCTTAGAAGACAGTATCACGTTTCAAAATATTTTGTGTCATGGTACAATAACATAATAAACATTTCTCTTCTCAATTATAGTGATCTAGAAAATTCTGTTTTATACTAAGAATATATAATCTCAAATGTGAGGATGTGAAGAAAAATATATACACATACACACATATATATAAGTGACATAGTTGATACGTATTAACAATTAAAAATCGATACATAATTTCTCAATAAATTGTAAAAGGTCATATAGCTTATACCACATAAATGCAATAAAACTTTTTCACTAAAAAAACCTTAAAAGATAAAAAGATGTATAGATCATTCTGGATAAAGAAAAAAACAAAGGTGATTTTTTAAATTCCCAGTCACTTTCTGACCACAGGGTAGAGAATATTTGATCACCAATGAAGGATGCATAATTAATAACATCGGAAACTTACAAGAATTCATTAACATAAATACAAGAATTAGACAAATACATTCATACCAGTACCTGGAAGGAGGCCAAAACCTTTCCATTTTATGTTATCCTCACTGGAATGTTGTTTTTAAGAGTTGTTAAAACATTAACTATCTACGTTAGATGTGGCCTTAAACATTAAGGCATGGGGTTTTTCAAAATCGCTATGAACAACCAAAAAGTGTACTTCATCTCTGCCTATTTTAGTAATATTATTTCAAAAACAACCCCTCAACATAAAAATTCAGTTCCAACTACCTGTTATTTTCTCTTTTGAGCTAATCAAGTTCACTGGTTTTGAAAGATCCCAGAACATAAAAGTCTAGTTAAAATTAAAGCTAAAATGTGGGGTCTAGCGACTAAAAATTTAAAAATTACATGTATAGCAAAGCTGTAGGTGGGCATAAGTAAGGTTATAGTGCTTAAGTGTGTAATATTTTCACACACTGGGCAAATATCCCTCCCTCAAGAAAACATATTACCGTATTATGTTTCATCTGAAAATAAGGAGATACATTTATCCAAGAAAAACCTATTATGGTGGATTATATATCAAACTACTTTCCAATTCTAAAACCTATGATTCTGTGCTTGTTATATATAAGATGTATTTTAATCTTTCATATCTCCTGTATAAAAATCAACTACTGTATTCATCCTACCCAAGAACATATTTACCATTTTCTCTTCATATTCTGGATCCATTTCCTTTTCAGATTTAGAAGCTTTAGCAGCAAGTTTGAGTTGAAATGGAGAAGCGTTTTTCTAGAATTTCAAAGAAAATAAATCATCGAATTGCAAAGCAAGGTCAACATTCTCATTTGAAGAAAGTAAAAAGTAATTAAATACTAAATAAATAAATCAACATGAGCCATGCATGAACCAATGATGAGAGCATGTCATGAACAGGGCTTATGATTAATCCAGCTCTGTGCACCTGAGGTCCAATAAAAAAAATAAAAAAAAAAAACTGAAGAACTGTACAAGCCAGAGAAATAACATTAATTAAAATAAAAACCAAAAGGTGGAAAAATGAGCCTCTTCGCCTATTTTCTAATTAAAGTGTAAGAAAGTATATAACCACTGAATAGGAGATTTAAAATCTAGAATATTATCAACCACAAACCAGAGTATTCAAGGAAAGTAAATATTAATTCTCAGAAACACCTCTTTATATGTAATGGAAACAAGCCAAATTTTCAGAAGAAAAGACTGTGGCTTCTGTTCTTGAAAAGACATGATTTTTTAAATTTTGTTTTATATTCTAATTAGAACATTTAAACTTTTTATATAATTAAATGTGATCATTTATATTTAAAATAATAAAATAGTACAGCTTCAAACTTTTGGTTTATGTTAATTTTCTCCAACTGGAAAGAAAATAGTTTAAAAACCATATACATAAATATTTTGTAGAAGCAGTTTCTCGGGGCTATTAATTGCTAACCTTTGATATTTTAAAAAAGTTGTAATTTCATGAAAATTGACATAAATCGGTTACACTAAAATTATCTAGGGGGTTATCTCATGCATCCTATCCTTTATAAAGACAAACTTGTAAATATAATAGATATGTACATAGAATACACCTCCTTCCCTGTAAGAAATCAAGAAATAAAATAATAAAAACATAAATCTACCCATTAGTAACAAAGCCAAGGGTATTTCAGTTTTAACACAGACTTTGCAGAAGTCAAAATACAAATCTGTTTGTGAAAACCAAAGAAATTATGTCCATTTGATCATGGCTTTTGACACCCTGTTCCTGAAAGGTTAGGTCATAAATCAACGGAAGAACGTGATCTTAAACATAAGAAAAACATGGGTCCAGTAGTTAATGAATGTTTTTCAACATTTACTAAAATTTCTACTTTGAGGAAATCCAAACTAAGATTATGGAATTTGACCGGGGTCAGGGTTCTCCTTTGGAGCACTGATCAGATATTATTCAGTGATTCTTGTTCTGTTGTTGTTGTTGTTTTCGGAATTCTCACTTCTCTTTCATCACTGAGTTTCAGCTTTACAAATAACCTTAGAACAATTCAGGTAATTAAAGTTTTGAGGGAAAACATTTCTTTCTTGTATGTGAAGGACTATTACATGCGTCATTTTTCTGTGAATAACTGTATTGGGTGGATTAACAAACACTGCCACAGAAATGCACAAAAGAATTTTTAAAGCCATAGTTCATTGCATATATATTTACAAAAATCCATAAATAAACATGTATTTGTCCTTTACTAGGAGAAGTTAATAGGTGTTTGAACATTAAGGCAGTGATGATTCTAAAACATAATGAAATTCTAAAGTTAAGGCTTTATGCTTTTTCTTTCCCCCCTGTGTTTTTAGGGCTGCACCTGCAGCATATGGAGGTTCCTGGTTAGGGGTTGAATCAGAGCTGTAGTTGCTGAACTACACCACAACTCATGGCAATGCCGGATCCTTAACCCACTGAGCAAGGCCGGGGATCGAACCTGCATCCTCATGGATGCTAGTCAGATTTGCTTCCGCTGAGCCAAGACAGGAACTCCTTTATTCTGTTTTTTGCTTTTTTATGCTCATTTTGAAACCCATACTTATAGGCAACTGTGACCAAAGCAAACTTTTATCTACCAGGTTGAGTTCACCTGCCCAGGATATGTTATTTGTCCACTACCAACAACTGTTCCACTATTCTTAATCCAAGTAACAGCCGTCTTGATTTACAGTATTTCATATGCATATATCATCTATGTGAGATGTTTTGAATATAATTTTGGATGGATGAGAACAGAAACTACTAAAATCCCCTCAATACCACACTTTCAAACTGTCATATATACTATAAATCCTATATTATTTTCAAAGCAACAAGTACGGAAAATTGGGTAGCAAAATCCATACCTTTATCATTCCTTGAAAAGCTAAATGAGGTCTAGTTTTCAAGTTTCAAAATTACGTCCCCTCATATACACAAGCACACATCTAATAATGTGGGATGTAAATTTCACTTATAGAAAATTCAAGTTTTAATATTAGAAAAACATTCTGCTCAGTGTTTTGCTTACCTTGCGGTAGAATACCATAAGATTTTAATCATATGCTAATTAAAATCCTAATCTTGAGCACTGCCATTAAAAAGATGTAGGTAATTACTCAACTGGCACTATCTTCCACAATGATTTTAGAATACCTACCTTCTAAAACTTTCCATTTGTCTATGTATATGTTTTCACAAATACACCTCTCATACAAGAAAAGCTAAAAGATGACTATGATATTCTAATGATTTCTTTATGGATCTTATCATCTGGTGGTCTAGATGCCATAAGAAGGCAGCACAAGGTCACCAAGATGCCCTGTCTTAAAGACCATGATCTTCTTCCTGACATTTTCATTACCAAAAATACCAACTCCAATTTTCACAGTGTTAGGTTATCCAACTGTCACTTAAACCAAGGAAGTTCAAGAACCAGGAGCTAAAAGCAAAAATACCATTCTGGGGCTGAACATCACAAGGCAATCCACTACCCGTCTCATGTACTTTATGCATTAGGAAAATGCTCTCACTCAGAGCCTGTCTCCTTTTATTTGATGTACAAGTCCAACAAGTTTGATAATATGGCTTCCCATTCTACAGAGAATGAAAGCAGTAGCAAATGACGTGGGGAAGACCACTAGAAGAAGACACACTGTCAACAGCAAGAAGGGATGGCATGGAAGCCCAGAACCAAACCTTAAGTTCCAATGCATTAACATCCCATCTCCTTGGTGTTCACGAATAATTATTTCCCTCTCCTGGCTAGATGGCTTGTATTTTTATGTTTTTACCATTGTTTTATTTTATTTTATTTTATTTTTTGTCTTTTAGGGCTGCACCAGCTGCATGTGGAGGTTCCCAGGCTAGGGGTCAAATCAGAGCTGTAGCCGCCAGCCTAAGCCACAGCCACAGCCACAGCTACGTGGGATCTGAGCCACGTCTGCGACCTACACCACAGCTCACTGAGCGAGGCCACGGACCGAACCAGCGTCCTCATGGATGCTAGTGGGGTTCGTTAACCACTGAGCCACGACGGGAACTCCGTATTTTTACCATTGTTTTAAATGAAAGGTTTTGTTTCACTTATGTCCTTTATCATAAGCCAATTCTTTCTAATGAAAGTAGATGAAGTGTTTAAAAAGTGATAGTTAACAGCCTGACAATTGAGGGAGGAGACTGAACATTTTTGAAAAAAAATCAACGCAATATTGGAAGTGTCTGGAAGGTGTTTATTTGAGGGGAAACAACCTCCTAAATCTCAAATGCCTTTGTATGGGTGTCAGAGTACAATAACTGGGAGACACGAGGAAAAGGTTAATCTGTACATTTAGGACACCATTTAAGGAATCAAGGTAGTGTGCAGATATTTAGATCTGGAGTGGGGGGATGCACTGGGGGTTTGGGATGGAAATGCTATAAATTTGGTTGTAATGGTCATTGTACAACTATAAATGTAATTGAAGAATAAAAAATGCTATTAAAAATGATATTCATATTGGGGGAGAGACAAAATTACCTCATTTGAAGGAATAGAACAAATAAAAGCACTTAGGTAGATGTTGTGGTTCGATTCAGATTTTTAAGGAAAAATTCAAAATAAAAAAGACGTAGTGACTAAAGTAATAAGATTCAGATATCCAGAAAGTTCCTGCCAGGTGGCACCTCATTTCTCTATGCCGAGCCAACAAATGAGGTGCTACTAGTGCAATTTCTGATAAGGCCACAGAGTTCACGAATATATATGCATCAACTCAGTGATTATACACGTTTTTTATTGATTACCAGTCTCTTCACAATTCCAAAAATTCATATACCCTGGAAATTCGACAACATTTACTGCCATACAAAAGACGGCCAAGCACTTACATTCGCCCAGTCTAGGGAAGAAAAGGTATCCAGACACATTCCTGAATTTCCCAACATTGATTTATATCATCGATGCTTGGTATTTGGCCCAGCTTTAATCATCGATATTGTCTTACTGATCCAAGTACCACACAGATCTTAAAATGCGTATGTTTTCTATGGTTTTCACTTAGCGCTACAATTGTCTTTCTGTTTAGTCAACCTTGTAACAGTAAAATACGTCACTTTTAAGCAACTGCTGAATTTAAAATTACTCTAATTCACGGCCAAAGGTGTTAATTTCCCTCAAAAGCTTTTCATTTGGTCGTAGAGCATCATATAATGATTCAAACAAAGCCACTTGAGATCGCTAAAGCATAATTTTAATTACCTACCGTTTTTTTAATTGCGATATGTCTACTCGTAAACGGAAAAAAAATCCAGCCATAAACGATCCATTCCACAATTTTACTATACATCAAAATCCTTATGCCTCAACCTAATTTTTTATTCCAATATTTCAATAGCCTTTCATAGTTCTACTTGCACGTCTCAGTCCGTATGAAATACGCCTTATAGAGATAATACGTATTTTTTTGGATCTGGCTTTAATAGGTGTCACAGCGGTCCCCTTATGTACATTAGCAGCAATTCATCCTGGCGACGCTGGGTTTAAAAAAACAAAATTAAAAAAAAAAAAAAAAAAACCTGCGTGTGTCCAGGAGCCAGCAGCGCCCACTAGGAAAAGGAGGCGGAAGCCTGGAAGGCTTGGGGCCGGATTGGGGGACCATTTGGGTGGCCCTGGAGTGAAACACTATACCGTCGGGGGCGGGGCAGGAGAGGGTGAGGGTGCACACGTTGGAAATTTTCCTAAGCCAGCGTCCAGGGTTCCTCAGTTTGGGATCTGGATTGGGGGGGGGGCGGTGGTACGACGCTGAGAGCTCGTTTTCTCGGGGTGACACCCCCGCTTCAGCAGGCGGGGACCAAACGAACAAGGGATTTTTTTTCTCCCTGCCACCCCAAAGGCCGACATTGCCAATCAAAGAAACAAACGTCTCTCCTATCGTCCTCCTCCTCCCAACCACCGGCACCTGGAAATTCAAATTTTAAAAAATAAACCCCCAGTAAACCCCTTTTGCCTGAGTGTGGGATTGAAGGGCCCAGATTTCCCAGGCAGAGGCCGACGGGAAGGGGGGGGGAGAGGGAGCGAGCGAGAGGAGAGGGGGAGGCGGAGGCTTTTTCCTCCACGGCCCCATCCCCCACCTCGTTACCCCAGTTCCGGGAACGCCAAAGGGGCCGGGGGCTGTCGAGGGCTCCCCAGCCCCCAAGCCCCGAGATAACGGGCACCCGCCGCCCCGCGCCGCGCCCGCGCCCCAGCCCCGCCCCCGCCCTCCAGGCGGCGAGAAGCGAAGGGGGAGGGGAGCGAATGCTAGACTGTTCTGCCGCCCCCACCCCGCGCGCCCGCCGCCCCCAACCCTGCGGAGCTCCGCGGGTACCTGTCGGCGCCCAAAGGTCAGCGTTTGGGCCCCTCCGAGGGGCCCGGCGCAGGATTTGTCCACCGCACACACACCCCCTTCCTATTTACCTCCTTCTTCTTCTCGCCCTTCTCCGTGGCCACGGTGGCTTCGGTGGACGCGGTGGCCGCGGCGGCGGCTCCCTCCTCCTTGGAGATGGACGGCCCCGGCTGCTCGTCCTCTATGACCACGATCGTGGCGGTCGCATCAGAGGCTGCCACGGTGGCTGCCACTGCGGCGGTGTCCGGCTCCATGGCGTTGGAGCGGGAACGAAGAGGGGAACGAGCGAGGGGACGAGGGCTCCTGGGCGGCGGCAGTGGCTGCACTGGAAAGAGCTAGATGGAGCAGGGGTGGGGAATCACTCGCTTCCAACCCCTTCGCTCGGCCCCCCCTTCTTTAAATAACCCTCAACCCTGCCCCACTTCCGTCCACCCACCCTACGTCATGGCCTCCCCCCGTCACCCTCCCCCCTTCCTCCACCCCCCCTCAACGATCGCGAGACTCCCCCTCCCCACCCGGAGCCCAGGCCGTCCCCGCACGACCAACTGTTGCCTGAGCGTGGGGCGCGGACTGGGGTGGAGGCGGGAACCCACAGCCCGCGGCCCCCTAAAAAATCTCCTTCCCCACACGCCCCCAACAGTCAGCCCGAGCTCCCCTCGCAGATGTGTGCAGAAGGAATCCTCTTCCCCTTAAATCTGCTCTTTGTACCTCGGGGCGCTCTCCCCTTCTTGCACAAAGAACTTTTCCTCTGCTTATAACTGTACTGTAGAAGGTCTGTCTCACCATTTGCAAAGCCCAGATCCCCTCTGGGGACTGTCCTTTCCCAGATCCCCAAAGGGGGACTGGTGGTGCCCTTCCCACCTTTGTAAATTCTGCAGGAGAAGCATTCCTTGAATCTCTTGATTGCAGCTGCAAACATTCACTTACAAGGCAAAGTGTGACTCGGTTTTTACGTATATTCGCTCTATTTTCGGTTCTGAAACCTCTTGGATGGCCAATGTGCAGGAGCCCATCTTTTGCCTTCACCAATGAATTTTAAAAACTTCTGGGGGGCAAGGTCAATGTCCCCACAGAACCTGGGGCAACGCATGGTAGGTGCCCAACATCAGCAGTTGAACTGAATTATTGTGATTGTTTTGGTATTCTATTCCTACCCCGTTGTTTAGTAGTAATTCAACACCAGTAATATGCATAATCGTGGATATAAGAGCATTTCGTAAAGGGTATGCAAACGTCAGTTATTAAATATTATTGTTTCCATTTCTCCCCACCATTTATTTTGATCAATAACAGGAAGATTTACATCTCAGCCTTAAAATTTCAGTCATTGGGGACGAAAGGTAGCAAAACATACAGAAAACCAGTATACCGAACACCAATCACAAAACCTACAATTCTGAAAATGAAGCATCTATTTTCCAAAGTATGAAGAAAGCATGATTAATTTCCCTCAACACACCTTCCTAAGTTACCAATCTGAAATCAAGTGTGATTTCTGCAAATAGCAGGAAGGCACACATTTGTCCTCCAGATACATCCCTTTTTCCTGGGATACCCTAAATTTCTTTTTTGTTTTAAAGCTGTAATTCCTTAATATGCAAAAACCTTGTGACATTTTAGCTGTTATTGGCCATTTACACCTTAGTGTGAATGAGTGTGAGATCCTGTTCAGGGACTGGTTTTGAACAGGGAAAGATGCAAAGAGCAAGACACAGGTGATTGAAGGATTGTGCCACTGAGAGGAAAGGAGAGGCTGGTGTGGTGCTCAGCTTTGCCCTGATTTTACATCCATTATGTTCTCATTCACTTTAGATTTTGCCCCCGGTGTCCACGTTTCTCACCCTAGAGTACACATATGTACTCTCCAGCGGGTATGTGGAGTCTCAGTATTAAAAATAGTTCATATTTCTGAAGCATCAACTTTAAAACAAAAATGGGATGGAATAAAGTCATGTAACAGGTCATTCGAAACACGATTTTTAAAAAATGTACAGATGTATTTAACTGCAGTGTGAAGTGTCTCCAAATAAAAGCTGGAGACCTTGAGTTGGATATCCTACCCCTTCGCCACTAAGTTTTGTCAGTCTCCTGAGTCATTAAGCCTTGTCTGGTGGGAAAATTCACTGGAAGAGAAGGATGCTGCAATGCATGCATCCACCTGACTTGAGAAGGAATCTTGCAGATAAAGGCAATGGAAGAGTTCTTTATCGCCAAACTGCAGCTATAGGAGGATAGAATCCACCTTTCATTGTTTGGAGCGTCAAAGGAGAAAGGCTCAAGAAATATTTGTTGTGTATTGATGTGTGTGTTCCTGCTTGCAAGGGTACTTTATTTGATTGTATTTCTCATTGCCAGTGTGTGATATTTCAGCTACATGGTGGGCTAAATGCACTTTTGTGAAGGAATCTGGGAAACTCACATCCCTGCATAACACCTTTCCTGTGGGAACCTGTGTTCCAAGTTCCAAAAGAGAATTTAGAAATAAATGGGGGAAGGGGCAAAAAGCATTGAGACATTGGCAATTTTCCATGTATGTATAATGTGATCCTTCCTTTTCACAATGACAGGGCTGAAATTGCTACCAAGTATAAGTTTGGCTGGAAAGGTCAATGTTTGGTCCCTAGACCTTGCCACGGGATTCATGTAAATATTGCCCTTTGGCTTGTGGCAACAACTGCTATTTACAGAGCATGTGCTATCCTTATTTGCAAATCTACCTAAAATTCATGATCTGTAGACTTTGTTCTACAAGAGTCACGTCATTTCTGATCCTCATTTCTGATGCTACTCAACACCTTACTCTGTCTGCTGCTACTTTCCCCTGTTATGTCTTTTCATTTGAAACGGTCTTGAATTGCTCTGCTCCACTGAGATTGGAGAACAAAGCAAAATTTTATAGAGAACCTTGGGGCCCTATGTGGAAACCTCAGAACACATCCTTGTCTACGGAATAATGCATCTGTTTGGGCAGAGTGTGAACACTGTGGGAGTTACCCAGCCGTCATTTTCACATAGTCAAACTTGTTTCGTAGCTACCAGAATGCGTGTCCAGTGGTGGTTTCAAATACAATTACAAAGTGCATGAAGGCAGGGTCAAGGGCTTGGTGTTCCTTCTCTTATCCTATATCTGAAATTTATCCCTGAAGCCACAGTATGACAAAAAATGACATTGTGATCCTGCGGATCAATGTTCTTCAGAAGCTGGTACAAAGGATTCTGATGACAGTATCTTGCTTACCGCTCTAGTAACCATCCTGTTCATATCAATGAGCTCCCTCTCCATTCTTGTTAAGGACACTTATGATAGTGGCATTTTTAAAAATGAGCTACTTCCTCGGTGCACATTAAGCAAAAGGTAATGGTAACAGCCAGTATACATCTACCATTTCTTGAGCACCTACTATTGTAGCAGGAGCTGTGCTAGGTTTTTACATATGACATTGCAATTTGATGAAATTAAAATTATTATCCCTATTCTACAGACCAGAAAACAGAGAGTTAGAGAGGCTAAATAACTCATCTAAGGTCCCACAGCTCGTGAGTGACAGAAGCCAGATTCAAATCCCAGACTGTCTGGCTCCAAACGTCATCTTTCCGCTTCACCTTTATTAAGTTCTCTGTTCTTCACAAGGATTCCTTCTTGACAGTAGAAATTATATTGAGAAAACGACTGAAAAATATTTCTGCCAATTGTCTCCATGATGTTCACTCTGGGTTTATTAGAAGAAACTGTCACTCTTAAGGCTCTGGTATTATATACAGCCAGATAATTTCTTTAGCTCCACACAGAAGTTGTAAGGTGGAAGTTGGAGAATAACAGGGGATTCTTGCATGCACCCAAAGTAAATTCTTGGAACAGCAAAGGATTAAGGACAGTTAGAGTTCAGGGAGGGGGAAAACCTAACAAGTGTGTGGCAGAATATTGTATAGTACATTCATAAAAGGGATACGAAGCAGTCATTATGAATGATTATGTAAATATCTGATGACATGGAAATATGCTTCTCATGTATTGCTGAGTGAAAAAAAGGCGAGCAAGAAAACAGAGTGACCCCATTTTTGCTAAAAGAGAGAAATAATTTACATAAATAGATTTCCACAAAGGAAAAAGCCTGGAAGGTTCCACTCTAAATGTTAACAGTACTTACAGCAAGGTGGTAAGATCAAGAGTGACTTTTTTCTTATTTTTGCCTTTCTACTCCTTCTAATGTTCCTCCATGAAGGTGTTCATATTTATATAATAAATAAATAACATTTTCTATATATATATACATATAACTGAATCACTTTGCTGTACACTTGAAACGAACACAATATTGTAAATCAACTATACGTCAATAAAAATACAGAAAATATAAGATCTTCGCAGATGAATCAAAAAATATTGCTCAAAACTGGACAAGTAGAAATAATCCCTAACAGAAGGAAAAAGAGCTAGTAGACAGGGTGAGTCAAAAAAGGGAAAAGAACAATTTCATACTGAAGAAACAATGCAGTTATTTAATGTGGAATGCAGCGGAAGAAATATAAATTACTGTGCTGTTGGAGTTCCCGTCATGGCTCAGCGGTTAACGAATCTGACTAGGAACCATGAGGACGCAGGTTCAATCCCTGACCTTGCTCAGTGGGCTAAGGATCCGGGGTTGCTGTGACCTGTGGTGTAGGTTGCAGACACGGCTGGGATCCTGCGTTGCTGTGGCTGTGGTGTAGGCCAGCAGGTACAGCTCCGATTAGACCCCTTGCCTGGGAATCTCCATATGCCGAGGGTGTGCCCCCCCAAAAAAAGCAAAATTATTGTGCTGTTTACAGTAATGTTACCTGGTTAAGGAACTGTTTTCTTTCTCTTATTTTTTTGACGTCGTCGTCGTTGTAAGTTGCATATAAAAGGATTTTTTTACTTTTAAAAGTTACCACACAAATCCCAGCTCAGGAAAAAGATATAGCCAGATTTTTTAAATACTTCCACCTTGAAATGCTCCACACCCATGCATGCCCTAAAACAAACACATGCGAAATAATCTGAAATGGGTTTGCTAAAGGCAAATGACAAATATCGTTAGAGGCAGAATAGCACAATTTTTACCAGCTTGGGCTCTAGAGTCAGAAAGACTTGGAGTTTGAATTCTATCAAATTATTTAACCTCTCTAAGCCTCAAATTTGCAGCTGTAAAATGGACATAAGGATACCGAATGCAAAGTGGCTTTCTGAGGACTTAATGTACGAGTATACATAAAATCTTTAGCATGATCTTGGCATGTAATATGCACTCAAGGAATGGTAGTTAACAAAAAGAAAAAAAGAGCTTCAGATTGAGCCAAGGGAAAAAGCAGGATATGAGAAAGTTAGTCCAGAAGTCAGCCCTGTACTAAAGAGGGGGTGAGGCAGAACAGCTGTTTGCAAAGTGATTTTCCCCGTTCTCTGTTATTATTTATTAGGGAGGGCGATTTGGGGCAATGACACTTCTTCGAGGGTAAGTTATGAAAAAGGCGGTAAATGAGGGAGAAGAGGATCAGGCCACTTTCCTACTTAGAATGTGACCTCCTTGAGGAAAGGGACCATATCCCTTTCATCCTTGCTTAAAGGATCTATGAAATGAGGTGGAGGGAAGGGGTCCAGGGGTTGGCTCCCTGGTGACATCGTGTCCTCCACCCTCCACAATACTCTTCAGGTATTACACTGCCTTCTGTGGTTTCCCCAACTTTTCCTCTCTTAATTTTGCTCTAGGTGTCCATTTGGGACATATTTTACTTTTTGTTGTTGTTGTTGTTGTTGTTATTTATTTATTTATTTATTTATTTTGTCCTTTCTAGGGCTGCACCCACGGCATCTGAAGGTTCCCAGACCAGAGGTCGAATCGGAGCTGTAGCTGCGGGCCTACACCAGAGCCACAGCAACTCGGGATCCAAGCCGCGTCTGCAACCTCCACCACAGCTCACAGCAACACTGGATCCTTAACCCACTGAGCGAGGCCAGGGATTGAACACACAACCTCATGGTTCCTCATCGGCTTCGTTAACCACTGCGCCATGACGGGAACTCCCCATTTTGGACAGATTTTATGTGCATAATAATATATTTATGGAGCACTTTTCAAGGCTCATTTACAGCTTGCCCATTATGTGTAGAACAATATATCAAGTTCTATGGTGACCAGCAGAGAAAATGGATTAGCGCCTTGGTCTCAGCCTAGTCCGGGGTTCTCAAACTTTAACACACCAGCATCACCTGGAGGGCTTGTCAAAACACAGAGGGCCGGACCCACTCCCAGAGTTTCAGAATGGATAGGTTGGGGGTGTGGCCAGGAATCTGCCTTTCTAACAAGTTCCCAGGTGATGCTGATGCTGCTGGTACAGGGACCACACTTTAGAACCAGCAACCTCGAGCAGAGCTCAGCAAACTTTTCCTGTAAAGGGCCAGATAGTAAATATTTCAGGCTTTGTGGGCTGAAAGGTCTTTTTGTAATCACAAAACTCTGCTGCTGTAGCATGAAAGCAGCCCTACACAATAGGTAAACCAGGAGCATGGCCAGGTTCCAATAAAACTCTATTTATGGACACTGAAATTTGAATTTGACATAATGATATTTCATGTAATGATATATATATTTTTTTTTTTAACTTGTCCAATAGTTAAGAAATATAAAAACTGGGATCTCCCACCATAGTTCAGTGGGTTAAGAATCCGACTGCAGCAGCTGGCGTTTCTGCAGAGGCTCAGGTTGGATCCCCAGCCCAGTGCTGTTGGTTAAGGATCCCTGGTTGCCAAAACTGGGACTCAGATTCAATCCCTGACCCAGGAACTTCCATATGCTGGGGATACGGCCATAAAATTTTTTTTAAAAAATCAGAAATTCCCTGGGTTACGGATCAATGAATTAAGGATCCAGTGTTGCAGTGAGCTGCAGTATAGGGTGCAGACACTGCTTGGATCTGGCATTGCTGTGGCTGTGGCGTAGGCCGGCAGCCTCAGCTCCAATTTGACCCCTAGCCTGGGAACATCTGTATGTGCGGCCCTAAAAAAAAAAAAAAATCATTATGAAAAACATATATATGGGGAGTTCCCATTGTGGCGCAGCAGAAATGAATCTGACTAGTATCCATAAGGATGTGTGTTCAATCCCTGGCCTCGCTCAGTGGGTTGGGGATCTGCCATTGCTGTGAGCTGTGGTGTAGGTAGAAGACACAGCTCAGATCTGGTGTTGCTGTGGCTGTGGCCTAGGCCGGCAGCTGTAGCTCCTATTCGACCCCTAGCCTGGGAACCTCTGTATGGAGGTAGGCCACAAGTGTGGCCCTAAAAAGCAAAAAAATTAAAATTAAAAATTAAAAAATAAATACATTAATTAAAACACACACACACACACACACACACACACACATATAAGCCATTCTTTGGTTGAGGGTCATACAAAAATGCGCATCAAGCTGTGTGTGCTGACCCCTACCTTAAAGAGACTCATTATCTAAGATGAAATAAATACAAGTGGCAAAAAGAGACATAACAGGGCAGTAAACAGGGGAGTAGGTGTTTTACCTCAATAGTAATCACGGAAATGCAAATTAAAACCACGATGAGATACTGCAACACATCCACCAGAATGACTAAAATTTTGTAAAGATTAACAATGCCAAGAGTTTGTGAAGATGAGAAGCAATGGGAACTTTCATGCCATGCAGGTAAGGGTGTCAACTGTACAACCATTGTGGAAACCAGTTTGGCTTTTTTTTTTTTTTTTTTTTAGGCCTGCACTTTCGGTATATGGAGGTTCCCAGGCTAGGGGTCGAATCGGAGCTGTAACCACCAGCCTACGCCAGAGCCACAGCAACGTGAGCTCTGAGCCGCGTCTGCAACCTACACCACAGCTCGGGGCAACGTTGGATCCTTAACCCACTGAGCAAGGCCAAGGATCAAACCTGCAACCTCATGGTTCCTAGTTGGATTCGTTAACCACTGAGCCACGATGGGAACTCCCAGTTTGGCATTATTTACCCGATCTGAACATATCTGTACACTAGCGGGGTAGAGAAACAGAAATGTGCCACTCAGATTCTCCTTCACGGAAGGACATTCTGCACAGGTATGGGAATGCCATCAACAGATAGCCTCCAGCTGCCACCTCCTTCAGATCTGCCTTAGCTGCAGAGCGTTGCTTTGCCTGAGGTCATGCTCTTCCTAAGGTGAATGAGCAAAGCAGGAGTGTCAGTGAGCAAGGCCTGACGCAGAACACACTGATGGGCACTCCTTGTTCCCAAGCTCCACGCTGAGTTGACTCAAGATGTGTCACACTTGTGTCACAGTTCATCTTCTCCCTCAGCCCAGTCCTACTTCCTCTGCCTTTCTCTCATGGGCCTGGGTCCTAATAAACATCTTGCTTTCAACACCCCATCTCGGCCTTGGCTTCTGGAGAGCCCCCAGCCTGTGACACCTTTGACCCAGGAATTCCACTAGAATAATACACCTTAGAGAAAATTATTCTTATGTACACCAAAATCTAGGTTCAAGGATCTTCATAGCAGCATTTGTCCATAATCGCCAAATACTGGAGTTCCCTGGTGGCCTAGTGGTTAAGGACTTGGCATTAACACTGCTGTGGCGTGGGTTACTGCTGTGGCTCTGGTTTGATCCCTAGCCTGGAAACTTCTGCATACTGCAGGCATGCAGAAAATAATAATAATAATAATATAATAGCCAAATACTGGAAACCACCCAAATAGTCATTAGGAGGAGAATGAATGTGATGTATTCATATGATAGAATATTATACATCAATGAAAATGATAGCTATATACATCTACATGCATGACCATAGTGAATGAAATTAGCAAGATATAAAAGGGCGCATACTGCATGATGCCATCCATACTAAGTTCAAAACTAAGCGGAAGTATTTATGGCTGCATTCATAATTGACAAAACTATAAGGAAAAGCAAATAAATGATTACCACAAAAGTCAAGATAGTAGTTAGGTCCAGGACGATCTTCAAAAAATTTAACGACCAGTGTGACTCATCATAGAGAAGCTTTTATACCTCGTGAGACTATGCTGGCGCAGTAGCAACCCTGGTTTAATTCTGGGTGTAGGAAGAAGGGGTGATCAGAGAGAGAAGCACCTGGTATGGGGGGCGTCTTCCAAAATGCTAACAATGTTTGGTTTATTGACCTGGATAGAGGTCACAGGAGCATTCACTTTGTAGTAAATTGTTAAGCTGTATGTATACATTTTATGCACATTAAAAGAAGAAACTAGATGTACTATAGGAAGATATAACTGCTTTATAAACATTTACTTTAAAACTGAGAAGCACTGAGGAGATAGTGGGGGAGTGAAGATAAGAAACATCAGAGCTCATGCTGTGCTAGCTCATCCTGTGCTTATTTGTTCTGTAACAATATGATGCAAAACAGACCTTGAGAAATTCCAAGAAGTTCCATAAGAGGTACATGAAGAAAAACACAGTTGTTCAGAAGAAGGAGCATTCTTTTCCAGCTGAGAGGTAGCAGGAGGAAAGCTTCACAGAGGAAGGACTACTTGAGGTGAGCATTGAAGAACAGTGAGGATTCCAGCAGGTACACCTGCAGAGGAGGCTGGGGGGAGAGACAGCGTTAATGAGATGCAAAGAAGTATGAATTGCATGTGATCAAGAAATTAGTCAAATTGATCAGAGCAGCATTTCCCAACTTCTTTCGATGCTTAACATCCTTGGGAAAATTCTAAATCACCCATTATTTTCTGCAAGGGAAATCTTTAGTGACACAGCCACCTTATGGAATAACTGCTGTGCAAGTTGCTAGGTATACAGCCTTAGCAAGACAGACGAGGTTGTAGAGTTTACCCTGCCTATGTTGGGACGTAATTTCTTTCTACAGGCACCATTCTTCCTGAGATCAGAGAATGATCTAGAATTATCCATGTCAACTCAGTCAGTTCATTGTGTGTGTGTGTGTGTGTGTGTGTGTGTGTGTATGTGTGTGATTTCATGTTTAAACTCAGTCCTCTTTAGGAGTCCCCCGCCTTCCCTCCTTCAGGCCCCTCACCTTGATTTTGAACTCCAGAGATTACGGAAGATGAAAATAGCAATGGAGGGGAGGGCGTGTCTACTTCTTAGGGTCCTGAAATATTCTGTCCCGGTCTTCTCTGAGGTGTACAGTCACCCTGTCGTTCATTCCTGCTGCCATCTGTTAAGGTGGCCACCTCCAAATCAGGCCTTTAATGGCCCCGGTCCCCCACTTCCTCTTGTCATAGTCACAAGACTCCAGCTTCTAAGTTTTCTTTTCCTATTCATCTCCTTCTTAGTTCTGAGGCTCTTTTTGTTTGTTTGGTTGGTTGGTTTTGGTTTTTTTGCTTTTTAGGGACACTCCTGCGGCATATGGAGGCTCCCAGGCTAGGGGGTCTAATCGGAGCTAGAGCTGCCAGCCTACACCACAGCCACAGCAACATAGGATCCGAGCCACGTCTGCGACCTACCCCACAGCTCACGGAAACGCCAGATCCTTAACCCACTGGGTGAGGCCAGGGATTGAACCCACAACCTACCTCATGGATCCTAGTCGGATTCTTTTCCACTGCACCACGATGGGAATTCCTGGTTCTGAGGCTCTTATATTAGGGAGGAGGGATGGGAGTAAGTAACATAACACATCTTTCCCAGGAAGTATTCTTCCCAGATCTTTCTGGACTAAGACATAAAACAATAGCCTAGAAACCAAGAATATGTTCTGCACTGAAATTGAGACCAGCCTCGTGTGTCATGTCCTGCCTCAAAAGGTCACAGGGTTGAAGTTCCCGTCATGGCGCAGCGGTTAACAAATCCAAATAGGAACCATGAGGTTGCGGGTTCGGTCCCTGCCCTTGCTCAGTGGGTTAAGGATCCGGCGTTGCCGTGAGCTGTGGTGTAGGTTGCAGACACGGCTCGGATCCCGCGTTGCTGTGGCTCTGGCGTAGGCTGGTGGCTACAGCTCCAGTTAGACCCCTAGCCTGGGAGCCTCCATATGCCGTGGGAGCGGCCCAAAGAAAATAGCAAAAAGACAAAAAAAAAAAAAAAAAGTCACAGTGTTGAAGTTAGAAGAGAGCTTGGGTGATCTTTATAAATCATCCCATTGCATCCATCACAGGGTAGACTAAATGCCCCAAATAGACAAAAACTGCTTTTAAGACCTGATTGGAATTCTTGAATTTTGCACTTTAAAAAAATACCAGCTTGTTTATTATGTTAATAATTTTTGTGTTTAGCCTCTAAATGATGACATTCGAGGATGGTTTTACTTGGTAGATGTGGATAAGTTTTACTCCAGATAAATGAAAAACTGAGATGAAGTCAGGCTTAACTCTGTATTCTTTTTTAGGGTTTTCAAATTATTATAGACATCTTTATGTGCTTTGTAAGAATTTTGATCAGATAAATGCAGCTTATGGGTCCGATAAGTATCCTCTTGAGAATTTGTAGAATTTTAATCATTTTTACGATCTGCATTTCAACATCAGCATCCCTTTGATTCCTTGTGGATATATTTTAAACAGCTTATGACCAGTAAAAAATAATTTAACGCTCTGTAAGGGTCAAGACCAGGATGGCAAGTTAGAAGTATTCGACCAGATGAGCAAAGGGAGCACCTGAGTCATGAGCACACCTGTCTGCTCGCCACCAACCACTGCGCTTGTTCAATTCCTAAGAGAAATACGGAGTAGAACATAAGGTTTGTTAAGAGTCGACTTGGTAGGTAACTCTGGAAAGATTGGTTCAGGACAGAATCCTTTTTAATAATTTTTAGATTTCTGAGGGAGGAGTTCCCTGGTAGTGAAGCAGGTTAAGGATCCAGCATTGTCACTACTGTGGCTCAGGTCGCTGCTCTGCCATGGGTTCAATCCCTGGTCTGGAACTTCTGCATGCCAGGAGACTGGCCAAAAAATAATAATAATAAAATAAATTTCTGAGGGAAAGTAAGCTTGGCCGATACCAGACCTGGCTATGGGATTTGTAAAGCAGAAAGGAGATCCTGGCCAAGCAGAATGAAATAGGGGAGGAGGGCGAAGGGAATTAAGAAACTAGCCAGGGAGCTCCTGTCGTGGCACAGTGGTTAACGAATCTGACTAGGAACCATGAGGTTGTGGGTTCGATCCCTGGCCTTGCTCAGTGCGTTAATGATCCCACGTTGCTGTGAGCTGTGGTGTAGGTTGCAGATGCGGCTCAGATCTGGCATTGCTGTGCCTCTGGCATAGGCCGGCAGCTGTAGCTCCGATTAGACCCCTAGCCTGGGGACCTCCATATGCCTCGAGAGCAGCCCAAGAAATGGCAAAAAGACAAAAAAAAAAAAAAAAGAAAAGAAAAGAAGCTAGCTAAGGCAGGAATACAGTAGCAAAGGGAAGGTGAGATGTTGAGAGGAGGAGGGTTGGGGCGTCAAGTGCCAAAGGAGAAGGTTATTACCGAAGGAGACTAGCTCCTCCGCCTGCCTGCTGTGCCTGACCTTTCGAATAAGTCTTTCTCACTCCTAATTCTATAAGGAATGAACAGTATAAATGAAAATATATAAATCAAAATGAGCTCTTCGTTACGCCGCTCTGCATGGAAAGCAATATCTGTGTTGGATTTGTGTGTGTGAAAAGCGAGGCTTTTCAACTAGTGGTGATTTAAAAATCAATGAATCATTTATGCCTCTGCTTGGCCTGCCTTCCAGCCCCTGGCTGCTGACTCACCTACGCGAAATCTTCCACCCCAGCCTCATCTATGTCAGGCACGCAGGCCTGTTTTTGCCTTTACAGGCCCTACCTATGCTCTCTTACTGGTGAAGGCTTCGGCCAGCATCATATTAAGTATATCAAAATGCATCCCCATCCTGCATTAAAAATTTATATTTTTGCTATAAATTTTTGAAAGGGCTTTTGTAATTTTGTTCTTAAAATTATTTGTCAGTGCATAGCGAATTTAATTTATAATGGCTGTGATTTCTCCATAATTATTATGCATACTTGGAAATTCTTGGGAAATGACAGATCCAACCTAAAAAAATTTTTTAAAGACAATGGATTTTTTAAAAATAAATCTAAAATTTAGCAATTAATGAACTTGATAGACTGTTATATTTTGTAGCCATTTAATTAAATTATTATTTTTGGAGTTCCCATCATGGCTCAGTGGAAACAAATCCGACGAGGAACCATGAGGTTACAGGTTTGATCCTTGGCTTCGCTCAGTGAGTTAAGGATCCGGCGTTGCTGTGAGCTGTGGTGTAGGTCTCAGATGCAGCTCGGATCTGGCATTGTTGTGGCCGTGGCATAGGTCAGCAACTGTAGCTCTGATTAGACCCCTAGCCTGGGAACCTCTGTGGGTGCGGCCCTAAAAATAAAAATATATATATATATATATTATTTTCACATTTTTCATTTTCTTCTAGTATTTTACAGTCTGTTTTCAGGATTTCGCTTTTTTATTTTGTCTCTAAAATGCCCTTAGGTCCTAAGGATTTAGTTATAGTAGCTTAATGGATGAAAGGCAGGCACCGGGGGGGGGGGGGGGGTTCCTGTCGTGGCTCAGCAGTAACGAATCCGACTAGTATCCATAAGGCTAGCATCCCTGGCCCTGCTCAGTGGGTTAAGGATCCGGCATTGCCGTGAGCTGCGGTGTGGGTCACAGATGCGCCTCGGATCTGGCGTTGCTGTGGCTGTGGTGTAGGATGGCAGCTATAGCTCTGATTCAACCCCTAGTCTGGGAACCTCTATATGTCACAGGTGTAGCCTTGAAAAAAAAAAAAGAGGCAGGCACCAGACACCCATTTACTCGTGTATGTGTGCGTGTGCGTGTGCGTGTGCGTGTGTGTGTGTGTGTGTGTGTTGGGGGGTGGTTGTGGTGATAGTGATGAGACTAGTGCTTTCTTGAAGGTACGGTTTCATTTATTAGAATTTTGTTCAATGACCATTTAACTCTGCATTGGATATCTCTTGTATGTAAATACAAGTATAAGGCATGAGACCTCTGTTCAGTTAGGCAAAATACCATCTGGTGATGATAGGTGAGAATGAGCAAAGCTATATATTAAGGAATTTACTATTGAATTGATAAAACTTGAGTTATTGGATATCAGAGATGAAGAAGAAGAAGGGTTCACAAATCAACCTGAAGTTTCAAACTTGGTGACTTGTTAAATCGTAGTAGCATTAACAACCATAGGTAAGTCAGAAGGCAGTTGTGGGTAAAACAGTAATTTTAGCCAACTTACAAAAATTGCTTAACACATGCAGAAGTCCGTAGGTAAGCATCATCCCTCAAGTGATCCTAAAAAAAATGAGGTACTTGCTGCAGGATCAGGCTTAGGGAAATGATGAAATTAGTCAGGCTTGCCTTGATTCCCCTCTGCTGGCCCTAGGCTGAGTGGATACGTTTCTTTACACAGCTTGGACTCCAGGGTCAGTTATTTGGTTACATCCTAAACCACTTCAGACTCCCTCACCCATGACCTTCCGTTCTGCCTGCTGTACCAATTCTTGAGCCGAACGCACCTTCTCGGGATATTTTCCCTACTCCTGCTTTCCATCTGCCAAGCCTTACCAGAGAAAGTTGCAGACCCATGCTGGTTTGAACCACTGCGGAAATCTACACTACCTGCCTCCAATTGGGCTCTCTCTGTTGCTCTGAAACCTTTATTGACTTTTCTGGATTTGCTCTCACTCTCCATCAGTACCTGTCCCTTCCTCTGCCTTGTTCAAGTTCCCAAACCCTCTACTTTCAACTTCAGTTTCATCAGAAATTTCATCAGATTAAATGTGATCATTCAGGTAGAGCAGTTACCATAGCACCTGATTCTAAATAAAACACTTGATGTTATGACTGTTAATAGTGAATGGACAGTATAATGTATTCGATTAAAAGCTCGGGCTTGGAGTTTTTGTTGTGGCTTAGTGGGTTAAGGATGGGATGTTGTTTCTGTGAGGATGTGGGTTGGATCCCTGGCCTCAATCAGTGGGTTAAGGATCTGGTGTTGTGTTGCCATGGCTGTGGTGGTAGGCCTCAGTTGCAGCTCTGATTGGACCCCTAACCAGGGAACTTCCATGTGCTACAGGTGTGGCCATAAAAAGGAAAAAATAAAAAAAAATAAAAAAATAATAGGCAAGTTGCTAAACCTCTCTGAGTCTCAGTTTTCTCCTCTTTAAAATGGAAACAAGGAGATCCCGCGTTGCTGTGGCTATGGTGTAGGCCGGGGGCTGTAGCTCCAATTGGACCCCTAGCCTGGGAACCTCCATATGCCTCGGGTGCAGCCTTAAAAGACAAAAAGACAAAAAAAAATAAATAAATAAAGAGAGAGAGAGAGAGAGAAAATTATCATCTCCCTTGTGAGAGACCACATTTTTTAGTGTCCTCACCTCAATATAGTTCCATTTTTTCACAACCTCTTATTTTTTAAAAAATTATTTCTCTCTCTCTCTCTCTCTCTCTCTCTCTCTCTCTCTCTCTTTCTTTTTTTTTGGCTGCCCCATGGTACATGGAGTTCCCAGACTAGGGATCAGATCTGAGCTGCAGTTGCAGCAACACCAGATCCTTAACCCATGGAGCTGGGCTGGGGATTGAACCTGTGTCCTGGCCCTGTAGAGACAGTGCCAATCCTGTTGCTCCACAGCAGGAACATCTAAAATTTTTTAAATAGTTTTTAAAAAATTTTATTGGGGTGTAGTTGACCTACAATGCTGTATTACCACCCGGTGCTATCAAATCCGGTCAGATCAACTTGGAGATTTTAAAGAAGTAAATATTACAGAGACAGCTGCTATTCCCTATATGGCCCTCCCCAGTCTCAGTCCTCTCAATCCTCTTGAACTTGGTGATGATCATGCCCTTTCATGTCTTATGTATTATTACCATGTTTCTGTAGCTGTAAGCAACAGATATTTTCAGACCTTATATAAATGGAATACTCTGCAACTTTTGTAATTTTCTCTTTATGCTCAACATATTTTTGAAATTTAACTGTTACGCATGTAGCTTGAGTTACGCATTTTAATTTCAAAACAGTATTCAACATCATGAATACCGTGATTTATTTATTCATTCACCTACTGCTCGACATTTAATTTGCTTTCATTTTTTTTTTTTTTTTTGTCTTTTTGTCTTTTCTAGGGCCGCTCCTGCAGCATATGGAGGTTCCCAGGCTAGGGGTCGAATAGGAGCTGTAGCCACCAGCCTACGCCAGAGCCACAGCAACGCAGGATCTGAGCCGCATCTGCAACCTACACCACAGCTCACGGCAACGCCGGATCGTTAACCCGCTGAGCAAGGGCAGGGACCGAACCCGCAACCTCATGGTTCCTAGTCGGATTTGTTAACCACTGCGCCACGACGGGAACTCCGTGCTTTCATTTTTTTTTTGAGATGATCAATCGTGCTGCAATGAGCATTCTTTTACATGTCTCCATGTGCACAAAGGTTAGAATTTTGCCCAGGTCTACAGCTAGAAATGGAATTTCGGGGTTGAAGGTTATTACCTATGCAACTTTACTATATGATGTCAAATTGCTCTTCACAGCGGATTTACCAACATATACTCCTTGTAGCAGTGATCATCAGAGTTCTATCTGTTCTACAGTCTCAACACTTGGTGTTGTCTGAATTTTTATGTTTTGTCAAACCAATGTTTGTGTAATAGTATCTCATGCTTTGAATTTTCTATTTCCCTGAATAGTAATGAGGTGAAGCATCTTTTCATGTCTTTATGGGCCATTTGGGTTTCCTTGACTCTGAATTGCTCATTCATGTATTTTGGGAGCCCCTTGGTGGCCTAGCAGTTAAAGATTCAGCATTGTCTCCGCTGTGGCTCGGGTTCAATCCTTGGCCTGGAAACTTCAACATGCCACGGGTGTGGCAAAAAAGAACCCCCCGCCCCAAAACCAAATAAACTCATATTTAGTCAGTTTTTCTACTAGGTGTATTTTTTCTCACTGATTTGTAGAGGTCCCTATATATTCTGGACACCAATTCATTCATTCCTTTAATCAGTATTTTTCTAACATCTGCTTTCTTCACGGAATGGCTCTAGGCACTGGGAATGCAGGAATGAACCAAACAGACAAAAAGCCCTGCCCTCATGGAACTTACATTCTAGTGGGGGAAGGTAAACAATAAACAAAATTTCTAAGTAAAATAGATAGAATAATGGGTAGTGATAAATCCTCTGGAGAAAAATTAACAGGGAAGAGGGATAGGGAGCATGCATGTATGGGAGTGGGAAAGGAGATTATTGAGCTGCAATTTTAAGTAAACTTGTCTAGCAAGACCTCACTGAGAAAGTGACATTTGAGCAAAGACCTGAAGGGCATGAGAGTGCAGGCAGAGTGAACTGCAAGTGTAAAGGCCCTGAGGCAAGAATGTCCTAGAAATAGCAAGGAGCTGTGGGATTAAGCAGAGTGAGTTGAAGAGAGTGGTAGGAGAGGAAGTCAGAGAGGTGATGACAGCTAGAAGTGTAGAACCTTTTAGAGTATCCCTTGTCGGTTATATGCATTGAAAATATCTTCTTCCCAATCTGTGATTTGTCTTTTAACTTGTTTATGTTGTTTTAAAGTACATACTTTTTTTTTTTTTGCTTTTTAGGACCACACCCGTGGCATATGGAAGGTTCCAGGCGAGGGGTTGAATAGGAGCTGTAGTTGCCAGCATATGCCACAGCCACAGCAATGAGGGATCCAAGCCGAGTCTGTGACCTACGCCACAGTTCACAGCAATGCTGGATCCTTAACCCACTGAGCAAGGCCAGGGATCGAACCAGCATCTTCATGGACCCTAGTTGGGTTCATTAACCGCTGAGCCACGAAGGGAACTCCCTAAAATACATACATTTTGAAATTTAAGGTATTTAAATGTGTCAATCAGTTCCCTTATTGTTTGTGCTTTTTAGTGTCTTAAGTAATCATTCTCATTCCCTATTCCAAGGTCAGAATGATATTCTGTTTTCACCTACAGGTTGTAAAGATTTGCTTTTCACATTTAGATCTTAAATGCACCTGGAATTGATTTTTTTTCTCTATGGTGTGAGACAGGGGTCTAATTTTATACTTTCCTATATGGATTATCAATAGTTCCAGCACCGTTTAGTGGATAATCCATTCCCCCCAACGTACTGATTTGAAATGTCAAATATGCTGCATATCAGCCTTCCATATGTGCGTGTAACTGTCTTGGGGCTCTGTATTTGGTTCCATTGGTTTGTCTACCTCCATTCTATACTGTCTTAATTACCGTAGGTTTAAAATCATTCTTTTTTTTTTTTTTAAGGGCTGCACCTGCAGCATATGAAGTTCCCAGGCTAGAAGTCAAATTGGAGCTGCAGCAGCAGGCTTATACCACAGCCACAGCAATGTCAGATCCAAGCCACGTCTGCAGCCCACAATGCAGCTCACGGGCAAAGCCAGATGCTTAGTGGGGCCAGGGATGGAACCCATGTCCTAGTGGATACTAGTTGGGTTCGGTATCACTAAGACACAGGGAGAACTCCAAAATCAGTCTCGATATATAGTTCATTGCAGATTTGAGCAAATGAATAACACAGTGGAAACATTATTCTGGGAAGAACATTCTTATGACTGTCGACACAGTAAAATGGTCAAAGGAGATATCACAAGGGCTTACACTTAAGCAATGGCAGTGCAAATGGCAAGAAAACACGGAATCTAAAAGTAATTCCAAAGAACATATTAACAAGGTTTTGGGCTGACAGGATACAGAGAAATTAGGAGAAAGGAGGAAAACACATGGCTTTGAAATTTCCAAGCCTGGGTCGCTGTGTGAAATAACCATGGGTTAGGTTTGTCATCCAATGCTTGCTATATTAGGCAAGGGATCTGGGCCAGGGATAATATATTTGGTCTTTGCCTGTTTCGAGGTGACCTAGAGGGGGCCAAAAAAAGCAGAGGTCTGATTTGGGAGGTGGAAAGAAGAAGGGTGGGTGGGGGAGCGGGGGCATCTAAGAGGTAAGCTAAACAGCACAGTGCATTCTATTAACCATAACAAGGATGTTTTGAATGGATGACATGGGTCCTAGTGGCCCGAATGCCAACGAGTTCCCCCATAGATGTGACTGTGCTTTGTTTCTATGGCCGTCTTCAGAGTCCCCACAATAAGTCTGGTGTCACAGGCAGCACTGAAAACCTATCCCTTGCTGGACGTGGTGGAGACGCCCCCAGTCCGTCGGGTCTTCCCCTGCAGTTCCGCAGGTTGGCCGCAGGGGGCGGAATCTGCGGCGGCCTGGAAAACTGGCGGGGGCGGGAGGCGCCGCTCTCTCTCGGGTCAGGCTCCCGGCTCTCGGCTCCCGGTTCCCGGCTCTCGGCTCTCGGCTCCCGGCTCCCGGTTCCCGGCTCCCGGCTCCCGGCCCCCAGCCCCCGGCTCCCGGCCTGGAGCCGTTTCTCTAAGGACGCGCAGCCGAGGCGAGGGGGTGTGAGGACGCGGGAGGCCGTGTCGTCGGATCCGCCCGCAGTCCGCAGCCCCGCCGAGCCTGGAAGCCGCCGGGATGGAGCCGCCGCTCCCGGTTGGAGCCCAGCCCCTCGCCGTATCCGCCTGAGAGAAGGGGGAGGGGAGGCCGCGCCGGGCGGGGGCGGGGGTCCGCGGGACTGCGGATCGCCGCCCAGAGGCGGCTGGGGGGCGGTCAGGCCCCGAGGCCGAGCCGAACGGGGGAGGGGGACCGGCGCGGGAGGCGCTGCCTCGGACAGCGGGGAGGGAGGGAGGGAAGGAGGGGGGTGGGCAGAGGGGCGGGAGCCTGCCTCCACCCCGCACCGCGCGTCCCCTCCCGGGCGGCGCTTCTAGAGGAGACCCTTAACTAGCGCCCGCATACTCTCGAGGGTATGGAGATGAAGGGTCCTCTCCGGGAGCCCTGCGCCCTGACCCTAGTCCAGAGGAACGGGCAGTATGAGTAAGTAACCACCTGATACCCACAGAGGAGGGGAGCCTGCCATTACCTCCCAACCCCAAACCGCGACAAGCCACCCACCGTTCTCCCACTGAGGCCCGCAGGCAACAGGTTTGGGCCCAGGTGTGAAGTGCCAGTGCTCTAACCACCGGGCTTTGTCCCCCACTTCCAAGGCTGTAGATGGATTACTCCTGGCCGTGCGGCTCCGTGGAAGGACTCAATGGGCGGAGAAGCAGGAAGCCTGGGTTCTTAGTTCCTGCCCATGCAACTGACATGGGTTGTGTAATCCTGGGCTAGTCAATAAAGTTTTCTGGCCCCTAGAGTCCTCGTTAGTTTAATAGAAGCATTAACTGCCTTACTATGGCCTTTGGAGTTTTAACTGGGAGAATAATAAATGCAAAAGTGCTTTACAAAAAGTAAAAGTGCTGTAGAAACGCCTCATTGTTAACCTTACAGAAGTGCTTTTTCTTAACCTCATTCAACTGGTTCCTCCAGTCTCCCTGCCCCCTTATTCCATTTGCTTGAAGGCGTATTCATTAATTCAGTAATGGTTTTGTGTAGGCCAGTAACTGCCTCACTTATTGACGTGACTGTTAGAAAAAGTAATGAAATGTGTAGAAAATGTAAACCACATTGGGCATTTCATCAGGGTGTGTTAACCTTCCACTCTGCCTTGCACATAGGAACTCAGTCAAGATTGTTGGCTGATTGATCAAAAGATTTTGATAAGCTATCACCATAGCTGCTGATCGGCCTCCCTTGCCGCTAATGTCTCATCTTCAAAGTATCCCTTTGTGACCAAGCCACCTCCCTTGGTTGTTCACTGGTTTCTTGACATCAGAGTTTAAAAATTGTTGATCCCTTAAATCCTGCCAGCTCCCAGCATTGGATTCTGACTAAAAACAGTTTTTTCTGAGTCCTTGCTTTTAGATTATCCAGACCCAGCCTGTGTCTGTGGTGTCCAGTTTACATAGAAGAAATTCCCCCTGGCCTAGCCTGCCCTTTTCTGAGACTCCTGGGGCCACTCTAAGTGGAGGTCAGCTCCTATGGAGTAGCTCTTCCCTAGTTCCTGCTTAGTCAGTTCTGTTGATGTGCTGAATTCATTTTATTTTTCCCAGATTTCATCAAACCCTGGAAGACCAGTTTAATAAAAGTAAATTCAACAGAAAAGTGAATTGAAAAGTGGAACACCACTGCCACTTCCCAAGGCAAGAATAGGGTGGGAAAATGTGAGCCTTGGGCAAATCAGTAAAATTTTTGCGCCCTCGTTTCCTCTTCTTAAAAACAAAATTATGTGGATTAAATAAAATAGCTACATTGTTGAGATGACCATAGCCCAGAATCTGGTCCTTTGATCCAGTAGGTTTGTAGCTCTATTCAGCTGTTAAAGGAGTGAGCGGCTGGCCTTGAGATAAATGCTTCATTCTGTTTGGTCTCTTGTCCTGGGAGAACTTTTAAACCTGGCAGGGTGGCTCTCCTGACTGTGCGCCCTCCCCATAGGGAAATAAAATTCTGTGTTCCAGTTCGGTATAAGTTACGAGCCTAGCACAACTAACACTCGATGGCTTGATGTCTGCCAGCACATTTGTGAACTAGTTCATTTAACCCTCAGGTGAGGATTTCTGTGAAATTGTAATATCATCGTCATCCCCCTTTTCTAGATACAGAAATTGAGGTACAGAGAAGTTAAGTCACTAGTTCACAGTTAGGAAGTAGCATAGCTTAGATTTGAACCCATGTAACGTATCTCAAAAGATATTACATTGTCTGAGAAGTTTCTTTTGAAATCATTTGTTAGAGGCACCTAATACTGTCAAACCATCTATAATCCTCAAATCCATGTCTCTGGGGTGCCTTCTTTGATTTGAGTGTCCAGAACTTTCTTACTTTGGGCCTTTTAATCTTAGAACTTGAAGCCTATTGTAATCTTTAGTTCTGTAGTTCTTGCTATCAACCGTATGAAAAATTTACCTGAGACAAATTACAATTAAAAATAAGGGTTTTTTGGTACACAATGGATCAAACACTAACATTCGTTTTTTAAGGCAAGTGGATTATGATGAAAACATAAAAAGACAACCTGTTGTCTCATCTTAAACCTTCCTTAAACAAATTGAAGTATTTCTTAGGGATTATACTGAGTCCGCATCATTTGCAATTTATTACTCTTTTCTGTTTCCAACTACCAAATTCTGATTGCCATATTGTTTTGCCATATCCCATTATTTTTCATCTTTCTGTGTTGAATGATTACATTTAGGTAGAATTTTTTATGTTTATTCTTAGCCCTACTCTTTTGCTACAGTTTATTTGGTGACTGACATGTAGTAGATATTAAATAAATATTTGCAGAATTGACTTAAATTCCAAATTTACCTTTTTTTTTTCTCCCCCGTGGAGTTTTAGGGCCACACCAGCAGCACATGGAGGTTCCCAGGCTAGGGGCTGAATTGGAGCTACAGCTGCTGGCTTAAGCCGCAGCCACAGCATCATGGGATCAGAGCCACTTCTGAGACCTACACCACAGCTCATGGCAATGCTGGATCCCCAGCTTGCTGAGCGAGGCCAGGGATCGAACCCTCATCCTCATGGATACTAGTTGGATTCATTTCCACTGCACCAAAATGGGAACTCCCCAAGTTTACCCATGTTTTTGTGATGGTCTTTTTTTTTTTTTGGCGGGGTGGGGGGAGGTATTAATTTTTTTCTCTCTTTGTTTTGTTAGGCCACACCCATGGCATGTGGAAGTTCCTGGGCCAGGGATTGAACCTGAGCTGCATTTGCAACCTGTGCCACAACCACAGCAGTGCCACATCCTTAACCTGCTGCGCCACCTGGGAACTTCCACATTTTTTTTAATTGGGATGTAATTGATATATAACATACTAGTTTTAGGTGTACAACATAATGCTATTTGTATGTATTGTGACATGAACACCACAGTAAGTCTTGGTTTTTTGGTTTTTGGTTTTTTCTTTTTTTTTCAGGGCTGCTCGTTTGGCATGTGGAAGTTCCCAGGCTAGGGATCGAATCAGAGCTACAGCTGCCAGCCTACACCACAGCTCATGGCAATGCCAGATTCTTAACCCACTGAGCGAGGCCAGGGATCGAACCTGAATCCTCATGGATACTAGTCGGGTTTGTTACTGCTGAGCCACAGTGGGAACTCCCAGCCACAGGAAGTCTTGTTAATGTTCATCACCACACATAGTTAGCAATTTTTTCTTGTGATGAGAACTTTTAAAATTTACTCTCAACAACTTCAAATATACAATACAGTATTGTTAGTTATAGTTACCATGCTGTACATTATATCCCCATGAGTTATTTATTTTATAACTGGAAGTTCATATGTTTTAACCCCCTTCATCCATTTTACCCTCCTGCCACCCCCGCCTCTAACAACCACCAATCTGTTCTCTGTGTCTTTGATTGCAGTATTTGGGGATTTTGTTTTTCAGTTTCACACACAAGTGAGATCATATGGTATTTGTCTCTGTCTGACTTATTTCACTTAGCATAATGCCCTCAAGTTCCATGCATGTTGTCTGTTTTGTGTTGGTTTTTAACAATATAATCCAGTTGAAACTTTACTGTGACTGTTCAACACCATTTCTAGTTTATGATACTTGGAAATCATATTCATTTCTGTTAATTTTCCTCAAAGAAAACTCTTCATCCTTGCCCCTTGTTTGGTTAGCCTTATCTAGTTTCTGGTTTCCATCTGGGTTTACAGAACTCTCTGCTCGACTCATGAACTTTGCAGGCTGGAAAGGGCCTGCCCCATATTCCTCTGGTCCTCTTAAAATATAAGCCCCTGGCAATTAGGCAAGCAGGATCAGAGCAGAAAGACAGCATTAATACTTTTATTTCTCTTAGTTCCGTCTAAGCAGTTCCTTTCCACAAGTTATCTCCTTCCAGGTTAATGCTTTAGAGAAAAATTTCAAAAAGCTAAAACAATAAGTCCCCCCCAAAACCAAAATAGAAATGAAACCCTTCAAAACAGTTGACATTTTTAATGTCAGAAGTTAAGTATATTTAGAAACGCATCTCTGTTTATAGCTTAATTAAATTGTTTATTCAGCCATATTTATTGAGCATCTATTAGGTAGGAGACAAAACTGAATATGGTAGAGTCTTTGCTTTCAAGAAGCTCACGGCAGGGAGGGAAATAAATATAACTATTGTGGAGTGTGTTAAGTTGCTCTATTCGAGGGACAAGCAAAGGGCTTGAGGCCACTAGTTCTGCTTAGGGCTATATTGGGAGACGCTTCACAGAGGAGGTGATCGTTGAGCTAGGTCTCAGGAAGAAGACTGTTCCTGGCAAAAAGAACCACCTGAAAAGTGATTTGAGGGAAGCTAGGAAATGTTCAGAATGGCCATTTACCAGTAGGTTATACCTTGATTCTGAGCTGCAAAGAATTATTAAATGAAAATTAATATTCAGGAGTACATAGGAATTTAGAAGTCTTGCATCTCATACTGGGGTGCTAATTTTTTTTTTAAGGTCAATCCTGTTTACCAGAAATACCAGCATGAAACTGGAAACCAGAGTAAAAACACAAGGGGTGTAACGGCAATCTGGTTGTGATACCTGCTACTGTTATTGGTCAGTGGGATTCTTTTGACTGATCCAGCTGGCTGGGTACCTCCTCTTGCATCGCTATGAACTTGTATACTTGTTTGACAAGACAGAACCATTCTTCAGTAAAAGCTATGGGAGCATAATCGGAAAGCTAATTGATGACATTTTTAATTCGTTTTTTCAACAAACTTGAGTGACTGCTGTGTGCCAGGCACTGTGCTAGGTTCTAGAAATACTACGGTGAAAAGACATCTGTAGCCCTGCTCTCATGGACTTCACACCTAGCTATTCTTCACCCTGGTAGGCGTGATTGGAAGGTGTGTGCAGTGTAATTCATGCTCTTAAGATTGTAAACTGTTCTTAGGAAACAGACTAGTTCTGTACTCTATGGCTTAGAACAGTGCAGATATTCAGGTATTGATCACCGCTAATATCCTTTTAGACTAAAACAATGTCTATCACGACGCTCAGATCCAGGGAACGAGATACAGCAAGTCTAATAAATACAGACTAGATTTGTATAACAACACAGCAGTGTATTTTGTTGTTGAATGTTTGAGTTTTTCAGTGGCTATTCGTTGATGCATTCTTCTGTTTCCTAGGCTAATAATCCGGTTGCACAAGAAGGAAGAGCTTGTTCAAGATATCATTCCTATAAATAGCCATTTTAGATGTGTTCAAGGTACTAGCTTTAATTGCTTAGTTAGTTTTAAAATGTTTTCCTCAGTCATTATTGCATTATGTAATACCATCCATATTTAAATTTGTCACTGCACATAAAATGAAATGTATTATTCTCAGTATGAAAAAGATAACATTACTGATCTAGCATTGAGAAGATGATAAATGTTTTCTCTAAGAGTGCTGAAAGAATATATTGAAATATATATATTCTCACCTGCTTCCCTGGCTGGGGTTAGAGATGTATGTGGTCTGTTACTATGTAGGTGGTCTTTTATGTTTATGAACCTGTATATGGATTTAAGTCACATTCTTGGGTTTAACTGATAAACTGCTTGTTGTAAAGTATCAAGGTCACTTGGATTCAGACGCGTTCAGCACTTTTCTCCCCACACTATTTGAAATTAAAACATTTGGCAAGACGCCTTGCCAGATTGTGATACCTTACACTTAATTGTGCTGATTCTCAAACCTTGACATTGGTGAATCATAAGAAAATCTACTCCGGGGAGGAAATATTTGGCTTCCTGCCCTGAAATTTGGGGAAAGAGAACAGAAAATCTGTTGTTTCATCTGCTACAATGAGACTCAAAAATTGGGAGGTTTGTGTAGGAGGTGTTGCTTCTGTCATCTCACACTGCTCCAGAAAGGAAATTGATTATTAGAGAACAAATGCATTATGTTTCCGGTGGGTCCATTGGATTCATCAGACAGGCGTTCTGTATCAGCTGCGGCTTCTTGGAAAACCTGAATCCTCTCTTGCATGGATTCTTTCTTAAACTACATTCAGCTTTTTTGATTGCAAAAGTAATATATGCACTATAAAAAAGTTTGGAAAGAACCCAGGATTATAAAGAAAATAAGTAAATCCACGTCCTTCAGAGAGAAACACCTTACATTTTCCTTTTTTTCTACATATGTAACTTTTAGGGTAGGTAGGACTCATACTATATGTAGTTTTTGGTCTGTTCCACATGCCATCCTATTACGAGTGCTTTTACATGCTCTTAATAACTATATACTGTTCCATTTTATGAATGGCCTATAATGTAGTTATTCTCTGTGTTTATCATCTGTGTTATTTTTTATTAGTATAAATAAGTAAGGAATCTTCCTGCATGAATTTTTTTTTCTTAGGATTTATTCCTGTAAGTAGAAATGCTAAGTGGGCATGCATTTATTAAGAATTAAAAATACCCACAATGAATAGCATCCACATTGTATAGAAGAATCAAGTCTTTTATTTAGCCATTTAGCCTGCCCTGTGTGAGAGACACATTGAACAAGGCACCAGCATGCCTTAGTAAGTTACTGTGGTCACCTCGCTTTTCATAGTGTAATTAATGCCTTTTGTTACATACTCAGCCCTTTAAGGAGGAGAAAAGCTAAAGAACATAACTTTAGTATCCTAGTAACTCTATACCTTTTTGTGCTACTTCTAGAGGCCTTTTATCCTATTTGTCTTTTTTTTTTTTTTTTTTTTTTCATTTTTGGCTACACCTGTGGCACGTGGAAGTTCCCAGGCCAGGGATCGAACCAGCGCCATAGCAGCGACCCGACAACACCAGATCCTTACCTTGCTGAGCCGCAAGAGAACTTTTCTTAGTATTGTTTTTAATAAGAAATAGAAGGTTGCTGGATTGGAATCTAGGAAAATATGTATACATATACACAGTAGTTCCCCATAACAGAAGGAACAGTTACCTCCTTGAGTTTTCACATCCTTTCTGTCTCCTGACCTGTACATCTATTTTGAAAAGGCTACAAGTACTTAGGTTTTAAAGAATTAAAGTTACTGAAGAGCAGGGGTCAAGATATAATTCCTGTGTCCCAATGCACTGTTGTCCCTTGCTTCATTTGTCATGCTAGTAAGACTATTGAGACTATACCACTGGACAGCTTAGTTCCTTACCAGTTGCTTCTGTTGCACCTGAATAATGGAGCTGGATATACACACCAGGCTTGTGAGGGAGCTAGAAAAGGCTGAGACTACTCCATCTGGTCAAGGTAGATCCAAACTAATCCCAAGCAGTTAGTACCCAGAGTTTAACTAACCAGGAGACTTTGGCAGATGCCGTAGACCAAATCCAGGGAGGTCAGAGAGGAAGAGATGGGTTGGGTCTAGACACCAGACGTAAGAAAGGAGGTCCAGGTGAGCCATTGGGAGAAAAGAGAACTCCGAACTTGGAGACTGTGCTTTGGCCTATTTTGTACTTCCTTGTTGGGTCTGGTAGGCCTTGGACCCACAGACGTTAATGGCAGCCTGAAGATAAAGAACCTCAAGTATTCTCTGTTCCTGTATGGAGCAGGGGTGAAGGTCATGAGATCACTGGGAAATTTTGAGAAACTAGATTTGAGTTAAGAAAGTAATTCTCCTCTAGGCCTTTGGGATCACCTTCTTGGCTTTTTATAAGAATTAGCTAAATGATACGGCGAGATTATTTTAAATTAGTATGTTATGGTTGAGGGGAATTAAACTCACCTTCGCCTGTGTTAACATGTTATATTCCCTACTGTTGTCATTGCCTGATTTGCTTTGAGGCCTTTCATTTGGTTGCCTGTTCAGTTCATTTTTCTTTTTGTTGAATTGCTCATAATCTTTAGAACCTAGTGCTGTTAAAAAAATTCTAAACAAAAAAGCAAAGGATTGTTTTAATGTATTCTAAAAGCTAGGAGTGGTGGTTGAAAGAAGTAATTGTTTGGTTAGGTGTGTACTTCTTTTGGTTGTAATAAATGGTTTTCTCTTCTCTAATCCTGTTCTTCTTTTCCTTCAGAAGCGGAAGAAACTCTTTTGATTGACATAGCCTCAAACAGTGAGTATCTTTCTGAATGGAATTGATTTTTCATCAACAAATGTTTACTTGAATACCCACTATATTTAAGACACCTTTTGTGCACATCTTCCATCTGACCATCTTATCCTTTATTCTCCATTTTCTTAAGGCAGGCAGCCATGCAAATTAGCATTGCCTCTTCAAAACATTTAGCCTTAGCTTAAGAAAAAGCAGGTGGCGGAGTCTCCTTGTGGCACAGCGGGCTCTGGATCCAATGTTGTCACTGCTGTGGCTTTAGTAACAGCTGTGGCATGAGTTCAGTCTCCAACCTGGGAACTTCCTCATGCTGTGGGCACAGCCGCCAAAAAAAAAAAAAAAAAAAAAAAAAAAGGAAAAAGGAAAAGCAGGAAACTGGCAACAAGAATCTTTAAAAAGTTGAAAATGTCACCTGCTTTTCTAACACTGAACTTCTTCGAGCTACCAGTATTGTTGCTATCAGTTAAGTCACTGCTGTGGAATTGAAAATTGTAGGAAGGGCCAGAAAGTGTTTAAAGCACATAAGGTTTATGAGTGTTTTTTCAAACCGCTGTTATGTTTTAGGCTTTCCCCCCAACACGTACTTTTTTGTTTTTGCATGTTAGATCATACTGTTTTTGTCATATTATTTGGGGAGGCAACAGAGTCCCTCTTATACTAGGGGTACTTTTTTTTTTTCTTAAAATAATTTTGGTCTTTTATTTAAGCCCATCCTCTCAAGGTCCTTTAACAGAGAGAACGTGGTCTTCTTTCTTCTTTCTCTCAATTCCTTTTCTCTCATTTTTATCTGTTTGAAGCAGATCATCATTGACTTTCTGTGCAAGCTGTTTTCCACTTATCATCTAATTGTACTCTATTAACATGGGGAAGAGAAAATGGGCACTTGAATGCTACTGTGACTACTCTGTGGTTGCTATGGAAAAGCATATGTGATCACATTAGTCTAAGTCAAATGGGTTGCCTTATCTTTTGGTTGAGTCCTTGGATGAGTGGATGAGTGGGGTTTGGCCCTTAGCTTGGGGCTATTAGTTTATACATAATTTTGCTTAGACACAGTCCCTCTCCATGGCACTGTTATTTTGTATTCAACAGTTTAGGCAGGCTTTTCTGGTTTGAGTCGTATTATTCTTTTCTTTGGTATTGGATTATAGAAGTCTTTAAGTAAGGGCTGATCCTGAAAGGTTAAGTACATCTGCTTCTGGCTTCCACTGCAGATACCCAGGAGAGCAAATAACTTAATATCTATGTCTTATTGTGCTTAAAAAGGAGGAGACAAAACCAACACTCATAAAGCAAAATTTCAGCAAAGGCAGTTCAGCAGCGACTGACGCTGCTGCTGAAATCGGATACCTAAATGTCCTGTTCTTGGTATGGAAATAGGTATTTGATCCAAAGCTGAAAGTTAAACTGAGCTGTGCCTTTTCTCTTACAAATACCTAATTTATGGCATTCATTTTTTTGGCCTCTCCTACATAGAAATTACCGTGTGTTCCTCTGTCTGGAGTTCAAGTTACTGGATCATAGATGGAAGTGAAGTAACCACTTAAATCCTGTGTTATTTCTTCCCATTTATTAATATTTGTACAGAAACCAGATTTTATCTTGATCCTTGGGCTTCATACAAAAACCTTTAGAGCATACAGTATGTTGCTAGAGGGGATCTTGGGTTTGTTAAGTGGGCTTAATTTTATTGTTACTGTGTTTTCTCACTGTCTGGATGTTGGTATTAAACATTTTGAAAATTTTTTCTGATTATAGAGATAATACATGCTCATTATGTACAATTTGGAAAATTCAGAGACGTTCAAAGTATCAAATGAAAATTATGCTCATGCAACCTAGAGATCACCGCTATAATTAACATTTTAATGTATTTCCTTCCAGTCTTTTATTTATGTTTTCACATAATTGGAATCCTCATATGTAAGTTTTAGCCTGCATTTTCATTTAACATTATATTGTGACCATTTCCCATTTTAAATAATTTAAAATTATTTAAAAACATGATTTTTTTTCTTTGCTTTTTAGGATCACACCCACGGCATGTGAAGGTTCCTGTGCTAGGTTCAGCTGCCGGCCTACGCCACAGCCACAGCCAAGCAGGATCTGAGCCATGTCTGTGACCTACACCACAGCTCACAGCAATGCCACATCCTTAACCCACTGAACGAGGCCAGGGATCGAACCTGCAACCTCATGGTTCCTAGTCAGATTCATTTCCACTGCGCCACAACGGAAACTCCTAAAATCATGATTTTTAATGGCTAATATTTCACCGTAAGTAATGTGCCAAGTTTTAGTAGATTAATTCCTTTATAAAATTAAGTCACTATAAGGAACTTGGTATACCTCTCACTACTTATTCAGGTTCTCTTTATATCTCTCAGTAACTTTCTGTAGTTTCTTCATAGGTATCATACATTTATAAGTTAAGTATTTTTTGATGGATTTTTATTTGTTTGCTGCTATTGTCAGTGGAACCTTTTTTCTCTTCAAATTGTTTATTACTAGTACACAGAGCAGCTGTTGAGTTTTAGATATTTATCTTTTATCTAGCCACTTCACAGAAATTTATTTTTAATTCTGGGGAGCTGTTTATGTTCTTTTCTGGTTTTGATAGCCCTAGTCATCTGCAAACCTGTGTCCTAATGGATGCTATCAGATTCATTTCCGATAAGCCACAATGGGAACTCCCGAGTTTGTGTGTTTTTGTTTTGTTTTGTTTTTTGTCTTTTTGGGGCCACACCCGTGGCATATAGAGGTTCCCAGGATAAGGGTTGAATCGGAGCTGTGGCTGCCAGCCTAAACCACAGCCACAGCAATGTGGGATCTGAGCCATGTCTGTAACCTACACCACTGCTCGCTTGTGGTAATGCTGGATCCTTAACCCACTGGGTGGGACCAGGGATCTAACTTGCATCCTCATGGATGCTAGTTGAGTTCATTACTGCTGAGCCACAATGGGAACTCCAAGTTTTTCTGGTTTTTAAAATCATAAATGTATATTGAATTTTTTCAAGTGTCTTTTCAGTATTTATAGAGATGATTCTCTTATTCTCTCTCATTTGACCTATTGATGGACTGTATTATACTAATGCCTAATATTAAACACTCCCTTGTTCATTATTCAACAAATATTTGAATGCCTTCTATTTGCTAAGTGCTGCACAATCAGTAGAGAACAACGCAGATAAGGTTGCTGCTCCTGCTTTGCTTCTTGCCTCTTTGATGCTTGGTACTAGTGTCACATGGATGCCTATAATCCATTAATGCATCCCATAAAGATATGAATACCTTTTATGTGCCAGGCACTGTGCTTTAGGGATATAGCAGAAAGCATTATAGTTATGGTACTTCATGAAATTTAATGCATGGGAGTTTCCATTGTGGCTCAGCAGATTAAGAATCCAGCATAGTCTCCATGAAGATGCAGTTTCAATCCCTGGCCTCACTCAGTGTAACCCAGGCTGTGGTGTAGGTCACAGATGTGGCTTGGATCTGGTGTTGGTGCTGCTGTGGTGTAGGCCTTAGCTGCAGCTCCAACTTGACCCCTAGCCCAGGCACTTCCATATGCCTCAGGTGCAGCCATAAAAAGAAAAGAAAAAGAAAGAAACTTAGTGCAGAAAACAGACTTTAAACTGATAAGGTATGGTTACACATTTGAAGGTTTGATAAATGCTTTTAGGGGGAAATACAGACTGAGTGCTTATAAGAGTGCTAACTAAAGTAGGCAGGGTGCTCAGAAAAGGCCTCTTTGAAGTGACATTTAAATTGAGTAAGAGACAGGTGAAAATTGGGAAGAGAAGGGTATTCCAGGTAAAAGGAACCGCATGTGTAAAGGCCCCAAGTTGGGAAGTAGCTTGACACTTTCTTTAAAATGAAAGAAGTCCAGGAGTTCCCGTCATGGCTCAGCGATTAGCAAACCTGACTAGCATCCATGGGGATACAGGTTCCATCCCTGGCCTTGCTCAGTGGGTTAAGGATCTGGCGTTGCCGTGAGCTGTGGTGTAGGTCACAGACATGGCTCAAATCCTGAATTGCTGTGGTTCTGGTGTAGGCTGGTGGCTAGAGCTCTGATTTGACCCCTAGTCTGGGAACCTCCATAAGCTACAGGCGCGGCCCCAAAATGACAAAAAAAAAAAAAAAAAAAAAAAAGAAAAAGAAAAAAAGAAAGAAGTCCAGGATGTCTGAAATAAGGCTTAGGCACCAAGGTAGGACAGCTAACACCAGAACCAGTAGGATCTTAAAGCCATGATAAGGAATCTGGATTTTTTTATTTTAAAAATTGAAAAGATATGAAGGATTTTATTTTATTTTTAAAATATATTTCCATTTTCTTTTTTTTAAATTTTTTAAAATTGTTATTTCCCCAATAACAATTTTTTTTTCTACTATACACCATAGTGACCCAGTTACACATACATGTATACATTCTTTTTTCTCACATCATGGGAACTAGGCATAGTTCCCAGTGCTACACAGCAGGATCTCATTGCTAATCCATTCCAAAGGTAATAGTTTACATCTATTAACCCCAAGCTCCCAATCCACCCAACTCCCTCCCCTTCCCCCTTGGCAACCACAAGTCTATTCTCCAAGTCCATGATTTTCTTTTCTGTGGAAAGGTTCATTTGTGCCATATATTAGATTCCAGATAGAAGTGATATCATATGGTATTTGTCTTTCTCTTTCTGACTTACTTCACTCAGGATGAGTCTCTCGTTCTATCCATGTTGCTGCAAATGGCATTATTTCGTTCTTTTTTATGGCTGAGTGGTATTCCATTGTGTATATGTACCACATCTTCCTAATCCAATCATCTGTCAATGGACATTTGGGTTGTTTCCATGTCTTGGCTATTGTGAATAGTGCCATCATGAACATGTGTGTGCATGTGTTTTCTATGCTGGATGTCATCATATGCATAGAAGCCAGTTAGGAGGCTGTTTCAATAGTTTAAGCTAGAGGGTGTGGTGGTGGTAGGGATGGAGAGAAGTGGACAAATTTGGTAAATGTTTTTGGAGGTTAAATCAGCAGAGGTTGGTGTGCGTGTAGGGGGTGAGTCAAAGAGAAGTATCAAAGATGAATCCCAGGTTTCTGGCATGAATGTGGTTGATGGTACCATTTGCAGAAATAAGAACATTGCAGACAGAAGGAGTTTTTCTGCCAAGGTGGCAACAGAGGGGTGGGGTAGTAGTCACGAATTCAGTTTTAACTGTGTGTACTTCTAAATTTCTTTGGCATATTTGAGTGTAGATGATGAGTTGTGGTTGAATATATGCATCTGAAGCTCAGAGGTAAGGTCCGGGTCACTAGCACATAGATGGCATGTGCTACCACAAGAGATGTTGTGATTGTGTACAGAGCTGTGCTATCAGATACAGTAGCCACAAGTCATATGTGCCTATTTAAATTAATTAGAACAAAATTAGAAAATCAGTTCCTCAATTGCACTAGTCACATTTCAAGTCCTCATTGGCCACATGTGGTCATTGGTTACCATATTGGACAGTGCAGTTATGGAACATGTCCATCGTCAGAGAACGTCTTATTGGACAGTTACTGATATAGAGTGAGAAAAAGATTTAGGATTGAACTCACTCAACTTTTTGAAGTTCAGAGAGAGGAGGAGACCTCAAAGGGCATTACTAAAAATTAGCGACCAAAGAGAGACTAACTAGATGAATATGGTGTCATGGAAGCCTTTGGGAAAGACTGTTTCAAGGAGTGGTCAACTGTTGCTTTCTGCCAGTAGGTCTGACAAGATGACTGAAGAATATCCATTGTATTTAGCAATACACAAGTGATTGGTGACCTTAACAAAGCAATTTCAGAGGATGGTGGGAGCCAGAGTCATATTGGAGAGGATTAAAGAGAAATGGGAGGTGATGAAGTAGCAACTGTGTGTCTTTTCAAGCTTGACTCCAGAGGGGAATATAGAGATGGACTGGGGCTGGAGGGAGATATGGGGTTCAGGAAGGTGTTTTTTTTGTTTTGTTTTGTTTTTTGTTTTTTTTTTTTGTCTTTTTGCTGTTTCTTTGTGCTGCTTCCGCGGCATATGGAGGTTCCCAGGCTAGGGGTCCAATTGGAGCTGTAGCCGCCGGCCTACGCCAGAGCCACAGCAACACGGGATCTGAGCCGAGTCTGCAACCTACACCACAGCTAACGGCAACGCCGGATCGTTAACCCACTGAGCAAGGGCAGGGACCGAACCCGCAACCTCATGGTTCCTAGTTGGATTCGTTAACCACTGCGCCACGACGGGAACTCCCCTGTTTTGTTTTTTAAGTGAGGAGGATTTAGAGCACAGTTTATTTTAATGCTGATGGGAGGGAGCCTGTGTGAGGGAGAGAGGTCATAGATATTGGGGAGAGGGGTCTAGGGAATGATTGTGAGGATAAGCTTCCCAAGAGAATCCAAGGGGTTGTAATTGAGAGAGAAGGTGGCCTTTGTTAGGAGGACTTTTTTTCCTTGTAACAGGAGGGAAGGGAGAAGAGGAGTACAGATACAGCTAGTTTCTGTGTGACAGCTTCCATTTCCTCTGAAGTTGAAAGTAAAGCAGTCTGTTTGGAAGGAGAGATCTTAAGAAGAGGAGGATCCAAAGATTGAAGATAAATGAGAAGGTGTGAATAGTTGTTCCAGATAGTTGTGGGAAACTAGTTGACTATGGACCTTAGATTGCTGCCTATCATAGAGAGTCCCCTGTTGAGGTCAACAGGTAGTTTATAATGGGGTGTGGGTGTGTGTGTGGTGTGGTTTTTACTCCCTCTTACTGCTCAGGTATAAATACAGAGAAGGCAGATAGTTGGATTTCTGAGGGTTGGGAGTTAGCCAGGTAGGTGTTGTGGAAGAATAGAGCGGTAAGGCAGTTCTGGGTTTTTGCAGCAGAGTAAAAGATGGCATATTTTTGATAAGAAGGCACGTGAAGGCAGGAGGGAACGAATGGATAGAGAAAGTGGAGAGATCAACACGCTGGAGGTTCCCATAAGAGCAGGTAAACTGGAAGGAGTAACAGTTCAGAGTGGGATATTAGAGACTTCTGAGGGGATGGTGTTTCTATGATGAAAGGTCCAGGGTGTAACTGAGGCAGTCCCAGTAGGGACTGAGGGAGTAGGTGGCCGAGATGGAGGGACAAGGTTGTTGGGTGAAGACGCTGAAGGGGCTGAGTTTTCTGTGCTAATTTTGAAGGGACCCAAAATTCAAGCAGGGGTGTGAGTGGAGAGGAAGTCTTATGTCTCAGGTGTTGAACCCCGGATTCCAAAGTTTCTGGGAGGATGGTACATGATCTCATGGAGGCAGGAAGGAAAGAAGCTGCCATTGCTCAGTGGCTGAGCCTATAAGGAGAAGGAATTTTTCCTGAAGGAGGAGGAGAGCGAATGGTCTGGAGACGCCATTAGGGCAAATAAGGACACCAGTCTTAAATTACATAGGGTGTGAGAGATGATAAATAGCCTCTGCTTCAGAGGGCCGCAGAGGGCGCACTACTCTCAGGGGCCAGCCAGTTTGCAGGTGACTCGGATTTTCAATGTGGATGCACTAGAATCACCTCGGGGAGTGTTTAGAAACCCTCAGTGCCTGGGCTTCACCCCCAGAGATTCCATTTTATTGGCCTGGGGTGGGACCCAAGCAAAGTGCCTCTGGTAATTGTAACGCACCCTTACTGAGAACTCCTGAGAGATGCAGGGGGTACCCAGCGGAGAAGCTGAGGCTAGAGGAGGGTTTACTGATGACAAAGAGCCCAGAGGGGCTTGGGAGGGAGGAGAGTAGAAGATTGGGTCCTCTTTCCCATGCAACACGATGAGAGAGCGTCTAGTGTTATTTTGTAAGCAATTTCTGGCTCTTCTATCCATTAAATGGGTCAGCTTGTTTTTTTGTATTTGCTGAAATTTATCTTTTAAGGGTTGTGGGAGAGCGAGAATTTGTGTTCTTGTTCTCAGTTTCTATCACATAGAAACTGCTCTTCTGCATTTTTTTCTGCTTTTAATATAATTTATCTGAGGAGGAGAGGACTGCTTGTCCTGAAGGAGGTTTTCCCCACTCTTCAAGGCTGCTCTAATTGACAGTCCTTATTCATGCCGCCTCCTTTTTTCTCCTCCTTACAGTGGATTAATTTTCTCATCACTGGTCCTCTTGGGTGCCTTCTTTTTCAGTTTTTTTCCTCTATTTTTATCTCTTCTGATCACTCAGTCTGTGAAGATGGAAACTGAAGTAAATGCAAAGAAAAAGCGAATCAAAGGTTCTAAGTGGATTTCTACCATAAGAAACTAGGATTTTCATTTCATTTTCTCATCTCATTGTTATTTGCCAGTGGGAAAGAATCTAGTTCGATAGTCATTAAATGCCTTCTATCCGTGAAGTCTATGTCATTGTTACCAAAAAAGTGACTGATGGATGAGCTTTCGAAGTCCTGAGTCCTGAGAAGCCCCTCAGTCCCAGACTACCCTGGGAGACCATCGAGAGTATTATGTTGAATAACCTGCATGTGCAGCTTGCCTCTTGCCCTCAAGGAGCTCATAGTTCCCAGGGCCATGAAAAAGCAGTATATATAATAAATCAGTTAAAATAAGAATATAATCAGGAACATAGGTTTCCTGGATCACCACGCCCAGACATTTGATACAGACGATAACTATAGGGCATTAGAAAATGGGAGGCAGGAGTTCCCGTCGTGGCGCAGTGGTTAACGAATCCGACTAGGAACCATGAGGTTGCGGGTTCGGTCCCTGCCCTTGCTCAGTGGGTTAACGATCCGGCGTTGCCGTGAGCTGTGGTGTAGGTTGCAGACGCGGCTCGGATCCCGCGTTGCTGTGGCTCTGGCGTAGGCCAGTGGCTACAGCTCCGATTCAACCCCTAGCCTGGGAACCTCCATATGCCGCGGGAGCGGCCCAAGAAATAGCAACAACAAAAAGACAAAAAAAAAAAAAAAAGAAAAAAAAAGAAAATGGGAGGCAGTAGGTTATATACATAAGAAACTAAAATCCTAGATAACTTTGCTTCTAATTATACTGTTTTCCAATTGGCTATACTTGAAACAGACCACTTCTGGACATAGGTCATTATGTTGCTTTTGTGAGTTTATTCAAGACATATGTTTTTTCACTTGAGGTAAATGAGCTATAGATGCTTCTTGTCAGACTAGTTCAAACCAATCCCATTATGCTTTTCTTGTTTAACTAGTTTGTAAATTCAGTCGTCTGGGTACAGTCTATACCTAGGAACAAACTATCCTATTTCCATTTTTCCCTTCACACTTGAGAGACTCTTACTACATGATTTAGATTTGAAATGGTAGGAATTTCCAGCTAGAAGATGGGGGAGGATGGCTGAGGACTTGATCTTTTGGTAGAATTTGGACGTTGACATCTGAGTGATAGGTCAGAACACAGGAGACCATATTTCAGTACATGTCATATCGCTGCATTGGGCTGCTCGTTTATACAGTTGATGAGCCTCCGTTAGATTTTCCTCTCTGCACTGCCTCCAGCATCCCCACCACACCGAATCACTTGATCTTATAGGCATGCTTCCTACATTAGAGGTAGGAAGAAGTAGAATATTTGTAATCTGGACCTTCCTCCTATTAAATTGGTAAATTAAAAACATGACCCCAAGAAAGCATTATATTCCGTAGCTGTATGTGTGTGGATCTCCATTCTTTTTAGGTGGCTGCAAAATTCGGGTTCAAGGGGACTGGACCAGAGAGCGCCGCTTTGAAATCCCTGATGAGGAACACTGTTTGAAGTTTCTCTCAGAGGTCCTTGCTGCTCAGGAAGGTAACTCAAGATTCAGCAGTTTTCTTTCTACTCTTTGACTGGGACATGTTCTATAGAGGCAAGTGGCCCGTAGCAAAGTACCTCACCCTTTAAACCTTGATAGGCGATTTTTTTTTTTTTTCCTTTAGGAATGAACCCATGGATAGGTTAAGGAATAAGTCTGTCCAGCTTTAAGGATACTGAGTCAGTTCCCAGAATCTTCAGTTTTATGTCTTGGAAAACCTACTGCAGACTATAATCCTCCTCGGATATTAGTCTCTTCCTTTGTATTCGGGAAGGGCCCTGGGCTCTGCACTTAAGGAGTGCTGAGTGAATGGCCTTTGGTTATAGTAAAGTCCTTTCAATGGAGGGCTCCTCAGTTTCTGACCATGACCCTTTTCTCTCCAGCACAGTCACAACTTCTTGTTCCAGAGCAAAAGGACTCATCCAGCTGGTACCAGAAATTGGAAACTAAGGACAAAACTGTGTTTTCAGGTACTGAGAAGATTCTTTTCCCCCCTGGTTGCTGTGATCATTGCAGAGCCAATAGATTTTATCAGGGAGGATAAAATAATGTGAATTTATGTCAGTATCAGATACCTTCACCTATAGAGTGGTTTAATGAGTCAGTGCCCACTGACTCGTGTTCACTCCACTCCTGATCCTTTCTGTGGCTCTTTGGGAGCCAGCTTATTAGCAGAGAGCTAAAAAGTGCAGCCTCCAAGGCCAGACTGCCTGGGTTTGAATCCCAGTTCTCTGACTTACTAGTTACATGACCTAGGTCAAATTACTTTGACAACTCTGCGCTTCTGTTCTTTTTCTAGAACATAGGATTTTTTTTTTTTTTTTTTTGCTTTTTAGGGCCACAGCCGTGGCATATGGAAGTTCCCAGACTAGGTGTCATATTGGAGCTGCAGCTGCCAGCCTACCCCACAGCCACAGCAACACGGGCTCCAAGCTGCATCTGTGACCTACATCACAGCCTTAACCCACTGAGCCAGGCCAGGGATCGAACCCGCATCCTCATGGAAACTGGCTGGGTTCTTTATCACTGAGCCACAGTAGGAACTCCCCCATAGGAAGATTTTTGATAGTATGTGTCTCATGGGGTCTTTGTGACAATTAAGTGAAATAATGATATAATCCCTTCCTATCAACCAGGTATTGTGTTAGTAAGTCTTCTGTATTATAAATGCTAGCTCTTGTTATTCAGGTTCCAAATTAATGTAACTTACTATCATTGTAGTTAATATGTCAGTGCTTCAGGGATAGATGTGCTTCTTTCCCCGATCTAAGTTAGCACTACTCTTAAACCTCTGTGTTTGGTGAGACCAATGAGCAAATAGTGATCAGATCAAAACTATTGCTCAAAGCAAAGTCCTGTCTATCCTGCATAAGTTGGAGGTTATCTTTCACCCCCTTTGACTCTGGGTTTTATGTCCTTCAGGGCTTCTTGAATTTGAGGATAATTTTTCATCTATGAATTTGGACAAGAAAATAAATTTGCAGAATCCACCTACAGGGGTTCATCGGGAACCTCCACCCCCACCCTCTTCAGGGAATAGAATGTAAGTCCTTTGTTGAAATATGTTTCCCATGTGGGAGACTTTCCTGTGTAAGGCAATTTCACTTTTGAATCCCTCATTTATTTGCTAGGCTTCCACGTGAAAAAGAAGCTTCTAACAAGGAACAGCCCAAAGTGACCGACACCATGAGGAAGCTGTTTGTACCAAACACCCAGTCTGGGCAGCGGGAGGGTCTCATCAAACACATCCTGGCAAAGCGAGAGAAAGAATATGTCGACATTCAGACTTTCAAGTTAGTCTCTTTTACTTACTGAGGCTGAAAAGTAGTAGTTATAGCAGAAAATGGGCTTTTGGTATTTAAGGTATTAGTTTAAGTAGCTTAATTAAGAATCAGAGTATAGTGAAAAGGAATGGTGAGCTGACTCAGGCCCCTGTCTTTATGCTGATCAATAACATACATTTCCAAAATAATGCAAATGCCACAATTTCCCTTGGATTTTCTAATGACTAAGGATACCACATCTGATGTTTCTGTCCACTCTTAGAGAACTGATGCAAGCTCACATGTGATAGAGAATTGTCTCCATAAGCAGGTGTGTTTATCTTATCTGACCTGCTGAATTTCTCCTTACCAATATCGGAAAATTAAGTGTACCATTACCCCTAGACCTTAATTTACTTTGGGAAGTTAGTAAAGGAAGTCTCAGCCAGTCCTCTTGATTGAGAGGTCTATCTTGGATTCTTTCCTCTGTTATATTTTTCATTTCCTATTTACTTGTTGATATCCTCTTTTCTGGACCCTCTGTGTGTGGTGTGGCACGGTGTAGCATGTATCCCAATGTGTAAAGCAGCAACACTTTTCTTCGTTATTTGCGAACAGCATGTACCCTTTTAGTCCAAGATTCCAGTCCCATCTGCTATTCTATTATGCCTCATTTATTCTAATTCAGTCATAACTATATCCCTATGCTGAAACCTCCAGTTCTTCAGATTCCCCATGATGCTTATATTTGTATGTAAACAGTTAAGACAGTCATGATTTTTCCCTTCTGCTTTCCCTCTTAATACTATATCTGTCTCAACAGAATTTCCTACACAGATGTCTTTGTAATCCTTCGGGAAGTGAGTTTTTGGATTTAACTACAGCTCCTTATGGAACAATTATCCATATTAGACATCCTTACAGCATGAAGATACCTCTTTCCCAAAAACATGCTCTCCCTTTAAGTATGAATTTGGGTGGAATTTAATTGAAAGGAAATGTGATAGAGCAATTAAATGTGTGTTTTTAAAATAGAAACTTGGTTCCTTTCTGTAGGTTTACCTGATATAAAATTTCAAAAGAATAATCCCACTGCCTTTGTGTTCTACATGCAAGAGGGGGTTTTTGTGTGTGTGGCAAAACAGTTGGAGAAATCATGTTGGCTGATTGTGAACATACCCTTGTATAGAAGTGATGAGAGACTTTCCATTGGTTCACACTTGACCTTTGTTTTTAAATTATTTTTTGGTATTATGTATTAGATTTTTTGTTGGAACTTGGAACGTGAATGGCCAGTCTCCAGACAGTGGGTTAGAACCTTGGCTGAACTGTGATCCGAATCCTCCTGATATCTACTGCATTGGGTAAAATACATGTCTGGAATTTCATTTTGGCTGTATGTTTGGTGTTAGTTGATGTGACTTTTGCCTTCCTTTTCTTAAAAAAAAAAAACTATTTATAAAAACCTACTGTAGACTGTATGTGAGAGTTAACTTGTGGTTCAAATTTGTGAGATCATAACGGAACAGAGGCCGAAAGTGGTGTAAGGAAGCCTCGAGTCCTCTCAAAACCCATAGAAAACTATCTTATTCATAGAAACTGAGACCTGAGATTAATTCTTTTTTTTTATTTTTTATTTTTATTTATTTTTTTTGCTATTTCTTGGGCCGCTCCTGCGGCATATGGAGGTTCCCAGGCTAGGGGTCCAATCGGAGCTGTAGTCACCGGCCTACACCAGAGCCACAGCAACGCGGGAGCCGAGTCTGCAACCTACACCACAGCTCACAGCAACGCCAGATCGTTAACCCACTGAGCAAGGGCAGGGACCGAACCCGCAACCTCATGGTTCCTAGTCGGATTCGTTAACCACTGCACCACGACGGGAACTCCCTGAGGTTAATTCTAATAGTGACTATTCCTAGGATATATAAGCAAAGCTCAACTTTACCCCCGTGGAGGTTTTTTGGTTTGTGTTTTACATAGCTTATGCATATAATTGTCGGGGAGTCTTTTCTTTTCTTTTCTTTTTTGCTTTTTATAGCCAAACTCAAAGCATATGGAGGTTCCCAGGCTAGGGGTCGAATCGGAGCTACAGCTGCTGGCCTACACCACAGCCACAGCAACACCAGATGCTTAACCCACTGAGTAAGGCCAGGGATCGAACCTGCATCCTCATGGATACTAGTCGGATTCGTTTCCACTGCGCCACAACAGGAATTCCTAGGGGAGTCTTTTGAAAAGAAAGCTGCTTGTCAGTAATGATCACCTAAGTCAGCAGAGCAGTTCTATAAAATTTCTCTCTCTCCCATTCCTTTTTTCACCTAACGTCTCAGAAAATAGAACAGGAAATAGAGATAATTATGGGATGTGTGTAGGTCTCACATCATCCTGTTTTCTCAGATTCCAAGAGTTAGACTTGAGCACCGAAGCCTTTTTCTACTTTGAATCTGTGAAGGAACAAGAGTGGTCTTTGGCTGTGGAGAGAGGTTTGCATTCCAAAGCCAAGTATAAGAAAGTAAGCCACATTTAATTGTCTTTTTTAGAATACGACTAAGCAGAACTCACTAGAAGTTAATTCTGTTATCTATACCTTGTTCCAAAATAATGATTTAATTGAATTATACCCTATGTATAGTAATAGGACAGACTAATCTTTTTTATTCCTATTTCGTAGAAAAAAAAATCCCTCTAAGTTTCCTGAGCCTATAGTTTCATTGCTTAGATAACTTTTAGGAGAAAAGAAGAATTTTATTGTTCTCATAACAATAATTAACTCAAATGATGTCATGTAAGGTAAATGATTTGTGCAGTAAGAGTTTAAAATTGAAAGTGTTCACTGCCATGGTTAGACTGGATGCTTTAAAGAAAAGCAGTTTGAAGCATGTTGATGCATAGGATATGCTTTGGAATTGGAGCAAGAACAGGAGTGTTGTGGAATTTAAATGAGCTTTAAATTTGGTTGTAAGTCAAGAGTAGAGTTGACTTTCGCAGGGTGGGCCAATTTGTTGGTCTTTAGAAGGCACGTGGTAGAGGCTACCAGAAGAATTACTTTAATTACAGGCTACCATACCAAGCCCTTTAAAAGGAGTCATGACCTAAGTAATTTTCTTCTGCATCATCTAAAAGCTGACATAGGTAATAAGACTCTTGAAATGTTATTCCTCTCATATAGGTCCCTGCTTAATACTTGTTTCAGACATATTTCTAACTCTGGTTCACAGACTTAATCAAAATTTTAAAAAAATAATCCAAGTAAAAAGGATTGCTATTTTATAAATTTTAATTTCTTAGGAGACAGTACATCACAAACTAGGAAGGAGAAGCAGAAGGAACAAAATGGGATGGAGGCTTTCTCTTTGTTAACTGAGTTGTTAATGCTGCCTACCATGGTAGGCTAAAGGTGACGAAAACAATGAATCTAGAGCTGAGTATATTCATTGTCCTCAAAGACTTTTAACTTTTACTGGTCCAAGCCAGATTAGAGCTGTCCCAGGGAAGTTTCATCGCCTCTTCAAGGGGTCCACTAGGAAATTAAGAGTATTTAGATTCAGATTGGGGCATGGTTATATCTTGGTGGAGAACTAGTTATGGCAAAGAGGAGTGTTAACACAAAACTGTTCTAAATCCCTGGAACCCATAGGTTCAAGTAGTCCGCCTTGTTGGGATGATGCTCCTGATATTTGCCCGAAAGGATCAGTGGCCATATATCCGTGATGTTGCTAAAGAAACAGTTGGAACTGGAATCATGGGGAAGATGGTGAGTTACTTTGGACCTGAGCTCGATTATGACTTATGACCCTGTGAAGTTCAGGTGCTAGTTGTATCTTTGTACTAACTGTGAGTAATTACTCTTGCTAACAGGGAAACAAAGGTGGGGTTGCTGTGAGATTTGTGTTTCACAACACTACCTTTTGCATTGTCAATTCCCACCTGGCTGCCCATGTGGAGGACTTTGAGAGAAGAAATCAAGATTATAAGGACATCTGTGCACGAATGAGTTTTGTGGTCCCAAATCAGACCTTCCCACAGCTGAACATCATGAAACACGAGTGAGTGGTTAAGTTTCCGTTAGCCTTTGAATAGTGGAGCTGAGAAGAGATTGAAATGGAGAGAGAAACTATAGAAATGTGAGGAGTGAGAGATTACTGTTTAGGTATTGGAGTCACGAAGAAGAGGGTTCTTTTGGAGGAATAGCAGATACATTGAATTGGAAATTAGATTTGCTGTCAGAGGAAAGCACATAAGTGGGCATCTAGAGTAATGGCGGAGGGGGTCTGTCAGTCAATAGGAGTCAGCTTTAGTTTTTATTGGCCGCACCTGCAGCATGTGGACGTTACTGGGCCAGGAATCGAACTCCTGCCAAAGCAGCCACCCAAGCCATTGCAGTGACAGTGCCAGATCCTTAACCCACTGTGCCACAAGAGAACTCCCTATTGAAGTCAGTTTTTTATTATTTTTATTATAAAATAGAGATGGTTGTCACAAATATAGTAAAAGGAAGAGTAAAAAATCCCTCATTTTTTTAATGGCCACACCCATGGCATATGAAAGTTCCCAGGCCAGGGATTGCATCTGAGCCACAGCTGTGACTCTGCTGCAGCTGCAGCAACACCAGATCATTTAACTCACTGTGTCAGGCTGGAGATCAAACTCATGCCTCCACAGCCACCCAAGCTGCCGCAGTTAGATTCTTAACCCACTGTGCCATGGCAGGAACTCCAAAAAATTTCTCATTTCTTATCTCTACTCTCCTTGGCCAGTCTCTCGCTCCAAAGAAAACCATTGTCAACAATTCAGTGTGTATCCTTCTAGATCTATGCTGTCCAGTATGACAGCCAGTAGCCATAGGTGGCTGTTGGGCACTTGAAAGTAGCTGGTCCAAACTGGGATGTGCTGTGAGCATAAACCCTACACTGAAATTAGTAGGGAAAATATGTGAAATATCTCAATTTTTTAATATTGATTACATGTTGAAATGACAAATTTTGGATATATTGAGTTAAATGAAATTCATTATTAGTTATTTTCACTTGTTTTATACAGCTACTAGAAGATTGTAAATTAGTGAAATGTGTTGTATTTCTTTTGAATAGTGATTTTCTAGATTTTTCTCACACATACTCATTATAAAAGACTGTATTACCCAATTTATTGTGACTCTCTTTCCAAACCAGTAAATATAGATCTACATAATTCTTTTTACTGGCTGTGTATGATTAAGAATAGGGGCCATGAGAAGTTCCCATTGTGGTTCAGCAATAACAAACCCAACTAGTATCCATGAGGACACGGGCTTGGACACTGGCCTCGCTCAGTGGGTTAAGGATCTGGCATTGCCATAAGCTGTGGTGTAGGTTGCAGATGTGGCTCGGATCCCACGTGGCTGTGGCTGCAGAGTAGGCCGGCAGCTGCAACTCCAGTTGACCCCTAGCCTGGGAACCTCCGTATGCCGAGGTGTGGCCCTAAAAAAAAAAAAAAAAAAAAAGAATAGGGGCCATGGAGATGTAAAGACACCAAAGGATGATATGAAAGGTTAGTGAAGAATGTGACTTAATAAGAATAAAAACAGAAATCAGTCGAGGAATAGATTGTTGGCAGAAAATGATGAGCTATAAGGAAATTAATACTAGTAATTGAAATTCTGAGAGGGTGATGAGATTTGGAATAAGTGGTTCTAGATGTGAATTAGTAAGAAAACAAAAGATAATTTGGTGGTATTAGAATCAGTAGAGAGTCGGGTAATTGAGGAAAGAGAAGGGAGAGGTGGTGAGGCTGGCCAGTTTCCATAGTGTCTCAGCAATTAGGATCATATGGAATTCTGGTTCACGGTGGTAAAACAAGATCCTGCACCAGTGGTCATAAAGTGGCCCGGAAGTTCCTTACATTTATGTACCGAGGATTCCTTAAATTCCATGTTTGCATTTAAGGTTGGCAAAGAGACCCACTTGGAGCTTGAGATAGCTCACCACAGAACCCATTTGGATGTGATAATTTCAGGGTCTCCCCTGTGGGTCTCAGCCCACCTAGGGGCCTGTTGCTGTGACTGGGAGCCCAAGGCTGTCAGAGCTCGTCATTCTCCTTCCTGCCTGGGACTTGAACCGTGGATTGGGGGCAGGAGTAGACAGACGGGCTACAGCAGAAAGCCCCAGACCTACGTTTGCTGGTGGGCCCTGCCTGAGCGAGCTGCCATTCAGACCATGCAGACCTTAGTGGAGAGCCTGCAGAACATCAGGGCTCGGAGAGGCAGAAAACGTTCAGATTCTCTTCCCCTAGAGACCTGGCAAGCAGCCAGGCAAAATTTTGAAGCTAGTCCAGCTACATGCTTCTCCCAGGCAGTTAACTCCTTTGCTTCTGAATCACACACGTATGCTGGATTTCACTGTCTCTATTCCCCAAGTGTGGAGCACCTGTCCTCCTGCTCTGCCTAGTCCCTCTCGGGGGTTGAGAGTCCTTGCCCCCAAAGGACAGTTACAGCTGTCCTTGGCAGATAGTGATAAATGAATGCCTGTCAGTACTCTACCCGATGTTGTTCTCTCCATTCTCGTCCAATTGATGCTTATGCTAACTACTGCTACTTTTCTTCATGTATTTCTTGATCCTCAGTGTTGTCATCTGGTTGGGAGATTTGAACTACAGGCTTTGCATGCCTGATGCCAATGAAGTGAAGAGTCTTATAAACAAGAATGACCTTCACAGACTTTTGAAATTTGACCAGGTAAGTAAATTTTTACAAGAACTTTCCTAGAGAGCAGATAAAGTCGTTGGGTTTATGAGTTAGACCCATGAGAGGCATATCGTACTGTAGAAGTAGATGGAAAGGTCTCATTGCCTTGGGAAAACATTGCGAATAGTGATGTAGTGAATACACACAAGGTTTGTAGTGCTGTTCTTAAGTGCTTGGATGGGAGGAGGGCAGACAATTTTGGTGATGAAAAGTCAATATAACACTTATTCACTAAGTCTTTATCACGAAGAGATTTCAGAGATTTATATAAACGAATTGGAGAATGGGTGGGTTAATTGGAGAACACTTCCTGGAGGAAGTGGGCCTTCAGCTCTGTTGATGTGGTTTGGCAGATGGAACAGGAAAAGCTGCTCTATGATTCCTTGGCAGGCTTAGCAACAGCTTGGAGGTAAAAGAGGGAGGCCCTGTGACGGGGTTGGGAAGCATAGAGGAGAAATTTGTCTGGGACAAATACCACAAACTGTGGTCTAATGGGAGCTGATGGAGAAATTGGGGCTAGCTGGCTTATAGATGTTAAAAACCTGTGGGAGAAGCATTGATTTGGTAACATTTATATAAAACTTGATATTCAGGAACCTAGTTTTCTATGAATTTGCCTGGGATCCTGGCACAGGACTTGAATTTTCACTTCAGCATATGGATACCGGCTGCTAAAAGTGAATGCTTCTTATTGAGGGAAGAAAATATTTCAACTTGATTTGAATGTCTTAAATCCTCATGTGAGACTTTTGACCTTCAGACATAGTGAGAATTCTGGTGTTTTGCAGAAGAATGATTTTTACAGTGAGCTTTTCTTGGCTGTGCCCACCTTCACATCGAAGTTGGCAGGCTAACCTTGTATTTCTTCCTCTGTCCCGCCTCCAGAAGGGGTACAATTGGAATAAGTTCTGAATCTTACATAATTCTGATAAAAATATTTGAGTGACGATAACTTTCAAAATCATCTGTAACTATTCACTGTATTTGGCTTTTGGAATTACCCATTCAACATTTGTGTGCTTTTGTTTTTAAATTAAAATTGTGCTGCGAGTTCCCATTGTGGCGCAGCAGAAGCGAATCCGACTAGGAACCATGAGGGTGTGGGTTTGATCCCTGGCCTCGCTCAGTGGGTTAAGGGCCTGGCGTTGCTGTGAGCTGTGGTGTAAGTCACAGATGCAGCTCGGATCCCGCATTGCTGTGGCTGTGGCGTAGGCTGACAGCTCTAGCTCTGATTAGACCCCTAGCCTGGGAACCTCTGTATGCTGCGGTTTCGGCCATAAAAAGCAAAAGGAAAAAAAACCAAAATTGTGTGTTCCCGTCAAGGAACTTAGGGTTACTCAGTTTCATTTTTCCTTTTTACCCTGAGCATTATCAGTGATAAAAAAAAAAAATTAGTGATGTGCTCACTAGTAGCATCCTATCTGTGGGTGAGTTTAGATGCTGTAGGAATGTCAGAATTTAATTCATAAGGCATGGAAATTGCTTGTATGTACTCTGACAGTTGTTCAGACATACAGAACCTAGAGAAATGGCTGATCAATGTGATCATCACTTATATTGACATGGTGCTACCCTGCTTATGTGATACTTTTTTCTATCTCTAGCTAAATATTCAGCGTACACAGAAAAAAGCTTTTGCCGACTTCATGGAAGGGGACATCAAGTTTATCCCTACTTATAAGTATGACTCTAAAACAGACCGATGGGATTCCAGGTAAAATAACAGGAACCTCTTCCTGGGATAGGTTAAGGCCTGATCTTATTTCTCTCCCTCGGTATTGATGAATAGCTGGGAAGTTTTTAGATCTTGCCAGAAGCAGATCTAAAAACCTAGTGGCTCAGTGCTATTACAAAAGAGTTTTTACTTCAGGTGTCCTCACAGGTGAACTTAGGCCAGTTTGAACTGTCCTGTCAGGCTGTGGAAGTTTTATGGGCTGCCTGCAGCGCCTTCTTGCCACCTCAGCAGACTGGCTCAGACTTTTGCCCTCCTGACCTTGCCCCAATTTCCTTATCCACTGCCCTATTCTGGCTCTTTTCCAAACTGTTTCACAACTCTACTCAGGATACCAGAGGTGACAACAAAGCACCACGAAATGTTCTTCCAGCCCAGTGGTTCTCGATCTGGAGTACACCTTAGAATATCTTAGAGGATCTTTAAAAATACCGGTGCCTGCACACGAACCTATTTACAGAGAAGAAACAAACTCATGGACATGGAGAACAGACCTCTCCCCTTGCCAAAGGGGAGAGGAGGGAGTGGGATGGACTGGGTTAGTAGATGCAAACTGTTGCATTTGGAGTGGATAAGCAATGAGATCCTGCTGTATATAGCACAGGGAACTGTATCCAGTCACTTGTGATGGAACGTGTTGGAGGATAATGTGAGAAAAAGATTTCATATATATATGTACAGCAGAAGTTGACAGAACATTGTAAATCAACTGTAACAAAAAAATAAATGAAGTCTTAGAATCCTTAAAAAAAAAGAAGAAAATATTGGTGCCTGGGCCCTAACCTCCATAACTGCTGGAGAAAGCTGAGGGTCCCTGTCATGGGGTTCCTTTGATTTCCTGACCACCCCCTAGTAAAGTGCCCACGTCAGTACGTTCCTGGTGACTGTCTTCTTCCTGCCATTTCTTTGTTTCCTGTGGTTTCCTAGCTGGCTGAGCCCACACGTTTGAAAAAGAGAATCCCTAGGCCTATTCGGCTTCTTTAGACTTTGAGAGCGCTAGGGCAGGGTGAGGAGGGGTCTGTATCCCTGTCCCCTGAGGGAGCTGCTGGGCAAGTGAAAGTGCCTCTGACAGATCTTGGACACATTGCCTTGCCTTGTTTCTTCCACTCACCTGGCTTCAGAGTCAGCTGAAGAGCTACTGACAAGAACTTTATTTGTGTCACTGCCTGGATCAGGTGCACAGGTGTTGCTTATTTTAACAGTGTGATGACTAGGCTTTTTTTTTCCTACCCTTGCTGTTCTTATGGGTTGTTATGTGTTCAAACTTGCATGCTTAGATGTTAGCACCTCTTCATTTGAGGAAGCTAGGCTTGTCCATAAAAGTCCAGATTTAACAAAATCTCTACTATTACCCATCTCTAGCAATTAAGCCCAGTCTAGGAATATAGGATTGGCTTTTTAGATTTTATTTAGTTATCTATGTGTTGCAAAGTGTCATTGCAGTTGATAGAGCAAATGAAGAGTAAATGTTCTGAATATAATCCTGCCCCCTTCTGAGGGTATTTTAAGAAGGCGCTATTATATTTTCCCCCTGGGGCAACATTGTTGAAGATTTAGTCCAATCATGGGAGCACTGCTTATTCATTCATTAAATAACTACTCATTGAGCACCTACTTTGCATCAGATACTGTGCAAGGGGCTGGGAATTCAGTGCCAAACAAGCAGACACAGTCCCCTCACAGAGTTTGCAATGCAGTAGAGAAAATAACAGGTGAGGTCGTTAGGGAAGGAGAAGCATGTAACAAGAGGACCTGACTCAAGTCTGAACCAGTGTGGTAGGTATTCTGTTCTTTTGTGATATATCCTCCTTCTAATTCCTTGCTGTATTTGCAGTGGGAAATGTCGGGTTCCAGCCTGGTGTGACCGAATTCTTTGGAGAGGAATTAATGTTAATCAGCTTCATTACCGGAGTCACATGGAACTGAAAACCAGTGACCACAAGCCTGTTAGCGCCCTCTTCCATATTGGGGTAAACTCTTGTTCATGCGTTCATTTATTTGTGTGTTAAGTATCTATTCTTAGAGCTGTTATTTAGACTCAAAATGGATCAGTAATTCAGCGAGCCATAAATGTTTCCATAACCAAATAATCGTTTGCGGCATTGAGAAGTTAGTGCCCTTGACCCTCCTGTGCTGTCCACATGGCTCTTAACGTGCTAGTCCTTTTAGTGATGCACATGTTTCTCATGTTGCGTAAGGGCTGGGTAGCAACTTTAGCCTCCTGAAGTCATTATACATAAAGAGGAGTTCAAGGCTAGGTTTTAAAGGATGAACAGCTTCTTATCAGAAAGATAGTAGGGAGAAAAAGCAGCGGGAGAGAGGTTCCAGGTGGAGGGCTGGGGACAGCAGGAGCAAAGGCACACACTGGTCAGAATACAGCATAATGTGTATATAACCTTAAGAGGCATATTTATTAGTCCTGCTAACTAAGACAGTGAAGTCTTCCCATCCAGGAGCACAGGTTTTAAATTTCTCTTTAACTCTATTGCATCCCCACCGGATTGATGGCCAATTATTTATTTATTTTTGGTTTCTATTGCAAGTAAAGTTGTTGTTTTCCCATTGTATTTTATAGCTGTGTGTTATTAGCATGCAGGTTATGTCTTGGGCTCCTGTTGATGTAATTTGCTACAGGTAGTACATTTAGATTATTTCTTGTAGATTTTCCAGACCCGTGGTTGTGTAGTCTGACAGATACTGTACAGGGAAATGCTTAATAGAATGGACGTTGTAGCTAGACTGCCTCAACTGGCATCCCACCACTTTCTAACTGTAGCCATGGAGAATTTATGTAACATGCCTGTGCCTCAGTTTCCTCCTCTAGAAAATGGGGATAACAATGGTAGCTACTTAAGAGGATTAATGAGATAAGACATGCGAAGAGCACAGGAGGAGGGTGGATTTCTTTCCTCTGTATACACGTTGATATCTTTGGCTTCTGAGATAGATTATCACCAATGTGTTTTATCCTGCTCCTGTCTTAGAGGGGAATGACTTTGGGGCATTTCCTTTCTGTACAAAATTAGTTCTTGGCCCTAGAATAGATTCTGAATTTCATTGAGACAGTCATGTCTTGACTTTTGTCCATTTTGAAATTTAAAAAAAATGAATAATAATAGTACATGTTCCTCAAATAGTAGCTAGTATGGACCAGAGACTATGCTAGGCAATTTACACACATCTCATTTACTTTTTCTTTTTTTTTTTTTTTTTTTTTTTTTTTGTCTTTTGTCTTTTTGTCTTTTGTTGTTGTTGTTGTTGCTGCTATTTCTTGGGCCGCTCCCGCGGCATATGGAGGTTCCCAGGCTAGGGGTTGAATCGGAGCTGTAGCCACCGGCCTACACCAGAGCCACAGCAACGCAGGATCCGAGCCGTATCTGCAACCTACACCACAGCTCACGGCAATGCCGGATCGTTAACCCACTGAGCAAGGGGCAGGGACCGAACCCGCGACCTCATGGTTCCTAGTCGGATTCGTTAACCACTGCGCCACGACGGGAACTCCCTCATTTACTTTTTCAACAATGCTTTCAGTTAAATGTTTCTCATTTAATAGATGAGCAAATGGAGAACCAATGAGTTTAAATAAACTTTAAGAGCATTCAGCTGAAAGGAGAGCTGAGATTCAAATCCTAAGCCTATTTTTTTGTTTGTTTGTTGGCTGCACTTGCAGCATGTGGAAGTTCCCAGCCCAGGGATCAGACTTGAGCCACAGCAGTGACAATGCCAGGTCCCTAACCTGCTGAGCCACTGGGGAACTCCCTTAAGCCTGTTTAATTCCCAAACTTATAGATGCAATTTCCACTACCCCCACCATGCCTCTAGAGTTCCAGAGAACTTCCTGACTAGATATACCTTCAGATACTACTTTTAGCCCACCTAATTTCTAGCTTATACTCGTGAACTACCCTGTTTTCTTCATTTGAATTCTCTTAATCCATTTTTAAAAGGATATCTTTCCCCCAAACACTGACCTTTTTGATTTAATCAGCTGTGCCTAGCTTTTCTGTTTGTATTTCTTTTTAGAACCTCAGAATATTTGTAATACTCCATACATATTAATTCAGAGCTTTCAGCAGAATATTTAAAAATTTTCCATGTTTCCTGTGTATTTTTATGTACTTTGAATAAAGGTCTACCTTTCTAGTTGTTTAATACTTTTTAAATTACACAGGAATCCAAGTGTTTTCCCTTTAAAATAAAAATAAGCAAAATTCACAGATTAGGCTGAAGTTCATCAATCCTTGTATGTTCTATCCCCCACTCCCACTTTTGCCAAACCCCTACTCCGTAGCCTGGCCACCCACCCTTATGAATTCATTTCTTTCTAGACCAGCACTGTCCAGTAGGTTTTCTGCGATAATGGAAGTGTTCTAGATCTGCCTTATCTAGTACACTAGCTACTAGCCACAGGCGGCTGTTACTTGAGTGTGACTGAGAGAACTGAATTTTTAATTTTATGTAATTTGAGGTAGTTTAAATTTAAATGTCCTTATGTGACCACTGGCTATTATATTGGACACCACAGTTCTAGACCTTTCCATATGCTTTTCTGTTTACCTATATACAATATGGGTATTGTTTTGTATATTGGTGTGTACATATCTCATACTGTGTGTGTTGGTCTGCACCTTGCCTTTTTTTTTTTTTTTTAACTCAGTGTTGTAAGTATCCTGGAAAGCTGTCCGTGTTATTACATAAAGATGTAAGAGTTCCCATCATGGCTCAGCAGAAAAGAATCTGACTAACATCCATGAGGATGCAGGGTCGATCCCCGGCCTCACTCAGAGGGGTTAAGGATCCAGCGTTGCTGTGAGCTGTGGTGTAGGTCGCAGATGAGGCTTCAATCCTGCGTTGCTGTGACTGTGGCATAGGCCAGCAGCTACAGCTCTGATTCGACCCACAGCCTGGGAACCTTCATAGCCGTGGGTGCGGCCCTAAAACAAACAAAAAAAAGATCCAGCTCACTGTACTTATTTCTTAATTCCTAATTTTGTTGGACATTTCCTTTTCTAAAATGGATGTATCAGGTGGGGACATTCTGTGGTGACATTTTCCCCTTCGTTATCCTTAATGCACATTAAGGGTATGATCATGATAAACCACTGAGAAAAGCTTTGATTTTATTGGGTAACCACACTGTATTTTGGACTCTTGGGCATGCTATGATTAGGTGCTTTAAGAACCACAGTACGTTTTTACCACTATTCACATCAGTGATTGTTAACGAAGGTGCTCAGTGGTGAATTAACTCCAGAAGATTTGCTGTGGGCTGGCTGAGATTAAGCTGATATGGGGTTCACACCGTTGTAATTGGTAATGGGATGGGATCTGATGCATTGGTTCTCAGACTTTGGCGGACATCAGAATTGCCTAGAGAGGTTCACAATGCATGGACCCTGCCCCATAGAGATTTTAATTAGTGGGTTGATGCATCTGTTTTATTTGTCTTTTTAGGGCTTCACCCAAGGCATATGGAAGTTCCCAGGCTAGGGGTCAAATCGGAGCTGCAGCTGTCAGCCTATGCCACAGCTCATGGCAATGCTGGATCCTTAACCCACTGAGCGAGGCCAGGGATCAAACCCACATCCTCATGGATACTAGTCAGGTTATTAACCTGCTGAGCCACAAGGGGAAACCTGTAAAATACTTTTTGAAATTAAAAGTTGTAAAATGGGGGAGTTCCCGTCGTGGTGCAGCGGAAACAAATCCGACTAGAAGCCATGAGGTTGCGGGTTCCATCCCTGGCCTCGCTCAGTGGGTTAAGGATCCCGCATTGCCGAGAGCTGTGGTGTAGGTCGCAGATGCAGCTCGGATCTGGTGTTGCTGTGGCTCTGGCGTAGGCCAGTAGTAACAGCTCCAATTAGACCCTTTAGCCTGGGAACCTCCATATGCCGTGGGTGCGGCCCTAAAAAGACCAAAAAAAAAAAGTTGTAAAATGTTGTAAAATTATTTAAAAAGTATAAAATTCTTCTTAACCTAACACTATACTAGAGACTCTGGTGACGCTAGTGATTGCTTTTGCTTCAGTTTTCTAAGTGTTATGGTTCGGATTTGTAAAAAGCTCCCCAGTCTTTGAGATATTTGGCTCAAAAATATTGTTATTTTCCATATTTGCTTTACAGCCTCTATTGCATACATCAGTCTTTTTTTAATTAAATTGGTGAAGTTTTCTATTCTAAGAAATGAAACTGGAATCTAAATAAGTAAAAATGCTATATTAATTATGTTCATTTGGTGCATCCGTTTGTATAAAGTTTGTTTGTTTTTTTATGGCTGCACCTGGGGCACATGGAAGTTCCCAGGCTAGGGGTCGAATAGGAGCTGCAGCTGCTGGCCTATGCCATAGCCACAGCCACAGCGGATCTGAGCCGCATCTGTGACCTATGCCGCAGCTTGCAGCAATGCTGGATCCTTAACCCACTGATCGAGGCCAGGGATCAAACCCACATCCTCATGGATACTAGTTGGGTTCTTAACCCACTGAGCCACAAGGGGAACTCCTGTGTAAAGTTTTAATAGTTAAAAAAACATAGCTGTATCAGGAAGCTGAAAGTGCTGTGTCAGATGGGAGGGTGTTTTTGATTAGTCAAGATGATTTGTTTGTCTGTTGTCATCCTTTTAGTCTAATCTGGGACATTTTTTATCAGCCATTTTCTAAAATGGCCATAGGGTCTATTTACTAACACACCTTTCATGTAATCTGAGCATTGATATTCTGATTCTTAGCATTGTGCATAACAGCTAATAGACTTAAATGCTGTTGTCATTTTTCTGCTGTTTTAGCACTTTATGGTCATTGTCAGAAATAGTAATAGGTATGTTTTGTCACTGTCAATATGTACGGAGCAGGAAGTAATTTTTAGCACAACCGTCACATTTTCTCCACCTCCAGATAACAATGGAGCAAGAAAATATTCTTCCCAAATAGTTATTATTGCCAAGCTTCTTTGCACAGAGGTTTAATTTTTCTAAGAAGTTAATCATTTAACCTTACCTTTATCTTAAAGTTTGTGATCCTTTAATGCTTGGTTTTTTGTTTTTGTTTTTGTTTTTTGTCTTTTTGCTATTTCTTGGGCCGCTCCAGAGGCATATGGAAGTTCCCAGGCTAGGGGTTGTATTGGAGCTGGAGCCACCGGCCTATGCCAGAGCCACAGCAACGCAGGATCCAAGCTGCGTCTGCAACCTTTACCACAGCTCACAGCAACGCTGGATCCTTAACCACTGCGCCACAACAAGAACTCCTTAGTTTTAATTTATGTTTGTTTTAGTGACTTTTTAAAGATGATTAGATTCTTAGAGATATATGAGTTGAGAGCACATAAGACTAAACTAAGGACCTGTTTGTTTTTTCAGGTAAAAGTTGTGGGTGAAGCAGGATTTCAGAAAGTAATTGAGGAGATTGTTTGTACCACAGTTGATTTGAAATGATTGCTGTAATGACCAGTTTTAAACTGTTAGGTAATCTCAAAGGAAGATGAGCTAGGAGCATGTAAGACTGAAAAGAGGGTTCTTTTTCTTTCAGGTGAAGGTTGTGGATAAACGGAGATACCGGAAAGTGTTTGAAGATTCTGTACGCATCATGGACAGAATGGAAAATGACTTCCTTCCTTCATTAGAACTCAGCCGGAGGGAGGTGAGCAAACATACATGGCCACCCATCTGCTGCCCATCGTGGTTAGCACAAGGGAAATTATGTTTCTTACTAGGAACAGGCAGCACAGGAAAGTTGTGAAGGCTGTGTGACCTGAGGGCATACTGCCTCCATTCCAGCCCCAGCACTGCCATCTGGTAGAGGTGTGACCCTCGGCGAGTGTCTTACACTCTCAGAGCCACAGTTTCTTTTCTGGATAAAGGGGCGGTTGTGAGGATTACACAAGTTAATATGTGCAGGGCCCTTAAAACAGCGCCTGGCACGAAGTTAGCCCTCAGGTGGTAGCCACTCTTATCTAATATTTCGGAGTCGCTGGCTAATTCATATCTCAGGGACCAGACTTGGTCACGGGATGAATGCCCTGACCCAAAGTCGGGTTACCCTCTTCGGATCCCAGGACCAATCAGAGTAGCCTAGAGAGGTAGCAAGAGCTGCCTAGCTGCCCCTCTGTGTCGTGAGTATAATAATACAAGAGCAGGATGGTGGACAGCTGGCTCATTTGGTGACTGTGTCTGGCAGTTGCACACCTGGTTAATTACCCTATTCTTTATTCATATTCTCTATGGAATAATCCAACTGACGTTCTTCCCCTACTAGTGATGCATGTTTGTGTCTGTCTGTTATTCCCCAGTTTGTGTTTGAGAATGTGAAGTTTCGGCAACTACAAAAGGAGAAGTTCCAGATCAGCAACAATGGACAGGTTCCCTGCCATTTTTCTTTCATCCCTAAGCTTAATGACACCCAGTACTGCAAGCCATGGCTTCGGGCTGAACCTTTTGAGGGCTACTTGGAGCCAAGTGAGTTTCCCCTTTACCATCGTCTCTGCTTGCGATGTACCATCTCCTCGTGACTCCCACCCCCTCCCTTTGTTTAACTTCTTGTATTCTAACCACACGTCTCTTACCTTCACTGTCATTATATTGGGGCTCCCTCTTTCACGTGTCCCCTTGCTCCTTCATCACTTGATTTTTTTAGAAGACACTTCTTCTATTGGTTCTCATGCCCTGCTTTTCCACTGAAAGTTTCTGTTACCACACATCATGTTTACATTGCAGATGAGACTGTGGACATTTCCCTTGATGTGTATGTCAGCAAAGACTCTGTGACCATCCTGAACTCAGGGGAAGATAAGATTGAAGATATTCTTGTCCTTCACTTGGACCGAGGCAAAGATTACTTCTTGACCATCAGTGGAAATTACCTCCCAAGCTGTTTTGGTACATCCTTAGAGGCTTTGTGCCGAATGAAAAGACCAATCCGAGAAGTTCCTGTTACCAAACTCATAGACTTGGTAAGAGGCATCCTAAGACATGAATCTCCTTTAAGTAGAGCTTTCACAGTACTTAAGTCATGTTCTCCTTGTCTCTGTGCTTTCTCATTGGACGGGTCTGGCGGTGCGGTGGGTGGGGGGGTGCGGATGGCAAGTGATAAGTAAGAATGTCCCTTTACTCCAGCACGCCTTTCATTGGATTAAGCCTAACAGGAAAGAGGAGAAGCTAATCTGTAATTAGTTCCTGTCAGGAATGTAATAGATCATGCGAAGTTCACTGAATTAGATTAAAGCGTCCCTTTTCAAAGATAGAATGCTTACTTGTTACAGGCCTCCTCCTTTCAAGTCATTTTTGTATAAATTAGCATGTATGTGAGGTCCAGTAAGTGGGGCGGGATGGTATTATCCTCGTTAAACATGTGAGAAAACTGAGGCATAGAAACAATAACTTGCCCGGAGTGGAATAAGTTAGCGACAGATCTGTCGCCCAGATTTTCTGACTCCAGTCCAGAGCTCCTCACTATATCATCATATATAATCCAAGACAAACTCAGCTGCTTGTTGCGGCCCAGATCATACATGTGAACCTCAGAGAACCTGTTTCAGAATCCACCCCCACCTCGCCCCCCGCGAGGTCCTTACGCAGGTACAGGCCCCTCCCCTCACTCACCTGGCCACGAAATCAATGCCTTAGGGTGTGACGCCTAGGGATCTGCATTTTATCAGCATCCCAGGTACAGTATGGTGCCCCGAAGTTTGATACAAGTTCAGTGTGACTCATTTAAGAAAGGAAAGGAGGGGGACCTCCCTTCCCCAATGCCAAGCTATCCTCGTGATGTCCTTATGGAGGAAGTGCCTATTATCTTCAGAAACATAAACTGCCTTAGTAACAAATTCATCCTGTTAAGAACCTTTCTTTTAAGTGAAAATATTGTTGGAGTTGTGTGTAGACCTCTTTGGGCTATGAAAGTGTATTCTTGATCTTTTACCAAAGGAAATTAGATGGCCTGACAGCCATATGTTATCATTCCCGTTAGTATTCACATTGATTTTTTTCAGCCTAGCCAGAGCAGTGATTGTATCATCTAGCGGGGAGGGCTGGACCCGCCAGCAGGCTGCTGGCTGGTCAGAGCGGGATCTGTTCTGTTGCCATGGAATTGTTTCAGTGATGACTCAGACGGCCGATTAAAACCCTTGAGTTCAGTCCCAGCATTCTTTCTTGGAATTACGCTTGTTTCCCTAGAGCCCTGGTGAGTGAGTGTATTACCCTTGGTTGAGAGAGCCGTTTCCTTCAGAAATTGATATCCTGACATTGTTATTTTCCGTGATACTTATTTTTCTTCTACCGTGATATTCCTATCTTTTAAATGTATTATTTACCTTTTAGAATATGTTCTAAAAAGAAATTGTTTTCTTTTTCCTACCCACATCCCTCCATCCCAAACACCATTTGCCAGCTTTCTTTTTCCTTTTATTATGAAAATGGCAAATGTGTAGAAGAATCGAAAGACCAGTGCAGTGGACACCCACATGCCTTACACCCACATACACAGACATGCACTTGTTTTTTGCTATACCATTTATTTTATTTTATTTTATTTTATTTATTTTTTTTGTCTTTGTCTCTCTTTAGGGCCACACCCACGGCGTATGGAAGTTCCAAGGCTAGGGATCCAATCAGAGCTGCAGCCGCCAGCCTATGCCACCGCAATGTGGGATCCAAGCCGTGTCTGTGACCTAGACTACAGCTCACAGCAACACCAGATCCTTAACCCACTGAGCCAGGCCAGGGATCGAATCTGCCTCCTCATGGATGCCACTCAGGTTCGTTAACTGCTGAGCCGCAACGGGAACTCCTGTTTTTTGCTGTACCATTTGAAATTAAGTGCTGATGTGTCACGTCACCAGTGAACACTTGGGCCTGCATCTCTTAAGAAAAAGAACAAAAAAAAAAAAAAAAAAAAGAACAACCTCTGTATCAGCACAATGCCTTGTGATATCTAAGAAAATGAGCCAGTTGCTATTTAGATTTCTCCAGTTGTCCCAATAATTTCTTTCATAGCTTTTTTTTTTTTTTGGGGGGGGTCTTTTCGCCATTTCTTGAACCGCTCCTGCGGCATATGGAGGTTCCCGGGCTAGGGGTGGAATCGGAGCTGTAGCTGCCAGCCTACACCACAGCCACAGCAACGCAGGTTCCGAGCCGCGTCTGCGACCTACACCACAGCTCACGGCAGCGCCGGAACCTTGACCCACTGAGCAAGGGCAGGGATCGAACCCACAACCTCATGGTTCCTAGTCGGATTCGTTAACCACTGCGCCACAACGGGAACTCCTCTTTCATAGCTTTTTTTTTTAAAGCCAAGATCCAATCTGGATTCATGCAGTAATTTTGATGAGCTCTCGTGCAGTCTCTTTTAGAGTAGGACAGTTCTCCCCTTTTTTTTCTTAATGACATTGGCTTTTTTAAGAGTCCAGGACAATTGTCCAGTCAAGGGTCTACCATTTCCTAAATTCGATTGTTTCCTCTTGGTAATTTTTTAAAACTCTCATTTTGTACTCCCTCCTCCCACCCTATTTCCTATAAACAAGAATCTTCCGGTCAGAGTTGGAGAGGTGGCATTTTACTACCTTTCACTGTAATTGCCCATATCAATTAAAGTGACTAGAAAGAGGCTCAACAAACGTTAAAAATTTTTATTTTATTTAAAATATTATTGGGGGCATCCCCATTGTGGTGCAGCAGAAAGAAATCTGACTAGTATCCACAAGGATGCTGGTTCGATCCCTGGCCTCGCTCAGTGGGTTAAGGATCTCATGTTCCCATGAGCTATGGTGTAGGTCACAGACAAGGCTCGGATCCCCCATTGCTGTGGCTGTGGCGTGGGCCGGGCAGATGTAGCTCCCATTCAGCCTCTAGCCTGGGAACTTCCATATGTCACAGGTGCTGCCTTAAAAAAAAAGGGCATTAAATAGATAAATAAAATATTATCAGGTAATTCAGCCACATTTGACCATGAATAGGAAGTGGCCAAAGTCTTTAGTGAAGTTAATGGCTCTATAGGAAGGCTTTTTCCTTCTTTTTGTGCACAAATGATTCATCAGAGTTTTAAAAAAATAGAACCCTGATCATTTTTTTCATTACAGAATTGCTGAGTTCTTCTTAAATTGTATGTGCTGGTCACCATTTATTCTGCTAAAGCTTTTATTTTGTAGGATTTAGGGTTCTGATTCTTTTCACAGCCTATTGTATTTAATTATTATTAAATTCCTGGATGTCGGAGTTCCCGTCGTGGCGCAGTGGTTAACGAATCCAACTAGGAACCATGAGGTTGCGGGTTCGGTCCCTGCCCTTGCTCAGTGGGTTAACAATCTGGCGTTGCCGTGAGCTGTGGTATAGGTTGCAGACGCGGCTCGGATCCTGCGTTGCTGTGGCTCTGGCGTAGGCCGGTGGCTACAGCTCCGATTAGACCCCTAGCCTGGGAACCTCCATATGCCACGGGAGCGGCCCAAGAAATAGCAACAACAACAACAACAAAACAACAATAACAAAAAAAAAAAGACAAAAGACAAAAAAAAAAATTCCTGGATGTCATTGATGAGGAAATTATCCATACTGGTGTGGGGCAGTAAATAAGAAATCTAAAATTATCTGTACCCTGTTTAGAAATACCTTCCTGCCCTGTCTTGGCTTGATTTGACCATCTGAAATGCTTTCGTAGGTTGTTTGTTCATGCTTGTTCCAAGACCCAAGATGATCTTTCAAATCCCATGAGACAGTGCTATTAATAATGATACCTGTTGTCCTTTATTTATTCTAAAATTTGAGTGAAACCAGAAATGAGTTCAGTGCCTGTGTTGACTCTCCACATACTGTTTCGGAAAGATTCTTGTGCCACATGCTCTTCCCCACAAATGCAGAGTGAAGTAACTGGCAGAAGTGGCACAAGTCCTTTTCATTCTTCCTGCCAGTGACTTTGCCACTGCTAGAATAGTTGGGGTTAGCTCAAGTGGCAAACAGAGGGGAGCCTGTTTGTAATTATCTTTATTATTTTCCAGAATTAAGATAGATTTTTCCAGTTTATCAACTAGCACATTAAGTAGTATGTAAGCATCAATATTTATTCATTATACATTGGATACAAAGCATTATGGAGCTTATGTAGGTTTTTGTAATTTAATGGTGATGAAAGTTTATTTGAATGTGTCATAAGTTCTAAATCACAGTTAATAGGGAGTTTGGTTAGAAATAATCTAAACATTAACCACCTTTACTGGCTCGTGTCCAGTATGTTTGGTAAGTCAATATTTTGGAAAGTCACTTAGAATGAGAGTTGTGGAGCTTGTAATTTGTATTAGCAATAGATTCCTTTCCTGTCCTGTTTACTCAAGCCCTTATATGCTATAAAATCTTATTGATTGACCAACTAATCCCTGTGAAAATCAATGGCAGAATCAGCCTATTTTGGCTTTAGTGAATATTTGATGCATGTAACATTAACATGAGTAGAAATAAGTTCAGCACATAAGAATAAAGTGGGCTAGGAAAGGGATTTGGATTTTGAATCACGTCCAAGTATTTAAGAAACATGTATTAATATATTGGGTGAGCAGGCCCTTTCACATGTAAGGGACATCATGAATAAATGTTAGAACTTGGAGGCGAGAAGACCATGTATAAAAAATTGTATGATTCCCCTGGGTAGAGTGAAGATGGAGAATAAAGTAAGGTATGTGAAGCTGGTTAGGTAGGGCCGGAGCAGGGGATAGAGTCTTGAGGTCAACACATGAGTTCAGACTGGAGCCAAAGGGCCTCTGGAACCATCAGAAGGCTTTGATGAGTAGCATGTGGTTGTAAATAGACACATTTGGAGGAACATTCTGGTCTGCATGTACACTGGACTAATGGAGAGGAGACCAGGCTTAGACCAGTCAGATCTAGTTAAAGCTTTGGCTTGTAAATACAGAGCTGGAAAAGGTTGAGGGATGAGGAACCAGCTATATTTGCTTGGGGAAATGTCTATTAGGAGAATGATAACCACAGTTTTCAAATAACAAGAATAACAACTTGATTAATTTATTCCCAGTGATCTCTCTAGTAGGTGTTTACTTTGTTGTACTGATCTTATCCTGATGGGTTTATGGTTTGTGTTTCTTCTTTATTTTTCTTAAGTTTTTTTCCCTTTTTTGGCTGCACCCCAGCAGCGACCTGAACTGCTGAAGTGACAACACTGGCTCCTTAACCCACTCAGCCACAAGAAAACTTGTGTTTCTTCTTATATTTCATGTGAACAAATCCTTTCTAGAACTTCAGTATCTGTTCAGTTTTCTGCTATTTTTAAATTTGAATCTGCCTCTAAATGACTCTTTTTACATGATTTTAGCTGCATTTACTGCTGGGAAAATTTCTCCATGGGTGATGCTGGGGTAAAGGATAATTTGTAGTGCTTTTGTGCTATGCCGGTGTGGCACCGCTGAGGACTTCTGAACTCTTTCCCCTTTCTTAATGTGATCAGCACGTAGCCTTTTACAGAGTGGGCAAGTCAGTTGAACTAAGTGATTAGCAACAACCTTAGAACCACCTTAGGAGAATGTTCTTTATTAGCGGGGCTAAGTGGTGTTTCTGTTGTCAGGGTTGAACCTGGTGTTGAAATCAATAGAATTTACATCTACTCTATTTGAAGACAGAAAAATAAACACTCAATATAAATCTGCTGCCTCTCAACCAGTATCAAAGTCCTTTTGATTCATCTTTCAAAGTTTTCTCGTGTCCATTCATTTTTTAAAAAAATATTATTTTCCCAGGGAGTTCCCGTCGTGGTACAGTAGAAATGAATCCGACTAGGAACCATGAGGTTGTGGGTTCGATCCCTGTCCTTGCTCAGTGGGTTAAGGATCTGGTATTGCCATGAGCTGTGGTGTAGGTCGCAGACGCATCTCAGATCTGGCATAGTTGTGGAAATGGCGTAGGCTGGCAGCTGTAGCTCCAATTCGACTCCTAGCCTGGGAACCTCCGTGTGCCGTGGGTTCAGCCCTAAAAAAAAGGCAAAAAAAAAAAAAAAGTTATTTTCCCATTACTAGTTGTGGTGCTTACTCTCTCCTGCTTGACCTACCTCGATAGCCTTTTAACGATTCCCTTCACCTCTATTTCCCTAGCCTTCTTTTTTCCTCCGTTAGACTGATCTTTCCATAATACAGGTTTGGGGCCTATCACTTCCCTGCTTAAAGGCAGGCATGTGGCTCCCCCAAGCCTGCTGAGTACAATCCAGATTGCTTTACCCATCATTCAGGCCCCACAAAGTCTGGCTTCAACACACCTTTTTAGATTTGTTTCCTGCTATTTTTCTCATTATCTGCCCCCATGCTCCCTACAAACCAGATGACTAACTTTTCCCTAATCTCACTTTGTGACTTGCCTTCTCTGCACCTTTGTTTATTTCTGCCCCCTTTCTTTTGTAATGTCCCCACCCCATCTCTACCCTTTACAGTCCCATGAGTCTTTTAAGGGCTAGTTAGGTTGCATCTCCATTGTGAAAAGTCCCCTGACAGCCCCCGCTGAAAGCCATCTCCTTTGAACTCCTGGGATGTTTGTTTGTTTGTTTTAACCATTTATTGAGAACTCAGATTGGTGAATTACAGTAATACCAGGTCATAAATTCTGGGACTCCTTACCCCAACTCGGTTGCAAACCTGAGTCAAGGACCTTGTCTTTCCACTCAGGGTAGTCCCATTTTTCATTTTCCCGCCACCGCTCAAAGATGTTTAGCTCAGTGCCTTGAGCTGGTAGATGGTCAGCGCTCAAAGAAAACTTTGAGGGCTTGGTTTGACAGGTTAGTATATAAAAACTGCTTGGTTTTACTCACCACATCATGTGGCACATATTCATGGGAGGGAAAATAGAGAAGTCTATCAGACAGGCAGACTCTATTTGTTAATAAGTAGTCCTAAATTTAAAAACAGGCTGTGCTCCAAAATTGTGTTAAATTAGGTGTTTAGCATTCAGAATTAGCTTCCATGTTTAAAAGTATGGTAATTACAATACTATAAATATTGTATACTTTAAAAGCACTATTACTGTGATTATTTTTATTTCATTTTATATGTGGTATTTAAAAGTCTAGGTAAACCTACAAAAGCATGTGTGATTCCTAATGTATCTAATAATAGTGCAGACCCTACCCATCATATATAGCAGTCATTTAGGGGAATTGCAGTCAACGTTACTACTAGGAGGCACAGGGAGCACATACTTCCCACTTGTAGCCTCCCACGCATGTCCAGTGGGAAGATCAGGATTTCTCCTTGTACTGGAAGATCAAGGCACAGGATTGATTTTTTTTTTTTTTTTGGTCTTTTTAGGGCCACACCCATGGCATATGGAGGTTCCCAGGCTAGGTGTCTAATCGGAGCTGCAGCCACCGGACTACATCACAACCACAGCCACACAGGATCCAAGCTGCATCTGCAACCTACACCACAGCTCACAGCAACGCTGGATCCTTAACCCACTTAGCGAGGCCAGGGATCAAACCCGAAACCTCATGGATCCTGGTCTGGTTCTTAACCTGCTGAGCCACAACCGGAACGTGGAGATGCAGCATTTATGTTCAAGTTCTTGGCGGCCCATGGCAGGGCTGGGAGTTGCTGGGGAGGCGCAGGGAGCTTTGGGAAACCAGGCCAGCTGCTGGCATCCTGCCCCACTCCTGCTGTTCCTGAGAGGTAAATTTTATTACCTCTGTTTTAGAAATGAAGGAACTGAGGCTCTGTGAAGTTCAGTAACTTGCCTGAGGTCTGTACACAATTAATACGAAGTAGAATGAAGATTTGTACCCAGGACTGTCTAACCCTGATGCCTGTACTCTTTCCACTAACTCTGCTGCCGTGTAACCGCCTGCAAGGGAGAAGAGTACATTCTCACAGCTTTCCCCTGCCTCTCTCTCCAGGATGCAGCCACTTTATCCTTTTTGAGTTATCTAAGGGAGCAGAGTAGCAATGCCTGTGGAGTCAGGCCTGACTTCTAATCCTCATTCTGCCGCTTAATACTTAGTAGTGTGACCACGGGCAAATAATTTAATCTCCCAGCGCCTCAGTTTCCTTGTCTGTAAGATGAGAATGATATCTGCTTTGCACGCATGTGCAGACCAAATGACACTGTACAGTTTTACTGCTGCATGGCAGATGCCCCTAAGTGGTGGCCTTAGTTATAGTTGCCGTTGTTGTGGCATTGTAATAATAGCACAAAAGAGCTGATTTTAAAAAGTACCTTCTTCCCTCTCCCCTGCTTCTCTTTTTGTCTTCTCCCCCGTGGGAAAACACAGCAGGGGCTAATGGTAGCTCTTGGAGTCCCCAGAAATCTGAAATGAAATGAACTTGCATTTCAGAGGAACCTCCATATTTGGGGGCTCTACTGGCCCTTGAAGAGGGGAGATGGAAGGGAGTATGGATACCGTTTAGGAGGCTCGCTAGGGTGAGAGGCGAGGCAGTGGAAAGGAGAGGAGCTTCATCCCCTTCCGAATGGCCGCTGTCAGGCTCACAACAAAATCCTTCCGTTGAAGTGACATTACGGTGAGCGGGACTCCGCCCCGGGCGGCAGCAGGGCCTGCCTCCAAGCAGCTTGTGAAAGGGAAACATCAGTGGGCGTCTGGCCAGGGCAGCTGGCAGCTGCCAAAAGGACACGAGTCTAGGACAACACATGTATGTTTCTTGAGTGATATTCTCGATAAACTGCACAAAAATCTAACATGCATAATAGAGAACTTGGCATATGAGAATGTGTTGCATTTTCAACAGTCATGATTTATTTGAAGAATTTAAAGCTGTTTAAAGTGTATGTAGCTAGTAAACTAGTTCATTCTAATAATACTGATCTGTTTCTAATTCTGTAAATTAATTCTAATCATTTTCTATCTGTCAATGACTTTCTTTTCCTGCTCTGCTCTCAGGAAGAAGACAGCTTCCTAGAAAAGGTAATGCAATCCATTGGCGGTTATGCCTTTCCCCGTGCCTGATTAACAATTAACCGTGGCCCCTGAAATTTATCCCTAGGCTTTCCCATATCAGAGACCTGTGACTCCGTCACAGTCCCCCAGATCCTGCCAGCTGTCTTTAGATGTGTCTGAAGTACAGGAAAGATAGTCCCTGCACCAGTCAAGTCGTGGAGACCCAGTAGATAAGAGCAATAGGACTGAAGGTTCCAGATATATCTTTTTGAAATGAGAAGTAACTAAAGAGCTGTCTTGATAGATGTGAAAGCTTGTGAGACAAAGGAGGATGCTGCCTAGCTGTCCTCCATTGCCAGTGATAATAAAAGCAGAAGTGGATTTCTGTTGCCTTGAGAGTGATTTGGGGATAATGATTATAGTGATCAGTTACTGAAAGAACATGCAGATAAGGTCAAGAAATAGAACATAGACTAGAATCCTAGAGCTGAATGAGGTCATAAGGGATCATCTGGTAGAGCTCCCTGCCTTCAGACAGGGTAAGATGTTATCTCCATTCTAATAGATGAGACAAGCAAGGCCCAGGAAGGTGAAAAACTTGCTCAAGTCGTACTGCTCTTGACCTCAGGGGTATGGTTGGAGGGGACTAGGACCCGGGTCTCCTGAGTACCTAGTGAAGGAACCAAGTGAAACGCTCCTTCTGTGGTGCTTTGCTGCCACCATCTCCAAGCTAGAGAGAGTGCCTGGCTCCACACAGGGCCGTCCGGTAGAGAAACATGGGCTTGAAAAGCATTCCTAAAGCACTTTCACACAGAATCTAACGTGGTCTCCCCATTTGGTGGAGTTGAGTGCATTTCAGTGGTGGGGATGGCATACTGATTTTGTGCTTCGGTTACTAGCACTAACATTACCAAGTGTGGGCTTGTCAGCCACTGCACGTGTCCCACTGAAAGAAGACAAAGCATTCCTGGTTTCCCTTTGAAAAATCAGAGCTCAGAATAATTTGTGGACTTTTCAAAAAGTACTGTTTCTTGTGCATAATCTTTCTCTAGACTTTAGAGACACAAGTATGACATTTCATGTTATCACATGTGAGTTCGAAAATGGATAGTGGATGGTGTATATAACCTACTGGCATTTTATTAACCTTTTTAAACCACTAAGGATTGAGACAGCTCTACTTCCCGGCCCTTCCCTGTTAATAGCAGGCCATGTTCTGTCTTTTCATTGAACAGTGCCTTGTGTTGCCTTAATGCCTTAGCACAGGAAAAGTGCTAATTGGTTGTCAGATTTTTAAAAAGTACATGAATCAGTGCTGAATAATTTATATATGGTAAGTTTGGAGGTGTCTGCTAAAAAATCTGTACATGTGTTGCATTTGCTCCAGAAAGTGAGCAGAGTGCACTGTGGACAGTGTTTTGGCTCAGATCCCATGCGGATGCCTGGATTTAATACTTGCAACTGGAAAGAAGTTACTGGATGAGCCATTGAGAGAAGTTCTGACGGTTGTAGGCATCGTGAATATCAAGTGATACAATCCCAGGGAAAGAAGGAAAGAAAGCAAAATGAATGTGAAGAAAATAGATTTTAAACGATAACCAAGTGTCATGCTCCCTTCTCTTCTTTACTCTCTTAGAAAGGCACGACGGCTCTAAAAGGTCACCAGGGCGTATAGAAGAACAGAATGTTAAGAGGAGCCCTCTGTTCTGCTCTAGTGTACACTCTGGAAGTAGTGAAACGCTTCTTTTCTTTCCCATACAGTGACATGGCTGAGGGTTGCGGGTAGAATTGACAGCATTTCCTGAAGTTGAACATACATAGTGTATGACCTGAAGCCAGAGGTGTAGAAGGGGGCAGACAGATGCCCAAAAACTGGTCACCATTTTCTCCACTAGAATTTTTCTGAAGGCTGACTTCAGATGCCTGTTAATCTATTCTAGAAATCTTTTTGATAGAGTTTATATTTGACTATATAAACATAAGACAGTTGAGTCTCTTCCCCAGCCATTTGCAAGTTCAGATTTAGCTGTTGATCTAATTTATATCACTTCTGGATTTTCCTCTGAGATTCTTCCAGGAGAATTTAACAGAGAGTAAAAAATTAGGTGAAAGAAGTGAAGGCCCCGAGAAATCTTTGCTGAGCTGTTACTATAAAGAATAACTTCTGGACCCAGAGCCTAAGTTTTTCATGGTACTTCTGGCTCTTGGTATGCTGTTTTCAGTTTACTATTTTTGGATCTTAAGGATTAAGTGTTTGAGTACCTTAAGATTAGACATTCTGTCAAGCCTGAAATATTCATGTATGTAGGTCCAGTGTGGAGAAATGTTTTTACTTCCTGATGACCAGAGAACCTCATTTAAATTAGCAATGAAAGCTCTGATATTTGTAGTAAGACCTGAAGAAGAATAAGTTAAAAGTCAACAAAAACGTAAGTAGATGCTGCTCTTTCGAAGTGCTGTGTTGACGGTTGTAATTTAATGGTCCACAAGTCTCCGGTGGTGCATGGACTCTGCCGTGACTGTATTGCTGGTTCTCAGTGTCACCCTTGAAAGGATTTACAACATGCAGTGCATCCATGTGATAAACATCATAAACCCAAATGGAATGCTTAACGCTTAAGTGAAGCATTTAGAAAAGGAGATCGTTAACTGTGGGAATCAGTATTGACTGCCTTCTGACCAGGAGTGTCCCAGTGAGAAAAAAACAGAAAAATCCTAAGAGACGAAGATCAGATTGTATCCACATAAGCAGAATTTGAAGGAGGTTATGTTACACCCAGAGTTTTTATCGCGACCCCTCTGATTCTCACCCCTTTCCATCTATTAGGAGAAATCCCTTCTGCAGATGGTTCCCTTGGATGAAGGTGCCAGTGAGAGACCTCTTAAGGTCCCCAAGGAGATCTGGCTTCTGGTAGATCACTTATTCAGATATGCCTGCCACCAGGTGAGTGAGAGTGGGCCTGCCCTGCCACTTTGGAAGATGTGTAAGTCCAGTGGGAAATGAGAATAACTCGCGTCAGTATATATAGTACTTGTGACTTCCCCAAGCTGCCTCCACGGAGCAGCACTGTCACATCAGATTGCCTGGGCAGATGGAAGTGTCCCTGTTTACAGATGGGAGAGCCAAAGCACGCAAGCCGTGTGATTTTACCCAAGATGCGGCCTAAGCGTAATGGCAGCCAGGGCCAAGCAGAGCACACCTGTCTCCTGGCTACACACGCTTTCCCTGGCCTGCTGAGCACCCGAGTCTGTGATGCCTGCTTTAGCTGTCACATTAGGCATTGCAGATTTCAAAGTCCAAAGCAAACTTGAAGCCCCTTTCTTTAACCTAGTCCTGACTTTTCTTTCTTTCTTTCTTTCTTTTTGGAGAATTTTTCTTTTTTTAATTTTCTTTTTTTATTTTTTAATTAAAAAAAATTTTTTTTGTTTTCCCAATACATTTTTTTCTACTGTACAGCATGGTGACCCAGTTACACATACCTGTACACATTCTTTTTTCTCACATTATCACGCTCCATCATAAGTGACTAGGCATAGTTCCCAGTGCTACACAGCAGGATTAGTCCTGACTTTTCAATTCTACCCCAAATACTTGCCAACCCAACCCATTTTCCCAAAAGAGAAAACTTTCTTGGGACTGAATTGAAGGGTAATGTTGTCTCACCTACAGAAAAGTGATAGAACTAGAGAGCAAGGCTTGATGTGGACATGCCATTTACTCCTGCCCTCGCATTCTGTATATCAGTATCGCAGTGTGCTTCTGCTGTTTGGACTCTGCCCTCTACGCCTCAGGAGGCTGCAAGTGGGACCACCTGGTCTCCCCATCTAGCCCTCTAGTCTCTTCCCATATCCAGCAGAGGCTCAAACCTTTGAAGATACTTTTCTAGCTTGAAATAAAATTTCAGACGGATTACAGAGATGATAAAGGGAAAGGTGCCATTGTCACACCTCCGTTCCTGATCAGGAATATGCATGGCACCCTTCCCTTGGCTTCTCCTGCTCTCCTGATCCCTGGGTAATCGGCAGAACCTTAGGGCTGGTTTTCTTGACTTGTTCCGGTGATTGTGACCTCTTTGGTAGGAGGACCTGTTCCAAACTCCTGGAATGCAAGAGGAGTTGCAGCAGATCATCGATTGTCTGGACACCAGCATTCCCAAGACAATCCGTATCCTTTTTGACAAAGGCCTAAGAAGCTGGATATTTTACTTGCCCCAAAAATCTTCCCACTGGGATTTGATTTTTGTGCTTCCATCTTTATTTTCATCATAACTCTTATTATAAGGTATTCAATGACTATATAGTTCCCAGCTCCTGTCAGGAACTTTTGACCTCCCTCTGTGTCACACTCTTACCAAAAGAAATCCAGGATTAGATAACAGTGTCTATTTTTTTTTTCTTTTTAGGGCCAGGCCCCCCCAGCATATGGAAGTTCCCAGGCTAGGGGTCGAATTGGAGCTGCAGCTGCCGGCCACAGCCACAGCAACATGGGATCCGAGCCACATCTGCAACCTACACCACAGCTCATGGCAATGCCGGATCCTTAACCCACTGAGTGAGGCCAGGGATCGAACCCGAGTCCTCATGGATGCTGATCAGGTTTGTTACCGTTGAGCCACAACAGGAACTCCGACAACGACTTTTAATGGGCATGGGACATAGGACCCACAGCATGGGTACTGTGCTGCTTTAGGCCAGTGATCACTCCTGCCACCACATGTACTGTCTCTAGGACAGAGAGGAGGCTGGGAAACATTGGTGACTAGTTTGCAGTGTGAACTGTCATTCCGGAGGCCACATTCCTTTGACTATCCAGTTGGGCCAACCCCGCCTCCCGCCCCAAGACTCTGGTCAATTCTATAACAACGCAGCTGCAGCCTCCATGGACCAATAAAATATCAAACCCCAGTTAGGATCAGGGTACCCTGAATAAGAGGAAGGAAACCATCCCTGAAGGAGCTTGAGGAAGAGAGCAAATAGGGTCTCTGTGGCCTTTTCCCTGGAGCCTGTTTCCCTTGACATAAGGCAATCCAGCTGGCAGTAACCACTCGGTGGCTGAGGCACTGCTCATTTTCCTGGAAGCTCTGCCAGAGCCTGTTATCTGCTACGAGCTGTATCAGCGATGCCTGGACTCTGCTCAGGACCCCCGGATCTGCCGACAGGTGAGTTTTCTTGCTCTAAGCATGTGTTTGAGGGACATTTCCCTGTAGAGAAATCATTGGCTTTACAAAACCAGGTGGGCAGCCAGCTCTGCGGTAGGATGGGTCTGGATCCGTTGTTCGTGGCAGGACACCAGCATTGGGAGTTGGGACCCTTAAATTTTAGGTTGTGTTGTTTCCTGTTATATTTGCCACCCTTTTCCACTTGGCCTCTTGAGCAGGGTGAATACTCTACTCTGGGGTAAGACTGGTGAACCTGATCGTATGTGGGATTCTGGCTGTTGTGACCAGGAAGGGTGGGTGACACTTGTGATGAGCCTTTCTTCTTGGTTTTTGTCTTTAATCTTGAAACGATTTTGATATACAGTAGCTGAGAATCCCTCTGAATCAGACTAGTGAGTATCGGGAGGCGTTCCCATCCCATACTAGTGGGTCACACTGCAGCTTGGCACATGCCACAGCTACCTGCCTGGGGAGAGGGGAAGAGACCAGGGTAACACCGACCTGCTTTTGAGGCAAAGTGTGCAGGTGGAGGGAGGTATGATAACCATGTGGACAGGAGCCAAACAGTATGACCATTCTGCCTCGGGAGTTATCATTTACTAGGTCCCATCTTGGTCATGAGTAAATAAAGGACGACTGTGACAGATGAATGGGGTCCTGTAAGGGTTGGAGTATAAACTACTTCTGCTTCTGTGGCAGCTGTGAGCTCTTCTTACTCCTGCCTCCACCTCTTCTCCTCATTGCCCACCCCCTTTTTTAAAAAACAGGTGATTTCCCAGCTTCCGGCATGCCATAGAAATGTTTTTCGTTATTTGATGGCATTCCTTCGAGAACTCTTAAAATTCTCGGAATACAACAACGTCAGTGCCAACATGATCGGTAAGAATACTTTGTAAGAACAGCCACACCGGGTGTTGGTCAGGACAACCTGGGTATGTGTCCAGGAGCATGGCAGTCACTTCCCTCCCACAGCCCTCATCCCTGGCCCCCAACCCCGTCCCTGAGGCTCTGCCTAGGTTGTGTGTGACCAAGGGTTTTTCCCCTTTTCTTTCTCTCTCCTTCTAGCTACTCTCTTCACGAGCCTCCTCCTAAGGCCTCCACCCAACCTCCTGGCAAGACAGACTCCAAGTGACCGCCAGCGTGCTACCCAGTTTCTCCTGGGTTTTCTGCTGGGAAGCGATGAAGACTAATGATAAGCCTTCTCCTCTTACTACTCTCTGAGATTCTAGAGGCGGAAGACCCTGGGCACCAAGTATTTCAGAATGCTTTGAAAAGTCATGCCACAGGAAGGGTCTGTTGCAGAAAAAATTGTGAGGCTGTTGGCATGAAGAAGTTCTGTTTCTAGTGCAAAAGGAAGAGCGTTTCCTAATCCCTCCCTTGCCATATCCTACACAGCAAGATACTTTTAGACTTATATTGCCAAGCCAAAGTTACCATATTTTGGTGTTTTTGTGTTCTCTCTTTATAAGGCAAAGAGATCTGTATTCACACTCTTTTACCTGGGGATGTGTTTGTTGCCCTCCTGCCCAGCTGTCATGATTGTCCGTGGCACCCTAAGCCTGGATTCGGAGATGTTCCCATCTAGGCCTGCAAGCACTACTTGCCGTAGCTCAGACTTGTCTGCAGTCCTTCGTCTAAAGCACTTTGGCCCCACCCCCTCCCCGTCTCCCCGGTGCACTCTCCTCCGCTAATAGTGTAACATCGAGGAAGGAAGTCTGGGTGAGGCTAGGGAGTCCTTGGGTGTCCCCAGCAGTGATTTAAGCATCTCCATTGGTTGGCACATGCCTCTGCATTTCTACCACAGTGGCATCTGTACGTTTCTGTGACATTGGCCTTACATGGCTTGGCAGTGGGGGGAACCGTCTTTTCTTGTCTCAGACCACTTAGTAACAGAACATTGGGGATTATTAGAGATGACATCCCATTGATGTGAGAGAATTCCACTCACAGTGGAAGCACTTGGAGTCTTTCAAGAGTGAGAATGTTCATGTGTGACAGGTCCTGCTTCCTACCATTGCCTTCTTTCTCACATTTTACGCAAGAACCAATCCTTGGTGTCTGTGGGACCCGTCCCCCACTTTGAACTCCACCACCCCCTCCCCCCCGACACCCCCCCCCCGCACAGTACTTGTTCCACAGTCAAAAAGGTAGTCTGCACCCCAAGTGGGCCTCCAGTGGGCCTACACTGGGAAACTGCTCTTCCCCCAGCAAGAGTATTGAGCATAACCATTAGAAGCCCCTGACCGGTCTCCTGAGGTACCAGGGGGCAGATGTCACACCCTGCCCCGAATCACAGCTGACTCTGGGCCAGCTCCCCTTGGCTCCCAGTCACCTTCTCAGTGCTGTGTAAAGAGACTGTGCAGTGGGACAAACCAGGTACCTTCTCACCCGCCCAAGACAACCCTCTGAGCTTGTTGTTTGCTCGAACTCCTCTGGGGCAGCCCTATCTAAAAAAAAATTAGTCTGTGTTGGTTGGCAAACCAGCCACCAGCCACTGACTGCAAAACTGCCTGATGCAGTTGGCTTCCTCCTGGTTTTCTTTCCTTAAAATCACCCTGAGTTGACTCATTTTCACATGTTTACATGAAATCCAAGGAGCCTCGTGTATAGGCTCTGTGCTCAGTCTTGGGTATTGACTCCTGACTTCTAGAGCATCGAAGGAGAGAGCCAGGGAAACACAGCCACTGAATGGTTCTCCAGTGCCCCCGTCTTTTATGCGTTAAGTTCTTTGGGGGGAAGAAAAGTTACGTATCCTGTGATGCTCTGCTTCACTCCTTTCCTGATTGGGAATGATGGAAGTAGGAGACAAGTTATTGGTGCCAAAGAGCTGCAGATCTGACAGGTTGGGCCTGAGTGTTGAGCTTAGTTAGCAGCAGGCTGAGCAGAGCACGTTTGTCATCTCCGCGAGGCCCGAAAGGGGTCACAGGAGAAGCAGATGACAGAAGCTGGGGCAAGGTCATAACTCAAAGAGCCAAACGCCTGTCCTGGGCACGTTTTCCCGTCTGTTGCCGCCCAAGGCCTTTGGGTGGTTGGCGGGGGCCGCGTGCAGCATCCGGCTCGCTCTGCACTAGACACGTGCACTCGGTTGCTTCGCTGCCTCCACCTTCTTTCCAGCTCTGGCTCTGGGATGTACAGAGGGTTGAGGGTTATAGACAATCTCCAAGGGGGCGGGACAAGAAACAGAGCAGACAGAAGAGATGTGCTTTCCTGCTGTGCCTCCCCCAGCACTCCACCCTCTTAAGTCCCAGGTACCTCCAGTGGGCTCTTTCCTCCTTCCTCTGAAGTAAGGACTTTAGAGCCGACTGGTAGGGAAGGACTCTGCATCTGTTGTTTTAGGGAAGAAATGGTTCAGCCCCACGTGGTGATGCTGCCTTTCCTGATTCACTGTTTCCTGATTCTTACTCTGTAATTGTTTGTTATATTTCCCCCCCCGCCCCCGATGTCTTGGTCACTAAGCAAAGCTGCTAGTGGGATCCTGTATTTCGTGTCATCTTTTTTTATTATAATTTATTGCAAATTTTTTTCTGAATAAATATATGTTGTGTGAAGAATCAAAGTGTGATCTGAGGAAGAAGGCTTATGTCCTTGGGTCCCACTTGTCTGCTTCAGTCCCCACAACTGCGCCTGACCTGTCATTTCCTGTCTTAACAGGGAAATATCCTAAGAATTCTCGTATACTCACCCTTGGAGAGGAGAAGCAGCCGTGTATTTTCAGAGGCTAATAAAGAAGTCACACTGCTTTCAGAGGCCAGCCAAGGATCCTTAGTTTAACCCCGGGGGTTCAGGCAACAAAATAACACCACCAGGAGAAAAGATGTTGATTCTTACTGCACATAAAGGTCACACTGGGTCAGATCCATGATTGCTCCGGCCCCGGAAATCTGACAGACTCTGTCGTACACATTTTGAGAGAGCCCATTTGTCCTTGCCAGCATAGCCTCAAGTAGTCGAGAGGCTGCGTAACTTCCCAAAGCCTCTTTCCACATAATTCATTCTGCAAACTTTTGAAAAATCAGTTTTGAACTCATGTTACCTTGGGGTGACCAAGTTCATAAATTTAGTACCTTGGGGGGGGGCTCTGATCTGAATGCTAACACTTTAAGAGGAAACCCCCCATTTAAGCAGGGTGTCTTTATTCCCCTGCCGACCTCTAGTATGAATCTGAACGTTCTGATTCCCTTCTCGTTGAGACTTCAAAGGGGCCTCAGCCGAAGCTTTCTTCTCAACCAAGGCCTTCTTCCAGCCTCTGACTGTGAACTTGACCCTGATGCATGTGCTGATTCAGTGTTGTCATGAGCAGCTTTTCTAGCCCCACCCGAAGCCTTGGCAGACGAAGGTGATCCTTCTTGCGAGGGCGTCCCCCCAGTGGATGGAGGCCGACAGCCAGCAGTTTGCACACAGCAGCAGCAGGCAGCTTGGCAGACGGCCTCCACGACTGCCTTTCCAGAGGTGAGCAGCTGCGTCCCTGGCTGCTGCTGCAGGAGGCCTGCGAGGGCTTTCCTGAGCACCGGGCAGGTTGCAGACCTGGCTCTTGGTGTAGTCTGGTGACCTAAGGCCACACACTGCCATGGCGAGATGGTCACCAAGTGTTAGGGAGAACTCTGGTGGGGATCTAATGCAGCCACATTGTTCTGATGGGCAACGTCGGGCTCAGAGGGGACAGCGAATGACTTACTGTCACATAGGTTAGTGACATGGCATGGCACAGTAGGAAAGAAAGAGCTTAAGCTGCAGAGTTAGACACAGTTCTTTTTCCCAACTTTTTACTACAAAATTTTTCAAAGGTAATAGAAAAGTTGCAAGAAGAATACAGTGAACACCCTACATGCACCCTAATCTGTGCTCCCCAACTGTTAACATTTTGCCACAATTGCTTCATCTCAGAGGGGCCCGGTTTTCAGTCTGGGTTCTGCCCCCGCCTCCTGGTGTGTGGTCCTGGACCAGCCAACCTCTAGTTGCCTGGTCTATAAAATGAAGTGGGCACAGTGCTGACCTTACAGGACTCAACCACATCAGCTTCATCACTTCCCTCTTAAAAACCTTTCAGTGACTTCCCAGTGCATTTAAGAAGAAAATCCAAACTTTCCCATGCCCCCCCCCAGGCCCTGCATTATTAAGTGAGAAAGAACAAAGTGGCAAGCCTGGTACCTGGCCCATAGTGGGTGCTATAAAGATGTCACTCTGTGCCACTGACCCCAGCTCTGCACCATGCACTGTGACCCTGACGACAGCCGGCCGCACTGCTGAAAGCTTTATGGCTCTCACTTGCATTGACAACCTCGTCAGCCAGGTAAAGCCTGCTCCACCGCCCGCCCTCCCCCCACTGCAGACACACCACTGAGTCACCTCCCATGCTTCTCTATTTCAGACTTTCGCCCCAGATCTGGGAATGGGAGTGAAGTGTAAATTAAAGGCTGACTAATGAGCTGCCGTCACCAGCATGTGACACCTGGCTGCTGTGAGCCTCGAAGGGATCCCCACCTGCCGCTCTGCCTCTCCCCCCACCGGCCTCGTTTTGCTCTTTCTTATGCCGCTGTGCCCCACCCTCAGTGCCTGGTTCCTGGCCCTTCTTCCTCTGCTTGCCTTCTGGGTAAATCCCCCTCTAGTTTCCACCTTTGCCGCTCCTCACCCAGGTTGATTTTTTCCCAACCAATGCTGCCTTCTCCCTCGCTTCCGTCCTGGGCAAACTATTCCCACGCCAGGGTTCCCAGGGAGGGGATGAGGGGCTTGCCTCTTCCTCCATGATGCTTTGAAGTCATGCCTCTGTGCTATTCACTGTCCTCATCTTCAGTTCAGATGAGTAATTCTCAGCCTCGGCTACTCAGCATCATCTAGAACATGTTTCTCAAAGTGTGCACCCCAAACCAGCAACACCAGGAAACTAGTCTAAATCAGTGGTTCTCAACTCCGGCTGCATAACCTGGGGTGCTTTAAAAAAGACCAATGCTAGAGTTCCTGTCGTGGCTCAGTGGTTAACGAATCCGACTAGGAACCATGAGGTTGCGGTTTCGATCCCTGCCCTTGCTCAGTGGGTTAAGGATCCGACGTTGCCGTGAGCTGTGGTGTAGGTTGGAGACGCGGCTCGGATCCCGCGTTTCTGTGGCTCTGGCGTAGGCCGGTGGCTACAGCTCCAGTTAGACCCCTAGCCTGGGAACCTCCATATGACCCGCGGCCCTAGAAAAAGCAAAAAAGACAGGAAAAAAAAAAAAAAAAGACCAATGCCTAAGCTCACCTTGGACTGCTTGAATGCCCACCTCCCCCACCCCCGCCACTATACTCTGACCGTGTCCTTTCACTCCTCCCAATGAACTGAGCTCTTTGCCACCTCAGGGCCTTTGCACCTGCTGTTTCCTCTGCCCAGAAACCCCCTTCCTCACGCACTTCCGAATGCCTCAGCCTCCATCCTTGCCATGCCTAACCCTGAGTCACTCCCCACTCCATCCCATTCATTCTCTTTGCTCTCATTCCTGAGTTCCTGGAATGAGCATGCTAGCTGGCTGGCTGCCCCAGGCCTGCCAGGTACCATTCATTCCACAAGCCTCTCTTTGTCTCTTGCTGGCCCTTCACAGATCCTCTCCTCAGGGACTGAGGTGGCAGGAAATTGTAGTGGTTCTTCACACAGGCTCCAACAGCCAGACTGCCTGGGTTCAAATCCCAGCTCTGCCACATGCTAGATGTCTGACCTTGGGAAAAAGTTAATTGACCTCTCTGGACTTCGGTTTCTACATGTTAAAATGGAAGTAAGAATTGTGCCTTTCCTCGTAGGATTGTCATGAGATGAAATCCACTAATACGTTTAAAGGGCTTGGACCAGTGCCTGGTGCCTAAGTGCTAAATAAATGGCAGCTGCTATCATTATTCCCAAACCCTCCACTAGCCTCAAAGCCTAGACCCCTCTTCTGCTGCCCTTCAGCTCTCAGCAGGTGACCGTACCCTTTCCTTTGTGAAAAATGTCAAAGCGGTCAGCCAAGCAGCCCTCTTCCCCGCTTCTTCCCACCTGTCTCGGAAATAAATGGCCCTTCCTGCCAAGGCCAGCTCTTCCACCCCGCCTCCCTCCACCCTCACCTTTAGCCTTGACGGTCACCTTATAGAGTACTGCTGTACCCCTCTTTCACAGGTGAACAAAACTGAGGCTCAGAGAGGCCAGCTAACTTGGCACTCAGCTAGTGGCAGACCAGACTATGACCCCAGACCAAAATTTGTGCTCTTAAGCATAGCCACTCTCTCCCTAGCTGGAGTGGGGTGAAAGGGAAGATGCTCCTTAAAATCCCTCTCCCTTCTAGATGCATCGCAAGATTTCAAGTCAGCTGGGTAACCGGCCAGGAGCTCAAATGCAACCTGACTTTGACCCTGACCAGCTTCTCCCAGCATTCTCCTCTCTCCCCATCGGCTTGAACACTTGGTTAATTTTTGGCACCTGCCCCACTTGTAGGCAGTCCCCAGTGGCAATCCCACAAATATTAATCAAGCCCCTGCTCAGTGTTGGCCACTGTGCAAGGTTTGGAAGGAAACCGAAATGAGTAAGACTGGTCATCCGAAGATGTATGTGAAATCTTTTAAAAAGAAGGAGGGAGGGAGAAAGGCAAGAAGGAAGGAAGGGAGGAGGCAGGAGGGGAGAAAAGGTGTGATGGGACATCCACAGACAAGGGGCCAAGGTCAGGTGGTTTGTAGTCTCCTCCGTCTGGCCCCTCCTTTCCACTGCCTTCCTCCCACCCCCATCAACAAACTCAACCGCTCATTGCCTCAGGCCTGGAGTGGCCCTTCTCATCCCTTCTAACTAGTTTCTCAGCTGCCAGTGCCTCTCCCTTTCAGTCCATCCTACACACGTCACAGCCAGGGGCTCATCTCGCCAGCGCCTCTCCCCCACACCCCAGAAGCACCAGTCCCTCTGCCTGGCGTTAAAGCTCTCGCTTGCTTCCACCCACCTCTCCTGCCGAATCTCCCACTCCTGACATTCTCATGCCCTCCCTGTCCCTAACCTGACACACATTTGCCTCTTTGGTTCCGTCTCTGCCAGCCAGCTGGAACCCTCCAGCCACCACCACTCCACCTGCCCAAACCCTATCCACCCCCAATGTCACCTCCTCCTGGAAGCATTTCCCCATGACTCCTGCCTCCCCTGAATTCTTAGAACCTTCCCTTTGTAGCACTAGTTGAACACACCCCACACTAAAGGGTGTTGGTGCCACTAGCAGCTACTTTAGAGTGAGGATTCCCCCCAAACCAAGCGAGGCATAGTTTGGGTTTCCCCATGAGGCCTCGCAGAGAGCAAGTGCTCAAGAAGATTTGATGAACAAATGTCCCTCAAAACACTTAGAGACATGAGTCTGTATACAATAGATGTTCCTGAAATGTGTGGACATTTAATTATTCGTATCGAGCTCTATTAACTTTGGAGGAGCTCGCATGTGTGTACTTCGTAAATTATATTGATGTAGTCCAAGAAGATAGCTTTTAGCAGTCATCCAGTACTACTTTCTATTGTTTTGTAGGCAACAGAATCGGCCTTGCTGAATTTGCTTCCTAAAAATCATTCTCCAAGTTCCTCAAAAATTTAAAAATAGAGCTACCACGTGATCCAGCAATCCCACTTCTGGGTATTGATCCAGAAGCATCAAAAATAGGGATTTAATAGATATCTGGGAGTTCCCGTCCTGGCGCAGCAGAAACAATCCAACTAGGAACCATGAGGTTGTGGGATCAATCCCTGGCCTCACTCAGTGGGTTAAGGATCCAGCGTTGCCGTGAGCTGTGGTGTAGGTCACAGATATGGCTCAGATCTGGCATGGCTGTGGCTTGAGGCTACAGCTCTGATTAGACCCCTAGCCTGGGAACCTCCATATGCTGCGGGTGCAGCCCTAAAAAGACAAAAGACAAACAAAAAAAAAAAGATATCTGCCTATATATTATTCACAAGAGCCAAAACACAGAAGCAACCGAAGTATGTACTGACAGATGAATGGAGAAACAAAATGTGGTATATGCATGCAGCAGAAAATGCAGCCTTAAAGGGAAAGGAATTCTGATACATGCTGCCGTGTGAATCAACCCTGAGGCCACTACACAAAGTGAAGTAAGCCAGTCACATAAAAAGACAAATGCTGTATAATTACACTTATATGAGGCACTTAGAATAGTCAGATGAATGAATAGACACAGAAAGGAGAATGGTGGTGGCCAGGGGCTGCGGGGAGGGAGAAATGGGGAGTTGTTGTCTATTGCAGACAGAGTTTCGGTTTTGCAAGATGAAAACATTTGGGGGACCTGCTGCGCACTACTGGACCATACGCTTAATAATGAACCAACAGTGGTAAATTGTATGTTAGGGTTTTTTTTTTTCTTTTTGCCATGACTTTAAAAAAAATTTAGTTAAAAAAAAAAAAAAGCGATTCTCAAAAGGCAAATTTGACCACACCACCCCTCTCTTTAAGACCAGTCAATGACTCTCCGGAATTCTTCCTGGGATCTACAAGGCCTGGTGGGTCAGAGTGTCACTGACTCCGGCCCCCTCACACAGTCTGCCACCCCCATTCTCTTGGCTTCGGCCATGTGGGGACCTGTGTCCTTGCCCGCTCTCTGCCCCCCTCACCGCAGAGCCACCCCCTCCTGTGCTATGTCCTCCTCACACCCTTCCCCCCTCCCCGAGAGCATCATCGCGGTTGCTAATTATACATTCATTATTTGATCAAGGCCACTCTCTCCCAGCAAGTCAGAAACTCGGCGGAGGCGGAGACCACGTTCTTTTTAAAATGCCCTCACTATGGTGTCTCCAGCAGTGTGTGTCATTTATAACTCGGGCGTTGGCAAAGGCGAGGGTCACCTGGCTAGAAGCAAGATGGCAATGTGTCTCAAGAGCCTAGAAGCATTCGTCTAGCAATTGCGCTTCTAGGAAATGACCCTAGAGGAGCACATGCGAAAAACAATCTACCTAGCCTTCCAAACCGAAAGGTGGATCAACACGTTGCAGATTTGTATGGCTAAAACATCATGCAGCCTTTACAAGGACTTTTGCTGAGGAACGGTGACACAGGAAAATGCCAAGATATAACATCGAGTGGAAAAGAAGACACAAGCAGATGTGTAGAGAATGTCCTAAATTTAAAAAGATCAGATATAGAGATAAGACATAACCACATGTACAGCATGACAACTAGAGCTAACGATGCTGTACTGTATATTGGAAAGCTGCTAAGAGAACAGGTCTTCAAAGTTCTCATCACAAAAAGAAAAAAAAAATGGAACTCTGTGCAGCAATGGGTATGAACTAAGCTTATTGTGCCGATCACTTCGCAATACATACAAAGGTCAAAATCATGATGTTGTACCCCTGAAACTAATATAGTTATATGTAAATTATATCTCAATAAAAAATAGATTTTTTTGTCTTTTTTTTTTTTTTTTTTTTTTTTTGTAGGGCTGCACCCACGGCCTATGGAGATTCCCAGGTTAGGGGTCCAATCGGAGCTATAGCCACTGGCCTACGCCAGAGCGCACGGCAACGCTGGATCCTTAACCCGCTGAGCAAGGCCAGGGATTGAACCCACAACCTCATGGTTCCTAGTCGGATTTGTTTCCGCTGAGCCACGATGGGAACTCCTCAATAAAAAATAAATTTTAAAAAGATAGCACACATTCACAAAAACAGCAGACAGCCGTCACCCCTAGGTGGTGGCCCTGTGGTCAGCAGGCACTCCAGAAAGTCTATAAAGGAAGATTTAGAAAACTTTCGAAGGGAGGGTAGGAGCTTTCTCCTGAAAGTACAAGCTGCTTTGCACGGCAAGCAGAGTTTTTCCTTAAATTGCATGAGTACTTAGACTGACTTTGGGGGTGCTGGTGGAGATTATAGTAAGGCCCCCGGCCAAGCCACCCTCTGGGGCCAACCTAAATGATTTGTTTTCACTTTTATATCTGTTTGGTTTTCTAAATGTTTTACAATGAGCGTGCATTACTTTTCATATCAGAAAAAGATTAAAGAAAACATTATTCATCAAAGAAAGAAACGTCTGTGTGTTGGATGAACAGACACAGTGTCCTGCTCGGGCACGTAGGCGGCAGGAGGTGGTGGCCTGCGGGCACGGAGCCCTGCCCGCAGCTCCCAGCTCCCCCACATGGCAGGCCTGCTCTGTCCTTCACATTGGCAGCCTTCTCCCCTCTAACATCTGACACTTCAGACCAGAAGGCCACCAGGCAGCCTCGGGGCTCCACGGGACGTGTTGCTCAAAGCCACGTCCATGCACAAAGGCCCTTGCAAGGGCCATGTAGCAATCCTGGGGCTGCTCCTCCACCTCTAATGATGGCCCCGCCTCGGCAGAGCAAGGATCATTTACTGCTTGTAGCTGTGGCCAGCAGATGGCAGAGAATGACCGTCCCCAGCTGTAAAACGGGTATTTAAAGCTGCCATGACTTTTCTGGTTTCCTGATCATTTCTTTCTATTTTGAGGGATTTGATTGACTATTCTTAGAATCTCATACCTTATGGCCTGAAACATCAACAAAAACAAAGACTTTTTTTCCAGACTGGCTTGTAATCATCTAAAGTCCGTGGAGGTTTCGGCCCTAACTTTTGCTGAAAACCCGGTGGAATTAAAATCTATTTTCCTCACTTGCCTCCTTCACTGTCCCTCTTCCGGGTTATTTAGAACTCGTCATTGAGGGTGGGGAGGTCATTTTGTGGCTGAAAGCTGAGGAGTTAGATCTTTTCTGGAGAACGGTCAGCTGGGAAGGAAGGATGGAGATGAGGCAGCTGGCAGAGAGGGAGGCACAGATGTGAATGGGGAGAAACGAATGATCTCTGGCAAGAGATGACAGGACAGGAAGTGGAAAGAATGAGACCAAAAGGCTAGTTATCTGTTGAACTGCGTCGCCTCCACCCCCTACCCCCGCCTCCAAACTTGTATCTCAGAGTCCTGACCCCAAGTACCTGTGAATGGAACTTTATTTGGAAATAGGGTCATTGCAGGTATAATTAGGTAAGATGTGATCATATTGGAGTAAGGTGAGCCTTAATCCCACATGACTGATGCCCTTTTATTTGTTTTTTGGGGTTTTTTTGTTTTTTGTTTTTGTTTTTTTTTTGTCTTTTTGCCATTTCTTGGGCCACTCCCACGGCATATGGAGGTTCCCAGGCTAAGGGTCTAATTGGAGCTGCAGCCGCCGGCCTATGCCAGAGCCACAGCAACGCGGGATCCGAGCCGCGTCTGCAACCTGCACCACAGCTCACGGCAACGCCAGATCCTTAACTCACTGAGCAAGGGCAGGGATCGAACCCGCAACGTCATGGTTCCTAGTCGGATTCGTTAACCACTGCACCACGACAGGAACTCCTTGACGTCCTTTTAAAAAAGATCCTTTGTGGGGCAGCTGGTTAAGGATCAGGCATTGTCACTGCAGCAGCTCAACTTGCTGCTGTGGCGTAGGTTCAGTTCCTGGCTAGGGAACTTCCATATGCCGTGGGCCAAAAAAAATAAAAAGTAAATTACAAAGAGGAAATTTGGACACAGAGACAAACACACAGGGAGAACGCCATGTGAACGTTAAGGTGCAGATCCAAGTGTTGCATCTATAAGCCATGGAATGCCAGCAGGCGTCTGGGAGCTAGGGGACAGCCTGGCACATACGTCCGCTCACAGCCTTGCTCTCTGACCTCTAGCCTCCAGAACTGGGAGACAAGAAGTTCCTGTTGTTTAAACCGCCCAGACTGTGGTACTTGGTTAGGGCAGCCCTAGCATCCTAGGCTCTTTCCGGCAAGTCTCTCAGGGCCAATGAGATGATGGCAGAAATGGACAGAATTCCTTAGCTCACCCCGGGAACCAGATGTCCTGGTGCAAAGGAGTCACACCTGCAGGATAGAAACCTCCCTGCTCTGCCAATCCATCACCACCCCTCTCCCTCACCCCTGCCCCGGGCACACTTCTCAGAAGAGTCCTCTTCACTCTCTGTGCCCTCTGTCTCACCTCGTCTCATCCCTCCACCCTTTCTGGCCTGTCCCTCTGACACTGCTGTTGCCAAGGTCACCAGCAACGGCCGTGTTGCCAAAACCAAAGATCATTTTTCAGCCCTCACCTTCTCACCTCTCAGCAGCATTCCACCCCTTCTTCTGGAACACTCCCCTCCCCGCCCCCAACCAGGCTGCTAGATCCCAAAGTCCTGTTCTCTTCCCACCTCACGCACCACTCTGTCTCAGGCTCCCTCGCAGGCTCGGTGTCCTCCCCGGCCCTCCCGCAAAAGCTAATGACAGCACATCCTGGGCGCTCGGCCACAGGCTGGAGCGCTTCTCCACTTACTCTGTATTCGCCCTCAGTAACCCCCGCCCCCACTCCTCCGTCTGCCACCTACGTGCCAGTGAGTCCTGAAACTCTCTCTGCAGCCACCTTCTACTTCTTTTTTATTTTTTTTTTTACTATTTTTTTTTTTAAATTTTACCTTTGGGAGTTCCCATCGTGGCGCAGTGGTTAACGAATCCGCCTAGGAACCAGAGGTTGAGGGTTCGATCCCTGCCCTTGCTCAGTAGGGTAAGGATCCAGCATTTCGGTGAGCTGGATCCTTAACCTACTGAGGTCACAGACGCGGCTCGGATCCTGCGTTGCTGTGGCTCTGGCATAGGCTGGTGGCTACAGCTCCGATTCGACCCCTAGCCTGGGAACCTCCATATGCCTTGGGTGCAGCCCTAGAAAAGACAAAAAGACAAAAAAAAAAAAATTTACCTTCTACTTTTGTTTACAATGGCGTCACATCCCATTTGGGTCTACTTTCTAAAGTCAGTTTCTTTAGGCAAAAGTTGTATATACTCAGAAAAACCCTTAAATACCCCAAATATCAAAGAATGTTCCCAGGAACCCGGCAGGCTCATGTGCACACACACACACACACACACACACACACACACGCAAGCATACACGCACGCATGCATGCACCATGTACAATGGCATCTTTTAAATACACAGCCCACCCCCAGCCCATGGATGAGGTCCTAGCACGACAGGCATGGAAAACAGAGACCCGGTGAAGAAGGAGCAGACCCACATGCATTCCAGAGCACAGGGCTCCCTGGGCCAAAGAGCGCATGGACTCACTAGAAAACGTTTTGTTGCCATTTTCTCTTTTTCTTTGGCGTTGTGAGCAGAGTTGAATTCAGGTATGTGCATGCTGGTAGGAAACTAGCCCCTGGCTACTTCGGCTGTGATGGCCCCCAGCCTCGCCTGAAACATCACCATACCCCAAACTGAACTCCGCATACCCCATAAACCTCCTCTTCCTGTGTCTTCCCTGACTGGCAGCACCAGGCCCTCCTGGCCAACCTTATGGCCCTGCTCTCCCTAGACACGGAAGGGCAAGGGGCAGCACAGGGTTGGCTGGCGGTGTGCTCGGCTTCGGCCAGTGAGCAGCCACAAATGGTTTGGCACAGTCAAGAGGCAGTTACTGATGTGCCATGGAGTTACCTGGTGGAGATGGCAACATAAGCCAGCCACAGCCTGGGAGACACGGAATGCCAGGATGACCTGCCCTGTGACGATGGACACAGGATACGCTGTGGAGGGACCCTAGCCAGAGGCCCCGCCCATCCAGCCAAAGGAGCCCATTTAAGACTCTCGGTGACCCCATATTCCACAGGGCATGCGCGTGTGTGACTGACGTGTAATTTCGCTCTGGAGACGTCGTGTAGAATCATGTCTCACTTGCACTCAGGGGTTGGCAAAGTGTAACCTCGGGGGCCATATCCAGCCCATCGTCTCTTTTTGGAAATAAAGTTTTAGTGGAACACAGCCTTGCTCATTTCTTTTTTTGTTTCTTTTGCTTTTTGTTTTTTAGGGCCACACCCATGGCATGTGGAGGTTCCCAGGCTAGGGGTGGAATCAGAGCTATAGCTGCCCACCACAGCCACACCATATCCGGGCCGCATCTGTGACCTACAACACAGCCACAGCAACGCGGGATCCTTAACCCACTGAGCAAGGCCAGGGAACAAACCCGTAACCTCATGGTTCCTACTCGGATTTGTTAACCACTGCGCCACGATGGGAACTCCGTAGATCTTTTTGTTTGTTTGTTTATTTGTTTGTTTTGGTCACACCCGAGGCATATGGAAGTTCCTGGGCCAGGCATTGAACCTGTGCCACAGCAGGGACAACACCCAAAGCTTAACCTGCTGCACCATCAGGGAACTCCAGTCCTTGCAGAGACTCGATCTCAGACCCCAAGAAGTATTCATCCTAACAACGACAAAGCGCTTTACTCTCTTAACTCATGTAGCCATGAAGAGAGGATTATTATTATTCCCACTTTACACATGAGACACATGATAAGTTGTATGTTTCTCCAAAGTCCTGAGCCCTGGAAAATAGGTGCCAGGGTCCCCAGGAGCCATGGCAAAGGCTGATGGTCAAAACCCGCTAGAAAGCAGAGGGTGTGCCCGTCCCCAAATCCAGCCGTGGGTCAATGATCACCACAGTCTCTCCCCACAGTCTGGGATGTTCCCATGCTCCCAGGGCAAGTGCCTGGGGTCAGAGGGCAAGGCAGGGAGCTGCATTTCCTGAGCCAGGCTCCTCAGACTTTTTTGGTAATCCTTCTGGGGCCTCACCTGCGGCATATGGAGGTTCCCAGGGGTCGAATTGGAGCTACAGCTGCCGGCCTACACCACAGCCTCAGCAATAGGGGATCTGAGCCTCGTCTGTGACCTACATACACCACAGCTCATGGCAACGCCGGATCCTTACCCACTGAGCGGGGCCAGGGATTGAACCGGCATCCTCATGGACACTACATCAGTTCTTAACTGCCTGAACCACACGGGAACTCCTTAGAAGACTTTTTCAATTCCTTCAGACCCATGAGGCCATCTGAGGCTCCATATGTCTCAGCTCCCCGGCTTGGGGCCCAGAGCTCTGGCCCTGGCCACACACTCACAGGCCCTGGTGTGGAAGAGAGAGCAGGTGGGACATGTACTAGTTTCTGACCAGCTGTGACCCCAGAGAGGGTTGCGGCTTGATGCAGAGTTGGACAGCCACCCTCTCCGGTGGCCAGGCCCACTGGTTGGCTGGCAACATGTACATCTGTCACACTCAGTCCCCAAATCCAGGTTCCCGAGCGCGGAGGTCCACAAGCAGGTATGGGCTGGGGTGGGGCTCAAACACAGCTACCTTTATTTGTAGGCTGGTTTCTGTCAAATATGGAAGGCTGGGGCTGTAAAGGACTCTGACCAGGTCAGCCCGGAGCGTCTTCCTGAGCCCCGCCAAGAACAGAGACCCCAGCCCTAGATCCTTTGGATATCATCTTGGGCCACCGAAGAGATGCTTTGTTCAGATCTGTAAGAGCTGAGGAGTGCCAACAGCACTGGTAATGGATGGCCACCAGCAGGGCCGGGCCCCCCTGCGCCCTGCCAGGGATCAGGATGCTGAAGCTTTCCCTTCTAAACCAGTGCAAACACCAGCCTGCCAGCTCCCCTCAGCCCGCAGTGTGCTGTGTGACCACTGGGGGGCACTGTTGGCTCACAAGAAGCTCTGAGAAGCCAGGCCGGCCCTCTGGTGGTCCCAGCATTCTGGCAGGGAGAACGCCCCTAGGGAAAGCTGTGGCTTTCTGGGAATGTTTGGGATTTTCCTCCTGGCAGGAAAGATCTGTCCTAGTCAGCCCGGAAGTCCTGGGCTGGGCGCCTCATGCTAGATGTGCGGCAGAGGTGTGGGGGCAGAGGCCTAAAGGGGCCCTAACTGGACTTCGGGCACCAGCCCATGGCTGATCAGCTGGACCAGACAAGGAGTAAGACCAAAATTCAGAACCAGGCAGGTGTGGAAGCCAAAGAGCCAGGCAGAGCCAGCCAGAGCGGGGGCCCACCGAGGTCTGGAGGGTGTCTTGGCTCCTGGGTTCAGGGGTTCTCTGGGAGATTTTAGGAAGGACCCTTGACCTCGGTGGGTGTGGTGTTTGGCCTGGGGTGCAGTTAGAGGACCCGACACAGAGCAAATAGGCCAAGCTGAGATGGGCTGTGACGTGTGACACCTCCCTCTCCCTCTTTCTCATCCACATCATCCCCAGCTTCTTCCATTTCCATCTCCCGAACACCCCTGGAATTGTTCCACTTCTATCCAAGTCTACGACCTCCAGCCTAGCCCAGGCCCCCATCGTCTCTCCTGATGACTCTAGGATGATAAACTTAAACTCCAGTTAAATTTGAATTTCAGGTATACGAATAATTTTCAGTATATTCCAGACAATACTTGGGAGAGACTTATACTAAAAATTGTTCTCCATCTGAAATGCCAATTTTAGTGGGCTTCCTTGTTTTTTGCTTCTCTTCGTTTTGTTTTTAAATCTGGCAACCCTCCCAAGAGCCTCTCGTCTTACAATTCGACAGCCCATTCTCTCCAAAGCAACCAGAATGAACTCACAGAAATTCACATCCAACCACATAAGCACCCCTCCCAAATCCCCTCAAGAATTCCCTAGTCACCCAGGGATCAGATCCAAGCGCTCCGCGTAATAAACAAGACCCCCATCCTCTGACCACCTGCCAGCTCTCAACTTCATCTCCCATAGTCCCCAGCATGGCCCCAGAATATGAAACGTTCTGTCATCCCTTGCATATGCCCTGTGCCCTCACACACAACCTATGCCGTGTGCCTTTAAACACAATCTCTGTCCAGAAGGCCTTAACGATCGAAAAGTCAGTCATCAAACTCAACGACAACCTCTACTTGCTAAGGGCTTCCTGACATGTCCCCTCCCCCACCCCAGCCAAACATAATGACCTTTAACACAGCCCGTATTTAACTGTATTACAATGATCTGTCTGTCTGTCCCAATAGACTGCAGCCCCATAACCAAGGCCCAGCAGTGAGGCCAGGGAAGAATCATAGGATTGGAGATACATGAAATATAGCCCATATTCCAAAAATGTCTCGGTTTATTGGATCCAGCACAAGGCAGAGTCTGGTCAGAGTAGGGAAGGTACAAGAGGGTAAGGACGCGCTCCCGGGAGAAGCCCACGATGGAGACATCTCCCCACAAGCGGCGGTCTCCAGCCTGGACACGGTCTCATGACAAGTGTGATCGGGAGTTGCCCTTTGTACTCCCAGGGTCTGGGACAGCGACACTCAGAACTGCTCCCAGCAGCATGCAGCCAAGGTCCTCCAGCCAGGAGTCTTCACATGGCTTGGCTCAGTGGTCCCTTTTTGAGTCCATGGGTCAGTCGGGTGTAGTAGTTACTCTCCAAGGGGCCTGGTCTCCATCAGTTGCTCCTGTTCCAGTGAAGCCTTTGTGGATATTGCCAAACAGATGCCTTATCCAAAGTGGCACTCTTGGAGTTCCCGTCGTGGTGCAGTGGAAACGAATCCGACTTGGAACCATGAGGTTCTGGGTTCGATCCCTGGCCTCGCTCAGTGGGTTGGGGATCCAGTGTTGCCGTGAGCTGTGGTGTAGGTCGCAGACGTGGCTCGGATCCCCAGTTGCTATGGCTGGGGTGTAGGCTGGCAGCTGTAGCTCTGATTCAACCCCTAGCCTGGGACCCTCCATATGCTGCGAGCGCAGCCCTAAAGAAGCAAAAAAATAAAAAAATAAAAAATAAAGTGGCACTCTTAAGACTCCAGCCCTAGACCCGATGTTTCAAAACCATGACTATGGAAGTTCACTTTGATCGCTGTGACTCCACTTAAACTGCTTACAGCTGAACATAGCTTAAATCTAATGTTTCACAGAAGATAAGTACAAATCATAACACAAAAGAAACCACATCATAACAAGCCCCCTTCAGGGAGGGGTCCTAGTGTCATTCGTTTTTGTACGCGCAGCGCACAGCACAGAGCTTGGCCGGCAGTGAGGCCCTCAGTGAATGTGTGAGGCATGAATGACCAGGAGTCATGACTCGCAGTCCTGAAACGTAAACGGCCTCGGCAGTGACTGCAGGGGCAGAGGAGTCCACCAGGGGGCAGAAGAGCCTCAGTTTTGTTTGACTCCCTCAGGGAGTGGTACAGAAAGCTGCCTCCCTGGTATGTGGCTTCCTTCTCCAGTTCCGAGTTTTTGTTGGTGTTCTGTTTTGTTTTTAAATCATGGAAACACGGAACAGGAAGGGACCTTAGGAAAACATACAGACCAGCCCTCTGCTCCGAGATAGTTAAAAAGTGCTTTCTATTTCCATGTAATATCTGCTTTCCGTTAGTTAAAAACAGTCTTGAAGTTCCCTGGTGGTGCAGCAGGTTAAGGATCAGCTGGTCAGGTCACTGCTGTGGCTTGGATTAGATCCTTGGCCTGGGAACTTCTCCATGCTGCAGGTGTGGCCGAACAAACAAGCAAACATTCTTTGATTTCTTACAGGCCAATCAGAGAGGTTTGGAGACCTACTCGAAGCTACACAGCAAATGACTGGTATGAGGTAGACTGGGGCCCACAGTCGGGCAGGCAGACCGGCTGCCGTTGCAAGAGGCGCCACCATCACCTTACAGCTGAGGACATGGACGGGGATGCGGCATTTAGCCGGATCACACGGTGGAAGGGCTGGGACATGAACACAGGGCCCCAATCTTGCTTTCCAGTGCTCGCACACAAAACTTTGCTTGGCTTTTTTGAGGGGAAGGGGCGCTGGGAGATGCTCCTTCCTGGCAACTTTGCTACAGATATCATCCAGGCTTCCCCTGGGGGCAAGGCTGTTCTGGGCATGCCCATCTAAGTCAAGGTCGGCTGGCGTACCAGCCCCAGACCCCATTCACCCCTCAAGCTGCTGTGTCAGCCTAACCCCAGAGGGGCCCCAAGGATGCCAGGGCTGTGAGAGCATTCTGAAGGAAGATGGGCGGATGGATGGCAGCGATGGTGTTTCACACTGGGCAACTGCCTCACTGCGGGATCTCCACTCACTGGGGTGCAGACATAGAAAGCTTTTCTTTTTCTTCTGTCGCTACCCCCAACCTGGGACCGGTCTGGAGCCCCCTCCCTGCCCCCCCACTTCAGAGTTCCCGGATGTAGGAGAAGCTCTTTGGCCATTACTTTTTCCAGGCATCACCCCCCCCACCCCCTACCCCCCCACCTGCCCTACGCCCACTTTCCCACATGCCTCCCGCCTTTGCTCCTGCAGGCCCCTGGCTCAGCGGCCCGGGGGGCTCAGGTAGACTAACAAGAGACAGCTCAAACCTCACCACCCCTCGGCTGACCCAAGGAAGACGCGCACTGCCTGGTCACACCTCTGCCGCCCTGGCCTGCTGCCCTGTCCTCCCTCCACTGCCCCTCGGTTGCCTCTTATAGGCTCAGGGCCGAGCCACAAAGTCTGCCACCCGAGCAGATGTCCAATCAGGATGGATGGGCCACTCTCCTGTCCTCACAGGCCCCCCTCACCTTGATGGCATTCTCTTGGGTCCCCTTACCTAGCTGGAGGCTCAGGGGAAGGAGAAGCCTCCCACCTTCGCGCCTCCTTGGGCTTATTAGAAAGGTCAGGAGGAGGTTGGGAGCAGTAGAACCGGGTCCATAGGCTCTTAATAAGCCCTAAGGGAAGGAGTTCCCATCGTGGCTCAGTGGTTAACGAATCCGACTAGGAACCATGAGGTTGAGGGTTTGATCCCTGCCCTTGCTCAGTGGGTTAACGATCCGGCGTTGCCGTGAGCTGTGGTGCAGGTTGCAGACACGGCTCGGATCCCGCGTTGCGCGTTGCTGTGGCTGTGGTGAAGGCCGGCGGCTACAGCTCCAATTGGACCCCTAGCCTGGGAACCTCCATATGCCGTGGGAGCGGCCCTAGAAATGACAAAAAGACAAAAAAAAAAAAAAAAAAAAAAAAAGCCCTAAGGGAAGCATCTCCAATCCTCACTGTTGGAAGAGCATTGGCAGTTCTCTCCTGTGACTTGTCCTCAGCTCTGGGCCCTAGTCACCTGTTCTAGGCTTCCAGGAGGGGTCCCACTCCCATCCTGTGGAGTGGTAATTGAAGAACCCTGTATGCCTCTGCTCCAGCTCCCAAAGATTGGAGAGAGAATGAGTCCCTTTATGGACTTGAGCTATTTTCCATAGTGCAGAAATGAGGCATGAAGCACCATGATGCCTGGAGAGACTGAAGGGATTCGATGGCGCCCAATTTGCAAGTAAGAGGCACCCTAGGGTAGCAGGAAAAAAAAAAAAAAGCAACTTGGTGTCACTCACTCATTGGATGTGTGCCTCCTGCAACTCTTGGAACTCTCTGAGCCTCAGTTCTTCATCTGAAAACTGAGGATAACACAGATATCTCGGGAATGCAGTAAGGAGCAGGTGGCATCAAGTATGCAGAAGCCCCATATAAACTGTGAAGTGCTGGTCTGAGGAGAGGAGCTAATTATGAACCAGTTAGAAGAAGCTCTTCCCATCCTCCAAGGGCTTGCAGGGATTGGGGAGCAATTCAAAACTGATGACAATGGAGGCTGAACTGTGGGGGGTGGCAAGAGGGAGTGGCAGTTCTGCAGGGGTCTTGGAATCTGACAGGCTCTGCTTCATGAAGCTAGCTGTGTGACTTTGGATAAGCCACTTCCGCGCTCTGAACTCAGATTTAAAGTAGGGCTGATTTTAAAAAAAAGAGTTCCCGTGGTGGCGCAGTGGAAACGAATCCGACTAGGAACCGTGCGGTTGAGGGTTCGATCCCTGGCCTCACTCAGTGGGTTCAGGATCTGGCGTTGCCGTGAGCTGTGGTGTAAGTCGCAGATATGGCTCGGATCCCATGTTGCTGTGGCTGTGGTGTAGGCCGGCAGCTGTACCTCCGATTCGACTCCTAGCCTGGGAACCTCCATATACCGAGGGGTGCACCCCTAAAAAAAAGCAAAAAAAAAAAAAATAAAACAGTAGGGCTGATAACACCCCCCTCAGGGTCCAGAGGATCCGGTGAGATCTCAAACAGGAGGTATGAGCTGGTGGAGGGCTTGGTACCTAGAGGCATCCCATAAATTTGGGGTGTAACTACTATTACTGGGAGGTCACAGGCCTTACAAAGGGAGGGGGGAAGGGAATGCTTCTTAGGGGAGATTCAGAGCTGAGCTTGGCTTTGAAAGAGGAGGAGAAATGATCTCAGCCTTGTAAATTAACTACACTTCAATAAAACTTAAAAAAAAGAGAGTTCCCTCACTGGGTCACCTTGCTGTACAGTAGAAAATTGACAGAACGCTATAAACCCGTGCTTAAATAAAAATCATTATAAAAAAATAAAAAAAGAGAGAAGAATCTGGAAGGCAGGATGGAAAGAGATGCTTGTAGGTAACTCCTGCTAAGCGTTTGAGTGAATGAGTGAATGAATGAATGAATGCAAGGCCTCCAAATTCACCTCCATCCTCTCTCAGGCATGATCGTGCAGGTAGGTGGCCTGGCCCGGGAGGACCATACCAGTGAGAAGTCACAGGCAAACTGAAGTAGCGCCATGGCCCTCCTGCTCCTGATGAAATTCAAACCTTCCCATGGGTAGAGGAGGGGTAACCCTGGGCCCCGCTGTGTGGTCTGCCTCCAATTTATGACCCAGGATCTGAGAGCCTGGGCCTGTCCGTCCACCCTCCCCTACGAAAACCATCCCTAAGAAAGTGCCTCTTGGCTGTCAGTGGATAATGAGGGACCCCTTCCAGGGAACTGGTATGCATTTCAGCAGGGCTGCCTGTCTGGAGACAAAGCCTTATCTCCCAGGGTTTCCCAGCTCTTTAGCCCATGGAGCTCTTGTTTTCTCACTTGCAACCTCAGCGGATTCCTTGAGCAGGCTACACCTTCATTGCCGCCTGAATCCCAGGACCCAGGGAGGACAGTTTGCATCTGTCCAGATACCAAGACCCCCTGGGTCCACCCACAGTCTTGGGGGGCAAGCGGGGCCAGAGGGCAAACCGCTGCTGGTGCGCCTTGGCTTTTGCTCTAGTTTGAGCCAACACGGTGTGTACCACGTTCTTTTCTCTGCCACTGTGCGTTGCCCAAGGTAAGCTAGGTGACGCTGCAGTACCACAGAAACCCTGCCATCTCAGTGGCTTAACACAGCAGGGAGAGAGAGTGCGAGAGGTGGGGAAGCCTGCGTCTCAGCTTAGGCTGCCGTGACCAACTGCCGCAGACTGGGTGGCTGAAACAACAGGAATTGATTGCTCATGGTTCTGGAGGGTGGGAAGGCCAAGATCAAGGGGCCGGCTGATTTGGTTTCTGGGAGAAGCTCTCTTCCTGGCTGGTGCCACCTCCTCACTGAGAGCTCTCTGGTCTCTCCTCTTGGAAGGGCACACCTTCTTTGAGATCAGGGTCCCACTCTTATGACTTCATTTGACCCTACTTACATCAAAAATGATGTCCGTGACCCTCTACCCCTGGCTGGAATTCGCCCCGTGGCCCAAACCTAACAGCAAGGGAGGCTGGGAAATGTAGGGGAGCCACCACATGTCTCGTTGAGCGCGATCTGTGCCACACGTGGTGGGTCGTCTGGGCTGAGGCTGCTGAAGGAGAAGCCGCTTGGGGGTCAGAAGCACAGCGCTGAGACCGAAGGTAGGAAACACCCACTCCTGAGACGGGCTCCCAGGCAGTTTCCAGGAGCCAAGCAAGACCTGGAACCTGATTCTGAATAGGCTTCTTGGGGCGGGCGGGGGAGAGGGTAGGAAACGTGTCTGTGGGTTTGGGATATTTTGAGGTTTACTCTGTCTCCTGCCCAGGATGTGAACACAAATGTTTCCTCACAGATAGAGCCATAGAGACTCAGGAAATCCAGATGAATTGGGCAGAGACCAGGCTTGGGATTCAATTTTTTTTTTAATTGAAATATTGCATATTTCCCTTCCCCAAACTGTTTCTTATTTTTTTAACGCTCATTGTCCACTGCAGACCCATAGGAAGAGAACTGACACAGTTCTCTTTTGGTTGCCAGGGAGGAGGCTTCGGGAGCCTGCTTGAATGACTCGATAGTTGAGCAACGTGTTCTGACAGGTGGTTTGAGGGGAAGGTGTTCATCATGGCTTCTGGCACAGAGGCACCTGTCTCTCCAACCTCATCTCTCTGCTTTTTTTTTTTTTCATCCCTCTGCTTAACCACCCAGATACACTGGCCTCCCTTCTGTTCCTAGAGACCCCAGACCCTTGGCTCCTCGGGGGCATTTGTGTTTTGCGGCTCCCTCTGCCTGGAATATTCTTCTCCCAGATCTTCGCAATCTGCCACCTTTTCATCTTTCAAGTCTCAGCTCACATGCCACCACCTCACAGAGGTCCGACTCCGCATCTAAAGCCGTAAAATCTCCTTCCTCCCCTGACCCCTGCACGACCACATACACAGATCCTCCACCATCAGCCAGTTTTTTTCTTTGATGGCAGTGATTGCAGGCTGCACCTACCTATTTCATTACTTCCTTTGGAATGGCTTGCAAATGACTTCTCAGGGCTGGACCTACTGGACTGAGTTTCCCCAGGGAAAATAGAGGCGGTGGTATGTATACCTTTTGTGCCCCCTATAAGAGGGAGGGGTATCGCTGACTCACCTATAAGAATGTTTGAGTCCTGGAGTTCCCGTAGTGGCTCAGTGCTTAACGAATCCGACTAGGAACCATGAGGTTGCGGGTTGGATCCCTGGCCTTGCTCAGTGGGTTAACGATCCGGCGTTGCCGTGAGCTGTGGTGTAGGTTGCAGATGTGGCTCGCATCCCGCGTTGCTATGGCTCTGGCGTAGGCTGGCGGCTACAGCTCCAATCAGACCCCTAGCCTGGGAACCTCCATATGCTGAAGGAGCGGCCCAAGAAATGGCAAAAAGACAAAAAAAAAAAAAAAAGTTTGAGTCCTAACGTGGCAGGAGTTATCAAAACCCTAAACGAAAGTCACACATGATAGTCAATTGTACACCTGCTGTGTGTAAGTTTCGTGCTCACCGCCTTCTAGGGCTCTAGGCAGCCTTGGCCCCTGCCTGCCTTCAGGGAGCTTGCAGTTCCTACAGAAGACACATCAATCAAGTAGTACCCCTCCTTAAGTCATTATTCTGGACCTGGCAGGGGGTGGGGAGGAGAAAGACACCCCCTCTCCCGACACATTCGTTGTTCTAGAAAGAATCATAGAAATAGTAAGTGACATTTCTATTGTGCTCATTACATACCATGCCTTGTTCCAAGCCCTCAACATCTATTAATTCATGCTCAGCCCTATAGCGCCCTGTGGCCCTGGCCCTACGAGGGAGGCGATATTATCATTCCCATTTTTACAAACAAGGATACTGAGGCTCAGAGAGGTCAAGCAAGTGGCTTGAGGTCACCCAGCCAGTGAGTGTGAAAGGAGCTATTCTTAGTCACTAACGGGACTTCCCCCGTTGCTGTTGTGGTCCTTGTTGACCCGGGTTGCTTAGGAAGTACTCCATCAATTCCTACTGCAGTTTAGATCCTGTCTGCTGATAGGCGCGGTAAACAACAATGCTGGAGGAGACCCGTGTGCGCCCAAAGCACTGCTGGATTTTCTCATTGATTCCGCGTGAGGTTGAATAGCTTTGAACCTCAGCGAGGCCCTTCCTCAAGAGGGATGATGGCAGTAACGGATCTAGGCAGGGAAATCATGTTTAGGAGCCTTTTTCTTTGTTTTAAGTTGGGATCTCGCCCCGGCCAGTTTAATGGCTGTCTTCCCAACACCAGGCCTGCCCCTCGGGGATGGCTGAGAACGCACGAGGAGGTACCTATCATCCTATTTTGCACTGTGCTCCAAAATGGTAGAAACCGGTGAATTCATTCAATCAACAAAGTCTTCTTGGAGTTCCCATGGTGGCTCAGCAGGTTAAGAACCCAACTAGGGTCCATGAGGATGTGGATTCCATGTCCGGCCTTGCTCAGGGGCTTAAGAATCTGGCGTTGCCCCAAGCTGCAGCATAGGTTGCAGATGCGGCTGGGATCTCCCGTGGCTGTGGCTGTGGTGTAGGCCGGCAGCTGCCGTTCCGATGTGACCGCCAACCCGGGAACTTCCATATGCCGGGGGTGCGGCCTTAAAAAAAAAAAAAAAAAAAAAAAGACAAATTCTTTTTGAGCACCAACTGTATGCAAGGTACTGCAGCTACAGCGGTGAGCAAAACAAGCCCCCTGCTTTCATGATCCGTACAATGTACTAGAGAGAGACAGACAATAAAAAAAAAAAATGAATAAGGAAAAATAATCACTCCATGGTAAATGCTATTGGAGGGTCAGAGATGGGTGCCGTATTAATAGGGTGGCTGGGGATGGCCTCACTGAGAAAGCAAGTCGAGAGAAGATCTGAAGGCCTAGTTGGAGGCCCTTGTACACTCATGACGGTGGGCCTTGGCTGGCTTGCCAGTGCCTGGGAGGTGGAGCTCCTCCTTCTGCTTGCACTCAGCAGTTGTTGGGTGGGGTTTGGCACCCATAGCTCAGACCATGGGCGCCCACCCACCCTGCGGGGCTTGGGAAGCTGCTGTGTTGAAATGACCCCACCCCCAGGCCTCCCCTGCAACCAAAAGGATAGGTGGACAACCACGAGAGGCCCCCCAAAGTCTCAAAGGGGCAACCCTCCTCCACGGTGCTTTATCAGTTCCTGGCTGAGAACCCCAGCTGACGTCTGTCCTTCTGGCTTTGTATCTTTAGTGTGGAGGCAGCCCTGCCACAACTCCCCACCACCACCGGCCCTGCCCCCGGCCCCGACCCCTCCAAACCCCGGCAGCCTGCTCTGCAGTCACACCCCTGCTGGAGGTTGCAGTATTTACAACATCTAAGATGTTCCCAAAGCTTGGAGTGCATGTGTACCCGTGAGTGGGCAGGGGTGTGTGTCTGTACATACCTCATCAATTCACGTCCTGTGCTTTGAGCACAAGACTGCTGAGGCCAAAGCCTTCACTCCACCGGGTAACCAGGGGTGATGAGGCTGACACCAGCATCAGACAGACTCGAACTTAAATATTGGTCCAACCGTACACTTGCTCTATAACCTCAGACCACTCACTTCTAACCTCTCAGAGAACGCGTTCTCTCATCTATAAAATGGGGCAAAAAGCGGCCCCTTCCTCATTGGCTTGTCCACACTGAATGAAGCTAAAATCCATGAGGCACGGTGCCTGGCACATAGCAGGGATTCCAGAAACGGCAGCTCTTACCACTCTTTGTCGGTGAGGCCTGGCTGGGCCCTCGCTGGGTACCAGGCACTGTGCTAGGCTCAGGAGGGGAGGAGGAGAACAAATTTACGGATGAGTCCAGACAAGGACCAGCTTGGCCTGGTTCCTCACTCATGAGCCCTTGCAACTAGGCATACAAGCGCCTGGTGTAGTTCCCGCAGAGTCAGGGCCACAGAGAGTCACCAGATCAGCGCAGTAGAAGGCTGCGGCGGGGCCTTTGGACAGATGGCTGCAGAGGCCAAGGAGCCGCCCTCTCTCTTCCCCTCACTCTGTTCTCTCTGTAGCCTTTCTTTTCTGCACCACTCCCCCTACTCTCCCTCCCTTCTTTGAGTCTCATCATTATCCTCCCCATCTCTCTCTCTCTCTCTCTCTCTTTTTTTAGGGCTGTACCTGCAGCATGCGGAAGGTCCCAGACAAGGGGTCGAGTCAGAGCTGCATCTGCGACCTACACCACAGCCACAGCATCTCCGGATCCTTAACCCACTGAGCAGGGCCATGGATCGAACTCGAGTCCTCATGGATACGAGTCGGGTTCTTAACCCACTGAGCCAAAACAGATGCCTCCTCCGCTTCTTCTAAGTCTCAGTGGAGGCTAGAGGGTCCAACCGTACACTTGCTCTATAACCTCAGACCACTCACACTGGCTTGTCCACACTGAATGGTCACCTCGGTGTCACCTCTGCTGCTTTCTGGTCAGGTTCTGAAATCTGATTCCCTAAGAGCTGCTGCCTTAGGGCGGCCCGTCCAGGCCCCGGGGGCAGGGCGTGAGGGTCCAGATCTCAGATCCCCTGCCCCCACTTGACTGCTGGGGGCTGTGGGACAGGCCCATTTGACGGCTCACCCAGGCTGGAGATGGGGGACAATGCCAAATCTAGAAGTCGCGCTCTGCTTCCAGAGTCCCATGGCTTCCTCTCAGCACCAGTCCCTTTAAGAGGAGAGGGAAGCAGAGGGGGAGCTCTTTGATGTTGTTCAATTGAGAAATCCCGTCAGGTGGGAGCGAGCCGGAAATGCCAGAGCCACGGGCTCCGCGGTCGCTGCATCGGAGGAGCTCTGCCGCCCCGGGACTTTGTTGGTTTCCGACAGCAAATGTTCCCCCGACATAAACACAGGCGGAGCAAGGAATAACAACTGCAGTCCCCAAACAAACAAAACAGGAACAGGACCCTGCCTCGCATGGGTGACGGCTCTTGCTGCGGTGATGCAGCTCCAGGGGACTTCACTGTGGAATTTCCTGCCTGGAGCATGATGGATTTTCCATTCATGTCCCCGAACCAAGCCCGCTATAGTGCTTAGTGGATGGCGAGGCCCATGGAGCAGCGGGCAGCCCTGTCCTAACAGGGCCTGGAGTCCGAGGGGCGCGCCCCCTCTCCCGAGTCGGGTCTGAGGTTGAGCATTCCTGTGAGACCCTCACGTACCTGAACGCTAACCTTGAAACCCCCTTCCTTGCCTGTCCCATTTTTGCCCTTGTGTCCTCCCTGCACGAACCACTCCAGTCACAACAGATGCCTGTCTCCTTTCCAGGAGGGGACCGTTTTTTTATCGCATCCCTGACCATCTGCTCATTCCGTTCCGTGGACCACTCTGCTGCCACCCTATGTCCGCCCACCCAAGAGGCAGCACAGCCTAGTGGCGACGAGCGGAGACTCTGTCTAGGTTGGATTCTGGGCTCCATTTTTTTACCCTCCGGGTGGCCTCTGTGCCACCATTTCCACATCCCTTAACTAAGGGCTCTTACTTCAGAGGTTTGTGGGTGGCCCTAGACGAGTGACTCTTCATGTTACATGCAGAAGAGTCTCTGGTACGTAATATGCCCTCTACAAAGGGTTAGGGATCAATAACCAAAGCCTTTCAAAGTTCTGCTCAAACGCCACCTCCTCCACGAAGTCTTCCTGACCCACCCAAGTGGAAACACTCTCTCCCTCCTCTAGCTTCCCATAGTCTCTTAGCTGGAGCTGTCCCACGGAACTAACTACTTGATGTCATAACAAGGTATGCCCATGTCTCAGTTACCTGAGGGCTGGGACCCTTCCTATAATTCCCACGGGGCCTTAACACCCAGGAGGAGAACACAGCTGGTCCTCGGTCAATGTTGGCCTCCCCACGGGAAGGTGAGGGACCTGTCACCAGGGAGGTATGTGTGCCGTGGTGGGGGCCAGCTCACAGTGGATCCACCACTGCTCCCTGATCAGGCCTTGCTGGTGAGCACTGGCGAGACTGGGGCTCAGTGGGCAGCAGACAGAGTGAAGGCATGACCCCAGGAGCCTCCACCGTGTTGGGCCCTGACAGTAGTCGAGAGGCACCCTGACCACGTCTGGGCTGCTCACTGCCCCCTCTAATCCTGGGATTCTCGGTCTGCAGTACAGCCAGAGGGATCAGAATCTTAGAGCCAAACCCCATACAGCCCCCCGCCCCCAGGCAACCCACTGCTTCCCTTCCCACATGAAGGACCCAGTTCTGGCTGATCTTGGGCTTCAGATGCTGCCCAGTTTCCTTCCCTCCTCTGCCACCTGGCCAATGATTATGGATACATCTAGCACCTCCTTGAGTCAGGCCCATCATCCATGGGGCTAGACTTGGGCCCTGCAAGGGTGCTGAGCTGTTTTCTTGCCTTGTTGATGTTGGTGCTTGTTTGTTTCTTTTGAGCTGCTTTCTGGGTGGCCCCAACAACACCCATATACCTTTGACCACTCAACTGGGATCTTCGTGTTCACTGCCTGTGTCATCTCTTGTTGAAATGACTTCTCTGTGGGCTTCAAGTGGCCATGGCTTTTTTTTTTTTTTTTTGCCATAGCTTTTCTGTACACGTCACAGCACCTAGCAAGGCAGAGCTGAAGGTTGGCCTTGCACCTAGTAGAGGCTTCCTTAATCTTTTGGGGTGCAGTTGCTGAATTCAGGGGTGGGCGGAGGGAAATAAAGCTGCAGTCAGTCACTCTAATCATATTCTTCTTCACATTTAAAATCCTGAGCCTAACAGCGGGTCCCCAAGTTACCAGGTCCCGCGCTTGCCCCTTGAGATCTCAATGACACTACTTTGAGTCCCCCCACCCCACCCCTACCCCATGCCAGGACCCAGGCAGGTCAAGAGCCCTGTCCAAGGTATTTGTGAGTTTCTTGCATGGAGGAACATTTATATTCCCATGGCCACCTGTGCTGCCCGGGTTCCTGTAGCTTTGGGCATGATCTCTGCTTCCACTACATTGACCAAGGCAAGAAACCTGGACCCTTCCTCCGTTCCCACCAAGAAAATGAGAGTAGAATTTTACGGTCTTTGGTTGATGGAACACTGGGGGAGGGGTCACATCCAACACAGCTCACAGCCGCCCTCCCTCTCCCTGCCTCCTCTCTGCTCCTGACTCTTTCCCTCCAGGGTTTCTCCTTGCTCCAGATTCCTCCTCCGCCCCCTGAAGCCTTTGGTACCTGCTCAGGGTGTGAACGAAGGTCAAGGACAGTACGATCACTTTCTTCCCTTGAGATACGCATCCAAGTCTTTTTACCCACATACGTCATTTTTGCCCTGTGGATTCTTGCCACTACGTAATAAAATTTGGTCTAGGTCATTGCATTCCCTTTCTGGGCCTCAGTCTCATGATCCGTGAAATGGGCTGCAATCGCTATATGGGGCCTGACCAGTAGAAACATAATGCAAGCCATGTATGTAATTTGAAAATTCCTAATAGCCGCATTGAAAAAAGAAAAACAGGTGAAATCGGTTCTTGCTTATCCTCTTGGGTAGCAATGGAAGAGTTCCAAAAGAATTTTTTTTTAAACAGCATTATTGCGGTATAATTGACACATAATAAATTGCACACATTTAAGGTGTATGGTGTAAGATTTGGCATATGTATACACCTGTGAAACCATCCCTGCCATCAAGATAGTGAACATATCCGCCAGTCAAGGGTCCTTGTGCCTTTTTGTAATTATATATGTTTAATAGGATAAATTTATCAAAAATAGCCATTTTTTAGAGATCTTGCTGTGGCACAGTGGGTTAAGAATCTGACTGCAGAGTTCCTGTCCTGGCTTAGGGGTAATGAACCCAAGTAATATCCATTAGGATGCAGGTTTGATACCTGGCCTTGATCAGTGGATTAAGGATCCAACTTTGCCACGAGCTAAGGTGTAGTTTACAAGACGTGGTTTGGACCCGATATTGCTGGGGCTGGGGCGTAGGCTGGCAGCTACAGCTCTGATTCGACATCTAGCCTGGGAATTTCCATACGCCAGAGATGCAGCACTAAAAAAAAACAAAAACAAACAAACAAAAAAAAAAAACAAAGGAATCCAACTGCTATGGCGCGGGTTTGATCCTGGGCCTGGCACAGTGGGTTAAGGATCCGGTGTTGCCTCAGCTGTGGTGTAGGTCACAGCTGCAGCTCGGATTCAATCCCTGGCCCAGGAACTTCCATAGGCCTCGGTGTGGCCATAAAATTAAAAAAAAAAATAGTCATTTTTACATATATTCAGTGTGAACATTGTCAATGAGGTATTTATTAACATTCTTTTTTTTTGGTACCAAGTTTTCCAATTCTACTGTGTTTTACACTGATGTGGCATGTGGTGACCATTTTGGACAGTGGAGATCTCGGTCCCCTTCCCTCTCTCTCACTGAAGGATGGATGCCGGGTGTCTGACTCTCTCGCGCGCATCTCCTGACGGCCGCCCTCAGTGTTGCTCTCCAGGCTCTGCAATACTCTGTCCCTGAATCATGTAGTGTGGTCCTCTCCAGGTGCACTCCAACTTTGTGGTGTGTGACCCAGGTGGTGAGCAGGCTGCTTCCCAGGCTACCATGTGGCTTGAACACAGCTGTGGCTGCCATGCACCCAGCCCAGGTAGTGGCCCCGGGAGCGGCCCGCCATCTGGACTCATGATCACCCCTACCCTGGCTGAACCCCCGAGAGGAGGGCCACTCACTGAAACCCCTCTTAGGCAATCAAATTCCAGACAAGGCTCTGGATGAGGTCATTTCTGTCAACCACAGAGTTAAGGCAGATGGGCTGCGAGGTGTGTTACTAATAATACAATAGCAGAGTTTACACACGAGTGACCTTTTTTTTATGAGAAATGCAATTGGATTCCGGATTTTTCTTATTTCAATAAGAGTGGAGTCAGAGTTACTCCATGAATAAGGTCACTTTCGCCCTCCCTTCTTTCTTTCTTTATTTTATTTTATTTTTTGTCTTTTTGCCTTTTCTAGGGCCGCACCCACAGCATATGGAGGTTCCCAGGCTAGGGGTCGAATCGGGGCTGTAGCCGCCAGCCTACACCACAGCCACAGCATCTCGGGATCTGAGCTGCGTCTGCGACCTACACCACGGCTCACGGCAATGCTGGATCCTTAACCCACTGAGCAAGGCCAGGGATCAAACCCGCAACCTCATGGTTCCTAGTCAGATTCGTTAACCACTGCGCCACGACGGGAACTCCCACCCTCCCTTCTTAAATGGGAGAGAAAGGGTGGCGTTAGAGCTTCCGTGCTCAAATGCACACGGTCCCTCGCCTGTCTTCCCACCCTTGAGCAACCAGTATGGATCACTAACGGGTGTGGCTGTGGCTGCTACATATTTCTGTGTGTAGTGGGGGCCATTATCCCGAGCCAAGGATGTCAACAGGAGCATGCTTAGAGTGAGCTGCCGTGTAAAAACATGATTGAGAAGTCCTGGAATGGGGCATCGATGGAAGGGGAAGACGTGCAGGCCGGACATGCCGAGCCAGACCACGCTGGGATGGGCCCAGGGAAGGGGCCAGAGGGCAAGTGATCTTCCGGACTCCAAGGCCCCCAGAAGCAGCCCCTCTTTGGGCAAAGGCAGCACAGGCCTGGAGTCAGGCAGGGCAGGAGTTACAGCAGCCCAGCTTTCCCTTAGGCCTCGGGGGGCACCCTGCTGTGGGTTGAGGAGGCTGCCTGCTTCCCTCAGGGACAGGGATGGGAGGCCGGGAGTAGGGGGTGGTCTGGGGCCTGACCGCTCCCAACCTCTAGGGCAGCCACTTGGGGCCAGAGGGAAGCTGCCGCCTTTGCTTTTGCAGCTGCAGCGGCAGTGAAGAAAGCGGGAGGGCATCCTGAGGCGGGAAATGCCGATTGGTGTCATCCCCAGCTGCTTCCGGCTTCCTCCTTCAAGGATTCTGCGGCTCCTCTGTATCCCCGCCAGCCCCTGTCCCCTGCCCCAGGCTCTGGCCTGCAGCTGCGCACCCCCCACCGGAGGCCCACGTCACAGGGCTGCCTAGGGGCTGTCAGCTCCCCATTGTTCTCGGGGCTTCTCCGGCATTCCTTTGGCTCAGGAGGGGAAATGCCAGAAGCTTCCCCTCCCACCTCCTCAGAGATACTTGGCCAAAGAGTCACTACCACTCCCAGCCCCTCGAGGGTCACTGCCGGGGAGGGTCTGGCCAGGCTGGCCGCACCACGAGTACACCTGCTGGAGGCCAAGGACGGAACCTGAGTTGCACACTAGGTCTCTGCTTCTTGGGCTGACCCTCAAGGCCCCCTTTCCCCCCTGAGCGCAGTCACCCCACAGTTCCACACACAGCCGCACCCCCTGTTCCCAATCCTACCCATTGCCACAGGGTTCTGTTCACACTCCCTGCACGCACCCCCCCAACCTGTTCCTCCCAGGAAGCCGTCAGGTGTGGCAGGGCCAGAAGCTGCTTGTGCTGTGGACATGGCTCAAGAATCTTTCACAAATCCTTCGCTGATGATTGGCATACCTTCCCTGGTGGAAGCTGTGCCCAACCCCGCCCACTGTGTGCCGGGATCATAGGCACTGGGAATACAGTACAGAACACACCTGATCAAAGCCCCAACCCTTCTGGAGTTTATGTTCTAGTTGAGGGTGGAGGATAAGAAGCAAACAAATAATATCTATAATATGATATGTGGAGCTATGTGCTATTGGATAAAAAAAAAAAAAAAGGAAGGAAGAAAAAAGAACCATGACTAGGAGAGGGTTTTGCAATGTTAAACATAGCAGATAGGGAAGGCTGACCAAGAAGATGAGACCTAAGCAAATTCTGAAGGACGTGAAGGAGTAGACGGTGCTGAGATCCAGAAGAAGAACTTGCTGGGTTAAGAGAGTAGTGAGTGCAAAGGCCCTGTGGTAGGAGTATGCCTGGGTGAGCAAAGACTAACAAAGAAGCCAGCTGGTGTATCTGGAGTGGAGGGCTGGAAGGAGGAGCAGCGGGAGGTGAGGCTTGGAGATGTAATAGAGGCCAGATTCTGTAGGGCCTTATTTGCCACTGTAATGAGAGACATGGGGGCTACTGAGGGGTTCTGAGCAGAGGCCTGATGTGATCTGATTTAGCTTTTAAAGGAGTATTCCAGTTGTTGTGTTTAGAATAGGATGTAGGAGGAGTTCCCATCGTGGAGCAGTGGTTAACGAATCCGACTAGGAACCACGAGGTTTCGGGTTCGATCCCTGGCCTTGCCAGTGGGTTAAGGATCTGGCGTTGCCGTGAGCTGTGGTGTAGGTCGCAGACTCGGCTCGGATCCCGCGTTGCTGTGGCCCTGGCGTAGGCCGGCAGCTGTAGCTCCAATTCGACCCCTAGCCTGGGAACCTCCATATGCCGCGGGTGTGGCCCTAGAAAAGGCAAAAAGACAAAAAAATAAAAATAAAAATAGAATAGGATGTAGCAGGACAAGGGCAGAAACAAAGTGACCCATCAGGAGCCTCCAGGTGGAAGGTGATGGTGTGGCCACAGCGGTCATGGTGCGTGAGACGTAGCAGAATCTAGATACATCCCGAATGTTGAGGGGACAGGATCTGCCGCTGGATGAGAAGGGAGGGGTGAGATGTGAAAGAAAGAGAAGGGTCATGGATGACTCAACAGATTTCCACCTGAGCCAACTGGGAATTGCCATTTGTTGCCATTTGCTGCAGGGGGAGCAGGTTTGGAGGCTGTGGCCGTGCTGACTTTGAGAAGCCTATTGGAGACCCAAATGGGGAGGGCACGTGGGCAGTTGGGTACCTGAGTCTGGAGCTCCGGAGAGAAACCGATACCATTCCCAGGCACATTTTTATGCTTTTATGATGCACTGTGTGTATAAACAATTTCTAGGATTGCTTTATGAGTGTTTAAACTTTTTAAAACGATACCATGTAACTTTTCTAGGTTTATCATGTTGAAACAAACCGTTGTTTCCTTTTAACTCTCTACTATTTTATTGTACAATTATGCCTCAATTTATGTATCCATTCCTCTATTAATGGATTTGAATTTGTAGATGGTTTTTCTGTCTCCGGAGCAGTGTGATGCACTGCTTTCTGGTGCTGGGCACACAGATACTAAATGAACATTTCTGTTTGCCTCCATCTGTGCATCTGGGATCATTCATTTCCAGGCAATAGGGAATAAACCATATCCATTGATTTCATCAGGCCCTACTCGCTAAGCAGAGCCCAGCCAAATCGCTCCCTGATAATACTTGGTTAGCCACGTTGTCCAAACTGCTGGAAAGTAACAACAATGATTTGAACTTTTCAAGTTACCCCCAAACTTCACGGCTCAAGACAACAAGCATTTATTATCTCCTGGTTTGTGCAGGTCAGGAATGGGATACAGCTGAGCTGTACCCCAGCACATTTGAAAGCCAAGGGGAAGGAGCCAGTGGAGAGGGACCGTTGGCAGATGGTGAAGGGGGAAGGGGAAATTGTCAAGCCGGACTCCCAGGCCAGCAGGACAGGCATCCTGTCATCTACTCCTGAGTATTTTTTTTTTTTTTTTGGTCTTTTTAGGGCTGCACCCTCGGCATATGGAAGTTCCCAGGCTAGGGGTCCAATCGTTGCTGTAGCTGCCGGCCTACACCCCAGCCACAAAAAACGTCAGATCTGAGCCGTGTCTGCCACCTACACCACAGCTCACAGCAATGCTGGATCCTTAACCCACTGAGTGAGGCCAGGGATCGAACCTGCGTCCTCATGGATGCTAGTCAGATTCGTTTCCACTGAGCCACGACAGGAACTCCAACCTGTGAGCACTTACATAGCGCACAGGTGCTCTTCCTCGTACGTTCTTACTTGATCCTCATCTCAACCCAGTGAGGTTGAGGGAGCAAGTTAGAGCATCATCTCCATTTTACTGATGAGGAAACAGGTGCAGAGAGATGAGGTCTGGGCCAGGGCTAGAATTCAGGTATTCCGTCTCCAAGTATTTCGAGCCTGGTGCTGGTTCCTCGTGAGGTCCCCAGACTTTCAGCACACTGGTCCACTGCTCAAGAACCAGCCTTGGCTCCCTCGTGCCTGTGAGGTTGAGGAGCTCTCCTCACCCCCAAGGGGACTAAATGAGGGACTACGGTTTCCGTTAGAGCAACTACAGATGGAAAGGTGTAAGAATTCCTTGACTGGCAAGGGGGCTGTCACTCAAATGGGGTGGCTTTGGGGTGCGAAGACGACCCTGCAGAGCGGCCTGGTGAGATCTAGGGTTAGGGTTAGGGTTCGGGTTCGGGTTCGGGTTCGGGTTAGGGTTAGGGTTAGGTTTAGGGTCTCTTTAGACTCTTTAGGCCCAATGAGGAGCGTGTGGGGGAGAGGGACCAAGTCAACACAGGCCAAGCAAGGGCCCTCGGGGCAGGCCCGCCACGGCCAGGGAGGCTGACTCTCCCTGCAGAGGGGTCGCCCCGTGGTTCCCTCTCCCAGCTGCTCCAGGCGGCTGGCTCTCCAGGCTTTGTCCACATTTGGAAACCCAGCAGGGAGATGGATGGTGGTCTCCCTCTGGGGATTTCGGCCCCGCCCGCCCGCCCCCTCCCGCACCCTGACCTTAGCCCTTCCTCAGGAGGCCTGGAGCTGGGCCTCCCCCAGCAGGCAGGGAACCCAAAGCCTGCCCTTTGGAAGCCCTGGGACCCACACGAGGAGCCAATGACACCCAGCCACGCGGAACCACCTGAGCTACAAGGGTACTCAGAGACCTTCTAGAGCCTCACTTTCTCCAGAAGGAAATTGAGGTAGAGAAGAGGGAGGGAGTTAGTCCAAGATCACAAAGCTGCTGCATGGCCGAGTCGGGGGCGGAGCACAGGCTGAGGGAGACGGGGCAGCGCTAAAGCAGAAAGGCCTGCTGGGCAGCTAAGGCGGGAGTTCTTCTAAGCACAGTGTAAAGGAGTTGGTGCAAGCAAGGCCTGAGAGTGGCATGCAGTAGGTGCCTAACAAATGCATCATAAATATACGAAAGTGATTCTTGCTGCAGGACTAGGGGAACGACCAGGCCTCAGGGGTTTAAAACATCGCTACTCTGAGGCCTGCTGAGTCCAATGAGACTGGCTGGAATTTCTTCCCAAGGGACACAACTCTGACCAGAAACCCAGGTGGGGGTGATGGAGGGGGACAGTTTTAGAGGGGGATGGAGAGCTCCCTCCTTGCTTGCCCTTCAAATTTTTTTTTTTTTATTTGGCTGTGCCCACAGTATGCAGAAGTTCCCAGATCAGGGATTGAACTCAAGCCACGGTGGTGACCTGAACCACAGCAGTGACACCACCAGATCCTTAACTGCTAGGCCACCAGAGAACTCCCTCCCCTTCAATTCTCTCCCCTCCCTTCAATTCTTTTTGATTACTTACTCAATGCCAAGCAGTTTAGACACACACACACAAACACACACACACACACACACATAGCAGTGACACACACTATCAACGCCTCTGTTCTACAGATCAGAAAACTGGCCTTGAGAAGGTCAGGACCTTGCCCGTAGTCTCACAGCTAATAGCAGCCATCTGGTTCCTGATCTGGGCTCCTATCTGCTGGACTCCACTGCTTTTTGGCTGTAGAGACAGCAGGGCCCTACGGAGACTGTGCTGGGGTGGGAAAGTGTGAAAAGGACAGGAAGAAGGATGTATAGGGCAGTTCGTCATTATCTTATCCTTTAACACTTATGAAGCACCTACTGTGTACCTGGGTAAGAGGTGGAGCCACTGACATGGGACAGAGAGGCCTGTCTCTGTAGTCACAGAGCTCCCAGTCTGCAGAGGGAGAGCCGCGCTAGCCCTGAGTGACATCGCCGTGTGACAGGGGCCAGCAGAGGGGCAGTGAGAGGGCCAAGGGGGCCCAAAAGAGGGGCCGAATCTAGATCTAGTCCAAGCCTGGTCTAGTGAGCTGGGGAAAGTCTCCCCGAGAACGTGACTCCTTCAGCTGAGATCTTGATTGATTCTCACCACAGCCCAGTTGACGGAGAGGACAGCTGAGGTCCAGAGAGGTCAGATGACTCGCCTGGGGACACACAGTCAGTGAGTCACAGAGCTGGGACCCAGGGTCAGGACTCAGACTCCCAGGCTCCCGCTGCAGCAAGAGCAGATGAGCTCCAGCGACGGAGGGCACCTGTGCCATGGGGGAGAGGCAGGCAGAGCTCGAGGGAACGTGACCCCACAGGAGACGGCATCCGAACGAGGGAAAGGATGACTTGAGAGAGCTCAGGGCTCCTTGAGCCCCAGTAAAGCCCTGGGAAAGCCTCGGGCCGCATCCCAACACACGCACACGCACCCGCAGGCAGTTCCTGGGGGCAGACAAAGGAGGGCCACGCCCACCAGGCCACCAGCTGGGGAGGTAACTCCATCTGCTGCTGCCCCGGACCTTCCACATGATGGACATGGCGTTCGCGACACCTTCCCGAGTTGCCATGGCAACGAGGAACTCTTCCCCCCTCCGCCCCCCGCGCGCATCCAACTTGCAAGATGTTCTGCCTGTTGCGACCAGCAGCTGTGTTGGGTTGTGAATAACACACACGTGGCCTTGGAGACTAGATTTGCTCTCCCGTCATCTCTGACGGGACAGGGGTAGCTACAGTTTTAGTTGTGGGTGGAGTGGCGGACAGATGGTAAAGGGTCTCTAATGCTTCGAATGCATCCACCCATCTCAGCTCAATGTCACCAAAGCTAGACCATCATCAGCACTCATCCCAGAATCCCCCGCTGGAGCCCGTCAGGCGGCATCCCTGCCGAAGAGATGCTCAGTGTTGAAGAGACGCAATCTTTGGTTAGCCCCCGAAGCTTCCATTTTCTCAGCTGTTTAATGAAGACAGTTATGCCTGTCTAAATAGTTTGTTATGAAGAAGAAGCAGTAGGTGCTCCAAAATGTAGAATTCGGAAGGTCCTCTTTTGCCTGTCCCCACAGGTCCTTATTATAACCTCCGTGAATAGGCACAATTCCAGAGGCCCCAGCAGTCCTTGGGAATTCAAAGAGCCCAAGTTAGGTCACCTAGAGGTTCATAACACATTGGTTTATTGTTATAAACCATGAGAGTCCTGCCTGTACTAATGACAGGCTGTGGGGCCTTGGGCAAGTCCCCTGCCCTCTCTGGTGCCCAGTAAGTCTTTCCATCTGGGCTGGCTTAAGCTGGAGGTTTTTTTCAGACTATGTTCCACAGAAGCTTAGGTGTGTTAGGGGACACCAGTGAGGAGAGGGATACGACTGCTTTGATGGCGTTCATTTGTGCTACTGCTTTAGAGGTAATTGGCAGAGTTCCTGCTGGGGTGCCAGGGGATTGGTGGCGTCCTGGGAGCCCTGGGATGCGGGTTCGATGCCCGGGCCTGGCACAGTGGGTTAATGAACCCTTGTTGCCTGCCGCAGCTGTGGCATAGATGGCAACTGCGGCTTGGATGCGATCTCTGGCCCGGGAACTCTGTGTGCTGTGGAGCGGCCAAAAAAATAAAATAAAATAAAAAATAGATTAAAAAAAAAGTAGTTTGCAAACCCTGGCCTCATGCTCCTGGATTCACTAGGGGGCGATGGTGCCTTGGCTACTTCCTCCACCCCAGAGGGTATGAGCCCTGCGGCCCAGGAGCAGCCACACCAAGAGATGCCCCCACCCCAAAGGTGCCCCAAACTCCATTTTCCCCCAGGCAAAATCAGCCCTTCTCCCCGACTTCCCAAACCCTGGCTGCTTCCTTCGGCCAAACACCCCCAGGGCAGTAGGGTGAGGGGGCCTGGGACAGAGAGGAAGCTTCTGAGGGGGAAGGAGCCCCACTGGCTGATTCTTCTCCCTGAAGGGAAACAAGCCCCCAGGCCCCTGGGCCTGTGGCCTGCCTCCCAGGGCGTTCTTGCTGAGTGTGGTAGGTGGAGGCCTAATCTGCATTTGGGACAAAGCCTACCCAGTGCTTGAGTGTTGTTGCCATGGAGACCCAGAAAGGTGTTATTAGCATCTTTTCAACTCGGTGGCCCTGTGTGGTCCAGTCCCGTGCAATCTTAGCAGCAGCGCACCATCACCCTGGCAACCCATTAGCCTAGTGTTGTTACCATGGAAACCCCAGCAAGGTCGATCAGCCCAGGAACTTCCCTGAGGAGAGGTGCACGGGGGGGATCCGCCCACGGCAGTGCCCACTCCTCGGGCGTCCCAATTGACAGTGACCTGCTGCATGGGCACTGAGGATAGTTTAGGATCTTTTCTGGAGCAGGCTCAAAGTCAGTGTAACAGGACAGAATTGGGCCCTGCAGAGTGGCAGATCTATATGCTTCGTTACCATGGAAATGCTGCTTTTTAAGGATCTCAAGGCACAATGCAAAACTAACTCTTCCAGGAAATTGAAGCTGGCAGGAAAGGAGGCTGTGAGCCCCATTCACTTGTCCATTCATTCATCCAGCATTTATTGACTACCTATTAACACAATGAGTGCTGTATATGTCTTGGTCTCTAACTATAGGACCATCTGCTCACTCGCTCTCCCCAGCTGAAAGAAGGCTAAGGAGATAGGGGCAATCACGCTGCTTCCGGCTTCAGTCTCCCTGCGAGGAGAAAGTATAGGCATGCCGAAGGGAATGGGATCAGAGGGTCTGTGTGTGTCCCGGGGGTACAGGGAGAATATTTGCTCTCTGTAGTCTCTTGGTCTGTTTGTTTGTTTGGGGCTTTTTGGTTTGTAGGCGGTTTTTTGGGCTGCACCCGTGGCATACGGAAGTTCCCCAGCCAGGGATGGAACCTGTGCTGCAGTTGTGACCTATGCCACAGCTGCAGCAACGCTGGATCCTTAACCCTCTGTGCCACACAGGAACTTCCTGTAGTCGCCTGTTTTGACCCTACACCCTGCTTGGGTCTTCAGGGAATTGGGATCTTTATGTGGTCTGGGTCACCAAAGGCTTGGCCAGACCTTCGATTAGCTTCTAGCAGCCGCAGCTGTGTGAAGTCAGAGTAGGGTACCTTTGGAAGTAAAGAGCTCCTCATCACTGGAGGTATGCAAGCAGAGGCAAAACAACTGCTCGGTGAAGACTGTGTAAAGACCTTAGAGCACAATGTTTAAGAGCCCAGGTGACCACCAGGTTTCAAATCGTGGCCCAATTGATGAGTTATAAGTTATGTGACTTTGGGCAGTTTGCTTAAGTTCGTTGAGCTTTTGTTTCCTTGTCTATAAAGTGGAGATGGTCAGAGTTTCTACCTCGTGGGATTGTTGTTGGATTAAATGAGTATAATATATGTAAAACACTTAGAACCATACCTAGCATATTATAAGTGCTCAATATTAGCTGCTTTTTTTTTTTTTTTTTGGTCTTTTTAGGGCTGCACGCACAGCATATGGAGGTTCCTAGGCTAGGGGTCAAGTTGGAGCTGTAGCTGCCGGCCTAAGCCACAGCCACAGCAATGCAGGGGCCGAGCCACGTCTGTGACTACACCACAGCAATGCCAGATACTTAACCCACTGAGGGAGGCCAGGGATTGAACTTGAAACCTCATGGATGCTAGCCAGATTCATTTCTGCTGAGTCACGACGGGAACTCCCAATATTAGCTTCTATTATCTACTAATGGCTCAAGTAAGGTCCCTGCCAACCCCGGGACTCTATATGACTGTTGCTTACAAATCTTTCTGGACACCATGGGGATAGAAAAGGGATTCTGGGGAGTTCCCTTCGTGGCTTAGTGGTTAACGTACCCGACTAGCATCCATGAGGACAAGGGTTTGATCCCTGGCTGGCCTCGCTCAATGTGTTAAGAACCCGGCATTGCCATGAGCTGTGGTATAGGTCACAGACATGGCTCAGATCTGGCGTTGCTGTGGCTCTGGCGTAGGCCTGCAGCTGTAGCTCCGATTGGACCCCTAGCCTGGGAACCTCCATATGCCGTGGGTGCAGCACACACACACACCCCCCGCCCCCACCAAAAAAAGAAAAGGGATAGGGATTCTGGCAAGGATGAGACTGCCTTGCTGGGGAGCTGGCTGAGGGAAGCCCTCACCCCTTCCATGCTTCTAACAATGGTTTCCTTCTCTTTCGGAATCAGAGTCTCAAGAAAACTCAAGAAGTACAATTATCATTCACATGTTAGACATAAGGCGGGGGGGTGGAGCGTGGCGCAGCTACCAAGTAGCAGGGCTTGGATGGACCTGTCTATCATACCACCTTGCAGCCCTCAAGGGCTGGCACATGGGGAAGATGGCAGCTGGAAGGGGCGAGTCCTGGGGCGGGCAGAGGAGGAGCCCTGCTTGGCAGTGACCGTGGAGCACAGCTCCCCACTGTTTGCCTTTCTTCCAGGGGGAGCGGAGGCCAAAGCCCAAGGGCAGGAGAGGGTGTTTCCTAGAAGGGCTGCGGGTGTGGCTGGTGTGCCCTGCCCATGGGCAAAGGACAAGGCTAGGCCTGCTCAGGAGTACTGACTTGAACCTGAATTTGAGTCCTCCTGAGCTCCCATCCCTTTTGATCTCACTCAGAAAGCTGGGTCTTTGGGCAAAGTCCAAGGGCGTCATTAGACTCTGATCTGACATTGCTGTTCTCAACTTAATGGCGCAGGTATTTAACTGATGACCTGACTGAGGGATTTTGCCTGCTAAGACTAGTAAGGTGGACTAGTGTTCTCATGCCACCTGGAGAGCTGATGAAGAAGAAAGTTTTTTCCAAAACAAACAAACAAACAAACAAAAACACAAGCAAGACAACTTTCTTTTAGGCTTGAGAACAGGGGTAATACCCTAACTCCCGGACTCCTGAAACTCAAGATTAATATATACATCCATGGGGGCATAGGAAACGGACAGGCGTGATTGGAAATCTTGAATCACCAGCATGGCATGGGCACCAACTGATCAGAATGTTCAGAGACACCCCAAAAAAGGAAAGAGCAGCCCTGGGTTGGGCCTTGGCAGTGTGAGGGTGCTCCTTTGGGCCTCTGCCATGAGCACATGCAGAAATCAGATTTGCTATTGCTGCCAGAAGCTATAGGATTTTCCCTGGTCGCTGCAGAGGATGCGGTGGGGGAGGGGGGCTGTGGTATCTGGTGTGGGAAACAGCTAGAACTGAAGGAAACGCTCTTTAGAACAGCCCAAGAACCAGACAGCCTAGGGCAGTCTTGTATGGATGCAAATAGGGCTTGGCCTGGACTCTCAGAGCCGACGGAGGCCCTTGGAAGCCACAAGCTGGAGAATTTTACCCCTGCACCCTGGGGTGGCAACTTCTCTCCCTCCCCACCCCACCCCCCACCATGCACAAGCAGGTAGCACGCACACAGGCTGTTACACAGTGCACACCATGGAGCAAATGCACAAGCCTGCCCAGTCAGTGTTCACACACAGAGCCCGTCTGTGCCCATGGCCTGCAGACGCCCTCTCAAGCCATGGGGCGTACACTCTCACACCCACAAAATCATTCACAGACAGTCCTGCAGTGCAGAAACCTAAAAGAGTCAGTTTTGACTAACTCCAATCGGTTGCCCCTCCTTGGTCCTTGCCCTTCCTCACACCTTCTGTGAAATAGGACAGCTGAGGTGACCTCAGGTGCTTTCCTTCAATGGCCAGATAAGTCCCTGCCATTCCCAGACTTAGCCAGCAGGGGGCAGCCTCTCACGCCGCACTGAATTTCATCCAAAGACTAAGGAGCCTGGCGGAGAAAGGGAGGCGGAGCGCAAACGAAAGTGGAACATGTAAGAAGCTTGTAAAATATCCAGCCAGCCTTCGAGCTGGCCCAGGCACAACCAGCCACCCAGTCCTGTGGGTGTGGGGCCTCAGCCCCTCCTGCCTAGCTGATGAAATCGATAGAGCCTTGGGCAAGTGATCAGGAGAGGATGTTTTAGTTACCAGAGCTGGGCCCTGCTGTGGCTCTGCCCAGCCTGGAGCTGGGAAGGGAATCAGCCAGCACACAGGGGTTGAATGGAATCTCTCATTTTGCCAATCACAGGCCCTCTCAGAACCCACTTCCTGTCTGTGAAATGGGTTTAAGAATCCATCATGGAGTTCCCGTCGTGGTGCAGTGGAAATGAATCCGACTAGGAACCATGAGGTTACGGGTTCAATCCCTGGCTTTGCTCAGTGCGTTAAGGATCTGGTGTTGCCGTGAGCTGTGGTGTAGGTTGCAGACGTGGCTCGGATCCTGCATTGCTGTGGCTGTGGTGTAGACTGGCAGCTGCAGCTCTGCTTCCACTCCTAGCCTGGGAGCCTCCATATGCCGCAGGTGCAGCCCTAAAAAGATGAAAGAAAGAAAGAAAGAGAGAGACAGAGAAAGAAAGAAAGAAAGAGAGAGACAGAGAAAGAAAGAAAGAAAGAAAGAAAAAAAGAAAGAAAGAAAGAAAGAAAGAAAGAAAGTCACACATGCTACTCCCTCCTTGGCCTTTGGACCCAGGCCGTGTTCCCTCTGTCAGGACTCCTCTTCTCCTGCTTTGCCTCCACTCACCCTGAGGTCTCTGAGCACATTTGTCCTCAAGGAAGCTTCTCTGACTCTCGTCCCTAACTGGATTCCACACTCTCTCCGTGATAAACTTCCCAGAGTCCTGTGCTTGGCCCTAGAGCCCTGACCACCGTCCTGGTCAGACCTGCCCCCGTGATTTTCAAATAACATCGGATCTCCTTCACCAGGTAGGAAGGGATGTGGCACAGACTAGGTGCTCAATAAGCATTGGTGGACTGTTGAGAGATGAATTTCTATGGCCCTTTGCAGGTGACAAAGCCCTTTCACTTGCAAAAGGGGCCACCTCCGAGGTGGGCAGTGTTCACACCTGCATCACCCTCTTTAGGGCACCGAAGCTTCTCACTTCAGACACTTCACTTGAGCCTCACGACAAGCCGGTGAGGAAGCTAGGGATTATTATTTCCATCTTAGAAACAATAAAACGGAGGCCCGGAAACAAGAAGTGTGACCCAGGCTTAGTACTTGGAGGAGCCAGGATTTGTAAGCCTCCGGATCCCGTGCTGGCAGGTAGACCCATTAGATTCCTCGCTGCAGGCATCGTCACCTCCCCTGTGGCGGAGGCCGTGCTCAGATGGGCAAGAAAGTGTGTTTGGTGAGAACACGGGCTTTGGTGGGGGCACAAGGCCAGCTTCCCATCGAGGTCACCTGCCTGTGACCTTTAGGGCTGGGGGAGCGCCTGCTAAGGCTTCATGGGGAAACAGCCTTAGTGGTACCTGATGGACTGGGAGACCAGGGGAGGCAGAGAGCCAGGGAAGGGAAGGCTAGGGAGACTAGAGGAGCCCTGGAAAAGGGGGTTTGGGTGACTTAGGCTGAGGTTTCTCAGCCTCTGCTACCCTCACACTCTGCTGGGCCCAGCGCAACAGACAGGGCAGTGAATCGGGCTCAGTGGCAGCCACAGGCAGCAAGGGCTGTCACACCCTCGCCATACACGGATCCCTTGAGCCTCTTAGAGGCAAGGCGAGGAGCAAGTCCTCTCTGCTGTCCCTTGTGCGCTGTCCTAAACAGAGTAGGCATCTTTTGGGGGGGGGGTGTCTTTTTTTTTTTTTCAGGGCCCCACCCGCGGCATATGGAGGTTCCCAGGCTAGGGGTCTAATCGGAGCTGTAGCCACCGGCCTACACCACAGCCACAGCAACAGCAGATCTGATCTGCGACCTATACCGCAGGTCATGGCAACGCCGGATCCTTAACCCACTGAGCAGCTCATTCAGGCTCGTATTCCCACACTTGCTGGGGAGGGAACCAGAGACATCTCCTCCCAGATGGCAAGACAGGCCAACCTCCCCGGTCCCACAGACACAAGCACTTCTCTGGCCCTGGGACTTGAGGACACCAGAGTGGAGCCCTCCCCGCAGCCAGGAGGGGACCACAGCCCTTGAGAGAATGCTTGGCATTTCAGCAGGGCCTTTGCCTTCCTTTAAAGCGATGTCTCCTTGGTCCTCTCGTTCCATTACATGCCACAGATCCTCGACGAACTTAGCCTCTCTGTGCCTCAGTTTCCTCAGCTCTAAAATGGGGTTGTGGGAGTTCCTCTTGTGGTTCAGCGGGTTAAGAACCCAACTAGGATCCATGAGGAGGTGGGTTCAGTGGGTTGGGGATCCGGCGTTGCTGTGAGCTGTGGTGTAGGTCGCAGTTGCGGCTCAGATCCTGAGTTGCTGTGGCTGTGACGTAGGCCGGCAGGTGCAGCCCTGATTCGACCCCTAGTCTGGGAACTTCCATATGCCGCAGGTGTGGCCCTAAAAATGAAAATAAAATAAAAATAAAATGTGATGGAACATGATGGAGGATAATTTGGAAATAAATGTACATGTATATGTATAACTGGGTCACTTTGCTGTACAGCAGAAATGGACAGAACATTGTAAATTGTCTATAATAAAAAAATTTTTAATAAAAATAAAATAAAATGGGGTTGTGATGGGAGCCAGTTAGAACAGGCGACATGCTTGAACACTGCTTGGCACACAGGCAGCGCTCCCTCAGTGTCTGTTCTTATGCTCCAGCTCTGTCCCTTTAATGAGTCGCTTTCCCTTTCTGAGCCTGACTGCCTTTCTTCATCCGTAAAATGAAAGGGCTCAGGAGACTGAACGGCCTCCCAGGCGCCTGCTGGCTCTGACCTTCTAGAATTCTATATATCTGAGGTAGTAAAAGCAGACATTGTTGTCCTATGAAAATAGATGGGGGGGATGGGACCCCCCCAAAAGATGAACTGAGCTTCCTAGGGTTACACAGCTAATTACAGACCAAGGCAGGGTTGGGATCCAGAGTGCTGAGCCATAACCACTGGGCCCTGGGCCCTGGGCTGGCTCAGCCACAGCCCGCCAGGTCTCTAACACCCAGGGAAGGCCCCAAAGCATTTGGTTTGCATGATGGGGGAGGTAGGAAACTTGGGCAGACCCACATAACCCAGCGGTAGCTTCCTCACTGGCCAAGGTCCTCATTTCCTGCCATATGCCTGTTTCTTCTCCCAGAGCACAGATTCCCTCTGGACGGTGGCCTGAAGCATCCTCACTGTTTGCTGGGACCGCCACAAAGCCCTGTTCACAAGCAGGTGCTTCCCGCCTCCCCACGCCTTCCAAGGGGCCCAGGCAAGTGAAGAGGCTGAGACCCAGAAAGGGCCAAGCTGCCCAGCCAGCCTTGGGCAGAAGCAGATTCGGGACTGGAACTCAGGTGTCTGGGCCCCTGGCCTTGTGCAGACAGGAACCCGCGGGCCAGGCAGGTCTCCTGGAGCAAGTCCCAGTCAGGTGCTGGCCAAACGAATGCTGCCCCGGGGGAGAGGGTTGAGGGCCATCCATCCCTGGGGAGGCCTTATGGGTTATCTAGGATGCTTGAAATTCCCAGTGGCCAAGGCACACTCAGGGTGGGGACACAGACCCCTAGCGGGTGCGTGGCAGCTAACACAAGCTGAAGATGGAGCTGGCTCTGAGGCTTCACTGGCCAGTTAGTGGCTGTGAATTTGAACTTGACCTCTCTGAGCCTGTTTCCCCTATCTATAACCTGGGCACAGTGATACCTTCTCTGTCCACCTCTCAGGGTTTGAATGGAGATAATATTAGTTCCCACCAGGGAGCCCATACCATGGGCCAGACACCGTGCCCAACACTTGACCTGCATCATGGCATTTAATCCTGGCCCAACAGGTGGGCAGCATATCCCTCCCTATGTGGAAACAGTTCTTTAAGGTGGAGACACTGGCTTTCAGGTCTCACGGACAAGTAAACAGTGGCGCCGGGATTTGAACCCAGATCTGACTCCAGACTTCCCCTTTCACTGAAAGCCCTCTCTTGGTATGGTTATTATCAGATAGCATGGCAGAGAGACCAGCTAGCTCACCACCAGCTTCCTAAATTCTCTTCATTCTAGACCTTGCTGCACAATGGGAGTCTGCGCCTCGGGCCCCATGCAAGGATTCAAGCGCTGAGTTGCAAGGCTTGCTGGTGCTTCCTGTGAGACAAACTGTGGCAAACCGTGGCCTGCCACTTGTTTTTATCAATCAAGTGTTGATGATTGGAGTTCCTGTTGTGGCTCAGTGGTTAATGAATCCGACTAGAAACCATGAGGTTGCGGGTTCGATCCCTGGCCTTGCTCAGTGGGTTGAGGATCCGGCGTTGCCGTGAGCTGTGGTGTAGGTCGCAGACACAGCTCGGATCCCGCCTTGCTGTGGCTCTGGTGTAGGCCGGCGGCTACAGCTCCGATGAGACCCCTGGCCTGGGAACCTCCATATGCCACGGGAGCGGCCCAAGAAATGGAAAAAAGACAATAAAATAAAATAAAATAAAGGTGTTGATGGACCCCAGCCACTCTGATTCATTTACATTTTGTCCGAGGCCACTCTGGGGCGGCGATGGCTAACTTGAGTAGTTGGGACGGAGACATCACAGTCTACGAGGTTCATTTACAGAAAGTTTCTTGACCCCTAATTTGAAACATTCCAAGAAATGTGCTGGCCTGTGACTGAAGTGCAAGGCAGCAGCCAGGGGCTCCTCTCTGGTTTTTAGCTGAGCCCTGGAGAGACCTTCCATTTGAGGGTTCCAGAGAAATGCTGGCTGAGTCAGCAGCCCCTCATAGGACCAGAACAGAAGCGACTAAGGGGTTGAGAAATTTCCATTGAATAACCTTCAGGCCTGAAAGACAGAATTCCAGAAGCACCTCAAAATGACCACTTGGGCCAGGGGTCAAAGGACCCCAGCCCCAACTGGGGGTACCGCGTCAGGCTTGTGGGAGAATCCGAAATCTTAGGCTTCTAAGTGGCTGTGGCTCATTTTAAACCGCATTTGGGGTCCTGAAAAGCCTTGTGTGGCCTGAGGCTGTTTATTCCCTAATCTCTGTCATTTCAGGGGCTGCCTAATTTCTGGGTGGATTTGAAGCACTGTTGTTTTTTGGGTTCTCTGCTCACACCCCTGCCACCCTTCAACCTCTTGGTCCAGAAGCATTCAGTGAACAAAAGGCGAACTCCTTTTTCTTTTTTCTTCTGCATCTTCAAAAACATCCCTTGCTCTGATTCTGTTGTATTTCTTTGGTTAAGTCAAGATCTCTCTAAAGGATGGTAACCCATATGCCCCACCTTCTTTTGGTTTGATGTCTAATTATCTTCGCAGAAAGTCACCAGCTTTCCTTTCCCTGGTCCTTTGCCCCACCTCCCGCTGTCAATCATCCTCCCGCTGTCAATCATCCTCCCGCCTACTTAACCAAATGCAACTGGGTCTTCTGGGGCCAGTGCTACTTGGTCAGCCTCCACTGGCCTTCCTCTGATCTCACAAGTCCACACCGCGTCATCTCTTTCCATTGCACTTACTGAGATTTAAGCACATTTTGAACTTGAGTCTTTTCTCTCTAATCAAGGGACCTCCCATAGTACCATAGAAAGAGTTTACATTCTAGAATTCAAAGTGCAAATTCTAGAGTCACTTACTGGCTGTGAGCCTTTGGACGAGTTGCTTCTCCTCTCTGAGCCTGTTTTCTCATTTGTAAAACGGGGGTGGTGGTCTGTGTCACCCAGCTGTTAGGATAATAAAATGAGTCGCTATTTTTTAAAAGAGTTCTGCACACTCTTAAAGGGCTACACACTTATGGGTCAGTATTAAGTTGTCCCGCCCTGCCACCGCCCCCTGTCTCCTTGGTTTCATGCGAAATTAGAGCTTTGGGGGTGATTAGGGTGGTAACAGACCAATGAGCATAAAGCCAGCCCATCCCAAGCCTCCTTGCCTAAAACCAAGTTCGTCTGACGACCAGTTTGCCTAAAAGTCAAAGCAGTAATTTTGCAAGAAGGCATTTTGTACCAATTTTCCCAAGAGGCACTTCCAACATTTTTAAATCTCTCTGTCACAATCTGCAACATTTTGTCAATGATGAGATTCTTTTGTACACTTGCAGGTGGTGTTTTTTATCTTTCATTGAGCAGGTTTATGACTTTTTAGCAAGTGTCGGAAAACCCTTTCTTCAAATTGTATATTTAGAGAACTAAATACGTGTCAAATCTGTAGATTTCCCGAGAGATCTATCGAATGCACCTTTTGAATCACTCCTGTCTCCTCCCTGGGTTTTACTCTGTATCACGTAAGCCTGGGTGCACCTAATGAGTTGATTAACCAAATTAGCATGTACCCAGTATTCCTTTCTGTTCTCCAAGATATTGGCATTTTGACAACAAGCGTGAAGAAGTAAGACAGATAGGGCAGAATTGCATCGAACTCCATTTTATTTCTCAGGCTATCTCGTGCATCAAGCAACTCGACTTTGTGAAACATAAAATGATACATACAAAGTCATTACCAAATATATTCATTGCAAGAAACAGAACATTTCTCAAGAAAGGCAAACTGGCTAAAAAGTCCCGAGAGTGTTCAAAAGTAGATAAAAATGGAAGACACGCACCAAGGATACCAAACAGTTTTTAGTAAAAAATCCCACCTTTAATCAGAATGTTCTTAAATAAACTGCTTTTCAAAAGTAGATAAAAATGGAAGACAGGCACCAAGGATACCAAACAGTTTTTAGTAAAAAAAAAAAAAAGCCCACCTTTAATCAGAATGGTCTCAAATAAACTGCTTTTTAAAAATCCTTTAAATGACACTGCCAAAAAAAAAAAATTAGGACACTCAGATGCCCACTCAAAAGTGGACTGCATTTTATGTGGACTGGTCATTAAACATAAGATTCCTTTTGCGAGTGTGTGGCAAATTAGTTTGAAGCCATTTGACCTGGTGCCAATGTGGGATGCAAGCGCTTCCCTCCCTCCATGTGAAGTTGAAGTTCGTGGGCGTCGTCGGGGCCAACCATGGATCCCAGGAGAGAGGAGTGCCCGTCCTGAACATGACCTCCAAGACTGAGGGTGAAGCGTCAGGTTTAACTCTTTATTATAAAGACATATTTACACTGAACAATCTTTACAAACACAGTGAACACAAGGATGGGAGGGGGGGTGATTTCTTAATGAAGAGAGCCTTAATATCTTTGTATAAATTAGTATAAGAATCATACACAACCACTTTAAATAAGACAGCGCCTCAGAGCCTCCGCTGCCCTCCTCCGCCTCTGCCTCCACATCCTCTTGGCCCTCCCTCCCCCCCCTCCCCCGTGGGGCTGGGCAGCTGAGGCGGCAGGAGATGCAGGAGGAGAAGGGGGAAGAAGGCCCAAGCCCTTCCGGGGGCATCTGTGGCAGAAGAGGCTTTCTGGACACGGGCCGGCCCCCACTCTGGGCTGAGGGGTGCTGGGGGGCGACGGGGTGCCTGGTCTGGCTCCCCAGAGTGGGCCCGAAGCAGCAGCAGCAGCAGCAGCAGCAGAGGGAAAGGGGAGGGGCAGGTGGTCAGAGTTGCTGTGGGACTGGGGGCGGGCCCTGACTCCCCCTGTCCCCCTGCTACACACATAGGTGGCCCTCAGGCTCCTGCTTTCCCTTGACTCCCTCCCACGAGGCCTCCGAGCAAAAGCCTGCTCGGACCTCCCCCACGTCGTCCCATGCTTCTCCCCCATCCTCCCCAAGAAAAGGCCACTGGGTGAGAAGGTCCAGTCCATGCGAAGGGAAGGCCATGGAATCCAACGGGTTAAGGCCACTTCCTGATCCCTGAAAACCAGTGTCAGGTAGCAAAGGTAGTCTCGGGGCCTGAGCTGCCCCTACAAAAATACCCGGGGGTCTTCGAGTGCTGCAGCCCCTTTCAGGCCAGGTTGGGGAATGCGGGGGGGGGGGGGTGTGCAGCTAGGGAGGAGGGGCCGGCTCCATCCCCACAACACCGTGGGGCAGTTCACCGCCGTCCCCTGTCCCTTCCCAGCCACCCCCAGCCCCAGCCCCCGGGGGAAAGGCACTTAATGGGATTGGAAGACATTGTCAGGAAGGAAGAGGACCTCCTCCGGTGGGCGTCGGGAGACCTGGGCCCTCATTCGGGCTCCGGCTCAGTGGGGACACTGAGCAGGTAGGTTACCATCCCCGTCCAGGCTCTGGGTTTTCAGGGCTTCGAATAAGGAGGTGGAGCTAAGTGATGGCCCAGCTTCCTTTTGGCTCCGATGGTCTGTGATTCTTGGCAAAACCAGTCCTGCTTGGCTTTTGCTCCCCTGGGAGGGTCTAGAGCCACCTCAGGTCCAGCACCCTCCCCTCCTGAGCGGAAGCTTGAACTAGCTGGGGGTCGGGGTGGGGGAGTGCATGGGAGTGTCAGGCGGCACAGCAGGTGAGAGAAGTGACAAAAAAAGTACGTCGTGGCCCCTCTCCTTCGCCTCTTCCTCAACCGGGGCCAAACACGGGGATGAGCAAGAGGCCACAGTCAGCTAGTCCTCCTCTGCTCAGTGCTTTACCCCCTGGGCCAGCGCGCCCACTCCCCATTCCCACCCCCAAGGCACCCCGCCTGCATCCCAACACCCCATCCCTCTCATTAGAGTCGCATTGCTTGGTCCTCTAGTCCCTTCTGGAGGCCGGGGGAAGGGCTGACCGAAAGCAGGGGATCTGCTGGAGCCCCTGCGATAAGGGCGGTGCCCCCTGGCCCCCCAGGGCATACCTGAGGAAGGAAGGGCCCAGAGAAGGTGAGGTGTTAGGGTATGAGACCGAAGAGGGGGAGCAGAGCAAGGGGCGCCTTCCAGTGCAGGGTCTCCCAAGTCAGGGGGAGGGGCTGAATGGATCCTTGAGCCCAGGAATCTCTAGGGAACTAGGGGCAGGAGCGTGCCATTCACGGAGGCTGGCAGGGGAGGAGAGCCGGGACCATCAGCAGCCAGGACAGGTGCCAGACGAGCAGCGAACGGATATGAGGGCTCCAGAGAAGCAGGCTGATCTGCCGAGGAGGAGAGAGAACCGCAGGGGTGGGCATCTGGGGGCCCCTTCCGTCCTAAAGAGACAAAAAGGACCAGAGCAGTCACTGATGGGTCCTAGGTCCAAGGAACCTCGTGGGACAGACGAGGAGACCCCTCCCCCCCCACAAGTCTGACCCTAAAGCCCGAGGCCGCTGAGTTAGTGCCACCCTATCCTGGCCACAGGGGAAGGACTGCTTGCCAGGCTTCATCTCTCCCTCCCTCGGCTCTGGGCAACTTTCTTCCTGTTTTCTGCCTCCCTCCCCGTCTCTGGGAGGATCCACACTGCACACCTGCACACACAGTTTAGGGCACCCCTCCCCAGCTCATCAAGGACCCCCCAGGACTTTCAGAACTTTCCAACTGGGCTAACCAGCCCAACCCCAGGCAGCAGGGTGGAGGAGAGCCAACACCTAACTCCTGGGCATCAGGAGATTGGCCTCCAGGGTCAAGCCCGGCCGGCCGGGGCCTCAGTCTCCCTGTCTGTGAAATGAGGGGGCTGGGCGGGTGCTCTGCCTGCCGGCCCCTGTGCCATGTGCGTGGGTGGGGCTGGGACTGCTTGGTCCAGGGGTCTGGCCGATGATAAGCAGCAGGGTCACCCAGATTCCAGGCTGTCCGCCCCTCCCCCGCCCTTCCACCCACCCCCACCCCCGCCCCCGACCAGAGGCTCAAGTACCTGCTTCAGAAAGGCATGGGGCCCTTGTGGGAGAGGCGTGGCCGCTGGCGCCGGAACTTCCTCCGACCTCCCTGCCAGGGTCCTGGGCCGCTCCTCGGCCCTCTGGGCTGCACCAAATAGCGGACGTTGCCTTCCTCCATCCCCTTCCCGCCAGAGGTCTGCAGCAGGGGCCCTGGGGAAACGAGAAAGCCTGTCAGCCCGAAAGGCTGATGCAGATGGGCCCGGGGAGAGGCAATCTCTCCAGGAGGGGGCGCTCTCATGGCTTTGTTCTCTTCCAACCAGCGGTCCATTGGCAATGTTTACACTGTGCTGGACCCCAGTACCCACATCTTGCAAATTATGCAGCTGACTTTCTGTCCTTTTGACAGTTCTATCATGTCGCCAACGGGCACAGACACGTTCTGTGTTTAGAACATCGCCGAGGGGTGCAGCTATGCCTGTACTCGGGCTGGGGCACAGCACAAAACACCCTCCCACGGCGCCCTTGCCACGGATACACTTCAAACATACAATATGTCAATGAAATGGACTCCCCCGCCACGTGCCCATCGCCCAGATTCAACCATTACCCATTGCAACAGTTATAGGGAGGGACCTATGCTTTAGTTCTCCAGCTTCTTTTTTTTTTGCGGGGGTGGGGGGGTGTGTTTTAAAGCAAATCTGGAGCATCGTGTCATTGTGCTTCTACATCCTTTGATACGCAGGCGATCCACTTTTGAGCACCAGAGCTCTCAGACCTTACCCCTGGGCATCGCATCAGTGTTCAGTGTTCAGTGTTCAGGGCTCACTTGGCTCCTGTGGCCTCCCTGTGGGTGTGACTGCGGGATGGCTGGTGTTGGGGGAGGAGGGGGGGTGACTCTGACTCTGTGGGCCTTATGCTGTGCTCTGTTCAGCCCGTGAGCAGATTCAGAGGCCAATAAATACTGCACAAATGAATGCGCAAACAAATGAGTGAATGCCACCCGAGGCAGCAAGCGCATCAGAAGGGGGGTGGGGGGCTACAGTTGGCAGCCCCCCTTGCCCTAACTCCTTTCCTCCCTATGTCATAGCCCCCTCCTGTGTCTGATGCCAATTCCTTCGTTCCAATCCCCGATGGCTTCTTTTCTGCTCTAGGCGGGCTCCTCTCTACATCTGTCCACAGCTGGCTTACAGAAGACGCCTCCTGATGCCAGACCAAGCCCTGACAATAGACTCCAAGTGGTGCTGGGTATTGCTGGGGGCCGAGAGGGACAAGACACACTGGCCACATCTCATGGAGGCTGCAGTCGGGCCAGGGCAGGTGAGTTGGCACCCCGCAGACAAGCCAGCGGCTGGAGGCAAGCAGCGAGGGGAGATGCGCTGGCGCTGGGGAGAGGCAGACAGACAGAAGGCTTGTGCAAAGCCCAGGACGGGGCTGGTCTACAGAAACAGAGCTTCTGAGGCCAGTGACGGTGAAACCCCGTCTCCCTTGCCCCACACCATCAGATTCGCCTCCAACTCTATCCCTGTCTCTGGAGACCTGTTTCCCTCCATCCAGGAATCCCCACCACTAGCTCACAGTTTCCATATAATCACCCACTGGCTGCTAGCTCCGCCCCCCAATCATACCCCTGGCAGCTCTTCCTTCCCTTCCTCCCTGCCTCCAGCATCCCCATGTCCTGGTTCCCTCCTCGGCTACTTGGCTCTTTGATTTCCACTTGCACACAATTTCCAGGCATTTATCCTCCTCTTGGGCCAAAAGCGGGCGAGGTCTGCCCTGAGGGCCCTCCCTGCCCAGGCTCCCGAGGCCTGCTCCTCTCCACGCTCTTGTTTAGACACGCGCACAGGCACACACGCTCTCTAGCCCGCCACCCTCCCTCCCGGAGAAAAGTCACCAGCCCTTTAGGATCTCTCTGTTTACCGGCCACCCTCCAAGCTTCCAGTTGGGGGTAGGTTAATATGTCAGCCCCTCCCCTAAAAGCCCATCACTAATGAGAATTAAAACATACATTGTATTCATACTTTGGGACAGTAGGTATGGGGGGGGGCGCCCCACAGGGCTGCTTCCTTCTGTCCCAGGGTGCCTCTGGGGGCCATCTGCAGAGGGGCTGCGCCAGGGACCCACCCCAGCTGCTTCGGCTTCTGCCCAGCATTTTGGAGTCCCTTCGGGCTGCCCTGCCCTCTGAGAGAGGACAGGAATGATGCTGACAAGGAGTTAGGACCAGAGGAATTCTCAGGGCAAAAAGGCCTGTGCTGAGAGTCTGGCCGGGTACAAGGAAGGACCCTATGGGCCTGAAGGTGTCAGCGAGGTTGTGGTCCTCGCGTCCATGCCCTCAACTACTGGTGGTGGGAGGGTGGCCAGTGGCACAGGCCACAGCCCCAGGGATACTGCAGGCATCGAGGAGAGAGGTTCAGGGCCCAGGTGGGGAGTGTATCCTCTCCAGATGCTCAGAACCAGGGCTGAGAGTGGTGATGGTAGTCGGGGAGGGAGGGCTGGGGGTGAAGGGCTTTAAGAAGAGGGGGTGGGGCAGAGCCAGGAAGAGGAACGTGGCTGGTGGGTTCAGACTCCAGCCAGGGAGATGTTGAGACTCCAGGCCCGCAGAGAAGAACTACCTAAGCTAACCGAGCACTCGCCCAGGCCCTGGAGCGCAGTCACCCAGAAGCCCCTGGCATCTTGCACCCCATTGGATGGCGCGGGGCGTGCGGGGCGGGGGGTGGGGGTGGGTGCTCACTGTAGCCGGAAGTCTGCAGTTCCTCCACCACCCTGATCCCATCACCCACCTGTTTCCTACTTTTGATTCTGAGTGGTTCACCCTAAGATAAGCTGACACCTGAAACTCTGGCTTTGTCTCGTGCAAAGGGACAAATCGGAGGCTGGAGATTCTCATCACTGCAGAAGTCCTGGCTAGGCTATACAAAAGGATCCCCCTGTAGAACCGGGCCCATCCCCAGTGCACTTAAATATTTTCCTCTACCTCATCTGCTCTTTAAAGGAAGCCTGAGGCCATCCTGCCCAGAGCCTCCAGCCCGGAGGGACGGAAGCGCCATTAGCAATGAAGCTACAGCATCTCCGCTGTGAGCCAGGGCTAAACAGACTCCGTTCCCTGAATTCCAGCCCTGCCAGCGCACGAAGAGGTGTGTGCTACTTTTCAGGAACAGGTCATCCTCGCTTGGAATGAAACATCTTTTTTCTTCTCTCGCTGTCCAGCCTATCTTGTGATTGCCTTAAAAGTCCATGCGAGTGCCCTGGTGCACTGGCTAGGTCCCCTCCCTCCACTAGCTTGGGGTCCCACATGCGTCTCCAGACTGAGGCGCCCCTCCTTTGTCTGCCCAGCCTCCAGCCCAGTGCCCTGAGCTGTCTTCCCACGCCAGCCGTGCCACCTCGGACACATCATGCTCTGGGCTGCCTGGTCCTTGGCTTCAGCGGCATCAGCCCTCTGCCGCTGAGAGGCCTGACTCAGGTTGCCTGGGTGCTTGGCGCTGAGGGATTGGGGATGGAGTGGAGCTGCCCCCTCCCTGAGAGGGAGGGATACACAACGCTGCCCTCATGCTGTCACTGTGACTGCCAGCCTCGGCCAGGGCTGGGGACGGCGAGGAGGAGGACCAGAAGAGAAAGAGGTGCTCAGACAAAGAGCAAGGTCTCCTCAGCAAGGTCAGCAGCTCTCAGACTCAGAAGAGCAAAGTGCATCCCAGGTCAGGAGGCAGCAGAGGAGTTGGTGTGTGTTGGTGCAGGTGCCTATTCCAAGTCAGGACAGAGCATGTTGCAGAGGAAGCACAGTTTTCAAGCCTGGAACTTTGACAGGGGACTGTGGCTGAGGACGGCATGCAAGCCTGCGCCAAGGGCAAGGTGGCACAGAAATGGCCCCTTTTTCTGGCCCAGGACAGGGGGCAGGAGGAGCAGGACATGTGTCCCCAGACCCTGGGCTGGTGGCTACCTGCATGGAGGTGTCCCTCCTCCTCGGCTCCAAGAGAGAGCAGGGGGTGGGGTGGGGAGGCAGGGGGAACTTTGGACATTTCCAGTGCCAGGGCTTGAGCAAAATGTGAGGGCAACAGATTTACCCAAAGCAGGCTGTGGGGACAGGTGACCTTACAAAAACTCCCGTCATGGCGCAGTGGTTAATGAATCCAACTAGGAACCTTGAGGTTGTGGGTTCGATCCCTGGCCCCGCCCAGTGGGTTAAGGATCCGGCGTTGCCGTGAGCTGTGGTGTAGGTCGAAGTCTCAGCTCGGTTCTGGCATGGCTGTGGCTGTGGCGTAGGCCGGGGGCTACAGCTCCGATTAGACCCCTAACCCGGGAACCTCCATGTGCTGCGGGTGTGGCCCTAGAAAAGACAAACAAACAAAAAAAACCCCAAAAAACCAAAAACAAAAAACTGGTGAAGTGAGGCAGGAAAACGCAGGGCCTGGGCCAGACACAACGTTCCCTACCCTGGAAACCAGCTATCCCTTGACCAGGACCACCCCAACAGCTGGACCCTGGAAGGCTCCGAGTGGCGGTCAAGGGGAGCCAAGGTTCTCCCCGTAGGCTCTGGGGGAGCCCCAAGGGTGCAGATCAGGAAGGGCCATCTTCCTCTGGGACGCCCTCTCTGCACCCACTCTCTCTTCCCTGAAGGCACCACCTTGGACTATTTGCCAGCGGTGGTGTCACGTGGTGCCTGGTCTCGCCAACTGCACGGGATGGCATGCTCCCAGAGGGCAGACCCGTGCCGTGTCCTGCCTTCGGACCTTTCGTTCTCTTTCCACCATTGCCGGCCCGATGGGAGTTTGTGAGGAAAAGGCCTGCTCCCTTCTTACCAAGGACGTGGCTGCCCCAGGGCTTGGGCCCTGCGGAGAGAGACCACTGGACAGCTAGCTGAAGGCAGGTGGTGCCAGATCCAACCAATTCACCTTTCTGAGAAGCCAGGCAGAGCTCCCAGGGCCAGGGCAGTGCCAAAAGGCAAGAGCAGAGAGAGGAGGTGACCTACAAAGAGAGAAGTGGCGCCCCGCCAGGTCCCTCACAGGCTCCAGGGCTGTAGGACATCCTTCTGTTCTGAAGAATCTGGAACCAAGTAGCGCCCTGGGCCCTTCCTCTAAGAAACTTACTGTCCTGCTCTCTCCTTCCCCCTGCACCCCTCTTCCTGCGACTCCAGCCCTGGCACTGGCATTAGTCCCCCTGGTCCCCGCCTGCCTATTCTGCAGTGACAGCCAGATCACAGGACTGTGGCAGCTGGAGGTAAGAGCTGGCAGCCCCAGGAGACACTGACGCACGGAGGACAGGCAGCCCTGTCTGGGGCTGCTGGGGTGTGGGTGGGGACCAGGCCTGGAGAGGGTGAGGGAGCACGGGTGCCAAGTATGCCAGGTGGGGGTGTGGTGCAGGTGGGGGCGAGTTGCATGGAGGTGTCAGGTCGGGCGCTGCTTCCTGGTTTGGTGCCTGGAGACAGAGACTGAGGTCAAGCATGCCCATGCCTGGGGCAGAGAGGAGGCCGGGGCCAGGATATCGAAGAACCGAATCCCTGGTGGGGAACAGAGACTGCGAGGAGGGCCTTCTGCGTGGGAGCAGGAGAGCAGACCAGACAGGACTTGGGGGTAAGGGAGGAGACCAGCCTGGCCCGGCCCTGCCTGGCCCAGCCCAGGGGAGGCTGCCTCTGCTCACATGCAGGCTGAAAGGAGCAACAGCTGGGCTCCACGCCGCCGCCCTCGCCGCGCGCTCCTGCCTATGCAACAAGTGTCACGTCTGCATCTTGGCACATCATCCCCAGTGGCCCGCGCCCCCAGACCGGCCGGCGGCCCCTAACCGCTGGGAACCAGAAAACCTTCCACGCAGGAACCCAGCCCACCGGACTCAGGTCAGTTCCCTCCAATGATCCACCAGGGCAGCGGGACGTGCCCCCCCCCTCCCCGCACATGCTCTCCACCACGTGGGGTGCGGGGCGCCGGACACCGAGAACACGCCCGCGGCCCTGAGCTCCTCAGGATGCAAGGGGGAGCCAGGAGGGGTCGGGCGCCGCGGGGGTGATGCCCCAGGCCGAGCCGAGCACCCCGGAAGGAGCGGTGCCCGCGGCCGGCCGGCCCCTGGCCCCGGGCGCCTTGTCAGTCGGCCGCCCGGCGCGTGGCGGCTGCTGCACGGCTCGCGCCCGGCCCCCCGGGAGGCGGAGAGAGCGCGATCGTCGGGGCGGAGGGCAGGGAGCGCGCGGGCTGCCGCCCAGGCGAGCGGGAGGGCGCGCACTCACCTCCACACACCGCGCTCAGGGAGAGCCAGAGCAGCAGGAGCGCCTGCACGCAGAGCCGAAGATTCATGCTGCTCCTCCGGCCGCCGCCGCGCAGCCCTGGCCAGGGGGCGGGGGCGGAGAGGCCGGGAGCCCCGAGGCCGAGCGAGGCGCGAGCCGCGGCTTGTGCGTGCGGGCGCGGAACTCGCGTGGCTCCCGGGCCGCGAGACCGTGCGCCCCGAGCCGCGCCGCGGGCCGCTGGCCGGCCGCCTCCTCCTCTCTCCCGCAGCCTCCCTCTGCGCCGCGGGGCAGCGCCGCCCAGCTGGCCGCGGCGGCTCCGGGGGCGGCAGCGAGCTCTTTCCAAGTGGCTGACTGCTCGGCCGCGACTCCAACGGCCCGTGGCTCAGGCTGCCAGCGAGAATGCGCCCCGCTCACTCCAGGGGCTGCATTTTGTAGCCTGTGGCTTGGCCGCGAGCCCACTTGGTCATGTGGTCATCGGGAGGGCTGGAGGGGGGCCAGGAAGAGGGAGAGGGAGCGAGCCTCCCGCACCGCCCCCCTCCCGGCGGCACGCACTAGGCAGCCCCAGCCAGGGCGCGAGAGGGAACCTCGAGGTGGCCCCACAACAAAGGCTGCGAGGCCGCTCCGACAGCCCACAACCGCTCCCCGGGACAATGCCCGCCTGGCCAGGGGCCAGAGGGTTTGGAGACCTGAGGGATTTCAAACACAGGAAGCATTTGGGGCAGTGGAGGGGCACATTTAACCCTTTGTCACCAGGCTTCCTTAACAGTTGTCAAGAAACCCAGGGTGCTGCCCCCACTCACCCGCCCTCCCTCTGATCTGGTCCTTTCCCACTGCCGCTCAGTAGCTGTAAGGACTTGGCCAAGACCCTCACTCATGGGCCCTCTTCTCTCCTCTGCATCTGGGTTTCAGTCCTGCCCAAGCCTGCCTAACTGCCCAGCGTCCCCATTTCTCCTTTCGCCGGCCCCCCCAGGAGACACCCTCTACCTGGAGTGCCCCCACCCCACGCCATCCCATTCTTCCGCTGAGTTCTTCAAGACTTAGAGCTGCGCCTCCAATCTCATCTCATCTCATTCAGAAGACTTGCCAGGATAACAGTAATCCAGGAGAGGCCGCCCCTGGGCTCCTCTTCACCATTGGGACATGCAACAGCTTCTATGGCATCCCCTCTCTTGCTCCCCATCATCATCAGAGGCCTTTTACCCAACTCCAAACAGTCTGGGCTGGATTCATTGTGCATGTACCCTTTGTAAGTGGGTCCTGAAGTTGCCTCCCTTCCCAGACCAGATTGTCAGCTCCTACAGCCTGGGGGCCCCCGACAAAAGAGACTCCGTCTTTCACGACGCTGGGAATCCCCTCAGATAGGACCTTGTCTCTTTATGCTTCTGCATCTCTCCAAAGTCCCCAGTATCGGGCTCTGCACATAGGTGGCACTCAACACATGTTAAAAGCCTAAATCAAAGGTGTTTCCACATTTCAGCCAGCCAGGCGGTTTGCTCAATATGCAAGCCCAGATTTCCACAAAAAAAAAAAACACAGCCATGTGTATGGTGCCACCAAAGATAGGAGGGACCACAGTAGAGGTAGCGTATTTTTGAAATGTTAAAACAATCCAGTATAAGCACAATTTTTAAAATCAGTCTCCCTCCACGGTAATTGTCAGCTCCATAGCAGGGATCTCTGCTTTGTTCACAGCTGAATCCCCAGACCTAGGCAATGCCTGGGACATGGTTGGTGGTCCCTACATAATTTTGAAGATACACACGAACTTTTCGAAACCATTCCTATTGTGTATGTCAAGGTAGTGGGAAGGGAATAAATAGGGTTCTAGTTCATGGCCTATGGCCCCATTACCCCAGTCCAGTAGCGAAAAGGCGGAGAGGTGGGAGGGAGAGCACCTCGCTTCATTTGTGAGGCCCAGGCAGGGAACAGGGGGCATTAGCAGCCCTCCCTCCGTGCTGCCCCTGGAAAGAGCCTTCAACCCAGGAGGAGAAACACCGGATCTCTCATCTCCACCCTTATCTGCTGTAGGGCCTTGCTGCTGTCACTTAAATGTACCAGACCTCTTGGGGATGGTGATCTCCATGCTTCCCGATGCAGTGCTGGCATGGGGTCGAATGAGATAATAAAGACACCATGCAAATTGGGAATCAACTCTTTGCAAGATGGTTTTTAGGGACCATGATCCTCCAACACCTGATTGAACAAGTCCATACATTTGCAGAGGAGTGTCTCCATAACTAGGTTCATAGAAGCATTCAGATTAAAAAAAAACAAATGAAAGAAAGAAAGCAAGCATTCCCGCTATGGCACAGTGAGTCAAGAATCTGACTGCAGTGGTGGAAGCGCAGGTTTGATCCCCTGCCTAGAGCAGCAGGTTAAGGATCAGGCATTGCCATAGGTCGCAGCTTTGGCTCAGTGGCTCATATTCAGTCCCTGGCCAGGGAACTTCCATATGCCAAGGGTGCAGCCATTTTTTTAAAAAAAAGAAGAAAAAGGAGTCCCTGCTGTAGCACAACAGAATCTGTGGCCTCTTGGGAGTGCTGGGATGCAGGTTCCATCCTCGGCCCGGCACAGTGGGTTAAGGATCCAGCATTGCTGTGGCTTAGGTAGCAACTGCGGCTCAGATCTGATCCCTGGCCTGGGAACTCCATACTCCATGGGGCAGGCTAAAAAGGAAAAAAAAAAAAAAAAGAAGAAAAAGCATTCAGATTTATTTAATTGCTCCTTTGCTAGGGTGTGTATGGGCTATTTGCTAAATGACTAAGGCTTTCCAATATAATATGATAGATACTAACAACATATTTATTTATTTATTTATTTGTCTTTTTGCCATTTCTAGGGCTGCTCCCGTGGCATATGGAGGTTCCCAAGCTAGGGGTCGAATCGGAGCTGTAGCTGCCAGCCTACACCAGAGCCACAGCAATGCTGGATCCCAGCCGCATCTGCAACCTACACCACAGCTCGCAGCAACGCCAGATCCTTAACCCACTGAGCAAGGCCAGGAATCGATCCTGCAACCTCATGGTTCCTAGTCGGATTCGTTAACCACCGAGCTACGACGGGAACTCCAACAACATTTTAAATAAAATGAAAAATTAATTTCCTGGGTGGCACTGGCCACATTTCAATTGCACAATAGCCACCTGCAGCTAGGGGCCACTGTATTAGACAGCACAGAATAGAACTTTTCAATTTCTACAGGAGGTTCTACGGGACAGTGCTGGATCAGAGCACCCCAATCATTCTTTTTCCTATAATTCTTTTTTTTTTTTTTTTTTTGGTCTTTTTAGGGCTGCATCTGCGGCATATGGAGCTTCACAGGCTTGGGGTAGAATAGAAGCTGTAGCCGCTGGCCTATGCCACAGCCACAGCAACACCAGATCTGATCTGCAACCTACACCACAGGTCATGGCAATGCCAGATCCTTAACCCGCTGAGCGAGGCCAGGGATCGAACCTGCGTCCTCATGGATGCTAGTCAGATTTGTTTCTACTGAGCCACGACGAGAACCCCCTTTTTTCTATAATTCTTTCTCCCACCTTAGGTAGTCTTCAAAATGCACATGGGAACAACATAGAAAGGAAAACCCAATACAAATTCGCGGAAGGCAATGCTCAGGAAGTAGAAGGCATGCATTTAATAAGCAAGATTTAAAGAGCCCATCATGTGAGAGAATTATGTTTTCATCTAATCCTTCTCTCCATTTACCGAAATTGCATCCATTTTTCCAGTCCTAGATCCAAGCTCTCTCTCCTTTCCCAGGCCACTCTTGCCCCCTGTGACTTTGTCTTCTTTGTAACAGCTATGGCTATAACTTTCATTGGCAGTTATTCTGGCATGCACTTTTGTATCTGCAGGCCGTGTTCTGCGGGCCTGTGGAAAGGATCCACCACCAGCGTACTCATTCCGTAACCAAGGCTGGTGAGGCAAGGGATGCTACTCGGATTGGTCACTCTGAAACCCCCATGGGCTCCTGAATATCTCAACACAGCTTTTTTTTTTTTTTTTTTTTTTTTTCCTTTTTAGGGCCGCACCCGCAGCCTATGGAGGTTCCCAGGCTAGAGGTCAGGTCAGAGCTGCAGCTGCTGGCCTACACCACAGCCACAGCAACTCGGGATCCGAGCCGCATCTGTGACCTACACCACAGCTCATGGCAATGCCAGATCTTTAACCCACTGAGTGAGGCCAGGGATCAAACCTGCAACCTCATGGTTCCTAGTCGGATTCATTCTGCTGAGCCACGATGGGAACGCCATCAACAGCATCTTCAAATGACCAGTTTTCACACCTGTCTCTGCCCACCAGACTTGAAGGTCTTGGAAATGATAGCAACTAGCACCGTGCCTGGTGCAAAGTTGGCACTTGTTGAAGAAATAAACAACTTAGTAGAACTGTGTGCTGTCTTTCGTTCAGGAAGGTGACACTGTTGAGTTAATACCAGCAGAATAAATGTTTAAAGGTGTTTCTCCAGGGATGGGGAGGAGGTACAGAAAGCCACCCCCCCCCATCCTGCCCTGAGGCAGCAGCCACTGTGAGGTACATTGTTGCACTTGGGGCTCCCCGCTGTGGTCAGGGGCAAGACTCAGTTTCCCATCAAGTTCAAGGGCAATTCTGGGGTCAAGGGTAGGATTCAGTATACTGTTGGGGACAGAGATGAGAGAGCCTGTGATTTGTTGCCTTCATTGGTGCTGCACACAACCTATTCAGTTCTGCTTAGTGTCCTATGTCATCACTGCCAGCCAATGATGCTCAGTTGACTTGTCTGGCTCCCTGTCCTCTGGGTTTGAGTAAGGCAGTGTGATGTATTAGTAAGAACTCAACTTTAGGAATTTCGAATAACTGAACTTAAATCCTTCCCCTCAATCTCATTCATTAGCTGTGCAACTTTGGACAAGTTATTTAAACTCTCTGAACCTAAGTTTCTTCAGTTATGAAATGAGGATAGTAATAGTATCTGCCTTATTATATTGGGAGATTAAACAAAATAATGCATGTAAGGATTCTTAGCGCAGGCCCCAGCCCACAGTAGTTGCTCATTCAATGTTGGTTTTCTCCCCTTCCTGATATGTTTCCTACCCACCCACCTGTAGGCCCTGGCCTCTGACCTCTTAGAGCCGATCAGGAAGGAAACAGCTCTGTCTTTGCCCTGTTTCATCCATGCCTGTCTCTCTTTTTTTTTTTTTTTTTTTTCTTTTTATGGCCACACCCACGGCATATGGAAGCTCCCCAGGCTAGGGGTTGAATCAGAGCTGCAGCCGCAGGCCTATATCACAGCTACAGCAATGCCAGATCCAAGCAGCATCTGTTACCTGTGCTGGAACTTGTGGCAATGCCAGATCCTTAACCCACTGAGTGAGGCCAGGGATCGAACCCGCATCATCACAGAGGCTACATTGGGTTCTTAATCCACTGAGCCACAATGGGTACTCTGACACTTGTCTCTTAGTAGCCATCAAAAGTGCTCACTGTCATAGTCCCCCAGAGCACCAATCTCTGCTGGGGCTAATCTGATGAATGAACTTGATCCAGGGAGTTAATGCATGCCAGTAGTTTGAGCTTTTGGCTCCCCCGTGTCGTCTTGTGACAGTAGTCCTATGAAGTATGTCCTATCCCCCAAAGTAATATAAATCTCCACCTTTTCAAGCAAGGAGACATTTTTGTGACTTTTATTTAGCTGCTCTACATAGAGCTCACCTTGCTTCAAAGTCAACTCAAAAAAGAATCCCCTCTGGCAGCTTAAAACCCAACTTTCTTTTTTAACTTTTTTGTTGTTGAGCTATAGTTAATTTACAATATTATATTCGTTTCAGGGGTACAACATAACGATTCAACATGTTTATAGCTTATACTCCATGTATTTTATTTTATTTTATTTTGTTTTTTAGGGCTGCCCCACGGCATATGGAGGTTCCCAGGCTAGGGGTCTAATCGGAGCTGTAGCCGCCAGCCTGCACCACAGCCATAGCAACGTGGGATCTGAGCTGCATCTGCGAGTGACACCACAGCTCACAGCAATGCCGGATCCTTAACCCACTGGAGCAAGGCCAGGGATCAAACCCGCGTCCTCATGGATGCTAGTCAGATTCGTTTCCGCTGAGCCACGACAGGAACTCCTTCATTTAAAGTTATTGTAGGAGTTCCCGTCGTGGCTCGGTGGTTAACGAATCCGACTAGGAACCATGAGGTTGCAGGTTCGATCCCTGGCCTTGCCCAATGGGTTAAGGATCTTGCATTGCCGTGAGCTGTGGTGTAGGTCACAGACACGGCTCGGATCCTGCGTTGCTGTGGCTCTGGCGTAAGCCAGTGGCTACGGCTCCGATTAGACCCCTAGCCTGGGGACCTCCATATGCCGCGGGAGCAGCCCAAGAAATGGCAAAAAGACAAATAATAATAATAATATAAATAAATAAAGTTATTGTAAAATTTGGCTATATTCCCTGTGCTGTACAATATAACCTTGTAGCTTATTTATTTTATACATGGTAGTTGGTGCCTTCTAGTCCTCCACCCCTATCTTGCACTTCCCCACCCCATTCCTCTCCCCACTGGTTACCACTAGTTTGTTCTCTATATCTTTGAGTCTGTTTCTATTTTGTTATATTCCATAGTTTGGTTTCTATTTGAGATTCCACCTATAAGTGGTATCACACGGTATTTGTCTTTCTCTGTCTGACTTATTTCACTAGGGGTCATGTCCTCCAGGTCTATCCAGGTAGTTGCAAATGGCAAGATTTTGATCCTTTTTATGGCTGAGTAATATTCCATTGAATATATACCACAGCTTCTTCATTCATTCATCTATTGGTATACACTTAGGTTGCTTCCATATCTTGACATTCGTAACTATAAACAGTGGGATAAACCTTCAAATAAGTGTTTTCATTACAACCCAGCTTTCAACCCACAGGTTCAACAAGTGAAGCCTCAGAGTGAAATCCTGTTGCAACCCATTCCTCTCTGCCTGTCCCTACAGAGGAGGAGGAGGAGGATGTAGATATAGTAAAATTTATTGAGCATGTGCTGCGTATCAAGTACTGCTCTGAATGCTTTACATACATTAACTCATTTAATCCTCAGACGAGGCAACTGAGGCTAATGGGAGTTATTTTCCCAGGTCTACCTCACCTGAAAGCCCACATACTTCCCTCTCTGGGCTTTGAGAAGCAAATTCTCACTTCTCTGGGCCCACATATCACTTTATTTGCACTTCTAACACCAATCTCACGCTGTCTTGAATCAAATTAGGAAACAGTGGAACATAGTGTTTAAGCACATTGATTCTGGAATAAGGCCGCTCTGTCACTTACTAAATAGGTAATTGGGGGCAAATTACTTATGTTTTCTGACCCTTAGTTTCCTCATCTGAAAAAAGGAGGGGGGCTTAGTGTCCTGGGTTATTGCAAAGATTAAATTAATCAATACCTAAATACAGCAGAAATTGACAGAACATTATAAATCAACTATACTTTTTTTTATTTTTTTATTTTTAGGATCAAACCCGAGGTATATGGAGGTTTCCAGGCTAGGGGTCCAATGGAAGCTACAGCCACAGCAATATCAGATCTGAGCTGCACCTGTGACCTACACCATAGCCACAGCAACCCAGGATCCCTGACCCCCTGAGCGAAGCCAGAGATCGAACCCATGTCCTCATGGATGCTAATCAGATTTGTTTCTGCTCAGAGGCGATGGGATCCCTGCACTATACTTTAATTTAAAAATTTTTTAAATGACCTAGGAATTACTTGATACAGTGCTTGGCCTTCCCAGTAAGGTAAGCATGGTATAAATGTTATATATTCTTAGAAGTATTTGTGTATGGCTTATCAATACTATGAGATAGTAAGACTATGCCTTACTTATCTTTGTATTCTTGCTAGCAGTACTAATGTCCAAAGCAAATAATCAATCAATATTTATTGAATGTGGGAAGAAATTATATAGTCATATTAACAATCACTCTGGGTTTATTAATACAGATCAAGTATCCTTATGTGGGCGAAATCATCAAAGCTTGTCCAGCAGGTTTTGAGACTGGTCAACACCAGCCATTAGCAGAAATAACACAAGATGTGAACTTCCCCCACCCTCAATTGGTAGTGGCTATTTTTTTCTTTTGTTTTGGCCACACCCATGGCACATGGGAGTTCCCAGGCCAGGGATCGAATCCGTGCCGCAGCTGCAACCTATGCCACAGCTGTGGCAACGCATGGATCCTTAACCCACTTCACCGAGCCAGGGATCGAATCCTTGCCACTAAAGAGACAACGCAGGATCCTTAAACCACTGTGCCATGGCAGGAACTCCAGTAGTGGCTGTTTTGAGTAATCTAAAAAATACAGTGAGGACAGGACAGCTGGAGAATGGGAGAAACTGAAACCCAGAAAAGAATAGTGACTTGCCCAAGGTTACACACAAAACTGGTGGCAAAGTCAAGACAGAGATCTAGATCTAATCCACTCCTGTCTCCTGTTTTCTCCCCTGTGCCCTGGGGCTGAGCAGTGCCGCAGCCGACCATGAAGGCACTCAGAACGGCTGTGGTTAGGCCTGGGACTCTCAGTCCATGATCAGCCCTTCTGGAGCAGCTCATGATAATGAACCTTCCCCAAATCACTCATCCAATTTGTTCCCTAAGACATAAGCTATATTAATTATCAAAGAAATTCAGTAGCAGCAACCTTGGTGAAAAGTATGTAAGAAGAGCCTCAAAGCTTCCCCTGTCTCTGGAGCTGCTTAATAGGAACTTGAAAAACAGCAGAAGAGGCCAGCTGCTGGTTGATGCCTCACTAACTAGCTCCTTGATAAATGATCTTTGCTTGGCTAAGCACCAGCAAAGAACATGAATTTTCACTGTCTCATTACTAAGTATTTGTCTTTTTCATTCCATTGGCTGGAATTGAGCTTTCTAACTCATATATATCCTCCAGAGCAGCCAGTGCAATGTCTTGCCACAGAGGAGATGCTTAGGACATTTTGGAGGATTAACTTTCCTCCTTTGAGCGTGAGACCATGATGTTAATTACATGGAAACTAGCCTGAAACTTACTCTATAAATCAAAAGACCCTAATGGCCATCTAGAGGAAAAAACTCAGTTGTCAGGATCTGGGGACCTTGCGAGGGTTTCTTCTTCAGCTAGCCATGTGGTTCTCCCCTCCTCTTGGTGTCCAATGCCTGTCAATCCTTACCACCAACTGGATCCTAACCCTGGCCATAGACTAAGATTTTGCCTCTCACACTTGCCCTTTCCCCAAACATGCAATCAAATACTATCCATTATAAAGCATCACTTTTGCAAAAATTAGAGAGGAAGCCACTTTGCTGCGTAACCACACTACCTCTATTCACATCCCTGGCGTTTAATGCCATATCTCAGTCCTTCTACGTGCTAAATCCTTCCACAGGGCATATTTCAGTCCCTCCCAGATGGGCTCCAAATGTCCCGGAAATGTTTCTTCCAACTTCTCGGCTAACCGCATCCCTTCTCAGCTTCTCTTATATATTTAAGAGATCAGGGGTTCACTCACAGATACACCTCACTTGACACGTAACTATGTTCCTGCAAAGCATTATGGCGGTGGAATTCAGATAACGGGATATATTTCAAGTGTTTTCCATTGGTTCACTTGTCACTAGTGGGATCGGTCTTAAGAGGGATCCTCCTAGAGGGTGAAGAACTGCCCTTCTGCCCCCGCCACCACCCCAGCCCCACAGAGTTGCCCCCTTTTCCCTGCATCCTGCCTGATTCCTTCTGATCTTTTGGCCTCACCCAGAGCCACGCAGGTCCCTGTTCCTCCTGTTGGTCTTTCAGAGCCATTTCATTTCCTCTGCACATCCTCTATGACGTCTCCCAGGAGCCTCCATCCTTCCTCTCCTCTAGGGTCTATAAATACACCGGCCCCCCAGGGGACGCCTGTGAATTCCTTCCTCAGGCAGCAAAGCTCTGTGAACTTGGACGGCCACTCCCCAATGAGCAGGTTTATCTCACTTCCACTGGGGCCCTTGAACCTTTCTTCCTCTTGCTTTTCTGGCCAGTCTCATCTGGGTTTACATCAGGTGGGATATTGTATGATCTCAAATCTGGTACCTTTCTGTGCTGGTACCATAGCAAAGATGGTTGGGGGCTAGGAGTGGAGTCTGTGACCAGTTTGGCTCAGAGCACTGAGATAATGGGATGAAATCAGAGATCTCAGCACGGTCTGCTGTGCTCCGTCCCCAAATCCGAGTCTGTACCCCCAGGGCAATCAGAGATTGTCACCATCACCACATGGGACCTGACTCCCTCCGCTTCTCCCTTCTTCATCTTTCCTACATTTCCCGAACACATCAAGAGAGAGCCCCATATAGTAACACTGAAAAAGGTAACACTTTTGAAAAAAAAAAGAAGAAGAAAAAGAAACATAGCCATTTTACAACAAAATCCCACATATTAGTTTCCCCAGGCTGCTGGAACAAATTACCACAAACTTTATGGCTTAAAACCTCAGAAATTAATTCTCTTGCAGCTCTGGAGGCTAGAAGTCCGAAATCAAGCAGGCCCTAGGGGAGAACCCCTCCTTGCCTCTCTGGGCTTCCGATGGCTCCAGGCAGCCCTTGACTTGGAGCCTCAACATCTCCACATGGCCTTCTCTTCTGCCTAAGTGACCTCCTTCTGCCTCTCTAAGGACACTTGTCATTGGATTCCCCCCCCACCCCCCATAATCCAGGATAATCTCATCTTGGGATCCTTAATTTAGTGACATCCTACCAGGACCTTTTTCCAGATAAGCTTACACTCACAGGTTCCAGGGCTTAAGACATGGACACGGCTTCTCCCCTTCAACCTGCTACACCCCGCTACCTCCATTCATATCCCTAGCAGGCTGGGAAACCATAAGAGCATGAACTTTCTGTCCATTTTGCCTCCAAATACCTCTCAAATCTCCACGCTTCTCTCTGTTTCTGCTGCCCCATCTCCATTTGAGCCCCATCATGCCTCACACATCATTCTCCAAAGCAACCCGAAGAGTCAGGCTGGTCCCGCTCTGCTGGAAAGACTTCTGTGGCTCCCCATGGCTCTGAGGATCAAGACCCTACCCTTCGCCTTGGCCTGCAAGGTCCCACCCACCTCAACAGCCTCCTCCCTTGCCTCTCTCCCTCTTTCTATCTGCAACGCCATGTCCCATCCGGCCACAATGCCTTCCCTACACTCTTCCTTTCTCTTGGACAACTCTCTACCCCACCCCATCTTCTCCTGGCTAAGACCCATCCTGCATTGGCTCAGCTCTAAGGTCAAATCACACTTCCTCAAGAGATGCTTTCCTTGGCCCTCAGACCGGCTGAGATTCCCCTGTAATAATGTCTCTCATAGTTTGTGATTAGATTTGCTTTGTATTGATGTCTCTCCCCACCTCCCTTCCCCCGCAGCTCCACTAGACTGAGCTCCAAGAGGGTAAGAGCTGTGGCTGTCAGTTTCATCAGTATGTCTTCGGCACCTAACCAGTGTCCAACACATAATAGATGTTCAATCATTATTTGAATGAATATGTGAATGAATGAATGAATGAATCCAAACATCTGCGTTCTGATGGCTCACGTGCCTCTCCTAAAAATGAGAGAAACAGGAGGAGTTCCCGTCGTGGCGCAGTGGTTAACGAATCCGACTAGGAACCATGAGGTTGCGGGTTCCGTCCCTGCCCTTGCTCAGTGGGTTAACGATCCGGTGTTGCCGTGAGCTGTGGTGTAGGTTGCAGACGCGGCTCGGATCCTGCGTTGCTGTGGCTCTGGCATAGGCCAGTGGCTACAGCTCCGATTGGACCCCTAGCCTGGGAACCTCCATATGCCGCGGGAGCGGCCCAAAGAAATAGCAAAAAGACAAAAAAAAAAAAAATGAGAGAAACAATGCCTAGCTCATAGGGCTGAATAATAAGCAAAATGAGATCATGGCGGGGAAGGGGCTTTATAAACCATGAGATGTTTTTAATAACTTAAGGAATCATGATGCTATTGACCAATGTCATCAGCCTTTAGGGAGCCCCCAGGATGCTTGAGGTTGACATTCCTCTGGGTCAGAAGAGCTTCTGTAGGAGCGCTGCTATGTAGGATACAATTACAAGAACACTCAATTCCCTTGCCTCGCCCTCGAAGCTCCTAACTTATCATCCTCTGGGATCGAAAGAAAACAGCACTCTCCTCAGGGGTAAATATTGCCCCGAGTCACCCTGGGCATTTAGGGGTTTGCTTGTCTTCCTCCAAAGCATCGGCTCCAGGTGCAGGCTCAGGGAGGTGACGCTTTCCACGAGATGATCCATCAGCCATGGCACTGGCTTAAGGCGCTGCCCAGCTGACAAATGACTCTGAAGCGTGCCTCTTGGCTTTTCATTCTTTCCCTTCCTCGCCTTCTTGGCTTTCACTGCCAACAGGCGGGGAGGGGATCACCTCCTTCCTCCTGCTCCTCAAGCAGCACGTCCATCTAGGCACCCCTGGAGGCCTGACATTCCAGGTCTTCAGAGTCTTGCATTTGATTTCCCCAGACCCCATCAAGTCATAATCTCCTTTCCTGCAGGGAAGGGACACTTCCACCTCTTCCTCCATATCCTCTCAGCTCCTTGCATTTGGGTCAAGAGACCTAAAAAGGCCATTTCTCATTTCCATCTTGTCTTCCATTGTTTTTTCCCCTGGGATGTCTATGCATTCATGGCCCTCAGATGCCTCACTGGTCTGGAATGTCCATGGCGAGCCGATCCTCTGAATCATAGACTTCAAGAAATTGGAAAGAGCCGAGCTCATCAGGCTGCCGTTTCCCCAGCTTCCTCCTCTGACCTGGACGCCTTCCCACCGGTGGCAGTGCGCTTCCCTGCTCTGTGGTCCCCCTGGCTTTTGCAGCTCTGTCTACATAGTCCTAGAAGGTAAAGAACAAGGCATGTCTCTGAATAATTCAAGCAAAATCCCCAGTTTTGTCTCAATGATTTGGGCATCCTATTGCAAAGCACTATTTCCATACAAGGCTTTGGGATAATTCCCTCTAATGGGTGTCCCAGAACCAGAGCTGGAAAGGACCTTGCAGTTCATCTGTTCAAAAACTTGCTCCTGGAGTTCCCTGGTCACTCAGCAGGTTAAGGATCTAGCATTGTCACTGCTGTGGCTCTCATCACTGCTATGACACAGGTTCCATCCCTGGCCTGGGAACCTCTGCATCCTGTAAGTGAAGCAACAAATAAACAAACAAACAAACAAAAAACTGCTTCTTTTTTGCTTACAGTTTTTTTGAGATATAATCGACATAGAGCCACCTGCACAATTTGCCTGCCGTGTACAAAAAGGGTGCAATTTGCTAAGTTTTGACATGTACACACTTCCATGAAACCAGCACTACTATTGTGTTTCCATCACTTCCTAAATTTTCCTTCTGCCCTGTTGTAACCCTTCACTCTGCCTCTTCTGCAGTCTCCCATCCCCAGGCAACCACGCCTCTGCTTTCTGTTACTGTATAGTTTGCATCTTCTAGAACTTTATATGAATGGAATAACAGTATGCTTTTTTCCCTCGCTTCTTTCGCTTGGCAGAATTCATTCATGTTGTATGTATTAATAGTGTCATATGTTTCAGTGTTCATAGCAGCATTTTTCGCAACAGCCAATAAGTAAAAACAACCTACTGAGGCCAGGGATTGAACCCGAATGCTCCTGGATACCAGTCGGGATTGTCACCACTGAGTCATGACGTGAACTTCTGATAATCAGCTTTTTATACCTGCTCTTTGGAGAAACATCTCTTCAAATCTTTGCCTATTGTAAAAATTGAGTATAATTTGAAGTTCCCATCGTGGCTCAGTGGTTAACGAATCTGACTAGGAACCATGAGGTTGCAGGTTCGATCCCTGGCCTTGCTCAGTGGGTTAAGGATCCGGCATTGCCGTGAGCTGCGGTGTGGGTCACAGACGCGCCTCGGATCTGGCGTTGCTGTGGCTGTGGTGTAGGCTGGCGGCTACAGCTCTGATTAGACCCCTAGCCTGGGAACGTCCATATGCCGCGGGAGTGGCTCACGAAAAGGCAAAAAGACAAAAAAAAAATTGAGTATAACTCATAAAACATAAAATTCATCATTTTATAGGGTGCAACTCAGTGGTTGTTAATACATTTACTGAATTGTGCAACCATCACCCCTATCTAATTCCAGAAAATTTCCATCACTCTCAAAAGAAATTCCATATCTATAAGCAGTCAGGTTACCCTGCCTCCATCCCCTGGCAACCACTAATCTACTTTACATCTCTGTGGAATTTCCCCCTTTCATACCTTTCATATAAATGGAATCACATCATATGGGACCTTTTATGAATAGCGTCTTTCACTTAACATCATGTTTTCAAGGCTCATCCATGTAGTAGCATGTTTCAGTACTTTATTCCTTTTTATAACTGAATAATATTCCAGTGTACAGCTATACCCCTTTTGTTTATCCATTCATCAGCTGATAGACATTTCCGTTGTTATCACTTTTGGACCATTATGCATAATGATGCTGTGAATATTTGTGTACACATTTTTTGTATGAACAAGTTTTTTTTTTTTCTTTTTTTTGTCTTTTTGCTATTTCTTTGGGCCGCTCCAGCGGCATATGGAGGTTCCCAGGCTAGGGGTCGAATTGGAGCTGTAGCCACCGGCTTACACCAGAGCCACAGCAACGTAGGATCCGAGCCGCGTCTGCAATCTACACCACAGCTCACGGCAACACCGGATCGTTAACCCACTGAGCAAGGGCAGGGACCGAACCCGCAACCTCATGGTTCCTAGTCGGATTCGTTAACCACTGCGCCACGACGGGAACTCCTGTATGAACAAGTTTTCAATTCTCCCATATATATATACCTAGGAGTGGAATTGTTGAGTCACATAGGAACTCTATAATTAACTCTGTGAGGAACTGCTAAAATGTTTTCCGCGGCAGCAGCAGCAGCAGCACCAGCACCATTTTACATTCCCACCAGCAATGTATGAGGGTTGCCCTTTCTCCACATTCTCCCCAAACACACATTTTCCATTTTGTTTTTATTATAACCATCCTACTGGGAGTGAAGCGGCATCACATCATGGTTTGATTTGCATGTCTCTTATGACGAATCATGTTTCTCTCTCTGTCTCTCTCTCTCTCTCTCTCTCTTTTTTTTTTTTTTTTTGGCTTTTTAGGAATGCACCTGTGGCATGTGGAAGTCCCCAGGCTAGGGGTCGAATCGGAGCCACAGCTGTCAGCCTACACCACAGCCACAGCAATGCCAGATCCTTAACCCACTGAGTGAGGCCAGGGATCAAACCCGCATCCTCATGGAGACTAGTCGGGTTCATTACCATTGAGCCACAATGGGAACTTGCTAATGATGTTTCAGTGCTAGTTCAGTTAGTTCATATCTGTATGTCTTCTTTGGAGAAGTGTCTATTCAGATCCTTTGCCCACTTTTTACTTGAATTTTTTGTCTTTTTATTGCTAAGTTGTAAGAGTACTTTTATACTGCAGGTTACTAGACCCTTATCAGATATATGATTTGCAAATAAAAATTTCCATTCTTTGACTGTCATTTCGCTTTCTTGAGAGTGCCCTTCAATATACAAAAGTTTTTAATTTTGATTAAATCCAATATGTCCATATTGTCTTTGATTGCTTTTGGTGTCATATCTAAGAAACAATCACCTAATCCAAGGAAACACAGATTTACAACTATATTTCCTTCCAAGAATTTTACAGTTTCACCTCTTACATTTAGGTCTATGATCTATTTTGAGTGAACTTTTTTTTTTTAATGGCTGCACTCGCCACACCTGCTGCAGCAATGCCAAAGCCTTAACCTGCTTGACCACAGCAGCAACTCCCTATTTTGAGCTAACTTTTACGTATAGTATTGGAAGGAGACCAGCTTCATTCTTTTGCTTGTGGATATCCATTTGTCCCAGCACCATTTGTTGAAAAGACTATTTTTCCTCCATTGAATTGTAAACAGCATTGTTTTAAAACTTGTTTCCAAATTGTTTTTGTTGCTAGTATACAGAAATGAAAGTGATCTTGTATTCTGAAACCTTGATAAAGTCAATTATTAGTTCTAGTAGCTTTCTTGTGGATCCCATTAGATTTTCTACCTTTCCTAGCTTTCTTCTTTTCTTTTTTTTCTTTTTTTTTGGAGGGGGGTCACGCTCTCAGCATGTGGAAGTTCTTGGACCAGGGATCAAACTTGTGCCACAGGAGTTCCCATTGTGGCTCAGTGGGTTAAGAACCCCACTAGTATCCTTGAGGATGTAGGTTCGATCCCTGGCCTTCCTCAGTGGGTTAAGGATCTGGTGTTGCCACAAGCTGCAGTATAGGTCTCAGATACAGCTTGGGTCTTGTGTTGCTGCAACTCCAATTTGACTCCTAGTGTGGAAACTTCCATATGCTGCAGGTACGGCCCTAAAAAGAAAAAAAAAAAAGCCTGACCCACAGTGGCTACCTGAGCCACAGCAGTGACAACACCAGATCCTTAGCCCACTGAACCACCAGGGAACTCTTTTGCTTTGTTTTCTTGACTATTCGCACAGACTAGAGCGTCCAGTAAAATACTGAATAAGGGCAGACATCCATGTCCTGCTCCTGATCCTAGGGGGAAAGAATTCAGTTCAATATTACGCTAACTATATGTTTTTCATAATACTTTTTATCAAGTTGAGAAAGTTTCCTTCTATTTCTAGCTTGCTGAGAATTTTCCTTAGGAATGGATGCTGGGTTTTGTCAAATCCTTTTTCTGCATCTATTGAGATAATCATATGGTGTGAGGGTGTTTTTTGTTTATTAATAGGGTAAATTACATTGCTTGATTTTCTAGTGGTAAACCAAATTTGCCTTGCTGGGATAAACCCCTCTTAATCATGGATGTATTCTTTTTAAATATATTGTTAGGTTGATGTGTTAAAAATGTGCATCTATACTTACGCGAGAAATTGGTCTATAGTTTTCTTGTTATGTCTTTTTCTGGTTTTGTTATCATAGTAATGCTGACAATAAACAGAGACTTAATGGGAAAGTATGCTCTCCTTTTCAACTTTCCGGAAGATTTTGTATAGAATTAGTATTACTTTTAAAAATTTATTTATGTATTTATTTATTTTGAATTTAACAGTTCATTATGATTTATAAGTCTCATTTTAAAAACATCAGCTGTCAGCTGATGGTTTAGTGGTAAACCATGTAGAAACAAGTATGCACAAAGTCTGCAAAACAAAACATACTTCAAACATGTTTAAGTAGAAAGATTATCTGAAATGCCAGATTTTCAGTCACTTCATTATTATGCAATGGCAGCCAAGTAATCCTTAACTTCAGTTGGATATTTTTTTATTTTTTATTTTATTTTATTTTATTTTATTTTAGGGCCGCATCTTCAGCACATGGAGGTTCCCAGGCTAGGGGTCAAATCAGAGCTGTAGCCGCCGGCCTACACCACAGCCACAGCAATGCCAGATCCAAACCACACCTGCAACCTACACCACAGCTCATGGCAACACCGGATCCTTAAGCCATACTGAGCAAGGCCAGGGATTGAACCTATGTCCTCATGGATACAAGTCAGATTTGTTTCTCCTGAGCCACAATGGGAACCCTTTAAATGTTTCATAGAATTCACCATCTAAACATGAAATTATCTTTGTAGTAAGATATTTAACTATAAACTCAATTTCCTCTATGGAGGGCTATTCACGGTACCCTTTTCTTCTTGAATGAGCTTTTGTATTTTGCATCTTCCAAGAGTTCTGTCCATTTCATCTAAGTTGTCAAATTTATTGTCAGAAAGTCGTTCATAATATTCCAGTAGTATCCTTTTAATATCTGTAGAATCTGTAGCTGTATGACCTCTGCCATTCCTCATTTTGGTAGCTTGTGTCTTCTTTGTTCCTCTCCTGATCATTCTGGCTAAAGATGAATGATGTTAATGATCTCAAAGAACCAGCTTTTGGTTTCACTTATTTTCTCTATTTTTTATTTCTTTTCTATTTCCTTGACTTCTGCTCTGATCTTTATCATCTCCTTTCTTCTACTTGCTTTGGGTTTAATTTGTTCATCTTTCTCTAGTTTTTTATGATGGAAGCTGAAAATCATTGACTTGAGATCTTTCTTCTTTCCTAATATAAGCATTTAGTGGCATCCCACAATTTCTGTTATGTTGTTTTATATAGGTGTATTCATGTACTTATGCATTTATTTATTCTTTTTAGGGCCACACCTGTGGCATATGGAAGTTCCCCGGCTAGGGCTTGAATCAGAGCTGTAGCTGCTGGACTGGGCCACAGCCAGAGCAACGGGAGATCTGAGCCAAGTCTGCAACCCACATCACAACTCATGGCAACACTGGATCCTTAACCCACTGAGCAAGGCCAGGGATTAAACCCGCATCCTCAGGGATCCTAGTTGGATTTGTTACCCCTGAACCATGATGGCAACTCCTAAAAGTCCTTTTTATTTCTTAGCTTCATGGCTTATTTAGAAGTGAGTGATTTAATCTCCAGATATTTGGGGAATTTCCAGAGATCTTTCTGTTATTGATTTCTAATTTAAATTCATTGTAGTGATAGAATATACTTTGTATAACTTGGATTCTTTTAATTTTTTTAAGACTTGTTTTATGGCTCAGACCATGATGGTATCTATCTTGGTAAATGTACTGTATGCTCTTGAAAAAAATATGTATTTTGTTGTTCTTGGATGGGATGGTCTAGAAACATCAATTTTGGTTGATAGTGTTATTCTCATCTTCTATATCCTTGCTGCTGATTTTCTGCCTACTTATTCCATCTATTAATTATTGAGAGATGAGGGTTGAAATATCCAACTATAACTGTGAACTTTGTGTTTCTGCTTGTAGTTCTGTCAGCTTTTGCTTCATGTATTTTGAAGCTCTGTTACTAGGTGCACAAAAGTTTCAGATTGTTATGGTCTCTTGATGAATCGACCCCTTTATCACTATGAAATGACCTTAACTATCTCTCGTAGTAACTTTTACTTACTATCTACTTATCTCATTTAATATTACCGGTCCAGATTTCTTTTGATTAGTGTTAGCATGATGTATCTTTTGTCCATACTTTTAGGTTTTTTTTCATCTATGTTCAACTCTATAGTTCAAATGCTTTACAGAGAGTCCCTGACTTACAATGGTTCAACTTATGATTTTCCAATGGTGTAAAGGAAGACATACACATTCAGTAGAAACCATACTTTGAATTTTGAATTTTGCTTTTTTTCCTAGGCTAGAGTTATATGGTAGATAGTCCCCTGTGATGGTGGGTGGTGGCAGTGAACCACAGCTCCCAGGCAGCCATGTGATCTTGAGGGTAAACAACTGATACATTTCTGTACCCAGACAACCATTCTGTTTGTCACTTTCAGTACGGCATTCAGGGAATTACATGAGATATTTAACACTGTATTATAAAACAGGCATTGTGTTAGATGAGTTTGCCCAACAATAGACTAATGTAAGTGCTTTGAGCATGAGTAAGGTAGGCTAGTCTAAGCCATGATGTTCAGTAGGTGAGGCTATTAAATACATTTTTAATTTACAATATTTTCAACTTACGATTGGTTTATTGAGATACAACCCCAATGGTAAGTAGAAGGAGACATGTATTTGTAGGCAGCATATAGTTGGTTCTTGCTTTTATATCCAGTCTGACAATCTCTGCCTTTTACTTGGGTATTTAAACCATTTACATTTCATTTGATTATTGACATAGGTAGATTTAAATCTTTCATTTTGTTCTTCTTCTTCTTCTTCTTTTTTTTTTTTTTGTCTTTTTTAGGGCCGCCCCTGCGGTATATAGAGGTTCCCAGGCTAGGGGTCTAATCGGAGCTACAGCTGCCGGCCTACACCACAGCCACAGCAACATGGGAACCAAGCCACGTCTGCAGTCTACACCACAGCTCGCGGCAATGAAGGATCCTTAACCCACTGAGCGAGGCCAGGGATCGAAACCGCCACCTCATGGTTCCTAGTTGGATTTGTTTCTGCTGAGCCATGACAGGAACTCCCCAGTTGTTTTTTATTTCCTTTTTTTCTCTCATGAACCTAAGCAGAGCTTGTTCCATCCCCACTTCACCCTTGGCACCCAGCCTACCTCTGCAGGGTGTCCTAGAGACAACTCATAGTCACTATTTCTCCTCTCATCCCCGTCTCAGACCACTCACATCTCAGTGAATGATACCAGTCCCCTAAGATCAAAGTCCAAGAGTCGCCCTCCGCTCCTGCCTCCTCAGCCCATCATTCAATCAGCCTGTTTGGTCTTGCCCATGTCTCTTGCATTCTGTTCTTACTTTCCATCCCCACTGTCCCTGCCCTAGTTTGGGCCATCATCATCTCTTGCTTGAATCCATCACAGGAGAGCTCCAACTTGCATCCCCAGTATCCCCTGCCACTTCTCCTGTACACCCTCATCTCCGATGCCACGAAAGCCTTCACTGCTCATCAAGAGGGCCATGCCCTTTGACAACTCTATGCTTTTGCACATGCTACTCTCTCTGCCTGAACTATAGTCCCTCCCTTCTTTATCTAGCAAACTCCTTCTCATGCTTCAAGACCCAACTGCAAAGTTACCTCTTCTGCGAAGCCCTCCTTGATTTCTCAAAGCATCTAGTCATTCCTGCCCCTCCATTCTCCTATGGCAACTCTGTTCACATTTTGTTAACAATACTGCTCACATCTGGTTAAATGAGGTCATAGGGTGGGGCCCTAATTCCATAGTACTTGGCCTAATAAGAAGAGGAGAAGAGAGCGAGAAATATCCCCCTCCCCTCAGCCATATGAGGACAGAGCACAAACCTCTGCAAACCAGGAAGAGAGTCTCACCAGAACCTTACCATGCTAGCACCCTCATCTCAGATTTCCAGCCTCTAGGACTTTGACAAACTTCTATTGTTTCAGCCACCCAGTCCATGATATGTTGTGATGGCAGCCCGAGCTGACTACCACGGTGCTTCATACATGCGGAAAGCATTTAAAATGAATGAGGAAGAAAGGCAGGGAGGGAGGGAGGAGGAGAGATGGAATGAAAGGGGAGGGAAGATGAAGTAAGAGAGCAGGAGACCACGAAAGAAGAGTAAGAAAAACTAAGGGAACAGAAGAAAGCAGGCAGAGGGTGGGAGGGAGCGGTTGAGGGAGCCAGTTTCGCAGGGGAGACCATGCCCATATGCGCGGGGAACCCCTGCCAAGACGGAGCTGGGTGGGTACAGGCCCCGGGGCCAGTGCTGGACATCCAGGCACAGGCTGTTATGAATCTGGTTTCCCCCTAAAGGGGCACAGGCTGCTTTTCTCAGAAGCTATGCTTCCTCCAGGAAAGGACCCAGTGCCTGCGGCTTTTGGAAGGAGGTACCTCGGCTCTTTGGCTGGATGACAGCTGGGTGCCCTGGCTTCCCCCAGCTGCTGGAGAGACAAGGAGAGTGTTTACTCAATGGCCCGAGTGTCCTCAGAGGACTCGGTTCTCAGTTACACAGCAAACAGCTGGCTCGGGAGGGCCCTCGTCCTGGGCGCTGCGACTCCGCGCAGCACGACTCAGCCTCCGCGGTGAACAGGCTTCCTCTGCCCTCATCCTCCCCCCGGGGAGCGGGGGTCGGGGGTGCGCTCATTTACGAACTGGGACCTAACAGGTGGCTTTTTTTTTTTTTTTTTAAAGCTCATTCTAAAGGAACACTCCCCCCAAACGAACAGTTTTCTGTCGCCCAGGGCTTGCGCAAATTGGTTTCAGACTCTGCCACCGCTGCAGCAGACGGCGGCCGGCTTTCCAGTAAGAAGACATTTCCTGGCGGGGAACCCGGGCAGGCGGTGCCAGCCAGCCCGGGAAGCCGCGCGTTCCGTCCGCCCCCCGGGGAGCAGTGCAGAGCCCGCTGGTGCCCACGGGCTTGCAGCCGCCTCTCCGAGCCCGGGTTCGGTTCCCCGCGCTGCAGCCCAGGCCTGGGGCCCATGTCTCCCGGCCCGGGGGCTGCGTGACCCAGGGTCCAGCCCCAATGCCCGAGGCCTGGAGCCCTGGGGTGAGAGGGTCCCGGCTCCGTCCACCCGTCCCAGCCCAAGAGTCTGGGCTCCTGGCCAAAATAAGATTCACAGTGATCACTCCCCATTTGATCACTTTGGGGAGAAGGGCGCCGGGGGTATCGGGAGCTGGGGGAGGGTTGAGGGGAGCTGCAGCTTTGACAGCCATTGCTGCTTGGGAAGCTAGCAGTCTCAGGCCCAGCCCCGCGGTCCCTTGGGTGCAGGGACGTGATGGGACCGCGAGGGCTGGTTCTTTATCCTATTGTTCCCACTCGTCAGAAAGGGATCCTAGCAAACATAGCCTGCTAGTCCCAGCTTCTCCATGAACTGGAGACCTTTGCTTTGCCAGGATGGAGCCTTTTGCTTTGCTATCGAGGATGGTTTGTTTGTTTGTTTATTTGTTTGTTTTGTCCCTGCTGAGACCTTATTTACAGTATCTACACTAGGATGTCATCCAGCAGCCTGGCAAAAACGCTGAGGCAGCCGTTGAGACGTGGGGAGGAGTGGAGATGTGCTTCCACCAAGCAGCCACACACTCCCCTGGAAACTGGAAGCACCCAGAAGTCCACACTCTCCTGCCTGGCTCTTTGGCCGTGTTTTTCAAACATCATCACTTGGACAAATCATTTGGGGTCCTTGTTAAAATGCAGGCTCTGATTTAGAAGAGCTGGGTGGGGCCTGAGGTTCTGCATCCCTAACAAGCCCCCAGGGGATGCAGTTGCTACTTTTGACCACGCTTGGACCGCCAGGGGTAGAGCATCGCTCTTAATTACAGCTGCCCATTAAAATCACCTGAGGTGGAGTTCCCTGGTGGCTCAGGTGGTTAAGGATCCCTAGTTGTCACTGCAGTGGCTCAAGTCGCTTCTGTGTCAAGGGTTTGATCCCTGGCCTGGAAACTTCCACACGCTGTGGGCATGGCCAAAAAATTTTTAAAAGGAAAAAGAAAAATCAACTGGGGAGCCTGAAACACTTGAATTTCTCTAGGGAATAATCTTAAGTGTTGTCACCTTAAAAAAAAGGTGTCGAGTGATGAATTTGTCAATTCCATGACGTAATCGTTTCACAATACATATATTAAATCATCATGATGCACAACTTTTAAAAAACATCATATTGTACAACCAACATATACACAATTTTAACTTGTCAAAGTCCCCGTTGTGGCACAGTGGAAATGAATCCGACTAGGAACCATGAGGTTGCGGGTTCGATCCCTGCCCTTGCTCTGTGGGTTAAGGATCTCGCGTTGCTGTGAGCTGTGGTGTAGGTCACAGACGCAGCTAAGATCTCGCATTGCTGTGGCTGTGGCCCAGGCCGGCGGCAACAGCTCCCATAAGACCCCTAGCCTGGGAACCTCCATACGCCGCGGGTGCCGCCCTAAAAATACAAAAGACAAAAAAAAAAAAATTTAACCTGTCAATCATACCTCAATAAAGCTAGGGAAAAAACTAATTAAATCAGGCCCCACCCCTAGATAGTCTGATTTAAATGGTCTGGGTTGGGGTGAGGCTCTTTTTTTCTTTTTTTTTCTTTTTTATTTTATTTTTTTTTTTTTTTTTGTCTTTTTGTAGCTATTTCTTGGGCCGCTCCTGCGGCATATGGAGGTTCCCAGGCTAGGGGTCCAATTGGAGCTGCAGCCACCGGCCTACGCCAGAGCCACAGCAACACGGGATCCGAGCCGCGTCTGCAACCTACACCACAGCTCATGGTGACGCCGGATCGTTAACCCACTCAGCAAGGGCAGGGACCGAACCCGCAACCTCATGGTTCCTAGTCGGATTCCTTAACCACTGCGCCACGATGGGAACTCCTCTCTTTTTTTCTTTTAATTAAGCTTCTCCAGTGATTATAATGGGCAGCCAGGATTGAGAGCTCTTGGTCGAAGCAGCTGTGAAGAAGGACTTAGGCTGTGGCCAAGAACCTTGATTCCACACTGGGCCCAACTGTAGGGTTCTGTTTATGGCCAATCTTAGGAATTAGGTTTGTGGTCAAAGAACATAATTGGTCCATATGGTTTCAAACACCTCATCTTACCTCACGTTCATTCACTCATCAAATATTTATTGAGCTGTTATGTTGTGCTGGGCACGGTACTAGCAGCTAAGGATTCAGCAGTGAATAAGACAGCTGACGGTTTAGTGGTGGGTATGAACAGTAATCAAATAACCATCAAACAAATGCAAATGTTCAGTTGGATAACTGCTAGGAAGAAAAGAACCTGATTTAATGTGTACAAGGGGAGCGGAACAGGAAAATGACAACTAATTACCTGAAATCTGAGGCTGAATTGTCACTAGGTGAAAGGGGGTGAGCTGGAGGGAAGGGAGAACGTTCCAGACTGAGAGACTGACAGAAGGGCAGTGTGGCCGGGATGCAAAGTCAAGGTGGGCTGGCCATGTGTGCCAGATGAAGCTGGAGAGGTAGGGAGCTACCTATGGAGGTCAGAGGTTCCCATTCATGGCTGAAAATTAAAATCCCCAGAGGGAGTTCCCTGGTGGCCTAGTGGTTAAGGATCTGACAATGTCACTGCTATGGCTCAGGGCCACTGCTGTGGTACAGGTTCAGTCCCTGGCCTGGGAACTTCCACATGCTGTGGGTGTGGCTAATAAATAAAATAAAATAAAATCCCTAGAGAACTTCAAAAAATATACCCAAGGAGTTCCCCTCATGGCTCAGTGGTTAACGAATCCGACTAGGAACCATGAGGTTGCGGGTTCGACTAGGAACCATGAGGTTGCGGGTTCGATCCCTGGCCTTGCTCAGTGGGTTAAGGATCCGGCGTCACCGTGAGCTGTGGTGTAGGTGGCAGACGCGGCTCGGATCCCATGTTGCTGTGGCTGTGGTGCAGGCCAGCAGCTACAGCTCTGATTGGACCCCTAGCCTGAGAACCTCCATATGCCAAGGGAGGGGCCCTAGAAATGGCAAAAATACCAAAAAAAAAAAAAAATATATATATATATATATACACAACCAAGCTTGGCTTCCAACCCCAAAGTTCTGATTCAGCGGTCTGGGGTTCAGTGGTCTGGGGTCGGACCCAGGCATCAATATCTTAAAGGCTCCAGTGGTAACTCGAATGTCGAATCCAGGATGAGAGCCATTTGATGTAGGGCCTCCTTAAGGCTTTTGACCTTTGTCTTAGGAACCACAGGAAGGCATTTACGCGCTTAAGCACAAAGGTGACAGGATCAGATTTGCAATTTAAAACCTTCTGGCTGCAGAGCAGGCAGACTGGAGGCGGGGAGAGGGGATGTGTGAGGTATCTCAGTAGATCAGGCGAGAGATGGAGAGATGATAGTAACCGCGGGCCTGGTGGTGGTGGAACGGAGTGGATGAGCGACTTAGGAGGTGAAATCAGCAGGACTCAATAATAGATTGGACGTGGGAAGTGGGGGCTCGGTGGGGGGGGGGGTGCTGTCAAGGATAATTTCCAAGTTCCTGACTTAGTTGATGGTGGTGGTGTGGAGAGAGAAGACTGGAAGAGGACCCCATTTGGAAGGAAGGTCAGATGTTTGGTCCGAGCGGAGCTCTCAAGCATGCAGTTGGATATGCTGTCTGAGGCTCAGAAGGGAGATCAGAGCTAGAGATATTCACTTGGGAGCCATGGGGCTAGATATTGGAAGCCAAGGAGTGAATGGGTCACTTGGAGAAAGATGGGAGACTAGCAAGCGAAGAACTAGGAGAGACCCCAAAGAACTCCAGGGTTGAATGGCTCGCTCTCCCAACATCCCTACTACAGGGCGGTGGTGCTAAAATGTCCCTTTCCCAGTCGCTGTCACCTCTCTCTCTCTCTCTCTCCCTCATTCATGAAAGACGTTTGGGCCACAGCTCATGATTTTCATCTCTTCCAGAGTGCCCCCACTCTCATGGATGACTTAGGCGTTCACGCAGACATCCCTTGCAAAGCCTCGGCTTAACTTCCGCGCCCTTACCTCTTCTGCATTCCTCCTCAAGCTACCTTTGTACTGTCATACCCTGGGCCTTGACATTACTTTCAACTGTGCCACTTTATTTATTTATTTATTGTCCTTTTTAGGGCCACTGCCACGGCATATGGAGGTTCCCAGGCTAGAGGTCGAATCGGAGCTGTAGCCACCGGCCTACGCCACAGCCACAGCAACGTGGGATCTGAGCCACGTCTGTGACCTACACCACGGCTCACGGCAACGCTGGGTCCTTAACCCACGGAGCAAGGCCAGGGATCGAACCCGCAACCTCGTGGTTCCTAATCAGATTCGTTAACCACTGAGCCACGATGGGAACTCCCTCAACTGTGCCACTTTAAAAGTCACTCTTTTAAGCCTTGCCTGTCTGCTCCCTCTGCATCTTCCCGTTTGCTTGTTTACTCCCACGAGAACTGTTCTTCCACCTCTTCAGGACGTCCAGTCTACTGATCCTTCTACTTTCCCCACTTTCTCAGCCCTCTGCTTTCTTCACGTCTTCATTATCCAGCCCATAGTCTATGGCTTGTCACTTCATTACCGTGGTGACTGAACCTTCCCCAAAGACCGGCATTTGCCGCCAGATGCCGGCTAGGTGGCATCAAGGCCAAGCTCTTCGGTGAGTTTGTGGAGGGCAGGATTCTGTGCTGCAGATTAAAATTCAGACCTGGTGCTCTGCCTACCAGAAAAGATGACCCAAGTAGAGGAGTTACCATTTTGTTTTGAAAATGGATGTGCCTGTCTTTCATCCTTGCCCGGCTGGAAGGCCACCACCCACCTCCAGCTGCTAAAATGCGTGAGGGCATGGCCAATCTGTTCCTTAAAGAAGCAGCTGAGGATTCAGCTCAAGTGTTCAGATGGGGGTCCAGAATAGTGGGTCTCGGAGGCACAAAAACATAATAGCCTGGACAGTTGGAAGATCTGATGTTTGAGTAGCATGGCCTGGAGGCAGAAGGCCAGAACTGGGCCAGCCCTCTAGCCAGAGGGAATGGCAGAGGCAAAGGTAAGAAGGAAGGATGTGGTGCAGCTCTCCCAGGGGACAGTGAGCAGTCTGCTTTGGCGGGTATAGGGTGTCCAGGAAAGAGCTGGACACCCCACTGCCTGCCCCGATCACACTAAGCCCACCCCTCATTGGACAAACCAATTCACAGATGCATCATAAGGTGAGGCTCTTGGCGAGGGGAGCTGTGCAGGCATGGAAAAGGTCTGCCCTGAGCAACTTAGCACATGCAAATGTGTAGGCTCCCCTGGGAAGGTTGGGACCAATTGCAATCACACTTTGCATGCTCTAACCTAGGACTCTTGGCATTTGCGTGTGCAGGCCCCTTAGCAGTCTGGTGAAGGCCGTGGTCCCCTTCTCAAAGTCGTGTTTTTAAATGTATAAAATAGAATACAAACCATTATAATGGAAAACAATCCTACTGAAATACAGCCATCAACATATTTTTTACATTGGTGATCTACGTGCCCCATTTCTAGCACAGTAAATAAAAGAGCAGTGAGACTTATAATTTCACAGCAGTGATGAGCATGTTGATACTTTGAGTCACTCAGTATGTTATGACGATCTGTGTGGTTCCTGGTGGTGGTCGAGTCACAGGCCTTCTAAGATCATGGTGGATCGTGGCCCGCATTCACGATTTAAGCAAGTGCCAAAATGTCCTTAAAAGGGAACAGAGACGTTCTCATCATGGCTCAGCAGTTAATGAACCTGACTAGTATCTATGAGGATGCAGGTTCGATCCCTGGCCTCGCTCCGTGGGTTAAGGATCCTTCATTGCCGTGAGCTGTGGTGTGGGTCGCAGACACGGCTCAGGTCTGGCGTTGCTGTGGCTCTGGCCTAGGCCTGCGGCTACAGCTCCGATTCGACCCCTAGCCTGGGAACCTCCATATGCCCTGGGCAAGACCCTAAAAAGAAAAAAACAAAAAAAAAGAAAGATGCAGTTTTCCCCATCCAAGTTCATGAGCCCTTTGAATTCTAGCCACAGACCCCTTAAAAGACCAGGGGCCCAGGTTAAGGATCCACATAGCCTTCTTGGTGCACTTGAAGCAAATCCCCTCATTGGAGGTCTCTTTTTCGGGGGCAGGGGTGGGGCTTTTTAGAAATAGCCCATGGAAGTTCCCGCTGTGTCACAAGGAGATTGGTTTTCGAGGTGCTTCGACCAAGGTTTGATCCTGGCTGGGCACACTGCAGCTCAGATCTGATCCGTGGCCCAGGAACTCCATATGCCGTGGGTAGCTAAAAAAAGAAAAAGAAAGAAAGAAAAGGAAACAGCGTGTGGTCCTACCTCCCCTCCTCTTCACTCTTAGAGCCCATGTCATTTGGTTTCCTCCTGTGGTAGGTAGAAGACTTTCCATCTCAAATAGGGTTCCTCTTTCAACACGTGTCCCCTGAGTGCAGGGCTCTTCTGTGCTAAGCCTCGGGCACAGGAAGGGGGACCACAAAGAGATAGTCTTTAGTAATGATAATTACCAGTTGCCAAACATTTTTGTATGTCAGATACTGTGCCAGCATTTCATTCATTCAATCATTCATTCATTCAATCCTTCAGTCGGGATTCACTGAGTGCCTGCTATGTGCCAGGCACTGTGCCAGGGGGCTGTGGGGATGCCGTGAATAAGACAGCTCAACTCCCTGCTCTCGTGATGCTTACCCTCTCGCGGGGAGGACAGATGGTCATAGGGAGGAAAGAAGTAAATTGTGCGGTACGGCAGCCCGTGGGAAGGTCTAGGGAGAAGAGCGAAGCAGAGAAGGTGGAAACGGCATAGCGTCACATGGGGTGACCATGCGTGGTCTCGCGAGGAGGTGGCCCTTTGAGACTAGACCTGAAGGAAGGGAGGGGTGAGCCTCTGCGGGTAATTGGAGGTAGAGCATCCTGGGCAGAGAGAACCTCTAGGAAGACCCCGAGGCCAGACCGTGGAGGAGGCCAGTGGGGCTAGAGGAGGGGAGTGAGGGGAAGTAGGCAATAAAGCCAGAGGGGAAGTGGAGCGGGGAGGCCACGGCAGTGACCTTGGCTTGTCCCCAGGGCGGACTGGGAAGCCATTGGAGGGGCTGAGCCGAGTCCCCCCTCCCCCCCCAACACTGTTAGGCCATTGTACCACCGTTCCCCTTGTCAAATGAGGGAACTCCAGCTCAGAAAAGCCTCGGCTAGTGAGGGGCTGAGTGGAAACTCGGAATCCTCCCACCTCCTCCTCCCCCCGCCCCGCCTCCCAGAAGGCTCAGCAAGTTCTTCACCCTCTTCTATTGCTTCCAGGCTGCTGTTCCTTTGTCATTTCCCAAGGGTTGTACTCCACTCTGTGTGCCACCCCCCCCCCCGCCCCAGCTGCTGTGCTCACCAACTTCTGCCACTTTACTTAATGAGCACCTGCCATGTGCCAGGTGCTGTTTTAGATGCCGAGAGTGAAATGAGCAGTAAGAGCAGCCCGATCTTTGCTCTCATGGAGATTGTGTTCTAGTGAGGGAGGGAGACAGATAGGTAGGAACATTTTTAAAAAGAAAATGACTAAATAGTCATCAGAGCCAGGCAGAGAGAAGACAGTGGCTGCTTTTTAGAATCTGGGTTGGGAAGGCTTCTCTGATGAGGTGACCTTTAAATTGCGATCTGGAGTTCCCGCTGTGGTGTAATGGGATCGGTGGTGTCTTTGCAGCACCAGAACGCACGTTCGAACCCTGACTCAGCACAGTGGGCTAAGGATCCCACATAGGGTGAAACTATGGCTCGGATCTGATCTCTGGCCTAGGAACTCCATCTGCTGTGGGACAGCTGAAAGAGAAAAATAGGAAAAAAAAATAATGAAATAAAATAAATTGAGATCTGAGGGGAGAACATTCCAGGCAGAGGGAGGTATGTGAGCAAAGGCAAAGGTGGAAAGGAGCCTGGCATGTTAGAGGAACAGGAGACAGGAGCATATAGAGTGATGTAGGGAGAGGGCAGGGGACCAGGGTGGCACAATGGGGGCCAGCTTGGGCAGGTCCTAGTAAGTCATGAGCACATGGCAATCCGCTGGAGTGTTGGAAGCAGGGGAAGGAAATAATGTGATTGATGTTTTAAGGTCATGCTGATTTCCACATGGAGAATGGATTGGTGGGGAAAGTGGGGAGGAAGAAAAGTGAAAAGATGCAGGATCTATTGGAGATGAAGTCAACCAGACACATGGATTCAATGTAGGGAGTCAGGGAGGGAGAGCATTCAAAGACAGCCTCTAGGAATTCCTGTTGTGGCTCAGTGGGTTAAAAACCCAACTGGGTGTCTGTGAGGATGCAGGTTCGATCCCTGGCCTCGTTCAGTGGGTCGGGGATTGGGCGTTATGGTGAGCTGCGGTGTAGGTCACAGATGTGGCTCGGATCCCGCATTGTTGTGGCTGTGGTGTAGGCCGGCAGCTGTAGCTCTGATTTGACCTCTAGCCTGGGAACCTCCATATGCTGCAGGGTGCAGCCCTGAAAATCAAGACAAAACAAAACAAAAACAAAAAAAAAACAAAGATGGCCTCTAAATGGTCAAGCCCTGGCTTGAGCAACGACATGCAGAATTGACGAAGCAACTGTGGAGGAAGTGCCAAAAGTTCTGTTTTGAACATGTTACGCTCACATAGTAATGTCACACAGCCAGTTCTAGAGAGCAGTCGAAGCTGGAGCAACAGAGTCAGACATACAGAAATATTGCCACTGCATATACCCACCTGTGCCAAGTACAGTGGCTGGCATATGGCGGACGGTCCATAAAATGTTGGTTGGTTGAATAAACTGTGTTCTTAGAGTTTCAGAATCAGACAGACTTAGGTTCAAGTTTAAATCCTGGTTCTGCTCCTTCCTAACTTGACCTTGAACAAGTTTTCAAACCTTCTGGAACCTGTTTCCACACCCTGTAGAATGCAGACAGCAACAATCCCTGTTCGATAGGCTGGTTGTGAGGATTACAGAAACAAGCCGTGTAAAGTGCTTAGCACAATCCTGGGTGCATACTAAGCACTCCGTACATCCGTGGCTCTTACAGTGTTCAAAGCATGAGGGAGGCCCCAAGAGGGCCACCCTTGAAGGGACATTTCAGAGGGCAGCCCCAGAGGGTGCGATCATGGAGTGGGCCTGTCACGGGACAGGTAGCAAGGCCTAGCGGGTAGGTTCCGCCCTCTTGAGCCCAACTGTCTGAGTTTATAATCCCAGCTGAGCTACATACTATCTTACTTAAACTCTATGTGCCTTGGGGTGTTTTAAAATTATTATTATTTAATCTCTAAAATAGAGATAATAATAGACCTACCTCATAGGACTGTTGGGAAGGATTAAATGAGATAATCCATGGGAAAGGCTAAGAACAGTGTCTGGCTCATACCAATGGCTCAGTGCTAGGAAGGACAGGGCTGCAAATCCTGGCTTCAGTTGTGCCTTTGACCTCCGTGCAGCGAAGGCAGCGTTCAGCCCCTGGCTGGCAGCAGAGCCGGGTTCAGAGAGCTCTGCCCTCCCAACACCCTTCTTCTGACCCCTCCCCAGCTGCGGCCTTCCTGTTTGTGCAACTCTCGGGAGAGCGCTTTGCCAGCATCCCTGGTAAGCAAAAGGCCGGCTCCTCCACTGAAGGGCTGCAGAAACCCAGCCCCCCTTTCACTCGGAGGAGGTGTTAGCTATAGGCTACAGGCAAAGGGAGTGCAGGTCCCCAAGCTGCCTGAAGTCGTCTAGGAACAGAGAGAAATAACCAACTCCGACCGTCCCAGAGGGCTCCGGGCTTCTTTTCCATTCAAATGCTCCCTTTGTTGCTAAGAAGCCAACCTTCCCCATCCCCACTGGCACCAGCCTGCCCATTGTTTTCCTAAGAGAATGTCCCAAGCCAAGAGCCCAAGAGCGAGGGCTACCTCTGCCTCAGAAACAGCAGCCTGGAGAGGCCATCGCAGTGCGGGTATGGTATAATTCCGATTCCCCACTGCTCAAGGCTCTAGAACAGGGCCCAGGGGCAGGGGTCCTGGGCAGACCCAAAAAGGGCCCAAAGGAAGTCATTGCAAACATTTGGCCTGGCTCCTCCCCTGCGCTGGGCTGACATCCAGGCAATGAGCCCAAGGCTAGGGTCTAACCTCAGCTCCATTTGAGCAAGGCGGTGAGCTTCGTAGGTTTGTTCCAGAGGTAAGAAAGCATGAACTAGCCCACCAGGAAGAGAGAGAGGGAGGGAGATTTCATAATTAGCTGGTCCTTCAGGCAGATGGAGCTGGATGGGTCTGAGGTGGAAAAGGCGGGAGGGGTCCTTTCCCCAAGTAGGACTGGCCTCGTTGGCTCCGAATCTGGCCAGTAGACTGCCTGCCTCTGACTTACCCGCCTCCTCCTCTCGCTCGGGGGTTTCTCATCACTCAGTGCTCACCTCTACTTGGCTGAGAAAGAAGGAGAAGGATTTCCCAGCTCTGTCTTCGTCCACATGTTCTTGTCTCTAGAACTCTCTCTTAGCATGTCTTCTGCGCAATGGTTCCCCACTGCTAAAGGCTAAATTTCCAGTTTCTCTAAGGTTTATCACCACAAAGAAATTTCTAGAACTAGAAAGGTTTTTCTAAATCATTTCATCCTAGCCTCCCTTTTGCAGATAATGAAATTGAGGCCCAGAGAACAGAAGTTTTCTGGCCAAAGCCACTCGGCAAGTTACTGGCAAGGCTAGACCCAGGAAGCCAGGTCTCCCAACTTCCAAATCAGGGCTCTTTGCACAACACTACCCTGCTTTCATTTGTCTGTTGCTGGGTACAAATCGCCCCAAACGTTGGTGGCTTAAGACAACAGCAATCATTTTATTATGTCTCATGGTTTTTGTGGGTCAGGCATTTGGGAAGGACTCAGCTGAGAGATTCAGGCTCAAGGGTTCCTCCTACGGTGGCTGTCAGAGAGTGACTAGAACTAGAAGAGTAGAGGGTGAGGGCGAAGCGGCTGGAGCAGTTGGGGACAGGCCAGGCATCTCTCTCTTTATGTGATCTCCCCGTGTGACTTCGCTTGGGCTTCCTCACAGTATGGTGGCTGTCAAATAAATCACAGGGTGGTGCAAGACTTCAAGAGTGGAGTTCCATTGTGATGTAGGGGAAACGAATCCGACTAGTATCCCTGAGGATGTGAGTTTGATCCCTGACCTTGATCAGCGGGTCGGGGATCTGGTGTTGCCACGAGCTGTGGCGTAGGTCACAGACACGGCTTGGATCCCAAGTTGCTGTGGCTGTGGTGTAGGCTGGCAGCTGTGGCTCCAATTTGACCTCTAGCCTGGGAACGTCCATATGCCATGGATGCAGCCCTAAAAAAAAAAAAAAAAAAAAAAAAAAAAAAAAAAAAAAAAAAGACTTCAAGTGTGAGTGTTCCAGCCAGCAAAGTGAGCAAAGTGGAAGCTGTATCTCCTTATATGCCCTAGCCTCCAATGTCACCTGGCTTCACTTCTGCCACAGTCAGGGGCCTGCCTGGCTTCAGGAGTAAGGGCCATAGATAGCTCCTACGTCTCCATGGGGCAATGTCAAAGTCACATCGTCACAAGCACGTGTGGGACAGGAGATATTATTGCCACCATCATGGGAAGATACCACCTGCCACCTCAGTCTTACTCCCCACTCTTCCCTCGCATGAACCTTCCACTTCAGCCAGCAGAGCTCCTCCAGGCCCTTCAGATAAGCCCTCTACTGTCTCGCTTCTGGAGTTTGGCCACCCCCACGCCTCTGCCCAAGGTGCCTTCCTCTCTTCTCTAGTCCAGTCCTTAAAGTTCCCTAAATACTCCATGAGGGAGTTCTCACTGTGGTGCAATGGGATAGTCCGCATCTCTGGAGCACGGGGATGCAGGTTCGATCCCCAGTGGGTTAAGGATCCTGCATTGCCACCACAGCTGTGATGTAGGTCTCAGTTCCGCCTCAGATCTCATCCCTGGCCGGGGAACTCCACATGCCATGGGGTGGCCAAGAAAGGGAAAAAAAAAAAAGACTCCATGAGCCCCACAAGCAGCAGTTTTCCCCATCAAAAGGATACAGACATTTGCATATTTACTAGGTCAAAAAGTTGCTCCAGACTTGGTCATAACCAGTTGACTGATGGCTGTGGGTGTGAGCTCTAAGCATCTGGATTCTGTTGGCTGAACTGTCCTCCTTCTTCCAGGGTCACAGAGCCTCAGATTCACATTCACACGGCTTCCGGCCAGAAAGTGCAGGACAGAGCTGTGGTCATAGTTCGATGTCTCTTCCGAGGTGAGCACAGGAGCAGAGCGGGCGCTGCGCATGAGGCCCTGGCGGTCAGGCGATGGGACGCAGTAAACTTCAGCTGGGAAGCAGGAAGCCCTGGTCCTTGCACCAGCTCTCTGGGCAGTGTGAGGCAGGGATGCTCTGAGGCAAAGCTGTTGCTCTCTCAGTAGGCCTCAGTTTTCCCACTAGACAAGACCTAGAACCTTCCCCTCCCACCTGTGTAATGAGCAGGTAAGGAGATGGGAAGACCCTCTGAGAGCAGAAAATGCTTGTAAAACACTACCAATCCTTCTCTTTGTTTCTTCTCTCAGCTCCCACTTCCTCCCTCACCTGAAGAGGGTGCATCGGGGCGGGGGGGCGGTGAGTGGTTATGGAACTGGTACTGGCAAACAGCCTTTCCCTGGACACACATGGAAGGATTCAGGCAGGTGGGGCTTGGAGTTCCTGTCATGGCTCAGCAGTAATGAACCCAATTAGTATCCATGAGGATGCGTGTTCAATCCCTGGCCTTGCTCAGTGGCTTAGGGATCCCACGTTGCTGTGAGCTGTGGTGTAGGTTGCAGGTGCAGCTCGGATCCTGCATTGCTGTGGCTGTGGTGTAGGCCAGTAGCTGCAGCTCCAATTCGACCCTTAGCCTGGGAACTTCCATACACTACAGGAGCGGCCCTGAAAAGCAAAAAAAAAAAAAAAAAAAAAAAAAAGGAGGCAGGTGGCAGGGCTTTGCAGTACACCCATCCCACAGCTTTAGAAGGGTGCATCTGGGACAGGATTGGACACAGAATGGCTCCAACACCCCTCCCATGGAGCACACAGTCTGGAGGAATGTACTCCCTACATCCTCTACTTAGAAAGTTCTTTGTTAAGCTACAAATTTAGCTGTGTTGGCCTTGGGTGAATTACTTCCCCTCTCTGGGCCTTTGTTTCCTTAGAAGAAAAATGGACCCATCACCACCCTTGCTGCTGGAGAAGAGCTTGATTATTTCTTGGCTCTATCATAGCTATTGTGCAGGGGTGGCGTGTGGTCTCTTCGGGGCTGGGAAACATTAAGCAGGAACCACCTTCCTCGAAACAATATATGGTTTCCCTCAAAGAAAAGAGGCCTCCTAGGCTCCTTCATCTCAGGGGACCCAAGAGCTGGCTGAGGCCCAGTGTGGGCCCAGGAGTTAGCAGACCAGAGAGAGAGGCCATTCTGGTCGTGCAATGGCTTGAGCCGAGAATCTCAAACCTTCGGAGCTGAAAGGCACTGCCAAAATCCTCAAGGCCAAAAGTCAGTAGCCTCTAGATGAACTGTCCCAGATGTCAGTCACATGGGGAGCCACTGCATCCCCAGTGGTTTGGGGCAATTGTCTGTCAGCTGGAACGTCACCTGTCTTCCACGCTAGACAGCTTTATCACTTCTCTTAATTTATGAGAAGTACTTGCGCGTGTGCACAAAGCCTGGTCATTGTTTGTAACGGGCAAAACCCAAAAGCAACCTAAATGTCCACCCGCAGGGGACTGGTTAAATCTGTCATGGGACAGCCATAGTATGGAATGGTGTGCAGAGATTTTTTTCTTAAGGCAGTAGGCTTTAAAAATGTGTGCATATGGGAGTTCCCGGCGTGGCTCAGTGGTTAACGAATCCGACTAGGAACCATGTGGTTGAGGGTTCGATCCCTGGCCTTGCTCAGTGGGTTAAGGATCCCAAGTTGCTGTGGCTGTGGTAGAGGCTGGTGGCTACAGCTCTGATTCGACCTCTAGCCTGGGAACCTCCATATGCCGTGGGTGCAGCCTTAGAAAAGGCCAAAAAAAAAAAAGTGTGCCTATGGAAAGTTATCCAATGTATGACTGAATCACTTTGTTGTACAGCAGAAATTGTCATAACCTTGTAAATCAACTGTACCTCAATAAAACTTAAAAAAAAATAGTTACCCAAGACATAAGTTAAAGTGGAAAAAAACCAAGCTGCGTTTTTTTCATACAATATGTATAATACAATATATAGGTTGAACACACACATACAACTAGATACTTTTATGGTACAGTACACAAGCATGTAATGTACTTTTTTTTCCGGGCCACACCCGAGGCTTATGGAGGTACCCAGGCTATGGGTCCAATCAGAACCACAGCTGCCAGCCCACCCCACAGCCACAGCCACGCTGGATCTGAGCTGTGTCTGTGACCTACACTACAGCTCACGGCAACGCCGGATCCTTAACCCACTGAGCGGGGCCAGGGATCAAACCCGAATCCTCATGGATCCTAGTCAGGGTGGTTACCACTAAGCCACCACAGGAATTCCTGTAATGTGTATTCTGTGTGTATATTAGGGTTTTCTAGAGAAATAGAACCAATAGCTGATATTGCTCTAGCTATATAGATGTAAAGATATATTTTTATGAGGAATTGGCTCACATAGTGATGGAGGCTGAGAAGTCCCAAGACCTGCCATACCTCTGCAAACTGGAGACCCAGATGAGCCAGTGGTGTAATTCCAGTTGAGTCCAAAGACCTGAAAAACTAGAGGAGCTGATGGCCTCAGTCCCAGTCCCAGGACAGAAGAAAGCCAATGTCCCACCTCAAGTTGTCCCTTCCTCTGCTTTTTGTTCAAGACTTCAACAGACTGGGTGATGCCCACCCACACTGGGGAGGGCAGTCTACTGGTCCATCAGTTCAAATGCTGAAACACCCTCACAGACACACTTAGAAACCATGTTTAGGAGTTCCCACTGTGGCTCCATGGGTTAAGACCCCAACTAGCATCCATGAGGACGCAGGTTCGATCCCTGGCCTCGCTCAGTGGATTAAAGGATCCAGTGTTGCCATGAGCTGTGGTGTAGGTCGAAGACACAGCTTGGATCCCATGTTGCTGTGACTATGGCTGTAGCCAGCAGCTGCCACTCCGATTCAACTCCTAGCCTGAGAACCTCCATATGCCACAGGTGTGGCTCTGAAAAGAAAAAGCAGAAAAAGAAATCATGTTTAATCTGGGCAACCGGAGTTCCCTTCATGGCTCAGTGGTTCACGAATCCGACTAGGAACCATGAGGTTGCGGGTTCGGTCCCTGCCCTTGCTCAGTGGGTTAAGGATCCGGCGTTGCCGTGAGCTGTGGTGCAGGTTGCAGACGTGGTTCGGATCCCGCGTTGCTGTGGCTCTGGCGTAGGCCAGTGGCTACAGCTCCGATTCGACCCCTAGCCTGGGAACCTCCATATGCCAAGGGAGCGGCCCTAGAAAAGGTAAAAAGACAAAAAAAAAAAAAAAAAAGAAAGAAAGAAAAAAAAGAAAAAAGAAAAGAAAAAAAAATCTGGGCAACCGGTGGCCCAGTCCGGTTGACAGGTAAAATTAACTGTTACCATGTGCAACTGTAGAGACAAAAGCTTAGGATATCCCAAACCCTGACAGGGATTACCTTCCGGAAAGAGACTGGCATGAGAAGGAAATCTCAAGATCTTCCAGAATACCTGCATAGTTTGGATTTTTCCAATGTGAACTTATTCATCAATTTAGTTTCTAATTAAAAAGGCAACTTAACAATAAAGCCTAGGAAAAAGGGCAGAGAAACCCATTAGTGGTTGCCAGGGATTCGGGGCAGCCAAGGGCAAGGGGCAGGTGTGACTCTGAGGCTGTCGAACCAGGGAGCTCCTTCCTGGTGCGGCTTATGCAAAACTGTACCCAGGATAAAACTGTATGAAACTGTACACGAAACAGGCACACACAAACGAGACCTGAAGTCTGAATCCGGTCTGCGGTCCAGCCCATGGTGGTGTACTGATTTCAATTCCCTGGACTCGATGTTGTGCCATGGTTAGGGTGAGATGTGGTTACTGGGGACAGCTGCGTGAAGGGGACATGGGACCTCTCGCTGCCCATTTTGTAACTTCTTGTCAGCCTATGATTATTTAAAAATAAACAGTTAAGAAAGAAAGAAAAGGGAGGCACAGAGAACATTTTCAACTTTTTGAGGTGACGAAAATGTTTCCCATCTGCGATGCGGTGATGGTTGTATGACTGTATGTTTTTGCTGAAACTCTTTGGGTGGCACACTGGAAAGGGTGAATCTTTTTTTTTTTTTTTTTCTAGCCATACCCACAGCACGCGGAGGTTCCCAGGTCAGGGATGGAACCCACGCCACAGCAGCAAGCTGAGCCACAGCCGTAACAACACTGGATCCATAACTCCCTGAGCCACCAAGGAAGTCTTAATGTATGCAAATTGTGCCCTAAGAAACCCAGCTTTTCAAAAACCTTATACCAGAGGATCAATGGTTAAGACGGATATTATTACAGGAAGAACCGCTCTAACTCATTAAAACGAGTAAATCATTAACAAACTTTTGTGTCTTGTGGTTAAAAAATTACTCTCGGAGTTCCCGTTTTGGCTCAGTGGGTTAAGCATCCAACATATTCTCCATGAGGAGGTGGGTTTTATCCCTGGCCTTATTCAGTGGTTCAGGGTTAAGGATCCGGCATTGCTGTGAGCTGCGGTGTAGGTTGCAGATAAGGCTTTGATCCAGTGTCTCTATGGCGTAGGCTGGCAGCTCCAATTAGACCCCTAGCCTGGGAACCTCCATATGCAGCAGGTGCAGCTAAAAGTTGTGGTTTTTTTTTTTTCTGAGAAAATTACTCTCAGCATGCTTCACAATAGCCAGCAATGCCTAGCCCAGCACAGGGTCCCTATCAGATGCCCAGCCCCCTCTGGTGACAAGGAGCCCCTCACTTAATGCTGCAGCCCATACCATTGTTGGGAGAACGGTCATCATTCTTTATTGGGGAACTAATTCGTTGTGTGGCCTTGAGTGGATTAATTCCCTTCTCTGGGCTTTGGTTTCCTTAGAAGAAACTGGACTCAACATTCTGAATCGCTAAAAATTAGACTTTACCTCCTTGTAACTATCCACCCTGGTTCAGAGTCACCCAGAACTTGGCTGTGTGTCACACTAAAAGCCAGCCCATTTCCCCCCTGGCAGTCGGCTCCCTTGTGCCCTCCACGTGGAAAGGCCGTATGGGGCTAAGATCTCAGGCTCTGCAGTATCAGCCTGGAGTCTTACTCTGGACTCTGCCACTTCCCAGCTGTGTAACTTTAGGCAGGCCACCTCTGTGAGCTCCAGTGTCCTGTCTATTAAAAGGGACTAGTAGTGAGTTCCCTGGTGTCTCGGCGGGTTAAGGATCTGACTATAGCCCAGGTCACTGCTGTGGTGTGGTTTTGATCCCTGGCCCAGGAACTTCCGCATGCTGCAGGCATGACCAAAACAATTTTTTAAAAATTTAAGGAAGGAGGAGTTCCCGTCGTGGCGCAGTGGTTAACGAATCCGACTAGGAACCATGAGGTTGCGGGTTCGGTCCCTGCCCTTGCTCGGTGGGTTAACGATCCGGCGTTGCCATGAGCTGTGGTGTAGGTTGCAGACGCGGCTCGGATCCCATGTTGCTGTGGCTCTGGCATAGGCCGGTGGCTACAGCTCCGATTCAACCCCTAGCCTGGGAACCTCCATATGCCGCGGGAGTGGCCTAAGAAATAGCAGCAACAACAACAACAAAAGACAAAAAGACAAAAAAAAAAAAAAAATTTAAGGAAGGAGTTCCCATCATGGCTCAGTGGTTAAAGAATCTGACTAGGAATCATGAGGTTGCAGGTTTGGTCCCTGGCCTCGCTCAGTGGGTTAAGGATCCAGAGTTGCTGTGAGCTGTGGTGTAGGTCGAAGACTCTGCTTGGATCCTGCGTTGCTGTGGCTCTGGTGTAGGCCGGTGGCTACGGCTCCGATTGGACCCCTAGCCTGGGAACCTCCACATGCCGCAGGTGCGGCCCTAGAAAACACAGAAATATAAAAAAATAAAAATAAAAATAAAAAATAAAAATTTAAGGGAGTTCCCGTCGTGGCACAGCAAAAACAAATCCGACTAGGAACCATGAGGTTTCGGGTTCGATCCCTGGCCTTGCTCAGTGGGTTAAGGATCTGGTGTTGCCGTGAGCTGTGGTGTAGGTTGCAGACATGGCTCGGATCTGGCATTGCTGTGGCTGTGGCATAGGCCAGCAGCTGTAGCTCCTATTCAACCCCTAGCCTGGGAACCTCCATGTGCCACAAGGGTGGCCGTAAAAGGACAAAAGACAAAAAAAAATAAAAATAAAAATTTAAAAAGTAAAAGGGACTAGTAGTACCAACCCCACAGAAGGGAGCATGGGGAGTAAATGAGTTGATGTGTGTAAGCAGAAATGTGTGCCTGGCAGAACAATGGCCACCTGAAGATGTCCACATCCTCATCCCAGAACCTGTGAATGTGTTGTGTCATGTGGCAAAGGGGTGGCAAGTGCTGCTAATCAGCTGACTTAAAAATAGGGATGGTAGGGGAGTTCCTGCTATAGCTCAGTGGGTTAAGAACCTGACTGTGAAGATGAGGATGTGAGTTCAACCCCTGGCCTTGCTTAGTGGGTTAAGGATCTGGCATTGCCACAAGCTGGTGTAGATTGCTGTGGCTGTGGCCTCAGCAGCAGCTCTGATTCGACCCCTAACCTGGGAACTTCCATATGCTGCAGGTGCAGCCCTAAAAAGACAAAAAAAAAAAAAAAAATACTCGGAAGGCAGGGAACTATCCCAGATTATGGGTGGGCCCAATATAATGAGGGTCCTTAGAAGTAAGAGAGAGGCCGGAGAGTCAAAATCAGAACTGATAGGACCTGAAAAAGCCTCCATCAGCCATTACTGGCTTGGAAGATGGGATGTCATCACGAGCCAAGGAAGGCGGGCAGCCTCTAGAAGCCAGAAAAGGTGGTGGACATGGATTCTCCCTGGAGGCTCCAGAAGAACACAGCCCTGCTGACACCTTGATTTTAGCCCTAGGAGACACATTTCAGACTTGTGACCTCCAAAACTGTAAGAGGAGACATTGCATTGTTTTCAGCCACAAAGTTTGTGGCGATAGGAAACTAACACAGGATGGGTCCAACCCTCTCCTGACTGCTCTCCATTCTTGCCTCTCTCTAATCCATTCCTTACAATGCAGCCAAAACAGTGTTTCCAAGACCCTTATCTAACCAAGCCACAGCTATTAATATGACTCTTCTCCCTGTTCTTCAAATGTGCCCCAGGGCCTTTGTACGTGAAGGTTTCGAAATAAATACACGTATTTATCAGTTTATGGGTTTTCTGGCCAGCAGACTGTGAGCTTCCCCTGGGTAGGGACAGTGTCTGTCTTACTCACCCAGCCCAGCATCCGGCACATAGGGGGTGTTCAATAAATCACAGCTCTTATCACTGTTTTATTTTTGAATCTTCACCATTCTGGTCATCCCACAAACACTCTCTAGTTCACAGTCCTCTTTAAAGAGTCCTACGCCTGCCTTGACCCGGTCCTCCAGGGGCGGCAAGAGCTGCACAAAGCAGAAGCAGAAGAAGGAAGCTGTTCCTGCTTGATGGGGGCTGGCATCCCACGTCTGCTAATGCAGCTGAAGACTATGGTCCCGCTCCACTAACTGCATCACACTCTCAGCTCCAGCTGAGCTTGAGGTCACTTCAATCACCCACATGCCTGCCCTAATTTTTGTTTCCATGAGAACATCTGTCAAGCTAGCTTTCCTGTTTCTATATAGTGCTTCTTTGTAACCCAAGCATTGAGCTTCCCTCTCATCCTGGTGGAGTTCCATCATCTGGCGTTGGGACCCTTCTTTTTTTTTTTTTTTTTTTTTCCTTTGTTCCCAGGCTAGGGGTCGAATCAGAGCTGCAGCTGCCAGTCTACACCACAGCCACAGCAACACTGGAACCAAGTCACATCTGCAACCTACACCACAGCTCACAGAATCACCAGATTCTTAACCCACTGAGGCCAGGGATTGAACCTCATGGATACTAGTTAGATTCATTTCTACTGAGCCACAATGGGAACTCCCTGGGATCCTTCTTCTAACCTGTCTAAATCTTCCTGAGTCCCAAGTAAGCCATCCACCATATTCACCAGCCCTCCCAGCCTCATGTCATCTGCGCACCTGAGCCGTGTGTCCCGGTGCCTGCCTCCAAGTCCTGGAGAACCACATGGAGCAGGTCAGAACTAAAGACGAGGCCCTGGAAATGTTCCCTGAGTCCTCCTGTCCCAGCACCCAGTACCCAACACGGGGCACTGAATCTCCAACATAAACTGTGCCTGGGTCAAGTCCTGACTTTGCCACTTTTGTGGCTGTGAAATTGGGAATAACAGTATGTTAGTTTCCTGGGGTTACCAGAACCACAGACTGGGGGGCTTAAAACAACAGAGGCTTACTCTCTTACAGCTCTGAAGGCTAGGCTTATGGCAGCATAACACCAATATCTGCCCCGTGCCCTTCTTCTTTTTTGTTGGTTTTGGTTTGGGGTTTTTTTTGAAATTTTTATAAAGTATAGTTGGAGTTCCTGTCGTGGCTCAGTGGTTAACAAATCCGACTAGGAACCATGAGGTTGCGGGTTCGATCCCTGGCCTTGTTCAGTGGGTTAAGGATCTGGCGTTGCCTTGAGCCGTGGTGTAGGTTGCAGACGTGACTTGGATCCGTGTTGCTGTGGCTGTGGCATAGGTTGGCAGCTACAGTTCCGATTGGACCCCTAGCCAGGGAACCTCCATATGCCGTGGGTGCAGCCCTAGAAAAGGCAAAAAGACAAAAAAATAAAATAAAATATAGTTGATTTACAAGGTTGTGCCAATTTCTGCTGTACAGTATAGTCACCCAGTCATACATATATACGTATTCTTTTTCTCGTGCTGTCTTCCATCACGGTCTGTCCCAAGAGGTTGGATCTAGTCCCCTGTGCTGTGCAGTAGGACCTCATTGCTTATCCATTCTAAATGCCGTAGCTTGCATCTACCACATGTGCCCTTCTGTGTTCGAGTCTCTGCGTGTCCTTTCCTCTCCTTATATAGACACCAGTCATCGGACTTAAGGTGCCCCCCCCCCCGTATGACCTCATCTTAACTAATGACATCTGCAAACATCCTCAGTCCAAATAAGATCACATGCTAAAGTTCTGAGGGGGCAGTGAATTTGGGGAAGACACTATTCAACCCGTTACAAATGGAAACACTGTGTCATAGGACCTTCATGAGAGTGGAGGAGGCTAATGCAGGACACACTTCTCCAACTGTACTGGCGCAGAACCATGCGTGGATCTCGTTCAAAGGCAAGTTCGGATTCGGCCAGCCTGGGGTAGGTCTGCATGTCTCCCAGGACTCCCAGGTGATGCCCTGGCTGCTCCTCTGCTCTTTGAACAACAAGGATGTAGGTGAAAGAAGGTGCTTGGGAAACAAATGTCTGATAGGCTTATACTATTTCTTTTGTAACAGGCTTTTCTCACGTTCCTGCCTCCCCGCACACCCGGTTCTTGTGCAAACTGTAGAAGAGAGAAAAAATGTTTTAGTTTGGGTTCTCCACAAAAGCAGCCCCAGAGACAAAGACTGGGGTTCAGGGAGTTTATTGGGGAGGTGCTCATGTAAGAGCACATATGAGGAAAGGGAGAGAAGCCATGAAGAGGGCATTGAATATAGCAGGCGGCCCCATCCTGCTGGGGACTGGCTGAGAAATGATGGGGACATTCCCCAAAACTGTCCCACTGGATGGCTGGGATGGGGGGCGGTGGAGCATTTTCCCACCGATTCCCAACCCCCATCAGTTGAAGGGAGGGTTCCTGTATCCTGCGAGGGCAAACTCCCCAGGGCTGGAGAGAGCCCTGCCTGCAGCGCAGAAGCTGCAGGCACTGAAGTGGGAAGCCAGGCACATTGCAAAGAGCCTTCTGGTACAGCTGCAGGGGAGGGAGGGAGAGCATTACCATCTACTGCAGAAGCCTTCCAGGTTTGAATGTCATCTGTGTCCCTTGCATTCTATTTTAAGGGCATGAGCTCCCCAAGCAAGCTCTCGCTAATGCTTAGGATTGTCATCCAGCCCCACTGGACACCTTGGCCAGAGGGGTGTCATGGGAGACTCTGTCTATGATCCGCTGCAACCCACAGGTGCCCTGCCCTCCCCACACCCAACCCCAGGCCCTACCTCCTGGGCATGCAGGAGGTTTTACTTCATGGGTGAAATCACTTCCGCTGTGAGTGCCTGGTGGGGACAGCTCTCCCTTAGGTTAATAAAATTATGCTTCAAAGTGACCTTAGGAAAGAAAGAGCTACTTCCCTCTATCACAGTTCCTGCCTTCACCTAGTTCAAATGATCCTCGCCCTTGACATGCAGTATCACCTTTCATCAGAATCACAGCTCTACAAGGGAGTTGCTTTGATTGTCCCTCATTTTATAGCCAAGGAGACCGAGGACCAGAAAAGCCAGGTCACTTGCCTGAGATCACTCAGTAAGTGGCAGAAGTGGGTTTCAAAGACTGCCTATCTCATTCAGTGTATCCTATGGATGGATTCCATTGGAGAAACTAGGTAGCAGGCTCCAATGACAATTTTTTTTTATCAAACTTATTCTCCATTAGGATATAGTTGATTTACAGTGTTGAGAAAATTTCTGCTGTACAGCATAGTGACCCTGTCATGTGTGTGTGTGCGTGTATACATATATATATACTTTTTTTTTTTTTTTTGCTTTTTTAGGGCTGCAAAAAAAAAACCCTCCAAGGCATATGGAGGTTCCCAGGCTAGGGGTCAAATCAGAGCTACAGCTGCCGGCCTACACAATAGCCATAGCAATGCGGGATCCGAGCTGCCTCTGAGACCTACACCACAGCTCACGGCAATGCCAGATCCTTAACCCACTGAGCGAGGCCAGGGATCAAACCCGAATCCTCATGGATCTTAGTTGGGTTCACTAACCGCTGAGTCACGAAGAAAACTCCATATATATAGTCTTTTTCTCATATTATCTTCCATCATGTTCTATCCCAAGAGACTGGATATAATTCCCTGTCCTGTACACTAAGACCTCATTGCTTATTCATTCTAAATGTAATAGTTTGGATCTACCAACCCCAAACTCCTCATTCCTCCCACTCCCTTCCCCTTCCCCTTGGCAACAACAAGTCTGTTCTCCATGTCTGTGAGTCTGTTTCTGTTCTATAGATAGGTTCATTTGTGTCATATTTTAGATTCCACACCACATCTAAGTGATATAATATGGCATTTGTCTTTCTCTTTCTGACTTACTTCACTTAGTATGAGAGTCTCTAGTTGCATCCATGATGCTGCAAATGGCATTATTTTGTTCTTTTTTATGGCTGAGTAGTATTCCATTGTATATATGTACCACATCATCTTAATCCATTCCAATGACATTTAAGTACAAATCTAAACACAATTCCAGAGCCATCTGCTGGACAGAACAATAAGCACTGCTTTCATTTTTATTCAGCTTCTAGTCTTCATATTACACAGTGGGACTGTTAGGGTGTGATTCTTTCACTAAAAGTTACTTCAAGTAAAATATATGTATTCCTTTCAAAAATTAATATTTACTTTCCTCTGTGTTGGAATTCACTGAGATGGAAGGATGCCTTAGGATGGGTGGATATTTCTTAGATAATCGGTAAATGAATAGACTCAGACCCTATAGCAAGCAAAAAAAAAAAAAAAGCCGCAGAGAAATGAAATAAATTTAATATCATTCATTTTTTTAAAATTTCACCATTGAGTTTCCTCAACTAGTTATTTTTTCATAGTGCATCACATGGAGGGTTCCCTCCCATACCCACTCACGAAATCAGAGAGAGCCACTGTTCTGTTATGTTTGGGGCCATTTTCCATTCCCGTCCAGGATGCAAACTCCCCAAAGGAGAGGATGGCAGAGGTTCTTTACTACAAGGATCTGCCTGCGAATCACACGGGTGGCGCCCCAGGTGTGTACACAGAACTCCGAAGTTTGGGTCAGCCAGCCTTGAAAAACGAACCGAAAATAGAGGAAAAGAGAGTATGGCGTGGGAAATGTGAGCTTTTCTGGCTTCTTTCTGTTTTGCACATTTTAGCGTTTCATGTTTCTCTCTCTGCTGTGTGAGGACACAATGAAAAGATGGCCAACTGCAAATCAGGGGCAGGACCTTGACCAAAAACTTGACCATGATGGCGCTCTGACCTTGAACTTCCAGCCTCCAGACAGGTGAGGAAAAGTTGTTTAAGCCACCCAGCTGGAATCGATGAAGAGAAAAGTCTTCACGAAGGAGGTGAGTCCTGGCCAGGGGGTTGAAGGGCCAATAGTTTTTCCAGATGGACAAAATGAGGAGGGTGATGCTGGGGGCACATGAACAGCATGAGCAAAGGTGCAAGAGCACCCGAGTCAGCTTGTGGGTAGGACTCAAGCTGCATCTGAAAAGGGATCTGGGCTCAGCCTCCGCCTGTGGCTGGCAGCCCAGCGCAGCGCACCAGGCCTGATGCAGCCTGGACCCACGGGCTCGGCCTCATTAACACCAAACGCTGACCATCTCGGAGTGACCTACCCCAGGCTCTGTCTCCAGGAACAGCTTCATTAAAAATGTTGTAAGATGCCAAGAAACAACAGACTGATGAAGTCCACAGACAAGCGAAAAACTGGGCCGCTCAGAATCAGCCAAGACTGAGATGGAGTCTCTAGAGGGCCCGGGAGGTTAGTGATCTGGTTAGGAAATAACCAAGTGAAATTCAGCCTGGACAGGGGTCAGCTAACCTCACGTGTAGCTGCCAGATCCTCCCACAGTTATCAGTTATCAGAGGGCTGCAAGGAACAGCAGGGTAAGGGAGACAGAGGGGCGGGATGAGGCAGGGGCTTGGGGGGTGACCCCGCCCCAGTCATTTGGGGGTGACTTTGTAGAGATGGAACATGCTCCAGGGAACAGGCTCCTGACCACATGGGCCTGGTGGAATTCCAAGGAGGCCCAAGAGGACCAAAGGGTTCCAGGGGAAGCAGAGCTATAGAGGCAGTGGATTGGAAGGGTGATATGAATGAGTCGTGCTTGTCAGTTTTGCACCAGAAGCACAAAGATGTCTGGGGCCCACTTGTCCCCTGGGCACTCACAGCAAGCCTAGACCCCAGAAAACACCTGAGTCAGCAAATGGCAATAATAAAGTCTCTGGAGTCAGACAGAACTGGGGCCTACTCTTAGCCCTGTTCTAAACCTGTAGACTAGTTATCTTTCTTTGGCCTCAGTCTCCTCATCTGTAAAGTGGGATGTTATTTGACTGTCCTCGTAGAGTCTCCTGCAGAGAAAGTACGACAGTACTCATGAAGCAACAAGCACAATTCTTTTTTTTTTTTTTTTTTTTTTGTCTTTTGTCTTTTCAGGGCTGTACCCGTGGCATATGGAGGTTCCCAGGCTAGGGGTTGAATAGGAGCTACAGCTGCCAGCCTACGCCTGAGCCACAGCAACGTGGGATCCGAGCCGCGTCTGCGACCTACACCAAGCTCACGGCAACAACGGATCCTTAACCCACTGAGCAAGGCCAGGGGTCAAACCTGCATCCTCATGTTTTCTAGTCGGATTCATTTCCACTGCGCCACAATGGGAACTCCAATAAGCACAATTCTTGGCACAGTGTCATCCAAGAAGAAGAGGAGGAGGAAACCAAAGACTGTCTGTTGGAGCCCTCGCCGTGGTGTCCCTCCACATTCCTTCTCATCAGTACCTGCCCTCTCTGGGGCTCCAGACCAACCCCTTCTCTCCTCAACTTAAAAATAACTCATCCCGGGAGTTCCCTTGCAGCACAGTGGGTTGAGGGAGCCGGTGTTGTCACTGCAGTGGCATGGGTCACTGCTGTGGCTCAGGTTCTATCCCTGGCGTGAGATCTTCCACATGCGACAGGCACAGCTGCCCCCCCAAAACTGTCCCTCCAAATACTGCTCTCTGTCAAGCCTCAGTTCCTGAAAGAACTGCCACTGCCACATTCATGGTAAATCATGGCTGACTCTTTCTCCATCCGTAACTCTTGTCTTAATGAAGACTGCCATATCTTTAGTTTCCACCAAAATTCTGAACTTTGAGCTTTTCCTCAAAGATTTATAAAAAAGAAGTCCTAGTGTGTCATTTATGAGCAACAGACAATATTGAAATGAATGGATAAAATGTTCTCTCTTGTTGGGTCAGAACTCAAGGACCTGGGAGTTCCCGTCGTGGCTCAGTGGTTAGCAAATCCGACTAGGAACCATGAGGTGGCGGGTTCGATCCCTGGCCTTGCCCAGTGGGTTAAGGATCCAGCATTGCTGTGAGCTGTGCTGTAGGTCGCAGACTCTGCTCGGATCCCGTGTTGCTGTGGCTCTGGTGTAGGCCGACAGCTACAGCTCCAATTGGACCCCTAGCCTGAGAACCTCCATATGCTGCAGGTGCAGCCCTAGAAAAGGCAAAAACAAAAGCAAAAAACAAAAAAAACCTCAAGGACCTGGAGGACTGTGCTGCCATGATGAGAATAAGGCTCTGGAAGGTGCAAGGCTTAGTTGGGTGCAGAGAATATGCTGCTGTGCTCTCACAGGGCCAAGAAGCCTTTCTCCTTCGTCAATACACTTAGCTCGTGTCAACCTCCAGCAAGAGAGCCAAAGATAGGCCTACTGGTAAGGCCCACTCCCTGGGAGCTTGGACCAGCCCCCAGCAGAGGCTGGGGGAGACTCGCCTCCATCTGGGCTATTCCTTACCGGAAGCATTTCCAGCATGAGTCAGGGAAGCATCCATGTCAGATTTTCTAGGCCAGTCCCACTTTCCCACATCCAGGCCCTGGGTCAAAACATGTGTCCAGAGTTCTGGGTCAGAACATGTGTTCCCCATAAGTAAGAAGCCTAGAAAGGAAATGTGGAACAGCTGCCTCCAGCCAGTTCTTGTCGCCTCAGTCATTCCAATGTCCCTCTCCTCGCCAAAGTCTTCTCCAGCCAGCTGCAGTTAGCTATGTTCTTGCTCATAGCTTTCTTTTAAGTGAGTCCTCATGCCTAGCTATTTCGGGGTAAATCCTGGCTGCCTGGCTGCTGCCCGAGGGGCTGTGTTTCCCTAGAAGGCTGCGGGCTCTCATGGGCAAGGCCACCCTTTCCTCCTCTTGTCCTCCTGGGGGTAGGGCTCTGGCACCCAGGGGATGCTCTTTGCTGAATGCCAGCTCTGAGCTAGAATATGGGAGGGGACAAAACAAAGTTCATGCCCTCATGAACCTGACGTTCTAGTGGAAGGCAAAGGGGATCTCTAGGAAGGAAAACCAGGAGAAGGCCCTTGTTCCACCAACAGGTATTAGGCACCCACTCTGTCCCAGGCTTTAGACCAGATTTTGGAGACACAACACCAAAGCAGTCCTGGAACTGGGGCCGGGAGGAACCACCAGCCAGACCAGTGTTGTGGCCACTATTCCAGAGGAAAGGTGGAAGAGGATCCTGATTGGATCCTCACTGGCGCTGGTCAGCTGCCCACTACCCACCGCCCCATCCCTTACCCTTTTCCCCACCACAAGCTACACAGGTTGGCCAAGAGCCCACAGAGAGCTGTACATCCGTACATCTACGAGGAGCCAGACTGGTGTTTCCTTGAAGGCCAGGGGGAGGAGGAGATGGTTTCCAGGTCTATCTCAGAAGAGAGGGAACAGATCAAGGAGAAAAGCATCAGCAACCTTCCTTTGGGAGCTGTTGTCAATGCCTCTGCCCCCTGCACTGATCAGCTGGCCAGTGGGAGAATCAAAGCCCACAGCCCTCTCCAGCGGTTCCCCACTCCCAGGCTGCTCTATTGTAAGGCAGGGGCCTGGAGGCCTGGGCCCTGCTGTGGAGCTGGAGGAGGCCCAGGCGGATTGTCGGGCCTGGAGTTCAACTGGAAGGAAGAAACTATTGCTTTGGGAACAAAGCAGTGGGGACTGGTCACAGGCAAGGTGGCAGAACAGAGATCCCAGGAGGCTGCAGGGATGGGGGGGTGGGTGCTCAGATCTTTTGAGAGAAACTCCTGCAGGGGACAGGGTGCAGCAACAGCCCAGCGGCTACACTTTGGGAATCCACGGTGGTGTTTGTATCACGGTCATGTTTCCCCGAGGCTGCTCCCAGCCAATGACTGAGTCTGGCAAGGATATCCACCCCAACCCATCCCTGGGACACAGGACTCCTCCTATCGGCAGACCTTGCTGTGGTCTGAGACTCTTCCCACCCACACCTCCCTCCTTCCCCGTCTCCTTTCTCAGGTGGCAGTCCTGCATCCGAGTGGGAAGAAGGCACTCCCTGCCTGCTGGTCCTTCCTCCCCTCCATCCTTCACAGGGGTCTCCCCCAGTACATCACTTACACATTTAACCTCATCTTGATGAGGACCCCCCACTAACAGAAGGCAAAGATCCCGTGGGTCAAGATGAGTAGCCTAATAGATACATATGCCCCTGGCAACCCAGATGGTCCAGTACCTGCTTTCCCAAGACAGCATTGCTTTCCCAGATCTGGGGGAGAGGGCTGAGCATGGGCTCATTGTTGATGGTCTGGAAGGGCTCCCAGGCTCACACAGCTCCATCCTGCTCAGGAGAACCTGCACCAACTCTCCCCTTCAGCTCCAGCTTCCTCAAATAGGTGTCTTGGAAAATCTACCACCCAAATGTCAAAATATTTATTCATTTTAATTTTTTCTTTTTTTTCCTTTTTTTTTTTTTTGCTTTTCAGGCCTGCACCCGTGACATATGGAGGTTCCCAGATAGGGGTCCAATTGGAGCTATAACTGCTGGCCTACACCACAGCCACAACAATGCGAGATCTGAGCCACATCTGTGACCTACACCACAGCTCACGGCAACACCAGATCCTTAACCCACTGAGTGAGGCCGGGGATTGAACCTGCATCCTCATGGATAGTAGTCGGGTTCATAACCAACTGAACCACAATGAGAACTCCTCATTTTAATTTTTTTTTTTTTGTCTTTTTGCTATTTCTTTGGGCCGCTTCCGCAGCATATGGAGGTTCCCAGGCTAGGGGTCTAATCGGAGCTGCAGCTGCCAGCCTACACCAGAGCCACAGCAATGCTGGATCCCAGCCGCATCTGCAACCTACACCACAGCTCACGGCAACGCCAGATCCTTAACCCACTGAGCAAGGCAAGGGATCGAACCCGCAACCTCATGGTTCCTAGTCGGATTCATTAACCACTGCGCCACGACGGGAACTCCTCCTCATTTTTAATTTTTAAAAGAAATCCAGCTGTACCTCACTCTACCCAAGAGCTGTGTCCTTGAGGATTTGAGCACAAATGAAACTGGGAGGAAGCGGATCCTGTTGTATATGTCCCAAGAGGCTTCCAATTCAAAGGAACTCTGCAGTACACCCAAAGACCATCAGCACTGGAGTTCCCTGGTGGCTCAGTGGGTTAAGGATCTGTCATTGTCACTGCTGTGGCTTGGTTCACTGCTGTGGTGCAGGTTTGATCCCTAGCCTGGAAACTTCCACATACAAAGGGCACTGCAGTTGACAACAAAGTTGACAGTAAAGCAGATGAAGAAGGATCACCTTGAGAGTGCCTCAAGGCATTTTTTCCAAGGTGGGTTCACTGCGGAGAAATCAGGCAAATACACTGCAGCAGGTCCCTGGCCAGAAGGAGCTCCGAGCCCATCGAATAGACAGACAGGAGCCAGTGGAAGAACAATAGGCCACAGAGAATGAACTCAAGTAATACTTGGGTGGTGACACTGCTGCTGGTTCACTAGTTCTGAGAAACATGTGTGAGTTTAGGCAAGAAGAGTCAGGGAGGCCACTAAGGGTGGGCACCCAGGACTGGGCTCAGGTATCTCGGCCACCACCACACAGAGCTGTCCCCTTTTCTGCTTCTCCCTATCTACCCGTTGCTGTGGAGTTTTTCTACTCTGCTCCCTGGGCTTGGCCACATGGTTGGTGGCCTGGGGAGGTGCTGGCACGGTTCCCTGTGCCAGTGGTGGGGGTGAGGACGTGTGGGCTGGTTGGAGTGTGGCCAGACCACAGGGCCCAGCTGCAGGGCCCAGAGCCAAGTTGACAGTGCTGGCCTGCAGAGACGGAGACAGAGCGGCAACTGCTGCCTGTTGCCTCCAAAATACCAGTTGAGGTTTTTTTTTTCCTACTTTGGGGTTTAGAAACTATTTCTATTTCTATTATGCCTTGTTTGCCCCAGTTTGCCTTTCTTTGTACTAGTGTTAATGGTCGTGCCTGGAGGTGAGACAGGCAAGGCATGGCATAAACCAAAAGAACAGTGAAGTCAACGGAAAGTGCCCCGGGGCCTGGCAACCTCTCTTCTAGCACCCCTTCCCCAATCCCTGGGGCCTGAGCCTCTGGGCACCTCCTCCTAGGGCTTATCCTCTGTGGAAAGGACAGGCAGGGCTCGCACCCTCTCCTATTTCCTCCCCCATCACTTCCCTAAACTGTGGCTCATTCTCTCAGCATTCAGCTCTCTATGGAAATGAGGACACTCACTCTGTCTTATGCTGCCTTCTCCTCTCATTGGACACCCTCTCCCTGGACAGTTTCACCCATTCCCAGGGCCTCGTTTGCCAAGTATATGCCATAAATTCCTGCATTTATTTTTTCAGCCCCAGCTCTCCTCCGAACCCCAGGTTTACACATCCAACTGCCTTCTCCAGAAAGGTGGCTCACAGGCACCTCGCATTCCACATGTCCACAACTGAACTCACCTTCTCCACTCCATCCAGCCACCAAACAACATACTCCTCGAAAAAAAAGAAAGGAAAAAAAATCTACTCCTGCTCCAGTCTCAGTAAATGACATTAACATCCTTCTAGTTGTTCAAGACATAAAACTGGGGATCATCCTGGACTCGCTAATTCACCCACCACCCACATCCAATCTATCAGCAAGTCCTGCCAATCCCACCTCCTAAATAGCTCTCAAAGGTTGGCATGTCTCGGAGTTCCCATGGTGGCTCAGCAGAAGCAAATCTGACTAGTATCCATGGGGATGCATATTCGATCCCTGGCCTCACTCAGTGGGTTAAGGATCTGGTGTTGCCATGAGCCATGGTGTAGGTCAAAGATGCAGCTCAGATTTGCATTGCTCTGGCTGTGGTGTAGGCCAGCAGCTATAGCTGCGATTCAACACCTAGCCTGGGAACCTCCACATGCCATGGGTGTGGCCCTAAAAAAACAAACAAACAAAAAGTTTGCGTGTCTCTCCAGTCCCACTCTTTCGGATAAGCCCACCATCAGCTCATTCATTGTCAACTTGAATAATCCCATAATTTGTCTTTCTGTCTCAGTATTTACCCCCTGTCCACTCGAGACTCTCAAGAGGAGTTTCCACTGAGGTGCAATGGGATCGGCAGTGTCTCTGAAACACTGGGACACAGGTTTAATCCCCAGCCTGGCACAGTGGGTTAAGCTGTTTCCACAGCTGCGTAATAGGTCACAACTGTGGCTCGGATCTGATCCCTGGCCCAGGAACTCCATATGCCACTGGGCAGCCAAGAAGAAAAATGAAAAAGAGAGACTCTCCCAGAGGGTCCCCAGCTTTTCCTTCAAATCAAATATAATCATGTCCCTGTTTAAAAATCTCTCCTATGACTTCTGCTTCCAACAATGCTAGAGTAAATTGTGTCAACCTTTTTCTCTTTCCATTAAAAAGGAGCCTAGAAAACAAACAAAAAAATATGATATAGTTGTTTTTAGACATTGGATAACAGGCAGTATAGGACTGGGATCCCTGAAAGAAGGGAAATAAATGAAGTCAGATCTATCATGGCCCTTGGTTTCTGCCTGGAGGCACTTTCTGGACCTCAGTTTAAGAAGGGAAAACCCCAGAGGAGCACAGTGCTTTCCCTGAGTTGAAGAGAAAGACATTAGTGTTCGTGAGACCAGAGTATCTGGGATTTGCAGGACGGAGTTCTGGAAAGGAGAGAGCAACACAGAAAGAGTTCCAGATATCTGCATAGCGACTTGATTGCATTGCCCCATACTAAGCTATACATACATAGGGTGAGACTCCAAAAAGCTAGGCAAAGAACTGCCAAGAGTTTATAAGCTGGCATTTCCAGAGCTATTACAGGTTTGACAGGCATTCAATTTCCCACCAGCCAGAGTAGAGAAACCTTGTGAAAATCCAGGGCATTCAGTAGAAGCCCAAAGAAAAATCATACATTAGCAGTAAGTGTAAATTAGCCCTAGAATAACTTCTACTCTAGATGTGCTTTGATGAATCTTCAAAACAAGGCTCTCGATCCGGCGTTGCCGTGAGCTGTGGTGTAGGTTGCAGACACGGCTCGGATCCCGCGTTGCTGTGGCTCTGGCGTAGGCCGGTGGCTACAGCTCCGATTCAACCCCTAGCCTGGGAACCTCCATATGCCGCGGGAGCGGCCCAAGAAATAGCAACAACAACAAAAAAAAAAGACAAAACAAACAAACAAAAAAAAAAACAAAACAAGGCTCTGATTGATGTGCAAGTGATTAGTTGCCTTCCAGAACAAAGTTAAAGGAAGACATGATATCCAGATGCTCACTGACGAAACATTCACTATATTCAGAATCCAATTTAAAAAATTACTAGACGGAGTTCCCGTTGTGGCACAGTGGAAACAAATCTGACTAGGAACCATGAGGTTGCAGGTTCAATCCCTGGCTTCGCTCAGTGGGTTAGGGATCTGGTGTTGCCAGGAGTTGTGGTGTAGGTCACAAAGGCAGCTCAGATCTGGTGTTGCTGTGGCTGTGGCATAGGCTGGCAGCTGTGGCTCTGATTTAACTCCTGGAAAACTCCATATGCCATGGGTGCAGCTTAAAAAGACAAAAAAAAATTTACTAGACATGTCAGGAAGCAGGAAACTGTGCTGCTTCCAAAGCCAGGGCAAAAATCAGTCAATAGGTACAGAGCCAGAAATGAGAGAAGGAATTAATAAACAAGTACACTAAAAGCATCTAATATAGAAGTTCCATGGTGACATGAAGGATTAAGGATCCAGCATTGTCATTGGACAATGGTTGCTGCTGTGGCATAGATTTGATCCCTGGCCCAGGAACTTCTTCTGCATGCTACTGGCATAGCCAAAGAAAATTTACACATTGTAACAAGGATTTAAAGGAAAACATGAAAATAATGAGGAGAGAAATTTTTGAAATTATATGTAGATATATATATCCAAATAGAATTTTTAGAGATGAAAAATACATATATTCAAAATAAAAAATTCACCAGACAGGCGTAATAACAGATTAGACAGTGCAGAAGAACATATCAGTGAACTAGAAGAAATAGCAATAGAAACTAACCAAAGCCAGAGTTGTTGTAGCTCAGCAGAAACAAATCTGACTCATAACCATTGAGGACGTAGATTTGATCCCTGGCCTCACTCAGTGGGTTAAGAATCCAGTGTTGCCCTGAACTGTGGTGTAGGTCACAGATGAGGCTCAGATCTGATGTTGCTGTGGTCGTGGTGTATGCTGGTGGCTACGGCTCTGATTTGACCCCTGGCCTGGGAATTTCCATATGCCATGTGTGTGGCCCTAAAGAGACAAAAAAAGAAAGAAAGAAAGAAACTAACCAAAATGAATCACAGAGAGAAAAAAGCCTGATTAAAAGTTAGCAGAATGAATGGGTAAACCAAGTGCGGTATAGCCACACAAAGGGCGTATTTTCTGTCCATAAAAAGGAATGAAGTACTAATACATGCTACCATATGGATGAACATTGAAAACATTGTGCGAAGTGAAAGAAACCAGCCACAAAGGACCACAATTTATGTTATTCCATTTATATGAAATGTTCAGAATAGGCAACACTATACAGACAGAAAGTAGATTAGTGGCTGCTCAGGAACAGTGAGATATCTAAAGGGTATGGTGTTTTATTGGAGGTGACGAAAATATTCTAAAATTGACTATAGTGATGATTGCATCTATCTATAAATATACTGAAAGCCATTGAATCATATACTTTAAATGGATAAATTGTATGATATGTGAACTGTATCTCAATAAAGCTATTATTTTTTCAATGTTAACAGAGCCTTGGTGACCTGTGTCTCAATACCACCCAGTCTAACACATATGTAATTACAGTTCCAGGAGAAGCTGGAGGCAGAAATAAATATTTGAATAAATAATGGCTGAAAATTTGGCAAATCTTATGAAAACCATAAACTACAGAGTCAAGAAGCTCAACAAAACTTAAGAAGGGTAAAAATGAAGAAAACCAAACCGAGGCACATCATAGCAAACTGCCAGAAACCACAGGAAAAAAAGAAAACATTAACAACAGCCCTAGTGGAGTTCCTGTTGCGGCTCAGCAGTTAATGAACCCAACTAGCAGCCCTGAGGACATAGGTTTGATCCCTGGCCTTGCTCAGTGGTTTAAGGATCCGGTGTTGCAGTGAGCTGTGGTGTAGGTCGCAGATGTGGCTTGGATCCCGCATTGCTGTGGCTATGGCGTAGGCCAGCAGCTGTAGCTCTGATTGGACCCCTAACCGGGGAAACTCCATATGCCAAGAGTGCGGCACTAAAAATAAAAAGACAAAAAAAAAAATAGCACTAGAAAAAAGACCAAACTAAAGATTACCATAACCTCTCAACCCAGAAGACAGTAGAGTGATATCTTAAAAATATTCAAAGAGCTACACTACAAGAAATGTTGAAGGATGATCTTCAGGTTAAAGGATAATGATATCAGATAGAAAGTTAGACTTACCAAAAGCAATAGTAATCACCAGATGTGGTAAAAGTAGATAAATATGAGAATGCTTGTTTTTGGGGTTCCTGTTGTGGCTCAGTTGGTTATGAACCCGACTAGTATCCATGAGGATTCAGGTTCAATCCCTGGACTCACTTAATGAGTTAAGCATCCGGCATTGCTGTGAGCCGTGGTGTAGGTCACAGACATGGCTCTGATTTGCCATGGCGGTGGCTGTGGCGTAGGCCAGCAGCTGTAGCTCCAATTCAACCCCTAGCTTAGGAACTTCTATATGCCTCAAATGAGGCCCTAAAAGATAATTAACTGCGAAATGCCACTGAATTGTTCACTTTAAAATGGTTAATTTTAGGAGTTCCCGTCGTGGCTCAGTGGTAAACAAATCCAACTAGGAACCGTGAAGTTGCAGGTTCGATCCCTGGCCTTGTTCAGCAGGTTAAGGATCCGGTGTTGCTGTGAGCTGTGGTGTAGGTTGCAGACACGGCTCGAATCCCGCGTTGCTGTGGCTGTGGTATAGGCCAGCGGCTACAGCTCTGATTTGACCCCTAGCCTGGGAACCTCCATATGCCATGGGTGCGGCCCTAGAAAAGGCAAAAAGACCAAAAAAAAAAAAAAAAAAGGTTAATTTTATGTGCTGTGAATTTCACCTGAATAAATTATTTTGAAAAAAGATAAATGACTATTTAAAGTGAAATTAATAACACTGTATTCGTAGGTTTATGATATATACAGAAGCAATACCACAAAGGATGGAAAAAATCAAAGTATGCTGTTTTAAGGTTCTTACTTGTATATAAAGTCATAGAATAGGATTTGAAGATAGATTGTGAGAAGTTAAAAATACTTGCTTTATTTTATTTTTCAGTTGAAGTATAGTTGTTGTACAATATGAAATGTTATAGGCACACAACATAGTGATTCAGTTTTTTATAGATTATACTCTATTTAAGTTATTATAAAATATTGACAGGAGTTCCCTGGTGGCCTAGTGGTTAAGGATCCAGGTTGTCACTGCTATGGCTCGGGTCACTGCTGTGGCATGGGTTCAATCCCTGGCCTGGGCATGGCCCAAAAAAGTTACATATATATAGGCTATTTTTCCTATGTTGTACAAAATATCCTTGTAGCTTATTTTATTTTTAATTTTTTTCATGTGATTATTTGCCATCTTTTAAAAAAATTATTGAAGTATAATTGATTTACAATGTTTCAGATATACATCAAAGTGGTTCAGTTATATATATATTCTTTTTCAGATTCCTTTCCATTGTAGGTTTTTACAAGATGCTGAGTATAGTTCCCTGTGCTCTATACAGTAGGTCCATGTTGTTTATCTATTTTATATATATATATAGTGGTGTGTATCTATTAATCCCAAATCCCTAATTTATTCCTCCCCCTCCCCTTCTCCTTCGGTAACCATACTTGCAGCTTATTTAATACCTAATAGTTTGTGCCTCTTACTCCCGTATCCCTATATTTCCCCTCCTCCCTTCCCTCTCCCCACTGGTAACCACTAGTTTGTTCTCTTTATCTGTGAGTCTGCTTTTTTTGGTTATATTCACTAGGATTTTTTTTTATTTTTTAGATTCCATGTATAAATGACATCATACAATATTTGTCTTTCTCTATCTGACTAATTTCACTTAGCATAACGCCCTCCAAGTTCATCCACGTTACTACAAATGGCAAATTTTCATTCTTTTTTATGGCTAAGTAGTATTCCATTGTATGTATGTATGGGTGTGTGTGTGTGTGTGTGTGTGTATATATATATATATATATATATATATATATGAGTATACGATATCTTCTTTATCCATTCCTCTGTTGGTGGATACTTAGGTTACTTCCATATCTTGGCCATTGTAAATAATGCTACTAGGAACATTGTGGTGCAGGTGTCTTTGAATTAGTGTTTTGGGGGGTTTTTTGGATAAAAATGTTTGTTTTAGACAGCAGAAATTGATACAACATTGTAAATCAACTATACTTTAGTAAAAAAAATTTTTAAATGTTTGTTTTAAACCTCAGAGCAACTACAAAAAGCCCAAAAAACCTAGTTATAGCTAAGCAGCCAATGGTAGAGATAAAATAGAATATTGGATTTCAATTGTTCTTAGATACTTGTCTCTCCAGGAGGTGGAACTTAATTCCCCTTGGATGTAGGCTGAATTTAGTGATGCATATAATGAGTAAAATTTGAAAAGGGAAAAACAGTAGCTTTATAGCTGAGAAATCTAACAGATACCACCTTAACCATGTAATCAAGGTTAACACCACCAGTAATCACGTAGATGTCACGTACCTCCTGATATAATGAGATGACAAGGGCACATCACCTCAATGGTATTCTTCCCCCAAATCCATAACTACAGAACTACTCAAAAGAAAACATCAGACAACCCAAATTAGGAGACAGTCTACAAAATATCTGACCAGTACTCTTAAAAACAGTCCAAGTCATCAAAAAACAGAAAAGTCTGAGTAACTTCCATAGCCGGAAGAAACCTACAGAGACATGGTGACTAATCGAGAAAAGGGATACTGGATGGGATCCTGGAACAGAAAAGGCATTAATGGGAAAATCCAAATGAAGTCTTATTCTAGTTAATCATATTGTACTGATGTGAATGTCTTAGTCTCGATAAATACACAACTATGTTTATGTAAGATGCTAACAGTAAAAATGCTGAATAAAAAGTATTTGAAAATACTCTACTATCTTTGCAACTCTTCTATAAATTTAAAATTATTTCGTAATTTTAAAAATTGTAAAGAAAAGATTCAATCCAAAACCGGGCAGAAAAAGAGGGGAAAGTTGATTTAGTTGGGAAGAATACAAAACAGAAAAATGGATGACCTAAACCCAGCCATATCAATAACTATATTAAATGTAAATGTACTCCAAGCTGTATAATTAAAAACCAGAGATCATCCTATTGTATCAAAAATAAAACTGGCCTCAATTTTTTTGCTGTCTATAAGAAACGTCTTTTAAGTATAAAGACACAGATAGGTTAAAACTAAAATGATGGATAAAGATATACCAAGGATGGCTATATTAATTTCAAAGTAAGCTTCAAAATACAGAATATTACCAAGAGTAAAGACATTTACACTGATAAAAGGGTGACCTCATCAGGACAATATAACAATCTTAAATGTGTAAGTACATAATAACAAGCTTCAAAATACATGAAGCCAAAACTTAAGAATTGAAACAAGAAATAAAGTTACAATTAGAGGACAGTTCAATAGTTCTCTCTGAGTAACTGATAAAACAAATACACAGAAAATCAATGAAAATGTAAAAAACTTGAACAACACTATTAATCTGCTTGACCTAACTGACAGGAAGAGCACACTACTCCCAACATCTGCAGAAAACACATTCTTCTCCAAGCACACATAGAACATTCTTCAGGACAGACCACAACCTGGGCCGTGAAAGGAGTCTCAATAAATTTTAAAGGACTAAAATCAAAGAGACTCTGTTCTCTAACCTCAATATAATTAAATTAGAAATCAATAACAAAACGATGTCAAAAAATCCTTAAACTTGGGAATTAGATGACACACTTCTAAATAATCCGTGGGTCAAAGTAAAAATCAAAAGGGAATTGTACATCAGAAATTAACACAACATTGTAAATCAACTATACTTCAATAAACTCATTTTTTAAAAAAGAGAAAAGGGAAAGTTTTTTGGTTGTTTGTTTGTTTGTTTGGCTTTTTAGGGCTGCACCTGCAACATATGAAGGTTCCCAGGCTAGGGGTTGAATCTGAGCTGTAGCCACCAGCCACAGCCACAGCAACACAGGATCCAAGCCGCATCTACAACCTACACCACAGCTCATGGCAATGCCAGATCCTTAACCCACTGAGCGAGGCCAGGGATTGAACCTGCAACCTCATGGTTCCTATTCAGATTTGTTTCCGCTGCGCCGTGAGGGGAACTCTGGGAAAGTATTTTTAAATGAAAGAAAATGAAAACAACATATAAAGTTTGTGAGATGTAATGAAATCAGTACTTAGGGGGATGTTTATAGTACTCAATTCCCATATTAGAAAAGAAGAAAACTCTCAGATCAATGACCTCAGCTTCAAATTTAAGAAGCGAGAAAATGAAGCCAAAATAAGTGGAAGGAAGGAAACAATAAAGGTAAAAGCAGAAATCAATGAAATAGCAAAAACAAAAACAAAAAAACAAAACAAAACAAAACAAAAAACAGAGAAAATCAATGAAACCAAAAGCTGGTGCTTTGAAAAGATCAATGCTATTGATAAACGCCTAGATAAGTAGCACTAGTTACACGGTTGTATTCATTTGTCAAAACCCATTGAATTGCACACTTTTTTTTTTTTTTTTTTTCCAGGAGCGAGGCTTTATTATCATACTAATAGGTTTCTGGGACTTCCATGTATTTGTTTGGAAGGCCAAAGCAATCAAATTGGAAGCACATAAAGAATCAGTAACAGTTTTCTCATGTTGTGATGCATTGATTTTTTTTTTTTTTTAACGTCAGTTATATTTTAAATCTTGGCCACCTGGTGAATTGCACACTTTTAATGGGTGCATCTTATTGTCTGTAAATTATACCTAAAAAACAGACACTTCTCAGAGGTGACATACAAATGACCAATAAACACATGAAAAAATGCTCAACATCATTAATCAGTAAAATGCAAATTAAAGCCACCATGAGATACTAGTATACATGGAATTTTTTTAAAAAATAACAATACCAAGTGAAAGTATTTCAAAACTCTCTTTTGTTGCTGATTGGAGAATAAAATAGCACAACCATTGTGGAAGTCAGTTCAGCAGTTTCTCATAAAATTAAACATAAGTCAATGCTTTGACCCAATAATTCCATTCCTAGATATTTGTCCAAGAGAAATTAAAACATATGCCCACAAAAAGTAGCTTTATTTATCAAAACCCCAAACTAAAAGCAGCCCAGGTGCCCAGAAATGGGTAAATAAACAAATTCTGGTCAATCTATACAATGGACCATTGATATGTTGATAAAATGGTATATCAATATACATTATAAATTGTATTGATATGCAGCATATACGCTGGCATATTAATATAATGGATAGTCAGCAATAAAAAAGGAACAAACTACTGATACATACTACAACATGAAAAACCTTAGAAGCATTATGCTAATTGAAAGAAGCCAGACACAAAAACCTAGATATTGTATGATTCCATTTATTTGAAATTCTAGAATAGGAAAAACTAACCTATAGTGACAGAAAGCAAGTCAGTGGTAAGGATGGTGGATAGCAGGTGTGTGATGGATGGCAAAGGTCTTCAAGAAAGCTTTCTGGAGTTCCTGTCGTGGCTCAGTGGTTAATGAATCCGACTAGAAACCATGAGGTTGCGGGTTCGATCCCTTGCCTTGCTCAGTGGGTTAAGGATCTGGCGTTGCCGTGAGCTGTGGTGTAGGACACAGACACAGCTCAGATCCCGTGTTGCTGTGGCTGTGGCGTAGGCCGGTGGCTACAGCTCTGATTAGACCCCTAGCCTGGGAACCTCCATATGCCGTAGGTGCGGCCCTAGGAAAGACAAAAGACAAAAAAATAAATAAATAAAAATGAAAAAATAAAAATAAAGAAAACTTGCTTACTGTGAGGAAAATGTAAATCCTGATTGCAGTGGTGGTTTTACAGGACCCCTCCTAGGGTGCTCAGAGCCTTGGAAAGTACATTTTGCATGGCCCCTGTCTATGGGCACTATTTGAATCATCCCACATTAGTGTGTCGGGGAGTTCTCTTGTGGTGCATTGGATTAAGGATCTGGTGTTGCCACGGCTGTGGTCCAGGTTGCAGTTGTGGCATGGGTTCCGTCCTTGGCCTGGGAACTTCCACATGCCATGACTGTGGCCAAAAAAAAAAAAAAAGTTAAACAATAAACAAAACAAAATCACTGTTTCAGTACCGTTCTGGTTGCCCAACTTCATGTAATCGTGTCAAAAAAAAAAAAACTACATTTTCTAGCGGATCAATCCACTTGCCGTGATGTCCTCCGGGAACCAGGTCCTAAGCATGAGACTCCCATAGGTGAGATTCCTGACATTTCCCGGGGTATCTGGTGGGCCCCAAGCATGGGGGTAGGGGTCTTGAGGTTCAAAGTGTGCCTTAAAGGGAGGAAAAGTGGATCTGGTCCCCTGTCAACTGGGACCCATTTTTTTTTTTTTTTTTTTTGTCTTTTTGTCTTTTTGCTATTTCTTGGGCTGCTCCCGTGGCATATGGAAGTTCCCAGGCTAGGGGTTGAATCGGAGCTGTAGCCACCGGCCTACGCCAGAGCCACAGCAACACGGGATCTGAGCCGCGTCTGCAATCTACACCACAGATCAGGGCAACGCCAGATCGTTAACCCACTGAGCGAGGCCAGGGACCGAACCCGCAACCTCATGGTTCCTAGTCGGATTCGTTAACCACTGCGCCACGACGGGAACTCCAGGGCAGCCTACTCTTGAAGATACTGCAGACCATGCCTGCACCCAGGCTCTAAAGGGGACCTTTGAAAATTATAATGAAGGTGTTGCAAAGCACTGCTCTCCCACCTTTGAGATTCAGGACACGGACCAGGGGCCCCATTTGCCCATATCTAAGGAAGTACTGGTTACATGGGTATATATTTATCAAAACTCATTGAACTGAACAGTTATGATGGGTGCGTTTTATTGTATATAAATTATACCTCAATAAAGTTGAGGTTAATTACTCCATCCAAGGGATTCCTACCTATCTTTCAAGGTCCATGGGGCATGTCACTTGTTTCCGCGGAGCCTTTCCGGACCCCAGAGTTGGATGATCCCTCCCCAGTACCCCCACTTTTTATGACAAGGATATTTGTCAGTAGACTCTCAGTACCTGTCCTGGGCTTTTCTCCCATAACAAATTGCAAATTCCAGGGCAGGGACCATACCTTCTGCAACCCAGCACCCAGCACAGTGCCTGGCACATAATAGGCTCTCGATCCAGTGGTTGAATGAATGGACTGATGAGTCAATGACTGAATCTGTTCCCCTTTTGTGACTCTTATACGGGATCCTTCATTGGAGAGTGGCTTCACCACAAAGAGTGACCTATAATAAGCAAGAAATTTTACGAGCTGACCCAGCCCAGAGAGGAAGAGCATTCGGCCAAGGTTCCAATTTAACCCCTCGCATTACGTCACTGATGTATTTCAGTCCATCCAGGACCTACATTTGGGAGATGGCCAGGCCTGGGCCTCAGCCTGTGGCCAACATTAGGTGTTAGACTCCCACTGTCACCCCATCATCGTGACTATCTGTTAGTGGGCACTTATTATGGGTCAGGTGCTGATACAAATAATTTTGTAACTTGCTTCATTTAATCGGCACAATAATCCTGAGAGGAAGCTGCTATTGGATCGACTCAATATGAAATGGGTAATATTCAACCTTTCTTTTCTGTTTATGTTTTGGGGTTTTTTTTGGCCACGCCCAAAGCATATGGAAGTTCCCCAGGCCAGGGATTGAACCCAAGCCACAGCACTGACAGTGCCAGATCCTTAACCCGTTGAGCCACTAGGGAATTCCTTGTCTTTTTCTTTTTTAATTTTTTAATTTATTATTTATTTATTTGTCTTTTAAGGCCACACCCGAGGCATATGGAGGCTCCCAGGCTAGGGGTCCAATCAGAGCTGGAGCCACCGGCCTACACCACAGCCACAGCAACGCAGGATCCAAGCCACATCTGCGACCTACACCACAGCTCACGGTAATGCTGGGTGCCTAACCCATTGAACAAGGCCAGGTATTGAACCCTCATCCTCATGGATACTTGCCAGGTTTGTTAACCACTGAGCCATGAAGGGAAATCCCTTCCTTTTTTTTTAATAGTCAATCTTTCTTTCTTTTTTTTTTTTTAGGGCTGAACCTGCTAGCATACAGAAGTCCCCAGGCTAGGGGTCGAATTGGAGCTGCAGCTACCGGCCTACGCTACAGCCACAGCAACGTGGGATGTAAGCTGCATCTGTGACCTATGCCACGACATGCGCCAATGAGCGAGGCCAGGAATTTAACCCACTTTCTCACGGACACTATGTCAGGTTCTTAACCCACTGAGCCACAAAGGGAACTCCAAAAGTCAACCTTTCTTAACCTACAAAATAGCATAGTCCTCTAGTTCAACCTAATACCACCATCCCTTTTTGGGAGCTGAGGAAACCAAGGCTCAAAGAGGTAGAATCCCTCCCATAAATTTGACAACCTGGTGGGGAGCTGAGCCCAGATTTGAATGTCTATCCATCTGACTCCGGAGCCTGGGTTATTCCCCTCACACTGCCCAGCTTCCATCAGCTGTGAAATTCCTGCCATAAGCCGGTCCACGGAGGCCAAGAGATCAGACAGGGGCGGACTTGGCTAGAGTTTCAAACACTCTTTTGCAGGGAGATGAGCTGGCTTGGTCTGTGAATGTTAGCCTTTCAGTGGTCATGTTTCCAATTTCTCTTCATTCTCTCCCTCCGCCAGAATCCACCCTCCACCACACACACGCATCCAGAAGGGAAGAGCCAAGCCGCTGACTCACACACCACACTGCAACGGCCTTGACTTTGTTCACGTAGGCTCAGTGGCTCGAGACTCCTGCCCCAGCCTCGGTGCTGTCCTCAGTTGGCATCTAGCAGAGCCGCTGCATTGTCCCCTGCACTGTGGGGATGGCTGGACTAAGGCTCTTGGCCTTGGGGAAAGCCACGGAGGTTGGCAGAAGCTCAAGTCCTAAGTCTTAGACGATGCTTGGCATCTGAAAGGGCACAGGCAGTAGTGGGGAAGTCCTGCCAGCCGGGTCTTTGGGAATAGCCAGCAGTGGGGCATGCAGACCCCACCCCACCAACTTCTCCCCTGCCCATTCGCCAGGCCCTGGGAGCTGCCCCCTGGGACAATAGGCTTGGCAGTGCTGGGGGCTGGGAAGGGAGGAGACTTGGTACCGAATGCAGTGACCTCCCAGGAGGAGCTCGCAGTGACCCCAGTTCATAGTATGACGGGAGCAACGGAGCATTGCCTGGATCAGGGTGGGCAAGGGATAGAGGGCGGGGAAATGGAGCCAGGCAGAACCTTGGACATCAGGTGGGCCTGAGAGGGCTGGCTGGGAAACAGAGGGAGAGGCTGGATGCTCAGGCAATGCCCCCCCCACGCCCCCCGCTCTGTGATGTTCCAGCTCGAGATGAGCGTTGGGGTAGGCTCAGGAGAGTCAGGCCGGCCGGTAGATGGTCTGGGGCTATAGGCCCTGCGCCACAGGAGGAGAGATGAAACCAGAATAGCTTCCCGCAAGAACCCCAGAAGCCCCTAGCCTTTCCTGGCATAACTAGAAAGTGAAGCACACAGCCTCCTGGGATCTTATTAAAAGACGGCTCAAAGGCTAGGCTTCCTCTTTCCTCTCTCATGAGGGGGTTGTCTGAGATGCTGCAAAGCACCCTGGGCTGAAAGTTGGGAGGCCTGGCTGCTAGTCCCATCCCTGCTTGCCTGAGCCTTCCCTTTCTGGGCCTCAGCGTTCCCATCTTTACAGATGATGAGGCAAGAGAGGAAGAGTGGAGTCACGGTTTTCAAAAACGTTTTCAGTTTGAAGCACTTTCTTTGCGCAAAGTCTGATGTAGCAGCTCAACATACAAAGCCGATGAAAGCAGGGCTGCTCCAGCAACCCTCACCCCAGAGTTTCCCCTAGAACCTTCACAGCAGATAGGATCCCCTTTTATTTCCTATCTTTGGCCACAGTCATGGCATGTGGAAGTTCCTGGGCCAGGGATCAAACTCGCACCACAGCAGTGACCAGAGCTGCTGCAATGACAATGCCAGATCCTTAACCCACTGTGCCACAAGGGAACTCCTAGATCCCCTTTTAAAGATCACTGGGTTATGGCAGTGGTCCTCATACTTGAGTGTGTATCAGTCTCCCCTGGGGGGCTTGTGAAAATATAGCTTGTTGGGCCCCACACCCGAGTTTTTGATTCAGTACATACGGGATGGAGCTGGGAATTTGCCTTTCTAACCGGTTCTCAGATGATGCCAATGTTACTGGTCCAGGTGGCCACACTTTGAGAACCACTGGCTTATGGGACACCTATGTGCTTCTATGATTCATGCCCAATAATTCAATATTTATGTTACTCCAACTCAGATTTTAAAGATATTCAAGCATGAGAGAGCACCTGGCATTGTACCTAGCACATAGTAGGCCTTGTGCTTGGCACATAGTAGGTGCTCAATCAAAGCTAGAGGCACAGAATTCTAAATGCCCTGCCTCTGAGGTGTAACGCCATGCTAGTGACTGGTCAAAGGATTGACAAAGGCATAAGTCTTTCCTTTAATGAGTTTACAGTCTGCCACAGCCTGTCCGCCACCCCCAGGAAATAACTCCCCGGCTAATTCCACCAAGAGAAGTTCTTCCATGTTAAGCATTATCCTTTCCAGACATTCTCTTTTCTTCTAGTTAAACTCCCTGGGAGAGGGGTAGCTATTTGGCCCTTGACCCCTCAGTGTCGTTCTGACACTTTCCCCAGGTATGGTGCACGTGGCCCCTCTCCTCTGCGAGTTCTCCCAGAGCCAAGGACCTTACCTGTACCATTCTCCCCAGCATCGCCCATGGCTCCTGGCCCAGTGCCCGGCACAGAGCGGGCACTCGATACAACTTTGCTGAATACAATAAAGAGAGCATGAGAGCGCCAACTGGACCCAGCCCACGCAAGCTGCCGACCCCCCCTCTTCTCACGCCTGGCTCAGAGCCTCCCATCCCAGCCTCTGCTCAAGGCTGCTACTTGGGGACTTTAGAAGGGTGTGTGGGTGGGGTGGGGGGGCTGACTTCCCATCCACCTGGGACTGCTGTCGCAAAGGTTTTGCAAACAGGCTCCAGGAATGTACAGGCCTCCCCTGCCCCACATCCTCCTTTTCAGCCTCCCCACTTTCTTAAAGAAATTGGCACTGATGCTGGTGACAGACTTGATCATTTCCCTTCGCTCTGCGATTGTGTTAAAATGACGGCTAAAGGCCGGTTCCTGAGGAGTCAGCACATTCCTTGGGAGGCAAGGGGAGCCCATCTGCTCCCGGGGCTTCCTATCCTTTCTTGTGCTATTTTGGCTTCCACGTCCCATTTGGACCGGAGCCCCTTCCAGCCAGTGGGGAAGGGGAAGGGGTGGGGGGAGCACCATACTCTTCCTTCGTTTCTCACTCCTCTCCCTGGTTTCTCGGGAAAGAAATCAACAATAATCACACTACGTGCCCAGCACCATTCTAAGCTCTCTACTCGAGTTCGTGCACTTAATCCTCACAACAGCCCTGCGAGGAAAGGCACACATCCTAACTCCCTTTTCCAGATGAGGAAACGGAGGTGCAGAGAGGTGGAGCCACTTGCCCAAGGCCACCCCGTCCGTGCTGGAGTGAGGACTGGATCTCGGCAGGTCTGGAGGCTGAGTTCTTCCACGTGAGCTCTACCATCTTGCAGGCCTTGGATTCTTGAGGTTCTGGATCTGGGCCCAGAGGTACCTGCGACCAAGGCCTCTTTCCCTCTTCCCTGTCTGTCAGCAGGACCTGAAGTCACTTGCGTTAAAAACAAAGATCTTTGGAGTTCCTGGCGTGGCACAGTGGTTAACGAATCCGACCAGGAACCATGAGGTGGCAGGTTTGATCCCTGGCCTTGCTCAGTGGGTTAAGGATCCGGCGTGGCCTTGAGCTGTGGCGTAGGTTTCAGAAGCGGCTCGGATCCCTCGTTGCTGTGGCTCTGGCGTAGGCCGGCGGCTACAGCTCCAATCAGACCCCTAGCCTGGGAACCTCCATATGCCATGGGAGCAGCCCTAGAAAAGGCAAAAAAGACCAAAAAAAAAACAAAAACAAAAACAAACAAAAACAAAGTTCTTGGAGTTCCCGTGGTGGCACAGCAGAAATGAATCTGACTAGAAACCATGAGGTTGTGGGTTCGATCCCTGGCCTTGTTCAGTGGGTTAAGGATCCGGCATTGCCATGAGCTGTGGTGTAGGTCAAAGACACGGCTTGGATCTGTCGTTGCTGTGGCTGTGGCGTAGGCCGGCAGCTGTACCTCCGACTTGACCCCTAGCCTGGGAACCTCCCTATGCCACAGGCGCAACCCTAAAAAGACAAAAAGACAAAAAGACAAAAAAAAAAAGTTCTTGGCATAGCAAAACTGTTCCCCACCCCTTCCCAACGACCCACTCACTGAATGTTTGAACTCCCAGATCGAGGCCAGCAGGAGAATGTGGATTCCACTCAAGGGTCCGTGGCAAGGGGGTGATATAATCATGCAGAACAGCCGCGGGGAAGCGAGTTCTCACTGTGTGCCCTTCTCTTTATGCGCTGCCTCATTTAAGTCCCACAGGAACTCTGGAGTCCGCTGCAGGGAGGAACAGAGGCTCCGAGAGCTCCCAGCCAACCATGCACGTAGCCCTGGCGCACTTTGTTGCCTCGCGAGATGCTGAAGAAGAGCTGCGTGGTCCTCAGTGGGTGTGAGGCATTGTCCAAACACTCTCCTTCCTGCATTGATTCATTCAGTCCGCACAGCAACCCGGAAGCGGGTACTAGGATTATGCCTGTATCCGTATCTCACAGATGAGGCAGCTGAGGTGTGCAGCGGTCAAGTGAGTTGCCCAAGGTCATAAGCCAGGAAGCAGTAGATCTGAGCTTTGAACCCAGGCGGTTGATTTAGACTGTTGGATGGCTCATGTATGCTCTTCCCAGCTACACTATACTATCTCTTCCGTGGAGGCCACCTCAGGGTCCTTGAGGTGCCCTGTGGCCATAACCCCCTCCATATTTTCTGCCTGTCCCCTTGCGCTTCCACGTGGACTTGATCTTCCTAATAACCAAAGCTGCAGGCTCTGGAGTCAGTCCTCTGTTCCATTCACAGCTCTGCAACTCACCAGCTGTATGACCTCTCTTTCTCTCTGTGCCTCAGTTTCCTGATCTGCAAAGTGGGGACAATAACGGTAATGACATCAGAAGGTGGCTGTGGGTGTTTAGGTCAAGGAGGGTGGGCTCCCCCATCACCACCACCTCCTCTTCTCCGGGCCAGCCCCGGCATCCTGCAGGGGGAAGTGGTGCTTCACGCCCTTGCACTTATCAGACTCACCCTCCGTGTCTGTCTCTTCCTGTCCCAAATGAAAGGCAGCCTTCAGTTACAGATTCCCTAGGCTTTTCAAAACTCCGTGATTGCCGTGATTGCAATTCCTCCCAGGAGATCAGAGAAGCCCATTTCCCTAGCATTCTAAGCAGGAATTCTATTGTCACTGGGTAACTCAAACATGGCCAAGGGGGCCCAGCCCATCTCCTTTCGTCTCCACCCTAACTATAGGCAGAGAAAAGACAACTTCACTGAAACATATTCCAGCAGCACCCCATGGCTGGAGTCTCCCAGAGAGCAATCCACAGCAAAGGCACCCATTTCAAATATTTATTTGGAATCTGAGAAGTCCTTGCTACACCAGTGATGGCAAAAGTGACCCTCTCCGACTTGCCTTCTTTACCGAACGTGTTTAAGTTCTGGGCAGGAAATATAAAGTCTGCAGTATCTTTCCCCACCTTCCTAAGTGTCTTTCTCCTGTGATCTCCATCTCCTCTTGTTGTCTAGGGTCTTAGGTCTTAAGCTCAGTGGGGTGGACCATCGGGCTACCTCTGAACTGTCGGAATTGGGAAAGGAAGGCCCCCACCTTGCTCCACAGGCTGAGCCCTAACCCTGGCCACTGACATGCCTCCATCACACTCACAGGCTAAGTATCCAACTGCAGAATGAGGTAGCTTGAACCTAGAGACATCAAACACCTTGGTCGGTATCACAGAGAACCAATCCTCCATCCTAGCCATATACCGACCATATATTTCAGCCCAAGTTTTAGCCACCAAGTATAAGACTACAAATACGTGGATGTATTAGTTCAAAAGGGGTCCCTATTACTAAGGTTCCAACTCAAGGACAGGTGAGTGGACAGCACATCTTTGTCTCTGAGGGGGAACCCACTGTTCCAGGCTTCTGGGAGCGCTGGGGCTGTTAAAAAAGTGTTCTCTTTGGGCTGTGGGATGGAAATCCTGTGAAATCAGATTGTTATGATCATTATACAACTACAGATGTGATAAAATTCATTTGAGTAATAAAAAAAAAGAATACATTGATTCATTAAGCAATGGCTGCAAAAAAAAAAAAGGTATTGCTATTTTATCTGTGACCTAACACATGGACAGTAATGTGAATGTTTCATGCATATTCGAAAGGGATTTTCAAACATTGTCTATTTGTTCAGTATAAATCATACATTTTATATTTCAAAAAAAGTGTTCTCGTCTAGGGAGAGCGATTTCTATAATGAAAGAAATCAATACATTGCTATTGAATGCAGTCCAACCTCACTTCCTCAAACTAATTGGAGGTAGCCCTTCAAATTAGTGAACCATTTGGATTGCAGGTTACTTGTAAAGAAATGAAGCTTTCTTGCTTTGAATAATCCACAGTAACTCCAAGTAGGCTAACTGTAGTAGCCTAATCAAGGTTTCAGGAGACCGGCCTTAATGAAACAGAAAGATTCCCCACCATCAATCATTTGTACACAAGTGGTGCTGCCAGTGGAGTGACAAAGCTTGCTGCCTTGAACTATGGAAATGCAGTGTGTGGGACCCATTGATTCAGATGACTCTGCTGAGAGTGGGCAAAGTAAGGCCAGGTAGGGCCCAAGCCACCCCACTTGGTACTCACGGAGTGTCTTCTAATGAGATTTTGCTGTAAAAGGAAACCCTCGGAGAGTGACCTTAGAAGCAGCAGGTGCAATCCATCCGCTGATGGAATAAAAGATGGTTTTGGAATACTGTCACTTCCTTTCCTTTTTTTTTTTTTCCTGAGAAGACCTTCAGGAAAAAAAAAAAAAAAGTTACCAACACAAGTCAAACACCTCAGTGCTTTGTCAAAACCCGGAACAAACATTAAGGTGGAAAAAATCTGAAGGTCGAGGAGGGGAAATAAACAAGAAGAGTAAGTAAAGCATGAATCATCCGCTACCACCTGATGGCTCCTTAAAAATAAAACCGTGGAAGGAAATAGAGTCCATGCCACAGTTCAGCATTTTGCTAGAGGACCTGGCACAGGCTCTGTGCCCTTTATTTCATAGAAGGAACTGACCTTTGGCTTCTGACTTGGATTGCCCTTTCCTCAGGGCCTCACATAGTGAGAGGATGCTCACCCAGAGCACCAGCATCCACTTCTCTGCTGGACACTGGGAGTGAGACAGAAGTGCATCTTATTTGCATCAATTTAATGACATAGGCCTTCTTTAGGGCACTTACCACCACAACAAAAAAATAAGGATAAAATAGAAACAGAAGGTTGGGACCAGGGGCAATTTCAATAGAACTTTATTTTTCTTTTTTTCTAGGGCCGCATCCAGGGCACATGGAAGTTCCCAGGCTAGGGGTTGAATTGGAGCTGTAGCCGCCGGCCTATACCACAGCCACAGCAACGCTAGATCCAAGCCACATCTGTGACCTACACCACAGCTTGCGGAAACGCCAGATCCTTAACCCACTGAGCGAGGCCAGGGATTGAACCCACATCCTCACAGATACTAGTAGGATTCTTAACCTGCTGAGCCACAACAGGAACTCCTCAATGGAACTTTTAAAAAACCAAGCGTAGGGAGTTCTCTTGTGGTGCAGTGGGTTAAGGATCAGGCATTGTCCCTGCAGTGGCTTGGGTTGCTGCTGTGGCACGGGTTCAATCCCCGGCCTGGGAACTTCTACCTGCTGCAGGCATGACCCCCCCTACAAAAACAAAAACAAAAAAAAACTTAAGGCCATGAGGAGTTTTTTTGTAAAAAAAACCCCTCAAGGCCATATCGTGTTGAACTATAGTGAACTAAAAAGAACAGAATGGAGATTCTACCCAGCTCAGTCCAATGAACCATCTCCTGTAAGAACAGAGGCTCCCCAGATGGACCAATCTCTAAGTGTGATATTGGGCCCAATATCTAACTCCTCTGAGACTCAGTTTCCTCATCTGAATGATGGGCCTAATGAATATCGATGTCATCAAGGAATCAATGAGATGATGTCTGTAAACCACTGAGCCCTGCTGTCCGGTGGAGAATATTCGCTGGATAAACGGTAGCTATGAGAATCAACAAGACAGCCTCACAGTAGGCATCACAAAGCATTTGCCCATATGGCTCTTGTTTGAGTCTCACGGCAGCCAGGACTTGGATCCAGGATCCCAGAGAAGGGAGAACAGAAAATGAGGAGAGGGGCTTTAGGGAAAGCCTCCTGTGGGAGGTGCTACCTCTGTAGGATGGACGGGACTCAAGATGAAAGAGCACAAGTTCCCATCGTGGCGCAGTGGTTAACGAATCCGACTAGGAACCATGAGGTTGCGGGTTCGATCCCTGGCCTCGCTCAGTGGGCTAAGGATCCGGTGTTGCCGTGAGCTGTGGTGTGGGTTGCAGACCTGGCTCGGATCTGGCATTGCTGTGGCTCTGGCGTAGACCAGCAGCTACAGCTCCGATTGGACCCCTAGCCTGGGAACCTCCATATGCCGCGGGAGCAGCCCTAGAGCCAAAGATAAAAAGACAAAAAAAAAAAAAGATGAAAGTGCAGTACAGATGAGGAATGACATGGCAGTTTATAGGGATGGTAAGAGACCCTCCCTACTCGAAGAGGAACGGGTAGGAAATAAGAAGAGGGAAGGGGGGATAGGGCAGGATGGGCTCATGGAATCACTTGACTCTGGCCAGATGGTGAAGGAATTTGGACCCCGTTTGGCAGGAAATGGGGAGTCATTGAAAGATTTTTGAGCAGGTTGAGCAGGGGAAGGATGTGACATGTTGAAAGGGATGTTTTCAAAGGTGGAGTCTGTCTGCTGATGTCTGCTCTGTGCAGGCTGGGGTGGGGGTTGGGAGGAGGCAGAGATGGCAGACCAGCTGCAGTGACCAAGGACGGGACAGATGGCAAGAGCTCAAGCTGAGGCAGTGGGGATGGAGAAGACAGGCAATGCCCTGTTCCAGTGAGGGGGCACTTTCTTCCCATCTAGACTCAAAATTCCAGAGTTCCCGTCGTGGCTCAGTGGTTAACGAATCCGACTGGGAATCATGAGGTTGCAGGTTCGATCCCTGCCCTTGCTCAGTAGGTTAAGGATCTGGCGTTGCCGTGAGCTGTGGGGTAGGTTGCAGACGTGGCTCGGATCCCACGTTGCTGTGGCTCTGGTGTAGGCCGGTGGCTACAGCTCCGATTCAACCCCTAGCCTGGGAACCTCCATATGCCGCGGGAGCAGCCCAAGAAATGGCAAAAAGACAAAAAAAAAAAAAAAAAATTCTGTGAGGCAGGACAATCTCATGTTGCTCATCACAGTACCCCCAGGATCTAGCATGGTGTGTGGCCCATGGTAGGTGCTCAGTAACTGTTGAGTGAATGAATGAATGAATGAATGCATGCATGCATGTCTCCACACAGACAAATAGTGAGTAAGCATAAGAATGTTTGCTTGGGAGTTCCCGTTGTGGCTCAGTGGCTTAAGAATCTTACTCATATCCATGAGGATGCGTGTTCGATCCCTGGCCTTGCTCAGTGGGTTAAGGATCCAGCATTCCTACAAGGTGCAGCACAGGCCAGTAGCTGCAGCTCCCATTCAACCCCTAGCCCAGATGCTTCTATATGCTGCAGGTAAGGCCCTAAAAAGAAAAAAAAAATGAAAGAAATAAAAGGGGAAAAAAGAATGTTTGCTTGGCCCACACAAAATGTGTGTTGCCTTGGCACAAGGAAAACAAAATAGATAATCGTCCAAAAAATGCCATTGCTTTAAGTAAGTTTCTTTCCCTGTTCCTGGACCTACGTTGGCAGTTTGCTAAGAGAAGGCCAGAGCGGGCTGAGAAAGAAGCCATTTAAAGCACAACACGTATAGGCATTAATGCTCCGTAGGAAGCATACCAAATTCACATTCCCCAGACAGTTCACACAATACAGGGACATCACAGAACAGGTAAATTATAGATGAGAGGAGGTTTTTTGTTTTTTTAATGGGGGTATTTACTTTATAAAAGAATTTAACTGAAAATCCACTTAAAGTAGCAAACGGCCTTGTTATTATAATTAATTTAAGACCAGGATTTGACTTACTAAAATTGGATTTCCATTCAAGACAATGCAGAATAATAATATAAAAAAAGAATCCCTGATTTGAAGTCTGGAGACCTAACCCTTGGTCTAGGCAAGTGGTGCAATGAGGTGGCTAATAGCACGGGTCCTAGAATCAGGCTGCCTGGGTTTACATTCTGGCTGCACCGTGGGCAAGTGCCTTAGCCTTTATGAGCTTCAGTTTCCTGAACCGTAAAGCATCGCATGGCCTCATCAGGTGACGGTGAGGGTTCGGTGAGCTAACAAATGTAATGTAATGTGTTCGGCAGCACCTCTAGGATCTCACTGAGCTTGGACTTGTACTCTGAATCTTTACTGTATGACCTTAGGCAGGTCACTTCCCCTCTCTGGGCTCTGGTTTCCACGTGAGCCGGAGGCTTCTTCCATCCAAACTTTAGCACTGGTCCCTACCTGTACAATGAATTCATCATCGAACACATGTAAGGGTGTCTTCCCTTTCTAGGGTCCCCCGTTGGTAACTCTGCCCTTTGGAGACTCCAAGAAAAGTGAGAAGGCCCCAAGAGACAGAAGACTAGGAGAGATGCGTTTTCCTTAACACACTTTGTAAACATCCCAACTTCCTCACTTAGGTCCCACCCCTCAATTCTAACCCCTTCAGCCCCTTGCAAGCTGGATCCTCCCCTTGCAAGGAGGATCCTTCCTTAAGCATCTTCATCCTAAACCCTAAGGTAGAGCGATCCCCAAGGGCACGGCTCTTCTCTGAACAGCTTCCCCAGCCCGCTTGCCTTTGGAATTGCGACCCGAGTTCTTTCTTTAGGTGTCTCTTCCCCACCCCCACTCCAACCCAGGGAACTGCAATAGAATCAACCTCTGCTGCCCTCTGCTGTCTGGCTCCGGACATCAGGCAGGTGAAGTCCGTTTCTCCAGCCTCGAGCTGCCACCCTGACCTCAGGAATGCAATGCTGCTGTCTTCTGCAACATCTGCACTCAATCCTATTCAACACAAATCCACACGTAGCCTTTTCTAGTCAGACCCAATGACGTTCCCAAGCCACAGCTGGTGTAGTCCATGAGTGAGCAAAGAAGCTGAGCTGCTCGCACCAGCCATGTTCCCATCTAAGCCTCCTTCCTGAACATCGCACAATCATTTATTGGGCATGAACATTCGCTGTGTGCAGGACACTCTGCTAAGCATGGTACATGCATTATCTTAATGACTCCTGGCAACAGCCTTGCATGTGGTTAAAATTATGACTAGCTCCATTTTATGGATGAAGAAACTGAGACTCAGAGAAATGAAGGCCTTGCCTAAGGTCCCAGAGCCAGGGAGTGGCAGAGATAGAACGATTGCCACAGACCCTACATGGTTTTTCTCCCTCGACTCTCTTCTCTCCAAAATAGCCTGCACATCACGGCCAGTGGTAGAGGACACAGACTTTGGAGCTGCCCTAAGTCTCACCTTCTTCGCTGAAGGAAACTGCTCCAAATGCATGGACGGCAGCAGCCGTGGCCTGGGCATGTCAGGCCCGAATACAAAAGGCTGTGTGTGTGTTTGTGTTGATTAGGGGAGAGTGCAGATGCTGCAGAAGACAACTACAAGGATCTCGAGATGTATTTATGGGGTGGGTTTGACGAAATGTGATGACCGATTGACTGTGAGGGTATTGGAGACGGAAGGGTCTGAAACGACGGTCAGCATCCTGCCTTGGGCAACTGAATCCTGAGGGATGCCGATCATGAGGGACAGTGGAGATGGCTGGCTGAGGAGCACTTTGGGGCATGAGAGAAATACAGAGACCCATTTTGGAAATGGTGAGTGTGAGATAGCCAGGAGGAGATGGTCGGTGGGCAACTGGTTTTGTGCACCTCGAGCTCAGAAAAGAGGTCCAAGGGAGTTCTCTGATGGCCTAGTGGGTTCAGGCTCCTGCTTTCTCACCGCTATGGCTCTGGTTGCTGCTGTGTGGCGTAGGGTCGATCCCTGGCCCAGGAACTTTCACATATTGCCTGTGTGGTAAGAAAGGAAAAAGAAGACCAAAAAAAAAAAAAGCCAAGAGAGAACCTGAAATAAACACTGCAACTCTCATTTAAAAAAAAAAAAAAGAGGAGCTCCCGTTGTGGCGCAGTGGTTAACGAATCCGACTAGGAACCATGAGGTTGCGGGTTCGGTCCCTGCCCTTGCTCGGTGGGTTAAGGATCCGGCGTTGCCGTGGGCTGCGGTGTAGGTCACAGACGCGGCTCAGATCCTGCGTTGCTGTGGCTCTGGCGTAGGCCAGTGGCTACAGCTCCTATTCGACCCCTAGCCTGGGAACCCCCATATGCCGCGGGAGCGGCCCAAAGAAATGGCAAAAAGACAAAAAAAAAAAAAAAAAAAGAGTAGTTCCTGTCGTGGCTCAGTGGTTAACGAACGCTACTAGTATCCATGAGGACACGGGTTTGATCCCTGGCCCTCGCTCAGAGGGTTAAGGATCTGGCATTGCCCTGAGCTGTGGTGTAGGTCGAAGATCTGGCGTTGCTGTGGCTGTGGCTGTGGCCGTGACATAGGCTGGCGGCTACAGCTCCGATTCAACCCCTAGCCTGGGAACCTCCATATGCCGCAGGAGCTGCCCTAAAAAGACAAAAAATAAATAAAATAAAAAAATAAACGAGGTCTGGACTGGCATCCACTTGTAGGTAGTTTTGTGAGATTTTCCAGGGAGAGTGAGATACACAAGAACAGGGCGGACCAGAGCATCAGTAGTTAAGGAGAAGACTAAAAAGGAGTGGGAGTGGAAGTGGAAGACCAAGGAGCAAACATGGAAAACTAGGAAAAATTGTCAAGGACATCAAAGAAAGGAAATGTTTTGAGGAGGGAACAGTTCTACTAGATCAACTACCACAGAGAGGTCAGTTCCCTTAAAATGGCCTTTTAAATTTGGTCATTAGGAGGCTGTTCTGGTTATGTATATTTTTTTGTCTTTTTTTGGGGGGCCACACCCACGGCATATGGAGGTTCCCAGGCTAGGGGTCGAATTGGAGCTGTAGCTGCCAGCCTACACCACAGCCACAGCAACATGGGATCCGAGCTGCATCTGCAGCCTACACCACAGCTCACGGCAACGCCAGATCCCTAACCTCCCTAACCCACTGAGCAAGGCCAGGGATCAAACCTGCATCCTTCATGGATGCTAGTCAGATTCATTTCTGCTGAGCCACGACGGGAACTCCTGTTCTGGTTATCTATTGCTGTTAAAAAATGTCACTCTGGAGTCTCCGTCGAGGCACAGTGGAAACGAATCTGACTAGGAACCATGAGGTTCCGGGTTCGATGCCTGGCCTCGCTCAGTGGGTTAAGGATCGGGTGATGCCATGAGCTATGGTGTAGGTTGCAGATGCAGCTCAGATCTGTCATTGCTGTGGCTGTGGTGTAGGCCAGCAGCAACTGCTCCAATTAGACCCCTAGCCTGGGAACCTACATATGCCGTGAGTGTGGCCCTCAAAAGACTAAAAAAAAAAAAAAAAGTCACTCTGGAGTTCCCTTGTGGCACAGCAGGTTAGGGATCCAGCATTGTCACTGCTGTGGCTTGGGTTTGATCCCTGGCCCTGGAACTTCCACATGCCACGGCACTGCCAAAAGAAAAAAAAAAGTCACTCTATAACTTAGTGGCTTAAAACAACAAAAATCACTATGTTATCCTATTATCTCTTGTCGTTTCCATAGGTTAGGAATGTGGGGGGCTGAGCAGTCTGGTTCAGGGTCTCTCATACAGTTGCAGTGAGAGAGGGGCTGGAACTGGGTGAGGGAGGCAGTTGAAGCAGCTGGGGCCTAACCAGGCATCACTCTTTCTCAGGGCATCTCCAAACCACCACTCTGCATGGGCTACCTTGAGCTTCCGCATAGACTGGAGGCCTCAGGATAGGGGACTGCTGATATGGCAGCTCAAGATTTCAAAAGTGAGAATTTCACTTTTTTTTTTTTTTTTTTTTTTTTTTTGTCTCTTCAGGGCCACACCCACGACATATGGAAGTTCCCAGGCTAGGGGTTGAATCGGAGCTGCTGCTGCTGGCCTACACCACAGCCATAGCAACACCAGATCTGAGCCACATTTTCGACCTATGCTGCAGCCCATGGCAACACCAGATCCTCAACCCAATGAGCAAGGCCAGGGATCAAATCCGCATCCTCATGGATATTAGTTGGGACCTTAACCGGCTGAGTCACGATGGGAACTCCAAGGATCTCAATAAATATGCCAGCAATAAACAATCCCAAAAGAACCTAAGAAAACAATTTCAGTTATAACAGTATGCAAAGGCCTATCAGTAACTATAACCAGAAGTGAACGACCTGTATACTGAAAAGTATAAAACCCTGCTTACAGAAATTAAAGAAGATCTAAATAAATGGAAAGGTAGTCTATGTTCATGGATTAAAAGACTTAACATTTTTTTGTTGTTGTTGTTTTGGTTTTTTTTGTTTTTTTTTTTTTTTTGTCTTTTGTCTTTTTGTTGTTGTTGTTGTTTCTATTTCTTGGGCCGCTCCCGCGGCATATGGAAGTTCCCAGGCTAGGGGTCCAATCGGAGCTGTAGCCACCGGCCTACGCCACAGCCACAGCAACGCGGGATCCGAGCCGCGTCTGCAACCTACGCCACAGCTCACGGCAACGCCGGATCCTTAACCCACCGAGCAAGGGCAGGGACCGAACCCGCAACCTCATGGTTCCTAGTCGGATTCGTTAACCACTGCGCCATGACGGGAACTCCAGACTTAACATTGTTGAGGAGTTCCCCTCATGGCTCAGTGGCAACGAATCTGACTAGTATCCATGAGGACACAGGTTCAATCCCTGGCCTCGCTCAATGGGTTAAGGATGTGGCATTGCTGTGAGCTGTGGTGTAGGTTGCAGATGTGGCTTGAATCAGGTGTCGCTGTGGGTAGGGTGTAGGTCAGGGCCTATAGTTCTGATTTGACCCCGAGGCTGGGAACCTCCTTATGCCACGGGTGTGGCCCTAAAAAACAACAAAAGACTTAACATTGCTAAATAGTGCCATTTGCAGCAACATGGATGGACCTAGAGCTGATCACACTAAGTGAAGTAGGTTAATCAAAGACAGATATCATATGATATCACCTATATGTGGAATAAAAAAAAAACAGACACAAATGAACTTATTTATAAAACAGAAACAGACTCACAGACATTGCAAACAAACTTATATTTACCAAAGGAGACAGATGGGGGGAGGGAGGGATTAGGGTTTGAGATTGGTATATGCACACTGTGGTGTATGGAATGACTGGCCAATGGGGACCTGCTCTATGGTACAGGGAACTCTACCCAATAGCCTATGATAATCTATATGAGAAAAGAATCTGAAAGATAATAGCCATGCGTATAACTGAATCACTTTGCTGTTCAGCAGATATTATCATAACATTGTAAATCAACTATACTTCAATAAAACTAAAAAATGATAAAAATAGACTTAACATTAAGATGGCAATTACCACTCAAAGTAATCTAAAGACTCAATGCAATCCCTGTCAAAATTTCAATAGCCTTTTTTTTTTTTTTTGGCAGAACTGGAAAAGCTGGGTGTCAAATTCATGTGGAATCATAAGTGGCCTCGACAGCCAAAACAAATTTGAAAAAGAATCAAGCTGAAGGACTCACACTTTCCACTTTCAAAACTTACTAGAAAGCCAAAGCAACCAAAACACTGTGATACTGTCATAAAGACACACATATAAGCCAATGGACTAGACTTAAGAGTGCGGAAATAAACCCTTTTATCTGTGGCAAATAGATTTTCTTTTCTTTTTTTTTTTTCTTTTTTTTTTTGTCTTTGTCTTTTTGCCTTTTCTAGGGCCTCACCCATGGCATATGGAGGTTCCCAGGCTAGGGGTCTAAGCAGAGCTGTAGCCACTGGCCTATGCCACAGCCACAGCAACTCGGGATCCAAGCCGAGTCTGCAACCTACACCACAGCTCACAGCAACACCAGATCCTTAACCCACTGAGCAAGGCCAGAGATCAAACCTGCAACCTCATGGTTCCTTGTCGGATGCGTTAACCACTGAGCCACGATGGGAAGTCCTCTTTTTTTTTTAATCACTCGATGAATTTTTTACATTTATAGTTGTACAATGATCATCACAATCCAATTTTATGGGATTTCCACCCCACAACCCCAGCGCATCCCTCCACCCCCTCCCCCTCCCCGAACAGTCTCCTTTGGAAACCATAAGTTTTTCGAAGTCTGTGAGTCAGGATCTGTTCTGCAAAGAAATTCATTGTGTCCTCTTTTTCAGATTCCACATGTCAGTGGTAGCATTTGATGTTGGTGTCTCATTGTCTGACTGACTTCACTTCGCATGATAATTTCTAGGTCCATCCCTGTTGCTAAAAATGCCAGTATTTCATTCCTTTTAATGGCTGAGTAATATTCCATTGTGTATATGTACCACCTCTTCTTTATCCACGCCTCTGTCAATGGACATTTAGGTTGTTTCCATGTCTTGGCTATTGCAAATAGTGCTGCAATGAACATCGGAGTACATATGTCTTTGCGAGTCATGGTTTTCTCTGGATAGATGCCCAGGAGTGGGCAAACAGATTTTCAGTAAGGGTGCCAAGACCATTGTATAAAAATTAACTCAGGAGTTCCCGTCATGGCGCAGTGGTTAACGAATCCGACTAGGAACCATGAGGTTACGGGTTCAATCCCTGGCCTTGCTCAGTGGGTTAAGGATCCAGCGTTGCCTTGAGCTATGGTGTAGGTTGCAGACGCGGCTTGGATCCCGCATTGCTGTGGCTGTGGTGTAGGCCGGCGGCTGTAGTTCTGATGAGACCCCTAGCCTGGGAACCTCCATATGCCGCGGGAGCAGCCCAAGAAATAGCAAAAAGACAAAAAAAAAAATTAACTCAAAGTGAATCAATGACCTAAAGATAAGAGAAATAATTATAAAACCCTTAGAAGAAAATGTGGAGGTAAATCTTCATGATCTTTGATTTGGCAATGGATTCTTAACTATGACACCAAAAGCACAGGGGAAAAAATAGGTAAATTGGGTTTCATCAAAATCTAAAACTTTTGTTCATTAAAGGGCATATCAAGAAAGTGAATGGGAGGAGTTCCCATTGTGGCTTGACAGGTAATGAATCTGACTAGTATCCATGAGGATGCGGGTTCGATCTCTGGCCCTGCTAAGTGGGTTGAGGATCCAGCACTTCTGTGAGCTGTGGTGTAGGCTGCAGATGCAGCTCCGATCTGGTGTGGCTGTGGCTGTGGTGTAGGCCAGGAGCTGCAGCTCCGATTCGACCCCTGGCCTGGGAATTTCCACATGTCGTGGGTATGGCCCTAAAAGAAAAAGAAAAGAAAGAAAGCGAAAGGGAGATCTCCTACAGAATGGGAGATAATATTTGCAAAGCATGTATCTGATAAGGGTTTAGTGTCCAGAATATATACAGAGCTCTCACAATTCAACAAACAAGCCAATTTTGAAATGAGCAAGGGACTTGAATAGGCATTTCTACAGGGCAGATATACAAATGGCCAATAGGTACCTGAAAAGATGCTCTGCATTACTACTCATTAGGAAAATGCAAATCAAAATCATGAGGTACCAATTTACACCTATTAGGATGGCAATAATTTTTTAAATGGAAAATAGTAAGTGTTGGCAAGACTGTGGAGAAATCGAAAATCTTGTACCTAGTGGGAAAGAATGTAAAATAGTGTCAACTAAAAAGAAAACAACCTGAAAGTTGACAGTTAAGTTTTATTTGGGGTGCAATTAGGACTTAAGCCCTGGCATTTCAGGTAGCCCTGAAAAACCACTCCGAAGAATCAAAGCGGGGCGGGGCGGGGAGCTAGGATAGCTGAGTTTTTGCAACACAGGGAAGGTAGTAGGAACAAAAGATTTACAGATAACCAGATTTACAGAAGAAGATTTACAGAAAACCCATTTCTATGGGAAGATGGAAAGGTCTGGGCTTACAGGCACCCCTCCTTGGATATGCACCTTAGCTGGAGGCCAGTCTTCTTTGTTTCTCCCCTGAGTTCCCTCAGGGCTCACTGACCCACCCTTGGGATTGGCTGTTCTCACAGATGACCGTGACCTCTTTTGTTTTGTCCACTAACTACCGCCCAGGAGGAGTATTTCTTTTCTTTTTTTTTTTTTTTTTTTTTTTGGTCTTTTTGCCTTTTCTAGAGCCACTCCCGCAGCATATGGAGGTTCCCAGGCTAGGGGTCTCATCGGAGCTGTAGCCGCCGGCCTACACCAGAGCCACAGCAACGTGGGATCCGAGCCACGTCTGCAACCTACCCCACAGCTCATGGCAACACCGGATCCCTAACCCACTGAGCAAGGGCAGGGACCGAACCCGCAACTTCATGGTTCCTAGTTGGATTTGTTAACCACTGTGCCACGATGGGAACTCCCAGGAGGCAGTATTTCAGAGCTATCCCCCAAAGAGGAAAGGGAGAATATCCAGATAGAAGTCATAACGGGGGAGGGGGAGGTGCATGCAGCCAGGCACACATTTTGCCGAGGTTTGCTCCTGGTCTCGTGAAGGTCACTGCTAGTCACAGACATTAGTCATCATTGATGGCTTCTAGATATGAGGAGATGCAAGAATGGTGCTCATAACATCTTCTCCTAAAAATATCTGACTATCTGAAGACCAGTTCTTCCAGTTTTCCCAGAGCACAGAGTACCTCCCTTCTGGTCTCCACCCTGAGCTCCACTCAGAGGGCACTGTGGGTCAAAGACAGCAGCGGTGGCTCAAGTTTTACTCCGTGTAGAGGCTGATGGCAAGTACCAAACAACAAAAGCCACGTAAACTACATAAAAGCATGCCCAACCTTTACTAGCAATCAGGTAAGCACAAATAAAAGACTACAAGGCCAATTTTCACCCATCAATTCAACAAAATTTTAAAACATGGATGCCATCCGGTGTTGATGAGGTTGTAGAAAGTGTTATTTTCATACCCTCCTTGCTAGGAATGTGAACTGCCACCGCTTTTCTTGGAAGGGAATTCAGCAGAACCTACTAAAGTGAAAAACATACACTTTTATACTTCTAGATATGGTAACAGGAAAGGGAGCTGACCCAGGACAAGTAAAAGGGTTGCCAGGCAGCATCAAGAGGCCTGCCAAAGTCGGACATTTGGAGAGGCTCCAACCGACAGAGCTGTGATATTTTCTCCTGTGGAGAAGTCAGACAGTTCAAATGCCCTGGGGTTCATTCAGTCATCCAACGAATATTTACAGTGCTTACTAAGTGCCAGGCAGCAAGCATTCTGGGCTCTGGGATACAGCAGTGAGCAAAATAAAGAGGATCCCTGCTGTCCTGGAGCTTGCATACCAGAGAGAGAGAAAACAAACAAATAGATATATAAATAATATGGGTAAATGCTCTGAAGACAAACATAATGAGGGGATAAATGAATGACAGAGGGAGTTCCCACTGCGGCTCAGTGGGTTAAGAACCGACTAGTATCCATGAGAATGCAGGTTTGATCCCTGGCCTCACTCAGTGGGTTAAGGATCCCATGTCGCTCTAAGTTCCTAGCCTAGGAACTTCCATATGCAGCAGGTTCAGCCCTAGAAAAAAGGGGGAAAAAGAATGACAGAGATGCCATTTAGATAATGACACTAGGGAAGTCCTCTCTACAAAAGCTGACATTTGAATGGAAGTCTGAAGGAAGTGGAGTGAGCCATGTTGATATCTGGGAAAAGAGCGTTCCTGTTAATGGGAAGAGTGTGTGCAAAGGCCCTGGGGCGCAAGCTTTACTTGAGGATGGAGATTGGTGGGGGGGATGTTGTGGGAGGACAGAGGGACAGGAGAGTTAAATGTGCTGGTAAAAGGGAGGCTGGAGTGATGGGTTGTGTCATTTGAACCAAAGAGGGAGGAAAGGGAGACCAGGGGGTGCTGATATACGGAGAGGAAAAGCATAGGGCAAGTGACAGGAAGTTTCGGTGAAGTCAAAAAGCAGTTGCAATCTGAGTGAGGGAGGGAGGACAAGCACCAGAAGGATAAGAGGATATGGTCAGGGGAGTTCCCGTTGTGGCGCAGTGGTTAACGGATCCAACTAGGAACCATCAGGTTGCAGGTTCGATCCCTGCCCTTGCTCAGTGGGTTAAGGATCCGGCGTTGCCGTGAGCTGTGGTGTAGGTTGCAGACGTGGCTCGGATCCCACGTTGCTGTGGCCCTGGTGTAGGCCAGCGGCTACAGCTCCAATTCGACCCCTAGCCTGGATATGGTCAGAAAATGGGAGATTGGAGTTGCTATCAGAGGACGATGATCCCAAGAAACACGGAGACCCAAGATGCTGCTTCTGGTGTGAGAAGTTGAAGAGGGGAGGACAAAGGGCATTGAACTTAAAGAACTAGTACATGAGGTGGGTCATTGACCGGAAGGAACCTTGATGTCACCCATGATAATGGCAGACATGTAGGCGAGAGGCAGCCGGGAGCTGGTCGCCATCGTCCTCTGCGTGACTAAGGAGGTGTTGGGAGGCAGAGGGTAGGAACAGTGACAACAGCAGCAAGAGGACTAATGGGGGGGGTTCTGATGCCGGAAAGATGTTACCAGAATCCAGATTCTTGTGCATGCAGCCAAAGAATGAACTTCGAGATCCCACAGACAGCAAGCAAGCAAAGTCTTCATTACAGGAAAGCAAATAGCTCCCAGGACAGCTGCGAGTGGGGAGAAGAGGCCCCCCTCTATTGTCCTATAGGATTTTTTTTATCCCTTAAAGATAGGGGTTACCAGTGTGGGGTCCAGAAAGATGTGGTTTTCTCCTATTGGCCCTGCTCAATTATCTATATCAGTCCTTATCCAATAGGGGTCTTAGAGGTGGAAACATCCCATAAGCCTCAAGGTTTCTTTGCCCTTCTCTTCCCATAGATGGAGTCACAGGGGCTTAGGGATTAAGGTCCATCTGGGACCCTACAGTAAACAAGGCCTGTGGGGATGTTACTCCCTGGAGCCCTTAAGCCACAAATGCTCATCAATAGCCACATCCAAGAACACATCGAAGCCACTGACCTGAGTTATTATTCTGCCTCAGTTCGATCTAGCCAGGGGGTCAAGGAAAGCTTCCTAGAAAGTGAGATGAGACCTGAAGGAGGAGTTCACAGGGCAAGAGAAGCAAGGGCATTGCAGGCAGAGCAATCGTCCAGGTGTGAGTCCCAGTTCTGCACTGCTCACCAGGCCACTCCCCTTCTCCAGCCTGCCTCCCCTTCTGCAGGGCAGGTGCGCTCCCAGGATGGCTGACCAACCTGATGGAAGGCTAGGAAGCCGCAGACATGATGTGTTCAGCCCACATGGCAAGAGGGGCCGGGCTCTCAGCCTCTGAGGCCACATCGACAGGTCCTAGAGTTCCTGAGTTGTGTCTCAGCGGAAACGAGCCTGACTAGTATCCATGAAGATGTGGGTTTGATCCCTGGTCTCGCTCAGTGGGTTCAGGATCCGGCGTTGCTGTGACCTGTGGGGTAGGTCGCAGATATGGCTTGGATCCCGCATTGTTGTGGCATAGACCAGCAGCTATAGGTCCAATTCAACCCGTAGGCTGGGAATTTCCACATGCCACAGGCGTGGCCCTAAAAAAAAAAAAAAAGCAAAAAAACCCCCCAGTTAGATCCAAAGTCCCCTCCTGCCTGCAGAACCAAAGGACCTCAGGCCCCCTTTGGAGGTTTCCTCCTCAGTGTCTTGGGACATCCCTAGAGCGGAGTTTCACAATGCTCCCAGCGCCCTTCAGTCTCTGACTTTTCCTGCTGCCACAGGCTGCTCCAGGCCATGGTGCCACCTGCCCATGCTCTCTTGGGCTCCTGTTTATGTCATTGCCACCAATCTGCCCCCTGACCTACCCCACTACCTCTACCTGCAGTGCCATTTCTGTGCAGTTCCTGCCCACGTTTGCCCCACTGCTGCTCCCCGAGCCTTCCAGCAAGCCCTCTGTGGCTCTGGCCTTGCCAGCTCACACCTCGCCTTAATCGTGGTCAGGCTGGTGACTCAGGACATCTATTGTCACCAAGTGGGAGAACATGCAAGGTGGCCAGGCACGTTCTGATGAAGCCAGGCTCTCTTGGGTACCCAGTGCGGGCAGAGCTAGGTCAGACGGCAGGGTGGCAAGCCTAAGGTGGGATCAGGGGGGCCAAAAGACGTGTGGGCAGGAGGCCGCCTGAAGAACGACTTCTCTAACTTTAGGATTCAGCCTTTCGGCTGCCCTTGGAGAGACGAGCTGCCCGGGCAGCCACAGCAAGACTCCAGCGAGCAGTGGTTCTTCCAAACAACTTTGGTGCAAGACCTCTCGGCCATTCACCTTCTCGGCCCTGAATCATTCCTTTCCATGTCGGGACTATTGCCAACCTGGGGTCAGGTCCCCCAGAGTAATAAGTGAAGACATTGGTTCCAAGATAAGAGAGGAGCTGAGCACGAAAGGAGTTCAGACTATCATCACCACCAGGGCCAAGACAGGGACCCTGGGGACAGAACCAGAGGGCTGAGTCCTGTGTGCAGCCTTGGTAGTGTCTCAGTCCATCCCTGGGCAGAGTCCAGGGGATGGGGCAGGGAGGGCTGCTCAGGTTATTTTTTTCCCAGGGTTGGCGCTTCAGCCCAACTGATCTTTGCTACAACATTAACTGCCATTTCAGCAGGGTCAGGTGCCAGGGGCAGAAAAAGCCAGGTACAGATGAGCATGGTTTGCACTCTAGTTATACAGTTGACTTAACAAACACTTAGACAGCACTTGACGCCTTGTGGCAAGCACGTTCTGAGAGCTTCACAAACATTAACGCACTTAACCCTCATTGCACCCCTACGAAGTTCGTCCCAACTGTTACCCATTTCACCAGGGAGGAACCTGCGGGCTCAGAGAAGTGACGTCATGTGCCCAAGACCACACAGCTGGTGGGTGACAGATTGAAGCCCTGCCAGTCTGGCTCCTGGGTCATCACTGCTCAAGGCAGGGCTGTTTGTCCCAGAAAGCTGTCTTTGGTGTCCCTCCCCTAGGTGACTTCAGCGAGTCTATCTGCTTGTCCTTGGGGATGGCTAATACATTGGCGGGAATGGGGCTTTTTTTTTTTTTTTTTTTTTTTTTTTGTCTTTTTAGGGCCACACCAGTAGCATAGGGAGGTTCCCAGGCTAGGGGTCCAATCGGAGCTGCAGCTGCCAGCCTACACCACAGCCACAGCAATGTGGGATCCCTAACCCACTGAGTGAGGCCAGGGGTCGAACCCACAACCTCATAGGTCCTAGTTGGATTTGTTTCCGCTGTGCCACAGTGGGACTCCTGGGGGTGGGACTTGGCGCAGGCATTTCCCCAGTCCTTTGGTCTCCAGGCAGCACTTCATTCCCCCTCCCAGTCTATCCTCAGGCTCTGGGCTCTGCCCTCTGCTTTTACTCCTGGAGGCGGAGTTCCCTGAACCGCTGCACTCATTTATGATATTCAGATGGCTTATTCGAAAGCTGCCTTCAACTCGTTATGGATGTAAGCAGAGTGTAAATACATTAAAAATAAGATCCAGGAGTTCCTGCTGTAGCGTCTCTGCAGTGCCAGAAGGTAGGTTCAATTCCCAGCTCAGCTTGGTGGGTTAAGGATGCAGCGTTGCTGCAGCTGCAGCAATCCTGGCCTGGAAACTTCCATATGCTGTGGAGGCGGCTGAAAAAAGAGGAAAAAAAGATCCAAAGGAATGGGTGGTTTGCTTCTGGGGTCCTCTAGGCTAGGCTGCACCTGTCCATTGCGTCTGTTTGTCTCTCGGAAGTAGTGCTTTCTGGTCAAGGGGTGTTGAGGGCACTTAGTGGGCACTGCCCTCTGATGCGGTAGGTGGAGACAGGGCTGGCCTCAGTTTGCCCACTTCCCCCATGGGGAGTCACGCTAGTTGGGAGTGACCCGCACGGCAGAGGATTAAAGACGTGTTCTAGGCAGAAAGGGCAGTCCAGTTAACCAAATTTGTCTTCTGGGAGCCCCCAAACTCCCTTTTCTGGGTCTTCTTCCGTCTCCGGTATCATCCCCGCATCCCTCCAGATAGTCCTTTGGGGGCCTTCTTTCCCTCGGACGCGAATGGCATTGACAGCTGCCTGGAACCCCAGCGTCCCCATCATTCGGAGAGGAGGGCAGTCTTCCCCTCTGCCGGTGGCTCTTAACACTTTCACAGAGGGAACTTTCCTGGTGGGACTCGCCCCTCAGTTTAAAAGAAGTCACAGGCACGGGCTTTTTCTGACACGGGCCAGCTTGGAGGAAGAGGGAGGATAAACATCAATCTCGAAAGCAAAAGTGGGGCTGAAGCCAGAGCCCGGGGTGAAGGAGCTAATGGGAAACAGCTTGCTGGAGGGGAGGGGACAGAATTCAGGAATGACCGGGGCTGGCTGCAAAGGGGGGGCTGGGAGGAGCAGGCTGATGGAGACCAGCTGCTGCTCCTGTCTCCCGAGATCTTTGGACTCTGCCCGGGGAGGCCTCACACCCTATCTGGGCGCCTGGGGGCCAGTAGTCTTCTCCACCCAGACTCACTCTCCAGATCTTCAGAAACGAAAGAGCAGAGAAGGACTCCCATCCACCAGCTGGACGCCTTCCTCCCATCGCCAGCCCCCACAGCCTGGCTGCTCTTGCCCCGGAAAGGCCTGGAGGAAGACGCCAGGGAAACAGCCCTGCCCACTCTCCCCTGACCCTCCATCCATCCAGCACCGGCGTCTGAAGATCCATGGCCCAGGCGTGCTGGGGCTGCTACCCCTGGCTTGTCCTCATCTGTGGTACGTGCATCCCCATCTTTCGCTCACACGCTGGGAGGGCAGGTCCAGCTGGAGAGCAGCTCTGGCCTCTCCCCTCTGGGCTCAGAAAGGGTGGCTGTGAAGGCTGGACCCAGGGTGTCTCTCTCTCTTTTTTTTTTTTTTCTTCTTGGTCCCCCTCTGTCTTGAGGAAGAGGAACCCCAGGGCCCAGAGTCTCCTGGGAGCCCTTGAGACTCAACTCGAGTGCAGTTTAGTCCCTTTCCACTCCCACCTGTTAAAGAAAAAAAACTGATTCTAGCCCGAGTAAGGAAGATTTTATTCAAGACTATTGCAATAGGGGCGCTGCCATAGGGGAGTGAGATCGGGCTCAACTCTGAACACAGCAAAATGGCTGAAGGCTTCTTGTCAAGGAGCAGAGTGCGAGGGGATCAGTGGGTGGAAAACGAGCAAGAGGAGACATCAAGGGTGGGGAGATTCTCGCTAAATTGATATAAGAGGATTCTTAATGAGGGCAGGTCAAAGTGATAGGAATCAAGATTGGGAGATAAGGAATTTGACAGATAGCAAGGTTCATGAGATAATAAGGGTGGGGGAATCTCTCTAAACTGACTTGGCAGGATTCCTGCTAAGACTGGCAATGCAGGCTGGGTAAGGACAGGGTGGACGAGGAAGTCAATGAATGCCTAATGGAGAAGAGGGCTTGGAGGAGTTAACCAAAGTTCGGTCTTTCTCACCCCTATGGTGTCGTTTGTCCTCTTTGGTCACGGCTAAGTGTCCAGCTCAGTATCCTCCACACCCACTCCCCGCTGGCCTTAGGAGGCCTCCTTTCCCTTTGTTCTGTGGCAGTAAGACCCTGCTGATTCCTTCAGTACCCAATTCCTGACACCTCCCCAGTGCCAGGCCCCCTGTGCCAAGGACCACAGAGTGGTCCAGCTGCAGAGCCTGCCCTTGGGAGCCACAGCCCTGGCCACAGAGAACACCAGTTGGGCATCTAGAGGGACCTGGGCTGCCTGTGTCTTGCTTCTCGTGTCTTGATGCCACCATTTTGCCAGTGATTTCCATCTCCCCCTTGAATTTATGTGACTGAGAGAGACAGGCGGGTGGGGCATTCACGAGGTCAGAACCCAGCTGTACTCCTCCCTTCTGTAGCTCAACTCACTCAGAAAGGAATAGTGTCTCCCCAAACTCAGACCCCCATTACCCTCTGGGGAGACTCCCCCCTAAAAGGTGGGGAGGCGTGGAGGGAAGGCCTATCAGAGACCACTTGACTTTCAGGGTGTGACGGCCCAGAGCCTACAGGACTTAGCCCAGTGCCTGGCACACAGCAGGCGCTTAGGGAAGGTTTGCTCAGTGAATACTGGGCAACTCTCCTTGGGATACGCCAAATCAGGGGCAGAACCTCAATTGGAAACTAAATCTCTCTACTTTTTTTTTTTTTTTTTTTTTTTTTGGTCTTTTTAGGGCTGTACCCTCGGCACATGGAAGTTCCCAGGCTAGGGGTCGAGTTGGAGCTGCAGCTGCCGGCCACAGCCACAGCCACAGCAACACAGGATCTGAGCCACATCTGCAACCTACACCACAGCTCACAGCAATGCTGCCGGATCTTTAACCCACTGAGCAAGGCCAGGAATTGAACCCGAGTCCTCGTGGACACCAGTTGGGATTGTCACTGCAGAGCTACAATGGGAACTCCTAAATCTCTCTAAATTCTGTCCCTTCTGGGGCACCACCCTCCCATGGCTGGCTTTTTTGTACTCAGATGGCCCAGGGTTCAAATCCCAGCTCCGCCACGGACTTCCCGTGGCAAAAATACATGTATCTCAGCCTGGGCCTCCTGCTCCATAGAAAGCAGACAGTAATTCCCAACTCACAGGGTTGCTGCCAGTATCAAATGAGATACAATTGCTGGGTTCCATATCTGGCACATAGTAGGGGCTCTTTAAATGCTAACCCATCTCTCCCCACCAGGGGACGATGTCAGCCTGGGATTGCCTGATTTAGGTAATCTTGCCTGGAATGAGAGGCAGAGATTTGGATTGTAAGAAATGGTGCAAGTGGGCGTTGAAGTTAAGTAAACCCAATATATAGATATATAATTAGATTTATAGGAGGGTAAAACGAAGGTGGGGTGATTATTTAGCAAGATCCTCTGGAGCATTTAAGAGCAAATCTGATTACAAAAATTTAATTTACACACAACTTTTCCAGTTCGGTAGACCCTGAAAAGACCCAATTAGATTAGAAGGAAAAAAATTGATTTAATGAGCACTAAAACCCATCCAAAAGTGGCAATCACTTGTCGATGAAACGGGTTTCTTTGATTGTGACCCAGGGTGCCGTCCAATTCAGCCTGATTTCCTATGAAATGTGATTATTTTTATCCTCAAGTCGAGTTGGACAGCATCTCGAGCTTCAAAGGATGGAGGTCCTATGGGGACGGGCGGGGAGGGGGTTCGGGGAAACACAGCCTGTGCTCTCTAGGAGTTATCTGGGATCCGAGCGACCCTGCCTTTTCCTCCCGTTTCTAGCTTGTGCCTGGGGCCACCCAAAGTCACTCAACCAGAGAGAGGATGTGCGGAACTGTTCGACCAGTCCTCCGGTGAGGCCCTGCCTCCGCCCCCGCCCCCGCCCACAGCTCCCACCTTCCCGCCCATCCCCGAAGGGCCCAGCCACCAGCCTCACCCTCTCTACCAGCCTTTCTCCGGGTTTCCGGACTCTGGGGCCACTGCTTCTGATTAACCTCGCCTGGGGGCAGTCAGCAGTTCTCAGGTATCTGACCTCCGGCCCCATCACTCCCTCCCAGGCATTCCCACGGCAGGTGATCTCCTGCGCCCCGCCTGGGCCTGGGCAGCCCCTGCTGGAGGGAGGTTGGGCGGCCTGGAGGCCCCAAGCCAGCCCTGAGCTGAGGCCTGGAGGAGGATGGGAGGAAAGAAAACAACAATTCTAGAGGAACTGGGAGGAGGGCGGAAGCCAGAGGGCTAGAAGAGCCAGTGGAAGGTCAAGAGAGGGAGGCCTCCGGTGTGAAGAATGGTGGCAGGGTCCAGCATATTGGAGCCACACGTTGTCAGCTCCCTAGAGAACAGAGGGTTCTTTCCAAAACTAGATTAGAATGGGAAGGAGCGGAGTTCCCGTCGTGGCGCAGTGGTAAACGAATCCGACTAGGAACCATGAGGTTGCGGGTTCAGTCCCTGCCCTTGCTCAGTGGGTTAAGGATCCGGCGTTGCCGTGAGCTGTGGTGTAGGTTGCAGACGCGGCTCGGATCCTGCGTTGCTGTGGCTCTGGTGTAGGTCAGTGGCTACAGCTCCGATTCAACCCCTAGCCTGGGAACCTCCATATGCCGTGGAAGCGGCCCAAGAAATAGCAACAACAACAACAACAACAACAAAAAAAAAAAAAAAAAGAAAAGAACAAAGAAAAAAAAAAAAAAAAAAAAAAGAATGGGAAGGAGCTTCCCCAGGCCGGAGCAGGCCAGAAGGTGAGGGCTTGTGGGCCTGCCAGCAGGTGGCTAAAGTCTCAGGACAAATGGGATACATCTGTCTGCTGTGCCAGCTTTATGAGACCACTGGAGCGGGCAATCCGCCTTACTTTTATGTGAAAACAAACATGGGTAAATCATTGCGTAGAAGCCAAAACAAAACAAAACCCCATGCCTCTTATTTTAAAGAGAAAATAGCCTTTAACAAAAGGTCTGGCTTGGAGAGGATCTTTCTGGACAATGTCCCAAACTGCTGAGGATACCCAGTCACCCTCCTCTGCCCTTTGGGACCAGTGAGTAGAAACTTGCAACAAGTTCCCAAGATAGGGCTGCCAGGTGAAATGCAGGGCGCCCAGTTACATCTGAATTTCAGATAATGACTAATATTTTGTTTTGTTTTGGCCACGCCCATGGCATGTTGAAGCGCCCAGGCTAGGGACTGAACCCTTACCATGACAGTGACCCAAGCCACTGCAGTGACACCTGTTCCTTAACCCACATCACCAGGGAATGCCATATGATAACATATATATATATATATGTGTGTGTGTATATATATATATGTATATATTGCTTTTTAGGGCCACACCTGCAGCATATGGAAGCTCCCAGGCTAGGGGTCAAATGGGAGCTGCAGTTGCCAGCCTACGCCAGAGCCACAGCAACGCGGGATCCGAGCCACATCTGCAACCTACACCACAGCTCACTGCAACACCGGATCCTTAACCCACTGAGTGAGACCAGGGCTCGAACCCGCATCCTCATGGATACTAGTCCAGTTTGTAACCTGCCGAGCCACAACCGGAACTCCTAATGAATAATACTTTAATATAAGTATGCCCCAAATGCTGCATGGGACATACTTAACAGTAAAATGTTATTCATTGTTTACCTCAATTCAAATGTGACTGGGTGAGCATCCTGTATTTTCATTTGCTAAATGAGCAACTCTACCCTAAGGTATCCAAAGAAGAACCACCCCCCTGGCTCGGCCCAGTGCCAGGGCTCAGACCCCTGCCGTTCTCACCCACCCCAGACCCCTGACTCAGGTCCCATTATTGTCACCAAAAGTGCCTTTCCAAGCTCTTAAACACCTCCATCTCCACCCAGCCCATACACCGTAATCTAAACTAATCCACAACTTCAGCTGCTGCTCCGTCCTTCTCCATTCTGGCCCAGCCTTCCCACCCCCAACCCCAGCCTAAGGAGAGGCTGCTGACACCACCCCCCCCCCCCCCGCATCATTTTCTCTAAGCAACGGGTATCTGTGTGTGTGTATGTGTGTGTGTGTCTTGGTGTCTTCCTGTCACCTGTCAGTACCTTCCAGTTACTGCGGTCAATACCACAGCACAGCTCACAGCCCTCCGCGAGCAGATGCTCACCCAGAATCTCTCTGCCTACATCATCCCGGACACGGATGCCCACATGGTAAGTGACAGCTCCTCCCCGCACCCACACCCTCACGAGAACAGGCCACAAACAGGACACTGTTAAGACTCAGAAGATGGAAGACAGAAAAAGGATTTGACCAGCAATGGGAAGGAAGTAGGGAGCTTGGACACGGGCGTTTTAGGGCAACTGAAAGAACGTATTCCTTTACATAGGAGAGAAGACATTGCCAAATCGCCCTGACCTCAGACAATGAGACTATAAACAACTTCTGAAGGATTATGATCTGTTCCTAGAGGGCAGATCCAGAAGGATGGTTTAGGACTCCCCTGCCCTAGGAGGTTAGAAAGTGGGCTGGGAATTGAATTAGAAGAACCCTGAGCTCCCTTCTGGCTCAGCCCTTCCCCATCCCCTGATGGATGGAGCACTGAAATTCCCCAGAGTCCAAAACTCCACGAGTCTGGGGTGTAGGCTGGGAGACGGGGAGCAGACAGGGAAGAAGATGGTCTGAACCAGGACTGCTTTTCCCAAAGCAGCGTCCCTGCCCACTCTTCCCCGCCCTGCCTCCACCTCCACCCCATCCACCTTCCCAGCACCAGCCCAGTTGGAAGAGAAGGCATTTTCAGTGTCGAGAAGATTACTTTGAATTAGTTTTCCCACCTGCCGAAAAGGGCTAAGAGGCTTGGGGTAAGTGTCTGAACCTCCCCAAGTTCAAGTGAGCCTCGTTTCCTCTACTGCAAAATGCAAATGATGAGATCTGTCTCCAAGCATTGTGAGGACCAAAATACAAACATATGTAAAGCTCCCTGTGGAAGTTAGTTACGATGTACGCATGACTCTGTGCTAGACTGAGGAGGAAAGAGGGGGGACAGCTGGAGGGGAGAACCCCAAAGAACCAAAAGCAATGACCACAGACTGCGCAGAATTTGCATCCTGGCCAGAGAGACAGGACTTCTTTGCAGAACAGTCCAGTGCTGGACTGTGGGGTTTCGACTCCAAGAAACACACTTGTTCAAAGGAAGGGAAGATCCTAAGAGCCGGGGCAGTTCCAGAGGGCTTCCTGGAAGAGGCGCCCAGCATGCTTGGGCTTGTAGAATTGGTTAAATGTGACTAGACAGAAAACTGGGCTGTGGTTGGGGGCCTTCCGCGTGGGGTGTGGCCACATGAAGAAGGCTGATGACGGTATTGTTGATTTCCTAGAGCGAGTACATCGGTGAATGTGACCAGAGGCGTGCCTGGATTACGGGCTTTATCGGGTCTGCAGGTGACAGCCATTACCCAGCCCTCACTGCTTCTGTTGGGAGACCTCAGAGTGGTCAGCGAGGCCCTGGTGTGGCTACTTCTCAACAGCCAGGACCCCAGGACCTAGTGTCCAGAGGCCCCTCCTCCTCTCTCTGCTTCCCTGCCACCACTCCAAAAAGGGGTCACCAGGACACGTGCACCATAGCCTGCCGGCCACACGTCTGCACAAGCCAGAGGGCCCTCCCGATTTCTTTCCTGTGCTCACTGACTCTGCTGCGGCCAGGCCCAGCCTGGCACTCCCTGGGCTCCACTTCTGGGATAGTTGCTACCTCTGTATCTAGCCACTAGGGGCCCGCTTCTTCCCTTCACACAGTGGTTCCTTTAGAGACAAAGTTTGACTTTGCTGGTCCTTTTATAGACAGCGTCACCTCGCATGGCCAAATGAGACACAGAGGCCCATTATGGGGTCTTAGTTTTGGAATGGGCCTCCCACCCTGATCCTGGACCCTTGAATGAAACCTAAGCTTCCCTCGCTGATCCCTTTTTTTTTTTTTTTAATGACCACACCTGCAGTATACGGAAGTTCCCAGGCTAGGGGTCGAATCGGAGCTGTAGCCACCGCCACAGCAACGCAGGATCTAAGTCCTGTCTGTGACCTACATTACAGCTCATGGCAACGCCGGATCCTTAACCCATTGAGCAAGGTCAAGGATCAAACCTGCATCCTCATGGATACTAGTCGGATTCTTAACCTGCTGAACCACAACAGGAACTCCCCCTTGCTGATCCTTAAACACCCCTCCCTGGGTCTTCAGGCTGCCTTACTCACCCGTTACAGGCCCTTCTTCCCCTTGCCAGAGTCACTGGGTTTGACTTCTCTGCCTGCCCTCAGCTAAGCCCCTGGCTTAGTGTCCCTATCAACTACCTAGTCTTGACAGTGACTGTCACATCATCTTTGCTGAGAGCACCTATATATATGTAGCATGGACTTTTTTGGACCTGGGAGCTCCCCAGTGGCTCAGCAGGTTAAGGATCCAGCATTGTCACTGCTGTGGCTCCAGTGGCTGCTGTGGTGCAGGTTCAATCCCTGGCCTGGGGAACTCCCACATGCTACGGGCATGGCCACAAAAAAAAAAAAAAAAAAACAGAACCCACTTGTCCCACTAAATGTTCCCTTAGAAGAAGCCCTCAAGGCAAAGCAGAGATGCCTGACCTGGGACATCCTTCTGGCTACCTCCCCCAACAGTCTCTAACACCTCCTGCCTCACTTCCCTCCAAGAGAGGAGAGAAACTCTTTCCAGAGGCCCCCTTGTGACATTGTCAGAGCCAACACCACATCGCACATGCGCTAACTAAAGCCACACGCCACACCTTCACCCTCCCCTCCAAGTTTCTCTTCTGCCCCAGGAATCGCAGTGGTGACCGAGAGGAAAGCGGCTCTCTGGACCGACAGCCGCTACTGGACCCAGGCTGAGCGGCAGATGGACTGCAACTGGGAGCTCCACAAGGAAGGTAAGAGGACCGCACAGATTTGTTTCCCGAGCCACGGAACCCAGACCGGGTTTGGGGAGGCGCAGGTGAGGGTTGCATGCAAGACTCCCTGTGGGAAGCTTAGGAAATTTGAAGCCTCCACTAACCTCTGAGGCAGATGTCAAGGAGGACAGACATGGCTGGACCGTTGCAGACAGAAGCCCGGCTCAAAGTCCCTTCCTGTCTTTCTCTCAGTTAGCACCGGTCACATTGTCACCTGGCTTCTCACCGAGATTCCTGTTGGAGGGCGTGTGGGCTTTGACCCCTTCCTCTTCTCCATCGGTATGTTCTTCCCTCTAGTCCACACCATCCAAGGGTGACTCAGGCCCCCAGGACATAAAGAAGCACATCTTGGTAGAAGGAGGGTCAGAATAACTCTGAAGGTAGAGTGTTGGAACTGTCAGTTGCAGAATATTTTGCAACAAGGATGGAGTCCTGGATTGTGTAATGAAAATATATTTAAAAGATAAATATCTGTATTTTTAAAGTCAGGAGTTCAGGAGTTCTCGCTGTGGTTCAGTGGGTTAAGAATCCGACTAGTATCCATGATGACTTGGGTTCAATCCCTGGCCCTGCTCAGTGGGTTAAGGATCCAGCGTCGCCAGGAGCTGCAGTGTAGATCACAGATGCAGCTAGGATCTGGCATGGCTGTGGGTGTGGCGTAGTCTGACAGCTGCCTCTCCAATGTGACCCCTAGCCTGGGAACTTCCATATGTCAAAGGTGTGGCTCAAAAAAAAGGCCAAAAAAAAAAGTCAGGAGTGTAGAGAGCCAACCTAGAAGAGTCAGGGAATCATTAAGACCTAGCAGGTGAGGAGCTCCCTGGTAGCTCAGTGGGTTAAGGATCCGGCGTTGCCGTGAGCTGTGGTGTAGGTCGCAGACTCGGCTCGGATCCTGCATTGCTGTAGCTCTGGCATAGGCCGGCGGCTACAGCTCCGATTAGACCCCTAGCCTGGGAACCTCCATATGCTGCGGGAGCAGCCCTAAAAAAAGCAAAAAGCAAAAAAAAAAAAAAAAAAAAACAGGCAAACAAACAAAAAACCTAGCCGACCAGTAGGCCAGGATGTTCTTAAACCCAGAATCATCTTCCATGTCCTGGAACTCTACCAGTTAGCGCACTAGAATCACTTGGTAGCCCTCTGGAAGGCAACTTGGAAGGGTTGAAGGAGGTGAGAGGGCTTCTGAGTAAAGAAGCACAGTCCCCTCCCTTCCAGGAACATAGCTCCTTGAGCTCCCGTGCCCCTGCCAGCTGGCCAGCCTGTCCCCAAACATGGCATCCTCATGACTAGGTACTGAAAGGCTCCCACTTCAGAACTGGCTTCTTTGCCAGCCTTTCCAGGGGCCTGAACCTCACATTCCTTCAGGCTCTGGCACTGAAGCTCAGGTAAACACCCGGAACCATAAAGAGGGCCCCACAGCCACTGGCACTTAAAAAGACGAGCTTAGCCAGTCGGCTGTGGACAGCATTGGGGTGGGCTCGGGGCAATTAGGCTTTGAAAGCCAAAGAGGAAGATGACAAGGCACAGCCTAGGAGGACCAGACTGCTTGGATGGGCTCTGGCAGCTGGGCTGCAGGAGTGGAACGGGAGGCAGAGGGGACAAGCACTAACTTGGCCTGAGTCACAATTTTTTCTGAGGTATTAATGGGCAGGTGACAGGTGATGCCTTCCTGTCTCTGCAGACTCCTGGGAGAGTTATGACGTGGCCCTGCAAGATGCTGACAGAGAGCTGGTGTCCATCACCGTCAACCTTGTGGACCTGGTGTGGGGGTCAGAGAGGCCGCCCCTGCCAAATGCGCCCATTTATGCCCTGCAGGAGGCGTTCGCAGGTAATTTCTGATGCCAGTCCTCTTTCCCAACTTGGAGAAACAGAGGTCTCCACTGCTGCCCCCTAGGCTGAAAAATTCATCCTCACCTGTCCCAAAGCAATGGTTTCATGTGCCTCTGAATAGCTGAGGGTGCTTTTTTAAAATGCAGGTTTGGGGAGTTCCCTTCTTGGCTCAGGTTAACAAACTCGACTAGGAACCATGAGGATGAGGGTTTGATCCCTGGCCTCGCTCAGCAGGTTAAGGATCCGGCGTTGCCCTGAGCTGTGGTGTAGGTTGCAGACACGGCTCAGATCCTGCGTTGCTGTGGCTGTGACGTAGGCAGGTGGCTACAGCTCTGATTAGACCCCTAGCCTGGGAACCTCCATATGCCACGGGTGTGGCCCCAATAAGACAAAAAGATAAATGAATGAATTAATTAATTAATTAAGCAAGTAAAATAAAATGCAGGTTTTAAGTCCCCTCCCCTCAGAGAGTCTGAATCAGATGGTCCTCAGACCATATTTAGAAAACGCTAGAATAAAGGGTATCAGGAAGAGTTCCTTGGTGGCTCAGTGGGTTAAGGTTCCGATGTTGAACTGCTGTGACTCAGGTTCGATCCCTGGACTGGGAACTTCTGCACGCTGCAGGCGCAAGCAAAAAAAAAAAAAAAAAAAAAAAAGTGTCAGGATTTGAAGCAAGAGGAAATAGGAAGAGAAGAAATGAGGGAGTCAGAGAAAGATGGAAAAAAACCTACTGCTTTGAAAGAGAGAAGGCAAACGTGATATATATGAGTTGCATATAGTTAACTGGTAGGGAAAACCAGTTTGTATTGACTAATTCAGACCTTGACTTCTGGCCGTCCTGTGATAATGGCTGGGGTGGACAAAGGAAGTAAAAACTAAGCTCAAGGTCAGTCTGCAGCACAGACTAGGGTTCAGAGTTTTGGCCAGACTACAAAAGAAAGTTAACTGACCCCCTAAAATTCTAACATCAACAATCTTGACCCCTTTGACACCATCTAAATATGTCATAAAAGAACAGTGTGCTCTATAATTCTTGTAGGTTGTAACTGACTGTGACCAGGCTACTGAGTATGAATCAAAGTTTTGGCCACCACTCCCTCCTACCTTCCTAAGAATTCTGAACAAGCCCATGGACTTGGATTCCTAGAATATTGGGCAATCCAAGAGGCCCCTTTCCCCACACAGGTCTATTTCTTGTTTAGAAAGGAGTCCAAAAATCAGGAGGGAAATTTCACAATAGTGGGTCTGATGAAACAAGTCAAATTGTGTCCAATTGTCTTTATCCATTCTGATGTAACTTACAGAATCTTTCTGCATCTTGACACAGTTTTTAAAGAAACTTGCTATCCAAGAAGGTTCAGTCATAACTAAACCCATCCCATTCAGATAAAGAAGGGTGGAGTCATATCAAGAAGAGGAGGGGAGAGAGGGGAAAACCTTCCAGGGACTGGGAGAGAATTCACATGGGATTTATCACTTCCCACAAGCAAGAGGCAGACGTGCCATCGCAGGCTGCTAGTCTTCAAAAAAAGTCATCTGGAGCCAGAACTGGGCCAGGAAGCCCAAGAACAGAGTCTCTTAAGCTTCCAGCAATGAGAGAGACTTTTCTCTCCAGCCACTCACAGGTTTTAGAGGGGTCAGAGGGTGAAGGGCTATGAGAAGAACAGAAAAAGCGACTCAAAGATACCTGTGTACATCAGATCATTTAAGTTGGCTTCCATTTATTGCCTCAAAAATGTATCGCATCTGTGAACTTTGAACACATAACTCAAAAGAAGCCAGCCAAGGCCCCAAATTGTATGATTCCATTTGTGTGAAACACCCGGCGCAGGCAAATCTGTGGAGACAGAAAAAGCAAGATTAGTGGTTTCCAGGGACTGGAGGGAGAGGGGAATGCGGAGGGACTGCCTAATGGCTACAGGGTTGCCTTTTGGGAGGATGAAAATGTTCTGTAATTAGATAGTGGTGGTGGTTGCACAATCTCGTGAATGTTCTTAAAGGCACTGAATTGGGCACTTTAAAAATGATCAGGAGTTCCCATCGTGACACAGTGGTTAATGAATCCGACTAGGAACCATGAGGTTGCGGGTTCGATCCCTGGCCTCGCTCAGTGGGTTAAGGATCCGGCGTTGCCTTGAGCTGTGGTGTAGATTGCAGACGCTGCTTGGATCCTGTATTGCTGTGGCTCTGGCGTAGGCCAGTGGCTACAGCTCCGGTTAGATCCCTAGCCTGGGAACCTCCATATGCCGAGGGAGCGGCCCAAGAAATGGCAAAAAGACAAAAAAAAAAAAAAAAAAAAAAAAAAAAGATCAAAACGAGGAGTTCCTGTCGTGGGGCAGTGAGTGGTTAACAAATCCAACTAGGAACCATGAGGTTGCGGGTTCAATCCCTGCCCTTGCTCTGTGGGTTAAGGATCTGGCGTTGCCATGAGCTGCGGTATAGGTTGCAGATGCGGCTCGGATCCCGCATTGCTGTGGCTCTGGTGTAGGCTGGCAGCTACAGCTCCGATTCAACCCCTAGCCCGGGGTCGCTGGAGTGGCTCAAGAAGTGGCAAAAAGACAAAAAAAAAAAAAAAAAAAAAAAAAAAAAAAAGAGAGAGAGAGAGAAAGCCATAAAAAAATAACTAACTAAATAAATAAAATGATCAAAACGAGTTATTTTGTGTGCACAGTCACTGCAGCGGCTCAGGTCACTGCCGTGGCGCGTGTTGGATCCCTGGCCCGGGAACTTCTACATGCTACAGATACTGCCAAAAAAAAGAAAAAAAGAAAAAAAGGTTATACCAGACTTACTATACATCAAGACACTGTTTTATGTACATTACAAATATGACATAATTCGATCCTCAAAACAGCTCTATTGACGTAGACACTACTATGAGAATCCATCCCTGTTTTACAGATTGCAAAATAAGACACAGAGGGGTTAAGAAATTTTCCCAAGGTCATCCAGCAAGTAATGACAGAGCTAGGATGTGAACCCAGACAGTCTGGGTCAAGATCCCATGTTCTTGATGACGACACACCTAAAAGTTTAGTTAAAGGGTTCTACTGGAGTTTCGTTGTAGCACAGCAGAAACGAATCCAGCTAGTACCCAGGAGGATTCAGTTCAATCCCTGGCCTCGCTCAGTGTGTAGGGGATCCGGCGTTGCTGTGGGCTGTGGCGTAGGTCACAGACATGGCTCAGATCCCCATTTCTGCGGCTGTGGTGTAGCCGGCAGCTGTAGCTCCGCTTGGACCCCTATCCTGGGAACTTCCGTGTACCACAGGTACATCAGGTACAGCCGTAAAAAGCAAAAAGAAAAAGAAAGGGTTCTGCTGCCTTTAAAGGAATAGACAACGATTGCTCTAAGGGAGCCCGCTCAGGACAGAGTGCCAAAGAGAGGGTATGTCACCTATGCTTTCTGTGGACTCTTTTGCTTGTAGGGAGCACCTGGCAGGAGAAAGTATCTAACATCCGCAGCCAGATGCAGAAGCATCACGAGAGGCCAACTGCCGTGCTTCTGTCCGCCCTTGATGAGACGGCCTGTGAGTATAGATTTGTGGATACAGGGGGGTGCCTGGATCCCCCCAACCCCCAGGCCTCGTAAGCCCTGCAGTACAAGACTCTTCCCCCAAGGACCATGTACTCGTGGGTTCTGAGAGCTCTGTGGCCATGGCCTGTGGGAATGAAGAAAGGTCAGGGCAGGAGCTCACGTCCGACCAATGAGGAAACCAGGAAGTCCTGTGCAAGCTGGGGCCAGCCCACAGGCCATCGGAAGACGGGGTGACCACGGCAGTAAAGGCTTCTGTCTCATGAAGGGGAGGGGGCCCAGCAAACACCTTGCAGCTGCCTGGCCATTAGCCCCAGGGGGCTCACACTCCCGTGAAACCCTATTCTGTCCCATCGGCTCAGTGATTCTCAGCTGACCCCAGCTCTGGGCTTCAGATAGGCTGAGAACCCACCCAAGCTGTGTGTGGACTGCTGGCTGGGTATCTGCCTTCTTTCTGGGAAAAGGGGTTCCTAGTGCTCATTCGAGCTTCAAAGACTTCCCCTCCACCCTGCCAAAGGCTGAAGAACTTTCAGAGGTGGATGATGCGGGTGTGCCACTGAGGATCTTTGGGAGCCAAAACAAGCAGGGAAGAGGTGTCCCGTGTCCCTGACTCAGACAGGTCAGCCTCGAATAGTCCCCATCAATTCTCTTCCCCAGGGCTCTTCAACCTTCGAAGCAGTGACATCCCTTATAACCCCTTCTTCTATTCCTACACGCTGCTCACCGACTCCTCCATCAGGTAGGGCTTGTCCTTGGCTTGCGGTCACTGACTTCTTCCCACCCCTCCCCTCCCCAACATGCAGCCTTCCCAGGAGCGGGGTGCCTGCCCCAGCAGGACCCTCTAGGAAGCCTCCGATCAGCTTTTCCTGACCCCCTTGACGTCTGTTCCCACATCCTTCAAATCTGGTCTGCTCAGCTGCCTTGCGCGGGCCTCTTCTGACCTGCAGGAACAAAGGGCCTCTGGTCTTGTGCATCATCCTTAGAGACTCTCCGGACCCTCCCCTCTCTGCCCAGGTTATTTGCAAATAAGAGTCGCTTTAGCTCCGAGACCCTGCAATACCTGAACTCTAGCTGCAACAGTTCCATGTGTGTGCAACTCGAAGATTACAGCCAAATCCGCGACAGCATCCAGGCTTACACCTCGGGAGACGTGAAGATCTGGATTGGGACCAGGTACACCTCGTATGGACTCTATGAAGTGATACCCAAGGTGGGTTTGCTTGGCCTGGGTTCATGCCCGGCACCGCCCCCACCCCCACTGCCCAACAGCCCTGATAAGTCTCAACCTAACGGGACGGGGCCACAGCCCTTCAGTCACGCTGGCAGTTGGTCAGTCAGCCATGGTGCAACGAGTCCCCTTTGAGATCTCCCTGGGATGAGACAAAGAAGCAGCAGGATGCCTGTCCACAGAGAGCTCAGAGATTGTCGAGGAGGCTGGGGGAGTACAGGCTGGTAGAGCAGAGGTCGCCTGACATGAGCCTGAGAACCAGCTGGGCAATGACCTTGGACCAGTGACTTAGCCAGTCTGGGCCTCTGTTTCCTTACCTGTAAAATGGCACTAAGAGTCTCGACCTCAAAAGAGTCGCTCCAAGGAGATTTAAAGGAGACCGTGCCTGGCACCTGACACGCTGCAGGTGCTCAGTAAATGGTAGCGGTCACGGGTCGAGATGAGCAAGAAACACACTGTCAAAACAGCCTGCGGACGGGCGGGGGCCGGGCTCGGACCCGTCCCAGAGCACTGGTGGGTCCCAGGAACTGGGTGGGGAGTGGGGAGAAGGAAGGGAGGGAGAGAGGGAGGAAGGTGAGGCTGGACAGGGAAGGCTGGAAAGCCCTGTGCCGCCAGAAGGCACACCAGGGAAGGGCACTGCCACTCCAGGAAACGGCGAGTCTCCTCTCAGCCAGGACGTCCCAGCAGTCCTTTTCAAACATGGCCGTGCCCTAGGGATGGCTCCCAGACCGCTTCCTCTCTGCCTGTGACAGGAGAAACTCGTAGAAGACGACTACTCCCCGGTGATGATAACCAAGGCAGTGAAAAACAGCAGGGAGCAGGCCCTCCTCAAGGCCAGCCACGTAAGTCCGTGGGCCGGCAGATGAGCCTCTGCAGAGCCCCCAGTCTGCTGGGTTAGGAAGGAGACCCTGCCAGAGGAGCCGGCCAAAGGCCCCGAATGAAACAGACGCCAAACTCCTAGGCACCCCTTGCTGCTCCACCCATTTGTTCCCTGAATGGCACAGTGGTTTAGAGCCTGGGCCCTGAACTACCGTGTCTGAGTTCAAATCCCCCTTCCTCCACCCACCTCCCAGCTGGGTGACCTTAGGCAAGTCACTTCACCTGTCTGGGCCTCCGTTGCCTCCTCTGTAAAATGAGGATCATAACGGTAACCTCCAGCACAAAGTTGTTGTAAGGATCTGTATTATATCATATAATGTGTATTTGAATATATTAATAGCAATACCGAATTAATATAAATGTAATATTTATATACATCTAGTATATAATAATCATATAAATATATGATACTTATATAAAAATTATATAGATATATCTGTATTTATGTAATTACATATATTGCTTTGAACACCACCTGGCACATTCCAAGTCTTTTTTTTTTTTTTTTTTTTTTGGCCGCACCTGCGGCATGTGGAAGTTCCCAGGCCAGGGACTGAGCCTGCGCCACAGCAGCGACCCAAGCCGCGGCAGTGACAATGCTGGGTCCTTAACCTCCTGTGGCACCAGGGAACTCAACCTTCCACATCTTAAATAAGTGTTAACTGTAATCATTTCCTCACCCCTTGGGCAGTCCTGTAAAGATGAGAAGACGCTGCCTGCTTTTACAAACTTTTCTTGTGGAAAATTTGAAGCGTGTACAAAAAGTAGAGAAAATAGCATGCTGACTCCCCATCATGCCACTCAGCTTCAACAATCATCAAGTTAGGCCAATCTCGTTTCCTCTCCAACCCCACATTCCTCACCTCCACTCCACACCCTCTGCTGCTGGATGATTTTAAAGCAAATCCCATCTATCACATTGTTTCTTCTATCACCATTTCAGTATTTCTAAAAGACAAGCACTCTTTTCGAAACCACACTTTGATCATATATATGAACATTAATAAGGATCCCTTAATGTCGTCAAAAAGGCAGTGCAACCCCACGTTTTTAAAGTTCAGCTCCAGAGCAATCACCTCATCTCCATCCTGGAGCCTCGGCTGAGACCGGTCCTCTATCGATTCTCTGCTTGCCCCGCTCCAGGTGCGGGATGCGGTGGCTGTGATCCGCTACTTGGCCTGGCTGGAGAAGAACGTGCCCACAGGCACCGTGGATGAGTTCTCGGGTGCAAAGCGGGTGGAGGAGTTCCGCGGGTGAAGGACCACAGCCATCCTTTTGGGCTGGCTGTCTTCTCGTGCGGGAGTGGGGGCGGGGAGAGGGGAAGGAAGACCCTCCGTGTATTGGAGGGCCTCTCTGCAACAAGGAGTGACGGGTTCCTGGGTGGTCGTGAAGCTGGGCGGGGGTGTTGGATGACATTCCCCAGCTCTGCTGAAAGCGGGACAACTTGAAGGGCCACAACTCAACAGCGCCCCCTAGTGTCTACTTCAGGCACGGCCCGCTCTCTCTGTCGGGGAGGTAGGTGGGACCTTGGACCACTTGAGAATATCGGGTTAGGGTGGGAGGTTCCCTGAGGGCACGATAAGCCCAGGATACTGCCCTGGGGCTGGGGGAGTTTTCAGACCCAGGGATTTCCGTTTCTTCGCTCTTGCTTTACTAGGAACTCTCTTTGGGACACACGGCCTTGGTTTCCCCATCTGTAAAATGGAGGTAGGGGAGGAATAATTGGGGTCTACAGTCCTCCCTTCTCTGACCTTGAGTGGTTTACAAGTGACAGGTCAAGGCTTGGGAAGATGGAACCAGGAGGCGAGGCTGGGAAAACCAAACGGAGTCTGGCTGAGGTTGAGGCAGCCATGACTCTCACTTGCCCTTGTTAGATGTCCTGAGTCCAGGGTCATCTCCGAGCCTATTTGACCATTCCTGCCTTGTCCTTTCCAGAGAGGAGGAGTTCTTCTCTGGACCCAGTTTTGAAACCATCTCTGCTAGTGGCCTGAATGCTGCTCTGGCCCACTACAGGTACTTCAGGAGAAAGAACATTCTGGGGCTCTGTGGAGGACCTGAGTCCACATTTAAGCTCTGAGGCCTTTAGCATTGTGGGGGCTGAGGGTGGGGCGTGGAGCCCAGGCGGGTGTTGGGAGTTTCCTGTGAAATAAAAGACCTGAGTAATTCCCCACCCCACCAAGAGGCTAGAACTTGGTGAGCACTGAGGGCAGAAGGATCTGGAAGGGAGACGGGGCTGCTGCTGGATGTTTTTTCTTGGCTTCCTGTGAGTTGTTTATGTTATCTAATTCTTAAAGCTCACAAGCACATGGGGAGAGAGGCACATTCACTCAGCCTGAACCAGCCAAAGTGGGTCCAAGATGTAGGTTGGCCATATATTTGGTTCCATAGAAAACAAAACACCTGCAGTCCTGCCTGATGAAATTTGAGGGGGTCAAGCTGACCAGATGCCCCTCTCCCATCACCAGGGCTGGCCTGGCCTATCCCAGAATCCCCTCCCCCAGCATCCCCAAGCCTTCAGCTGCTTGGCCCAGCCCCTTCTCTCCCCTTCCCAACCCTACCAGTCCCTGCTCTCCAGCCCCCCCCCCCCCCAGGTATCCTTCCTTCCTTCCCTGGTTCCTTGGGGCCCTTTGCTCCCAGAGGCAGCAGGAAGTTAGAGAAAGCACTGGACTGCGCCTCTGAGTTGGGGCCCAGCTCCCTCATGGCTTCCCCTCGGGGCCTCCCGTGAGCCCCTTCTCTGCAGGCCTGTTTCTCCTGATATAAAAGGAGATGGCTGGGAGTTCCCACTGTGGCTCAGCGGGTTCAGAACCTGACTAATATCCATGAGGTTGTGGGTTTCATCCCTGGCCTCTCTTAATGGGTTAAGGATCCGGCATTGCCAGGAGCCGTGGTGTAGGTCGCAGATGCGGCTCGGATCCTGTGTTGCTGTGGCTGTGGTGTAGGCCAGCAGCTACAGCTCCCATTCGACTCCTAGCCGGGGAACCTCCACGTGCTGCGGGTGCAGCCCTAAAAAGAAGAAAGGAAAGAAAAAAAGGAGACGACCAACTGGGTGCTGGCTAAGGCGCGCCCATCTCCCACATTTGGGGCTCTTTTCCTTTCTCCCCTCCCTGAGGACAAGGGCCTGACCTGGGGAGGAGCAGAAGGAAAGGACGTGCGCTGAGGACCTTGGTAGCAGAAGCTCCGTGGTCTCCCAGGGCCCTTTAGGAGATCGCAGCTTCCCCAAAGGAGTTAGCTAGAAAGCCAAACCCCAGGGGGGGAGGGGTTCCCCTCCTTCTCAGCCTTAGGCTGCTCCTTTCTTAGCACCTCTCCCCTTCCCAGCCCGACCAAGGAGCTGCACCGCAAGCTGAGCTCAGACGAGATGTACCTGCTGGATTCTGGGGGGCAATACTGGTATGTACTCGCCACCCCACCCTGGCCCGGCTGTCTCAGCTCAGACATCCCCCATCTTCGAAAGGAGTGGCCTGGCTTGAATGCGCCTGAGTATCCTTCCCAGTGTCACACCTGGGAGACCCTGTAAGGAGGGCGACAGACAGAGGCCAAAACAGAGGCGCTCCCCACAGCCACTAACCTGTGAGAATCAGGAAGAGACACCCCTTGTGCCAGTAAAATGGCTTTTTTTTAAGCCTGCATATTATTACACAGTCCAAACAGCCATGCTCAGCAGACCTGCCTGACTGCACAGACACTGCCGCCTAGATCCTCACACACTCATGCATGCCCCAGACGTGTCCCCGCATGCCACCGGCACGATGCATGTTCCACGGCCCCTACTGCACAGTGAGGTGACCATGTCAGGGACAGTGGGGGCAGGATCAGGCCTCCAAGAGCAGTAGGCAGGTGAGAGACAAACGACCCTGGGGGACACCTGCGGCACAACTGGCACAGAGCACACAGGGATGTGTCTGTGAGTAGACATGTGCACATGTTCTTCTGAGTGTGTGCACAACCCAGGGTAGGATTATGCGGGAGGGCACTGTCCCCTGCTCTAGGACTCCACAATCTGTGTATCCATGTGTGTGCTCTCGTTGAAATTAGTTTACATCCCTGCAGTGAACAGCATTCCTTCAGCTGTGTTACCCTTGTACAGTGCACAACCTGAACACCTGGACATGACAGCCATGCAGAATAGGCTAAGCCTATCCTTCCGAGTGTGTGACCCATCGTTTCACCCGGGAGCTGAGCTGAGCTGAGCTGAAAGATTTTTTCTCTTTTCATCTAGGAAGCAGTGAGCTGTGAGGAGCTAAGAGTGGGGGGAAGGAGGGGAGGCTGAACTAATGGAGGAGCAAGGAGTAGTTTCCCATTCTCCATCCTGTGGTGAAGGCGCTCATGGTGAAGGCTTCTCTTGGTCTTAGCTTGGCTTTGGGAACCATCCTGGCAGGCGCTCAGCCTCGCAGCCTTTACAGCCACTAGCGTGGCACTGTGTGTACTTGAGATGGCCGACGTGCAAAGGGGAAGTGAATTCATGGGGCGTGCTCGAGCAGGGTGAGGCTGGGGAAATGGTCACCTCACTTCCTCTTCTCTCCTTCTGAAGAAGTCGGCCACGCCCTATGACCTGCTCCCTAGGAGGAGTCCCTAGGGCCCTGGGACCATGCCCTCCCTGCCCCCCTCCATGGGGGCATGGCCCCAGGGGCCACTCCTGCAGCCAGTGGTTGGGAGTCAGACTCTGGCTTCTGGCTTCCGTTCACTGGGACTCTGAGCAAACCCCTGGGGCAGATCCATGGTTACAGTGGCAGCGAGAACTGTGCAGAGAGTCGGGGCTGGCACCAGGCCTGGCCTCACTGGGGCTCAGAGAGGGAGATGGCCTCGTGGCCTCAATTGCCTCATCTGTGAAATGGGGATCATGAGGTCGGCTCTGCATCCCTCCCCAGGAAGCTGCAAAGTGTCCTGTAAATGGCAAATAAGTCTATGAACCGTATGAGAGCCATACGCGCTCTTTGGACCTCAGTTTCCCTCTCTGTAACAAGGGCACAGTCTCTTCCTGGCTCCCAGGAAGCCTGGAGCAAGTCTTGCTTTTAGAGCAAGCCTGACCCAAGGAAGCCCAGATTTACAACCCGGCCCAAATGGGTGGTGCGGGGGTGGAGGATGTACGGGGGGATTCTGAGTCTCGGACAGCATCGTGATTTTGAAGGTGATAGCTTTGCAGAGTCCTTTTATGCACAGATGCTGAGGGCGGGAACTGCACGCTGGCAGCCGTCTTCTTCCTCTCCCCTCCCCACCCCCACCGCCACCCCCAGCCTTGCCACTCAAACCCCGGGGGACAGTGCACGGGAAGCACGTGGCCGTGATCCCTGCCCCAAGGTGTTCAGCAGAGCTGGACGTGCTGATTGTCCTTCTCCACAGGGACGGAACAACAGACATCACCCGAACAGTCCACTGGGGCACCCCCTCTGCTTTCCAAAAGGTATGGATCGCAGCCAGATTCCCCTACCCCTGCTCACCCAAGAGGCACCCAGGCAACCACTCTGCCGAAAGCCATGTGACTGTACGGAGGCCCAGGGAGGTTAAGTAGTTTGCCCAAAGTTCCACGGCAAGTTCGTACCAGAAAGCCCAGCGCCCCAACTGCTTCCGCAGAGATATTTCGGGCCCTCAGCCCGGGCTTATCATCATCCCGTTTCAGTACGTGAAAGGACACATACTTTGATTTAGTGCTGTCTGTATGCCTAGCCCTGTGCGCAGCAGAAAGGAGGAAAGGCGTTTCCTTGCAGGGGCGAGAAATGGCATCAGGGACGTCTCCGAGGTGGAAAGGCGCTGGCGGGGGCTGGTCCACTTAGGACAGGGTCCATGTACCTCGAGGGGGCCTCTAGGGAGTAGGGTGGAGAGCAGGGCGCCCCCTTCAGGCGTTCAGCAAGTGACTGTGGTTCAGACCTTGTGTCAGAAACACCGAGGCAGAAAACAAAGGCCGGTCAGACTTCAAGGAGCTCACAGTTCAGGGAGGAGATCCATTGCCCCAGGCTGTCGTGCAGTAGACAGCAAGCCTGTGTGTGTGTGTGTGTGTGTGTGTGTGTGTGTGTGTGTGTGTGTGTGGTAAAGGGGACTCACCCCATCACCACAAGGAGTGACCAGAAGAGGCCACTGTCAGCCCACCTCCTCCCTCTTTCCCCAAGTTAACAGCCCCGACAGCGCAAGGCCGATCTGCCAGATTAGCGGGCCTCACCCCAAGCTTAGGGCCTGAAGAAAACTAAAGGTGGATCATGTTAATGGCAGTGAAAGACGCTGCCCTCTAGCTGAGCATTTACTCTGTCGGGGGCATTCTACCTGCGCCAGTCTCCCTACGCCTCGCAGCCACCTTAGGAGCTGGCACTGTGATCGTTCCGCCACAGATGAAGAAACGGAGGCACAGCCCGTACCTCAAGTTGCTTGCCCAAGGCCTGACTTGCAAGAGGCCACATCAGCATTCCAGCCCAGGGAGTGCCTCCCAAACCCCTAGCGTGGCAGCCTCAGCTCGCCATCACCTATGGGCATCCCTGTGCCCCAGCCAAAGAGACCCACATGGACCAAGCCCCAGCTTCAGGCAGGTCCCCCTCAGCCTCCTCTGGCCACTTTCCAGAACCTGGGTGATCACCCAGGAGCAGGCACCTACCCCCCTCCCCAACATACCCACACCCAGGCCTGAGCCCACACCCTGGCGAGCAGGCAGGCCAACAGCTGGAGACTCCCCGCTTCCTCCTCCTGTCTACCGCTTTCACTTGCCCTCTCCCCATCAGGAGGCATATACTCGCGTCTTGATAGGAAATATCGATCTGTCCAGACTCGTCTTCCCTGCTGCTACATCAGGTGGGTTTCGGAAATCACGCTGGACCCAGAGCTTCAGGCCCTGATGTCAGTGGACCCAGACCCTGGGAGGCTAGTGGGGCCGGGATTATATATCCTCATCCCATCCATTGTGCAGCTAAAACCCAGCCCAGAGAGGGAAGGTGACTTGCCCACGGTCACACAGAGGTTACTGGGAGAGCCAGGTCTTGAATCCAGGCCTCCTGTCTCCTAATCTAATTCAGGAGCTGGAGTAGGAGCTCGGAGGTGGGGGCGGTCAGCATGGGCGGCAGCAGTGGTGGGACGATTCCTGGAGGAAGCAGGTATTTTGACAGATGGGGAGACATTGCAAGAGTTCTCAGTCCAGGAGACAGGTGCAACGTAGAATATACTAGAGCTAGGGCGTGGTTACCTGCCTCTCAGGGGCCCTTCACCTCAGGAACCATCCTGGTGGTTAGTCTGGAGAAAGAGAGCAGGAAGGGGCAAGGCCAATAGTCTGGGGTCCAGCCAACTGGCTGACAGCTGTCTCTCTTCCAGGGCGAGTAGTGGAGGCCTTTGCCCGCAAAGCCTTGTGGGATGTTGGGCTCAATTATGGTCACGGGACAGGCCATGGCATCGGCAACTTCCTGTGTGTGCACGAGTGTAGGTATCTCCTCAGCACTCCCCTGGAGGGCCCCCCCCCCATGAAAGAGGTGAAGCCTTTCGCAGGCAGGAAATGGCCCACAGAGGCGAAATGACTCACCCAAGGTTGCCCAGCCAATGGGACTTGGGGCTCCACAGGGTAGGTGGGAAATGCTGGCAGCTGGCCACTCCTGCTGCCTTCTTGGCATTCAGGAGGGCCCCAGAGAGAGGCGTGGCAAGTCAAGGTCACGACTGGCATAGACCTCAGAGAAATCAAAGCCGGAGCCAGTCTGGTCTGTACCAGCCCAAGGTAGACGATGATGCAGTGAACACGTGCTGCTCGGGATCTCCAGCTACCTGCCCTTCCCCGAAGCCTGCTGGTTTCCAAGCTGGTAAGTGCAGGAGAGCTGACACTGTGCCTGCATCTCCCTTTCCAGGGCCAGTGGGATTCCAGTATGGCAACATTCCCATGGCCGAAGGCATGTTCACTTCCATCGGTAAGGCTCTCAGACTCCTCCAGGACTACAGCCTAGGGCATGCCAGCCTTCAGGGAGCACAGCCCCGCACAGGCCGACCGCGCTCCACCGGGGCACTCCCTCGCCTCCCTACTCCCAGCCCCGAAGGGGTGGTCCCACCATAACCCCAAGCACCTTCATCCCCCTTCAGCCCAGACCCTCGACTTTGCCCACGAGAGTTGGTCCCCAGCTGTACATCCAAACTCCAGAGTCTCCAGTCAGGTGCTGGGGTAACAGGACAGTGGCGCACAGGGAGATGGGAGTGCCTCCAGGACCCAAGTGGGCTCTGAAGTTTTCCCCATTGGGTGACAAGAGAGGGCGGGGGTCTGAGGCCTGGTGGGTTGTCTCAACATAGCCAGTGAGCATCTAACAAGTGGCGGGTCTGCCCAAGCCAACAGCCGGGGGGCAGCCAGGCTCTCCAGCCACGCCCCAGGAAACCTGGGCTTGGGACCTCCCCCTACTTGACGTCAGCAGCATCTCTTGTGTCTCCCAGAACCTGGTTACTATCAGGATGGAGAATTTGGGATCCGTCTTGAAGATGTGGCCCTTGTGGTAGAAGCAAAGACCAAGGTAAAGCACTACCGAGAGGGGCTGGAGGTGTGGACAGCATGGCAGTGACTTTGGGCTGCATGGGGCGGGGCGGTAAAGAAGGGCAAATGAGAATGTAGTGTGTGGGCATGAATTTCTTTGGAGTCTTCCTCAGCTCCAGAAAAATCCCAGAAATCAGTGTCTCCAACCTGTTTGCCCATGAGAATATTCGCATCATCTGGTCCCACTCCAGACCCAATGAATCCGTATCCCTGCCCTACATCATTGGTGCTCAGTGCACATCCTCATCACCAGGGGAGCTTGTTAGGGATAAAGATGCTGTATAATAGCAACCAACAAGATAAAATACCTAGATACGAACTTTAAAAGGCTTACAGGGAGAAAAATCTCTACTGCGGGACATAAAAAAGATTTAAGTAAGTGGTGCTCTCTGGAAAGAAGCCTCAATATTATGAAGATGTCATGTCTCTAAATGAATCTATACATTCAAGACAACCTCAATTTCAGCACTAACCGGCTGCTTTTGGAACTTCACAAAATGATGGGAGAGTTTATTTGTAAAGATAAACATGCAAAGATAGATAGCTAGGTAAGCTAGGATACTTCGGAAAAAGAAGAACAATAAGGAAAACTAGCCCTTGTAGATCTTAGCCCACGCTACAAAACTGCCATCACTAAAACAGTAAGAGCTCAGAGCTGGGCAAGGCAGGTGGGACTGTGGAACAGAATAGTTAGTCCAGAAATAGATCCTCTAGGAGTTCCCGTGGTGGCGCAGTGGTTAACGAATCCAACTAGGAGCCATGAGGTTTCAGGTTGGATCCCTGGCCTTGCTCAGTGGGTTAAGGATACCACGTTGCCGTGAGCAGTGGTGTAGGTTGCAGACGCGGCTCGGATCCCGCGTTGCTGCGGCTCTGGTGTAGGCTGGCAGCTACAGCTGCGATTCAACCCCTAGCCTGGGAACCTCCAATATGCCTCAGGTGCGGCCCTAAAAACCAAAAAAAGAAAGAAAGAAAGGATGAGGAGTTCCCTGGTGGCCTAATGTTTAAGGACTTGGCATTGTTACTGCTGTGGCTCAGGGAGGATGGGGGGAGAATGAGGTAGACCTCCCTGTGCTAATATGGAGCCCTCTCCTAGGTTTACTATGAGGGTGGGGTGTGGAAAAGTGTATAGTAGGATCCATTTTGCATGAATTTTAAAAATACATACATCTATAGACTGTATATGCCCAATGTTTTCAGGGAGGAAACTGGGCAGGGCGGAGACTCCATTTGTATTGGGTATCTTTTTGTAGTTTGAATTTTCTAAGCACATCCATGCATGGGAAATGGGAATTGTGGGCTGTTTCTTTTTTTCTTCTTTTTTTGGCTATGCCTGCAGCATGTGGAAGTTCCTGGGCCAGGGACTAAACCTGGGCCACAACAGCGACACAACCAGGGAACTCCTATTTCTTCCTGTGTATCTCTGGGATACATCAACTGATAGATACCTAGCTGGAGATACAGATTGAGAGATAGAGGTGTGTAGCTAGAGATGGAAATTAGAGAGAAAGGTATAAAAACCAAATATTTACCTTAAAATTATTTTAATGTAGGTTCCCAGCTCTGCTCTAGAGAGCCTCACTCCAGTGGTGGGGTGCGCACCCCAGAATCTGCATATTTAACAAGCTCCTTAGGCGCTCTGCAGACACGTGCTTTGAGAAACACAGGCCTAGGTCTACACTTCAGGAATCATGAGGGTGGCACCAAAGGCGGGTGGCTAAGCGGCAGCATGGGGTAGTCACGGGCACTGTGGGGGTTCAGGCTTGACAAGGGTCAGATCCCTGCGCCCAGGGCTTCTGGGTGGTGTGTTTCCTCCCACCTCCTTCAGCTTAGCTCCTCCCCCTCACTCACTTCCTGCTTTCCTACCTTACCTGTGCCCCCCAGTACCCAGGGACCTACCTGACCTTTGAAGTGGTATCCTTGGTGCCCTATGACCGGAAACTCATCGATGTCAGTTTGTTGTCCCCAGAGCAGGTGAGCGCCCCGCAACACTGTCTACGCTTCTCCCTGGCCCCGCGCCTCTCTGGCCTCTCTACTCCCCTACCCCAGGACCCTCTGCCCCTTCCTCTCCCTCGAGGGTCTACATTGTTGGTATCTACAGGCACACACTGGGCATCCCTCCCTTGTTCACCAGAGACCCCCGAGCTTCTAGAACTCTCCAGTCAGACCAGCATGTCCAAGCCCAGACAGTGAACTTCTGGGGAGTTGGAGACTGGGTCTCTGGGCCCTGTCACCTCATACCCTAGAATTATCAGCAGTCCCTTCCCCTCCCAGCCTCAGTCCCCTCTTCTGTGAAATGGGGAGAATAATGTCTGACCTCCTGAGTCTCATTCCTGGGCCTGAAATCCACTCCTGAACTGCCCCCTGAAAAGCCCCATGTCCTGATGAACCTGTGGGGACATGGGCCTGGGTCGCACTGGTGGCACCAGGCCCTCACCTCTTGGCAACTCGGCCTGGGGAAACCGTCACCCTTCCTACCTTTTCAGCTCCAGTACCTGAACCGCTACTACCAGGCCATCCGCGAGAAGGTGGGCCCGGAGCTGCAGCGGCGCGGGCTGCTGGAGGAGCTCTCCTGGCTGCAGCGGCACACGGAGCCCCTGTCCGCCAGGGCTGCACCCACCACCTCCTTGGGCTCTCTGATGACAGTCTCTGCTCTTGCCATCCTCGGCTGGAGTGTCTAGCGGCTCAAGATTCCCCTCCTCACCCTTTTGCTCGCTTAGCTCCCCTACCTTGCACCACCCATGCCCCAAGAGCCCCTCCCAGCCCATTGCCTGGAAACCACGGCCCTCGGCCTCCTTCTCCACGAACAAGCCCCTTGGCCACAGGCAGCGCCCCCTCTGGGCTTGGACATTTCACCATCTGCTCTCATCCCCCAGTGCCAGGATACAAAACCCAGCCAGTCCCTCTTAATGTGGTGGCCTGTTTCCCCTCCCCCCAAAAAAGACCAAAATAAGGCGCCTATCCCCAGGAGCTCCGTGGCCCTGGGAGAGTGTCACCCCATCGCCACCTGCGGAGATAGCCAGGCCCACACTGGCTCCTGACTTGTTGGTCTTCCCCTACCCTTGAGGCTGCCTCTGGCCATCTGCACTCTCCCTGGCCCTACAGTGGCCTCCTGGCTGCAGCCCACAGGCTGAAGGAACAAGGGCTGCCTCCAGACTCCCTGCTGTGTCTGTAGAGGGAGAGGAAGGGAAGGTGGCTGAATCCTCTGGGCATTACGGCCAGCCCAGGGTCAGGGAGACCAGTCAGGTCACAGACACCAGCGCCCCCCCCCACCATTCACCCATGTGTGAGCCCATCATTTCTAAACCCTGGGCGGGCTCCATGCCAGTTGACAGCCTAGGGAGTTAAGCCATAGGAATTTGGCCATGGGGTAGGAGGGACCACAAGGAGCGCTCTGAAATACGTCCCTACCCAAAATGGAAGACAACCTGAGAGGCAGTGCCCAATCACTATGCCAGACGTCTTGGGAGCGCCGTACGCGCGGGTAGCCCTTTGAATTTTCCAAAGTTCAACCACAGCGACACTGCTGCTCAATCCTCCAGCATCCTTAGATGAACTTTAACCTGTTTGGGCAGAATCTGGTTTCCCTACTTCACAGGAGAACTGAACTCCAGATGGGATGGGACCTGCCCAAGGTCACACCATGTTTGCTTGGGACCTGTCGGGTCGCCAGTCGAGCTCTTTTGTCCTTTGGCACCATGCGGAGTCCCTTACCCTACCTCCCAGCCCTTCAGCTGAGCCCACTGCTGGGGGCAGGGGGACAGGGAGGGGGAGGGAGTTTTCTCTGGCCGGCCCAGCCGTTAGCCACCTGGGCTCACATCCTGCTAAATGCTTAAAACAGCCTGACAACAGCCTGCCTCAGGGTTTTGCATTGTCTGCTGCGCTGCCTGCCAGAGCCTGCTGTTACCTGTGGCTTTTGTGGTAGGGCAGGAAGGGGAGGGGGTGAGGTTGGGGGCAGGGACGTGAGGCTCGCAGAAGCTCAGTTGGGGAGCACACGTGCTTGAGGATGTGCAAGTGAGCATGCGTGCACGCGAGTGTATGTGGATTCGCATGCAGGCCACGCCCAGCCAACCAGCGCCTGCGGTAGCCTTGTGGAAGAGAGGAGGGGAGCCCCATGCGGGGGCCAGCACCAGAGGAGCACATCTGGGGGAGGAGAGAACCAAGTCAGGGGCAGAGTGCTGGGCGAAGGCACCAAGCAGAGGAAGCACCCCCCTCCGCCCTGCCCCCAGCGGGACCACCAGGCCTAGCTCGCTGAGTGTGAGAGGGACCTGTGACAGTTAACACCACTGATGCTTGCACCCAAAGGCCCCAGCTCTGAGCCATCCTTACTGAGATCCTGTAGCACCAATGGTGGGCGTCTGTTCACTGAGTCATTTGCTCCCTCACAAGGTTGCCCCACAAAGACAACTACTCATAATAAAATTAGCGGCCATCATCGCCACCACCGTCATTGTCATCGTCACAGCTACCATCCACTGAGGGTTTACCAGGTACCAGGCACTGTGCTTTACATGCATTCTTTTACATTTTTAAATTTCATTGTGGTAAGAACATTAAACATGAGATGTAGGAGCTCCCTGGTGGCACAGGGGATGAAGGACCTGGCATTGTCACAGCTGTGGTGTGGGTTCGATCCCTGGCCTGGGAATTTCCACATGTCATGGGCGTGGCCAAAAAAACCCACAAGATCTATCCTCTTAATTTTTTTTTTTTTTTTACTTTTTAGGGCCTCACCCATGGCATACGGAGGTTCCCAGGCTGGGGGTCCAATTGGAGCTACAGCTGCCAGCCTACACCACTGCCATAACAACATCAGATCCCAGCCACAGCTCACCTCTTGGTTCCTAGTTGGAGTCATTTCCGCTGTGCCACGATGTGACCTCCTATCCTCTTAAATTGTTAAGTGTACAATACACTATCACATTCTCCCATTTCATCCCCACAACCTCTGAGAAGGTACTTTTATTGTGGCCATTTTACAAGTGACGGGAACAGAGCAAGTCTCCTAGAGATTAACCAACTGGCTCAAGGTCACTCTTCAAGGAAGTGAAAAAAATAAAAAGCAGGATTCAAACCTGACAAATGACTCCAGAAACTACTCTCTCAAAAAAGAGCAAGGGTCAGTGGGTTAAGCATCCAGTGTTGCCATGAGCTGTGGTGTAGGTCGCAGACGTGGCTTAGATCCCGCGTTGCTGTGGCTCTGGCGTAGGCCAGCGGCTACAGCTCTGATTTGACCCCTAGCCTGGGAACCTCCACATGCCATGGGAGCGGCCCAAGAAATGGCAAAAAAAAAAAAAAAAAAAAAAACCGCAAGGGGTCTGGCTCTCACCATTTTCAAATAGGCTCAAACGAGGATCACAGGGCTGGTGAGTTGAGATGTAGACTCAGCTCCTGTTCTCTACACCCGCCTGCTTCCCCAAGGCCCACCCACCCAGGCCTTTACCTTTGACCCCTGACACTTGCTCCTGGGGTTCCCAGGCAGCAGGAGGTCCAGGGTACCTGGTCAAAACTCGCAGGCCTTTCAGGCCACGGCAGTTCACCCTCTCCCCTTTCCCCCTGCAGTGCGAGACCCAGAGCTGCGCCTCATCTCCTCCCCACAATTTCAATCCACCTTTTGGGGGGACCCATAACCCCGGTCCCAGCCCAGAAGCCTGGCTGCAGAGGGGGCCACAGCCATCCAGCACCTTTCCTGGGCCTCAGGTGGCTGGCATACATCCTGCTGGAAGGGCTTCCCTCTGGATCAGGCAGGGCAACATTCAGGACACACACAGCAGGGCACTTGAGACAGCTTTAGGAATTGAAGATATTAAATAAATGCCCCCTGGGGCTCTGGTCCTTGGTTTTTCTGCTGGAGGATAGAGCTTACCAAAGACCTCCTTGCCTGCTGATTGCTACTGTGGATCAAGCCATGTGGAAAACTCCCTTTTCCTAGGAGTTAGGGTTCTAGGATTCTTGTGCCAGCTGTGTGGCTTCGGTCAAGTCACTGCACCTCTCTGGTCTTCATGTGTAAACTACCTGGACCGCCTTTCTCATGAGGTTCTGGTGAGAGGCCTGTAAGATCCGGATGTGATAGCGCTCTGTAAGCCAGGAAGCCACACAGACAAGACATGAAAATATCTGCCTACCTTTGGAGGGAGACAAGGAAAAGTTTTGGGACCCAAATTTTACGTATAAATTGTCAAAATTTGACAGGTTTTGAGCAAGTATCTGATTTGTATTTTTCTAGCTATGCTCCCCAAAGCCTGAGGCTCCTCAGAAATGCCACAAGGCAGAAACCCACACAATGTTGTCGATCAACTGTAATTCACTTAAAACAAACAAACAAACAGCTGTATGGGCTTCCCATAAAATTGTATTGGAAATAATTACAGAGTCACCGTCTGGATGATTGACCTGTACAGTTGCTCAAGGCCTTGTGTTTAGAAGGGCCCCGCTCTTGGGAGTTCCCGTGATAGCTCCGTGGAAACGAATCTGACTAGCATCCATGAGGATGCAGGTTTGATCCCTGGCGCTCGCTCAGTGGGTTAAGGATCTGGCGTTACCGTAAGCTGTGGTATAGGTCGCAGATGCGGCTCAGATCTGGCATTGTTGTGGCTGTGGCGTCGGCTGGTAGCTGTAGCTCAGATTCAACCCTTAGCCTGGGAACCTCCATAAGCCTTGGGTGTGGCCCTAAAAAGACAAGAAAGAAAAAAAAAAAAACGAGAAGGGAGCCACTACTTGATGTGCTGCTCTGCTGACATTGTCTTGAAATCTTGAAGAATTTCTTTTAACAAGGTGTCCCAAACTTTTGTTTTGCGATGGGCCCCACAAATTCCATAGCCAGTCCTGACAGGGAGCTCCATGACCGAATAAGCAAACAGAAAGCAGGTTCAATCCCTTCAGTGTCCAGACGGGGAAACTGCAGCAGCGGCCCAGAAAAAGGAAGGCACTTGCCCACGGTCACACTGCCCTTTGGGGGCCAGAGTGGGCATGAAACCCCCAGCATCCTGACTTGCTCCAGGCTGGCACCCCTCTGTCACTCCCTCACTGGCGCTCATGAGCAAATTTGAGGCCCCAGGAGACCTGCTGGAGGTCACACTGCTGTGACAGCAGTGGTGATGATGGGACAGAGCTACTTTTTTTTTTTTTTTTTTTTTTTTTTTTTTTTTGCTATTTCTTGGGCTGCTCCCGCGGCATATGGAGGTTCCCAGGCTAGGGGTCCAATCGGAGCTGTAGCCGCCAGCCTACACCACAGCCACAGCAACTCGGGATCTGAGCCGCGTCTGCGACCTACACCACAGCTCACAGCAACACCAGATCCTCAACCCACTGAGCAAGGGCAGGGACCGAACCCGAAACCTCATGGTTCCTAGTCGGATTCGTTAACCACTGCGCCACGACGGGAACTCCCTTTTTTTCTTTTTTTTTTTTTTTTTTTGTCTTTTTAGGGCTGCACCCATGGCATAGGGAGGTTCCCAGGCTAGGGGTTTAATTGGAGCTGTTGCTGCCAGCCTACACCACAGCCACAGCAACACCAGATCTGAGCCACATCTTCGACCTACACCACAGCTCACAGCAACGCCGGATCTTTAACCCACAGAGCAAGGCCAGGGATGGAACCCACCACCTCATGGTTCCTAGTCGGATTCGTGAACCGCTGAGCCACGAGGGGAACTCCAGAGCTACATTTTTGACACTGTAAATCCTTTAAGGAGTGGGAAAGCCAGACCTGCGCATGTACATGAAGAGTCGAAATGGTTCGTTTTCAATATGATCACTCAGTCTTCTCTCATTTGCCCGCCAGTTGTTCCAACGGTTCCTGGGCTGGAACAGAAGGGGCGGGGCTGGCTACTCTTGACCCAGCTAAACCACGTCAGCAGTGAGTTTTACCAACTCACTGGGCACTTCCTCAAATCAGTGGTTGGCCACTCTTGGTGCCAAAAAAACAGACATATGAAAGATTCAATAGCGACTGCTTCCTCCTCTCTGTCCATCTCGGTCCAAGCTTCCCTCAGCTGGGAGTGGGCGGAGCTCCCTAGCCCTGGCCCCGCCCAGCCCACACTTGCCCTGAGACCGGCCCATCTCCTCACTTCCTTGTTTCTTTGTGAAACAGGAACTGAGCAAGCAGCTCTTGAGTGAGGTAGGATGCGTGGTTAAGAAAGCCCCAGTGGTCCTCAGTAAGGCTATGAGGCTAAAAAGCTAATTTCCTTCCCAGCGGGCCAAGCAGTCCCAGGCCCTCCTGCTTGTTGCACCCCCTGTGTCCGAGAATAGCTTGGGCTGAGGGACCCTGCTCTCCACAAGGTGGAGGGGACATACAGGGTATAGGCCACTGAATCAGGCAGCAGAGATTCAGCTGGCACCCAGAGGAGATGTAGAAGCAGGTGCCGAGGCAAGAGGAGAAACACCGGGTGGAATCTGGAGTGAACCAAACTTTCCAGGAGCTGGGCGCCAGGCCAAGGGCACGCGCCCTCTCTCTCTGCGTGTCATCTGGGTAACGCTGGTTACACTTAACACCCACAGGCAAACATGCACAAACATCACAGTCCTCCCTACCGTGCCACCCCTAAACAAGGCCCACATTATCATTGTCACTGCTGGCACTAGAGCTCATTGCTCAAGGTCATGCAGCCAGTAGGTGATGGGTGGCATTATGAGTCCAGTTCTATCTGACTCCATGTCTGGGAGATGTTCTCCTGCTCCTCCTCTTCCCTAGAGACCTAGACAGCTGTCCCCGAGGATGGCTCAGCAACCTTCGTCCTTGTAACCTTGAGACAGAGTCCTGGGAAAGCAGCCTGGTCCCTCCCAGTCTTCCATAGAAAGGCCTTCCAGTGAGTCCTGGGTGTGTTTTTATCTGAGCACCAAAGCCCAGCCTCCTCTTCTGAGGGTAACTGCCACAGCTGTCTGCAGGTGTTGTTTTGTTTTGTTTTGTTTTTAAACCAAGACCTTGTCACCTCCCACCAGCCCCTGCTGCCAGAGGCTCCCCAGGGTTCCCAGAGCTACAGGCTCCGTGTGTACGTCTGCGTGCGTGGGAATGGGTGCTTCCTGCCCTGGCCCCTTGCTCTCCTCTGCTCTTCTCCCAGGTGCACTTTTGCTCTCCTCACCCCCCAACCCTTGCCTAAAATGACCACCAGGAAATCTGGTAATGGGTCAGGCTACCAAGGTGGACTTCACCTTGGAAATGCCCGGGTGTTTTCAAGGGACTATGTGGTCTCTGTTTGAACATTTCTAGAAACAGGAAGATCCCTGCTTACCAGGGCTGAGCTAGTACCATCTGAATATCAAAAATGTCTTCCTTGCACTATTCACAATAGCCAAGACACAGAAACAACCTAAATGTCCAATAACAGATGAATGGATTAAGAAGAGGTGGTATACACACACACACACACACACACACACACATATATATACACACACACACACACACACACACACACACAATGGAATACTACTCGGCCATAAAAAAAGAACAAAATACTGCTATTTGCAGCAACATGGAGGGAACTAGAGATTCTCATACTAAATGAAGTAAGTCAGAAAGAGAAAGACAAATACCATATGATATCACTTATATGTGGAATCTAAAATATGGCACAGGTGTTCCCATCGTGGCTCAGCAGTAACGAACCTGACTAGCATCCATGAGGATCAATTCCTGGCCTCACTCAGTGGGTTAAGGATCCGGCATTGTCATGAGCTGCAGTGTAGGTCACAGAGGTGGCTCGGATCCTGCATTGCTGTGGCTGTGGTATAGGCCGGCAGCTGCAGCTCCGATTGGACCCCTAGCCTGGGAACTTCCATATGCCGCGGGTGCAGCCCTAAATAAAATAAAATAAAATGTGGCACAAATGAACCTATCTGCAGAACAGAAACAGACTTGCAGACATGGACAGCAGATTTGTGCTTGCCAAGGGGAGGAGGAGGGAATAGGATGGACTGGGAGTTTGGGGTAATAGATGCAAAGCCTTACACTAAGAATGGGGAGTTCCTGTTGTGGCTCAGTGGTTAACGAATCCGACTACGAACCATGAGGTTTCGGGTTCGATCCCTGGCCTTGCCAATGGGTTAAGGATCTGGCGTTGCCATGAGCTGTGGTGTAGGTCGCAGACACAGCTCGGATCTCGAGTTGCTGTGGCTCTGGCATAGGCTGGCGGCTACAGCTCCGATTGGACCCCTAGCCTGGGAACCTCCCTATGCCGCAGGAGCAGCCCAAAAAATGGCAAAAAGACAAAAAAAAAAAAAAAAAAAAAAAAAAAAGAATGGATAGGCAATATGGTCCTGCTCTAGAGCACAGGGAACTATGTCCAATCACTTATGATGGAACATGATGAAAGATAATATGAGGAAAAAAATATGACTAGGTCACTTTGCTGTACAGCAGAAATGGACAGAACAATGTAAATCAACCATAATAAAGAAATTTTTTAGGAGCTCCTTCGTGACTCAGTGGTTAACGAACCCGACTAGGATCCATGAGGAGGAAGGTTACATCCCTGGCCTCGCTCAGTGGGTTAAGGATCTGGCATTGCCATGAGCTGTGGTGTAGATCGAAGACCTGGTTCAGATCTCGAGTTGCTGTGGCTGTGGCGTAGGTCAGTAGCTGTAGGTCCAATTTGACCCCTAGCCTGGGAACCTCCATATTCCGCAGGTGTGGTTCTAAAAAACGCAAAAAAAAAAAAAAAAAAAAATTTTAAATGTCTTCCTTGGAACGAACCCAAATCTCCCATGGATCTGTTCTCCATCACTTCTGGCCACCCAGAATACATGCCCTTCCCCTCCCTACATGGCAACTGTTTAAAGTCAACTTGCAGCCCTCTGAGCCAGATATTACAGGCGGTGAGTACCAGCCCCCCAAGCTGACAAAGGCTCCCCATAGGTCGCCCCACTGAATCAACCCGAACTCTCCAGCTGTTGTATATATGGTGCCGCTTCCAGATGTCTCCCCATCCTCTTCACTCCCCTCTGCTTCAAGGTGGCCCTGTGCACCCCAGCCAAAGAAGGGGGTCAATTCTCTCACCTCCTCATTCAGGAACTCTGTATCAGAGGCACTTGAGCCTCGTGGTTAATAGCATGGGCCCTGAACCCAGACCAACCCTGTGTTTAAAACTCAGCTCCTGCACTCCCTAGCTGTGTCATCTTACACAGTTTGTTAAACCCCTCTGAGCTTTGGCTTCCTCCCTGGAAAATGAGGCTAATAAGAGTGCCCGCATCATGGGCTTGTTGTAAAGGCCCTCGCCTGCCACGCTGTTATTATTTTCAACTGAATGCGTGTGGGTGCAAGGAGAGGTGAGAATAAGAATCACTTGGGAAGTTTGCAAAATTTAGTTATCGTTTATCCCAACGCTTACTCTCTCAAAGCAAGATGGTAACCGCTCGAAGAGCAAGGGATGCCTTCATACAGGTCTAGGTCCCATCTGTCCCAAATATCCCACCCAGAATCATCTGCCAAATTAGAACCTCTTGCGGGGAGGTGCGGGTGGGGGCTGCCCTATATGAACGCAGCCTACAATGAACTTTGTATCTTTGGGAGTTCCTGTCGTGGCGCAGTGGTAACACCCCGACTAGCATCCATGAGGACACAGCTTCGATCCCTGGCCCTGCTCAGTGCATTACAGATCCGGTGTTGCCATGAGCTGTGGTGAAGGTCGCAGACGTAGCTTAGATCTGGCGTAGCTGTGGCTGTGGCGTAGGCCGGGGGCTACAGTTGCGATTTGACCCCTAGCCTGGGAACCTCCATGTGCCATAGCTGTGACCCTAAAAAGACAAAAAAAAAAAAAAAAACCTCTGTATGTTTGGAAGTCCTGGGTCCACCCACTGAAGGTTCAGATAGATCTCACTATCAGTGGAACCCCCGCCCCCGCCTCATTCCCCTCAACACACACACACATGCATACACATGCTGTAATACTGCTGCTAAATCAAGGCTCTCCTGCCCCACTTATACTGAACACATCTTTGCCATAATAATCCCAATTTAATAATCCCAATTTACTTACCTGATGTGAGGGGATAGCAGATCTATGGTGGAATTAAATAACATTTTTTTTCTTTTTAGGGCCACACCTGTGGCATATGGAAGTTCCCAGGCCAGGGGTAGAATCAGAGCTGCAGCTGCCGGCCTTCGCCAGAGCCACAGCAACACTGGATCCGAGCTGCAGCTTGTGGCAACGCGTGATCCTTAACCCGCTGAGTGAGGCCAGGGATTGAACCTACATCCTCATGGATACTAGTCGGGTTCTTAACCCACTAAGCCACAATGGGAACTCCTAAACAACGTTGTTGTTGTTTTTCCTGAGGACTCAGCCAGATGAGTTATGCACTGGGGAGCAAAACAGAGGAGGTGATGGCTAGACGCATTGCCTGGGTTCAAATCTTGGTTCCATCACTTGAGCTATGCCGCTGGTGCTGCACAACTCAGATTGGGACTGGAACCCACTGTTTTTTGTTTTTGTTTTTGTTTTTGTTTTGGAATCCACTGTTTTTTAATTCAAATCACACACCTGGTCTCAGGACTGCCTGAAGTTCAGGTTCTTTATGTCTCAGCACAGAAGTAACTCAGTGAGAAGCAAAGTGATAGGTAAGGAAGGAGTAGATTTACTGAGAGATAGACAAAGTGTGGGCCGTGTCAGAAGGTGAGAGGCCTAAGTAACATTTTTGAAGTGCTTAATGTAGCGCTTGGCAAAGAACAAGTGCTGGGCAGATGCAAGCGGGCTGCCCCACCTAGGACGTGAGCTCCCCGTGCAAGGGGCCTTGACAGCTATTTATCTTACATCTGCTCAGAGTGTCTGGCACAAGCCTCTGCCCAGAACTAGCTCCTAGGTCCTGTCTGCCAGCCCATTATCAAGTTTGCGGTGGCCCTGTTCACTGACTACTGACCCAGATCACTTCTTTAGCTGAGGGCTTCATGTACCTGGAACACAACCTATAAAATTGCAAATATGTTGCCCGGAAGGGAAACCTATTAAACAAGTGTTTAGAGCCCATTAACCAGTTGGGGCCTGACCTAATGGGACTGGAGCCAGAACAATCTTCTAGGAAAGAGAAGTTCCCAGAAGGCGGCAGGGATGAGGGTGCCCAGGAGCCCCAGAGCGGAGACTGCTGACCGGAAAGCACAGATCTGAAAAAAAGCCATAAGGGCAGGGCTGAAGACACACGCTCCCTTCGGTCCTGGGGGCGGATCGCCTCGCTACATCTCTCGAGGGCCCCTCCCCCTCCTCCTTGGCCCCCCCCCCCCGCCCTCCTCCCCCGCCCCACCCCCAACCCCGCGGCCTTTTCCCAGGCCTCGGCGAGGCGGTCGCGGCCGCCCTATGCTGGGGTTAGGTGGCTGCCTTTGAAGACTCTGCGGTTAGTGTGTGAGATCGGCTCGCTACCGGGGCTGAGCAAACAGGAAGCCGGCACATCCTGCGTGAGCCCGGGACGCGCCGTCGCGGCGCAGGCCGGGAAGGTTCGGCCAGCGGCTACCTTCCCCGGCCGTCCGACCGCCAGGTGCCCCAAGCCCCCGAGCCGCGTCCCCCGCCACCGCCGATCGCGCCCGCCCCCAAAGGCCCGCCACCTCGCAGCGCAGCCCCTGCAGTTCCCGCGCCCGGGCCCTGGGCGGCCTGGGAGGGGCTTTCAGGCTGGGAAGCGCAGGCCTGGGGATGGGGGCTGGGAAGCGAGCTGGAGCCCCTGATCTTTTCGTGAGTCTGGCTGGCTGAGTAGGACAGAGCCCAAGAAAAGCTTCCGCTTGGGGGAGAAGGACCTTGTCTTTTCCATCCCGACCGATGGATGGTGGGAGGCGTAGGGCCGGCTGGAGAGCAGCGGGGAAGGAAGTCACAAGAACATCTTGGGAACAGGGGACGGCCAGCCTCGGATTTCACAAGTGCCCCAGAAAGGAAAATCTTAAAAGGATGCACAGCCTTTACCCCAGCATTCCCCTTCTGAAAAGCTATCTATTCCTAAGAAAAAAAAAAACCGCGGCTGTGACTACTCACCTTATGGAAGTATAATGAAGAGTAAAAAAAAAAAAAAAAAAAAAAAAAACTCCAGCCAAGCGAAGTTCATCTGTAGGGATGTGGTGAAATGACAATCATGATACTGTGTTTAGTTTGACAAGCACATACCAAGGCAGCGTGTGAAGTGTGACTTTTTTTAATTAAAAAAATTTTAAGTAGCTGCATTTAGATACAACTGAACTACAATAAACTGTACATTTAAAAAGTATACGATTTGAGTTTTGCATATGTAGACACCCATGAAACCATCACCACAACCAAAATTGTGAACTATCCATCGCCCCCAAAAGCGTTCTTGTGCCCCTCCAGATCGCTCCCTCCCCTTGTAATCCCCCAAACCACTGGTCTGCTTTCTGTGCAAATCATACTGCGGGGGGGGGGGGGGGGTAAATACTCAAAAACGGAAAAGGGTATTCACCCAAATACTGTGGAAGATAATTACAGAGAATTTTTGAATTTTCTTCTTTGTCTTTACCCATGTTTTCGAAATTGTACATGATGAATATGAATTGCTTTTGTAATAAGCATAAGTCCTCAAGGTTATTAAAATGTCTGCCACAGATAACCCGCAAAGTGAACCTTCAAAACTTAGTGCAGAGACATCAAGAAATGCCTGCTGAAAGGGACTTGTGCTGGCGGTGTGGAGCTGCTTGCAATGGCCTTTTCCGTCATCGCGATGGCTGTGCTGGAGATAAATTTAAGGGGTGGCGGCCAAGGGATGTTGATGATAGACGTGACTGCTCTGCGAGGGTGGCTGTAGGTGTGCCGGCGGCAGTGGGGATGACCGCTGCAGGGCGAGACCTGAGAGGAGGTGGCTCTAGGAGTTAGGGTTGGAGGGGACGACTGGCTATAGTGATAGCGTCTGTAAGGGTGACAGCTAGGAGATGCCGGCTGAACGGGTGGTAGTGGCAGTGGCAGGTAGAGGAGGATGGCTGGGGGGTGTTGACGGTGGGGGTGGGTGTCCTGGCAATGATGGCTGTGGTAGGGCTAAAGGCAGCGCGATGACTACAGGGATGCGGTGACAGTTGTAAGGATGATAGCTGTAGGGGTAAGAGTGTCGTGGGGGTGACCGGTTGTAATGTCTATAAGGGTAACAGCTGAGGGGATGACGGGTCTAACAGTGATAGCAGCCATAATGATGACTGAGGGTGTAGGCTGTAGGGATGAAGATTGTTCTAGCAATGATGGCTATAGAGGTGACCATGGCAGTACAGATGACCTCAGGGGTGATGGCTGTAAGGTGATGGCTATAGCTGGGAGGGCTGGTTATAAGGGTGGTGGTAGAAGTAGCGATGGCAGTGATGACCGTGGTGGTACAAGGTGACTGGGAGCGTGGGCCCAACTGGCGGCTCGATGGTCCGACTTCTGGCTTCTGGATTCTGGTCAGTGAGGTCAAGGGCTTCAGTAGGCCACATACGGTCTGGTTGGTTGGCCGAAGGACTGGCAGTCATTGCCCTGAGATGGCAGGGACTTTTCTCTGCTTGTTCAACCCAAGAGCTGTCTGCATCAGAATCTCTGGAGACTGAAGCTGGGACTTCCTTCCTCCCCAGGGGCCGGCAGGGGCTGCGATTGCTGTAAGAGCAGGTCACGTGACGGGGCTTCCTGTATGCTGCTGCTGCCGGGTGTCCATGGCCCGCACCCCCAAGCTGCCACTGCAGCAATCAGAGTGGCAGCCAGAGGCTCAGTCCATGCCGGGCCCCCTGGACAGTGCTGGCGAGGCTGAGCAAGAGGCCTCGGCGTCTCGACACCTAGGAAAGCGGACTATCACCAGGGTGGACCATGTTGCGCCGTAAGCCCTCCAACGCCAGCGAGAAGGAGCCCACTCAGAAGAAAAAGGTGAGGAGCATCTTTGTGAACTCACTGCGTCCTTCCCTCTGCTCTCTCAACCCACTTCTCCAGGACTCACAGAAGTGGGAAGAGCCAAAGGCCATATGTTGAGTCTGCAGGCGAGGCCCAGTCTCCCAAGGGCAATGGGACAAGGGCCCACAGGTTGCTAGAGTCACAGAAATATAGAAGGGACTCAACATTCTAGAGAAATGGAGGTACCGAATGCACGCTTAGAAGTTTCTAGAGTGGTAGAAATGCAACCCTTTGGTGATAAGATTGAGACCTAAAATGGGTGGGCTAGAATCCTAGACTAGAACTCGAGAATGATAAAATACAGTTCTCAAGCTGAATCCTAAGACTGTACTTAATTAAGTTTCTCTCCCGCCACCGCTTCTGCCTGAGCCCGCTTCTCAGGAGCCATCGCCTTCAAAGGGCGCCACCGCCGGGGCCACCCAGCCCGGAGCCATGATGCTCCCAGGGCGCCTGCACTTTGCCGGAGCCCAAGATCTGCCCACTTGGTTCAGCTCTGATGTAGCTCCCGGGGCCCACAGGAGAGGAGACCCACCTAGAGATCCCACCAACAGGACTTCCAGACTCGGGGAAAGGGCCTCCAGACTTGCAATGGGATGCAGGGGGGGCAGACAGGTTTTTCCCAGGAGGAGAGAAATTATTCGTGCAGCCTGAGAAATGAAGCTGCTGAGATGGGGAGTAGGCGTGAGGGCCGAGGAGGAAAAAAATTCTGTGGGGGGATTTTAAAGGCCAGGAAGAAAAGTAGCTGCCACAGACTAGAAGATTCCTTGACTGGCTCTGCCACAGCTAGTTTTCACTAGTTGGATTTGAGAATTTCTGGATTTGATTCTTTGACTTGATGGTAGGATCCTCCCAGGCAATTAGCAAGTACCTCCCGCATATCCAGCAGGATCCCAGGACCATCCCCAAGCAGGCCTGAACCAGGTCCAAGAGGCCAGGTGTAGCCACAGGCCAAGGTTCGGGGCCTCCAGGCTCTCAAGGTGCCCTTCTCCCCCTGGAGCCCTGCCCAGGTGCCTCTGGGGGAGCCCCTTTGTCAGGGGAGCAGCTCCCAGGCGGGAACGGAACCAGCTGAGAAGCTGAGCCTCGGAGCACCAGGGTGTACATCCTGCTCATCTCAGGACCTGGGGTGGCTGCCACTTCCGGCCGTACTCTCCCCACCCCAGCTGCTTCTCTGAGGCCGCTGTGTAGGTGGCGGGGTGGGGGGGGAGAGACTCGTGATTCTTCACCCAGGCTGGGTGGGCCCTGTCGGAGCCCTGCCCGGCGCTAGCCCCGGCAGACCCCCCATTGGCCACCCCTCCTTGGAGAATGGGCCCACTTCCCCTTGCCCTCAGGCTGATGACGGTGGGAAACAGAGACCGCTCTAGACACGGCTGGGCCCCAAACCACAGGGGAGCTGAGCTGGAAGAAAAAGTCTGAGAAAGAGCTGACGCTCGGACACTGGGACCCTGAGCCACCTCAGGTGGAGGCGCCCAGAGGCTCACAGAAGCCCGAAGCCCCTTCTTCTTTCCTGCCTCCCATTATCCAGACTCTGTGTTTTGATGGCGGGACCTCTGGGATTTCCCGCAAGCCTCTCCTGGAAGATTCGAGGCCATTGTGGCCCTCTGAGGGCCCTGTCCTCTGGGGGAGCATCATCCAGGCAAGCCCCACGTCACCCCTGCAGAGTCTGGGTCGGCCTCCAGACCCATTCTCCAAACTCCGGCCCTTGAAAGTGCCTTTAGAAAAGCCAACGTTGGAGTTCCCATCATGGCTCAGTGGCTAACGAATCCGACTAGGAGCCATGAGGTTGCGGGTTCGATCCCTGGCCTCACTCACTGGGCTAAGGATCCAGTGTTGCCGTGAGCTGTGGTGTAGGTCGCAGACGCGGCTCGGATCCTGCGTTGCTGTGGCTCTGGCATAGGCCGGCGGCTGCAGCTCCGATTAGACCCCTAGCCTGGGAATCTCCATATGCCGCGGGTGCAGGCCTGGAAAAGACAAAAGGCAAAAAAATAAAAAAAAATAAAAGCCCACTTTCCCGAAGGTGGAGGCCCGGAGGCAGGCACTGTGACATGGGCCTGTCCCTTCCCCTCAGAGCCCCAAGGTGACGTGATAGAAGGGAAAAAGCACAAAGGGCAGAGAGGCCTCCCTCTCCTGCCCCGCCTCTCCTCTCGAGCCTGCCGAGCAGAGGGTGTGCAGGGCAGGGGCAGAAAGCAGAGCCGGAATCCCACCAGGCTCCAGCCGTAGGACCTCAGACAGTTCACTGGACAATCCTCACCTCGGAAAAGGGGGCTAGTTCCTGATCTGCCCACCTCAGGAGGGTGTGTGCCTGGGACAATAACTGTGAGCACACTCTGTCGCATGTGTGCCTGTGCCCACGAGGGGTGCCCGGTGAGCCTCCATCCCAGCCCTGAAATGGAAAAAACCAGCCCTAGTGTTCATCGGGGCCAGGCGCCGTGCTGTGCCGTCGCCCATCTCTTAGCTCTTCACGACAACCCTGTGAGGTAGGGGCAGCTGTTACCTTTATTTTGTGCCCGAGGCTCAGGGACGTCAAGCCACTTACCCAAGGTCACAGAGCTAGTAACCTGCAGAGCAGGGATCCAAGCCAAGATTTGTCAGTGTGCAGAGTCTTAGCCCCTTCTCGCTCAACCCTCTTGTCTCCCTGCTGAGCTCAAAAGCACTGGAAGAGTCTGGCGAGCATCAAAGAATCCACCCAGCCCAGATGGCCGTGGCAGGAGTGACTTTCCAGGCAGCAGAGCAGAGTCTGGAACAGGCCCCCCAGGATGGTGGGGTCAGGATGTGGCACCTACTGTGCATCACGAAGGATTGGGGAGACCCTCAGGTTGGGGGCACACCCCTTGGATGCCTTTTGGAGACTTTCGCCTCCATCAAGGTATCTCTCTGCACTCTCTTAGATATGCCAGGGTGTAGGAAGTGGACAGGGGTTTGTCCTGGGACCTGCCTCCACTAGGGATGATCCTACCCACCCTCCTGCCCCCACTTTGCAATACATCCCAAACCACCCAGCAGGGGAAATGGAGGGGAATCAAGTGTCCCATGCCAGCGCTCAACTGTCTCCTCCTGCAGTCTCTCCCTGCCCCCTCTTCCACAATCCCAGCACACTTCTTCCCTGGGCTTCCTTCCTACAGCGCACCTCTGCCTGACACCCTCCCGCTAGCATGCACGTCATATTTCCAGTGACTCCTCATTGGCCGCAGGCTAAAGCCATGGCTGGCAAGGGCCTTCGTGGCCTTTTCTGCCCCTCCGCCCACCCCACGCACTGGCATACCCATCATTTCCGTCACCACACTTGGAATATCCCTAACTCTCTCTCGATCGAACACTTCCCAGGAGTTCCCGTCATGGCTCAGTGGTTAACGCATCTCACTAGCATCCATGAGGACGCAGGTTCAATCCCTGGCCTTGATTAGTGGGTTAAGGAGCTGGCATTGCCGTGAACGGTGGTGTAGGTCGCGGATGCGGCTTAGATCCTGTGTGGCTGTGGCTGTGGCATAGGGCAGCAGCTGCAGCTCCAATTCAACCCCTAGCCTGGGAACGTCCATATGCCGTGGGTGCAGCCCTAAAAAGCCAAAAACAAACAAACAAACAAACGGAAATCAACCCTTCCCAGCTCCACCTAGAGAAACCCTGATCCCCCCCCCCCGCCCCCCGCACAGCCTAGTTTGAATGTGCCTCCTTCTCCACGAAGCCCTCCAGAGCCCTTTTTCCTCCAGGCTCCCACCTACTCTCCTGGGAGCTTTCTCCAAACACCACCTGCAGTCGCCATTGCCCTCAGTCCCCTTCTTCTTTTTTCATGGCAGCACCTATTGCATATGGAAGTTCCCGGGCCAGGGATCGAACCCACACCTCTGCAGCAACCTGAGCCGCTATGATCGGATTCTTAACCCCCTGTGCCACAGCATAAACTCCTCAGTCCCCTTCTATATGAAAGGGTGACTTTGTGAGCTCTGAGCACAGCAAGGAGCACAGGCTTCCAGAGTTATAGACATGGGTTCCAAACCCTGCTCTTCCCTTGGTCAGTTGTGTACCTGCCTAGGATGCTTAATTTCTCCAAGGCTCAGTGTCCCCAGCAGGCATGAGTGGATATAAGACAGGGCTGCAATGAAGCTGAAGTGAGCTGGCATGCACAAAGTGCATGCCGGGCACAGGGAGGTGTTCCACGCCTCATTACTGGATTCCCACGCATGCCCAGGTCAGGGCCCGGAGCCCAGAGGGCGCTCAGTCCGTAACTGGGACACTGAAGGAGCTGAGAGGGTAGCAGCAGAGACAACCTGACAAGCTGAGCTTGCTTAGGAAGCAGGGGAAGAAGATGCCAGTGGGGTCAGTGTGAGGCTCTGAGGAGCCATCAGGGGAGGCTTCCTGCAGGGGGCAGCACCTTTAAAACTGGATTTGAACAACCTTTTAATTGAAGTATAATATCCATACAAAGACGTGCATACATCATAAGCGTAGCACTCAATGAATATCCCTAAAGCGAACATCCCCATGCAGACAGCACCCAGATCAATCAGAGCACTGCCAATAATCCAGAACCTTCCTTCCCTCGTGCCCTCCCCCCACCTGCCAGTCACTACATGTCTCCTTTCCCCAAGAGCAACCACTCTCTTGACTTCGAAGAGCACGGATGCCTTTTGCCGGCTTTTGAACTTTCTAGAAGAGGGACCGAATCATATACTCTGCTGGCGGGTCCCTTCTGCCCAATGGTGTATCTGCGCATGTCCTCCTTTTGTTGGCGTGAGCAGCATGGAGCTCGATGCCATGTGCCATTCCACAAGTCTTTGGATCCACTCCACAGTTGATGAGCATTTGAGTTATTTCCAGTTACATTGGATTCTGAAGGTGGGGAGAGCCTAAGGTTGACAGAGAGAAGAGAGGAATGTTCCAGGTGGGGACCATGCTAGGTTAGAGCCTGGAGATGGGTCAGAGGAATGCCTCCCTGAGAGACTGCTGTGTCGGGTGCTCACCCCTTTCACCCTCAGGACAACCCAGTGAGGTGGGTGCTCTTATCTTCATTTCACCCATGAGGAAAAGAAAGCCCAGAGAAGTTGAGGAATTCACCCGGTTTTACACAGCGGGTCAATGGCAGAACCCAGATGCGAACTCTTGCTGGCCCACGCCAAGTAGAGACTGAGGTTTGGGGAGGTGGAATAGGTCATTGGAGGGCACACATGCCAGAGTCGAACTCAGCAACCTCTGATGCCAGAACAGGAGTTCTTTCCAAGAGGCCCAAATGCTTCCCTTAGACACGAAATGGGGGCCAACGGTGCTACTACTTCCCGCCCAGGAGCTCCAGGAAGCCCTCAGCCACGAGGGAGGCCGGGCAGAAAATCCAAAAAGGCTCAAGAGTTTCCACGCACACCTGGTGCGAGGTGGGGTTCATTTCAGGCTCATAGAAAGGCATTCAGGATATTTGGGGCAGCTTCTGAGTTTAGAGGTGGGTGGGGCCAAAGGCCACCCCGGGCCGGTCCTCACCCTCAGTCACCCAAAGAACGTGTCTGGTCCTTTCCCTGATCTGGGCTGAGGAGCGGCCAGCCAGGCTGGAGACCCAGCACCAGTCCCGTGGACATTTTCAATTGTTTTCTCCCGTTTTGAGCTAAAGCTGGGACAAGCTACGAGGTCCCAGGAGCCAAAGGCGCCCGTCCCAGCCCTCCTGCCAGCAGATTAATGACAGGAAAAGGAAAGAGCTGCAATTAGGGGGCAGCTCGGCAGTGAGTTTACTCTTCCCCAACAAAGCCCACTTCCGGCCCCACGCCTGTCCTCCTGCTGGCTTTCCAGGCTCGCTGGTCCCTGGGGCTTCAGGGGCGACTCTCAGCCTCCTGGTCTCAAGACCAGACTCGGGGTTGGTGGCGGGAAGGCTACAATAGGCCCCATCAGCCTGAAAATAGCAGCCCAGCCTGCCCTCCCTGGGCCCAGGCCAGCCTGGTGCCCACCCTCTCTCTGTTCCCTCTTTTCCAGGCAATAAGAGGAGGAAGTTATCCAGGCAGCTGCATCCTAGCCATACAAGAGCAGGAAATGGATGGAAGGTGGAGGAGAGGAGGGGAAAGCAAGGGAGAAATAGGGGAAAGAATAGTGCGCAGGGAAAAGCAGGGGAGGAGATGCATGGGAACAGGAGTTGTCTCGCCCTGCTTTCCCCTCCCTGCACCCACTCCCCAGCATCGCTGGAAGAGGCTTTCTCCCTGAGGCAGCAGGTGCCTCTCCCGGAGGCCTTCATGGTAGTGGTATCTGCTTGACCTGACCGCTGACCCAGTGTCTGGTCGGCTAGCTGGCTGTGACCTCTGGGAAGGTGTGGCCACTGCCCCTGATTGCTGCCGCCTTGCTTTTGGTCCAGACCCAGCAAGAGAACTAAAGGGCTCCCCTGCGGTCCCCAGGAGCTGGGGCCAAGGACGTGTATGTCGAGGGGGCAAGTGAGACGACTCCTGCCCTGGGGGATTGTCACTGGACCCCCTTCGTAGGAAAGAGGATGTGAAACTTTCAGCTTTGTGTGGGTTTGGGGCTTCAGTTCCTCAAGCCCTTATCGCAGGCGTCTGCAGCCGACCCCCACTCTATCTGTCTGGCCATCTGTGAACCCCGGTTCCTGTGTGTATCTCTGCTCTTGACTGTTGGTCTTGATTCAGGCTCAGCCTCCACTTCTGGTGTCTAAAGTCTGCCCTCCTTACCTGGCCCCGGTTCCTGCTGCTATCTCGCCACGTGCATACATGGACAGTTAAGACAGCTCATTTCCTGAAAATAGGCTCGTCGGCAATGTCGACTGAAAAAGAAAAATGCGTAACCTAAAAGTTGCGAATTATGTGTTATTCTCGGACCAGCTGAGATCTCTAGGCCCAGGAGGCAGCCTGGATTACAGTTGTGGGTTGTTTTTTTTTTGTCTTTGGTCTTTTTAGGGCCACACCCACGGCATGTGGAGGTTCCCAGGTTAGGGGTCAAATCGGAGCTGTAGCTGCCGGCCTACACCAGAGCCACAGCAACGCCAGATCCGAGCCGCGTCTGCGACCTACACCACAGCTCAGGGAAACGCTGAATTCTTAACCCACTGAGCGAGGCCAGGTATTGAAATCATATCCTCATGGTTCCTAGTCGGATTCGTTTCTGCAGCTCCATGACGGGAACTCCTGGATTACTGTTAATGAAAGAAACCAGACATCTCAAGTAAATGAATTGAGCTGCACTTAGAAAAGTGTAAGGGAAGATGCAAGAGTCTGGGGTCTTTGAAATCATTCCTTCAATGGTACCTGAGCTATCTGGGGCCAGTATTCTTTCCCTTCCCAGGTCCCCTCGGGGTGCACCATTGGGGTTGGCTGCAGTGGCTCTCTGCCTCCATCCTGAGTTCCCTCTGGGCTCACCAAAGGGGGCCGGTAGTGGCTGATGGCTTGATGATGGCCTGGCCGCAGCATCCTTTGTTTGCTGATATGGCAGCAGCATCTTTCATTCACAGCACCAACAATAGGTGAGGCCTAAAAGTCTGAAGACTGGTACCCATCTGACAGTAGCCAGCTCATCTCGGTAGTGGCCAAGATTAAAAGCAGAGATAAAGAGAAAATGGCAGTTTTCTTTTACTAGACTAGCCCCCATCATTTGTGTCCCACATCTGTGGGCACCTTTTCTGAAGAACCCTCTACTGTGGCTTTCCAGAAAGCCTAATGCCAGGTCTTACTGGGCCAAGGGGGGTGGGCGGGGAGGGGAGGATTGCCTTCCTTTTCTTAGGACACTGAGGCATCAGGCTGGAGGCCCCCGACGTGTTCGACGTGTTCGTCACCATTACTGTCCCAGGAAATCATGCTTGGGGAAGACTCAGAACCTGGAGGCCAGGCTGTGGGAGGGCTTGCTCTGTTGTATAGAGGAGACACGGTTGGCGTAGCCTGAAGTTTATCTCTAATAGGAGAGAGGTGTTTGCTCAAACTCTCTTTGTCTTTCGCTACAGGGTTTCAAGGCCCAAACTTCAGGTACTGGTGGAAATGTGGGCTTAGTCTAAGGCCTGCCTGGGGTTGAGTCTCCTGAGGTGAGGAGCTAGCTCTGGGGCCAGCATCAGGGGCTGCTCGCAGCTAAAGAACAGGATGAAGCCAGGTAGCTAGAAGGAGGTCTTGCAGCTTGCCCTCCTCCGCCCTGGGCTTTCAGGCCGAGGTGTTGGGAGCAGGAACAGCTCTTGGCTCCTTGCTCGGCCGCCATTTTTTTTAGCACCACTGATGGCAACACCTCTGCTTCTTCCAGCTCTCACTTCAGCGCTCCAGCAGCTTCAAGGATTTTGCCAAATCCAAACCCAGCTCCCCTGTGGTGAGCGAGAAGGAATTTAATCTGGATGATAATGTGAGTGTCAGAGCCTCCTTGGGGGACCTGGCAGCCAGCCCTGGGTGGGGTGCGGTGGGGAGGGCCGGAGGGGTCCGGCAGGCAGCCAGCCCTGGGTGGGGGAGTGGCGGAGGGACAGAGGATAGGAAAGAGCATTTTAGGATTGTTGAGGCAAAGCCTTTTTAAATACAATAGGCCCCTCTCTGCCAGCCCCCAAAATTCTGGGCCCTAGGACTTCACCTGCATTCTTTTCGGTTGCAAATTGTCAATTTAAATACAAATGAACAGAGCGGAGGCCATGACTTGGGCTTCGGTGGCGCATCTGGGGCTAAGAGGGGACAGGATGGGAAGTTCTCCTTCCCGCGCTTCCAGCCCCGGCCGGGACCCAAAGGCCTCCTCCTGTCCCCAAGTCCTGGACCCAGACATGGTCACCAGGCTTCCTGGATCTCCACCTCTATTGTCACAGATTCCAGAAGATGACTCAGGCGTCCCTACTCCAGAGGATGCTGGGAAGAGTGGCAAAAAGCTGGGGAAGAAGTGGAGGGCCGTGATTTCCCGAACCATGAACAGGAAGATGGGCAAGATGGTGGTGAAGGCCCTGTCGGAGGAGATGGTAAGGCCGGAGACCCAGGGGGCGGAGGGGGCGGTGGGTGGGTGGGGACGAGGAGGACAGGCACTGCCCTGGCAGGGTGAGAGCATGGCCTCCGTGACAGACACGGCTCAGGTATGATCCCTGAAAGCCTGACCCAACACAAGCAGAAATTTCACCTTCGGCAGGGAGCTCATTCAGCCGAGGACCCAGCAGGAAGCAGTGGGGTCTGAGGAGGGTTAAAAGTCTGGGTAAGAGAAGCTTTGTGGGCAGGCAGGCCTGAGGAGATGAGATCGACAAAGGCAAGTTCACCCACCTCAGAGTTTTGCTTGGAATTAGTCCATAGGTTTGGGAAGGCCTGACTCAAAGAGAAGCGCTATGAAAGAAAATCCAGAAGGCCGGCTGCAGCCCAGGGAGGGAAGGCACAACGACAGCTGTAGGGCAGGCACATCCAAGTAGCTAAAGTCACACACTGAGTCAGTCTGGTGTGCTTGTGGCTGGCAGAGGAGGCACCCTGGCAGCAGTGGGCTGGAGCGGCGCCTGCTGACTGGCTCCTGCCAGCTCAGGACCGTGCTTGGTCTAAGTTTCAGGAATTTTGTGAGCCAGCTGTAAGACACAACCATTATTTTTTTGTTGTTGTTGTTGTTGTTGCTATTTCTTGGAAATTATTTAATTTTTTTTAATTTTCTTTGTCTTTTTGCTATTTCTTTGGGCCGCTCCCGCGGCATATGGAGATCCCCAGGCTAGGGGTTGAATCGGAGCTGTAGCCACCGGCCTACGCCAGATCCACAGCAACGCGGGATCCGAGCCGCGTCTGCAACCTACACCACAGCTCACGGCAATGCCGGGTCCTTAACCCACTGAGCAAGGGCAGGGATCGAACCCGCAACCTCATGGTTCCTAGTCGGATTCGTTAACCACTGCGCCACGACGGGAACTCACAACCATTATTGAGAATAATGTTTCCTGGAGTTCCCTCATGGCCCAGCGGTTACAGGATCCAGCGTTGTCACCGCCGTGGCTCGGATCACTACTGTGGCGTGGGTTTAATCCCTGGCCTGGGGACTTGCATGTGCTGCAGGCGCAGCCAAAGGAAAAAAGCGAACTTATTCAAATTTAGAATTAAATCAATTGTATTCAAAATAAAAAGACTATAAAGTCAGCCTTCAAAAGTCTTCATTTCTGGGAGTTCCTGTCATGGTGCAGTGGAAATGAATCCGACTATAGTATCCATGACGTTGCGGGTTCGATCCCTGGCCTTGCCCATTGGGTTAAGGATCCGGTGTTGCCATGAGCTGTGGTATAGGTCACAGATGTGGCTTGGATCGGGCGTGGCTGTGGTGTAGGCTGGCAGCTGCAGTTCTCATTCGACCCCTAGCCTGGGAACATCCATATGCCACAGGTGCAGACATAAAAAGCAACAAACAAAAACCTCTTCATTTCCTTTTTTTTTTTTTTTTTTGGTCTTTTTGCCTTTTCTAGGGCCTTGACTGCTGCATATGGAGGTTCCCAGGCTAGGGGTCGAATCGGAGGTACAGCCGCCGGCCTACGACACAGCCACAGCCACAGCAACGCAGCATCTTCGACCCACACCACAGCTCACGGCAACGGCAGATCCTTAACCCACTGAGCAAGGGCCGGGATCGAACCTGCAACCTCATGGTTCCTAGTCGGATTCGTTAACCACTGCGCCATGACGAAAACTCCTTCATTTCCTAATTGTTGTACTACCTTTCCCAGTTCTCAGTGCCCTTGAGGTTACTGGCATCTACAGTCTGTGATGCTGCTCTTTCAGTGACCTCACAGAGGTAGTTCACCATTGACCATGGTGGGGGCAGGGGCAGAGTATTTATTACACAGGCATTGGCAACTACTACAAATCGGGGCTTTTATTCCCAATGAGCTAGTTGTGAAAGAGTTCCCACAGCACGGAGGTGTAGTGAGAGAAAAGCGAGGCTGACTTGGCTGTGGGCTCCCGCCTGGCCCTAGTTCTCATCTGTAAACTTGGGAAAGTCGAGCGCATATCCTCGAGTGAGGATTAAACGAAATCCTTTGCCTGGCACATAGGAATACAGTCCAAATAATGACTCCAGGGCCACGATCTGCCTGACGCGGCCTGGGTAATGGCTCTGAGTCCAAAATGGCACCGAGGCCTTTTCTGAGTGTACATTGGCATTGCAAGCCGATGAAGCACGTTCACAGGGCGCCCCAGTCGAGCCTCATTCCCTGACGAAGGTAGAGCAAGGATGGTCAGTTCCACTTTACAGAAGAGGAAACCAGGGCCCGGAGGGTGCCATGCAGCCCACGAGCTGGCAGAGCTTGAGTCAGGCCCATTTCCTCTGCACGCGGGGCTGCCCCGTGTGCACCCCAGCTGTGAGGCTGCTCAGGGCTTCCTGCCTCCTCTTGCACACAGGGAGACACTCTGGAGGAGGGCTCGGCCTCCCCGACGTCTCCAGACTGCAGCCTGGACAGCCCTGGCCCTGAGAAGATGGCGCTGGCCTTTTCCGAGCAGGAGGAGCGGGAGCTCCCAGCACTCAGCCGCCAGGCATCCACGGGTGAGTAGGGGAGGTGGCGGGGGAAACACCTGCTGAGTCTGGAGAAAAGGACCTTTACCGTTTGCCCACTGGGCCCTTTCCCAGCCCTCTTCACGATAAGTCCCCACCACAGTCTCATGGGGCTGATACTATTATTATTCCCATTTGATTGATGTGAAAATGGAGGCTCGAGGAGGTTAAGTGACTGGCCCAAGGTGACTCAGTCTTGAACTTAGGTCTGTGCCAGAGGAGCCTCCACTTGCTGCAGGGACCCAAGGGCACAGGAAGAAGGCCATGGTCCTCACGAGCCAGCCCACCCCCCACCCTTCCAAGGGGAGCTAGAGGCTGTGGCCCCCTGCGCCTCAGACATCCAGGCCGGGGGTTGGGGAGAGGGCTTCCCGCTGTGAAGACTCTGCCTCATGGACACCAGCCCTTGGTTTGCTGGGCTCGCGGCCCCACTTGGCATCTTCTAGATGTCCGTGGGGCTGGACAGGAGCTCCCAGCAGCCCTGCCTGCAGGAGGGGCTTTGGGCCCTGAGCTGCAGCCCCGCAGAGGCACTGCCTTTCTCTCCCATCAGGCTAGTTCCAAGTTCTCTGATGTTTCCCTGGCTCCAAAGACATCTCCCTGCCGCGACTGAAAGCCACTTAGGCCTGCTGTCACCCTGCCCTGCCCAGACAGAAAGAATCTTAAGTTTCCATGTGATACTAACTAGACGCTGAGTCTTTACTAAGTAGAGAAAGTAAAATAGTGATGCAAAGTGTGGCTTCCCGGGTGAAAGGTGGCTTCCAGGAGCACTGGAGTGGGAGTCAGGAGCCTGGAGTCTCATAGACCCAGTGCTGTGAATAATAAGCTGAGAGGCTTGTCTGGCCTCAGTTTTCCTCATCTGCTGTTCATTGGGGTGTTGGCCCAGTTGGTCTCTGGAGACCCTCCCAATTTGCCCAGTTTCAGCCATGTCTCTTACGGTCAACTATTTTCCTTTCAGGAGCCCAGAGGGGAAGCTGTGCTCCTGAGGGTGGCTGAGGGGTTGCAGTGGGAGACGAACCGAAGCCCAGCTTTCTTCCCCAACACGTATCCTTGGGGTTTTCTAGCCAGAGCCCCCCTCCCCCCAAGGCACCTGCTGGGCATTGCCCCAGCTGTCCTGGGACATAGGTGACCTTTCTCCCCGCACTCTTTCCCGCAGGCAGTGAGCTTTGCAGCCCCAGCCCGGGCTCCGGCAGCTTCGGGGAGGACCCGCCTGCCCCCCAGTACACAGGGCCCTTCTGTGGCCGGGCACGAGTTCACACCGACTTCACTCCCAGCCCCTATGACCACGACTCACTGAAACTGCAGGTAAGGTGGGCACCCAGGCCCCCTGCTGAGCCAAGGCAGGACAGGGCCAGCAGAGGCCAAGGGGCTACCTCCTCACCCCTGCTCCGTTCTGCTCTCTCCCCCCACAGAAAGGGGACGTGATCCAGATCGTTGAAAAGCCGCCCGTGGGGACGTGGCTGGGCCTGCTCAATGGCAGGCTGGGCTCTTTCAAGTTCATCTACGTGGATGTGCTGCCCGAGGAGGCCGCGGGTCCTGCCCGCCCCAGCCGCCGACAGAGCAAGGGCAAGAGGCCCAAGCCCAAGACTCTGCACGAGCTGCTGGAGCGCATTGGCCTCGAGGTTGGAGGCGGGACCTGCGCTGGTGTCTAGGAGCCAAGGGATGGGGGCCAGGGCAAGTCAGCTCCGTGGCGAGAAGAGGGGGTTCTAGGTGGGGGTGGCTTGTAAGTGGCCACGCTGGTGGCCTGTCCCTGCCCACAGGAGCACACGTCCACCCTGCTGCTCAATGGCTACCAGACGCTGGAGGACTTCAAAGAGCTGCGGGAAACACACCTCAATGAGCTGAACATCATGGACCCGCAGCATCGGGCCAAGCTGCTTACGGCCGCTGAGCTGCTGCTGGACTACGACAGTGAGTGGGAGTGGGCTGGGGAGCAGGGAGGCCTGCCCTGGTCCCGGCCCCTGAGCACGCTCTGCCCCGGTGGCCTTCTGCGGTGGGCAGGCGCTTTCCAGACCTGAATTCCAGTCTCTTGGGCAGAGCTAGTGGGCTTGGAGAAGGGGTTTTAGGAATGATGGGGCTCCAGTCCTTCTGGGTTCAAAGGGTAGATTTAGGACCAGAGGATATAAAGCATAGGCTTGCGCTCTCAACAGTGGGTAATAACAGAGCCAGGATGCAAGAGCAGATTTCCTGGCTGCTAGCTCAGTGCTGAAGTTTGAGCTCCTGGGTCGAGGAGCTGGCCAGCAAACCTGCCTGCATCTAAGCCAGAAGGGATGAGAAGGGGCAGGGGTGGTGGTGGGTGCCCAGAGGGAGACACGGCCTCCAGTGGCCTTCCCAGGGTCCCTTCACCCACACGGGGTCCTCAGGTCTTCTGAAAGCTTCTTCCCAGCGAAGGCCCAAGCCCTCTGCATTCCTCTCCCTCCCTGGCAGCTGGCAGTGAGGAAGCGGAAGAGGGTGCCGAGAGCAGCCAGGAGCCAGTGGCACACACGGTGTCGGAGCCCAAGGTGGACATCCCTCGCGACTCCGGCTGCTTCGAGGGCTCCGAGAGTGGGCGCGACGAGGCGGAGCTGGCGAGCGCCGAAGAGCAGCTGCACAGCCTCTCCCTGGCCGGGTCGCCTTGAGGCCGCAGTGGCTCAGGCCGAGGCCAGGCAGGCATCCTGCGCGGATGGGCCCGGCCTCCCAGTGTCCCCAGGCCAGAGGACTGTCACTGAGCCGGCTCATTTCCCCCAGGGGTCCCCTGGGCCATAGAGGCCGGCCGGGCCCTATAAGGTGTGGCTGGAGTACATGCTGAGCCACCAAGGCACATCGTCTGCCCGACCACCTCCATCCGCCAGCTACTGACAGCACAGCCCTTCCAGTTGCATCTGCAGCAAGGAGGGGCACCAAAGGGCCACCGGGCCCCTGTCCCTCACCACCAAGGCCTCCAAACCCTCCTCACCTGCACACCACCTTCCCTTCTCACTGCTTCTGAAAAGGGGGCCAAAGTCAGTGGTTCAGGTCAACACCCGAGCAAAGTCTGGCCACTGAAAAGGACTCTTCTCTGAACACGGGGAGAATCCAGATCTTCCTCAATAAGGTTTGAAGAAAGCCACATGTACCTTTTCTACTTACCTTCACCTTAACTTTTTTTTTTATATAGGTTTAGCCACTAAATCACTGTCACTTGAACACAGAGTGCCTTCCTCAATCTGGGTCAAGGACTGGTCAGGATAAGAATGAATAGTCAGGATAAGAATGGCTGGTTGCTGAGGGCCTTGCCAACTCTGACATTCTGTGACATTAAATGTCTGCTGTCCTGTTACCTGCAGCCCAGGACACCAGTGGGTTTCACTGAGGGGGCTGGAGAGGCCTCGGCTCCTCCTGCTTATCCTCTGCATACTTCTGCGAGTGACTCAGGCCAAGCTGCAACTCCCCCAAGCTTAAAACAATGCCCATACCTCAGACAATGCACCCCCACCTTCCACTCCCAGCTCATCAATGACGTTTCCCCCAAGGCTGGTGGCAGATGGCCAGATCTGGCTTCCAAGGATAGATTGGCCCCTCGGAAGCTGAATGCAGGTCCAGGCCGGGACAGCACAAAGCTTGACGTTGGGGAGTCTACTACTCCGCCTTTGCTCTGCAACAGGTTTTGATGTATCTTGAACTTCAGAAGGGGAGGGAGAGCGTTGGTAGGGGCCTCCCTTGACCCCAGTACCAAATCTGTACCCTCAATTCCGAGAGTAACCCTTGTGCCCACCTCTTGGATTGGCTGCCTAGTGTGGACACACTTCTGGACCTACTACCAGGAATTCTGGTAGAAGGTATCCTGGGGGAATGTTTGGGGTGTAAATACAACGGGGTGTGGGGAGACGGGTTAGTAGCAATAAAGGGTAGAACTAAATGACTGTTGTCTGCTTGTTGTTCCTGTGGGGCGGGGGATGGAAGACCAGCTTGGCAAAACGACCTCCACTGCCCTTTCAGAGCCATCCAGCCCTTGACTGAAGATGCTCTAGTGCCCTTGACACTGCTGACCAATAACCAGCCCTCCTCAGAGCTTAGGCTTCCGGGGCTTAAGCTGGGGTCTGACTGGGGAGTAGCTATTTCCCACTTCCCAGAACTATTCACTTAACGAGTGCCTTGCCTACCGCCCCAGGGAGGAAAGGGCTGTCCAGAGTCCAAGAGGGGGAGATATGCAGTGAGCAAGGCCTTCCCTCTGAGGCCACCTCACCCCGGGCCCCACTGTGTACCCACTGAAGCCACATCATCTTCTGGGCGGTGGGTGGAGACGAGGGCCCCTGGCTTCCTTTGTTTCTCCCGTATTAACCACATTAGGGAAGGCAAACTGGAGTGCAAGCTGCTGGCAGGGTAAAGACAAGGCCACTCTACTTCTAGGCTTTATTCTCAGCTGCCCTCACCCCACTTTCCTTAGGGGCTGCGGGCGTCAGGAAACTGCAGCATTATCCTCACCAAAGAAACCAGGAGGAGCCCAAATGGCTTCACCGCCCTAACGGTACTGAATACTTGCTGTTGAATCCTAAGCACGGAAATGTGCTGGGCCCCATGGGCTTCGCCTGTATCTCCCCTATGATCCTCCTGCTCCCCCACCCCTCGCCAGGTAGGTCCTGTCATCTTCCCTATTCACAGGGGAAACAGGTTCAGACAGATTGAAGATGTTGAGTGGGAAGCCCGAAAGCTTTCAGCCAGCCGCCCCAGAGAGCAATCCATCCCTCTGTGATGTGCCTCTGACACCCTCTGACCCGGCCATTCCTTTCCTAGGATGCCAGCCACACACATAGTTCCCACTGTGGCTCAGCAGGTTAAAGATCCAACATGGTGTCCGTGAGCATGCAGGTTCGAATCCCTGGCCTCTGGCTCAGTGGGTTAAGGATCCAGCATTGCTGCGAGCTGCGGATGCGGCTCAGATCCGGCGTTGCTATGGCTGTGGCCGGCAGCTGAAGCTCCAATTCAACCCCTAGCCTGGGAACTTCCATATGCCACAGTGCGGCTGTAAAAAGAAAAAAAAAAAGCTACATAGATATATGGACAAAGATATTCAGGACAGCTTTGTGTAAGAAATTGGAAACAATGCAAATGGGGAATTAGATACATTATGGTTTATTCACACTATATCATTAAACAAGATGTTGCAGAGAAATATTTAATGACACGGGGAAAATCTTTATGACTCTTTATTGTTTAACTTGAAAATTTAAAATTATACAAATAATGTACAAACATTCTTACTATAAAAGAAGTCCATGCTCTGTCATGGGAGAAAAGAGAGTAATAAACTTTATCTATAGGGTGATTCCATTCTTATTTCAGAAAAGGAAAACATACACAATTTCAATTAAAGACCAAGAGTTCCCGTTGTGGCTCAGCGGAAATGAATCTGACTAGCATCCATGAGGACTCAGGTTCCATCCCTGGCCTCACTCAGTGGGTTAAAGATCCAGCGTTGCTGTGAGCTGTGGTGTAGGGCAAAGACATGGCTTGGATCTGATGCTGCTGAGGCTCTGGCGTAGGCCGGCAGCTACAGCTCCGATTGGACCCCTAGCCTGGGAACCGCCATATGCCGCGGGTGCGGCCCTAAAAAGAGACAAAAGACAAAAAAAATTTTTTTAAAAATTAAAGACCAAAAAGATCTGCACCAAATGGTTACCAGTGGTGATCTTGTGTGAGGGGGTGTGTGGGATTGGGGGAGTGAGGGAGAGAAATGTTCATTTAATATGTTCTTATTTGAATTACAAAAGTATTTTGGGGGGCCATGCCCAAGGCATGTAGAAGTTCCTGGTCCAGGGATTGAACCTACGCCACAGCTGCGACCAGAGCCACTGACAAGGCCAGATCCCTAACCCACTGTACCACAAGAGAACTCCAAAAGTATTATTTTTATATCTATGAAAAGGAACACTTAATTTTTGAAAACAATGAAATTAACTAAATAAACAAACAGACCTAAGCCTCCAATTTAAGGTAGCAGCAAAGTCATTATCCTGCTGCCTTTTGATACAGGCTTCTGGAAAGAGAGAGAGTGGGGGTAAGTAAGACTCAAAGCGCTTAAAATCCATACACCCCAAGGGGAGCCTATCAGAGGAGACGCCTACATCTTTTAACCCCCAGAGTAATACCTATTAGCTCCAAGCTGGGAAAAGGAAAGTAGAAGAATAAGAGGAATGACTGAGAAAATGATGTTTTGAAATCCTCCCCTGCTCTGGGGAGGGGAACAGGGGACATCTCAGACTTACGGAGCTTCAGTTTGGCCAGTGGGCTGAATACAGGTAGAAAGCAGGTAGTTGTGTAAGGGCTCCAGTGATCACCGGGTTTTGGGAGGGGCTGGTGAGGAAGCGCAATGAGGAAATGTAGACCATAGGCCAGATCCTGAGAGCAAGAGAGGCAGTGCCTCTGCGGGTCTGCAGCTCAGGGCCCAAAGCCCCTCCTGCAGGCAGGGCTGCTGGGAGCTCCTGTCCAGCCCCACGGACATCTAGAAGATGCCAAGTGGGGCCAAGAGCCCAGCAAACCAAGGGCTGGTGTCCATGAGGCAGAGTCTTCACAGCGGGAAGCCCTCTCCCCGACCCCCGGCCTGGGTGTCCGAGGCGCAGGGGGCCACAGCCTCTAGCTCCCCTTGGAAGGGTGGGGGGTGGGCTGGCTCATGAGGACCATGGCCTTCTTCCTGTGCCCTTGGGTCCCTGCAGCAAGTGGAGGCTCCTTTAGGGCAGACAAGGCCTAGCGGTTAGTAGCTCTGGCCAACATGAATTCAAGTCTTGGCTCTGTCACCCACTAGCTGGGTCACCTTGGACAAGCCACTTAACCTCCTTGAGCCTCACTGTCCACATCAGTACAGTGGAGCCTCACGGGATTGTTACACAGATTGAATGAACTAGCGTATGTATGTAAAAGCGTACTGTCGAGCACAAAATCCATGCTCAATGAGTGATAACGTGTCACTGTCCTGCTACCTCCATTTCACTCCTTTCAAGGCCCATCTCACCTTGGACCCCTAGGTAGTGTAGTGACCCAGAGCAAAGGCTTTGGAGTTAAGCTACAGTGTCTTCCGATCCTGGTTCCACCAATCACTAGTTACGTAATTTCAGGTAATTATATTCCTGTACACTTCTTTTCTATAAAATAAGAATAATGGTTTATATGGCAATACATAAATATATCAAGTCAATACATCGCATACCTTAAATGTACACAATGATGTATATTAATTATATCTCGATTTTAAAATAATTTAAGGAGTTCCCGTTGTGGCACAGCAGAAATGAATCCGACTAGGAACCATGAGGTTGCGGGTTCGATCCCTGGCCTCGCTCAGTGGGTTAAGGATCTGGCGTTGCCGTGAGCTGTGGTATAAGCTGCAGACGTGGCTTAGATTCCATGTTGTTATGGCTGTGGCGTAGGCTGGTAGCTGGAGCTCCGATGCAACCCCTAGCCTGGGAACCTCCATATGCTACAGGTGCAGCCCTAAAATGCAAAATTAATTAATTAAAAATTAACACCAAGAAAAGAAGAATGAGCTAATAATACCTACCTCTTGGGGTTGTCAGAAAAATTAACGAGATAGTGTATAAAGTTCTCAGCACATAGTAACAATAAATGGTGGGGTTCTTTGACCTTTTCTGTAACCTCCAAGGTGTCGAGCTCAAGAACAGGCACAAAGGCCGAGTTGACATGTGCTTGTCTGCAGACTAACTGCTGTAGCCCAGAGACAAGCTCTATCGAAGCTCCCAGAGGGTGCTGGGATTCAAGGGTATAGGGTGCCAGCTCTGGTGTCCAGAGAGGCTGGTCATGGGGAGAAAGTCCCCCTGAGATGCCTGGGGCAGCCCTGGCTCTGGCGAGCCCACAGCACGATGGTCAGCCCTGGATAGCAGGCTTATTTTAGGCACCTCCCTTGGACATCCTGGGCTGCGAGAAGGAAGGGGATAAAGGCCAGACACAATAAGAGAGAGTCTAGCCAGCTCCTCAGTAGTTCAGCCCATCAGGGGAAGCAGCTGGGGGTATCAGCACATTCCAGCTAAACCATCTCCCCTCTCACTCGCTGCCTCTGTTTCTCACGACAATACCTTGGACCTCCCCAGGTAGGTCCTGATCAGCTCCCCCACACCCCCACAACAAAGGCTCTCGCCTCCACAAATTCGCTCGCCTGCCACCATCCAAACCCTAGAGCAACGTGGTCTGACACAGGCCCCAGCCACTGCTTCTGACTCTCTCTCTCTCTCTCTCTCTCTTTTTTTTTTTTTTTTTTTTGTCTTTTTCGGGCTGCACCTGCGACATATGGAAGTTCCCGGGCTAGGGGTTAATTGGAGCTACAGCTGTCAACCTACACCACAGCCACAGCAACGTGGGATCCAAGCTACATCTGTGACCTACACCGCAGCTCATGGCAATGCCAGATCCTTAACCCACTGGGCGAGGCCAGGGATGGAACCCACATCCTCCTGGACACGACGTCAGGTTCTTAACCCACTGAGCCACAACAGGAACTCCCCTGACTCTCTCCTAGAAACCCCGCCCAAGTTTTTCCCAGAAGAGGAAGCCACACTGAGGCCATTAGAGATCAAGAGCATTAAAACAAAAGCTAAAAGAGGTCTGCAAAGGGCAGAAAAGGGCAGTGATCACGGTAGTCTCCGTAGTCTCGGTGAGGTCCAGCACCTTCCTGCCTCCCGAGTCAGGAAATTCAGGATGAGGTATGAAGTTTCCCAGCTGGGGAAAAGAAGTGGCTCCCCCACCACACCTTCACAATAGCAGCTACCTTAGCTTCTCACACAACGCCGCCGGCCACACTAAGTATTATTCAGGCCACAACACAATCAAGTGGGAAGGAACTGCCTCCCCTCTAGACCCAGCCAACCCTCCTCCTCCAGGAAGGCCCTAAATAAACGGAATTCTATAGCACTTGATATGTAGGCTTCACCTTTTCCTATAATTTCACAGTTACCAATATAGCATTTGTATACTCCTGCCTCTGGGACCTGCCAGGGAGAGCGTCAGAAAGAGCCTGGGGCCACGGCCCTCACAAAGGGACAGGCAATTTGACTGTGGGAACCCGGGGAGGCAACTTCCTGACTTTCTGTGCTGAAGAAACCTCACCGTCAGTTCAACCTAAGTGCAGGGGTCTGGAGGGAGACCTAAGAGATTTAAGTTTAAAACACAAACCCAATAACCACCCCCATAGCAGCCTGACCATATATAGTCTGGCTAACATTGAGAAAATGCCTCAAATGGAGAGATCGTTGGTAAAATTCATCCAAAACGGCCAAAAAAAAAAATCCTAGAATCACTGTTGTTTCTCAACTCACAAGAGAATGGGGTCTGCAATGCAATTTCTCCTAAAGTCAATCCTAGTGCACGATCGAGTTTTCTACATATATTCACTGAACGTTAAATAAAGGAAAGGCTCATTTCATCAAGTGACACTTGGAATTGTTTAACCCCCATTTTCTGTCTATTCCTGCTTGACTGAGAGGCAATGGGTTATGCCAGAGACCCCTCTGGACTGGGAGTGAGGACATCTGGATTTTGGTCTCAGCTCTACCAGTAGCTGTCCCTGTGACCTTAACTAAGTCACAGTACTTAGTTTTTTTTTGGTGAGAGAGAGAGCGCGCACAGCAACACAGACCACGTGATTAAAGTTTGCCTTTCAGGGATGTCACTGACAGAGCCCAGGTTTTATTTATTTATTTATTTATCAGAGCCCAGGCACAAAACTATAAGCCACCTAGCCAAGGTGGAACAGTCAGATAGCTGAAGCTGGGCAGTGGCTGGCAGAAAAGGCAGTGGAAGGAGGGCTTGAAGAAAGCGAAGGGAGGCATTCCCATTGTGGCGCAGCATTAAACAATCCAACTAGTATCCACGAGGACACAGGTTCAATCCCTGGCCTCACTCAGTGGGTTAAGGATCCGGCGCTGCCGTGAGCTGTGGTGTAGGTCACAGATGTGGCTCAGATCCTGTGTTGCTGTGGCTGTGGTGTAGGCTGGCAGCAGTAGCTCTGACTCGACCCCTAGTCTGGGAAGCTCCATATGCTGCGGGTGCCGCCCTGAAAAACAAAGGAAAAAAAAAAAAAAAAAAAGAAAGAAAGCGAAGGGACATGGAACGTTGGGGAGGTAATTCTACACCGTGCTCCAGAGTTGTAAAACCACTTTTAAATCAAGGCCCCTCACTTCCTGGCCCATGCTGGATGGTGAGCTCCAGGCTTTCATTTATTAAGTGAGTAGAAAACCCCCTAACGCCAGAAGAATGATAAACCACGGACTTGGCTAGCCAATTCACAGAATACAAATGGCAAGAAACATAAGGCAGCCGGGAGGTGTGGAAAATGTTTAACCTCCTTATTAACAGAAGAAATAGAAATTAAGAAATGAAGACACCAAGATACCAGTTTACAGCTAACCATCACATGACCAAGTGTTTAAATGAGGCTCATTGAGGGAGGTTCTCTGCTACAAAGCTGGTAGAACAAACTGGGTCAGCCTTTCCGTAAAGCAATTGGGCCATATTTATCAAGAGCCTTTAAAAGAGCACTCATTCCCTTTGACTCAGTAATTCCACCGCCAGGAATCTATCCTAAGAAAATAATCACAGATATAACCATACATAAGGAAGTTCATCACAGCAATATTTCTATTAATGAAAAATTGGAGGCGCTTCCCTGTGGCACAGTCGGTTACCAATCCAGTCTCCATGGCATTGCCGGTTTGATACTCAGCCCACTGTGGGTTAAGGATCCAGCATTGCTGCAGCTGTGGCATAGGTCACAGATACAGCTAGGATTTGATCCCTGGCCCAGAAACTTCCATATGCTACAGGTGCAGCCGAAAAAAGAAAAAGAAAAAGCAAAACAAAAACAAAACCCCAAAAGCTGGAGATTTCTAAATGTCTGACAATAGGGGAAAGGTAATGTACATACTAAGGAGTCATTAAGAAGCATTTTCAGGAGTTCCTATGGTGTCTCAGCAGTAACGAACCTGACTAGTATCTACAAGGACTCGGGTTCGACCCCTGGCCTCAATCACTGAGTTAAGGATCCGGCGTCGCCGTGAACAGTGGTGCAGGTCTCAGATGCAGCTTGGATCTGGCGTTGCTGTGGCTGTGGTATAGGCCAGCAGCTACGACTCCGATTCGATCCCTAGCCTGGGAACTTCCATATGCCACGGGTGTGGCCCTAAAAAAAAGACAAGAAAAAAAGAAGCGTTTTCAAATAATTTCTAATGACATGGAAAATGTTAAATAAAAAAGCGGGATTATAAAACCATATTTACAGTTGAATTCTAGTTAGCTTCAAATATATGTATGCACAGAAATATACCAAAACATTAACAGTGATTATTGTATTTGGTGATGAGTTTTTGAGTGTTTTTTTTTTTCCTTTTTGGCCATTCCATGATATATGGAGTGCCCAAGCTAAGAATCAGATCTGCACTGCAGTTGCAACCACAGTGTGAATTCGGATCCTTAACCCACTGTGCCAGGCCAGGATCGAATCTGCATCCCAGTGCTCCAGGGACATCACAGATCCCATTGTGCCACAGTGATTTTTTTCGATCTTACTTTCCTGTCTTTTCAAAAATTTCAGCATGTGGTACTTTTTTTTTTTTTTTTTTTTGGCCGCACCTGCGGCACACAGAAGTTCCCAGCCGTGACAATGCCAAATCCCCAACCACTAGGGCACCCGGAAACTCCCAAATGTGTTACTTTTAAATTTGTTACTTTCAGAATTTATTTATTTATTTTTGGTCTTTTGTCCTTTTAGGGCCGCACCCATGGAATATGGAGATTCCCAGACTAGGAGTCTAATCAGAGCTGTTGCTGCCAGCCTACCCCAGACCTACAGCAACACAAGATCCAAGCCACGTCTGCAACGTACACGACAGCTCACAGCAACACTGGATCCTTAACCCGCTGAGCTAGGCTGGAGATCGAACCTGCAACCTCATGGTTCCTAGTCGGATTTGTTTCTGCTACTGCGCCACGACAGGAACTCCTACTTTCAAAATTTAAACAGCACATTAACAGTGTAGGGGAATGGGGGGATGTTTGTTGATTTTCTGAGTTTTCTAAATATTTAGAGGGTAGAAAGGAACCTTTGAGATAATCTAGTCCAACAATTCTCAACCCTATCAGCCCCACCCCTCTCTTAGTGTATACAATACCTTGTAATGTACCCTTTGCTACCTTGAAATGAATTTCATAGTTAATATAGATATAATTTCCAGAATAGCAATATAATACACTAACTATAGTAGAAAGGAAAAATAAAAATGAGTTTCTAATAAGATAATATATATTTCAGGAGTTCCTTGGTGGCTGAGCAGGTTAAGGATCTGGCATTGTTACCGCTGTGGCACGGGTTTGATCCCTGGCCTGGAAACATCTATATGCTGCAGGCATGGCCAAAAACCCCCCAAACCAAAACAAGATAATATATATTCCAGTACGTAATGCCTGTGCAAGATCATACTAAAAGATCTAACAATCAGATGCTTCCACTTGTATATGCAGATTCATTGTGAATGCAACAACTACAAAGGACGACTAAGACAGGTACATTGTATTGGTAACTTAAAAATCCATGAATGGGGAGTTCCCACTGTGGCTCAGCAGGTTAAGAATCCAACTAGTATCCCTGAGGATTCGGGTTCGATCCCTGGCCTCACTCGGTGAGTTAAAGGATCAGGCATTGCCATGAGCTGTGGTGTAGGTTGCAGACATGGCTCGGACTCTGAATTGCCGTGGCTGTGGTGTAGGCCAGCAGCTGCAGCTCCAGTTCGATCCCTAACCTGGGAACTTTGATATGCTGAGGGTGCAGCCCTAAAATGACCAAAAAAAAAAAAAAAAAATCCATGAATGGGATTGCTTTTAGGGCCGCACCTGTGCCATATGGACGCTCCCAGGCTAGGGGTCGAATCGGAGCTACAGCTGCTGGTCTACACCACAGCCACAGCAACGTGGGATCCGAGCCATGTCCGCAGCCTACACTGCAGCTCAGGGCAACACCTGAGATCCCCTACCCACTGATCGAGGCCAGGGATGGAACCCATAACCTCATGGATACTGGTCAGATTTGCTTCCACTGCACCACAACAGGGACTCCTGGTGACATGATTTTTAAAAGTCACAACTATTGGTAAAGTTCTGAAGTACCATCTTCCCTCAGTTTACACAATTACTGCATAACTGGAAATTCAGTGTCCGATATTTAAACTATAAAAGTACGTTTTGAGTTTATTTGGATAATAATTTGACCCGGATAATCATGCTACATTTTTCTACCTACACTGATGTCCTACAGGGCATTTGATTGTTTACAGAAGCAGATTTCTACTTCCAATTCCTCTTTCATATTTATCCCAAACATGAAAAACACAATGACTCCTCCCTTCTTTGTGAGTTGGGTTTGCTTCCTTTAAAACTAATGATAGTCTCAGTTTTAGCCTTCGATACTATTTCCAGAACCCACTGCCTAAGACAGCAAGCAATTACTAGAATGTATTCTTAAGGCTTTTTGAATTATTGGAAGCACCGGTCTTCTTTAGCAACACGAAGGCACAAGAGCAAATTATCACTTGTTTAAGACCATTTACTATGATCCCTTGGTGATTTTCCCCTAGCCTGGCCCCAGCCTCAGGGGGATAAAATGAACCGAGCTGGAAGAAAAGGACTAACAGGGCCAGGCCACCAGGAGAGGGAGGAGGGCTAGGTTGCTAGGTTACCAGTTGAGCCAATCCAAGTGGTCCCAGAGAGGTACCAGACACAGTAGGGTCCCTCTCTCTGCCCCAATAGGCTGAGAACCCTCTCAAAGGAAGGGGGTCAAGAGGTGGAGGAGGGGTCCGGTCATTCACACTAGGCACAAGTAAAGAAATGAGGCAGAAGCACAAAGAAACAGACATCCCTGTATTTCTAAAACCATTCAAGTCTACTTCATTAATTGGCTTCCCCCCCAAAAAGAAGGATTTCTTTATTACAAAACACCAGAGAGTGAAAACCCACCGAACATACACATTTGCAGACTCACACAAAAGTGCAGAGATTTACATATTAAATTGCATTTAAGTTAGAAAATAGATTTAAAAACAAAATACTTCTTTGTCCCCCAACAAGGTAAAGAGATTTGGTGAGTAGGAAAAGAGGCCTTAGGTGTAAAGGCGGACAAGTCAGGGCAGGAAGAATGGAGTTGAGCTGTTACAGAATTAGAACTCACCGCTGCCGCTAGGGAAAAAAGCAAAGAGGGAGAAGGTGCTCTCTCTACTGGGGCAAGGAGGGCCCCAGGGCCAAGTGGACATGGGAAAAAAAAGGCCCCAAAGGAGTTCCCTGGTGGCTTAGCAGTTAGGGATCCAGTGTTGTCACTGCTGTGGCTTGGGTTCGATCCCTGATCCCTGGCTGAGGAACTTCTGCACGCCTCCGTGGCATGCGGCCAAACAAAACAAAAGAAAACAAAACAGGCCCTGAAGAGCCAAATTCCACCAATCCCCAGAGGTTTTGGATTCCTGCCAACCAACCTGGCCTGGGGAAGTGGGGTGCATAGGAAACCTAAGGACTGGCGAGGAAGGGGAGAGGTGGCAAGAGGTCAGCCATTGAAAGAGGGAACAATTTAAGGCCTATTCCCCAGGGAAGGAGCCATTCTTCAATCTCCCCTCTGAGCAGAACTCAGACTAGGAACAGTCCCAGCTGGTATGAATGGGACAGATCTTCAGGCCAAGGTCTTAAATGCAGAAGATTTAGAAAGGAAAAGAACAAGGGCAGAGAGTCGGAAAAAGCAGAAACTTAAAAAGAAAACAATCTTCTCACACCCGTGATCAGGGGTTTCCATTTTGACTCTTCACTTCGGAAAAAGAAAGCTTCTCTAACTGACCCAAGGGTCACCAGAAGAGCGGCTCTAGTGATCTGGCAGAGGGGAGAGGAGATGGGCTGAGAACTGGCTGAAAAGGGGTTCATCTGAGTGGCAGGTTAATTGGAAAAATCTACTATCTTCTCAACTCTCTGGCTTGGCCTTATTCTGAACTAACTAAAACTTAAGCACAACGACAACACTGAGAGAGCCAGACAAAGAATGGGAAAGTAGAGGCAGAGAGGAGAGGAATCTCATCAGAGTGCCAGTCTCCCGCTGTCCCTCTTAGGATTGCTACACTCGAATCCTGCTCCAAGGAAAATAGGGAGGTGGAGAGACAAATCTGGGAGCAGCCAAATTTCATTACTTCTCATTAACTGGGAAGAGGGAGACAGAAATTGGTAAGAAATCTTGATTACAGACCATTTAAAAAGAAATATATACCATCACTTATAAAAGATCACTAACAAAATATGTCCAAGGGGAGGCCCTGATGAGCCTGCTTTAATAACCGAGATTCACTTGCAATTAACAGCATCCATCTGCATAAAAACCATACCCTCATAAAGAACTCGTTCCCTTCATTTAATATAACCCCCTGCCCTCCCAATCTTGCTCACACTGTACATGGCCTTGAGAGCCCTTTTGTCCTGGTCCAGGAGAAGGTAAACCTCAACCCAGGATGTCCTATAGATGGATGGAGAGTTTGGGAGCTCTCCAGCCCAAGCGTCCCCCGGAACATGGAAATATGGGTAGTAACAAGCAACCCCTTCAACCCCCCCACCCCCCCACCCCCCACAAAGACATTCACGCCCCGCGGTGGTTCTTGAAATGGAAGGGGGGGAAGGAGGAGGCAGGCAGTTTGCATTAGACACAGTTTAATCACCTTCCAATAGATTAAAAGTTCTGGTTTACACTCCCTCCCGCCCCATAAGTCATCCAGACAGGACCCTGGCTTAGAGAAAAACACAGGTGCTCTAGGAAATATAGCCACATATAATACATAAATCTTCTTCCCTGAAATAGAGCAGGTCCTGAGCAGAGCTGGCTGGGGGCCGCAGCCCACCCCCAGGGGCAAGCGGCTCTGGGACTCTGCCGGTGGAAGTGCTGGAAGAGCGGGGCCCGGAGGAAGCCCCGGGTGTGGTTACCAAGCCCGAGGTGGGCCAAAGCCTTGGAGTGGGTCACCCGGGAGGGCAGCAGTGCGGGCCTTTCCCGCCTTGTGCAGCCGAGGCCTAATGGAAGTACTGGTTATTCTTTTTTTTTTTTTTTCTTTTTTCCTTTTTTTTTCCTTTTTGAGGGGACATAAGGGGAAGAGGAGAGGAGAGGAGAGCCTCTCTGTGCCTTGGTTTCCCCATTTGTGCATACAGGGCCTCGGCGGGCCGCACACAGGGAGTCTGAGGGGGTAGTGTTTCAGCGAGCACTTGGGCTTCCTCTGAGGAAAAGGAACCACTGAAGTGCAGACTCTTATTACTGCCGTTCCTGCTCCTGATGGGAGCAAGAGTCAGAAGGGAAACAAATGAAAAGGGGCTAATGAGAGAGGAGGAGAGATGAGACAGGGAGTGCGAGGAGCCATGCCGCTGGCATCTCCTAAGTTCTTGCTGAGAATGGCACGGATATTAGGAAGTTTCTGGGTAGTCTACGAGAAATGGCAATTGTTATCTATACTGCAACTACTTACATACATCTCACTGGAAAAGAGTGGGCTCGGGTGTTAGAGAGTGGACAGGTGACACAGGAGAAGCTACATGAGTAATACGAGTGGGAGCTATCTGCCCCATTCCTGAAAGGATGTGCTGGCAATGTTGGCACTTAGTAGCCAGGAGAGCCCTCCCTCCACTGTCCATCCTCCTCTACTCTGAAGGCCTCCAGAATCCAGTTCCAATTCCCCGGCCAGAGCTCTCTGTGACTGCCTCTGGATTCACGGTGTGCAGCAGCTTGAGAGGACCTGAGCCAGTCTCAAGAACCTTTAACCCCAGAATCGGGCCAGTGACCCCAGGCAGGAGAGCTGGGATCTGGAGGGGAGAGAGGGGAGTGTGAGGAGGCTCCGTGGCTGAGGCCATGGAAAACTAGGGCCAGGGTCCAAGGGACCCGTTTGTCCAGTTACCAGAGGTGACCGACATCTTCTGTGACTGCTTGGAGTCCAGAAATTAAAAAAAGTTTGCAGCAAGAAAATGCCAGTTTACAACTGGGTGAATAAAGACCAAAGGAAAAACAGTAACAGGGACAGCTTACTTGCTCTTTGTCTCGGGTTTATCTTCTCCCCTTAAATCTCTCACAGCCCTAATTGAACACAACAAAAGTCTCTTCCACAGGCGGGCTACTTCTCAGCTTCGGTCACCTCCTGCGGGGGCTCTGGGGGCTCTGGGGGCGGCATCTCTTCAGGAGTGCTGGTATCCTCCGGCATCTCGTTCGCGCTCAGATGTTCTGTCGGGGCCTGAGAAGGAAAAGGTATCAAACTCAATAGGAAGCTCTCCCTCAAGAGCCAAATGGAGCTAATCCACAGACACCGAACTCTCCCTCTGAGCCCATCAACCGCACTGATGCTACAGACACGCTGCCACCGACACCACACTCAGAACCAGGACCAGACTATCGTCTTCTCAGCAGAATGCAACTGAAGTGTATGTGAATGCTACCCTTAATCGTCTGTTGTGGACAGATAGCTCCATTATTACTCGCGATCATAATAAAAGGGCCCACAAATAACTACACAGACCGCCTTCCCTCCTTCACAGCAGAATGGCTATAACATACCTGTCTAAGAAGGCCTGACACAGCGGTTCTCAACCTCCTCTCCGTCCTAACAGAGAGCTGATCCTAATATTCATAGAGAAATTCAAGGGGGCACAGCCAAAACAACTGAATAAAAAATAAATGTGGGGGGTTCCCTTCGTGGCTCAGCAGTTAACGAACCTGACTAGGATGCATGAGGAAGTGGGTTCGATCCCTGGCCTCGCTCAGTGGGTTAAGAATCCAGCGTTGCCGTGAACTGTGGCGTAGGTCGCAGACGTGGCTCAGATCCAGTGCTGCTGTGGCTGCGGCGTAGGCCTGCAGCTGTGGCTCCGATATGAAGCCTGGGAACGTCCATATGCCGTGGGTGCGGCCCTTAAAAGCTAAATAAATAAATAAATAAATAAATAAATTTGGAGGACTCACACTTCCTAATTTCACAACTTACTACAAGGCCATAGTGATCCAGACAGTGTAATTCTGGCATAAGAATAAACATATTGATCAATGAAATAAGACTGAGAGTCCAGAAACAAACTCTCACATTTATAGTCAATTGATTTTTGACAAGGGTGCCAAGACAATTCAAAGGAATCTTCAACAAACAGTGCAGAGACAACTGGATACCCACATGCAAAAGAATTAATTTGAGTCCCCTACCTCACACAATATATAAAAACTAATCCAAAATGAATCAAAGACTTAAATGTAAGAGCTAAAATTATTAAACTCTTAGAAGAAAACAGAGGCATAAATCTTCATGATATTGGGTTAGGCAATGACAACAAAAGCACGGGCAACAAAGAAAAAAAAAGATAAATTACAGTACATCAAAATTGAATTTTTTTGTGCTTCAAAGGAGACCATCAAGAAAGTGAAAAAATACACAGAATGGGAGAATATTTGCAAATCATTTCTTTGATAAGGGACTTGTATACAGAATAAAGAACTCTTTTGGCTGAACAATAAAAAATCCTAAACAACTCAATTTAAAAATGGACAGGAGTTCCGGGTGTGGCTCAGCAGTAATGAACTCGACTGATAACCATGAGGATGTGGGTTTGAGCCCTGGTCTTGCTCAGTGGGTTAAGGATCTGGCGTTGCCATGAGCTGGGGTGCAGGTTGCAGACGCGGCTTGGATCTAGCGTGGCTGTGGCTGTGGCTGTGGCTGTGGCAGTGGCATAGGCCGGCAGCTGTGTAGCTCTGATTAGACCCCTAGCCTGGAAACTTCCATATGCCATGGGTGCGGCCCTGGAAAGACAAAAGACAAACAAATAAAAATAAAAATAAAAAAAGAAAGTTCAACTAATAACTTTTTAGGAATACACTTTATAAAGCATATCTGAGCAGGACAGCTGGGAGAGTTTCCACTACATCTGCATAGTCCAGTGAGGAAGCCCGCTTCCAGCAAGGCAACCGCATAACTAACTCCAACCCACTCCCCCCTATCATTGCTCCTATAGCGTTTATGCTTCCTTCCTCAGGGCACTTTTCACAGCATCGACTAATAGCCTGTTTTCTCCTCTCTCGTCCTCACTACACAATGAACTCCTTAAGAGCAGGGGCATCGTGTGCTTTGTTCTCTGGTGTATCCCTAGCACGAGCAGAATATTGAAAAAATGACTCGATCGTAACCTATGTCAAGGGCACAAAGATCTTAAGGCAATGTTAGGGCAGAATCAGAGACAGGGAAGTCGGAGTGACTGGACACAGAACTGCCTAATTATATCTCTAAGGTGTAAATTTAGCCTGCATCCTCTATCACCGGCTCAGTCTTAAAGTCTAAATAAACCTTTAAAAAAATCAGGAACACTTACCGGGCTCTGAGGCAAGAGGCTGGTGCTAGCCTCTTGAGTACTGGGAGGCCGACTTCCACTTTCCTCCAGTGGCAAAATACCCCTTCGATCCAGCACGCTGAAAGAGACGGGAGAGTTAACAAAGCCTCCACCTCCCCATGCACCCGGCCCCCTGAACCTCCCTGTGTGTGCTGGAAAACAGAAACCTGCCCTAGGGCAGTCCAGCCTGATCTTAGCACGCGTCTCCTGCCTTCCATTCACTTTTTCTTTCACAAACCAGGGAAGACCACGTTACCAAGGGAACAAATAGATGAAATAAGAATGAAAAAAAAGGTCAGCCCTTCAAAACAACCAGCCCATGGTCTACAGTCCATGTAGATCTGGCACCGAGGACAATCCCTGGCAAGACCTCTCTGACACCAAGAGGCCATGTTCAGATGGCACCACGTGACAGGATCAGCTCAAGTTGCTCGTCCCCAGAGTTCCAGGACCTTCTAGTCCTCCAAGTACCTGGGGGGCAAGGGGCCACACAACACTTCACAGCAGTTCTTCACAATGTTGCCATGGCTATAGGGATTCTGAACACGATTCTTCCCTGTCCATGAGCCTTTGATCTGTAAGATAAAAGCCAAGGCTTACATTAAACATTATGTTGAAGAAATACACGCTGCATGAGAAGATGAAAAAGTGCTGGAGATGGATGGTGGTAATAGTTGCACAATGTGAATATAGTAATGCCATAGAACTGCACGCTTAAAAATGGTTAAGACGATACATTTTACATTATGTGTATTTTACGACAATAGGAAAAAAAAAAAACATGCACAGCCGTGGAAAAATATTCACAATAGAGTGAAAAAAGCAGAGTGCTATGTATTATTTCTATTTAAAGATACATAATATGTTCACACAGACAAACATGGGAGCAAGTCTAGAAGACTTCAGCTCATACCGTTAATAATGGTGATGTCTAGGAGGTAAAATTACAGGGACTTATTTGCTATTTTTGGCTCATCTGTATTTTCTGATTTTCTACAATGAATATGGATTGGTTGGGTAACTTTTTTTTAATTTTTAATTTTTATTTTTTTGCTTTTTTGGGCTGCACCCACGGCCTATGGAGGTTCCCAGGCTAGGGGTCCAATCAGAGCTACAGCTGCCAGCCTACACCACAGCCACAGCAACGCCAGATCTGAGCCGCGTCTGTGACCTACACCACAGCTCACGGCAATGCCGGATCCTTAACCCACTGAGCGAGGCCAGGGATCGAACCTGCGTCCTCATGGATGCTAGTCGGATTTGTTTCTGCTGCACCACAACAGGAACTCCATGGTCGGGTAACTTTTTAAAAGCAAGGATTTTTCAATGCAACCGTCTGTCTCCGTTCCAACTCCAGAGGCAGCAGTTAGCCTTTAAGGGCCTATGAAATGCCGAAGACCTTGTGCCCAGCCAACCATTCAATCTCTTCTTCCTAATTCCCTACAGGCATTCCGCTTAACAAACCAGTCTGCTTTCTCCTACACACATCTGAGTTCACAGCCTCCATACCTGGCCTCTGCCTGCCTCAACCTCCCGGGCCCTGGAGACTTAGTTCTCTAGCAGGTAATTAGTGAATAGGCTTTTGGCAGAAGAATATGTGATGAGGAGAGAAAAGCTGACTCACATCTTCATTGGTTGTCTGGTTGAGAGCCACAAGGAAAGTGTGGAATCCAGTCAGTCCCACGACGGACCAGAGTGTGAAGAAGCAAATGAGTACTTCTAGAACAGTGAGGTGAGGTTAAGGAATGTTGAAGAAGCCAACACCAGGGGACCTGATGCCTCAGCCCATACTCCTGGCACCAGTCACACCATCTTTACTGCTCGGAATGCAGATTACAAACATATATCCATATGTAACAACAGATGAAATCTAAACGCACGGGCTATAGCCCTTATGAAAGGTAAAGGACTCCTCTTTATTCACTACAAGTAACTCTCTGACATCTCTAGTGTATTTAAGTATTTGTTTATTCAAATCAGCTCTTCAAAAGGGACATTTAGGAGGGGTTCCGAGCTAAACAATGTTGCCATCAGTGCCAATGGAAAACACATCAAAAAATAAACTTTATGAGTTCCCTGGTGGTTCACTGGGTTACGGATCCAGCATGGTCACTGCTGTGACTGGGGTCACTGGTGGGGCGTGGGTTGGATCTCTGGCCCCGGAACTTTTGCAAGCCTCAGGTGCAATCAAAACAAAAACAAACAAACAGAAACATTCATAAATGAAACAACTGGTGAAATTTGGAAAAAATTTTAAAAACTGGGGAAAAAAACCAGAATGTGATTTACAGAAATCCCATCTGAATCTCCTTTTCAGAAACGTAACTGCTGTACAAAATAAAAATAAGCCTTAGCTGTAACAGGAAGGAGGGACTTCTAGTAAGTGACACAAGTACAGCCCACTAGAGAAGGCAGGGCTGAGCCTGAGATCAGAAGGACTTGGGAGGGATGCAGTGGAGACGACAGTGAAGGAAAGATCTCCCTTTAAGCCCTGGCCATCTTTTGTTCTGGGTGTTACCACCAAGACTACTTTTTTTTTTTGTCTTTTCAGGGCTGCACCTGCGTGGCATATGGAAGTTCCCAGGCTAGGGGTCAAATTGGAGCTACAGCTGCTGGCCTACACCATAGCCACAGACACATCAGATCCAGCTGCATCTGCAACCTACGCCGAAGCTTGAGGCAATTCCGGATCCTTAACCCACTGATTGAGGCCAGGGATCGAACCTGCATCTTTACAGAGATGTTAGGTCCATAACCCGCTGAACCACAACAGGAACTCCTAAGACCACATTTAAACATTTTAGATGCTGGCACTCTCTGACGTCTAAAAACATGAGATGGCGGAGAAGTGTGGAGAGAAAGCACGCTGAAAAGCAGTTTAAGAGGGCTTCACAGGGACATGGTGCCAGGGGAGGATATGTTCCAGGAGTTTCTTTCAATGTCTCCAGGAAGCCAATTTTCAAGGATTCTGTGAAATTGGGAGGAAGAGGAGAAAGACAGGTTAGTAACTTTAGTAAAACAAACAAACAAAAAACCCACACACGCACTCACCCTAGTGCCTACTCACTTTCTTCCCTCCCTAGTTACCGGCTGGCAAGAGATAAGCCCTGGTTCAGGCAAGGGGTCACACCTCTCTTGACTGAAGGGTTTACCTTTGCAATGCAGGGCCCAACACTGGACTAGAGTCGGGCACAAGCCAAGCACCTGGCTCCCCTGCCCTTCCCTAGCTTCCAGCTACGGGCGTGGAGGAGGATATCCATTCTTGGATGCAAAAAATCAAAAATATCCAAGAGAAATCCTCTCTCTTCACCAATCCGTATCTCTCCATTGTTCAAAATGCAGCTCTGAACTCCTCTCTTACCAGGAAGCTGCCATGATTAAGACCGCTCCTTTCACTCCACATCCCATCTGCCTTTGGGCTGTTTTGTGTGTGTGTGTGTGTGTGTGTGCGCGCGCGCGTGCATGTGCACACACCCAGGTGCATATTTTCTATCTTCCAAAGTAGACCATGAGCTACCAAAAGACACTTATTTGGTATAACCCCTGACACAAGGCAGGTCTTAAAAGTAGAAGAGAGGACCCATACAGCTAAAAATACATCCCCAACCTTTGCGATCACCTCATAAATGCCCAAAACTCTAGGCACAGAGCAGTAATTACGGTCCCGGTCCCCAGCAGAGGGCCACTGAGAAAGCCAGCACACTCAGTAAACACTGACGGGTGTGAGCTGAGGGTTGGAGCCCTGCTCAAGAGCAAAGGGGAATGCTCGCTTTTAACTGGTCCTAGGTGCCTTGCCCATGGTAAAATCCCAGCGCAAATACACAACCACTCCCTGGCTGTCCTCAAGGCTTCTCCCACCACCCGCCCCTCCAACAACAGACAGTGCCCTGCATACTCACTGAGGGCCACATAGACGATGTTGAAGGCGAAGACGTAGATGGTGAGGAGGGAGAGAGAAAGGATGAAGAGGTAGAAGTAGCGGTAGTTCCTCTTTCCAACACAATTACCCACCCAGGGGCAGTGATGGTCGAAGCGCTCTGTGAGAGAAAGAGAGATTCCAGGGCCAAAGCCTCCAAAACCGAGCACAACCTCGCCATCCCACTTAATAGCTCATTCAAAGACCTTCGCCCCATCCCTGCCTATTTCAACTGTAAAAAAACACTGGGTTTCATTCTTTGCTTTTCCACAATGTTTTCATAGCCATCTACTCTGATGCCCACAATCATACTGGAAGTTGGGCCAAAGAAGATACTCTTTTCTCCATTTTACAGATGAGGAAACTGAGGCACTGAGGGGTAAAGTGCTCTGCCTCACAGCCAGTTAACAGCAGAGACTTTGCTTTTCCAAAGAAAAGCCTTAGTAGGTGCTTCTACTAAGTACAGGAAAAAGAAATAGGTGTAAACAGCCAAGGAACTTTTGAAAAATGAGTACTGTGGTTTTTCTTAACCTCCAGTGAGTAAAAAATTATAAACCTACAATACTTTAAGTGCTGTAGCATAGCTCAAATGGAATGGAAAGCACCCAGAAATAGACTCTAGAATTTGTAAAAATGTACTGTCTGAGAATGGCAGCAGTGTAAAACCCGGGGTGAAAGGAAGTATTATTCCATTGACAACTCAGAGATAATTGGCTCCTTGGTTGAAATTAAGGTTAGATCTTTTCCCCTCACACTACATATCAAAATTAATTCCAGATGAATTAAACAGTTAAATGTAACAACAGGGAGTTGCTGCTGTGGCACAGCAGGTTAAGGATTCAGTGTTGTCTCTGTGGTGGCTTGGGTTGCTGCTGAGGCATGGGTTCGATCCCTGGCCTGGTGCAGTGGGTTAAGGACCCAGCATTGCCACAGCTGTGGTGTAGGTCACAGCTGCAGCTCAGTTTTGATCCACGGCCCAGGAATTTCCACATGCCATGGGTGCAGCAAAAAAAAATTAAAATAAAAAAAAAAAAGTGAAACCTTAACATAATCATAAAAATAACAGAAGAGAACACAAATGACAATGAAAAATAGATTTGACTCCATACACACAAAAAATCATATATGTTAAAAATACTATAAAGAAAATTAAAGAAGAAAAAAGCCCAATAGGAATGTATGTAAATTTTGTAATTTAGTCTACAAAAAGTCCTTACAAATCAATAACAAAATATACATACTCCTTCAAGAAAATAATCAAAAGGCAAACCAGTTACTAAATACCACACAAACATATATTTAAGTATTTCCAGATTCACTGATAACTCAGTGCAATACTAATACAACAAGACACATTTTGCCTATCAAAATAAGAATATGAAAAACAATATCCAGCGCTAGTGAGAACAAGGTAAACCATACACTCAAATATACTGTTTGTGGGAGTACAAATTGAGAGAACCTTTTTGGAAAGCAATTTCATCATATGTATCAAGAGCCTTAATAATGCTCACATCCCTTTGACAGAATAAATCCATTTTCAGTAATTTCTCATAAAGAAATAGAGATGGGCACCGAAATCTAAGTTCAATAATTTTTTTTTTCCCTTTTTAGGGCCACACCTGCGGCATATGGAGGTTCCCAGGCTAGGGGTCCATTCGGAGCTACAGCTGCCAGCCTACGCCACAGACACAGCAACGCAGGATCTGAGCCCTGTCTTCAACCTACGCTACAGCTCACAGCAATGCCACACCCTTTAACCCACTGAGTGAGGCCAGAGATCGAACCCACAACTTCACGGTTCTTAGATTTGTTTTCTCTGTGCCACGATGGGAACCTCTAAATTCAATAATTTTAATTAAATTTTTATTGTGGTAAAATATTTAAAACATACAATTTGGCATCTTAACCAATTTTAACTGCAAAATTCAGTGGCATTAATTACATTCACAACATGTGCAACCATCAGCACTACCTATTTCCAAAAATGTTTATCACCCCCAAAAAAATGCTGTACCCCTTAAACAGTAACTCTCCATTTTCTTCTTCTTCCAGCCCCTGGTAACCTTTAATCTTCTTTCTATCTCTATGAATTTGCCTATTCTAAAAATTTGATTTAAGAATTACATAGGAGTTTCCGTCGTGGCTCAGCAGTTAAAGAACCCGACTAGCATCCAATGAGGACATGGGTTCGATCCCTCGTCTTGCTCAGTGGGTTAAGGATCCAGTGTTGCCCTGAGCTGTGGTGTAGGTCACAGATGCAGCTCAGATCCCGAGTTGCTGTGGCTGTGGTGTAGGCCGGCAGCTGCAGCTCTGATTGGACCCCTAGCTGGGAACCTCCATATGCCACAGGTGCGGCCCTAAAGACACACACACACAAAAGAATTAAATAAGAATTAATTAAATTAATTAAGAATTAAATTTAAGAATTAATTAAATATTAGGTGGAAGCCTTTTGTATCGGGCTTCTTTCATTTTAGCATGCTCTGTTTGTTTGTTTATTTTTAGGGCCGAACCTGTGGCACATGGAAGTTCCCAGGCTAGGGGTCAAATCGGAGCTACAGCTTCCTGTCTACACAATTGCCACAGCAACACAGGATCCAAGTCTCATCTGTGACCTATACCGAAGCTCATGACAACGCCAGATTCTTTAACCCACTGAGCAAGGCCAGGGATCGAACGCATATGCTCATGGATACCCATATCCCTATCCTAATCGGCTGTGTCACAATGGGAACTCTTCATTTAGCATGTTTTTAAGACTCATCCATGTTGTAGCATGTATCAGTACTTCATTCCTCCTTAGGACTAAATAATATTCCGTTGTGTGGCTATACTACACTTTTTAATCCACTGGTCTGTTGGACGCTTGGATTGTTTCCATCTATTGGCTATTGTGAATAATGTTGCTATGAACACTGATGTACAAGCGTGTTTGAGTTCCTGTTTTCAATTCCTTTTGGTATTGTTATGGACAATTGTGTCCTCCCCCAAAATTCATATGTTGAAGCAATCCTTAACTCCCAATGTGACTGTATTTGGAGATAGGGCCTCTAAGGAGGTAACTAAAGTTAAATGAGGTCATAAGGGTAGGGCCCTAATCCAATATGACTGACATCACAACTTATAAGGAGAAAAGGAAGAGACACCAGAAGTGCATGAGCACAGAGAAAAGGCCATGTAAGGGTATAGCAAGAAGGCAGCCACCTGCAAGTCAGAGAGAGGGGCCTCACCAGAAATCAACTCAGCTGGTACCTTGATCTTGGACTCCTAACCTCCAGCACTATGAGAAAATAATTTTTTTTTATTTAAGCTATCCAGTTTGTGATATTTTGTTATGGGAGCCTGAGCACACTAAATCCCGGTATATATCCAAGAGTGGAATTGCTGAGTCGTATAATTCTTTTTTTTTTTTTTTTCCTTTTTCCTGCAGTACATGGAAGTTCCCAGGCTAGGGGTCAGATTGGAGCTGCAGCTGCTGGTCTATGCCACAGCCACAGCGATGCCAGATCCGAGCCCCATCTGCGACCTCCGCCACAGCTTGTGGCAATGCCAGATCCTTAACCATAGAGCAGGGCCAGGATCGAACCTGCATCCTCATGGACACTATGCTGTGCTCTTAAACTGCTGAGCCACAACGGGAAATCCTCATATAATTCTATGTTCAACTTTTAGAGGAACTGCTAAACTGTTCTTCACGATGGCTGCACCATTTTACATTCCCACCAGAAATGAAGGCTCCAATTTCATCACATCCTTAAATTTAATTTTTTTTTTTGTCTTCTTAGAGCTGCACTCGCAGCACAAGGGGGTTCCCAGGCTAGAGGTCGAATCGGAGTTATAGCCGCTGACCTACACCACAGCCACAGCAACAGAGGATCTGAGCCTCATCTACAACCTACACCACAGCTCATGGCAACACCAGATCCTTAACCCACTGAGTGAGGCCAGGGATCGAATCCGCATCCTCATGGATACTAGTTGGGTTCGTTAACCACTGAATCACAACGGGAACTCTAAATTTAATAATTTTGATTGCAGTGTCATAATAATAAAATGAGATCATGATAATGTCTATTGATAGGCCTAAATAAACTAGAATATAGACATATGATTGATTATGCAGTCATTAAAATAATATATTTTTTAAACATGTAAGATGTAGAAAAATGCTCAGCATATAATGTTAAGTGACAAAGGCAGGACTAAAAACTATCATGTGTGATCCAATTTCATAAACAAGGGAGAGACTAGAGGCAAATATAGCAAAATGGAGAGTGAGTTTGAGATTAAGTTTGGAATTTTTTTTTTTTTGTCTTTTTCCTTTTTGGCTGCACCTGCGATATGTGAAAATTCCCAGTCCAGGGACTGAATCTGAGCTGCGGCTGCTGCCCTACACCACGGCTGTGGCAATGCCAGATCCTTAACCCGCCATTCCGGGCCAGGAGTTGAACCTGCGCCATCACAGAGAACGCCGAATCCTTAATCTGCTGCACCACAGCAGGAACTCTGGGATTAGGTTTTATTTACATCTGTTACTTCCCATATTTCCTACAATGAACATGGACTGTTGTAATGAATCAAAAAAGCACAAAGAATAAAATACATCATTTTTAAGGCACAATGAGTTGTGTACCAGTCAAAAAATAAGCTTGTAAGAATGGTGCATCTCCTGGCTAAAGGGCTGCAATACATCTTTTCTGAAAAGGGAAGGAAGACAGCCTTACTTTAAGCAAACATGCCATATAAATCTACATATCTGCAGCTTTATACAGGTGTATTTTTACTATATTATAAATCACACCTCTATCTGATAATGTAAGTAATATATGTTGACTGTAAAAAAAAAAACGTGAAAGTAATTCTTTTCTAAGGAAGGAAACAAAATCCTTTATTAACCCCACAATCTATAGATAACAAACAATAAGCATTCTAGAATACTTCCTTGCATAATTCTTTATACATATTTATATCTTTTAAATGTGTAACTGAGATCACACGATAAACATAGCCTATCTTCTCTTTTACTTCATTTAGCTTTCTTAGCATAAGCTTTTCCCCAGAGAAGTGTACTCTATGAGTGTCCCACAATTTATGTGACCATTTGTCTACTGGAGGAAAACCAGGTTCTTTCCAATTTTTCATTATTACAATAATCTGCAGATAAATACGTACATACCTAAATCTTTTACCACATTCCTAATTTTCTTGGGATAGAGCCCTAGAAAGTGAGTCACTGGCTTCAAAGGGTATATGTATTTTAAGGCTTTTATAACTTTTACTAGGTTGCCTTCCAAAAAGTTTGTTTCAGTTTACACTCCTATTGGTGTAGGACTAGGCATTATCAGGTTTTCCTTGCTAATTTTCTAGATGAAAAAAGATCTTATTTTAATTTTTATTTCTTTGATTTTTAAGTAGAGATGAACATTTTTTTTCCTGTTAACTACTTAATTGTAATTGTTTTATCTGCTATCCATATTTCTACTAAAACATTAAAGATTCTTTTTGAAAAAAATGAGTTATGTTTAAGAATATTAATAAGAAGGAATTATTTCTGAAAACCTTTATATCAGACTTTCTTGAAATATCAACTTTCCTGGCTCACTTAAAATGAGTTTCAGAGTTCCCATTGTGGCGCAGTGGAAACGAATCTGACTAGTAACCATGAGGTTGCGGGTTAGATCCCCGGCCTTCCTCAGTGGTTTAAGGACCTGGCGTTGCCATGAGCTATGGTGTAGGTCGCAGACTCGGCTTGGATCCTGTGTGGCTGTGGCTGTGGGTCCGATTTGACCCCTAGCCTGGGAACCTCCATATGCCGCAGGTGCAGCCCAAAAAAAACCAAAAAAAAAAAAAAAATGAGTTTCAACTACAAAAGTCCTATCTACATACAGCTTTTTACCATACAAAGTAAGATACATCTTCCTAACCTTAGCCTAAAATGAACTGGCTAATAAGAGGAAAGCAGTGCACTCAGGCATGCTCCATGGCATATTCAAAGAATGCTGGAAGTTCTCTTGTGGCACAGAGGGTTAAGGATCCGGCACTGTCACTGGGGTTGCTGGGGTGGCATGGGTTCAATCCCTGGCCTGGGAACTTCCACATGTCATGAGCGTGGCCAAAAAAAAAAAAAAAAAAAAAGCTGGAAATATGCCTATTGATAATATAAGGAAATACACATTGCTTATCAACAGACATTTACTGCCTGTTTTTTTATTTTTCCCAGGGTTCAGCAGTGATTACAGTGATTACAACTACGTCACATATATGCAGATAGAAGCACAGACCCCTGTAATATGCACACATATACCCACCCTTGCAGAAACAAAGAAAGAATAAATGAGGGTGTTGGAATCAGACCTGTTCCAGCTTCAGCTCATACTTATTTTATATGAAGCTACACAAAGGTGCTTCACCTGTTTCCTCATCTATAAAATGGGGATAACACCTATCTTACGGGGTTCTTACGAGTCTTTTTTTTTTTTTTTTTTTTGTCTTTTTGTCTTTTTAGGGCCGCACCCACAGCATATGGAGGTTGCCAGGCTAGGGGTCGAATCAGAGCTGTAGCCGCTGGCCTACGCTACAACCACAGCAACGCAGGATCTGAGCCGCGTCTGCGACCTACACCACAGCTCACTGCAACACCAGATCCTTAACCCACTGAGTGAGGCCAGGGATCGAACCCGCAACCTCATGGTTCCTAGTCGGATTCGTTTCTGCTGCACCATGACGGGCACTCCCAAGAGTCTTAAATGAGAGAAAGGAAAAGCACTTAGCATAGTGTCCGGTATTTACTAGGAATTCAATAAATGCTGGCAACTTTCCTCTTCTTGGGAACACGACTTCTTATTCAGCCCTTCCCTCCCCGATGCTGCCCTCCAGTGGACTGGGACTCTCCTCCCCTTATATAGGGTAGTTTCCCCTTGACACAGATCCAGTAGAGGACAATTCAGATTTGAAAAACAGGTGAAGTTTATTTTCTCATTTACCAAAGAGGTTTTTTTTTTTTAATTTCGGACTGAAGGATATTTAAATTATGATTTGATCTACAGAAGTATAGTTGATTTATAATTGTTCAGAAGCTTGTTCCCTAGCTAAAGTTTCCTAATTACATCTAGCTTGTTTCCTATCTAAAATCTATCCTCCCACCCCCACTGATTTTTCCTGAGAAAAATCACCCTGACCCTCTTCTTCAACTCAGGCTTCCCCCCCTCAGGCAAGATCCCTTTGGTTTTACTCACCCACGCAGTTGTCACAGATGCTGCAGTGAGAGGCCCGGGGAGGCCGGAAGATCTTGCATGTGTAACAGTACTTCAGCTTCACGATCTGGTTGTTTATCTGGAAATTCTTGATGCGAGGGGGTGGTCGCTGGCCTTGGGGGACCGCACCATTGGTAGCTTCTGTAGATCAGTAAAGACAGTGAACAGCCCTGCTAGCTGTTATTTGAGCCCCAAAGTCTCACCACCTCTCCAAGAGCAATGGGAGGAATCAAAGCTTCCCTAGGCCCACAGGCTCCAGGCTGGCATTTCCAGACTAGACTCTCAACATCATAGAGGATCCTCCCCAAATTCCACTGAGTGCCACGTAATCATTTTGTGTACATATATAAAACTGTTTCTTGGATTTCTCTTGTGGCACAGCGGGTTAAGGATCTGGTGTCACTGCAGTGGCTTGGGTCACTGCTATGGCCCAGGTTTGATCACTGGCTTCGGAACTTCAGCATGCTGCCAGTGTAGCCCCCCCCCCCAAAAAAAACCACCAGTGTTGGCGAGGATGGGGAGAAGGTATTTTTTTTACATTACTAGTAAGCAATATGGCACCGACTACCAATATTTTATTATTTTATTTTATTTTAGTGCCTCACCTATGGCATATGGAGGTTCCCGGGCTAGAGGTTGAATCTCTGATGGCCTATACCACAGCCACAGCAAGATCAGGCCCAAGCCACATCTGTGATCTACTCTGAAGCTTGTGGCAACGCCATATCCTTAACCCACTGAGCGAGGCCAGGGATCAAACCCACATCCTCATGGATACTAGTCAGTTTCTTTTTTTTAAATTTTATTTAAAAAAATTTTTTTAATAATGACTTTTTTATTTTTTCCATTATAGCTGGTTTACAGTGTTCTGTTAATTTTCTACTGTACAGTAAGGTGACCCAGTCACACATACATATACACATTCTTTTTTCTCACATTATCATGCTCCATCACAAGTGACCAGATATAGTTCCCAGTGCTATACAGCAGGATCTCATTGTTTATCCATTCCAAAGGCAATAGTTTGCATCTATTAACCCCAAATTCCCGGTCCATCCCACTCTCTCCCCCTCCCCCTTGGCAACCACAAGTCTATTCTCCATGTCCGTGATTTTCTTTTCTGTGGAAAGGTTCATGTGTGCCATATATTAGATCCAGATATAAGTGATATCATATGGTATTCGTCTTTCTCTTTCTGACTTACTTCACTTAGTATGAGAGTCTCCAGTTCCATCCATGTTGCTACAAATGGCATTATTTTGTTCTTTTTTATGGCTGAGTAGTATTCCACTGTATGTGTGTGTGGGGGGGGTGGTTTTGGCTGCACTGGCAGCATGTTGAAATTCCGAAGCCAGTGATCAAACCTGGGCCATCTTCTTAACCCAGTCATCTGTTGATGGACATTTAGGTTGTTTCCACGTCTTGACTATTGTGAATAATGCTGCAATGAACATGTGGGTGCATGTGTCTTTTTCCAGGAAAGTTTTGTCCAGATATATGTCCAAGAGTGGGATTGCTGGGTCATATGGTAATTCTATATATAGTTTTCTAAGGTACCTCCATACTGTTTTCCATAGTGATTGTACCAACTAGTCAGTTTCTTGACCCACTGAGCCACAATGGGAACTCCCGCCTACCAAAATTTTAAATGTGTATAATCTTGACCCAGGAATTCTACTTCTAGGAACTTACCAAAATTACAAAGTGGTAGGGCGTTCCCTCGTGGCTCAGCAGGTTAAGGATTGGGCTTTGTCACGCTGTGGCTCTGGTTACAGCTGTGGCACAAGTTCCATCCCTGGAATGAGAACTTCCACATGCCCCAGGCATGATCAAAAAAAAAAAAAAAAAAAAAAAAAAAAACGACAGAGGTGTACGAAAGATGTTAACACAAGATATTTGTCACAGAGTCCCTTTTAATAGTGAAAGACTGAAAATAACCTCAATATCAAAATAGGAAGTTGGTTAAGTAATTTATGATACACGCATGGATTGAATATTATGCAGCCATTTAAAATGAGCACATCATTTTAAATGATGACACAGGGAAATGTTAAACACTATGTTGAAAAATGAAAATGTACTAAATATATAACCACTGTATGATCCAGCAATCCCACTCCTGGGCATCTATCAGGAACAAACTATAATTCAAAAAGATACATGCAACTCAGTGTTCACTGCAGCACAATTTACAATAGCCAAGACATGGAAGAAACCTAAATGTCCACTGACAGAGAATTAGATATACATATATACAATGGAATATTACTCAGCCATAAAAAGAATGAAATGCCATTTGCAGCAACATGGATGGACCTAGAGATTATCATACTAAGGAAGTGAAGTCAGACAGAGAAAGACAAATATCATAAGAGATCACTAATATGTGGACTCCAATAAAAAATGATACAAAAGAACTTACAAAAGAGAAACAGACTCAAAGATTTTGAAGCCAAGAGTTCCCAAGTTGGCTCAATGGGTTAAGCATCTGAATAGTATCCATGAGGATGCAGGTTGATCCCTGGCCTCGCTCAGTGGGTAAAAGGATCCAGTGTTGCTGCAAGCTGCAGTGGAGGTCACAGATGTGGCTCAGATCTGTGGCTATGGCATAGGCTGGCAACTGCAGCTCAGATTCAACCCCTAGTTTGGGAACTTCCATATGCCATGGGTGCAGCCCCAAAAAGGGGGAAAATAAAATATTTTGAAACCAAACTTAGAGTTACCAAAGGGGACATGGGTGGGGGGATAAATTAGGGGGTTGGGATTGACACATACACACTACTACATATAAAATACAGGAGTAATAAGGACCCACTGTATAGCACATGGAAATTCACTCAATACTGTGTAATAATCTATATGGGAAAAGAATCTGAAAAGGAATGGATATATGTATATGTATAACTGATTTAATTTGCTGTATGCCTGAAATTAACACAACTTTGTAAGTCAACTATATTCCAATAGAATTTAAAAAAAATAGTTTAAAAAAAGATAAAGTGTACACAAAACAGAAGCATGTACTAGAGTTCTTGCTGTGGAGCAATGGGGTCCTGGCATTCTTGCAGCACCAGGATGCAGGTTCCATCACCAGCCTGGCACAGTGGATTAAAGGATCCAGTGTTGCCACGGCTGCAGCATAGGTCACACGCAGCTGCGGCTAGGATCGGATCCCTGGCCCCGGAACTCCATATGCCACAGGGTGGTCAAAAAACAGAAACAAAACAAAACAAAATTCCTGATTTTTTAAGATTTGAGATTATATTATAAACACAACTTTATACCCTATATTTTTCACTTAACATTACACAGTGAGCATTTTTCATGGTTAATTTTTTTCTGAAAACATCGTTACTGGCAATACAATTTTCCATCATATGCATGTAGTGTAATTTATTTAACCACTCCATATTATTGGGTATTTAAGTTGCCTCTGGTATTTTGCTATTTAAATGATGCTGCATGCAAAAACTTTAAACATTACAGATAAAGCTTAAGCCCCCTTGATCTCCGGCCCAATCCCAATGCCCTCCTCCCTTCCTCAAGAATATGTTCATGTGTTAAAATTAATTTCTAAAACTTAAAGAAAAAAAAGAAACGTATGTTAAAGTCTGGGCAGTAATATATAACGTTGCTGGCACTAAAACAGCTAGGAATGGAATTCCTGTGTGGCTCAGTGGGTTAAGGATCCATTGTTATCACTGCACTGGCTCAGGTCACTGCTGTGGTGGGGGTTCAATCCCTTCCGTGTGCCTAGAGTGCTACTAAAAAAAAAAAAAAATAGCTAGGAGAAAGAAAAAACGATGCATTAAAAACCCTTCTACAATTGCTTGTGTAAATCTCTCTCTGATTATTTCCTTTAGCTAACCTGGAGAGAAGTGAAATTACTGGGTCAAAGGGTATGAACCCTTAAAGCCCATATTACTTATTGCCAAACTGCTGGGCAGACAGATTGTATCAATTTGCACACCCACCCATGGGCAGCATATGAGAGTGCCTGCCTCACTGCACCCTCGCTGTGCAGGATAATTCTAAAAACAGAATATTTTTTTCAATTCACATTGATTTTAAAAATATCTGCCATATGGAACTTTTTTCCTTTTTTTCCGGAGCAGGGTGGATGCTGGATGCTGTGAAATCAAACAATAACAGTGTGTCATAGGATGGGGATAACTATTCATTAGAGGATGATATAAGTACCAGCATGCCACCTTAACATTCTTCAGTATGTGCTCTACCTGAGGACACCTGGGACAAAGGCGAGCTATAATGCAAGGGAACCACATGCCTTCTCTGCCCAGCCCAACCCCTACCCACAGCATACCCAGTACAGGGCTGAATGTAAGTTGACAAAAACTTGCTAACCTACACATATGTATGAGCTCAAGAACGCACTCTTCTACGAAAGAAACATGCTAAGTGCAGAGGTAATAACCTGACAGCTCGAGCCTGGGCCCCAGGCCTCACGATTTAGCAAAACAGACCTAACCTTGCTCACAGCCTCCTTGCTGTGAGATGCACGTCAAGGCACTGCCTTGACCTTCAGTTTCTCCACATATGAATGGAAAGGGGATGATAAAAGAATAACCCAGATTAGAGAAAAGATGGCACTCACAATTGTCCCTTCCTATCGTGCTCCTAACTAGCCCAGGTCTCCCCCAATTCCAGCTGTGCTGACACACCTCGCTTCTGTTTCTTTCCCACAATTCCCACCCTCGCCTCCATCCAAAGTAGTCTGAGCTCGAATATGCACAAACCTGTCCCTTCAGTGCACCTAAAAAAGGCTGAAATTTTCCAAAAAGAAATCCATTAATAAGCTAGATAAACACAGCTAAATAAATGAACGAAATACAAAAGCTGGAAGCTTTCAGAGCACCCTGAAAGACTATCAAATCAACACGTTGTACACCACAGACTTACATAATGTCGTGTGCCAATTATATCTCAATAAAACTATGGGAAAAAAAGAAATCAACCAGAACTGGGAGAAAATATTTTTTTAACAACAGCATGCATATAAACATTAGGAATAAACTCAATATGAGAAGAAACCAGATAAAGAAAACTATAAAAATCTTATTAAAGGGCATAAAATTCAGTCTGAAAATACAGAAAGATGTCTTCTTTTTCTGGATAGGCACATAATTATAAAAATGTAAATCCCTTCAAAAATAATATGTAAATGTAACATAATACCTATTAGAACCCCAATACATTTGTGTCTTTTTTTTTTTTTTTTGCCCCACCCATGGCATATGGAAGTTTCTGGGCCAGAGACTGAATCCCAGCCACAGCTGCAACCTACACCACAGTTGTGGCAATGCCAGATCCTTTAACCCAGTGGGGGATGGGGATCGAACCTGTACCTTCACAGCAACCTGAGCTGCTGCACTCGGATTCTTAACCCACTGTGCCACAACGGGAACTCCCATTTGTGTCTTTTTAATTACATAAAATACTAAAATCCAACAAACAAACAATAACAAAGCACCTAAAAGAATAAAGGCGAGCTACAGATTGGCACTCCACAGGTACAGCTTTTAGTCTTAGAAGTCCTAGAGCCTTTTCTTCTACTGCATGTGGCTTGGTTGCTAACTCTAGCTACTTGGGCACCAGATATAAGAACAACTTAGGCAGGCACGGCTCTTGGATCTGGTGGGCTCTCACTCCCTGCAAGTACTGGCATCAGAGCCTTCTGTCCCAGTGTGAGCTCCCAGGATATTCCTTCCTTGAGCCCTGGGATGTTCTGCTTCAATTCATGAAAGCAGCTTGGCCCCTGGGTAGTGCAGCACTTGATCTCTGTCCCCAAGGGCCCTACCTTGAGCCGCAGACTACACTGTAATGAGCCTGTAACTACTTCTTTTACCATTCCCAGAATTCTTAATGGTTTCTTTTCCCTCCCATCTTGTGTGTTCCACTAAAGCAATAAGAAGTCTTAGTTAGAAATCCACATATATGCTTCAAAAAGATCTATGAGTCCCTGAAATTATATCCAAAATTGTATGTATGTGATACATATAGAAATATTTTTGTTTGTTGGCTGTGCCCACAGCATGTGGAAGTTCCCAGGCCGGGGATCAAACCTTCACCACAGCATCAATCCGAGCTGCTGCAATGACAATGCCAGATCCTTAACCTGCTGTGCCACGAGGGAACTCCCTAGGAATATTTTTACAAAGAGAAGGTTTATAGCTTTCATCAAAAAAAAAATCAGGAGTTCCCGTCGTGGCGCAGTGGTTAACGAATCCGACTAGGAACCATGAGGTTGCGGGTTCGGTCCCTGCCCTTGCTCAGTGGGTTAAGGATCCGGCGTTGCCGTGAGCTGTGGTGTAGGTTGCAGACGAGGCTCGGATCCCGCGTTGCTGTGGCTCTGGCGTAGGCCGGTGGCTACAGCTCCGACTGGACCCCTAGCCTGGGAACCTCCAAATGCCGCGGGAGCGGCCCAAGAAATAGCAGCAACAACAACAAAAAGCCAAAAGACAAAAAAAAAAAAAAAAAAAAAAATCAAATGAATTGATGATCCCAAAAAAGTTTTAAAAATAATCCTCTTGGGAACAGTGCAGCAGAACCCTGGTAATAAAACTCCTGAAATGCGACCCAACACAGGGAAGAATGAAGTTCATATTCTTTATAGGGCAGTCATGATCTCACATTCAGGATCTCAGACGGAAAAGGCTAGAAGTGATTGTTAATCTGCAACTACAATTATGATTCCATTCCCTTGCCAATCAAAGCCACCCACTGCACAGCATGTTGCCAGTCGCTTAGAAAACTCACCTATCTCCATTTCTATGAAAGCTGCTTCATCTGGTAGGGCCCGAGGGATCACTCCAGGGTCACTGAAGCTGGTCCTCAACAGTGTAGCCATGGAGAAAAGGAAGAGCATGGCAGCAAACACAGGGATGGCAGGAGACAGCTGGACAGCCAGGTAGCGGCACCTAAAGAAAGTAGGCAATTGAACAGCTAGTTATTCCAACCTATCCGACCTATACTGACCTCGCATTGTTACCAGTAAGTATATCAATCTGGTCTCCACAGCAAAACGGCAGTACATCAAGGGCAAGGACCACGTTTTTTACTTCTCTCAAATTACCTAAAACTCCTAACAGAGGTTTTGTACATACTAGGGGCTCAACAAATAACTGACGCCGCCTATAACAAACAAAAACAGTCTAAGGGACCTTTGCTACCTACCGAGCCCAGTCCCTCCTGTCAGCCTGATGGGAGCTCCATGTCCTCTGTACCTCAACAAAGGCTCAGGGATGCAACGGAGCCTGGACTGTAGGCACGGCAGGTTGCTCTCACTCTGGGAATGTCTAGAGCTTTTCATACCCACTCATCTGGCGTTAAGCCTGAGCTCGAAGAAGAGGAAGAAGAGATGAGGGCCAGTCGGGAAGCAGAGTCCCAGTAGCAGACAGAGGGTGTGGCCAGCGTGCTTCAAGGTCAATGAAAAGTTTCAGGGCTGCTGACTGACTCTGCAATGGCCACTCACTTCTCTTCCTCCTCAATGACCTCAGCCAGTGGTGGCCACAGCAAGGGAACGAGAAAACTGTATCTCCTTAGCACCCCTTCCCAACATCATGTTTGTTCTCCTCTTTCCTCATAATTCACCTGGAAGGCCATTCCTCCTTCTCTCTGGATATCCCAGCTCTACTCATCTTTCAGGTCCAGAGCCATCAATGCCATCATTGTCATCATCACGACCACAATTTATTGAGCACACATCATATGCACTAAGCTCTTTCCTTTTTTTTTTTTTTTTTTTTGGGCACGGCCAAGTTTCCAAGCCAGGGATCGAACCCACGCCACGGCAGTGACAACGCCAGACCTTTAACCTACTGAGCCACCAGGGAACTCCCACTAAGTTCTTTAGATGTATTATTTCATCCATTTATTACACTACGTCTATGAGGTAGAGTCTATTATACCCATTCTAGCTGAAGGATCTGGGATTTAGTGAGGTCTTGCTTCTTCCAAGACGCCTACCCTAAACTGTACTATTTCCACTACGTTGACTTCATCGCCCCCAGTTGAGCTTCATAAGAGAAAGAACGTTTTGTCCTTTGTTTGTTTGTTTGTGTTGCCTTTTAGGGCCACACCCGAGGCATTTGGAAGTTCCCAGGCTAGGGGTCAAATTGGACCTGCAGCTGCCGGCCTGCACCATAGCCACAGCCATACCAAATCTGAGCTGTGTCTTCATCCTATACCGAAGCTCGCAGCAGCGCTGGATCCTTAACCCACTGAGGAAGGCCAAGGCTCGAACCCCCCTCCTCATGAATACTAGTTGGGTTCTTAACCTGCTGAGCCACATCAGGCACTCCCAAGAACTTTTGTCTTTTTGGAGTGGGAATGCCTGGGTTTGAATTCTGACTCTACCAGCTCCTAGTTGGTTAACTTAGTTAACTTCAGTCTCCTTATCTGTGAAATGAGAAGGATAATAATAGTATTTTATAGGGTCGTTGTGCAGCCCAAGTGCATGACTATAAATAAAGTGCTTAGAACTGCCCTTGACACATAGTAGACGCTAAGTAAATGTCAGCTATTAACATTATCATCATGAAAAAAAATAAAAGTATGCTTCAAAGCCAAAAAAAAAAAATTATCATCATGATTCTGTATCTCCCAGAGCCTAATAAAAGAAGCTATCAACAAATACTTGTGGAGTTGAACTGGATATCAAACCAAATAAATGGGAATATGTGATGGGAGTTTTCACTGACCTATTTTTATTCTCCTCCTCCAGAGGCACATTTCCTCCTTCAACACAGAGATCTTTTCTTGGAGGCAGAGTGTAAGCGGACGGGCAAGGACCAGAGGAGAGAGTAAGCTCGGGAGAAAGGCTGACCTCATCGGCATGGCGGGGACTAAGCAAGCTGCTGTCCACTCAGAGCAAAAGTTTAACCCCGGGTTGTACTTTCGCTGCAGGTTTGGAACCATCTCCATGAGACCCACCCCCTGCTTCCCTGCTGCGCACATGACCCCATGGGGGTGCAAACCAATTGTATTACGAGGCTGAGGAGTTTGCCATGAAGGTGAACATATGGAGTGAACTTGCAAAGTGGTTTTTGTGGCTTTTCGTTTGCTTGCCTGCTCGTTTTGTTTTGTTTTTTAAGATTTCGGTTTTTGGGTTTTTGTTTTTGACAAAGTCCTTGGCCTTAGCTTGCTTTTGTACAATTGCCTTCCTTCTCCTAAAAGCCACGAGTGGGATCTGGAGAACTGAGTTCAGGATAACGAAGGTCCTTGCATATCACTAGCTTGTGGATTAGCCTCTTCCCTTGTTTCCCCTTCACTGGTATGGGTAACCGAGGAGTGAATTCAGAAACGAAAGTCACCTCCACTTATCAGGGACCCAAAGGACACAGGAGAAACACCAGGCTCTGAGTTACGAAAAGCCAAGTGGAATTACCACACTGACAGAAAACAGCCATCGTTCTTGTCACTGTAAAATCACTCTTGATAACAAAGAAGTGATTTCTCCGAGTTCCCATCGTGGTGCAGTGGCTAACGAATCTGACTAGGAACCATGAGGTTGCGGGTTCGGTCCCTGCCCTTGCTCAGTGGGTTAACGATCCAGCATTGCCCTGAGCTGTGGTGTAGGTTGCAGACTCGGCTCGGATCCCGCGTTGCTGTGGCTCTGGCGTAGGCCGGTGGCTGCAGCTCCGATTCGACCCCTAGCCTGGGAACCTCCATATGCCGTGGGAGCGGCCCAAGAAATAGCAAAAAGACAAAAAAAAAAGTGTTTTCTCCAGGATTCAAACTGCCCTGGGTGTACAGACTCCAATGCAAAGCCTTAGACAAATCAGAGCCATCTGACTGGCCACCAAAGGGAGTTTAAATTGTTTTATTACAGGGAAAAGATACAGAGAGAGTAGAACACACACACACACACACACACACACACACTAATGTTGCTCCCATGCACAGAAGGACCGAGCTTAACTAAGTTCCATTCCAACATCTGCTTGTTGAGCAGACAAAGGACAACTTAGATCTGAACTACACTACGCCATCAAGGATAAAGGTCTCTGTAATCTCCACACAGACTATCTTCTGCACCTGCTAAAACAATCCACTCTGTATGTCAACAAGTACACAACAGAACCATTGTATTGTTCTCTAGAGATGAGGCCACTGGCAGCCAGTTGTCACTAGTGAGTGGGTGTGGCTGGGAAGGCAGATGTGGGACCAGCAGGCCTTTCTACCCCGAGCAAGAGGAAACTTAGAGAGCCAGCGGCTAAGACTGCTGTGAACTACAACCCATGTGTCTGTCTTTACCAGCCCCCGAGGCTAGTCCTATCATTGCAGTAAGCTAGAGATCTGTCTTGGATAGGAGTAAGCTATGTGAAGAGTTGGTGGTAATTCCCAATATCGACCTCCAAAGTCAGGAGGATCCTCAAACATCACTAATGTGTTCCAACGAAAGACTGGATCTGTCATCCACAAATATGAGAGCCGTTTTTGAAACCCCGCAGTACTGTCCATCTATATCAATATGAATAATGTTATCCATACATTTCTTGAAACAGAACTCCTCTTCAGAGTACCAGGGGGCTAGAAGTTGCTTTTCTCCCTCGTGAATTTAATAAGTTTAACTATAGCCCCACGAAGTGTTCATTTCTTCTACCTGAAGAGACATCCTCATTTTAATCCATCTTCTACCAACCCCTCGACTGGCCTCAGGCTTCCGTATCTGGACTAGATGATGGGACTCCCACATGTCTCGTGGACCACGTGGTGGTACGGATCAGCAGGAACCAGCAGTGCCAGGCTGGGCTGGTATGTCACGTCCCATCCCCCATCCTTAGCACACTAGTTCACTGGAGGGACAATGATAATGACACAGACTTCAGTTCACCCGAAAAGACTCAAAGAGATTCATGAGTGGGGCTGGTAAGAAGCCAGACAGCTTCCGTGGCAGGGCTGCCTCACAGACCTGTATAGACTGTTCTTCTATACTGTTTCTAGGTCTCCCTAATAGCTTTCTTGCTATGCTCTTTTTTTCGCTGTTGTTCTTTTATCAGTGCAATCAATCAGCCAACAAGTATTTATGGGTCTAACAAATGAAGAATGAGAGAAATGGGAGTTAATTTTGTTGGGGAAAACATAACTAACATATGAAACAGCTAAATAAGACCAATAATCAAATGTTCGGGGTGGTGAGTCAGACTCTAAGGACTGTAAGTGGTCAGAGATGAGCTCTCTTGGGAAGCTGGTGGCTGCTTGAAACAGTTCCCAGAGCAGCCATGAAGGGTGGCTTTAAGGAAGAGCTGTGTTCGGAATTGCAGGAAGGGCCCAAGGATTAGAGCCCCACAATGGCCCTTGATCCCACATAGCAGAAATAAGCCTTTGTTATAGGTCCTCCCCGCTGAGGATGACGGTCTGTCCTTTTACATACGACCTACCTCTAGAGCACAGTCAACATGTAGAACCACCCATAAGACTGGTTCAGCATTCTTCTGATGACACTTAAAGAGTCTGCTAAGAAGGGAAGAGTTTCCTCAGACACTAAAAACATAATTGGAGTTCCCTGGTAGCCTCAGGGATCTGGTATTGTCACTGCTGTGGTGCGGGCTGATCCCTGGCCCAAGAACTTCCGCATGCCACAGGTGTGGCCACCCCCGTCCCTAAAACACCCCATAATTAAAAATCAGCTTCTGGATTTACAACTATGTGAAGGTCAGAGGGAAAATGCATAACCCTGTTTTGCTCCAGTAACAATGGGGAAAATTAAGCAAGCGGGGACATTTTCCATTCTGAGGCAATGAGCCATCCTCTCACTGAGGAAGGCCAAAATCTCTATTCAGGCAATCTGCTGAGTAGCTGCCAAATTTCAGTTAAAATAATAAATTTCACATTTAAATTATAACAAATTTCAAATATAACAAATAACCAATTTCAATTACAGTATCCTCCTGCTTAGAACAATTTCGGACTTAGAACAACTCCGGTTAAGGAGTTAAGCCCCCCAACTCTTCAGGTCAGTATTCTGAGGCCCTTCATTAACTGTCCTTATCTAATCATCATCATAAGGTTCTTGCCTTCTCCTTGCTTCATTCCAGACACATCCCCCTCATTACCTGGAATTCACTAGCTTCTCAAAATAGCAAGAGGCATAAGGTGTCTCTTTTGTTCTTAAACCCAATACCAGCTCTGGCATCGCTGAGGAGGAAGACTTAGCACTCCTCTCCCTCAAGATACACCTCAAATGATGTTGGCATCCTGGGGGACATCCCTGTTCTTTGTGCTCACTTTTCCCAAAAGAGATGATCACTATGCTCAATTAAGACTCATTCTCAAGGAGTTCCCGTTGTGGTGCAGTGGTTAACGAATCTGACTAGGAACCATGAGGTTGTGGGTTCGATCCCTGGCCTTACTCAGTGGGTTAAAGATCCGGCGTTGCTGTGAGCTGTAGTGTAGGTTGCAGATGCGGCTCGGATCCCGCGTTGCTGTGGCTGTGGCATAGGCCAGTGGCTACAGCTCCAATTAGACCCCTAGCCCGGGAACCTTCATATGCCGCGGGAGCAGCTCTAGAAAAGGCAAAAAGACAAAAAAAAGAAAAAAGAAAAAAAAAAAAGACTCATTCTCAAAAGACGGGCGATGCATTCAGTGCAGAATGACCATGTGAAACTCACAAAAGGTAGTAGAGGCTGAAAATATACAGATGAATTCTGAATGACAGAACCTTAAAGAATCATGAAAAGAAAGCACATTGCTCGGGAGACATAACCCAATCCTTCTCTAGGGGACCCGCTTTATCAGGAAGCTGAGCTTAGCCAAGTACTGTAACAGATTGATATCAAAGAGGCAACTATGCCTTGCAAAAACTGTTGTTTGGTTGGCCAAGTCAGACAGAATCTTGGGCTAGATAAGCAAGAGACTGAACTTCCACAGAGCAATTCTCCAGAGAGTATTACCTTCGTTAGAGGTCACGATAAAGTCACTTTCTTCTCTTCCTAATCCCTCCTAAGGAATCCAGGAACCCGGACTCTGTCACTAGAGGCACACATATCCTGCCATGTCAGAGTCTGGCTTTGGTCTACCTAGCCCTGTGTCTCCCCAAACCCGGGAACTCTGTTATCAGATTCTTCTCTCCCACCTGTCCATGGGGACATGGTGTCCCTTTCATCACCAGCATCCACAGAGTAGCAGTGAAGAGAGCACACATTGCTTAATTTTTCCCTGAGCTGTCCCCATCCTGGCAGCAGGGGCTAGGAGTGGCCACAGAGGTGATGATCCTCTGCCACTCAGAAAGCTTACTTTCTTTCTTTCTTTCTTTCTTTTTTTTTTTTTTGCTATTTCTTTGGGCCGCTCCCACGGCATATGGAGGTTCCCGGGCTAGGGGTCGAATTGGAGCTGTAGCCACCGGCCTACACCAGAGCCACAGCAACGTGGGATCCGAGCCGCATCTGCAACCTACACCACAGCTCACGGCAACGCCGGATCTTTAACCCACTGAGTAAGGCCAGGGATCGAACCCGCAACCTCATGGTTCTTAGTTGGATTCGTTAACCACTGCACAATGACAGGAACTCCAGAAAGCCTACTTTCTAAGTTCACACTTAAGATGGGCTTCCTTGTTAACTTCAAGTCTACCAGAATGCCATCAGTTTCCCAGGAAGAAGTCTTCGTTTTCTAGGAGCATGAGCTAGGGAGGCCCAAACCACCTGGGGTCCACTAGGTAACACAAACACTTACTGGCTAGTAAGGACCCGGAACATGCCAATCCCCTACTTAGCACTATGCTGGGTAATCGGCATGTCTTCAGGACTCCGTATTCAAAGGTAACAATGAGATGAGCGTGGGGTCCTAGAGAGGCACTGGCTGGCCAATTGATCTTGATGAAATAACCCTGTTTCTGTAGACCTGGTTTCATCACCTGCAAAAGGATGGGGGGATAGTCTCTAAGGCCCCCCTCTGGCTCTATCCTTCTATGATTTTCTAAGTCAAGACTATTCCATTCGAAGTGCATCCAGAATGTATCAATTCCACAACATTCACTGATCACCTGCTCTACGTAAGGCCTGGCAGAGGGCACTGTGGGGGCCACAGAGGCACAGAAGATAGTCCCTGACATTGAAAGAGCTCAAAGGGTAATAACCATAGACTTCAGAAATACAAGAAATATCACCTAATTATGTGTTAAATGACTAGTACGTACAATTAGTCCTACAAAGGCAGAAATTACTAGAAAAAAATTTCATGGAGGAGGACTCAAGAAGGGACTTGAAAAAGAGGTAGAAGTTGAATAGGCTAGAAGTGGGACAATTACTAAGCAGTGCTACAAAGATTGTTTCAGTTCATCCAATTCAATGACTCCTCTGTACATCAGAAGCATCCACGAGGGTCAGTGCAACAGAGTTTGATAGTCACTTGATACGATTTCCTCTACAGACAGCACAGGGAGGCATAAGCATTGATCATAGCAGCAAACTACTACTTCAGGGGTCAAGCGTCACATAGTCCTTCTTGCCACAAAACAAGCCTCAGGACCTTGACCCCACTAGTGATCTGGTCACAAAGCTGAAAGAGACAGCCCAGAAGACAGTGCATTTGGCCCTTTCCCCCAAGCTTTATCAGCAAGTTGAATGTGACTAAATACCCCAACAGCCTTTCAGTAGCTGGACAGCTCACAGGTCATCAGTGTCATTCTGCTATAGTGTCCCGACATTCCCAGCCAAGCTGTTGGCTACGTGTTCATCACACAAGCTGCACAGGGTTTGGGCAGAAAGGACTGAGAAACGGTGCAAGGGCTCAAAGCTGAAACTGGCATATACACTCACATTTCCTAAATGCCTCACCCTAAGAATACATTAGGAAATTCTTTGTTTTTTCAAAGCACTGTAGAAATGACACTCTGCTTCTAAATCCAAGCACATTTACTATAGATACAATTACATTTAAGACACAGCTACCTACTGGTCATCTTCTATCTTCTCCTTTTCTGCGTCTGTGTTTGAATCTTCCAGATGGACGGAAGAGTTATATAGAATTTCAGACTCTCAGAGTTGCAGGAGGCTCAGTAATAACTCTAGCCCAATTTCCCATCCTGTGCAGGGATCCGCTCTGTGACAACAGCCCTCAGAGATGGCTACCCAGCTTCTTCGGAAACAGTTCTAACCATACAGGCCATTTTCCATCTTATGTAGTCAATCTATTGTCTGTCCACTGAAAATTACAGGTCCCTCCTTTGAGAAGTCTAAATGCGTAAAGGCAAAATCCAAAAATAAAAAGATGTCCACTGGCACCACTAACACTGCATGTTTTGCATCAGGGGGCGCCCACACGCCTGACCAGATTTCTCAAGCCATCTGGCCGACCCAGGGCTGTGCCACGGGCAGCTATAAATCACCTCGCACTCATTCCTATGCACCTGCCGCAAGCCGGACCCTGTTACTAAAATGCAGCTCCAGATGTGCCTCGAGATCTGGATGTTCTTCCTCAAGGCCAAAAACGCGGCAGCCAGACAAAGCGCGGTCTATGCTCCTGGACAATTTAAAGATGAAGATAGACAGCCCTTTGTCACTGGCGGTTCAGACACCCTCAACTGCCTGAAGGTAGGGGTCTAGATGAGCAGATTTCCTGACGTCTTCTTTTCTCATACTAAAGAAGAAGCCCATGTTCTGACCTGAAGCCCTATCCCCCCACCATGCGGTGGGTAGTAAATGACAGACCCCCAAAGGAAAAGGCCGACCAGAAAGCGATGTGATTCCTCAGAGCCATGCTGGTATCCTCTGCACAGCCTGTCACTGGCTAGGCGCAAGGCAGCCGCCACCTAGAGTGTCTGTGTGTCTGCATAGGACAGACGGGCGCTCACCCACAAACACACACACTCGTGCTCACAAACACAGATTCCAGCATTCTCAGTAAAAAGGATTCATGGCCAGGGACCTCTTCCCTTTGGTTAAATGCAGACTTCCCCATTCCACCCCCCAGCTAACACTTCCTCCAGCCCTCCCCCTTTCCTACTCGCCCCCTCCCCAGCCCTCGCCTCCAAAATATTTACTCTACACACAGACACAGCTGGAACTCAGGGCAGTTTCAAACAACCTCACCCTTCACATCTGAGGGCAAAGCGCAAGAAATAACTTGGGGAAAAAAAGAAAAAAATCTTGGTAGAAAACCCAACCTGCCTCTGTCAAACAGTAACTGGCTAATTATAAGCTTCACCCCCACAGGCCGTTTTCTTCAGAGGCTTTCAGGGCCGAAGTGGAACAGATCCAAATCCGACTCTGCCTGGCTCCCAGATACAAAAGGGCTGGACGCCAGCAGCTCCAAATTTCAAGTTCTCTTGGCCAGTCAAACCAGAGGTTTCCTGGGCCCAGAATTACCAGCTCACTCCGGGCCTAGAAACAAATCTCATCTCTGTTTTGAATGGTTCCAACCACAAAAATTTAATCCTGGAGGGGGGTGTAGTAGCAAAAAGAGCTAGGGATTGAGCAGGCAAAGGAGGGAGAATGACGGAGAACAGGGTTGAGCTCTGCACTTCCAAAAAGCAGCAGAGCAGGGATAAAGCAAAGCAAACTTGGAGAGAAGGGTGAGGAGTGGGGAAACATTTTTTAATGTTAGGCATATGCCTGCCTGCCTGCACACACTCACTTATACCACCCACAAGTACACACACACACACACACACACACACACAGAGTCATGAAACTCAGACTGGAAAGCAACTAAAAAACCATCATCAACCTGCTTGACTTTACCAAATACTTCACAAAGTCGGCAGCAGCAACAGAAGTACCTTTGACCATGAGGTCCTCTGACCTTCCTCTCCCAGCCCTGTTATCAACTAGGTCCCCCTCTCCGCCTGCTGTTACTCAAGCCAGCTGCAACCATCAAAAAGTCCAGCAAAGCAGCTGGGAAAAAATCACTCTTGATGCACTAGGTAAGCCTGAAGCCCTCACAGGACCCAAATGAGTCCCAAGAGACCACAGCTCATTTTAATCACCCACGAAGGCTGGCCAAGAAGCCCCTTCCTCCGCCCCATGCCATGCCCCAGTATGGGAGCTCCATTTCCAGGTCGCCCGAGTACATGTACGGTAGCAGGCTCATCGTAGGTGTGGCTTACAGTCTAGAAACACACCTCTTGGCTCCTCAAAGCCTTCCTCATAATAATCCCAAACCAATTAGCATTGCTCCCATCCCTGGAGTGTACAGCATTCTCAGCATACCCAGGAGTCATGCCACAATAGCCTAGAATCCAACTGGCCATGTCCCTAGAGGGCTGACCCACACAGACTTCAAACAGTGGCTCTAGTACCAGCTATTACATCACAGAAAAAATACCTCCCAGGCTGGTATCAGGCACACACAGAAGAGAGAGTTGTTTATGTTGAGCAATTTTGACTGAAAGAAAGAGCAACTCACATTTAATAAGCACATATGTGCCACACATGCAGCTAGACTGTGGCACAGCTGAGGCTGGAACCAATCTGCAGGTTCCCAATTCAGTTGGCTTTTCGATTTTAACAGCTAGCTAAGAGCCGAGCCCTAAGGAAATAGGACCCAGAATAACAGAATGGGTGAGTATTATGAGTATCATGGGCCACGAGAAGTGCCCCTAGACTCTAGGCTCAGGAGGGGTGGGGAAGAGGCAGGCACTAAGCATCTAAGGAGACCACTGATAAGGGGAGGTGAGTGATAAAGACAAACTCTTTTACTCCCCCAGTGTTCCAGGGGTGGCCCCAAATCAGTGCAGTAAAATTGGTATCAGAGGTCTTGGGCTTTTGAGGAAGCACATACTCTGTTATGAGCGCAAAGCGATGAATTCAGTTGGCACGATCTATAGGCACCGCTCAAGAGGCCCAGAGCCCATCCCAGGACTCCTGACAAACTCCCCAGAAAGACGGTTCTTTCCCTGGACCCAAGATTAACTATAATCAGGCCATGCTACTCAACAGAAACTCACTCGAAAGCGAAGAAGAGCGTACACGTCCCCAGGATGAGGAAGAGGGTCAAGTAGAAGATGCCCTTTTGCCGGGCCATCATGACTCGGCCATCACAGCAGAAGGTGTTCCTGCCTGGGAGTTTCTCCCATTTCCGTGTCACCTTCTTTCTCACCACCATCACAGACATGATTGGAATTCCTGGTCCAAAATGGGCTTTATGATTACAAGCGGGAAGAAACAGAAGTTGAGCCCAGCTTTGAAATCACGTTGCCTGCTATTGTTGCCGCCGGGTCAAACATCATCAAAAGTCCAATTTCCAGCCCTAAGAAAAAACACAAGAAGACAGAAAAAAATGAGGCAGGAACAAGAAAATGCAGTTCAATCTTCCTTCCCAGAGGCAGAAAGAGGAGCAACGCCTGAAGGGGTGTTGGGTGAAGAAATGGGGAAGTTTATTTCTAATCTGTTTTCGTCCCCTAGCAGAAGAAAAAGTTAAAGGCGCTCAAAAAGAGAAGGGGGCTAGTATATCTTCTTAAATATACTCCGTTACTTCCACTGTAATATTGATGATGTGATTCCCAGAGAACTTTGGAACTAGAAGGGATTTTTATAGGTGTTAGTCCGATTACTTTGTTTTGGAAATGAGTAAAGTCAAGACCAAAGAGGGGAAATTACTTATCTAGGGTCACAAGGCCACAAGGCTAAGCCAAGAAAACAAACAAGTCTGTTGACTTTCAGGCCAGGGCACTTTCCACTCTACCATATTGTTTTATAATCATCATGAAGAGGACTCTGAAAATAACAGTAAGAATCTCTATTCTTAAGGAACCATTCTCTCTGCTTCTCCACTTCTTCACTTTCTTTCTTCAATTAGCCGGTCAAATATGAATCACACCAGCGAACAAGTCATCCTCTGGCAGAGCTAGGAGGTTTTGGACATTCTGTACACAAACCCAGGTTGTATTTACTCAAAACAGATTTCCCCTAATCAAACCCTCCTAACTTCCTGAGTCTGGGAAATGAACCAATCTTGCTGGTCTAGCCTAACATTTGTGGGAATCTTAATGAAACCACATCACAAACCTGTAGGTGAAAGGCTGCCTGAAGCAGGAGAGGTTCTGATAGGGCTGGAGGGCGGGGGAGGGATAGCAGCAGTTAAGAAAAGTCATAAGGGTGCTTTCTGGGACATTTCGGAAGTACCATCTCCACTTAGCATCCTGAATCCCCAGACCTTTCTCTGCCAAGGCCACCCTTCTCTCAGGTGTGGTGCTGTAGCCTCTATTTACTGATACCACATGCCCAGTGCTGGCAAGAATGAGGTGGAAGCCTGCAGCCCGACTGACTGATGAGAAACAACCAACTTGAAATCATTCCCGGGCTGGAGAGGGCAAGGGTCCAAAGAGAACCTAGGAGCTGAGCAGGGAAAGGAGAGGGTGGAAGGCTTGGGAAAAGGGAGGGGGCACCAGAGGTGCAGTTAACACTTCCTTTGTGTAAAACTAACCTGGAAAACAATCTCCTCCTAATAAACCAGCCCAGCGGGAGCAGAGAGACCAGGAAGGAGGAGAGCTGGGCCTGGCAGAACAAAGATCAAAATCCGTCGAGAACCAGGGACCGGCCCAGCGGCCCGAGATCCGAGGCCAGAGTTCGAGGCGGACCGGCGGCGGGCGCGGCCTCGGGAGGCCCGCCCTGCCTCGGCCACGCCGCCGACCACCGCCCCGGGCAGGTTGGGACGCGCGCCACCTCCGCACGCTCGTATACACTCACACACGCCCCGCCACGTGTAGTCACCCTCAGCCGCGGGCTCGGCAGGCGCGGAGCCCGAGAAGGGCAGGGCCAGGTCCGCGCGTCCCGGTGCAGCGGAGGGGGCGGCAGCCCACCACGCGGCCGAGCTCCGGAGACCCCCACCCCCACTCCTTGTTACCTGAACCCCGGAGAGCGAACTCAGCGGGGAAACGAGGCCAGGAAGTGCACTATCCCAGGGGACCGCGTCGGCCGCCCGAGGTGGCAGCGACTACTCCCCAGCCCGAAGGCTGCCTCCTCCTGACAAGGGGCCCCAATGGTCCGGGCCCTAAACCAGCTGTGGCAACCGCCCACCGCTGGCCGAATGGAACGCTCCTCACGTCACCAGGTCGTTCCAGTAGTTGCTCGCCCTCCATTGGCTGATCGGCCTCGGCGCCTCCGCCCCTGCCACCCCAGCTCCGAACTACCATTGGCTGACCCAAACGCCACTCGACGATGCCTCCGCCCCACTCCCCCACCCATCTCCCGGCTTCGTGCCCACCTGCCAAGCCACTGGCAGCCTCCCTCTGGCGTCTGAGCGGCAGTGTGTGGAGTGTCGCTTTCTAATAATATAGTTCCGCAGAGACTGGGGTGAAGGTTAGTGCCGATGGGACCAGGAGAGACCGGGGGCCAGCCTCCCCCCACACGCATGGTGAGACGCTGAAGCAACACGGGCTCGCAGATCCGGGTGCTCACCCCAAACTAGGTCCGCCCTGGGCCTCTCCAGCCCTATTTGCATGAAATCAACCGCGACTCGGAATTTTACTCCTTACCGGCGTAAAAACGAGCCCTCTGCCTCCCAAGTCCCATTCATTAATTAGGGACCCCACCTCTTGTTCTAGTCACCCTGGCCTGCAACTCTAAGGCTTTCGGAACAAAACAAACGAAAAAGGAACGTGAAGGGGATAACTGTGCCCAAGAACGTCAAATCTCTTTGCAGTATCGTAAACAAAAAAAATTGACAGTGACGGGGTTAGAGAAACTCTACTGACAGGAAGTACATTCATCCAGGTAGATAATGAAGTAGCTTGCCAAAGAGCTTGTAAATTACTACTAGCTTTGAAGAGCTTGTGATAATGGGGCGGGGGAGCGGGTATCTAAGGCAGAATCTCCACCCACCAACCACATTCATTCTTTCCTTCAATAACCTGCCCCCGCAGTTATTGCCACAGTGAGCCGCTGCTACTGATCTGAGTGCGCCTCATCCTTTAGACGGTCAAGGTTGGAGTGGGGAAAACAATGGAGAACCACCGAACCAATATTACACAGCAGACTTTAAAAGATACAAGGTGGGGAGTTCCCGTTGTGGCTCAGTGGTTAACAAACCCGACTAGTATCCATGAGGACGCGGGTTTGATCCCTGGCCTTGCTCAGTGGGTTAAGGATCCCAAGTTGCCCTGAGCTGTGGTGTAGGTCGCAGACGGGCTCGGATCCTGCGTTGCTGTGGCTGTGGCATAGGCCGGCAGCTACAGCTCCGATGAGACCCCCTAGCTTGGGAACCTCCATATGCTGCCGGTGCGACCCTAAAAAGATAAAAATAAAAGACACAAGGTCTGTTTCCACTAGTATGGCTCTTGGTTTCCAAATATAAGAGGAAATATGAGAAAGGGCTGAAGGTGGCCTTTCCTTACCTGTCACACTGTTGGAGAGAATGTCCAGTTGTCAGCTATTTTCCTGAGTTTGAATAAAGTTGCTCTAGGGCGAAGGCATTTGCAATTAATAAAAAAAGAGGGGGGGGGAGACTGTCAAAGCAGTTTTTTGTGTTAGGTGAAGGACCAGGTACATGGTCAAGAGCTATTCCTCCTTTTACAGGATTTGGGTCCCACAGTGATATGAAGCAAAATGCTACCTAATGATAATTACATTTGATACTTTCATGGCACCCTTCAATCAAAAATTTTAAAGGATTAAAAAAAATCACTAGGTAATTCTCTCATGAGAGAGATGTGTTCTAATTAATTTGTAGGGGAAAGCATGTCTTTATAAAGCTTCTGTTGTTCCTCAGTACTCATGCTAACTATCATCATCGGTTTAGTCTTTATAAACCATATGATCAGTATCATTGCCTCCAATTCTCCCCTTTGAATCCAGGAGGGTGCTGGGATTGCACACACTTGGTATGGAAGGGAGAGGAACATCCCTCAGCCCCATCAGGCCCCTGAATTCCCAAGCCTGTGTACACCAAATGCCCTTAGGAATGAATGGCACAGTCACCCCAACTGCCATCCTCCTGACTGGGGAGCAGACAAAAATAAACCTCTGCAACACCCAAACATACTTTATTCACATCTCAGGCACAGGTGAAGTCCAGGGAGTCCTGGAATCGATGTGTCACAGCAACACATTCCTGAGATCTGCCCCTCCCTGCTCCAGGTCACATTTCCTCTGGGATTAAGTGGCTGTGTAGGTCAGGCCTGTTGTTTTTTCAATCTCTTATTATTGGTGCTCACCTCTAAAAGAAAAATAAAGAAAATTGATATAGACCCACATTCTATACCAAGTCCTTCTATGTCATTCCATCATTTTATATAATTCTGAAAGTCTGGATATACACACCCGACTACATTGACTATAAACTAAGATTGTTTCTTGTTTTTCTTTTCTTTTTTTCTGTTCTCTTTTCCACAAACCTCTAGACTTTATGCATTCAAATTAGTGTTGGCTCCTTTGAAGGGAAAGGTACGGTCACATGGTGAGCACTTGAAACACCACGGAATAAAGGTATAGGCTTCCATTGTGTGGCCACACACTTTCTGGTGTGCTTGTTTAAAAATACCTGTCTTCCTATTTATGGTTCCTGTGTGAGTGTGGGTTTGTGGTGTGTAGGTGTAAAGTGCTGTTTGAACAAACTCCGATCCTGAGTGCCACCACTGGGTTGCAGCTTGCCTGTAAGCGTTGCTCCAGACATCTATCCTGTAGACACCCAGAGACCCATCTGGTACTGTATCCAAGAACACACCCTAAAACTTAGTTCCCATCCTGCATTCAAGCACTCACTCTCTCTTTCTCTCTCTCTCTCTTTTTTTTTTTTTTTTTGGCTGCACCCACAGCATGTGGAAGTTTCGGGGCCAGGGATCAAACTCGCACCTCAGCATCGACCCAAGCTGCTGCAGAGATAGTGCCTGATCCTTAACCAGCTGTGCCACAGTGGGAGCTCCCAGGCTCTTGAAGGCCCTTTTTTAAAATTTTTATTTACTTTTATTTTTTTAATTATTAAAAATAATTTTTTTAGAGCCACACCTGAGGCATATGAAAGTTCCCAGGCTAGGGGTCGAATTGGAACTGCACCCGCTGGCTTACACCACAGCCACAGCAATGCCAGATCCTTAAGCCAATGAGCAGAGCCAGAGCTCGAACCCGCATCCTCATGAATACTAGTCAGGTTCGTCACCAAGGAGCCACAACAGGAACTTCAGCCCCTTTTTTTCTATTTACTTTAGCCTCAACTCTTACATGTCCCCTTGCTCTCTTTCCCACCTGTGTCCCTTCCCACCTGACCTACTTGGCCTGCTCTCCTTACTTTCTGCTATAAATAGATGTATATTTGTAGAATAAATTGATGAGCAAACAACCACAGGACACTCTGTCCACATGTGACTAACCAGTACTCTTAAGCAATAGTTGTTTTCCTGAGGTCTGGGCTTCTATCCCTGCCTCAGGAGAGGCAGGATGTTATACATAGTAGAAAGCTCAAAAACTTTACAGCCAGACAGATCTAGGTTCAAATCCTGCCTCTGCTACTTGGTAGCCTGTGTAAACTTTGGCAAGTAATTTCTCCTTTCTAAGCAAATTTCCTCATCTATAAAATAGAGCTAATGCCTACTTCACAGGATTATAAAAGGGATTGGAGAGGATGTGTGTTACACGCCTGGCATGTGGGAGGATCGCAAGCAATGTTGTCATTTTTTGGCCACGCCCACAGCACATGGACGTTCCCAGGTCAGGGACTGAACCTGCACCACAGCAGCAACCCAAGCCCCTGTCTATGGAGACAATGCCAGATCCTTCACCCGCTGTACCACAAGGGACCTCCCAATGGTGTACGTTATAATGACGTCTGTAGGCACCTGTCCTTTCCCACCTCCTTCCTTTATCTGCGCTGCTGACTGGGGGTAGAAAGGTAAGAAGGAGACCCATTCTTCACTTTGTTGAACCCATTTCATCCATGTGCCGCGTGTTTACATAGCCTCTAAATTTGTCCTGGAAAGTAATCCTTATCTCCCGTGGTTTCCCGGTCCCCAGGGAACCCCACTCCTGATTGCAAAAAGCTTGGGCTGTAATCTTGTTCTAGATGGAGGGCTGCTCGCTAGCCACCACCAGCCCAAGTGAATCCTCAACATCGCCTCCACATTTGTCCATTTCCACAGATGAGCGAGCTCAATGGCATCGCTTTCATTACACACCTTCTGTGTTCATGTCACTGTGCTGGGATTGTGGGCTCCTGTTAGAGACTGCGAAGCACCTTTAAGATGCCACCATGTGAAAGCCATACATCCAAAACCCCCGATAAAAACTGTCTGGGTGGGAGTTCCCTTCGTGGCTCAGCAGTTAACAAGCTTGACTAGGATCCATGAGGATGCAGGTTCAATCCCTGGCCTCGCTCAGTGGGTTAAGGATCTGGCATTGCTGTGAGCTGTGTGGTGTAGATTGCATACGTGGCTTGGATTCTGTGTTGCTATGGCTGTGGCCTAGGCTGGTGGCTACAGCTTCAATTCGACCCCTAGTCTGGGAACCTCCATATGTCATGGGTGCCCCTAAAAAAAGTAGAAAAAAAAAACCTGCCTGGGGTGCCAGGAAAGGTGATATCACAGGGCAACTGAACTGCTCAAAACTCTGCTTCCACCTCTGAGGCCTGTCTGCCTCCGCTGGTCCTGCATTTTGTTTCATCTCTAGACTCTGAGTTTCTGACTCCACTCAGAATGATCTTAGATGCTGTGCCTGAGCCCTCGACATTAATCCTAAGATTACTCTCATTGGAGTTTCCTGGTGGTTCAGCAGATTAAGGATCTGGTGTTGTCACCGCTATGGCTCTGGTCACTGCTGAGCGCAGTTTCTTTGGCTAAAAAAATTTTAAATTAGAAGTTCCCGTGTGGCTCAGTGGAAACAAATCTGACTAGCATCCATGGAGATGTAGGTTCCATCCCTGGCCTTGTTCAGTGAGTTAAGGATCCTGTGTTGCCATGAGCTGAGGTATAGTTCGCAGATTCAGCTCGGATCCTGCATTGCTGTGGCTGTGGTGTAGGCCAGCAGCTATAGCTCTGATTCAGTCCCTAGCTTGGCAACCTCCATAGGCCGCGGCGTGACCCTAAACAGACAAAAAAAATTTTTAATTAAAAGTACAGATGACTTACAATGTTCTTTCAGTTTCTGCTGTACAGCAAAGTGACCCAGTCATACATACATTCCCTTTCTTATATTGTCCTCCATCATGTTCTATCCCAAAAGACTGGATATGGTTCCCTGTGCTGTACGGTAGGACTTCATGGCTTATCCATTCTAAATGTACTAGTTTGCATCTACTAACCCCAAACTCCCCGTCCATCCCCCCCACCCCCCACCCCCACCCCCACCCCTCGGCAACCACAAGTCTGTTCTCCATGTCTGTGAGTCTGTTTCTGTTCTGTAGATAAGTTCATTTGTGTGGGTGCAGTTTCGATCCCTGGCCTCTGAACTTCCTCATGCCTGGGGCGCAGCCAAACAAAATAAAAACAACAAAAAATTACCCTCGCACTGAACAAGAGTCATAATAACATCAATAGAGACCATTTATTAAGGAGCTCCTCTGAGTCAGGGATTGTGCTAAGTGCTCACAGTTTAGGTTCCTAGATTATGGCCTAAAACTTGAAGTCTAAGTGAGAGCATATGATACTGAGCCAGCAGCACAGCCCTAATCTCAGACTCTGCCCAGTCCTCTCATTCCAGGAGCTGACCTCAAGGGATAGTGTAGCCCAGAACTATAAACTCATTTATTGGTCAATCATTAAGTATGTTTCGAGCACCCACAGTTTGCCTGGCCTGTACTAGGCGCAGTGGGAGATACCAAAGAAGTAAATGACATGATCACAGCCTAAAAGGAGCTGAAAATATTCTAAAGGAGAAAAGACCAGCTCATGTGAAGTCATTAAAGATAAACATGAAACTGGGCAGAGTCCAGTTTTCAACCATGCACAGCAAAGTCTCCAATCTTTTAAGGAGAGCTTGCCTCAGAAGGGTGTATCCTCTCAAATACTGTTTATAGAAGAGTAAATTGGAAAACTCTTTCAGTACTGCTGTTCAGCAGTATCTCAATATTTTGACTTTACATAACCATTGACTCGACAATCCTGCTTCTATTGAAAAGTACTAGCAAAAATGTTCAAAGGTATTTGTACAAATACGTTCACTATAACATTGCTTGTCATTGCACAAGTTAGCAAACAAAAAGTTGTTGAACCATATACACAGGAAAGAGCAGACTATTGCTTTTCTGTATATATGTGTCAATAAAGATTTTGCATTAAAAATTAAGTATCTATCTGCTGACATGCAAATATGCCCAATATATATTTACATTTAAAAACCAAGTATCTAAAAAAAAGTATCTAAACTTTTATAAAATTCAAACTTTATTTTAAAAAAACTCATTTTGTGTGTATGTGTATGATTTTATATATGTATATTTTATTTTTAAAGTCTGGAAGGATGTTTCCTTGAACCTTGGTTACCTTTGGGGAGTCAGAGTAGTAAGCAAACTTTTAAGTTTTACTTTATACACTTCTTTAATGTCTGAATTAGTTACAAGGGGCAAAAGTTTTAGGACTTTTTTAAAAAAGAAAGACTTTAAAAACTATCATAAGACTGTGTACCTCTCATTCAATTTGTCAGAATGACCACATGCAGGAGTTCCCATTGTGGCTCAGCAGTTAACAAACCTGACTAACTTCTGAGGACTCGGTTCTGATCCCTGGCTTCGCTCAGTGGGTTAAGGATCCAGTGTTGCCCTGAGCTGTGGTGTAGGTTAAAGACACAGCTCAGATCCTGTGTTGCTATGGCTGTGGTGTAGGCCAGCGGCTACGGCTCTGATTGGACCCCTAGCCTGGGAACCTCCATATGCCACAGGTGGGGCCCTAAAAAGACAAAAAAAAAATGACCACATGCATCCTGAGACACTATTAGAATTATAGCAAAGGAACTAAAAAGGTATAAGCCCATTACAAGAGAAGAGGGGCATCAGATGACACTATTTCACAAGTGTCTGGAAGCTAGAAATTAGAGGAAAGGGTATGGACTGAACACACAAAAACTAAGGCTGATTTTGGAACTGACCGGCCCCTCAAAAATGCTGTAGAGAATGTAAAAGGAGGCATCCAGGAAAAAGGGAAGTAGATGAAAGAGATGTTATAGTTAAGAGCCAAAAAAAAAAAGGAGAAGAAAAAGAGGAAGAAGAAGTTCCCTGGTGGCTCAGTGGGTTAAGGATCTGGCGTTGTCACTGTTGTGGTGTGGGGTTTGATCACTGGCCCAGGAATTTTCACATGCCATGGGTATAGCCAAAAAGAAAGAAGAGCTGGAAAAATTGAGGCTACAATAAAGGCACAGAATGCAAGAAACAATCCAAAAAAGAGACAATGAAGAAATACCAAGAAAAATAAAATCCGTACAAGAAGTTCGTGGATCAAATGTGAATAATCAGATAGAATTAACACAGGAAGTGGGCTTCTAGATGAATGGAATTTATTTTGAGCACTAGACAAAATGAGAAAGAAGCTGGAAAATAGCAGAGGTATGGTAAAGACAGCATATGTTTAATCAGCCCCAAACCAAAAAAAAAAAAAAAAGGCAATCAAAAATTCAAGGAAAATACAAAACTATTTAAAAATGCCATTTCTCAATAATGAAAACAACTAGAACATGGGCTGATATAGAATAATTGATGGAAGTTGTAACATGAAAATATAATTGAGGCCCATTTCTTGGCTTTACACCAAAAAAGTATATAATCATAATAATACAAACACTGTCTTTATTGATTTTCAGCCTTTGGAATCCAAGCTAGAGACAAATCACAAGAAACTTAATTATGATTACAGAATATAAAGTCATGTCAACAACAATGTAAAAGCATAAGGAACACAAATTGGAAAGTAGGCAAAGTTAGGAGAGGTGGAGGGATGTGTAGAGGCACTAATATTCTAATTTTAGAAAGTGTAGAATCAAGAGATTCTATCTACAGATGATGAAACAAGAAATAGAGATATATGTGTCATATAAAGGCACAAAGATAACTAAAACGACATGCAAACAAAAAGATACACATTAAAATGACTGTCTGTTGGGAGGGGTACTAAATAGAGGAACTAAAGGAGCAAGGTATTAGGAGGAAGAGAGGGGTGGTTGCTGCAGTGTAAGTGAGTTAAGTCCCCATTTATTAGAGCAGGAAGCCACTATATGGACGATGCCTAGAGCTGGTCATTTAAGGAAGGGCATATCATTTAGACAAAAGGGATTATTATAACACTCCCCTTACTAGCCTCCCTGCTTCTACCCTTACCCTCTTTTGGTCTATTATTAACACACCAGCTAGAGATATTCTGTGTGTGTGTGTGTGTGTGTGTGTGTGTGTGTGTGTGTGTGTGTGTGTGTATTTTTAGGGCCGCACCTGCAGCATATAGAGGTTCCCAGGCTAGAGGTCGAATTGAAGCTGTAGCCCCCAGCCTACACCACAGCTCATGGCAACACAGGATCCTTTAACCCACGGAGCGAGGCCAGGGATTGAACCTGCATCCTCATGGATGCTAGTCAGATTCATTTACCGCTAAGCCATGATGGGGACTCCAAGAAATTCTTTTAAAAGTTAACTTAGACCTTGCCATCCACAGTTTGTCCAATGGCTTCCCATCTGTGAAATAATAGAAAAAAAAATTTAATTGGTCTCTGTCCCCAGTTCCTGACACAGAGATCCTAAAACCCCTGTACATCCCTGAGTGGTAAGAGCACTAGGAACACCTTTTGTTCTAATATTTGTTTTCACACCCAAGTACCTGACACAGAGCTCCTGAAACCCTTATAATTTCCTGGGTGATAGGTGTGTATTTTGTTCTAATAAGTGGGCTCCTGGATGGCTCCTGGATGAACCCTGGTCACCAGAAAGACAAGCCATGATCAGCAGCTTGGAATGTTCAGCCCCCCACCCCATTCTCTTGGAAAAGGAGAAGGGCTGGAAACGGAGTTAATAATCAATCATTCCTACTTGATGAAGCCTCCGTGAAGCTCCCAAAAGTTTGGGGTTCAGAGAGCTTTCAGGTTGATGAACACATCCATGTGCTGGGAGGGTGATGCACTCCAACTCCGCAGGGAAAGACGCTCCTGCACTCAGGACCCTCCCAGACCCCGTCCTATGTATCTCTTCCCCTGCCTGTTCACCTGTATCCTTTATCATATCCTTTTACAATAAACCAATAAATGTAAGTGTTCCCCTGACTTCCATGAGCTGCTCTGGCAAATTAATTGAACCCAAGGAGGGGGTCATTGGAACCTCAGATGTATAGCCCATCAGTCAGAAGTACAGGTGACATCTGAGGTTGGGGGTGGGGGTGGCAGGGAGGGCAGGCTTGTGGGACTGAACCTTTAACCTGCAAGATTTGACGCTACGTCCTGGTAGATAGTGTAGAGGATTGAGTTAAAGTGTAGGATTCCCAGCTGGTGGCGCACAGAATTGCTTGCTGTAGGGAAACACCCGCATGCATCTGGCGTTAGAAGTGTGCGCCTGGCAGCAGTGTGAGAGTAAAGGAGAAACACGGGGGAAAACGAACTCACCATCTCACTCAGAATGAAAGCCAAAGTCATTACAGTGGCTTATTAGACCTGGCATAATCCTCTGCCTCAGCATCCCCCAATCCCTGCATCTTCTGCTACTCCCCTTGCTCATTCGGCATCAGCGCCAGTGGCTTCCTTGCTGTTCCTTGAGCAAACTGGACACGTTCCACCGCAGGACCATTTTGCACTGACTCTTCTTTGTATCTAGAATGATCTCTCCCCCAGATATTTGCATGGCTTGCACTACCATATCTTACAGGTTATTATCCAAATGCCCTTTTCTCAAAGAGGTTTCCCCTGGCTACACTATTTGAAATTGCAGGCTCCTGCCCCCAAGAACTCCCTATCTCCTTTTTCTGCTTTATTTTTCGCCGTTGTGCTTTCTTTCAACATACTATTTTAATTATTTATCTTGTTTATTGTTGCTCTCCCCCACCAGAATGTAAGCTCAATGAGAGCAGGGATTTTTGTGTTTTGTTCACTGCTCTATCCCCAGTGCTGAGAACAGTGAGGGGCACACAGCAGGTGCTTGTTATGGGCTGAACTGCATGCTCTCAAAGTTTATATGTTATGGAGTTCCCGTCATGGCTCAGTGGTTAATGAACCCAACTAGTATCCATGAGGATGCAGGTTCGATTCCTGGCCTCACTCAGTGGGTCACTCATCCAGTGTTGCCGTGAGCTGTGGTGTAGATGGCTGACGTGGCTCGGATCCCACGTTGCTGTGGCTGTGGTGCAGGTTGGCTGCTACAGCTCCGACTTGACCCCTAGCCTGGGAACCTCCATATGCCGTCATAAAAAGACAAAAGACCAAAAAAAAAAATTACATGTTGAAGTCCCAACCTGCAGAACCTCAGAATGTGACCATATTTGGAGATCAGGCCTTTAAATAGGTGATTAAATTAAAATGAAGCCTTTGGGGAGGGGTCATGATCCAGTATGACTGATACCCTTCTGAGAAGAGGAAGAGACAACCGGAGTGCACATACGCAGAGAGACCATCACAGGAAGAGGCAGCAAGAGGGTGGCCATTTGCAAGCCAAGAAAAGAGGCCTGGAACAGATCCTCCAGATTTGATTCCCAAATGGCCCTCAGAGGAAACCAAGCTTCCTGGAACTTTGATCTTGGACCTCCAGGCTCCAGAACTGTGAGAGGATAAAATTCTGCTATTTAAGCCTCCCAGTCTGTGGTATTTTGTTATGGCAGCCCTAGCAAACTGACACAGTGCTCTAAATACGAGGATGGAATGAATGAATAAACAGGTAGATGGATATGACAGGAACATTAGAATAACCCAAACCAGAAATAGTTAAAAGTGGTAGTAGCTCTCGGGAAATGCGACTACAGGTGGGGAGGAGTGGGGCAGAAGATTTTTGCTTTTTATTATAAGGCAGTCCTTTGGCTTTATTTATTTATTTATTTATTTGCTCTTTAGGGCGGCACCCACGGCATATAGAGGTTCCCGGGTTAGGGGTCGAATCAGAGCTGTAGCCACCGGCCTACACCACAGCCACAGCAACGTCAGATCCGAGCCACATCTACAATCTACACCACAGCTCACGGCAACGCCAGAGCCTTAACCCACTGAGAGAGTCCAGGAATCAAACCTGTGTCCTCATGGATGCTAGTCGGATTCATTTCCACTGAGCCATGACGGGAACTCCACTATTTAATGTTTATCCACATGAATGTATCACTCTGATAAACATTTATGAATGCTAATTTTTAAAAAGGTATGTTACAGAACAACCACCAAAAAAAAAAAAAAAAAAAAAAACACCCCTAAATTCATGAGGCTTTATACTAGCAGTTCTCAATTGGGGACGATTTTGCCCCAGGGGACATTTGGCAATGTCTAGAGAATATGGTTTGTCCCAATTGGGCATGCAGTGCTACTGACATCAAGCGGTCTGAGGCCTGGGACACTGCTAAACATCTTACAATGCACAGGACACTGCCCCACAAAAGAATTATTCAACCCAGAATGTCAAGAGTGGTAAGACTGAGAAACCGGCTTTTTTTGTTTGGTTTGGTTTTGGTTTTGGTTCTTTTTTCTTTATGGCCACACTCACGGCACATGGAAGTTCCAGGGCCAGAGACAGAATCTGACCCGCAGCTGCTACCCCAGCCACTGCAGTCTGACTCTCAATCCACTGCACTTCAGCGGGAACTCTGAGAGACTGTTTTACATAAGTGTGCGGATGATAGATCCATAACAAGTTATTAAGGAAAAGTTATGGCTGTTTAGTAAATAGAATTAACCTCTGAAAAGCCTACAACCCATTCTGGAGCCTCTGTTAGAGAAAAGTTCTGGACGGAACGATTGATAGAACGTGGGAGGCATAGTAAATACAGAGGGGCTGACTGACCTCTGTCCATAGATCCTTACACAAAACTTCATACAAATGCATGTGGCCATTCATCCTGTGTCACCTCACTCTCAACACTCTGCCTACTCCTGACGGTCCAATTCATCCCCTCTGTTCTTCATAAGTCAACATTCAACACTCCCTTCTTTCTTTTATCCCAGACTCCAATTTCAAAATTTCCCCCAGACCACAACTCCTGCTGGAATGCCTTTTCTACTCAGTGGGTTAAGGATCCAGCATTGCAGTAAGCTGCAGTGTAGGTCTCAGATGTGGCTCAGATCCCGAGTTGCTGTGGCTGTGGTATAGGCCCACAGCTGCAGCTCCCATTCAACCCTTAGCCTGGGAACTTCCATATGATGCAGGGAGTTGCCGTTGTGGCTCAGCTGGCTATGAACCCAACTAGGATCCATGAGGATGCAGGTTTGATTCCTGGCCTCGCTCAGTGGGCTAGGGATCTGGCACTGCTGTGAGCTGTGGTGTAGGTCGCAGATGAGGCTCAGACCCTGAGTTGCTGTGGCTGTGGTGTATGTAGGCTGGCAGCTGGAGCTCTGATTTGAACCCTAGCCTGGGAACCTCCATATGCCACAGGTGCAGCCCTAAAAAGAAAAAAAAAATATGCCACAGGTGTGGCCCCAAAAAGAAAAAGAAGAAGAAGAAAAAAAGAAGCGGTTTAGACAAACATCTTGCTTTGGGTATGTGGTTTCCAAGGAGGGGTGGGAGAAGGAGCAAGGGCAGTCACTGTTCCATACTGCTGCTTATAACATGAGTTTTCGCCTCAAAGGGCAGCATTTTCATGCTGCCAGGTACCAAGCCCCTGCTGGGAAAGGGGAAAGATCTTGTACCACAATCAATGCACCGTGGAATACCTGTAGAAGGAAACACAAGAGTCTAGTAACAGTGCTTGCCTTTGGGGTGGGATCTGGAGAACCTGGATATAAGGGAAAGAGAGAAGCCTAATTTTCCATGTACATTCTTTTAGAACTTTGGGATTTAGCTTCAGGTGCATATATTAGCTATACAGTTTTTGCTTGTTTGTTTGTTTTGCTTTTTAGGGCCACGCCCTCGGCATATGGAAGTTCCCAGGCTAGGGGTCGAATCAGAGCTGCAGGTGCCGGCGTATGCCACAGTCACAGCAACACCAGTTCCTAGCCATGTCTGCTGCTTACTCCATAGCTCACGGCAATGCCAGATCCGTAGCCCACTGGGTGAGGCCAGGGATGGAACCTGCATCCTCACAGATCCAAGTCGGGATTGTTAACCACTGAGCCACGAAGGGAACTCCCCAGAATTTTTTTTTTAATGGCCACACCCAAGGCATATGGAGGTTCCAGGGCCAGGAATTGAATCCGAGCTGCAGCTGCCCCCTTCACCACAGCTGTGGCAAAGGCAGATCCTTTAACCCACTGGGCTGGACCTGGGATGGAATCCACAGTTCTGCAGTGACCCAAGCCACTGCAGTTGGATTCTTAACCCACTGTGCCACAGCGGGAGCTCCTACAGAAATTTAAATTAATTTTTATATCAATATACTGTACAACATTACAGTATTTGGATCTCAAACCGAACCTCTACCCAGCTACAAATGAGTACAAAATGATCTTCTTTCTTATATTCAAAACTGAAGTATTAAATATATATTCAGGGAGTTCCCATTGTGGCTCAGTGGGTTAAGAACCTAACTGGTATCCTTGAGGATGCGGGTTAGATCCCTGGCCTCGCTCAGTGGGTTAAGGATCTGGCGTTGCCATGAGCTGTGCTGTAGGTCACAGATGCAGCTTGGATCCCAAGTTGCTGCGGCTGTGGTGTAGGCCGGCGGCTGCAGCTCCAATTTGACCCCTAGCCTGGGAACCTCCCTATGCCATGGGTGCAGCCCTAAAAAGACAATAAAATAAAATAAAATTTAAAAAATAAGTAAATATATATTCAATCTGTTAGACTGAATCCCATACTGAGAAAAAAAGGAAATTAATGTCTGCGAAGATATGTTTGTTCCTTGTTGATACGATTTTCTTTTAATTGCACTAGAGTAGGGAGAAGAAAATGGTCTATAGTAAACTATGATGTCTATCTACCTCACTAAACCACCCAGTTTAAGAATATCTAGAGTTCTGGAGTTCCCGTCGTGGCGCAGTGGTTAACGAATCCGACTAGGAACCATGAGGTTGCGGGTTCGGTCCCTGCCCTTGCTCAGTGGGTTAACGATCCGGCGTTGCCGTGAGCTGTGGTGTAGGTTGCAGACGCGGCTCGGATCCCACGTTGCTGTGGCTCTGGCATAGGCTGGCAGCTACAGCTCCGATTAGACCCCTAGCCTGGGAAACTCCATATGCCGTGGAAGTGGCCCAAGAAATAGCAAAAAGACAAAAAAAAAAAAAAAAAAAAAAAAAAAGAATATCTAGAGTTCTGACAAAATGCAGTGACAAAATTTTAATCATATTTTAATATGATATATAATTGATTGACCAGGAGTTTTTAGCACTCTGTGTTACAAATAACGAGAGAAGACTAGTCCTTCTAGGAGTAAATACTTCTCTGCCTTGTTTTAATTTGGATATAATAATGATAGAGACCAAATCCCTTGGGATGGGAGAATGCTTTATTGAGAACTTCAGTTCCTGAAAATGTCCACATTACCCCAGGGACTGTAACACAGACTGTCACAAGTTAAAAACAAAACAGGAGTTCCCATTGTGGCTCTGTGGGTTAAGAACCTTAGTATCCATGAGGATGCGGGTTTGATCCTTTTCTTCCCTCAATGGGTCAAGGATCCAGTTTTGAAGCGCAGCATAGGTCACAGATGTGGCTCCGATCTGGCTTGGCTGTGGCTGTGGTGTGGGCTGGCAGCTGTGGCTCCAATTCGACCCCTAGCCTGGGAACTTCCATATGCCATGGGTGCGGCCCTAAAAAGAAAAACATGGAAATGTCCCTTGTCCAGGCTGAGCCTCTAGTGTGAAGATACACTCCTTTTTTATCTAAGGCACTTCTGAACTTGAGAATGTCTGCCAGACCTCTGGCCATCCAAGGTAAATGGCCACTCTTCTGATATACCTCCCCCTGGCAACTCCAGGAAATTAACTTTAATGCCCATTGAAGAATCTCACCCTACTGGCACCTCCTATCACCTCTTGCTTCTGAACTCTGAATTCATTTGCATGGAAGGTAAACTGAAGACTAATTTTCAAAAGGTGATACATTAAAAAAAATACTGTGCTTCTTAATCTCTCTACTAAATGGAGAAGGAATCAGGCTAAGCTGAATCAGCTAAACCAAGCTATCTAACGACCTGGGGCTAGTCAGTATACCTATGACCCTCTATTTCTGTGTTTCTGTTCTGGGTTGAATAATATTCCATTTGTTATTTTATATATATATATATATATATATATATATATATATATTAACAGATTTTTTAAAAAAATTAAAAAAAAATTTTAGGGCTCTACCCACAACATGTGGAAATTCCCAGGCTAGGGGTTGAATTGGAGCTGCAGCTGCTGACATACCCCACAGCCACAGCAACGCCAGATCCGAAACTCATCTGCAACCTACACCACTGCTCACGGCAATGCCAGATCCCTGACCCACTGAGCGAGATCAGGGATCAAACCTGTGTCCTCATGGATACTAGTCAAGTTTGTTACTGCTGAACCACAAATGGGACTCCAGTTATTATATTTATCTGTAGAAATTTTTTTTGCCTTTTTAGGGCTGCACCTTCGGCATTTGGAAGTTCCCGGGTTAGGGGTTGAATCAGAGCTGTGACTGCAGACCTATTGCACAGCCATGGCAACACTGGATCCAAGCCGTGTGTGGGACCTATGCTGCAGCTCGAGGCAATGCAAGACCCTTAACTCACTGAGCAAGGCCAGGGATCAAATCCGCGTCCTCATGGATACTAGTCAGGTTCTTAACCCACTGAGCCACAACAAGAACTCTATCTGTAGAAATTTGATCTCTGTTATTCTAAAATAAAAATGGAACCTCTTTAGTCTTACAAAGTTTCTTCCTATCTGATAACAGCTTAATTGGTTGTGCATGTACTCTGATATGTTCGTCTGCTCGGTCTGCCAGAACAAAATACATGGACGTGGTCGTTTAAACACAGAAATCCATTTTCTCACAATTCTAGAGGCTAGAAGTCCCAAATCAAGGTGCCAGCTTGATTAGGTTCCTAGTGAGAAGTCACTTCCTGATTTGCAGATGGCTGTCTTCTTGCTGTGTCCTTATATGACCTTTCCTCTCTGGTGTACAGAAAGAGAACAGGAGTTCCCCTTGTGGCTCAGTGGGTTAAGAACACGACATAGTCTCCATGAGGATTTAGGTTCCATCCCTGGCCTCGATCCGTGGGTTAAGGATCCGGCGTTGCCGTGAGCTGTGGTGTAGGTCACAGATGCGGCTTGGATCCTGAGTTGCTGTGGCTGTGGTGTAGGCCGGCGGCTACAGCTCCAATTCAACTCCTAGCCTGGGAACCTCCATATGCCACGGGAGCGGCCCTAGAAGAGGCAAAAAGACAAAAAAAAAAAAAAAAGAGAGAGAGAGAGAGAGAGAGAGAGAGAGAGAGAGAGAGAGAGAGAGAGAGAGAGAGAGAGAGACCTGGTCTCTCTTCCTTTTCTTTTTGTATTTTTTTTGTTGTTTTGGCTTTGCCCATGGCATGTAGAAGTTCCCAGGCCAGAGACTGAATTTTTTTTTTTTTGTCTTTTTAGGGCTGCCCCCTCAGCATACAGGGGTTCCCAGGCTAGGGGTCCAATCGGAGCTGTAGCTGCCAGCCTACACCACAGCCACAGCAACGCCAGATCTGAGCCTCATCTGCAACCTACACCACAGCTCATGCCAACGCCAGATCCTTAACTCACTGAGTGACGCCAGGGATCGAACCTGGGTCCTCGTGGATGCTAGTCAGATTCATTTCCACTGAGCCACGATGGGAACTCCCAGAGACCGAATTCTTGCCACAACAGTAACCAGAGCCACAGCAGTGACAACACTAGATCCTTAACCCATAGAGCCACTGGGGAACTCCCATCTCTTCCTCTTATAAGGACACCAGTCCTATTAGTTTAGGGCCCCACCCTTCATCACTTTATTACCTCCTTGGAGACCCCATCTCCAAATACAATGACACTGGGGGGTAGGGCGTCAACATATGAATTGGTGGGGGAAGGACACAATTCAGTCTGTAATAACTGGTTTAACACTAAAACAAATTGTTTCATATTTTAGTAAATAATTAGTTTATTGGAGATATTTAAGGAGCACGTGTCTACCTACATATATACAAATATTGAGACCATTAGACACGGCCAAGAGGCGCAGTGAATACTGCTTTGGAATTGGTTGAGATGGTGCATAGAATGCACTTGGGGAAGGAAGAATAAGGATATTAGTGGGAGGAATGGGAAAAAAATCCGCTGGTGGAATAAGAAAGGAGGAGCAGCAGCAACCTATACTGGCAGCCTTTAACCAGGGGAGTGTCGAGTTGCTAGCAAAGTCTTGCAGCAAGGTAAACAAATTACACAGGATTGAATAAGCTGCTTTGAATCCTCACTCCTCTCAATATTCACCGGGGCAAAGCTCTGTCTGGCAGGTTGGACTATGAACATTGGCCTAACCTGTCCCATCCTGATTGCAGGCTCACAGGAGAATGGCAGCTATGTCCTTTTAACTCACTCTCTACAGTATTATTGGGCAAAAAAAAGCATTTAAATGCTTTCGATGGTGATGATTATAGGGAAAAATGGAATATAAATGGCTACTGACATGTTTCATTGTAACAACTTTTATAACCCCATTATTAAAGAGATGAATATCTTCATATTCCTAAATAAGAGGTAATCACATGTCTAAAGCCTCTTCACCCCTCACTTATTTTGTTAAAATGCTATTCTCATTTATTTTCCATCTTTTCCCCCTGGGTGTGCATTAGTTACTATGGAAACATTGGGAGACCACATAGTTTGAGCACATCAACACTCCCAAGTTCTATTAGAGTATGAAGCCAATTTATATCAAGGTTATCGGGAGAGAGAGTTGTTACCGAGGGTTATAAATGAATGCAAGACAAAATGAAATGTATGGCACTGCCAGACACACACAAGCCTCACTTAGACAGCATCACAGGCTCATCTTATCTGCCCACTCTGTTTACAGAATCCTGACTGTAGTTATCAATGAGGTCCTCTTATTCCATTGGCATTGCTATAACAAAATACCATAAACCCAGGGGCTTGTAAACAGCACTTATTTCCCACGGTTCCAGAGGCTGAGAAGTCCAGGATAGGGAGCCAGCCTATCCAGTGTCTGGTGAGAAACTGCTTTCTAGACAGCTGACATCTTTTCCCTGTGTTCTCACATGGTGGAAGGGGCAAGGGAGCTCTATAGGGTGTCCTACATAAGGGCATTAATCCTACTTTTTTAACTCAGTGAATTTTATTACATTTATATTTGTACAACGATCGTCACAACCCAATTTTATAGCAGTTCCATCCCAAACCCCCCAGCTCATCCCCCCACCCCCCCAACCTGTCTCCTTTGGAAACCATACATTTTTCAAAGTCTATGAGTCAGTATTTATTCTGCAAAGAAGTTTATTGTATTCTTTTTTTTAGATTCCACAGGTAAGTGATAGCATATGATATTGGTGTCTCACTGTCTGACTAATTTCACTTAGCATGGTAATTTCTAGGTCCATCCATGTTGCTGCAAATGCCATTATTTCATTCTTTTTATGGTTGAGCAGTAGTCCATTGTGTATATGTACCACATCTTCTTTATCCAATCCTCTGTCGATGGACATTTAGATGCTCCCAAGTCTTGGCTATTGTACACAGAGCTGCCATGAATATGGGGTTACATGTATCATTTCCAGTCATGGTTCTCTCTGGATAGATGCCACTAATCCTGTTCATGAGAGCTCCACCCTGATGACTTAAGCACCAGATCCTATTGTCATCACATTGAGGGTTAGGTTTCAACATATGCATTTGTGGGCACAAACATTCAATCTATAGCAGAGATCTACTATGCAAAAATATTTATCTATAACAATAGCAACATGGGTTCTTTTCTTTTTTTACTTTTCATGTATTTATAAATAATCTGTAATTTGTTTCATTTCCACTTTAACCCAAGCATTTTTAGACCAGTCATTTTAAATTTCCAAGAGGCCAGATTTTTTTCTGCTATGGTTTCATTGTAAATATCTCTTTTTTAATTTTACTGTGCTAAGAACCTTTGCTCTTGTGTGTGTATATGTACCTACTATACGTTCTCAACTGCAATGCACCATGTTTAACTAAAACTGGGTCTATCATTTTCTTTCTTCAACTAGATCTCTTCCATTTTCTTTACCTCGGTTGTAATGCCACATGCATCCCATCACTCAAGCTAGAAATCTGCAAATCATCTCTCCCTTATTCACTAAATTAAATCAACCACCAAGCCCTGCAAATTTTACCTCATAAAAATTCTTCAAATTTGTCCCTTCCTCTATATTTCTTCTTTGACATTACCTATTAAATAATACCATGAGAGATGAAGATTAAGCTCACTTCTACCACTCCCATCTCCCATGTATCCCTTCAAATATAATTTTAACATTATTGATATTTCCTATTTGACCAACCATAGGTATTTTCTCCTAACTGCTCACTTTGTAAGATGAAGACATTAGTGTCCTATATTCCCCCCCACCTCTTCTCACCTATATCCATTTCCTTACACCTCTCTTTTCACACTTGTCCAAGCCATCATCCTATTTTTTAATTATAGTTGATTTACAATGTTCTGTCCATTTCTGCTCTACAGCAAAGTGGCCCAGTTATACATACATACACATTCTTTTTCTCACGTCATCCTCCACCATGTTCCATCACAAGTGATTAGATATAGTTCCCCTGTGCTGTACAGCAGGATCTCTTTGCTTATCCACTCCACAAGCCATCGTCTTATCAAGCCTCCTACCTGGTCTCCCTATCTCCAGTCCTGCCTCCTGTTAACTTTCCACACAACAGCCAGAGTGATCTTTTGTGAGACTAAATCAATTTCTGTTTCTGTCAGTGGGAGACTAACTTGTTTCAGACTGGCCATCCCATTGAAGACAACTATAAGGAGTTCCCTGGTCGCTCAGCAGGCTGGGGTCCAGTGTTGTCACTACTGTGGTGTGGATCACTGCAGTGGCATGGGTTTGATCCCTGGCCCAGAAACTTCTGCATGGGGTGGGTGTGGCCAAAAAAAAAAAAAAAACAGCTTGTGTAAATTGTCTCTGGGAGGGCCTAGGTGAGAGACTTAGTGCATAAAGACTTCCAATAAATTAGTATAAATATGTTCAAAGAACTAAAAGAAACCATGTTTGAAGAATTAAAGGAATGTATGATGACAATAACTCATCACATAGAGACTATTCATAAAACAACACACATTGTAAAAAAGGAATGAATGAAAATTTTGCCACGAAAAGGTACAACAAATGAAATGAAAAAATTCACTCAAAGGGTTCGACAGCAGATTTGAGCTGATAATAGACTGGATCAGAAAACTCAAAGGTAGGTCAAGAGAGATTATCCCATTTAAGGGCCAGAACAGAAAAAGAACAAAGAAAACTGAAGATGGCACAACATTGTAAGTCAACAATACTTTAAATTAAAAAAGAAAAAGAAAACTGAAGAACCTCTAAGGCCTGTGATACACCATCAAAGAGGTCTCATATACATAATGGGCATTCCAGAAGAACAGTGGAGAAAAAAGGGACATTAAAAAGTACTTGAAGAAATAATGGGTGAAAATTCTCAATTTTGATTAAAAAAAAAAACCACATTAATCTACATATCCAGGAAGCTCAATGAATTCCAAGTAGCACAAACTCAAAGATATTCACAGCTAGAGAGATCATAGTCAAACTGTTGAGAGTCAAATCCAAAGAGAGAAACTTGAAAACAGCTAGAGAAAAAGTATATGTCCTATACAAAGGAACGAGATTAATAGCTGATTTCTCATCAGAAACGAGAAGGCAGTCTTATGACATACTCAAAGTGCTGGGGGAAACTCAATCAAGAATTCTAAGAGTCAGTTCACCATGGCAACAGCTGATGACAACAATTTCTTCTCCCCAGCTTCTGGGTGTCCCTTCAGGTCTTCTGCTCTAAGCTGTGCCAGGGGGAAGGGTGTAGGTGGTCTCTGACGTGACACTATGGGAGATGCAAGAGGTGACGACCTGAAAGGTATGAGCACCGACCGCCTTAAACTGGAATTATTGGAAGAAATCCATATGAAAGACTTAGTACAAATCTCAATACTTGAAATGAGACAAAAGATAGTGGAACTGGAAGCCAAACTCAAAAATGACAATGAAAGCAATGAATGGAGAATCCGTTATGAGACCCAACTTGAACTGAATGAAGAACTAGAAAAGCAAATTGTTACTCTCAGAGAGAAACTGGAAAAAATCCGTGGAAATCCTTCAGACAGACTATCTTCTATTCGTGTCTATGAGCAGATGCCAGTGGAATCCTTAAGTGCATTACTTAAACAGCTAGAAAAAGAAAAAAGGAGCCTTGAAAGTGAAGTGAAAGACTATGCACTTAGACTGGAACGAGAATCGAAGGCTCACCACCAGACCAATGAGGAACGCCGTATAATCCTAGCTAAAATGACCCAGGTCTCTGGCTCATACCAAGTCTCTAAAAAACAACCAGTGAATCACCTGCAGAGACCGAAAGAGAATCCAGCAAAAACAGGAAGATATAATCCACCCAATCAAAAGATCGTAAATACCAAGAGAGAACCAGCAAAAAAGACTACAAGATCAACTCATCTTCCAAAACTCAATCCATGATTCCAGAATCGGGTGGATTTCTATTTCTTCCCTTTTTTCATTTGTAATATTCAAATTGTGAAGTTACCATTCAACACGTTTTTCAGGGGATGAAATAGATGAGAAAGAGCTATTAAATAGCTTTAGCTCCTCTTCCAGAAGTATATGTTCTTTTGTCTATCTGAAAGTAATTTGCTTAGCAATTTAATCTGGTTTCAAGAATTATTTTAGAAAGTAATTTTAGTGACACTAAAGTTTATAGCAGCAGTGTTTGTGATTCTTAAAATATCCTAAAAGGAGTTCCTGCTGAGGCACACTGGGTTAAGAATCCAACTGCAGCAGCTCGGGTTGCTGCTGGGTTTGATCCCCAGTCCAGCCCAGTGGGGTAAAGGATCCAGAGTGGCTGCAGCTGCGGCTTGGATTCAATCCCTGGCCCTGGAACTTCCATATGCCATGGGTGTGGCCATAAATTTTTTTTAATCCTAGGAAACCCGAAGATTGTCATCATTACACTTGCTTTTAATAATATATCCATTATCTACTCTGATATTAACATTGCTGTAATATTCGGTTACTAGTTGGCTGTTAACTAAAAATGTGAGTTCATCAAAACTTCTTGCTATTTTACACTATATCATGCTCTTTTTTTTTTTTTTTTTTTTTTTTTTGGTCTTTTTTGCCTTTTCTAGGGCCGCTCCCGCAACATATGGAGGTTCCCAGGCTAGGGGTTGAATCGGAGCTGTAGCCACAGCAACTCGGGATCCAAGCCACATCTATAACCTACACCACAGCTCATGGCAACACCGGATCCTTAACCCACTGAGCAAAGCCGGGGATCAAACCCACAACCTCATGGTTCCTAGTCGGATTCGTTAACCACTGAGCCACGATGGGAACTCCTATCATGCTCATTTTAAAAAAACTCGAGGTTTATTTATTTGTCTTTTTGCCTTTTTCTTGGGCTGCTCCCACTGCATATGGAGGTTCCCAGGCTAGGGGTTGAATCAGAGCTGCACCCACCTGCCTACGCCACAGCCACAGCAACTCGGGATCCAAGCCACATCTATAACCTACACCACAGCTCATGGCAACACCGGATCCTTAACCCACTGAGCAAGGCCAGGGATCAAACCCGCAACCTCATGGTTCCTAGTCGGATTCGTTAACCACTGAGTCACGATGGGAACTCCTATCATGCTCATTTTAAAAAAACTCAAAGTTTATTTTTTTTCTCTCTCTCTCTCTTTTTTTTTTTTTCCTTTTTAGGGCCGCAGGTGTGGCATATAGAATTTCCAGGACTAGGGGTCGAATTGGAACCGCAGCTGCCAGCCTACACCACAGCCACAGCAATGCCAGATCCGAGCTGCAACTTTGACCTACACTGCAGCTTGCAGCAACCCTGGATCTTTAACCTATGGAACCAGGCCAGGAAATGAACCCACATCTTCATGGATTCTATTCTTAACCTGCTGATGCAAAACGGGAACTCCAAAAAACTCAAGGTTTAAACAAAGCCGCAAACCATATACATTTTAAAATTTGATTTGAAACATCATAGTATTGTGGAAATAGCCTCCAATCACAAATCAGTTTAGTTATAGTCCTTCCTCAGCAATGAACTTATGAGATCTTGGGACAATCCCTTCATCTCATCTATATTCCCCATATCTGTAAAATGAATGAGGCAAATGATGCGACTTCTAAGGCTTCTTACCATTCTAGAAAACCAATACATATTCAACCACTGCAAGAACCTGCCACTTGGTACATGGATATTTAAGTCATTTTGTGATTCTATTAATTCATAATGATGGCCAAGTTTTTTGGAGCTAACTTTGCAAGTACCCACAATACTCAAGTCTAGAAATGGAGACTGAATGAGGATAGAAGGGTTCATTTAGGCATATAAAAATGTATTGACTTATCTTATTCACGTTTAGTCTGTTTTTGCCATGTAAGTCTGCAACATAAATATATTATCTCAACTTAGTGAAACTATTAGACTTTAAATTTCCAGAAATTAATGGAATGTAAGTGTAGTTTTTAGCCAATGGTGTTCTCACCTTATAGCCTAAAACCTAAATTCTTTCTATTCAGAATCACCAGTAATGGGAGTTCTCATCGTGGCTCAGTGGTAACGAACCCAACTAGTATCCATGAGGACGCAGGTTTGATCCCTCACCTCACTCAGTGGGTTAAGGATCCAGTGTTGCCATGAGCTGTGGTGTAGGTCACAGACACAGCTCGGATCTTCCATTGCTGTGGCTGTGGTGTAGGCCAGCAGCTACAGCTCTGATTCGACCCCTAGCCTGGGAGTTTCCATATGCCATGGGTGTGGCCCTAAAAAGGGGAAAAAAAAAACCAGAAAATAAAAGTTTAAAAGTTTTACAAGAATTTAAGTCTAAGAAAACTCTAGCTTTAAGCTTTTAGCAGCCAGTACAAAAAAAGGAATGAATTACACAGATCTCAGTTTTTTGTAGAAGGAATATACAAACAGAAAAAAGTTTTACCTATTTCTAAGCTCTGAAGATAATTTGTCATGTGAGGTTTTAAAAGAAAAATGGTGGAGTTCCCATCGTGGCTCAGTGGAAACAAATCTGACTAGCATCCATGAGGACACAGGTTCAATCCCTGGCCTCACTCAGTGGGTTAAGCATCCGGTGTTGCAATGAGCTGTAGTGTAGGTCGCAGACGCGGCTCGGATCCCATGTTGCTGTGGCTGTGGCGTAGGCTGGCAGCTACAGCTCTGATTGGACTCCTAGCCTGGAACCTCCATATACCATGGGTACCACCCTAAAAAAAAAAAAAAAAAAGAAAGAAAGAAAATGCAGTTATTTATTGCAGTAATCAGAACAAGCAGGAGGGGTAAGATAGGATTATGGGATTCAGAGATACAAACTACTATGTGTAAAATAGGTAAGCAAGGATATATTGTACAGGACTGGTAACTATATCCATTATTTTTTAGTAACTTTAAAGGGAGTATAATCTATAAAAGTGTTGAATCACTGTGCTGTACACCTGAAAGTAATGTAGCATTGTAAATCAACTGTATTCAATTAAAAAAAAGGAGCAAAAATGAAAGTTGGAGATCCTTTTTTGTTTAATACTGAAATATGTATTTTTCTTTTTAAAAATTAAACTAGGAGTTCCCGTCATGGCGCAGTGGTTAACGAATCCGACTAGGAACCAGGAGGTTGCGGGTTCGGTCCCTGGCCTTGCTCAGTGGGTTAACGATCCGGCGTTGCCGTGAGCTGTGGTGTAGGTTGCAGACGCGGCTCGGATCCTGCGTTGCTGTGACTCTGGCATAGGCCGGTGGCTACAGCTCTGATTGGACCCCTAGCCTGGGAACCTCCATATGCCGCGGGAGCGGCCCAAGAAATAGCAAAAAGACAAAAAAAGTAAAATAAAATAAAGGACCCAGGGTTGCTGCAGCTGCAGTTTAGATCAGAGCTGTGGACTGGATTCCATCCCTGGCCCAAGAGTCAATGCTGTGTAATACCACAATGAAAATATTTCAGTGTAAATAATAAACAACCATGTTTTTAAAAAAAATTAAACTATAGTTGACTTATGAAGTATGTATTAATATCAGTATTTAAGTTCAGAATTCATAAAGCAAAAAACAAAACAATATTTAATATAGTTTTTCAGAGTCTAAATGTATAACAAAATATCAAGAACTACCATTTACAAAACAAGTGTTGCTATAAGCAAAAAAACAGATAATAACAAATGCTGGCGATGATATAGAGAAATGGGAACCTTTATACAGTGCCAGTGGAGACGTAAAACGGTACAGCAACTTCGGAAAACAGTCTGTCAATTCTTCAAAAGGTTAAACATAGAGTTATCATATGACCCAGCAATTCCACTCTTATATATATATAACCAAGAGAAATAAAAACCTATGATCACATAAAAACTTGTGCACAAGTGTTTATAGCAGCATTATTCCTAATAGGCAAAAAGTGGAAACTACCCAAAAGTCTACCAATTAATGACTGTATAGACAAAATGTAGTATAGCCGAACAATGGAATATTATTCATCAATAAAAAGAAATGAAATACTGAAACATGCTACAACATGGACAAACCTTGAAAGTAATACCCTAAGTGAAAGAAGCCAGTCACAAAATACCACACATTGCATAATTCTATTTATATAAAATGTCCAGAGCAGACAAATCCATGAGGACAGAGAGGAGATTCGTAGCTGCCTGGGGCTGGTGGAACCAGGGAGAGGATGAAGGGTGACCGCAAAGGGCACAGTGTTTCTTTTATGGATGATGAAAATTTCTAAAATTGATTATGGTGCTAATTGCACAACTCTGAGAATATACTACTACAAACCATTGAACTGTACACTTTAAATGAGTTAGTCATAGGCTATATGATTTATATCTCAATAATTCTGTTATTAAACAAAAAATTCTATAGGTAGAAAAATAACCCTTAAAAAATGAAGGCCCCACAAACGAAGATATGCCTGGGGAAAAAAAGCCTAAGAAAACAAATTGCTATCAGACCTGCCTCCCTTAGATGAAATTTCAAAGAGGAAGTTCATCAGGCTGAAGAGAAATTGTAACTCGAATCCACACGAAGAAATACAGTAATGTTAATTACAGAGGAAAATATAAAATACAGTATAAATATATTTTCTTTTCCTTCTCATAACTGACTTAAAAGACATCTGCAGAAAACAATAATTATTCAGGGAGTCCCCGTTGTGGCTCAGCAGGTTAAGAAAATGACTAGTATCCATGAGGATGCAGGGTGATCCCTGGCGTCGCTTAGTGGATTAAGAATCCAGTGTTGCTGCAAGCTGCGGTGTAGGTCGCAGATGTAACTCGAATCTGCTGTTGCTGTGGCTGTGGCTGTGGGGCTGTGGCGTAGGCCTCAGCTACAGCTCTGATTCGATCCCTAGCCTGGGATCAAACTTCCATATGCCATAAGTGCAGTCCTGAAAAGAAAAGAAAAAAAATTGCAATTATTAAAATATTGTTAGGTTTAGAATATACAAACATGTAGTGTATATGATAATAATAGCACAAAGGAGGGGAGAGGAAAGGGAACAATATTAGAGCAGAGTTTCAATACACTGCCAGAAATAAATTAGCCTTAATGTGAAGTATATTGTTTTAAGTTAAGATATGTATTGTAATCCCCAGAGCAACCACTGAAAAAATAATTCAACAAATAGAGTAAATAATGGTAACAAAAATGGCACGCTGGAAAATATCTACTTAATGCAAAAGTAGGCAGTAAAGGAGAAATAGAGGGAAAAACACATGACATATAGAAAATAGCAAAATGACACATAAATAATTATATTTATATTATAATCAATAATTATATTAAATGTAAATGAAATAAGCACTATAATAAAAAAGATTATTAGACTAGATTAAAAAGCAGGAATCTGACTGTATGCTATCTAGAATAGGCACACTTTAGATTTAAGACATAAATAGGCTAAAAGGATAAAAATAATATACTATGAAATCAATCATAAGAGGGCTGGAGTGGCTGTACCAATGCATTGGCCTTCTGGTCCTGCAAAACAAATGGCCACAACTTTAGCACATTAAGACAAAATCCATTTATTAGCCCACAGTTCAGTAGGTCATATGACCAGGCAGGTTCTCTGCTTAAGGTTTCGAAAAGCCAAAATCGAGGCTCTGGATAGGCTGGCCTCTTATTTGGAAGCTCTAGGAGAAGAATCTGCTTCCAAACAGGAGAAGCATCCATTTCCACATTCAAAGAATCTGCTTCCAAGGTCAGGTTGCTGGCAGCAATTCAATAACTATTCCTTGTATCTGTGAAACAGAGGCCCCCCACTTCCTTGAGACATGGCCCTAACTATCTTCAGGCGAATAGAGCATCAAATTCTTCTTATGCTTTGAATCTCTGATTACCTCTTCTAGCACCAGCCAAGGAGAACTCTCTGTATTTAAAGGGCTCACCTGATTGGATCAGGCTACCCAAATAATCTTTGTATAGTAAGGTTAACTGACTCAGGACTTTAATTATACCTGGAAAATTAATCACATAGTATTTGATTGAATAAGAAAGAAACAAAAATCTTGTGGAGCCATCTTTAGAATTCTGCCTACCACAACTAATATCAGATAAAACAGACTTTAACACACAAAAAAAGTGTTACTAGAGAAAAAAAAATGACATTTTATAGTGATAAAAGGTCAATTCATCAGGAAGGCATAACGATTATAAATATGCACCTAACAAAGGGGCCCCAAAATAAGTGATACAAAAACTGACAGAACTGGAGTTCCTGTCATGATGCAGCGGAAACGAATCCAACTAGGAACTATGAGGTTTTATGTTCGATCCCTGGCCTCACTCAGTGGGTTAAGGATTCCGAATTGCCGTGAGCTGTGGTGTAGGTGACAGAGGAGCTCGGATCTGGCATTGCTGTAGCTGTGGTGTAGGCCAGCAGCTACAGCTCCGATTTGACCCCTAGCCTGGCAATCTCCATATGCTACGGGTGTGGCCCTAATAAGACAAAAAGATACACACAAAAAAAGAACAGACAGAACTGAAAAGAAAATAGTCTCCAATATCTTTCAACAATTAATAGAACAACTAGAGAAGAAAATCAGCAAGGATAAAGAAGACCCAAACCACACTACCATACAGTTTGACCTAAATTATTTCTATGGGAAATTCCATCCAACAACAGCAGAATACACAATCTTTTCAAGTACACATGGAACATTTTACATTGTTCATGTTTTTAGCTTGTGCTAGGCCATAAAACAAGCCACGATAAATTTAAAAAGATTGGGAGTTCCCGTCGTGGCGCAGTGGTTAACGAATCCGACTAAGAACCATGGGGTTGCGGGTTCGGTCCCTGCCCTTGCTCAGTGGGTTAACGATCCGGCGTTGCCGTGAGCTGTGGTGTAGGTTGCAGACGCGGCTCGGATCCCGCGTTGCTGTGGCTCTGGCGTAGGCCGGTGGCTACAGCTCCGATTCAACCCCTAGCCTGGGAACCTCCATATGCCGCAGGAGCGGCCCAAGAAATAGCAACAACAACAACAACAAAAAAAAAAAAAAAGACAAAAAGACCAAAAAAAAAAAAAAAAAAAAAAAAATAAATTTAAAAAGATTGAAATCATACAATGTGTACATCTGATCATAATGCTATTAAATTAGGAATCAGTGACTGAAAGAAATTAGGAAATCCAGAAATAATTTGCAAATTAAACAGTATATCGCTAATAACTCATAGGTAAAAGAAATCACAAGGGAAGTTGGAAATAAATTTGAACTGGATGAAAACTAAAGCACAACATGTTAAAATGTATGGGATGCAGGTAAAGCAGTACTTAAAGGGAAAATTATAGCTTGAAATGATTGTGACAAAAGAAAGATTGCAAATAAATAAGCTAAGTTTTCACCTTAAGAATCTAGAGAAAGTAGAGCAAACTAAATACAAGGCAAGCATAAGCTAGAAATAATAAAACTGCATTACATCTCAATAAAACTAGAGGGAAAAAGAATAAAACAAAAAGGAAAAATCAATTGAAAAAATAAATAAAACTACAGCAAAAATCAATAAAATAGAAAATAGAAAAACAATAGAGAAAAATTAATAACAAAAGTTAGTTCTTTGAAAATATCAACAAAATTGACAAACCTTTAGCTAGAATGACAATGAAAAAAAGAAGACAAATCACTAAAATCAAGAATGAAAGAAGGTACAACACAACTGACTCTACAGAAATTAAAGTTTATAAGAGAATATTATTTGCTACTTTATAGCACCAAATTAGATTATAGACAAAATGGACAAATTCCTGAAAAGACATCATTTACCAAAATTGACTCAAGATGAAATAGAAAATCTGAAAGATTATAATAGCTAAAGGAATTCAATTTGTAAATTAAATTCTTTCCACGCTTGGAGTTCCCACCCTGGTGCTGCAGAAACGAACCCAACTAGGAACCCAACTAGGTTGTGGGGTTTGATCCCTGGCCTCGCTCAGTGGACTAAGGATCCAGCATTGCTGTGAGCTGTGGTATAGGTTACAGACGCGGCTCGGATCCCGCATTGCTGTGGTTGCGCCAGCAGCTGTAGCTCCGATTAGACCCCTAGCCTGGGAACCTCCATATGCTGCAGGTGCGGCCCTAAAAAAGACAAAAAAAAAAAAAAAAGAAAGAAAAGAAAGAAAGAAAGAATTGGCTAGCTCTGGGAGGGTCATCTCTCCCCAGCCAGGAAGTCTTTTTAAGATGTCAAAGCATCATAATATAGGAATTCTCATGTGTCACAGTGGGTTAAGGATCTGGCATTGCCACAGCTGTGGCAAAGGTTATGGCTATGGCTCAGATTTGATTCCCTGGCCCAGGAACTTCCATATGCTATAGGTGCAGCCAAAAAAAAAAAAATCATAATACACCAAAAAAATTTCTTTAAACATGATTAATACAGTAGGTCATTCATGTTTTGATATCATATTAAGGAAAGTTTGGAGAGATGATATTAGAGACCTTCAGTAGTGTGGCTTAAGTTACTCCAAACAGCATAGAAACATTTTATTAGGAGAGTAAGAAAGGGGAGTTCCCGTCGTGGGGCAGTGGAAACGAATTCGACTAGGAACCATGAGATTGCAGATTCAATCCCTGGCCTCGCTCAGTAGGTTAAGGATCTGGCATTGCTGTGGGCTGCGGTGTAGGTCACAGACTTGACTCCGATTTGGTATTGCTGTAGCTATGGTGTAGGCCAGAGCTATAGCTCAGACTGGACTCCTAGCTTGGGAACCTCCATATGCCATGGGTGTGGCCCTAAAAAAAATAAAGAGAGAGAGATTAAGAAAGGTCTCAGCATCTGGGTGGAAGTTGTCTCTAGCATAGGGTGTAAAGTCATCTCCAATGGTGAGGTCTTGGGTTGGGATGATGTCATTTGATCCCATGCCATCTCCAGTGGTAAGCTTCTGAGCCAAGGAGATGTCACCTGGGATGTGGGACTTGGGATATCCTTTTTAAGGGAATGGCCACTCAAGTTGATGTGGGTCTTAGCATTTACCATGCTTGGTTGAAACAGTGGCTTACTTGGAGGGTTGGGCCTCCGGATCATAAATCAATGAAAGCATCCAGGCCAGTAGTAATAAGACCACAGTCACCAGAATAATGTGAAGCTGTACTTGACAGCTTTTTGGGGGAAGTTTAGTATCAGATGGGTCCTGTATCAGATGAGCAGCTGGCTGCCTGGCCTACAGGGCAATCAATGGTTAAGAGGTCCCAGGAGAATATGCACCATCGATTTGGCCTCTAGCCCTTTTGGGATTGGGCAAGATAAAAAGTGTGTCGATCGGTCAAGGCCTGGGGCAAGAGAAAGAGTGTCATTTAGGGGTTTATTTAGACTGGACTTTGAAAAGGAATTGTTTAACCGTTATGTCTATTGGCTATTTGGGGCCTATTGGGGACAGTGAAAGTTCTATTGAGTGTTTTTGCTAAGAGCCCAGGATTGTATATTTCAAGAAATGAAATGCGTGCTTTGGTTACTATTAATAATGTTTATAATGAGTAATGCGTTCTTGGCAAGGCCTTATATTGTGACCTTAATATAGAGAGAGACGTGTGATTTGATATTTTGGTTATCTGTGAGGCAAGAGTTTCCAGAGTTCTTTAACCTGACAGAGATGATTTTTAGGCAATGTGCCTCAGTTTATAATAAATACGAAGATGGCACCATTTATTGGCCAGGGCATCCGGTATTAAGATGACTGCTTGAGGAATTCCCTTTGTGGTGCAGCGGAAACAAATCCGACTGGTATCCATGGGGGTGCAGGGTCGATCCCTGGCTTCACTCAGTGGCTCGGGGATCTGGCGTTGCAGTGACCTGTGCTATAGGTTGCAAACGAGGCTCAAATCCTGTGTTGCTGTGGCCGTAGTGTAGGCCAGCAGCTTCAGCTCAGGTTCAATCCATGGCCTGGGAATTTCCATATGCCGTGGGTTCGGCCCTAAAAAGAAAAAAAAAAAATGACTGCCTAAAGTTTGGCCAAGTGTATTGATGTTTTGGGTCCTGTCCTTCATTGGGGACATCCTGTCTAAGGGATGGAAAACAGCAACATTCCACTGAGCTCCATCAAGTATGAGAGTTAGCAGTGCTATTCGCATAGTTCATGAACTCCCATGGTTGTTCACACAGTTAACCCCAGGGGGGTTCCTAGGTAGCCAAGGGTCTGGCAGAAGGGTGATCTCCTCTAGCACCCCGGAATCTGCCAAGGGGATTAAGGACAGGGGGAGCCATCCCCTCCTGCAGGTAGAACGGGTCAGAGGGCCCAGGTTTGGCTGCATCCCGATTAAGGCCTCCATCATGGTGCCAAGTTTGTGGGGTGCTGTTTCCATGACTCAAAGCATAACGGGTAGCTGAGTATAGAGGGTCACAGGCTCAAGGTCTGTGAGATCCCAGTAGGTAGCCAGGCATTCTCTGTAGGTAAGGGCAGTTTATTGTACTGGAAACCCTCGGGCAAACCATATGGCCATCAGAAGTGGTCCCGGGATGCCAGGAGGTATGAGAAGAGGTTGCCAAAGTCTCTTTGAGGTTGCCAAAGTCTCTTTAAGTGAAGGAGTTTGGACGGAGCACTAATAAGAATGCCTGCTGATTTTAATTTGGGAGTAAGATTTGTAAATGAGAAATATGTTGACATTGGAACCCAAGAAAGGCTAAAAGATGTTGGATTTGCATGTCCTTAGTGAGTGTGGCTAATGAATTTCCTTGGAGGAGGATGTTATTACTGTGGTCATACCTGTGCTCCTGGAGGAAGGTAGATGTAGCTATGATCTTGTCTGTAAGGACTGTGTGCAACAGCAAAGCTGTTGAGGTGCCCCATGGGTAGCCTGGAGAAGAGGTATTGTGTCCCTTCACGGGTAAGCTGAAAGCCTGTTGAAATAGGTGCTGGACAGAAAAAGGTAGCCAGATCTATAAGAGAAAAAATTTCACAGTTGTCGATTAAATAGCATCAGTAATTTTGGGAGTTCCTGCTGTGGCTCGGTAGGTTAAGGATCCAGCGTTGCTGCACCTGTGGCTCAGATTCAATCCCTGGCCCAGGTACCTCCATATGCCATGGGTGTGGCCAAAAAAAAAATAAAAGAATCAATAATTTTGGTAATACTGGATATCTGGTATGGGGACCCTGGTGGATGGAACTATAGCACAAAGTGGTAATCATTTATTATAAGGAATACGGCCACACACATGCCTTTCCCCCTTTCTTTTTCTTTTTCTTTTTTTTCAGATTTAAGAATGGGCAATACTATGCTATCAAATGGAGAAGTAATGGGGATAATCACCCCTTTATCAATTGGGTTTTATGTGAAAGTTTTAATCCTTGAGCAACCTGTTTTAACTTACTTTGAACAAAGTTAACTATTTTAACTGGGATGTACATGGGGTCCCATTTTATTAAGCCAATTAGTTTTGGGGGTTTTTATAAACACTTTTTTTTGGTTGTTTGCACCAGCTGCATGTGGAAGTTTCCAGGCCAGGGAACCTAAGCCATGGTAGTGATAACGCAGATCCTTAATCTGCTGAGCAATACGGGAACTCCAAGCCAATTAGTTTCAATTTATTGTAGTGTATCAGAGGATCTATTCCCAATATGGAATATTTTAGAACAATAGGTATTATGACTTTGGAATTTTAGGACAGGCTACAATTAGAGTGAGGCATACCCATTTTTTCTTCATTTTATATTTAGTTAATTTCTTTAGGTTTTAGGTGACACCATGTTTAAATTTATTGGGAACCCCAGGCACAACTATAATTTAAGCCCCATCTTGATTAAATCCATAAAATTCTTATCAACTGATGTTAGCAAATGTTAACTTATTTTATTTTTTTATTTTTTTGTCTTTTTTCCATTTCTTGGGCCACTCTCATGGCATATGGAGGTTCCCAGGCTAGGGGTCGAATCGGAGCTGTAGCCACAGGCCTACGCCAGAGCCACAGCAACGCAGGATCCGAGCTGCATCTGCGACCTACACCACAGCTCACAGCAATGCCGGATCCTTAACCCACTGAGCAAGACCAGGGATCGAACCCGCACCCTCATGGTTCCTAGTCGGATTCATTAACCACTGCGCCACGACGGGAACTCCAGCAAATGTTAATTTAGAACCAAGGCTGTAGAAGCACAAAAGCTGATCAGCATTGTTTTAACATTTTCTTGTATCAATTCTTTAATATATAAAATTTGAATTTCCAATTGGATCAGATTGTGGGATTTTGTTTTAACTATATATTTTGTATATAGCCACAATTCATTTACTATATATTTATATTAAAACATTATACATGTATCCATAATTTAATTACCCAGTATTTTTCTCCCCCTGGATCCAGCGAGGGGTTTGTTTCCAAATCAATAAGTAATCCAGGGCTAGCCTTATGTTTGTTAGAACTGTCATTTGCTCAGGACATGAGGTTTAAAGTTCCTTTTTACTTTCCCTTGGGCTTGAAATCACCTACAGCAGCAGTCTTTTATCTTTACCTTTTTTCTCCCTTGTCTTCTGTTTTAGTTTTGCAGCCACCCAACCAAAGCCACTAGTTTTTGTCTCCAATTGATAAGAGGGAAAGAAGGGAGAAAAAAGGGACCTCTAGACAACCTCTACCTGGGACCAGCCCTGTCCCCACGAAACTTTTTTTTTTTTTAGAATGACCTGTAGTATTTGCAGGTGGCTAAACTCCCCCCGCCTCTTTTTTTTTTTTTTCTTCTTTTGGGTGTTTACCTGATAAGCTCCCAGTAATCCCCAGTAGTCTCCCCTATAAGCAAGAGTCTCCCTTTCTAGGGTACCCCAATCAACTTCAGAGGGGTGACATCAAGAAGAGCAATGGTAGCCTCAGCTTTATCTTTTAAATTTTTTGTTTTGTGACAATTTTTTTTTCTTTTTTGGCTGCACCCACAGCATATGGAACCTCACCAGTCAGGGATCAGATCTGAGCCATAGCTGTGTCCTACACCACGGCTGCAGCAACACCAGATCCTTAATCCACTGTGCTGGGCTGGGGATTGAGCCAGCGCCACCACAGAGACAAGATGAGTCATTAACCCATTGCACCACAGCTGGAACTCCCTGTTTGGTGACAATTTTGTTTTAAGGACTCAGCATATCCATAGGCAGCAGCAATTGAGAGTATGCAAGCACACTGACCTGGAGATTTATAATCTCAAGCGAGCTGAGAGACCTGCTCAGGTGTTTAGGGGGCACGGAATTGAAATGCTCCTTCTCTTCCACACTTCCTTTTTAATTTTTAATTTAATTTTTTGGCCACCCGGCACCATGTGGAGTTCTGGGCCAGAGATCAGATCCGAGCTGCAGTTGTGATCTATGCCACAGCTGCAGTGAAGTCTTAACCCACTGTGCCTGGCTAGGGGTCAAAGCTGCAACCCACCACTCCAGGAAAGCCGCCTATCCCGTTGTGCCACAGCAGGAACTCCCTCCATACCCCCTTTCATTTTATTTTATTTTTTTCATTTTTTATTTTAAGGGAGAATTGCAATGATTTTTAATACTTATTTATTTATTTATTTTTCACCCCCCCCCCTTTATTTAGGGCCGCACCTGCAGCATATGGAAGTTCCCAGGCTAGGGGTCCAATCGGAGCTACAGCTGCGGGCCTACACCACAGCCACAGCCATGCAGAATCCAAGTCTCATCTGTGACCTACACCACAGCTCACGGCAATGCCAGATCCTTAATCCACTTGAGTGAGGCCAGGGATCGAACCTGAAACCTCATGGTTCCTAGTTAGATTCGCTTCCACTGCCCCACAACGGGAACTCCCATACCCCCTTTTTAAATTAAACATTGAGCCACAGGTCTCAGGGGACGGGGAGGAGGAAAGAAGAGGAAGAAAGATGAAGAGGAAGAAAAAGGGAGGGAGGAAGGAAGGAAAAGAAAAGAAAATAGTGTTGGCAAGGATGTGGAGAAATTGGAACCCATGTGGCTTTCTGGTCAGAATGTAAACTGGTGCAGCCACTATGGAAAATGATTTTAAAAAGAATTAAACATAGAATTACCATATATGGGAGTTCCTATCATGGCTCAGCAGGTTAAGAACCCGACTAGTATCCATGAGGATGGGGGTTTGATCCCTGGCCTCGCTCAGTGGGTTAAGGATCTGGTGTTGATGCAAGCTGTGGTGACGTTCACAGATACAGCTTGGATCCGGCGTTGCTATGGCTGTGGTGTAGGCCAACAACTGCAGCTCCAATTACACCCCTAGCCTGGGAACTTCCATATGCCACAGGTGCAGCCCTAAAAAGAAAAAAAAATTACCATATAACCCAGCAATTCTGCTTCTATGTATACGCCCCAAAAAATTGAAAGCAGAGACTCTCACAGCTGTTTGTACACGCCTGTTCATAGCAGCATTATTCACAATGGCCGAAAGGTGGTGCTATGGCTTGAATGTCTGTGTGCTTCCACCCCCACCACCACCTCCCTGGGCACACACACCAAAATGCATGTGTTGAAATCCCAACTCCCAAAGGAGGTGGGACCCACCAATCTATTAGCAAGTGGGACTTTGGGAGATGATTAGCTCATGAGAGTGGAGCCCTCGTGAATGGTGCTTTTATAAAAGAGATCTGCAGTGCTCGCTATCCGCTTCCACCAGCTAAGGACCCAGAGAGAGGTGCTGGCTATCTCCCAAGAAGAGGGCCTTTACCTGACCATACTGGCTCCTTGATCTTGAACTTTTAGCATCCAGATATGTGAGAAATAAATTTCTGTTGTTTATAAGCCACCTAATCTGTGGTATTTTGTTATAGCAGACTGAATGCAGGGGCAGGTAGCAGGCAAATCAAGTGTCTATGGACAGATGAATAGATAAACAAAATGTGGTACATACACACAATGGAATATTTTTCAGTCACATAAAGGAAGGAAGTCCTGACAATGCCACAGTGTGGATTAACCTTGAAGACATTATGCTAAGTGAAATAAGCCAGTCACAAAAGGACAAATATGTGATTCTATTTATATGAGGTACCTAGAGTGTCAAAGTCACAGAGACAGAAACTAGAATAGTGGTTGTCAGGGGCTGGGGGGTGGAAGATGGGGAGTTATTGTTGAAGCAGTACAGAGTTTCCTTTCGGGGAGAGGAAAAAGTTCCAGAGATAGGTGGTGGGGATGATTGTACAACAATGTGAATGTACTTGAATGCCGGTGAACTCTACATTTCAAATGGTTAAAATGGTAAATTCTGTCTTATGTATGTCTTACCACAATTCTTTAAAATTCTCAGCCAAGTCATAACAGAAGGTGAATTTCTCAAACTGAAAAAGGGCGTGAGAAAAGTCTACAGCTCACATCAGAACATTATCACAGCATCAGTGGTAAAAGAGTGAATGTTCTCCCTAAGATTAGGAACAAGGATGTGCACTCTTGTCACTTGTATTAAACACTGTACTGGAGCCTGCATGCTCTCTGGGCATGCCCCTCTCCCCACCACCTCCATGTGTTCACCAACCCAGAAGCTCTCTGAAAACAGACTTTTTGGGGTTTTATGGAGACTTCATTACATAGGCATGATTGATTAAGTCATTGACTATTAGTGATGGAACTCCGTCTCCAGCTTCTCTCCCCTCCCCAGAGGTCGGGTTGGGGGGCGGGTGCTGAAAGTTCCAACCCCTTAATCATGATTGGTTTCTTGGCAACCAACCCCCAACTTTAGATTACTAAGGGGCTTTCCAAAAGTCACCTCATTAACATAAACTCATGTGCGGTTGAAAGGGGTCCCTTATGAATGGCAAAAGGTACTCCTATCACTCAGAAAATTCCAAGGAGGTTGGGAGATTTGTGCCAGGATCCAGGAACAAAGATCAAATATATTTCCTATTATACAACAAGGGGGGGATGGCTAAAGGGCACCAGGTTTGCTTTGGGGCTGATGAAAATGTTCTAAAATTTATTGTGGTGGTGGTTGTACAACTGTGTGAATATACTAAAAACCACTGAATTGTACACTTTAAAAATAGCATTTTTTTTCTGTTTGGTGGCACCCCGAAGCATTTGGAAATTCCTAGGCCAGGAACTGAGCCTGTGCCACAGCAGTGACCCACGCCACGACAGTGATAACCCTGGATACTTAACCTGCTGTGCCACCAGGAAATTCCCCCCCAAAAAAAAATTTAAAAAGGAATGATTTACTTATATACAGAATAATCTGAATGAATAGCGAGTGAAAAAATACAATCCCAAGAAGTGGCATACCGTATGATTCTATTTATTTATTTAGAGCCACACCTGCGGCGCATGGAAGTTCCCAGGCTAGGGGTTGAATTGGAGCTGTAGCTGCTGGCCTACACCACAGCCACAGCTCTGCTGGATCCGAGCTAAGTCTGTGACTTATACCACAGCTCATGGCAATGCCGGATCCCCAACCCACTGAGCAGGCCTGGGATCGAACCCACATCCTCTTGGATGCTAGTCAGATTGTACAATTCTATTTATATAACATCCTTGAGATGACAACATTATAGGCATAGAGAGCAGATTGACAGGAGTTGGGGAGGTGGCAGGGGTGGGAGGAAAGTGAGTGTGCTGCAAAAGGGCAACATCACCAATCCTTGTGTTGATGGAATTTTTCTATACCTTGACTATATCAATATCAGTATCCTGGCTGTAATATAGTATTAGAGTTTTGCAAGATGTTTCCATTAGGGTGAACTGGATAAGGATACACAGACCTCTCCATATATTTCTTTCAATTGTATGTGAATCTACAATTGTCTCAACATTAAAAGTTTATTAAAAAAAAGAACAAAACAGCATAATGGATATAAAAGCATTGTCTTAGTTCATTCAGGCTGCTACAACGAAAGATCACAATGGAAGACTGGATGGCTTATTAACAACAGAAATCTATTTCTGGAGGCTGGTAGTCCAAGATCGAGGTATGATCATGGTTAGCTAAGAGCCTGCTTCCTGGTTCAGGGCCAGATCCTTTTTTTTTTTTTTTTTTTTGCCATTTCTTGGGCCGCTTCCGCGGCACATGGAGGTTCCCAGGCTAAGGGTCTAATCGGAGCTGTAGTCACCGGCCTACGCCAGAGCCACAGCAACGCTGGATCCGAGCCGCGTCTGCAACCTACACCACAGCTCATGGCAACACCGGATCGTTAACCCACTGAGCAAGGCCAGGGATCGAACCTGCACCCTCATGGTTCCTAGTCAGATTCGTTAACCACTGCGCCACGACGGGAACTCCCGGGGCCAGATCCTTATTGTTATGTCCTTACATTGTGGAAGGGGCAAGGGAGCTCTCTGGGGCCTCTTTTCTAAGGGCACTAGTCCCATTCATGAGGGCTCCACCCTCCTGACCTAATCACCTCCCAAAGGCCCCACCTCCAAATGCTATCGTATTGGGGATTAGGATTTCAATATGTGAATTTGGGGGGGACACAGGCATTCCAAGCACTTTGTCAATTCTAAAGTTATGTACAGTCACTTATGATGGAGCATGATGGAGGATAATGGGAGAAAAAGAATGTATATATGTACATGTGACTGGGTCACTTTGCTGTGCAGTGGAAAATTGACAGAACACTGTAAACCAGCTATAATGGATAAAATAAAAATCATTTAAAAATATCTATGTACAAATAATAATTATTATGCATCTTTTATGAGAATGAATAGCATGGACTATTGTAACTTTATTCATTCATTCATTAAAAAAAACCTGGAGTTCCCATCGTGGCGCAGCGGAAATGAATCCGACTAGGAACCATGAGGTTGCGGGTTCGTTCCTTGGCCTTGCTCAGTGGGTTAAGGATCCAGCGTTGCTGTGAGCTGTGGTGTAGGTCGCAGACGCAGCTCAGATCCCGCGTTTTTGTGGCTCTGGTGTAGGCCGGAGGCTCCAGCTCCAATTAGACCCCTAGCCTGGGAACCTCCATATGCCTCAGATACAGCCCTATAAAGACAAAAGACAAAAAAAAAACACTTCATTGAGCCCCTACCATATTTAAGGACTATGTTAGATGCTGCAGGGCACACAACATCATGAATTTACAGTAAAATCACAATTTTTGTCACGTTGCAATTTTGACTGAGCCTGGGTCCTTTTTGTGAAATCTAAGCCAGTTGAATATAAACATACTTCTGTGTTGGGGGATGGGATATATTTTTTATTTTACTGTTGTCATTAATAGTTCTAATCAAGGAGTTCCCGTCATGGCGCAGTGGTTAACGAATCCAACTAGGAACCATGAGGTTGCGGGTTCGGTCCCTGCCCTTGCTCAGTGGGTTAACGATCCGGCGTTGCCGTGAGCTGTGGTGTAGTTTGCAGACGCGGCTCGGATCCTGCGTTGCTGTGGCTCTGGCGGAGGCCAGTGGCTACAGCTCCAATTCGACCCCTAGCCTGGGAACCTCCATATGCCGTGGGAGCGGCCCAAGAAATAGCAACAACAACAACAACAAAAGACAAAAGACAAAAAAAAAAAATAAAACAAAATAAAATAAAATTTAGATTAGGGAGTTCCCTGGTGGCCTAGGGGTTAAGGATCCAGCATTGTCATTGCTGTGGCTGTGTATTCGATCCCTGGCCTGAGAACTTCCGCATGTTGCAGTGTGGCCAAAAACAATTTTTTTTTAAGATTATGTCACTCTTCTAAGTAACCCCTTTATTTGTGGCCCATTTTATGTAGAGTAACATCCAAATTCTACCATGGCCTAGAAGGCCTTTCAAGACCTGAACCCTGCCCACCTCTTCATCTGCTGTTATATTTACCTTCTTATTCACCTCCATTCAGCCACACTGGCCTTTCGGTTGCTAGAATATAACAAGTTCTTCCCAACCCAGGGGGTCTGGATATACATAGTTTCCTTTGCCCAAAACACTCAGCCCCAATTTTCCCCAGCTCCTTCTTGTACTTTAGGTTTCAGCTGTTCCATAATCCTACATAGAGGGAAATGGGGCAGCAATCTGGCTAGAGCCAGGAAGGGGTAGGACCTAAGGGACTTGTCTCAAAGCTGCATTTGCATAGCAAACACACTGTCTTTACTTAGATTAAGTATAAATCAATAAAAAAGTCAATGTTTTCTTAAAATGCTTTTATTCATACTTTATATAAGATTAAGAGAGCATCATCTGCCCATAAAAATATAATTTGGATTGCCTTGGGGAAAGCGGGAAGCAATTCCAACAGGTTGAAGAGGCAGATGGATGAAAGAGGCTTTTTTATTTTACCTTAAAAGTGATGAGGGTCAGAGTCCCTGTTGTGGCTCAGCGGTAACAAACCCAACTAGTATCCATGAGGACACAGGTTTGATCCCTGGCCTTGCTCAGTGGGTTAAGGATCCGGCATTGCCGTGAGTTGTGGTGTAGGTCGCAGACGTGGTTGGGGTCCCCTGTTGCTGTGGCGTAGACAGGCAGCTGTGGCTCCAATTGGACCCATAGCGTGGGACTTCCATGTACCGAAGGTGCAGACTGAAAAACACACAAAAAAAGTGATGAGGGTCTATTTGCATGGTTAAAGTGTGGGCATGACTGGGAGATGACTTGGAGTTCGCCTGTGGCCTTGAGGTTAAGGATTGGCAGTTGTCACTGCTGTGACATGGGTTCGATTCCTGGCCCGGGAACTGCTGTACACCAAGGACAAGGCTAAAAATAAATAAGCATTAGCATGACATGACTTATGTTTCTGGATGAAGAGAAAGTAAAGACTGAAAACCCTGTAAAAAATTATTAGAGCTGCAGTTCCCACCGTGGTGCAGTGTCTTCCGAGCACTGGGGGGTTTGATCCCTGGGCTGGCACAGTGGGTTAAGGATCTGGCCTTGCTAGGTCGAGATCTGATCCGTGGCCCAGAACTCCATATGCTGGGGATGACCAAAAATAAATAAGTAGATGAAAAATAATTAGAGCTAACACTTATTGAGCATTTTAATGTAGGACAGGTATTATTCTAAGGGCTTGCCATTTATTCTAGTATATATAGTGAGTGCATATTAATTTATTTAGTTCTCACAGCTATCCAATGTATTATTATAATTCCCATTTTAAAGATAAGGAAACAAAAGCACAGAGAGGTTAAGTGACTAACTCAAGAATAACAAAGCTCGTAAGCAGCAGAGATAAGATTCAAATCCAGAGTCCAGTTCAAAACCCATGCTCTTCGTCCACATGTTGTAATGTTCCCCTTTTATAGAAAACATGACAGCAACACATTCATGGGCTTGAAATTGCAAGGGTCTGATGCAAGGGCAATAATGATAGAAAGGCCGAGAGATTGGTGAGAGAGATTTAGTAAGTAGAACTGACAACGTGAGGGGACCACTGTAAAGCATAAGGGAGAGAGGAATCTAAGATGACTCGGGCTCTTTTTTAAATTTTATGGCAGCATCTGGGTGGAAGTTCCAGGCCAGGGATTGACTCTGAGTGAACTACACCACAGCTGTGGTAACAACAGATACTTTAACCCCACTGTGCCGGACAGAGAATGGAACCCACACCTCCACAGCGACTGGAGCCGCTGCAGTCAGATTCTTAACTCCCTGTGCCACAGCCAGAACTCCCTAACTCAGACTTCTGATTTAATTAACCGGATAGTTGATGGTGCCAGTCTTAGAGATGAGAAATACAGAACTCTGGTAGGGAAGATAGAAATCATTGAACACTTCACGGGTGACCTGCCTGTGGGATAAAAAGGATTGCCAGAAGGCAATCAGAGATAACTAGTCTGAGCTAAGAACGTGGGTTTTTGGAGTTCTCATACAAGTGTTAAAGGCTTAGGAAGAGCATGTGAGATAAACAAACCTCACTGAGTGCAGAACCTAGGGAACATCATTTAGGAAGTACAGAGAAAGTATCCAGCAAAGAAGAGAAGATGGTTACAAAGCTAAGACACCAGGAGAGTGGTGTCATAAAAGCCCAGGATGGAGTTTCCACCACGATAAAATTGTCTTTAATCCCACTAGAAAGTAGACTCTATAAAGTCATGGAACATGTCTGTTTTGTTCACCAATGTATCCCCAGTGCCAGGAGGCCTGGCACATAGTAGAAGGTCAAAAACATTCCCTGAATATGGCTAGGAAAACCAACCAACAGTATTGAATACCACAGAGTTCTGGGCAGACAAGGACAGAGAAGTGTTTTATTTAGGAGCCTCAGGTATCACTGACGATCTTGTCCAGAGCAGGTTCTGTGGAATGGTGGGGGGGAGAAAAGCAAAATGGGAGTGGCTTCGATGAATAAATGCCAAGCCTGTTTTCTTGTATTACTTTTCTACATTAAAAAAATTTTTATTTTCATTTATTTATTTATTTATTTTTGGCCACGCCCAGGCACCAATGGCATATGGAAGTTCCTGGGGCCAGGGATCAACCTGCAGGAATCGACCAGAAGCCGCTGCAGAGACGAGGGATCCTTAATCCGCTGCGCCACAGCCAAAATGCCCCATAATTTTTTTTAATTAAAGAAAAAATTCTTTTTAATTAAAGAAAAATTCTTAAAAGTTGATGGGAGATAAGGAAGTTGCGGCCACTGACACAGCCCATTCTTGGATGAAACTTTGTTACACAGGGAAGTAGGAACTCAGAGCTGCAATTACAAGGGGGCTCGAGGTGAAAGGGGATTTTTCCTTAAGAGAGGAAACTTGCTTTGTCCACCGTCGGATCGCCAGGGCCTAGTACAAAGCTGGCCATTTCCTGGGCGGTCAACCAAGCCTAGAGCTGGCCAGCGGCAGGCTCACAGGGCGCTGTCGATCACGGACGGACGCTAGAGCCTTTCCTTTTGGATCAGGTAGGGACAGGAAGGCTCAACCCAGTTCCTGACAGCGCAGCACCTTCGCACACCTGCGCCGCGTGGAAACCCGGGGCGAGGAGGATCGACTCTGGCACGCCCGCGAGTCGAGGGGTGGGTGGGGAAAGCAAGGCTCCGCCCGCTAAACAAGCTTTTATCTCCTGCCTCCAGGTTCCCCGCAAGCCCCTCCCGAAGTGGCTCCAGTTTCTCGCACGCCTCAGGGGCGGGCCGGAAGTGACGCACCTTGTCGCGCGTGATTGGCGGAAGCAGAAATTGCTTTGCGGCCGGCACGGAAATTGCTTTCCTTTCGGCTTCCGCTCCTGGCCCATGTGAGAGACAGGCTGCCGAGATGAGCGCGAGCCAGGCTGCGAAGAGGTGAGGGGTAGCAGACGGGAGGGGTGGGTCTGGGTCTCGTTGGAAGCCGGGTTCCCCGGCTTTTGAGAAATGGAGTCCTCCTTTTAACTGGCGACAGTTGTTCTCCTCCCAAGACCTCGCCATTCGTTACTATTTCCGTGATCCATCCTTTAGAGCTCTTTTAATTTAATTTAATTCGCCCCCTCTGCTCCTTAGCTTTTTAGTGTCATCCCGGTTGGTCCTGACGAGGCCTCTCCCTCTCCAGCTAAGTTAACATGTTGCACTTTCCTCGAGGAGTCACGTGACTCCTTTTTTCTGTAGCTGCTAGAGAGCGAAACCCTCCGCGCAGGCAGTGCCTGCATTATAAACTCCCTTTTTCTTGGAAACCTTTGCTAACTGTAGTCATCCACGACATTTTCTGTGATCGTTTATGCCTCCCCCAGGGGAAGTAAATACAATCTGTGCAGTAATGGTTACCTTGCGAAGATTGACATATACTGTTAGGTAATGGTAGACTATAATTTGTTTCTGGGTACCAGTCTCCCTAGTTAAGCACCTACTTTGTCAAACAGGCTCCAGGGAAAATGGTATACTCAGCTGCTTCCTTCCCATTTCCCGTTTCCCTATCCCAGAGAACAAGTGATCAAGATGTCACTTTTGAGTAAGCTGCAGCTATACAGATGTCTTCAGTGTGGAGGATGCTTATAAATATTAATGGTGGAATTGCCTTGCCTAGCAACAACGTCTTCTGCCACCTTAGGGTCTGACATTTTTACACCCCTCACCCCCAGAGGTCGGTGGGAAATGCGGTGCCAGTCAATCACCGAAGAGTGTTAGATCTTTTTCATTTGCATGCAGTTCTATATGGGTGCTACTAACCACTGCTCACCTCTTTCAGGTGATGCCTGCCTTCCGTGGTCTAAATTTATTGTCTTGACTAATTTCCAAAAATGCTCACACGGCTGGATTTGCACCTCTTCCAGGGGATAATCTGTTTTGTACTGAGAACTGAAGTTATGTTTTAGAGATTATTTCAATATAAGAAAAGTTATTTCAAGTGACACTATTTCCCTTTCGTCTCCTTTAGCAGCCTTCTGGCTTTAAGCCAACAGGAAGAACTAGAGGATTTGCCAAAAGACTACTCCTTGAGTACCAGTGAAGATGAGGTGGGTGACACTGGCTGCACTGCCTTCTCCAGTTTCCCTTCTGCCTCAAAATTAGGGTAAACTGAGGTTCCTGGAAAGGAAAGGGGTGGCAACATTGTTCATACTTGTTCAAATCTCACAAACAAATTACAGTTACAACTACCCAAAAGTAGAGCAGTTCCTACAAAACCTCACATAAGCCAGAATGGCATAAAGCAAAGAAGCAACTACCTGAGGACACATCTTGCCAATGGGTGGACAAAATAAATTAAGATAAAGCATGGATCCTCATAGAAACAGTTCTTTGGCAGTTTGATGCTGAGAGGCTGAGTGTAATTTCCTGGGAAAGAGCTTGGTGGTGCCACTTGGGATGTGTGCTGCCTCTATAACAACTTGCTGCAAAACAAATGCTGGATTCTATGTAAAAGAAACACTAAATACAAGTATCCTCTGCTCTTTGAAAATTTGCTTTACACCACTTTGGCCTCTCTTTTTTTCTTTCCTTTGGTAAAAGAAAAAATCCTCTTCAGATTTCGTTCAGTTAGCAGAGTTCCCGTCGTGGCGCAGTGGTTAACGAATCCGACTAGGAACCATGAGGTTGCGGGTTCGGTCCCTGCTCCTTGCTCAGTGGATTAACGATCCGGCGTTGCCGTGAGCTGTGGTGTAGGTCGCAGACGCGGCTCGGATCCCACGTTGCTGTGGCTCTGGCGTAGGCCGGTGGCTACAGCTCCGATTCAACCCCTAGCCTGGGAACCTCCATATGCCGCGGGAGCGGCCCAAGAAATAGCAACAACAGCAACAACAACAGCAACAGACAAAAAGACAAAAAAGACAAAAAAAAAAAAAAAAAAAAAAAAAAAGAACCATGAGGTTTCGGGTTCCATCCCTAGCCTTGCTCAGTGGGTTAGGGATCCGGCGTTGCCATGAGCTGTGGTGTAGATGGCAGATGCGGCTCGAATCCCGAGTTGCTGTGGCTCTGGTGTAGGCCGGTGGCTACAGCTCCAATTAGACCCCTAGCCTGAACCTCCATATGCCGTGGGTGCGGCCCAAGAAAATACCAAAAAAAAAAAAAAAAAAAAAAAGACAGATTTCGTTCAGTTAGCAAGAGCAGGTACTAATGTAGGTCTTTTGTGAAAAGCAAAGTGGTGTAGAGTTCTGGTTATGGCTCAGTGGGTTAAGAACCATCATAGTATCTGAGGATATGGATATGGGTTCAGTCCCTGGCCTCATTCCGTGGGTTAAGGATCTGGTGTTGCCACAAGCTACAGTATAGGTCGAAGCCCAGATCTGTTGTTGCTGTGGCTGTACCGTGGCCCAAAGCTCTGGCTCTCATTCAACCCCTATCCTGGAAACTTCGATATGTTGCAAGTGAGGCTGTAAAAAGAAAAGGAAAGAAAAAAAGAGAGGCCAAAGTGGTGTAAAGCAAATTTTCAAAGAGCAGAGGATACTTGTATTTAGTGTTTCGTGTATATGAAGTGCTATGGGAATTTGAGGATTGTATATGGGATGCACCGCCCTCAGGTTGCTTAGGATGAATATATAAGGCCAAAACACATGCTATTTATTGTAAGATTTCCTTATTTCCCAAATTTGAATTTCCATAGAGAATTATTTTATTATCTGACATGTACATAATTCAGCTAGGTCTCATAGCATTTTTCTTCTCAAAACAAGTTAAGGCAGAGGCATTACATTAGCTCCTGGTTGCTAAGGCTTTGTGTTCCTTCTAATGAGGGAGTTTGGTTTTTTGAAGCAGTTCTTTCCATTCCAGCTGGAATGCCTGCACACCAGACCTCATCTGATTCCAGTTCTCACTGACCAAAAAAATGAAGGACTGAACATGGACCTCAATTTCCATGCTGTCTTTTCCCTCCCCTCATCATTGTGATGGTTTTTTCTTTTCTATTTCTAGGGAGACAGTGATGGAGAAAGAAAGCATCAAAAGCTTTTGGAAGCTATCAGTTCCCTTGATGGAAAAAATAGGTAATATTCCCTTCAATTTGGACAGACTATTAACTAGCTGATTCCATGAGACTTAGTAACATTTTTTTGAGTGCCTAAGACAATGTAAATGCAGTTGTCAGCATCCTTGTTACCCGTCTATTTTATATATAGTAGTGTGTATATATCAGTCTCAACCCCTAATGTATCCCCTACTCCACGTTTCCCCTTTGGTAAACATAAGTTTAGTTTTGAAATCTTTGAATCTGTGTTTTGTAAGTTATATTGTATTTCTATTAGATTCCACATATTCCACATCTCATGTGATATTTGTCTTTCTCTGACTTCCTTCACTTAGTACAGTAATTTCTAGGTCCATCCATGTTGCTGCAAATGGCATTGTTTCATTTTTTACAGCTGAGTAATATTCCACTGTATTTATGTACCATGTGTTCTTTATCCAGTCCTCTGTTGATAGGCATTTGAGCTGCTTCCATGTCTTGACAATTATAAAAACAGTGCTGCACTGAACATTTGGTTGCATATATCTTTTCGAATTATGGTTTTCTCCAGATAGATGCCCAAGAGGGGGATTGCTGGATCACATGGTGGTTCTATTATTAGTTTTTTAAGGAACCTCCATACTGTTCTCCATAGGGGTTGCACTGGCTTACATTCCCACCAACTGTGTAGGGGGGTCTCTTTCTCCATACCTTCTCCAGCATTTATTGTGTGTAACTTTTTGATGATGGCCTTTCTGACTGGTGTGAGGTGATACTTCATTGTAGTTTTGATTTGCATTTCTCTAATAATTCAAGATGTTGAGCATCTTTTCATGTGCTTTTTGACCATCTCTCTGACTTTGGAGAAATGTGTTTAGATCTTCTGACCATTTTTTAATTGGGTTGCTTGGGTTTTTTTTTTGTTTGTTTTTTTTTGTTTTTGTTTTTTTTTTTTTTTGCTGTAAAGTGGTATGAGATGTTTGTATATTCTGGAGTTTAATCCCTTGTTGGGTTGCTTAGTTTGCAAAGATATATTTCCCAATTCTGTGGGTTGTCTTTTCATTTTGTTAATGGTTTACTTTTGCTGTGCAGTTTTTAAGTTTGATTAGGCCCCATTTGTTAAAGGAATGGACATGTGTATATGTATAATTCGTTTACTTTGCTGTACTACTGAAATTAACACAACTTTGTAAGTCAACTATATTCCAATACAATTTTTAAAAATAGGCAGACAAATTTGAAACGGAGAAGAAAAGGAGCACATACTTTGGAGACTGTGTAGGCAAGTTTTTTATCCTCTCTGCACATCAGTGTCTTCAACTAGAAAATAAGATTAGGGAGTTGCTGTTGTGGCTCAGTGGGTTATGAACCCTACTAGTATCTGTGAGGATGCAGGTTCCATCCCTGGCCTCATTCAGCAGGTTAAGGATCCGGCATCGCCGTGAGCTGTGGTGTAGGTCACAGACGTGGCTCAGATCGTGCGTTGCTGTGGCTGTGGCATAGGTCTGCAGCTGCAGCTCTGATTTGACCCCTAGCCTGGGAACTTCAATATGCCACAGGTGTAGCCCTAAAAAAAGAAAAAAGAAAATAATAGTACCTACCTTTTAAGGTTGTTGTGACATTTTGACAAGTTATTAAATATAAAGATCTTGAATGAATGCCTAGCATATAGTAAGCATTATATAGCTGTTATGGTGGTAGGCATTTGGATTCTTAATCCACACTTAGAGTTTTTGAAGCATTGAATGGGCATTACCTATCCCCATTAGAGAAGTTAATCGATTTGTCCCAAAGTCACTGGGCTCATAAGTGGCAGATCCAGGTTTCAAATCCAGATATGTTTGAATCGAAGTCCTATACCTTTTTCACTACACCTACCTTGTACTGCCTTGTGTTTGTGAGGGGCTGAGTCTACATTAACAGATGATTAGACTACCACGTCCAGCTTAGGAACAGATTTCCTGGTGGCTTTGTTACAAAACCTAATTCTAGAAGAGAAATGAAACCAAAGCCTTGTTGGAAGAGGACTGTTTGTTCCCCAGCAAAATATCTCTCTTCCTTCTATATTCTGTTTTGCTTAATTTCAGGCAGAAGCTGACTGAGAGATCTGAGGCTAGTCTGAAGGTGTCAGAGTTCAATGTCAGTTCTGAAGGTAAGTTAATTAACCAAGGAAGCCATCTGCTCGGAACTTGTAGAGTTCCAAAAACATAACCGGTCACTCTCCTGTGCCCGCCCCCCCGTACCCCCCTCCCACCCCCGCAACAGTTTTTGATGTGGTTAATGAATCACACCCTAAATACTCGCTTACATGTGAGGGGGGTGAAGAAAGGTAGTCAGGTGCTCTTGAATTTCTTCCATTTCTAGACGAAAGCCTAGAAAGCCATAGTCATGGTCTCCCAGCAAGCTTGAGAGCTACCTCTAGGATAGAGGGATGTGAATGAAGACAGCTGCCCCTCTAGCTTAGTCATGTTCATGATTTCATTTTAACTTCAGTTTTCACAGTGCATCGAGTTCAGACGGGCAGATAATCTCTCCTGCTGGAGCTCAGAGAAATCAAGTTCCATACTCAAGGACCTTCACCTAGTACAGTGTTGCTCAGCTTTTTTTAAGACATTTTTCCCCCCTCACTGCCTCCTTCCCTCCCTCCCCACCTCCCCTGTCACCAGGAATAAGATTTTGTTAAATAAAGCTGGGCTTTAGAGGGACACAAAACTAATATAGTCAGCCCTCTCTGTATCTGTGGGTTCTACATCTGTGGATTCAACTAATGCAGATTGAATTTTTTTTTAATTGCAGAATGTTCCAAAGTCAAAACTTGAATTTGCCCCGCATGCCAGCAACTGTTTACATAGATCCCATAGGGCTGTATACTTTGGATTGGTGTAATTCCAAGCACAGTGGGGCGCATTGTGGATTTTCAGCAGGATCATGACATGCTATGATCTGCATTTTCAAAACATCACTCTGGGAGTTCCCGTCGTGGCTCAGTGGTAATGAACCCGACTAGTATCCATGAGGATTCGGGTTCAATCCCTGGCCTTGCTCAGTGGGTTAAGGACCTGGCATTGCTGTGGCTGTGGCTTAGGCCTGCAGCTACAGCTCTGATTCCACCCCTAGCCTGGGAACTTCCATATGCCGAGGGTGCTACCCTAAAAAGAAAAAAATGCTTTGGCTGCTTTGTGAAGAATGAATTGCAGTGGTGTGAGACTGGAAGCAGAAAGACCAGGAGAGGAGTTCCTATTGTGGCTCAGCAGGTTAAGAACCTGACTAGTATCCATGAGGACGCAGGTTCAATCCCTGGCCTCACTCAGTGGGTTAAGGTTCCAGCGTTGCCATGAGCTGTGGTGTAGGTCAAAGATGTGGCTCAGATCCGGTGTGGCTGTGGCTGTGGCTGTGGCATAGGCTGGCAGCTACAGCTCCAATTCAGCCCCTAGCCTGAGACCCTCCATGTGCCATGGTTGTGGCCCTAAAAAAGCAAAGAAAAAAAAAAGAAAAGAAAGACCAGGAGAAAAGCCACTGACTGTTAAAAAGAAATCGTTTTCTCTCTCCCACCCTCCAACACATTTGAGGCTGTGGGAAAGCAGGGGTGCGGCTCTGGCTAGTGACCGAAGTCATGGAACTCTTCTGCCTCCCCGCACGCCCACCCGTCTACCAGCACTTTCTATGGAGCTTTCCCTCTGTGTGATGTTGAAATTTTGCCTCACTTCTCAGTCTGACCAGAAAGTTTGGCCTTTCTACAGGATCAGGAGAAAAGCTAGTCCTCTCAGATCTGCTCGAGCCCATAAAAACTTCATCCTCAGTGGCCGCTGTGAAAAAGCAGTTGAATAGAGTCAAATCAAAGAAGACTGTGGAGTTACCCCTTCACAGAGAGGAGATTGAGCGGGTGAGTCAAAGAAGGTGTGGTCCGTTAAGAGGAAGAAATTGAACTGACAAGGAAAAAATAGGGTCAGAAGAGAAGAGAGGAAGGCCTGGAAAACGGGAGGAGGGCAAGTTGTGCCTGCCTCACCTTGGAAAAGATTAAAACCCATCTCAGGGCAAGCCCAGTCCCGAGAAGTAAGCGGGAGCTCATCTCTTAGCATCCTGATTCTTTTCTTGGACTAAGAAACATGGCCTCCTAATTTCCTGCTGGACCTCTGAGTTTGAGGCTTAATTTTGTGGCTCTTTGTTTCTGTGTGCTTTGCCTGTTTCAGATCCACAGGGAAGTGGCATTCAATAAAACCTCACAAGTCCTCTCCAAATGGGATCCCATCGTTCTGAAGAACCGGCAAGCAGAGCAGCTGGTTTTTCCCCTGAGCAAGCCGCAGTCGGCCTTCGCTCCCATCGAGCACATGCTCAGTGGCTGGAAGGTGAGTGCAACACGAGGAAAGCGCACTTTAGAAGGTGAGGTCGCACAGCGTGGAAATGGCAGAGCCTGCGGCTGCTCTGGTACCTATGAAGCCCAGTTGCCAGCCGAGGTCATTTTAGTTTAGCATCAGAAGGGGAGGGGGCCGGGCGAGCGGGGGTCGTGCAGCAGGCAGTAACCAGGGTTCTGCAGGCGCACTTCCTCAGCTTGGAGCGTCCACTACATGGTTATTTCCATGTTTTTGTATTACCACATCTGATTGCCAGTAGAGAGGGGACATAATGATGTTTCCTTTTTTTTTTTTAAAGCCACATTCTGATCTGGGGAAAATCAGGAACTCGGCAGCTTTAATGGTGCCTAAGTGAGGATATATGAGCATCAGAACCAAAGTTTGCTTGAAAAGGGAAGAATACCACGTTAAAATAAGGCAGACGGCTGATAATGACTAGAATTTTAGCAAGTAACCCATTATGATTGAGCTGCAGAAAAGAAAGATCGTAGAGCTGGGTTCCCCAAACACTGGTCTCGGGCAAATTTTTCATCTCTCTGAAGTGAAAGGATAATTTGTGAGTATGGTGGTGTAAGGTTGCCAGCTTTTTTATTATGAGGTTATTCTTTCCACGTTAATGGTGTAGAAATAGCTTTTCTTTTCTGAAATGATGGTGGTACTAAATGATGGGGTTGGAGGGGGTGGAACAGCAGTTACGCCATTGGCAAAAGTTAAAGTTAGTGATCCCGTGTTGGTCCCTCAAGTCTCAATTTTTAGTCTGTGAGCAGCTTCAGAACAGCTAGCGTTTCTTTTCCAATACACCATTGGTTATGGAGTCTGTAGTGGGATGTTGTGTCTTTGGTAGAAAAATTGTCCAAAACGGCAGCGCCCAAACCATGGCTAGATGCTTCTCTGCTTTCTTTGCATCCCAAAATGATGTCCTCTTTGTCAGGAAAGTGAGCTAATTAAAGCTCAGCAAAGTAAACATGGCTTGCTGCCACAGCTAGAAATCGAACAAGTCGTTGCTGATTACGGGGATAAGCTGTTTCTGATGTTGTTGTTGAAGTCACCACCATTCTCTTTCTAGGATGCTTCCTTTTCCACATGAAAAAGAGATCAGGTTTAAAGTGTGGCTGCAGGATGGAAGGGAGACTTTAGGAAAAAAAATGTAAGAGGTAATATAATTTACAGGATTATAAAGTATAGAAGATATATAGCAAAAAGTCTGACCCCACCCCTGTCCCCCATCTGCTCATTTTTACCCCCATACTCACCCAGAAGTCACCACTTTTATACTTGTTTTGTTGTTGTTAATCTAAAGAGTTTTATGGTCCTATTTATGTTTACCTCATTTTTGTTTTTTGGTTTTTTTTCATCAAAAAAGTAGTCGTGCGCTACCTCACAGTGTTCCGCACGTGGCTTTTTCCAAATGCGGGTGTGGTCTTGGAGGTGGCAGGCAGGTGGCGCGTTGGTCATTAAAGATGGGGGAGTGGGGTGTTGCACTGAGAATGGTTCAGCCTCTGCTCTCCAGACACTCCCCGTGCGAGGCAGCATGCGGCTCAGATGCTCTACCCGAACCTGTGGTGCCATTCATTCTAAGGTTCACTTTTGAGAAATGATAGCAGCGTGGCACAGAGAAATCAGGGAACACTTAGGTCCGGGGGCGCTCTCTGGCTGGCCACACCTTAGCAGCATACTCATATTTTTGGAGATGAAGAATCCGAAAAGTCTGCACGTGTGGTTTTGGTCCAGCTTGGTAAAATTCCATTTGACTCTAGCTGAGGGGAATTAAAGGGCCCAGCGTATGAGAAAGCATTTGTAAACTGCAAAGTGCTAGAAATGATGTACGGTAAAACCCCCCGGCCCCACTAGCATTTCCCAAAGTGTTCTCTGAACGAACCTTCGTCGTTTCTCAATATGCTCTGGGGCTTGGGGTGAAGGAAGTAAGTCTTGTCAGCTGATGAGGAACATGCTTTGGGAAGAGCTGGTCCTCTCACCTTCTTCCCCTACTTCCTTCCTGAAACTTCTCTCAAGGTGTTAGCGAGCGACCTCCCAATGGCCAGATCCCAGGCCCTCTGCTGTGTCTTCAGCCTGTTAGACAGATCACATGGTTAAAAACGTGTCTCCCTTCTGTGACGTAGTCCTGTTGTTTGTTTCAGGGTTTTTTTAATTGTAGTTGATTTGCAATGTTCTGTCAATTTCTGCTGTACAGCAAAGCGACCCGGTTATACTGTTTTCAGTTTTTTATCAGACTTTTCTTTTTATGATTTTTTTTTCCATTAGTTGATTTACAGTGTTCTGTCAATTTCTACTGTACAGCAAAGTGACCCACTCATACATATATACATACATTCTTTTTCTCACATTATCCTCCATCATGTTCCATCACAAGTGACTAGGTGTAGTTCCCTGTGCTATATACAGCAGGATCTCATTGTTTATCCACTCCAAATGCAATAGTTTGCCTCTATTAACCCCAGACTCCCAGTCCATCCCACTCCCTCCACAGACTTTCTTAGAGTTTTTTGGTTGGGGTTTTTTTTTTTTTTTTTTTTGGCCACATGTGGCATGCAAAAGTTCCTGGGCCAGGGATTGAACCCATACCACAGCAGTGACAACACCGAGTTCTTAACCGCTAGGCCACCAGGAACTCCTTTCTTAGTCCTTCTTATTCTTGCTCTGTAAATATGGTACAGATCACTCTCAAATCCTTCTGAGTTCCAAGCCCATATTCCACATGACCGGCAGGTCTCACCTGGGTCTCGCCTGTGCACATAAACTTCGTACACAACAGAGTAAGCCTGGCATTGTCCTCCCTCGGACCCTAAAAGTCTGTACCACCACCTTCATGGTGTAACTCAGTCAATAGCATAACTCCCTACCGTAGTCATGCAGGTTGGAAGCCTCAGCATCTGATTTCCTCCTGCACCCCTCAGCTGCCAGCCCTCCCCAGCCCAGGCAGGGGCTAGTCCTGTAATTCTGTAATTCTGTCTCGGCCATAGCTCAAAGATCCCAGGTTCCTCACCTCATCTTCATTTTCGCCTTTCATTTGACCCTTTCCATAGAACCCCTTACACAATCTCCAGGACTTTCTCTCCAAAACACAAAGCCAGTGACCACTTTTCTGCTTAAAATCCTTCCAAAGGCTCTCCACTTATAGAATAAGACAGGAGCACCTGGCATTTTAGCTACACTGGACACTGCACTGTTCCCTGACATAACTTTCCTTTCCCTTGATCTGTGGTTTTGCATAAACTCATCTCTCCGTTTGGCTTTCCCCCCTCCTTACAGAATTGTGCTTTTGCGTCAAAGCCTAATTGAAAAAGTCTCTTCCTTCCCCAAGCCTAACCCACCTCCTAATCAGAATTAATTGCTCCTTCCTCTGTGATTGCCATGGACTAACATTTAACCCATTATTCTGTTAGTGGAACATGTGTCTCTTTCTTCTGAAAGGCGATGAGCCCTATGAGGACAGGAACTATCTTAATTAATTGTGTATTCCTAGCACCCCGAGCAAGTGCCTGGAATGTCGCTGCAATCGATAAATGTTTGTAAATTGAATTGAATTGGAGGGAGATTACAACATTGTAATATAAATCACTTTGTAGCCTGTGATTGATCACTACTGCAGATGCTAGAAATGGAAGAACATGCACCTTTACTCTTCAGTAGAATAGGTTTATGGTTAGATCGATAGCGCCGTGTAACATGTGATGACGTGTGTTTATGCATTTGTCCCGATATTTGTAAGTTTAACACTGACCATGATGTATATGGCTGTTGGAGAAAACCACATAAACTGTGTGCATGAGCTTTGCAACTGGCCGTTGCCCAGAGCTGTCTCTGTGCCTTGCCAAAGTAGACCATGACATGATCAGCCTGATTATTTTAGCCATCCTCACAATATCAGTCGAGCAGCAAATGGGATCTTTGGTTGACATGTGAAGTCACTGGTGCATGGTCCATTCTTTTCATCCACATGGACACCACCCAGCTTGCAGAGTTAACTGGAAACTGAGGCGTTGGAGCCAAAGTTGGAAACTGACTAGAGTTAAATTTGAGCTGTCAGGAAGCCGGCTAATTACACGAAGGTCATGTTTTTCAAGGCAGTGTCATTTTGTGCTTCCCTTTGCTCTAGAAGTGTTCTTAAAAGGAGACTGATCTGATTCTGAGGTTCCTACCTTTAAGAGTTACGTGTTTCAAATATATATATAACACTATTTGGTTTTGCAGCTATCAAGACTGGCAGTTTGGTAGTGCTGTGCCTCTGTCCTGCTGGTGTTTTACCTTAGGGACAGCCTGTTTTGATTCTTAAAAGAATGGTATTGTTTTATGTATATTGGTAATCCGACCCCAGAGTGATCCCCTCAGTAATATCAGAGCATAGCCTCAGAGACCCCTACTGAAGTTACCTTACATCAGAATACAATTTAAGGCTTTATCTACACAGCCGAACAGGGAGCCTGGAACCCCCTTCTCTTGCCGTAACAGCTAATCCTATCCAGTTATAGTGTCATAGAGTAGATGGCCAAAGGACCATAAAGAGGGAGACTGAAGGAGCACGACTCAAAACTTAAGAGTGTTCTCTTACCTCCTGAAGGCACGAACTCCCCTGGAGCAGGAGATTTTTAACCTCCTCCATAAGAACAAGCAGCCAGTGACAGACCCTTTACTGACTCCCGTGGAAAAGGCCTCTCTCAAAGCCATGAGCCTGGAAGAGGTGAGTGTGCTGGGCCCTTTGGCCCACCCAGGTGTGCCCTGTTTCTCCCCGCATCTGCTCTCAAGCCCGGGGGTCACCGTAAATGTCATTCATTGTAGGCGAAGATGCGCCGAGCAGAGCTTCAGAGGGCACGTGCCCTGCAGTCCTACTATGAGGCCAGGGCTCGAAGAGAGAAGAAAATCAAAAGCAAAAAGTAAGGAGGCCCCTGTGAACCGGCCCTGGGTTCCATGGAAGAAAGTGACGTGACGCGCCCTTAGGAGAGAGAGAGAGCCTTTCCCCTGGCAGCTGGGGTCACGAAGGAGAGGTCCCAAAGAGGAGTGGCTGGCCTTTTTTCCTCAAACCAGCATCAGAGAGTTTTGCCTGCTTCAGGAGGGCCCGCTCCCCTTTGGCTTTCCGTCTTCAGTCCCTTTCTCTCCCTTCCAGGGCATCATGGAGTGGTTCTGCTGAATGGGCTCTGAGCTCTCCAGCTGTGGGGGCCAGTAGGGCTTCCTTCCTGCCTTCTTGCCTCTTTGAAACCTGTTCTGCTCTTCCCTTGCACTTTAGAAGCAAAGGGAACCATCTACCCCTGGGGGCTGCAAGGACTGAGCCCTCCCAGTCCTTACGGGTCTCGGACCGGCCCCTGCATCGGGAAACCCATGTGCAGCAGGGGCACCTGTGCATGTGGCAGCAGTGTTTCTGCTCAGTGTCTTCCCTCATACCTCTCTCACCCTATAGGTATCATAAAGTTCTGAAAAAAGGAAAGGCCAAGCAGGCCCTAAAAGAGTTCGAGAAGCTGCGGAAGGTCAATCCTGCAGCAGCATTGGAAGAACTGGAAAAACTCGAAAAGGCCAGAATGATGGTGAGGCAGCCTCTGGCCCCCAACCCTTGGAGCAGCTTTCCCCGGAAAACGATAAGGATCTCATTCTGCCCTTTCTTTCCAGGAGCGAATGAGCCTTAAGCACCAGAACAGTGGGAAATGGGCAAAGTCAAAGGCAATTATGGCCAAATATGACCTGGAGGTAAGAGATCATCAGGGTGAGAGAAGAGATGGAATTGGAGGAAAGAAAGGAAAATCAGTCCATAAGGATGCTAGCAGAAGCAGAGTTGGGAAAGAGCCATGAGGATGAATGGAAAACCAGGAATCTAAAAAGGCATCAGAATCTCTAAGGCAGAGAGGAAAATGACCAGGAACAAGGTGGAAAAGGAGAGATGAAAGGGAAACAAAAGAGCATTGAAGGCAAGTCCAGTGGAAGGGGAGAGGAGTTGTTTTTCTGTTACCCTTATTTCACATGTTCCCTCCTTGAGGACAAAGAATTTGTCTTCCGTTTTATTGCATAGCTGTTAACACAGTGGTGCGTGTGCAGTTTAAACAGTAGGCACCAGTAAGAAATGCTTAAGTCCAATGGAGAGGAGGCAGCTTTGAGAAGTGGCCCCGGAACGGTGTTACTGCGGTCGCTAATGACAGGGTGCTCGGGCTGTGACTTTTTCCTCCAGGCTCGCCAGGCTATGCAAGAGCAATTGGCCAGGAACAAAGAGCTGACGCAGAAGATCCAGAGGGCCTCCGAGAGTGAGGAAGAGGAGGGAGGCGCCGAGGAAGAGGGTGAACCCCTTGTCCCGGACGTGGTGAACGAGGTGCAGGTGAAGGTGAACGGACCAAACCCCTGGATGTTCAGGAATCACTCCAGTGATGCAAGAGAGGCCGAGGTCCAGGAGGGCCCTGAAGAAGGTGCAGAGCCTGCGGGCCATGAGGCTTCTGAAAGCGAGGAAGAAGGGCCAGGGGCAGAGGAAGACATGCTGTTGAAGGAATTCGAAGAAAGGCGATCGCTTAGACAAAAGTCTGGACTCAACGGGCCTGTGGGCAGCCCAGAAACAAAAGGTGAGCAGGGGGTGGGCTCGAGGGCAGAGCCGCCTTGGGGGTGCTCTTAGCCGGCTGAGGGGAAGCTGGGTCCACCCACACCTGAGTGATTAGGCTCTAGGGACTTGCAAGAGAAGGCCCTGGGTCCCTAGAGAGAAGAGAGATCCGTAATGATCCTTTTTCTTCAAAGGCATTTAATAAGCGGGCATCTGCTGGTTCTCCGGCATGTGTTCCGTCTTCAGAAAGACAGCTGCACGATCCTTGAAGGAAGGGCAGGAGTTAACATCACTGGTACCGCAGACTAGGGAGAAGCGCATGTGGTGGGCTGGCGAATCTGGAAATCATTCTCACCCACAGACACAGAGGTGTATTTTGAGACATTATGAAATGTCTTCAAATCATCGCTGCGGTTTGCTGTTTTGTTTGGGAAGTAGGTAGGAGTGGCATGTTTAGCACTCCGTGATGCTGGTTGATGTGAGTTGATACGGGGTGTGACTTTTTTGATAGGACTGAGTGATTCAACAAGGTACCAGGTAAATTAGACTTGTTACCCCGTGCTCAGACTCGATATGCATATTATATTGACAAGCTTAGCACCCTTGAGGCAGATCAGAGTTCCTGCTCTGGGGACAAAGCAGAGTGTTATAAAACCTGCTTAGGAAACGAACTACATTCAGAAATCACCTAAATCTGGACAGATTCTCAGGTCCAATTATATTTCCTGTAGGAATGATGCACTTAGAGGACAGCAAGAATCTGTTTTTCCATGGCAAAAAAAAATTATTTTAAAGAGTTCTCATTTAGAAGCTGTCATATCGTAGGGAGTTCCCTAGTGGCACAGCAGGTTAGGGATCTGATGTTGTCGCTGCTGTGGCAAAGGTTTCGATCCCTGGCCCATGAACTTATATATCATAAGACCTTTACTTTGGGTTTTCAGCTAGAGAGTTCTGGGATTCATGACTAGGAGCAGTCATTTCCGAGCAGATTGTGCAAGGCAGCACTGCAGGCCAGGATGGCAGGGCAGCCTCTCCACAACCATGGGACACCAGCTGCTTCCCCTCAAGCCCCCTCAAAAGCTGGCCATGTAGCTAAACATGTAGAACAGTTGGTTGCAGAATGAAAAGCGAATTTGGATTTCCTTGCATGATAAATAAATAGTATGATCCCAGACCTTTTGGGGAGAATAGTGTCCTAAAATAGAGGGAAGGCATGGACCCCAAACAAAATGCGCAAGGGAACTTGATCCTTAAAGACATATATGTGTCCTCAGGCCAGATCTAAGTGGCTTCTTCCAATGGCTTCAAGCCAGAGTTAGAGAGCAGGATGAACTTGGCAATGGTGGCAACTTGAGTCAATGCAAAGACAGTTTAGAATTGTGTCACAGCCATGTTTCCCTCGGGCTCTGAGTGACGAGCGGTATTTGCTCAAATGGTGCTGGTGGCTGGGGTGTGAGCCACCTCACAGTAAATTTGTGAAATACTTCTTTAAGATAAAACAACACTGGATAAGGTTTTTACATATAGGGAATTTACAATGTAAATTATAATGAAGTTACATTCAGAGGCCACTTGCTAAAAACAGCTTTTATAATAAAAATTTGGAACTTGGGGTGATCTTCCCCAGCAGGGTTTATTACTCTGTGGGGAAATTAAGCTACGGCCCCAGTTATACAGTGAGTCACTGGCAAAGCTGGGACTAAGAGCCAGGACATCTGCTTCCCACCATGCTGCTTTTAACTCCTAAACTCCATTGTCTGCGACTTGACAGGTCATGATTCATAAACTTGCCAGGACATCCATCGATGGCATCTTCTCTCTTTGTCCTCGTTGGCATGTCTTCCATGTTTTCCTCCAGGCTTGCCAGGCTCTTCCATGGTGCCTAGCACCCAGTGAGGGCTCCATAAACGCTCATTGGGAGTTCCCACTGTGGCAGCACTGGTTCGATCCCCAGCCCAGTGCAGTGGGTTAAGGATCCAGCGTTGCCACAGCCGCGGCTTGGGTCGCAGAAAACACTCATTGACAAGGCAACTCCCACCGTCCTTTTCTGACAGCTTTCATTTCTGGCCCCAGATTCCAGCAGCCAGGAGGTGCTATCCGAATTGAGGGCACTGGCCCAGAGACTCAACAAGGAGAACCGTCGGTCCGGGAGGCAAGAAGTGAGTGCAGCGAGGAAGGGGACAGTCCTGCAGGTCCAGAGAGAGGAGCCTGCCGAGGAGGAAGAGGAGCCCTTGTTGCTGCAGAGGCCAGAGAGAGCACAGACTCTGGACGAGCTGGAGGAGCTGGGCAGAGAAGGGTGTTTACAAAATGAGGAGCTTCCCCGAGCTGCGGTAGAAGGGCAGCAGTTGGAGACGAACCCAAATAATCATCTTGGTGCTACCCCCAAGGAGAAGAAAAGGAAGGAGCAAATGATAGATCTCCAGAACCTCCTAACCACAAAGTCTCCTTCCGTGAAGTCCTTGGCAGTTCCCACGACAGTAGAGGAGTTGGTGAGCAGAGGCAGGGTCATGGGCCATTGTGGGGGATCAGAGCTGGTGTCCTCCCTGCACGAGGAGTAGAATCACGGAAGTTTTGTGCTGGGGGCCCATGGCGGGAGTTGAGAGGTCTGGGACAGTAAGGGGCCAGGCTGGTCCCAGGGACAGTTGAAATAGATGCAAATATGTGGGTGCCACTGAGACTCCCCCATCTTAAATCCTGAGCCACCAAATCCTCCCTGGGGTGATTTAAAGGCCTCAGAGGAAAGAGGGAGTCGCTCAAAGCTCTAACCAGAGGCCAGGCAGGACAACTTGAAGGAGAGTCACCGAGCTGTAACCAGTGTTTGGCTCTGCTCATGGGATCTCAAATGGTCCCGGGCTCCCCGATTTCAGTCGTTGAAACTGCTCACGTGAGTAGCCCTGATGCCTGTCTTTCAGGGACATAAGCTGGAGGACTCCCACATTCTGGCTGAGCCTCCTCTCAGTTCTTCCTTCTAAATACAGGCCATCCCTTCCCCCACCCCGCAGCTTCCTGACTGAAAGTTTGAAATTGTGCCATATGATAGTGAGCCGGGCAAATGTACCCTAGGAGCCTGATGGACTGTGGATGGCTCTCTAGTGCAGGACCATCATTGTTTCCACACTTCCCCCTAGGGGGCGCTAAAATGTCGCGACCCAACAGTCAGGCCGTCTTGCCACGAACCTGGGCTCGGGAGGCAAGCTGTAGCTCTTGTTTCTTCCCAGGAAGATGAAGAAGAGAGAGATCAAAGGCAGATGATAAAGGAAGCTTTTGCTGGGGATGATGTCATCAGAGACTTCTTGAAAGAGAAGCGCGAAGCTGTGGAGGCGAGTAAGCCAAAGGACGTGGACCTGACTCTGCCTGGCTGGGGCGAGTGGGGTGGTGTGGGCCTGAAGCCCAGTGCCAAGAAGAGACGCCGGTAAGAACAGGGAGGAAGGCCTGTCAGAAGGGCACCAGGTTCTCCCACTTCACCCTCCTGAGTCCTCTCTGCCCTTTTGACTAAGTCCTTAATGCTCTTAGTCAGATGTCCTGCTGTTCTGCTTTCCAGGTTTCTCATTAAAACCCCTGAGGGTCCGCCAAGAAAAGACAAGAATTTGCCAAATGTGATTATCAGTGAGCAGCGGAACATCCATGCGGCAGCTCATCAGGTGAGGGATAGAGAGCTCCTCGCTGCTGGCCTGCCCTGCGTGGGCCGGGCGTTCTAGTGCCCTGTGGTCAGGAGGCATGTGTGCAAGAGTCGGATCTATTCTTGTTTCCATTGACTGGCTCTGAGATGAATAATAATTCCAGATCAAGTCTGCTGTTTTAATTACTGTCCGGGAGGAAGGTTAAAACTTAAAGGATAAATCTTTGCAGCAATCGCGAGGCCCCCAAATCTGCATTTTCAACTAGTACCCCAGATACTTCTGATGCAATTGGCTCTCGCCAAACTAAGAACTGCTGTTCTGCAGGCTTGTGTTTCTAGTCCAGGTGATGTTCAGAGGCTAGGTGATGTTCAGAGGCTACAGGTTTGAGCTGCATCTTAGGAAAAATGAAGACTGGCGTTCCCGTCTTGGCTCAGCAGAAACGAATCCGACTAGGAACCATGAGGTTGCGGGTTCGATCCCTGGCCTCGCTCAGTGGGTTAGGGATCCGGTGTTGCCATGAGCTGTGGGTTCAGGTCTGGTGTTGTGGCTGTGGCGTAGGCCGGCAGCTGTAGCTCCGATTGGACCCCTAGCCTGGGAGCCTCCATATGCCGCGGGTGCGGCCCTAAAAAGACAAAATAGACCCAAAAAAGAAAGAAAAATGAAGACAGTGTCCAATTCTCGTTCAGGACAGTGAAAGGATTTTAAAATTGTCATATGATAATGAGCTAGAGACGTTTACTCAAAAGAGAAGCAAATGTGAGCGCGATGGGCTGCAAGTACACTGAAGGCTGTCGTGTCACGTGCATTCCCATAAAGACGTTAGAGGAAAGGCAGAGTTCAGGTCAAGGAAGAACTTTCTGCCAGTCCAGAGAGAGAAGGGGTTGCGAGTGCGTGTAGAGGGGACTCGGGGATGAGATTAGACTCGTTGACCTTTATGTTTCCTTCAGTTCTGAAAGTCTGTGACCCTGAGATCTGTCCCCAGCTAGTTGAGTGTTGAAATGAGCTAGCTCTGTTTTTCCTTCCAAAAGGGTGGGGGTTATTTATTTAATAGTTACAGAGAGAAGAAAATATCATTTCAGTAATACTCTCTTGATCTTATTTAGTGAACCAATTGCAGAAATTGAAACCAGAAAATAGGCAGTGAATAGGCAGTTGTGTGATAAGAGGAAGAGAAAAGGGGTACTCCACCAGGCCAGGATTTTAGGTGAAGGGCAGAGTGTGGAACTCAGTAAAGATCACCCATCCTTCCAGGAGTCTTATCTGTTTGTTTTTTTAGTGTAGTCACAGCAAAACTAACAAACAGCTTTCCAAGAATCTGCCTTGATTTTCCTCATCTTTTGAATAAGCTATACACTGCAGGTCCCAGCGTGCAATAGAATAAAGCACTTTGAGCCCAAGGGGAAAAAAATCCCTCTGAGATTTAAATTTTTGTCCAGGCGGGGGGGTTTTTTGTTTTTTTGTTTTTCTTTCTCTACCCCCCCCCCCGCCCCCGCCCCAGCCGCCCGCCCGGGGTGACATGCATGGATCTAGCTATCAACCCCACTAAGACATTCCCTTAACCTAAAGAATCTGTGTCCTTCACTACCACCAGGACTGCCCGGCAAGTATTCAGCTTCTCTCTTTTTTTTCTTTTTCTTCTTTTTAGGGCTGCACCCACGGCACATGGAAGTTCCTGGGCTAGGGGTTGAATCAGAGCTGCATGCAGCCACAGCCACAGCCACACTAGATCCAAGCCACGTCTGTGGCCTACACCACAGTTCACGACAACGCCGGATACTTAACCCACTGAGTGAGGCAGCCTCATGGATACTAGTTGGGTTCTTAATTTGCTGAGCCACAATGGGAACTCCAGTATTCAGCTGCTCTTGAGTATTCCATTGAGTATCTCCAAAGGATACTGACGGTAGCCTCCTCATTTTTCTGCTTATGTCGTTTTCCTCCTCTTTGGCCGCTGGGGAAGTGTTTGAAGATTTTTTTTCCCTCCTTTTTAGGGCCATATCCGCAGCATATGGCAGTTCCCAGGCTAGGAGTCAAATCAGAGCCACAGCTGGGGCCTACGCCACAGCCACAGCAACCCTGGATCCAAACCACATCTGTGACAGCTTGTGACAACATCAGGTCCTTGACCCACTGAGCGAGGCCAGGGATCAAACCCGCATCCTCATGGATACTAGTCGGATTCTTAACCTGCTCAGCCACAACGGGAACTCCAAATGATTATTTAAATGTCTGAAGGCAGCGCTGTGGGAGAGTGGAAAAGAGTACTAGGCAAGGAAATGAGACTTGGGAAGAGAATGAAGCTAAGAGCAGTATTCAGGATTCAGGAGTAAATCTTTAGCTTCCTTAAAACATCAGTCCTGGAGTTCCCGTCGTGGCGCAGTGGTTAACGAATCCGACTAGGAACCATGAGGTTGCGGGTTCGGTCCCTGCCCTTGCTCAGTGGGTTAATGATCCGGCGTTGCCGTGAGCTGTGGTGTAGGTTGCAGACACGGCTCAGATCCCACGTTGCTGTGGCTCTGGCGTAGGCCGGTGGCTACAGCTCCGATTCGACCCCTAGCCTGGGAGCCTCCATATGCCGCGGGAGCGGCCCAAGCAATAGCAACAAAAAAGACAAAAAAAAAAAAAAGAAACATCAGTCCTGGAGTTCCCCAGTGGCTTAGCGGGTTAAGGATCCAGCATCGTCACTGCTGCGGCACAGGTTCAGTTCCAGGCCTGGGAACCTCCATGTGCTGTGGGTGTGGCAAAAAAATCAATTAATTAAAAAATAGACACTGAAAGACCCATCAATCCTGTGAACCAAGGGGAGGATTAAGAGTGTGAAGAGGGTAGCCGAGTCATAAACTCCGCAGGGATACACCAGTGCTCGGGTGTGTCTTGCAGCCACGATGTTGTATAGGAAGACCCACCGGGAGCCAGCAACCCCACGGCTGCTGTAGTGTTCCTACAGCTGCAGGGGCCGTCTTGAGGTGGCTTTTCAATCCCTAGATTGTTGGGTAAGCCTGGGGGAAGGGAGGTCCCAGTCCCAATTAGGCTCCTCTACTCCAGAATGTCATCAAGCAGATAGGCAGTCCTAAGGTAGGATGGGGGCATGAGTGGGGCTACCTGGGCTCCTCGGTAACTTCCCTCACTGCAGCCATCATGCAACGCCGTGGCCTGGGTACTAAAAATAAAACTTCCTGACCAGATGCCATTAAGAGTTTACAGGCCTGGGAGTTCCCGTCTTGGTGCAGTGGTTAACGAATCTGACTAGGAACCATGAGGAACCAGGGATCCGGCGTTGCCGTGAGCTGTGGTGTAGGTCGCAGACGCAGCTCAGATCCTGAGTTGCTGTGGCTCTGGCGTAGGCCGGCAGCTGTAGCTCCGATTCGACCCCTAGCCTGGGAACCTCCATATGCCACGGGAAGCAGCCCTAGAAAAGGCAAAAAAAAAAAGTTTACAGGCCTGGCTCATGCCAAGTCCCTCTGCCTTCCTTTCCAGGTACGGGTGCTTCCATATCCATTCACACACCATCAGCAATTTGAAAGGACCATCCAGACCCCTATAGGATCTACATGGAACACCCAGAGGGCCTTCCAGAAGCTGACTATGCCCAAGGTTGTCACCAAGCCAGGCCATATCATTAAGCCTATAAAAGCAGAGGATGTGGGCTACCGGTCTTCCTCAAGGTCGGACCTCTCTGTCGTACAGAGGAATCCAAAACGACTTTCCATCCGTCACAAAAAACAGCTGAAGCAAAACTCTGTACATTGATTGCTTGAATAATCACACCTCGGTGCCCGGAACCAGGAGCCCCGACTGCTCCTCCACTGGCCCGGTTTTACTCCGAGCTGCAGGATCAGTTCCAAAACTGGCTTAGCACACCATGAGTGTAAAGCCACATTTTAGAAATAAAGGCATTTTTAATCTATTTAATTGGAGTGTATTCTGTGTCGTTTCCCATTTCCTTCAAATCAGACAAGATAGATACCTTTGGATGTTCCCTGCCGCATTTCTCCGGTCACACTTGTCGGGGATCCTTATTTTCTTACCAAGGACTACGTAGTCCTAAATTGGAGTGGAGGAAAGTTGCTCTCGCCTATGATCTTAAATCCATCACATCAGATACAACCATAAACAACCAGGTGAAAGAGTCGGGGTAATAATTAAATATTGTATATTCTTAACCTCTGAACCTAGCAGCAGTATGCTCGAACCAGCTCTGGCTGGTCCTAGGATGGTGCTAAAGCTGGGTTCAGCTTTAAATCTAGCCACTATGATTTTCTTTTCAAAAATGTGAGAGCCTCCCCTGGCTTATACAGGTTGCTCTCCAGAGTAGTTTGCACTTTACTCATTCTTAAGATTGAGCCTTGTCATGGCTCAGCAGTAACAAACTCAACTACTATCCATGAGGATGCGGGTTCGATCCTGGCTTCAGTCAGTGGGTTAAGGATCTAGCGTTGCCATGAGCTTCGGTGCAGGCTGCAGACATGGCTTGGGTCTGGCGTTGCTGTGGTGTAAGCCTTTGGCTGCAGCTCTGATTAGACCCCTAGCCTGGGAACTTCCATATGCCACAAGTGTGGCCCTGAAAAAAAAAAAAAGACTGAGGTTTTACCCTTACTTTACAGATGAGGTAGATAAAGCGTTCCGAAGTAAAGCTCTATTCTCTTCCTAATGCAAGGCCAGCTTCTCACCATTGTTTATAGTTTATTCAGGCATTATTTTGCTATATGGCAGTTCACAGTGGGCTTCTCAGCTCTGAGGAACCTTTCTTTGTGTGACACTATAGAAAGGGCCCCTGAAGCCAAGATTCCTAACAAGGAACTAGAGAAACTCCTCCACTGATTTTGAAAAGACACAACCCCTACTGCGCTTCCCCTCCTGCCTTGGAGATGTGCCCCCAGCCTTTTTAGATCAAGATAGGGGTTAATTTTTGTGTGTCACAGACCCCTCTGAGACTTTGATGCAGTTATGAACCCTGCCCAGGAAAATGCACACACACCTATACCACTTTACACAGTTTCAGGAGGTTTACAGACATGTGGCATCCCCGGGCCAAAAGCTACCTGTGCCACTCGAATTTGCTTTTGCAACTCCCCCCACCTGTATGGCCCTTTTTTTCTGGGGCCGCCACTCTCCAAGTCACTTCCCAAGTGTTTAGACCTCAAGAGTAACTAGTCCCAATGCCTTTGGTTTACAGGTTTAAGATTTCAGAGTGGAGCAATGCACATTAAATTAGTGACTGAGTAAGCACTGGGACCCTAGACGAACTCCGAAGCCAAAAGCCGTGCCATAAATGTCTGTAGAAATTCCCAGTGGCAGTTATGCGCCCCGACTACCATTGCTCATCCTCTCTAGAACCATCCTAGTGCTGAGAAGGGAACTGAATATATTGATAGTGTTTCGAGCCCAAGGAATATTTTTAAGTTATCCATTGGTTTGAGATAATCTGCGATCCGCTTGCTGGTTGACACTTTAAGTCAGTAGCCCGTGAGGGGGAATGGGGCACCTCTGCTCACTCCTGCCTCGTTCACTCTTTCGAGCACAAAGCTGCCACCTCTGTCCCACCCCCACCCCCCAAATCGAAGTACCCAATCAAGTGCCCCCAGTAAAGGGGCCAATCCCCGTCTACTTTCCCGGGACCCTCCTCAGCTCCGTGTGCTCCCGGCGGCCCAGGAGTGATGCAAGCGACCCCATCCTTCAAAGGGGAGGGCAGGCGCTGGAACGTGCTATAAACGACGCCCACTCCCAGCCTTCCAAGCCCCCAAACGGATTCGATTGTTGTTTCGTGGGGCTTTTTTTTTTTCTTTTCTTCCTCCGAACCTCCGAAGTGTTCTCCCTTCCCATTGGCCGGAGCTGCCCCTTGACGCCACCCTGGCCTTGCTCGCTGATTGGTCCATTCTGGATGTGCCCAAGCCTTTTTCCCAGGGTGTGGCCCCCCGCCCCCAACAGGGTTCTGACCCCTGGCTCCTCCCTCCCCCCCCCAAGCCCCCCTCTCTGTTCCGAATGGTACCGCCCTGGCTCGGCTCCCCCTCGGCCCAGGCCGCTGCCCTTAGGGCCCCCGGACGGGGCGGGGCACGCTGGGGACGGGCAGAGGGCGGTGGTGGCGCCTTCCTGCCGAGCCTGAGGCCGCCCCCGCCACCCTTCTGCAGCCCTCGTAGGTCCCACTTTTCCCTGGGCCGTTTTCGTCTTGCCTTGGTAGCCCCGTCCCGTCTGTGCGGCCCCCACCGTGGTCTTTCGGTCATCCCGATCGGCAGCGTTAAATCCCTGCCCTCAGCGCTCCACACGCGCCCATCCGCCTCCACCCTCGGGTTCTTGCAGCACTCCCTTTCCCCGTGTCTGCTCACCCTTCCCCTCCCAAGCCCGCGGAAGCCCGGGCCCCCCTTCCTCGCGGACTGTCCATCCCCAGGATCCCCCTCCCTGTGTGTGGCCCTTCCTCCCAGCGGCCTCCCCTTCGCGGCTTCCCCTCCCCTTCGTGGCCGGGAGTGCTCCACCCCGACCCACCCCCCTTTCTCCGTACCCCCGCGCTCCCTTCTTATGTTGTCCCTTCACGTCCCTCTCGAAGCCCCTCCCACACCAGCCCCCCCACCTCGTACACACTTACCCCTCCCTCCGAGGCGTCCCCCGGCGCCCCTCCCCTACCCCCGCTAGTCTACGCCCCTCCCACCCACCCCGTCCTTTTGTCTCGTCTTTGGTCTCTAAGTCCCCCGCCCCTCCCTCACTCCCGCCCTCGCTCCCCGCGAGCACGCTCTTATCTTCCCCAGGTCCCGGCGCCCCGCCCCCTGGCCGCGCCCCGCCGGCCCCCTCCCTCCCGCGGCCCCATCTCCGCCCTCGGCGCTCCGCCCCCCACCCCCCCGCGCCCCGCGGCTCCCGGCCCGCCAGCCCGACCGACCTCCCTGGTTCCCGGCTCGCTCCTCCCGCCGCTGCCGCCGCCGCCGCCGCCGCCGCCGCTGCTCCCCGACCCACCCTTCCCGGGCCGGCGGCTCGCGCTCCCGCACGCTACCCCCGCACACACACGCACTCCCCCCGCCCCGCCTCGCCCGCTCGCCCGCCCAGGCCCTGCGGCGGCCCGGCCCCACGCGGCGCGCAGCCCGCCCTCGGGGGAGCCTCGGCGCCCCGCGGCCACGGGCACCTCGCGGGCCGGCGTTCGGCCCGGGAGCGCTAACGCGGGCCGGGCCGCCCCCCACGCATACACCCAGCCCGGCCCTCGGCGGCCGCCCGGGACGCAGGCGCCCGTCGGAAGTGTTTGGGGGACCAGCGGGCCGCGGCGCCTCCAGCAACCCGGGCCTGGCTGGCGCGCCCTGGGGACTAGCTGCGACCCGACTGCCCGAGATGACTTTACCCGGAGCCTCCTTTGGGCGCCAGCCCCAAACCTGTACCACCAACGCGCAGCGCACAGTTGGGATTCGCAGCTAACGGGTCCGGGGTGGGGGACTGTCCGGAAAATACCCTGAGGGACTGCGGACCGTGAGGCCCGGAGAGGCAAGGGCCGGGGACACGCCCCGGCCACCCAAGGAGAAAGCGCGAGCCCACGCCGCTCGCCTTGGCCCCCGCCTCCTAGAAGCGGGCTTCCCACGGCGCACAGCGATGTTGCCTCTGGCTCTTTGTATCCACCCCACGCGCGTCGAGGATTGAAATTAAACCCTCAATCCGGGGTCGGAGGCACAGCTCAAGTGGACAGGAAACCCAGCAACAGACATGCCAATGGGCACTTTTTTAAAAAGAGTCTGTTTGGCGATGCCCAGGTTGACCGCGTTTCCTTGCCTGCACCTCTTCTCCCAAGCCCTCACTCAGTCTTCCCTTTTTACCCACCAGACTGGAAGCTCTTTGAAGGGGGCCCTGTTTGTCTCTGTGGCTCCCTCAATGGATCCCTTGTGATCGGTAGACAAGTGCATGTGTTTGTTAACTGCCCGCCTTTGGGATCTGTGTCATTATTGTGTGACTTAAGGTTGTAAACTCGGGAGGGCCAAGACCGGGTGGGGATTACTAGCTCGTGCCAGGCACAGCGTGATGCCCAAAGGGATGGGCCATCAATGTTTTTGAGTCTGATGTAGCTAATTATGCAGGAGGCAGATGCCTACCTCCTTCTGGTCCCCAGAACTCCCAGTTCCAGAGCTGGATGTCCTGAGTTAGGAAGATAATAAGGAGCTGCCTTAGCTCATTCGCAGTTGCAGGCCGACTTCCTAAGGCCAGATCCGACTGCATTCATCATCAGAATGCACTGGGCGACCTGACTCCACTACTGGGAATGGGTTTGCAGGGAGCCATGGACTCCCCACTTTAACTCCCATCAGTTTGCAACTGCAGTTGGGAGGAAGGAAGTAGCCAGTTGTTTTTTTTCTCCCTGTGAGGCAAAGTGTCCCATATAAGGATCAAACTTGTAGCTCTTCATCCATTTACCCCAAGGTCAAGCTGAACCCCACTGTGTCAGAGTAAGGAGGGTGCAAACAAACTGGACCCAGTCAACAGCAGTCAATCCCAGGGGAGGAGGGGCGATGGACGCACTCCTTCCTCCCATTTATGGATGCAAGATTCACCTTGTACTTTGCAGCGGCTCCTTTTAACCTGGTCCCTTTAGAATCAGTCCCTCTCCCCGCCCACCTCACACCCCCAGCCCCAGCGGGACAGGTCCTCTCTGTCCTTCCTCGGCCTCACACTGTCTTTGCCCAAGCCAGCCTGCTCTAAATGGACATGGTCAGTGATCCAAGCAGAAACTGAAATAGTAACAATTGGACAGTGTCAAGAGACTCGGGCAGAGATGCCTCGGAGCGCCCGGCCTCCTCCTCTGCCTTGGCACAGATGTTCTTATTGTCCTGGAAAGAAGTAGAAAATTCCCTCCCCAAGCGTGGAGGAGGGATGCTCCAGGGATTAGCCCCCAAGGACAGAGTTGCTATCTCAGCCCCGTCTCTCCACCCCCTAATTATTCAGAATGGGAGATCACCATCCCTTTTCCCCATCATAGCTAAGGCTACCCCCCTGGGCCATATGTTCCCCCTCACCAAGGAAATTAAGGGGAGGGGGGCTGGAGCTGCACGAGGCGAGTACTAAACTGTTCCAAAGTTCTCTTTAGGGACCGTTAGCACATCAAAATACATATCTGGAAAATACTCACAATTAACACTGGGAGAAAAACAGTAAACACAGTGTCACTTTGCCAGGCTCAACAGTTTTGTTTTGTTTTGTTTTGTTTAAATGCTAATGGCCTCAAATGGGGAGCAGCATCCATCAGTTAAATAAACAAGCCATTAGACTGAGACTAGAAGTGTCAACACATGACTAATCTACTAATTGGGAGAAGGCATCGCTAGTGGGGAGTGAGGCAGCAAAGCATGCCGGAGACGGGAGTGGACAGTGGACGGCTGAAGCGCATGGTGTGTTGGTTTGGGAGCCCTCGAGACCTGAGTTGGAATCCTACCTCCAGCTGTTGGTAGCCATGCGGCCTCTAGTGAGTCACACTCTGAGCCTCTGTTTTCCATTCGGTAAAGCAGGGATCAGCACAGTACTTCTATCACAGGACTGTCGTGGGGATGAAGTGAGATATCCAAGTCAGGTTCTTGGTCCTGAGCCTGCCACACTGGCAAGTGTTCCGTGCCTGTTAGCTATTTTTGATAATAATAAAGTACTTAGCACGTGGTATACACTCCAAAAATGGCAGCGATGAAAAAGAAATGATTTATGGTTGCTAGATATTAGCTATAAAAGGTGAACATGGGGGACTTCCTGTGTGGCTCAGCGGGTCAAGGATCTGACGTTGTCATCGCAGTGGCTCGGGTCTGGAGCTACATGAGTGTGGCTCGGGTTTGATCCCTGGCCCGGAACTTCTGCATGCCATGGGCGCAGCCAAAAAAAGGTGGACATGGACCCCTGGTGTCTCCAGAACCTTCCAGATACAGCTGGCAGGGGGATGCCATTGGTTGGTTAATTCCAACTTCTTAAGGCCATCCCTTTAACCTGGGATTAGCTCCAGCCCTGAAGGATCACTGTCCAGTCCCAGAGTTGCTAGATTCTAAGGCCTTCTATCCTGGCACCTGCCTAAGAAACTTGAGTTAAGCTGGCCCTCCCAGGTGGAGACCAGCCTGACAGTGGCCTGGGCATCCTTCCCCGGCCAACCAGCCCCATCCTGTAGAAAGTATTCTGGGCTGTTCTTGGCTACCCTCTTCCCACTGTGTGTGAAGACAGGCGAGGAGCACAGGACTGACAGGGGCCAGCATGAGGAGGAAGGGGCCAGGGAGGGGCCCACAGGACCCTCAGGAGAAATAACTGTGACCTGGACAAAGCTGCCGGCCTTTGCTTTTTGCCCCCACACTCGCCTTTTGAAGCCCGCTGTCCTCCTTGTCACCTGCCAAGGAGGTCTGTCCTCAGCCAAATGGAGTCTCCCTCCCTGGTCACTTGCCAGCTCCCCCGATCCCTCCTCTCCCTTTGTCCCTTCCTGTTCCAGGAGAGTCTTGCTCTCAATCTGGAAGGTTGGTAAGCATTAGTTTAGAGAATTCTCTCCACACAGTTAAGGAGCTAAGCTAATACTGGGTAAACATACCACCCTCTTCCCAGGTGCTTTTTTTTTTGGGGGGGGGAGCATGGTGGGGCCAGGAATCGAACCTGTGCAACAGCAGTAACCAGAGCCACAACAGTGACATAACCGACCGCCCCCCCCCCCCATCTTGTAGGTGCAAAGGAGCCTCTTTAACTTGAAAATAAGTCCTCAAGCTGCCTAGCAAAGAATGCAAATAGATGGCAGGGGATTTCTGGGCCTTCAACAGGCCGAGGTGCCATGGACAAGAGAGACCTTCTGCCCTTCGTTGTCTGCGATGTTCTGTTTGGATCCTTGTAAATGCTGCCTGGAGCTCTGGGCCCTGAGCCGACCCACCCCGCCCCAGACACTCTCCTCTCCAGTTCTACACCCGAACACCCCCCCATCCCTCCCCCACTCCAGCAACCACGTTTGTCCTCCAGCCCCTGGCTCCTTCATCCACATCTCCCAGCTGAAACAGGGCCCTTCCTGGCCTTGCCCTTATAACTAATCCAAAAAAAAAAAGGCTGGTGTCCTAGTCCAACCAGGAACCATGAGGTTGTAGGTTCAATCCCTGGCCTCCATCAGTGGGTTAAGGATCTGGCACTGCCGTGAGCTGTGGTGCAGGTGGCAGACGTGGCCTGGATCCTGCGTTGCTGTGGCTGTGGTGCAGGCCAGCAGCTGTAGCTCCAATTGGACCCCTGGCCCGGGAACCTCCACATGCCACAGGTGTAGCCCTAAAAAGCAACAACAACAACAAAAAGATTAACCTGATCAGCTAAACCCTCTCCACAACTGTCTATCGAGAGCTAAGGGGGTCATGTGCTCTCTCTCCAGCCACACCCTAGCGGCCTGCAGTTCTCCAAGCACACCCGTCCTGTCATGTCACATTCTGTGCCAGAGTCTGTGCTGTCGGCAACTGTTCTCTAAGCCTGGACCCACTGTCACCAGGACCCCCCACCCTGTTCTCTGCAAATCCTCTTTTTCAAAGGAACAGCTCCACTGCCCCTGCCTCGGGGAGGCTGTCCACGGTGCCACCCGAAGTCACATTCCGGCCCTCTTTGAGGGCCTCCTTGCGCGTTCTGCTTGGCACAAAAAATGCGTTGCTGACTTGCTGCTCCCCTGTGGGATACAAGGAAACTTCCCACGGACAAGGAGTGCTTCTGCTTCGTTTCATGCTTTGTTTGGGTTTCAGACCTACACAAAGGAGTGGATTGTACAACCACGAACCCCCCATCACCTAGATTCCATAGCTATCGAGATTTTGCCACATTTGTTTCTGCTTCCTGCTTATATCACCCATCCCACACAAACAGCGCCCAGCTCTGCCTTCAGCAGCTCTTTCCACAAAGAAGCAGGGGCTTGGTGGGAATTCAGGCTTGCAGAGGTAGGGCAAGGGCTGGGGGAATGGGTAGCTAAGAGAAAAAGTTGTCCATGCTTGAGCACCTATTGTAAGCGAGGCGCCTTACAGTTGATCTCATTTCGCCCTCACCTCATGGGGTAGCTTGTGTTATCCCAATTTTACAGATGAGGATGTGAGACTCAGGTGAAGGACTTACCTAGGTCCTCCAGATGGACAGTGGCAGAGCAGAGCCTGGATTTGAATCCAAGTCCCGTGCCCTCCTCGCTATGCCATGTGGCCGGCCTCAGAGCATGCCACCTGCTCCGCTGCAGCTTTACAGAGTACAAGACACCCTTTGTGTGTGTTCTTGCAAGGGAGCACGCACACAGGGACATTCACACCCATGCACGCACACTCACACCCATGCACACACACACACACAGCGACCCACATGTTCACTAGGATTGTACAATAATTACACTGGTGTCTGTCTGTGGGATCAGTATCCTTGTCTTATAAATCACCCCTCAGCCCTGCAAGCATGGAGGGGAGGGTGTGTGTGTGTGTGTGTGTCCCTCTCAGGGGTTGCAGGAATTGAGGAAGCCTCACCCAGGATCTGCTGGGGCCACAGTGTTCTCAAAAGGGAAACAAAGTCTCAGAGTTCCCATTGCGGCTCAGCTGTAAGGAACAGGACTTTGGGGTTCAACCCCTGGCCTTGCTCAGTGGGTTAAGGACAGTGAGTTGTGGTGTAAGTTACAAAAGCGGTTTGGATCCTGTGTGGCTGTGGCTGTGGTGTAAGCCGGCAGCTGCAGCTCCAACTTGACCCCTAGCCTGGGAACTTCCATATGCTGACCTTGCAGCCCTAAAAAAAGAAAGAAAAGGAAACAAAGTCTCTTTCCTTGGTCTCACCAGTACAGTACATGCTCCTCAGATCTTCACAATGACCTTGCAACCAGCACCCTCCTCTTCAGCCCTGCTGCCTCCCTCAGCAAACCTTGCTCTTTGCAGCCTTGCTTCTTTTGCAGCACCCCCACCGCACACAGATTCACGGCCTTCCTCTAGTCTAAAACGCCCTCTCCCACCCCTTTCCATGCCTGAATTCTCCAGCTCAAGGTTCAAGGCTCAGCTCCTCCCAGAAGCCCTCCCTCAATCCCTCATTCTGACCACCTCTCAACTTTTTCACCCCAGTCTGATTTTTATTTTATTTTATTTTATTTTATTTGCTTTTTAGGGCCACACCCATGGCATATGGAGGTTCCCAGACTAGGGGTCTAATCGGAGCTACAGCTGCCAGCCTACACCACAACTCACGGCAACGCCAGATCCTCAACCCCCTGAGCAAGGCCAGGGATCGAACCCACCACCTCATGGTTCCTAGTCGGATTCGTTTCCGCTGCGCCACGATGGGAACTCCTGATGATTTTTTTTTTTTTTTTAACCTGAATCGTGATGCTCTGCTCTCTTGCCTTGTTCTCTGGTTGTTTCTTAGAATGTTTCCTTGCCCATACTGTAAGCCCCTTGAGCTCAGTTTTGGCTACAGAGAAATAAAGGAAAGCCTTTCAAGAAAGGCACGCAGTCAGCTTCCCTTTTCTTCCCATGGTCCTCTTGCTTCCTCCATGTTGTCGCTTGGGTTTCCAGCTTTGCTGCCCCTGGCATCTTTTCTACAAAGATGATGAGGTAAAAAGGAGTGTCACAGGTTTACCTTGATCTCTTTTTTTTAGTCTTGCATTTGCTCAGATGGGCAGAGGGCTAGCTGGGGTCTGAAAAGCCTTAAAAACCACAGAAAATTCACCCTGAAGCGACTCTGACTTTATGAGTCTTTTTTTTTTTTTCTTCTTTTTTTTTTTTTTGCTAAGCATTCATGGGAGGGGAAACAAGATCTATTGGGCAGGTTCACACCTGCAACACCACCTCCCATTCCCTTCCCCTTTATCTGCTTCACCTCCTCCTCTCCCTCTCCCCCCAAAACTGCCCCCCCAACACACCCACAGCACACACATACACAGAATTACAGCTAGAAAGAGACAGCTCGTTTTCCAGATTTCAGGAACTCAAAGCAGGGATGCGTTGGATCACAATATTCCGCAGACTCAGAGATGGGGCCGCCTGGTGCCACCAAAGAAATTCTCTCCACTGGGCAAAATGCTGGGCATTGAGGGGTCGCCTTACCCTGGGAGCAGTGGGATAGGTTTCCACTGACTGGCCAGGGAGGGATGGAGAGGCAAGGGTTCGAGCCCCCCTTCCTTCCTCCCAACACCACCTCTGGAAATTTAAGTTGGGGGAGGGGTGCGCAGAAAGCAACGTCCCCGCCCTTCAAAAGGCCTAAGCCAAAGGCCCAGCCTTCCGGTGTCAGTAAAGGCACCAAACCGGATTGTAACTCTGTTAGTGTGGCGGGTACCTCCCTCCCAGCTGAGCCTGAAGCTAGAGCTGTTTCAACACGGTTGTGCGGATTCTGTCTTAGGCGGGCTCACTCATCCTCCCAAGGAGGCCCAGGAGGGCTACTGCTGCCCCATTGCACGGATACGGGAACTGAGGCACCGAGGACCCGGGCCGATTCTCTCGCAGGAAATGGACATTCCTTTTCGGTTTGGGGGACCTCCTGATCCCCGGAGGCGTCCCAGTCCCCTCCGCTGGGGTTGCCAGCACGGAGGAGGTCTGACGGAGCTTTGGAGAGAAGAGAGGTGAAGAGAGGCTGGTCCATTCCTTGCTGTCGCTTCAATTCCTTTAGCCGGGCGTCCCGGGTTGCATCTTTTCCCTCGATCTTTCCTGGCGCTCCTCCAGCAGCTCTCAGCACTCCCCGCCCCTGCGCCCCGCCCCAGTCTCCCAAAGGCCTTTCAAGAACCGCCCTTCGCTGGGCCACTCCCTTCCCTCGGTAACTCGGGACCAGGAAAGGCCTCTGGGCCTGGCCCTTCGGATCCAGCAGGTTGAGGGCCCCAGAGAGCCACATGGACGGGTGGGAGAGATGTCCTCGCGTCACGAGAAGCCAGGCTCTCCCCAAATTAGAATGCCGGCTCTGAGTACCGTTCACTGGAGCCAGGGACTTGCCCTTGTCTTTCTAGTTGCCTGCCTGCCGGCCTAGAAGAAAGTGCTGCCCTTGACCCTTGGAGGGAGGAGGTTGTATGGATTTGCCTCGTTCTGCCCCTGTCCACCTTTCCATCGCAGAGACTTGGTGTGATGGGGTGGAGGGGGGGCAGAGGAGGGGCAAAGGCTCCTTCTGCAAGACAGATCTGAACTCAGCCTCTAGCCAGGATGGGGGAGACTGCTGTGTGTGGAGTTGAGGGGTCCTGGATTAATGCGGGGGGGGGGGGTTCGGTCTGCCACCAGGGTTAGGGCACCGATTAGAAGTCAGGATGGGTGTCTCCTATTCAAGAATGTCTGGTCATGCTCCCTGTCAGGAGCTGGGTGTAACTGGGACCCTTTCTTCTTCTTCTTTTTTTTTCTTTTTTCTTTTTTCTTTTTTTTTTTTTTTTTTTTTGTCTTTTTGCCATTTCTAGGGCCGCTCCCGAGGCATATGGAGGTTCCCAGGCTAGGGGTTGAATCGGAGCTGTAGCCGCCGGCCTACGCCGGAGCCACAGCAACTCCAGATCCGAGCCGAGTCTGCAACCTACACCACAGCTCACGGCAACGCCGGATCCTTAACCCACTGAGCAAGGCCAGGGATCGAACCCGCAACCTCATGGTTCCTAGTCGGATTCGTTAACCACTGCGCCACGACGGGAACTCCTGGGACCCTTTCTTCTAAGAGGCGGTGAAAGATCCCTAGAGTTGACCTCAGGGGACTTGACTTCTAGTCCTTTCTCTGACACGCGTTTTCTGTGTGGCTGGCCTTAAGCAAGTCACTTCCCTTCTTGATCCTCAGTTTCTTCATCTGAAAAATGGAATCAGTCTTAGTCTCTAAGATTTCATCTAGTTCTGGGAATGTACTACTTGGGGTCTGTGGGCATATATATATATATAAAAAAAAAGCTGTTCTTTTGACCTTGTGGGGTTAAAAATAAGACATTATAAGGGAGAAGAATCCAAAAAAATGAAATACTATTTTCCTTCATTAAAAACATAAGGGAGTTCCTGCTGTGGCTCAGCAGTAACAAACCCAACGATTATCCATGTGGTTTCAGGTTCAGTCGCAGGCCTCTCAGTGGGTTAAGGATCCGGCATTGCCGTGAGCTATGGTGTAGGTCGCAGATCTGGCTCGGATCCCGTGTTGCTGTGGCTGTGGTGTAGGCCGGGAATTACAGCTCCTATTTGACCCCTAGCCTGGGAAGTTTCATATGCAGCAGGTGCGGCCATAAATTTAAAAAAAATGTATATATATATATATATATGTCACATGTTTATTGTAGAAATTTTAAAAATACAGGAAACTGTAAAGATCATAAAAAACATTTCTAAGCCCACCACATAGGTTATCATTGTTATAATTTCGGTCTTTGTATTTTACAATATAGTTTCAATAAAATGGAATCATCTGTATATAATTGGCTTGTAATCTGCATTTTCATATAAAATGGTATACATTTTTCGATGTTATTAAATATTCTTTGAAAATGTGATTTTTTTTTTTCGATTTTTGCCATTTCTGGGGCCGCTCCCGTGGCATATGGAGGTTCTCAGGCTGGGGGTCTAATCGGAGCTGTAGCCACTGTAGCCACTGGCCTACACCAGAGCCACAGCAACGCGGGATCCGAGCCACATCTGCAACCTACACCACAGCTCACGGCAACGCCGGATCCTTAAGCCACTGAGCAAGGGCAGGGATCAAACCCAAAACCTCATGGTTCCTAGTCGGATTCATTAACCACTGAGCCACGACAGGAACTCCCTGAAAATGTGATTTTTAAAGACTTCACAGTATTCCATTCAGTGAGTGTGCCATAATTTACTTACCCACTCTTTGGTTTGGCATTTAGATCATTTAAGCTTTTTCCATTATTATAAATATAATTTCTTATGAACACCCTTTGTGCATATGTGATTTTACAATAATTTGGGTCAAGAGGTATGCATATTAAAATTTTATGATGGAGGAGTTCCTGTCGTGGCTCAGTGGTTAATGAACCTGACTAGCATCCATGAGGACTCGGGTCCGATCCCTGACCTCTTAAGTATCTGGTGTTGTCATGAGCTGTGGTGTAGGTCGCAGACATGGCTCGGATCTGGTGTTGCTGTGGTTGTGGCGTAGCCGGCTGCAGCTCCAATTCAACCCCTCGCCTGGGAACCTCCACGTGCTGCAGGTGCAGCCCTAAAAGGACAAAAATACGGAGTTCCCGTCATGGCTCAGTGGTTAATGAATCCGACTAGGAACCATGAGTTTGCAGGTTCAATCCCTGGCCTTGCTAAGTGGGTTAAGGATCGCAGCATTGCCGTGAGCTGTGGTGTAGCTGTGGTGTAGGTCGCAGATACGGCTCGGATCCCACATTGCTGTGGCTATGGCATAGACTGGCAGCTACAGCTCCAATTCGACCCCTAGCCTGGGAACCTCCATATGCCACGGGTGTGGCCCTAGAAAAGCAAAAAAGAAAAAAAAAACAAAAATAAAATAAAATTTATGATGGAAACATATGCAAAAGTAAATAGTTTTAACAAACCCTTTATATACCCATCCTAGTTTCAGTAATTATCAGCTGATGGCCAATCTTTTTTTACCTACACCCTCACTCATTTTTTCCTGCCAATAGATTATTTTGAAGCAAACCCCGTACATAATGTCATTTGGTATGCATATTTTTAGTATTTTGACACGCAGAACCAAACTGACCCATTAAAAGACTTTACTACCTAACACTCCCACCAGAAAATTCAAACCAGTTTTATTTACAAAGACCTGTCGCTACAAACTGGAAACAACCCAAATGATTATCACCAGGTTAATAATTTTTAATTGCATATTTATTACAATGGAATACCACTCAGCAATGCAAAGGAATAAATAAAAACCAATACAGGTAACAACATGGATAAGTCTCAAAAACATTTATGCCAAGTGAGAAAAACCAGACCAAAATACTATACATTGCATAATCTCATTATCTGATATTCTAGAATATACAAACAAAACCATAGTGACAGAAAGCAGGTCCATGGTTACCTGGGGACAGAGGTGGGGGAAGAGATGGGCTATAAAAAGCGAGGTTTTGAGGGTGATATATATGTTCTGTATCTTGATTGTGGCAGTGGTTTTGTGGGTATATATCAAAACTCATTGGGAGTTCTCATCATGGCTCAGCGGTAACGAAACTGATTAGTATCCATGAGGATGTGGGTTCGATCCCTGGCCTCCCTCAGTGGATTGAGGATCCAGCATTGCCAAGAACTGTGGTGTATGTCGCAGATGTGGCTTGGATTCCGTGTTGCTGTGGCTGTGGTATAGGCTAGGAGCTGTAGCTCCGATTTGATCACTAGCCTGGGGACTTCCATATGCTGCAGGTGCAGCTCTAAAAATACAAAAAAAAAAGAAAAAGAAAAAGAAAAAAACCTCATTAAATTGCATGATTTAGGGAGTTCCTGTCGTGGCACAGTGGTTAACGAATCCGACTAGGAACCATGAGGTTGCGGGTTCGATCCCTGGCCTTGCTCAGTGGGTTAAGGAGCCTGCATTGCCATGAGCTGTGATGTAGGTTGCAGATGTGGCTTGGATCCCATGTTTCTGTGGCTCTGGTGTAGGCCGGCGGCTACAGCTCTGATTAGACCCCTAGCCTCGGAACTTCCATATGCTGCAGGTGCAGCCCTAGGAAAAAAAAAAAAAAAAAAAAAAAAAAGGAGATCCTGCTGAATAGCATTGAGAACTTTGTCTAGATACTCATGTTGCAACAGAAGAAAGGCTGGGGGAAAAATGTAATTGTAATGTATACATGTAAGTATAACCTGATCCCCTTACTGTACAGTGGGAAAATAAAACAAAAATTATTAAAAAAAGGCAAAAAGACAAAAAAAATTGCATGATTTAAATGGACAGTAATTGTAGCTAAATTATCCCTCAATCAAGCTGATTTTTTTTTTTTTTTTTTTTTTTTTAGTGGCCACATCCCCTGGGGCATACCGAAGTTCCTCTGGCCAGGGACTGAATCTGAATTGCAGCTGCGGCAACACCAGATCCTTCAAACCCACTGTGCCAGGCTGGGAATCAAACCCACACCTTGGAAGTGACCTGAGCCACTGCAGATGGATTCTTTTTTTTCTTTTTTTCTTTTTGCCATTTCTTGGGCTGCTCCCGCAGCATATGGAGGTTCCCAGGCTAGGGGTCGAATCGGAGCTGTAGCCGCCGGCCTACACCAGAGCCACAGCAACGCGGGATCCGAGCCGCATCTGCAACCTACACCACAGCTCATGGCAACGCCGGATCGTTAACCCACTGAGCAAGGGCAGGGACCGAACCCGCAACCTCATGGTTCCTAGTCAGATTCGTTAACCACTGCGCCACAACGGGAACTCCCCCTGCAGATGGATTCTTAACCCACTGCACCACAGAGAGACCTCTCAAGCTGATTTTCTGCTTTTTAGGACTGCACCTGCGGCATATGGAAGTTCCAGTTCCTGGGCTAGGGGTTCAGTTGTAGCTGCAGCTGCTGGGCTACGACACAGCCACAGCCATAGCAATGCCAGATCTGAGCCGCATCTATGACCTATACCACAGCTCATGGCAATGCTGGATCCTTAACCCACTGAGGGAGGCCAGGGATCAAACCCACATCCTCATGGATACTAGCTGGGTTCATAATCTGCTGAGCCATAATGGGAATTCCCTCCCAAGCCGATTATTAAAATGTGCTTCCTTAAATGCTTACCAACAGAGTATTATTTAAATAGTATTAAAATAAATTAAAATGTATACATTATTTGTGAACTTGATGGATAAAAAATTCTATTTTGATATTTCGATATTTGAATTTTGCACTTCTTTATCAATATTATTTTTCCTAGTTTATTGGCCATTAGTATAACTTGCTTTGTGAACTGCCAATTCATGTCCTTTGCTTAGTTTTCTAATGAAATGTTTGTCTGTTTTATGTGGATTTATAAGACTTCTTTATATATCAGAAATATTTATAATTTTCCATTATAGTTGATTTGCCTATATTGTTAATACTCCTTGCCAGCGAGCCTTATAATTTTGCTTGTGGTATTGTTATTTGTTAATACAGAAGTTTTACATTTTTACAAAGCCAAATCTGTGTTTTCATGTCCTTTACTGCTTCTTCCTTTACCTTTGTGCCTAGAAAGACTTTCCCTTTTCTCAGGACCAGAGGAATATTCCCCTATTTTCTTCTAGGTTGCTTATGGTCTTATTGTTCACCATTCTTTTCTACCCTAGAGCAGAGTGGATAAGTACAAATGTTGGCTCTGGAGTCAGATGAAGCTGGGACCCAAATCAGCTCCACTCCTTACTTACTAGCCCCGTGACCAAAGGCATCTTCAGCTCCCTCCTCCATAGAATGGGGATATAATAGTTTCAAGGGAGTTCCCTGGTGGTCTAGTGGTTAGAATTCGGGTTTTCACGACTACGGCCCAGATTCAATCTCTGGCCTGGGAACTGAAATCCTACATCAAGCTGCTACACACTGCGGCCAAAATAAATAAATAAATAAATAAATAAATAAATAAATAAATAAATAAAAGTTTCCAGGAGTTCCCTGGTGGCCTGGAGATTAAAGGACCTGGCATTGTCACTGCTGTGGCTTGGGTTAGATCCCTGGCCAGGGAACTTCCACATGTCGCAGATACAACTTAAAAAAGTTTCTGGCTTAGGGAGTGGTTTTCAGGATTAAATGAAATAATATATGTAAAGAATTTAGAGAGCAATGAGAGTGCCATCTCTAAGTGGAAGGGTAGAAATGGGACTGACATCCAGAGAGTCCTTAAGGAACTCCCAGGCCAGGCTCAGGCTAGGGGAATATCTATAGCAAATTGATAGTGCTCAAGAAACATCAGCAACTGTATTTGGACATTTTTTATTTGGGGTTGCTCAGTATTCAAACACTCTGATGACCTGAAGCAAATCCCAAAACACACAGAAGCGAATATTCCCTCTCTCAACTCACTAGCATCTAAGTAGCGAGGCTATGGCCCAGGGACGCCAGTCAGATGCACTCTCTCCCTCTGGACTTTGGAACTTGAGCAGTACAGCACTGCAGGGGAGAACAGTAATCATTCCTGGAGGTTTCAGCAGCCAGACATCCAGAAGAACAGCAGCAAATCTCTGGAGGGGACCATGCAGCAACAGCATCGTGAGCAAGCCAGTCCTGTGGCTTGGTCCCGACTGTGCCTGCTTCCCCTGCTACCAACCCCTTTCCTTTTTTTTTTTTTCTGATTAAAGAGCTATTAAAAACCATTTTATTCTAATTCTGATTTCATATCAAATTAAATAATGAGTGATGTTACAAAGCAATAACTGATCAGATCGTTTGTATGGAGGATGACAAGGACCATGTTAGCTCATTAGTTAGCAGTGTAGTCTGCAAACTAATGCAACACCAATAGTGGAACATTGCCCTTTTATTTATTTATTTATTTATTTTTTGCCACACCTGCAGCATATGGAAGTTCCCAGGCTAGGGATCAAATCTGAGTCACAGCTTCGACCTACGCTGTAGCTGTGGCTATGCCGTAGCCATCTTATGCCTTAACCCATCTTTCTTTATTTTTTTTTACTTTTTAGAGCCACACCTGCGGCATGTGGAAGGTCCCCAGCTAGGTGCTGAATCAGAGCTACAGCTGCTGGCCTAGGCATGAGCCACGGCAACACTGGATCTGAGCTGCATCTTCGACCTACACCACAGCTTGCAGCAATGTTGGAGACTTAACCCCCTGAGTGAGACCAGGGATTGAACCCATATCCTCATGGATACTAGTCAGGTCCTTAACCCACTGAGCCACAATGGGAACTCCTGACCTTTGTTTTTTGTTTGTTTGTTGTTTGTTTTTTGCCATTTCTTGGGCCGGACCCGCGGCTTATGGAGGTTCCCAGGCTAGGGGTGGAAGCAGAGCTACAGCTGCCAGCCTACACCACAGCCACAGCAATGCGGGATCCAAGCGGCATCTGCGACCTACACCACAGCTCACCAGGCCAGGGATTGAACCCGCAACCTCATGGTTCCTAGTTGGATTCCTTAACCACTGAGCCATGACGGGAACTTCCAACCCCTTTCCTGAGGCTGGTTCTTTAACATAATCACAGTCACAGTGAAATCCCCATCAGCCTTCCAACGGACTCCTATCCTGCTTTAGTTAGTTAGAATCGGGTTCTGTGGTTTGAGACCAAGGACCTGACTGACCAGGCTACTATGATTTAACTATGGAATTTACACTGGTGAATGGCATGAGGTGCTAACTTTTTTCCCCCAAATAATCAGATATTCCCAAACCATTTGTCAAATAATCTGTTCTCTTCCCACCAACTTGAAATGGGTGACATTTTCCACCAAATGCATTCTTGAGCATGGGACTGTCCCACTGACTAGAATTCCATGTCTCTCCTAGAACTCCAGAGGGTTTTTCCCTGCTCCCCAAGGGAATTCTCTTGTTCTAGAACCCCAGACTGCCTGCTTCACACTGAACACTCCGGACATCTAAGGATTTCTCTGTCTTCTCTTGTTTTTCTTTTTAGGGCTGCACCTGTGGCATATGGAAGTTTCCAGGCTAGGGGTTGAATCAGAGCTGCAGCTGAGGCCTACGCCGCAGCCACAGCAACGCCAGATTCGAGCCGCATCTGCGACCTACACCACAGCTCACGGCAATGCCAGATCCCCAACCCACTGAGCGAGGGCAGGGATAGAACCCACATCATCACAGAGACTGTGTTGGGTTCTTAACCCACTGAGCCACAATGGGAACTCCGGATTTCCCTGTCTTTAAGCTGGAGGACTGCATTCAGAAACATGTCTGCTCACTTTGGGTTTCCCCCCATCAAGCCGTCTATTTGACCATCCAGTCCCAATTTGGAGACATTTCTGAGTTACAGAGTCTTACCAAAATAAAAAAAAAAAAAAAGAAATGGTCCAAGACAAGCACCCACTCCCACTCCACCCCCGTCACTGGCTCCTTAATTCTGCAAAATTCTCATTTTCATCTGTGGCAACACCCTGGAGAGAAGGGGACCTCCAGCACAAGAGCTCAGTCTGGTCCTCTTGAGACCCGCCAGTGGCTACGGTGTTTGCCTCCTGGCCTACTTTCTTGGTGACATCAAAACTGAGGTTGTAGGGAGTTCCCATTGTGGCTCAGTGGTAACGAAACTGACTAGCATCCACGAGGACGAGGGTTCGATCCCTGGCCTCGCTCAGTGGATTAGGGATCCGGTGCAGCCGTGAGCTGCGTCTTGGATCTCGCGTTGCTGTGGCTCTGGTGTAGGCTGGTGCCTGCAGCTCCGATTCAACCTCTCGCCTGGAAACTTCCATAGGCCATGGCTGCAGCCCTCTCAAAAGACAAAAGAAGAAAAAAACACAACAACTGAGGTTGTAAAGCAGAAGAGAGTCCTTGAGGAACTTGCAGCCCAAGCTTAGGGGGCAGGCTGGGAGTGAGGAGAGGCAAAGATTGTGAAAGAGAAGGAGAGAGGGGGTCTTCTGAGGCAGGGGTTGTTGGATTACAATGTAGTATCACAAGGCCTGGGCATGTCTGGCTGCCCGAGAGCATACGGAGGGGCAGACATTGTGGAAATGCCCCAAGTGAAAGGACCACTCTTGGCTCAGGAAATAACTGGATCTCAATGTGTGTGGGGGGGGAACAGGTGGGTGCATAATTGTCTTCGCCAAAGACATGGTGTTGCTGGGGTGCTCCTGAATAAAGGATAAAGGAGACAGCAGGCCTGGGAGCTTTTATTTATTTTATTTATTTCCTATTTCCCAGCTTTATTGAGAAACAACGGACACATAACCTGGGAGCTTTTAAAAAGCAACAGGAATCAACGCAATGGCTATTACATGGCCACTAAAATGATGTTTACAAGGACCATTTTTAATAATGTGAGGAAATGCGTATTATAATTTTATTTTTATTTTTTATTATAATTTTAAGTAAAAACAACAAAAAAAGCAAGCCAAAAAAATGGTATATTGAGGGAGTTCCCGCTGTGGCTCAGCAGTTAATGAATCTGATTATAGCATCCATGAGGATGCAGGTTCGAGCCCTGGCTTTGCTCAGTGGGTTAAGGATCTGGTGTTGCCATGAGCTGTGGTGTAGGTCACAGACGAGGCTCAGATCCCGTGTGGCTGTGATGTAGGCTGGCCCTGCAGCTTCAGCTCCGATTCAACCCCTAGCCTGGAAACCTCCATATGCCGTGGGTGTGACCCTAAAAAGCAAAAAAAAAAAAAAAAAAAAAAGTATATTGAGTTGAATCACAAACTGTATGATGGGAAAACTATGTATTTTTAAAAAGACTGGAAGGACTTTGAAAAACTTATGGTTCCAAATGAGACAGGTTGGGGAGTGGGGGATGCACTGAGGTTTTGGGGTGGAAATGCTATAAAACTTGGTTGTGATGATTGTTGTACAACTATAAATGTAATAAAATTCATTGAGTAATTAAAAAATAAAGATAAAAAAATAACAAGACTGGAAGGAAATGCACCAAAATGTTAACATCCATTGACAGTCTTTGGATGACAGTTATTTACAGGCAAAATATTAAGGACCTATTAAGCATCAGGTCCTGCACCTGGCACTTTACTTACATAAATTATCACATGTCTTTGCACAACACCCCTGTGAGGCAATTACTCCCATTTTATAGGCCAGAAAATTGAGTCTCCCAGAGGCTAACTAGCTAAAATCCACACAGCTCAGAAGTGGCATGATGAACGATTACTGATTTAAAATATATTTGTGCTTTTCTCTATTTTGTATAATTTTTGACAATGCACATGTGCTTCCTACCTTTTGCTAACTATCCTTTGCTTGAACTAATTAATCCTTCTTGGATTAGGAACAAAGGCAAGCATTCTCTCCTGCTCCTTAGAATTTTCACTCTCTTTCTCTGCAGAGCAGGAGCTCCTGGTGGGGAGGGACTCAGTCCCCAGTCCTGAACACAGAGGGGCACACTGGGGACGCTGAATAGATGTCTGTAGAATAAAGGACTGAGTGGAGGAACACGTGAGTGAGTCATGAAGAAGTTCACCGTGGTGATGTTAATGCCTTGTGTATACAAGGTGTTTGGGAGAAAGGACAGTCTCTCTCTTTTTTCTTTTTAGGGCCGCACCTGCGGCATATGGAGGTTCCCAGGCTAGGGGTCGAATCAGAGCTTCAGCTGCCAGCCTACTCCACAGCCACGGCAAAGCCAGATCCAAGCCGCATCTGCAGCATATGCTGTAGCTACAGGCAATGCAGGATCCTTAACCCATTGAGGGAGGCCAGGGATCAAATTTGCATCCGCATGGATACTAGTCCCCTTCATTACTGCTGAGCCACAAAGGGAACTCCGGGAAGGGACAATCTTTTCACCAGCATGTTGAGAAGGGTGCCATTAGGGCTATAGCCTTCCTATGAGACTTGGGTACCCTTGCCCTGAGCAACCCAGCCAGTCATATCTCAAATGATATCCCTAATCTTGAGGACTCCATGTGCTGGGTCTACCACCCAAGGCTTGTAGCTACCATGTCCTTCCTCCCACTAAAACACCCCTGTGTTTGTCAGGCCCCAGCTCCCAGCAGGCTGGAGTGAGGAGGCATCTAAAGTCAGGGAGTTGTTGGATTCTCAGAGCATCCTGGAAGCCCCTGAGGATAACCGGGAGTTGAATGTATTTTGCAAGCTGAAAAAGATAACAGGGGGAGTTCTCACTGTGGCTCAGCGGTAACAAACCCGACTAGGATCCATGAGGATGTGGGTTCGATCCCTGGCCTCACTCGGTGGGTGAAGGATCTGGTGTTGCTGTGGCTGTGGTGTAGGCCGGCAGCTACAGCTCCAATTGACCCCTCACCTAGGAACTTCCATATGCCAGGTGCGGCACTGAAAAAAAAAAAGATAACAGGAAGTTTCCGATGTGGCTCAGAGGATTAAGAACCCGACATAGTGTCCTTAAGGATGTGGGTTCGATCCTCGGCCTTGCTCAGTGGGTTAAGGATCTGGTGCTACTGCAATCTGTGGCGCAGGTCACAGATATGGCTCAGATCTGGCGTTGCTGTGGTTGTGGTGTAGGCTGGCAGCTACAGCTCTGATTCAACCCCTAGCCAGGGAACTTCCATATGCCGCAGTTTCGGCCATAAAAAAAAAAAAAAAAGATAACAGATAAAGGAATTCGCATTATTAATATGCCAGTAAGAAAGGCTCAGGATAGGGAGTTGCCTTGTGCTTCTCTTGTGGCTCAGCAAGTTAAAGATCCTGAGTTGTCAAGTTGTCGTTGCTGCGGTTCAGGTTCAACCTCTGGCTAGAGAACTTCCACATGCCTGAGGGTGTGACCAAAAAGAAAAAAAAAAAAAAGGAAAAGAAAGGCTGGAGATTAGCCGAGGAACACCTGACCCCCTCACAGGGACCTGGACTTGGGATTTGGAATCCCTGCCCATTGACTCCAACAGGGAGGCCCAGCAGGCGAAGAGAAGGGAGGGCAGGACCAAACCTCTCAGTGCCCCAGGCCCAGATTCATGGAGTAGGTGGCCACCTCCTATCCCTGTGGGGCAGGGGGACAGGGGACACAGGATACTGACTTCATTTCCTCCTGGCCTGTGCTTCCCCAATGGAAAATGCGGACTGAGTTTTCATTGAACTGGCAACATTTTGGAAAATTATAGCCAATTCCCAGTAATCAGCATGAACAAGGGGCCAGCAGTAGGGCCTGCAATTAGATAAAGAAAAATAGCAATGTTTACAGCCCAATTTGTTTTAAAACAGCAGATTTACCTTTCTAATTATGAACCAGTGCAGGCTCCTACTAGATGGAGCTAGTCTGTGCTCCAGCCCTTCTGCTCAGAATAATCCTTCCACCTGCACCTACATCCCCCAGGCTCCAGCCCTCTCCTCAGCCTTCAAGTCCATGTTCAAATCCTTCCTTCAAGAAGCTTTGCAGGTCCTTGGTCATTTCTCTTTTTCCTCCATACTCCCTCCAGCACTTGCCTAGCGCTGGGCAGAGCGCCCTTCACAGTCAGTTCTGTCTATCTGACCGTGACCTCTTCTCCCGCTAGAGCAGAAGCTCCCAGAAGGTAGGTCACAGCCTTTCAGCTGTGCTGTCCATCTCAGCAGCCCCCTGGACCCAGCGCAGTGCCTGGCACAGTGGACCCCCGCCCAAACCTCTATTTCTGGTTGCCCAATGGCCAACAATGCCTACTCCGGGGTCCCAACTCCCAGCAGACTTGGGGGCAGGGGAGCTCTAAGGTCTGGAAGATTCCGGATTCCCAGAGCCCTGAGGAAGCCCCCTGCGGATAACAGGGAGTTGCCCCATATTTTGTAAGCTAGAAAGGAGTATTTACCAGGCCCAATCACAGCTGGTTTTGGCCGGTCCACGAGTGGGGAAGCGTCAAGCCTGGCCGCATGGGCAGAGGGAGACAGCCAGGGGAATAAAGGGTTCCTTCCGCGGGAGGACCGGGTCTCCAGCCTCCATTCGATCCCTGGGCTCCCCAAGTGGGAAGACCAGGAGTTGAGCCTCGGGAGGGGAGGGAAAGGGATGGGGAGGCCCGGAGCCGCGCTTCCCTCCCTCTCGCTCCTCCTTCTCCCGCGGACCCCGCTGGCCTCCCTCTTGGGCTCTTTGTCTGTCGGTCGTTCTGTCTGTCGGCTTTCTTTCGCGCTGCCTCTCCAGCGCTTTCTCTCTCTCTCTCTCTCCTCTGCCCCCCCTCCTTCGGTTCACGTGACCGCCTGCTCTCAACGGCTCCGATCACCTCTTCCTGAGGCAGCACCTTTCGGTTGGTAACAGGAGACACTCGGGTGTTGGGGGCAGGATGGGTTTCCTTCCTCCGCTTTTTCCTCCTCGCCTTCTCGGGCCGCTCCGGCCGCTCCTCTGGGCTCGGCCTCCGGCCCTCCACCCCTCCAGCCTCTCCCAGCCCCCATAGTGCTCGCTCCCTCTCCTCTCCCTTCCCTCCCACCCCCCCCCCCACTCGCCCGGACCTCCCTCCTCCCCCGATGCCAGCCCTCTTTGGGGAGGGGGCCTCTGCTCGGGGGACAGACAAAAGGGCCTGGACGGACTCCGGGGGCACCTCGCGGCAGCTCCCCACCACGTGGCCCCTCCCTCCGCGGGCGGCAGGCAGCTCCCCGCTCCCCTCCCCAGCCGGAGAGGTCTGGGGAGTTAGGGCCCCCGAGGCATCAGCTTTTCCGGGCCTCATTCGCGCCAATCGCTCCGCCGCCGCCGGTGCTGAGCCTCCGGGCGCCTCGAATACCAAGGAATGCACTGGGCGCGGGTGGGGGAGACGCTCGGAGAACCGTGGCAGCGCTCTCAGGTCCCAGGCTGGGGAACCGCCAGCCTAACCAGGGAGACTAGAACCCCGCCGTCGGAAGGCTCCCGGTCCTGTGGGGGTGATGACAAGGTCTCCAACCTTAGGGAGCTGGAGTCTGATGGGAGGGACGCGGCCCCCCTCCCCTCTGCAGTACAAACTCAATAGAAAAAAGGATGGATCCGAAAGTGCCCTGCAGAAGCAGAGCTGGACCTACATATTCGTGAACTTTGGGCAGAACCAGGCGGTGTTTCCCCACCCCTCTTGGCCAGCACTTAGGGAGCTGCTGCTCCCCAGCCTACCAACCCCCTGCCTCCAAAATTTGGAATTAAAAGTGAACTCTCTCTCTCTCTCATTCCGTACCAGGGTAAAATTTTAAACAAAGGCCATTTAAAGACGGAAGTTATCAAGTAAATCAGGCAAAACATTTTCAAAGCTGCCTCACTGTAAATGCATACTCAGCTGATGGCCAGAGCTGGCCCTAGATGTCGTGGCTTGCGTTTTAGAGCCTACAAAAGGCCAGTTTCCCCTGAGCCCCCCAGCTGACCACTTAAAACCGTTTTCGTCAATAAAGCTAAATTCCTTCAGGGGATACTACCTGTGGCCAGAGCCACGCTGGATCGCCGCACCTTAGCACATCCCAAGCCAATCCTGATAACAATTACCCAAGTGCAGGGAGGGGAGGGGTGCCCGAAGGAATTCCATCTCTCTAGGATCTTAGGGAGGGACTTGAGCTGAGAAATGCCCCAGGTGTGATAGGTGAGAGGCAGAAGAGTACTTACTTGCAACAAAACTTTTTTTTGGCCACGCCCAAGGCATGTGGAAGTTCCCAGGCCAGGGGCTGAACCCGAGCCACAGCAGCGACCCCAGCTGCTGCAGTGCCAATGCCGAATCCTTAACCCACTGCATCACAAGGGAAATCCTGCAACAAAACTTTTTAAGAATGGTCACCACAGCTACAATTTATTGAGCATTTAACAAAGTGCCAAGTACATAATACACATCATATTTAATCCAATAACCTCTGGTGTGGTAGGTACTATTATTATGCTGGTTTAACCGATAAGGAAACTATGGCTCAGAGAAGGTAACTTGAAGAGGTCACACAGCTGGTTAGTGGCAGAGCTGGGTTTGGAATCCGGGTCTGGCCAACGCCCAAGTCCAGGCCCTCCGCTCACTCACTCACTATACTATTTTGCCTCTTTCCCACAGGGAGTGATTCTAAAACTCTCCTAGAAGGAACAGAGACAATCATGGGCCAGGGCACAGTCTTGCTGAAAACTGGCTGGCTACCAAAATGTGGAGGGGTCAACAGCTGCCCCGGGTCACCCTACTGGCGTTATAAATGCCACAGACTCCCCAATAAAAGTCCAGACTCTTAGATTTCCTAACCTAGAATCCAAAGAAGGCATCCCATCTGGCCATCCCCACAGAAATCATCCCACTTCCGGTTTCTGCCTTTCTGGGTAGTGGGGAGATTTGCAGGATGCCAGGCCTTGAGTGAGCTTCTTGGAGGCAGTGTTATGAGGGGTGGGGGTGGGCTTGATAATGGACCCCCACTGCCCTACCCCCAGTCCTCCCTGGAGGGAGGACAAATAGGCCCATTGATTCGAAACTCTCCCAGAGGGCATTAGAGTAATGACTCTGGACTGTGTGATGCCTACACCCCCTTTGACCTCCCGACTGACCCCTGCCCTGGGAGGTTCCAAAGGCCACAAATCTCTGTTGCTTGTGGGCCATGTGGTTTGTGGCTGTTTGTAGTTTTGGAAGGGAGGGGGAATCTACGGGGGTAGGGGACACTGCTTCTCACTGTGCCGGGCTTCCCGAGAGAACTAGCAAGGGGCGGGCAGGGCCCCTTCCTAACCCTGCCAAGACACACTGCAACTACTGATACGGCGCTCCATCATTTATTTTTGAAAGCAGCAGGGCTCTTGGCTCATTTGCATAAATGTTTGCACTGCCTGCTATATTTTGGTTCGGGAGAAGGGCATCAGGGTACAGAATATACATGACAGATTTGTAACTGGGCAGCTTGAGCCTGTCCCTGGCTAGGTGAGCTAGCCAGCCAGCCCAGGACGGCCCCTCACCCTCTGTGTCCACTTTCGAAAGCCCCTCTAAGTGCAGAGTCCAGGACCAGGGATGCATGGCAATAGAAAGACATTGCCCCTAAAGGGGTACTTCTAAGGCAGGTGTGTAGGTAGATGGCTAGATAAGAGAGCGTTTTGACTTGAAAAGGGCTGAGAGTCTGGATGACTGATTTCTTTTGTTCAAAAAAGAAACATTTTTTAGTGTTTTTTTTTTCCCCAGAGTAAAGTGAAAACAAGTTTATTTAGAGAGATACACATTCCACAGGCAGAATGTGGAGGGTCTCAGGTGAGAGAGGCCTAACTTTTAATTTTTTTAAACTTTTATTCTATTTTATTTTTGGCCACACCCATGGCATGTGGAAGTCCCAGGCCAGGGATGGAACCTACAACAGCGACCCAAGGCGATGCAGTGACAATACCAGATCCTTAACCTGCTGCACCACAAAGGAACTTCCAAAGAAGAAACATTTATCGAGTGGCTCCTATGTGCCAGGCACTCTGCTAGGCACTGAGATCACACAGTGAACACCAAGACCTTGTCTCCATTACCGAAGCCTCAGAGTCCATCACAGCATGGGTGACAGAAACATAGTCCAATGACCCTAAGTGTGTTTCGCCCTCTGAGAGGAGATAAGAGAGGACTGCTAAGGCAGCACTAGGGGCAGGCATGGGGTCTGGAGAGGCTTGGTGGGGCACTTGTTTGCTTAATCTGAGTCTTAAGCATCAACCCCTCTGCCCCCCCCGCCCCCGCCCCATCTCCAAGATGTGTTTTACCCGCTATTACAAATTCCCTGTGTGAGCTCAGCAAACGTCTAAACGCTCTAGGCTGCCTCAGTTTCTTCATCTTCGAAATGGGGGCAATAATCTGCGAAGCGGCCCGTGTGTGCCCCGTGTGCCCTACCTCTTCCCGGCCTGGTCCTGTATCCCGCCTCGACCCCAGGGTGAGAGCATGACGACCAGTTTCATTGAGATGGCCGAGCGGAGAGCGGGGACCACCGAGAGGCCGTGGGAGTGGGAGAGGCGGTGGCGTGCAGGGGGTATGACCCCAAAGGAGGTGGGGGAGCAGGTTTAATTTCATCTCCGATGTAGTTAAGCACCTTTCCACCGCCCCTCCTCCGCGAGGGCGTCTCGCGGCGCTAAGTGGCAGCAAGGGGAGGAGAGTGGGGCTGCTGGGGAGAGGGCACCTCCTCAGGAGAGCGGCTTCGGGTCCCCACTTCGCGCCGTCTATCTTGAGGACGGAAGCACTGAGGGAAGCCTTGTCCTTTCCTACCCTCGCCCCTCCACCACTGGGACCGCCTTAGTTCCTCTCTGGAGTCGAGCATTTGCCCGCACTTTTTTTTTTTTTAATCCTAAATCTGTCCCACCTTTGGAGAGGGGGGTCACCCGTTCCGTTAAGTTTCCTCCTGGGGGAGTCAGGAAGGACTTCCTTTTACTCGTCCTACATGACCCCCTTAGGGCTTCAAGGGGGGCGCGAGAGCCGGGGGCTGGGCCGGGGCCGAGCCGGCTGCGCTGCCCCTCCAGGATTTCCTGCACTCAGCGCGGAGAGGTCGGCTCGAACTTCGGCCTCCGAAGCAGGCGACTCGGCTTCCCTTTAAAATGCAGAAACTCCCGGCCCACACCCCCGCCCCTCCGGCCGCCTCCTCCCCTTCCCCCTCCGCCCCCGCCCCGGCTCAGGCTCCTCCCCGAGCCCTGGGCGCGGGGGCCTCCCTGCCACCTGCCCGCTGCCCATCCCACATGCAAAGCGTGACCGCCGGGGAAGGAAGCCGGGCGCGCGCCCACACCGGCCCTGCGCCGCGGCGACAGCGACAGCGACAGCGAGCAGCTCGCCTACTCCGTCCGTCTGCGCTTACCCAGCATGCACTTCCAGGCCCCGAGCTATCTCGGAGCTGCAGCCCCGGGGTCAGAGCGGCCGGAAGAAACAGGAAGTTTGGGACGGTCCTAGTCGTGGGGCCGGGAGTCCTCAACGGCAGGCCCTTCGCCCGGCGCCGCCGCTCCCTCCCCCCGCCCCCTCCCTCTGGCGTACTTCCCTGGGGTCCGTTTCGGGGGCTGGCGTGAACTCCAAAAATCCAGATGTGTTTGGGGGTCATTCAAGGCACACTCCCAGGGTTCCCTTCGCCATAGCATCTCCTGGCCTTAGGGATCGAGGGGTGGGAGGGGGAGGCAGTGCTCCCGCCTGGGGTAGGGGGGAATGGTGGTGGTGGTGGTGGTGGTGGTAGGCCCCAGGGGTGGTTTGTCTTCTGCCTGTGGAGGGGAAGAAGGACGCTAGGTGGGGTGGAGGTGGAGGGCAGGAGATTAGCCTCCCACAGCTATCTCTTGGGCAGGTAGGGCAGAGGTTGGCACCTGGTGCCGAGTCCAGGGTTACCGTCTCGTGTCCCCTCCCCTCTGCCAGTTAGCTTCGCTCTAATCTGCCCTCCACACTGACTACGGCTGCCCCATTATCCTTCGCGACCATCTCGGTGACGTGCACTGCTGTTCAGCAGGGCTTCTGGGCTCAACGGAGACGGGATGCCTAAAGCAGCCCGGTTCCTTGGGCCGAAAAACGCGAAGGGCATGTGCAGGTGAAGGCGATCCCCATCTCCCCATCCACGCACCCCTTTGGCCAGGCAAGGAGGACTGGAGGCTCAGTTCCCTTGGCCTCCTTCTCAGTCTCCATCCCTACCCCAACGTGAGCTAAATGGACAATCCCGCTCCACTATCCTCACGCCAGCTTCTCCCAGGCCTAGGGCTGAGAGGCGTATGGCTCTGCGTGGATCCCAGTGCGCAGCACTGATCCTAGCTTGGCCAATCCTTTCCAGGTTGTGCAGACAGGCCCTTTGTGTAGACGTGCTGGTTCTCTTCTCATAGCCTTAACCTCCCAGCCTGGAACTTCTCACTCCCAGCTCACTAGGACTTTGTCAGCCCTCCTGGTTGCCTTGACCCAGTCAGTCTTTAGGTTCCTAGATTTCCTGAGAAGGCCGGCGAGGAGAACAAGGACGGCACTCTTTGGAAGTAGGAAAGTGAAGGTAAAAACGCCTTGGCTGGAGAATGATTGTGCAACTGGCACTGTAGTTTCAGTCCCAGACACCTCCAGGCAGAATTAATTGGTCTTTCCTCTGGGCCCCCATCGTATAGGCTTTCTACCTCTATTATCACATTGTATTGTAATTATTTGTTTATATGTTTCTCCCCCCCTGCTAGAGGGTGAGCTCCTAGAGGGCAGAAACTATGCCTTATTTATCTCTGCAGCTCCCGGCACAGATCCTGGCTCACAAAAGGGCTGTTGAATAAATGAACCAGACATGGAAGGGATTCAATTCAATGACCTCCAGGATTTCGTTCAGCTCTAATATTCTGTGATGCAGTTTAAAACGCACCCATAGTTGCATTCACATACATGTAACCACTCAGAGCAAATAGACAAACATCATCCTGCCACAGTCTGGGTGTCAATGTAAGACCTCTCCTTGGAAAGCGAGCAGACGTTACATGATGCCAAGTAACTGGCCTTTTGAAAGTCAAATCTTCAAACCTAAACATCTGAAGTGTTGACGGCCAACGTCACAACTGGCTTGGCTGATTTTTTTTTTTTTTTTTCTCACTGGCCTGACTTTTTAAGCAGCCGCAGTCCCGTGTGTAGAAACAGCGAACATTTAGCTGAAAAGGCCCTCTGAGATGCTATGGTACAAGTCTCCTCATTTTACAGATGAGAAGGTCCAAAGTCAGACAGGAGCAGAAATGTCAACCCCGCATTCGTGTCAATTGGGGCGGGCACATGTATGACATGTTTGTATGCAGACATGGCTGCTGACATGCACAGACGTGGTTGCATCCCTGAAACAAGTGCCACCACTACGCTCAGGCACAACCTCCCCCAACACCCACCTACCAAACGAGGACGCCCCCCACCAGGTGGCTGCTCAGCAAGGAAGGGAGGGCAGCGGTCACCCGGGCCTGTGCGAAGGGGACAGAGAAGCCTACAGGTTTGCAGCTGCCATTAACGTGCTCCTCTCGGCTCTCCTCCGTCTGCAGAGGGCGAGGAGAGGAGACATTCCGGGCTCATTCCAGCGAGCCGTGTGCACGCTGCAGGCGTGGTATGTGAGCAAGCGGCGCGCTTCCAGCTGCTGCCTTTGAGGGCTGACAGGCAGCCCCCTTCCCCCAGACAAAACTCCCCACCCACCGCTGGCCTCTCTTCACATGGGCATGATTAAGGCAAGCAGGACCATTGCAAGCCCTTCTCCAAAAGAGAGAAATTATGGCTCTTTTTCCACCTCACCTGCATACCTTTCCCTAGGGGATCTCCTCTCTCAGACCTATCTCTAAGTGGAAGCCCCCCCCCCGGGGGGGGGACGGACACTTAACCCACCCCCCCATCCCCCACCTGCCTCCGGTGGCCCCATGACAAGCCTGCTCCTTTAACGCTCCTGTGGACAGTTGGCACCCTAATCGTTGGAGCCCACTCATTTCCCCCATCAGGGTCCTCTCGCGCACCTCCACCCCACTTAGCACGAGCATCCCTTCCTTGCCTTTGTAGGCTGCGCCATAGTTTTCAAAGCCTGTTTTGTTTTACTTTTACCACAACCCTGTAAGGCAAGTATTAGTAGCTTCATCTGAAAGGCCAGGAGACTGAAGCTCAGAGAAGATAAGCAAGCTGCCCAAGGTCACCCAGCCAGTACATGAGGATGGGGCAGGGCCACAAACTCCATCTTCGACTACAAAGGGGACATGTTGCCCACTCTGCCACCCTAATGCCCAGTTGTTATTTAGCCCTCCAAAGGAAGGGAGGGGGCCTTTCTGCTTCTTCTGTACCTCCAGGGTACGTGGTGCAGCACTGGCTCTGTGCACGATGGGCATTCTGAGGCCTGGGTAAGGGACAGACCCCCGATGCAACCAGCCAGCGAATCCTGGAAGCTCCTGGAAGGGAGAGGCGCTTGCAGACCAAGGGTGCTGTGTCCCACCAGAGTCTCTTCAGCAGCCCCCACCCCTTGTCTCTTCTCAGTCCTAACTTGCCCAGAGAGAGCAGCCCCAGAGCCACCCTAAGAGAGGACACTGTTCCTAGGGTGCAGACCCCTGCCTCCCCTCCCCCTCTCTAATGGGGCCTCGGAGTGTTCAGAGCTGATGAACAATGCTAATATTGGAACAAGTCGTATACTACTTTGATTGGGACTCTTGTCTGAGTCCTTCTTCGCAGGGACGGGTTGTGCCAATAGAATGCCCCAGGCCCCAGCCCTTTCCTGCCCCTGGCTCAAAAGGAGGGTGTCCCCCCCCACACACACACCTTTTTCTGAGTCTCAGCTGATTTCCCTTGAGGGCCGCCCCACTCAGCAGCTCCCCACTACCACCTTCACTGTACCTGGGCCCCGCCCCGACTGTCCTCAGGGGCGGGGCCAGCCCTAGGGCAAGCTGGGGCAGGAAGTGGTTGCAATTACACACTCCCACCCTGCACTGGCTGCCACGACAATGCTAACTCGGCCGGCCCCACACATCAGGGTAGGAGCTGGAAGAGGGCTCTCGGCTGGGGCTCCTGGGCTGGAATGAAGCTCCTTTCCCGAAGGAAGGGAGTTTCTGAGGCTGGGTGAGGCTGGAAGCCTCAGCTGACTGCTGGTCACATCCAGGGCTAAAGGGAGGAGATGATGGGTCTCCGTTTGCGCCCCAGCATGGCAGCCACTAGGCATAATCAGGCCACTGGCCACTGGCTAAAAGCAGATCCCCCACTGTTTGAGCCCCCTGCTTGCAACTGCCAGGGAGGACGGCCCTGACCCCTCCTACCAGGGGAGGGCAGGCTTTGATCCTCTACTGCTGCAAATCACCAGAGCACAGTGGCTTTATCCCCCCTATTCCTGCTTCGTTTCTTGGGCATTCCCATGGGGCCGGCTCCAGGCCAGGTGGAGTGTGTGACAGGTATGGCCACAGCCATGGGCTAAGTACCACGCGGAGAGAGAGGGATGGGGGTATTTGAGAAGGTTTGGCTGGGATGGCTCCAGAACAATCTGGGGTGGGCTTTCACTGAGAGCATTTAAAATAGCTCAGCAGAAGTTCCTGTTGTGGCTCAGTGGTAACGAACTGACTAGTATCCCTAAGGATGTGGTTCGATCCGTGGCCTCTGGCCTCGCTCAGTGGGTTAAGGATCCAGCGTTGCCATGAGCTGCGGTGTAGGTTGCAGACGTGGCTCAGATCTGGCATTGCTGTGGCTGTGGCATAGGCCGGCAGCTGCACCTCCACTTGGACCCCTAGCCTGGGAACTTCCATATGCCACAGGTGCGGCTCTAAAAAAAAAGTGAAAAAAAAAAAAAAAAATAGCTCAGTAAATTGGTGCTGCATTACAGGAATGGAGGTAGAAGGGGGCTCAGTGAAGAGACTGGAGAGATGAACGAGATATGGGAGTATGGGAGGGATTGCAGCCTACAACCCCAGTGGATACAATGAGGGTTCCTCTTTGCCCTTCACTAGCATCTTCTCCTGCAAGACCCAGGTTCCTTTGTTTTGTCTGCATCCTGCAAAGCCCACACCAGCAGTCGCCTCCCCAGCTTCAGAGCCCTTTAAAAAAAATTTTTTTTTAAATTTTTACCTTATAGGGCCACACCCACAGCATATAGAGGTTCCCAGGCTAGGGGTCGAATTGGAGCTACAGCTGCCAACCTGCGCCAAAGCCACAGCAACAACGTGGAATCTGAGCTGCGTCTGCGACCTATACCACAGCTCACAGCAACACCGGATCCTTAACCCACTGAGCGAGGCCAGGGATTGAACCTGCCTCCTCATGGATACTAGTCGGATTCATTTCCACTGAACCACGACAGGAACGCCCAGCGCCCCATTTCACATTCTACAAAAAGCTTCACAGCGCCCTCCTTTCCTTGTTCTGTTGAAACTGCCTCTCCTGGGCCAGGCCTGCCCAATCCACAGGTGCGGTGCTTTGGGGCTCATTTTGAGGCTACCCAAAGAGGAGGGTCTCCCCTCCCCATCCCACTCATCCTGGCAGGAGCCAAAGGCTTTGTGGCCCAGTTTGAGGGGCTACTGATCAGCAGCTCTGTTCCTGGGGTTCCAGGATCCCAAGAGATTGAGAGGCTGAGTCACAGGCAACTTTAGGCTCCACCGACTGCCCAGCAAGAAAGAGGGAAGAAAAGAAGAAAAAGGTGCAAAAAGACAAACCAGGGGGCAGGTTTGTTTCCCTGGGGTGGGAGGGGGGCAGGAAGGACTCTTAGCCCTGCCTTAGTCTTGCTTCACTCATGGGTGGAGATCACAATCAGAAGATCATCTCTGAATATGAAAGATGATGACAGGACCCAGGATCAAATAAAGGGATAAGGATGGAGGTGTTTTGTAAACTAGTAAGTTCTATACAGATGTGAGGGATTTACTATTATGATTACTATGCATTACAAATGTTCATTTTGCTCCCATTGATCTGGTGTATTCAATACTCTCCTTAATTGAGGCGCATGACACAGCCAGGTTAGCCTTGGGGCTTTTGAGGCCGAGCGCGAAGCAGTGTGTGTGTGTGTGTGTGTGTGTGTGTGTGTGTGAGAGAGAGAGAGAGAGAGAGAGAGAGAGAGAGAGAGAGAGAGAGAAAGAGAGACAGAGACAGAGAGGGAGGGAAATGGGAGAGAGTGGATGGATAGAAGCCCATCCCTCAACATTTGCCCCTGAAAAATAGGGTCGTAAAGAAAAAAAGATTTTAAAAAATGGGGGGGGTGTGCACCTGCAGTGTATGGAGGTCCCCAGGCCAGGTATGGAATCTAAGTCCCAGGGATCAAATCTGAGCCAGAGCTTCGACCTGTGCCACAGCTGGGGCAATGCGGGATCCTTAACCCACTGCACCGGGCCGGGGATTTAACCCGTGTCACCATAGAGAAAATGCCGGATCCTTAACCTGGCGCGTCACCTCAGAAGTCCAAACAAGGAGCGATTTGAAGGGGAGCGGACCTCAGAAATCATATGGCCAGAGAGAACGAGGAGACAAGTCTCGTTCGTCTGTGTACCCTCAATACCCAGAACAAGCTCCTTTGGGGCTCAAGCGCCCAATGTCTGCTTGTCAAATGACTGATGGAAAGGCTGTTGGAAGGAAAGAGCAACGGGCGCTCGAACCCTTCTGTCTCCTCTGCTGCCCTAGTGCAGATTGTGTGCAGATGAAGCTCAGCTCCTTTCAGCTGCAGGTGCCACGTCTTACCAGCCCAGTCTGCCAGGTACTGGCAGGTCCCTGCCAGTCTGTGACAGTCACTGTACCCCTGATAGCCCTGCCACAACAAGGGACCTGGTGTTCGGAGGCCCCGCACACAGCCAAGGCCACTCGCACCACACATGTCATTGCTCTTTGATGCTTCACAAGGCCCTCCAGGCTCTTGCAAAGCCTCGGGACCATTCTGAACATCAATCAAAAAACAAATGGGGTCATGGATGGGGAAGCACTTTGTGATCTGCAAAGCCCCACGCAAATGTCAGGGATTATTGCCCTGCGTCTCAAAAAGAGCATTCCCACTCTTTGAGGGGGGTGGTTATTTGGATTTTGGCAAACAGGGGTTTACTGAATTATAGAATGTGTATGTGGGGGGGGGGTGTCTGCACACGTGGATATTCAATGATAAGGCCCACAGATAGAGACCTACCTGGCCAAATAGCACAGAGAGTCATTTAGCCCATGCACAGCCATATTGGTAAGTTAACGAGAATTCTCTGGTCCTCTGTCTTTTTTCAATATGCTTCTATATAGGTGCTCTCATCAGATTCTCCCCACAACACTATGCCACTGTTAAGTCCCTCCGACTTGAGTTCAGTAGATGAAAGGACACAGTGAGCTCAGAGGAATCTACTTTTGAGCCTTGCAGCCTCTGAGAACTTTGCCTGGGAGAAATTTTCAGGCAGAGAAAAATGAGGTCTGTGTAGGTCCTGGCAGAGCACTCCAGACCCATGCCAACCTCCCTCCATTCTCTGTCCCCACAGAGCAGCTCTACAATGCCTCCATAACGACCTCCAGACCAAGAAGAAGGCTCTCTTTCAGTCAGTCATTCAATCAACAAACAGGTTTTGAGTGCTTTCCCATCAGTGCCAGGCCTTTTGCTAGTCCCTGGGGCTACAAAAGTGAAGAAGCCTTCATTGCTCAGCATTTACCTCTCACCTCTCAAGTGACATGTTTCGTAGCATCTTTTCCCCTTCGAGACCCTCCTTGATGTTCATTTTATTCTGCTGAGTGAAGCCAGGACTAATGGTTTTGAATCCAGCCCTGGTTGTTCAGTCTCTGATTGGGCAAAAGGGGGCTCCTTTGGAGAGGGCAACGCTCAGAACTTCAAATGGGGCCCTCAGACATGGAACGCAGGTATCACAAACCTCCAGAGGAGATGCAAGCCTGATTCTTCTTCTCTTTCTTTCTTTTTTTTTTTTTTCTGTCCACACCCTTGAAAAGTCAGGAGAAAAATCATGAGATCAGCATTGTGTTGGAATAGCATTCTCACCTCAGGTTCTGTTGGAGCAGACGCTTTGGGTCTGGAAGGTTTCTCTGGTGAGTCCAGCATTAGGCTGTCACCTTTTGGGGCGGCAGTTTAACGGCTGTCTTATTAGTGCCCAGTCTGTGGCCATGTGCATCATTGGTGAGGAAATTCTAGTTCGTTGCCTAGAACATCCAAGCAGAATGATTTCCTGGATTTTGGAATTTTCCCGTTTCCTAAAGGTTAACTTCCAACTCCTTTCTCGTTTAGCTTCTTGCTGTGGAGAACCTTTCTCACAGGCATGAGCCCACGTTCTAGATTGTCAGATGCGTTTCCTGAGCAGCTCAATGGAACCTCTCTGTTGACTGGGGATCTTGAAGGGATTTGCAACCAGTGGATCCCAAACTGGGGTTTGCACAAAGTCTAGTGAAACATCACACCATGAGGTTGCGGAGGCTAACTACAAGAGCAAGTGCTTTTGGCTTTGGCTGGAATTAAATGACCTCAGTGTGGCTATCTTGAGCTGATCTGAAGTTCCAGCCCCGTGTTATGTGTATCGTATACATTATTCAGCAGAAAATTATTACTTGAAAATATATTCTGTTTAAGTAGATATTTTGAAACAGAGAATTAAGAACGCAGACTCTGGAGCTCCCATCGTGGCACAGTGGTTAATGAACCCGATTAGGAACCATGAGGTTGCGGGTTCGATCCCTGGCCTTGCTCAGTGGGTTAACGATCCCACGTTGCCGTGAGCTGTGGTGTAGGTTGCGGATGAGGCTCAGATCCTGCATTTCTGTGGCTCTGGTGTAGGCCGGTGGCTCCAGCTCCGATTAGACCCCCTAGCCTGGGAACCTCCATATGCCGCCGGAGCGGCCCTAGAAAAGACAAAAAAAAAAAAAAAAAAAAAACGCAGACTCTGGAAACAGACTGCCTGGATTCAGATCCAGACTTCAAAACTTATTAGCTGGGAACAGATAAACAAACTGTGATACATCCATACAATGGAATAGTATTTAGCCATAAAAAGGAATGAAGATACATGCTGCAGGAGTTCCCCTTGTGACTCAGTGGAAACGAATCCAACTAGTATCCATGAGGATTTGGGTTTGATTGCTGGCCTCGATCAGTGGGTCGGGGATCTGGCATTGCTGTGAGCTGTGGTGTAGGTCACAGACATGGCTTGGATCTCAAGTTGCTGTGGCTGTGGCATAAGCCGGAAGCTACAGCTCTGATTCAACCCCAGCCTGGGAACTTCCATAAGCTGCAGGTGCGCCTCTCCCCCCCCACCCCCGCAAAAAAAACGATACATGCTACAATGCAGAGGAACCTCGGGAACATGATGCTAAGTGAAAGAAGCCAGAAACAAAAAGCCACATGTTATATGATCTCACTTAAATGAACTATTGAGAATAGGTAAATTCATAAAAACGTAGAAACGGAAAGCAGATAAGAGGTTGCTAGAGGCTGGAGGGAGAGTGAAAGGGAGCAACCGTTTAAGAGGTGTGGAGTTTAATTTTGTGGTGATGAATATGCTTAAGAACTAGGCAGAGGTGGTGGCTGCATAATGTTGTGAAGGTACTAAATGTCAGTTAATTATACTGTCGTGGAGTTCCCGTAGTGGCTTAGTGGATTAAGAACCTGACATAGTGTCTATGAGGATTTGGGTTTGATCCTTGGCCTTACTTAGTGGGTTAAGGATCCAGCACTGCTACAAGCTGTGGCATAGGTCTGTAGCTGCAGTTCCAATTCGACCCCTAGCCCAAGAACTTCCATATGCCACAGGTGCAATGATAAAAAGAAAAAAAAAATTTTTTTTTTTGTCTTTTATCTATTTAGGGCTGCTCCCGTGGCATATGGAGGTTTCCAGGCTAGGGGTCGAATCTGAGCTGTAGCTGCTGGCCTACACAACAGACACAGCAACAGTGGGATCCAAGCCACTTCTGCGACCTACACCACAGCTCACGGCAACGCTGGATCCTTAACCCACTGAGCGGGACCAGGGATTGAACCCAAGTCCTCATGGATACTAGTTGGGTTCCTTACTGCTGAGCAACAACAGGAACTCCAGAAAAAATTGTTAATTTATGTTTTGTGAATTTGACCTCAATTAAAAAAAATTACTAGCTGGGCAACGTTGGGCAAGTCACTGAACCTCTATATGCTGCAATTTCTTCATCCGTAAAAGGGGAAAATAATAGTGTTCATTCTGTGGCATTGTTAGAAGTTGTAAAATCCCTAGTACAGTGTCTGGTACACATTCAGTGACATATAACTGTGTATTAAAAAAATGTGGGGGGGGGTCCAGGGAGTTCCTGTTGTGGCTTAGCCAGTCGCAAACCCAACTAATATCCATGAGGACCTGGGTTCGATCCCTGGCCTCACTCAGTGGGTTAAGGATCTGGCGTTGCCGTGAGCTGTGGTGTATGTAGGTCACAGATGTGGCTCGGATCCCAAGTTGCTGTGGCTGTGGCATAGGCCAGCAGCCGTAGCTCTGATTTGACCCCTAGCCTGGGAACTCCCTCTTGCCCTAGTGCAGCCCTACAAAAGACCAAAAAAAAAAAAAAAAAAAAAAAAAGGGAGGTGTTCAAGGAGTTTCCACTGTGGTGCAATGGGATTGACAGCGTCTCTGCAGCTCCAGGATGCAGGTTCAATTCCTGGCCTGGCACAGCGGGTTAAAGGATCCGGCATTGTTGCAGCTGCACAGTAGCTTGCAACTTTGGCTCAGCTCCGATCCCTGGCCTGGGAACTCCATATGCCACTGGGCAGCCAAAAAGTGGGGGAGGCATGAGGAGAAAGAAGGAAACCTCTGGTAGTGAAAAGTTTGGGGACCCCTGGTGAAGATGAAAATAGAAAAAGTGGGAGTTCCTGTCGTGGCACAGTGGTTAACGAATCCGACTGGGAACCATGAGGTTTTGGGTTCGATCCCTGGCCTTGCTCAGTGGGTTAAGGATCCGGCGTTGCCATGAGCTGTGGTGTAGGTTGTAGACGCGGCTGGGATCCCGTGTTGCTGTGGCTCTGGCGTAGGCCGGTGGCTACAGCTCCGGTCAGACCCCTAGCCTGGGAACCTCCATATGCTGTGGGAGCAGCCCTAGAAAAGGCAAAAAGACAAAAAAAAAAAAAAAAAAAAAAAGAAAGAAAGAAAGAAAAGAAAGAAAAAAAGAAAATAGAAAAAGTGCTCAATGTCTTTCAAGGTGTTGTGTAAGAGTCCTCTGGTTCTGATTTCCTAGTAGCAATTCTTAGAAATTCAGAATATGAGGCACCATCCGAGACCTATTCAATAAGACCCTGGGTGGGAGGGTGCCTTGGAATCTGAATTTTGAAAAGACTGTCCCTCATCCCCCCAAGTGATGCTTGTGTATATTAAATTCGAGTAATTGTGATGTCAGCATTTAAACTGAGTAGGTACTGAGGGCAGAGCACTGGCTTCCTGGATATTTTTTTTTTTTAAATTTCAAGTCCAGGTCTCAACTTTTTTTTTTTTTTTTTTTTTTTTTTTTTTTTTTTTTTTTTTGGTCTTTTTGGGCTGCACCAGTGGCATATGGTGGTTCCCAGGCTAGGGGTCAAATTGGAGCTATAGGTGCTGGCCCACACCACAGCCACAGCAACATGGGATCCGAGCTGCATCTGTGACCTACACCACAGCTCATGACAACACCAGATCCTTAACCCACTGAGTGAGGCTGGGGATAGGACCTGCAACCTCATGGATGCCAGTCAGATTCATTTCCACTGAGCCGCTATGGGAAGTCCTCCACTTTTTTGTCTTTTTGTCTTTTTAGGGCCGCACTCATGGCATATGGAGGTTCCCAGGCTAGGGGTTGAATCAGAGCTGTAGCTGCCAGCAGGTTCATAACCCGCTGAGCCACAATTCAAACTCCCTTTTAATCATCATTTTGACTGTCTTCCTCAAATGGACAATTCTTCCTCTGAAGCCCCTTGAAGTTTAATGAGCAAGAACAGACACACAGACTACATATAAACACACAGACCCCAAACAGGCATAGTATCTTTTACCGAGTTATCTATAGCAGCCAACCCGTGTGCTTACTCTAGTCTGTTAATATTGGAAGCGCTATGCTGGGCTGTGTGGGGGTGGCCCTTGCCCTCCTTAGATACTTACTGAAAAGGCTGGGGTGTCCTGGGAGTGGTTGATTTGAGAAGTGTGGTGTGGGTAGGGCTGGGGGGTTGGGAGACCATGCAGTGGGCAGGACTTGGAGGGTCCCAAGCCCCCACTACTTACTTACTGTCAAAGGATCCCAAAATATTCATGGAGCGCTACGTCCTCCAATGCTGCCGGGTATTGTGACTATGACAAGGTACCTGCCCTCAGACGGAGATGTAGAACTAAGACACAGGGCACAGAAAAGAACGAAGTGCTAATCAGTACTTACCTAAGGGTCCAAGAGTTCAGAGGCAAAAGCATTCAGAGAAAGCTTCTCAGAGGTGGGGCTTGAAGGACTTGGCCAGGTGACGGGGAGCTGAAGGGCAGACACACGGATTGGGGTGAGAATGGTATGCGTAGTTTCAGAAGGGCACTTCAGTCCCGTGCCAGCATCCCTCAGCCTGCACCGAGTCACCACCACAGCCGCTCCAGGAAATGGAATTTGGTGCATTCCCACTGAATGTGGGCCACTGGACTAAGTGCTCTTCTCTCTCTCTCTCTTTTATTTTTATTTTTGCCGTCTTTTCTCTCTTTAGGGCCACACCCACGGCATATGGAGAGTCCCAGGCCAGGGGTCCAATCGGAGCTACAGCCACAGCAATGCCAGGTCCCAGCTGTGTCTGTGACCTACACCACAGCTCCTGGCAACACCGGATCCTTAACCTGCTGAGCGAGGCCAGGGATCAAACCCATGACCTCATGGTTCCTAGTTGGATTGGTTTCTGCTGTGCCACGACAGGAACTCCCTAAGTGCTATTCTCAATCGTCTTTAGCTTCTTTGGAGGACTAGGTAACAGTTTGACTGACTGAAAGTTCTTGCTAAATTTTATTCCATTCTACTCTTCAAATATACACCTTATTAAAAAATACACCTTTTTCTCTATATTCAGGTTGTGGCTTTTATTCCCAGGCTTGAATGAAGCAGGTGCTCCCAAGCTCTGAACCTTTTAAAAACTCCTCAAGGTAAAAACAAAGAAACAAAAAAACTAGAGTTCCCGCTATGGAGCAACAGGATCAGCAGAGTCTCTGGAGCGCTGGGATGCAGGTTCGATCCTGAAGCAGAGTGGTTAAGGATCTGGTATTGCCGCAGCTGAGGCATAGGTCACAACTACAGCTCACATCTGATTCCTGGCCTGGGACCTCCATATGCAGTGGGGCAGCCAAAAAAACCAATAAAACAAATGAACAAAAAATGAACAAAAGCTAATATGGGGTGTCTTCTAGGGGCCAGGCACTTTTCTAAGTGCTTACTATATAAGAACTCATTTGGGAGTTCCCACTGTGGCTCAGCAGGTTAAGAACCTGACATAGTCTCTATGAGGAGGTGGGTTCAATCCCTGGCCTTGCTCAGTGAGTTAAGGATCCAGCATTGCCACAAGCTACGGTTTAGGTCACAGATGCAGCTTGGATCCCGAGTTGCTGTGGCTGTGGTGTAGGCCTGTAGCTGCAGCTCCCATTCAACCCCTAGCCTGGAAACTTCCATATGTCGCAGGTGCAGCCAGAAAAAGAAAAAGAAAAAACTCATTTGATCCTTGAAACATTTTCAGGAGATATTAGGCCCCGTTTAATTTATTTAAACTTTTTTTTTTTTCTTTTTAGGGCTGCACCTGTGGCCTATGGGAGTTCCCAGGCCAGGAGTCAAATTGGAGCTACAGCTGCTGGCTTACACCACAGCCACAGCAACAGGGGATCCGAGCCATGTCTGTGACCTACACCTCAGCTCATGGCAACACCGGATCCTTAAACCTACTGAGTGAGGCCAGGGATGGAACCTGCATCCTCATGGACATTAGTCGGGTTCACTATGGCTGAACAGCGACATGAACTCCTATTTTTTAATTTTTAAAATTTATTTTTATTTATTTTATTCTTTTTGGTGGTGCCTGAGGCATGTGGGAGTTCCCAGGCCAGGGATCAAACCCTAGCCACAGCAGTGACAATGCCGCTAAGCTAGTAGGGAACTCCTATTAGGCCCCGTTTTTGTTTGTTTTTGTTTTTTGTTTTTTTGTCTTTTTGTCTTTTCTAGGGCTGCTCCCGAGGCATATGGAATATGGAGGTTCCCAGGCTAGGGGTCGAATCGGAATCAGAGCTGTAGCAGCCAGCCTACACAGAGCCACAGCAATTCGGGATCTGAGCCGCGTCTGCAACCTACACCACAGCTCACGGCAACGCCGGATCGTTAACCTGCTGAGTAAGGCCAGGGATCGAACCCGCAACCTCATGGTTCCTAGTCGGATTCGTTAACCGCTGAGCCAAGACAGGAACTCCTAGGCCCCATTTCATAAATGAGAAAACTGAGGCTCAGAGAGAAGTCAAGTGTCCAAAGGAATATGGTTACGAAGTGGTGGAGCCAAGATTCGAACCACGTCCGTCTAACTTCAGACACTGTGTGTGAAAGCACTACATGGGAAGAGAAAGACTAAAAAGGATCAAGATTTAAAACTGAATAAGGAGTTCCTGTTGTGGCTCAGTAGTAACAAACCTGACTAGTATCCATGAGGAAGCAGGTTCAATCCCTGCCCTCACTCAAGTGGGTTAAGGGTCTGGCGCTTCATTGCCGTGAGCTGTGGTGTAGGTCGAAGATGTGGCTCAGATCCTGTGTTGCTGTGGCTGTGGTGTAGGCCAGCACCTGAAGCTCTGATTTGACCCCTAGCCCGGGAGCTTCCATATGCTGTGGGTATAGCCATAAAAAGACACACACAAACACAAACAAACAAAACAACAAAAAACCCAGAGTAATAATGGGTAAGAAGGGAAGCCAGGTCTGGGTCTCAGTTTCCCCCCCATAAAATAAGGGGGTTGGATTAGATGATCCACTCATTCCTTCATTTAACAAACACCTGTAGATAGAGTTCCCATTGTGGTGCAGTGGAAACAAATCTGACTAGGAACCATGAGGTTATGAGTTTGATCCCTGGCCTCACTCAGCGGGTTAAGGATCCGGCGTTGCCGTGAGCTATGGTGTAGGCTCAGATCTGGTGTTGCTGTGGCTGTGGTGTAGACCAGCAGCTACAGTTTCGATTGGATCCCTAGCCTGGGAGCCTCCATATGCCGCAGGCGTGGTCCTAAAAAGACAAAAATCAATTAATTAATTAATTAAAAAAAAAACCCGTGTGGAGGGCATACTCCGTGCCAGGGTGGGGGATGTTGGGAGGAGAGGAAGGAGGCTGTGATACACAGATGAGAAATACTGAGTTCCTTCATCCGAGGCAGGGAAAATCTGGTGGGAGAGATAGATAGGCAGAGCGTAGAGGTGCTAAATAAAGGGACTAGCTCAGGACTGTGGGGGTACCGCTAAGGAGGGAGTCGGGAGGGAGTCGGGGTCAGGGAAGGTGGCAGGAAGGAGCCGGCTTGAGGGATGCTTGAATGGAATTTCAACAAGCAGAGAAGGGCATAGAGAAAACTGAGGGGGCAGTCAAGGAAGTGCTGGTCTTGGCCAAGGATTGGCAAGAGGGCCAGTTTGATGAGAGCAGAGGACACGGAAGGAAAGGAGGCCGGAAGGCCCTGAAAGGTAGGTGAAGGCTCATGGACTTGATTTTGTCCTGCATGGACAGCCGCAGCCAGTTTTTCAGGAGGGCAGATGATTTCTTAGAGTTCCTTCCACTTGTAACACTGTCTGATTGATTAAGAACCTTAAGTGCCTAGGAGTCTTAGGGAAGGGGGGGGGAGGCTTGACCTGGAGAGGCCTCTGGGGGGATTTTAGCCCCTTTCCTCATCACCCCCCCACTTTGGCTATAAAATCCAGAAAGGTTGTTGGTTGTTTACAGAGTTAAGTTTAACCAGACACACTGTCTCTCCATCTAGACCGGGGGGCTCTGAGAGGGCAGAGACCAGGCCTTCCTCAGCTGTAGAGAGCCGCTGGAATGTATCTCCAGCAGCAACCTGCTGCAGTAGAGTTTGTGCAGTTGAGATTTACGTGAATAGGGGCAATGAATTTTCCCCTGTGGCCCCTCCCAGAACATAAAGTGAAACATTTGAGAGCACACAGTGTAACCCATGGTCAGCCTTATTGACCTCATCCCATTCCTGCTCTTTCCCCACACTTGCAAGGCTTTATACCCTGATTTCCCCTGATCCGCTTTCAACTGGGGTAACTTAGAATGAGCCCTTTGGTGGCCTTGGGACCCTAGGTTCCAAATCTGACTTCACCTTCAACTGACTGGGGTGCAGGGGATGGAGGATGACCAGAAGCTGCAAATCTGCTTCATCTGACACACTAAAGATCTAAACCACTGGGAGTTTATTGTTGTTGCTGTTGTTGTTGTCACAGGGCTGGGCTGTTTTTACCAGAGAGACAAGTCCTATGATTGCAGAACAAAGCAAAGAATTGAAGCAATTATCCTATGAATTTAGCCAGAGGTTGGCTTGGGGCCTAAATTACCCTGGGACGCTCCCCCCCCCCCCAGTGCCCTGTTTCATCTGGTAAGCTTGGGAGGGCAGGGTCCGGGCCAATGTCACCCCTAGGTCTCTGTGCTACACCTGGAGAGGCTGGTGATGCCAACACTGATAATAATAACTCTTGCATGAGCCCAGTGGTTCACAGTAGGAAAATTCTTTCCCATCCATTATCTCATTTGATACTCAGGGGCATCCCCATGAGGGAGGTAGGACAGGTGCATTAGAGCAAGGGGAAGACCTAAAACACAGTACCTGGCATCAGGCTGGCAGTACTCAAATGTTAAGGCTTGCTGTGGTCTAGCTGTCAATGAGACAGGATTAGGATTTGGTCCTTAGAATTTTTCAACCAATGCTCTTTCCATTACACCAAGCTGCTTCTCTGAGTTCAGCTGTTATTGATGGGAGAAACAATTAGGAAAAAAAAAAACTAGGAGTTTCCTGGTGGCTCAGTGGTTAAGGATCTGGTGTTGTCCTGGCTGTGACCCTGGTTACTGTTGTGGCGAGGATTTGACCCCTGGCCTGGGAACTTCTGCATGCTGAGGGCGTGGCCAAAAAAACCCCAAAACCCCAACCAAAAAAAAGTCTGCCTGAAAAGGAGTATTTTGACGTGAAATGGAAGCCCTATACCATTAAAAAGAGCTCTGGATGTGGAGACAAGACTGCTGGAGTTGTCCTGGCTCGGGAACCCACTAGCTATGGGACCTTGAGCAAGCTACTCATAGCTGTTCCTGGACTCAGTTTCCTCAATTACAAAATCAAGAGTTGGAGTGAGCAACAAATGAAACAACACAAGTGAAAGGACTTTGTAAACACTGTAATGGTGTACAAAGGTAAAGTATTATTATGATGATGTTGTGGTTCTAGCCTCAAATAAAATAATCATTAATATCTACATTCTTTACAAGGTTTCCCACAGCTCTCCCCACCCTGCTCCTTAGTTTCCCATCATCTCCTGTAGGGCAGGAAGTGTGGCCCCCAACAGGAAAGGGCTCAGAAAAGCTAGAGCTTCAGCCAGGAAATAACCATCTTGCCCCAACCTTCATTTCGCCAGATAAATGATGCAGCCAAATGGTGAGACACAAACAAGTGGGAACAGAGGTGTCTAGAATCTGTTTCAGCCTCAAGCCAAGGAGCAAAGTAGCCCTAAGGCCCTAAGGGCCTTAAGAGACATAGAGATTCAGTAATTACCAGATTAATTAAAATCAGTGAAGACAGCCAATTTAAATCAAAGCAGAATTGGTGGGGCCTGCATTATCAGGCCCAATAGAGGCAATTTCCTCCCCCCCTTAATAATGCATTTTAAGTTCATATGTTGATTAGCTTAAACAAATCTTTGTCCAACCTTCACTTTCCCTTGGTGCAACTTAGGCCAAATGCTTTTTAAGGTGTGTGTGTGTGTGTGTGTGTGTGTGTGTGTGTGTGTGTGTGTAGCTCATGACAGGGTGGGAGTGGTCAAGTAAAATAACCAATGAAGAAGTTCCCAAAGCAAAGTAAAATGGCAAGTGGTATGTCTACATTGTTGGCCATGGATTTTGAGGTTGGTGAGGACAAGCAAGAGGGATCAGAGACACTCGGACAATAGCAAAGCCACTTCAGCCTTAGTGGCTTGCCCTCCTCCGCAATACTCACACACATCCTTCAAACCAGGTGAGGGAGACATATCAGGCAAGTCTCAACTGCCACCTCTAAAGTCCTTCCAAAGGAGAGAAGACACCCTGTAGCTTAAAGATGGTACCTCTGGGCCTAGGACAAAGGAGGGGGGTGGGGAGGATGAGGAGGAAGACATTAATCCTGCAGGGCTTCCTTCTAGTTCAAATCACCCTCTGGCTTCCTTAGTATAGATAAATGTATAATAAATAATATCAATATATCTGCACATAAAGATTTTTTTTCAAATTCCTGCTATTCATTGCACATTCCATTTACAAAGCCCTGAACCCTCCAGGAACTGCTGGCCACCTCCCCTAGTACTCTCTAGGCTGAGGAGATGCCTTTGAAGTCCCCACCACGGACTCAGGGTTGGAGCTGCTAAGAAACACCCTTAGACTGAAAGCAAGTCTGCCGGCAGCTTCAGCTCCATCGCAAGCTGCTCTCTTCCTCCGAGTTAATGTAAAGTCATCAGAGTTCCAATGTGGACCGCAGGCTTCTCAGCCCTTCAGTCCTGGGGATAGCCTGGGATGTAAACACAAACGAGGATTTATTTCTTTGGCCAGGCAAGGAGTCGTTAGGGTAAAGGGTAGGGGTCAAGGGGTTCAGTCTGATGACTGAGGAGCCCCGGGAAAGCGGGCAGAAGCCCAGCCCTCTTCGAGCCAGGTTTTCGGCCCAAGTCGTGCAGGCTTCCCCCTTTACAGACCTTTCGTCCCCCTCCTCCTTCCTCCCTCGGGCCTCTCGCTCCTGCCCACCCCACCCCCCCGCGCGCCCCCGATGCCTCCACGCCCAGGCCGAGGGCTGCCCTTTGGAGGTCTGCCCGGTGTGTGTGTGGGGGGGTGTTGCAGCCCGGGAGGCTGCCACGAAGGGTGGGCCGCCCCGGAGACGCGAGGCGAGGCAGCGAGCCCCGGCATTTTCCCTTCCCCAGCACCTGTCCCACTTCGGCGCCGGGGCCGGGGCTGCACCCGCGGGCGGCCTCAGTGCCAGAGCGCCGGAGCCACGCACCGAGGTCGCCCGGGTTAGGGAAGTGGGGGACCGGGGGAGGGGCGGGGCGTCCGGCGGGGGCGCCCCCCCGCAAGCAAGACCCTACCCCCCAATACACTGAGGCTAAACCGAGAGAGAGAGAGAGACAGAGAGAGAGAGAGAGAGAGAGAGAGAGAGAGTCACATAAAGCTCGAGCGAAAACGTTCGCTCTCCGACCCCGTGCGGCGTTGCTCGCCCCCCCTCCTTCCTGGAGCCAGGGGCTGGCCGAAGAAGGTGGCTCCGTTCTTCCCCCGTGGCCAGTGCGGGGTCTGCGGCTGCCCGGCGAGGTTCCGGCTTCCCCGGGGCTGGCAGGGGGAGCCCCGAGAACTGCAGGCCCGCCCCCCCTTCCTCCTCCTCCTTCCCCTCCTCCCCCACGTGTCCTCCCGGAGCCCAGCGGCCTGATCCCAGCACCCCCCCCCACCCACCCCGCCACCTCCCTCCTCCTCCCGCTTCGCCAGCTTCCCCGGCAGCGTGGAGAAGAGCAAAGTTGCGACAGGGGCCAAGGGGCTATGCCCAGGTGAAGGGGGCGCCGTGGGGGGGGGGCGCGGCCCTGTGGCGGGGGCGGAGGGAAGATAAAGAAACTTGTTTTCCGCGGCCCCCACCCCGCGCGGGTTCGGGTCTTGCGTGGACCGAGCCCTCGTGGCGAGACGCGGCAACGCCGCCGGGACCGAGGCCGGCACCGGGATCCGGACCCGGACCGAACGCCTGAGTCGGCTCGGCGGGCGCAGGCAGCGGGCCAGGCCGGCACCCAGGCAAGGGCGGGGTGGGTGGCCGTACACCGGACCGAACCGGGGACTCCGGTGGCCTGGGCGCTGGCCGAACCCGGACCGGGCCGAGTTGGGTGGCGAAGTAGGACGTGGATTCGGGGGCGGGGCGCGGCGGGAGGGGGAAACCAGGCCCGGCCGGAGTGGCCTGGGCGTGGGGGCGGGGGGCGAGTTCGGGGCACTTGCTGGGCTCGGGACCGAGCGGTAGGGCGGGGCGGCGCTAGGGGCTGGGCCGGACCCGCGGGGAGAGGGCGAGGGGAGGGGGAGCCGGGGGTGGAGTAGGGGCGTGGAGTTGCGAGCGGGGTCTGGCCTCGGCCGGGGGCGAAGGTAGATCGGCGGGGCCGCCAGCGGAGGGAGGGAGGCCCGCGGCAGCGCGGCGGCGGCGAAGGCCAGCTTCCGCGGAGTTTGTGCCCGGGCTTCCCGGGCTCCGGCCGCCTCACGCGCACAAATGGGTCTAGGGGATTGACTGGTAAGCAACTACGAGTGTTAGACGGTGTTCGGCGGCGATTCCGGGAAAAGCGAGGAGAGACACTGTCTGCAATTATGCCGCACCCCCCCACCCACCTCTTTAGCATCTGGATTCTGCTCTCAGGGGGCCGCGGACCCTCCCTGCCACAACCCTTTCACTCTCCAGCACTCCCACCGACTCCCCCCACCTCCTCGGCCATCTGACTCTTCTAGGGGTGTGTGTTTGGGGGTGGACGACGGCGGGGGGGGGTATACTTTTTCTCTCGCGGCGGCAGCCTAGTTCGTATCTTATTCCTACATGTAGCGTCGCTACGAGTCGCGTGGACATTGGGGTTTGGATAATCTACCCCCAACTAACTCCCCCCTCCAAGCGATTTGATGGCTTTTAAGGAAAGAGACGAATCCCTGGATTTCCACGCCTGGGATGAGGTTTAAGGATTGGGATTCATCCCCAGCTCACTTCAATTACCAACCCCTCTTTTCTTGTGAGCCATTTCCACGGGGATCCGAACTTGAAGGGGGGGAACGGGAGTATTAATGTTCTTCTCTATCTCTACACAGGGTCGGTGTGGCCAAGGACGGCTAGTCTCGGAGGGAAAGTAGCCACCAGTCCAACTCCGGTCACCCCCACTATTACTTCAGTGAGGGGGCAACGCCAAGAAGGGGATTTTGGTGGGTAAGGGCCCAGTATACGGGAGGGGGCTGGGTAGTCTCCCCCGATGGACTCCCTTTCTTGGCGGGGAGCGAGACGCGAGCCCCGGCTTCAAGGGAGGGGTTCCGGGGAGGGAGGTGGGGGGGTGGCGACGGGGGGGCGGGAAGAAGGGGGGAGTCACGCCCTGCCAGCAAGGGGAGCCTCCCTCAGGCCCCTGGGAGAAGGGGACTGAATGCGTCTGCTCTGTGCTGCGGGGCAGGAGAGATCTGGGATCTCTGGATTTGCACACTGGATCCAGCACCGGTGGCCTGAGAAAGTCAGGTCGGGGCATAAGGTGGAAAGCGTTGGAAGAAAGAGAAACCCCTGGCCGTGGGGCACTGATCTTTTCCCTTCCTCAACCTCCCCCTTCGTGGGGCGTACGGGGGGGGCGTGGGGTTCCTGCAGCCCCTCGGATTGAGCGCCTCCGCCTCTCCTGGGAGTCTAGCTTTTTGCCCGGCTTGCTGCAGCCACTGCTGCCTCCCTCTCCGGAATCCGCTCGGTCCTCGCAGCGATCCCCTCCTCCTCCCCTCCCCTCCCAGTGTCACCGGGGCTGCTTGGCTCTGCCCCCTTCGCCGCCGCTTGCTCCCTGCTTTCGTCCCTCCCTCTCTTGCTCGCTCCCTCCCTTCGCCTCCTCCTCCCCATTCCTCCCCCCCCGCACAGGCGGCATTCTGGGAGCTGTAGTCCCGCGGAGCGGGGGCTGGCGCCGCCCGCGAACCCGATCGGACTCCACTTCCCGGCGAGCCCTGCGACCGGCACCCACTCCACCAGGCTTCGCTCGCACACACAGACACACACACACACCGCTCTCCCCCTCACTCTTTCGCTCGCCGCGGCTGCTGCCAGTGTGTGGCTCTGTCTCTCCTCCGCTTTGCTGAGCCCTCCCTTCTTCCTCTCAGTTCCTAGAGTCCGACCGCCGCCGCCGCCGAAAGAGAGGAGAAGGAGGTCGGTGGCGATAAGGGGCGGAGGGGGCATCAGATCGGGGTAGTATTAGGCGGGTGGTGGCTCCGAGGGGGTAAGAGGGAGTCCGGGTGGCGGCCTGAGCCTCCCCGCGGAGCCGACTCGGGAACAGGTGCGTCTTTTTTTTCTCTCCCCCAACCCCTCCACCCCTTTTGAGTCCCCGGCTTTCTCGTATCCCCCACCCGCTTCTTTCTACCTTCAGCCTTTCCCCAACCCTGTCCCTTCTTCGCCCCCCGGCCGCTCTGCTTGCCCCCCGGGGGCGCCGTCCTCTCCGTGTCCCCGGACGTAGCGCTCCCTGGAGCTCGCTCTGTCCTCGCCCCTCCCTTCGGGACAGCTCCCCTCCACTTCCCACCTTCGTACCCCATCCTTGCCCTACCCTACCCCCTCCTCACCCCTTCTCCCTTAGCCAGGTGAGACTTATTCGCCACCATCCGAGTCTTCTTCCCGGCTGGGCGGGGGTCTCCATGGAAACGGGGGTCGGGTTGATCCTGCGGGGGGGAACCATTGGAATTACCCCACTCCTCAGAAAGGGGGGTGGAGGCTACGTTCTTCTTAACTACCTGGCCCCAACCCCCTGGTCTGAGGATCCGACGACCCGAAGAGAGGCTGGCCAGCAGGGCAGGGCGAGAAAGGGCTTGTTTTTTTGGGGTGGGGGGGAGGCTGTCCGTGATGAAGTCCTGAAGAGACCAGGAGAAAATACCCTCCAACCTCAGAGGGGAGGTGCGACGGGTGCTCTTCAGGGCTGTTTTCTCCCTGGTGTCGGGGTGCAGGAACCGTAGGGTAAGGGGTACCCCTAGGTGGCGGCGGGGCCTGGGTTCGGGAGTGGGAGTGCTGTGATGGGGGCAGGGGCAATTATCCGAGTCCCTGTAAAAAAGGCGGGGGATGACTTCGGAGCGCCCTGGCTCCGCTGCCCTCGCTCTAGGGGCGGGGGCCGCCGGGCCGGGCGCGGCGGGGAGGGGGCTTAAATTGAAGGAGGATGAGATCGGGGGCAATACATACTAGCCCCGGCAAGCCAAGGGGGAGATCCGGCGTGCAAGCTCTCCACCCGCTTCGCGCCAGGCCTGGAGGCAAGGGGTCTGAGAGGGAAGCCGAGGGCTGCAAGGAGGGAGGCTCCGGTTACGGGGCCGGGTTTCGGGATTCAGGGGCAATCCTCCCAGCCCTTGGAGAAGGAAGGAGAGGGATGGCCGCGAACCCCAGGGCTCCCCCACCCCTGGTCCTAAGGGGCGTGAGGAACGGACAGCAGGCCCGGCGGAGCAGGATTCGAACGAATCGCGGCTAAGGAGTGGGGGGGGCTTACTGGTGGGCTTCGGGGGGAGCAGTCCGGCGGCGGGGCGGGCGGGCGGGGCGTGGGGCTCCGGCGGGCGGCGGGGCGGGGCCGGGGCGGCGCTGCTGCCGCCGCCGCCGCCGCTGCCGCCGCCGCTGCTGCTCCTGCTGGGGCCGCCGCAGCCGTTGCCGCCGCCGCCGCTTCTGGGCGGGGAACGGAGGCCAAAGGGAGTCCCGTGCCGGGGCAGAGGGCGCCAGCGGCGCGCGGTGGGGAGGGGGCCGTCCTGGGGGCGGGGGCAGGCGGGGGTGGAGCCCCCGACGGGGGGCGGTACAAGCCGGGACGACGAAGACGAAGAGCCCCGGGGGCCGGGTGCCTGGAGGACGAGGTGCTGGGAGAAGGAAGCGGGGGGTGGGTCCCGCGACGGGCCTCGTGGGCTTGGCTCCTCGAGGTTCTGCTTCGGGACAGAGCCCTGCGGGGGTGCCCAGAGGCCCGGAAAGGGGCCGGGAGGTGAACTGGACGGTGGAGGGGGCCCTTCTCGCCGGGGTCCCGCCGAGAGGAAGGCAGGGCCAGAGGGAAGTCCGGGGCAAGGCTGGGAGGAGCCGGCCGCACCTCGGCTGGGGATTTCGCGTTATGGAGGTGAGGGAGATTGTTGTAGGGAAAGACGTGGTCGAGGGGAAAGGCGGGAGGGAAGCACACTGCAAACCTGGCAGGCCGGTGGGGGTGCCCTTCTATTACGGCCCCCCTCCAGTGGAAGCACTCTGTTTTTGTTTTATTGTTTTGAAATTTTCAATGTTGGCTGTGTGAAGCTGTCGATGCGGCGGTACTTATTCATTCTTGGTGTCTCCCAGAGTAGACAGTAAGGACAGGAGTCCCTTGATGAGGATCCGTCTAGCCCAGGGTTTAGGGGCTCTTTATGCCAGTGTAAGAAGGGGGCCCGCCAACTTATGCGACAGCTGAATACTCTCAAGGCAGTTTGGAGGCAGTCCCTGTGGCGCAGAGGTGGAGTACAATTGCAAAAATCTTTGGTGAGACTTCTGAGGCTGCAGCTGTAGGTTTGCATTAGCCTGGTTAGTCCATGGTTCTTTCAACTTAGAAGGCTATTTCTCAAAGTCATGCTGTTGAAACGTTTTGGGGGGGAGGTGAATGGGAGATGCATTTGGGATCGGAAGTGGATTGGGTTGATAATAAAATTCCAAGGTTGGAAGGGACTTTAAAGGTCATCTAGTTCTCTGTTTACCTGTCCTGTCCTTGGATATTGGGAGAGAGGAAGCTTTATTTTGGGAGAGATGGTAGGCAGCACAATGGAGTAGAGTTTAGGGGTACTTAAATTGGGTGGTGATGTCACCATGTAGAACTGAAGACAGTAGATAGGAAAGAAATTTGGAGGAGTCCACTGGGGATTGAATGGGGGTAACCTAAGCCCAAGAATCATCCAGAGGCTCCAAATAGAAGCAAAACATGGGGGTGGGGGGGACCTGTAAAATTTTGATGAAGGAGCAAAGTTAGTAGGAAAGACTGGGGGAGGTAGGAGAAGCAGGAGACTTGCTGATGTAAGTTAAGAGAACATGAAGACTGACGGAGTTGAGGGACGTGGCCATCTTTTTTGGGGGGGGGGGCTGTGCCTGCAGCATGGAGAAGTTCTCCAGGCCAGGGATCGTACTTGCGCCGCAGCAGTGACAATGCCAGATCCTTAACCTGCTGCACCACCAGGGAACTCTGAGACATGGCCATCTTGACTAAGCTATGTGGATATTGCTGAGCAGACTCTTTTTTTTTTTTTTATTTTGGGGGGCTATGCCCATGGCATGTGGAAATTCCTGGGCCAAGGATCGAACCCATGCCATAGCATTGACCTGGGCCACTGTAGTGACAACCTGCTGTTCCACAAGGGAACTCCTAGACTTGTCTGTTTTGTTTGTTTGTTTGTTTTTTTGGCCACCCCATGGCATATGGAGTTCCCGGGCCAGAGATCAGATCCAAGCCGCAGTTGTGACCTATGCTGCAGCTGCAGCAGCATTGGGGCCAGGGATCGAACCTGTGTCCCAGCACTGTAGAGACTCTGCCAATCCCGTTGCACCACAGCAGGAACTCCCACACTCATCTTTTTTGATATGGTGACTGAGGTAGCTGCCCTTGGGATGGATGTAGGGGACAAGAGGCACAGGCCTTGGGGCATAGAGCCTTACTCAAATTGCTGTTAAGAGGGCTAACCCAGTTACTAGCTTTGCAGCCTAGGTAGGTAGGTTTCTTTTTGTTTTGACTCTGAGAAGTCACTAGTGGAGGAAGGGGAAGGAACTCTGCTGTCTGGGTTAAGGAGGTCTAGTTCTTTCGGCCACAAGGAAGAGATGGCACATTGGTGGGATAGAGCAGAGGAAAGCTGAGTCCCTAACAAGCTCTGCAGTTGGAGTCTTGATTCAGCCGAGTGCAGGGGAGTTCCGGAAGAAATGGTATCTGTACCAAGGGCACCTGTAGATCTGGCTGTTTTGATTTACCGGGAGAGGACAGGGAGAGAAGGAGGATCCCTTTCTTTCTCAGTGGTGTAGACTCTCTAGGGAAGAAAAGGGGGTGCCTCCAAAGGTCTCTTTGCTTTATTCGTGCTACAGTCCACTATGTAAGAAAAGAAAAAAGGTTAGTACAGGTTGTAGAGCATCTCAACATGATGATTCTGGGTAATTACTTTTGTAGAAGGGCTTCTTTTAGGGGAACAGAATTATGGGAGAAAAGGTTTGCATATTAGAAAGAAGGAAGGCAGAAAGGGAAGTCAGAAGAGAGCTGGTGGGACAGTGAAGAGGGAAGAAAGGTGATCATCACTGGTCCTAGGTTAGGGCCAACGAGGAAAAAAGTGGAACCTTGAAATCTCCAAGATGTTTTCCAAAGTAAAATTTGAAGAACCTTTGAAGCTCTTTACACTTTCATGCTGGAATCAGTAAGGTTTGGGCAAGGGAGAAGGATGATCTTGGGTAAAAATAAGGTTGGGAAGAAACTGATATGTAGGAAGAAATAGAAATATATTTACCCATAAGTAAATAGGGAGTTTAAAGATAGTATAGGCTGAAAAATGCAGAATATAGAAAGACGATGAGCTAATGAGCCAAAGGAGGAAGGTGTTTATTCAGATGTCATCTGGAGCTGGTGTGGGGAAGGTAAAAACTTGCTTTTGATAGCTGCTGCCCTTGGAGGACCCAGGAAGCAGAGGTTAGCTGGGATGTAGGGCTTACGAGGCTAAGCATTAATTAGAAAATCTAGACTAAGGATACTGAATGGGGGAAGGAATTCACCGTCCTAAATACAATGGCCTTGAAAGAAGGAGAAAGTAGGAATACACCAGTTTTTCCAGTCTGCAAGTGGGAGGAATCCTAGATATAGGGAGGTGAATGATGGAAATTCCAGAATGAAACAGGATAAAGGACAGTGGCCTGAAAGCCTTGGGCCAGAATTGGAGGGTGGGGTGGGGGCATGAGGAGAGGCCCTAATCAGGGGTTGGACAGCTGGAGTGGTTCATCGATTCTAGGCTAAGTTTGAGATGGAACAGAACCTCCACAGAGGATGGAAAGCTGCTTTCCAGTGTCAACCAGCATCTGGGACTGAGAGAGGAGGAGTTCGTGACTGAGTTGGGTGAGAAAGTGAACACTGGAATGGAACAGAGAGAGGGCCGGGGAAAGTGGAAAGTGTTAGGCTGGAATATACAAGAAAGGGAGAAGGCTCTGATGATTACATGTGGGGGGAGGAAGGCCCTAAGATCTTTGAGTTTTCAAAAAGAATGGACATTTCTTAATGCTGGAGCACCAGGTGGGTGTGAGTTCAGCGTCAGAACAGCCAAAAAGGGAGGTAATAAGAAATAATCTATCTTTCGGCCACTAGGATGCTAGTACAGTATTTTATGTAATCTCACATACAAACTAGGCTTTATTAATGCTGGTTTTTGAATGGCCATCCTTAAAATAACGTAGAAAGCGTTCTCTTTCTAAATCATACCCTTTCCTACTGTGCATAACTTAAAAGCACTCTTTTATGACGAAAACTTTCTTTGGTGAACTAAAGTTGAATTCTAGTCAAGAGTAAAATTTAACTCTGTTTCTACCCCCATAATTCAAATATGCTGTCTGGTTCCCTCTTTTTTATTTAAAAAAAAAGTTAAAGCCACCCTTTCCCCATAAAACATTAAAAAGTGGATCATTGTTTAAAAAGTGGCTGCAGGCTGCATGTCAAGGTCATATTCTCCCTGATCAATGAATTGTGATGAATTCGCAGAGAGATGATTTATTATTTGCAAAATGGGGCAATTTTCAGCTTATTCATGAGAGTGTGTGAAGCAGGCTAGGTCTACATTTGGATTTTAAGAAGGCCTTAAGCTAAGCATCCGTGAAGAATCGAGAGTACTGAGGGGCAGGCAAAGCTGTGTGTTTCGGGCTTCTTTGACTGTCTGCTAAGAAACAAAATTTGGTTACCTCATTGCTAAGGTATGCCTAGAAATCTTAGTGTTGGTGCCATTTAAGGGTACAGTCAAGTTTTGTTATAATGCTGGTGTCCGGGGACAAGGAGAACAAGCAGGTTTTCATCTTCCCAAGTTCTATAGAGGAGTGCACCACGTGTGGCTCTGAGCCCAGAGTGGTGAGTGGATGCGCTCTCGACCGGGATGTGCGAGGTGATGAGGAGGCTTCCTTCGGCATGACTTAGTGGCACTGCGCATGAGTTAGTATCATCCAGTGGTCCTCAGACTTTGGTAGCGTGCATCAGAATTACCTGGAGGCCTTTGGAGACATACAGCCTTAGGTTAGAGTTCGTCTACTTCATAGCTGGGTGGAACTTTCTTAAGTCTCAGTTTTCTCATTTATAAAATGGGAGATGACAACCCCAAGCTCACAGGGCTGTGAGGATTACACGATGTGATTCCTATATGGTGCCAGATCCATGGCAGGCCCCTGGTAGATGGCATCTATTATTCTATATACTCTAGTTTTTCTTATTCAGTTGTGTCCTGTGACATTACCTTTGTATGTCGCTCTGTGGTAAATATGATGGCAGGAAGAAAACTCTCAATAGCTCTTGAGTTCTCCCGTTCTATCCCCCCCCCTTTTTTTAGGGCCACACCCACATCATATGGAAGTTCCCAGGCTGGGGGTGAATTGGAGCTGTAGCTGCCGGCCTACGCCACAGTCACAGCAACTTGGTATCCAAGCTGCGTCTGTGACCTATACCACAGCTCAAGGCAATGCCGTATCTTTAACCCACTGAGCGAGGCCAGGGATTGAACCTGCATCCTCGTGGATACTAGTCGGGTTCGTTAATGCTGAGCCACAACAGGAACTCCCTCTCCCGTTATATCTTGATTCTCTGTGCTCTTTCTACATATTTCTATTGTATAAGTACATACTTAGCATTTACAGTGTGATAGGAAGAATTAAGTTGGCTCATCGCTACGTTATTGCATCCACCCTTGGAGTGGAAGTGGCAGCTTCTTTAATAGCTGTGCCGTAATACTGCTCAGTATTTCAGAGCAGGAACTGAAGGGTGTTTATCCAGTCTAAACTTCAAGGGACATTTTGGTCCATGCTGTAAAAATGACCCAAGCCTAGTTTACTAGGGTGACATTTTAAAAATCCATTGCTTTCTGAAAAGGGCTTCTGTGTTTAATTATGACTGGTTGGGCTTTCCAGCTGTCTCTGACATCTGGAAGTTCTATAAGAGCTGGTAGATAGCGCCCGGGTCTGGTATGGCTTTATGACAAGAATGTTCATCAGTGATTGGATGGAGAGACTAACGTCTCAAACAGCTCAGGTAACCCCAAACCAAACTTTTGGGCAGAGAAAAATGATGGGCTGTAAAATATAGTCCTTTTCTGCAGCTGAAGTGGACTTTGATGCCAACAACCAGCCATGCCAATATAAGGAGAGTAATAGCAGGCCAATTTAAAACAGTAGATGAATTAACAAATTAATAATTTCTGTTTGACTTTGGAAATGCATTATTATTCTCTAACTGTCCCCTTCCCCAGCAGATTTTCCTTCCTATTTATATTCTGCTTGGGCAGATATTAAAATGAGTTGTTCCCCGAGCACACATCTACTGTAAGTGGTGGAAGGCTGTCCACAAGTTGGCTAGGTTTAAAAATTAGCTGTGGCTAAGCCATACTCAGATAATTGGAAGTTGGCTTTATTGTTTTGCCCTGGCCCAATTTTAGTTTATTTCTGTGATTTCTCAATCATGGAAGTAAGGAAAAGAAAGAAGAGAAAGTTTATGAGAAAGCATGGGAAGTAAAAGGAATCCATAGCCCCAATGTGTTTTTGTTTTTTTGTTTGTTTGTTTTTGGCTCCCCCAAGGCACATGGAGTTCCCAGGCTAGGGATCAAATCTGAGCCGCAGCTTCGACCTACGCCGCAGCTGCGGTGGCAACACCAGATCCTTACTGTGCCCTGCCAGGGATCAAACCTTTGTCCCAGCACTTCCAAGATGCCACCAATCCCATTGCGCCACAGCAGGAACTAGGAGGCCGCATTGCTTTCTACATAGGGTTCTTGAGTCCTGTATGATGTAGAGGAGGTTTCACTTTTTCCCCGTAGTTTAGTAGGTTTTTATCAGATATGTATTGTGAGCCTTGTATCATGCTAGATAGTATTGGGAGGGGCTGTTCAAAGAAGTAGAAAATATTCTTTCTAGCCTTGAGAAACCTATAGACTGTTAGCAGGTAGAGCCAGTATTGAGAGTTTGAAATTCTGTGGGCTAATAGTGTGTGTGTGTATATACCTCTGAGTAAGTTATGTGTATGTGTGTGTGTGTGTATAACATATATAACGTAATTTTTATATATACATAGCATATATATATATATATATATATATATATATATAAAATTAAACTCATAGCTGAGGTGAGAGAATAGAATAAAACAGGCTGATACTGCCTTTCCAAATATTTGTGTAAGAGGTCAAGGAGACTCTAAAAAAAAAAAATCCAAAGTTTGGTGAGGAGAAATCTTTAGCTGAAAAATTCCATATCTTGAGTGCCATATGCTGAAATGGAGGAGCTGAGGGCTACTATCACACTTTATGGCAGGGAGGACACAGAAGCATCACAAAAGGGATTCAAGTCTCAGATTGCAATGATTCAACCTCAGAGTGTGAAAGACACACCAAACATTCACATGGTCCTGTTGAAGACCAAATTGAGGAAAGCCAACTCTTATGTTTTTGAACTAGTAGAAATAAGAAGAGCTCAAAAGATGACTTTAGTTACTTAGGGTGATATTTTGAGGTGGCTTTGCATTTTGAAAAGGACTGATTAATTTCATGATGAGTATTGAGGTTTTCTAGATACCTGTGACATCTAGAAGTTGTCCAAAATCTTACTTCTAGAGCCTGAGTCTAGTATAAAGCTATGATGAGGCATTTTCCTTAGATGGAGGGAAATAATTTCCTTACAGCAGGAAATGGAAGTGAGTACTATTCGAATTAAGGAAAAAGGTATGGCAGTGGGTGGAAAAGCTAAAGTGATCTGGTGGTATGCAAATGTACATGAGAGATTAAAATTTTTGTTTCTCCTATTTCATTGTTGACATCGATTACCTTTGGTCTGTGCCAGTCGTTTTGTGTTATTCTCAGTTTTTTAGGTGACATAGTAACTACACATAGTGAGGTGTCTGAGATGGTTAAGAAGTGGCTGAAAATGTCCTCCAAGTTCCCCCCCCCCGCCCCACAGTTTAGGCTTTGGGTGCTAGAGTACAGTTGCCCCTCGACATCCACGGGGCGGGGGGTGGGGGGAGGGTTGGTTCCAGGAACCCCCATGTATATAAAGATGGATACCAAAATCCGCGGATGCTTAAGGTCCTGATGTAAAATGGTGGAGTGGAGAGAACGTCGTAGTCCGCCTTCCGCATCCGCATGCGCCAGTTTCCTGTTCCTGGAGTCAGACACCCGCAGATGTGAAACCCACGGATACCGAGGGCTGAGTGTACGTCAGTCTCCCAGGGTGCTGCTGCTTCGTGATTAGATGATTGTGAATGGGTTTTGGCAGTTTTAAAACATCCAATTGACCCTGAGTGGATGGGATTCAGCACTGGGTGAGGAGATTAAAAAAATGATGCGGTTTGAATTGAGAAGGGTTTGCATGGTAACGCTTACCCGGAGAGCTCCAAAGAGATCGCCAGCCCAGGTTACTCGTTTGAGATGAATGTCCAGACTCCCAAGGTGACTGTTTTGGAGGTAACATTCATTTGAATGAGTAAGCTCTCATGTGTTTAGCAGATAGATAACCTTCCTTTGTATCCAAGTCTCATAAATGTTTATAGGCAAGGTTTTCAAACATGGAGGTACCCAAGGAGTCTATGTAGGTGTCTTTAGAGCCATGTGCAGGCAACTCCTTAGCCTTCTCAGTAAATACAGAAATGAATATATCTGGGAACAAGATGCAGTGTCCCTTATAACACTGATCCCTTGGGGTAGAACCAGTGGAACTATTTGGATAGAAAAAAACTCAAGGGAACTAGGAAGTTCTAGAATAGACTTAGTCAGGCAGAAGGTGGGAATGAACAGTGCAAAGAGACCATTCCTCTTTCACTTGCTCAGTGGATTTTGTGTGTGTGTGTGTGTGGTGGTGGGGTATGGTGACAGAGGAACGTGCTTTGCACACAGGGACGCAAAGTGAAGTTATTGAGGCAAGTGTATGGGACTCTAGAGTTTCATGGAATGATATTTGGTTAATTGTAGGGAAAGATCGATGCTAGGGGGAAAGCGTGAGGAAAATATTAGAATATCATTATATGGGAAGTCATTAAATTGGAACACTTAAAATGAGAAGAACTTCCTCATTCGGGGGTGAGGTTTCAAATATGTGATTAAGGAGGGAAAATAGGAAAGCTAGTCCTGCACATAGAAAAAGGCAGAGGGCCAAAGAGGGTAAAATTTGTGGTGAGGATTCCATATCTAAAACCAGGTAGTTATCCTTGTTGGGTACATGTAAACTTTCCTATTGAAAACAATGATTTTGAGGAGTTCCTGCGGGAATGCAGCGGGCTAAGGATCCCACAATTACCACAGCCGTGGCGTAGGTCGCAGCTGCGGCTTAGATTCGATCGCTGGCCCAGGAACTTCCATATGCCTTGGGTGCAGCCAAAACCAAAACAAAACAACAAAAAAGCAGTGATTTTGAGACATTTTGACATCTCTCTAAAGACACTCACTCCAGTGACCAGGTAGAAGTCATGGTCTTTTCCACGCTCCCTAGGATCTCAGTGCCAGTGGTCTCTTGAATCTCCTCTGGGGCTTCTTTGGTGCTGCTTTTCCCAAAAGAGGGTAACGGGGTGGTCTTTTCTTTGCTTCTGTAAAATCTGAATGCAAAGACCTCTGTCTTGTGGGAACTTTGCCCATAGCTCTGGATTTCTATTGGAGTAGTAGGTCCCAAAGTTGGTTTTTACTTGTTAGTCATCACGGACCCAACCCTCCTTCTTTTACTGTCTACTGGCCACGCCCATCCTCTTGAGGACAGCTTCAGGGCCAGGCTTCAAGATGAATATTTTCCAGCTCTTTCATTTTTTTCTTTTTAAAAAGTCATAATTGCTTCCAGGTCACAAGGCAATGTGAACCAAAAGAGGCCTGGGGGAGTCCTACCAGATTTAATTTAACGGAGGCCTTCTTGATACTGAGTTTCTAATTTACTGTCTTGATGGTAGAGTCCTAGCAGGAGTATAAATTGGGCAGACTTCATGCTATGTGTCCCTAGTCGTGTCCCATGTGTTGCCAGCACCAGTTGTTCTGCACATAAGGGGTCTTCAGCCACAAAGGGAACTACGTGATTCTGGGGAACTTGTCTGCTGACTAACAAACACCCTGTCTGGTCATTTTCAAGGGTTAAAAATCTGAACATTTTTAACAATGTCAATATTCATTTAAAAAAAAATTGTCAGATGCTCTGTTACCTCCTATCGCGTGCTCCTCTTCCTCCCATGCAGGATGACCGTGCTTTTGCTTGTAGTTGTTGTGAAATCTGCTTGTTTTGGCATCTTCCTTTCAAAACAGAACCAAAACAGTCTATCCAATCAGTAAAATCTCCTTTGAGCTTTCAATGCTGACCGTCCCTAGCCCTGACTTGGGCTATAATTCGATGTTCTTCCCCTTTTGAGAATATTTTCTCTAAACTTTTCTAAAATGTCTGTCTTTAGTGCTTCCCCACAATGTTTCAGTTTGGCCCAGGATGGTGAAATATTTCAGGTTCCCCTATTTCTTTTTTTTTTTTTCCTTTTTGGTTGTTATATGCTATGGGCTTCTCTTTTATGCCTTTCTCACCTTCACTTGTCTTGGAGGGTTTTTTTTTTTCTTTCAGATTTTTTGGGGAAAGATTTCTACTTTATTATGATTTTTCTTCTACTACCTGTTCGCCCTCAGCTTAGCTGCTATTTTCACCATTTTTAAGGTTATTGCCCTCCTAAGGTTTTAAAGTTATTTTCTCTCTGGTTTCCCCTGTTTTTTTGTGTGTGTGGTGATTGGGCCTGCCTGCTTACTTATGTTGCCCACTTGTTGCACACATTCCCTTGAATCTCGGTCAGTCCTTCCACTTATAAGTACATGTGCCTCCTACATTGAAAGGTTTTCTTTTGGTTTGTTTTTGTTTTGTTTGGTTTTGCTTTTTTAGGGCCATGCCCATGGCATATGGAGGTCCCCAGGCTAGGGGATGAATCGGTGCTGCAGCTGCCAGCCTACACCACAGTCACAGCAACACAGGATCTGAGCCGCGTCTGCGACCTACACCACAGCTCACGGCAACGCCAGATCCTTAACCCACTGCACGAGGCCGAGGATCGAACCTGCATCCTCATGGACACAGCAGGTTCTTAACCCACTGAGCCCCAGTGGGAAGTCTGGAAAAGCTTTATTTGTTTATTTTTTCAGCCATGCTTATCACTTGGGGTTGGTGGAGCATGTGTTCTTTATTGTCTTGCGTTTTCTTCCCTGAAGTGTGGGACAGCTCACAGTGGTCCTGCTGCAGTGACCAGCATTTGATTCTGGGGCCCTGCAGCTGTTCACTTCTTCACAATTACATGGCTGTGACATCTGGGAAAATCCTTTGAGGTATTTCGTATCCTTGTGCCTGTGCTTCCTGGGTCACTCGGGATTACCCAGTTTCTTCTAAGCTCCTTTCAGGAACTTCGCCTTTTGCCTTTGATGTGATGGTTCCCATCGGAGAGGGAGTGAGAGAGAGATTGAGAATTGTATACCACACTTGAGTGCAGGCGCTATGACAAAGCAAGCTGGTCCCGAAGCGCGGACGCCAGTGGAGCCTAACAAGTGTGGCTTGTCTGTAAGATTTTTCCTTTCTCCTCACCTCTCCTGAGAAGTAGTGTACAGTTGACTGGTTATTAATTTGATCGGGCATGATAATAACAAAAGGAAAAACCCTAGGCCTACTGGACTGGGACCTACGAATCTGGATTTTGAACCAGCGCCTCAGTGATTCTGACTTGGGAAATACTGGTGTGCCGTGTCCGTCTTGATCCCTCCTGTCCTGTGTGAGCACTGTCACCACCAGTGCCTCTTTAGAAGTTCCTTTTGTTTACTTTCTGACTGGGGAGGACCAAGCTTGCCTTCTTGGGTTTTGTTTTTGGTCTTTTTAGGGCTGTACCCATGGCATATTGGCATATTGGCATATGAAGGTTCCCAGGCTAGGGGTCGAATTGGAGCTGTAGCTGCCGGCCTACACCACAGGTCACAGCAAGGCCAGATCCCCGACCCACTGAGTGAGGCCAGGGATTGAACCTGCATCCTCACGGATGCTAGTCGGGTTCTTAACCCACTAAGCCACAACGGGAAGTCCGAGCTTGCCTTCTTGTGTAGACCACTTAGCTAGGTGCTGTCCTGACTGTCATGTCTACCCTTTCCCTCCTCCTCACACCTTCCGCAAAGGCTGTAGCAGCAGAGGGACCTCACAATCGGAAGAGGTGCTGTGCTGACAAAACCATAACAGAAGAGTGGTTGGCCAAGGTTTAAGCAGATGCTCCATCTTCAGGATCTTGTGAAAGAGGGGGTGCCTAGGATCGGGTTTGCTCTCTAGATAGTCATAAAATATATATTTGTAGGTAATTTTATTGGTTTTTACTTGACTTTCTCTTTGTTCTTGTTATCGGGTTTTTTTTTTTTTTTTGGTGTGGGGGGGTTCCTAAAAACTCCCTTATCTGGGTAATGATATTTCATATGTTCTGTTTCCAAATACCAGGATTCCCCCTTCCGATATCTGTCCCAGGCCCTACAATCTATGAATCCCCTCTAACCAGAACAAAAATACACCCAAGAGTGAAAAATCCATGGTGACTTCCGGATATCTGCTGCCTACAAATATTCAGGTAGCCTCTATAGCTCGTGTTAAAATTTGTGTTAAAAATTCATTGTCCAGCAGAATGGCCCTTTCCATTGCCTGTCTTCTAACGCTTCATAGAGAGAAAAGATGGAAAAAGTACCTGGTGTGTCAGCCGACAGGCTGAGCTCATGTTTCCTAAACTGGGACATTCCGAGATGCTCTAAGAAACAGTCAAAACTTGATTAAGCAAGATGTTGAGGGAGTGCGATCCAGGTGAACTGATGGGAAGCAGATAGTCAACCCATTTGTCTTAGCCCGTGTCGAAAGTGCTCTAAAGTCGTGTGTGAACCCACATAACTGTTGTAGGAAGGGTGAAGGTACTTTCAGGACAAGGTGAATTCATGTGTTTCTTATAGATATACAAATGAACACATGTTCAAGATTTTATTTTACCCGTTAATCAACAGGGGAACCAGACAGATACTCTAGCCGGTTCAAAGAAAAAGTCCAAAAGCAGAAATTTATATGGAGTAAAGAATTGAATTGCAAATGGAGGCAAAACTGGTTTTTCCACAGTGGGGAGGGAAGTCACTCCAAAACTGCATGGGACAAGACAGAGTTTGCATATCCATCAGTTACCTGCAATTTACAGAGGTGCAAAAGAGCTCAAAGACAATGAAATGGGCTCTAATCGGGAGAGCTTGGAAGGGTGTGCTGTAGATAATGCATAGCTTTTTCACTGAAGTACAACATTTTTTTTTAAATAGTGAGTAAGCATTGTGGATACTTTTGCGGGGGGGGGGGTCATTTTACTTCTTGTAATTCCTCAGGGTCACCACCTCAGTTCTCATCCAGGATTCACTTCCACATGACTTGTATTTACTGAGCACTTTCTATATGTATGACATTGCAGAGGAACCAGAGACAGAAAAGACAGAAAAGGTCTCTCTTAGCTTAGGTAGTTGACCGTCCGGTGCAAGAGACAGGTGTGCCACGCCCTCAACCACTAACCACAGAGCAGAGGGCCCAAGAATCCGTGCTGTGGTAGGAGTAGGAATGAAGCGTTTGAGGAGAGCCAGAGAGGGAGGGGTTAACTGAGCAGGGGCTGAGGCTGGGGAGATGACACCATGACATTTAAGCTAGGCTTTGAGGGGGGACAGGCAGAGGAAGAGTGGGCACAGGAGAGGCCATTTCAGGGTGAGGAGCCAGCCTGAAATTGGATGGGCTGTTCAGCGAAGGGTCAGGAGGCAGGGTGGAAAGGGCGCAGGGAAATTGCAGGATGTGGCCACAGAGAAGACCAGAGAGGAGGTTCGAGGCCAGGTCGTGGAAAGCCCTGAATGCTGTGCTAAGAAATGCGGGCTTGCTTCTGGAGGTGGAGGGAAGCTATTGAAAGCTTTGGAGCTTTCGATGTGATCGAATTGGTGCTTTAGAAGATAAATTGATTGTAGAATCAAGAGATTGAAGACAGAGGGACCAGTTAAGTGGCTATTGTAATATTCTGGGTGAGAGATGATGAGGTCCTGCATCAGGGCAGTGGCAAGAGGGGCTAGAAAGAGAGGATGGAGATGGCTTTATTAAGGCTTGACTCCTGATTGGATGTGGGTGGTGGGGGAGAGAAGGAGTTGAAACCCGAAATTTCCAGGCTAGGGTATAGTGGTACTATTAACTAAGATGTGAAACATGCTGGGCGTAGGGGGTGGGGAGTAGGTTTATGGTAACAGATAATGAGTTCAGTTTGAGATACACTACTGAGTTTGAGGGGCTCAGTGGACATCCAATTAACAGCAAGTTGCTGGCAGCTGGAAATTCTGATCTGGGTCTAAGGAGAGAGGTCATGGCTAGAGATACAGATTTGGGAGTCATCAGTGCAGGAGAGGGCGAGTTGGAAGAGTGGGAGCTCTGGAGCTGAGTGAGAGGGAGGGGCAGGACACACACACACACACATACAGGAGATGGAGTAGGGGGGAGCCCCCCCCACGAGATGGAGTAGGGGGGAGCCAGGCTGAGCTAGAGAGCTAGACAGAAAGAGGCAGAGAAGGAAAGACCGAGGGAAGGACGGGAGAGGGAGACCAAGGCTAGAGTCTGAGGACAGAGAGCAGCGGGAGGGGGCAGTGAGAGGGAGACAGGGAAGGAGGGGACAGTGGAGCCGGAGGAAAAATAAGCAGGTGAGATAAAGGAGGGTCGGGGCCAGGGCTGAGAGGTGGGCAAGGGGAGGAAGTTGGATGAGGGCCCCGTGGCAGGGGAAGCGGACGGGGGAGAGAAGGAGAAGAGGAGCAGAGGAGAGCAGAAGAGAGAAACTTTGGCCAGGAGAATAATGGCGGCGGAAGGGGAAGAGGTGGAAGAGTCGAGGGAAATAGAGAAACACTGAGACAGGAGGGGGAAGGGAAAGAGATAGAGAGGTGAGTGGGGCGGGAAGAGAAAGCGGGAGGGAAGGGAGAGGGTGGCAGAGGTGAGGAGAGACTGAGCAAGATGAGGGCCAGGGAGGTCCCCCTGTGATGCAGTGAGATCAGTGGTGTCTCCGTTGAAGCAGAGACACGGGTTTGGGCCCGGCCCCGTGCCGTGGGTTAAAGATCCGGCGTGGCCGCACCTGTGGCCTGTGGCGGGAGAGAAGGACCCCAGATAGGCCAGCAGGTGCTGCGTCTGGAAAGCCAGGAGACGGGCAAGTACAAAGGAAGGGGTGAAGGCAGCCGTATCCTAAGTATCCTATGCGACAGGGACAGGAGGAGGATGAGGGCCGAGAAGAGAAGAGGGGACGGGCCCTGCTCTCCTCCCATTGGCGCTCTCCCTTGTCTGCTCCCTCTGCGCCAGCCACGCCAGCCAGCCACGCTGGCCTCCTGCTCTTTTCTGATCTCAGCAGGCCCTTTGCAAGGTTGTTCCCTCCGCCTGGAATGCTCTTCCCCAGGGATCCCCATGGCTCGCCTCTCTGCTTCCTTCAGGGTGTTTAAATGTCTCCTCGGCAAGGCCAATGCTGGTCGCCCTCCTCCATGGGTAACCCATTCCGCTCTGCCCCCACCATTGCCTTGCCCCTTGGCCTGTGTTATTCCGCCTTCTAACACGGAAGCATGTGATGTGTTTACTACCCACCTCATCCCATTAGAATATAAACTCTACCAAGGCAGGGATTTGGGGTCTCTTGTTCATTGTTGAACCCCTAGTACCTAGGACAGAGTTGGCACAGTAAATATTTGTTGGGTGAATAAGTGGTATTGTGTTGAATATGGACAATTGAAATTATATAAAGGTGTAACACATCACGGAGGTGACTATATTTTACTGTGATCCACTTTTTTGGAAAGCAGAGAACAACATAAAATTCTGATCACTGTAGGGTTTCATTCAGGTGAGCTTTGAAGAGTAAGTTATTTTAACTACTATGTTAACTTGACTTTAAGGGTCTCAAGACAAACTCATTGGATAAACCTCCTTTTCTTTCTTTCTTTCTTCCTTCTTTCTCTCTCTCTTTTTTTTGCGTTTTAGGGCCGAAGCGGTGACATATGGAAGTTCCCAGGCTAGGGGTCAAGTCAGAGCTGCAGTTGCCAGCCCTACACCAGAGCCACAGCAGCATGGGCTCCGAGCTGTGTCTGCGACCTACACCACAGCTCACAGCAATGCCAGATCCTTAACCCACTGAGCGAGGCCAGGGATCGAACCTGCATCCTCATGGATACTAGTCAGGTTCTTAAACTGCTGAGCCACAACGGGAGCTCCAAACCTCCTTTTCTTGATGGCTCATTTTCTCTGGAAGGTGAACTGGCTGTGCAGTGGTTGTCAACAGTGAGAGCTCGACATTGCCTGGTGAAGGGGGCAGTAGGGTATGGGCATGACTGATAGGAAGGGACAAGGACAGATGTATGTGTTTCTTTCTTTCTTTCTTTCTTTTTTTTTTTTTTTTTGTCTTTCTTGGGCCGCTCCCACGGCATATGGAGGTTCCGAGGCTAGGGGTCAAATCGGAGCTGTAGCCGCCACCTACGCCACAGCCACAGCAACGCAGGATCCGAGCTGCGTCTGCAACCTACACCACAGCTTACGGCAATGCCGGATCCTTAACCCACTGAGCGAGGCTGGGGATCGAACCCGCATCCTCATGGATCCTAGTCAGAGTTGTTAACCGCTGAGCCATGCTGGAAACTCCAGATGTATGTGTTTCTTGATGGAGCATTTTTTTGTTTGTTTGCTCAGTTGTGGTCAGAGTACACGGACTCTGGCATCTGATTTGAAGGGCGCTTAAACCACGTTAGATATATGCATTATATCTATATAACTCCTAACTTGAAATTAGAAGGAGTGTTTTTGAAGGGCTTATAAAGAAAGCAGGCGCTTCCTCTGGAGAGCTTAACATGGCCATGTCACTCAAATACTTCAGTACTCGGATTAGAGAGTTGACGGGAAAAAGATTCCTCAGTAGTCTTATCAATGCGCTGTTCGTATATGGGAATGACCATCTAATTGTAGTTGGTTCGGCTAAATGCATGTAGAAAAATATACTGTCATCTCACTTATCTGAAATAGATTGAATTTTCCCGAACCCTCATGCATATCTGTCCTTAAGATAATTTAAAAATCACTCTAGGTGATGAACAGCATCTTCCTCTCTATCCTGAAACCTCTGGATTCCTGGAAAGCCAGGGCTCCCTCGGCCCCATTTGGACCCTGGTTTTCCAGAGCAGGCTGGCTTGCAGAGAGACTGTGTTAATAACATCCTGGTGCCTTACTTACCTTTGTTTATTTAAATGTTCCTGCGCACACGGAGGTTAAAGCAGCTGTCCGTGTTACAAGTTTTGATTCTGGGGGTTTCTTTTTCCCCAGGGGGAGTGGCCACAGCAGGTCCTATCCGGCGGTGAGTGGCTGTCATGATCTCTACAGCACCGCTCTACAGCGGCGTGCACAACTGGACCAGTTCTGACCGGATTCGCATGTGTGGCATCAACGAGGAGAGGTGAGGATGAGGAGGCGGGAGGCAGCAGGGAAGGTGGCTATTGCTGGCTTCCAGGGAGCGGTACCTGCGGCCCAGCAGGGGAGCTGCCCAGCAGGGTAGCTGCGGCAGGGCCTGGGGAGGGACCCAGGGGGGAAGAGGCTGTTGATTGTTTCTGATTTTTCTGAGATGGCCTGGGGCTGGGGCTGGGGCTGTGTGAGTGGCTTGCTCTGCCCTGTCCGTTGTTGTGTTCAGATGAAGGTGAGGAGGCCACCAGATGACCTTTTGCCAACCAGTATTTGTCTACTCATTAGGAACTGTCAGACTGTGGAGTGAAGGGAAGCTCAGGCGATTGCAGTTTTTATTTGCTGCATCCATGTTCTGTGCCCAAGGATACGTGTAAGATATTTTTGGTCCTTGATCTAAGCCTGGAAGAAAGGCGGTTTTATCATTCAGCTTTATAGTGGGAGCTGTTAGTGGGTATTCTGGTGATCAGCACTTTCTTGCCTCACGAGGCCAATGACGATTTGCAGTGAGATCCTTATGAAGTTTCAACGGAAGATCAAACTGCTTAACATAGTTTTCGTGTGAAATTGAGTTGGTGATGCCTGCCTGAAAAACTGTATGTGTTTTCAGTTTTCTGTTCACCAAAACATTGGGTTGACCAAGCTATACCATTTCCTGATCATGCTCCGTAAGAAGAGCACTCAAAGTGGCCTTCAGATCCTACATTTGACTTTTATAACCCTTGGCCAAAGAGCTGTGTGTGATGGTTGCAACAGTTCTCCCATTTTTAGAGAAGGTAGAACTCCTTCATGCCTGCTGCGCTTTAGTTGTGCTTTCAATATATCGACTGTTGAAATCCAGATACATCGAATTAGTCACCTAGAACACAGAACGATATGGCTTTCCCTGGAATTCAAGATCTGGCCTTTCCTTAGAGAAATCTTGGCATTGTGTGCATGTGGGGGTATTGATAATTTTGAAGGAAAAAGGAAAGGACCTCTTTGCATGTATCTACTTTCTTCTTCTGGTCCTAACTAGAGAAGTCTGTACCTGTCTGAGTGTTCAAGTTAGAATAGACCTTTTAATTTTTTTTAAAAAAGCCATTAGCACCTGATACTTTAATGCTCTCTATTCTGAGGAACAAGTCAGAGATGGACTTAAAGGAACTTAATTTTAGAATAGAAAAGTTAAGACCAAGGAAAATAAGATAAAATTCTTCTCAGATCTGCACAAGAAAGGTATTTTCCTGTGCATTTGAGGCGTGTTCTTAGATGATAATTAAGAGATGATCTAGGGAAGGCAAGTTGGTGGTATTGATTTGTGTGAGTATTCATCGACAACTAGTTATAAGTAGTTGAGACTTTGATATAAAGATCTGGGCTAGAGCCTTCAGAAAAATCAATGGACAAGTTACCTTGCTTTACTGTCCATTCTAAATCCCCACGGAAAAAGGAACAGGAAGTGGACCTGAACCTACTTTTCTCTTTTTATGAACCTTTCTTAGGATGTTATGCTTAGTGGTTAAGATGACCTTTTAAGTGTTATCACTTCTAATCTCATCTACCCTTTGTTGTCACACTCCTGCTACAACACTGTTGTCTAGGCCATGCTACAGCTGATTTCCAAAATTGTCTAGGCCATGCTACAGCTGATTTAGGCCACGGGTGCGGCCCTAAAAAGATAAATAAAATAAAGACCATCTTTCTTAGCCCTTTACCACCTGTAGAACTTAGACATTTCAGGTATAAAGCTGCATCTGGGGGGATTTTTAAAGTTACGTTTTTTTGGGGGTTTTTTGTTTTTTGTTTTTTGGGTTTTTTTTGCTGCACCCAGGGTACATGGAAGTTCCCAGGCTAGGGATTGAATTGGAGCTACAGCTACCAGCCTGCACCATGGCCACAGCAATGCCAGATCCGAGCCGTGTCCGTGACCTACACCACAGCTCACGGCAACGCTGGATCCTTAACCCACTGAGTGAGGCCAGGGATGGAACCTGCATCCTCATGAATGCTAGCTGGGTTTGGTACTGCTGAGCCATGGCGGGAACTCCTTAAAGTTATGTTTGAGAAGCCTGCCCAGATCCTTCAGATGTGGTTGAAGACTGTAGAAACAGGGTTCAGGGGCTTTCTGCTGGCCCCAGGTGGCTGACTCTAGTCAAGCCTCCAGCTTTCTCTCTCTGTTTTCCTGCTTGCATGCTTTGTTTTTGTACCCATTCATTCCTTCATTCAACATTTATTAAACCCAATGAGAGCAAACTGATAGTCATGGGATATTGGTGGTAAGTGCTGCAGAGTGGCATACACAGGTCCCATGGAGTCTAGGGGCAGGGATGACAAACTCCCTTGGGGGAATAAAGGAAGGCTTCCCAGAGGCGGTGACATCTGATCCAGGACTTGAGGGATGAGGAGGAGCTTCACAGGAGGGCTGGTGCTTCTGACATGGTGTGTTTGGGGGAAACCCTGGCTGCAAGGAAGGTGGTCTTGGAGTGTGATGGGACTTGAGGCAGCCAAAGTTGCAGGGGCTGGGATCTAAGGAGCGAGGTGGGTGCCATGTAGTTAGGGCCCAATAGGAACAGGAAAAGGTCTAGTTTGACAGCGGTGCTAGCCCTTAATAATTCAGAAAGCAGCCCTGAAAGGTTATGGCTGTTTCTGGTTTAAGTTCAACAAAGCCTTGGACATAACAGCCCAGGGTCATCTCTGTTGGGAAGAAAAGGCAGGATGATTTTCGGCCCTGACTGAAACCTGCTTTGACCCCTGCTCCCTTTTTCCCACCCTCCTAATCTTGCCCGCCTGACCCGACTCTTCCCCACCCCCCACCGCAAGCTGTTCCTGTCCCAGGCTCTTCTCTCAATGGAGTGATCTAACGTCTGCTTGGCTTTACACACCCCTCTCCTTAGAGGGTTTGCAGCGTGGCCACAGGACATTTTCCCAGAACCTTGGTGGCTAGGGCTGGAGGAGCCAGGACTGCTGTTGTCTTTGCCACTGGCACCTTCAGAGTCTCTGGACCCGCTGACTCTGCCATTCTCTGTTCTCTGGTGGCTGCCTTTGAAGGCGGGGTTTCTGCCTTCAAGATGGTTTTATGTGGGGTGGGAGCTGAGCAAGGAGGGTCAGGCACACAGGGAGCTCCCCTTTGTATGGTCAGGAGGAAGAAAAAGGAAAGAGTGTCTCCCCTCTGTGTCCCTCATGTGGGGTAGGTCAAGGGTGGGGTCCCACCACTCCTTTTCTCTCGCCACCATCCTCCCCACAAACCACCCCTGGCCAGTCTCGTTGGAACACGCTGTTCCCCTGGCTCAAGGCTGGGTATCAATCTTGCTTTTCTGGCCTCTCAGGAGTTGAAGTTGAAGGATGTCTTCCCTTTTTCCCTCAGGCTCCCACTTCTCCCCTTCCTTGAGACCCCCGACTGCATCTCCAACCCTCATCTCTCCTCACGGTCATTTCTGTTCATCACCAACAGTCATTGCCAGCAGTGGAACCCCCCCCCCCCCACTTCTGCCAGCCTGCCCGCCTTTTAAATGGAACAAGCCTCCCCCCATCCCGTTAGCCCCCTTTGGAGCCCTGAAAAGAGGAGGAGAGGCCCTCCGTGACCCCTTTGCCCTTGTTGCTTCTCTTGCCCCACGTACAGTTTTGGGGTCCGTCAACCGTGCCTTGTTCCAGTGGGAGGGAAGGAGGGAGGGAGGGAGTTCTCGTGGGGGTGGGCTGCAGGCACCCTGACGGCTCTTTGGTTAGAGTGGCTGGCGAGGCAGGCGCTGGCTTCTCCTCGCCCTGCTGTCGCAGAGCTCAGGGCGAGGCTCTGAAGCAGGGGGTGACACCAAGGCAGTCTGCCTCCCCGGAGGCGCACGGGGCATTCCTGTGCTTTGCCCCTCGGGAACTGCATCGCAGGGCTTCTGCTGGAACTTCATTCTTCCAGCTCAGCCTTCCGCTTGGCCACTCCCACCACGGCTTCAGCCCCATTGGTGTCTTCCCTGGGGCAGCAGTGGTGTGTTGTTGCCATACTCAAAATAGCGAACGTCCATAGAGGGGTGTTCCTCTTCTCTCCAACTTCACCCAGTCTGATCTTTTTTCTTTTTGGTCAGGATATACCATTTTCTAAGATTCTTACCCAGATTTTGGAGAAGACTTTTTGAGGAGGTGGGGGTACAGTTGAGTTTTCCTCCTCTGGGACCCAGCTCTCTGGCCTTGAGCCTTTCCCTCTGCAATATACCAGCTTGACTTTGGGGCCGGCCCTGAAGGCTTCCTTCCCTTTGGGGTGGGAGAAAATGCGGTGATGCTGTGAGGCCAAGGAGGGAGTTGGGGAGTGGGCAGGAGATGGATGCCAGTGTGAGAGAAAGGTAGGAAGGAGGATAGATGCTGGCTGGAGCTCACTGGTCCTCTAGAAAAGGGAAAGAGGTACCCTAGAGGGAAGGAAGTAGTGCCCTTGAAATGCCCCTTGGCACTCAGTGACCTGCCTCAAATCAGTATCATTACGTAGCCTAATAATGATGGTTGGGATTTAGAACGCGAAGCACAGTGGAGGTGGTTGTTTTAGAAAAGGGTCACCCTGATGATACTGTAGCCGGCTTCCCTTGTAGACTTAAGATAAGATCCCATTTATGAGAAAAGTGGCCCGCATGCCTTTTGAGGCCCTCCGTGACTTACCTGTCCCCCTTTGGCAATGCCTAGTACCTCCTGGACGGTCTCCTTGATGGTTAAGCTCTAGGGACAAGGCAAAGCTGCTGGGGTCTTCCACACGCCTGGGGAGAGCCCTCAAAGACAGGACACACAGCTCAGAGAGGGGAGTCTGGTCACATTGGGCTCCTCTGCAAGAACCTGAAAAGCTGGGCATGGAGGCTCTGGTTTGTAACCTGGACACCCCCCTCCGGTCCCCAGTTCCTTGTGATTTTGGCCGAGCCACCAAGGGAAGCAAGACAGGAAGGTTTTATGGGAACCCAGGCAGGCAGGGGGCATTCTGGGGAAGGTGGTGGTGGCCCCAAGCCTCGGCCTCATTGTCACTTTTCCGATTATCTCTCCTATGCTAGAAGAGCACCTCTTTCTGATGAGGAGTCCACGACAGGTGACTGCCAGCGCTTTGGAACTCAGGAGTTTTGTGTCAGCAGCAGTTTTTCCAAGGTAAGGGGCCACGCGGAGCCAAATGCCACCTGCCAAAGGGGGAGCTGAACTTCCCTGGGTGACGTGCCCAGCCTGCCATCCTAAGGGGACCAGCAAGGGCCAGGGTATTTCCTAGGAGTTGCTGCATGTGAGACAAAAATCAGCCAGCTGCTCTTTGCTTCTGCCGAGACCCGCTCCATCAAGTTGCAAAGAGGACCAACAGTCACTCCTCCCCGGCCTCGGGACACTTGCATATCTGCAGAGAGCTAGCTAAGACTGGCACACTACTCTGTCGTTGCAGGTGGAGCTCACGGCAGTTGGAAGTGGCAGCAATGCCCGGGGGTCAGACCCAGATGGCAGTGCAACCGAAAAACTTGGGCACAAGTCAGAGGACAAGTCTGACGACACCCAGCCGAAAATGGACTACGCTGGGAATGTGGCAGAGGCGGGGGGCCCCTTGGTGCCACTGAGCAGCCCGGGAGACGGGCTCAAGCTTCCCGCTTCCGATGGCCCCGAGGCCGGCAGCGGCACTGCCGACTGCTCCTGGACTCCGCTCAGCACCCAAATGAGCAAGCAGGTGGACTGCTCACCAGCCGGGGCGAAGGCTTTGGACTCTCGGCACAGCGTCGGGGAGAAGAACACTTTCATTTTGGCAACTCTGGGAACCGGCGTCCCCGTGGAGGGTACCCTGCCTCTGGTTACCACTAACTTCAATCCGCTGCCAGCCCCCATCTGCCCCCCCGCTCCCAGCTCAGCCTCCGTCCCCCCATCTGTTCCAGATCCATTCCAGGTCCCACTCTCCGTCCCCGCCCCGGTGCCCCATTCCGGGCTGGTTCCCGTTCAGGTTGCCACTTCGGTTCCGGCGCCTTCCCCTCCCTTAGCACCAGTCCCGGCTCTGGCTCCGGCACCACCATCAGTGCCCACACTCATCTCCGATTCAAACCCCCTTTCAGTTTCGGCCTCTGTCTTGGTGCCCGTGCCAGCTTCTGCTCCCCCTTCGGGCCCCGTCCCCCTCTCGGCCCCGACCCCTGCCCCCCTCTCAGTCCCAGTTTCAGCACCTCCCTTGGCTCTGATCCAGGCTCCCGTGCCCCCTTCAGCTCCGACCCTGGTCCTCGCACCTGTCCCTACTCCTGTTCTGGCTCCCATGCCAGCGTCCACCCCTCCCGCAGCTCCCGCGCCCCCGTCGGTGCCCATGCCCACCCCGACCCCATCCTCTGGCCCGCCTTCTACCCCCACCCTCATCCCCGCCTTTGCTCCCACACCGGTGCCTGCACCCACCCCAGCCCCAATCTTCACTCCAGCCCCCACGCCCATGCCAGCTGCCACACCAACTGCCATTCCCACCTCTGCACCCATCCCGGCCTCCTTTAGTTTGAGTCGAGTGTGTTTTCCTGCAGCTCAGGCACCAGCTATGCAAAAAGTCCCCCTGTCCTTTCAGCCAGGGACGGTACTGACCCCGAGCCAGCCGCTGGTCTATATCCCGCCTCCAAGCTGCGGGCAGCCACTCAGCGTGGCCACACTGCCGACCACCCTGGGAGTCTCCTCCACTCTTACGCTCCCTGTCCTGCCATCCTACCTGCAGGACAGGTGTCTCCCTGGTGTGCTGGCCTCCCCAGAGCTCCGGTCTTACCCATATGCGTTTTCTGTGGCCCGGCCTCTGACTTCAGAGTCCAAGCTGGTCTCTCTGGAGGTGAATAGGCTCCCCTGCGCTTCCCCGTCTGGCAGCACCAGCACCCAGCCTGCGCCCGAGGGCGCCCCTGGGCCTTTGGCAGATACTTCGCTCTCCACTGCTTCTGCCAAGGTGCTTCCACCTCCACAGCCTCTGCTGCCAGCCCCCAGCGTGAGCTCAGTCCCACCGCACCCTGCCAAGATGCCAGGTGGCGCCGAGCAGCAAACAGAAGGGACTTCCGTCACCTTCTCTCCCCTCAAGTCACCTCCACAGCTGGAGCGAGAGATGGCCTCTCCACCCGAGTGCAGCGAGATGCCCCTTGACCTCTCCTCCAAGTCCAACCGCCAGAAGCTCCCATTGCCGAACCAGCGCAAGACGCCTCCCATGCCTGTGTTGACCCCTGTGCACACCAGCAGCAAGGCCCTCCTCTCCACGGTCCTTTCTAGGTCTCAACGCACGACCCAGGCTGCCGGCAGCAATGTCACCTCGTGCCTGGGCTCCACTTCCTCGCCCTTCGTCATCTTTCCTGAGATCGTGAGGAACGGGGACCCAAGCACCTGGGTGAAGAACTCCACTGCGCTGATCAGCACCATTCCCGGCACCTATGTGGGAGTGGCCAACCCGGTGCCCGCATCCCTCCTGCTGAACAAAGACCCCAACCTGGGCCTCAACCGAGACCCCCGCCATCTCCCCAAGCAGGAGCCCATTTCCATCATCGATCAAGGGGAGCCCAAGAGCACTGGTGTCCCCTGTGGCAAGAAGGGCAGCCAGGCTGGGCCTGAGGGACAGCCAAGCACAGTCAAACGTTACACCCCGGCCCGCATTGCCCCGGGGCTGCCGGGGTGCCAAACCAAGGAGCTCTCTCTCTGGAAGCCCACAGGCCCAGCAAATATCTACCCTCGGTGTTCAGTCAACGGGAAACCCACCAGCACCCAGGTCCTGCCTGTTGGCTGGTCACCGTACCACCAGGCGTCTCTGCTTTCCATTGGCATTTCCAGCGCAGGGCAGCTGACCCCCAGCCAGGGGGTGCCCATCAGGCCCACCAGCGTCGTTTCTGAGTTTTCTGGCGTGCCATCCCTTGGCCCCAGCGAGGCCGTGCATGGACTTCCCGAGGGGCAGCCACGGCCCGGGGGCCCCTTTGCTCCAGAGCAGGACACAGGCACAAAGAGCAAAACTTGCCGGATTGCTGCCAAGCCTTACGAGGAACCAGTAAACCCTGTCCTCCTGACGCTTAGCCCTCAGACAGGGACCCTGGCGCTGTCTGTCCAGCCTAGCGCCGGGGACCTGAGAGTGACTCAGGGGCCCGAGGAATCAGAGAGCCACCTCTGCCCGGACAGCACTCCTAAGCTGGAAGGCCCCCAGGGGGCTTGCAGCCTGAAGCTGGCAGGAGACACGAAGCCTAAGAACCAAGTGCTGGCCACCTACATGTCCCACGAGCTGGTCCTGGCCACCCCCCAGAACCTGCACAAAATGCCCGAGCTGCCTTTGCTACCTCATGACAGCCGCCCCAAGGAGCTCATCTTGGACGTGGTCCCGAGCAGCAAGAGGTCCTCTGGCACAGAGCTTTCGCAGCTCGGAAGCCAGGTGGACCTGGGGCGGGTGAAAATGGAGAAGGTGGATGGCGATGTGGTCTTCAATTTAGCCACCTGCTATCGGGCCGATGGCCTCCCAGCCACTCCCCAGAGGGGCCAAGCCGAAGTGCGGAGTAAGGCCGGGCAGGCCCAAGTGAAACAGGAAAGCATAGGCGTCTTTTCTTGCAAGAACAAGTGGCAGCCAGACTCGGTGGTGACCGATGGGGTGACCGAATCTCCGCCACCCAAGAAAATGAAGTGTGGCAAAGAGAAGGAGGGTGAGGAACAGCAGCCACAAGCCAAGGGCATGGTCCGAAGTTCCCATGGACCCAAGGTGAGTGCTGGGCTGAGGTCGAGGGCAGGGCCGAGACACCAGTGGTCTGCGCGTCCTGCAGACATCAACCCCGTGCAGTGCTCTTGAGTAGCTCCGTGAACTTACTGATTGGGAAGGCTCGTGTGTAAGGTGAATCAGGGCTCTTACTAAGTCACGGTCTCCAGATAGGGGGAGGGATGGGCTTGTAGTTTGTAGGATGTGGGAAGTGATTGGGTCCTGGACTCTGGGGAAGCCATTGTCCCAGATGAGGTTGGAAAGTGGAAGAATACTGTACGGGGAGGGAAATCAATTAGTAACAGGCCCTCCCTTGCCTCGCCATTCTTCCTTTTCCTCTTCTGAGATGACTGCTGGCCTCGAGAACTTGGGGTCCAGGGAGGGAAAGGGGCCTCTGACAGGGTTGTTCTCTGTACCACCAGGGTAGCCTGCTCTGGATTCGCTTGGAGTTTTGTGGGACTGGAGCCAGTTCGTCTTCTGGGCTCATCTATCAGTTTCCTATCCTGCTCATGCTTGGGATAGCAGCTTTGGGTTTCAACCCATTGGCAATTTGGTGTCCAAGGCAGATGGGTGGCTGGGTCTGGGATTTTTCAATTTAATTTTTATTTTATGTTGGCATATACATAGTTGATTTACAGTGTTGTGTTAGTTTCAGGTGTATAGCGAAGTGATTAGGTTATACATATACTTATAGCCACTCTTTTTCAGATTCTTTTCCGATATAGGTTATTACAGAATATTGAGTAGAGTTCCCTGTGCTATGGGTCTGGGTTCTTCATAGGCTAAGGGTGATGGCAGGATTCTAGGCAAAAGGGTGGGCCAGGAGAACTTGACCTGAATCCAGTGTTTTCCAAAGAGGATCTGAAGGCCAGTAGTGATCAAGGAGATTCTTGAAGCAGTTGAGAATAGGGCTCATTCAAAATACGGAGCAATCTAAGGTTACGTTAACAAGCCTTCAAACTGGATGTTGATCCACACTAGTGAATAGATTTCTAGCCAGAGCACCATAAATTTGGGGCAGAAATTCGTAGCCTTTTTGGACCATAGAGCACTTTGAGAAGCTTATGAGAGCTGTGGACCCCATCCCCAAAAATATGATCGCAGAATTTCGCCGGTAATTGCAAGGGGTTCATGGACCCAACCTCTTCCCCAAAGCCCACCCATAGACTCTAGGTTGAGGACCCCTCGGGACAGAGTTTGGGTGGCTTTGTCCCAGTGATCCCATGACCACTTCAGTATGGCAGACACGCCAAGCAGGAGCATAGGTCATGCCAGAATAGAGCACATATCTAGCATTTGCTCAGGTAACTGCACTCTGCCCTTGATGGTCATAAGAATTATCCTTATGGTCGTTGCCATTTGTTGAATTCCCGCTATGTGCCAAGGGCCTCCCACATACACTATCTAACTTAATCCTCCAAATAACCCTACAAGGTGAACGCTACACCCAGTTTACAGATAAGAAAATGAAGGGAACAGACTGAGAGGGGAAATTACCCAAAGTTACGCACCTACTAAATGACAGCAGTGGAGCTCAGACTCTGGTCTCATTGGCTCTAAAGTTAGTGCTCATCTTCAGCTGTGCCACACTAGCTCTCCTCTCCTTATGCATGGCGGTTTCACTGACCTTTTAGCAAGTGTTTTTCGAGTGGCTGCTACATAGCAGTCCTTCCCAGGCAGTGGGACCACATCTTCAGGAGGCCAGTACAGCAGTTTGGTTTTTTGCTTTTTAAGTCTGCACCTGCGTCATATGGAGGTTCCCAGGCTAGGGGTCAGATCAGAGCTGCAGCTGCCAGCCTACGCCAGAGCCACAGCAACGTGGGATCCAAGCCATATCTTCAACACCACAGCTCATGGCAACGCCGGATCCTTAACCCACTAAGCGAGGTCAGGGATTGAACCCATGTCCTCATGGATACTAGTTGGGTTCATTTCCGCTGAGCCACGACAGGAACTCCAGCACAGCATTTTGGTGAGGAGTAGGTTCTGTGGAGCCAGGCACAGGGGCTCGGTTTGAATCTTGGTTCTACCTCGTCCTAACTGTGCGGTATCAGTCAAGTTTTTTGTTTTGTTTTGTTTTGTTTTTTTGGTCCTTCTGTCTTTCTTAGGGCCGCACCCGCGGCATGTGGAGGTTCCCAGGCTAGGGGTCCAATCAGAGCTGTAGCCACCGGCCTACGTCAGAACCACAGCAACGCCAGATCCGAGCCATGTCTGCGACCTACACCACAGCTCACAGCAACGCCGGATCCTTAACCCACTGAGTGAGGCCAGGGATTGAACCTGCAACCTCATAGTTCCTAGTCATATTCGTTAACCACTGAGCCATGGCGGGAACTCTGTATCAGTCAAGTTATTTAAACTCTCTGGCCCTCAGTTTCCTCATCTATGCAATGAGACAATAATAGTACCTCCTAATAGGGCTGTGTAAAGATGAGATGAAATGATGGTGTGAAATGTCCAGAATAGGCAAATTCATAGAGACAAAGAGAGTAGGTTAGCAGTTGGTTGCCTAGGGCTGGAGGGGATGAGGAATTGGAGAGTGATGGCTTAGTGGGTACAGGGTTTCCACTTGGGGTGATGAAAATTTAGGGAACAAGATAGTGATTGTGTTTACACACTTTCTGTGACTGTATAAAATAATTGAATTATAAACATAATTGAATTGTATGATACAGCTCAATATATTATATGTCAACAAAGCTGTTGAAAAGATTAAATGAGGTGATACGACTAAATGCTTAGGACAGTGCCTGGCACATGATGAGTCCTCGGGAAGTGTTAGTGGCTGCTGTTATTATTGTCAGTATTACCAACAAGATAGACGTGGTCCCCGCCCTCATGGAGCTGATGTCTTGCAGGTGGCTTGATGACAGGCAGGCAGTGCTCCTTCTTGTATTAGAGGAACAGTTCACTGGGCCCACTGACAGATGCAGAGGGCAGAGAATAAAGTTACAGGATCAGGGGCCTTGGAGCAGCCCTTGGCAACTGCCTGTAATGATTTGGTAAATGTCCATTTTTCTGGAAAGCAATTAGCTTAGATCTTTCTTTTCTTACGTTCAATTTTCCTGACAAAGAAACCATTGATAAGCAAACTAAAATCAGGGATGGGACATTCCTGTTGTGGCTCAGCAGGTTAAGAACCTGACCAGGATCCACGAGGATGCAGGTTCAATCCCTGGCCTCACTCAGCGGGTTAAGGATCCGGCATTGCCATGAGCTATGGTGTAGGTCGCAGATGTGGCTCAGATCTGGCGTTGCTGCGGCTGTGGTGTAGGCTGGCAGCTGAAGCTCCCATTCAACCCCTAGCCTGGGAACCTCCATACGCCACGGGTGCAGCCCTAAAAAAAAGACCGAAAGAAAAAAAAAGAAGAGTCAGAATAGTCACCTGTCTTCTACACCACCTGCCCCAAGGCCTCATGGAATCCTGAAGGGCCTTCAGAACCATCAGCGAAGAAAGTTCTGCTTCATCTGGTGCTGGGTGTATTTTATTGTCTTCTTATTCTTTGGAAAATTCTTTGGGAAACCCTTCAAAACTCTGTTAACCAGAACATTCATCTAACATGATCTCTCATCATCCCAGCTTTTTGCCTAAGTCGGAGTTGGCGATATATTTTTACTTTGAGTGTTGCCCTTGCAGAATAGACAGACAGAAATCCCTTCTAGATGTTCCGTTTTACTTGTTTTTGTCTATCTTAGGAAGTAAAAGTTAATGATCTGTACTTGAAAGAGCCAGCTAAAAATGATATTCAGAAACAAATAGGACATGTTCAAGTTGATGTGTATTGAACTTGATTCCCCCTGCCTTAAAGTGAGTTTTTTTTTTTTTTTTTTGGCAATACCTGAAGGTCACACTTTAAGCAGCAGTTCCCCAACTTCCCCTTCCCTCCCTGCCTCTTTCTTTCTCCTAACACTTTGGTTTGTAGGAACTGGCAAGTAAAGAGAGAAACTGAATTTGAATCTTCAGCTCAGCCCTCTGCTGAATAAGAGGCAGGAGGAGTTCATGGGGTAGCGGGGGTCCTGGAATTGGATGGGGAGTGGTGACTCCTTGGAGACACGTTCCCCCAGCAGGAAAATGTTCCATCAGTAAGATATCTGCTGGTCCCTGGAGCTGGACAATGATAACCTTCTAGAAGGTGGTGTGCAGGTCTGCTTAGGGGGAAAACAACTTCCTAGGGTTCACTGTCGTTGTTAAAACATTGTGCTTATTCTGCACTCCCTGGATATTCCAATGCTGGAAATTCCTGCCTTGCCCTGTTTCTTGTTGGATACATGCAGAGACCTCAAAGCTTCTGAGACTGTGTGACCATTAGGCTTAGTGTCCGTGTAGTGTGTAAGCACAGCCTTTATGCGTGTACCCCCTGTGTGAGCGGGGCTGAGCAAAACCAGTGGAGGACCCAGGTACATAGGGAAGGAGAGGAGCGAGAGCTGAGGCAAAGGGGCCCGGGCTGGGTGCCAGGAGCACTGGGTCTTGGTCCCAGTTTGGCTGCTTTCTTATTGCAGGCCCAGGCCAGCTAACTTGCAGGTTTGCCCGGTCCCTGGTGGCTCCTAAGCAAGTGGACGCCTTGGGCTGTGTGTCACCCTGGACAAATCATTCCACCTCTTCTCTTGGAGGCTCAGTTTTCTCATCTGTTCGGTGGAGATGATAGCAGCTTTTCTTCTCAGGGGTGTTGGGGAAGCGGTGAAAGGGCTGCAGAGTGTAAAGAGGCCTTGTTAACAATGCTTGGGTCTTCTCAGTGTCTTTCATACGTGTGAGGAGATTGGAATTGTTCCCATGGCAGGTGTTTCTTCTAGCCTTAGTCGAACCTTTTTTTTTTTTTTTTTTTTTGGTATTAATTTACACATGAAAATAGATCATTTTTCTTGAATTGGCCCGTCCGAAAATTATTTTCAGTTGTTGGTGTCAATACCATTCGCAGGGAAGTTATTTGAACAATGTGGTCACCCAACTTGCAGAAGAGGCATTTTTGTTTTCTGCCTGTCTGTCTATTGCTGTTTGGATATAGAGAGTATGGGGCCTGACTTTGCACCTTTTCGAATGACTTTGGGTGTTTATTCGGCTTGTGAATGCAGACTCTGTGGACCTGTTTAAAATGATGGGGTGTGGATGTCCCGGGGGATTAGCTTGGGCACTGGATTCAGTCCAAAAAGCCTCTCGAGCCCACGGCGGAAGGTGGCGGGCGGCCCCAGCTCCCACCCCGACCTGGGCAGCTCGTGTCTGCGTGGCAGGATCAGGGCACGGGGGCAGTGTGCAGGGAGCTTTCTTGGAAGCGAAACTGAACTCTCTCTACCTCTCCGCAGTGCCGGAAGCCGCCCAGTGACCCCCAGGAACCCCCCAAGAAAAGCCCCAGGGGGGCTTCAGATTCAGGAAAAGAGCACAATGGAGTCAGGGTAAAGCACAAGCACCGGAAGCCGACAAAGCCTGAGTCCCAGACTCCGGGAAAACGAGCCGATGGCCACGAGGAAGGTAGGCCTCCCGGGTCCTGGCGCTGTCGCTGGGCTGCAGGGGGATCCCCGTGGTGGGCCGGCGGGGAGGGGCTCTGAAGGTGACCCGCAAAGGGAGACTAGGGGAGGAAGATGTCGCTGACACCTCTGAAATCAAAGGCAAGGGCCAAGGGAGGTGGGAGTAGGGGCTTATGCTGGTCACCCTAGAGTAAGGCCCGCTCCAGAGGCCGACGGAGGCGCTTTTGGGTCAGTGGTAGGACAGAGTGGCCAGCCTCTTACCCTGCGGTGGGTCTGGGCTCAGAGGAGAAGCGGACATAATGAAGACTGAGACCGAAACAGCAGAGTGGCGTCATGTACCATGTTTTCTCTACCCTTGGCATATTTGAAAACTCCTATCATGAAAGCTAAAAAGTAATAGCTCGCTACAAGGGTTTCGAGACATCCTTATCATTTGGGGACACGCAGTGTGTTCGGGGGCGGGGGGGAGGCGTGAGCGTAACCCGTGTGCTCTGCCGCTACGAGGTCCTCGGCGCCCTCCTCAGAGGGACGGCCGGGTGCTGCAGCCCATACATAGTAGCCTGTGTTCATGGCCCTGCCTGTCTGACGTGACCTGCCTATTTCTAGTCTGTTCTTGCAGTTTTCCTCTGTCCGCCGCTCCCTGCTCCCATCTTCCTGCCCCGCTCAATCCTCTCAGATTCATGGAGGTTGCCCTTCTCTGGGCCCTGCTCCAGCTCAGTGATAACTTTGTGGAGGTGCAGCAGCCTCACAGTCGTCCAGGCGGCCGGGCCTTCCACTTTGCGGCGTGCTGGCGAATCGATGCCGTGCGCCGCCTTTGTCAGTGTCAGCAAAAATGACGCAGCTCCCAGGCTTCAAAAACCCCCGGGAAAAGCTCCTTCTCTAAAAGAGACGCATAGGTGATGGCAGCATAGGGGAGCTAATAAATGGAAAGCAGGGAGAACACAAACCCTCCCTGGAGTTTTCCATTCGGGCCTCTCGGGGGGCCTCTGCGTCCTGAGACTCTGACTGTGATTCTCTCTGCCTTCCGCCCTGAAACCGCACACCACCCCAGGTTCCTTGGAGAAGAAAGCCAAGAGCAGTTTCCGTGACTTCATCCCCGTGGTCCTCAGCACCCGGACGCGCAGTCAGTCTGGTGAGTGAGCCTGAGGCTGCCGTCCACGTTGGCGCTGGTCCGCAAAGAGACGTAGAGGTCTCGTTGAGCGGATTCGCCACTGGCCCGGGGTTGGGGGGAGAGGTGGGAATTTGATTCACTGTGCCAAGGTGCCCAGCTCCTCGCAGAGACGAGGGAGCACAGGGGAGCAGCTGGGTCATTGCCCACGATCTTAGGCTGATTTGCTTAGCTTTTCAGAACAAGGATCAGACATCTCCTGTTGGCAGCCAACGGTGGCAAGAGGCAAGGCCCAGGCCGCTCAGGAATGCTAGTTCTGCTCCAGGCCTTGATGTCTTATGATTAGTGGGGCCAACCTCAGGCACAGACATTTAACCTTTGGGCCTCTGTCCTCTTGCCCTCTGTGACAGGCATCATCAAAATTGGAAATGGTCACTGAGTCATCAGAGCCAGCGGAATCACATTTGGTCCCTTAAATGTGCGTTGGTCCACGCCCAGTGTCTAAAAAAGGATAGTCGTTTCCAGTCACTACTACTGTCTGCTGGCCTCCATGTTGGTACTTAGCACTAGAAATAGTTGCCCCAACTCACCCAGATTTCCATGCAAAGTAGATGGAGTGGGAGGCGGGGCACCGTGTAAACTCAGTTATCTGACATTCTATTAATGGGCACCTCAGCACATGGAGAGCACGCTGGTAATTGGGGCTCATAATGACGGCCCGGAGGCCTTGAAAAATCCTGAAGTGTCCTCTGAATCATCAAAGAGCGATTACATTATAGCCATTCCCATTTTAGTGTTAAACACATTGTAGTGTATTTGATTCTTTGGAAGATGGTGATCCCTGTGTGATCTCTGTGGTGATTCGTGTTAACCAGAATATTAGATTAACTAGAACACTTCGTTCCCTGCCTGGTCTGTATAATGGAAAGGATGCTGGATATTTGCTGTCTTAAGTGGTCTAACTGACTTGAAGCCTTTGGTCAAGGGCCGCTCCGCTTGCCTCAAACCATTTCTTTCTTCTGCTGACCTCGCTTGCGTTTGGGGGATTGTCAGCTTAATAGCCGGGCCTTGAGAGAAGGATGGTGGTGTCTCAGAGCTGCTTCTGACAAAGATGTCCCATCTCCTGTAGCGCTCAACTGGGCCAGTTTAGGATTGTGCTTGTGTTGTTAACAGAGTTGAAGGCAGGAGTGGGGAGGGAAATGGCCTCTTGGCCGGGTGGCAGAGGCGGCAGGAAAGGTCCCATCCTCCTGGGGTGGTGGAGGGTAGGGGGAGGTGCCTGCCCAACCGCGAGGAACAGCTGCAGTGGGGCCAGAGGGGCGGCAGGGGCGGGGGGAGACAGGGAGCAAGCCCCGCCCTCGGGCTCTGGGCAGATAAATAGGACATGGGGTCAGCATAAGGGAAGAGGGCCTGGCTGAAGAGCATTTGGGTGGGACCAACCCAGGCTAGGTCACAGGAAAGGGGCTCCTTCTTGCTTCACTCTTCCTGAGACTCTTTGGTGACAACTCGGCTTGCCCGGCTGGCTCTGTCAGCACGTTTGGGGTTCACATAGTGAGCTGGGCCGGGGCCCCATGTCAGTCTGCCCTCCTCACCCTCTGTACACGTTGTGGCCCTCTCCTGCCCTTCTTGCAATGCTTGGCACCTTGTAAGCACGAAGTGAGAGTTGGCGGAATGGATGAAAGTGGCACGTGCACGGGGAAGGCTGTGGGGTTTGGATGCTCCATAGCCGTGTCACATATTGGACTCTGTAAAGTGCTTACAGGCAAATTGTCTCACTTGAGCCTCAGAATAGCCCTGTAAGGTCAGTAAGGCAGAGCACAGTGTTCTCAGTGTATAGATGAGGAGACAGAAGTGAAGGAACTTTCCCAGAGCATACGGCCAATAACTGGCAGAACCTGCACTTGAACCCAGACCTTCAAACTCCTAATCCAGGGCACTTGCTTCGCCACCATACTCTTTGTCCTTTGAAGAGGTCCCTGACCGTCCTCTGTACATCCCGTCCACAGGAAGCATCTGTAGCTCCTTTGCTGGTATGGCAGACAGTGACATGGGAAGCCAGGAAGTCTTCCCCACAGAGGAGGAAGAGGAGGTGACCCCCACCCCGGCCAAACGTCGAAAGGTGAGAAAGACCCAACGGGACACCCAGTATCGCAGCCACCATGCCCAGGATAAGACTCTGCTGAGCCAGGGCCGCAGGCACCTGTGGCGAGCCCGAGAGATGCCCTGGAGGACAGAGGCTGCCCGGCAAATGTGGGACACCAACGAGGAGGAAGAGGAAGACGAGGAGGAGGGCCTGGTGAAGAGGAAGAAACGGAGACGGCAGAAGAGCCGAAAATACCAGACTGGGGAGTACCTGACTGAGCAAGAGGAAGAGCAGCGGCGGAAAGGGAGAGCAGGTAAGGCCAGCCAGGGGCTGCTGCCACCGGTCCCCAAACCACAGCGACTCTGGCTTCTGGGGACCCTCGGGCATCTTGGGTGTTTCCGCCTCTGCCTCTACGCCAGCCAAAGGCCTCTGCACCCAGAGAAACATGGTGCTGTTGAGCTCCAGCTGCCAGAGGGGGTCACTCAGCTCCAGTCCCGAGGTTTGGGCAGGGGCGCGAGCCTGAATAAGTTCAGACCGACCTGCAGGGGAACAGAGGACACGAAGGCCCAAGCTCTCCGATTTTTTGTAAAAGACTGAACCTGTGGGCAAGGCTGCAGTGACGTCCTTGGTGTGGGAGTTCTCTGGTTGGCTTGAGGGAGCTGGGTCTTTGGGGAGGTTGGGTTTTCTCTCCTGAATCCTGGGTTCGAGAAGAAAGAGGGTGCTGGCGGCCTTTCCTGGGATGCCTCCAGCCCCTAAACTAAAAGGAAGTACAATGGTTTCCTCGGCCCAGCAGAAGAACTTCAAGTAGAAGCGAGCACAACTTGGCTTTCTTGGTTAAAGCACAAAGGTTATTCAGAGGCAGAGTGAAGTCTTGAGGTGACCCAAGGTGGCATCTTTTTTGTCGGACCTGAGTTGGAAAAGCAGGCAGCGCAAGGAGAAAACCAGGCTTCCTTTGGCCACATCAGATGCTATCTTACCTAATTGTGGAGGCACAGACTGTCACCGAGGCCACGCTCAGTGTGTTCCGCTAAGTGCTCTTCAGGGCCATTCCTATGGCCAGTTTCTAGAGGAGCAAAAAGCACATCCGTGGTCCAGTGAGAACACCTCTGTCTCTTGCTCTCTTTCTCTGCCCTCTGCCCTTGAAGCGACAATTGATCATATCCTATAATGTATTCATCCTGAGCTGCCAGTAAGCATCTGCAATCTCCTGATTAGTTGAATGGTAATTCTTGAATACCTGCGTTTGAGTGGTAGTAGATTCTGGGTCTGCTGTAATGCAGAGAAGGATAAACCTCATTTCTGGCTTTCTTTAGGTAGAGATATATACGATGCCTATCCCTACGCTTGCGAGCGTAATTAAGCTAATTTTCATCAACCATGTGAGAGCGGGGGTCATTTCCACCCCCCTTTTCTTTTGCCAGAGCCATAATGGATGGGTCAGGAACAAGTTGTCAAGCAGTTGGCCTCGGCCACTTGCGTTAGGATGAAGAGGAGCTTTTGTATCACCCAGTCTTCTCTAATGAGGGCTGGTTTCCTAGAAGCTGGGAAGCTTCTTACAGAACTTATCGGCTTTTGGAACAGAAGGACCTTCGAGGTTACCTGGCTCAGTTTTCCACCCAAAGCAGAGATCTCCACAGCACTCTTGACAGGTAGCCTCAACTTACCCACACCCAGGAATGTGGGAACATGACTCAGCAAGACATCCTGCTTAATGTGAGGGCAGCTCCAGTTGTTGGGAAGTAGGTCACTCTCCCTCCATGTGTGTGCGTGCATGTGTACACATTTTGAGTTGAGCCTTTTGGCTTTGGCCTATGGTCTGGTCACCTTCCTTAGATCTGACGGTGACATCTTCGTGAAGGAATTGCCTGGCAGACATCTCTCTTCTCTAAAAGCTCCGAGTCTTCCTATCACCGCCCTCTTTCAGGTTGATAACAGAGAGTCTGGCAGAGACCAAACTAGACAGGTCACCTTACCCCTGTGGGAGCCTCACGACCTGTCTGGCCATCCTGGGCTTGGGTCTCTCCCTTCTGGATTTGCAGAGGGCATAGGAACAGGCACTGCCACTCACACGGCTGCCACCTTCACTCTCTGTTCCTTTCTCTACTACTGTGCGGCTGCTCCATCACAGTCAAATAGACTCCAGAGCCTGCCCTGCCCTGGGTACACGAGGAAGGAGCTGCTGCTTTTCCTGTGGCATTGAATGCTGTAATATGGCTTCCCCATGTTTCCTGAGGTCCTCACAAGGCACCGTCTGTTCCTTCCCCTTTTGCCTCAGCCCAAACTTGTTGCATCAGAAGGCCTGGTTGAGGAGTTCCCGCTGTGGCACAGTGAGTTAATGGTCTGGCTTGTCTCTGGTGGCACCAGTTTGGTCCCCAGGCTGGCATAGTGGGTTAAGGATTTGGCATTGCTGCAGCTGTGACATAGGTGGCAGCTCTGGCTTGGATTCTATCCTTGGTCTGGGAACTTCCATATGCCGTGGATGCGGCTGCAAAAGAAAGAAAGAAGACCTGGTTGAGAACATGGAAGCTAGTCGTGCCATTAGAAGCCGTCTAGTGCAGCAGTTCTGGGACAGACGTGGGGAAACCACTGGTGCGGTGGGGCTCGCTGGGAGGAAGGGGTGGTATACCAGCTGGCCTTCAAGGAGCTGTGCATGACCTACAGACGATGCTCATACTGTAGTGATGGTTCCTGCCATCTGGATCTGCCCTTGGTGATGTCACAGGTAAGAGCCCGTGCCAAGGTCGGGGGAAGTGAGTTGAGGACTCTTGGATCTTGCTTAACCCTCTCATTTCACAGTTTGGAGAAACTGAGGCTGCAGTGACTTCATAGACGTACTGAACTTTTGGCTAGTCCTGTGAGGGAGATGAAGAACATAGGCTTGGCTTTACCTGAAGAGCTTATACTTAAATAGTATGATAATGATGCCTTGCTCTTTATAACACTTTATAAAGGGATTTGCATATATCCCCTCACGTAACGCTCACACCAGTCCTGTGATGTGGGCTATGTTCTCCCCATTTTACAGACATGGAAACTGAGGCTCAGGGAGATTATGACCTGCCCTCAGCAATCGCACAGCTAGTGGCCAAGTTCATGTAACATGATGTTAAGAGAAGGATAAAGTCGACCTATCCGCCTACCCCTGGGGTTTAGGATTGACCCTGTGGGATGAGGCTCTTGGTCATGGAATTCCCAGCAGGCCTTTTTGAAATCGGAATGGGCTTTGTTCAGTGCACTCTGGCTAGAATTAGAGATGTTGCCCAGCGTGACCCAGTGACTTGATTTCCAGCCTGGGAAGACAGCGGGTTTCTGTGATTGCCCACCCGTTAAGTCGGCCCATGGCACCTTCTGGTTTCAGGGGCTTTTCTGTGGCTTTGATGTTTGTGTGCTTGGAGAGAGACCAACAGGGTGCTCAGGTGGGTAGAGCTCAGGCTATGAAGGCAGCCTTCTGCCACTGACTCCCAACCCCGGCAGACTTCCTACTTCGCTTCAGCAGAGCTGCTAAATTTGTTTTGCTGTTGGAGTGGAGAAAGAGACAAAGGGGGAGAAAGTGGAAGACAGTTCTGATGTGCTCTGGGCTATGGGGAAATCCTCATCTCAGAGACAACCAGGTGGGCCACCCCCTGCTGGCAGGGCTGGGAGTGGCCTCCTGCTGGCAGAGGAGGGGCTTCGATGTCGAAGTTGAAGTACGGCGTCCATTTGAGAAGCATTTCGTGGACTGGTCCACACCACGCCGGATGCCGGTAGCCGGAGGCTTCCACAGTTGTACTGAGATTCTGATCCCCAAGGTGCTCTGATTCGGCTCAGAGGAAAGTGTCGCTTTTCTGTGTTCCATTTCCCTGACATCCAGGCTTTCCTGTTTCTTGCCTTCTCAGATTTAAAGGCCCGTAAGCAGAAGACTTCCTCCCAAAGTTCGGAGCACCGCCTCAGGAACAGGAACCTTCTCTTGCCCAACAAAGCCCAGGGGATCTCAGATTCACCAAATGGTTTCCTCCCAAATAACCTGGAGGAGCCAGCCTGCCTTGAAAATTCAGAAAAGCCATCAGGAAAACGAAAGTGCAAGACCAAGCACACGGCGACGGTCTCAGAAGAGGCAAAGGTACCTTACCCCTCAGGGGAGTTGTCAGAAAGGGGAGTTGCGGGAAGAGGAGTGGGCTAGGATGGAAGATTTTCCGTAGGCTGCTCAGTCAGCCGTCCTCGGAGTGAGCGAGTGAGTAAGTGCGTGGGGAGGAGCAAACTCACCCATATTCAGGAAAGCATTTTAAACTAGTTCCAGAGGGGTTGGCGTGTGGATTCAAAGATGGGGGATGAAAGCTAGAGCCAACAGTGAGCACTTGCAAACTATAGGGTTTGGCCCGTGGGTGGCTTTTCCTCAATAAGCCTTGGAGTTCCTTTGAGTTAGGAAAGCGTTAACATCCAATCAAGAAGCTTTTGTCTGGCCCTAACTCACTAGAAGCCCATCAGGGAGCTTTCTGAGTCACTCAGGGTAGAAGACAACTTGTAGAAGCAAGACCCTTGACGTCCAGACAAAGGTTGCTTGAGGGTGGGACTGAAGGAATTCCACTTGGGCCAGTTATAGCTACACTTCCTCAGCCCCACTTCTCAGCTCCTCTGCTGCTCCCGGGAGCAGAGGAGTAGGAAAGTGGGCACTCGCCCCTCGGTGGCCAGCCATTCTAGAAGCCCCATTCGAAACTGACATCCCTTTCGGGTCTGATGTTCATGCTACCGGTGTTGACTTCCATGTTGTACAACCCAGAAAGCCCCACACAGTCCTCATCCTGGGTGAGCTGTGCATTCGAGAGAAGTGAAGGTCAGGTTCCAGTGTAGACCTGTAATCTATATTTATCTTGACAACCAGCCAACCAACCAAAAAAAGGTCATAGTGGGCTTGTTTTGGTGCTTGCGATTCTTAGGGCTCTTTCCAGCTCCAGAGCAGGGATCCCTGAGTGGCACTGGCAAAAGGTAGGAGACCCAGGAGCTCGAGTCCCTCCTCCTTTCCCCTTCATTCTGGAATCTGGTTCCAGCTCAAATGAGGCACTCCAGCCTCTTTCTGCGTCTTTAAAAATGGAGATGATACTTCATGTCCTTTCCATCTCATGAGGGTACTTGGGGGAACAAAGGAGGCAACGGATGTGAAAGGCTTTGCTAACAGGAAAGTGCTCTCTCTGAGGTTGGTATACATTCTCGAGCTTCAGGCTGAGGCAAGAATGAGGGGACAGAGGCACAGAGAGGCAAGGTAGCGGTGCCAGTTCCCTTGGACCCCCAGCGGGGGCCAAGGCAGGAGCAGGGAAGTCTGGTCTGTGCTGGGTGCTTGATCGATCTTAATTCCCACAGCAGCTGTCATCGGTAGGTGCCGTTGTCTTCATTCTGTGGTGAAGAAACTGAGGCTTGGGGAGGTTACGGGCCTGGTTCAAGGTTACTCAGTGGTCCTGAGTGACAGACATGGCATGGGAAGCAGGCTTGGCTGCCCCGCCCCCCCCCCCCCCACTCTTTCCATATGCCTCTACCCTGTGAATGGGTGGCTTCTGTCTGTGTCTGGGAGACACTGGGGGAGGGGGCAGCCGGGCAGGGAGGCGCTGCAACCCTGAGCAGCTCTGGCAAAAGGTGGGCGTCTCCCTCCCCCGTCCTTCCCCAGACTCTCAGATGGCCCCGTCCCACACAAAGGTGACCAGCCGCCTGACATTCAGCAGCGCACGCTGATGCTTCTGTCTGGTTATTCTGCCTGGCGGTGTGTCCGCTGCAATGTTCTCCCGGAGAGGTTTTGTCCCTTCACAGGGCCTCCCTTTCTCCCTCCCGCCTTTCTTTCTCTCCCAGTCACCACCACCTGCTCCGGTTGCCCCCATGGCACGGTGCTTTGTAGTCTGAAGCGAGGGGGGGAGGGTGGGGGACGCGCCTGCAACACTAAAGCTGGGGCATTGGCCAAAGGCTTCTTCCCACAGGGGCTCTGAGCCAGGGGGGAAGAGGGGAGGGGGAGGGGGCCCCCATTTGCTCTTGCTCCTCCCCCTCTCAGGCAGCCTCCCTTGTCTCTGGCAGCTCTGGGCCCTAGAAGGAGAGTTGCCCTTTGGCTCCTGGCTTGGCTTCACCAGAACCTGGGTGCTTTACCCGGCGTCCTCCAGTATCGCCATTATACGTATGCCCGCTATCCTCCTGGCAGTAAAGCAGCATTCTACACTCCTGGCCGGCGCCTTCCTGCTAGCTGTTGTACCTCTCTGCCCTTTCGGGATGTGGACGGATAGCAGCTCTTGTTGTCTTGGGATTTCCAGAGGAAACAATTGCCCTGAGCCCTTGCCTTTTCCCTGCTGCCATTCCTTTCCTGGCTTCATATCTTTCTAAGCAACTTTTTTGGCTGCCCAGGCTGTGCATGTAGCTGGCTGGAATCAAGTCAACAAATGTTTGTTGCAGTGATGTGCCCAGCCCTGAGTTAAGTGCTGTAGGGAACAAAAGAGAAAGCGGCAAATGCGAACCCTGACCCCGGGGAGCTTAAAACGCAACAGGGGAGGCCAGACTTCCCCGTGAAACAACAGAAGGAAATTAGGAGAGTCAGGCATAAGGCACTGGATTATGGGATTTCGACTAGGTGTCCTGGGTGTGCAGAGAAAGAGGGCAGTGGGGACCAGGGTGTTGTAGAATATAATAGAAGAAATAGGATTTAAGTGAGACCTTGGTGCCCTAAGGGATTTAGATGAGTGGGATATATTAGTTATCTCTTGTGGTGTAAAAAACTACCCTGAGATTTAGCAGCTTAACCCAACAATAAACATGTATTATCTCACACAGTTTCTGGGGGTCGGGAATTCTGGAGCAGCTCCGCTGTGGGTGGCTTGGGGTCACCCATGCACGAGGTTGCAGTCATAGTTTCAGCTAGGGCTCCATTCATCTGAAGGCTTGACTGGGACTGGAGGATCTGCTTCTAGGGCGGCTCCCTCCCATGGGCGGCAAGGTGATGCTTGTTGTTTGCTTTTCCCATGGGCCTCTCTGAACGGCTGCTTGGGTTTCCTCACGACCTGGCCTCTGGCTTCCTCCAGAAGGAGCCATCCAACAGAGAGCAAAGCGGAAGCCACCTTGCCTCTTAGCACCTAGCCTCGGTAGTCACACACAGTTATCTCTGCTTTCTGCTGTTGGCTACACAGATCAGCCCTATCCAGTGCAAGGGCAGGGGGGGCTACCCAAGAGCATGAATAGCAGGAGCCGAGGATCATCAAGGCCATCTCAGAGTCTGAGGACAGCCCCCCCGGGATTCGTGTCCCCCTCACATGGAAGTCACACCCTCCTTTCCCAAGGCCCCCTAAAGTCTTGTCCAGTTATGGCACCAGCTTCAAGTTGAGAATCTCATCATCTAACTTGGGCCCAGATGCGGGTGAGGTGCTTTGGGTGTAGTTCCTTGAGTTCAGCTCCTCAAACACAGTTCCTCCCCTCCCCGTCTGAAGTCCCCTCAACTGCAGAGACAAGCTGCCTGCCCCTTTAGACTCAATAAACCATGGTAGGCCCAGCATGGGAACTGGATCTAGACATTCCAATTGAAAATGGGGGGACAAAGGAGACACACAGGGGTCATTCGTGAGAAAAGGACTGTTAATGTTTTGTGAGCACCCACCTTGTGCATTGTTCTAGAGCTGTTCTAGTTTATTATCTCAAAGACCCTGCTAGGGAGAAAGTGAGGCTCAGAGAGTTTGGGTGGCGGGTAGAGGCAGCATTCAAAACCAGGTCTGTCAGATTGGCAAGCCCTGAGTGCTTTCCACTGGCCCCGTGGGCATGAGTGTGAGCCAGGACACAGTGTGGTGGATGACGGCAAAAGCCTGGTGAGGGTCGGATGCTGGGGGGGCGGGGGGGATAGTTTTTAAAGAGTGAAGGCTTTCACAGCTGTACCTCTTTATTTTTATTTTTTGTCTTTCTGCCTTTTCTAGGGCCGCTCCTGTGGCATATGGAGGTTCCCAGGCTAGGGGTCTAATCAGAAGCGTAGCCACCGGCCTACGCCAGAGCCACAGCAACGCGGGATCCGAGCTGCGTCTGCAACCTACACCACAGCTCACGGCAACGCCGGATTGTTAACCCACTGAGCCAGGGCAGGGATCGAACCCGCAACCTCATGGTTCCTAGTCGGATTCGTTAACCACTGCGCCACGATGGGAACTCCCAGCTGTACCTCTTTAATCAAAGCTGGCAGGAGTTCCCATCGTGGCGCAGCGGAAATGAATCTGACTAGGAATCATCAGTTCGATCCCTGGCCTCCATCAGCGGGTTAAGGATCTGGTATTGCCTTGAGCCATGGTGTTGGTCGCAGACGCAGCTTGGATCCTGTGTTGCTGTGACTGTGGTGGAGGCCAGCAGCTGTAGCTCCGATTTGACCCCTAGTCTGGGAACCTCCATATGCCAAGGGAGTGGCCCTAGAAAGACCAAAAAAAAAAGCTGGCTGTCTCTGCTTCTCTTCACTCTCAGAATTTGCTCCTGCGTATTTATCAAGATGACTTGTACAAAGTGGAGATCGAGGCAGGTAGAGAAACGTGCAGACTGCTTGAGAGAAGCTGGGGTGTCCTTTTGAGCTCTGCTTTCCAGGTGTCTCATCATTCCTTGGTTTCTGGGGCTGAAGACTTGAGCCCCTTAGCATCTGCTGGCAGGGTAGAAATGGATGGGGACCTGTGCTGATCAAGGGCTGCGTCTCTGCTTCCCAGGGCAAAGGGCGTTGGAGCCAGCAGAAAACACGATCCCCCAAATCTCCCAGCCCAGTGAAACCCGCAGAACCATGCACACCTTCTAAGTCCCGAAGTGCTGGCCCAGAGGAGGCCTCTGAATCACCTACAGCCCGGCAGATCCCCCCAGAGGCTCGTCGGCTCATAGTGAACAAAAACGCTGGCGAGACCCTCCTGCAGCGGGCAGCTCGTCTTGGCTATAAGGTAAGGAACCTAAGGACCCCCCCCCCAGCCCCCGCCCCCGCCACTGCCACCTGCCACAGTGGTACCATTGCTTGAGCATCTGTGGAGAAGCTTCTCCCCATTGACTCTTCTGTGGCCTGGGCCGGGCTTGCTGGGGGCTTGAGCCCAGGCTGGCCGCCTCCTACCTCACAGGGCCCTCTGGGGCCTCCTTGCCTGCCATGGTGTGTGGGAACAGGAGCCCATTTGAACGGCAGTATAGGATGAACCTCATTGCGATGGTGACGCAATATCACCCCATACATTCCTAGGCCAGAAACGGGATTTGAGGGTTTTATGTCATCTTGAGTTTCCCTGTGCAGTGGCTCCCCCACTCAGGAACGTGGTGATCAGTGCTCACGCTTCACACCCCCACCCCAAATTCCCCTGGTGTTTTTGGCTTCCGGTAGTGGAGGGGTCAGGAGGGCATTGGAGGGGCAGAGCTGAGCGCACCAGCTATTTCCCTGTGGATGGGAAAGGAAGCTGGTGTTTATTGAGCACCTCTTTTGTTATGTTAAGAGCTCTCATTACATCATGTCCTTTCATCCGACTGTGGAGGTAGATTTAAAATCAAGGCTTAGCAGTGTTAAGTGATGTGTCCAAGATCACTCAACTACTATGTTTACGGGTGTCTGAATTCATATCAAAGTGTTTTTGATTCCCAAGTGCCAGGTAGGGGTGGAGGCCTGATTCATTCACCATCATTCAGTTAAGTTGTTGGACATTTTCGTTGAAATGAGCTCCTTGACTGTGTATCTTTGCCCACCACGCCAGTAATTTTCTCAGGCTTTGCTCTGAGGGGTGCTGCGGCTGGGTTATAGAGTAGGCCCTCCATTTTTTAAGGCTTCCGATCCCCGTAAGTGACTTATTTAAAGACCACTCCCAGCCGGGCTGGCTGGCATGGGAGAGCCACACAGACAGCATCTCACTGGCAAGCCACGTATCTTTCTTTTTTTTTTTTCTCTTTTGCTTTTTAGGGCACACCTGTGGCATATGGAAGTTCCCAGGCTAGGGGTGGAACCTGAGCTATAGCCGCTGGCCTACACGACAGCCACAGCAATGCGGGATCTGAGCTGCATCTGTGACCTACACCATAGCTTGGTGTCAATGCTGGATCCTTAACCCACTGAGCGAGGCCAGGAATTGAACCCTCGTCCTCATGGACACTATGTTGGGTTCGAAACCCACTGAGCCACAATGGGGACTCCCCCCCTATCTATCTTGAGTACCTAGCGTGGAGGCCTGCATAACTGCCAAGGGAGATGTAAAGAAAAAACAACAACAACAACAACAATGACCAGCCCTTTTCCTTTAAGTTAACTTTCTTTTACCTGGGGCCAAACCAGCCAGCAGGAAACCATAGGGAACCAATCAGGACAGAGCAAGAGCAGGCCCGACAGCCTGTCAGGGGAGGGGGGAGGAGCCCGAGGCCAGGGGAGGAGGCAGCATCTGCCCAGGTGAGAAGAGTAGGGGCCTTGTGATCCTCTGGGCAGAGAGAGGCAGCTAGATTTCCCAATCTGGGAGGCAGCACCCCACACGGGCACACACGAGCCCACGCCAGCTAGCCGGTGAGTTAGCTGTCAGTCAGGATGGCTGAGTCCCATCTCACCGGGGCTCCGGGATGCTGATGATAGGCCCCTGGTAGCTGCCACCAGCCTGTTTCCCTCTGAAGGGGGGCTGCTGCCTTTCCTGTCCCCTTCAGCTCATTCACCAGCTTCATCCTGTACCAGCTCAGCTGCTTTGAAGCCTAGAGTCCTGCTTCTGGTCCTATCATCTCAGCACAGGGAAGCTGATCATTACTATGGATGAATGGCCACACTGGATTATATGTGGAACAATCTTGATTTGAGGGGAGGTCTAGAATTGACTGCCCTGGGGTAAACATCCAGGGATGGTACTTAAAACAATTAAAACCAGCATCCAGGGATAGTACTTAAAACCAATTCTTTCTTCCTAGTTCTCGAATTACTGCCAGAGGCTGTGCTTGCCAGCACATGTCTCCTCTCTCTGGTCTAGGGCTGTCTCGAAAAGTCCTAGACTAGGGAGCCAGTGCTCAGACGGGTGAGCCCAAGGCTTTGAGCTCTGTCTGGGTGGGCAGGTGAGCCTCTCTGAGAGCCTCGTCCGGAGGAGGGCCCACACCAGATCACCCAGATGAGTCTTCCCAGGCATTAGAGCGTCTCCCTGCTGCTGAGAACTCGGCCTGGAGCTGAGCCCCTGGCGATGGCAGCTCAAGATTGATTTCCTTGCCAAAAGATTTTGAGATTTGCCTGTCAGTCTCTGGACGAAAGAGCACGTTCTGAGACTGGACATTTGGATAGCTTCAGAACCACCAGGGTGGTTCCAGGAGTCGGGCCTCTCTGATCACAGCGCTCCCCCTGTCCCCGCAGGATGTTGTCCTGTACTGCCTTCAGAAAGACAGTGAGGATGTGAATCACCGCGACAACGCCGGCTACACGGCCCTGCACGAAGCCTGCTCCCGGGGCTGGACCGACATCCTGAACATCCTGCTGGAGCACGGGGCCAACGTGAACTGCAGCGCGCAGGACGGCACGAGGCAAGAAGCCGCTCCCTGTCCCCTGCCCACCCAGCCCCTCCCTCAAGACAGCCTGCCCCAGTTTGGACCAGTTTAGGTCAAGGGTGCATGAGTTCCTGGCTGGCCAGTCCACAGTGGTTGCTGAGGGAAGGCTGTGGTTGTCTGGGGACCATCCTGTCAGATGCCCCCACGCACCCCTCACGTCATCCTGGCAGGATCTCAGGCCTTAAGAGTTGGGAGGCTGATCTTGGGGCAGTATCCCAGTTTGATTCTTGATTTGATCTCTATACTCTTTTTTTTTTTAAATAAGACACCTGCCGTGTCTTAAAGAAATTGCACCCTTTTCCCGTGCTCTCTCTCTGAGGGCCTGGCCAGAATTGACACCTGAGCTGCCTACCGAGTAGGGGGACTTGGGTCAAAGGATGCAGGCTCCACTCAGTTGCCTCCCGGCGTGCGGAGCAGCTCTGCTCATCCCTGCTCCGGGCCAGTTTATCCAGTTTTTTCCATTCATACTCCCAGCATCTGCTTTCAGTTTATCCCTGGTCAGGAGCCCATTCTCCCCTGAGCTTCAGGGTGGCCAGTGGAGCTCCATTGTGCCCTAGGAACTGTCCCATCATGGTGGGGAGGCATAATTGAGAGGAATTGGAGGGATGAGAAAGAAGTTGGTGACAGAAAGGGGGGGCGCAGGCTAGAGGTGGTTCTCCCACCGAAGTCTTACCCACATTACACTGCGGTCACCTCACTGGACTTTCCCTGATGACGTGGCCTGGAACCTGGACAGCCAGGTTCCCACTTGGGCCCTGCTCTCCTCACCACGTGTTGCCTCACAGGCCAGTTCATGATGCGGTGGTGAACGACAACCTGGAGACCATCTGGCTCTTGCTCTCCTATGGGGCTGACCCCACGCTGGCCACCTACTCGGGACAGACGGCCATGAAGCTGGCCAGCAGTGACACCATGAAGCGCTTTCTCAGTGGTGAGTACGGCCCAGACGAAGACTTGTTCTAGGGGCTGGCCTCTGAGCCCTGAGCTCCCGGCAGGTGCTCTTCACCTCCCTCCGTCTCCGGCAGCTCCCGTGAGCGGCATCAGCCTGCTTCACAGGCTCTCCTTCTGGCCGCTCAGAAATCTCTGTGCACTTGAAAATGCCCGAAGGTCGCTTCCTCTTGTCCCTGTGCTGTGAGTGTCCATGTCGCATGCCTCTTCTTCCGGGCCCTGGTAGCCCGCGGGGGCCAAGTATGTGGGTAGGCCTCCCCGAGGGACTGCAGCCCCACTAATAGACTTAGTTGCGGGCAAAATGAGTTGACTTGTGCTTTGAATGAGATGTCAGCTACAAAGAAGTGATGCGACGTTTGGCTTTTGGTTTTGCACTTTCTCTCTCTTGATGATCAAAGTCCAAGCCTTGGGACCCCCTCCCGATGCTTTATTCCCCACACCCCTTGCCTGTGTAACTGAGGTTCCCTCTACCTGCTCTCCCCCATTCCTTTCTCTTCCTCACTCACCTGCCCCCTCTGGATAAGTGGTATTAAGGCCCACAGCAAGGGCCACAAGCCAGCTTGCGTTTGTTTTCTCATTAGCGGATGACAGCTGTTTGTCTGCAGTTAGACAGCTCCAGTGAGTTGGGCAGCGGGGACGGGGAGGAGGGAAGTCTCGCTTGGGCATGCTCAGTGGGAGTCTCCTCAGACTTGACCTCGGGGATAAAGGAACCCCGCCTCCTTCATGACATCACAGCTTGGCCCTTGATCTAGCAGGGACTTCTTCAAGCGGCAGGCATGGGACAGAGCAGCTGGAAGTTGTGTCTCTGATCCTCCTTGGAGGCTTTGAGGGAACATGTTTCGATGTTTCCCTCTCGCACTGGAAGCCCACGGGACTAAGGATTTGCCGGAGGCCGCTCCCTTTCACCCAGGCTGTGGCCTCCGTTAGTCCCGAACCCTGCCCCCTCCCGCCTCAGATACAGTCCTGGGCCCTCAACCCAGGGGCCCACTTGTTTATGGAACAAAGGTTAACTGGGTAGCAGATGACGGAGAAAGAAACAAAGGAGCCTGAACTAAAGGTTCCCTTGGAAAGAGGACTGGGGGGAAGCGCCATACAGCCATCTAGGTACCAATAAACGCTGGAGTGGGGGTGATGGCAGGCCGCTGAGGGAAGCCTTGAGGCCTGCCCGGCCAGCCACCATCCAGTCCACCCTCAGGCCTACCAGTCCCTACAGTCCCTGGCCGCCACTGCCCCGCCCCCGCCACCTCGGGCAGGCCTCCTGCCCCACAGCAGGGCCCTGCCTCTCTGGCTAGGGGCGGGAGGACTGCCTTTTCCCTCTGCGAGCTCCGGGGTCCCAGGCCCCTGTCCGTGCAGGGCGGAGCTGCTTGGGGATGGTCCTTCAGTCATTTGTCCTGGGCCGCTGAGGTGTTCACTTGGTAGACCATCCCCTCCCCAGGGCACGGGGCCAGTCACCCCTTGTGGCCCTTCCCACAAACCACGTGCCGCATGCACTGTCCTCCAGACACACACGCGTTGTTGTCTGCCCTCCACTCGATTCCCAGGAAAAGCTGGCCTACAGAACACGCAGAGCGTCTCCACATGGTAAAAGCAGTGCATGACGCTCGCTGATCAGCGGGTCTCATCCAGGGCTCTCTGGGCTAGAGACGGCCCTCCTGAGGCCTTGGGGGTCCCCTTGTCCAAATCGAGCTGTCTCTGACCACCTTAGTAAGCAAAGTCTTTCCTTCCCTGACCCCTTCTCCAAATCCCCAAGGAGTTTGAATGTTAAAACCACTAAAGTAGTTAATAAATTAGAAATAAACATGTTTTGGAGTTCCTGTTGTGGCACAGCGGAAATGAATTGGACCAGGATCCATGAGGATGCGGGTTCGATCCCTGGCCTCGCTCAGTGGGTTAAGGATCCAGCGTTGCTGTGGCTGTGGTGTGGGCCGGCAGCTGTAGCTCCAATTCAACCCCTAACCTGGGAACCTCCATATGCCGTGGGTGGGGTCCTAAGAAGCAAAAAATTAAGAAAAGAAAAAGAAACAAACACATTTTTCTCTCTTCTCATTTCTGTTAAGTAATTCCGACTCCTGGAGAGCCTTGTGACGCCTCCTTAACCTGACTCGAATGCTGGTCTGTGTCACAGACTCAAGATTTTCCTAATTCCAGTACTTCCTGGTCTGTGCAGCCGAACAGCTTCATTCACATCTTGATATTGTTTCTCAACTTTGTGGGCATGGAGCTATAACTTCATAATGGGGGCCAGGAGCTGAAAGGAGTGTTAAAACTGGGCCACTTCTTTTCCATGCAAATATCGAGAGCCGATTAAGGGCAGAGCTCTGACTGGCTGGTAGGGAAAGCGCTGGCCAGCGGGCTAGGACCTTGGCACCCGGGGAAGCCAGCATTGGCAGTAGTCAGTGGGCTCCAGGAGGAGGGACTTGAGCCCAAAGGCTGTTTTCAGGGGATGAGAAGTTAATACTCAGGGTCTTTTCTTTTTAGTTGAGAAACTCACCTCACAGGACTATTTTGAAGTGAACAATTCAGTGGCATTTTGCACATTCACAATGTTGTGCAACCACCACCATGAGCTTTTTCGATTCCTCGAACTCTTTCTCTTTTTTCATCCCCATCCCCTCCCCTCCCCAAATCTCAAGGAACCACTGGGTAGCATGGCTCTGAGGTTGGAGACTGGGGAGGCATCCCCTCCGCTGCCCCCCTCCCCAGTCCCTGTAGGTAGACGCGTTGGTGTGGATGTCTGGATTTCTTTTTTTTTTTTTTTCTTTTTTTTTTTTTGATTTTTTTTTTTTTTTTGGTCTTTTTTGCTATTTCTTTGGGCCGCTCCTTCGGCATATGGAGGTCCCCAGGCTAGGGGTCGAATCAGAGCTATAGCTGCCGGCCCACACCAGTGCCACAGCAGCACGGGATCCGAGCCGCGTCTGCAACCCACACCACAGCTCATGGCAACGCCGGATCGTTAACCCACTGAGCATGGGCAGGGACCGAACCTGCAACCTCATGGTTCCTAGTCGGATTTGTTAACCACCGAGCCACAACGGGAACTCCTGGATTTCTTTTTACCTCTCCTCTCTGTCTGGATGAGGTATTTAAAAAGCTTTTGACTTTTCAGCCCCAAGCATTCGCCTGACCAAATTTTCCATAGACTAATTGTCTTCTTCCTCCCCTAGCGGAGATCCCACTGGGCAGCAAATGCAGGTGAATCCCTGTGGGATGCAAAGGACAGAAATGCTGAGCCAGAGTGTCAGGGTTGCACCTCCTGTAGAGCTTCCCTCGTTTCGTGCAAGCCCCCTATTCTAGAAAAGTCTGGGAACCAGATCCTCGTTTAAACACACACTGGAGTATCACTATTTACAGGTATCCTGTAGTGAATTCTTTTGTCATCTGAGGATGCTGGTAATTCATGTGGGTTGAAAGTGCGGATTTTGCTACATTGGCTCGGCTTAAAAGTGAGGCCCATTTCTTGCGAGATCACGAAGGTGCAGTGGCGCTGCTTCATGCGTTCGTTCATCTGTGCATTTGCAGAGCACCCGATAGATTTCAGGTACAGTTCTGGGTAGTTGAGGGCCTGGACCACCAGGCCATCCAAACCCTATGAGAATTCTTTGGAAGCCCTCCTCCTTGAGCCACATTACTGATTTGTATTTGACTCTTTGAAGAAAATAATATCCAAGCTAGCCAAGGGAAAGGGATTTGTTTTTCGTCTTCTGTAGGAAAGAATGTAGGAGCTGGGGGAGTTGTTGCAAGTTTGGTTCGGGGCATCAGAGAGGTATCAGGACCGCTTTGCCTCCTGCTGATGAAAGGCTTAGCAGTTTACCACTTGAGGTCCCTGTTTTTGTTTTTCCTGCCAGAGACCTCGGCCCCGTGACCTCATGTCGAAGACCGCTTGTCTTTTGTTTTTTTCTCCTTTCATGTCCCTCAGCTGGTGACTTGGTTGGAAGAGATAGAGAGGGGTATGATGGGACCCTGGGAAAAAGAGACACCGATTGCCAGGGTCACCACTCACATGGAGTTCTTTAAAAAAATTTTTTTTTATGAAGCTGAAATTCACATGAAATTAAGCATTTAAAAGTGAACAATTCAGGAGTTTTGGTTGTGGCTCAATCTGACTAGCATCCATGAGGACTCAGGTTCGACCCCTGGGCTCACTCAATGGGTTAAGGATCCGGTTAAGTTGCCGTGAGCTGTGGTATAGGTCACAGACTTGCGGCTCGGATCTGGCGTGGCTGTGGCTGCGGCGTAGGTGGCAGCTACAGCTCCGATTCGACCCCTAGGCCTGGGAACTTCCATATGCTAAGGGTGCAGTCCTAAAAAGACCAAAAAAAAAAAAAAAGTGAGCAATTCAGTGGTGTTTAGTGCATCACAGTATTGTTCAACCACCACCTCTATCCGCTCCAAAACATTTTCACCCCCAAAATGAAACCCCATAGCCATTAAGCCGCTGCTCTCCTCACCCACCTCCCCATCCCCCCTGGCAAACACCCGTCTGCTTTGTCTCCGTGGATTTGCCCATTCTGGATACTTCACATAAATGGAATCACACAATTGGGGCCTTTTCCTTCTGACTTCTTTCACTTAGCCTGTTTTCAAGGTCTGTCCGCGTAAGTGGCACATTTTTAAGGCTGAGTAATATCCCCTCGTGTGAGTCGATCACATTTTCTTTTTTCCGTTCATCAGTTGGTGGCCACTTGGGTTGGGTCCACCTTTTGACGATTGTGCCTTAGCACTGCTACGGACGTGCATGAACGAGTACTGAGTACGAGTTTCGAATTCTTTGGGGTACGTGCCTCAGAGCGGGGTTGCTGGGCTGAGGGTACTTTTTGAAGGCAAGGGTAAGAGAAAGGTAAGGGGAGGGCTGGGGAGAATCAGGGACAAGGAAAGTCACCCTCCACCTGATTGCCCGTGAGGACGTCGGAGGAAGCGGGCACGGAGCCGCCCCATCAGGCAGACCCTGGCAGTTCCTCTTGTGTGCCACTCGTGGGCCCGCTCTGACTTTTGCAGCTTTGCTCAGGCCAGTTGGGCTCTCTCAGAAAGGCAAGTTCACCTGCAAATGACAAAGATTTGTTGTCCGTGAGGAGAATTAGAGGCATGGGCCAAGGGGCTTTGACAGCAGCTCCAAGCCAGGAGCCCCAGGAGTGCGGTGAACGAGGGCGGTTCCGACAGAGTCCCCCTGTGACCTCTGGGGGGACAGCAATCACTTGAATGCATATGTCCCAGCATGCACACTGTAGACTCGCCTTGTAGCCTTGTCTCCCTCCCTCCCTCCCTTTCTTCCTGATATCCTTATTATGCTCTTACTGTGTGCCGGGCACCTGGGCTTTGGTACTGGGAGACAGTGCTGAACGGGACAGATGTGGTCCCTGCCTTTTGGGAACTTATGATCTCATTCCTTTATCTCCCGGGACACCTAGCACAGCGCCAGGCACAGAATAACCACCCACCTAACTGGCAGATGCCTTCAGAAGGAGCTGCTTCCAACTCCCAAGTGGCACGGGGTACAGAAGAGGAAGTAAGCTGGCAGCCATGACCTCAGAGTTTTTTTCATGGAAGGCACAAAAGAGCTAATGTACGTGGCAAAAGGTCTTCCACTCTGGCTGCTCAGCCTTTACTTTGAAAGCTTCTTTCTGACTGCCTTTTCCTTCTGGAAGAAACCCTTCACCTCCTAGAAGGGTGCTAAAAAAAATGACTACTTTCAGTAGCTCCCAACAGCTGCTAGGCATTTTCTCTGATAGAATGTGGGAGCTGAAGGGAAGGTAGACTGGGCTGTGGCAGTGCCTTCTGTCCTGGAAGCTTACTCTGCGCCTTTTTTTTTTTTTTTTTTTTTTGCCATTTCTTGGGCCGCTCCTGTGGCATATGGAGGTTCCCAGGCCATGGGTCGAATCAGAGCTGTAGCTGCCAGCCTATGCCAGAGCCACAGCAACGCGGGATCCGAGCCGCGTCTGCAACCTACACCACAGCTCACGGCAACGCCAGATCCTTAACCCACTGAGCAAGGCCAGGGATCGAACCCGCAACTTCATGGTTCCTAGTCGGATTCGTTAACCACTGCGCCACGACGGGAACTCCAGCTCTGCGCCTTTAAGAGTAGCTGCCAGCCCCCTCCTGAAATTTGGTTTTCAGAAGCACCCTCATCCCACCTCTGCCCTTTGGACTCTCTCCTGTCCTGTTGCCCAGGTGTCACTTGAGAGCTGATGGCAACCATACACAGCTAAATCAGCTTGCCAACTGTACTGCGTGGCACACTGGCAACCTTGGGGCCATGTGCCCATAGATGACATGGTTGAATTTGTCATGAAAACCCACTTTGGTCCACGTGGGGCTGAGAGGTGAAGCAATTCACCTAGATGATGCTTAGCTAGGAAACTGGGAGGCTAAGGGTGACCTGATATTTGTCTCAGATCAAGTAAGCAAAAGGTGGTTTAAAATCTTTGGTTGGCGGAGTTCCTGTCGTGGCTCAGTGGTTAACAAACCTGACTAGCATCCATGAGGATGCGGGTTCAATCCCTGGCCTCATTCAGTGGATTAAGGATCTGGCGTTGCCATGAGCTGTAGTGTAGGTCACAGACACGGCTCAGATCCCGTGTTGCTGTGGCTCTGGTGTAGGCCAGTGGCTACAGCTCCCATTAGACCCCTAGCCTGGGAACCTCCACATGCTGCTGGTGCTGCCTTAAAAGACAAAAAGACAAAAAAAAAATTTTTTTTGGTTGTTGTTTTTTAAGTTTTTTTGCAGTGCTGCTACAGCGACAATGCCAGATCCTTAACCATCTAGGCCACCAGGGAACTCCTAAAATGTTTTTTTCTAAAATGTTTTTTATTGCAGTAAAACGTAACATAAAACTTAGTATTTTAACCATTTTAAAGTGTACAACTGAGTGACATTAAGTGCATTCACAATGTTGTGCAACCATCGCCACTGTCGAGTTTCAGAACTTTCTCATCATCCCCAAAGGAAACCCATACCCACCAGGCAGTCACTTTCCATTCCCTCCTTCCCCGCCAGCCCCTGGCAACCACCAGTCCTCTTTCTGTCTCTATAGATGTGCCTGTTGTGGATATTTCATGTACCGGGACTCATACAATATGTAGCCTTTTGTGTCTGGCTCCTTTCACTTAGCGTGTTTTCAGGGTTCGTCCACGCTGCAGTGTCCATCAGCACTTCATTCCTCCTCCTGGCTGAATCATAGTCCATGGTGTGGCTACACCACATTTTGCTTATCCCCTAAGCAGCTGAGTGACGTTTGGGTTGTGTCCACTTTTTGGAGATTGTAAATAGAGCTTCTGTGGAATATTCAGGTATAAGTTTTTGTTTGAATACCCATTTTTCATTATGCTTTCTTATCTTACTTTGAATTGGTAGGATCGTGACCTGATAGATGAGCAGCGGGGAGTTAAAAGCCGGGGCTAGGTCTAGGCTTCTGCTTGCAGATAATTCCCTACATCATTTCAGGCGGAGGTCCCAGGCCTGCAGGCCTTTGGGCTGATGGGTTAGCTAGCAGAGCAGGCTGGCTGGGGCCTGCGGGGATGGAGGGCGCATGTGTCGCTTCTCCCTCCAGCTGTCGACATGCAGGAATGTGGACACAGCGTTGCCAGTTCTCCTGGTTTTCTTTTTTCGAGAAAAGTCAGAGATCCAAAATTTTCAGTGAAATCTCTGCATTTTAAAATGTTAGAAGTTAATGAAATTGCAGGGGTGTAAAGCACTGGACCCAAACCCCGGCGGCCAGCGGGCTGAGTCTGGCCGGTGGCTTCTGTTTGTACCCTCTGCCGGAGCAGGACGCGGATCTCTCCCGGCTTGCTCCCGGCCCCTCCTCTGGTCCTTCCTTTCCTTCTCGCACTGGCCTAGCCCTGTGCGCATACCCCTTGCTTCTGGATTCCTCCTGCAGCCTACCTCCTTTTCTCACTGCCCTCTCTTCTTTCTCCAGATCACCTCTCGGATCTTCAGGGCCGCGCAGAGGGTGACCCTGGCGTATCCTGGGACTTCTACAGCAGTTCCGTGTTGGGTAAGCTTCAGGCGGGATTCTTCCCACCCTTGTCCGGGGCTCAGAGGTGTGGAATCCGACCTGGGTTTCGCTCATTCTTCTCAAAGACACTTGTGACGCTGGGGAGGCAGCCCTTCTTCGCCTGTTAGTAGCTTAAGACCCTCAGCCCAGACTAGCCCTTGCCTCCCTCAGACTTAGAACTCCTGGCCTAAACCAGGGGATGCCACTGGTACAAAACCCTCTAAAAAATGGGTTTTTTTTTTGTTTGTTTGTTTGTTTGTTTTTAGCCCTCTACCGCTCCCCACTCTGGGTATTTTAAAAATTCTCTCTTTTTCAAGCTCCCTCTCTCTTCCCTTGTTCCCTTGTCCTACCCCTGCCAGAAGCCCGTATGTGCATTGTCACTGTTTTGGGTTTTGCTGACACTCCCAAGGGACCTAGGCCCTCATCTGGCAGCTACCGTTCCCTCCCTGCCCGGCCCCGAAGATGCATTCAGAGTCTCTGAGCTGGCTGCTGTCTCCCGAGCCTTTAGCTTCTGGCCTGAGGAAGAGCAGCGAGCCTTTATCTGTGGCCGCCATCCAGCATTCACCCACAGGGCCAGGGCTGCAGGTCAGGGGATGTGCCCACTCCTTAGCTTGGGGAAGCCAGAGCCAGAGAAGGATGGGGTGGAAGGCAATGGGCCACACCTGAACAGTGGCGGCGGCAGGGAGCAGGCTGAGAGCCCCCCCTCCCCCGACTCCTGGGGATCCTAGCAGGCAGTTTGGTGGCTTGGGAAGGCTGCAGTTTGAAGAGCAAGGGTTTTCCCTTGCCTTTGACTGTGGATGGCATCTTCAGGCTTGTCCCTGCAACAGTTGGGCAGCGCATCCTTCCCACCAGCTTGCTTTTTTCCAGTTGAAAGGTGGCCACAAAGTCCTACCTCCTGGGGCTAGAACTTTTATGCGCCCGCCCAAGGACGTGAGCCATGGGGTCAGAGACACTTGGCCCTGACCAGGGGTCTGGTGGTCTGTCTCCTAATCACCCTGCGTTCCACCCCTTTATCTTGTTGGAGCATTTCTTTTCTTCAGTTTCGTGTGCGTAGCCCATTCCCTGTTTGATGTCTTTACAGAGGAAAAAGACGGATTTGCCTGTGACCTCCTGCAGAATCCTCCCGGGAGCTCTGATCACGAAGGAGATGATGTGGAAGAGGATGATTTTATGTTTGAGCTCTCAGACAAGCCTCTTCTCCCTTGCTACAACCTCCAAGTGTCCGTGTCCCGCGGGTAAGTGTCTGAGAGATCCATGGGGACCGAGCGCTAGGATCCTGGCAACCCTGGCGGGCCGCTCTGGGAAGGGCGGCGTTCTCCTGAAGGAAGGCGAGACCTGGAGAACACATGCTAGAGCACGGGACAGATCACACCTGAGCAAGTCCAGCCGGACCTTCCAGCCCAGATGAGATATGTTCAGAATAGAGGCCGTAAGCTCTAGGGACACCAGCTATGTATATTTTCCAAAACCCAGACCTAGATTCACTCTCTGAAGGATGTTTGTGCTGTTCCTGGGTGAAAGAGATGTTCCGGGAGATATTTGGGCTGGTGAACTGTTAGAATCTCTGGAACATTTCTGTGGTTTCTGGGGACAGCCAGACAGAATATTTGAAACTGAGAGTCTTGGAAAAGCCGGGACATATGGTAGCCATAGCTATGGGGCCACCGGGGTCCTTAAGTAATCCACAGGCTGCTCTCTCTGCCTTAATGTTGGCGAGGTGTTGGCATTGGTGCTGTCCTCTCTGATGACTGCGTATTTTAGCGAGGATCAACCGTTTTCGGAGACTGGAATATCCTTGATACTTAGCATTAGATCTAGGACCCAACTGAACCTTTATTTGATAGTTCAGAAGGGAGGTCGGCGGCCTGCAGCGCCATGGCCGTGCTGGTTAGGAGGATGCAGGATACACTGGCCTTTCGTTCTTGGCCTCCATCATTAAGTGTCCTCTTCTTGGTGTCTTCACATAGTTCAAATACCTTTGCAAACACCTGTAAGGATACTTTTTCCTCTGATACCTATTTTTAAAATATCAGACCTAATTTTTTTTTTTTTTTTTTGTCTTTTTGCCATTTCTTGGGCCGCTCCTGCGGCATTAGGAGGTTCCCAGGCTAGGAGTCCAATCGGAGCTGTAGCCGCCGGCCTACGCCAGAGCCACAGCAACACTAGATCCGAGCTGCGTCTGCGACCTACACCACAGCTCACGGCAGCACCGGATCCTTAACCCACTGAGCCAGGGATCGAACCCTCAACCTCATGGTTCCTAGCCGGATTTGTTAACCACTGCGCCACGATGGGAACTCTCAGACCTAATTTTTTTATAATGAAAGCACATGAAGTGCACATGCTAGAGGGCTGGCCAGTGGATTAAGGACCCTTTGAGCGAGCCCCTCCGTTGATTGCTCTGACCACTAGACCATAGTTTCTCAGCATCCCTTCCGTCCAGGCCTGATAAGAATAAAAATAGCCTATATGATGACACCAGTAGGGATCAAGTTTCAGGGGCTTTTGGTCCTTATTCTTCCGGGCATAAGCTGATCCCCGAGGGCAGGACTGGGCCTTTGGGATATAGTATTGCACAGTTAATTAATTCCTCCAAAGTATTCAGCACCTCCTTCTCTGAAACAGGATCTTGGGCCCCAGGCCGTAAAAGGACCAGGGTAGTGTGCTTTAGGTGTGGACAGAACACCGGGCAATTCAGCAAGCCGGGTGGCAGGCAGGTTTTTGGTTGAGAGCTTGGTACCAGCAAAGCTGGTTTTCCTGGTGGTATTCCTCCAGCGCCTCTTCCAAATCTGCCCTTCTCTACAGCTGCAGCACAAGGTGAAAATGTATGATCTTGAAGAAGGGGGGGGGGCGTGTAGAATGGTGACTCTGAGGCCCTGTGGGGTTCAGAAGTACCTTCTGAATCATCAAAGCAAGACTGAATTCTCAACAGTAGTGTTCATGTTCCCCATAGGGTATTTTTCCCTCTATTCTTTGAAGGCGACGTTCAAGTATCCGGTACCTATATTCCCTTTCTCTTAACCCTGATCGTGTGTGACCACAGAGGTTATTGTCATTTGGAAGAAATGATGCATTTTAGGGACAAGGACTGTGGGCCTGCGTAGACGTTCTAGGTGCTGTGCAGAACATTCAGTTCCAGAAACATGTCTTAAGTAGTTGTACCCGGTCAAACTCAGCCCTAGAACACAGTTCTGGCCTTCAGAGACTCTCCAGTCTTGTGGAAGAGACAGACGAGAATACTATTAACTCTAATAAAAGACCAAATATCCTAAGTATATTTATTATTGTAAGAAACTCAAACAGTTCAGAAGGGTGTCGAGTTCCAGTCCACTCCAAGTCCTCGTTCCTGCGCCACAGAGAGAACCACAGTTTACATTTCTTTTATATTCTTTCCAAAATGGGCTCCGTTATAGGTACTGGGACGGGGGTCCAAACCGAGTGCCATGAGACCATGGAGATGTGATGAGCAACCAGTTACATCTGGGGAAGGCTTTACACAGTCTGTCCTGGGCCAGCGAGGAGAGGAGGATGCAGGGTGTGGCATGAGCAAAGACCCTGAGACATTCAAGTTCAGAAAGCCCGGAAGGCAGGACTGGTCCTTTTTCAAATGGCTGGCCCTCAGTGGGATGGGGGATACAGAATGTGTGTGTGTTGGGGGGGGGCGATTGGGTGGAGGTTGGGCTGAAGGGGTTGAATGGGGTCAGGTTTGGAAGGTCTTCCATGATAATCATGCCTTAGAGTTGGAAGGGGTTTTTGCTGGAGGTACTGGGGATCCATTGAAAGTGGTTTAGGGAGCGAGTGAAAAGGTCCGATTTTCTTTTTAGAAAACAAAGAGTCATAGAGGACCCATTGAGTGGTGGGGTGCAGAAGAGTGACTCTTGGCAGTGGGAAACTAGTTAGGGGGCTGATGCAACATGGTCCAGGCCAAAAGTGGCAAAGGCTGGAAGTGAGACAGTGGAACGGTGACGAGGGACAGCCCTGGAAACAGGGCCCGCTAACGTGGGGCTGCAGCCTGCCTGCCTGCCTGGTTTAGTCAAAGCAAGCATGCGGCCGGTGCCGGACTCGCGGCCCCCCTCCCAGCTGTCCCCAGGCTGCCGCCCAGTCGGGTGTGCTCAGCAAAGTCAGACTGACTGGCTGTAACGTGAGCTCTGGCCCTGCAGAAACCATGGTGCTGCCGCCGCCGCCGTGGAAGAAAAAAACTTGTCTAATGCATTCCAGAGCCAAAGAGAAATGCCTTTTGGATTACCCGCAGTTTAGGCCTTTCTCCACGGCTCCCCCTCTGCTGGAGAAGATCTTGGAGAACAAGGAGGAAGGGAAAGCAGGCGTGAGAGCAGGAAAGGGAAACCGGACAGAGTGGGGGGCGCTGGGGGAAGAACGGGTCCCAGCAGGTGGTAAATGCCAGGTCACGGGTGCAGGCAAGGCCTGGGGAAGCCTGCTCAGAGTTTGAGGTCCGGGAAGGCTCGTTGCCCTCCTGCTCCCACGTTTTGGAAGAGGTCGATCACGGGTTGAGTGCCCACCACTTAGCAGAAAGCTGGGCCTGCCCACGCCGGGGACACGAGGACGTTTCCGCCACGCCCGAGGAGCCTGGGGCTGAGGGGAGGGCAGCCAGGCGGCAGGCGTGCCCTCGGCCGCTCCCCTGACTCCCAGGCTTGCCTTTTCCAGGCCCTGCAACTGGTTTCTCTTTACCGACGTCCTGAAGAGGCTGAAGCTTTCCTCCAGGATCTTTCAGGCTCGGTTCCCGCACTTTGAAATCGCCACCCTGCCCAAGGCCGAGTTCTGCCGGCAGGTGGCCTCCAGTCAGCTGCTGACTCCTGCCGAGAGGCCTGGAGGCCTGGACGCCACCTCCGCCCTGGGCTCCTCTGAGACTGTGGAGCTGGTGCGGTACGAGGCGGAGCTGCTTCGCCTCCTAGGGTCGGAGGTGGAGTTCCAGCCCTGGAACAGTTGACCGGGAAAAACGCCCCCCCCTTCTGTCTCCTCCCAAGTTCACCCCTCCCCCACCTCCCGTGTCTCTCCCCACCGAGCACCGGACTGCAGACTGAGGCAATAACACGGACCAACAAGAAGCCGCCTTATCAATGCCAGCATGCCAGCAGTAGTGACTGGATTCTGGATTTTTTTTTTTTTTTTTTTTTTTTTTTTTTTTTTTTTTTTTTTGGTTACAGTTAGTTCTCATCTCCCTGTCATCGTCATTGTTGTCGTGGTTGGTGATGGGGGTGGAAAGTTGAACTCTGCGTCTGAGGACAAGAGGTCCCAGGGGTGGTGGGAGGTGGCGCCAGGGTCCCTTGGACTGGCTTCCTTGTGTGTGACCGAGATCAAACCTGGGCCCTGGGTGGCTGCAGCCTCTCTCGAGAAATGAAAAAAGCCCAAATCTCTGAGCGCCCCCTCCGTTCCCCTGTGTTCTTCTGTCTTCCATAGTATTTATTTTATTAGTATTTAATTTGTATTGTTTCATTGGTTTCTGATAAGTCTGTATCACTGTGACGATTTGAGACAACTCGTTGTATTGAGGGACTTTCCTCACCTCCTTTCTTTGTCTTTCTTGATGAAGCTCTGAGGCCGTGTCCCCTCCCTCTGAAAACCTTCCTCCCAGGTTTTTTCCCACCGCTGGGGAGGGCCGGGCGGGCTCGGGGGGCCATCGACTCGTGACCGGTGAAGGCGGCTGGCGCTGGTGCAGGGCTAGGGGCTTGGGGGTAAATCCTGAGGCTTTGGTGCTCACCCCTCCCCCAGTTTATTCTCCTCTCAAGCCCCTGCCCTTCGCAGCAGCCCTGCTGTCTGTCGCAGGTTAGTGTTTACTGGGGAGGGAAGGGCGGTGGGGCTAAGGGGTTAAAGAGTTACTCTAACGAGGAGGGTCGAGAGTGGGTCGCCCCCTCCTCGCTGTCCTCACTGCCCTCCTCGGAGCGCACAATATGGGTTTGTTCCCACAGCTTTCACCCCTGCTCCCCCGGCGACCCCACCCCATCCCGCCCCACCCCGCCCTGGATCCTGAGCCTCTGAGCACCCCGCCCTCGTCCCCCTCTCTCCCCCTCACTGCACCCCTTTCGTCTCTCGCCTTTCTCCCTCTGCTCCCCATTCTCCTTTGGAATCTGCAGAGGGCTCTGGGATTGCCTGCCAGATGCGGAAACCCAGGCCGCGGCTATTTCCTAGGCAAGTGCGCGCAGGAGACTGGCATCCAGCCGGCTCCACGCCTGCCTGGGGACCCGGGGCCTAGTGCGTGTCCCCACCAGGCCTCCCTTCCAGGCTGGGTTTGTCCCTGGAGAGAGTGGGAGAGAGGCCGGGGCTCCGGCTGCTTCCCCCCAGCCCCCTCTGTGGCCGTGTCTTTCCCACTCTTGTTCTTATTTTTCTACCAATTGCTATTTTTCCGAACAATCCTTGTAGAGAGTATGTACCATGCAAAGGCGGGAGGGCCTCCCTATGGCCGGCTCTGGTTGGAGATGGTACAGTTTTATTGTACAGGTGCTAAAACAACAACAACAAAAGAAGAAAATGGAAAAAAAAAAAAGATTAAAAAAAAGGCAAAAAAAAAAAAAAAAAAAGCCAGTTTGAGGATGGGACAATCTGTTCTCTGGAGACTCCTGACCCTGCAGGAGCATTGGTGGTTATTTTCTTTGTATTGTGTTTGTTCTTTGTTCCCAGGGGGAGGTTCTAGGCCCCCTTCTGTAGGACTGCTCCCCACCCCCACCATACTGCCCAGTTGGTTTTGAACAGTTGTTCTCCCTTTTTAAAAAAAAAAAAAATATATATATATATATAAAGTTGAGGGGTTTTTTTGGGTTTTAATTTTTTGATTTTGTTGGGGTTCATGGTATTGTGTGGTTTCTTTTATGTTTGCCTTTACTTTTTGCATTTGGGTGTGTATTTTGGCTGCCCTTTGTTTCGTTTTGAGCAACTGGCTGTGGAGTCGTCTAAAACACTTGCATACTGAAAAACCTGTGTCAGGGCCTCTGTCTCCGGTCTCTTTTCTGTCCTCCCCACATGCACGGGCTTTTCCGTGGTTCAAGAAGACGGCATCCCCACGAAATCAGTGCCGAAAGCCCCAATCCTGCTTTGCAGTTTGGGGGCCTTCTGGGCATAGCCAATGTGGACAAGGTCAAGGGGCCAGTGAACATCTAGGTCACTGGGGTAACATCTAGAAGGAAAAGGAAAGGCAGGGGCAAGTCCTGGGTCCGGGCTAGTGAGGAGAAATGAGTGCTTGCCACTGAACACGCACACAGATTCCTCTTTGGCCCCAGGAGCAGCAGGATCGCAGGGAGGGGCCCTCTGAGGCGGCTGCTGCGACGGATGATCCATCGTATTCAGGCTGCGGCCTGCAGCAGCTTGACATGCGATCTTGGCTCCCAGACCTAGGACTGGCACTGGACCTGGGCTGCAGCGGTGAAAGTGCCGAATCCTAACCAGAACCCGAGCCTCCACAGGGACAGCACAGGATCCTTAATCCCCCTAGCCCACTAGGGAACTCCTGAATGTTCCTTTTTAATTCAAAGGAATCACCTGCCTGCTGGTGCTCTTTCTTGCCCTGGGCCACCTGTGTCAGCAGCTGACTTCATGGTCTTGTCATTGCTCTCGCTGTCTAACCAGTGTCCCCTGCTGCTCACCTGTGGTTCTGCTTTCCTAAGTAAGACCCAGCTCCTGTGGAGGCAAGACGCCCATCCTGGATTTCACAACTTTTCTCCTTACTTCCAAAAGACAGGGCTAGAAGCTATAATTCCTTCTGAGTACTGGCACCTGAACAAGCCTGTTACTGTTTTGAGGGGAAGGAGAGGTTTGCAGGCCTGGGAGGAGGCCCTTTTAAGCTCCGTTCATAGGGCCTCTCACTGCGGCTGGGCTGGGCCTCCGGAGAGCACTGTCAGCTTACAGGCCCGGGGTCGGGGGTGGGAGGCGTGTCTGGCCAATGGGAGGCCAGCCAGCCCTCGGAGTGAACTGCGCGCTGCTCTCTTTGCTCAAACCCCAGGAGCGGGCTTCGACCCTGGTCTTTCTGCTCAGATGGAGGAGCAGCATTAAATCTCCCTGTTGGCCTTCGCTTCTCCACTTTCTGATCCCGAGGCCTTGGGTCCCCGAACACACCTGAGGCCATGTGGTGAGTGCGAGGATCCGGCTGGGCCCAGGATACTGTGGGAGCTCAGAGGAATGCGCAAGGGCCCCAGGGTGGTTGGAAGTGATGCCTAGTTGACAAGTAGGAAAATGGGAATTGGGAGGGGCAGGGAAGAATCTTCGAACTAAGCGGACATCTGAGCACGGGCTGGGAGATAAAGAGGAGGGTCGTGTGTACAAGAAACTGCAACCCACTTCAGTGTCATGGCAGCTTGAAGGGACAAATGGGGAAGGAGGGTGTAGGAGCCCTACCGGCTGTGCCAAGGAGCATGGCTTTGACCTTTGCCTTGAACGATGGGGAACTATGGGAACTCTTGAAACTGGGTAGTGACAGAGGCTTTTTTTTTTTTTTTGGTCTCCTTAGGGTCACTCTCGCGGCATATGGAGGTTCCCAGGCTAGGGGTCTAATTGGAGCTGTAGCTGCCGGCCTACACCACAGCCACAGCAACGCTGGACCCTTAACCCACTGAGTGAGGCCAGAATGGAACCTCCTGTCCTCATGAATGCTAGTTGGGTTCGTTAACCGCTGAGCCATGACGGGAACTCCAAGGCTTTTTTGACTTTACTACATTGGTAAAAATGTGTTGGAGGTAGGACAGGCAGAGGGAGGGGAAAGGGCGATTGCTTGAGATTCAGAAGGAAGGATGATGAGTGAGTGGTGGGGGTACTATAAAGATTTCCATTTAGGGCAGGAGGGAGATGCTGTGGGCAAAATCAGAATGACCCCAAAGGACCAGGAAATGGTCCTTTGGGAACCCATGGACAGCCTTGGGGGCTTGGGTTTGGGTGTGAGGGTACACACACCCCTTTATTTCTCTGGAGAAAGTGAGTTAAAAGTGGAACCAGGAGTTCCCGCTGTGGCTCGCTCAGCGGTTAACGAACCCGACTAGCATCCATGAGGACAGGAGGTTCCATCCGTGGCCTCGCTCAGTGGGTTGGGGATCTCGAGTTGCTGTGGCTGTGGTGCAGGCCGGCGGCTACAGCTCCGATTGGACCCCTAGCCTGGGAACCTCCATATGCTGAGGGTGCGGCCCTAAAAAGACAAAAAGACCAAAAACAAAAGTGGAACCAGACAGCAGTTTCTTGTCTCTCGCTTTCAGATTCCTTTCCCCTCACCTCTGGAGTCCTTTCACTACCCTTCTCCCAGAGTGGAAAGATCAAAGTAGGAGGTTTGGACTGTGAATCCCATAAAGCAGGAGGTAAATCAGCATCCCTGGTCCACACTGGGGTGAGGATGCTGGCCTCTTACTAAATGAGCTGATCCTTTCAGTACAGCCTGGGGGAAAGGGCCTGCCCACCGCTTAACACCCAGGCTGACCTCAGGTGAGCGAGAACCTAATCTTTTGGACCTAAATGGGGCTCAATTTACGGACGACACAGGAGAATCACATTGAGTAAACACGGCTGTTTAGCCGGAGTTAGTTCCTCCTACATGCTGAAGTCACGAGCCGAGTTAATGATGGCCTTACCAGAATGTTCCTCTTTGGGGCGCAGGGTTGAAAGGGAGGCCCTGCTCAAGTCTCACTCTCCCTGAGAAAGGGCCATTCCTCCGCTCTCCCTGCATCGCCGTTTAGGTCGGGGTGGTGAATTGGGCGGTAAACTCCTGTCGGTTCCGTATTCTAACCTATGAGGGTCCCGCCCCTGCTGAGACGTGTGTGCGTGTGTGTTTGGGGTGGGGGGGGATGGAGTCGGCCCCGAGGACTGCCTGCTTAGCTGCCAGGAGGAGGCGCCAAGTGCTCGGGCCTTCTGGACCCCGCAGCGGGGCGGGCCGGACTCCACGTGTTCCTCTAGACTACAGCTTTCCACGGCCGGCAAGGGGCGCTGGCCAGACGCAGCGTTGTGCAGCTGGGCTCGGATGTCACCCCGTCCGCATGCCGGCCCCCCAGGAGCCCGGGCTCGTGCCGCGGGCGGCCGCAGCCATCCGCGGGCAAACGGCTGTCGCCGGCGCCCGGATCGCTGATTTCACGGTTGAAAGCGGCGCCGCGTGAAAGTATAGCTACAAGCAGGCCGCAGTGGGGAGGTGGGCCAGGCCAGGCGCCCGGCGGCACGGGGCGGTGGCCGGGGCTCACTCGCACAGCCAGGACAAGAGCGGCTGCCGGCGCTGAAGGCTAGGCCAGCCGCGTGCTCACCTGCTAGTCCGGGAGGCGGGGGGACGGGGGGGGGGGCGGTGAAGGGGGCGGGGCCAGGGCGCGGCCGGCCAATGGGGAGAGGGCATTCAAAGGACTGCTAAATCCCCCCCCCCCCGGAAAGTGGAGGGGGCGGGGGCCCTGGGGAAAGTTCCAAGATCTCGAGCGAAGAAAGGCCTTGGTTGAGGGCTCACGGTCAGGACAGAGGGACGGGAAGATGTCGGCTTCGGCTGTCTCTCTCTGGAGCGGCAGGCCCCGCCCTGGCCACCTCTCCCTTCCCCGGCTCCGCCAGGCCGCCCGGCCGCCCGCCCGCCCGCCTTCGCTGGCTCCACAGCGCCACCTGCTGGACACGGGCCCCCAGCCTGGCGTGCCAAGGCGGCGGCTGTTGCTGCGACCCACCGCCTTGGCCTCCCAAGCCTGGGAGCGGCCCAGAGGGCAAAGAGCTCACTCACCTCAGATCCAGCGGCCTTTGAGCCGGAGACACTTGCCTCTTTAAAAATACATGATCGGGGAGTTCCCGTTGTGGCGCAGTGGTTAACGAATCCGACTAGGAACCAGGAGGTTGCGGGTTCGGTCCCTGCCCTTGCTCAGTGGGTTAACGATCTGGCCTTGCCGGGAGCTGTGGTGTAGGTTGCAGACGCGGCTCGGATCCCGTGTTGCTGTGGCTCTGGCGTAGGCCGGTGGCTATAGCTCCGATTCAACCCCTAGCCTGGGAACCTCCATAGGAGCAGCCCAAGAAATAGCAAACAAAACAAAACAAAACAAAACATGGTCGGGTCTGAAAGACTAATAATATTTCTTGCCCCGCCCCTTCCACCGGACCTGACATTTCTACCACTCGGTTCCACCCAAAGATGAGGCCATAGTGATGTCCCAGGAAGGGGTCATCAGCAAAAGGCAGGAGTTCAGAGTCCCTCGAGGCACCTGGTGACAGCAAGTCACTGCAGGAAGCAGCCTTGCGTTCCTTGTGTACCCTGGTGTCCTGGGGTGGCCACAGACATGGGGAAAGGAGGCAGCTGCCCATAGCGCTGTAAGAGGGGTCAGCAGCGGTGGTGGCCCCCAAGAACGGGCTGTCCTTCTCCCTCCCCTCTTGTCTGCCTTAGTATAGGGCTGAAATCCTCACGATTAGAAACAGGACTCATTCATTCTTTCCATAAACATTTATTGAGCACCTACTGTGTGCCAGGCACTGTGCTAGGCGCTGGGGATACATCAGTGACTAACACACAGTCCCTGTCCTTGAGGAGCTCACAGTCTATTGGAGGGAAAACATACATAAACACATAGCTAAGGAGCTACTGTGTGCTAAGTGCTACAATAAGAGGTATATACAAAGTGCTGTGGGAGCCCAGAGGAGCGAGTAATGCACTGGCTGCTGGGAGTGAGGAGCAAGTCTCTTGACTCCATTAAACTAAACCATTGCAAAGGCAGGGATGTCGTTGCCACATGACCCTGGTTGAAATGAACCTGTCTCCTGAGGCTCTCCTCTAGCCCTCTCCCATAACTATATCAGCACAGGTTAATCAGATTAGCTAATTTAACACTTTGAGGAGGAAAGAAACTGGACAGGGAAGTTTCTTTAGGGACAGGGGATGTTCAAAGTAGTAACGACTCTTGAGTGCTAAGGCTGGGGGTGGGGTGGGGTGGGGGTTCCAGAGGGCACTGGGCCAGGGAGGGCAGACCCTGGGCAGTGGAGCACCTGCGGTGAGTGCCTGTGCAGAGGGGAGGTCGGAGGTCACCTACCTCAAACTTTGGTCCCCATCTCTCACCAGCTCAATCAGCGACCGTTCACTGATGCTCACTAGATACTTCGTAGTGTGCCCTGCTCTGTGGGTGACATAGTCCCCCGCCCCTCAGAAGGCATCACACTAATTGGGGAGACTAAATAGGTCCAGGTTGTTGAAGATCGATGTGACAGTTTGTGATTATCATAGAGGAGATGTCACAGGCTGCTCTCCATCAGTTGCCAAAAGAGCGGCAATTGCAACCCATTTAAAATGAACTCGCTTGAGGATAGGCTGGTCTGGGGAGGCAGCTTCCATCAACTGAACCCTGAAGGATGCATACAATTTAACTGGTACAGCAGGGTGGGAAGAACACTCTGGCTGAGCAGAACCAAGTAAAGCAAAAGCACAGAAGTGGAAACTCCAGCAGAGGCACGTGCAAAGGCCAGTGCGTCCGTCCGTTTGACTGGAGCAGTACGCGGGGTGGAAGCACAATGTAAGACCCCTGTGGAAGTCAGTTAGGACTTGCTAGTAGAGGGCCTGGCCGGGAGGTCCAAGACTTGGGACCTCGTCTGAAGACAGAGCTGAGGCTAAGCGCAAAATACTCTGGAACAACTGCCCTGAGCCCTCAAGGGCTCCCCCACCCCTCCTCCGGAACCCCTGGACTGCTTCATGACTCAGAAGAGAAAGGGTTAATGCCCAGCTGCTAAAAACAGATCGGAGGTTAAGTTTTTTGAGCATCACGCCTACATGTAAGGCAGTGACGAGCCCCTGGAAGCTTTTTGGCAGAGGAAGAACAGAATCCTGGCCCTAGCAGATTGGAGGGGGTGAGAACGGGTCCCACCCGGGGGGCTGCCGTGTCCAGGGAGGGAGATAAGCTCTGGGTAAGTTGGAGCCAGGCTGGAGGCTCTGGGAATGTAGAGGAAAAGCTTGAGAGACACGGCAAACCCCGCTGGACTTCAGGAGATGGGGAGGGGACAGGGTCAAGTGAACGCAGCCATCAGATGGCCCTCAAATGTTGAGCTTAGAGGGTCAGGAAACTGGTGGCACCATTAAGAGAAATAGGCACGTCATGACGGCCTTTTCGTTTGGAAAGGTGTGTGTGTGTAGGACTTTCAAAATTCATTTTCAATAGCGGGTCAGTCTCTGAGGGACTGACAGGAGTCTAGGTAGAAAATCCAGCAGATCACTGGAAATGGGAGCCAGAAGCCGAGGGGAAAGTGGGGGCCGGAGCTCTAGATTGCAAACCCAACCCCAAAGCACCTCACTGGAGCCAGGAGGACGGATGAGGCCCTTGGGGGCACCCACACCTCAAGCCGTAGATGCGGAGCCAGCAGGCGCACAGACAGAGGGCGGTGGCGGTGGCAGAGGAAGGGGCTGAGCCCAGCCATTGTGGGAGGGGGTAGGAAGTAGTGTCAAGTGCCGTGAGGGCTCGCAGGAGCCAAGGACTGTGACGAAGACCTTCGATGTCACTGCAGGGGTATCAGTGACCTTCAGATGATGAATTCTGTGGGGTTGGGGAGAGGGGGCCCCCTAACCCATGAGGCAAAATCCATTAAACATTTTTAAACATAAAAAAAAAGGTTAAACATGTTTTAACCTTTGTGCAAAAAAACCTTTTAAGATGACCCTTTCTCGAGATGCTTTACTTTCCACCACCAGGAAACTGTCATAATAAATTGATTTTATTAGAAAAAGGCACGTTAATGCCAAGTGCTGGAGATGTGTAATAAATACACTTGTACAACAATACATGGTTCCCTCTTGGGGGAGAAGAGGGAGAACGAGAAGAAGTAAGAGAGGACGATGCCGGGCTTGGCAGTGACGGGGAGGAGAGAGAGAAGGGCGACCGGGGAGGTAGTTAGGTCAAGTGGCTGGTTTTGTGCCGAGGACACAGAGGTCCCGAGGCACGGATTCACATTAACCAAATTCACCAGGTAATACCACTGTTTCTGACATGTTAGGGCTCTTAGCCTTACTCCCGAACTGGGTGGGGAGAGAGGAAAGGGAATTCACAGAAGAGAGAAGGGAGGGGCTCAGGGCCCTAGGCCCGGGGTTGACTAAGTGAGAATTGGCTTTAAAAAGAAAAAGAGAGAATTGGCTGATCCCTTCTCAGAAAGAGCAAAGACGGCAGGAAGAAGCCATGGAGAGACAGATCGGAAGGACGGGGGGGGGGGGGGGGGGGGGGGGGGGGTGCGCGCGCCTCGGCTGCCTGCCGCCTTCGCGGCGGAGGAACCAGGGTGAGCCGGGGAGCTGGCGCTTGGGGGCGACGGCCCCGCTGGAGGCATCTGCCGTGGCCATCGCGGGAGGGGCCGGGTGGGCAGGCCGCCGGGGGACCAGGACGCGGGCTGAGCGGCAAGTAGGCAGGAGCAGGAACGGAGGCGGACCCGAGGCACATCGCTAGGATGAGCCCCAGCACGCCTGGGGATAACAGGGGTGAAATTAATCAAGAGAGAAGCCAGGATCTGGGGTGCAGGCCAGGGCGCCCATGAAGGCTGGTATTACAGCCCATGCATCAATGAATGGAGCCCTTCTGCCCCTGGGGACTTTGTGGCTGGCTCTGACTGTGAGGGGCGCTTCGGAAAGGTATTCTGGGGAGATCAAGGTTCCGGCCCGCTGGCAAATGCCTGCAGGGCCAAGAGGCTGGGGGGCGGGGGGGAAGACTTCATCTAACCTGGTGGGGAGGGGGCTGCTCCCCAGGGCAGAATTCCTTCCCTCTCTTCATGGTTTGATCTCAGTCGGCCCTCTCCTTGTCCCCAAGAACTGCGTCTTTCCCAACACACATGCTCACTGACTCACTTGTCCCCTGGACCTGCCCCAGCTCTGTGACATCTCTCCAGATTTGGGGGCTCAAACCTGCACCCCGTAGTCTCAGAACAACCGAATCTTGGTTTGTACAAAGGGAATGAAAGAACGCTTTCCCTTAAAACAGCAAAGTCCCCATCTCTGTGGCTGAGCCACAGAGGGACACATACCCTTGAAGACCTCACAGCTACACCCCCGTTCTCACCAAAGAAACGGAGATACAGACCCACGAGTACACCCAAATACGTACAGAGATATTCACAGGCGGGCTAGTAACTACTGTGTGGAGGGAGCGAAGATGGTGACATCCAGCCAGGCCAAAAGACTCCTCTCAAAGCCCCGACCCCAGCCCTGGTCACAAACGTCTCGACAGGTTTGCCCTCCATCACCAAGTCAGCCCATCACCCCGACAAGAGCGTATGCCCTATTGCTCTTGAAAGCCATGGTCTGATGCCAGGGATGTTCCAACTGGGCCTGTCTTGGCTATAGTGACACCAGGCGGGGCTGGGGCACCGGGGGCGGGGGGGTGGGGGGGTGCTGGTGTGTGGACAACCCACTGAAATGTAAGGGCAGGTGTGCTACTTAAGTCAGTCTCTCTTAGAGGAAGTCCGGGTACAAACGCTGTTCAATTTTGCCTGGGGGCTCACACTTCCCTCCCCACCCCGCCCTTCATATGTCATGGGGCTCCATCTTAATGAGGGAAGTAGGGTTGAACGGAGAGAAGGGGGCTGGGGTTGGGGATCTGGTCAGCAGGCTCCCAGATGTGGCCACACTAGGCTCAGCCATAAACAGGGACCCTGAGCCTGAGGAGAGCTCAAGTTCAGCCACCGGGGTCAGCCCAACAGTGGGGCGGCTGGGAGGAGAGAGAGTCTGGTTTCCCAGAAGGCTCGGATTGTGGGAACCCCTGGAAACTACCTGGGTTGGAAGTGGCTGAAGGTGAGCCTGATCCCTCAGGAGCTCCCTCAGGGTCTCTTCAGGAACCAGCAGCCCCTCCATGGGGGCCCCAGTCATCACGCCCTGCACATACGAGGAGGGCCTCAGCGGCCCTTCCTTGACCCCAGGGGCGGCTGTGGCACCGGAAGTCCTGATGAAGGCTGCAATGACAGTCCCGGGGGGCTGAGAGCTGGGCCCCGCTGGGCCAGCCCCTGTGACCGACGGTGGTGCTGGGTTGTTCGGACGGTTGGTCCCAGCCAGAAGTTGGGGGAGGCCGCTGAGGATCAGCGGTGCCCCTGGCGCTGCCACTTGGTTCTCTTGGAAGCTGGTATTCAGGGGGAAGGAGGCCTGCAAAGTGAAGGTGTCCTTGAAGGTCGAAGCGGGTGGAACGCTCTGGAGAACGAGCTGGGTGGAAGCAGTAGTACTGGCGGGAGGCCCGTTGGTCAGCACTGTGGTCAGCGGGATTGTCTGCAGGGTCAAGGCCGAGCCCGACCCGACAGGGGCCACTCCCAGGTGGATGTTGCTGGGCACCGAAGTGCTGAGGAGAAACAGAAAGCAGATTTGGTTCAGGTGGGAGGCTGGGCTGGAGGGCACAGGGGGGACGGAGGCGAAAGTGGTTTTTTCTAGATGGTCCTTTCAGCTACTCTTTCTTGAGCACTCAGTATGCAGGCCAGGGATCATTCTAATTCAAAACAAAACACAAAACTGGAGTTCCCATTGTGGCTCAGTGGAAACAAACCCAACCAGTCTCCATGAGGATGCAGGTTCCATCCCTGGCCTCCTTGCTCAGTGGGTTAAGGATCCAGCGTTGCTGTGAGCTGTGGTGTAGGTGCAGACTTGGCTTGGATCTGGCATGGCTGTGGCTGTGGCGTAGGCCGGCAGCTGCAGCTTGGATTCGATCCCTAGCCTGGGAACCTCCATGTGCCTCAGGTGCAGCCCAAAAAAGCAATAATATAAAATAAATTTCTCGCCACACTTGCAGCATGTGGAAGTTCCCAGGCCAGGGATGGAACCCAGGCTGCAGCTGCAGTCTGCACCACTGCTGCGGCAACACTGGATCCTTAACCGGCTGTGCCACAAGGGAACTTCTGAGGAAGGATCATTCTAAATGGTTGGCATGCAAGGTTTCACTTAATCTTCCAATCAGACCACGAGTTGAATGATAAGATCAACAATCTGATTCTACTGCTTGAGGAAACAGGCACAGAGAGGTTAGGCAACTTGCCCTAAGACCACACAGCTAGTAACAGGGACACAAATGGGCTTCCTGACTCCAGAGCTCGTGATCATCACCGCTCCACTCTACTGCCTTCCCTCCTCAGAAGAGCATCCCCATGGCCCACACCAGTGCGGTAACAGGTACACACATATGAACAGACAAAGCCCAAACTTCTCAGGGAAAACCGGAGGCACCTTCGTGTGGACAAGAAGCAATGGGAGCTTTCCGGGCGGGCTTGGAGGCCGGCATCTCCGTAACGTTCTCTGTTGCCTCTTTTCTGGAGTGGAGGAGGCGTGGCGGGATGGCCTAGGGGCGGAGGCTCCTGGGGGAGCACTCTGGGGTCACAGGAACAGCCCCAGCTGGTGATAGAAGCCCCCCTGGTCAAGTAAGTGCTGGCTTGGCCATCACTTTGGTGTGTGAGCGCGGGCAAGTCACTTTTCCTCGTTTAACCCACAAGTGTCCCACTGGTTTCCTGGGGATGGTGCGAGGGTCCCAGGAGACTGGAGACACTGCAGAGCTTTGCAAGCAGCTGAAACCGCCTCCCATCACGAGCTACTACGGGAAGACTCGCCACGACTTGGGCGCCCTCACCTCACAGCTTTGGTGAGCTTGGCCTGGCTCTCTGGCGGAGAGACAAGCACGGTAGAGGTAGTGGGCATCTCCTCGTCTGGGGACGGTCCCGATTCCAGGCTGGCGGATGGCTGCAGGCCGACGTGCTGCTGCACCTTTGGCTTTTCCCACGAGGTGCCGCCCTTACCCGGCGGGGCAGCCCGGGAGGAGACCCTGGCGCTGGCTCTCCGGGTGCTGCCAGCAGAGGACGTGGAGGGGGTGGAGGCCTGAGGGGAGGCGGCTGTAACTTCGCTTCTCTCGTCCTCGTCTTCAATCACCACCAGGTCCTTGGGCATCTCCTTAAACTGGTACACCAGCCTCTGACCTTCCACTTTGGCAAGGATGCCTCTTTGGTAGTAATATCTGCGGCACACAGGGCAGAGAGGAGGCAGTGAGCCGGGGACACACCGTGCCTCTGGGGCAGGGCACGCCCGAGGCCAGCGCTGGGGGAGTCAGACAGGAGCCCAAGGGCCAGGGAGTTGGTAGGGCCAACTCTTTTTTTTTTCTTTTTCCTTTTAGGGCCACACCCACGGCATATGGAGGTTCCCAGGTTAGGGGTCCAATCAGAGCTGTAGCCACCGGCCTATGCCAGAGCCACAGCAATGCCAGATCCAAGCCGCGTCTGTGACCTACACCACAGCTCACGGCAACGCCGGATCCTCAACCCACGGAGCGAGACCAGGGATCGAACCCGAGTCCTCATGGATACTAGTCGGGTTTGTTAACTGCTGAGCCACACTGGGAACCCCAGGTAGGGCCAGCTCTTGAACTTGGAAGTCTTTTATGAAATTTCTGCCATCTCTCCCTGGTGACTCAGAGGGTCCCAAAAATGTGATTTCAAGTGCCAACCTCCATCCTGCTTCGGAGCAGAGGACAGGGGTGCGTGAAGGATGGGAGGGGTGGGTGAGGGGGGTTCGGCGGTCCCCTAGCCTGAGAGACCAACTGTGGGCAAGCCAGGCCCACTTCCTGGGCCCCTGGCTTGCAGCATGTGAAGAAAGCCTTTCTTGGGGATGGGAGGCCCTCAAATTCTCTTTCCCATCTAAAGAGAGAGAAAGAGAGGACAGAAATGCAGGAGGAAGGGGCTGTTCCTCCCAGACGGGCCCTGGGAAATGGGGTGGCAGGGCAAGCAAGCTGGAAAGTCACAGCAATTCCCGCCTCAGAAGGGCAGCTCGGGGACCCACGCCAGAGGAGCGAGGTATTTACATGTAACCCAGACAGAGCCCAGCGCTTTCAGGGAAAAGTGGAGGCCCCTTAGCGAGAGGACTCCTGGGACCGAGGGAGGAGCTCGGTGACTCTTCAGGGCCGGACTCGGTGCCCCCGCCCCCATAGCTCCTACCTTAGCGCCCGCCCCATTGTCTCGTAGTTCATGTCAGGCTTGTTCTTCTGCTTCCCCCACAGCTTGGACACGGCTTTGGAATCCACTAGCTTGAAGATGCCTTTCTCTCTCTGGGTCCACTTGATGTACTTGGGGCAGGTGTTCCTATCTTGCAGAAGGGCGAGGAGGAACTCCCATAGGTAGATGGTGCTGCCTGCAGAGTGGCGGGCGGTGAGCAGGCGGCCCGGCCCCCGGCTCCTTTCCCACCTCACCTGCTTCCCAGCCGTACCTTTGCCGTCCTTGGACTTCTTCCGTATGGGGATGCTGGGGTCGGTGACGGGTGAGGTACTGCGGTTGCCCTTGGTCTTCCGGACTGTGGGGGGAAGGGGAGAGCGGCATGCGGCTGGGCCCGGGGAGTGAGGCCGGGCAAGCTCCCAGGAGCTCACCAAGTTGGGCGCCACGAGGCAGGCGGGGAGGAGCCGGGGTCGCTCTCCACAGGCACAGCCCTCGGGTACCTGCACCTGCCCAATGGCCTGCCCTCACTTTCAGGCCCCAAAGGTAAAGCAGAGCACGGCTGCGACGATGTGGGGCAAGGGACCTCTTGCCAATGAGCCACCTTTAGAGGAACGGAGTGCGCCTTGCCTAATTTTTGAAACAAAAAGGCAGCCTCGAGGTGCGACCGTGGTGCAGATCAGTGTGGCACTGGGCTTTGGTTGCCACACTGACACGGCAGTGCCACCAGCCATCGCCTGAGTAAATCAGTGACGCCGGGGCTTGGGAAAGCCCGAAGTCCTGTCCCACACACCGCCTCAGCTCCCCGAGCGCCGAGAAGGAAGATCAGTGCACAGTATGAGGCAGAGGCCCCCGGGCTGATCCCTGGTGTCTGAACACCCAGCATGGGGTTCGACCCACTGGGATCAGTGGCCTTTCTACAAGAGTCGACGCATCTGCTGGCCAGGTGGGAGTGGCCTGGGAAAGGCCAGGCTTTGAGCGGGCCACCTGATGAGGCCCAGCTTTGCCAAAGGGAGGACTTCCCGCCCATCGCTGCCACACCAGACTGCCTCCTGTTCCAGTGTCTCTGAACCTTCCCACACTCAGCCCCCGCCTCCCGCCCACCCCTTGAAGAAACTCTCCCTCTCTTTCTTACTCCTCTTCTTCGATTTTCCAGTCTTCTTGGCACTGTCTTCTCTGGGGACCTTCTCCTTCAGACAGTGCTCCTCCTGGTCACCAGTGTCACCAGCCCTGTTCAGGGCGTCGGGCTCAGAGACAGGAAACAGGTAGTTGGGCAGCGTGACGGCTGGAGCGGGCTCTGGGTCTGGAAGCATTTCGGAGGTGCTGACTGCAAGAAGAAAGGCCTGAGGTGGCGGGGCCCAGAGCACGGGGGGAGCATGGTCTCCCGGTGCTCCAGACAGCGGTGGGCTCCGGGGGAGGCCGAGGCGCCATTGCCCACAGCCCCAGACACAGGATACACCTGAAAATGCCTCGTGTGTCTCACAACACGCGCAGAGGAAACATCTGCAGAGCTGTGGGCATGAGCTGGCGCCAATCACGGCGGCCACATGTATGTATAACCCACGGCTGGTGGTGGGGAGGTCCCAGCCCCAGGGAAAGGGGCCACCTTGATTGAGTCATTCACTCATTTTACAACTGGAAGGCCCTTTGATAGCACTTAGGCCAAATCCTCTGCTTTCCTGATGAAGAAACTGAGACCCAGAGATGGCAGGACGTGTACCCAAGGTCACACAGCAAGTTGGTCACAATGCCTGGTGCATATAGACATTCAGTAGATATTTGTTGAGTCCTGAATGATGACAAAGTTGGGATTAGGAATGAGGATTCTGAACGTGCAGCTTCAGGGCTTTCTTTCCCCACCTCTGGAGTCACGGCAGGTGCCTGGGGGAGGAGCCTGCCTTGGGGGCCTTCGGAGGAGGTAGCCAACCTCCAAGAACAGGGAAGGGATGGGGAGGCTCCAAGTCTGGCCCATTTCTAAATGAACCACACCCTGCAGTCTTCCTGGGAGCTCAGCAAGAGAGTGTGTGTGGGGGGGGTCTGAAGTTACCCTGCCCAATAGTATTCAGCCTTGAAAAGAAAGGAAATTCTGGAGTTCCCATGTGACTCAATGGGTTAAGGATCTGGCATTGTCACTGCAGTGGCTTAGGTCACTGCTAAGACACAGGTTTAACCCTAGGCCCAGGAACTTCCACGTGCTGTGGGTGCAGGAAAAAAAAAAAAAAAAAAGAGTTCCCGTCGTGGCTCAGTGGAAATGAATCTGACTAGCATCCATGAGGACACAGGTTCAATCCCTGGCCTCAATTAGTGGGTTAAGGGTCCGGTGTTGCCATGAGCTGTGGTGTAGGTCACAGACGCGGCTCAGATCTGGTATTGCTGTGACTGTGGTGTAGGCCGGTGGCTACAGCTCTGATTCAACCTCCAGCCTGGAAACTTCCATATGCCACAGGTGCGCCCCTAAAAAGACAGAAAAAAAAAAATAGAAATTCTGGAGTTCCTGTCGTGGCGCAGTGGTTAACGAATCCGACTAGGAACCATGAGGTTGCAGGTTCAATCCCTGGCCTTGCTCAGTGGGTTAAGGATCCGGCGTTGCCGTGAGCTGTTGTGTAGGTTGCAGACGCAGCTTGGATCCCGAATTGCTGTGGCTCTGGTGTAGGCCGGTGGCTACAGCTCCGATTCAACCCCTAGCCTGGGAACCTCCATATGCCACGGGAGCGGCCCAAGAAATGGCAAAAAGACAAAAAGAAAAAAAAAATTCTGACACATGCTACACATGGACGGACCTCGAGGACATGATGTTAAGTGAAATAAGCTAGTCCTCAAAAAACAAGTACTGTATGATTCTACTTATCTGAGGTCCCTGGAGGAGTCCAAGTCATTGAGTCACTGGGACAGAAAGTAGCGTGGTGGTTGCCAGGGGCTGAGGGGAGGGGGAAACGGGGAGTGAGTGTTTAACGGGGACAGCGCTTCAGTTGCGCAAGATGCTAACAGTTCTGAGGGGATGGCAGGGATGCACAGCATAACAAATGTATTTAATACCACGGAACTGTACACGGACAAATGGATAAGCTGATCCACTTTATGCTAGGTGCCTTTTACTGGAATCTAAAAATTGGAAAAAAATGGACTTCCCGTTGTGGCTCAGCAGGTTACGAATCTGACTAGGAATCATGAGGATGCAGGTTCTATCCTTGGCCTCGCTCAGTGGGTTAAGGGTCCAGCGTGGCTGTGGCTGTGGTATAGGACGGCAGCTACATCTCTGACTTGACTCCTAGCCTGGCAACCTCCATATGCCGCGGGTGGGGCCCTAAAAAGACAAAAACAAATCAATAAATAAAATTGGAAAAAGAAACGCACCTTGGCCACCTTCTCCTTGTCCCCGGTGCCCTCCTGCCCCCTCCCATTCCAGTCCTGGCTCCAGAGCACGTTTACATGTATATGGGTGGATATGGTGACGTAAGCCTGCACACACATGTCCTGGAGAATCCAATACATGGATATGATTTAGATATTGTTTTCTTTTTTGGTGATGCCCATGGCATGTGGAAGTTCCTGGGCCAGGGATCAAACCCTCACCACAGTAACGACTGGGGCCACAGCAGTGACAGCGCTGGATCTTTAACCCGCTGAGCCACCAGGGAACTCCCCAGTGTGATATTCTTTAATGGGATTTCGTGTTGCCTCAAGATAAAGTGCCGGGATTCAGACTTACAGATCTGCTTCTCATCCAGGATGTCGCTGGGTGACTCGACGTTGAGCAAGACTTCAGTGGTTGACATGGTTTGTGAGGTTGCTTCATTGTCATCTGGTGCCAGGTTCCGTGGTTGGGGAAGAAGAAAAGTTCCCTCAGGGCATAGGGCAGTGGGTGCAGCTACAACCAGGGCCAGCCCAGAGGAAGGTGCTAAGGAGCCTGGGGACAGCCAGGAGGGGACCAGCATACCTCCCACTCTGGTTCTCCGCCTTTCTCTACACCACCCCAGCTGGTCTCCCCTCCTCGTTGTCCCCCACCATCTCAGAAGATCATAAATTCATTTAGATGGTTTCCTCCTCTATGAAGTGGTACCACCTTCTGCTTATCCTAATCACCCCATCTAATGTCCAACTGTTGGGGGCCTTGCCCTTAGCTGCATGGGGTCACCAGAAGCCACTGCGGACTACTGTTCCCTGCAGACAGAACCCCTTTCTCCTCTACACCTTCCCTACCCAGGAAGGAAACAGACCTGTCAGCAAAAAACTGCCCTCCAGGATCTGATCCTGTGTCATGCACAAGGTCCCATCCGTTATGATGCCATTGTGAACATCGTCCAGCTCCAGGCCTGAGTACAGATGCAGCAATTCCGGGTAGGGGACCTGCTCCACAATCACAGCTGGGAACACTGAGGGGTCTTCCAACTATGGAAAAGAGAGGGATCCAGTTCAAGGCCCACCGCCTCTCCCAGGAAGCCCTCCCTGCCAGAATCTGGCCCTTCTTGCAATTCCTAATTCTTGGATCCCTCAGGGGCTAGCCTTTGTAGGGCCTGACATTGCTCTGGGTCCAACCTCACCAGGTGAAGCTTTGAGTGGGTTCTGGATTCATAGAGATGGGTTAGCTCTGTACCACCTGCGCACAACCAAGGGCAGGCAGTTGTAACTGGTTTTAGTTATGGGTTAATCCGTGGCCAGGGGTAGTGCTCAGTGTATGAGGTCAGTGTGAAACGATCCATCAGTGGCAAAAGGTGAGGGGCCAAATATACACCCAACATGGAGATGGGTGCCAGGGTCAAGGGCACAGATTGTGAACATCTTAGGGCTCAGTCTGTGTTGATGACAGTGGGAATGAAGACAGAAGAACAGAGGCATTATGAGGTAGAAAGGTAAGGGCCTGGTCCCTGCCTGGATCGGGGACAGGGTTCCGGTTTCTGGCTTGATTCAGTGGTGCATGGGGACACTGTTCTTGTCAAGGGGAAACCCAGGAGGAGGAAGGATAGGTTTTGGAGAAAGATAAGGGGGACAGTGTCTGGATATGGGGAGTTTGAGGTGCCATTAAGGTATTTAAAATGAGAGTTCCGGTTGTGACTCGGTGGAAACGAATTTGACTAGTATCCATGAGGATGCAAGTTTGATCCCTGGCCTTGCTAGTGGGTTACGCAGCATATGGAGTTCCCAGGCCAGAGATCAGATGGGAGTCGGAGTTGTAACCTAAGCTGCAGCTGCGGCAATGCTGGATCCTTAACCCACTGTGGGGATCGAACCTGTATCCCAGCACTCACAAGATGCTGCCGATCCCGTTTCGAGACAATGGGAACTCCTGCTAATTCTTTCTTTATGAAAAAAGAGTGAGAATTCTCAGTTTTGTCTAATGTTCCTGAAGGATCCAGAAGAATAAAAATTGATGAAACTGCCTTTGGGTTTGGCTGCTGGGAAGTCACCCTGGCTGGACAGTTTCAGGGGAGTGTTGTGGTCCCAAGACACATGACAACAGATCTCAGGGAGGGTGGACGGAGGCAGGTGGGCATAGTGATCGAGGCCACAAAGTCTAGAGCTATTTGTCCAACACAGTAGCCACTAGCCACTGATGACTCTTTAAATGTAAATGTAGGAGTTTCCGTGGCTCAGCGGAAACAAATCTGACTAGCATCCATGAGGAAGTGGATTCGATCCTTGGCCTCGCTTAGTGGGTTAAGGATTCAGTGTTGCCGCAAGCTGTGGTGTAGGTTGCAGACGCGGCTCAGATCACGAGTTGCTGTGGCTGCGGCCTGGATCCTAGCTATAGATGCAACCTAAATAATGAGAACTTCAAAAGTTAGCTCTTTGGAGTTCCTGTCGTGGCTCAATGGAAACAAATCTGACCGGCATCCCTGAGGACGCAGGTTCGATCCCTGGCCCCGCTCGGTGGGGTAAGGATCTGGTGTTGCCATGAGCTGTGCTGTAGGTTACAGACGCACCTCGGATCTGGGGTTGCTGTGGCTCTGGTGTACGCCTGTGGCTACAGCTCTAATTTGACCCCTAGCCTGGGAACCTCCATATGCCTCGGGTTCGGCCCTAAAAAGACAAAAGACAAAAAAAAAAAAGGTTAGATTTTCAGTTGAGCTAGCCATAGTTCACATGGCCATATGGCCCCATACTGGACAGCACAAATCTAAAACACTTCCAGCATCTCAGAAAATTCTATTGTTCCAAAGGAGACAGTTTGGGGGATGGGAGGATGGGCTGGGGTTGTGGGATGGAAATCCTATAAAATTGGATTGTGATGATCATTGTACAACTATAAATGTAATAAATTCATTGAGTAATACAAAAAAAAAAAAAGGATTCTATTGGACTGGCTGATCTAGAGCCAGAGTGCCTGGGTTTGAAACCAAGTTCTACTATTCACGAGCAGTGTGACCTTGGGCAAGTTACCTAAACTTTCTGTGCATTGGTTTCTCATTTATAAATTGGGGTGATGATGTTATTTATTTATTTATTTTTTTGTCTTTTTGCCATTTCTTGGGCCGCTCCTGCAGCATATGGAGGTTCCCAGGCTAGGGGTCGAATCGGAGCTATAGCCACTAGCCCACGCCAGGGCTATATATATATATATATATATATATATATAAACAAACTATATATATAACATATATATATATAAAAGTTCCTGCTGTGGTCAGTGGGTTAAGAATCTGACTGCAGTACAGCATAAATTATCACAACCATGTAATTAACTATACTTCACTAAAACTTAAAAAAAAAAAAAAGAATCCGACTGCAGCAGCTTGGGTCACTGCAGAGGCTCAGGTTTGATCCCTGGCTCAACACAGTGGGTTAAGGATCCAGAGTTGCTGCAGCTGTGGTGTAGGTCACAGCTGTGGCTTGGATTCAGTCCCTGGCCTGGGAACTACCATATGCCAAGGGTGCGGCCATAGGGAAAAAAAAATACATATATATATGTATATTGCACTCTTTTGTATTCATAATGCATTTTGCAACAAAAAAAATGTTCCCTAAAAAGAGTGAGAGAAGGGAGGTGAAAAAGTAAACACAGAGGGTGGAAGTTACACTGGGGAGATGAAAAGAGCCAAGAGGTGGTATATTGAAGAAGGTGGACAGGAGGGAGGGAAGGCTTTCTCTTAGGGTTGAGGACACATGAGGATGTCCCAGGTTGAGGAGGAAGGTCTGGGAGTTCTGAAAGATACGCACGAGAGAGGAGATGATGGATGGTTTGATGGCTTGAAGGCCCACAGGAGGAAGAGCTTAAACATCAGGGTAGAAGTTACCCTTGGAAGGAAAAGGGACACTTCTTTCTCGACGGTCAGTGGAAAGGAAATAAGAATGGGTGATGTTATTGCTAAGAGGGAGAAGGGAGGGAAGCTGAGGGCGTCTTAGCTTTGAGCTTCACTGTGAATGGGACAAGAGGCGGCCTGAGGAGGGTGGAGGGGCAGGTGTGGTAAGAAGAGCTTCTGTGAAGAGCAGCCTTTATGAAGAACAGACATAATTGCTGAGTGGACTAGAAACAAGTGAAAAATAACTAGCAGCATCGAGGACCCAAGTAAGGTTAGATTTTTCTTTCCTTCCTCCAGGAGGCTAGGCAGCCCAGAGGGGCTGGCTAAAACTGAGCAACTTGAGGAAAGACCTAGCAGGACAGAAAGTACCATGTGCTCCAGGCCCACCAGGGGGCAGCCTTTGGCAGGCCGCTAGAGATGGGACAAGTTTTCCCATCCTCACAGGGATTGGGGAGACACCTCCAGCATGGCGAGTAGGCTGGGTGTCCTTAGACGTAATCCAGCTGGACTTCCTCTTGATGAAGATGGGGAGATGGCAGTCAAATAGGGTAGGGGACAGGACCTGCCTAGGTGACACTGTGGCCACACACACTGGGATCAGAACTCAGGACTCCAGACTCCTAATCTTCTGTTCCCTCTACCGCACCTGGCTGCCTCTTGTCCAGTGTGTGCAAGGAGGGGAGGGGAGGGGAGGGATGAGTGTGCCAGGACACCATCCAGTGGGTGCCTCTAAGGACCCCAGTGCGGGGCAAGGTATGGGACAGTGGGGGCACAGGTGCCAGAATTCTGTCCTATTTTCCAATTTCCTCCCACCAGAGTACCCTATTTCCAGTTTATCCTCAATCCTTAGATCACGACTGAAAAGATGGTTATGCAAGGGCCCCTCCACAAGGCTAAAGACATGAAGCTGAAGGTGCCAGGGGTTGGACCCTACCCTGCGGTACCAGCTGGCGGGGCTCAGTCCTGCTGTGGGGTTGTCCCAACACCTAGGTCTTGCTGCAACAAGTAGCAAAAAAAGCAAAAACAAAAACCCACACCTGGAGGTCAGTGTGCATTCAGCCCCTGTTGCTGACCGACAGCTCAGCTGGTACACTCAGCAGCTGCTTGGCACTGCGCGTGTCCCGCAAGTGCAAGTCGGCAAAACCAATGCGCTAAATGACCGCCCAAGGACTACTGACCGGCCACATGAGACTGGCTGGTGCACAGCCTGGCTAGCAAGCAGCCCCAGTGCCCTGAACCTAGTAGGTGCTTGATCAATATCTGCTCACTGGCTAGCCGGCTGGCCCGCTGGCGCACTGGCTGTCTGCCTGCCTGTCGGTGTCTACCTGATTGTCCAGGCCGGCTGACCAGGTTCTGTTCTCTGGGACCATACCTGGTGGATGTCATCCATTCCGTTGCTTGCAAACTCAAAGATCAGGTCACTGGGCTGCAGGGTAATAGCCATGCTGTCTTCTCAGAGAGCTGACTGCGGGATCCGCAGGGCCCTCTGGAGCTGCAGGGTTTCCTTGATGAGGAGGTGCTGTTCGGGTACCTTGGAGCCTAGAGCCTATACCCCGAGCCACAGTAAAATAGGGGTGTAGAGAGCTGGAGTAGGTGGTGGCCTAAGCCAGGTTCAAGGCTGCATGCTGGGCTGGGCCAAGCGCAGGAGCGACCTAGGGAGAAGGGAGAGATGGGGCAGCAGGTAAGTTGCCTTCCTTGAGCACTGTTCCCAGGACAGACTGCCAGAAGGGAGAGTGCTGACAGGGGAGATGGTGGGGGCAGAAGGGGGAGGGAGAAGAAAGGAGGCAGGGAAAGAAAGGAGGAAAAGGAGGAAGTTTACTGAGTGCCTCAGTGGGCGGGGCTGAGCCTGGTGCCAGTCTGGGTCACCAGCATCTGCATCTGAACTGGCCCCAAGATACACAGCCTCCCTCCCTCCCCCTGCTCCTCTGGTGAGAGAGACAGGAACTTCACAGGCTCTCTCTGCTCTGCAGATTAATCCCCAGGGTGCACTACTGGGGAAGGCAGGCACCCCCGTCTGGCCTCATGGATGGGCAGCAGCATGGAGAATCCCTACAGTTAATGCCCTTGTCTGGGGAAAGGATGTGTGTGACAGATTGGGGGTGGGGACATCTGGATGCTCTTCCAGACTCTGCCTGACTCAGTACCTTAGGAGCAGGGGTCACTGAGGGCTGAGGGGCAGAGTCTACAGAGGGAGAGACCTCTCGCTGCAGGGGATGTGTTGTGGGGCCAGCCTTTGGGGGGGGGGAAGGGACGCTCAGACTTGGCCACACCTCCGGAAAACCTGGCGACAGAGACAGGTGGGCCGTACGCCCTGTGCTCTCATCACCACCCAGCCACCACCACCGCCTGCCTGCCCGCCAGAGCCGATGGCCTCTGTGCCGTGTGTGTGTGTGGTTTGTGCTCTTGGTGCAGCTTTGCTTTCAGTTTCAAGACTGAACTGTCACCCTGGGAACTGGCGAGGAGAGCCCCAGTGGGGGGAGGGGCCCATGGAACCTTCCCCATCCTCTAGGGCCAGCTCAGGGCCCCCTTTTCCAGGAAATCTGTCTCCTGCAGCCCAAACGTCTTTCCTCTCCCTGCCTGAATGCCTGACACCTCAGGTGCTTGCAGGGCGCCCGGGCCTCCAATTGCTTCCTGTGCTCGCTGCCCTTATCTGCCCTCTGTGCCGCATCCAGGCCTGTGTCCCCAAGCCCCGGCACCCCTGCCTCGCCCCTCCTGCCAGCGCACTCAGCATCTCCGCCCCGAACTTTCAGGCTTCTCCACCTCCGAGTACCGCGGCTTTGACCCTGAGGGTTCTGCCTCTCGTGGTGGGTCTACGAACAGGCTGGTTCGATCACGCGCGCCCGCCTGAAGAACTGGCTCCACTCAGCGCGGGAGGAGCCACACATCTGACCCTCCTTGACGCTCCCTTGGCAGTGCCAGGGTGGCAGAACCTTCTCCCGGCTCGGAAAGAAAGGAGGAACTTCAGAGAGGGGCAAAGGGGAGGAAGGGGGGGACCACGGTGACCTCCCCGATGACCGCTCTCCCCCACAGGAGACACCCAGGCCTCTCCCACTTCCTTTCCGTTAGCCCACAGGGCTGGCTCCGCCCTCACCCCACCCCCACCCGCACCCCCACACCTTTCCACCCACCCCGACAAAAAACTTTGAGAAGTCGCTCCGCTCAACCTGGCAGGTCTGAGTGTCCCTTTGGGTGAATGAGAGGCTGAGCCCCGCGAGGACAGACCAGGGAAAGCGCGCTCCTCGCCGGCCTCGGACCACCCCCACCCCGCCCCACCCGCTCCACCTGCACGTGACCCGGACGCCGGTGGCCTCCCGGAGAAGCCTCCCAGGGCCGTTTGTGCTCGGAAGGTCTGGCTCCCCCCGCAGCCAAAGTGCCCCAAGGCCCGCATTCCGCAGCTCCCGCCCTCCCACAGGCCGCCCGGCTGCCCCCAGGAAGCATTCTCATACTAATCAAATGAAAGGCGATCACTTTCACCTAATCCCACTTTGTCTAAACACGAAACCCTTGTGTCTGCTCCTCTCCCCCACCAAGGTCATTCCGCCAGGGCCCTACCCTCCAGGTTTGCTCATCTCTTTGGCTTCTCTTCGCAGGTTAGTATTTCATGTTGGCGATTTCGCTGCAGGTGCTCTCCTCCTGGGGAGCTTCTGTGCACCTCCCTTGCCTCCCCCGTTAGATTGTGGCTTCAGGGAGGGCACAGGCGATTGTGATGCTCACCCATGAAACTTTGGCATTTTGTACCGTGCTTGGCATGTAGCGGACACTCGATGTACGCTTGCGGAACAAACATATGAAGGAAGGAAGGAAGGAATGAACGAATGAGTGAATGGTACCGATCAGGTGGTACTAGTGAGGTGTTTTCTGGGCTCTAAGTATATATATGTGTACCCTGGGTGGGTGTCACGTGCTCTAGCTTACAGGAGAAACTGGTGCCGTCTATGTGTGTGTTACATCTGTGTGTTTCTGCCTCATCATGTACAATGGGGAGTAGGAGTTCGGGAGAGAGTTCGCTGTGGATGTGCAAACACACTATAGATATACAGTGTGCAGGGTGTGCCCCTGTGTTCCAAGTGTGAGGACGAGTGCGTGAGAGCCTTTGTGTGTCAAAGAGCTGCCCTGGTCAGGCCAGCAGAGCCACAAGCTCAGTCGTCGGTTCCTCCTCCTCGGGCCTGCCTTCGTGAGAATGACAAACCCGAGCTGACACTGGCTACACACCCGCGCTAATGCCGGCTGGCAGAGGCTGGCTGTGGTGAAGTGGGCTGGGGCGGGGCCCAGGGTTCGGCAGGCAGGGGGCTGCCACTGCCAGCCAGCTCCCGCCCCCCCCCCCCCCCCGCCGAAAACGCAGTCCTATTGCTTCCCAGGAAGAGAGCGCCAGTGGCAGAATATATGTAGCCCATGGGTGCTTGGGGCGAGTCCCCAGGTCCACCTTGCTAGGGGGCGGTGGGAGAGGGGAGGCAGCCCTGCCCCGTCTTGAATGGAACCCTTGGCCTTCCATGCAGAGGACAGGTTTGAAATAGAAAAGGCTAATCCAGTTGCCTCCTTTAAGTATCAGCATGTCTAAGTTTCCCGGTTCGGGACCTGGTTGGTGCAGGTCCCCACCGGCCCGGGATTGTGAGTGTGGTGAGGCTACACCCAACACCCAAGGCTGATCCTAGTTTCTCCTTCTGCCTGAGCTGAGCTCGAGCCTGAAGCTAAGATGAAGAGGAGGGTGGGGTGGGGGGACTAGCTATCTTACTCTCTTGGCCAAAGCTAAGAACCCCCCCCATGGAACCTTCCAGTCCAGAAAGTTTCACCCTTCCCCCTTCAGATGTTTGAGGATTTGAAAGTGAGAGGTGGGGAGAGGCTCATTTGCATGTTCACTCACTCTCCCCCATGTCCCTCAAAATAACCTCCCTCTCCCAGGAACCTGAAACCCAAGAAGCCACCCGCACAGAAGGCCCGCCCTGCTGGAGGCTGGAGAGGCCCGCACAGGGGCTCCCCTCCCTGGCACCCGGACAGACGCCCTGGGACACCGATTCAGTGGCCTAGAGCCCTGGACACAGCCTTCTGGGTGAGCGGAGGGCTAGGGGAGGCCCACGAGGACGCTGGGCTCAAGGAATCGGGCACCGGGAGCCTTGGTGACTGGTGGTGCTGGCTTCCCCCCACCCCACCCCACCACTGCAGAGCTCGCAGCTGGCTCCAGTCAAAGTCCACTCCCAGGGTGGCAAGAGCTCCACTCCCTTTGAGGCCGCTGCAGTACCCCTGGCTCCCAGGGCCTGTCTGACTTGGGCTGAAAGCATAGCCTCTGTGAGAGCGTATGGCCCTGACTACCGTCTGTGAGCGTGTCTGTGTGTGTGTGTGTGTGTGTGTGTGTGTGTGTGTGTGTGTGTGTGTGTGTGCGTGCCACAGGAGGGAGCAAGTAAGTGAGGGCGCCCACACCCCCGGCCTACAAATGCACACCTCTGCTTCTCTGTGGTTGTGACTGCATTTCAAAACCCAAATAGCAAAATAGAAGTGGTTTGGGCTGTTCCTGCGTCACCACAGCTGGGCCCCCTTCAGCCGTGGACCCTTTCTGGGGCTGTCACTGGAACACGTCAAGCGGTATCCAGCACCCACCCATTTGGGCCTCCTCTACAGGAAGCAGCCCCTACGTGAAAGCCACGTCCACAGTCTCCGTGGAGCGAGCTTAGATCTACACCCGTTCAGCTGAGCCAATGGCTCTCACACAATCGCTAATCACACCCGTGGCATTTTCACACACGCCAGCAAACATGGGGGCCAGATGGTCAGCCGGGCCCACAAAGCAGAGTTCTCCAGTTCCTCGTCCCCTCCGAGCCAGCTCTCACTCCTGAAATACTCCGTCCTCCCTGAAACCTTTCTGGAATTCTCTGGAAAGGAAGTGACAATTTCCTTCATGCAATTTCCCACTCCCTCAACACCCCTCCCCCCACAACCACAAACAAAATGGAAACTACCCCAGGAACAGCTGTACCCTCTACTTAAAAACAGCCCCTCCTCCGGCTAATAGTCATCAGTAGCACATTTGCACGCTGTACCATGTGACCAGTGGCGCGTATTTAAGAGACAGAGGGCCAGACTCAGGGACCCAGTCTGCAGCCCTGGACAGGGCAGAAGTAACCCAGCAGGGAGTGTGGGACTCCCCTGCAACCTTGGCCCAATTAGGGCTGGACTCCAATCAGCCAACTGAACCGCCCTCGCTGAGCAAATGCCTAGCAAAGGGGCCCTGGCCACAGCTATTTTGTCAACTTCTTCTCTATTCCTGCCTTTCCATTACCCCCTCCATTTGAGACAAAATCAGGAAGAGGGAGGGAAAAAAATAAAGGTTTTGCAAGCTCTGTTGGTTGGGGTTTCTCTGAGCTTATTTACAAGAAACCCAGTTTCCTTCCTTGGCCTTCGGTCACTGCCTGATTCCAGCGTAAGGTCTGTCACGGCTCTGATGGTGGGGCAGGCCCAGGGCTCTTCTCCAAGTGGCCCCGCCCCGCCACCTCTTAGCTGCAGTCCTGCCTCTACCTTCCCAGGCGCAGAGCCGGCCCAGTGGAGGGGCGGTTAGGGCTGCAGGAGGTGGCGGGCCACAGGCACAGAGATGTCCCCTCCTCTTTCTCCAAGAGACCCATCAGCCCACCCATGGTGCTGGGGTGTGGGGAGGAGAAGGGAAGCCCTCTCTTGGCTGCATCCCAACAAGATGTGTGACCCCGGAGAAAGTCAGCCATCTTCTGGGCTGAGGTTTCCGTCACCCTTAAAGTGGGTGAGGGCCGAGGGGAATCCAGGCCCAGCAGATGCTCACCAGGGAGTCGCGGGTGAACGAAGATGGTGGCAGGAAAGTGCTTTGAAAATTAAAATGCACTCATTCAGATGATGGGTTCCGGGTGACCTCCCAGAGAGCAGTGGGGGCTGGGGACCCCATTAAAGCCCCAGATGCGCCCCGCCCCCGTGGTTCCAGAACATAGACAGGGTGGGCTGCAGGCTTCCAATTGTGGCCTTGGAAGGGGCTGGCTCCTCTCCCGGGTTGGAGGCCCTGCAGGGAGGGGCAGGCAGTGTGGTTGGAGGAGTGCTCCCAGTCCCCGGCCTCGCCACCTCCACCCCACCCCGGCCCTTTGGGTTGTGGTTATGTGGCAAGAAGAGCACGACAGAAGCCCCAGTAGGGGATGAGGGGTGGGGGAAAGGTTATGACAAAGGGAACTTATTTCCCCAGCTGCCCTAACTCCCAGGGCCCTGGCCTGAGAAAGCCAAAAGAGCGCCCCCTGGAGGTGCCTGTAGCCACCACACCCTCATCTGGGGCTCCAGGGACCAGGGGGAGGCAGTGGGGCACTAAGCTCTTCTGGGAAGCCAAGAACAAGTCAGTGACGGGGAGAACACGCTGCAGGACAGCAGGCAAAGCCAAGTCCAGGGCAGCCACCGAACCCAGCGGGGTGGGCTGCCAGCTACAACCTAGGGAGAAGATCCCCAGAAGGTCCTGCAGACCAAAAGGGCACGGGCTTCCCAGGGAGAAGATCCAGCTTTGCCTTGGGCTCTTCCTCTGTGAAATGGGGACATCCTCTCTAGCTCAAGGGGTTGTCGTGAAAGGCCAGTGAGTTAATGTAGGTGAAAGCTCTTGGTTAGGTCCCAAGCGTGTTTTTAGATTTCCTGGTCAGATTTGTGTCTTTTTGGCTGAGGTCACAAATTAAGCATTCAGGATATCTTTACTAGATGGACAGGAAGAAAGGGAAATGGAGGTGGTGCGACGAAACGGAGGTGGGGGGGACATAGGCAATAATTATCAAACTTACGGTAGAGAAGAGGAAACCAGCTTGACCATGGGGAGAGGGTGGGACTGCCCTCGGGGGCAGGGAGATCAGGGGGATAAGCTCAGAGACCAGGTGTCGGATTTTGAACCTCATATGGAAGCAACCGGGAGTTACTGTTGCTTCTTGAGCAAGGGAGGGGCATAAAGCACGCAGTTCTTTAGGAAGATGAGTTTGGTCTGCGTGTTCACATGAAGGAGATGGGAGGGGACCAGGTGGGGCAGCTAGAACCAAGGAGGCGACTCCTAGAGCCACCCTGAAGGAATAAAATGACAGAGTACGGGGTCACACAGTAGTTGGAGAGACGCCAAGATGTCAGCCTGTTCTTGCTGAAAGAATGGTACAAGATAGAGAATGATTGGGGTGGGAAATAGGGCAAGAAGATGAGCTCAGCTTGGACATTTTGAAGTTGGGATTATCTTAAAAACCCAAGATTAATGGTGGAAAACAGAGCCCAGAGAGTCATTTTGCTAGACATGCGCACACAGAAGGGGCCTCGACAGGCCTTCAGAGGCCTGAGAAGCAGGCCTGGCTGGGTGAGGCTGACATTCTGGACACTGTGGCAGAAAGCTGCACGTGCTGAATGAAAGATGCTTCGGATGGCACCGCCCCTGCCCCCACCCCATCCCAGGAAGGCCTGCCTGTTTCCACGGGGGAGTGGAGCCGGGAGGGAACAGACACACTGACCAGAAACTAATTAGATTCATTAGTGGGGTTTTTAGAAGCTGGGGCAATCTGTGACTGGGCACCAACAGGATATTAAGTCAGATAACTTTTATTGAAGGGACAGTGTTCTTTGTCGAGGCCCCTGCCAGCATGTGTCCTAGAAACCAATGTAGAGGCTCCCTGCTTGGATCTGGGGCTCCCCCAGGAGCGGCAGGGGGGCTGTGCTGGGTTTGAGACCCGAAGGGCTCTAGGTGCCCCTCCCAAATGTCCCCTTCCCCTACCGGCCACTTCCCCGGCGAGCAAAAGCAAGGGGCAGCCCAGCGTTCCGTGCACAGAGAGGCAGGTGCGAGAAAGGATGAGGTGGAAAGAGCCTATGGGGCCTGGTGAGCGAGGGTGGACAGGAGGGCAGCTTCAGTCCCTGAAGTCACCATGAGCTCCCAGGAATCCCCTTCCCCCTCCGCCACGAGTCCCAAAGGCTTTCCTTGCCTCAGTCTCGCGGAGAGCAAAGTTAAAAGGGACCTGAGAGATCATCGCATCCACCCTCCCTGTCATCCTCCCTGTCGCCAACCGAGTTCTCGAGGAAGGAGAAGTGACTTGATCAAGGTCACGCAGCTAGTGGCCGTGAGACCCAGGCGACTTTCTGCCCCCTCCTCATTTTCCCTCAGCAGCCTCGAAAATGTCAAGCCTTCAGAATGAACTTCTTGCAGAACAGATACTGACTCACAGACTTTGAAAAACATGGTTTCCAAAGGAGACAGTTCGGGGGCGGGGGGGGATGCGCTGGGGTTGTGGGATGGAAATCCTATAAAATTGGATTGTGATGATCATTGTGCTACTATAAATGTAAAAAATTCATTGAGTAATAAAAAATTAAAATAAATAAATCTATTTGGTTTCTCCAATTGAAAAACAAAACAAAACAAAACAAAAAGTCAAGTCAGACTTGACTTGAGTGAGAAGAGACAGCAGCCAAAGGCCCAGGGCTGGCAAAGAACGATGAGGCCCCACATGTGCAGAATCGCAATGACGTCCCCTCCGTCCCCACCTCCGTGCCTTTGTTCTCACTGTCCCCGAGGCCTGACATGGCCTTCCCCGATTTCTGTGGCTCCAACTGCTTCCTCCACACCTGACATAGTCCCCCGTCCTCCTTGTCCTCTTCCTAACACCTAAGCCTGACCTCTTAGATTGAAGCAGGGGGTCCGCCAAGTACGGCCCACGTGCCAAATCCAGCCTGCCGCCTGTTTCTCCTAAGGCTTAGATGGCTTTCACATTGTTTTACTAGTTCAGGGAAAAAATTCAAAAGAAATGTAACATTTCATGCTACAGGAGAATTATACGAAGGTGAGCTTTCAGGGTCCACAAAGAAAGTTTTATTGGAACGCAGCTATGCTCGCTCATTTATGTATTGTCTGTGGTGGTTTTTGCATCATCTGTTGAGTTGCTGTGACAGAGTTCACATGGGCCACAAAGCCTAAACTATTTACTACGTGGTCCTTTGCAGGAAAAGTTTGCTGACTCCTGGACTAAAGGCTTCACTCCCCTTCAGAGGGGACAGATTCATCAAGTTCCTTTTCGAAGAAGAATGTCACAGAGACTTGGAGGTGCCTGGAGGGAGGTGCCTGCAGGGAGGTGTGGAACATCAAATACCATCGGAAAGTTCTGGTCCTGGCTCTGCCCATGGTGTGACCTTGAGCAAGTCCCTTCCACTTTGTGGGCCTCGGTTTCCTCAGCTGCAGAACGAGGGGGGTTGGCCTGGATGGCCTCAGGCCCCTTCCGGCCCTACGACTTAGAGACTCAGCCATCTGTTGCCTTCCTAACTCACACAGTTTTGAGCAGGCACCGTCCTGATCATTTTCTCGCAGAGCAAGACCTTACAGAAGGTTCCCCTGCCCAGCTGTGGTTTTCCGCTACCACTGTGGGCCCCCTGACTCCGTACTCACCTGCCCCGCCCCGCCCTTCCCTGCAGCTGACCTGCCCGCCCTTCTGTCTGAATTCCTCTCCCTGCAAAAGGAAGATGGATTTCTCTGAGGAAGCACCCCCCCACACACACCTGGTGGGCCAGGAGCCTCCATTTGGGGGGTGGGGGGCGCAGAGGCAGGGAAGAAGGGCTCTCAGCTCTCCTCGGCCTCCTGGGGCCCAGGGCAGACAGGCAGTCGAGCAGGAGATGGGCCAGCTCTCCCAGCACCCCTGCTCTGCCAGAGGAAACAGCCCTCTCTGCCACTTCCTGTCCCAGGGGTTTCAGCAGTTTCCCCTTCAGGGCCTGCTGGCCCTCCCAGCCCCGCCCCTGCCCCCCCACAGGTCAGAGAGTGCAGAGAGGGGAGGAGCCCTGCCCCTGAGGGGGAGTGGGGAGGATCCCTCACAGGAAGGCTGAGCAGACAGCTGTCTACACAAGGGGACGCCCCGCAGCTCCTCTGCCAGCCTGGTTGGGCCGGGGGAGCCAGGCCTGGGGAGGGAGGTGGGGCTGCCTCCACAAACCCTCTCTGGTTAGCAGATGAGCAGACGTGAGCTCATCCCTCACCTGGCTATCACCTTGGAGAGCGGAGTGAGCCTGCTGGGGAAAAGGCTGGGCTAGGAACGCTGAGGTCAATGTCCATATGGGCTGAGGACCGGCCCTGGGTGGCTTTCGATGGAGAGATGGGTTGAAGCAAGAGAGCTTGGTGGAAACCAGGCCGACTCGGGAGGGGGGGTTAATTCGGAGCAGCAGGTGACACTGAAATCAATGGCGTGTCATAACTTTGTATGATGTCCCCAGCACCGGTGGTGGACGGAGGCAACAATGGAGAGCAAAGTATTGTATTACATGTGGGTCAAGGGTGGTGGCATTTTCTGGGTGATGGAACAGGAAGCTATCACATTCCGTAGCCACTGCTGATTTGGTGTGGTGACTTCTACTTGTAAATACCTCCCGGCCGCCCTTGCAAGGTGGGGCTCCTCGCAGTGGGGCTGTGTGCCCGTGAGGGATCCCGGCAGGTGACCAGCTCTGCCAGGCCTTCCCCAGGCAATGGGTCAGAGGAGCAGTGGCAGCCTGAGGCTCTGCACCTCCGCCCAGTGCTCAGGCCTCCTGAGGACAGGTTAGAACTACATGATGATGGTTTTAGAAGCTTTGGTGCCTGGGATGGGGCCCTAGTAGCGGATAGGCACAACCACCTCGGCCCCTGTGGTAGTATTGTTCCATGAGGTTCAAGGAGCCATGAGTGAAGCTAGGGGGATCCCTAGAAATGATGGTTCTGGGTGGGCCAACGAAAGTGGGTGGGAAGATGGTCTTGATACCTCTCTCGGCTCTGAGAGGTCATCTTGTGCCTTTGGCCAAGAGCCCTGCCCAGCCAGCCTCCTGTAAAGAGAATAGCCCCACTTTGCCCTCCCCCGTCTGCCTCCATGACCCCAAGGCCCCAAAGCCCCACTGCCTCTGAGGGTAATGCCTGCTCCGCCTCGCAAGGTGGAGTAAATTCTGCTTCCCCACAGCTGAATGGTATGGAGGACGCCTAGGAAGCCTCAGAGACAACATCTGGATCTGCACCTGGGCTTCTGCCAGCCCCTCCCTACATCTGCGGCACAAACCCAGGGCCAGGGTTTGGTTACAAGCCCGACTCAAAGCTGGTGGCACGTGTTTGGAAAACACATCTGACTGGGTGGAGGGGGTGGAAGCGATTGAGATCAGTGCCAGCTCAGGGCAAGTGCTTGCGGGGTTGGCACCAAGCTGAGCTGGTGCTGGGCCTGGGACAGAGGGTGTGGCCACTGTGGACTCAGCCATGGGCCTATTGGGGGAGGGGCGGAGGGGCGTGGGTGCTTGTGTAAAGTGGGCAAGATTTTCTTTTGCATCGGTCCTCTGATATCGCTCCAGACTGTTCCCTCTGCTTCTGGGGAAGGGGACCAAACAGTAAACACTACAGGGTGACAGGGTGGAGCATAGGGAAGGCGGCACGTATGTACATTTATCGGGTACGAGCTGTGGGGTTGGTGTTGTGCCAGGCACTTTTCCAAACCTGTCTCCTTTAATTCTTTCAACATCCCAAAGAAAGTCAGTGGCAGAGCTGGGGTTTGAACCCAGGCTTATTTCCAACTACTACGCTCTTTGAACTTTGTTTTCAGCTAAATCTCTTTTGGTAATAATCCTGTTTTAAGAGTTCTATTTTAAAAACTGTAGAAGTGAGGCTCAGAAAAGGTTAGGTAACATAACCAAGGTCACACAGCCTATCAAGAGTGGAGGCAGGAGCTCCCGTCATGGCTCAGAGGAAATGAATCTGATTAACATCCGTGAGGACGCAGGTTTGATCCCTGGCCTTGCTCAGTGGGTGAAGGATCCGGCGTCGCTGTGAGCTGTGGTGTAGGTCGCAGACGAGGCCGGCAGCTGTAGCTCTGATTTGACCCCTAGCCTGGGAACCTCCATATACTGCGGGTGTGCCCTAAAAAGACAAAAAAGAAAAAAAGAAAAAGAAAAAGAAAAAGAAAGGAAGCAGAACTCAAACTCAGGCCTGTGTGATCATAAGGTCTGCGCTTTCCCCACTGCCCCATGCTGGCAACCCTCTGCTCAGATTCCTAACTCAGAGGGTGCTCACAACACCCAACACTGAAGGTGCAGAGCCCCTGTGATGTCCTGCAACAAACAGAAAGCTTCCCGGGCCTGGGTCCCAGCCCCCTCCAGGCACCATCCGATAGGTAAATCCTAACTTCCCAGGCAAAGATGCACCCAAATGGTGACAAGTTGAGCCCCTGTGGCCAGCTGCGGACGAAAGATATTGTGGGAGTAGGAGGCCTCTGGCTCATTGATGAAGGAGCCTGGCTCTATTCCTGTACCTCAGGAGCCTACAGTTTCCAGAGAGTTCCTGGCTCCAGACCTGCAGTGGCCAAGGCATGGTCCCTGCCCCATAAATATACACTTGCTCTCGGCTTACACATCATTTAAGTCTGAGTTCTTATCTCGGGGTGTTGGTTCACACGTTCATTCAAATATTTATGAAAAGTCAGCCCTGAACACCTCATAGGTACCAGGTCTGTGGCCAGGGGCCTATCGCTGGGCCCACCCTAGGCTTGTCTGTGGTACGTATCTTCATATCTAAGTTCCTGGTAAGCTGAGTTAGCCCATCTGCCTAAACAATACTGCTGGGTTTTTTTTCTTTCCCTCAGAACACTTCTATGCCAAGTGACCCTTCAAAACTGAGGCTCCGAGGTTGGGGAGAAATGGGGAGTGACTGCTAATGGGTATAAAGTTTCTTTATGGGGTGATAAAAAGATTCTAGAATGGATTGTGGTGACGGATATACAACTCTGTGAGTATATTAAAAGCCACTGAGTTGTACACTTTAATTGGGTGAGTTGTATGGTATTGAACTCTATCTAATAAAGCTGTCATTAAAATTTTTTTTACAAACACAAAAAAAAGAAAGAAAGAAAGTGGCCCAGAGAGGTCTTACTCAAGGCTACATGCAATATAACAGCTTAGGCCAGACTCCAAGTCATCTTTTTTTTTTTTTTTTTAGAGCCGCCCCCGCAGCATATGGAAGTTCCCAGGCTAGGAGTCGAATGGGAGCTGCAGCTACCGGCCTACACCACAGCTACAGCAACGCCAGATCCGAGCTGCATCTGCGACCTACGCCACAGCTCATGGCAACGCAGGATCCTTAACCCACTGAGCAAGGCCAGGGATCGAACCTGCATCCTCACAGACACTATGTCAGGTTCTTAACCCTGTGAGCCACAACGGGAACTCCCTGGGTCTTCTGATTTCTTACGCTGAGGCTCCTCCCATCAGCCTCCCCAGAACCTGAGCAAGGATAACTGATAACTGCCGAAGTTCCAGCCCTCTGCCTGAGGGTAGGCGGCTGGATCTAGAGCACCAGGGTAGGAGTAGAAAGTGCTCTAAAGCGAGGGCTTTAACTTAGGTCTCCAGGAGTGTTTGCAAAAGGCTTCGCCAGCTCTGACCGTCTGCGGTTCTAAATACAAAGCACTGCTAGACGGAATACAATGGCGTGCGGAGAGGTGGTTCTTGGAGTGGAGCAGGGGGCCGTGGACACAATTAGGTGTGCCAACTGCTGCTCCTCACAGAGAGTGAGGACCAGGACTTTCCGGTGGGAGCCGGATGCTCTCAGAGGAATCCACTGCTGAGTTTCTCCATAGGGAGTAGCTTGGTCCTGATTTCACCCCTCCCCCCCGCCCCTGCCCATCCACAGTGCTAGGTGGTAGAATAACCCATAATAGAGACCCAGTGATCACATCTTTTGGTGGTAAAATAACCCGTAATAGAGACCCATTGATCCCATCCTTTGGAGATGTCAGGAGCCAGGTTCCTGGCCTGCCGCCCAGGCAGCCCCACCTCAGGCTGAGCTTTGCCTGTGGCAGAGGGAGGGAGTGATTGCTGATGGCCACCAGTCTAGTCCCCGCTGGACAGGATGTTTCCACATCAAGCCCCACTTCCTGCAGCTAGGCCTGGGCTCCGGTTTCCCCCTTCTCCTGCCATCTGGTTGCCTGCCCTCTGCCCCCTCCCCTTGCTGGGTGTTTACAGGCTGCCTTATCAGCCTGGGGAATCTGGGCCTCACCCAGCCGGCTGCCCCGCCCCGCCCGGCGCAGACAGCCTGCCCAGGGCCTTACCTGCTGTGGTTTCGTCACTACAGGCAGGCAGGGAGGTGTGGATGAAGGCTTACTGCCTGCCAGAGTGAGCCCTGAATATTCATAGCCCGCTCTCCACCTTGTCCAAGCTGGGGGAGGGCGTGTGTTCTCCCGATGTTCTCATGGTCGATCTGCAGGCTACAGGGAACAGAAATGAGGCGCTTGGGCTGCTGCGGAGGCTAACTTTGGCCTGAATAGTTTCTTTCTTTCTTTCTTTCTTTTCTCTCTCTCTCTCTCTCTCTCTCTCTCTCTCTCTCTCTCTCTCTCTCTCTGTCTGTCTCTCTCTCTCCCTCTCTCTCTTTTTCTTTCTTTGCTTTTTTAGGGCCGCACCCACAGCATATGGAGGTTCCCAGGCTAGGGGTCAAATCAGAGCTGTAGCTGCTGGCCTATGCCACAAGCACAGCAACGCCAGATCCGAGCCACGTCTGCAAACTACACACAGCTAATGGCAATGCCAGATCCTAAACCCACTGAGCGAGGCCAGGGGTCGAACCTGCATCCTTATGGATGCCAGTCAGATTCGTTTATGCTGAGCCACAATGGGAACTTCCTGGCCTGGACAGTTTCGATGGCCCTTCTGTCCTCAGCTACCAAGAGATGAGCAGAGGCAGCACTGGACAGAGCACTGGGGGCAGGCTCTCAGAGTATAGGCAGTTTAAAACAACAACAACAACAAAAAAAACCTGTAGAGTGTGGTGAACACTCCAAGCTACAGGTAGGGCAGAACGAGGGGCTGCAGACAGTGTGGTGGAGGAGAGAAGGCTGGGGGATCGTGGGCATAGCCTTGGCCGATCCATGCCCAGACTTCTGAGCCTCATGGGTCCTATGCTGATCTCCACCTCACCCTGGGATCTACTCACCCACCCATAGGCTGGGATGAGACCAGAGCTAAGTGCTGAGCAAGTCTGATGACGGCCCCTTGGAGCACAACAGCTTAGTTTTTTCCATCAAAGGAGTCTGAACCAAGGAGGGCAACAGGGATGGAGACAGCAGGCAAATGATGGTAAGAGCTGATGGATTTCCTGCCCAGCAGTTTGACTAAAACCTTGAAAGTTAGAGTTCCGACCTGTCCCTTGGCAGGTCCCACAGGGACAGAGGCTGCTCGCTACGGCTGACCAAGCCCTGGAGCAGGAATCCAAGCCACAGCCCCCAAACCCAGCTCACCTTCCAGGGGCTGCCATTTTGTTCACTGAGAAATCAGGTAAAATGTGCACAGGCAGTAGATTGCAGCATTCACCCTTAAGATAAAATGCCACACTTCAAAGAAATTGTATGAGACTGTGTCTTTCTAGGTCTCTAAAATGCAATTCAACAGTTCAGGTCGCTTGGGTGGGAAAGTTTGGAAAAACTCTGCTCAGGCAGTTCTGCCATTAATGGGCTATGTAACCACAGGCATGCCATGTCACATGGCTCTCACAGCCTCTGGCCTCCCCACCCCTCTGCACCATAGATTTCATGCTACTCAGAGCTTCTCACAAGCTTACTGACCCTAGCAGCAGTCAGAGCTCCACAGGCCATCCCACCTCCCCAGGAATGACTTCCCCACCACTCAGAAAAATCATAAACCATTTAGTGTTAATGTGTTAATGGGTGATATTGGGTTAATGTGTCACCTCTCTCCTTAACACATTTTCATTTTAAAAGGCCATCTGGAACTCCCCTGCTTTAACATAAGGAATGGCTCTGGGGCAATGGGGGTGGGGGGAGGCCAGTGGGCAGGTGAGCCAGGGGGGCATTTCTCACTGATTCTGCCTCCCATCACACCCATCACTAGCCCCGGAGCCAGTTGGCTTTCACCGTTTCCTCCCCACACCTGTGGTCTCTGTTGGGAAGCTGTGTAGAAGGGATGTGGAAGTCTTTGAAAAGCTCACCAGGGCCTGGGGCGGCTGAAAGCCCACTTGACTGGGCCGGAGGAAGAGTAAGGCCCAGTCGTGGCCCTGCCTCTGCGTGGCTCCTCCCCCCCGCCTCTGAGCTGGCGCCAACTCCTACTCCAGGGCACACATTTAGATCTATGGCTGTGGCCACACCAGCTGTACACGGCATAGCTTTACAGTCCAAACTCATCTGCTTGGTTTCCAAAGGTCTTTCACAGTCTGACCCCACCCTACCTACTCAGCCTTGTTTCTCATGATTTCCCAACTCAAGCCTGGGCTTCAAGCCCAGTGGTCTCCTCATGGTCCCCTGAGGGAACATTCCAGGCTCATTCACGGAGTTTCTCAGGCCTGCCAGGCCCTCACTGCTCTGTTTTGGTTAATCAAACAGTGCCCATCCAGCAAGGTCCTAACCAATTTCCCCAAATCCATGGAGCTGGTTGTACGCCCTGATAACTAGAGTCCACACCCAGAGAGCCCCCTTCTAAATTCCCATAGCCCTTAAATTCAACCACAAGATCTCTTAATCCCACACAAATGTGAATTGCTCTTTAATTATTTCATGTGTATGTCTTGTTTTCCCCAAAGGTGGCAAAAGCCATGAGATCAAGGTCTATTTCATCTTCTCCCGAGTCTAACACAGGTCTGGGTATTTCATGAACTAAGTCCATGTAAATTCTCAGCCCAAGGGAGATCTCTAGAAAAGAGACCCTGAGTCCTGACAGATCTGAGGGCTACAGTCTAGGGGTGGGGATAGGAGTAGAGTTAGGGGGCAAAGGTCTCCAGGCTCAAACATTACTTGTCTTCTCTCTTTCCAGGCCTCTGCTAAAGGAAACTCATCCCAGCAAGAGTCATTTATTCCAAACAGCACCGAGAAGGTGGTTGATGATCAATCAGGTCATCATCAAACCAATTCTCTCTTTGTACCAAACTGCAGCGTTTCTATCTCATGAATATTGGGTTCTGGTCTGATCACTGGACCTCGGGAAAAACTTCATAATGTGGATCAGTTCTAAGGGCTAAAATAATTCAAGAGAATGTGGTGTGAGGTGAATTTTTTTGGGGGGCCGTGCCTGTGGCATGTGGGAATTCCCAGGCCAGGGAGCAAACCTGAGCCACAGCAGTGACAATGCCGGATCCTTAATCCACTGAGCCACCAGGGAAATCCTAACTTTTTTTTAGAGAGGCCTTTTGTTGGCTAGCCAGACAAGGTTGAAAAGGGATATGACTGGCATCTAGAAAATGATGTATGAAGCAGATAATCATGGAACCCTGCACCAAAAATGAGTTATAAATGAAGGGCAAATAATAAATAGTCCTATTTTGCAAATGTATAGTAAAGTTAAGGAACTCTTTAGCTGAAGACTATCAAAGGTTAAGTAAGCATCTTCTAAAATGACAGTAACATTAGGGTCATCCATGATTATAAAATAAGATCACAAAAGCATATCCAAACATAACTGTTATAACAATTAATGTAAACAATTAATTCAAGAATTAAAAGAAGATGAGATCATTAATAAACCACAAGGATATACACAGAGAATATAAGCAGTATTTTATGAAAACGCAAATGGAGTATAACCTTTAAAACTTGTGAATCACTATGTTGTACAGCTGAAACTTAAATGAAATTGTTACTCAATTATACCTCAATTTAAAAAATGATACTGACAATCTGATTCTAAAAGTCATATGAAGGTGCAGCCCTAAAAAGCAATAAATAAATAGATAGATAGATAAATAAAATTCACATGAAATTGCAAATGACTTGAAATGGATTTTTTTGTTTTGTTTTTTGCTTTTTAGAACCACACCTGCGGCATATGGAGGCTCCCAGGCTAGGGGTGGAAGCAGAGCTACAGCTGCCAGCCTACACCACAGCCACAGCAATGCAGGATCCGAGCCTCATCTGTGACCTACACCACAGCTCATGGCAACTCGGGTTTCCCAACCCACCGATTGAGGCCAGAGATTGAACTGGCATCCTCATGGATCCTAGTCAGGTGAGTTAACTGCTGAGCCACGATGGGAACTCCCAATTATACCTCAATTTAACAAATGATACTGACAATCTGATTCTAAAATTCATATGAAGGTGCAGCCCTAAAAAGCAATAACTAACTAGCTAACTAAATAAAATTAACATGAAATTGCAAATGACTTGAAATGAATTTTTTCTTTTTTTTTGGTTTTTAGGGCCAAACCTTGGAAGTTCCTGGGTCAAGGGTCGAATCGGAGCTACAGCTGCTGGCCTATGCCACAACCACAGCAACGCGGGATCTGAGCTGTGTCTGCGACCTACACCACAGCTCACAGCAACGCCAGTCTTTAACCCACTGAGCGAGGCCAGGGATTGACCCCGCAACCTCATGGTTCCTAGTCAGATTCGTTTCCGCTGTGCCATGACGGGAACTCACAAATGAATTGAAATGGAAAAAACAACTTTGTTAAAAAAACAAAGCTGGAGGGCTAACACAACATGATTTCAAGAATGATTATAGGAGTTTCCTGGTGGCTCAGTGGATTAAGGATCTGGCATTGTCACTGCTGTAGCACAGGGCTCGATCCCTGGCCTGGGAACTTCCTCATGTTGTGGGTGTGAGCCCCCCAAAAAAGAATAATTATAAAGCTACAGTAATCAAAACAATTGGTATTGTCCTAAAGATAAACAAATAGATCAATCAGTGGAACAGAATATAGAGTCGAGAAATAAGCCCACATATATAAGGACAACTTAAATAGGCTAACAATAGCTTTTTCAACAAGTGGTGTTGGAATAACTGGATATCAACATGTAAAGAGAAAAAAAATGAATTTGGATCTGTACCACTCAACATATAGAAAAATTAAGTCAAAATGGATCAAAGACCAACATGTAAAACCTAAAACCATAAAACTTCTAAAAGAAAACATAAGACATAATATTTGTGACCTTGGTCTAGGTGAAGAGTTCTTAGATACAGGGCCAAAAGTATGATCCATAAAAGTAAAAATTGATTGGTTGGACTTCATTGAAATTAAAAACTTCAGCTCTTCAAAAGACACTGTGAGGAGAATGAAAAGACAAAGCATATACTCAGAGAACATCTTTGCAAAGCATGTATCTGATAAAGGTCTTGTATCTAGAATATATAAGGAATTCTCAAAACTCGGCTACAAGAAAACAGACAAGTCAGTTTAAAAATGGGCAAAAGATCTGAACAGACACCTCACCAAAGTAGATATATGGGTGATAAATAAGCACCTGAAAAAATGCTCAATATCATCAGTCATTAGGGAAATACAAATTAAAACCATGACGAGATACCACTGTACACCTATCAGGATGGCTAAAATTAAAAAGACTGCTCACACCAAGTGTTGACAAGGATGTGGAGCAACTGGAACTCTAATGCACAGTTGGTGGGAATGTGAAATGGTACTTTGGAAAACAGTTTAATAGTTTTAAACTACCACTGTTGATCTAGCCTTTCCACTCCTAGGTATTTGACTAAGAGAAAAAGACACATATAGCCATAGAAAGAGTTGTACAAAGCTGTTCACTGTAGCTTTCTTTCTAATACCAAAAACTGGGGAAAAAAAATACAAAACAACCACCCAATGTCCATCAACTGATGAACAGATCAGCAATGAATGGTATATCCATACAACGCAATTCTACTTAGCAACATAAAGAATGAAACACTGATGTAGAAAACAACATGGATGGATCTTAAAATAAATGTGCTGAATGAAAGAAGCCATACAAAGGGAGAGTACATACTATATGATTCCATTTATATAAAACTTTAGAAAATGCAAACTATTACAATGAGTAGTTCATAGGCCCTAGAAACTCTAATGCACAGTATAGCAAATGTAGCCAACAACATTAAACCACAATCATCAAACTTGCTAAGAACTAGAACTTAATTATTCCAATCACTAAAAAGAAAAGATAATTATGCAACATGATAGAGCTGTTGACTATCACTGCGATGGCAACCATATTACAATATATAAACATATCAAATTACCATGTTGTACTCCTTAACTTTACACAATCTTATATGTCAAATACAGAGGGTCCCCAACTTAACCATGGTCCCACTTATGATTTTCCAACTTTACAATGGTATGAAAGTGCTACGCATTCTAGAGGAACCATACTTCCCATTTTGAATTTTGCTCTTTTCCCAGGCTAAGGATCTGTGGCCTGATGCTCTCAGGTGATGCTAGGCAGCAGCAGCCACCGCAGCACCCAGTCAGCCACGTGATCAGCAGGGGAGCCAACCGAAACCCTCACAACCCTACAACCGTTCTGTTTGTCCGTAGAGTAGTCAATAAATTACATGAGATATTCAACACTTTACCATAAAATAGGCTTTGTGTTGGATGATTTTGCCCAACGGCAGGCTACGGTAAGTGTTCTGAGCACATTTAACGCAGGCTAGGCTAAGCTACGGTGCTTGGTAAGTTAGGTGTATTAAATGTATTTTCAACTTAGGATAACTTCAACTTCTGATGGGTTTACCGGGATGTAACCTCATCGTAAGTTAAGGAAGATCTGTATATTTCAATTAAAATATGCATCCTAATCAACAGTCACAGAGAGCAGCTCAGGATGAGAGGAGGGATCACGAAGGGGCGTGAGGAAACTTTCAGGGGTGATAGTTTCACAAGTACATACATATGTCAAACATTATCAAATTGTACACTCTAAATATGTGCAGTTTATCATATGTCAATATTGCCTCAATAAAACTGTTAAAGAGAAAGAAAATGGTCCCCAGATTGGGTAAAATAACAACAGCAGCATTAACTATGTAATTTTACTAAGTAATATTACTGCGAAATCTAACCATGCAATAATATCTTCTATGACAGAAGTCAAAAGAAGCAAGAACACGCATGCGCTTCGAAACACATTCCTTGGTGCCACCAGCGAAGGCAAATTCTGAACCTTGGAACTTACTGAGTGTGCTAATTCGTATGCGTTTGTGTTGTTTTATCTCTTGCTCACTCCCATCCCAACATTATTGTCCCTAGAAGGCCCCAACAGCACAGCCAATGCGCTTACCCTTTCTTCTTTTGAAAAGCCATCCACCCTCTCACCTCCAGGAAGCCTTCCCCAATTAAGCTGAGGAGGAGGAAGAATGATCTTCCTCTAGGTAAGCCCTCCAACCCATCATCACCTAATCTACAAACCTTAAGTGCCACAGGCTGGTTGGCACTTCAGTTCCCTCCCGCTGTGGGGCTAAGTGCACGGGTATTCCTTCCTAGAGCTCCAGAATTGGCTTTAGATTCTTCAGAGCAGGGGGCTGGGCCTGCTGTGTTTTTTTTTAGGATCAGGATGGCGCCAAGAAAGTGGTCACCTAATGAGACAGGTGTTTTCTGTGCATGGATTCTCAGAATCAGCAGAGCTGAACTAGCCTCTCTTATCCTCTGGGGGCATTATGGGAAAAAGACAGATTATCTCCTAAATCTATGTCTTAAGTACCTCCTTGTTATCAGGTCATCAGGAATTGGGGGAGGTTAAGACTAATTGCCCACTCTCCCGTCCCCCAAGGCTTAGGGGCGGGGACCAAGCGACTAAGTGAAGTGGCTCAGGGGTGGTCCGGGGTGGTCCGGGGCCTCCTAGCCCTGTGGGTGGCCACAGGCTTCTCAAGCAAACACAGTCCATTCGCTAGCAGATGGAACCTCCAAGCAACTTTCTGGGAGGCCTTTGGAATGGGAATGGCCCCCAGCACACTCCCCTGCAACTGGACTTCTGGGCAAAGGCGGTGACCCAGCCCCAATCCAAGGCCTCTGGGCATTGGCCCAGAATGGACCCATCATCTGTTCTAGCAAAAGGAGGGAGAAAGTGAGCAGTGGTTGGCCAGTCGGCTCCCAGAATTCTACAGTCGGTAGGGTGATAAGAAGCTGATGATTGCTAAGTACTTGCCAGGAGTGGAACATGAGGCCTTTTCTCAAAGAAACTAACTCACTCTTATTCCCACAGCGGATGAACCTCAAAATGAAGGATGAACCTCAAGGTGAACGTGGTGAAGAGATAAAAAAAAAGGCAATGTTAATAAAAATATTAAAGACTTGATTTTCGCTCTTCACTACAACGCTGCCTTCCCACTCAGAAAGACTTTACTACACACACACACACACACATACACACATCTTTTTCCACATCCCTTTCCTTATCCTATGTGATGGCGGAGTTAACAAAAAGTCAGCAGAAAGATCTGGAAAATCTCCCTCTTGGTTTTATGAATAGGCATCCCGTGTCCAGCCAGCATTGCCAGAGAAGCAATTGATACCTGGCAAAGTCCAGGGTGGAAATGATAACAACAACAACAATAATAATAGCCACAGAATAATAGCAGCTAGCACTTACTGGGTGGTTACCACGCTGAGTGCTTTACAGGCGGTATCTCATTTAATCCTCACTTCAATCCTGGGAGGTGTGGACTGAGACGCAGAGTGGCTTCGTGACTAGCGGGTAGTCACACAGCTGGTAAGTGGTATGAACACAGAGCACCTGTGCCCTTCCTCCTCCAGACAATACACTCTTTTTTTTTTTTTTTTTTTTTTTTTGTCTTTTTGCCATTTCTTGGGCCGCTCCTGCGGCATTAGGAGGTTCCCAGGCTAGGGGTCGAATCGGAGCTGTAGCCGCCGGCCTACGCCAGAGCCACAGCAACGCAGGATCCGAGCCACATCTGCGACCTCCACCACAGCTCACGACAATGCCACGTCCTTGGCCCACTGAGCAAGGCCAGGGATCGAACCTGCAACCTCATGGTTCCTAGTCGGATTCATTAACCACTGCGCCACGACGGGAACTCCGCCGACAATACACTTCTTGAGAAGAATATTGGGTTAGACTGGAAGAGGAAGGGTGCTTCGGGAAGGGCAGCTGGAGTGAGAAGTGGGAAGTACCAGCACTGGGACAAGAAAATGGTCCACCGAGAAGGTGGGAACCTAGGCCAAAGCTTCCTCAATCTAAGCAAGCTGTTTAACCTCTTGCTTCTTGTGGGTCTGGCTGAGAAATGCTCTGGCACCTTCCCTAGCAAACCTTCCTGCATGAAACACTCCTCCCTGCCGCCTGACCCTCCCCATCACCCCGGGATCAGGCTGGGGTCTCTTTGCCAAGACATTCACTTTAGGACACAATTTCCCTGGCCCAGAAGTCAGGGCACTCTGGTGCGTCCCTGCGATTTTGCAGCGCACTGGGGGGCGCAGGGCAAGAGGATGGTGAGACAGGAAAACTGATGTGTGGGGTGGGTGGGTATGTCCGGTGTTCTCATCCAGTTAAATCCAACAAGGGTCAAGTCTCCCTCTCCATCCAGCCATGGGAGATGCCAACGTCACAGAACAAACATATGGCCGGCTAGTCCTCGCCCTTGCCCAGGAGTTCTGGACAGAAACATGTGGGACTTGCTAGACCCTTCATTTCCTCGCTGGCTGAGAGAATGAACATTTCTGTCCTCCACCTGAACCTCTGGGCTTCCAGAGAAATCCCTGGACCCTGGGGAAAGATGGGACTCAACCAGCCCCTGCCTGCTGTGAACACCTGTGGCGGGGCAGTTTTCCTGTCCCTTTGGTGCCCTCTGCCTCTGTCTTCCCCTCTCTCCCCTCCAGGGCCAGTGTATGGTGGGAGGTGGGGGGAGGGGGTGGCAAGAAGGGGAGTGGGGGGACAGGGGCAGTTCAAAATGAAATCCCCTCAGCTTGGGGGGCAGGAAGGCCCGGCCACCCTTTGTGTCTTATCAATCCGCGCCAGGGCTCCCGGGGCGCCCCGTCTGGGCCATCCACTTTGTATCTCCCGGAGTGGAGATCGGGGTTTGTACCGAGCCACCCACACTGGCTGACCTGCTCTTTTATGTGACGTGCCTTTGCCAAACAATTATCGAGGCTTTGAAGGTCAGTCTGTGGCAGGGGAAGAGAGAGAAAGGCGTCTTTTCTCCCCTTTCTGCCGAGCCCCATCTCCCCCGCGCCGCCCCGCCCGCTTCAAGGTCTAGCTCAGAGCCCAGGCCCTCACAAAGCCCTTCCTCCTCCAGCTGCGGCTGACCTCAGAGCCCTGGCGCCTCTGGCCCCTGCTCCAAGGAGCACAATTAGCACCTGACCAGCCTCTGGCCCGGCTGCTTGTCCCCGGCTCTGATTGTTCCAGTGTCTTAGTCATCTCTCCCCCATCACCCCCTGCTCTTGTCGTCGTCCCTGCAGCGCCTAGCACAGGTTGGGCACACAGTAGGTGTTAATAAATGTCTGTTGAATGGAAACTCGGCGGCCCCTATGAGGTCAGAACCCTCATAAGCACCCCAACCAGCAGTTCCTTGGCAACCGGCGCTGGGGTCCGAGCTATAGGGCATTAGCGGCGTGGCCGCTATTACAGGCCACGCAAGACTCAGCGGCCAGAGATTTGCAGGCAGGTTGGTGTTGATGAGAAAAGCCCCTGACCCCTAGGAGAGCGCCCATGGGATTCTGGGTACCTCGGATGAGTTTCCTTTCTCCCCCGCGGAACTAGTTTTCAGTCTGAGAACCACAAAGGGAATCAATTGGCAGTGAAGCCAGAAACCTCTTTGCAGCTTAGAAATCCTGGAGAGAGAACCAAGCCTGGGTTGGGGTCAGGCCCAAGCCTGAGGGGAGAAGGCTGCGCAGGGCCCTGTCGACAGGCAGGGAACCTCTAGGAGGCACTGGGGCCATGGCAGGCAGGGGCAGGGGCGGAGGGGCCTCTGGGGGTGGCCTTAAGTAAAGCCATCCTGTTCTGGAACCCAACAAATCACACCACCAAATGCTTGCCACCTGCAACCCACACAGGAACCAGATCGCCCTGTGCCTCTTATTCACCCAAATCCCAGGGCAGACCCCTGTACAGGGGCGGCATCCTGAGCAGAGCCCAGCTAGGGTCCCCAGACAAGGAGAAGGCTACCAGTCTGGGGTACCTGGCTCCCTGCACTGGTGTGAATTATAGATTCGAGCCTGGTTCCTAACTGTGTTTATAGATCTAGGTGACCCAGCCACCCTCTCTGGTCCCTCCCACATCCCCCACCCGAGAAGCTGCACAGTCCTGGAAGACAAGGCGGTAGCTTCTTCCCCTCTGGATTTTCCTCACTGCCCCTTGGCTGATGCCTGGCACTGGGACTGGTTTTCAGCAACTGTTTGCTGAGCTGAATCTGAGTTTCAGGTCCTGCATGAGACAGCATCACAAAGCCAGCTTGTGCTCATTGTGTGCCATGCACTGTTCTAATGAGCAACTTATGTGTATTGATGTATTTATTTGTTCCTTAGCAAAACCTTCTGAGGTGGGTCTCATTTGACAGATGAGGAAACTGAGGCATACAATTGACTGGGATCACACAGTAAATAACAGAGTTGGGATTTAGACCCAGACAGTCTGGCTCTAGGGATTGGAGGGAAAATGAAGAAGTTGAGGGGTAAGGGGTGGGGTTGGCAGGGACCAAGGCCAGGCTCTGGCGCAGGGATTACCCTGGGAAAGCAATCCCCTCAGCCTGCGTCTGGCTGGGCCTCTCAGGGGGGCCCTGAATTTTGCAGGCTGGGAACATTTTGGACATCCTGTCAGGCCCATCAATGACAGACCACAGCACCCTCACTTTTAGATCCCAGTATAGGACAGAGGAGACAGAAGCTGCTGTCCCACCACTTAGCACAAGGCAGGGGGAGGGCGGCTTTCAGGCCTCCAGCTTGTCCAGGGGTGGGCGCCAGTTCCTGAGCAACCACCGAGCAAACAGTGCAGCAGTGGGAGGAATGCCAGACATAGTTGCAAACAAGCCACTCCTTCGGCTCACAGCTAGAGGCTGGGTGAGGGTGGCAACGTGGAGCCTGCTCAACGCCCCCCTACCCCACCCCACACACATCCCAGGCTTTGAACCCACTCCCAGAGACAACCACTTGCGAGGCAGTCTCTTCCCCACATTGGCCAGGATAGTTAAGTCCTAAACTGTTCCTGCTGTGGGTCCACTGAATTAATGGTCGAGAAAGCCCCTTATAACTGGTAAAAACCCTACGTAACAATCTGCCAGGAGGAATTTGCATTCTTGCCCTGCAAAGGTGATCCTGGGCATTTTCAGTGCCAAAGTGCCCTGTCTCCCCACAGGGAAGAGCTAGATCTGATCCCTTCGCCACCCCACCCCCCCACACAAGGCTGACACTCAGGCCAGGGGTTAGCTCGCAGGGGGTGAGTCCCTGATGGGCGTGCCCACCAGCTGTTGGGGCCAAGCAGTGGTGGCTCAGGCCCTGGGGTGGTGATCTCACTTCCGCTGCTACCTCCCCACCTCCCCAGCACTCCTCCCATATGAGGCCCCACCAGGCCAAAATCGAGAAGTCCAAGGTTAACTGTTCCTCCCCACTTTAAGAGCTAATTAAAATGATTAGCCACAACGAACTGTCAAACATTAACCAGAAGAAGCTGCAGGACCAGACAGGCTTCTATCTCGGGCAGAGGGATGAGGGGCAGGAATCAAACGGCCATCAAATCCCATGGCTGGGGTGTGGTGGGGGTGGTGGCGGGGGGTAGCCAGGGACAACCTGGCCAAGGCGCGGAGCCAAGGGGTCAGGAGGCGACTCTGGTCAGGAAGGCTGCATCCCGAGGGAAGGGCGGCAGAGTGAGGGTGCGATGGAGGGACCAGAAATTCAGAAAGCCGCCGCCTCAGCGGTCTCCAAAGGCAAGGCGCTGACGGTCGGGGACCGGCGCTGCGCGGCTGCTGCGTCCCCGAGCCGGCGGCAGAGGAGGGAACAGAGAGGCGGGAGAAGCCGGGAGAGCGGGAACGCGGGAGCGGGAAGGCTGGCGGCCGGCTCACACGGAAACTCTGGCCGCTGCCAAGAGGTCTCTATTTTGGCAATCCAATTATCCAAGTCATAGGTGTGTGTGTGTGTGTGTGTGTGTGTGTGTGTGTGTGTGTGTGTGTGTGTGTGTGTGTGTGTGTGTGTGTGTGTGTGTGTGTGTGTGTGTGTGTGTGTGTGTGTAGAGGCAGAGAGGGAAAGGGAAAGAGAGAGAGAGAGAGAAAGAGAGAGAGAGTGTGTGTGTGTGTTACCCTAAGGCGTCTGGTCCCAGAAGCCCTAGAGGCCGCCAGATCAATCTAGCAGCCCCGCCGCAGTGAGGCCCGACCTCCCGCCCTCGGGCCCCGAGCTTTGGGGGCCGGCTGTCACGATCGGCCCGGTCACGGACCCCGGGCTGCTCCGGGAGCGCGCAGACCGGCCCCCACCCTGACACGGGAAATCGATTCCGCTTCAAACCCGGGATCAGGAGTCCGGGTTCCCCACTGAACACGCGGTGGGGCGAGGCAAGGGCGGGACGCGACACGCCGCCGCTCTCCCACCCTTTCCTGGGCCCCCAACCCCTACGCCCCGGGGCGGCCCCGGCGTCCCCGATCCCGCCCTCAGGCAAACTTTCCGAGGTCCCCGAAGGCTCGGAGAACTGGCGCCATCGACGTACCTGAGGCCGAGAGGGCTCGGTCGTCAGGCCGGGGTCTAGCTCCCCGCTCCAAGGGCCGGGACGCCGATCCTCAGCCCCGCCAGCCCGCCTTCTCCCCTCAGAAGCCGGGCCCGGCGAGTGGAGCCGGGACCTCGGCGCCGGCGAAAGGAGAAGTGGAAGTTGAGCGCGGCGCCCGGTCGGTCCCCGCGGCCGCCGGGGCCACCGTCCCCCTCCCTCCTTCCCTCCCTCCTCTCCTCCCTGCCCGCCTGCCCCCGCGGCCCCGCGCCCGTGACTCACCTCGGCGCCGGGGCAGGCTGGTCCGGGCGGGCGAGGCGCAGGGCTCTCCCACACGTCGCGCCGCCAATGGCAAGTTGGAGGGCGAGATGCAAATACCAGGTGAGACGGCGGCGCCCCTGATAAAACGACTCCGGGGGGCGGGGTGGAGTGCGAGGGGAGCCGGGTGGACGCCGGGGAGGGCCAGGCCGGGGGAGGGGGCGGCGGGGGCGCCCGGGGAGGGGGCGCGAGCCAGCGGAGACCTGCACTCAGACAACCGAGCGAAAGGGGAAATTGCACTAGAGACACACACGTCCCCGCAGGCGGCGGCTGGGGCGGGCGCGAAGGAGGCAGGGCGGGAGGGAGGGAAGAGCCTGAGGGAGGGACCGACGGGAGGGACCGCGGGCGGGCGGGGTGGGGGAGGGCGCGAGGGAGGGACGAGGCGTCTTGGTGGAAACAGCGCCCCTCCACCCCCGGCCCGCCGCGGTCGCCAGCACGGCAGGGGGAGCCGTGCCAGGGGCCCGCGCGGCCTCTCCTTCCCCTCCCGGCTCGCTCGCCCCCGGGGGACCACGAGAACCCGGCTCCCGCAGAGCCCCACGGCGCGCGCCCAGCGTCCCTCACGCGGCGCTTCCCGGGGACCCCCGCAGCTCCCGGCGGGGAGCCCCCACACAATGCCTCGCGGAGAAAGCCACTCCATTCCCGGGGTGGGGGGACGGGGGCGGGGGGGGCTCCGGATGGCTGTGTCCGGCCCCCTCGGCCTGTGGGCTCCACTCGCTTGACGCCTTTGGCCCTGCGCTCCAGATTATTATTGAGCGCCTGCTGTGTGGCGGACCTGGCGTGAGGGCGGGCCAAGCGGGTGGGTGAGGCCGGGAGATGCCCAGAGGATACAATTCGGGATGGTACGCCAGACACCGCGGGATCCCAGGCCAATGCATCGTGCACTGGGCGTGACTAGAGAGTTTGGGGGATTTCTTAGGGAAGTGGAGCCTAGGGCTCCCAGTGGGCGAGGCCAGGAGGATATGAATGGGGGGGAGGGTTGGGGGGAGAGGGGCCGGTGCAGCAGGTGCAAAGGTGGCCAGAGTTGGGGTGCTGGGAAAAAAGCTCGTGTCCCTCTTCTGTCCAAAGCCAGGCTGCTCTGCTTAAGGCACCCACTTGAACCCCAGTCTCCCATTCTACCTCCCCCTTACCCTCTCCTCTGACCTGCCCCAGCAGCCCTACCAGCTACCCCAACCTGATCCCACAGCCAGGAGGTTCTAAGCGGGGGGAGTTGGCTGGGAATTGTCACTTCTTATGGCTCTACATGGTCTGGGGGAGGGGCCCAGCCAGGCCTCAGGCCGGCATCTCCTTGGCAGAAAGCAGCAAAGCGGAAAGGGCCCCAGGGGAGGAGGCCCTGTGAGAGGTGGGGGTGGTCCGAGGGCCTGAGGTTCAGGGATCTGCTCAGCCACCAGCATCTGTCTGCTTCCCCAGCCGCAGGAAAGGATAGTCCCTGGCACAGCACAGGGGAACAGGGCTGGTGGTGGATGATGGTGGGGAAGACAGCTGCAGAGTTTCCAGGGAAAGACCCAGGGGCTGGACTGGGGCACCGGGGCACCTTGAGACCTCTTGTCTACCTAAACCTAAGTCCCTGAATAAAGAGCCAAGAGCAATATTTCACTTGTAAGCAGGCACACTTTCCCCAGGGAATTCCAGGTTCTGGAGACAAACAATTTTCTGTTGTCCTCTTGCCAGTGAAGCCCCCTTCTCAAATTGTGGTAGGTTCCAGCCATCCTTAAGCCCCCTTTACTTTGATCCACACACACACACACACACACACCCCACTCCCATTTTGATGAGGGTTCTGTGGTCTCTAACATTCCAGGGTTCCTATTCCAGCAGCACCATTTACCGGCTGTATGTCTTTGGGCATGTTCCTTAAACTCTCCAGAGCCTCATTTTCCTCACTATTTATTTATTTATTGCTTTTTAGGGCTGCACCTCAGGAGCATGGAGGTTCCCAGGCCAGGGGTCGAACTGGAGCTACGGCTGCCGGCCTATGCCACAGCTCATGGCAACGCCGGATTCCCGACCCTCTGAGCGAGGCCAGGGATTGATCCTGCATCCTCCTGGATACTAGTCGGATTCCTTTCCACTGCACCACAACGGCAATTCCTCATTTTCCTTACTTTTAAATCGAGGATAATATGAATCTATTTCCCAAGGCTGTGGTGAGGCTTAAAAGATATAGCCTGTGTCTATGGCAGAGCCTGGTACTTAATAAGCCCTCAATAAATGTTAGCTGCTTTCAGCATCATCTCTTCTCACCTCATCTTTTCTCAACCCAGCTCTCAGGAGAAAGTCTGGCAGGGCTGGAAGCTTCTGAGGACTAATGGTGGTGCCTCCTATGAGTGTTTGTGGTTTAAACTAAGGTTGAAGCCTCAAGGCATGGAAGTGCCAGAGCTCTGAGAGGCCTTCCTCTTGGGAAGGGCAGGGAGAGAGGACAGCACAGTGGCGACCAATGCACGGTGGCAGGCCTTAATACCTGCTAGTGACCTGGAGCCCAAGGCTTGTGGGAATCCCATAAGTTCCCACCTGCTGCAGCTGCTCAGAACTAACCACAGCCCCAGGATCTGGGAGTTGCAGCCAAAGCAAACCCCACCCCCTTGATGAAAATCTGGTGCCGACTTCGCCCTAGGGAGCCATAGGCCACCTGAATGACCTTCCTGCCTCTATGGCGCCAGGTCAGCTGGGCTGCCCTTCCCGCTGCCCTTGCTGCTCCCCAGCCCTCCCCTACCTGGATCCCCGCTCTTGCTCTTACCCGCTGGGTGAGTCCCAGCCAGGTGGGGCTGCCGGCTGAGATCACCACTCCTGATGACAGCCGCGGTGTCTCTGCCAATGGCTCCCTGACTTGGCAGGAATTCCCCTTCTCGAGTTGCCTGTGGATGCCCAGGCTGTGCCATCCAGCGTGCGTGGTCAGCTTCTCTCCTTCCAGCCCTGCTCTCCCCACCTCTCCAAGCCCAACTCGGTCCTCTCTGGCCTCAGATGTGGGGTCCTTCCGGGAGCAGAGGGGCCTCCTGAGCGTGTGGAGCCTGCACAGGACCACCTCCCCGCTTCTGCGCTCAACTTGCCTTTCCGCCTTGGCTGCTTCCTCAGCCCCTCTGCCCCCTCTTTTAAGCAGTGCCTCATACCCTATGTTCTGCAAATCACCTCAGGTTCTCTGGAGACAAGGTGGCTGGTCGCTTCCCCCCCTCCCTTAACCCCTTAGCTTCGACAAATTCTATTCAAACCTGTGGCCAGAGCAAATACCACAGTGCCACAGCCTCTGTGGCCATGGCCCTTACTTTCCACCACAGACACATGCTAGAGAAGTCTCCTATCAATCAGACTTTCAGAATGAGGAGCATATTCAAAAGCCAAGAGAGGAGGTCCCGTTGTGGCTCAGCAGATTCAGAACCTTACTAGTTTCCATGAGGATGTGGGGTCGATCCCTGGCCTGGCTCAGTGGATTAAGGATCTGGCTTTGCCACAAGTTGCAGCATAGGTAGCAGATGCAGCTCGGACCTGGCATTGGTGTGGCTGTGGCGTAGGCCGGTGGCTGTGGCGTAGACCGGTGGCTGCAGCTCTGATTCAACCCCTAGCTTGGGGACTTCCATATGCCACGGGTGCAGCCCTAAAAAGACAGGAAAAAAAAAAAAAAAGGCTTGGAGAGAAGTTACGGTTTAAAGGAATCCTCCTAACTCTGAAGCTGAGAAACCCCTGTAATGCCTTCTCCAGATTTGTCTCTATTGGGTTGACATAACAAGGCCCTAGATAGATCCAGATGATGGATCAAGGTTGCAGCTGGGCATCAGAAGGAGTTTTTGCTCTAAAAACATTGTTGAGTAGCTGTAAAATAGAAGAGTTCCTTGGGATAGGTTATACCAATGTGCTCCTTCCTGGGAGATGATCTGTTGCCTGGCCCATATTGGGGGGTAAAGGTGTGGGTGGTGCCCAGGCCAGAGCACAGGCATGCCAGTGGGAGGGTGTAGTTGGGAGCAACTTCCCAGATCAAGACTTTCATCTGGGAGTTCCTGTTGTGGCGCAGTGGAAATGAATCCGATTAGTCACCATGAGATTGTGGGTTTGATCCCTGGCCATGCCCAGTGAGTTAAGGATCTGGCATTGCCATGAGCTGTGGTGTAGGTTGCAGACACACCTCGGATCTGGTGTGGTTGTAGCTGTGGCATAGGCCGGCAGCTGCAAATCTGATTCCACTCCTAGCCTGGGAACTTCCATGTGCCGTGAGGCGAGTATGGCCCTGAAAAGAAAAAAAAAAAAAAGAAAGAAAGAAAAAGGCAGAAAAATGGAGGGCTTTACATTTCCCCTCCAGGCTTTTCCTAGGATAGGCCCTGGCATCCTGAGAGCCCCTACGAAACTTCAGAGGAGCTTTGGGTTTCACTTCTTGGAGGGGCTGGAGGCAGGGAGCTCGGGGCCTGCCTGGAGGGAAATGACAGCCCCACGGAGGAAGTGCTGGGGCCCTGAGTGAGTGCTCTGCGTGTCCACCCTGGGCTGCTGGGAGGCGCTGTCCCCACTTGCGAGCCAGTCAAAGATTTGGGAAACAGATTCAGTGCCCTTCAGGTCAGCCCTCGAGGTTGGCTGGAGATTTGAGGGGTGGGCTGGGGGGAGGGACCCAATCTTGTGGTTCATTTGCCAAAAATAAGGAAGAACTGGCTTCAGGCGGAGTTCAGTAAATGAGGACAAGCCCTCTGGAGTCTCTAATCCCGCTGGTCCCGGGCCCCTCTCTTGGGGCCTAGGCTCAGCCAGGAAAAGTCCCTTGGACAAGGGCCAAGGGCAGGCGGCTGCTCTGGGGCACCTATGAGAGACAGCACAACATCCAGAGTTTTCGGGCCAGCCACTGTCCAGTGGAACCAGAGTTAAGCCCTCAACCCCTGACATCTGCTGGCCCAATACCCATCTTGTGTGGCCGGCAGCCTCATTGTGCCCCCACAGCCCCCTGGATTCCAAATGACACTCCAGAGGTGCCTCTCCTCAAGGCTGCAGGAAGCACTAGGGGGCCCAAGGATGCCTTGGCCAAGGAGCTGCTGCTGGGGGGGCAGGGATTGGCGTGGAGGCGTGGAGGGAGGCCAACACCTAGAGGTCTTGCTGGAGGAGAGCACCAAGCGGTTTCTGTGGCCCTTGAGTGTGCTGGGGGACAGGGACGCAAGACAGGGTGCTGAGCGCTCCCTCCTCAGATGGAGAGGAGGCTCTGGCGAGCGGAGGGGGCTCTGGTCACATCGCACAAGGCGCTACGTATTATGCATGTTATGGCGCCCCCTGGAGTTGTGCCAGGAGGGGGGCAATAAGGACAGACCCAGGAGAGCTGGGTCCTCGGCACTGGGGATGTGGTGGGGTAATGGGGAGAGGCTGTGAGGGGGACTTAGGCCCCAACTTCACCCATGTCACATCCTGCCAAGGGGCGGTTCTGGGCTGAGGTCTGTACTGTAGGGGGAGGTAGAGGACTCTGCTCTTGCAGGCTTGCCCGAGCCGTGCACGAGACAAGCCCAGCAGGCATGCCCTCAGATCCCCCACCCTGCCCCCAGGGACGGGGGTCTAGGGTGGCTGTCGTGGTGGTTGTTGTTGAATCCAGAAAAATACAACATTTAATGTCTATAAAGGTGCAGTATGAGTCATTTCACGGAATGTCTAGGCCCCTTCACTGGCAGCAAACAAACTTTCCAGCCCTCTTTTGAGGAAGCCGTCCAACTGGGCTGCTGCTGCTGGTTTGTGTGTGAGGGCGTGAGAGTGTGTGTGTGGGTCTGTGTGTGGGATGGGTCTCTGGAGGGCCTTGCCTGCATATGTGTGAGTCCGTGTGTGTCCCTTCAGATGTGAGTGAGAGTATAACTGTGCCCTGAGTGTGTGTGTGTGTGCGGGTGTGTGTACCCGGACACACACGGGCTCGACTCCTGGATGTGAGGGGCAAGTCCCCTCGTGCATGCATGTGTGTTTGTGCAGGGCATGTGCATGTGTGTGTCTGCAAGGCAGTGTGGTTTGTGAGCCTGTGCGTCTGAGGTTGTCTACGTGTACATTTTTTCCTGGTCGCAGCCAAATTATCTTCCCATCTCTCCCCTCACAAAGTGAAGGACTGGCTGAGGGAAGTCTAAAGGGGGGGCAGCTGGGGAGGGGAGAGGGGCTGGAGGGAAACCAAAGCAATTCCACTGTCGGAGGAAAGTGTCAGCCAAGGATGAAACTGAAACCGAGGCAGCAGCTCGAAGGCACCAGCACCCTGGGATCGTCCAGGGGCTTCGGTTCCTCCCACTCCCCCGCCTCCTCCAGCCGGCTGTGGAAATTAGTCAGCCTGAAATTCCCATCCCTGCAGCCTCGACTTGGGGTTGAGACAGCGAGGCCCGGGCTAGAAATTGGCCCGTGGTTAGCACGTGACCCCATTAGCGCCCATTATCACATTAACACAAATTAGTCTATCAGATCCTCTCCCAGTCACCTAGTGGGGCCCAGGGCCAGGCTGGAGTGAAAGGCTGCAGTGCAGGCCCCGCTCTGGGAGGAGAAGCCAGCATGTGGGCATCAAGGGAGGGGGCGGGCCCAGGACTGTGGCAGGTCAGGCTAGGGACAGAAAGAGGAGACAGGGGACATCAAGCTTGGACAATACAATCCTTTTCCTAGGTCGTGCTCTGGGAGGAGACACCTTGGGGAGGGGGTTGGTAGAAAGGAGGGGGTTTCCAGGAATAGCTGGGCACCGCCCTGTAGGAAGGAGGCCCGGGCTCTGAGGTCTGGGCGGGAGACAGTCGGTATTTCTCCTGGCACACAGTGAAACCTGGGAACGTTTAGGATCCTTTGGGGTTTTTTTTTCCCCCTTTCCTCTTCTTTATGGAAAAATCCTTAGATAACTTTCTCAGATGGCTTTGGACATCCTGAGAGCAGCAGGGCTGGACTGATTGACAGAGGAGAAGAGGCACCAGTACAGGGCACAGCTTTCACATCTTGGCACAGAGAAGGGAGACACACTCTACCCATATATTTATATGTAAAGTTGTATCATGGGAAGAGCCAGCTACCAGAACCTCTGGAAAGGGTGAGGCTGGAGCCCCCAGCAACGTTTTTTTTTTTTTTTTTTTTTTTTTTTGCAGCTTAAAGGTGCCTGGCCACAGGTTATTTTTGTGCCCTGATACTCTCAATATGTTAACTAACCAGCCACCACATAACCATGAACCAACACGGGAAGGTCAGCTGCATCATGACTTCTAGAGCTCGGGGCCTCCACGGAGGTAAGGCCCAAAGCTCTATCAACCAAGGCCAAGGCTGCAAGTTTGAGCCCCAGATGGGCCTCTTTGCTTTTTTTCTTACATAGCTGCTGAAGACCGGATTGACGAGCACAGAAGAATCCCTCACCATCGCCCTACATCCAGCCCAAGGCTGAGCCCCTACCCCTATCCAGCCAGAACCCTAGTCCCAGACTGCGCCCCCACCCCAGCCACAGTCTGTCCCTTTGCAGGAGACGCATTCTTGGTCTCAAAGGAGCCAAGCTGGAGAGTGGCTTTTCAGCGAAACCCACCCCTAGCACCCGAGACGCGACTCAGAGTTTCCATTCCGCTGCCTGCGGGTCAAGAGGGCCATCCCCAGAGAGGAAACGCTGCCCCTAAACCGCGATCCCTGAGCTGGAGGCGAGCCTCCCCGAGCTCCGGGGGCCCGGGAGGCGGCCGGAGGGACCCTGAAGCACGCACCAGACGGCCTCACGCCGGGACGCTATCGCAACAGGTCGGCTCTCCAGACTCTGCCGCCACTCGGGTGGGAGCGCCGGGCCCGAGGAGCAGTGGGGGTTGTGGCGGCCCCTCCCCACCCCCTTGCTCGACCCTCCCGCTCTGCACCCCCGGGATTCCCGCGGGGACCGAGCTCCCCACCCCGAACCCCAGCAGCGCGCCCAGGGCGCCTCTGCAGCGCCACCTGCAGGCGGAACGCGCGCCGCGCCGCGTCTCTGGCCGAGGCGGGAACTGGCGGCCGAGCGGGCGGAGGAGGAGACCGTGAGAGGTCCGTTCTGCTGGCCCGAGCGGTCCCCGTTCGCCAGCGGCTTCCTCGCTCCGTGCCGGCTCCGAGAGCCTGGCCAGCCCGAGCCCCGTCCCGTACCCCGCCTGGCGCTCCGACCTTCCACTCCTGCCGCTGCATCGGAGCGGCCTCCTCCCCCGGGCGCCTCTTGGGAAGCAGTGAAGTCACACGGAGCCCGACCCGCTGACTCATGAGAATCCTCCCTCCTCTCCGGCAACACCCCTTGAAACTTCCCCTGAATCCCTTCTTTCCTGCCCCTCCCCCCCTTCCTCGAACCCCGTCGGGCGAGCTGGGGGGCTGCTCCGGACTCCTGGGGTAGGACCCGGTGGGACAGCTGGGAGGCGAGTGGCGGACGGGAGTCCCCGCGGAGACCTCCGCGCTCGGCCCGCCTCGCCGTTCTGGGGCGCACAGGGGATGCCCCGGAGGGAAGCGCACGTTTGCAACTTTGAGCAGAACTCCCATCAAAGTATCCTTTTTGCAGTTATCCACCTCGGGGCTTCAGGACTGGCTGGGGAGTTCACTTGGAAGCTGAGGTCTCTTTGGAACCTCTTGTGCCAATGAACAGGCCAGCATATGGGCTGGCGCCACCAAGGGGACAAATGTGGAGTGCTCTGAGCCTTGGGCCGCCCTCGACCCCTGCATTAAGTCAAGCGGATCCATCGCTTGAGAGGCTGCTATAGCCTTCCTCCAAGTTCCCTAGAACTTGGTACTGGCCCAGGCCAGGCTGAGGTGGGGGTGACTTTGAGGCCACCGAGTCCCTGTTTTCACTACCAGTCTCTGCCCCACCCCCGAACTGTGCTTCTAGTTTGAAGACTCCCACGCAGGGTTGCTTGGGATATTTGTCTCAATAAAGGGGAGCCTCAGGCCCGGACGAGAGAAGGCTTCAAGCTGGAGGGGTTCTGCAGGCCTGCTCTGAAACACCTAATACTCTCCTTTCCTTCTTGAGGGACAGAGATCCTTAAATATCCTTTTCCACCCAGCAAATCAGGGGGCTGGATTTTCTCTCCCTGTATGCAGTTTCCTTTTGTCTCTCCTGTAAGAGCTGGGTGGTGAAACTTGCAAACTTCCTGGCTCACTTGTCTCTGCACTTTGGGGCACAGCTTTGCCAAGGCCATGGCCAATGTGGAAATGGCCATGGACTGAGAGCAAAGGGGGTGTACAGGGTAGTCTTGGGCTTTGGGGCTTTATGTGGAATGAGGGGGGTTACTTGATGCTGAGAACTAATTATCTCAGCATCAAGTTGAAAGCTGCCTGGGTTATGGTGGCTGTTCACCAGCCAGCTCTGCAGAGTGTGTTTGTTGGAGATTGGGAGCCACAATGGTTGGGTAGGAATATATGTGCTAGGATCATGGCTGAGAATAGTTTCACCACAGAGCCTTCCTGGGGAAATTCTGGGCTTGAAGCCAGTCTTTTTTAGGGGCTAAAGGATGTCACCTTGCATGTTAAGGCTGTCAAACTCCCCATGGAGAGCAAATCAGGCAAGGAGCAATGTCTAGGGGCCTAGGTCTAGATGTAACTTGTTAGGTCAAAGAAAAATCATAACACTCAAACTAAAACAAACAAACAAACAAAAAGAACCTGTAAATCAAGTTGGGCCAAAGGAACTGCAGAGGCAAAGTGGAGGATGTTTGCCAAGGGCTTGGAGTCCCATTAGCATCTGCTCCTGACCTTCGAGATGAAAGGCAACTGAGTCCACAGCGAGATGAAGAAAGTCATGGACAAGCACCCGAGAGACTTTTCCATACACAGGAGATTAGAGCTGAGGGTGGAGGGGTGATCTAGTCTGTTCCCCTCATTTTACAGATGAGGCTGCCAAGACCTAGGAAGGCAGCTGCTCTGGGTGACTGGCAGAGCTGAGACTCACATCCTGAAAAGTGCTTTCTGCTGCGCACCACAGCTTTGGGGAGGGCGGCAGGGAGGGCTTACGGGGACCTGAAGAAGAAACACGGGGAGAAGGAAAACAAGGGGGAAAGGAGGGGAAATGAAGGGGCTGGGGAAAAGTGAAGAGGAGGAGGGGGATCTCTTTGGGCAAGGAGACTGCCAGCTCCATATCCTCTGTATGGGTATATTCTACATACTCATTTCAGTAGACATTTGCATGTTCTGTTCCTAGAGGTGAGTGAAGATATGCCCAGAGACTGCAGAGAGAACCAAGATTTGGACAGAGCAAGAAAAACCTGGACTAGGTGGAAGGAGAACAATAGCCATCGGAGGAGTGACAGAGTTCCAGTGCAAACTCAGATCCTACTCCTTGCACTCCTGGTGCACCAATCCTTCCTGTCGAGCTGTCTGTGTCCGCCGCTAGATTATAAAGCCACCGAGGGCAGGGACTGGATATTACTCATCTTATCTCGGGGCCGTGGCACATGGCACATGGTAGTTGCACAGTATGTTTGCTAGCTGACCAATAAATCCATTTATGAGTGTCCGTATGTGTTCAGGAAATCAACTCCCATGATGGGTGCTCCTCCAGAAGCATCTCTGTGTTGTGCTGCAAATGCAAAGACAGCACAGGTGGAAAGAGACCTGGGAAGCCAGGCACCTCTGCCCAGACACTGGATGTGACGCCTGGGCTTCTCCAATGGGGACACGGGCCTTAGAGGCACCACTGGAACTAGGTAAGGCCATCGGGAAGGCGAAAGATCAGGCGAAGCTCACGGGTGGGCCTCTGGAAGGCATTTTGGTTCTTCGTCTCCAGATTGTCAATGCCCACCAGCCAAAGACCACTAGGACATTCTCGTGGTTGAATAAACTGGGTTTGCTGCTTGCTGCCGTGAGAAAGTGCACCATGGAGAACCCGGGCCGTCTCAGGAAGAGCATGCCTGGAAGGACTGCTTATGGGACTCGGGCCAGGCTGGGTGATTTGGGGAGGGTTTAAGGAAGCTAGGCTTTGCTCTGGTTGGATGCTGTCAGGAGGCGTCTTGTTAAACAAATTATATCCAATAGGAGGGCAGACGAGAGTGAGGCTCAATCAGTAATTGGTAGGGAAGCAGCAGTCACTTAGATCGGCCAGGCTGGAGGGTGGTGTTTGGTCATTTCTGTGGTTTGGGCAATGTTCATGGTTTCGCCCGTGTTCACACGTAATTCTGGATTAGTCTTGTTTTTGTCTCCATCCCCCACGGTCAGGGTGACCTCTGTGATGCTAATGTCCTATGAACCTGTTTATGTTCCACAGAACACCAGTTTTTAGCAACATCAAGGCCTTAGGAGAGTCCCAGGCCAGCTTCCAGCTATCAGGGGCTGCGTTTCTCTTTCTCTTTCATCATCTAGAAATGATTGCTGTTTTCCCACCAAGGCTTGGCAGCCCGGTATTTAAATATTCAGGCCCTCCCTGTACTCTGACCCAGTCACACCCAATCTGCAGAACCAGCCAGGCCAGGGAATGTCATCACTGGCCGGGGCTGTGTGTCTCTGTGTGTGGTTTTGTGTACATGTGGCTGTGCCCGCCAGAAATTCCCTGATAAGATGGGAAAGAGGCCAGGGGCAGTCTTGCTTCACCTCAGGGCCCGGCACCTTTCTGCCCAGAGAGCAAGGCACTGGGATTGCATCTCGACAATCTCTAGGGCCGCGAGGGTGCCCAGCTTTAGGTGGAGTCAGGGAAGGACGGAGGGGATATTGCAGCAGCCAGACCTGAGAGGAGCGGGAAAGGGAAGGGGTAGTGGGGGAAGAGGGGGGAGAGTTCCTTTGTATAAATGAGTCTCTAGAGGAGCTGCTGATTTTCCTTCAAGGAAGCAGCCTGCAGTAGGTCGCCGTGGGTTCCCCACCCCCATCCCTTTCTGCTTTAAGCCTCTTGTCTCCAAAACAGGCCCTGTTGATTAGCACAACAACAAAAAAGTCACATATGTTGACCTCATCCTCCACTAAGAGGCTTGCTCTGATTCTTTTCCAGTCAAACACGCTTCCTTCCCTCAGGTCCGTCTCACCAGCTAAAGTATGAGGACATCTTGCGTCGTGCTTTACAGGTGGCCAGGCAAACACTAGTACCAACATCAAGTGGTGCCGTGGTACCATCAGACATGAGCTGTAAGATGGCAAAGAAAAGCGAAGTTGAAGTCAAGCGGGTGAGCTGCGAAAGCTTGATATGTTGGCACAGCCCCAACTGTGCAGGGCGTGACTAGCCCTGTACTGCACTGTGCTGTGGCCCAGCTAATCACAGGCCAGCTACCGAGGGCCAAACCTCAGCTGGCACCACTCGTCTGTTCAGTCAGAAATTGATCTTGTGGAGTTCCCATCGTGGTGCAGCGGAAACAAACCCAACTAGGAACCATGAGGATTTAGGTTCCATCCCTGGCCTCGCTCAGTGGGTTAAGGATCCGGCATTGCCGTGAGCTGTGGTGTAGGTCACAGACGCAGCTCACATCTGGTGTTGCCGTGGCTGTGGCATAGGCCGGCAGCTCCAGCTCCAGTTAGACCCCTAGCCTGGGAACCTCCATATGCCACAGGTGCGGCCCTAAAAGAAAGACCAAAAAAAAAAAAAAAAAAAAAGAAAGAAAGAAAGAAACTGGTCCTTGTGATTCTTCGGGGCCTAGACAGCTTAAATGCATCCGTGATTGAGTGGTGAGTCGTGGCAATGGGTGAAGTGATGAGGGTCTGATAACCCGGATTACAGAGAACAGAGGCTACAAGACAGAGGCTCACTTTTATAGTAAACCCTGTTATCCAGCATCATTCAACCAAGTGACCTAGCTCTTGTCAGCACTTTGCAGGGTTTTAGGGGGTAGAGCTCATCGTCCCCATCCTGAGAAAAAGGTCTCTGCTCTGGGATATCTTGTGATCAATTTAGGGAGCAAACACTAATAGTGCAGAGAATGGTCTAAAGAACAATCAAGTTCAAAGGCAGAGAGTGCAATTGGAATTCAGAGATGAAATCATGCGCGGGCACTAGTCCAACTGGTACCACATCACCATGGAGAGATTTCATTTGGGCCTTGAAAGATGAGCAGGATTTGGAAATGTACGAGGTAACAGGGACAGTGTTCCAGATGTGAAAAGCACGAACAAAAATTTAAAGGTGGCAATGATCCAGATGCGGACATGCACGTGAGGTCATGGGAGAGGAGACCCACAGCGCAGAGTGGGCTGAGGTCAGGAGTGCTTCGGAAGGCTTTGCACTTGATGTGGTTGGCGACAGGCAGGCAGTGTACATGGGTGAGGAGAGGGGACAGGGACCAAGTGATGCTTTAGGAAGTGATCTAGCAGCAGTGGCTGACTGTGGATGGATGCTCTGATTGATCTCCACTCTTGGTGTGTCCACAGTGCTTTGTGTGTCTTCCTAGGGCCACACCTGACTGTATTATACGTCTGTGTTCACACGTCTGCTTTCCTCACTGACAGCAGGTGCTCCTTAAGAGAAGAGGCCATGTTTTCTCCATCTTACTATTGTGCCATCTACCTGGCTCATAGTAGGCACTCAATGAACACTGAATAGATCGTTTCATTGTCATGAATGAATTATTGTGACATTCCATACAAGGATGACAACTGTTAAAAAATTCGACTACACTGCACATAAAACAAGGTGAATCACAATTTGATTTTTTAAAAAATATGGTCTGTGAAATGTTTCAGGATCTTACAGTGTCTTACCACCCACCGTCTTTGTAAGTAGTAATTACCGTAAAAGTCCTGTTTCACAAGACACTAGATGAGTTTTCTACCTACGGATTTAGATTATGTTATGTATCAGATCATATTTCACTAAACCTGTATACATATAGTAAGAACATGATCTAGTGTAGCTAATTCTTCTTCTTCTTTCTTTCTTTCTTTTTTTTTTTTTTTTTTTTTGGCCATACCTGCAGCATGTGGAAGTTCCGGGCCAGGAACCAAACCCATACCACAGCAGTGGCCTAGCAGCTGCAGTGGCAATGCCAGGTCCTTAACCCACTGTGCCACAAGGGAACCCTTGCAGCTAATTCTTAAAGTGAACATTTGTCCTGTTCCAGTGTTCAGAAGGGATTTCACTGTAGCTGCAACTCCCTTTAAACAAACCAAATACTGGAACAAAATCCAGCCTTATAATAATAGGGCTCTTGAAAGTAGTAAAAATTTCCTCTTAATTGAACTAAGATTTGATTTTTACATTAATAGTCTACAAATAACAAATGCTAGAGAGGGTGTGGAGAAACGGGAACCCTCCTACACTGTTGGTGGGAATGTAAATTGGTACAGCCACTATGGAAAGCAGGCTGGAGGTGCTTCAGAAAACTAAAAATATGATCCAGTAATCCCACTCCTGGGCATATATGCAGACAAAACTGTAATTCAAAAAGATACATGTACCCTATGGTCATAGCAGCACTATTCGCAATAGCTAAGACATGGAAACAATCTAAATGTTCTTTGGTAGATGAATGGATTAAGATGATGTGGTACATATACACAGTGGAATACTACTCAGCTATAAAAAAGAATGAGAGAATGCCATTTGCAGCAACATGGATGGAACTAGAGAATCTCATACTAAGTGAAATCAGAAAGAGAAAGACAAATGCCATATGATCTCACTTATATGCAGAATCTAAAATACGGCACAAATGAACCTACCTATAGAACAAAAACAGACTCACAGACATGGAGAACAGACTTTTAGTTGACAAGGGGGAGGGCATGGGATGGACTGGGAGTTTGGGGTTAGTAGATACAAAGTATTACATTTAGAATCAATAAGCAATGAGGTCCTACTGTGCAGCACAGGGAACTATATTCAACCTCTTGGGATAGACCATGATGGAAGACAGTATGAGAAAAACAATGTATATATACGTATGACTGAGTCACTTTGCTATACAGCAGAAAATGGCACAACACTGTAAATTAACTATAATTAAAAAAATTAAAAAGTAAGACTTGATTTTTAAAAGTTAAGTAATTTGAAATGCAAAAAATGAGTTGATTTATGCAACTCTGACTTCTGTTCCCAGGAAATCAGCTGTAAACTGAGGCATGCCTATAAGCCTATTGGAGATGAAAGGGGCAGATTTTTAGTTTGGGGGACTGTGGGCAGAGGAGTCGAGAGACCATGATCCCTCAAACAGACTCCAGGCTTACCCATGAAGCATCAGGTCTTTGAACCTTTGTTTCTGCTTTCAGTAAATGTCGTTTCTGTCCTCCCCTCCCACAACCAACCCAGGTCTGGGCTGGGGGTTATCCACGGGAGTGTGCCTATGTGTGCATTCATTCAACGATTTACTGAGCACCTGCTATGAGCCAGAGCCTGTGCTAAGCTCTGGAGAGCTAACCACAGGCATGGTTCTGGCTGCCGAGAAGCTGCAGAGCAGCAAGGAGACATGTAAATAAGGACCAGGCTCAGAAGGATCAGGCACGTCTTCACTGAGACCAGGACCTTCCCTGGAAGAGAGGACGGGGGTCAAATGCTGCGGACAGAGGCCACAGCACATCCAAACAGAGGTCTGGCGGGGCGAGGGAGAAGTTTGGGGAACTGGCAGAAGCTGGGAGTGCAGGAGGGAGCGGGCGGCTGAGGAGGCCCCTGCGCTTTGGGAGTGTAGCTCTCTGACATGTACAGCCTCCCTCCCTTCACCCCCTTGCTCCCTGTCATGGAGAAGAGAATTTAATTTAGAAGAATCAGGTTTTATTCGGTGACGTGAACATTAAGAATTTGCCTACATGGTTGAGACATTCAAAAAGGACCTGATCATTCATACTCATACATACAGAGGAAGGCTGCGCAATAAAAAATGCTCCTTTACCCATCCGACTGCTGTCAGGGACGGCGAAGTGCCTGCCTATTGCACAAGGGCCTTCAGTCCTCATGAATGTTGAAGAGCTTGGCTACTTCATTGAGATCTTCGTGCTGCTCACCGTCCTTAATGATCTGAGGGAGGGAGGAGCAAGGAGTCTAACTCAGTCCATGTGCCTGCGGGCCGGTCCCCCCGCCACTCTGGGCGGGATTGCGGGAACGGCTCCCTATGCAGCCCGAGTGCCACTGCCCTGGACCCCCCGGCCAAGGCCCGAGTGAAGCAGAAGCATGGCTGGGCCAAGGCTACACCCCTGTTCTGCTCAGGCGCAGTGTGACCGGGGTGGGCAGCGTGCGGCTGGGCTCCCCGTGAAGTCACTGGAGCGGTTTCTGCCCGCACGCCCCTTCTTCCTCTCAGAGCTCGGACGGGCACCTACCTTCCTCGCGATGGGCATTCGGTTGAAGACGTTCCACAGCACGATCCCTACCACCACTTTGTCCCGGAGGTAGAAGATGACGCCTTTGCCGTAGTCCTCCCCTTGGGTGGGGGCCTGGGGGACCGCAGGGCTGCCGACGGGCAGAGTGATTTCCGGGGCCTCGGACTCCGTCTCACTCTCTGATCGGATACCAGTTCCTGTGGCCAACCCCCCAAAACAAAGGAGCAAAGGCAAAGCAAAACAAAGTCAGTTATTATGAGCTTTGAAATTCTAGAAGGCAAGTATCTTTCAACACCTGCTCCAAGCTGTTCTAGATGATTCGGTTGTCTATGCTGCCTCAGGAAACACTGGCCTTCTTCAGCCCCTCTCCATCCACAAAGCCAACAAAAGCTCTTCCTCGCCAGTTCCTGGGCACTGGGTCAGTCCGAGCCCAAACTTCCTATCTCAGTTTCAATTTTCCCTATGGATAGTTCCTGGTATCTTTTTTCAAGCCACAGGAGACTTGCTCTTGGCCTCTGAGAAACATTCTAGAGCTACATAGTCAGTACAATAGCCACTGGCCACATATAGCTATTCTAATTAAAATTAACTCAAAATTGAAGTTCCACTTATTTTATTTGACATTAAAATATAGAATTCAGTGCCTCATTTGTCCTAGCCACATTTCAAGGGCCAGAGAGCCAATGTGGCCAGTAGCTATTTTACTGGACAGAGCAGAGACGGAACACTGCCATCCCAGGAGAAAGTTCTCTTGGACGGCACTGCTAAAGAGACACTCTGGCCAAAGCACCAGAAGAGGGCTCTTTCTCTCCTGGAGAACCACCAGGCTTCAGGTAATACTGCTCAGTGGACAGAGTAGTGATCTGGAGTTTACAGGTCCCTGGGCCCCTCTCCTGGCTCCACTTCTCAGGAGAGGTCAGAATTAAGAAGTGGGTATCTGTCATCCACTTAGCTGACCCAGGAAAAGGACCTCGTATCCATATATTCACATGATACCTCACTGTCTCCTTGTTAAAGAACAACTTGTCCTTGAAATGCCTCTAACAAGAGCACACAGAGGTTAAATAACTTCAGCCAAGGTCACGGAGGGAGAGAGAAGAGGCCTAGGAGTTAATGAAAGAAATGTGTGTGGGAGAAGTTCATTCTGAGAGAGGTGTCTCCCGTCTAGAGAAAGCCTGGAATGAGAGGCAGCTCAGAAGTGACAAATGCAACTGGAGGCAGCTCAAGAACCACTCAGCCCAGTTCTTCATGACCTAGGACCTGAGGAGGGTAGCAGGTCCCAAAGTAAGGTTCTCAGGCCTAGTTACTGGGGAAGGAAGGAAGGGAGGGAGGGAGGGAGTTCCCCTTGTGGCTCAGTGGGTTAAGAACCTGACATAGTCTCCACGAGGATGCAGGTTTGATCCCTGGCCTCACTCAGTGGGTTAAGGATCTAGCATTGCCATGAGCTGTGGTATGGGTCACAGATTAGGCTGGGATCTGACGTTGCTGTGGCTGTGGTGTAGGCTGGTGGCTACAGCTCTGATTCAACCTCTAGCCTGGGAACTTCCATATGCTGCGGGTGTGGCCCTAAAAAGACAAAAAAAAAAAAAAAAAAAAAGAAAGAAAGAGAGAGAGAGAGAGAATGAGAGAAAGAGGCAGGGAGGGAAGAAGAAAGCCACTGAAAAAGTTCAGTTTTCCTCATCACACAGGTCTTCTCAGTCCCTTGAGACAAAGCGGACTACAGAGTTGTTGAGTTAGCCACCGCCCAGAGTCTAGGACAACACCCACAGTATCTCAGCCCACGCTTTGACCAGGATATCTGATTTCGCCAGCTCTTGGACCACTAAAGACTGAGAACTCTGGCTTTGGTTTATTTTAAAGCGCACCATGAAGAGAGCCTTTCACTGACGGTTCCCTCCGGCCAATACAGAAACCCCTTGTTCAGGAGGATTTGGACCACGGCTTCTGAACGCTCTCCCAGGAGATGTGGTTGGGCCTCCTTACCTGACTGCTCTGTGGCAGATTTGGGGTTGTCTTGTGCAGTTGCTTTTGCAAAAACACCAACTGTAGGCAAACTACTGTCCACAAGACCGATAGCTTCATAGCCAACATCAGGGCCCAAATCACTCCTAAGGAAGGAGAGAGGTGGTCTGTCAAAGGACTGCAAGGAATGACGCGGCAGAACGTTTTCTCTAAGATGCTGCACTTTCTCACCAACCAAAGAACCTGGTATGTGTGACAGCAGGAGAAACGCCAAACTGATCTGTTGCCTGCTAGGGTATCTGGGGACAAGTGCGAGAAAGCATGGTTATCTCGAATAGCTTTAATTTTCCTTAATAAGCCACTCTGCGTATCGCACACCCATACGTATCCATGATCTACGCTTCCTCAGATTTAACCATGCATCTATCCCACATCGTATTTGGGAAAAGATGGGTGCTCCACAGTTACTATTCGCTACCTTCCTTCGCCTCTTTGTTAAACTGCCTTTCTTCTTTTTTGGCCTCACCCAACGTGGAGGTGACCTACACCGCAGCTGCAGCAATGCTGGATCCTTAACCCCCTGTTCCAGGCCAGGGACCGCAGAGACAACGCTGGATCCTCAACCCAGTGCACCAGCTTGTTGGGGACTCCAGAACTGCCTTTCTGAAACTTTCAAGAGTGTTTCATATTTATGGAGTTTAGAATCTGAGATATTTTGCAGTTTTATTAACTGACAATATTTCCTCTTAGCCTTCATTTTTCAAGGCTGAAATTCCTTCTATAAAGAGGTACCTTTACCCACCTGGACATTTTATGTTTGGTGTTCTTCTTGGAAACTTTTCCTATCATCATCATACTGTTCTTAACATGCTAAGAACTTCACAGAATGTTTGTGGCCCAGACACACCAGGGCTTGGTAATCATCTAAGCTGCTTGAGCTGTTTTGTTTCTGGTGCTCTACATTTTATCTTCTTGGCCCCAGAGGCTCATTGGACTGATGTCTTCAAGGAACAGTCTACAATGACTTCTTGGCTACTGTTCCTGGGACGTAACTGATAACTGTATAGCTATAAACTATTTTTCCCCTAACTGCATTAGCCTACATGTGTTGACGATGAAACCCATCTGTTTTGCTTTTTGATGCCCACTCATGAAACTGTGTGTGATTGTCCTAAAGTGTACTCCCATCAGTTGAGAATTTCCCCAACAGAAACCTCTTTGAGCCTTCTGAAACCTTGAAGTTTTTGTTTGTTTGTTTGTTTAGGCCATACCTGTGGCATGCGGAAGTTCCTAGGCCAGGGAACGAACCTATGCCATAGCAGCGACCAAGCTGCTGCAGTGACAATGCAAGGTCCTTAACCTGCTGCATTACAAGGGAACTTCAAACTTTTTTTTTGGCTGCAGCCACAGCATGCAAAAGTCCTTGGGGCCAGGGACTGAACCCATGTCATAGCAATGACAAGGCTGAATCCTTGACCACTTGGCCACCAAGGAACTCTGTACCTTGTCTTTCAAATCAAAGAGATGAGCCAAACAGGGCCAGCTCTGGTACTCAGGAATGTCCCTCGCTAGCTTTGTGCTATCCAAAGATCTGCCTATACCTGTCTGACTTTAAATTGCTGCTCTTAAGGGTTACAGTTTTGGGCTGCCTTTTTTGTCATTAGGTTGGGCTCATTAGAGTTAGCAGCAAAGAGCAAATAAAATATCCTGCCACCTGTATCTAAGCGCACACTTTTGCCCTACCTACTTACTGTAGCTTGAACTCTGAGCTCTTTTAGCAGAAGTGCTAATGCCACAGCCATTCATTCGCCTCGTCTAACTTATGTCAAATGGAACCCTTTTACCAGTAGATGGCTCGGGGGTAGAATGCATAGACACAAGATGGAAGTTTTTCACCCTTTATATGAAGCTAACTGGCCCACAAGGAAACCAAGCCATGTAACTCTGGATCCAACTCGGTGTTCTAACCAATTGAGTCTTCAAGGCACAAAACTATTACCAGAACATTGACTGATGCCAGTATGGCTTAGCAGCTCCAGTCATATTTTCTCCGGCCAATCTTCCACTCACAACAGCGTGATCATGGTGCTCTACTCGCCTCCTACCCAACTTTATATCGTAGAAACATGCGGCATCTCCTGCCTTTGGAGACAGATACATTACATGAGCACATGATAAAAGCAAGTTAAAGACAGCACACAAACTTCTGGGGCTCAAAAAATGCTTGTGATGTTAACTAATGTTAACTAATGTTAACATCTGTCCACAGGCCAGAATCATACCTATACTATGTAAAACAGCTGAGGTTCCATTTTTTTTTTTCCCTTTTTGGTGGCACCAGCAGCATATATGAGTTTCCAGGCCAGGAATCAGATCCTTAACCCACTGAGCCACAGCAGGAATTCCTGAGGTTCCCCTTTTAAAAAAACACCCTGCGCCTCCACAAAGTGAACCTAAATCTTCCATGCTCTAGCTTACACCTATTTCTTCTTATTCTGCTCTTAGCAGAATCAGGATATTTTATAACCATGATTTGCAGAATATTCTTTCCTGGGTAGAAACCAGTTTTTAGATGTGACTACTTCTTACCTAGAAATCTTTTCCAAGATAAGATGTTTTTGGTCATTCGGCATCATTCATTCATGCCTTCAGTCAACAAGTATGTACTGAGTACTTACTGCAGATACTTAGAGTAAAGCATTATACTGTCTGGGCTGCGGAGACACACCTGACACAGACTTTGCCCATGAGGACTGTATAAACTAGCTGAGGAAGGGACGGTACTGTTCCTACAGTGTGCCTGCCATGTGACAGGTATGGAGTGAGTGAGCTCAGTGTTTCAAGCAGAGAGAGAAGCGCCAGCTGGAGCTGAACAAGGCCGGATTCACAAAGGGTGTGAGCTCGCTCACCCTTCATTCATCTTTGCAGCTATTCAGACACCACCAAAGCAACCTAAAAATCCAGCATGTGAGTAATAGTGAGATAAACTCTGATATCCACCTAATGGACTACTATACAGTCATTACACTATTTACAGAATCTGAAGCAGCATAGAAATAACTTACATTCAAATGCTAAGTGAGAAAGAAAAGAAAACAAATATTTATACATCCTATGCTTGCCATGACTGACTACAACAGAGGGAAAAAACTATGCACGAAAAAATGAAGGGAAGGAAACACACCCAAATATCAGTGGGTGCTGCAGGTGACTGGCCCTTTTTCCTTTTTGCCTGTGTTTTCCATACTGAGCATGTATTGCTTTTATGACAAGTTAAAAAAATCCAGTACACTTTGCCTTTAAAAAAAAAAAGCTTTAAGGGAAAAACACCCTTCAAAGTTCCTATGGCCTCAGTTGCAGAGTCCACAAACAATACACTCGTAATACTCTAACAATAGGGAAATTACCTCACAGTTCCTACATACTAGAGTCTTGTTTGTGTCATAACAGATTTTTAAAAACAGCTAAAAATAGTACTCAAAGAAAGTGAAAATGGAGTAATTTTCCTTTCCAGAGAATGTTATAAAATTGCCTCATTCTCCATTCCCTGGACTTGTGTTCAGGCAAAAGGAACAGCAGATCAGTCTGAACGCTGTGCACGTGCCTGCCAGGATGATGCTGATGGCTGCTGTCAACAGTGGAACCAGGAGAGCCCTACCCCTGTCCACATTTGTGGCTTCATTTCCTTTTCCAGGAGCCCGAGGCACGAGGCCAGACTTGATCTCCTAAACCCAGCAGTTGATAAGTTTCTGCTCTCCACCCTTGGCCTCCACACACGCTGAGCCCATTTGGGTGGCTTCTGTTGAGCCTTCACATACCAAGAACCCAGGCACCGAGCCCAGTCAGGCCACTGTCGCATACTTACCACCCAGATGTTAGAGCGGGCCTGGAGTTCTGCATTGACCCGGAAGCCACCGAAATCAGAGTCTATTTCTAGTCCACCAGTCTTAGCCAACTCGACGTTGGGCTCCAGGCCCACAGCTGCCACTATATGGTCAGTTTCTACCTGAGGACAAAAAGAATTCAGTCAACTATCACAGTTTCCATGTATGCCTATGGATAGAGTAACTGTACATCATGGCATTAAGAACTGGGGCTCGGAGTTCCCATCGTGGCTCAGCAGTTAACAAATCTGACTAGCATCCATGAGGACACAGGTTTGATCCCTGGCCTCACTCAGGGGGTTCAGGATCCGGCGTTGCCATGAGCTGTGGTGTGCCACAGATCTGGCGTTGCTGTGGCTGTGGTGTAGGTCAGCAGCTGCAGCTCCGATTAGACCCCTAGCTTGGGAATCTCCATATGCCGTGGGTACTGCCCTAAAAAGCAACAACAACAAAAAAGAATCAGGGCTTTACAAAGAAAGTCATTGGTTAACAGATTTTAAGTTCCATTTCATAAAGTGCTACCCTATCTACACACATACCCCTAATATCTAAACAGAAATCTGCCACCCTAGTAAGCTCCCAAAATCTGTGCTATAGACAGGAAGGGGCTATGGGAAATGGTTTCCAGGTGTTTATTCTGGCTCTCATCATTCCATTCTTTTTTCTTTTTACAGCCTGCACCTATGGCATATGGAAGTTCCTGGGCTAATGGTTGAAGTGGAGCTGCAAATGGGGCCTAGGTACACATTAGCCACGGCAACACCAGATCCAAGCCACATCTTCGACCCATGCTACAGCTTGTGGCAACGCAGGATCCTTAACCCACTGAGTGGGGCCAGCGATCGAACCTGCATCCTCACAGAGACAGCGTAGGGTCCTTAATCTGCTGAGCCACAAGAGGGAACACCATCATCCTTCTTATTTTAGTGGAGGATAGTTCATTCAGAAAATTATGGCAGGTTAATGTCGACTGCCAAGAACACTAATCTACTGGTATCAAGTGGAGTGAGAGTGAGGAAAGGGGAGGGCAGGGTTGCAAGAGCTTCTGGCAGCCTGTCTCCCCTCCTTACCTTCCGGCCATCTTTCAGCTTGATGAGTAACTTGCCACCGCTGACTCCAACTGATTGCACAATAGCATTGGGCAGCACCTTAACCCCTTCTGTAAAGGCAAATGAGACCTGAGGCTGAGCCTAGCACCTCATGACAACCAGAGGAGCTGACGAGAGGCATGCCTCATCAGAAAGCCAGCAACAGTGCGCAGGCAGCCCTGGAGAGCCACGAGCACCTACACCCGCACTTCATTTCCAGCACTTCCAGGAATCTGGGGCCTCAGATTTGAAACACCCGCATGAAGCCGGCTGACCGGAGAAAGGGGGAAACGTTTCATCTGCCAGCTGATAGGGCTTATGTCAGAGGCTCCCAAAGAAGCCAACTTTGCCTTGGTAGTGACTCAAGGCAAGAGCGGGAGCAGATGGAAGGAGTGTCTCTACCTCGTCTGACTTTTTCCATGGTCCAGTTGCTGAGGTATTCAGGGAGGATCTTTCCCATGTTTCCTTTCTCGGGGAAGAGCTGAATCACCTCTGTGCCCAAGGCTCGAGCTGGGAAAAAGAAACAGAGGAGGTATAGCAGGAGGCAAATGCCAATCCTAGGAAGACGGGAAGAGGAGTAAAAGATCCAAAGACAGCCATTCACTGCACACAGGGCAATGCTACGACCCAGGCCAGAGTGCCCATTTGTGGGGCACTAGGGCACGAGGGCATCCACAAAGCAAATACGACAGGTGCCAGAACTTGGCCCTGGATTCCACTACACACTAGGAACTGAGTGCACTTCCACCCAGGCTGATACAAGTGCCCGGCAAACTCGAATAGAAAGCACCCTCCTGAGAAGATGCTCTGATTTCACACAGCTGAAAAATAACATTAAGAAAAATGGTTGCCACGGCACATTCGAATTGGAACTCACGGATCAGCCAAGCTGGGAACCATCATGTGTCCGAAGCAAGTCTTTGACTTTTATAGGGAACAGCAGTTCAAAGGTACATATAGTTCTGTTGTCTACATTGCCCTTACCATCTTAATAACTCATTTTCCTTAATATTTTATTTCTAAGGACTCCTGGACTAGAGGAGAGAGGAAAGAAAAGAAAGCGGCGCTGCTCAGCTACTCGGATGATAGCTTTTCAATCACTAAGGAATCCTTCATCGAGCTAAGCGCGACATTTTTTTTTTTTTAAACCATGTAAACCTTAATTAAACTCTTTGTACTGATCCTGGCAAATGCATCTCTGAAAAGCATGTGATGTAAGACCAGAGAAAGAAAATCAAGGTCACTCCCCAATACTCACCTTTTCTGCCAAGAGCACAGGCCAGTTCGCTACCAAGGAAGCCCCCACCGATAATCGTAATCGACTTGACTTCCCGGGAAATCTTCTCTAAGGTTCTAAAGTCTCCAATCTGCAGGATCACACCAGTTTAGTCCATTGATTTCCCAAAGGGGCATAGGATAATACCAGGAAATATTGTCTGCTGAAGCTCTGGGAACAGTAATTTGTACACAACATCTTCTCTTTGTATACAGTGGCTCAATCATAGCCTCTATTTTATTGATGTAAATTTCTTTCTCCAACGTAACACTCCTTCCAGTAACAGTGGTTCTCGACTGGGGGCAGTTATGCCCCCTCTCCCCGCAGGAGACATCTGGCGATGTCTGGAGACATTTTTGGCTGTCACAGCTGGGGTGGGAAGTGCTACCTACAGCCAGTGGGTAGACTGCAGGGACATTGCTGAACACCCTACAATGCACAGGACAGCCCCTCACAACAAACCTTATCCGGTCCAAATGCCAATAGCGCAAAGCTAACAAGTCCTGTATCAAGAACTTAAAAGATAATACAAATCTTTTCAAATACCCATAGGAAAGGCTGAAAAGTAAGTAAAGCATGGTGTTAAGAAGCAACCCCCCTCCTTTTTCACTTTAATACTCTTTTTTTTTTTTTTTTTTGCTTTTTAGGGCCACACCTGCAGCATAGGGAGGTTCCCAGGCTAGGGGTCGAATTGGAGCTGCAGCTACCGGCCACGGCCACAGCCATGGTGACGTGGGGGATCTGAGTCTGCAACCTATATACCACAGCTCACAGCAACACCATATCCTTAACCCACTGAGCCACAATGGGAACTCCCCCACTTAAATACTCTTAACTTTTCTCCCCAAAGTCTCCACAAAAGCACTTGCAATGAAAAATGCTAAGGGGCTATAAGGAGTTCCGATGACTCAAATGCATCAGGAAAACACAACTGTGGATGGGCAACTGGAGGGAACCATAGCAAGCAATAAAAAACACTAATGTATTTTTCTCCTAGGAACTTAAAACCCTTGAGTGAGCTATGTGAGGTGCAGAGAGAGGAAGTGACTTGCTCAAGGGCAGATAACTAGTCTGCAGAGAGCCGCAGATAGAACCTGGATCTCCCAATTCTGGGTGGGTACTTGGGGACCACAGGATTATGCTACCTCTTCAAAATCGACACAATGAAAGCACTAAAGCAATCACCTTTCTGAAAAGTGTTGTTCTACTCTTCACCTCTGCTCCAGCCCTGTCGATGGCAGAGAGACTTCTTGGAGTGCCTCCTGGAAATAAGAGGAGAAAAACCCTTTAGCGCAACGAGCAAGGGCCAGCTCAAGCCATCCCCCGCACAACAGTGGCACTGAGCTCTACACACTCCTGCGGGTGCCACAGCAGCATCAACAGGACACAAGGCGGTGTTTTCCTCCCACTCGCCCCACAGTGGGCTTTGATCAACTTCCAAGCAGATTGGAGAGTCTGTCTTCAAAGGGCCCACCCTGCCCGTAGATGGCCAGAAGGCCTCGTGTTTTGCTTCCTGTTCTCTTCTACTTTCTCATGAGGATTCACCAGGAAGCATGGCCACATTTGTTTAAGCAACTGCTTCAGTCCCCTCTCTTGACTTCTGATTGGAACTGGCAATGAAACTAGTACAGTTTTTATCACTTTTAGGACACAGGGCAGAGGGTAGAGGGCAGAGGCAGAGCAAGGAGAGAAAAAAAGGCAGTCCTCTTCAATCCTCATCCATGCCTTTACCAGAAAGAGCAGTAAGGACAACCCAGAGGGGCTGCTGATCAGATGCCTGTAGTTAGCCAAGCTTTCGCCAAGAGAAGATATCCACTTCAGAGAGCCTGGGTTTCAGTTTTTTTAAGATTAAGTAATGCCTTTATACCAAATCTTGAATGGGCCATTTCAGGGAAGAAAGCCATCTCCAGAAATACTCACCTGTTGCAATCAAGCACTTTTCATAGGTTATTTGAGAGCCATCATTAAGTTTCGCCATGTTGCCTCTCACATCCAGCTGTACTACCTGGTACAGTCAAACGCAAACACATGTAGAAAGACACAGAGGTAACTTAGCTTCAAAACTTTTTATTGAAATACAATTCAAACAACCTAAAATTCACTATTTTATTTATTCATTTTGGCGATGTCCATGGCATGCAGAAGTTCCCAGGCAAGGGACTGAACTCATGCCAGAGCAGTGACCCAAGCCACAGTAATGATGGTGCTGAGTTCTTAACTGCTGGGGCTACCAGGGAACTCCCAAAACTCATCATTTTAAAGTGTACAATTCAGTGGTTTTTATTTTTTTAATTTAATTTTTTTTTGGCTGCACCCACAGCATACAGAAGTTCCTGGGCCCAGGACTGAAACTATGCTACAGCAGTGACTTGAGCTGCAGCAGTGACAACACCAGATCCTTAATCTACTGAGCCACAGGGGAACTCCCTTATTCAGTGGTTTTTAATATATTCACAAGGTCATGCAACCATCACCACTATATAATTCTGGAACATTTCCATCACCTCCCAAAAGAACCCTGTACCTATTAGCCCAATGAAATGAGTTAGTTCTTGACCTTAGTTGATCCTTAGAAACCACTTCTAAGTAATTGCTGGCACTATAGTTTCTGGTATTGTTTCTTCAAGTGGTACTAACTTCCTAAGCAACCAACATTAGAGTAAGTCACTTTTGTCCCCAAGTTCCCACCCAATTTGTGGAAATGGAGAACGAGGATGCTTTTCTGCCTGGCTCTCTGGAACCCTTGTTTCTTTAACAACTCTCCTACATCCTCACCGATTCCGAAGGATGCTTTCTCTTCTAACTTCTAGCTTTCACTAAAACGAAGCACCTCCCCGGCCCCCGCGACAGCTGATACATAGAAATGCTCATTTGCCACACTCCTCCCCAGCACAAGGCCAAGAGAGGGTGCTGGCTGCTGCTGGTTCAGGTTACTCCTGTGCCCTCATCCCCTCTGAGGGACGCTGACCTCTGTCGCCACAAATTGGTGTTAACCAGCCTGCTCCTGGTCACTCCTCCACAGTTACTAAAGTCCTCGGCATCCGGCTCATATTTTCGCTCTGGGCCACCTCCAGAATCCTATCTCTTAAACTTCTACTTCATTTTTAAAGATTTTTTTTATTTTTGTGGCCTTTTTGTTTTTTCTAGGGCTGCACCCGCAGCACATGGAGGTTCCAAGGTTAGGAGTCCAATTGGAGCTGTAGCCGCCGGCCTACACCACAGCTCATGGCAACGCTGAATCCTTAACCCACTGAGCGGGGCCAGGGATCGAACCCACAACCTCATGGTTCCTACTCGGATTTGTTAACCACTGAGCCATGACGGGAACTCCTTAAACTTCTACTTCAAACATCCCACTCTTTGGTCACCATTTTTCCTTTTTGGCTTTCTCTCAGTCCTACTGTCACCTATCCTTGACTTTTTTGTTGTTGTTGTTGTTGTTGTTGTTGTTGTTGTTGTTATTGTTGCTATTTCTTGGGCCGCTCCCGCGGCATATGGAGGTTCCCAGGCTAGGGGTTGAATCGGAGCTGTAGCCACCGGCCTACGCCAGAGCCACAGCAACGCGGGATCCGAGCCGCGTCTGCAACCTACACCACAGCTCACGGCAACGCCGGATCGTTAACCCACTGAGCAAGGGCAGGGATCGAACCCGCAACCTCATGGTTCCTAGTCGGATTCGTTAACCACTGCGCCACGACGGGAACTCCTATCCTTGCCTTTGATTTTCTCTATTTACCCACTGGGCTGTTCCATTCCAACTAATCTGAGGCGACGGCAGAATATCCAAACTATGGATTGGCAATGGGAGGGAACCACAGCACCCGCCCTCTTGCACCCTACTCCTTATGGTGAAGTTTGAGCTTTGGAGTCAGACAGACTGGAGTTCTTGTCTCTGCTCCGCTCCTTACCAGCGGTGAGACCATTTATTCAAACATATTTAGTAAGCACCTAGTATGTATCAGAGACTGTGCTAAGTGCTGAGGACATGTTGTTGAGAGAACAGATACCTTCCTGTCTTCGGAGTGTAGTAGTCAAGACAATTTAGCAAGCGCTATAATCAAGAGTGACAAGTCAAGAGTAAGAAATGCTCTGAGGAGTTCCCGTCGTGGCTCAGTGGGTTAAGAACCTGACTAGTATCCATGAGGATGAGAGTTCGATCCCTGGCCTTGCTCAGTGGGTTAAGTAGGTGAGCTGTGGTGTAGGTCACAGATGTGGCTTGGATCTGGCATTGCTGTGGCTGTGGTGTAGGCTGGCAGCTGCAGCTCCGATTCAACCCCTAGCCTGGAACTTCCATGTGCTACAGGTGCAGCCCTAAAAAGAAAAAAAAAAAAAAAAAAAAGAAATGCTCTGAAAATGACAGTACAGGTAGTGCTAGAAATGTATGGCCAGTGCACGCAATCGAGCTTTCTGGCTTGGGGGCAACGACATAAGCTGAGATTGGATGGATGATTAGCTTCTGTAGCTGCCTTTGATTTGTCCTTGGTAAGCTCCCTCTTCAATCTAACCCCTCTACACAACTCTCAAACTGCTCACTCTCAGTTCTCTGCGGGAGGCCTCACCTACTCTTGTGGTTTCAACTCCTACATGTATGCGGATAATTCCCAAAACTCTATCTGAGCCCAGATCCCTCCTCTGAACGTTAGTCATGTATCCAACTGCCCTCAGGACATCTCCACACAGATACTCCACGTCATACTTAACTGTCTCGAACTAAATTGTATCCCCCCCTTAAACTAGGTCTTCCTCTTGCAATGTCTCACTCAGCTGGGGGTGTACCACCATTTACCGCACAAGCTGGAAATCAGAAAGTCATCTTTGCCTCCCCTGTCCCTCCTGTTCTGCCTGCAAATCAGTCATCATGCCCTGCCAAGTCTGCCTCCTAAGCAGGCCTCAGTCTGCTCTCCACTCTCCACTACCTTTCTGTTAGGAAGCTATACGATGATGTTATTAAGAGCTTGGGCTCTGGCATCAGAATTCCCCAGTCAGAGAGACCTGGGCTCAAATTCTGTCTCTACCACTTATTACCTATGTGATCTTGAGCAAGTTACTTAACCTCTTTTTTTTTTTTTTTGCCTTTTCTAGGCCTGCTCCCACGGCATATGGAGGTTCCCAGGCTAGGGGTTGAATCGGAGCTACAGCTGCCAGCCTACACCACAGCCACAGCAATGCCAGATCCTTAACCCACTGAGCAAGGCCAGGGATGGAACCCGCAACCTCAGGGTTCCTAGTCAGATTCGTTAACCACTGCGCCACGATGGAAACTCCTACTTAACCTCTTTTAGATCTTAATTTCTTTCCCTATAAAATGGAAGTAATAATAGTAGTATCTTCCTCATTAAGATTATTGCGAGGATAAAATGACACAATTCATGTCAAACATTTTAAAACTTCATCATCATCACTACCACGACTGCCCTGATTTGGGTTCCCATCATCTCTCTCCTGGATTATTATAAAAGTCTCCAAAATGGTTTAGTCTTGTCCCCTTGAAATCTATCATTCTCACAGCTAACGGAGTGATTACTTCCAATTCAATCCAACTGTTTTACGTCCTTGTTTAAAACTCAACAGCTCCTCGGTGCCAACGGGATAAAACTCCAGCTCTTTCATTCGACATCGGGCCCCTGCAAAAGTTCTTGGTTTCATCTCCTGCCACTCCTTAACTTGCAGGTTTCTGCGCTATTATAGCTTCGTGTTTCCCAGCACCAAGCATGCTTTTTCATATCCTTGGGCCTTTGTGTATGCTATTCTTTTTTACTTGAATGCTCTTCACTCTTCTCTAATCCGGTGACTGCCACTTCAGTCTGCAAGGTTTCCCATCCTCTAAGAGTGCCTTCTTCAGGAAGCCTTCCCTGAAACCATCTTCATACTGGGAACACTTCCTAGTAATTCTCACAATATACTGAATTTCTTTCTTACTGCAAATCTATGTGCTCTGCTCATGTTGCTGCCTAATACAGTTAGCCCCCAGAGGGCATGTAGGGGATATCTAATACATAATGTTGTCTCACCAGCTTATCCACAAACATATTATCTGTCTTCTCTGCCTAACACCCCCTTATAGGAGAAGTGGGCCTGTCCCTCTCAAAGGTCAATGCCTCCACTTGTACTCTGGATCCCATCTAGTCTGGGCTACGCTCCTTCGGATAACCCTTCCCTCTCTACTGGAACAGTGCCATCAGTTTGCAAACACACCCTAGACCTCCTGTTAAGAACAACAAAACATAATACAACAAAACAAAACCCCCCCTGGACCCTAAATGCCCTCCAGTAATTGCCCGCAGTATTTAGGCACTGACCTTTGTAAAGTCTAATAATATTTTCCATGCTGATGTCATGCCTGAACTATTTTACGGTTCTGAATAAGAGACACTTGTCAATCTCTTGTCATCCATAATCCCAAAGAAATGTGAGTGTGGAAAGACAGTAAGAAGGAAGGGCAGAGGAGCAAATCAGGAGAAGGAGTAGCTTCAGAGTCACAGTCCCCAATGATTTGGTTTCCCTGGGAAAGTTGAGCTGAAACTAGTGCTCTCCCCAGGAAGACATGCTCATTAGTGTAGCCTGGCAATATGAAATCTAAAATGACGTGATATTTCTTTGATGAACTACAGTGGCAGGACAGACGTTAAGTGGTAGTGGGAATACAAGTCACCATGCTCAGTGCCCACATGGTCACATAGGGAGCCTGACAACGGAAGCAGCCTACCAGCTTACCTTCTTCCCAGTGAGGACAGCCACTCCCCCATTCTCAATGTGAGGCAGGTCCTGGGCAGAGACATAGAAAGAAGGTGGCTGGAAATAAATGCTATACAGAGAAAAGGAAGAAAATGTTATAAGTACCTGGAACTGCTCTCAATTTCCCCCAGACCTTAGTAAAATTGTTTCAACCATAGAAAATTTTAGGAACTTTTTTTTTATTACTCAAATGAATTTATCACATCTGTAGTTGTACAATGATCATAACAATCTGATTTCACAGGATTTCCATTCCACAGCCCAAGCACATCCTCCCACCCCCAGGAATTTTTTCTTCTTTTCTTTCTTTTTGCTTTTTAGGGCCACACTTGTGGCATATGGAGGTTCCCAGGCTAGGGGTCGAATTGGAGCTGCAGCTGCCAGCCTACACCACAGCCACAGCAACGCAGATCTGAGCCACATCTGTGACCTACACCACAGCTCATGGCAATGCTGGATCCCTAACCCACTGAGCAAGGCCAGGGATCAAACCTGCAACCTCATGGTTACTAGTTGGATTCATTTCTGCTGCGCCACAACGGGAACTCCAGGAACATTTTCTAAAGTAAGTTTCCAAGGCCACTAAATCTTGGTCATGACTTAAACAGAGGTATGTTACACCAGTGGATCTCAACTGGGGACTATTTTGTCTCCTGGGGACATTTGACAACGCCTGGAGATACTTTTGGCTATAACAGCCTTGGGGGGGATATTTCTGGTATCAGGTGGGTAGAAGCCAAGGATGATGTTAAACACTCCACAATGCACAGACCAGCGCCCCCCGCCCCCGAAACAAGGATCATCCAACCCTAAATGTCAATAGGGCTGAGGCTGAGGAACTCTGCTCTGGATTTAGGTTCATTTCAAAATTAGAACAAGAGGAGTGTCCAAGGAGCTGGTATTCACGTATCCACCTAAACGAACTGTCCAGAATGGAACTGGTCAATGGACAACTAGGTCTAGCTCTTGAGATGATTTTGCCTCAAATAACAGATATTGACTATGAGATAGTAGTTAAATGATGGGTAACATAATTGGAAGTATGCATCTTGCTTGAGAATAGAACATGATAAGTGAGGGAAGCAGGTAGATTAGGAAAATTTCATGCAGTGTCAAAGGGATCCACTAATGAGAAAAAAAAAATGATACCCAAAGAACATGGTACTGGATTCAGGAGATCCAAGGAGTCTTTTTTCTTTGGTCTTTTTAGGGCCACACCTGCAGCATATGGAAGTTCCCAGGCTAGGAGTCGAATCGGAGCTGCAGCTACCAGCTTACACCAAAGCCATAGCAACACCAGATCTAGGCCGCGTCTGCAATCTATACCGGCTGATGTAGACTGCAATCTACACAGCAACGCCAGATCCTTTAACCTACTGACCGAGGCCAGGGATCGAACCTGCATCCTCACGGATACTAGTCAGGTTCTTAATCTGCTGAGCCACAACAGGAATTCCCCAAGGAGTCTTTTAAAAAGAAAGGGCTTTTGGACCTGTTTTTCCAAGTCTCTCATGTAAACATTTTAATAAAGAGGTTCTTCCTTACAGGGTTCCCACTCTAGGCCCTGCCATTATGAATGCTCACTAGGGTGTCAACCAAAGTGCTGCGGAACAGGGTCTTTTTTTTTTTTTTTTTTTGCTCTTATGGAACATGCCTGGGCAAGTGTAAAGAAGTGACAACACAGACAGTGCTGCTCTTCACCAGAGAAGTCTACCATAAAGGTCCTGGACACAGGAGCATTAGTACTTCAGAGGCCAAAATTACATCTTCAGCTGTTGTAGACCTGTTTAACAGAATCCAGGACTCTTGCCGCTGTAGCCTGTTATTGCGTCTAAGCTGCATCATGTATATACCACAGTGGACTCTGGTGTGCAGCCATGTGTCCTATGCACTGCACGTGGTTTGTGCAAAATCCTGACCCCCTCCCTGTGCATAGTTGAAGCTGCTAGTTGGGCCCATTTTACATAAGTGCACAGACCTCCTCTCTTTTCCATTCCATTGTCTGAATCGCAGTGTCTTTGTGACATTTGGATCATCTGAAAACCACAGTTCTTTTGAAAGAGGAGGTCGCATGTATGGCAGCTCAGGATCTTCAGATACAATCAGCACCTTTCGACACAAAAATGATGATACCAATCAGAGCCGAGTCATTTAAGAGGTAAATGTCAAAGTGTTCACACTGGCTAAGTGCTTGCAGACTGTGCTCTCTAGGCTAACTAAGCAATACAGTGTGTAGCTTACCCTGGCCCCAGGATCCCGAGCCCGGATGGATCTGGCTGCAGCAAAAGCAGCAGTGCCTCCACCAATGAGCAAGAATGGAACATGACTTGGTACCCTGACCTGAGGAACCGGCTCTCCTTCTGGAGCTGTAAGCAAAAGACCAGATAGGGTGAATTTTTTTAAAGTCTCAGATGACTCCTTGCCACCATTAAAAAAAATATCATTTTGCACTTGACTCAATCATTTACATAAAAAAGCTAGCAAAACAATGCAGCTATATTAATCTTATCAACTTTCACAGCACTATCTTTTTTCTCTCTCTCTCCTTTTTTAGTGCTGAACCTGTGGCATATGGAAGTTCCCAGGCTAGGGGTCAAATCGGAGCTGTAGCTAAGGCCTACGCCACAGCCATAGCAACGCCAGTTCTGAGCCGCCATCTGTGACCTATGCTGCAGCTTGCGGCAACACTGGATCTTTAACCCAATGAGCGAAGTCAGGGCTCAAACCCACATCCTCATGGATACTAGTTGGGTTCTTAACCCACTGAGCCACAATGGGAACTCCCATTGCATTCTCATAGGATGGGAAAAGGAAGCATCTTCTTTATTTCATAAGTGAACAATACCCCTCCAAAGAGGTGACTGATTTGGCCAGTGTCATTCATTCATTAAGTCTCTCAGAACTAGAACCTACCTTACATGTTCTGCTATTTCTAAAATATATTAGAAAGCTCTGCCCTTCCCATTGATTTCTTAATGAACAACAGGAAAATATCAAGTTCAATTTCACCTTTTGTTAGCCATAAAGGGGGGCAACCCAGCAGAACAACTGGGGATTATTAAGCAATGTTCAAGAACAAGGAGGTTTTAGGGAGATAAGCAATGGAAATCGCCTACCCAGAGTTGTGAGGCTTATTAAAGGATTAAAACATTCCTCCCTGAAAAATCAAGCCAGACGTGTGGGATGGAAGTGATGGCTAGCACTACGTGCCCTAGGAACATAAATATATCTTTAACAACTCAAAACTCCAAAGACTCAAAAGGGGAACAAAATAGACCAAAAGAATGTCCTCATTGGGAAAAAAAAAAAAAAAAAAAAAAAAGGCCTTCACCTCTTCTCCTCACCAAGCTGGCATTTTTTACTTAAAGCTTGCCTTGACCATCATTAACTTTATTCTCGAATGCAAATTCCAGCCAAACACTATAATAAATTGCACCAAGGTCTGGAGTAACCCCAGAGTTTCCGGAAGCTTAACAGTCTCACAGGATCATGTCTACAAGATACCCACAGAGCACAGCACCCAAACTGTTTATAGCTTTCCCTTTATAGAGAGAGAGAGTCGCAAATCATACTCACCAGATGATGTGGCCCTTTTCTGCTTCTCTTCTGGTGTCAGCCCTAATCCTGCAATTCTTTCATTATATCTTTTTTTGTTATCTTTTATTGTCCTGTAGGCCTGCAGATCCAAACATGGAGAAAATGTATTTCATCATACAGCTAGCTAGTGCATACCATAAATAACATTCATTAACTTTCAATTAAATGAGAAGCTTTTGTCTACATGAGGTAAGTTCTATCTTAGACTCACAAAGCAAAATTATTTTCTTAAGAAATAAAAATATTGAGTGGTGTACACACTTGGTGTGGAAAGAATACAGGTAAGCAGATGATAATGTTCCAGTTTCAGATTTCCTTAGGCTCTATTTGAAGAATTGTCCTCATATTTAATTCTGAAGATACAGCTAAAGGAAAAAGAAAAACATTTTATACTAGAAGAATCAAGCGCCAGGAAGAGCTAAGGTTTATAAAAGGGGTTTTGGACTATGCTGGATACTAGCTGTGAAACCAATCCATGTGGCCCTGGGTAGGAAGCTGGGACCTAAGAATTCCTTGTGTCAAGTTTCGCTGGGGCCTCAGATAACACCCTGAAGCCTGACTGCCAGTACTCTAGTCTCAGAGAGTAACTCATCCTTTTCCTCAAGGACCTATCCTTTTATGACACTCAGATACTTAAGGGTCAAATGCTTCCCTTAAATACCCATCCTATTTCAAATGCACTCTCTTCGTTAGTCTTTCGAAAAGAGTTCCTTAGCATTGACTATGTTTCTCTCTTAACATATAACAGAATTTATTGAAGATTTTTTTCTTTTTGGCCATGCCTGCAGCATGTGTAGGCCTGGGATGGAACCTACTGAAGACTTTTTTTTAAGCAGTAGGCAAGAATGATTTATTACAGCACTTTACCCCAAAGGGTCAACAAGACAGGAATTTAAGTGACCATAGATCAGCTGAAATCTCAGATTATTACTTAGTTGCAAGAGAAAATAAGGACAATGAGAGGCAGTATTCACAAAATATGTTCTAAGAATACATCTACGAACCCCTTACAAAGCAGCCCACTAGGCAATGTGCTGCAATAAGGCTTGATGTTTATCAGCCTAGAAACATCTGACATATGACATGAATGGACTAGAAAATTAAGTATTCTATGTTAAAAGACAATGGTTATTCCTTGAATTTACCACTAAATTCATCGAATTTGTAAACAGACATTCATTTCAAGAAAGTTTTTTTTATCTTGACATCAGATATTATACACAAGTCTTGCATTTGCTCATTCCTTTAAAATATTTATTTTAAGAAAGGGACTTTTACCTAAAAAGATGGCTTACGCTGGTCAGTGTGAGTGAACAGAGAAATACACTGGGGTCACGTTCACATTGAGAGGGATATCCAGAAATAGCCTAAGCCCTCTCACACCTCCTAGTGGCTTCACACAAGAGGGGAAGAGCAGACCAAGAAGTATCTTGAGGTTTTGTGGGGAAAGGACAAGAAAGAAGCTTGTCATATATTTATATACATATATGATCTATTTATATTTTTAGCTTTAAGTAAATGTTCTGATATAAAAATGAGTTTACAGACATACTAAATAAAAATTCACCTTTCCCCCAAGTGTCTCTGTCTCCCCAGTGTGCACAGATTTCCAGTTAGTGACATGAATACATGTCAGGTTAAGAAAAACAAATTTATGAAATATATTAGCAGACAACTTTTCTAAACAGATGAATATAGCGCCATTTATTCAACTTAAAGGACTATGAAAGCAAACAGTTCATTTTCTAAGTGAGGCAATGTGGTCCTATCAGTTGAACAATGGCAAAGGGCCCAAATACTAAACCTCATTAAATATTCTCAAGGCCACTTTGGCTGTGTTCACTGACAAATTTAAGCCACCTCAGGTCATGTTTTAAATAATTTAAAAGCTAGTTAAAAAAACTATACAAAATAGTCTGATAACAGTTGTAGGTAGACAAAAGCTTATCATTTAACCTGAAACCACTATAATATAGCAGCTTTATTATTACCAGTGTTGGATAAACACAGAGGGCAATGAGGCATTTAACTGAATGGCTTGAGAGGAACTCGTGCTTCACAGACATTTCAAAGCAACAGGAAGCAGCCCTGTCTTGTGGCCTGGCATCAAGAGATTTGCCTGGCCCGCTCTGTGGAGGCCATCCAACTCTGGTACAGCAACATAAACCAGAGGTTTAATAAGTTTCAACTGTCACCAACATATCAGATGCAAACACTTTAAATTCTATATTGGAATGAATGGGGTGGAACTGATGGGAAAAGTTGAGAGCTATGAAATGGAAAAGTTAAGGTTCAGAGGGTAGTATCTGAGTTAGGAATGAGAGGCAAAAGCGACCTTCACGAATGCATTAGCTTGTACCACTTCAGCCACTAGTTTACAGATTACAAAAGGGACACTGCCAAGGGAATTTACTTGAAATAGAGGCTGGGGGTGAGTGGGTGGGGAGAACACTGTAATTGCCATGGCTTTTTGGGCCTCCTCCAAAGCATTCAATAAAATGCCTTTTCATGATAAAAGTAGGGTTAATTTATTGTTTCCCACAAAACACAAAAATTACATTTTACCTAAAATGATTCAAAATGGATGGTGTTCAAGTTACCTTTACTTGCTTATTCAATGTTTACTCTTTGAGACTCTCTTGTTAGGTATGCAGCACTAAAGCACAATATAATTTAGCACAATAAAAAAGAATCATGAAATTGGCAAAAGTTTCAAAGAAAGGGTTGAAGATGAGGATTTATAATAACCATTAAATGTATGGCTTTAGATACGTTGGGTAAGACTCAGAAGTTTGATTAATGAGATTTGAGGACTCCCTAGTGACTGACAATGTCCCTTTAATAAATACCTAGAAAGCACATGCTGTGAATATTTCATTGTATACTAATGGATCAGGTTTTCATTAGTGCCATGGTCTCACCCACCCTACCCCAAAATACATTTTAGTGTTAAGTATCTTACATAATAAACTCCTGCCCCAGTGACTGTTGCTCCTACAATTAAGAAGTATACTAGGCTGCTGCCATCTTTCCCAGAAGCACCTGTAGACGCTAGTGATCTAGAAGGGGATCCTAGGTGATGACACTGCACAACTGTAGGTAAAGATAAGGCCAAGAAAGAAACAAAAGGAAATAGAAAAAGCACTAAGTATTAATGAAGAAACATTCAACACAAAAGCAGGGAAGCATTTTTGGTTACCCTGTGCTAAAAAAGAAAAAAAAAATGCTGCTCCAGGATAGGAGGAGAATGTATATTTCATCAAAGTCTCTGATTAGACAGAGCTCTCCTATTTCTTACTCTGATTTAACTCACAACTGGCAAGAGCTGTCTACTTTTCTTGTGCTTTTGGGAGTTTCGTCAGGGAACCATGATCTAGGTAACTTCCAAAATTTTTCAAGTCCCTTTTTTTTTCAACCTAGTGATCAAGATAGGTTCACTGGCTTACCAATGCAGAGAGAACTAAAATTATAATGCCATGCAACCATTTGCTCTCAATAAGTAAAAAACAGCTTCTTCCAATCAAGTCTTACTAGGTGTTATCTAAATTGGTTCATTCAGCCTTATATGATCTAACTTTAGACTGATCTGCTTAGAGTAAACCCTGCCAAGTTAAAAAAAATGCCCACAGAATAATTCCTCTCTGACCAGCTAAGCTCATCACAGTTCATTTAAGGAGATACTATTGTGTTATACTATACAGCAGTTAAAACCATATTTCTCACCTCATACAAGCTCCATCCTAAAATTGGAGATACTAGGCCTACTTCTATAATTTAGTCTTTGGGTGAGAGTCAGGGATAGTTTTCTTTTCAGGAATGCTTAGTATTTTGGATTGAAGGTGGTTGTTTTAAGATGTTTATTATCCCAAGCTAAGGAAAAATATTTGACAAATGGGTCAAAATCAAATATTGTGCTAAGGAGCTGCAATGTATTTTGACCTTATTCACAGGTTAGTGTGTCACATCCAAGAGAAAAGATACAATTGTGTGGATTAGTCAAATCTACAAAAATGCAGAGGCTTTCAAGTAGAGTAAAAAGACAAGTAAAAAGAGCAAAGATAATCAATGTGAGATTAAATTTCAGTCATTCCCAAATTGGCTCTCATAGGATATTAGACAGTAGGCACTTTAAAGAAGGCTTTTTAGAAACTCTTCCAAAAGGAGAAAGGGGAATTAGTTGTAAAAGTCTTAAAGCAGAGTAGTACTGAGTCTATTAATGGGAGCTGTTTGGCAGCTTCTTCACACGAGCTGCTTTTCTACTTACATATGCACCAGCTCCTATTGTTGATAAGCCCACAAAAAGGACTAACACAGTATTATCGATTTTGCCCCCTGATGCACCAGAGCTAGCCATTTGTCTTGTCATCTGGAGTTCTAGAGGAACATGCCATCGCTGGAACAAGTTGCCTAAGGAACACAATTTATTAAGACACACACACATACAAAAATAAAATAGTTAATACATGTTTATAACTGAACGTCAATGCATTGTACAAGTAAAGACTTAACTAACTGCCTCTTGGGCTGTGTGATAGTCACTGCTAAATGATCGAGAAAGAAAATCATCAAAAGCGTACACACAAATACAACAGATATCAGAATGCACACTCTTAAGTTGTTGGATGTTTTCTGGCCTTTTTAGGGCCGCATCCATGGCATATGAAAGTTCCCAGGCTAGGAACTGAATCGGAGCTGTAGCTGCCAGCCTACACCACAGCCACAGCAACACAAGATCTGAGCCGCCATCTATGACCTATGCCGCAGCTCATGGCAACGCCAGATCCCTAACCCACTGAGTGAGGCCAGGGATCAAACCCGCATCCTCATGGATACTAGTCGGGTTCTTAACCTGCTGAGCCACAACGGGAACTCCAACTTTTTGTAGTTTTTTAAAGAGTTCAATTTAATGCTGTCAGGGAGGGATTTATAGCTTCTAGAAAAAGTAATGAAAAACACACGGGCAGTTCATCAAATACTTCTCTTCATAGCTTCATTGTACATGAAATCAACACAGAGATGACTGAATAGACAGGCATAACAAGTTAACTACAGGCTACCTGGGACACTCTAACAACCACTTAAAGAGTAATCTAATTGGTGGGCTCCAACCTTGCACAAAATAAACTTCTGCAACACCATCTAGCCAGGATACAGTTCAGTCTTATGTGAAAAGGTAATGTATCCTGGAAGACAGGAATGGTAAAGCTCAAAGAGAAACAGAAAAAAAAAAATTAGGTGATTTTATCTCTCCCAAAGAACTGAAGAATTTTAAACTATATATTTTTAGAATGATAAATTTCAAATATCCACCAACTGGTGTTCCCGTCATGGCGCATCGGAAGCGAATCCGACTAGGAACTATGAGGTTGCGGGTTCGATGCCTGGCCTTGCTCAGTGGGTTAAGGATCGTGCGTTGCCGTGAGCTGTGGTGTAGGTTGCAGACGCGGCTCGGATCCCAGATCGCTGTGGCTCTGGCGCAGGCCAGCAGCTACAGCTCCAATTAAGACCCCTAGCCTGGGAACCTCTGTATGCTGTGGGTGTGGCCCTAAAGAGACAAAAGACAAAAAAAAAAAAAAAAAAAAAAAAAATCCACCAGCTACTTAGCTCTTAGTCCCTCAAAACAAAATTATGTTGATGTAAAAACTCTGTAGGACTATGTAACAATCACGATGGTAACAACGCTCACACAGGAAATGTAAGTTTCATAGACTTCCTTCTCCTGGAGGATGCTGGTACTTTCAAATGAAGAAGGAAGGTCTCAGCACCTTCTCTGCCTGTGATGCTCCTCGTGTTGACTACTGACCTAGAACAGGGGTTTGCAAACTTTCTGTAAAGAACCAGATAGAAAATATTTTCAGCTTTGCGGGCCACAAGGTCTCTGCTGCAAGTACTCAATTCTGCTGATGTTGTGCAAAAGCAGCTACAACACTTAAATGAACGAGCGTGACTGTGTCCCAATAAAACTTTATTAGTGGACACTGAAATGTGGATTTTGAATAATTTTCATGTGTCAAAAAAAAGGTCTATTTTAAAAAGTTCGCCAATCCTGATCCAAAACAGTGCTTCTAAAACTTGACCGTGCATCAGAATCCTCTGGAGAGTTTGTTAAAACATGGGCGGCCAGACCTACCCCTGAGTTTCTGAGTCAGAGAATCTGGGGTAGGGCTCAAGAATTTGCATTTCTAACAGGTTCCCAGGTGATGCCGATGCTGCCAGTCTGCACCTTGAGAATCACTGGTCTAGAGGCAAGTAGATGTGTTCCTGGTCTGATCAAGCTTTTAAAGACAAACAGAATGGTGCTGTTAACTGTTCCGTATGTACTTGCAAAGGTTAGAAATGGGGAACTTCCTCCCTTGCTTTCACAATCACAGGGCTCAGAGGTGGGTAAAAACAGGTCCAGTACAGGGCTGCGGTCTCTTACCTGAAATCTTTGGGAATGTGTGCATTCCAGAACTTAGAATTGTTAGGTTTTAAGTATTTGGTGCATACACCATTTAGCAAGCGACATCCTGCACAGTAAGGGGCAGCAACCCAGTCACACACATTAATGTTTCTATGACCAATCACAATGAATGGAATAAAGAAAAGATTCTTGGTAGCTTCTCTCCAGTTCAGGTCTGGTTTAACTGGCAAATGAGTTATAAAAACTTGATTTTTAGTCTCATTTTAAAATTATAGATAAGACACTATGGGCCTATACTCTTAAAACTAGAAATGTATTTTTCTGTTTTTATTTCTTACCTGTTTTATAATCCTTCATCACAACATGAAATAAAATGGCTAATATTTGGAAATAACATCAAATAACATGTGCAAGGGTAGAGAAGCTTATCTCAATCTGAGCAAGCTTTTGATTTTCAGAAGTCCATAAAAATACTGAAGCTTCAGAAATAGAAACTGACAACTCTCAAGAGCTTAGAAAATGAAACTGAGCAGAAAAACTTCCACGTGGTTGAGTTTAGTACGACAAAATTGGTTTTGTCCCTTACCTCCACCCCTAGTTTCTTTAATGGAAATAAATATTTTAAAATTCCATTTATCCCTCTAGAAGATCCTAAATCTAGAAATCATAGCAACTTTGTTTAACTATAATAATTCAATATAATATTCTGATTTTGCTTGCTTTTCACAAAAATAAAACTAAGAGTGTAGATTTGGGTAAGTTCAGCAGTTTTTGCCTCAGTTTTGCAAAAAAAAAACCCACCACATTTAAAAAGCAAATTGACTTTTTAAAAAGTGGGTTAACATTTAAACTATTGCTTGAAATATAATACAATATTATCACTAACAAACTTATTTTTAGCTTTTTAGGGTATAGCCCTAAAAAGCCAAAAAAGTTAGTTTGTTAGGCATATGGAAGTTTCCAGGCTAGGGGTCGAGTCAGAGCTACAGCTGCCAGCCTATGCCACAGCCACAGCAACACAGGATCCAAGCTGCATCTGCAACCTACAACCACAGCTCACGGCAACACCGGATCCTTAATCCACTGAGTAAGGCCAGGGATTGAACCTGAATCCTTATGGATACTAGTCAGGGGCCTTACCATGAAGCCACAACAGGAACTTCCACAAGCTAACTTTTTACATACCCTACGCAGTGACTTGAACTTTGTAAACGTGATAATGTTGTATGGATGTTTATATTTTCCCTCCAATTTTCTTTTCCTTTTTTTTTTTTTTTGGTCTTTTTAGGGCTGCACCTGTGGCATATGGAAGTTCCCAGGCTAGGGGTCTAATCAGAGCTGTAGCTTCTGGCCTACACCACAGCCACAGCCAGGCCAGATCTGAGCCGCATCTGCGACCTACACCACAGCTCATGGCAACGCTGGATCCTTAACCAACTGAGCAAGGCCAGGGATCAAACCTGTGGCCTCATGGATACTACTCAGATTTGTTTCTGCTGCACCATGACATAAACCCCCTAATTTCTTTTTTTCTTTTATCTATAACATTATTCCCACACCTTCCCCCATAGACTCAAAGTTTTAGGAAGTTTTACATTATGACTGAAACATGTCTTTTCACTTGTCTTACTAATGCTAAGACTTCTCGCTAAACCAAGCCCAGGCTACTTGTTTTAGATTTTCTGCAGTCAAACCAGACATACAGAGGCAGCACTTTCTTCCTCACACTTAGGATTCAACTCTTTTTTTAAAAAAAAATTGATCATTTATATATAATAATACGATTGCCATCTTAGTGGTAAGTAGAACCTCTATCATGTCATATAATTATCACTTCTTTTCAGTGGTTGGAATAATCGAGATCTAGTCTCTTAGCAAGTCTGATATTATAATACAACATTAATGTCTATATTCATTATATCGTGCAAGGATTCTTTTTTTTTTTTTTTTTTGTCTTTTTGTAATTTCTTGGGCAGCTCCTGCGGCATATGGAGGTTCCCAGGCTAGGGGTCAAATCGGAGCTGTAGCCACTGGCCTATGCCAGAGCCACAGCAACGTGGGATCTGAGCCGTGTCTGCAACCTACACCACAGCTCATGGCAACACCAGATCCTTAACCCACTGAGCAAGGCCAGGGATTGAACCCGCAACCTCATGGTTCCTAGTCGGATTTGTTAACCACTGAGCCACGATGGGAACTCCAAGGATTCAATTCTTGTAGGTGTTTGTTCAATAGATGTTTCTTGAATTAATGAATAAGGAAACAGAAATCTTCTATTGATAAGGACTAAACATTTTGAAAAATTCTTCACAAAGAAGTTTTAGCCAGATCCCATTTACTACAGGTTACTTAATAATAAATTAGTAACCTCAAATACCACAGACTAGCACTAGAACAGTACCTAAATCAGCAAATTCATTTCTGTAGATTTCATAATCTCCTGTTTTCCCATATTCCCAGAAGGCCTTTTCCAGAAATATATCTATAGAACTGAGGCACCTAGGAATCTCAAATTGTTAAGAAGTCTATATGCTCTTGAATCTTATTTTCTGAATGTCAAACTTATTTTTCTGACAGGGATAAAACACAGGAGAGGAAAAGCCTAGGTGATTTGTCCTTTGTAGCTAGGTGCCCCTGGTGTGAACCACTCTGTAGAAAGGAACCAGAAGAAAAATGATTTAGATGACAGAAAAAAAAAACACCTCTATTCTGCAAAGTTAAGTCCTTCAGATTAGTAAGGTTCAGTCACTGACAATTTCCCATGTACTAGAGACTGCCCAAAATGCTGAGGACTCAAAAATAAATATGACATAACTGCTGTCCTCAGGCAGTGTACAGTTTAGGAGGCAAGAATAGCTGCTACTATTCTGAATATTAGTAAATGAGCTTGAAACAAATCACAAGAGACTCAAGGTTGTTCAGTTTGGTTTTTTTAATCCTTCAGCCAGTGGAACAGAAGGGAAAGAGTCATTATTCATTCAGAACATAGTTCCCAAACTTGCCTGATCATATGAATGACATCAAAGGGCCTGTTAAATATAAATTCCCAAGTTTCTCTCCCGGAGATTCTCAGTCAGTACAGCTGGGCTTGGCCCTCCATTTAACTTACACAGTGAGGCAACTTTTGGAAACATGAGAGTTACAGTGCACAGCAACTCCCTTAAAATATTAGAAAGTATCTAGAAAATACAACATATTAATTGGTTGGCAGAAAAGGTTGACTTGCTAAAATTTTCTTCTGTAAAGCTTTGCCTCAGCAGAAAGAGTGGGTAAAGGCTCATCTTCTAGGCTTAAAAAAAAAGGTGTCATTGGGTGGTGTCCAGATGTCTGGATCCTTGCCCACAAGGAGTCCAGTTTCCTTTTTAGTGAGGTGAGAAGGATTCTGAACAGAGAAACATGTTCAAACATTCGACCCTCAGGTCAGGGGTCAGTGATCAGTTTGATCACATGGGCAGCACAATGTCTGGCAACCAAATAAAATACTACAGAATAGAAAATATCTATTACTCTATTACTTAGCCAGTCTGCTCCTCACTGCTGAATGCAGTCATAAAGTGGTGACTATTAATTCCCTTCTATCATTGCTGGAAAGAGGCAGAGCATCTAAATTAAGCAAATAAATAAATAGTAGCAATTATGGTTTTAAGGCAAAAGGCAACATATAATGGAAACGAACCTGACAATGGTGACAGATATGGATGAGATCATTTCAAGGTAGGTTTAAAGTTTGCTATAATCCTGGTGAAGAACTAGTGGGGAGGAAGGGGGGAAAAGGAGGAGGAAATGGCATATCAATAAAAAATGCTTCTTCTTGATCTATGCAAAAACATGGTAAATGCTACTGTGTGCAAAAGAAATCAGATTAAAAGCAATTAGTAAATCGAGCCACAAGACAAGGTTAATCCCTAAAATGACAATCATTTCTTTTTGAAATTGTGACCTCATCTCCTCCCACTGCTAAAGGGAACGTTACACTCCGGTGCTTGGCCAAAAGACAAAGAATAAGTATACACAAGGAGATGGATGGATATGTCAAGAAGTCGGAATATACTCTACAGCAGACTGCTTTCAAACAAAGTCATGCAATGGAAAAGAACATTTTCTGTATTCTTCAGTTCTAATACTACTAACCACCTTCAAATGTCTAATAAACCAATTTACCTTTGTAAATCCATACTTAGTTGATGAGAACGTTTTTGGTCAGATTTCATAATGCTGGCAAAAATTGTGAGTTGTTTCTTTTCCTTTTGTTTTTTAATGATTTTTATTTTTTCCATCATAGCTGGTTTACAATGTTCTGTCAATTTTCTACTGTACAGCAAGGTGACCCAGTCATACATAAATATATACATTCTTTTTCTCACTCCTTTTTTTTTTTTTTTTTTTTTTATTGGCAGCATAGGTGGCCTAAGGAAGTTCCCAGGCCAGGGACTGAGTCCAAGCCTTAGCTTCGAGCTACGCCTGCAGGGCAACAGGGAATCTTTTAACCCACTCAGTGGGCGGGGGGTGGGGGTCAAACCTGAGCTTCTGCAGGGACCTGAGCCACTGCAGTTGGATTCCGAACTCACTGCACCACTGCAGGAACTCCTCCTCAGGATCTCTATTGCCAATAATTCTTAGTTTTCCCACAAAACAATTTAGGCAAAATAAGTACATAAAGTTTGAAAGGCCAGTGTGTGTAGATGAAAATCTTCAGCTTACTTAAGTTTCTGTGTAAATTTCTGGGCAACTTTCGAATACCCCTAGCCTGGGAACTTCCATATGCCTTGGGTGCAGCCCTTAAAAAAAAAAGAAAGTAAAAGAGAAAAAAGAAAGAAAAGGCCTCAAGGATCATTTCTCACATTGCAAATATGAATATCTTCAGGTGGCCATTCAAAGATTATTGACTAAAAAACCCACAAAACAGCACCTCCTACAGGTAGATGATTCTTTACCCCTCTGAAGTTGTGCAGGTTGAAGATTAGCAGGCTCGAGATAAGCTTGGATACATTCAAGGGTATCTGATGCACAACCGGCTGAAGGGGAACCGCATTCATTCTTAACCTTCTGAGGTCAAATTTTAGAAAGCAATGTGGAGTTAGGGCGAGGGGATTAGGGAAATAAAGACTGGAAAACTATACTTTGCTCTGCCTATTAATTAGGTTTGTGACCTTGGGCATGTAATTTCACCTGTCTTTGCCTCGGTTTATTATCTATAAAATGAATGGGTTGAACTTTACCACGAAATCCCTTCCAGCTCTAACATTTGATGAAACAACTTCATGGAGGGCAAATGCAATGCGTTCTGCAAACTGTTTCTTAGAAGCATTAGAGACCAGCAAGAATTCCACTGACCAGACATGTCAAATGAATTCTGGGCCAACTCTTCCTGGTGTCTGGCGCATAGCCGACTGACTCTTTACTTTCATTGCACTGTTTCTGCTTCTCAGGGCGCTCAAATCTATGAATCACAGGTGGGGTTTGGAAGGTAGGCAGGCAATATACTCATTTACAAAAGGACCTGAGGTGTCGAGCTTAAACGTCCTGCTTAGGGCCTCACAACCGACAAACGACAAAGTCGACTTGACCTCACGGCTCTAAAAAGGCCAACTGGGGGTGGCTGCGAGGTGGCATCGGACAATAGGAGACAGCCAGCTGGTCTGTTATCCCCGAACAGCAAAGCCTCCCAGGAAAAGGCCTCAAGCCGACTACTGGGCTCAAATCCCCTGAAGGTCAGGTCAGCACGATTTGCGAAACTCACAGTTTAGATCTCTCCACCTCGGAATTTAGCGACTGTGAGTGTGTTTAGTTTTTCCCCTGGGGTGGGGGTGGGGTGGGCTTAGGACTGAGAGGCAAAGAGAGCCTTTGGAGCCCAGGCCTTTGGACTTCGAGGTGGGGGTTACCGGGATGGGTCAATCACCTGGGAGCCGGTTCCTCTGCCTCGGGCCTCGGACGCACACCGTCCGCACCAAGGGCGCCAGCTTCTGCTTCAAAGCACCCGCCGCCAAGCCTCCACACCGGAACATTTCGGCAACCGCTACTCTGGACCGCCGCCTCCTTTCCTTTCTTCTTACGCACCGACGGACGGGTCAAACACCAAGGGCCCCGGGCCGTTCCCCTTGCTCCCTTCACACGCACTCTACGCAGGCTCCTCCTCCCAGCTCCGGGTGGGCATTGGACAGCTAAGCCGGCCAGCTCCGGCAGGGAAGGGGAAGAGCGCCTGGAGGCCTACTGCGCAGGCGCGATGCTCAGCGCCGCATTGCGATTGGCCCGCACGGCGAGAAGCTGTGCGCATGTGCCTAGCTGCCCTCACACTTGCAAAGACCCCAGCCGGAGTTGCTAGCTATTTTCCGCAGGTTGGTGGCAACACGTGTGGGTAAGCGCTTTTGGAAAGCTGCCCGAGGAGCGGCTGATGGGGCCGCTCTGCCTGGTTGTGGCCAGTACTGCTGCGGTAACAGTACCTCACAAAGCGTGGCCTCAGCGCCGCGGTTTAGTCTTCTGTTTTAGGTTCCTAATTACTAGGTAATAAGCCTTCCGGATTCTCTTGCTGAAGTCCACTTCCAGTCTTTCCACAGGGCCTGCCGGGGAACCTGGCTTCCCAGATTCGGAGCGGACTTCCGTCTTTTACAAATTGCTGGCGCTTTCCTACCAAGCGCCTGTTTCCTGGACCAGTAGACATTCCGCTCACTCTTTCCCATACCACTTTTATACTGTGCGGTTCTGTGTCCTAGATGCTGTACCGGGTGCTGCGGTAGTCGGCTGTTACGGCTTCGGTGCTTGAGAGCAGGATGCCGGCAAAAAGAGTTTGTGCTTCACCGACTTTATATGAGAGAAATCCTAAGCAGATTTTTTAAAAGAGTTGGAGGAGTAGGGTGAGAGGCTGAGTGCAGATAGGTGTTTTGACTCTACCACATGTAAGCTAAATTGGAAATAAACTTTGGGCTGTATGCAAAATATGTCTTTTTCAAAGCTTTGAGTTACATGTTTGGTTAACAAGTATTGAGCACTTGCCATTTGGACTGTGCTATGAGAGGAGCTCTGGGGGATGTGAATAGTATAGGAAGTGGTCACTGTCTGATTGGGAAGATGACATACACTGGTCATTTAAATATCTGATGTAGTGCCAGAGCAAGAGAAAAGTATGGGATGGAAAAGCTAAGGAATGACTTCATACAAGAAATGTTACTTAAGCTACATCTTGAAGGATGAGTATTAAAATTCAAATAGACAATGGAGAAGGGATGATATTTCAGATGGTGAATTCATTGGGACCCAAAGTAATATTTTCAGTGGTCAAGCACCATTGACTTTGGATCCCTTCTGCCCCAAGTTGAATCCTGGCTCTGCCACTTGGAAAAGTCACTTGTGCTTCAGTTTCCTCATCTATCAATCTCATAGGGTTGTTATGAAGATTACATGACCTAATATTTGTAAAGTATTTTACAGGATGCATCATGTTGTTTAAATAGCTTGGAGGTATAAAACAAACAAACCCCAGCACATTTATAGGGGACAATGACAGAGAGTACATACTAAGAAGTAAATAAGGACAAGTGAATATGGTAGGGCCAGATTTGAACTGGTAAAAGAATTTAGCCCTAATCTTGTAGGTGATGAAGTTATTATTTTTAGTGGATTAAGGATAGAAAATGAAATTACAAAGGTGTTGTTTGAGGAAGTTTAATTCAGGAAACAGTATTTATTGGGTAAAAATGACCCAGTATTCCCTTACTCATTAAGAATAGACTAATGTTCAGAAGTGCAGGCAATACCATGACTTTTTTTTTTTGGCCACACCAATGACATGGGGAAGTTTCAGGGCCAAGGATCGAACCTGAGCCACCGCAGTAACAATGCTGGATCCTTAATCCACTGGTGCCACAGGGGAACTCTGGCAATGCGTGACTTTTAACTGACGGCTGTTTGGGAGGGATAAATATTGAAAATATCGGTTCCACAGTAAGGTAAAAAGTTCTTTCTAATTCAGATTTTAAAGGCTTTACGGACATGGATATTTATTTCTCTTTCTAAAAGCCGATAATCAACATGGGTTGATTAAATACAAAATTAATCATATCTGTTGATGAAAGAGGCTTTCAAAAACACTGTCAAAATCATGACACTCAAGTACCTATGAAAACAACTAGATGTATTTGAAAGAAAGTCATTTAATGATGAACAGTTAACACAAGGAAAAGTCATTGTACAGCACATTCATTTTTGCAATAGATGCAATGAGGTATTTTCTTGTCCTCTTAATTAAAAATTATATCATTTTGGGGGGGAGCAAAAGCAATTTACACATACTGATTAACTCTAAAAATATAAGCAAAAGTTCTCCCAAATCGCATTCCACAGAGCTTTTATCAGGGCATGTGGAAATAGACCACATTTTCAGAAATCAGTGTTTCTACCTTACAACTATGATGTGAACTCTCAGACTCAGGGGCAAGTTTTTTTCTGAAGCATATATCTAAATGCATCTTATATGGATGTAATATTTTTTATATCTCTCCGAAAGTTAGTTTTAGTTATGGCTATGAATTAGCAAAGCCTTTTTCCATTCTTACCTAGTGCATATGCCTAATTAATAGTTACCTTTTTAAAAACATCTATTCTTCTGTAGATAATGGTCACCGGCAGCACTAGCTTCAAATACAGAGGAGAATGATTCAGCAAACTACTATCTAGACATCAACCAACCAAAAACAAAACAAAACAAAACAAAACAAAATACTGTACAATTTGGATTGCTCTTCACACTGTACAGTGATAACTGGTATTCATAATCATGACCATGGGTTAGCCAACTAAGACTAAATCCTTCTCAAGATGGTTTAAGTACTGAATAGTATAATCTAGGGTTTTAGAAATAGATGGCCCACATGTACACTAAAAGAGTTAGCTATAAATATATCTGCAAACTCAACTGAAAACCTTATTAACTACAAGACCCTCCTTTGCCCAGCCATTTTCAGTAGCTTGAACTTGGCTGAGCAATCACATTCCAGGTCGCTTACAGATCTATCACTGATGCACTGGATTGTTTTCCTCAGAGCGGGAATGGATTTAGTCATGTTTGTCTCTTCTGCAGTTCAGCCCCACACAAATAAGATGGTAAGTCACGTGTGCTTCCGGAATCCCTGACCCTGAAGGCACTAGCAAATAACTCATATGTCTGGTGCTGTTAGCATGTGTCAATATTACCTTAGCCTATGAAATAGGTGTTTATGTTTGTTAAAAGCAAACACAAATGGGCACATTCTGTGTATGTAAGTGGTACCTCGGCAAAGTTGATTTCAAAGAAACAAATTCTGAACCTGCAATCACTTTGGGGGGAGGGAATACTGGTCTTGACCAAGATGTGTGGTGCTTATTAAGCCTTGGGGAGCTGCTCCCTAATGCCATAAGAAAGTTCTGTTCATTTATCGTCTTCCAAGCATAATCTAGGCTTCTGGCAAATTAGACCCAACCACTTTGTTCTACATTCAGGTGCAGAGGGGTGAACGCTCCTAGAGGTTTCCAATTCCTTTTGAAACTCCACCATTCTAGAAGGATTTATGATTATATGGAGGGCTGGGGAATGCAAGACACTGTGAGGTTTATGCCGTGTCCCAAGATCCCTCCACCTGGGCCTGTAACATTTAGCCCCCGGAAACAAATTCCCTTTTGCCAAAGCTGCCACCACTAGCTTCCCCCCTTCTTCTACCCTCTGTATGGCCCTCTCCCGAGGCGGGCCTTCCCCATTGGCCAGCCAGACACAACCGACTGCGGCAGCCAATAGGAGCCACTCTCCTGAACATTCAGAGGATGGGTGCTCGTGGTGTGATGAGGGGAGGTTGGCGCCTGGCACGCGCCCCCCTACATCTGGCAAGTCTGTGACAGAAGCCGTAACTCCCCCTACGCACGCACACCCGTGCCCCTGCCTTCCTCCTCTCAGCTGCGCGGGGCCCCCACAACCCACGGCGTGTCTTGGCAGCTCCCTCCCCAGCTCCTTGGGGCGCGCGAGCGCACCTGCTTTCTCAATAAGACAGAGCATCCCTTTATCCCAAGGCTTGGGAGGGGGCCGCCGAGGCGCGGCGCAGCTGCCCACGGCTTTCGAGGTGAAAGAGGTGTCTCCGCCCGGCACCCCACCCCCGCCGAGTAGTGTCGCTCCGAGGCCCAAGTGCTCCAGAGATGCCTGAGGGTGCAGCTCTCTTTGTCCTCCCCAGCTGTGCTCTCTGCCAGCCAACCTCGTGCGCTCCGAGAAGGTGGGGGCGGGGAGCCCGAAACCTATAAAATAAATGGGGGCAAGGAGAAAGGAGGTCCGTCCCGGGGTGGTGTGTGCGGCTTTCTCCACCCAGCCTTTCCTCCTCAGGCTTCCTCCCTCCGGTGTGTCCCTGGGGTCCAGGCAGGGGAGTGTCTAGGCAAAGGTGCGGCGGCGGCGGCGGCGGCGGCGGCTTGGGGAGCGCGGTAGGATCGCACGCCCTAGCGTCCCGTCCGAGGGCACAGGCGCAAGAAGAAGGCTTGCCCACTCTCCTCCATCTCTCCTCCCATCCCTGGCTTTTGTGTCGATGCCTCAGAGCTGCTAGGAGGGTGCGCTGGAGAAGGGGGGGGCTGGGGTGAGAGGCACCCCCTTCACGCGCGCGCGCACACACACACGTTGCCGGCGCACGCACACGCGCGGACACACACTCACAGACACGCACACACACACACACACACACACGCACAAAGCTCGCTCGCCTCGAGCGCACTAACGTGGCCGTTTTCTTTGTGTGGAGCCCTCAAGGGGGGTTGGGGCCCCGGTCCGGTCCGGGGGAGATGGCGCAGCCCATCCTGGGCCATGGGAACCTACAGCCCGCCTCGGCCGCTGGCCTGGCGTCCCTGGAGCTGGACTCATCGCTGGACCAGTACGTGCAGATTCGCATCTTCAAAATCATCGTGATTGGAGACTCCAACGTGGGCAAGACCTGTCTGACCTTCCGCTTCTGTGGGGGGACCTTCCCGGACAAGACTGAGGCCACCATTGGCGTGGACTTCAGGGAGAAGACGGTGGAAATCGAGGGCGAGAAGATCAAGGTGATCCAGACGGTCAGGTCCGGGAAGGGAGGGATCTGGGAGGGGGCCTCGCCAGAGGCATCTGCTCTAGCGGTTGTAAATGTCCAGCGTGTGGCGGTGTCGCCACTTGCTGAGCCCAAGAGAGGCATCCCCTTACCTCTCTTGGTGGCCCAGTTACCACCTTACCAGTTTTTTTTTTTTTTTTTTTTTTGAGGGCAGGCGGGAGTGGTTGCAGGCTTGCCCTTTGCCCCTGCCTGACAGCTCCCGTTAGGAAAAGCCTGTTTGATCCCATCCTTGACCCTGAGCCCGAGCAGCGGCACCTGTGGGCAGAGGGTGGTATGAGGGATCTCTGTCCTGGTCTGTGGGATGGATCCCAGAGCACTTTACACATCTTGAGGTCTCTTGTACCTACCTCGTGGGTACCAAAAGGTTGTGAAAAGTCACTTTGGCTGAGCCCCGAGGCCTTAGAGAGGAGGAAAGATGGAAATCCATAGAGAATGAAAGCTGCTTTATTTTAAATTACAATTTATGGTTAAGATTAGGGCTGATTTGGAATAGGAGTGGAGCGGGGGTGGTTCTGGCCCAAAGCCATGAGCCATTTTAAAGAAATTGAGACAGGGTCACCTGTCAGCCCTTCATAATAGACAAAACTTGTTCCTTTGCAGCAGGACCCCTCAAATGATATCTTCTTTATTTGTCTGGGGTACTTCATGCTCATTACTTATTTTGTTGGTATTGTCTTCAGCAGGCCTTTGTAAAAATGCAGAGCAACTTCTCTGAGTGTCTGATCCCCTTCTCTCATTAGTCTGTCAAGTGGGCCAAGTGCAGATATTCTTGTCTGACCATTTGTGCTCACTTTCGGTGCAGAAAGGGTAGAAACTCGACAGGACAGGAATATTTTGGTGTGCGGAGGGTGGAGGGAGGGAGGACATGGCAAGGGCAGCTTCATGTGTCAGGGAAGCAGAAAGGGGCAGGGTTACGGGCAGGAAAGTCACCTCAGAAGGAACTGGGCACTGGGCACTAAAGACCAACTCCTCTAGACCCACACCTGGCCTGTTCTTGAGCCTAGAGTCGGATGCTGTCAGGTGAAGGTAACCCTCCCTCCTGCTGGGCAAACAGCCCACCTGACTGCAGGGTCCCTCTTCTGAGTGTTGTGGAGAGAAGGACTGAGTAACTGGGGAGAATAATGAAATGCACTAAACCCTACAAGATTCCTGACTCCTTCCTAATTGAAATGAACATGTTTGAAAATGGCTTCAGAGACCAGGCCAAGGCAACCAGATGTCAGGAAGATGGGCAGCTCAGTACAGGTAAGGGAGTGCTCCGGAAAACCACCAAGCCTCAGGGTCTGCAAGATAGGGCACAACTTTGAAATCGTGATCTTTTTCGCCCCTTGCTTTTTTGGGGAAGGGGGAATTGTTACACTTCTTGTTTTAACATCAGAGCAAGAATCTGTTTCTGTCCTTTCCTGGAGCTCTTATGTCTATGTCTGCTAGGCTAAGCCTTCTTTAATGTAAGGTCGTAAGACTCTGAAATTCCTGAAACATGCCTTTTAAAATCTAAAGCAGAAATATACTCTTAAACCCTCAAAAAAACCCCCACAAACCCTTCAAATTTAATGCTATCCTTGTTTAAAAGCAAGTGTCACATTAAAGCACAGAGACCCCTGGATTTAAGAGAGGGGCACTAAGTCCACTTGAAATTTAGATGGAGGAGAAAGGAAGTGTTTGGGAGTCTAGAGAAGGAGAGCAGGGGGAGGGGAGAGGAGAGGAAGAAGCCGGGAAGCGGGAAGTGGAAACGAGTGGAAGAAGGTCCGTGCCCAATGGCCTTGGGGAAATTTTGCAAAGACTCCTTCCCTGCAAACAGCCAGTACTTAGCCAAACTGGATTTTACAGTCTCTGCCAAAGATCCCGGACTTTCTCCCAGAGGGCAGAGCCTCTGACAGTGTGACTCACTAGAAACAGCTCAGCGCAGCACCACATGCAGATAAGTGCTTAATACAGGCTTTTTGGTGGAAGATGATATTTCCAAGAGGGCAAAACCTGGTGAAACTGCTCACGGAGGAGCCCTCTGGGTGCAGATTCTGAGGGAGCTCAGGGTGGGGTGTGGGAGCCGTGGGATGGGGCCCTGCTTCTGGTTAAGCTGCTGCAAGCTCAGGGCCCAAGGCGGCAGGCCAGACCAGCACGTCCTTGGGAAGATGGCAGAGCACGGCAGCTGGCACGTGATCTACACAGGAGGAGATCTGGCCCCACACTCGGGCGGGCCTGAAGTTTCTCAAGGAACAAGTACCAAAGCCACGCTAGGAGGTGACTGCCACGTGGCAGGCTGAGGTGGCCAGAGACCACAGGCAGCAATAGAAGGCCAGCAGGCTGGAAAATGCCAGCTCTTCCGTCAGTCCAAGAGCAGGGTGTGGCCTCTACTGTGTCCCATACTGTCGCACACACTGTCAACACCTGCAGGGGAACGACTGAATTAATATATTTGGGGCTACTTTCTTAATTACCAGGGCCATCCCTAGGGCTCTGAAGCCCCATTTGGTGTCTCCAATTGATGTGTCGCCGGCCCCCTCACGGACATTTATAATCCACTATTTCCTGGTTAACATGAACAGCAAGAAAAACCTCCAATGAGTAAGTAGCGACAATAATAAAATAACTTCTATTTATTGAATAAACAAAGGGTCCCTTTTCCACACACTATCTTATTTGATCTTCTCAGCAGCCCTAGGAAATTAGGACTGTTCTTATCATCCCTGTTTTATAGATAAAGAGACCAAAGTTGGATTAAGTAACTTGCCCCAAAGCACATGGATCTGAGCTTCAGTCTTCGATCCTTGAGCCCAGGCACTTGGCCATCTCGCTGTCCTGCCTTTCCTGTGACAGGGCCAGGATTTCGGTCTAGATCTGGAGCCCGTGCTCTTTCTCACTGCACTCTCCTCTAGCAGAGCAGTATCTGGCCTGGGGGAGGGTGTTCGTGTGTGTGTGTGTGTGTGTGTGTGTGTGTGTGTGCGCGCACGCATCGTGCAAGAGCACAGGGGGAGGTGGAATGCCGGGCAGCCAGCCTTAGGGTCTCTTGTCGGCCAAAGGCCCAGGGTTACAGCTCCAGGACTCAAGAGCCCTCAAGATGTCACCCTCAGCGGCACCCCGGACATTGAGCTGAGTACCGGGTTTTACTTTTTGCACCTTGACTGTCTCACCTTGGGTGTGAGAATCAGAGTATGTTCAGAGATGGAAGCGACCTTGGAGAATCTCTAATCAGACTTCCTGGGTTTACAGAGAGGAAACAGGCTCAGAGAGGGAAAGTGACTAGCCTAAGATCACACAGGGCACAGCCTACAACTCAGGTCTCCTAATTCCCTTTTTGGTGCTCTTTCCACGCACCATGCTGCCTGGCTTAGAAGAGCATGTAAATTCCCACTCTGGGCCAGCGCCATGGTCCATCTAACCCACAAAGTTACCTGTGACAGGGATGTGGTGAGACATCCTATGGGAAAGCTGGCAGTCCTTCCTGACATCACTCTGGGAAGGATGGAGGCACCTCCCCCATTAAGGAAGGGTGGGGCTTCTCTTAATGACCTTTAAGTTCTGTCATCTGTCATCCTTAGGTTTAGCTAAACCATGTTTAGGTTTAGCTAAATCATGTTTAGGTTTAGCTAAATCATGTTGCTCCTGTCTTAGTCTAAAAGCATTGGAAAATGCCGAATAGGAGTGTGTTTGGGGGTGGGAAGGTAGTGGTGGGGGGCTCGGTTCTAATTTTTGAACCAGTTTTTGTAAATTTTCATGGAAGCACCCCCTTCTGTCTGATTGGCTTCCTCTCACTGGCTGGGCAGCCCCCGGCCCCCGAGCTCCGGACCAGGTCTACTGTGGGCAGGTGCCGCTCAGGACTGTGGATTCTGTTTCCTCTGCTGATCACTTGGAAAAACAGCTTCGTGTGTTACATTACCGAGTGGCTGGAGGCTAAGTGTTCGCTGGGAAGCTGCCCGCAGTCAGAATGACATCATGTCTTCCTTAGGGCTTCTGAGCTTCCATCTTCTGCCAGTTAGCTTAATGGTTAATTATCCATCAGTGTTGTTTCTCTGTTTCCCTTGCTGCCTCTCTTGCTGTGTGTGAGTTTGTCTTTGTCTCCGTCCTCCTTTGCCATTCTCTGTGTCAGCCTTGTGTGCGAACGTGGGTGTATCTTGGACGCAAATGGGACAGTCCGGCTAGCTGGAGAAAGATTGTCTTAAACTTTTCCCATCACCCACTCGGGCATCCTTCAAATGTTACAGATGTATTTTCTCCCTTTTTCCACTTCTGCCCTCCCCCACCGGCCTCCAACAAAAGGACATTCATGCCTCATCTGCAGAAAGATGCCAGATATGTTATGTTCCCTAGGGACAAGAAATACCCGCGTCAGTTAAGAGCACGTGCAGGGGCTGAGGGTCTTGCCTCAGCTTGCTCAGGCGGTGGTTGCCCCAGGAAAATGGTTTACCAGGCTAGGTTTATCTTTGGCAGCTCCCCACCCAGTGCCCCTCAACTCTCCTCCAGCATCCCCGTCACTTTGGGCCTGTCCCCAGCCACGCATGGCATGCTGCTGGCATTCCTCTCTCTTCCCCCTCCCCGCTGACTGCCTTTGCCTTGGCTCTGTCTCAACATCAAGAAGCCAAGTTCTCTGTGTTTTCCAGGAGGAGAACCAGCGGGTCCAAGCAGTGGCGCTACCGGGACCGGACTCCTGGGCCCCCATTGCCCTCAGAGACAATGGCAACGACTAATATTTGCAGAGCACTTTATATTCTGCAAAAGCTCTTTCTTGGGTACTATTTCATTTGCCTAGTCATTGATGCAGCTAGGAAGCAGAGGGGCTGGTCCCCGGGTCTCCCAGTTCCAAACCTGCTTCTGCAGTTCCAGCGGTGCCTGCTCAATTAGCTGTCTGATCAGACTTGAGGGTGAAGGTCCCGGCCCGGAGAGGAAGGGAGAGTATTGGGCACTGTGTCGTGTACTTACAAGGAATGCTCATGGTCACAGCATCTCTACAGGATTGCTGGGTTTATCCTTGCTTTCCAGAGGAGAACACTGAAGATGAAGTAACTCGCCTGAGGCCACCTAACTAGTAGGACATGACTGGACTGAGATTTGCACCCTAGTTGGTTTGACTCCACTCTACCTCACTGGCGCTCAGAGGGAAAAGAGGTTCCTGGGGTGGGGGGTATGTGTGGCTAAGGGGCAGGCCATCCCTGGCCACCGTGTGGATGCAGTGCCCGCAGGAAGGGAGGACCAGCTGCCAAACGGGGATGCTTTCCTGGTCTGATGGCCTGGGGTTTGTGAGGATGCTGAGGACAGGGACACCAAACAAAGTGAGCGACCCTGACTGCTGTGCTCTCCCTTGTTCGGTGATTGCTCGGTTCTTCCGATTTTCTGCTGTTGGCAGCCGGCTTCCTGGCTCCCCTCTCACCACAGACAGGCGTGCTAAGGATTTGGGGTGGGCTTTATAAAGAGCTGGAATGGGAGCAGTGCCTACAGTTTCGTTCAAATTCTGAGCCTCTAAATAAAAGCCTCGAGGGGAGGTGCTGGAAAGGCAAAGGAGGTTTCCAGCAGAGAGGGCCGTCCCTGCAGCACTGGCAGCCTGGGTGGCAGCACACAATTCTGAAGCCAAAGAGAAGCCAAACAGCCAACCTACTCAGCCCCAAACACCTCACACACTCCCACCCGTGTTCCTGCTAGTGGCAGGTATTTTTAGAGTCCTGAGCTCATGGTGTTAAAGCATCTGCCACATGCCTGAGGGCTGCTGGGGATTCAGCCTTACTCAGAAGCGAGCCTTACGACGACGGGCGGAAGATGGGGGTGGGGAAACCAGAAACCAGGTGGTAATGGTATTCTCCTGGGATACCTGCCCTCTTCCCACTGACCTCCATTCCTCTCCTGCTCTCTTCTTTCTTCCTGCTCGCAGCACCGGAGCGGTGGAAGAAAGGAAAATCTCTTCTGTCTCTGCTTGCCGGAGCAAGTCGGCCTTTGAGGGCTTAGGCTTTTCTGGGTCACCCAAGTCGAACGTTGTCTCTGCCATCGCCTTGGCAGATACCTAGGGTGCCAGACTGATTGTAGTTTTGGTGGCGCAGGCCAATGCTGCTTTTTGATAATGACGATGAGGAGTGATCTGCTGCAGCAAAAGACTGCTTGCAGTCTAGCTGGAGGGATGCCGAGAACCCTGGTGAAACGACCAGAGAGCAAAGAAAGATATTCTTAGTGGTGTGGTACAGACTCCAAGTGTGATGGAAACTCCCGAGGAAGGAGAACTGAAGCCAAGGTGGGGAAGGTGTCAGGAAGACGGAGTCTGAGCTGAGCCTTGAAGAGTGGGTGAGGTTTGGAGAGAGCAACCGGGAAGGGGGAGGGGGGCAACGAATTCTGTAGGGGAAGGTGGACTCGCAGGACCACAGGTCCAGAGGAGGGAATGAACCCGGTGGAGCTGGTGGAAACCGGGTTGCGGGTGGGGTCCAATTATGGCAGACAGATGTTTCTATTTTGATGCCACATTCAGTACAGGGCTATGCGCACTGGCTGAAGCGGAGGAAGATGCTCAGGACTTAGGGAGGCTAGCTTGAAGGCGGAAATGCATGGGGCACTGAGTCGGAGACATGGAGAATCCAAAAGACTTTGCTGTAGTCCAGGAGGGAGGAGAGGGGAGCCTGACCAAGAGACATGCAAATCTAAATAGAGGAAGGGGAAGGGGATGAGTCCCAAGGATGCTGTGCCAAAGGAACAGGGCGGCCATCTCCATAGAGGAGCTGGAGGGAAGCCTGGATAATGAAAGTTGCTGTTCAGAGCGATGACTCTGGGGCCCTGGAAAATCTTCACTCAGCAAAGAGATTTAATTATGTTTACTAGATTATATGTACTGACCGCTAACTTCAAATAAAGGCTATCCTTCGTTTTAAGAACCGCAGTAGTCAATTAGTGACCATAATCACATTTCCTTTCATAACTGAGAATTGTGCAGGGCCTTGGGACCATTGCTTTGAGCGTTTCTCTTGTCCAAGACTTTGGATGCGTAAAGGGAAATAGATGGGGCTGAATGTGTGTAGATTAGAATAGCCCCTGGGAGTTGTATCTTTGCCTGTGTAACTGATGGGCCTTTATCCCCAAAGCTGAGATGCAGAAGAATAATCCAGTGAGCTAAATTACCTTTTACGTAACAAAGAAGTGAACTTAAAATAAGTTGAGCAGCAAGGTGAGATTTTTAACACTAATTTTGTTTTCTTTAAAAAGTCATGCAAAAAAACCCAAAGGAAATGATGTATGCTTGCAATAGAAAATTTGGAAAATACAAAAAAAAAAAAAAAGAAGAAAATAAATATCACCTCAAGTCCCACAGTTCATAAATAACCATTAGTGTTCTGGTGTATACACTTTCAGTCTTTCCTATTCATGTATCTATGTTTGTTTATTTATTTATTTTTCTGCTTTTTAGGGCCGCACCTGTGGCATATGGAGATTCCCAGGCTAGGGGTTGAATCAGACCTACACCACAGCCACAGCAACGCAGGATCCAAGTCGCATCTTTGACCTACACCGCAGATTACCGCAAACGCTGGATCCTTAGCCCACTGAGCGAGGCCAGAGATCGAACCTACAACCTCATGGTTCCTAGTTGGATTCATTTCTGCTGCACCACAACAGGAATTCCTATGTTTATTTTTTAATTGGGACCATAGCATATGAAAATTTTTCTATCCTGCTTTTTTCACTTAGTTACATTTTGTGAGCATATCCTCCATCATTTGTTCTTTGAAACAGTGATTTTTAATGGCTGCATAATAGCCCATTGTATAGATATATACAAATGTTTTAGCTTTTCCTCTCCTACTGAACTTTTAGGTTGTTTCCTGTTTTTTCAAAAGTGATCAAGATCTTTGTAGAGAATTTGGAGCACATATCTCTTTTTTTTTAATTTTCTCTTTAAAGGAAATTGGTTAAAATTTTTTTTTCCCACTGTACAGCAAGGGGGTCAGGTTATCCTTACATGTATACATTACAATTACAGTTTTTCCCCCACCCTTTCTTCTGTTGCAACATGAGTATCTAGACATAGTTCTCAATGCTATTCAGCAGGATCTCCTTGTAAATCTATTCTAAGTTGTGTCTGATAAGCCCAAGTGGAGCATATATCTCTTTCTTCCTCTTTTTTTTTTTTTTGCTTTCCCCCTCAGTTTTGAGAGGTAATGGACATAAAGCACCGTGTAAGGTTAAGGGGTACAGCATAATGGTTTGAGTTACATACACCATGAAATGATGGCCACAGTAAGTTTAGTGAACATCCATCATCTTATACAGATACAATAAAAAGAAAAAGCAAAAAAAATTTTTTTCCTTCTAATGAGAATTCTTAGCATTTATTCTCTTAACAACGTTCATATATAACATACAGCAGTGGTAACTGGGGCCGTCGTGTTGCATATAACATCCAGAGTGCTTATTTATCTTATCTGCTGTTTCTTTTGTATAGCTTTCTGGAAGTGGGATTATAGGCTTTAGGAGTTTGGTACATTTTTCAGGTTTTTGATAATATTGCCAATTGGCTGTCCAGGAAGGTCAACCTATTTACATTTGAGTTTTTCAACTGAACACCTTAAGATTTTCAACTTAGGGTTTTCAACTAAGACTTGGGGTTGCCCAGGGAGAGAGAGGGAAGGGGAGGGAAGGATTGGGAGTTTGGAATGAGCAGAATCAAATTACTATATATAGGATGGATAAGCAACAAGGTCCTACTGTACAGCACAGGGCGGTCCTGGGATAAACTGTAATGGAAAAGAATATGAGGAAGAATAACTTATATGCATGAGTGAATCACTTTGCTGTAGAGCAGACATTAATACAACATTGGAAGTTGTAATACAGCTATACCCCAATGCAAATTTTTTTTTGGTCTTTTTAGGGCCACACTCGCAGCATACGGAGGGTCCGAGGCTAGGGGTCCAGTCGGAGCTGTAGCCGCCGGCCTACACCACAGCCACAGCAGCTCGAGAACTGAGCCACATCTGTGACCTACACCACAGCTCACGGCAACCCTGGATCCTTAGCCTACTGAGCAAGGCCAGGGATTGAACCTACGTCCTCGTGGATACTAGTCGGGTTTGTTAACCACTGAGCCACAATGGGAATGCCATTTTTAAAAATTAAAGTAAGAAGATTTTCAACTAAAAATCCTAACAAAGGCTTAATAAGCCCTGAAAGAAACTTCTCTCTATGCTTTGATAAGTCCCTTCTGCCAATTTGTCAAAGAACCACTTCCTGTGTCAGGGCTTGTCACCTGGTTTTTATTTTTTTTTAATTTTTTTTAATTTTAATTTTTATTTTTTTGTCTTTTTGCCATTTCTTGGGCCGCTCCCGCGGCATATGGAGGTGCCCAGGCTAGGGGTCCAATCGGAGCTGGAGCCACCGGCCTACGCCAGAGCCACAGCAACACGGGATCCGAACCACGTCTGCAACCTATACCACAGCTCACGGTAACGCCGGATCCTTAACCCACTGAGCAACGGCAGGGATCGAACCCGCAACCTCATGTTCCTAGTCGGATTTGTTAACCACTGAGCCACGATGGGAACTCCGACCTGGTTTTTATAATGCCACACAAGCATGTTTTCTCCTACCCGTTCTTGTTTCCTTTTCTAACTCCAGATTCGGGTCTGTGTATCTTCCAGGTTCAAGTGTGGGACACCGCGGGCCAGGAGCGCTTCCGCAAAAGCATGGTGGAGCATTACTACCGCAACGTGCACGCCGTGGTCTTCGTCTATGACGTCACCAAGATGACCTCTTTCACCAACCTCAAAATGTGGATCCAGGAATGCAATGGGCATGCTGTGCCCCCACTCGTCCCGAAAGTGCTTGTGGGCAACAAGTGTGACTTGAGGGAACAGATCCAGGTGCCCTCCAACTTAGCCCTGAAATTTGCCGATGCCCACAACATGCTCTTGTTTGAGACATCGGCCAAGGACCCCAAGGAGAGCCAGAACGTGGAGTCAATTTTCATGTGCCTGGCTTGCCGATTGAAGGCTCAGAAATCCCTGCTCTATCGTGATGCTGAGAGGCAGCAGGGGAAGGTGCAGAAACTGGAGTTCCCACAGGAAGCCAACAGTAAAACTTCCTGTCCCTGTTGAAACCAAATGGTGTAAATACAAGGTCAATTATCACTGGAGGTTTTTTTTTTTTCCCCTTTTCCTTTTTTTCCGTGCCTGCATAACACTGACACCTGCTCGTTTCTGTACAAAGTGATATTAAAATAAAATTTGTATAGATTATCACATGCCTTCACGTTTTGCTTTCTCCCAAGAAAACATTGTTTTTTCTTTTTTTGTCTTTTTGCCTTTTCTAGGGCCACTCCTGTGGCATGAAAACATTTTTAATTGTAATGCGTAGAAGAGGCAGCTCACCCTACTCGAAAGATATACTGGTGCCAAGGCACACTTCCTAGCAGCCTTCTATGCCACTTGAAATGCTCCTTGTTTGTATCACTTCTTCAGGATTAATTCATTCTCTCACATGGTGTCACCAGTGGGCAGAATCACCTGGAGGATGTGGACTACAGGCCAGATAGACACATTGTGCTAGAGAGCTGATGCAGGCGGAAGGATAGAGAAGTTCTTTTTTTTTTTAAAGATTTTATTTTATTATTTTTGTCTTTTTATGGCTATATCTGTGGATATCCCACCCAGGCTAGGGATGGAACTGGAGCTGCCGCTGCTGGCCTACGCCACAGGCACAGCAACGCCAGATCCGAGCCTCATCTGTGACCTACGCTACAGCTCACGGCAATGCCGGATCCTTAACCCGGATCCCTTAGCGAGGCCAGGGATCGAACTACATCCTCATGGATACTAGTCCGGTTCTTAACCTGCTGAGTCACAATGGGAACGCCGAGAAGTTTTGAAAGGAGACATTGACTCATCATTATTTCCTAAGTTCCCTGGATGTCAAGAGGAGGCTGTTCTCTTCCTATTTCCCAAAATTTAAAAATAAAAAGTGTAAGTTTCCCAACAGGCCCAGTTCCTTCCAATGTAGTTAGACCTTGCTTCTACATTTTTCGCCAAGCAGCTTCTGACACCCGAAGTATTTCTTTCCCTCTGTCCTTTCTGAGAGAGGGTAGCGGTCAAGCTAACAAATAGCAGGTTAACAAATAGCTATGATGCCCCCACATTTTTGCTGGGTGTTCTGGAAGAAACAGAACAGGAAGATTCGTCCTCTATGTTCAAAGACCCTTTGATCTAGTTGTGGGAACAAGGTATACACTGCAACAAATTGGGAACAAAAATTAGACAATGATATTACCAAGTGCGAGACTGTGCTGTGGGAATGGAGAACATTACGTACTCATTATCAAGGAGGGGTCACCAAAAAATGGTTGGGCTTATTTTGCATGTTGAATAAAGTGCACTGTTTGAGTTGGTACAGAGCAGGGGAGTGGGCAAAAGGAGGGAGGCAGGAACGAGCCTGGGGCTGGAACGGGAGGACAGCCAGGAGTCTGGCCCTCTGGTAGCTGAGTAGCCCTGGTCAGGAGCCAAGGCTGGAGAAGCCCACGCCTCAGGCCGGACAGCTTACTCCTTTTTGAGCCAATGGGAACTTTGGGTGGCTCTCTAGCAGAAGTCTTGAAGGTATATCTTATATATCTGGTTCTATGGATGTGAAAGCTCTTTGGCCGATGACTATAAAAGCATACTTACGATAGCCCCAGGTGATGTCTTTGCTTGAGGAATGCTCCTTAAGTCATCTCTTGTTCTCTCTCTCTCTCTCTCTCTCTCTTTTTTTTTTTGGTCTTTTTAAAAAATTTATTTATTTATTTAGCTTTTTACAGCCAAACTGGTGGCACATGGAGATTCCCAGGCTAGGGGTCCAATCAGATTTACAGCTGCCGGCCTACACCACAGCTCACAGCAACGCCAGATCCTTAACCCACTAAGTGAGGCCAGGGATCGAACCTGCAACCTCATGGATCCTAGTCGGATTCATTTCTGCTGCACCACGATGGGAAAGCCTGTCTTTTTGTCTTTTTAGGGCTGCTCCTGAGACATATGGAGGTTCCCAGGCTAGGGGTCCAATCAGAGCTGTAGCAGCCAGCCTACGCTGCAGCCACAGTATCAGATCTGAGCTGTGACTACAACCTACACCACAGCTCATGGCAACACCGGATCCTTAACCCACTGAGCAAGGCCAGGGATCAAACCAGCATCCTCAAGGATGCTAGTCGGATTCGTTAACCACTGAACCATGATGGGATCTCCTAAGGCATCTCTCTTGTTGGAAGCCCAAGAAGAGGGGAAGGGGTCCCAGATGGACAGCCCCTGAGCACTTGCCTCTGGTAGGGAGATGCAGTGTGCCCCCTGCCTCGGCAGTAAAGGGTAACAGACATCAGATGTGCTTCCCACCCCAACAGCCTGTCTGGTCCTGCCTCCCTCACTGGCTGCTTCCCCACCTAATCCTGCTCCCACCTGGCCTCAGGCTCAGCCCAATCCCCAGTCTGGTTCTCATCACTTGGTTTCTGTCTGGATCCTGGTTTTTGGAATCTTCCTAGGACCCTCGGTTAAGGCTCTGTTCCCCCCCCCTTTCTTTCTTTTTAAGGGCGCAGGTGCGGAATATGGAAGTTTCCTGGCTAGGGGGTTGAATCGGAGCTGCCTCTGCCGGCCTAGGTCACAGCCATAGCAACTCAGGATCCAATCTGTGTCTGCAACCTACACCACAGCTTATGTCAACACCAGATCCTTAAACCACTGAGCGAGGCCAGGGATCGAACCCACAACCTCATGGTTCCCAGTCGGATTCGTTTCCACTGCATCACAATAGGAATTCCAAGGCTCCAGTAGTCTTGCTGCCAATAGCAAAGACTCACCAACCCTACCTACCTGTGTCCTCTTCGGCTCACCTGCCTGATGCTGTCCCTTCCTGCAGGATGGCATGGCTCTAGAGAAGTCCAGGAGCTCTCCACTGTGGCCCCAGGCATCCCGAAAACCTCCAGGCTCCATGCCCTCTTTCAGCCCCAGAACTTCATGTTAGCAACAGCCGGGTGGCACGGTGGCCCCCAGCCCTCCTCAGACTGAGAAAGACGACTTGGGAGTGTTCCCAGTGTGCATTCAGGGGAAGGGGACTCAGGAGGCCAGAAAACAGTGACATTCTTGTTGCTGCGAGGCTCACAAGGAGCAAGAGGCTTTGAGGGAAGTGGGGTCCTTATTCAGCCTCAGTAAGGCTCTGGAATGATCCATGATGGCCAGCATCTCCCCTCTCCAGCTCCTCTTCATATTCCAGACCTGTTCCCTTGAGTCTTCACCTGTGCTGCAGAGACAGGAGCCAGAAAAATAACTACCAACATTTCAATACCTATTAGATGCCGGGCCCTGTGCTAAAAGACTTTGTGTTCCTTCACTAGCTCATTTACTGTTCCTTCAACCCTATGAGGTAGGGAAAGTATCACCCATTTCACAGAAAGAATATGGGTGCACCAAGAGGATGACCTGTCCGTGGTGACATGAAATTTGTCAAGACATTACTTTAAGTCTAGGCTCCTGCTAAGATATTATACTGTCTTTCCAGCTAGTTCTAAGCTCTGGGATTGCTCCCCTTATGGGGATTGCAGATGTGCTCCAGCCAGTCGCCCTGACCCATGGAGACTTGACCAGGAGGCCATTCAGTATCCAGGAGGGGAGTTCCCTTTGTGGCTTAGCAGGTTAAGAACCCAACTAGTATCCATGAGAATGTGGGTTCGATCCTTGGCCTCACTCAGTGGGTTAAGGATCTGGCGTTGCTGCAAGTCATGTAGGGTGCAGATGCAGCTCGAGTCTGGTGTTGCTGTGCCTGTAGTGTAGGCCTCAGCTGAGCTCCAGTTCGACCCCTAGCCTGGGAACTTCCCTATGCCGTAGGTGTGGCCCTAGAAAGAAGAAAAATATCCAAGAGGCCAGATGCGGACATTTCTCCCTGGATGGGACGCCCCTGACAAGATCCTTCAGGAAACCCAAGTGGCTGACAGAAGTGTCAGCTTCAGGCCAATGGAGTTCCTAATGTGTCCTTGCCTTGGGCAATAGCTGGGAACCACACAACCGCCTAGACTCTGCAGCTCAGCCTTTGGGGCTGTAGGATTTTGTCACTGAGATCCCCTGAACTACCCCTCCCCCAATATCAGAGCATTTGCTCAGGACCCCCATTCAGCCTGAGGCCTTGCTCTGGCTGAGCACAGTGTGGTGAGAACTATCTCAGCGGGATCCTTCGGTCAGAGAGACCAAGACCAGATGCCACTCTGAGAACCACCTAGAACGGTGCTGGGGATGGGTGCACAGCCCAAAGTGGCTGGAGAAGCCCACCCCCCACCGTGAAGCTGACAGCAACCCACCCTGCATGTGTGGCGGGTGGGAAGGAGGGCTTGGAGAGGCGCTGAGAGCTCCCTGGAATGCAAGGCTCAGCTTCTGCAACATTGAGCGGCGGATGCAGAGAGAGGGCAGTGATTATTCTCTTATGGCATCTGAGGGGACAGAATTGCTGCCCTAACTTACAGAGCCCTCCCTCCGTCCACTGTCCCTCATCCCCTCACTGGCAGGGGCCTTGCTCCCTCTGGAAGGGCTGGTCTAGGCCTCACTGGTGTCACACCTAGCTCTGACTCCAAGTCCCTTTGACTGAACATGTCCCTAAGGGTTGGTGCTGCTGCAGTAGCAGGACTTGAAATGGGGTCCCAGAGGTTGCCCTAGATTAGCAGTTCCCAAATGCTAGCTCACAGCCAACTGTAGGAAATCAGTTTGTGACCTGTTAATATATAGATTCCTGGGGCATCTGCCTGGACACTCTGGTTTATTAGATCTAGGGGCACAGCCCGGAAATTTTTTTTTTTAAATATCCATAGTTGGTTCTTCTTCTTCTTCTTTTTTTTTTTTTTGTCTTTTTAGGGCCACACCCTTGGCAAATGGAAGTTCCCAGCCTAGGGGTCAAATCAGAGATGTAGCTGCCGGCCTACACCATAGCCACAGCAATGCCGGATCCTTAACCCACTGAGTGAGGCCAGGGATCGAACCCTTGTCCTCATGGATACTAGTCAGGTTTGTTAACCACTGAGCCACAACGGGAACTCCCATGCTTGATTCTGATGTGCCTCCAGGTCTCTCTTTAGCTCTTCTTCTTCTTTTCTCTCCCTCCCATAGGCTTCCCTGATAAACTCTAAAATTTGTGACTACCTTTCCTGAGCCAGGCCTTTAAAATTAGTGATCTAGGTAACCATGGAATCCAGTCGGATGAGGCGGATCTTTTCCTAGGATAAATGATACCATACCAGTCATACCAAATGTCCTTGAGCTGTTTGTCTGAGACTAGCAGGCAAGAGTCAGGTGAAGAACTAATGTGGAGCATAAACAGCTCTAATGGTTGAGAATCACTCTGGACCCCGACACTGAGAAGTCAATGGAGATTGTATATCTGTTGTGCGCCCTCTGCTGGTAAAATTAGTGAAGGCTGGAAAGTGTTTACCAGTAATTTTTCTGATGAATACTGACTATATCCTGGGATGGAAGTCCATACAGAAGGAGCTAAACCTGGTCTCATTCTGGGCACTTAGACACTTGGAATTAGAAAGACTACTAATTAAAAAAGCCTTTATTGAGGTATACTTGATATATAAAAAACAATATATTTACTTTATACAATTTGATGAATTTGGACCTATACACACACCCCGTGAAACCATCATCATAATCAAGGTAATAAACATATCCAGTACCTCCACGTTTCTTTGTGCCCCCTTTTTGTGGCAAGAACTCTTAAAGTTTGTTAAGAGGGTAGATCTCATATTAAGGGTTACTCTTATAAGTAAGCTACTTTCACTAAATCACTGGGGCATAACTTTCCTAAAGGAAACCTGTGATCCCTGGTGAGAACTACAAGTCTGGCAGCAGGGAGTGTGGGAGGAGATACTGAGACCCACCTCACCTGTCCAGGGAGACAGATTTTGAAGCTGGGTAGATAAGTAACCCTGGGAACCTTATGAGAGGCTCCTGGGGGGCACAGGGAGAGTCCCCTAAGCCATGATACTGTTGAAATAAGACAGAAATGGACTTCATGACCTGAGCAGACTCTGTAGTTGGTATTTAATCTCTTCTCCAGCAATAAAGCAACTATTATGATTGGTTGCGTTTAAAGTACTGGAGGAAGCGTCAGGTAAAAACACAGATAAGAAACCTGGCATGGAATGCCTGTTGTGGCTCAGCCGGTTAAGGACCAGATGTTGTCTCTATAAGGATGTGGGTTCGATCCCTGGCCTCGCTCAGTGGGTTAAGGATCCAGTGTTGCTGTGAGCTGTGGTGTAGGTCAGATGCGGCTCAGCTCTGGTGTTGCTGTGGCTGTGGCATAGGCCGGCAGGTACAGCTCCGATTGGACCCCTAGCCTGGCAATCTCCATATGCTACAGGTGTGGCCCTAAAAAGACAACCAAAAAAAAAAAAAAAAAAGAAACAAAGAAGGAAATTAAAAAAAGAAGCCTGGCTTATTTGACCCCTTACCCAGCAATCCCAGGTGGAAACCCTGATGCTCCAGATAAAGGGGAAGCACCCAGGTATTGTGGTCCTGCCTATCCTCCCAGGGAGATCCTTAGATGGGAAGGATGATATCAGATCTAGCCTAATTCTCAGCCTCTTTACCTCCAACTCAAATAGTGACAATTATTAATGGCAGCTAACCTTTATTCCTTACTCTGCTAAGTGCTCAGTTATGCGCTTAACAGGGACTATTATGCTTATCTTCACAGTGACCTCTGAGGCGCAGAATGATCAAAGCAGCTTGCCCAGAGTCACATTGATGCCCAGGGTCAGAGCAGGGGTTAACCCAGGGCTGTCTAACCACAGAGCCAGCATCACAATGTTCACTTCTCTTGTAGCTCTATGTCTTTCAAGCCTGAAAGGAAGATGGGCTCCTGGGTCTGAGACCAAGGGCTCCGCTCCTGCTGCATTCGGGACTAAACAGTAGATTAGTTGGAAGTTGATCCTAGATGCCAGGGCTTGATCTGTGAAATCACTCTTAGCTCAGGGTAGGCCCAGAACCTGGGGGTAGGGACTGAGTAGGTACCTGGGGATCAAACTGTCCTCCTAGGAGGAGAGGGCAGGGCAGGGGGATAGAAAGTCTAGGAACGGGCTGGCTCTAACAGTTGGAACTTAAAAAAAGAGATGCTTTAGAACTTCTTGCACCATTTGAGAGATGGGAAGAAATGACCTTTAATAACCTTTCCTGGTCTCCATTCTTATGAACAGCAACAAGAATAGTGTGATTGGGACTATCTTTTTTTGGTGACCGTATGCATTTTTTTTTTTTTTTTTTTTTTTTGCTTTTGTCCTTTAGGGCTGCACCGGCGGCATATGGAAGTTCCCAGGCCAGGGGTCCAATCAGAGCTATAGCCACAGGCCCATGCCTGAGCCACAGCAATGCTAGATCCGAGCCACGTCTGCGACCTACACCACAGCTCATGGCAACACCAGATCCTTAACCCACTGAGCAAGGCCAGGGATGGAACCCGCAACCTCATGGTTCCTAGTCGGATTCGTTTCTGCTGCACCACAACGGGAACTCTCTGACATAAGCCAGCTATGAAGATAACAACATTTTAGGCTTTGGATAAGGGTTGCTTCCTTGTCTGCAGATCGGAAATCGGTTTTGAAATTGTGCAGATCTTCCATAAGAAAACGTTCAGATTTGTCCAAAGGGAAGATGGTGCTTCCATAATATAAACGAGTCAGTACTTCCTGATACCACTTTATCTTCAGAATGACAAGTGACCTCAGTTTTCCCCTTTGTAAAAATGGGGTTGAAAACCATCTTTACAGGATTTTTTTGAAGATTTAAACAAGGTCACATATGTGAAATACTGTTTATGGATAAACGTTTGTATATTATACTTTATTCAGTTCTCCTAATATAAGGGGCATTAGGAAGAAACAAGAATGGAAGACTCTTCAGATCATTCAGTTTTAAAATTAAAGCAACATTGAATATATTCTTCTTTTTAATTATTTAGTACTGAGGTCATCTGACCACAAAGCCACTTGAAAGTCACTAAGAAAACTAAATCAGGAGTTCCCGTCATGGTGCAATGGAAACGAATCCGACTAGGAACCATGAGGTTGAGGGTTCGATCACTGGCCTTGCTCAGTGGGTTAAGAATCTGGTGTTGACATAAGCTGTGGTGTAGGTCGCAGACATGGCTCAGATCTGGTGCTGCTGTGGCTGTGGTGTAGGCCGGCAGCTGTAGCTCCGATTGGACCCCTGGCCTGGGAAACTCCATATGTCTTGGATGCGGCCCTAAAAAGCAAACAAAACAAAACAAAAAAACAAACAAAAAGAAAAAAACCTAAATCAACCTTAAAAAAATCACTTCAATCTGTGGACTGTAGGACATTTGAGTCAATGGATAGACAACTGGTTAAATAGCCTAGTTTTCTAGGCTTGAGATATTGACTGGTTTATCCACGGATTCTTATGCTCCGAGGCTCTGGAGATTTCCTAGATAGAAAACACCCCATGCTATTCTCAATATTTAGCAGGAAAAAGAAACTTGTACAACTTCAAACATTCCTTCTATGTTATAATTAATCTATTCCGGTAGATATACTGGAGAAAATGGAGGAAGGAAAGAAGGAGATAAGGGCAAACAGATTGAATGAAAATATCCCTAACTTCTGAGAAAAGCAGGTACTTTTAATCTTTCAAAGTCCTACTAAAGGAAAGGCTACTTTACTGCTGGAATTTATGATTACACTTTTTCGTAAAGTTACTAGTATTAGATAAATAGCTGAGATTTCCGGAAACGAATTCTGGGTAATCATCATTAAAACATTTCCTGTAAAGATAGGATTCTTTCAGCACAGAAGGAATGTTTTCCTCCAAAGCAGATTGGATTCTGCACTCATTTTTAATAAGGCACGGTCTTTTCATCGTCTTGACAGGAAAAGTGAGAACTACCCTCATTTCCGACATTGGAGAATTATGCCCCATGTAATTGAAGTATGGTGATAAGATGTCATCTGCCTCGCAGTTTAGAGGAAGGTACTGCAAGACCTGGGAACTCTAAGGCAAAGTTACAGATGACCCCAGTGCTGATAGACTGCCTCTAAAGCTGTCAATGAGAAGATTGCAGTGATGTGTAGTTCCCAGGGTCTCCTTCCAGCAGTAGGAATAGTAGAAATAGCAATGAGAGCATTCGCAGCAGGAGCAGCAGCAGGAAGGCACTAACATGAGTGGCACTAGGGTAAGCAGCATCTTTTCCCCTTTTCTGTTCTTTTTGGGCCGCATCTGCAGCATATGGAAGTTCCCGGGCCTGGAGTTCAATTGGATCAACAGTAGCTGTCGCTTGTGGCAACTCCAGATTTTTAACTCATTGATCGAGGCCAGGGATGGGACCCATATCCTCACAGAGACAACGTCAGGTCCTTAACCTGCTGAGCCAAAAATGGAACTCCCAAGCAATTTACTTGTCTTTTGTCCTTTTAGGGCTGCACCAGTGGCATATGGAGGTTCCCAGGCTAGGGCTTGAATCGCAGCTGTTGCTGCCAGCCTACATACACCAGAGCTACAGCAATGCAGGATCCGAGCCACATCTGTGACCTACACCACAGCTCATGGCAATGCCGGATCCTTAACCCACTGAGTGAGGCCAGGGATCAAACCTGCATCCTGATTTTTTGAGGAATTGCCAAACTGTTTTCCACAGTGGTTGAACCATTTTGCATTACCATCAGCAACGTATGAGGATTCCAGTTTCTCTTTTAGGGCTTTTGCCTTTGCTGTTGTCTCTCTGAAATGCTCTTCTGATAGATGCCCGAATGGCTCACTTCCTCACCTCCAGATATTTTGCTCAACTGTCATCCTCTCATGGAGGCTTATTCAGATCAGCAAATTTAAAATTGCAACCTCCCAACCACCAAACTATACTCACTATCCTCCTTTCCTACTTAATTCTTCTCCAAAGTATTGATCATCACCTATGTTACTATGTAGCTTTCTTACTTTCTATTGTCTGTCTTCCACCACTGAAAAGTAAACTCTACAAGGGCAGAGATTTCAGTCTGTTTCACCAGCACCTCAAATAGTGTCCAGCACATAGTAAGTGCTCAATAAATATTTGCTAAACAAGTAAGTGAGGCCCAAAGAGGTGTTTTGACAAAGCTTGGCAAAATAGAGCAAGAAACTAAGTCTTTGTGGTTCAGAGGTTATTTTTCTAACAATGGTGATAGATTGAAACTGAGCCAATCACACCTTTTATTCAGCTGTAACCAAAAAGCAGTCATGTGTGAGATGGCTATTTCTGAATCAGGTGAAAAAATTATTTAGAACAGCCTGAAAGTAAAGGGGTCAGACTGTCAGGCTAAAACTCACTGGCACCAATAAAAACTCAACTAACTGCCTACAATAAGCAAACTTAGTACTAAGATGTTTTTATTTAAATCAAGTAAAAAAATGATGCTATAGGACATAGAACTTTAAGAGCATCATACTTTAAGAAAATGAACCTAATATAACTGTAAGAAATAGAACCCTATGGAAAAACAAAAATGTGCACCTCTGTCAAAAATACTGATTTAGTAAGCATGTGGTCTATCATATTTGTGAACTATGACAGAGGCAGAGAAAATATCTGCATATAAAAAAAGAACCCATGTTGAAACCACAAAGAAGTTATTCTGGGCAAAAGTTTAAAACTTGGTGTAATTAATGCTGATGAATCGTTTACTTGAGAATTGTTGCAAATGATAAATTTTATGTTATATTTTTTACTACAATTTTGAAAAGTAAAACAAATGGGTAGAAAGATGGTGAATGAAAAACATCTTAGAGACAGATAATGTTAATAAAGACTAGAATATTGCAGAAGTCCACTAGCAAGAAACGAGCAACTTTTGGAAATTTTGGAAAATCACTTACAGCAGAAATCAGTCTGGAAAATTAAAACTAATAAACTCAACTCTTTTATTGAGTTACAAGGAGTAGACTACATAACAAGTGGTCATTGAAACTGGCTTTCAATGTTTCTGCTATAGGCTGAAAGTTTGTGTCTCCCTCCCCCCACCTAAATTCATACTTCTGAAACCCAGTCCCCAATGTGATGGGGTGGGGCCTTATTAGGTGATTAGGTCAGGAGGGTGGAGTCCTCATGAATGAGATTAATGCCATTGTAAAGCAGATCCCAGATAACTCTCTTGCCCTTTTCACCATGTGAGGACACACAAGAAGATGACTGTCTATGAGCCAGGAAGCTGGTCTTCAATAAATACCAAATCTGCCAGTACCTTGATGATGGACTTCCCACCTCCAGAACAATAAGAAATCAATTTCTATTGTCTATAAGCCACTCAGTCTGTGGATGAGTTATAAGCCACTCAGCCCAAATAGGACTAATTTCAAAGTACAATTCAAGAAGTTCTAATGTTAAGAGGGAAAAAAAAAAGTACTCATGGTTGAGTCAAACAACTTCTGAGCCTACCCACCTTCATGGTTATTAAGATTACAAAGGGAGCCTTTAAAGTTTTAAAAATTAGTAAAGTATAAATAATGAGCTTTCAACTGTGCTGAAAGGAAAACTGCAAGATAGATTCAATAGACAGAGCTCTCAGTCTATAGGCCAAGTAATCAGGCTTCTATGTAAGAAGCAAAGCAATGCTCCTAGTTGTACGACAAAATCTACAGCCTACCTTTTTTTTTTTTTTTGTCGTTTTAGGGCTGTACCCATGGCATATGGAGGTTCCCAGGCTAGGGGTCCAGTCGGAGCTACAGCTGCCGGCCTACACCACAGCCACAGGCAACACCAGATCCGAGCCACGTCTGTGACTTATACCACAGCTCACGGCAATGCCAGATCCTTAACCCACTTAGCGAGGCCAGGGATCAAACCAGCATCCTCATGGATACTCGGATTCGTTTCTGCTGAGCCATGACAGGAACTTCCCCAAATCTATGGCTTTTATTCAAAATTATTTATGAGAAAATAATCCCTGAGGCACTTTCACAATACAAATTTTATTAAAAAAATAAGTAATAACATCAAAACTGTTCAGCAAATCTATATTCAATGTAACCAAAATAAACAAACACAAAATTAAAAAAAATATACATCTATATATATATGGGCAAGAAACAAGTGCATTTTTTGGTCCCAATATTTTCTGAATATATTATCTTTATCCAAAGGAATTACATTAATGGCTAAGAAGATATAATGTAGATGTACAGAAATGTAACTTTAAAACTTGTTGTAAGGTCTGTAGGAAGTGTTTTTTGCCAATTCTTTATGTGTTTGAACACACAATCACTAAGATAATGTTAATGACAGTCCCAAGATGGACAGAGGATATAATAATGTCTAGTGATCAGAACAATTACCAAATTAAGAAGCTACCCATAAGTAGCTACATGAAATCTGTAGAGAATTCTAAGGAATTTTTTGGAGTTATTAATGAAACAAAACAAACACAAAACAGGTCTTAAAGGAAAGAAATAAAAGAGGACATAACAAAACGGACATTAATAAATTTGGTGAAGACAACATAAAACCAAGATAACAAAATTAAATTAGACTTAAAAAAATTAAAAAATTGAATATTAGTATTGCTGAAAACTCCTAGGGTTTAATACTGGAAAAAACTTTAAATGACAGTAAAAATAACTAATTTTGGAACTGTAATTTAGAAATTTGTTTTCCAAGAACATGAAAGTAACCTTGGTTCCCTACATAACCACTTTTTATACTCCTTGGACTGCATGCATGCTAGAGGAAGATTAAAGGGCAGCAGCCAAAATGATTAAACTTCAACTTGGATGTTGAAGCATTGATTTGATGGGCTTTTCTTGGTCAGAATGGACCCATAAGCTTACGATCAAGAACCAAAGCCCCCAGTGGGAAGTTGTGCTCAATTTGGTGGGCCTTGAGGTCATCTCTGGCCAAATTTGCATCAGTCTTATGGGAGGCCAGTCATGAAGGAAGGGACTCTCCCCAAGATCTGATTTCTTAAGGCCACAACCTAGAGGAGGTCTCACAGTCAAATAATTCACATTCCTTGGAAAGAGAGAACAGGCATCAGTTGTGTCCATCGAAGGGGGACACTGACCAGGAGTACCCTGGACATTTTTTGAAATTTCTGTGTTGCTTCTGCATCTGAAAAATATGAAAAATAGAACAATGACAGACAAAGAATGAGGAAGAAGACAGCTATCTGACCTAAAAATGTAAGACTTATAAGAAATTAACTAAGAAACCAGACAAAACAGACAAAAAAAGATGAAGAGTCACATCGTTTGGAATGCAATATTCTGAAGGCAAGTATAGCAGAGAAAAACACAATTATTTTAAGCAAAGCAAGAAAAGACCACAGCAATAAAAGTTATTTTTGAAGAGAGCCAACTGGAGAAAAAAGCATATGTTAAGATATGTTAACCTGACACAAAGATAAGGTGGAATAAGAATCTAGTGCCATCTGAAAGCTGAAAAGAGCTGAATAATGAGAGCTAGTGTCATGAACTTGGCTGTTTAACCGCTTTGTGTAAGAAAACACTTCAGAACTTTGAACTTAGGAAATCCCAACTTGTCTTGCACCAGGTTGCACGAGCTCCATAGAGCAGGAATCTATTTCAACAAGCGCTTTAAAAACAAAAACAAAAACAAAATACTTTAATATTTTTTCATTTCTATAAATGATACATTTAAAAAATGCAACAGTGCTAAAATCCATCAAAGAAAAATGCACTGAATGAAAATTAAAACTTACTCAGAAGTGGATTCAGAAGCTGAGGTACTTTCGGGAACTGAAATCAGAAGAGTTTTACATTTAGAATAGAATATATGAGGAGTGAAGGGAGTTCCCATTATGGCTCAACGGGTTATGAACCCAACTAATATCCATGAGGATGCGGGTTTGATCCCTGGTCTTGCTCAGTGGGTTAAGGATCCGGTGTTGCTGTGAGCTGTGGTGTCGGTCACAGACGCAGCTCAGATCCCGCTTTGCTATGGCTGTGGTGTAGGCCGGCAGGTGTAGCTTTGATTCAGCCTCTAGCCTGGGACCTTCCATATGGTGCAGGTGCGGCCCTTAAAAAAAAAAAAAAGAGTATATGAAGAATGAAAAGGGGAGGGAGAGAGGAAGGGGATAAATCCAGAGTTTGGAATTAGAATATACAAGTTACTAAAAAAAAAAAAAGAGTAAGTGGCAGAAAAATGCAGCAGGACACACACTGGCTAAGTTCATTAAACAAGTTATCTTATTTAAAAAAAGATACAAATTACTATATACAAAATAGATATAAGACAAGGTCCTACTGTATAGCACAGGGAACTAAATTCAATATCTTATAATAAACTATAATGGAAAAGAATCTGAAAGAGAATATATGTATAAAGAATCACTTTGCTGTACGCCAGAAACTAACACAATATTGTAAATCAACTATACTGCAATAAAATTTTTTTTTTTACAAAAGAATACATGAGAAATGAGACTGTCAATTTAATACAGAAGAGCCCATATTGTGGGCTGATCAAAAAATACTAGAATATCAGAAACCCAAAATATCACAATTATAGTTACATACCATTTTCTATTATAACTTGGCAAGTATGAGTTTTACGTTGACTTAAGTGTTTAGCCATACGATCTAAACCAGAAGAATCAGTTAGGAAATCACATTTAAGGCACACTAGAGTGATGCCCCTATGAAAAAAGACAGAAAGAAAAGGTTTTTATCTTTCATAACAATACATATACAAGTTGAATCATTGTTTTTCCATGTAATAACTTGTTTTTTATGTGTTACGGTCATCATTTCCCAATTTTGCTATATAAGCCAAATATATATGAAATGGTATAACCATGTCTCTAGAAAATGGCATAGCCATGTCTAAATTATGCTAACATTTAGTGCTCGATAAACTCTTTCCTTTCATGCCGATTTCTAAAAGACCTGAGTGAAGAGAACTAAAGCCCAGTGGTGGCTCCACTAATGATTTGCATAATGTATGCAGGACACAATCTTTCTGTGTCTTTGCTCATCTGCAAAACAAGGCTACAATATTCATTCATTCAATGCACATCTGCTGTGAACCTTTTTACATACTCTCTATTACTAGGTGTTATGGATACAAGAGAGAACAAAAATGAGTACACTCAGTGAAGCCTACAATCTAATATTGTACTTAAGTGATAAAATCAGAGAAGAAATGAGACAGTTTTAAAAATAGATCATGTAAAAAATAATAAATAAGACAATGTAATTATTATCAGTGTAAACAAAAGATAATAAAGTATAAATGTACTTTTGCAGTTTATTTCATTTATTTATTTTTGGTCACATCTGCAGCAAGCAGACGTCCCCAGGCCAGATATCTGACCCAAGTGACAGCAGTGACAATGCCAAATCCTTAACTGCTGGGCACCAGGGAACTCTTTGTAGTTCATTTTAAATATAAATAATTTTTTTTCTGGTTTTTTTGTCTTTTCTTGGGCCGCTCTCGCAGCATATGGAGGTTCCTAGGCTAGGGGTCTAATTGGAGCTGTAGTCGCCTGCCTACGCCAGAGCCACAGCAACGCGGGATCTGAGCCGAATCTGCAACCTACACCACAGCTCACGGCAACGCCGGATCCTCAACCCACTGAGCAAGGCCAGGGATCGAACCCGCAACCTCATGGTTCCTAGTCAGATTTGTTAACCACTGCGCCACGAAGGGAACTCCTAAATATAAATAATTTAAATTTAATTATTTCACTTACATAGGAATAAAAACCTTAACTGACTTCTCCTCTGCAGCTCTACTCCTAACAGCCTGTTGTGTATTTATAGCCAGCTGTCACACTGGCATGTCAAAAATAGTCTTCATAACTAAAGTCATGTGGATGAAAAAGCACTCCTCCTGACTGGTCTCCCTTATGCCATGTCCCTAACGCAAAGGCTCAAAATTTTCTTCTTTTCTCCCCTAAAACAGTTAATATTTCAACATTTTTATAGTATTAAATATTTTTTTGTCTTTTTAGGGCCGCACTTGCGGCATATAAAGGTTCCCTGGATAGGGGTCAAATCGGAGCTGAAGCTGCTGGCCTACACCACAGCCACAGCAACGCCCAGATCCGAGCCGGGTCTGCGACCTACACCAGAGCTCACCTCAATGGTAGATCCTTACCTCACTGAGTGGGGCCAGGGATTGAACCCACATCCTCATGGATATTAGCTGGGTTCGTTACTGCTGAAGGACAATGGGAACTCCTTTTCCTTTCTGACTTTTATTTATTTATTTAATTTTTATTTATTTATTTATTTATTTATTTATTTATTTATTTATTTATTTGTCTTTTTGCTATTTCTTGGGCCGCTCCCGCGGCATATGGCGGTTCCCAGGCTAGGGGTTGAATTGGAGCAGTAGCCACCGGCCTACTCCAGGGCCACAGCAACGCGGGATCCGAGCCGCGTCTGCAACCTACACCACAGCTCACGGCAACGCCGGATCGTTAACCCACTGAGCAAGGGCAGGGATAGAATCCGCAACCTCATGGTTCCTAGTCGGATTCGTTAACCACTGTGCCACGACGGGAACTCCCCTTTCTGACTTTTAATTCGTGCTATTTCTCTCAACTGAAATGGCCCTGTGGCTCTTTTTATCAGTAGAAACATTTCTTTTTTTGAAATCACTAACTCTCACTGCACCTATTACAAACCTCTTTGTATAAATTCTTGTAGTTATTTATGTTCACACTTTAGCATAAATTGTACATTCCTTGAAGGTTGGTGCCAAGCCTTCCTCGTCACTGTCATCTTTACAGGACCTGCTACATTGTGTTATACTTGATGGATGTACAGTAAATAAAGAATGAACACTGCATTTTAACAAAATATTAATTACAAAATTTATTATTCTATAAAATTATAAATACGCTAACGCATACACAGAAAATAACCAATTTTCTATGAGAAAAAAAATCTCAGATGTTTAGAGTCATATAGTTATTTTATTTTGTATTTTTATTTTTGTCTTTTTTTGTCTTTTTAGGGCCACACCGTGGCATATGGAGGTTCCCAGGCTAGGGGTCGAATCGGAGCTGTAGCTGCCAGCCTACACCACAGCCTCAGCAATGCCAGATCCGAGCCGCATCTGCGACCTACACCACAGCTCACGGCAACACCAGATCCTTAACCCACTGAGTGAGGCCAGGGATCGAACTGCAACCTCGTGGTTCCTAGTCGGATTGGTTTCTGCTGTGCCACGATGGGAACTCCAAAAGTGATACAATTATTTTAAGAACCAAACACAGAACTGAATTTGACAACACTGACATAAAAAGTAGTCTCATCTTTAGAACTAATAAACTCTTTTCATTCTTATAAAAATTTTCAGTAAAGGTAACACCTAATATAGTTTTATTAGAATCTTCTAATTCCTTGAATTTAGTAATATTTTAAAAATAACACTAATATATTTTTAAAATGGAATCTACTTTCCTCTGCCTATGAGCTATTGGTCTGTCATCCACATATTCCACATGCTATTTTCAACATTAATTTACTCAACAAATGTTTGCGGAATGCCTTCTGTGTGTCAGGCACTATTCAATGCCCAGCAAATGTCTGGCATAGACAAATATCTGAACCATACACATTCTAGTAAGATAACATAGACAATAAACAAGAGGATGAAATATACAATATATTGGACAGTAAAAAGCTGCTATGAAGTACAAACAAAGCAAGAAAGGAAGATAAAAAATGCTAGGTGTGGGGTTCAGTGCAAAGGATACTATTTTAAGGAGTTCCCGTTGTGGCGCAGTGGTTAACAAATCTGACTAGGAACCATAAGGTTGCAGGTTCGATCCCTGGCCTTGCTCAGTGGGTTGAGGATCCGGCGTTGCCATGAGCTGTGGTGTAGGTTGCAGATTTGGCTCGGATCTGGCGTTGCTGTGGCTCTGGCATAGGCGAGCGGCTGTAGCTCTGATTAGATCCCTAGCCTGGGAACCTCCATACGGCACAGGAGTGACCCAAGAAAAGGCAAAAAGACAAAAAAAAAAAAAAAAAAAAAAGGATACTATTTTAAATGGAGCAGTCAAGGAAAGCCTCACTCACTGGAGTAGAGGCCTAAAGGAGGTGAGAGAGCTAGCTAGTCATGAGGATATCTGGGGAAGAGTGAATGAGGCAGAAGGGATAATAAACACAAAAATCCCAAGACAGAGCATCACCTCTTCTACTTTTCACTGACCCAAGCATGAAAACAAGTATTGGCTAAATTTAAGTCTATGTCTTGGTTTGGTGCTACAAAGATCTTGACACTGGTATTTCAAATAGCAATGACAGCAGGAACAAAATAATTAAACAAAAGAAGATGGAGTCAGAAGGAATCAGAAGAGTGTGAGGAAGGAATTCCTGTCGTGGCTCAGTGGTTAATGAATCCGACTAGGAACCATGAGGTTGTGGGTTCGATCTCTGGCCTTGCTCAGTGGGTTGGGGATCTGGTGTTGCTGTGGCTGTGGCGTAGGCCAGCGGTTACAGCTCCGACTGGACCCCTGGCCTGGGAACCTCCATATGCCGCAGGAGTGGCCCTAGAAAAGGCAAAAAGACGACAAAAAAAAAAAAAAAAAAAAGCGTGAGGAAAAAAAAGTTGCTTAGTGGATTCTATGCTAAGTGTGTGTGGTATAACCAAAATTCATTAGCAATGCCTTTGGAACGGTAAAGTTACCCATTTTTTTTAAAAAAAATTAAAAACCTAAGAATTGCGAGGGCACCAAAGTAGTGTTAGTCACTTTACTAGGTATCTTAAAAGTCTTTTAAATACTCAAATATTGCTAAAGAGCCTTATTTTTAAATTTTATAATGCAAATCCATGTGTTTCATCTCAATGCCTGACATCACTGAAACAAAGTTTAATCAGAGAATATAAGCAATCCTCTCTCTGACCTAAGGATATAATGAATAGATTGTCCAGCAGCAATCATTTCACTTTACAAACTAGGCTCTCTCCAGTATCAGGTTAAAAAGTTATCATTTTTAAATAGAGTGAAAAAAAGATCAATTTAGTTACCTGAGAGTTCCAGAATGCTTCTTAAAAATATAAAACCGTTTAGCTGGCTGGTTGCTATGAGAGCTGGAGAGACAAAAGAAAAGTGAGATTTTATTACACAATAAGCAATTAATTAATTTTATGACCATATTTCAAGCCTATGCTTAGTTTCTTAGTTTTGAATAAAAGACCATGTTTTAAATTAGAAAATTCTATTAGCATCTTTGTTTAATTCAAGATTTTAATCTTACATTTCTGTTTTTCTTTTCCTTTTTTTTTTTTTTTGCTTTTTAGGGCTGCACCCATTGCATATGGAGGTTTCCAGGCTAGGGGTCGAACTGGAGCTACAGCTGCCAGCTTACACCACACCCACAGCAACATGGAATCCTTAACCCACTGAATGAGGCCAGGGATCAAACCTGCGTTCTCATGGATGCTAGTCAGATTCGTTAACTGCTGAGCCATGATGGGAACTCCTACCTGTGTATTTTCTAAGAACACTTTTTTTTTTTTTTTTTGGTCTTTTTGCTATTTCTTGGGCTGCTCCCGCGGCATGTGGAGATTGCCAGGATAGGGGTCCAATCGGAGCTGTAGCCACCGGCCTACACCAGAGCCACAGCAACGCGGGATCCGAGCCGTGCGTGCAACTTACACCACAGCTCACGGCAACGCCGGATCGTTAACCCACTGAGCAAGCGCAGGGACCAAACCCGCAACCTCATGGTTCCTAGTAGGATTCGTTAACCACTGCGCCACGACGGGAACTCCATAAGAACATATTTTCTTGAGAATAATCTTAAATGATCATACCCCACCACTATAAAAAGAAATAAAAAAACCTTTAGAGTTAAAAATGCAAAGAGCATCACAACATCGCTGATTATAAGAGAAATGCAAATCAAAACTATCATGAGATATCACCTCACACCAGTCAGAATGGCCATCATTCATAAGTCCACAAATAACAAGTGCTGGAGGGGCTGTGGAGAAAAGGGAACCCTCCTGCACTGCTGGTGGGAATGTAAACTGGTACAGCCACTATGGAGAACGGTTTGGAGATACCTTAGAAATCTATACACAGAACTTCCATATGACCCCGCAATCCCACTCTTGGGCATCTATCCGGACAAAACTCTACTTAAAAGAGACACATGCACCCTCATGTTCATTGCAGCACTATTCACAATAGCCAAGACATGGAAACAACCCAAATGTCCATCGACAGATGATTGGATTCGGAAGAGGTGGTATATATACACAATGGAATACTACTCAGCCATAAAAAAGGATGACATCATGCCATTTGCAGCAACATGGATGGAACTAGAGAATCTCATCCTGAGTGAAATGAGCCAGAAAGACAAAGACAAATATCATATAATATCACTTATAACTGGAATCTAATAGCCAGCACAAATGAACATCTCCTCAGAAAAGAAAATCATGGACTTGAAGAGACTTGTGGCTGCCTGATGGGAGAGGGAGGGAGTGGGAGGGATCGGGAGCTTGGGCTTATCAGACACAACTTAGAATAGATTTACAAGGAGATCCTGCTGAATAGCATTGAGAACTTTGTCTAGATACTCATGTTGCAACAGAAGAAAGGGTGGGGGAAAAATGTAATTGTAATGAATACATGTAAGGATAACCTGACGCCCTTGCTGTACTGTGGGAAAATAAAAAAATTATAAAAAAAATGCAAAGAGCATCAAATTAAATTTTTTTAAACTATTTAAGAGTTGAGAACAATTTAAAGGTATGTGCTAATAATGTATTTGGCTATTATGTAAACTATTATGAATAACAATTACTTATTACTTTCTAATCTTAATATATTTAGCAGGGGGGAGAATCTGAATAATCCTTGAAGTAAGTGCTTCTTGGGCCAAATGACATTACTTGCCATCAGGAAAATGAAAAATTTAAAAATATCTTTTGCAATTATTGGGAGAGCTTTTAAAGAAAGCGAATTAAAGGAAGCAGAGCTCATGAGTTAAAACAATGCTTCCTATACACACAGACAGAAAATCACTAACCTAATCTTGTAATATGTGCTAATAGCTTTTATACCCCCTTTTAAACTGGTAAAGAAGGCTTTTCTGTATTAGAAAACCAGGTAGAATTAGCCAGGATTAGTGTAGCACAGTACTACGCTGTGTGGTCCATAGTGAGGAGGGATGGACTGTGGGTTTGGGACTTGCATATGCACACTGGGGTATATAGAATGACTGGCCAACAGGGACCTGCTGTATAGCACAGAGAACTCTATCCATTTTATTCTGTGATAAACTATGTGGGAAAAGAATCTGAAAGAGAGTGGATGTGTGTACATGTTTACCTGAATCAGTTTGTCGTATAGCAGAAATTATCACAACCTTGTAAATCAACTATAACTCAATAAAACTTTTAAAAATGAAAAAAACATACGATCCACAGACCAGCAGCATCTTCATCACTTGGGAGCTTATTAGAAATACAAAGTCTCGGGAGTTCCCACTGTGGCTCAGTGTAACAAACCCAACTAGTATTCACGAAGATGCAGGTTTGATCCATGGCCTCCCTCAGTGGGTTAAGGATCCAGCATTGGAGTTCCTGTCGTGGTGCAGCAGAAATGAGTCCGACTAGGAACCATGAGGTTGTGGGTTCAATCCCTAGCCTCGCTCAGTGGATTAAGGATCCAGCGTTGTCATGAGCTGTGGTGTAGGTTGCAGATGCGGCTCAGATCAAGCATTGCTGTGGCTGTGGTGTAGGCGAGCAGCTGTAGCTCTGATTAGACCTCTAGCCTGGGGACCTCCACATGCCGTGGGTATGGCCCTAGAAAGGACAAAAGACAAAAAAAAATTGTTAAAAACCCCTGAAAATATTTGCAGATGGAAGGAATGTGGTAGAGAGAAAGATGAAATAAAGGTGCATGAGATTGTGGAGGAAATGGAGGAGATGAGGGGCGGGGTTAACTTTGACAAAGCAGACATGTCTTTTTCTGAGGTTAATGTCTAGATAAAGGGAAAAAAACCTTGAGGTAGAAAAAAGTAAATCTTGGGGGAAAAAATGAAAAAGATGACCTCTGAGTAATTAGTAGGCAGGGTTAACAACTGAGAGACTAGTATAAAATCTTGAAGGTACTGAAAAGGATTTAAACAGATGTTGTAGATCAAAAACGAGGAGGCTTTTTTTTTTTTTTTTAAAGGAGGCATTTTTAAAAAGATAGGACCATATTAAAGATCATGAATTCAGAGCTGATTGAATCAAGCAAAGTTTGGTGGTCTAGAATTGAGCACAGAGAAAGAACAAAAAGGATAAAAGCATCAAGGATAGTAAGGTTAAATATGACTGAAGATATGGCAGTTTTGACTGGCAATGCACATGTTTACTCACCTCACCATATGATTTATAAAGGCTTTGTTACAGTTAGTGTTGTATTTGCAAAAATTACAGTGGATATATATTGAAAAGTGGCTTGCAAAATCTTTTATTTTGGAACGACACTCAATGCACTTGTGAACTCCCCGGTGACACCTTTTGGAGACAGAAAAAAAAAATGACAAAAATATACTATAAAACAACAACAAAATAAGGCAAAGCCTTATTACTATTTTACTAACAGAAGCCAAGGCGTTTAAATCTTTAAATAGAGACATGTAATTTGAAAATTTGCTTTGAAACATCAAGCTAGAATAAATGTAAAAAGTCTAACAGTAGTTAATAGTGTTTCCTTGGAATAAAAAAGGTCACACTAACCAATTCAACTATCACAAAATATAAGATTAGTGTAAAAGATGACAATTATACGTAGGAATTCAAATTCTGTCCAGCAGTTGCAAAAAGTACCTTTTTATTATCTTCTTGGTCTTTATGCCAGATAAGTGATTATCATGTAAATGTGCAAGGGAACTCTAGTGATATGGTAAGCTATATTAAAATAACCTTTAATATTTAATATTAAATTAATATTGTATATCAGGAATAAAAGATATTACCTTAAGTTCTTCAAAGCTATGCTGATTTTATTCTTCCTGTTGCGTTGTTTCTTTTGCTTGTAAGAGGTTTTTGCTTTGTATTTACATGCACTTCTACCTTGCTTACTTGCATTAGGTCTACTTGCAGTGGATGTAGTTGCACGAGGCTTTCCTGTCTTAGCTTTACTTGCATGAGATTTTGTAGGACTTTTAGCAGTTGTACTTTTAGACTTTGGAGGTAAGACTTGAAGAGAAGAAGTGCTTGGAGTACACTTGGAAGTTGTAGCTGATGGTCTTGAATGAAGAGGTCCAATTGACGCTCGAATAGTAACCTATAAAAATGAAGGAAATACATATATACATTTGAAAATTAATCCTCATGTTAATATTAACAACATCACACATTATGTAAGCCATAATTGGTTTTTAACAAGGGTGCCAAAACAACTCAAAACAACTCAGTGGGTCTTAGCAACAAAACAACTCAGTGGGTCTTAGCAACAAATTGTGCTGGGACAAGTGGATATCCAAATGCAGAAGGAATTTGGACCCCTACCTCATACTAAATACAAAAATTAACTTAAAATGTATTGAAGACCAAATTATAAGAGCTCCAACTATAAAACTCTTGGAAGTAAACATAGGACCAAATCTTCATGACCTTGGGTTAGCCAACAATTTTTAAAATATGACACTAAAAGCACAAGCAACCAAATAAAGACTAGATAAATGGATTTCATAAAAATTAAAACTTTTGTACTTCAAAGGACACTATTAAGAAAGTGAAAAGTGAGTTCCCGTTGTGGCCCAGTGGTAATGAACCCAACTAGTATCCATGAGGATGTGGGTTCCATCTCTGGCCTCATGCAGTAGGTTGAGGATCTGGCATTGCTGCGAGCTGCGGTGTAAGTGGCAGATGTGGCTCAGATCCCACGTTGCTATGGCTGTGGGGTAGGCCGGCAGCTGTAGCTCCAATTCGACACCTAGCCTGGGAACTTCCATATGCTGTGGGTGTGGCCCTAAAAAAAAAAAAATCAAAAGAAAGTGAAAAGACAAAATATCTGCAAATCATATCTCTAAATACTAAATACAGAATTATAAAGAACAAAATATCTGCAAATCGTATCTCTAAATACAGAATTATAAAGAACTCTTACAACTCAGTAAAAAGACAACCCAATTAACAAACAGGCAGGAGTTCCCATCATGGCGCAGTGGAAACGAATCCGATTAGGAACCATGAGGTTGCAGGTTCGATCCTTGGCCTCGCTCAGTGGGTTGAGGATCTGGCGTTGCTGTGGTTCTGGCGTAGGCCGGCAGCAACAGCTCTGATTAGATCCCTAGCCTGGGAATCTCCATATGGGGCGGGTGTGGATACTGCATTGCCATGAGCTGTGGTGTAGGTTGAAGATGTGGCTCAGATCTGGCGTTGCTGCGGCTATGGCGTAGGTCAGTAGCTGTAGCTCCGATTGGACCCCTAGCCTGGGAACCTCCACATGCTGTGGGTATGGCCCTAAAAAGAAAAAAAAAAAAAACAAACAAACCCAAAACAGGCAAAAGATCTGAATAAGCATTTCCTCAAAGATATACAAATGGCCAATAAACACATAAAAAGATGCTCAACATCATTAGTTATTAAGGGAATACAAATCAAAACTCTAATAATATTAAGTTCCCTGGTGGCTCAGTGAGTTAAAAACCCAGTGTTGTCACTGCTATGGCTTGGGTCACTGCTGTGATGTGGGTTCAATAAAAAAAACTTAAAACCAAAAGGAGTTTATCACTTCAAACCAACTAGAAAGGCAGAATAAGACAGATACTGACATGTGTTGACAGAATGTAGAGAATATTAAATATATTCCCACCCTAATATACTTCTGGTGGGAATGTACAATAGTACAGTAGCTTTGGAAAATGGTTTGGCAGTTTTTCAAAATGTTAAAACATAAGAGTTACCATATAACCCGAGGTGTTCCACTCCTAGCAAAAGAAATGTCCACACCAAAACTTGTACATGAATTTTCATGAGAGCATTATGCATAATAGTCAAAAAGTAGAAACAACTCAAGTGCTCATCAACCCATGACTGGATAAGTAGAATATGATATATTCATACAATGGCATAATATTCAGCCATAAAAAAGAATAGAGTACTGATACATAAATACTGATACAGCCTTAAAAAGGAATGAAGTACTGATACAAGCTATTACATGGATGAATCTTAGAAATGTTTTGCTAAGTGAAAGAGACCAGTCACAAAAGGCCACATATTGTGTGATTCCATTTATGTGAAAGATTCAGAACAGGAAAATCCATAGGGATAGAAAGTAGATAAAAGATTAAAGTTTGCCTGTTGCTGGTGGAGGCAAAATTGAGAGTGACTCTTAATGGATATGGGGTCTCTTTAGGGGGTGATAAAATGTTCTAAAATGATTGTAGTGTTGTTTTCACAATTCTGTGAATATGCTAAAAAACCACTAAATTTTATACTTAAATGGGTGAATTGTATAGTATATGGATTATATCTCAATAAAGCTGATGCCCAAAAAAACAGTGGGATACAAAAAGTTAAATATAGGGAGTTTCCATTGTGGCACAGCAGGGAAGAATCCTACTAGCATCCATGAGGATGTGGGCTGATCCTTGGTCTCGATCAGTGGGTCAGGGATCTGGTGTTGTCGTGGGCTGTGGTATAGGTCGCAGACATGGCTTGGATCCTGTGCTGCTGTGGCTGTGGTGTAGGCCGGCAGCTACAGCTCCAATTCGACCTCTAGCCTGGGAACTTCCATATGCCTGGGTGTGGGTCTAAAAATAAGAAAAAAAAAGTTAAATATAATTAGGTAAGTCTCCCATTATTCTAAATGGTCATACCAATTAAATGAAATTTACCTCAATATTTATTTACTGTTGTAATACTAGTTTTGTATTGGCTGCATTTATCTGATAACACAGATATTAATGGATAATTAGGAGTTAGTACAAATTATATGAATATCAAAAAGCACATTCCATGGCTATTTTATGCTCTGATATAACTAAACAACTTTTGAAAATGTAAAAGTCAATATTTAAATCTCAAAACCTGAAATAACTCTGGAAAGGCCTACTTTACTCTTTGGTAACTATAAAACAGATCTCCAGAATCACTACATTGTACACCTGAAACATATATATTGTACATAAACTATACCTCAACTAACCCCCCCGCAAAAAAAAAACCCCAGATCTCCAGTAAATGTGACCTGCTCTTTCTAGGGGCTCACTGGGCAGGATTTATGGTTCCAAAGGTTACTGTGGAGGTTACATCAATTCATCACACAGTATGGAGAGTTCAATAATATTCAGAATTTTCTTAAAGGGAGCTAATAGATTAAATTTCAATAATACCTCTTCCTAGCCATGTGACCTTGAGGAAGTAATTTATAATCTCTAAGCCTCCTTATCTGTAATACAGGAATAATACCTGCTTTGTCTACCTCATTGGTTTGCTACAGGGATTAAATAATAGGATGTATGAAAAAGCACAGTGAGGAGTCCCTGTTGTGGCTCAGTGGGTTATGAATCCAACTAGTATCCATGAAGATTCAGGTTCCCTCCCTGACCTTGCTCAGTGGGTTAAGAATCCGGCATTGCGGAGTTCCCGTCGTGGCGCAGTGGTTAACGAATCCGACTAGGAACCATGAGGTTGCGGGTTCAGTCCCTGCCCTTGCTCAGCGGGTTAACGATCCGGCATTGCCGTGAGCTGTGGTGTAGGTTGCAGACACGGCTCGGATTCCGCGTTGCTGTGGCTCTGGCGTAGGCCAGTGGCTGCAGCTCCGATTCAACCCCAGCCTGGGAACCTCCATGTGCCGTGAGAGCGGCCCAAAGAAATAGCAAAAAGATAAAAAAAAAAAAAAAAAAGAATCCGGCATTGCTGTGAGCTGTGGTGTAGGTCGCAGATGTGGCACGGATCCCAAGCTGCTGTCTGTGGCTGTGGTGTAGGCTGGCAGCTGCAGCTCTGATTGGACCCTTAGCCTGGGAATTTCCATATGTTGAGGGTGCGGTCCTAAAAAGACAAAAAAAAAAAAAAAAAAAGGAAAAAAAGAAAAAGCACAGTGAAAGCTTAATTTTCAGTGCTAACAAGACATTTAGTATCATTTATTAATAACATAATTATAAAATATACTAATTATTATTATATTAATAAGGGATGATATGAGAGAGAATCACAATGCTTACATTACTATTTGCATGTCTTGTTCCAGAAATGGAATGAATGGATTACAGGGAAGGATACTGGATAGCTTCTTTCTCTAGAGCTTCAGGACATCGCTTTACATTATTTTAATTAACTCAACTAGCAGAATACTCACATTCAAAACCAAATATAAAGGGAATTATTTCACTTTGGATTATACATCCCTCCATTGGAGTAAATAGTCAAAGGCTGACTTCACATAAATAAGTCAGAGAAAATAAATGTACATAAGGCAAATAGGGAAAATGAAATTTGTAGTCAGACGTGTTTGCTCACTTAACACAGCAATGCTAATCAGGAGAACTTGCTTCTCTGAGTAGACTCAGTAAAACCAACTTGAACAAACTAAGGCATTCGAGGCATTATGAAAGATGTTGGGGACACAAAGATAAATTAAATATGATTCCTGACTTTATAGTCTAGCAGCTGAAGCAGACACATATACTGCCAACTGGAAAAGCTCAAAAATAGAATAAAAGAATACTGAAACAATGTTGACTCAGTCCCCAGTTAATCTAGTTGCACTCACTACGAAGGAATATGCTCCAATATAGCACATTTAAATCAACTCAAAAAACCATGGATAGAAAATTTTCTTTCCAAGCATAAGAATGATAAAAACTAAAATCTTTTTTTTTCTTTTTAGGGCCACACCCTTGGTATATCTAAGTTCCCAGGCTACGGGGTCAAATCAGAGCTGCAGCTGCTGGCCTACACCACCCATAGCAATGCAGGATCCAAGCCGAGTCTGACCTACACCACAGCTCACAGCAACACTGGATCCCGGAACAAATGAGCAAGGTCAGGGATTGAACCCGCATCCTCATGGATACTACTCAGATTCGTTTCCACTGCGCCACAACAGGAACTCCTAAAATCAAAATTTTAATGACAACCAGAAGTCAATTTTTAATATTATATTGAAAAGATAAAACCAGGCAGAGGTCTAATTTCTATTATCATACAGTATTAAAATAAAACATATTTAAAACTCACTTTTGTACCAGGAGGCAATCCTTCTAGCTCTTTAGGCTTTATAAATGTCCGATGCTGGGTCTTGTGATCCATTTTCTCCTTGCAGGTTAAAAATTGTAGTCTGCACTTTGTACAACGATGAACTCCTTTTTTCTGTTTACAAAAATATTATAATAAATAATATTAAAAACAATAATTTCTACCACCACTAATTCCAGGACCTGAAACTGCTCTTAATTTTAATAGCTAAAGAATTTTTTTTTAATGGCTACCTACATCCGTGGAATATGGAAGTTCCCAGGTCAGGGATCAAATCCGAGCTGCAGCTGCAGCAATGCTGGATCCTTAACCCACTGCACTGGGCCAGGGAATGAACCTGCGCTGCCACAGAGACAAAGCTGGATCATTAACCCACTGTGTCACAGTGGGAACTCCTAGCTAAAGAATTTTAAAACCAGAATTTTGCCACATCCTATCATAAAAAATACCAAAATATTTTATTTTTTATTTATTTTTTATAAGTACTTCTTATATTAGTATTTGGGTTTCAAAAATATTTGTTATCCTGCAAGCAATCAATACGAGAATTACACCAATTTGATTCCAATGGGACAAGTCCTAAACCACTTGTAGTGTGAAAGTTTATTTAATTATAAATTTGAGGTATAAACTATTCAAGCACATAATACTGTAAAAATGAGCTATACTATATTTTTATCCTTGGAAAAATCAAATTCTTTTTTTTCTTTTTCTTTTTCTTTTTTTTTTTTTTTTTTTTTTTTTTTTTTTGCTTTTTAGGGCCACACTTGCAGCATATGGAAGTTCCCAGGCTAGGAGTCAAATTGGAGCTGTAGCTGCTGGCCTACAACACAGCAACAGCAACTGAGGATATGAGCCACGACTGCAACCGACACTACAGCACACAACAATGCTGGATCCTTAAACCACTGAGCGAGGCCAGGGATCGAATCTGCATCCTCATGGATACTAGTCAGATTTGTTTCCGCTGAGCCATGATGGGAACTCCCAAATTCTTTTAAAATTTTTGTTATTTCCATTTGTTTCACAGGTTGGTAAAATAAACTGAACTTTCTAAAACCAAACAAATTTAACCAGACACTCCCAAGAAAAAATTATGTTACAGAAATGGTTGTATATAGCAGTGCTTTGTTTGACAGACTTTTTAAAAAGTTTCCTTTATTTAATTAATTAATTTATTGACTGTGGCATGCAGTGGCATGATGTGGGATCTCAGTTCCCACATGGGAATTGAACCCAGGGCACAGCAATGTAAGCACTGAGTTTTAACCACTATACCACCTGGGGAACTCCCCATTCAAGAGAATGTTAAACAGTGATGATAATGTTCTATAGCCACACCGTCCAATATGCCACATGTGGTTACTGAGCACTTGAAATGTGGCAAGTGCAACAGAGAAATTGATTTTTAAGTATTATTTAATTTTAATTTAAATAGACACATGTGGCTAGCAACTATGCTATTGGACAGCATGATTATAGAAGCATAAATCAGAACAACTGATCCCAATTCACTATTTAAGAGCCCCTTGACTATGTTCCTTCTCAAACCTGGTCCTATTAATATTTTACCAATAGGAAACAGGACTCAAGAGAGATCTAAGTCACTTGCTCATAGCTAGTGTTCTACTACATATTAGTAGTTGCAATCTTTATGTATATGCTCTCATCAATTAAAAGATGTTATTTCATATTTATATGTAGATTTGGGACAACATACAAATACAAAAGAATGCTTCTTCCAAAGCTGTACCTCCACAGGTTCATAATTTTCTCCATTTAAAAAACAAATGATCAAATGAGGAAACATACAAAAGCACCTGGACATTACTGGTGCGCAGTAGGCATTTGATAAGTAAAAATTCTTTACAACGTTCAAAGCAATATATAAATATAATGTATTTGTATAACTACTTTCATCTTAAGATTTTTTTAGAAGTATGGTGCTTTGGATCAAATCATAGGTATAGGCAACACAAACAGATCAAGATTCACCTGCATGTACTCAAGAGAGGGAAAAGGGGGAAAAAAACCTCAATTAAGAAGCAGATAGCAAGATAATGTGACAGAAAGCTCCCCAATATAGTTTCTAGAAATCTTTTTCTCTACCTCTACCTAAATCTCATCCAGATTCATGATTTTATTTTTTTCATTAATTACTTAACTTTTATTTACTTATTTTGGCTGTGCTTGCAGCATGCAAAAGTTCCTGGGCCAGGGATCAAACCCATGCCACAGCAGTGACGATGCTGGATCTTTAACCTGCTAGGCCACCAGGGAACTCTAGTTTCTTAATTTTAAATAGCATTCATCCAACTGCCTACTCAACATTACTACGTGATCTCTAACATGCATTTCAAATCAACATGGACAAATCAAACTCTAGATTTTCCCCTCATCCACTCTGAAAGAAAAAAAAATCTATTCTTTTCCCTAGTCTTCCCAAATATCTCAGTATATGGCAACACCATTCTTACAGCTGCTCAGGATAAAAGAACTTGGTCACTCTCTCACACCCCACGCCCACTCCACTGATAAAAATTTTCAGCTCTACCTTCAAAAACATAATCTTTCCGCTTTTTATCACCTCCAACCAGTGTCACCGTATCAGTCCAAGCCACTTACCTGGACTCTCACAATAGCCTTCTACCTTCTCCGTGTTTCCATTCTTTCCTCCCAACAGTCTATTCTCTCCATAGCTGCCAGAAATGATCTCTCACATGCTTAAACACACCAATGGCTTCTCATAACCCTCTGAAATCCTGACTCTGGCTTACAAGGCCTTATACTATCTACCTCGCAACCTATCGCTACAACCTCATTTCCTACCACTAGTTTATCGTACTCCAGCCTCACCAGCCTCATTGCTGCTCCTTGAACATCTAGATATACACTCACCTCACTGCCTATTTGCTGTTTCTTCTGCCTGGAACATTCACTCCCAGATATTCACAAGACTTACTCTCTTATTTCCTTTGGAGAGGCTTCTTTTACTATCCCACATGAAAAAAAAAAGAAACTACTCTTTCACCTCCTAAGCCCTGGCACTCCCTATCCTGTGTTTCCTTCCTAAGGTACTTATCACCAGCTAGCATGCAAATACTTTCAGACATAATACTCATTCTCATTCCCTCCCTCCCTCCTCTCTCTCTCTCTTTCTCTATCATAATGCAAATGCCAGAGGGCACAAACTGTATTTCCTTTACTTCGTAAAATGGTCCTTGGCATATATCAGGCACTAAATAAATATTTGTTAAATAATCAGTTAGGCAGACAGCAGGAGACTGAGTGTGCACATGAGAAGCAGGCACAATAAAACTAGTTCAGAATATCTGCTATTCCATTCAGTGAGCATTTGCCCAGAGCCCTGAGATGGGAGACATTAACCTACTATTCCTTTAGTTGGCCTCAAGTCTTTCTTATCTCTCTTATACATGTACGCTTGTGACGTGCTAAGAATGATGGTAATACAGTACATTTTAAAAATAACATGATGTTCAACCCCCCAAAGTGGTGATCTAGTCCAAGGATAGAGGAAAAATTGTGTTGAACTTTTTGACAAAGATACTATATGTTTGAGTGACTTGAGGGTTTTCAGGGCTAATTCTGACTATCTGTAATATCTGCCTTTAGACCTAATGTCAGTGAAGAATGACTGGTAAAAGCTTGGGCTCTAGGTCAATTTTTGGCTCTGCCAATTATTAGAGAATGTGACACTGGACACCTTACTCTCTATAAAGCTTTATTTCCTCATCCATGAAATAGAAATGATCACATATCTGATTTGTAGAGTGGCTGTGAGGATTAAACAAGATAACGCAAGTAAAAGCACTAGTGACTGTCATACAGCAAGTGACTAGTATATGTCAACAGCTTGTTATTACTATAAAGAACTAATGAGGCTATTTAACACATCTGAAATCCTTTATCCTTTCTTAAAAGTTATACGAAATGTACTGTTAGTTCTTCTTCTTCTTCTTCTTTTTTCTTTTTTGTCTTTTTGCCATTTCTTGGACCGCTCCCTTGGCATATGGAGGTTCCCAGGCTAGGGGTCGAATCGGAGCTGTAGCCACTGGCCTACGCCAGAGCCACAGCAACGCAGGATCCGAGCCGCGTCTGCAACCTACACCACAGCTCACGGCAACGCCGGATCGTCAACCCACTGAGCAAGGGCAGGGATCAAACCCACAACTTCATGGTTCCCAGTCGGATTCGTTAACCACTGCGCCACGACAGGAACTCCTGTACTGTTAGTTCTAGTCACTCAATACATATTTTTTTGTAAAAGGTTACAACCAAAGCCTTCAAAAAGAATAAAATGATGCATAGATTCAATAATTCTTATTGTCTAAAATTATATTAATATCACCTCAATTACAAGCTTATAATCCTGCTCAGCTATGATTTTGAGTCTTTCGTGAACAATTGTACAAATTACCAGTACTCTGAAGGATGCCTGATGATCCTTCTTATTAATAGATTCTTTCCTCTATTGACTGCTGACTGCCTACCTCTTAGGTACTCCGAAATTAACAAAAAAATGGGCACCCAGGATGTATCAGTAGTCCCAAGACTACTTCCCAGTTTGGTGATTCAGTAAAAGGGCTTAAAGGGCTTAAAAGTTGTTATACTCACAGCTATGATTTACTACAGTGACAGGATACAGAACAGGATTAATAAAGGAAAAAAGTGCACTGGGTGAAGTCTAGGATACCGGCATGGGTTTCTAAGTGCCCTCTCTCAATGGAGTTGCGTAGGACGTGCTCATCAACCGCCCCCCAGCAACTAACTGCAGCAACATATATGAAGTGTTCCCCCCTCCCAAGGACGTTTTCTTGAGTCTAAGAGCCCAGGTTTTTTATGGGGTTCAGTCACCAAATCTTCAGACTTCCAGGAGAAGAGCAGTTTACCATAATCATATTTTTGCACAAATAATCTAGAAAAGTTGGTACAACAGGGCCCAGGGTTCCAGACATGTAAAACACTCATCAGTTAATAATAAAGGCTCAGTTTCCATGAGTTAGCCAAGGGCCAAATATGCAAGTATACCCTTCTAAAATGTGCATGATTGGAACAACACAGACCTGCTGGGTTAATGCTTTCCTGTATATGTGGCAAGTTAAGACATACAACAGCATATGAGGATTGACTACAGGTCAGGTGAACCACTTAGGAGACATAATCCACATAGGAGGCCCATTTGTCTCTTTCTTACCTTTCTAAACATATATTACTCCCTCCACATCTACACCTCACTCTGGAGCTTAGTAAAGCACAAGAGAAAGAATTATATTTAAAACTTCACAATAAAATAGTCAGAGCTATTGCTTTATATCTCATTCTTTCTTTCAAAATCAAAGGTCAAAAGATGAACTACGGAGCACCAAGATACAAACTCTATTTCACAAACTCTATTCCTCAAGAAAAGTTAATGTGTATTATGCAAATAAAGGATTCAACGGTCAGATAAGTTTGAGAAAAATATATACAATATCCCTTGCTTGAATCAAAACTACCATGAGATACCACCTCACACCAGTCAGAATGGCCATCATTAATAAATCCACAAATAACAAGTGCTGGAGGGGCTGTGGAGAAAAGGGAACCCTCCTGCACTGCTGGTGGGAATGTAAACTGGTACAGCCACTATGGAGGACAGTTTGGAAATACCTCAGAAATCTATCCATAGAACTTCCATATGACCCCGCAATCCCACTCTTGGGCATCTATCCGGACAAAACTCTACTTAAAAGAGACACATGCACCCGCATGTTCATTGCAGCCCTATTCACAATAGCCAGGACATGGAAACAATCCAAATGTCCATCGACAGATGATTGGATTCGGAAGATGTGGTATATATACACAATGGAATACTACTCAGCCATAAAAAAGGATGACATCATGCCATTTGCAGTAACATGGATGGAACTAGAGAATCTCATACTGAGTGAAATGAGCCAGAAAGACAAAGACAAATACCATATGATATCACTTATAACTGGAATCTAACATCCAGCACAAATGAACATCTCCTCAGAAAAGAAAATCATGGACTTGGAGAAGAGACTTGTGGTTGCCTGATGGGAGGGGGAGGGAGTGGGAGGGATCGGGAGCTTGGGCTTATCAGACACAACCTAGAATAGATTTATAAGGAGATCCTGCTGAATAGCATTGAGAACTATGTCTAGATACTCATGTCGCAACAGAAGAAAGGGTGGGGGAAAAAACTGTAACTGCAATGTATACATCTAAGGATGACCTGACCCCCTTGCTGTACAGTGGGAAAATAAAAAAAAAAAAAAAAAACAATATCCCTTGCTTGGAGATTTATGATCTTTAAAGCATTTTGAGCATGTTAAAGGCTGTGAAAAGTCCTATTTGAAAAAAAAGTAAAGAAAAAAACCATTCATTTTGTAAGTCCAGCAGTTTACTGAATTTCTTTTTCCAGGAACTATTTTAGGAACTATTTTAGAGTAGAACAACTTGACATCTGATGGAACAGATCTGTTGCCAGAGGTTCTTAACTGTGATGTGGCACACTAGAATTAAAGAAAAAAAAAGGCATGCTGCCATAACATAGGTGATCCTGAATGTATTTGGACATTCTATTTTTATGATTTTTTTCCAATTAAAAACTTTAAGTTGATTTCATGATTATACAGTGACTAGGTTGTTCCTGTCGTGGCTCAGTGGTTAAAAAACCCAGCTAGTATCCACGAGGGTTCGATCCCTGGCCTCCAGCAGTGGGTTAAGGACCCAGTGTTGCCGTGAGCTGTGGTGTAGGTAGCAGATGTAGCTCAGATCCTGCATTGCTGTGGTTGTGGCGTAGGCCAGCAGCTGTAGCTCTGATTCGACCCCTAGCCTGGGAACCTCCATATGCTGCGGGTGCACCCCTAAAAAAGACAAAAGGCAAAAAAAAAAAAATGACTGGAACTGAAAGCAATGTTAGCACAAGTGCTGAATAAACTGACCATGATAATGTGTTCAATAATAACAAAATGTAACAAACTGATTAATGAGGAGACAAAGCTTGAGTACATAATCGGATTCAGTAAATTCTTTGACCTCTGATTTTGACTAAGGTGCGACAGCTCTTTCAAACACTTAAGAATAGGCTCACTGTTCTATCAAAATTTTCAGCCCAAATAAGATGGTCTAATTGTGTCAGGAAAAGAACCAGAAAGCATAAAATAAAAATTCAAGGGAAAGGTGTAAGCATTAATACCCATATCTCAGAAATTATATAGTAGAACTGGCAAAAGTCATCCAGGAAATAACCTGGATAATCTAAATACAGTTCTCTGGCATAGTTCACATATTTAGAAATAAGTGTCATTTCTGTTCCCTTTGTCACTGGCTGCTACAAGAGACCATCCTGGGTCACTGATGACAATCACATGTCTTCTCATGATAAAAAGTGGGCTAGGAAGTGGAAACAAAGTTTGAAGAGAAAGAGGAAAACAGGAGACTGAATCCTTGATCTTATCTTCCTCAGTTCAAATTTATCCTTTTCCCTGCTCTTGACTACCTTTAAAATCACTCTCATTCTCAACCACTCCTAGACCCTTAAAATATCCAATGTAAACATTCCACTCATCTTTCCTGTTCCCCTCCACTCTAATCATCTTATTTCTTTTTTTTTTTTTTTTTTTTTTGTCTTTTTGCTATTTCTTGGGCCGCTCCGGCCGCATATGGAAGTTCCCAGGCTAGGGGTCCAATCGGAGCTGTAGCCGCCGGCCTACACCAGAGCCACAGCAATGCGGGATCCGAGCTGCATCTGCAACCTACACCACAGCTCACGGCAACGCCGGATTGTTAACCCACTGAGCAAGGGCAGGGACCGAACCCGCAACCTCATGGTTCCTAGTCGGATTCATTAACCACTGCACCACGACGGGAACTCCTAATCATCTTATTTCTACTAATCTTTCAGAATTTTCACTATTCATGAGTCTCATCATCACCAGAAAGCAGACAAGGAAAAGATGTGGATGTTTCACAAGTATTTCAGCATAAATTGTAAATTGTGTCCTTTGGAACAACTTTGCTTTCCTTCTAGAACAAATCTAACCGATGTCCTAAATTTTATGTATATATATAAGACAAAATGAACAAATAAGAACTGCTAAAAAAAAAATCTCACCTGATGCTTCATGTAATGATTCATGTAGGGGGTTGCCATTCTACTAACTTTGAGGCAAAATGGACATAGCAAGTTCTTAGTATTTTCATGGGATGCTCTAAAATGAGTTTCTACATCAGAAAATGTTGATGATCTAAACTGGCAAACCTAGAAATATAAAGAAGATTTGATTTAACTTGAAAATTTATAATTGATATGTAATCGTATCAATGTAACAATGATAAATCATATGTTCAGAGTAATATTATGTACTACTAATTCAGCTCTGCTGCCCATATAACCAAGAATCCTGTTACTGCAAGTAATAAAGACAATCTTTGAAATAGAAAAGCTGTCTTTCAAAGTTTAGGGATATATTCATAAACATAAGCAGATTCTCTTTTCAGATCTACTGTCTCCCATCTTGACTTGAATTTTCAGACTCTGGCACCTCTTGACCTATGAAGTTTTTCCTGCCACATAACATGGAGTAGTCTCTTCTTTGGATTTTAAATAGCATCCAGGCTATAACAGAGACAATTTATCTTTATCTTCCTATCTTACTGGGAACCACTTCAAATTCTGGAAAAATACTGGCCCCCAAAGCCTTTAGTTGAGTTCCCCATAACAGTTTTTCCTATTTCTCTGGCACATCTATATGCTTCCCTTCATGGTAAGAAAGTCCATATATCTGTCTTTCTCCAGCATGGATTTTTGTTTGTCTAGTACAGGGGTCAGCAAACTGTGACCCACAGGTCCAATCCAACCCAACACCCCCATATACATGAGTTAAAACCAATGGAGTTTCCATATGGAACAAGGTCTTCATTTTAGTAACTCATTTTTATTTAAATGGTAAAAAAAAAAATCAAAAGAATAAAGTATTTTATGGCTCATGAAAATTAAACAAACACTTAAATACATGATAAAATGTGGGTACCTGGCAAATATATGGCATTTCACCGGGTTTATGAGTATCCTTCATATGTTGTAACAGAGTATGTTCTGTTTCAAATGATAATTCACAGATTTTACAAATAGCTGAAAGTGGAAAAAAAAAACACATTATGCCACTTTAAGGATGTATATAAATCAGATTCAGTTGGTACATCCATAACAATAGCAACAAGTATAATAATAGTAGTGGTGATGGTAAATCCAACAATTCTATAGTTGTTAACTTTGTAACACTGTTCTAAGGACTTCACGTACCTTGGCTTGTTTCATTCTCATACCATCACTGAGAGTGGTGCTGCTTATCTAATCCCCATTTTTCAGATGAGGAAGCTGAGGCACAGATTAAGTAACTTGCCTGACATCTTAAAGCTGTATTAAGAGGCAGAGCTGGGATTTGAATTCAAGCTGTCTAGCTCCAGACTCCATAATTTTAACTACCACTGTAGTTACTTTTCTTATTAGAGTGTAAACTCAGGCCACTGATTTCATATTTGCAAATCAGGGAATCTGAATTTTCTAATCTGACCTCTACATACAGTGCATGAGTTATATGCCAAGGAAGTTTCAATTTACAAGAGGGACTTCAATTTTAGTAAGTGATTTTACTGAAGTTTATAACAAGTTAAAATGTTTTTCAACTTTGCCCCCTAAATACAAAGTCTATTTCTGGTTCTTATTATCCCATCAGAATTCTTAAGGATTCCTCCTAGTTTAGACAACCAAAATCATTAATGTTCAGGACTTTAATAAAATTGTGACTTACTAGAAAACTCATGGGGAGTGTGTGTACTCTCAATGTGACACTGCAGCTGGAATGGTGTGGGATACTGACGATAGCAGTGCTGGCAGGTGGTGTGGCTTTCCCAGCTCTCACTGTTCTGCTTCTCAAGTTCCAAATGATGTTTCATGTGATTCATAAATCTATAAATCATTGTCAACAGGTGCAAACATTTAAATTTATAACCAAAGGCAAATCTCACAAAGCAGTATCTGAACCTGAATGTTAAAGATGCAGTGTATTACTTAAAATAACACTTCCAAAGCCAAAAAGTCCTCTAGAAAAGTATGTACTTCAAATAGTCACTTTCATTAAGTGGATCGGTAAACATTTTTCTTCGCACCTTTGTTTTAAAATAATCCATTAATGTAATTACTATGAAATACCATGAATTTGCTTTTTCACCATTGTTTCAGATTAAGATTTTTTTGTAAAGAAAAGCAGGAGGCAAATTTTCCATACATGAGACACTATTTATATTATAAGATAAAATACTCAAAGGAGGGAAACTCTACCACTAAAAGCAGCTACAGAATCATGAGAGAAATCTTTTGACGGCCTTTAAGGTATACAATAGCTTTCAGCTGCTTAAAAGACAAATGTTTAGTATTTTTATTTGTGTCTTAGTTCTAAATGCATGTAATAGAAATTTTAATACCTATAATTACAAGAATTGTTTGTTTATGATATGGGTTTACTGTTAGCACAAATGGTTCATTTTAACTAGCAGACTCTGCCCTTTGTAGCACTGTCCATTTTTAGTTCTACATGCTGCTATGTCAGATTCCCTAAAAGGCTTCTTAGGAGAAGGAACTATGACCTTCAATGGCAGAGAGTACAATATAGACAGGCATATCTATTTCAAAGGGCTTACTGAACTCTTTTACTGAATTTCAACGTAAACTGATTTGATTGAAATAACAATTTTAAGTCTGGGTCAAATATAAAGAGCTATTCACTGTGAGTCCCTAAAGGAAATAATCTTGAAATGAAATAATAATGTCAGCAACCTAGACAGTGATCATTATGGAGGTTTTAACATTTATCTCTATACACCTCCAAAACGCCACTTCTCTTTCAAACTGCTTATGGTATACTTTGAAATATCTTTTTTCTTCCTTTCATTTTAACATCATCTCTATTAAAATATATTTAAAAATCCTAGTCTTGCCTAAATATTTACATATAAAGGTCATGAGCCATTAACCTTTCAGTTTACAACTTTAGTAAAATCTATTTGTATAAAATAATCTGTTAATCAAAAAACTATCACTCAATTATTACCCTGCCTCCATCAGCAGCTCAGACTTCTCAAATCAGTAGACAGCGATGTGAAAAAAAGAAAATCCCTCAAAAAGCTATTTATAGAATAAAATAGCCCTAGCTGGTTTTGGTGACACTCAATATAGGAAAAAAATCCTAGAATATGTTGACAGGGCAGAGAGGAGAAATCTTGAGCTATTAGCTGCAACCATCCCTTAAAACCATCAATTTGCCATCCTAGTTTTTACCATTAAGGTAAGATGTTAACACAGATAATGTCTTTGGTTATTCAGTGTTTACTGTTTTGGTTTCAGTTACTAAATAGTATGTTAAAAATGCCACAAAATTCCATTCCCAGCTATTACAAAATATGGTTATTTTAAAATTTCCAGATATTCTGACAATCTAGAAATCTGCAGCCAGCTAGTCTTTTGAAAAGAAAAAAAAAAGAAAATTTCAAATTTAATATTAAATGGGATAATCTTAAAGAAAAGTAAAAAAGCTAATGCTGAAAGAACTTCTAATATCATATGCATATTATTTAACAAGGAACTTAACCAGTGAACCACTTTTCTATGCATTTTACCAAATTTACTGACATTATTTTCTGATGTACTGTACTATAAGAATGATAATATGGAAGGAGGTCACAGAGTTCTGTAGTGACACTGTTTCAGTGATACATCTCAAAGCATAATTTCTCTTCAGTTAAGCTACTGGGACCAATAGCAACTGATGACTGCTAGGGCTTGATAAATGGAGGTAAAGAATTGTGAAAACATGTGAATAATGTATGTGAAAGATCTTTGAAAACTGTAAGTGCTAACATAAATGCAGCATTCATAATTGTTTTAGGCTTTTTCTTTTTTGTCTTAGGCTTATATTACAGTATATTTCAGTGTTTTTCCTATGTACTTCATTTTGGACCCAAGAATTCACCAATAAAATAAATGCTGGGCTTAGAAATGACCTACCTATAGAATGTTTAAGAATGCTAGTTACAAATGACGGTTTTCAAGGGTAAATAATTTTTTTTTTTTTTGGCTTTTTAGGGTGACACCTGAAGCATATGGAAGTTTCCATGCTAGGGGGTTGAATCAGAGCTGCGGCTGCCAGCCTACATCACGCCACAGCCACGGCAACACAGGATTGGAGCCGCATATGCAACCTACACCACAGCTCACGGCAACACCGGATCCTTAACCTATTGAGCAAAGCCTGGGATCGAACCTGCATCCTCATGGATACTAGTAGGGTTCATAACCCGCTGAGCCACAATGGGAACTCCCCAAGGGGAAATATTTTTAAAAGTTTATATGCATGTGTGTGTCACAATACAGGTACAGACATATATACATTTATATCTCACCTAAAGGAAGTGCACTGATGTCTGCAATTTACTCTGAAAAGTATAAAAAGATCAGATGGGTCTATGGACGAATAGATATGTGGTAATGCAAATATACAGTAAAATGCTAATGGTAGAATTGAGGCGGTAAATATACAAAGATGTTCACTGTAAAAATTTTTCAACTTTGTTGACTATTTGAAATTTTTCTATAATACAGTGTTGGAAAAACAATGTCAGGCTATATAGCCAATTAAAAAATAAGAATTAATATATCTTGTTACTTTGTTTTGTTACTTTCTCACTTAGGATGATAGATATATGTCATGTAACTCAATGACTGAAAAGTACAAGCTCCTAAAATTTAAAGCATACATGTATAAATGTTTAAATTCCATTGAGAATTAAAACATTACTTGAAAATGTATTGATGGAGTTCCCATCGTGGCTCAGTGTAAAAGAATCTGACTAGTATCCATGAGGACAAGGGTCTGATACCTGGCCTTGCTCAGTGGGTCAATGATTGGGCGTCGCCATGAGCTGGGGTATAGGTTGCAGATGCAGCTTGGATCCCGAATTGCTGTGGCTGTGGTGTAGGCTGGCAGCTGTAGCTGTGATTCGACCCCTAGCCTGGGAAGCTCCATATGCCTCAGTGTGGCCCTAAAAAGACAAAAAAAAAAAAAAAAAAAAAAGAAAGAAACTGTGTTGAATTATAAAATTAAAGTATATATTTCATAGAACTGGTACTTCTCTAAAGAAAGTGAAAAAAAATCACCTTCTCTGCAAGGTAAAATTAGAGCATTAAATAAGACAAATATGGAGGAGGTCAAATTGGATAAAGAGGTTGTTTTTGTGATAGGAAAAGTAAGATTCAGAAGCAGCTAAAAATAAAAATATCTCATGGAAATTCCTAGTTCAATGACAAATACAAAGAAAAGTGGTTTTTACCTCGGTTAAAATAAGTTTTGTCCTTTCTTAAGCTATCTGAAAGATCTACAACTAAATGAATCCAAGTGTCAAACTCCTAAAAAATACAAGAAAGGACAAAAGTTTTTCAACATGAAAATCTGTCTTTATTCTTAGTAGAAAGAATTAAAATCGCTTATCTAGGATGGCACAGACAAAGAAATACGATACTTGCATCCGTAGCATCCCAATTTTCAAACATAAATAGAAATTAGTTTTTACATACCTAATATTATTTTTAAGAACTTTCAAGCAACTGAAGCATTTAAAGGTTGTGTAAGTCTTCTGTTCATCATCAGCAGCTCCTTCATGTCTTCCATAGTAAAAGTCACTAACTAACATAATCAATTTTCCTTTCTCTGCACCAGTCTTATTTTTATTTTCAGTACTTGAAAGTTCTACTTTAATCATTTCCAAAAATGCATTTGCCATGTCTGGACAACAACGCTGAAGGAGAAAAAAGTATAAGCCTTGATTATAGTTCTTTTAAAAAGTAGATACCAAAAAATGATTCCGTGTTTATAATAAGGGCCAGCTCATGTGGAAAGATAGTCTCTCATGGTTTTAATCACAAGCAATAAATAAAAGCTACATTTTAGAGAATGTTTGCCACTTTGTCCAGGTGCAGAAGGCTATATAATATGCTATGATTTGTGTATATTAATAGATGGAAAATAAGAACATTCATGTGTGCCTCTATATGCAGAAAGTCAAAGAGAATACAAAACAAATTAATAAAAAGAATTTCCTTTGTGAGTTGTATTGGGAACCAGGCAAACAGAAGACAGTGGTGAGATTTTTCACTGTAACTTTCTTATACTTTTTGAATCATGTGACTATATTACCCCCAAATTAAATAAAGATAACTAACAAGCTCAGTCTTTTCTCCATCTATGATGCAAAATATAAGAACATCAAGTATACACAATATTACATAAATAGGAGACCTTAAAGCACTTGTAGAAGTTACTTCTTACTTTTAAAACCAAAGCCCAAAGACCACTTAGGAGTCACACACTGGGAGGTGGAAATAGTGACAGATCAAATATAATTTTGCCCAAGATAAAGAGGATCCTTTTTTTTTTCTTTTGTCTTTTTAGGGCCGCACCCGTGGCACATGGAGGTTCCCAGGCTAGGGGTTGAATCAGAGCTGCAGGAGCCAGCCTACGTCACAGCCAAAGCAACACCAGATCTGGAGTCTCGTCTGCGACCTACACAACAGCTCACAGCAACACCAGATCCTTAACCCACTGAGCAAGGCCAGGGATTGAACCCGCATCCTCATGGATACTAGTAGGGTTCATTAACCACTGAGCCACAACGGGAACTCCAAGAATCATTTTCTTTTTGGTAAAATGCTGAATTTCAGTGAAGAAATTGCTGATCTTCAAAATAGCACTAAAATTTCCTAAATGGCTTTCTTTGTTTTGCATTCTTCTCATCCCTTTTTCCTGCATATATTCTTACATTGCCTTTTTTCTTGCCTCCTTTCCCCCTTCCTGCCATTTACACTAGGTATACAAAAAAAAAAAAAAAAAAAAAAAAATTACAGACTATCTTTCCACAGACACACAGGACACTGTAATATCTACTAAAATATTTGAAAATATTTTTGTTAGTACTTTGAAAATTACCTAAAACCTAATTTCAAGAGTTTCTTATACCAATATAATGATAGAATTAACTTATAGCAACTATACAAGAAATTCGAAGAATGGCATAACCTAGTTAATAAAATATCATGATTAATACGTTATTTCATTAAACGTTAAAATATAACATGCATATACTATGGTATATGTAAACTTGATTTTTAAAATTTAATGATTGGGAAGGATTTTAAAATCTCATATAATCATTATGAATGTCAATGTTTACTTAAGTTACATAAAAATAGCACTTAGAAGACGTCTCTAACTATCTGGACATAATAGCATTTATTGTATTTTCAGAGATTTGTGAATATTTTTAAAAATCAAAATTTGAAAGTTTTACCTTCATGTGATATTTCAAAGGATCCAAAAGATTGAACTGAACATTGCACTTTGGACAAGATCTTAGAAAAGGTGTTCCAGTTTTAGGGGGAGTTGATGAGGCATTTGTACCTAAAATAAATTAAGGACTTTTATGACTCAAATTCTTCTTTTTTAAACCTTAAACACAAGCAGTAATAACAGTTTTAAAATTAATCACAATTTCTGAAATTCATGTATAAATAATACAATTTCTTTTTTATAGACCAGATTCATATTTACCTTTTGACAGCATAACATGGGAGGATGTCACTGAAGGAAAGTTAATTAAAGACAATGAAGAACAAGGTTTTATTTCAGAAACACTTTCGCCGGTCTTTGGCTTTTTTGGATTAACACTGTTTACTTTAGAAATAGAAGAACGTTTTATTATAGGCAGAGTTTCATCTAGACCTACAATGATTAAAATAGTGGGAAAGATATTTGAAATTGCTTTAGTACAGAATACTGCTTACAAATGCTATTAAAATGGCCTTACATTTAAAATTAAGGAAAAATACTTTGGAGATAAATTAAAGGTAATATAATTGAATTATTATATCATACAAGTGGCAATAAAGAATGACTAAACTTTATATGATCTATAGGTAGAAATAAATTGCATAAACCAGCTATTATGGACTACACGACTTAAACAATTCATGAAATAAACTTTTTAAGCAAGAAAATTCTCAAGATGCTTTCAAATAAAGAAATATAGAAACTGCATAAGATACTAAAAAATATCTTAAAATATTTAATGGAAAACTGAGTTGGTTCTTTTTCCACTTAACAACCTGATGGATAGTTTAAATTATCTGTTTAATTCCAATGTGCAAGGTAGAAACAACTTTTTTTTCTTTTTAGGGCACCACCCACGGCATACGGAGGTTCCCAGGCTAGGGGTCTAATCCGAGCTGTAGCTGCCGGCCTACGCCACAGCCACAAGCAACACGGGATCTGAGCCATGTCTGTGACCTACACCACAGCTCACAGCAACGCTGGATCCTTAAACCAATGAGCTAGGTCAGGGATCAAACCCACATCTTCGTGGATCCTAGTGGGGTTTGTTAACCACTATGCCACGAAGGGAACTCCCAGAAACAACTAATCTTGAATATCTTGAATGACAATACCTCACTCGTTCACACGAAAACTTGGAGTTAGTATGATGGCTTTCAAAACTACGTTCCCCTGAGCCTAATGGTTTAGTTTAATTCAGTGGGCATATCAAAGAAAAAATTCTTTTTACCTTTTTTAAAAAATTAGACTTTTACATAAAATTTGGTTTGAATAGAGATTTCATGTTAAGAATAGTTTTGAGTCTGAAGACCATCACCTTAAAGGCTAAAGAATTATGTAATTCAGGGCATTTGCAAGAGAGGTGGGGCTATTTACCAAACTCAGAAAAAGTCTATAAGCAAACTCAGAAAAAGTCCCTTTTGAAAACAAGATGCAACTGTACTTTGTGATAAAGATTCTAAAACTGCACATATTTTAATGCTCCCAACAGTATATTAATAGGAGAAGCAGAATGGACGTATGCCAGGAAAATAAGAAAATTGCATTAGCGGGCTCCTCTGTCACACCCGTGTTCCATCCTTTGAGATAACAGAGTAATGATTTTTTTTTTCCATCTTCAAGCATGATTACTGACAGCTATACTGAAGGCACTTGGGACTGATTTCTGTGTAATCAGACTAACATTCCTCTCATATGCTTAGGTTAACTGAACAAAAAATGAGTGCTGGCATTTTGGACTAGGCAACTGGTTATCTAGTAGGCTGTTTTATATATAATTTTTTAAAGAATGAAAAAATCTCCAATTTAAATAAAATCTCTCTGATCTCAACCGTTTTAAATTCTGATTCTTTAACTTATTACCCCTGTTGCCTTTAGCTTGTGCTGTTCGCTCCTCAACAGTGCCAATAAAAATCCTATTCTTGGAGTTCCCGCTGTGGCATAGTGAGTTAAGAATCTGACTGCAGTGGCTCGGGTTGCCCCAGTCACTGGCTGGGTGCAGTGTTTTTTTTGGTATTACTCAATGAATTTTATTACATTTATAGTTGTACAACGATCATCACAAGCAAATTTTATAGCATTTCCATCCCAAACCCCCATGGGAGCAGTGTGTTAAAGGATCTGGGGCTGCTGCAGCTGCAGCGTGGCTCGGAGTCAAGCCCCAGCCCAGGAACTTCCATATGCCATGGGTGTAGCCATGAAAAAAAAAAAAAAGAAAAATTCTATTCACATTCTTCAAAATCAAGTTCAGATCCAGACTTTTCTAAGAGGCAATGATTATCCTTGAAAGGAATCCACTAATTATGCTTCTGAACACAGTACATATTATCATTCATAATTACCATTCTAACAATGTCAAGTCCTTTAAAGTTTTAATGCATTTTTCACTTCTCACTTATCTCATTGGAGTCTCAAAAAAGTCCTGAGATAAGGAGAGCAAGAATCAAAATTATATAGCTAAATGGCTGATTTCAGGTCTGGAGAAAAAAATGCATCATGTGAAAAAAAACTATTTTAATAATATGAGAAAATTGAGGTGTAAAGAGGTTAGGTGACAATACAGGCTATAAAAAAATATTTAGAACAGAGGCTCAAGCCTGTATCTTCCTAATCAACTATAACCCTGTTTACCATCAGGGCAAAGTTTCACTCTCTAGAGTTTAACACCTTAGAGAGAGAGAGAGAGAGCAGAAGCTTCAAGAATTTAGATTTGGAGTTCCCATTGTGGCTCAGGGGTAACGAACCCGACTAGTATGCATGAGGAGGTGGGTTCGATCCCTGGCCTCGCTCAGTGGGTTAAGTATCTGGTGTTGTAGTGAGCTGTGGTGTAGGTCACAGATGCAGCTCTGATCAGGCGTTGCTGTGGCTGTGGCTGGCAGCTGCAGCTCTGATTCGACCCCTAGCCTGGGAGCCTCCACATGCTGTGGGTGCAGCCCTAAAAAAACAAACAAAAAATATTTTAGATTTTTTTCTATGAATAAACATTGTGTATTTTGTAAAATCAAATTTCAGACATATATTTTATCATTTATTTTGGTTCTTAGCTATTTTAATAATTAGATAAGTGACACCTAGATTAGGGAAATACCAAACCAAGTATTATCAAGGGAAAATATTTTTGGTACACTATTACTATACATTTCTTTTTTGATTTGGTAAATATATACTTATTTGTTAGTAAACAACTTAAACACTCACAAAAATTTCTGTGTACCTTTCTCCATTAAGTGAACTATCTCAAATTTGCTAATACAGAAACAGTGATCACTTTGATTATAGGCAATTCTTTGACTAGATATGAGGAAAAGAATGTATTTATGTATACCTGGGTCACTTTGCTATATAGCAGAAATTGGCACAACACTGTAAATCAACCTCACTTAAAAAAACCTCCTTCATGGCATACTATTTTATTTATTTCAGATTAGTGAATAACTTTGTTATGGTATTCAGTCAAAGAATTGTAATTCTTCTTTAACAGGAAATTTTCACCATTCCTTCAATGGCTGAGTACTTACTATGTGCAAATCAATATTTCTTCAGTCCTGCTATTTTATAATACTATTCTATAATCACATTTAGCTATCATGTCTACAACATTCATTTGGATAGAAAGACTCTAGTCTATTAAGACATTAACTATAACCATGTACTTTTTTTCTCATGCTAATGGCCTTCCAAATAATACTTTTAAAAACCCCATAACATTAGGTTATCAGAGAACTTCCCTGACTCACAGAAATTATATTAAGATTTTTCAGTGGATGGCGCTCAAAGAATATAATAAAAGTATTCTACCATTAAATACAATTTTATATAAAATCACTCAAGAAAGGCATAGAGGAGTGATTAGCTTCCATTTTATCACATATGAAAAATGTAACATGAAGATCTGGGCTTCAAAATAGAAATTCAATGCATATGTATATTCATCAGGTCCCTTTTTATTACATTTGTAAAATACTAAACCAAACCTTCTATATAAATTGTTGATCCATCTTGGGACAGTGGTATTGTATCCTGGGTCAAGTCGAACAGTGTATCTGAAGAATCATCCGATTCATCTTGTGATGAATTTTTTGTAAAATCCTGTAAAGTTGTAATTATTTTGTTTAATAAAGTTTTATAAAGGTAAATTTAACTGTAGGTCAATACTATAAAGATAACCTTAATAATTCAATTACTAATAAGCTATAAAACATAAAGATAATTATTACTAGCTATCAAAGTTAGCATCTATTGGGTAAAGGGTATATGAGAACTTTCTGGATTGTTTTTGTAATTTTTCTAGAAATGTAAAATTAATTTTAAATAGTTAAAATTAAAAAATAATGATAATATTGCTAGCAAAGTATAGGTTTTATATATATATATATATATTTTGGGGAGGGGGGTTGTTGTCCCTGCAGCATGCAGAAGTTCCCAAGCCAGGGATTGAATCCTTGTCACAACAGAGACCCAAGCCTCAGCAGTGACAGCACTGGATCCTTAACCTGCTGAGCCACCAGGGAACTCCTGGAGGTTAAATTCTGGTACAACTTTTTTACAAGAAAATTTTGGTAGTTTCTATCTATCAAGGTCTTGAAAAAGTTCATATCCTTTGATCCAATTATTCTAAATATTCCATTTCCAAGAATTTATGCTAAAGAAATGAAAATATTTAATAGAGAATGATTTCTAATAGCAAAAATTAAAAACCTGTATGCCCAACAATGGCAGAATGGTTAACTAAATTATAGACTCTCATGCAAAATTGTGGTTTTGAGAAATAACCAATGACAAAGAGAAATGTTCCCAATATAAAGTTCAGTGAAAAAAGAGAAACAGATATCTGTGTATAAAATATAGTCCTGATTGATACACTCTATGTACCACACTAACCACCTGTAGAAAACAAAATTCTCTTCTGTTTCTTTTCAACCCACCCACCCCCCGCACCAAACCCCATACATATTACCTTTATCATGGGAATATAAGGATCTTGCTTGCGTGTTTTGTGCTTACAAGTTGAGAGACAATCGGGTATTAAGAATTTTACTTTGCTACTAAGTTTTCTGTTGACACAGACTTGTTAAGAAGTTATGGAGACAGATATCGAAGTGACACAAACCATTCCATTCCTAGAATTTGAGGCATAACAGGCAGATTTCTGCATTTGAGCCTTAACATTTATAAAATCAATAATAGCTATATGACTTACTGCAACCAAGCACAATCTTACTACAACGTAAATATTTTCTCCAAATATTTGCACTTAAAAATGGAAAATATTCCCTAGCAATTCCCAAAATAGTTCTTATACAGAAGTTCCTCCAAATAAAGTTAATACTTCGTTAAATCTTTTCCTAGGTGATAACTCTGGTCAATTAAGTACCACTATTTCATAGAGCAGATACACTTTTTTTGTTTGCTTTTTTAGGGCCGCACCTGCTGCATACGGAAGTTCCCAGGCTAGGGGTCAAACTGGAGCTCCAGCCGCTGGCCTACGCCGCAGCCACAGCCATAGCAACATGGGATCTGAGCCGTGTCTGTGACCTACACCACAGATCATGGCAACATCGGATCCTTAATCCACTGAGCGAGGCTAGGGATCGAACCCAAATCCTCATGGATACTAGTCAGGTTTGATAACCACCACGAAGGGTTCAGCAGATACACTATTTTTGCAGATACACTATTAAATGAAAAATTTGTTAACATAATTCTGCAGTTGGGTTTTTAAATATCTCATAAAATAGCTCAGAAAGATATCAAATACAATGGGAAGGTACAAAAGGTGATAGAGTGGGATCTGGAAGACCTGTTTATTTATTTAACTATGGAACCTTGGGCAAATCACTTTTGAGATTCACCTTTGCAACTAAAATAATAGCCACCAATTATTGCCTATTTAAAATGTACTTGCCTCTTTCACAAGAGGCAGATGGTCCCAGATTTACAGCATTGTGAAAGCAATACACATTCAGTAGAAATCATACTTCAAATTTTGATCTTTTCTGAGGCTAGCGATATATGGTTCCATACTGGGTAGTGGGCAGTGAGCCACAGCTCCCAGTCAGCCACAGGATCGCGAGGGTAAACAACCAATATACTCACAACCATTCTGTTTTTACTTTCTATAGTATTCAATAAATTACATGAGAAGATTCAACATTTTATTATAAAACAGGCTTTGTGTTAGATGATTTTGCCCAACTGTACGCTAATGGAAGTGTTCTGAGCGTGTTTAGTGTTCTAAGCTACATACAATGTTTGGTAGGTTAAGTGTATTAAATGTATTTTTGACTTAGGATATTTTCAACCTATGATGGGTTTATCAGGGCATAATCCTATGTAAAAGGGAGATCTGTGCTGCATTTATTACATTAGGTAGTTTTCACAGTACTAATGAGGACCTAATATGATCTTCCATTTTATAAATAGGTAAACTAAAGTTAAGGATGGTTAAGTTAGGTTCCCATTACAACCCAGCTTGTTACTGATGATGAAGCTGAAATTAGAACCCAGGTTGGTCTTATTACAAAGCCTGAGTTTTAAGTTATATCACAGTTACTTTAAAAGGGATAACATTATCTCCTTGCCTATCCTAAAGAGTTACTGAGGTTAAAGACAATGAAAAAGTTTTAAAATTTCAGAGAAAATTCCCTTACATAAGATTCTAAATTCATTTGAAAACATATATCTGTTGTCCTCAACTGTGGCTGCATATTAGAATCGCCTGGAGAGGTGTTTTTGTTTTTCTTTGTTTTTGGTTTGTTCATTTGTTTGTGGTTTTGGGTTTTTTTTGCTTTTTAGGGCCACACTCGTGGCATATGGAAGTTCCCAGGCTAGGGGTCGAATTGGAGCTACAGCTGCCGGCCTACACCACAGCCACAGCCATGCCAGATCCAAGCTATGTCTGTGACCTACACTGAAGCTCCTGGCAAAACCCGATCCTTAACCCACTGAGTGGAGCCAGGGATCAAACCCTTGTCCTCGTGGATACGAATTGGGTTCATTACCACTGAGCTGCAGTGGGAACTCTGTTTTTTTTTTTTTAATCTATTATGTCCAGGCCTCACCCTAGACCAATTGACAAAAATCTCTGTTTTTAAAAAGCTCCCTAGGATTGGGAACCTAATTGAGGAACTTTGATTAAACAACCACGCCCACAGACACAAAAATTTCTGAGTTTGGATGAGGTCTAGTTTCCAGCTTTTCTAACATGAAAGATACCTCCCCTTATTATTCTTCCTCCCTGGGTTCAACACAGGAATGGTATTCATCTATCTGCATTTAAATAATGATGTTTCCTTTAGTTTTTCCTAAATATCAAACAGCTTATTATAGTGTGAGAAAACTATAAGTTAATCTGATTCCAGCTAAAATCAAATAATTTTTGCATTTCTGATAGCCTTCAATCTTCACACACACCTATTAAGTTTTTAAAAAACATTAAAAACAGCCCATAGATACTTAGAGGATCCAAGTTTGAGAGCCAGTGGTCTGGGTAAAGGTTCTCATTTTAGAAATGAAGAAAGTGAGGCCCACAGAGGTTGTGATAATGCCCTACTTAGGAACAAAGACAGAATCAGCATCCAAGTCTCTTATTTTCAATCCAGGTTTCTCAGACTACTAGTCCAGGGTTCATACTATTATTGATAATAGTTTCAGGATGCAGATATAAGTTTTCCAAAATTGAATTATTTTTTCTTGCTTGAAAGCTCAAATTTTATTGACAAGAATAATATCAGCTTTCCAGTCTTCTTCCATGACAGGCATACTTTGCCTGAGTACTGAAAAACTGTGTATGGCAGGCAGACTCTAAAGGTGGGCCCCATGATTTCCTCCTGATATTTACACTTGTATAAGTTCCCCTTGAGTGTGGGCGGGACCTGTGATTGCTTCCAACCAAGAGAATATGGCAAAAGTGATGGGATGTACATGATTGTGTTACACAGCCATCTTTCCCTTGCTGGTTTTGATGAAGCAACCAAGTCATGCCAGGAAGGCCTGCAGAGCAAGGAACTAAGGATGCTGACAGCAGCAAGAAACTGATGCCTTCAGTCTGACACCTCACAAAGAACTAGATACTGCCAACAACCTTGTGAGCTTGGAGGCAGTATTATTAAATGATACTACTGCTCTTCCTGACACTTGATTGTAGCCTAACCCAGCAGAGGACCCAGATGAGCCATACTCTGACTCCTGACTCATAGAAGCCATGAAATAATAAGTGTATATTGCTTTAAGCTGCTAGGTTTTTGGTACTATTGTTATGTGGCAATAAATAATTACTTCATGGTGCTCTGTCAGCCATCCTTTCAAATAAAAATGGCATTCTATTTTTAAAAAACCCAGCTAGTTCTGCTTACAATTCAATACCATAAGAACTTTTCCTCAAGAAAAATTTCATGGAGTTCCCGTCGTGGTGCAGTGGTTAACGAATCCGACTAGGAACCATGAGGTTGTGGGTTCGGTCCCTGCCCTTGCTCAGTGGGTTAACGATCTGGCGTTGCCGTGAGCTGTGGTGTAGGTTGCAGACGCGGCTCGGATCCAGCGTTGCTGTGGCTCTGGCGTAGGCCGGTGGCTGCAGCTCCGATTCAGCCCCTAGCCTGGGAACCTCCATATGCGGCGGGAGCAGCCCAAGAAATAGCAAAAAAAAGACAAAAAAAAAAAAAAAAGAAAAGAAGAATTTCATATTGCAGAAACAAAAATGCTTTATGCATACTATTTATTTAATCACACAGAATATATAAAAAAAAGTGCTGGAGTTCCCATCATGGCACAGCAGAAATGAATCCAACTAGGAACCATGAGGTTGTGGGTTCGATCCCTGGCCTGGCTCAGTGGGTTAAGGATCTGGCATTGCTGTGAGCTGTGGTGTACATCAGAATTGGCTTGGATCTGTGGCTGTGGTGTAGGCTGGCTGCTGTAGCTCTGATTCGACCCCTAGCCTGGGAACCTCCATATGCCACGGATGTGGCTCTAAAGAGACAAAAGACAAAAAAAAGTGTATTTAAGGGTTGAGAGTTAATGAAATTAGAAAGAATTTATTACTTCTTCAAGGATATTCTTTTTTTTTTTTTTTTGGTCTTTTTAGGGCCGCACCCTTGGCATATGGAGGTTCCCAGGCTAGGGGTCAAATCGGAGCTCCAGCCGCTGGCCTATGCCAGATCCACAGCGACATGGGATCCGAGCTGTGTCTGCGGCCTGCACTAAGGCTCATGGCAATGCTGGATCCTTAACCCATTGAGTAAGGCCATGGATCGAACCCATGTCCTCATGGATGCTAGTCAGGTTCGTTAACTGCTGAGCCACGATGGGAAAACTAAGGATATTCTTAAATGAAAGTGAAAATTTTCTACTGTGTGTATTTGGTGGTCACCAATACAAAAACCACCAGTACAGTTTGGTGCCCCTGCCTTGATTCATATTAAGGCACCAGCAGTTTCACTGTCCACTGCCTTTGTAGCACTGGTGCAAATGTTGACAGAGTGAAAAGGGCAAATGTCTTAGTGTTACTATGACAATGGTTTTGACCTCATAGACCTTTGAAAGAGTCTCAGGGGAACTTCAGTGATCTGTGGAATACACCACTGCTCTAAGACAATGCTTCTATTTTTAAAAGCATATACTTAAGTGTATGTATGGATCTGTGTATGTGCATATTTTAAAAACTCTGGGCTGACCCTGGATTGAAATCCCAGACCCATCATTTATCAGCCATATGGCCTTGAGTGAATTATTTAGACTCTCTGAGCCTCAGTTTCCTCAACTATAAAATGGGGGGAATAATTGCACTTACCTCATAGGGAAGTCATAAGAATTAAAAGAGATAAATGTACACATAGCATTTAGAACTAAGACTTACCCATATTAACAGCCTGAAAAATGTTAAATGTTACTATTATCTATTATTTTTGTTAAAAGTTTAAAAAACTAAACTGTGAAAGCGTGTTTTTAAGATAAACAGCAACAATAACCTTGGGAAAAAAATCTTTCCAATTAAGACTACCTAGTTCAGTTTACTATCTTAAGAATTTTGCTATTATGCAATTCTTTATTAATTATACTTTTTCCTCACCTTCAGATAGCATATCTTTCAATATTACACCTATTCAATTTAAGTATATTACCCGATTTATTGACAGGTTGAATAGTTAGTTCCTGCAGCTATTATTTTGGGTATTGGGTGAGCTATCATAAAGATGGTGATGTTTTCTGATAGTGATTATGTTTCTACTGGGATGTTGACTAGCTATGACAGCCCACAATCCTAACTGGGCATTATAATATCCAGTGTGTCCCTGAGCTAATAGTGTAGTTTTAGAAACACTTACAGGTTTAGACACGTTCTGAACAATATCAGAGCTATGTGAAGATTTGGATTCAGGATGAAATCTAGGCAAAGCAGCCACTGGACTTGATGTTGGGTCTTTGTAGTGCTGACTTGAAGGCTTGAATGCATCAGTGACACCTGTATTTCAAAATCACATAAATATTGATTATTTTTCTACACAATCACTTTTGTCAAAATATATCACTTTAAAATTAAAATAATACAATAATACTATACCTTGACTGACTGTCTCATTCTTTATTCCCTTTGAAGATGAGCTGGGATTACCTCTGTTCAAAATAGCTATAAAAATTATATTTATTTTAAAATTTCTTATTTGAATGAAGTATATATTAATAGAAATAACTTTCCAAAAATATATCCATCCATATAAAACCAGTAATTGAAGTATACTCCTTTCTCTTAATGATCACAGGGTTGTATATAGACTTGGATTACTGTGACTGGAAATCAAGCCCTCCCCCAATCTCCATGCCACACTGACACCCCTAAAAAGCCTGGAAATTTCCTTATGGGCTAGCTGATAGATTATCTGTACCATTACTCTTGACTTCAGAAAGGGATACTATCAGAGACTGCAGACTAAACTGAACCTAGAGTTTGCAAAACTATCTCATATCCACTGCCAAACCAAAGGTCAATTTGAGCCTGATAGGACCTTCTGGATCAGTTTAGGATTGCTCACTCTTATACCCATGTGAGTCCATAACTTCTAGATTATTAAGGAGTCAAATGAAAATATGGAAGAGTGGAGATTTACTTAAAATTTACCTAATCAGAAGAACGTACAAAGCAGAAAAAAAAATCCCCAAAACATCAAAAATATTCCTTTTTTCCAAGTAGAAAAGAACCAGATATCATAAAGTAATTCTATAAGTTAAAGGGTCACACAAAAGTAGGGTTGTTTTATTATATGCAGTGCTCTATGACTAAGCACTATAGAAGTCTTCTAGGAGAAAAATCTGCTCATTCAAACAACTTGGTATTGTTTTCATTTAGAAATTCAAGATAAGTATTTACTTAAGCCATTGAAGAGCTACTCTTATAGTATTTTTTGGTTGACTGCGGTGTATCAAACGCAAGTTTTATTCCCCCTCTTATAGTAGCTCTTTATAAATATTTAGCTAATCTTCCATATGCTAAAATATTTTATGGCTCACACATAAAGTATTAATAGAATAATTTAAGTTCTGAGTTAATTTAGAAAAGAAATTTAACCGAAATTTTCTTTTTGATAGAATCACTTAAAACTAATACACATTATTCTAGCTGAGTACTAGTGATCTGTAATTGATGTAAATCCAGTGTGAACTGCCATGCTTTAACTGACTTAAATAATTTTGAAATATGGTAATATTTCAGTATAAAAATAATCAGTGACTAGAAAACAATAATTAAGAGAATGTAATATTCTGTTCCTCTACCAGCAAATATGCCAACACTCCTACTTCATTGAAGAGGCACTCCATTTAGCATCTCTCAATTTGCCACAGAAATGATACCGAGAATTAAGCTAAATTATTGTATCTTTGATAAAACTGAATATAAGTGCTATTCCAAGTCTACGGTCGAGAGAAGCAAGAACTAGGCTTTTAGAAAATTAAAAACTTTTCTCTAAATAACATTATCATGCACTGCCATAGTAGTAAGGAAACACTGGTATGCTGGCTACATTCTTTGGTAAATTCTCCTAGCTTAACAAAAGTAAATATAATGAGAAAGAATCTGTTTCTTCACAGGAAGTAGGAGTGTTTCACTTTCTCCACTGAAACTCAGCATGTTGTTCCTCTGAATTTAACATTTCTTAATGGAGAATTTAACAAGTATCATTAATATCTTCACTTTAACATTATAAAAATGTCAAGTCTAATTACTCTAAGAGAAATCTGCAAACGTACTGGACAAGTTCTGCTGGAAAGCCATGAGGATTAAGTGTGTTGATGGCCTGCATCATCAGTACAGGGGCTGAAGATCGGGCCACTGTATATTCTTCGTGAATATAATTAGGAGTTGCTAGAAGGTGGGTGTGGCCAGATGCTACAGCCCAAGCCCGTGATGGTACACAGATCAGTGCCTTTTCATTCTGTAGCCATGAATCAAGATGGCACTGATGAGGCAGTTACCTGGATGTAAGAAGTACCATCAGAGAATAACACAAACTTATTTAGTCTGATATTTTAAAGCAAAGCATTCCAACACTTTCTTTTCTAGGTACATTTGGACTTAAGGAAGAAAAAAAAAATTAACGAATGAGCAGGCAAACAGGCAACTTGGCTCCAATAAAATTAAAATTTCCAATCTCAAAAGGCCTACAAGGCTGTTAGGTAATCTTAATCTTTAACTTGGTTAATATTTTCCTTTTCGCTCATATGATATTGTAACCTCTCACACCTCCTTCCTCAATACCAACCATACCCTCTCTCTGATTCTCACAAAATTTTTACTGACATCTATGCTCCCTCTCTCACACCTCCAGAGTAACAAGGACATATAAGACAGCCCTAAGTTTTTCCATTAGAAACAACATCTGATAATAAATTTTGCTTCAATGAAAGTAAATGCTTACTTGAAATGGCTGGTTTTGAACTTGATATCTCTCCAACAAAGATCAGCTCATCATCATCTTCATCCTGAATTTCTTCTACTTTCTTCTGCCATGGTTCCAGCTCTTCTTCTTCACACTCCATGAACAGTTCTGCCATTTTGGAATTACCTAATTTTCAAAATGAGAGAATCAAACCTTATTTTTCAAATACTTTTTTTGCAATACATAGTATGATATTTAAAACGTACCTTAACAATCCTAATAGCAATTACTGAACTGATATTTGTAGTACATGATAATAAAAAGTATGAAACTCAGAGCTCAATCTAAGATACAAATTAATAAAATTAAGCTAGCTGGATAGATAATGGATGACAGTAGTTATTTACAGTGGCCAATAAATTTTAGGAAGAATAAAATCCAATAAAAGTGAGTTTCAGTTTTCTTTTTTTTTTTTTGTCTTTTCTAGGGCCACACCTTTGGCATATAGAGGTTCCCAGGCTAGGGGTCTAATCGGAGCTGTAGCCGCTGGCCTACGCCAGAGCCACAGCAACGCCAGGTCCGAGCTGCATCTGTGACCTATACTACAGCTCACGGCAATGCTGGATCCTTAACCCACTGAGCAAGACCAGGGATTGAACCCGCAACCTCATGGTTCCTAGTTGGATTCGTTCCCACTGTGCCACGATGGGGAACTCTTGAGTTTCAGTTTTATAACTAGAATATGATTATATGCATGAAAAGTACTGTACCTAAATATTATCTGAAAACTCCCTACAAACTTCTGTATTAACAAAAGGGAGATAAACTGAGAACAAGAAGCATCAGTTGGGAGATATACTAGAAAAAGTGAACCAGATGCAGGGATACCAGGGACAGGGGAAAAAGGGATGAGGTGCTGAAATAAGAATAGGATAATTAAGTCAGGCTTATTCCATCCCAGAGCAGATTAAACATTTCCTACTTGAAGAAACTAAAGAACACACTGTGAATACCATCATCGTACAAGTGCTAACCAATCACACAGAGCTACTAGGAAGCATTTTAGTACTTCATTCTTAAATATGGATGGACAACCAATGAGCACCAGAAATATGACTAAAATCTCCAATGTGAAAGACTAAGGCAACAAAACAGATCAAAAGATATTATAAACAACAGGAGTTCCCATTGTGGCGCATCAGAAACGAATTTGACTAGGAACCATGAGGTCGTGGGTTCGATCCCTGGCCTTGGCCTCGCTCAGTGGTTTAAGAATCCGGTGTTGCTGTGAGCTGTGGTGCAGATCACAGATGTGGCTCGGATCTGGCGTTGCTGTGGCTCTGGTGTAGGCGGGCAGCAACAGCTCCAATTAGACCCCTAGCCTGGGAACTTCCATATGCTTCAGGTGTGGCTCTAAAAAGAAAAAAAAAAAAAAAAAAAAAAAGCCAAAATTCAGTAAAGAAAAACAGATGCCAAAATTGAGTAAATTTCCTGTAAGTGGAACTAAAAGACAAAAAATATACCTATACTAAACAAAGAAGACAAATTTGTTAGAAAATCAATTCAAAGGTACAACTCACATAATAAAAGTCCCAGCAAAAGAACAGAGAAAAAGGACAGGGAATATAATCAAAGGAAAAATACAAGAGGACTTTCCATGTGGCTCAGTGGGTTAAGGATCTGGCGTTGTCACTGCAACAACTCCGGTGCTGCTGTGGCTTGTGTTCGATCCTTGGCCAGGGAACTTCTACATGCCTCAGGCATGGCCAAAAATGGGGAAAAATACAAGAAAAATTCCTAGTTTTAAAGGACATAAATCTCAAGATTGAAAGGGCCTACCAGCACCTAGCATAATGAATAAGAAAAAGCCCTACAATAGAGCAACATATCATGAAATTTCAGAATGCTGGAGATAAAAAAAAACCCAAATCTGGGTGAACGAGTGAGTGAGTAAGAGAAAGCAAGTTAGAATAATGCTTTCAAAAGTCATAGTAAAAATAATTTTCAATTTAGAATTCTATACCCAAACAAGATTTCCATCAACCATGAACTTGCATATTCTTTCATCAAGAATAAAGAGCAGTAACATGACACAAAATTTACCTCCCATTCACCCTCTTTTCCTTAGGAAGAACTCATCAAAATATAAGACTTAAGAAGGAAGATAAAGAATGCAGGAAACATGACATTCAACACAATACAAAGACAAAGGAAAGTCCCAGGGCAATAGCTGTTCAACAGGTGTAGAGGGCAACCAGCCAGAGTAGGGCAGAACATCACTCCCGGGAGGAATGTCTCTAGGAGACTGCCCCCCCCACACAAACAATCAAATTGTCAGATTACCTAACAAGTTTTACCATGTAGAAAATTAAGTTAAGAGGCTGTAAAGGGGTGTGAGGAGACTTGGCTATAGAGCTTAATAATAAAATTAAGCAAAATTTAAAAACTGAAATATTTAAATTGCTGGATATATAAAAAAAGGAAAAAGAAAATATGTCCATTATATATTATTACCATCATAATAATATGCACATCATCAGCAAACAATATTTATTATGGTCATTACAATAAAAACATCAAATATGATTTAACCAAAAATTGAGATCAGTGAGAGATGTGGGAGGGGATTAAGTGTAAGAAAACTAAAAGCCTCATATTCTTTGATGGGAGATATCATTAGATAATGGCAAAAATTGCTGATTCAAGAGACAGTAATAAGTATGTAAAAAATTTAGAAATAACTGAATTATTAGAAACACAGCTAAACTATTGAAAGTGGATACCTTGAAAAAAATGAGTACATATGCGCCAAACATGCATACTTTCTCTTGCTTGAACCCTCACTCTTCAAGAATCTGTGGGTATGCAACCTATTACTTTCTAATTATTTGTCTTTTTAAAACTATGCATGTACTGTTAAAAAAAAGCACTCAAATTAAAGTAATAGCAATAAGGACGGATACAAGTGGTGGAAGATACATGAACTGAGATGTGGATGGGGGAACAACTTAAAAACAATAAAAACAAAACAAAACATTAACTCCAGGGATCTAGATGAGACAATGATATCTTTTTTTTTTTTTTTGTCTTTTTGCCATTTCTTGGGCCGCTCCCATGGCATATGGAGGTTCCCAGGCTGGGGGTCTAATCGGAGCTGTAGCCACCGGCCTACGCCACAGCCACAGCAACGCAGGATCCGAGCCACGTCTGCAACCTACACCACAGATCATGGCAACGCCGGATCCTTAACCCACTGAGCAAGGGCAGGGATTGAACCCGCAACCTCATGGTTCCTAGTCGGATTCGTTAACCACTGCGCCACGACGGGAACTCCAATGATATCTTTTTTAAAAATTAGATAATGATATTTAAAATTTACCTTTTAATTTCTACAGGTAATTTTGCTAGATTAAAAGAATGCCATTTCTTCTTTTGACTCAAAAGTAAAAGGTACTATGTGGAAACAGAGATTTGGGGAGGATATACAAAAGAAACACTTTAACTAATTAGTGTTATTCTCTAACAAATCTTCTAAGTTTAGTTTCCCTTTCTATACAGGTATGTTAAATCATTCCTCAGTATAATATTGTTTAATATTTAGTAGTTAACCTATGATAAAACAAAACAAAAAAACCTTCCCGCCCTCCCAAATGTAACCGATTTTATGAACTGACCTCTTTCTTTTCTAAATCTTCATTAAAAATATATATGCAGAATGCTTGAAGGGAAATGACTGAAAGTGTAATTTATAGTTTAGCATTTGCTTATTCTTGAAAAGGCCATCTTAAGTAACTCAGAGCCCTCATTTGTATCGCTTTTTTCATTAAAAAAAAAAATACCCTTCCTCCTTACCTTATACTGTCCATATTCAAGTACAGTAGAAAAAGCACGAACCTGACATCGAATTGAATCGTTCAAATCTTCATGGCACCATTTCTAACCATGTAACTCCAGAGAAATTACTTGAATCTATTTCCTCATTTCTAATATGGGTATAATATCTATCTAATAGAAATGGTAACGTAGAATTAGGGAAAAGCTATAGGAAGTATCTAACTTCATTCTTTTTTTTTTTTTTTTTTGGTCTTTTTGCATTTTCTAGGGCCGCTCCCACGGCATATGGAGGTTCCCAGGCTAGGGGTCAAATCAGAGATGTAGCGCCGGCATACACCACAGCCACAGCAACGGAGGATCCGAGCCGCATCTGTGACCTACACCACAGCTCACGGCAACACCGGATCCTTAACCCACTGAGCAAGGCCAGGGATCGAACCCGCAACCTCATGGCTCCTAGTTGGATTCATTAACCACTGAGCCACGAAGGGAGCTCCTAGTATCTAACTTCAAGCAACATTCACAAAATATTAATTCCCTAGCTCCTTCCCAAGTCTTAGTTCAATTATAACTTCCTCAATAAACCATTAGTTCCTGTTTTTCTTTCACCTCTTACTACATTGACACCCTATGCTAGGTAGTTCAAGATACACTAAATATGATCTCAAACTGTTCACTGTTTTTTAATGTGTCTTAATTGTACACGTCTAACTCCAAAATAAACTCCTTGGGAGTAAGGAACACATTTACTTCTTCCTTTGCATTTCCTTCTACACATGGGATAAGGCACAAGGCAATGTCAGGCAATGCCAAGTTTTACAAAATGAGAGAGTCTTATGTATAGTGACAGTAAAAAAAAATCATTTATATCTACATTAATACCATGGTCTCGATACCGTGCTGACATATAGGTCTTCCTTGTTCTTTTTACCTGGGTGTCGATATATTCAAGATAGATTGTTGAGTAAAATTTTTTGAAAGGCACATAGTAACATAAATAGTATGATCTTATTTAGAAATAATTAATTTTTTTCTCTATGCATAGAAAATAGTTTGTGATTACAGATACCAAAGTGGTAATAGTAGTTATCCCTGGAAATGAGGAAGAAACACTTCATTTCTACTTTACTGATATTAAAATTTTTTTTGTTTGCTTTTTAGGGCTGCACCTGCAGCATATGGACGTTCCCAGACTAGGGGTCAAATTGGAGCTGCAGCTGCCGGCCTACACCATAGCAACGCCAGATCCGAGCCATGTCTGCAACTTACACCACAGCTCACAGCAATGCAGGATCCTTTAACCCACTGAGTGAGGCCAGGGATCAAACCCACATCCTCATGGATACTAGTCATATTCATAACCCGCTGAACCACGATGGGAACTCCTGGAGTTCTTTTTTTACTATGAGCATGTATTACTTTAATAAATTTAAAATTAAAAAAAAATTTTTTTTTTGGTGTGTGTTTTAATGTACCCATCCTTGTCCCGCTCACCTTTTCTCATGAAGCAAGGTTATCAGTACAGGAGCTTCATACACTAATATGATTGGCAGCAGCAATACTTACTTTTTGGTTGAAAAGGGTTGTCGTCGTCCATCAAGTTGCAGAGTCACCTAGGCACTAACACATGACATCAATCAATTTTATGAGTCATTTTAAGTAACACCAAATATTGAAACATGATACCTGGAGTTCAGAAATCTTTGGGTCTAATTTCAATCTCCAGATACTCACCATGGGACTCTGGACAAGGTCTTAGTTTTTCTGCCCTATAAAATAAAGATACTTATTATTAGAGTGGATTTGTTAAATTAAATGTACACACATTAAATACTTTTGTCTACAAAAAGCTTACCTTTTGAGTTTTATATGTTTGATATACACATGCTACCCACTTTCCATAATTGATTCATTCCTGAATGAATGCAGATTTGGCAAGTAAAATGCTGAATGTAATAAGCACTTATTACTTCAAGAAATCTGATGAATTATTAAATTACAAATAATTTTTGAAAGGCAGTCTTTTATAAAAATGAGTAATCACCCTTTAGTAAATCTGAATTCCAAAATACTAAGTAATATTAATCTTCAGCTGCTAGTTATTCTTCCACTTCAGAAATAAACTGTTATTAAAAAACACAAAGACATGCTTAGGGTCTTTTTTGTTTCTTATCAATGCTAACTGAAAGGAACAGAAAAATAGTTGGATACATATTATCATAGATTAATTCACTGAAAATAATTATTGCCCTCTGTGCCAAATGTAACGTGTTCAGTTCTAGGGAAGAAGTAAGATGAATAAATTATAGTTCTTGCCTTCAGAAGTTTACAGCCTAATGTCTAGGTTTCTTTGGGCTTTTAAAAAAGCTGTTACATTAGACATTTTCAAAAACATTTAAATTGCTTTCTTTAAAACAGGAATTTGTTTTCTGAATTCTCATGTACATAACCACATTTTTACATATAAGATAAACATGCTTAAAAAACTATTTCAGTTATTTTGAAAAAGTTAAAACTTAGATATCAATAATCTAAAGTATTAAGATAAGCAGAGCTGAGTCTCCACATTTGTCTTCATCCACAGATTAGCAAAAGCAAGCTTTCTTGCTTTTTCCAGCTCCAACTCATTTATAATGAATAAGTCCAAAGGAAAAAAACTACTTTAGAAGTTACTGGTATAAATATTTTAATTACTATTACAAGAATCTCTAGTCAATTATGCACTTAGGTAAATTTCTCTGGTTCTGAGGTTTAGCTATTGAAACATCTGAACTCAATTATTTGAATAGTTATTGCCTGTCCCTCAACTAGAATTAAGGTAATGTGTATGTCCAGTAGATAAATACATGATAATTCTTGCTCAGCATTAAGGACCTACAGCTACCAAGATTATAGAACATTTTACTTACTTATGTATTTATTTACTTTGTTTTTTAGGGCCGCACTGGCAGCATATGGAGGTTCCCAGGCTAGGGGTCAGATCGGAGCTACAGCCGTGTCTGTAACCTACTCCACAGCCCACGGCAATGCCAGATCCTTAATCCACTGAGCGAAGCCAGGAATCAAACCTGCAACCTCATGGTTACTAGTCGGACTCATTTCCGCTGTGCCACAATGGGAACTCCAAGAATATAGAACATTTTTAAAGTCACAAGTGGATGGCCTATGAAACTCATGTACAACCCTTTTATTAAATGATCACATAAAATATATATTGGTACAAATACCCTAAATAAGTACTAAATGTACAAGTAGTCTATATAAACAAGTCACATACACTGCCTTTGACTACAGATACAGCTTCTGAGGGTGATAGCAGCCACCAAGGAGCCTCAGTTGGTACAGTCACAAACACTCTCAGATGCCATTAGAACCACAACTGCAGTCTAAAGATGTGCTATCCAGTAAGGTAGCTGAGCCCCCCAAAACTACCACCACAAAAAACTCTCAAGCCATCACTTCAGAGTTTTGGTAGCAAGGCAAGGAATTCTATGGAAAATTAAGCCACCTGTTAGAGAAATGGAATATCTAGCAAAATACGCAGGGAATATCTCAAATTTCTTATAATAGCAACTCCAAAGAGGACTCTCTAGGTTCTGCAACTTAGAGTTGGCACCAAAATAAGCAGAAAAGAACTCTCCACTTCAGCTACTGATTCTGGTTGAGATACTATGCCCATATTTAATACACTGGCCCTATGGGGGAAATAAGAATTCCAAGTAACGGACTAATCAAAGACCTCTTAGAGCACAACCCACTCAGTTTTTGGAGACTGTATATATTAATTATTTTATGACCATTTACATTTTTTTTTTTTTTTTGCTATTTCTTGGGCCGCTCCCGCGGCATATGGAGGTTCCCAGGCTAGGGGTCGAATCGGAGCTGGAGCCACTGGCCTACGCCAGAGCCACAGCAACGCGGGATCCGAGCCGCATCTGCAACCTACACCACAGCTCATGGCAACGCCGGATCGTTAACCCACTGAGCAAGGGCAGGGACCGAACCCGCAACCTCATGGTTCCTAGTCGGATTCGTTAACCACTGCGCCACGACGGGAACTCTTTTTTTTTTTTTTACATATTTTTGTTTAAGCTTTCACACATCTAGAATTCAACTATCTTGTAAGAGTTAATTTCATAAAAAAATTTAAAAACATTAGTGGATTCAAATAGTTAAAATAGTAAGTTGTGGACTTCCTGTCGTGGCTCAGTAGTAACAAACCTGACTAGGATCCATGAGGCTTTGGGTTTGATCAATCCCTGGCCTCGCTCAATGGGTTAAGGATGGGGCATTGCCGTGGCTGTGGTGTAGGCTGGCAGCTGTAGCTCTGATTGGACCCCTAGCCTGGGAACTTCCATATGCCACAGGGAGGCCCTAAAAAGCAAAAAAAAAAAAAGAAAAAAGTTAAGTCGTATGTGTATTTTACCACAAAATATTAAAAAAATTAAAAGATACGGGAGTTCCCGTCGTGGCGCAGTGGTTAACGAATCCGACTAGGAACCATGAGGTTGCGGGTTCAATCCCTGCCCTTGCTCAGTGGGTTAACGATCCGGCGTTGCCGTGAGCTGTGGTGTAGGTTGCAGACGTGGCTCGGATCCAGCGTTGCTGTGGCTCTGGCATAGGCCGGTGGCTGCAGCTCCGATTGGACTCCTAGCCTGGGAACCTCCATATGCCGCAGGAGCGGCCCAAGAAATAGCAAAAAGACAAAAAAAAAAAAAAAAAGATACCATTTCACACCCACTAGGGTGGTTGTAACCAAAAAGACACACAAGAGTTGGTAAAGATATAGGAAAATTGGAACCAACATGCACTGCTGGTAGGAATATAAAATGGTGCAGACACTGTGGAAAATGCTTTGGCAGTTCCTTACAAACTTAGACATAAAGTTACCATATGACCCAGAATTTCCACTCCTAGCAAGAGAGGACTGAAAACATATGTCCACACAAAAACTTATAGAAGAAAGTTCATAGCAGTATTACTGATATTAGCAAAAAAGCAAACAGCCCAAGCCTGATTGATAATGGAGAAACAAAATGTGATATACTTACCCATACAATGGAATAATACTGTCATAATAAGAAGTGAAGTACTGATATATACTAAAGAAAATTAATGGATGGACCTTGAGAACATTATACTAAGTGAAAGAAGCTAGTCAAAAAGACCACATAGTGTATGATTTCATTTATATGAAATGTCCAGAAAGGGAAAATCCATAAAGGCAAAAAGTAAAGTAGTGGTTTCTTAGGGCTGGGAGAATTGGGGGAAAATGGGGAGTGACTCCTAATGGGTATGGTATTTCTTTTTGGGTGATGAAAATGTTTTAAAATTGATTGTGGTGATGGTTGCATAGCACTGTGAATGTGCTAAAATCGTTGAATTGTACACTTTAAATGGATGAACTGTATGTTATGTGAATTATAGCTCAATAAAACTGTTAATCATATAATAAGCTGGTAGGATATAAGCCTGGTGGTGATGGAAATCACTATATGGAGAAAGACTACTAAGAAAGAAGCCAATAAAGAGAATAGCAAAGCCATAAGATTATGGGGGAGAGAAAAAGAGGGTAGGATAGGGAGAAATTCAAGTTCTGATGATACCATTTAAACACCTAAGCCATTAACTACTAAAATTTTTCAGCAGTTAACTGAAAAATTACCTACTAAAACTTTTCAGTTAAGAGAGAGAATTTCTGGTCAAACTACTTTGAGCTTCGTTTTCCGGTACTTATATTCAAGAATAATAATACACATTCCAACAAACTACCCCGACATTCTGAAACTAACAGACCTCTGGGGAAATAGTTATGTTCCAGATGGTGCAAGAAAGCTCTAAAACAATATATTGTTTTGCTGTCTATCTAAAAAATTAACAGAAGCATACAATGAGGATCATCTGAATGACTACCTTATAACTAAGTTCAGTCACATAATTTCAGCACTCATTTCTAAAAATTGAGATATAACTGACATATATTAGTTTCAGGTGTACAACACAATGATTTGATATATGCATATGCTGCAAAATTATCACACAGTAAGTCTAGTTAAGATCCATCACCACATACACTTAAGATCTACTCTCTTAGCAACATTCAAATATACATATGAAAAAAAAATATACATATGGTCTTATTAACTGCAGTCACCATACTGTACATTAAAGACCCAGGACCTATTTATTTTATAACTAGAAGTTTGTACCTTTTGACCACTTTCACCCAATTCTGCCCCTATCCCACCTCCCACAACCACCAATCTGTTCTGTTATCTATGAGTTGTGTGTTTTTAGAGAGTCCACATACAAGTGAGCTCATACTTTGTCTTTCTCTGTCTGACTCAGCATAATGCCCTAAAGGTCCATCCATATTGTCACAAATGGCAGGATTTCTTTCTTTTGTGGCTGAATAATAGTCCATATTTTCTTTATTCATCCAATGAAGGGCACTTAGGTTTTCCATGTTTGGGCTATTACAACATAATTATATAATGCCGCAATGAACCTGAGGATGCAGATATTTTTTCAAGTTAGTGTTTTTGTTTCCTCTGGATAAATACTAAGAAGTGGAATTGTTGGATCATATCGGTGCTCATTTTGGTCTGTATTTATTACTTCACTGTTATCAAGTATTATCACTTTTACTGCTCCCGGCTAATAATAAAAGAACAGAGAGAATATCTAAATGATGCTTTGGTACTAAATTACAGGGAAAATGGCAGTATGTACAGTTAGCTATAGAAATGAAGGTATTAAAAAGGTTCAAATAGAGGCGTTCACATCATGGCACAGGAGAAACAAATTCGACTAGGAACCATGAGGTTGCGGGTTTGATCCCTGGCCTTGCTCAGTGGATTAAGGATCTGGTGTTGCCGTGAGCTGTGGTGTAGGTCGCAGACACGGCTCAGATCTGGCGTTGCTGTGGCTGTGGCATAAGCCAGGAGCTGTAGCTCTGAGCCTGGGAACCTCCATATGCCTAAAAAGCAAAAAAAAAAAAAAAAAAAAAAAAAAAAAAAGGTTCAAATAGAAAACTCTTGCTATTTTTCAGAATGATATGAATTGTAGGTTTGAAAAACTCAGTAAAAGTAGTCAGTGACTTTGTTATGCCAATATATTATTCAATATATTAAAGTTGATTAAAATAGTATTGGTTTTGCAGTTTTGATTATTTTGTTTTACAATTATATAAGAACTCTTAAGTATATTTAAACATTTTAAGTAAGAGGGTATCCGTGAAATTGTTTTTCTTATAACAGGAATTAATTGGTACAGTACTCAAATCCAAGAAACACTCGATTATACCTTGGTTTCTTAGACAATTTCATTGGCACCTAAATAATCCAAACTCTTAGCCAAGTTTGGGGAACAAATAACATATAATTCATTTTTTTTATTTTTTATTTTTCTGTCTTTTAGGGCCGCACTGGCGGCATATGGAGGTTCCCAGGCTAAGGGTGGAATAGGAGCAGTAGCCACTGGCCTACGCCAGAGCCACAGCAACGCGGGATCTGAGCTGTGTCTGTGATGAGCTGCACAGCTCACAGCAATACCAGATCCTTAACCCACTGAGCGAGGCCAGGGGTCAAACCTGCGTCCTCATGGATGTTAGGTTCATTAACCACTGAGCCATGATGGGAACTCCTTATATATAATTTAAAAGGAAACTATAGACTCATAATTTTTTCTTTGTCCAAGAAATTTTTATATTGTGGGAATTATTTATTTTTGAAAGCCTGAAAACATGAAGTCCCTGTATATTTTGAGAAGACATTTCTTTAATGACTTTACTATTCCCCCCCAAACTTAAGTTTTTAACTTTTGTCTCTGCTGATTTTCATACTTAGCTAGCTGACACTAAAATTCATTAGCATAATACTTTGCAAAGACTGTCTGTATTTGAAGACATTTTAAAATTAGCTTTTGGGATGGACCACCATTCTAATAAAATTTACTTTCTGCAAAGTATTTTATATCATATTCATGGTAAAGATTTTATCCATAAGAAGATGTTTTTATTGTAATTTATATGTAAAAGATATAACCTGGAGAAAAGACTAATGCATACTTGGCCTTTCAAAGCCAAACTATAGAATAAATATTTTATATAAGTTTCATATTCAATAATCACTAATTTCTAAAGTAACCTTAGAAAATATATATTATTAATTCACATTTTATAGGTGTAAAACTGATTCGCTAGGCAAAATATCAGCTAAAAATGTAGAGCACAATTATGGGAACATTGGACATAGAGGCTGAATAACTGAGCGGGAATTTGAAGTGTACTACTTTCTGGTTGCCAAACCTATAGGATGTTTAATTGACCTCTTTGAACCTAGTTTTTCCACATATAAAATGAAAACAGTAATACCTTCCTTGTCGCATTACTGGAAGATTAAATAAAGCACATGAAAAATTATTGTACAGTACTTTGCATTATTTTGCTCAACTTTTCCTTTACTGAAAGTCATTTTACAAGTAGATGAATATAAGCACTAAAAACAAAATTCTAGTTTATGTATAGAAATGTTAAAATATTGTCACAAATAATACCAGATCAATAAATAGTTCTCAAACTTTTTGGTGTCAGGTCCACTTTTCATTCTTAAAACTTACTGAGGATCCCAAAGGGCTTTTTGTTTATATGGATTTTATCTACTGATACTTACCATATTAGAAATTGAAACAAAGAAAAAAGTTAAATATATAATTCATTTAAAGTAGTAAGTTCATTACATGTTCATATAAACAGTTTTAATAAAAATAACTATTTTCAAAAAATTTAATTTGATAATGGTATTGATCTATATTTTTAAATTGTCTTTGATATCTGTGTTAATAAAAGACAACTGGATTTTTATCAGCTTCTAAAAATGTATTCTTTGTTTAGACAAAGTACACAATGTCTAAGTCCTTATTAAATATCTAACAAAAATGGTTTCACTACTTCTTTCTTTCTTTTCTTTTTTCTTTTGTCTTTTTAGGGCTGAACCCATGACATATGGAGGTTTCCCAGGCCAGAGGTCAAATCAGAGCTACAGCTGCTGGCCTACACCACAGCCACAGGAATGCCAGATCTGAGCCTTGTCTACGACCTACACCATAGCTCATGGCAATGCTGGATCCTTAACCTACTGAGCGAGGCCAGGTATCAAACCCACAACCTCAGGGTTCCTAGTCAGATTCCTTTCTGCTGCACCACAAAAGGAACTCCAATGCTGGATCCTTAACCCACTGAGCAAGGCCAGGGATCGAACACGCATTCTCATGGATCCTAGTCGGGTTTGTTACCACTGAGCCATGATGGGAGCTCCGGGTTTCACTATTTCTTTACTCTTAATAAATTATTTCTAAAAATGAATTAAAATATAAAGATGAAATAAAAATGGTCCTACTTTTCTTAACATACTAAATGTTATTAAAAACACTCCTTAGGGAGTTCTCTTGTGGCACAGAGGATTCAGGATCTGGGGTTGTCACTGCAGTGGCTAGGGTCATTCCTGTGGTGTGGGTTCGATCCCTGGCCTGGGAACTTCTGCATGTCTTAGGTGCAGCAAAAAGAAGACAAACAAACAAACAAAAACCCACTCCTTAAAAGAAAACTGTTTTGCAGGCAATGAATTTTAAAAGTCTAGACACATTTTTGATACAAATTACTGAATAAACAAAGTCTTCCTGAGTCATTATTTAAAACAACCTGACTGGGAGTTCCCGTCGTGGCTCAGTGGTTTACGAACCTGACTAGCATCCATGAGGACTCGGATTTGATCCCTGGCCTTGCTCAGTGGGTTAAGGATCTGGCATTGCTGTGGCTGTGGTGTAGGCCAGTGGCTACAGCTCCAATTCAACCCCTAGCCTGGGAATCTCCATATGCTGTAGGTGCTACCCTAAAAAGACAAAAGACAAAAAAAAAACCCAACCTGACTGAAAATCATATATTTTGAAGTCCTCCTCTGAAACAGGAAGAAAAATATTTAGGGTTATATATTTAATTAGTGAATGTAATAAATATTTCTGATCTTTGAAAAGTCACTTTTGAAATAAGATGTATTTTGAATACGAGTTTCTGATACGCTGTCATTAAAAATATGGGTTGCTTTCCTTTTCATTTTCATGAATAATTCCTATTCATTTAGGTATTTCCCCTGTCCAATTTATATAACAAGAGCAATAAAAAAATTGGGGTATTCTAAATATTCTCTTGAATAAAGAAGACAAATTGGAGAAGAGAGGAGATATAGAATTATATATTCCTTTCCTTACTCTCCTCTTTCATGAAAAAACTGATGCCGAAGACTAAAAACCTTGGGCTGAAAAAAATCATACTGAACTGGAAAACTTAACTGGGGAAAATGGGTTGAAGAAGGGAAGCTGAAATTTGGACCCCTTAAATGCAGAACTTTCTTCAACCTTTTAACATGCTTGTAGTAAAAATATCATTTAGATACTAAAAAGCTGGAAAGATATGAAATCTTTAAAAATTCTTTTATTGAAGTATAGTTAATTTACAGTGTTGTGTTGATATGAAGTCTTAAATATTTTAAATATAAAGGAAAACAAAAATATTACTTATATATTTTAGGTGAGTCTCCTTGCGTTCTCCTTGACCCTACTCTCACAAAAAGTGGTGCCTAATATAGTGAATTGAGCATTGGATGAGAAGTCAGAAGACCTAGGTTCAAGAATTGGTTCTATCACTTCTAGCCACAGGACTTCAGTATAGTTTTCTCCTTAATGCTGTTTCCTTATCTTCTAAACAGATCTATCAACATCCCACAGCCCACCTCAAAATAAATGACAGCATGGAATATACAAATGCAAGATACAATTAATTGTACCGGTATTTGTACCAATATGAAACATCAAGAGCATACAGTCTTCACTTAATTTTTAAAGCAAACCAGTGCTTCATAGGCTTAGAAAGTTTCTGGTTAAGTAGACAGTTTGAGTTTTCACAGTAACCCTTCAAAGCAGAACACATCATAAATGCTAAGATGAGATTTTGTAGTTTAAAACTCTATTATTTCTTGGTTTTAATTTTATGTTTAATGGCATTAAAAGACATTAAACGTCACAGTTCAAACATGAAGATAAAAAAAGCAGATTTTAAGTTCATAGATTTAGAAAAAAACAACTAAAAAATCTTTGCAAACAAAGAGAACTCCTTGGATGAAGACCTCCTGTGCTTGCAGAAGCTGGTTCACTTGACATTTTCTTCTGATTTCTCCTTTAAAAAAAGCATTAAAACTTGAGATAAGTTAAGAAGAACCCCCTCCGTGTCTAGAGAATGATAAATCTCAGACTGAGATAATTTTTTCCATCTCATTAAATAAAACCTGCAAAGATCACTGTTAAAAAATTGTGACTCTAACTCCACGTTTCTCCTCAGGGCTCTTCTTCTCTAGACAATAACGGAATGGAGCACGATTTCCCTGTCGGAGGCGTGAAGTCCCTCTGGCAAGAACAAGGGTATGAGCGGTGGAGAACCAGTAACCTGGGGGGGGCGGGGGTGGGTGGGAATCTGGACAGAAGGGAGGGGCCCGAGGGACCCTGAGGCCAGAAAGTTCGGAGCCCTCTCTGGTCTCTATTCCCATGACTGAGGAGACTTGGGGGTGGGCGGGTCTCGCCAAACATCGGCATCATATGTACAAAAGACCGAAGGGAGTTGCCTCCAGGAAGAAAAGCCAAAGCCAGGCTGGGACAGACCGACACATAGGCCCCGGAAGGTGAGGAGGCACGGCGGCATCCCCCGCGGCCCCATCTGGGGGGGGGGCCCCCCCCAAGCCCTGCCGCCGAGCAGCTACCTTTGCGAGATGCCTCCCCCGCCGGGCTGGCGCAAGATGGTGGCCCACCCGCCACCGCGCCAAGACCGTCCCCTCCCCCGCGCCTTAGGCCATCCTGGCGACCCACGCCAGCATCCAGACCCTCGACCTCTAGTCCTCACAGCCCGGCCACCTCAGCTGCCCACAGAGCAAGGTGGCCACAGCCTCGCGGGAGTGCCCCTGCCTGCTTCCGCGCGACGCAGGCGGGGGCGGGGGACACTTACCGCGAGCGGAGCAGGTCGGCCTGACTGGGACTCGGAGGAGGAGAAAGAGGAGGAGGAAAGGGAGGAGCGCGAAAGCATTAGGCGGAGGCCACAGCCACAGCGGCCGCCCGGGGCGACTCTCAGCGCGGAATGAGCGCCTCGGCAGAGGGCAGAAGTATATAACTACGCGCGCTGCCTCATGGGTAGACGCCAGCTTCTCCCCCCCCCCCCGCCCCCCCAACATCCGGGTTTCTTTTTAACGGACCACGGAGGGCGGGCGCGGACATGTGCGCGGCCTTACACATTCTCGAAGGCACCAGCACCCTGACCGTGGATAGTGGGCTGTGGGACACATGCCGCGGGCCCGGGCGAGAGCCCAGCTCTGAGGCCGGTCTCCTCAGTGAGCTCACTGTCCAACCCGTGTTGCAATCCCAAAATCTGGGCTGTACATCATATCTGAGCACATGGAAATGTGAATTGTGGGTCCCCTCAGTGTGTAAGGGTTGGAAGTACGAATCGAATCGGAAAAAAAAAAAAAAAAAACCCAAAACTACTCCTGAGAGGTAAGACATAAACCAAATGAGTAAAAGGAATAAAAGTAACGTTATTTAAATAATTGGTGGATTTCGCTAAATTTGTTTTAAAAATGTGATTTTGTTTTCATCTCTTTGTTACTCTCCGTCACACAGATGTCTGTAGTAATTAAAATGTTAAGAAAAAATACATTTACAGGGAAAGTATTTGCCAAGATACTTGCATATTCTGAACAGTATAGGAAGTTTCCTCTCACAATTTTCCTTACAGAGTCTAGGGCACTATTGTTCCTCCTCTCAAGAGTTACCAAGACTTAAAATCTTGCCTCGATAATTCCTTAACACACACGTGGAAAGGTCAGTAAGTCACCGAACTGTACCAGTTCTTCAGTTTGACTAGTTTCTTCCTTTTCACCTATACTGCCCTGTGCTACTGGTCCTGAAAATAAGCTTTCAAGAAAACAAACAAAAAAAAAAAACCAGAATAATCAAAATAACGAGCATGGAAAATTTAAAGTTCCAAAATCTTAAAGTATTCATAAATCGCCCCCCCCACCTTATAAATAAGCTGATAAGAAAGCCCAGTGCCCTCTCCTTTGTTGTCAGCGGGAAATTTAAAACTAGCAAATTTGCAGTCCTGGCGCTGTCGTCCTTGGCAGTACAGGAGAGAAATTTCACTCTCAAGCCTGCCTCTTCCTTTGGCACAGGCGGGAATTTAAAACTTGCAAATCTACAGCCAATGAGGGGGTGATTTTCCACTCCTTAGAGACAATAAAGGCCTAATTGCTTCCTTTGCCCCTCTCCTTTGCCCCTCTCTCAAGACAACCCTGACCATTTTGGCCTCTTTCCTCTCCCTGGGGGGGGGGGGGGGAGTGCCTTGAGTAATAAAATTTCTCTCAAATTCTGTGTATAATGTCATGAGCCCGCACATCCAAACCAAGATTTAGGAGGAGGGAGAGTCAGTCTGCCTCAGGGGGATGACCAGAAATCATTTATACAACAAACCAAAATTCCAATCCAATTTATTCCTTTTTTCATGAAAAATATGATGGTCAAAAAGACTGGAAAACTCTGGTCAGCAAATTTTCTTCCAAAAGGAAGAAGCCAAATTATAACAAAAAAGATGCCTGGGGGAATTCCCGTCGTGGCGCAGCGGAAAAGAATCCGACTAGGAACCATGAGGTTGTGGGTTCGACCCCTGGCCTTGCTCAGTGGGTTAGGGATCCGGCATTGCCGTGAGCTGTGGTTGTAGGTGCAGACACGGCTTGGTTCCCATGTTGCTGTGGCTGTGGTGTAAGCTGTCGGCTCTAGCTCCGATTAGACCCCTACCCTGGGAACTTCCATATGCCTCTAGTACAGTCCAAAAAAGCAAAACAAAAAAAAGATGCCTGGGTGAGAATGGAATCAGCACATGGGAAATTGTTTGGATGATTTTGACTACTCTGTCCTTAACACTCTTTCCCAAACTTCTAGAAAACCAGTCTTTTGGTTCTCTTGACTAACTGGCCACAGGTTCTTTGTTTTTTTTCCAGGACTGGCATTAATTAGCATTTACTCCTGTGTAGCCTTTTTGGGCAATTTTTACATTTAAATAAGTTAACATAACAATTTACCATTTTTAAGTGTACAATACAGTGATTTCTAATATTTTCACAATATTGTATAACCATCTCCACTGTCTAATCGGAACATTTCCATCATACCCCCCCACAACTCCATCCTTGTTAATAGCCATTCCCATTACCCTCCTACAACATTATGTCTCTATAGATCTGTCTATTCTGGGCATTGTGCATAAATAGGATCCTGATATGTACCTTTTTGGTCTAGCTTTTTTCACTTAGCATAGTGTTTTTGAAGTAGGTTCATCCATGAAGTAGCATATACCAGTGCTTCCTTCTTTTTTTATGGTGTAAAGTATTTTTTGTATAGATATACCACACTTTGTTTATTCATTCTTCAGCTGACAAATATTTGGGTTGTTTCCACTTTTTGGCTATTATAAATAATGTAGCTATCAACATTGGTGTATGAGACTTTTTAAAATAACAGGTTAATTAAGATATAGTTCACATACCAAACTTTTCAACCATTTAAAGTGTAAAATTCAATGTTTTTTAGCATAATCACAGATATGCATGACTATCAACATAGTCAATTTTAGAATATTTTCACCACCTCTAAAAGAAGCCCCATACCTATTAACTACCATGCCCCTCCCCTCCCTGTTCGCCCCCCCCAATCTACCACCCCAGTCTTAGGTTACCATTAGTCTAGTTTCTATCTTTATAGATTTTACTTTACTGGACATTTCATATAAATGGAATCATATAATATGTCATCCTTTGTGACTGGCTTCTTTCCCTTTGCATAATGTTCATTCATGTTGTAGCATGTACTTTATTCCTTTTCATGGTCAGATAATATTCCACTGCATAGATAATACCATAGTTGTTTATCCATCTATCAGTTAATGAGCATTTGGATTATTTCCACATTTTTGCCATTGTGAACAAGGCTGCTATGAACATTCATATACATATTTCTTTGTAAAAATATACTTTCAATTCTCTTGGTATATACCTAAAAGTTTACATTCAGGGGTCAGGTGGTAATTCTATGATTAACTTTTTGATTAACTGTCAAAATTTTCCACAGTGGCTGCACCATTTTTCATTTCCACTAGGAGTTACTATGATTCCAATTTATCCACACCCTCACCAACATATGCTTTTTTCTGTTTGACTGGTGTGCGTGTGTGTGTGTGCATGTGTGTATTTGGTTATAGCTATCCCAGTGGGTGTAAAGCCATCCTAATGGGTATAAAGTAGTATCTCATTTTTTTTTTCTTTTTTCATTTTGGCTACCCCTGCGGCATACAGAGTTCCCCTGGCCAGGGATCAAATCTGAGCTGCAATTGCGAACTAGGCTTCTGTGGCAATGCTAGATCCTTAACTCGTTCTGCCAGGCCGAGGATTGAACATACATCCTGACATTCCAGAGACGCCTCCAATCCTGTTGCACCATAGCAGGAGCTCTTCATTATGTTTTAATTGCAATTCCCTAATACATGTTGATACATGTCCCTAATGTACTTAATACAATTCCCTAATCCATAATCTTTTCATGTGCTTATTGGTCATTTGTATATTTTCTCTGGATGAATGTCTACTCAAATCATTTGCTTATGGAACTGTTATTTTTATCTTTTCATTGTTGAGTTGTAAGAGTTCTTTAAACATTCTGGATACTTAATTGTTATAGCTACATGGTTGGCAAGTATTTTCTACCATTCTGTGGCATATTTCTTCATTTACTTGGTAGTGTCCTTTGATGCATAAAAGTTTAATTTTGGTGAAATCCAATTTATCTTTTTTCCCCCAGTTGTTCATGTTTAGGTTTCATATCTAAGAATTTGTAACCTAATCTGTGCCACAGCCACGGCCACAGCAACGCCAGATCCCGAGCCGCATCTGCCACCTACACAGCAGCTCGCCACAATGCTGGATCCTTTAATCCACTGAGGGAGGCAGGGATCAAACCCACATCCTCATGGATACTAGTTGGGTTCATTACTGATGCGCCACAAGGGAACTCCAGACCTGGGCTTAGTTTTTGGCTCAAGCTTATTGTGCTTGGCTCCTTCTTCCTTGAGGACATGTTCTATTCCAGGAGGCTCCTCAGTCACTGGAGTAATTGGACATGTCTGAACCCCAAGTCACAGCTTAGGCTTAAATGGGGAGCCCCAACTTTAGCACCATTTTGTACATGTATCTAGAATGCCCTGCTGCCTTTGAGAATGAATAGAGAGAGAATGAAAACGGCCCAGACTCAGGGCTGGAAACTGGCACAGGCATGGGAAAAAGTGTGAAAAGTATGAAGAAATTAGCATGGCTCTACCAGGTTATAACTCCTCTAAGGCAACGTAGCACACAGCGCAGAATGCCGCACACACAGAGTGAGTGCTCAACAGATGTGTATCGAATTTATTTGAAATTGATTGGTCTCTAAAGTAAAGGTCAAAGGGCTTCCTTCTATTAAATCTTCCATTCAGAGAGTGCCTTTCACCTGCCACTCCCTTCCTTCCCCCAAAAGAAACCATCAATATTTTCACCTCAATGACCTCAATTTTTATGATATATCTGTGAGATAGGGAAGGATAAAAATAGTTGAATTTACCAGAAGAAAAGGAGCAAGGACACAAAGAATTGATCTAACTTGGCCAAGGTCCTAGAGGGTGTCTGTGGCAGAGCTGGGGTGGCCCACTAAATCAGGCTCTCAAGTTATTGCCCTTATGTCTGTATATATACTTGCTTTTTTTCATTTTTAAAAAAGTTTTATCGAAGTATAGTTGATTTACATGGTCGTGATAATTTCTGCTGTACAACAAAGTGATTCAGTTATACATATACGCCTATCCATTGTTTCTCAGATTCTTTCCCCATATAGATTATCACAGAATACTGGGTAGAGTTCCCTGTGCTCTACAGCAGGTCCCCATTAGCCAGTCTTGTTTTGATAGCACCTTCTTAGTTCTCTTATTGGTCTGTTAATTATCCATGGCAATCATATTCAGGAACACAGTGGGCCTACAGGTCAGCCACAATTTCAGAAGAATGTAATGCAAGTCAGAAACAAGAAACAATTAAGTACTTTCCTTCCTTCAAACGTGTACATCATTTGCCTCCTAAATCCGCAAATGTGTGCAAGAGGGGATGGTGCTGGTTTTTCCCCCTCAGATATAAAAAGAAAAACATATCAAGTGCTCTGAATGAACCATGGCTGAAAACAAAACGAAAAATTCACCACTTTGACTCTCTTCATAGAGAACACTCAAGAATATTCAAAGAGTTCTGCACCGAGTCGCTAAAGAATCAGGAGGGATGCGCTCTTTCTCCTCACCGAGAAGTCTCCATGGCACCGCTCTACATGCGGTCTGTTAGGAGAGCCTGGACGGTGGTGGAATGCTTAGTGTAAACCTTGACAAACATGCTAATGACTAGTCTCACAAACACCCCTTTTCCTCATTCATTTTCACTTTGGAGAGAATTATAAAGGTGTTCAGAAGAGAGGGTCCAGAACTGGAGAAGGTTCAAAGAAGAAGCGCTACGAAAGAAAGGGAGAAAGAGAAAGGGGGTGGGGGGAAGCAAGCGAGCAAGCAAGCCAGTTTGAAGGGGAGTGTGCCTGGGGGTTGAGGCTGCTCCCGTGAGGCGATTCTGGATTAGCCCTAGGCTAATCTCCTGACGCTCAGCCAGCACACAACTGCGCGGGGGGCCCAGACCCTCGGACCTCCCTCTGCGTGGGACCACGTGGAAGGACAAATAGTGCCCCCTTCAGAGGCTGCTCCTCTGCCCGGTGGCTAGGGCGTCGGGAGGCCAGTGGACTGGACCGCAGCTCCTCTCCTGGGGCCACACGGATGGATTGCGCTCCCCTGGGAAAAGCATTCATTCCTTTACGGTTAAGTATGATGCTCTATCACTGTTAAGCATAATGCTAGCTGTAGGTTTTTGTCAATGTCCTTTACCAAGTTCAGAAAAGTTCCCTTCCAGACTTGTGGTTGCCCAGGGGGAGGAGGCAGGGAATGGGATGGACTGGGAGTTTGGGGTTGGTAGATGTAAACCACTACATTTAGAATGGATAAGCAATAAGATCCTATGGCACAGGGAACTGTCCAGTTTCTTGGGGTAGATAATGATGGAAGATAATATAAGAAAAGGAATGTGTGTGTGGAGATTATATAACTGGGTGACTTTGCAGTACAGCAGAAATTGGCACAACATTGTAAATCAACTATACTTTAATAAAAAAAGAAAGTTCCTGTTTATTCCTTTTTATGTGAATTGGGGTTGGATTTTGCCGAATGCTTTCCAGTGTCAATTGACATGATCGTAGGGTTTTCTGTCTTTAGCCTGTTGATATGGTTGGTTACACTGAATGATTTTTTAATGTTGAACCAGCCTTTTGCACATGGAATAAATCTCACATGGTTGTGGTTTCTAATTCTTTTAACATATTGTTTAGAAGATTTTGCTGAGGATTTTTGTGTCTAAGTTCACGGGAAATATTGGTCTGTAGTTCTTGTTTTTGTACTATCTTTGTCTGGATCCTGACTGGCCTTATAAAATGTGTTATTATCTCCTATTATCTCCTTTTCTGGAGGAGATTGGCTTGAAGTAGTATTATTTCCATTGAAATGTTAGGTAAAATTATTCAGTGAAACTATCTGAGCCTGGAAATTTCTTTTTGAGATGATTTTAAATTATGAATTAACACTCTTTTTAATAGTTATAGGAGTATTCAGACTAACTTTTTTGTCTCTAGTGAGTTTTGTTTGTGATTTTCAAGCAATTGGTCTACTTCATCTAAATTCTAGAGTATATGTATGTAGAATTGTTTGTAATATTTGCTTTCTATCCTTTTGATGTCTGTAGAATCTGTAGTGATATTGCTTGCTTTCTCCATGATATTGGTAATTTTCTTTGTCAGACTTGCCAGAGTTTTGTTAATTTTATTGATCTTTTAAAAGATCCAGCTCTTCACTTCCTGGATTTTCTTTATTGTTTCCCTGTTCTCAATTTAATTGATTTCTGGTCTTAGATTCAGGCCTTTTGGAAACTCACTATATAGCAGAAAAAACTTGTGTATCAAATATTATGGTCATATGATTCTATTTATTTGAAATTGCCAGAAAAAGCCAATCTGTAGACACAGGTAGTAAATTAGTGGTTGCCCAGGCCTGAGGGTGAATATGGGGATGAAGTAACTGTGAAGAGGCCCAAGGGATCTTATTGGGGAGATGAACTGTTCTAAAACTGGATTATGGCGATGGTCACACAACCTGCTAAATTTACTAAAAGTCATCAAATTGTACACTTGAAATGGGTGAATTTTAGAACTTGCAGTTTGTTCCTCAATAAGGTTGTAAAATAATTATGAAATAGTGTGAATAAATCTAATTGTAAAATCATGTAGTCTCGGGAGTTCCCAATGTGGCACAAGCAGAAACGAATCCAACTAGGAACCATGAGGTTGCAGGTTTGATCCCTGGCCTCGCTCAGTGGGCTAAGGATCCGGTGGCGTTGCTGTGAGCTGTGGTGTAGGTCGAAGACGTGGCTTGGATCCAGCGTTGCTGTGGCTCTGGCGTAGTCCAGTGGCTACAGCTCTGATTGGACCCCTAGCTGGGGAACCTCCATATGCCACGGGTGCGGCCCTGAAAAGCAAAAAAAAAAAAAAAAAAAAAAATCATGTCGTCTTGTTTCCCTTTAACAGTCAAAAACAGCCAAAGAAATGGAGACTAAGTGATTTGCCAGGAAATAGATACCCTTTCCACAAGTGGAGGTTGGCCCTCTCTTAGAATGGTCCTCACCTTGTGAAGCAAAGATCACACTGGGTGGTGACCTAGAAGGCATCTCACACATATGCTGCCAGCTGACAGGGCTGTGCAAGCCAACTAGCCTCTGGCAGACCCTTTGGGTTGATCAGAGTGCTTAGTTTCAAGCAGCAAATACCACTTCTGAGTGATTGAGATAGGAAAGGAATTGAGCAGCTCACAGAATCAGTATGAGGATTAAGAAGCAAGCCCAGAGCTATGCAGCCAGGAACAGTGCCTAAAATCATGCTGCAGATTCAGCCCAGTGAGAAGACTGCTGTTCCTGAGGCTTCCGGGTGTTCTGAACTCTGTCCTTTCCTCTGCCACCACCACCACCACCTTGGGACACTATTTGGCATAACTGCAGCTATTGCAAGAGAGAAAACTCCCTGCAAACATAGTCTGTATGTGTTACTAGTTCTTGACTCAAATTCCTATGCAGGTGCTTCTGATTTGCCCGATGTAGATCATATACCTAAATCCAGGCAGCAAGGCTGACCGGTAAAATGAATATTTGACACCTTCTTTCTGCTTCCATAGTGAGAACCAGGCTCTACTTTCCTCCAAGAATCATGTGTTGATGAATTCTCTATGCACGAAAGTTCAGGTGCTGGGAAGCCAAAACACACGCACACACACACTCAAATCTTCACTACGGCATTGCTCAAACTGTGGTCCAGAAACCAGCATCACTGGCATTACCTGTTAGAAATGCAGAACCTCTGGTTCTGCTCCAAATCCTCAGAATCTTTTTTTTTTTAAATAATAAGCACTCTAGATAATTTGTACGTACAATACATTCAAGTTTAGAAGTGCTACTCTACATTATACAGTCTGTAGTCCTTTTTAATTTCCAAAGATTAGTCACTATTACCCTCTACTCAGATTTAGCAAATAAAAATCCAAGTCTCCCAGTTAAATTTTAAGATAAACAGTGAATACTTGTTTTTAAGTATAAGTATGCCAGAGTTTGTCTGGCAACTCTACTCATCCACATACCCTCTTTTCTGCAATTTAGACAATGAACTAAAAGAAAAATGAACATAATGGCCTAGAGGAATGTATGTACACAGTTTTCTATTTTGACATGGTAGACCAGGACAGCAGGACATGTAAACGCGACACAGTTTCAAGCTCTTTGAGTTCTGCGTAAACATTCCATGTCTGAGATCTCTCTAATTTGTAGGGTGAGGAGCTTCCCCTATTAACTGTTTCATAGAAAGTCTTCTTTTTTTTCAGATACACCTACGTGTTGCAACTACTTATACTTAATGAATTTTGACCAACACCACCTTTATCCCGTAGAACCTGACTTACATTCTTTTTGAAATATGGATGAAATGAGTCAAAGTAAATAAAGAAAATACCTCTGGAGTTCCAGTTGTGGCTCAGTGGTTAACAAATCCGACTAGGAACCATGAGGTTGCGGGTCTGATCCCTGCCCTTGCTCAGTGGGTTAAGGATCCGGCGTTGCCATGAGCTGTGGTGTAGGTCGCAGATGCGGCTCGGATCCCGAGTTGCTGTGGCTCTGGCGTAGGCTGGTGGCTACAGCTCTGATTAGACCCCTAGCCTGGGAACCTCCATATGCTGTGGGAGCAGCCCAAGAAATGGCAAAAAAGACAAAAAAAAAAAAAGAAAAAGAAAAAGAAAATACCTCTTCAAAAAAGAAAATTTGAAAATATGGGCTGGCTTACTTCTGGAGAATGCTTCATTCCCTTATTCTTTCTTTCTTTCTTTCTTTCTTTCTTTCTTTCTTTCTTTCTTTCTTTCTTTCTTTCTTAGGGCCGCACCCATGGCATATGGAGGTTCCCAGGCTAGGGGTCTAATGGAGCTGTTGCCACTGGCCTACGCCAGAGACACAGCAATGCCAGATCCCAGCCGTGTCTGCGACTTACATCACAACTCACAGCAACGCCACCGGATCCTTAACCCACAGAGCGAGGCCAGGGATCAAACTCGCAACCTCATGGTTCCTAGTTGGATTCGGTTCCGCTGCACCACGACGAGAACTCCTTCATTTCCTTCTTAAAGGAGAGAGTTGTTGCCTGTGTCTAGAAGTCTCAGAAAACCATTTTTAAACATTCTGTTGGAAAAACTGGCAAATTGTGTGATGTATCAGTTGGAATTAGAAGTATCATGTTCAAAACTTAAAGAAAACTTTCAGTACTCCAAAATATATACCCAGTATAAGATGGCTTAATTCACTCTAACATTTCTGGCAAGCAACCATATAGGGAATTTTGTGTGGTTGGCAGAGAGTACTTACTGTTTATAATTCTTAGGAGTAGGGGATAAGTTTTCTAGATAAAAGCTTCTTGCGTAGGTGAACAAGACATGAGCCACCTCCAGGGAAGGTTAACAACAAACACTGTTCAGTTATCAGATTCCCACCAAGTATCCTCTTGGCTGGTGATGAAATGTCCAGGAACTGTCAGGGAGATTATAATTCCAGGAAACATAAATACCCTTAGGGGCTAATAAGTATTAGGGACTAAAATATACATACATTTCCCTCCAGAGGTTTTATTTCATGTTTGCTGTCACCTTTTATTTTCTTAATTATTTTTCTTTCTTGCTGCCATCTTTTAATTCATTCTTTGCAAGCCCCACTCTAGAAGCAGATGTCTCCAATAGTGAATAGATTCACACTAGTTTATGGGTCAGGACATAAATGGGTCAATTGACTAGGCTTTTGTTAAACATTAAATAATAGAGAAAACAATTACAAGTTCACCATCAGTCACTTATATATACTCTTTCCTAAAATATCTCAGTATTTAATTTATAATACAGAATAGTTAGAAACTATATAAAGCACTTTCCCTCCAAATAGTGGATTGGTTAAATAAGTATTGTACATCCATAAGATGCAGCCATTAAAAATTATCTTTTCCAGGTCTCCTTAGAGATATTGTTGACTCTTGGATTGGAGCAGGAAATTACAATATGACCCTGGAACATCTCGTCATGTCAGAAATTAAGTATCACAGATCACTGGATCGTGCTAAAAAGGACTCAGGAGCCAATTTGAAGATCTTCCTGCTGCTCAAAGAGGGGACAATTTGAATATCAATGAGAATAATAACTAATGGATTGAAACATAGCAAATATATTTCAACACATTAGGTCAGATAGATACTCTAAAACAATGCTAGGGAACCAACTCACTTCAAAAAGTAGAAAATGAAAGAGAATGAAGGCTGTATTTATCCCACCTTTCCCATGCATATTGTACCTCAGGATAACCGCAGCGTTAATTAGGGGATGTTTCTCTTTATAAAAGTATTCCAGCCAGGAGTTCCTGTCCTGGCTCAGCGGAAATGAATCGGACTAGTATCCGTGAGGTTGTGGTTCCATCCTGGCCTCGCTCAGTGGGCTAAGGATCTGGCGTTGCCCTGAGCTATGGTGTAGGCTGGAAGCTACAGCTCCAATTCAACCCCTAGCCTGGGAACCTCCATATGCTGCGGGTTCGGCCCTAAAAAAGACCAAAAAAAAAAAAAAAAAAAGTATTCTAACTAATAAATGGAGAAGAAATGATAGCATGTCATCATCATGTTTTTACCCTTAATGAAACAGTACAGCTGGGAAAGGATCTGCAGTGGCTATTAACTTGACAAAAACAGAGACAAGTAGACATTATTTGCCTCCTGATGGCATGTATACAACACCGCATGTGAAGTATTCCTATGAAGCTAGAATCTGATTAAGCCTTTAAATCTAAATGATAATTTACAGAAAATACATAAGGTAAATAACACACTAAATGACACAATCAGAAAACCCAAACTGCAGAAAAGTTCTTTAGGACAGACAACCCAGTATTGTATCAAGAAATATATTAAAAGAGAAGGAGGGAGATGCTTTAGATTAAAAGGCATTCAAAACCTATCAAACAATTATAGTGTATAGAACTTATCTGGATCCCAGTCTGAACCAAAAAACCATAACCAAAACATTCATGACACAATTAGAGGAAATCTGAACACTGACTGAAAGATTGATGCTATGAAAAATTATTGTAAAAACTGTACATATAATGATATTGTGGTTATGTTTTTAAGAAGTATCCTTATCTTTTAGATATGTATGCTGAAATATTTATAGATAAAACAAATTGATATTTGGGATTTGCTTCAAATTAATCAAGCAATAAGAATGAAGCAAAATTGGCTGTGAGTTGAATATTTGTTTATTCAGATGGCAGATTCATGGGGGTTAATTATACTGTTCTATTCATAATATAAATATGACTTTTTAATAAAATATAATTAGGTTATATAGTTATATTTAGAATAAGATCTTACTTTTAATTTCAATTTTTAATTTTGTTTATTTATTTATATTGGCCACGGCTGTGGCATGTGGGTGTTCCTAGGCTACAAATCAAACCCACACTACAGCAGTGACCCAAGCCACTGTAGTGTAGGCCAGCAGCTACAGCTCCAATTTGACCCTAGCCTGGGAACCTCCATATGATGGGGGTGTGGCCCTGAAAAGACAAAATAAATAAATAGTAAAGTGTACAATTCAGTGAAGTTTAGTATATTCAAAATGTTGTGCAACTATCACCAATCTAATACCAGAACATTTTAATCACTCTGTAAAGCAAATCCATATCCATTAAGCAGACACACAGTAACCTCTTTTTCTACCTCAACCATAAGCAACTTCCATTCTCTTTGATGTCTCTCTGTAGATTTGCCTATTCTGGACATTTCATATAAATAGAATAATACAATATGTAGTCTTTTGCATCTGGCTTCATTCACATAACATATTGTTTTCGAGGTTCACCCACGTGGTAGCGTGAAGTAGTATTTCATTCCTTTTTTATGGCTGTATAATATTCTATTGTTTGGGTATACCTCCTTTTGTTTATCCATTTTTTATTTGATGGACATTCAGGTTGTTTCCATTTCTGGCTATTATGAATAATGCTTCTACGAATTTTGATATACAAGTCATTGTATGAACATATGTAGCTGCTGGCCTATGACACAGCCAAGTGGGATCCAAGCTGCATCTGCGACCTACACCACAGCTAATGGCAATGCCAGATCCTTAACCCACTGAGTGAGGCCAGGGATCAAACCTGAATCCTCATGGATACTAGCCCAATTCTTAATCTGCTGAACCACAACAGGAACTCCCTTTGCCTGTTTTTAAACTGGGTTTTTTTATCTTTTTGTTCTAAGTGAGCGAGTTCCTTATACATTCTAGATACTGCCTTATAAGAGACATGATTTGCAAATATTTTCTCCCTTTTGTAGATTGTCTCATAACTTTCTTGGTAGTGTCATGGGTACCAGGTGGATTCATTTCTGCTGCACCACAGCAGGAACTCCCGACAATAGATTTTCAGAACAGCTTTATTGAGATATAATTTGTATATAGTGGATTTACTCACTTAAGGAGTACAATGCAACGGGTTTTGATGTATTATGCTATTTTTAAAATTATAGCAAAATATGTATAACATAAATTGTTATTTTAAACATTTTTATTTATTTATTTATTTTCGTTTATGTGCTTTTTAGGGCTGCACTCACGCATATGGAGGTTCCCAGGCTAGGGGTCCAATCGGAGCTGTAGCTGCCGGCCTACACCACAGCCACAGCAATGCAGGATCCAGGATCCGAGCTGCATCTGCAACCTACCCCACAGCTCACAGCAATGCCAGATCCTTAATCCACTGAGCAAGGTCAGGGATCGAACATGCAACCTCATGGTTCCTAGTCAGATTTGTTTCCGCTGCGCCACCACGACGGGAACTCCCTATTTTAACTATTTTTAAGTTTACAATTCAGTGGCATTAAATACATTTACATTGTTGTGTAACCATCACCACTATCTATTTCATAATTTTTCCATCACCCATCAACAGAAAGAAAGACTGTAACCATTAAGCAATAACTACTTATTTCCCTTGTCTTTCAGTGCCTGGTAGCCTCTATTCTACTTTCTTTATTTATAAATTTGTATAAAGTAGATACCTCATGTAAGTGGAATCATAATGTATATGTCCTTTTTTGTCTAGTTTATTCACTTAGCATAATATTTTCAAGTTTCATCCATATCGTAGCATGTATCAGAATCTCACTCATTTTAAAAGCTAAATAATATTCCATTGTACAGATATACCATGTTTTGTTTATCCATTTATCTGGCAATGGACATTTGACCTTTAGGCTATTGTGAGGTGTTGTTTTGAACATGGGTGTATAAATATCTGTTTGAGTCCCTGCTATCAATTCTTTTGATTATATATCCAGAAGTGGAATTGATATATTGCATGGTTTTGCTATGGATTAAATGTTTGTCTTCCCCAAATTCACATGTTGAAGCTCTAACCCTCAGTGTGATGGTATTTGGAGGCTTTAGGAGGTGGTTTAGTTTAGATGAGGTTATGACAGTGTAGCCCCTATGAAGGAATTAGTGTCCTTTTAAGAAAAGACCTTAATCTCTGATTTCTTTCCTCCCCATGTGAAGATACAGCAAGAAGGCAGCCATCTGTAAGCCGGGAAGAGAGCTCTCACCAGGAATGGAATTGTCCAGCACCTTGATTTTGGACTTCCCAGCCTTCACAATGGTGAGAAGTAAATGTCTATTGTTTAAGTCAACCAAGCAGACTGAGAAAATATATGCTTAACCTTTAAGGAATTGCCAAACTGTTTTCCACTGTGGTTGTGCCATTTTATCTTCCCACCAGCAGTGCACAAGTCTTCCAACTTGTCTTCTCCATCCTCACCAACTCTTGTTATTTTCTTTTTTTTTTTTGAATACCCATGATAGTAGGCATGAAATGGTACCTCTCATTGTACCTTTGATTTGCATTAGACTGATGTTGAACATCTTTTCATGTGTTTCTTAGCCATTTTTGGAGAAATGTCTGTTCAAGTCCTTCGCCCAATTTTTACTGTGATTGTTTATCTTTTTGTTGTTGAGTTTAGAAAGTTATTCCTACATTCTGAATGCTAGACTTATATGAGATATATGATTTGAAAATATTTTCTCCTATTCTGTGGGTTGTCTCCTCACTTTATTATTAGTTTCCTTTGATGCACAGACATTTTAAAAATAAATTTAGTTGGAGAATAGTTGACTTAACAAAGCTGTGTTAGTTTCAGGTGTATAGCAAATCAGTTATACATATACATATATCCATTCCTTTTCAGATTCTTTTCCCATATAGGTTATGACACAGTATTGAGTAGATTTCCCTGTGCTATACAGTAGGTCCTTGTTACTTATCTATATCATATACAGTAGCGTGTATATGTCAATCCCATCTCCCCAATCTACCCCTTCCCCTGCCCATGTTTCCCCTTTGGTAACCTTAAATTTGGTTTCAAAATCATTAAGTCTGTTTCTGTTTTGTAAGTTCTTTTGTATCATTTTTATTAGATTCCACTTATTAGTGATCTCGTACGATATTTGTCTTTGTCTGACTTACTTCACTTAGTATGATAATTTCTAGGTCTGTTCATGTTGCTACAAATGGTATTATTTCATTCTTTTTTCACAGCTAATATCCCATTGTATATATGTACCATATCTTCTTTATCCAGTCCTCTGTTGATAGACATTTAGATTGCTTTCATGTCTTGGCTATTGTAAATAGCGCTGCTATAAACATTGGGTCGCATATGTCTTTTCACATTATGGCTTTCTCCAGATATATGCCCACAAGTGGGATTGTTGGATCACATGGTAGTTCTATATTTAGTTTTTCAAGGAGCCTCCATACTGTTCTCCACAGTGGTTGCACCAGCTTACATTCCCTCCAGCAGTGTAGGAGGGTTCCCTTTTCTCCACACCCTCTCCAGCATTTACTGTTTGTAGACTTTGTGATGATGGCCATTCTGACTGGTGTAAGGTGACACCTCATTGTGGTTTTGACTTGGAATTCCCTTGGGGCATAGTGGGTTAAGGATCTGGCATTGTCATTGCAGAGTGCTGCTGTGAAGAGGGTTGGTTCCCTGGTCAGGGAATTTCCACGTGCTGCGGGTGTATGTGGCCAAAAAGAAAAGAAAAGGAAAGATATATTTAAGGAAATGCAAATCAAAACCACAGTGTGGTACTACTTCATATACACTAGGGTGGGTATAATAGAAAAATGAATAATAAAATTCCTCATGAGGATGTGTAGATACAGGAACCCTCATATATTCCTTGATGGAAATTAAAATGTTGGACCTGCTGTGAAAACAGTTTGGCTGTACCTCAGCTAGTTAAACATAAAATTACCATATGATCCAGAAATTCTACTTCAAGGTATATTTTCAAGCAAAATGAAAATATATCCAAACAAAAACTTCTTGTCTACGATTGTTTGTAGCAGTAATACTCATAGTAGCCAAAAGATAGAAACAACCTACATGTCTAACTATGGATGAAAATATAAACAAAATAGGGTGTAATCAAAAAATGGAATATTGCCGTTCCCATCGTTGCTCAGTGGGTTAAGAAGCTGACATAGTGTCCATGAGGATGTGGGCTCCATCCCTGGCCTCGCTCAATAGGTTAAGGGTCCGGCATTGCAGCAAGCTGTGGCATAGGTCACAGATGCAGCTCAGATCTGGTGTTGCTATGTGGCCGTGGGATAGGCCTGCAGCCGCAGCTCCGATTCAACCCATAGGCCAGGAACTTCCATATACTGCAGGTGCAGCTGTAAAAAGAAAAAAAAAAGGAAAACTATTCATCCCCCAAAAGGAATGGAGTACTGATGCATACCATAACATCGATGAACCTTGAAAACATAATGCTGAGTGAAAGATGCGAGACACAAAGATCACATATCATATGATTTTTTAAAAATATGAAATATCCAGAATAGTCAAATGCATATAGATAGATAGCTGCTTAGTGGTTGCCAGGGTATGAGTGGAGAATGATTACTTACTGAGCATGGAGTGTTTTTCTGGGATAATGAAAGGATTTTAAACTGGATGGAAGTGATGTTTGCACAGCATTGTGAATGTACTAGATGCTGCTGAATTAAACACTTTAAAATGGTTAATTGTATGTGATGTAAATTTTATTTATTTATTTTTAAGTTTTAATTTTTTTATTATAGTTGATCTACATTGTTCTGTCAATGACGTAAATTTTGTCTTAATAAAAATAAACAAGAATACCAGCAAGGTTTAGAGAATGTTTGTATCTACCAATGTTCAGAGAGTATATGTAAATAAATTTTCTCCCAGGGAATACCAGAGGTGGGATATTCTTGCTGACTGATAGAGAAGAATAGCAAGAGTGAACTGTTGGTAAATGCTGAAACCTGGCAAGTTCCTTTTGTGGCTCAGTGCTAAATGAACCCGACTAGGATCCATGAGGATGTGGGTTCGATCCCTGGCCTTGCTTAGTGGGTTAAGGGTCTGGCGTTGCCTTGAGTTGTGGTGTAGGTTGCAGACCTGGCTGGGATCTGGTGTTGCTGTGGCTGTGGTGTAGGCCAGCAGCTGCAGCTCGGATTTGACCCCTAGCCTGGGAACCTCCATATGCCATAGGTGCGGCCCTAAAAAGCAAAAAATAAAATAAAATAAAAAGCTGAATCTCGGCTTATGATAAAATAGATTTAAATCTTGGATTTTAGTTCAGTGATAATTGACGCACTGTGAACTGAAGGGTTTGATGATTATTAAACTAATTTTTAAAAATCATATTGTTCCATCCAGTCCCAAGTGGACAGAGCTATTATAGGAAATCCACTGGTGGGAATAATAAAATGTGTCATTAAAAATCATTAAAAATGACACATGCGAAGACTACGTTACAGCATGACATTTTTTCCTGTTATGTCAAATGATTGCTAGATTTCATTCCAGCTCCCCTTTTTTATTAAAGTGTAGTTGATTTACAATGTCGTGCCAATTTCTGCTGTACTGCAAAGTGGCCCATGTATATACATTCTTTTTCTCATATTATCTTCCATCATGTTTTATCCCAAGAGATTGGATATTAGTTCCCCCTGCTATATAGTAGGATCTCATTGCTTATCCGTTCTAAATATACTCTCCCTTTTTTTGAGTGCCTGCTTTGTTGTATTTTGTAGAAAGATGCCTGGCAGCCCCAACCCTCATGACATTTGCAGTGTTGTGAGGAAAGAAAGTATAAAATAAAACATTATGGGCCATAATATATAAGCAAAATTCTACCAGTCAGGCCCCCACAGGAGTCACCATGACTGAGGGTTTGGGCAAATAGCTATTTCTCCCTCTGAATCAGTCGTTATGTGAAGAAGGAAAAGTTGTTTCTCTATTACTCTTGAAAACAGACATGAATCCCTCAGATTAGAGCACGTGCCTCGTCCTTCTCCAGGATTTCCGTGTAACTCTACCACTGAGATGAAGTAGACTTACCACTGGGATGGGGCCTTAAAGGGTATTTAATCCATTTGCCCATCTGGCCCTTGGGTCTTTGCTACGAAAAAGACTCCTGGGCCTATATCATTCAGAAACACTGGATTACAAGTAACAGAAACCGCAAAACTCACTGTCCTAAGCGATGAAGGTAGACCTCAAAAGCTGTTTGATTCAGAGGCTCAAAAATGGCAGCAAAGTCAGATTCCTTTCCGCCTATGCTTTCTTTTTTAACTCTCTCTCTCTCTGCTTTTTTTTTTTTTTCTGCTTTTTAGGGCCGAACCCATGGTATATGGAGGTTCCCAGGCTAGGGTTCGAATTGGAGCTGTAGCCGCAGGCCTACACCACAGCCATAGCAACGCAGGATCCAGGATCCGAGCCGCATCTGCGACCTACACCACAGCTTACAGCAATGCCAGATCCTTAACCCACAGAGCGAGGCCAGGGATTGAACCCGCACCCTCATGGTTACTAGTCAGATTCGTTTCCCCTGAGCCACGATGGGAATTCTCCACCTATGCTTTCTTGATGTCTGCTTTATTTTAAGTTGGCTCTTATTCATGGCTGATATATGGCTGCCTGCAGTATCAGGGGCTTTTTGTTTCTTTGAGCAAACACAGAAGAGGGGGTTGCTCAGAATATGAAAGAAAAACTTTCCCCAAAGCCCCAGGAAATTGCTACTGTCCTTGGCCCCAATTAGGTTATGCCCATAGCCAACCTATGGCAGGGAATGAGACTATACTTATTAATTTAGATTTGAATTATGCTAATTTTCTGATTGGAATAATATGTTGCAGAAGGGAGTTAGAGCAGGGATGTAATATTAAAGAATGGGAGGTAGCCACTAAGAGAAGGAAGAGTGGATATTGGGGAAGTTACCACCGGGTCTGTCTGGCAGGGGGTCTTGGTTTAGCCATTGATAGTGTCATGAAATTCCCCACCCCAAGCTACAATTGCCTTCCCTGCTGGACAACTCTCATTTTAAGAAACTATATCAATACATTTTTGATTGATCTACCTCCTTGTTTCCATCCAACTCACATTACCAATAGCTCCTTCTTGCCATGCTGTTTCCCTGAAAAAAAAATTTGGGGGGGGGTACAGCATATGGAAATTCCCAGGCTAGGGGTCGAATCAGAGCTGTAGCTGCTGCCCTACACCACAGCCACAGCAAGTGGGAACCAAGCCACATCTTTGACCTACACCATAGCTCACCACAATGCTGGATCCTTAACCCACTGAGTGAGGGGTCCAGGGATGCAACCTGCGATCTCATGGGTACTAGTTGGATTTGTTATCGCTGAGCCACTAAGGGAACTCCTGAATTTTTTTGCCCCCCCCCCCCCTTTAGGGCCTGTTATGTGGAGGTTCCCAGGCTAGGGGTCTAATGGGAGCCCCAGCCTCCAGCCTATGCCACAGCCACAGCAACGCCCCCCCGCCGTCTTTGACCTATGCTGCAGCTTGTGGCAATGCAGGATCCTTTAACCTACTGAGGGAGGCCAGGGATGGACAGTACATCCTCATGGATACTAGTCGGGTTCTTCACCTGCTGAGCCACAACAGGAACTTCTGTTTCCTTGAAATTATTACTCTGGATATGTCTTCTCTCTCATCAATCTCTTCTGCCTGGGTCTTACCAGTCTCTTCTCAACCCACTGACCCCAAAAGTGTCTGTTTAAGGCTTCTTCCTCAAGCCAAGTTCAGAACTTGTGCTAGGTAGTGGCTATATGACAGAACCTAACTGGCTGTCCTTGGTAAAATGAAAAGGACTGTCCGGATCCATTTCCAGGGCCTGGTCTCACCGCAATTCTGTCACCGTGATGAGGATGACAAATTCTACCAGTCAGTAACCACACAGAGGTCGCCATGACTGAAGATTTGGGCAGATGGCTGATTCTCCCTCTGAATCAGTTGTTATTCCAAGGGTGGAAAGTTGGATTCTGGGGGGAGGAAATGATTGTGGACGTGAGGGGCTTAGTGAGTGTCGTGTTTGGAAACCTGAAGCTCACACTGCTTCGTAGAGTTTGAGGGAGACTTTGCCCTTCTGCATGATTTCCGCACCGAATTTGACCAACCGAAACCTACTCCCAGCGTGGACCGAGGTAGCCTGGCGTCCTTGCCCTCACGAGTGTTATCTTAAGAGCCAAGCTTAGCGCAGCCTCCCCAGGTCTGAGTCGCCAGCGAACAGAACGGCCGGCTTGGGGACTGCAGTCACCAGTGGCCTGGGCAGTGGATCCAGATGCGTCCGCAGCTGCATCTCCTTCTGGCTCCGCTTAGGGGCGGAGGCAGGAGCGGGAAGAGCGGAAGGCTAAGAGGCGCCGCGGTGCCCGTCTCCCACCACTCCCCAGGGGGTCTGCATTCCTCTCCGCCAGCCCCGCCTTTCCCCACCGAGGGCTTTGTCCTCCCGCTCCGCAGCATCCCTCCCCCTCCCCACTTCCATCCCCCTTAAGATTCTCAGCGGCTCTTCTGCTCCCCCGCCCCCCGCCCCTCGGTCACCCGGGAGCCCCCACTTCCTCCGCGCAGGTGGCGCCAGCGAGCCAGGGACTAAGGAGTTAACTAGGGGCTCTTCTAGGCGTAGGGGGGCGAGTCGGAGTGGGAGCTGGGGCCCAGCCGGTGCTGAGACCACCGTAGAGGAAAAAAAATGTCCGCCAGAGGCGACCCACCGGCTCCATTCCAGGGAACGGCCACCTCGTCCCCGGAGGAAGGGGCGGCCAGGACCGACAGCCGCGGCGCGAAGTGAACCGGGGCGCTCTCCCCATCAGAGGAACTTAAAGCCCGGTGGTTGGATAAGGCCGTGGGGCCGCCGGCAATTTCGGACTGGCGGCGGGGAGAGGAGTGGTCTTGGCCAGCGCCCCCACTCCCGCGCTCCCCACCCGTTCCTCATTCTACGCTGGGGAGCGGCTGGTGGGCGCGAGTCCGGGATCAGGAGTCCGCGGGCGGCGCTCTGGGATGCAGGGTACGTGGGACAGCGAGCGGCTCCCGAGCCCAGCGAGCCTAGTGGTCTCGGCAGGTCCAGGGCTGGCCGGCCGCGGGAAGGACAGCAAAAGTGGGAGGAGGCCAAGCCAAGGGAGGATGATGCCAGGTGACAGTGAGACATTGTTTGCTTTTTAACCAGGCTCCTTGGACTTGCTTTCTGATCCCGGGACCCCGCTAGGGACCTAGGCGGCCTCTCGGACCCCGCGTTGCCAGAGGCGCATTCCCTGCAATTTGTCAAGTCTACCCTTGCGGGGCGAGCGGGTCAATTCCCATCTCTCTTGGCCGCCGCCGCCGTCTCCCAGACGGTGGGATGCGGAATTGACCCCTCACCCGACCTGGGCTCTCCCGCCTCGGGCCCGCCCCGCTTGGGGGAGCGAGCAGGGGTCACTGGAGGTCAGCCCGGGGGCCCCCAACCCTTCTCCCTCTTTCCCGACGCCCTGACCCATCTGCTCACTCCCCATTCGGGCTTCCGTGGTCTCTCACCGAGTCTCTTTCCCAGCCTTGACCTGCTGGCAGTGGTCCTAAGGTGAAACCCAGCAGCAGCACCTGGCCGCTTAGGGACCTAGGAGCTGAGCGACCTACTCGACTTCGATGCGGCATGGGAACTTTCCGAGGCATCTTGGAGTGCTGCCAAGGTTCGCCAAAAAACAAACAAACAAAACAAAACTTGAATGCCAGCGGGGTCTTTTGATTTAACCAGTTAAAAGGAGAACAGTGTAATCTTGAGTCACTCTGACCCTGATGTTTATTCGGAGTTTAGGTATTTAGGGTCTTATACGAAAAAAGAACATTAATTTTTCTTCAACATCCCTTTCCATTCCCTTCTCCAAGATCAGATTAATATAGTGTATGATACCTGAACGATGTCAGTTAGAAGAAAGCCAGTACAGGACTAGAATTCCCAGCCTTTTAGCTGAGCATTTTAAAGACTATTTTGGCTTTTTTTTTTTAACATGGGAAATAATTTAATAACTTTAAAAAATATCAGCTGAAACCAAAGGCCCACTGCCTTTTTAATGAGTTGAATTTTGTTGTTAACTGCTGTGTAGGAGGAGGGACCAACACCTGTTCTCTACAACGTGATATAATGAATCTGTATTGTATGCGGTAGTGTCATTGGACATAATTTTTTTTTTTTTGGTCTTTTTGTCATTTTAGGGCAGCACCCACGGCATATAGAGGTTCCCAGGCTAGGGGTCGAATCAGAGCTACAGCTGCCAGCCTACACCACAGCCACAGCAACGAGGGATGGAGACTCGTCACAACCTACACCACAGCCTAGGGCAACGCTGGATTCTTAACCCGCTGAGCGAGGCCAGGGATCGAACCTGCAAGCTCATGGTTCCTAGTCAGATTCGTTTCCGCTGCGCCATGACGGGAACTCCTCATTGGACATAACTTTGACCGCATGTGTAAATGTAGAGTAAATGTACTAAGATTCACTTTATTCCAAAATGAAGATCAGAAGCAATTTTTTTTTTTTTTTACAATTTAGACATAATAATCTTAAAATCTCTCATGTAAGTGACTGGTTTTTCAAAACCGATCATAACCAATATTTCCAAGTAGTGTTAGGAAATAGTATCACTCAATGTATTTACCTTATATTTGTGGACTGATATTTAAAATGTTAATGAAGTACATGATACAAATGAATAGAAATTTATATTTAAACTTAAATGAGATTTTTATTCCTACAGTAATGCTGTCTTTACATTTACTTTCTGTGTATTTATGACTAATCTCCAGTATTAAACATTTATTCCATTTAGGTACTTTGTTTCTCTAACGTTTGAAACTAGTAATTTTTAACTAGTAATTTTTTAAACTTTCCAGAAATGAGGTCTACTTTATCTCATAAGAAGGATGTGAGAATTACATAGAGGAAGCTTTATAAATTGTTTAGCACGCTATCTGGAATTTATTAAGCACTCTATAAGCATTCATTCCTCTTTTTAATTCTGTTCCCATGAAAAGTTACAAATTGATTTTGTTACAAACCATATTAGGAACTCTTACAAGTCTTGGATGCTCCTTAGAGAGGCAGCTGTTTTGAATTCCTATAGTTTGTCCTGAGCAAGATGATGGACCTGTTACCGTTTTTAAGTACTCAACAGGAGATTCTGTAAGTCAGGAAAATTAAACTCTGTTTATAAAACTGGAGTCGTTGGAGAAGTTCATTCTATTAAAAAATTGGCTTGGGACATTATTGGGGGAAAACTGGGGCAACCCAAATTCTTATGATAGAATGCAGATTCTTAGAAGAGCAGATACTTCAGTTTCTCAAATCTTTTTAAAAGAAATGGGGGGATAATTTACCTCACAGGGTAGTTATGAGACCTAAATTGGGTATATATGTCAAGAGCTTGTCATGCTCAATAAATATTAGTTCCTTTTGTGACGTACTTTTGTTTTCATATATTGTAATATTTTTATTTTGAAAAGAACACTCTTGAAATGATTTCCCTCAACATATTGAACTGGTATTTATGGAATATATCCATTTTTATCCAACTGAAATCATTTCAATGTTATTGTGTCATAATGTACATTTTCCTTTGCATAGTGCGGAGCATTTTCTTGACTTTTAGCATGGCTAATCATTTAGAGATTGTGCAATAATGTACCAGCTGTCCTCAACAAAATATCTTCTGAGCACTGGTGATACTGCTGCTATATCTCATTGGGTCTTCCTTCCTGATTCCTTGCTGTGCGAATACTGTTCTTAATTTCTCACCAGTCCTGTCTCCCTCTCTTAGATCACTTTTCCTAAGTAGCTTTCTTCCCAACTTGGAGTCTTGTATTTTTCTCTTGGGTATCTGTAGTCTTGTTCTTGGGCTCTTCACATCGAAATCCCTCCCTTTCATTCAGGAAACTTTTATTGAGATTCTGATATATTCTAGTTACTGGCGCTAACTGGGCAAAACAAAAAACGATCAGCCCACATTCCCTGGGCAGAAGGAGAGCTCAATCTCGCAGAGGAAGACAGGGGAGTGTACTGTATGGTGATCAGTGCTGTAGTACAGACAGCCTGTGGAGTAGTGGAAACAGAAACAGAAGCAACACCAGCTTGTGAAATCTTCAAGGCACATACCATACCAAATGAAAAGGAAAATCTGTTGTGTAACGCAAGGAGCAGAAGATTCATGCCTTGAGACCTCTTCCACTATTCAAGTGGTCTTGGTCAATGACTTACTCTCTCTGGACATCACATTTTTCACATGTAAAGCAAAAGTTTTGACCAAGACCATGGTTTCCTCAGTGTGTTTCATAGAATATTGCTAATGTGTAAATAAACAGCTCCATGGTCAAATACACTTGTGTATTACTAGGTTAAACAAAATTAAACAGATTTGTTTATTATTGGATTTCTCAGTCTTTATTTGGATATTGTAAATTATAATTCTTTGAGAAAGGAATATAATTCTTCACATTTTTTACACCACAGTATCTCTTGGTATCAGTTAGAAATTATCTGCTACGGAACAGTTTCAAGAAATATTTTAACAGTTACCTTTAGGTCTATGATCATTGTGAGCTTATTTTTATATAAGACATGAAATAGAGTCAAAGGATTTTTTTTGCATAAGGTTATCCAATTTTGACAGCATCATTTGCTGAAAATATTATCCCTGTCACCTTGGTCGAAAATCTGTTGACCATGTATGCATGGGTCAACTTCTGGATCCTCTATTCTCTTCCACTGATTGCACTGTCCTTCTGTATCTTGATTATTGTACCTTTATGAGAGATCTTGAAATCAAATAGTATAGGTCTTTTAACTTTGTTATTATTTTTCAGAATTGTTTTGTCTATTCTAGGTTCTCTGCTCATCAATTATGAATTTTAGAAAGAGCTTGCCAATTTTTGCAGAAAAAAACTCTTAAGATTTTGGTTGGTATTGTATTGAATCTATTCCTCAACTTGAGGAGAACTGACATCTTATTAAATACTGAATCTTCCAATTCATGTGTATATCTTTCTGTTTAAGCCTTCTGTAATTTCGCTTAGTAATCTTTTGTAGTTTTGTAGTTTTCAATGTATAGGTCTTGCGCATTTTCATCCAATTTATCCCTGGGTATTTCACATTGTTGATGCTGCTTTACATACTTAAAAAAAATCTAAATTTCCAGGAATTCCTGTTGAGGCTCAGTGGAAACGCATCTAACTAGCATCCATGAGGACAAAGTTTCGATCCCTGGCCTTGTTCAGTGGATTAAGGATCCGGCATTGCCCTGTGCTGTGATGTAGGTCGCAGACCCAGCTCGAGTCCTGCGGTGCTCTGGCTGTGGTGTAGGCCAGTAGCTATAGCTCTGATTCAACCGCTAGCCTGAGAACCTCCATATGCCTTGGGTGCGGCCCTAGAAAAGACAAAAAAAAGACAAAAAAAAATTTGATTCTTTACATTGACTTTATATCCTGCAACCTTTCTAGGTTCACTTGTTAGTTGTAGCTTTCTTGTACATTCTGGAAGGTTTTCAGTTTGGATAACTTATCATGCATGAATAATGAGAGGTTAATGTTTTCCTACATGCATTTTTTTTCTTGCCTTACTGCACTGACTAGAATTTCCAGTATAATACTGAATAGAAATGGTAAAAGTGGATAGTTTTGCCTTGTTCCTGATGTTAGGGGGAAATCATTCGGTCTCATGAAATGTGATGCTAGCTATAGGTTTTTGTTTAGATTGAGGAAGACCCCTTCTATTTCTAGTGTGCTAAGAAATTTTTACTTTTTTCAAATGTTTTCCTTTTTTTTTTTTTGCCACATCTGTGGCATATTGAAGTTCCTGGGGCCAGGAATAGAAAAAAAACCCCACATCTCAAGGACACTATGTCAGGTTCTTAACCTACCAAGACGTAATGGGAAATTCTAGTTGTGTATTTGAAGAAATTTTTATAGAAGTTGTTGAATTTATTAATACAAAGCTGTTGATAACATTTCCTTATCATTTTGCGGGGGCAAAGGAGAAAAAAAATAGCTTTATTGCTTTGCCAGGCAAAGGAGGCCACAGCAGGCTAATGCCTTAAACACTGTGCCCCCTATTTCTTTATCATTTTTACATTTGTACTAGTTAACTATTTCTGTATAAAAAAAATCACCATTTTTTCCTTTTTTAGGACTGCACCTGCAGCATGTGGAAGTTCCCAGGCTAGAGGTTGAATCGGAGCTGCTGCTGCTGGCCTACACCACAGCCATGGCAACGTCAGATCAGAGCCACATCTGTAAACTATGCCACAGCTCATGGCAACGCCTTAACCCACTGACCAGGGCCAGGGATTGAACCTGTATCTTCATTGATACTAGTCGGGGTTGTAATCCACTGAGCCACAATGGGAACTGCCCCCCCAAAATTTAGCAGCTTAAAACAACACATATTTATTATCTCACAGACTCTTCGGTTTGGGAATTTGGACACAGCTTAGGTGGGTTCTCAGTTCAAGATCTCTCACAAGGCTGTCAGCCAGGACCAGGGTTATTGGCAGGATTGGGTTGTTGGCTGTTGGCAAGGGGTGGCCCTCAGTTATTTGACATGTTATCTCTCCAACATGGCGGCTTGCTTAATTAAAGCCAGTGAGCAAGATGGTAGTCATAGCCATCTTCAACAGTAGAATTTTAATCTTTTTATTAAGGTATAGTTGACATATACTAGTTTCAGGTGTAGAATATTTGATATTTGTATATATTGTAAAATGTTCACCACAGTAAGTCTAGTAAACTATGTTTTCATTTCCATTCGGTTCAAAATGCTTTATAATTTCCTTTTTGATATCTTTCTTAACCCGTGTGTTATTTAGAAGTGTTATTCAGTTTCCAAATACTTGGGGATTTTACAAAAATCTTTCTTTTTCTGATCTAGTTGAATTTAATAAAATCTAAAGTAATTTTTGGCTGCTCCTGCACCACGTAGAAGTTCCCGGGCCAGTGGTCAAACCTGTGTCACAGCGGTGATCTGAGCCACAAAAGTGAAAACATCGGATCTTAAATCTGCTGATCAACCAGGGCAATCCAAATCTAATTTAATTTTATTGTGTTCAGAGGGCATACTTTGTATAATTTTAATACTTTAAAATGTGTTGTGAATTGTTTTATGGCCCAGAAAATGATCCATTTCGGTAAATGTTCTCTGGCCATGAAAAGACTCTATCTGTTGTTGGTTGGAACGTTTTTATAAAAGCCAATTAGGTCAAGTTGATATATAGTGTTAAGTGTTCTATCACTTTACTGGTTTTCTATCTACTTTTACTATCAATTATTGAAATCTCTGTGTTCTTGTTTATTTTTCTCTTCATTTATCTTGGGTTTTGCTTCGTGTCTTTTGAAGCTATGTTATTAGGTATATAAATACTTAGTATTGTATGTCATCTTATAAAATTTATCGCCCCTTTTATAATCACATAATGTCCCTCTGTCCCTGGTAACACACACTTTTTAATTGGACTATTTGAATTTTGTTGGATTGTGGAGATTCTTTTTCTAGATACTAACCTGTTATCAGATATATGACAAATATTTTCTCCCTTACTGGGACTTGTTTCTTCACTTTTTTGGTAGTGTCCTTTAAGGAACAATTAAAAAAAAATTCTGATGATGTTCAACTTATCTAATTTTCTTGTTTGTTGTTCATAATGTTTCCTCATTACTGTTTTGCTGCCTAGAATATCAATAGTCTCTCTCCTATTTCTGATATTGGTAATTTATGACTTTTCTCTTTTTTTTCCCTGATCAGTCTGGATACAGGTTTATATGCCTTATTGATCTTCTCAAAGAGCCAGCTTTTGGTTCATTGATTTTCTCTACTTTTTTATTGTTTTCTATTTCACTGATTTTTGCCCTTACCTTTATTATTTCCCTTCTTCTGCTTACTATGAGTTTAACGTTCTTATTTTTTTTAGTTTCATAAGATTAAAGCTAGGATCTTTGATTTGAGGCATTTCTTCTTTTCCAATATAGTGATTTAGGGCCATAAATTACCTTCTAAGTACTGCTTGAGATGCATCTCACAGCTTTTGTTATGCTGTTTTTCAACTTTCATTTAGTACAAAATATTTTCTAATTTCCCATTTGTTTTTTTTAAATTTTTTTATTTAAAAATTATTTTATAGTTGATTTACAATGTTCTGTCAATTTCTGCTGTACAGCAAAGTGACCCATTTATACATTTATGTACATTCTTTCTTTTCACATTATCCTCATCATGTTCCATTACAAGTGATTACACATAGTTCCCTATGCTACATGGCAGGATTTCATTGCTTATCCATTCCGAATGCAATAGTTTGCATCTACTACACTCAAACTCCCAGTCCATCCCACTCCCTTCCCCTCCCCCTTGGAAACCACAAGTCTGTTCTCCACATCCATGAGTTTGTTTCTTTTCTGTAGATAGGTTCATTTGTGCTGTATATTATATTTCAGATATAACTGATATCATTTTGTCTTTCTCTTTCTAACTTACTTCACTCAGTATAGGGAGTCTCTAGTTCCATCCATGTCCCTGCAAATGGCATTATTTTGTTCTTTTTTATGGCTAAGTAGTAGTCCACTGTATATATGTACCACATCTTCTTTTTTTTTTTTTTTTTAAGGGCTGAACTTGAAGCATATGGAAGCTCCCAGGCTTGGGGTTGAATCAGAGCTGTAGCTGCAGGCCTGCACCTCAGCAACTTGGGATCCAATCTGCATCCATGACCTACACCACAGTTCATGGCAACACCAGATCCTTAACCCACTGAGTGAGGCCAGTTATCAGACCTGCATCCTCATGGATACTAGTTAGGTTCGTTACCACTGAGCCACGATGGGAATTCCTGTACCACATCTTCTTAATTCATTCATCTGTTGTTGGCCATTTAGGTTGTTTCTGTGTCTTGGCTATAGTGAATAGTGCCGCAATGAACATAGGGGTGCATATATCTTTTTCAATGAAAGTTTTGTCTGGATATATGCCTAGGAGTGGGATTGCTGGGTCATATGGTAGCTCTATATTTAGTTTTCTGAGGTACCTCCATACCATTTTCCATAGTGGTTTCACCAGTTTACATTCTCATCAACAGTGTAGGAAGGTTCCCTTTTCTCCACACCCTCTCCAGCATTTGTTATTTGTAGACTTACTAATGATGGCCAGTCTGACTGGTGTGAGGTGGTACTTCTTTGTAGTTTTCATTTGATTTCTTCTAGCAGTGAACTCCAGGAATGTGTGTGCAATATCTATCCCAGTAATGGGAGGGCTGGTCACATATGCACATGTTGTTAACAACTGGCCATGACCAGAAAACTCAGGACCCTAACATTCTTGTTGACTCCAGCAATGAAAACAGTTTCACACCATCAATCTTGATATCTGTGCAAAACAACCCTGACAAGATGGTATAGCCATGCCTATTACTCCAGTTGTATACAATAAAATCATCAATGTGATATAAAGAACACTCTGACAGATGCATTCTCATGGGTTGGCCAAGAGTCAATCATGGTTCTCTTGGAGACATGCAGTGAGTAAGTCACCAAGCCTGCTGTGTGAACTCTTTCCTCACAACACCCAAATGTGCGATTTCCCTATTGCTAACTCTTGCCAATTTGAGGCACAGGTCTCAGTGATGGGGCAGTGAAGGATGGTTATGGGTTGGGCACCATTTGGTCTATAGTCACATATAACCAGGGGTTATTTGTTTTAATGGAAACCACTCTCTTTTTAATTTAAAAATATGAAGGATAGTTACCTCTGATTTTTGTTGCAGCTTGCTTTTTCCTGATTACGAAGTTTCCCAGACTCTTAGAGTGACATTCAAAGTCTTTAGCATGATATTACACCCCTACCTGATCTCCTTTGATCTCTGTTTACCTTTCCGCCCTCATCTCCAATTGCTTTCCCCCTTCATCCCTCTGCTCCAGCCACTCTGGTGATCTCGATGTTACTTAAACACACCAGGCTTCTTCCTGCTTAGGGGCCTTTGGTGTCGCTGCTGTCTTTGCCTGGAATGTTCTCAGAGACCCTTACAGCTGACGCTCTCACCTGCTTCACGCCTCTCCTTAAATATCACCTCATTAGAGAAGCCTCCCTGACCATTTAAGCTCAATCAGCGGCCCCTGCCATTCTCTGTGTCCTTTCCCTGGCTTCATTTTTTCTTCACATGTGACAATATGTCATTAACCTGAATGTTGACTTCCTTTTTACCTGCCCCTCCCCCACACAGAGAAAGGTATTTGGAACACAAGGTTCTTTAGCCTCAACTCCAGACCGTAGAGGAAAAATGCTCGACTAAATTCTTTCTTTTTGGTCTTTTTAGGGCTGCACCCATGGCATATGGAGGTTCCCAGGCTAGAATTCGAATCAGAGCTTCAGCTGTTGGCCTACACCACAGCCACAGCAACACAGGATCCGAGCCGTGTCTGAAACCTACACCACAGCTCTCGTGGCAACGCTGGATCCTTAGCCCACTGAGCGAGGCCAGGGATGGAACCTGTGTCCTCATGGATGCTAGTCAGATTTGTTTCCCCTGAGCCATGACAGGAACCCTCTCAACTAAATTCTTAACTTTTCCTTCAAGATTCCAGGATGCATATATATATACTATCATAACATTTCTTTTATAATGGTGATTTTGGTTTCCCTTAGAGGCTATCTTTGTCTAAAGAGTTTTTTCTTTCTTTCTTTCCAATTAGAAGTAACACTTTTGTAAAAGAAAGTGTAAGCAGTGCAGAAAGGACGAAGGTGGGAAGTGAAGGTCCTCTGGACTGGAGGTGAGGGAGAGAAGGAGTCCGGGAGAGTGTGTTGCACACTGGGACAGGGAAACAGGAGGAAACAGCTGCTGCATTAGAGCAGCTGTGTCAACAGGGCTCATCAAAATGTCCCCACAGATACACTGGCCACATCAGACTGTCTTGCTTTGCTCTTTATATCTTTTGCCTGTTTTTCTAGGAACATACCTTAAAGTGTTTGTATTAAGTTATGAAGCTCTTTGTATGTTGAAGAGCTTTAAGTCTGTCATATTTGTTACAATTTTTTCCCCAAATTATTGTTAGTCTTCTAACTTTTTGGTGTTCTCTGCCATTCGGAAATGCTTCTTGCTGTGTGGTCGGTTCTAATGATGCTTTGCTTTTATTGTCTCTGCCTCTGATGGCATGCTTAGAAGGTCTTCCTCACCCCAGGATTAGAAAAGTGGTCACTTGCATTTGCTTCCAGCACTGTTGTGGTTTGAATTTCTTTTTCATGTTTAAATTTTTAGGGGACCTGGAATTTACTTGGTAAAGAGACATGTCTGGAGTGCTTACAGTGTGCCAGGCTCTGTTCCAAGTGCCTTACGTGAATCATTGCATTCGAATGCTCAGTAACTCAGGAGCTGGATGCTCATAGGAGCCTTGTTTTCACAGGGGAGGAAACTTGGGAACAGGGAGGGTGGGTACTTATCCAGAATCACGCAGCTGGTGAATCCTGGCCCACCAATGGGAAAGCCTAAACAGGGTTGTTGTAAGGAATAGAGTTGACATGTGAAAAGTGTCTAGAATATAGTAGTCAATAGATGGTAGAGTTTAATATTATTATTACATAGTTCTCAGAAACATAATTTCTTTCTTTCTTCTTCTTCTTTTTTTTTTTTTTTTTTTTTTTGGTCTTTTTAGGGCTGTACCCATGGTATATGGAGGTTCCCAGGCTAGGGGTTTAATTGGAGCTGTTGCTGCCGGCCTACTCCAGAGCCACAGCAATGCCAGATCTGAGCCGCATCCGCAACCTACACCACAGCTCATGGCAACGCCGGATCCTTAACCCACTGAGCGAGGCCAGGGATCGAACCCACAAACCTCATGGTTCCTAGTAGGAATCGTTAACCACTGAGCCATGACGGGAGCTCCCCAAGTTACTCACTTAACTTTCTTTTTCTTTTTTGTCTTTTTAGGGCCACACTCGTGGCATATGGAGGTTCCCATGCTAGGGGTTGAATCAGAGCTGTAGCAGCTGGCCTACACCACAGCCACAGCAACGCAGGATCCAAGCAGCGTCTGCGACCTACACCACAGCTCATGGTAATGCTGGATCCTTAACCCACTGAGCAAGGCCAGGGATCGAACCTGCATCCTCATGGATGCTAGTCAGATTCGTTTCTGCTAAGGCACGGCGGGAATTCCCTCTCTTAACGTCTTAAGGCCTCAGTTTTCTTATCTATCAAAAGCGGTAAATAATAGTGCCAGTCTCCCAGAGTAGTTGTGTGAACATGAAACGCTTGGCATTGCCCTTGGTAAGCATTCCATAATGTCAGCTCCCTGAGGAAATTTTTAAGTGGGGGGTAAAACCAAGATGTGAACTAAAATGATAAAGATCCTTTTGGAACAAAGGTATTTTGAACATTTAGTCATTTAATAAATAATCATTTAGGGCCATATTCCTTACGTTGGCTTACTTAGAGTATCTTGCACTCACCCATGATTACAGAACCATCACGTGAGGGGCTAAGAAGTATCCCATTGACTAACTGACCAACGTAATGACCTAGAATGCTTTGCTGTTATTCCTTCTGACTCCTGGGGGGCTAGAGCCGAAGCCAGTGTCCAGGCCCTGTCATCGTTTGCTGGCTGATTGTGAGGTGCTGATTAACTCGACTGCTCCGTTAGTATTTCTACTCCTTATTTTCTTTATCTTGAACTTTTTATGGTTTCCTTTTCTGTTTCTAACTTACTCTTCCTCAACTGTGTGCTTTGAGCGCCCGGCGCCCAATAGGTGCTGAGATATTTGCGTCCTTGATCTTTAACCTCTCCCTTCCCCTTCTCCGCCAGCTCGGGAGCATCTCTAAATAGCGCTCCCCGTCTTTCCCTCTTTTTCCCACTTTTGTTTTAAGCCCGTTGCCCCGCCCCCTCACTTTCCCTCCTTTTTGGTGCAGGCGCCCCGCCCCTTCACTCCGCTGGCCCCACCCCTCGTAGCCCGCCCCTCCTTTCCCGAGTCCAAGTACACCCTAGGTGGGTGGTGACGCCGTGACGAGGCGATATCGCTGCGCCCAGGTTAGCTGTGGAAGCTGCCAAGGTGTCACGCCTTAGCTGCCTCTCCCTGCACCTCCTTACAGTCAGGTTGTCCCCTCTGGGCCTTGGCACCTGCAGCCGGCCCGACTGCCCTGTTGAGACCCCTGCGATTTCCTCGGTTTATTTCGCGCCATCTTTTTCAGGCTTGGAGGGGGCGGGGTTGGAATGGCTGCGCCACCGTTGCCGAGGCGACGACTTGGTTACTTCCGTTGGTCTCAATGCTTCCGGGTTGGCGTTGCGGTGGCGTTTCCGACTTTGGGAGCCTCGGCTTCCCAGTCGTCCGATGAGCAGGAGCAGGTGAGGGGGAGCTCCTGGACTTCCAGGCTGGGGGGCGGGGCTGGGCCGCGCCAGGCCGCGCGGGGCCGGGCTGGCCAGGTTCCCGGCCTGGGAGGGGCTTAACGGTCCTTTGATCTCTCTCTCCCCTCAGCCGAGTCCCTTCCCTGTCTTTCACTCTTCTGGCATCGGTGGTTTTACTTCTTCGATTGAACCCTGCTTCCTCGACCCCCCTGGGAGGCCGCCTCCTTCAGGCGCCTCCCTTCTCTCTACGAATTCGCTCTGACAGCTGAGGAACTGGCAAGATCCTGCTACCCAGAGGGTGAATGGGTATCTTTCCCGGAATAATCCTAATTTTTCTAAGGGTGAAGTTTGCAACGGCGGCCGTGATTGTAAGCGGAGTAAGCAAACACCTCCATTGTATTAATGTGAGGGATGCTGTTGAAAGATGCTCCCCTTCAGTTTCTAGTCCCTGCCACTCCTTGAGGTCAAGGCGTTGAAGGCATCTATTAAAATGCAGTTCAACTAACTAATTGGGATGACAGCCATTATTAACATCAATTAGTTTCTCAGACAAGGTAACAGCAGGGACATTTGTAGTTTCCTGTCAGTGTTTCCTTGGTTTTTTTTTTTTTTTTTTTTTGAGGCTAGGGATGCTTCTAGTCATCACGAACTCTTCCCTTGCCTCCATTCCCTCCATTATCAAGATCCTTTGTGTCTCCATATTAGAAATTTATCTCTAACCTCACTACCAACAGTCATCTTGTCTGCTTTAATTCACACCATCCTAAGATAAGTTTCACCGCCTCTCCCATTTGTAATCCACTGCTTGCTGCAGCCTTAGTAGGCTAACTAAAATGTGGTAGATTTCCTCAAGGCACTGCCATATTCAAGAATTTACAGTAGCCCTCCCACTCTGCCACACACACTTTGGTTTCAAGCCTTTTAACGTAACCTGTTCCTAATCATACTTCTTATCTCATATTGCTTTAGTCAGAAGATACAGTGATTCCCTGTTGCAGTTAGGTTGCACTCCTCCTTCTCAGGACAAACCATGCTGACGCTTGCCTCCACATGCTGGGCTTTCCCCCACATTTGTATCTGTTCATCCTGTTCTCCTCCAACCCTTTCCCTTACCTGCACCAGTCCAGGTTCTGCCTGCCCTGAGTCAAAGCCCACTTTAAGTTCTCTCACCTCCATAAGCTTTTTCAAGTTATTCAAGCCTGTGTGGATTTTCTCCTTTTCCATGCTTCTGCTCGTATAGTTTGTGCTATATAGTCTAGCACTTATTTTTTTTTTCTCCAATGAACTACTTTGATTTCTTCCACCAGGTTATAAACTCTCGAAAGGCAAGTACTGTATTTCATACAACTTTTATCCCCACACCCATCTCCTTGATTATCTAACAAAGATAAATATTGTCATGGTGTTACAACATATGTTATATGTTGTTGTTTTTATTTTAACATGATGTTTATACCCATAGCACATCGGGGCATTTAGTATGCCTTCAGTAAACATTTGCTTGACTCTCCAATATTATCTCTGGACTCTGAGGATCTCTAATGCCTACCCTTTCTTAAGGGAGAAAGCAAGAAAGGCACCTGGATTTTTCTAATCAGATCTTCGGAGTAGTGTAACAGGGTTATGTAACTTGCATTCTAGGACATTCTTCTCACTCTTTAGGCTATCAGATTTTCCGTAGACTTGAGAATACATGTCTGCATTTTGAAGACAATTTTCACTGGCTTCTTTACACAATAAAAATACCTGTTACCATATTTCTCTTTTAACTCAGATATGACTTCTTTTACTCATATCTGGGGATAGCCCCCACAAGTCAAAATCATTTTTAGAGTCTGTGGGCTATTTTACACAGGTAATTCTTTGCAATAGAAACCAGGGAAGAGAATTAGTAGGGAGAGAATCTCCGCGGAGCCACAAAGTGTCACATACAGAAGTGTGTAGCATCGGCCAGGTCCAGCAAATTAACTTCCCTGATTTCCCCTGTAACCTTTTATTTACAGGCTGTATGCATACATAAAGGACATCACCCTGGAACCGAGTCTTTGATGGGCATGCACCCAACTCTGTGCAGGCTATTGTAGGGGTTATAAGAAATACTGGGAGACATGGTCTCTACCTTTAGGGATCTGACCTAGTTGAGAGAGAAAATAACCTCAACCAGAAGATAAACCTCATCCTAGTCATTATTTCTCTGCCTGAGATTTAAGATATAGAAGGGACAGATGAAGGCTCAAAAGGCCATCACACAGCAGGAGAACGGGTATGACATAACATGCATGCATGTATACGGCCTTATGTAAAAGACTTGGAGATTTTAGCTGACATTTTAATGATTCAGCAGTGTGATGTGGCCCCCACAAAAGCGACTGCAATTTTCAGCTTTGTAGTAATTGAAGTATAATACAGAAAATGACAAAAATGGTCATAGATATTTAACCTAAAAAAAGATGTAAAGGAGTTCCCATTGTGGCTCATTGGGTTAAGAACCTGATGCAGTCTCCACGAGGATGTGGGTTTGATCCCTGGCCTTGCTCAGTGGGTTAAGGATCCAGCATTGTCGCAAGCTGTGACGTAGGTTGCAGATGTGGCTCGGATTCCGTGTTGCTGGGGCTGTGGCATAGGCCGGCAGCTATAGCTCTGATTCAGCCCCTAGCCTGGAACTTCCATATGCCGCAGGTGTGTCTGTGAAAAGAAAAAAAAAAAAAAGAGAGAGAGAGAGAGAAAAAGATAACATGTAGGGTAGCATGATAGCTGTCTTTAAATATATGAAAGACTCCCCTAGGGTGAAAGAATACATTGTTCATGTTACTTTTGAAATATGGATGCAAACTAGAGGAAGGCAGACTTTTGGCTTAGTGTGAGGATAGGATGTCTAAAATCAAACTTAATCAAAGGCGATACAGGACTTCTTCATAACAAGATTCTTTCCTAACATTGGAGGGAAAGGGATTTTACTATCAGATGGAGGTGGGGATGTGTCAGTGGGCCCAGAGTTTAGATTTCATGGACCATTAAAATTTAAATCAAACTGTTGGGAGGGGGCGCAAATTAGGTTAGTAACACTTTTGCCAAATAACAACACTAAACAAAATCGACTACCAACTACTATTACCACTTCATACAATACAGGTGGTTTTAAAAAATGTTCTATGGGTAGTAAGAACACGACCTTCTAATAGTCCTTTAAATGAATACATTTAGCTAAAAAAATGCCCCGAGTGCCCTTTTTTCATTTCAAGTCAGAATTGTGAAGATTTCATTAAAGAACCACTGGGCTAACTGACCTGAGATTGTGACTGGTCATTCTGCTCCTTGCTATGGCTTTGTCCCCTGCCTTTAATTGGTTTATTATTGCTCCCAGAACCCTGAGCACATCTTCTTTACTAAAAGGCTGGGTAGCAGGTAGTCAAGTTAGGTTTCTTCTATAATGAAAAGAGTTGAAAGAAACTAAAGAGAAAGTATTGGGGAGAAGCTTAGCAGCCATTTGAAATGGTTGACTGTTTTGTGCAATCTCTAAATTGGTGCATGAAAAGGGCACCACCTCAAATTTGGAAAAGGGATATGCCATGGTCCTTGCCTTTCCCTGCCTACCCTCTCATCATGTGTGTTGTGTTTTTTTTTTATATATAATGATTTTTATTTTTTCCATTATAGCTGGTTTACAGTGTCCTGTCAATTTTCTACTGTACAGCAAGGTGTGTGTCATGTTTTACTATCGGTTGTAATCTTTCAAATGTGGGCAAAGGAAGTTTCCATAATTATTTTTGTGGCCTCAAACTAAAACATTTGTCTGCATGTTAGCTATCCTCTTTGGAAAGTTATTCTTCTGTGCTTAGTTACAGAGAATTCCCTATGTGGGAACAAAGCAAAACCTTGTCTCCCCTAAAAAGAGACTTTGATTAAATGGTGCAAACCTCAGATTGGGCAACAGGGGAGGTGGGCAGTAAGTATTGTCTGCTAAAATGTAAATTTGAGTACTTAACTTTTCAAAATGTAATACTGACAATAGCTAATCGTTGTTGAACTAGGTGCCAGGTACTTTTCTAATTATTATTTAATTTTTACAACAACCTTATGATATAGTATTTATTATTATCCCCATTTTGCAGTTCAGAAAAACCCAGACATGCAGTGGTTAACTAACTTGCCCAAGGTCACAGAACTAAGTAGTGGTGTCAGGATTTAAACCTAGGTAGTCTGACTTTAGAGTCTTCATTCCTGACCATAAACCACTTGAAGTTGCTTTTGAAATTCAATAGTTTGCATTCCATAAAGATCTGAAAAAGAATATTTAAGAGAAATTTAAGAATCCATCCTCAGAAAAGAGATTGTTTCCAGCTAGAGCAGGATGTAGTAGGCAATGCCTAGAGCAATAGTTCTTAAAACATGGAAGGATCAGCATTATTTACAAATTTGCAAATTCTCAGGCCAGACCCAGGCCACCAATCAGAAACTCTGAGGGTAAGGCCCAGCAATCTATGTTTTAATCTGCCTTCTAGGTGATTCTGATGAGCTTCATTTATTTAGTTTTTTTGGCCATGCCCAGGCCATGCAGAAATTCCCTGGCCAGGAAGTGAACCTGTGCCATAGCAGTGACCTGAGCCCCAGCAGTGATGATGCTGGACCCTTAAGCCACTGAGTGACCAGGGCACTCCTGTTTCTGGTGCATTTTAAAGTTTGAAAACCACTGATCTAGAGGGCAGAGGTGTGGAAAAAATAAAACTCAAGAGAGGACTAGCTGGGTGTGGCAGGGAAAAAAGGGCTGAAAAGCTTGAAGATGACAGGTCTCGTGGGGGCGGGATCGGGAGAGAAGTAAGGAAGTTAGGGCATAGCATACATTGTTAAAGAACCCAAACATTAAAGAAAAACACTTTGTATGTATGTGCTTTAAAAGGCCAGGGAAAAGGAGATTCACTAGAGGGGATGTCTGTTAAATGTCAGAGAGAGGAGAGGCCATCGTCCATATTGCTGTCATTCCTCTGGGAACCAGAAGGAAGGTGGAAAGTGCTTACCTTAGCCTGGGGAGAGGTTGCGTGTAGCTGGAAAGTAGCTAGATGAAATAAAACCCTAAAGTTTAGTGGGGAGATGAGAGGGCTAAGACTATGAGAGGATGGTCGTGTCAGTCTGTGCTTTGTGCCTGACTCAAGTTAGCTGAATACCATGAACTGCTTTTATGAGATGCCTCAGCCTATACAATTTAAACTCCAAGTTCTTTCACTTGTCATTGTCTAGTTGAATGTCTAAGTTGGGTGTGCTAGATGGAATGACACCTCTCCTTCGGGTGGGGCTGGGGATAACATTAAAAAAACTAGAGAACGTGAAGGGCACAGGTTGATATTTGTGTGAATGGCACACATACCCCTCCAGAACAGTGCAGAACACAGGCATGATCATCCGTCACAAAAACCAAATCCTTCATTTTGTGTCATTCCACTTACTAGGGATTTTCCTCTCATCTGTTTTATTTGAAAGTTTTGTTGATATAAATTATGTGCTCATACACCAACAAATGCTCCTCACTCTTGTGCCTTGTTCTGATTTCTGTTTATTTTTAGCACCAGAAAAGTGCCATTGTAAGCCATGAGATGTCTGGTCTGAACTGGAAACCCTTTGTATATGGCGGCCTTGCCTCTATTGTTGCCGAGTTTGGTAAGAATATGAAAACTGACAAATCTGCTCTTTAGGGTTATAGACATGGTAGCATTATTTTTGGTAAAAACTAGAAAAATTGTGAAAAGAAGCTTGCTCTGTTTGTTTTAAAAACGACTATCTCAAAACTATCAAGTAATACTTTCTGGGAAAGGACTACTAATGGTATGGCAAATGAAGTTAAGAAAAGTCAAATTTAGGAAGCTTTTTGATAGTTTAATGATTCGTTAATTTGCTAGGCTTAAGAAATATACAAGGAAATATAGAGGGAGTTAAGATAGGGATTTCTGCTGTATTCCTATACTAATGCTAAGTTGTTTTATATACTTAGCTGTTTATAAATTTCTTTGTAAGTATTTAAACATCTTTTTCAAACCTCTTTCCCATTTTAGAAGAAAATTAACCAAACTGGATTCTTCTCTATTTGATTTTAATTTTGCAATACTTTTAGATTGTGTTTTTTCATCCTCCAAATTTTCTCTTTCCTAAACTATTCATATGTGACTCCAGTCCACTAATCTTTGTTGACTTTCTTGGCATGTATTCTGGTGTTGTGATATCAATGTCATCGTTGACCAGAGCTGCATAATCACCTTATTAGTTTTAGACTTTGAAATAGTCCTTGAAATATATTTTGTCAATATAATGGCCACTTCTGTGTGTTGATATAATAAGAGAAAGAAGTTTGGTTAAAGAAATTTTCCACCTAAGCACTGTCCTGGTGTTAGTCCTGAATTACCTGAGGAACCAGATGCATAGACCAAATAGGACTTTGCCATTATCTTTCATTATCTCGGAAACTGTTTCTTTCTTTTTTTTGGAGGGGTCTTTTTAGGGCTGCACTTGTGGCACATGGAGGTTCCCAGGCTTGGGGTTGAATTGGAGCTGTAGCCACCGGCCTATGCCATAGCCACAGCAACGCCAGATCCGAGCTGCATCTGTGACCTACACCACAGCTCACGGCAACACCGGATCCTTAACCCACTGAGTGAGGCCAGGGATTGAACCCAAGTCCTCATGGATACTAGTCAGGTTCGTTAACCACTGAGTCATGACGGGAACTCTCGGAAACTGTTTCTTATAGACAGATAAAAGAAAAAAACCCATGAAACTTTGTACATAAGAGTATGTCGAGCAGCAATCCCATTCCTTCCTATCTTCATTGTAAAAATTTGGGGAGATTTTATGAGGGAGAGGTGGGGAGACTTGAGATGGGAGGAGGGCATAAGGAAGAGAATGATAAATGCCAGATTGTAGACCATAGATGAAATTAAAACATTTAAATTATTTTGCATTTATAGTATGTTAGGACTATCTTAAGGCACTTTACTATATCACAGTTTCACTTATACTGTGGGTCAAATCCTGCTGCCTAGATACAGAACATTCCATTTGATCACACACAACTTTTGTGTAAATCCAGGTGTTACAAAAAGGATGTTATCTCATGTGTAAGAAATTATCATCAGCTTAAATTCAGACAAAATTGAACTGTGATTATTTTGGAAAAACTTATAAATGAGTGTGTTCCTTCATAGGAACATTCCCTGTGGACCTGACCAAAACACGGCTTCAGGTTCAAGGCCAAAGCATTGATGTCCGCTTCAAAGAGATAAAATACCGAGGAATGTTTCATGCCTTGTTCCGAATCTATAAAGAAGAAGGTGTATTGGCTCTATATTCAGGGTGAGACTGGACTCTTTCCTTTTATCATGAATGGAAACACTTTTTGAGAAGCTGTGTATTTCAGCTGTCTGATAGTCTGTGCCCTTTATATTCACCATTTGAACTTGTCATTCAATATCGATGTGCCAGTTTACTTGCTTGTAAATCTTGAGCTTTGGATTTTGTGTTCATTTGGCTGGAAGTGATACATTTTAAAGTGGTCGTAAATCTTGAGCTTTGGATTTTGTGTCCATTTGGCTGGAAGTGATACATTTTAAATGGATATCTCATTGCAGCACTGGCTTTCTCCTGTTTTCCCCAGAGTCATCCATAACCACTGTGAATAGTAGCACCAACTAACAGTATATATTTCTGTGATATTCTTCTTGAGTTGCCAAATACTTTTTAAAAAATGTCCCCTTTAAAGAAGTACTGTTCTGGGAGCTCCCTGGTGGCCTAGCGGGTTGAGGACATGGCATTGTCACTGCTGTGGCTCAGGTTGTTGCTGTGGCATGGGTTCGATCCCAGTCCCAGGAACTTCGTGGGCATGGCCAAAAACAAAGCAAAACAAGAACTATTCCAGCAGTGTAAACAGAAAATGCAGAATGAGAGAGAGGGAGAGCCATCTTTTTTTTTTTTTTTTGAGTCAACTTTTGTTTTGATTATTCATAAATTGGTGGTTTATTGTCCACTGTGTTTTTTTTTTGCTTTCTTTCTTTCTTTCTTTTTTTTTTTTTTTTTTTTTTTGGTCTTTTTAGGGCTGCACCCGCGGCATATAGAACTTCCCAGGCTAGGGGTCAAATCGGAGCTCCAGCTGCTGGCCTACAACACAGCCACAGCAACGGGGGCTCCAAGCCGCATTTGTGACCTATACCACAGCTCACGGAAATGCCAGATCCTTAACCTACTGAGCCAGGCCTGGGATTTAACCCCCATCCTCATGGATACTAGTTGGATTCGTTACCACTGAGCCACGACGGGAACTCCCAGTGCATTGTTTTTCTGCTGCCAGTTTACTAGTCCACTCCTATGTCTAGGGTACCAGTTTATTGCTCAGAGAATGGGTATCAGTTTTATTAACCTATGTTAGACTTAATTTCAAAGGTAATTTACTTGAAAAAAATCAAGAATTACTTTCTGAAGCAAATGAATCATGGATCATCTGTTTCACCGTGTTCTTTCGTCGGCATGGATAATCACGAGATTATTTTTTTTTTCAGATAGCAAGCAATAAAGTCAGAAATATGCATGTTTTGTCATCATTTAAAAATCTTAACTGTCTGAGCTGCTGCTGTCTTTCTATTTATAACTGTTATAGTTCTGCAGTTTGGAAGAATCTCAAAGGAGGTATGAGTGAGAACTTTCCAGTTTATGAGCAGAACTTAAATAGGGTGAAATCTTGGCTCTGAAATCTTATCTCCTTCTTGACAGGATTAAAGATGTATCTGCAACTGTTAGGAAGTAAGATTGATTTTTTTAAAAAATCTATGAAGTGGGTAATGGTATATACTTCTTTTTCTACATTACTGGATTTGTTAATATTTTTTAAGGATTTTTGCATCTAAGTTCATGGGAAATATTGGCTTGTGGTTAGTTTTCCTTTTCTGTTTTTGTTATCAGGGTAATACTAGCTTCATAAAATGAGTTAGGAAGGGTCCCCTCTTCTGCCCTCTGGAAGGGATTGTATAAGATTGGTGTTAGTTTATTAAACGTTTGATAGACTCCCCTAATGAAATTGTCTGGGCCTGGAGATTTCCTTTTTGAGAACTTCTAAATTATAAATTAAAATTTTTTAGTGCTTTTGAGACTATTCAGATTATCTATTTCATTTGATTGAATTTTGGTAGTTTTGTAGTTTTAAAGGAACTAGTCCATTTCTTCTGAGTTTTTGAACTTAGGAGCATGGGGTTGTTTATAGTATTTCTTTATTATTCTTTTAATGACTACAGAGTTGTAGTGCTATTTCCTGTTTCATTCCTTATATTAGTGACTTATTTATTCTCTGTTTTTACTACTGTGAGCTTTGCTAGATGTTTATTAATTTTATTGACTTTTTCAAAATAACTGACTTTTTGTTTCATTGATTTTTCTCTATTTTTCCTGTTTTCATTTTTATTAATTTATGGTCTTTATTTACTTCCTTCTGCTTGCTTTGGGTTCATTTTGCTCTTTTTTTTCTAGTTTCTTGAGGTAGGAACTTAGATTATTGATTTTGAGACTTTTCCTCTTTTCTAATGTAAGCATTTTGTGCTATAAATTTCTCTCAGCACTGCTTTGGCTGCATCCCATGTATTTTAATAAGTTGAATTTTCATTCATTTCTATGTATTTAAAAACATTTTGAGACTTCCTGTCACCCATGGATTGTTCAGAAGTATTATTTAATTTCCAGTGTTTGTAGATTTTCCTTGTTGATTTCTAGTTTAATTCCATCATGGTCAGAGAACATACTCTATATGATTTCAATTATTTTAACTTTTTATTTTTAAAATTTTATTTATTTATTTATTTTTTAGGGCTGCACATGCAGCATATGGAGGTTCCCAGGCTAGGGGTAGAATCCGAGCTATAGCTGCAGGCCTACACCACAGCCACAGCAACTCGGGATCCGAACTGCGTCTGCAACCCACACCACAGCTTATGGCAACACCGGATCCTCAACCCACCAAGCAAGGCTGGGGATTAAACCTCTGTCCTCATAGATGCTAGTCAGATTCATTCCACTGAGCTACCATGGGAACTCCTTATTTTAACTTTTTTGAGGTTTGTTTTATGACCCAAATACGTTCTCTTGGTGAATGTTCCATGGGTGCTTAAAAAAACCCCATATTTTGCTGTTTTTGTTGAATGAGGTAGGTAATGGAATGAGTAGGGTGTCTAGATATGTATAATCTGTAAGTGCATGTTAAGTATAATTGACTTTCTTTTTCTTTCCTTTTTTTGAGCAGAATCGCTCCTGCTTTACTAAGACAGGCATCATATGGCACCATTAAAATCGGCATTTACCAGAGCTTGAAGAGATTATTTGTAGAACGTTTAGAAGGTCAGCATAGATTCCTCATTCTCTTTTGGGGCAATACGCAGAGGGATTGTTGAAATCACACTTAGCAAGAGAAGTGTCTATCACAGGGTGCCTGAGAATGGGTAGCAGTCATTGCAATGACAAAGCAAGCTTGTGCGGATTTGGGATTAATCCTTGCATAGGTGATAGGTAGGTCAGAGGGACCTGCTCTTCAAGTTTGTCCCTTTTCCTTTCAAACCAACCAACAAAAGGGCTTCTGGTCATCACAGAGGGAACATGGAACGAACTTGTTGAGAAGATTAATGCTGCCCTCATCTACAAGAGATTTCAACTATAAGGAATCTTCTAGCTTCCGGTTTTGATAAACATTTATTAGGAGATATATATAGTATGTGTATATATAATGACCACCTTAATCCACAATCAGTATTACCATATGTCTCTCTATTTGCTGCTGTAGCTTTTCCAGCCAGATACTGTACTAAAATGGTCATTTTACTACAGGCCTGAGGCTGTTGCATAGTTGGGGACAGCTGGAGAGCCTTTTGGTTAGTAGTGTCCTTTGAATTGCTCTATTGTCCTAAATCAACTTTTTCTGGAGCCTCTTCCTTGAGGCAGAAGGGTTCTAGTCCTAAAATAATTTCCTTTCATAGATTCTTCACTTGGGTTTATCTAGTTTCTATTTGTAGGCTCTTCATGGTGAGGAGGTGTGATGAAGTTTGAATTTTAGAACAATATGCTCTTTGGTTTCTTTGTTCTTTTTTTCCAGCTGAGAGTATTTAGTTCCAAATGACAGTTTTTTTCACACTCCAGAAATCTTCTGCAAATAAATAAAGGATAGTAGACATCAAGGCCAATTAAAATTAATATTTAGATAATGTTTTTCTGTTAACATAAGGTTTTATCTTTTAGCATTTGGTTCCTGAGGCTTTAGAGTTGATTATTCTGTAGAAAACGAATAAAAAACCCATTGTCTTTAGATGTTTGAAATGATTGAGGGGGAACTAGCACATTCTGAATTTATGTGGGGTATCAGTATTTATATAGGATATGTTCCAATGTCTTTTAGAAATATTTTAAAATAATGATCAATTTTACAGATTTTGTAGGTTTCAGGACTGATTTGGAACCTAGAAATATTTGAGTTTCTTTATTTTCACAGGCTTTGTAGTTCATTTCTACAGTCGTTTCTCTGACCATGGTTCCTTTCCTCTGATAGCTCAGTGCTCTGTTTTTAGAAACTGGTACCTCATACAAGCAGACCTCTCTTTCTTTTTTTGTTCCTTTCTTACAGATGAAACTCTTTTAATTAATATGATATGTGGGGTAGTGTCAGGAGTGATATCTTCCACTATAGCCAATCCCACCGATGTGCTAAAGGTAAGAGAAGTCTGGTAGCATTGGATGTATGCAGTGTGAAGCAAAAAGAGCATGAGCTTTGAGTCCCATTTGGGTTCAGATCCCCTCTCTGTCACTTGCCAGCTGTAAAACCTTGGAAAAATCACTTAACTGCTTTAAGCCTCAGTTTCCTCATTTGTAAAATGAAGATAATTCAGTATGTATCACATAGGGTTGTTAGGGATTAAAGATAATATATGTAAACTGTTTATCGTTGTCCTTGGTAGGTAGTGGATGCTCAATAAATAGTAGTTGGTTACAATGGTTTGTACTAATCTATTGGTCTTTAAACTAGAGTATGCAAAGCGGTACAGGTTCTTTCCAATGGCTTCACAACTTTAAGGGAATCAGTTTCCAGATCCCTTACTTTCATTTGTAGCCTTTTCAAAAACTGAGAATGAATGAACTTGCGTTTATAATAGTGCTTTCCCCACTATGCAAAAGAAAGGCATATTCTCCCACCCATTCCAAATCTTAGTATTGTATATTGACCTGTGGTGTAACTTGGAGTATGAAACAAAGTGATAAACTGAAATATAGTTTTTGGAGAAGCATCCTTTAATAACTAATTGAGGTACCTTAAGTCTGTAACGTCTCTTTTTCTGGCTTATCCATATTTTTTATTAAGGATGAGATTTGGCTTTAAATATATATTTTGGCCTATGTTGAGATATTCTGAATTTAGAACGGAGCAGTATAGGTTAGTGGTGTTGCGTTTCTACAATATGATTGGATTTCTTTCATATTTTATCAAAACACATAATGAAACATTTATTGGATAATATCAACCTACATCTCATTTTATCTCATAAAATGGTAAACAGTTCCTACTTATGAACTCATTTAAAGTTATGATAATTAAAAGCACTAAGTATATGCTTCAAATGTGTAAGAGGATCCCAAGTTTTTAAAAATACTTTTTAAAAATTACTGTGAGCATGTGTATAAATTTATTTAATTCAGGGCCATTTGCCCCATCCATTGACTTCTGTGCTCATCTTAAATTAGACCCATATGTTCTCTTTTCTAGCTTTATGGTGATAAAATTGACACATAAAAAATGTATATTTCAAAAAAAAATTACTGTGAGAGGAGTTCCTGTGTGCCTCAGTGGGTTAAGGACCTGGTGTTGTTACTGCAGTGGCTTGGGTTGCTGCTGTGGTGCAGGTTCGATCCCTGGCCTAGGAACTTCTGTATGCTGCGGGCATGGCCCCAAAAAAATACTGAGGGAAAAAAAGTAAGAGAACATATGCTTTATTTATTTGAAACCACATGTGGCTAGGTTAGCGAAAGGGAGATCTATTGCAATTAATAGATTTTTGAGAACTGAGAAAGTGACTTGAAAAATGACACACATGAAAAAACCAGTGGTGGCTGATGAAAAAAAGATATGAAAATGATATTTCTGGATTAAATTGAGAATAATTTAGCTACAGAATTTTTATAGCACTTTAGATTTACAGAACAAGTGTTTTTGAAGAGAATTGACTATATCCTAAAACTTTAAAATATTTGCAGTGTAATTACACTTGTTGGGATGTGCTTTTCAAGAACAATAATATTTAACTTCCTAGAACTTCCTTGATGGGAGCTCCTGTTGTGGCATAGTGGAAACAATCCGACTGGTATCCATGAGGGTGCAGGTTTGATCCCTGGCCTCGCTCAGTGGGTTAAGGATCCTGTGTTGCTGCGGCTGTGGCATAGGGTGGCAGCTGCAGCTCTGTTTCAGCCCCTAACCTGGGAACTTCCATGTGCTGCCGTTGTGGCCCCCCCTAGAAAAGCAAAAAATAAAAAACTTCCTTTGTTATCCATGAGGATCCTAGACTTAATTACCTGACAGAGTCACTTCAATTTCCTGTCCCTCTGACCTGTCTGGTACAATTACAGCCATTGGCCAATGCAACAATCTACCTTTTCCTTTCTTATACTTAGGTCAGGCCAAGTGGGGAGTGGTGCTGGAGGGGTGGGGAGTGGGGATATAGTCACAGTCTTATATAGGATTTATAATAACAGTTGGGCTGTTTAATCCTTCCACGTATCCTTGGATAGATAGCTCTTTCTCTGAACTATGTGCTGCTTCCTTGCCTTTGCGCATGTAGTTCTCTTTTTGCCTGCAATGCCTTTTCTCCCTTTCCTCATGAATTTATCCTTCAAGACTGCTCAGGAACAGGGCCAGGAGTAGGACAAGACAAGTGAGATACTCACCTTGGGTGTAAAATGTAAGGGTGTGTCAAAAACTACTCAATAATCTATAGAAATAACATTTTTATACAATATTTTTCAAAAATTAAAATGAATGTGAAAAGTTCATGATAAACAAAATAGTAATATTTTGTGTAATCCATCTCACTTGCTTAGCCTAATCCCACCCTTTTGGATCCTGTCTGTAGTTACTTTATTTATTTATTTATTTATTATTTATTTTTTTTTTTTGCTTTTTAGGGCCACACCTACGGCATACGGAAGTTCCAGGCCAGCATACATCACAGCCACAGCAACATGGGATCTGAGCCATGTCTGCAACCTACACCACAGCTCATAGCAATGCTGGATCCTTAACCCACTGAGCGAGGCCAGGGATCAAACCCACATCCTCATGGATCCTAGTTGGGTTCATTACCACTGCACCACGACGGAAACTCCCTAGTTACAGTTTCGATACTTAGATTTTTGAACATTAGTTTTTATTTTTTAAAATAATCGCATTAAGATATTATTTAACTGGATCATTAAGTTGTTTTACATCCCTTTACTACATTTTTGTGCCGGAGGAAAGTGCCACACTTGCCTTTCCTTCATCTCCGCGCTGCTCAAGAATCAATCTCCCTAAAGAAGTCTTTTACTACTTATATACAAAACAGAAATAAACCCACAGACATAGAAAACAGATTTATGGTGACTAAAGGGGAAAGGGGTGGGGAGGGATAAATTAGGAGTTTGGGATTAACACAGTCACACTACTATATGTAAAATAGATAGCCAACAAGGATCTACTCTATAGCATAGAGAACTACACTATTTTGTGTTAATTTATAAGGGAAAATAATCTGAAAAAGTGTATATGTAGAAATATATAAATATATATATACTATATGTATGTATATATATATATAACTGAATCACTTTGCTGTATACATGAAACTAAAGTCAATAAAAAATGCTAAAAATAAAACAATAAATGAAGGATAAATGAAAGAGAGGGGAATGGTTGACCTGAGCTTATAATTAATAATTTGCTTCTTTTGGAAATAGAGGTTTGAGCATTTGGTTGTCATATGAAGTTTATTTTCTTATTTACAAAGTAATGTTATTTACTACTATATTAAACTACAAATAAAATTCAATTTAAGGTCTTGTAAGCATTAAATTATATTTTAAAACTTTTTTTTGCTTTTTATTCTTCAGTAAGCAATGCACATTCAATGCAGAAAAAAGTGGAAGACAGGAAAAAAAACACAAGTGAAAAATACTCACTTTCAGCTTTATCACTTAGACTTAAGCTGTTGTCAACACTTCAGTGTGTATGTTATCCACTCTCTTTGTGCATATGGCCATCTTTAGGTTTCCTTTTTTTTTTTTTTTTTTTTTTTTTTTTTTTTTTTTTTTTTTTTTTTTTGTCTTTTTGCCTTTTTTAGGGCTGCTCCTGCGACATATGGAGGTTCCCAGGCTAGGGGTCGAATCGGAGCTGTAGCCGCTGGCCTACGCCAGAGCCACAGCAACGCGGGATCCAAGCTGCATCTGTGACCTACACCACAGCTCACGGCAACACCGGATCCTTAACCCACTGAGCAAGGGCAGGGATCAAACCTGCAACCTCATGGTTCCTAGTTGGATTCATTAACCACTGAGCCATGAGGGGAACTCCAGGCTTACATATTTTTAATAAAAATTGCATACCATATATACTGCTTTGAAACCTGCCTTTTCTATTTAGCAATTAATTGTTGACATTTTTCAATACCCACAAATATTATTCTACAATAAAATTTATGGCTGCATGGTATTCCATGAAATGGATGTATCATAATTTTTGCAACCAATCCTTTGTTATTTTTGGACATGTAGGTCATTTCTAGTTTTTTTACTAAAGTAATCATTTTAAATGGATTCTTTTCTTTTTCTTTTTTTGTCTTTTTGTCTTTTTAGGGCCGCACTTGTGGCATATAGAGGTTCCCAGGCTAGGGGTCTAATCAGAGCTGTGGCCGCTGGCCTACGCCACAGCCACAGCATTGCCAGATCCAAGCCGTGTCTGCAACCTATACCACAGCTCATGGCAAAGCTGGATCCGTAACCTATTGAGCGAGGCCAGGGATCGAACCTGCAACCTCATGGTTCCTAGTCGGATTTGTTGCTGTTGCGCCATGATGGGAACTCCTAAATGGATTATTTTCTACTCTCAGTAATAACTTGTTCTTTCTTTTCCCCAAATTTTCTCCCAACTCCAGAAATGATGGGCTTAGGATGAGGAATGTGAGGCTGATGAAAATCATCTTTATGAAATATACTTTGATACAAATTATATTCTTTTTATGTATAGTCATTAATTTTATGGTAATAGCAGCCTGATTTTTTTGATAATTCCCAACTCCTATTTTCTTCATTTTAAACGAGTGAAACATTTCATTTTGGTTCTCCGTTAAAATGTTCACCTCTTCTGATTTTAGATTCGAATGCAGGCTCAAGGAAGCTTGTTCCAAGGCAGCATGATTGGCAGCTTCATTGATATATACCAACAAGAAGGTACCAGGGGTCTGTGGCGGGTGAGTACTCTTTCCTTGGTATTGTTCTTTACACAGTTCCTGGAATTTGCCAAGGATATCATTTATATAAAGCCATAAAATTGTGAATTGTCACCTTATACTATGTAAGATTCTTGGTTACCCCCCAAATAAGGTAAGAAGCTCCCTATCATCTATGAAAGGACCAAAACTAATCAGTTGTCTCTATTTCTGCTTAATGTTTGGGTACTGTATATGTGAGAGAAGTTATTATATTACTTGAAATAGCCATTTTGGTTTGTTCAGTTTCACCGTGAATTTGATTCTTCGATGTATATTTTTTTCTAGTTTCATACTAACATAGCAATGTATGCTTATGGTAGTCTCTGTAGTACTTATGATCAAAAGTTATTACCTAAAACAACTTTTTTTTTTTTACATTATAAAAGGTAGGAGTTCCCTGGTGGCTTTGTGGTTAAGGATCCGTCATCACTGCTGTGGTTTGGGTCACTGCTGTTGCTTGGGTTTAATCCCAGGCCTAGGAAATTTGTATGCCACGAGCGCAGCCAAAAAAAAGGATGTACTATAAAATATTGAGAAAATATATAAAAGAGAAAAATATCCAATAGTCCTACTAGCTAGAGATATCACTTAATATTTTATTATATTATCTTTCAGTCTCCCACCGAGCAAGGCCAAGGATCAAACCTGCATCCTCGTGGATACTAGTCGGGTTTGTTAACCACTGAGCCATGACGGGAACTCCTACTTTGGGTTTTTTTTGTTGTTGTTCTCCTATCTTTTTACTTTATTTTAATCACTTGTTTGTAATATTAAATAAGACTACTAATAGTAGAGAAGAGAATGGGAAATCCATTAATAGACTCTTAAAATAGAGAGCTTTGCTTTTTTTCTTTCTTTATAATTATTATAAAAATTTTCAAACATATAGAAAAGTTGAAAGAACAGAACAATGAACACCTACATACCTGGATTAAGTGACTCAAAGTTTGACCATATTTGCTTATCTATTTATGTGTATATACACACACATACACACACACACACTCTCTCTCTTCTCTTTTTTTTTTTTTTTTTGCTGAATAAACTGTTTGAAAGGAAGTTGCAGACACCATGGTATTCCCCCTAAGTACTTCATTAGGCATCTCCTGAGAATAAGGACCTTCTCCTACAGAATACCAACACGATTGTCACACCTAAGAAAATTAAGTCTCTAATACCTAATATCCAGTCCATATTTAGATTTCCTTTACTGATGAGATCAGGCCAGTTTTCTTTTAAAATGTTGCCTTGTATTTTCCTTCTGTTTCCTGTAAGCTGGAAGTTAGATCTTTTGGCTTGATTAGGTGCATGTTAAACATTTTTGGTAAGAGAACTTCATAAATGACACTGTATTTCATATTGTATCACAGTAAGAGGCACCTAATGTTAGGTCGTCCCCATATTAGCGATGCCAAGTTGGATTACTTAAGACGATGTCTATCGGATCTTACCTTCATAAAAGATAAATTTTTTTCCCCTTCGCAATTAGCAAGATATTCTAACAACATTCATATATCCTATTACTTAATGACCTTTCACCAAATGGTCTTAGCGTCCAATTAATGATCTTTGAGGTTTGGTTTTTGATTAAAAAGCACTTTTAGGTATACCTCCTTGATTAGTTTAATTTAAAACCAGAAAATGGAACTAACTAGAACTTTTTCACAAACTAATGCTAAGGGAAAGACAAAGAACAATAAATAGAATTGAGATTTTGTCAGGGGAACATAGCTACTTTATTTTTAATTAAAACAATCTTTTAATTGTGGTAAAAATATAACATAAAATTTTACATTATTGTACAACTATTCTCCAGATTTCTTTTCATCCTGCAAAACTGAGCTGGGTACCCATTAAACAACAACTCCTCATTGCCTCCTCCCTCCAGCCCCTGGCAACCAACCTTTTATTATCTGTCTCTGAATTTGGTGGTTCTGGATACCTCATATAAGTAGAATCAAACAGTATTTGTCTTCTTATTACTGGTTTATTTCACTTAGCATAATGTCCTCAAGGTTCATTCATGTTGTCGCATGTGTCAGAATTTCCTTTGTAAGGCTAATATCCCATTATATGCATGTGCCACATTTTGTTAATCCCTTCATCCACTAATGGACATTCAGGTTTTCTATATCTTGGCTCTTGTAAATAATGCTGCTGTGAACATGGATGTGCAGATGCCTCTTTAAGATTGATTTCAATTCTTTTATCTATATACCAGAAGTGGAATTGCTAGATTATATGGCAATTCTATGTTTAAATTTTTGAGGAACTGAACGTGGCTACTTTTATGATCCAGGCTATTTGCATCATTCCAGACGTATAAGGTAAAGAAGTAAAGTACATTGTATTACATATTCTTTTGACACAGACATGTATTATTTACATATTAAAATACAGGAATATTTTTTCATTTCCACAAGGAAATATGTTTGCCTTTTTCTTCAAGCACATGGTCCTCCTTGTATATATTTTATTTTCCTGCTTTGATGGTGACATGAGTACTGGAAACATTTCACCTTCTTCCTAACTCCATTGTGAGAAATAACAATACGAGTATAATAAAAAAGAGTAAGTGGCACTTACATCAGGGTTGGAGATGGTAGAGTAGTGAACTAGAGGGCACTTGCCCCATTCATGGCTGCCATGCGCCACATGAGTCCATGTGGCCAAATTTTCTGGACTTTCAAGAGAAGCTGGAAATCTGCATTCCTGTATGAAGTATCCATTCCTGTGGGTTTTTTAAAAAATATATTGACAGCTAATTCAGCCTTTTAAGAAACACTGTGTAGACCACACAATACAAATCTGTGACCTGAATTCAGCCTGAGGGTATCTTACTATTCACCAAATTAGTCTTCTGAGTTCATCTTCTAACAGAGTTGAGCAGGTGGAAGGGTGAGAGAGGAAGGTACTGCTGGGCCCGCCAGCCCAAGGAGCAGGATTCACCATCTCCTGATAATAGCACAGCTGTATCTCTTCCACTGTAAAAACTGAATTTGGGAATTTAGAGATGACTGAACTCTTTAATTATAACGGGTATCCCAGAAAGCAGATGTTCCCATGGTATGTTCTTTTTAATTTTAAATTATACTTAAACACAATTATAAAAGTAAAACATTCTTTATGAATTTTTTTTTACAAAAATTTGGCATGTGGGTGTATACCTTTCCCCCAATGTTAGAATAATACCTTAAGTAATTTTATGTCTTGCCTTCTTTAACGTTATAGGCATTTCATTGTGTCATTAATATTCTTCAAAAACATGACTTTTGGAGTTCCTTAGTGGCTCTGTGGGTTAAGGATCCAGCGTTGTCACTGCTGTGGCTCATGTTGCTGCAGTGGCAAGGGTTTGATCCCTGGCCCCAGAACTTCTGCATGCCACAGGTGTGGCCAAAAAGAAACACAAAATCAAAAACATGACTTTTAATGCTCTAGCAGCCCTATGAGCTGTGATGGGAATATTGTGCTAGTGAATGAAAAGCTAGTAGTCTAGATACGTACCCAAGAGAGTTATAAGCATATCTTTATGCAAAAACTTTTACATTAATGTTCATAGCAGCATTATTCATCATAGCCAAAAAGCATTTTTTGGGGGGCCACACCCACAGCATATGGAGGTTCCCAGGCTAGGGGTCAAATTGGAGCTACAGCTGCCGGCCTACGCCACAGCCACAGCCACATCAGATCCGAGCCACATCTTCGACCTACACCACAGCTCACGGCAATACTGGATCCTTAACCCACTGAGTGAGGCCAGGGATTGAACCCGAAACGTCATGTGGATTAGGTCGCTGATGTGGCTTGGATCTGATGTGGCTGTGGCTGTGGCGTAGGCTGGCAGCTGTAGCTCCAATTCGACCCCTAGCCTGGGAACCTCCGTATGCTGTGGGTGCGCCCCCCCCCGAAAAAAAAATGCTTTTTGGCTATTATGAATAATGCTGTTATGAACATTAATGTAGAAGTTTTTGCATAGAGATATGCTTATAATCCTGCTGGGTATGTATCTAGACGTGAAATCACAGGGTCATATAGTAATTCTATGTTTAAATTTTTGAGGAATTGCCAAAATGTTTATCACAATGGTTGTTACATGCCACCAACAGTGTCTAAGCATATATCTTCTTTGGGGAAATGTCTACTTAGATCTTTTACCCAGTTTTTAATTGGATAGTTTGTCTTTTTACTGTTGTGTTGTAAGAGTTCTTTTATTTACTAGTCTTTTAGATACTAGTCCATATGTGATACATGATATATACTAGTCCAGATATATGATTTGCAAATATTTTCCCCCATTGTGAGTTGTCTCCCCCCCCCCTTTTTTTTGGTCTCTTTAGGACTGCACTCGCGGCATATGGAGATTCCCAGGCTAGGGGTCAAATGGGAGCTGTAGCTGCTGGCTTACACCACAGCCACAGCAATGCCAGATCCAAGCTTCGTCATTGTCCTACACCTTAGCTCACCACAATGCTGGATCTTTAACCCACTGAGCGAGGCCGGGGGTCGAACCTGTGTCCTCATGGTTAGTAGTCAGATTTGTTTCCACTGAGCCATGACACGAACTCCTCTTTTCACTTTCTTGATGGTATCCTTTGAATCACAAAAATGTAAATTGTGATGGAGTTCCATTTACCTATTTTTTCTTTTGTTGCTTGTGATTATTTGGGTGTCATATCAATGATTTTATTTTTGGTACAGTAAGTGAATTGGGAGTTTATAAGTGTTCCAGTATTGATTTGACAGAGTGACCTCTGTACTTCAGACTTGGATTTTTCTCTCATTTTTTTAACTCCTAACCTATTTTGTTCACTTTTAGACTTACATCACTACCAGTGTATTTCCTTGGTGTCTCATGTCACTTATGTTTTATAGGGTGTCGTCCCAACTGCTCAGCGGGCTGCCATCGTTGTGGGAGTAGAGCTACCAGTCTACGATATTACGAAGAAGCACCTAATATTGTCAGGGGTGTTGGGAGACACAATCTTAACTCACTTTGTGTAAGTCTGATAGGTTGTGCTCATTCCATATTTTCAGTTCTGTAAGCACAAAATGTATTTTTCACTGAAGTCCACATATAGAATTGATGATGTGTACATATAGCCTAAATACCTTTTTCTTCCTCATCACCAGAACCTCAAGCCTTCTGATACATACACAGAGATTCCAGATGCAGTGGGGCACTTTAGTACTTGGGGGCAGTGTCTAATACAGTAGCCCGTCAGATGTCTCTAGGATTTGCATTTATTCATGCACAGCCTCTATATCTAATAAGCTCATCTATTATTTGCTTTGGGTAATTTCGGATCAGAAAGCAAATTTTCTCAATGGGAAACAGAAAAAAAGGGTGCAATTTTACAGGGCCTGCAAAAGAAGACCACAGTTTTGGCCTGAAGACTGTTGCTAATCTCATCGTACATTTTCTTCATCTTGCAACCTTTATGATATTTTACTATTCAGATGCACTTGGCATATGATGCTGCCTGTGGTTTGAAACATTTGCATAACCATTTGCATAACCATAATAGTGCATAATATTTCCTGCTTAGGGAACTTGCTAGACTTATAAACTGTCCCCTTAACATAAATGGCTCTCTGAGTTTTGGATTGAAAAGTGAAGGGAACAACTTTTGAATAATGTCTTTTTTGTAAAAATTTCTTTTCTCTTTAGCTTGTAATGAAAGGGCAAGTGCCAGGTTTTATCTGACGAGTCTGACTCCTTGTACATGTGTGTTTGGCCTAATTTCTGTTTAAATGGGCGGAGGTGGAAGTGAGCCAGTCTGTCTTCTTAAAGTTTTCATCTTTAGTTCTAGCTTTACATGTGGCTTGGCTGGGGCTCTGGCTTCCAATCCAGTTGATGTGGTTCGAACTCGCATGATGAACCAGAGGGCAATTGTGGGGCACGTGGACCTCTACAAGGGCACTTTGGATGGTATTTTAAAGGTACGAACACTTTGAACTTGGATTGTATTTTTAGTTTCCTTTGATGTCTCATACCTTCTTACAGTCCTTATTCTCAGTTGCTACATTTCCTTCTGAAGATGCAAGAATCATTATGCCTATTTTTAGTAGCCTTTCAGAGTAATTCCCAGGTACGAAGCTGTCTCCTTGGCAATCTGCTGACGCACGGTGGTTCTTAATATTATTATTCCAATTTGAATGCTTAAGACTGCAGGATACTTTTATCAATAGCACCATGTAGAATTACTGATAGAAAGGACCCAACATATCCCATATTTGCCCATTTCAGAAAAGGCAGAGCTCTTGTAATAGAAAATCTAGCAATTGGTTTCAGTCCAGCATTGTACTGTTGTTCATACTTTGGCTTTGAAAGTTTCTGCTATGTTACATTTGTAGGAAGCTGAATATCATACGTGTATTATGTATTATAATGTATTATATAATCACTGGTGAAAATACTGCTACAAAAACCAAACTTGGAGCTAAAATGTGATGTTGTTTTATGGTTTCTCTGTTGCTATCAGTTTAGTTAAAAACTGTTATCTCTCAGGCACCATTTTAGTAGGTACAGAGAAATTACAGTATATTGCAGTCATACAAACAGATAATCAACACATCTTGGTAAATAATAAACTCAGGGATCTATTGGAGGAAATTTTGGTCCAATTTGGAGGTTTGGGATAGGTTTCCTGTAGATGGAGGCATCTGGAATACTAATAACACACATCTGTTGAATGCTTTACTGTGTATCAGGAACTGTCTTAATGAGATTTACATGTATTCATTCATTGAATCCTCGTGATTACAAGCTACCGAAGCACTGAGAGATTAACTGATCTGCCCAAAGTTTCATTGCTAGTAAGTGAGAGAACTGGGATTTCAACTCAGACCATTGGCTTCAAACCAACATTCTTAACTCTACTCTGTGGTGCCTTCCTCATGTTAGTGAATGAGGATTAGTTAGGTTATAAAGAAAATCAAATGCTGTGCTGAGATGCTTGGAACTTAACTTTTTTACTTGATAAGAAGCTATTGAAAGATTTTAATCAGGTCGGATTTGCCTTTTAAATAGATCACTCTGGCTTTGTGGTGACTGGATCTAAGACAGTGGTTCTCAGTCTGAAATGCATATTGGAATCACCTGGGGAACTTTCACAGCTTCTGTGCCCACAGTAGACCAGTGAACTCAGAACATCTAGGGTAGGAGCCAGGCTGTCAGTATTTTCATAATTCTTCACGTGATTGCAGTGTTTACCCAAGGTGGAAAACCTCTTATCTAAGAGGATAAGCCTGGAACAGTGGTTTTTAAAACTTTTTACATGTATCTGAATCACCTGGAAGGCTCGTTAAAATGCAGATGGCTAGGCCCCATCACCACATTCTGATTCAACAAGTTTGGAGTAGGACCTGACAATTTTCATTTCTAAGCAGTTCTCTGGCAATACTGATGCTGCTAGTCTGGGACCACACTTTGAGAACCACTCACCTAGAGATGGGAAGCTGATTAGAAGGGGATTATAGTAATCTGAGCAAGAGGCGGTGAGGACCTGAACTTGAGCGTGAATAGTGGGGATAGAGTTGAGAATAATTTAGCTGATGGAATCAACAGGATTTGGTTGACTTGATGTGGAGAGGTATGGGAGAAAGAAGATATCAAAGATCACTTCCCAGGTTTTGGTCTTGGTGACCATGTAGTGACATTTGTTGACAGAGTCATTACAGGAAGCAGAACAGGTTTTGTGGGAGACATCACAATTTGGGATACTTAGTTTGAAGTACATGAGGAACATCCAGTCAATATACTTGGATGTCGTAGTCTTAACTCAAGGGAGAGCTCAAGTGTGTAGATAAGCACCCAGGGAATCAGTAGTGTACAGGTGTTACATAGCTATGGAGGGGAAGACCAAGGAGAGCAGGTAGAGGAGTTCACACCTTTTTGCTTTCCTAGCACACTGAAGTATTATAAAACTCCTTCCATTAGTAGTGATTCATAGAAGCAGTGATTCTCATACTCTGGGGAGTAGAGTTTGGCAAAGCCCACCCCCCTTTCTATTTCTGACATGCTTGCCCTTCCACTTGACAATCACTGGTATAGAGAGAAGACTAGAGCCAAGGAAAGAACTCTGGGGAGATACCAGTTTTTAAGGGCTTGGTAGATGAGGAGCCCAGGAAAGACACCAAAAGATTAATAGTTCCAAAGATATGAGAAAACTTACAAGAGAATAGCGTCTTGGAAGCACAGGGAGTAATGAGCTTCAAGAAGGGCTGAGTAGTTATTTAATGCCAAATGGAATAGAGAAATCCAGTATAAGGACTGCAAAGTGTCTGTTGGATCTAATATTTTCTAGAGGGGATTTGTTGGACTGGTGTTTGCAAAATCCAGATTGCTGTGCACTGAGGAGTGTGTTTAATCATTTATTCATTCATTTCAAAAATGTTTAAGTGTCTTATGTGCTAGATACTGTTCTAGGTTGGTGAACAAAAATGTCCTGGCCTTCATGACATTTTAATTCGAATAGGAAGAGACAGATAAACATATAGGAAGTGAGGATATGTAGACAAGTGTAAAATATTCTTTCAAGAATGAGGTTGGCTAATATACAGTGATATAGTAATAGTTAGCATTTATTGAATGCTAATTATTATGTACTACACACTATAGGATGTCATTTACCTCCAAGAAACCCCATAGAGTAGATGATATCTTTGTCATTTTATAAATGAGAGAACTTAGGTTCAGAGTAGCTCAGTATTTACCCAAGATTACATACCTAATAAATAAGTGGCAGGTGTGACATTTAAATCAGGGTCTGTCTGAATCCAAACTTTGTATTTGTAACCACTATGCTGTGCAATACGCCAGAAATGTATTTTCACATTGATGTTAATCTTTAAGTATTTACATTTACTCACTCACTATTAAAATTCTTTAGCAACTAGTTTGCTATATAGTGTCATCATGCTTTATTACTTCATCTGAAAGAGTGCTAAAACACTTTGGTGAGTGGAATTATGCATTCATCTCTGACAGAAATGAACAGCTGCAGGTCTCACCTTCTTACCTCCATCTTAAAATCCTTGAATGCTTCCCATTGACCAAGACTCCTTATGATTCGACACCTTTTTATTTCTACAGCCCTGTCTCTGCTACCTTTATTCTATCTTCCACACATACTAAACGAGTTCTGGTATTAGACTTTCTTTCATTCCCAAGTTTTCACCCATGCCTTATATCTTGTTAAATGGTTAGCTCCTACGCATTCTTCAGATCATGTTATTTTTTTCATAAAAGCCTTCCTTGACCATTAAAAACTATTTATATGCACATAGTTTCATGTACTTGCTTTATCATAGCATTTATCATATTTTTAAAAATATCTTTTTGGGGACTAATTCACACATCATAAAATTCACTTATTCAAAGTGGCTTTTGATATAGTCACAGATGTGTGCAACCATCATCACCACAGCTAATTTTAGAACATTTTCATAACCTCAAAAAGAAACCCTGTGCCCTTTAGCTATTATAACCCTAAAAAACCACTGGGTCTACGTTTTATCTCTGTGGATTTGCCTATTCTGGATAGCTCATATAAATGGAATCCTAAAATATATGACCTTTTTGACTTATTCCTTTTACTGATCATAATGCTTCAAGGTTCATCCATGCCGTAGCATGTATCAGTACAGGCTTACCTCGGAGGTGTTGCGGGTTTGGTTCTAGACCACCAAAATACAGAAAACATCACAATAAAGTGAGTTACATGAATGTTTTGGTTTCCCAGTGCATATAAAAATTATGTTTATGCTATACTGTAGTCTATGAAATGTGCAATAGTATTGTCAAAAAAACAACACACATATATTGATTTTTAAATCAAGGTATGATTGCTAAAAAAAGTGTTAACCACCATCTAAGCCTTCAGTGAGTCACAATCTCTTTGTAATGGTAACATCAAAAATCAGGAGTTCCCATTGTGGCTCAGTGGAAACAAATCTGACTAGGAACGATGAGGTTGTGGGTTCGATCCCTGGCGTTGCTCAGTGGGTTAAGGATCCAGCATTGCCGTGAGCTGTGGTGTAGGTTGCAGACATGGCTCGGATCCCGCGTTGCTGTGGCTGTGGCATAGGCCAGCAGCTACAGCTCCAGTAAGACCCCTAGCCTGGGAATCTTCATATGCCGCGCCCTGGGTGCGGCCCTAAAAAGACAAAAAAAAGACCCCCCCCAAAAAAAATCACTGATCACAGATCACTATAACAAATATAATCATAACGAAGAAGTGTGAAATATGGTGAGAATGGCCAAAGGTGACAAACACAAAATGAGCAAATGCTGTTAGAAAAATGATGCCAGTAGACTTACTTGATGCAGGGTTGCCACAAACCTTCAATTTGCAAAAAAAATTGCAATATCTGCAAAGTGTAATAAACTGAAGTGCAATGAAAGCAGGTATGTCTGCATTGTGTCCCTTTTATGATTGGATAACACTCTATTGTATGGTTCTATCACATTCATTCACATTTGTTACATTTTATTATATAGTTGATCCTTGAGCAATGCGAGTTTGAACTTCGTGGGTCCGCTTATACACAGATTATTATTTTTTTTTTTCTGTAGCAAATACTGCAGTACTACATGATCTGCAGTTGGTTGAGCTGGTGGATGCAGAGGGCTGACAATAAGTTGTATGCGGATTTCTGACTGCATGGGGGGTCGATGCCCCTAACACCTGAGTTGTTCAAGAGTCAACTATAATTGCTTTTAATGTCTGTCTTTACCATTTTGCCGTGAGCAGTGATGTAGGTCACAGATGCGGCCCTGATCTGGCTTTGCCATGGCTGTGGTGTAGGCTGACAGCTGTAGCTCCAATTGGATCCCTATCCTGGAAACCTCCATAGGCCAAGGGTGCAGCCCTAAAAGGACAAAAAAAAAAAAAAAAAGAATTTGAAATTAGAATGAAATCCACTGGGAAGTCATTGGAGAGCTTTAAACTATCTTCTGATTTATAATTTTAAAAGATTGCTTTGGCTTCTAAGTAGATATTGTTGACCAATTAGGAGGATTATTGTGGTATTCCAGGTGAGAGGTGATGGGGTTGATTTGTCTCTCTTAATGTCCCTTGTCTTAACAGTCTAAGATTCTAGATTATCTGCATCCAGGATTTATTTTGGCTGATTTTCACAGTTTTCCAACATCAATTTTGGTCTGACAGCTTCAGCATTTGCTGGCGATCCATTGGTGCAGGCATATTACCACCATATTTCCATAAATAGTGCCCAGAGTGCCCTTATTATGTTACTGTTTGCTTCAAAAATGATGAGTAAGGATAATGGCTTGAGTGTTCTCAATCTATAAGATAGGATAGGGCTATTCAGAAGTCAGGATTCTCATCTTATTGTCTTAGCAAACACTCTAATGGCCTACTTTATTAGTGACACAGACCAATCCTGATATGTTGTGGGAGGAACTGCACAAGAATGTGAGTAACTGGAGGTGGCTTTCATTGGGGGCCATCTTGGAGGCTGGCGACCACAGACATTCTCTGTTGTGTACGATTGTTACTATTATCCCAGCATTGAGAAGAGTACCTTGCGTATTGTAGGTGCTTAGTAAATATTTGTTGAATGAGTGGGTGGATAGATTTAGAATATATATAAATGCAAAATGTGTGCCTTTAGAAAAAAGGGCCACTCACGAATCTCCAATTGTCGAGGAGGGGCATGGAAGATGAGTACTAAAATAAAAGTAATTATTATTTTACACTTGACGGATGTAAAGTGTAAGGGGAGTTCACTCCATTTTTTATTCTATCTTTCCCACAGATGTGGAAACATGAAGGCTTTTTTGCACTCTATAAAGGATTTTGGCCAAACTGGCTTCGACTTGGACCCTGGAACATCATTGTATCCTTTTTAAAAATATGAGAATGAAAGCAACTGCTTCAAGCTCCCAGGTAATGTTAGACTCTGGGAAGGAAAATTTGAGTATAGAGTGCTGGAGTCTAATACACACGGAATGGAGTCGAAAAGATATGCGAAAGTTTCTCCTCTTTTCTTCTTTAAAACAAACAACAACAACAAACAGCCAGATCTGAAAGGAGCTAGGAAGTTTTTGGAAACCCTGCTCAGAGTTGCCAACAGAAAGATCCATGCTGAGGTAGTCTGTATTCCCTACCTCTAACTAAATATAGGAGCAGAATAACTAGGGAAATAATAAGACAGAAAACACTTAGAGAGCAGGGGAGTCCAGAGCCAAGTAGGGTTCTTTTTACCTGGGTGAATCTCCCTCTTTTAGCTGTGTTTCAGTGCCTCCTACACGCAGAGCCATGAGTTGGATACTGTGTATGGTGGTGTTTGTATAGTGGTGAGCACTGCAGAGTTGAAAAGTAATCCCCTACCCTTGTGGAGTCTATAGGTTGAGGGAGATAGCATCTTCCTCCTGCCTCAGGATGGCTCTGATCACCTCATGTCCAATTATTATGTTGTTGATGTACTTAGATATTTGTGTGTGTGTGTCCTTTTTGCCCCTGAAGACTCTTAAGTATGTTAGAGTTCTAATATGTTTATATTGTTAAATGCCAACCATCAAAATGGGCACATGGTGGGCACCTAATGTGTGCTTCATTTGCCAGATACTGTTTTTAAAATGATTTGAGCAAGTGCAGCTGAGAATGGCACAGATTAAATAACTCAATTTAAGAGAATGCAAGGCACAATTTTAGAACTGAGTTTGGCTTTCAGTATCAACCCAGTGATCTTCCATGACTTACTCCTCAGTTTTTTATCACATATGAGCAGCTCAAGAGGCTTCAAATCTAAGGACTGAATTATATGTGAGCCAAGTTCTGTCAACCTTTCTACTCTTTTCTTTTCCCTTTTCCTGTGTTCTAATGTATTTTGACAAAGTCGTAAGTATTTACTGAACCATTTGTCTCCTAAGGTCCTTCTGATGGAAGAATGATAGGATGGTTCAAAATTGCTTATGTGTTTGTGTTACCATGTGAACTTTTCCCTGAGAGGAAGTATTAACATTGAGACTCTGGCCCCAGATTGGTATCTTCTGTGAAGATGGATACTGATGGATGACACTCAAAATGGCCTTCTCTCCAAATGTGGGTTAAATGTAGTTTGTTAGCCCCAGACTTGGGCTAGAGCAGAAAGCATAGGCCAGGGCAGTTATTGTATGTTACAGACCTCGGTTCTCATTAAAAAGTATTTATTGGCAGAATCACTTTGGCTTTGTCTTCATTTACTATTTTCTCATTTTCCAACTCTTTAGTTTATATTATATTCTCCAGAAAACAATAAAAAGAAGGTGACTATGACTTTTAGAGGCTTATTGAAGTATTCTGTAAGGGTAGCCTAGTTTATAATAAGGTTTGTAAATGTTCACAAAAGTATACATTCTTTTCTTGCAAATTAAAATATTTAATTGGAATCAGTTTATTTTATATATACATATATATATATATTTTTTTTTTTTTTTGGTCTTTTGTCTTTTTTTTTTAGGGCCACACCCGAGGCATGTGGTGGTTCCCAGGCTAGGGGTCTAATCAGAGCTGTAGCTGCTGGCCTACACCATAGCCACAGCAACACCAGATCCCAGCTGTGTCTTCGACCTATACCACAGCTCATGGCAATGCCGGATCCTTAACCCACTGAGCAAGGCCAGGGATCAAACCCGCAACCTCATGATTCCTAGTCGGATTCATTTCTCCTGCGACACGACGGGACCTCCCTGTTTATTATATTAATTTGTTATTCATTACACAATATTCTTACAAAATTCATTTGAAAATCAATGAAAAATGCTATGGTTGTGGTTGTTCCAGGTAAATACATTAAAAAAGAGAGGGATGAAAGAATTAAGTGTATTTGCAAAGGAATATTTCATTGATAATAATTACATTATTTTAAACTTCCATTGATGTATCTGCTTTGCCTAATTGGTCTGCCTACATTTTGGATGATATTTTGAGCAAGTCAACGGCCATCACTTTTTCTTCAGTTTTTATTGAATTTATAGTAAATTTTTCTTTAGGTTTTGTTGTTCATTCATCCAATAGGTGTTAACTGAAAAAAAAGGTGACTATGAAATTGGCTTTGGACTCAAAGCATTGTGCTCTCCCACCGCCACTCATTGTCATAATGCCACTCACTTGTACACCTCAGACAAGTGATTCTTTCCTAAAGAATGGCTAAACAAACAAGGGGCTCATTTGGAAGTTTCCACAGCTAAGATGCTGAAAGAGGCTTAGAACTCTGGACGCAGGGTTCTAATTGTCTTGCAGGCAAAAAGCTCTGGCTACTTTTTGGTACTAAAACAGTGCCTACCACGTTGTAGGCACTCAAATATTTGTCAAGTGAATAGTTTAGTTCTTAATCTTTATCCATTCATTCTTTTGTTCAACAAACATTAATTGTGTGTCTATTATGTCCTAGGTGCTGGGGATGTAAAAATTAAGACGTGGTCTTTGTTTTCAAGGTCACATTATAGTAGGAGGAAGAGACATGTAAGTAAGTAATTACAGTAGGTACTGAGTACCATCTGAGAGATGTAAGTGCTATAGAAGCACAGAGGAGGGAACAGCCAATTACCTAGGGGATTGGCCAGAGGCTTCATAATGGAGGTGACATTAATGCTAAAAAGCCGATGTCACCATGTAGATAAAGCAGGGAAGGACATTCTAGGCAGGGGAATGGGGGAAAGTTCAGTGTGGCTGAAATGAACAGTTTTGGTTTTCAAATACCAGTAAGTTAGAATCACCTGGAGATCTTGTGCAAATGTAGATTCTTGCATCCCATCACTTGAGATCTTAACCTTATTTGGGGCAAGGCATGTGCTTTTGTAACAGGCACTCAACGACAGAGGGTGATTTTTAGATTTCATTTTGAGAAGTGCTTGTAAAGAAATGTGGGCTAGAGTGAAAGCAAATTAAAATAGTATGTCCAAAAGGGTCTCTATACAGCCTAAGAAAGAGTGTGGCTTCTATCCTGGAGGGAAAGGGCAGGCAAAGGCAGATTAAAACAGGGATTAGGAGTTCCCTTGTGGCACATTGGGTTAAGAATCCAGTACTGTCACTGCTGTAGCTCGGATTGCTGCTGTGGCATGGGTTTTATCCCTGGCCTGGGAACTTCCACATGCCACAGGCACGACCTAAACCATAAAATAATAAAATAAAATAGGGAATAATATAACCAGCTTTTATTTTTTAGGAAGATAACCCTTAGGTGGAGGGTAGCCTGGAAGGGAGCAACCCAAAAAAGTTTGAGACCCACTGAAATCTACTCCCCTTTATGTACTGGTGGACAAAATAGGGTCCAGAAAAACTGAGAAAATCTGTCCTAAGTTACATAGCCTGTTTTTGGCAGATTTGGGCTTAGCACATAGTTATCAGATTCCTTCTCTGTCTCATTCTGCCACACCGCAGTGCCTTCCTAATTGTCAGGCTAGAGTACTACTTTTTCAAAATAGATTTTAATAGACTTTATTTTCTAGAGAAGTTTTAGGTTCACAACAAAATTGTGTGGAAGGTACAGAGATTTCCTCTACACCTCCTACCCCCACATATGTGCAGCTTCCCCCTTATCAAAATTCCTCACCAGGCTGTGAGGAATTCATTTGTTACAATCAATGAATCTGCATTGGCACATCATTATCACCTCACACCCATCATTTAGGGTTCACTCTTGGTGTTATACATCCTGTGGGTTTTGACAAATGTATAACATGTATCCACCATTATAGTATCTTACAGAATAGTTTTCACTGTCCTGAAAAATCCTCTGTATTCTGCCTATTCACTCTTCCTTCTCCCCCAAGCTCCCAGAATCCACTGATCCTTTTACTGTCTCTATGGTTTTGCTTTTTCCAGAGTGTCATACTGTTGGAATCATGTAGTGTGTAGCCTTCTTAGATTGGCTTCTTTCACTTAGTAATATATATACTTAAGGTTGCTTTATGTCTTTTCACATCTTTATAGCTCATTTTCTTTTTTTTCCCTTCTGGATGTGCCATAATATATTTGTCCGTTTATTTATAGAAGGACGTCTTGGTTGCTTCCAAGTTTTGTCAATTGTGAATAAAGCTGCTATACACATTCATGTGCAGACTTTTGTGTGGAAACAAGTTTTCAGGTCATTTGGGTAAATGCCAAGGAGTGCAATTTCTGGATGGTATGGTAAGAGTATGTTCAGTTTTATAAGAAACTGCCAAATTGCCTTCCAAAGTGGCCATACCATTTTGCATTTCCATCAGCAATGAATAAGAGTTCCTGTTTCTCTACATCCTTGCCAGCTTTGGGCATTGACAGGGTTTTGGATTTTGGCCATTCTTATAAGTGTATAGTGATGTCTCACTGTTTATTTTTAAGACTACTACACCAGTCAGATATCCTACTCTTTCCCAAACAGATGAGCAAAAAGGAAGTCATTTTTTCATAGTGCTGTAGTTTGAAAGATAGTTTCTTGAAGGGTTTATATATATTGAAATTGGCTTTCATTCTCCTCAGTTTAAATGTTATTCCTTCAGAGGAAACTTTCATTGATTTTCTCTCCCCCAATCCAAATAACTTTCCTCATTATAACTTCTCATACCGTGTATTTATAACTATGTATTATATTCATGTAATTATTTGACCAATAATATCTAGATCTTCCTTCAGTCTGCAAACTGCATAAAAATAGTGGTCCTGTCAGTTTCATTTACTTATGTGTTCTTAGTGCCTAGCCTGGGTATATATGCTTAGTAAATATTTGTTAAATAAATGAATTGATCTATATCCAAAGACCTGATAAAATATCTGAAACAGCAAAGGTTTGGCATATATTGTGGGATGTAAATGGAATGAAACTAGATTTTCAGTTGCTGGATAATGATGGAATGGTCGGTTATTAAGAGAGAATGGAGGTGCTTGGGGAGATGCATGTAAGCTTTTAAACCGATCCATTCATTGACTCAATAAATAGCTCTGCCTCATGGAATTTATAGTCTATAGAAGGGATACATAATAAAAAGTTTAATGAGTAAAATATATAGTATATTGGATGGTGATAAATGCTTTATAGAGAAATAAAGTGGGGAGGGGGGATGGGGAATATAGGGACGGGGTTGCACACTGAGAAGGCCAAACTGGGTTGAAGTCTATAGCAGGCTAGGAGAAGGAGCCAATCTAGGGTGAAAGCAAATGCAGGGGTGCTCGGGTAAGAGTGTGCTTGGACTCTAAAGTGATGATTCAAGCAAGACCTAATAGTAGCTTGGATGAGGGTGGTAGCAGTGGAGGCTGTAAGAAGTAGTTGAAATTCCTATATTTTGTAGAGGAGCAAATAATGTCTTGCTAGGGTATAGGATGGGGATTGTAAGGGAGAAAGAGAGCAGAGGTAAAGATTACTCCAAGGCTTGAGCCACTAGAAAGGCAGTAGGGCCACAGAGAGGGAGAAGACTCTGAAAGGTACAGGTTTTTTTTTTTGTTTGTTTGTTTTTGTTTTTTTTTTGTAGGGGGAGCAATAATTTTGTTTGGTACATGTTAAGTTTAAAGAGCCTATTAAACTCTAGTAGAGATATGAGTAGGCAATGAGACAGACGTGGAGTTCAGGGGAGAGGTATGGGCTGGTGATGTGTATGGGGATGGAAATCATCAGCCTATAGGATGATGCTTAAAGCTGTGATACTGAATGAGATCATAGAACAAGTGAAAGTCAATAGATAAGAGAGAGTCCAAGAATTGAGCCTGGGGCAGTCCAATATAAAACAGTTGTCTTAAAAAGTTGTCTAAAAAGGCCTCATATTCTGGTGATAGAAAAAAGAGTGAAGAGAGCAGGGAGGGTAAATTATTTTCAACATAAAATTTGAAGAAAGGGTTCAAAGCTAATGAGGTCTTTATCCAAATTGCCAAAGTTTTAATGAGTGCTCATTTTACAGTAGCCATAATCATGGGCAGATAGTTCAAATTAAAGAATTTGACTTGCTACTTTTCTTTCTGGTGTAGTGTTCTTGTCCTTTCTTAGTCATGGATTAATACAGTATTCCTTCAGGTAACTAATATGATGAATAGAATATTTTGATTTATCATTAAGAATCAACCCATTTCTAGAGTGGAATAGGCTACAGTAAATGTGCTTTAGCGAGGAAGTGAGGGTCTACCTCTTGCCATGTGACATATGGAGGAGATTATTTCATATGTATGAAGAAACCAGTGTTTCACAAAAATATTCACCATACAGTTCCCTGAAGTAAGAGCTTTCTGTTGTATATTTGAATTGCAATTTTTGATTGAAAAATAACTTTTCAGGGGGTACATCAGATATGAAATTGATCTGCCAGTGTCTTTTGAAGGTAGATTGAGAAGGGAAATCTTTCAGAGTCATTGAGTACAAGGAAACAATCTTGAAAGGGAATAAGGACCTTGGTTGAAATCTTGTTTGTCAAAGAACAAAACAAGACAGTCTCTGTATTGTCTGCTCAATTTATCTATAAATCTAAACTGTTCTAAAAAATTAAGTCTATTGATTTTTTTAAAATGCTCAGTATGAAAGGGTAACACTAAGATGAGCATGCACCACTGATTTTGGAGAGAAACAATTATTTTTCCAGGTAAAAAGCCAGCATATCTAGTTCCATCCATGTTGCTGCAAATGGCATTATTTTGTTCTTTTTCATGGCCGAGTAGTATTCCATTGTGCATGTATACCACATCTTCCTGATCCAATCATATATCAATGGACATTTGGGTTGTTTCCATGTCTTGGCTATTGTGAATAGTGCAACAATGAACATGCGGGTGCATGTGTCTTTTTTAAGGAGAGTTTTATCTGGATATATGCCCACATGTAATGTAAGAAAAAACAATGTATACATGTAAGTGTAACTGGGTCACCATGCTGTATAGTAGAAAAAATATATATATATATAAATAAATGATAAAAAGAGAAAAAAGCCAGAATATCAAAAAGACAGACAATAGCAAGAATTGTGAGGATATGAAGAAATTGGAACTCTCATAAATTGCTGGAGAATTTGTAAAATGGTGAAGTTCCCTTAGGAAGATAGTCAGGCAATTCTTCCAAAGCTAAAAATAGAATTACCATATGACTCAGGAATTCTTCTCCTATGTATATACTAAAAGGAGTTGAAAACAGGGACTCGAACAGATACTTGTATACCAATGTTCATTCAGCATTATTCACAATCATTAAAAGGTGGAAACAACCCAGATGTCCATCAGCAGATGAACAGATAAACAAATATGGTGTACAATGGGCTAGTATTCAGCCATAAAGGGTGTGAAGTGCTGACACATTATTACAACACGGATGAACCTTGAATACCTGCTAAATGCAAGAAGTCAGATGCAAAAGGCCACATATTATATATTTCCAGTTAAATGTCCAGAATAGGCAGATCCATAAAGACAGTAAATTAGTGGTTGCCTAGGGGTGGGGGTAAATTGGAAGGAATTGCTTAACGGGTAAAAGGTTTTGTTTAGGGATGAAAATATTCTAAAATTAAGTTAATGGTGAAGATTGCACAATGCTGTAAATATGGGAAGGAACATTGAATTAAATGTTAAATAGGTGATCTTTATGGTACGTAAATTATATCTCAGTAAGGCTGTTTTTTAAAACAGCTTAGCATGAGATTTAGTTTGAATAGGATGGATAGCGAGGGGTTTCAGTGAAACTACTAGTAACAGGATAACATACTGATTTCATATTAATCATATCCAGATTATCACATGTACATTTTCCTCTGGAATGAGTAAATCCATCATGTTACCAGTAACGTGAAGCTCAAACAACTGACATTTTTGATCAGGAAACCTTAGGCTTGAAGGGATTGAATGATGATCACAATCTGTAGGCTATGAGAGGAAAAAACTTTCATCAACATTTTTTTTTTTAGAGGCTGGAGCATGCGACAACACAGATCGTCATAATAATGTCCAACACTCATATAGCTTTTATTATGTGCCAGATACTGTTTTAAGTGTATTATGTTTATAAAACTCTATTTACATCTTTTCAACCACCCTATGACATAGGTACTATTATTTTTCAGGTGAGAACCTGAGGCACAGAAAGGTAAAATACTTTGTTCCTGGGGAGTGGCAGAGCCAGGATTCTAATCTAGGCCGTCTAGGTCTTGAGCCCATGCTTACAGTCACTATGCTGGAGGTGTACTAACTCAGCTTTGTCCAGAGTCACTTTAAGTTTATGGCAGGTGAGCAGTAAAGAATCTTGATTTCATTAATTCCCCTTTCTTTGTAGTACCCTGGGAGAAAGAAGGTCAATAGTTGTGGTTGGTCAATCTGTGACACTTACTTTAATACTAGATTTGAATTACTTTCCTGGAGACATGTGACTGCAAATATATCCTTTCCCTCTTATTCTCCCCTTTCTACTGCTTCCTTTCCTTTGTTGGCCTGCCTTCTCCACGACCTCCATCATCACTAGCCCACCCTTCTTCCGCAGTCAAAGTGAGAACACCATACACACAGGAGCTTGTTCTTGTTGTATGCTATACTATTGATTGAGGCACTTGGAATTATTGATACTGATTTCACTCATTTCAGATTGAATCATTTGGACACATGGCTAGATTTCTCACCCTCCTTCCTTATAAAGAAAGTGTGTTGTTAGGCTTATAAACAAATTTATGGGGGGAGGGCGATGATTAAACTTCTTTTCTGTTCACTAAAGCATATCACTTAAGGGATAATTTTTTTGTTAACCTTGCCCAGTCAGGATATTGCATATAAGTTAGAGTAATAAAGTAAATAAATTATATGCTTAAAAATAAACAAATACTTTCCTGTTTTTTCAGTTAGAATGGCCACTTGTGTTTATTTTAATTCCTGAGTTTCAGTAAAGGATATTTTTTTTCTCTCTGTTCAGCATCAGAATGCTGTTGTATCTGGGGCTGTGCCTAACTCATTATAAACTCTCTTCATGCATCCTTGGTGCTCAAACAATTTAACACATCATTGCATAAGCTTACTAAGGGACCCGATAATCTTAAAGCAGGAGTTGGAATTTTGGTTTATAAGCCTTTTCCACATTTGAAATAACCTCATAGCCATTCTGCTTTAATTTCTTGGTTCAGTTTTCTTACTTTTTGAACCACCGCTAAGGTGACATGACACCAGTTTGCTTTTCCATAGGATGTGTTTTAGTATTGGTTGAATGGCTCAGTGGGCAAATCTGCAAAACTATTATGAGTGGTAAAAGCACAGTGAAGAGTTTTGTAAGACAACATAGCATTTAACTGGGCTAATGACTGTGTTATCTCAGCATGTTCATCATCTTTTTAGTGCCATAATGTCAACACAATCAAGACAGAAGTTGAACCAATATGGATTTATTATAGTAAATGGGAAGTAGGATTCAATCATGGAACTGTTGGGCAACATATACCAAATAAAAACAAACCTAAAAAAATAAAGATACACCCCCCCCAATCTCCCAGGTTCTTGGTCTTACATGATTTTATTTCCTCCAGTGCTTTGGAGCAAATGAGTCCTGCCTGGCCCATTGTGTTGTAGGCATTTTGAAAGAAACAGGAACTGCTTTGTGCTTTAGCAGCTGCATTGGTCGTTTCTAGGACTCCTCGTGAGAGGGCTCTTTGAACCCAATGGCTACTTATGGTCCCGTCAACTTGTAAATCCAGCGAACATATGGCTGGGTGGTAGCACGTTAAGCTCTTCTGCACTTCACCCTGCCACAGTGGATCCTTTAGATGGACCACATCTTTCCCTGTCAGCAAGGCTGTGAGACTATGTCTTCAAGGCTTCAGCTGCATCAAGACCTGGCTCCTGGCTCCATGTGATCATGTCTTCATATTCTTGTGCCTACTTAACATTTTATGGTATTGCACAAAGCAACCACCTCAGAAGGTTTTTAAGAGTGAAATTGGAATGTGTACATCACACGGTGTTGTGTTGATGATGCAGTTGTCCTGTGAGGGGTGTTCCTAAGCTGCTGTGTCCCATTAGTCCAGATTTCTGGATTTGCAGATTAACTCTAGCAGTAGGGCATAGCAATAGGTTTTCATTTGTAAAACACACAAACAACAGCAAAAACAAACTGGTTAACCCCTCGGTATGGTTTATGCTTCAAGAAGTCGTGTACTTTTATTTCTTTGAAATACTTTTTTCGTATCAGTGTTGTCTGTTCATTAATGGCTCACTTTTGACTTCTTATAGCAAATATTCTAGGGAAATGTTACCCTTCAAGAAATGCCAGCAAAAATATGAATCAGAATTCTGCTTAATGCTCCTTGACCTAGTCATACTACTTTGGAGAATTTCATCCTAGGGAAGTAAACAGACATGTCAAAGACTTATACACACGGGTATTTGTGGTGGTATTAAAACAGTGAGAAATTGGAAATAAAAGTACAACCATAGAAAAATGTTTGAAATATTATATATTATATACTGGGAGTTCCCATTGTGGTGCAGCGGAAAAGAATCCAACTCATATCCATGAGGGTGCAGGTTTGATCCCTGGCCTCACTGAGTGGGTCGGGGTTCCAGCATTGCCCTTAGCTGTGGTATAGGTTGCAGATGCAGCTCAGATTCCATGTTGCTGGGGTTGTGGTGCAGGCTGGCAGCTGTAGCTCTGATTCAACCCTAGCCTGGGAACTTCCATATGCCATGGGTATGACCCTTAAAAAGGCAAAAAAAAAAAATTGTTTCTAATGATTTTTATTTTTTTCATTATAGAAAGTATATACTCATGCTGAAAAAACATGAAACCATTGCAACTCATGTTTTTGAAGAAAGCTTAATGACATAGGAAAGTAGCACAGTATAATATTAAGTGAAGAAAACAGATGAAGGAAAATAAGTGGTCATCTCTGGATGGTATAATTATGAGTGTGTTTATGATTTTCTATATTTTCAAAAATTTCTAAAATGAACAGAAATTGCCTTTATAATCATAAAAGAATAATGAACATATTTATATCAATATATAGCTCTAAAAGAAATCCCAGCAAAGCCAGGGTAGTTTTAGCACCTGGCTCTCCATAAATGTTCGTGGGGTAGGTAGACAGATGGCTGGACGGATGAATGAATGAATGACAGTTGACACTTGTAGGTACCATCATTGAATTTATATGATTGCAGAAATAACAAATTGAAGATTGATTAGTTAAAAGGAGAAGATTCCAGACCAGTCAGCAGTTTGAAGGATGACATGGGAGGTACTGACGGAGTCACAAAACAAGTGAGTGGCTGATGGCAGTGAAGGGATTGGGTCTGACCTTGGGCCCATTGCTGCTCTTTTTGCTCAGTTATCAACACCATGTTTCCTCTCGTTCTGTGTATCCTTGAAGCATCTCTCAAGTCTGTGTTTTCGCTAGTATCTGTTTAGTTTGGCCAGTGACTGAGCAAGTGAGGATGAAGTCAAAAATCACAAGTTCATTTCCCATGTGAACCAGTAAACACCTTCCATACAGAAAGAAGATATCCCAAGGCTAACTCTGGCTGGCTAGCTCTCAGAGATGGGCTTATTTGTCACATGGACAAGCAGGCAATTGTTGGTGGATAAGGGCAAACTGCTCTCTTGTAAGACCACTCTAAATGGCCCTGTCCAGAGGGCTCTGTATGTTCTTATGTTCTTTAGAGCAGTCCTCTGAAGCTGAGGTGTGCTGTACATAACATGAACCACCCAAGGAATTAGTGTAAAACTTAGTCATGTTACAATTTTCATCACAGTCACAATGAGCTGTTCATGGAAATGATAGATGGGACCAATTGACCTACATTCTGTCCTACAAGATCTTAATATCTTTTGGCTATTTTGCTCAAACTGCTGAACAGGATCGGGTTTTCTTTGCGAGTCCATCAGGAGACTACATAGGATGTGTGAATGAAATCTAAATGTTTCCACTCCAACGCATTCCCTTATCTGTACAGGAGCCTGCAGCAAAGACAGCCATTAGACTCTTGCTTTGCATTCTGTATCTCTGTTCTTGGTGGCCTATTAAGCACTCTTCTTAATTGCAGTTACTCTTAAACCCAAGGATCTTGTTTATATCTGCTCTGTCTTGACCCTGCTAAGGTATAAGATTTATGTTTGTCTTTTCCAACCTGAGTCACCTCTCATCATGCATTTTCAAAAACTTTATTCAGGGGTGGAAGAATTCATGGTTTGGAGCCTAACTGTCCTTTTCCTAAAGGCCGTAATATGTGATGTAGTCCCTTGTCAGCTGGATGCGTTATTCTTTAGGATTTTTAAGAAAGAAGAAGAGAGCATTTTCTGAGCACTAACAATACTCTAACCATCCACCCAAGAACCAAAAAGTTCCTCAGTGGTAGGAATATAAACTTACTACAGTGAAGGTAAGCATGGTCCTCCTCTGCGCCAGAGTGGTAAGCAGAACAACTTACCAAAAACATCTACCAAAGGAGGGTTGATGTGTATTAGAAGAGATCAGTGACAAACAGGCCATTTGGGTTAAAGGCAGAGGGTGAGGAGAGGAAGGGGATTTTCAAGAGCGCGGAAATGGAAGGGGGTGATCATTAACTTCTGAACAACCGAGGAAAGCAAGCTTGTGGTGGGGGGGGGCGGTTAATCTAAGACTGAAAAGGAATTAAAACCCAAGCGTGAAGCATCGTGGCATGGTTGCTATCCTTTTGAGAGGAGGATGGCCTATTCCATCTAGGTTCTGAACATTATTGTTTGAGATTTGAATGAAAATCATCACAGACCTCTTGGAATTAGCCATTACACATTGGGCTCGAATTTACCCTCAAGCTATCATTTTAGGGATATCAAGGGGTTAACCTTCCAAGGTTGTTTTGGCACCAAATCCCAGACCAATCAATCCATACTGTTTTGGTTTCTTCTTGCCCTTTTTTTTTGTTGTCCACTCAGCAGTTTCTAGGGAGATAATCTAGTTTAGGGTCTTAAGAGGTAAACTTTCTAGAGATGTATTGTGGAGACAAGGAGGTTGAAGGAAGGTTTACAGGGAAGGTCAGGAAGGCTGAGCATGGTCCCTGGGTTTCTTCCCCACTCTGTTCTTGTAGTTTCTCCTGCCATTTTGCCCAGAGGAAGTCCGAGCATAATTCCCAGTTGCCAACAGTCATTTAATGTACCCAGCCTGGTCTTCTGGGCCATTTTGGAGGCATCCTTTTATGCAACTGAGTTTTTTTTTTTTTTAGGAAAATGCAAATTTGGGAGTGAATGGGAGAAAGTCAAGCTCTGAGAAGCAAAGTAGGTTCATCATGGAGAGCTTGGCAGTGCCTCTCTTGGTACCTATCCATTTTCCTCTTTTTTCCCTTTTAATGCCTCAGAATTTGTGGTTCAGCATCACCATCAGCAAGTAGCTACAAGTGACATGAGGCCAACTGCAGGGAGGGGGCTCCACAGAGTTAGGAGGGTGGTGGATTGGGAGGGGTGAGACCAGAAATATTCATATGATAGGCTATTTCCCAAAGAAACACTGGTTTGAACACCATGAAGTGTAGAAAAAGACAGGTGTTAGTATCTAATTCTTGTTCCTACATTCATGCAACCTCACTACATAAAACATCTAATTTACACCAGGCAGGGCTCCCCATTTTACCAAAGCAATCACTATAAGTAAACAGTTAAAAAGGACAGAACCTCATTTCTCTAGTACTGTGTTGTCCAATATAATAGCACTAGCCACACGCAGTTATTGAGCATTTGAAACATGGCTAGTTTGAATTGAGATGTTCTGTGAAGGTGAAATACACACAAGGCTTTAAAGATTTAGCATGAAAAAAAATAGTGTAATAATCTTATATCTTGATTACATGTTGAAATAATGTTTTGGATATACCGAGTTAAATGAAACTAACATCGATGTCACCTGTTTCTTTGTTTTTTACCTTTTTAAGATGACTATTAGAACGTTTAAAATTACATATGTGGCTTGCTTTGAATTTCTGCTAGATAGTGCTGCTCTAGTGTATTCGAAAATAAGAATACTTTTGGCCGTGCCCACAGTATGAGGAATTTCCCGAGACAGGGCTCCAACCTGCGCCACAGCAGTGACCCAAGCCACAGCAGTGACAATACCAGATCCTTAACCCGCTGAGCCACCAGGGAACTCCAAAATTTGATTTTTTTAAAGCATCTTTTAGTAGCACACTTCTTGCTTTAAGTAAGTATACCTGTATAGGAGAAACAGACTCGTTGCAAAGGAAGGGCAGGGAGGAATGGAAATTTGCAAATGGGGAAGCTGATTATAGACGAAAGTCAGCACACCGCCTCAGTTACCTCTCAGTCTGGGGTGAGGGGGTCCTGGGGGTGGCCAGTTGCCAGAAGCAAGTGCTCTCATTCCCCTTGCCCCACCTGATCTCCTAGTTGGGGCTCTAGAGGGAGAGGCACTTTGAAACTTGTCTGCCCTTACCATCTTAGCCATCAAGCTCTGACTGGGAGATGGTGGTGATGTGACAGGAACTTTCCCTGGGCCTCTCTGGGCCACCATTCCTGGCCGAGAGAAGGAGGAGGAATGCAGCGAGCCCTTTCTTCATTCCCAGGGCCATCTGGGAGAACTGTTGCCGTACCTCCTTCTGCCTATAGGCATAGATGAGTGGGTTGAGCAGGGAGTTGCCCACACCCAGCAACCACAGGTACCGTTCCAGCACTAGGTAGAGGTTGCACTCCTGGCAGACCACCTGCACAATGCTCGTGATAAAGAACGGGGTCCAGGACAGAGTGAAGCTGCCAATGAGAATGGCCACAGTTCGGACAGCCTTGAAATCACTGGGAGTCCGTGGGGGCCGGTGAGCCCCGGCCGTGGCCCCTGTGTGCTCTGTCTTGCGGATCTGCTGGTTGTGCGTGGAGGCAATCTTGAGCATGTCACAGTAGAAGAAGACAAAGAGGAGCAGGGCTGGGAAGAAGCCAACGCAGGAGACGGTCAGCACGAAGCGAGGGTGAAACACGGCGAAGAAGCTGCAGGGCCCCTTGTAGGTGGTCTGCTGGAATACATGGATCCCAAGTGGGAGGAAGCCAATGAGGTAAGACACCAACCACAGTCCGGCAATGCAGGCCCCAGCCACAAGCCCATTCATCATCTGGAAATAGCGGAGGGGCTGCTTGATGGCAAGGTACCTGTCAAAGGTAATCAGCATGACGGTGAGGACAGAGGCAGCTGCTGAAGAAGTGACAAATGCCATCCGAAGGCTGCACAGGGTCTTCTCTGTGGGCCGAGCCGGGCTGGAGAGCTGGTCTGAGACTAGGCCAGAGATGGCCAGGCCAAGAAAGGTGTCAGCCACAGCCAGATTCAAGGTGAAGCAGAGACCGATCCCATCATTCTTGTGGATCAATGACAGCACAGCCATGGCCACTAAGGCATTAGCAGCAATAATGAGGGAGGCCAGGACAGCAAGGATCACTCCAAATAAGGAAGATGACTCCATGTCTTGAAGTGGCAGGATGTCCACTTACCAGGACATGCTGGCTCTCCAGCTCAAATTCTCACAGGCTGGTGGGTTCAGAGCTGGAGTACAGTTCTGGCCATCGCTGGCAGTGCAGGATGGCAGCTAGCCATCTCTGAGATCCTACTGGTCATTAAGAATCACTCCCCCTCTCGTTTTTGGTCCTTAGGCTCTTGCCTCTCCAGCTCTCTGAAGGTAGCGATCGCAGCGCAGATGTGTCCCTGAGCTTTGAGCTAGTCCCTCCTCCAGCAACTGAGTTACTAGACAACTCCCAAGTACCTGCTGCTCGTTGTCTCACCAGGCTCTCTCTCTTCACTGATGTTTCAAGGAATTTGTTTGGAGAGACTGGGGCATTCATTAGGTCTCCTGTGTATCAGAAGCTATCATTGACCCTAATAACAAGTTTTCTTCCTCCATAGCTTGATATTAAGTGTCCACTTCTTTTTTTTTTCTAAGCCTCAAGTACCAACTTAATAACTAAGCTTAATTAAACATTTGCTTAATAACTTATTCTCTGTTACTATTATGAGAGCTTTCAATTAAGCAAGATGATCATGATCAGTTGGAGCGGGATGTGGGGCAGGCAAGCCCTTTTAGGGTCCAGCATATTTTCAGGGGGAACTGACACATATTTTGGCTATTCCTTCATCTTTTGTTTCCTAACACTTCAGATTCTAATTCTTTCAAGGAGGGTATGCTGGTCCCCTATTTTTCATCCCTCAGAACTCACTTGAGGATTCAGAAGGGCAGGAAAAGCAAAATAGAGCCTACTCCCTGTCAAAAGCTGCTGTCTGTTGGGTATACTCATTGAGAACTTTTTCTGCACCATGTGTAGCTATGTCTCTGGGCGTGAGTTGTGGCCGCCAGGCTTGCACTTTCTTTCTTCTCTTTTCTTTTTGTCTTTTTAGGGCCACACCTGAAGCATATGGAAGTTCCCAGGCTAGGAGTCGAATTGGAGCTATAGCTGCCAGCCTATGCCACAGCCACAGCAATGCCAGACACGAGCCACATCGCAACTTACACCACAGCTCATGGCAATGCCGAATCCTTAACCCACTGAGTGAGGCCAGGGATCGAACCCACATCCTCATGGATACTAGTCAGGTTCATGACCACTGAGCCATGATGGCAACTCCCACTGACACTTGATCCTATAGCCTTTCCTTTCTTGATCCTATAGACTCAGGTGTCTGGGACAGAAGAAGGAGAGCTGAGCTGCATTCTGGAAGGTGTCTGCTCTAATGTTTGGTAGTGGAATTTTCCATTTTTCCAGGGATAGCATTAGGCCAAAGAGCAGCAGTGTTGCTGAGGCAGGCGAGATGGGAGCAGGGAGGGTGGCTGTGTAGGTCACTCCTATTTTAGATTATATATCCATTTGCTTGGGTACATTAGAACTAACCTTTTGCCTGCTCCTCTCATCTTGGATACCAAGAAGAGAGGGGTGGAGAGAAGAGTGGTTCAAAGCTTATTTACTCAGTTCAGGTCAGAGCACAAATGGGAAAGGTTAGTGTTTTAAGTGAGGGAGTGGAGAGCAAGGTGCAGAGTTGGAAGCAAATATTATATTCCAGGATGTTTTGACAGTCTGAGAGGGCCTTTGACAGATGTCTCTCCTACAAAGGATAAGAAAGGCTGTAGCATGGGGACTTGGTATTCCAGCTGCCAACCTGAGAGCAATTCTTATTCTTTGGTACATCCATTAGGAGGCTGGTTTCAGTTGCTTAGCACCTGGCCTAATTTTATACCTGGATCTAAGGTGTGCTTTTGTTTCTCTAGCCCTTGACTTCATGTGAGGAGTCAAGATGGCCCTTTTCAAGACCATGCTTAAACTCAAGAGTGCATAAGAAGCTCCTGCAGGGCTGCTTAACACCCAGAATCTTGGGCTTCACCCCCAGAGTTTTGGATTCATTAGGTCGGGAGTTGGCCCGACAATCTATTTCTAACAAGTGCCCAGGTGATGCAGATGTTGCTGGTCCAGGGACCCTACCTTGAGAACCACTGCTCTTGTGAAATGGTTCTTAACCTTAGTTGTGCAGTGGAATCACTTGGTGATTCCAATACTACTGATGTTTGGGTTACATACCAAGGAGTTTTGATGTCATTAGTCTGGATGTGATCTGTGTCTCTGGAATTTTTTATTTATTTATATTTTGTCTTTCTATGGCTGCACCTGCAGCATTTGGAATTTCCCAGGCTAGGGGTCGAATGAGAGTGGTAGCTGCCGACCTACACCACAGCCACAGCAATGCTGGATCTGAGCCACCTCTGCAACCTACACCACAGCTCATGGCAACGCCAGATCCTTAACCCACTGAGTGAGGCCAGGGATTGAACCCGTGTCCTCTTGGATACTAGTCGTGTTCATTACTGCTGAGCCAAGATGGGAACTCTTGCCTCTGGAAATTTAAAAGGCCCCCAGGTGATTCTGATCTTTGCCAGTGGTGGAAACGACTGTCCAATGGCAAAAGCACAGACTCTGGCGTCAGGACACCCGGAGGCCAGCCTAACGCTATTTCTGTGCTTTTGTGTGAGCAAATGACTACACCTCTCTGACATAGCTTTGGCTTCCTCATGTGTGACATGGGGACAATAATACCTACCTATCAGTGTTGTGGCGATGATAAAAATGAGGTATCCTGGTTGTGAAAAGGCTTTATGAACTGTAAAATACTACACAGGTATTTTTTTCTTGACTGTCTTCTAGCTTCTTGTTAATCAAAGGGTGTATCAGATCAGGACCTGACAGCTTGGTAGAAAAGGCAAATCTCAGGCCCTGCCCAAGACTTGCTCAAGCAGAGGCTGCATTTAAGCAGGACCTCCAGGTGATCTGTAGGTATGTTAAAGTTGCCCTTTCCTCTCTCAGGTGTCTGGTCGTGTTAGTTTCCTTTTGCTGCTATAACAAGCTATTGCAAATAACAATACATATTTATTATCTTAGAGTTCTCAAGATCCGAAGTTCCAAATGGGTCTCATAGGGCTCAAATCAAGGTGTTGGCAGAACTGTCTCCCTTCAGGGGGCTCTAGGGGAGAATCATTTCCTTGCCTTTTTCAACTTTTAGAAGGTGCCCACATTTGTGACACATCACCCAGGTCTCTGTTTCGGGCCTGGCACAGTGGGTTAAAGATCCAGCATTGCCTCAGCTGCAGCATCGGTCACAGCTGTGGCTCAGATTTGATCCCTAGCCCGAGAACTTAAATACGCTGAGAGAGTGGCTGAAAAAGAAAAAAAAAAAAAAACCTTCCCCCTCCCTATCTAGCTCAGGCAGCAGTTTGCAAAGGCCTTTTTAAGACTATATAGAAATGCGCACACATATTTTTGCTTATATCGTCTTTACCTGCCTGTGCTGCCTTTGTAGAAAGAGGTGTGTGTCGGTTGGGAAAAATGGTAGGACAAAGACAGGGTGGGAAAATTGGTATTTGAAACTTTAGTCTCTTCGAGTGGGAGTCACTTTGAGGGAACAGCCCTAGGCTTCTGGGGCATCTGCGCCTTCTTATAGTAATGATGATACCAGCTAACAGGTGTGGGGCCTTTAAGTGCAGCGTACTGGCTAAGTAGACAACATGAGGTCTCCATTAAGCCTCACAACAATTCTATAAGGCAGGTGCTATGAATAACTCAATTTTACAGATGAGGAAACCAAGGCACACAGAGAGGGTGACTTCTTTGCCCAAGACCACACAGCTTGTAAGCAGTGAGTGTTGGAAATTGCGAGCCAGCAGTTTCTGTGGGTCAGACAGCCAGTTTGTCCTGTCTCTTTTCAACCACACAGACCACATGTTGTCCCCTTTTCTTGCCACTTTATGCCTCTGTGCCTTTGCACATCGTATTACCTCTGACCTTCAAGCTCACACTTTTATGCTTTTTTTTTTCAAAGGCACTTGAGCTGAGATGAAGTAGAAGCCCCCCCTTTCATTAAAGTCCAGTGATTGTGGAAAATGAGGATCATTTTTACCCTGAGCCCAAGGAAATATATAAATCTGGATTCATGTACACCTGCCTCTCCATCTCACTCCTGCTTTCCGTTCTTGCTGTGGCATCTCTCATTCAGCACTTTGGGGTCTTTCATCTGCACTACTGCTGTGGTCTTCCAACCTGCACTCCTGTCTCTCCCCATGCTCTCTCCTCCCTTCCAGCATGTGTCTCAGTGATCTAGCTTCTCTGACCTGTGGCCCACCCATTCCTTTCCCTAATCTGTCCCCTAGTCTCTGGATTAGTGTTTCACCTGGCATTCCTGCTAATTGGCTTCTTCACCTTTGTCTCAATATGTCATTAACATGATATATTGAGGCCAACTGAACACCCCAGAAAAGTCTGGCTCAAAACAGTGAAAAAGTCTGGCTCAAAATAGTGAAAATGACAGAGGAAGAAAAAGCTGATCATGCAAGGAATATTTTGTAGAATAGAGGGTGGGGCACTAGTCATTGGCTTGGAGAGTGACCTAGGTGCAACTCTTGCTCCTGGCAGGCTCCTGCAATTCCTCAAAAATGCTTTTCTAGGAGTTCCCTCTATGGCTTAATGGAATCAGCAGCACCAGGTTGTAAGTTCAGTCTCTGGCTGGGCACTGTAGGTTAAAGGACCTGGTGTTGCCAAGGGCAAAGGTCACAGCTGCACATGGATCTGATCTCTGGCCCCGGGAACTCGACATGCTGAGGGGCAGCCAAAAAGGAAAAAAATATGCTTTTCCATTCAGCTCAAGTGAGATTGGCCCAGCTCTACTCCTCACCCAACCTGGGTGAGTAAATGTGATTTGTGATTACAGGAGGATCCATGTGGATCAGAACCATCTTCTCCCCCAGCAATTTCTTCTTTACTCTCTCCCTTTCTTCTCTGGAACTGGATTCTGCTTTCAAAGGCAGGTCATCTGAAATTTATGCTTCTTGAGGTATGGAGAGCGGCTGCTTTGGCCTGGGCAGTGGAGGAAGAAGGGAACAAAATGACAGCTAGTCCTCACGAACTCCCTGAAGCCCATGCATGGATTCAGGTTAATATCCTTGGAAGAGATGGTGAGAGCCTCTGTTAATACAATGTGCCATTTCTTACTCCCTTTATTCCTCAAGGCAACCTACATTTAAGGAATAGATCTTTTAAACAAATACATTTAAGAAGTTCCTGTTGTGGCTCAGTGGGTTAAGAACCTTGTGAGGACCCTGAATTTTTTTTTTTTTTTGGTCTTTTTGCCTTTTCTATGGCCGCTTTTGCGGCATGTGGAGGTTCCCAGGCTAGGGGTCTAATTGGAGCTGTAGCCGCCGGCCTACGCCAGAGCCACAGCAACGCAGGATCCGAGCCGCGTCTGCAACCTACACCACAGCTCACGGCAACGCCGGATCGTTAACCCGCTGAGCAAGGGCAGGGGCCGAACCCGCCACCTCATGGTTCCTAGTCGGATTCGTTAACCACTGCGCCACGACGGGAACTCCCAGGAAAGGTTTCTTGAATGAGAGATGCCTTGATGGGAGTTTGGAGTTTGGGCAGGTTTCAGTCAGAGAGAGATGAGTGGTTCAGGGTTATGGGGCTCTCTCAGAAGAGGTGTCTAGATTGGATAGTGAAGGGGGGCCTTGAGGGGATGGACAGCAGTAGAGCCTGGCTGAAGTTGAGGCTTCATGGTGGGGGCAGCGGGAGAAAAGACTGGAGAATAGGGGCTGGGGCAGTTAGAAGGGCACTGAAAGAGCTAGGAGGCATGTGACAGTGACTCAGTATAGCACTTCAGGTAGACGAGATGTATTTTATAGATACCACAGCAGCACAATTATCAGGAATTGGTGACTGGATAGATATCTTTGGGTGAGGAACTTGGAAGACTGAAGCATGACATCCCTGTTTTTGAAGCCAGGTAACCAGGAAAATGGTGATAACGTTGCCTGAAATAGGGAAGTCAGGAGGGAAAGCTGTTTTGGGATGTAGTGGTGGGGAGTGGAGAGATGAATTCGGCTAGACATATTCAGCCTTTCCATAAACGTGGGGACTGCCTTCAATTTCCTTAGCATTACCCATAGAACCTGGAAATGAGCTCTGCATACAATGAGTGGTAAATGAATGTTATTGGTGGAGAAAGGAATAGAAGCTGGGAGAGCTGAAATCTGTCCCAGTTTGCCTGGGACATCTCCATGGATAAACTTCCAATGGGTAAGAATTGCTAGGAACTCTGATGACCGAGGCCTAGGTATTGCTCCAATTCTCTCATTTCACAATAGCCTGAAGAATCCATCCAGATAATGCTGCATGCTAGTTTACCACTTTGCAGTGACTACTTCAACCCTACAACTAAGCAACCTAAGGTTTCTAGGAGCAGATAAAACCTGTATGCAATCTGTCACTGTTTAGTTTTCATTGCCAAGGTAATTCTACAAAGTTAATGAATAGCTGGGTTGGAAGTGGGGGAGGGGGACAGACACAAAAACTGTCATTGGTGGGCAGCCTGTTCTGCTTCTTGGGAAGACATTGGGTACATGGTGAACCATTGAGGGTACAGTTGTCACTGTCACCATCATCAAAGTGCTTTTAATTTCTGGGGCTGTGAGCTAGGCCTACACAGAGAACTATACAGCCCCATAATTTGACTTTGACATAATTTGCATGGTCTAAGGCCAGAATTGATGTGGACACATGCAAGATGGATTTGAATCTTCAGAATGGCTTAATTCACACATTACATGCCATCATCTCTTCTACAGGTTCCTGATTATTTCTGGAGTCAAATCTATCAAGCCCTGTCTCCTCAATGATATTATTAGCTCTTTGAAGGCAGAGAACCCAACCTTACATTCCCATCTGCAGACTTACTGTATAGGACAAATACAGATGCTCAGTAAGGACCGATAAATCAAGTGGATCTGATGGATAGAGACAGAGTACCATCCAAGTTATTTAACTCCTTTAAACTCAGTTTCTGCTACGAAACGGGGAGGATAATTGTATCTAAGCCTTCACAGGAGGGCCAATACATGTAAATTGCTTAGCACACAATCTATCATTACCTGCTCAACTGTTAGTTATTAATTTAACAATACCAATTCCTACCTCCTGCTTGAGTAGCAGACAGACTATGGAAAACGGTTAGCAGCATTCACACAAATCTGGGTATTCAATTCAGCCTATGGAGGCACAGTGGTCAGTTGCCTATGCGGTGCGATTTGAGACAAAAAGATTTACCCTCTCACACAGCTTTTTCACATTTCTGCTGTAACTCCTGAACAGGGATGCTTTCATGGCGGTGTGCGTGTGAGTAATTGGCTGGGAGTTAAGGACAGAATGAGGATTTGCACTGGAAGAGAAGGATGGGACTCAAGTCGCCGTTATCAGGCACCTCTCAAAGTCTTCCTTCAAAAAACATTTATAGTTAACCCAATAAATGCCAGGCATCGTTTAGGAGTTCGGAGTCCTGTAACAAACCAGGCTCGCACCCTCGTCCAACTCCAAGCACGGTGGAAGCGAGGGTCTACAGAAAAAGAGCGACATCGGCGGAACAAGAGAAGCCGCTTACTGACGTAGTGCGCAGGCGCCACGCCCCAGCGCGGCCCGGCTCTTCCGGCGCGGCGTAAGCGCGCAGCTGAGACCAATGGGCGCGCAGCGCCGGGTCGCGCATGCGTCTTGCAGCCTCTCCCGGAAGTCGCTTCCTAGGTGCTGAGGGCGAACCCGCGGAGATGAAGTAAGGCCTCAGGTTCCTTTTGGGAAAAGGGGACAGGCGGCCGGGGGTAGTTCACTGAAGCTGGAGTGGTAGAGCACTTGTGAGGCTGAGGAGCGGGGGAGGCGCAGATACTAGAAAATTAGTCTCCCAGTTTTGCTCTCCTTTACCTCAGGCTAGGCCGCGCTTACTTGTCCGCTTTTCCGCCCCTTGTGCAGCCCTTTAACTAAAGTGAAGCTGATCAACGAGCTGAATGAGCGTGAGGTCCAGCTGGGGGTGGCGGAGAAGGTGTCTTGGCACTCCGAGTACAAGGACAGCGCCTGGATCTTCCTAGGTGAGGCCCACATCTTTCTCCCGCAGGGCTTCTCATTCTCTCCTGGCCTGCCTCCTAACATTTCAGCATTCCCGCCCATCATTCCTCCCGACATTCATCACCCACTTTTATTTACTTCCACTGTCGGCCTATAAATCCGTTTTCCAGGTCGCTTTTCTAGCTCATTTCTAGTTTGCTCTCGCTGCCAAATCAGCGTTCATGATAGGTACTGCCTGCCATTCAGTGTGCTAAGAATCGTGCCGTTTGGTTTCTCAGAGACTGTTATTATCATCCTCTTGTCCTCTAGTTATACACCTAAGGAAACTGAGATGCAGAAAAGTTAATGGACTTCCTTCAGGTCGCATAGCTAGCAAGTGGAACAGCAAGAACTGTGGGGTTTGAGAACTCCTGGTATCAGCCACTATCCGGTATTACTGCCAACTCCCTCTCCCTTCATTACCCTTCACGCAGAATTTATTTCCCCGTCCATGGCCACATCATCATTTCCATATTCACTGTGTCACATTCTGTAATTTGACAGTTTATTCGAAGAGATTATTACAACAGACATTGTGCTAGGCACTTTATAGCCATTGTTTTATTTTCATTCTTATTACAATTCTGTGAGGTAAGTGCCAATATCCCCATTTTACAGATGAAGAAGGAAACATTCGTAGGGGAATTTATTTCCTATGAAATCCTTAACAATTGTGAGGTGGGGTTAATATTTTTTTTTTCCCACTGTACAGCAAGGGGATCAGGTTATCCTTACATGTATACATTACAATTACATTTTTCCCCCACCCTTTCTTCTTTTGCAACATGAGTATCTAGACAAAGTTCTCAATGCTATTCAGCAGGATCTCCTTGTAAATCTATTCTAAGTTGTGTCTGATAAGCCCAAGCTCCCGATCCCTCCCACTCCCTCCCCCTCCCATCAGGCAGTCACAAGTCTCTTCTCCAAGTCCATGGTTTTCTTTTCTGAGGAGATGTTCATTTGTGCTGGATATTAGATTCCAGTTATGAGTGATATCATATGGTATTTGTCTTTGTCTTTCTGGCTCATTTCACTCAGTATGAGATTCTCTAGTTCCATCCATGTTGCTGCAAATGGCGTTATGTCGTTCTTTTTTATGGCTGAGTAGTATTCCATTGTATTCCATAGTATTCCACATCTTCCAAATCCAATCATCTGTCGATGGACATTTGGGTTGTTTCCATGTCCTGGCTATTGTGAATAGTGCTGCAATGAACATGTGGGTGCACGTGTCTCTTTTAAGTAGAGTTTTGTCCGGATAGATGCCCAAGAGTGGGATTGCGGGGTCATATGGAAGGTCTGTGTATAGATTTCTAAGGTATCTCCAAACTGTTCTCCATAGTGGCTGTACCAGTTTACATTCCCACCAACAGTGCAGGAGGGTTCCCTTTTCTCCACAGCCCCTCCAGCACTTGTTCTTTGTGGATTTATTAATGATGGCCATTCTGACTGGTGTGAGGTGATATCTCATGGTAGTTTTGATTTGCATTTCTCTTATAATCAGCGATGTTGAGCATTTTTTCATGTGTTTGTTGGCCATCTGGATATCTTTGGAGAAATGTCTATTCAGGTCTTTTGCCCATTTTTCCATTGCTTGATTGGCTTTTTTGCTGTTGGGTTGTATAAGTTGTTTATATATTCTAGAGATTAAGCCCTTGTCGGTTGCATCATTTGAAACTATTTTCTCCCATTCTGAAAGTTGTCTTTTTGTTTTCTTTTGGGTTTCCTTTGCTGTGCAAAAGCTTTTCAGTTTGATTAGTTCCCATTGGTAAATTTTTGCTCTTATTTCTATTGCTTTGGGAGACTGACCTGAGAAAATATTCATGATGTTGATGTCAGAGAGTGTTTTGCCTATGTTTTCTTCTAGGAGTTTGATGGTGTCCTGTCTTACATTTAAGTCTTTCAGCCATTTGGAGTTTATTTTTGTGCATGGTGTGAGGGTGTGTTCTAGTTTCATTGCTTTGCATGCAGCTGTCCAGGTTTCCCAGCAATGCTTGCTGAATAGACTTTCTTTTCCCCATTTTATGTTCTTGCCTCCCTTGTCAAAGATTAATTGACCATAGGTGTCAGGGTTTATTTCCGGGTTCTCTATTCTGTTCCATTGGTCTGTCTGTCTGTTTTGATACCAGTAGCACACTGTTTTGATGACTGTGGCTTTGTAGTATTTCTTGAAGTCTGGGAGAGTTATGCCTCCTGCTTGGTTTTTGTTTCTCCAGGATTGCTTTGGCGATTCTGGGTCTTTTGTTGTTCCATATAAATGTTTGGATTGTTTGTTCTAGTTCTGTGAACAATGTCATGGGTAATTTGATAGGGATTGCATTGAATGTGTAGATTGCTTTGGGTAGTCTGGCCATTTTTACAATATTGATTTTCCCAATCCAGGAACATGGAATATCTTTCCATTTCTTTACATCTTCTTTGATTTCTTTGATTAAAGTTTTATAGTTCTCGGCATATAGGTCCTTTACCTCCTTGGTCAGGTGTATTCTGAGGTATTTGATTTTGTGAGGTACAATTTTAAAAGGTATCGTATTTTTGTATTCCTTTTCTAAAATTTCATTGCTGGTATACAGAAATGCAACTGACTTCTGAATGTTAATCTTATCTCCTGCTACTTTGCTGAATTGATTAATCAGTTCAAGTAGTTTTGGGGTTGAGTCCTTAGGGTTTTCTAGGTATAGTATCATGTCATCTGCATACAGTGACAGTTTGATCTCTTCTCTTCCTATATGGATGCCTTTTATTTCTTTTGTTTGTCTAATTGCTGTGGCTAGGACTTCCAAAACTATGTTGAAGAGCAGTGGTGAGAGTGGGCATCCCTGTCTTGTTCCAGATTTGAGTGAGAAGGCTTTCAATTTTTCCCCATTGAGTATTATATTTGCTGTGGGTTTATCATAAATGGCTTTGATTATATTCAGGAATGTTCCCTCTATACAGGTGGGGTTAATATTTGCGTATTTAAACTGATTTTGGATCTTAGGTGTAAATTGTAGCTAAAGAGCAGATGAGTTCAGTATATGTTTGTGCTGGAAAGTCTTCTTTGTCCATAAGATTGTGGGTGTGGGGAGAATTAGTTTGGTTAGGGGTGACCCTCAACCTTTCCACTCAAAGTTAATCACTTTTTTTTCTGTACAGTTGCTACATCTCATATGTGCTTCTGTCATTGCATCAGACCATGAGTTCTTTGAGGGCAAGCCCTGTAGCTTACTTTTCTTTGCACCCCAGTGCCTGGGCTAGTACAAGCATGGTACATAGTACACACTTGGTAGATGTTTGGTGAACTGAAATGTGTTTTTCTCTTCTAGGTGGACTTCCTTATGAGTTAACTGAAGGGGACATCATCTGCGTATTCTCACAGTAAGTTCCCTTCATTCTTCTGAGTCATCAGAGTAGTTTACTTCCATAACTCATCTCGTGGCATCACAGAACCCATTTATTTTCATTCTAGGTTGACTCGGCTCCATGCATGGGGAGGGCTGGAGTCTAGTCTAGATCAGTTCCAGGACATGGTTCTGGAACTCTCCCAATGTGGAGAATCCAAGAAGTTGGATGATTTAGGAGGCTTTCCTGGGGATTCTGTTCTAATTTTATTGCTTTTTCATTGAGACCTATACTGGAACAGACTGGAACTTCCAGAAAGGTACTATGTTGGCCCATCTCCAGGATCCTACAAATTAGGGGTAACCCATGATCACAGGGCCCTTTTGGGCCCACACCTGTGTGGCATTGTAGGATTAGGGCAAAGCGCAGAGGAATTGGGGGAAAAAAAGCAAAAGTTTTAGGCAGTAGTTAGCTCTCTTTGTTTCTAGAAGAGTATAAGGTTAGTGAGTAGAGCCAATCTCTTTACCCTGAGGCTGAGAATCACAGGCTGATGAGTAAGAATGAATAGGAGAACCTTATATTCTTCATTCTGCTATTAGATGATCATAGCAGCACTGGGTGGGAGAGGGTCTTGATAGCTCACACTGGTAGTGGCAGCTGGTAGGAGAGGGGTTGGTCCAGAACTATACAGAGTAGGTAGTCCATAGGGCCAGAGGGCCTTGACAGCTCACAGGAGCAGATGGCCATGACCCCCAGGCTGTGTAGCCCTGAGGAGAAGAGGACCATGGTAAAAAGGGTTGGGCAAGCAAACATAGCTAGCACACCCTGGCAGAGGCATTGCCATGGCAAGGAATGCCAGGGTCATCCAGTGGGCAGACGGCCCTGGCTGAGTGGTTGGGCAACTTAAGGGGCAGCAGGTTCTGGCTGCCTGGGTGGCATATAGGGCAGAAGGGCATGGGGAAGAAATTGAACAAGGAGAGGGCCCTCCATGGTAGAGGGCCTTGGCAGGGACTAAGGCTTGCTTCCTCCATCTCCTGGGTAATGGGAAGTTCATAGCAGGTGCACCTTGTAGTTTCCACCCCTTTGTGATACCTCTCCCTGGTCCAGCCTTCCTTCCATCTGGGAGCTGTTTTTGTCTTATTTGCATTGAGTCACGATCAGCTAGGACGTGTGTTTATTCCAGGTCTCTATTCTGGTTGTACACATTGCTCTCCATGAAGATTGCCTTTACAGTGGCTTTCAAAAAATACTTCGTTTTCTGAACAAAAAAAAAGCTTTTCTGAAAAGACGGTTTTTAGTCTGTTTAGTGTCTAGGAAAGTTATTCCCCTTCATTGTTTACTTTTAAAGTTTTCTCAGCTATTCTTACATGTTCATGAGAACTGTAGAATCAACTTATCCAGCTCCAGGAAAAAACCAAAACTTGTATTTTTAATTGGGATTACATTAAATTTAAGTATCGGAAGAAGGTTTTGATATCTTTATGTCCAAGTACAAGGGGCATTTTGATGTCTTTATATTTATTCAAATCTGTGCTTGTGTCTTTCAGTAGTTTTAAAAAGTTTTCTTTGTATAGGCTTTGCACATTGCTTAAGTTTATTTCTAAGTATTTTATCTTTTTTGTTGATATTATAAATGGAGTTCCTCTTTCATTGCATTTTCTGATTATTTTGTGTGTGTTAGAGGGTGATTTATTTTGTTAATTTGATATCCTATTACTTTACTGAATAATTCTGGTTTGTTTATCATTGCTCTTCATTGTTTCTCTTGGTATTTCTATATATACTATCATATAAAGGCCAGAGATGGAACCAGCATCCTCATGGATACTAGTCAGATTCATTTCCGCTGTGCCACAATGGGAACTCCCATTTTCTTCTTTTTAACAATAAAATTCTTTAAGGTTACAGATTTTTCCGAGTGTGGTTTTAGCCACATCTCATCAGTTTTGATATATATTCTTCTTATTTTTGTTATTCCCTAAATAGTCTGCCATTAATTTTTTTTTCTTTAATTTGTTCCATTTTCTCTTTCATTCAGTTATTAGCTTAGAGAGTAGGTTTCAAGTTTTAGTTAGTAGGTTATTTTTTTGTTTTAAGATATTTCCAACTGTATAACATTCTGAATGGAGAACATGGTCTGTGTTATTTTTGAAGATGATTGAGGTTTACTTTGGGACCTAGTCTGTACTCAATTTTATATCTGTTTCATGGATTCTTGAGACAAAATTCTCATCTTTTTGTAAGATGAAATATGTATATCTACTAGTCTGATGTTAATATTTGTTAACAATATAATTGTTATTAATCGTATGTTTATTTGTATTTATTTATACCATTTTGTATTAATTCCTCTGACTTTATTTTTCTCAACTTTTTGTGTTATAAACTTAAAGTGGTATGGTAAAATCTCTCATAGCTTTCACTGTTAGTTTCTCTTTGTATTTATAATAGTTTATAAATTAAAAATTTTGATTTGTTAATTTATGCGTAGTTTCATGACTTATACGATTGTTATATATTAGGACCTTTTTCAGTGTAAAAGTGCCCTCTTAGTCACATTTAAATGTGTGTTTTCCGTTGGCTTTGAATTAATTCATCTTTGATCTCAACATTACCACCCATTTTTAATTGGGTATTCTTGATATATCCTTGTTTAACTTTTTATTTTTAACATTTCTATGTTATCTTGTTCTAGATGTGTCTTCTCCACAGACTATATTATTTGAATTTTGTGTTGTCATCCAATCTGAAAGTTTTTGCATTTTAAATCAATAGTATCTCTTTTATAAAATAAATAGATATGGGGAGATTGTTAACATTAATCTGGTGCGGGACAAGAAGACTGGGAAATCCAAAGGATTCTGTTTCCTCTGCTATGAAGACCAGAGGAGCACAGTTCTGGCTGTTGACAATTTTAATGGGATAAAGGTGAGTGTGCTTACCAAGCAGGATTTGGCTAAACTTTCTCCTGTGTGAAGGGGTTCAGTTTCATTCCCCACCTGATAACCACAGGCTCAAAGGCCAATACTGGTCAACTGGGTGTGTTGCGAGAGTTACAGAAGTGTGGGGACATGTTGACCAGGAAATGATCCCAGGAAATAATTCCAGTGGCTCATGACCCTGCAAAAGTGTGGGGACATGTTGACCAGGAAATGATCCCAGGAAATAATTCCAGTGGCTCATGACCCATCTATTAACAAGCCATCTCCTCAGGAGCATAGGTACCATGCCCCCATTCCCACCCCACACCCAACCAAGCCTCTATTTCTCACCCTCCTCACACTCCACTCTCATCTCTGGTATATTGGAGAACAAAGAAACTAGCAAACACTGATCTTCCTTGCTGTCCTGTGTCAGGGAGTTTGGGGCTCCATCGTGGTTACATGACCGAGGACATGGCTGTCTATGTTTGTCAGGTCTCCACTGACTTAGTGGCACGGGGCCCTAGAAATTCTCTAGTTAAAATTTGATGACAAATTCTATGAAAGTAAGTCATTCTGAAGTATTCTCTCCTCTGTTCCCTCTCTCTCCATCCTTGTAAGTGAGACATTGGGCTGAGAGAAGGGGATGGGGCAAGTCAGGCTTATCTATGCTACACACAGTCCCTTTACTCGTCTAGGAAAAGCACTGCTGTGGAATGAGCATTGTCACAGGTTGGAGGGGTGACTCTTGACTTGGAGAGTTTGTCACTGATTGCACCCGTATGGGACAGCTGGAGATTATAGGACAGGATGGAACAAGGTTCTAGGCTTGATTTTTTTGAAGGGAGTTACCATAAAAGGAAGGCTTTGAAAAAATGTTTTGCAATGTCGGATAGGATAAATGATAGAAAGTGCTCAGGCTTAAAGGTAAGAATAGAAACCTGTCCTGAATAGAAAAGTAAAAGCTAGGTATTTCAAATTTCAGATAGCCTTACCTATAGAATAAGTCTGTATCTGCCTGAATGTTTTAAAGTAAGGGGTTAATTTGTTATTGTTCACCTGAAGTGTTGTGATTTACAGTAGAAGTATCAGTGTGAGCCAATTCCAGTATGGAGGGGATAGAGCTTAAGAAAAAAGAAAGTAGTCCTTGCTAATTCCTACCCCCCTCCAACTATTGGCCTGCCTTGGCCTCATCCTAATTGCTGTGTCGAGAAAGCAGCTGTAGCATTGAGTTGGATTTCAGGAATTCCTGCTAGCAGCCAGGCCTTTTCACGGTATGTTTCACTGTAAATGAATGTTACAGATTGAGGATAATTCATGGCGAGTCTAAGCTCTTACAGTTTTCTGTGCTGCTTGTGCTTTGCGGCAGTACTTCCCAGCCTTTTTTCACTTCCTGGCACATGTAGAACATGAAGATATTTAAATGACACACTGGGGTAAACTGATGAGGCTGCCTAGTGCAGTGGCCCTGGGGGCTGCAGCTGCCCCTGGCCCCTGCTTCCTGTCTTGAGGGCTGAGTGAATTAATGTGTAGGTATATGTGCAGTGACACACTAGTTGGGCAGATCTGCTTTCAAGATTTCCTGAGAAGTAGAATTAGTGTGAGGGTAATGGATATGGTTAAAACCAAGGCTTTCTCTAGCTGGTTCAAACAGATAGGAGGGCTGTCTTTGCTGAAGCATTGCCCATATGTCTTAGATCAAAGGAAGAACTATCCGAGTGGATCATGTGTCTAACTATCGGGCGCCTAAGGACTCAGAAGAAACAGATGATGTGACCAAAGAGCTCCAGGAGAGGGGCTGTGGGGCTCACACCCCCTCACAGAGTTCATCAGAGAGCTCTGAAGATGACAAACCCACCAAAAAGCACAAAAAAGGTAAAGCGTTAAAACCCTTTCGTGAGAAGATTCTGGGGAGGCTAGGTGTTTGCTCTTCCTAGCATTCAGTGAGCGTTGATAATCAGCTCTGTGAAGGGGGAAGGTGTGGGGAGCCTTAATTGGGAAAGGAGCAGTATTAGTGAAAGGCTAATGGTATGGGCTGAATTCTGTCCTCCAAAATTCTTATGTTGACGTCCTAACCACCGCCCCCTCAGTTACCTCAAAATGTGATTGTATTTGGAAGTAGGGTCTTTAAAGAGATAATTAAGGGTGGGAGTTGCCTTATAAAGCAGCTTGACACATCAAAGGTGACAGACATCCAGCTTGGCTTCTTGGAGGCACTGTTCTGGAGGTAGAGATGTTTTCCTCCATCTTCCTTTTCTTTCTTATTAATTGTGCCCCTCTTTTCCTCCAGACAAAAAGGAAAAAAAGAAAAGAAAGAAAGACAAAGAGAAGACTGACCAGGAGGTCCTAGCAGAGCAGCCAGCCTCCTCTTCCTCACCCAGAAGCAAGATGACGAAGGAAAAGGATGACCCTGGCTCTAAAAAGCACAGCGGCAAGAACTCAGAGAGGGGTCAGAAGTCAGAGTCCAGGGAGGTCCGGAAGCCGCACCCCAGCTCCCCTGAGGTCAAAACGATCTGCCACGATGGAGCAGAGGACCGGGATTGGGAGCCAAGGAAGGAGAAGCTCAAGCACGAACACAAGTCGTCAAGCAAGAGGGAAGAGAGAGAAGAAAAGAACAGGGATAGAGACAGAGGTCGAGGCTCAGATGCACATTACAGCCGGCACAATGGGCGTTCTGAGGGGCATAGTCACAGAAGTCGAAGTGGGAGCCGAGATAAGTCCCACAGGCATAAAAGGGCCCGGCACTCCCGGGAGCGGGAGTCCTCTAATCCCAGTGACCGTGACCGCAGGCATCACTGAAGCCACGGACTGTTCAGCTGCATGATAGAATTGGAAGTGAACTGTGTTTTAAAAATACAATGAAATTCAGTTATGCTTTTGCTATTTATATGTAAAATCTCTGAGGCTATATTCTTTTGATCCCTTGAGTATTAGAATCACTGAGAGAGCTGTAGTTTGTTTGTTTTGCTTTTTAGGGCCACACCCATGGCATATGGAAGTTCCCAGGCTAGGGATCAAATCGGAGGTGTAGCTGCCATGTGGGATCCGAACCCTTTCTGCGACCTACATTGCAGCTCACAGCAACACTGGATCCTTAACCCACTGAGTGAGGCTAGGGATCCAACCCCCATCCTCATGGATACTAGTCAGGTTCATTTCTGCTGAGCCATGACGGGAACTCCCAAGAGCTGTAGTTTTAACAGCTAAATGTCCTGGATTTTTGAGCCCAATCCATTGTCCCTGGGAATATGCTTAGTACTTTGGGTACTTGCCAGAGCATGTATCCTAAATTTGGATTCATAAATAGGGCCCTTGAATTTGTGACCCCAGTTTATGATGAAATGGCCAGGAAAGGGGAAATGCCAGGCAGTTCTAGAATTCCAGTCTTTGTGCTAGATATTTAGTACCTTTGCAGTGACCTTTCCAATTGGCAGGTATAACCCTAGAGTAGAGAAGCGTGGCTTAACTAGATTCAGACAGCTTGACATGAATGTGATAAGGATTCTTAACATCAGCCTTCTCCCTCTCTACCTCCCCTGTCTTTTAAACATTTTTTTCTTAGATATCTTTTTCGGTTTTGTTTTTGTTTTGGTTGGTACATTTCTACATTTCCCCCTTACAACGTATTTATTTATTTATTTATTTTGAGGTGAAATTCACATAAAGTTAACCATTTTAAAGGGAACATTCAGTGACATTTCACAGTGTTGTAAAACTACCACCCCTATCTGGTTCCAAAACATTTTCATCACCCCAAAATGAAGCCCTGTACCCATTAAGCAGCCACTCCTCCTCCTTGCCCCTGGCAACCACCAGTCTGTTTTCCGTGCTTATGGATTTACCTCTTCTGGACATTTCCTGTAAGTGGAATCGTACGTGTCACCTTTTGTGTTTGGTGCCTTTGACTTTGTATAACGTGTCTGAGGTTCACCCATATTGTAGCACATATCAGTACTTCATTCCTCTTTATGGATAATGGCCCATTTTATGGATATTCCATATTTTGTTTACTGATTCTTCAGTGGAGAGACATGTGGGTTGTTTCCGCCTTTTGGCTAACCAGCTCCCTTTTGATGTTCCAGACATACAAGGCTGCTTCTGGGCTTAGTCTTCTTTTCAAGCATCTGCTCTTGCTGAGATGGGTATACTTTGTCAGCTCCATGGTGTGTCTATCTGGTCTGCTTGGTCATTCTTTTTCATTTTGAGAGTCTTTTTTAATCAATCAATCCCTTGTGAGTTTGATAGGAACTAGTTAACAGGCCCCTAATCCCCCTGCTGAATTATTACAATGGAATTTCTGACCCTTTAAGATAGAGGACTAGAACATTAATGGTGAATGCGTTAAGCTAGATTACCTGGTGTGTTAGTATGGGTCCTAGGTTAGGTGTGCAAGAAATTTGTTGGCGGGGGGAGGATTGGGGTATTCCTATTAAAGAAAATGGACAGTGAGCTGTAAGAGTCTGGGAAAGCTGTCAGTATATGATGTAGGTCTAACTTCTGGAAGAGAAAGAGAAGGAAAAGAAGAAAGTTGGGTAGGAAAAGTCTTAGACTACTGTGCGTTCTAAGAAGATTTCAGCAAGACCAATGGTGAGTCCTTGAGGCTAAGTCACCTGTCCTAGGGGTCCTGCTAGATGAGCCTTGGTAAGCAGGAATCCTTGCTTTGGGCCTCTGCTTATGTGTCCATCATGCCACTTGTGTGGTAACCACTAATGAAGGCACATGTACATTGGCCTGGCTGAGTCATTGTGTCTGTTTGGTGTTTCAGTGCCTCTTCCATGGTAGATGCTTTCTAATGGGTGTCAACGTGTGATGCAGAAATCTTCCCACTTTGCCTACTCCCATGTGTCACACCACAGCCTTTGCACCACACCTCTTTGTCTCTGATCTTCCAGATTTTTTCCCTCTAGGCTTCCAACTGGACGGCCAGGCTGTTGGCTGCCGTCCAGGAGTCTGTAGGTATTTAATAAACATTCTCACTTCAGGCCACTTCTTCCCCATCAAGTCAAATGTCCTGCTTGGTGTTCCACCCACTGGAAAAATTTTCCATCTCTACCCTTGAATGTATCTTCAAATGCAGATACCACCCGTTTTCATTTTGTACTTACATACTCAGCTGCTGACCCATCTGTGAACTAAGCTCAAGCTGTTTCCTCCTCCTTCAGCTGGTTATACAGGAATCCCCATATGGCTCTAGGTGTAGAGATATGATAGGGGCGACCACTCTGCATCATTCAGGTGCTTAATAGTGGCACTGATCTCCATCTCCCTGGGATATAATTTTTTAATGTTTTTAACTAAACTATAATTGATTGACAGTGTTGTGCCGATTTCTGCTGTATAGCAAGGTGACCCAGCCATACACACACACACACACACACACACACACACACACGTATTCCTTTTCTTATATTCCATCATGGTCTAGGGGATATAATATTTTTGTTTCATGTATCAATTAGGGTTTTATCAGAACCAACAGGGTATACTTACATGTATGTATCCACATATGCCATATATATTGTAGAGTTGGCTTATGTAGTTGCAGGGATTGGTTAGGTAAGTCTGAAATGCATAGGGCAGGCTGGAAGCCTGGAAGCCCTTGGGCAGAACCTATACTGCAGTCTACAGTTGGAATTTCATCTTCAGGGAAAAATCAGTTTTGCTCTTCAGGCCTTCAACTGATCAGATGAGGCCCACCCAGATAATGCAGAATAATCTCCTTTACTTAAAATCAACTGATTGTGGATGGTAACCACATCTGCAAAATACCTTCACAGCAACACCTAGGTTAGTGTTTAATTGACTAATTGGGTCAGCTGGACACAGAAAAGGAAGCACTACAGTTTACTCTCTTGTCTTTGGTGGGGTGGGGGCATTTTCAGAAGTTTCCACTTGGCTTTCCTCCCTGTGACAGCTCCTGCCCTGCAGCCAAGCACGCACATGAGAGATTGCTCACAACCACTAGTTCAATTCCAGTTACACACTTGAGGACTAGGAAGTGAGCACTGAGTAGGTCTGCAGGCCATCTGTATGTCCTGTTTTAGCCAGAACTTCAGTTATTACTTGGCCCTGGAAGCCCCCAGACTAATGGGCCGTGATGGTGCATCGGGTCTCTAAGTATCAGTGTCGATTTTGATCTTGAGTTCAGTATTCCTCAAATATCTGGCTATTTGTTCCCAGTGTGCACACACCCAAGTAAGTGGCTCTAGGTTCCATTGTGGGAAGTACTGGGGGAATTGTCACATACTTGCCATTGTTCTGCCTTCTAGGGTCCCAGCTACCTCCTTCAGATCTGAAGACAGGCTGACAGATACCTGGAAATTGAGCAAGGAATTTGGACATTTTACTGGGGAAACCTCCCTCAACCCCCTGTACCTCCACTCTTTTCCAGCGTGTAGATCTTGAGTGATACCCTTGGCTCTCTGTCTGTATTGCCTCTTAGGACACCATGGTCCATTCACCATCCTGTACACCAGCTGTACCTGTGGGTACAGCTCTCTTGGTTGTCCTTCAGACTGGTTTGTTTTTATATTCATGGCCTGGCTTCTGGTGGATAAACTACTGGGCCCCAGCTCTGCGATGGTGTCTACTGCCATCCCTGGCCTGCAGAGAAGGCCACCTGTGAACCTAGCGAGGCTGGTGCTCCTTTCACAGTGCCTTCCTGATGGCCTTGGTGAATGGGGTGTCCTCTGGGCCCCCCTGAGGAACACTACTCCCGTAGGGTTTTCCACCCTGTGTAACCTCTCCACTCCAGGATGCCTACTTCCCTAGGCCTTTTTCTTTCCTCTCGCCTTTGCCAGGACAGCTCAGGTGTTTCTACTTTGTTTAGTGGTTGCCATCACTTTCTCCAGTCATCTTAAGAGCCACTTTAGTAGAGGAGTCCCCACTGTGGTGCAATGGGTTAATGATCCAGCTTGTCTCTGTGGCAATGCTGGTTCAGCCCCTGGCCTGTTGCAATGGGTTAATGATCCAGTGTTGCTGTAGCTGTAGCGTCGGTTGCAGCTCTGGCAGATTCGATCCCTGGCCCAGGAACTTCCATATGCTGTGGGTATGGCCAAAAAAGAAAAAGAAGCCACCTTAGTAGAGACTTCTTACCTGCTGTTCTATTTGCCAGGGGCTTAAGTCCTCTGTACTGAGAAAGTGCTCCCAAGTCTGAATTCTTGCTTTTCTGGTCCCCTTGATATAGCACCTTTGAAAGCCAAACCCAGCGTTTCCTTGTGCGTCTCAGTACCTACCAGTTAGTTCTTGCTGTTTTTTGGTGTTTACTCTCTTCCTTCATCAGGCCTGGCACTTCCCCAGCCAGGTAGTGCTAGAATTTAATCATTTAATCCTAGTTATCAGTTTGCTAAGTGGGGGTGGGTGAGAAGGAGGGGGGTTGGTGCGTCAGTGGCCTGGTTGGGGGAGCAGTGCAAGCTCTTATTTGGGAAGGGTGGCCCCCATTGCAGTCTGAGGGCTGGTGGCGGGTAGGGTGTCTGGCTAGATGTTCTACCCCATGTTTCAGGGTTCCGGGGTTTTCTAACCATATGAAGTCATGTGGCCTGGACAGCAGCAAAGCAGACTTGCCACATGTTAAATATTGAATATTTGATCTCCCTTGAGTTGTGCAACTGTTATGGCCTCTTTGTTGCTGCGCCGTGTCTGCTCCTGCACTGTGGGAACTAAGGGCCTCTTTGGAAGCTCCGCAGGAGCCCTCAGCTCTCACACTAAGTCTTTAGCTATTTATTAACTGTCATCCATTTCTCATTACCCTGCTGCAGGGTGTCGGTACAACCTAACAGTATCCAGCCATTTCTACTGTCTCTGTCGACCTTGTTCCTCCCTTGTTTTCAAATTACCACACCTGTAAGGCCATTCTCTGTTTTCCCAGGTCACCTCCAGAGAAATCTGTGGCAGTTGGACACACCATGCCCCCCCTGCCCCCCCGCCAGGACAGTGTCCCTTTTGCCCACCAAGCAGTGACTGGAGAGTCTGGGCCCCATTTTACACAGCCTGTCTTCCTGGACCACCCCTGGCATCGTTCGTCATAGTTTGGGTTCTCTGAGAAACAGGTACCAAGATTGGATTAAATACAGAAGATATTTCTCAGGGTGCACACCTGTGGGGGAGAAGGGGAGGGAGAGGAGAGCTGTGGGACTCGATGGTGCAGGAGAGTGAAGGAGGGTGGGTAGAACATTCTTAGGCTTTGTGGTGCAGTTCTAAGGACATTTTGCAGGGCGGATGTGTTTTTTAAGAGAAACAGTCCACCGTGAGCCCTGAGCATGCCTGCCCGTTCTCAGTGAGCATCTTTAAAGCAAAGCTTATCTGTGTCTCTGGATACTGCGCCATTTCTGTAGGGCAAGGTGATCACAGTGTCACTGCCATTTAACTGCTCGCTTCCTGAGGGAGGAGCACGAGTTTGTTTGTTCATTGCTCAAAAAGTCCAGGCCCTTGCCTGTGGTTTCCTCAGCAGTGAGACAACCCCCTGCAGGGGCAGCATCCCTCTGAGCCTGTTGCATTGCCCCGTGGGACTTGGGGACAGGAGAACTGGCAGAACTGAGCTGATACTCAGGCTGTTTGCCATGTGGTCATAAGCTGTCTTGTTCTCCCCCCTGAACGCTCACTGTCTACTTTCTGCAACTGTGAAGTAGTGTCAGGTCTGTTATCCTTTGTGAGGGTGGGCTTGTCCCCCCACCACCCAACAGCATTCTTGACCCAAACAAAGCCTATTAGGGAAGTCCTGTGTCTCGCAGGAATGACCTGTCTTAATATCTCTGCCATACTCTGTGGTTGGCTGAGAGCAGACCATTGGAAGTTTGGCCTTGGTGACAGTTAAGTGATAGTGGGAAATGCAGTAGCGTTGGATTTCAGAGCTCAGCAGCTGTGGCCATCAGTCACTCGTGCTCCCTGCAGTCAGAGATCTGAGAGGCACAAATACACCCTGCACTATGCCCAGCCTGAAACAACCAGCTTACCATTCGTTTAGTTGATCTTTGGCAACAGTGAATGTTTACTTGTTCCTTTCATGGGTTTACTTCACAGAAGACAGTTGCAACTTGGTGGTGGAAAAATCCCCAGTGACCTCAAAGCGAAACAGCCACAGTGAATGAAACGCTCATTAAGAATGCTTTTTAGTTCTTGGCATATCACTATTTCTTTCATGTGGCCTAATTAACACCCTAGTCTGCGAGTCTCTTTTTGCTTTCTCCAACCTATTGGAACATGTATCTAGTAAGTAGCTGTCTTGGCAGTTTATGGACTCATTGAATCCTAAATTGGAAATAATCCTTATCTGGCACAGGACCCGTGAACATGTTTTGAAGCTCTTTGAAAGGAATAACCTGGTCATTGTCTAAACGGTACGCTAGTGAAATGTAAAGTGCTCTGCGCTGTGCTGTTAGGACCAAAGAATAAAGTAAACATTTACTAATGTCTTTTATCTGAAAATGTAAACTTAGAAGACATAATTTGGGTGTGATTATTTGCACTGGAAGGATTTAACCTACCATCCTTCCTTCACTAAATAGGTGGCCCCTGATTTTTGCAAGTGTTACTGGAAACTGTGTCATAAAATCTATGATAAGAACAGCTCATGTTTTTTAGTAGGAAATAATTAATAGTTACATTTGTGATAAGCATTTGGTATTCTATATAAAGTATGACCAATAGCATGTCATCAAAGATACATTGGTTCCAGAGTTCCCGTCGTGGCGCAGTGGTTAACAAATCCGACTAGGAACCATGAGGTGGCGGGTTCGGTCCCTCCCCTTGCTCAGTGGGTTAAGGATCCGGTGTTGCCGTGAGCTGTGGTGTAGGTTGCAGACGCGGCTTGGATCCCAAGTTGCTGTGGCTCTGGTGTAGGCCAGTGGCTACAGCTCCGATTTGACCCCTAGACTGGGAACCTCCATATGCCGCAGGAAGCGGCCCTAGAAAAGGCAAAAAGACAAAAAAAAAAAAAAAAAAAAAAAAAAGATACATTGTTTCCTAGATGATTTTTTTTTTTTTTTGTCTTTCTAGGGCTGCACCTGCGGCATATGGAGCTTCCCAGGCTAGGGGTCTAATCAGAGTTATAGCTGCTGGCCTACGCTAGAGCCACAGCAACGTGGGGTCTGAGCCACAACTGCGACCTATGCCACAGCTCATGGCAACGCTGGATCCTTAACCCACTGAGCGAGGTCAGGGATCAAACACACAACCTCATGGTTCCTAGTCAGATTTGTTTCCACTGTGCCATGATGGGAACTCCAGTATTTTTAATAATTCATCTAGGGGAGTTCCCGTTGTGGCACAGCGGAAACAAGTCCATGAGATTGTGGATTCGATCCCCGGCCTCCCTCAGTGGGTTAAGGATCTGGCGTTGCCATGAGCCTCTGGTATAGGTTGCAGATGTGGCTTGTATCCCGAGTTGCTGTGGCTGTGGTGTAGGCCAGAGCTATAGCTCCAATTGGACCCCTAGCCTGGAAACCTCCACATGCTAGGGGTGCAGCCCTAAAAAAAAAAAAAAAAAAGCACAAACCCCCCAAAACTGGAATTATGTGCCAGGTTCTATAAAGGGGCAAAACCATATGACATGTGTTAAGTTACTCTGAGGTGTATGGTTGTTTCCCAGCTATATAGCTATTATAATTCTATGTTTAAGGCCAACGTACTCTCTATAATGAACATCAGTCCAAAATTTGGCTACCTTTTGCCAGCTTAGAATTTAGAAGAGTATCTTGGGGATAATTGGAGATGACCTACCATCGTTAAAGAAGCTGTTCAAAAAAGTGTAAACTGGGAGTTCCCGTTGTGGCTCAGCAATAACGAACCTGACTAGTGTCTATGAGGATGCGGGTTTGATCCCTGGCCTTGCTCAGTGGGTTAAGGATCCAGCGTTGCTGTGAGCTGCGGTGTAGGTTGCAGACGCGATTCGGATCTGGCATAGCAGTGGCTGTAGTATAGGCCAGCGGCTAACAGCTCCAATTTGACTCCTAGCCTGGGAACCTCCATGTGCCACAGGTGTGGCCCTTACAAAAAAAAAAAAGTCTAAATGAATGCTTTCTTTTTTCTCATGCCTCATAAGAAGTTGAGGCTTTTGATATCATTCCATTCACCTTAGGTTATGGTTAGAATTGGTTTAGGCTTTGATGTTGGTGAGGATTGTGATGATGTTTTGCCAAGAGAAAGGCATTTATTGAACTTATCTATGGAACAGAATCAGACTCACAGATTAAAAAGAACAGACTTGTGGTTCCCAAGGGGGAGGGGTGGGGGAGGGCTGGACTGGGAGTTTGGAATTAGCAGATGCAAACTATTATATGTTGAACAGATAAATAAACAACAGGATCCTACTGTATAGCACAGGGAAGTATATACAATATCCTATAATCAACCATAATGGAAAAGTGTATGAAAGGGGATATATATTATATATATTATATAATATATAATATATATAACTGAATCATTTTGCTGTACACCAGAAACTAACACATTGAAAATCAACTATACTTCAATAAAAAATTAAAAAATACATTCTTTCCCAAAGGACCTTGTAACAAAAAAAGCATTTATTAGTAAGCAGCTAACAACAGCAAAAAATTTTCATCATTATTAATTTTATCATTATTAATCTCTAAATTCTCTTTGAATTTTTGTTAGTATACCATATTATAGATAAATCATAAAGTATACTGTTTAATTATTAGAGCACACATCTTATTTGTGTTGATTTTACTTATTTTATATGTGCAGTTCTGTGTGTTTATATTGTCACTATCCTTGACATTTCCAGTGGCTGTATAGCATGGTTTCTTGACAGTACACCATGCTGGTGGCCCACTTGGGTTGTTTAAATTTTTCATCATAATTAGTAATAGTTAATTTTTCATCATAATTCATAGTACTACTATGAACATTTTTATGTAAAGTCTTTTTAACTTTTTTCGTTTTCTATTATTTCCTTGAACCGCATTCCCCAAGGTGGAGTTACCAAGTCCAAAAGTACAGATAGAACCATAGCTTGTCTTACTTATTGTTAGATTACTTTTCAGAAAGATCAAATTTGTGAGACCATCAAGCACCATAAAGTTCAAGTATAATTTTCTCCCTGTATCCTGGGAGACACTGGATTTTTATCACTTTATTCCTTTTTTTTTTCCTGCTCTGAAATGTTATTGTGATACCTTCAGGTTACTATAATTTGCATTTTCTTTCATTGCAAGTGAGGCTGTGCATTTTTACTTTTTAGTGCTTTCATCTTTTCCTTTATATTTAAATGGTTTCATCTCCAAGGACTGTTGACACCAGCTCATACCTCATATATTATTTTTTTTTTCAGCTCATATAGTCTTAATGTGTTTTGGCCAGTGCTCTTTGAACAGCTATGGCAAGTGCCTTTCCTCCCATTCTGGTGCTCACCTTTTGACATTTAGTTCAATAGACAGAAAAATTTTTAAAATAAGGACTGACTTAATTTGAAGCTACAAATGCAGCCATAGAAACAGACCCAAGAATTGACATCAGGATATAGCAGCTGTCAAACAGCATGCTTGCATTCTCTCTGTCCTATTCTCACTTCCCTCCATCTATTCCTCACTCTCTGTTTTCTTTTTGAGGGAGGATGTTCAATTAGACTTCTTTCTAAAGTCATATGATATTACCCTTGTTATCCATAGACTATCTTGGGAAGGATATTTGAGCCATTAGTAATAGAAGAGAGCGCTTCTGGAGAGTAGAGCTGGGTAGCCGCTGAGAGAGGAGGGGGAAGGAGCCTTATTTTGTACCTTTTGTTACTTTTGAATTGCAAACTGAGATTTGTGTTAATTTTTAATAAAATCAATTAAAGCCATATGTAAGATTGGCATTTCTCATTATTGTGGACCTTTAAAAAATAACTTTAAAATTTATACTGTTGCATGTGATAAACTTAAGTATGTAAAGGCAGAAATGAGTGAGTAGATGATGGCAGCCAAATCTGGGTGTATGTGATATTGGGGCAGAACTGCCTGCCATTCTATTCACTAAAGTTCAGTTAACATAACATCTATGGACTGTAGGTATATCATAAAGGAAACTTACTTACTTGCCTAGGAATATTTCCCTTGGCATTTTGGATAAGGCTGAGACCTTCCACTGACCTAAATTCCTCCATAAAGCTGGGGTATGAGAATGACTAGTTGAGTGATCTTCATGTGTGCTGAGTGGAGAGGAGGAGGCCAGACTGGTGGTTTCAGCACCAGAGTGGTATTTCAGTCCCTTAGAAGTACTTTCTAGCCAAGAACTGTTTGAGGCCAGATGGCAGGTGCATGTTCTGATTTGCTGTTTGTTATTCTTTGACTTTGGTGTTCTTGGTGGGGCTTATCCTTTCTCCATTGATTGAGTTTTGGTACGTGCAGGGGCACAGGTGTGACTGGAAACCCTGAGCATCCCTCTGGCCACATTGGTGATTCATGTCTCTCTCTCTCTCTTTTTTTTTTTTTTTTTGCTTTTTAGGTCTGTACCTATGGCAGCATATGGAAGTTTCCAGGGTAAGGGTTGAACTGGAGCTGCAGTTGCTGGCCTACGCCACAGCCATAGCAACACTGGATCCAAGCTGCATCTGTGACCTATACCACAGCTCATGGCAATACCGGACCCTTAACCCACTGAGTGAGGCCAAGGATCAAACCCATATCCTCATGGATATACTAGTTAGGTTCTTAACCCACTGAGCCACAATGGAAACTCCTGATTCATGTCTCTTAAAGGGGCCAGGAGGATGTCTAGAGGCTTCAGAGCCCCCCTCCCCGCCCAAGGAGTCAGATGTCTACAGTGCTCTAGGTGTTTGGGGATGGACTTTGGAAATGAACTTCCTGGGAATCCCTCAACATAATATGAAATGGGTGGTGTCCCTGAGGCCATGTACCAATTTGACTTACACTGTCCAATAAGGGAACATGAGGCACTAGCTCCATGTGGCTATTGAAATTAAAATAAATCAATATGAAAAATTGAATTCCTCAATCGTATTAGTGACAATAGCCACATGGGGCTAGTGCCTCCTGTACCAGACTGAGCATTTTCATCATCGTAGAACATGCTATGGGACAGTGCTAGGCTAAATCCTTCAGGCATGGCAGCATTGTACACAGCTGTGTGACCTGAGGGGCAAGGCTTCCTGGTGCTTCCTAGGCCTACCTAATCCTACCAGTCCTTTGAGGATTGCCTCAATTTCAGTTCCTCCAGGAAACTACCCTGACCACCCTGCTCACAGCAATGACTCCTTTCTTTGAATCTGTAGGGTACCTGAAATAAGGGATGGCACGCTATTTTATTGATGTCATACTTTTGCTTCTAAGTTAGTCTCATCTTCCCAGCAAGGCTGCAGGGAGCAGAACTTAAACCCCACACTGCCTGCAAGATGCATCTACACGTGAGGCTCGGCTTCTCTTTTCACCCCAAAATGCTTATCGAAAGCATCTATCAAACCCTCCTTTCCTCCAGCTGCCCATTTTGTGCTTTCTTGGCTCTTATTTTCAGTATTTATAAGGATCAGTGCGTAGCAGTGGTTAACGAATCCGACTAGGAACCATGAGGTTGCGGGTTTGGTCCCTCCCCTTGCTCAGTGGGTTAAGGATCTGGCGTTGCCGTGAGCTGTGGTGTAGGTTGCAGACGCGGCCCGGATCTGGCGTTGCTGTGGCTCTGGCGTAGGCCGGCAGCTACAGCTCCGATTCAACCCCTAGTCTGGGAACCTCCATATGCCGCAGGAAGCGGCCCTAGAAAAGGCAAAAAGACAAAAACAAACAAACAAACAAACAAAAAAAACCAAAAAAAAAAACCAAAAAAGAAAGAATCAGTGCGTAGGACACAATGTCATATTTCAAAAACCATTTATTTTTTGAGGAAGGTCAACATGCTTATTGATGTCAGGTGTAGCAGCCTCAGCTTCTATCTCCATGAGGGGGTGAGGGTGAGGAAGACTTGGGAACATGAGCAGATCTTGAAAACATTTTGGACAGAGCCGATGATACCTTCCTCATCATTTCAGACCCCTGTTTGGATGTATTGGGCTTATCAGAGTCTGTGAACAAACCAAAGAGAAATGTGGTTATTTACCGGGCTTTCTAGTTAAGGCTGTCGGGCTAGGGGATTGATAATTTAGGATTCAGGAAGAAGCATTTATATAATACAGTTTGGTTTTTAAAGTGCTTTCACAGAGTGTCTTTATTTTGCTCCTTCTTTCACCCCTGGGAAGGAAGCAGGAGAAATTCGGTAAGGTCAGATGCTTCGTCTAAGGTCACGTGGGTAGAAAGTGGCCAAATCTGCACTAGGAGCCAGGCTTTTGGATGTGCAGGACAGTGCTGCACCCCCTGCACCATGATGCTTTTTGAGCCTGCTAGGCAGTGCCTTGCCTCCCTCATGCTAGCAGATAACTATCCAAAAATCCTATGAACTAATTCCCCGTGAAAAAGTAACTTTCACCTCTCAACAGTACAAGTGTCCATTTCAAATTGTTCAGTCAAAAGCAGCAGTGCATTAACAAAGGCTATAATTTCTCCCTCACTTTGGGTAAATTTTCAGTTGACTGACCCCAAGTGATCTGTTTGTTGTGTGAGCTATAAAGGACTTGTGTGGTCAGTAAGAGTCTCCATTTAGACCCATTTTTCTGCACCACTTGTTTTGTGCAAAGGGCTCTTAAAGCATATCACAGTTTATGTTAACAAAATGATTGCTGTATCTGCAAGGACAGAAATGAGCATTTATCTATGTTGCTGATGCATCATGACAGATGTCATGAAAAGACACAGGGCAATAAAACGCATACCTTCTTATTTCCAATAAAAGACAAAGTTCTCCTATATCTCTTGCAGTTACCTAGTTTTTATCTTCTCTAGCAGTATAGCCTTGGAAACCTCAAATATCTATGATGAGAACTAAGGTAGCAGATAGCAAATGTACCCCCCAGTAAGGGGGAAAATAGTTTAGCTTTTCAGATTAATAAGGTAGTATTGCAAACGTGCTGATAGTTTAAACGAAATAAGAACAACCTAGAAATAAGTAAGGAAAAAGCCAAAATCTGCAGAGGCAAAGATAAAGACTTGAGAGATCTCATATGAAAAAGCAAGACAAAGACTTAGTTACCGGATTGAGGCATGTACTGTAAGACCATATTCTGAAACTCTCAAGGGGAAAAATAAAGTTTTGCTTTTACAATTTGTGGGATCTTGTTTAAAATGCAGATGCCTGGACACCATTTCCGTGAGACACTGACCGTACAGGCCTGCAAATAACCATCCCGGTGATCCTGGTGCAAGTGGTACCTGAATGACCCTTTGAGATGCTGTCCCTGGTTTGTGGTCCCTAACAGATTCTGCATATGGTTCAAGATTGGTGCTGCCTAGAATAACAGCACACACGAAGCTCATCCCTAGGGGCACAGGGAACCCTTTGGCTAACAAGTCGTACTCCTTTCAAATCAAAACTGCTGAAAAGAAAAATCAAGTCGTAGGTGTGGCATTCACAGTGTATTGGAAGTAGGGGTAGATACTATGTCAAAATGAAGCCAGGTTGGTGAGACCAGCTCTCCTTCAAGACACCCTGATGATGCTTTGATCAGCTTGTGGGCAGCACTGTGGGGTTCACCTGGCTGGCACTGGTCACTCTGAACAGAGAGATCTGCTCAGGGTGTTTATGGCCAAAGTGAATGGGTCATGATGCGTGCCAAATGCTATAGAATGACACTTCACACCATGAACTGATTTAGATTCCCAATAAAACCCTATTTGTAAAAAGCACACTATAAGCTGTAATGGGTATGTCTTGGTCTTGGTCCAGATGTCCTCCTTTCCTTGTGGGTTTTCATAAACAGGCATCAGAGATTTCTAATGAATTATTCTCTATGGGGCTTTTTTTTTTTTTTTTTTTACCACTTTGAGCATCTTAGCACAAGGTGAGCCATTTGTGCATTTCTTCCTCCATAAGTTCTTACTGGAGCAAAAACATGTTATCTGAATTTACACCTACTACCCAGTGAGTTCCTGTAACGTGCAGAATGCAGGGGTAGGGAGGAGATGTCCCTGTGTCAAACTGTAAGTTAAAGAAAAAGGGGAGTTTCTTCTTCAATTGGACATGCTAGCTGGAAACCTAGGTGGATCTTTTCTATTGCCAATGAACTCTGCAGGCTGTCCTTGGTCACTGGCCAGTTCAGAGATGCAGTTCTGAGATGTAGCCCCTGGCTGGCAGGAGAAGGAATGTGGGTTGAAGCCACAAGACCTTTGAGGTTTGAGCCCTGGCTCAGCCACTTGCTGGCTGCACAGCGTGAGGCAAGTCATTCGCTTCCATTTTCTTCTCTGTGATAAATGGGACTTAAGACTTGCCAAGGGAGCATGGGGTGATAAGCTCTTTCACCTTAGTGACTATTACCTTGTCAATACAATGGAGAGGAGGCTTCATAGGGTACATATGAGAATGCCTGGTACAGCTGATACCTAATAAACACTACTTGCAGTACCTGTCACCCCTCTGCTGTGAGGTTCAAGTCAGAGAACTGCAGTCTCTATACATAGTAATATTATTCCAACCTAATACTGGTGGTGGGTGGGGGTGCTGCAAGGCAGGAGCCACTCACTGCAGGGGGGTGAATGATCAAAATTCCTATATTCAAAATGACATAATTGAGGAGTTCCTGTCATGGCTCAGTGGTTAGCGAACCCGACTAGCATCCATGAGGATGCGGGTTCGATCCCTGGCCTCGCTCAGTGGGTTAAGGATCTGGTGTTGCTGTGAGCTGTGGTGTAGGTCGCAGACGTGGCTCAGATCCTGTGTTGCTGTGGCTCTGGTGTAGGCTGGTGGCTACAGCTTCGATTCAACTCCCCTAGCCTGGGAACTTCCATATGCCACCGGTGCGGCCCTAAAAGACAAAAAAAAAAAAAAAAAAAAAAAAGACATAATTCAGAACTTTATTATAAAATGGCAAATATGCTGTACCTGAAATGCCATCATTTGAAGAATGTAGGCTGGCCAGGGCACTTTCGCGTTGATAGAGGGTGACAAACTGCCAAGACAAAGATGAAATACTAGCTTAAGCCTCTGCCCTTGGACAGTGAACATGAGAAACACCTGGAAACCTCAAGGGATGGAGTGCAACCATTGTAGCACCGTACACAGTAATCTCAGTGCTCTGCAGTCTCAAGGAGTTATTTTCTGGGACTTGGCTCTTCTCAGACATGACTTCTCATAATCCTTGCCAATTATGACACCCAAGATTGGCCCCAGACTTGGACAAGAGCTGCTCTTGTAGGATAATTTCAGGGGCTCAAGTGTCCTGGGTCACAAAACATGCTAGCCATGCTGCACCCTCCCTCCTGGAGCTGGGAGTAAACAAAACATTTTAGACCCTTCTCTGAGTGAAGATAATGGCCTTAGGGAGAGAAGGATGAAGGGGAGGTCCATTTTACTCTCCCAATCTCCTTTTAAATAATTCTTAACAATTGGGAGATGTGGAGCAAGAAAGTGATGGCTAGGGTTGCAGGAGACTGGACATGGTAGGGCAGAGAAGGTGGCTCGGATGCTGGCTTTGCTGTGTGGACTTCCCATCACCTCCTGGAATGAAGAGGCAGCGTGATCGCTGAAGGGCCCCAAATAGGCTGGGGGAGGTGGCTGAAGGGTAGCTATTCCTTGCTGGTGGCAGTTAAAAAGGAAGTGGCAATGAAGCAAGGCCCCTATGCATGCCGCCTGAGAGAAGCCTGCTTCATCCTGATGGTGCGCAGAGCAGAGTCATTATCATGAAAGTTTTGGATTTGAGGCAGTTTATGGATGAAGACACTGCAAAATAGGATACTTAAAGGGATAACTTAGGGCAAGGACAGTCCAAGGAACTGGTTCTCAACCCTGGCTGCACAACAGAACCATCTGGAGAAATATTAAAAATAAGCATGCTTGGACTCCGTCCCAGTTGGACAGGAATCCCAGGGGGTGGGCAAGCATTGGCCTCTTCGGAGTTGCCCAGGTGACTTCGGCACAGCCAGCTTGAGAATTCCTTTTCTAAAGGAAGGAGGAGGACAAGCAGGTGCTACTAAATAGCCAGACACGGTAGTTTAAGTCAGTAGCCCTTAACACTGGCTTACAGTGTTAAGGGTCACTGGCTTAAAATCAGCCAGGAAGCTTTTAGGCCCAGGCTGCAACTCAGGCCAACTGAATCAGAATCTTTGGGGGTGGGCCCCGGGCATCGGTGGTTGTTAAAAGCTTGCCAGATGATTCTGAGGTGCAGCCAGCATTGAGAGCCTCTGCTCTGTAGTAGATCCCAAATAGGGCTGTCCATCAGATTCATGATAAGAGGTGCTGGGGGACTCCTGACAGAGATGAAATCGGGTTCTGATGGCTAAGGCTGTTAGTTCAACAAAGTTTGCTGGGCATCTACTTTATTTCAGTCCTGCGTTAGGTGCTGAGCATACAGCTATGAACAAAACAGACAAAACACTTGCCATCATGAAGCTTATGTTCAAGGGAACATAGAGTCTGCTGGAGGATGAAGGCAGGGATATCTGTCTGCTTTGTTCACTGCGGAACCTCCAGCTCCTGGCACATAGTAGGCACTTGATAAATATTTGATAAATAAATGATTAAATGGTGACCCGAGCCCTGTGAAGAAAAATAAAGCAGGATAGGGGGATTGTGTGTGTGTGTGTATGTGTGTGTACACATGTTGGGGCAGTTAAAGTGAACGAAGAGGAAAGCAATGGTGATAGAAAACAGAGAGGAGGACCTAGTTGGGGGTTCCCTAGGAGGGCCGGAGGGGAAAGGTATTTCCTGGGATCACACTAAGGAGTTGGCCAGGTTTCTGGAAAGCTGCCTACAAAGGGTAGCTTGCAAAGAAGTTGGAAGCAGCACTCATTGCCCTCAAGCAGTGCCCCTTTCTCTTGGAAGCTTCTGTTCCCTCACTGCCCTCATCAGGCCCTTCGCCTGGGCCTACCTGGGCGTGCGCTGGGACTCACTCCTCTTCAGCCCTTCTCCAGAGGCTGCCAGAACAGAGCTAATTGTCTTGAGATACTGACTGAGGGGCTTATTCTGTGCACTTCCACAAGGACAGTGATTTAAACCAGGGCTCAGCCTGGCTGGGAGAGATTTGGATGTGGGGCAGTGTGAAGGAGGGAGTCCTTGCTGATGCCTCTCAGAGCATACCACAGCCCCACCGAAGGCAGCCCCTCATGTCTCTCAGGGTGCTGCCAGCTCACGCCGAGGGGGGCCAGTGAAACATACTTACCTTAACACTGCTTGATTTCTCCAGATCCAGACAGTCAAAACTTTCTGGGATCAAAACACAACATTAGAAAACAGTTATTTCAGAGACATGCACACATTTTGGCACAAAAATAATGTCAACAATTTCATCAGAGAATCACAGAAACTAGGCAGACTGGAAAAGCTGAAAGAGGTGAGATCCCCCAATTCTGGGCTCAGGCCTCATCTCTCCTCAGAAACAGGGATGATGGAGTGTGCCGTGTGGGAGGGGCACCGGCCAGGACAGGAGAGGCAGGCGCTGCAACTGGCACAACCAGCCAAACTCTGTGGGCCTCTTTGCCCATCTGTAAAATGAGAAACTAGACTGTGGGTGATTTCTGAGGACCCCACCAGCTCTCTGCTTGAAGATCGTTTTTTAAAAAATGTTGAATGACAAAAAGACAAAAAAAAAAAAAAAAAAGGGAGTTCCCGTCGTGGCGCAGTGGTTAACCAATCCGACTAGGAACCATGAGGTTGCGGGTTCGGTCCCTGCCCTTGCTCAGTGGGTTAACAATCCGGCATTGCCGTGAGCTGTGGTGTAGGTTGCAGACGCGGCTCGGATCCCGCGTTGCGGTGGCTCTGGCGTAGGCCGGTGGCTGCAGCTCCGATTCAGCCCCTAGCCTGGGAACCTCCATATGCTGCGGGAGCGGCCCAAGAAATAGCAACAACAACAACAACAACAACAACAACAAAAAGACGAAAAAAAAATGTTGAATGAGGATGCCAGCTAAAGGAATGCTAGATGAAGTCAGCCATACAATGAGACACCAACATCCAATGCTTTCACTGACATGTGGAATCTGAAAAAAGGACAGACGGAACTTCTTTGCAGAACAGATGCTGACTCACAGACATTGAAAAACTTATGGTCTCCAGAGGAGACAGTTTGGGGGGTGGGGGGATGTGCTTGGGCTATGGGATGGAAATCCTGTGAAATTGGGTTGTGATGATCATTATACAACTACAGATGTGATAAATTCATTTGAGTAATTAAAAAAAAAAAAGGAATGCTAGAAAGGAAGGTGCCGGTCTCAGGAAATAGTTACTTCCTGTGAAAATCAGGAGAGGGTGAGGTCCCACCTTGAGTTCCAGGAGACCTCAGTGATTGAATTTGGCCCAAGGAAGTAGAAGTGGTCCCAAGAGAGAAGTTTCAGAAAGACCCATAGCTAGGGAGGCAGCTAGCAGTTAAAAGAGCATTGGACTTGTGTGGAGTCAGAAAAAGTGAATTTGAGTCTGACCTTCACTACTTAGAGCTCAATGAACACTAGCAAGTTACTTCTAACTTCTGTTTCCTCATATATACGTACAGTGGAGATGTGACTACTTTCTTACAAGAGGACCAAATGAAATACATGTATGTATTTGCTATGCATTTTATATGTATATAATCATAAAGGACCAAGGGAGTTCCCATTATGGCTCAGCGGAAACAAATCTGACTAGTATCCATGAGGACACAGGTTGGTTCCCTGGCCTCGCTCAGTGGATTAAGGATCTGGCATTGCCGTGAACTGTGGTGTAGGTTGCAGATGTGGTTCAGATCCCCCATTGTTATGGCTGTGGTGTAGGTCGGCAGCTGCAGCTCCGATTAGACCCCTGGCCTGGGAACCTTCATATGTCATGGGTGTAGCCCTAAAAAGACAAAAAAAAAAATTATAAAGGACCAAGATGAGAGGACTCTCTCTGGATTACCCTTTGGGCCAGGGGTTCTAGAAGGAAATATAGTAAAACCACAGTTACCTTGAATGTGTAGGAGATACCATTGGTTGAATTATCTGATGAAATTGGTTAAGCAACATCCGGTACATTTTATTCCTGGTTGCTAGCTGTTCTAAAGTGTCTGAATGTACTTCCCTCCCTTAGGAAGTCTTGTGGTACTGCACATATTTGAATTGATTTTTTTATTGGGGAATGTGTGCCCACAGTATGCAGATGTTCCCAGGCCAGGGGTCAAACCAAAGCCACAGCAGTGACAACACCAAATCCTTAACCACTAGGCCACCAGAGCACTCTTTGAATTGATTTTTTAAAAATTATTGGGGCATTTGGGTTTATCAGGGCCATCACTACAAATATCAATTTTTAAGTTCTGGGCTAAATGCACAGCAACCCTTCTGGATATATCTAGGACATTGTTTTGATAAAAAAGGCACAGAAAAAACTCCAGGTATTTGAGAGTTCTAGATAATCAGAATCAAGTTGAGATTATTGTTCATTCTGTGAAACTAATAATTTATATCACCAGCTCTGAACTCCCCACTGAATTCTAGACCTAAGTATCCAACTGCTTATGTAATTTATTCCATTCAATATCCAATGGCCTCTCAACCTCACATGCCTGAAGAGAATTCTTATCCCCAGTCCCCTCCCTGCCTTTGTTCTTCTCCGAGTCTTTCCTGTTTCACCAAATGACACCACAAGCCACTTGGTTGCTCAAACCAAAACTGTAGGAATCATCCTTGTTCTTCTATTTTCCTCACTCCCAATATCCAGTCCATCAGTAGGTCCTGCTAACTTTACCTTCAAAATATATTCTGGGAGTTCCCGTCATGGTGCAGCAGAAAGGAATCCGACTAGGAACCATGAGGTTGTAGGTTCGATCCCTGGCCTCGCTCAGTGGGTTAAGGATCCAGTGTTGCCGTGAGCTGTGGTGTAGGTTGCAGACATGGCTTGGATCCTGCATTGATGTGGCTGTGACGTAGGCTGGCAGCTATACCTCCGATTAGACCCATAGCCTGGGAACCTCCATATGCTGTGGAAGCGGCCCTAAAAAGCAAAAAAAAAAAAAAAAAAAAAAAAAAGCAAAATATATTCTGAATCTGTTCACTGCTTACCACCTGCTCTTCTCCTAGTCTAAGTCTCAATCATTTCTGGGTCGGATTATTGTGAGAGCCTCCTAACTGGTCTCCCTGCTTTAACCCTATCATTACTCAGTTCATTCTCTGAGCAGTAGCTACAGGGATTTTAAAAATTCATAATTTAGAATATGTCATTTCTTTGCTTAAAAATCCTCCATAGGGAGTTCCCGTCGTGGCGCAGTGGTTAACGAATCCGACTAGGAACCATGAGGTTGCGGGTTCGGTCCCTGCCCTTGCTCAGTGGGTTAACGATCCGGCGTTGCCGTGAGCTGTGGTGTAGATTACAGACGCGGCTCGGATCCCGAGTTGCTGTGGCTCTGGCGTAGGCCGGTGGCTACAGCTCCGATTCAACCCCTAGCCTGGGAACCTCCATATGCCGCGGGAGCGGCCCAAGAAATAGCAACAATAACAACAACAACAACCAAAAAGACAAAAGACAAAAAAAAAAAAAAAATCCTCCATAGGAGTTCCCGCTGTGGGGCAGTGGGTTAAGAGTCTGACTGCAGCAGCTTGGGTCACTGTGAAGGTGTGAGTCTGATCCCTGGCCCAGCACAGTGGGTTAAAGAATATGGTGTTGCCGCAGCTGTGGTGTAGGTCACAGCTGTGGCTCAGATTCAATCCTGGGCCCACTAATTTCCATATGCTGCAAGTGTGGCCATTAAAAAAAAAAAAATCCCCCACAGGCGTCCCACTACAACCGGAAAAGTGATCTATGCTCCTTTCCGTAGGCTGTGTTGGACACTAACATGATCTAACCCCTAGCTATCTGTCTGACATCATCTCATACCACTTTTTTTTGCCCAGCAGACCCCAGGAACTGGCTGTATTCCTTTTCTAATATGCCAAGCTCATCCCATCCTAGGGTTTTCGCACTTACTGTACCCTGTGTGTGGGATCCCTGCTTCCATATCTTCTTGTGGCTGCTTCCTTCTTGTCATTAAGGTCTGATGTTTCTAGACTTCTTGAACTGAAGTAATCTAGCCAGTCACTCTCTATCATGTGGGCTCTTTTAAAGTTTTTTTTTTTTCATATTCATTCATGAATTCCACAAATATTTACTGAGTATCCACTACATTCCTCTTTTCTGGGTATGTGGGTACACAGTGAACATACAAAAATCCCTGCCCTCATAGAACTCACTTCTAGGAGAGGGAAATAGTCAATAAGAAAAAAATATTTAATCTTTTAGTTGGTATAAGTACTAGGTAGAAAACTAAAACAGGGAGTTCTGGGTGGCACTGGGGTTGTAATTTTTTTTCTTTTTAGGGCCACACCCATGGCATATAGAAGTTCCCAGGTTAGGGGTTGAATTGGAGCTACAGCTGCTGGCCTAGACCACAGCCACAGCAATGCCGGATCCTTAACCCACTGAGCAGAGCCAGGGATCAAACCTGTATCTTCATGTATACTAGTCGGATTCATTATCGCTGAGCCCCAATAGGGTTGCAATTTTAAAGAAGGTGTTCAGGGAACGTTTGACTTAGAAGATGATATTTGATAAAAGACGTGAAGAAGGTAAGGAGTGAGCTACATCTGGGAGAAGAATGTAGTGGGCAACCCAGCAAGTGCAAAAGCCCTGAGAAAGGAGAACGCCTCCCGTGTTCATGTGGCTGGAGTGGCGTGATTAAGAGGGATCAAAAGGAAGAGAGGTCAGGGCAGGGGAAAGTGGTATCCAGACCACATAGGGCCTTGTAAGCCATTGTAAAGACCCTGGCTTTTATCTTAAGTGAGATGGGAAGTACTTATTTCTATCTAGAATTATTGTCTTTATACCACCCTCTCAATTAGAATCAAGGTGAGAACTTTGTCTCTTACTCACAGCTGTTATGTCCAGAACTTAGAATAGTATCTAGCACAAAGAACATGCTCAGTGAATCTTTGTTGAATGTGAATGAATGAATGAACTGGACAGGTGCCTTATTACCAAAGGATGTAGAAACTAAGTGTCTCAGTGCAATGAAATGGAAGAAAACAATGATACTGAATTCAGGTTTAGGAGACTTGGGATCTATATTCTGACTCACTGTAGGACCTTGGACAAATCACTTCCCTACCCTGAATCTCAGTCTCTTCAGCTTCAAAATGAAGTTATACTAGCTGTTTTATAGCTCTAATAGCTTATGATTCCATATTACAGGAAACACACCAGTGCTATATCATCCTATGACTATATCCTGTTTATGGAATTCTGGCAAACTTACCTCCATTATGTGGTTCATCTTTTAATGAATGTTATTTCCACTTACAAGTGGAGAGGATAGCTTTCTTGAGTAACTTCTTGAGTGGGTGCAGGCTTGAAATAATCAAGGCCAACTCTAGCTCTGTGGTTTTAAGTTTTAAGGCCATATTTATAGTAAACATGATACTCCTACCTCTAGGCCAGTGTTGTTATTGTTAGAACCACATTGATCCTTTGAGGTATAAAAGAATAAACCCAAAGCTTTTTAATAGGTAGTTCCTGTTGTGGCTCAGTGGTAAAAAAGCCAACTAGTATCCATGAGGATGTGGGTTCAATCCCTGCCTCACTCGGTGGGTTAAGTATCCCGCATTGCCGTGAGCTGTGGTATAGGTTGCAGACACGGCTTGGCTCTTGTGTTGCCATGGCTGTGGTGTAGGCTGGTGGCTACAGCTCTGATTTGACCCCTAGCCTGGGAACTTCCACATGCTGCGGGTGCAAAAAAAAAAAAAAAAAAAAAAAAAAAAAAAAAAAAAAAAAGACAAAAGACAAAAAAAAAAAAAGGTTTTTAATATATTTTACTAGGGCTAAGAATTGTTATACAAAGCAAGCATACACTCTTAAAGAGATGATTAAATCCTAGTAGCATGGGCTCAGTCCACAAATAAATATGATTAACCCTTATTTCCTGGATATTTCCTACAGGAGCATGGTAAATTGTGAACTCATAATTACATCATATACTTTACACCAAAATTATTATTATTATTATTATTTCTTGTCTTTTGTTGTTGTTTTTGCTATTTCTTGGGCCGCTCCGAGGCATATGGAGGTTCCCAGGCTAGGGGTTGAATCGGAGCTGTAGCCACCGGCCTACGCCAGAGCCACAGCAACGCGGGATCCGAGCCGCGTCTGCAACCTACACCACAGCTCACGGCAACGCCGGATCGTTAACCCACTGAGCAAGGGCAGGGACCGAACCCGCAACCTCATGGTTCCTGGTTGGATTCGTTAACCACTGCGCCACGACAGGAACTCCACACCAAAATTATTAATGACTCTTCTTAGTGTTTCAGAAAAAGCAAACTAGTTAGCTCATGTTAACTAGTTAACTGACCCAGTACTCTACCGATGTAGATCAACCAACTAGAAAACCCAGTATTAACTTCAGGTTTGACAACAGGAAAATTCATCAATGCAATGAAAAAGTGTCTTTTAAAACACTACAGAAATTAAGAAAAAAATTAATCCAACCTTCTGTAATTTTGGCACTTGGATCTGAGGGATGCTCTTCATTGCCACTAAAAAAAGATAAAAGACATTTCATTTTCTTTGTTTTATATGCATGAATACTAGTTAAAGGACAGTCTGTCAGTCATTATTCATATAGATGCAAACCTGGAATGGTGTGTTTCTGAGTTCTCAAATCAAATAAAATTACTACTGCATTGACTTTATTTGGTTTCATATGTTCCTCCTCTTATGCAAGGATACAAGTAATTGAGATTTGCCTGCATTACTAATTATGTATGTTAAAACAATCAGAGGGGAGATAGGGTTGGCCACTCCTAGTGGGCCAGGAGTGGATGTTCTAAAATGGCATTGGGTCAGAAAAACACCTTAATTTCAAAGTGTCAGGTGGAAAGGAATATAGTTATAACAAGGTGGATTTTTCTCCATATATCCTCTTTCTCTCATGACACAAAGTGCTACTGTTTCTAGACTGAATATTCTTATAAACACAAGAACAATTTTAGACATGTTTTGGCTATTCTAGAAAAAGTGTTAATCAGACTTCAAGCCTGCAGTGTACTTTGTTCCTCTCTGTCCCCTATAGATACCGCATAGTCCACCCTTTCTCTTATAATCTTCTCCAACCTGGATGGTCTTATTTAAATCTTATCCATCCTTTAAGGTCCAACTCAAACTCCACTGCTTTTGAGACTTCTTCCTTGAATATTCCAACTTTTATACTCTTCTCTCCATTCTTGGGATCCTTCTGACAGTGCCACACTGTTGAGCCCTAGAAACTCCTTTAGGCAGGCCTAATAATTAGTGTGGGGATTACTGACACAGGACCCATCTCCCAGGTTCCAGAACCTAACACATTAGTTAAATCTCACCATATTACAGATCACCATACCAGAAAGCAGGTCCCAGGAGAAGGAACTAGAGGCCAGATAAATAGGAATAGAGAGAAGATGGGAAGGGCCATTTGTGGGAAGTAACCACAGAGGGAAAGAAGTAAGGGAAAGCTGAAGGGCTAAACACTGGTTTCCTCACAGATTTACTTGAGAGGCCCATTCCCCCATCACCATAATCATTCAGGTGTCTATTTCCTTAGCCAACTAGTATTGCTTCAACTAACTTACCTAGAAAATGAAGGGAGATCCTCTTCATTGTATGAGCATGAACTCATAACTCTGTGTATGAAGTAATGTGTTGGTTCAGTGCTAGATTTCATTTCTATTCCCTGGAAAAGTACAAGTCAGGTAATATACAAAAGAGAATCTACAATAAATCAAGTGAAATATACTATACTGTTTCTTTAGTTATCCAGATAGCTAGCATTTCTGACCAGGCACACTTTGGTCATGAAATTTCACATGGCTTCCCAGTAAAGAAATAGATCCCAATAAATAGATCAGAGTTTGCATTAAGGCTGTTGACCTAATGAGCTCCCGAACTGGCCAGAGTTGTATCTCTCTGTTTTTTTTTCTCTGGTTCACTGCAGCTTCTTGGGTTGGGAAGTCACTGCAAATGGATAATCCAGGGAATTGTCTTACTAGGAAATTCTAAATCATACAATTTGGGGCAGGGGTAGGGCCAACCCAAGAGGTCACTGAAGCCCAGATCATCACTACAACCAGGGCAAGAACTTTCCGTCAAAGTGATAGTGGAGTTTATGGGACAGGAGGAATATTCAACATGTTCTGCTATGTTTTAATAGGCTGGATAAGTAATTTTTAAGGAAAGAGTTGGTTAAGTAACTTGCCCAAAGGTCACATAGCTACTAAGTGGCAAAGCCAGAATTCAAACCCAGATAGTTATTTGTATGAATCTTTTTACTCTCCTCCAGCCCAACTTCTGGTTCTGCCTGCTGGCATGGGTTTGTGTGCACAAATTTCCAATGAGTATTTATAGGTCAGAGTACAAAAAAGAACGGAATCCATCATTTTAAATAATTAGCTTACATTTCTCCTAACTGGATTCCATTTTCTACTTTTGTTTTCCTTATAACTAGCCTAGGACTCTTGCCACGATCTGTTTTTCTTCAACTGAGGCCCCTGGTTTCATCTGTTCATCATTTCCCCTTTGTTGTAAATATCATTAGAGTTGGAAGAGGCTGCCTGGATCCAGTTTATGCCCTTTGTTTCCTACCCAATGTATATTAGTTGGACTAAATTGGTTAAACTCTCTCCCTTTTTTGGAGTTCCCATCGTGGCACATCGGAAACGAATCTGACTAGGAACCATGAGGTTGGCAGTTCAATCCCTGGCCTCGCTCGGTGGGTTAAGGATCCAGCGTTGCCATGAACTGTGGTGTAGGTTGCAGATGCAGCTTGGATCTGGTGTTGCTGTGGCTCTGGCGCAGGCCTGTGGCTACAGCCCCGATTAGACCCCTAGCCTGGGAACTTCCACATGCCGTGGACCAAAAAACAAACAAACAAAACCAAAAAACAAACAAAACTTATCTCCCTTTTCTATAGAAACCCAATCACTGAAAGTACATCTCTCACTTACACTCAGTTGTGTCTTTGTCTCCCAAGAGGAAGAGTTTGTATTGGTCAAGAATGTTGAGGTAGTTAAATCATTAGAAACAGTTCTTAACTGTGTCTGTTCAGATTTTATCTGTTGAATTGGTGATGCCTCAGTAATTGCTGTTACACCGGGTTTGGGCTGACATTTTCCTAGTGACAGAAATTTTTTCAGATTGCTCTTGCTCACCAGAGGCTTGGGGAAAGCCAGTGTGCTTGCAGTGGGCTTCACATCTTCTTTTACTTGATCTTCAAGTGGGCCTTCTGGTAATTCTTTTACAACCTCTCCTAAAACAACTTCATCTTCATCAGAAGTTAAAATTTCTTCTGCTTTCTTTTCTAAAACTTCTTGATTAATATCATGAATTACCAACCGGATGATGAGGTCTTTTTTGGTTTGGACATCTTTTAAAAGCTCTACTTTGGTTATGTCAGGTTTTATTAAACTCTGAAATGAATTTCTGCTAGCAGTCTGGAATTAAAGAGAATGAATATTAAAAACAATTGCCTTAGTCATTTTTTTTTGCTGTGGTTTTCTATTGTAATAAGGCAATTTTAATATGGTTTTTGGATTCAATTTAGTAAAGTTATTTATCTTCAGGTATCTTTAACTTATATACTAGTGAAATATTTAAAAGAAGCCATAAGTGAAAATCACAAGTAATATTTGCTCATTTCTACACCTTTTTTGCATTCAAGAATGTCACTCCAGTCCAAAGAAGAGACCCTAAGGTTCTTTCTTTTGCTTCACATTTTACTTTTTACTTGCCAAGAAATGCAAAATGTATATATCTTTAATTACATTGTTTTCATCATTTGCTTTGAAAATTTTGTAACAGATTTAGATACAATAACATATTTTTCTAAACTTCTTAGTAGGGAACTAACAGGCCAATCTAAATACAGAACTGTTCATGAAAAAATACAAAGTGTTGGTTGGCCTGGATTTTTCAAAATGATTAATTAAATAGCCAAAATTGTGAAGGCCTTTGAATGTTCACTCCTCATCCCTCCACACGCTATAATCCTTTGAACATATTTTCTAAAGGAAGCTTCAAAGAGTAAATCTTTCTCCTCACCTCTCTAGTCAGATGTCACTGTCCATTTTGCAATGTTAAAGAGAGATCAAGGAAGAGACAGTTATAATCACATAAATGACTGTTCCCATTTCTGTAGCCTTTGATGATGCCACAGAAATTTTAAGTCAACTTGGGTTGTTAATCTCAGATCTCTCTGTAACACTGCAAACCAGATTTTCAGATAAACGTTCCTTAAAGAAATATCTTTTGTGCCAAACAAAGAATTTCTGTAAGAAATGGAAAAACAATCAATTTTGATTATCTGTGCTGGTGGAGGGAAAATGTTTCAAAAAATCAAAAATCATTCTTTATGGCTTTGGGATGTGACACTGTGTGAGCCTTTAATCGGCATATGTCTGGCATGTTGGGAATTTTTGGTTCCTCACAATAGCAGATAAAGCCCTGCTTGTGACTTTCTGACTGAGGAATAGCCTGGGAGTTGTCTGGGTTCCCTAAACTTATCTGTTCTTTCTGCAACCCCCATCCTCATGCTGAGGATGGATGGCACTGCTATCCAGATAGCTGTAAAGTATCAAAACAGATAACTAAAACATACTGTGCTGTTTATGTCTACTTTCCTTAAGATAGCTTTTGCGCCCCTTAAGGTTGCCAGGTGTAGTTGTTTTGGGTTAGCTATTCTCTTCCAACTTCCTCTGGGCTATAAAGAGATAAAGGACTGACAAAAGATGTAAGAGAAGAAAGCAGGTAACCAAGAAGAACTACTGATGGCTATTTCTGCAGATGGTTAAGAAGTAATGAATGACTTGGGGGAGTTCCCGTTGTGGCGCGGTGGTTAACAAATCCGACTAGAAACCATGAGGTTGCAGGTTTGATCCCTGGCCTCGCTCAGTGGGTTAAGGATCCGGCATTGCCGTGAGCTGTGGTGTAGGTCGCAGGCACGGCTCAGATCCCGCATTGCTGTGGCTCTGGTGTAGGCCGGTGGATACAGCTCCGATTCGACCCCTAGCCTGGGAACCTCCATATGCCACGGGTGCAGCCCTAGAAAAGACAAAAAAAGACCAAAAAAAAAAAAAAAAAAGGAAGTAAAGACTTGGGGATAATGTTCTAATGTTCTATAGTTTAGACACACAGACTTGTGCCTAAGAAATTGTTTACATACAAATGAAGACCACTAAGTAAATGCTAGTGTAATTTTGAGAACTCAGAGAGAAAAGGGCATTTTAGAAAGGACCTTCATCTAGTCCAAGAAACTAAGGACCAAGGACATTCCATCAGTGTCTACGACAGTCTCAGTATTTGAGACAAAAGAATTACACATCAATGTATTCACCAACTCGGAGACTTAGTTCAGTGAGTTGGAAAATAATGCGGAGGAAAACATGCTCCTAGGCAAATGCTCTAGGCAGGCCGCTTCTACAGAACTTTGCTCCATTTGCAAGCCACAGGTGTGTGATTGTGTGAGTGCACACCATCTGTGCAAGAGGCTCATTCATAGCTAGGGGCTTTGGTGTTAAATGAGAGAATGGGGCTAGATCAGTGTAACTCCATCTCCTGGCAACATCATCCCTAAGATCAGCAAACAGAACTACTTTTTCAATAGTTGAATTGTACCAAGGACAGCATTTTGATATTTCAAGTCCCTGCTACTGAAGTGTGTTTGGAGCCCAAATATGGCACTGCAGAGAAACTAGTTCATAAAAATAGCAGCACGAAGACACTGGCTCTAGGACAAGGGCAGAATGGGAAAGAAACTGAGTATGTTCTGAGGATGTAAGAATATGGAAACCTGGGAAAGTGTTATGTAATGAAAGTGAAGTAAGAAGAAACTAATTTGAAAGAACCTGCAGGCTAATGTTGGTTGGTGAATGTCGTGAAGTGAAAACAATATTACTGTGGAGCCTTAAGTTTGAGGATTTCAATCTCTAATTGAGGCTAGTTTAGTTGATATTCTAACTGGTCCTTTGGGACCCATATAGTACTGTGATATCCATTAAAAAGAACTGTGGTGACTGTAGAAACTGCATTTCTTCTGAGTTGCCAGATGAGGACTACAATTCCAGTCAACCCTGTTTGCTGTAAAGGGCATTACTCTGTATTCTCATTCCTCAGGAAATGGCAGTTCAGTCTGACTAGCTAATGCAACCTAGCCTGCCACTTTTACACTGAGCCACACCGCTGATGGATGGGGTTGTTAGTCCCAGAAAAGCAGAGGACCGTATTGGAGGAATCAGAGTCCCCATTTCTACTGGGCTGGGCAAGAGAAAATTGACCATGTTTTACAAATGCATTCCCGAAGACTTACCTGAGGAAGGAAATCGCAGAGCAGCCAGCGATTTCACTAACTGCTCATTTCTTTCCACCACTGCCTTTTGCACTTACCTCTAATGGCTGCACATCCAGTCGTCCCGCCTGATCCAAAGAGACTCGTCTTTCTTTCTTTTTCGAATAAGGTGCATCAGTTGAGTAACTCCTCCCACTTATTGACACTCTTCTCAGTGTTTCGATGCTATGTCCAGTTCTAGCTACGCACTCCCTCTGCAGCTTCTCAATCGATTGTGTTTTTATAGAAAGGACCCCTAAGTGTTCTGCAACAATGTCTGGATCAATATTGATTGGCTGTTTCCCACGGTGAGGAATTATCCTAACTGAAAGCTCTTCTTCCCTTAACTCTTGATCGAACCCTTTTGGCTCTGGCTCAGGTTCAGTTCTCAACACATGCTCCTGCACCTTTTCAACAATTTGACCAACATCCAGATCACCAAAGAGATTAGCACATGAAGCTTTTGGGCTAATTGTTTCTAATGCACAATTAGAAACTTTCCTGATAATGAAAGAAGCCACCTCTTTAGGAAAGATGTGGTTTGTACCTTTCATATCATAATAAAGTTCTTCATGTGTTCCAGATTGTTGTAGTACATGATTATACACAGAATCGACCATCTGAGAAATAATTTCCATATTTTCTGGATTTAAAAAGTTTTCTTCAGGATTACCAGCTATAATACTAATGTTTTTTCTGGAAATCTCAGCTGTCACGGATTTTGTCAATTGAGATGCAATTTTATTTAACTCAGGCTTTGATAAGTTTTTAGGATCTCCGCTTGAGGCACTTGGAAACTTTACTAGTTTAGCCAAAAACAAGGCAAGTGTTTCTTCTAAAAATCTGGCATCTATTACAGCCTCTTTTTTGGATGAAGGCTTTTTCTTCGACTTAAGGTCATCAATAATCTTAACCACCTTTTCCATAATCTTGACAGCTTCCAGAACTAACTCTGAACTTGATGTTTCTTCCTCTACTTGAGGATGAAATTCTGAATTGGAAATTTCCCTCACCATTAAATACCCTATTATATCTGAGAGGACACTGCTCTTACCCATTAAATCTTTATATACTGAAATATGAGATCCGGAGTGCTTTAAAACAATGTTATAAACAGAAGTAACTACTTTTTCAATAGTTGCACTGTCTGCTAAAGATACAGTGGATGATTCTTTGACCTGGGGTACTACTATAATCTGACTTTTAGAGATATATTCTTGGAATGAACTTAAGATTTTTGAGGTTATTTTTTGCATTTCAGCATATAGGGAATTATTTTGCTTCTTAACCGCTTTTGGAAACATAGATAAAAGCTTTGACAAAAAATTTACAGCAATTTCTTCTATTATGTTAAAAGGCAGTTTGTAAGCCCGTGATGGCCGAGGCTGGAGAACTTTAGTGGGCTGGATAATATCTTTAAGGATATTTTCAACAATGCAGTCAACTTCTGTACACTGATTTGGTGTTAGTTCTCCAGAAAAATAGTTCTGTAACTGATTTCCAGTCACTTCCTGTACTACTAAATTAACTATGGCTTCTGAAAGGATTTTGCAACCACTGCTGAGACACTTTTGTATGCTCTCCTGAGATCCAAATTGTGGCAAGAGATTATTATAAATAGTCTGAACCACTAATTGAATAATTTCATCATCATTAGGATATAAGGAGTCTACAAATTGGATAATCATATCTTCATCTTTGGAGATCTCTGTTATAACTGTACTTGCTAACTTCATTTGAAGGAAATCCAATTCTGTGTACAAATTATCCTCAGATATTTCTGCTTTAGCATTGGCTACTACTGAGAAAACTTTTGATAGAAGAGAAGAAATTATCCTTTCTAAAAATTCATGAGGCAGCATTACCGTATATGGCGATGATGTCTGACATTCTTTGCAGGCTGTCTGAGCCACCTTCTGGACCTTTTTCATAACCTCCTTAGATTCTAGAGGTAAACATACTGAATCTGGAACCTCATCATAAAGTAGCAAGTTTAGCCGATGCTGAAAAATTCCTTCTATTACTGCATTAGCTAGCCTTCTTGCTAGTTTTTCAACATTACTATTTATGTCCTCACAAATCAAGTCTCGAGATTGATATTCCTGCAAAATATTGCATATAGAGGAGTGAACAATCTTATTGACCAACATTTTATCCATTGTTGGTGTTTTAGCCTTATCTGAAGAAGGTATTTTAGTGGCAGGTGCATTTTTATGCATGACTGGTATATTATCCACAATTATTTTTTTCTTGGGAGGAGTTTTATCCACATATAGTTGTTTTTGCCTGAGAGGTACTTTATGAACTAATGAAACTGTATCTTCAGATGGGAAGAACTTACTTCCTTGATCTGGGTTTAATACTTTAATTTGAGCATCTGAAAACACCTTTAACAAAGAATCAATCAGTTTCATAGCCATGTCATAGAGATCAGCTTGATTTCCATCTTTGGTTACATTTTGGCATGTATCATCTATATCTGATGAGGAAGAAAAAATCAATTTGTTAACTATTTCAGAGACAACATCTTCTAAAAAGTTAGCAGGGAAAATAACTGGCTTATTTTCTGGTGGGTCCTGAGAATTGTCCTGTTTACTAGGTTTACTTGTAATCCCTTTACTTTTCTCATTCTCTTCCTCTTTTGCAGGAGCATTTTGTTTAGTTGAATTCATTGAAGCAGGCTGTGCAAAATCCTTGGCATCCGCTTGAGTTACATATGCTGCTTTATCACCTAGGGGATCTGGGGATTTTGAATCATCTACTGGTCCTTGCAAAGAAGTTATTTCTAAAACATTTCTGTAAATGATTTCAGTGACATTTTGGGCATGTTTAAGATGCAAGATCTGTCTGTCATCTGTAACCTTGTAGGCCAGAGAATCTCTCCACGTCTGGCTCTCTCTATTTCTCACCTTGGATATCAGAGATGGTAATTCAAAGGGTTTATCCCCTTTCCCTAATGCATGTTTTTTCTTGTTACTCTTCTTCTTATCATCTATTTTAAAATCTGGTTCCAGGACAACCTTCTTGTTTTCTGTATCATTGGTAGCTGGTGAAAGATGTTGGTACACCTCATCAGCTTGCCCTTTCTCATCTTTTCTAGCCAAACGGTCTTTCTTCTTGATTTCATTTTTTGTAAGTGCTCCACCCAAATCTGGCCCCTGAATATCTTTACTTTCCACACTAGTTGCTGGGGAAGTAACTTTTGATACCTTCTCATTATCTTTTCCAATTGAACTTTCCTTTTTCTTTTCATCCTCTTTCTTTTTCTTGGACATGCCTCCAACTGACTCTGATGCTAGGGTAGTTACTTTGCTCTTTATAATGCTACTTATATTGGTACATATTGGCTCATGGAGGCTGCCTGTTTTCACTAATGTCTCCTCCTTTTTGAAGTTTTCTTTTCCATTAAGTGTTCTTCTATCTATTTCCAAAGTGTCCATTTTGTCTTTTAGGCCTGAGGTTAGAGGAATAAGTGTAGGTAATTGTTCTAGGGAAGACACTGCGTTCTCCTTCAAGCTTCTGGTAATCTTTGTAAAGGTTTTAGATGGTAGGTGTTGAACTCTTTGGATGATGCTATCCACATCTAGGAATGAAAAGAAGGTGGAAATCCAGCCTCCCGAAAAAAGTGGTTGAATCTGGAAAGCAGAGATTGCCTTCTTGGCCAAAGCAGCAATCACCTCTATAACAATGTTATATCCATCATGTTTCTGAACATTTTTAGATCCATATATTTCTATGACCTCATCATACACAGAATCAGATATTTTACTGACTGTTTCTTTATCTATTGGTGGAAATGAAAACATTTTTTCAGCATTTGCTAGAACTTTAATATCACTTTTCCTAAATTCCCCTATCAGGGCATTTGCAAATTTTATAGCCGGGCTCTTGAGATCTCCTTCTGATAGCTCTTTGTCCTTAGGATTTTCAGCAGTACTTGGTAGAGAATAAAATTTGTGAACAAGGTTAATTACAACGTCTTCCAAAAATGTAGCAGAGTACACGGAGGCCTGTGGGAAGGACTGTATTTTTTCTTTAATGGGATTCAGGAGTTCAATGACCTGGTCATTTTTGAGTAAGCCACTGGGAGATGATTCTTCATCACATAAAAATGGCTGCAGATGGTAGTCCACAATTTCCTTCATAATGAAACCAGCTATTCTGCTGAGGAATGAACCTCCCTTTTTGCATGTATCTTTCTGTGCTTCATCTTCAAACTTAATTCTTTTCATAATATTGTTACAGATGGAGTCAACAGTGTTATCAATTGCCCCTGACTGCAAACTTTCCACATGCTCCTCTGCCTTGGCAAGTCTAATTTCATGTTCAGAAATTTCTGTTATAATATCATCAATTAGATTTGAAGCTGCATTCACAAACTCATTATCTGGTGGCACCCTTTCCTCACTTAGTTCCGTTTCAGTCTCAGATGAAGGAAATATATGTGCTAGAAGCTTATAAATCATATCTTCTAGAAGGGAATGAGGCAATACAGTGACATATGATGGCAAGTTAAGGCTGTCATCATTGATGGTGTTGAGTACGTTTCTGATGATTTTCTTCTCTTGGAGGGAGGAATAGGAAGAAGTTGCTAATCCTCCTGAAACTAATGACTCCACCTGATAATCATAAATTTCTCCTAACAGCAAATAATATATTTGTTTCCCAAAACTAACAGCATCATTTTGTATAACTCTAGAAATATGTACCAGAGATTGATAATCATCTAATATTTTTTCATAAATAATGTTGACAGTTTTTTTAACCATTTCTTTATATCCTTCTGAAAAATACAGATTTTCATCCAAGTGATCTGCAACTAAAATTTGCGATGTGGTGAACTCCAGCACAATTGATTTTACTAATCGTGTAACAAGGTCAGTAACATTGGCTTTTGCTTTACATGGGTTTTCAGCAGCCAAGACATTATGTGAAAATACATAGAGGATTTTGCATAAAAGCTCAGAAATTACTTCCTCCAAAAAGACAGCCGAATTCACAATGAAAGATAATTCTCTTTCTTTAGGATCTGTTGCTCTCTGTTGATAAGTCTGATCTATGGTACCTGTAGGAAGAGTTTTATTTCCAGATAAAAATGCCTGAAGATGATGGTTAAATATTTCTCTTATTATATAACTTGCTATTTTTGTAACAGGTATATTACTTATGCCTTTTTTATTTTTTGAAAGAGACTGATGTAGATTTAAATGAGAAATGTCAGTATAAATGGCATTGACCATAGCCTGAATATCTTTTTCTGGAATCACATTTTGTTTTTCACTTCCCTGTTTAGTAATGCATATCGCATGCTTAGAAATTATTGACATGATTTCATCGATCAGACTCACAACTATGTTGCTGAAGTCTGACTGCAAAAGGTTCACATCTTCTGTACTGCAGTTCAATGGGCTTACCTGAGATAAAACCTGAGTGGCTATTTTTTTCAAATGTGTATGTGAAAATACAGTGGTATATGTTGTACAGGTCTGTCTTCGGAGTCTTGATTTATGGATTGCATAATGAACTCTCTTTATCAAAACATCAGCATTGAGTTTTGAATATGATTTAAAAGGCAGCTTTGCTATGAAATATGGGGGAATTTGGAAATCAAAAACTTCAGCCAGGATAATTTTAGTTATCCTCTCAGCCAGTGTCTTTGTGTCACTGAGAAAGTCCTTGTTAGGTTCCAGTTCATATTCTTGTAAAACTTTGCTATATGCTGTGTCAATAATTTTGATCACTATGTCTCTATCTACTGGTGGCAAACACAATTGTTCCTTAGCATTTCCTAGGATGCTAACTTGAGCTTTTGAGAATTCTTCCGTTATCAAAAATATGAGTTCTTCAGCTATTTCCAACAGTTCTTTTTCTGAATCTCTTACTGCTTTTGTTTGCACAATACCTAAAACCCTGTGGAATATTTTGCTTAAAACCCCAGAAATAACATCTTCCAAAAAGGCTAAGGAGTAAACACTGGCAAAAAACCATTGCCTTCTTCTCATATCATCAGTGTACATACATGATGAAGGAAACGGCAATTTTCCATACACAAATGGATGAAGATGTTGTTGACAGATATTTTTAATGATAAAACCTGCTATTCTATCAATAAGAACATTGTCACTGCTTGTGATAGCGTGCACAACTGCTTCTTGAGACCCAGAGTTTTGCAAGATATTTCTGCATATGGAATCAACGAGATGCTGAGTATCATCCTCTGAATAAACAGATTCGGTTTCATCTTCATCTTTTGAAAATCGAATTTCATGTTGAGAAATTTTCATCCTAATATCACTGATAAGCTTTGAAGAGATTTCACTGTGATTCATTCCTGATCTATCTTTTGGAGTTTCACTGTATGGAACCATGTTAGGTGCAGAAGGAAAGATTCTAGATAGTAGTACTCTGATCATGTCTTCTAGAAACATGTATGGCAGCAAGGTGTTATATGGAGATAAATGCTGGCTTGGCTGGGTAGGTTCAGTGATGCCTCTAAAGATGTTCTGAATAATTTTCTCTGCTGTTAAACTAGCACAGGAAGAAGCTGACAAATCCCCAGAAAACAGTGGATGAAAAAGATAATCAGAAATAGCTGCTACAATTAAATTGGTAATATTTTCTGCAAAAATATCACTGTCTTTGAGTTCTTCATTATCAACCTCAGGGGCCAGCCCATGCCGCTTCAAAACATTCTCATAAAATGAATTGACAAGTTCATCCACTGTGTCTATATCTACAGTGGGGAATGGCTGCTCTTGGTCATCACGAAGAATGCAGATTTTAGCTTTGTTAAAATGGTTGTTTATTGCCTTTACTATTTTTTTGGTCATTGTATCCAAATCACACTCAGTGTTATATTTTGGATTGAAGACTTTTGATAATAGTCTGGCAACAATGTCTTCTACAAATGCGTTAGGATAAAAGTCCCTGCCTAGTAATGATGGCTTCTGGGGTCTGTGTGATACTGTGACTTCACTGAGGACCTCTTCAACCATATTCAATACTTCATCCAATGGAGTCACTGAATGAGATAAGCTTTCTCCACACAAAAACGGTTGGAGATGACTTTCAATAATTTCTTGAATAATAAGACTGGCCATTCGGTCAACCATAATTGGGCTTTGGCTTTCTATACTTTTCTGTATTGACACAAGAGAGCCATACATCTGCAAAATATTGTTATAAACAGACTCTACCATATTTTGAAGGTTTTTTCCTGTATATAGATATTGACAGTCATATTTAGTGAGCCAAATCTTGTGCTTTGAGATGGCTAACAAAACCTTATTTATTATACAAGTGGATCTCTCATTAAAATCCAAAGTCATTAAGTATTTCTTTCCTAAGCATGAAGCCTCGCTAGGTGGAGGAATGAGTTGAGATAATAGTCTTCTGATGACATCTTCTAAAAATGAATGTGATAGCAGGGTAGTATAGCCTGTTGAATGTTGACCTTGGTAGTTGAGTTCACTCAGGTTGTTCTGAAGTTTCTGCAGTATATTTTCAGCTTTGAGAGGGTAATATGAATTGGGCATGAGCTTTCCCACAAAGCACAATGGGAGTTGGTGGTCTACACTCTCTTTCAATATGCCATTAATTATCTGTTCTGCTATTGATCTGGCAGCATGTGCCACATGACTGCCACAGGTAACCTGCAATGCATATTCCCACAATACATCATTATAAACAGAGTCAACAATCTTACTAACAATTTCTTTAGAGATTGGTGGAAAGCATCTCCTTTCCTCAATGTCCCGTAAAACAGTCACTTGAGCATTATTAAACTCATTCACCACAGAGGTGACATCTAATATATTCATGTCATTGAGCCGATCTTCAGTGATGTTTACATTTTTGCCCTGCAGTGAAGTGGTAAGATTAAGAAAAATGTCTGCAATTACTTCCTCAAGAAATGTGGCGGAGTAAACTCCTGTGTTCGTGCCTCCTTGATGCTGCATGTTAAGAATGGCTGTAGCATTTACTTCCTTTTTACCTGGTCTTCGAAGAGGAGGCAGAAAAGGGAATTTTTCTGAAGACTGCTTACCAAATGGGGTTTGCATTTTGGAATTAATCACCCTAAGATTATTCAATGGTCCTGTCAGAGGCCTGTGGTTATAACTCCTGTATCTTACAGTGCCTTTACCCTGTCTTGATTCTTTTAATTCTGGCCTTTTTGCTTTTGGTAAACTAGGTGGTCTCTCTCTTGTCCTGTATGTAAAATGCTTTTTTGTAAGAGGTGGACTTCTGGGAGGTTGCTGTATACTGCATGACAGTTTTTCCATTAAGGATTTTACCAACCTATGGGAAATAATACTAAGCATAGATTCTTGATCTATTTCTGCCAGATTTTCCAAAAGGTCTGACATGTCATTTCCTTCAAATGGTGAGCCATAGTCCATTGTTCCCCTGCAATAATCCTCTACAATTTGAAGTATGTTGAACAGTTGATGTTCTGTTGATATTTCATCAGAAAGAGGACCATTTGTAAGGAAGTTGTTGGTTGTGCATTCTTCCAAGAGTATTCTAACAAGTTTCTCACACACGACATTCAGAAGAAAAACTGATTTGGGTGAGAGCCCTAGGTTATTTCTAGAAATTCTATGACTTTGCTGGTTACTTGAAGATAGGGACATGTTTCTTGCTATTTTACCAGAATCTGTGTTCCAATTTGGGCATTCATCTGGTAAAAACAAATGTACAACAATATTGAAAATTTTGTTGACTACTTCTTTGGATTCATGAGTTCTTAGGCTGCCAACCAGAGTGTCTAAGTTACATGCTAGAGAATTTAGTTTATTTTTCTGTACTAGTTGATTAATTTGGTGAGTAGGAGCTGATTTCCAACCTCTGGAACCTATCTGTCTTTTCATTGTTTTGGTTTTGTTGCAAATAGGTAAACTATGGCTTTTAAGTGTGGCAGGTGGTTTGTTTTTTCCTTTGCTGTCAAGGTGATGATTTATTCCTAATTCTTTGGACAGAACATGGATCACTCCTATTAAGAGATCCTGAAATAGATCACTGAAGTCAGCCACAGGTCCCTTTGGGCAATAACTGTATTTTGTTTTCACAGAAACCACTTGTTGTGTAACGTCCGCCTTTAAAATGTCACTACTGAAAAGGATTTGAATAATGATTTCAGAAATTCCCAAAGCAAGTCCTCTGATAGAAACTGACCGGCTCTCAAACACTTGGGAATGAACTAAAATAACCTTGCTAAAATTTGCATCTTGGCTCTCCTGTGATTTCTGTTTTGTTTCATCATCTTTGGTGCAATCAGAAATGCTTGAAATTATATAGAAAATAACTAATTCAGTGAGATGTTCACAAAACTGATTAAGAGAAGAATCACTGTTTATGCTTCTTAGAGGCTTTTTTGATTCAGATTTTTTGTTTAACAGCGTGGAAACAACTGACACATTTTCATCAAGAGGACCTTAAAACAGAAAACATTGCTATTTTTAACATGCATTAAGGAAAAATGTTGACCATTCAAAATACTGGCAAAATTTTATAATATGAATTTCACTCTGGGTGTACTCCACTCAAGAAATAGAAAAACCCAGTCAAGAAAGGAACTGGGTTTTCTTCAAATCTCTATTTCCCAACTGTGGAGTCTTTACTTCTCCTGGGAAGTTAAGAAAATAGCCCATTTAGAATTCAAATCTTTGACTGCTGCTTTCTTCCTTGGATAGCTATGTTGCTTTAAGAAGCAGGAAATCCTGGGGCAGAGAAACGACTTCTAGCTTTTAGTGCTGTAATGCTCTAATGATACCTAGATTCCAGTGATATCTAGAGATCTCATATAATACTTGAAAACATTTTTGTTCAGCTCATTATCCTGTCTGGGACTATGTAGTATATAAAAAATTGAACAGAATGAAACTGCAGATGTTTGACAGTTTTTGACATGTAAAAATGGCTATTTCCTATGGTCCAACCCAGTATATTCATAGAAAGGGAGTGCAGATATCATATGCATAAGCATGGGTTTCTTCTTCTTCTTCTTCTTCTTTTTTTTTGCTTTTTAGGGCTGCACTTGTGGCACACGGAAGTTCCCAAGCTAGGGGTTGAATTGTAGCTGCAACTGCTGGCCTACACCACAGCCACAGCAATGTGGGATCTGAGCCGCCTCTGTGACCTACATCACAGCTCACGGCAATGCCAGATCCCCGACCCACTGAGCAAGGCCAGGGATCGAACCTGCATCCTCATGGATACTAGGTGGATTTATTTCCACTGTGCCACAGCAGGAACTCCGTAAGCATGGGTTTAGAGTATTATACCTAAAAAGAATTTAAGTCAGAACACTGGAACATGAACCGAACAAGAAGTTTAACGGCACTGTTGTTATTAACTCTATCATCAATAACTGCAAAGATTATAACTGTAAACCTCAAAAAGAAATCGGATCATTATAGTCAATTAACTATGCATGAGGTCTGACTATAATGTAAGAAGTCTTTTTAAAAATAACTTTTAAAAAACCCTCTTGGAACTTCTGTTTGGGAATTGCCTTTAGAACAGCTGTATATCACAAGCAAGACATCATTTCATAGTCATACCTCATGCCCAACTGAAATATCCCACTTTAAATTATGCCCATTTAATCTCATCTGTAGATAGGGAAAACTGAAGAACACTCCTCCATATGAAAATTATGTAAATGCATAACATTTTTTCTTTTAGCATACTGACCAGTTGAAAAATACACAAGTAGATAAACAGCCACTTCAAATGGGAGGCTGTTTTCAGAGAAGCAGTGAATGCAGCTTCTTGCATGTGAGGGTTAAAAACAAAAATCTTAAAAATTATCACTGACTTTTTCCCTCTCAAATGATGCCAACTCTTTATAAATCATCCCTCACTCACCTCTGATTTCAAAGTTCTTGAAATGTGTGACCACAGATGTAGTAACATATCTTGCTACTAGATGGATTTCATGTGGTCCCAGTTCCTGATCGGCAAAAGCAATGACCTCAGCCTCTTCGAGGGTTGCTGCTTTCTCTAACTTCGGGTACTTATTTTTCCACTTTTCCAGTAAAGTGGAATCTTCTCCATTTGCCACAAGGCTTTTGTTTTCTTCTTTGGTTTCATAGCTGTTTCTTTTTTCCCATATTTTAAGCAAGCTTTTCTCGGCCTTCTGTTCTTCTATAGAGAAAAGCCTTTCCTTTGATATAAAAAACGGCTTCATAGTTTCTGTACTTTCATTAGTGTGTGTGGTTTGACTTGGAAGGCCATAACTCAACAGTATGGTATTGACAATGTTTTCTGCAGCCAAACATATTTTGAGTGGAGAAATGGTTGTCTGTATTTGGTTTGGCTTAACAACTGGTTTAGGGGACTTGTAGTGAAGCACTCTGTGATTTTTGCCTTCTTCCATTTCTCTGAAGGACATGGGGTGCTCTAGGGATGATTGTGCAGAGTCACTGGATTTCTGAGATGGTTTTTGTAAGACAGTGCCTTCTGGGAGAGAGTATTTTCCTTTCACAGAGTGTCTGACATACGTAGGTGTATTTGAGGAAGGCTTGTCCTTTATTTTCATATCTTCCTCTGAATAAAACAACAAGCCAGGGATTTGTGGAGGATCATCGCAGCAGCTAACTCTCACTGACTTTGAAGTGGACATTCCCATTCCAGTTGCAAATCTGGACCAATTAACAATGCAGGCATTTTCAGCTCCTTGAAGGGGATTTTCCTTTGGATGGCTTTTGATCATCAACTCATAGAAATCAGTGCACTGGTCCACCAGTGTGCTGATGATCTGACTTGCTCCAATGTTTTCTTCAAATAGGCATTTTTCTTTGTCTAGTTTGTTCTTAATTACACCAAGCATGTCGTTGACAGTATTAACAGTATAAGTAAGCAATTCTGAATGGAATGAGTGAAGCTTTCGAAGGATATTCTGTATGTTTTCCTGGGAAATCGTACTTGATTTAGATTCATCAGGAAATTTATTCAGTGTTTGTAACTTGGGCAATATCGTTTTTTTTAATGATTTCTGTTGCACAGCAAAAAAGTTTTTGATAGGTGTTCTCACAATTTCAGAAAAAGCATAAGTAGAGACATGTTTAAACTGTAAGTCTGTAAATGACTCTAAGGTGTTCAGAACCCCTTCCAAAATTTCTTGAGCGATTCGGTGGCCAGAGCTCCCCAAGTTGTTGTATTTCAACTTTGCATTATAAGCTGGTATATCGTTGAGGCTGTTTGTTCTTAAGGAAGAACATATACTTCCAGCAGTAGTTTCTTTCTTGCTTTCTAGGGTCTCTTTACTATATGCTGTGAACATCTGAGTCAAGAAGTTCAACTCTAATTTTTCAAATAGTTTTTCAACAATTTCCTGGCCAAATATATTAATTTGTGATTGGGAACCCTCAGCTCTAGAAGCATGCCTTTTAAAATTAATGTGTCTGCTTTCACAAGCCTCAAGAAGTGACAAATTTAAAAGTGAAACAGATTGTTCTAATTCTTTTGCTTTCATTGAAATTTCATTCAAAACAGTCTCAGCTATCATCAGTAGCTTATGTTTTTCATTATCCATGTCACCTGACTCTGTTTGCCATTTATCAAATATTTCTTTAAACATAGCTTCTTTAGGAAAGGTTTTTTCTATTTGTGAAGAAACACTCTTCAAAGGGAAATGGGCTTTTGGATTCGCAAGAGAGATCGCACTAGAATACCCCTGTGAAAGTTTGAGATCCTCTGAGTATGAGCCTTCGGCTGGATCAGCCAAATTGTTCTTTGTAGCATATAATTCTTGCAAAACTGCTTTAACAATTGCACTTGCTGTCTCAATTTGATCAGAAGGGAAAGTGTTTACATTTAACATTACTCTGTTTTGCTTCACCTCTTGACATTCATTCACAATTGTTTCCAGAATTTTACTTACTATATTCTTGGCATGCATTTTTAGCTCCTCAGTGGGAAGTTTTGCTCTCACTAAGAGATTTTTGGCATCCCCTATTGATAGCAGGTATGGTGGCCCAGTGGCAGTCTTGGACTGGCTGCCTCTTAAAGTCTTCTCTCTAGGACTTGGCTTGGTTTTGTTTTTGACTTTAGCTCCACTGGGTCCCAGCTGTGGTTTTGTTCCAAATTTAGCTGGAAAGGTAACTTGTGATTTTGTTTTAAAATTTGCTTTAAAACTTGCCTCAGGGCTACCCTTGGGGCTAGCATTAGAACTGCATGGCCCCAGATATCGAATTTTATCAGATTGACCTTTAAGGGATGAACGCTCTTCTAGATTCAGCAAAGCAAAATCTGTGATCTTGTTGAGAACTTTTTGGGCCAATTCCTCACCCACTCTCAATGGAGAAAATTGTAATAAGGTGTTTTCCAGTGAGGTGACACTTCCAACGCCTGTGTGAGGTTGAACTTGTGGTATCACAGGTTCAGGGGGAACACTTCTTTTTTCTGCTTGTTTCAATTCCCAGAAGCATGATGGATTCATCAGTAACTCTTCAATGCTAGATGCTTCCAATCCTCCCCTGGTTTCACTGTTTTTATATAAAGATGCCATTATTATTGAGAGCATTTTTCTGAACACACTTTCGACTATGTCATTTGCAACACTGCTTATATGTGATTGGAAGGATTTTTTTTGTATTGATGTTTTAATTTTAGAATCAGATGTAAAATGGGGGAGTTCATTAAATGGAGGCCAATGGTCTATGTCTTCCATAACCTTTTGGTATACCTTCTTTAAAATTTCCTTAATTGCACTTAACAAAGTTTTGTTTTCCTGTCCATATTCTCCATTTCTAAATATTTCTTTGAAAATCCTTCTCTGATTTTCTGCTTCTGATATTTGGTTTTCATCTGAGTTTTCTGAAAAGAGAGACAGTTCAGTGTTGTCTTCCGGCTTTCTTTGACCTGGCAGCATTTCATTTTGTACAGTTGCTTGTGTAAAAAGACTAGGGTCCTGCTTTGAGTAAAAACCACTTGCCTTTAAAGATGTTTTATCATGTAAACTCTTTAAGAGGTTGCTGACAGTTTCACTTGCCATGATGTTTTTTTGGACTGAAGTATCATTTTGATATGTATATATATTTTGGATTTCTAGGTCTATGTCATTTTTTATAAGTGTCAAGATGGTACTGGCAATTATGTCAGCATATTCCTTAAGACTAGCTTGTGATATATGAATCGCAGGTTCATGTTTTTCTCTGTAATTGGCAAATGTGTAATGTGTGACCTCTTGACTGCGAATGGTTTTAGCTGTTGATATTTTCAGGATATTCACATCTAATGGCATTTGGTTTGATTCAAGAAATATGCTGTCGTCTTGTTTATAATTTGTAAATTCTGGGCCAACATATGTTTTTTCTCTCATCTCAGTATCAAAAATAGGTAGCGAATTTATTCTTTCTGTAGCAAAAGAGTTTAATCTATTCAAAATAGTTTTAGTAATGAAGTGAGCATTTTCCTTACATGGGTCAGGAGCAGATTTCTTGGCGGTTGTCTGATTATCATCAGAATAAGCTGATTTCAGCTGTATATCGCTTTCCTTTCTTGCAAGCAGAAATCTCTCCCTTGTCCCTTCATTCACTGAATCTGTAACAGGAGATTGTTGATGCTCTGCTTTGGGAAATGAGTCGGAGAATCTTAGGGACAACCTTGGAGAAGTAGAAGCCTTTGCATTTGTGCCAAGCATGATAGCAGAAGTGAGATTGTGAAGAACAATATCCACCATATCATTGGAAATCATAGCAACACACTCTTTAGGAACTAGAAGTCTTAGAATAGCCTTATTTGCATACTCAGGGTCCATTTCAGAGTTTGCTTCTAAATGTCTTCCACTTAAATTACATTTAAGAGACGATACAGCAAGTGGGAGATTATTCTCATCTATTGCTTCCTCACAGATGTCAATTAAGATATCTTCAATGGTATCTAGTATTTGAAATTGAAGTTTTTTTCGATAATCAATTTTACTCAACAGTTTTTCAACAATATCTTCTGACCGACCTGGATCAGTCTCTCTGTCAAATATATTTTTTTCATATTTGCCTTTAGTAGATATAATATCTAACATTGTATTAACAATCTGACTTGGAATACTTTCAGAAACCACATTATGAGTTAAGAATGGACTTATTTCTTTATCTAACTTTTGTTTGATTCCTTGTAAAATTTGTCTAGCCACTTCTGTTGCATATCTATTTAATTTAGAGGCACTCAGTTGACATATTGAGGTAGTCTTTCCCAATTTATTATGATCCACTAAGCAACAGGAGAACTGGTCATCAGAATATGAATCTTTGGTTAATAACCATGGTTGGCTTAAAGCAGTCTCATCCTGCTGTAAAGGTAAAACCATTGGGACTGTTAAACTGATATGAGGATAAAAGAGAGCTTTTACTTTGGATTTAGCAAATGTTTCTAAATTTTTTAATACTGACTGTATAATATCTTCAAGTACATTTGTTTTTGTCAGTTTATCAATATTGAACATGGACTGAGGTGTGCATGGATTTCTGTCCAGTGCGGCAGAACAAATAGGGGCCTTTCCTCCACTGGTATGTTCAGGAAAGGAGATATTTGCTGGAAAGGTGAGAGCATTATACCTATTTTCCTTTTCATTTCTATCTGTCACGGCAGCAGAGTAAAGTTTTTGAAATATGGTTCTAACAACATTATCTGCAACAAAGGTTACATCTGCTTCAGACACTAAAGGGCCCATTGTCTTATCCAGGGACTTAGTAGCTGTTTGAGCAATTGGCTCATCACCAGCATGAGAAATGTCACATAAATGGGACTGGGGAAGAGGAAGCACATTTAGTTGATCAATTAAGTGACTCTGAAAAATTTCATTCAAAATATTTCTTATAATGGGCACAACTGGGGACTTTTGTGGCTCTTTGAGTTCTACTTCAAATTTCTTTAATGTTCTTTCTAGTTCCCTTTGATTAAGAAAATCTGATTTGGTTTCTTCTTCTGTTGGGCTTTGCTCTGCAGCACATTCTTTCCCTGTATCTGCAGGATCTTCCAGATGTGACTCTGGGTCTGCTCCCCCAGGAAGAAAATTTCCATAGATTGGCCTGTATCTATACTTCTCAATGCCTCTCTCTTCTGGTTCAATTTCATTAAACATATCTGGAGAAATCACATCTAAAATGAAATTGACTAGATTCTTAAGCATTTGTTTCTCTTGTAGTGGCTTGCTTATACATGTTTCCAAATCTGACAAGCTTGGATTTAGTTCAGTTTGAATAGCTTTCAGAATAGTACTTGACACTTTCTTTGCATACGTGTATAAAGTCGACTGCAATCGTTTTTCATGTGTGTTAGCACAAATGTTGGCGTTTTCACTTTCCCAGTATGTCATGTTGTTCTTTTTATTTCCACTGATTATAGTGCACAGGGTTTCTAAATTTCTATTGGCAAATCCTTCCAATTTAGCAAAAACCATTTTAAGGATATCTGAAGCCATGGTTTTCAGTTTATTTGGATGCTTTTCTTGTGTGATTCTTGTTTTTGGGGCACCAGTTTCCCCCTTGTTGTTAGTCGCCTCTTGGCTACCTGGCCAGGTCACATTGGACACCATGCTGGAGATTATGTCAGAGCATCTGCTCATCTCCTCAAGAAGCAAAGCAAATGACACACTGTCAGTGTCAATATACTCTGATATAGCTTTACATTCTGGATTTTTGAAAATGCAATCTATCTCAACACCACATAGTTTTGTAATGATGCCTTCTAGAATTGTCTGAGAAATAAGCTTAATATTGGACTGCAGTGTACTGGTTGTTCTCAAATCCTCATTGATCCACTCTGCATTATGCTCTTCAGATAGGGGAGAATGTAGATGGTCTCCTAAGAGCTTGTATAACATGTCATATAAGGCATCTCCAATCCTATCTAATACTTGCAAGCTGGAACATTTGTGAACGTCCTCCTGCAGGTGAGGACAATGAGAAGGCAAAGGTTTCTGTTGATCAATGCCAGAAGTTCTGTATGAGATTTTAGACCTTAGCTTATCTGCAGGGGGTAAAATATTGCTTTTATATGTGTTTCCACTTAACACCTCACAAATGCAAGTTGCCAATGAACTTGTCATAATGTCATTATTTAGTTTTGTGACTACAGAGTCTAACTCCTTTTCAGTGTCAGCAAAAAATCCTGTATCTCTAAAGTTCTTAGGAGAGCCACTCTTCTTAAGATTTAGATTTTTCTTATTGTATTGTAGTTCTTTCTGGATAGCATCCAAAACAATTTTTACCACTTTAATTGCATAAGAACTAAGGTGAGATTGAAAGGATTTCTTGTCTGGTGCACGCCTTGAATGGGCAGCATGGCTCTGTGATTTGAAGCAGTTTTGTAATTTTGGACAAATAAATGAGTTCAACATCTTAAAAATTGTGTGAATGATCTTATCATTAATGTGATCCAGGGGTTCAGATGTTGATGCACTTGCTTCAGGTTCTAACCAAGGATGTTTTGTAGGATCTACACCAAGTGCAGATAAAAATTTCACCTTCCTTCCACTATCAAACCATGTTTCTAATGGCTCTTTATTTGGTACATCAGCATTATCTGGAGAAGTTTGATGTACTGATACAGAATGTTCGACAATGTGAGCAGAAGCTATGTTAAGTATTTTTAATATAGCATCCACAATTTCTTGAGCTACTGTACGGATTTCTGACACAGAGAACATCTGGTCCATCCGTTCTTGATGTGACAGACCTTGTGGTTTTTCTGAGCTAAGAAGTGAAGCCTCTCTATAATTTTTATAATCTAAGTGATCAGAGGGCCCAGAAGAGAGATCTTTGAGTGTCTGTTCTATAATACTTGTAACTATATTTTCTGAGGCTTTTTGTATTTGATGCATTTCATCTTGGCTGAAAACTAAAATGTCTTTATTCAAACCTGCCTTATCCTTTAAAATGTCCTCATTATTAAAAGCTGGAAGGTCAGTATTTAATCCCCAATCATGAAATGCTACTTTGTCTTGATAAGCAGGCTTTGTAGGTAAGTTCATATTTCTTTTGTATTTAAAAGCAGCATTTTCCTTTGTTAACCAGTGATCAGGAACCTGTTCTTGTAATTTTGCTTTTTCATCTTTGATAGATGAAATCAGTACACTCTCTATAATTCTGTCTACTTCTTCATTTTCGTCTTCAGAATAAAGGACCATGCCAGGAACATTAATAGGTGGAAATAGGTGCCCATACCGAGGACCATTGGCTATTCCAGTGCAGCTGAGTCTGTTCTTTTCTTCAGTGCCAGAAGGACTGCTCACTCTGGCATGCCCACTCTTCTGAACATCTGTTTTCACTGGTTTCTGATGTAGTTGAGCCAAGATATCATCAAGTAGCTGAAGGATGATCACTGCTTCTTCAGTTGCAATGAGCCTTTTACTATTAAGTCCAATTTGTATATAACCTAGTATAGTGCTAATTGCTTTCTCTATATAACCGACCAGAGAGGGCTGGGAAAAAATATTTGACACTAAATTTTGTATTTCTTCTTTGGCAATTAAATTGGGAGCACCAGGGTCAGCACTGGATTTCCTTTTGCTGGCTCTTTGAAGAGACATAAATGTTGGATCTTTCCTGTGTTGCTCATAAACTGGTTCAGTTGTGATTTCAAGATGAGCAAGTTCACTTTGCTTAGAAGATGTAAGAGCTGTCAGCTTTTCGAAGATCACATGAACTATATCCTCTGCAATATCATTCATGTTCTCTAATACATAAGGCAGTGAAGCTTTTGACGTTTTTTCTTTTGGAGGAATGAAATGTTCTCCACTGACTAAGTTTGATTTAAAGCGAACTGACAGATTTTCCTGTGAAAATTCCTCAGTACATTTTTTCTCAACCGCAGACTGTATCTTCTCAAGCACATTTTCTATAATTTCAGCAGCTGCTGAGGAGATATCAACATTGGAGAGCAAGTCTCCTTTGTCAGTGTCAGTTTGATCAGCCAAAGCTTTGGCCGTAACAGAGGAAAGGGTGGGGATGGTCTGCTTTAATTCAGACACCATCTCATGATAAATGTTTCCTAAAATCAACTCAGTTTCCTCTTTTAGGTGACATTTAAAATCAGCAAAAAGATTATTTAACTCCTGCATCTCATTTACAGCTTTTGCTTTTTCTTCAGAAGACAGTAGGCATTCCAAGCCATCTGTTTCAGTGGTAGCATCTTTACATTTCTCTGTGCCTGTTTCAATTGGTGCAACAGGGTTACTATTGGATTTACAGGTTTTCGGCTTGGGAGATTTAGAGGTCATCTTATATTTAGGTTTGGAGGTTTTAGGTTTCTTTTCTAAGTGTACTTTCTTGTAGGTTTTCCCCACATCTGTCCTTTCTTTATGGGCAGAAGATGATTTTAAAGGTGCCACTGGTTGCCCTATTGACTTGTCAGCTGCCTCTACATGGGGCTCTGCCTGAACCATCTTACTTGTTTCATATAGAAATGTTTCACAGCATGTGCTACAGCAATTTGAACTATCAGAAGACAAGGTGGAATCATCAGGCATTGGGTATGTCATATTTCGAAACCTTTCTTCATATTTTGTGATGGCTGGGTATAATACACTGGTCACTGCAGCCACAACCCAGGTCATTATATTTTGAATTATGTTGTTCAGTTCTTCAGAAGTTACCTGGAAAGGAGGCGAGCAGGTATATAATGGAAATCACAGACGTATTTACTCAATTTTAAGCACAAGGACTAACCTTTAATCCTTATATCAAACAATGCATAGCTAGAATCCAGCCATGGTGTATAGAGAAGACATAAGAAATCTATTTAGAAGACCAGATTAATTTCAAGTTGGTTTATTTGTCTATGGCTGTGATTTTGTGGGTTTGCTTTTTTTTTTTTTTTTTTTTTTTTTTTTTGGCCATATCCATGGCATACAAAAGTTCCTGGGTGAGAGATCAAACCTGCACCACCACAGCAGTGACAATGCTGGATCCTTAACCACTAGGCTATCAGGAAATTCCTGTGATCTATTTTTTTTAAAAAAGACTTGAATAGACACTTTTCTAAGGAAGATGTACAGATGGCCAACAAGCACATGAAAAAATGCTCTACATCACTGATTATTAGAGAAATGCAAATCAAAACTACCATGAGATACCACCGCACACCAGTCAGAATGGCCATCATTAATAAGTCCACAAATAACAAATGCTGGAGGGGGTGTGAAGAAAAGGGAACCCTCCTGCAGCGTTGGTGGGAATGGAAGCTGGTATAACCTCTATGGAGAACAGTATGGAGGTACCTTAGAAAAGTATACACAGAACTACCATATGACCCAGCAATCCCACTCTTGGGCATATATCGGGACAAAACTTTCCTTAAAAAAGACATATGCACCCTCACGTTCATTGCAGCTCTATTCACAATAGCCAAGACAAGGAATCAACCCAAATGTACACTGATAGATGATTGGATCAGGAAGATGTGGTATATATACACAATGAAATACTATTCAGCCATAAAAAAGAATGAAATAGTGCCATCTGCAGCAACATGGATGGAACTAGAGACTCTCATCCTGAGTGAAGTAAGTCAGAGAGAGAGAGACAAATACCATATGATATCACTTATATTTGGAATCTAATATACAGCACAAATGAACCTTTCCACAGAAAATAAAATCATGGACTTGGAGAATAGACTTGTGGTTGCCAAGAGGGAGGGGGAGGGAGTGGGGTGGATGGGGAGCTTGGGGTTAATAGATGTAAACTATTGCCTTTGGAATGGATTAGCAATGGGATGGTGCTGTGTAGCACTGGGAAATATGTCTAGTCACTTATGATGGTGCATGATAATGTGAAAAAATAGAATGTATGTATGTATGTGTAACTGGGTCACCATGCTATACAGTAGGAAAAAAAAATTGTATTGGGGAAATAAAAAAAAAAGATTTCCTTTGATTCTAAATCTCTTGGAACTTTTATTTCCAGTATGTATTGCTGAGGGCAAATGGCTTCCTGGTTAAAAAAAAATAGCCAAGTGGGTGTCTAGGCTCATAGAAAACAAATGCCCCGGCAAGAAGTAAGACTGTGTTTATGACCTAAGCAATATTACTTAAAAATAAAAACCAGATTACCTGTAACAAACCATTTCATGAGACAGATCTGCAGTTAAAACATTTATATGCCTTTGTGGAGATAGCCTCCTTTTAGCTAGGAGACGAGGGTGAAAAATAAAGCCCCACAGTGGAGGAGTCAGCCTGTGGACTCTTTAGCCTGCCTGCCTTTGTCAATTGTATATTCAAATGACTACAGCTACTTGTTAAAACTTAATTGATAGGCAATAACTAGCACTGATGATTTAAGGGAAATGAACAAGCTTAGATCCAACAAAGGATTATCAGTGCAAACTATCCTGGATTGGGAGGCAGAGACAGCTCAAGAAATAAAGGAACACATTAATTTCGGAAAGAAAAAAGGTTGAGCTAGAACTCAGACTCAAAGAGCCAGAAGGCTGAGAAGTAGAAGGAAGTTTAGGTTTCCTTCAATATGAGCTGAAGCAGAAAGCCGGGGACCAGACTTGAATGGCATTTCCTTATGGTTAATTGAGCTCACTGTTACAGCTTAAACTGGACTAGGGCAGATGCAAAGTGCACCTGCCAAACTCTATAACTGTTTATGTACTTCTACTTATTGCAGATATACTTTGGGATCATAAAAATCCTTTTGCCTATAATAATTGTTGTCATCCTCAAGATAGCAAGGCCAGGGAGTTCCCGTTGTGGTGCAGTGGTTAACGAATCCGACTAGGAACCATGAGGTTGCGGGTTCGATCCTTGCCCTTGCTCAGTGGGTTACCGATCCGGCGTTGCCGTGAGCTGTGGTGTAGGTTGCAGACGTGGCTCGGATCCCGCGTTGCTGTGGCTCTGGCGTAGGCCCGTGGCTACAGCTCCGATTGGACCCCTAGCCTGGGAACCTCCATATGCCGTGAGAGCGGCCCAAGAAATGGCAAAAAGACAAAAAAAAAAAAAAAAAGATAGCAAGGCCAAGAGTGTGTACCTTCCATGGGAATTCTACTTCTCAAGGCTATGGCTACAAGTCAGTGGCAGCAAAGGCTGGTTGCCTGGCATTCTAGCTGTGCATTGTTTGATATCCTGGTATTTGGGCACTGGAATCCCTATTATGTGGTTATTGTGTCACAATTATCTCTAAAGTTAGCTCCCAGATTATTCAGGTTTAGGCCAACATTCAAAGAAAAAGTAATACCTTCTTTATGAAGCATATTCTTTTCTGACCCATTAGAGAAGGTTTGAGGGACATTTCAAGGAAAAGCCATTTTATTTGAGTCTCTTAATGCATTTTAAAAATCTTTTTAGGGCCACACCTGTGGCATATGGAGGTTCCCAGGCTAGGGGTCAAATTGGAGCTACAACTTCTGGCCTACGCCACAGCCACAGCAACACCAGATCTTTAACCCACTGAGCAAAGCCAGTGATCAAACCTGCGTCCTCATGGATACTAGTCAGATTTGTTTTCCACTGAGCCATGATGGGAACTCCTTAACTCATTTTTTATTGTGATAAAATACGCATAATGTAAAATATACCATTTTAAAGTATGTAGTTTAGCAACATTAAGTACATTCACAGTGTTGTGCAAACATCACTACTATCCCCTTCTCATAGTGCATCTTTTTCACCTACTGTGCAGACCAGAAAATGGCTACTGAATTTGAAAAACATAGTTTGAAATGATAGCATACAGTTGAAAAACTCTTGTTTTGCATAAACATGTCCTAAATCAAACACTTTAACACTTACACATTAATAAGTTACTTACCTTCTTGGTCTAAATTGGTCAAAATCCATTCCAATACATGTGAGCTAAGAATTTCAATATGTATTATTTTCTTATTACCAGAGATCATGTACAAGCAGACTTGCATTATTACTCTTAGGGTAGCTGAGAAGAAGCATTTCCAACTTTGACATGTAAAATTGGGACATTCGTGAAATTTCGCTCTCTTTCTTTTAGCCACTCCTGCAGCATGTGGAAGTTCCGGGGCCAGGGATCAAACCTATGCCATAGCAGTGACAATACCAGATCCTTAACCACTAGGCCACCAGGGGACTACTTCGTGAAGTTTTTTTAATGAAGTGAAATATGATAAATAGACTTTTGATTTTTCAGCTTATTTTCACTATACTATTAACCAAGAAATATTCCTTTGGTGCCAGCATGTCTCAGTCTTTGTGTTTGCTGCATATTCTATAACTTGGTCAGGTACATGTGTGAAAAGGTGTGTGGATGTGCTACTCTCCTGAACCTCTCTCTTGTTCATGATTCCTTTGTGTAGACCCAGAGGTGGGACTTACCAAGTTCACCCTTTTCTCTTTGTCTGGTCCAAGCTGCAGCTCTCTTGTGACCAGGTCCCTTCTTTTGATAGAATAGCCATCTTAAGATTCCTTTTACTCTCAAAAAATTAAGAGACAGATCTAGGCATCCTGGCTCACCTGACTGAGTGGCAGGATACTCAGCACAGAGCCAGATCTGCAGGAGTCTGCAAAGACATTTCCCTCAATTCCTTCCCATTATGGAGTAGGTTTGTGGTATATGATGCCTTCCCCATGATAGTTAAAGCTCCTAAGCCTCCCCAAATCTACCCTCCTGAGCTCCCTGAGCAAAAGGACAATAACAGTAACTTTGGACCCTTCTTAGCAATAACTCTTTTAGCAATAATTTTGGACCTTTACAAAACTCTTGATTAACTGAGAGTGAAAGTCAAGGAAGAGAAAAGGCAGAGGGAAACTGACTGATATCAACAGATAGCTTTGCTGGTTGTCTGATTCAGAGTTTTCTCTAATAACACATTAGAAAATATCCTTAATTGCTTTATCAGTGAATTTCATTGTACATACTTTTTCTTGACAGTGATTTTGATGGTACTCTTGTCTGAAAAAGTAAAGAGATATTGGTTTTTATTATTTCTGGTTAATAACTTATATAACTTTCCTCCAAATTCCTAATCCTGAATCAGATTACCTACTTCGTGCTTGGGAGTTTTTTTCCCCCCCAGCAATTCAAAAAGAAGAATAAGCTTTGTTTAACTTAATTTTATTTGTTTGTTTATTTTATTAGAGTATAGTTGACTTACAATGGTGTGTTAGTTTCAGGTGTACAGTAAAGTGAATCAGTTATATCCATTCCTTTTCAGATTCTTTTCCCATATGGGTCATTACCCAGTATTGAGTATATTTCCCAGTGCTTTACAGTAGGTCCTTGTTATGTACCTATCTCATATATAGTAGTGTGTATATGTTAATCCCAACATCCTAATTTACCCTTCCTCCCAACCTTTCCCCTTTGGTGACCATGAGTTTGGTTTCGAAATCTTCAAGTCTGTTTCTGTTTTGTGAATAAATTCTTTTGTATCATTTTTAAATTAGATTTCACATATTAATGACCACATTCAAATCCAGGCAGAGTCCCAGAGAGGATAAATCCAAGGAGGAACATGCGGAAACACACATTAATCAAACTGACAAAAATTAAATACAAAGAAAAATATTCAAAGCAACAAGGGAAAATCAACAAATAACATATAAGGGACAACACCAAAGGCTTTGAACCTGTGTTCTTTTCTGATAAGGTAAAGGAATGTGACATGGTTGCAATGGGCAAAGCCATACCAGATGGGGTTGTGGTTATGTTTTCTTGTGCTTTGGCCTGGAATTGCCCTAGGTATAGCTAAAGGTATTTTATTTTATTTAAATTTTTTTATTTTATTATTTTCTTTTTAGGACCACACCTGCAGCATATGGAAGTTCCCAGGCTAGGGGCTGAATCGGAACTGTAGCCACCAGCCTACACCACAGCCACAGCAACACCAGATCTGAGCCATGTCTGTGACGTATGCCACAGCTCATGGCAACACCAGATCCTTAACCCACTGAGCAAGGCCAGGGATCAAACCTGCATCCTCAAAGATACTAGTTGGGTTCTTAACCTGCTGAGCCACAATGGGAACTACATAGCTAAAGGTATTTTAACTCCGTGTATTTGAGAGGAATGGGAGAGAAGCTCTGGGTCATGTGAGGAGTTCTTCATCTTAGCTGATTTGTTAATAAAAGGGTATTCAGAGCATTTGCTATTGAAAATTCTCAAGTGATTCCATAGTTCTGTAGTCTAGTGTGGGAGCGGGGTCAGGAGGAAGAGGGAGGCAGGAATTCACACTCTATAAAACTACACATAATCATTATTCCCTCATCTTTATTTCTTGAAACTATCTTGATATTGAGCTAGTCAGTTTCCTTCCTTCAGCATCCTTGTAGCCTATGAGCACCCAGTAAATCAGACAAACTGACTTCTATCACTCCTAGCTCAAAATCCTTTTCTAAGAAACTTGATCTGAATGTCAGCACCATTCACTACTACATACTACTTCACTTTACCCAACCATTTTCATCAGAGTTTGGGATTTATAAAAACTATCCGATCCTCATTTAGTTTGTTGAGTGTTTAAAAGGTCATGGTGTTGGGCATGTGGGTTCCATATGTATGGAATATTTTCCAAGTCTGAAGGGAACAGGACATCAGCAGAATAGGTGGCCACCAAGGTTTGAGGGCTGGAAGGCTCCCAATACCAAAAAAAAAAAAAAAAAAAAACCCCAAAAAAACCTTCTCCACTGGTCCTTATTTTGCATCATTAAGTATTATTAAGAGACATTACTTCAGATTACAGCACAAATATCCTTGTGGGGTAATGGATTAAGTCATTAGTACTATACAGTAAGCTGATTATCATCATTTAAAAAACCAATAACCTCAAAGCACAAGTAATTCATTTTTGAATGAGGACAGGGGAAAATAATAGATTTAGATTCCAGAAAAAGTAGTGCTACATGAAAGGGGAAGGAAAGTACTCTCTATTAGGGGAGCACAGAACTAAAGTGAGAACAAAGAGAGGAGGAGGTGGAGGAGCACAAGTGACTGACTTTGCCTACTTTACAATTTTAGCTAGTCCTGAGAGGTTGCAAAAGGTGACAGTTTCACTACATACAAGTAAAGCTACAAGAATGGAGGATTCAAGCAGCACTCCTGTATAATTATTCAAATGTTAATTTTAAAAGACATATTAATTTATTAAGTTTTCTTAAATACTTACTGAGTTGGTAAGTCATGAGAAGAGTATTTAAGTCTGTCAACTGTAGGTAGATTTTCAGAGAGAAAAAGAAAATTACTATTTGTTGGTACCCTTCACAGGCTACATGTAAGATAGTAATTAACAGATCTGAATAGGTCTTTTAATCCCTACTGTCACTGCTCTGTTTTAATCCTCTAGGGACTACCAGGGAAGTATAAAATATACCTTAAGATTTGGGGTGATTGCCTATCTCGCCAACCTCATTTCTGGTCACTCTTCTACAAATACTCTACTGAACATGCAATTCCCTTTGCCTCTGTCCACACTATTACCTTTGTAACTCTAGTGTTCTTCTTTTGAATTTCTCATCCTTTAGGACTCATTCAACTTGTGTCACCTCCTTCAGAGAGCTTTCCTTGATGTCTGCCTAGGTAGACAGGCATTCTCTGTCAATGCTCCTGAAGCACCCTATACATCCTTCTGTTATAGGACTTGCTATGCAGTGTTGTGAATAGTAGTTTACAGTGCCTGGCATATAGTAAGCATATCACCAATTAAAGCCAGTTCAAAGTCAAGGTGAAGAGCTGTTTATTTTTCTTCCGATAATGTAAAGTGTATTGGAGTAACCAATAATTTCCAACAATCTGCTTAAAAGTTTTACTTTAATTCTTTGTACCCTCTAGCATTTGTATTTTTGAATGTGTACAGTTTTGGAAAGGAAGGAGCTGGAAATAATAGTGTGCAAACTGGGAAAAAAAAGTGTGAAGATAATACTGTTGTGTTTTTGAAATATGCCTACACATTATTTGATAATACCCCCTCTAAGTGGTAGAGGTTAATTCTTTTCTCCTTGAATGTGGGTTGGACTTAGTGACTTGTTTCTAATGAATATAAAGTGGAAGTGATGGTATATAACTTCTGAGACTATGTTATAAAATATACTGTGGCTTTAGCCCCTCTCTCTTGGATTACCCACTCTGGGGGAAGCCAGATGCCATATCCTGAGGCTATTCAAGAGATGTATGGAGATGCCGACATGGTGAGGAACTGAGACCTCCTGCCAACAGCCATGTGAATGAGCCACCTTGGAAGTGAATCTTCCAGTCCCAGTCAAGCCTTTATATGACTGCAGCAGTCCTGGATGACATCTTGACTGTAACCTCACGAGAGACCCTGAATCAGAACCATTCTGCTAAGTTGCTTCTGTATTCCTAACCATAGAAACTGTGAGAAAATAATGTTTTTTGTTTGTTTTTCTGTTTTTTAAAAAATTTTTGAATTTTATGGCTGCACCTGTGGCATATGGAAGTTCGTGGGCCAAGGATTGAATCCAAGTCACAGCTGTGATCTATGCTGCAACTGTGGTGATGTCAGGTCCCTCTGCACCTGGCCAGGGATCAAACCCACACCTCTGCAGTGATCCTAGCTGCTGCAGTCGGCAATGATGTCTTTTTTTCCTTTTTTTTTTTTAGGGCCACATCTGTGGCACATGGAAGTTCCCAGGCTAGGGGCAAATTGGAGTTGCAGCTGCTGGCCTATGCCACAGCCACAGCAATGCAGGATCTGAGCTGTGTCTGTAACCTACACTACAGGTCATAGCAACGCCGGATCCTTAATGCACTAAGCGAGGCCAGGGATTGAACTCGCATCCTCATGGATACTAGTCGGTTTCATTACTGCTGAGCCACAGTGGGAACTCCCAGCAATAATGTTTTTTTAACCTGCCAAGTTTTGGGGTGATTTGTTATTTAGCAATAGATAACTAATGCAACAGTTAAAAGAATAAGGAACACTTCCGTGGTTTCTAGCAACATGGTGGATTAAGTATTCTAAAGATCCTAACTGTGTAAAACCTATTAAAAATGCAATGGGAATTTTATAAAAATACAATCATAGTGTAGAACTTGAATACACCTCTTTGATGTATTAGAACATCAATACACCTCTTTGACACATCTAGCAGCCATTAAGAAAAGAGTCTAGTAGACAAAAAAATCAGTAAAGACATAATAATTGAATAATACATCATATTATTAAAATGAATATAATTTAAAATTCATTTAGAGCCTTACATCCTTCAATAGAGAATATACATCTTTTGTATGTCCTTGGAACCCTTTCAAATATCAATCACCTATTTGGCCATAAAGAAAACCGTAACAACTTCATTGCGTTAAAGATTTACAGGTTATGTTCTTTGAACCCAATTTTAAAATGTGACCCATGGAGTTTCCGTTGTGGCTCAGTGGTTAACGAATCCGACTAGGAACCATGAGGTTGCAGGTTCGATCCCTGGCCTTGCTCAGTGGGTTAAGGATCTGGCGTTGCCGTGAGCTGTGGTGTAGGTTGCAGACGAGGCTCAGACCTGGTGTTGCTGTGGCTCTGGCATAGGCCAGTGGCTAGAGCTCCGACTCGACCCCTAGCCTGGGAACCTCCATATGCCATGGAAGTGGCCCAAGAAATGGCAAAAAAAAAAAAAAAAAAAGACGGAAAAAAAAAACAAACAAAAAAAATAAAATGTGACCCAAAATATTAATTTCTTGTTAAGTAAGAAACATACTTATGGATGACTCTTAGATCAAAGGAGAAATGAAAAGGATAAAGTGTAAACTACCTGAAAATGGATGTTTTATATCAAACCTATGGAAACAGCTCTTGTTATTTCCCATAGGTTTACATATAAGGCTTTTTTTTTCTTTTTTGCCATGCCAGTGGAATGTGGATATTTTTTGGGCCAGGGATTGAATCCATGCCATAGCAGTGACAATGCCAGATGCTTAATTGCTAGGCCAGCAAAGAACTCCTATAAGGCATTCTTTTTATTGCTTTCATGAGTCCCAGACCAATATCTCTTAACTGTTCCACTCAGAGGTCCCACTTAAATTCCCTCGGGTACCTCAAACTCAATTTATTCAAAGCTCAGTTAATTTTTTTTCTTCTAAACTTGTTCATCCTTCTGTAATGCCTATCTACTGAATGGCACCACTATTCATTATCCATTAAGTTGCCCAGATTAGAAATCTGAGGTGTTTTCAATTCATTCTTCTCCCAGATTCAATCAGCAACCGAATCTCATCCATTCGACCTTCTTGAGTGAGTCAAATCTCTGCCTAGCTCTTCATCCTCATTGCCACTGACTTTGTTCAGGACTCATTGCTAGCCTTGACTACTGTAACAGCCTCTTAACTGTAGCAAGGAGCGGCATGGTATTGCGATTAGGATTGGTTGAGTAAGATAGATCTGGGTTAAAATCCTGGCTTTGCCAATATTATGTGAAATCTTGGGCATGATAATTTACCACTCCGAGACTTAGTTTACTTATGCGTAAAGTGGTGAATCAAAATAGTTTTATTGTTGGGAAGGTTAAATGAGAGAATATAAAGAATTTAGCCTTGTCCCTGGTACATAGTAAGTGTTCAATATGATGTTATTTTTATTGTCTCATTGCCTCCAATCTCTTCACCTCTAATTTTGCTTTCCTTTTTTAGAAAAGGCAAATTCCCTTTTTTTGGTCATTTAAAAATAGAAGTATAGTTGATTTATAATGTGTTAGTTTCAGGTGTACAGCAAAGTGATTCAGTTATACCTTCTTTTTCAGATTATTTTCCATATATTCCATTATATAACCTATAATCATTATATGTTAATATAAAATGTTGAGTATAGTTTTCTGTGCTATATACTAGGTCCTTGTTGGTCGTCTGTTTTATATACAGTGGTGAATATATGTTAATCCCAAATTTCTAATTTATCCTTGTCCCCTTTCCTCTTGGTAACCATAAATTTTTTTCTATGTCTGTGAGTAAAAAAGGCAAATCATGACCATATTACGACCCTGCCAATATTCTTCAATAGTTCCATTTGATAACAGGATAAAAGATAGTGTTCCTGGCATGGCCTACCAGAATCTTAATGATCTAACCCTCATCTACCAGTCAAGCCTCATCTTCTTCAATTCTCTAACTTGAACTTTTAGCTAAAGCAAATCTGAAAAAAACTGTATTTCCACAAACACATTATGCACTAATGTATACATCTTGGTAAACGTATTCTCTTCTCCTGGAAGATTCTCCTTTCATTTGTCTGCTTAGAAAATTCTTTCTTATCTTTCATGTATCAGCTCAATTGTGGCCTCTTTTGTAAAAGCTTCCTTGGCTTCCTTATGCTTCCACTGGACTTTGTATATACCTCCTTTATTGCACTCATCATATTGGGTTGTGATTACTGGCATGACTGTTCTACACTAAAGTGTAAAATCCAGGGTTGGGACCAGGACTTCTCTACTTTGTAAGTTGAATAATTAGCATAGTGTATGGCACATAACAAAAGCTCAATAAGGGTTAGTTGAATAAATGCATTAATAGATTGTAGGATTTCCTGAATAACTATTGCTAACGTTTACCTGACTCATTTTTTATGTTTGATTTCTTGGCCTTTTCCCCATTGAAATCAGCATATGTCACCTATACATGCCACAGAAAAAGAGAAACAAAGAAAATTCTCAAAAGAAGTTTTCAGAGAATTTGAACATCATCTATTTCTCACAGAAGTTTAAAAATGATTTAAAAATCCCATTTATAATATATATTTCTGGTTTATATTACACACATTACTTACAGAATTCAATGGTTTATAGAATTCATTAGTATACTAAAATTAACTGAGGAATGCACTTATCAGCATGGAAGGTAATCAGTTGAATAGCTAAAAAGAATATGTGTGAGTGATTTTTTTAAGGAAAGTTAAGTGTAGGGGAAATGTTTTGAGAGGGGTGGAGGGCAGAGAGCAGGTTTTCTGCATAGGTGGGATAAGACTCTCTGATTTGGCCAAGAGCTCTACCAGCTTAGGTAATAATATAGGAAGATAAATCCAACAAAGTAGACTGAGAACTGAACACGAGCCACCCAGAAATGCATTTCCTGACACTGATGGGATGGGTGAAATAAATTGGAAAATAGTATTGGATTCTATTGCAATCAAAGTGGTCATGCTATTTTTAAAAATAAATTAGGTATTTTTGACTATTTGATGTATTCATATTGTCCAGTATATTTTAAAGCCTTCTTTAAAAACAGATGGTCTAAATTTGTTACTGCCCTTTTTTTTGGGTAACATATGTAGTATTAAGTTTTCCATCCATGCTACACTCGGGGAACACTTTTTTCTGACTCTACAGTGAGGTTAGTGAAAAAAGTAATTCCTGATGTGCACCTACTGAACTATCTTAAAGTAATTAAGAAGATTCTTTTTTTCAGATACTAAGCATATAGATTATGGACGTTAACACAATAGCACAGTGCCCTGGACACAGAAAGTGTTTCATAAACATTTGTTTATACAGAGACAGCATTTTGTGGCTAACATGCTACATTTGAGCAGTTATACATAATTGAGTCTGTCACTTACTATGCATTTAACATAGGCTATGGCAAACCATGTTAACTCTTTAGAACAGCTAAGCCAGTTAATACAGTGCTAACAGAGCCAAGGATGTGGATTTGATTCTTATAATGAATGACAAATTGGCAATCCACAGAGGTGATATATGTTGTGACCAGAGGCTGTACCCTGAATGTTTGTTGCCAGCTTCCTATGAGTGATCACTGATCACAAAGGGGACAGGGTGAGGCAGTATGGCTGTCTCTATACAGCCAGTCAGCAGTAGAAGCGAAATGATTCACAAAAGCCCAATATGTTGCTTCCTCTGCAGGGCACAGGTATGAACCTCGAAGCTCTTGAAGCTCATCATTTAGGAAGCCTATGACCTAAGGGCTAAGTGGGAACACTCAAGTTGTTTCTGGTAAATCTCTAAGAACTGAGACAAATATTCAAATTTTTGGATCTATTTAACACATTTAAAATCTCAGGCTCACCATTTTTCTTGTTAGCTTACAATATGTTACTGATAATTCCCTACACTTAAGAGTATGGCAGCACTAACACAACTGATATCCATGAACATTGGAAGTCTGAGGTAGCACAGGATTATTACTGTGGGTTAGTATTTCAATTTTTATAAAATCTTGTTATGGGGTGTTTACTTTCAGGGAATAAGGCTGTTCTGAATTGTCATTTAATGAATGAAATTGTGTTATGCCAATCTCGATCATAATTTCATACTTCATTTGTCCTGTTTGTATCTGGGACAAAAGAAATGTTACTTGCCTCTCGTTTCAAAATATCCTGTATAGAGTGTCTGTAGGCTTTTTTTGTGTTTGCAGAAACACCTGGAGTTTGAAGTGAAGTACTTGTAATTTCTGGGGAAAGAAGAGGTACCATTAGATATGAAAAAATGATATAGTTCTTGCTGGGATACCATAGTATCTAGAATTACTATAGTCAAGGTGTATTGGTTCATGGATGTTAAGACAGTATCTCCAAGTATAAGATACCCTTTTTTTTCTCTTTATGGAAGCACCTGTGGCATATGGAAGTTCCCAGGCCTATGCCACAGCCACAGCAATAGCAGATCCGAGCTGCATCTGTGACCTATGCTGCAGCTTTGCAGCAAGGTCAGATCCTTAACCCACTGAGCGAGGCCAGGGATTGAACCCCCTTCCTCACAGAAGCAATGTTGGGTCCTTAGCCTGCTGAGCCACAACAGGAACTCCAAGATGCTTTTTTGAAGTCCCCTGCTTAAAGCTTCCAGTGGCTCATCACTGCCCTCATGCATAAGCCTGAACTCCCTAATTTCTGGCCCTAAGTCACTTTGGTAGCTTAACCTCCTACCACTCCCCTGTCCAGAATGAACTGTTTTGCACTTTATTCAGTACGCAAGGGGAACCACTGCAGACTTTTGGGTAGAGGAATTATATGTCCAAAGCTGTATTACAGGAAGGTTACATTCACAGCAAAATGTAGGATAGATTAACAGGAAGAAGAGATGGGAGACAAATTACTGCAGTGCTTAAAGGCACAGGTGGCATGAATGGAAAGGAAGGGAAAGTTATGAGGGAATTTAAGGGGGTAGATTGGACAGAAGGCAGCAATAGGAAAGAATAAAAAATGACTCAGGTTTTATGCCTGAATAAAATTAGGAGGAACAGAGAAAAGGTTTGGGGGCAAGTAGAAGATGATGAATTCGGGATTTTTTAAACTCTTTTTAAAAATTTTTTATTATAGTTGATTTACCATGTTCAGTGAATTTCTGCTATACAGAAAAGTGACCCACTTATACATTTATATATATTCTTTATTCTTTTTTTTTTACATTTGTGCATATTGGATTTGAGATGCTCGCGGGCTGCCCAGGGGGAAATGTCCTAGTGCTTTTGGGGTGTGTTCAGGATATGCGTGGGAATCTTTTGTAGAGACTAACAGAGATTTAGCTAATCTCTAATCCAGTCCTGGGAGATGAGAAACAGGATGTGTTTTTATGTCCTGGGGAGAAAAGATGAGATTAGAGGGTAGAGACCTTCCTGGGGAGAATACTCTGCACTGGGACTCCCTAATCGCAGTAGGTCAGGAACTTATATAAGTAGCCTCAGCAGAGACTCTAACTTCACCATGTTTTCTTTGCCAATTCCAAAGGGCCTATTCACCCAGCAATCCTCAAAAATGTGGGATACTAATATTTACAGTCATGAATACTTTTTATATCATCCTTTATCAAAATAATCATAGGTTTTATAATCAGGGAAAATAGCAAAACTTGGAAAACTATATGGCAAAATTAGGTATTTAACCGAAAGATGTCAGAGCAATTATAAATATTGTTCACTTTCTTACCTCCATCACTTGTGGGATGTGATGTCTTAAACATTAATTTATCTTTCTGTATGGTTTAACATTCAAGAAAAAAAGTAATTAGTAATTAGCCTTCTAAAAGAAATTTTTGCTGACTCTAGAGCAATCAAATTAATATAGTATCTTCCCCTTCCCCTCATCCCCCTACTTCTCTCCTAAGCTCTGGTCTCAATGCTAATATATATTATTAATCTCTTACTGGATATCTTTTACAGGTACCTAAACTTTAGTTTAAAATGAAGCTTATTATGTGCCCAGGTACTCCCATATTTCCCAACTTGCTACTTCTCTGTCTTCCATACTTTCCTTAAAGGCATAACAGTCCATCCAGTGCTCTATTCTAGAAAGCTTAGAGTTATTCCATTTATTTCAGCTAAGGCCAGTCTAATCCAATCTAATGCTTATTGGATTAGAACTGAAATAGCTTAGAACTGAAATAAGATATAGAAATCCTGACCTCAATAAGCTTATTATCCAGTAGAAAAGACAGACAAATATGATAGAGTACAATGAATTCTCAGATAGAGGTAAGCTTGGGCACTATGGGAGCACAGAGAAAACACACCCCCTATACAAAAATTAAATCATCATCATTATCATTGCCATCCCCCTTTCTCTGGATCCACACATCTACTGAGTCACCAAATCCTGATAGAGTCAGCTCTTAAATATCTTAAATCTGTGGCCTCTGGTTCACCCTCATTGTCACTACTTTTGTGTGGCCTTTATCATTTTGACCTGGACTATCCCGGTGGACTCAAAACTATCTTACCTCTAGTCTCTTCTGTGTATCTATCTCACACACTGCAGCCAGATTATCTTTTTAAACCCAAAGCATTCTTATTTCACATCCCTACTCAAAAACCTGCAATGGCTTCCTACCACTGAGAGAATACATTCATACTTTAGCAAATTATACAAAGTTCTGGCTTCAACCTACCTTTTTAGTCTCCTCTCCTGCACTGCCCTAGCTTTGCTGGCTTAAGCTTTCCTGCTTTCACTTAACACTTTATGTCTGCCTGCAATACTACCTCGTATATCCTCACATCTATTCATCTGGAAACTTCCCAATCATGTTTCAAGACCTAATTCAATCAAGCCCTTCTTTTATAAAGCTTTTTTAGATTTCTCTAAATAGTAGGACTATTCTCTAAATCGTCTGTGTTTCCACATTTTGTACAAATCAAAACTCTCCTCTCATTTGACTGTAAGAACTTTTGTTTCTGTGTGTCTCCCCAGACGGTGAGTTCTCAAGAGCAGTGATGATGTTTTTGCCATCTTTGTATCCTATGCCACCTACTTTCCCCCTTTTCCTTTCCTTCTAGCTTAGCATTGGACCTGGCCCACAGGGGGTTCTCAATAAATGTTAGTTATCATCATCAAATATGTGTTAGTTTCTGTTCAACTACATGATATATTTAGCATGACGCTGACCCAGAATCTTCTCTCTACCAGGGAGAGGCGCCAGACCCGTATGGAACCCCACCACTTCCAGTCAGTCAGTAGTACGTTAGCGAAGGGGCCATCCCATAGAACGAAAAGTTAACCAGGTAAATGAATGATCAGTACCAAGCACCCAAGACAAACAGCTTTCTACCTTTTGTTCTGTTGTGTTACTCTGTATATCCTGCTGAGAAGGTAATGATGTTGATAATTTTTTTTCAGGAATTTTTACGTAGCTATTGAAATGGTGAGATGATCCTAAAAGCAAATGAAAGAGAAATCATATATTTTAATCAGCTTTATTGAATTATAATCAAAGTGAAAATAAACTGCACATATTTAAAATGTACCATCTGTTCAGTTTTGACATATGGATAAACCTATGAAACAGTCACCACAGTCAAGATAAATATTTACATCACCCTCACAAGTTTCCTTGTGCCCCTTATAGTTCATCCCTCTCTCTACTATCCCCCAGGCAATCACTGATCTGCTTTTCTATAAATTAGTTTGCATTTTCTAGAGTTTGCTATAAATGGAATCAAACAGGATGTACTACTCTTTTTCTGGGTGGTGGTCTGTCTGTTTTCATTGAGCATAATTATTTTGAGATTCATCAATAGTGTTGCTTGTATTAATAGTTTATTCCTTTTTGTTGTTGAGTAGTAGCCCATGGTATGGATGCATTACAGTTTATTCATTTGCTGGCTGAAGGATATTTGGGTTGTTTCCAGTTTTTTGTCTATTATGAATAGTGCTGCTATGGACACTGATGTACAAGTCTTTATGTGGACATATATTTTCATTCCTCGTGGGCATGTACCTAGGAATGGAATGACTGAATCACATGGTAGATATAAGTTTAAGCTATCAAAATGTTTTCCACAGTGATTGTATCATTTTACATTCCCATCTGCAATGTCAGAGACTTCTAGTTGTTTCATATCCTTGAAAATACTTGGTATCTTCAATTATTTAAATTCTAGATATTTTGCTGGGTGTGTAGTAGTATCTGATTATGGTTTGGTATGTATTTCCCTAATGACTAATAATGTGAAACAGTTTTTTGTGTACATATTTGCCATCTGTATGTCTTCAGTAAGATGGTTGTTCATGCCTTTTGCCCATGTTTATTAGGTTGTCAATTATATGTTACATGTTTTTCTATAGTTTACATTTTTTACAGTGATTATGCCTTCTAGATAAAGGTCAGAGACCATCTTTTGTTATGCTCACTTTGGGGGCTTGACAGATGTGAAACAATCGCTATGCAACAGGGCTATTGTTTTAAATTTTTACATTGCTTTTTCATTTTTGACTCTCTACAAGAAGTCTACCCTAGTCTTCCATAGGCATCCACCTGCCCAGACGGGAGGTTAGAATTTTTAATAGGAGGAACACCACGATAAACACTTAGATAATATTCAGCACCTGTCATCCCCAAGTAGGAATGACACAGCCAAGAAAGATGGCATGCTTTGCAAGCTATGCAGCTGTCTTAAGAATTTCCCTAAATTTTGTCTTCTTTTTTGTGTAGCGACAGCCTGGAATACTTTGCTCAGAAAATTCTACCTTAGTGTACTGGAGATACCCTTAGCCCACCAGTAAGAGCTATCTAGGATCAGGAAAAAGGATATGACCTAAGAAAAGTTACAGGGGAAAAGTCCACTCCTTTAGCAGCTCAGAGATGGTGGGAGAATGGAAAGGTAGTGGGAGAGGCTAGAGAGCAAAGGAATCAGATGGGGCTTCATTTTTCCTTACTTTGGGCCTTGGTTGCTTCAGATAACTAAGGTTAACATGGAGGGAAAAGAAGAACTATTGCTCTGCTGTCTGTTTAGGACTCTAGAAAGAGATTTCTTTGGCTCCCCGCTCACCCCTGCCTCCTCCTCCTCAGCTGGGATGTGGTCCAGAAACTGCAGTACAGTGTGGTCAGGCAGAGCACTGCTCTGAGATTTTGCTTTCTTTTTCTTTCATTTAAAAAAATTTAGCCTTATTGACATATATAATTGACACATCAAATTGTAAGATAGCTAAAATGTACATGGTGATGATTTGATATAATGTATACCTTGAAAAGATTCCCCCCTTTAATTAATTAGCATAGCCATCACCTCACATGTTTGTCTTTTGTTGTTAGCGAAAATATTTAAGGTCTACTCTCTTAGTAAATTTCAATTAATACAATTAATACACTGCTATCAACTATAGTCATGTTATACATCAGGTCCTCAGACCTTATTCATCTTACAGCTGAAAATTTGTACCCTTTTATCAACCTCTCCCTACTTCTCCTTGAGGTTTTGCTTTCTTAAGCCACTCTTGGTTCCCACGTGGTATACACATGGCCCAGAAGGGCTGAGGGTCTAGCTGGTAAGCTTGCCAAGGGGAGTCACTGTGGTGGAGGTAAGGGGGCTCCACCCCAAATGTTATGTAGCAGCCAGCCAGAACTGGAATGGGAAAGCCAGAGTCCTACTAAGCCCAGTGAGACCAGAGCATGCATCACTGCAGGGATGGCTAACTTCAGCTGTGAATGCCAACAGGCCAAGCACTATCTCAGTGGAGATAAGGGCACCTCTCTGGAGACCAGAAGAAACAGAGGACATTTCATCCAAGCACCCTGAGTTTGTTCCACCTCGACGAGGTCATGGAAGCCAGTGTTTCCCAAAAGTTAATGAACATATAATGCACTGGGAATCTTGTGAAAATGCAGACTCAGATTCAGTAAGTCTCGGGTGGGGCCTGAGAGTCGGCATTTCTAATAAGCTCCTAGGTGATGCCCACACTGCTGACACTTAGAGGAGTAAGAACTTAAGCCACACCTCTTGCCCCCAGGCATCTAGACAGCATCTTTGGGAAAAAAGCAGAATGATGGGGAGGCTCCCTGAATGTCTGAGCCATTTGGGGGGCGCCACAAAGGGAGACTATAGAGGAGTATTTTAGAAAAACCGATGATGGAGCCAGAAAGCAAAAGGAAGAAGGGCACTTAGATCTGGCAAAAAGCGCTAGCCCTACATGTGTTAAAGAAGCCAACTCAAGAAATAGGTTGAAATGTTAAAATGGCAGCAGCCTCAACTCAGTTGGGAACAGGGGAATAAGTGTGTGTGATACCGACTGCATGTTCCCCTGCCACAGAAAACATGTGGCAGGATGAAATATTCTGCTGCCAGATAAGTGACAGAAGGCCGGAAAAGTGCAAAGCCTAAGGAAGGGCAGGGTTTTGAGAGAAAGCATTGGTCTAGGTCTTGGTCCTCACTAGGTCCCTAGGGCCATAGGCTTCAGAAACATCAGTAGCACCTCCAGTCAGCACTTTGCAAGGATGATTCTTTCTCCAGGTGAAACAAATGAGATGCAGGTAAAAGCTTCCCTTGGAGGCAGAACTGCTGAGCAAGGTGTGGCAGCAGTGGTGGCAGCAGCCAGTGAAGCACAGACTAAAAAAAAATGCCTCAGGGTCTTGTCAGGAATGGGAAAGAGAGAGATTGGGAGTAGGGAGAGAGAGATTGGGAGTAGAGAAATGAGATTGTGGAGAGGACAGGGCTCTGCACTGGGCTTGCAGACTTGTCAGCTGCAAAACATGGGCTGTCCTGTTCAGAGGCATGTGGGGACAGTGACACCAGCTGAGTAATTAGGGAGCCTAATCTGGACCACGGAGAGGCTGTAGCATTGTTGGTAAGCATTCATCAAAATCCATCAGTTATAACAGAGGACAGAGGATTTATCTGCATTATAAGCAGAAGAGATCAGTATCAAATCCAGTCTTTACATAAATTACGACTTTAGTATTTCTAATCATAGTATTTCAATTACGTTGTTGTCCTTGGTGTGATTTCAGGTGACTGGCAGAAATAGTCGTTTTCTTGATCTTTGGATAAGGAGCTTCAAAAAGAATAAAATAAAACATTTATTTCTAATAGTGGAGATTACAAAGTTATACAAGACAGATTCTATTTACCGTTTCACACCCAGTAGGAGGGGAGCCATATCCTAATCTGTGTACAGGGTTGTGGGGAGGAATTGGAGGGGGTAGGTAGTGGGTCTCAATGGGATGCAACTTTGTACCCCAGGGGATGTCTGGAAATGTCTAGAGACCTTTTTGGTTGTTACAAACTGGAGAGGGAGATTTGCTCCTGGCATCTAGTGGACAGAGGGCTAGGGATGATGCTAAACATAGTACAATGCACAGGGCAGTGTTGACAATGAGCAGCTATCTAGCCCCCAAATGCCAACAGTGGCAAGGTTGAGAAATCCTAGGATAGATGTGATGGGGAGGCAGGACGATCGCTTTTATACTATCTTGCCTAATTAAAGCTACATTGGAGGATCAGAGTTGTCTTCTGGCAGAGGGGAAAAACTCCATCCCTCCATCCTGCTCAAGGAGAACATGGCGTTTTCTTTGTGTGGGGATGCAGACGGGCATAATGACTGTGCTGGAGACCTGTAGGCCACAGTGGCCAGGACAGGTCTTGGTTGTGCCTCAGAGGCCAGCAGAGGCAGCCATATTTATATAACTCGTCTGTGAAAAAGATGACTACAGTTCCTATTTCTAATCATTTAGAAATAGACGGGAGGTTTCCAAACTATATGTATGCTAATTGGCTTTTCATTAGCATTACGTGTATCCCTTGGGGTCCACATGGTAGATCTGTAGTGGGGTAAGTTCATTTCAGACATGAACCAGACACCTTCATTCTCCTGTCAGCTCTGTAATACTGTGAACGTAAATCCTTTTATACGTTCTTTTTCAAAAAGCATTGGAGGTAGCCACTCTTCAGTAGGAAGAAAGTAAGATTTCTTCCTATTGAGTAGAAGTTAACAGTTGAAATTGGAGGGAGCAATCTGGCTGCTAAAGTGATGTCCTATCCCAGAAGCAGAGGTTACAGCCCATCTTCTCACTGAACTCAATTGTGAACTTCTCATGTTGACTCCTCCTTCGTAAACCTATCACCTGCCTTGCTCTCGTCCTCTGTCCCTCCCTCCCTCCCTTTCTTCTCTCCCAATCTTCCATCTCCTCCCTTGTTCTTTTACTCTCTTACTGGCTTATTTTTAAAACTTTTTCCCCCTTCTCTCTCACTTTCTATAATTTTTGTCCTGTCTCAGTACTGGCTTAAAAATCATCCATGAGTTCCTGTTGTGGCTCAGTGGTAACGAGCCTGACTAATATCCATGAGGATGCAGGTTTGATCCCTGGCCTCCCTCAGTGGGTTAAGGATCCGGTGTTGCAAGCTGTGATGTAAGTTACGGACACAGCTTGAATCCCACGTTGCTGTGACTGTGGTGTAGGACAGCAGCTATAGCTCCAATTCGACCCCTAGCCTGGGAACTTCCATATGCCTTGGGTTTGGCTCCCCCCACCTCCCCCCCAAAAAAAGGTTAAAAAAATCATCCATCTATCTAGTGATCTAGGTATCTAATCTAGCTACCTTCCATCTAGCTGTGATCCTATCTTTATTTCAATTTTTATCTGACTTTTAAAATCTCCTTTACCCTGTCCTCTACACTGTATTGGCTTTTCTTAATTAGCTCCTCCTTTTAAATACCTCTCACTCTTACATTGTTTTTATTATACTGTTTTCCTGGCCTCACCCCATTTTAGAATTCTTCTCTTCCTTCCCTCCCTCTCCTTCCTTTTGTACCTCCCTCCCTCCCTCCCTGTTACCCCTCTGCCCTCTCCCCTTCCTTCATTCCTGGGTCTGCATCTCATTCTCATCCTTTCACTCTCCCTCTGGATTTCTTCGTCTTTTCTTTGCGAACTTAAATTCCTTCCCTCCCTCCCTCTCTCCCCCTACTTCCTACCTCCCTTACCTCCTTCTTCCCTTCCTTCCCCCCTCCTTCACTCTCTCTCATTTTATCTTTTTAATATTCTTTTTTTTTTTGGTTACCAGACTTTCCATTATAAAATCTTGTCTACTTACGTATCTGGCCATCAGCCTACCGAACTACCTCACTGGCATCCATCCATCGTCTGTCATTCTTTTGTTGGATTTTCACTGAGTTCTTCTGTTTTAGATCCCTCTGCCTGCTCTCCACTTCCTCCATTCCTTCCTTCCTTCCCTCCCTCCCTTCCTACCCTTGCTCTGTCTCTTCCTCACTCCATTTCTTTCCTGGCCTCTTTCTCTTAGCTTTCCCAGCCCGTAAGCATGCCTGCCTTCCTCTCTTCCTCCCTCCTTTTAGTCCTCCCTGTCTCCTTGTCTCCTTCTTACTGCTTTCACCCTCTCCCTTGGCATTTGTCTTTTCTTTGTGAACCTACACTCCGGCCTTCCTACCTCTTTCCTTTGCTTCCTACTCCATTCCCACTCCTGCCCTTCTTCCCTGCTCCCTCTCTTATTTTACTCCTCCTCTACTTTTAAAACCGGTTCCTCCTCTTTCAAACTTTTTCATTCCTAACACTCTCTTTTTAAAATCTTCTTAATATCGTCTTTTGTACCAGGCCCTCCTTTTAAAATCCTGTCTACCTATTTATTTACCTAGCTGTCATCCATCCACCTTTATTTCCCTGTATTTTTTTCAGTTCGATTATATATTTTTAATTGGAATATAGCTGATTTACAGTATTGTGTTAGTTTCAGGTGTACAGTAAAGTGATTCAGTTATTCAAATATACATATATATATATTTCATTGTATTTTAGCAGCCCCCCCCCCTTTTTTGGGCCATACCCGTGGCCTGTGGAAGTTCCTGGGCCAGGGATCGAACCCGCACCACAGCAGTGATCTGGGCTGCTGCTGCAGTGACAATGTGGGATTTTTAAGCTGCTGCACCACACAGAACGCCTTAACGGATTTCTTTTTCTCTCTCTCTGCTTGCCCTCTACTTACCCCCTTCCTTCCTGCCTGTCTTTATGCCCATTCTCTATCTCTTCTCACTCTGCTTCTATCACTTGTCTTTCTCCCTCTTTTCTTTCCTGCCAGCATGGGTGCATGCTGACTGCCTTCTGTCCTTCCCTTTTCATTCCTTTTTTATTCCCTCCCTCCTTTCACTCCTGTCTCTCTTCCTTCATTTCTTCCTTCCTTCCTCCTCCTTCCTTTCCTTTCTCCATCCATCCATCCACCTGCCCTTTCTCCCTCTTGTCTTCCTTCCTTTGTTTCTCCTTCCTTCCTTTCCTTCCTCTTCACTCCCTTTCTCTCCCTCTTTTACTTTCCTGTTACTCCTCTATTTAAACTTTTCCCCCTTGCCTTTCCCCTCTTTATACAGCCTTGTCTTGTCCTTACTACTGCCTTATCCTTTTAAAATAATTTTTCTTTCTACCTAATTTTCTGTCTACCTATTTATTTACCTAGCTGTCATCCATCCATCTACCTTTATTTCCCTGTATTTTTTTCCTACCTACTTAGCTGGCTATCTATACAGCAATCGGTCATTTACCCTTCTGTCTTTAGCTTACTGCCTTCTTTACTTCCACTTTCTTTATCCTTTCTTTCTTGCTCTGTTTTTTTTTTAATTCATTCCTCCTTTTAGAGCTTATTTATCTCTATTTTTTTATTGCAGTGACATTTCTTATTAATGCTTCTTTGTTAAACATCCTCTCCCCCTCCTTTTTTTGGTCTCTTTAGGGCCATACCCGTGGCATATGGAGGTTGCCAGGCTAGGGATCAAGTTGGAGCTTCTGGCCTATGCCACAGCCACAGCAACTCGGGATCCGAGCCATGTCTGGGACCTACACCACAGCTCACAGCAATGCCAGATCTTTAACCCACTGAACAAGGCCAGGGGTCGAACCTGTGTCCTCATGGATACTAGTCAGATTTGTTTCTGCTGAGCCACGACGGGAACTCCTTCCCTTTCTTTTCTCTTTCTTTCTCATAATCACTATCATTTTTGAAGTCTTTCCTTTTCATTTTTTCACTTCTGGCTCTTTTTCTCAATCTCATGCTCCCATCTTTTAAATTTATTTTTGGCTCCACCTTCCAAAACTTTTCTTTCTCTCTTTCTATGTTATGTAAAATCTTCTTAGAGACTTTTTTTGTTTGCTTTTTTAGGGCCGCACCTGCGGCATATGGAGGTTCCCAGGCTAAGGGTCAAATCAGAGCTACAGCTACCGGCCTACACCACAGCCGCAGCAACACAGGATCCAGGCCGTGTCTGTGACCTACATCATAGCTCACAGCCACACCAGATCCTTAACCCACTGAGCGAGGCCAGGGATCGAACCCGCAACCTCATGGTTCCTAGTCGGATTGGTTAACCACTGAGCCACAACGGGAACTCCATATGGGCTCTTCCTCTTAATCATTTGTCTTTTATCTATCACCCACCACGTTTATTTTTGTCTTTTTTTCCCCCTCTCAAGTCTCCTTTTAAAACTGCCCCATCCCCCAAATTGTACTTGAATTTCCTACTGGCTCCTTCTTTTCACACCTCTCTCTTACACATTTATAGTCCCTCTTCTTTTTTATTTTACTTTTTTCTTACTGCCACATCCTTTTATTTTATTTTATTTTTTTATTTTTTATTTTTTTAATTTTTTTGTCTTTTTGCTGTTTCTTGGGCTGCCCCTGCGGCATGTGGAGGTTCCCAGGCTAGGAGTTGAATCGGAGCTGTAGCCGCCAGCCTATGCCAGAGCCACAGCAACGCGGGATCCGAGCCGCGTCTGCAACCTACACCACAGCTCACGGCAACGCCGGATCCTTAACCCACTGAGCAAGGGCAGGGACTGAATCCGCAACCTCATGGTTCCTAGTCGGATTCGTTAACCACTGCGCCACGACGGGAACTCCCCCATCTTTTTAAAACCTCTCTTTTATTATTTTTCTTTTTCTGTTTTTTCTCTTTGTCTTTTACTTGATCTTTCATTCTGTTTCTTTACATTTTGTTTTCCCTCCTCCCTCCTTTTCTCCTTTCCCTGCCTTTTAAATTCACTTTTTAGGGCTCCTCTTCTTAAACTGTTTTTCTCTCCTCTTTCCTTCTAACTCTCATCTGCTCTCTTGTTTTGTACTCTTGTTTATTCCTGGCTTATGCTTTTAAAAGTTGGCTCCTAAATATCATGTTTAGTTTACAGGTTTTTAAAATTTTTTAGTCTTTTTCCTACTGACTCATCCTTTAAAAAAACTTTTTCTCCCTTCCTTTCCTTCTTTATTCCCTTTATCAATACCTCCTTGTCACACCTTTTCTTTCACCCTCTTTTCTTTGCTGGCCTGCATGCCGACCTTCCTCTCTTCCTTCCCTCCTCCCTATTTTATTCTCTTTATAGGCTTCTCTTTTCAAAGTGTGTTCTTTCCTTATCCCTCTGACTAGATCTTCTTTCCCTTCTATATTTTTCGTTCTGCCTTTTTACTGGCTGTTTTGTAACCTCATCTTTTTTTTTTTTTTTAAATCTACTTTCTATGTTTCTTTTATCTCTCTGTCCCTCCTTTCTCTTTCATGGTTTCTTTCTATATTTTCCTGCACTGCCTTTCATACTGGCTACTGGGTCTTTTTGAAGTATGTTCATATTTCTTCCTTCCATCCACCCTTCCTCCCTCCCACCCCCTTAGATCTTTTTCTTTTATCCCTCCTCTCCCTCCTGCTGCATCCTTTTCTTTCATTCACTCTATCTTCATTGTACTATTTCTTACTGGCTTCTCCTTTTTAAACTCTATTTAAGTCTCTTCTTTTAGTAACTTCTCGTTTTCCCCCCCTCTCTCACTGCCCCCTCCCTCAAACTGTATCTGATTTTCTTACTGGCTCTTCTTTTTCAAATTCTCTCACGCTTACATTCTCTCTTTTTCTTTACTTTTTCCTAATGACTTATCCTTTTAAACTTCTTTCTTCATCTTCCTCTCTCTCTCTCTCCCTCCTACCTCTTTGTTCTTCTATTTTTGCCTTCGTCTTTTTCTTGCCCCCTTTCTTTCACTCTTTTCTTTGTGTTTGTCTTTCTTCCTCCCACTCCTTGTCTTTTTGTGTCTCTTGTTTCTTTGCCCTGTCTTCCTTCCACTCCCTCATCCTATGTCTGTGTGTGTGTGTAAGTTGTGTGTGTTTTCCTACTGGATTTTTCTGCTCAATACTCTTTTTCTCTTATTCATTCATGCATTCATTCTCTTCCCCTCTCCATTTCATTCTTTTTTGTATCTTTTCTTACTGTATCTTCCTTTTTAAATTTTTGTTCTTTCTATCTCTATTTCTTAGGATATTTTAAGTGTCTATTCTTTTTCTACTTAAAATGGTTTCTTTCTCTTTCACTTACTAGCTTATTCTGTTTTGTATAATCTTTGCTTACTGGACCTCACATTTTTTTTCTTCCGTTTTTTTCTATATTTTTCTTTCATTGTCTCCCTCTTTGTTTCAGTCTATTTTTTGGTAAAAATCTTACTGGTTCCTTTTCTCTCTATATATATAACTCTGTCTTATTTTGTTGTTCTGTCTCTTCTTACTGGCTCTTTTTAAACTTCTAGTAAAGGCAGTCTTGTCTACTAAGACTCTTTACTGAAGTATTTAATTTGTGATAATGTCTAATATAATAACATTGTGTATATGTGTGGGGGTGTCTGTACATTCTCTACAACTTGACCTAGAACTGGGAAGTGCCTTGCACAAGTAGTGTGAGCTTCTAGGACATCCCTTTGCAAGGGCCTTGTGACCTCACTATATAAACACAGAGGGATTTTACAAAGCCACCGATATGTAATATATAATTATGCATCTTCTACTTAGGTATTTTGTCTTTTATTGTTTCTCTCTCACCTTCTGTATCATATTGATCCTTGTTTTCACATATATTTTCTTCCAATTCTTCTCTCTGAAGGTCATTCCTTTGCATTTTTTGTAAATGATAACTGATTTTTTTCTCTAGAAGTGCTTGTTTCTAAAATATTAAAAAAATACATTTAATATGTTTAAAGTTTTAATGTCAACTTGCCACTGGAAATTCAAAACAGATATTTCAAATATGATGGTGTTTTTGAAGGGAGACCTCATTGCTGTCTTGAGATTTCTAAAGTCACAAAGAGTACAAAACTAGGAAGGTAATAAAGGTTTAAGTTTCCTTTTGTTGTCCAGCATGAAGAATATATTTTAATACCCAGATCAAATTTAACTCATTGCCTACTTTCTGGAGACTGGTCCCATTTCAGATCAACCCTTTAAGTTGAGGTTCAGACTAGACTGGGTCTCTCCATCAATAGCTATCCTCTTGAGTTTAGGCCACTTCTGAAATTCACACTTTAAAATATCAAAATTGGCAAAAAGCCTTTCCTCAAAATAGCCCAAGTTATTGGTCAAAGCTCACTGTACCTTCCGGTGAGCTTCTTCTCTGACTTTTCGACGTTGTTCCTCAACCCTTGCTTCTCTTTTTACTTCTTCTCCAATTTTTGACAGAAGTAACATTTCTTTTGTTTTCCACTCCTAAGGAGCAAAATGTCATGGAAGTCAGTAGGGGTTCTATTTCATAATCTTTGTTTTAATTTTTGTTTTGATCAATAAGCAATTTAGGTCAAATCAAAGGCCTTATAGAAATTTGGATAACCATAATGAAAATCCTACATTGGCTTTAGAATGGGCTTATCTTACTGCTTTTATTGGGAATATACTGGTGGATGCAACAGAATGGCAAAAGGAAGGAAATTATCTTGCTTTTGGAAACTTAATTCAAGTATAAGCCTAGTATCTAAAAAGATGACGTGAGCCAGTAATTTCACTTCTGGGAATTCCTTTGTTGTGCAGTGGGTTAAGGATCTGGTTCTGGGTCACTGCTGTGGTTCTAGGTCACTGCTGCAGTGTGGGCTTGATTCCTGGCCTGGGAACCTCCGCATGCCATGGGCGCAACCCAAAAAAATTTAAAGAAAAATTTAAGAAAGTAAAAAGAGGCTGGCAAGAGGGTTATCTCTCATGGAGTCAGGGGGTTATCATATGTAATATGTTGCCCTTAAATGTATTTTGACAGAGAACCTAAACAAATAGCCCTGTGTTAATTTTGAGGAGTGAGAATACAGACATCATAGTTTTCACTAGAACTAAACTCTAAAACTTTAAGAGCAGATGAGGTGTGACTGTACTGCTATAGATACATAGTTTGTTGTATCAGTGTCACTATTTTAAGTAAAAACTTGTCTTTTATGACTGATACAAGATCAATAGTGGTTTATTATTTTGAAAAAATATGATTTTTTAATAGTAGTTTCTTTTTTAGACCTGAAATAACTTTAGGTAATATGGTGGGACTGCTAAAAATGTTTATAAACAACACAATCATATAACAATTCCCCCATCAATATTTAAAATTTGGTGTTTCTCACCTCCTCAATCTGTCTACGGAGACTAAGTTTTCTTCTAATGTGGTCCTGATGTCGTCTCTCTTCTTCTTTTATTCGGAATTTTCTCTGCTTTTCTGCTATGTGCTCAACCTTGTTTAATTCCCTACCAATCATAGCTAAATATCTAAGTAAAAGCACAAATAGAAGTGAAGATAAATTGGGTGTTTCCCTTATGATGTTATTTATCTATTATGATACTCCCAAACCACCTTCTGGGTTGCTTTCTATTTCTTGAACTACAGAAATATAGAGTTTTTCAGGAACCTTTAGGCTGGCCTGATTCACCAACTCACCATGCTCTACTCCTTTTATCAGACTCTCTGTTATTACGGCTGGGACAATGGCAAAATGTAGAGGACAATGATTAAAAGCATTTTACACAGTGATTATTCATAACTCAGGAGTTTGGGGACCATGAGTTTCCAAGGACAGCTGAAATCAACTTAAGGACTGACTTCAAAAAAACAAGCAGATTTGAATTTCCTTAAAAAATAAGTGGTGCTAGACTCTGTAATTCCCAAGTCTTTGAACAACTTCTCATGTGTAGATAAGTCTGCAGACTACTAGTCTGCTACTCTGGTGAATCACTATGTATTCGGGCATATTATGACATGAATCCATGGAATAATATAAGAGCCAGGTGATGAGGATCTGGTCCTTACCCCGATAAAGGAGAAAGATAAGAACTGTAATTCATCCCTTTGCCTCCTGGAACAGAAGCTTGGCTGCTAAATGGTAACACTGAATATGTGGGTAATAGCTAAATAAACACACACAGTTGGTTGGGGAATATCAACTCTTTATACTCGCATCAGATGAAATTATAGCAACTCTCTCTTTTTGATCTTGCAGTAATTTCCTTATACTAAGGTTTGAAATCTGGTAAAGACACCTTCTTTTCCTCTACTATAGACTCAGGTTTGTACTTTGGAGAATTTGTACTTTGGAGTTCTTCAAGTATCAGTTTGTCTTACCTCTTGGGCTCCTAGTGATTCCAGTTTCTCAGATAGAAACTCTCCTCCCTAGCTGTGGTACCAAGGTTTCCAATATGTGTCATCTCTTAATCTCCTTTCCTTTCTCCCCACAGTGAAGATTACAAGTTGTTAAATAATGTCTAATGCTTTTTTTTCCCCTTCTGTTCCCAATTATTTATAGTACTTTTACAATTGTCTGGGGTCCACAGTATGTCTGCAAAAACATGATTAACTTTGATCATACCTCTGCTTTATTAACAGCTCTTGGTCTGGAGTTGTTTGTGTACTTTCCTGTAACAGCCAGTCTTGAAACTGTGTATTGTCATAATTGTCATAGGATCTCTTGGTTTCATACAGTTTATTGGCTTGTTTTTCAATCATTTTCTGAGAGGAAAAAAAGAATTAAAATTTTTATATTAGCCAGAAATAACCCTGTCCTTCGATATGCCTTCTTCTGTTTAGGGCTTGGTAGACTTCCTACAGTTTACAAATGGTTAATTCTGTTAACCTGCATTTAAGTCTAGTGTGGCTCCACTTCAGGCAAGGGAACATTTATCTCTAATAAATGAAATGCAAAGATCTAATTTTAATCTCACGGATATTTAGAGATTTTTTTTTATTTCTTACCTTAATACTTCTAGGTCAGAATATTATAAGAAAATATTCTTCAGAGGTCCAAACCTTTCTTCCAGACCCCACATAAAAACTTTCTTACAGCCTCAAATAAAACAAGTTTGAGCATTTAACTTACTTGTTCTCTTATATAGTTTCTTTCAAAGTCTAATTTTAAACTTGTCAGATACTGCCTGTACTTATTCAATTCCTTCAAGGTACATATGACCTATAAAAACAAAAAGCAAAAAACCAAATACATAAACAAAAAGTTGTAACAATCATGAAACTTCGCAAAGAATAGAGTCAAAAGAACATTCATTTTTTTACGGGAGTTCCCTTCGTGGCTCAGCAGTTAATGAACCTGACTAGTATCCATGAGGATGTGGGTTCGATCCCTGGCCTCGCTCAGTGGGTAAGGATCCGGCATTGCCATGGGCTGTGGTGGGGGTTGCAGACGTGGCTTGGATCCCTTGTTGCTGTGGCTCTGGTGTAGGCTGGCAGCTGTAGCTCCAATTTGACCCCTAGCCTGGGAACTTCCATGCTGCAGGTGCGGTCCTAAAAAGCAGAAAAAAAAAAAAAAGAACATTCACTTTAGTAACAATTTTGGGATCAAGGGTAGTGATAGCATATTTTGGTAATACTCTGCAAGGCAATCTCTCTCTCCAGTGGCTATATTATCAGAAAATTTCTATCTAAATATTATTTCAGTAGTATGTTTCACACTACAATCAGGAATTTACTATTTTCAATGAATTTACTATTTAAGTACCAGTATAATAATGATGTTTAACCTTCAAAAGAGTTTATTCTATCAAGCAGTATTCTGCTAGGTTTACATTTTGTTTCTAGTCTTCTCAAGGGATACAGGAAATATTCCTTACAGGTATACAGTGGCATTATTGCTTTTCGAGCCACGGGAAGGCACTATAATACAGCTGAGAATAAATAAATAAATATGTATGTATGTGTCTTTACATATTCAAATCATTCGGTGCTTATCTTTTACTTTTATCAAAGAAGTCAAGTGGGAAACAAGTAGTTTTATTTAGAAACAGTCACCTGATTTCTCTTTACCCAAACACTAAGTAACTCATCGAGTTTTCTGATAGACATCCTTTATTGCTCAATTAAAAGCTGACATATGCTCCCAGTGAAGTACAGACATGTCTATCAAATCCATAGGTTTCCTTTTTTTTTCTGGGTAACAGGAAGCAGGCTTCGACCTACCTTATTATTGCTGGTGACATAGCCACCTTTCTTTAATCTCCTCAGGATATCTTTTCGTCCATAGTATGCTTTTAAATGTGGATCATGCAGGCTTTTATAGCTTGTTTCCAAAAGTCGACAATAAGGATCAGTCAGGTTAAAATCATAAGAAGGTTGATAAAGCTGCAAACAAAGATTCAAAAGTATTACATATATAAAATGAATGAAATCACATTTTTAAACCTCAATTTGTTGAAATGATTAGGCTGTTCATTGAAAACAAAACATGCAAGAAGAATCCGAAGTGAGGGACTATAGGCAGTGGGCTGATTTGGGTAAATCTAATGGTCTTCCCTTCCTCTCTAGCAGAGTTGCCTTTAGGCTGGAGGTGGCAGTCTCAACCTAAGTCCCACTCCTGGACACTGAGGTGTGGCCCTAAGAGTTCCTGCAACATAGGTAGGATACTAAACATGAGCAGAGGGGCAGACAGGAAGAGGTGTGATGAGTTCTAGCTTTGCTTTTCCATTTAAAAGCTTCTTTTGTAAGTTTCTGACTACTTGTTTGATGCCAGCCTCTTGATTCTCCCAGGAGACCTATATCAGGAAGTTGGATTCCCTACCAGTGTTTCCTTAAAATGACAAAGTAAGACATCCTTCTGGGCAATGAGTTAATTTACAGTGAAACTAGACAAGAAGCCCGTATCTTTCCTAGAAGAGAAACAATCTACAGTGATAGCAATTGAAACAATACTGCAATTAGTGGGTTATTGCTTCTTCTTTTAGATATAGACTTTTGTTGGTGATGATGCTGTGTGTTGACCAAATCTTGGCTACTGATCTATCAAGAAAGAACAAATTCATTCATTAAGGCCAGGGTAAGCTTTCCATTGTCAATTACAATAAAGCCAATTTAACAAGTTTGTGAATAGGTATTACCCAAGTATGGTATACTAATAAGCAAATTAATTTATAGATAAATTATTTGAGAATAAGTTTAGTATCAAAATGTTGAGGGAATATAGTTAATATCATAACTATAAATGGAGTACAACCTTTAAAAACTGTGAATCACTATGTTGTACACCTATAACTTACATAATATTGTATATCAATAATGTATATCAATATTCAGTAAAAAAAGTTGAAGTATAGGATCAGTTGTCAGGTTTGGATTAATGCATAGCTAGACAGGTAGATTACATTGCTACATTTTAATCTTATTGAAAAGAAGACAGTAGAATACTATAATTTCCCCTCCACTTGCATTCAAAACAATATGAAAGACCTTTAAGTTCCGTTTCCATAGTTCTCTGCTAAAGTGATCTACAGTTTAGGAAGCAGCAAGGTCAGGTGAAGGAGTGTGGCCTGAGAAATCAGGAGACTGTGGTTCTGGTCTGAACTCTGCTACCATCTACCTGTGACCTTAGATAAATCATAGCTTCACCTTACAAGGTGGTCATGGGGGGTAAAGTGAGTTTAAAAAAAAATTAAATATGTAAATATAAAGTCTTCCTTGAGATCATGCTAAAAGACAAAGAAGGATCCCATTAAGTTAGTCTTCAAAGGAGTTGAATGTAGTACCTGATCATGATTAAATGCATACATTTTGGGGGAATCAATATAATATAGAGAGATTCATACAATTAAGTATGGAAAAAAATCAGGAAATAAATAGCTAACAAATGAATAATGGAGTAACACAATAGAAATATGGCAAATAGATATTTCAAGAAGAAACCAACAGAGAGGGCTACATTTACAAGCTAAAAGGAGAGTTATCACCAGTAATGAAATAGGCTTTGTGTATATTTTAGGAAAGCTAATTTGTGAGAGTGTGACTCAGTCAATTTCTGTGAGGTTGGCATATATTTAATAGACCATATTGGTTTTGAAAATGGAAATTGTATGATTTTCCAGCAATAAAAACTTTAAAAATCATATATATTAGACAAGTATCAGAAATACTGAGGAACCCTACTCATCCTGGATGACACCCCAGAGAGTGGGAGGGTAAGGATGTCATAATTATCCTTGTAGAACACTTGGCTATTGTGACCAAAGCACACACTTGACCAGAAAGTTCTGAACCTCCTTCAGGTTTGGGCTAAAGCTAATGACAGGGTGGGGTGGGGGGAGTGCTAGGCAGAGGACTTAACATGTGTAACAATGTGAGTGCAGCATCCTGAACCAGTAATAGTACTTTCATTAACAGTACTTTCACAACCAGGGATAGTGCAGACCAAGGGCAATGTAAATTCTAAGGAAAGATGAGACAATTGGGGGTTGGCACACTTGAGAAAGGCTTCATATAGTAGCTCTTGAAAGATGGCTCAAATTGAAGGCAGGTTTCAGGAGCCAGATGGGCAAAGGCACAGAAGTAGGAATTAGCACGGCATGTGTGGATAGGCAGAAAAGACCTTGACCATTCCGAGCTGAGGCCCTGGGTTGAAGCTAAGGCTGAAGTGGGTGGCTGAGGCATATCATGGGGTCTTCTATAATTAAAGTGAGGTTCAGACCCTCAACACTTCAATTCATACAGCTTCACTTGGTCTGTGAAACTGAAGTTGACTTAAAGCAAAATTATAGCTGTTTTGAGTATCAAGCTGAAAACAGTCAAGAAAATCACTTAAGAACTATTAAATGTTAGTTTACCTTTTCACTTAAATTTGTAGTATAGAATACATTATTACTTCCAGGGATAGCAGGCAGCTTAACACCCAGAGGAAGATCCAATAGATGAGAGGCTCCGACCTCCGGAATGGGGTCTTTGTGCGAGCCCTGTCCGATAAAATTAGAAAGTTTGTCTTTTTTTTTTTTCCCCTAGAACTATTCTCCTAGTTTAGACTGATCTACTTAAACTTCAATGGGCCAGTACCTCCAAATAAACTAAAGAATCCCACAAAGTTGAAAGGACCCGCCCGGCTGACAACCCGGAAAGCCTCCTAGTTTCCCCGGGTCACTAGCCCTATCTCTGAGCCTGGTTCAAAGACAGTTCCGGCCAGAGGCAGCTCTAGTCACTAATTCTTGGGGCCTGGGAGCCGGAAGCTGAAAGTCAAGGACCCGCCCCCGCCCTGCTGAGATCTCCTCCTCTTCCGTCTGCCCGCCCCGCCTTCGCTTCTGGGATCCAGCCCCGGAACCGGGAGGAGGAGGAGGACGACGACGACTGATTGGCCGCCACTCACGGAGTCGCACTGCTCCCTGTCGGCAGTTAGGCTGCTGGCGGCCGCCTTAGCGGCGGCTTGGGCAATCTTATAGCAGTTGCCGAGGTACAGATCCATGGCCACCCGTCAGCCCCCAGGGGGCTGGGGGCTGGGGCGCAGCAATCCGTCTTCGTGTCTTCTCTTCACACTCGCCTTTTGCTCTCTAAGCCCTCATCACGTCTGGGCGGCCAAGGCGGTAGTCGCCCGGGTAACGCGTCTTTCAGGTCATCCCCGTCATAAGGCCATGTTCTACGCTTGAGTGCTGACGTCCTCAAAGAGCGTCTCTCCAAAGGGCGTCGCCCTCAGGGGAGGGGAGGGGGCACTGTGACCACTCCCACTGCAGGGCTGGGTCTTTGGCGCAGGCGCAGGACCCAAGTCTTTAGAGACGGGCAAGAGGTCCAAAAGACCTGGTGTGTGAGGAACAGAGTTGAGATTACCGTTCTCTCTGAAATCAACACCTTTTCATTTAAATTAAACCAGAATGTATCAAGCTTTGTCAGTGGGTAGTTGCCTGTAATTCTTCTACTTCTTCTTGACCCCCAAGGAGCTATGATTTTGTTCAACACGTGCCTACGAGTTATTGCATAGTCTGCATTAGAACCAGAGGCCTGGCTTTACACATTTATAGATACAGGGACACCTCTTTCCCTAGGCGTACCCCCCCGTCCCATACACACCTGGGTCCCATTTAGGACATACTGTTTTTTCCAGGACTCAAGGCTTTCTTCCTTTGTCTTTCTCTTTCCTGTCTTCGTCTCTCCATTAAACGACTCATTTTTCCTTTCCACCCAGTCCCTGGTAACCACCATTGTGTTTTCTGTTTCTATGAATTGGACTATTTCAGATACCTTATGTAAGTGGCGTAAGTGGAATCAAGGAGTGTTTGTGATTGGCTTACTTCACATACATATTGTAGCAGTGGTTATGATTTCTTCCCTTTTTAAGGCTGAATAATATTGTTATGTGTATATATCACATTTACTTTGTCCATTCTACCATTATTGGACATTTAAGTTGCTTCTGCCTCTTGGCTATTATGAATAATACTGCTATGAACATGGGTGTGCAAATATCTCTTTGAGACCCTACTTAAAATTTTTGGATATATACATGTAAATAGGATTGCTGGATCATATGGTAATCCTAGTTCGAATTTTTGAGGAATCTCTACTGTTTACATAGTGGTTGCACCATTTTACAATCCCACCGACAGTACGTAAGAGTTTCAATGTCTCCACATCCTTGCCAAGACTTGTCATTTTCTTTCTTTTTTCTTTTTGGATAGTAGCTCTACTAATGGGTATGAGGTGATACCTTCTTGTAGTTTCAATTTGCATTTCTCTGATGATTAGTGATGTTGAACATATTTTCATATGCTTGTTGGCCATTTGTTGTCTCCATGTTTTTGGTCTACTTTGTTATCTCTTGGTCATTTAGTAATAACTTCTACCACCTATTGAGTACTTAGTAATTTCAGATACTATGATAAACCTTACGTCATTTAAATCTCACAACAACCCCATCTGTATTTACGCCATCTTTGTAGATGAAGACTTTGTTCACAATGGCAATGGCTAATATGTGAAGGACCAGAGATTTGAATCCAAGTTAGCTGACTCCAAAAGCTGTATTGACACTGCACTCTTACGGATGTTCTCATTTTAATTCCACGTATATGATTATACCTCCTGCATTTAAAACTAGCCTGTTGGAATTCCCTCATGGCTCAGGAGGTTAAGGATCTGGAATTGTCATTGTTGCTTGAGTTGCTACTATGGGCTCAGGTTCAATCCCTAACCTGGGAACTTCTGCATTCTGAGGGTGCAGCCAAAAAAACAAAACAAAACAAAAAAACCCTCTAGCCTGGTTATATACACTACTGCCAGCCAAACATCTCTACATGAATGTCTGACAGACAGCTAAAATTGACATGCTCAAAACTCAACTCAACCTCCTTTCACTGAAACAGAACAAAGCAAAGGCCTTATTACTCTTCATGTATTTCCTCTCTCAGTGACTGGTGCTAGTTCTACCCAAGCCAGAAACCAGAGTCTGCTCCTAAATACTGCTCTTTCTCCACAACCTTGACATTCAATCCCTCTCCATATTTTACCGCCTAAATGTTTCCTATATTTCTCCCCTTCTTGCCACTTCTACTACTGCTTTAATTAAGTCACTCATCACTTCTCGTTCACACCATTGTCTCAGCCTCCTAATATCTCCCAACTTTCACCTCTCTCATCCATCTTTCATTCTGCCACCAAAGTGATCTTTTTAACTTGCTAACTGATCGTGTCTCTTCCCTGCTTAAAACTCCTAATGATCCTAAGGAAGAAAGAATGAAAACAAAACATAAAATGTCTTTGTGACTTGGTCCCTGTCTACATCTCCAGGACCTATGGCAATACCACCTCTCAAGCTTTACCCTATAGTTATATAGAACTGCACACACCCTGCTGGTTCATGACTCTGTGCCTTTACTCATGCTGTCCTCTCTGCTTTGCATAACTATGCCCTTTTTTTACCTGGTTAATTCTGGGGCCTCAGCTGGAATGATTGGGATATTTGGGCTCCCTCTCCATCAGTTTTTTATCCTGTAGGACCTAAGGCCATGCCTCTTCATATGGTGGTCTTAGGGTTCCCAGCAGCAAGAAGGGGAAGCTGCAAAGTGCAGCTACTTTTAAGATTTTGCTTGTATCACCTTGGCTAAAGCAAATCTCACAGTCAAGCCCAGAGTCAGTATAGCAGAGGATTAACCAAGGGCATGGATACAGAGAGGAAGTGATTTTCACTGGAAGTGATTAATATGACAATATAACACAGTCTACCCTCTGGTCCATATGATTCATGTTCCTCCTCTATGCAAAATATACTTAACTTCTCCCAAGACTCCAAAAGTTTCATCCAATTATATCATCAGCTCAAAGTTTAGGCTTTTGTCATCTATAGTCATAAGCAGAGGTAGCTTGTTATTCCAGAGACATATGAACTGTAAAACAATGTGCATTAGTTATCTATTGCCATGTAAAAGTTATCCCTACATTTAGTAGCTTAGAACAATACAAAAATAATGCATTACCTCCTTGGCTTTTGTTTCAGACAAGGCATCAGAGGTTATAGTTTGTTTCTGTTATATGATGTCTGGGCTTTAGTTGAAAGACACCTTCAGTTGAAGGTGAAGGCTAGCATCATCTTGAGGCCTTGTTCACTCACGTGTGTGGCTTGTAGCTGTTGGCTAGGAGCCTATCCAGGGTTGTCAGCCGGAACACCCATACTAACCTCTTTGCATTGACTGGGCTTCCTCACGACATAGTACTCCAAGGTCAAGGGGAGACAGAGAGTGAGAGCAAGAGCAAGTGAAAGAGTGTCAGGTGAAATCTTTGTTGCCTTTCATGACCTAGCCTCAGAAGTCATGCAGCATTACTTTTACCATATTTGATTGGCTGACACAGTTACAAAAGTCTACCCAGGTGCAAGGTTCAAGGGAAAGGAACATAAATGCCACCATCTTGATGGAAAGCTGTCAATGTCACATTGTGAGAACAGCATGTAGGATAATCTATATGTTGATGTGGCCATCTTTGGAGAAATACAATCTGTCACATAGGTTAACTCCACCATCCCCCAACATACAATGGTAATTCAGGAACAAGATAACTAAAATAAATACTCCCATTTGAAAACAGACATACAAAAGAGTGACTGGCCTATAACAACTGTGGAATCCACATGTTGCCAGGTCCTCCTTTTTTTTGGAGCAGAGAGATCCTTGATTAGATCATAATTCTACTCCCTAAAAGTGGCTTCCAAGTTCACTGCTGCTATCCATAGCTCTTACTTCCATTCTCTGGACTCTTAACCTGGCCCCATGGTTCATACTTTTATATAAGAAGTGGCCTGTGTTTGCAGCTTAATGGCTTGCTCCCTCTCTGCCTACAGAAATTCGAGATCCAGTCGAAATGTGAAAATTGAGCAGTCTCAGTCCCTCTTAGATCAGTTTGAAGGTTTTTCTGCTAGTTCAACTCAAAAAAATTTGTGGGTAATCTGTGTAATAACCTATATGGGGAAAGAATCTGGAAAGGAATGGATATATGTATATGTGTAACTGATTTACTTTGCTGTACACCCGAAACTAACACAACTTTCTGAGTCAACTATACTCCAATTAAATTTACTTTTAAAAAAATTTGTGGGCTCATATGAATCTGACTTGAGTCTACTCCAGTGAACAGAAGTTATGCCCACAGCATTTTTTTGAGATGGGCTTCTCTACTCTGGTTAGCATGTTAAGGGCTGTGGGACAATGCCCTTTTTCTTTTTCTAAGTTCAAGTATAGTGATTTACAATATTATGTTAGTTTCAGGTGTACAGCATAGTCAGTATTTTTAGGGATTATATTCTATTTCAAGTTATAAACTATTGACTATATTCCCTGTGCTATACAATATGTCCTTGTAGCTTATTTATTTTATACATGGTAGTTTGGACCTCTTAATCCCTGACCTCTATCTTTCCTCTCCCACTTCCCTCTTCCAACTGGTAACTACTAGTATCTCCTCTATATCTGTGAGTCTGTTGCTGTTTTGTTATATTCATTCATTTTATTTTTTTATATTCCACATACAAGTGATAACATACAGCATTTGTCTTTCTCTGTCTTACTTAAGATTCACTAAGAATAGTATCCTCCAGATCCATCCATATTGTTGCAAATGGCAAAATTTCATTCTTTTTATGGCTTAGTAATATTCCATTTTATATATATATATATATATATATATATATATATATATATATATATATCTTATATATTTATCCAGTCATTTGTTAGATGGATACAGGTTGCTTCCATAGCTTGGCTATAATAAATAATGCTGCTGTGAACATTGGGTGCATGCATCTTTTTGAATTAGGCTTTTGTTTTCTTTGGATATCTATCTAGGAGTGGAATTGCTGGATCAAAGTAGTTCTATTTTTAATTTTTTAAGAAACCTCCATATTGTTTTCCATAGTCAATGCACCAATTTATATTCCTACCAACAATGTTCTAGTGTTCCTTTTTTTCCACATCCTTACCAACATTTGTTATTTGTGATCTTTTTGATGATAGCCATTCTGACAGGCATGAGGTGATATCTCATTGTGGTTTTGACTTGCATTTCTCTGATGAGTAGTGATGTTGAGCATCTTTTCATGTGCCTGGCCATCTGTATGTCTTTGGAAAAATGTCTTTTTAGGTCTTCTGCCAACTTTTTAGTCAGATTGATTTCCTTTTTCTTTTTAGGGCCACACCCATGGCATATGGAAGTTCCAAGGTTAGGCCTCCAACTGGAGCTGCAGCTGCTGGCCTGCGCCACAGCCACAGCAACATGGGATCCAAGCTGCATCTGTGACCTACACCACAGCTCATGGCAACACAGGGTCCTTATCCATGGAACAAGGCCAGGGATTGAACCCACATCCTCATGGATACTTGTTGGGTTCATTACTGCTGAGCCACAACAGGAACTCCCAGATTGTTTTCTTTTTTGACATTGAGTTGTATGAACTGTTCATATATTTTGGATATTAACCCCTTATGGGTCATATCATTTACAAATATTTTCTCCCATTCAGTAGGTTGTCTTTTCATGTTGTCAATGATTTCCTTTGCTAGGCAAAAGCTTTTAAGTTTTATTAGGTTCTGTTTGTTTATTGTTGCTTTTGTTTCTTTTGCCTTAAGAGAAAGATTTAAAAGAAAATTGCTACAAGGAGTTCCTTTGTGGCACAGTGGGTTAAGGATCTGTGTTGTCACTACAGTGGCCCAGGTTGTCGCTGTGGTGCGGGTTTAATCCCTGGCCCAGAAACTTCCACATGACACAGGTGTGGCCAAGAAAATATTGCTACGATTTATGTCCAAGAGTGTTATGCCTATACACAAGGCTTTTTTCTATCTGAAAGGCATCTTTCTGGGATCTTACATCTTTCTGGGGTCTTCACAAAAGGTATTACAGTTATACTCTTAATCTTTGCTGGCTTGGAAATCTAGAAATGTGAAGCAGTTTTATTTTCTGACCCAGAAAATCTTAGCTCTTCTATATTTCTTTTAAAATTCTGTTTGCAAATTCTGCTAAGCTTACTTCACTATTTCTGTGCATTATGATGTGCAACTAAATGTCAGATAACACTCAACATTCTTCATGATTATATATTCCCCTTAGCTAGATACACAAGTTCATTAGGTACATTTTTTCCATTTCCAAGTTATTGCAGGTGACAGTTTTGCCAATTGTTTTGCTACTACATGACATGGAATGTCATTTTCCGGCCTTCTATTGAAGTTTCCTCACCATTTTTAGAGCTTCTATTTTTTTTCACCCATTTCCCAGCCTTTACTAACATCTTCCTTGCTGCTTTTCTAGCCTCCATCCACCACTTAGCCCCAAAGTTGATGCACCTGTTTTAGTTTTTTGTTTTGTTTTTTACAATAGCACATTACTTATAAGTACCTATTTCAGTGTTTAAAGACAGAATTACTCATGTATGTGGGGCCTTGGCTATGAAGGTTGGAATAGCTGGAATGTCTGGGCTCCTCTCTCCACTTGTCCTTTTATCTTCCTTTAGGGTTCAGCTAGGGAAGTGATAGAGCCACCATGTTTTATGAAATAATGGCCTTTAAAAATGAGCATTGGACCTTACACACTTTTGGAAGAGTTGGAGTGTCAGAAGATCTGAGAAACTATCACTAAGCAACCATGCTGAAATGCTGGTATAGATAGGAAAATAGGAGTTTGCAGGGTCATCTGGGAAGCTAAGCATGTTTAGTCAGTGAAGTGAGACGGTGAAGGGAGAATTGGTGGAGAGGTTTAAGGAAAGCTGGATCTCTGAGTCATTAATGTTTTTGTGCATTCACAGTTAAGAATATGTTGGTGGTCATGGTGGAACCTATAAATAAATCAAGATGGAATCTTAAAAATATGTTCAAGTAACCCACAGAAAGGTAAAAAAAAATGAAATGAAGTAAGAAGAGACAGAAACAGAGCTTCAAAATACATGAAGCAAAAACTGATAGACATGAGAAAAGCAATACATAGACCCGCAATCGTATGTGGGAGGTTCAATACTCCTCTCTCAGTAATTGAAAGAAAAAGTAGATAGAAAATCAGTAAAGGACATAGAAGACCCAAACTAATCTGTCAACTATCATAACCCAAGTGACATTTATACAGCACTTCACCCAACAGCCCCTAAATGCACATTCTTTTCAAGTGCCATGTAATACAGGTCAAGACAGATGGACCATGTTTTGGGTCATAAAACAAGTCTTAAGTTCAAAAGCATTTAATTGATAAAAATATGGTCTTGGATAATGGTATTGGTTGAATTGTGTTCTCTCAAAACATATGAAATCATACCCTAGATACCAAATTTGGAAATAGATCATTGCAGATTAAATTAGTTAAGATGAAATCATCCTGGAATTGGGTGTCCTATATGGCTGATGTCCTTCTAAGGAGACACAGAGACACATGAAGGGGAATACCATGAGACAATAGACAAAGAGACTGAAGTGCTGAAGCTGCAAGCCAAGGAATGTCAAGGATTGCCAGCAACTACCAGGAGCTAGGAAGAGCCAAGGAAGTGTTTTCCTCTATAGGTTTTAGAGAGAATGTGGCCCTGCTAAAAGCTGGATTTCTGGCTTCTATCCTCCACAACTGTAATACAATAAATTTTTCTATTGTTTTAAACCACCCAGATTTGGGTACATTGTTATGGCAGCCCTAGGAACCTAATACAGACCGTAATGGAAATAAATTGGAAATCAGTAACAGAGGTGAAGATTTCCACTACTGGAAAGGTAGGCTAAATATACTTTCCCCTATTATTTCCACTAAGTATAGCTAAAAACCTTGTATATTACATATAAAACAAATATACAACTGTTCTAAATTAGCTCTGAAAGAGTAGAAGGAAGACCTGCTAGAGACTTTGAAACTTGAGGTGATTTCCCTGGTTTCCTTTTTGCTTCATATGACCCAGACTGAAGATGGAGAAAACAGCAACCCAGAAATGCCAATGGATATAAACAAAAAGAGTCTCAAGAAAATCATGTTCTCTTCAGCCAAAGACAAGGAAAGGGGCAGCCTATCAAGATAGAAAATGTTTACACAATAACTGTGTAATACCCAAACACTTCAGACAAAACTGTGGCTCTATCCCTACCCATAGCAGCTAAGGCTGAGTGGAGCACCTTGCATTCTACCCTTGACAGACTTTAATATGACGTTCCAAACCTTGCTGCTTGGGTAGTGTCAGAGAAGCTGACTGAGGAGCTGGGATTTTTACCATCACTGAGCAAAAACAATCTTTCTTTATTCTTTTTTTAGGGCCACACCCATGGCATATGGAAGTTCCAAGGCTATGGGTCAAATTGGAGCTGTAGCTGCTGACCTACACCACAGCCACAACAACATGGGATCTGAGCCACATCTACAACCTACACCACAGCTCATGGCAACACCAGATCCTTAACCCACTGAGTGAGGCCATGGATTGAACCCGAGTCCTCATGGATGGTAGTAGTAGTCGGTTTCATAACGAGCTGAGCCACAGCGGGAACTACTTTCCCTCTTCCCTTTTACCTTCTATTCCTCCACCTTAGTGGAAGTGGAGGCCACATGGGAAGCCTGGACTTCCACCACTGTTTGATAGTAACAAGGCACCTTTCCCCTTCTCTGCTAGAGTGGTGACTGACGTAGGAGGCTTAGGACACCCCTGACCTTGAAATGAGGTAGAGCCCCCTTCACCTATTTCCTTACTAGAGCAGAGTCAGAGGAGGCTTGCTAAAACAGAAAATATAAATAAGATCCAGATCTTATAATACTTAGAATGTCCAGGTTAAAATAAAAAATTTCTCATGATACCAAGAACCAGGAAAATCACAACTTGAATATGACATCGACACCGAAATAAATTGGATGTTGGAATTATCTGACAATGATTTTAAGGAACTTATCAAAAATGCTTCACCAAGCAGTTACATATTTTCCTGAAACAAACAAAAAATGGAACTCAGCAAAGAAATAGAAGTTTAAAAAAGGACTGAAATAGAAATTATAGAACTGACTAAAAAGTATGATAAAATTTTTTTTTACCCACTTGTTGGATGGGCTCAATAGAAGAGTGGAGATGACAAAGGGTGAATTCAGTGAGTTTAAAGACAGATCAATAGAATTCACTCAGTCTGAACCACAGAGAAAATAGAATTTAAAAATGAACAGGTCTCAAAGAACCTGTGGTACTGTAACAAAAGGTCTAAATTTGTGTCATCAGAGTCCTGGAAGGAGAGGAGGAAGACAGTGTTGCTGATAGAATATCCAAAGAACTATTGTTTGGAGACATCCCAAATTTTGCAAAAGATATAAACCTTTGGGTTTAAGAAGCCCAAGAAGATGAACCTAAGACACATCATAATTAAACCTCTGAAAACTAAAGACAAAAAAATTCTTGAGGAGTTCCTGGTGTGGTGCAGTGGGTTAAGAATCCAACTGTAGCAGCTGGGGTCGCTGCAGAGGCACAGCTTTGATCCCTGGCCCGATGTGGTGGCTTAAAGGATCTGGCATTGTTGCAGCTGTGGCGTAGGTCACAGCTGGAGCTTGGTTTCGATCCCTGGACCAGGAACTTCCTTATGCCATGGGTATGGCCATAAAAGGAAAAAAAAAAAATTCTTGAAAGCAGCCAGAGATAAATGACACATTACTTACAGGGGAACACCAATGTGAGAGTATTTATTATCTGAAATCACAGAGGGTGGAAGGAAGTGGCACAGCTATTTTCAAGTGCTGAGAGAAATGAATTGTCAATTATGAATTCTATGCCTCATGAAAATATCCTTCAGCAATGAAGAAATAAAGACATTTTTAGATTAAGTAAAACTAAGAATTTGTTGCTAACAAACATATCCTTAAAGAATGACTAAAGGAGTTCTCTGTTTGGAAAAGAAATTAAAACAGAAGAAGGCTTAAAACTTCAGAAAGGAAAGAACATCAAAATGGGTAAAAATAGGGATTAAAAACAATAGACTTCTGTTTTTCACGAGTTTCTTAATTCATAGTTGATGGTTGAAGCAAAAATTATAAACCATCTGATGTGGTGGTTGTATATGTAAAAGAAATATTTAAATCAATTATATAAGATTATAAAGATGGATTCCTAAAAATGTTCAAGTAACCCACAAGAAGGCAAGAGAAACAGAATAATGAGAAACAGAAGAAACAAACAAAATAAATAATAAAATAGCACAGTGATTACCTTAAATGTAAATGATTACCTTAAACATAAACACAGTAATTAGGGAAAGGATAGTCTCTTCAATACATGGTGTTGGGAAAATTGGGCAGCCAACTGCAAAACAAAGAAACTGGACTGCTTCCTTATATACAAAAACAAACTCAAAATGGATTAAAGACTTAAATGTAAAACCGGAAACCATAAAATTCCCAGAAGAAAACACAGCTTGTATAGTGTGCTCTTTGACATTGGTCTTAGCAATATTTCTTTGGTTATGTCTACTCAGGCACGGGAAGCAAAAACAAAAATAAACAAATGGGACTATATATATATTTTTTTTTAAAAAAAAAGCCTTTGCATAGTGAAGCTTTTCCATTAAGAAAATGAAAAGTCAGAGTTCCCATGGTGGTGCAATGAGATCAGCAGTGTCTCTATAGCACCAGGATACAGATTTGATCCCCAGCCGAGCACAGTGGGTTAAGGATCTGGCATTGCTGAAGCTTTGGTGTAGGTCACAGCTGTGGCTCAGATCTGATTCCTGGCCCAGGTACTCCATATACTATGGGGTGGCCCAAAAACAAACAAACAAAAAATAACAACAACAATAGCAAAAGAAAATGAAAAGTCAACTACTGAATGGGAGAATATATTTGCAAGTGGTGCATCTGATAAGGGATTACTATCCAAAATATGGAAAGAACTCACACAACTCAATATTTTAAAAAAAACCCAGGAGTTCTCTTGTGGCACAGTTGGTTAAGGATCCAGCATTGTCACTGCAGTAGCTTGGGTTGCTGTTAAGGTGCAGGTTTGATCTCTGGCCCTGCTCAGTGGGTTAAGGATCTGGTGTTGCCATGAGCTGTGGCGAAGTTCGCAGATGCACCTCAGATCCTGTTTTGCTGTGGCTGTGGTGTAGGCCTGCAGCTATAGCTACCATTCAACCCCTAGCCTGGGAACTTACGTATGCCACGAGTGCAGCCCTAAAAAGACCAAAAAAAAAAAAAAAAAAAAGACAAATGAAACAAAACAGAAACATACTTATAGATAACAGAGAGCAAAAGTGGTGGTCTTCAGAGGGGAGGAGAGTCAGGGGTTGGATGAAATAGGTCAAGAGGATTAAGAGGCACAAATTTCCAATTATAAATAATCAGGGATGTAATGAACAGCATAGGGAATACAGTCGATAATATTGCAATAATTGTATGGTGACAGATAGTTACTAGAATTATTGTGGCAATCAATTTGTAATGTATATAAATGTAGAATTACTGTCTTAAACTAATATAGTATATCAACTGTACTCCAGTAAAAAACTTAAAAAAATGCAATTATTAAAAGACAGATTGGCAAAATGGATTAAAAACATTCTCCAACTATATACTGCCTGTAAGGTATGTACTTTGAATACAGTGACATAGTAGGTTGACTATAAAATAATGGAAAAAAGTATTTGAAGCAAACATTAATTTTTTAAAAAGTAAGAGTGACCATGTTTAAATCAGATGAAGTAGACTTCAATTGCTAGACACAAAGAAGCACATGACATAATGATGAAAAGATCTATTCACTAGGCGGTATCATGATTCTAAATGTACATGCACCAAACAACAGAGTCTCAAAATAGATGAAACAAAAATGATAGAGATGAGTGGAGAAAAAGACAAATCCAGAGCTATAATGCGGGACTTAATAAATGCCTATCATACATGTAAGGATAACTTGATCCCCTTGCTGTACGGTGAGAAAATAAAAGAAAAAAAATGCCTATCAGCAGGAGATTGGATAAATAAAAGTGACGCTGTACTTATGCCTATACAGTAGCTTAAGTGAAAGACTTGGAGCTAAGTATATTAACAACATGCACTTTAAAAACAACGTTGAGCAAAACCCAGTAACCTGTAGAATGATATAATTTGTTCAAAGTTTGAATCACATTTATAGACAGTCATTTATATAGTAGTAGTATAAAATCCTACATGCAAAAGGGAAACATTTAGGATAGTAGAACTGGGGGAAAAGGCAAGTGAATGGGATCATGAAGGAATATAAAACAGACTTTGACCTCATCGTTCATATTTTATTTATTGAAACCAAGCCTGACTCTTCTTTTACCCCTTCCTTTTCCTTTTCTTTTGTTTCCCATCTTTTCTATAAAAATTTAGTCCTAAAGTCAACAGATGGGACAGAGCAAGGTAGGTGTCCATGCAGAGGAGCAGCTGTGGGTGGAGGTGGTCAACTGGGGGCAAGGAGGAAAACCACAGATGAAGGTAGCTTGGAGTGGAGTCAGAGTCTGAGGAGAGTAAAAAGGTGGTTTTCCTATGGGGGTTGGTTTCATGTAAAGAATCAGAATCCAGGAGGAGAGAGGAAGGCAACCACATTTAGGAGCAGCTCAATGTGAAGTGTCAGAGCCCAAACGGGTCAATCAGCATGTTTCCCTGGAAGGGTGGTGTTTCCATGGAGAGTCAGAGCATGAGTAGCAGGGGGGGGGGGGTTAGCAATCTGTGGGACAGGATGGAATATCAGAGCCTGTATTAGTTTTCTGGGGCTGCTGTAACAAAGTACCACAAATTGGTTGGCTTAAAACAACAAAAATTGGTTGTCTCAGAGTCTTGTCAGCTATAAGGCTGAAATCAAGGTGTTGATGGGGTGCTCCCTCTGAAACCTGTAGAGGAATCCTTCCTTGACTCTTCCTAGCTCCGGATGTTTATAGGCAATCATTGGTGTTCCTTGCCTTGCACCCACATAACTCCAATCTCTATTTTCATTGTCACATGGAATTCTGATGTGTGTCTGTCTTCACGTTGTTGTCTTCTTATAAAGACACTGGTCACATTGGATTAAGGGCCCACTCTACTCTAGTATGACCTCATTTTAACTTAACTAATTATATCTGCAATGACCCTATTTCCAAATAAGGTCAGACCCTGAGACACCGGGGCTAGGACTTCAATATATCTTTTTCTGGGGACACAGCTCAATAACAGTCTGCTCTTTGCCTCCCCGCCCCCCACTGCCAATCCATGTCCTCCTCACATGCAAAATATATGCACCTCATTCCAATAGGCCCCAAAATCTTAACCCATTTCAGTATCAACTCTTAGTTCAAAATCTATTCTAAATATCATTTAAATTAGGTATGAGTAAGATATGGTCCATCCTGGGGCAAAATTCCTCTCCAGCTGTGGATCTGTGAAACCTAGTAAACAAGTTATATGCTTTCTGAGGTATTGTGGGTTAGGACTTAAAAATAGCTTTTTTTTTTGTTGGAGGGGAGGACACAATTCAACCATAATGGAGCCTAAACAAGGTAAGGAGGGTCTTCTTGTGTGCAATGGGCTGGAATGAGGAATCAGAGCTGGAGCAGAGTGAGGAGGGCATTCACACATGGGAGTGGCCTAGTGTGGTGTGTCAGATTTGAGCAGTGTGAGCAGGGCATTTATGCAGGGGAAATCCTGGTGAAGGAGTCTGAGCCCAAGCAGGATGAAGAGAGCATCTGTGAGAGGTGTGTCGGGCTTCTGAGCCTGAATAGGATGAGCAGAGCTCTGCTTTACATGGAGGTGGGTGGGGAGGAGTCTGATATAGATTGTCAGAACCTGATGGGGTAAGAAAGTCATCCTTGTAGGAGGGATGAACTAGCCTGGAGTTCTGGGGTCCAAAAGAGTTGAGAAAGGTTAACTATCTGAGTGGATAGCCTGGCATGAGTGGTTGGAGCCGTCATGGGACATTATTGAGACAATTGGCAGAACTTAAATGAGGTCTGAAAATTTTCATTGTTTTATTGTGGTTATGTAGGAAAATGCCTTTGCTCATATTAAATACTAAAGTATCTGGGGCATCATATCAGCAAGGGGAAAAAAAAAAGCTCTTTTAATTTTACTTGTAACTTGCCTATCAATTTTAAAATAGAAAATAATTTAAAATTTTGAAGCAGATGCTGAAAAATGTTATAATTTTAGAGATCTGGGTGGTATATTCAGAGGTATTTATGATAGCTTTAGTTTTTCATTTGATTATAACACTTCAAAGTAAAAATATTCATTTATTTATTTATTTGCTTTATAGGGCTGCACCTGTGACATATGAAAGTTCCCAGGTTAGGAACTTGAACAGGAGCTCCAGCTGCCGGCCTATGCCACAGCCACAGCCACACGGTATCCTTAACTCACTGAGCGAGGCCAGGGATCAAACATGTATCCTCATGGATACTAGTCACATTCATAACCCACTGAGCCATAATGGGAACTCCGAGCGTAAAAATATTTAAAAGTGATAGGTAGTGCATACTTATTATAGAAAAGAAGAAAGTAAATCACTCATGAGCTCATTGTGCACAGACAGTGTTTAACACTGGGTATATTCCCTTTATGTTCAAAAAAGAGAATTGTAAAAGTAAACTGAATTTATGGTATAAGCTTTTGAATGGAGGGCGGTTTTTAAAGGTTAAAATCAGATAGGTCAATTCCCTTTTTTCACCCTTAGAGGAAAATTTGAATTTTCTCCAGTTGGTGATTCCGACTTAAGGTGCCTGTTCACTTGCAAGTCATTGCTGGAGTCACTAGAGGGCGCGCTCCTACCAAAGACCATACAAAGTTCTGAAAATAAAATATTGTAACATTTAAAAATCTAAAACAAAAATACAAAAAAAAAAAAACCCCACAAAAACCAAATCAACTTCCATCCATTTTTTTTAAACAAAAACACCAGTGTTGTATCCTGGTATAGTTTTCATTTGTCTTGCATTTGCCTACTTTACTTGTAGAATTAGAAGATGTGGAATCTACTGTTGCCTACATCAAAGCTGTCAAAATATTGGCTTTTCTACTTAAGGCTAATTCTACCTTTTTGCCCTAGCTAGTAGCATGAACCCTCTTGGGGGTCAGTAGGTTCTCACTAAAATTTGCTCACACTTCCACAGAGGTGAAATTGTCACAACTACCTTGTCAGTGGTCCTGCAACACTCCCTTTGGAGTTTTATGAGATCAGCTTTTATGTTTATAGATTAAAAGTTTTCTCTTGTGGAGTTCACATTGTGGCTCAGCCGGTTACGAACCCAACTAGTATCCATGAGGATGGGGATTCGACCCCTGGTCTCCCTCAGTGGGTTAAGGATCCTGTGTTGCTGTGGCTGTGGTGTAGGGCAGCAGCTGCAGCTCCAATTTGACCCGTAGCCTGGGAACTTCCTATATGCTGCAGGTGTGGCTCTAAAAAGCAAAAAAAAAAAAAAGTTTTCTTTTGTGAGTTTGATGGTTTTTGAGGAAAAAAAAAAAGCAAAGGATTCTCTCCCTGTTTGAAAGCCAAATCAATTGTGATATTGGGGTGCGTGGGAGGGGGTCAGGAGCTGGGTTTATTTGAGGGGTTATTTGGGGGTGGCAGTATTCGCTGGGGGAACTTTTCTCATGAAGAAAGCCCATTGCCAGGCCCAAGACTGTGCCAGTTCGTTGTTGCTATGATGCGTATATCACTGAGACACAAAGAGTGTCGGAGGTGAGAGAGACCCAAGCAAACAATAACATTTCCTGTCCATATTTGGTGAAGTCCTAGGGTGTCACAAGTGCCTGATGTGAATTTTGTTATGAACTTTCTAAGCCCAAATTTTTACTAAAGGAAAATTTGTCCACTTAAATGCCAGGTTAGCTTATTCTGAGTTATATCTCAAAATAATTACTCTTGGTATCTCAGGAGTCATATTTCTTTTAAATTCCATTGTTTAATAATAATAATAGCAGATATTTACTGAATGCTTACTATGTAGCAAGCAAGCACCTTGCATGCATCATTTGATTTAATAGTATAGTTAACACTGTTATTTTACCTACCTCACAGATGAGAGAATAGTGGCCTGGGGCTGGGGGGGATTTTTTTTTCTTTTTAGGGCCATGTGGAAATTCCCAGGCCAGGGGTCTAATTGGAGCTGCAGCTGCTGTCCTAGACCACAGCCACAGCAACTTGGGATCCAAGCCATGTCTGCGACCTACACCACAGCTCACAGCAACATCAGATCCTTAAGCAGGGCCAGGGATTGAAACCACATCCTCATGGATGCTAGTTGGGTTTGTTACTTTTGAGCCACAATGGGAACTCCCCATTGCGGGAGTTTAAAATTAAAATCAGATTTGTCATTTTTATTTTTTTATCTTTAAGTGATTTGATCACTTAGGTCTGTTGGACACTAAGTCTTATTTACTTTACCATTAAACAATGTGGCCTTCCCAGGTAGGTGGTTTGTAACACTGTACTTTTTTTCTTCCAATACTGACCTGTATGCATCTGCTTATGTACAGTTGTGTAAACAAATAAGCCCCAAAGCACAAATAGGCCACTCTCAGCATCTTATGTGGAAGTTTGAGGGGCAGCAAAGTAGGCTCGTGTGGCTAAATTGAGGGAAATGAGGCAGAGAGTAATGTAAGGGACCGGATTAATAAAAGAAGACCAGATTTTATAGGAGCTTATAGATCTTTTACTTATGGGCTTTTGCTCTGAACGAAAAGTACAGCTATTGCAGAGTTTTGAACAGATTGGACTGAAGGGCTTAGCAGTATCTTTCCGGCTACTGGGTTGAAACTAGACAGTGGGAAGTCAAGGGTAGAAACAGGGGAACCATTAGAAGATATACTAATTCCTTAGGACCATAACAAAATGCCACAAACTGGGTGTCTTAAAACAGTAGAAATTCATCTCACATTTCTGAAAGCTAGGGATCTGAAATCAAGGTGTCCTTAGGGCCATTCTCCTTCTGATTCTTTGGTTAGAATCCTTCCTTGCCTCTCCTTAGCTTCTGGTGGTGGCTGTTGATCCTTAGAATTCCTTGGCTGGCATCTGCAGCACTTCTGTCCGGGCCTCGCTCATCACACGGCTTTCTCCCTGTAGGTTTCTGCCTTTGTGTGACTACCTTGTCTGTGTCTCTCTCCTGTTCTTTGGAGGATACCAGCCATATTGGATTAAGGGCCCATCCTGCTCCAGTATGACCTCATCTTAACTTACTGAATTACATCTGCATTGATTCTATTTCCAACTAAGCTCACATTCTCAGGTATTGAATGTTGCAACTTCAACATCTTTTGGGTGACACCTGTAAGCCCTTAACAGGAGGATATTGTGGTACTCTAAGCAAGAGATAAAGGGAAACTTGGCCAGGGTGGCAGCAATAGTGGTAGAGAGAAATGATCTAGTTATGAGAATATGTTAAATGTAGAGCCAAAAAGCTTTGCTGATGAATAGAGATTGAGGCCTAAATAAAGAAATGATCAAAGATGACTCCAAGGTGTTTGACTTGAGGAACATGAAGGATGAAGCTAGCAACGACTGAGCTGGTAAATGCAGAAGAGTCAAATTAGGGGGAAATCATGATTTGATTTTGGACAAATTAAATTTGAGATGCCTATTAGGCGTTCAAGTGAATATGTCTAGTATAGTAGGCAGTTAGCTCTATGAGCCTGGAATTCGGGAAAGACTTCCAGTTAGAGACAGAAATTTGGGAGTGATTTCTAGAAAGCATGAGAGCCCACTTAGAATTTGAAGTCATGAAGCTTAAAATGAAATTTATGGCATCTAGGATCAGTTGCTAGGGTGCGTATTTAGAGATGGAAAGTTGAATTTAATCTTGGTTCAGGTGTTTCCAGGTAAGTATGATGGTGGGAAATGGAGTTGGGGAGCTGAGGATGGGTTCCTAGGAGTGATTATAATAATGGTCCATGCAATCTAAGCAGGATAAACATGGAAATGAGGATATAAGGGAGCAAAAAATGGTGGGGAGGATTGTTGGAGAGGTGGCATTAAAGGGAATTAGAAAAAGAGGAGAGTGGCAGGCTTAAAACTGAGATTTTGGAGAGTTCCACCTGTGGTGCAGTGGATTAACAATCTGACTGCAGTGGCATGGGTTGCTGTGGAGGTGAAGTTTCAATCCCTGGCCTGGTGCAGTGGGTTGAAGGATCTGGCATTGCTGCGTAGCTGCAGCTGTGGCTTCATTTGATCTCTGGCCCAAGAATTTCCATATGCTGCAGGTGCTGCCATAAAAAGAAAAAAAATGAGATTTTTAAGGTGATGTGCTAATTTGTAATGAAAAGGGCTAGGAAATGAGTATGGGCATGGGTGGCTGGGGTTGGTAAGAGGACAAGATCTTTGAGTAGAAGTCAAGCAATTGAGAGCCCAAGGTATTATATGGATTGTTTATAATGTAGACAATGTATGTATGTAGACTCCACATCGATATTGAAATCTCCAAGAATGATTACATGAGCAGTTGTGAGAAAGAGTGAGCTCTGAACTAAAGTCATCAGTGGGTAAGGGAGCTTGAGCAGTAGGAGAGTGGATAACTGCAACAAGGAGGCACAGTAGGCCGTAGAGTCTGATAGCAAACCGACTGAAAGGAGCCAAGCCAGGGGGTTTAGGGAGGATCCATGGACAGAAAGTGCCAAGTAGGAGCAGGGGCACATACCCCACCTCTGTGTTCAGTGGTACACTGGGCATGAGAAAAACATGGCCAGCACTTGAGAGGGTTGTACAGGAAGCAGGATCCTCAGAGGGGAGCCAACTTCTTGATAAACCAAGAAGTTCAAGGGAAGTTTTGGAGACGTTAGGGATGTTGGGGATTTTTCCAGAGAGCAGGAAAGAAGGGTTTGGAAGGCTTGGGGAGGGGTGGTAGACTGAGCCAGATTAGGGGATGTACAAATTCATTTTCAAGTGGAAAAGAATGTGAGTGATAATGGGTGATCCAGGTGGTTTGAACTTTTTGTGATGATTGAGGGGAACGGGCATTTAGAGCATGATGAGTCCTTGTGATCTCTTGGCTGGGGACAGATGGTCAGTTTGAAATGTAGCCTCTTCTTGAGAATGGTGTCTTTTGTAGTACCTAGTGGTTGATAACAGCTACTATGGGGGAAGTGGAGTGGTGGTGTCACAAGGAGCACGCGGAACAGTGGGCCCCTCTTTAATCTTTTCCAGAGAGGTGTCAAACCTGGAGGAGGCTTGATCTTACCAGGAGGGATTGTAACCCTCAGGGCCTCCCTTTTAATCCTGTTGGATAATTGCAATACTTCCTTTATTTCTTTTATTTTTCATAGGCTGCTCATCACTTTAAAATAGTACAGTAGCACAGTGGTGTTTGTTTTTATAAATATGATACATGATTATTATAAAATATTCATGTAATTGAGAAAAATGAAGTTAAAAAAAAAGCCCTCCATAAATAACCATCACTAAAACTTGGTGAACATCATCTCAGACAGCTGTATGAATTTTACATTTGTAGCTATTTTATATGTTTGGGGGTTTCTTTTAAATAATATGGATCCGTTGTTATAAACAGTTTGAATTCTATAGATTTACTCTAATTCTCTTTACAAATGAGGACATTGAGTTCTAGAGATAGGAAAAGACCCGTCCAAGGTCATTCATTCAGTCAGTTAGATCTAGGTCTCTTCACTCCCCAGTTCAGTGGGTTTTTTTTCCCCCCATTAAACTGTACCCCTCCTTTCTTTATTTACCATTTACATGACAACCACCTGCTCTCTTATCATATAGATATCTGAGTGGCTCACTTTGTGTTTTGATCTGAACATTCATTTATTTAGTTGTTCAACAAATATTTATCGAACACTTACTATGTGTCAGGAAAAAATGACAGCTGCTGGGGATGTGGTGGTGAACAAAGCAGACAAGATCTCTGACCTTGTGACACTTATGTTCTACAGAATGCACAGAAAGTTTATGCTTCACTCCCCAACTTTTTCCAATCAGGCCAAGACTCATATAACTATGATTTGTTTATAACCTGAAATCCTCCAGTGATGGTGGGAAAACAAAATGGAAGATGTTTAGACTTAAAATCATACCACTAGCACGTGAGAGTAACAAATGATTACCTGCAAGTAATAGATAGTAACAAAATTTATGAGGTCTAAAACACTTTTCTGTAACTATGGTTCTTTTTAATGTAATTTAAAAGTTTGACCTTAAGATGCTGTAGTATTTTTTGATACTGACTTGTGTGGTTTCTTTATATAATTTGGATATTAACCCCTTATCATATATATCACTTGTAAATATTTTCTCCCATTCAGAAAGTAGTCTTTTTAGTCATGCAACTCAATATACCAAAAAAAAAAAAAAAAAAACCCTAAACAACTCAATAAAAAAACAGGCAGAGGACCTGAATGGACGTTTCTCCAAAGAAGACACACAGATGCCAACAGACACATGAAAAGATCTTCAACATCGGAGTTCCTGTTGTGGCCAAGTGGGTTAAGAACCCTACATGGTGTCCATGAGGGTGTGGGTTTGATCCCTGGCCTTGCTCAGTGGGTAAAAGATCCAGCATTGCTACAAGCTGCAGTGTTGGTTGTAGATGTGGCTCAGATCTGGTGTTTCCATGGCTGTGGCAAAGGCTGCAGCTGCAGCTCTGATTCAACCCCTGGCCCAGGAACTTCCATATGCCTCAGGGGTGGCCATAAAAAGAAAAAAAAAAAACCCAAAGGTGTTCAACATCACTAAGCATCAGGGAAATGCAAATCAAAACCACGATGAGCTAGTACCTCACATCTGTCAGAATGCCTATCCCTAAAAAGACAACAAAATCAAAAGTTGGCAAGGATGTAGAGAAAAGGAAACCCTTGTGCAGTGTTGAAGGGAATGTAAATTGGTACAACCATTCTGGAAAATAATACGGAGGGGTGTCTCAAAAAATTAAAAGTAGAGCTATCATATGTTCCAGCAATTCTACTTCTGGGTATTTGTCCAAAGCAAAGGAAAACACTAATTTGAAAACATATATGCAACCTTATGTTCATTGCAGCATTATTTACAATAGCCAAGATATGGAAGCAACCCAGCTGTCCACTAACAGATGAATGGATAGAGAAGATGTGATATATAACTATATTTATAATGAAATATTACTCAGTTATAAAAAAGAATGAAATTGTTCCATTTGTGATGACTTGGGTGGACCTAGAAGGTATTATACTAAGTGAAATAAGTCACAGAGAAAGACAGGTACCATATGATCTCATTTATATGTGGAATATAAAAAACCAAACCAATTGGGAGTTATTGTCATGGCTCAGCAGAAATGAATTTGACTGGTATCCATGAGGACGCAGGTTCTATCCCTGGCTCCACTCAGTGGGTTAAGGATCTGGTGTTGCCGTGAGCTGTGGCATAGGCTGGCAGCGGTAGCTCTGATTCAACCCCTAGCCTGGGAACCTCCATATACCACAGGTGTAGCCCTGAAAAGACAAAAAAAAAAAAAAAGAACAAACAAAACAAAACAGAAACAGACTCATAGATACAGAGAGCACACTCTTGGTTGCCAGAGGGGATGGGGTGGGGGTTGGGCAAAATAGGTGAAGGAGATTAAGACGTACATACTCCCAGTTATAAAATACATGCCAGGAGGATGTAATATGCAGCATAAATAATGTAGTCAATAATACTGTAATAATTTTGTATAGTGACAGATGGTTATTGGGGTTGTGATCTTTTTGTAATGTGTCTGATTATTGGATCACTATGTTGTATATCTGAAGTTAAAATAATATTATATGTCAATAATACTTATATTAAAATAAAAAAAAATCATAGTGTTACATATATAAAAAGAAAATCCAACTGTTTATCCAATCACTTAAAATTTACAAATTACAGAATCTATAAAGAGGCAAAAGTCCTTTTCTCTAATGTTATCCTCCAGAGGTAACAATTCTAAACACTTTGATGTGAGCCCCCACCAACTTTTTTCTGTGCTTAGATATATATTTTAGTTTTTTTTTTTAAATAATGAGATGATTGAGTGATTGTTATAAAAAATTCAAACAATACAGAAAATCCTACATAGTGTAAAGAATGAAAATTCCTCATATCCTCACCACTAAGCCCAGTCTCCATGGGTAACCATTAACATATTGATGTGTATTTGATGTGAATAATTTCAGATCTTTTTCTGTGCACTTAGAATCAAATGGGTGTGTGTGCACACACATGTGCATATGCATACACACATACACAAACACATGCACATTCAAACAAAAGGGGCTCTTTATGTTTTTTGTTTTAAGCCAGCAGTGGTTGGAAGCTGAAAGTTCAGTAGTTGAGAGTGCATTCCTGTGTTTTCATTTTCTACAAGTAGAACAATGCAGCCATATGCCAGTCCCTCCCTGGATTTAGTACTTGATGCTTGGAATGTGAGCAGATGCTGAAAGCTATTAACGAAGGCTTGAAGGGAGGCCCATTTGTGTATGCTGTAGACACAAGGCCAAAGTTGAATGTAGTAGCCAACTGAGCAGCTGGCAAGGGGGTAGAAAAATGAAGAACATGCCAACATTGGTTGCAAGTTGATGGGCCATGGGAACCACATCATCTGGATCAGTGTCCCAAAATTTCTGTAATTTTGGAAATGGAAGCAATACTTAGAACCTCGTGGTCTTTTAACCTCAGTTGTTAAATTAGTGTTTTGCAAAATAGATAAACAAAAAAAAATACCCTGATATAGTCTAAATAAGACTCATTTCTATCATGCCTAAAATCGGAAAACTTCAAAATTTTCATTTTTAAATTCCTTAGATACAAATAATAAGCTGCAGTATTGTATGTTTGATTAATGCCAACTCTCTAAACCCTTTACTGTCAACTCACTACTCTTCATTGCCAAACACCACATGTGCTCTTCTTTCAGTTTAAGCATACCGACCCAGCTGCAGGAGACACGCTGGTGGTCCCTGTTATGCCAACAGTCAGGTATTTGCCTTCTAATCAGTTTTCACAAGAAGCCTCAATGAAGTCATTATAACCAGACATGAAATAATTAACCTTTTTCTAATTTAAAAAGCCTAACAGGGAATGGTCCCTGTGACAGGTGTAAAATTCCATTCCTTCCAGAAAATTACTTGTCCAACAGATGCTTCTTTTAACTGAAAAAGAAATTTCACTTTAAGAAAAGTTTCACCTTTTATTATGAATATTCCACAGGCACAATGTATGAAGGCAAGGGTTTTCCACATAGCAGTTCATGACCTTGATCTTCTGATCGCTAATATTCATTGTTCCCAAACAAATTATAAATATCCACTTGCTTCCATTTTCCATAAGTGTACTTGAATTCTAGTGCTTAGAGTTCCAGGAAGTCTTATAATGTATCATAGTATTAGGCTTTCTCAGAGAAAAGGAAAGTAGGTAAGGCTTGAATTGAAAATAGAGATTTTTCTGGGAAAAGTAATTGTATTTTCACTGTCAAAGAGAAGAATCAAGAGCAAGGAGAAACTACTCTTATATCATAGTTTAAAAAGATAAGACATTTTTGACCTATCATTTGGGTGTGACCCTGAACTTAATTTAGTACAACTTGAAGCAATTTTCTGAGTTTCAAGCCTTCTCCTCCTACACTGCCTCACACATATAGACAATTTCTTCAAGTCGAGTTCAACATGAATGTTGCATGAACTCAAAAGGGGCCTCTGGATGTTAAAAGGCCAGTCCCAGGGCCCTGAGATAGCCTTTGAGAGGGTGACATGTTTCACACAGAGACCTAGTTTTCAGGGGGAGGAGTAGGGTGGAGGGTGTATATGGGAGAAATGATGGCATATTGGGGTTGAGCAAGATTGAGAGAAAGTTACTGAAGGTGGGGGTGGGGGGGTTGCTGATCTCGAGTACGTCAAGCTTGCTGAGTGCTGACTGGAAGTGACATTAGGGTGGCAAAGCCAGAAGGAGCATAAGTGGTAAAGGCTTCTGAAAACAGTGGCAAATAAATAAATAGCCAGGCAGAGCCTGACGGCTGTTCCTTTGCTTTTCTTTCTTCTTGGTTTCTCTTCTCTCTCTGGCTTGATTTCCTTCTCTCTCCCTCTTCTTCCTGAGGAAGGAGTGCCAAGGATGGGCTTCAGAGAGGTTAAGAGCTCATTGAAATTCCGCTAAAGGGAAGGACCTGTCACTTGTGTAAGCTCCTCAGAGTGTCCAGATCCAGAAGCCCTCAAAGACTGGGAGCGGCTTCTCTGCTCTGCCTCCCACTAATCCAAGGTCTCTCCATATGTACCTCTAGAGCCCTCTTCTTTCAAAGTTCCCATTTCCTTGAGTCTTTTCTTTCCCTTGGTTCTTTTCTCATTTATTTAAACATGAAATGGAAAGCAAGGTTTTCTTTATTCACTTTTATGTATTTAACAGAGTTTTACCTTTTACTGTAAAAGCAAGTGAGTGAGATTTCTTATATTTCTTTCCCATAAAACCTCACCTAAACTTTTTCAAGTGTTTTTTTTTTTTTTGGCCCACTTTGGGACAGTTGCTCTTAATAGAAAAAAAAGATTGCCTATCCCTTCTGTGAGGGCTTTGTAATTTGTAGACTTATCGAGAAATAATATTCATAATAAGAACTAGCAGTTATTGAGCTTACTCTGTGCCAGGGACTTAATATACATTATCTTATTTAATAATAGTATCCACACCACAGGGTTGTTGAGAAGATTAAACAAGCTCATGCATATGGAGTGCTTAGTGCAATGTCTGACATATAGCAAACTTTCAATAAGGGTGAGCTAATATTACTGTTATTGTCACCACTACTACTATTTCTACTCTTGTGTTACCAGAATAAGACAGAGCCAGTGGACTTGAAAAAGTAAATTTCAGGGTCTAATAACCAAAACTTGCTAGATACATCAAGACAGCTGAGAATAGGAATGTATTCTTTTTAAAAAATTGAAGTATAGTTGATTTATAATGTTGTATTAATTTCTGATGTTGTGTGTGTGTGTGTATATTCTTTTTAAAGATATTCTTTTCCATTATTATTTATCATAAGACATTGAATATAGTTCCCAGTGCTATACAGTAGGACCTCGTTTTTTATCCCCTCCATGTATAATGACTTACATCTGCTAACCCCAACCTCTCACTCTATCTCTCCTCCAAGTCCCTCCCCCTTGGCAACCACAAATTTGTTCTCTATGTCTGTGAATCTGTTTCTGTTTCATAGATAGATTCATTGGTATCACATTTTAGATTCCACATATAAGTGATATAATATGGTATTTGTCTTTCTTTTTCTGACGTACTTCATTTACTATATGGAGGTTCCCAGGCTAGGGGTCAAATCAGAGCTGTAGCCACCGGCCTATGCCACAGCCACAGCAACACAGGATCCGAGCCGCGTCTGCAACCTACACCATATCCCACAGCAATGCCGGATCCTTAACCCACTGAGCAAGGGCAGGGATCGAACCTGCAACCTCATGGTTCTTAGTCGGATTCGTTAACCACTGAGCCACAATGGGAACTCCACTATAAAAATTTCTAGTTGCATCCGTGTTGCTGCAAATGGCATTATTTCATTCTTTTTTTGTGGCTGAATAGTATTCCATATATATATATAAATATAAATTTCTCTCTCTATATAAGTAGAATATATATATATATATATCTCCCACATCTTCTTAGGATAATATTCTTGAGATATGGCAGAGGAACAATGGTCTGGAGACAAGAGCAGGAGTAAGGACTAGGCTGAGAACTGTTCCAATTCCCAGCCCTGGAGATAGGTGTAACTACATTTGACAACAGCCTCAAGCAAGGCTGACTGCTGTAAGGAAGAGCACATCCAGATTTGGGTTTCAGTCCTAGCTGTGTCATTCACTGGTTGTATGATCTTGGAGAAATCACTTAACCGTTCAGAGCCTCTCTTTCCTCTTCTGTAAAATGGAGGAGCCAGTAGAACTTCATTCAGAGGGCTGTGTGGTAACACATGTGAGGTAATAGTGTATGCGAAGTAACCTTATAGTGCCTGCCACCTAGTAAATGCAGTTGTTATTATCCTTTCAACCACTCTGCTAAATATGTATGATTACCCCTATTTTATAGGTGAGAAAACTGAGACTCATAGGTCTTAAATAGCTTGTCTAAGGTCCAGTTAATAAGCACAAGGCAAGAATTTGAACTAAGATTGATCTGCCCCAAGGCCGGTAATCTTTCTACCACTCCATGATCTTTCCCAGAATCATTGTTCTTATTCCAGAACCAAGAACCGCAAGGGCAGCTATCACCTTAAAATAATAACAGTAACAAACCCCATGCATGCTCCTTAGCCCTTGAGATACTCTGGCTACGCATTTTACTTGCTTTCAACTCCAGGGAAAAGGAGCTCTTTGTTACTTACATTTTTGGTGGAGCTATTTTTCTTCTTTTCTAAAGCCCACTTCCTCTCTCCACTAAATTAGTGTTTTTTCCACGAAACAAAGGTGTTTCTGATGTTTCAGCCTTTTCATCTCCTGCTAAACATCCACTTTCTGGCGGCTTTTTATTTTCAGTTACATTACTGCTGCCCCAAACACAAGGGCCTCAGGTCTAAGGATTTTTCTAGAGTCTCAGTATCTTTTTGAGGATGATGCACCTGCTGGGCTTGGATTATATAGGAAATTCTAGACATATTTTCAGAAGACCTACATACTTTTCTCATCCCCTACATGATGCTGCACTCTCACAACTTTGGCTTTAATGTTTGGCATATGGCATTGCTGGCTCTGGAATCTGATCATCTCTGCAGCTTTGGTGTTGGTTCTTTTTTTGAAATAGCATGCCCTTTTAAGGTATCACTCACATATGTCCCATTTAGTATTGCTAGCATATGGTGTTCCTAGAGCCTCACTATTCTTAACCCGTAGAGGGGTGAATAGGAGCACATTTATCTTGCTGAACTTGGGGAGAGCGAGGATTCAGGAGGATTAATGTCTCAGGGAAATTATTGGAATTGTGAGTGGGAATCATTATTAATTGCATGGTCTGAATTTATTTGACAGAAAATTATTGAAAGTGTATTCTGAAGATGCATTGGCTAAAATACCGCAGGAATACAAAGACGTGGTTTCTGTCCTTATGGAGCATGTGAGTTAATAGTGGGCTAAAACAATCTTTCAAGTCTTTGTAGAGTTTGAAGTTCTACAAGGAAAATACAGAAAAGAAAACCAAAATTTTATGGGGATCCACCGTCTGTAGGACCAGGTAAGTCTTCACAAAGGAAGTGATGTCTAATCTGGCTCTGGCTCAAAATAGGTGCTCAAGAAATATTTCTTAGGAGTTGCTGTCATAACTCAGCAGGTTAAGAATCCAGCACACTATCCACGAAGATGCAGGTTCAGTCCCTGGCCTTGCTCGGTGGGTTAAGGATCCAGCATTGCTGCAAGCTGTGGCATAGGTTGCAGATGCAGCTGGGATCAGGCATTGCTGTGACTGTGGTGTAGGCCAGCAGCTGCAGCTATGATTTGACCCCTAGCCTAGAAACTTCCATATGCCACAAGTATGGCTGTAAAAAGAAAAGAAAAGGAAATAATAATTATTAAATTGGGGTTATATAGATAAAATATGGGAAAGGGCATCATAAATGGAGGGAATCACATGAGCAGTATTATGGAGTCAGGAATAAGTCACAAGGTCAGGATGGCTATTATCAAAAGAAAAAAAAAAGGGCAATCAGTGTTGGCAAGGATATGGAGAGAAGGCAAGCCTTGAGCTCTGTTGGTGGGAATGAAAAATGCTGCAGCTATTATGGAAAATAGTAGGGAGGCTCCTCAAAAAATTAAAAATAGAACTGTCACATGATCTAGCAAGCTCACATCTGTATATTGATATAAAAGAATTGAAATCAAGGTCTCAAAGAAATATGTGTACCCTCATGTTCATTGCAGCACTAGTCACAATAACCAAGAAGTGAAAACAACCTAAATGTCCCTCAACAGATAAATAAAATGTGGTACATATGTAAATGGAATACTGTTCAGCCCTTAAAAGGGAGAAAATTTTGCAATGTGACAACATGAATGAACACCAAGGACATTATACTAAGTGAGATAAGCCGGTCACAGAAAGAGAAATACTACATGATTCCACTTATATGAGGTATCTAAAGTAGGCCAAGTCATAGTATCAAAGAATGGAAGGGCAGTTGCCAGGAACTGGAGGGGGTGAGAGAATGGAGAAATGATGGTTAAAGGGTACCAAGTTTGTGATGCAAGGTGAATACATTCTGGAAATCTTCTGTACACCACTGCACCTAGAGTTAAAAACACTGTAGTATATATACACCTAAAAGTTGTTAAGATGTAGAACATGTTAACTGTTCCTAGCAACATAAAATAAAGTAGAATGGTCACAATGTGTACTGGAAACAGGAAATGGCTTAGGTCAAATTAAAAGGTATATGTCAGGGAGGATTAGGGAGTGAGGCTAGGAAGGAAGATCATGGCCTGGAATGCCAGAGTAGGGAGTTTGCCCTTTGTTTAGCAGGCATTAAGGAGCCACTGAAGATTTTTACGTACCAGAATAATGACATCAATTTATTTCCTAAGATAGCTCTGATGACAGAATTGGTAGCCAATTTTTTAAACAGCAGTTGGAGAGAGGTCAAGTGAATGAGCATAAAGAAAAAGGCCACTACATTTGGTGATCTAGATGCACTCAGGACCTCCCTACACAGTACTTTGGGTAGAATGGTGGGGACAGAAGCCAGATTTTGAATATGTAAAGGGATGAGTTTGGCAATGAGAGGGAGGTGAGTAAGTCTTAGCACCTCGAGGGCACAGAATCCTGAGGGACAGGCTTGTGGAGTTGAGCATCTTTGAAAACAGAGAGGAAGGAGCCTGTGGAGAGAGAGACTCTGGAAATGTGGGAGAGACTGGCTAATTCATACCATGAGTTCACAGAGCAGGAAGGCTGAGATGGAAATTAGTGGCAGTGTTTTCCTAGGAAAGGAGCATTATTTTCTCTTTCAGATATGGGGTGAAAGGAAGAGATTGAAAGGAAATGTGTAGTTCCCATTGTGGCTCAGCAGAAATGAATCTGACTAGTATCCTTGAGGTTGCGGGTTTGATCCCTGGCCTCACTCAGTGGGTTAAGGATCCGGTGTTGTCGTGGGCTGTGGTGTAGGTTGCAGACGTGGCTCGGATCTGGCGTTGCTGTGGCTGTGGCATAGGCCAATGGCTACAGCTCCCATTCAGCCCCTAGCCTGGGAATCTCCATATGCTGGGGGTGCAGCCCTAAAAAAGACCACGAAAAGAAAAAAGAAACAAAGGAAATGTTTCGAGGAAGAGAATGAGCCGCAAGAAAAGGAGAGTAACAGAAGTTCGTTCAGGCCTGCATATAGAGCCTTACGCTCTTGGCAGAATACTCAGAACACACTTCTCAAAGACTGCCCATCACCTAGGCTTCTTGCAAAAGATCTATGGCCTCATTGCTTCTCCTTAGCCTCTGTCAGAGCCAAGCTGACAGCTGCGGTCAGCTCAGCCCTTCTTGCAGTGAGTTGACACCATATCTGGTGGGCCTCAAAGACGGTATAAATGGCTCTCCCCCGAGAGCAGGTTACACTTGGCGCCTCGGCAGCCTCATTACACAACCAATTAAACCACTATCACTTGAAAGCAATCGATGGCAGTTCAAGGTCTGCTTGAGTAGACTTTGCATTTCCACGTTCACACATATTACAATCTTACAGTCAAGGAGCTCCCAAGCACTGTGAAGGCACCGTGACCACATTACCTTTGAAGCAGTAGATTCTTTCATTTTCTCTAAGAGAGAATCCCAGGAGATCTTATTTGTTGGACAGTAGGCAAGGTCCCTTTAATCTTTCTGAATAGAAAAGGGTCCAGGCAGTTCTTTAAACAGTGGGAAGCTCAAGCTTTTTGCTCTGTTGCACCTTCTGGACACAGGCATGTCAATTCTTAGTGTCGGTCCCTTCCAGGAATTCCTAAGTGAGGTTCCTGGGTGTTGAGCTCAGTTAGCCAAAGTCTGGGTTTTCCCCCTAGAAAGGCTGAAACCCTCCTGAAAACATATCTTTCAGAAACCAATTTAGCTGGTTCCACTGAAGTGAACTGGGAAATGACCCAACAGAAAGACTGAAGTCGGGGTGGGCAGGGGGACGTGTGCCAGTTATATTATTGCATTAGGAGTGGCCACGCTGGGCCTTTTGCTTTCCGCAGGAGAATGTTGACGTTCTGAATGCAACACACTTTCCCATCTACTTAACTGTGTTATTTAAATAAATTGCTTTGCTCTTGAGGGACCTTGTACTCTTTGGCTCAGTGAGAAGCTGGTAGATTGGAGTCAGAAGGAGCTGTCAATGTGGAATCTAATAGAGTTTCAATGTGGGAATATCAGGGGTCAGGCGCAAACTCACATTAGTTATCACATCTTGTCATTAGATGACATGGATATTACTATAAAGAGTAAATCTGTGGGGAGCACGAAGATGAAAGTGATAAATTGGCTAGAAGAAGTAGATTTTAATATGAAAGCATGCGCTTCTATTCAAGATGCGAACACCCAACCACTCTGCACACTGCTCAGACTCCCTGCCTTACTCTGACCTCATATCGCTTTTTACTCTTTGGAATACTGTCAAGTTTGGATTATTCATTGGTTCTTTTAAAGCAAGGTCAGGCCTTCTTCCTTAGTGGCCCCTGCTGACAAGGGTTCAGCACCAGCAGACTAATTTTAATGCCGACCTAAACAAACTTAATTAGGGAGGCTGTTCTGCTGCCAAAAATCACTTACTGCATTTCCAAAGCCAAACCTACAGGGCTTGTGAAGTTTCTGTTGTTTTCTATCAGCTGTATTACTGCTTTCCTTCTTTCTTGCAGGGCCAGGCACACAGGAGCTCATTACTATCTTGGCTCCCCCCACTGACTGGCTATATGACCTTGGCTGAATTACTTAATTCCTCTGAATCTCGGTTTCTCCTGCGTAAGATGGACATAATAATGAGACTTACCTCTGAGGACTGTTGAGAGTGTTCAGTGAAGTCATGCATTTGGAGCAGTTGGCACAGTGCCTGACATACAGTAGGCACTAAGTAAATTATACTTTAATGATAACACTAACAGCCATTTAAAGCAAATATGTAATGAGTCAAATATGTGTGTACTTTGGGGGTTGGTTCATTTTATTTGGTCTGATTAAAGGTGTTTTGAAAAGGACAAAAAATGTGAGGACAGTAGTATATATTCACATGTCTGTTTTCTTTGCATCTGATGGCTTCATTGTTAAGATTTTCAACTAATTTAAGTGAGAAGAGGGTGATAATCTGCCTTGTCAAAATCCTCAAAACACAAGAGAAGACTGCAAAGAACTGTGTTTCATCACCCATAACTTAAAACATCACTATGACTTTTGGTGACAATACATATATTTAAAAAATATGGTCAGGTGATGGGACCTAGGGCCTGATACTTTGTATTAGCTGAGCTATGCGACATCTCATTTCTCTTTGATCCATCATTTTGTTAGTGGACACATCAGAAGAACTGGCACCTGCATATCCTGTACAATATTCAGTCTCTTGGGTCACCATCTTTCGAGGTTCAGGTTCAGGAGGATTAGAAGGGGGCCTAAGAATCAGAAGCACCACAGATGATTGAGATGCCAGGGTCCAAAGTCAGACTTTGAAAACCATGGGCCAGTGGGTTGTATTCTCTCCCTATCCCAATGGCATCTCTACCCATTCCATGCTGAAAATTACCCTGTAGGCTGAGATCCCTTTGTATCCTTTAGTTGGCATGGCTTTGCACTCCCAGTTCACCATGACTTGCCTTCTGCAGAGGGAAGCTGAGTTCTTAAGCAAGGTTTGCCCTCTCCTGATACTAGCTCCCTCCTGCACCCTGCATCATTACCATAATTGTCTCCCAACTTCTGATTAGATACAAACATGACACCAGCAATCATGTTTCATCTTCAACTTGTAATTGGATGCAATATGGTGATTATGCATCCTGATCAAAGGTCATTTCCATAGGATAATAAGTGCTCACAATGACAGTCTCCTTGGGATGTTTTTGCTTTTGCCTTATAGCTGCATGTCCTTTATCAGCTTCCCTTCCCCCAAAGGGAGAGCATGACTTTAGCATCTGCTGCTGATTTTCCCCTCACATACACACACACACATACACTCACACTCACACACAATCTCTTTTGGTGCATCTGTTGTTAATTGGCTGCCTCTCATGGCTAGTTCTCCTTGGGCTAACTCCTTCCTCCAACAATCTCTCTAATCCTCATGGTCACTTAGAATGGAATTGATCAAAGTGATCAGTGAATCACTTCAATAGATTATTTTATTTCCCTCCATTAGTATGGAACATCTCTTTTCCTTCATCTTGTCCTTCTCATTGTCTTTTCTATTAACAGAATCAAGTCCATGATGTTTCTCTCTCTGTCTCTGTCTCTCTCTCTCTCCATACCTCGTCTCTCCTCATCTGGAAATGAGGAATTAGCATGGTACAATTATAAGGAGCCTAGGCTTAGAATTCACACAGCCCAGTTCTGCCATTTACTAGCTGTGTGAACCTGAGAATATGATCTCAGTTTTCTGAGCCTAAGGTCCTTTGTCTATAAGATGAGAACTATTGTGCTTACAGAATTTTGTACTTTGCAGTATTCTTTGGAGGAATAAATTATGCATATTAAAGTGCCAGGCTCAGAATGAGTATTCAATAAATGCTAGTCATTGTTTTAATACCTACCATACAGGGTTTTTAAAAAATGAGATAATGTGTATAAATAGCTTAGAATGGGGCCTGGGTAGTTGCAAAGCAATTAACTGCACCCTTCCCAGTTGTTTTGTGGGGAAATAGGATCCAAGATGGAGAGGAGGAAGAAATGTCATTGGATCCAAGACCAGGGGTTTAAGGATTCTTCACAATCAGGCCATCTTGCACTAATGTGGTCAGATATTTCCACTGTACCTGACTTAATCAGTGCAACAGACCACATTGCCTGCTACTCTTTAGAAGACTCCAGAAACCCTTACATTTATTCTGCATCATCCTCTGTGTGGGCTGCTCCAGGGCTTGCTGATGGTTAATAGAGAGGTTATTTTGGGAAATCATTGTTCACCCTCTACCTCTCTCTTTTCTTATCCTTGCCTCTCTTTACCCTGAATAACTCTACTGGTGGCATTCAAGACTGATGAGAGTGCCAACCCAAATGCTATATTTCTATGCTACCCACCATGCTTTTTTACTGAATTTGATTTTTAGTTTACTTTCCTCTAAATGGAGAAATCCTAGCATGTCAGAGTTTGGAGGATGTTTAGAGACCATAAGTCCAAGCCACTCACTTAAAGGGAATTGACACTGAGAGATGTCAGCTTATTTGTTCAGGACTGGGCAGGCAATTCACGATACAGCTGAGGCTAGAGGCTAAGTCCCTGACACTGGTCAAGTGCTTATCCCTCTATTTCACACTGCTTTTTAAAGATTTTTTTCAATATATTAAGCTATAAGTTATAGACAATTCTGCTTTTTTAAATTTATCCCAAAGTCCTCAGTTTTGTTTTTTCTATTGTTTCTGGCTCCCACACTATTATGGCTTGAATTGTGTCCTAAATCTCAGTACTTCAGAATGTGACCTTATTTGGAAATAGGGTCTTTGCAGAGGTAATCAAATTAAAAATGGGGTCATTTGAGTGTACTCTCATCCAGCATGTCCTTATAAAAAGGGAAAACTGGGCATAGAGATCAACGTGCGCAGAGGGAAGATGGTGTAAAACACACAAGGAAGAGATAGCCATGTGAGTGGTATGAAACCAAGGAATGCCAAGGATTACTGGAAAATACCAGAAGCTAAGAGGCAAGGAAGGATTCTCCTCTAGAGCCATCAGAGAATGCTTGACTCTGCTGACACCTTGATTTGGGGCTTTTAGTCTACAGAACTGTGAGATGATACATTTCTATTGTTTTAAGCCACCCAGTTTGTGGTGGTTAGTTATGGCAATCCTAGGAAAGGAATACACTCACCTCGGATACTCTTGTAATCCCCAAAGGGTAAATATTATTAAAGCCAGAGGGAGGAGCTCCCGTTGTGTCTCAGCGGTTAATGAACCTGACTAGTATCCATGAGGATGCAGGTTCAACCTCTGGCCTCGCTCAGTGGGTTAAGGATCCGGCATTGCTGTGAGCTGTGGTGTAGGTTGCAGTGTGGCTGGGATCTGGTGTTGCTGTGACTGTGGCGTAGGCTGGTGACTACAGCTATGATTCGACCCCTAGCCTGGGAACTTCCACATGCCATGGGTGCGGCCCTAAAAAGACCAAAAAAAAAAAAAAAAAAAAAGCCAGAGAGAGAAATTTGTCAAAACAGCAAATATCTAGCACACAAGACTTTTCTATTTTAGAATCCACTGTATTTATACTTGGGAATCAAATAAAGTGTCTGTGATATCACTGTTATGATTGTTGCCCAAGCCTTCTGTCAAATCTGTAAAATCATTTTGTTTGCTGTTTTGTTGCTTGTGCTTATTCTGAGACTTGGAGGATTTCTGAAGAATACCTTTTGGTTGGTGGTTGCATAGGGTGGATGTGCTGGCCAACACTGTTCCTCTAGGCATAGTTATAGTTTGTGAGGATTGTTATAAGTTCCCTACTTGTGTGGCACCCTCAAAATATACCTTTCTTCTCTTATCTTGCTTTCAAGCCAGTGTATCTGGACCATTATTATAGAAGTTTCTTTATACAATTGCCTTGGTAATACAGCTATCACTGTAATCTCACAGGACAGTGACAGGGTCAGCGGATGATTTTTTTTGACAAGCATCAATGTCAAGAAATTCATACCAGTAACCACCCTCTTCCCCATCCTAGCACTCGTATAGTTACTAGGAACTCTCAACACACATGTGCTGGTAATCTACACTGGGAAATATCCAAGCCAGATCTCATGGCAGGTGCTTGGAAATTTTCATAAATAGAGATCTTCACTTTTAATCTTCTTTAAAAATTTTTTTTATTTTAAAATTTATTATTTATTTTTTATTGAGGTATAGTTGATTTGCAGTATTAATTTCAGATGTACAACACTGATTCAAAGTTTTTATAGATTATACTTCACTTAAAGTTATTATAAAATATTGGCTATGTCCCCTGCACTGAACAATATATGCTTGTAGCTTACTTATTTTATATATAGTAGTCTGTGCTTCTTAATTCCTTATGCCTATCTTGCACCTTCCTGCTTACCTCTTCCCACTGGTAATCACTAGTTTGTTTTTTACATCTGTGAGTCTGTTTTTTAAAAAATTATATTCACTAGTTTGCTTTATTTTTCAGATTCCACATATAAGCAATAATGTAGTATTTGTCCTTCTCTGACTTACTTAGCTAGGCATAATACCCTTCAAGTCCATCCATTTGCTGCAAATGCCAAAATTTCCTTCTTTTTTATGGCTAAGTAGTATTCCAGTGTGTGTATATACATATACATATATATCTTCTTTTTTAATGTTTATTTTTTATTGAAGTATAGTTCATTTACAATGTTTAGTTTCAGTGTTCAGCAAAGTGATTCAGTTATACATACATATATACCTATTTTTTCCAAATTATTTTCCCTTATAGGTTGCTACAGAATATTGAGTATAGTTCCCTGTGCAATACAGTAGGTCTTTGTTGATTATCTGTCTTATATATAGCAGTGTGTATATGTTAATCCCAAACTCCTAATTTATCCTTCCCCCCAGATTTCCCCTTTGGTAACCCTAAGTTTGTTTTCAAAGTCTGTGAATCTGTTTCTGTTTTGTAAGCTTGTTTGTATCATTTTTTAAGATTCTACATATAAGTAGTATCATATGGTATTTGTCTTTCTCTGTCTGACTTACTTCACTTAGTATGATAATCTCTAAGTCCATCCATGTTGCTGTGGTGGTATTATTTCATTTGTTTTTATGGCCTAGTAATATTCCATTGTAGCATATAACACATCTTCTTTATCCATTCCTCTGTTGATGGATATTCAGGTTGCTTTCATGCCTTGGCCATTGTAAATAGTGCTGCTCTGATAATTGGGGTTCATGTATCTTTTTTTTTTTTGCTTTTTAGGGCCACACCCATGGCATATGGAGGTTAGGGGTTGAACTGGAGCTACAGCTGCCAGCCACAGCAATGCAGGATCCAGGATCTGAGCCTCATCTGTGACCTACACCACAGCTCACTGAGTGAGGCCAGGGATTGAACCTGTGACCTCATGGTTCCTAGTAGGATTCATTTCTACTGTGCCATGACGGGAACTCCTAAATATATCTTTTTGAATTAGAGTTTTCTTCAGATATATGCCCAGGAGTGGGATTGCTGGATTGTATGGTAACTCTATTTTTAGTTTTTTGAGGAACCTCCACACTGTTATCCACAGTGGCTGCACGAATTTACATTCCCACCAACAGTGTAGGAGGGTTCCTTTTCTCCACACTCTCTCCAGCATTTATTATTTGTAGAATTTTATTTATTTTTATTTATTTATTTTTTTTGTCTTTTGTCTTTATAGGGCCGCACTCGTGGCATATGGAGGTTCCCAGGTTAGGGGTTTAATCGGCGCTGTTGCTGCCGGCCTACAACAGAGCCACAGCAATGCCAGATCTGAGCCTCATCTGCGACCTACACCACAGCTCATGGCAATGCCGGATCCTTAACCCACTGAGCAAGGCCAGGGATCAAACCCTCAACCTCATGGTTTCTACTCAGATTTGATTCCACTGCGCCATGACGGGAACTCCTATTATTTGTAGACTTTTAAAAGATGGTCATTGTGACTGGTGTAAGGTAATACTTCATTGTAGTTTTCATTTGCATTTCTCTGATAATTAGCAATGTTGAGCATCTTTTCATTTGCTGTAGGCCATCTGTCTGTCTTCTTTGGAGAAGTGTCTGTTTGTCTTTTGTCCATTTTTTGATTGAGTTGTTTGTTTCTTTGACATTGAGCTGTATGAACTGTTTCTATATTTTGCAAATTAAGCCCTGTCAGTCACATCATTTGCAAATATTTTCTCCCAGTTTTTAGGTTCTGTTTTTGTTTTGTTTAAGGTTTCCTTTGCTGGGCAAAAGATTGTAAGTTTGATTAGGTCCCATTTGTTGGTGGGTGCTTTCTAATCATCCTGTTGGTTTCTACGTCTTCAATATATACACTTAGCTGTATGTACCTTACACCTTATGTCACTCCTTAGTGCAAAAACTCTCCATGACTCTCTCTGTTTATCAGGTTAAATAAAAAAATGCCTTGGCCTAGCATTCCAAGCTGTCCATAATTTTCCTGTTCACTACGTCCTTACACTCCTATACTCCAAATAAATTTATCACATACCTCTGTATGTAACTGTTCTTAAACTTAGATGATATCCACTCTACCCCTGCATGTCTTAAACCCACTTGCAGACAAATCCTACCATGTTTCAGATTCTCTCCTAAAAGCTGAACATTTATGGGAACAAGACAGATATGATTCCTGTTTTCATGGAGCTTATACTCTGGCGAGGAAGACAAAGAACAAAGAAATAAATGAATAAGCAAATATGATCATTTCAGATGATGCTTAAGACTCTGAAGGAACTGAAGTAGGGTAAAATATAGAGAGTGACTAGATTGGTGTACCAGATGCTCTCACTGAAAGACTGAGTGACATTGTAGCAGCAATGGCTCTCGCCCTCATAGTTCTCACACCTAGTTGGGGACACAGGGAAGTAAATAGAACATATAATTTGGGTGCATGAATGTTATGTGGGAGTACAAAGAATGGGTACCTAACATGGGCTGGGGTGAGGCAGACAAGATGTCCTAAACAAAGTGACATTTGGGCTGAGAGCTAAAGCATAAGTAGGAGTTATGCCAAAAGAAGGGCGGGAGGTGTTGAGGAGAGAACATTCTAGGCAGAAGGAATAGTTTGTATGAATATCCAGAGGCAAGGAAGAGGAGGAAAGGCATGATTTTTGAGGAAACAAAAAGAGTTCAGTGATTTGAAAGTTAAATATGAGCATAGAAAGATGAATGGTGAAGCTGGAAAAGTAAGCCAGGTCAGGTTGTAAAGGGCTTTGTAAGTTCTGCTACTAATATTGAGGTGATGAGATGGGCATTATTTCTTTCTACATATGAGGAAACTGAGTTTCAGAGAGGTTAAATAATTTGCCCATGGTTTCACAGCTACTAAGTGACATTACTGGGGTTCAAACCTAGATCTTTTTTATTTTATTACATCATGCCACATTGTAAGATTCTTTTTTTTTTTTTTAAGGCCACACCTGCAGCATATGGAAGTTCCCAAGCTAAGGGTCGAATTGGAGCTGCAGCTGCTACCCTACACCAGAGCCACAGCAACACAGGATCTGAGCCGTTTCTGTGACCTACACCACAGCTCATGGCAATGCCATATCCCTAACCCACTGAGTGAGGCCAGGGATCGAACATGGATACTAGTTAGATTCGTTACCTCTGAGCCACAATAAGAACTCCTCCAGTGCTCTTTTCCTCTGCACTGTCAAATAGGGAAGCACTCATTGGTAATAGAAATGCAATGCTGAGCCATCAGATGGATGCCAGCTACACTAAACACACAGACCAGCAATGGACCATTTGGGAGAGAAAGAAACTCATGCTGTTTTAACCTACTGAGATCTTGAAATCGTTTACTATTGCGGTATTACCTGGCATATCTTGATTTATAGTCCCCCAAAAGTAAAATCAACGTGTCCCTTAATTTAATACTTAGTAGTATCTTTGAGGACACAGTATGAGAAGTGAGGATAACGTTAATGTGGCCGATTTTTAACAACTTGCCAGAATTTACAGTCCCCCAAATTAATGTTCTTGCCTTCAGAGTAGTCACTGTGGGATTATATAATAATTTAAATGATGTTAAAAAAAGTTATGAAATTACTTTTACAACTCAGCCTCAAAATTGATTAATTTAGTCATTTACTATGTGCCGGGCACTGGGGATACAGAGAGGAAAAGACATGTTCTTTCCCCTTCAGGAGCTCATAGGATTGTAGCAGGAAATATGTATGTGTTCTAAAGTGTCACAATTCATGGTGAGGCCATAGATGAGGAAATGGTCAATTATACCAGAGAAATTCAGGAAAGGCTTCATAAATGAGAGATGACTGGGTGTTCACCAGGCAGATAGACTGGGGTGGAGGCAAGGCTATTCCAGGCAGAGGGGACAACAGAGCAAAGGCATGGAGGTTTGAAATAGCATGGTACACTTGGGTAAATGCAAATGCTTCTATGTGTCTGGACCTAGTGAGAGAATGGGATTCTAGAACACACGAGGCTGGAGAACATCTATGCGTGGATCATGGAGGGCCATCCATTGTGCGAGCAAGGATTGTAGCATAGGCAGTGTGGCCTTGGGGCTGGTGGTTCAAAATCCTCTTCTGCAGAAGAAAAAAGACAATGACACCAGTGCTGGTTTAGTGGGATATTGGTGGTGGCTTCCAAATGCCTCAAAGTTTCTAACTATTCTGAAAAATGTTACCTTGATATTTGTCTCCTTAAGTTTCGGATAAGCACGAGTCATTCTGCTTCTTTAATGGTCTCTGCTTTCACATCTTAGCTCCACCCCACTTTGCATTATGTTTGATCTTAAAACACATTTCAAATTATTTGGGAAGCAGGTATGCATTCCAAATCAGAATATCATAGAAACATTGAAGTCTAGACATAGAAGAGGCCTTTGTATTTAACTGAGGGCAAAGTATATGGACATCAGTACAACCCACTCTTACATGTGGGACTTTGTTCTCAGGTCCTTCCAAATATTCTCTCATGCTTAACTTTCCCCATGTTTTATGTATGTGAGAAGGTGAGGTGAGGGAAGGCATGGAAAGTCACCTAAAACATGATGCTATTGTCTCAGGTCTCTGATTCTAGGAATCCAGTTCTCATATCCTGCATGGAGAGGCCAACCCCAAATGTCAAATTAAGTTTCAGTTTAGTCCCTCTAGTATTGACTAGTGTTTCTCCTTAAGCCTTACACAAGATACTTGTTTCTCGTCCTTTTGTATTTTAAAGCATTTATTCAGAGTTCTTCTCTTGCACTATACTTTACGATGGGCAAAAATTCTTGATGTATCAGGCAGAACGGTGATTTCTAGGAGTCAGTTTATATATGCATTGGGTCAAGTGTCTTAATGTCTACATCTTAGTGAAAAATGCCAAAGGATGTGCCATTTGCTCATATAACAAAAGCATTGCAGTTATCAGTGGTTGCTTTGGAGACCCAGTAGAAGAGTTGAGTAAACATTTTGCAAAGTCTGTTGCTGGTGTATGCTATTTATAAATCAATGTCAAAAAATTCAAGAGTCGGAGTTCCCGTCGTGGCGCAGTGGTTAACGAATCCGACTAGGAACCATGAGGTTGCGGGTTCGGTCCCTGCCCTTGCTCAGTGGGTTAACGATCCGGCGTTGCCATGAGCTGTGGTGTAGGTTGCAGACGCGGCTCGGATCCAGCGTTGCTATGGCTCTGGCGTAGGCCGGTGGCCACAGCTCCGATTGGACCCCTAGCCTGGGAACCTCCATATGCCGCGGGAGCGGCCCAAGAAATAGCAAAAAGACAAAAAAAAAAAAAAATTCAAGAGTCATTTGATAGTGAAGGAGCAATACTCTATTAAAAGCTTTATTGTACAGAGTTCCCTGGTGGTGCAGCAGGTTAAGGATCTGCCATTGTCACTCTTGTCATCACTGCTGTGGTGTGGGTTCGATCTCTGCCCTGGGAACTTCCACATGCCATGGGGAAAAAAAATCTTCTTTGTAAAGATTGTTAATGTAAATTCTTGTCTTCAGAATTAGAATTAGATAAATAAATAAACTACAAAACTTTTGATAAAAATATCGAAAGTTCTCAATGATGGTCAGTGCAATATTCCTTATAATAAAAAAATTGGTAATGAAACTAAATGGCATACCATAGGAATTTACTAAATAACTCATAGTACAATCATGGAATGAAATACTATATACATATATAGCTATGGTTGGCAGAATGCTAAGTTGGCCTCCAAGTTTCCAGCCATGGTGTATACACTTGGCATAATTCCCTCCCCTAAAGTGTGGGTAAGCATATGAATATGATGGGATAATTTCTCCTTTCATTAGATTTTATCGCATGTGAAAAGTGTCAAGATAGTCACTCACATAATTACATTGTAGCAGACTGCATAGGGATTCTCTTGTGTATTTTGAAAAAACTTATGTCATGAGAGGGCCATGTGCTAGGACCTAAGCATGGCCTATAAGAGTTAAGAGTTGGGACATTCTAAGTATAAAAAGAATAATGATTGTTGATAACATTAATTTTTTTAAAAAAATCTATGAGTCCTTTGTGATATCTATATATTTTCATCGATCTATCACCTAAAAGAGTAGCAGAGAAAAGAAAAGCTCTTCTTTGTAGCAGAATGTCAAAGAATGATAGAATTAGAAATATCATTTTTATAACAATGTAATAATTATTGATTGAATCAGACGGAGATCATCATGTACTTGAAAGCCATTGGATAAAAGATTGTTTGGAAAAAACATATTCACACAGTGCTGAAGAATTACCCTACATTTACTTAGTATTTACAAAAGGAAAACTGTACCTTAATGTTAGAGAGATATCTGGAGGTTACCACCTTAACCTAAACATCAAATTATTAATAGTGGAATGACCTGACATTGTATGCCTCTGTTATGGATTGAATGTTTGTGTTTCCCCTCCCCAAATTCATATGTTAAAATCCTAACCTCCAATGTGATAGTATTAGGAGGTGGGACTTTTGGGGAGTGATTAGGTCATGAGGGTGGAGCCCCCATCAATGGAATGAGTGCCCTTATTAAAGACACCCGGAAGAACTCTCTTACCCCTTCTGCCATGTGAGGACACAGCAAAAAGACAGTCATCTATGAACAAGGAGGTACATCCTCACCAGATACAGAAGCTGTAGGCACCTTGATCTTGGACTTCCCAGCCTTCAGAACTGTGAGAAATAAATGTCTATTGTTTAAGCCTGTGGTATTTTTGTTATAGTAGCCGGAATGGACTAATATAGAAATTAATAGTGAAAAGTGGGGTGCTGCTGTAATAAATACCTAATTATGTGGAAGCATCTTTGGAACTGGGTAATGGGTAGAGGCTGAAAGAGTTTTGAGGTGCGTGTGAGGAAAAACCTACTTTGCTGTGAACAGAATTTTAAAGGCAGTTCTTGTGAGAGGTCAAAAAGAAAAGAGGAGAGCTGTAGAGAAAGCTTCTGTCTTCGTAGGAAAAAAACCCTAAATAATCATAAACAATGTTGATAGAAATATGGATAGTTAAAGCCATTCCAGCGAAGTCTCAGAAATAAGGAACATGTTATTGGATGATGGAGAAAAGGTGATCTGTATTATAAAACGGCAAGGAACTTGGCTGAATTGTGTTGATGTTCTAGTGTTTTGTGGAAGGCAGAGTTTGCAAGAGATAAAACTACTATTTAGCTGAAGAAATTTCTAAGCAAAGTCTTGAAGGAGTGGTTTGGTTCCTCCCGACTGCTTATATGTGAGAAGAGAGAGATGATTTGAAGACGGAATTGTTAAGCCAAAAGGATCCAGAAAGTAAAGATTTGGAAAAATTCTCAGCCTGTCCATATTGCAAAACAAACAAAAGAGGAAGCATGTTCAGAAGAGAAGACCTAGGGGAGTGGACAAGTGATGGTTTGGTAACATTAAAGTGGATACGAACCATGGATCTAAATAGCCGGGTGCTATTCTTCAAGACAAGCAGGGAATGAATGCTCCCTCCCTGAGGTGATTCAGAGATAGTGGAGGTGATATTCCCATTAAAGCCCAGAGTGCAAGGGCCTGGGGGGAAGAGCAGTTTCAAAGAGTGAGACTGCCTCTCTGTTTAGGCCTCAGGAGTGGGGCCCCTGCAGACAGCCTTGAAATGGGCAGCATCCTGCCAAGTGGTAGGGGTGATGTTGCCACCCATCTAGGTCTGGAAGGCAGATCATCAAGTCCAAGAGGTTGATTCTCAAGCTTTAAGGTCTAAAGGAATTTGCCCTGCTAGGTTTGGAACTGACTTGGGACTAATTGCCCCTTCCTTCTTTTCTAATTGTCTTTTATTAGAGTGGGAATGTCTACCCTATGCCAGTCTTACCATTGTATTTTTGAAGCACATAACTTGCCTCATTTCACAGGTTCACAGCTGGAGAGAAATTTCCTCAGGGTAACTCATATCTCAAGTCTTATTCATACCTGATTTAGATGATATTTGGGTGAGACTTTGAACTTAGACTTTAGAGTTGATGCTGGATCCAGTTAAGACTTTTAGAGCTGTTGGGGTGAAATGAATGTATTTTATATGCAAAAAGGATGTGAATTTTGGGGGACCAAATGTTACTGGATGTTTGTGCCCCCTCCCAATCCATATATTGAAATCCCAATCCCCAATGTGATGCGAGTGGGAGATGACACCTTTGAGGAGTAATTAGGTCATGACGGTGGAGCCATCATCAGTGGAATGCGTGTCTTTATGAAAGACACCCTGGAGAACTCTCTTGCCTCTTCTACCATGTGGGGAATGCAGCAAAAAGACAGTCATCTATGAACAAGGAGGTGTGTCCTTACCAGACACAGAACTGCAGGCACCTTGATCTTGAACTTCCCAGCTCCTGACTGTGACAAATAATGTTTCAAAGCCATCCAGGCCAGGGTATGTCTTTACAGCAGTCTGGTTGGACTAATATAGTCACCTTATGTGATGCAGCATGAAGTACACAGTAGTACCAGTGAAGATTTCTTGCCCAAAACACTTAACCTGAATTCAGTCAAGCCTCTTCCAATGTTATCCAAAAGAGACATAATGCAAGCCACGCATGTCATTTAAAATTTCTATTAGCCATATTAAATGTAAAAATAAATAGATGACATTTAATGTTTAATGTATTTCACTTAACCAAATATATCCAAAATATTATTTCAACACAGGATCAATATAAAATTATTAATGAGATAGTTTATACTTTTTTTATTCTTTTTTCTTTTTCTAGATGTCTCCTGCATGGCTTGTCTCTCTCCAGTTATTGTCCACAGGGAGATTGTTTATATTCTTCTTTTTTTTTTTAAGATGTCTTCAAAGTTTATTGTGTGTTTTACACTTACAGTGTATTTCATTTTATTCTAACTGCATTGCAAACAGTAGTCACACAGGGCTAGTGGCTAACATATTGGACAGAATAGCTCTAGATCTAACTTCAAGTTTATAAGAAATTCAGAGGATAGAGGAACAAGTTAAAGCCATCAGAAGGAAACAACTAGATGAATTGAGAATGTGGGACATTCTATAAGAAAATGTGCTTAGACTCTACAAAAAGTAAATATAATGGAGAAAAAGGTAGAGGAAGTGTTCTTGATTAAAGGAGACTAAAGAAGTACTGCTATGGGAGTTCCCATCATGGCTCAGCAGAAACGAATCTGACTAGCATCCATGAGGACGCAGGTTTGGTCCCTGGCCTTGCTCAGTGGGTTAGGGATCCGGCGTTGCTGTAAGCTGTGGTATAGTTCGCAGATGTGGCTCGGATCTGGCATTGCTGTGGATGTGGCTGTGCTGTAGGCCAGCAGCTACAGCTCCGATTCGATCCCTAGCCTAGGGAACCTGCATATGCCATGGGTGTGGCCCTAAAAAAGACAAAAAAAAAAAAAAAAGAAAGAAAAGAAAGAAGTACTACTATGTGAAAAATAAATAAGCCTCAAGGATATATTGTACAGCACAGGGAATATGGACAATTTTATAATAGCTGTAAGTGGAATGTAACCTTTAAAATTGTGAATCACCATGTTGTATGCCTGAAACGTATATAATATTGCACATCAACTATATCTCAAAAAAAAAAAAGAGAAACTAAAGAGACAGAAAACAAATGCATTTCACAAACTTTGATTATATTAGGTTTTTACAAAAAAATATAAATATTTTTGAGACAATTGGGGGAAATTTTAATATGAACCAGATACTAGATATTACCAGGGAAGTAGTGTTAATTGTCTTGGGTATGAAAATATTGTAGTTATGCAGGAGAATGTCTTTATTCTTAGGTGATGCATGCTGAAAAATTTGGGAGTGAACTCTCACGATCCCTGAAATTTTCAAATTGTTCGGCAAAAAATAAAAGGTGTTCATCTACTATCTATCTACATAAAGCAAATATGGTAAAATTTTTAAACTGTAGGTAGAGGGTATGTGGCTATTCATTGTAAAATTCTTTAACTTTTTGGTTTGAATTTTTTAAATTGCGGCAAGATTGTTATACAAAGAAATTTCTGGACTAGATGGCTCCACCAGAGTTCTACCACATATTTAAAGAATCTAATTATGTATGCAAAGTAAATAATTTTCCAAGTAACCTTTGAACACAGTACTTTGAAAATACTTAGGCATATTCTAAGAAAAAAGAACTACAAAGACATCTTAGTTTTCCTCATTAGATTTATTGCTACAATTTTAACTTTTGAAACAATTTTATGTGTATCATAAAATAAAGCAAATAAGTATGCTAATGCTATTAAGATCTGAGCTTTTCACTGAAAAGGAGTCAGAAATATAAGTTTGTGTTGATGGGAGCTACCCAGTGGTTCTTGAGATTCACGGTGGTTTCCAGGTGAGCACCTGCTTTGGTGCTGTAGGCTGAAAACTGGCAGAAGCTTCTCTGACCTTTCTCCCCCTAGCCCTTTCCACAGGTGAGTAGGTCTCTGTTTCCTTGTATTAAAAATCTTCAGGAGTTCCCGTCGTGGCGCAGTGGTTAACGAATCCGACTAGGAGCCATGAGGTTGCAGGTTCAGTCCCTGCCCTTGCTCAGTGGGTTAATGATCCGGCGTGGCCGTGAGCTGTGGTGTAGGTTGCAGACGCGGCTCGGATCCCGAGTTGCTGTGGCTCTGGCGTAGGCCGGTGGCTACAGCTCCGATTGGACCCCTAGCCTGGGAACCTCCATATGCCGCGGGAGCGGCCCAAGAAATAGCAACAACAACAACAACAACAACAACAAAGACAAAAGACAAAAAAAAAAAATCTTCATACTTGGAGTTCCTGTTGTGGCTCAGTGGTTAACGAATTCGACTACGAACCATGAGGTGGTGGGTTCAATCCCTGGCCTTGCTCAGTGGGTTGAGGATCCGGCGTTGCCCTGAGCTGTGGTGTAGGTTGCGGACGTGGCTCGGATTCTACATTGCTGTGGCTGTGGTGTAGGCTGGTGGCTACAGCTCCAATTAGACCCCTAGCCTGGGAACCTCTATATGCCGTGGGAGCGGCCCAAGAAAAGGCAAAAAAAGACAAAAAAACAAAAAGCAAAAAACCTTCATACTTGGAATTCCCACTGTGGCTCAGTGGTTATAAACCTGACTAGTATCCATGAGGATGCGGGTTCGATTCCTGGTCTCTCTCAGTGGGTTAAGGATCCAGCATTGCCATGAGCTGTGGTGTAGGTTGCAGACATGGCTCAGATCCCCTGTTGCTGTGGTTGTGGCGTAGGCTGGCAGCTACAGCTCCAATTCGACCCCTAGCCTGGGAACCTCCATATGCCGCAGGTGCAGCCCTTAAAAGAATAAATAAATAAATAAATAAAATAAAAATTTTCATACTTGGTATACACAGAGTGATCTCTGTTTTCTTTTTTTTTTTTTTTTTTTTTTTTTTTTTTTTGCCAGAGTTCTTATTTTATTTTATTTTATTTTTTTTTATTAAATTTTATTTTATTTTCCCACTGTACAGCAAGGGGGTCAGGTCATCCTTAGATGTATACATTACAATTACAGTTTTTCCCCCCACCATTTCTTCTGTTGCAACATGAGTATCTAGACATAGTTCTCAATGCTATTCAGCGGGATCTCCTTGTAAATCTATTCTACGTTGTGACTGATAAGCCCAAGCTCCCGATCCCTCCCACTCCCTCCCCCTCCCATCAGGCAACCACAAGTCTCTTCTCCAAGTCCATGATTGATTTTCTTTTCTGAGGAGATGTTCATTTGTGCTGGATATTAGATTCCAGTTATAAGTGATGTCATATGGTATTTGTCTTTGTCTTTCTGGCTCATTTCACTCAGTATGAGATTCTCTAGTTCCATCCATGTTGCTGCAAATGGCATGATGTCATCCTTTTTAATGGCTGAGTAGTATTCCATCGTGTATATATACCACATCTTCCGAATCCAATCCTCTGTCGATGGACATTTGGATTGTTTCCATGTCCTGGCTATTGTGAATAGTGCTGCAATGAACATGCGGGTGCATGTGTCTCTTTTAAGTAGAGCTTTGTCCGGATAGATGCCCAAGAGTGGGATTGCAGGGTCATATGGAGATCTCTGTTTTCTTGACTGCCCTGATTGATATAGGGAGGCTATTTTAGTTGTGGTTTGTCCATACCCTAACTTTCAGCCCTTTGGAGTGTCAGCTTCATGTGTGTTGGGTCTCTTTTAAGACTTCTTGCCTTAGGTGGACCCTGGGCCTTGCCATCTCTGTACTTAGCCCCTTGAGACTGTAGAAGTGATGCTCGAAGTGTGAAGTATCAGCAAATGCTCTTTCAGGGTCCTTGGTGTTCTGATACTCAGTTTACTTCTCTGGGATCAGGCTTTCTCCTGAAAATATGACCTGTCGGTTCTCACATTATCTTTTAATCACATAAATATTTTCACTTTTTTTTTTTTTTTGCTTTTTTAGGGCCGCACCCTCGGCATATGGAGATTCCCAGACTAGGGGTCGAATGGGAGCGGTAGCTGCTGGCCTACACCACAGCCACAGAAATGCCACATCTGGACCACATCTGCCACCTACACCACAGCTCATGGTAATGCTGGATCCTTAACCCACTGAGCAAGGCCAGGGATCAAACCTGTGTCCTCATGGATACTAGTCAGATTCATTTCTGCTGAGCCATGACAGGAACTCCAAATCATGTAAATATTTTTAAGGGAATGTTTTTATATAGTATCCAGCATTTCTCTTGCTTTTGTCGGGAGGAAACTAAAGTCTCCAGAAGCTCTTGAACTTAATCAAAGGAGGCTCCTACAGGGCTGGGCTGATAGAATTTTGGGCACCCTGGTAAACCAGTGGAAAGGATATCTTTAAAGCAAATGGCCTCCACTTAAATCACTTATGCTGCCCTCTAATCCAGGTTGCTGGCCCTCCTCATTATGCCTTTAAAAATCCAGTAAGATCTCAGTTTTTTTTCACTTATAAACTATACCACTGGCAGATGTAAAATCACATCTTTTAGAGAAGTGCCTGCGTCATGGTGTCCTTTGGAAATTGATGAAAGCACATACACACAAAACTGAGCATACAGTTTTAGCGGGTTCATAGAACCCCTGAAGCCCATCAGTGGGTCCCACTTTAAAAGTTGTTACCTAGGAAGTATCTAGGTCACTCAACTCTGGAAACTAGTGATCCTAAAGACAGGGAAATGGAAGAAATGGGCTAATGTATTTTATAAACCTGTTAGGCCACTAGGGGCATTGAAGTCCAGCGATGCTCAGGCACCTGCAGTTTCTGTGAGCAAAGTCGCCTTCTCCCCACTGCATCAGCACTTGAGAAACACAAATAAATTGATGTAGCACTAGCCTAAAAGAACTGTTTCCTGTCGAACTTGCTTTCTTGGATACTGAGGATGAGAAGATCAGAGTGTGAAATTGAGCTTGTTCGCATGAGCAGTTCCTGGAATTCCAAGCAGGCTGGAAGTTAATTCTTCAGCTGGAGAATTCTGTTTGCATCGTTTACACTTCCTACAAGGGAATGAGTTGAAATTCAGAAATCCTATTTCTGAATAAAATGAATGAAGATACTGTCTTTAAAATTTCTCTCTCCTGCATCTTAGACGTTATGAATTATAATCTCTGAAAATTGGGAGCGTCATATCCAACCTGGTGTTTCTTCCTCTAACATTGTATCAGAAAGAGGTCAGGAGAGATGAAGATTTTATTGTTGGGAATTCACAAAATCTCTTCAAAAGATGATTTGGGTGAGGATCTAAAAAATTAGGATAAGATGGTCCTTCTAGATGGAAGGAATAAATTTCACCATATAGTCTTTTCACACAAAGTATACTCACTGTAGAAAATTTAGAAAATATTGCTAAGCAAAAAGATATAGAGGACACATATAGTTAATAGCAACTACCATTTATTGAGCACTTACTACATCCCTATACGCTATCTCATTTAATTCTCAAAGCAATCTTTGATATAAGTACTCTCGTTATTCTCATTTTACAGATGTAAAAACTGGGGTCCAAGGTCACACAGCTAAGAAGTGGTGGAGCTGAGATGTGAATGCAGGCAATCTGAGTCTAGAGCCCAATTGCTTAACCACTATGGTTTTTCATTGAAAAATAAATATATTTTAAAATAAATATTGATTTATAATATTTTGTTCATTTCAGGTGTATAGCTAAATGATTCTTTTCCAGATCCTTTTCTATTATAGGTTATTACAAGATATTGTATATAGTTCCTTGTGATATACAGTAAATCCCTGTTGTTTATCTGTTTAATATATAGTAGTTTTTATCTGTTAATCCCATACACTTAATTTATCCCTCCTTCCCCTTCCCCTTTGGTAACCATAATTTTTTTTTAATGTCTGTGAGTCTGTTTCTGTTTTGTAAATGAATTTATTTGTATTAGTTTTTATATTCCACATATAAGTGATATCATATATTTGTCTTTCTATGCCTTATTTCACTTAGTATGATATTCTCTAGGTCTGTCCATGTTGTTGCAGATCTCAAGACTTCATTCTTTTTTATGGCTGAGTAATATTCCATTGTACATATGTACCACTTCTTCTTTATCTATTCCTCTGTTGATGGACATTTAGGTTACTTCTATGTCTTGGCTGTTGTACATAGTGCTGCTATGAACATTGGGGTGCATGTACCTTTTCAAATTAGAGTTTTTGTCTTTTTTGTATATAAGCCCAGGAATGGGATTGCTGGATCATATGATAGTTCTATTTTTAGTTTTTTAAGAAACCTCCATACTCACAGTATTGTTTTTAAGAGTAACTACATATAAAGTAATTAAAACAATGCCTGACACACAGTTAGTACTAAATAAACACTAAAGGTTTTTCTTGAAAAAATAATATTTTTATTAAAACAGTCTTGCAGAAGCATTAGCCAAACTTACTAATCAATATACTTAAATAAGATTATATGTGGGGGTTTATTTATGGGCTCTCTTTTCTGTTCTATTGATCCATATGTCTGTTTTTGTGTCAGTACTACACTGGTTTGATTATTGTAGCTTGTAATATTGTCTGAAGTTTGGGAGGATTATGTCTCCAGCTTTGTTTTTTCCCTCAGGATTACTTTGGCAATTCTGGGTCTTTTGAGGTTCCATATAAGTTTTAGGATTTTTCTTATAGTTCTCTGAAAAATGTCATGGGTAATTTGGTAGGGATCACATTAAATCTGTAGATTGCTTTGGATAGCATGGCCATTTTAACAATATTAATTATTCTAATCCATGCTCATGGGATATCTTCCCATTTGCTGGTGTCATATTCAGTTTCTTTTATCAATGTCTTATAATTTTCAAATTTTATATGTTTTTAGGTCTTTCACCTCCTTGGTTAGTTTTATTCCTTTTTTTTTTTTTTTTTTTTTTGCTTTTTAGGGCCACACCCATGGCATACGGTGATTCCCAGGCTAGGGGTCAAATCGGAGCTACAGCTGCTGGCCTATGCCACAACCACAGTAACACGGGATCTGAGCCATGTCTGTGACCTACACCACAGCTCACAGCAATGCTGGATCCTTAACCCACTGAGTGAGGCCAGGGATTGAACCCACAACCTCATGGTTCCTAGTTGGATTTGTTTCTGCTGTGCCATGATGGGAACACCAGTATATATATATTTTTTGATATGATTTTAAATGAGATTGTTTTTTCACTTTCTCTTTCTGATATTTCATTGTTGACCACTTTGCTTTTATATTCCTATACCAAGTGCTATTACTTAGAGAAGCAATCAAATACAGAGAAATTGGACTCAAGGATCTTGATTTTAGCTATGGTTTAGCCATTAATTAGCCAGTAGAGCTTAGACACCTTGTTTAATCTCTTCCTGCCACAATTTCAGTGGCTTTAAATTGCTTTTTGGGATGAAAATCAAAGTTTCATAGTCCCCTATTCAATTCTGTTTGTTCACTGTTTTTGAATATCAGACTCACTTGAAACTTCCTATCTTTGTTAACCTTTTGAGGTGAATTTGCTCATATACAGATTCATCCCTAACCAAACTATGCCCTCCTTCCATATATAAGCTCTGATTAGGCTCATTAATTACTTATAAAATTTATTGAGTGCTTACTATGTTTTAGACACTGGGCTAAGTACTAGGAATGTGACAGTAAATACGATGGTCAACATCTCAGGCCTCAAAGACTTTGCAGTCTGGAACAATAAATAGAGGCTAAATGAATTTTTAAAAACCAATTAGGATTGCAAAGTATAATTAGGTGCCATGAAATAAAATGATGACAGAGGAGCCTACCTTAGGTGAAATGGTCAGGAAAGGTCTTTCTGAGGAGCTGACATTTAAGCAGAGAGATAAAAAGAATGAGAAGGAACCAGCATTGTTACACTTTGAGGAGAGAGCATTCTAGAGAGAAGAAACAGCAAATGCAAAGCCCTGAGGTAGGAATAAGCTTGGTTCTGTGTTGTGGAACATAAATAAGGCCAGTGAAGCTAGAGAAGAATAAGCAAGGGGAAGAATGGAACAAAATGAGGCTGGATATGTAGGGATCAGTTCATGTAGGGATCAGTTCTATGTATAGATTTCTAAGGTACCTCCATACTGTTCTCATAGTGGTTGTACCAGCTTCCATTCCCACCAACAGTGCAGGAGGGTTCCCTTTTCTCCACACCCCCTCTAGCACTTGTTATTTGTGGACTTATTAATGGTGGCCATTCTGACTGCTGTGAGGTGGTACCTCATAGTATTTTTGATTTGCATTTCTCTAATAATCAGGGATGTTGAGCATTTTTTCATGTGCTTGCTGGCCATCCATATATCTTCTTTGGAGCAATGTCTGTTCAGGTCTTTTGCCCATTTTTCAACTGGGTTGTTGGCTTTTTTGCTGTTGAGTTGTATAAGTTGCTTATATATTTTAGAGATTAAGCCGTTGTCAGTTGCATCATTTGACACTATTTTCTCCTATTCTGTAAGTTGTCTTTTTGTTTTCTTTTTGGTTTCCTTGGCTGTGCAAAAGCTTGTCAGTTTGATTAGGTCCCATTGGTTTATTTTTGCTTTTATTTCTGTTGCTTTGGGAGACTGACCTGAGAAAACAATTGTAATGCTGATGTCCAGGAATATTTTACCTATGTTCTCTTCCAGGAGTTTGATGGTGTCTTGTCTTATATTTAAGTCTTTCAGTCATTTTTTTTTCTAGAGAGGATTTATTTTTTTAAAAATTTTTTTATTTTTTAAAAAATATTTAAAAATTTTTTTATTTTCCCACTGTACAGCAAGGGGGTCAGGTTATCCTTACATGTATACATTACCTTTTTTCCCCCCACCCTTTGTTCTGTTGCAACATGAGTATCTAGACAAAGTTCTCAATGCTATTTAGCAGGATCTCCTTGTATATCTATTCTAAGTTGTGTCTAAGTCCAAGCTCCCGATCCCCCCCACTCCCTCCCCCTCCCATCAGGTAGCCACAAGTCTTTTCTCCAAGTCCATGATTTTCTTTTCTGAGGAGATGTTCATTTGTGCTGGATATTAGATTCCAGTTATAAGTGATATCATATGGTATTTGTCTTTGTCTTTCTGGCTCATTTCACTCAGTATGAGATTCTCTAGTTCCATCCATGTTGCTGCAAATGGCGTTATGTCATTCTTTTTTATGGCTGAGTAGTATTCCATTGTGTATATATACCACATCTCCCGAATCCAATCATCTGTCGATGGACATTTGGGTTGTTTCCATGTCCTGGCTATTGTGAATAGTGCTGCAATGAACATGTGGGTGCATCTTTCAGTCATTTTGAGTTTATTTTTGTGCATGGTGTGAGGGTGTGTTCTAGTTTCATTGATTTGCATGCAGCTGTCCAGGTTTCTCAGCAATACTTGCTAAAGAGATTTTTTTTCCCGTTTTATATTCTTGCCTCCTTTGTCAAAGATTAATTGGCCAAAGGTGTCAGGGTTTATTTCCGGGTTCTCTATTCTGTTCCATTTGTGGGGAGCCAAGGAGATGCAAGGACTCAAAAAAAGGACCTTGCCTGATGGCAGAAAAACCTGAAGGCAGGTTCCTAACCAAGGAAAGGAGCTCACCTGAATGGTACATGCTGAAGGTGGGCTTCTGGTCAGGATGAAAGCCTGCCTGTACGGTACAAGCTGAGGGCAGGCCTCAGGTTATACAGCTCTCATTTTGATGTTTATGGGGAAGAATTGAGGCTTTCCTGGGAAAACAATTTCCATGTTTGCGCCGGAGAACATGGATTGTTTCTCAGGTGACCTAGTCTTTCCTGTTGTTTTATTTGTTATTCAGTTTTCCCCAGTCTTTCCTATTTGCTTATTATTCTTATTTCCCATTCTTATTTTCCTGTGGTGATTTGTGATTTAACAAAATTACAACAATAATATAATAAGAATTTCATTCTAAAGGACTTTCCCCTATTTAAATCCAACTAAATTAAAACATAGTGTTTATCTACTAACTAGTTATACAGTAAACTTTAGAGTTAGGATTTTAATGAAGTCTATAGAAGTTAGACACATATTATTCTTGATCAAAAGAAACCCAGCTGTGAGTTTTGTCCTTGAGTTTAGAAAATTTTAGTGGTAGCTAGCTAAGTTGGTTTCTATTTTCTCACACTGTCTCCCTGCCAAGGACACTTTGAAGATAGACACTAGTCTGAAGATGTGATTTTTTTGTGTCTGTAACTTCTTCGGCTTGTGGGAACTGGCTGGCTATTAGATGGTTTGTGCTGGATATCCTCTTTCCCACATGATATGCTGTGCCTGTTTGTCCTTGAATTGTGCTCACTAAATTTAGTTAAAGATTTTAAAACATGACATATTGCTACTATACCATGTGATCAAAAAAACAAAGCCTAATAGTTAACCAATGTACTTTTAACACTATGATGTAATCTGTAGTGAAAAACTGTCTATATAATTAACCACTTATGCCAATAAAATTTGAGCAGTCCAACGCCCTGAAAGAAGGGACAAAGAGGCTGTCTCCATATGTACATTCGCTGACACTGTCCATATCCTATCGGGAAAGTGTACACTCCCTGGCCGCTGGAGCTGGCCTCTGGAATCCATTGGTCTCTCTGTTTTGGTACCAGCACCACACTGTCTTGATGACTGTGGCCTTGTAATGTTGCCTGAAGTCTGGGAGAGTTATGCCTCCTGCTTGGATTTTGTTCCTCCGAATTGAAAGAGAAGAGGTAAAACTGTCACTATATGCAGATGATATGATACTGTATATAGAAAACCCTAAGGACTCAACCCAAAAACTACTTGAACTCATCAACAAATTCAGCAAAGTGGCAGGATATAATATTAACATTCAGAAATCAATCACATTTCTGAATATTAACAATGAAATATTAGAAAAGGAATACAAAAATACAATACCTTTTAAAATTGCACCCCAAAAAATCAAATACCTGGGAATAAACCTGACCAAGGAGGTGAAAGACTTATATGCTGACAAGTATAAAACATTAATCAGGGAAATCAAAGAATATACAAAGAAATGGAAAGATATCCCATGCTCATGGGTCAGAAAAATTAATACTGTAAAAATGGCCATACTACCCAAAGCAATCTACAGATTCAATGCAATCCCTATCAAATTACCCATGTCATTTTTTACATAACTAGAACAAATAATCCAAAAATGTATATGGAACCACAAAAAACCCAGAATTGCCAAAGCGATTCTGAGGAACAAAAAACAAGCAGGAGGCATAACTCTACCAGACTTCAGGCAGTATTACAAAGCACAGTAATAAATGTTTTTTGCTTGTTTGTTTGTGGCCATGCCTACTGCATGTGGAAGTTCCAGGTATAGGGCTCAAACCCACACCACAGCAGTGACCTGGGCTGCTGCAGTGACAGTGCCAGATTTTTTATTTTGGTGGCACTTGTGGCATATGGAAGTTCCTGGGCCAGGGATTTTATCAGAGATGCAAGTGTGACCTACACCATAGCTGAGGCAATGCTGAATCCTTAACCCACTGCACCATGCTGGGGATAGAACCCATGCCTCAGCAGCAACCCAAGCCTCTGCAGAGACAATACCAGATCCTTAACCCACTGTGGGACTAAGCAGGAACTCCAGAAGATTTTAAATAGAGGAATGATTTGATCTGCTTTGCTTCTTGGAACCACAATTTTATCAGCTGATGTGTAGATGGTGATTTTGAGAGAGCTAGATGTGATGTGTAGAGGTAAAAAGATGTCTTACCAAAACTGACTCAAGAAGGACAGAAAACCTCAATTTTCTTATAAGCATTAAATACATTGAATCTATCATTAAAAAATATTACTGTGAAGAAAAATCCAGGTATAGAGGGCTTTACCAGTGAGTTTTACCAAATATTCAAGAATAAAAGAATTCCCAACTTGCACAAATGTATCCATAGAATAGAAAAGGAGATGATTCACAACTCATTTTATGAAGTTAGCTTAACTTTGATAACAAAATCCAAAAAAGAAACTATGAAAAAAAGTATAGGCCAATCTCATTTGTGAACAGAGATACCAAAATCTTAAGCAAAGTATTAGCAAATTGAAACAACTGACATTTGAAAATATAATGACCAAGTTGGGTTCATTCTAGGAATGCAAAGTTGGCTTAACACACAAAGAGAAATGAATGTAATTCTGGCACCCTGACAAATTCAAGGAGAGAAATCAGATGTAATATCAACATATGAGAGATGGCAATTCTTCCTCAAGCCAATCTACTGTTTTAGTGTATATTACAAAACTGTAGTAATTAAGACAAGTGGTATTTTCATAAGATGAAACAAATAAACCAACAGAACAGAATAGAGTCCAGAGATACATACAGAGACACATTCACATATTGATATTTCATATAAAATTGAAGTGGCATGAAAAGTATGCATTTTTCAATTAATAATGCTGTAAAAATTTGGTCTCCATAGGGGAAAGTGAAAATTGACCCCTAAAATACACCATATATAAAAATCAACTCTAGTAGGGTAAAAGAACTAAATGAGAAAGGTAATATTTGTAGAATTTAATGCAGGGGGCTACTTCACAACCACAGGGTGAGGAAGAGTTTATAACACAAGAAAAATTAGTAAGCACAAAGGAAAATATTAATGTTCAACCACATTAAAATTAAGAGCTTTTAATTGAGAGATATCATAAGAGTTTTAAAAATCTGACCACAAAAATAGAGATTTTGCAACACCCATAAACCAATGAAGGATTCATGTCCAGAACATATAAAGAGCTCTTACATATCATTAAGAAAAAGACAGCTTAATAGAAAAATAAGCAATACACTTGAACAGGCACTGAATAAAGGAGGAAATTCAAATGGTCAATAAACATGAAAAGGTGCTTAACTTGATTGGTAATCAGGAAAATACAGATGAAAACTATAATAAAAAAACACTACATACCCATTTGACTGGCAAAATTTAAAAATCTGTCAGGAGCAAGACTTCAGGCTGTGGAAGACTGAGGAGATAGGCAAATCCATTCCCCCCAAAGCAACTATATAGCTGGATAAAATGATAAAAATGACCATTTTGGCATTCTGGAAATTAACTAAAGGCATGCAATAATCCGAGAACCACTTATACTTGAACAACTGCTGAAGTCTAGTCAGAAACAGCAGGAATCTGGCCATTCTGGTCCAGGGATGCTCCTATCTTATCTCAGCTCCATTGGTGTGGAAGTTCTAACAGATTTCGACATGGAAGATTCTCTGCCAAGTTCAAGCGGCAGGGCTCACTCTATTTTGAGAAGAGGGCAATGCCCATGCTTAACATCACATCAGTGGAGTTGACTTCTAGGAGGCTGGCCAATGGGAGAAAGCCAATGACTTGGCTCTTCCAGCTTGAGGTTGTGGTTGTAGTTGTGGTTAACATTTCTAGCTGAGGATGCTCACATGCATATCAAAGAACTTAAGAAGTCCCAATCTATTATTGGCCAAGTCTGAGACTGTGTGCATACTTACAGGAGATTTAAAAACTCTTGCAGGAAATAAAGCCATTGTTAGATCTGAAGAACAGTCTGACCTTTGAATGCAATCTTCTACCAAGGCACAGACCACGGATGATACTTGTTTGAATAGAACCTAAGACCACTAAGTTACACAGATGCAGAGGCAACCTCTAGGAATCCAGGCTTAAAAGTAAAGCCAGGAATATTGAAACACAATTGAGCAGAGACATCAGTGGCCACACCCTTGCAAAATATAAGGGTGACAGTTTTGCCTGGTTTATCCCAGGCACATTACTAAACAAAGAAATGAATAAACAGGAGTTCCCGTCGTGGCACAGTGGTTAACGAATCCAACTAGGAACCATGAGGTTGCGGGTTCGGTCCCTGCCCTTGCTCAGTGGGTTAACGATCCGGCGTTGCCATGAGCTGTGGTGTAGGTTGCAGACGCGGCTCGGATCCTGCGTTGCTGTGGCTCTGGCGTAGGCCGGTGGCTACAGCTCCGATTCAACCCCTAGCCTGGGAACCTCCATATGCCGCGGGAGCGGCCCAAGAAATAGCAACAATAACAACAACAACAACAACAACAACAACAAAAGACAAAAAAAAAAAAAAAAGAAATGAATAAACAAACAAGCAACATGACAACATCAACCTTCAGGAGAAAACTACCAGAGTTAAGAGTGGCTACAAAATTTATCTAAGATGTTCAGTTTTTCAAGAAAAAAATTACAAGATGTACAAATAAACAGGAAAGTGTGACCCATACCCAGGAGAATATACATCAGTGGAAATTTTGTCTGGGTTTCCCAGAGGTTATATATAGCAGTCAAAGAATTTAAAGCATTTATTATAAATATGTATAATGAACTAAAGGAAACCATGTTGAAAGAATTAAATGAGTCCGAAAACAATGAATCAATAGAAATTCTCAATAAGGAGATAAAAGTGATAAAAAAAGAACCAAATACTAATTCTGAAGTTAAAACTTAGAATAACTAAAACGAAAATTTTATTACAGGGGCTCCAGAGCAGATTCTAGATGGCAGAAGAAAGAATCAGTGGATATAAAGACAATTCCAATAGAAATTATGCAGTACAAGGAATAGAGGGGGAAAGGATTAAAGAAAAATGAACAGAAAACTGTGATACAACATTGTCTATGAATAAATATGTAATGGGAGTAATGAGATACAGGGACAGAAAAAGAGTAGAAAGGGAAAGGATCCAAAATATTTGAAGAAATAATAGCCAAAACCTTTGCAGAGCTGATTAAAAAAAAAAATGATACAGGAGTTCCTGTCGTGGCGCAGTGGTTAACGAATCCAACTAGGAACCATGAGGTTGCGGGTTCGGTCCCTGCCCTTGCTCAGTGGGTTAAGGATCTGGCGTTGCCGTGAGCTGTGGTGTAGGTTGCAGACGCGGCTCGGATCCTGTGTTGCTGTGGCTCTGGTGTAGGCCAGTGGCTACAGCTCCGATTCGACCCCTAGCCTGGGAACCTCCATATGCCTAAAGGAGCGGCCCCAGAAAAAGCAAAAAGACAAAAAAAAAAAAAAAATGATACACAGATCCAAGAGCCTAAAAATCTCAAGTAGTATAAATACAAAGAGATCTTTACCTAACTCATCATAATCAAACTATTTAAAGACAAAGAGAAAATTGTGAGGGCAGCAAGAGAATAAAAGACTCATTATGTACAGGGAAACATCAATACAATTATCAGCTTTCTTATCAGAAACAGTGGAAGCCGGGAGTCAGAGAGATGATATGTCCAAGATGCTGCAGGGAAAAAAAACCTATCCAGTAAGAATTATATTTCTCATAAAATGTCCTTTGAAAATGAAATAAAGTCAGTTTCAGATAAACACAAACTAAGATACTTTGTTGTTAGCACACTTGCCTTACAAGAAATCTTTAAGGACTTAAGGAAATCCTTCAGGTTGAAAGAAAGTGACAAGTGGTAACTCAAATCCACAGGGAGAAATAAAGTGCACCAGAAATGGTAAACATGTGGGGTAATAAAAAAGACTATATTTTCTCATTTTTCCTCTTCTTTAAGAGAGAGGTAAGATCATATAAAGCAATAATTATGATATTGTATTGCTGGGCTTAAAATATACAGAGATGTATATATGATGATTGCACAAAGGTGGGAGGAGTAAATGGAATTATACTGAAGCAAAGTTTCCTACTTTGTCAGAATTTAGTATTAATTTGAAATATATTGTGGTAAATCAGTAGATTGTGATAAATTTTGTGATCCCTAGATTATCTAGTTATAAAACAACAAAAAAATGTAGTAACAAAAACCAATAGAGGGACTAATATCTACACACTAAAAAATATTTAACACAGAAGAAGGAAGTCAATGAGACAGCAAAGACCGGAGTAATATAGAAAACAAATTTAGAATGGCAAATGTAATTAAACTGTAACAAGAATTAAATTAAATGGGAATAGTCTAAATACCCAAATAAAAGGTAGAGATAACCAGACTGGATAAAATGAAATAAGATCCAACCATTTGCTGCTTATAAAAGACATTATTTATTTTATTTTTTCTTTAACATTATTTGGAAAAAACCTTCATTTTTCAATAGGTCTTTCCATTTATCATGCTTCTTTTTTTAATTAAAATTTTTTTTACTACTCAATGAATTTATTACATTTATAGTTGTACAATGATCATCACAGTTTTATAGGATTTCCATCCCATATCCCCAGTGCATTCCCCCCACCCCCAAACTGTCTCATTTGGAAACCAAAAGTTTTTCAAAGTCTGTGAGTCAGTATCTCTTCTGCAGAGAAGTTCATTGTGTCCTTTTTTTAGATTCCACATGTCAGTGATAGCTTTTGATGTTTGTGTCTCATTGTATGGCTGACTTCACTTAGCATGATAATTTCTTCTTGTAACCAGGAAAGTCATCATTTTTTTTAAGATACTGGTGGATTGAGTCACAGGCAACGGAAAGGGACTAAAAGTCATGATCTCCTTGTTTCCCATTCAATGTTCTAGCCACCAGAGTCCAAAGCTTATGGAGCCAGGCAATTATCATAGGAACGTCACTCATATATTTACCCTTTATTTTTATTCATTTATTTTTTTGGTGGTAACATTTAGCAGCAGCTGGGAAGTATGTAGTAAAATCCCTACCAGGGAGAAACAGACAGTTGGTTTTGCCTGCTCCCTCTGCATGAGAAGTACTTCTGTGCCTGTTTAAAGACTATGTCCTTGTTTGCTATGGTCCTGTGGAACTCAAGAATGCTAGCCTTGTTGGCTTCCAGAGTGGGGTGATTTGGGGGTTTGTCCCTCAGGTGACAGCCATAAAAGTAGATGTGTGGACAATCTCCTTCAAGGGAAATACTGGCAAGCTTTTTTTTTTTTTTAAAAACAGCTGCACTTGCATCATATGGAAGTTCCCAGGCTAGGAACTGCAGCTGGAGTTGCAAACTGGAGCTGCAGCTGAGGCCTGTGCCGAAGCCATGGCAACCCCGGATCTGAGCCGCATCTATCACCCATGAGCAGCTTGTGGCAATGAAGGATCCTTAACTCACTGAGGTCAGGGATGAAATCCACATCCTCATAGAGACAATGTTGGGTCATTAACCTGCTGAGCCACAATGGGAACTCTGGCAAGGTGGTTTTATTGTTACAGAGAGCCAAAGGGAGAAGGTGAGGGAAGTGCCCACCAGCTTTTTGGGGCTCTAAGGAAGAATGCAGTCATCATCTCCATGCTAATTAGAAGCTTGATCCTCAGGCAGCAGCTTGCAAAATAAGCAATGAAACTTTCCAGGGAAAGACTGGGAAAGAAGCATTTTTACATGCCGTTTTAAGAGCTAGTTCTTTGTTTTCCATAGTCCTGTGGGATTCAGGAATGCAGGCCCCATTGGCTTTGAGAGCTAGATGTTTTGAGAGCCCATGCCTCAGGTGGGGCAGTAGATGTGTGTTCCAAACCTTTTGTTCTTCAGGGAGGAGCTGGAAGTTGGGAGTTCCCTCCCAATTCTATGGTGCAGTGCTGGGGATGGAGATTATGGCTAGTGTCTCAGCTTTTCCTATCTGTTCCCAATGTCATCAATTCCTTAGTCACTTGATATTTAGGAGTCACTCAGCTTGTTTCTGGATTTCTCTCAGAGGGAATTTCTCCATGGTAGCCGTACATTTGGTGTGTTCATGGGAGGAGGGAAATTAGGATCATCTTATGTCACCATCGTGGTGTGGAATTGTAGCCAAAACTAGCTTCTTTACACCGGCGCCAATTAAGTCTTTGGAGACCAGAGTTTTGAGTGAAGTAGAAAGAACAGCTTTATTGCTTTGCCGGGCAAAGGAGGGCACAACAGGCTAACACTTCAAAACTGTGTCCTCCTTTGAGAGGGAATAGCAAGGGGTTTTATAGGTTTAGCTTGAAAAAACAGGGATGTTGATAAGGATTAAGTTGCTTGCATTCTTCTCCTTCCATAGATCACTTCAAAGTCATCAAGGCTGGAATCAGGTGGTCCGGTGACAGTTTCTGATGGTCTTTGGGGTTTTTGCACCTTAACTGTCTATCTGCAGTGAAGACTGCTTATAAAAGGAAGAGGATGTTAGGGAGTGTTTCAAAGGAAAAGAAAACATGAGGTACAATATAACTCTAACTAGAAAGTAACCATTAGTAAAAGAAAGCAATTAAGCAAGGAAGAAATCATTTGTGAAAATCTAGTTAGAGTAAATTAGTGGGCCAAGGCAGGGCATAATATAATGAAGACTTGTTTTAACTAGTTTTTAGCTGTAACAAAATTTCCTAGTCATTAACTCTCAAGTCAGTCTTTTGAGAATGAGGTGAGGCCTGGGAGAATAAAGGAAAATACTTTTACTTCAAAACACAAGGACCCAGGGGCTTGTACATCGTTTTAGAATCCGCCTGGATTGGGTTTTTAGCTCAGCATAGTTCCCTGCGGATTCATCCAAAAGATGGATGTATGAATATTTAATTCCTTTTCGTCACTGAATAGTATTCCATGATGTGGATGTATGTATGTTTGCTTGACCCCTCACCTACGTTGTTACAGTTTGTGGCTATTAAAAATAAAGCTGCTATGAACACTTGTGTATAGGTTTTTGTGTGAACATAAATGTTTATTTCTCTGGGGAAAATGACCAAGGATGTGATTACTTAACAATGTCTTATGAAATACAAATGTTTTTATTTTGTTGAAATCAAATTATCAGCTTTTTATGATTATGCTTTGGATATTATATCTAAGAACTCGAGGTCATGTGTTCCCAAGGTAATGAAAATTTTCTTCTATGTTTTCTTCTATCAGTTTTACAGTTTTAGCTTTTATATTTAGTATATTATCCATTTTGAGTGGATTATTATATGTAGGTCCAAGTTCATTACTTTTGCAAGTAGAAACTCAATTATCCCATTATTATTTGTTTAAAAAACTATCTTTCCCATTGAATTGCCCTGGCACTTTTGTGGAAAGTCAGTTGACCATAAGTGTCAAGACATTTATGGACCCTCAATTCTCTTCTATTGACCCATGTTTATACTTGTGCCACCACTATACTGACTTGTTAACTGTGGCTTTATAGTAAATTTTGAAATTGAGTAATATATGGCCTCAGGTTTTATCTTTCTTTTTCAAAATTGTTTTGTCTTTTCTAGGTCTTTGCATATCCATATAAATTTAAGATCTATGTATCAGTTTCTACCCCAAAAATGATGCTAGGATTTTGTCAGTGATTGCAGTGATTTAAAGATCAATTTTTTGGAGTTCTCATCTTGGCTCAGTGGTAAAGAACCTGACTGGTATCCATGAGGATGTGGGTTCGATCCCAGGCCTTCCTCAGTGGGTCAAGGATCTGGCATTGCTGTGAGCTGTGGTGTAGGTCACAGACGTGGCTCAGATCGTGCGTTGCTGTGGCTGTGGCATAGGTCTGCAGCTGCAGCTCTGATTTGACCACTAGCCTGGGAACTTCATATGCCACAGGTGTGGCTCTGAAAAGACAAAACAAAAAACAAAAAAGATCAATTTTGTGAGAATGGCCATTTTTACAATATTGAATATTCCAACCCATGAACATGAAATGTCTCTCCATTTATTTAGATCTTTAATTTATCTCAACAATGTTTATAGTCATTACTGCACAAATCTCACTTTTTTGCTAAATGTATTCCTAAGTATTTTATTCTTTTCGATGCTATTGTGAATGGAATTATTTTCTTTCTTTTTTCTTTTTTGTCTTTTGTCTTTTTGTTGTTGTTGTTGTTGTTGCTATTTCTTGGGCCGCTCCCGCGGCATATGGAGGTTCCCAGGCTAGGGGTTGAATCGGAGCTGTAGCCACTGGCCTACGCCAGAGCCACAGCAACGCGGGATCTGAGCCGCGTCTGCAACCTACACCACAGCTCACGGCAACACCGGATCGTTAACCCACTGAGCAAGGGCAGGGACCGAACCCGCAACCTCATGGTTCCTAGTCGGATTCGTTAACCACTGAGCCACGACGGGAACTCCCGGAATTATTTTCTTAATTCAATATCTGATGGTTTATTGCTAGTATGAGCAATACAATAGCTTTTTGTACATTGATCTTGTACAGCCTTGCTAAAATCATTGATTAGCTTAAGTAAATATTGTGTGGATTCCTTGTGATTTTCTCCATCACAAAAACTGCAAATGAGAGCAATTTTAATTCTTCTATTTGAGTCTTGATGCATTTTATTCAATCATTCATTCATTTATATTTATTCTTGCCTTATTGTGTGAGTTAGATACTCCAGTACAATATTGAAAGAATTGGTGAAAGCAGACCTCCTTGTCCTGTCCCTGAACTTATGGGAAAGCATTCAGTTTTCACTATAAATATGAAGTTAACTGTGGATTTTTTGGGTAGATACTCTTTATTAGATTGAGGAGGTTCCCTTTTATTTCTGGTTGATTGCATCATGACTGAGCGTTAGCTTTTTTCAAATTCTTTTTCTGCTTCTCTTGAGATGATCATTTTTTCTTCCTTTATTCTATTAATATGGTATATTACATTAATTGATTTTCAGATATTAAACCAATCTAGCATTACTAGACTAAATCTCATTTGTGTCATGGTGTATAATCCTTTTTATATGTTGTTGCATTTGGCTGCTATTGTATTAGTTTTGTTTGCCGCATAATAAATTATCACAAACTCAACAGTTTACTGGAACATCAACTTATTAGCTCACAGTCCTATAGGTCAGAAGGCTAGCATGTCATGACTGGGTTCTCTGCTCAGGGTCTGACAAGGCTGAAATCAAGTTGCTGGCCAAACTGGGTCTCATCTGTATGCTCTGGGGGAAAATATGCTTCCAAGTTCATTCTTGTTGGGAAAATTTGGCTCCATGTCATTGGAGGACTGAGACACTTGTTTCCTTTCTGGTTAACATCTGGGAGCTTCTCTTAGCTCCCTGCCCTCTCTGTTTTTAATCAGCAATAGCATATTAAATCCTTGTACTGCTTCAGATTTCTGACTTCCCCTTCTGAGACCAGCCAGAGAAATCTCTATGCTTTTAAAGGGCTCATGTTAATAATTTAGGCACACTTGGATCATCTTCCAGTCAGTCCCTAATTACATCTCCAAAAGCCCTCACAGCAATACCTAAATTAGTGTTTGATTAAGTAACTGAGAAAATGTGTGTGTACACCAAGGGCCAGGAATCCTGGGGGTACAAATTAGAATTCTGTCTATCAGCTAATATTTTGTTAAGGGCATTTGCATCTGTGTTCATGAGGGGTATTCGTTTGTACTTTTCTTTCATTGCAATATTGACATCTGACTTTGGTATCAGATAACACTGTTCCCATAGTATACATTGGGAAATGATGCTTTTTCCTTTATTTCCGAAAGTGTTCGTGTGAATTATTGGCATTATTTCTTTAAATATTTGATAGTGAAGCCATCTGGGTGTTAATACACAGAAATCTCTTGCATTTCTATACAATAACAATGAAAGATCAGAAAGAGAAGTTAAGGAAACAATCCCATTTACTATCGCATCACAAAGAATAAAATAGGAATAAACTTACCTAAGGAGGCAAAAGACCTGTGCTCTGAAAACTATAAGAAGCTGTTGAAAGATACTGAAGGTGACATAAACAGATGGAAAGATATACCATGTTCTTGGATTGGAAGACTCAATACTGTCAAAATGACTATACTACCCAAGGCAATCTTCGGATTCAGTGCAATTCCTATCAAATTACCAATGGCATCTTTCAAAGAACTAAAACAAGAAAATTTAAAAATTGTATCGAAACACAAAAGACCCTGAATAGCCAAAGCAATCCTGAGAAGGAAAAATGGAGCTGGAGGAATCAGGCTCCCTGACTTCAGACTATACTACAAAAAACAGTAATCAAAACAGTATGGTACTGACACAAAAACACAAATATAGATCAGTGGAAGAGCATAGAAAGTCCAGAAATAAACCCACCCACCTATGATCAACTAATGCATGATAAAGGAAACAAGAATATACAATGGAGAAAAGACAGTCTCTTCAATAAGTGGTGCTGGGAAAACCAGACAGCTACATGTAAAAGAATGGAATTAGAACATCCTCTAACACCATATACAAAAAATAAACTCAAAATATATTAAAAACCTAAAAGTAAGGCTGGATACTATAAAACTCTTAGAGGAAAGCATAGGCAGAACACTGACATAAACTGCAGCAATATCTTTGTTTTCTTTTTGGGCCACACCTGTGGCATATGGAAGTTCTCAGGCTAGGGCTCTAATTGGAGCTGCAGCTGTCGGCCTATGCCACAGCCACAGCAACATGGGATCTGAGCCATGTCTGAGACGTACACCACGGCTCACAGCAATGCTGGATCCTTAACCCATTGAGGGAGGCCAGGGATCAAACCCATGTCATGGATACTAGTTGGGTTCGTTACTGCTGAACTGCAACGGGAACTCCTATGCAGCAATATTTTTTTTGGATCCATCTCCCAAGGAATGAAGGTAAAAACAAAAATAAAGAAATGGGATCTAATTAAACTTAAAAACTTTTGCACATCAAAGGAAACCATAAAAAAAGACAACCCACAGAATGGGAGAAAATATTCGCAAATGAAGCAACCAACAAGGGATTAATCTCCAAAATATATGAATAACTCATGCAGCTCAATATTAAAAAAATAAACAACCCAATCAAGAAATTTGCAGAAGATATAAACAGACATTTCTCCAAAGAAGACATACATACAGATGGCCAAAAAACACATGAAAAGATGCTCAACATCCCTAATTATTAGAGAAATGCAAATCAAAATTACAATGAAGTATCACCTCATTCTGACAATAGTCAGAATGGCCATCTTTTAAAAGTCTACAAACAATAAATGCTGGAGAGGGTGTGGAGAAAAGGGAACCCTCCTACATTGTTGGTGGGAATGTACTTTGGTACAACCACTATGGAAAACAGTTTGGAAGTTCCTCAGAAAACTAAAAATAGAAGTACCATATGATCCAGCAATCCCACTCCTGAGCATATATCTGGAAAAAAAATCATAATTCAAAGAGACACATGCACCCTAATGTTCTTTGCAGCACTATTTATCATCGCCAAGACATGGAAGCAATCTGTCCATCAACAGAGGAATGGATAAAGAAGATATGGAATATTACTCAGCCATAAAAAACATGAAATAATGCCATTTGCAGCAAAATGGATGGACCTAGAGATTAACTTACTAAGTGAAGTAAGTTATACAGAGAAAGATAAAACATCATATGATATCAGTTATATGTAGAATCTAAAAAAATGATGCAAATGAAGCTATTTACAAAACAGAAACAGACTCACAGGATTTAAAAGCCAACTTAGAGTTACCAAAGGGGGTAGTTGGGGGAAGGGATGGATTGAGAGTTTAAAATTGGCATATTCACATTATTGTATATGGAATGAATAGCCAATAGGGACCTGCTATATAGCACATGGAACTCTACTCAATATTCTGCGATAACCTATATAGGAAGGGAATCTAAAAAAGAATAGATATGTGTATATTTATAATTGAATCGCTGTTTTGTACGGCAGAAATTATCACAACATTGTGAATCAGTTATACTTCAATAAAAATAAAAAATGAAAAGAAAAACTTAAACTCATAGAAATAGAGATACAGTGGTATTGGCCAGATACTGAGGTGGGGTGGGGGAAATAGGGAGAAGCTGGTAATAGGGTACAAACCTTCAGTGATAAGATCTGAGGATCTAATATACAACATGGTGACTATAGTTGATAATATTGTATAATGGAAATTTGCCAATAGAATACAACTAAATGTTCTCACCAAAAAAAAAAAGGGTAAATAATATGAGTGAGGAATGTGTTAATAATTCAATGGTAGTAATCCTTTCACAATGTATACATGTAACAAATCATCACATTGTGCCCTTTAAATATATTACAATTTTATTTGTTAGCTATACCTTGCTAAAGCTGAAAAAAAAAAAGAAAATATCTATCCGAAGACTATATACTGTATGACTCAATTTATATAACATTCTTAAAAGGAAAAAAGATAGAAAAAGAAAACAGATTAGTGTTTGGCAAGAGTTAAGGATGAGCGAGGGGGATTGGGAGGGAGTTGGGCATGGTTATAAAAGGGTAACATGAGGGATCCTTGAGGGGATGGAACTTTACTGTATCTTGACCATATCAATGTCACTATCCCGGTTATGATATTGTATAGTTTTGCAAGGTGCTACCAGTGGAGGAAAGTGGATAAAGGGTACATGGGATCTCTCTGTATTATTTCTTGCAACTTCATGTGAACCTACTTATCTCAAAACAAAACGTTTAATTTAAAAAGATACCATTAAATAAGTGAAAATATAAGCCATGGGCTGGGAGATTTTTGCAAATAATATATTTGATAAAGGGCTTATGCTTAAAAAATTTAAAGAACTCATAAGTCAATAATAAAAGACAATTAACTCTAATTTCTAAAAATTGGCAAGGTTCTTAATAGACATTTCTCCAAAGAAGATATATGAATGACTAATAAGCACATAAAAATATGATGAACATCATTAGTATTAGGAGGATGCAAATTAAAACTTTAGCGAGATGCCACTAGAACACCCACTAGATTGGCTTTAGTCAAAAAGGCAGACATTACGAGGTAGAGAGACTGGAGCTGGTGGGGCTATAAAATAGTACAGCCACTGGAAATTTCTTAAAAAGTTAAACGCAAGTTTACTATATGACTCAGTACTCCCAGTTCTAGGTATTTACCCAAGAGAAATGCAAAGTTTGTTCACACAGACATTTATATGAATGACCATAACAATGTTGTTCACAATTATTAAGAATTGCAAAGGATCCAAATGTCCTTTAACCAGAGAATGGAGAAAAAAATTATTTCCATACAATGGAAACACCATTAAGCAATTAAAAGGCAAAAAAACCTGCTGATACATGTTATACCATGAATGAGCCTCCAATTTTTTTTTTTTGGTCTTTTGAGGGCTGCACCTGCAGCATATGGAAGTTCCCAGGCTAGGGGTGGAGTTGGAACTACAGCTGCGGGCCTACACCACAACCACAGCCACACCAGATTTTAGTCGTGTCTGCAACCTACATCACAGCTTAGGGCAACACCGGATCCTTAACCCACTGAGTGAGACCAGGGATGGAACCTGTGTTCTTATGGATGCTAGTCAGGTTCGTTAACCGCTGACCCAAGATGGGAACTCCAGACCTCCAAATTTTTAGGCTAAGTGAAAGAAGATATACACAAAACCCCCACATATTTTGTGATTCCACTTATATGAAATGTCCAGATAAGGCAAGTTTATAGAGACAGAAAGCAGAAAAGTACTAGTCTAAGTGTAAGGGGGGGGGGGGGGCGGAGTGAAGAGTCATTGTGGGAAATTTCGAAGTGATAGAAATGTTCTAAAATTGGATTATGCTGATAGTTGCATATCTCTATGCATTTACTAAAATCATGGATATGTACACTTACAATGGCTGGTGTTGTGCTTTGTAAATTATACTTCAATAGCATTGGTAAACATAAAAAATGTACAAATAAATGCAAAACGTTGGTAAGGAGGTGCTCTGGTAAATCCCATACACTTTCAATATGAATGTAAATTGGTACAAATACTTTGGAAATACTTTATCACCATCTGGTAGAAGATTCTCATACTTCGTTACCCAGCAGTTCAAGTACTAAATGTGTACCCTAAAGTATCTTATATATCCATAGGTGTGTTGTTTGTAATAATTCCCAAACTGGAAAAAAATGCAAATGCTCATCAAGAGTAGAATGAACTAATCAATAGCAGTATTCTTATACAATGTAGAACAATGAAAGTGAACACACTGAATTTACACATGCTAACACAGATGAATCTCACTAATGTATTGGTTGAGCAAAATAAGTAACCAAGGAGTATATAAGTATGATTCCATTTCTGTGAACTTTAAAGATAGGAAAAACAAAACTATATTGTTTAAAGATGCCTACATGGTAGTAAAGCTATGAAGAGAAGCAAGGGCTTTATTATTCAATATTTGGCTACTGATTACCTTTGGGGAGAGAGAAGTAATATGATTAGGAGGCAGAATAAGGTGAAAAAAAAAAGTACTGCTAATGTTTATTTGGGTGGTACTAAATAAGTATTCCCTTTTAATCATTCTTTAAATTGTACATATATATTTATATACTCCTCTCCATGTATGATATATATCACTATGATAGGTTTAAAAATAATTGGAAATAAATGAGTTAAACTTGCTGATGATTGCTGTAGGGTGTTAGTAAAAGAGAAGAATTCAAGATGATTCTTAGGCTCTTAAAATTGTGGCAATGCGGATGGAGAGAAGTGGATTGATTTGAATAATATTTAGTAGGTAAAAATGGCAGTTTTTGGTGATGGATTTGATGTAGAGTTACTCCATATGGAAGAACCAAGGCTTATATCTAGGTTTATGATTTGGAGAATAAGATGGGTGAAAGTGTCACTCAGTAAAATGGGGAATGAGATAGAGGACAAGATTACATGAGGACCGTAAGTGAGGTGCTGGAAGGTTGAAGGTGCCTGTGAAACATCAAAATGGTGATGTAAAGTCAGGCTTTTGGCTACACAAGCCTGGAGCTCAGTGGAGAGGTCAAAGTTACTTTTTACCAGCATATGAAAATATAGCTAGACTTTACTGAATGCCTGCCCCATATAAGACATTTCACACAATATCTCTTTTACTCTTTTTTTTTTTTTAGCAACTCTGTGAGATCAGTACCATTATTATCCCTATTTAAGGAGGCTAAGAAATGTAAAGTACTTCGCTGAAGTCACACAACGAGAGAACAGTAGAGCTGGGATTAGTACCTCAAGAATCTGACCTCCTGAGCCTATAGTCTTTTGAGACCCTGGGCCAAGGAGGTTCAGTCACAGGATGCTGATGAGAGCATACACACAGCCTTAGTGGTACCCAGTGCATGGGTCTGCTTTGGCATGGAAATGTTTCCTATAGGTCCTTTCAGAACTTTGATACTAGTCAATCTCATTAGGTTTCTCATCTATGCTCTTCTTTGGCATCTCCCCAAATGTTTGCCTCACTGGCCATCCTACCTAGAGACTCATTTCTGGTCATTCTCAAACCAACTTGTGCTCCCTGCACACTAAACTCATTCTTACTCTGGGCTCACTTATGTACTTCCCTCCCTACCATAGTGCTTTCTGGAGCTCTCAAACTGAGTCCTGGCTCTCTCCCAGGTACACCCAGATGACTCTCTGAGTACTTGATGCTCATTCCTCTATGGCCACAAATTGCAGGACTGGGGTCAGGTGAGTATTATATTTGAATTCACATGGCACTTCCAAATGGTTTTTCCTCTATTCTGATGCAGAAACCATTTTCCCATTAAGGCTCATATTGTCCAGGTAAATCATCTTATATTCTTTCTTACCTCTGTCAGTTTCCAACTCCCTGAATACTTCGTTTTATTTGGTGATGCATTTGTCCCCCTTGATCACTATCTTCTCCACACATGTGCCATCATTTTGGATGATCCATCCAATCTCCTGGTCTTTCCCTTTTCTACTCTTTTTAAATGCCATCTCCATTCTACATCACCCATTCACTTCCAAGACTATACGTTGGAACTTTTCATGTTCCATCTTTGATATTTAATCCTCTGACATCCCTCTGTCCACAAGTTTTTACATCTCCCAGCTTCTCATTCTTGTATCTAAACCCTTATCCATTCCTTGATCTAGTTGAAACAACTGATTTTCCTCCTAATTATCATCTCTCTTCCAAATTCACCTCTGTAGCACAGGCCACCATGGCTCATCACATAAGTTCTTGAGTTTTGCTTTTATTCTTCCATCTACTTGTCCATCATGTGAAATCCAAACTCCAAATCAATCCAAACTTCCAGCTCCTTTATTCCTCCCCCTAGGATGCTGTACACCACTGGGGAAAAATCACACAATTGTTCAGATTGAGATCATAGCAAATCGATGGTTTCTAACCTTAGTGGGACCCTTAGTGCTTAGTGCTAAGTGCTGCCCAACTATGTTATTCTTTGTCCTTAGTTAGTTTCCTCTTCTTTTCAGGGGCTATTTTCGTACCTTTTCCATTCTTATCAAACTCTTTACCCTATTGCTTCCCTTCTCAGAAGATAATCTCATACAATAACCTTGATTTCTACTACAAAAAGTAAAAAGAAGCCACCAAACAGAATCTCCCTAAATTCCATGCTATTTAGGAACATACCAATCTATTTACATCTACACAAACTTGCTTCCTTCTTATTATAAGAAAAGAGTTGTGTGTTAATACCAGTCCTTCCAACTCTGCTTTGGATAATATCAGAGCCATATACTATTGTTTCTCTTATGAAATCACTCCTCTCCCTTGGATATTTATTTAGCAATTTCAGAGACATGTCATATTAAAAAATAAACAACCAAAACCAGAAATGAAACAAAACTTAGCTCTGGATGTCTCTAACTCTTTACTACCCACATAGATATTCTTTACTTTTCATCCAAGCTTCTCCAGAAAATTGCCTACATTCACTACATTCATTTTCTTACTTCCCACTTCCTCTTGAATCCATAATCAGTAGGCTGCTTCTTTCCTGACCCCACTCCCCATCGTTCCTCTGAGTTAAGGTCAAGGGCTTCAGTAATTTTCTTTTTGTTAAACCCAATGGAATCTGTGTTCCCACCTGACTCAGTCTACCTTGGCAACTGTTAATAATAACCATTTCTTTCTTTTTTTCATTGAGATATAATTGACATATAACATTTTATAAGTTTAAGGTATACAACTTGTTGATTTGATGTATTTTTGTATTACAAAATGAGTACCACTATAGCATTTGCTAACACCTGCATCATGTCACATAATTACCACTCCTTTTTTTATGATGAGAACATTTAAGTTCTACTCTCTTAGCAACTTGCAAGTATATAATACAGTATTATTAACTGTAATCACTATGCTATAAGATTCTCCAGAACTTATCTTACAGCTAGATGTTTGTATTCTTTGACCGACATCTCCATTCCCCCCACTCCCTAGTCCCTGGCACTCACTGTTCTTCTTCTTGTTAAGGGTTCAACTTTTTTTTAGATTCCACATATAAGTGAAATCATACAGTATATGTTTTTCTTTGACTTATTTCACTTTGCATAATGCTCTCAAGCTTTATCCATGTTGTCATTTACAAGTGGCAGGATTTCTTTCTTTCTCATGGTTAAATAGTATTCCCATTATATAGATCTAGATCAATTGATCTATCTACCTATCTGTCTGTCTGTCTGTCTATCTATATATCTATCTATCTACCTACCTATCACATTTTCTTTACATTTTCATCCTTTGATGAGGGAGGCAAGAATAGTTGCCTTAGATTGTTTCCTTATCTTGACTTCTGTGAATGAAACCATTCTTTTCTTGAAATTATCTTTACATTTCATTTCCTTGATGGCTCTTTCTTTGTTCTCCTCCTACCTCTCTGATTGTTTCTCAGAATAATGTGCAAGCTCTTCTTTTAGCCCATCCCTTAAATGTATTTATTCCCTAGGATTTCACTTTTTTTTTATACCCCCAAATCTAAGTTGATTCAAACCCTTTACTTCAACTATCATGTGATAGCCGAAGATGCCCAAATCCACCTGTCTAACCCTAACCTTTCCCCTGAGTCCTAGACATGCATTTCCAACTAAGTTTTAGTTACCTCTCCCCAAACATGACATGTCTAAAACTAAACTAATCAAATCGGGTTAAGGCTCCGGCATTGCTGTGAGCTATGGTGTAGGTCACAGACGTGGCTCGGATCTGGCGTTGCTGTGGCCCTGGCATAGGCTGGCGTCTACAGCTCTTATTAGACCCCTAGCCTGGGAACCTCCATATGCTGCGGGTACAGCCCTAGAAAAGACAAAAAAAAAAAAAACCCTCATCAAATCAATCCACCAACCCAACATTCTCCTTCCATTTTCCCTAGCTCCATGAATAACATTTTATTATATCAAATTGCCCAGCCCAGAAATCTAGGTCTCATCATATTGTTTTCTATCTTGTACCAACATCTAATGTTTAACCAAATTTACTAGATTCTGCCTGCTTGTCACCTCTCATAACTGTCTGATCTTTCCACCCATACTGTTACTGCCTTAGTTCAGTTCTTGTTCTCACTTATCCAGATTAGTGCAATAGTCTCCTAACTGATCTTCCTGCTTCCATTCTTGCCTCTCTCAAATCCATCACATTCATAGCACATAACCTTATTATGTCTCTACTCTGCTGAACAATTAGCATGACTCAAAAATACATCCATGATCTGGTGCCTATCTAACTCATCAGCTTCATTTCTTGCTACCTTCTCTGAAATCCTATATACCAGCTGTATCAACTTACTGGCAGTTCTTTGAACACACTATGCTTTCTCAGTCCTCCATATCTTTGTGCATGCATTCTTTCTGCCTGAATTCCCTGACTTCTGCTCTTATAAAGTCCACTTAGGTGTCCCCTCCTCTTTGTTTCCTTCCTGGATTCCCCCAAGCACTCAGAGACACTCCTCTTTTACTCCCATTGCACATTATATGAACCTCCATCAAAGCAATTAGCATATTTGTCCCAAATGTTTTTCTTTTTTTTTGTCTTTTTGCCTTTTCTAGGGCCGCACCTGCGGCATATGGAGGTGCCCAGGCTAGGGGTCTAATTGGAGCTGTAGACACCAGCCTATGCCAGGGCCACAGCAACGCCAGATCCGAGCCATGTCTGCGACCTACACCACAGCTCATGGCAACGCCGGGTCCTTAACCCACTGAGCCCAAATGTTTTTCCACATCAGATGTCAACAAACTTGTGACTCTCAGGTTACGTCATTTCCTAAGAAGTTTTTTTTTTTTTTTTTCTTGCACAGGGGGATTATTATGTGAATGGCATAAGGATTTAGCTTATGTTCTCTCTTGGTAACAGTCAGCTGAAGCTGAGTAATAGTTGCCTCCTTTAGACTGTATTTGTACTTCCTAACTTATCTTAGTCCTGCCCCTTATTTCAACTAATTTACTTCACAAGTCTAGATCCTCTGACCACTTGAGCTTGTTGTTTGTCGGACCTAGTTTATAGGTCCGTCTTATACCTGCTGTTTTGGGATCACTACTACCTACTATGATCCACATGAAGGCAAATATCTGACTGAATTTTTCGCTGTTGCATCTTGGTTCTCAGAGTATACAGTAAATGTTTGTCAGATGAATTAATGTTCTTTTTATCTGGAATATTGTAGTAGATTGAATTCTAGGTCCCAACTTTCCATTCTTCCCTGTTTTTCCCTTCACCACAAGACTTTGCAGTTCTTCTCTACTTTTAACCTTTGCTTTGGCTATGTGACTTGTTTTGACCAATAGGATGTAAGCAAAGGCTTATGTGGTTGGGCTTGCCCTTTGTACTTCTACCATCACATGAGAAGAACTTGCTCTGATAGCTTGCAGGTCCAAGGAGGATGAGAGAAATGTGGAAAAGATCTGGATCCATATCCACTATTTGGAGCCATGAACAGCTGAGCTCAACTGATGCCAGACTGACACTCAGTTATGTGAGGAGAAATGTTTGTTTTTGTAAGCTGTAAGTTATAGAGTGGTTTGTTATGCAGTGATAGCTAACTGATACCTATGTCCTATCTTCTCTTCTCTGGATCTTGAAATACTGTTCATCTCAAGAATAGCTTTCCCAATATGCAGTGATTTCAACATCCTCCAAATTGTTACAGCACTTTCTTTTTTAAAGTAGATTTATTCATATATAATTCATATACAGTACTATTCATCCATTTTAAAGTATACGATTCAATGACTTTTAGTTTATTCTCAGAGATGTATATCCATCACCACTATTGATTTTAGAATATTTTCATTTCTCTCCCCCAAACTCAAACACCTTACCCATCACTCCCCAGCCATCACTATAATCACCACCACCTGGTGATAGGCAACCACAAATCTGTCTGTGGATTTATCTATTCTGGACATACTATATGAATGGAATTATATGAATGGGATGTGACTTTTTGCATCAGGCCTCTTTCACAAGCTCCATCTGTGTTGTACCATATGTCAGAACTTCCTTTCTTCTTATTGCTAAATAGTACTCCATTATATATGTATATGACAGATTTTACTTATTCATTCATCAGTTTATGGACATTTGTGTTGTTTTCACTTTTTGTTATTATGGATAATGCTGACATGAACATCTGTATACAAATTTTTATGCAAATGTATGTTTTCAGTTCTCTTGGGTATATAGGCGTGGAATTGCTGACTCCTGTGGTAACTCTGTTTCACCTTTTGAGGAATTACCAGACTGTTTTCCAAAGTGCCTGCATTGTTTTATGTTCCCACAAGCTGTGTATGAGGGTTCATCAACACTTGTTATTATCCGTCTTTCTGATTCTAGTCATCCTAGTGGATGTGAAGTGGTATCTCATTGTAGGTTTGATTTGCATTTTCCTGATGACCAGCGGTGTTGAGCATCTTTTATGGGCTTATTGGCCATTTGTATATCTTCTTTGGAGAAATATCTGTTCCTTTGCACACTTTAAAATTGGATTATTTGTCTTTCTTTATTGTTGACTGACAATTTCTTCTTTTCCATTCATGTGGCACTTAACATTTACTACCTAGTGTTGGTAATATTTTTTTCAAATGTAGATAACTTACTTTCCCAACTACACAGGGAACTCTTTGAGGGACGGGGCCATGTCTCATGCCTATTTTTTTTCCCACTGTGACTGATAATTAAAACACCACTACTTCTTAGAGCTACCATTTATTGAACCCTTGATATGCCCTAGGTGCTGTGCCAAACACTTTATATATATTATCTCCTCAATACAACAAACTCTGTGAGATTGTTATGATCTCCATTCTTCAGATGAGGAGACTGAGTCAGAGAGAGGTTAAGTCATTTGTTAAAGGTCATATAGTCAGTAAATGGCAGAGAGGGGACTCAACACTAGGTAAGTCTAACTCCTAAATGTGTCCAAAAGAACCACTAAAGCCACTGCTTTATATACACCAAATGGTGTGTGCCTTTTGTATATAATAGGCTTACAATAAATATTTCTGACTCGGCCTGCAAAATACAGAAAAATACGCTCTGATTTTGTCTGATAAAGAAAGCCCTGTGGAAATGCTTGGAAAATCCCCCATGTGTGATATTTTTGTAATATTTGTTTAAAGATTGTGAGAATGAATGAATGTGTAGTGTGGTAATGCTGACATCCTCAAGTTGACAGTCTGAAAAATGCTATTTCCAAGTATCATACTGGAAAGGTTTCAATCTTTCTTAAGGAGTTTATTTTTCCTGGAACATTAAAATCTGGAGTTGAAGAGTTCTGGAGTTGAAGAAGTTAAGCTCAATGTAGAGCCCTGTGCCACCTTGATGAAAAGAGCCTAAGATTCTCCTACAACAAATTATTGGTGGCTTTTTCTCCACTTGCAAAGTTTCTATCAACAATATCCCTCCCACTTCATTTCTCTACCTTTCTGCAGATGCAGCTCAGCCTACCTGACATCTAACCATGCTAATAGCCTTTCAGTTGCTATGGGGTTCTTTGGATAAGTCAAGTGGTTAGAAGCTTTGTCCGAGCAAGGTGTGTAGCTGACATCTAAAGGAACTATTCCCTGAGGCTGGGCACTCATCCCAGCAGAAAAAGAAGAGCTGCCAAGCCTGGAGGCAGTGCACAGCAACATGTTTTCAAAGCTTGCTGAATTTTGAATAGAAAATCTGACCATGCATACAAAGAAAGGTGATTTAATATTCTGACTACTTCTCCCCTAATGCCATCTGCAACAGAGACATAGTAGACTTTCTTCTTTTTATTAAAATGAAGACTATTGTCTCACTATGGATCCTAAAGTTTGGTCTCAGAATGCTCTGTGTTCCCAACCCAAGGCAATGCATGCAAAGAATGGAAGCAAGGCACAGAACACTTAGCAAGCACGTTTATATTCAGGAAAATATGCAGACAGAAGAGAGCTGTAAGTGAATCTGCTAGGGGTAGATAAGGGCTACACATCACCAGCACCACATGTGACCTGCTTGTGATATAAGCCATGTGCATTATTCCATAATTTTTGTTTAACAAGGCAATAAAGTGGGGGTAGGGTGTGGGGGTGGACAAAAAGTGCTTCTCAGTGAGAGTGTATTTTGATCACGTCTCCTGACCTTTTCATAAATCTGGCATGACTAGCATAGTTGACTGGAAGTTTTGTACATTGCTTGGCTTATGTATGCACAGAATCTAGGCTCTGTTTCATTATGCTCATTTTAGCCCAAATTACTGCATGTGAAGTTCTGTCACCTAGAGAGGGAGAGGGGAAAGAGACTATGTCACAGGAAAAGGAAAATGAAGCTAATGAAGCCTTTTTTCCACCACATAAAATTGTATAAACTTTGATGAAAAATTGTCTTAACATTGCATTAAAATATTTAAAAAAGAGTCTTCTTGTGGATAAGCCTCTGGAGTCAGATAACCTTAAATTTGTGTTTCAGCTCTGTTGCTTACTCCCTGTGTGACTTTGGGAAAGTTACTTAACCTCTCTGAGTATTGGTTCCTTCCCATTCTGTAAAATGCTAGTCTGACTCCTAAACCTGTACTCTTAACTACTAACCATATTGCTTCATTATGCAGTAAGTTATAGTGTATTGGATTTTATGGTTAGCATTAAATAAAATATTGGATGAAAAACACTTAGCGAAGTGCTCAGAACATTCTAAGTATTAAAAAAAAAAAGCTTTTGTTATTGTTTCTGCGGATACCAATACCTGGAGCGAGTATGTAGATGTAATGAGTAAGTGTAAGGGCGTGTATTTTTTTATTTCTTTTTTTGGGGGACGGGGGCATACCTGTGGCATATGGAAGTTCCTGGGCCAGGAATTGAATCCAAGCTACAGCTGTGACCTATGCCAGATCCTTAACCAACTGTGCCACAGCAGGAACTCCAGGAGAGTGTATTTTGAAGGACGTAATTTGGTGGATGGTGAAGGAGCACTACAATCTACAGGTAAAGTTTTGACACCTTCATCTATTACTAACTGTGTGATCTTGGGTAGTCACAACCTCAGTTTTGAGCCTCAATTTCCTCAGCAGTAAAATGAAGCTAATTATAGAACCAATTTCACAGGGTTGTCACAAAGACTAAATGACATATATTATTTAAAAAAACACCAAGTACAGTGCTTAACATAGAGTAAATCCTTAATAATGCTGTTTTTTAAAATTATTTTTCTCTTTGAAATCTGATGTTCCAAGTAGAAGCATGACAGCTAGCTGGATGCCAGAGTATTGAGGTGTAGAATGTAATGCCTACACTGTTCTGTTAGGGGTCTCGAGTATTCTATGAGCCTGGAGCAGAAGGGGCATAACTGTGAGATTCATCTGCCCCAGCTCATCAGTGCCCACATTCAACATGTTTTGTAGGACATCAAAATAACTTTTGATGACTGTGGGACCTATGGCCCATGCATGCCATTTTGGATAGCATTTGGCAGGTCTGAGCCTATTTACAACCACTGTTTATTCATAAAATCCAGCCATTTGGAAAGCCTCTTGAATCACAGGAATCCAAACCCAAGGCTTTTGTGAAAGGAGCAGAGGCTTAATTGTTTTTCGTGATTTACCGGACCAGCCATTTTGCTAAGAGTTCTAAATATGTTGGGGAATCTGATAAAAGCCATGGGCCTTCCTTTAAAAAAAATATGCATAAACTCAATCCCCACCCCCACAGTTTGGTACACAATTTGGGGGAGTGTAAAGTCTTCCTGAAGTCTGCGATTGACTTTATAGGGGTTCATGGACCCCAGGATAGGAATCCCTGGTAAAGGACTTTTTTTTATTTTTTTGCAGAAGCAATATATTCATTGTAGAAAATTTAGGAAAGCATATAGAAAAAAAATCACCTATAGTCTCACCATGTAGAGCAGTGCTTGTTATTAATATTTTACACTAATATTTTTATGTTAATATAAGCATATACAAGAGCACCCTGAAGGTATGATGTCTTTCTTTAAAAATTTTTTTAAATGTCTATAGATGGGAAAGCAGACTTTATATACATACATGTTAATGTATATTTCTTTTTTTAAAAAAATTCCAGGTCACAATATAGTGATTCAGTATTTCTATATATTACAAAATGATCACCATAAGTCTAGCTACCATCTATCACCATAGAAAGTTATTATAATATTATTAACTATATTCTCCATGCTGTATATTTCATCCCTGTGACTCATTTATTTTGTAACTGGAGAGTAATCTCCCTCACTCATTTCACTCACCTCCCCTCATTCCCTCTGGCAGGTAACTGTTCTCTGTATCTGAGTCTGTTTCTGTTTTGTTTTGCTTGTTCGTTTTATTTTTTAGGTTTCCATATATATATATATATAGAAATAAATATTAATATCATGATATTATATAATATAATAGAAAGAAAAATCATAGGGTATACCCTATGATTTGTCTTTCTTGGTCTGTCTTACTTCATTTAGCATAACCCTCTAGTTCTATCCATGTTATCATAAATGGCAAGATTTCATTTTTTATGGCTGAGTAATGTTCTATTGTATATGCATTCAACATCTTCTTTATCCGTTCATCTATCAGTAGACATTTAAGTTGTTTACATATCTTGGCTATTGTAAATAACGCTGCAGTGAACATTGGGTGCATATATATTTTGGAAAAAATACCCAGAAGTGCAATTCCTGGATCATATAGTGGTTCTATTTTTGATTTTTGAGGAAACTTCATACTGTTTTCCATACTGGGTGCACCAATTTACATTCCCACCAGCAGGGCATGAGGGTTCCTTATTCTCCATATCTTGGTCAACACTTGTAATTTGTTGACTTTTTGATAATAGCCATTCTGAGAGGTGTGAAGTGATATCTCATTATGGTTTTGCTTTGCATTTCCTTGATGCTTGGCAATGTTGTGTATTTTTTCATGTGTCTGTTGGCCATCTGCATGTCTTCTTTGGAGAAATGTTTATTCAGGTCCTCTGCTCATTTTTTAATCAGGTTGTTTGTTTTTTGATGTTGAGTTGCATGAGTTCTTTGTATATTTTGGATATTAACTCCCTATCAAATATATCTTTTGTAGATATCTTCTTTTCAACAGGTTGCCTTTTAGCTTTGTTAATAGTTTCCTTTGATGTGGAAAAGCTTTTAAGTTTAATTAGATCCAATTTGTTTATTTTTTGCTTTTGTTTCCCTTGCCTAAGGAGACAGATCCAAAAAAAATAAAAATATTGCCAAGACTGATGTCAAGAGCATACTGTGCTTTTTTCAAGGATTTTCATGATTTTACTGGCATATGGTAGTTTCTTATGATCCTTTGTATTTCTGTGGTGTTGGTTGTAACCTCCCTTTCATTTCTGCTTTTATCTATCTGGGCCCTTTCCTCTTTTTTTTTTTTTTTGGTCTTTTTTGTCCTTTTTTAGGGCTGAACCCATGGCATATAGAGGTTCCCAGGCTAGGGGTCTAATCAGAGCTGTAGCTGCCAGCCTACGCCACAGCCACAACAACGCAGGATCCGAGCTGCGTCTCTGAACTTTACCACAGCTCATGGCAGCCCCAGATCCTTAACCCATTGAGCAAGGCCAGGATCAAACCTGCAACCTCATGGTTCCTAGACGGATTTGTTTCTGCTGTGCCATGATGGGAACTCCTGGACCCTTTCTTTTTTTCTTGCTGAATCTTATCAATTTTGTTTATCTTTTCAAAGAACCAGTTATCAGCTTCATTTATATTTTCTTTTGTTTTTAGTCTCTATTTCATTTATTTCTGCTTTATATTTATGATTTATTTCCTTCTACTAACTTTAGGATTTTTTATTCTTCTTTTTCTAGTTCCTTGTTTTCTTGTTTCCTGAGGCAGGCTTGTATTGCTATGAACTTCCCCCTAAGATATGCTTTTCAGTGTTCTATAGATGTCAAATCATTGTGCTTCCATTTTCACATATCTCCATGTATTTTTTATTTCCTCTTTGAATTATTCAATAATCCATTGATTGTTTAGTAGCATATTGTTTAGCCACCATCTATTTGTAGTTTTTGCAGTTTTTTTTCCTTGTAGTTAATTTCTAGTCTTATATTGTTGTGGTCAGAAAAGATGCTTGATATAATTTCAATCTTCTTAAATTTATTGAGGCTTGTTTTGTGGTCTATCCTGGGATCTATTCTGGAAATTTTTCCTTGGAGACTTCAAAAGAATGTGTATTCTGCTGCTTTTGTATGGAGTGTTCCATATATATCTACTAAGTCTGTCTATCCTAATGTGTTGTTTAAGGCCAGTGTTTCCTTATTAATTTTTATCTGAATGAGCTATCCCTTGATGTAATTGGTACTATTATTTTGAACTATCATTTTCTCCCCTTATGCTTGTTAATATTGTATTTAGGCATTCCTACTTGGGTGCATATATATTTGCAACTGTTATGTCTTCTTGCCAGATTGATCCTTTTCTCATTATGTAATGTTCTTATTTGTCTCATGGGACCATCCTGGTTTTAAAGTCTATTTTGTCTGATGTAAACTATCCCAACTTTCTGTTTCCATTTGCATAGAATATCTTTTTCCATTTCCTCACTTCAGTCTGTATGTCTAGATCTGAAGTGAGTCTTTTGTAATAAGGATATGTATGGGTTTTGTTTTTATTCATTCAGCAACCCTGTGTCTTTTGTTGGTGCCTTTAGTTCATTTACATTTAAAGTAATTATTGATAGGTATATACTTACTGCCATTTTGTCAATTGTTTTCTGGTTATTTTTGTAGGTTTTTTGTTTTTATTTGTTCCTTTATTCTGTTTTAGCTCTCTTCCTTTGTGATTTGATGACTGTCTTTAGTGTTATGTATGAACTTCTTTGTCTTTTTTTGGTGCATATATGTTATAGATGTTCACCCTGTGGTTACCATGAGGCTTATATATAACACCTATATATATTTGGTCATTTTAAATTGATGGTTTCTTAAGTTAAAATGCATTCTAACAACAAGTTTTACTCCTTGCACTCCCAGACATTTAATGTTTTTGACTTCATATTTTACATCTTTTTATTTTGTATATCCCTTAACTATTTATTGTGTATATAGATAATTTTACTACTTTCATCTTTATAAGTGGTTTTTCTATTACCTTTACTGTATATATGCCTTTACAGGTGAGCTTTTTTGGGGGGATAATTTTCATATTTCTGATTGTGGCCTTTTCTTTTCCATGTAGAGAAGTTCCTTTAACATTTCTTGTAAAGATAGTTTAATGGTCCTGAACTCTTAGCTTTTGCTTAACTGTAAAACTTTTTCTCTTTTCTTCAAACCTGAATGATAGCCTTGACAGGTAGAGTATTCTTGGTTGTAGAGTTTTTTATTCATCATTTAAAAAAATCACTCTCTTATCACCTGCAAAATTTCTGCTGAAAAGTCAACTGATAGTCTTATGAAAGTTCACTTGTATGTAACTAGTTGCTTTTCCCTTGCTTTTTAAAATATTCTCTCTTTAGCTTTAATTTTTGCTATTTTAATTATAATGTGTCTTGGAGTGGATCTCTTTGAGTTCATCTTGTTTGGGATTCTCTGTGATTCCTGTAGCTGGGTGTCTCCTTCTTTCCCAGAAGAGTGAAGTTTTCAGCTATTACATTCTTCAAATAAGTTATCTGCCCCTTTCTCTTGCTATTCTTCTAGGACCCCTGTAATTCAAATGTTAATATGCTTAATGTGCCAGAGGCCTCTTAAACTATCCCCAATTAATTTTTTTCTTTTTTTCTCTTCAACTTCAGTGATTTCCACTATTCTGTCTTCCAGTTCAATGATCTGTTCCTCTGTGTCATCTAATCTACTGTTTTTTCCTTCTAGTGTATTGTTTTTAAATTTCAGTTATTATATTCTTTCATCACTGTTGTTTCTTCTTTACATTTTCTAACTCTTTATAATAAGCTCCTCGTTGTGTTCATCCATTCTTCTCCCAAGTTCCTTGAGCATCTTCGTGAACATTACCTTGAACTCTATTGTGTAGATTGCTTATCTTAGTTCTTCTGTAGTTTTAGCTTGTCCTTTCTTTTGGAACTTATTCTTCTGCCATCTATTTTGCCTAGTTCTCTGTTTCAATTTCAATGTATTAGGTAGGTTGATTACATTTCTATCTCATGGGGCCCAGACTCTCCTCTGGTCACCAGAGGTATATCCTCTAGGGGTGCTCCCTATGTGTGCTGCATGGACCCTTCCATTGTGGTGGGCACACTGGAGGGTGGGCCTGGCTTCTGGTCCAGTTGGCTGCCAGGCTCTGTTCCTGAAGATGCTGCTGGCCCACTGGTGGGTGAGGCTGGGTCCTAACATATCTGGGTATGTTGTCCAGAGTTGCCCTGGTGCCAGCCTGGTGGTGGGAAGGACTGGGTCTTGGGGAAGCTGGCTATAAGGCTAGGTCCTGGGGTGGTTGTCTGTGTGGTTGCAGTGGGCCCAGAGCCTGATGCCAGTCTGCTGGTGGGTAGGGCTGCATCCTGGTGCAGCTGACTTCTTGGTCTGTGCAGTCACAGAGCTGGTGCCAACACACTAGTGGATGTATAAGCTGCAGGCACTAATGGCTCATAGAGAGGACTCCAAAATGGCACTTGCCAGCACCAGTGTCCTCATGGTAGTCTGAGAACCCCAAAATAGCTGCATCTAGCATTTATGTCCCTAAAGGTGTTCCAGTTTCTCCTATCTCTCTGAGAGGCTCTCTAAGATCAGTAAGTGGGTCTGACCTAGGCTCCCTTCAAATTACTGTCTCTGCCCTAAGAGTCAAAGCATACGAGATTTTGTTTGCATCCTTAAGAATAGAGTCTCTGTTTCCTACTTCCCTCTGGCTCTCTCATATACAAGATATGCTGGCCTTCAAAGCCATACCTTCTGAGAGCTTATCTTCCAGGTTCAGAATCCTCAGGGTAGGGAGCCCAATGTAGTATTCAGGCCCCTCACTCCTTGGGTAAACCCCTGCAATTGTGATTATCCTCCCATTTGTGAGTTGCCTACTCAGAGGTATGGGTCTTGACTATATAGCATTGCCACCCCTCCTAACTATCTTATTGTAGTCCTTTCTTTATATCTTTAGTTGTGGAAAATCTTCTCTGCTAGTCTTAAGATCATTCTCAATGACAGTTACTCTGGAAATGGTTATAATTTTGGCATGCCTGTGTGAGGAGGTGAGCTCCTGGCTTTCCTATTCTGCCATCACCACCACACCCCTTTGAATGGGACTTTTTCTGATTATGGGATTTTGGCCATAGAACATTTCATTCGTGGCCTCAGAGTACCTGAACAGTAAATTATTAGACTCAAAAATTTTATTTTAATCATAGTTTGCCTTTCTCTTCCAGAATGATGCTTGTACACATGAAGATGCATTTTAGAGGCTTGTTTTCAAGAACCAAAATGAAATGACTCATTTACACAATGTATGTGTAGATATGTCCTAATTCTTTGATTTTGTTTTGTCTGTGGAGAGCTGACAGGAACCTACCTAAGGGAAATTTAGTCAAATATGGGGAGATTGACTTATGGAAATATATATTCTTAATACTTACATGGATGTGTTAAGGTAAAATTAGCAACCCTGCTCTTAACACATACACATCACTCTTTTATAACCTAAAGCAAAATCTTAAGATAATATAATGTGCTACAAATATTCCAGTAGTCTGGTTTTCTGATGCATAAATGGACCTCTGAAGAACATCTTTGTTTTTTGTTGTTGTTATTAAATCAGAATTTCAATGCACCTTCCTTGTTGCTCCTAGATAGTACATTTGCCATGCAGATGTTGATGCATAATGAGTGAAATATTTTTAAAAAGTTAATATCCCCTGTAGCAGAATCATCGTTCATTGAGTAGGTGGGGAGGAAGGGCTAGGCCAAGACGAGTTGATCTGGTCTTGGGAATCCAAGCTGATTCTTTGAGGTCTATTGTCCACTTGGTCTTTAGAGTTTGGGAAAACTTGTGTCAAGGACCCTATATATATAAAATGTCAACAGAACAGGGATTATAATTGAGGGTTGTGTACTGTACCCTTCTAATGATTTGCTAGCCTCTGTGTATATCTTCACATGATCAAGTATAAATCCCTTAAAATGAGAAGAACTTTAAAGTAGGTGATCATCTGGGACTCCAAGGAAGGGTAAAGCTAGTTAGGCTGTGGCTCTATCCATAACCACAACTGTGAAAAAGAAGAAGAGGTAGCAGCTACCGAGAGGAGGTGAGAGGAAGCCCAGGCCTTATATCTTGCTGTAAAGAAAGGAACATGGAAAATGGCCAGGGATAGAGAAGGGACACTTGTTTTCTTTCTTTCAACCTGAAGATTAAAATCATCCATAATATTGTCTAGGAAAGAAGGAACCCAATAGAATTCTGTCTGAATTTTCTTCTCAGGTCCCAAATATTTCCAAAGGCTGCAATTAGAAATAAAGGTGGTCTGACAGATTAGATAGCTTTAAAATTCTCTATGAAATACCCATTGCTCAATAAAATATTTCACTTTTTAAGATGCACAGTTGAGTATTCAGTTAAGAAGAGAAATCTCCAGGAATCGGGGTCTAAAAAGAAAACAAACTGAGTGGAAAGCGTGTGAGCTGAACCTAAGGCTTACTTAGCATGGGAGAATGTTAATCTTGGCAATCCAAGAGCCTGAGTTTATATGCGTTTGTGTAAGCATAGGAGATAAGTCCATTGGTCTACACGGAGATAGAACTGAGACCCCTATATAAATCAAGAGCCCTCAAAAAGGGCTATACTTTCATAGTTCCTTGGAGAAATAATTGAGTCCAGATCTGCAGCAGGGGAAAAACACAGGTGAGCCAGAAATGATTTATGATATCAGGAAGAAATGAAATGGTCAAAGAAAAGGAGGACATGGCAAAAGGACCTAAGAATGACTCAAATAGGCTCTTATGGTCAATCTCAGGAAAATTTTAGTGCTATTTACAAAGGGAAAAAGGTACTGTTACAGTTCAGAGAACTGAAAGACAGTACCTTAAACAAGAGATCAAATTAACATCACTGATAATGGCACAAACTGATATGTGTCTTTGGATGCGAAGTGATGGGAAAAACACAGACAAAAGATTTAAAGCAGGTATTATAAATATGTTCAAAGAACCAAAGTAAATAATGCTTAAAGAAGTAAAGTATAATGACAATTTCTCATCAAAGAGATCTAGGGCTGTGTGGAGAGTGAAATCCCAGGATGGATTCTTCTTGGCTGTCTCTCAGATTCTGTTCGTCTTTTGACTGGTTTGCCATTTATGATTATTGCTACCATGGAGATACCAGTACCTCTTAAAAGCTTGCCAACAAAATCTCCACTGTTTTCCACAATGCCTTTAAATATTAACTTCTCCATGCTCTCTTTTAAATAAAGTCCATCATCTTAAGCAGAGTTGTCAAGCTCTTGGTCCTTGTGGCCTGCCCCTCCTCCTGGGCAGAAGCTCTGGACCACGGCATTTAAATTGAGGGCAGGGACAGTGGCTTGGTGCTTCTGGGGACACTTCTGTTTTAACAAAGGGTGCCAGGGATGATGGTAGCTTGCCACAGCCATAGTGGAATCTGTATTGTCTGAGTGAGCTGGGGTGGAGCCAACTGGGCACCAGAATTCTCAGCTTGTCTTTCCTCAGGTAAAGCTCTTGTTCTATGGCTGGGGGGTGAATGGGGAAAGGGAGTCCCCTCAGACTCACCTGCCTAGAATAGAACTTCTGCAACATGGGGCTGGGGAGGAAGAAAGACACCAGCAAGCTATTCTTTGCAGGGTGAAACTAGCTATTGACTAGGAGTTGTAGGGACAGGGAGCAACTGTCTTCCTGTGCACACCTGTCTAGAGTGGAGAGTTCATTGTACAGAGCTGTGAGGTGGGGCATGGGAGCAGGCCATGGCTCGGATGCCACAGATTCTCACTATTATTGCTGAGATTTAGTAGATTTTATTGGATAAGTATTTCATTGTTTTCTGTATTTCCTTAAGACAATTTCTGGGGATTTTAAATGTTTTTTAAAAAATAAGTTTTTGGGAGTTCCCTTTGTGGTGCAGCAGAAACAAATCCGACTAGTATCCATGAGGATGCGGGTTTGATCCCTGGCCTCATTCAGTGGGTCAGGGATCCAGTGTTGATGTGAGCTGTAGTGTAGGTCACAGACATGGCTCAGATCCCAAGTGGCTGTGGCTGTAGTGTAGCCCAGCAATTGTAGCTTGGATTTGACCCACAGCCTGGGAATTTCCACATGCTGCAAGTGTGGCTTTAAAAAGCAAAAAAAAAAAAAAAAAAAAAAAAATTGATTTTTCAATGCTTAAATGGTTGTTTCACAGCAGAAATTTTCATCAAACACCTCATACCACCACTCCAGAAGTCCTGCTTGTTCATGGGCCATTTCTTATATATAAAAAAGGATGCAGGGAGTTCCCATCATGGCTCAGTGGTTAATGAATTCAACTATGAACCATGAGGTTGTGGGTTCGATCCCTGGCCTTACTCAGTGGGTTAAGGATCCGGCGTTGCTGTGAGCTGTGGTGTAGGTTGCAGACACGACTCAGATCTGGCATTGCTATGGCTCTGGTGAAGGATGGCAGCTATAGCTCCGATTAGATCCCTAGCCTGGGAACCTCCATATGCTGCAGGTGCAGCCCTCAAAAGACAAAAAAAAAAAAAAAAAAAAAAAAAAAAGGATTCAGAGGATGGACCCAAGAGCTATGGACAGTCATAGCCAGAGAGGGCCTAAGAAGAAAACTAGTGATACATGCCTAGCTGGGTTTCAGAGTTGCTACAGACTACCATATGTCTCCTGTTTCTGTTCATTGTGAATGGAAGTGTCTACTGTGGTTATGAAATTTGTACCTCAGCACTGTATGTTGGGCGTGTATGGCATGTAAATTGTCTATTTCACAGGTCTTTATAGCTCAAGGATCTATACTCAAGGAAATTCACTTGAGGAACCTTATCCCCTTATTTCCACCTAGAGCTGATTTAGCTGATGAGATCCTGATCATCAAACCTGAACATGATGTCAAAACAGACTGAGATTTCAGGAGATCTTGTGAGGGGATGGATGTTTTTTGCATATATGAGAAATGTAAATAATTTATGGTTATGAAATTGGCAGCACTTATGGCCTGAACCTAGCCAGAATCCATGTGCCAGGACTTGAACCCAGATTGGGACTTGAACCCATAGGTTTTTTTTTTTTTTAATTAGAATCATTCACCTGGTGTCTAGACTTACTGAGGTTCAGGTTCTTTGTGCCTCAGCACAGAAGGAATTCAGTGAGAGACAAAATTATAGGCAAGAAATAGATTTTTTTAAGATAAGATACTTGTGAGAGATGGAAGTGAGCAGGCAAGGAGGCTCTGCCCCAAGGATTAGGTGGGCTCCAGTTTTATAATCTAAGGGGAATAGGGGTAGGAAAAGACCACCCCTTCTTCTTTCTCCAAGTAGCAGCTCCTCCTTGGTATCTGGTAAGAGAGTATTTGACACTATAAGGTCAAACTAGGACTGTCATGGTGCTTATTCAAATCGGCAGAAGAATAGTCCTCAAACTCCTGCTTGAACCTGAATGCAAGCCTCTGCCCATCCCTCACCCAATGACCTGAGGCATATCTCATGCCTCCACTAGTCAAGCAAGCCTGCCTCATGCTGATGGCCTTCTTGAGCAATTATTAACTTACAGTGATCTCCCCAAATTCCCTAGGTTTCTCTCTCTATCTATGGTCTCTTATTGGGACTTCTACAACCACCTGTGTAACTATCCTACTCCATCCTTATCAGTTAGAGGGGGAAATGTGGTAGATTTAAAATGGCTACAAATTTGTCACTACTCCCATTCAATCTGGGCTGGCTTTAGTGACTTACTGACTAAGGAATACAATGGATGTGATGTTCTAAGATTTTAGTCCCAAGATCAGAAGAAATCTTGATCTGCTGCCTGGGACTTTTAGAAGTCGATCTACCATGCTGTGAGAAAAATCTAAGCAGTGACATGGAGAGTAACACGTAGAGAGGAACTGAGGTCCCCAGCTGACAGTGCTAGTTGAGCGCCCAGCTCACAGCACAACACCAATTTGCCAAAAATGAGAATGATCTATCTTGCAAGTGGGTACTCCAGTTTCAGTAGAGCCGTTCAGGTGATGCTGCGTGGAGCAAAGATGAGCCATTCTCACTCAAATTTCAGATTCATAAGCAAAAATACCAGATTTAAAGGGGGGTTGTTATGTTATAATAACCAAATAGTCTTAAACCAAACCAGCAATCCCACATCTATGTCTACCCTGATGAACACTCGTATGTATGAATAAAAAACATATATGAAGATGTTTCTTGTAGCACTCTGTATAAAAGTGAAAAAGTTGAAATAATGTGCCATTTCTCAGTTGGGGAATGGCTAAATAAACTGTCTGGCCTTATTCATAGAGTGGTTAAAATAAATGAACTAGATCTGTCGGTATCAATATAGATAATCTAAAAAATAATGCCAAATGATAACAGCGATTTAAAAGAAGATACATGCAATAGATTCCATTTATATACATTCAGAAATATACAAAACAATGATATGCATTATTTATGGACATACATTTTTATAGTGAATGTGCAAAACCAAGCAGCTGATTAGTAAACATCAACTTTAGGAAAGTGGCTCTCTCTGGGGAGGGGAGAGGGAGGGAGAAAGTTTGAAAGTGGGGCTTTAACCTGTAAGAGTAGTGTTTTATCTCTTTTGTCCTTTCTTAGAGCTCCATCAGACAAACTATTTACATCTTTTTTATCTCAGCAGTAGGCATGAATGTGTCTGTTATATTATTTTCTGTCATATGTATGCTTGAATTAATTCATATTTTATAATTTTTTTTATAAATGAAGAAGCGAGGAAAGTATTAGATATGCACTAATTATTACTCTGACATACTACCTCCATGGGGGAGGGGGCATTATCAACAAGAAAGATTTTAAGAATTTTACACACAATAAAATGCACCCTTTCCATTTGTACAGCTTGATGAGTTTTGACACACACACACACACACACACACACACATATATATATATATATACCCATGACACCATCAGCACAATCAAAATGTAGAACACTGCTGTCACTTCAAAAGTTCTCTCATGCAGCTTTGTAGTCAGTCCTACCATCTCTGGCCCCAGGCAACTATGGATCTGCTTTATGTAACTATGGATTAGTTTTACCTTTTATAGCAATTGATATAAATGAAACACTAGGTTTGCTTTTGTGTCTGGCTTCTTTTGTTCTGCATGAGGATTTTGAAATTCAACATGTAGTAATTATATCAGCAGTATTGAACCTGACAGCATTTACGGCTTGAACCCAGCCAGAACCCAGATTGGGACTTAAACCACCTGCTGGGACTCGAATCCAGCCTAAACCCTGATTGGGACTTGAACCCACAGTTTTAAAATTAGAATTACTCACCCAGTGTCTGGACTCACTGAGGTTCAGGTTCTTAGTGCCTCCATGCAGAAGGAATTCAGCAAGACACAAAGTGATAGACAAGAAAGAGATTTATTAGGATAGGACACTTGTGAGAGATGCAAGCGGACAGGCAAGGAGGCGCTGCCCGAGGATCTGGTGGGTGGCCTATAGTTTTATAATCCAAGGGGAGTGGGGGTGGGAAAAGACCACCTCTTCTCTTTCCTCAAGTAGTAGCTCCTCCTTGGTATCTGGTAGGAGGGTATTTGACCCTGTAAGGGCAAACTAGGACTGTCATGGTGCTTATTCAAATCAGCAGAAGGATGGTCCTTAAACTCCTGCCCTTGGTCTGAACCTGAATGCAGGCCTCACCCCATCCCCCGTCCAATGACCTGAGCATATCTCGTGCCTCCACTAGTCAAGCAAGTCTGCCTCGTTCTGATGGCTTTCTTGAGCAATTATTAACTTACAGTGATTTCCCAAAGTACCCTAGGTTTCCCTCTCTATGGTCCCTTACTAGGACTCCTACAACTACTTGTGCAACTATCCTGCTCCATCCCTACCAGTATGTCCCTTTTTTGATGACTAGTATTTTATTGCATAAATACACACTATTTGTTTATTTTTCTGATGTTGGACATTTAAGATATGTCATGGTTTTGATCCTTATAAATAAAACTACTATGAACATTCATATGTAAGTCTTTTTTTTGGTGAACATAGGTTTCCATTCCTCTTGCGTGGGAGTGGGATTTCTGAGACATATGGTGAGTGTATGTTTAACTTTACAAGATGCTAACAAACTGTTTTCCAAAGGGCTCGTATCATGTTACATTCCCACCAGCAATGTATGAGAGTTCCAGTTGATTTGCCTGCTTTCCAGTCTTTTTAAATCTAACCATTCAAATGAGTGAGTAGTGGTATCCCATTTTGGTTTAATTTGCATTTTGCTGAAGACTAATGATATTGAGTGTCTTTTTACATGCATATTGTCCATTACTATATATTATTTGTGAAATATTTGTTCAAATCCATTGTCCATTTAAAAATTAGATTTTTTTTTAAAGCTACATCCTTATTTCTGGATGGAAATCCTATGTCAGGTATTTGGATTGTGAACATCATTCAGAGTTAATTTTTGTGTGTGGCATGAGGTAAGGGTTGAGGTTCACTTTCCATATGGAGAGCCAATTGTTCCAGCACTTGATTGCACTGTACTTAGAGTCTGCTCTACTTCTGGACTTCCTATTATGTGAATTAATAAATAATAAATCATTAATTTAATACAAAAAAGTATCAGTACGTATTAATTCTTTTGACCACCTTCCTGTTTTCTAACATCTCCATGAAGAAGAGCAGAAGGCATAGGGGAAATTACCATGGTGTGTAAAACACACACACACGTACACATACATGAGCGAGAGATGAGAAAGAGAGATTCCACTTTACTCCAGAGCAATGACATACGGCATCATCATAGTTACACAACAGCCAGTGACAAAATTAGTTTAAGTCCAAATTTTTTAACTTTTCTCCCTTCTTCTTTTAGCTCTGGTGCATTTGACCCTACTAATGTGGTCAAAACTCGACCTTTGTCCACTGGTGCCTAAAGAAACACAGAGACAGAGTTTTGCATGAAGTAGAAATGAGTAGCTTTTATTGCTTTGCCAGGCAAGGAGGCCACAGCAGGCTAATACCCTAAAGATGGTGTCTTTCTTTGGGAGAGAGTAAGAAGGGGTCTTATAGTTCAGGAATGGAAAATAGCGCCACAGATACGGATCAGGGTAGCTGCAAGCTTGCATTCTTCTTTAAAGCTGGTATCAGGTGGTCCTGAGAGGGGTTCTAGTGGTCCTTGAGGCTCTAGCACAGTGACCTTCTTTCTGGAGTGAAGAATGCTTCATCAGGTAGTTAATACCTTCCACTTGTTGGAGGTTTAGTTCTGCGGAAGAACTCAAAAGATATTGTTATCTCTATGCCTTGAGGTGGGACCAGGACCCTGCCCCAAGGCTGCACTATTGTCTCTTGACTGCTCCTCCCTTGTCTCTGTACCCCTTCTCTTCCCTGATTGGCAACTGTTTGAACTTGCATTTTGGAATTTAGGGATGGTCATGGAGGCTGAAGCCTAGTCTCTACAGGCAAGAAATGGGAGGACACAGAAAGGCTTCTGTGCCCAGGAACCCCACAGGGACCTACTGGTTTCATTAATGCCAGATCTCTTTCCAATTCTGTAATCTAAGCCCTCATTATCTCCTGCTGGGTGGGTGTTCCATAACCACATCCTTTCTGGCTTTTTCTCTCCTGAGTCTATCCTGCCTAACTACTTTTTTTTTTTTTTTTTTTTTTGGGCAATTTTGCTTTCCCTAAATTGTACGAGTTCAGACCTTCACAGTACCTGGCTCTCTTAGCTTCATCAGGTCCAGATTCTGCTGTCTGCTTGAGGCTGCACCTCTTCTATGTAACTTTCTTCCTAATCTGTTGGTCTCCTCGCCTTTCTATGGACACCTGTGTTAATCCTATCACTTGATTTTCTGTTCCTGCAGTTCTCCTAGTTTTTCTTCACATGCCACCTCCTCTACAAACACTCCATTGAGGTCTCTACCCTAATCACTTTCCTTATATTATGAATTCCCATCACGACACGCTACACTCTGCCTCTGTATTTTCTTATATATGCATTTTTTGGTGACACCCAAAGCATGTGGAAGTTCTTGGGCCAGGGATCGAACTCACGCCTCAGCAGTGGCCTAAGCTGCTGCAGTGACAATGCTGGATTTTTAACTGCTGAGCCACACTCGAACTCCTTTTTGAAAAATATTTTACTTATTTCTTCTTTTTTTCTTAAATTGCTGCTATTACTGAATGTATATGTCATGTCTCCCAGGCTGAAATAGTGGCTGTGTGAATGCAAAGACTATATATATATCTATATATATCTCCTTCTGCCCTTACAAGGCTAAGCACATAAATGCTCTGTTGGCTTATTTAACAATTTTTTCCCCACTGATTAGAGTGCCAATTTATTTTTTATTTATTTATTTATTTATTTATTTATTTATTTATTTATTTATTTATTTATTTTTGTCTTTTTAGGTCCGCACCCAAGGCATATGGAGGTTCTGGCTAGGGTTGAATCGGAGCTGTAGCTGCCAGCCTACACCACAGCCACAGCAATGCCAGATCTGAGCTGCGTCTGCAACCTACACCACAGCTCACGGCAATGCCGGATCCTTAACCCACTGGGCAAGGCCAGGCATCGAACCTGCGTCCTCATGGAGGCTAGTCATCAGATTCATTTCCACTGAGCCACGAGGGGAACTCCCTAGAGTGTCAACTTAAAAAGATAGGGGATTCCCGTCCTGGTGCAGCGGTAAGGATTCCAACTGGGAATCATGAGGTTGCATGTTTGATCCCTGACCTCGCTCAGAGAGTTAAGGATCTGCCGGTGCCGTGAGCTGTGGTGTACGTCGCAGATGCAGCTGGGATCTGGCGTTGCTTTGGCTCTGGCGTAGGCCGGCAGCTACAGCTCTGATTGGAACCCTACCTGGGAACCTCCATATGCCTCCGGTGTGGCCCTAAAAAGCAAAAATAAATGAATAAATAAATAAATAAATAAAATTAAAAAGATAATTTTTGCTTTTAGAAGTGCCTTTTCATCTCACCTGTTGCTTTTGTTCTCCTGGAAAGAGGAGTTTTATAGAAGCACCGCTATGGCAACTCCACCCAGATTTTTGATTCTTTCCCCAGATTTGGAGGCGGATGGGAAGCCAATATTGTCTAATTCTGCTGCAGGAAGGTGGACCCCTTCCAGGGGCCAAGACTTTATTGGGAAGGGGCGCCCAGTGGAGAGAAGCAGGGTAAAGGAACCCAAGAAAACTGTTCTGCCACGTGGCTCTCAATCTCAGGTTTTGTGGAGCGGGGGGTTAATTTCCGGGCTGTCTCCAGCCAATCCTCTTGCTTGGCCCATATTTGGCCTGACTCGGGGTCCTTCCGGGAGGCATGCGCACCTCTCAGCCAGATGGATTCCAGCGCCAAGGCTTCTGGGAGGTTGGTCGTCTCCTCCCTCCTGGCGGGCCCTCCCACATCCTTCCGGTTAAGTCTTCAGGACAGCACCGTGTTCCTTTTCAGGGCTTCCTGTTGTGAGACCACTCGTGCAAGCAGCTATCATCCTGCCTGACCAAGGTGGGTGGTTTCAGTCAATGGTTTCCTAACAATTCCAGGCTGCAGGTGAACTGGGAAGTGAAAGGTAGCTGGAAAGTGAATATTCTCAGTCTCTCAGTCTCTCTCTCTCAGAAAAGGCAAGACACGGGCCCCCTAATTTAACCCTTGGTTGCCTTAGCAAAGACAAAGACCACTCTCTTGAGAGGTCTTTTCTCTCCTCTGCAGTGGCTGCTGTTTCTGAGCTTTAACAAAGTGAAAAGTGAAACTTAATTGGGAAAACGCTTTTTAAAATGCTTCTTCTTAAAGTGCACATTGAGAATATATGAGGAAAAAGGTATGCAAGGAAATGCACTACTGCTTCCCTTTTCCTGTCCGTATTGTGAGGGAAAGACTTCTCTCTGCTCCCTCAGCTCCCGGTGGAGCTATTAAGGATGGCACACTCCAGGGGGCCGCACTCCCTGTGGAGCTCTCCAGAGAGTGGTATTTAGTTCCACACACTTGGCCTGCACACACACACACACCCTTCTTAGCCCTATTTTTCCCTGTTTTTATTCATAAAAAATTCCTGTCTGAGAGTTTCCTGGTGCCCTAGTGGTTAAGGACCCGGCATTGTCACGACTATGGCGCGGTTTGATCCCTGGCCTGGGAAATTCCACATGCCACAGGTGTGGCCAAAAAATACCCCACCTTTCTGATGTCATCAGTGATTTAATCTCCGTTCATCTCACAGAACTGACCCTTGGGTTCCAGCCTTGTTAGTGAGGAATTTTAGCTGTTTACTGGCCCAATACTTATGCCTGATGGCCCAGGAATCACCTGTGATATTCAGCAGTCATTATACCAAACCTTCATGGCATTAAATTCAGATGTTAACATATGTGGAGCCTCACCCTGTGAAGAAAAAAGCAAAGGCTGTAAATACAATGCTTTCAAATGAAAGTAGTGATTAGTATTTGACTGTCATCCACTTTGTTTTGCTTCGTGGATTACTTCAGCTAGAATTTCAGGTGCTGCAGAAAACCAGTTGAGAAAATAGCAATGCTTTATGAGCAATTTCAGGTTTTCTAACCCTTTTGCAATCTTCTGCTTTAATTTGTTTTCCATTAGTACACGCTCAAGTGTAGTGAAAAGAAAAAGCCCTGAGCTGGGAGTGGGAGGTGGAGAATGTTCCAGCTCTGCCATTTACTCACTTTGTGACCATGGTCAGGTCCTTTTCCCTTTCTGGGCCTCAGTTTCCTCATTTGTAAAAAGAGGGGACTTTGCAATTCTAATCAGATATGCTATTTACATGGATTTTTAAACACCGAACCAAATTTGTAACACTGGCATAAGCAGATTTTCTTTTTTTCTCAATAATAAACCTCAGGGGTGGGATTTCAAAATTATAATTTCTTACAGGCTGCAGCCACCGTGATAGAACTATCACAAGAGTACTTATTTGAGTTAATACTCTTATCTGTAGATATCTAGAGAAGCAAATAATGTTCGAAGATCTTTTTGCTGTTTCTCTCTGGGTTCTTTAACCAGAGGTGTTTATATAATGAGTGTATCTTAGTGGTAAGAGAAGTGGGAATGTAACGAGCAAAGGAAAATAGAGCCCCCTCCTTTTGTCTTGGCCTCAGCCTGTCTTTGTGATTGTTTCTCAGTGAAACCATCAGTCTTTCACTCCTTGGGGAGATCAGGTATGTACTGGCATTCATTCACTTCTAATACGGGCTGCTAATAGCCTTCCTGTCTCCTGTCAGGGCTGTCACAGTTGATTTTTTAAAACATTTTTGTGAGTTCCGTCAGGTTTAACAGCTGAAAATCGAGCTCATTAAGAAGTTTCCTAAGTTTTTCAGGATGAGCTAATTTTCTAAGATCAGGCTTGGGCAGAGAATCAAGTGAAAGGGAATCTAGAAATGGAGCAAATAAGAACCTGGGACTTAGTCCTAGAACTGGGGGAGGAAAGAGGGAGTTCAGCAGTAAATGGGATACCCCAAATGATGGCCTGCGTGTTTCATTTGGCAGAATTGCCCGGTGACATCAGCTATTCCCCCGAAGTTGACGCAGCTACTAAATATACTGGTGTGTGTGTAAAGGCAGCTCAAGAATGGTAAGAGATTTTAATTCATTCATTCATCCATTCCTTCTTTTATTTTTGCGGTTCAGACTCTAGGCTTTGCTGTTCTTCATGCAGATAGGGCAAAGACTTGGTCAAGGCAACTCTTTTTTTTTTTTTTTTTTTTTTGTCTTTTTTTTTGCCGTTTCTTGGGCCACTCCCTCGGCATATGGAGGTTCCCAGGCTAGGGGTCTGATTGGGAGCTGTAGCCACTGGCCTACACCAGAGCCACAGCAACGTGGGATCCGAGCCACGTCTGTAACCTACACCACAGCTCACAGCAACGCCGGATCGTTAACCCACTGAGCAAGGCCAGGGATCGAACCCGCAACCTCAAGGTTCCTAGTCGGATTCGTTAGCCACTGCGCCACGACAGGAACTCCAAGACAACTCTAAAAATGGTTTCCTCCTACATTTCTGCCTGCTCCTTCTCAGCTTCTTCTGCGATTTCTTATTCACCTCCCCGATGTGTTAATATTGGGGTGCCCCAAGGCTTAGTCCTTGAACCACTTTTCTTCTCTAGCAAAGCCCACTCCCTTTGTGATTTCCTCCAGTATTATATCTTTAAATAACATCTGTATGCCAACAACTCCCAAGTGGATATTTCTAATACAGACCTCTCCTCTGAACTCCAACTTACATACCCATCTACTTGATATTTTCACTTGGATTTGTAGTAGATGTCTCGCACTTAACATGTCAGAAACTGAATTTCCACTCAGATCTGCTCATCCCGTAGTCTTTCCCATTTTGGGAGACAGTGCTCTATTCTTCTAGGTGCTCAGGCCCCAAACCTTGAATCACCCATGACTCCTCTCTTTCTTGGACACTTCACAACCAATCCATCAGGAAATCCTGATGGTTCCAACTTTAGTATCTGTATGTCTCCTGTATTTGGTCGCTCTTGGCCTCCAATGCTATGGCCCTGAAGCTACCTTTATCTCTCTTTTGGGTAATTGCAATAGCTTCCTCACTAGTGTTCCTGTGTCCTCCTACCTCCCTCAGCGAAGCTTCCATAGAGAGTCTTTTAATGGGTAGGCTCCCCAGCTCACCCCAGTGCTCCTCATCTCATCAAAGGTGTCAAGGTCTATAAAGGCCCAACATGATCTGCCCTCCCACCCCCCAGTTAACTCTCTGACCTCCTCTCTTAGTAATTCCCTCCTAATTCACTCTGCTTTTATGTTCCTCGCATACACCAGGTACTTTCTTGTCTCAGAGCTTTTATATTTCTGTTCCCTCCCAAGGAATGTCCTTCCCCTATCAGTATGGTGCATTCTCTCATCTTTAGGTGTATTCCTTGCTTTAGTTTTGCACAACACATATTATCTAACATTATTTATATTATATATTTGCATGTAATATGTATACAATATGTATTCCTGGTTGCCAGAATCATGGTAGGCACATTGGTACTCAATTTGATGAATGAGTGAATGAATGAATGAAGGTATTATCCCAGCCTGGATGACCAGTTTCTGGAAGCTAGGCCTCAGTGAGACAATACAAAAAGGAAAGGCCTGGAGTTCCTGTCATGGCGCAGTGGTTAACGAATCCGACTAGGAACCATGAGGTTGTGGGTTCAATCGTGGCCTTGCTCAGTGGGTTAAGGATCCGGCGTTGCTGTGAGCTGTGGTGTAGGTTGCAGACGTGTCTTGGATCCCACATTGCTGTGGCTCTGGTGTAGGCCAGCAGCTATGGCTCCGATTCGACCCCTATCCTGGGAACCTCCATATGCTGTGGGAGCGGCCCAAGAAATGGCAAAAAAAAAAAAAAAAAAAGACAAAAAACAAAACAAAACAAAAAGGAAAGGCCATCTTAACTTGCGGTAATGTAGGATCGGGCCCACCGAACCTAGAAGCTGTTATGTTTCTCATTATCTCCTTAAATCAAATAATGGAATTGTAAAAATAATATTTTTGCTTGTGAACCTATAATAAATATAAAATTATTTAAAACTTAAAATATTGGAGAAACTTGAGGTGTAAACACTCAGTGTCAGGCCTGTCGAGTTGCTTTATGCTAGGAACGTTTGCGGTGACAGCTTCCTGTGATGGCTAATTTTATGTGTCAACTTTCCTGGGCCACAGAATGTCCAGATATTTGATTAAACATTATTTCTGGGCTTGTCTGTGAGAGGGTCTCTGAGTGAAATTAGCATTTGAATCAGCAGACTGAGTAAGGCAAATTGCCCTCTCAAGGTGAGTGGGTCCCATCTAATCAGTTAAAGTTCTGAATAGAACAAAAAGCCTGACCCTCTCGCAAGTAAGACAGTTCCTCCCTCCTGACTGCCTTTGAACTGGGACACTGGATTTTTTCTGCTTCTGGACTCAAATGGGACACTGGATTTTTTCTGCTTCTGGACTCAAATGGAAATATTAGCTCTTTCTGGGTCTCAAGCCCGCTGGCCTTCAGACTGGAACTAAACCATTTGCTCTCCTGGGTCTCAGCCCTTCAGGCTCAGACTAGAGGTTGGGCCATCAGTCCTCCTGGCTCTCAGGCCTCTGGACTCAGACTGGAACTATACCACCGGCTCTCCTGGGCCACCGTCTTGCTGGCCGCATATCATGGGATGGTTTCTGCAGCCTCAATGGTTACGTGAACTCATTCCTTATAATGCATCTCTTTTTATATATCTCTCCCCTCTGGGTTCTGTTTCTCTGGAGAATCTCGAATAATACCTTTACTTTATAATTTTGTTTTTATTCTTATAATTGCTGTGCAACCCCTCATTCTCCCCACCTTCCTCAACATTCTTTCATAACCAATGGGACAAGTTATGGAAGAAATTATCAAGTGTGGGAGGCTAGGTATGCAACTCTTGGTAATTCTTTAATTCTATATTTTCATTCTTGTTTACTTGAGACTCATGACCCAGCAGCCAGTGGCCAACTTCATTTAAACCTATGTTATCTCATATTTCTCCTTTCTTTCAGCTCTGCTGAACTTTATAATCACCTCATTTTTTGAAACACTCTCTTATGCTTTTCTCTTAGTACACAAAGTTATACTAGATAAATATAACTAAGTTATGCTCCTGAGACCGCTTCTCCATTTACTTTTTTTGTGGAATGTCTCTCAAATCTTTCTCTTCTTCTCAGTGCTATTTCTATCTCTCTGATCTAAGCCCTGATCATCTTCTGCCTAGCAAACTTTAATAGCCTTCTGCCCAGCTCCCGGCTTCCACGTGCTTTTCCTCTGTGATGCAGCCTCGCATTCTGATTACCTTGCATCTTGGCAAGACTGTGGTTTTAGAATTTGGGGGCTTAAGCAAGCAGCAGAGACTGCCAAAGGAGATCAGGAAAGGAGGGAAGAACACATATCAGCCTCAGTTGGGCAGAAACAACCCATCAGTCCTCAGATGGATAATCTTGCTGAAATGTTGTGGCCTAGGATCGGAGTCGGGGGTCTAGCACCCAGGCTGCAACTTGCCAGGGGACGAGACCAGCATATGCAGGCCTCCTGGAAACTCCCTGCAATGGGAGGCTCATTGCTCTGAACACCCAAGTTGCAGTGTTTATCAAGGGTCTGGACCAACAAGAACCCTCTGCTCATTAGTAAAATCTCCATGGAAAATCTTCTTGTTCCCCCTGTGCTCACCTTTCTTTGATGGTGGCACTAAGGAGAGATATCGGGAGAGGAGGGTGTGGCAGTTATCTTTCTGGCTGACTAGCACTTCCCTTCTCAATCCTTTCCAGTTTCCCCCACCAGCACCCTCCCCCCATCACCTTCATTTCTCCTTGGCACCATTCAACATCCCAGTCCACCTGTATGGTTCCCCTAGGAGTGTCCATTTTATTACATGACACTAGTTCCATGGCCACTTGATCTGGGCACTTGGGTCAAGTTGGCCAATGAGTCCCTTCCTCAGAGTTTCTGTGTTTAAGATCAGAGAGTAGTTCAGTTATCCCTCCTCTGGGTAGCTGGCTTTGTTAAAATGTGACACTCTAGAGTCGTTGGTGACAGCAGTGTTAAAATGTGACACTCTAGAGTCATTGGTGACAGCAGTGAGAGGAAAGAATGAAGTTATACTGCAGAGAGGAGTAGAGACAGGAGCCATGCACAGGCCTGGGTCATTCTGTGGCTCTAGTCTAGTTGTTTCTGAAGCCCAGAGGGATTCCTGGCCTTTTGATTCCTTGAAATGGTAATGATGATAGCTCACATGCACATCATTCGCCAGGCACTGCAAGTGGTTTATTTATGCCTCATAACAAGTGTATGAGGAAGATAATGTTATCCCTATTTTACAGAGGAAGACACTTAGGCATGGGGAGGTTGAGTAGCTTGTTCAAGGTCACAACATGAGGACTTGTGCTCTTACAGTCAGGTTCCATGCTCTTAACATTATAATGTCAATCCTTGTAGCATTTCTCTAAATCCCCATTGCCTAAGCCACTTCAAGTGCCCTCTAATCACCCTTAGGCAAGAGAAAGACTCCTAATGGACAAGATTACCTTTTCTATACCCAACTTTAAAAGTTTAATTCCATAGCTCTTTCCCTTGCTGCCTCCCTTCTCCTTTTCACTTGCCCTTCTTTTCTCCTTTTATTTTTTACTTCTTTCTCTTTTTGAAATTCTTCCCTTTTTGAAATTCATTTACTGAACATTCCCCCTATCTTCTTGATTATTCTCAACAGCAGGCAATAATATTGTCATTTTTCTATCTTAAAAAATCCTCTCTTGACTCAATTTTCCACTTCAGCCCCATCTAGTCATTCTTTCCTAAACCCCCTCCAGTCCAGCTTTTGCTCCCATCCTTCCCATCCTGCAAGGTCAGCAGTGCCCACCACAATGCTAAATCCAGTGGTCCCTTCTCACGTTACTTGGCTTTTCAGCAGCATTTGAAACATGCACTCTTTCCTCATTCATACACTTTCTTTACTTGGGTTCTAGGATGCTACATTCTCTTGGTTTTTAATGTTCTTTTTCAGTATCACTTGCTGATTTTTAAAATATCTATGACTTTTTAATCTTAGAGTTCTCTTGGGCTCAGTCCTTGGACCCTGGTCTTTCCCTTGGTGATCTCATTTAGTTTCAAGGCTTTAAATACCATCTAAAAGCTGATGATTTCAATTGTATATCCTTATCTTGGATTTCTTCTGACTTCCAGATTCCTTTGTCCAACTGCCTACCTGAGATTTCTACCTTAAAGAGAGATGGACATCTCCTGGTTAACATGTCCAAATCTGTTCTTCTTTCCCAAATCTGCTCCTTCCACAACCTCCCCCATCTCAGTAAATTCTAGTTGTCCAGACCAAGAAGCTTCATTCCTTACACCACTCTTTCCCTTATATTGTATATTCAATTATTTTGCATCTTCAAACCATATCTGGAAGTTTTCCGTTTGTCATTACTTCCCATTCTACCACCATGGTTTGAAACCACCTTTATTTATTTCTCACCTGGATGATTGCAGTAATCTCCAACTGGTCTCTGTATTTCCTCCCTTACCACTTATAATCTACTTTCTATCCAGAGTGATCCTTTGAAAATACTAGTTATCTTATGTTTCTCCTCTGCACAAAACCCTATGGTGGTTCCGCTTTTCACTCAGAATGAACTCTAAAGTCCTTATGGTAGCTTATATTGGCCTACAGGATCTGGGCCCCTGTTATCTTTCTGTCCTCATCTGTTACTCTCCCCTTTATTCCAGTATTCCAGGAACACTGTGCTCCTTGCTGCTCCTTGACTACTTCAGGGAAGCTCTTGCCTCAGGATCTTTGCACTTGCATTTCCCTCCACTAGAACACTCCCCTTCCATATAGATACATAGCTCATTTCCTTATCTTTAAGGAAATGATGTTTTCTTGAGTGCTCAAATATTACCCTATTTAAACTTTAATACCCCCACCAACATTCCCTATTCTCTTTCCCTTCTTTATCTTTTTCCCTGACCCTTAGTACCTTCTCGTGTACTGTATAATTTACTTACTTCTTGCTATGGGCTGGATTGTATCCTTGAAAATTTATATGTTGAAGGCCTACCCTCCAATGTGATACTATTTAGAGATGAGGCCTTTGGTAGATAATTAGGTTTAGAAGAGGTCGTGAGGGTGGGGCCCTTGTGATGGGATTAGTGCCCTTAGAAAAAGAGATACTACAGACCTTGCTTCTCTCTCTTTCTCCTCCCTCATGGGGATACAGTCAGATGTCTTCTGTCTGCAAGCTAGGAGGAAAGTCCTCTCTGGGGAACTAAATCAATCCACACCTCAAGCTTGTACTTTCTAGCCTTCAGTATTGTGAGAAATAAGTACACTTCTACATTTAAGCCACCGTCTGTGGTATTTTATTATGGCAACCTGGCCTAAGAGAAAGCCCGTCACTAGAACATAAGCTTAATAAAAGGTCAAGGAGTATTGTTTGATTGTTTACTATTATATCATCAATGCCTAGAATAGTTCTCAGCATGTAGTAGGTGCTCCATAAGTATTTGCTGAGTGAATGAATGAGTTAGATATGGCCCTTGTGGGAGGATGCCAGTGCATGATCATACCACAAGGTAGACTGTTGTTAAGTCTTTTATTGGAGATACAGATAAAGGGTTCTTTGGAGCTCAAAGAAGGGAAAGGTCATTCAGATATGGGAAGGGAATGAGGGGAATCCAGGAAGGCTTAATGGAGGAGGTATCATTTGAGCTGGGACTTGAAGAATGGGTTGTATTTGGACTTGTGGATGTAGGAGGAAGCACAGGGAATTCAGTTAAGCTTAAGTAGGCTATGTGAATGGTGGTACAAATGAGAAATAAGATTAGAAATGAGATCTGGAGCTAAAACATGAAGGTTCCTAAATGTTAGGTTAAAAGGTTTTGATTTTAGGTGTGACATAAAATTGAGCTGATATGAAAGTTGTGGAAGTGGGTGTAAAAAGTTGATTTCCTCTGGTTTAAGTTTCAGGTCTTTACTCAATTGTCTCTTATTTTGTTTCCGGGCTTAATGATATGGTTCCTAACCTACCACATTTAAGAAGCAAACAAGAAAAAGAGGGTGGGGCTATTTACCTCTAAAGAGATACACCTCCAGGGAGAGATGGCTTCTTGGCTTGAAGGATGAAGATGGAAACCCCTAAATCATAGGCATAGAATCTTTTTTACTGTACAGTCTGAAAACTATTTTTTGCTTCTGCATTTAAATATTCTTTTAATAACCTTTTTTCTGATTACAGAAGTAATGCATATTCAATATAAGACACTTGGAAAACAGAAAAACAGAAAAAAAATCCTGCCATGTCTATCTACCATCTGGAGACAGCCACAGCTAACAATTTGGTATCAGCCCTTTCTTGCACGTGTCCAGAAGCATATCTACATATATATTTACATATTTTAAACAAAACTTACATAATGCTGTGCAGATATGAAATAGCTTCCTTTTCTTACTTAACAATAAACATATCATGAATATTTCCCAAATTGACACCAGCTTTAATGGCTATATGGTATTCTCTTAGTTCTTATTTTGCCCATCTGGATTGTTTCTAATTATTTGTTGTTAAATATCCTTGTTACATATATCTTAGCACTTTTCTCTGCTATTTTTTTAGGGATAGATTTCTAGAAGTGAAATTTTTAGGATAACATATGACTGCACTTTTTAAAGGCTTCTCCCTTCTGAAAGGTTTTACCGTTCACACTCCCACTAGCAGAGAGGACGTGCCTGTTTCCTTATGCTCAGGATAGCATAGACTTTTTTTTTTTAAATGAGCCCTCCTTCTATTTATTAAGAGCCTCACATCTAAGTCTTCAACTCTTTTCTTTCCTACATTGTATTTATAGACATAGCAGGTAAAATATAGTTGTATTTGGATTACTTAATTCTGAATATCAGTGAATATATTTTATATAATTATCACAACACACAACCTAAATTGGCTCCCTTAAGGTGGTGAAACATCTCATTTTGCCTAGAAAGTCCAAGCCTAGGCCTTATAGCTCATCAAAATTAATATTAGAAACACTGCCACTCTTAAAGCTTTCTGAGTTTTGAGTGATATATCTTATGGCTTCCATTACATTTTTAAAAATTTTTATATAATTTTAAAAGTTACTTTTCTTTTACACTTATTACAAAATATTGGCTACATTCCCTGTGTTGTACAATACATCTTTGAGCCTATATTATATCCAATATTTTGTACCTCCCACTTCCTCACCTTTATATTGCCCCCCCCCCGACTGGTAACCACGAGTTTGTTCTCTATATCTGTGAGTCTGCTGCTTTTTTGATATATTCAGTAGTTTATATTATTTTTTAGATTCCACACATAAGTGATATCATACAGTATTTGTCTTTGTCTGACTTATTTCACTTAGCGTAATGCCCTCCATGTCCGTCCATGTTGCTGCAAAAGGCAAAATTTCCTTCTTCTTTATGGTTGAGTAGTATTCCATTGCACATATGTACTGCCGTCTTCTTTATCCATTCATCTGTCAATGGATATTTAGGTCATTTTTACGTCTTGGCAATTGTAAATAATGTTGCTATGAATATTGGAGGATAGCATAAAGTTTTGTATTCATTTTCATTTTTGTTTTGCTTTTCCCTTTTGGGGGGATGTTTTTAAGGTACTTTCAGGGCAAGGAGACCCAGTCAATCCTGTTTGCTTTGTGGTCCCTGGTTGAGACTTTGGCATTTCCTTTTCTCCTGAGTAGAATGGTATCTTGAGGATGGCCTTGCTTGACACATCAAATGCTGATCTCTAGGGACAATGAGAAGCACAACATGATTGCCCTATGCCCATGTGCCCGGGGATCCATGAGAACCATGAGGCAGCTTCCTGTGTCCAATCAAAACTGGTTGATTCTTAGCCCTGGGGAGAGCAGAGCGCACCCTCTCAGCTTGCTGACCAGGGAAGGAAGGTTCTTAGGGCTAAGAAGAGCAAGAGCCTATGATATTGGCTGTTAGAAGGTGACATGGGTCTTAGTTACTCAGCAGGGACCAACTGGGAGAGTTAAGAGATGGGAGGAGAACTTGGAAAGAATTTGTACCTCTTGAAATCTGTAGCATTACATTCAGGGTAACATCTATTAGGAACCAAAAGTGCAGATGCCAGTGCAGAAATGAAGAACCAGAGGGGTCACTCAATCCTGTTCTGAAGTGTGCACTTCTGGACCAATAGCCTTTATGTGAGTGAGGCATACCATCTTCCCTGTGAATGTGAACTGGGATATTTATATTATAGCATTGTTACTATGAGTGAGTGGGGTGAGAACAGCCTGCTTTGGGAGTCAGAGTGACTCAACAAGCCTCCTTTACTCCACTACAGAGGACAGCCTCAAGGATGGGTACCAGCTGAATCAGATGCTGCTAAAGGTTTTGACTCTAGTGCTGGATGCAGCAGAGATTTATGCTAAGGTGACCATAGTCTTATTCCAGGTTGGCATTGGGGCTTGTTGTCTGCAGTAGGTATGCTTTTATTTTGTTCCTGTGTCCTTCCAAATGAAGAAGGAGGGAGTCGTGGGCCAACTGGGGGCAGAAGGGGTGAATATAGCTGCTGAAGGGTTCGCATGTGAGATGGTGTCGAAGAAGTGTCTCTGTGCCTTCCACCACCCTTGTCCCTCAGGACTCTTTCGTGTCACAGGCCCTGCAGTATCACTGGCTCGCCAAGTTGACAACAGTGCAGAGTCACTTTCTGAACACTGCCCAGAATGCAATGCTCATCAGCCTTGGCTGCTACAAGCTGATGGATGCTATCATGGACTTACTTGGTGCTATTAGGTGGGCAAGAAAGAAAAATCTAGCCAGCAAGGCAAGCATCCTTTTGCCTGGTGTCCCACTCATGGGACCCAGAGGTTGAATGACCTGCCTAAGGTTTCAGGGTCAGTAGCAGAACCAGGAGCTCCAATTCTCCTGACCTAGCTGTATGATAAACCAGATTGCCATTTTGTGCTAGTATTTTTCACTAGCATATTTGGGCAGAGGTTGGAGAATGGTGAGCCAATAATGCCTGCTTTTCTCCAGGCTGTTAGGCCAGCAGAGGTGGTAGGCACCTTTAACCCTTTAGACAGTTGAGATTCAGAGTAACATCTCTGCTAGTGGTCTGGGGAGCATCTCTTAGCCCCAGCATTTCTAGAATGGTAAGCCTGGGTTGGGTAGTTAAGGCTACTGGAGGCCGATTTTAGCCATTTAATGAGGAAGGATGTTTATCAGGGCATCAGCCGTTTCACTGTCCCAAGTATAGTTGAATTGGTGGGAAGAATATTCTTTCTCAGCAGTTTTCTCATAGCTTAATATTCTGTACCTCAATGACTTCTCTTGCTGAATAAACAAGGAAAGATCATAATACTGGTGTTAGCTAGTGCCGCACACACACACGTGTGTGTGTGTGTGTGTGTGTGTGTGTGTGTGTGTGAGAGAGAGAGAGAGAGAGACAAACAGACAGGCAGACAGAGAGAGGGGGAGGGGGAGGGAGATTATCATGTGAAAAACAATTCAGCAGTCCAGGTTTTTCTCCTTTGGACTATATGGTTCTGATCCACAGGGTAGAACATATTTTTTTAATATCTTAAAACCCACCAATCTTGATTCTTAGAGCTCATCTTCAAACTCCTCAAGTGCAGGTAGCCTGTCATATTCATCCTTGGAGTCCCTACTAGCGAGCAGAATGTTTTGGACAGAGTAAGCACTTGAACACCATTGGAACTGAAATGTGGAGTTTCAAGTCTTGAGGCCCAGCCACATGGAAACACAGTTTTATTGGAGTGGGTACAAAGCTTTTTTTTTTTTTTTAATGGGGATAAGATAATATCTTACATTTCGTTTCTATTTTTTAAGGTGTTTAGAATTTGTTGCCTTTTTATGATTCTAACCACACATTGGACAGATGTCTTCAGGGACTTCTCTCCAATTCCCAGATCACTTTCCTGCGCCAGAACTGATGGTTTGGAGACTAACATCTTGTGAATATCACATTTGGCTCATTTTCTCCTAAATGCAGTACTTTGTGTTTGCTCACATTGAGGCTCATCTGTCACTCCCTCACCCAGAAACACAGGCTTGAGGGACCCTCCTGCCAGTTTTGCATTGACTTAGAATTACACTGTTTCGAAAGTACAAAGAATCAGTATCTTTACCATTTATAAAATGTATCAGTTCTTTGTGATGGGAACTGTTCTAATTCATAAATATTAATGTATTTAATGAAATTCAATCCTGGCCCCACTTTGGGGGTGCTCACTTTATATTTCATCAATCTCCTATATTAGGAGTTTGTTTTGTTTTGTTTTCTTAAGCTAGAGACTGTGGGTAGAATTTAGGAAGCATGTGAATTTGGATGGAAAAATACATTTATATTTTCACTAACCTCTAACTGAAACTTAGCATTTTCTTCCATTATAAATGTAGGCAATGAAGTACAGAGGCATTAGCATTCCCTGTGACTCTTTCATAGATATTATCTTATCACACGTTATTGCAGATTTTTTGAAATATTTGTGTTCATACACTTCAAAAGCATAGTAGCTATTAGACCTGTCATCACACACTGCTATTTAATGTGTTACAGGAGCACATATGTTATTATGTCACAAATGTTTTTTGATAAAGGTATTTCAATACAGTTGGTTTCCTTTGTATTTTATTTCATGTATTTTAAAATGCTGTTCTGATAAACCGTTCACAGGCTTCACCAGGCTTCCCGAGGGGTACGCGCACCCAAAATTGTTAAGAACGCCTCCTTTTACATTCTCTCAGCCACCCTGGCAGAGGCTGGAGCTGAAGATGGGTAGAAACTGGGAGGATTCAGAAGTCCTGCCTTCTCACCCCAGCTCCATCAGCCACTTAGCCGTGTGACCAAGGGTATGGCGCTTCAGCCTTCTGAGACTTGTTTTCCTTAGAGGTGGTAATGGGGAGGGAACCACCCGACCCTGCTGGCTCACAGGGTGTGGTGAAGATCAGATGACATAATGTCTGTGTAGTGTCCAGAGTTGCTTAGAAAACACTTTCAAGCACAATGCGAGGTGTTTGTTGAGGAATATTAATGAGCTAAGGTTGCAGAGGTCTGGGGCCCCAGAAGACTATTAATTTTAGGGTAGTCTAATATCCAAATGGACGTGGTGTGAAGGCAGTTAGGTAGAACAGTCTTTCTTATGTCCTGCATTCCATTTTCCACCCAAGATGTGAGATCATCTCCACAAGGTTCTATAACCTTGAATGCTCAGACTTGTGTGTCATCAATTCCTTTGCCTTCCTTCTGTTGCCCTAAGTAATTGCTTCTGTATGTCTTTGAGACCTTCCACCCAGATAGAAAATTTAGGCAAGCTGAGATCTTCAAAGCTTCCTGCCAGACTGAAGGTATGGAATGATGTAATCAATCCTGGGATGTGGAAGAGAAGATTAAGGCTCCTCTGGCCACCTTGTTGATGGGATGTGGTCTGTCCTGTGATGGGAGGGGTAAAATTGGAAGGATACTGGAGGCTATATCATAAGACAGCAGAAGGAAGTTCCTTCCCTATGTCAGGCTGGGGCCAGGCATTACCTACCTTTGATGGAACATTGTTCAGTAAAGTCCTCTGACTTTTTCTGAACCAGCAGATCTCACTCCTTTTGAGTTGCCCTGTAGCTCTATGGGATTCCCAATACTGAAAAGGTAGCTCTGGTGTCATTAAAGCCTTGTTAATATGATTACTAGTTGAATAATTATTGTAGCTACTTATTGAGCATGTATTTTGCCAGGCAGAGTTAGTACTGGGCACTTTACATGGAGTAAAGCCTCTTAAATGACCCTTTGAGGGAAGTATACTTATATTTCCACTTTATAGATGAAGAAACAAAGGCTCAGTGAGGTTAAATGACAGTGTTAGAAAGTGGCCTTGGGAACAGTGGTATAATAGAGCTAAAATTGAAGCCAGGCAGATTTGGGTTCAAATCCTGGGCTTTGTCCCATATTAGCTGTGTACCTCTCTGAGTCTGTTTTCTCCTCTTACCATCTTCCAAGCTTCCTAACATTTGTGAAGCCTCCCTTGATGTCCCTTCTGCAGCACCCTGTACACAACTGTGTCACTTAGCAGGCATCCCTACTAACTGTCAGCTCTTGGGTGAAGAGGTCATATTTTGTTCCCCTTTGAATTTCTAGGACCAAGGCATGTACATATTATGTTCTCTATAATGACATGAGAATAACAGTATAGGGCTTACAATAATTCTTACCAATTAGGTTGATAGGAAGGTTAAATAGGAGATTGGGGCAGTAGAAAGTTTAGAGTTTTCAGCCGGACAGATCCAAGATTCAAATCTCATCCGTGCCTTTTAGGAACTTAAATGGGTAGCTTTACACCTCCAAGTCTCAGCTGAAACCAGGAAGTACTAAGTAAACAATGAAGGATTTAAGTTCAGTGTGTTAGAGGCCACGCTTCTGGCTCCTTGAAGGCAAGGACCAGTCATACTGCTTTTGTATACCACAGTGTCTGGAAGAGTGCCTGGGACGGAGTAAAATCTTCAGAATATGTTTAAACAGCTGAATTTCCTTTCTCAGGGCCCAACAGCAAAATGTGGCCCCACAGTTCTAGGTGTGAACACAAAGACATTTTTCTGAAAATGGGGAAGGTCATGACTCGTAATTACTGCTGACTGAACCATAATCATAATTGTGACTCTTTCTCGTGTACTCATTCTGGGCTAGGCACTGGCCGAGCAATTTACAGGTACTGTCTTGTTGAATCTTCACCTTGACTCTCTGGGGTAGGTACTATTTCTCCTTAATTTAAAAAACTGATGTTCCTATTGTGTCCATGGAACTGGCCTGAAGACACACAGGCAGGAAGTGACTTTAGACAGCACGATAGCATAATAGGTGCTCAGTAGATGGTAGCAGTTGTGGTGAAAAGTGAATTCAGGTCTTTTTGATAGACCGTCCAAGATAGCTAAGCATCCCAAGGGCTCACCCAGTCCTGCCAGGTGAGTCAAAAGGTCTTGCACATCTCTGCTGTCTTTTCAAGTAGCACAGTTTATTCTACATTATATGCAAAGCATACATTTGGGGGCCCAATTAAATACCAAACACTGTATAACATGAACAAAGAAGTGTCTGATTGGCTCTGAAAATTAACTTTTCCATTTGCATTGAAGACATTTAAGAAGCCACTTGATAATATTAAAAAATCAGAATTGGCGATGTCACAGGACTAGGAAGGGAGATGAAACAACCATTTGTAAAATAAAAGGAAGCTTCTATTCATTATCATCTGGAAAGATCTAATTACCGTATCTCCTGAAAAGAACCAAACAGTAAAATTTCAAAACTCAGGAGGAACAACAGAACAATAAATAGCACTGAGCACTGTAAGGAAAAAATAGCTTCTTTAATAGATTTCTATGGTGAATGAAAAGGATTGTGAGAGATGGTATGTGCTGCCATTTGATTATGTCATACAATGCAAACATATTCTGTTTTTATACATTTTAACAAGTCTGGACCAGTGCATTAGGATTCTCCAAAGAAACAAAATCAATGGGTGTGTGTGTGTGTGTGTGTGTGTGTGTGTGTGTGTGTGTGTGTACACATATGCATATGTCTCTCTATATGTATGTCTCTCCATGGGGGTGGGAGAGAGATGTTTAAATAAGAAATTGGCTGATGTGATTGCGGGGGCTGGCAAGTTTGATATTTTGTAGGGCTGACCAGCAGTCTAGAAATTCTGGCAGGCGTTAATGCTGTTGTTTTGAGTCCAAAGCAATCTGGAGGCAACAGTTCTTCTCCCTTTGGAGGATTCCAGTCTTTTACAACTGATTGGATGAGGTCTCCCCACATTATGGAGGACAAGACATTTTACTCACAGTCTTCTGGTGTAAGTGTTAATCACATCTCAAAAATACGTTCACAGCAACATCTAGGTGGGTGTTTGGCCAAGCAACTGGGCATGACAGTGTCCAGAATTCACCATTACAACGAGTATATTCCAGCAGGCAGGGAGGAGTCCACCTGGACTAAGTGGGCAGGAATACTAGGAAGAGAGCATTGGTAGTACAAGCAGATCAAGTGAGGGAGACCAAGGGGCCTGGGTCTGGCACTTGTGCTTTAAAATGTATTTTATTTAACTTATTTAAATAAGAAATAATTGATCGGTGGCAGATTTCCCCCGACTTCATAGATGTTATTAAAACAAGGCATTCCAGGACCCCTGAGAGTGATGAATCAAAGCCTTCTGTAGCACTGATGACAGAGATGCTTCAGTGAGGAAGCTAGCGTAAAAATAACTCTCGCTTCCTGCTGGTGCCACAGCTGGGTGCTTAAGGGGAAGCCAGCTTTCAGCATGAATGGGCTGCTGTGGAATCCTATTTCTAGCTGTCAAAGCAGAAGGTTTAGCATCTTCTTCCAATATTCTGGTAACTCAAAGGAAGAAACTGAGATGATTTACTAAAGGATTACTTAGAGAGCAAGCAATTCAAAACAGGACACCAAACTGAGGTATAAAAAAGGAAAATTTATCTTTTAAAAATACAACTTTGAACACTACTGACATCTGATTTACAAAGTATTTTCCTGAAATACTCTTCATTGGCTCCGCTTACCTAGTACATTCTCTTATTCTCAATCAAGACTCAGGAGAGGGCATGCTTATGTATTACAAGCACCACCAACACCACAGAAGGAAAGATCATCTCTGCCTCAGGATATGAGCCCCAGTCCTCATCCTTTCCCTTTCTTTTCCATCAAGCAGGACTTCATGACTGGTCCGCGTCCACTCTGCCAATATAATCTGCTGATGGGCACCGCAGACCTGGAGGAGTCCTAGGCACTGAGCACTCCAGGTAGAGCTGACCTATTTGCAGGAAGCCTCACATACCCTAGTCTGCTATTTATTCATTACCAAGAATTTTCTATTAGTACTCATATCAAGTCTTTGCAAACATTCAGCATGAAGTAAACATAGTATTTACAGCAGCACATGGTTTGCAATTGAACACACTGACAGCAGAAGAAAAGGGACCACCAGGCTTTGTAAGAAGGCCAGAGGGGAAAGCATATTACAATAAATCCCTCTGCTAATGTGTGTGTGTGTGTGTGTGTGTGTGTGTGTGTGTGTGTGTGTGTATGTATGTGTGTGTGTGTGTGTGCACACACGCTTGTGTTTTAATTTATAGAAAACTAAACATGCCCTCCTTTAAAAGCAGACTATTTACAAGGCGATTCTGAATACCACATACACATGCCAGTCATACTGGACATTTGGTTTCTGCGAATACCTCTACATTTAAAAAAAAAAAATTCTGAAATGAACCTTTTTTCTGAAACATTAGAGAAAATAACTTTGAAACATTTGTCAACTTTTGGTTCACAGTAATTTTGCAAAAAGCCACAGACCATGCTTTATCTTTTCAAAGGTGAACCTGGTCAAGCACCTTCTAGAAGACACTGATGTGTCATCCATTTGCTGGCCTACTTGGGATCGGAAAAACAGTGTCAGTTATAGAGTCCCTAGTGCTCCTCTCATTCCTCTCACCAGTAGCAACATTAATGCGAAGAGAAGTTCTGAAACACAATCACGTACAAATCATCAAAACATTTCACTTAACAGTGTTTAAAAAATACCGAAGTCTACAACAGTAGTACACACACTGAAAATACCCCAAATACTCTTTAGCCTCAGGCCTTTTTTTAAATACTGCTAATAAAAAGAGACAACCAATTGACAGAAAGGGAGGGAGTTACAGCACTTGAGATTTGAGTCAAATTCTTTACAGGGCCTGTAGCTCGAGGTGCTGCTCTAGGATCCTTATTTTAACTCCAAAGATATTCCAGGAATGAATTGACAAATTCAAAGCCATTTCCACTTGATAACCATTGAAAATACGAATCACTTTCTAAGCTTGTCCAACACACATTTATTTTCAGGATCCCAGGTTGGTAGGCAAAAGGATTCAGGTCAGTTTCAAGCCCTCAAAGCCACAGAATTTCCATCTCTTCTCCAGGCTGGCTCCAACTCCAGTCATTTCCTGCTTGAAGGTGTGTTGGAGTCGGCTCATGAGACATTCTACGTCACTGGTGCAGATCTGTGGGACAGAGGGGACATCTCCATTCAAAAACAGTCCCACCTACCTAATCTGGCTTTTCCCCAGTGCTCCCCACATCAGCTTTAGAATGTTCACGGGCATGTGCTGGGTGTGGGGTTGACTGTCCCCTCTGCGCATGTGAAGGTGTTGGCCAAGTGGCTTCCACATGGAAGCGTTCTGCTGCTGTGACCCCCAGAGCCCACTGAGCTGTCTTTATGTTTCTGTGTTTTGTAACTTCTTTATTTAGATATAATTTACATACAATAAATTCACCCATTTTTCATGTACACTTGGTGAACTTTAGTACATTTATACAATTGTGTAACTGTCATCATATTTCAGTTTTAGAACATTCCATCACCTCCCCAAAGTTCCTTTGTGCCCCTTTGCAGATCCCACTCCTAAACCCTGACTCAGTTTTTTTCACTGTGGTTGGCATGTTTTGAGATTGATCAGGAGCAAGCTTTCTAAGGAAACAAGCTGGTGTCAGTCGTGTGGAGAGGCCCGGGTCTGCAGCCAGCTGAAGGAGGGCTTATCAGTGCTGGTGATGCTGTGCACAGGCCCACTGAAGCTGCAAGGCCTTGGGGGAAAGGAGGGAGGCAGAAATGGCTGCCACCAGAGCAGAATTCTTCACACATGTCTTGGTTCACAAAGGAAAAGTGACAGGAATAGGGGATGCTCTGTGTCCCTACTTCTGTGTGTTGTCTCCCTCCTCTCTCTCTCTCTCTCTCTCATCAATATAAAAACAAAACCAAATCTGTGAACCTTTAGGGCTTGCTTCAGGTGCTCATGCCTACATTAGCGGCAACTGTCTTAATTGAATCTGGACACTAGGGCTTGGCTGAGGAGCACTAGGAGACTCTCAAAGAAACTTGCTCAAACAAAGTTGCTGCCATACTGAATATTCTCAAAGTTGATGGGAGGGACCCCTGAATTCTGTTTGTACCATTGCAGGATCTCTTTGGGAGGCTCTGGCACTGTGTTGGCAGGAAGCTGCTCAGGAGGAACTGGGACTAGATGAGGAGTGAGGTCATGCTTTCCCCCCATTGCTAGTAGGGGACTGTATCCAGTCAAGTGCAAGAAGCACACTGCAGAGTACTATGTAGAGTTGAATCCCATTTCAAAACACATAAATATGTAATGTTTAGAGAGATATAATACAATATAGGTGCAGCAGATGTATAGAAAAGGGTTGGAAATAAGATATGCCAAACTGTTAACAGTGGTTATCCTTGAGGGTGGGATTGTGGGAAACTGGCCCTTTGCCTTTACTGTAGTTCTATATTACTTACATTTTAAAGAGAATACGTATGCATTATTTTTGCAATTAAAAAATCAGGTCATTTTTACCGACACATAGTTCAATTTCAAACCAATTCAACAGACCCCTTGGTCCTGGTGCTTCCATTCCATCCCTCCCTTCACTGCCAAATGGGCTGGCCACTTAACTGCGAAACAGCATCATTTCTCAGAGATAAATGATGAGGTGGGGGAGTGCTAGCTAGAACTAAAACAAGTACCGTGAGGAGCATGTGTCATTATAGCTGGATTCCCAAATGGGCCAGTGCCTCTGCTTAAGAGGACATATGCTTAAATGTCTTAACAGTTTGGACATCTAGCTATCAAGAACCTGCATTCCAATGGCACTTCTCAAAAGGCTCAGATCCTGTGAAACGAGAGTACAATCTACGAGCAGGTTTAAGTGAGTGCTGCTTCTGAAAAAAAGTGTATCATGAGTTGATTTATTCTGAGTGATCAAGAGTCCTCTACTGCCTCTATGAGGCATGTATCCTTGAATTTCTAGGGAACTGGCACTTACTCTTTGTGCGCTCCCCACAGGACAGCATCCAGGGAAGAAACTGACCTATGAGATTAGCTGCGAGCAAATATTCAGTCTCTATTACAGACTTACTGTTCCAACTTTTTTTTGCCCTTGCCTTGATTGTGTCATTGTAGACAATGGCATTACAGATGGTCGGGAGGTGTGTTGGAGTAACACTTCCAGTTTTGAAAGTTAATATTTGCTAATGGCTAAAGGCCCAGGGCAAAAGTTTGATTGATGAGAAATACTGGTTAATTAGTGTCTAATATGTAAATTAAGAGAAAGGAGGAAAATTCTTCTAAGACTTATCTTGGAAGTAGGATGACCAACACATTCAGGTTTGCCCAGGACTTCCCTGGTATCAGCATTGGAAGTCTCAAGTCCCAGGAAACCCCTCAGTCTCAGGCAGACAGGGACAGATGGTCACTCTGCTTGTAAGAGAGAAACCGTATACTGAAACCGTATAGGTGAGGGGAATCTCCTTAGAGTGATTACTAATGACTGACTTATGCTTGAGGAGAGTGAGATCACCTGTTCACAAAGAACCCTACATGCCCTTGCATGCCCATCTCAGGCCCCCACATACCTTATTATCAAGACGGTGCAAGTAGGAGCAGATGTATTCAATGCTTGCTCCAAATGGGTGGACATGAAGGAATGTGGAGATAATCCCTATGGAGACAATACCATGGAAGTTACACTCGAGCACTGCAGTCTTTAAGATGCTGCTTGAACGACTGGATTAGGAAGATGTGGTATATATACACAATGGAATACTACTCAGCCATAAAAAGAACGACATAATGCCATTTGCAGCACCACAGATGGACCTAGAGACTCTCATCCTGAGTGAAATAAGTCAAAAAGAGAAAGACAAGTACCATATAATAGCACTTATATCTGGAATCTAATATACAGCACAAATGAACGTTTCTACAGAAAAGAAAATCATGGACTTGGAGAATAGACTTGTGGCTGCCTGGGGGGAGAGAGAAGGAGTGGGAGGGATCGGGAGCTTGGGGTTAACAGATGCAAACTATTGCTCTTGGAATGGATTTACAGTGAGATCCTGCTGTGTAGCATTGAGAACTATGTCTGGATACTTACATCGCAACACAACAATGGGAGGAAAAAGTATGTATACATGTATGTGTAACTTGGTCCCCATGCTCTACAGTGGAAAAAAAAAGAGATGCTGCTTGATAGTGTATAGCAAGAGCCAACTCATGTGTACAACATATTACATATTGGGTACTATTCTAAGTTTACATATATTTTGTTCATTTAATCTTTACAACAACACTGTGAGGTAGGTATTATCATTGTCCTTTCACAGATGAGGGGATACTGAGGCACAGAAAATTTAAGCAACTTGCCCAAGGTCACACAGCTGGTAAGTGGCAGAGCAGGTATTTGAACCCAGACAGTTGCTCTCAACCACCACGTGTACTGCCTCTTACTACACTATATTGTATAGAGAAAAGATGGCATTTGAGGTGTCACTACCATCATTCATGATGGCTAAACACCATTTGAGTTCTACATTTTACAATGAATTTAGACTGTGTTGGTTTTTTACAGTTCCTCTGCACCATCTTTAAATTGGATTTGAGCCTCTTATACATTTAATAATGTCTTGCTGTTGAGGCAAAAGTATAAATCATGTACTTTGCCTGATTAACCTTGTGCCTTTCACAAGACAATCTGCTGATTGTATTTGGGTTTTAGACTGCGAGTAGCTCTGTAGAGAAAAGGCAAACATTTCATTCACTCAAGTGGTGACTAGCATTTTGTTTGTCCCCAGAGCCCTGAATCTCTTCAAGGAACAGAATTCTTAGATAAAAGTTTACCGCCTCCAGGAAAGTGCATGATTTCTATTTGGCATAACTCTAGGGTGATTGGTGGCTACACACACTGCTTTGCTTATTCTGGCCATTAGGTTAATTGTCGTAACACTACTTCCTTCTCTGGCAACATGGAGAATATAAATTGTTCAAAAGTCTACTTTTTTAATGTAATTTTTTTGAATTCATTTCCTTTCATAAGCTCTTGGGTATATCAAACAGACCAGAATTGAGTTTGCTGAAAACTGCCAGGAAATAAAAACTAAATTTGATTTGGTTCATAAACTACAACTTGTCTGTCGCTTTAAGCAATTGACAAAGAGTATCACAAGTTTAAATTGTAGCTTGAAGTTCAAATCAGTTCTTTGTGAAAATTCTCCAAATATTAGATGGCAAGTGGGTGGGCTAGGGGATGCAGGAGGAACTGATGGTAGTGTTGAAAAATCTATTCAAAATGGATACTCTTATTTATAACATTACTTTACTCTTAAATGACTTGATTTTCTAAACACTGACTCAAACTGAGAAACTTAAATTCTGAAGACAGTCCATGTTCAAAGAAATTCTAGATGCTATGGCCAAGAGAGGCTGTCAAACGCCAAAAAATAACTCCATATGTTTCAAAACACTAAGCAGTTTTTGTGGGTTCACACCCAAAGAGCCAATTTAAAAAATAGATTTTCCTTTCTGTCAGGCTAAGACTACTTTCTCAAAAAACAAAACAAAACATGAAACATCTTAAGAATCTTTGTTTCTAGAACTATCCATTTCCAGAGGCTTCCTCCTACCTCTGGATCTTCTCTGACAGGTCTCCCTGTTGCCATGCCAATTTGTTAAGAACTTTGAGTTGGAAAACGGAAATAAATTGTCACTCTTCTTGAAGACTCACTGGCAGATCCCCCTGTGCATCTTTATTAACATATCAAAGTGTTAAATCTGAGTGCAATATCCATTACTGAAGGAGACAGATATATCTTTAAATATGCAGAAGATAAATAGTGTGGAGAACTTTAGAGATGGGTGGGGCTACTGTGTGGCTCAGCTTCCTAGAAGGCAGCTAGGATTATCTGCAGAGACCCAAGATTAGCCCCTTTTAAATGACTGAATATTTTAGCCATGGTTCTCCAAATAGAATATAAAGTCAACCAGCAGTTATGAATAGTGCTGGAAGTGCAAAATGGTGCTCATTTATTTTTTAATTTTAAAATTTATTTTTATTGAATTATGGTTGATTTACGTTGTGTTAATTTCTGCTGTACAGCAAAGTGATTCAGTTATACATATACACATATCCATTCCCACATAGGTTATCACAGAATATCATGTAGAGTTCCCTGTGCTATACGGCAGGTCCCTGTTGGCCATCCATTCCATATACCATACTGTGCATATACCATTCCAAACCTCTAATGCATCCCTCCCCCCGCATCCTTACCCCTTGGTATCCATAAGTTTTTTCCAAAGTCTGAGTATGTTTCTGTTTTGTAAATAAGTTCATTTGTGCCATTTTAGATTCCATGTATACGTGATATCATATGATATTTGTCTTTCTTTGTCTGACTTCACTTAATATGATAGTCTCTAGGTCCATCCATGTTGCTGCAAATGACATTATTTCATTATGTTTTATGGCTGAGTGATATTCCATTGTATATGTGTACCACAACAAATGGGACCTAATTAAACTTAAAAGCTTTTGCACATCAAAGGAAATCATAAAGAAAATGAAAAGACAGCACACTGAATGGGCGAAAATATTCAAATGATGCAACCTACAAGGGATTAATTTCCAAAATATGCAAACAACTCATGCAGCTCAGTATAAAAAAACACAACCCAATCAAAAAATGGGGAGAAAATCCAAGGGGCAGGGGGAGGGAGTGGGATGGATTGGGAATTTGGGGTTAAATGGATGCAAACTATTGCCTTTGGAATGGATAAGCAATGAGATCCTGCTGTATAGCACTGGGCACTATCCTAGTCACTTATGATGGAGCCTGATAATGGGAGAAGAAAGAATGTATATATGTATGTGTGTCTGAGTCATCTTGCTATACAGTAGAAAACTGACAGAACACTGTAGACCAGTTATAATGGGAAAAAATAAAAATCATTTTTAAAAATGTGGAGAAAATCTAAATAAACACTTCTCCAAAGAAGACAGACAGATGGCCAAAACGAACATGAAAAGATGCTCAACATCACATATGATTAGAGAAATGTAAATGAAAATTACTATGAGGTACCTATCACCTTACACCTGCCAGAATAGCTACCATCAAAAAGTCTACAAACGATAAATGCTGGAGAGGGTGTGGAAAAAAGCGAACCTCCTCCACTGTTGGTGGAAATGTAAATTGATACAACCACTATGGAAAACAGTATGGAGTTTCCTTAAGAAAGTAAAAATCGAAGTACCACATGACCCAGCAATCCCACTCCTGGGCATGTATCTGCAGAAAACAATAATTCAAAAAGATACATGCACCCCAATGTTCATAGTTGCACCATTTACAGTAGCCAAGACATGGAAGCAACATAAATGTCCGCTGACATAGGAATGATAAAGAAGGTGATTCTCATTTATTGAGGGCTTACTATGGGCTGGGTTCTGTGCTAAGTGATTTAGATGAATTACTGTATTTAATACTTGCAGCTGCCCTTTGAGATGGATAATATTACATCTCTTTTGCAGATGGAGGAACTGAAGCTTAGGATGGAAATGATGGGGTCAAGACAGGCCAGTTTTGTCTGATTTCTTAACCTTTTATGCTGTCTTGCCTCTGTGAACAAATTTTTATGTAATGAGAGCAATTCTAGCATTTATTTATCTCATCAGATCCCACTAGCATTCAACACCCCACAGACAGCCTCCTGAGTCATCTGCCAGTAACCTGGAAAAACTTGAGAGACACACACTTTCTCTGGATGCTTATCTGGCGAAGCTCTCTGCCAGACAAGGTCTGCACTGCCCCTTGTCTGCACTGTCTGTTTGCAGAGAGATTTAAAAAAATCTACAATGTGTTTCTCTAGCGGACCCCCCCCCCCCCTTAGCATAGCGCTTATACCGACACACTTGATGTGGCACTGGCCACAAGGAGCCTGGAGAGGGCTGGGAGCTGCTGTTAGCATTTTTATGGAAATCTGTACTTGTTCATATCCTGCTGGCTCCAGGACTCTCAGTCCTTGCACTGTCATGCTTCATAAATGCTTGGCATGTGCCTATTCATCTTAGGTTAATCCTTCCCCCAGCTTCACTGTACTCTATGTATGTTGAATGTGTTAACTTCCTTACCCACTAGCAGTGCTTCACGTTCAGATTTGATAGGACTGCTGTTCAGGGTCTTCTCCAGAGGGTAGTCACTATCCTGGCTCGATGCACACAGTCTAGAGGCACAGCTTTCCTGTGGGAATAATATGTCTTCTGGGTTAGTGCACCTTATGTGGGAACAGACTTGGTTTCAATTACACAGCAGGGAACTTCTTAAAAGCATCTCAAAAGCAGTACTGTACAATTTTGATTATTGAATGGGAGGGAAAATAACATAAATTACAAAAGCATCACGGATGATCCAAAGCTTCTTTATAAGGCTTTAAAACACACAAATTTTGACATTCCTCTTCACTAGTTTTTTTCCCTTCTGCCTTTATCATTCTTGACTCTATCCAAGTAGTCTGGGGACCCAGGTCCAATATTTCTTGTCTATGAGATGCCAGGTACTGTGAGATATGTTTTATCTCCATTCTACAGGTGAGGAAAGTGAGGTGCAGATAAATTAGGTAACTTGCCTCAGATCATATCGCTAGAAAGTGGTAGAGCCAGGATTTCATCCCAGGCCACTCAGTGTTAAAAGAACCAGTCCTTTTTATTTTAGGTCCACAGTCTGCTAAAGGTAAGTCCCATATCTGAAGGGAGACTCTATAATGTAGCTGATCTACTCACGGGTAACCAACTGTTAGCTCTAGAACTAAAAACTAGAGCTTCTGGTTATTGACTATCAATCAGCTCTCTCTCTCTTCTCTGATAAGGACATTATCAATTAGGATATTTATGACTTTACAAGCAAGAAATGACCATGACCAAAAATATCACTGGTCGGTGGCCTTCCTTGTTGTTGAAAGTTTTCTCTTTCTGAGCATAATGGGTATGTTTCATAAGGGATACTCAGGTGAAATTCATGACCAGTAATGAAAATGAAAGATGCCTCCAGATCTTTCTTGGATCTTTCTTTCTCTCTTTGGGTACTGAAAACATCTTTTTTATATTATAAATGTGAAGGAAGAGCCTTCAGAAGAAGAACTAGAAGAATTACTGCTTCAGTCTCCATGCCGTTGTAAAAGGGAGTGCGGGGAAAATGTTCCAGAGATGGAGCAGATCATGGCTGACTCAGGTGCTCTGTCACTTCTTTCCTACCACAAGGACCGGTTTCCTTAACGATGCCTTCAAAGCTTCCAGATGCTGCCCATGAATGAAACGAATGGTCTTTGCTGCAAGACAAGTTGTTTTGTGGATTTACAGGCTTCCAGGCCGTAGTCAGAGGGAAACCTTTCTTGATGACCTACTCAATCTTTGGCCTTTAGAATCCAATCCAGTCAGTAACCATGATGCCAAGTTTGATTTAAACTGCCAACTCACTTCTAAGCCATGGGCTGTACATCTGCTTCTAACCCCCTTAAAACATTAAATGATCCAGGAAGCCATTTCTTAAGTATGAGAGTTAGCAAATGGGGTTGATTTAAGATATGAAGACATCCTGAGACGTTTTAGCCATCTTGAATCAAAACATAGCCTTACTGAAACCTGATTTCAATTTTATTATAGCTGGCATTTAAAAAATTAGAAGGTATATTGAAGAGATGCTTATCACCTTGAATTTTACTAGCAGATTCAAAGAGCTAGCTCTTTCTGCGGTAAGACAGACATAAGTCACATTGTTATATTGCAAAACACTGACAATAACTCACACTGTGGTTTACTGTCAAGAAACCCAAACAAAAAGAAAAAAGATGCCTCCTCACCAAAACTTATTGCTTTCCTTTCAACCTGAAATTATTTTTGCAGTCTAATGTGACGGTACTTTGCTTCCTAACCTAATTGTGTCAGTTTGAAATATGTGGTCACAAATCAGCTTCCCAGGGAAGATCAGTTTATAATGAACTGTCATGACTTTCTCTGAAGGAAACTTCGCTTAAAATAACGGGATCAAAACATATTCTGACTCACATTTTTCTGATTATCAGTTGGGTCTCTCTCCCTGTCCTCTTTAGCTGCCACCTCATGGTATATTTTGTTTCAAAATGGGAAACAGACTTAGGTATAATATTGCAAGATTCTTCTATGCCTTTTGACCGCTTGCTTCTTTAAATGAAATACTTTACAAAGCAGAGAGCTGCTTACAGGAAAAATTTCAAGTCTGTTTGTGATGTCAGTCACTAAAGAGTGATGCTAAGCATAATATCATTAGTATAACTGCATGTCTGTCTATAGTCTCTGGCTACACACTCCATTTTGTGTAAGAAGCGAAACAGAGTTAAGTAGCAGCTCTAGGACATTTTAGAAGCTCTGATAGTCTGAGGAAAGTCCTGCTAAATAGAGCAGCTTTGGCACTTTTCAATTAAATGCTTGACAAATGAATTTGTCTGGGATTATGCTCATTTCTTTAATAGCACCCACAAAACTGGAAAGCGAGTTGGCTTTATGAAGTGGAAGAATTAAAAGCATATTGCAAATGGCCTCTAGAAGAAAACACTTTCAATCATTTGTTTCAACTACACCAAGGTTGCCAGTTCTTAATGGTACTCTAGGGGAAGTCACGATGCTGGCAAACACACCCAGGGCCTGTATGCATTGCATCTTCCCGAGCTGAGCACAGAAGATAAAGAGCACAAGCTCCTGGAACTGTGGAACTGTGGAATTGGTTTCTGGCACTTGGTCTAAGCTCCTAATCTTCTCTTCCTTCTGGGACATTAAAATCAGGCAGTTCTGGTCCGCAGGTACTTCTTTTCAGAAGATAACCTCAGTTGGATGTTCAGGCATAAGGGAGGTTAGAGAGGTATGACAGGGAGATACCATCAGTAGACTTTATGCACCTTAAACAGACTGGGCACCAGTGCATGGCTGTGATACACTTATCCATTGAGAAGTTGCTAGACTGTCTCAGAGGTCCTAACTGGTGGTTCTTATTGCTGCAGGCTCTCATTAGGCAAAGTCCCATTTTGTCTTCCCTGTTGTTATTACCTAGCTTTAGAATATTGTGTCTCCTTGTTTGCTTACCAAGTTTCTTCCCTTTTGGTTTTGGCTCTTTCACCTGTAGCGGCTCCTTTTTACACTAGATGGAGTGTCTGCAAAGAAATGTCTACATTCTAGTTGTCCTTGCGTTTCCTCGTCTAATGAAATGCTTAATTAAAGGTATTTTGTGTCGCACAGGCTTTCTGTGTTGCTCATCCCTATTTCATGCAGTCAGGTGAGTAGCAGGGCTGCTTGACTAGATGAAGCAGGGATGAGGTGCATACTCTGAGCTTCTCTGAGAAGGACGACTGAGGAATGTTAGGAATGGGAAGATATTTTATTCATTGAAGAGGACGGTCTCCAGAACCTTCAGAAATGCCAAGGACTAATAGCTCAAAGCAGAGCCCTGGATTCAAGAGTTACCCTGGAGAGCTTTTACTCCCAATAAACCAAACATTCCACATTGATACCTATAGGTAGGAACTTCCAGGGCATTCTCATTGTCACTGAAAAAGGGGAAGGGGGCAAGGAAAAGGGGTCACTTGGGACTCATGTACCTTTTCTTTAAGATTTTCCAACATTTTTTCCACTTGTAACTTGTCATCTTTGATTTTTTCAAGTTCAGCTTCTTTCCTTTTGTATTCCTCTTGGACTTTGAGTAAATGCTACAAGAAAGACCAAAGACAATCAAGTCTTGAGGAGCCACACTTCACTTAAAAACCCTGGCTGAAGTTAGGTATTAGGCAGGCCTGCCTCACTTTCCCCCAGTGCACACAATCATTTCTCCATGCAGAGATGCTACAGGGAAAATCAAGATACTTTTCACTTGAGATTCCTTTATCTGGCTCTTGTGAGTTTCTTTTGGATTTGTTTATATTTCAGAAAGAATCTGAGAAACTAATTGATCTAATCACTTAACTTTCCTATTCCAGCCAGATGTAAGGGTAGGGTGCAGTTAATACTATGTAGATGATATCTTGATTTTTGCATAGAACTGAATGTTGTAAAGCATTCTTGCAAATAGCCATTTTTCAAGCCAAGTTCAATTTCTGTAAGAGCAGTAGTAAAGAATCCAAATTTCACAAATGTTAGCTCCCTCATCAGTAGGCAAGGAACTAGATTCATCATTAATGATTACTACGCATACTATGGATTTAGCAACTTACGTGTGCCAAGTACTGTGCAATTGGTTTTGAACGCATGATCTCATATAAGCTCACAATAACCCTATGATACATAGTCCTGAAGGTTAGAGAGGTTTAGTGGTTTGCCTAAAGCTATTCAGATAGTCAGTGCCAGATATGAGATTTAAACCCAGGCTGAGTCAAGCCCACAACCCATGCTCTTAACCAACATATTAGACCATACATCTCTTGGGGGTAAGATGGGAGAAATTTTATCATTGTTTAAAAGGCTATTTTCCAATAAAGAGTAATCAAAGTGAGTGAAATTATTTTTTCGAGAGGTAGAGACTTAATTGTCTCACTGAGGTTTCTGAAGTGAGGGAATGAAAAAAATTTCATCAGTTTTAAATTGAATTTAAGTAGCAGAACCCTTCTTATGTGGAATGGTTTAAAAATCAAGATAAGGGGAAAATGTTTTCAAAGCTTTGCTTTTCAGAGGCTTCCAAAAGATCACTGGGAGGGCCAAAAGTCACCGTATAATATACACTGTCAAAATTCTAGGTCTAGCTGAGGAGATATATTTTTGGTGGAAAGCTCGCTGATGTAATTTACATGTTCTAATTAAACTCCATGGTGACAGTAAAAGGGAGGTAAGCATTACTTCACACATTTTGCTAATAGGAAAGGTGAAATAGCAATGTGATAATCCTTGTCACATAGGAATACAATGGTAGCAGAAGTAATAGGAACATGGGGCTCTCAGTTCCAGAAGAGACTCCCTGTTCACAATTTGTGATTTCTGACCATCAATAAGCTTGCCCTAGATAATTCCAAGGCATACAATTAAAAATTATTACACAATTTAAGTTGTAAGGAAAATGGCTGGTAGTCTGGCAATACAGAAGAGGATGGTGCCCTTACTCAGAAGTACTTCTCCTTTACGATAATGGGGACAGATGTTGATATCTTTCAAATAGGAGGCTTGCTGTGGTGATGGTTATAGAAAACTTCTAGATATTGAGCATCTATTACACAATGTTGTATTTGAATGCAGTTACAGTTGGATGCACTTATTTACTTTACTTTTTATACTTGGAATAATGTGCAGGTAAACTCATTCACATAAATGACTGTGAAAACAAAACAAAACAAAAGCAAATTGGTATTATGTGCCCCAAAGCACTAACACTTAAAAACCCATAAACACCCCCTCTTCTACCCAAATCAAAGGTAGGATTCCTCACACTTCTTCTAAAAGACTGTATTATTTAACATCGTAACATTGTATCAACTAGCTACTTATTCACCAGCATTTTTTTTCATATCTAAGTAATTGAGGTTCTTGATAAGAACCCGGAGACTGTGCCCAAATCCCAAATTACCTTCTGAAGCATAAAGAAAAGATTATTTGAGAGGTCATGGTAATCTTTAGTTTGGTCTTTTTTCTAGGTTTTTTTTTTTTTTTTTTTTTAAGGGCTGCACCCGTGGCATATGGAGGTTCCCAGGCTAGGGGTCTAATCAGAGCTACAGCTGCCAGCCTACACCAGAGCCACAGCAATGCCAGATCCAAGCCGTGTCTGCGACCTACACCACAGCTCACGGCAATGCCAGATCCTTAACCCACTGAGCGGGGCCAGGGATCGAACCCGCAACCTCATGGTTCCTAGTTGGATTCGTTTCCGCTGTGCCATGACAGGAACTCCTGTTAAGTTTTTTTAACTGAATGTACATTGTTTGAAAATTGGTGATCCACTGCTATCTCTGTATTAGCCAGAATATTTCATGAACTACAACATATAATCCTTCCGCAGCTATGCTAGAGAACAGAATATCAAGAAGAATAAGAGGTTTGCTATTCTCTTTGCTTGTGGGGGCCCTTTTACAGGAGAGGAACTGATGCTATTCTTTCAAAAACCTCAGAAAACCAAAATGTCTTTACCTGTTGCATTCCTTGCAGGGCTTGCTGCAGGAGTTTCAGCTGCTGTTCCTTGTTTGGGTCATCTTCTCTGTGGGCTTTGCCTTGTTCTTGCTTGAGCAGTTCCACCTCATTCCGGTAGGCATCAAGCTGCCAACGGAGGCTGTCATTTTCTTCTTTCAGGGCTTCTGCCTGTGATACTAAGGCTAAACAATCAATATAAAGTAGTAAAACTACATATCTAGATTCTGTTGTGGTTCACCTCGGTACCATGAAAACTTGGTATTTTAAAAAGCTTTTCAATGAAAAACTGAGTTGGCCATGGTAGCAAGAGGTAGACACAAAGCACAAAGGCTCATTTTTGTAAATGAACACATGATTCCAACACAAAAGTCATCATGTTTCAAATTCTTCACCCAAAATACCACTAAAATATTTCTAGGTAACATTAGTTCCTTTTATTTGAAATGCAGCAAATGGTAAGAGACTGTAATAATAAAATGGAGGGCCAACTGTCTTGAACTGATGACTGTCCACATAATTTTGTTGACAGTTGTTTTTTTGAAAAACATAGCCTTAACTGGTCCTATAGAGGAAAGGTAAATGTAAAAATACAAGACTTCCAGTTTCTGGTTCAGCATGTAAGAAGCTTAGACTTCACCACTCCATCCTACCAAGTAAAACACTAAACTGAAAAAAACCAGCATTTGAGGAGTTCCCGTCGTGGCGCAGTGGTTAACGAATCCGACTGGGAACCATGAGGTTGCGGGTTCGGTCCCTGCCCTTGCTCAGTGGGTTAACGATCCGGTGTTGCCGTGAGCTGGGGTGTAGGTTGCAGACGCGGCTCGGATCCCGCGTTGCTGTGGCTCTGGCGTAGGCCGGTGGCTACAGCTCCGATTGGACCCCTAGCCTGGGAACCTCCATATGCCGCGGGAGCAGCCCTAGAAATGGCAAAAAGACAAAAAACAAACAAACAAACAAAAAAAATCAGCATTCTTCTTAGATATAAAAGAGACATGAAGTAACAGGGAAAACTTCTGCTCCCCAAATTGGAGAGGCAAATGGGTAAATATAGAGAATCACAACTTATCAGACCAGAAACGCATGAACAGATATCTCCACAGGAGACGTGCCAAGGTCGGAAAACTGAAACTGTACTTGGCAATTTGCTGGAGGCTCAGTGTGGACAAATATGAGTTAAAAACTACAGGGGACCCGTCATAGCTAGGTACCTACACTTTTGTGAGTTTTATCTCCAGGAGCTCCACCAGGCCCTCAGAGTGAATACTGGAGAAAAATTCGTTTGTGCCTCTGGCAGCAGAGGGGGAAAAGAAATTCTTCTGAAATATGCCAGATCGTCATGTTCTTCTTAAAAAGGCATGCCCTCAGAAGAAATTATTTTACCAGAGCCCCACCTACTGGTGTAGTATCAGATTCTAACCAACCCAGGGAACCAAGCAGCTTTAGCCCCCTCTAGCCATTCTGTCCACATAAGGGGGGGAGAAAAAACCGAGAAACACTGGTGAAGTTCACAGTTCAGAAGTATAGGATCACTAAAAGATGGAGACCTAATCATAGGACTATAAAATGGTTGCCCTCCCTCCACATCTTAGCACCATTCCACAAAAGTCTTATTTATCAGAGTTCTTTTCATCTAGTACATCATGTCCAGATTTCAACAACAACAACAAAATGACAAGGCTTTTACTTGTTATTACAAGTAAAAAAAATTACAATGACTATTACAACAAAAAAACTACAATTACTTTTTTTGTAAAAAGTAAAAAACTTAGTTTGAAGAGACCGAACAAGGATCAGAACAAGAGTCAGATATGGTGGAAATGTTGGAATTATCAGACTGAGAATTTAAAACTATAATTAATATGCTAAGTGCTTTAATAGAAAAATTAGACAACATAGAAGGACAGATGGATAATGTATGCAGAGAGATGGGAATTCTAAGAATCAAATAGAAATGCTAGAGATCGAAAACACTACCAGAAATGAAAAATCCCCTTGATGGACTTGTTAGTAGATTGGGCATGGCTAGGGAGAGAATATCTGAGCTTGAGGATATGACAATAGAAACTTCTTAGGCTGAAAAGCAAAAAGAAAAAAAATTACCACCCCCCCCAGAACAGAATATGCAAGAATTGTGAGACAACTATAAGAGATGTAATGTATACCTGATATCAGGAGAATAAGAAACACAAGCAATATATGAAATAATAGTGACTGAGAATATGTCTAAATTAATGTTAGACACCCAACCACAGATCTAGGAAGCTCAGAGAACATCAAGCAGGACAAATGCCAAAAAAAACTATACTTAGGCATATAAGATTCAAATTTCAGAAAATCAAAGAGAAAGAAACAATCTTGAAAGAAGCCCAGGGAGGAGGGGGCACTTTGTCTATAGAGGAGCAAAGATAAGAATTACATCCTATTTCTCCTTAGCCAGGCAAGCAAAAATAGAATGGAGATAATACTCAAAGTGCTGAGAGAAAAAAAAAATCTACCAACTTAAAATTCTGAGCCTTGTGAAATTATCCTTCAAAAGTGAAGGAGAAATACTTTCTCAGATGAAGAAAAATTGAGGGAATTTCTTGCCAGTAGACCTGCCTTGCAAGAAATTTTAACAGAAGTTCCTAAGAGAGAAGAAAAATGACATACGTCAGAAACTTGGATCTATAATAATGAAAGGAAGAGCACCGAAGAAGGAATAAATAAAGGTAAAATAAACTTTTTTTTATTCTTAATTGATCTAACAGATTATAGTTTGTTCAAACTAATAGTGACAATGCATTCAATTATGTATGCTTGTGTGCATGTATGTGCTTATGTACAAGTGAAATTATGACATCCATGATACAAGGAATGGGAGAAAGAAATTGGGATTATGTAATCATAAGGTATTTGCACTACCACAAAGTGGTATAGTATTATTTGAAAGTGGACTTGGATTAGTTGTAAATGTAAATTGCAACTCTAGGGCAACCATTAAAAAAGTGAAAAAAGAAGTATACCTAATATGCTAAGAAAGGAGAGAAAATGGAATCGTATAAAATGCCCAATTAAAACCACAAAGGGCTGTCTAAGACAAAAAGAGGAACAAAGAACAAGGGCAGTAGATAGAAAACTGTAACAAACAGTGGATATTAATCCAACTACACCAATAACCATTTTAAGCATCAATGGTCTAAATATGTCAAAATTCAGAGATTGTCAGAGTGATAAAAAAAAAAACAAGACACAACTATAATGGTATCTATATGAAACACTTTAAAAATGCATGTAGATTAAAAGTAAAGGGATGGAGAGAGATACCCTATGTTAACACTAATCAAAAAAAGTAAAAGTAGCTCTATTAATTTCAGACAGAGCTAACTTTAGACCAAGGAAAGTTATTAGGGCTAAAGAGGGGCATTGCATAGTGATAAAGGGGTCAGTACTCCAAGAAGACACAACAAACTTAATGTGTATGAGCCTAACAACAGAGTGTCAAAATAAGTGAAACAAAATCTGATAGAACTGTAAGTGAAAACTAGATAAATCCACTCTTACAGAGACTTTACACCCCTCTATCAAAAGTGGAAAGATCCAGCAGGCAGAATATGATAAGGTTGAACTCAGCAGTGCCCTCCATTACCTGGATATAATTGACATGTATAGATTATTTCATCTAACACCAGCAGATTATACATTCTTCTCAAGCTCACATGCAACATTCACCAAGGTAGATCACATTCTGCACCATAAAACACATCGTAACACATGAAAAGAATAGAAATCATACTATATATGCTATTAGACCACAATGAAATTAAACTAGAAATCAGTAACAGAAAGATAGATGTAAAATTCCAAAATACTTGGAGATCAAACAGCACACCTCTAAAAAATGCATGAGTCAAAGAAGAAATCTCAAGAAAAACCAAACAATATTTAAACTAAATGAAAATAAAAACATAACATCTCAAAACTTGTGAGATGTGAAAGCCATGCTTGGAGGGAAACTTACAGCATTGGATATATATATTAGAAAAGAAGAAAGATCTAACATCAGTCATCTAAACTTCCACCTTAGGAAACTAGAAAAAGAGCAAATTGAAGTAAGCAGGAGAAAAGATATAATAAAAAATAGATCAGAAATCAATTAAATAAAAAACAGGAACACTATAGAAAAAAAATCTATGAAACCAAAAGTTGGTTCTTTAATAAGCTTCTAGCCAGGCTAACTGAGAAAAAAGAGAAGATACAAATTACTAATATCCAAAATGAAAGAGGCAATATCACTATAGATCCTATGGACATTAAAAGGATAGTAAAGGAATATTATGAACAACTCTATGTCCACTCATTTGATAACCTAGATGAAGTTGGCCAATTCCTTGAAACACAATCTGCTAAAACATACACAAGAAAAAGTAGACAATCTGAATAGGCCTCTATCTCTTAAAGAAACTGAATCAATAATTAATAGCTCTCTAAAACAGAAAGTACTAGGCCCACATAAGTTCACTGTTGAATTCTTCTAAGCATTTAAAGAAGAAATGATACAAATTTTCTACAGTCTCTTCCAGATTGTAGAAGCAGAGGGAATACTTCCTAATTCATTCTATGAATCAGCATTTGCCTAATACCAAAACTACACAAAGACATTACAAGAAAAATAAGTACACACTGCTATCTCTCAGGGACATAAATGCAAATATCCTCAACAAACTATTAGTGAATCAAATCCAAGAATGTATAAAAAGAAATACACCACAATCATGTGAAATTTATCTGGGGTATGCTTGGTTGGTTCAACATCTGAAAATCAATGTAATACATTACATTAATAAGTTAAAGAGGGAGTTCCCATTGTGGCGCAGTAGTTGACGAACCCGACTAGGAACCATGAGGTTGCGTGTTCGATCCCTGGCCTCGCTCAGTGGGTTAAGGAACCGGCATTGCCGTGAGCTGTGGTGTAGGTTGCAGAAGCAGCTCGGATCCTGCGTTGCTGTGGCTCTGGCGTAGGCAGGCAGCTACAGCTCCGATTAGACCCCTAAGCTGGGAATCTCCATATGCCATGGGTGTGGCCCTAGAAAAGACAAAAAAAAAAAAAAAAAAAAAAAAAAAGGTTAAAATCACATGATAATAAAAAAAAAAAAAAAAAAAAAAAAAAAAAAAGAGGAGTTCCCGTCGTGGCGCAGTGGTTAACGAATCCGACTAGGAACCATGAGGTTGCGGGTTCGGTCCCTGCGCTTGCTCAGTGGGTTAACGATCCGGCGTTGCCGTGAGCTGTGGTGTAGGTTGCAGATGCGGCTCGGATCCTACGTTGTGTGGCTCTGGCGTAGGCCAGTGGCTACAGCTCCAATTAGACCCCTAGCCTGGGAACCTCCATATGCCGCGGAGCGGCCCAAGAAATAGCAAAAAGACAAAAAAAAAAAAAAAAAAAAAAAAAAAAAAAAAATAAAATCACATGATAATATCAATAGATTCAGAAAAGGCATTTGACAAAATCCAACGCTTATCCATGATAAAAAACTCTCAGTAAACTAGGAACAGAGAACTTCTTCAACTTGATAATGAACATCTGTAGAAAACCATCATACATGGAGGTTAGAAACTTGAACACTTCCAATTAAGAACAAGGCAAAGATATTCCCCTCTTACCACTGCTTTTTCAGCGTTGTACTGGAAGTCCTAGCTAATGCAATCAGATAAGAAAAGGAAATGAGGTATATACACTGGGAAGGAAGATATAAAATTGCCTTTGTTTGCAGAAGACATGATCATATATGCAGAAAATCTGAACTGACAGGAAAACTTCTGGAACTAATAAGTTATAGCAGGGTTGCAGGATGATATAAAAAACTTGATGTACAAAAAGTTAATGTACAGCCATGAGCCATGGTGTAGGTCACAGATGTGGCTCAGATCCTGTGTTGCTATGGCTGTGGTATAGGCTGGCAGCTGCAGCTCTGATTTGATCCCTAGTCTGGAAGCTTCCATATGCCACAAGTGTGACCCTAAAAAGCAAAACAAAAAAGTAAATATACAAAGTCAATTACTTTGTTGTATACCAGCAATGAACAAATGGAATTTGAAATTAAAAACAGATTACTGTTTACATTAGCACATCAAAAATTAAATACCTAGGTATAGATATAACAAAATATGTATAAGCTCTCTATGAGGAAAACCACAAAACTCTGATGAATGAAATCAAAGAACTAAATAAATGGAGAGATATTTTATGTTCATGGATAGGAAGACTTGATATTGTCAAGATATCAGTTGTTTCCAACTTGATCTGTGGCTTCATGCAATCCCAGTCAAAAACAAGCATTATTTTGTGGATATTGAAAAACTGACTCTAAGGTTTATAAAGAGAGGCAAAAGACCCAGAATGGCCAACTTAATATTGAAAGAGAAGAACAAATTTGGGGGACTGATGCTACCTGATTTCAAGATTTAACAGAAAGCTACAGTAACTAAGACAGTATGGTATTGGTGAAATAATAGACAAATAGATCAATGGAACAGATCAGAGAGCTCAGAAATAGACCCCTATAAATAAAGTCAACTGATCTTTGACAAAGGAGCAAAGACAATACAATGGAGCAAAAATAGACTCTTAAACAAATTTGCTGGACTAACTAGACATCAAAAAGATTAACTCAAAATGGATCATAGGCCTAAATGAAAAATGCAAAACTATAAAGCTCCTAGGAGATAACATGAGAAAAAATGTAGGTGACTTTGGGTATGGTGATGACTTTTTAGACATAACACCAAAGGCATGTTGTATGAAAGAAATAATTGATAACCTGGACTTAATTAAAATGGAAACTTCTCTGTGACAGACAATGTCAAGAAAATGTCTAGTCACTTATGATGGAGCATGATAATGGGAGAAAAAAGAATGTATACATGTATGTGTAACTGGGTCACCATGCTGTACAGTAGGAAAAAAATTGTATTGGGGAAATAACAATAAAAAAATTAAAAAAAGAGAAAATGTCAAGAAGGCAAGCCACAAACTGAGAGAAAATATTTGCAAAGAACACATCTGATAAAGGATGGTTACCCAAAATATACAAAGAACTCTTAAAACTCAACAATAAGAAAATGAACAACCCAGTTGGGCTGAAGACCTGAACAGACACCAAAGACATGCCAAAGGCAAGTAAGCATATGAAAAGAATTCAACATAATATGTCATTACAGAATTGCAAATTAAAACAAGAATGTGATATTATTAGAAACATATCAGAATTGCCAAAATCCCAAACAATGACAACACTAAGGGCTGGTGAGGATATGGTGCAAACAAAAACTCTCCTTCATTTCTGGTGAGAATGAAAAATGGTACAGTCACTTTGGAAGAAAGTTTGGCAGTTTCTTAGAAAATTAAACATAATTTTATGGTACAGTCCAGCAATCAAGCTCATTGGTATTTACCCAAAGGAGCTGAAAACTGTGTCCACACAAAAACCTGCACATGAATGTTTACGGCAGCTTTATTCATATTTGCCCAAACTCGGAAGCAACCACAATGTTCTATAGTAGGTGAATGGATATACCGTGGTGCAGCCAGAAAACGGATTAAGAAATGACGCTAAAGAGAAATGAGCTATCAAGCCACGAATGGCTATGCAGGAAAAGTAAATGCATATTACTAAGACAAAGAAGTCAATTTGAAAAGGCTGCATACTGTTTATTCCCAACTATATGCCATTCTGGAAAGGGAAAAGCTATGGAGACAGTAAAAAGATTAGTGGTTACCAGATATTTGGGGGAAGAGAAGGATGGATAGGTTCAACCGAGAGGAGTTTAAGGTCCATGAAATTATTCTGTGTGATACTCCAGTAGTGGATACATACATTTTATATATTTGTCCAAAACCATAGAATGGACACCAGAGTGAACTCTAGTGCAAACTATGGACTTCAGGTGATGATGATGTATTCAGCTATTGTAATAAATGTACCCCTGAGGTGTGGGGTGTGGATACTGGAGGAGGCTGTGTGGGTATATGAGGACAGGCAGTATTTGGGAACTCTGTACTCCCTGCTCAATTTTGTTATGAACCTAAAATTTACCTAAAAATTAAAGTTTATTAATTGAAAAGAAGGGGGAAACTTGTGTTAAATTTAATTATGATTATGACACATTTTTCAAGGTCAAAAAGCCACTTCAAAATATTTTTTTTTTTTGTCTTTTGTCTTTTTTGTTGTTGTGTTGTTGTTGTTGTTGCTATTTCTTGGGCCGCTCCCGCGGCATATGGAGGTTCCCAGGCTAGGGGTTGAATCGGAGCTGTAGCCACCGGCCTACGCCAGAGCCACAGCAACGCAGGATCCGAGCCGCATCTGCAACCTACACCACAGCTCACGGCAACGCCGGATCGTCAACCCACCAAGCAAGCGCAGGGACCGAACCCGCAACCTCATGGTTCCTAGTCGGATTCGTTAACCACTGCGCCACAACGGGAACTCCCCACTTCAAAATATTTAATAAGAGGGTTTTCATTCATTCAACAAGCATTTATTGGGTTCTTCCCATGTTCCATGCTTATAACTATGGTAAAAAATGAGATTCCACTAATCTCTATTGTTTACACTCCAGATTAATGGAAATACTTTTTTTTGATTCTTAGAAGAGTATAAGGTCCAGAAGAGATGCTTTCAAAATGGATCAAAATTACAAATCTGTATATTAGATGTAGAAGAATGTTAAAAGGCAAATTGACAGAGGTGTGAATTTTCTCAACTACCTATGGGAAGGGACTGAAAGATAGAAGAGAGTAAAAGAAAATAATGGAGATCAGGAGTTCCCGTCGTGGCGCAGTGGTTAACGAATCTGACTAGGAACCATGAGGTTGCGGGTTCGATCCCTGCCCTTGCTTAGTGGGTTAACGATCCGGCGTTGCCGTGAGCTGTGGTGCAGGTTGCAGATGCGGCTCGGATCCCGCGTTGCTGTGGCTCTGGCGTAGGCCGGCGGCTCCAGCTCCGATTCAACCCCTAGCCTGGGAACCTCCATATGCCGCGGGAGCGGCCCAAGAAATAGCAACAATAACAACAACAACAACAACAAAAAAAAAAAAAAAAAAGAAAAGAATGGAGATCAAATCTTTGGGATTATAGCTATAAATGGTGGAAGAGTAGTTTTCTAAGGGGATTACAAGACCAGTTTCACCTTCTACATAATGAATGGAAAGAGGTTGTGCTTTATACAGATAAAATACATAGAATAAAATCATATTCTAAGGGTGAAAATATTCCCTATTCCTAAAAGGAAGCTGCTTCTAGGGAGGTGCTGGGTTTAGTTCAACGCCGTGAACCTGAGGGTTCTCCTAAGGCACTTAGGTATTGGTGTAGACTGATGTGATCAGACTCTCTATTCAGAGAAGTGGGTGGCCATGTAATCGGCAGGGTTCTGGTGAGAACTATCTTCCCACCAGAGCCGTGTTGTGACATGTTCTCAAGGTCCACATTTGTTTTCTGTGAATGGCCGTGCAATTATCTTGATATGGCAATTTTAAACCTTGTATTTTAGTTTAAAAATTTACAAAAGACCTTTGGCATGATAAATTCACTTTATGTTTGGTATTATTACCGATTGCACTTCTTGCTATAATCACACAGATTTTTGTCTCTTTGAAGCGAAAGCTGTTACACAGAGACGTGGATTCATCGCACTCCAAATACACATCTATACTTGCCATCTTTCCGAGCGGCTGGGTAACCTGTCATCAGACGGGCAGTCTTCCTAACAATCACAACACCAAAAGAAGAGGCTAAAAATGAAGATGACTGTATCCTGGGAACTGGATGGAAAAAGTATCTGCCAACCGGGGAAGAAATATTTTATTTGCTTTGCTGGGTCAGTACCAATGATAGCATGCAGTTGGGCTGAACAGCACAGAGGTTACTCTGCAAATCCAGTGACTGCTCCAGATGGACAGTTATTTATTTCTGCTTTGGTTTGCCTGTTTGTCCTCTGGCAAGCCACATAGCTCAATACAAACTAGTGATATTTCATCTTTTTCTTTTTGTTTCTTCTTGTACTGCAGGCCAGTAATTATGCTCATCTCCTACAGGTCATGTGGAGAAACATGGCAGAGAAAAGGGCATAGATCTAGGAGAAGGGTTAGAGGCATGTTCTCCAATTGAAACGTGAAAATATCCTCCCTCCGAGAAAATGAGGAGGAGAGACTGCTTCCTTCCTGGGGGAAAGGGCATGCTGATGAGTGGAGATAGATACACGCAGCCAAGTGGGAGCAGATAATAATCTCCTCAGTCTGGACCCGTCACTAAGCAAAAGAAAATGTAATCTCCTCTAATGCTACTCAGGGACCTCACTTACAAAATATATTTCCCACTCTTTAAAATGAGGGTTTTTGCCATTTTAATGAGGACATCAAGTCTTTACTTTCACAGACTTAATATTAATTGGGTCCATTTCTGAAGTGGGAATTTTTTGTACCATGCCACAACATTGAAGAGTTCAATATTACCTTTTAATAATGTGTTTGAGTAGGTGAATCTATCAGTTCTGATACTGAAGAGCGTAGAACGGTGAGTTTATTCATATCCTGCCATCATTAGGTCTCAGCTTCTTCTTTTTGGCTGTTCCTTATGTAGGTAAAATGTTTCTTTATGGGGATTGCTCCTCAGATCTGAAGGCTGCCAGTTCATCACGGCGACGTGAAAGCAGGAGGGCAGCTGTGAACTCCTTTTAGAGGAGCCACTCAGAGCAAAATCCTAGACATGGTTTTCTTTTCTCTCTCTTTCTTTCTTTCTTTCTTTCTTTCTTTCTTTCTCTCTTTCTTTCTTTCTCTGTCTCTCTCTCTCTGTCTCTCTCTCTCTCTCTCTCTCTCTCTCTCTCTCTCTCTCTGTCTCTCTTTGTTTTTTTGTCTTTTGTCTTTTTAGGGCCGCACCCTTGGCATATGGAGATTCCCAGGCTAGGGGTCTAATTGGAGCTGTAGCCACCAGCCTACGCCAGAGCCAGAGCAATGCCAGATCCAAGCCGCATCTGCGACCTACACCACAGCTCATGGCAACGCTGGATCCTCAACCCACTGAGTGAGGCCAGGGATCGAACCCACAACCTCATGGTTCCTAGTCAGATTTGTTAACCACTGCACTAAGACAGGAACTCCATTAGACATGTTTTTCTACAACAAAAGATCTAAAAGATCTTGTGCTACTTAAAAAATTACTGCCTAGGTTTCTTCAATGGTACAAGGAAAACATAAAAAAATTAATAGAAGTAAATTCAGGGAGTCAGCCACCTTTACAAAGCTGTGATACAAGAGGTGCTAAAAAATGTTACCAAATTTTAGAAGACAGATGCTAAAAATATTACCAAATTACAGAAGGAAAAATGTGCAACATTCCCCTCAAGGTTAAAAAGTTTGAGCTGGAGTGATTCACAAAGAGCAAAAAGCCCAAAGGAACAAAGAGTGGGAAGGAAAAGTAGGAGATAAGAGCATGGCGCATTGTGGGTGGTTGCAGGCCAGTTCAGGCAAAATCTCAAGTAAGTCCCCTGACCTTATTATGCCTTACTTTGCTTGCTTCTGCAGGTCGTTACTCCAGTCAGGCTTCTGCCAGCCTGGATACCTGGGATTTCCTTGTTTCTCCCCTGAGACCTCTACATTTCCCTCTCAAACACAGTATCTCCAACTGTCAGATAAGCCATGGCCCCTCATCACCCTGAGACTCTGCTCTCTTTCTTTGCTGAGACCTTAATCTCTTGGAGTGGCCAACTTCACCCAGTCCATTAATTGCTCGCTGGCTAAACATACCCTACCGCAAACTCCTCAGTACCCTTTATTCCTTCACTCTCCTGAAAACCTTTGGCCAGGTTTACCATGCTAAACTCTAACTCATGGTCTTTTGACTCAACTTTCTCTGCCAGTTATCCTAGGCTGCAGAGGATTTTATAGCACGTTGCAGAGCTGGGCAGTCCTGGTCAATACAGACACATGTTGGCCCTTGTTGGTAGATTTCTCCCTTCTGTACTACCCAGAGCATTTATTGCAGATCTGTTCCTCTCTCCTCATGGTGTCAGTTCCAAATCATTTACCTAATCAATGGATGACAAATAAATCTCTTGCTATATGGAGAAGCATGGGCTACATATATCTGTTTAGCTTCACCTTTCTTATCTCAGAGGAAGAGGGTTCTCTCCTCTCTAAAGTAAACTCCATCTGAATTAGGTCACTTCCCATTCCTCTTCTCTAGAATTTCACTTCCATTATTACCCATAAATACTCTTTCATGTGCAAGCATCTTTAACCTCACACTCTCCATGGCTTCCTTCCCTTGTATTGAACAAACACAACAACTTAACTTTAATTTTGTTACCAATTCTAGGCACCACCTATAATGCCCGTGTTTGTCCATTTTCTTTCAATGTTATATGTTCTGGCCCCTGTCTCTATCATTCTACTAAAATAGCTCTTGCTCAATACTGTTCTCCTTTACTCTTCTTTCTTGCTTTTTAGGGCCACACCTGCAGGATATGGAAATTCCCGGGCTAGGGGTTGAATCAGAGCTGCAGCTGCCAGCATACGCCACAGCCATGCCATTTACACAATGTGGGATCCGAGCCATGTCTGTGACCTATACCACAGCTCACAGCAATGCCAGATCCTTAACACAATGAGCAAGTCCAGGAACTGAACTCGCATCCTCGTGGATACTAGTCAGGTTTGTAACCCACTGAGCTGCAATGGGAGCTCCCTCTCCTTTATTCTTTATAATATCTGATGATGTTTTTTAGTCTCTGCTTCTATAAATTTTTCTTGTGGGTTGTATAATCCAATGCTTTTCTAGTTTTCTTCCAGCCCCTCACACTGCTCTTTTTCTTTTTCTTTTTTTTTAATTGTTATTTCCCCAGCACAATTTTTTTTCCTACTGTACAGCATGGGGACCCAGTTACACATACATGTATACTGCTCTTTTTCTAACTCTTCTGCAAACTCCTCTTCCTTACTGTGGGTAGCCCCCAGAGTTCTGTATTTAGCCTTTTGTTCTTCCTTCTCACTTGTCTTTTGCATTCATTTATTTATATTCTCCAGACCCCAGCCAACACCACTGTACTACTATCTTCTATTCCTTCTACTTTCTTCAACCCTAATTTATGTAAAAATCTTTTATATATATATATATATTTCCTAACTACCTATAGTCTGAAGTTGATCTCATTATATTCTGTAACCCAGTCCCATCTGTCAGTCCATTTCTGTTAGTTCTACTATTATGGGTCGAATTTGTTCTTCTAAAAAAGGTATGTTGCAGCCCTCAAATGTGGTCCTATTTGGAAATAAGGATCTTTACAGAGGTAATTAAGTTAAAAAGAGGTCATTAGGGTGGGTTTATAGACTTATACATAACTAGTGTCTGTATGGAAAAGCAAACTGTAGACACAGAGAGAGACATGCACACAGGGAGACTGGCATGTGAACGTGAAGACAGAGATTAGGGTGATGCATCTACAAGCCAAGGAATGTCAAAGATTGGCAGCAAATCACCAGAAGCTAGGAGACAGGCATGGAACAGATTCTCTCTGACAGCCATCAGAAGGAACCAACCCAACTGGAGCCTTGATCTCAGACTTCTAGCCTCCAAAACTGTGAGACAATATATTTCTGCTGGCTCAGCCACTCAGTTTGTGGTACTTGTTATAGCAGCCCTAGCCAACTAATATAATCACTAACCTTCCCTTCTTATTCTGAGTTATTTCCTTTCTTTATCAACTATAACCAACCTGGTACCAAAGACTTTAGTTTATTCCCCCCAAATGACTCCTAGAATCTGTAATCTTATGCTCTCTGTTGCCTCTTTTACCATTTTTTTCTCAGTTCCTGTTGCCTTCACTAATCCTAGCCTTCATCATTTTATACCCCAATTCCTATTACTGTCTCTAGCTTGTCTCTCTGAATCCAAACTTATCTATTAAAATATATAATTCACGTCACTTTTATCATACCAGTGTCATGGTTGAAAGACATGCTTATAGTGCTTGTTGACTAATTTATCCAACCCCAAAGTTGGGAATAAAGGGAGGTAAGAGGGGAGAAGAAAGGAGATTGGACTCATGGAAGAGAAAACTTTTGCTAGAACAATGAAGGAGAACTAGTCTAAGTCAATGTTTTCCAAATTTGCTCCCTGGACCACAAGTGTATAAATCATTTAGGATTCTTGATAAAATTCTGATTCCCAAACCCTATTACAGACTTACTGAATCAGACTCTGCAGCCCAGAAATATGAATTTTAAAAGGTAACCCAATGATTCTTATATAAATATACCATATCTGAAAACCACCAGTTTAAGAAGGCAGAAGATAAATGCTGAAAGGAAACAGCTGTTCTTATGTTTACTGGGTACATGTACTTTCCATTATGGCTAACAATAGAATGAAATAGTTTCACACTATCATGATTTGCTTTGATGCGATTCTCCCTCTTCAACACATTGCTTTGAGCACAGCAGTCCTTTCTTCCATGGCAAGAGTGTTTCCAGTACTGAATCACAAATATGGGCTAGCTAGTGTAGAGAATCTCACAGAATAGAAATTTCGTGGCACTCCAAGGAAAGGCAACAGACTGCTAGGCCAGCTTTGATTCTTACTTTCTCTGGGAAGAAAATTTAGCCAGAAATATGCTACAGGCTCTTGGAATTCAAGTTTGGTAGCATGGAGGGAGAGCAAAAAACCTTTGAGATCTAGTTGCTTAAGCTTTTAATTGGAACCATGTAGCTGCTTTAGATAAAAACTGAGGACCTGCTCACTAGCTCATACTGAGCAGGATTTCTGCAGTTGAGTACTACAGACATGAGATAACAAAATTAGATACGATCGAGAGGAAGAAAAATGCACCAAAGTCCTTGAATTAAAATGAATTGAAACCTTCTGGGAGAAAAGCTATTTGGTAAGCTCCATTAAGTCTATTGTAGATAGCTTTATTTGACAAAGCAGCATCCTGGCATGTGGAACAGGAAAGAAAATAGCTATAAGATGATCTGTCAGGGAGTTTCCAGTCTCTAAACGAATAAGATTCTGTGCAGTAGCCAATACAGCTTTTAACTCAAAAGAGATACAGAAGCAAAATGCAATTATATAACCCCAGTAAGTGCATTCAATCTGAATCTCCTATATACACCTCCAATAATTCCTCAAACTCAGCAATTTATCAAGTGGATACTCAAACTTATGGTTGTACTCATTTCAGGGTAACAGTAGATTAACACTGTATACAGTACTGCAGCCACTGAGGTGAAGACAATCCTACAAGGCAAAGATTAATCAGCTATAAAACATCCTGGCTAAACGCTTAAGTGATGTGAATAGCTTAATCATTACTAAAATTTTTGTTTATGTTGGCTGTAAGTTTATAGTATGTGTTTGCAGTGACTAGTTCACTGTTTGAAAGTGTTAGCTATCCATTGATTACAAAGGGTTTATTCAATATATATGGAGGTTCATGTTTAGGGATCTAACATATTGCAAAAATAGAGGATGTTAAGATATAACAGCTAATGAATGCTCTCAAAAAGTATGAGTTGGTGATTTGCTTCCCTTAAGAGTTTTCGTTCATGGAGATTCTGGGATCACTAAGTGGCTAGAGCTGTTGACCTCGAAATTCAAGTACTGGAACCAATCAACTATGACTCACATTATAACGAATCTGGCTTCTGTCTCTCTCTGTCTATCTCTTGGTCTCTGTCTCTGCCTCTCTGTCTCTGTCTCTCTGTCTCTGTCTGTCTCTCTCTCTCTCTCACACACACACACACAGAGTGAGCGGGCACAGTAAACTATCACATCTCCATTGTGTAGCACAGTGCCTGGGATGTAATAGTTATTAAGTGAATGAATGAATTCACTTAACCACCACAAAAATCTTTGTTATATGGGTTTTTATAATGTATTTCTTATAAGTGTGGAAGCTGAGGCTCACTGAGGAAGAAATCCTTCCTATATCAAGAAAAGCAGAGCTGGGGCTAGAACTCAGGTGTTCCGACTAGGTCCAGTGTTTTGTCCACTGTGCCTTACTGACTCCTAAGAGTATCTGGAATAGTTAACCTGAAAACTCTGGTCTTTTAGATGATATTTAATTTCCTCCATGGCAATACCCACTCTGAGACAGTTTGTTAGGAAATTGAAGGGTAGGGCATTATATTGTTCAAACTCATATTGCTGTATGAGTTTCACTGAGGACCCACACCACGACTACTGTCTCACAATGAAATCGTGACTATACTAGGTAGGAGCAAAAGCCTTCACCTGGGCAACCGTAGATGCCTGTTTGGTTCCTAATAAACCTCCAAAGAACCACAATGAAAGGCAGCAGATAGGTAGATTCACATGTTGTTAGCATTTCCCCTTAGTTTATAGATTCTCTTTTAACTTTATGATTTTTTAAGAGAAGTATTTAATTTTATGCAGATATATTTATCAAAAATATCTCATTATTTCTATTCTTGGCAATCATCATCATCTCAAATTATACAACAGACTTATATTTTCCAGAATTTCTTTCATTTCAAATATACATGGCTTTTTACATTTGAATCTTCATCTGTTATTAATTTTGGTGTAAGGTTTAAGTGGTGTAGTGTTCTCATTAATTTTTCTAAAAGTTTGGCTAGTACAGTTTGTACTATAGAACATATTATTAATAAATCCAAACCAAATATAAAACAATGCTGCCTAAATGTCCAGCTCTCCTAGGAAAAAGTCCATTTTTAGTTAGGTACCATAATGGAAGATGGGGATAAATTAAGACTACAGCCATCATGTATTTAGATGGCCTCACCAATTGTTTCTAGCCGGTTCCAGTCTGATGGGTGTGTGCCCATACGGAACATTTTTAAAATATCATCCCTATAAGTAGATGTTGGTTAAATCAAGCAAAACAGAATTATATTTACCTGATTCTTCAGGTTCCTTTGTTTCTGTTGTTTCTTCTATTTCATCATCGGACATCTCCATTTCTTCTTCTCGTCGGATTCCCATTAATTCATCATTATGTATATTGCGAATTTCCTAAGATTAAAAGGTATGATTTTTAGGTGGGAAAGCCTTGAAAATGTTGAAGAGATAAACAGAATTAAGGACAAGGTACAAAAGGATTAAAAAAACATGTAACAAGGAGTTCCCTTCGTGGCTCGGCGTTTAATGAACCTCTAGTATCCATGAGGACGCAGGTTCGATCCCTGGCCTTGCTCAGTGGGTTAAAGATCCAGCGTTGCCATGAGCTGTGGTGTAGGTTATAGATGCGGCTCGGATCTGGCATTGCTTTGGCTGTGGTATAGGCTGGCGGCTACAGCTCTAACCAGACCCCTACCCTGGGAACCTCCATGTGCCACAAATGCGGCCCTAAAAAGTAAAACAAACAAACAAAAAGTAAATTTTAGAGTACTCTTAAGGCAAAGGAGGCAAAGGGTCACGCTGAGGCAGAGGACAGTCTCAATAGACAAAGCAGACGTTGTACATGCTGGCCTGCATAAGGCTTTCTTTCCACACCCAGAGCTCTGGCAGTTGATAATTCTTATATCCCTCACATTTTATAAGTACTGTTGGCTATGGAAGACCTCCTACCTCTTATTCATGTGAATTTTTGGACTTTCCCGTAAGGTTCTGCCATGTTCACCTTCCCATGTCATATCCTTTGATTTTGCTGTTTTCTTTTCTTTCTTTCTTTCTTTCTTTTTTTTTTTTTTTTGTCTTTTCTGTCTTTTTAGGGCCGCACCTGTGGCATATGGAGGTTCCCAGGCTAGGAGTCCGATTGGAGCTGTAGCCGCCAGCCTACACCACAGCCACAGCCGTGTGGAATCTGAGCTGCACCTGCAACCTACACCACAGTTCACAGCAACGCCGGATCCTTAACCCACTGAGCGAGGCCAGGGGTTGAACCCATGTCCTCATGGACACTAGTCGGGTTCGTTAACTGCTGAGCCATGATGGGAACTCCTGATCTTGCTGTTTTCCATCCTTTCCCTCTCCCCTTGCAGTCTTACTCAACAAAATTCTTAAGCTTTTGTAAGTTTAGGAGTTATAATAAAAATGAGCTCTCAGGACTGAACTCCTACCAGATTAATCCTTTCATGAATAACTATATTCTCTGAACAAAAAAACCAAGCCCAACCCAGTCTCTATTTGATGGCATTGGAGAGTGAACAAAAGCAGGTATATCCAGCATAGGAGCTGACACTTAGAAGGCTATCGCTCTTCCTGTTTTAAAGGGCCTTTTAGTTTGAGAGGAGATCACAATTAGCACCTCACAGGGTGGCTACATTTTTAATAGAAGATCCGGAGTTCCCATTGTGGCGCAGTGGTTAATGAATCTGACTAGGAACCATGGGGTTGCAAGTTCAATCCCTGGCCTTGCTCAGTGGGTTGAGTATCCGGCGTGGCCGTGAGCTGTGGTGTAGGTTGCAGACGCGGCTCGGATCCCATGTTGCTGTGGCTCTGGCGTAGGCCCGTGGCTACAGCTCTGATTGGACCCCTAGCCTGGGAACCACCATATGCCGCGGGAGCGGCCCAAGAAATGGCAAAAAGACAAAAAAATAAATAAATAAAAAATAAAAAAAAATAAAGAAGAAAGAAAATCCGCAGTTTTATATCCTAAGGTAATAAAGGAGACAGTTCAGGGAAACCACTAAATAGCCAGTGGAAAGTGAGGAGGGGACGCCAGAAAGTAGATGGCCAAAGACAGAGGGATCCAAATTCTGCTTATAAGATCTGTTCAAATTGCTACCTGACCCCTGAGGCATAGGGCATTTTCCAAACAACACAGCTAAGGCTAAAACTGAACTGAGATTTTAGGTGCTATCTAAGACAGCTTAAATTCAGTGAAGTAAATTTACCATTAAAACAAAAGAAAATGAAATCAATATTCTTTGAAGGAACATAACAGAATCCATAGACATAGAAGCAAAATATTCACCCAGAAGCCCTCAGTTAACTGATATACCTACAAGGGCTAGGATGAGATGACCTATTTCCAAGAGAAAAGACAATCAACAGAAACCAAACTTGAAATGAACCAGATATGGTAATTAGCAGAACAAGGAGTGAAAGCAGCTATTTTTAACTATCTCAATGATGTAAAGGAAAACTGTTAATAATGAAAAAGACAGCTGATCTTAGTGGAGAAATATGAACTTTAAGAAAGAACCAAAATTCTAAAACCAAAAAATATGATACCTGAAATAAAAGTAATTGGATGAGCTTAACAGTAGAATAGAGATGACAGAATGAAGACAGAACTTAAAACATACAAATCTATCAAAGAACAGAGAGAAATGAATGGGAATCATAGCGATTAAATGAATCAAAATATTTGAGAAAAAATATCTGAAGATTTCTCAAATTTGATGAAATATTCATCTATATATTTAAAGAACTCAGTGAGGTGTTCTCGCCTTGGTGCAGTGGGTTAAGAATCTGACTGCAGTGGCTTGAGTCGCTGTGGAGGCACAGGTTCTATCCCTGGCCTGGTGAAGTGAGTGAAGGATCTGGCATTGCTGCAGCTGTGGTGTAGGTTGCAGCTGCAGCTCGGATTCAATAACTGGGGCCCATGAACTTCCATATACCAAGGGTGCAGCCATGAAATTAAAAAAAACAACTCAGTGGATTTCAAGAAGGATATATGTGAAAAAAAGTATGTCTAGGAATACAGTAGTCAAACTGTGAAAATGAAACATAAAAAGAAACTCTTTAACTCTTTAGTTAACTAAATTTATTGTGATAATTATTTCATAGTACATGTAAGTCATGCCATTACACTGTACACCCTAAACTTATGCAGTGCTGTATATCAATTATATCTCAATAAAACTGGGGGCGGGGGAGAAACTTTTAAAAGCCATAAGAAACCATGACATTATATACAGGGGAACAATAATTTTAATACTTTGATTTCTTTCAGAAACCATAAAGGCTGGAAGTTAGGGAAGCAGTATCTTTAAAGTGCAAGGAAAAAAGAAAAAATGTTTATTCAGAATCCTATATTCAGAGAAAAAATTCTTTCAAGAATGGCTAGAAGATAAATATATTTTCAGACAAATGTAAGTAAAAGTATGTGTCACTCAAGGGCTTACACTATAAGAAAAGCTGAAGAAAGTTCTTCAGGCTGAAGGGAAGTGCTACCAGATGTAAACCCCGATCTGCAGGAAGGCATGAGAGCATTGGAAATGATCAAGATCACACTGGAATAGTCACTTTTCAAAAAAAATCAAGTATGAGAACTCCATTTTGGAGCAGTCTGCCATCATTTAGGGGCCACTTGATGCCTGTTAGAGGCGCCTCATCACTGAGAATTCCTTGCCTAGAGTAGCCCCAACTGGGCCATCGTACAGGAAGTGTCCAAAGCTCTCTGGTGAAAATTGCCTCCATTTAATGCTACAGTTAATCACTACCTCAACATATTCTCCTTTTTAATTCCTTTTATCAGGAAAAATAATGATTTTTTTTAAGGGCTGCCCCTGCGGCATATGGAAGTTCCCAAGCTAGGGGTCCAATCGGAGATACAGCTGCTGGCCTACGCCACAGCCACAGCCACGCCGGATCCGAGCCACATCTGTGACCTACACTACAGCCCACAGCAACACCAGATCCTTAACCCACTGAGTGAGGCCAGGGATCGAACCCGCAACCTCATGGTTCTTAGTTGGATTCATTTCTGTTGCGCCATGACGGGAACTCCCGGAAAAATAATAATTTCTATATCAAGTTAAGTTTACACTAAATATAAATAACAGTACCTATTAAAGTGAGCTATTCACAGCCATTTAAAAGAATGAAATGATGCCATTTGTAGCAACATAGATGGACCTAAAGATTATCATACTAAGAGAAGTAAGCCAGACGGAGAAAGACAAATATATGATAATGCTTACATGTAGAATCTGAAAAAAATGATACAAATGAACTTATATACAGAACAGAAATAGAACCACAGACTATGGTCACAAAAGGGGAAAGAGAAGGGGAGGGATAAATTAGGAGTGTTGAGATTAACATATACACACTACTATATATAAAATAGATAACCAGCAAGGAGTGACTATATAGCACAGGGAACAATACTCTCTCTCTCTATATATATATCTATATCGATAATAGACATATCGATATAGATATATATGAATCTCTTTGCTGTACACCTGAAACCAACACAACATTGTAAATCAACTATACTTCAATAAAAAAGTGTGCTATTCAGTGTTATCACTGATAGTTAAGAAGTACTGGAAGAAATAGAAATATTAACATAGGATCCTTCATGTACTGCAGGGGCATTACTTAGAACAGAAGAAAATAATGACTTGCTTGAGAAAAATGAACTTTAAAGGGCTGTGTCAAGAGAGAGATTTGTTATGTCTTATTCAAACTCATTGCACAGAGAACAATAAAGGAATCACTCATTTCTAAAAATTCATTCTATCTCAGGAGCCTGGATTTCAGTTATCAAAGAGCTTTTACTGGAAAGATGATTGTAATGAGGTTTGACACTGGCAAATTTGGATATTGTACAACTTACTTCATCAGGAAAAGTGGTGGCTCTCCTAGTTGCCTAACAAAAATGCAGACTGTCAGAGGGTATAAGCAGAGAACCAGCTCTCAATTCACAGACATGTCATCTAACTCTGGGAAAGTTATTGTGTTTCTCAGAAGAGTAAATTGTGTTCCTTCTAGGGAAATGTCCCAGGGCAGGAAGATATAACTGATAGCTAAGCCATGCCCTGTAGCTGCTCAGCATCTGCAAAGCATCTTTCTGCTTCCAGCTGGGCAAGAAAGTGTAATCTCTTCTTAGAAGTATAAAATGTTCAATAACTAAGCAATACAGCTTATCTAGAGGTCTTTCACATCTTCGAAAAAAATCCCTAGAAATATATCAGACCTATGGGTAAATTTTACCTCAATGCCTCAAAATACTTCAGGAACAAGAGTTACCAGTTCCTTTAGATATAATGAAGTGAGGGTAAGAAAAACTAAGGAGAAGCCTGCTCTAAGCTATTCAGGCAGGCAGGCAGGCAAAGTGGCAGAGCTTAGAGCTCTCTAAACACTAGACAATCCTTCGTAGCTGTAAAGAAACTAAGATCTGTATCATTACTTTTCTATAAATAATCAGTACTAAGTCACATGAATGGAAGCTAAGGCAAAGAGAAAAACAGGTTAGAGGGTACCATAATGCAGTAAACTTAGGGAGAGCATTCAGTAAATGACACTACTCCTAAGTGACGCACATGAGATTTTAATTCTTTGAAAACCTTACCATTAAAGCCCTTGATATCCAAGTGGATCAAAAAAGCGCTACTTTGAGAATCAAACCCTAACAAATAGCTTCAGAGTGATGGGCTAAAAGTTGCATTTACCTAAGGAAGGCATTCTACCTAGTTTGGACATAGGAGCAGGAAGCAGGAGGACTCTGAGCCACTGAAGTGCACGCAGCAAGACAAATAGCTGCCTCCCAGATTTGCCCCTTTTCCCACCCTGACAGATACAGTGCTGAAAGCAAGAGTGGCAGAGTTCCCACTGCGGTTCAGCAGGTTAAGAACCCAACGAGTATCCATGAGGATGCAGGTTTGATTCCTGGCCTTGCTCATTGGGTTAAGGATCCAGCATTGCCATGAGCTGTGGTGTAGGTCACAGACGCAGCTCAGATCCTGCGTTGCTGTGGCTCTGGCTCCGACTGGACCTCTAGCCTGGGAACTTCCATATGCTATGGGTGTGGCCCTAAAAAGAAGAAAAAGAGTGGCAATGACACACAAAAACATTTTCCAGAAATTTTCATTTGTAACTGTAAATCTCTATCTGAAATTGACTGGGTCACGTCACTGATAAAGTAAATTTAAAAAAAAAAATAGCCTTCCTAATGTTCCTATATCGCTGTGTTGCCCATAGTAGACCTGTGATATTTTTCATTTAAACAGTGAACTGGTAGTGACTTGTCAAAATCCATTATAAGGGCTTTGAGTCTGTTCTAGCGGTAACTTTTTCTGAAGCTTAGAAATTTACATACTACTACGCAATGTAGGATCAAGCACTTTCAACACAGAAAAAACCTGAAACCTTAGAGGAAAATTCATGAAAAGAATAATCTCTGTACCAGCTGACATATTTGATTTATCATAAAGTAAGAGAATCATAAGTCATTGCATGTTAATTACCTAACTATATCGTTTCCAAAAAAATTTATGTGGAATTAAATTCATCTTACTCATGTTTTATGACAGAGACATGATTATAAGAAAAGCAACGTTCCTTATGAATTGTGTAACAAAATTGTACTTACCGAGACTTTGAATATTAACAGGAGAGCTGGTGGGGAAGGGGCCAGATGAAGGAATGGAAAGGAGCAGAGGATAAGGAGATAGCTCCTACACTTTGTAGAGATCTGATTTTGAGATATCATTCAAGCCAATGAAGCAAAGCACAAACACAGGCTCTTAATCAATGTCTATTGTATGCTACATGATGGAAATACAAATTAGGTTGATCTAAATTTTGTTAGTATGTGGTTTGATAGCTGAAAGCCAATAGCTAATTTTAGTGCAAATGTGTCCCGAAACGAGGGTATACAGAGGACTTGAACATCTATATGTAAACAGTTCTCCAGAGTTTGGAATAATAGGCCTGGGAATCTAGAGAAAAAGTTATTTTAGCAATCACACTATTTCATTTTACGAGAATGTTGGTACATAGTCACCATGTCCCTCTGCCTGTGGCCCAATGGTATAAAATTTCACGTTAGGGAGAATGCGAAGGAGTGTCTTCTGGTGCCTATTGCTATGCATCTAGTTTCTCTACATCATCCAAGGTTTCATGTGTAATCCAGGCCAGGATCTCAGTAAGAGCAACACACGGGGAAGTCACTGTAGATGCTAACTTTTAGTAAGAGGAGGGGCTTCAGCCTTATCATTTTATTACTCCCTGAAGGTGGGAACATTTTCTCCTTACTCTATTCTCTCTCACCAGAGTGAGACAATGCTGACTGCTGGGAGGAGGATGCCAATGAGACAAGGAATGGGTACTTTGTGACGTGAGGAGGTACCAGCTGGTTTATTCCTCAGGGCAACTGGTAGAAAAGCTTCAATGTCAGACACATCTACCTTGCTGAAACCTCTAACTTGGGAGTTGTATTTTTGATGCCTAGGTCCACAAAAAGCCAGTTTCGTTGGTCAGGTCACTGAGACAATCTGATTCTCAGTGGGGTGCTAAGATGTAGCCCCAATTTAAAAGGACCGTTTTGTCCCTTTCTACAGGATACCTCTTTCTGGCCCTCAGAGTTGCCTGTCATCAAGTGAAAGTATGCAAAGGTAAAAAAAAAATCTTTGAAGCCATGATTTAATGAGGCACTAATATAAAGCAGAAGAACTCTTTCAGGTTGAGGGACTGCAGTGCCAGAGGAAGGTCATGAGCTGTGTTCCGCTCTCCGCAGTTTTACTTATAATGATTGAGGTATTTAGGGTGGACCTTAGTTTAGTCTAATCCAATAGGCAGGAAGATTTTTCTAGGTTTCTGCAAGGTCTGCAAGGGACATCACAAAACATGTCATGCGGGCCATGTGCTTTATCCTCATCACTGTGCCAAGGAAGCTGCGCCACAACATTAGGTGTTCGGGTGTGCAGTGCTCAGCTCTCCACAGGCCCACAGAAATGTCTAGCTCATGGCATGGCTATCTTTACTGAGGAGGTAATTAAACTCAAGCATATACCCACCGGATAGGTAGGCTTGCTGTAACTCCAGAGAGCCTGGATAAATACTATTAATGGAGAATATTTTACTGCCAAGTTGTTTACAAAAGGGTTGTGGCCTAGACAAGGCAGTGCTCCAACCAGAGGCTCTACTCCTCCTGTGAAAGAGGCAGTATAGTATTGGCACAGCTTTCTGTACTGGGTGGGGCAGTTCAGACAGCCTCTGCCAGCCCCTAAAAGGGATCCAAGTGTTTGTGTGTTAAGGCAAGGTGGAGACTACTACCGCTTCCCTACAACTGTAAGACATATTGAGCGTTTTCCTCTTGACTTTTATCCTTTGAAATTATTCAAATGAAATGAAAGATCTTGGGTATTTTAAATTTGGGGTGCCAACCTCCACTCCTCCCCTTGATGGCTTCTGTTACCTTTCTAGCTCCCTGAGGGCAAAGGCGAGCTCATCCTGCAGTGCCTGTAGCAATACCTGAGCCGGAGAAGGTGCTCAGTAAACATGTGCATTGAAATGTTGAATTTTGTTTGTTGGGCTCACGATGTAAAGCAGCCCTAGCATTCTAAAATCATTTTGTGCTACAATAAGATAATAGGTCCCTTTTTTACATGCTAGTTCTTTTTTTTTAACAATTGAAAACTTGACTGGCTTTTTATGACTCTGCCCTCCACTGGGCTGACGTCTTCAGGGATTTTTTTCCCCAGTGACTCTCAGATCCCTTTGCTGAGCCAGACCTGATGGCTCAGAGACTGTCAGTTTATGAACAGAGGTGGGCTGATTTTCCGCTAAATGCTCTTCAGGGTTCTCAACTTGCAGCTACACAAACTATGTCATGTAGTCTCATGAAGGACAAAAGGAATAGATTATTATCTTCATTTTAGAGGTTAGGAAGCTGAGGTTCACAAGGATTAAATGACTGGCTCCAGACCACAAGACAGTTGATAGCAGAGCTCAGAGTGGGAATTTCGAGTCCTGAACTGACCACTTCCTAGCTGTGTCATTTTGCTACATCGCTTAACACTTCTGTGTCTCAGTTTCCTCACATGTGAAACATGGACAGTCTACCTACTTATTATTCTTTATGGAGCTGTTAATGATAAATGGAAATAATACTATTATATATTTACACAGAATTTGCATTTTCAAACTGTCTACATATCTCTTCTATCATTTAATCCAGGTGAAGAAATAGGGCCTGAGAAAGGCTAACTTGCTCAAACTCATGCAGCTACAGTGCGTTAAGTGGAGATTTGAATTAATTTCAACTTCATGTCCAGGATTCTTTTCACTTCACCACATCCATTGGGAGGCTCACACAGGTGAGATAACCAATGTGAAAGTGCCTTATAATATGTAAATTCCTTACAAATGCTACTTAAATATTAAGCAACATGGCAACCTGCATTGACATATAATGGGAGTGCTACCAGACTCGCAGAGGACTCAGTTGAAAAAGTTGCTGCATACATACATGGAAAGTGTCAGGGCTGGCTGGGTAAGGAAGCTACCCATAGGAACAGAAGAACGTGAGGCCTGTGTAACACCATTCCAAAGGCAGATCAGTGTAAACAAACCTCCCATTTTGGCTTTTAATCTTGGATTTAGAATCGCAACTTAATCACATCAGACATATTCTAGTGTTAATGCTAAAAATGTCACTTGCGCACAAGCAGAGAGGTGTGTGTCAATCTTAATTTGAAATCAGAGTCTTCCGTTACCTTTAAAGCTGCCACCTCTAAAGATGGCTGAGCAGGTTTGATAAAAGAAGCTCAGAAATTTCAATGCTCCAGTGTAACACCAGGCAGCTTTCAGCCTCAACTATTAAGACGCGCTAATAAATGTAAGGCAGCCCTAATATTACTGACACTAGACTCACAGGTCAGTAATTATTGTTGTACCCAAGACTAGCTAGCTTAGAGAAGTAAACTTGTAATTATCACAGCTCCATTTTCACTACGAAAGTTTCCATCCAGCAGAATGCATTCAAGACAACACGTGCACATTTATTACCCTTCTGGCAGCAGGTGGTCTGGACACAGCGACAGGCTATAGAACATGTCTCAGTGTTTCATTAGGGCCTTGTTGTGGCCATGGGAGCTTGGCACTATTTAATTCTAGCTAAACTCCAAATCAATAACTTGTTAAAGAAAGAAACTGTACCCCTGAGGGGCTACCAGAGTAAAAAGTTACTAACCTCAGCTTGTTTGCACCAAACGCTGATGTTTTTACGCTGGGCTTTTGTGAAGTGGTCCCATGCTTTTTGTTTGGAGGCAGAATGGTACACAGCTACTATCTGCTCAACTGCAGTGTCAGATCAACAGTTGGATCAATCCGAGCATCATCCAGGAATGGCAAAAGAGGGGAGAAAAGACATGAGAGAAGCGTCAGGCTTGTTGTGTCTCCTTCTATGACATGACTAGACTATGGTTGTGCTCAAAAAAGGCCAGGTGTGTTGGGGTACCATGATTTTAAAGGGGACTCAAAGGCAGAAATATCACCATACAGAAAGAAAAAAAGGACTCCAGAAGGTTTAGGGTAAAATAGTGAGTAAGGTTTTAATATAGGCAGTCTGTATTCATTCAGGCAGGAGAGATCAGACTTGTGAATGTGATTCAGTACCACTGACCCTGCACAGCTTGAGAGCAAGCGGTGAACTGTACCAGCTCCTTTAGACCACTGGCTTCTTTCATAAACCAGCCCTCCAGAATAAGCCTGGATGCGTCACTTCAATGGAATCCTTCCTTTTACTATCAGGAGGTATGTTTAACCAGAATCATCAAGTTGAAGTCTAAGATGGACAGGATCTATTCTAAGTCTACCTAGATAGGCTCGTGGACTGGAGAAATGTAAGTTTTATGGAAGAATACTGTGTAAGTGCAGTCCTAGAGAGTATTTTTCAGGGTTGCTTAAAATGTCAAATGGGGAAAGGTGTACAAATATTCTGGGGCTTGATCATAATCAGTTCAAGAAAAGGGCAACTTAGTCATGACTTTTGGCTGGGTAAAGAAAGGGAGGATAAGATCCTCTCTCTCCCTGGCTGGGGGTTCACAGTAAGAAGACTCAGAGGTGTTATTTTGTTCTTTATAGCTCTGTTTGTACCCTGTCTACTAATGATTTAAGGATTTATACTCCTATGATGCCTTCTGCTCTCTTTCTATTTATTCTGAAGTCCTAAAAACATATGCTTTCTCCTCCTGGACTCTGTGTCCATAGATACTTTCAAAATAAAAATGGGAAATGAAACAACTACTCCTTAATCCCAGTTATCTATAAGTCAAGTATGGGAAGTCAAGTACAAGAAGAGTGGGCCATAATTGTTTAAAAGCAAAGTCATAACACTGTATCCTTATTCTTAACGGGAATACAGTTTCTAACTCGAAAGATTAAAGTGCATAGTTTTAGAATATGGTGAACTAAAAACAATACTAGAGAGTTTGTCTGCTCTGTCTCATTTAGGAGAGCTTGGATAGGTTTGAAGTGGTACTACTTTTTGAAAATGGACATTTCGGTGGCTTCCCATCCTGTTCCAGTATCTACTGAATCCAGCACAGGAAATGTAGAGGAAGTAAAAAACCCAAAAGATAGAAGTAGCAAATTTGGCTCTTTTATTCGGTTACCTTGGGGAATACAATTATATTTATCACTAAAATGGAGTCCCTTAAAAGCATATTACACAATAATAATGACGCAAATCTGCAGCTAAGAAGCTTACAAATCCTGATGCTACATTCTATCTTTAGCAGTGAAATCCCAAATTTTGCACCAGGGCCTGGGGCTGCTCGTAACTTACTCTAAGAACAAGCAAAAGTAAAAGCACAGGATTGTGGCCTAAGTGTCACTGTTTCTAAGGAGCTCAAATAGCAATACTAGAGAAAATGAACATCGCAGGTGCACACATGGTTCCCATGAAACTGGAGCTTGAGCCCCTGGCAATACAAGGAGAGCACAGGCAGTGATGAGGAGGGCATTGTTCCTTGACCCAGGATGGCTCCGTAGGCCTAGTTCCTGTGTAGAGAGAGTGGTGACTAAGCAAACTGCCCGCTCACCCTTCCAGCAGAACTATGACTTTCACTCACACTGAATGAGAATTCCAGAAAGGGCCTGCTTGAACTTCTCCTTTGCTTCCTCCATGTCTTTCTCATGGGCAGCTTTCTCATTCACCAGGCGGCGGACATGGCTGTTCGCTGACTGGATCATAGAGTAGAAGTTGTTGGCACTGCGACGGTTCACCTCTCCTCGCTCAATCCAGGTGAGTAAGGTCTGCACGGCTTCTGAGAACTTGGAATCATCTGAAAAAAGAGAATTTATTTTTAAATCATCAAAAGTAACCAAATCTCAATCTGTTTTCCCAACATGCTGGCAAGGAGGCCACCATGGCTTTTTGGCAGTGTTTGTGAAATGAATTGCTAAGGGTCAGGAGCCATGCAGGTACATGTGCGCACACAGGCAGCAGGCGGACAGACGGAAAAAATGAAAGACTCAAAATTAGATTGGTTGTAGTCTATGACGAATTTTCAGAAAAAGATTTCTTCCCAAAGTTTTCTTGGCTGATACAGTTTTCACATATTGCAAATTTCTTAACCTCTCTGATTGTGTGTGTGCGTGCGTGTGTATACACACATGTTGTGTAATGTATGAATTAGCAGTGAGAGTACTTCGGAATTCTATAATCTTATTCTTGAATAAGGAGAAGTAAACTTGAGTCTTGAGTTTCACTTGAATTTGACAGTAACATTATCCTGGATCCAAGGAATTATAATGTTGGAAGAAGCCTTAAGAAAGAATTAAATGGCAACATATAGAATGGATAAATAATGAAGTCTTACTGTATAGCACAGGGAATTATATTCAATAGCCTGAGAGAATCCGTAATGAAACAAACATATGAAAAAGAATGTATATGTATAACTGAATCACTTTGCTATACAGAAGAAATTCACACATTGTAAATCAACTATATTTCAATGAAAAATTATGAACTAAAAAAAGGAAAGAGTCAAATGGAAGTTCTCTTGGTATAAACACTTATATCTTTGACCTTTTAAAACATTATTCCTGCATTCAATCCATAGCCCCAGGCCTTCCACTCAGTTCCAGTCCCAGTCTGTTTGGATGTGATTCATTCCATTTCTACATTTCTCTACATTTCTGTTTCTCTTGCCTGAGGAACCCTTCAAGTAGATTTCTACAGCTATCTAAGAGTTTCTCTCTCATGTTAAAATAGTAGCACAGCTCTTTCAAAGCTTCTGGTTCAGCTTTCTGAGATAGCCACTTATGTATTCTGCTGTTAAAGATCCTGAAGGGTGAGTCCATTATAATTCCACTGAAGGCCCACTCTAAGACCCCATAGCCCTGTTTAGCCAGGAATCCTTATATCTGGTGGAAATACCTCTTACTATAATTTGAACTTCTTACCTACTGCCTTTTTTAGTGCAGGTGTGTAATGAGAGTTCAGCCTCACTGTTATAGCTTTTCATTACTTGCATACAGTCTTTATGTTGATGATCACTTAAAACAAGTATTGATGGATAGTTGATTTATTGATGTTTACCTCTTACTTGAGGTCCACACAACCAGCAAATTTATTTAAAAAAAAAATTCAAACTGAGCTGTTGGGTGTCATGTGGACAGGTAAGTCTTGGACCTGGCATCTTACCAATGATTCCAGCCTTTCCAGCTTTTCCAAGTATACCATTATTTCCGTGGCTTTACTCTGGACTCTATATGTTTTCTGTTTTTCTCTAACAGGGAGACAAATCAATCAAAACAAAGGATTTCTTTTTTTGTCTTTTGTCTTTTGAGGGCTATACCCATGGCATATGCAGGTTCCCAGGCTAGGGGTCTAATTGGAGCTACAGCTGCCAGCCTACGCCAGAGCCACAGCAACCCGGGATCTGAGCCACGTCTGCAACCTACACCACAGCTCATGGCAACGCCAGATCCTTAACCCACTGAGCAAGGCCAGGAATCGAACCTGCAACCTCATGGTTCCCAGTTGGATTGTTTCTGCTGCACCATGACAGGAACTCCCCAAAACAAAGGATTTCTTAAATGTGTGAACCCCCTAGGCTATGTGGTACAAACAAGTTTGGTGAATGAGACCTATTTGCAAAGTGGAATTAGCAGCATCTTGCTGAGCCTAGAGCACAAGAAGCAGGGTAAATTCATACGTTTAGAGCTGGGTTGGTGTCATCAATAAGATCAATGGGACACGAGCATTGATCCAATAAAATCAATCATACTCATAGAATGAAAACTGGATTTGAGCTGCTAACACAGGAGACCAGGCAATTAAATTTAAATTAGCAAAATGGCTCCGAGAGTCAAGCAAAGGGAACAGGAATAAAAACTAAAAGGAAAGCAGTCTAACTTAACAATGTATAGAAGTCTCTATAGTTACTGTGCGAAATAATTTGGCCATTTTGTGATTAAAGAAGTCCTCTCTTAGTTGTTGATAGCCAAGTCTTTGAGTAATCTAAGAAGAATGTGCATTGTAACTATTCTCTGGCCCTCATCTTCTCATCTATAAAATGGGATTTTATCAGAGGTTTCTGGGATCACATCAAGTTCTATCATTCTGATTTATCCTAATTTATAATTTAAAACTAATTTGCTATTCACAGTGGAAGGTGGGAGAGGGGCGCTTACAGGTCCCATATCATGGACCACAGCTAAAATTCTATGATGTGGAAATGTGGGAAAAACATTTCTTCCTAATCACCTGATATATGGAGAGGAAAAAGTAGCAGCACTTGAGACAGTGAAGGATCAGAGACACAGGTGGGAGGGACAAACTTTTTGGCTCTTGAATTACTAGGTACACCTCTTTATATGCGAGGCTTCAACATAAGAAATGCTTAGAATTCATCAGTGGGAAATTCAGGGATAACTGCCAAAAACACAAATATATTTATTAAATTTCTCCAAGGAAAAGACTTCTTTTAATTACAAGGCTCGAATGTTTTGTATACCTTTTAGCTTTTCAGCAACAATGCTGCATTCATGATCTGAATAGTGGACCACTGGGGGTGGGGATGGTGGGCGCAACCTTTCTTCTTCCATTCTTCTACGGTGGCGCTCCTCTCTTGCTAGCATACGCTGTTTGCATTCCCACTCATACAGGTCATCTCGAGCCTGTGCAAAATCAACGTGGAGCCGGCCTGTATCCTTTTTGTCAGTGCTAGAGCCCAGGCGAATGCGGTAACCTAAATGCACAAGAGGAAGAGCCCAGTGAGTCAGCATCTGTAGGCGCCTTTTTAAGTTCTGCACTTCAGATGTAGTCGCAGCAGTTTCAAGGGCCCACATAACCCCAAATTCTCTCCCCGGTACTAGCAAGCTGAATCATTAAAGACTTGGATTATAGTCGCATCTCTGATAATAGTTTAATATTCTATGGTTGGGGTCAGTCTTGTTTGTAGGAGTTCCATTCCTTCATCTGCCACCTTACCTCTGACAGAGGGAGGCTCTGTGGGTAATGGTATTAAGAATAAGCCTTATATGGACCATGGAGTAGGAAGGATGGATAACTTCAAGAGTGTCAGTAATACCACCACTCAGAATTTTGATAAAATTCAAATACATCAGCTTGATAGTTCAATCCTCCAAATTGCTTCCTAGGTGTATTTGGTGACTCAGAACCGTTTTTTTTTTATTTTGGAGGGTGGAAATATATAAAATGGGGAGTGGTATGTGATCCAGGTGACGTATAACTTGGGATTCTTAAAAAAAGGTAATGTTATTAGTATTAAGTGGTATAGGACTAGGATTCAGAAAACCTGGATTCAAGTCTACACCTCCACTTTTTATGCCAGATACAGTACCCAAGTTAAATCTCCCATCAAAAAATAAAAAAAAATGTTTTTATTAACTTTTAAACTTTTAGAAACTGAGCTAGCTGCTTCCACACACATTTATCTCATTTCATGCTCAGCATAAGCTTGCAAAGTAACTCCTGCCTTAAACAAACTAAAAATATAGACAAAATATATGAAACAAATTTTTAAGACATTGGACATTAGGCAATGAAGGCAGAGATCACTAAGAGACAAGAACCAAATGTAATGATCCCTATGATTTCCCCAGCTTATTGCCCAGAGAGAGTTTCTAGACCTCAGCACAGGGAGGGAAACTCAGGCAAAGCATGATCTCCCTGAGTTGAGGAGATAAAACTGGGAATCCAGGGACACTATGACAGACAGAGTTTGTATGGCAGAGTACTGGAAAGGGGAGAAAGGTACACAGAGAAAGAACTTCAGAGATCTGCAGAGGGTCCTCCCTATTATGTGGCTGAGTATTAACGTCTATGTGTATGTGTAAACTATCTGACCATTAAAGATAACAATCCCTGCAGCTCACACAGGGCTGGGAATATTTCATTTTCACACCTAATAATTCAGAGAACACTGGATAGAATAATCAGAAGAGTTTTGCCTAAGTTAGTGGGGAAAAATTAGCCCTAAACTAAACCGTCTCTGGTTCTACTGAACAACCTAAAAAACAAGACCTAAAAAGATAAAATTTTTTCAAGTTACTTAACTGTATCCCAGAACGAAGGCCAAGAACACTTACAGGAATGAAAAATAACTGTCACTTGGTAAAATTCACAATGTCTAGTATCCAGCAAAAAATTACCCAATATGCAAATAAGCAGGAAAATCATAATAAAGTTAAAATTCAGTAATCCAAACAGACCCAGATGTGATACAGATAATAGATAAGGATGTAAAAACAAATATTACAGTTGGATTTCATATGCTTAAGAAGCTAAAGAAAAGAGTGAACGTATTAAGTAGAAACACAAAAGGCATAAAAAGAACCAAAATCAAACTTTTATAGATTTAAACCACAATGTCTGAGTTGAAAAAAAAAATCACTGGATAGGACCAATGACATAACAGACATTGTAGAAGAAAATATTAATGAACTTGAAGACATAGCAATAGAAACTATTCAAAATTAAATATAGAAAGAAGACAAAAAAAAAAAAAGAGTACGTTGAGCTGTGGGACAACTTCAAGGGGCCCAATTTATGCCTAAGTGGGGCCCTGATTGGAGACATGGGGGGGGAACAGAAAAAAATGTTCAAAAAAATAAGGAAGGAAAAGTGTCCAAATTTGATTAAAAAAAAAAAAAACCCTCAGAGATCTAAGAATTTCAATGAACCTCAAATACAAAAACCATGTAATAATCAAATCTGTCAATATTAGCAAAAGAGAATCTTAAAAGCTGCCATTGAAAAAAGACACATTTTAAAAGGCAAAAACCCCCACAAAATGTCAAAAAACCAAAAAACAAAACCAAAAAAGGAGTTCCCGTCATGCTTCAGCAGTTAATGAACCCAACTAACATCCATGGCCTCACTCAGCGGGTTAAGGATCCGGTGTTTCTGTGAACTGTGGTGTAGGTCACAGACGTGTCTTGGATCCCGCATTGCTGTGGCTCTGGTGTAGGCCAGCAGCTACAGTTCCAATTGGACCCCTAGCCTGGGAACCTCCATATGCCATGGGTGCAGCCCTAAAAAGACAAAAAAACAAAAAAAAAGACCCTCAAAAAAACAGAAAAAAGACATATTTAATGTACAGAAAAACAAAAAGATAAGGATATTTCTTGTTGAAAACAATTCAAACAAGGAGATAGTGGAACAACATCTAAGAAAGAAAAAAAAAACCTGTCGACCTAGAATCCTATACCCTGAGAACACATCTTTCAAAAAAAGGGGGAATAAATTCTTTCTGATACGTACAAATGCTGAAAAAATTTATTAGGAGCAGATTTGCACTACAAAAAATGTTAGAGGAAATTCGGAGTTCCTGTTGTGTCTCAGTGGTTAACGAATCTGACTAGGAACCATGAGGTTGCAGGTTTGATCCCTGGCCTCGCTCAGTGGGTTAAGGATCCGGCGTTGCCGTGAGCTGTGGTGTAAGTCAAAGATGCGGCTTGGATCCTGAGTTGCTTTGGCTCTGGCATAGGCCAGAGGCTACAGCTCCGATTAGACCCTTAGCCTGGGAACCTCCATATGCCATGGGTGCAGCCCTTGAAAAGGCAAAAAGACACACAAAAATAAATGTTAGAGGAAATTCAATTATAGAAAAATGACATCAAATGGAAATCTGGATTTATACAAAGCAAAGAAGAGCATACATAACATGATTTCGTTTATATGAAACTCTGGAAAATGCACACTAATCTGACAGAAAACCAATCAGTGCTTGCCTGGGAGAGAAGTGGGGAAGGGTAGGAAGAAGGGATTACAAAAGAGGCATGAAGGAAGCTTTTTGTGAGAGGTGTACATACTTATTATTTTGACTATAGTGGTTTCACAGCTGTGTGCATGTGTCAATAATATCAAATTGAATTTTTGAAATACATGAAGTTCACTGTATGTAAATTATTATACCTCAATAAAGCTGTTATAAAGAATAATTCCCAGTCACACTAAAACATTCTGTTTAGAAAGAGGATGAATAATACAATTTCATAAGCCAACTGTGCTAGGGCCTTTGATAGTTTACAACACACTTTCACACCCATTCATCTTATTTGATCATCTGAGCCATAAGAAAAATGGGGTTAATAATTATTACTGTGACTATTCTCCCAGGATTGCGGAGAAGATCAAATGGGAGGATGATGTGAAAACTTTGCATAAACACACACAAGATGCTGTGATGTTACAAGGTGGTGCACTGTGCACAATGCCAGCTCCAAAGCTGCTCAAACTCCAATAGAAAAAATGATTATTTCTATATTTCCAGCCCCCCTTTTAAGAGATTTTTGTTTGTTTTAAACTCGTTCTTTTACAATGTGGGAGAAAGCCATCCAATTCAGGAGTATTTTGGAGTTCCTGTCGTGGCTTGGGGGTTAACGAACCCAACTAGTATCCCTGAGGACAGGAGCTTGATCCCTGGCCTCAATCAATGGAGTAAAGATCTGGTGTTGCTTGAGCTGCAGTGTAGGTTGCAGATGCACTTCGCATCTGGCATTGCCGTGGCTGTGGTGTAGGCAGGCAGCTGCAGCTCCAATTGGACCCCTAGTCTGGGAACCTCCATATGCCGAGGATGTGGCCCCAAAAGGAGAAAAAAAAAACACCCCCCCCAAAAAAAAACAATTTGGGAGTTTTCTGGCACTTGTAAACTTTCAGGGAGTAGGTTCAAATTTAAAGGGGAAAATTAGCTGTTTTCACATCACTGATTGCAATCTTCTTTCCTTTGGCAGTCACGACAATGTTTCCAGGAGGTGGCTGTTACTAAAGAACTGATTTCAATGATGTTTAGATGGCTGCCTCCTGAGCAGCATGCCTTTTTTTTTTTTTTTTTAGGGCTTTACTTGCAGCATATGGAGGTTCCTAGGCTAGGGGTCGAATTGGAGCTGTAGCTGCTGGCCTACACCAGAGCCACAGCAATTCGGGATCCAAGTTGTGTCTGTGACCTACACCACAGCTCACGGCAACACCAGATCCTTAATACACTGAATGAGGCCAGAGATCAAACCTGCGTCCTCATGGATACTAGTCAGATTCATTAACCGCTGAGTCACGACGGGAACTCCAGCATGTCGTCTTTTATGTACAACTGTTCAGGGCTGTTCAAGACAGGTCTTATTAAAATAGTCTTGTCTGTTATGCACTGTTATCATTGTAAGGGCTGTTAAATCTTCAGAGTTAGATTTTAGAGCACTTAGTAAATGTAAAAAGAGCATTCTGCATCTGCCTCCTCCTCTCCTATCTCATGTTACCAGCCTACTTTTTCAAATGCTCACTACTTTTTCTTTTTTTTGCCTATTGCAACAGGTATCTGATGGATCTCCTTTCCTCATTCATTTTTATACAAAGCTGTCAGATTAATCTTTCAGAAACAATCTTCTTCCTTGTTCCCAAAATTTTTCAACAATTTCCTCTTACCTGAGGAGTAAAGACCAAAATGTTAAGCCTTCCAGAGTGTGCTAACAATGGATGTTTTCCCTCCTCCTTCGTTGTCTACTCAGTACACAAACCACACTCATTGTTTCCTACCATGTATTTTTGCTCATGCTATCTCTAAGCCCCATTGTTCACATTGAAATGCTTTTTCTTTATCAAAGGCTTGGTCCAAATGCTACCGTTTTTGATAACCTTAGTCAGGAGCCAGATATTTTCAATCTCTCTCTCCCCCCCTACCCCCCCCTGCTTCCTCTCTCCATCTCTCTCCTCTAAACTTCCATAACACTTTACCCATACTTCCCATACAGCACACATAACTTTTTCAATCTGCCATTGTCATTAGCACTGCGTCTGTCTTATCACTGTCTGGAGCAATGCCTGGTGCTCAGTGTTTCTTTAAATGAATGTATAACTGCATTTTAACTCTCAGTTCATTAAGGGGAAGAACTAGGTTTTACCCCTTTTCTACTCTGCATAACACTTAGCACAATAGCTTATACAAAAGAGATGTCCAATGAGCACCCCTGTATGAATGAAGATTCTGCCACCATAAAATGTCTAGCACTTAGAACCAATTCTTCCAAACTTTTAACCCTTAGTCAAGGAAGTAGTTAATTGTTCCATGTCCTTTCCAATTACTCTGTCTTCTGCCTTTAGGCTTATTTGCCCCCTGCTCCATAAGAAACAAAAGTAGTTCAAAATGAGCAAAGGATCAGCCATGAAACGTTATCTTGAAATCACCCTAAAAGGCAACGAGCTTCACTTTATAATATTTAACAGAAATCATTCCAATTATGATCCTTTGCCTCAGTCTCCCCAAATCTGAACTTTAACCAGGAACAAGATACTTTATGCGAAGTAGTTCTTGCTACCTGTACTCTAACTACCATAGTATATAAGCCACTATCACTTCTGGATTAGACAAATGCTATGGTTAGCTAAGTGATCTCCCAGTCATCACCGCTGCCCACACCCTTCAGTCCACCTTTTACCCAGAAGTGATATTTCTAAAATGTATATCAGGGAGTTCCCATCATGGCTCAGTGGAAACAATTCTGACTAGTATCCATGAGGACACAGGTTCGATCCCTGGCCTCACTCAGCATTGCCACGAGCTGTGGTGTATGTCCCAGACGTGGCTCAGATCTGACATTGCTGTGGCGTAGGCTGGCAGCTGTAGCTCTGATTCGACCCCTAGCCTGGGAATCTCCATATGCTGTGGGTGCAGCCCTAAAAAGACAAAAAAATCCAAAAAAAAGTGTGTCAGATCATGTCACTCTACTCCTTAAAATCCTCCAGTGGCTTCCCACTGTATCCAACATAATAAATTCATTACTGTAGGGGTATCTTGGAGATAGTGTGGGTTTGGTTCCAGGCTACCACAACAAAGTAAGTATCACAATAAAGTTAGTCACACATATTTTTTGGTCTCCCAGTGCATATAAAAAGTATGTTTATACTGTACTGTAGTCTATGAAGTGTGCAATAGTACTGTGTCTAAAAAAGAATGTATATACCTTAATGTAAAATATTTTATTGCTAAAAAATGCTAACTATCAACTGAGCCTTCAGTGAGTCACCGGCTTTTTGCTGGTAGAGGGTCTTGCCTTGATGTCAATGGCTGATGACTACTCAGGATGGTGGTTGCTGAAGGCTGGAGTGGCTGTGGCAACTTCTTAAAATTTTAAGACAACAATGAAGTTTGTCACATCAATTGATTCTTCCTTTCATAAATGATTTCTCTGTAGCATGCAATGCCGTTTGATAGCATTTTACCCACAGTAAAACTTCTTTCAAAACTGGAGTCAATCTTCTCTAACTCTGCTGCTGCTTTATCAACTAAGTTTATGTAATATTCTAAATATTTTGTTGTCATTTCAACAATAGCATCTTTACCAGAAGTAGATTCCATCTCAAGAAACTATTCATCTATAAGAAGCAACTCCTCACCTGTTAAAGATTTACCATGAAATTGCAGCAATTCAGTCACATCTTCAGGTTCCACTTCACTTCTAATTCTAGTTCTCTTGCTGTTTCCACTGCAACTGCAGTTACTTCTTTCACCCAAGCCTTGAACCCCTCAAAGTCATCCATGAGGGTTAGAATCAACTTCTCCCAAACTCCTATTAATGTTGATATTTTGACCTCCTCCCATGAATCATGAATGTTCTTAATGACATCCAGAATGGTGAGTCCTTTCCAGAAGGTTTGCAATTGACTTTTCTCAGATCCATCAGAGGAATCACTATCTATGGCAGCTAGAGCCTTACAGAATGTATTTCTTAAATAATAAAGACTTGGGAGTTCCCGTCATGGCACAGTGGTTAACGAATCCGACTAGGAACCATGAGGTTGCGGGTTCGGTCCCTGCCCTTGCTCAGTGGGTTAACGATCCGGCATTGCCATGAACTGTGGTGTAGGTTGCAGACCCAGCTCGGATCCCGCGTTGCTGTGGCTCTGGCGGAGGCGGGGGGGGCTACAGCTCCGATTAGACTCCTAACCTGGGAACCTCCACATGCCGTGGGAGCGGCCCAAGAAATAGCAAAAAAAAAAAAATAATAATAATAATAAAATAAAATAAATAATAATAAAGACTTGAAAGTTGAAATGACTCCTTGATCAGAATGGACATTGTGTTAGCAGGCATGAAAACAACACTAACGTCATTGTCCATCCCTGTCATATCTCTTGGGTGACCAGGTGCCTTGTCAATGAGCAGTAATATTTTGAAAGGAATCTTCTTTTTTCTGACAAGTAGGTCTCAGTAGCGGGCTTAAAATATTCAGTAAACCATATTGTTAAACAAATATGCTGTCATCCAGGCTTTGTTGTTCCATTTATGGAGCATGGGAAGAGTAGAAATTAGCATAATTCCAGAAGGCCCTGGGATTTTCAGAATGGTAAATGAACACTGGCTTCAACTGAAAGTCACCAGCTGCATTAGCTCCTAACAAAAGAGTCTGTCTGTCCTTTGATGCTTTAAAGCCAGGTGCTGACTTTTCCTCTCTAGCTATGAAAGTCCTAGATGGCATCTTCTTCCAATAGAAGTCTGTTTTATCTACGATGAAAATCTGCTGCGTAGAGGAGCCACCTTAATTAATTATCTTAGATGGTCTGGATAACTTGCTGCAGTTTCTGCATCAGCTTTTGCTGCTTCATCTTGCACTTTTGTGTTATGGAGATGGCTTCTTTCCTTAAATTTCATGAACCAACCTAGGCTAGCTTCAATCTTTTATTCCGCAGCTTCCTCACCTCTCTCAGCCATCACAGAATTGAAGCGTGTTAGGGCTTTGTTCTGAATTAGGTGTTGGCTTCAGGGAATATTGTGGCTGGTTTGATCTTTTAGTCAACTAAAACGTTCTCCATATCAGCAATGAAGCTGTTTCACTTTCTTATCATTTGTGTTTTGCTGAAGTAGCACTTTCAATTCACAACTTGACTGTTACCTTTTCATTCACAACTTGACTGTTTGGCATAAGAAGCCTAGCTTTTGGCCTATCTCAGCTTTGGACATGTCTTTCTTACTTAACTTAAACATGTCTAGCTTTTGATTTAAAGTGATTCTTCCTTTCACTCGAACACTTAAAGGTCATTGTAGGGTTGTTAACTCGCCTAATTTCAATATTATTATGCCACAGGGAATAGGGAGGCCCAAGGAGAGGGAGAGAGATGGGGGAATGACCAGTTTGTGGAGCACTCAACACACATATGTTTATCAGTTAAGTTCATGATCTTATATGGATGCCGTTTGTAGCACCCCAAAACAATGACAATAGTAACATCAAACATCACTATAACAAATACAATAACTGAAAACTTTAACATTTTCCAAGAATTACAAAAATGTGACACAGAGACATGAAGTGGCCAAGTGCTGTTGGGAAAATTGCTTTGATTGCCTTGCTCAATGCGAGGTTGCCGCAAACTTCCAATTTGTAAATAACACAATTATCTGAGAAGCACAATAAAGCAAAGTGTGATAAAACGAGGTGTGCCTGTACATTTTATAAGGCCCAACATAATTTGGAATTGTTTACCTATCAGGTTTCATTTCCCTTCACTGCCTCTGCCTCATTTACTATGCTCCAGTCATGCTCACCTTCTCCCCTTTGCTTCAACATGACAAATCCATTTTCATCTCAGAGTCTTTGACTTGTTCTTCCTTATTTGGGAATGCTCTTCCCACAGATGCTCACATGGCAAACCCCTTTATATTGTTCAGATCTCAATTCAAATGTCAGAGACTTGCTTTCCCAGAAACCCCAGATACAGTAGCTTCATAGCATTTATTGGTACCTGATGTTAATTAATGTTTTTCCATATATATCATATTTTGCCATCTTCAGAATGTAATATCCCTGATGGCAGGAATCTTGTCTGCCTCAGTCTTTGCCATGTCCTCAGCAACCTAGCATTCTGATTAGCAGTCAATAAATATTTGATAACTAACTAACCTCCACAGTTATTCTTGAGCATCTACTTTTGTACCAGGTAATGTGCTAGATGCTGGGGACTCAAAGTTAAATACGACACAGTCTGACTAAGGAGTCCACACTCTGTTGTAGGAGACAGAGGTGGAAAGAGACAATTCTCCAATGGTGTTACAGGTGTTATTTTGGGCGGAAGCACCACCCATGACGGAGGCACTGGGGAAGAGATGCCCAAACCAGCCTGGGGCAGAGTGGGAAAAGAAGTCAGAGAAAACTTTCTAGAAAAGGTTATGACTGAGCTGGAGCTTTAGAATATGAAGATATATGTATGGTGGGTGGGGGTGGAAAAGATAATTCTAGTCAGAGGAAAAGGCTTTTGTAAAACACCATGGGCACGTTCTGGGAACTAGAATTAGTTTAGTGTGGTTAGGACATGGAATGTGAAGGAAGGATTGGGAAATGATGCTGAGAGGTAAAACAGCTAATCAAGGCCTTTAGATGCTACAAGTAAGGAGTTTTGGAGTTATCCCATAGGCATTTGGGAACTACCTAAGAACTTTAAAGGAAACTGGGTAGTAACATGCATTTTCTATGAAGGCAAAAGAGGTTGCCACTAAGCCCAAACTTTAGCTGCCACAGATGCAAATACACTGATCCCCAATCCCTGTGTTGTGCCTGGTGGGCACAATCCTTACCAATGAACACTTACCAGAAAGATAAAGGGCTTTGTCCACCATGTACTCCTCAGCAAAGCGAATGTGACAAAAGTTTTTTTTGCTCTTCCGAATAGCAATGATCTCTCCACACTGCTCAAACACTTCCACGATGATCTGCTCCGTCCCATTTTCAGGCAGGCCACCCACAAATACTGTTTTGCATCCTGGTGGTCGTTCTCGGGTTGCAGGAGGTGGAAGGTCTAAGTGTAAGTGCAAAAGCATTAGAAACTAAAACGTTTGCTTGGAACAGACCCCTTAGAAACTTAGCATGTTCCAGAGCTAGCACTATTGTCCCCATCAGACCTTTGCCTAAGAGTCCCAGAGGCATATGGCCTCCAAGGTGCTCATCTCTGCTCCCTAGCAAATTGGTTGCATGAATCTGAGAATTATTTTATTCAATGGTTTGGTGACCATGATGTATATATATCAGATAATGACTCAGACCCATCTGTCCCACCAGAAGTTCTTTAATTTTGCTCTTTAACTTTGTTGTCACAACCTAGCAATGCCCAGTTTTCAGTCATTTTTATTAGGAAAATAGTTAGTGGAAAGAAATTCCACTCGGTTTAAACTCTTATTTTCAGGAATTCTCAGAACCAGGGTCCTTGAGAGAAGGGTTTGTTTAATTCAGTTTGTAGTTATGGTATTCTCTCTGTTCATGTTTACTGACAGAGCTGTTTCAGGATGAATTTGACAGTGATGGGGTAAACGTGTACAAAAAGATGTATAGCTATCAGAATGATCTGTTTGACAAAGTTAGCTAGAGTACCAACCATCCCTTTTAGTTTTTGTTTGTTTGTTTTTGATACCAGTGAGCTCTTCCTCAAATTCTTTGTCTAGATACAATCATGCAGCATTTAGAGGGAAAGTAAGCTCATCTAGGAAATCATTAAATAAAGTGAGATAAATTTGGCTATAGAGAATTATTAAAAACCTACTTAATGAGATGATTCTCCTTCTGCTTAAAAAAATGCTTTCTATTAACTTATATATACATAAAGCCTGTTGTACCTGCCAGCTCCTCATTGCTATTTATATGTACCAAAGCATTTTCCAAGCAAAATCCTACAGTTCATAGCCCAACAAAACAAAGCATAATGGTCAAGGGTTTTTCTAGTGTTGGTTTTGTATCTGCAAGGATTTATTTTGTGTAATCTGTCCTTTCCATTCAGCTCTTAACAGTAAATTCTCCCAGCTTAAGATTTGGAGAGCTCAACAACCAGTGATTACGGCTCACATGCAAAAATAAATGAGTCTCACTCGTAGATTAGGCCAAGGCTCCCACCTGACTCTTATCCAAGTTGGCAAGCAGATGATTTGAGCGATTCCTTGGCTGTTAGCATCTGAAGCTTTCTCATTTGCTACCAGCCTCTGTCTTATCAGTGTGGGTCAGAATAATGACGTTCTCATGATGCCCTTCTTCCCTCTATTTAGTCAATAAAAGGGGTAGAAGGATCCAGGGAACTTACAAATTTCTGTTAATATTTGAAATGGATTCTGAAATATTTGAAAAGGATTCTAGAAATCACACTTTCAGTGATTCTCCGCTCTGGCATCACATTAGAATCAGCTTGGGAGTCAAACAAACAGTGCCTGGGTCCCATGCAATGAGTCTGATTTAATTAGTGGGAGGTGCAGCCTATGCACTATTTGGTTAAAGCTCTTCAGGTAACTATAATGTGTAGCTATGGTTGATAATGACTGACTTGGTCTAAACTTCTAATGTTATAGAGGAAAAAAACCTTAGCTAAGTGAGGTTGAGTGACTTATTTGAATCAGATAGAAAGAGAAGGAACATGAACTTGGAGCAGTTAAATCTGGTTATTCACTGTCTGTATGACCTTGGGAAAATTATGAAACCTCTGAGAACCTCATTTTTATCTTAAAATAGGAATATTGTCCACTATCTTACAAGAGTTATTGCAGGATAACTGATAATCCACTGCCTATATTGTATGTGGTACAATGCCTAGCACTTGATAGCTTCCCAATAAATTATAGTCATTAGAGTGTTATTATTATTTACTGTGATAGAACTTAGGTTTCCTAATTACTAATCTGAGGCTTTCTAAAGCCCTATCTCTATTCCTGAGTGGTATCTAAGATCTGGACTTCTAAACTCTCAGTTCTTTGCTTTATCCAGGTCTTTAGATAAGGCTGGGTTTGAAATCATTCTTCTCGCTCTCTCTCTCTCTCTCTTTTTTTTTTTTTTTTTTTTTTTTTTTTGTCTTTTTGCCATTTCTTGGGCCACTCCCGCAGCATATGGAGGTTCCCAGGCTAGGGGTTGAATCAGAGCTGTAGCTGCCAGCAACACGGGATCCAAGCCACGTCTGCAACCTACACCACAGCTCACGGCAATGCCAGATCGTTAACCCACTGAACAAGGGCAGGGATCGAACCCGCAACCTCATGGTTCCTAGTCAGATTCATTAACCACTGCACCATGACGGGAACTCCTGAAATCATTCTTATTGACAAAGGGTTATCGAACCAAACTTGGGTCAGCTACCCCCCACCAACAGTAAAGCCAATGTACCAAAACCAGGTTTTCTGAAGGAGAGTACAGCATTTATTGTAGGCACCAAGCAAGGAGAATGGGCAGCTCATGCTCAAAAGACCTGAGCTCCCTGATGACATTTGGAGTGGGGGCTGCAGGGTACATGAATTTCTTCTGACTGGTTGGTGGTGAGGTAACAGGTGATGTTCCAGAAATTTCAATCATCAACCTTCTGCTTCCAACCAGTCTGTGGTCTAAGTATTATGAGCACATAGTCACCATCCTCTACCTGGGAGGGGTGGGGGGAGGGAGGTGTTTTAGTTTCTGCATAACAACTCAATATGTGTCAGAATGTTACACATATTCCTTGAGGAGGATCTAGGACCCTGTTTTATTGCTGAATTATCATTCAAGCTATCTTGTTTAATTGCTTTTCCTTTGTTTCTGTATTCCATCACTTCACCAATTAGTAACTGCTTGTGCCTACTCTTTGGCACTCAGGGAAGGCCCAGGAGACCAAAGCCACTTCCTATAAATAAGAAATGGGGGACACAGAGGAGTTTTTATATCCTGTAGGGCCCTGAAGGGTGCTGCTCAGTTTCAGAATCTATAGCTGTAAAGACACATATGATTTTGACCATGGAACACAACCCAGCCACTGACTATATTGATAAAGAATTTTCAAGAATATCCATTTAGTTAGAGCCATGTTTTCAAATCTAAGGATTTAGAATAAAATCCTATTTTAGAATCCTTCTAAAGTATACTATTTAAATGGATTTGATGATAAATCATTTCTGTGAGGCAAATAATCACCTTTTTTATTATTTGAGTTATCTTAGTTAGGTCTACCTTTAGATCCATTGAGAGACTCTAAGGAATATCTGGTTACTGCTGTAGTTACACATAACTCTGACAGTACAAAGGCTCTTTCCTTTGACTATATTTGTGGGATTAAAAATTCTGTGGTGAAGTCATTACCCCGTTTAGATGCTATGATTATTCTGTGGTGACTGTCTACTAAGTAAAGGAGCATAAAAGACACTAAGAATAATGTCAAAAATGCTGGGGACTATTTATTTTCCTTGGGTAAATGTAGAAAGCCTCTTTGATAGCATTTGCTGAGATTTAGGTGTACACCACCAGCAAGGCAATGGGCTGTACTATCTTCCTTAATGGATAGTACTTGTTCTTTAATTAATGGCGCAAAGTACTTTGTTGTCTGGGCCTGATTTTCTAATCCCACTGAAATACAGTGATCTAGGCATAGCAATGGTGACTTCATAGGAGAGCAGATTCAAAGTCCACCTATTAATCAGGTAATGTGCTAAGCTCCTGTAATAGCACAATCACCACTTTGGATGGAGAAGAAGAAACTTCCACATAAAAAGTTTCAAGATAACTGAGAGTATAAAGGACTTTAATCTCTGGTAAAGGAAAAGGAGGAGCTTCTAGCAATTCTAATTACAACTAAGCACCCACTCTGGGGAGCTGTGTTGGGGAAATCAGCGTTAAGATCAAAGTCACTGCTGATCTTTGAGAAGTGAGGCACAGAGCAGCATAGAGGCCCGATAAACAATTCACATCCTGCTTTTCAAAGAAACACCACAGATCACTCAACCGGTTTACCAGAATTTACATACTGCAAAATTTTTGAGTTGATTGTATTAGACAGCCCAAGATTGAAAGTCCCCTAGATAATCAGCAGGGGTCAGATATATTTTAATGTAATCCTAACTGATTGGAAGTAATCAGAAGGCCAGCAAATCTTTATTAATTCTCAATTTATCCACTTTCTCTAATTTTCTTTATAGAAACCAACCCTAGAAGCCAAAATGAGTTCAGCCTGTTTTGAGATGGTAAAATGAAAAAAGTTGCTCTCTTTCTGGCTCCTGGGTGCTTTCCTGTACACAGATAGCAGCAGATGACATCCCACCATTTATTTCACGTTCACTGTTATTTCACTGTAAATGAAAAATGCAACCTCTCCATACAGGTCTATCAGCTGAAGTGAAAAATCTTGACAGGACTGACTTCCCTGGAGGGAGGGTGCTGTCCTCTTCTTATACTACCAACTGAGAACTGTTAATTGGGAATGCAATAAATCTCTGATAGCCTCTCTGTGAAAAAAGTAACTGTGTTCCTGTGAGCTTTCTTTTGCCATATCTCTGACTCTTAGGAATCAGAGGGTATTGCTTCTAGGACAATGGGGTACTCATTCACTATTTAGGATACAGTCAGCTCCAGTCTAGTTTGACCCATTGAATTTTTAGATCAGAGCTGGTTTTGCCTAGTCCTGATCAGAGAGGTTAAGTTACTTACCCAAGATTTCATGGCTATTTAGTGATGGTGAGCTGGGATATGAAATCAGGTTTATGTCACTTTAGGGCTCTTAATCATTACACCAGGCTGCCTGTTCCACTGAAGGTACAAAGCTCTATGTGCCACCTACCAATTTGCTCTTGCTTTTCCTAATATGTTTTGAAGGACATTTGCTTAATAGTGAATAATTAAGTGAATAGTGCATAACAGGTGAATAATTATTGTGGTAGCTATGTTTTTAATGTCAAGAATCATAGTTTTAGAATTGGAAGAAACCTCGGAGGTATCTAGGCTAATCTAACCCAATAGCCTCACTTTACAGACAAAGAAACTGAGACCCAGGTAGGTCATGTGACTAGATCAAGCTCCCACACGTAGTTGGTGACAGAGCTGGGAGCAGAACACAATTCTCTCAACTTTTAATCTGGTAGTTTGTTCATTATACTATAATACCATTTTTTTTGCACATTTGATGTAGTTAGACCTATAAAGTCTAGTGATCAGTTGCTATATGTGTCTGAAGCTCAGAAGAGAGCTATGGACTGAAAATATAGAACTGGAAGTCGTCAGCATATGGGGTAATTACTCCATGCTTTCTTGGTTTGATTCCCAGACCTCTGACCTCTCCTTTTGCATTCATCCATACATCCCTCCACCACTCAAGAAATATTTATTTAACACTTACTACACGTCAGATCCCAGTGTTGCAGGTATATCAGTGAACAAAACAGACAAAAATCCCTGCCTTTGTGGAGTTTACATTATATAAATTGGGTAGTTTGTTAAAAGGTAATAAGTATTATGTGAAAAATAGAGAGGGTAGGTAGGACTGGGAGTGTGGCAAGGAGGGCTGAACTTTTAAAGAGGTTCTCAGGGTCACTGAAGAAGAAATAGTTGAGAAAAGACTTGAAAGAGGCGAGTGAGTTAGCCATGCTGATATGTAGGGGAAGGGTATTCCAGGCAGGGGAAGGAGCCAATTCAGAGTGCCTGGTTTGTTCACGGAACCACATGGAGGTCAGTGTAACTGGGACAGTGAGTGATGGGAAGGAGAGTAGTAAGAGACAAAGTCAAAGAGACAATGTGAGAGAGGGAGGCCAGATCATAAAGGTCCTCCTGTACCATTAAACAGACTTTGGTCTTTATTGTGAGTAAAATAGGAAGCCATTGAAGGGTTCTGAGTAAAGGAGGGACATGATCTGACTTAGGTTTTAAAAAGGATCACTCTGTCTGCTCTCTTGAGAATACACCATAGGGGTCAAGGGTAAAAGTAGAAGACAAGTTAAAAGGCTATTGCAATAGTTCAGAAAATGTATTATGGTGGATATAAGCTAGATCATAGCAGTAATCATAAAAGATATCGCAGAGTTCTAGACCTGACAGAGTTTTCTAACAGACTAAATATGGTGTGTGAAGGAAAGACAGTAGTTAAGATTGCCCTTAAGTTTTGACTGAGCAATGGAAAAGATGTAGTTGCCACTTTCAGAGATGGAGAAGGATACTAGTGGAGAAGGTTTGGGGGCAAATATTAGGGGCTTTGTTTTAAACATACTGAATTTGAGATGTCTATCTGACATCTAAGTAGAAATATCAAGTAGGGAGTTGGATATAAGTTTAGGGTTCAGAGACAAGCTCTGAGCTAAAAATACAATTTAGAATATCACTGGCATATAGATAGTCTTTTTTTTTTCAGCCATTAGATTGGATGAGCATATCAGAGGTATGAGTACAGACAGAGAAGGGGTCCAAGGACTGAGCCACAGGACTTGCCATTGATAGGAAGTCAAGGAGAACAGAGGTTATCAGCAAAGGAGACTGAGAAGAAACAACCAGGGTAGGGAGGAAAGGGTGGTGAGAGTGTGGTGACCTGGAAGCCAAGTGAAGAAAGTATATCAGTGTGTAAGGAGTAATCAGATGTGTCAGATGTGGCTATTAGGTCAATTAGGAAGATAAATGAGAATTGTCCACTGGATTTAGTATTGTGAATCATTATTCTTAAATAAGGGATGTTTTGATTGGGGGGTAAGGCAAATGCACAAATGAAGATCATTTAAAAGAGAAGAGCAGAACTGGAAACAGCATGTAAAGATGATATCTTTCAAGGACTTTTGCTGCTAAGGGGTGTACAGAAATACAAGCTCTTCTTTCTCTTTTAAATTTTGTGATGTTGGTTTTTCAATTTTGTTTCAAGAACCAGCTCTTGGTTTTATTGATTTTTTCCTATTGTTGAGTATCTATTTTATTGATTTCCTCTTTGATCTTTATGATTTCCATCCTTCTGTTGACTTTAGGTTTTGTTTGTTCTTCTTTTTCCAATTCATTTAGGTGGTGGGTTAAGTTGTTGATTTGATATTTTCTTTCTTTTTTGAGGAAGGCCTGTATTGCTACGAATTTCCCTCTAAGCACTACTTTTGCAGCATCTCATAGATTTTGAATGATTCAAGAAGGATGAAGGGGTCACTAGTTCTATATATAGAAAAGAAATAAAGTAATTTAAGGACTAAAAGGTATCCATTGGATTTAGCACTTAATATTTTAGTGGCAATGCATTAAAATGATGAATGATTAACTACTTGCTTTAATTTCCATACCTTCCACATGGAAGAGTTTGAGAGATGGTAGGCTTGGAGTTGCACTGGAGAGGAGAATGAGATTAGGAAGCAGTTGAACTTGACTAAAGGGTGGGCAAATGGCAAGTAAAAATGATAGATTGAAGATGGTCATATGATGCAGTAGAGGCAGAAAACTTAGGATCACTAAGGCAAAGAGCATTGCTCAACACCTAGTTCTACAAGGGTTAAATTGTAACCCATTGCACTTGCTGATGGACAGTGCACCTTGGGAGGAATTCAGATGAAAAGCAGGATGAGGTACTCTGTTCTTTGGATAAGCAGGCCCTCTGGATAGTTGGATGCATATCTCAGGAAGAATCTCAATGACTCCAGATTCTTGAAGCATCTCATACATAGAAAAGCACCAAAATCATTACCTTGAGATATCTGCTCTTTGTGATTAGCAGTAATCATTTACTAAGATGTATGCTCAACTGCATGTATTTTCTAGCCAAAAATCATGGAGAAACTGGCTTCTCCCCTACCTGTTTGGAGTAGTTTTACTCAGAGCTACCTGAGTGGCTATCTCCCAGGCTCTAGTCCTCAGCAATACATTGAATAAAATTTAAACTCACGACTCTTATTGCATGCCTTTAAGTTGGCAAAGCAGACCAGTGAAAGGTTTTAGAAGTTCAGGATTTGGACTCTGAATCTGTGGGCAATAGGAATCCCAGAACTTTTATTAGCATTCTAAATATGTGACAAGCACCAGAATGAAATGTTAGGTGGGAGAAAGGGGAAGAAGTTGATAGTAAAGATACTTTCTAATGGAGCAGTAAGACAGAAGAAGATCGGATGTGTGCATAAAGAGGCTATTAGAGTCCTTAAGTCACATGACCTTATTGCTGAACGGCCACAGAGTGCAAGAGAATATACCAGAGACCAGAGGCAAGTAGGAGTAAGTACGGGGGTTTATAATCAAGGCTTTATCAGACAAGGTTGGTGGGCTCTGGAGAAGATAAATCAATCATACTGAATTCCTACTCTTCCTACTTGCTCTTTGCATTTTACCTTCACAAAGTCTTAGGGCTGTTAACAAAAAAATGGCACTTTTACCATGTTCTCAGCAGAGAACTAAGAGAGCCTTCTCTGTTAGTGTTTTCCCCATCTAATTAACCCAAGCCCCCTTTCAACAAAATTCAAGTTCTAAAAAGGAAACAGAACACCAGTTTACTTTAACCTGTGTCAGGAGTGTTATATTTTGAATTCAATTCCAAAGCCAGTTTCCTTCCCAGAAGCCACCACTTCAGAGGCACTAATTGCCCTGTCAGCATTCTCAACACGAAAACAAATAACTAAAGGATTGAGCTGTGAAGGTAAAATGCTTTCCTCTTACTCCATGGCCCTTCCAACTCAGAATTGTGACAGCATGGCTGTAGGTGGGGAAAGATTAATGTATTTGAGAGGTGTCTTTCTGTTTGTTTTACTAAAGACTCTCACAAGTTAGAGCCTCTTTAAACCATAGATTTTTACATTCAAAGACTGCTCAATGATGTGGTTATACAAAAGATACATGTGTTATTTTTTTGAAATGCAGAAGCTGAACATCCTGTAAAGTCATCTCTTGCACCCAGCCTAGACATTATAGGTTTTGAACAATCCATAGGTTTGATAAGACCTGATTGAGACAATGAAAGCCTAGTGCAGGAGGTTTTAACACCGAAAATGTCTAAATTCATAGATTTTGAAGTGGAAAAAAGTAGTATCCGGGATCCACCGCTTTCTCTAATCCAAAAGCCACACACTGGAAGAATGGGGGAAAAGTTCATTGCCCATTTGTAGGGACAGTGGCACTAAGAGTAAGAGACAAGGGGACCACAGTACTGCTCATTCACCTAGGCACTAAACACAAATTCAAGAATGGCCACTTGAGTTGGCAAGTAAGGCCTAATAGAGCCATCTTATTCTCCATTCCCTAATTTTCCCTGACATGTTCGCTCTTCTCCTAATTCAGTCCCCTGAGCTGCTAGCCTCCTAGATTTCTTATTGGCCTGGAAGGAAGTACCCTGCTGACTACTGAGTTCAAAGACCTGAAGAAGGCATTGAGAAGACATTTCACTTAGCAAAAGGGGCCAAGATGATTTGTCCAATCAATCCTGACTCCAAAATTCTCCTGGTTATGAGCAGACCATTCTAAAAAGAACCTGGGTCCTTGCCAGGGCTTGATTCCATGATTATCTGATTCCCATGTAAGGTAGGAGATGAAATAATTGTCTAAAGTCACATGTCAAAAGTTCATGTTTATCATAATGAGGCAAGTTCATTTGATCTATGGCCTGAACCACTGAATGTGTCGCTTAACAGACAGCTTTAATCTCTCAGCACTATAGTGTCGGATTCCTTAAGTAGGCCACCCAGCAGCACTAGAACTGTGGAGGAAGCTTTAATGAGGCTTGGGTCATGTGCAGAAGTAGCTGCTGATCATTTAAAGTAAATAAAATCCCACACAGATCCTGAAAAAAGTTTGAGTCAATTTTTACTGCTGCTACATTTTAACAGAAATATGGCCACCATAGCTCCACAGATGTTTTTAAGAGTCTAAGGAAAAACCTATTCATAACTGACAGAACCCTAGATCATTTCCACGTGAACTGCATTGACTGGGTGGCTGAAAGTAGCTTGTCTCAGTCTCAATAGTCCTCTTTGCCCTCATAGTAAGTTGAATCTCACCTCACTGTCTATCACAGCCCATCACTGAATAGCAGAAGTTTGAGTGATGTGTGAATAGCTGGTAGCAGTGGAGGATTCTTAGCACCAGTGTATATTCTCATGTGCCCCAGGCAGACTCAGATCACACTCTATTTCTGCCATCATCAGCATGTAGGCCAATTATGAAAAGCAGAGAATGTAAATGACAATGTTGAGAAAATTGTGTCAGGTGCCTCCTTCTATACTAATGCACTTAAAAACTCCTTACCAGATGACACTAGAAACCTGTTTTATCATTTGTACTGCAACCAGCACACAGAAATTTACCGTTCTGTGCATAAGTTTCAGCCTTGCTTGGTAAGAGGTAATTTTTTTGTTTTCTGGGGGAAGCTCCTGCACATACATTTATGAAGCCCTTGAGTATTCTTTTGGAAAAGAAGTGTTCCCAGACACCAAAACATTGTGACTTGTGTGGAGAAAAAGCAGAATATTACTTGGATTTGGAGGGAAGAGCGTGCAGCTTTTACAGTGTATGATCTCCTTTACGACTGGCATATCTGGTGGAATTGGAGGAGGTACTATTCCCAAGCCAGGCATCATTGGAGTTATGGGTGGAATTCCAGTCATCATTCCAAGGGCAGGATCAAAGTCTAAAAAAGGAGAAGAGAGAGAACAATAAATCATATCTGGCAAGGTCAAGTAGAGGCAGAATGCTACCTTATAAGCTTCAGACCAAAGGTCTTTCTTAGACAGAAGCAAAATATTTAAGCAAGCATGTTATTAGAATTACCAGGTCTTGGAGTTCCCGTCGTGGCGCAGTGGTTAACGAATCCGACTAGGAACCATGAGGTTGCGGGTTCGGTCCCTGCCCTTGCTCAGTGGGTTACCGATCCGGCGTTGCCGTGAGCTGTGGTGTAGGTTGCAGACGCGTCTCGGATCCCGCGTTGCTGTGGCTCTGGCGTAGGCCGGTGGCTACAGCTCCGATTAGACCCCTAGCCTGGGAATCTCCATATGCCGCGGAAGCGGCCCAAGAAATAGCAAAAAGACAAAAAAAAAAAAAAAAAAAAAAGAATTACCAGGTCTTAAATACTATAAGCATGCATTTTCCTTTTTGGCTAGGGCTGTTCATTTTCGTTTGAGCAGTGCCTATTTCTCTCCATCTCATTTTGACATTCAAGGCCTTTCATAATATGACTTTGCCTTGTTCATTGATCTTGCCTCCTACTAGTTTCCAACACACACCCTCTGCTCCATTCAGACAAGGCTTCTTGCTATCCCTTGTAACACTTCCTGTCTTTTTGCAGCATAGCATGGCATTAAGAGTGTACGGTTTTAGGCATCAGTCAGACCTGGGTCCTAGTTCTACCATTTGCTTAGCAGGATGAATCTTTTGAACCTCCATTTTGTCATTTGCAAAATAGGGTTAATTCCACCACTTTTATACAGAGCTGTGAGGAATAAACAAAACGATGAATAAAATGTGCCTTCTATTATGCAAAGCACAACAATGCTCAATAAATAACTATTCTCAGCTATTGTTCTCCCTGCCTGCCTAGAATCATTTGAGCATCCCCCAATTCTCCACACCCTTCAAAGCCTGGCTTAAAGTCCCATCCTCCCTGAAGCATACTTTCCAGGTAATTCCACTTCATTCTTATCTCTGTGTCTCAAAACTGTTCTACACCTGTTACCACTGAATTTTATTTTGCATCATCTTTTGCTTTATTTAAAGATACTTATACAATGTGTGGGAGTCCCCTCAAACGAATGTTTTTATGGACCTTGTCTAGATACACAATTTGATTCACCTCAAATCATCGTTAACACTATTCTGGTGCCCAACCTCCTATGATACCATGAAAGAAACACCACAGCAGCCAGCTGGAGTGAGTTACTTGCCAGGATAGTCTCATAGGACCAAGACTCTGGGAGGACTCCATACGTGTATGAGTTCTGAAGCTTCTTGGGGCATCTAGTTGATTCCATATGTGGGGTAGAAGATCGAAGAGTGCCTCAAAGGGGAGAAATGGGGGCTGGGGTCCACATAGGTTCAATTTGAAATTGGGGCTCCTTTCTCAGATGACACTACAAGCCTTGGTCAGTCTCAGACACTGGAGGGGAATGTAAAAAATTTTGAGAAAGGTGCTTCTTTCCATCAAGACCCACATAGGATCTGCCCTGGACTTGGGGTACCCATCCTGATGGCACTACTTATCTGGCCAGTCCTCAGCTCTGGAGAAGGACTTAGAACATATTGAGACAGTCATTCCGAAGCAGGGGGTTCCCCGATGTGAGGGGTCCATGGCAAGGACCCCGCTTGCCTGGCTCTAAAGGTGGTACCGATCTGATTGGTTAATTTTTCTCTCTATATCCAAATGCAAGTTCTTTGAGGGAGGGTGTGCATTCTCCTTCATTTCCCCACCTCTCCCCCTGCCCTCTGTTATAGAATGCACAATGTAAACAAAGAAAGTATGGCATGAGGAGTTCTGTAAGGTAGAGGTCATTGAGGTGGCAGTGGCAGCTCCTACTCCCCCAAACCTTATCCTGCTCACCACTGAGGCCCGAGGGGCAGCGCCTTTAAGCATGGCCTCAAGGTGGCTCTGAATCCCCTGGGTGGGTTGTAAGATGTTGAAGGAGTTGGATCTAAACAGTGGGAAGAATCTGCAGTTCATACAGAAGCAGAACTTCTGGTACAACAGGCCAGAAGGAGGGAGTCTTATGACTGGGTAGATAGGTAGGTGGGGAATTCCTGCTGTGGCACAGTGGGTTAAGAATCTGACTTCAGCAGCTCCGATCACTGCGGAGGTGTGGTTTGGAGCCCTTGCCCAGAGCAGTGGGTTAAAGGATCCAGCGTTGCTGCAGCTGTGGTGGAGGTCACAGGTGCAACTCAGATTCAATCCCTGGCCTGGGAACTTCCATATGCCATGGGTGAGGTCATAAAGAACAAAACAAAACCAAAAACAGATTAGGTAGGTGGGTGGCACAAGGCATCCCCTCACTGCAAGCCAGCCCAAGAAAACTAGGGCATGCCCATCTTCCCATGTGTCTGTCATGCTGAGATTCCAAGACCTGGAATGTGTTTGGGAAAAAAAATTTTCTTCTAAGAGGAAATTTTATTTTTCTGAAAATGAATTTACTTTTAGCCCTCATATGTTATCTCACCTGACACGGAAGTACACACACACACACACACACACACACACACACACGCCTGTGCACACACAGACACACACTCCTTCGCTTCCTCCCTGTGACTCTCATATCTCTACTTTCCCTCACATGCTAGTTATATGACCTTGAGAAATGTTTCTTAATATCTGTGTGCCTCCATCTCTCTTTTTGGTAAAAGTAGGGATAAATAATGACATTTAGCTTAAAGGATGAAAGGGCAGTACAGATAAGAGAATCTCTGGCATGATAGGTGGTGGTCTTGATAGGCATGTTTCTTTCCCTCCATTCAAGACATGCACACAGACACACACACACACACAAATACGTTCACTTATTTAGGCACATCCCACAAACATCTGTGATAGCCTCCTATTTGTCAGGCTCTATGTAGGTGGGGTGGGGGTTCAGGTCTTTTTTTTTCCATCTTGGAGAACTGAAGGCCCCTGACACTCTGTGTTCCTATGCTGTAGAATAGGAGCACTGTAGTTAAGAATGCTATTTATGTCTTTGGAAAATTTGATTCCTTGTGTATAAGATTTTGGAAAAATTGTTAACATTATCTCCCCCATTTACAAACTTAATTTTCAATAGGAAAAGATCAGATTAGATTGTGTGCCAACTAAACAATCCCATCTATTTTCCCCCTCCTACTGAAATGTTTGTCTTCCTTTTTTTCTGCTTGCCTCCTCATTGTTATTCATATAGTTCTGTCACTCACAACTCTACCTTACCACAGATTACAGAAACATCAGTTCATTAAACAAGTTCTGCCACTTCAACTGAGAAAGAAATGCCTGTCTCCATGTACTGTCTACTAATAAATGGAGACAAACAAAAAACAAATACACATGATAAATATAACTCCTGACTGATGTACTCACCACTGTGCTGTTTGGTATGATTACATGAATATTTTATGAAATTCATTTAAAAGCAAGTGTATTGATGACATATGGCTAAAGCCAGAGTAGATAAACTCCCTTTCTTTCGTGTGCTCAATATGCCAAGAGTCCCACTGCCCAGCAGGGCTTGCTGGAGGGCAGGTTGTACATTGCACGTGGGCTCCTATCACATTGATTATTTCTTTTGCTTATCTTCCACCACTAAGACCAAAGTAGACTTGAAATTCCAATACCAACCCAGAAAATACCACTTTGAAATCATGGGCCTTATACAAGTATTACAGAATCTGAAAAAAATCAAAGTCCAACAATTTAAAACACATTGGGAGTAGAAAACCAGAGAAATTCTCTCCCTTTCCCGGCCCTGTTCTGGCTTGAAGAGTATAGCCAACAAGTACAAGTATTACCACTTAGGTTAGGAATTCAAACTTCTGAAGGAGATTTGAGGTCATTTTACAAAAGGGTTATGGAAAAGGCCAAGGTATTCCCCCGAAGTCTTTTTACAATAAATACCCTGTTCTGTTTTGCTTTTACCATCTCTTCTAACACCCTTTCCCTATTGGCTTCTTGACTCTTGGCATGTCTGTAGATGGAAGATGTTGGTTTGTATTCCCTCTTCTGATTCACGTACTTTCCAGACTCTCAGCTTACTGGAAATGCTGCAAATGTTGTGTGTTAGTTGGGCCAGCTTGCTCCTCCGAGATGCAGCTCTATTACATCTCTATTACATGATTTGAAGTAATGTTTCAGTGTAGCCTTGAGCCTTCCTGCTGCCTAGCAACTTGCACTTAACTCAACCTAGAGTAGTTATCTTGCAATATTATCATCCTCCATTCTCGGTACACATCTGAGCCAGGGAACTACAATGGAGGAAAATGTCGGTTCTATGCTTCCATTTAGTCATCCATATATCTATTCTTCAATATTTTGATGCCAGGCCCTTTGCAGGTGTTGGGGTTGAAGAAATGAGTAAGATAAAATCAATAACCTCAGAGTTTAGTTTGGAAACAGCTATGTAAAAAGTTATAATGTTTTATCATCCATTATTATCACCATCATAATTGTTTATTGGATGCCTACATTGTGCTAGGGACTATGCTAAGCATTTTATATAATCTTATTCCAAAAGACCTGTGGGCTAGGTATTGTTATTATCCTTCATTTTATACATAAAGAAACTAGGGCTCAGAAAGGTTTAGTTACTTTCCCAAGGTTACACAGCCAGTAAGAGGCAAGACCCAGAATTCAAATCCAGGTTGGTCTAACTTTAATGCTCTTAACTACTGCACTGCTTTTCAATATAGCATGAAAATTGTTTTAATAAATTAATTTAATTACAGGTATAAGATGAAACAGATATGGTGAAAAACATGGCAGATGAATAACAAAATACTTCTACACAATTCTTTCTTCCAAGTGTGGTAGAAAGTTGAATATAAATTCTAGATTTCCCTCCTATCAAGAGGCGAGGTCTATGCCCCATCCCCTTAAAGATCTGGATGGGCTCTACAATGGCTTTGACCAACAGAATACAGCAGAAGGGATGTTGTGCTCATTTTCAGACCCAGGCCTTAAGAGAGATAAAAATTTCCAGTTGTCTCTGGGAACACTTGCTATGGGAGCTTCAGTCACAATGGAACATGTCTGACCACCATGCTAGAGAGACCATGTGGAGAGAGCTTTAGTGTAAATGAAAAGGGAGGGATCCAGCTGAGCCCGTGTTTTATCTGTCCCTGCCAAAGTGCCATGCATACGAATAAAGTTGTCTTGCAACCTCCAGATGAGCCTACCACAGCTGAGGCGTCCCTATTGATACCATATGGAACTGGAGGATTGCTCATTTAAATCCCGCCCCGATTCTTTATCCAGAAAAATCTTAAAATATAATAAAATGATTGTCTCAAGCCAGTAAGTTATAATGTATTCGTCATACAGCAATTGGTAAGCAGACTATGCAGCATGCCTGAGGGAGGAGCGGGGCGTAATTGGTGCATAGAGTTAGCTATTTTCAAATAATGAAAATAGAAAGAACACCAGACACCCAACTAGACTGACACTTTTTCTGATTATTGAAAAGGTGCTTTGGGACCCAGCAGGGCCCCATAGCCACTGTCTTGAGCAATTGTTAACACTGCACTATTGCTGTGTAGAAGGGCCAGTTGGAACAATGCCACATGACACACTCTCTACCCGATGTACTAAGACTGCAGATGTCTGCAAAACACTAGAAACCTTAGAGGCTGCCCATCTTTGATGGCTGACAAAGACACCACATGTGCCAATTTTATGGTTCAACCCTTGATATTTTCCAGCAGGCCAGTTCATGATGGCTTTCTTCCTGCAGGCAGCAATCTCAACTTTTGTGGCAGGGGAGGAGGATGGTGTCCATAGTACTACTGCTCATTAATTGAGTGTATATGAATTTTCAGGTTTTATGCAAATCGTCTCACTTAAACTTCACAACAGTCCTAAGGAATGGACAATATTATTATTCCCTTTTGTACAGATGAGGAAATTGAAGCTTATATAGATAACACAGTAAGGCCACACAGTAGGTAGCTTTTGCTAGCCATGCTCTCAATTATTAGTCTATTCTGCTTCTCACAATGTCCATTCCACAGGAAAAAAAAGATGCTTCTTGTCAGATTAAGTTCTATATCTACTTACTCAACACATAGCATCCTTCAAATGTTCCTGTTCAAGAGGCTACCTTAGGGTTGCATATCTCTACTCCCAGAATTTCCTGTTGAGATATTCAATATATGTATTGTCACAGGGTTGAATGTTCTAAATTCAGTGTCTCAACTTTGACCCACAGGAGAAGTTGGAATTGTGGCAAGTTATGAACTTTGAGGTAGGTGGATTTAGGAGTTAACATTTACTATTCTGCTTGCCTTTTTAGAACTTGACCCTGGTTCTAGCTGGCTGTAGGCCCCTTTGTACCCTCAGAAAGGCTTTGCCTACACTTAGTGACTTCTTCCCATCCAGGTCCTTCCAGGCCCACTAAAGCCATTTCCAATCTTTCAGGTATTCCAGAGACCCTTTGAGCACCAGGAAGTAGTTTGTACTCACAGTAAAACCACTGAGGAGTTCCCGTCGTGGCGCAGTGGTTAACAAATCCGACTAGGAACCATGAGGTTGCGGGTTCGGTCCCTGCCCTTGCTCAGTGGGTTAACGATCTGGCGTTGCCATGAGCTGTGGTGTAGGTTGCAGACGCGGCTTGGATCCCGCGTTGCTGTGGCTCTGGCGTTGGCCGGTGGCTACAGCTCTGATTCAACCCCTAGCCTGGGAACCTCCATATGCCGCAGGAGCGGCCCAAGAAATAGCAACAACAACAACAACAACAACAAAAAAAAAAAAAAAAAAAAAGACAAAAAACCACTGAAATGCAGCTATAGATTAATCTAAAATAAGTATTCCAAATAGGATCTGGTTATATATACATAATTAAGCTATTTTATAGAAAATTATGATTCTAATTCAGGTATACATTTCTGGTACATTATTGCTACTTCTTCTTCTTCTTTTTTTTTTTTTTTTTTTTGTCTTTTTGCCATTTCTTGGGCCGCTCCCGCGGCATATGGAGATTCCCAGGCTAGGGGTCTAATTGGAGCTGTAGCTGCCAGCCTACGCCACAGCCACAGCCACGCAGGATCCAAGCCGCGTCTGTGATCTACACCACAGCTCACGGCAATGCCGGATTCTTACCCACTGAGCAAGGGCAGGGATCGAACCCACAACCTCATGGTTCCTAGTCGGATTCGTTAACCACTGCGCCATGATGGGAACTCCTGCTACTTCTTTAGTATTCCTACAAAATTCATTGGCAAATTATGAATTACACCTGGGTATTGAGAAATTTTAACTCACTACAGTCCTGACTGCTTCCTCTCTATGCAGATCCTTGAAAAGTCTTTTTAGGCAGCCAACCTGAAGATGGAACACAGATTTCTAAAGACAGGTTGGCTGAGCTGATCAAGAGATGATCTTTTGCCCACTTTTCAATTGGGTTGTTGGCTTTTCTGCTGTTGAATTTTATAAGTTGCATGTATATTTTAGAGATTAAGCCCTCGTCAGTTGCATCATTTGCAAGTATTTTCTCCCATTCTGTAACTTGTCTTTTTGTTTTCTTTTTGGTTTCCTTGGCTGTGCAAAAGCTTGTCAGTTTGATTAGGTCCCATTGTTTTTTTTTTTTTTTTACGTTTATTTCTGTTGCTTTGGGAGACTGACCTGAGAAAACATTTGTAAGGCTGACGTAAGAGAATGTTTTGCCTATGTTCTCTTCCAGGAGTTTGATGGTGTCTTGTCTTATATTTAAGTCTTTCAGCCATTTTGAGTTTATTTTTGTGCATGGTGTGAGGGTGTATTCTAGTTTCATGGATTTGCATGCAGCTGTCCAGGTTTCCCAGCACCACTTGCTGAAAAGACTGTCTTCTTCCCATGTTATGCTCTCGCCTCTTTTGTGAAAGACTAATTGACCATAGGTGTCTGGGTTTATTTCTGGGTTCTCTGTTCTGTTCCATTGGTCTGCATGTTTGTTTTGGTACCAGTACCACACTGTCTTGATGACTGTGGCTTTGTAATAGTGCCTGAAGTCTGGGAGAGTTATGCCTCCTGCTTGGCTTTTGTTCCTCAGAATTGCTTTGGCAATTCTGGGTCTTTTGTGGTTCCATATAAATTTTTGGATTATTTGTTCTAGAAGGAAGATATACAGATGGCCAACAAGCACATGAAAAAATGCTCAACATCCCTGATTATTAGAGAAATGCAAATCAAAACTACTATGAGGTACCACCTCACAGCAGTCAGAATGGCCATCATTAATAAGTCCACAAATAATAAATGCTGGAGGGGGTGTGGAGAAAAGGGAACCCTCCTGAACTATTGGTGGGAATGTATGCTGGTAAAACCACTATGGAGAAGAGTATGCAGGTACCTTAGAAATCTATCCATAGAACTATCATATGACCCAGGAATCCCACTCTTGGGCATATATTGGGACAAAACTTTCCTTAAAAAAGACACATGCACTCGCATGTTCATTGCAGCACTATTCACAATAGCCAAGACATGGAAACAACCCAAATGTCCATCGACAGATGATTGGATTAGGAAGATGTGGTGTGTATATACACAATGGAATACTACTCAGCCATAAAAAGAACAAAATAATGCCATTTGCAGCCACGTGGATGGAACTAGAGACTCTCATCCTGAGTGAAGTAAGTCAGAAAGAAACAAATACCATGTGATATCACTTACATCTGGAATCTAATATATGGCACAAATGAACCTTTCCACAGAAAAGAAAATCATGGACTTGGGGAATAGACTTTTGTGGTTGCCAAGGGGGAGGGGGAAGGAGTGGGATGGCTTAGGAGCTTGGGGTTAATAGATGCTGACTATTGCCTTTGGAATGGACTAACAGTGAGATCCTGCTGTGTAGCACTGAGAACTCTGTCTAGTCTCTTATAATGGAGCATGATAATGTGAGAAAAAAGAATGTATACATGTATGTGTAACTGGGTCACCATGCTGTACAGTAGAAAAAAAAATTGTATTGGAGAAATAACAAAAAAAATTAAAAATAAAAAGGTGATCTTGAATTTACCACCAGCTCTCTTGGAAAAGAGCACAAGTTTCTAAATTTTTGCACAGTGACTCTCAAATTCTACCAACATCTGTCCTGCTTTTCCAGAAGATCATCAAAACTCTTGTTTCAGGCCAGTTGGAAAGCTGAGGCAGGGCCTGGTTCATGTACAATGGCAAATGAGGCAGCAAATTGGGCTTGGGTGGGTTATGTGGCATAATTTCAGTTCATAAAGACTCTCCCCAGTAAATTTCAACTTTGATTCCAAATTACAACCAATGAAGATCTATTTCTTTAGTGTAAGTTTCTGCAAATATCTTTCTAGCCTACCTTTCCCCATTCCTTCCTATTTTGTTCTTTGTGTTCTTGCTTTGTTAGAACATTTGACAGATTCAGAGTCAGGCCCTTGCCTTTCAAGTAGGGATGCTATGAACACCTTTGGAAGGACATTAGGGAGGACATTTCACATTACATCTTTGGTTCCTAGATTTCTGGATTTTTAGAGATGAATACAATAAAAATGTATACATATTTATATTTAAGCTTGTCAACCTCTTAATTTGCCAAGAAAAGACATGGGAAAAAAATAACAAAAACTAACCATGTACCATTCATGCAATTCATAAAAAACAGAACATTTTAAAACCAAAATTATAGGAAATCTATAATCTCTGAATAAAAAATAGTCCCTTCAATTGTGCAAATTTAACTTCATGAAAAATTCACTATATTTTCAGTTTTTACAATTTGCAGCAGACTAGGTAAAGCAATATCAACTGGTTCTGGGCTATACCCCAGTATTTGGGCTCTGGAGATCACTCAACTACCTCACTTAGTGTGCACCCCCTATATATGAAGATCCCTATGAAAAAATTCTTTCAGAACTGAAGTGTCAAACACACACAAGTGTTAAGGGCCATGAAAAGTTTGACTTCTCCTGGGAGTTCCCTGGTGGCTCAGTGGGTTAAGGATTTGATGTGGCTCTGGTTACTGCTGTGGTGTGGGTTCGATCCCTGGCCCAGGAAGTTCTGCATGCTGTGGGTGCAGCCAGAAAAGAAAATTTGGACCTTTTGACTTTTCCTGAGGAATGCAGATGATTAGGCTTCCCTTTTTGTCTTGGCTACCTGCTCAAAGGTGCCTTTAGAAACTGGGTGGGGTCCTATGACCTACACACTCTGAATTCTAATTAAACTCCCTACCTGGTTGTCACCTTCTATTTGCATAAATTTATATTTTCCCAGATGATTGTTTATTTTACTTGTAATTTTTCTCTTTTACCATAAGCATTCTTATAAGCTGACTCAAACACTTTGTGAAACGGGTGACATAAATCAAGTCAATAGATAACCACTGTCCCCATACTGTATAGTTTTGCATACCTTCTAGTCATTGGTGTACCATTTCCTCTGCCTAAACTATTCTCAGTTCCTTTTTTTCACCTAACATTTTCCTATATATCCCTGGCAGCTCAAATGTTGCCATTTCTGCGAACCTTCCCTGATCACCACTACTTACCTAGTGTCCGCTCCATCCCACTCCACCTAAAATAATACTTTTCTACATGTATCTCCTATGACACTTGCTACACTGTAATATAGTGACATGGGCTTTGCTGTCTCTGCCACTGGACTCTGAGCTTGAAGGCAATGATTGAGCCATGCCCAACTGGGATCTCCTTGACCTGGCCCAATATATTTTTAATGAATGGATGGGTGAATAAAAGTACAAATGAACAAAATGTTTGGGAAGTCTTTGAGCTGTTGGGGGTCAAGCGGCTGCTCATAAATGAGAACAGGTCTTATTGGAGAGAAAATATAGGGGTTCTAAAAGTCTGTAGTCACTTTGAGGGCAAGGGTCTTTTTCTTTTTTATTCGCTGATTTATCCCCAGGGCTTCAAACAGTATCTTGCATACAGCAGGCCTCAGTAAATATTTCTTACATGAATGAATGAATAAACCATCTTATGCTACCAGACTCTTCATAACAGTTCCCATGGGGAGTCTTGAGAATACTATCATTTGGTAGGGTTCAAGCTTGTCTGGAGAAACATTATATCTACTTGGTGTAGCACTTTATATATTATTGGTCTTGAAGTGTCCACATGATGATGGACAATGCTCTCCTTTCTCAGGATCTCAACTTTATCTGCCACTGAAGGGATATTCTATTTGTGGAAGATGTTAAAATAATAGAAAGCCAAGTCCAGGCCTCCTTGAGGAGCTTGTAGAACAATAGCCTTTCATCTTCACTATTCACACATCTTCTTGTCTTCTGTTCTCATCAGAGTTTGTCTGCTACGTCCAGTGAGAACTGCCTCCTTAAGAATGACAATGCCCACAGAAGTGCAGGTTCTTGCTCTGCAAATATTTTCTAACATCTCTCAAGGAGCAGGCATAGTCAATGCAATGGAGACACCATAATGAGGGACACTTCTTCTTTGGGACATCACAGGTTCCACATTTGGAACTAAGGATATTTTAATTGAGGGAAAAGTAAAGGAAGCAGCACATAGTATTCAGTGAGTACCCTTAACCGGTCTATTCTTGGATTCATCTTGGGTGATGGGCAGAACAATGCTCCTAACTATGTCTAGTTACTTATGAGGAAGCATGATAATGGGAGAAAAAAGAATGTATACATGTATGTGTAACTGGGTCACCATGCTGTACAGTAGAAAAAAAATTGTATTTGGGAAATAATAAAAAAAAGGTGGCCTGACTCTTTTTGGTGCCTCCCTTCATGTGAAAACTAACATTAGTCTGATCTGACCAGCCTGGAAAAGCAAATAGTCTTGCAGGAAAGGCAGCCACCAGCCAGAAAGGACCTTCTAATCTGCCATCATTGTGCATTAACTTTATCAAACAGCAGTTGTACGAAACCCACCATGTTAGATGAAAGGGAGCTCTACACCAAATCCTGGAGATGGCCTGTTTATGCTCCCTACTCAATGAATATAATAAGCAAGACACTGTCCTGACAAGTATGTGTCCAAGAGACTCAGCATCCGTGACAGCATGGATTTGAGCTCTCTGGGGGAAGTCAAGGAAGCTTATATATCATTTATTTTTCATCAATGCCAAAAGCCTTTTCTACTGTCACAGATAGGTCAGATGAGACATGACAAAGAAAAGTCTGTTGGCTCAGAAAGAAGCCTGCTAAGAGGCAGGAAAATAGCTGAATTACTAAGTCATCAGACCTCAGGGAAGAGTTCCATGTGGTTCATTTGCTGCATGTTCCATTTTAAGGAATTCGGGGCAGGAGGAAGAGGATTAGGGCATTGTTTTATCCCATTCAGTTGAAACATTATATAAAAAGGTGGCAGGCCTCCTGTTTCCCAGACTTTAGCAAGAAGGGTGGGCAGCATTGGAGTGTGGTACCAACTTTCGATTTCTGTGGACCTCCCCCCTCCCACCATTTTTATAGGGAACAGTTATCAGCACTGTCAGACACATACTGTTCTCTTCACCTGCCATGGTCCAGTGTTTCTCCAGGGAAAAACTTGCCCCTGCATTCCTTATACTTCACTGTTGTTAAGAATAGAAATAATTTTCTTTTCTTTGGAAAGGTTCCTTTGTGCCATATATTAGATTCCAGATATAAGAGGATTCAAAAATAATCTTTGCAGATAAAAGCATATTTCATGTAAAAAAAGAATAGAAATAGGCCATAATTCAACTTTTAGTGAGCTATGCATCAGATATGAACTTGAAACAATAATAATCATAGCTGAGTTCATTGAGGAATTATTTTCAGTCAGGCATCATTCTAAGACTTTACATGTCTTAACTCATTAATCCTCCTAACAACACTCTGACACAGGTGCTACTGTTTTCTGTTTTACAAATGAAGAAACTGAGGCATAGAGAGGTTAAGTAAATTGCTAAAGGCCACACAGCTATTTAATGGCAGAGCAGGGATTTATAGGAACCTAGGCAGTCCATGCCCAGAACACAAGTTCTAATCTCAATGATTAAACTGCCTTCCTAAAATAATAGAGAGGAGAAAAATCACTTCACATATAACTGAAATAATTTTACACATAGCTTTACAACGTATGTCTCAGCCTAGAGCTACTGCCCCAGACACTTTTAAGAAAAGGGCACTCTTGAACTAAATATCAGTATTTCTAAGGCTAGGTTTCCAAAAAGTCAAGTAACTTTCCCTGGAGTGTAGCTAAATGATCTCTGCATCACAAGGTTGAAGGGGACCCTGAGAAGCCATTTCTTCATAGTCCTTAAGAAAACAAGAGGGAGGCAAAGGGGCTGGAAGTAGAAATTAAAATCACTCTTGAGGTTTCAAATGTCTGGTTGGGGGTGGATGTGAGGAACACTCATTAGAGCCGATATTGGCTGCCTAGCACCAAAGTACTTTCAATTTAAGCGGGCAATTTAGCAGCCATTTGAAGGAAGTATGTTAATGTTTCCTTCATCTTAAATAACATGTAATATGGCTAATAGCAATAATAATGACTCCAGGAAACCTTTATTGAATGCTTATTATATCAAGCGTTGTGCTGAATGTACTATTTAACCTTTACAGCAATCCCATGAATTAAATACTATAACCATCCCCATTTTATAGATGAGAAGACCAAAGTGCCGATAGGTCAAGTAAGTTCTTTGAGGCCTGTGTTATTAGATACTAAGCAAGGTACTGTCTCTGCAGAAATAGCCCTCTGAGTTCTGTTAAGAAAACTTACCCTAATTTTCTAGGCCAGATATTGACCCCAGCACAAGCTTTGGGCCCCTAATGATGGCTTAGATGATTTTTTTACTGTCAATGCTCGGCCTGTTTCTGCTCCACATTCTAGATGAGGAGCTAAGCACTGAAGATTACTTTGTGAGCATAGATTTATGGTTAGATGTGGCAATTTACAAGTAATCTGATACAAGCTAACATTTAGTCCTCTTGGTATCAGCAGATTTGGCCTCAAGATTTTTCCTGGGACATATACCCAAACAGTTCAGATGTCCATAAACCAGTAATATTTAAGCCAAATCAGAGAATATAGTCACTCTAGATTCTGAGAGATTGTGACTCAGGTCCTTGTGATTCAGGACCACTCCTGAATCTATGAAGCTATAAAACAATATATAAGATTTTAGTTTAAATTCTATTGTGATGAAATAATGAAGAAAACCTAAATAAAAAAACCTATTACTCCCTGTGGAAATTTTTATGAGAAATTCATTAATAATGATTTTTAAAGTATTTTAACAGCCAACATTTTTGAGCACTATGTGCTCTCCATTGTGCTAAGCACAATTTAATTCTTACAACAACCCTAAGTGGTGTCACTCTAGACCTGTTTCTCAACCTTAATGTGCTTAAAAATCACCTGGGGATCATGTTAAAATGCAGCTTTGAGGGAGTTCTCGCTGTGGCACAGTGGGTTAAGAATCCGACTGCAGCAGCTCAGGTAGCTGTGGAGGTGCAGGTTCGAACTCCGGCCTGGTGCAGTGGGTTAAAGGATCTGGCATTGCCACATCTGAAGCATAGCTCGTAGCTGCAGCTTGAATTCACTCCCAGGCCTGGGAACCTCCATATGCCGTGGGTGTGGTCATTAAAAAAAATGCAGCTTTGATTCAGTAGGTGTGGGCTATGGCCTGAGATTCTGGGTTCTTAAGAACTCCTAGGTTATGCGGAACACACTTTGGGTAGAAAGGTCCTACACTGGCCTGGTCCTGTCATGCTTTGAAGTAGAATGACAATTATGTGAATCTGGGGAATTAATGTTTAGGATGTTTAAAAAGCACCCCAGGCTTCTTGATATGGTAATTCCCTAATGTCTTCACAAACCCTTTTTTTGGGGGGGGGCAATTGACCAAATTTATAATTATTTTATATCATTATTCATGATTTTTTTTTTGTCTTTTTAGGACTGCACCTGCAGCATATGGAGGTTCCCAGGCAAGGGGTCAAATTGGAGCTGTAGCTGCCCACGCCACAGCCACAGCAACACCAGATCCAAGCGGTGTCTGCAACCTACACCATAGCTCACAGCAATGCTGGATCCTTAACCCACTGAGCAAGGCCAGGGATCGAACCTGTGTCCTCATGGATACTAGTCAGATTTGTTTCTGCTGAGCCATGACAGGAACTCCTATTTATGATTTTATATTTGCAAATTTTCCAACTTGCTAAAATTTCTTTGTAAACCCCCAAATCAATTCTTGCAGTACTTTCATGGTCATTTAAGGACATACACAGAGCAGCAAAAAAGTTAAGTTGCCCAAGGCACATTCACAAACCCATATTAATGGTTAATAGCTCTGACAGTCCAGGACGCTTTTTTGTGCCTAAACTAAGCCCTTCAGATAATATAGCATTTTTCTTCTGATTTTATATTTAGCGGCCCATTCCCTTATAGGTTATTTTGTTTTTAAAAATATGAACAGGAGTTCCCGTCGTGGCGCAGCAGAAATGAATCCGACTAGGAACCATGAGGTTGTGGGTTCAATCCCTGGCCTTGCTCAGTGGGTTAAGGATCCGGCATTGCCGTGAGCTGTGGGGTAGGTTGCAGACATGGCTCGGATCTGGCGTTGCTGTGGCTCTGGCGTAGGCCGGTGGCTACAGCTCCAATTAGATACCTAGCCTGGGAACCTCCATATGCTGCAGGTGCGGCCCTAAAAAGACAAAAAGGCAAAAAAAAAAAAAAAATAGAATAAAAAACATGAACATATATTCAATGTTAACAGTAGTCTTTGGAATGCTCCCCACTATCTCCTATCCATCCTTTTAGGAATCAACCTAAGATTTTGTGGATGTCTAAATCAGTTCTCATTCTAATTCCATGTTCATTTGCTTCCTCTAGGAAATCGATAAATTTAAAGAAACCTTGTAACCCCTTGGCAAAGCCCGTTGTGCTTTTATTTCAAATGAGCTATTTAAATGTTCGATGACCATATCCTGCATCAGATATACCTCTAGCTTGCCCAGAGTGCAATAAGGAGTATACTGGTAACTACAGGCCATCCAGCCTATAAAGCTCATATTACAAAAATGCACACTCTAGGCAGAATCTGGTAAATGTCAACTTCAAAATAAGTCGTGTCATACTGTTATATTTATGTCCACATGGTCAATAAAAAAAAAAAAACACTTGTGAGGTGATTAAAAATAGCATACCAGGCAAAATTGGTTGTCCAGCAATTCCCAGCGGTGCCATTCCAAGATTGTTCATTGCTGTGGCCCATGCAGTTGGATCAGACATAGGTAGCGTCATTGCAGTGGAATCCACATTCAGAGTTCTACTATTATCAGCTAAAAAGAAATGACAAGCAAAATAATTAGTCGTATTTAGGTTTCAGTGTCTAGTTCACTTATCAATATAAACTCTGGCACACTCTTTATAGAAATGGACTGATGGACAAGTGGTGGATAAGGCCTTAATTTCAGCTCTTTACAAGAGTTAAAACAATACAGCTTGAACTGGCAGAAAGTCAGAGAATACCGGATGGCATTTTAATGTTTCTTTCTTCCTCTCTCTCGCTCTCCTCCCACTCCTCCCCTCCTTCTCCCTCTTTCTTTCCTTCCTTCCTTCCTTCCTCCCTTCCTTCCTTCCTTCCTTCTTTCCTTCCTTCCTTCCTTCCCTCCCTCCCTCTTGTTTTTAAAGTCATGAAGACTTTATTTCTTTGAGAGCAGTTTTAGTTTCAAGCAAAACTGGAGGGGAAACACAGAGATTTCACATAGACCCCCCCCCACCCCTACACATGCACAGCCTCCCCAGTTATCAATATCTCCCGCCAAAGTGGTTCATTTGTTACAACTCATGAACCTACACTGAGGCATCATAATAGTTTACATTAGGTTCCACTCTGGTGTTTCACATTCTACAGGTTTTGAAAAATGTATAATGACATGTGCCCGTCATTATAGTATCATACTGAGTATTTTCACTGCCCTTAAATTCCTTTTTGCTCCACGTATTCATCCTTCCCCCCTCCCTCAAACCCAGCTAGCACTGATCTTTTACTGTCTCCACAGTTTTGCCTTTTCTAGAATGTCATGTAGTTGGAATCATATAGTATGTAGCCTTTTCAGATCGTTTTCTTTTTCACTCAGAAATATGCCTTTAAGTTTCTTCCATGTCTTTTTAGGGCTCCAAAGCTCATTTCTTTTTAGTGCTGAATAATATTCCACTGTCTGGATATACCACAGTTTACCTTTCACCTACTGGAGAATACTGTGGTTACTTCAAAGTTTTGACAACTATGATTAAAACTGCTATAACTATTTGTGTGCACATTTTTTGTGTGAACCTAAGTCTTCAACTCCTTTGGGTAAATACCAAGGAACTTATGTATGGTAAGAGCATATTTAGTTGTATAAGAAGCCATCAACCTGTCTTTTCAAAGTGGTTGTTATATCATTTTACATTCCCACCTCCAGTAAATGAGAACTCCTGTTGATCCACATCCTCATCAGTATTTAGTATTGTCAGTGCTCTAGATTTTGGCCATTCCAATAGCTGTGTAGTGGCATTTCATTATTGTTTTAATTTGCATTTTCCTGATGATAGATGATGTGAAGCATCTTTTCATATGGTTATTTACCATCCATATATCTTCTCTGGCAAGGTGTCTATTAGTCACTGGCTTTTCAATCAGATTGTTTGTTGTCTTATTGTTGCGCTTTAAGAGTTCTTTGTGTATTTTAGATAACAGTCCTTTATCAGATGTGTATTTTGTAAATATTTTCTTCAAGCCTATGACTTGCCTTCTCATTCTCTTGACATTGTCTTTTTATCCTCTCTTTTTTTGGCTGCCCCACAGCATATGGGAGTTCCCAGGCCAGGGATCAGATCTGAGCTGCAGTTGCAACCTATGCTGCAGCTGCAGCAACATCAGATCCTTAACCCACTGTGCCAGGTCAGGGACTAAACCTGTGTCCCAGCTCTCCAGAGACATCACTGATCCTGTTGCACCACAGTGGGAACTCCACTTGACATTGTCTTTCACAGAATTTTTAGTTTTAATTAAGTATAGTTTATCAGTGATTTCTTTCATGGGTCATAACTTTGGTGTTATATTTAAAAAGTTATCATCATATCCAAAGTCATCTAGGTTTTCTCTTATGTTGTCTTCTAGGAGTTTTACAGTTTTGCATTTCACACTTAGGTTTATGATCCACTTTGAGTTAATTTTTATGATGAGTGTAAGATCTATGTCTAGATTCATTTTTTTGCATGTAGATGTCCAGTTGTTCCAGCACATTTGTTGAAGAGACTCTCTTTGCTGCATTGTATTGCCATTGCTCCTTTGTCAAAGGTCAGTTGACTCTATTTACGTGGGTCTATTTCTGACCTCTCTGTTCGCTTCCATTCATCTATTTGTCTATTCTTCCATCAGTACCACACTGTCTTGATTACTGCAGCTTTACAGTAAGTCTTAAAGTTTAGTAGCTCAGTCCTCCAACTTTGTTCTTCTCCTTCAATATTATGTTGACTATTCTGGGTCTTTTGCCTCTCCATAAACTGTAGAATCAGTTTTTTAAATTTTATTATCCACAAAATAACTTGCTTGGATTTTGATTGAAATTGCATTGAATAAAGTTGGGAAGAACTGACATCTTGACAATACTGAGTCTTCCTATTCATGAACATGAAATATCTCTCCATTTATTTAGTTCCTCTTTGGCTTTTTTTCATCAGAATTTTATAGTTTTCTGAAGTTTTTCAAGTATACACACCAAAGGAGCTTGGGATGATTAAGAGGTTTCCCCTTCTTCTCATAGTCTAGTTGCATGTGATTACTTCAGCAGCTTTCATCCAAGCTACTCATGCATGCAAACAAACAAAAATATCCAAGGGCTTCCACAGTAGCAGTGAAAAGGAATATTTATATTCCTGAAGCAATTTCAAATCTTTAAGGCAGCACTATTGAGTTGGACACAGAATCAATAGACATCAACTTAGCCAACCGAATATTCTGGGGATTAGGAGGATACCAGAGTACAAGCAGATAGGAGATGCAGTCCAGTCCCTACCTTCAAAGGTTATATAGTCTAATTGAAGAGACCAGTGACAATGGTGACGATTATTACTATTATCTCCACTTCACCATCTCTATCCATTACTACCACTAATTATTGAATCATATGCTAAGTAAAGCTCTTGGCATGAATTATTTTCATTTAACTTTCAAAACAACCCTATGAGATAGGGGCTCTTTATATCTCCACTTAATAGATGAGAGGCTCTAAAGGGTTATATATACATAGTCCAAGGTCACACAGGATGTATACTTTTAGGCACTATGCTTTAGTATTTCCACTTAAACATTGTTAGGAAACAATGAAAGACTCAAATAGTACAGACTAGAAATGTTACTGAAGTTTAAGGAATGAAGAGCTACTGTGGCTTGAATAGGTGGGAAAGGGTTGGTAGAGAAGATAGGATTTGAAGGAATGGGCCAGATTTTTATATGTCTTGAGTTATGGGTAATTATTAGATAGGTAAAGAAGAGAGGGTTAGACATTCCAGATTAGGGGTGACATAAGCAGATACTGAAGTGGGTTATATGTGCATGTGCAAGTGTATATTACACAGTTGGGAGAGATATAGTTGCAAGTCATCTGAGCAGAAAAAGTCTTTTATTCCCTCTGACTACCGATAGCCATACAAAAAAAATTTCCATTGCTTTCCTCCTACCTCCCAGTATGCACTCCTGCCAATTACACCCCCGAAAGGCAACTCTAGTCTAATAGTAGCTTGCTAACATCTGTCCATCACATCCTTCCAACCTGGCAACATGAGGGACGCACCTTGGCTGCGTTATTTATACAAGTGCTATTTTGGTCACTTATTGGTCACTACAAGCAAATGCAAATGTCCAAAAACATTATTTCTGAAATATTAGTTTTTATTATTCTCCTATACTGCCTATGCCTCCTCTCCATAAACCATTCCCCCACAGAGTGATTGACAGCCCTAAGCATTTGTTATTGCAGTCAGAAGTCACATTTCAGAACTGGTGATTTCTCCATTGCAGGAGCTCTAATCCTCACACCCAGTTTTTAGTTGTGAAGGCATATAAGAAGGCTAGAAATAGCCTCCTTGTAAATATTATCAAGAAAACAAACATGGGGCATCAAATATCCTTTGGGTCAAGAGTTTATGTAGTGATTATTAGGTTCATCTGGATTCCCAATCCCCAACTAGGGGAGCCAAGCTTTTGAGAATGTTATAGCTGGAAGAGACCTTTAGACGTTACAAGTCTGCACTCTGATTTTCTCTGCTGGCTGGAGAATGACTCCTGGGGGAAACAGCTAGGTTTAGAAGGACTGAGCTCCAATGGCAATTTTTTCTTTTTGCAACAGTTTGGCTCCTCATTGTCTCTGCAGGACTGGGAAATAGAATCAGGAATTATTTTCAATAAAGAATTTTGAGATCAAAGAATAAGAGTTTAGGAGTTCCTGTCGTAGCTCAGTGGTAACGAATCCGACTAGTATCCATGAGGATGAGGGTTCGATCCCTGGCCTCGCTCAGTGCGTTAAGGATCTGGCGTAGCCATGAGCTCTGGTGTAGGTTGCAGATGCGGTTAGAATCCAGCATTGCTGTGGCTGTGGCTGGCGAGTGTAGCTCCAATTCGACCCCTAGCCTGGGAAATTCCATATGCTGCAGGTTAGGCCCTAAAAAGCACAACAAGAATAAGGGTTTACAATGTACCTAGACAAATTTGGACTACTTTGGTAGGGGTTGGGGGATAATGACCTAAATTATCAGTTTTTTAAAAGGACAATACAGTATCACTATTTTCAAAATATATATTCATTCATGGTGCTTGTTAAAATGTTAGCAGGAACTCTGTTAGGCTTGTTTACGATGAACAGATAAGGAACACATGTAATTAACAGCATTATTTTGCTACAGTGAATTCGGTTCTTAAATCCTTAAGAAGTTGTGCTTTAAATGCCCTTCTCATATCCCTCCCCTCCCCCAACACCCTTCTCCACCTGTCAAATCCTACTCATTTTCCAAGGGTCATCTCAAATGTCTGTGAAGCCACATCACTGGAATTAATTACTCCTTCCTATGTGTTCTCATGATATTTTATCTAGAATTTGACTTTCATTTGTTTGCTTATTCTCCCACTTCTCCCCAAACCAAACTGTTATTGAACCTTAATATATGCCAGGTTCTGTGCTACTGACTAGGAATATGGGAATGAACAAAATTCATTTACTGCTCTAGAAGAACTCACAATACCATGAGACGCACTGCATATAAACAGCCAAATAGAAATCATTGTAATAAGTGCTGTAACAAAACTATGAGTAAAGTGCTGTGGGAACAGAGAAGGAGTAATGAAATCTGCTGGAACGGGTTTGGATGTGTGTGTGTGGGGTTGAGAGGAGGAGGAGATGAGGAATAGCCAGGGAAGACTTCACCAGCAAAGAAGCTCTTGAAATGAGTCTTTAAGGAGGGACAGGATTTTCCTCTGGGTGGTGAGTGGAAGATTAGGGTTGAGGAGCATTCCAGGAAGCCTGAACAACTGAGTACTTACCACTGACTGCCTTGAATTGTAATTACTGGAGTCGTGTCTCCTGCTAGCGTGCATGCTCCTTAAGGTCAGGGACTAGGTTTTAGGCATCTTTTTTTTTTTCCATTTCTTAGTTTAGTGTCTGGCATGAAGTAGGTATTTAATAAATATTTGAGTGAATAAATAAAGAAAATCAATTTATGCTGATTTGGGGCACAATAAGCAATCTACGCAATGGCACTCATTGATTATTTGTATGCCTTTTCAGAATGATAAGTTGTCTTAAAAGGGATGGCATAATTGCTAAGCTCATTCTGTCTCTAGCACAACTGAGTTTATGTGTAGAAATTTACTTAGACCTACAGCCAGGGATAGATACACTCAACTAATAATTCAGTTTGATCTTATTAGCTATAATCTTTCCCTCAAATAGGCACAGTCATACATATAAGCAAGCCTATAATTATTTTTAATGATTTTTATTTTTTTCCATTATAGCTGGTTTACAGTGTTCTGTCAATTTTCTACTGTTCAGCAAGCTGACCCAGACACACACATACATATATATACATTCCTTTTTCTCACATGATCATGCTCCATCATAAGTGACTAGACATAGTTCTCAGTGCTGCACAGCAGGATCTCATTGCTAATCCATTCCAAAGGCAATAGTCTGCATCTATTAACCCCAAGCCCCCAATCCATCCCACTCCCTTCCCCTCCTCCTTGGCAACCACAAGTCTATTCTCCAAGTCTATGATTTTCTTTTCTGTGGAAAGGTTCATCTGTGCCATATATTAGATTCCAGATGTAAGTGATATCATATAGTATTTGTCTCTCTCTTTCTGACTTACTTCACTCAGGATGAGAGTCTTTAATTCCATTCATGTTGCTGCAAATGACATTATTTTGTTCTTTTTATGGCTGAGTAGTATTCCATTGTGTATATATACACCACATCTTCCTAATCCAATCATCTGTCGATGGACATTTGGGTTGTTTCCATGTCTTGGCTATTGTGAATAGTGCTGCAATGAACATGCGGGTGCATGTGTCTTTTTTTAAGTAAAGTTTTGTCCAGATATATGCCCAAGAGTGGGATTGCTGGGTCATACGGTCGTTCTATGTATAGTTTTCTAAGGTACCTGCATACTCTTCTCATAGTGGTTGTACCAGCTTCCATTCCCACCAACAGTGCAGGAGGGTTCCCTTTTCTCCACACCCCCTCCAGCATTTATTATTTGTGGACTTATTAATGATGGCCATTCTGACTGCTGTGAGGTGGTACCTCATAGTAGTTTTGATTTGCATTTCTCTAATAATCAGGGATGTTGAGCATTTTTTCATGTGCTTGCTGGCCATCCATATATCTTCTTTGGAGCAATGTCTGTTCAGGTCTTTTGCCCATTTTTCAACTGGGTTGTTGGCTTTTTTGCTGTTGAGTTGTATAAGTTGCTTATATATTTTAGAGATTAAGCCGTTGTCAGTTGCATCATTTGACACTATTTTCTCCTATTCTGTAAGTTGTCTTTTTGTTTTCTTTTTGGTTTCCTTGGCTGTGCAAAAGCTTGTCAGTTTGATTAGGTCCCATTGGTTTATTTTTGCTTTTATTTCTGTTGCTTTGGGAGACTGACCTGAGAAAACAATTGTAATGCTGATGTCCAGGAATATTTTACCTATGTTCTCTTCCAGGAGTTTGATGGTGTCTTGTCTTATATTTAAGTCTTTCAGCCATTTTGAGTTTATTTTTGTGCATGGTGTGAGGGTGTGTTCTAGTTTCATGGATTTGCATGCAGCTGTCCAGGTTTCCCAGCACCACTTGCTGAAAAGACTGTCTTCTTCCCATGTTATGCTCTTGCCTCCTTTGTGAAAGACTAATTGACTATAGGTGTCTGGGTTTATTTCTGGGTTCTCTATTCTGTTCCATTGGTCTGCATGTCTGTTTTGGTACCAGTACCACACTGTCTTGATGACTGTGGCTTTGTAAGATTGCCTGAAGTCTAGGAGAGTTATGCCTCCTGCTTGGCTTTTGTTCCTCAGAATGGCTTTGGCAATTCTGGGTCTTTTGTGGTTCCATATAAATTTTTGGATTGTTTGTTCTAGTTCTGTGAAAAATGTCATGGGTGATTTGATAGGGATTGCACTGCATGTGTAGATTGCTTTGGGTAGTATGGCCATTTTTACAATATTAGTTTTTCCAACCCAGGAGCATGGAATATCTTTCCATTTCTTTACATCTTCTTTAATTTCCTTGATTAATGTTTTATAGTTCTCAATATATAAATCTTTTACCTCCTTGGTCAGGTGTATTCCCAGGTATCTGATTTTTTTGGGGTGCAATTTTTAAAAGGTATTATATTTTTGTATTCCTTTTCTAATATTTCATTGTTAGTATACAGAAATGTGACTGATTTCTGAATGTTAATCTTATATCCAGCTATTTTGCTGAATTTATTGATCAGTTCGAACAGTTTTTGAGTTGAGTCCTTAGGGTTTTCTATATATAGAATCATGTCATCTGCATTCAGTGACAGTTTTACCTCTTCTCTTCCAATGTGGATACTTTTTATTTCTTTTGTTTGTCTGATTGCTGTGGCTAATACTTCCAATACTATGTTGAATAAAAATGGTGAGAGTGGGCATCCTTGTCTTGTTCCAGATTTTAGTGGGAAGGCTTTTCAGCTTTTCTCCATTGAGTATTATATTTGCTGTGGGTTTGTTGTAAATGGCTTTGATTGTGTTAAGCTATCCCTCTACACCCACTTTGGTAAGAGTTTTTGTATGAATGGATATTGCATTTTGTCAGATGCTTTTCCTGCCTCTATTGAGATGATCATGTGGTTTTGAACTTTTCTTTTGTTAATGTGGTGTATGACGTTGATTGATTTGCATATGTTGAACCATGCTTGTGAACCTGGGATGAATCCCACTTGGTCATTGTATGATCTTTTTTATATGTTGCTGGATAAGCTTATAAAGTTTTACTTTCAAGGAGAAATCCCAGATGATCATTTCTGGCAGCAGTCTGGATTTAAGGCCTACACTAACAAAACATGCTGTGCTGGACATCTGTTACGAATTATCACTTAATGGTGCAAAAGTTAAGTCCTGGCCTGATTCACTTTTCAGAGTAAAAATGGACATCTAGTAATTTAAGTGTTTTATAAAAATAGTCTCACCTCACTAAAGGGAGAGATGGCTCATTTTCCCGTGAGCCCTACACTCACTGGCAGCAGCCAAGAATATTCAAAGGTAAGTGCTAGTGGTTGTCAAATGGTCTTCAAAATACCTCACCCAAGTCTGTAGATCATGTCCTGCTATGCTGGCTCTCTTGTTCTGCTTGTGTGGCAACTCTTCAAGAGATCATAAGTTGTAGAGTGGTAGTGCCTTCTAGGTAAGCAGATTGAAAATATGGCACTTTGGAACAAGAGTTCATTAGCGCCAAAAGAAGACAATATTGGGAAGCGAACATCCACTTTAACCTGATCCCATAACCATCAAATCACTACTGCCATCTGTTTATTTTTGCAGTGTTTATGCGTCACTGATTAAGTAGTCAATTACTGTTGAAGTCATTTGATCTTGAAGACAACACACACACACACACACACACACACATACACACACACGCATTCTGTGATACGCCCTGTCGTGTAGTGCTACAGTGAGGTTTATTATTTCAAATGTTCCCTTTATTTCCTTTGAAACAAGTTCAGCATGTTGGTGCCATCTTGCCAAATATATTTTATTAAGACATAAGCTTTTTTTCTCTGACAATTTACTCTCCTATAATTCTCTTTCTTTTGTTCAGGTTTACATCCACTGGATTTTATGCTTGCTATAACTTTGTTACACAGTGTTGTACAAAGCTGAGGAGAGGATTTTGTCAACAAACATCTGTTGAAATTCTCTTACGAGTAGGAAGTAATCTTGCCTAGTGATCAAGAGCATGGGTTTCGGAATCAAATGGCTTTGGACTAAAGTCTAGCTCTACTAGTTAGTAACTGTAATGCGCTCATTCTCTTTCTCTCTTTTTTTCTTTTTGCCAGCCTGCCTTCCAGTCTTCCTTTCATATTTACTGTATGTTCATTGAACATTTTCTGTGTGTGAGGCATCATTCTAGATGTTGAAGATATTATGGTGAGTCAAAAAGGGCTCATCCTTGGTCTTATGAAGCTTGCACTCTAGTGCAAGAAGGAGATATTAAAATACAAATGAATATAAAATAATTGCACATTATGATAAGTGCTCTGAATAAAGAACTGGGTTGGATGAGAAAAATGTCAAGGTATAAAATTAGGAAAATGACAGTATCTATAAGTTTGTTGAAGATTAAATTAGACAATGTGGGTAAAGAATTTAGCATGGCTTCTGGGTCATATTGAGCACTTGGTAAGTGGTGATAATAACATGGTAATCATTAAGATTACGATGAAGAAGTGGTCTCATCCCTTGAAGGACTCAAAGTCTCCTGAGAGACACAGCATATACTGAATTATCACACTACATTATACGAATAATGAAACTAAGGCACAGAGAGTTTAAGTAACCATCTTAATATCACACAGTCAATAAGTGGTAGGACAGGAACAAACCCAGACAGTTCTGATGCCAATGCTCAAAGTCTTATCCATCTCACTGAACTCCCTTCAAAGAGCCCCTTTATTTTCTGTGTTCCCCTAACTCATTGAAAACATGTCTATTACAGTTCTTACTATATCATATTTGTATCACCTCTTTCTGTTGCTGCCTCTCCTACTAGATTCTGGAATCTCCTATCCCCCCTTGTTATTCCTAGTGCCTAGATGCCATGTCTGACATAGGGAAGATGTTTGGCAAACCGTTTTAAGCAAATTAATAAGGAAATCTATGAATGTATATAAGGGAATCCCGCACAGATATTACTCTTCCCAGAAGCAGATGCCAAGCCATTCAGAACGGGATACTATTCTGTTGTTGTATTAAGATAAAATGTATGTTAGTAAGTTTCTTATGAATATTTTAAATGGAGAGAGAGAGAAGATAAAATGGTGGTAATTTGTGGTATTATAATCCTAACATGCTGATAATAGAAGAGAATCACAATTACAGGAATACAAACTTTAAGAAAGACAAGTCTGGAGACGGGGAGATAATTTTAATCATAGAGAAATTCCTATTTTAATCATAGAGTAAGAAGGAACTGACTGAAATTTCCTTGAGAATTTAAGGTAATTAAGTTTACTAAAATAAATGTGCATGTAGCAGCCATATTATTAATACCTTGGGGGCAGGAGATATAAAACCTCATTTACTTTTATATATTCTACAGTGACTATTTCAAAGTAGGTGCTTTTAAATAAGTGAACTCTGCAAGAACCCAGTAAACGTACAAAGTGGGGGCTTACCTGCAATGCCTATTTCATAGACCCACAGCCATCTAAAATCTCTTTGTATTGCATGGTCCTGAACTGCCAACTTAACTCTCTAGTCATTTCTGCAGAAGGAAGATGTGGTCCAAAGTGGGGGAGACATCAGACCACTGGAACACCAGAATGCAGATAAATGGCGAATGGTGGTATTAATCACAGTAAATAAAACAAGACTAATGATAATGAACACTCCTTTAATTCTTACTATGTGCCAGGCACTGTCCTAGGCACTTTTATGTGCATTAAATTAAAACTCTCAACCTTACAAAGTAGGACCTCTCATTATCCCCATTTTACTGATGAGGTAACAGAAACGGAGAGATTACGTGACCTGTCCATGGTTACACAATAGCTTGCAGGTGAGCTGGGCAGGCAGAGCCAGGCAGCCTGGCTCCACACACTTCATGCTCTTAACCACTATCCTATACAAAACCAGGGGAGTCAGACAGTTAGAGAATCTTTGAGCTGAGAGGGCTATGGAGCTCATCATTACAGATGGGTGCCCCCCATGTCCTCTATCATAGTGGTTCTTAATGGGGGCTGGGTTAACTCACCAAGGTACATCTGGTCATATTTGGGGACATCTTTGGTTGTCACACCTGGGAGTGAGGAGGTGCTACTGACATCTAGTGGATAGAGGTCAGGGATAATGCTAAACAGCCTACAATGTACAGGACAACCGCTCACCCCCAAAACAATTATCTGGCCCCAAATGTCAACAGTGCCGAGGTTAAGAGACCCAGGTCTATGGCAGCAACTTTCATATGTTCTTTCTGGAGAGTGCCTCATACTCCTGGCTTCTTCACAATTCCTTCCCGTCCACCACATGGACAGCCAATCCCAACTTCTGCAGCTTATGCCCTCCTCCCTTCTTACCACTGTGCTAAGACTGATCTGATCACACCCCTCCCACCCTCATCCACGAATCTATTAACGTTTTTAGCATGGTTAATTTTACGCCAAAGAAATGATCCTTATGGTAAGGAGTCCAGGTGCCACAGAAGGCTGATGAAGTACTGTTTAGAGAATTGTCCTGGAAATAGCAGTAGGAATATCATGACAAAAGAAAAGGGAGGGAGTTTAGAAAATGCTTGCAGGGAACACAGAAGAAAACCCCATCTCTAGCATATCACACGGGGCTTTGCATACAGTAGGCATACAAGAAGTGTATGTTTCAGATTATGGCACGAGGGCAGGGTTGGGTGTCCTAGAACTCAGTAACATTATATTCTCTGTTCTCTTGCTAAGGGAAAGGAAACAGTAACATAAATCACGTTTGGGGTTTACATTAAGCCTAGGGCTCAAGGGTTTATCTTCTGTTTGGTATTTATTGCTCATGAAGCAATAATCTGAGTTGTAGGTGTTATTTTGAATCCCTCTTCATTTCTTTGAAAATAACAACCCATCATTGTTTGTGAGCAATGCACTGATGCCCCAGGCACACCCCCACTCTCTCTCTGATCACAGACATCATCAGCAGTGGTGCCACAGCTTGCGTCATGGCCATGCGGGGTGAGAGAACTGACCGGGGCCTTCCTAAGACAAGGCTCCCAGGAGGCTTGAGAGAGATGACGCTATCAGGCAAGCGAGGGCTTTACCTCCTTATGCGTGTTATCAAGGATGAATCAAAGAGCCACTCAAGGGGATCAGGATGTCACAGTATATTCTTCCTTGGAGAAAGGGAGTGAAAGGGAAAAATGAAAGGGATAGGGAAGGTTTTTATGCTAGCCTATACACTTGGTAATTATTCTCACATGAGCTGTGAGTGTGGTGGGGCAGGGGGTGGGAGAGAGTAGCTTGATCTTTGAGGTATGCAGATAAGAACCTCAGGGTGGAGGGTGCTTTCACAAATTAAGCTTCATGCTGGAAGACTCACTATTCTAGTCCATAAGCTAAAGGGTCCTGGAGACCCCCACCTCCATATTGGAGCAGTTACAACAATGTTCAAGGTTTTTAACTGGCAGGTGCAGTGGGGTGGGGTGTAGTGAGGAAGAAGAAGGCAGAGCTTTTGGCATACACCTCCCCAAGGAACTCACAGTACATACCCTACATTTATGAAGGGAACAGGGTATAGTGGGAGGAATACAGACCTTGGGGCCAGATGGATCTAAAATCAAGTCTTGGCTCTATTGCTTACTAGCTTTGGGACTTTAGACGAGTTCCACAAACTCTTTAACCTGTTTATTCACCTGTAAGAGATAATATCTCTCTTTCAGGTACTAAGTGAATGATAATAATATTGATTCCTGATATTGGTTAAATTCTTATTATGTTCCAAACACTGTTTTAAAGCTTTATATATATTATGTAATCTAATCCACATAGAAACCCTATGAGACAGGCAAGATTTATCATTAGACCCATTTCACAGATAAGGGAAATGGAACACAAAGAAGTCAGGAAGTTGCCCAGGGTCACAGATGGAGCTAATGCTGGAGATGAAATTCAGATTCAGGCACTATGGCTCCAGAGCCCACACTTTTAGACACTGAACTATACTCTATCACTACAGTATACAGAATGCTGAACCTGATAGCTGACACAGAGCAAGGCAAGTACTCAAACATGATTTAACTCCACCTCCTTTTTTTTTTTTTTCTTCCCTGTTTAAGAAACTCTTCAGCTGGCCTGTAGGGGTCTCTTCTCCCACTTCTCTAAGCTGGAGCCAGGGGCCTTCTTTGTTATTTCAGGGGGGCTGGCATGAGTGAGTGAGCTGAGGAATCTCAGAGATAGTCGTTGTCACTTCAAGGTTATTAGCTGAATGTGAGCCAGGAGGACAGGTTGAAGTCAGACGCAGGAGTCCTGGCATCGCAGCAGGCTCCACCACGGGAACCTTGCAGGGCTTCTGCAGTCAGTAAGAGTAGTAGCAAGCTGTACCAGGGAGGCTCTCCTGGGCTTTTCTGGACAAAGGTCCATAACTCCCCACTCCTGGCTTCTTGTGTTTCTGAGACACCAGTGCACTCATATGAATTACCCTGCTCTACGGTGAATGGTTGTGTGGCCCTCTAGTCTTTAGGATTGCATCATCCCATTCATTCTGTATTTCCTCCCCTAACATTTAGATAAAGAACACCCAAAGCATAGATGAGCCACAAAAAAATCCTACCATACCTCAGCTCTTTTAACATCTCCACTAATTGCCTGTTAAGCCACATGTTTCTCTTCCCGGTTTTGAAAAAGACACATTAATATTACTGTCAGATCCCAAATGCTGTAGCTCCTGGTTTTCAACTAGAAATCTTAATATTTAACAAATCAGCTAATTGCATTTCAGGTGCTAAGCATGCTCTTTAGGTTAATGGCATGGCTGGTGGTGGAGGGGTAATGGATAAAGAAAAAAAATGGAAGTATAAACTCTGAAAGTTCCCAAAGCTCTGTGGTCAATGCTTTTCAGAGCTAAATTGCGTAAGAGATGATTTGGCAACCCTGCTGCTATGCTGTTGGAAGTCTGGCAAGATCTCTTAGAGAAAAAAAAATAGACCTGGGGTTCATCCACAAGCCGTTTTGCTTTTGCCCTTGTTGCTGAAAATCTTTCCAACATGTTTCTGTCCACTTCCTTGCCATAGGAGATAGAGTACAACAAAGATAAATATAGCTTGGGCTAGATCTAGAATTAGGAGGGCTGAGTTTAAACCCTGGCTCCACTATTTACTCGCAGTGTAGCAATCACTTACATCCGTGTTTGTCCAAGTGCAATCCAACCACGTGCATCAGACTCACCTGGAGTGCTTGCTAAATAGCCAAGTTCCAGGGTCCATTGCTGAGGTTTTCATCTGGGTGGTGCAGGGGAATCTGCCTGTTGAGCAAGCACCCTGGCCAACTCTTAGGCTCACTACAAATCTGAGAAACCCAGACCTTGTTTCCTCATCTATAAGAATGATACCACCCCTTCCCCAGGGTTGCAGTGAAAACAAGACAGGTGGTCTACGTGTGCCAGGTATACCTGAATCTTTGAGTGAGTTTTTGGCAGGGCTCTGGGATACCTTCTGAACATTAATTTAACAAACATGTTAAATCCATACAGCATTTGATGGAACCAAGGTGAAAAGTCCATGTTTCCCTGACCTTCAAGGGGCTCATAAACTAATGGGGGAGACAGACATGAAAGCAAAAGTTTGGTATAGTTTGATAATGGCTAAATGGAGACATGAAGAAAGGGGAGGCAGCCACTCTGCTAGGAAGAGAGGTGGTGGGGCAGGAGGGAGGGGTGCATAGAGGAAGTGATGCTAAACTGGAGAAGGTGACTTTCAAGTGAGCTTTGAAAGATAAGTCAGTTATGATCCTGTGGATATCTTGATAGTGGAGGAGATTAGGCCATATTTGTGCTGAGTTGAAAACCTAGAACAGAAATTGTTCTTGTTTTGGGAGATGGGCAGGAGTGGAGAATATTTTCCAGATCAGTTTACTTATTATTTCTCGCTCCTAAAAGTAGAATGTTAAAAAGACTGGAGCCACTTCGCACAGTTCTCCGGTTCACTGGACTCTGAGAGGATGGTATGAGACTATGTTGTTGACTTGCTTTGCAAATCGCTAACTACAAGGCTATGGTCTAAGTCAGGGGGGTGGGAACACTGGCCATGACCACTATAAACAAGTCAAGTGTTAAATCCTACTGATAATGGGAACTTTGGCTTGAGAACTAGCTGCCTCAGCAGAGTCATCCTCAGATATTAAGGGCAGTGCTATATATACACATACAGCCGCAGGAGGCAGTGACTAATGGCTGTGCTTTGGGCCAGCAGCCCTGGCCCCTTTCTAGCTTCTTTACTTCTACAGGCAGCCTAACTTGAGTGTTCAAACTCCATCTCAATTTGAAAAATAATCAGAAAACAACAGCCTTTACTATACAGAACCCCACACTGCCCCCACCACCCTTCATGTTTCAAAATGACTGAGGTTTGTTTTTTTTTTTAAGCTGCAACAGACTCCTATTAACCCCCATCATGCCTTTGGCCAGGCCAAGCATAATAAACTCTCAATCTTTAATGCTGTGTGATCTTGAATGAAGAAAAATGGGATTATAATGGTAGTTAAGTCATGGTCTTTGGATGAGATATGAGTTCCAATCTTGTCCTGCCACTAGCTGTGTGATGTTAAGGAAGTGACTTAATGTTTCTGTTCTTCATTTTTCATGTCTGAAAAATGAGGACAGTAATAAGTAACTATCTCAGGGTTGTGGGAAGGATTAAGGGAGAAAATATGGGAAGAAAGCCCACTTCAGTGCCTAGCTTAATAGGTAATAGTAGAATACTGGTAATTATTATTAATACATTAACCATAGTGGACATGACACCTTATGGAAAACAGTGGCTACCGTGGGTGGAGAGAGGGGAGTGTTATGATACTTTCAGGTGAAAAGGACAGGAAAGTACCAGTATAGGAATGAGTCATTAATAACAGTGTGGGATGTATTTTTTAAAAAAGAGTAAGATGGCTTCTCTTTAACCAGTTCTTTACCAAGAGCACTGACAGAAAGAACAGCAAGGCTAATTTATAGGACTCTCATTTCACGGATGCATTTTCTAAAAGTGATACTGCTAATAAAATCCTCAAAAGATGTTCTGGTGTTACCCCCCTCCCCCACTGTATAGACATACCCCAAACCCGTCAGTCCTGCTTTTTCCTCCAAAAGCATGGATGGCATTTGCATCCAGGCTCTCTCTCATGGCCACCCCATCTGTGGTGGAGGAAAACCAGAACAACTTACTATCCTGTCTCAATTATCCACGGCCAGGATGGGAGGCAAAGGGTTAGGCAGGGGAAGAGGTTGTTCTTCCTGGCCAGCTTTCTAGTAAGACAAAGGGAGGTTAGGGCCATGGCTGTGACCTCTGTGACAGCTGCATCAGCCTACTCCAGGAACAATCCATATGCAAGTGATTCGGTTGGCAGTTTGTGATCCTGGAACAGGATTAACAATAGTGCCTTTCCTGGCGTCTATCTTATATATGACATATTTTGCCCCATTTAATTCAATAGTTCTCCTGAATATTTTAATATGGCAATAGTAGTCCAGATAGCAAACACATGTGAATTATTGACTTTCTTTCCTTTTATCCATTCCTGCTGTAACTTAAATTTTCTTCCTGAGTGAATCTCCAGGCCACTAGTGACATCACCTTTAATCCATTTGTGTTTCTCTTTTTAAAATTGGCATTAACATGGAGGAGACATAAGCTGTTAAAAAATAAAAGACGTCTAGCTTGGTGATGATCTCCAGAGCAAACCTTACAGGGATTGGTAGAGCAAATTTGATTTGAAAATGATTACAAAGGGTGAATTCCCTGTAAATAATGAATTGGAAAGAAAATCAGGCTGGGAGTATTTGCTTATCCACTTATTTCCACATGGAAGAAAAGCCATAATTCCTGTCAGCCTGTGCTGAACAGCATGCCTAGATTGGTCAGAGAGAAACCAACCAGTGATGAAAATAAATATACAAGCCCACCCTGTTGCTGCATTCTCTGTCAGGTCCAACACCAAGAAAAGCCATAAAGGTAATAAGTCTTTGGGTAACAACCCATAAATCCATGGTTACAGTTCAAGCGCTTAGCTTCAAATTCCCAAATGACCATGCCACTGTTCTTTCCTCCTTCCAGAAACGGAGAAGTTCACTGTCAAAAAGGAGGGGAGGGGACGGAAGGGGCAAGGCAGCTGAAATGTTCAATGACCCCAGCAAAATTCTGGGAAAGCAGGCCCTCCTCACAAATCACAACGTCTTGAGAAACTCACTGGTATGTCACCGGAAGACACTGTCAGAGAAAGCTGGCTGAGGATTTTATCAAAGTGCACCCAGCTTTGAAAAGCAGGGTTGCTTAAAAATGTAGAGCTGATTTCTGTATATCAAATCCTATTTTCCCACTGATTCATACTATCTTTTTCTACTTTTTTTTTAAATTAAGTATTGAGTAGGTACAAAGAGGCATTTATGAGACAAGTGTGAGGTCTAAAAAACAATGATGCAATGAGAATTGTATATCCAACATGCAGTTTAAGAAGAAGAATGTAACTGTTACCTTTAAGGGCGACCACGTGCCCCTCCCCTAATTCCTTCTATCTCCCCTTAGAGACGAGCAGCACTATTCTGAATTTTGGGTTCATTATTCCTTGCTTATCTTTATTGTACTACTACCAATAATGATGCAGTCTCTTCAGAAACGTTTTATCTGAATTTCGGAAGGATTCATCAGTTGCCAGAAGCTTTAATAGGTGCTGTTTCCCCTCACACTCCTACCCTCTCCCTGGCTTCTCCCACCCCCCTCCAGCTTGCCCAGTAGTTGGTGATCTGTGAACAAACCTGAGTGTCAAAGGTATCATTTCTTAGTAAACCCATATGGAAAGTCAGTAATTCTTTTGTAACGAGGCTACTTTCCTTCTGTTTTTCCAGTGAATCCCTGCATGGGCCTTAATTTGTTTACTTGGAGATTTGGGGACATGGAGGTGGCAGTGGGCTAGCGAGCAGGGTGACAGGGCTGTGTATATTGTCTAGCAGGGGTACCTTGGGGCTTTGGAGCCAGAAAAACTCTGCTCTTTACTGGCTATGTGACTTTGGGCAAGTCACTTAATGTCTCTGAGCCTTGCTATCCTCATCTCAAAAGACAGACAACAATAACACTGATCTTACAGGGTTGGAGTGATTGTTAAACAAGAGATATTAATTGTAACACTATTTTGAAAGGCATAGGATACTCTGTAAATGTTAGTTGTTGATGCTGCTGTGGCTCTGCTGCTGCTGTTGATGCTATAACATCAGCTCTGTTAATGTCAAGGTAAAGGACTAGATGGTTATGAATTTTCTAAAGTCTGGAGCTAATCCACAGGTTTATTCTTGCCAGCTGTCTGACAAAGCTGGCACAGCACAGATAAAATTGAAATTTCTTTTTCAACTCTGTATTACTGGTCTATGTGGAAACTTCCCACCTTCGAACATCTTCCTCAAATCCCACTGAACCGGCCCAATCTGCATGTGTGGGAGTTGTGTTGGCTCCAGCCTGCATCAGTGCTGAAGCCCAGGGCAGAAAGTAATCACACATTACAGGCATCTAACATTTTCTCTTCCTAGTTATTTCTCATAGGATGGTGTCGGCTGGCGACTCAAATAGCAGTGTGTACAGGATGTGCTCGTCACCTGATCAGTTGGCGCCTGAGGAACCTTCTGAAGGTCCTGACTTTTGCCTGTGTGATATGATAGCATAACTATTTGCATGTCATTTGCATTTTGTTTTTAAAAGGGTTTTCTCCTTGAAGATCTACGAGAATGAGAGTAAGCAGTGGAAAGCCACGTTTCCATTCTGCAAACGATATAATCAAATCTGTAAATGGGCAAAAATACACACAAGAGACGCTTCATAAAACTGCTGGCAATTATTTCCGTGAGCAGACTCAAGTTGTGCACAGTTCCCCACAGCTGCCGCAGGTGCTCAAGGAAGAGATTCAAACAACAGAGGGGAAATATCCATCATCTTTTTGACTATGGTGCTAGGCTACCTGCTTGGATGCCCAGGAGGGGGTGAGGGAGGAACAGGGCTGGTAATATTCCCACACATGTTTCCCAGCCTTGAGGCTGGACAGCCACATGCCCATCTGCTGCTAAGAAAAAAAAAAAAAAAAAAAGCGCTTAAACGCCTGGGACAGGGTGTTTGACCTCTGAGGTTGCAAGACTCTTGCCCTCCGCCTAACAGCTGACGCCTGGAACCAGCAGGCCAGCCCCTCGTGGCCTCTGCAGGGGCCAGCGTGAGGGCTCCAGCTGAGGGGTGGCTGCAGCTATGGCAACAAATGCCCAGGAATGAGTTAACACCAGCCAAAGGGGTTAATGGGAGAGGCAAGGGCTTTTATACAAATGCATTAGGGAAAGAAATGCGATACAGCGGGCACGAGGCCCATTAATAAAGCTGAGTGATAAAATCCACCACCATTCTTAAATTGGACTTGGCTACTTAAACCACTTTTCTGAATCAGTCTCCTGTGTTCTAGCTCTTCACTGAGACACTAAGCTTATTTAAAGAATAAAGACAATACCATAATAATGCAGTGTAAAAGGAGAAAATAGGGTAGCAAAAGGGGAGATTAGATTTGCAAAGGTAGGAAGAAAAATAAGAGATGTGTACAACCATGTTCTGGATATGTCCAAACAGTTTGTTATTACTAACAATCACCACCTGACAATAAATTACCCCCCTACATGTGGATTACCAGCCACATTATTATGATGCATTAGAATCAATCTGAGTACTAACAATAATGGGTGGCTGGGTGGCCAAATACGGCCCCCAATTACTGCTGAGTGCCCTGTCTTTCTGTGGCTACAAAACAAGTCTCATCAATATTCTCTCATAGAGAATGTTTTCTTATCAACATTATGTCCTCAAAACATCCCTGGAAGGAAGGTCGATATTGACGGGCTTTTTTTGAAGAAAACAAAGAGGCATGGAGAGGTTAAGTGAAAATTAGCAGAGGCAGTGTGACCATTCCACAACAGAATTGGGGCCATAAAGGGAGCCAAGGTACAGAGGCAAAGGGCTTTGGGCTGCTCCTTCGATGTCGGCAGCACCTACTGAATGCAGTGGATCAGAGCTTTCAGTCACTCTCTCAGCTGCAGTGAAAAGTGTTGACTCCTTAAGACACTACAACTGGAATATCTGATTGTAGCTCAAAGCATGGAACCACAGAGCACATTTTTACTTCTGGCAGAGTACAATACAACCTCAGAGTAAAATTTCACTTCTGAGAAGAAAAGATGAGTACACTGGGATTCAGAAACCAGTGCAGTCCATTGGAATAGTCTGTCCTAGTTTCACGAATGAATGGTACTTATTGAGCCCCTCGGATGTTTTTGTGAGTCTGAGAGGGACATAAGAGAATAAAAGACAATTACTTCCCTCAGAGAGTTTGTAATCTACTTGGGGGTAGAGGTGGGCAAATTCCCACCCAAAATGGAGACCAAACAAGACCCTATAGAAGGCCTAAGTGTAAAGTGACAATCCTGTTTGTCCCAGTGGTTAGAGGAAAGGAATGTGAAAACTTGAAAGGTGGGATGTTGGGAAGCTCCTCTATGAATGCTATCAGGATGACTTAACCTGACAAGTATATTAGATGCTTCCATCAGCAGCGAATGTACTCACAAAAGGGTGGACAAAGGAGATGAGCAAGAGAGAACATGAGTTATATTAAAAGAATATACGAGGTCACAGGGAACCAGGACAGAGGAATCTGCCATTATATGAATATGAGTATGTCCTTTTTGAACCAAACTCCCCTGATGACAGGGCCTGCTTCTCTGGAGACAGCCCTTCTCAGGGCAAGCACATCTGGTTGGCATGTCCCTGTATAGAGCTGAGAGCTGTAGGGCAGATAATTCAACACCGAGTGCTCTAGGGAGCACATGGAGGGCAGTTCCTCTGCTGTGGGCTGAAGAGAGGCCCGCATGCTTTAGCTATTAGACATGCAAACTGGCCAAGCTGTCACTTTGTTTAAGGTGTTTTAACTTGTATGCCTGTCCAGATGGAATGTTAGCCCCCCTAGAGGGTATCTGTAGGGAGAAGTTGAATTTTCCCGAAAAAAGGCATTTTGAGCCTGTTGTAGTGACTTAGCTAGTGTTCATCAATGTTCCAGATGATGTCGTCCTGAGCCACTTCACTTGCTACCGTCCTCTGCTCTACAGCCTCAGGCTGAACATCTCACCTTGCCTCGTCTTGCAAACACAGCTGGCTACAGGAGACTCGGGAAGGGGATGCGGATTACTCAAAAAACCCAACCACTGAACACATACATCCTGTAGGTCAGCAGTATGCCTGGAACAGGTGAAAACTGAACGCTGCAGAGCTTGCCTAGGTCCACTCATAAATTTCTCACTGAGAGGAATTCAACTCAGAATTGCGATCTGACCATATTTCCCTCTGTAGCACCCATTCTCTGGAAAAGAAAATTGACCACTGATATCCCCTTTTAGGAAATTTGATAATCGAGTCCACAATTATGCCCAAAGGGACTGTCAAGCTATAAGAAGTCTGTGACCTTAGTCCCTATAGCTTGAAGCTGTTGTAGCTCTGACAGCAGCCCGGATGCGACTTGATAGCCTCAGAGTCTATCTCTGGAATTTTCCAGGAATACAAGTGGTCATTTATTTTTTATTTTTTAATTTAATTTCTTTTCCTTTTTAGGGCCACACTTGCTGCATATGGAAGTTCCCAGGCTAGGGGTCGAACTGGAGCTGCAGCTGCCAGCCTACACCACAGCCACAGCAATGCGGGATCTGAGCTGTGTCTGTGACCTATACTACAGCTCACGGCAACACCGGCTCCTTAACCCACTGAGCGAGGCCAGGGATCGAACCTGCATCCTCATGGATGCTAGTTGGGTTGGTTACCGCTAAGCCGCAATAGGAACTCCTAAGTGGCAATTTATTCCATACATGTTACTTGTAGAACTTGAACTGATGAGTATATTAGACACATACATCAGGAGTGCATGGACTCACAACAGGGTTGGCCAAAAGAGGTGAGCTGGAAAGAGATAACCCGTGGTAAATTAGGAAGACAGATGAAGGTTAAAGGGAACCAGGATGGAGGTGTCGGCCATTATCTGAATATGATTATGTCTCTTTTTTTTTTTTTGAATCAAACTCCACTGATAGGTCCTGCTTCCCTAGGGGCACACTTCTCAGGCAAGCAAGCTTAGAAGTCATTTGGGAAGAAATATTTCTTTCCTCTGACATGAGCAGCTAAGTGGAAAAGATGAGCATACATTTGCTTTGGGAGCAAGAGGTGCTGAGCTTAATGCCTATCATCTCCTGGAGATGATGATGTATTGTATATACACATAAAATCACTGCAGCTGCGTGCTTTTTCCAGGGGGTCAGCATACAGTCTTTGTCTCCGAATGTCTGGTTTTCGATGTGACTATACCTTGTAATCTGTTTTGAATACAGCTCAGACAGGACTAGGCTTTGGTCAAGCATGCAGTAACTAACCTTCAAGCACAACAAAACACCAGGAGAGCAGCCTGACCTTTGCAGTAAAATTAATTTGATGCTTACAATCTAACCTAGAGTCCACAGCCTTTATTCATATGACACAGTCACAAGACAATTTTGCAGGGATTATTAAATTCCACTTAAGCTCATCAGAGGGGAGAATTGAGGTTGATGTATTTCAGGATACCAAAGAATTGGCCAAAACATGTGGGAAAGGGAAGGAATATAGACTTCTAGGAATAATGTGAAAAGGGCTACACTTGGTGCACAGTAGGCACTCAGTGAGAACTGATTCAGTGAATGAGGCAAGAGTGAGACAAAAGTGAGGTCTGACACCTAGAGGGCCCCTTCCCTATCACGCTCTGATGCAACTTCAACCCCTATGAACTTCTTATATATGGAAGCCATTTGGCAAGTGCCAGAGACCTCAGGGTGAGGCTTGGAAGGTGAGTGGGTTGATGATGGTACAAGACATATCGGCCTGCATTCCCCTTCCCATTCCAGCAGGTGGTAAGAAGCTGGAATCTGGAGCAGAAGGTTGCTTGCTAATCAGAAATGAAGAAAGCCAAATGGATTACCAACAAATTAAGAAGGATGTATCCTCCCCAGGATGGCGAAGAGAACCTCACATAGGAGGAAATTCTACTGGGCTTCCAGAAAGTCTCTGCAACAGTAGTACTAACTCCAGCATTACCCAGGAAGAAGTGTTCCAGTCACTGTACTTTAAACAAATGTGTTATACACAAATGCTGGGGAGTTCCTGTCATGGTGCAGCAGAAATGAATCTGACTAGGAACCATGAGGTTACAGGTTCAATCCCTGGCCTCACTCAGTGGGTTAAGGATCTGGTTTTGCTATGAGCTGTGGTGTAGGTCGCAGACATGGCTCAGATCTGGCATTGCTGTGGCTCTGCTGTAGGCTGGCAGCTATAGCTCCGATTAGACCCCTAGCCTGGGAAGTGCGGCCCTAAAAAGCAAACAAACAAAACACACAAAAAAACAAAGGCAGGACCCTTTGCAGTGGGAAATCCTGGTTGGCTTTATTTAGGCAATATAATAATGTAACTTTCTGAATCTGGTGCTCTTTAACTTAACATCCATTATAATGATTCATCTCTGCTCTTCTTTCTTTACCAATGATATTTATACTCTATTAGCAAATATAATTTCATATAGGATGAAAGGGGAATCAAAATTGTCCAATTTGTTCCCATCGTAGGAGCGGAAGGAATCCTTCAGTGGTCTGTTTTGCATCATTCTACCGATTCCAACAAGTTCTTCTTTAATAGTCAGGGTTTGTAGCAGCATTAAATATTATGCATCATTGTAGAGTCTGTACTAATTTAATATCAAGGAGGTAGTCTGGTTTTGGCTAAGTGAATCCCCTCTTGTTTTTCATTACAAGAACTGATCCTTTTCCAGTCTGGGGTTTCTCTTGTACCACAGAAAGTATGCTGATGTTGTAACTTTCTAAGATATACTTAATGCTAGCGTGATTCTCTAAATGGCTACCAGCATTTTATCTTTTGTGAATAATTAACTAGGTACCTGAGATATTTCCCCTGCTGGTTTGGAAGAAGTTTGAGGGCAGGGACGGTACCTTATATACTGTTAACTGCTCTGGAATACGGCACGGGGAATGAACATGGCCCAGGGAATGAACAAACAGCCGAGTTTTATCCCCTTCAATCTTCTGACAGCACTGAAATGCCTGACAATAATTGTAGCTCACATTATTTGTTTTGTTTTAAGTTAAAATGCTTCCCCTTTTATATAAATTTCCCCCAAGTTAATCTTGCTAATATTTTCCATATTAATTTCTTCTTTCACTAACTGAACTTAGCCTACATAAGAGCATTAAATTCCACTATGGGTTAACTGGTTCATTCTGTCTACAAAAATAATCTCAAGTCATCAGAGTAAGATCGGGGAACCAAGACTGATATTCAAAATAGTCAAACACCAGTATGGTGTGAGCAACCAAACAGAACCTTACCACTGGAGTAGGGCCCAGGAGATCTTGTTGTGCCTGAGGTTGATCCATTTTTTTGCTAGACTGTGGAGGGTACTGGGGTGGCCTGGATGACAGGCAGTCACTTAGGGGGATATGGACAGTGATTATAGGCGGGGGGGGGGGGTGGTTGGTTGGTGATCACTTAGAGGGCCCCTGGAAGTAACTACTTACCAACTGGAACAGAAATTTTTCAATATTTTAAAACTGCCAGCGCACACTGGCTGAATATCAGCTTGGGGACTGTGGATGTATCTTCACCTGGACATGCAGCAAAATAAATAAGCAGACAAACCCACCCACAGCTGCAGTGCCCTTAAGTACTCTGTCTTAACATTTAAGGAAACCTTTGTGATCAAAGTTACTCCTTATATTAAATCCAAATGTGAAAAAACCACGTTTCTACAGAAATATTTATCTTCCTTTATTCTCTTTTCCCAAGGAATGATTTCTAATCACTTTTTGTCTGTTAAACACGTTTTTTCCCTATAAAGAAACTATTATTTAAAAATGCTTCTCAGTGGTGTTTGGAGCTTAAACACACACACACACACACACACCCACACCCACACCCACACCCCGATCCCAACATCTATAGTTTTTTTCCACTATATGCAGTGGAAGGTGAGTTGGGTAGGAGTGGCTGGGAAGCAGAGACTTGCAGTAGGAGATTGATTAGCTGTCCTTGCTGTCTCATGGTGAGTAGAGAAAGCAAATTTAAAAAAAAAAAAATGGCAGAGACTGGAAAACAGGGAGTTCTCTGTTCAAGCCATTAGAGGCAATGGAAATAAAAGTGCCGTGTTTTTGTGCCCTTTAAAATCCTTTGTTATTCTAGGCTAATATCCTGGTCCCGGGAGGCAGATCTACTTCCCCTCAACAGGCAGTAGCTGCTTAGGTACTTCATTGTCATCTATCCCCACCTGCACATGTCCACTCACTGTGTCGCAATGAGCAGCAATTGCTTCTCTGTTGGGAGACTGGCTGGGTTCCAAGGCCTTGGTTTGGGCAAGCTTGTCTTTGCCATTATGTGTTAATTTTACTTGCAGGAATGCTAATGAAATTGCTCAGAAAGTTGAATAGGACATATGGGAAATTGGCAAGGTGACTAATTCCTATTTCTCTAGAGGTGATGGCTGAGCTATACTACCTATTGTGAGTGGATGCCGGCTGCAAATTTCCTTAGGTGTAGGCTGGGTAAATGTGTGAGTCAGAATCATAATTTCTGCTTGGAAGGGATGTCTAAGCAACAGCATGACGCATGAGATGTTCAGCATACTCTAGTGCTGGGGTATCAAACCTGAGATTCTTCAAATCAAGTAATCAAATCAAAATATGTAGGAATAAATAAAATAATAAATCAACAATAATAAAATCAACACAGTAGGAATTCTCACAAGTGTACATTTAAAAGAAAAGCTCAGGAAGATCATGTGTACTTTACTTTCTGGGATACTTCTCGGATTGCAAGTTGGACATGCAAAGGATCCTGGAGTACACACTAATGAACAGTGTCCAATGGCATGTTGCAGAGGACTTGCTACAAGTATTTATTTGTGAATTCCAAGGAAATGCCCCAGAAACAGCCCCTTCACTCCTCATCAACTGTAACATAAAGACATCTCCAGCAAAGCCATATGTATAGGATTTTCTTGTGAAGCAGTAGCTCCCTGGGTAGGATCAATGTCTATGGAATACACACTAAAAATAATGGCTTGGGGTCCATAGCATGGAAGACCTCTGACAAGCATGCCCAGTGGGAGAGATTGATTCTAGACAGTTACAGACCTCTCGGATTTTTACGTTTAGCTTTGCCTCCTGCTAAATTGCATGAGCTTCAAACACAAAGGTTAAGACATCTTACCCAGGGATTTCACTTATGCAATAGACCAACCAAATATTCACACATCAGTATAAATGGCTCCTTATGAAGCACTTGAAGATTTTTCAATAAAGGAGGAGCTTTGTATGTGTCATATGGTCTGCATTCTGCCAGGGGCACATTGCTCTGACAGTAGAAAAACGTGCTCTTTTCAACAAGATTGAGCCTCATTTCCTTTTTCTTCCCAGTCTCTCTCTAATGACTGGAAGTAGAATGAGACTTCGATTTTAGGATGATTTAGAGGTCTGTGAGTTGGCTCTTTCTTCCCTTGGTGTGTAACCAACTTCAAAGAGGCAATTGTGTAACTACTAAGGAAATTAGTTCTTTGCCAAGGGATGGAGACCTTTTGTCATAAGCCAGAATGAATAGCTAAGCCCTTCTGCCTCCATCTCAAGAGGGCCTCTGGGTTGAGAGGAGTATCTGGCTGGTCTCAGTGTGCTCATAAGAGCAGCAGGCAGCCAGCTGGTCAAGAATATAGTTTGTGTTCTTTCTGTGGGCAGAGGCACTGGAGTAGGGAGGCTAGGGTTAGTGCAGGGAAGACAAAGGGGAAATAAGGCAATAAACAAATTACAGATGTAAAATACATAGCACAGGGCCCGCTGGGTGCATCTCTACATAGAGCTGCCACTTATTGAGCACCTTCCGGTATAACTTACTGTACTAAGTGTCTTATATGCATTTTATTCTTCCAACAACCTTATGAGGCAGGTATTATTATGATTTTCATTTTATGGAGGAGCAAACTGAGTCTTGGAAGTTTAAGTAACGTACTCAAAGGCTTCACAACTAGTAAAAGATGGGCCAAGATTTGAACCTAGTTTTCTTTCTTTTGCTCATACATGCCAAGCATTATATTTGGTACATTACTTACGCCTAATCCTCACAACACTCTTGAGTTGCAGGTACGATTATCTCCATTTACACTTGAAGAAATGGTGGGTTCAAAAGAGTTAAGCAACTTGCCCAAGACCACACAGGCAGTAAATGACAGAGTGAGGATTCTAATCCAAGCCTCACTCCAAAGCCCACACTTTTAAACACTGAACTGTGCCACCTCTACTGCAATCTGCTATATGTTAAACATTTAGTAAATGTTTATTCCCACCCCAACTGGTACAGTGAAGGTAGGTGGAGAAACAAAGAGTTGAAGGTAACCTGAATTTGGCAGTCAGAGAAGGAGAGGTTGAATAGTGGAGCTAGTAGCTGATATTTTCCCCTGGGGCTGGTATCTCATAGGATGTGGGGAGACGCTATAAAAGACATGGAGACAAAGGGTAACTGATTTCTGTCTCCTCATCCCAAATTGTATGAAGAAGTGAGACCCCAAGAACATGAGCTGGTGCTAGGAGCTAACTCTCTTAGAGAGTTACAATTACCTGAGCTAGGTTGGTGTGCCAGATATCAATTTGTTGCCTCTTAGCTTCAAATTCACCCTTGTTGCTTGCTCTGTATAAAGAGTTCTGGGCCCTTTAAATAGTTTACCTTTGCCAGCTGGCACAGTGTTAAGCTTTGTCAGTTGGGTACAAGAGAGACACATTTCAGGAGGAAGGTGCTTTTCTTCCTGCTTCCAGTGTGCTGGTGTGTTCACTTAGCAGACTACTGCAGTGGAGGCGCCCAGCTTCCCCAGTGCCTATCCCCAGCAGCATACACAGCTTTCCCAGCACTGGGTCCCTGCAGTGCCTGCAGCTTTTGCAGCATGTAGATCATTTAGTATGTGGTAATCAGCAGCACCTAGCAGCTTCTCTCAGTACCCCTCCCTCAGGCAGTTTTGTAGTGGAGTACCTCTATGCTGAGATGCTTCACCATGAACAGCTCTCCCTGGCCCTATAGCGGGTAGATTTTCCACAAGTTCCACAGGGCAGATTTCTAGAAAGTTCCAGGAATCAGAATTCCAGCAAGTTCTGCCAGCATAGCACCATAGCAGTTTCTCTGGTATCCAGTGAGCCACAACTGTGCCCTCTCCTGTAAGGTCTGGATCTCATATCCCTTTGGAAGGATTCTCGCTTGGGTACTCCAACTCAGTCTTAGGGCGTAGTGGATGCTCCTTATAGCTACTATTCCTACATTCTTTACAGTTCTCTTTACTTCTTACTAGCCAATTCATTGTTATTGTTTTTTTTAAGTTCTTTCATTTTTTTTGGTCTTTTTAGGGCCATACCTGCAGCATATGGAAGTTCCCAGGCTAGGGGCTGAATTGGAGCTGCAGCTGCCGGCCTACACCACAGCCATAGCAACACCATATCGAGCTGCGTTTGTGACCTATACCACAGCTCACGGCAACAACAGATCTTTAACCACCCAACATGTGTCCTCATGGATACTAATCAGATTCGTTACTGTTGCACCACGATGGGAACTCCAATTCTTTGTTATTGTTAATACTTGCAGTAAACTTCATCTGTTTAAATTATTGTGTGGTTTCTCTTTCCTAATTTTTCCCAAACTGATACAGTTAACTTCATCTTCCCAGATATCAAAGTAAGGTGATTCCTTGGGCAAAGAGATGTTTCTAGGAGGGACCTGAAGGTAGGGACAATGGCCTTTCTCCCCAGAGATAAGTTCTTAAAGAGAAAAGAATATATTATTTTTTTTCAGGAGGCAGAAGAAGACTCCTGTCTTCCTTTCTGGTATAAGAAAATGAATTAGAATGCCTGTGGCCTCTTAGCTGCTGGAATTCTTTCAACGAAAAGGGAAGAATCTCCTGGAGAAGAAAGGAAACTGGAATCTTGAGGACTGCTTGGGCAAATAGACTCAAAGGGCTTATGATCATTCCTAGTCCAAACTGCACTTGAAGTTCTATGGCTCAAGTATTCCAAGGGATAAGTGGATATTTTTAATGACAGCCTCAGACTGACCACCATCTATAAGAAGACAATGCATATTAAAGTCAAAATCTCTATGATTTCCCACAATCAGAACCCCTCTTCAAAGCTTACACATATATACAATGGACTACTACTCAGCCATAAAAAAGAACAAAATAATGCCATCTGCAGCAACATAGATGCAACTAGAGATTCTCATACTAAGTGAAGTCAGAAAGAGAAAGACAAATACCATATGATGCCACTTATTTTTTTTCATATGATGCCACTTATATGTGGAATCTAAAATATGGCACAAATGAACCTATCTACAAAACAGAAACAGACTCCCAGACATGGAGAGCAGACAAGGGGGAGGGGAGAGGGAATGAGATGGACGAGGAGTTTGGGGTTGGTAGATGCAAACTATTACATTTAGAATGGATAAGCAATAAGGTCCTACTGTATAGCACAGGGAACTATATCCAGTCTCTTGGGATAGAACATGATGGAAGATAATATGAGAAAAAGAAAAAATAAATATATGTCTGGGTCACTTTGCTGTACAGCAGAAATTGACAGAACACTGTAAATCAACTATAATAAAAAATAAAAAAAAAACCAAACCTTAAGGTGGCCTAAATATTTTCCTTCCTGCTCTCCCCGCCATCCCCTGGCTTTCCCATGAACACATTTATGGAAATTTTCAGCTGGCTTAAAATGTCATGAATTCTGGAGGGAATTCTGAAAAACCTCAGGATAGAAGTTAGATATTTGGAGTTGGTGTGTCAGGATATTTTCCAAGTGCCACAAGGAGGAATGGTTTTCATCAGTAACAGAACACCATCATAATTTCTATATTACTTATGGATTTGTGTAGCTGAATTCTTTTTGAATTTGATTAAAACATTTTTCAAAAGATGTGGGGTTTTTTTAGTTCTTCTTCTTCTTCTTCGGGTTGTACGCACAGCATATGGAAATTCTTGGGCTAGGGGTTGAATCAGAGCTGCAGCTGCTGGCCAGTGCCACAGCCACAGCAACTTGGGATCCAAGCCATATCTGCAACCTACACCACAGCAATGCTAGATCCTTAACCCATTGAGCGAGGCCAGGGATTGAACCTGCAACCTCATGGATATTAGTCAGGTTCTTAACCCACTGAGCCATGACAGGAACTCCCCAAAAACGTGTTGTTAATTAATGACTACCTTTCTACTTTTGTCCTCTTTATGCCTTCATGCTTCCCCACCCCTCCAACCATTTCAAACTACAATATTGCTTCCCCAAAGCTCAATGAATGCAAGATGGAAGGCAAGGAGTTAAGTACAAGAGAATAAGAAAATGTAAATCCCAAGGTCTGATAACCAACAAAAATGTTCCCTTTACATGACACAAGGCCATCTTTGGGGAATTTAGGAAGCATTGGCCCACATCAAATTCAGAGACACTAAAAGCATCATAGTTAGTCAGCTAGCCTGCTCAATTGCTAGGAAGTTTTCCATAGACATGTCCCATGTGTTTGAGGACTCATAGCAATAACAACTACCTTTGGAGTCATAGTAGCTTTCAATAGAGTGTTTAGCAGGAGTGGTCTTTGAGGGGCTTCCAGGTGGTCTTCTCATTCAGGGCACCAATATGTTCATGTCTGGGTGAAGATCCCAAGCAACATGGGTGAAAGAGGGATGTTTGAGTCATTTTACATAGTATGATTCTCCTGCTAGAAAACTAACAAACTAAAGTTTCAGAAAATCAGTCCAGCTATAGTCTTTGCTTCCCTTCTCTGTTAGCTCTTTACAATCTTGGCCCTGGCCCAAGTCCTTGCCAACCTTTACTAGTCCTCTTTCTTTCCCTCCATCCCTCATATATATGCACACATGTACACACAGAGGGATCACATAGGCAAAAATGGAATGCAATTGCTTCAAAAAAGTTTGATATTTTATACTGTAGCAGTTGGTAAGAACATGTGGAATTGGTGATATGTAGGGGTTTGTTTCCCCAGTTAGAATTTCTTCCTAAAGAGTGAGAGAGAGGGTCACTGATATAAACCAGGGGTTGTTGTAAACCAGTGCAGACTTACCTTCACTTTCAAAACAGGAATGAATCTTTTGTTTCTCTCATTATAATGATTATAGATTAGAGTATTGGTTCTTACCCAGGATGGTTGGATGGTTTGGCACATGAAGAACTGGTGTTGAGAGAAGGGGTAGCCTAGAAGGGGTAGGGTTAAGATGGGCCCTAGGATCGAGACATGGGTTTGACTCCCAGATTCACCACTAAAACAAGGCAATTCTCTGAGTCAGTTTTCTCATCTGCAAAATGGTGGTAATAGTATGTGCATTATATGATGCTGTGAGGAATAAATACAAGACGGTACATAAAGTTTATGGCATAGAGCAAACACTCCATACATATTAGCTATTATTATTTCTATAGCATTATTTACTAAAAAGCACATTTCCATACATCCTCGGCTGCCTTGCTCTCTTTTGTCAGTTTTGGAGATGTGGAGGGAGGTGATATGGCCAGGGGTGAAAAAAGATGTGACTCAAACAAATAGTCACAATTTATTTTTGAAAAAGGTGCAAAACCAACTCAATGATTTTCAATAAGTTCTATTTGGGAAACTGGATATCTTTAGGAAGAAAGAAAAGAAGGCAAGAAGGAAAGAAAAAGAAAGAAAGAAAGAGAGGGAAGAGGGAGGGAAGGAAGGAAGGAAAGAAGGAAGGAACTTGACCTAAGTCATACAAGTTAATACAAAAATGAACTCAAGATGAAATACAGACTTAAATGTAAAACTTTAGGAGAAAAATATTTGGGATATAGTAATAGGCAATGAGTTCTTAACCTTGACACCAAAATCACAACCCATAAAGGGAAAAATTGATAAGCTTGATTTCATCAAAATTTTAAAAAATTTTGGCCACTCATGGCATGTGGAAGTCCCTGGGCCAGGGATCAAACCTGCACCACAGCAGTGGCCCAAGACACTGCAGTGACAACCCCAGATCCTCAACACACTGAGTCACACAGGAACTCCAAAACTAAAACTTTTGATCTGTGAAACACCTTGTTAAGAGGATGAAAGACATGCTGAAGAGTGGTAGAAAATATTTGCAAACTACAGATTCAACAAAGGACTAGTACCTAGAGTACATAAAGAATCCTTAAAACTCAACAGAAAAAGAAAAAGAAAATGATTCATTTAGAAATTGGGCAAAAGATAGGACCAGGAATTTCACCAATTGTGATAAATAAATAGCATATAGCGCATGAAGAGAAGGTGAACATCATTGGCCATTAGCGAGACGCAAATTAAAATCACAAATAAGTCCACAAATAACAAGCGCTGGAGGGGGTGTGGAGAAGAGGGAACCCTCCTGCATTATTGGTGGGAATGTAAGCTGGTATAGCCACCATGGAGAACAGTATGGAGGTACCTTAGAAAAGTATACATAGAACTACCATAACAATCCCACTCTTGGGCATATATCCGGACAAAACTTTCCTTAAAAAAGACACATGCACAATAGCCAGGACATGGAAACAACCCAATTGTCCATCGACGGATGATTGGATTAGGAAGATGTGGTATATATACACAATGGAATACTACTTAGCCATAAAAAAGAACAACATAATGCCATCTGTGGCAAGATGGATGGAACTAGAGACTCTCATCCTGAGTGAAATACGTCAGAAAGAGAAAGACAAATACCATATGATATCACTTATATCTGGAATCTAATATACAGCACAAATGAACCTTTCCACAGAAAAGAAAATCATAGACTTGGAGAATAGACTTGTGGCTGCCTGGGGGAGAGGGAGGGAGTGGAATGGATCGGGAACTTGGGGTTAACGGATGCAAACTATTGCTCTTGGAATAGATTTACAATGACATCCTGCTGTGCAGTATTGAGAACTATGTCTAGATACTTACATCGCAACACAACAATAGGAGGAAAAAGTATGTATACGTGTATGTGTAACCTGGTCCCCATGCTGAACAGTGGAAAAAAAAAAAGCAGACACACACACACACACACACAAACTCACAAGAGACTACTACACACCTTTCAGAATGGCTAAAAGAATAAAAAATTGACTATACCAAATGCTAGTAAGGATGTGAAGAGATCAAATCACTTACACATTGCTGGTGGAAATGTTCAATGGTATAATCATTCTGGAGTCTGTCTTTTCCTTTAAAAAATTAAATATGACCAAATGACCCAGCAACTACTCCAGGCATTTATCCTTGAGAAATGAAGAGTTATGTTCACACAAAATCATGTACATTAAAGTGTATAGTAGCTTTATTCATAATAGCAAAAAAAAAAAAACCCACAAAATCTGCAAAAAGCAAGATGTTCTCACCAGGTGAATGTTAAACCGTGGCACATCCATACAATGGAATACGACACAGGCAACTACTTACACACACAATTATTTGAATGAATCTCGAGGGAATTATGCTGAGTGAAAAAAGCTAATCCAAAAAGGCTCCATACTGTATAATTCCATATATTTGACATTCTTGAGATGCCAAAATTATAGAAATGGATAACATATTGGTTATCCATTGGCTAGGAGGAAGGGGAACATGAGGGATCTGTGTGGTGATGAAAGTATCCTGCACTGTGACTGTACCAATGCCAATATCCTGGTTGTGCTATTGTATTACAATTTTGCAAGATGTTACCGGGTGAAGGGTATGTAGGATTTCTGTATTATTTCTTAAAACAGCATGTGAATCTTCAATTACTGCAAAATATAAACGTTTGATTTTTGTAAAAAGGAATGGAAAAAAGATAAGGGTAGACAGAAGAAACAGAGTGGAGATGGATTTTGTTGTTTCCAATACAGTTCAGATACGTGTCCCAGACTATAGCAGGCTTTTCTGCTTGGCAGGCTTATCCAAGGTACTGCAGATACCCCCTAAGTGTAGAAAAGCAAGGCAGGCTTTTCATGCAGAGATAGCACTTGCTCCTCTCACTGGGATATTAGTTATAGCTCTCACAAGTTTTGGAAACTAGGAGGACTTGGCACAATTAATGAAGGTTAGGAAGCTCTGGGTTAGAGTCGGTAAAGTTCCTGAAAGTCCTCCAAGCAGCTCTGTTGCTGGTACCCAGGCCGCTACTAAAGAAGTCTCCTTGAGGTCATTTAAGCAGAGGGGATCTCAGAGGAAACGGTGTTCTTTTGCTTGGCCTCTGAAGAACAAAGGTGGGCAGCCACACGATGGCCCTTTTCTTGAGAACGGCATGGAGGAGGAAAAGAGGGGCCTGAGAGCAGTAGGGGAGAAAAGACCGAGGACCATAGGCCTGACAAGGAAGAAAGCAGAAATGTCTCTGCCTCCCTGTGTCTGGGTAATTGGGCATCTCTTTACCTATCATGGATGCCACGTAGGACTTGAGGCAACTTGGAAGAAAAGTGTTGGGTAAAGACCAATTGAGTGTTGACATCTCATTTTTAAAGGCTAACTGTTCACATGTGAGTGACTGTGCAGAATAATAAAGCTCAGTCTGCTTTTCCTTTTGGACGATGGATCACTACAGGGAGAATGCATTTCTACCACTGGCTGAGTATTTTCAAACAAATACAAAAGTCTTTCTTGCTGCTCTCTTCCGTGATGTCATTAAACTATTCGATTTGATTAACACTGACTTTTAGGCTTTCCCATACACTAGTTCCGTGCCTGTCAAATCCACTGAAAAATGCCCAAGCCAGGTGGTCTACCCATAATCAGCAGAGTTCCTTGGAGTCGGGTGAATCTCCAATGAATCTGAATTAAAGCATTTTTAAGGTGAGCTGCAAACCGCAATCCTGTGAATGCCTATTGCAGCAATCAGGATGTGTTTGTCTCACAGGAACAGCTGAGGGCTAGCGTCACCTCTGCGGCCATTTCCCATCTTCCCTAATAATGCGCCAGGGGCACAGGGGAGCTTCTTGGGCCTCCAGGTGCATTTGTGTTCAGCCCATTTCCACAGGGCATAGTTCCTTCCTGCCTTTCTCACCTTCTCTTCTGACTGCCAGCTCTATTATCTCCATCAGAAATTTGATCCTGCTAGAAGTGCTATGGGGCTTTTTTGTTCTATTTTTTTAAATAGAGCCTTCAGTTTCCTTTGGGCCATTATGTTCTCCTGAAGCAATGCCTTGCCATCAGTTATTAATATTTAATGTGACTAGAAGCTTTCACAAAAACCTATTGAGATGCACATGCTTTAAGTGGCAAAGCTGTTATTTAATGATCTCGGGTGGGTACACTAATTCAACCTACCGTAAGGGAAGGTGACCTCCTAGTCCCTCTGGCTCTGTGTCTACATTAATATAATTGAAATCTCTTGCCATTTATGGAAACATCCATTCACCCTAGAAGAGAGGGCTTTAGGATTTTTTCTGACATCATGAAAGCAGCTGATGATTTCTAAAAAATTGGAAAAGAATATAAAAAATACAAGTATGAAAAGATGTACATATGATGAATGTCTATTACAGTATTGCTATAGGAGGAAAATATAAATTAGGAACAACCCATTTGTCCAATAATAGAGGATTGGTTAAATTAAATGATATAGTTATAAACGGAATACTCTGGAGCCAGTAGGAACAATGATGTAGATCTATGTTTAATGACATGGAAAGATACCAACATACGTTAATAAGTGAAAAAAAATCAGGCTAAAAACAGTATGTACAATCTATTTCACTTGTTTTTATTAAAAACAAAAACAAAAACAAAAAAAACCCTGACACACTGGCCAAAAAGCCAGAAAAGGTATATGCCAGAATGTTAACAGGTATTCTCTTTGGGTGCTGTGATTGTGATTTTTCACATCTTTCTTTACTGTCTGAATTTTTAAAAAGCATACACAGAACAACTATTTTGTTTAAAAAGTATTACAGATTGCAGCTCTATAATTTACAAATTACTTTCACTTGAAATTGCAATCCAAGCAACCTTTATGTTTCCATTCAAGCCTGTTTGTTTTTTAAAATTTTTTTATTTTGTATTTTTTTTGGCTGCACTTGAGGCATGCAGAAGTTCCTGGGCCAGGGATTGAACCCATGCCACAGCGGTGACCTGGGCTACAGCAGTGACAATGCCAGATCTTTAACTGGCTGAGTCATCAGGAAATTCCTGAGCCTCAGTTTTTAATCTACAGCAGAGGTTGGCAAACTTCTGTAAAGGCCCAGATTGTAAATATTTTAAGCTTTGTGGGCCTTGTAGCCTCTGTCATAACTGCTCCACTCTGCAGTGCTAAAGCAGCCAGGGATAACATGTAAACAACTGGTCTGGCTATGTTTCAATAAAATCTCATTTATAGAAACAGATAGTGGGCTGGCTTTCACCTACAGGCTAGAGTTTACTGACCTCTGCTCTCGAATGCTAAACAGAGGAGGCTCAAGTCCCATGTGTCTCGAGAATTAGTCTTGTTTCCTCTTCTCCCAGGTTACTGCAGGTTAAATTACTAGTTGAAGTCAAAATGGCTTGGAGACATCATTGGAACTTCCTATTTTTTGGTTTGAGAATTTTCCTACTCCATTGCTGACACATATTTTATATAAGGCCACCCTGCTCACAAAAGTGAATGCTAGATCTGCCATAGTTGAAGCCATGGCCACAGAAGTCCCCTAGGTGACTCAAAAGGGTTGAAGAATACATAGTCGCCAACTGAGTGACTTTAGTTAGAACCAGAGAGCCCAAAAGAATCAGTGCTTCCTATAGCTCTCCAGTATTAACACACTCCATAAGTCAGTTTTCTGAAGAGATGGATTACTACAGTCTTTCGACAGGAAAGCTTTTAAGGTATCTTACAATGTTCAACAACACCTTAATTTAGGAGTTTAAAAGACTTACACAGCAGAAGCAAAATACACATGGAGGAAAAAAGGAAGTTTTAGCTGCAGACGCACAGCCACTTCTAGTCACAGACAGCACCTCTGACTCGCAGAAGGGCAGCGGAACAAGGTTGACTGTGGATTTAGTTCATGGATTTGGATTTGCCTTAAGTTACAAGCAGTGCTGTGGTTTCTTAAAGCAGTTTACTTGACATATCCAGTCTATAAAGAATATTTTCCACCTCTTCTTTTCAAAGTAAGGGGGATTAAATTATTGCTTACAAACACACATGCACACACACACACACACACACGCACGCACACACAGATGTACACAGACAAAATGCTTCTAAATTACATAATTTCCAGATCAGTGCGATCCTGCTATCTAAAGTATTATTCAATCACACTTAATGGATGGTCTGGCCACTCTAAGGAAGTCACCTAAAACCAGAATGTATTAGGTACACAATCCAGGGCACCAGAGCCAGATATTTAGGACTTGGGGTGACAGCAGAGCTAGATGTCCTGAATTCCTAATCTGGGAAAAATCTGACATGTAGTACCAAATATTAGTGATAGAATCTTAGGACGTGCAGATAGCCCAGAGGACTCGTGGAAAAGCCACTCAAAAAAGTGTGGAGAGTTGGCTAAGGTGGAGAAAAGAAAGGGGAAGCAGGAAAAGGTCCTTCAAGAGAATCAAGAACATTTGATGGACAGTGTTTCTAAGGTTCAAGAGGGAGTGGGGGCTGGAGTTAAGGTGCTGGTTGAGGTGCAGTCTAGAGGCATCAGGGAAGACCAGATAGCGAACACAGCTGTGCTGCTGGTAGCATGGTTTTCATTTGACATTGGCAGATTAAGTGACTTGTTTGAGGGCCCTGTCAGTTATCTTGAAATTGAATTCACTCTCACTTTTTACTCTGATATTCTCCCCAACCATGCCACCCAGCTGCTCATGAAGCTGATACCTATTCATTTTCCTGAATATTTAAACAACTTAGAAATATTGTGTAGTATGTAGGGGTGATACAGTTGCTTGACTTGATATGGAGATGGCAGAAATTTTAAGATGTGCAAACTGATTTCCCTAAAACCTGTAACTGCATGATACTGAATTAACAGGGATGGGACATTCCAGCTATTCCTGGATAGTAGATTAGATGTAGCTTGTCCTCTAAATTAGAAATTTAGAGAATGACACTAAAGTTGCTATCACTACTTATTAAGTTGCTAAAGTCTAACTTAAATGAAGGGATGTAAAGTACAGTGAACCAGAATTGTGAAGACTTGGGGAAACCTGGCTTCTAGTGTCAGCTCTGTCACTAAGTTTACTGCATGATCTTGAATAAGTCACTTCCTCTCCCTGGATGTTAGTTTCCTCACCTGTGAGATGAGGAGGTTGCATTCAATAATCCTTTAAGGGTCTTTCACGTCTCACATTTTATGATCCTGCAATTCCTGGTGGGTTTTCTCTCCTGACATTTATTTGCAAGGGCCGTTCTGCCATCCACACAATTTAAGTTTTCGGTAAATCACAGATGGTCTTAAATAAAACCTCCCCCTTGAAGAGAGGAAAAGAACAGGATGTTTGTGCTGAAATGGCTCATGTCAGGTATGACCTTTTTAATTCAGAGCAGCTCTCTAGTGGTTCATTAACTCACCCAGTGGGCAGCACAGCAAGCAAGTACTATTACAAAAGGCCCCAACGGTGCAGCCAGAGAGAGCTGCCCTATCACCTAGTGAAAACAAAGCGGTTTCCTCTTTGTGCCCACACTGGTCAATTTTTAGATCAGGAACATATGATTCTATCACTGAAGGAATCCTGGTCAACTCACAGAAACCCTGTGCCAAGCCTAACACTTGCTTTGAGGACTAAGCTGGAGTCCTTCCCATATGAAGTGATGGAATTACTTCTAAATAATTGATAACTGTGGCTCTCTTTCTCAGATAATTAAACATGCTTAGAAAATATATTATTCTAATAGCCCAGTTTTGCATAGTGCTTTATATTTTACAACACATGCCAATAAATGTATTTTCTCACTGAACACCCCCCCAAGTGGAGAAAATAGCTATTATTACTCCCACTTAACTAGATAAGGAAATTAGAGCTTAAGGAAGTTAAGGACTTGTCCCAGGTCTCATGTGTCAGAACAGACAATAGAACCAACTGCCCCAACTTTGACTGCTTCAGTTAATTCACCAATACACTTTTCAACTGTCTCATTATTCTAGTTGTTAGGTGTTGTCAAGAGCACAAGTTAAAGATAAGCGATTTTAGTACTGTGTCTAGATATTGCAAAGTAATTTTACATTCATTTCAAGACTTCTGGCATAGGTTTAATTTCTCACAGTGGGAAGAGTGGCTAAGAGAACTATCTGAGAAAATACATATTACACAATGAATTCAACTGATCATTATATATCTAGTCAAAGCAAATATTTATCAGACATCTGTAAGACTGACTCCACAAGGTGATGTGGAGATATACAAATAAAACATGATTTCTGACCTCAAAGAGAGTCGTGAACACTAAATAGTGTATAATAAAGGGCTAAATGTTGGAGTTGCCACAAGTGCTGTAGGGGCATGGAGAGGGGAGAAGTCAGTGAGGGGAGCCTTCACAGAAGAAATGGAATTTAATGAAGCTCTTAAAGGATGGGTATAATCTCACTGGCAGAGAGGAAGAAGAGGTTAAAGGGCAAGTGAAGGGTGTGGAAAGAGAACAGAATGAGCTAAACCAAAGGGGCAAGTACTCATGAGATTAGACATCTGTGAGGGTACTGATCTGAGTGAAGAGCAGTATGGGGGTGTCTGATAAAGCTAAAATTCATTCTAAGTGTTCAGACAGAGGGTTCTCTGCCTTTCTCAGCATTCTATGCACTCATGATAAAATGGCATTGAAGGTAGACACAATGATGGTTAAGAGCTTAGGGTCTGGAGTCAGACAGACTTGGGTTTGATTACCACTTACTTGCTCTATTACCTTGTGTTAATTAATTAACCTCTTGAGGCTTAGTCTCCTCCTCTGTAAAGTGGGGCTGCAACACACAGTCTATGGCATAACACCCATCAAGCACTCAACAAAACACTGACACTTGGTAAGTGCTGTTAAGTGGGAACTATAATAAAAATGATCCATTGAATGAGACTTCATTTTTATACCTTCGCTAAGTTTTTACATATGGATAAATTAAAAAGTAAAAAAGTGTTTGGGGCCCAACCACTTGTTTTAAATTTATAATTTTGATTTAAAAACTGCTATACCATGATAATGGGGACAGAGTGGGAGATGGCATTGAACAGGAAAGTTAAGGTTAGATCTTGTAGGAACTTCTTGGTAGGTTTCAGGAGATTGCCCTGTGAGGAAAACATATGCCTTCTGACTAAGAAGGAGCGGGAGGAATTAGAGCAAGAGCACTTAGCCAACTACTGGCAACAGTGTTCCAAGCTTGCAAACTGCTCATCCTTACCTCCATTCACTCATCCATTTGACACTCTGGGCTCTTTTCATTCTCTCTAATGAGCATTTCCCAAATGTATGGTATGCTGGGTACATTTGCCTTCCCTCATCTCCTTTCTGATGGATGGGAATTTTGGATCTGGATTTAGTCCTGGAGGCCCTAAGTTACAAACACTTTCTAATAAGGGGTCAGGGACATCTAAGCGAAGGGTCATACTCACTGAGGAGTACTCTGAGAAACTCTAGGGAAATAAATTCCTGGCTTGGCTGAAGCAGGAGGAAATAACAGGTGTCAACAACGATAAGCAACAGAATTCCAGAAAAGAGAAACTGTTACCTGAGCCTGGAAGGTCATGAATGTGGAGCACATTTTCAAAATAGGAGCCCAGGGACATTTCTGTAATTACCAACCAATGAGCCTCCCCTTAGTACCAGAAAAACAGATGGATACACTAATTAAAGGGGGATAGAGAGGGAGAGACAGAGAACAATGTAATATTTAAATATGAGGAACTCAAGAGAGTCAAACTATCTCTGTTTCTGATAAAGAAAATCATCCTTTTAACTCCAGGTAGCTCTAACCAACCCCTCATTCCCTTCCCCCCCACCACCACTGAGAATCCTATGCCAAGCTAAGTGTTTCCAAATAGTCTTCATGTATAATTTTCTTTGGTCTAGGTTTGACTGCAGCGCTGCTTTTGAACTAAAGAAAGCTTGGGAAGTCACTGTTACGACCACATGTACCAGCTTTCTTAGGCTTTTCTCTGCTTTCTTTTTCAAAGGGAGGGGAAACTTAGATTTTTTTTTTAAATGACAGCTCGCTGAGCTTGTCAGCTATCATTATTAAAGAATGGTTTATTAACCAGATGCTGTATAAGCACTTAGGAAAGTAAGCGGTGACCAGAGAATCCAGTGTAAGAACATGTCTGGTTAAGAAAAGACTTTTTTCTTTGAAAAGGATACTAGAATGTAGCTTTACAGCAAATATGTCACAATTGCCTTATAAAAAAAGATGGATAAACATTGATCAGATGATAACTTCATTATAGCTGTATACCTAGTTTGTTGAAGACTTGTGCTCAAAGAGCAGTAATGAATGGATTGACAACAATTTGGACAGAGGTCTCTAATAGTTGCTATAAGACACCCTACTTGCCCATGTCTTGTTCAATATTTCATTCTATGATTTCTGGGTGAAGTTATAACAGGCTTGCTTGTTACAACTGTAGATAAGACAAAGCTGGAGAATAAGCTTACTTGATGACAGAACTGAGTTTCAAAAACAATTACCAAGAGAGCAGCCAAGATGGTGGAGTAGGAGGCCCCTAAGTTCACCTCCTCTCACAAGCACACCAAAATCACAACAACCTGCAGAACAACCATCACTGAAAAAGAGTGAAACCTACCATAAAAGATCCTCTATGGCTAAAGACATACAGATGGAACTACAATGAGATTAGAATAAGAGTTCTGAGCCCCATGTCAAGCCCCCCAGCCCAGGGGTCTGGCACTGGGAAGAGGAACCCCCAGAGCATTTGGCTTTGAAGGCCAGTGGGGCTTGATTGCAGGAGCTCCACAGGATTGGGGCAAATAGAGACTTCACTCTTAAAGGATGCACACAAAATCTCACATGCACCAGGACCAAAGGCAAAAGCAGTAATTTGATAGGAGCCTGGGTCAGACCCCCTGCTGGTCTTAGAGGGTCTCCTGGGAAGGCAGGGAAGGTTATAGCCTACTCTGGGGATATAGACACTGGTGGTAGATGTATTGGGGAGCAGTCATCAGTGTGAGCTCTCCCAAAAGCTGACATTTTGGCACTACAACCAAGCCCCACCCAACAGCCTGTAGGCTCCAGCGCTGGGATGCCTCAGGCCAAACAATGAATTGGGTGGGGACACAGCCCCACCTATCAGCAGACAGGCGGCCTAAAGACTTCTTGAGCCCCAAGCTGACACTAGACATGGCCCTTCCTACCAGAGGACTAAGACCCAGCTCCACACACCAGGAGGGAGGTATTGGTGTCTTTTAAAGCTAATAGGGAGGATAAGACAAAAAGACAAAAATAGTAAAAATCAGTTGTAACCACAATAAGCAGTTAAGGGATATACAAAACAATTAAATGTAAAATATAATATCAAAAAGAGTAATCATGAGGGGAGGAGAGTACAAATATAGGTTATCTAAAATATGTTTAAAATTAAGAGATCAGCACTTAAAACAAGCATGTATAAATACAGACTCCTATACAAAAACCTCTTGGTAACCACAAACCAAAAATCCATAATAGATAAAAACACAAAAAATAAAAAGGAATCCAAAAATAACATGAAATATAATCATCAAATCACAAGAGAAGAGAACAAAAGAAGAAAGGGAAAAGAAAAAAGACCTATAAAAATAAATCCAAAACAATTAACAAAATGTCAATAGGAATATATATACATATATATGTGTGTGTGTGTGTGTGTGTATATACATATATGTGTGTATACATACATACATACATATATACATATATATATATATATATATATATGATTGCCTTAAATGTAAACACATTAAATGCTCCAAAGAAAAGACACAGACTTGCTGAATGGATACAAAAACAAGACCTGTGTATATGCTGTCTACAAGAAGCCAACTTCACATCTATAGACACATACAGACTGATGTGGGATGGAAAAGGTATTCTGTGCCAAGAGAAATTAAAAGAAAGCTGGAGTAGCAACAGTTATATAAGACAAAATAGATTTTAAAATAAAGACTGTTAGAAGAGAGAAAGAAGGATATTACATAATGACCAAGAAATCAATCCAAGAAGAAGCTGTAACAATTGTAAATATATACGCACCCAACATAGGAGCACCTCAATATATGAGGCAAATGCTAACAGCCATAAAAGAAGAAACCGATAGTAATACAATAATAGAAGAGAATTTTAATACTGCACTTACATTAACGGACATATCATCCAGACATAAAATCAATAAGGAAACACAGGCTTTAAATGACACATTAGACCAGATGGACTTAATTGATATTTATAGAGCATTCCATCCAGAAGTAGAAGTGCATGTGGAACATTCTCCAGGATAGATCACATGCTGGCCCACAAAGCAAGCCTCAGTACATTTAAGAAAACTGAAATCATATCGGATTACACTTGGTCTGATATGTTTTATAGTGCAAAGATAGGACCTAGGAATCAGCCTAAAGTTCAATATAAGAAATAAATTCCTAGTAATTAGAGTGGTCCAACCACAAAGTAATAATAATAGGTAACATTTTGGTACACAGCACTATAGTCCACTGCTAACATATCTGCCTCATGGGATCCCCAGAAGAGCCCATAAAGTCCATGGAGAAGGGACTGACTACACTGTAAAGCACTGATCCTAATATCATTTGGAATATTTAAACACAAGCTAGATGAATGCATGTCAGGAATGTGTCATATGTAATTCTCTACTGAAGTGGTGGGATGGGGAATAGGAGTTAAATTAGATGACTGCGTGAGACCTTGTCTAATCTAAGACACAGTACATTTTCTACTTTACTTGCTTTCAACTTTACAACACTAAAATTGTAATCCAGCACTCCAAATATAGCATTTTGAATTCTTCTAAGATCACTCCTATGTCTCTGTGCATCTATAGGCACACACGGATATACAGTCATATATATTTATTTTTTAAAATCATACACACACCAGGGTTTAAGGAGAAAGACAAGGGTACTATCTGGATATGTGGAGGCTTTAAATAATTTGGAATCCTAACAATACTCAATCTACTAATTAAGCCCATGCAATAAGTAAGAAAACAGAATATGATGCATTTATGATATGTAGGGATTGAAATATACATTGCATTTTCAAAAACAGACACTGAGAGATTTAGAAAATGTAAATTTCAAAAAAAAAAGATTTCATCTCAATTACTGCATTATAGGATGATTCTTTTGCTCTGTCTTTGTGGATCACAGACATAAAAAATAATTTACAGACCCCTAACTTCAACTTTGTGTCCATTGCTATGCTAGAGGATTTCAATGTATTATCTCATTTAACCCTTGCAACAGCCTGACAAGGTTGGTGTGAAGATATTATTTCTATTTTAAAATTGAGTAAACAGAATCTCAAAGAGAAGTAACTAACCCAAGATCACACAGTTAGTACATAGCAGTACCAGGATTTGCACACAGGTATTTTTGACTTCGCACTGTCTACTATGCTAAATCAGTGTGTTCTTTCTCTTTACTTTCCTATTAACCCAAAGCACTTTAAAAATGTAAAATGTAGCACAAATGGTAATGGCTATCATTGGCAAAAATCTATAACACCCAACATCCAGATTCACGTGATCCCTGCCTTGAAAAAAACTACATTGTATGTAACAGAAAGGTTGGTCTCTTTTGCACAGATGGGGAGAAATCTGGGGACTTCTGGCCTCTTCTACAGGCTTTAAGACCAGAAGAACGCACTTGAACTATTGGAGGAGGAAGGCACAGTAAAAGGTGCTCCTCTATTTCCTAATTATGTGCAGTCTAAATTGCTGAGAGATGAGAAAGATGGAAGACCAAACAGTACATGTGATATCACTCATTGTTTATTCACTATATGGAGAACTCTGCAATGGCTACTGTATGAAGATCCAGAGGAAGAAGAAGGACCGAGTTCCCTCCATGGGGGAGGGTGCCATTAATGAAGGTTCTAAAGCAACACAGTGAATTTCCTGATTGGTCTAAGAGCTACTGCTGCAATGGTGGTAATCATTTTGATGGCGTTTCATGCTCATCCTCCCTCCCGCATTAATATAAATGAATTAAGTTTATACGAAGTCCTGGTTCTTAAATAAGGATTTAAAGAGTAGAGACAAAAGATGACAATGAAGTACTAAAAACTGCCAGGAAAGAAGATTTGGTTGGCCAGCTCCAACTTTAAGCCTTTTTTCAGAAACTGTCATTTGTTTTCCACAGCTTGTGATGAATTATAACCCCTGAATCAAACGGACCACAAGTTCTCACTTCTGAGAAAGCATCAGCGGTGTGAAGAGAAATTGCTACTGTGACAATTCAAGCAATTAGTGAAAGGCCAGTGCATTTCCCAGCTTACACATTCCACTTAAGCTTCTGGTTAATGAGAGTCAATGGACTTGCCAGCAGACACTGTTTGTACTCGCCATTTTTCCCATCCAGGCAGGACACTCCAGGAACAATCATAAAATCACAATCTTGAGCCACTTCCGTAGCCGGACATGGCTTTATTTTCCTAGTGGACTAAAGTGCAACTGTTTCACTGCCAACACAAGAGTGATCATAAACTCATAGCCTCATCTTTCTTTATATTGGGATCTTGTTTTTGCCTTCTCTTATGTTTTACTTAAGATGCCCTCCTTGTTTTAGGTGCTGAGGATAGTAATGTTAACAGCTACAAACCCATTTTTGGTGCCTACAGAGGCCAGATTTCTTCCTGCTTTAATTAGCACTGCTTTCAAATATCCCCGCCGTCATCTCCAACTTGATATGGACTTCAGATCCCCGTTTCCTTCCAACAAGGACTTACCATTGCAAAAACTGCCTACCACAAGGGAAGGAACAGTTAAGCCATTCTACAAGCATGAGGAAATCCCATTTCCAACTAACTGATGAGGAATTTAAATGTAAAATGAGGGTCTATTCAAGGGAGAAGGGGGAAGATGATTATATTTTGTCCCTTACCCCCATCCCAAATCAAGCTGGACAGTTGTGTCCATGAGGGGCAAGCCCTGGCATGGCCAGAACGAGAGCTCTTTTGAGAGTCTCCCCTCTTCATCACAATGGGACAGCTGTGTGCAAGCCAGAGATGAGTGAACATATGTAGGCTAGAGGGCCCATTAAAAGGCTACTCAAGTGTCAACACAGACTAATGACAGTGAAAATGTAAAAGGAGTGCTATACACGCCTATCTCCCACTCTTAAATATTAACTGGAATATGAAGGATATTGGCGCCATTGGTGCCGTCAAAGTTGTCTAATGGTGGCAGCTAGCACCATCAAATTCAAGCTTTTAAGTTTGGGTAGAAGGGTGATTTGAGGCAATTTCTTTGGCTAGGAAGGCAGAGGAGTCAAATTATGAAAAATATCTGTGAATTTCAACTTAATTATTCTAAACGAAGCCCTTGTAAGTTACATGTGGTCTTAGATTGTACTCTCCTGGCAGATGGGAGTTTCTAATTTTTTTTTCCTATACACCGAAGACAGCAATTAACACTTAGCAGAAAGTCTGAATTCCCCTAAACTTATTTACATAGGCAATAGCCTTTCAAATGAAAAAGGCTGAACTATAAAGAAATTGGAATCAATTCCCAGCTCAAGACCCTTTCAACACCAGGAGTTTCAATCTATTTTCAGAATTTAATTCCTCTGTTCAACTTTGTAATAGTCTATGCAGATAAAAGGAGCCCAAGTAGCCCCTGGTTTCAGTAGAATATCGATCACTATCTCCCTGAATTTACTTTGGAGTTTCACCCCTCAGGTGACTCCAGACAATGTTGTAGAGATGACCTGTTTTAAGACACAAAGCAGCTCTGAGCTGTGGGCCTGTACCCCTGAAGCAGGGCTTTTCAAAGAGCTTCTCTGCTGAGCAAGCTCTTTGCACACTGCAATTAGGCTCAGCCAGCAGACAAACGATTCCCCATCCTATGTGTCTTCCAATAATAGAGATTTGTAGCAATGTGAACCAGACTTGGAGTATTACTCAGATCTACCAAGTCCTCAATTTGGGAAAGTGGCTCTGATTGAGTTTGGAATCTTCAGTGTCTTTGGACAGATGGATTTATTCAACATGTGATGGCCTGGACAATTCATATTCTAGCTCAGGCAGTAGCCTCTATTTAAGATGGCCTGCAGACAATAACCAAAGATTAGAAGCAAATGTGAAGTGATGTAGCAGAGGAAAATGCTCATTAGGCTCTTGTTTCCCCCAAAGTTGTGAAAATTCAGAATAACAACAACAAAGGGCACAGAAGGTTAGTGCTGCAAAGGCAGAGTGCATATTAAGTACATCACTACACATTCGGTGGGCACTCTGTACAGTCCAGTTTTCAAAGTGAACTGGACCAGAATTCAAGAGGCCATGATTCCACTGAGTCACCTGTTTCTGAGCTAATAATAAGAGCAAAAATATCAAGCATCTATTATGTGCCAGATACCGTGGGAAGCACATTACTCCTTAATTACATTATTGCATTTATTTCTTCACAACCACCCTGTATAAGTCCTATCATCTCCCCCATTTTACATGAAGCAGAGAGAGGTTAAACATTTGCTGAACATAATACAGGTTACGCTGAGCCCAGGTTAGCCTGATGCCTAACCTCTTCATATTACTGCCTATCTTTGACCCTAAATTCCCAACTTACTAAGCTACACTATTTACTACATTGCCACTCTTCCTTTGTTTCCTTGATTGGAAGTGGGATTTATGAACTGGATGATTTTGGAGCCCTCCTAATTCTAAAAATCCAGTAATTACATAAAGAGTGAGAGGAAAATAGCTATCTCTTTTCCAGGTAAGTGTGGATACAGTTCCAGTAGACAGCATTCCAGCTTAGATCTTAAATCACATGCTATGTGACTTTTTCTCCTTCAAATATTAGGTGCTTGCCCTGGTTGTTGCCCTGGAGGACTGACTTTCCTGTTCGTTTCGCTATAAGGTGAATGGCCCCCACAAAGCAGGCTGGGGAACTTACCAGACCAGACCACTTCTGCTCGCTGCACTCCACCTTAGCAGAGTACAAACCCTAGAGACGCCCTCTCACGCTTTAGTTCCCTCAGGCCAAATGACAAATGCCCAGGGGTTTTAGGAGGAAGGCTGAGGTGGTCCTCAGTTGCTAGCTCATTTTCCATAGTTTTCACTTTACGGGCAGGAGCTGGGCTAAAATCACCTGAGATTCTGGAGCAACAAAAAGGCCACCTATGGAGCCCATCTTATTTATGTGCACATTGCTTATACAATTGGGGGCAGCAGATATCAGATGCCAGTGATGATTTAAGAAAACATCAGAAGTCTCTTGAAGACACTTAAGGTGAAATGCTTACGGGGAAAAGAGAAGTTTCCCTAGATTTTTCATTAAAAAATGAAAATAATGTTAAACTCCTTGGAGCTGCAGCTGAATATTAAATAGAAACATCTTAGAAAAACTTGCCTGAGAGCTATATGAATTCTAAACTATGAAAACAAGACACTCAATAGAAAACTGTAAAAGAGAAAAGCGGTAAGTTTGCTTTATCAAAGAAACAAAGCATTTTCCCCCAGGGAGGAAGGAAGCATGATGGGAAATCTACAAACAATGGACTTCTGAGAGATTTCATGTGTTTGCTTAAAAATAAAAATAAAAACAACCCAAAACCCTATAATATTGACAAAGAACAAATGCTTGCAGTATTGACTTAGGACAAGTGTTCTACCTAATAGCACATGGGCTCTGGAATATTTCCAAAAGGCAAGAAGTTCAGATTCCATCCCCTTCCCAGCATGATTTGAATCTTCCCGCAAATCTCCACCATGTTCCAGGAACCTTGTGAAAATTCCTCCCTGCTGTCCCCCATCTAAGGCTAAACACTGAGGGCATTTGCGGTGGTGATGGTGAGGGTGAGGCAAGGAGGGTGCCTCTCGGCTTATTCTGCAATTTGCTCTCTGCCTGTATTTTTGTCTGTCTCTACGTCAGATGTCTGTTTTTCTTTTTGTTCTGTCTCTGTCTCCCTGACTTTCTCTTAGTCTCCTGGTCTGTCTGTGTCCCTTTCGCTCTTCCTGTCTGTCCTTGTCTGTCTTGACACTCTCTCCTGCCTACTTTCTCGCTGCTTCCTGCCTCTGTATCTTTCTCTCTCTCTCTCTCCCTCTCTCTCTCTCTCTCCCTCTCCCTCTCTCTCTCTCTCTCTCTCTCTCTCAGGTTCCGTCTGTCTGGTCTGTCTGTCTGTTACTACATCTTTGCCTGTTGCTCTGTGGGTCTCCATCCTCTATTCTCTCTCGATCTCTCTCAGTTCTCTCACTTTCTTTCCATCCCATCCCCAACTCCACCTGTCTGCATCTCACTTTGTTTCTGGTTTTGCCTGCCTGCCTTCTATTCTTTCTCTCTCTTAACAATGACCCCTGACCATCTCTTTTTCTCTTTGTTTGAATATCCGTTTCTGCTTAATAGCTCATGTCTGATTCTCAATCTGTCTGTCTGTCTTTTGGTCTGTCTGTCTGGTGCTGTATGATTGCCTTCCTGTCCCTTTGCCGGTCTCTCTGCCATGCTGTGCCTCTTTCTTTCTGGTCATTTGCTCCATCTCTTTCTCTGTCGATTCTTTGCAATTCTGCCTCTGTATAAGTCTCTTTTTTGTTTCTCTCTTTGTCAGTTTCTTTCTCTGCCTGCCTGTCTGTCTGTCTGTGCTCTGGCTATCTGTCCAATCCATTAGCCTGCCTCTCCGTTAATCTGCTTCTGTCCGCTTGTGTCTTCAATTGTCTACATGTATTTATATTAGTTTGAACTTCTGTCTCTTTGTGGAGCTGACTTTCTTTTTTTTTCTCTCTCTCTTCCTCCCTCTGTATGTGACCGTCTCTCTGCCTCTTTTTGCTGCTGTTTCTCTCACCGTAGGTCTCTCTGTCGTGCTGTTTCTCACCTTCTCCGTTTCTTGTCTTTTGGTCTGTCACACATTGTCACTGTCAGTCTCCCTCTGTTTGTCTGCCTGTCTGGCTCTGTCAGTCTTTTCTCTGTCTCTGCTTGTCTGTGGCTCTCTCTCTCTCTTCCCGAGAGTCTGGCTTTCTGTCCCAGGGTCCGACTCTTGGTCTATTTAATTCTTTCTGTCTGTCTGTCTTTGTCAGTTTTCCTTCCTCTCTCCTCTCTGTGTCTGTTTCCCTCTGCCTGTGTCCTATGCTGTGTATCTCCCTACATTAGCCCCTCTTTCTGTCTTCTTCTCTCTTATGTCTGTCTGTCCTGTCTCTTTATGACCCTGTCTTTAGAATATATTTGTGCCTCGCTGTTTCCCCCACTGTCTCACTCCCTCTGTCTGTCTCCCTCTCTTTGCCTGCCTGCCTGTGTATCTGTCATCACCTTTCCCTCTAGTCGTCTGTCTGTCTGCCTGGCTCTGTCTCTCAGGTTGTCTTCCATCTCTCTTTCTGTCACCATATCTATCATTGTCTCTGTCTTTTTCTGTGTTTCCTACTCTGTCTCTTGCTTTCTTAGCCTCTCGTTTTCTTCTCTGTCTCTTGCTCTTTATTTAGGTAAGATTCACATAACATAAAAAGTAACCATTTTAAAGTGAACAGATCTTGGGGTTCTTGTCGTGGTGCAGCGGAAACGAATTTGACTAGGAACCATGGGGTGGCGGGTTCGATCCCTGGCCTCACTCAGTGGGTTAAGGATCCGGCATTGTCGTGAGCTGTGGTGTAGGTTACAGGCACGGCTCAGATCTGGTGTTGCTGTGGCTCTGGCGTAGGCTGGCAGCTGTAGCTCTGATTGGACCCCTAGCCTGGGAACCTCCATGTGCCATGGGTGAGGCCCTCAAAAATACCAAAGACAAAATAAATAAATAAATAAATAAAGTGAATGGTTCTGTCGCATTTCATACATTCATAATGTTGTACAATCAGCACCTCTATCTAGTTCTCAAAAATTTGCATCACCCCAAAAGGCGAGACAATATTCATCAAACAGCTGCTCTCCATTTCCCCCTCCCCAGGCCCTGGCGACCACTAATTTGCTTTCTATCTCTATAGATTTGCTTATTCTGGACCTTCCATATAAGTGGAATCACATAACCTGTGAAACTGTGAGTCTGCTCTAAAAATCCTATGTGTTCTGTCTATTCATCTTAATCCCTGGCAACCACTGACCTTTTTTTTTTTTTTTAACCATTCCCATAGTTTTTTCTTTTCTGGAATATCACAGAATTGGAATCATACAGTATACAGTTTTTTTCAGACTAGCTTATTTCACTCAGTAATATGCATGTAAGTTTCCTCCATGTCTTTTCATGTCTTGATAGCTCATTTTTTGGTGCTGAATAATATTCCACTGTCTGGATATAGCAGAGTTTATTTAAACATTCACCTAACGAAGGACATTGTGATTTCTTCCAAGTTTGGGAAATTATAAATAAAACTGCTATAAACAGCTAACTTGTTGTTAGCACTGAGTGTTGACTTTTAAGCTCTTTAGATTCAGAACCAGACACTGGAAGGCCTAGTTCATTTCTTTTTATGGTTGAGTAATATTCCACTGAAGAGATATATCGCAATTTGTTTATCCATTTATCTACTGATGGACATTTGGGCTGTTTCCACCTGTTGGTTGTGAATATCGCTGTTAGAAACATACATGTAAATGTATTTATTTGAGTACCTATTTTCAGTTCTCTTGGGATTAAAATTATTAGGTTATATGGTAATTTTATGTTTAAAATTTTGAGAAACTACCAAACTTTTCCACAGGAGCTGAATCATTTTACTTCCTCACTAGCAACTGGGACCAGGGGGGTCCCAACTTCCCACATCTTCAAAAATAGTTGATACTTTCATTTTTTTTTTTTTTAGATTCTAGCCACCCTAGCAGATGAGAAGTGGTATCTTGTGGTTTGGATTTGCATTTCCCTAATGACTAATGATGCTGAGTTTCCTTTTATGTGCTTAGTGGCCACCTGTATGTCTTTTTTTTTGGAGAAATGTCTATTCAAGTCCTTAACCCATTTATTGTGTTCTTTTTTTGCTGTTGAGTTATAAGAATTCTTTATATGTTTTGCATACTACACCCTTACTAGATATTTGGTTTGCAATTTTGGGAAGCCTTTCCTCCCAGTCTATTTCTCTGTTTCTTTCTCTTTCCCTCAATTTTGATTTTCATACTTTTACAATTGAGAAATAATTGACATAGAACATTAAATTTGTTTCAGGTATACAACATAATTATTCAACATTTGTATATATTGCAAAGTGACAACTGCTATAAGTCTAATTAACATGCATCTCTTTTTCTCTCTTTTTATTTCTCCCTGTCTCTTTCTGACAGATTGAGTCTTTCGGTCCAATTGCTTGTTTCTGACTACTCTTCTGTTGGTCTTTTCATGTCAGTTTGTCTCTGTCATGTCTCTGTTTGTTCTTTCTCCCTTTCCTCTGTTTCCTCTCTGTTTCTCTCTCTTTTTCAGTTTTTCTTGATTTCTGTCTACCTGTCAGTCTCCATTTCTGTCACTGACTCCCCCTTTTTCATTATTTTTCTCTCTCCCTCAGCCACCTCAGTCTGTCTGTCTGTGCATTTAGCTGCCCCCCTTTATCTCTTTCTCGCACCACTTTTACTCTGGTTCCATGTCTTTCTGATAATCTCTCTGTCAGCTTGTCTCTCTGCCAGTTGGTTGATCACTGTCTCTTTCCCTGTCTCTTCCAGTGTGTGTGTGTGTCTCTCTCTGCATCCCTCTCTGTGCTGGCCTTTCCCTCTGCCTGTGTCTCCCTAAGTGTGTGTCTCAGTATGTCTCTCAATCAGTATCTCTCTGTCTCTGGCATGTTCTTTCTGACTCCCCTGACTTTTTCTCTTTTTGGATCTGCCTCTCCAACTCTCTGGCCGGTTTCGCTTGGTCACTTTCTGTTTCTCTCTCCTTGCCTGTCTCTCTCCATCTTTCTATCTGTCTGTGTGTCAGTCTCTCGGTCTGCCTCTCCATGTAACTCCCATCTCTTGTTCACTGTCTCTCTCCCCTGATTCTTCAACATATCTCTGGCTAATCATCTTTCTCTGACTGTTTCACTGTCTGTTTTTCTCTCTCACCACCTTCCTGTCTGCTTTTTTGTTTTTCTGTCTCTTGTAGTGTCTTTTTCTCTCTAGGTTGGTCTGTTTCTGGCTCTGTGTGCACCTCCCTCTCTTCTCTCTCTGTATATTCTCTCTGTGTCCTCCTGTCTTGCTCTATTTTCCTTTCTCTCTGCCACTCATCCTCCTCACTATTGTGTCAGACTCTTAGGCTCTCTCTTTCTTTAATGAGTGTGACTCTCTTCCTTTCTGTGTGTCCATTTCATTCTGTCTCTTTTCCTTCTTGACTTTTTTTCCTCCCTCAGTTTCTGTCTATCCTCTGTCTTCCTCTAGTTCTTGAGTATCCTCTGTTTCTGAGTCTCCTTTTCTCTCTCTTAGACTTGCTCCCTTATTCTATCTTTTCCATCTATTTCAGTCTTTCTCCATCTCTCTCTCTTTGTTCCTCAGTGCCACCTCTGTCCCTCTTTCCTTTGTTTTTCTGTTTCCCTATCTTGTTTCCCAGTTTGTCTGCATCTCCTCCTGTTCACCTCTCTGTGTGTATCTGTCCATCTCTCTTGATATGCTTTCATCACTCTATATTTGTCTGCTGATCTCTATCCCTTTATCTATCTGTGTTTCCCTTTGCCTTTCCTTTTTTCATCTGTCTGTCTCTGTCTCTTTCTTGGTCTGTCCCTTCCTATCTGCTTATCCTGCCTCTGTCCAACTCTATCCATTCCTATTTCTGTGCCTGTCTATCTCTCCCTGGCCATCTATCTGTTCATCTCTGCTTCCCCTTTGAAACTGCTATGGAGATTTATGTTAATGGCACTAGTCTTTTTTAAAAACTGAACTGTAAATCCTTCCCAACCTCTGCCAGTTGAACACATGTATCTTAGAGAAAGGACTTACAGTCTCTAGCTTGCCAAAAAATGCATGGATTATACTGACTTTCTGAAATATAGGTCTAATATGTCAACTGGGTAGCTTTAAAACACAAGTATACACTAACTGTGATGTCTTTCAAGCATTGTTACTTATTTGTTCATTATTGAAAAATACAACAAAATCCATGTGCTCAAAGCATGTCTTCTTAACCTTTCACTGAGCATGGATCTTAAGTAAGCTTCTAGAAGTCAAGGAGATTGAGAAACTATATTCTAATGGGAATAGCAGTTAAGGAACAGACTACATAAAATATAGACTCCAAACAGATTGTCTTTGAAAATTATATTTTCAATGAAACATAGAGCAATCCAGAATTCTGCAGATTGAACTATCACATTTTTTGCCTGAAAATCTAGTTTTGTAATCTTTTGATGCAAGCCACAATAATAAGGAACTCTTTATTTATTTATTTATTTATTTATTTGGTCTTTTTGTCTTTTTAGGGCCACATATGGCCATTCCCAGGCTAGGGGTCTAATCGGAGCTATAGCTGCCAGCCTACACCACAGCCACAGCAACGTGGGAACCAAGCTGCATGTGCTACTTACACCACAGTTCATGGCAACACTGGGTCCTCAAACCTCTGAGAGAGGCCAGGGACCTCTTATTGAACCTGAGTCTCATGAATGCTAGTCAGGCTTGTTAACCGCTAAGCCATGATGGGAACTCCTAAGGAACTCTTTAGAGGCATTATGGAACAATGTCATGAAACCTCTCTGTGTCTCAGTTTGTCTGTAAAATGGGGCTTATGATAATAAATGATCTCAGAGGGTTGTTATGACGAATAAATTGATAATCCATGTAAAGCTCTTACAACAGTGTCTGGCATAGTAGGAGCTCAAAAAAAATTATGAATTCTACTGTTATTATTTGCAATTGTTGTCACTGCTATTATTGCATAAACATCTAAACAGCAAGTCTGCTCTCTAGGCAGTTCCCTTATCCAAAGGAAAATCTAAAAAGCGAAGCTGAACCTCTAAGATAATTTATAGTTCTAGAATCCCATGTGTTTCTGAGTATTAGGCACATAGGGTCATATTAGTATCAGGATCCATGATGTAATTTTTATCACATCTGTAAGTCACATTTGTAAGTTTCATAGGAAAAAAAAAGCCATGAGGATAAACTTGATTTTCAAACATCTCTAAAGCCAATTCAATAGCTGCAAAACTCTGCTTTCTCATTGACTTACTTACCTCTCACAGGATCACAACAGAAAACATAAACTCAGGAACAACTTTCTTTCTCATTCTTTCTCCAATGTTGCCCAGACAGTTGCAATAGTTGACATTTCCACAAAGAGATGAGGACTTGGACCTCTTATTAGCTAGAGTGCCACACTTTTCAATAGGGATGTGTACTTTGCTTCCAATTGTTATCTGTGGATGTTGTACTTTTTCTGGGAATGGTATTCAAGGATGCGGTATCTTTCCTGGGAATTCTGTCTATGGCTGTTCTACCTTCCCTAGGAATGCTGTCCATGAAAATTGCCTCAGAATACTGTATGTGGATAGCGTACTTTATCTGGATGCAATTCATGACATTGTTCAGCCTTGATTTCCTCTTTGAAGCTCTTTGTCCTTTGTAGCTTCTGAAGGAGAACTGTATTAGTGTATACTTGGGGTTTATATTTCTGGTATTTTGGGTTTGTAACTTGAATACTAGTAAGCTCATTAATGCTTTCTCCAGACTGAGTGGATCTCATGCTTAAAACTGTGTTCAACAAATATAATTTAGCCTACGGTTCCCATTTTCTGGATAGATAAGCTAGGGGTGGGGGCCTATGGGGGAAAACAAAGAATATCAGTCAGTAAACTGACTTTGGACCTGAGAAAGCAGGCCCTGGCATAAAATTTTTAATTATTAGCTAGGCAAAGCAATTGACAGTAGTTGCCCTCTGAAAAAGATGAGAACTGTGGAAGCACAAAGTATATTTATTCAGGCAAAAGTCATTACTTCCAAATATCTTGGCATAATGTACCCTGCAGTGTGGTAAATGAATCTTTACCTTTAGAGGCACAATGCTACATAATTTTTCAGAATATCTCTTATGACTAAAGCATAAAATTTCTATACGTTCTCCAAGAATTCTCAAAGCTTACCCACTCTTCTATTTTCTTCATCTTCAAGTTTTGCCTTGGAATGAAAATGTCAAATTCCCTGTAGGTATGTGGCAACATTCATCTATCCTTAACATCTGTGTTGTCCCTACTCCCCCAATCTTGCCAGCATTAGCATACCTGTGCTCATTCACACAAATGATTACTCTCTTACAAACTCATGCCCATTACCCCTGCAGTCATGTAGAATGCATTTTGTCCAAGCTGTACAGGTGAAAATACAAGGTCATGTACTAAGGAATATTGACTTTGGGGCCAGATGCATACAATTTATACTTCCAGGAAGCATCCTGTTTAGTTCCTACACCTTCACCTTCTTTGCAGTAAGGCTAGACAGACAGTAAAAAATAATCTGTCATGGATGAATTATTTGTCCATGCTTTAAGATGGCCAGAGAGGAAAGGGTGAAAAGGTCACTAATTCAAAAACATCTGTTTTAATGTTTTTAGCACAGCTTTTCAGAATGAGGACTTTTTTTTTTTGGTCTTTCTCTCTCTCTCTCCCTCTCTCTTTTTTTTTTTTTTTTTTTTTTAGGGCTGCACCCATGGCACATGAAGGTTCCCAGACTAGGGGTCCAATTGGAGCAGTAGCCACTGGCCTATACCACAGCCACAGCAATGTGGGATCTGAGCCACGTCTGCGACCTATACCACAGCTCACGGGAACCCTGGACCCTTAATTCACTGAGCAAGGCCAGGGATCAAACCTGCATCCTCATGGATGCTAGTCGGGTTCACTAACCACTGAGCCACGACAGGAACTCCCAGAGTGAGGATTCATCTGTACTTAAGTATCCTGACCCTTGGGTGGTCATTTATTTGCTTTATTTTTCTTTATAATATTTAATTAGAGATAATTATAGATTCACCTGTAGGTATAAGAACTAGTCCAAGGTATACTGTGTATCCTTTAGTCATTTCCCCTCAAGAGGAGCATCTTGCGAAACTATAGTAGAAGATAACAACCAAGATATTAACATTGGTGGTCAGGATATAGAACATTTACATCACAAAGATCCCTCATGTTGTCCTTTTAGAGTCATACTCACTTTCCTCTCTCAATACCTCCCCTCTGAACACCTGGCGACCACCAATCTGTTCTCCATTTCTATGATTTTGTAGTTTCAAGAATGTTATATAAATGGAATCACATAGTATGTAACTTTTCAGACTTGGCTTTTTTTTTAACTCAGCATAATTTTCTGGATATTCATCCATGTTATTGGATGTATTAATATGTTGATTCTCTCTATTGCCGATTAATATTCCATGGTATGGATATACCACAATTTGTTTAATCATTCACCCATTGCAGGACATTTGGGCTATTTGCAGTTTTTTGGTTATTATTAATAAAGCTGCTGTAAACATTCATGTACAGGTTTTTGTATCTCTGGGGTTAATTGCCAAGATGCAATTACTGGGTTGTGTGGTAGTTGTATATTTAGCTTTTTAATGAAACAACCGCACTTTACCACAGTGGCAGTACCATTTTATATTCCTACCAGCAATGCACTAGTGAGTCAGTTTCTCGACATCCAGAATTTGGTGATGTCATTATGTTTAATTTTAGCCATTCTGATAAGTGATAGCTCATCGTGATTTTAATTTGCATTTCCTTAATAGCTAATAATATGGAGCATCTTTTCAAGTACTTATTAGCCATCTATATATACTCATCAATGAAATATCTATTCATGTCTTTTTCCCATTTTATAATTGGATTATTTCACTTCTTACTGTTAAATTTGGAGTTCTTTATATATCTCAGGTAGTAATCCTTTGTTGGATATGTGGTTTGCAAATGTTTTCTCCTAGTATATAACTCGTATTCTTACCCTATCAATAAGGCCATTCACAGAATAAAAGTATAATTTTAATAGAGTCTAATTTGTCAATTTATCCTCTTATGGATTGTGCTTTTGATGTTTTCTAGGAACACTCTTCTTTTTTTTTTTTTTTTTTTTTTTTTTTTTTTTGTATTTTTGTCTTTTAGGGCCACACTAGCGGCATATGGAGGTTCCCAGACTAGGGGTTGAATTGGAGCTGTAGCCGCTGGCCTACGCCACAGCCACAGCAATGCGGGATCTGAGCTGCGTCTGCGAGCTTCACCACAGCTCATGGCAATGCCAGATCCTTAACCTGCTGAGCAAGGCCAGGAGTCAAACCCACGTCCTCATGGATGCTAGTCAGGTTTGTTACAGCTGAGCCACAACGGGAACTCCTCTAGGTACACTCTTTGCCTAGCCCTAGAAAAGTCTAAAGATTTTCTCTCTCTCTCTTTTTTTAATGGTCGTACCTGTGGCATAATGGAAGTTCCTGGGCTAGGGGTTGAATCGGAGCTGCAGCTGCTGGCCTATACCACAACCAGGATAACCATGGGCCTGAGCCATAGCCACTTGTGATCTACACTGCAGCTTATGGCAACACCAGATCCTTAACCCACTGAGTGAGGCCAGGGATCGAACCTGCATCCTCACAAAGACAATGTCGGATCCTTAGCCTGCTAAGCCACAAAAGGAACTCTGATTTCTCTTTATTTTTTTCCTTAACAGTTTTATTATTTTACATTTTAAAATTAAGTCCATCTTGCTGTATAGCACTGGGAACTATATCTAGTCACTTATGATGGAGCATGATAATGTGAGAAAAAAGAATGTATACATATATGTGTGACTGGGTCACCTTGCTGTATAGTAGAAAATTGACAGAACACTGTAAGCCAGCTATAGTGTAAAAAATAAAAATCATTATAAAAAATAAATAAAATTAAGTCCATGACCCACTTTGAGATAATTTTTGCATAAGGAGTGAGGTTTAGATCTAGGTTTCCCCCCACCATGGATGTCTGATTGCTTCAGCACCATTGGTTGAAAAGATTATCCTCTTTCCACCAAATTACTTTTGCATCTTTGAAAAATCATTTGGGTGCATTTGTGTGGGTCTATTTCTCTGTTTCCTGTTTGTTTCATTGATCTATGTATCTATCACTCTGCCAATACCACACAGTCTTGATTACTATAGGTACATAGCAAGACAGTACTGGGTAGATTGATTCCTCCAAAATACATTCTTTTTTCAAAATTGACTTAGCTCTTCTTGACCCTGTACCTTTCCATATAAATGTTAGGATAAACTTGTCTATATCTCCAAAAATACCTTCCTGGAATTCTGATAGGAATTTCACTGAACCTAAAGATCAGTTTGGATAGTACTGATATCTTTACTATGTTGTTCCTCCTGATACATGAACATATTGTATTTCTCCATTTATTTAGGTTGTATTTGATTTCTTTAATTAGTGTTTTATAAATTTCAGCATATATGCCCTGTACCTGTTTTGGTAAACTTATACTTAAGGATTTCATTTTATTTAGATGATTTTAAATGGTTATATTTTTAATTTCAGTGTTCGGGCACTCATTGCTAATACACAGAAATACAATTGATTTCGATATGCTAATCTGGTATCCTGCAACCTTGTTGAACTCATGTATTAGTTCTAGGAGCTTTTTGTTGTTGTCGTTAGATTCTTTGGGATTTTCTATGTAGATAATCATTTCATCTACAATTGCTCTGTCCTGAATGCCTTTTACTTCCTTTTACTGCTTTATTTCATTGGCTAAAACTACTAACTTTATGGTGAATAAGAGTGGTGAGAGTGGACACCCTTGCCTTTTTGCTAGTCATGGGGGAAAACAATTCACTCCTTTATAAGAAAGTACAATGTTAGCTATAAGTTCTTAGCAGATGTTCTTTATCAAGTTGAGGAAACAACCTCTATCCCTGTTTTCTTCTGAGTTTTTATCATGAATGGTATTTAATTTTTAAAATTCTTTGTCTGCATTGATTGATAGGATTTTGTGACTTTTTTCATCTTTATCTTGTTAATATAATAGATAACATTGCTTAATTTTCAAATATTAAACCACCCTTACAGCCCTTGGTCATGGTATATAATTCCTTTTTTATATTACTAAATTTGGTTTGTTAATATTTTGTTAAGGATTTTACATCTGTATTCATGAGGGATACTGGATATAGTTTTCTGTTTTGTATTGTCATTGCCTCATGTTGATAGCCAGGTTATATGTGCTTCATAAAATCAATTGGAAATTGTTTTCTCCTACTCTATTTCTTAGAAGAGATTGTATAGAATTGGTGCTAATTCTTTAGAAATTTAATAGAATTCTCCAGGAAACCATTTGGCTATAGACATTTTATTTTGGGAGATTTAAAATTATGAATTCAATTTCCTTAATAGGTATATCACAGTTCAAATTATTTCATGTTGACTTTTGGTAGTTTGTATTTTTTTGAAGAAGTAGCACATTTCATATAAGTTGTCAAATTTACTGGGTACAACAAGATGACAATGTAACAAAGACCCCCCAACAAAGATAAAAAATTATACAGCTTTCCATGATCAAAAACAGTTCTGAGAAAGCTCTGGAATCCACTTAAGAAACTTCAGCAACATGGTGAAACAAAAAACCTGGGAAAAACTGCACAAAAAGGGTAGGAAGAATAGCTTCATTTTGCCTGCAATATCCTAGCTCCCAAGCCAGGACTGCATAGTGCCAAGAGGGAATGCTCTAGCTAGAAAGAGTTCCTGATGCAGAAGAGGAAGAGTGGGATGAGCAACAAGCTCCCCTAGCCTTTTGGGTCACTACAGGAAGAATTCACTTTGGTTTTACCCCACCTAGAGACTGGCAAACTGTGATTTACAGTTTTACTGGCAAAACTGTGATTTATAGAGATCACTAGGAATAAGAAAGAAAAACAGGGACTGGGTCACCTTGCTGTATAGTAGAAAATTGACAGAACACTGTAAGCCAGCTATAGTGTAAAAAATAAAAATCATTATAAAAAATAAATAAAATTAAGTCCATGACCCACTTTGAGATAATTTTTGCATAAGGAGTGAGGCAGCAGGAGTGACGGCAGTTACCAGTAACTTGCTCTGCAGATGACTGAACAACTTTTGATGCTGAAGACACCAATGGCCAGCCCAATTGCTGTGGATTCTTGCAAATTTCACCTTTTTTCATCCCAAGGATATTCACATTTGCTTTTTCCAGCAGTCTGACTCTCTCTCTCTCTCTCTCTCTGGCCAGAGGCTAAGAACTGCACCAACTGCCAGCCCAGGCCTCTGCTGCTGCTTGAGAGCAAGACACCAGCTTAGACCCTCCACGGCTGATCCAAGGCCCCCACATCTGTTCGTGGGTAAGGATTCAGCCCTAAATTCTGTCATCTGGCCTACAACACAGGTTTCATTTGCAACTAGCTCTCTTAGCTTGCTCCCACATACCCTCAGCCTGAACCTTATCACTAGCCTCTAGTCCTGTGTGCATTCCTGTGAGGAGACTGTATAGCCACAGGAATGCACACTGACAGCCAGGACCCCTGAGGCTGCTTGTGGGCCCAGCTCTGGTCCTGTCTCCTGTCACTAGCTTGCACCACTGGGCTCACCTACAGCTAGCCCCTCCCGCTATGCACTTCCACACCCCCAACCTGACTTCCAATACCAGCTTCCACTGCGGTTGCCTATGATGAGACCTAGCAGCAACAGTAGTACACACCAACAGCCAGTACCCAGTATGCCCACAATTGTTCCCAGCCAATTCCTTGTCCTAGCTCCTACCACCACTTGGGTGTTTGCAGCTGGTCCCTACGACAACAAGGCAGCTGAAGTGAGTCCCCACAGCTGAATATGTGCATACCAGTGTCTCTGACTATCATTGCCGACTGCCATGGTCCCTAGCTGATAGACCTGGAGAAGTCAGTGATAAGCTCAGCAGTCCTTGCAACTTCTATGGACCTCTACAGCACTTGCCAAGAACAATGCAGTTGTCAATGACCGTGGACTCCAGAAAACTGAGCTGATGAGACAACATGCCCTATTGGGTCCTGAGCCATCCTAGTCCCCCTTGCACATGATTCCTTGTACCATTAGACCTGGGGTCACAGTATGCCCCAGCATGCTTCCATATGAAGGTGAAGGGCTTTCCATACTGAAGTCAGCCCATAAAGTCTGGAGGAGGCAACTGTGTATTCAAATGCACAGAGATCTATGCAAGGCTACTGGGATCATGAAGAAGCAGTGACCCAGCTATACACATATATACATTCTTTTTCTTATATTATCTTCCATTATGGATAGCTAGTTTAATACCTTTGATCTTCAACTTTTATACTAGAGTTAAGTGGTTAACACATCATCATACTCAGTATTAGAATATTCTGAATCTGACTATGTACTTACCTTTATAAATGTGTGGTAAATTTTCATGTTTTTGTGCTATTAGTTAACATACTTTTATTGTATGGCTGGGTCACTTTGCCATACAGCACAAATTGGCACAACACTGTAAATCAATTATACTTTAATAAAATTAAAAAATAAATAAAACAACAATAACTCGTTAATAGATATAGAATATAAAAGCATGTAAATTGTGACATCAAAAACAAAATGTTGGGAGGGGGAGTAAAGAGTAGTTTTAGTACGAAATCAAAGTTAAGTTGTTATCAGTTTAAAATGGACTGTTATATCTATAAGATGTTTGAGGTAAGCCTCAGGGTAACCACAAAACAATAACTTATAGTAAATTCAAGCAAGATAAAAGAATCAAAGCATACAATTAGAGAAGACCATCAATTCACAAAGGACGATAGCAAGAGAGGAAGAAAGGAACAAAGGACCTATAAAACAGCCAGAAAACAGTAATAGGATGTGATAGACAGTAAGTCCTTATCTATCAACGATCACTTTAAATGTAAGTGGAGTAAATTCTCCAATCAAAAGGCATAAAGTAACTAAATGGATTAAAAAACAAGGTCCAACTATAGGCACTCCTGCTGTGGTACAACATGATCAGCAGCATTTTGGGAGTGCTGGGATGCAGGTTTGATCCCCAGCCTGGCACTGGGTTAAGGATCCAGCACTGCCTTAGCTGGGGCTTAGGTCGTGACTATAGCTTGGACCCGTGACCTGGCAGCTCCATATACTGCAGGTCAGCCAAAAATGAAAACAAAACAAAAGAAACAAAAAAATGCATAAAGGAGTTCCCACCATGGCTCAGTGGTTAACGAATCTGACTGGGAACCGCGAGGTTGCGGGTTCGATCCCTGGCCTTGCTCAGAGGGTTATGGATCTAGCATTGCCGTGAGTTGCAGATGCAGCTTGGACCCCGCGTTGCTGTGGCTGTGGTGTAGGCTGGCGGCTACAGCTCCAATTGGACCCCTAGCCTGGGAACCTCTATATGCTGCAGGAGCGGCCCTAGAATGGCAAAATGACAAAAAAAAAAAAAAAAAAGCATAAAAAAGATCCAACTATATACTATCTACAAAAGACTCATTTCAGCTACAAATATACAGGCTCAGAGTGAGGGGATGAAAAAAGATATTCCACATAAATGGAAACCAAAAGAGAACAGAGGTAGCTATACTTAATATCAGATAAAATAAACTAAGTAAAAAACTGTGATAGAGACACAAAAGATCATTACATAATGATAAAAGAGTCAACTCATCAAGAGGATCTAACAATTGTAAATATATATGTACTGAACACTAAAGCACCAAAGTATATTAAGCAAATACTAATAGATTTGATGGGAGTAACAGACAACAACAATACAACAATAGTAGGAGACTTTTATACCACACTCTCAACAGTGGAGAGATCATCCAGACAGAAAATCAACAAGAAAACATTGGACTTGAACTATACTTTAGATCAACTGGACCTCACAGACATATATAGAATATTCCATCTAACAGCACACAAATACACATCCTTTTCAAGTGCATATGAACATTCTATAGGAGAGATTATATATTTGGTCATAAAATAAGTCTCAGTAAATTTTAAAAGACTGAAATCATACCAAGTATATTTTCCAAATACAGTGCTATAAAAATAAAAATAACAGAAGAAAAACTGAAAAAATACACAAATATACATAAACTAACAACATATTCCTAAACACCAATGGGCCAAATATGAAATCAAAGGGAGATTAAAAAAGTATCTTGAGGGGGCCAGATCAAGTTGGTGAAATAGAAGGATGTGGAGCTTACCTCCTTGCACAAATACATCAAAAATACATCCACGGTCTCACAAAATTCCTGCTGAATGCTGGCAGAAGATCTCATAAGACAAAAATTGCAAGAAATACCACATGTAACTGAATTGAATGAAAAAATAAAAGATAAAAAGGACTCTGAATGGGAGTTATGCCCCTACGAGGGACCTGTAAAAGAGGAAAGGTTTCTTTACCCTGGGAAGCCCCTTCATTGGTGGAGATATAAGCCAGTTCAGAAAGGAAGCTTCAGAGGCTCAGAGGAGAGGGCAAGCAGAGACCTCTACAGAGACCAGTAGAGAGGGTCCATGCCACCTTCCCACACTCCTAAGTCTGAGATGTGCATCTGCTGGTACACCTGGGGGCTGAATGCTGAAACTCATGCTACAGAGGACAGACCCAGGGAGAGGACTGGGATTGGCTGCGCAGAGACATTCTGAAGGGGCTGGAGCATGCTTTAGGCCACAACCAGGGGTGTGCACAGAAAAGAGCCCAGGTCCATCAGTAAAGCCCCAGTGTTAATGTGCATGCTCAAGAGGAGAGGAGGTGCCCACCATAGCAACCTCATTCTGTGTGCTCACAGTGGGTACCATTCTGCCTCTATGAGTTCTGGAAGCATGCAAGCACCAGTGGGTTGCCCACATGTGAAAGCAGGGCTGAAATCCAAGCCAATCCCCAGGGGCTGTACAACTTTGGAAGCAGGATAGAAATCTGAGTATCCCAGTGGCTGTGTGATTCACAGATATGTGCACTGCAGGGAGCTTTGTAAACTTAGTGCCTGCGTGACATCGGAGCAGATTACTGGTGCTCCTGCAGCTGGGGTGGTCTGGCAATTCTGGTTGTGGGGACACATGCACATAGAGGCAGGGCCAGGGTCTAGCTGACTCAGTAATTCCCATGGTGGGTTCAGGTGCATGACTACAGCAGTCCTCATCCTTGACCTCAGAGGTTCTGTGCCAAGGGATCTGCACTAGTGGCTTTGTGAGCATGGTTCCTGAGGGACACCTATGCCAATTACCTAAATCCCTACAGTTGAGGTGGGGCCTAGGGCAGTGCCCAAAATAGCATACTTTGGGAGCCCACACAGTGGGTGACAGGTAACATCACAGAGTGCACCTTCCAGGGGACAGCTCCTGTGGAGGAGTACTCAGTGGCTCCTCACCCAGTAGGGGTACTCCAGTCTTGCCTACTTCACACCACCATTCAAAAATGGATCTGGAGGCGTCTATTCCAACAACTGAGGAGCCAACCCTGCCCGACAGGGCTGTGACAACCACAGAGCAATAGGAGGCCCTGCTCAACATCTAGTGCAGGCTCTGGTCACCACAACAACAATAACACCCCTATCAAGGGGATAATGGCTAACATACACTGAAGAAAGATGTAGCAGGCATCCATACTAAAAACAGCCATCCCACCAAAAATATTAGACTCATGAAGGCTACACAGGGACACTCCCCTATAAAAATAGCCCTTCAGGACCACAGTAAATAACTGTTTCTCCTAAACTTAGAGAGTCAGAGAAATATAAGTAAAATGAAGAATCAGAGGAATGATTCCCAATTAAAAGATCAAGATAATTCCCCTGAAAGAACAAACAATGAAACAGACATTTGCAGTCTATCAGATCCCAGGTTCAAAAAGGAGGTAATGAAAATACTGAAGGGATTAAGAAAGGTTATTAATAGAAATGCACATTACTGTAAAAAGGAACTAAAAACCACAAAGAGGAGACAATTAACTCATTTACTGAGACAAAAGCTGAGCTAAAGGCAAGAAATAGCAAACTGGATAATGCAAAGGAACGAATAAGTGACCTGGAAGATAGAATAAAGGAAATCGCCGAGTTTCTGCTGTGGCATGGTGCGTTAAGGATCCAGCATTGTCTCTGTGGTGGCTTGGGTCACTGATAAGGCAGAGGTTCAATCCTTGGCCCAGTGCAGTTGGTAGAAGATCTGGCATTGCCATAGTGTGACATATGTCACAGCTGTAGCTCAGACGTGACCCCTAGTCTAGGAACTTCCATATGCCACAGGTGCAGCTGAAAAAGAAAGAAAAAGAGAATAAAGGAAATCACCCAGTCAGACAGAAAGACAAATGAAAAAAATGAAAGCAATGGATCAGACCTATGTGATAATATAAAGCATTCTGATATACATAACAGGGATCCCAGAAGGAGAAGAAAAAGAAAAGGGGATGGAAAATGTATTTGAAGAAATGACGGCTGAAAACTTCCAAAACCTAAAGAAAGAAAGAAATCCAGGTCAGGAAGTATAGAGTCCCAAACAATATGAACCCAAACAAACCTACACCAAGACATAGTGTAATTAAAATCACAAAAATTAAACATAAAGAGAGGATTCTAAAAGGCGGCAAAAGAAAAACAAAGAGTTAATTACAAAGGACGCTCCATAAGGGTTTCAGCTGATTTCTCTATAGAAATGCTGCAGGCCAGAAAGGAGTGGCAAGATACCTTCAAAGTTTTGAAAGGGGAAAACTTACAACCTAGCGCACCCTTCACAGCAAGATTATCATTTAGAATAGAAGGAGAGATAAAAATTTCTCAAATAAGCAAAAACTAAAAGAAAAATATAGAAATACTAAACTTATTCTAAAAGATATTGAAAGGTCTTCTCTAAATAAAAAAGAGGCAAGAATCTATAGGAAAGAGAAAATCATGATTAGAAAAGTAAAACACTTAAAAAGTCAGTGCACAGATTTAAAAAATTAAAAAGTTTGTGAAAGCAATGATGACTGCAATGAATAGCAAAAGGATAAACATGAAGATGTAAAAGAGGACACCAAATCACAAAATGTTGGGAAGGAGAGTAGGAAAAATGTAGATTTTTTTTTTTTTTTAGAATGTGCTTGGGCCTATATGACTACCAGTCTAAAGCAAGTAGATACAGTAATAGGTTAACATACTTGAAAAACAGAGTAACCACAAATCAAAAACACAATAGATTCACAAAAACCAAAAAGAAAACATAAGCATAATACAAAAGAAAACCATCAAACCACAAAAGGAAAAAGACAAATAAAAGAAAAAGAAAAAATACAAAATCAATTGGAAAACAAGGTTTAAAATGGCAATAAATACATGTCTATCAATAATTACCTTAAATGTCAATGGACTAAATGCATGTAAATCAATGAAGTTAGAATACACCCTCACACTATACACAAAAATAAACTCAAAATGGCTTAAAGACTTAAATATAAGACATGACACCAGGAGTTCCCATTGTGGTGCAGCAGAAGCAAATCCGATTAAGAACCATAAGGCTGTGGGTTTGATCCCTGGCCTTGCTCAGCTGGTTAAGGATCTGGCATTGCCGTGAGCTGTGGTGTAGGTTGCAGTCGTGGCTCAGATCTGATGTGGCTGTGGCTTTGGCTGTGGCCGGCAGCCGTAGCTCTGATTCACCCCCTAGCCTGGGAATCTCCATATGCCGCAAGTTCGGCCCTAAAAAACAAAAGAAAAAAAAATACATGACACAATAAAACTCCTAGAGGAGAACACAGGCAAACTATATTCTGACATAAATCATACTAATGTTTTCTGAGGTCAGTCTCCCAAGGTAATAGAAATATAAGGAAAAAAATAAACAAATGGGTCCTAATCAAACTTACAAGCTTTTTCACAGCAAAGAAAACCATAAACAAAACAAAAAGGCAACCTATGGACTAGGAAAAAATACTTACAAATGACACAACTGATAAAGTAGCTTAATTTCCAGAATATACAAACAGTTTATACAACTCAGTAACAAAAAACCCTAAACAACTCAAAAAAAAAAAAAAAAAAAAAAAAGGGCAGTAGACCTAGATAGACATTTCTCTAAAGAAGACACAGATAGCCAATAGGCTCATGAAAATATGCTCAACATCGCTGATTATTAGAGAAATGCAAATCAAAACTACAATGAGGTATTACTTCATACTGGTCAGAATGGCCATCATTAAAAAGTCTACAATTAAAGGCTGGAGGGGGTGTGGATAAAAGGGAACCCTCCTACACTGTTGGTGGGAAACACGGATTGGTACAGGTGCTATGGAGAACAGTATGGAGGTTCCTTAGAAAACTAAAAACAGAGTTTCCATATGATCCAGCAATCCCATTCCTGGGCATGTATCTGGAGAAAACTCTAATTTGAAAAGATATGTGTGGAGTTGCTACCATGGCGCAGTGGTAACGAAACCGACTAGTATCCATGAGAATGCAGGTTTGATACCTGGCCTTGCTCAGTGAGTTAAGGATCTGGTGTTGCCGCGAGCTGTGGTGTAGGTCACAGATGTGGCCCAGATCTAATGTTGCTGTGGCTGTGGTGCAGGCCAGCATCTGCATCTCCGATTCAATCTCTAGCTTGAGAACTTCCAAATGCTGCAGGTACGGCCCTTAAAAAATAATTAATGCTAATTATTCTCAAACTCTTCCAAAAATAGAATAAGAGGGAACACTCCCAGACTCATTTTACAAGGCCAGCATTACCTTGATACCAAAGCTAGATAAAGATACTACAAGAAAACTACAGGCAAATATCCCTGGTGAATGTATATGGCAAAATTATCAACAAAATACGAGCAAACTAAATTCAGCAGCACTTTATAAAAGGGATCATACACCATGATTATGGGGTATTTATCCTTGAGATGTAATTAATGATGGCTCAACATATGCTAATCATAAATGTGATACACCACATTAATAGAATGAAAGACAAAAATCATATGATCATCTCAACAGATATAAGAACAGCATTTGACAAAATCCAACATCTTTCATTATAAAGACTCTCATAAAAGAAACACACCTCAACATAATAGAAATCATATATAACAAGTCCACAGCTAATAACATATTCAACAGTGAAAGGCTGACAGTTTTCCAAGATCAGGAATAAGACAAAAGCATCCACTCTCATCACTCCTTCTCAACATAGATTACATCATCATGGAAGTCCTAGCCATGGCAGTTAGGTGAGAGACAGAGGCGGGGGTGGGGGGGGGAGAAGAAGGGGGGGGTGGAGAGGGGAAACAAAGAAATAAAAGGTATCCAAATCAGAAAGGAAGAGATAAAAAATAAAGTCAGTAAAGTTGCAGGATACAAAATCAACATACAAAAATCAGTTGCATATTTATGCATTAGCAATGAAAAAGAAGTGAAGGAAGCAATCTCATTTATAAAGCATCAAAAATAATAACATACTTAGGAATAAACTGAACCAATGAAAGATGTGTATACCAAAAACCATACGACATTTATGAATGAAATTGAAGAAAACACAAATGAAAAGTTATCCTGTGTTCATGGGCCGTAAGAGTTAATATTTTTAAATGTCCATATGACCTAAAGCCATCTATAGATTCAGTGTAATACCTGACAAAATTTCAATGGCAATTTTCACTTAAATAGAAAAAGTAATCCTAGGAGTTCCCATCGTGGCGCAGAGGAAATGAATCTGACTAGGAACCGTGAGGTTGTGGGTTCGATCCCTGGCCTTGCTCAGAGGGTCAAGGATCCAGTGTTGCTGTGAACTGTGGTATAGGCTGCAGTCATGGCTTGGATCTGGCGTTGCTGTGGCGTAGGCCAGCGGCTCCAGCTCCGATTAGACTCCTAGCCTGGGAACCTCCATATGCCATGGGTGTGGCCCTAAAAAGACAAAAAAATCAAAAAAAGTAAAAGAAAAAGTAATCCTAAAATCCATATGGAACCACAATAAACCCTGAATATCCAAAGCAATCTTGAGAAAGAAGAACAAAGCTAGAGTAATCAAAACAGCATGGTACTGTCATTAAAATGGACACACAGACCAGTGGAATAGAAACAAGAACTAAGAAATATACCCCCGCATCTATGGTCAACTAATGTTTGACAAAGAAGCCAACAATAAATATTCAATTGAGGAACAAGAGTCTCTTCAATAATCAGTGTTGGGAAAACTGGACATCCACTTGCAAAAGGATGAAATTGGATCCCTATCTTACACCTTTCACAAGATTAACTCAAAATGGATGAAATTGGATCCCTATCTTACACCTTTGACAAAATTAACTCAAAAGGATGAAATTGGATCCCTATCTTACACCTTTGACAAAATTAACTCAAAAGGATGAAATTGGATCCTATCTTACACCTTTCACAAAATTAACTCAAAATGGATTAAAGACTGAAATGTATGGCCTGAAACTATAAGAAAATATAGGGAAAGAACTCTTTCACATTGGTCTTGGTAACAAATTTGGGATATGACACCAAAAGCACAAGCAACAAAGGCAAAAATAAATGAGATTACATCAAGCTAGAAAACTTCTGCCTAGCAAAAGAAAAAATCGGCAAAATGAAAAGGCAACCTACAGAATGTGAAAAAAATTTGTATGTTCGTAATTTCTCATTGAAAGATTTTTATCATGGCTGCTTTGAAATCTTTATCAGATAACTCTACCATCTCCAGCCATCTCAGTGTTTGCATCTGTTGATAGTTGTTCTTCATGTAGTGCAAAGTCTTCATGGTGTTTGGTATGATGAGTTATTTTCAGTTGAAATGTATAGGTTTTGCATATTATGTTATAAGAATTTGGATCTTATTTAAATTTTCTGTTTTAGTTGACATTGTTTAACATCACTGTAGCAGGGGTAAGGAGGCATTGCTCCATTACTGCCAGGTGGAGGTAGAAGTTCAGGTGCCCCACTTAGCCTCCATTGACATCTGAGGGAGGTGGTCTCCTCATTACTGATGGGCAGGGGTCTGAGTTCCAGTTCCCCATGTAGTGTCTAGTGACATCTGCTGGGGGTGGCCTTACTACTCCTGGGTGATGATGATAGTCATGAATCTCTATCACTTCCTCTGACACCACAACAGTGGGGAGCACAGCTATATAACTTTCACTTGTCAGAGAGGAGTAGAAGTCCAAGCTCCCCAGATGGTCTACCCTGAAAAAGTAGTGGAGGCAGGGCAGGGGAGGGGTGGTTCATTGCTGGCCAGTGGGGATGAAAGTTCCAGTTAGGTACCTTGTCTTTTCTAATACTACCCTGGCAGTGGTCCCAGGCAAAGGCATTGGAGTGCCTCATCAGAGCCTCCTGGCAAATGGAAATGTAAGTTCCCCTCTTGGCTGGGTGTGGGTGAGAATGGGCTGCAGTTTTTTCTGTGCTGTTTGGCTAAGGTAGAACAATTAGCTTTTGCTATAAGCTTTCCCACTTACTAGGCTGCTCTTTCCTGGTCCTTTGGCTACAGAGAGAAGGCTTTTGTTTGGGCTTTTTGGACTCTGTACTCATTGGTGCTTATGGGTTGTTGGCTTCTTTAGCTCCAAGTGTGAGATATATGAGGTAAAAAGAAAACCCATGGAACTTACCACCATTTCATTCTGGAGGTCCCAAGGTCTCTAGACGGTCTCCAGACGGTCTCCCTCCTCCTCTGTACCTTTCAGCTTTCTTATTAATTTTTATATATAATATCCAGAGTTTTTAGTTGTACTTAGTGGAGGGAATAGGGTCTACTCCATTTTCCTGGAAGTAGAGATCCCTCTATTTGTCTTAAATTTTAAGATGCTCATGCTTGTAGGGACATATACAGTCTAATATCCTCATTTTATCCCAGAAAATGAAGACTTAGAGAAGATTAAGTAACTTGCCTAAAGTCCAACAATGGAGGCAAAAGCTTAAACTGAACTCCAGATTTTCTGGCTTCTCATTCCTATACTTTCCCCCCTGTACTACCCTGTCTTTCTTATGCTTACCACTTTCTTTCATGCACTTTCATCTTCTGCTAATCCATCCATTTTCCTTTTCTGCACTGAACCCTCTACCTTAAAAACACACTGAAATCAGACAATGACCTCCAGGTCATTTTTACTCCCATAATGACATTAAAAATTTGTTCTCCTAAGAAGTTATAGTTCAGCTCTTTTCATAGTGGGAATAGAGGAATGTTTGTGGCAGAGAATGAAGATAAGGTACCATGTAAAGTATAATAAATAAATAATCACAGCTAACAGAATTACAGATCCAGGCTAAGAGCACAGTTTTTTCTCTAACTACCCATTCATCACATACTATAATCTTCTAGCAGAGTGCCCTAATTCAATACCATCTGCTGCTATTATATTAAATTACTATTATGATTTTGAGTACCAAAGTCATACTATGCAGAGGTTAAAGCTTTTTGGTGTTGGTAACATCCTAAAAGTACATGTGCAGAGTGCTTTGATAATTAAAAAAAGCACAATTCAATGAAAGTGGTCTAATGGATTTATAAAAGATTGAAAACTCAGTAACTATTAAATTTTGAACCTAGTTCTCAGTTATTTCAAAGAACCTCATGTAAATTAATATTTCTAATCATTAATCCTCAGGCACAACATGAAAATTATTATTGCTTGGCAGGAGGTAAAATGGGGGGGGGGGTTGAGTAAGAAGAAATGCTAGTAATGACAACTGCCATTTACCCAGTCTTATTTTGTCTCAAAAGCTCTGGGCTAAGGACTTTATTACACATGTATTTATTTGAAGCTCTCAGGTGCATACAATTGGATTAATCATGATACTTGGTTCATGATACACTTTCAGCACTGGTCCCCTAATTATTGAGCTAGTTATTTTTAATAATGTAATGAGTACCTGCAAACTCACAGCCCCAAATAAAAGCAAAGACCTTAACAATAATCTCCATCTAACTATAAGAATTACTCCAGTCCCATCCTACATGCCCCGCCCCCACCTCTCAGCTAAGGTAACTATCATTTTGAATTCTGTGTTCATTATATCTTTGCTTTTTAAAATTAGCTTTGTTATACCTGTATGCAATATAAAACTTAAATATAAAACTCTTCACTGTTTTCCCTATGGATAACTATTTTCTAGCTTCATTTATTAAACAGTCTCTGCATTTCCCACTGATTTTATATATCATAACTCTATATATACATGAATTTATTTCTGGGCTCTCTATTTGTAAAAATTTTAATTTATTCTTTCATGCAGTCTTCATAATAAGCAATCTAACTGATTATTTCATGTAATCTACAAAAGGTATGTGTTATTTTCTCCATTTTACAGATTTAGGAAACAATGCCTTAGAGAGGTTAGTTACTTGTCCAAGATCACAGACTAGTTTATGGCAGTCTAAGCCCAAGACTTCAGAGCCTATGTTTTTAAGTAGTAACTGATACTGGCTCTTACCCTATTACCTTATAAGGATGTTGTGAAAGTCAGTAACTATCACAGACAGTGAATTATATATTTAGCCCTGTATTAGCTACTTAGCAGTTTTAGGTAGGGTTGGAGGCAGTGTTGTAAAGGAAAGAGAAAGTCTAGATGATCTCTAAGTGCCCCCTCTTTCACTTCTCCCACTCCTTCTTCTCAATACCTCACTGCCAGCTCTGATCCCTTTCTTATTCCCAACTAAGCTTTCAGTATAACAGTGGACACCCTGCTCTAGAGGTTGTTTAGCCCTTCTGGAGGTACCCGGGGCTACAAATTCTTGTCTTGGAAGGAAATTAATCAAGAGTGGCCAAAGAAATCTGAAAGACTTGAACACCTGCTTCATAGGGGAGGATATAGAATTACTGGGCTGCTGCTAACTTGCAAAAATAACTTCTGAGCTCTCCTGGAAGCAAAGGCACCCTGATCCTTTCAAAGAACAGTTGTGAGAAATGGTCTGAGTATGTGTGCTGTGGGTAGGGCGGGGTGCAGAGAGATAGAATCCAAAATTGCAGAGCTATCCTTGAAGTTATAAAGCTTTAGAGTGTCCTCACTGGGTCTAAACCTCAAATAAAGTTTAGATAGAGGTGAGGGGGTAGGTTACAGAGGGTAAAAAATGATCAGTGCAATATCCATAGTCATTTTTTTAAACTGACCTATATTCTTAGGAAATCCTTAAATTGCATTCACAAATGGAAATGTGCCTTCAGCATGAAGCTCTATGAGGTCTAATTATCAGAGCAAATGTTTACTGAATGAATTTAAAAAATACAATACCAACATTGCCAATTATCACCCCAGAACATTTCTCAGTGAAAAATGTGTCATTCCTGGGGACACTTAGGATTTAAGCAGGGTTAAAGCCCCCATCTCATCATTTTCTCTTATTTCTACCATCTAAATACCTATAAATCCAAAGCAAGACTGTTTTCACCATTTCATATCCTAAAGGTGTCAGTGACACTTGGACAAAAAAAAATTTTGGCAAGAGAATTGCATATTTTTTTTCACTTACTTGTATGCTCATGCCAACTTTTTCTAAAAACAGTATAATAATGGGGCTCCTGAGAGAAAAGTACAGGAAACAGGTGCTGGTACTGATTAAATAAGGGTGAATCCAGTTTTATTGATTTTAAGCAAATTCGGTAATTCTAACTAAAATCTAAGCAATACGGTCCCTTTAGAATTCCTAGGATGTGGTTTTTCGTTTTGTTTTGTTTTTGCTTTTGTTTTTGCTTTTTTTTAATCAATGGAAGGGAATACTTTCTATTTACCAGATGTGGGCAACTTTGTGGTTGAGAGCCTTATTCATCTTTCAGTTTCTGCTAGAAATAAGCATTTTCATCTACCCTTCCATCCAATATCACCTGACACACAGCAGGCATCCAATAATTGCTGAATAAATATATTAGTTCTTGTTTGTAATTGTCTACTGCTGAAAATGCTTTTAAACTGGTTGTATAAATAGGTTAAATACTATCTCAACACTTTAAAAAAATTTGATTATCAAAACTTTCTATTTCTTAAATACAACTAATTTTTACAGTACTAAAGAATATAGATAGGAATTTAAGAGATTCTTCATCTGCCAGAAGAAGTTCCATTTCCCTTTTTTAGACACCAGACAGAACTTTTCCAAACCTCCTTCTGTGTAACCAAATACTTTCAAGTAGCAACCAAACATTCCAAAGTGCCCAAGCTGTCTGAGTGTCACAGCACAAGACAGCTGGGGACATAATGTTGAGAATGACCAGTGTGTATACCATATTCACATTCCCTTTAGCACATACCAGATTCCACATCTATGAAACAGGTGTGTCTTGCTACTCTATTTTTTCCCCTCGAAGAGCATCTGGATCCTGTCTGGAAAGCAGATCAAGAACTGCACTGCCAACCACTATAGGTGGGATGACTAAATTTCCTGACCCTATAATTGGGAAAGCATGATTTGACATATACACTTATACTCTTGAGGACAATGAGGTAGAACATGTAACACGGGGGGAGGGGGGTCCATACTCACAGGAATGATTAAGAGAATCTACAAGAGGGACATAACTTTATAAAGTAGGTCTGATGTGAAAGAACACAGCATAAACAATTTTAAAATAAATGGGAAAACATTTAAACAGAAAAAAAGATTATTTTCCATGACATAAAAAGAACACTTACAAGTCCAAAATTAGAAGACAAATAACAATAGAAAAAGGGGGCAAAGGATATCACACATGAAAATATAAAAGAAAAAAAAGAGTAAATGCAGAGAGGGAAACATTTGAAAAAGATGTTCAAACTCACTACTTATTAGAAAAACGCAAATTAAAGCAATGTGGAGCTATAATTCATTGCTCATATAATTGGCAAAAAAAAACACAAAACATGGGATTGAAGATGTTGTGTGTTGGCAAGAAGACAGGGAAGGAAGAACCCTCTCAACACTAGATGTGTTGACTTGGTGAGGCCTTTGTAGAAGTCATCACCGTATTAGCTATCAAAATTTACAAAGCCCTTAATATCTCAACTCTGGAATCCTACGTCTTCAACTCTAGAGTAATACTTGCTCACACATAAAGAGAAGCAAGCTCATGGAAGTTCTCTGCAGCATTTTCATGGCAGCCAAAAAAATAGGAATAATCTCTAAATATCTCTTAGTAGAAGAATCCCAGTAGTAATTTCCCAATATCTAACATGGTCCACCAGGCAGATATTAAAAAGAAAGAGAAAGTCAGAGGAGGAATTATCCTTGGTGGGGAAGGAAATGATTACAAAAGGGCATCAGGGTCTTCTGGGGTACCAGAAATGCTTTGTGCCTTGTCTTGGGTGCCGGTTACATAAGTGTGCTATTTGTGAAAGTTCATTGGTATAGACGTAAGATTTTTCCCTTTTGTGCATTTCAATAAAATGCTTTTTTTAAAAAACTAACAAGCTAAAAAACAGATTTGGAAGACCCTACGCTTTAGTGGAAAGAATACTGTTATAAGGAGTCCTGAGCTCCAGCTCCATTTTTTGCCGAAACTAGTTTGAGACTCTGAGCAAGTCACTTGGGTTGAATCATAGTTGACTCACCTGTAAAGGTGGGGATAATTATATTCTGCTGAAAGAAAGAGAACCGGGCCCAATGATTTTCATATCTTTTTCATTTCTAGGCTTTATGGCTCTTTAAGCCATAATGGTCAGCATGATTTACCTTCATTAAGTTTCTTTTATCTATCCTTTCTTTTCTATCCCTACTCCCATAACACTGATTCAGGACCAGATGTCACTTCCCTGGGATAATTTCAGAAGTCTTCAAACTTGTCTCTCCAGTTCTGCCCCTTTACAATCCATAATAAAAACATTTTGGCTAGGATATATTTGGAAAGTATAGCTCAGATCACGCCACTGCCTTCTTCGGAAACCTTAGAAATCAGTGAGGCATGATGCAAAATGCACAGGACCCATGACTGGAAACCCTGGGTTTGAATAGTTTACTGGCTGTCTAATCTTGGGCAGGACATCGAGTCTCTGAATCTGCATTACCTCATCTGTGAAATGAGAGTAGTAATGAGACCTTCCTCCATTACTACATGTTCCACATACATAGAAACAGACTTTTAGCTACTGATGTGTCAAGTCTCAAGTCACACTTAACATCATTTGCTAGGGGCCCCGAGTAAAGGCAGAGAATCAAGTTCCTTAGCTACCTTTACTTGACTCCAATCGAGAGAGAACGTTCTGGGCAGTCAGAGCTTCAACACAACGCTCTCCAACTGACTGGCTGTTTGACAGGAGAACGAGAAGTGAAAGGCACCTCCCTCTTTGCAGGCTATGTCACGAAGAGACTGTTATCTCATAGCAAAGGGCAACAGTCTTAATTGATGGGAATCCCAGCCTGGAAGACATGTATACATCTCTGTACAAACCTAATGTTGGAAAGAACTGTTTGACAGAGGCCTGGTACAAAATCTAAAGAAGCTAAAATCTTGTGGTTACCCAGCTGAGATAATTTAGGATGCATTAGTAAATGTTTCTCAGGGTGTTCAGCCTAGAGCACGGTAATCATGGAAAGGAAAAAAAAAAAAAAAAAGGCCAGGTTAGAAAACAGCTTGCCAGTGGAACCACTATATTTGTATGGGATGATATTTAAATTAGCATCTGAAAACAGTACGTAGTTATGACTCATTGCCTGCTCAGACTTTATGCCAAGTTCTAAAGCAAATTTAGCACTTGGCGTTCATTTCAGAGGGAAAGCCTGGTTCCTATGGCTTGTTACACAAGTCTTCTAAAATCCTTTATCTTGCCAGATATAAAGGCCACTCATGCTGAGGATGCCCACACTAGATGACTCGCATGATCCCCAGGAACTGATTTTGGGGAAAGAAAACACATTCTTAACTTGACCTCTCTTCTTCCCAGGGAACTCAACCAAGGATCCTCTGAAATTTCACCTCCTTCCCTCCAAAACTTCCTTGATTGACCAGAGGAATGAAGTGGTCTTCATTAACCTCATTCTAATCTAAAATTCCATGGAAATACCTTTACTCTTCATCTAATTATGCACTTGCACTCAATTTCTTCCTGGCTAAGTGCCCAGCACATAATAGCCACTTAGTAAATATTTGCTCTTATTTACTGAGTATTCACTATAAGCAGTCACTCTTTGATAGCACTCAGCATAATTGCAAATAATTATTTGTGTAATTATTTGCTTAATGACTGTCTTCTTTGCTAGACTGTGAGCATCACAAGGCCAGGATGGAGTTTGTGTTATTTATAGCCATACTCTTAAAGCCTACTGCAATGCTTCATACTTAAGACTAAATAAATATTCACTGAACAAAAGGACACCATGTATTAAGCACTGTTTATCCATTTTCTCATTTAATCCCCAAATAACCTGTACATTGGTATTGTTATTCCTATTTTATAGGTGAGGAAACTGAGGCTCAGAGAGTTACAATAACTTGTCTAAGGTCAGAGCCAGGATACTGAGCACATGCCCTTGAGGCAGGGATGTGTCCTGCCTCCCTCTTTTAAGTCCTCTTCTACTATATAACAGCTGTAGGCTGGAAGGTTTCATAAGTTTTCTAAGGCTCAGTTTTCTTATCTATAAACAAAGGGGAAAATGGTATCTATTTTATAGATTTGTTATGAAGTTTGCTTGAGTTTATATATGTAAAATACCTGGTTATAGTGGTTGGCATACGATCAATATTTAATAAAAGCTACTGCTCCTGTATTGTTATTGAATCAAGTAAGCAGAAGAAAGAGACTGTAGCTAGGGAATGCCACTTGCTGAGACCTGTCTGCCCTGCAAAACAGCACATTCCATTTGAGCAGCTGGACATCTCTCTCTCTCTCTCTCTCTTTCTCTCTTTCTCTCTCTTTCCCCCTCTATTCCCCTTTCTCTCTTTTGGCCATGCCCGCCGCAGGCAGAAGTTCAGGGGCCAGGGATGGAACCCACACCACAGCAATGGCCCAAGCCACAGCAGTGACAGTGCTGGATCTTTAACTGCTAGGCCACCAGGGAACTCCTGGACACATCTCTAATGGCTTTATGTGCCACTCTCATCAACCCTCACTCACCACATTCCGTAAAATAGCTTGCATGTCATAGTTGCTCTCGCTTAAAATTCAAATGTAGAAGGAACAAGATATTTTAAAATTAGTTCTATTACACAAGCAATTGCTCAATGTGAAATCCTACAACCTGCATGGCTTAAATTGAGTGGCTCACATTATCAAGGAAATTGAGACTGGAAAAAAATCAAGACTGTCTGCCAGCCCGTTACAAGAGGGAATGTCATCATCATGGATTTTTATTTCAATGGGTAGTAAATGGATATCAGGAAATAGAGCAGAGAAAGAGAAAACTGCAAATTGGTGGTCACTTCTTTCTGTGTTGAAATACCTAGAGCTGTCAACATATACACAACCACTTTATTTGTTATCTTTTGGTCTACTACTTCAATGTCATTTCAGTTCCTGACAGAAGACTCTAGATACACTTTATCACAGAATACAGTATCCATGGTTTTGCTTTCTGTGGTTTCAGTTATTCAAAATCAACTGTGGTCCAAAAATATTCAATGAAATATTCTAGAAATAAATCATGTAAAAGATTTAAATTGCACATTGTTCTGAGTAGCATGAGGAAATCTCATGATGTCCTGCTTTATCCCACCTGGGACACGAACCATCCCTTTGTCCAGAGTATCCCATCTGTAAGTCTCTTAGTAGCCGCCTAAGTTATCAGGTCAACTGCCATGGTATCAGCAGTGTCTATGTTCAAGTAACCCTTATGTTATTTACTAATGGCCCCAAAGTTCCAGAGTAGCTACACTGGCAATTCGGATATTCTGTTACCATGCCTAATTTACAAATTAAACTTTATCATAAGTATGCATGTATAAGAAAAAACCAGTATATTAGGGATCACTACTATATGTGGTTTCAGGCATCCACTGGGGGGTCTAGGAACATAGTCCCCCATGGAAAATGGGGGGCTACTGCACTACAAACATCCACATTCTGAACCAGAGTGGCCTAGGTGCAACCTAGTTGCTGTGATATAGTAGAGGTAGCTGAACAGGTCCTTAAGCCCAGTTGTATAGTGGAATCCTCTGCGGTGCTTTTAAAGAGCACTGATGCCTGGCTCTTCCTCAATTTTCACCCTGATACAATTGTTTTTTGACAATAATTTTAGAGCTATCCTGCCTGGATTTGGATTTTATCTCCTCTACTTACTATTTGGACAAATGACTTAACATCTCTGTATTTAAGTTTACTTACGATTAAAATAAGGATAATCACAGAGTTGCTGTGAAAGTCAAATAGGTTAACACATCTGAAATACTTAGAACGTTATCTGTCACACAGTAGGTGTGTCACAGTATCAGCTAGTAGTAGTAGTAGCAGCAGCAGCAGCAGCAGTAGTAGTAACGGTAGTAGTAGTCAAGTATTTTAATTATACTTTGGTGCCATGGAAGAGAAAGGAAGACTCGCAGTTTGCAATCACATGTAGAAAGGCAATGCTGAAATGGCAGCAGGGGTATCTGTGTTTGAAATTCATGAAGTGAAATCTCCTCACTGTAAGGTACGACTATGAGGCAAAATCAGATGACATGAAGTTGAGTTCCATGTGGAATTTGTCTTGATTTATACATGGAAAAGTAAAAATCTAAATGTAACTCATGGTGCTAGAACAACCCTATCTATTTGTACCCTGCAATGAATCATCACTGCTAGTTTTCCCTGATTGAGAAAACAAATGCTAAGGATAGGACTGTGAAAAATTCAAAGTCATTTTAATCTGCAAATAAACAGCCGTGTTGGGATGGTGGGGGTTCTTGTCACACTTGTCATCATTCCACGGGAAGGAGGGAACATTCATCCTACTTGGGAGAGAGGACAGACAGTACTATAGAAAGTCCTCTGGGCTTTTATCCACCTCTGCTTGCTCCTTGGCACTGGAGAAGCATCCACTTATGTGATTAGTAAGATTAGAATAAAAATAAGTGATCATTCCTGGCTTAACCTCTGCATTCTGGCTCTCAGGTCAGAATGCCCTCAAGTTGACATGCCCCCTTTTCTCTTTTAAAGTGAGCAGAGCTGGAGTTCCCGTCGTGGTGCAGTGGTTAACGAATCCGACTAGGAACCATGAGGTTGCGGGTTCGGTCCCTGCCCTTGCTCAGTGGGTTAACGATCCGGCGTTGCCATGAGCTGTGGTGTAGGTTGCAGACGCGGCTCGGATCCTGCGTTGCTGTGGCTCTGGCGTAGGCCAGTGGCTACAGCTCCGATTAGACCCCTAGCCTGGGAACCTCCATATGCCGCGGGAGCGGCCCAAAGAAATAGCAAAAAGACAAAAAAAATAAATAAATAAAAATAAATAAATAAAAAAATAAAAAAATAAAATAAAGTGAGCAGAGCTTAGTCAGGGCACAGGTACTATTTTCCAGCGGCAGGACCACAGGCCCACCTTGTTCTAATTTCTAGCTTCCTCTGAATTGTGACACAGGCCATCACTGTCCGTGACACTGGCAGGGTAAGTTGTCTGTTCTTCAGACTCAATCTTTCCCATCAGTGGGTATCAATGTAGAGATTTGGAGCTGGAGATAGTAGTTTCATTAGGCCTTAGGCTCAAGCCACGTTCTTCAGTCCAGTTTTACTTCTAATAAAGCTGATACTACATTTTGTTCCTCACATGGCTTTTTGTGTTTGTTCTCAGTTTTACTCAGAATTGGAAGGAGAAAAGCACTCAGACTCACCAACCTAACAAGCAGCAGCAGTAACTGTAAAGGTAGTATCTAACAGTTTTCGAAATGCTTTCGCCATTTAACAGATGTGGAAACTGAAGCTTTACAAAAGGCCTCTGTATTTGCCCAGGATCAAAATACTAATAACAAGTGGCAAATGCAGTACTAAAATCACAATTTTAGTATTCTTTTTACTACATATCTGAGTACGCTTCTTTCTTTTACTAAGGCCAGAGAGGCCCTTATAGGCCTCAAAGTCCAGAATGACAGTTGCTTTGATAACCAATTCGCTAAGCTAACAGGAGAGGAAAACAACCTCCCCCAAATCTAAGAATCCCTTTACTGTGAAATTGAGTTTTACTGGCCTAAAATGATTTTTTTCAAATGAGTCTTTACCTAAAAATCAAGAAACCGAAAGAGATCCTGTAGATAAAATTATGCAACAAAGTTTAAATAACAGATAACACATGATTATCAAGTGTTTTACTATTGGTATATAGTGGCCCTTAGGGTGGGCTGGGATGGGGGACACCAAGCGTTCCCCATCAAGTAAGCAGGTGTCACAAAGACTTTCTTCTGTGATTTGCTGAGCTGCTGGAGTTCAGCTCTACAAAAGCGATTCCCTCATAGGTGTTTCCCAGACTGAAACTCCTTTTCTAGTTTGAGATCAAAGAGTTCTCCCCTGTGTGGCAGGCAGAACAGATATGGGCCCTCATATACCACTCGGTTAGCTTGCTACAAATCATGTAATACTATTAGCATGGGGGAAGCCAGCTCCTCTAGGTTAGAGATACACTTTCTACAATACAAATGAAACAATCACACCCCACAGCCCTAGCCAACTTGAAATGATCAGTGTCAGGTAAAAATCAGTTCTGGTTCCACTACTAAGTAATCATGTGAATTTAGAAAAGTCCCCTTCTGGCTTTTGGTGTCTTCATTTGTGAAAATGATGGTGTCAGATGAGATTGCCTCCAACTCTAAAATACTATGACTCAACATCTACTGCTAGCCCCTATATTACCAACGCATGAGGCTGAGTCACACTTCACGTCTGTGAGAGAAGAACTTAGGAAGTACAATGAGGTCACAAAATCATTCCAAAGCTGTTTCAACAGCTGGGCCAATGTAAGAGAGATGTGTTTGCATTTTCCGATTTTGCTGCTTCTGTGCTACCGTCAATCTCCCCTCCCCCAGCATTCCTTGAGAGGAAAAATTTCACACTGAGTTTCTATCAGAACTGAGATCCTCTAGGTATCAAGATAAGGTTTTATTTTTTGAAACTGTAATCAGATAAAAATGTCCAAAGGACTAAAGAAACTGAGTAGGGCTATTGGTCTACTCTTTTTCTTATTTTAATTCCATCTGAAGGAACAATACACTCTTCTTGGCCTTTGGCAGTATAATAATTCAGCTGATATGCTAGAAATACCACAGACCAAGATATAAAATGGTGGCATTTTCTCTCTTTAAAAACAATCAATGCTTTTATTTGTGGAGTTCAAATCCACATGAAATAAGTCTCAGCCTGATGAGTCTGAGGTAAATCAAAGGGCTGTAAGTGTCATAAAAAGTTTCCTGGTTCATTGCCCCTCTTCCAGGTAAGATAGGAAACAAAAGTACTTCCAGGCAGATTAGTGTTCATCTCATTTTTATATTTCTTTTCCAAGCGGACTTAAACAACTGCCCCTGATAACTCATTCTAATATAGTTCTTCCTTCTGTCTGACTGAACCTCTCCTTGCTGCTCTGCAGACCTACTTCCTCTTATTAATCTAGACCTGGCAGCGCTGGAACTATTCACTGTCTTTCATATTGTCAAGTCTCATCCTGACTTCCAGAAATTCTAAAGAAAACCTTAGGAACTGAGTTAGGGTCTATGATCAAGTTTAGATACTATCTGGAGGTCCTTATCACATCATAACATTCCTGGTGATGCTATTCCCCCTTGGTCAAAATTATTTCTCCTCTCTGGTTACTGGCACCTCTTTTGTAAAATGAAATGAATATGAAAATATATTAAGGGAAAGAAAGAATCACCATTCTGACACAGATTATCAAATTAAAGGGTCCTGAAGAACTTGAATCCTTGGGGTTCAATCATTATTACAAATGGAAAATGGATGAAGATCCCCCGTTTCATGCTGAACTATTCATTATTCACACAAAATTTGGCAAAACTGCTTAGTACTAGGCATCACATAATTAAGTGCAACTCTATCTTTCAATATAGAACTATGAGAGGAGACAACAGAAATAGGACTATGCCTACATCTGGATGATCACTCTGATATCATAATTATCCTGATTAGCTGCACACTTTATCAATGAGCTAGCACCTTCTTGGAATGCCAGTGTACCATGATGTTGTTGCTTAAAGCAGTGCACTTGACTTTAGCCATCATCTGATTGGCCTTGCTGATTCATGGATTCCTTCACTTTAGTGAAAGTCTTTGAGAAAAGGCTTGGTATCTCCACCTTTACAAATACAGGTGGATCTCAAACCAAGAGACAGTTGGTATCTTCTGGACAGAAACTTGGCACTATGATTGACAAGGGCTTAACAGTCTTCTGCTCTTTGGCCACAGAGTAGGAGAGTGTTATCTGAATACATGGACTCACCGCGATCTTAGACAATTTGTGCAGCTGCAGCATCACCAAGGAAACACTTCCCTGAGAAAAAAGTGAAATTTGAGAGCAAGCACACTGAAAAATTCTGAGCTCACCTTAAGATAAAAGCTGCAAAGCACCCAGGTGCACATGGAAAGAGTTTGTGGCCAAATACTACAGTAATATCTATGCCAGGTTACTGATCTACTGAACAGAGGAGTTGGGACAGGACACCCAATTCCACCTATCAGTTTCCCTTGGGCACTCATGAAATTTCATCTAGTTTAGAAGTGAAGATTCCATTAGGGCTGGGTATTTGTTTCACAAGCACCCAGATTCAATGTGTGGTTCTTGAGGGATATAATCTCATGAATGTCTGGAGTTTGACCTTTAGGGACTACTGCGGCAGTCCGTTGATCAACATTAGATACTGAGTGCCCAGTTTTGTGCACAGTTCCCCCAAGAGTGAAAAGACGATGACAGACAATATTAAAGGCAAAAGGAAAGCAATTCTTCAGCCAGATATGTGCTAAGTCAACAAATACTTCTTCAACTTCTATTGTGTGCAAGATACTGTGTCTCTGCCAAAAGACCTTATGAATCAGGGACCCTTCCAGTCAGAGGCTGATGACTGAGTTGAAAAGTTAAGACATGTTTGTACAAACAGATAACCAATAGTTCAAGGTGGTTGAACAGTGGCAAGTGATTCATATGAATATAATGACCCAGGGGGTTTCAGAGGTACAAGTGAACAATTCTAACTAGGACAATCCAAAGGCTTCCTGGAGAAGGTAGGACTGGAACTAGGTGCTGTCAGTTGGACAAGATTTTGACTGGAACTAGGTGCTGTCAGTTGGACAAGTTTTGAGAGGCGAAAGAAGACGATGAGAATGCTAGGTGAAGAAATGGCATGAACAAGATGCTGAAGTAGGCAGGCCCGGTGCCTATTTGGAGAAAGGTAGCAGACAACCTTGGCTGAAATAGAAGACTTGTTTGGGGAGTAGCAGAAAAGAAAGCTGAAAAGAAGGAACCATGGGATCTCAGAGTTTGAAGGGATCCTAGAGATGATGAAACACAAGCTCTGCTCATCTTATTCGCACACAAACACAGCTTTCCCTCGAGTGCCACCAATATTTAATATTTAATTAGTAATGGGTCCAGATTTATAATATCCATAGACATAGTAATTCTGGGATAGTAGTTGGAGACAGGCTTTGAAGTTGGAGGCCTGGTTAAACCACTTGCTAAATGTTCCACCCTTGGGTAAGTTTATTGATCCTTTATTTCAACACCTATAAATGTGAATAATAGTACACTCAAAGTGGAGGTAGGGAGAAGAAGAATGCTTGAAGGAGACAGAAAAGGAAGAAATCTGTAAAATGTATTGCCAAGGAAAGCAGAAGTAGAAAGAATTCAAGCAAGGGGAGGTTGTTAATAGCATCAAATGAAGCAAACAGGTCAAGGTAGTTGAGACCTGTCAAAAGGCCACTGACTGTGACAAGTTGGAGGTCACTGGTGACCTCTAAGGAGATCAATTTTAGTATAACAAGAGAGAGGCAATTTGGAGAAAAGGGTGAGGTAGATGGATGGGAAAGGAAGAAGAACAGAATGTGTAGTGAGGAACTGGAGCTATGTGAACAACCCCTCCCTCATTTGTAGTGACAGGAGAGGGAGAGAGATGGTTTTGATTCAAAGGGGTGACAGGGTTGGGTGATATAATGGCTGGATGCGTATCTCAGCTTAGAAGTGAAATGGCTGGTAGCTCTTGTAAGGACTTCTAACCCTAGTTTTCCTCCTTGCCAAGATGCAAGGAAGGAAGATAAAGCAAGAAAGAAGTTCCTACTCACAAAATATCTTCCCTTTTCTTTTTGTCTAGTACTGCATAGGGAGAAAATACCATTATAAAACAGTTTGCACATTTATAATAAGATTGCTAGATGAGCAATTATGAGGCTCCCTGTATAGTAAAACCTCATTAATTTGGACTACACTAATTTTGAATCTGTGGTAATTTAACCTGGGCTGGAGTTATCTTTGTACTATCTACAAAGGGTTCAGTAAGAAAATAGTGTGAAAAGGACTACAAGGGAGGTAATTTAGCCTGCCAGGAGCCTAGTTCACCTATTTTTAAGAACATACTGTTTTTTAAGAATTTAGGCAAATTCATTATTTGAATGCAAATTGATTCTGCTAATTATAGATTAACATAATCTACTGCTAAAACCCTGTATCTGCAATAGTACTTTGCTCTCACTGAATATGCTCATTAGAAATAAAACTGAAATTCTTTAAAGTTGGTTCACAATTCAGATGAATGCATACTCTCTTTTCCCATTAGTTAGTGCGTTAACTAATATTCAGGAGGTATTACTCTAAACCAGCATATAACTTATCATGAACATAGTGGAAAAACTAGTAAGTGATTTAAAAAAGCCTCAGGGCAGCCAAAGTAGATGTCTTAAAGTTGAGGCCTTAATCTTGTGTATCTTCCACAGCAAGTTGTCTTATAGCTGATTTAACTCTTACTTCACATACTAATTTGACACATCAACTTGGAGAGCTGGCTGTTTGTTTATTTTTTAAGTTCGTAACTGATTAGAAGGAGAAAAGAAGGGACATGAAGGGACACTGAGAGAAACTAGAAATGACTGCAGACTACAGAAAGGAGACAGGACATGTATAAAATGTGGCTAATGTGGCTGTAATAACTAAATAGACACTACAGTCTAGGACAATTTAGAGCAGCGTTAAAAGGCCTATATTCATTAGCAAACCCAGAAAATGATAATAGAGTATTATAGCGCAGCACAGTGACTAATGACTGAAACTATGCCTTTAAATGATTGAGCAAAGTTTAGATTATGTTGAAAGTATGCCTTGAAAAGACAGACGTTTACACACATACACACACACACACACACACACACAATTTGTATCCATAATGGTTAACCTAAAAATGTGAAATGCCTTGATGCTTAAAACAAAGAGGTTCAGGAGTTCCTGTCGTGGCGCAGCAGAAAGGAATCCGACTAGGAACCATGAGGTTGCAGGTTCGATCCCTGGCCTTGCTCAGTTGGTTAAGGATCTAGCGTTGCCATGAGCTGTGGTGTAGGTCGCAGATGCGGCTCAGATCTGGCTTTGGCATAGGGCAGCAGCAACAGCTCTGATTAGACCCCTAGCTTGGGAACCTCCATATGCCACAGGTGCAGCCCTAAAAAGACAAAAGGCAAAAAAAAAAAAAAAAAAAAAAGAGGTTCATAATATCATTGTATAATAATAATAACAAAACAATAGCACCATTTATTAAGCGATTTATTAAGTGATGAGGTGTGGGCAGATATCATGCTATGCACTTTACCTATATAATTTCATTTAACTCTACTAACAATCCTAAACGTTTTAGTATCATTTCTAACTTTACAGTCGAAGAAAATGAAAGTCAGAGGGATTAAGGAACATAACCCAGGCCACAGACAGAGAAAGAGCTGGGATTACAACTCAGACCAGCTCCGTGGCTGTATGCTATGCATTTCCACTGCTCCAGAAAATACAACTCTCTAAAAATCACACTTTTCTCGAGGGCTCCAGACAGCTAATACTTTACCGTACTTTTGTTTTCCAAACTAGTTTAACAAATATCTGATTTATAAGCAGAAAGACCTATGATCTAAGAGTCAGGTATTTATGTTATATGTTTGCAAACATGCTCCATGTTACAAACTGAATGTAAAAGTCATAGTAAAAAAACAGAACAGAACAAAACTAAAACACCATGAACGTGTCTATTAGGGTCACCCTAAAATCTCAGATCGGTCCCTATGTATTATAGATACTATTTTCAAATGAATAGTCAGGTAACAAAGAGGTGAAATTTTAAAATATTAAATGATCAGTTAAGATCTGGTTCTCCCATTGTTTCTCGACTCTTTCTGGAGAAATTTAACATGATAACAGGCCAACGGAGCATGAAGGATGGGGAAATTGCGGGGGTGGCTCAAAATTCATTTGGCTGTTATATAGGATTGAGGAAAATGTGTTTGTCGGCTCTTCTAAGAGAGGGCATAGGACACATGCAGATATGCTGTGCACTGGGGGAAACGGGTGGGGTGGGGAGTTGCAAATATACACATTTATCCACATTAGAAGTACAAGTGAGGGTAGCCACCACTTGTGCATTCAAAGAAAAATGTACAGTAACATCATTCAGTCATGTAATTCCTTCTACTGCAATCAAATATTTTTTACTCATCTTTTCCTGTCTTAAACCTACCCATTCAAGGGCCAGCTACAAATGCCACTTCTGCTGTTATGTGTTCCATGATGCCCAAAGCTGAATTAAACTCTTCCCCTGTTTGTGCTCCCATAGGTTTTTCCTTTTACTTATTTACTATAGCACTGACCATACTCTTGTTATTAGAATTATTCAAATATGTACTTTTTTCTGCTCGCTATCCCACCATGAGTTCCTTGAGGGCAGGGGACTCATTTCTGTAGCTCCTACAAATCCTAGCACAGTGTCCATTACATATTAGGCTCTGCGACAATGTTGACTCAATGTCACTGGCACATCCTAAGAGGATGGATTATCACCTAGCTTACCTGAAGGAGCATTTGTTCTCTTTCTTTTCTTGCTTGACTCCCCTCCATTCTCAGTGAGGCCTTCTGTGACCAGAGGGCCACTGGCACTACCAAATTGCAGGGGCTCGTTGTTGTTGGCAGGGTCAAAGGGCAGCTGGTTCAACCCTAAAGAAGAAAAAGAAAGCCAAAATCCAGACTCCATTAAGGACTGGGATGTCTCTAGATTTTATTATATGAGCCACTAGAGGAAAACTCTCTAGGTCTTAAGAGCCTAGGAGTAACAGGTGAATTCCTTAAAGCCAGTTGCCCTCTGCAATTTTTACAGATATTGTTGATAAGTACAGAATTAAAATATAGGCTCTTATAAGAATATGGCTCCGTCATTTGTAAGATCCCTTCTGTTTCTGGGAAATTAACATTTTTGGTCACAGCTATCAATTATCTTCTACCTCCTCTCTTAAAGAGATAGGACCCTCTTTAAATGTGGCTATGGTTGGAGCTACTCTTCCTTTGAAAAAGCTTGGCCATGTATTTTTCAGATTATATCTTGACATTTTTTCCATTCTTTCATTGCAAGCATTGTTGAATCGATGCAGATGTAATCATAAACTATCCTGGTGTCAAAGTCACTTCCAACGATAATACAGAGGTTTCAAAAAAAGGAAACTGTAACTCAATAGCAAAGTAGAGAAGGAAACAAAGATAACAGAACTGCAAGGGGTTACTGAGCAGTTGGAGTGATGGGGAGTCAAGACTCAGGCTTGGGTTATGTTAAGCCGCTTTTAAATGAACTCAGAGCATGGTCATTTTACTAGTCACTGAAGTACCATGTAAAATGGCAAAAGGCCAAGCCTTAGATATTTCAGACAGGGATGAGCAGAGGTAGTTTCTTACTCTTCTGGCAGCAGCACCTGGAATTTCAAGTGCTTCAATTAAAACTTCATGAAATGTTGAATCAAAATCATGAAATGTGTCAACGTCCAAAGTTAGGTGATGTCTCTTGAGCTTTTTATCTACTGGTCCTCTAATCTTATCAAAAGAGGAATCAAGTTGGCCTGTTATGGCTCACTCTTTAACCCTCAATTTTTCTATGGCCTGCAGCTGTACAATTCTTCAGGTAATGTTGTAAAATGTCAATGAAAACTTGGAATATAATCAGCTAAAGGTCAATTAACTTTCAGTAAAATTAATGCTACTGTTCTAACAAAATGGCTTTACTTTCTTAATTTTAATAAAAAGTATCCCTGTGCTAATGTTTTCAGCCCACGTTAACAAGCACTATTTCTTCAGCAATCAGATTTCACTTGGAACACCTCCATTAAATGTCTTCTGGGACTTGTCAAACATTTTTCCTTTACATCATCTGAGTAACTAAGTGAAAGAATGAAAACTTGCTTCTGTATCTTAAGTCAACCATTCACTGCATCATATCCATGTCCTAAAAAATTCCTACTGTGACTACAAAGAACTAATGAAAAAAACACCAATTGCTATGCATTAGAAAACATTCAGATCATGACCAACACTATTTTCAAAGAAGAATAGATTTTTATATAATTTTAAAATGAAGATGTTTCTTACACCTGAGTAGTCCCAGAGTCAAATGTGATTACTGTACTATTCCAAACTTTTCTTTTTTTTTTTTTTTTTGTCTTTTGTCGTGTTGTTGTTGTTGTTGCTATTTCTTGGGCTGCTCCCGCGGCATATGGAGGTTCCCAGGCTAGGGGTTGAATTGGAGCTGTAGCCACCGGCCTACGCCAGAGCCACAGCAATGCAGGATCCGAGCCAAGTATGCAACCTACACCACAGCTCACGGCAACGCTGGATCGTTAACCCACTGAGCTAGGGGCAGGGACCGAACTTGCAACCTCATGGTTCCTAGTCGGATTCGTTAACCACTGTGCCACGATGGGAACTCCCCAAACTTTTCTTGATATTTCTTTCTGCAAAATCAGACTGACCAAAAGTTCTGTGGAAGACAGAATAATATAGTGGAAATAATATGGACTTCAAAGATTGACAGATTGGGGTTCAAATCCTGGCTCTGTCTTTTACTATACGGGTAGCTTCTGGCAATTCATGTAATTTTCCTTAATCTTAGTTTCATAAGATGTAAAAGAGGAATGATAACACTATACAGAGTTGTTCAAGAGATAAGAAAAGAATATATATATATGCATATGGATATTCTAGGTGAATTAAAACAAACTTTTTCTCTGTAAGTTTGAAGTTTATTAGCAGCTCTCCTAAGGAGGATCCTTCTCTCTCTCACCCACAACTGTATCCCCGGTGCCTAGCACCATGCCTGGCACATAGGGAGTGCTGAATGAATGAATTCTCGATGGGGTGGGGGTAGGTGGCAATCTATTAACTCACGTAGTTAAAGACTTGACAGCTGATAATCAAGAATTAATGACACAACTTAAAAGTTCTGATGTTGATTGTATCAACATTACTTAAAATAATTATATTTCCAATGCATCTCCTTCATTTGAATGCTGTACTTAAGGATGGTGAAATCTTGATCAAAAGGAAAACTCAGGGATTAGGAGGTTCTGATTAATTGTGGTTAACCAGAACATTTTTTCTTTTATAATTGATACTTTTAGAGAATAATATTAGTCCATTTTCCGGCCTTATTAAGTAGATAACTGAGGACCTTACAGAGCTTCAGAGCTATGATCTATAAAAGGAGGCTAATAGCAGTACCTAAATCATGGGCGTGTTAAAAGGATTAAGTGAGATCACATATGCAGAATATTCTGCATCACATCTGGCACATAGCAGATTCTCAATAAATATTAACTTCTATTTTCTATATTTAATTTCTAGAATTTTTGATGTACAATGTGAAGAGATTGGTTTGAATTTGCCCTTGTCCAAGGATATACCTTACTTTCCTCACTGACCCTTTTTATTGTTGTTCGTACTGGTTTCTAAAAGTTGAAGGAGTCAAGGATCAAATCTGATGAATTAAATGTATTCAGTCATAGATATTTGACTACAATCTTTCTTCCCTTTTACTCAGTCCCATATGGTAACTTTAGGGATTTAGCTATTTTGTTCCTTGTCCTAATGTTCAGATTTTTGTTTGGCACTGAATAAGACTGAGATTTCAAGTATTTTCTGTGTACCTTTCTCACATATGATCCAAATATGAGAAAATCCTGATAATTCAGCACACCATCTTAGGCCTTGTTTCTTATAGAAAAAGATCTCATATCAAGGAAGAGAGACATCCCATTCAGTAAGCTGATTCACTGAGTACAAATCCACATTTTACATTATCCAAGAGCCAATACAGTCTTCAAAGATTTGTAGTTTGAGAACAGGACTATAGAGATAGCAAAATCCCATGACACTAGTGCTTCCTAGCTACTTCAATTGTATTGTTTCATCCCTCCCCTAAGACAGCACTAAATCAACCAATAAATCAGTAAATCAATACATACTTATAGGATCTTTTGTGCCATGTAAATGTGACCCATGCTGAGAAGACTATTTTAAGCAAAATAGCCCTATTAAGACTATATAAATTCTAAAAGGAAAACTACCACTTTAATTTCAAGAATTCTTATTGCAGAAATTTCAATTATGACTTGAACATAAATTATTAGCAATTATGATATTTTAACTCTCACCCAGATGACGGGATTTATCTTTAAATCTCTTATGGAAGCTATTTCTCCTAGACATGATGGAACTACTAGAAAAGGAAGATATTAGGAAAAGATTAGGAAGAAACTTTTGAGGCTATCTAGTTCATTCTTCTATGCAAAGCAGGAATCTTCCATAGAATTCCCTGAGGGGCCTAAACCCAGGGGATACTTCTTAAGTCTATGGACCATTCCTAGGGATTCAGTTTGCTTTCCTTACCTTTTTGAAAACTACCACTTACTCTATTTTGAGGGTTCCTTTCATTTCCCCCAAACTGCCTGTGAAGTAGGATGCTTTCTGTCCAATTGTTAACTTGCTTATTATCCCTAAAATGAGTGCATGGGATGTCTAACTTTTTAAGGACTCTACTGATAATCACTGCAAGAAAAACAAATCAGCGAGTCACCAATAATTAATAGAATGAAGCCATATGTATTTCTCACAGTCCTTGCCCTTTTATTCCTGAGGATAAGTTTAATTAAACTTTGAACCTTGCTCATTCATTTCTCCTCACATCATGCCCCCTCATTGCCGAACCCCCACAAAATAGTTTGTGTAAAGGAAAGCACAAATTGATAAGGAAAAATAGATGATAAACATTAGTGTTACAGAGCTCTATTTCTGTATCTTAATGTTCACAATTAAACAAGCCCATGTGGTAATGTAATCTCGTCTAAAACCAGGTTGACTGGTTTAGACAGCTGACCAGCTGTTACTTCATGTCATGTCAAAATACAGATTCTCTGACTTCATAACACACATGCGGCCACTTTAGAAAGTATGCATATTGGGGAAGGGTAGGGGTGGAGTCCTTGGAGAATGACATGTATTATCCAACAATGGAACCAGGGGATTAAACATCTCAGAATGAAGTGTGGTTCTCAGTGAGTCCTCCAATCTGCAGGTCAAGGAGTTCACATGCAATGATGTCTGCCATACAGATGCAAATGATTCTCCAGGCTTGCAGGGAAGCACTGAAGAATTTTCCTGATTCTTGTGAAAGAAGATCAATGATCTCTTTGTGCCCAGCTGCTGTACTAGTTACTGTCACAATTCACTTTCCAGAGCTTTCCACTATCAGGTCAAATTAGGGCTAACCTTCATGATGCAATCTCACACTTTTAATGATTGCTCCAGGTTACAGCAGCAAAATGTGACCCAGTGGGTCCCTGCCACTTCTAACTTGCAGCTGCGGCCCACAGACTTAAGGTGGTCCAACCTTAGCAAAAAAGAAACTCAATTTTATTCTGGATTAGTTCCCCTTAAGAGAAAATGGTTAGGTCCTGATAATTCTGGAAATTCATTTCAAAGCAGCAATTACCAGACATACATTCATGTTGAAAAAACATAGTATCAGTTTTTGGCCAAAGGAACATCATAGCTAAGTTGCATAAAAAACAAATTTCTATAGCCTAAGTCCTGTTTTCCAATTGACTTCAGTTTAAAATCAGACAAGGGACTCCCTGGAAAAGGGAAGGAAAGGGTCTCCAAATTAGTTTTTAATTCAAAAACTCCTGAAATGAGGGGTTAGGATAATAGCCAGGCCCTTGATGTGCTGGCAGGTGCTTTTGTAGGATTTATCCATCCCTGGGAGCCCCTCCACTCTCCTAAGCCTCGCCCTAAAAACCTCTGACTCTACATTTTCAGCTCTCACTACACAGCAATTCCACCCGCTACTTCTAAGGGAATATTTACAATGTCTGCAAAAGAGTTGGACTGCAATATTACTCTCCAGCCACAGGGGTTAGTAGCCAAAACAAATGAACATTTCTCAGTTCCAGGTCTTAGCTGATGTCAAACAAATGAAACCTACTTTGTCAATTTCAAGAGTTCAATATTCTGTATAACTGGTTTAGCCGAAGCAAGGGTAACTGCAAAAGAATAATGGGTGACAGAAGGGAATGGGGAAGTGATGAAAAGGGCCAAAGTCCTCTTCTACTAAGGAGCTAGCTTGAAGGAACTTTCAGAGTCAAAATTAGGCTTAAGTGTCCTTTTTCAAGGTATGATATAGGTCACAGGCAGATTTTCATTGACAGTGATCCTACAGCAACTTTTAATGACTCCCCAAACCACTTGGTCAGGCATTCAAGTCCTTCCTAATGAGGCCCTACCATTCTGAGCCTTGTCTCCTGCTATGCACCAGCCTGTTCTCCACCCCAACACTTGCTGAACTTTAACATGCATGCATGCTCCCAGGGGGTCTTGTTAGAATGCAGATTTTGATGCAATAAGTCTGGGTTGCATTCTGCTTTTGTAACAAGTTCCCAGTTGATGCTGATCCTGCTGGTGAGGGGAATCACACTTTGAGCAGAAAAGGCTGATGCTCTAGCAAAATGGAACTACCTAGCATTTATTGAATCATTCCAGTACTTCCCTACTTCCACAGTTTGGGGTCACACTGCTTCCCCACCTACTTCTTAATTTCCAATCCTCGAAATACTATCCTTTCTTTAGGTTTTATCCCAGGTGCTATTTTCTTCACGGTGCCTTCCCTTATCCACCTCCACCCAACCTAATACAGACGCAGCCAAGGAGCAGCGCCCCCAGGGGAACTACAATTCACTGACTGTTAAGAATGTGTCCTGCCTCACATTCATTATCCCACTGCTTTATTCTCTAGTTATTATTCCCATTTACAACAAAGAAATGTAAACTTACAGAGTTTAAGTAAATTTCCTAAGGTTACACAGCTAATAAGTAGTATTACTAATAAATACTCTTCTAGCCCTCCTCAGATTTTAATCTGTATTTTTCCTATGCCTTTTAGAGCATGTCTTATACTACAGTTCTGAGTATTTGTCTTATCCTCCCTTCCGTCCTCCCTTACCCCATCGCCACTAAGTTGTAAACTCCTTGAGAAGAGACTTTACATCCCAGCCATTTAAAAAATCTCTCTTCCTCCGAGATGCCCAGCATGGTGCTTTATACAATATTATAAGCACTCCAGCAATGCATACAGAACTGAACTCTGCTACAACTCTGGGTACAATAGTTGTGTTCCCCACCCTAGAGGCCAACAAACCTGCTGCTGGGGCCATCATGAAGGGAGAAGGAAATATGGGGTTTTGGGGTTCCTCCAGCATTCCTGGTATCCCCTCTATCCTAGACTCCTTGGAAAGAGGTAGAAGACTAGCATATGCTGTACTCCTGATGATAATTCTGCAACACCTCATTTGCCCTTTCCAAGATGCAAAACAATCCTTCTACTAAGAACTTTCTATGAGAAAGCACTATCAAAGAAACCCCATATTTGGATCCTCTCAATATTTCTATGGACACCAGGTTACAGATTTCTGCTTTACAAAGTACAGTCAAGAAAAGGCAATCCCTAAAGGTGTGCCATCTAACACAATAGCCATTTAAATCTAAATTTAAATAAAGTTCAATAAGATGAAAAGTTCAGTTCCTCGGTTGCACTAGCCACATGTCAAGTGCTTAAGAGCTACATGTGGCTAGTGGCTATTGTAATGGACACAGAGTAAAGGGTATTTTCATCATCACAGAAAAATCTCACTGGACAGTACTGCTTTAGAGTCAGACCTGGATTCAAATCCACATCTGCCACTTACAGGGGTTATAAAACAAGTCACTTGATTTCTCTGAGACTGTTTTTATACTGTAGAGTGGAGATAATAATGATACCCCCTTATAGGGAAGCAAGGAAAATTAAATGAGAGAATGCACATCTAGGGTCTATCACATATCAGTCACTAAATGTCAGCTCCTTTCTTCTTACTCAATTGGGGATTTATATGAATTTGTATAAAAAGAGGAATAAAAAAAGACATAAAAAATGGAATAAGAAAATTTGAATAGTGTGGCTCCTTAGGCCCCAACACCCTATCCTATCTACGGCTTAGATGTTACCTTCGTATTTGTTTTATAACCCTCTTTTTCAGATAATACACAGCCATCAAGCTAAAACATTAATAAGTAATGCTGGGAGTGGTCAGTGACAGCTCTTTGTACTATTTTTAAGAGAGGAGACCGTATTTGTCACCATCTTTAACTTTCCAACATGAAGGAACATTTTCCCTTTACAACTGAAATGCCTCCTCCCAAAGCTATATGTGTGTGTGTGTGTGTGTGTCTTTTCTGGGGCCACACCTACTGATGTGTGTGTGTGTGTGTGTGTGTCTTTTCTAGGGCCGCACCTGCAGCATATGTAGGTACCCAGGCTAGGGGTCCAATCAGAGCTGTAGCCACCGGCCTACGCCACAGCCACAGCAATGCCAGATCCGAGTCACGTCTGCGACCTACACCACAGGTCACAGCCACTCCAGATTCTCAACCCACTGAGCGAGGCCAGGGATCAAACCCACAACCTTATGGATACTAGGTTCATTACTGCTGAGCCACGATGGGAACCCCCCCCCCCAAAGCTTTAAATAGTGCTCACTTCCAGCTGGTTGCTGTGTTATTAGACCACTGCTAACAGTGACACTAGAGCTGGAATAGAAAAGGACCATTTCTCCCTAAATCCATATTTTCCTATGCTCAGAATGTTTTCGGTGTTTTTCCAATGAGGCTACCATCTCCCAGGCCTGGTAAAGGTGAATTATTCGAGAGAAGTCTGAACTAAATCTGTTAAGGTGTTTGAGTTCCGTGAGCAGGAAAGCAAAATACATATTTCTAACTTCAAGAAGAAGAACGCTTCAGGACTCTTCTCTCCTGTTCAATTTAAGGCTGGGGAAACACAGCCAAATCACATTCCTCAATGAAAACAAAGTTCAAAAAAAAATGGTGATTTGATAGAATAGTTCAAAGTGACAGATGGTAGATGGGTGCTCTATCATTTTCCTTAGGATAAGGTCTGGCAGTCTTCAGAGAAACTGAGAAGAGAAAGTCTTATTTTCCTTTAGTTTAGCCCTGGGAACGGTTATAGCAACTACCACTCTCTCCCCATCTTTAAGGGTGGGGATTAGAAAGGCGGTGATTCATCAGTGCCTGCTTTGACCTGGCTCTGGGCCATGCTGCAATTCCTACTGACCAATTTCCTACTTGAGTGACAGGAAAAGGGCAGGTGGCAAACATACTGACCATTAGGTTATCTGTTTCATACTTGCCTGAGAACGTGCCCAGAGGAATTGTATTATGGGTGTCTCTGTCTAAATAAAATAAATAATTGCAGATTTCAGAGCCTGAGGGCACAGAGTTGTTGGGGTATTGAAACTGGAGTCTATCTTGTCAGATCTGTAATGAGGTCTTCCCTTCAGGCTGATTGATTTCATAAAGCTGAGGTAATTATCAAAAGCAAGCACAGTTCTCCCTGCAGAAACCACTTCACTGGTTTTGAAAACTATCTAGTCAGCTGGAACTGGTCAGGAGCCTAGGCTGAGCCAGCTCTTTCTGTAGGAACAGGGACTATGCGCCGAGTACACCAATTTACGGCAATAGATTCTTAAGACACCAGTTAAGTAAGTTGTAAACAAAGCTCAGCAAAATAATTTCACATGCTGTAACTGAGTGAAAATTGAAGGAGTAGTCAGATATTCTGCATTTCCGTGTAGGATGCTTCGAAGGAGAGACTGAGAGCTAAAACTCTTTTGGTCTTTGGAGAATTAATTTTATCACTTAATGCTAGAAGGATATCAGCATCCTTTAAGACTGATGCACCGTATGAATACCATTTATATCTTTGCTCTTCCCAAAATGTATACACTAATTTTACCAGATGCCCTTTATTCATTTAGCCTGCATTAACTATTTATCCAGTCACTGTGCTACAATTTTAATTACCTTCTAATTAACCAATGATAAGTTTGTGATTTAGCATTCCCTAAATATAGAACTACATAAATACATGTTCAAAAATTTTACCCGCTCTCCTTCCCCCCACCCCATTAGTTTTGCTCTACTGTGTCATTAATGTTTTGGAGCTATGCTTTCTGTATTCCTAATGTTTGATCCTCATTTGGACTAGTTTTTAAGAATATATGATAAATAGCCCTGTTGTTGGCTGTGAAATTAAACACACAGGAGAAAATAGAGATTTCTATAGTATGCTCATGCATCTTCATAGATCCACACCTCCTCTATAACAAATTCCACCTCAGGAGTATCAGTGTAGGGTGTTGACAAGTGATTAACTCCTTTAGAGAGATCCCCAGGCTAAAATCAAACCTACTACGGAAGAGAAAGCTAGAATCTACTCCTTGAGAAAACAACATGACTATAAAGGAAAAGCCTGAAAAAAAGGAACTAATCTGTATTTGACAAAGATTACTATTACTGTAACACATTAATATCTTAAATATTGTTGCTATATAAAAGGATAGGCAGAATCTTAATTTTGCTCCAGTCTGGAGTCTAGGTGAGGTATTCAATATGTATTGGAATGACTGAATCAATGAGGCAGTCTTGACAGTCTCCTTATTCGTCCAATTCATTCAAACGATTCTGTATCCTAGCAGTATTCTAGGTACTAGGATTTCAGGACTTGATCAGACACAGTTTCATTCCTCAAAAAGATAGCAACCAGAAAGGAGAACAGATAAATACACAGAAAATCTGGGCATTGGCTTCATTTCTTGCCATTTCCCCCAAGTACTCTTTGCTTCATTCAGGCCGAACTTCTCAAATTCCTTAAACATGCTATGCCTTTCCGTGTCTCTGTGCTTTTTTTTTTTTTTTTTTTAAAGAAGCTTAACATGAGCTCTACCTTCTTAACAGTTTTTTTTTAGTGTACAATACAGTAGAGTTAACTACAGGCATAATGTTGTACAGCAGATCTCTAGAATTTACTCATCTTGCAGAGTTCAGACTTTGTGCCTGTCAATTAGCCATTTGCCATTTCAGCTGCCCCTCAGCCACTGGTAACGACCATTGTATTCTCTGATTTTACGACTTCGACTGTTTGATACCTCATATAAGTGGAATCATGTGATATCTGTCCTTCTGTGGCTGGTCTATTTCATTTAGCATAGTATCTTCAAGGTTCACCCATGTTCTTGCATATTGCTGGATTTCCTTCTTTTTTAAAGTTGTATAATACTCCATTGTATCTATACACCACGTTTTCTTTACCTGTTCCTTTGCTGGAAATTTAGGTTGTGTATCTTGGCTATTGTGAATAGTGTTTCAGTGAACACTGGGGTGCTAATATCTTTTCAAGATACTGATTTCAATTTGTTTGGATAAATACCCAGAAGTGGGATTGTGGGCTCATATGGTAGCTCTATTACTAACTTTTTGAGGAACTGCCATATGTTTTTCATAGCAGCTACAATAGCGTACGAGGGTTTCAATCATTCCACATCTTCGCCAACACTTACCTTTGTTTTTAAAATAGCCATCCCTACAGGTATGAAATACTATCTCATTGTAGTTTTGATTTGCATTACATACTAATGATCAGTGATGTTGAGCACCTTTTCATATACACGTTGGCCATCTTTATAACATCTTTGGAAAAATGTCTATTCAAGTCTTCAGCTTATTTTAAAAATTGAGTTTTAGGGTTTTTTTTTTTTTCTATTGAGTTAAAGTTCTTTACATATTTTGGAAATTAACCCCTTATGTTAACCCCATTAAGTAGGTTGCCTCTTCACTCAGTCGATGGTTTCCTTTGCTGTGCTAACACTTTTCAATTGGATGGGGTACTACCTAATCTATTTTTGCTTTTATTCTCTGTAGTTTTGGTGTCAAGTCTTGAAATCACTGCCAAGACCAGTGTTATGAAGGTTTCCCCCTAGATTTTCTTCTAGGAATTTTACAGTTTCAGGTTTTATATTTAAATCTTTAATCTACTTTGAGTTGATTTTTGTGTGTAGTATAAAATATGGGTCCAAATTTACTCTTTGTATGTGGATATCAATTTTCTCATCACCATTTATTGAACATACTATCTTTTTCCCATTGTGCACTCTTGGCACCGTTACTGAAGATCAATTGACAGTATATTTCTGGGCTCTCTATTCTTTGCTTCTGTACATATCATTCCCTCTGCTTGAAATATAGTTTTCCCTTTTCTCCACCTGGAAAATTTTATTCAACATTCAAAACCCTACTCAATGTTACCTCTTCAGTGAAATGTTTCCTAATCCCAAAGGCTCTATCTTTCGGAGTTTACAGAGCATTTTTATCAGAGCACTTATTGCACAATCTCAGGGTTCATTCTTGATATTTGTGGGTTTGCAGGTGTTCTGGATGAAGGGTGGTCAATATCTGATCTGTGACTTAGTAAGCTCATGCTTATGGCAGAACGAAGGACACACTGGAGGTGAGAAGGCACCAGAGGTGGAGAGACCGGTTAGAATACCAAAGTCATACAGTGGAAAGATGATAGTAGTATAACCTCAGATGGTAGCAATGAATGGAAAGAAATTAATGAATTTCAGAGATATTCATGAAGAGGAATCGTCTGGATTTGGTGTCTGATGGGATCTGGAAGTTGAGAGGAAGAGAGGAGTCTGAGATGATCCACTTTAAAATTCTTAGGTTGCAGTCCTGAAAATCCTGCAAGGTGTGGGAGTTCAGTATGAGAAAAAGCGCAATCCATTAGAAGCATATCCACAAAGCTACACTGAAAAATAAACCTGCTTCCAATCTCTATTTGCCATGGCATAAAGGCTGCCAGGAAACACCATCAAATGGCTTACACTTGACCTTTACTATGTATTCTTAACAAAGCCTGTCAAAAGATATCAATTCATCCAGAAAGAAAAATAAAGCATAATAGTTTAAGAGGCAGGATAACATATAGTATCGGGCTAAGGAGGGAGAAAAACATTTTAATAATAGGTCTCAGACTTGGTTTATTTTGTCTGCAGCATTCACTGACAAAAGTGTCTTTGAAGGTCAGGAATACTTAATAGACTCCTTCCCTTTCCCCTTCATACTTCTCCCTTTTCTCCTCCTCCCAAACAACTCCTCAAAATGGTCTTAGTAGAAAATCTTGCATTTTAATAGCAGTTGTCTTTTGGTTATTATAGTATGTTGGATTAAGCTGACAATTCTCCTTTTAACAATACTCAAAGAAAGCTTGGAAAAATTAATGCTACGTTGTTTTTCTCCCTGCCAAAGAATATAGCATTGTAATTGTCTCCTGGAGAAGAAGCACTCTAATCATCTTTAACTTTAAAGTAAATTCATTTCAGGAAGATGCTTTGAGACAAACAATTGACAGAGCAAATCAGGGCTCCTAGGAGATTGTGAAGTGATGGATTGAGTTGAGGAAAATGCCATAGCCGAATTCAATTCTGTGAACATAACTTAAGAGCTTCTCTGCAACAAAATAGCACTGTATGGAGGAGAGTCATGTTCCATTGTGGGAGAAAGGCTTAAACGTTGTACAATTTCTTAACACCTAAGAGTTCTAGGCACTGCAGAGGCAACAAGGGTACAACGCAATTATTCTGATTAAACAGCAGAGGAAACTGTTATACCAGGTGAAGTCAGAGTGTGAAAGCACAGGAACTTTCCAAAATTGCCTTTAAAAAGAATCCAGGACTGGCAAAGACATAAACATCCTTTTATTCCAACTGATGTCACTGGGATCTTAGAATGCTCTCAAAAGCCAAAGTGTTACTCTGATTTAGGAGATCGCTTCAATTTTCAGTCCTTCCCTAATGGAATCCATAACCAATCCTCCACTGTTGTTTGTTGTTTCATTATTTTTTGAGCCCCTCCTCTTAGGTTTGAGGAAATACATCCTTTGGAAACAGATTTGGAGTGGTAAATTTACAGACCTGGTAAATTAACAGGCTCAGAATTTCCAGGAAATTGGGCATGTGCCTAAGTTGGTGTTGGAAAGAAGAAATAGAATAGCAATAAACTAAGGCCCTGAATACCTGACCAAGCAGCTTAGCCTTCTGGACAGATGCCAAACATGAGCATAAAGCCACAGTGCAGTGAACCAATTATATTTAAGAATCCCACCTTTGGGTTTCTAAAAGGCAATTGTTTTCTCTGATACACAGTGTCTCAAATCTGGTTTTCTATAAAGTGAATGGTGCCAAAAGCAGTTCTCATATTCCTTTGTTTTTCACCAGCTACTTCCAGCCTCAACCCAGTCACAAACCTCATAGACTTGTTAGGAGTGCTGCCAAAAGACAGGGAGACTTTAAGGCAGTGTGTCTCATCGCTGGCTGCATATTAAAATCCCCTGGGGAACTTTTTAAAAATACCGATGCCTGGCCCCACCCCCAGAGATTTTGATTCAAGTGGTCAGGGTGGGGCCTAAGTGGTTCATGTTAAAATGTTACCAGGTGAGGAGTTCACATTGTGGCTCAGTGGGTTAAAAACCTGATGTTGTCTCTGTGAAGATGCAGGTTTAATCCCTGGCCTTACTCAGTGGGTTAAGGATCAGGCATGGCCGCAAGCTGTGGTGTAGGTCACACATGCAGCTTGGATCCAGTGTTGCTGTGGCTATGGTGTAGGCTGCAGCTGTAGCTCCAATTCAACCCCTCACCTAGGAACTTCCTTTTGCTGCAGGTGCAGCCATAAAAAGAAAAAAAAAAGCTACCGGATGATTCTAATGTGCAGCCAGAACTGAAGTACACTGGTCTAAATGTAGCAAATGAGTGTACGCTGTCCAAAGAGGTTGTTTTTTTTTTTTTTTTAAGTTAAAACCCAATGACACTTGGAGAATAAGTTCAATTTCTCATTATCTACAATATGCAGGGCTCTGAATTGGTTGTGTGGTATAAATAGGTTAGACCTAAGCTTGTCTGGGCTATGATGCTTCTATGGAAAAGTTGGAAAGATTACAAGGGTTTCTGGCAACCAAAAAAACCCCAAACCAAAACATGAAGTCTTGGGAAAAAAATTCAGGCAAAGTGTAATTACAGGATTACATTCCTTTCCTTGGTCCAGGAGGTAACAGCTAAAATACTTAAGAAATATTTTGTCTGTTTTCTTATCTAGGGAGGAAGAGTCCTCACTGCCTTGGGGATTGGTCTCCAATCTCAAACACTTAGGTCCCCAGGCCAGTCACCGCTGCCATCAAATAGATCATTCGTTTGCTCTACTACATATACAACATCATGAAGGATGGTGGGAAGCACTGCATCTAAACTACAACTACATTTAAGAAAATCAGGGTGCAGTGTGGTTTGCCTATGTTACCTGTCACCTCAATGATTCCTTAGTGATTCCACTGAACTTTAGGAAAGATCTGGTAAAAAGTAAAAAATGCAAAGGAAGGACGGAGTTAAGTATAGCGGAAGTACAGGCCATAAAGACACAAGCTCTGGTCTCTGTTCTTCCATCAGCTTAGTGGAGAACCTTGGGCAAGTCATTCTCGGTCAAGGTTTCCTCATCTGAAGGATGACAGTTGAACTATGTGATCTCTAACCTCTGCTTTTAAAATAAAACAATGATAACAAATGTGTAGATGGAAGATATTTATAGAAACCTGATATACAACTCAGTAATGGGGTAGAAAACTAGAAGAATGCCTTCCTAGCATCACCTACCCAAAACTTATTTCGCAGTCAGTAAAGGATTTAATAGTAGTACAGTCAAGGCACCCTGAAAAAAATCAAAGCATTTCCAACACTGCTCCAAAAAAATCGCCTTAAGAATTTTGCTAATTATAAACCCGAACTTGTTAAGGAAGTGCAGAAAAGTTGTTTTTTAAAAATAAGATGTTTAAATACCAATATATCTTTTAAGTAACTTGTTGTCAATTAATATTATTTAGAGCACAATTATTGTGAAACTCAGAATAAGAATCTAACACTGAAATGCTAAAAACATGTCTAACATGTTAGGAATAAATTACCCTAATTGACCAAAGCTTTGCTCACAATATAAGACATTTCAAAATGTAATGATGCACTGACAAAAATTCTTGTATCCCTCTGCCAAAGTTATAGGGACTGCTATTAAATCCAAGTATGGTATTTGTGTACACATAAGAGCAGGCAACAATTACAATTTGGAGATATTTTAAATTTAATCTTTTTATTTATTAGTATTGTTATATAGCAATGAGCATTCAGAAAAAAAACTAATCAGTGTGCATTATGCAACAATCAGACAAAATACTCCTAATCCTCTGTCATTCTTTTTCCTTGGCCCCTGGGTACTCATTAAAGGTTAATTTATTTAAATCTCTCAAACATTCATTTCAATCTACTTTAATAAACTAATGAATCTTTGGAACTTTGCCTAATCAGCTTATGTTTTCTATTTTAATACATCTATAAAATGTCTTTTTTTCTAAGCTCATTCTTAATAGTTGTCTTCCCTCTTGGATACAGAATTGTGCTTCGGTAATAACCTGATTTGAGCATTTGGTAACACACTTATAACCTCATCCAACACACAGAGAATAGCTGTGGCTTGCCTATTGCTCTTAAACACAGTTACATTCTAGAGGACAGCGAATTGATTTATGTTCAGTAGGATAATAATCCTCCAAATTGAAATGGTCATTTTGCAGTTTAGTGGGAGTGACAATTATATTGCACCAAAGCTTCTAACAACTTTGGTGCCTGTCAAATGCTATGAGGGCCTATCAATGAAACAACTCCATTCTGGTCATTGCAAACCAGAGCAATGCATGGTAAGGGCCATGTGAGTTGGCAAATATAGGAGAAGTCTTCAAAAAAGTAGTACCATATAAATGGAGTCAAAACTTGTAACTTACAATCTGTTGAACTGCCATATTAAATACATTTTGTTTAATGGTAACTTTAGGGAATCTTTCATGTAACTATCATTAAGGTGAATGTTCTCAGGGTGGTGGCCAACATTCAGGAACCACATTACACTCTCTATACCAGAAGGCCAGAAATCACAGTCTTGGAGCACTAGGACATCATCTCGAATTCCTTTCCCAACCACTGACATTATAGAAGTTTACAGCTTACCAAGCGCTTACACAACATTCATGTGATGTTGCTGGATTACAGATGAGAAAAGTGCAGCTCAGGAGAGCTTCAACAATTTACCCAAACTTATGACATGAACGTGTGGAGGAGCTGGAACCCAGATCCTCTGGCTACAAATCTTTCCTTTGTACCGCACTGCCTTACCTGTAGGATTTGTGTTGGGGTTAAAGTTTTTACTGTTGCATAGTTCACCACTGATGAAAGAAAAACTGTAAAAGTTACCTTCAAGATGTTTTAGTAGTAAATAAATCAAATTGGCTAAAAATGATTATCGTAAAGTATTCAACATATCTTCATAATATAGGAAGTAACTCATTGGAGTGTAACTTCATGTATAAGAGCTAGAATTCTTAATTTCAAGAGTTGTTTTCATTTTAAATTCAAATTAGTGAAAATCATAAATGTATTCCCCACCCCTGGTCTAGATTTCAAATCTTTACATTTCTAGTGGAAGCAGATGCTTGGCTCTAAGTTACACTGCTAAATGTTTTCAAGTTGTCACCTCTGCTTTTCCAAACAGTAACTCCAAGGAATCACCTTTCAAAGTTCATTGTTCATTCATTACTCATCTGTCACCCATTCATTTCCCCAATCATCCAAATGACATTTACAGAATGCCTACTTTGAGCCAAGCAATATGACAGATGTGGACTCTACCTGAAGTTCCTGCTGCTGTCTTACTTCCTTAGATTAAGAACTCCTTGAAGACGGGAATCCTGTCATTCTGCACAGAATATAGCCAGTTCTATTAGCAGAAAATCACTTAAACACCTTTTTGACAGTGAGATTTCTGGTTTCCCTGCTGTCCACATGGCCCTCCAGACATATGGGAGTAGGGGAAGAAACAGCAGAGTCTGCTTATCAAGTCTGACCTTTGGATAATGACTAGAGTTCTCCCATCCGAGCTTGCTGCCGTTCTGCCTTGTGGTCAACAAAATGATTCAGCTCAAAACGGCAATATATCTGTTGCTGCTTCCCAGATATCTTCTAGCAAGCTACATTTTTAAAAATGCTTGCTTCTGCCCTTCAGCATAGTGGTGAACTGTCTCACCAAATGTACTGTCTCATCTGATTCAGTGGGAAGTAGGAGCTTATGGACAAGAGGTACATAGATTTGAAAAAGCTGCAAAAGCAGCAACATTCCCCTACTGCTATTACTAAATAGATGCTTGATTTTCTTATTTGAAGGATAACAACATACTCAGAGACTGCTATTACCTTTTCAACTTTCCTTCACATCATCCACCTCAAAGCTACCTTGTGAGGCGACCAGAGAAGGTATGATCATACCGCTAACATATGAAACTCTACAGCTCAGAGAGGCTAAGCAACTTGTTTAAAGTTCCACAGCAAGCCAGGGGCAGAGTTAGGTCTCCTAACTACCACTCTGGGGATTAGGCTGTTAGGGCTCCTAGTCATCAGGAGAGTTGTATTTTTAAGAATTCCTAAGAGTTAGGAAAAACTAATCAGTTACCTTAGTTTGTACCATTGCCTAGTTAATTATTTAGAAATGATTTCCTAGAACAAGAAGTGAGGGAACCAGCACAGTAAGCAAGCAATTCTGAATAGGAAATTTCTTTCAAGCAGACTGAACCTTAATTGCAATCCTTCCAAACTGAACATTAATTAAGCCCAAAAAGGTAGGATTTAAATAAATAAAAACAATGGTACAAATATTTTCTCTGTATTAGAATCCTTTTTAGTTCTGCAAGGATGGAGCTAGTTATGCCATGATACATCTTTTACTTACAAACAATGAGGGCATGGCTGATAGCATTCATGAGGCATTTTTCGTTTGTTTGCTTCTAGGCTTCCTCCAAAATATAATAATGTTGGCTTCACATACATTTGACACAAAATATTTTTGTTAGATCATATATAATATTTTAATAAGTCAAGAACTTATATTAAAAAACTGAGGGTCTTCTCATTTTCAGTATCATTTGTTCTTTAAATCTATACACTAGATTTGCCCAACACTTTGCTTTTAAAATATTTTATTAAGCGAAATTACATTTCTTCATCTTTCTAATCCTTTTCTTCTTGAAGATTACATAGGATTTTATTAACTGGCTTTTCTAAGTATCTGACTTCTTTCTCCCTCACTGTGAGTAAACCACAAGCTATATTACACACATACATTTTATTAAAACAAATGTCACTTTTATTGTTTCCTGGACCACCGCAAAGGATAGCCCTTTGTGATCCGAGTCAATTTACCCATGACGAAAACCTTTCACATTTCAAAAACTTGTATTATATAACATGATTACATCTGTACTTCATAAATAAAACAGAAAATAGCATGTGTGTTTTAATTACCAACTCCAAATAATTCGTTTCAGAGTAAGGAAATGAATTAAATGGAATACAGCCCAGCCATTCTAGGAAAAGGGATTACAGATAGGAGCTGGGATAACTGTGGTTTAATCTACCCCTTCTCAGGGACTTATGGGTGTTTTGCTTGTTATAATATATTTTCCAGCCTAATATAGTGATAAAAGTGTCTGAAAAACAAAACTTTCCGCATTTTCTTTAAAGGGTTGACTTTCCTTTATAGGATCCCTAAACATAGTAAGAGATGGTTGACAGCTGGAGTAGTACCTCTTGCTCCCTCAAGCAAGGAAGAGTTGATTCATTAGGAACCTCATATATTCGTATATTGGCTAATTGCCTTTTAGGAATTAAGAATCAGATTTCCCTCTCAATGTGTATACCTGACTTCAGCTGTGGGCTGTTTCTTTGCATTTACTTTCAATGCTGCTCTTTGATTTTGCTGTATAGCTTTTTTTTCCTTCTCTCTCCCCCCCCACCCCCTTTTTCAGGCCACGAGTGTGGCATATGAAGTTCCCAGGGCTAGGGGTTGAATTGGAGCTGCGTCTGCCAACCTACGTGACAGCCACAACAATGCCAGATCCAGGCTGCATCTGTGACCTATGCTGCAGCATGCAGTAATGCCATGGGATCCTTAACCCACTGAGCAAGGCCAGGGATCAGACCCACAACCTAGTGGGTACTAGTTGAGTTCTCAACCTACTGAGCCACAGCGGGAACTCCTTTTTTCTAACTTCACATTCTTAATATAGTGGGGCCTCTGTATGAAAGTTCTATCTATTCCCTGCTACTAAGTAGTTGATTTCATCTTTGGAATCCATATCAATCTAGGACAGGCTTCCTGTTATAGCTGCTCAGACTCAGATTCATTTTGCAGTTCCATGTTCTCAAACCTGGCATCTTCCCTGTTACATAAACTGTTAATATCTCAACTCCCAGAGATCTCATACTTCCTGGTAAAACTGCCTGTTCCCCTACAATGATGGTTTCAAGGAAGCTTTGGACTTCAAAACTGCTTTTCCATATTTTCAAAAATGTTCTTTCTATAAATAATGTCATCAATAAAGAGAGAACAGTTACCACTTCTTGAAGAAATTTAAGCTGAATGCAGTAGAAGGGCAAGGAAAAATAGTCCAGGGTTCTTTAACTTATAGAAAGGCAGCTTCCTAGGGAAGATGTCTTGAGATGATATCAGTAACTAAGTGGTCCTTCTGACTATGCCAACACTATTAGCATCTTTTTCTCACCCTGGCTGTCCATTCCATGCCCTACCTTCATTGATTTTTGTTTTATGATTATTTTCATCTTATGTTGTATAAGTACAGCTTACTGCTCCTAAGCAGATAGCATCTTATCTACTTACTGTGCCCCCATCCCCTACACAGATGTGCACAACACACTTGCATACTGTAGTATACTATACCACACTATGTACTCCACAAATACTCAATACATGCTTGGTGACATATTTTATAACATATTTTATAAGTCTTCTGGACACTTTTCCCTAGTAACAACTCATTCTCTTTTTAACACTCCTTGTTAGAGAAATGGAACTCCTTGGAGAAATGGAACTGAGGTAGACATTGTGAATGGAGTTACTGTCTTTCACTTGGGGAGCAATATCAATGTCAAAACCCAAAGTATTTTCTTTTCCTTTCTTTTTTTTTTCTTTTCTTTCTTTTTTGGCCACAGCCACAACATATGGAATTTCCTAAGCCAGGCATTAAATCCAAGCCACAGCTGTAAACTAGCTGTAACCTAGCTGTAACCTAAGCCACAGCGGCGGCAATGCCAGATCCTTAACCTGCTGCCACAGAGGGAACTCCTGGGTTGTATTTTCTGATGACAATTATTGTTCCCCCATGCAGTTGAAGGGGAAGAGAGGAAAACTAAATTAGAAATGTTTATTCTCAAAATTTTACTGTAAAAAATAAGCAATTTATCAGAAACAAATGATCCATAAGTGGCCATACACCAATTGCAGTGATATGCTTAACTGGTAGAGTTCACAGAGACACAATGGCATCTGTTTGTGCAATTTCCTTTACCAGACTGGGCAAAGTATGGTATTAGGGAGCATCATCATATAAATAAAGGATGCTATGGATTACAGCAGATAGAACTAACAAAGCTCTTGCTCTAATACACAAAGTTCAGCCGATATATAGCCTTTGCTCAGGAAAGAGGAAAAATTTACAACTCAGCATGGCAGCAGCGTACAGCACACTTTCTTACTTCATTCAAATCTTTCTACTGTTACAGAGCACCACCACGTTAACACTGCCATTCTGTGAATGGATAAGGAATTGCTACCTCTGACTTACTGAGAAAGCATCTTCCACTTAACAGATTCAAATAAACTTAACACCATGCACAAACTAAAGTAATTAAAAACAAATGAGTGAGGGGTATATAATTGCATAAATATTTCTAAAAATTCATGTAGCAACAAAGAGCAATGAGTGGCCTATAGAACTTTAAAATATTAACAGTGCATCATAAGGATTTTTTAAGGAGTCTTTGCAAATCAGCCAGGGGTGCTAATGGTGTAACTTTTATTATTAGTAGAGCTTGAGTTCTGTTCTGCTTCTAGAATCAACAATGATTCACTAATAGGCTTCAGAGAAAACACTGAACTAGAGCTCATGTTCATGACTTTTATTCTGAATTATCCTAAATGGAGTCCAAAGACTGAAAGAACCTCATTTTAAAAATCCTACACATGAAGTCCAAGAGAAAAACTACCAACAACCAACAACGAATAGTGCTTTATAGTTTACAAAGGTATTTCATATCATTTTTAACTTTTATAATTCTAGGGGTTGTAGAAGGTAGAACAGATATTATTATTACTTTTTTTAAAAAAATAAGAAAACTGGGGTTTAAGGAGGTTTATTTGCCCAATAGCTTATAAGGGGTTAAACTGTTCTCGAAGCTGCAAATTTGGTATTCTAGCACCTAACACAGTGCCTGACATATGGGTACTCGATATTGACTTAATGAATGAATATATCACACTACCTCCCTTAACTACACTTACTCATTTGCAAACAATCCCACAGCCACATTCCAGAGTAGCTGATAAGGTCATTTACTTCTGAATAGGAGGCAAAAAGCCATTGTGAAGATTAATGCAGCCATGCATTTTGATGGCATAAGGCCTGTGAGCTGAAAGAATAAGTGTCCAGCCACTGCAAAGTTTGGAATAGAGTTGGTGAAAAATTTGCAGGATCTTTAAAAAATGATGGAATGATTATCATTATTATTTTGTGGGGGAGGGATGGTGTGGGAAAAGTAAAATTTGGAAAGACATTTGAACTCCAGATATGAAATTAAACAATACTTCCTAATTGTTATGCCTTCCATTCTTTCAGTCAGAGAAAAGAAACCTTAAAGTTGACAGAGATCTTGGCAGTGACCTGGTATAACCCCCTCCCCGCTTGCCATTTTGCTGAGAACTCTGCGGCGGCTGAAAGAGTAAGTCATGGCTCATTAATGGGAAATCTAAAACTAGACTCCAGTCTCCTTACTGACATAACTCCTCATGGGAACAGCTGGGACTCATAGCCTCTCTATAGGTGATTTTCTAGAGAGATTTTCTGTCATCTAAAATCCTTCCCTAACAAGTGATCATTGTATAGCTCTACTTGGGAACATAAGATTCCCTTAAAGTGCAACTTAGATGTCAGCAGGTTGTATTACAGATAAATGCTTCCCTGGCCTTCCCAGAAGATCAGAATAATGTGATAAAGAACAAAGGCTCTGGAGTCAAACTGTCTAGTATAACAATCCTGCCCTGCCACTCACTGACAGTAACTTTGGGCAATATAATTAACTCCTTTATGTTAGTTTCTTACTTCACAGAACTTTGGAGATAATCCAGGTAGAGTATAGTCAACAGAGGATCTGATACACAGCAAAATACTCAGTAAAATGTTACCTTCTACTCACTGTTCCTTACTTGTAGTTACCCTAGGTACCTGAATTAACACTGGCCCCCAGGGAGACTTGAATAACTTTCATTCAATTAACAGATATTTATTGAGGAATTATTATGTGCTAGGCTCTGGAAATACAACAGTGAACAAAACATAAAAATCCTGCCTTCATGGAGCTTACACTCTACTAGTGGATACAGAAAATAAAATAAGTAAAATACACCGTATGTCAAATAGTGATAAAACGCTTCATGTAAATACAGGAAGTAGATTACATTAGGTCTATTAGCAAAAGCTTTGACCTACTCATTTTCTAGGAAACATCTGGTGTCTCTTGCCTCCTGCGCTTATTTTTTTTTTTTTTTTCACAGCTAGGACACACAAAAAGCTAAGACTTCTTTAAACAGCCCCTTCTCATCTTGAGATGTGAAGATAATGGGATAGAAGACAGGTAGGAAAGTTGTATATGTGCACGTGTTAGAAAATGTTTCTGGTCTATTGAATTAACAGGAGAGCAGCTTCCAATATTTAGCCATAAAGCTGGAACAAATAAACTAACAAAAATGCACACAAAAGCACCACCAATTTGGTATAAAGAAGGGCATATGCAACTTTGGAAAGAAATTTCAAAATCTGTAACATCTGCAAAGCTCTCAGATATCTGCTACTCATTTAGCATAAAGGGTAGACTCCACACTTTGGCAAATATGATTTGGATGGGATAGAAAGTAGCCTAACAAGAACCCCAAAAAACCTCCTGGGAATAACCCTATAATATAAGGACCTTGTATTCTCCAAGCACCTGCAGTTTCTATCACATTATTGAGCTGTGGAATGTATAGATCTTCACTTTGTATATTGCCACCCACTTCACGGAACTAGAGACGAAACTAGCAATTTTATATCTCTTTTAGTATACCAAAGAATGCACGTTTTATGGTAGGCTCCTAATTGCCCAGGTGTGTGATATAAAAATCAGTAGGTTTTTAGTTGTTTTTAATTAGCTAAGGCTGGTCAATATTTTCTTCAAAATCCTCTGGCCTGGAAGTGAGTTTCTGTCATGTTCCTAATGACTAACAAGAAATGGTGATAAAGGTGACAAAAAAAGTAAGTGACAATATTCATGAGAATTTTATTCAGTTTATTAATACAGACATATTGCTTTAGTTACCTGAAGATATCAGAAAATTACAATTCGTTTCATCTTTGTTGGTAGCTGCACGAGCTATTCCACTACAGAGGAAGAGCTGATTTATGTGTAGCTGTTGAAAACACAATGAACCAGTCACCACAATTTTAACAAGTGTTGATGCTGGAAAACCCACTTCGGATAGCATCTATAACCCTGTCATGAAGAAAGTTTACAGTACACTACCTAAAGTAATGATGCTAGTTCCACATTTGCCAGGATTGGTGTCACTGCTATAGTACTGGGTTACACTGGAGTGGCAATGAAAACACACTCTTTCATGGTCTTTGAAACAAGGCCAAAGCATATGGCCAAGAATGCTGCTTTTTTATTATCTTACTATGGTCTAAGCTGTATAGCATGTAGACTGGGCTAATACAAAGTTTGTTCTCATTGTCCACAACTAAGTCACTCTTTATACATGTCCTCCCCTTCTCATTCTCAATGTACTAAAATTGTAGGTAGAACAATTTACAAGGAAGATCATAGTTACCATTACAATAGGGGAACATCTTTTTTTTTTTTTTTTTTTTTTTTGCTTTTTAGGGCAGAACCTGAAGCATATGGAAGTTCCCAGGCTAGGGGCTGAATCGGAGCTACAGCCGCTGGCCTACAACCACAGACACTGCAACGCAGGATCAGAGCTATATCTGCAACTCACACCACAGCTCACGGCAATGCCGGATCCTTAACCCACTGAGCGGGGCCAGGGATCGAACCAGCAACCTCATGGATCCTAGTCAGATTCGTTAACCACTGAGCCACGAAGGGAACTCCCAAGGGGGTACATCTTTATTACAAGTGAAAATTAAGTCTCCACTTACAAGTTAACAGAATATGTGGGTGTGTGTGTGTGTGTGTGTGTGTGTGTGTGTGTGTGTGAGTGCACACACGCTTAGTGGACCTGCAGAACAGATGTAAACAAGTAGCCATAAAACAATGTGTTAAGAATAAACAAAGTGCTCAAAAATGGAGTGACTAATTCTTTGGCGACCTCTTCAATATATCAAATTTGAGCTGGTTCTTAAAGAATATGTAAAGCAGATGGGAGGAAGGAAAAAGAGAGAAGAGTATTTCAGGTAAAAGGGATTTCTGGAGCAAAGACACGGAGAGCAGAGAAAATTCAAAATTATATTTAAGGAAAAGTTAGTGGTCTGTGTGGCTTGAGTATAATGTAAAAGGGTGCTGAGGAGCAGAGCAGCCATGCCCATGCTTTTGCTATGAGCCTTGGATGCTATCTGACTTCTTCCATAGTTTCATTAGCGTCATCTAGCAGTCCTATGGAATATTACCCACAGTAAAATTCTCTGATGAAATTGGGCTATTAGAAGATAGATAAAGGGGCATGAAAAATGCAAAATGAAAGGTAATCAGGGAAAAGAATCTGGACAATGGAAAGTAGAGGCAGGATTTAAGGATGCTCTCCTCAAACACACTGGATACAGTGTTGGGGGTATGGCAGTAGACCTTAGGGATAGGATAGTTATCTCTCAGCCAGGATTTGTGCCCAGAGTCACATTTTTCAAAAGTCTTCTAGTAGTGGCTTTGATTGCAAATCAGGAAGTAGTTTTCACATGGAAGCAGAGTTCAAACGGCAGTCATTTGCCAACAGAAATCAGTAGACATGATAAGGGTCATCATTAAATGCCAAGGGCAGTGCTTTGTAAGTCAGATATGGCTGATATGACCAAGATCCACATATTTGACCAGTTCACCTTGACATAGTAGACCCTCTGTTCTTTATTAAAGCAAAGGCTTTTTTCTGACTTTCAGAATACAACACAACAATGGCTTTGGTATTATGGAAGAGTCCTGAGTATTTCCCTCTAAACACACCTCACTATCTTCACTCCCTTTCCCTTTCTGATATTCTACAACTTGTCTTTTTTCTTCTCTTAGCTCAGGTCTTCCATGAGTTATCTACAGGAATTGTTTTAGCACTGTTGATGACTCCTCCCAAAGGTTCAAAAGGGAGTACAGATGTGTAATAGAAGACCACCAAGAAATACTAGCATAATTCTTGAAAATCTGCATGATCTTGAATTGGGAAAATTCTTTTTTAAAATATATTTTATTGATGGATTTATAATGTTATGCTAATTTCTGCTGTAAAGTGATTCAGTTATACATACATATACATTCTTTTTCATATTCTTTTCTATTATGGTTTATCATAGGATATTGAATATAGCTCCCTGGTCTATACAGTAGGACCTTGCTGTTTATCCATTCTACATATAATACTTTGCCTCTGCTAATCCCAAACTCCTTAAAGAACATTTGAAATCGTTTGAATACATATAAACCATTCCTTATTTCCACATACCACAGAACTTTTGGAGCTGGAATGGGCCTTAGAGACCATGAAATACAATTTCCTCACTTTATATATGAAAAAAAAATTAGTAGAGAGGTGAGATGACCTGTCTAAAGAATACAATTATTGATAAATAAAGGAACTAACACTTAGATTTTCTGTGAAATTACTGTTTTTAAAGGCTGAATGGACATGTATCAAATTATTTAGTTTATTATGGCAAAAAAACCACCATGTAACGTGATATCTACCCTCCTTAGATTTTTAAGGGTACACTACAGTATTTCCTGTGCAATATGAACATTCCTATACGGCATATATCTAGAACTTTTTCATCTTGCATAACTTTACTTAGTTTCTTTAATGGTCTGTTTATTTTAGTGATAGCAATGCCTGTGCTTTCTAGGTAACTTCTCAAACTTATTTTATATGAAGTCATGTCAATATAATCTGGCGTCTTACTTCAAATTGCTTCATTAATTTTTTTTATTGCCGTGTAGCACATGGAATTTCCCGGGAGGTGTTGAATCAGAGCTGCAGCTGCCAGTCTACACCACAGCCACAGCAACACCAGATCTGAGCTGTGTCTGCAACCTATCCTGCAGTCCACGGCAATACCAGATCCTTTAACCCAGTGAGGGAGGCCAGGGATTGAACCTGCATCCTCATGGATACTAGTTGGGTTCTTAACCCACTGAGACATGATGGGAGCTCCTTAAGTTGCATCATTTTAATTTAATGAGAAGGACTCTGGGTTTTGTGGGAGTGATGCTCTCTCACATACAGTTTTATACTTCAAGAATAGGACTTTGATACATTTTATTCAATTAAAATTTAAAAATCCTGTTCAACAGAGGCAGCAATAAGCGAAGTTAAAAGACAAGCCACAGACCGGGAGAAGAGATTTACAAAGCACACAGGATTAGTACACAGAATAGATAATTTCCTTCAAATCAATAATAAAAAGACCAACAACCAAACAGAATAACTAGCAAATGATATGAATAAATAGGTAATTCATAGAAGAGGAAACCTGAATGGCCAAAAACACGTAGAAGGGTATCAAACCTCATCAATAAATAAGAAAATGCTCATTAAAACACAGTGAGCTATCATTCCACACTCAGAAAATTGGCAACATGTTTTAAGTTTGGCTATACTGAGTGCTTAAAGGTGTGGAGGAACAGGAACCCTCTTATACTGTGGAAGTATATATTGTAGAAGTATAAAATAGCTGCTATGAACTGAATATTTGTGCCCCCCCCCCGCAATTCATATGTTGAAATCCTTATCCCCAATGTGTTTGTATTAGCAAGTTGAGCCTTTGGGAGGTAGTAAAGTTACAAAAATGGAACCCTCGTGAATAAGATTAGTGTCCTTATGGAAGAGACCCCAGAGAATTCTCTAGCCCTCTTTTCTGCCATATGAGGATCCATAAGTCAACAGTCTGAAACCTGGGAGAGAGCCCTCACCAGAACATGTCTATGCTAGCACCCTGATTTCAGACTTCCAGTCTCTAAAACTGTGAGAAATAAGTTCCTGTTGTTTATAAACCACCCAGTCTATGACACTTTGTTATAGAAGCCAGAGCTGTAAGATAGTGCTATGTCAACTCTGGAGAACAATTTGGAAGCGTCTAGTAGAGTTGAAGATGCACACTCTCTGGAACCCAGAAATGCCACTTCAAGGTGAAAAAACTCACACATAAACAGGAGACACACTCAACGATGTGTTTCGGAGTGCTTTTTTGTAATAGCGAAAAATGAGAAAAAAAAACTAAGAAGTCCATCAAAAAGAAAATGGGTAAATATGTTGAGAAACAGTAATTCATAAAATGAAATACTCTACAGTTCCCCAAATGAATATGTATATCGATATAGATAAATCTCAGAGATATTAATATTGAGTGAAACAAGCAAGCTGCTTAATGTATGTAAAGTAGGACATAAATATTGTAAACACTAAGCCTATGCCGAATACGTTACTAGATGTGTACATGTACACAAACACATGGATGGGAAAGACCTACACCAACTTCAGGATGATAACTCCTCTGGGGAGGAAGGGAAGAAAATGTGAACAGGGACAGGCACATAGTAAACTTCAACTGGTCAACCATATCTGTATTCTTAAAGGACTATTAACAAATATGGAAAATATTAATGTTTGGTGAATCTGTATGGTGGGTGTAACTGTATACCATGTTTTTCTCCATATTTAAAGTTTTTCATAATACTTTTCTGAAACAATGGAGAAGCATATTTCTCTTACAACTACTGATGCTCACGTTCAAAAACTAAAGTTAGCCATATGGTAGATATTACGTCAACTCAATGCTGTTTTGTTAGTCATCAGCTTATGCCCTTCAAACCAAGAGAGAGCTAGACTTAGGTGCCTTTCTTATTTTAAATAAAGTCCTACAACGAGATAAGCATAGCAATTACATATCAGAAACTTTCACTATATATATGTATATATATATATATACACACATATATATGTATATGTATATATATATAATCAAGAGCATACCAGGATCACATTTTAAATCATTCACTTGTTGTGCCTCAAAAGTGACAGTATCTCCAGACATTAGCTCCATATTCAAGCCAATGTGATGAGTCACCATGCCTTTTGTTAACTACCCAAAACGTTCTCTACTTTCAGGTGAATTTTCCTGTGCTCGGCTTTGGTCCAGACATTAATTTGGAGGGCATATTGTTTTTAGTTAGAGGAGAACACAAGGCAGCAACCTGATGCTTTACAAATGGTGTAGAAAATAGTCCAAACATATATAATTGAAAGCTCTTTAGTAGCCAGAACTCAGTGAGGAAGAAAATCCTAGAATGTCTGAGAGGGAATAACTTCAAATAATTTTTAAAAGTAATTTACATGGCCTTAAAATGGTTTATAACGAAACGGTCACTGTCCAATCACATACACTAGTGGTTTCTGAGCCCATGTCAATATCAGGAAGTTATACATGCTTGCTGGGGTTTATACACATAGACTGTGTGTTAATGGATACAATTAACCCGGCCAAAAAGCACTTAAATTTATGTTAATGTAAATGTGCAATTATCTGCAATCGTGATATCCCAAATAAACAATACTCATAATCATAATAAGACATTTGAGATTGAGAACTTGATTTTTAAGAGTTAGAAAAGTAATCAAAGAGCAAAACCAGTTCATTCTAGGCAGGGTTTTATTCATACAGTGTACCCAGGAACAGAGTCAATAATCCACAAAGTTAGAAAAGCCATGAAGTTCCTCCAAGGTTAGGCAGAGGCAGAGCTACCTATAAATTGGCTGATTTCTAAATGTGAATACACACTCCAAAATACTACAAAGCTTTGCAGCGAGTGATCGTGTCCCCTCTGATTGGAATACTCTTCTCCACTTCTCTTTGCTAGTCTACAATTACTCATTCTTTAAGCCTCAGCATGAACATCACTTTTATAATGTCTTTCCACCTTCTCTACCCTCCAAGTCTCAAGTTCTGTACTCCTCCTAGGTATTCTATTCTGAGAATCACCCATTACAGTACTTTAAACTTCAGCTGTCATCTTCCTTACTAGATATAAGCTCATGAGCCAAGAATCAGTCCTGTCTTGGTTAGTCTAAGTTTTCCCCCAGCAAAGCACAGAACCCAGCACATAGTAGGAACTGGACAAATATCTGTTGAGTATATTAATGAATGAATGGATGCATGCATAGATAGCCAGGTATAAGTAGGTTAATGTGTTGATCAAATTTCACACAGTGCAAAGTAACATTTTTTAAAAAGTACGTTAGATAACATAAGAGTTTGTGCGTATGTTTCTTTAAACTTGATGGTGATGGAGTGTATTTTGTACGTGTTTATGAAGAGGGAGGGACTTTCTAAAAATACAAATACTAATACACCTAAATAATTCCTGAGGAGGCAAATTTTTTCAGATTTATGTATTTATGCTCAAACTGCTTCCATCCATGTTTCATTTACCCTTATAATCTCCAATAAAAATAGATAAGGACAGATACTATCACTGTTATTTTTCTCAAGGGGAAATGGATTGAGAAGTGAAGCGAACTTGCCCAAATGTAAGTAGTATCCCAATACCTGAGCTGATGCTCCAGCCACTAGAACAGTGCATCCTGGCAAGATTACAATTATTATCACAATCATTTTAGAGTGGGAGAAGCAGATATGAGCAAATATCTGAGACAGAAAGCCCATAATTCACATTCACTAATCTCCTTTGCAGGCTCTAGAAAAGGTAATTTAACTTCTGAGTTCAAGTTACGTATTTAACCAGCACTTTCAAGAGACTATTACGGCTAAGATGGAAGTTTACTTTGCGTTTCTAATACTTTTATGAAACACAAAGAATTAAATCTAATACTTTTATGAAATACAATTAATAAGAAAAAAAGTTGAGTCTGATTTATCCTTGTAAATAATACCATGTGGAAAACCACATTGAGATTACAATATCTATATTAACTGAGCTCCTTTTTGAGCCCTGTATGATCTAGTTTGATTACCATTACACAAAAGCACTGAAACGAACTTCCATTCTCCATATTTCTCTTCCTTAAAAAAAAAATCAGTAAAACTCAGTAGGGTGTTTTCAAACCCAGGAAGCAGAGTAGGTACTGCTCCCAAAGAAGTTCTGAAGGTCAGCTTTGAATGAGACTTTATTACATTTTCAGCCTCACATGATGACTGTCCATCAAGGAACTCAAGGACCTCACAGGAATGGCCACTGCCCTGGAGCTTGATCAGCAGAGATCCATGGAAGGTGCCTCTGTCCGAAAGTGAAAGGCAAAGGTGACCTCTTTAGACTGAGAGCAGTGGAGATCAGGCATACTATTGTCATGGGCTTTATTAACCCATTCTCACTGGCAGATAACATTCCAACTCTAAAGGAAATTTTCAATGTTAAAAGTATTCTATGTGTTTATAATATTTATTGTAACAAATAACAATGTGTTTTCCTTTATTCTAGCCCTTGTAGTTTCACCCCATCTCTAACATACTTGCTGATCTTACTTTTCCTTTTAGGTCTCCCTCTCTGATGGGCTACTTGTTGTTCTTCTGTGCTCCAGGAAAATAACAAGTAATAAGGACAAAAGCTACCTATATCTCAAGAGCTGACATAAGAAGGTAAATATTAGGGCAGGGTACCATAAGCAATAATTACTTTGATTAAATTCCTACTACATGCCACAGTGCCACCCTAAAGCAAAATGATATACTCTAAATACAGTGTCAGGTGGTATGCATGCCTGCAAGCAGAAGAAATCCCAAGCTTTCATATGCTTTATGGCCAAAGGGATGATGTCGAACTTGTTGGGGTAATAATAATGGCTAACATTTATTAAGAGCACAGTACAGACACGAAGAGCTTCACATGCATTGACTCATTTAATCTTTGCAATAACCCTACTGAGTAATGTATGTGGTATAGAAATGCCCATTACAAAGATGGAGAAACTGGTACTGAAAGGTAAAATCACTTGAAGTCACACAGCTGGGAAGTGGGGGTGGGGCGGAATTCAAATTCAATCATCAGTCTAGCTCCAGAGTCTACATGTTTAACCACAACACTGCATTAATGAGAAATTTGTTGAGGTTAGGAATTGTCCCAAGAGAAAAAAAAAATCACACAGTTCTAGGGCTGGAAAGACCCTAAAAGATTATTTAGCCCAACCTTCTTATCTTACCAATGAGAAAAGAGAAGCTAGCTTAAGGTCATAGGCTTTGCAAGTAGCTTGAGCTTGCACTACAGTGAAGGTCTGCTAAACCTTAGTCAAGCATTCATCCCATTATATTATATTAAGCTCTCCCAGATATACTCATATGGCAAAAGAGAAGTAGAATTCAGTTAAACTGTCTTTTGGGGGCCTGCACCTGAGCTATTGAGCATGACTGGAAGACATTCCCATAGCTGAGCTGATAGGCTTCTCTTTATTTAAAATATTCATGATCACAAGCCTCAACTGAGCGCTCATCGCTGTGCAGCAATGCTACTTCGGCATTAAACTTGCTTTCCCACTCTTCAAAGTAACTATGATATATCTTCACCTCTTTCCTCAATCCTCCCAAATCTTCCCCACTCCTCTCCCACTTCCTGCCCTTAGCTGATGATCTTGTCTCATACTTTACGGAGAAAAAACAGTCATCAGAGAGCGCTCTCATCTTCCCACCAGCAAATCTACAAACCGACTTACATCTTTATCTACATTCTCTCTCCTCGATCCTGTTAGAATAGAGTATCCCTTAATCACATTCTCCTTGCCTGCCCAAAGACTTTACTCCTGTAGATGTCCCTTTTCATCTGCATCACCACTTTTCCCTTTTTACTGGATGTCAGCCTTGACTCCTGCTCTTTCAATGTCCTGTATTTCCTAACCATCAGTAAATCCTGCCTTTTGATTCTAACTTCAAAATATACCTTGAATCTCTCCATTTCTCTTCATCTTTGCTAAATCACGTTTATCCAAGTCACCACTTTCTCTTACCTAGACTCTAGCAAAAAAAAAAAAAAAAAGGCAGCCTTCTAATAAGCCGTCCTGCTTCCATTCTTGCCCACCTTTAACTCACTCTCCACTGAACAGGCAAATTCGTCTTTACAAAATACAGAAAACAATTCATATTACTCCTGTGCTTAAAACTTTTCTATGGATTCCATTGCTTTTAGAATAAAATTCAAAATTCTTGAGGTCTATAAACCCTGTATGATGTGGCCTCTGTTCACCTCTCCCAACTTCATCTCATGCCATGTTCCCTTTCACTCAACTGTGCTGACCTTTCCTCTGTTCCTATATCACATCCAGTCCTTTCTTGCCTCAGAGACCTGTGCTTACCGTTCCTTAGGCTCTTTGTGTGATATCTTCTTATTTATCAGATCTCAGCCTGAAATGTGTCTTTTCATAGAAACCTCCCTTTCATGATATGTATGTAGGTCCCGACAATTTTTTCTCATCCATAGCTGCACTACACCACTCACCAGCAGCAGTAAGAATTTTACGCATATACTTATTTCGTTATTCACTTGTCTGCTTTGAAGCTCAATGAGGGCAGGGACCTTTGTATCTTTTTTTCACTGTTCTATTTACAGTATCTAACAGAGTATCTGGCACCAAACAGGTGCTCAATGAATTTTTGCTGAATTATAAAATGAATCAATTCCCGGATTCCATTGAAAAATATCTGGGACAATGGTCAAATGGGGAGAGACAGTACTTAGAATAAACCAAAAGAAAAAATTGAGGAAGAATTCAACTCACTCCATCCAAAATATTCACCAGAAGCGTTCTTTGGGTTTTCTGTAATCACTTATCAACACACTGTGATCAAAGTACTCTAACCCAGGGGAAATAACCCTGACTTCTATTTTTTTTTTTTTGGTCTTTTTAGCGCTGCACCCACGGCACATGGAAGTTCCCAGGCTAGGGGTCGAATTGGAACTATAGCTGCCGGCCTACACCACAGCCACAGCAACGTGGGATCCAAGCCGAGTCTATGACCTACACCACAGCTCACGGCAATGCCGGATCCTTAACCCACTGAGCGAGGCCAGGGATGGAACCTGCAGGGTTCATTAACCACTGAGCCACGACGGGAACTCCAACCCTGACTTGTTTAGGGAAAGAATCTGGCTGGTTTCAAGATCCCAAATCTTTGGCCAAAGTGTAATTGGCAGACAGCAGATTCTGATCTCCTTTTGTGGTGATCTCTTTCTGAATGGAGGGGGGGGGGAGAATATCTGCAAAGTTCGCCCAGTTGAGGGACAGGACCTTGAGGATGATAACCATTTGTCAAATATGTTCTTTCACTACACACACTTGAAGAGAAAGTGGGAGTTACATTTTACTTGGTTATTTTTACCGCAAGTCATTTATTCCTCTGCTAAGTAGTTTATCGATTCTTCAACATCAATTTAGAGCTGGAGTTTACAGCGCTCCCATCAGAAATCTTACAGTACTCAAAATAAATGTCTTGCCCAAACAATACCATGTCAGTTGTTAAAGATGTAACTCAGGAAAACAAATGTACCTAAAGGTAGAAACTAAATATAAATGTCCCCTTATACACACACACTTGGGATGTGACCTTTCTAAGAACAGAAAATAAAAGAGAAAAAAAATCTATAACATGTGAAGAATTCAGTAGTATAAGGAGTCTAATGAGGAGAGTGTTAGGATTCACTATAGCCTACTACCTCCCACTGATGTTCCATAACAGTTATTTTAGACAGGAAGCGCAAGGTTGCCAAATGTTCTTGTTCTACATTTCCTGTACTAGTTTCACATCCTACACATCTAGCCCTAGCATTAAAAATATTGTCCATGATATTTTATTTCCTGGCTTCTAGAGCAGGAGCCTCCAAGGCCTGCCTATAAACCTTTCGGCTTTCAAATTCCAACTTGCATCCTGTAGAAAGCACATCTGCCCACACACACCACCCCCTTCTAGCAAAATGGTGGTTATGCTCAAATGCTTTGGGATTAGGAGTGAGGAAGTCTTGAATTACATATCTAAGTATAACCCATTAACTGATGGGCCAGAGAAACGCAAGGAAGACAGAAATGTTTTAACAGTGTCACCCAAGGAGTAAGTATTCCTGTATAATGACACATACATACAGGACAAAATTTCCTTCTCACCTTAGAAGGAAAGCAGGTGCTAAACTTTCTGGAGTCTTAGGATTGCACATTTAAAACAACGGCTATACACGTTGATTTGGAGTTGCAATGCATCTGAGACACTTAGGGGAGTCCCCAAAGTGTAGCAGAATTTGGGCATATATGAAATTGTAATTACTTTTCATTCCTTTTCTCCAATTTCCTCATAATCTCTCTTCTTGATGTGGCCCTATGTTCTTTAGGGGATTGTGGAAAGGGTCCCAACACACCAGGTGGTCTTATAAAACCGCATGACCGGGCAGGGTCATTCCTACAACAGATATTTACTGAATACCTGCTAGGTGTCAGGTATTGTTCCAGAAGCCAGCATTAACAAGCCCACAGAGGGGATGTCCAGGTTCAAAGAGCTTAAGAGAGTAACAAGGAGAAAAGAATATCTGATTTCTAAGACTGCTCCTTTTTTGTTTTTAATCAGGCAATGGAACAGCAGCTGCCGTAGGCTGTCAGTAGCAGGTGAGATAGCAAACAGGGGGTCTCTTCCTCAGGGCAACCTGACTTTGCCTTTCCTCTTTTCTAATTCAGCATAGCACACCTCAGGATCCAGGGAAAAGAGATGGGAAAAATGAAGGCAATTTTGTGCCACGCAACTGAGACAAATGGAACACTCTCTAAAGCCAGCTCCCCAAACCATCCCTGCCCTGAACCCAGTCCTCCACCGCCACTTGCTTTACATCTTGGGTTTAAGGTCACCTCCTTTCTCTCCATTGTTCTAATGCAGCACATGGAGGCGTTCAATGGACAACTATCAGGTGATTATACATTCCCTTCTTGTTTCTCCTTTCTCTAGCTACTATCCTGGAGCCCAGCCTTTGGGCCTATGCCTTTTCTAAATTTTTATTTTTTTGCTTTTTAGGGCCGCACCCGTGGCATATGGAGGTTCCCAGGCTAGAGGTCAAGTTGGAGCTACAGCTGCTGGCCTATACCACAGCTACAGCAATGCAGGATCTGAACCGCATCTGCGACCTACACCACAGCTCACAGCAACACCAAGCGAGGCCAGAGATTGAACCCACAACCTCATGGTTCCTAGTCAGATTCATTTCTGCTGCACCACGATGGGAAGGAACTCCCTTGGCCTATGTCTTCTTGCTGCTTTTTTTTTTTTTTTTTTTTTTTTATTAAATTTTATTTTCCCACTGTACAGCAAGGGGGTCTGGTTATCCTTACATGTATACATTACAATTACAGTTTTTCCCCCACCATTTCTTCTGTTGCAACATGAGTATCTAGACATAGTTCTCAATGCTATTCAGCGGGATCTCCTTGTAAATCTATTCTACGTTGTGACTGATAAGCCCAAGCTCCCGATCCCTCCCACTCCCTCCCCCTCCCATCAGGCAACCACAAGTCTCTTCTCCAAGTCCATGATTGATTTTCTTTTCTGAGGAGATGTTCATTTGTGCTGGATATTAGATTCCAGTTATAAGTGATGTCATATGGTATTTGTCTTTGTCTTTCTGGCTCATTTCACTCAGTATGAGATTCTCTAGTTCCATCCATGTTGCTGCAAATGGCATGGTGTCATCCTTTTTTATGGCTGAGTAGTATTCCATCGTGTATATATACCATATCTTCCGAATCCAATCCTCTGTCGATGGACATTTGGATTGTTTCCATGTCCTGGCTATTGTGAATAGTGCTGCAATGAACATGCGGGTGCATGTGTCTCTTTTAAGTAGAGCTTTGTCCGGATAGATGCCCAAGAGTGGGATTGCAGGGTCATATGGAAGTTCTATGTATAGATTTCTAAGGTATCTCCAAACTGTTCTCCATAGTGGCTGTACCAGTTTACATTCCCACCAACAGTGCAGGAGGGTTCCCTTTTCTCCACAGCCCCTCCAGCACTTGTTATTTGTGGATTTATTAATGATGGCCATTCTGACTGGTGTGAGGTGGTATCTCATGGTAGTTTTGATTTGCATTTCTCTTATAATCAGCGATGTTGAGCATTTTTTCATGTGTTTGTTGGCCATCTGTATATCTTCCTTGGAGAAATGTCTATTCAGGTCTTTTGCCCATTTTTCCATTGATTGATTGGTTTTTTTGCTGTTGAGTTGTATAAGTTGCTTGTATATTCTAGAGATTAAGCCCTTGTCAGTTGCATCATTTGAAACTATTTTCTCCCATTCTGTAAGTTGTCTTTTTGTTTTCTTTTGGGTTTCCTTTGCTGTGCAAAAGCTTTTCAGTTTGATGAGGTCCCATGGGTTTATTTTTGCTCTAGTTTCTATTGCTTTGGGAGACTGACCTGAGAAAATATTCATGATGTTGATGTCAGAGAGTGTTTTGCCTATGTTTTCTTCTAGGAGTTTGATGGTGTCCTGTCGTATATTTAAGTCTTTCAGCCATTTGGAGTTTATTTTTGTGCATGGTGTGAGGGTGTGTTCTAGTTTCATTGCTTTGCATACAGCTGTCCAGGTTTCCCAGCAATGCTTGCTGAATAGACTTTCCTTTTCCCATTTGATGTTCTTGCCTCCCTTGTCAAAGATTAATTGACCATAGGTGTCAGGGTTAATTTCCAGATTCTCTATTCTGTTCCATTGGTCTGTCTGTCTGTTTTGATACCAGTACCACACTGTTTTGATGACTGTGGCTTTGTAGTATTTCTTGAAGTCTGGGAGAGTTATGCCTCCTGCTTGGTTTTTGTTTCTCAGGATTGCTTTGGCGATTCTGGGTCTTTTGTTGTTCCATATAAATGTTTGGATTGTTTGTTCTAGTTCTGTGAAAAATGTCATGGGTAATTTGATAGGGATTGCATTGAATCTGTAGATTGCTTTGGGTAGGATGGCCATTTTCACAATATTGATTTTTCCAATCCAGGAACATGGAATATCTTTCCATTTTTTTACATCTTCTTTGATTTCTTTGATTAAGGTTTTACAGTTCTCGGCATATAGGTCCTTTACCTCTTTGGTTAGGTGTATTCCGAGGTATTTGATTTTGTGAGGTACAATTTTAAAAGGTATCGTATTTTTGTATTCCTTTTCTAATGCTTCATTGCTGGTATACAGAAATGCAACTGACTTCTGAATGTTAATCTTATATCCTGCCACTTTGCTGAATTTATTAATCAGTTCAAGGAGTTTTGGGGTTGAGTCCTTAGGGTTTTCTAGGTATAGAATCATGTCATCTGCATACAGTGACAGTTTGATCTCTTCTCTTCCTATATGGATGCCTTTGATTTCTTTTGTTTGTCTAATTGCTGTGGCTAAGACTTCCAAAACTATGTTGAAGAGCAGTGGTGAGAGTGGGCATCCCTGTCTTGTTCCAGATTTGAGTGAGAAGGCTTTCAGTTTTTCCCCATTGAGGATTATATTTGCTGTGGGTTTATCATAAATGGCTTTGATTATATTCAGGAATGTTCCCTCTATACCCACTTTGGCGAGGGTCTTGATCATGAATGGATGTTGAACTTTGTCAAATGCTTTTTCTGCATCTATTGAGATGATCATATGATTTTTGACTTTTTTTTTGTTAATGTGGTGTATGATGTTGATTGATTTGCGTATGTTGAACCATCCTTGTGAACCTGGGATGAACCCAACCTGGTCATGGTGTATAATTTTTTTGATATGTTGTTGGATTCGGTTGGCTAAGATTTTGTTGAGAAGTTTTGCATCTATATTCATCAATGATATTGGGCGATAGTTTTCTTTTTTGGTGGTATCTCTGCCTGGTTTTGGAATGAGGGTGATGGTGGCCTCATAGAATGTCTTTGGGAGTATTCCTTCTTCTTCAACCTTTTGAAAGAGTTTAAGGAGGATGGGCACCAATTCCTCTTTATATGTTTGATAGAATTCACCTGTGAAGCCATCTGGTCCTGGGCTTTTATTTGTAGGGAGTGATTTTATGACCTCTTCAATTTCATTTCTAGTGATTGGTCTGTTCAGTTGGTCTGTTTCTGCTTGACTCAGTTTTGGCAGGCTGTAAGATTCTAGAAAATTGTCCATTTCTTCCAGATTGTCAAACTTATTGCCATATAGTTGTTCATAGTATTCTCTTATGGTTTTTTGTATTTCTGCTGTATCCGTTGTGATTTCTCCTTTTTCATTTATAATTTTGGTGATTTGGGTTCTTTCTCTCCTCTTTTTAGTGAGTCTGGCCAGGGGTTTATCAATTTTGTTCACCTTTTCAAAGAACCAGCTCTTGGTTTTATTAATTTTCTCTATTGTTTTTTGAGTCTCTATTTTATTGATTTCTTCTTTGATCTTTACAATTTCCTTCCTTCTGCTGACTTTAGGACTTCTTTGTTCTTCTTTTTCTAATTCATTTAGGTGGAGGGTTAAGTTGTCAATTTGGGATCTTTCTTCTTTTTTGAGAAAGGCCTGGATTGCTATAAATTTCCCTCTGAGCACTGCTTTCGCAGCATCCCATAGATTTTGAGAGGTTGTGTCTTCATTATCATTTGTTTCAAGATAGTTTTTAATTTCCTTCTTGATTTCCTCATTGACCCATTGGTTTTTTAGTAGCATGTTGTTTAGTCTCCATGGAGTAGGTTTTTTCTCTTTCCTTTTCCCATGGTTGATTTCTAATTTCATGGCATTGTGGTCAGAGAAGATACTTGAGATAATTTCTATGCTCCTAAATTTATTGAGATTCGCTTTATGTCCCAATATGTGGTCGATTCTTGAGAATGTTCCATGAGCATTTGAGAAGAATGTGTATTCTGATTTTTTTGGATGTAGTGTCCTGAAGATATCAATTAAGTCTAACTTTTCTATTGTTTCCTTTAGGATCTCTGTTGCTTTATTGGTTTTCTGTCTAGAGGATCTGTCCATTGATGTGAGGGGGGTATTTAGGTCTCCTACTATGATTGTATTCTCATCAATATCTCCCTTTATGTCTGTTAATATTTGTTGTATGTATCTGGGTGCTCCTATGTTTGGGGCATATATGTTGATGATAGTAACATCCTCTCCTTGGATGGATCCCTTAATCATTAAATAGTGTCCTTCTTTGTCTTTCTTTATGTCTTTTGTTTTAAAGTCTATTTTGTCTGATATGAGCGTTGCAACTCCTGCTTTTCTGTCATGTCTATTGGCATGAAATACTTTTCCCCAGCCTTTCACTTTCAATCTATATGTATCTTTTGTCCTAAGGTGAGTTTCTTGTAGGCAGCATATTGAAGGTTTTTGCCGTTTTATCCACTCAGCCATTCTGTGTCTTTTGATTGGGGCATTCAGTCCATTGACATTTAAGGTGATAATTGATAGATGATTATTTATTGCCATTTGATCCTCGTGTTCCAGTTGATTCTATGGTTCTCCATTCTTCTTTTTTTTTTTTTTTTTTTTGGTTGGATGGTCTCCTGTTATTATCTGCTTGAGTGTATTTTTTTTTTCATTTTTTGCAAATGCAATATTTGGTTTTGGCTTGTGGTTGCCCTGTTTTTTAAGTATGCTAACCCCTTCCCATAATTGTGTGTTTTAGCCTGATGGTCCTGTAAGTTCAAACACTTCATTATTATATTAAAATTAAGAAGAGAGACATACATACAAACAAAAAGGATTATTTACCTCCTAACATCCCTTGCCCACATTTTATGGTTTTGATGACTCTTTTATTTTTTTCCTTTTTAATTTTATTTTGTTTGAAGCATGTTCATGATTAAATCTGTATGCTGGCTTATTTGAGTGACTGCTCTCTGATTGTATCTTCCTCAGTCCTAGTTCTTCCTCTTCTTCTTCTTCTTCTTTTTTTTTTTTTTCTTTTCTTTTTTCTTCCCTTTCCTTCCTTTCTTTTTGGTTTAGAGAAGCCCTTTCAATATTTCCTTTAACCTGGGCTTTGTGTTGCTGTATTCTTTAAGTTTTTGTTTGTTGGGAAAAATTTTTATTTCCCCTTCTATTTTAAATGATATTCTTGCTGGATAAAGTATTCTAGGTTGCATATTTTTTCCTTTGAGCACTTTAAATATCTCTTGCCATTCCCTCCTGGCCTGTAGTGTTTCTGTAGAGAAATCAGCTGATATTCTTATGGGGGTTCCCTTGTAGGTAACATTCTGTTTTTCTCTTGCTGCCTTTAGGATCCTCTCTTTATCACTAACTTTTGCCATTTTTATTATGATGTGTCTTGGTGTGGGTCTGTTTGGGTTCAGTTTGTTTGGGGCCCTCTGTGCTTCTTGTATCTTGAATCCAGTATCCTTTAGATTTGGGAAGTTTCCAGCGATAATTTCTTCAAATATATTTTCCATTCCTTTATCTTTTTCTACTCCTTCTGGAATTCCTATTATGCGTAGATTGGCCCGTTTTATATTATCCCATAGGTCTCTTATATTGCTTTCCAGTTTTTTGATTCGGTTTTCTGTCTGTTGACCAGATTGAGTGATTTCCATTATTCTATCTTCCATATCACTGATTCGTTCTTCTGCATTATTCATTCTGGTTTTTACTGCCCCTAGTTCAGTTTGCATCTCTGCAAATGAATGTTCTAGTTTTTCTTGGCTCCTCCTTATATTTTCTAGCTCCTTTCTGAGGGTATCTGCATTGCTGTTCATATCTTCTCTTAATTCCTTCAGTATTTTCACTATTTCTCTTTTGAACTCCAGGTCTGTCAGACTGCAGAGATCAGTTTCATTGTTGACTGTTTTAGGTGAGTTCTCCTGTTGGTTTGACTGGGGGTGGTTTCTCAGCTTCTTCATCTTGCTTGTTGTCTTCTTTCTCCTGAGGGAGTTGTACTCTCCGTTATCGGGTAGTGTTTGCCTTGTCACTGCCCTGGAATATTTCCTGAGGGCTGTCGTTGTTGGTCAATCTTTTTTTGAGGCAGTGTGGCTTTTCTGGAGTGTTGATGGGACTAACAGTGTTTCTTTGAAGCAAAGGAGGACTTCCTGAGGGCAGACAGGACTGGGAGGTCCACCCCACGATGGTAGCAGATTTCACTTGGTTCTCAGCACCCCCTGGGGTCTTGGGCGGGTAGCAGGGCCCTTGGAGACTCAAGAGGTTCCTCCCCAGGGCAGCCCGACTCAGAAAGACCGTCTGAGATCTTTTCCCGATTCCGCCAGGCTTGTTGCAGCTTTTCTGGGCTGCAGGGGGTCCTGCCTGGAGCTGGCAGTCCTATGCCTTGCTGCTTTTTTTTAAAACAGAAGTGTGGTTGACTTATTATGTTTCAGGTATACAACATAGTGATTCAATATATTTACAGATTATACTTTAATATTATTATAAAATAATGGCTACATTTCTCTGTGCTGTACAATATATCCTGTTGCTTATCTACCTTATACATAGTAGTTTGTATTTCTTAATCCCATAACCCTATCTTGCCCCTCCTTCTTTCCCTCTTCCCATTGGTAACCATGAGTTTCTTCTTTATATCTGTGATTCTGTTTTACTATATTCACTAATTTGTTTTGTTTTTCAGATTCCACATAATAACTGGAAATATAGTATTTGTCTTTCTCTGACTTATTTCACTAAGCATAATACCCTCCAAGTCCATTTATGCTGTTGCAAATGTCAGAATTTCATTCTTTTTTATTGCTGGCTAATATTCCATTGTATGTATATACATACAGCACATCTTCTTCACACATTCATCTATTAAGAGATGCTCTTAGTAGGTTTCTTCCATTTCTTGGCTATTGTAAATAGCACTGCTATGAACACTTGGGTTCATGTATCATTTCAAATTAGTGTTTTCATTTTTTTTTCCAAGTATGGAATTGCTAGCTCATATGGTAGTTCTATTTTTAGTTTTTTGTGGAACCTCTGTACTGTTTTCCATAGTGGCTGCACCAATTTACATACCCACCAACAGCCTGCATGGGTTCCCTTTTCTCCACATTCTCACCAACTTTTGTTGTTTGTGGGCTTTGTAATAAAATAGCAGTAAGTATAGTCCTATCGATAGTTAATTCACCTTCTTGCTGCTTTTGATGTTTCTATACTCCACTTCCACTCCAGGGTCTAGCTTTGGTGTTCTCTTTCAGCTGCCTCTATTCCTTTTTCAGGTCCTCAGGCACACCCCCTTTAGTTATGATTATCTCTAATAAACAGAGTCTCCTTACAAGGATACCCCATCTTTCTTAAACCCTAATGACAGCAATTTGACCAAAATTACTAGGGCACTGGGCTCTGGCTTCTGGTCTTGGGAATTTTTGATTAGCCTCTTAGCTGAGCCTCCAACTCCATTTATAAACCCTTGCTTTCCTTAACTCCTCTGTAATCTTTTTGTTTACTCTGTACATCTATTTTCTTTCTGACAAACATTTCTCAACCAAGTTGAGAAAGGAAGATAGTTGGGAATATGAAAGAGCAGGATCTCAATTTAAATAAATATATTTGTTTAAAAAACCTGGATTGTCAAGGATTATTTGAAAAAGAAAGCTTCTGGGGCCAGGTACCATGTCTTCATAAGATCTGATCTCATATATATATACCGTTGCTTCCTGTGGAATTTTTGCAAGCTGTTCTTTAAAATAATTGTGTTGTGTGTTTCTGGGTTCTTATGAGGTTTAAACATTTTGAAACCACAGGGGCAAACAGGAAAATCTTAAAATGTGATTACTCAGTAGTCGAATAAAATGTTATAAGAAATTTCCCCATTTCCCCCTCCTCCAATTTTTTCCATCCCATCTGAAATAGAAAACAAGTTGAAAATATTTCAGTCCAAAGGATAATTTTATGAAAAAGATAAGCACCTAGGAACAGAGGCTTATAATGAAAGTGTCTCCTCCACCACAGAGCAACACTAATGTAATTCAATAAAGTTTATAAAACCATCCCTGCCAATCAAAATCTAGAAAAGACAATTTCCTGTTTGTGGAAATAGATGTGATACTGAACAGAAACAAATCAGGCTGCAATTAACTTAGGAAAAAAATCTGATACACTAGATTCAGGTTAGCTACAAGAATGTTGCTGCATTTTAACACATTTGCATACTGGTTTAATAAAATTAAGATTTCCAAGAGAATTATTATCCAAGGGAGTGGGGAGGGGGAGTGAAATGAGTGATACAGAAAAAAAACTATATAGGAAAAATAGCTACCATTCACTGAGAGTTTACTATGTGCAAGGTACTTTGTAAAGTGCTGTATATACATTTTCTCATTTAATTCTCACCATAATTTTAACACGTGGGTGTTTTTATTATCTCGGTTTTACAGATGAGGCTACCAAAGCTCAGAGGTTAAGTTAGATGTATAAATTCACACAAGTAGTAAGGGGTAAAATTCGGACCCAGGTCTGTTCTTAACTGCTAGGCTATGTTGCCACTCCATATAATATATACTTACATGTAATATATGTATATATTTATAATAGATAAACTCTAAATTAATTAGCAGGGCATGAAGTAGCATGACAGAGTAGAAAAAGCACATGATTAGGAGTCCAGACATCTGGGTTCTAACTCTAGGCTCTGATGCCAATTCATTGTATTGGCTTCAGATGAATCTTTTGCGATTTTTTCTTTTTTTGGTCTCACCCTCAGTATATGGAAGTTCCTGGGCCAGGGATGGAATCCAAGTCATAGCTTCAGCATTGTCAGATCCTTAACCCACTATGCCGGGCCAGAGATCGAACCCAAGCCCTAGCAGTGACCCAAACTGCTGCAGAGACGACAACACTGGATGCTTAGCCCACTGTGCCACACTTTCCCCATCTGTAAAACAAGGATATCAGGCTAAAAGTTCTATAACACCCAGTTAGTTCTTCCATTCTATTACTCTACTGAAATAAGTTATGTCACACATATTACCATGAATGTTTTGCCTTTGGGGATAACATAAACTGAAAGCAACTGGAGGAATAAATTCTGCTAAAAAGTATACTCTTGACACGAGCAGATCTGCCAGAAAGACGGAGATGATTTCAAAAGGAGAAACTTTTTGTGATAGCAAATGGAGCTGCCAGCAGAGTCTTTGAACTCTCCTTCACCATCAGCCAAAGAGAGGCTTCAGTTAATCTTCACTAAAAATGACAGTCTGCAAGTATTTTGGACCTCCAGGTCGAGGCTAAGTTGGCAAGAACTAAATGGAGAGAAAACCATTTTACAGGGTCACTGCTAAGCCCAGAATCATGGGATTTCTGAAGAAAGTGTTTATGGGTGACTAAATCAAAGGCCTCAGTTAGGTCAATAAAAATGGTTCTAATAATATATGCCTCATCCATTGTTTCTGAAATATCATTGGTGCTTTAGGTAAAGTTGAATTGAGGAAAGGCTAGCTGTGAAACATGACTAGATTTAGAGAATTCCCTTTTCTAGGAGATTGAGCATCTGGGAATTTTATAAAAACTTCACATAACGTTGGCAAAGACACACAGGCTCACCATCAGTGTAGGCGGACTCTGATTTTTGATCCTTTGTACAATGTACAATTCCAAATTGGTCAGCGTCTCCAGGAATAACAGACACATTCAAAGACTCAATTGGCCTTCGATGGGGATTCCAGCCAGCATGAGGAACAACTGATTGAAAAGTCTTACACTTTTGTGTTTGTATTTCCCCAGAGCAGTTCTGACTAGTTTCTCTCTGCCCCACTGCCTTCCCAGGTCATCTTCCACTGTCATCTGTGCCATAGGAAGTAGTGAGAAGCTACACTCCTAGACACCTTTCCAATTCTTTCAAGACAAAGGAGGTTAATGAGAGTATTGTCTCACTTCTACCACTGACAGTGATGGAACTCCTACTAAAGAGCTCATTTTTTTCTCCTGAATTACTTTATTTCAGAAAGGTAGCCAAAGAAAGGTAAAGAAAGGCTGAGGGAGAGGGAAAAAGGGTTAACTACTTAGCTATATCTGTGGGTTATTTTCCTCACAGTATGGTACAGTCACATTTTTCAATTAAATGAAACTCTTTGTGTTCTAGGTAAGAATGCAGTATGAATCACACACAGCTTTTGTAATTGGCCAATATAAGAAATACAAAGGTGTCTGAATGAATAGATAAGTGGCGTTATCACAAGACTGGAAAGGGAAGAATCATGTGGCAGATTAATGCAACGAATTATTAAGATAAAATGAAAGAGTTGGAATTTGAAAATGGGTGCTAATTTCATTTGGATTATAAACGATTGTAATTAGAAAAAGAGAACCCTGGAGGCTAATCAATTTTCATTAATGGATTTCTTTTGACTTTGTCCAATGATTTCTAAATTTGTTCTTGCCAGGGCCCTTGGAATGGCTTCTCCTCATTTGACGGACCAGGGCATCAACTTGTACTTTTCCTGTGCCAACAGCTCATTTACATAGTAACACAAGGGAAGCCTATCTATCTATGAGCTCTGAGTACTCAACTAAGTCCACAAAAGGACTAGAAAGGACATGAATACTCACTAACCAGTAGACATGTCAACTTAGATTCATATAATTTTAGAGGTGAAATGGGCCTTTGAATTTACCTTAGTCTTTGCTTTCAGCAAAGTAACCTCATGCACAGCATGCCTGAAAACAGCACCTAGACCCTGCTTAAATACTTTCAGGGTTGGAAAAGTCCTTGCTTCACCAGAAAACACATTCTACTGCCAGACAACTTCAGTAGAAAGATGTCCCCCTTATGCTAGGCTAAAATCTGCCTTCCTATGACTACCTGAGCTCATATCCAGGCTTCCTCACTTATATGATGTTGGGTACACTACTTAATCTGTGCTTCAGTTGCATTATGTGTAAAATAGAAACAATAATAGTACCTACATTTTAGGATTATTGTAGGGATTAAACACACTAATATAAATCAAGTACTTAGTACATTTCTTGACACAAAATAAATGCTCAATAAATGTCAGCTACTGTTTTTATACTGCTACTTTTATAACAACTACTACTATCATGATCATACCAAACATAGTCCTCTTCTTTATATCAGCTCTTCAAATATTTGAAGATTTCTACATAAAACATGAGCTTTAGGAGTTCCCATTGTGGCGCAGCGGAAACAAATCTGACTAGGAATCATGAGGTTGCGGATTCGATCCCTGGCCTTGCTCAGTGGGTTAAGAATCTGGCGTTGCCATCAGCTGTGGTATAGGTCGCAGATGCGGCTCAGATCCTGCGTTGCTGTGGCTGGTGTAGGCCGGCAGCTGTAGCTCCGATTCGACCCCTAGCCTGGGAACCTCCATATGCCGCAGGTGCAGCCCTAAAAAGCAAATAAATAAATAAATAAATAAAACATGAGCTTTAGCCCTGTGCATCCTAACTCTGCTGGTGGTTAACTCTGTAACAGGCAAGTTATCTGACAACTTAAAATCACATACCTCCAAGAAAGGTCATACCTCCTGCATAGGGTGGTATGAGGATGAAAGGAGATAATATACGCAACGTGTCTGGCACACAATAGGTACTTAAACATATGTCAGTGCCCTTCCCCTTCACCATGCCTACGTTTTCTCTTTTCCAGGCACAAAACTCGTCAATTTCTAACCTTTCCTTATATGACTGGGTTTTGTAGTCCCTGGCTATTTTTGTTTAATTCTTGTTTCTCAAGTTTCTTTCTTAAGATATAGCGCCTGGGTGGAAAGCATCATTCCAGAGGTGTGATCCAAGTATGCCATGCAGAGTGGAGTGAAACTTCAGTCTTAAGGTTCTTTGATCTTGGGAAGATACAGTTCAGCTAAAGGCATACATGTGCAAGGCAAGGGTAAGGTGTATTCTCTTATCACCATGATTCCTCTCGCTCATTGATTTCCTTTTTCCTGGCCCATGGGCTAATGAGTGATTGATTCCATCAAAACTTCAAGTTACTTATTGAATCAGAGCAGTTGTACTGGCAGGCTCTAGTAGCTCTTTCCTAGTACTCTGCTTTCTTAGCAGGTGGTGATGCATATATATTGCGGTGAATATAATTCCTGCCACATATATTGAGGGGCATTACTGCCAAAGTGCCCCTTCCAATCCATTTTATGTGGTTGTTTTCCAAAGGAACTTATTGAATTAAAACGATAACAATTTCACTCTTGTTAGTTAGTACTGATTAAGGCATGTAGAGAAGTAGAGTGCATGCTTTGAAAGTTTAAGACCAGAGTTCAGTTTCCACCTTTCCAAATTTCAAGAGGCTATATAGAATACTGAGAAGATTGCTGAGAGTCATGGAACTTGACTTAGAGCACTTTCTATGCCACCAACTTAATGTATGATATTGGATAAGTCATTTAACCTATTTGGATCTTAGTACAATGAGAGAGTTGATTAGATAAGTTTTAAGTCTCTTAGAACAATAATGCCTTATTCTATTCTGTAGCCCAATGATTAGGTAAAGAATTATATTTTCCCACACCATTCTTACGTTTTCAAGTAGTTATTGCTGAGGAATAGCCCCGACAAAATGGGATTTTTAAACAATTTTAGTAATTTTAATAGAGAACTGAAATGGTTGAACATTTCTTTTCCTAATCTCTTGCTTATATAATTTTAAAGCAGTTAATTAATAGTGTTCTACAAAGATTATCATTATATATCCTAGCTGAAGGGGAGAGTCCAATATCTACAATTGAAGTACAACAGAGTGAGCTAGAACTGAACAAGACATTTATGATGTATTAACCACAGGAAATGCCTTGGAACTTGACTTTGAGTAGACAGTATATTCCTCACAACTCAACTTAGTAATATGTTGTGAGAACATGTGAGAATATATATATCATCTACGACCTTGAGTCAGCAATCACACAATAAGCATGTTTGATTTTTTGTTATTAATTTAAATCTTAAGGTAGTAGTCAAAACTACTCAATGCCTTTTTGTCCCTGGTGCTTATAAAAGTATTAGTTTGTAAGAGGTTTCCATTATGCAGGCCTATCTTTTGAATAGGCTATACTCTTTTTCGGAAGTCCTATATTAAAACTCTTACTCTACTCATATGAAACCAGTAGTCTTAAGAATCAACATTGCTGGTGATATATATAATCAATAAAAATGTCCCATAAAACACTGATAAACCTTGTGTCTTTGTGTCTTCTAACTCAGAAACACCATATTGAGTCATACGCTACAAAATCTGGTATTTGGACCCTTACAGTAGCATCACAGGACTATTTTAGAGGAGTCCCTACAGTACTTTGCAGAGTAGATTCTATTTGTTGTCACCTATTCCTTTATCAGGCTAAAAAACAGTGAATATGAAAAGAAAATTAGGAAGAATCTCTTTTTTTTTTCTATATTTTGGCATTCTTCAGCTAGATTCATGCAGTGGCTGAAAGATGAACCCAAAATAGTGGGGGAGGGGGAACCTCGGCTCACCACAGCATCATTTACACTGATATTTCTAAAGGTCAAAAGAATTTTGGTCTAGGCTTACTTCCCATCATTAATTCACTCCAACATGACAAATGCTTCCATGATGATATGGTTTCCTAATAATCTTCTCTGTGGCTAGAGGGGAAGAAATAGTAGAATTCCCAAAGGCCTATGTCATTACTCTGCTTTCCCCAGGTGGAATCCTTGCTGTTATCCCTGAACTGTGACTGAAAGGCCACTACACAGCAGATGGTAAGAAAAGAAGACCAAAGTTTAAATTAACAACCATCACTACCAACATTAAGCCTCCCTTTGAAACAACAGGAACTGTGAAATCTGAATCTACATTTCTGTTTAAGGTCAACAAAGCAGGGCCTTCTTAGGGGGGAGAGGTTTACTGCCTTTCTTAGCAAAAATACGCCAAGCAAGAATACATCAAGCAGAAGATAATAGTGCGTCCCTAATTCAGTAATTGTCATAGGACTCTTTCCTTCTCCTCAATTAAACAGTTAACAGGGAGCTGGGATTCACACAAAGAAATTCGCTCCTCCTCCCCTCTTTCCCAGTTTGATTTATGCATAGCCCCTGGAGATGCAAATTAATGTCTTCATAGACCAAAAGCCCCAGCTGTTTTGGAAAACCTATGACAAAGCTTAACTAAGGTTCATGCATGCAAACATAAAGCCCCCATAATTACTAAGCTGGGTATTACAAAGCTGGCTCCTCAATCAAGGGTCCAAAACCAGCCTTATTGCCTCTCTCATTCCCAGCCGGTCTGGCCTGAATACACCTACAGAGCTAATTTAGTACTGCCTGAGGCATTGTGGATTCTGGGTAGACAGACACCTTAAGCAAAGCTGAGGAAGAGATATAGAACTATAGGGATTTAAAACCACAAGTTATCATTTATTAATATCAAACAGAAGCACTGGAAATCCGTGAAACTCCATTTCTTATAGACACGATTACCTTGGTTTATTTGCTCTTTTTTTAAAAAATGGTAAGAAATCAGAAAATGACATGACAAATTTAAATAAAATTTTAAAAGATAAGTCAACATTCTCAATTTGGTCTTAAATGAACAAAAGACAAGCCTCCCCTTCACACCCTCCCCCTTTGGAAACATGTGGCTGGCACTTGCTGTTCCCTCTTCCTCTTCTCTCATCCACTCCTTAATCACTGGACTTTGGATTCTGTCCACAGGATTACTGAAACAACCCTTGCAAAGGTCACTGAACTCATTGTTGCTAAAACCAATGATCACCTTTCAGTCCTTATTTTATATCTGCAGCACTTAACTATGCTGTCCATTCCAGCTTTCTTGAAACACTTCCTTCTCTGACAACCCCTACCTCTCCAGTTTCTCTTTCTCAGTTTCCTTTACAAAAAACTTCTCTTCCTCTACTCATTTCTTAAATGCCAGGGTTCCATCTTTATGCCTCTTTTCTTCTTATTCTACAACCAGGGGTTCTTAACCCAGACATCATAGGGGTTCACGAATATGCTACAAGAAGTCTATGAACCTCCTAAAATTGCATGCAGAATTGTATATGGGGAGAGGGTCTACAGTTGTCATACTCCTAAAGAAGTCTAAGACCAAATAAATTCTAAGGGTAACTGATCCACAGACTGGCTCTGGTGATCCCATGACTTCAAACCATATCTATATTTATGTTGACAGCTCTGATAGCTATGTCTTAAGTCCAGCTTGCTCTCAGTATGAACATCCCGTGGATACTTCAAACTTAATCCATTATCTTTGCTCAACAACTTAGCTCTTTCTCCATGTTCTCCATGTCAGTAAATGGCACACAACCCACCGAGCTGTTTAGTCAAGAAGCTTGGGGGTTATCCATATTCTTCCCTCTCCCTCATTCTCCATGTCCAATAACCAAGTCCTACGGACTCCACTTCCTATCTCAAATATGAACCCTTCTCTTCATCCCAACCATAATTATCTCAGTCCAGGTGGATTACTATAACAGCTTCTTCATGTGTCTTTCTGTCTCCAGTTAACTCCTCAGCTGCCAGTAGAGTGATTATTCCAAAAGGCAAATATGATCATGTCACTCCCGAACTTAAAAACGCTTCAGTGGCTTCTATACTCCTCTTAGACTGCAGGATGTCAAACTCCCTGACATGGCAGATGAGATTCTCTATGACCTGGCTCCCTTCTTATCTCTATAGTCTCATCCATACTCTATAGTTACCTTAACCCTTAACAATCCCTCCCTGCAACCTTTAACTACACTATGTTCTCTAGCAATACCGAACTATTTTCAGTTCTTGCCTCAGGGATTGCATATACTTAACCATCAGCCTGGAACACTGTCCCACCTCGGCCTGGAAAATCTCTGCCAGGAGCTATCCTCGAGGTCAGCGGCCATATGGAGTCTTTAGCACCTAGCACAATGTCTGGCACATCACAGTTGGTCAATAAATATATGTTGATTAACTGAATGAAATCATGGACATGTCCAATATAGGGCTTTGATGCTGTACTTTTTTTTTTTTTTTTTTTTGCCCATCCTGTGGCATTCAGAAGTTCTGGGGCCAGGGATCGAACCTGAACCACAGCAGTGACAATGCCAGATCCTTAACCTGCTGAGCCACCAGAGAATTCTGTCACTGTACAATCCCCACAATTTTTGCCTTCAGCTTAGTGGAGGAAACAAAACACTGGACTCCAGAGAAGTCAGCTGATTTAGTCATTAACTTCCTGGGTCTCACTTTCCTCATGTATATAACCAAGGAAACATTCTCTATGGTCCCTTATGGCTTGGAAATTCTCTTACTTCACTGCTTCTGTAATGTATCTCATTTTCATGCCTCAAACCCCACTTTAGGCCCTCCATCTCCTTCACTACATGCCCCATCTCCATCCAAATTCACTGTGATGACCTAGTTTGACATAAGGCCAATGTGTGGTGGGGATGGGGAGAGGAAGAGAGAAAGTAAGAGAGTGAGCAGGGAGAGGGGAGGGAAAGGAGAGATACTGAGGTAACTCCTGGACATCCTTCCCTTCCTATTTCTATCCTTTGTAAGGGATTATAGTTGGTTTCAGAAGTGTAATTTTAAGATGTTCACAATGTTAAATTTCTATATGGTAACAAAATCTCTAAAACTGTTTAAGACTCTTCAGAACAGAGGGGAAAAAGGTAAGGAAAAAGTTAGGCCCAAGGAGACATGTTATCTTAAAAGGACTAAATCCCAGTAACTTAACCAGTTTGGTGGAATAAGGCTTATTACTAAAAGCTGAAAAGGGGGACATCTCTTTTGAAATGAGATACAATCTGAACCTCTCTGGTCAAGAGAAGTGGAGAAACTATGGTTACAGAAGCATCTGAAGTTACTACAAAGCTATGGAAATATGTAACAAAAATAACCAGCATGTAGAATATAATAATGCAAGGACCAGTCTTCTACTGGTCCTTGGGGCAGGAACCAGATGGCCTAAAAGACCAATTCTCATCTCTTAATTTCTTTGATTGATAAGGAAGGATATGCTTCTATTTAGTTCTTATAAACAGTGACCCCTTTTTTCCTCTGTGGACAAAGTTGATGTACTACCACTTTTGCTTCTGGATATTAAACTCGTATTTAATGATATGTGTGCTTGGTAATATATGCATCCAAAAACTTTCGCTGACAAAAAAGATCCTGCATTCATCTATTTGTCTTTCAGTTGCTGCACACAAATGCAGCAGAGAAGTGGGGAATTTAAATGCACAGCAGGCAGCTGATGTATTTCTCCATAAACTAGTCTACATATCATGGCAAGAGTAGAAGCAAAGAAAATCTCAGATGCATTCTTCCCCATAAAGAGGCAAATGAAGCCAAGGGACAGAGTAGTAGTACGGAGGAAAATGAAAGGCTAAAATGAGATTACTAGTGCATACCCTTTTAAAAACAAATCAAAAGAACGGTTCTCCTTGCCAACATTGGAGCTGGGTTAAACTCTTTCAGTGCAAAGAAGAAAGAAGAGTGTCCACTTTCTAATCTAAACAAAGCCAATAGCATTTACAACACTGTTAGATAGATGCCATTTCAGTTCAGAAGTGGTTATACCACAGTAGTGGATAGAGTTAGTATGTCATGTAAACAATGAAGAGGCAAAATAAAAATATTTAGAATAAATAGTAAGCTAACGGAAAAAATAGAAAACCCTAGCCATGTGCACTGTGCCTGCTGATCATGGAATTTGGATAAATATACAAAAACATGTTTATAGGGCTCCTATACAAAGTCCCACTATATCTCATACATAAACATACAAATATATATTATATTCTGATATATTAACATATGATAGCCAAGGAGAGATCAGGGGGCAGGAACATACACTTGAGTCACTGGGCTAATGAAGAAACCACAAGGAACCATAGGGGATCAGGTTGAGAAATCAGGGTCTAACAAAGGGGTCATTCCTTGAAAAACTATGTGAGGATACAGAGTATAGGTGTGCCCTATTTTAAGAAAACTGCATCCAGTCTACAAATCAGAGAAGTTAGGAGTGGTTATTTGCATTACAGAAGCATTCACTATGGCAATATTTTTAAATGCCAAGCTTATACTGAACATTTAAGTACGAGTTATTTTTACAAATACAGAATTTATACATTGTTTCTTAGAAACACATTTTTAAAAAATGAAGAGAGATGTCCCTGTATCAAGCTTCATGTGGACTTGTTCTTTGTTTTTCTTTTGTCAATGTGACTATTATTATACTGATTCTCCTTAAAAGCTTAGAGTGCCTGTATGTGGTGGGGGATAAGCAGAGGAAGGAAATACTTTAAAACCAGGAGCCTGACTGAGACTGTGCCTAACTTGTCACCCATCACTATTGAGGAAGTACAGTTTCATGACAAAAGTGAATGAAAAGACATTCTTGTAACATTTTAAAGGGCTGGGGCCAAATTTGTTACAATCAGAATGTAATGAATGAGAATTAAGAAGGTCCCTAAAAATCTGAAAAGGGTGAATTTGGAAAGAAGAGTGTTTTCACATTTGAGTTAAAGATGAATCTCTGTGGAGAGCTCAGAGTGAGGTAAGCACTGAGGCCTAGTTTAATGGAAGATAAAGTGTTTTTTACACTACATCTAATTATTGCTCTGACATACCTAAGGTCTATGAATAAATACATATAAATAGGATTGTTTTGAGGAACCCCCAAGTCTTTTCTTCATTGTCTATGGATATTAATATACAAGAATAATTTCTGGTGGTGTGTGCAGCTGGTGGCTTCCATCTGAATACAGTGTTTTAAAAAAATGTAAAAATATATTCTTCTACTGCTTAGAGTGCTTAAATATTAATTCAATTTATGATAGATGTCTCATTGAGTCTAGTTATAAAAAACAGTCAAGTTGATGCATTAGTAGAGTGGTAGCTATTAGGTGACCTCTAAGAAAAAAAGGCCAGAAGACAGAAAATCTATAGAAAAATCAGGAATAAAACCCAGACAGCTGCCCATTCTTATGTCTAACCCAGGCACATATCTTAAAGAATAACTGATTCACATCAATAGTATAAAAATTTGAATTAGTAATAGAACACTTTTAAACCAACTGTTATGAAACTAAGACCTTAACTCCTAAGATGAAAGGTCATGGATAATAAATGTTTGTTAACCGACTATGACAAGTGCAGACTATTGTCTTACATTCATTCTGTGATGTTCAAGGATTTTATTGTGTTAAAGATCAAAGGCACTCTAAGTAAATCTTAGTTCCAGAATGATTCTAAGGTAGAAAATCAGCTTTCAGTCTGATAAACTACTCAAGTTTCTAAATAAATCATAGTATCATACCTTCAAAGCATCTAATAACACCAGTTACAAAATTTTCTAAAAATATCTTGCTCACTCTCTACCTGGAGATGATGGAACTGGCCAGGCTTTTCTGAACCTCTAGGCTTTAAAAAGGATAACTTTACAGTAATTACAATTAAGCATAGTTAGAAGATCTTATTAATAGAAAAGTCATAGTCCTATTTATCAATGTTATCAAATAAAAGTGAATACCTGAAAAGACTGAATTATAATCTCTCGATACCTAAGATCAAAATCTATACCACCATAGACACACTGCTCTATGAAAATCCATCCATTTAAAAATGATCAGCAAGGATAGGATATACTTGTCATTCACTATAACCATTCATAGGGGGAAAAAAAAAAGTGGGTGGCAAAAGAAAACTGTTAGAGTAGCGTTAAATTAAATACTGCAAACCTAACATGAATTTTTAAAGTGGAGGTCCTATTTTTTTATCCCAAGATTGAAGTTCTACCCTTGAATTCTAAACTCCTACTATAATGTTTTTTTTTCTATCACTAGGGTGCTAATAAGAAAGAGGTAATAGCATCCAAAAGCAAGAATAAACTGGAAAAATAAACAAAACCCAATTCTGTCTGGTCACAAAACTAATTCACTCTCTCCCAGTGCACTGGCAATAGCAATAGCAATAGCAGCAGTGGCTGGTGGCAGGAGACCCACAACAAAGCATTCTTAAAATCTGTCAGAGGAAACATTCTGACCAAACTGGTCCCAGAGGATCTGTCTGCAAGATGTGAAAAACTGCAACCCTAAGTATCCCTCCCTTGAGGAAAGCTCAAAATCCTTGTCAGTAGTGTTGGTAATTTGGACTGGAAAAGACATCCAACCAAAAAAACAGAGTAAGCAGGCAACAAGGGAGGCAAAGGGGGAACCAAGGAAACCCACATAACTAGGAAAGCTACCACAGCCAAGTCCTAAAAGCACTAATTAAAAAAAAAATACTTGCATGTGTACAGATGCAGTGAGAAGTCAAATGATGGTACAACAATACTTACGTTTTGAAAAAAATCAAACCAAAAGCCCCTAACTAAACTCTCAAAAGCATTTTTATTACAACTTGTGCTTTATAGTCATTTATTTATTTTTTAATCTCGACAATAGACAACTGTTCAGTGTTTCATAATTAAACATGTAAGCTAAAAACATTTAAGTGGTAACTATGGTTAGAACTTCCTATATATGTCTCAATTTCCATATCCGGTCCATTCCAAGGACTGCAGTCAGAGGACATGAACAAGAAAGCTGTTTGAAGGGATGGGAGGGGGCAGGTTATGAGAACAGATTAAAAGGATTAGTGAGCAATAATCTGGAAAGGTGAAACAATCAATCATGGGTAATCAGCACCAGCCACATTAAGCACTTACAGTCACCTTGGTGAGTACAGAGATACTGAGCTATGTCCAAGGAGAGATGAAGTGTTGTCGAAGTGGATTTTAACATTCCTGCTTTCAGTTATAACATCCATGTGTCAAGCAGTATGTTGGTCATGCAACAGTTGTGAACTAGTTTATATACAATGTCATAGAAAGAATCTCAGATTAGAAATTAGAATATTTAGGTTTAAGTTCTAAGAGTATTAATAACTAAATGTATGATCTTGAACAAATTACCTAATCTTCCTAGGCCTATCTAAAAGATCTATAAGTAGAAATATTAGACCAATCAGTGGTTTATAGATTTTTTTTTCAAAGCAATCAATCCTTTCTCTAAATAAAATGTCATAGGAATGCCCTGCATATGAAAGGGTTGAAAGTTCACATCTTATGCTTGAAGCGCAGTGATGGTCATAACAGTCCCATCTCTCTACTAGGCCTCCCCCATTCCCTGGAAGCAGCTGTAAAGGTATATCTATACAGGTACCTTTTGAAAACCTATGGGCTGGCTAGATGATCTTTACGGCCTCTTCTAGAGCTAATTAACACCTATGACTAGCTCTGGGACCTTCTTCACCTACAGCTTCAAAAATCGTTACTTATCCTAGCCCAAAAATATTTGTTGAATGTCTATCATCATAAAACAAAACAAAACAAACAAAAAAAAAACCCATGAGATAGGATTTCCACCTTGGAGGAGCTCACCATCTCTGGGGGCGGTGGGGGGGGAATGAAATAAATCAAATGGAGATGCACTTCAGAGGAAAGACGGTTTCAAGGAGCAGGCCACCATTAAAGGCCCACTGGAATAGAAGATTCATTTCTCTATCATTTTTGTGGCTGTATCATCAATGCCTAATGTAGCAAGTACTCAATAAATATTGAATAAAAGAAATGAAGGTGGATGGATGGGTGGATGAATGGATAAGGCTATTATCTTACTCATGTTCACTGAGATTCAGCCAAAAAAAGTATTTTAGGGTTAAAAGTATTTTCTGGGTTAACAGATTTTTTTTTCTTATAAGCACAGTGTTATAAGGAAATCAAATAAGTTCTTCATTATTCACTCTACTATCCATTACTTACAATTAATTATAAATGGTGATATTTTATAAGAACAAAAACAAAAAGTATACCCCCATTATGTTAGCTCCCCAATTTGAGTCAGCAGAGGAAATAAAGGCAAAATTCTGCCCAACCATTTGAAATATAATTGTGGGAACAAATCATTAGACTAAATTTTGCTTTGGCAGGAACTCTTTCTTTCAACAGACCTATTTTTATGGAAGTCATTCATGTGCTGCAAGTAAGCAAGTCACCAAAGTAGGTAAATCAAGATAGAAATGAGGGCCACTTTGGCTCTTGTCTCCTTCTCATCTCCATTAGTAGTGGAAAGAAGGCAGCTCATTTTTTTTTTTCATTCCAAAGCTTGAAATCTGTCCCAGAAGATATGCTTTGTCTTTTTGGACTCAAAGTCAGCCAGCAAGCACTTAAGTAAAATTAAGACCACTGCACCAATAGCAGAGAATTTGATGGAAAGCTTGTTGGAGACAGCTCATTTGAGTAAAAGCTTTGCCTATTCAAGGAAAATATAATTTCTGGAAGAAATCTTTCTGGAAAGGGCCAGGTGGCTCTGTAGTTTTATAGCTCAGGTGATACCAGTTATCCAGGACAAGTGTTGTAGATAAGTAATGTTCTCAAACCTGAATTATGTTTCCCTAGAAGGCTATTACATTTGAAAGAACATTAAGGTGAATTTAAACTCCATTTTTTGTTTTAGCCTAGCTCTAATATTTTCTTATAGTATACTATATACTACTCCTATCCTGAATATGCCTTATAAATAGACACATTTTTATAAACATCCTGGGAGGGCATAAAACAGGGTTTTTTTTTTTCAATCTATGGTACCTGACACCTGAGTTGCTTAGAGAGATATCAAACTAGGAGATGAAATAAGAAATATTTCATCCCTTTGTAGTCTTCCTCCAAGATGCAGTGATATCTTAGGGAAAAGATTGTATTTGTTCTTTTGCTGTAACAAGCAAAAAGATCCTGCTCTATGTGGGGCTGCATAGGTAGCAGCAACAAAAAAGTCATACGGTGAGTATAAATACAATGTGGTCCTGACTACACAGAATAGATGACATCATTTAACTACTTGCCTGTAAAAGCTGGATTCAGCTGGAGGTCCTGAGCTTCATTTGCAAGACCTGCATTTGGAATGAATACAGTTACTCCAAGGACCATGTAAGTTTTAATGCACCTGGGGCATCTGGCCAAATTTTCACTTGCTTCTATCATCTAAGCAAAATGTGGAAATCTCTAGTCAGGAGTCTTCAGCTTTGCCATTTCCCATCAGAGGGCTATAACTGCCATATTTTAAAAAGACTTTGCTCCTATGCTAAAGTATTTTCATAGAACAGGAAATGTAGCTTAGATGAGATAAAAACAAAAGCAAAAAAAGAGAAAAAGTTATTTTCTGCCCCTCACACATTTTGATCTAAACTTGGTCTATATATGTCTGATCTGTAGGTTACTGTCTAGTACCATGTAAGTTAGTCAGAATTCTTTAGACTTAGGTGCCCAGAATTTTCCATTCTCTTCTCCCTCTTTCACCCAAATCCCTTTTGAAGTATTTATTTATTCAATCAGTTAAAATATTTATTTAGACCTTGCTATATGTCAGGGACTTTTCTAAGCACTGGAAATACAACAATGAATAAAACACAGCCCCTATCCTAATAAAGTCTTTATATTTGGGGGAACAGAAACAATGAACAAAAACATAGATATAAAACATCAGCTAGCAAGAGGTGATATGAAGAAAATAAAGCAGAGTAAGTGTACAGAGAATGGTCATGAAAGGCCACTATGAAGAAGTGACATTTGAACATAGTTTTGAGTGAAGTGAGGATTCATCTTAGTTTTTCTCTTCATCAGTAAAAATCTTGGCAGTTGCTAAAATTACTACGTTCAGAGTTGGAAGGAAGAACAGATATCAGAGTTGAGAAATTTGGTAAATATTATGATATTCAAAGTCATCATGGAGTTGAAGATCAGCCACTGAATGTCAACTAAATGATTCAAGGGATGAAAGAAGGCTGAGAGGGGACATCATTAAAATATATAATTTCAATGACCATTATGCACATTATGAAGGGGCTTTATAGGCTGATACATCCAATTCTAGAAAAATACCTTACAAATAGTGAATTAAACTTTATAATTTTTTTTCTTCTTATTGCTGCACCTGTGGCATATGGAAGTTCCTGGGTTAGGGGTTGAATCAGAGCTACAGCTGCTGGCCTATGCCACGGCCACAGCAACAAGGGGTCTGAGCTGCATCTGTGACCTACACCACAGCTCACGCCAATGCCAGATCCTTAACCCACTGAGCAAGGTCAGGGATTGAATCCGCAACCTCACGGACACTACATTGGGTTCTTAACCCACTGAGCCACAATAGGAACCTCACAAATGGTAAATTATGATAATAAAAAAGTGTATGAGTTTCTGGTTCCAGAACAAGATAAAGAGATGTAATTCTCCCTATTTTTCCCAATAAGTACAGCTAAAAACCTGGGCATTATATATAAAATGAATATAAGAAGACTCTGAAAGGTATAGAAAAAAAAGGCAGACTGTCTAGGGACTTTGGGATCCAAGGAACGACAAAGTGTTGAGTTCCCTGGGTGTTCTTTTATTTCATATATCCCAGACTGGATACTGAAGAAACCAGTAACCCAGAAATACCAATGGGCACAGACAGACAAAAATAATTTCAAGAAAGTCTGCTCTCTTTGGTGAAAAGACCAAAAAAGGGCAAACAGCAATTCAAAAAGCTTTTAGCTAATAACCACCCTACTCCAGCCAAAAAATATAGGAAAAACTTGGGCCTTGCTCTTACTCCAGTGAGCAAAGGCTAAGTAGGGAATCTAGACTTCCAGCAAAGGCTAAGTAGGGAATCCAATCCACCCACTGGGGTGGTGTGTAAGAGGGCCAAATGGATCTTTCATCCCCAACCAATGTCAGTGGAGGCCACATGGTGAGCAGAAATCAGTAACCCTCCTTCTATCAGCCAAGGCTGTGTCAGCAAAGGCCTAGAAGGGAGCTTAAATTTCTAAGCCAACCAGCTGCAATGGGGTACCCCTCTCCTTCTCCAGAGTGTCAGTGGAGACTGAGTGGAGAAATTGGATTTTTATTTCTACAAAGTAGTAATGAAATGGTAACTACTTCCCTGGCCAGCATGATGTCTTTTAGACATCATCTACTAAAAGAAAAGATTTAAATAAGATCCAGAGTCTCATAACATAATGCCCACAATGTCAAGAATTCAATTTAAAAATTATTTGTCATATCAAGAACTTAAAAAAATCTCAAATTAAAGGAGAATAGACACCAACACCAACATGACATAAATGTTGAAATTATCTGACAAGCATTTTAAATAAACTATCACAAAAATGCTTGAAAAAACACAAACATGATTAAAACAATGAAAACTTTGCCAAAAGTTGTAGCAGAAAAACAGAGGATGTTAATAAGAATGGAATTGGAAAGTTCAGAACTGAAAACTACAATAACTATAAAACTTACTGGAAATGCTCAGGAGTAAAATGGAGATGACAGAGGGACGAACCAGTAGACTTAAGATAGAATAATAGAAATTATCTAATATGAGCAGTAAAGAGAAAATAGACTGAAAAAAAAAGAACAGATCCTCAGGGACCTGGGGGACAATAACAAAACACATAATATTTGTACGATTGAATTTGCAGAAGAAGAGGAGAGTAGCTATTCATTGACAAAATGGGTGAAATTTTAAACAATTTGGCCAAAGATATAAACCTACAGAATCAAAAAGCTGAACTAATTAACCTTAAATAGGACAAAAAATCCACACAAGCACATATGACCAAACTGCTGAAGACTAAAGACAAAGAAAACATATTCAAAGCAGTGAGAGAAAAACATTTTTATCTATAAAGGAAAAAACAATTAGAATGATAGCAGATACATAAACAAAATTATATATATCATGTCCAAGTGAGGTTTATTCCAGGGATGCAAGGCTGGTTCAGTATTTTGAAATCAATCAATGGAATCTACCATATAAGTAGGCTAATGAGGAAAAAAAAATCATATAATCATACTGATGATCATAATCATATTGATAACTGATGGAGAAAAAGCATTTGAAAAATTCAACAACGGGAGTTCCCGTCGTAGCGCAGGGGTTAACGAATCCAACTAGGAACCATGAGATTGCAGGTTCTAACCCTGGCCTTGTTCAGTGGGTTAAGGATCCGGCGTTGCCTTGAGCTGTGGTATGGGTCGCAGATGCGGCTCGGATCCCACGTTGCTGTGGCTCTGGCGTAGGCCAGCAGCAACAGCTCTGATTAGACCCCTAGCCTGGGAACCTCCATACGCCGCGGGAGCGGCTCTAGAAAAGGCAGAAAAAGACAAAAAAGAAAAGAAAAGAAAAGAAAAATTCAACAATGATTCATGATAAAAAGTCTCAGAAAATAGGAGTAGAGGGGAACTTCCTTAATTTAGTAAAGAGTACTTACAAAAAACCTATTTCTAACATCTTACTTAATGTAAAGGGCTGAATATTTTCCTCCTATTATTAGGAACAAGGCAAAGATATATTCTGTCACCACTCTTATTTAATATAGTACTAGAAGTTCTAGACAGCACAATAGGCAAGAAAAGGAAATAAAAAACATGGAAATTAGAAAAAAAGTAAATTTGTCCCTATTTGCAAGTGACATGATGGTCTATGTAGAAAATCTCCTAGAACTAATTTGAAATTCAGCAAGATCAGATAATACAATACTGACACACAAAAATCAATTATATTTATATATACTAAAAATGCACATGTGAATACCAAAATTAAAAATACAATACCATTTACAGTTGTTCAAAAAAAGATAAATACTTAGGCATAGATTGAAGAAAACGTGTGCATGACTTATACACTGAAAGCTACAAAAATGATGATATAAATTAAAGAAGATATCAATAAGTGGAAACACCTAATGTATAAATGGATCGGACAATTCAACATAGTAAAGATATCAGTTTTCCCTCAAAATGACTTATAGGTTGGATGTATTATCTGTCAATATCTCAGCAAGATTTTTTCTAGATACAGACAAACATCCTAAAATTTATGTGGACAAAGGAACTAGAATAGCAAAAACAGTTTTGAAGAAGAATAAGAGGAGTCAGTCTATGCAATTTCAAGATTTATTTAGCTATAGTAATCAACAAATGGTGCTAGAGCAATTAGATATGCATAGGCAAAAAAATGAACCTTAATATAAACTTAGACATTAAGTAAAAATTAATTCAATTTAGATCACAGACTATAAAATGTAGAGCTGTAAAATTGTTAGAAGAAAATATATGGGAAAATCTTTGATATCTAAGGCTTAGTGAAGATTTCTTAGACATAACAACAAAAGCATAATCATAATCCATAAAAGAAAAAATTATTATACTTCATCAAAATTTTAAACTTTTGCTCTGTGAAATACTTTTAAACAGATGAACAGACAAGCTACAGACTGGCGAAATCCAAATGTTTGCAAAGCACATATCTAACAAAGTATTCATGTACATAAAATATATAAAGAACTTTCAAAGCTCAATAGTAAAAATACAAGAAATCCAATTAGAAAAAGGTCAAAGGACATGAAGAGACATTTTACCAAAGAGGATATACGGATGGCAAATAAGATGAAAATACATTCAACACCACTAGCCTTTAGCGAAATGCAAATTAAGATCGCAATGAGTTATCATTCACACCTATGAAAATAACTAAAATTTAAAAACAGTGATACCACCCAATGCTGCCAAGAATGAAGAGAAACTGGATCGTTCACTTTGCTGGTAGGAATGTAAAATGGCAGCCACTTTGGAAAGTAGTTTGTCAGTTTCATAAAAACGTATGAAATGCCTTATCTACCATCATGGTATTCAACATAGAATCCCTTCTTTTTCGTCTTTTTAGGGCCACCCCCACCACATATGTAAGTTCCCTGGCTAAGGGTGGAATCGGAGCTGCAGCTGCAGGCCTACACCACAGCCACAATCATGCCAGATCCAAGTCACATCTGTGACCTACACCACAGCTCATGGCAACGCCAGGTCCTTAACCCACTGGGTGAGGTCAGGGATCGAACCTGCATTCTTATGGCCACTAGTTGGCTTCACCGTGCCACCATGGGAACTCTTAGAATCCCTTTTGATCAAGGAACTCATTCACAGCAAATGAAGAGTAGTAATGAGCCACTGTTCACGGGATCTGCTGGTTTTATCATGTTCCCCATCATCCTGAAGCAACAGGCTGGTTACAGTGGTGGAATGGCCTTTTGAAGAATGAGCCACACAGTACTAGATAGGTGTCAATGCTTTTGAGGATACAGTATATGCTCTAAATCAATGTCTAATATATGGTGTGATTTCTCCAATAGTATTTATGGAATCAGGAATACTTATTACAGGTGAAAACGGGAATGGTTTGTCTCACTATTATCCCTGGTAATCCACTAGCAAATTTTTTGCTTTCTGTCTCCATGACCTCAGGCTCTGATGGTCTAGAGGTCTTAGCTTGAAAGGTACCTAAGGTTACAGCTCCTGGAACATCCTCTAAGATAGACTATACTCAAGTCCATAAAACAAGTCTCAATAAATCTGAAACTATTTCAATCATATAGAGCATGTTCTTTGACACAATGGAATTAAGTTATAAATCAATAACAGAAAGATATCTGGAAAATATAATCTATGTGTCAAAGAGGAAAGCACAGAGGATATTAAAAAGTATTTGAACTGAATGAACATGAAAACAGACCATATCAAAATTTGTGGGATAAGCTAAAGCAGTGCTTGGAGTGGAAGATAAAGCATTAAGTGCTTATATGTTCACGGCAGACTTATTCGCAATAGAAAAAAATTGGAAACAAATGTGTATCAGCTGGTGAATGGATAAGTCAATTATTAATTCATACAATGGGTTATTACTTAACAATAGAAAAGGAACTTACTACTGATAATACCCAACAATATGGATTAACCTAAAACATAAAAATGCTAGGGAAATAAACCAAACACAAAGAAGGACACAGTGTATAATCTCATTTTATACAAAGTTTAATAACAGATAATTAATTTATGGTGATAGGAGTCAGAAGAGTGGTTGCCTTTGTAGGGTGGAGACTGACTGAAAAGGATAACAAGGATACTTTCTGGTGTGATGAAAATGTTCATAATGTCCTCACTGTGGTGGTGATTACAAGGGTATAGGCATTTAAGTCTTCTGATTATACACTTAAGATCTGTGAATATCACTATGTAAATTTTATCCCAATATTTTAAAAGAATTTCTTTAAATAGTAAAATGTAACTAGCGAACTATTTTGTCTCAAATATAATAGAAAGTTCTAAAAAATTACAAGTGAATAAATTCAAATAATTTTAGATAAAATAACAGATAATAGATTCATAATGGGCTACTGAAAGACATTAGAATTTTTTCTCCCTGGAACACTAGTTCTATTTTGAGATTAGCATTAGGGAGACATGATGATTTTCTAATAAAGCCCTCTGAGAAACAGAATGCTGGATGACAGGTATACCTCACCATGGTCATTTTTATATTTCTACCTATGAAATAAAAGCCAATAGTGAAAAAACCTGGCTTTATCCTTTTAGTTTATGATAAATGTATTAAATATCCTTTAAAAAGTCGAGGATGGCAATACCTTCTTTCTCCTCAGAGGTACAAACAAATTTACGTCCTCCGCAAGAACCTATTGTACATGGCAAAAGAATCCCAGAGAGGTAAATGCAGTAACCTAACAAATTCAGCTTGTGATGACTGGCTGTACTACAGTAACTCAGATGTATACTGATTACATCCGGGGAGATGATATCCCAATGGTATCAAACCCAAAGCATATTGTTATTCGGCATGCTGCTCCTGCATCTGGGATGCAAATCAGTTATTCTGTCCCATAACTAGTTATATTAGAATTTTAAATTGAAGAATTGGAAACAATTCAAAGTTGTAGAGAAAAATTTATAACCCTCTAAACTGAAACTGACATATCCAGAGCACGGAGAAAAAAGTGACCACTCATTTATTCATTCATTTATTAAACATTTATTAAGTGCCTACTGTGTGTCAGACCCTGTGCTAAGTGCCAAACATTTGAAGATGGGTAAAATGTCATTATTGCCCTTTAAGAAATAATAGCCTAAATGGGAGAAAAATATACCAAAAAAGATAATTATAAAATAGTATGGTCTGGGCAACAATAAAAATATGCACAAGGCATAACTAAAGTACAGAGGAAAGACCAGGAAGACTTTCTGACTGGGGACAGTACCTGAAATGAGTCTTGAAGGGTGAATAGGAGTTATATAGGTGATGAAAAGTGTAGAGAGGGCATTTCAGGCCCAAAGGACTACATAAGCAAGGCAGAGGCAAGGAGGAGAGAAGCAACAGAGTGTGCATAAACTACAAATAGATTAAGCTTTTTAAGCAAGTGACAGGATCCAATTTGTGTGTTAAATAGAAAAGTCTGGCAGTGTGGGGGGTGCAGCCGAGGGGATTAAGAAAGGAGGCAGGAAGACCAATTAAGAGGCCGTTGTGGTTTAGACAAGTAATGATGTGGTGCTGAACTAGGGAGGGCAACAGCAATAGAGAAGACAGAAGAGGTTATGGTCAATGATCAATTTACTTAATTTGGCTTTCAGGATGCCATTCTCTCCTGATTTTCCTCCTTCTTCTCACTGGCCATTCCTTCTCAGTTTACTTTGCTGGTCCCTTCTCTTATCTCCAACTTTTTTTTACCAGTGGGTTGACCCAGGGCTCAAATCTTGAAACACTAGGTAGGTGCTAAAGACTCCAATATGCACAGCTCTTGCCCAGACTTTTCCATTGCACTGTAGACTCGTGTACCCACCTACTTGCTTAACATTTCCAATTGGACACCTATTCGCAAATTAACATGTCCAAAACTCAACTCCTGCATGTCACGCTTACTCTGCCTATAGTCTTTCTCATCTCAGTAAATGTCACCTCCATCCTCAGATATTTTTATTGAAATATAGTTGACTTACAATGTTGTGTTAGTTTCTGGTTCCCAAGGATACTTTCTGGTGTGATGAAAATGTTCATAATGTCCTCACTGTGGTGGTGATTACAAGGGTATAGGCATACATTCTTTATCATATTCTTCTCATTATAATTTATTACAGGATATTGAATATAGTTCCCTCTCCTGTATAGTAGAACTTTGTTGTTTATCTATTTGACATACAGTAGTTTGTTATCTGCTAATACCAAACTCCTAATTTATCCCTCCTCCTTTCCCCTTTGGTAACCATAGATTTGATTTCTATGTCTGTGGGTCTGTTTCTTTTTTGTAAATAAGTTCATTTGTATCATATTTAGATTCTCCAAATAAGTTACATCATGTGATATTTGTCTTTATCTTTCTGACTTCATTTAGTATCCATGTTGCTGCAAATGGCATTATGTTGTTCTTTTTTATGGTTGAGTAATATCCTACTATATATATAGAGAGAGAGAGAGAGCGAGAGAGAATATCCTACTATATATATATACAGTAATATCCTACTATATACATATATATACACAGTATATATATCCTACTGTACACACACACACACACACACACACACACACCCCACATCTTCTTTATCTATTCATCTCTTGATGGACTTTTAGGTTGCTTCCATGTCTTGGCTATTGTAAATAATGCTGCTATGAACAGTGGGTGCATGTATCTTTTAGAATTAGTTTTCTCCAGATGTAGGCCCAGGAATGGAACTGCTGAGTCATATGAAAACACTAGTTTTAGATTTTTAAGGAAGCTCCATACTGTTTTCCATAGTGACTGCACCAATTTACATTCCCACCAACAGTGAAGGAGGATTCCCTTTTCTCCATGCCAATATTTATTATTTGTAGACATATTAATAATGGCCATTCTGACTGGTGTGAGGTGATACTCAATGTAGTTTTCATTTGCAGCTCTTTAATGATTAGTGATGTTGAGCATCTTTTCATGTGTCTATTGGCCATCTGTATGTCTTCTTTGAAGAAATGTCTATTTAGGTCTTCTGCCCATTTTTTGATTGTTTTGTTATTGAGTTGTATGACCTGTTTCTATGTTTTGGAAATTAAACCCTTATCAATTGCATCAATTGCAAATATTTTCTCCCATTCTGTAGGTTGTCTTTTCATTTTGTTTATGGTTTCCTTTGCTGTGCAAAAACTTATAAGTTTGATTAGATCCAACTGGTTTATTTTTGCTTTTATTTCTCTTGCTCAGGCAAAAAAATTGAATTCATCCTTGACTTCTCCCTTGCATACCCCATAACCAACCACATTCTCTTCATTGTATCTTTGCATCTTTATAATATATCCCGAGTTTATCCACTTCTCACCATCTAACATTGTTTCCTCTCTGCTCCCAGCCACCATCATCTATCTCTCCTTTGGACTGCTGCAGCAGCTTTCCATTGATCTAACTGCCTTTACCTTGCCCATAACCCTACAGTGTATTCTCAAGAATGCTGCCAGCATGATCCTTTGAAAATCCTGATCACATCACTTTTAAAACGCTCCAAGGTTTTCTTATTTTATTCAGAGTAAAAGCCAACGTCCTTATAATGGTCTCAAGGCTATTAGAGCTACCATCTCCCCCAATTATACTCTTTTGAATTAATCTCCCATCATTCCCTTTGCTCACTCTGCTCTGGCCACACTGTCTCCTTGAACACTAGTTCCTTGAACAATCCAGACACTCTTCTGACTGAAGGCCTTTATGCTGATTGTTTCCTTTACTTGAATGTCTTTCCTTGAGCCACTCTTCTCCAAATACTTCTTTAAATGTCTTCTGTCAATGAGGTTACTCCAAACACCCTATTTAAAAACTGCAAACTGCATCCCACCTATGTTCTCAAACCCTCTAATTCTGCTCCATTACTTCTATACCACTGACCATATTTAAAAATATATATAGACACATAATCACTAGATAGATAAAAACAAACTTGGGAATGTGTGTGTATGATATTTGCCTATATCTTCCCCTTAGAAGCTAAACAATAGGGCAGAGATTTTTTTTATGGTACTCAGCTGTTTTTCCAGCACCTAGAACTGTGCCTGGTACAAAGCAGGCACTCAATAGATATTTATGAATAAATGAATGAGTATGAAACAGAACCTATGCAAGATGAGAAAATATTGAGCAACCACCTTAATTAAACCTGATAAGAATGAGGGAATTTGAAAAGGACAGCCTATTTGAAGAGAATTTCCATGGGGTATAGGGAGGGCTAATCATAGCTTCCCTCTTCGTCTAACGGATTCCTGAGCTACAGAGAATATAGAGATGGTTTATGTCTCTAAAGCAATTATCTGCATTTCCCAGTAGGACACATAAAGACTGAGCATCCTATTGCAAGGTACATAGCACTGCCCTACTCCCACAACCTCCAAGCCCAGATGCCACATGTGTGCATGTGTGTGCACACATGCATGTGCGTGTGTGCGCGCACACACACACACACAAAATTTGGTATTAGCGCTAATAATGTTTAGGCTAAAATGAAGTTTAGGGATGATCTACTTCATTTTAATTATGCATGTTCTCTCATTCTCCTAATGCAACCAAGACGTATACTTCACATGTATAATCTGAACGTGGACTCATAAAATGCTAAAGCTAGTAGGGATCTTAGAAACCATCTAATCTTAACTCTTCCTCTATCACGTATTACTCTTCTTTGGCGAGCAAAGATATCTGCCATTCCAAATAAGAAATAACTACTTCATTAATGTATCTCTTTTGAAATATACACACACAAACACACTTATTTTAAATATTACGCTAAGATTTTCTCCTTCCTCAGTTTCAAATAGGCATCTGATTTTGTTATGATTAATACAGCACTTTTCTTTCTCACCTTATTCCTTTGTCTTTGTAGACAAGAATAGGGTTATACCTTTTATTTGAAATATATGGGATATGGTTTATGAATCTAAATGAATACATATAATGTCTGGATTTAGATAGAACAACCCAGACCTCGTGAAATTAATTTAGTTAAAAATTGAATTTAAAGATCTGCTGCAAGACAGTATTGTTCTGCTTCCTGCTAAATTACCATTTTACCATCAAAATGTGGATTTTTATAATTTCAGTTATTAAACTAAAATAGAACTAAAGAAAAGGTAAGAGGAAGAGATAGATACTTCTGATATATGAACTATGAGGGGAAACTATAATACCTGTTTTTAGAATTCAATTTCTCATTGGTTTAGTCTACTTTTTCTATCTATGCCTTAAAATATGCACTAAAAACAATATACAGTGGCTACATTTAACTTGTACAGTATTCCATAATAACATATTAATTCAACAACAGCATTAAAATTAAAATGGAGGTACTGCTAATGTCACACATTTTCTTCTGTATTTCTGGGTGGTTTTGCAATTGAGGAAATTACAAACTGAGGAAATCAATTAAAGATAAATTTTATCTTTTTATGTTAACTTTTTTTCTCACTTGGCTTTTCAGCTTCTTCTCATACTGTTTCAGTAAACACAATATGTCTTTTTAAAAAAACCAACTATATGTGTGTGTATATATATATATATATATATACACAACACATACATATATATATGAGTGTATATGTGTAAAATTATAACTTAATACACATGTATTTAAGCTTTAGACATTTTCTCTAAAATTCTTTATTGTTTATAAAGATAAATTTTCATACTTCAAGATACAAGATATGCTCCTAGTTTTATCACTGAAAAGGTGACTTTTCTCTTTCTTCAACTTCAGTTGTATGTTTTGAAGGTAAAATATTTGTCAACAAATCTGTAGTGGGAAGCTTCCAAGATGGTCCCCAATAATCTCTGCCTCCCAGTATTCACAAACACTTATGTCATCTCCTCTCCCTTGAATGTGGACTGGATGTATTGACTTACTCCTAACAATTATAGTATGGCCGAAGTGATGGCATGTCACGTCTAAGATTAGGCTATAAAATGACTCTGGCTTCTGCCGTGGGCATTCTTTCTCACATTCCTGAATTGCTCTCTCTGGGATAGCCAGCTGCCATGTTGTGGGGCAGCCCTGGGGAGAGGCCCTTGTGGCAAGGGACTGAGGTCTGCAAACAACTACACAAGTGAGCCTGAAAGTGGACCCCTGCCATCCATTCAAGCCTTCATAGGAAACCACTGCCTCAGACACTTTGACTGCAGCCTTGTGAGAAATCTCTAGCCAAAGACATCTAGCTAAACCATGAGGTAACTACAGTTTAAAAAGTTAACATGAAAAGAAAAAATTTAAATACACAGAAACTATGAGGTAATGTTTGCTATGTAACATGCTAAGTTTGGGGATAATTTGTTACACAGCACTTTATAACCAATATAAAATCCAAGTTCAAAATGTAGTCATTGCTATACAACTAGTTTATGAGGAAATCCATATGAATATCAAATAACTTGTTTCCTCCAATATGTCCATCACAGTAACTCACGCTAAAACTGAAATCAGCGAACTACTCTAACCACCAAATTGGACATAGTCTTTTCAACCCAATCAACACACTGGTCTTCTGAAAGACTTGCAACCAAAATTTATGAACCAATACCAAAATAAATTTGAATTAAAATCAAATTTCTTAATGGCTATGATTGTGACCACTTAAACTCCAAAGTGGTTTATTCATTTCAAAGGAGGACTACTGCACCAGACACCACCAGCAAAAGAATATACCCTATAAAGATGAATACCATATGCTAAACAGGACTAGAAGGTAAGGCTAACAACTATGTTTTGGTCTTTAGTTATGCAACTAGATATATATCATCTACCTCCTTCTGGCTGCCTTGCATATGTCAGCAAGGCTAAACACCTCCATTTTCACTATACATTTCAACAACACCGTGTTAGCTTTCCATAATAGTGCCTGATAAGCAAATAGAGAGAATCAATATACCTACAGAGGTTTGCATCTGAAGATGCTGTTCATGGCTTATTTTTCTTCAATGTGCTTATATTTATAAGGTTTGCAAAACTTTTAGCAGCAGTAGCCAAGTATAGTTGGTCCTTGAACTACATGGGGGTTGGCGTGCTGACCCTTGGTGCAGTCAAAAATCTGCATATAACTTATAACTGGCCTTCCAAATACACAGCGTTCTTCCATATCTGCAGTTCCTCTGTACCTGCAATTCCACATCTGCAAATTCAATCAACCACAGATCATACAGCACCGTAGTATTTACAATTGAAAACCCGTGCAGTTCAAACCTGTTTTCGTTCAAGGGTCAACTGTATATCCATTTATTTATTAATCACCTACTAGGTTCCAAGTACAATTCTATGCACTTAGTAAACATCATTGGATTTAAAAAAAAAGTACAGTACAGCAGAAATTGAAGGAACACTGTAAATCAACCATACTTTAATAAAAACTTTAAAAATTTTAAAAAATACAGTAAAAATATCCCTGTTTTCACCAAACGCACATTACATATTAAATCCTCTATTTTCTGTGCAATCTGACATGGCTGATTTCCACCTTCTTGAAACTCTGTCTGCCCTTGGCTTCTGCAATCTGGCATTATTCTGTTCTCCTAATAGTCTTCAATTGTCTCTTTAGTCTTCTTTACTAGCTCCTCCTATCAAACCTAATAGCTATGGATCATAATCTTAGTTCCTGGGCTCCTGATTTATATAATTTGTTCCTCAGAAAACGCATTAATTTCCTCGAACCAAATGATCATCTCTTTAAATGTAGCCTCTCAGTTTTACATTTCTCATCAATTTCCTATCTAGTTACTCCCTATGCATACATTATTTCCTTTTTATTTTTTTATTTTTATAGATTATACTTTAAAGTTGCTACAAAACAATGAGTATATTTCTCTGTACTATACATTATATCCTTGTTGCTTATATATTTTTAACTCAATGAATTTTATTACATTTATAGTTGTACAAAAATAATCACAACCCAATTTTTTATAGCATTTCCATCTCAAACCCCCAGTCCATCCCCCCAACCCCAACCTGTCTCCTTTGGAAACCACAAGTTTTTCAAAGTCTGTGAGTCAGTATCTGTTCTGCAAAGAAGTTCATTGTACCCTTTTTTAGATTCCACATGTAGGTGACAGCATATGACATTGGTGTCACACTGTCTAACTTCACTTAGCATGATAATTTCTATGTCCATTCATGTTGCTGCAAATGCCATTATTTCTTTCCTTTTTATGGCTGAGTAATATTCCACTGTGTATATGTGCCACATCTTCCTTAGTCACTCCTCTGTTAATGGACATTTAGGTTGCTTCCATGTCTTGGCTATTGTATATAGTGCTGCAATAAACACTAGAGTGCATCTATCTTTTCCAGTCACGTTTTTCTCTGGATAGATGCCCAGAAGTGGGCGCATATATATTTCCATTAGGATAATCTCACACCTTCAACAAATAATAACCTAATCATCAACAACTACTTAAAATGGATCTCCTTATGCTCTTATATACTCCATCAATGACAGCAATATTCACTCAGTCATCCAGTCTCAATATTGATCATCTCTAATCAATCAAGTCCTGCTCATTTTGCCTTTACAATATCTCTTATATTTATTATTTACTTTCCATTCCCATGACTAGGTCCTCACCACTTCATGAATGGATTGATTATAATATTGTCCTGATTTCTAGTCTTTAGAAATCTCTCCTTTACACTATATCCAGGTTAATTTCTATGAAATATCACTTTCATTATGCCATCGTCCTGAATCACAAACCTTTAATAGCTTCCCACTGTCCATAAAATCTAAATTCCTCATCCTGACATTGAAAGCTCTCCATAATCTGGCTCTAGCCTATTTATTCAACTAATTTCTTGCTGTTCGCAAATGCAAACCATTTACTCCAGTCAGGATGATCTCCTTGACATTCCTAGAGCATATTATGTTTATCTGGGCCCCTAAGAATTTGCTCATGATAGTCATCAAGCTTGAGAAGAGCTGCCCACTCTTTCATTCTACAAAATCCTACCTATGCTCAAGTCTTTCTTTCCAACAAATCCCTTAGCACTTCAGTTTACACTCTCTTTTTTCTTGTTTAGTGCCTACCATCTATGTCACTTGCTTTGCCACTTAGTCATATTTTTCCATATTATATTGTCTCAGTTTCCCTTGTAGGAGTCTAGGCTACTTAAGTGTTATCATTTGTTCTCTCCACTACTTTTTTTCAGAAGTCTGCAACAGCAGGTCAAAAATTTTTGGTATTGAGATTCCTTTTAAAAAATACTGAGGGGAGTTCCCGTCGTGGCGCAGTGGTTAACGAATCTGACTATGTTGCGGGTTCGATCCCTGACCTTGCTCAGTGGGTTAACAATCCGGCGTTGCTGTGAGCTGTGGTGTAGGTTGCAGATGCGGCTCGGATCCCGCGTTGCTGTGGCTCTGGCATAGGCTGGTAGCTACAGCTCCGATTAGATCCCTAGCCTGGGAACCTCCATATGCCACGGGAGCAGCCCAAGAAATGGCAAAAAGACAAAATAAATAAATAAATAATACTGAGGATCTCAGAGTCTTTGATTTCTGTAGGCTATATCTATAAACATCTACTATATTAGCAATTATAATTGTGACATTTTTAAAGTATTTATTTATTCATTTAAATGCAACAATAAATCCAATATATGTTTACATAAGTAATATGTTTACTTAACTATATGAAAAAAATAACTATATTTTCTAAAACAAAAGTGAAAATAGTATTGTTTGGTCAATTTGCAAATCTTCTTTATAGAACAGAATTTACCAGAAGACTGTTAGATTCTTATGTCTCATTCTGCAATCAATACGTTGTGATATGTTTTTTGCCATATGTTATTTTAAAGTATATGAAGAAAATCTGGCCTAATATAAATATTTAACTGGAAAATGGAGGAGTATTTGAATAATTGTTTCAGGTAACTGTGGATAGTCTTCTTTAATACTACACCAAAACTTGACAGTAGTAGTTTCTTTAAGATAAATTCAAGGGGGAATCTGAGTCCATATTAGTGGATTTTTTAGACTTTGTTATATTAAAATTCACTGGTCAGCTTTGTACTTTAAATGGATCTTTTACCCAGGCATGATTTTACAACATCGTGCATTGATCATTAGACAAGTATTGTTTCACTGAGCTATGCAGATATTCCAAATGGTGACATATTTCATCATAAATATTTTAAAAATCACATTAGTTAATATTACCCCTGATTTCATCACAAAAGGCTATAAATGTTGGGAAGCTCTCAAGCTTATGGTGGCAGATACAAGTGTTCCAAAATTCTAATTTTCACTTAAAAGCTCAAATTTTATTGTTGACAATAAATACCGTCAGTTATTTTCCTTAAAGTGACTTAACTTTATTTTTCCCTTACTTTATTTCTGAGAACATGTCTGCCAAATACCCAGGCTTGAATAACCATTGTTTGTCAGTTGTGCTTTCAAGAAAAATTTGAGTTCTATGTACAAATCTACTAGCTCAGCTTACAACTCAATCTTGCAAGTGCTTTACCTCCTCCATATACTATCATACTTCAGTATGTATGAGAAGTGTTTCATGCATACTTCCATTTGATACACAGATTATTAAAAAAAGATATATACTCATCAAATTGTGTACACATTAAACATGTGAAGTTCTTTATATGTCAATTATACTTCAAAAAAAAGCTGTTTTTTGTTTGTTTTTCGGCCACACCCACGGCATATGGAAGTTCCTGGCCAGAAACTGAATCCAATCCAAGCCATAGCTGCGACCTACACCACAGTTGTAGCAGTGCCAGTTCCTTAACCCACTCTGCCAGGCCAGAGATTGAACCTGCACTGCTGCAAAGACAATACTGGATCCTTAACCCACTGTGCCACAGCAGGAACTCCTCAAAAAAGCTGTTTTAAAAGATATGTGTACAAGGATCAATATTCAATAAAATTAATATTTACTGGTTTATCAAGGACATTACTAAGTGAAAGTGGACTTTTTAACCATGAGTGTGTGGTAGTAAAGAATACAATTACTAAGGAGTACTATTTGGTACCACTCCCTTGATTTGTGCCAAGGCAGTAGCAGTTTACCCACCATTATTCTTGCACCATTAGTGAAAAAGTCAACAAAGGGAAAAAGGCAAATAACATCTTAGAATTACTGTGAAAACAGTTTTGACCTCTCAGACTCCCTGGAAGAATCTTGGGGACCCCAGGGGGCCATGGACCACACATTGAGAACCACTTGAAGTGGTTCTAATACTATGAGTCTACCCTTGAATCTAAACTATGAGTCTGCTTTTGAGGTCTACACTATGCTGGGAACTATTTCCTCCTTTGGCATCACATCTGGTCACTTCATTGGTTTCTTATTGAGCTCAGCCCTCTTCTTTTAACATGCTAAATATACTCAAGGAGTATATTTTTTAATATACCTAATTTAGCTAAATGGTTTCAGCTACCACTTATAAACTAATGATTTCCCCAAGTCTATATCTCTGACCCACAGATCCATATTCCTGATTAATATCCTGTAGATAGCTCCAATTTGATATACCCAAAACATAATTCATCTTTTCTCTTAAATTCTTTCATATTCCTGAATTCTCGATCTAGGCTTGTTAGCACCTTTGTTCATCCATTCATCCAATCTAGAAATCTAGAGGTCATCTTTAACGCCTTCCCCTCCCTTATCCACAAGAGCCAGTCAGGCAACATCAATTTGTGATACTGTGAAAACATCAATACTGTAATACAATAGGGAGTGGAGAAGCCAAACTAGAGAATGCATGTTCCATCTGAAGGTATTCAAATTCAAACACTGCACAGGCCAAACAAAACATATTTGTTAGTTTTCAGTCTGTGATACCTGGTGACTCTGAAATATATATACTGAATTTGCACCAATCTTTCCATTTTCACTGTCATACTTCTACTTTAGATCCTCCATCATCTCTTACCCAGACTATTTCAATGGCCTTATAACTGATTTTTTGCTCCAATTTCCAAAAATACTCCTCTTCTCTGCCCCATCCACGTTTATTTTACAGAAGGCAAAAGTGATCTAAAGTGCAAATCGGGCTACTTATTTGAAACTTCAGTTTAAAATCCCATAATTGTTCCCAGTCCTCTGCAAAGAAAATATATATATTTCTTAGCACAGTCTTAATCTATAATCTGTCCTTCTCCACTTATTACTTCAATTTCACTTTCCTATCCAAATGCCAAACTCCAGCTATCAATATCATGATAAGAGCTAAGGATTTTTTTTTCCTTTTTTTTTTAGGGCCACACCTACGGTATATGGAATCTCCTAGGCTAGGGGTTAAATCAGAGCTGCAGCTACAGGCCTACACCACAGTCACAATTCATATCCAAGCCGCATCTTCAGCCTACACTGCAGCCTGTGGCATCACCAGATCCTTAACCCACTGAGCAAGGCCAGGGATCAAACCTGCATCCTCATGAGTTAGGCAGGTTCCTAACCCACTAAGCCACAATGGAAACTCCAAAAGCTAAGACTTTTTAATCACTTTCTATACACCAGACACTGTTCCAGGTTACATATAGTAACTCATTAGTTCTCACAATCATATAAAATAGGTATAATTATTAAGCCTATTCTACAGATGAGAAAACTGAAGCACAAAGCCAAAATGAATCATTAGCAGTTCATTTAAAGTTGCTCATGCTGTTTCAGGATTCTGCGTCTTTATATATGTTCTCTGACTGAAATGCTTTTTGTTTTCTTCTCTAAAAAAATCATCTACCGTCTTTTAAGATTCAGATCAAATATCATCTCTTTGAGCTATCTTCTATAGCTATCCCCTGCCCTAGGTAAAGCTGATATCCCTTCCCACCTTTGGAACATAAACTACATATTACTGCCCAGCAAAAATAAACATCTGCCTAGCACTTAACACAGCAGAACAATGGCTTATCAGTAGCAGGTAGTCCTTGCTGTAAGCAATACACTATGTCAAGAACTATAATTTCTACTTTTTATGGAAGAGTGAGAGGAATACAGTGAAGGTGTATTTGTTCCTATGCCCCCTTCCTAACCTCACTCCCCTACAATCACTATCACATCCCCATGGCAGACGGTCCTTTAGAGATGATCCAAGCACAAGTCATAACTTCTACATGTTGGATAACCCCTATCTGGGGCCTAATCTAGGAGGCTTTAACCCACTTCAGAATCCCTCAACAAGGTGATGTCTGTTTAGATAATTGGAGCTGTTAAAATCAATAAGAAAAGTTTAAAAACAGTCATGACGAGCCACTCTGAAATGAAAAAGAAACTATAAGTCACTGATTACTATGATTTTTTTTTACAGAGAAAGCTATATAGTCTTTCCTAAATTGAGCATTAAGGTATAAAAGCTCCTTATTCTCCAACACATTTAGAGTTTGAACACATGTAATCTAGCATCTTCTACTAGGGAGGGATTTAATGAACATTTTGTGAGAACATCTGTTTGTTATTTATCTTTGTCTCATTTTACACATCAGCAAATCCCTTTTTACCACCAGGACAGAATAAAAATCACCATTTCATTATATGGCGTTCATAATTTTAAACTTCAACTGGGGGAAAGAGGAGCAATTGTCAGCACTGCATTCTACTTGGTGTTACAAGGAAGAAGTATGAGGCTGAGGAAGTGCAGAGGGGAAATGATTAAATTCATAAATCCCTTTAATACACACTCTGCCAATGGCTACTAAATATTACTATACCAGCAACTACTAAGGAGAACTAAAAGACGCTCTTTCTGGAAGGATAGTCTTTGTTTTCCCTCTTGAGTCTATGACCAAAAAAACAGGATAGTAAAAACTTTTTTCCTCTATGTTCTACAAAGAGAACGTTAACAAAGAAACAACTATTGAGATTATCAGGTCTAGAGCTTTCTTCCCTGGATTTATTGAGATATAATTGATATAACATTATGTAAGTTTAAGGTGTACAATGTGATACATACTGTCAAATGATTACCACAATAAGGTTAGCTAACACTTTGAAAATCTGTAAAATTATATAGAGAGCACCTATATTTTATTCAATGTTCTTATCCTATTTCATGAAGCTACCTAATGCCCTAAATTCTCCCACTATTCATTATGAGAAGGAGCTCGTATCAAACACTTAGTTATCAAGAGTAGCCAGTGCCATGAGCTAAAGCGAAGACAAAGCAGGGAAAGAATGCAGCCAACTTATTTAGAGTAACTGAAGCCATTTCTGGAAGTACATACACCATAGCATCCACTTTCAAATGTACGTTTTGTAGAATAAAATCTTAATTATAACCGAAGTTACAGTTGATTTTTCCTAGATCCAAATATACCATCCTACTTGCCATGGAGAATAATAAAGTAAGGAATAAGAAAGGCACAGTCTTTGTCTTCAAGAACTTAACAATCATTTCCTTCCAATAGTCATTTATAGTACACTAACATCATTAGCCTTGTCTAAGGAGAATAAGTTTAACACATATAAACTCACTAAAGAATAGGAGTAAATATAATACCTAATTGAATATTGGATTGAGTGGTATAGATAGTAAATACTGTTGCAGTTCAGAGAAGGAGAAAATCAGTGCAGGCCGGCAGAGAAGGAGAAGGCTTTCTGTGATGTGTTGAGTTAGGTAGGTTGGAGAAGATTTAGAAAGGTGAAGAAGGAGGACAAACTAAGAATCAAATTAATCTATATCAAGCACCTTCATCCTATCCCAAGACTGAGTTCTTTATCACAGAAGTGTTTGAAAGTCCCTCTCCATAATACCATCAAACAGGTAAAGAGGAGATAAAGAGATGCACACACCTTCCTTAAAGGTTCCTTTCTAAGCCACCTGGGAACAGAAACCTCAAATAAGAATTGATCTGCATATCTGATTAAAGTAACTAATACTAAAATATAATTGAGGTTTAACCGTCCCATGAGACATTTGTATCTTAAAAGAGGATATAATCAACCAATACAGAATCTTTAATTAGCACAATTATGTAGAAAAAGTATTTTGAAGCTGGGAGAGCCCCCCCCACCTCGCCTCCAGTATTTTTCTTCTCTTTGTCCACTTCAGACAGTGCTATTTCCTTTCCTGACATAATCTGCTAGAACTTAGGATATGCAGGATCACTGCAGTGGTACATGCTTTGCTCCCTTATTCATGAAAACTTTTTTACTTTATTGGGATCCTAGATATAGTAAATTTCAGATATTGGAAACCATCTGTGAAGTAATTCTAATTAAGTTTCTATTTTATTTAGCTTTTTTTCTGTTTTATTTTGTAAGGCAAAAACATTGATAAAGATATAGGGAGTCATTTTAGATTGATAAAAATAAAATGCTCATGAATGATATAGCAGTCATCTTTATTTATCTCGGTGATTCTCTACAAGCCTGATATAATACTCATTGAAGATCATAGCAGAATCTCAAAGAAATGTTTTTCAAACTATGTCTCCCCAAATTCCAATATTTTGATATTTTTCAAGGTATTATATCCCCTCTCTATTTGATTTCATCATCAGCCTAGACTTACTATTTACCAACTATTACCTACCTTCATTCTCAGTCTAGCTCTGCATGGAAGATCATCATGCTAAAGAGTAATGAAAAAAGGAAAGAAAGGAAAAGAAAGAAGGAAGAAACACAGAATGCTGTTTTTTTTTTTTTTTAAATAACAATAAAAAAGCTATGCCAACAATTTTGACAACCTAGAAGAAATGGACAACTTTCTAGAGACATACAGCCCACCAAAACTAAATCAAGAAGAAATAGATAATTTGAACAGACTGTTAACTAGAAATGAAATTGAATATATAATAAAAACACTTCCTACAAACAAAAGTCCAGGACCAGATGGCTTCACAGGCGAATTTTACCAAACATATAAAGAAGAACATATACTCATCCCATCCTTCTTAAACTTTTCCAAAAGACTAAAGAATGAACACTCCCAAAGATATTCTATGAAACCACCATCAACCTAATACGAAAACCAGACAAAGATACTACCAAAAAAGAAAATTATAGGCCAATATCTTTGATGAATATAGACACAAAAATACTCAACAGAATTTTAGCCAACTGAATACAACACATAAAAAATATCATACACCACAACCAAGTGGGATTCATCCCAAGTTCACAAGGATGGTTCAACACATGCAAATAGATCATTGTCATACACAACGTTAACAAGTTATAAACCACGTGAACATCTCAACAGATGCAGAAAAAGCATTTGACAAAATCCAACATCCATTCATGATAAAAACTCTTGCCAAAGTGGGTACAGAGCAAACATAGCTTAACATAATAAGAGCCATTTATGACAAACCCACAGCCAGTATAATACTCAACAGAGAAAAGCTGAAAGCCTTCCCATTAAAATCTGGAACAGGACAAGGATGACCTCTCTCACCACTTTTATTCAACATGGTATTGGAAGTTTTGGCCGCAGCTATCAGACAAACAAAAGAAATAAAAGGTATCCAAATTGGAAGAGAAGAGGTAAAACTGTCACTATATATAGATGATATGATACAATATATAGAAAGCCCTAAGGACTCCTTACAAAAACTACTTGAACTGATCAACAAATTCAGCAAAGTAGCAGGATACAAGAGTAACATTCAGAAATCAGTTGCATTTCTGTATACTAACAATGAAAGATTAGAAAAGGAATACAGAAATACAATGCCTTTTAAAATTACACCCCCCAAATATTAAACACCTAGGAGTAAACCTGACTAAGGAGGTGAAAGACTAATACACTGAGAACTATAAAACATTAATCAAGAAAATTAAAGAGGATTCAAAGAAATGGAAAGATATGCCATGCTCCTGGATTGGAAGAATTAATATTGTTAAAATGGCCATACTACCCAAAGCAATCTACAGATTCAAGGCAATCCCTATCAAATTACCTATGACATTTTTCACAGAATTAGAAGAAACAATCCAAAAATTTATATAGACCCATAAAAGACCCAGAGTTGCTAAAACGATCTTGAGGAAAAAAATACCAAGCAGGAGGCATAATTCTCCCAGACTTCAGACAATATTACAAAGCTATAGTAATCAAGACAGTATAGTACTGGTACAAAAACAGACCAATGAAACAAAATAGAGAGTCCAGAAATAAAGCCAGACACCTATGGTCAATTAATCTTTGACAAAGGAGGCAAGACTCTAAAATGAGGAAAAGACGGCCTCTTCAACAAGTGGTGCTGGCAAAACTGGATAGCCTCCTGTCAATCAATGAAACTACAACACACCCTCACACCATGCATAATAATAAACTCAAAATGGCTTAAAGACTTAAACATAACATAAGATTCTACAAACCTCCTAGAAGAGAACATAGGCAAAACATTCTCTGACATCAACCATATGAATGTTTCCTTAGGCCAGTCTCCCAAGGCAATAGAAGTAAAAACAAAAATAAACCAATGGGACCTAATCAAAATTACAAGCTTTTGCACAGCAAAGCAAACCATAAAGAAACGAAAGACAACCTACGGAATGGGTGAAAATAGTTGCAAATGATGCAACTCACAAGGGCTTAACCTCCAAAATATACAAACAACTCATACAACTCAACAGCAAAAAAACAAACAACCCAATCAAAAAATAGGCAGAAGACCTAAATAGACATTTCTCCAAAGACATACAGATGGCCAGCGGGCACATGAAAAAATGCTCAACTTCACAAATTATTAGAGAAATGCAAACCAAAATTACAATGAGATACCATCTCATACCAGTCAGAATGTCTATCATTAATAAGTCTACAACAAATGCTGCAGAGGGTGTGGAATAAAGGGAACCCTCCTACACTGTTGGTGGGAATGTAAGTTGGTAAAACCACTATGGAAAATAGTATGGAGGTTTCTCAGAAAACTAAATATAGAACTACCAATGCTGTATAGTATAAAATTGACAGGACACTATAAACCAGCTATAATGGAAAAAAATAAAAATCATTACATATATTAAAAAAAAAGAACTACCATATGATTCAGAATCCCACTCCTGGACATATATCCAGAGAAAACCATAATTTGAAAAGATAGATGCACCCTTATGTTCATAGCAGGACTATTCACAATAGCCAAGACATGGAAACAACCTAAATGTCCATCAACAAGTGAATGGATTAAGAAGATATGGCACATATACACAATGGAAAACTACTCAGCCATAAAAAAGAACAAAATAATGACATTTGCAGCAACATGGATGCAACTAGAGATTCTCATACTAAGTGAAGTAAGTCAGAAAGAGAACAACAAATACCATATGATATCACTTATATGTTGAATCTAAAATACAGCACAGGGAGCTCCCATTGTGCCTCAGAGGGTTAAGGACCTGACGTTGTCTCCATGAGGATGTGGGTTCAATCCCTGGCTTCGCTCAGTGGGTTAAGGATCTGGCATTGCTGTGAGCTGTAGCATAGGTCACAGACATGGCTCGGATCTGGCGTTGCTGTGTCTGTGGTGTAGGCTGGCAACTGCAGCTCTGATTCAACCCGTAGCCTGGGAACTTCCATATGCCGTAGGTGCAGCCATTAAAAATAAATAAATAAGATATGGCACAAATGAACCTATCTACAGAACAGAAACAGACTCACAGACATGGAGAACAGACTCGTGGTTGCCAAGGGGGAGGGGGAGGGAGTGGGATGGACGGGGAGTTGGGGTTAGTAGATGCAAACTATTACATTTGGAATGGATGAGCAATGGCATCCTGCTGTATAGCACAGGGAACTATATCCAATCCCTTGTGATAGAACATGATGGAAGATAATATGAGAAAAAGAATGTATATATATATATGGCTGGGTCACTTTGCTGTACAGCAGAAATTGACAGAACATTGTAAATCAACTGTACTTTAATAAAATATGAAAATAAACAAGTGATGAAAGAAAAAATAAATCGCCTTCACAATTGGAAATGATGTCATCATGAAAGTAAAAAGACAGTCAACAGAGTGGTAGAAAATATTTGCAAAGCCACAAGATAGCACTTCGCACCTATTAGAATGGCTGCCTCTTGTTATTAGACAATAATAAATGTTACAGGATTGTAGAAAACCGGAATCTTGTTGGTGAGATTTTAAAAATTGTGTGGCCACTTTGGAAAACAATTTTGGTGGTTCCTCAAAAAGTTAGATGTAGAGTTACCTTATGACCCCTAGGTATATACTCAAGAGAAATGAACACATATGTCCACACAAAAACTTATGAATGAATGCTCATAACAGCATTATTCATAAGAGCCAAAGAGTAGAAACAACCCAAATGTCCATCAACTCATGAATAAACAAAGCGTGGTATAGTAGTACAGCGGAGTAGCATGTAGTTATAAAAAGGAAGGGATTAATGATTCATGCTACAACATGGATCAACCTTGAAACTATTATGGTAAGTGAAAGAGGCCAAACGCAAAAGGACACATATTTCATGATCCCATTCATATGGAATGTCCAGAATAGGCAAATTCATAGAGAGACAGTAGATCAATGGTTGTCTACCCTTGAGCAGAATGAGGGAAAAGGGAGATAATGGCTAAGGGGACCAAGATTTATCCAGGTTGCATAACTTTGAATATACTAAATATTTTAAAATTATATAATTAAAACAGGTGACTTGCACGTTATGTAAACTATACCCTAATAAAGCTGTTAATAAAATATGAGTAACTTGGGAGGCACATGATGATTGTTTTCCAACATTCATCGAGTGGTTACCATGTGGCAGCAGGGTGAAGTTGTTTGGTGTAAGCTCCAAGGGGTAAGCAGAACCAAGGCCACCACAGAATACAATTCCAGAGGGCTCGATTCACGTTGTAGTTTGTATTCTTGGCCTAGGAGTAGGAGCAGTGGGTGGAGGCTGAAGGGAGAGAGATTTGGACTTATTTATGCAAACATTCAACAACTGGAGCCATTCAAAGATCAACGTGCTATAAAATACCAAATTATTGGAAGCATCCAGGCATAAGCTGGATGAACCCTTGAGGATGGAGTGAATGGGTTCATGTAACAGACTGCATATGTATGTGGTGGAGGAGGAAGATGTGACTGGGTAGCCTTTAAGGTTTTTTATAACCCGAAGATTCTATTGAAATGAATATATTACCAGCTTTCATCTATAAGCCTTTTTCTCATTCTTAATCATTTCCTCATTAGCCAAGAGTAAATGAGCACTTAAATATTCCCACTAGACCCATTAGGTCCCAATGGTGATTTCTTATGAAATGATAAAACTTGATGTTGTGGGTTATACTACTTCTAATATTTACATGTGGTCTCTAGTTCAATCATTTAGCAATGGGCTTGTCTATGGGATTACCCTTTTGGTAGTCTACAACTTTAAGGATAGCACTCCATAAATACTAGTAAGAATAAGATCCTATATTGTACTTAATACTAATAATAGTTAATTGATACAAATCATTATGGACTCTGTCTCTTTTCTTTCTATCCTTTTGTTTTTCCACCAGATCCGGAATATGCAGTCCACTGATTTTTACAAGTTGCTTCCAAAGCTTCAGAATGAACCCTTTGGCTGAAGTTTTCAAATATTTTGGCCTAAGTCCACAAATGCCATAAGAAACTGGCACTCCATCCTGCAATGCTTTTCTCTCTGTCAGTATTTTTAACTTGGGATCATAAAGTGGAATCATTTGTCAGGTGGTCCATTATGATCTAGATTCAAAACCTCTTAGGGTAGTGGTCCTCTACTGTACATTTTAGAGCTACTGGGAATGATTCTATACTGAAAAAGAGAAGTCCAGATACAAAGAGAGAAGCTGCTTATCCATCGTCTGTTTCACAACAGCAAGGGGCAGTTTAATATTCTGGAATGGGCAGCTTACCAATAGTGACATGAGATCAGAAATGGCTAAACAGCTTCAGGTCAAGTACCTCCCTAATTACCCTGGTCAAATACAGGTAACAAATATAGTAGGTGCTAGCTAGCTAAGTAGTGCTGACTGAATAATCCTGGCTCACTGACAGTTTAGGTAGAAAAAAAATCCTATATGAAAAATCTCAAATGGAAAACATCTGCAATGAATGTACATTGCAACTAGTATACTAGAGCCTTACTATAAATCCCAACCTCGGGGTTCATGCCTTGGAACTGTGTTCTAATGTTCTAACATAGCCCTTCTGCTACTTCCAGTAATAAATCCCCATGGAGAAGTTCCAAGAAGGGTACTGCCTTAGATCATATTCCATGTTAGAGTGAGTTCCTCTTTACAGCTTGTGCCTCCTCTGGTCTTGGTGTGAGAGGCCAGCAAAGGAAGTGTTTTGGAGAGTTTGCTGCTAGGTGGGGGTTCTTTTTATTTTAAATAGCTGTAAATATTTGACAAAACAATTATGTCCTTGTCACTTCAATTTCTTCAGAGGATTTCTTCCCAGACCTTTTCTTTCCCTTCTTGTCAAAAGCCTCAGGAGGCCCATGGGTAGGGCACTCAGGAAAGCTACTTGGGAGAGGGAAAGATACTACTGGAATCCCAGGCTCATTTCTCCAATGGTCATATTTCTGCCTGTGATTATCCCCTTTTCTGCCAGATTGAGCTCTTTATTGCTTGCACCACTCAAAATAGCCATGAATGCAAATATTCACCAACTATTCAAGCTGTCTTTATTGTATTTACTTTGTATCCCACCCTGATAAACCACTCTCCCTAGATCCCTTAAGATTTCAATTGCTCTTTTCCATTTCAAGTATCTCAATTCCAGAGAACGGAAACGGGCATAGTCTTATTACCAATTAAAAGGGGATTCTCACTACTTTGCTCTAAGAATTTATTTGCCCATATCCATGTCACTTACTCAAAACCATACTGGCTTTTTTTTCTTTTTGCTTTTTAGGGCCGCACCCACAGCACATGGAGGTTCCCAGGCTAGGGGTCCAACTGGAGCTATGGCTGCCAGCCTACACCACAGCCACAGGAACGCTGGATTCAAGCCTCATCTGCAACGTACACCACAGCTCGTGGCAATGCTGGATCCTTAACCCACTGAGTGAGGCCAGGGATGGAACCCACAACCTCATGCTTCCTAGTCAGATTTGTTTCCGCTGCACCGCGATGGGAACTCCCATACTGGCTTTTTAAATGCCATATCATATTGCACACTTTTAATATAGTTTACTATCTCCTATCACTTGTGGACTTTTAAAAGCATGAATCAAACTTACTTTTGATGATTATCTATTTATCTGATATTTATAACCAGGAAAAAAATGTAATGTGCCACCTTTCCAGAATAGTCTACATTTTTACGAAATATGAATTGCCACAATTATTTTATATTGTTCACACTTTATCACAAATTTAGGTAAATACAGATTGTACATCTTCCGCTGAATAAGCTGGGCAAGTTTCCATCACTAAGGAAAGCATATTAGAATTGTAGTCCTTTGTTGTTCCTGACCCAGCTCCAAACCAAAGGGCAGTGTTTGGGAAAATGCCAACCATGTTTAGCAGCAAGAATTAGCAGTCCAGCATAGGGGGTGAGAGTGGCAAGGAGTAAAGCGTATGAAGAATCTAAAGATGGTTTTCTGTTCAAACTCTTTATCAGACACTTTAAACTGGCTACATCCCAATCCCTGTTTGGCAGACGGTCAACACAGGGAATGTTTTCTTTACATTCTCCCACTTTACACTAATCTGAGTTTTCTGGTAAGGGAACACCCTAGTACTAAGAACCCCCACCCAACACACACACACACACACACACACACACACACACACACACACACACACACACACACACACACAGAGTGAGAGAGCGAGAATCTGGACACAGAAAAGTGAGTGGTATGTATAGCCTTGGGTAAGGAGGACAACCAACATTTAATGAGAGAGGTAATGAGGATTAAATGAATAACCTTTGTAAAGATCAGTCCTATAATATACCTTTAAAACATATTTGTCTTCTTCCCACCCTGGTTTGAATTATGAAGCATCCTGATCAGAGTGAACTTTTTCACTGAAAATTGAAATGTCTGGCTTCCTAAACAATGTAAAAAATGTCACTGAAAATTGTAGATGTAGTTTCGGGGAAGTGAGAGGCAAGGGGTTAAATTTTTCCTTTAGTTTCAAGTGGGTTTTGTCTTTGCGCATTTCTCAAAAACTGTAGCTATGACACTATCTCTTTAGTGCTCAAAACAAAAAAACCTATTTGCAGAGTGCTCCAGGGTGGCCCTGAGTGGCACTTTAAAACACCCGTTTTGAACTGCTCTAGGCAGTTCAGTGAGGCTGGATACAACAATAGATTCTGGGAGTGAGTTTGAATAGTACAAAAGGGGGAGGGGTCTGCTGTCCATTGAAAACAGAAAGCAGAGCTAAAGAAAGTGAAGAATGTGAAAGGAGAGAAGGGAATTTCAGGATGTGCTAAAACTTTTGGCAACTGGAAAGAGTACAAAGAACTGGGATCTAGGCAACAGAGGGCAGGTCAAGCAGGCATAATTATCTATCACATAGATTCCACAGATAGCAATGGTCAAATACATTATTTTACCTTTTTTTTCCCCAATACTAGAGATTTTGACACTGGGTTCTTTTTAGAAAGCCACCAAGTATAACTAATACACAAGATACATAGCTATTATATATAACTCCACAAAATAATAAAACACAGTGGCTAGATTTATGTCTGTTTGTGTAGAGACTGCAATCCACTTCTGATTCAATTCTTCCAAAGTATTAATACTATTTAAATAATGAAATCATCCTGAAAGGGGTATACTACTGGTTCCAGGAAGATTTGTCAGAGAAAGAAATAGAGGCTGAAAAGTAATGAGTAAGGAGTGGCTAAGGGGGTGCAATCCAAAAGAGAATAGTCTAGGAGAACTAAAATGTATAAAAGTGTCTATGACCTAAACATTGGAGCTAGGAGCTCTTTCTTCTGATTAACTCTACTTTCTTATCCCTAGCTCAGAAATCAAGGCTTAACAGCTAGCTCTCAATAGCAAGCCAATATGATTAGAAAAACAGTACGGATGAGAAATGCAGAGCGTAGGTCTCATTTAAATTTAATTGAGATCATAATTTAGTAAATCACTTCTGAGGATAACTCACTTTAGGACATTTGAAAAATTTAAACTATTCAAAAAAGAAATGCAGGAGTTCCTGTTGTAGCTCAGCGGTTACGAATCCGACTAGTATCCATGAGGATGAGGGTTCAATCCCTGGCCTCTTCACTGGGTTAAAGCTCCAGCAGTGCTGTGAGCTGTGGTGTAAGCTGCAGATACAGCTTAGATCCTGCATTGCTGTGGCTGTGGTATAGGCCGGCAGCTGTAGCTCTAATTTGACCACTAGCCTGGGAAATCCCATATGCCGCAGGTGTGGCCCTAAAAAGCAAAGAAGAAAAAAAAAAAGGCAAGAGATGAAATGTCCTGGAGTTCCCGTCATGGTTCAGCAGTTAACAAACCTGACTAGGGAGTTCCCGTCGTGGCGCAGTGGTTAACGAATCCGACTAGGAACCATGAGGTTGCAGGTTCGGTCCCTGCCCTTGCTCAGTGGGTTAACGATCCGGCGTTGCCGTGAGCTGTGGTGTAGGTTGCAGACAAGGCTCGGATCCCGCATTGCTGTGGCTCTGGCGTAGGCCGGTGGCTACAGCTCCGATTCAACCCCTAGCCTGGGAACCTCCATATGCCGCAGGAGCGGCCCAAGAAATAGCAACAACAAAAAGACAAAAAAAAAAAAAAACAAAAAAACAAAAACAAAAACAAACCTGACTAGCATCCATGAGGACGTGGGTTCGACCCCTGGCCTCGCTCAGTGGGTTAAGGATCCGGCATTGCCATGAGCTGTGGCATAGGTCGCAGACGGGGCCCCAGATCTGGAGTTGCTGTGGCTGTGGCTGTAGCCAGTGGCTACAGCTCCAATCAGACCCCTAGCCTGGGAACCTCCATATGCTGCAGGTGCGGCCCTAAAAAGACAGAAAGACAAAAAAAAAAAGAAAAAAAAGAAAAGAAAAGAAATGCAATGTCCTATGTCTCAAAGGAAACAATGGTTCTCTTTGATTTCCAATCCACACAATGATCACTGTAGCCATCTAGACCCCTAAGAGAATTACTCCTGGATAGCCAAGCTTTCTGGAGCTGCATTTCCAACACTGCATCCAATAGCCACATGCAACTATTTAAATTTCAATTTAATTAAATTGAAATAAAATAAAAATTCAGCTCAGTTGCAGGAGCCACACTTAAGTGCTCAATAGACACATGTGGCTAGAGGCTACTATGTTGGACAATGAAGATATAGACTATTTCATCATCACAGAAAGTTGTATTGGACACCACTGTTCTAGATACCAGGAGACCAAGACTTGGAGTGTTAACATCAAATAATTCAAACCTTTTTTTTTTAATGGCCTCAGCTGTGGCATAAGGCAGTTACCAGGCCAGGGATTGAATCTGAGCTACAGCTATGACCTATGCCCACAGCTTCAGCAATGCCAGATCCTTAACTTACTACACCCAGCGGGGGATCGAACCCACACCTCCACAGTGACCTGAGATGCTGCAGTCAGGTTCTTAACCCACTGCACCACAGTGGGAACTCCTAATTCAACTTTTAAAGGCAATTTTTCCATGATGTGTATTTAATATTCACATCTCCAGTGAATATAGATTAGGACTGAACATTTTATTTTTGACTTGGACAATTGTTCTCAAAAGTCAGTTGTAAAGAAGAATTATCTGTGGAGCTTCCTAAATGCAGATAACTTAGTGATTCTAGATCTGAGAAAGGATGAATACAGAGAGAAAAATCAAGAAGACAGATATATTAGAGACAAATCTTCTAAATAGAATATTCCAGAATATCTATGCAGGGTGGAAGCTATATAGCCATTCAGCTCCCAGAACTCTCAGGCTCTGGGAATAGTTTTGAACCTTAAGCTAGCAGGGAAAACTCTTTGGTAATGTAGTTTCTAAAGATCTGAATATTGCATGTAAATGCTAAGTATGCACAAGGTACTGGACTATGTGCTGAGAGATTAGTAAAGTACGGTTTTTAAATCCAAGGAACTCAGTCTAGTTGGGGAAGAGAGAGATGAAAAATAAGTATAATACAGTAGCAGGTGTCATTTTAGCCGAACTTTAAATGTTGAGTAGTTCTGGAGTTGTTAGAGATATAGAAGAATGGCAATGAACATACAGAAAACAACATGAGGAAAAGCACAAGAGCTTGAAAATTTGGGGCATACCTGATAACCTAGAAGTGGTCTAGAGTGGATAGTGAATAGGGATTAGAGAAGGTTGCATAGTGGGAGAAAGGGGTATAAGATACATTCTGGGTACCTGGGACAAGACCATGGATGGCACTGAATGGGGAAAAAGCATTTAGAAGGTATTTGAGAAGAGCAGTGATATGATTAAGATCTGCATTTAGGGAGAACATTAACAGCTAAGCATAAAATGGAGTGGGGCGTGAGTAGATGCTGGGAAGATGTGCTATGATTTGGTCATCTGGCTGCACGGAAAAAAAAATGCACTCTGGTTGACAATGTTTATTCTTGCAAAAAGCTGGGAATCGAGAGAGACGCAACAGAATATGAAAGGGATTTTTAAAAGCTGGACATGTGAAGAAAAAGCATGGTTAGCAGCAGTATTGAGAAGCTGTTGGGAATGGAGTGACCCACCATGACTCTGGCAATAGAGAGTACCAACAATGAGGGTCAGAAAGAAATTGGAATTCTCAGCAGTTCGGCGAGCAGAGAGCTCTACTCTGTCTATGTCTTTCAAAGGTATGGACAATGGGGTGTCTGCTATGAGTGGTACACAAGTGGGCAAACACCTTCTTTAGTGAAGGGCCCTTAAAGGCATGCAACATATTGCACAGTATCTAAGGGCTTAGGCCCTGGAGAAAGCCTTCCTGCAATCGAATCCTGATTCTACTATTTAGTAATTGTGTGATCTGGTAGGCAGGTTACTTACATTCTATCCTTAAAGTGGAAATAATACGACCCACCTCTTAGGAATGCTGTGAGCTCATACATATAAGGCATTTATAACATGGCCTGGCACATAGTTACCACTCAACATATGTTCCCTATTATTATCATCATGTGTATATTTGAGTGAAAGACACATACTTCATTGTGCTATGTTCAAAAACCCTCATCAGCATAGTTTAGTAGCCCAAGGGACATCTGCAGTACACGGTCCTGCATAGGCAGCATGCCTTACCATTACTCAAAATGAGTATCTTAAGTCCATTTCGGAAAAAGACAGACATGAGTAAGGTTTTTAAGCCTGTAAATATTCTTAGTGAGTCCCTTTAAGGAAGCTAGTGCAAGTCGGCTCCAGCATACCACTGGCTGGTATAAACCAGCCCTTACACTTCCATTCATAAGACCTGCCTTTCACTTCCCTAAAATACACTCAAAGGTATACCGAAGGGAAAAATCCATATGATAATCAACTTCAGCTTCCTAAGCAGCCAGAACCTAGAAGTGATCTAGTTCTACTTCCCCTCTAATTTCTCTCAGCCTCAAATGGCAGAGAGGGAAAAAAAAAAAAAAAAAAAAAAAAAAAAAAAAAAAAAGGTTATTTTGGCGATGACAGACTTTATTTCACTAATCAGAAAATATCAACTCCTTTCAAAACCTAAAAACCTCTTTCTCATTTATATTTAGAGTCCTCATTTCCAGGAAGAGGAATGGAGTGAGGGGTGTTAGCCAGAGCTTCAGACTGCACAGGAAATTGGCCACCTGAAACCAAGTTTAACATAGAGCTTCCAATCACACACCGAGTTTTCCTTCTCACCCTGACCCATTCCCTCAAGTTCCCTCCTGTATTTTTTTAATGTCAAATTCCATTCAAGTTAAACAATGTTAAATGGGCTTTATGTCATCCTCCTTTCCTTTTTGCTAGGAAGGAGTAACATAAGAAGAATAGCTTGGAGTCTCCTGGTGGCCTAGCAATTATGGGTCTGGCATTGTTACTGCTGTGGCTTGGGTCACTGCTGTGGCACAGGTTCTGTCCCTGGCCCGGGAACTTCTGCATGCCATGGGCACGGTAAAGTAATATGTCTTTACTTTAAGATACATTAAAGTATAAAGGTATCTTAGATAAGGCTAAATTCTAATTACATGGTATCTGAGACAACATTTCTATTACCATCTTTCCAAAAGTCTCATAACAGGTCATAACAACACTTGCCCTATCTCTGACTCATTTTCTTAAAACATTCCCGAATATCCATTGTCAAAGGCTGGAGAAGAGTTGTCTATGGTGTGAGCACCCCATCATTTCCCCAATACATGGCAGAGTCTCTGATAAATCCAGATCTAAGAATGACTGCTTCAAGAATGCTTCCTGAAGAGGTTTTAAAGAACGTTTTACCAGAGGACTAGCATGAGCTACTCAAGTATCTGGGTTCATCTGCTGAAGTAATAACACAGTTTTAAACAGTATTGCCTTCAGTGGTACAGAAAGTATGCTTTCTCCCCTTTAAACAAATGAATTGAAATCTGAGAAACCATTGGGGAATTTTAAAAGATGAGAAAGTCCATCTATTTTAGATAGAGAGTAGATAGATAGGTAGATACATAGATAGATCAGACAAAGAGAAAAGGATGAAATTGAGTTAGCTATATATTTTTGCTGTTGCTCTGAATAAAATACTCAAATTTTAAAACATGTAGCCCTTCATATTCATGTCCTGGATATTTTTAAAATACACATACTTTTATAAAAACAATCATATATGTTTCTTGAGCTGAATTTTAAAGGCAAACTACCTTGTTTTAGAAAGATAACCTTTTCAACTGGACAGCATTTATTTCCCAATAACTTTACAAGGCTCTACCTTCATTCATATTGATGTATAAATTAATCAAAATGCTAATATTTTTCATATAACCTATAAAACTAATTTGGACAGCACCCACATATTAAAATAATGTTGAGTTTAAAACCATTTAGAAAAAAAAATCTCTAGAGTTCTATCTAATAATACATTTTAGTCTTTAATAAATGCCTGAACCTAGTCTGCCTGACTAGGAGCTTAAGTCAAATTTACCCTGGATCCATCAGCTGAGAGGTATCCTGGTATACGGGTGAGAAAAAGCACAGATTCTTAAATCAGATTAATTAACCTATGAGTTCAGGCTCTGCCACTTGTTCAGTGTGAGACCTCAGGCCAGATACTTATCGTCTAAGTCTCAGTCTTCTTACCTCTGAAATGGAGAGCATAATGCCACTGACTTCACACAGGATTGTTATAAGAAAAGATGGATCAAGTATATGTTAAATCACTGTTAAATGCTTTATATCATATCCACTATGAGTCAATAACCAACAACTACACTGTAAGTATAAGTTATTTTTTTAACAGAGTAAAAGCATGAAGGAATTAAACATGTGTTCACTATTAGCATACAAATACAATTCAGTCATAAAAGCCACCTAGTTAGCTTTGACATTATTCATTAGGTCACCCTGGAATTGAGAGATAGCAAGGAGATAATGTCACTGATTTTTTAAACATAAATACTTTTATTAGCATAGAGAAGTTCTTTCCAAATATAGCAATTCCAGTAGCATAATATTTTCCAACATTATACACCGCCAGAAATTTAAACCAGTAACACAGGTCCATGGGAAACCTCTGTTTAATGAATAAAGCAATATTTTCCATGAAAATATATCTATTTAGTTTTGCAGTGGAGAAAACGAGATATTCTTTAGTTTTAATCCAAAGAGAAAAACCTCAACAACTTCGCCCATTAATAATGTACAGCGACGGCTCTTCTGGAGTCAAGCATGCATTAGAGTATGGAGAAAACATCCAACAAGCACAACTCTCCAACACTTGGTGAAACAAACCAACCGCTACCCAAAGAAGAAACTGAAGCTATAAATTCAAATAAACGGGCTGCAGGGAGACTACACAAACCTGCTGTTGCTTTAATTGCAGACAATTCAATTCAGCAGCTGTTGGTCCAGGCACTAAGGTTCACTGTATGCTCTTCAGCGTAACCTTGAAATATTGTCACTCACTCACTTCTCCACATCATCTGCATGCTGTCCAATTAATGAGGAGCGAAATCAACTGTCAAACCACGTATCAAAACAGAACATGATCTTTTAGCTCTTAAGCACAGGAGCACAATATTTTAAGGACAATAAAGCAAGAATGGAGGTGAAAGTCCTTGACAATAAATAATATTCAAACTTATCAAAACATGTGGTTGTAGAAACTAAGCTTCTGTTCTGTTCAGCAAGAAAGTGAAACTTTCTCAATATTTTTCCCTTTGGAAGGATCCTTTCTGTCTAACTGCTGGATAAGAAGCCTTTCAAACAACATTCACCAATACCTGATCAGTCTCCAAGTTCTTCGTTATTATGGACCAATGTGTTTGCTTAAGCTTAAGAGAATACTTAAGGAACGCTTCTGGTCCAATGATATTTTATAATACAGATGGTTTGGAGCTGGCATTTTTAGCCTTGCTGTTTTCGGCACTTTTTTTTTCTACCAGGAGAGCAAACAACAATAATATATAATGTTCATCAATCTGAATTGAATAATGGAATAAAAATAAATTTACCAAACAAATGTGTTCTGGAATGCCTCCTATTTGAAATTTACCTACTCTCAACTGTATCTCAAATCTAGACAACCAATTAACAAATACAAGAGTTGATAAACTCAAGGGAAACACAACATACTAAGTGTTTAAAAATTGCTTTTTGCTTCCAAAGCGCTGTCTTCTGTGCAAACACTATAGGCTATATCACATACTACCAGTTGCAGACATAAGACTTGAGAAATTCAATACAAGAATACAGCAGAGAAGCATGCACAATTAAGGGATCGGGACTACCAATTTAACAGAGAACCCAGATTTTACATAGCAATCTGCTACAAACATTATAGCTAGGGGCAGGCATATTTTATGCAGCTATTTTGTTTAGCTCATTAGCACCTTATTTGTCCTTCAGTATAGTTGAACTGGAGGCAAAATAAGAGAGGAATGCACTTTGAAACAAAAGGAAAATTTCAGATAATAAACCATACTATACCTGTATATTGTACTAGGAACATCGTGACACTCTTCAGGGAACTGTTTCACGTTGTATCCTACCGTGAGTTATTCTCCCCTTACCCTCTTCTCTCCACAAAAAAAGAAAAGCCAAAGCACCCCAAACCCCTACACACTACCCCTAACCCACCCCCCCATTGAGGAAAAAAAAAAAAACAAACAGCTACAATTCAGCTCAGATCCGATGCTTCTGTTTAGCTCAGCTCCAGCCGAGCAACTGAGCTCTAGCAACGGAGCATAGGGAGGTGGATTCTGATGCCAGTAGCACTTCCATCCACTTCACTTACACAAAAGCAGGCAGTGGAAAATCCAGGAGCCTTGAAGACAAGGGCTGGAACTGGCTTTTATGAATTGCTATTACTGCATGTGTCACCATCCATCTCCAATGACGGACACTTATAGGCTGAATTGGGGGTGGAGGGGGTGGGGTGGAAGAGGTTGGAGAGCAGGTGGAGAAGCAATTAGCAGTATGTTCATTGGAGAATTCGTTCGGGATTTCATACATCAGTGCCTAAAGAAACAGCATGCAGTTGACAAATCAGAACTTTACGATTTGCATGCCTTAGAAGAAATCTTAGCTTGCAGCCCCAAACAAAATAATGCTTGCCCACTTTTATAGAGCATGAAAAGTCGCCCCTCTGCTTTCTCTTTCCTCCAGTTACCCTTGTTCCTCAGAAATCAACATTCAGAATGAATAGTTGCTCATTTTCCCTAAAGAACTGTATGTAAAAGTCTGGAAGCAAAGGAAGTATAAAGAAATTAAATTATATTGAACATGACATCTCTTAACAAAAAGGCAAGAAGCTAATTATTTTAAGCCAACTTTTCATCCCTAGTCCCATTCCCCAGGTGCAGCTTTCATACCTATAATCAGTGGCTCACACAACTTTTGTGCATATACTTAACACTGAAAAACAACCTATGTATACCTAAAAATAGTTCAGTTAATGTCAAGGTGAGAAGCTAAGAGCTATGTGCAGGACTCTCTCCATGGGTGACCTTTAAGGAGGCACTTCTCCTGTAAGTACTTTAGGTTTACTCATCTGCTAAACTGAAGCACATTTTTTAAGACTTATTTCAAAATAAATCATGAGTAGGAACAAAAAAGAGATCATCTGTTAGGAAGGGAATATGACACAGGGGCTGGATATCAGGAAACCTGGGTCCAGGTTCTAGTTTTACAGCTTTCTAGTTGTGTTACCCTGGACAAGTCACTTAACTTCTTAGAGCACAAGTTTCCTTATTTTATAAGTTGTACATAATTGTACCCATTCTGACAGATCCATGGGACTGCTGTGAAGAGCTAATGAGATAATAGATATAAAAACAATTTTGTAAAGTGTAAAGGGCTATAAAATTGTATGGGATTATTATTATTACACCCTGAAACAAATCTTGCCTAAATGACTAAAATGAGGCACCTCTATCACATAAAGAAAATAAAAAGAAAGGACTGGTATAATTTCATGAAACATTATTCAATCCTTCCAATTTTAAAATTAGAAGAAATTACTGCTTGTTCTTAAAATTCCACAGGAGGAAAGTTTTTGAAACGAAAAAATTTTAAATCTGATACATAATACATCAAAAGTTTATTACAGAGACAGAAGCCCTCTAATTCCTTCTTTCCTTTCCAGAAAGTCAGGTTTTTTTGTTTTTTTGTTATCTCGTTCTATGAACCTGGTACATCCCTCACTGCCCAGTGTGTGGAACAGGATTCAAGTTGATTAGCTAAATCTAAATCCATATGGTAAAAATCCAAAGTCATGCTTTATGAGGCTCCAAGCTGCTTTGATACTATATATACAGTGACCAGCTGGCTTCAGCTGGGACACAATTTTAGCACATGAAGTCCTGGGGTGGCCACACCTGGGGCACTAAATGATCCAGGCAATGTTTGGGGACCTTTGGTTCAGTCAAATCCCACATGTCCTGATTTCCATCTGTATGGTGGTTTCCCAAGTGTGTGTCTGTCCACACGGACCAAATCTGAAGCAGCCAAAGGAAAGGTGGGAGCTATAGCAGAATATCAGATGTCAGCTCCCCTTGGCCCCCTCCAGTGCCATCTGTGTCGTCAAACAAGTGTCCAGCCTACTTCCTGTGAGAAGAAAGAAACCTTTTTTTCTAATTTCCCCCTTGGATGTCATTGCCAATACTGAAAATTCTGGTAAAAAATACATATCCAAAATCTATATTAAATCAATGGGGAAAATGGATAATATGAATCACAAAGAGTTAGGTAAAGGGTAGCTAATAGCGAGTAAGCCATTAAAAGGGGAGGGGGAGGAGAGGGCAGGGAAAGGAGGAGAGAAGAGGGGCGGGAAGGAGAGTGAAAATCTGAAGTCGGAGCTTTTTTTCTAAGTAGAAAAACACTTGCTGGAATCATCCATTACCTCACCTCCTAGAATGTACTGGGAATGGCCCTTTTACCCCCCACAGCTGCAATCCTAGACTTCCAACTGCTTAGGTAAGTAGTCAAGAGCCTGAAAAGCACTGATAGACCTAGCACCCGATCTCACTTTCCTTTGGCATGTGGAAAGCCAGGCAGGTGGGATACCGTTCTACAGGGACCTCATCACTGCAACCCTCCGCCACAGCCTTACCTGTGGCATGGCTGGCCACTATTAAAGGGGTCAGCCCAATTTCAGGTTCAGCAAAGGAAGCTGGCCTGGGACTTTCAAAGCCACACTAGCAAGAAAGGAACAAAGGCTGGACTTCAGAATCAGGGTGTTCTGCCTTTGGGCATTGCAACTAAACTTCTCCACACAGCTAAGCTTGAAATTCATAAGTTCCTCAGAAGGGCCATTCGAAGTAAAGGGGAAAAGACAGGAAAGATGATTTTTTTTATTAGCATCTTTCTCCATCATCAAAAGATGTCCCAAGAGGCAATAAATAATGTGGGGTGCAAGGCAGCAATTTCAACCTAGAATATCAAGAGTAGAAATTAAAACATCAGAGAATCCTGATAAAAACAAACACACAAACATATACCCTAAAAACCACTGCAATGTTTGCACATCTTGATTTCAATCTTCAGAATGTAAGTACTAGTGGTTCCCCAATCCACCTGAGCTCCTTCTCAGCAGCTGTCACCACATGTGGCCGATCTTTTCAAATGCATTCCTGTTATTAGCCACCTTGGATTCTGAGTATTCTTGACAAAAACAAAAATTCCAGCAGAAGATTTCAAATAACCATGAACTTGAACCAAACCATGAACCTAAACAGAGAGAAACAATGCTAATTTTCTAAACCCCAAACAAAACAGAAATGTTAATAGTTTGAATGCAACAACTAGTGACTTGATTTGAACCAGAACAAAGCAATCAAACTTGTGCCAAACTCTGAGAGTCCAAGCTCAGGACTCTGGGTCACTTCAAACTCCTGCAAAGAGCATACATCAAGACTTGGTTTCACCTGCCAAAAATCCCATCGTGAACCACAGAATGCCAGTGAATAAGGATCTGGGAGAACTGCATTCTCCTAATTTTTGTCACTGTTTGACCTTGGTCAAGTCACTTACATTCTTTCAGACTTAGCTTGCTTGCCTTGAAATGACTATGCTGGGATTACCAGTATCCCAGATCTAATACTCTATGCCAATTGTGAAATTTAGTCTAGCAGCAAAACAGATGACGTCACAATTTGGCCCCCATCTCCAGCAAGCAGAGAGATGGACCACCGCCAACTCTCCTAAGGGTTCATGTTTCTAGCTTTCTTGAAATATGCTTCACATAAGAGTTGGGCAACTCTCTTTGCTCATTGGGCAAACGTGCCTTGGGAATAGTCACCCTAATATTCCTTTTTAGAATATTTCTCTTTGAGGAAATGTTTCGGGTGCAGTTTGTTTTCCTCAAATGAAAGCTAGAGGTGAGTGGTCTGGTCCCAAAAAGGAAGAAAGGAAGAAAGTGATCTAGATTATGCTGAGCACCCACTGCATACCAAACACGGCATGATACTTTACATTATTTTTAAAACTAGTCCTCACAATACAGCTACATGATAGGTATTATCATCCTCATTTTATAGGCAAGGAAACTGAGACTTACTGATGTTAAATGATTTGCTTGCAATCACCCAACTGGTGGCAGATCTAAGATTTGAGCTCAAGCAATCTGAATCCATTACTACACTGACATTCTAATGATTAAAGTCTGAATGACTGAATTCCTTCTTAATTCAGTGATTCAATTGAACTTGTTTAGTGAATAAGTCATCTGCTGAGTCAATACAGGGAGAGTAAATTTTCTTGCATTTATACTGGGCAGACAATTTTTATAAAAGTTTCCCCCAACAATGTGGTTAAGACCACTGGGCTCTGGAGTCAGACAAACCTGAGTTTCTTCAATTCTAGTTTATGGACAAGGTACTTAAAATGCTGAGTCTCAAATTTTCTTATCTGGCAAATGAGGAAAGAAGTGGTACTTCCTCACTGGGTTGTTGGAAAGTGTTAATGATATGATAGCAAATAGCACAGTGCTTGGCACAAAATAATTATTCAGTAAATGCATATGAGAGCTATACATATTCATTAGCAAAAGAGCAAGAAAGGAAAGGTTATAAAGAGAATTCATTGAACTCAAGTGCTCTTTGGTCTGTAGCGCAGATTTAGTTTGAAAGAGTTTTTCAGTAGCCCACCCATACCCTCTAAAGCTAAGCCGCATCTAGCAGTAGATTAGCATATTCATGAAGCAATATGATTATACTAATTGGTGGTGCCTAAGTAGTAGCAAGGAGACTTGTCATGTGCTCTGCTGAGCAGCAATTGTCCCTAGTTTCCTGGAATCTATCTTTCTAAAGAGTGTTGGGAAGCAGCAGATAGAAGTACTGCTGGAAGCACCAGGTGGTCTAAGGCCCCCATGTTCCCTGGATTCTTCAATCTCCAGCTTCTATTTCATTCACTCATGGCCATCTTCACATATACTCCCCTCCTTCCTCAGTTTAGTCTAGTTTTATTGTGATTCTTCCCCTGCTCTAGCTCTGGCTCTGCTCATCAGCATCAAGTGGTATTTATGGAATGTGTGCATGGCACTGCACTAGGTGAAGTGGAGGGACATTCAAAAGCTAATCAAAGAGATTTGTCCTGTGGCCAAACAGATTAAGATCCACAGGTAGACCAGAGTTTTGGCAACATAGTAAATGCAGGTATAATTGGATGATTTGGTTGATTTCAGAGCACAAAATAGTTTGTTCATCTAGTTAATGATACACATAGTGAAGAATTTACAATTATACAGCTGTCAGCAACTTAATTTGAAATGCATAAAAGGATGGATAGATGGATAGGTAATAAAGCAATAAAGTATTAATTTGAGAATCTAAATGGTGGGTATACGTGTGTTCGGTGTACAATTCTTTCAACTTTTCTGTATATTTAAAATTTTTCATCATAAAAGGTTGAGGAAAAATGGAGAGGGATAGGTAAGGGGTACAGTTTTTTCAACCTCAAATGTTTCAGAACAGAATAACCATGTTTATATAGAGAACTATAAATCAAATAGGGCAAAACATTAAAAATTGGTGAATCTGGAGTTCCCACTGTGGTGCAACGGGATCAGCAGCGTCTTGGGAGCATCGGGATGCAGGTTCCATCCTCAGCCTGGCACAGTGGGTTAAGGATCCAGCATTGCCGCAGCTGTGGCTTAGGTCTCCACTGCAGCTCAGATCTGATTCCTGGCCCGGGAACTCCATGTGCAGTGGGGTGGCCCAAAATGAAAAAAAACAAAACAAAACTGCTGAATCTGAGTGAATGGTATGAGAGTCCCTATATGATTCTTTAAATTTTTTTATATTTAAAATTATCTCGAAATAAAAAGTTAAAAGATATTTTGTTGAAAACTGACCTCTTTCACCTAGTGTCTCAGTTGCCATTTTTAGTAGAGCGGGTACTAGGTCAATCGCAGCAAATAACTTGGAAAAAAACGGGGGGCAATTATCAGCCCATAGACATACTTGAGTGCCTAACTATATTCGAGATATTGTGCTAGACACTGTGGCAGATTCGAAGTCACTGCCCTGAGAGGCCTCACAGTGTAGATGATGGAACGCCAGAGCAGTGTCTGAAAGGGTAACTGGCTGGCCAGAGAAGTTCGTTAAGACAAAAGCATGAAGACTGGAAAGGCAGGTTGGAGCCAGACTGCGGAAAGTATTGAATGCCAAGCTAAAGAGTTTGGACTTCAGCCTATGGATAACGGGAAGCCTTTGACAGTCTCTGAGTCAGAGAAATAACAGGCTCTAAGACTTACTGGCTAGATAGTACAATTTGGGAACCGTTACCTTCAACACGCATTTGTTTTATATTCATGTACTTCTGGCCCTTATAATTACTTTCCTTATCTGGATATGGCCTTTGGGGATTTCTAACATTTCAGATGCTGCCCATTTTTTAAACAGCCATCTCTCTTCAGCCTCTACCCCTTTCCCTCCCTCAGTCCCCAAGAGGAGCTGACCAGCACTCCCCTCAGCCCCACTAACTCAGTAAGCAATAAATAAGCCTCCTTTAGTTTTTTTTTTTAAGCTAGAAGCTCTGCTTGCTGTGCTTTGAAACTCTGATTTCCTTCATGATAATCAAGCCCCAATTACTACTGGGATCACTGATTTGAGTTGGAAAGAATGAATATTCAGTTAAGCAACATGTGAGGGAGTGCAGGAATATATGTCCTATGTGTAGAAGGCAACAATTGTTCAAAGTGATCTTTGTACATCGAACAAAACCCTGGTGGAGACGGCATTCCTGAAGAGTGATTAGGGAAGGCCTCTCAGACTGCCAAATTAAAAGGTGGACTTTGTCTCCAGTTTTTTGCCCAGAAAGTCCATCCTCCAATCCAATCAGGATACTCCCCATTTAAAACCCTGTGCTGGGACCTCCTGCTGTGGCTCAGCGGGTTGAGAAGCCGACACAGTATCCCTGAGGATGTAGGTTCGATTCCTGACCTCGCTCAGGAGGTTAAGTATCTGTGGTACAAGTTGCAGATGTGACTCGAATCCAGCATTACTGCTGTGGTGTATACCAGCAGCCGCAGCTCCTATTCAACTCCTAGCCCAGGAACTTCCATATGCTGCAGGAGCAGCCCTAAAAAGAAAATAAATACATAAATAAAACCCTGTGCTGGCTCACCACTTTATCTGACTAGAAGATAAAGGTCGAGCTCCTTAACAAGCAGACTTGCTTCACCAACTGGCCACGGGATATCTTTCCAGATTCTTATCCTGCCCCCTCTTCCATACTCCCAGTGGTTCACGCACAATATCTCATCTTTTTTCTGAACTATCCATTTTACACGTGTTTTGCACGTGTTAGCGTTCCCTCTTTCTGGAATCCTTTCCCACAACCTCTTTGTCCACCATCTGCTGTGATTTAGCAGAGTTAGACTCTGGTCTGAAAGCAGCCCACCCCCAGCAGTAATCCCTCCATCATGTCCCTAGGACACCTTATCACACAGCTCTTTCTCTGAGCACCTTTGCCACTGTAATAGAAGTATTGGTTTGGGTGTCTATCTTCCCAACTTGACTGTGAGCTCCTTAAGGGCAGGCAGGGACTACTTCTAATTCATCACTGCATTCCTAGCACTTAGCATAACATCTGATCCTGTACATGTGCTTAAATGTCTACTGAATAAATGAGCTCCTTGAATTCAAACTGAGCACCTCCTGAAAGGTGAAAATCAGAATATTATGTGACCAAAGTAATCCTAGTGAAGTGTGTTCGAGGACTCGACTGAAGAAGAAATGGTAGGAGGACACATTATGGGGCCTTACTGTGGGGTAGGTTCTACCCCCGAAAGCTCTTGCTGGCAGTTGTTGGCTAAAAAGAAGAGGAGCTAGAGCAGATGGAGAAGGGCCCTTCCCAGGAATTTCCCCAAAGTTATCATTCATAGTTCACCACTGAAGCAATGCTGTTTATGCAACATTCTCTACACAGTTTCAACTCTTCTGAATTACAGCCAAACTTTTCATTTGTGCTCTGCCTGCAGATACATTTGGACCAGCCTTGTTAATGGGTAGTCATGGAAAGTTCCTATTCTCGCCTATCATTACTGGACTTAAGGGACCAATGAGAACCCAACAGCCAAAAGGGGGAGCAGGGCGGAGCTAATGAAGACCACCTTTTCTTCTTCTCCTAGATCACCAATATCTTTCACTGCACCTCCAGTCTTACCTTGTTGTTTTATCCTATGTATCAGTAAAGGCAAAAAAAGGACAATGAAGACTTGAGCAAAACTTTACAGGAGAAAAAGAGGAAGCAACACTGAGGTCTGGCATATAAATCTTGAGACATATGATCAGTCACCACTTCTGGAAAGTAAACATTTCAGCTGTTTTAAACAAACAGCAAAAGCAATTAGCCCTTTCTCTAGACTAAACTGAGGTGTATGCTGAATTTAAAAAAAAAAAAAATGGAGTCTGTCTTGATCTTCAAAAATGTCAAACTGGTAAACACTTCACTTTTTTTTTTTTTTTTTTTTTTTTTGCACATATAAATCTAAGAGCCAAGCCTAGCTTGAGGAAGATTTAAGAGACATAAAATTTGTCTGAGGTATCTGCCAAATCTCTGCAGCAGAGACAGAAACCCTGGAAAAGCTGACATAGTCATAACTCTCACAACATCACCAGCAGGTCTGTGCAGGGCTGGACGTACAGAAAGTCACTGTTCTTTCCCTCAAACTGTTTGTAAACACAGAAATAGACCGTTTGCTTATCAGCTATCTGGTAGCTCGTCTTTGTCTATATAAGTGCCACAGAGGAGAGAGACAGGAAAAAAAAAAAAGAATAAATCTCTACTGGCAGGTATCCCAATTTCAGTGGAGTAAATTTTCGTTTATATGATGGACCTGTTTCTTGAACCCTTCTCTTTCTTCCATTTGCTCTTGCACACTTATTCTTATATGTACACTAGAACTGTCTGTCTGGAAGGCATGAAAAAGGGGTATTTACAAGTATCCAGCGCAGTGCCTAGCAGAATGATTTGCACATAGTCAGCCCACAAAAATCCGTCAAATGAATTGAAACACTACCTGTAATGTCTATGTGCAATTTATTTGATCATGGAGCAGGAGAACTATGCATTCTTTTTCCTGAAGTATTCAACGAGACTTCCCTACAAGGTAATACCATTTTATTCTGACAATTCATGCTTAGGACTTCTCTCCTTTAAAGAGCATCCATCTTTGCACAATGGGGATTATTTGTAAGGAAAATGAAGGACAGACCACACGTCAGGATCCTGAATGACAGCATGAACACTGATACGTTTTTGTAGAGACAATCAGATATCTCATATTCACCTGATTGTGTGGTTGTTACGGTAATCCACTACATATGTCTAAGATCACTTAACAATGCAAGACTATAGTGCACGCAGGGGCTGCATTCTGTAAATAGGATTAACAGTTGAATTCAACCAAGGTCTTCCCTGGGGACGGATTGCTGGAAAATACATCTACATGACATTTAAAAAAATAAATTAACCAATGACATTGGCTCCCATGAGACACATTGTTTCTTGTACATTCAATTCTATCACAGCTTTCCGTAGCTCTCTGCTGACATCCCCGTCCCAAAAGACATAGAATTTCAAAACAGAAAGAAAAACAGAGCAATTGGAGCTCTTCTGTCTCTCCTGCATGAAGTGTTATACACACAGAGGAAAGACTTCTGTACATTAACACAAAGTGAACCGTGACGTGATGAGATCATGTCGGTCTGGCCTATCCTTGTTATGCTGTGGTCACATATAACTTGCCCAAGGGAATGGACAAAGTCTGTATGCGTACTGACAAAGACTGGCAGAGGCCGCAGGAAAATGAAGAGAGCTGTGTTATGGTGGGGCCAGGGGAAGGGGGTTGCTTTTTCTTTATAAAGAAAAGTTCCGTATTATGATTACTTTTCCTTCCACTTTTATTTAATTAATTTCCCTCATCTGCAAAATTGGGCTAACTACTGTATTGAACATTTTTACTCTGAGGATGAAGTAAAATACCAGTGGATTGCCCGGCACGCAATGGTTAACCCATACAATCCACATTGATATATGGTTAGCATGAGCTAAACACCTACTATGTACCAGGCACCAGACTCCAAGAAAATGTAAACTGTGGGAGGAAAAGGTGTCGCTGGAAAGAAAAGCATGGAGCTCATTTTCAAAGGTTTTATGAAGCTGTTTAAGAAATTCGGATTTTTATCTTGAGGACAATGGGGAGCCTTTGAACTATATTAGATAGGGCTGGATAGCTTTAGACTTGTGATTTAGAAGCATCATTCATTCTGTCAGCACTGGTGGACAAAGGATTGTAAGGGAGGCAGGCTTCAGGCAGTAGTAATCCTGCAGAGAAGTCATATATGTTGTGAGGTAGGAGGGGGCGGTGTACAATGGCAATAGAGATGGACATGGGGAAAACACGTTTTAATAACTTTTAAAAATGTACATTATAGAGGAATAGAAACAATATGGAAAAAGGCTAAAAACAGAAATCACATAACTTTCTACTTATAGGAAAACTCTATATAATTTTTTGTGTTTAACATTAGAAGACTTTTCCTAAGTATGTACACACAGATGTGTGGGTGGTTGCACATGTGTGATATGTGTGTGTATGTGTATTCAAACTGGGACCTGTCAACTTCATAATCTGAATTTTCTCTTAATATAACAAACAAATTTCTACATCAGTAAATGTTCTTTGGTAACATAAATTAACACGGTTACTCAGTAACCCATAGATGTGCAGTAATTGAATTAATTCAAAACTCTTGTATTGGACATTTAAAATGCTATCTTTTTCTTTTTCTTTCCTCCTTTCATTTTTATTTTCACTTTTACTATTGTAAACTCTAGGATAGACATTCTGGGAGCTAAATTTTTACAAACATCACATTTATTTCCTCAGCCTAGAGCCCTATAAGTTGAAGTGGAAGGTTGAAAGCTATGTGCAGTTTTAAGGTTTTTGATACATACTGACAAACTTTCCAGAAGGGCTGTATCCTGCTAACTGTGTCCCTGAGTAGGAGGAGACCCATTTCAGAGTGATTTCGAGGATGGAGTCCACTGGATTTCGTGGGTGGAGAGGAGGAATAGATCCTTGGCAGAGTATCAGGGCAGGAGCAATGTGCACTCTGCCAAGAGGAACAAAGCAATGGGCAGGCCTAAGGGACAGATGGCTGGTTGGATATATGATGAGAAAAAAAAAAAGACAAAGTAACCATAGGAGAGTGGGAGAAAGTGAAAAAAAAAAAAAAAAGGAAACCTCTAGTGAAGCTATATACCCAGGGCACTTAAATTTCCTGCTTTATTCTGCAAGAGTACCAAATGCAGCCAGCAGCTAAGCTTTCTGGAGTGTTTGGCACTCTGTGGTACCAAGGTCCAGAGTTATATTCATGTGAACATGTTGGTCCGTTCGTTTCATCCATTCACAATTTATGAGATGTTTACCATGTACCAAGTGCTGTTCTGGATGCTTTGGGTTTGGAAATAAATAAGACCTGGTCCCTGCTCTCAAAGAGCTCATAGTCTAGGGAAGAGGCAGACGCATCCACAGACCAACACACTATGGTGTGGTACAAGCTAGAACAGAGGTTAAGTGCAGGGTCCTGTGGAAGTAGGAGCCTAACACTGCTTCATTGTGGGCATGCACACGTGTGTGTGGTGGCGGGAGGGGAGGTGCACAAAAGCCTTCACAGAGGTGTTGATATTTGAGCTGAGTCTTGAAGGAGGAGTTTCTCAGATGGCTAAGGATCACAGAGCAGACTCACACTCCCCGTATGTTTGTGCCACTGCTTTCAAGGACACTCAGTGAGACCGTGAGGACGCTCGTGTGTCATCTAAACCCATGTGTGACAATAGGCTCCACAGTTAGCTTAATGGACATATGTACACAGCCTGACTTAGGCAATGATATGCTCACTTTAGCATTTAGAGGACAAGAAGAAAGTGGCATAGAGACTTTTAAAATAGTTCAGATGACACTGATAAAATAATAACATTTAAGTCTACCAAGTCCTACAAATTCTACTTCCCAAATATCTCCAGTCTGTTCCCTCTTCTCATCTGTTGCTCCCTTGGGTCCTTATCATCTCTCTCTGGAACAGAGTACCAGCATCCTAACTGGTCATGTTCTCTTGTAGGACACACCAAGTTGAAAACCTGATCATGGCACTCCTCTTCAAAAACATTGCTAATGATTTTTTATTGCCTACAAGCAGTATTTTCCAAATTTCCGTCATTTGAGTATTACCTGATTATTTTGCCATATTCACATACCATGTGTTCTACTCTTTATTTACTATTTCTCTTTAAATCAACGTAAAACTGGTTAACTTTCTATTTTCGCTCAGCCATAAACTCAAGAACCTTAGATTCAAGGACATAATTCAGCTTTATGCTTTATAAGCCACAGTAGAACATACAATTAATGAAATTTAAAATGTCTGTGGGGGCACAATGTAACTACTAATGGTAGATGCCCTACATTCTGAGAAACACCTGCCTACGCGAACATATCCAAACTTATCACTGTGTTCAAAGTTCTTCACAAATCAGCCCTGACCTATCTTTCTAGACTCCTCTACCATCATTCCTTCCTTTTCCCAAACAATCTATACCCCTGCCATGCTGAATTCCTCAACATTGAATGGACATGCCTTCCTCATGTGAAATCCCCTGTCTTTCACAGACTGCTCCCTGTCTCTGCAATGCCTCCCCTCCACTGCTCTCTGCCTGGCAAACTCATTATCCTTCGAGACTTATGTGTCCTGTCACCTCCTCCCAGAAGCCTTCTTCCTGACTCTCCCTTACAGTTAGCCACCCCTTCCTTCATCCTCCCATAGCGCTTTGCATCTCTCTCCCCAACTAAACCGAGGGAGAGCTCACACCTCGGAACTCTGCTGCATCCCCAAACACTCTATGCAGGGCAAAGGTCATGGAGGAGACCAAGTGCCCCAGAAGGTCACTTAAAATAAAGGCCAAAAAAAAAAAAAATCAAATCCAAAGTACTGTCCAGGGGCAAATAGCTTAGAGGTATGGCATGTTTTGTATGGAGAATCACCTGATTCAGAGTCAGGAACACTGACGATAGTTTTGGCAGACACTATCGGCTACGGCTGCAATAACAGTTAAGCTAATTTGGTTTTGGCAGCTACTTTACAACAGACACATACTGACATAGAAACTAAAAAGTGAATCATTTGGGTTTTTGCTAAGGTGATCGAGCACACCTCACAATAATCTGTCCTTACCACAACTGGAATGTCAAGAACCAAAGTGAAGAGCAGCACCAGAAAACCCTGATGGAAAGAACGTAGGCTCTGGAGTCAGAAATTCATACACTCAAATCCCAACTCAACTCCTTACAATCTATGTGACTTTAGGTAGGTTGTTAAACTTGCTGACATTTTAGTTTCCTCTTCTAGAAAAATGGGAAAAATAGAACCTACTTCATAAGACTCTTAAGATAATGCAACAAAGTGCTTGTTAGACAGCACCTAGAACACTCTGTGGGCTCAAGAAATAGCAACATTATGGTTGCCCAATGAAATGACTACAATTCAGGTAATATGATGCACTAGGCAGCAAATGCATTTTTTAAGAAAATAAATCTATATCACTAGGCTTTAAAAATGACCACTCTAGAGTGTAGCTAAGAATAGCCACAAACAAAACAGTCTATAAAACAAAGCCCTTCTTGGGTTTAAATTAAACTCACACCTGGAACATACCACCATACTCCTTTGTGTTCTCCAAGAATTGATCTCAAATCAGGTTCCCCTAGGATGAAAAAACAAAAATCACCTAATCTTAATTTTTTGCTTTTAATTTGATACAGAATACTATCCAAACTATGTGGATGCCTTAAAGTGTCCTATTACTATGACCCCAAGCTTGTCAACACGATTTCTTTCCCAATCTATCCCTGCTGACACGTTTTACTCTAGTCAGGGAAGCCCACCTATTATACAAGTGCTTCCTCTTCTATAGACCCTTCTCCAATTTCAACCCCGATATTAGGAAGCAGTTTCTCCTCCCCCCCCCCCCCCCCACTCCCGCCTGCCTGCCGCCTTTGCCCATTTTAAATCCTCTTTACTCCTTTGGAGCCCAAATTAAAATACAACTTCTTCCCAAAGCCTATCAGGATAGGTCTGGAAACTAGATGAGAGTTTCAAGCCTTCAGCACTTCCAGGATTAGGCTTGACCTTCCATTGATCAACCACCAACCCCATCAGTATCCCCTTCCACTAACCCCTCGGCACTTTTTACACGCGTTTGTAATAACAAAATACAGTCTCGTTTTGCACAGTCTACTTTATTCTGTAGTTGGTGTGCCCCCTAAATGTTTGTCAACATGAATGCTTGCTGGAAAGCCCTAAAGCGCTTGGTTTTTAAAAAAGGTCTAACTTGCTTTTTATTCTCACCAGAACACTGCACTGAACCTTAAACACATATTTCTCAAAAGTGAGATGTCTTCCCTCCTCTGCTCCCCATCCCTTCTGGAAATTGAGGGGAAACCCTTTCCGCTCCAAAGACTTGGTCAGGGAAGGGGAAGTGGCTGCAGGGGCCGATAAAGAGATGGCAACGATCTTGACCTCATTATCAAAGAGGCAGAAAGTGAAAACTTGACATAAAGTCATGCCCGGGACTGGCAAGGCATTCCCAGGCCCCCAAAGGAACTACCGGCCCGACACCCCCTCCCCCGTGGAGGCGGAGCTGGGCGGAGTCAGAGCTGAGGCCTGCGGCCCCGGAAGCTCCCTCCTCCCTAGGCCCCCACAGTCCCACAGTCCCACAGTCCCCAGCCTCAGCCGCTCAGGCTTTCTGCCTCTCTGACCTCCAGGTCCCCGGCTACTGAAGCGCTACTCCTTATAGAACCGCGGAAAATCGGACCGGTGCAGCAGCTTCCGGGCGGGCGGTGCCCTCGCGGCGCCCCACGCCGGGCGCCCGTCTTCTGAACTCCCACCTGGCGCTGCCGGCTTGGGCCCGGCGCCCAGGCCCAGGCTCGACTCTCACCGACGCCGCAACCGCTGCGGCGTCTCCTATTGGCTACTTGTTTCCAGGGAAGCCGGAGGCCCGAGCCCTTGTCCTCATGGGAAATGTAGTTTGCGGTCGCTAGAAGCTGTTCTTCCTGCGGGGCGGGGACGGAGGGCGGAATCCAATATTGACATTGGCGGAGAGACGCAAGTCAAGACGGAGGATTATGGGAGATGGAGTCGAGACATTTCTTTTTATATACCCACAATTCCTTCTCTTCTCCCCTCCTTCCGGCCCCCGAAGCTTCTCCACCACGCCCCGCCAGCCGCCTTTTCCCCGTTCTTATTGTCCCCAGAGTTTCGGCTTGAGGAGGGTATTCTGGATGTTGTAGTTTGGATTATGCAGTTTTACAGACTCTCCCTACCTGGGGTATGGGTTGTGCTTGTGGGATCAGATGGAAGTTCTAGATTGATTGTACTGTTGGTTAAGCTGGAGGGGAACACTTTATATCGTGATTTGAAATTCTCGTTGGGTTTTGATTCAGTAGCTTTTTAAAAAATGTTATTTATGCCCTGATAAGCTTAGAATTTTAACTGGTACTTTAAAATTGTCGAGGTATATTCTGTGTGAACCATCTGCATTAGAACCACTTTAAAGTTTCTGGAAAATGTATACTTTATAACTAGGAACCATCTTTTTAACTTCGAAATGGTCCCACAACAGGCATAGAAATGCGATTGAAGTCAGCCCAGAAGAAACCTCTTTAACCCATAATGAACCCACTTTGTTACTGTGAAGAACAGTGAGCACAATCATTGGTGTAATACAACAGTTTAGAAAAGATAGACAACTTGAATAATAAGAAATAACTATATTTCTTTAATAAACTATCTTTTTAATTAAAAAGATATGTTTAAAGAGGTGGATAGAGCAATATGTGAGGACACCTGAACACTTTCAAGTGATTAAAAATTTGAAGAAAATAGTTGTTTATTAGGGCAAATTTTACTCCTAACTTTTGACTTTTCTTTTCTTTGTTAGAGATGAATCCTTATAGCTGAATGGATCGTTACAGTTGGGTTACTACAGTTTTACTGATAAGGACAACTTTTTGACTCACAAATGGAATGAAGGGAAAGAAAGAGGAATTGCATTTTGGTAAGGTAATTGCCTAAAATTTTAAAAAGTGACATTACAGGAATAAGATGGATTCAATAATTTATTCAGCAATCTGCTTTGTGCAAGGCACTGGGTTAGGCACAATTGCTACAGAATTGGAAAGTAATCCTTCCTCTCAAGTAGCTCACAATCTAAGAAGGGAGAGAGGCTATACAACATGCAAAGTGCTCTAAAAAATTCTCTGTAAGGTTCTGTAGGACCATAGAAGAGGAAGAACTCATCCCACTTCTGGGGAAAGTAATACTTGAATGATGAGCTTTGAGGAACCAGTGAGATATTTGTCAGATTTGGGGCAGGGAGGTTAATTATATTCCATACGGCAGAATAAGGATGCGAGAGAGTGCGAGGAACAAACAAGAAAGTTCCATACTGCAAGAACTGGATCAGGCAGGAATAGGGGCCATTCCAATGAGTTCAAAATATAACCTGAAAACAGTAAAGAACCATTAAAGGATTTTAAGCGAGGAAATGATGTGATCACTTGGATTTGATGATAATTTGAATATGAAAAGGGAGGGAAAGGAGTACGCCCATTGAGACCCCCAAGTTCTGATGTGGCAGGGTGAATGGTAGTACGATTCATTGAGACAGGGAACCCAGAAAGAGGAGCACATTTTGTGAGGGATAGGAGGAATTCAGTTTGGGACATTGAGGAGTCTGTGGAACATCTGGGTGGAGATACTAGATATGCTGTCGGGAAATGGAGGTCTGAAGCACGGGAGAGAGGTCTGGGGTTGGAACCAAACTATCATAAATGGTAGTTGAATAAAATATGAATTAAGTTTCATATAGAGAGCATTTAGAACAGTACATTTAAAAGGACAAAGATGGAGTATGGGACCCTAGAAGTAACCATAGTCAAGTAGAAGGCAGAGGAAGAGGTAGCTTCAAAGGACACTGAGAAGGGATAGACTGATAGATGAAGCAACAGAAAATAAAGTAGACTCGCTAAAATATTGCACAGAAACGTCGAATAAGAGGACAGACGAGTAACAATAAACTATCCATCTATCCATTCAACAAATATGTATTGAGTACCTACAACATTCCAGGCACAATTCTAGACATCAGGGGCAGAGGAGTCGGGGGCTGGGGGTGAGGGGGTGGACCAGGCCATATCCCTTCCCTTTGGAGCGTATCAATAAATTAGATTAATAATTAAAATATATAGCAGTGACAGTGTTTCTACAAAGCTTATTGGAATGTATGCATTTACATATGGACCCTTGGTCTATTGTTGGTAGAAAGTATGCTTGAGGGGAGTCCCTATTGTGGCTCCGTGGTAACAAACCTGACTGGTATCCATGAGGATGTGGGTTCGAGCCCTGGCCTTGCTCAGTGGGCTAAGGATCCGGTGTTGCCGTGTCCTTTGGTGTGGGTTGCAGACGTTGCTCAGATCCCATGTTGCTGTGGCTGTGGTGTAGGCCGTCAGCTGCATTGGAAATATATCCAAGGAAAAAATGCTTGAGTATAAGAAGATGATTTTGTGAAATAATGGCCCAGGGTAAATCAGTGTGGCTGGATTTAGAGATCAGTTAGTATGCCAAGGTTAAGGCTTAAGAGCCTGTATACAGCTGAAGCATGGCGAGGGTTCAGGTTTATAGTAAGGAATGTGTTTGGCTTCAGTCGTCAGCTTGGGTTAAGGTTTAGTTGATCTGTTGCTATCTTTACAAGTCAGTGTGGGTCTATAGTTAGAAGATCATGGAACCAAGTTTAGGACTCAGCCTGTTATAAGTGTTAGGCCTCAATGTTAAAGCCATGGTTCAGGAGTTCCCATTGTGGCGCAGCGGAAACGAATCCGACTAGGAACCATGAGGTTGCGGTCCGATTCCTGGCCTTGCTCAGTGGGTTAAGGATCCAGTGTTGCTATGAGCTGTGGTGTAGGTCGCAGATGCAGCTTGGATCATGCATCGCTGTAGCTGCAGCTCCGATTCTACCCCTAGCCTGGAAACCTCCATATGCAGCCCTAAAAATACAAAAAGACCAAAAAAAAAAAAAAAAAAAAAAAAAAAAACCAGCCATGGTTCAGTCCGTAACAAGGATCAGAGCACATTTCTGACGAGCCTGAAACCTCACTCTGAGGCTGCCTTTAGTCCAGTGTGGGCTGGGTTATACTCATTGTGAAGTCAAGGTATAAGATTTGGATTCAAATTTTGGCTAGTATTAGGATTTAGTTTTATATAGGAGAAGGCTTATTCTATCAGCATTCTATCGGTGATCAGTGTTAGTGCTCAGTCTATGGACCAGCCTTGGACCACATCCAGGGTTAGGGCTTAGCTCAAGGTTTGACTTTAGTGTTTAGTCAGTATTGGAATCACTTTTATTTCTCCATTTGGGAGTCAGTAAAGGCCACCAGTGTCATGGCTCTGTTAGAGGTTAGAGTTCATGCTGATTGCTTTGCCTGGGGAAGGGCTAAATAAGAATTTGACCAGAATTTATGTTCAATCTTTCATCAGGAGAAGTTTTATTTAGTGTATATGGTTAGAGTTTGTTCTTAGTTCAGCGTTAGGCCTCAGTCTTTGGCCAATGTTAATGCACAGTCAGTGTCTCAGTTTAATATTCAGTCTGTTGCCATATTAGGATATTACCTATGATGTGCCCTAGTTTTGTCTCAGACCAAAATTAGCATTTCATTCATGGACAACATAAGAGGATAGTTTGTGGCCAGGAGTTCAGCTATAAGCATGAGCAGGATTTGGGATGCATATTTGGCCAGTATAAGTCCAACATGTGGTTTCTGACTTTAGCCAGTGTCAGGGTTCTCTCTTTGCCCATATCTGGAATAGTCTGTGGAGCTAAGTCACAGTAGCTAATGTTGTACCACATTCTGCTGCCGGGGCGTGGTTCAGTCAGTGACCTGTGTTGGCATTTCAACTTGGCCTGTGTCAGAGTTGATTCTGCTGGTAGTAGTCCCATTTGACTTTATGTAGCGGTTCTATTCACTGAGTGCTGGTGTTGGTGCTATCTGATTAAGCTTTTAATTTTCTGTTACCATTCTGAAATGGAATGTTATGTAATTCCGGTGTTGTTCCATACACCATGCACTTATTTTTGCTTCTTTAGACACTTGAAGGAAGCTTGTAACTCTTAGTAGCTGGATATAGTGTTGGGACAGTAATTGGTCAGACATTTTTAGATAAGTTCTTTAATAATGCTGTTAATTTTGGAGAGCTCCTGCTGTGGCAAATGATGTTGATTGGTTAACCCCAAACCTTCAAAACACTCCCTTTCCTTGTTTTCCTCAAGATATATACCGTAAAAGCTACCACTGCTTTTCTCAGGTGCTTTTTCATAAATGAGGTACAAAAAGAAATAATGCTTTGACTTACAGAAATAATTATTTTCCTGATGAAAGGGGCAAAAAAATCATGGGAAATGTCCCTTCTGCTTTTTTTTTTTTTTTTTTTTTTTGTCTTTTGTCTTTTTGTTGTTGTTGTTGTTGTTGCTATTTCTTGGGCCGATCCCGTGGCATATGGAGGTTCCCAGGCTAGGGGTTGAATCGGAGCTGTAGCCACCGGCCTACGCCAGAGCCACAGCAACGCAGGATCCGAGCCGCGTCTGCAACCTACACCACAGCTCACGGCAACGCCGGATCGTTAACCCACTGAGCAAGGGCAGGGACCGAACCCGCAACCTCATGGTTCCTAGTTGGATTCGTTAACCACTGCGCCACGACGGGAACTCCGGCCCTTCTGCTTTTTTAAAAAAATTGTAATATATATAATTTGATATATGGGAAGTTCTATGTACTTAATACGTATGTATTATACGCTATGTATGTATTTTGAAGAGTGTTCCCATATGTATATACCTGTGACACCATCCCCATAATTAAGGCACTGAATGTATACATCACCTCAGCTCCAAAAATTATTTTCTTTTTTTTGGTGCTGTTTCTTGGGCCGCTCCCTCGGCATATGGAGATTCCCAGGCTAGGGGTCGAATCGGAGCCGTAGCCACTGGTCTACGCCAGAGCCACAGCAGTGTGGGATCTGAGCCGCGTCTGCGACCTACACCACAGCTCATGGCAACGCCGGATCATTAACCCACTGAGCAAGGGCAGGGACTGAACCCGCAACCTCATGGTTCCTAGTCGGATTCGTTAACCACTGCGCCACGACGGGAACTCCCAAAAATTATTTTCTTTTCGGTCTTTTCTTCCTTCCTTTCTTTTTTTTTTTTGGTGTTATAAGAACATGGAACATGAGATCTATACTTTTAGCATATTTTAAAATGCACAAGGCTGCATTTTTAAGAACAGGCACTGTGTTGTAAGTCTGGAACTTATCGTGTAAAACTTTATACTCATTGGGCAACAACTCCCCATTTCTTCCTCTCTCCAGCTTCTGGCAACCACCACTCTTTTCTCTGCTTTTATGAGTTTGACTATTTTCGTTACCTCATATAAATGGCATCTGCAATATTGGTCCACCTGTGTTTGGCTTTTTCACTTAGCATAATGTCTTCTCTTGTTTATCTGTGTTGTCAAAAATGGTAAGATTTTCTTCTTTTTGAAGGCTGAATAATATTATATATATATATGAATATACCGCATCTTATATATGTTTATATACGTATATATCAGTGGTATGTCTATTTTTAAATGTTGGAGGAGCCTCCATTTTTTTTCCACAAAAGCTGCACCGTACTGTTTCCACCAACAGTGTGTAAGCATTCCAATTTCTCCAGATCCTGGCTGACACTTTTTTTAACTGATATTTTCCCCCCAGTTTCATTGTGATATAGTTGCCATACAGCACTGTATGGTTTTAAGGTGTGCAGCATAATGATTTGACTTATGTGCATCATGAAATGATTACCACAAGTTTAGTGAACATCCATCATCCCATATAGACACAAAACTGAAGAAACAGAAAAAATTTTTTCCTTGTGATGAGAGTTCTTAGGATGTACTCTCTCTTTCTCCTCTCTTTTTTGCTTAAAGCAAATAAGCTCATTGCTTGCTTGCTTTCTTGAACTGTAGTTGATTTGTACTATTGTGTTAGTTTCAGGTATACAGCAAAGTGATTCAATTATTTTTTTCAGATTTTACTCCATTATAGGTTATTACAAGATATTGAATGTAATTCCCCGCACTGTACAGTAAGTCCTTATTGCCTATCAATTTTATACATAATAGCTTGTATCTGTTAATCCCATGCCCTTAATTTGTTCCTCCCTCCCTTTCCCCTTGACCTAGTTTGTATGTAGAATCTAAAATGATACAAATGAATCTATCTACAAAACAGAAACAGACTCACAGACATAGAAAACAAACTTCAGGTTACCAAAGGGGAGAAGATTTACTTTCCTGACAATTTTCATATATAACACACAGCAGTGTTAATTGTATTAATCAATGGTGTACATTCCATCCCTAGTACTTCTTATAACTGAAAGCTTGCACCTTTTGACCACCTCCATCTGGTTCCCCCCACCACCGCCCCCCCCTTCCGGTAACCACAAATCTGATCTCTTTTTCTATGAGTTTGTTCTCGAAGCGTAATTGACCTACAACACTATTTTAGTTCCTGATTCGCACATAGTACAAATTCTTATTTCTGTACATTATAAAATGGTCATCATGGTAAGTCTACTTACCATCTGTCACTATAGAAAGATATTACGTAGTTATGGACTGTAGTCACCACATTGTACATTTCTTACCTATGACTCATTTATTTTGTAACTGGATTAAGAGGTTTGTACCTCTTCATCTCCCTCACCCGCTTACCTATTTCTCTCCTCCTCCCCTCTCTTTCCCCTCTGACAACCACCTGGTTGTTGTGGTATATCTATATCTGTAACTCTGTTTCTGTTTAGTTACGTTAATTAATTTGTTTTGTTTGTTTTAGATTCCACATATATGTGAAATCATAGAGTATTCGTCTTTCTCTGTCTGACCCTCTAGGTCCAGCCATGTTGTGACAAATGGCAAGATTTCATTCTTTTTTATGGATGAGTAATATTTCATTGTAGAAATATATACCACGTCTTCTTGATCCATTCACCTATTGATGGACACTTAAGTTGTTTCCATATCTTGGCTATTGTAAGTAATGCTGCAGTGAACACAGGTGTGCATGTATCTTTTTGAATTAGTGTTTTCATTTTCTTTTTTTCAATGACTGCACCCACAGCATCTGGAAGTTCCTGGGCCAGGGGTCAAATCAGAGCTGCCGCTGGGGCCTATGCCACAGCCATGGCAACACTGGACCCGAGCCACATCTGGGACCTACACCGCAGCTTGCAGACATGCAAGATCCTTAACCCAGTGAATGAGGCCAGGGATTGAACCTGTGTTCTCACAGAGACAATGTCAAGTTCTTAACACACTGAGCCACAACAGGAACTCCTTCATTTTCTTCAGATAAATATCCAGGAGTGGAACGGACAGATAGTATTGGTAGTTCTATATGGTAGTATGGTAGTTTAATTTTTTTGTGGAATCTCCATACTTTTTTCCATAGTGGCTGTACCAATTTACATTCTCACCAGTGGTACACAAGGGTTCCCTTTACTCCCCATCCTTGCCAGCACTTGTTATTTGTTCTTTTTGATAATAGCCATTCTGACAAGCATGAGATGATATCATTGTGGTTTTGATTTGCATTTTGCTCTGATATTTAGTGATGTCGAGCATCTTTTCATGTGTCTGTTGGCCCCCTGTATGTCTTCTTGGGAAAAGTGTTTATTCATGTCATGTGCCCATTTTTTAATCAAGTTATTTTTTATGTTGATTGTATGATTTCTTTGTGTGTGTGTGTGTGTGTCTTTTCTAGGGCCGCACCCGTGGCATATGGAGGTTCCCAGGCTAGGGGTCTCATCAGAGCTGTAGCCGCCAGCCTATGTCAGAGCCACAGCAATGTGGGATCCAAGCTGCGTCTGCGACCTACACCACAGCTCATGGCATCACCGGATCCTTAACCCACTGAGCGAGGCCAGGGTTCAAACCCTCAACCTCATGGTTCCTAGGTGGATTCGTTAACCACTGAGCCATGACGGTTATATTTTGGATATTACCCCATTTTTAGATATATTTTTGCAAATATTTTCTTCCATTCAATAGGCAGCCTTTTTATTTTGCTTTTAGTTTCCTTCCCTTTGCAAAGTTTTTTATTTAGATGTAGTCCCATTTATTGTCTCTTGCCTGTTGTCATCCTAACAGGTGTGAGGTGATAGCTCATTGTTGTTTGGATTTGCATTCCCTGATGATTAATAACCTTGAGCATCTTTTCATTTACCTGTCGACCATTTGTATGTCTTCTTTAGAGAACTATCTATTCAGTTGCATATGAATGTTATGATTTTTTTTCTTTTTCTGTTTAAAATGCCATCGGGATTTTAATAAGGAATTGCATTGGATCCGTAGGTTCCTTCAGGTAGTATGGATATTTTGACGATATTAAGTCTGCAATCCACAAACCAAGGATGTCTTTCCATTTATTTGCATCTGTTTTAATTTCTTTCATCAGTCTTTTATAGTTTCCAGTGTACAAGTCTTTCACCTGCTTGGTTAAGTTTATTCCTATATATTTTATTATTTCGATGCTATTGTAAATGGGATAGTTTCTTAATTTCATTCTCAGAAGGTTTGTTGTTAATACATAGAAATGAAACTGATTTTTGTATCTGATTAAGCCTTTACCAGAGTTTAGGGGTTACTAATGGCCAGTTCAAACTTTGTATGAGAAAACTTTTAGGGCTAAGATGAGAGTATAAACATGTTTCTCAGGTTGGCTGCTGATGTTACATGTTGGTCTACAAAAAGTTAGTGTGAGAATGGATGACACATAGGACCCAGCTTGTGTTTAGATTTAGAGACTCAGGCTGCAATCAGAGTTTTGGGCTCAGGCTGTTGCCAGGGTTTGAGGTCAGAGTGTTCATGTCCTCTTGTCGATCTGGGGCTTAGACTCTGGCCAGCGTAGCAGGCATTCTGGTATCACTAGTAGAGTTCAGTCTGTGCTCATTTTTAGCGCCCCACCCTGCCCAGTGTCATGCGTACATCTCTCCCCAATTTAGGGCTAGGATGGTGGCCAGACTTATTACTCAATCTCAAGCTAGTGCTAGGACTCAGTTTGTGGCCACTAATATAGTGAACTTTGTTTACAGGGTTAAGAATCAATCTGTGACAAAGGTTAGTACTCAGTCTTAGCCTGTTGTTAGTTCTAATAATATGAAGAGGGTTTTGATTTAACCTTGCAGTGTTAGGAATCATTTTTTTGGCCCAGCTTAGGGTTCAGTCCTTGGGTGTCTGATTATGGGCAGGATTTACAGTCTTCATCCCAGGGTGGTACTCAGAATGTGCCCAGGAATGGGGCTCCCATGGTACACCACCCTTTGCCATCATGAGTTGCATCTGTGTTCAGAGTTAAAATTAACCTCTTGTTCGGTTTCAGGCGAAGACTACAAAAAGTATTTGTTTGGTTTTGTCCTTAATTTGTGATCAAGGTTTAGATTCAGTCTTTGCCCAGGTTTGGTAAACAGTTCCGTTTCTGGGATTGGCATTATGTCTGTGGCTAGGATTAAGGTTAAAAATGTAGATGGAGTTGGGATTCAGTCTGGGGCTAGCTACCATTTAGCCAGAAATAGGGTTCAGTCTACTTGAAAGATTCGGGATCAGTCATTAGCCATTCGGGGGGCATAAGTTTTATTTTCAGGTTGAAAAGTCAGGCTGGAGGTTATTCCCATGGGCTCTGTCCATGATAAGAGTTAGCACTTTACTCTGTGACCAGAAACTGAGTTTGTTAACGGTTAGAGGCTATAGAATTTAAGGGTCAAATTAGTGGCCAGTGATGGGGTCCAGGCTGAGTGGGTTATTCCATGGTCAGATGTATGAATTCAGTATCTGGCCAGGTTTCAAACTTGAGCTTTGAACAGAGTTAAGTCTCAGGCTGTGGCTATGTTCAGGGTTCTATCTGTGAACAGGATTAGGGCCTATGATGTGATCGAAATATATCCTCAAGTTTTGAAGAAGCTTTGGTTTCACTTCTTGGCCAGGATTAAGGCACAGTCTTTGGCCAGGTTTAGAGTTCAGTCTCTGTACATGTTTTTGTTTCTGTATGAGGCCAAGTTTAGTAGTCATTCTGTTGCCAATGTTTGGGGTCATTTTCTGGTTAGTGCTAAGTCGGTGGAAATTGTAGCTGGGTTGGTTTCCAAGATCAGATCTCAGGCTGTGACCGAGTTAGAGCCTCAGTTTGTGGTCAGGGTTAGAGCTCAGTCATTATGTATGCTGAGCACGCATTTTGTGGTCAGTGGAGGATATTAAGTATATCTTAAGAGTTAGGTCGCAGTCTGTAGCTCAAGCATAAGACTCAGCCTGGGACAGGTTTAGAGGCTACATCTGATCATAGGTTGGAGCTCTGTATCATGAATTAAGGATTTGTCAGTGGCCATAGGGTTAAATAGGAGATCAAGGTTAGAGACTCAGTCTGGGACTAGTCATAACTACTTACTCTTGAATCAGATGTAGGCAGTGAGTATGTGAGTAGATCTAGGGACTAAATTTAATCGGAGTTAAGTCCTTGGAGTATGGCCAAAAAGAGGCTCAGTTTATGGATAAAACTGAGTTCTCCATCTGGGACCAGGGTTAAGGGCTCAGTCTAAAATTAGGGTTAAGTCTCCATGTCCAGAGTTAGGTACTCAGGCCACGTCTTGGGTTAGCTATTGGGTTGGGGCCCAGGATTATACAAAGGAACTGTATTCAGTGATGGCAGTTTGGTCTCTGACCACACTTAAGAGACCTACTCCTCAGCCTATGATCAGTGATAGGGATTATTAATTATCTCTGAATAAAGTTGTCATAATAAGGTCTTTTTAAAAAAGAGGATTCCTACAAACGAAATAGCAGGAGTGATGAAGGGAAGGAACCATGGAAAAGAGGCTGATTACTGAATCAGGACCAGCAAGGTCCTTGCTGCCTTAGAATGTTATGCTTTGTAGGGGCACAGCAAGTGCATGAGACTGAGGGGAAAGGAAAGAATTGATCAACAGGGAGCTGGTTCCCCAGGGAAGTGGATACGTGCTTCTCAGGGAGAGAACCTTTTCCACGTTGTCTGGGTAGAAGTAGTGCAAGTTGGACGAATTGGCAAAGGATGGAAACTCCCATTTGCTCAGTTTTTCCATCACTTGCTTTGTGCCAGTAATGGGCTTTCCTGAACACCCTTTCTAAAGTGTTCCCCCACCGCTCCCCACACTATCCTGATCTCCATCATTATACCTGCACAGGCTCAATAAATATTTGTGGAATGCATGCCGACATGTTTCTTTTCACTTACCTTTTCCCACTGACCCTTCATGACCATCCTTTATGATGAACGTAACATATTAAGCTAATTAAGAGCCTAAAAGCGTCCCATAGCTGGTCAGCGCAGAGCCAGGTTTCAAATCCAGTTTTGTCTTACTCCATGCAATGCTCTTTGCATGTCGCCCCTTGGCCTGTATTAAGTTTGTAAGATTTACAGCTCACCTTCACCCTTAACGTTATAAACGTGATTTCATTGAATTCTCGCAGCAGCTCTGTAAAGGGGTTTGTATTATCATGGTCCCGTTTATACAGTTGAGGAAACGTGTTCAGAGAGGTTGCGTGATTTTTCTCAAACAGTTAATAACTAGCAGAGCTGAGATTAAAACCTAGATGTGTCCAACCCTCAGCTGAAGTTCTTTCTGGTTTATTGTGCAGCCTGAGGGTACCTCAGCCTCCAGGAATGACTTCCGCTGGACATTGTGGACTTTGCTGCAGGCTGATAAAGGGCAGGATTTAGCAATAGAAATATGTTAGGCTTCCCCTGTACCATTCACTACATTGATTTGAACCTATGAGGGACTCAAGGGTAGATACAGCTATAGGGCACCCCCTCCATGAGAATCACTGAGTGTAAAAGGAGAATTAGGAGTTCCTGTCGTGGCTCAGTGGTTAACGAATCTGACTAGGAACCATGAGATTGCGGGTTCGATCCCTGGCCTTGCTCAGTGGGTTAAGGATCCCGAGTTGCTTGTGGCTGTGGTGGAGGCCGGTGGCTACAGCTCCGATTCGACCCCTAGCCTGGGAACCTCCATATGCCATGGATGTGGCCCTAGAAAAAGACAAAAAAATAAAAGGAGAATTACCAATGGTGTGTTATGCATATGACGAGTGTAGGAGTGGAGAAAATGTGGATGGTCACTGAATCAGTCCCCCAGTTTTTGTCTATGCCCAATGACCAGCCCTGCCAGCTGTATTTCTATGAAACTCACAGTCAACTTGGCGTCATTTCTGCAGTCTGCTCATAACTTGGTTTATCTACATTGTATCCAGCATCCACATCTTCCCCTAGGAAGTGTGCATGCTGAGGTCAACAGCGATTGCCTATATTTCTGCCTTCAGTATGGCTGAGCAAACCCTTGCTGGCCTATGGGACACCATCAAGTGGACCACTACACTCACAGTGGGAGTCCTAGAAGAGAAAAGAGAGAAAAATGGGTAGAAAGCGTATTAGAGGTCGCAATGGCCCCAGACTTCCCTCATTTGATGAAGTCCATGAATCTACACATCTCTAAACGCCAACGGAATAACATGGTAAAAGCCACTTTTATGTTTAAAAAAAAACTTCAAGCTTTATTGAAAGATAATTGACAGATAAAACCATTAAGATATTTAAGTTGTACGACATGGTGGTCTGATATATGAATTAATACATCAAGCACCTCACATATTTCCCTTCCCATCCTCCCTCCCTCCCTCCCTTCCTTCTCCCATCCTTCTTCTTGTCATGTTCTTTGCATGTATAGGAGGCATAACTTTGCTTCAAGAGACCCACAACCCTGCATTCAAAGCACTATGCACTTTGGGGGCTTCAGGCTGGCGGACAAGTGCTATCTCTGGCTGAAAAAAGTGAAGGAGCCCGTAACCCACAACCAAGGAGGCTTCCGCATGGCCTCATTAAAGGGTCTCACTACTTTTCTTTGTTCTCCTCCTTGACCGACCTGACCATGGACCACAATCCATTATCTGTAATGCCAAAATTCAGCAATCTCTGAAAACCAGAAGTTTTCATAAGTTTGCCACCAAAACTCATTAGGCAGCAAAACTAGACCTGAGGCTATGTATAGTCTTTATTTAACCTATTAATGTGACTTTCCATTTCACTGTGAAAGACTTATATGTTTCTGACACCCACCAGGGGTGTTATATAGCATATATTCACCATATTGCCCCAAATTATGGATTTTAGAAAATGTCGAACCCTAAGGGTTTTGTACTAGCAATTTTGTACTAGGAATCTTCCTTGGTATCTCATTTCAATGGCACTTTTGTCACTTTATCCCACTCCTGGAAACATCTGCCAAGGCCAGGGAATGAAGACATTGAATTTTTTCCTTTACTTTTACCTTATATGTATCATTTTAATTAAAAGTAGGTTTCCTGTAGAGGATGTAATTGTGTGTTGCTTTTTAGTCCATGTGAAAAAAATCTTTGTCTTTTAAGTGGTATATTTAGACAGCTTTCACTTACTGTATCTGTTGATATGGTTTGTTTGAAATATACCATCTTATTAGCTGTTTTCTAGTTATTCCATTTCTTCTTTGACTTTGAAATTTTTATACTTTAAAAAAGTTGAGTATTTTTATTCCATTTTACCTCTACTATTGGCTTTTAGTTTGTACCTCTTTTTTAAAATTTGGTAGTTGCTCGGAGTTTACAATATGCTTCTTTAATTAATTGGAATCTACGGTAGAAATAAAATGAAAAATTTCCCAGAAATAAATTCAAAGAAAATGTGAAATACCTTTACAAAGTATTTGCCTAGACTAGAAAAACCGAGTGTAATAACTGCGAACAGTGTCCATACCTAATATATATGTGCCACTCCTGTAATTTATAAGTGCATAAAGTTGACAACGATATAGACCTAGACCAAATGAGGATCTCTGTTCTTTTCCTGACTACTCTACATGCCACCCTCACTTATATATATGAGGCTTGACTTGAAAGTGAGAAATTCAGCTGTCAGGACACTGAATTTTGCAGTAAAGCTGCATATCATAAAATGTATAATGGTAAGTGAAATCACTATGACAGGAGGAAGAGCTAAGCAAAATAATATCTTTATTTTTTCTTCCGCCCCAGTTTCATATCCAAAAACATTCTTCCACACCATATTGACAAACTCTCCAGGGTCCTCCACCTAAAGACCCTCTTGGAGAAGTTCCTACTATAGCACCGTGGGTTAAGAATCCAACTGCAGTGGCTTGGGTTGCTGTGGAGGTGCGAGTTTGATCCCCAGCCCGGCACAGTGAGTAAAGGATCCGGCGTTGCTGCAACTGTGGCAAAGGTCACGGCTATGGCTTGGATTCAGTCCCTGGCCTGGGAGCTTCCGTATGTCACAGGTGCAGCCAAAAAAAAAAAAAAGGACCCCACTTGTAATCCACCTGGAAGGAGTCTGGATGCTAAGCTCAAAACCTGATAACTGCCACTATACTGATATTGAGTACAGCTTGTCAAGTTCTTGTTCTAAGACTTAGAATCCAGGCTCTTCAGATGCACTGGCTCATTTAACCTTCATAACAATCTTACACAATGCATACTATTGTTGTTATCATCCCAATTTTATTTTAAAATTTTTATTTTACTTTATTTTATTTTGCTTTTTAGGGCCTCTCCTGCAGCAAATGGAAGTTCCCAGGCTCGGAACAAATCAGAGCTGCAGCTGCTGGCCTGTGCCACAGCCACAGCAATGTAGGATCCGATCTGCATCTGTGACCTACACTGCAGCTCACTGCAACACCAGATCATTAACCCACTGAACGAGACCAGGGATTGAACCTGCGTCCTCATGGATACTAGTCAGGTTCGTTACTGCTGAGCCATGACGGGAACGCCTCATCCCAATTTTATAGAGGAAGAAACTGAAGCAAGAGATATTAACTTATGCAAGTCTGTACAGCTAAGAATTAGCCAAGCATTGATTTAGATAATGTCTTTTTTGCACCTTTACTTTCTTATGGCATAACCTAATGAACATACTCGTAGATATTATACGGGGTTGAGGGGGGTACGGATGGGCTGTGGGTCTGGGCAACCAGCCACCCACCCACCCTCCACTGCCAGGATCTACCAAGGCCAAGATTTTTTTTTTTTTTTTGGTCTTTTGTCTTTTTAGGGCTGTACCTGCGGCATATGGAGGTTCCCAGGCTAGGGGTCTAATTGGAGCTACAGACGCTGGCCTACACCACAGCCACAGCATCAGATCTGAGCCACGTCTGTGACCTACACCACAGCTCACAGCAACGCCGGATCCTTAACCCACTGAGCGAGGCCAGGGATCGAACCCGCAACCTCATGGTTCCTAGTCGGATTTGTTTCTGCTGCACCAAGACAGGAACTCCTTTTTTTATTTTGTCTAGGCCAAGATATTTTTATACCCATGTTTCCTATGGAGGCAGGAATGTGGAATTCATTATGAAGATTTGTTAATGTGAAGATTTGGCTAGAAAAGCAGACACTATGGAAACTTTCCCTCACTAATCCCTAAGAAACCCTCTGATGTCAAATGTTATGTGTTGATGCAGGTTCTTAGTTACATTCATGCATAGGTGTGCATTTACATGCATGATCCTGCGCCAGCATGTATGTGTTCAGTGCGGTACGTTGGTTCTCAAACTTTAGTCTAATGGCAAACACCTGGATAAAATCTCAGATCGTTCTGGAGCCTCTCAGAGATTTTGACTCAGCTCAGCGCGGGTGGATGGAGTACAGCAGTTTGTTTTATGCGCCTGCAGTGATTCTAATGCAGGCTGTTTGTGCAGACCGCATTTTGAACAACAGGAAGATAATGGTTTAGAGTGAGCTCTGGCCAGTAGTGGTTGGTGTGGGCAAGTCAGCCTGCCTCACTCAACCTCAGTTTTCTCATCTGTGAAAAGTGAATAACAGTACCTGCTTCATGAGGTTGCTGTGAGGACGGACGACCATATATTTATTTAAAGCGTGTCTCATTCCATGTGCCTGACCCATCGTAAGTGCCCAATAAACAGTAGCTCTTCTTATTTCTGTAATGCTGTTTATCTTAACCACTACACTGGGAGGAATCTCAGACATGGTCTCTGCCCAGTATAACAGAGTTAAGAAGACTAAAGCACACGAAGAAACTGGAGAACATTTAAACATGTTAGATTGTGGGCTGCTGACTTCAAGGGTGAGGCGTAAATAGGAATCTTGAGACTGAAGTGACTGAGAGCCAGGAAAGGTTTAGCACTTTTTCTGGAGGGCTTCAGTTTGACCCAGGAATGCTAATAATAAAATAAGTGTAGTACCACAATTGCAGGCGTACCTAGTTTCATGGTGCTTTGCTTTATTGTGCGTCGCAGGTATTGCATTTTTTTACGGATTAAAGGTTTGCAATAACCTTGCATTGAGCACGTCTGTCAGTACCAGTTTTCCAACAGCATTTACTCCTTTTGTACCTCTGTGGCACATTTTGGTTCTTGCAATATTTCACACGTTTTCATTATTATTATATTGGTGTATGGTGATCTGTCATCTTTTGCTAGCCGTAAAATATATATTTTTTTTTTGTCTTTTGTCTTTTTGTTGTTGTTGTTGTTGCTATTTCTTGGGCCGCTCCCGCGGCATATGGAGGTTCCCAGGCTAGGGGTTGAATCGGAGCTGTAGCCACCGGCCTACGCCAGAGCCACAGCAACACGGGATCCGAGCCGCGTCTGCAACCTACACCACAGCTCACGGCAACGCCGGATCGTTAACCCACTGAGCAAGGGCAGGGACCGAACCCACAACCTCATGGTTCCTGGTCGGATTTGTTAACCACTGCGCCACGACGGGAACTCCCGTAAAATATTTTTAAATTAAGGTGTGTAGATTTTTTTAGACATAATACTATTGCATATTCCACACTTAATAGACCACAGTCGAGTGTAAACCTAACTTGTAAATGTACCGGGAAACCAAAAAGGTTCACGTGACTTCCTTTATTGCTATTCGCTTTATCGCGGGTGGCCTGGAACTGAACCTGCAGTGTCTCTGAGGTCTGCCTGTGTGTAAATTATGATCGCCCTTTCCACCCGTCAGGTGTTCATAGGAGGCAGAAGTCAACTTGGACTAGAGAAATCAGCCTCATGGAGCAGTTGGAAAGCCACGTCCTCAGTGGGTGGGGAGCGTGTGAATGGGTGGAGGAGAGAGGAAGAGGATGTTCAAAGCAAAGGAAATAGCCTGTGTGCGGGCAGAGAGATGGGAATGCAGAGTCCCCGCAGCGGGCCCCGGTCACCTTGCATTCCCGGCCTTGCGCCCCAGAGGACACTCATCACACATCTCACCCTGTGAGGGCCACCATGGCGGTGCTCGGCGCCCCTCAGCCCAGAATGGTGCAGGGCAGTGGCCCTCCGTGCATCTCGTAAATAGTGAAGAGGCGGGGAGGGGCCCACTCCTGGGAGACACTGTGACCAGGCGTCTTGGTTGTAGCTTCTAACCTCGCTCACTGAGAAGGATTTAAAGAACCGGGAACACTGAAAGGGCACAAGGTGTTGTAGACAATGTGAGTGGAGGTCAGCGCAGGTTTGGGGGACAATAGATCCTGTGTCTCAGGACGACTGGGTATGGGGAGTCGCTCTCGTCTCCCTCTTCCAAGGTAGGACAGCGAGACGCCGAGTCCACGACTCTGGACACCTTGCCTTCTGAAGTCCTGGCCACTTTGCTGGAGCCCTGTGGCAGGAGAAGGTTTCCATTCATTTAGAGGGCACACGTTTGTTATTTTTTTTTTATGCCTAGCTCAGGTGTGTTAAGTGCCTCAGTTTGGGTGACACTTCATAGATTTTAAGGAACATCTCTGCCCTTTCTCTCACTTTGTCCTGCCCATGTCTGTGAAGAAGACGAGCCAGGGATAGTTCACCCCATATTACAGAGGTGAAAACAAAGTCTGGGAAGCCTGGTGACTCCAGCTACATCATGCAGTTAGTAAGCACTGTCTTCTCACACCCCAGGTCTTCTGACTTTAAGACAAATTCTATTTCTACACTGTCATGAGCCTTTCTCCATATAAGGTGCTATGTAGAGAGAAATACTAATCAAGTAGAAATCGCGGCCCCTGCCCTCAAGGAAGAGATAACCATGCTAGCATTGTGGCCTTAAGCAAGTCTACTCTCATCTCTGGGTCGAAGCTTTTTCTGAGAAATAATGATTTGCACTGTACAACCTCAGACATTTTTTTTTATAATTTTTTTTTATTTTCCCACTGTACAGCAAGGGGGTCAGGTTATCCTTACATGTATACATTACAATTACCTTTTTTCCCCCCACCCTTTGTTCTGTTGCAACATGAGTATCTAGACAAAGTTCTCAATGCTATTCAGCAGGATCTCCTTGTAAATCTATTCTAAGTTGTGTCTGATAAGCCCAAGCTCCCGACCCCTCCCACTCCCTCCCCCTCCCATCAGGCAGCCACAAGTCTCTTCTCCAAGTCCATGATTTTCTTTTCTGAGGAGATGTTCATTTGTGCTGGATATTAGATTCCAGTTATAAATGATATCATATGGTATTTGTCTTTGTCTTTCTGGCTCATTTCACTCAGGATGAGATTCTCTAGTTCCATCCATGTTGCTGCAAATGGCATTATGTCATTCTTTTTTATGGCTGAGTAGTATTCCATTGTGTATATATACCACATCTTCCGAATCCAATCATCTGTCGATGGACATTTGGGTTGTTTCCATGTCCTGGCTATTGTGAATAGTGCTGCAATGAACATGCGGGTGCACGTGTCTCTTTTAAGTAGAGTTTTGTCTGGATAGATGCCCAAGAGTGGAATTGCGGCAACCTCAGACATTTTACATCGCTCCTCCTCCTAGAAATAAACAACCATCAAATCACAGAAAATCGCCCATGATGACATGGTGTGGTTGGGTGAGGAAATAATTACTCCGACCAGCTGGGGAAGCTGCTGCAGAGCCCAGTGGCTACAGCTACTGCAAGGGAAGAAGGGAGAAATGGAATAGGGGAGAAAGGCCTAGCTCTCTTCTTGGTGCTGATAATTGCTCACCTTGACATCTGCCCCACAAATCGGCCCTATGCTGGCCCTTTTGCGACACCTCTCTACTCATTCAGCAGCAGCCCCCTTGCTGCTCATTGATTTTAGCTAAAAGTAGGGGTTAATCCACAAGGACATCTTAGACGAGGATGTCGCAGATCCTGTGGTGTGTCAGAAAGAATTCAAGGTGAGTGGGAATCTGGAGTCACTGAAGTGACTAAGAGCCGGAAAAGGGCTGTCCACCTACATCACCCTGTCTGGAGGGCTTCAGTGTGACCAAGGACTGGTAATAATAAGATAATTAGAGTACTACAATTACAGAAATTAAAGATAGCACTTTCTACATGCCAGGTGCTTTCACCAGTGTTTTATGAGGAATAACTCTCATTGGTTATAATACCCTTATGTGACAGCAGCAACTGTTATTTTTTCCATTTTACAGTTGTGGAAGCTGAGGCATATTATGCACTCTCTATCCTCCTCTCTTCCCTGGAGCTCTTAATTCTCTCCCTCCACCCTGCGCCTCACTAATGATCTGCCTTATCTTTGGATAACATTTTACTCCCCTCACGTTCTAGTGTACAGGATAACATGCCCAAAGTCTAGAATTTTGAGGATTCCAGAGTTAAGGTGCCTTGGAAATCTAGCCAACTATAGCTAACTACTCCTCCATTCTGCTTTCCCAGCCTCACAGAAATGTCCTCAATGGGGCGTCTTCCAGGAAGTACCAGCTGGTGACTATGGAAACAGGGAGAGGTTAGAAGTGCAGGAGGTTTGGCTCCCTCCCAGCCAGAGATTAAAAAGATTTAGATAACCTTTTGAAAGTGTGTCAAGGGGACACTTTGTCTTAAAAGAAAGGCCTCCTGGCCCAAATACTGGAAAGGAAGGGTGAAGGAAATTGGAAATACATGAATGAAAAGCACGGGAAGGGCTACGGCCTGACTTGAGGGCTAAGGCAGTCCATGCAGTGTGGTTCGGGGCAGGCTTTAAACAAACAAAATACAAAATCTCTCCTCCCACAAGGTCTTGGTTGGTTCTCTAGGAAGCCCCCTAAGAATTCAAAAGCCTCTAGAAGGTTTGCTTAGAGCTTATGAGCTTCTTGCATTCTCTGCTGCCACCTGGTGGACAGCATGAGGTAAGGACTAGGCTGTAGGAAATTGGGCTGTTGACTTTGGAGGGGAAGAGGGGGTTTTAGGCAGGACCAGCGGGTAACGCTACGGTGGGCAGGCACTGTGGAGATCCTGGGCACCCTAATAATAGTTGGGTGCCTTTTGAGGCTGGTGGGACATGGAAAGAGGTCAAGGAGCATAGAATGTTAGAAATAATATGTTGATACCCCTGGTCTACAGAGCCACCTGCACCAAAAGTTACTCCTGAGTGCTTACCACATGCTAGGACTGAGCTGAGCATTTAGGATGTATTTTACAAATTTAACCCCATGGAGTTCCCATTGTGGCTCAGAGGTTTAAGAACCCGACTAGTATCCATAAGGATGCGGGTTTGATCCATGGCCTCACTCAGTGGCTTCAGGATCCAGCGTTGTCGTGAGCTGTGGTGTAGGTCACAGATGTGGCTCGGATCTGGTGTCACTGTGGCTGTGGTGTAGGCCAGAGGCTACAGCTCCAAATTGACCCCTAGTCTGGGAACCTACATATGCCACGGGTGCAGCTAAAATGAAAAAAAAAAAAATCATCCTTACAGCCACCTTTTTCAGCATCTTCATGTTTCAGACAAGTAAAGTGAGACGCAGAAAGGTTATGGAACTCACAGAGCTTGTTAGTGACCGAGACAGTGTTTAAGTTGTTAACCATGATGTCATAATTTATAACAATTTCCAGTGGTAATTACAGTTGACTCTTGAACAATGTGGGAGTTAGGGTGCCGACTTTCCATGCAGTTGAAAATCCACTTAGAGCTTTACAGATATCTCTGTATCTGTGATTCCACATCCTTGGGTTCAACCATCCATTGATTGGGTGGTACTGTAGTACATATTTATTGAAAAAAAATCAGCATATATGTGCACACATGCAGTTCAAACCCATGTTGTTCAACGGTCAGTTGTATATGATGTGTAATTAGACCACGGAGGAGACTTAAGGACTTTGAGCTTGGGCCAGGTAGGCTCTGGTGCCAGCACTGGGGAAAGGAAGGACTAGTGTACATGCCACAACCTCTGCCAGCTTAAATATGGAGAAACCAAACAAGGCTGATCTGGAGTTAACCCCCCACTCCCTTGGCCAGTAAGCACTGTTTTAGGCTTTGTGGGATATAAGGGTATTTTTCCCCCAGGAGTCCTGATATGCTCATGTTACCTGTTTCTCCCCACATCCTGCTGCATACACCCCCCCACACACACACACACATACACGGTCTAGGTCTTCTAAAGCCCTTGGGTCAATGAGTGTATTGATGTGATTTTTTAGAAATTACTGTCCCATAGGGAACAAAAGACCAAAAGCAGATATCATCTCTGTTGATATCCAAGAAATTAGAGAATTGCTTGGTTAAAAAAAACAAAAGAACAAGCTAAGAGAATCAGCAAGCACCAAGTACCTGCTGTACGCTGAGTACTGAACTGCAGGATCTTATCTAATCCTCCTGACCTCTGTGAGGAAGGTTCTATATGTAGCCCCATTTTAAAAAGAGGATAACTTAGATTCAAAGAGGTTAGGCAACTTTTCTTTATCCATACACTAATCAGTAGGGGAGTTCTGTATGACCATAAAACCTATGCTCTTTTAGAATAAAGAGATTTTTTTCCCTTTTATTGTGGAAAGGTTAAATAAAACAAAAGGGAGAGATAACAGTGTAATGATAGGACTTTTACCCATTATACATTCAGTAATTGTTAGCACATGGTCAGCCCTACTTCATCTGTATTCCCATCTACTCCTTCCTACTAAATGGGATTATTTTGAAGTAAATTCCATACATCATGTCATTTTATCTGCAGAATTTTCAGGATGCATTTCTAAAAGGTATATACTTTAAAAAAAAACATGACTAGAATACTTTCACATGCCTGCAAAATTAATACTAGTTCTCTCATATGGGCAAATATACATTTTGTGTTCAAATTTCTATGGCCTCATATCGTCTCTCATTTTTGTGTTTTTTTCTTGTTTATTGACATGTAACTTGTAGATGATAAAATGCACAAAATTCAAGTTATACCTTGACCAATTTTACGTGGATGTGTATCAGCATAGCCAAAGTATATTCCAAAGTGGTAGCATCAAATTTTTTTTTTTTTTGTCTTTTTGCTATTTCTTGGGCTGCTCCCCCGGCATATGGAGATTCCCAAGCTAGGGGTCGAATCGGAGCTGTAGCCACCCGCCTACACCAGAGCCACAGCAACGCGGGATCCGAGCCGCGTCTGCAACCTACACCGCAGCTCACGGCAACGCCGGATCGTTAACCCACTGAGCAAGGGCAGGGACCGAACCCGCAACCTCATGGTTCCTGGTCGGATTCGTTAACCACTGCGCCACGACGGGAACTCCGGTAGCATCAAATTTATATTTCTACCAGCAATATGTGAGAGTTAAGCTGCTTCACATACTTGCTAACACTTAGTACTTTTACTTTTTATGCTAAGTGATATGAATTAGACAGAGACAAATACCAAATGATATAAATCTAAAATAACCTAAAATACAAAACACACAACACACATTAGAAGACAAAGCATAAACAGTCTCATAGGTATAGAGAACGAACTGGTGTTTTTCAGAGGCGAGGAGAGTAATGGATGAAATAGGTGAAGGGGAGTAAGAGATAAAAACTTCCAGTCATAAAATAAATAAGTCATGGGGATGTAATATACAGCCTAAGGAATGGAGTCAATAATATTGAAATAACTTTGTATGGTAGCAGATGGTAACTAGACTTATGGTGATAATTTTATAATGTGGAAAATATCTAATAACTAAGTTGTACATCTGAAACGAATGCAATATTATAAGTAAATTATACTTCAATATTTAAAAAAAATTAAAAAGAAGAGCAAAATGTACCCTGAGCAAGCAAAAGGTAGGAAATAATAAAGAACAGAAAACAATCATATTGATAACAGAAAAGCAGCAGAGAAAATCAGTGTAACAAAGAGCTGATTCCTTTAAAAGATCAATGAAAATGACAAATGTCTAGCAATACTGACTGACAAAAAGAAAAGACATAAACTATTAATATTGGTAATGAAATAAGGTACTGCTTTATACTGTGCAGATGACAAAAGTATAATAGGGAATAGTATGAAAAACTTGATGCACACAGATTTGAAAACTTAGATGAAATGGACTAATTCATCACAAAACACAAACAACTGCAACTCATCAAATATGAAATAGATAGTTGAGTAGCTCTATAACTTTCAAGGAAATTGTATTATAATTTTCAGTTTTCTGAAAAAAGAATATCTCCAAGCTCCAATGCTTTCACTGGAGAATTCTACCAAATATTTAAAGAAAAATTAGCAATCCTTTACAATGTATCTCAAAAACAGAAGAAAAGAAGAAACATTTCTTTTTATGAAGCAAGTATTATTCTGATACCAAAATCAGAGAAAGATAATATAAAAAGGAAAACTACAGACTAGTAGCTCTCATGAATATAGACACAAATATTCAGTAATATTTTAGCAAATAGAACTAATTGTACATTTAAACACCATGACCAAGTTGAATTTTTTTTTTTTTTGTCTTTTTGCCATTTCTGGGGCCGCTCCCACGGCATATGAAGGGTCCCAGGCTAGGGGTCAAATCGGAGCTGTAGCCGCCGGCCTACACCACAGCCACAGCAACGCCAGATCCTTAACCCACTGAGCAAGGCCATGGATCGAACCTGCAACCTCATGGTTCTTAGTCGGATTCGTTAACCACTGAGCCACAAACAGGAACTCCCCCAAGTTGAATTTAATAGAAGGCTAAAAGACCAGTTCAGTACTTGAAAAATAATCAATGTAGGCGTTCCCATCATGACGCCACAAAAATGAATCTAAGAACCATGAGGTTTCAGGTTCGATCCCTGCCCTTGCTCAGTGGGTTAAAAGTCTGAGGTTGCCATGAGCTGTGGTATAGGTCGCAGACGCTTGGATACTGTGTTGCTGTTGCTGTGGCTTGGGCCAGCAGCTGTAGCTCTGATTCGACCCCTGGCCTGGGAACCTCCATATGCTGCGGGTGTGGCCCTAAAAAGACAGGGAAAAAAAAAAAAAAAAAACCCTACACCTAACGTTATACACAAAAAATATATTCAACATCACTAGCCACTGGTGTAGTGTGCACTAAAAGCACAAAGAAGTATCTCTACATCCATAATATAACAACTAAAATAAAAATAATGATAATACCAAATGTTATCAGGAATGTGGAAAAACTGAATCTTTCCTACATGGCTGGTGGGGAGTGTATAGCCCCTCTGGAAAGCAGCTTGATGTTTTTTTAACCACACATATAGTTACTTTATAACCAGCAATCATACTCATTAGCATTTATTCCAGAAAAATAAAACTTATGTCCAAACAAAAATTTGTGCACAAATATTCATAGAAACTTTATTTGTGACAGCTCAAAATTGGAAACAACCCAGATATACTTAAGTGAATCTTTAAACTGTTTTACATGCATTAAATAAAAAGGAACACACTATGATACAATAACCTGCCTGAATGTCCAGAGAATTACAATGATCAAAACAGCCAACTCCAGAAGTTAGATGTTGTATGATTCTATTTATGTAACATTCTTGGAATTATAAAATTATAAAAATTGCAAACATATCAGTGGTTGCCAAGGGTTAAGAAGGGAGTGAGGGAGTGTGGGAGGAAAATGGATATGAGTATAAAAGGACAACATGAGTGATCATTTTGGTGATGGAATTGTTTTGTATCTTGACTGTATATCAATATCCTGGTTGTGGCACTTTCTATGCTTTTTCAAGCTGTTACCATTGGGGTATGCAGGACCTCTCTGTATCATTTCTTAACAATGGATATGAATCTACAATTATCTGAAAATAAATATTTAATTTTAAAAAGTTTCTGGGACACAGAAAAAAGTCTCATTAAATTAACTCTTCTGGGGGAAAGGCAAATTGTAAAGGAAGCATCCTATGGAGGCTTGATGATGAAGCGAATAAGGAGAGGGAGAAATTAAAAATCCTGCAGAAACAACAAAAAGAATAACAATCAGAAAAAACTCCACAATCATCATCACCATCATCACCATCACCACCACCAAAAACAAACAAAAACCAAAAACCCCACTCCTTTACACCTCAGAAAAGGGCACTCTTGAATCAAAAAGCCTAATTAATCTCTGCATTCTAATGCAACTGTTACTACTGTCCAGGGAAATATATTGTCTAAAAATGAACAGAAATCAGACACCATGATCAAGTGGGATTTAGCCCGGGGGTATAAGGATTTTTCAGTATCCACAAATCAATCAGGGTAATACACTACAGTAATAAACTGAAGAATAAAAACCATATGATCATCTCAATAGATGCAGAAAATGCTTTTGATAAAATTCGACATCTGTTTTTGATTAAAAAAAAAAAAAACCTCTTCAGAAAGTGGGCATAGAAGGAACCTAGCTCAACATAATAAAAGCCATATATGACAAACCCACAGCTAACATCATATTCAACAACGAAAAGCTGAAAACATTTCCTCTAAGATCAGGAACAAAGATGCCCACTCTTGCCACTTTTATTCAACATAGTTTTGGAAGTCCTAGCCACGACAGTCAGAGAAGAAAAAGAAATACAAGGAATTCAAATAGGATAAGAAGAAGTAAAACTGTCTCTGTTTGCAGATGGCATGATGCTATATATAGATAACCCTAAAGATGCTACCAGCAAACTACTAGAGCTCATCAACGGATTCAGTAAAGTTGCTTGATACAAAATTAATATAGAGAAATCTGTTGCATTTCTATACAACAACAAAATATCAAAAAGAGAAATTAGGAAAACAGTCCCATTTACCATCACATCAAAAAGAATAAAATACCAAGGAATAAACCTACCTAAGGAGGCAAAAGACTTATAGTATGAAAACTATGTAAATACTAATGAAAGAAATTGAAGACAACACAAACAGATGGCAAGATATACTGTATTTCTTGGTTTGGAAGAATCAATACTGTTAAAATGACCATACTACCCAAGGCAATCTACAGATTCAATTCAGTCCCAGTCAAATTACCAATGACAGTTTTCACAGAACTAGGATGAAAAATTTAAAAATTTGAAACCAGGAGTTCCCGTCGTGGCGCAGTGGTTAACGAATCCAACTAGGAACCATGAGGTTGCGGGTTCGGTCCCTGCCCTTGCTCAGTGGGTTAACGATCCGGCGTTGCGGTGAGCTGTGGTGTAGGTTGCAGACGCGGCTCGGATCCTGCATTGCTGTGGCTCTGGCATAGGCCGGTGGCTACAGCTCCGATTGGACCCCTAGCCTGGGAACCTCCATATGCCGCGGGAGCGGCCCAAGAAATAGCAGCAACAACAACAACAAAAAAGACAAAAGACAAAAAAAAAAAAAAAATTTGAAACCAAAAGACCCCAAATGAGGAGTTCCCACTATGGCACAACAGTATCGGCAGCATCTCTGAAGTACCAGGGTGCGGGTTTGATCCCTGGCCCAGTACCATGGGTTAAAGGATCTGGTGTTGCCCCAGTTGCATCATAGGTTGCAACTGTGACTTGGATCTGACTCCTGGCCTGGGAACTCCATATGCCACAGGGTGGCCAAAAAAGAAAAAAAAAAAAAAAGACCCCAAATAGCCCAAACAATCTTCAAAAAGAAGAATGGAACTGGAAGAATCAGGCTCCCTGACCTGGACTATACCACAAAGCTACAGTCATCAAAACAGTATGGTGCTGGCACAAAACCGGAAATAAAGATCAATGGAAAAGGATAGAAAGCCCAGAGATAATTCCACGCACCTATGGTCAACTAATCTATGACAAAGGGGTAAAGAATATACAATGACAAAAAGACAGTCTCTTCAAAAAGTGGTGCTGGGAAAACTGGACAGCTGCATGTAAATGAATGAAATTAGAACATTCTCTAACACCGGACACAAAAATAAAATGGAATAAAGACCTAAATGTAAGGCCAGATACTATAAAGCTTTTGGAGGAAAATAAAGGCAGAACACTCTTTGGCATAAATCCATTGACTTTAAATAAGGGAGTTTATTCTGGATAATCTGAATGAGCCTATCCAAATCAATTGAGATGCCTTAAAAGCAGGGTGGGGTGGTCTCCAAAACACAGAAGGAATTTTGCCTGTGGATGCAGCTTTGCCTGAGCCCCATGGAGTCTGAGCCTGCTCATGATCTTCCCTTCATGACTGCCTATCCTATGGATTTCAGACTTGTTTGAACACCCCCACAATTGAATAAGCCAATTCCTATAATAAATCTTTCTACACACACATTTCCACATGCGTGCATACATGCATGCACACACATCCTACCAATGCTACTTGTCTGGATTAACCCTGACTGATACACATATTAAATATAAAATAAAATAGCATGACAGAGCTGAAACTCAACCTATTAGTCATATCAGCAAATGTGAAAGGGTCACTTTTTTAAAAAAATTATTCAGGGAAAAAACAAGATGGATCATCTTGTAGTATCAAAAAGTAAGGAAGAGCTAAAAAAAAAAAAAAAATGGTAGGACATGTCAAACGCACACGGAAGCCAATCTGAAAGAGTTCCCAATGGCCAAAGGTGGAAAAATCTAACAACTAGGTATAAATAACGTAACACTGGATTATAACTGAAATATTTATGAGTCCTTAATGGTATAAATAAATGGTTGAGTAAATTAATATAGGAATAGAGAAAATAATCCTTACAGAGGAATTTCACATAATTTATGTAGATTCTCCCCTCCAAGAGTTGAAACAATCATCACTAACCTCTACCCTCCTTCCCTACCTCCCTCTATCAGTGTGGGCAGTACTTACTGACTTGTTTCTACATGGGGAAAAATTAACTTCTTACATGTCCTCTCACTACATCAGAGCTGGCAGTGGGAACTCTCCCTTTGAATCCCCATATGCTTCAGAAAACTCTGTGCCCTTTGGCTCATGTGATTTACTCAACTGAGTAAAGGTAGATTGTACCATATAACATAATCACAAGAGTGGTATCACTGCCTATACACAGATTCCAGAGATTTGGGCATGACATTTTAGAGTTTAGACATTTTTAGAGTTCTCAACACACTGTTGTATAAATTTACACTTGAAATTCAGTTCACATTTACAGAAACCTGATTTGTGTGAAGAGTTAGATCTTTTTAGAAAAATTGTTCTGTGAGAATCATCAGCTCCAGGTGTAACAAAATTTTTATATTTCAAAATTATTTATCAGAAATGTATTCTAATATTATCACAGCCTATAAATATATGTTGCTTTCATTATGACCATTGAAAATGGGATTGCTAAAACTATAAATTTTGAGTATCCAATAAATGATTTTGAAGAAGAATGAGCTATGAAAATCTTATGAGCAATCAATATATCACACTAATAGAGAGTTCCCATTGTGGCTCAGTAGGTATCCATGAGGATGCAGGTTCGATCCCTGGCCTTGTTCAGTGGGTTGAGAATCTGGCACCGCTGTGAACTGCAGCATAGGTCAGAGGTCACAATGCAGCTCAGATCTGGTGTTGCTGTGGCTGTGATGTAGGCCGACAGTTGCAGCTCCAATTCGACCCCTAGCCCAGGAACTTCCATATGCCGCAGGTGCAGCCCTAAAAAGAAAATAAAAGATACCACATTAATAAAACATCATTTTTTATTATATAAAATTATGACACCATTTCTTCACAATTTTGTAAGTTTGTGTTGTTAGTCATGTGTCATTGTTACTATTTTTTTTTTTTTGTCTTTTTGCTATTTCTTTGGGCCGCTCCCGTGGCATATGGAGGTTCCCAGGCTAGGGGTCCAATTTGAGCTGTAGCCACTGGCCTACACCAGAGCCACAGCAACGTGGGATCCGAGCCGCATCTGCAACCTACACCACAGCTCACGGCAACGCCGGATCATTAACCCACTGAGCAAGGGCAGGGACCGAACCCGCAACCTCATGGTTCCTAGTTGGATTCGTTAACCACTGCGCCACGACGGGAACTCCCCATTGTTACTATTTTATGTATGATAAAACATATTGAGAGAAAATGCTGATATTTTTTAACATTTAACAGCACTTTTTCCTTGTTTTTTTTTTTTTTTTTTTTTGAACGAGGGTCCCTTCATTTCCATTTTGCACTGGGTCCCACAAATTATGTATCCAGCTTTGACCTGATAAGAACATTACAAGAAAAGCAAATTATAAACCAATATCCTTCATGGACATAGACACAAAAATCTTTTTAAAATTTTTTATTATAGTTGATTTACGGTGTTCTGTCAATTTCTGCTTTATAACAAAGTGACCCAGTTACACATACATTCTGTTTTTTCACATTATCATCCATCATGTTCCATCAAAAGTGATCAGATATAGTTCCCAAAAACCTTTAATAAATATTAACAACTTGAACCCAGCAATGTATAAAAGGGATAATACATCATAAATAATTAGCGATTATCTCAAGAATCAAATTTTTATTTAACGTTCAAAGTCTATAAAGTTAATTCATAATATTAACATAATAAAGATAAAAACCATGTGATAATCACAGCAAAAGCAGCAAAAATTTGACAAACTTCAATATCAATTCAGAATTAAAGGAAAAACCCTTCAGCATGATAAAAGTCATCTAGGAAAACCAATATAATACTTAATGGTAAATATTAAATACTTTCCCCTTAAAGTTAGGAAGAAGGTAAAAAAAAATCTGCTCTTATCATTTCTTTTTTTTTTTAATTATTTTGTCTTTTTAGAGCCACACCCATGGCATATGGAAGCTCCCAGGCTAGCAGTCAAATCGGAGCTGTAGCTGCCAGCCTACACCATAACCACAGCAACACCGGATTCTTAACCAACTGAGGAAGGCCAGGGATCGAACCCACATCCTCATGGATGCTAGTTGGGTTCGTTAACCGCTGAGCCACGGCAGGAACTCCCTGCTCTTACCATTTCTATTCAACATTGTACTTGAGGCTGGAGTAAGTGCAATCCAGAAATAATAACATTAATTATTATTACTGTTATTTTGCTTTTTAGGGCCGTGCCTGTGGCGTATGGAGGTTCCCAGACTAGGGGTCCAATCAGAGCTACAGCTGCTGGCCTACACCACAGCCACAGCAACGCCAGATCCTTAACCCACTGAGTGAGGCCAGAGATCGAACCCGTAACCTCATGGTTCCTAGTCAGATTCATTTCTGTTGAGCCACAACAGGAAACTCCCAGAAATAAAAATAAATAAAAGGCACAAAGTTTGAGAAGATGGGAAGTTAATTTTTTCTCATAATCAACATGATTATTTATATATAAATCCTAAAGAACCTTCAAAAAATGGAAAAGCTACAAGATAAAAGGTCAATAGATGAAAATTGGGAAGTTCCCATTGTGGCTCAGCAGTAACAAACCTGACTAGGAACCATGAGGTTGCTGGTTCAGTCCCTGGCCTCACTCAGTGGGTTAAGGATCCGCCATTGCCGTGGCTTGGATCTCCCGTTGCTTTAGCAGTGGCATAGGCCGGCAGCAGCAGCTCCAATTCGACCCCTTGCCTGGGATCTTCCATATGCTGCAGGTGAGGCCCTCAAAAAAAAAAAAAAAGAAAGAAAGAAATATAGATGATAATTGGAGTTCCCATTGTGGCTCAGTGAATTAAGGACCTGACTTTGCTCTGTGAGGATGCGGGTTCCATCCTTGGCCTTGCTCAGTGGGTTAAGGATCTGATGTTGCCGCAAGCTGCAGCATAGGTCACATATATGGTTCTGATCTGGTGTCGCTGTGGCTGTGGCATAGGCCACAGCTGAGGCTTTGATTCAACCCCTAGCCCAGGAACTTCCATATTCTGTGGGTATGGCTGTAAAAAGGAGAAAAGAAAAAAGAAAAATATAGATTAAAAACCAATTATATTTCTGCAACAATTGGAATGTTAAAAGTAAAAAAAATTACAAAAATCATCAGAAAGTTAAGATGCACTGGCATATATTTAATGAAAAATGTGTAAGTCTCCTACTCTAAACACTCAAAATACTGAAGACCTAAATAAATTGAGGGATGTAACATGTTCACTACGTGTAAAATTCAATATTTTTAAGATTTGAATTCTTCACACGTTGGTCTCTACTTTCAATGGAATTCTGATTGAAATTTCAGCTGGCTTTTTTGGGTAGAAATTGATAGGTTATCTCTAAAATTGATATAGGAATGCATCTTGGCTAGGAAATAGCCAAAACAATTTTTTTAATGGCCACACCAGGAGCATAAGGAAGTTCTTGCGCCACAGCAGGAACTCCCAAAACAAAGTTGAAAAAAGATTAAAGTAGGAGAACGTACACTCTCTGTTTCTAATATCTAAAATATAGCCACAGTAATCAAGACAGTATGGTAGTTACATAAGCAAAATAGATCAATGGAACAAAATGGAGTCAAGAAATTGACCAACTCACATATCACCAAATGATTTTTGACAAACATAGTAAAGTGCCGAAACAACTAGACATTGATATTGGAAAAAAAGCCTTGATTTATCTCTTCTGCCATATACAAAAATTAATTCCAAATGGATCATAAACTTAAATATAAACATTAAAATTATAAAATTCTTAGAACAAACCATAGGCTTTTATCTTTGTGAACTGCAAGGTAAGCAGCAGTTTCTTAAATCAAATGCATAAAACACTAACAATAAAACCAAAAATGATACTTGTATTTTATAAAATTCAAAAATGCTAAGACATCATCAAGAAAATGAAAAGACAAACCGCTGTACTGGAAAATATACTTGTAAAACATACACACAGGTTCACAGAGTCACAGCTGGACAAATGTGAGCACCATCCATGTCAGTTAATCCATTCCACCTTGCTGGAGATGGGGAATAATTGATTTTCAGGCTTAATGTATTTTCTTCAAAAAGATTTGACTTATATAGGTGGTATAACCAATTTTTATAAAGTGCAGAAGCAAGAAGACACATATTATATATATCTTTATATATATATATAAAACTGACAAATAGCTCACATTGAAAAATTTAAAGAACTTTTACAAATCAATAATACAAATAAACAACCTCATAAAGATAGACTTAATACTTAGACATTTCACAGAAGAGTATCCACCAATGGCTAATAATGATGCTCAAGAATATTAGTCATTAGATTAAAGACATAATGATATATACTACTACACTCACACTGAAATGGATAAAAGTAAAAAGTTTGTGGAGACCACAGTCTGAATGCTGTGGTGGTTCGTTTGCTACTATGTTCATATATTCTAGGCTTTTTCTATGATCAAAGCTATGAATTAAATATTTGTTAAGAAAAATTGGAGTTCCCATCGTGGCACAGTGGCTAATGAATCTGACTAGGAACCATGAGGTTGCGGGTTCGATCCCTGGCCTTGCTCAGTGGACTGAGGATCCGGCGTTGCCATGAGCTGTGGTGTAGGTCGTAGACGCGGCTCGGATCCCGCGTGGCTGTGGCTCTGGCACAGGCTGGCGGCTACAGCTCCAATTCGACCCTTAGCCTGGGAACCTCCATATGCCGTGGGAGCAGCCCTAGAAAAAGGCAAAAAGACAAAAAAAAAAAAAAAGGAAAAACTGCATTATGAATTCATACTAATATTTCTAATTCAAATGTAGGATTATAGGGCTTTCTTATTGTATTTTGTATCTGTATCTCTTTTCTCAAAAGCTGAAAATTGAGGTTCCCAATGACATCAACAAAAATAAATATTTGTTTTATTTCATAATTTAAATATCTGAAATATTTTTATTTTTTCCTCATTTTTTAAAAATGTATTTCTTATTAGAGTATAGTGGATTTACAGTGTTATGTCTATTTCTGCTGTACACCATAGTGACCCAGTCATACATATATATACACTGTTTTTCTTCCACTATCTTCCATCATTGTCTATCAAAAGAGATTGGCTGCAGTTCCCTGTGCTATACAGTAGGACCTCATTGCTTATCCATTCTAAATGGAATAGCTCGCATCTGCTAACCCCAACCCCCAGTCCATCCCATTCCCCCTTCCCTTGGCAACCACAAGTCTGTTTTCTATGTCTGTAAGTCTGTTTCTGTTTTGTAGATAGGTTCATTTGTGCCATATTTTAGATTCCACATATAAGTGATATCATATGGTATTTGTCTTTCTCTTTCTGATTTACTTCACTGAGTATGCCAATCTCTAGTTGTACCCATATTTTATTCTAAAATATTTTTATAGTTTCCTAACAATACTGATATTTACAAATTATGTGGTTATTGATAACACTTTAAGATTTGTTTGCAGCTGCTTTTATTCCTAAGGTATAACCCACTAGTGTGTATAGTCAAATTATTGTGTGTGTGTGTGTGTGTGTGTGTGTGTGTGTGTGTGTGTGTGTGTGTGTTTTCTTTTTAGGGCCACGCATGCAGCATATGGAAGTTCCCAGGCTAGGGGTCGAAACAGAGCTGCAGCTGGCCGCCAACACCACAGCCACAGCAGTGAGGATCCAAGACGTATCTGCGGCCCACACCCACAGCTCAAGGCAATGCCACATCCTTAATCCACTGAGCGAGGCCAGGCATGGAACCCGCATCCTCATGGATACTAGTCAGTTCATTACCACTGAGCCCCTACAGGAATTCCAAATTATTGTGTTTTAAAACCACTTGAAACAAAATATTTATGTATGGTTAAGGTTAAATCATCCTCTCATTACATTAGGTTCATCAGTTTCATTTTGTGTTTTGTTTTTTAGTGATTCCTTTGATATTTTGATTTATTTAATTTTTAAAATAATTTGTAAAACAGCTACATGATTCCAAAGACAAATACACAAAATAAGATACATTTATGTAAGTGTACCTGTTCTTTTCATCCTCTTCTCTCTCTTTACCCAACTTTATTATTTTTAGCTTATCCTTCTAATGTTGTTTTAAAATATAGATATAACTACTCATTGCTATGCTCCCTCTTGCTCAGATAAAAAGTAGCATACCCTATGTATTATTCTGCACTTTTTAAAAACCAAACAGTAGGTCCTGGAGATCATTTAGTAGCAGTACTTAGATTTTTCATTCCTTTTTACAGCTGTATAATTTTCCTTGTGTGGGTAGAAACAGGTTATTCCATCAGTCCATAAAGCAAGCACTTTTAATGGGAAGAGAATCACACAGCAGGCCTGGGAATGAGGCACCCAGAGCACTAAAGAAAAATGTCAATTCCAAATTATTTGCAGTTACTTGGATTTATTTGGGCAGTTATTATGGTGAGGGCACTATTACAATACTGAGCTATTTGCTGGCAAAAAAGGAATTGCATAATCAGACTATGAGTGAAGGGAATTAATGTGATGGGGGAAAAATTACAGTCCTTGAAGGAGAATGATGTCTTGGTTCATTAGGGAAAATGTTTACTTTGACAAAGATTGCTACTAAAGAACTGCCATATTGGAGGCTGAATGAAACACACTGGTATAATATAACTACCTAAGAATCTTTAATTCCACCTATCACTGTAGAAATTAATAATAATATATTCTTCAAAAATTCAGAAAATATTTTCCCCTTGGGTATGAACCACAACAACAACGACAACTGTTAGAGGGGATTTGATATTGTCCTGACACTGCTTATTCTTTTACTGGGTTTCTCATCAGTTATCTCATTTCATTTTATAGGTGTGTATGGCAGGTATTATTTTCCCTTTGTGAGAGATGAGAATGTTCAGAGGTATGAAATAACTTCTACAGATAACTAAGGTATCCAGAAAAGTACTTTCCATTCCTAGTCCAGTGGTCTTTCCATGACACCAGAAACAGTATAGTAACAATCAAATAAGGGCTATTCAACACTCTAGTGAAATTCTGAAATATACTTACTACATAAAATGCTTGTGCTCACTCTAAACTCAGCAGTCCACCGAAAGGGTCTGGGAATAGAGTAGAGAAGAGAGGGCTGATAATAATCAGGCAGACCAACAAGATAATTTAATAGCTACATAGTTAACTATTGTTGCATAACAAATTAAAACTTCATGATCTAAAACAACAAATATTGGAGTTCCCGCTGTGGCACAACAGGATCGGCGGTGTCTTGGGAGCACTGGATCGCAGCCCAGCACAGTGATTAAGGATTCAGTGTTGCCCCAGCTGTGGCTTAGGTCTCCACTGTGGCTTAGATCTGATCCCCTGGCTCAGGAACTCCATATGCTGTGAGGCAGCCAAAAAAGGGAAAAAAAAAAAAAAAAACCACGAATATTTTTTCATATAGTTTCTGAGAGTTGGGAATCCAGGAGAGACTCAACTGGATAGTTCGGGCTCAAGGTCTCTCATGCTGTCAAGTTGTCAATGAGGGATTGAGAATTTGCTACCAAGCTCACTCATGTGTTTATGGGAAGCCTCAATTCCTCTCCAGCTGTTGACCAGAGGCTCTAGGTTTTATATGTCGTGTGGACTTCTCCATGGGGCTCTTTCACGTGGCAGATCGTTTCCTTCTTCCAGAGTGAGTGATCCCAGAGAGACAAGAGCAGAAGCAAGTGAGAACATCCAAGATGGAAGATGAGATATTTTATAGCCTAATCTCAGAAGTGACATACCATCACTTCTGCCTTATCATACAGACTAACCCTTCTCTGAATATCAGGAGACAGGGTTCATTGGAGAGCCACTTTGGAGGCTACCATAATAGTTACATTGAGAGACAGTCTTATCAAATGCCAGATCCTGTGCCAAACATTTTACCAGCATTAACTCATTTTGTCTTCACAACAACACTGTAAGGCAGATTCTATTATTATTCCTATTTGTCAGATGAAGAAACTGAGGCTCAGAGTGGTTAAATAACTTTTCCAAAGTCACAGAGCTAGAAAGGGTAGAGCTGGGATCCAAACCCAGGCAATTTGGCACTATACCAGTAGTATATTGCTTCTATGTTAAGATATTTGTAAGTTCTATGAAGGAAATAAAATAGTACAATAGAACAACTGAAGTAGGGAGCAACCAGGAATTTTTTTGCTTTGTTTTCTTTTAAATTTAATTGTCTGGGTGGGCCACTCTGCAGAGGTGGTGTTTGAGCTGTGACCTAAATGATGAGAGGCAAGCTGGCCTCTTGAAGACTTTGTAAAAATCCACTTCAGACAGAGAGAGTGTGCTCTGCAAAGACCCCCAGGCAGGCAAGGGACTGGGTATTTTCAGTGAACATAAAGGATGGCTTGAGTGTATCAGGCAAAAAGGGTTGTTAGCTCTGAGATGGTTTTAGGAGTTAAGCAGCAGGCAGATTATTCAGTTATCTCAGGAACCCTGTGAAATAAACATCATTATCCCCATTTTAAAGATAAGAACAAGATGAGGGAATTGTGGGGTTAAGTGTTTTGCTCAAGGCCACAAATTTGGCAAAAGGCCAAGCCAGGATTTGGCCTTATTTTTTGCCTTACGGTGTCACTTCCTTTGCTTCTTCCATGCAACTTGAAGGCTCACCACCCCCACCCCATGTGTGTCTTGTCTCTTCCATTAAACTGGGGAAACTCCTAGAGCTGGCCTTCTGGTGCTATGCAAGTTTGACAGATTATGAACCTTTTGTTGGCTATGTCAGTATAACCATTGTGATATCCTATGAAGATAAAATAGGCCTAAACTCAGTTCAAGGATGCCTATATCATAAATATTTTGCATGTGTCTTAGTGAAGGTGGTTTTATTTTCTCACCCAGCTACTTACCCAAGCCTTGGTTTTGGTTGTCAATCTCTTGATCTCAGGCTTAGAGAAAAGGTTCACACAATCCGCTCTCTGGTGTGAGGAGGTCAAGGAATAATTTCCTCCAAAGAAGCATATATTAAACTGGTCAGAATTATCAAAGAAAACCTTTTAAAGTCTTTGGAGATTGACCAGCAGGCTTACCCAAAATTAAGAGACATATTCAAAATGTTTGATCGAAATTTGCAACAACAGTGGCAGGCCATAGCAGTTGAGTTACACCTATCCCTCCCCCAGCTGAATCTGCAGAAAAACTACTCCAAGTACACTGGACAGGCTGGGCTCTCTCAGCAGATACAGCCTAGTAAATAGCTTGTATCTTTCCCATTTCCCTATCCGGAATATCTATGCTGGAAAGGTGGTAGAACGTGGTGAATATCCCATTTCTCCCATCTCTGTGCTACAAGAAATCTATACTGGGTGGGTGACAGCAACCAGTTGGTGCTTCTCAACCCAGAATGCATGCTCCATAGGGAAGATCTGGGTGGATTAGTCAGTGAAGAACAGTTATCTTCCAAGTCCCCTACATCTTTCATGCCATAGCACCGAGATTCTTCCTGGAGGAGGGGTAGGGCAAGCCGCAAAGACTGGCACTCCTGGCCCAGCCAGAGAGAGTAGATTTTATTTGCATCTGAGAGTGGAAGAATTCATGCCCTCGGGGAGTTGTTTAACATTACAGAGCTCACAGTGGATCGAAGCAGTCGGAGAGACGGAGACGGATACCAATACAGGGAGACCAACCGCAAGTTTCACCGGTATATCAGGGAAAGAGGCAGTCTAAGAGAATCCTGCTAAAGTCACACTCATCCCCTGTGGTGTGGAAGACTTCTATGCTCGAGGCTGCACTTACTTAGGAATGACTAGAGAAAGTGTTTGCAAAATGCACGTCCCTAACTGAATGGTTTTTCCCTGAACTGTGAAAGCAGTCTCCAACAGATCCAGCAACAAAGTATTAAAACTTCACTGCATCTGGGGACTTATGCACAACTTCTGGCTAAATGATGGCTTAACCACTAAGCTATGCTGACTCAAGAGCAAACCCTAGGAAGCCACACTTAAAAATAAAAATGGAAAAAAATCTCAGCAGAAACATTTGAGGCTACCCATTACAGGGGAAATAGACTTGTCAGAATTAGTCCAGCCAAATCACTAAATAAAGAAACATATAAACAAACAACAACAAGCCCCAGAGGGAAATTAGTTTTAGAGTTGCTACGATACTTTCCAAAATGCCAAGTTTTCAACAACAAAAAATTTATTGTATATACAGAGAAACAGAAAAGTGTGACCCATACTCAGGGGGAAAAAAAGAGTCAATAGAAACTATCTGAGTGAGATCAGATGTTGGCCCTAGCAGAGAAAGACTTTAAAGAAATTGTTATAAATATGTTTAAGAAAGTAAAGAAAACTTAAAGGATTAAAGGAAGGTATGGTGACATTTCTCATTACATAGAGAATATCAATAAGGAGATTTTATAAAAATAACACAATGAAAATTCTGGGGTTGAAAAGTATAATCACTTAAATGAAAAGTTTAGTGGAAGGGCTCAATAGCAGATTTGAGCTGGCAGAAGAAAGAATTAACAAATTCGAAAATAGATCAATCAATATTATACAATCTGAGGAACAGAAAGAAAAAAGAATGATAAAATTGAACACAGCCTCAGAAGACCTTTGGGACAGTGTCTCACCATATGCACAATGGGAATCCTAGAAGGAAGGAGAGAGAGAAAGGGGAAGAAGGAATATTCAAAGAACTATTGACTGAACACTTCCCAAATCTGACAAAAAACATTAATCTACGCACCCAAGAAGAGCTCAGTAGGCCCTTTGCTGGTTCCCTTCTCCAATGGCTGGCTGTTCCCCAGTGAGGAGCTCTCTCTTTTCTCACCTCCCTGAGATTTGGGCAGCCTCTGGGGCTAGAGCCCAGAGGAAGTATTGGGCATGTCTGCTGTGTAGATTTGGACCCTGCAAAAAGATATAAGGCCAAGGGAGTTCAAGGAGCCTGTAATCCAGCCCATTCTCCACTTGCTAAGCTATACAACTGATTCAGGGGTGAATCCACCCATGGAGATAGAGTGCCATCCTTTTATAATTTGTCTGAAGTTTCAAACTGCTCTCCAAGCCCTGTGTCCATTGGGCAGCATGTATTAGAAGGGCCATCTTTTACTAATTTTCAGAACGGTACTCTGTAGATGAGTGTGGGTCTGGCGTGGAGACAGGAAAGTGGTGGGACTCGGGGCAGACAGAAAAGTCACTTCACAGAAATATACAGTTACCCATACAATCAAGCAAGTAGGACTTGCAGGGTAATAAAACTCTTGAGATATGCCCAAACCATACCTTCAGCTCTGCCTGGGACTTGAGGGTCCAGTCATGAGAGTGGTTCTTTTAGTTTTCATGACTCCAAAAGGCCTTTACCAAAGTGCCCCTTTATTACTTGAGTGAGGCAACCCAGGCCTAGCATGGGGGTTAAGAGCCATGTGACCTTGGGCAGGTTGATTTCCCTTTCTGAATCTTAGATTTTTCTTCTTTAAAATAGAACAATATTAGTATCTATCTCAGAGGGTTATTGCAAGGAAGGAAAAAGACCGTAAAGTGCTTAGCAGAGTGTTTGGCACATAATAGACTCTCAGTACATGTGAGCATATAAGCTGTTATTAATGCTTAAAGTGTAGGCACAAAACGCAGGAGTGGTGTGTGACTCCTGACCCAGTGCTCCTGCAGCTGTATCTCCCCTTACTAGGAGAGCTGGAGCCTCTAGAAAGTCAGCCTTTTCCTTAAAGGCATTTGTCTCCCATTTCTTGGCTCTGTGAAGCAACTTCTTCCCTGACTCACTTCTCTCTAAGCTTCATTGGCTGGCATTGGAGTTGGCATTGGGGTTGTTGCAGGGATTTTCAAAGACTGCTGTGGATAGGCTTGAGATCAGCTTGTTAAAATACAGATATCCCAGAGCCCTTTTACAGCGCATCTTTTTTGGGAGGCCTGGGATAGGACTTGAGAATCTGTGCTTTTCACCAGTGCCCCAGATGATTCTAGTCCTCTGCACCTCCGCCCTCATGTCTGCAATCATGGAATGCCCTAGAAGCCAGGACCCACCTATACCAGGGATGGGGAGGTGGGTTGACAAGCAGACAGGCTCTGGCCGTAGAAGGTTTGTTCTCAACTAAGCCCGTTTCCTCTGTCTCTCAATACCTTGCTGCCATCACTAAGTCTGAGCTTGGAAACCACAATGCAGAAAACTAGTTTTCTCCCTCATTCCCATATCACCAACAGGGACAGCCATGTTCCTTAAAAGTGAAAATAGGGCATTCCCCTGGCGGCAGAGCAGGTTAAGCATCTGGCGTTGTTACTGTAGTGGCCTGGGTTGCTACTTTGGCGTGGGTTTGATCCCTGGTCCTAGAACTTCCATATTCCATGGGTACAACCAAAAAAAAAAAAAAAAAAAAAAAAAAGCCAACACTGAAAATAGCTCCTATCTCCTCCCTAACTCTTTCCATGCTTCGCTTCTCCAGACTGAGCACCCTTACTTACCACCTTCTGCATAATGAATTGGCTTAGACATATTGCAGCCTCACCAGGAGCCTAGGAAACTAAGCAAGTGCCTTCAGCTTTCATTGCTTTTCTAGACATGGCAGAACAACAGTAGGTGACAGCTGTGTCCCAAAATGTCTCCATTCTCTCTCCCTTCCTCCCGTATTTCTACTCTCCTTCTGGTTCTGTCCAGGAGTGAAAGGCATTATGGGAACACCGTTTGCTGCTTCAAGTCCCCCCCAAACCAACATGTTGAACACTGCTGTATACACTTCATACAGAGGGCACATTAGTTTTGCTTGGCGAGCACACCCTAATTGGGTTCCCAGAGGGAAATTCTAATACCAGTACAGAGAATTAAGAACCAGCCAACAGATGGGGTAAGACGCATGATGGGGAGGGTGGCACCCAGGATTGCACCTCTCCTGGAGTCTGCATCAACCATAAGACTGACAGGCTGGATCGGGGGGAAGCAACTGAGCTCCAAGTGGAAAGATCAGATCAGATGGCAGAGTGAAGAAGTTCTTCACAATATTTACACAACCCTCTGTCCGCTCTTTGCAGAATATGAAATCAGCCATGTTGGACCTGTTGGGTTTGGTTTTGTGCTGTTTGAGGGTGGTTTTTTTTTTTTTTTCCGGAGGGGTGGGCATAGGAGAGGGAGGGTACTTTTATCCTGGGTTTCTTGGGTGGCACAGAAGCTCAAGTCATGAGGCCCATGCCCCAACTCAAAATATTTGAGCCCAACAGTCTCCAGTCTGTAGGCTGCAGACTCCTTATTGCAACTATAAGTGATGAATCCACACTGTGAATCCAAGTTTGTGAATCCACACGCTTGGATGTTCCATACTTTCAGGGATGGGGAACCTAAACTTTTTGAGATATCTTTTTTGAGCCCCTTCTTGAGAACTTTCTTTGAAGTCTCGATTCTTAGTTTTCCCTTTTCTCTATCTACAGTTATTCCCTTGATGATATCTAGTCTCCTAGCTTTACTATCTTAATCCCTTCCACACTCTCTACTGCCAAACCCTCTCCACCTACAGCTTTCTGCATCTTAAAACCTCAAAGTCATCCCTGAAACTTCTCTTTCTCTCACATCCTACATGCACCTGTCAGAAAATTCTGTTCGTTCCACCTTCAAAATACTATATATCCGGAATGCAACTACTTCTTCTTACTGCTTCTAACCCTACTGCTATCATCCTAGTTGCAGCCAACATCCATTTCTCTCCTGGATTTCCGCAGAAGTTTCTTAACTGTTCTCCCTTCTGTCACTCTTTCCATCGTCTCTTTTTCCACGTCACTCTTTCCATTCGACTGTTCTTAACAACCAAGTGATGTTTTCTTTTCATTGAAAGAAATTATTGTGATAATTGTAGATTCACATGCAGTTGTAAGAAATAACGGAGAGACCCCCTGACACTTTGCTCAATTTTTCAAATGCCGACGTTTTGCAAACCTCTAGTGTAACATCGCAACCAGGATATTTGCATATAAATCACTGATTTTATTTTGATTTTTCGAGTTTTGCTTGTACTTGCACACATGCACGTGTGTGTATTGAATTCTGTACAGTTTTATCACTTACGTAGGTTCCTGTATCCTCCACCACAGTCGAGATACAGAACATTTCCACAAAGATTCTTCGTGTTGCCGTTTTATAGCCACACTCTCTACTGCCAAACCCTCTCCACCTACAGCTTTCTGCATCTTAAAACCTCAGCCCTCCCACACCACTCCCCTGCCCTGTCCTTAACCTCTGGCAACCATTAACCAGCCCTTCATTTCTAAAATTTTGTCTCTTCAATTACACAGCATGTAACTTTTGGATTTGCCTTTTTTTGTTTTGGGTTTTTTTTTTTTAACTCAGTATAATTCTCCAAGTTGTGTTCATCAATAGTTCATTCCCTTTTTGGCTGATATTCCATGGAGTTTTAGTTTGCTAGGGCTGCCACAGCAAAGTATCACAAATTATATGGCTTAAAACAACAGGAATTTATTGTATCAAAGTTCTGGAGGCTGGAGGTCCAAAATCAAGGTGTCAGCAGTGTCATGCTCCCTATGAGACTGTGTCTTGGTAGACCCTTTGTTGTCTCTTCCTAGCTTCTGGTGGTGGCCATTAATCCTTGGCTTGTACCTGCGTCAGTCCCATCTCTACCTACATTGTCACAAGGCATTCTTTACATCTGTTTCTGTGTCCAAATCCCCCCCCCCCATTTTAATTTATTAAGTGGTGGAGGGCAAGAGAACTTTAAGGAGAGAGGAGGACCAGAGAGGGAGAGCTTTGCATGTCTAGGTGATGTTGCACTGTAGTATGGGAGTCTGTGCGTCAGACTACTCTGAAGGACAGTGGTGTGGCTTGGGGGCTTTTATCTAATCTGTGGCTAACGGTTATTGGGTGTAGTTTTGTGGGGTATGCAAGGCATGCAGGCTCTAAATGGCTAAAAGTCTGGTTGTATACAAATTAGAGCTTGGTGCTTGCTGGTGGGCATTTGAGTGAATGGGTGCTGGCCTGCTTTGTAGAAATAAACACCCTAGGGCCAGAATACTGAGGCCATATTTGACTCATTTATGTAACGCAGAGTCATTTAGGAACTCTAAATGTTTACATGCTGAGGGACTACTAAAAGGTTTTCCAGAGTATACCATTTTACATTCCCACCAGTAATGTATGAGTGACCCAATTTCTCTATCTCCTTGCCAGAATTTGGTGTCATTACCATTTGTAATTTTAGCCATTCTGATAGGTGTGTAATGATATTTCATTGTAGTTTTATTTGCATTTTCCTAATGGCTGATTATGTTGACTATCTCTTCATGTACTTTTTTTTTACCATCTATTTATCCTCCTTAGTTAAATCTCTGTTCATGTATTTTGCTTATTTTCTAATTTTTTTAAACTGCTGAATGTTGAGTTATTTATATAATCACAATACTTGTCCTTTGATGGATATATGGTTTGCAAATATTTTCTCTCACCCTGCAGCTTGTTGATTCGTCCTGTTAGAGTCTTGTGCAGAGCAAAAGTTGTTTGTTTGTTTTTTTAATTTCGATGAAGTCTGATCTATCAGTGTTTCCTTTTATGGATCATATTTTTGGTGTCAAGTCTAATAAATATTTGCTTAGCCCTAGATCCTGAAGATTTTCTCTTATGTTTTAGAAAAAGTCTTATAGTTTTATATTTTATATTTCAGTCCATTGTTGGGAAAGCAGTCACTACGTGACCTGTTGCCCCTCCCGAGGCATGCCTACTCAGAGCCTTGGACCTAGAATACTTCCTAACCAAAAGATAGGAAACCCTTGCAGCCTGTGCCATTCTTATCTGTGTGGGAATATCTTTCCCTGTTTCAAACTCGGTGTGACTCCTTTTTTTCTGCTTAAGTGTGTGCGTCATATGGCACCAGGCCAACCCCATTGCTATATCTGTCCTCTGCAGGGACATGATGGGGGTGTGTGGGCCAATTGCTCGGCCGTGGTTGCTGGGAGGGACCACTGCCCATTGTTGGAGTCCGTCTTGCTTTTACTTCTCTAGGTAAGTAAAGTGTGTTCCATCTAGTGCTTGCCTGTGTTGTGTTTTTCTTGAAGACCCCAATACCAAGATCCTGGTGGTTGACGTAGTTATCGTCTTTGCTATCTTCAGTGAAGTTGGAGTCCTCCCCTGGCCTTGGTAACTGGTGTTTGTGCCTGACATCCATGATCCATTTTCAGTGCTTTTTGCAGGTTTCTTTTTTAATAAGGTATGGGGTTTATTGTGGGTTTTGTTTGTTTGTGTGGTTTTGGTTTTTTGCTTGTTTGATTTGGGGCCTACGAATGTCCAATAACTCCAGCACCATTTGTTTAAAAGTTTATCCTTCCTCCATTAAAACATTTTGGAAATTTTGTCAAAAATCAATTGGGCGTATTTGGGTGGATCTATTTCTGAGTCGTTTGTTCAGTTCCAATGATCTATGTGTCTATCCCTCTGCCAGTGCCACACAGTCTTGATTGCTGTAGCCACAGTGTCGAGTGATTCCTTCCACTTTGTTTTTCTTTGTCAAGATTGTTTTAGCTCTTCTAGGGCTTGCGCCTTTCCATATAAACTTTAGAATAAGCTTTCTTAAGTCTACATAAAACCTTGCATGGATTTTTACAAGAATTGTATTAAACCTATAAATCATCTGGGGTAGAATTGACATTTTTACTGTAGCGAGACTTCTAATCTATGAGCACAGTATGTCTCTCCATTTATTTAGGTCTTTAAAATTTTTGTTTCATTAGCATTTTGTTGTTTTCAACATACAGATCCTGAACAAATTTTGTTAAGTGCATGCAAAAGTATTTTATTTCCTTGGAGTAACTGCCAACGGTGTTGTGTTTCTATTTTCAGTTTCTGCATGTTCATTGTTAGTATGTAGAAGTGCAATTGATTTTTGTGTGTAGATCTTGTATCCCGCGACTTTGCAGAGCTACCTGTTAGTTCCAGGAGTTTAAAAAATAGATTCTCTTGGATTTCCTACTTAGACCATCGTGTCATCTGCAAATAGGGACAGTTTTATTTCTTCCTTTCTAATCTGTAGGCCTTTTATTCCTTTTGCTTGCCTTAATGGTAGAGGCTACAACTTCCAGTATTAAGTTGGATAAGAATGGTGAAGATACAGACCCTTGCCTTGTTCTTGACCTTAGACGGAAGCATTCAGTCTTTCATCATTAAGTACAGTTAGCTGTAGGGTTTTTGTAAATGCTCTTCAGCACATGCTCATATCAAGAGACATATTGTGCTCCTAGATTAGAAGATGACAATTAGAAGAGTAAACATAGTAAGTTCATCAATTCTCCCCTAAATGATCTACACCTTAATTGCTCTCTATTCCTGTTTTTCTGAGAGTTTTTACCATGAATGGTGTAAGATTTTATCGAATGCCTTTTAGGCATCAACTTACATAATCATATACTTTTTCTTCCTTAGCCTTTTAACATGGTAAGTTATATTATTTGATTTTCAAATATTAAACTCGTCTGGCATGCCTGGACTAAATCCCACTTGTTATTGGTGTATAATCCTTTTATTACTTTGCTAGAATCAGTTTGCTAATATTCAGTTCAGGATTTTTATATTAAAGTTCATCAGAGACATGGTTCTTTAGTTTTCTTTATTAATTTTTTGTACTGTCTTTGCCTAGTTTTTGGTGTCAAGGTAATTCTAGCTTCATAAAATGAGTTGGGAAGGATTCCTCCTTCTATTTTTTGAAGAGATTGTGTATAACCAGTGTTAATTCTTTAAATGTTTAGTAGAAGACTTTTTTCTGGAAGAGGAAGTTTATAATTACGAACCCCATTTCTTTGATTATTATAGGTATATTCAGATTGCCTATTTCAACTTGGTTGAGTTTTGATGATTTGCATTTTTTGAGGAGTTGACCCATTTCATCTAGGCTGTCAAATTCATTTTTTTCCGTTCCTTTTTTTTTTTTTTTTTTTTTTGCCACACCCATGGCTTGCAGAAGTTCTGGGGCCAGGGATCAAACCCAAGCCACAGCTGTTAACAAAGAGCCACAGCAGTGACAATGCTGGATTTTAACCCACTGAGTCACCAGAGAAATCTTTTTTTCCTTTAGGTTGTCAAATTTATATGTATAGAGTTCTCTCTCTCTTTTTTAAGGCCACCCCTGTGGTATATGGATGCACCTAGGCTAAGGGTTGAATCAGAGCTGCAGCTGCTGGCCTGCGCCACAGGCACAGCAATGCCAGATCCAAGCCACATCTGTAACCTACGCTGCAGCTTGCGGCAACACCGGATCCTTGACCCACTGGACATGGCCAGGGATCAAACCCACATCCTCACAGAGACAATGTCAGGTTCTTAACCCACTGAGCCACAGTGGGAACTCCTAGAGTTCTTTATATGTTTGCAGGGACTATAATGATATTTCCTGTTATATTCGTAATATTGATAATTTGCACCTTCTCTTTTTTTCTTTGTCAGTCTTGTAAATAGTTTGTCAATTTTATTGGTCTTTTGAAAGAAACAGCCTTTTGTTTCATCATTTTCTCTATTGTTTCCTTATTCTCAATTGTATTGGTTTCTCTTCTTGTATTTATTATTTACTTTGTCTTTGATTTGGATTTATTTCATTCTTATAGTTTCTTGAGGTAAGAAGTTAGACTACTGATTTGAGACATTTCTTATTTCTAATGTAAGTAGTTAGTGTTAGGCATTTCTTTCTCAGCACTTCTTTAGCTGTTTATCACAGATTTTTATATGTAGTATTTTCATTTCCATTCAGTTCAAGTTATGATTTGATTGGCCTTTAGATTTCCTCTTTCACCTGTGGATTATTTAGAAGAGTGCTGTTTAGTTTCCAAGTGTTTGGGTATTTACTTATTATCTTTTTGTTATTGATTTTTGGGTTGATACTATTGTGGCTAGTGAACAATGCTGTGTATGATTTCAGTTCCCTTAAATTTGTCCAGGCTTGTTTTATATACTAGGATATGGTCTATCTTGGCAAATATTCCATAGGCTCTTGAAAGGAATGTGTATTCTGCTGTTGGTGGTGAAATATTCTATACATGTCAATTAGAACCTGTTGCTTGATCGTGTTTTCCAGATCTTTTATATCCTTGATGATTTTCTGTCTAATAACTGTACCAGTTGTTGAGAGAAGATGATTGAAGTACTTAACTCTAAGGATTTGTCTCTTTCTTCTTTCAGCTCTTCCATTTTTGTTTCATTTATTTTCAGGTTCTGTATTTTAGTGCAAACAGGACAATACTTGGAACTTCTAAGTTAGGTCATGCTTCTTTTCTGCTGCAAAACCTCACAATGATTCCCTATTTTAGTCAGAACTATAGATAAAGTCTTTATAATAGTCTGTAGAGTTCTCTAAGATTAAGCTCCTGGTTCCCTCTTTAACTCCATTTCCCAGTATTCTCCTCCTCACTTACTCTGCTGCAGCCATACTGGCCTCCTTGATGTTCCATGAGCAGAACAGGCACACTGCATCTTTAGGGCCTTTCCTCTAACTCTTCACTCTGCTAGGAATGCTCCTCTGACTTGGAGTGGGGCTTTGGGGCACAGTTATTGCAAGAGTTGTTAGCTTTACGTATCAGGGAAGCCAAGACATTAAGAAAGTAAATCCCAATAACAAGCAGCATGTTATTGGTAGAGCCAGGGTGTTACAGAGAAGGTGAGCCTGAAGAAGAGCAGTGAGAGAAGGTGAGATAAACAGCAGCAGCTCTGGGTTTACATAAAGGAAAAACTGACACCTCAAATTCCCTCATTTAAAAATTTACCCCCGTTGTGGTGGAACATGATGGAGGATAATGTGGGGAAAAAAGAATGCATATATATGTATAACTGGGTCCCTTTGCTGTACAGCACAAATGGACAGAACATTGTAAATCAAGTACAATTTAAAAATTTAAAACAAAACTTTCCCCCAGCAGCCTGGCACTGGGTCTGAAATTCAAGCAGTGCACTTCTCCGGGATAGGCATGTAAAGGCTCCAAGGAATCTGGCAGGATAAAATCTTGTATAATGTAGATCTAATCCAGAGCTTTAAGAAATGTATTTGTCAACAGCCGCTTTCCCTCCCTTGATACCTGTCTCAAAATCCATTTTGGGAAACATTGGGTTAAAGCTTTGCATTTCCAGAAAACTCCTGCTAAAAGGCTAAAGTTACTGGAAAGGCCTACCTAGTTATCAGTCTTTAATACTCTGTTATGACTGTTTTATCCAATTAACCCTGGGGTTGACAAACTATGGCAAAGGCTTCAGCCCTCCCCCTGGTTTTGTAAATAACATTTTATCAGAACATATCTACATCCATTTGTCTGTGACTGCTTTGTCATTACAGTGGCAGAATTGAGCAGTTGTGACAGAGATGTATGGTCAGCAAAGCCAAAAATATTTACTATCTGACCCTTTACAGAAAAAGTTGGCCGAGCCCTGGATTTACCCAACAGCAAGGCCCCGAGGTTTATTTATTGCTGCCTAACAAAAAATTTTTTTTGGTCTTTTTCTCTTTTTAGGGCCACACCCGCAGCATGGAGGTTCCCAGGCTAGGGGTCCAATCGGAGCTGTAGCCACCGGCCTACACCACAGCCGCAAGCAATGCGGGATCTGAGCCGTGTCTGCGACCTATACCACAGCTCATGGCAACACTGGATCCTTAACCCACTGAGCGAGGCCAGGGCTCGAACCTGCATCCTCATGGATGCTAGTCAGGTTCATTAACCACTCAGCCACGACGGGAACTCCGCTGCCTAACAAATTATAACATAAATTAGTGGCTGACCACAACAGTTTATTATTATCTCTAATGGTTCTGAGGTTTCAGTGGGCTCAGATGGGAAATTTTGATTTGGCATCTCTCCTACAGTTACAATCAGATGGTCGCAGGGGCTACAGTCACCTGATGGCTCAACTGGGCTGAACATCCAAGATGGCTCAGTCACATGGCTGGCAGTTAATGCTGGATTTCAGCTGGGAGCTTAGGAGGGAGGGGCTGTTGACTAGAGCACCTATATATGGCCTTTCCCTTTAGGTTGGATTTCTCACAGTGTGGCAGGTAGGCTACCAGAAGGATCCTTTCAAGCATAGGAAGTAAATATTTCCAGGACTCTTAAAGTCTAGGTTTGGCATAATGACTCTTCTACCTTATTCGGTTGGTGAAACCCATCAGAGACCAGCTTAGATTTAAGGGGAGTTGAGGGATAAACTCTACCTCTGTATAGAGGAAGATCGACAGTGTACATGGAAGGACAAAATTAATGCTGATTATATTGAAGGCAAACTCTCACCGTGGGGAGGCAGTAGGAAGTGCTTGGGGAGCAGGGTGTAGGTTTCCTCTGGACAGAACTTTCAGGGTGACTAAATCCAACTCTGATTTCACCTGTGCATATTTTATAGACACTTATCTGGAATCACAGAGCATTAGGAGAAGCTCCTGAAGGTCGGTGCTGGCCTCGCAGTGGTTACAGGGGCCCAGCTGGTCAGCTGGAGGCATGTTACGAACCCCTGAAAGAAGATAGGGGTCTAGGGCCAAGGGCCCGCGGTGAGGGAGCTGATGGAGCCTGAGTTTCTGAGTAGGGCTCCCTCCTTTCCCTAAGTCTTTCTTTCCTTACTCTCTAGGAGTCACTCAGGTGCCTCTGGCTACTATGTAGACATCGATGCCTTACAGACCCACCAAATCCCCGCCACTATGCCTTGCAGACTTCTCAAGTTTTTTCATATCTGGACTCTGGATTCTGCACTCAAAATGAACTCTGAGCACCCCAAGGACAGGGACAAAATATTCAATTTATTTCATTTCTTCTTCCCTGAGATACCTCATGCTAATGCTTTATACCCAGCAGAAAACAGAAAGTGTAGAGCTATTCAAACTCCAGCTCATTTGCCAGCACCGCCTATGCAGGTGGACTTCTATGGTCTCACCCCTGCACACTATTCTAGCCTCATCTTTGACCTTCAGCCATACTCAGTGACATTATAGAAGGCATATTGTATATGCCTCTCTCTGTCTCCTGGCTGAGTGCACATGTTAATGTTTGGAAGATTCTTCTTTCCTACTCGCCTTTACTCACTAGTCTACCTCTTTGGTATTCTCCTGAGCTCAGCTTGGCTGTTACTTCTTCAAAAAAAAAATCCTCTCTGATCTTCTAGGTACCCCCTCTTTTATACCTCTAGGTACACACAGCACCCCGCATTTCCCCCTTGATAGTTATTTCTCCATTGTCTTCTAATGTAATTACTTACTTGTCTGTCTCCTTGACTTGACTACAGTGCTTCAAAGGCAAAACTGTTTCTGTCTTCAACTCTGACTCAGCATAGACTTGCAAAAAGTGACACGACAAATGGATGCACTCTTCCTTCAGGGATCTTCACTTTCTTGCTGCTCTCCCATATAAGTCTGCTGGAACAAGAGTTGGGACGGTGGATAAGGAACATGTGTCCAAAATGTCACGCGAGCCACTTGCATCCCCCCTAAACAATTCTTTAGAGCTCTCACTGGTCTTGTCTCAGAACCTCGTTGGCAAGAGCCAAAAGGCTCCTGTGTAAGGCTCCATGTGTATGCTGCTCTATGTTTCCAGCCTCCCACCACCAACTCAATGAGCACTGAGTGTCGAGCACCTCCCTGTTTCAACTCCAACAAACATACCAGAACCATGGCAGAGCACTGGGAAAGGTTTGTTAACTCCTGAGCTTGGCAAGTTTGATCTAGGCTTTTTGACAAAAAGTGGAGGTGGTTTGGTCGCCCTCGGGTGCCACTCAATTGTAAGAGGATAGCTAATGTGTTAGGGGGATAACGCCTCCTAACATCATTTTTTCAAACAGGATGATTATGATGAAATATAACTTGCCAGACTACAAGTGGCCTTCAGACAGCAGAACGGATCCAGTAGAACAGTGCATGTCACGAAGCAGCCCCAGGGTAGTGAACGTCAACAGTCTTGCTCAATTAATCCTTGGAAACACAGTCAGAATTAATGGGGAACTTGTTGAAAGTTGATCGACACCTTCTGAAAGGTGAAATCCTTTTCTGTTCCCATTAAGTGTTGTTAAGGCCATTAGCAGAAATTGGAATAGAGAGATATGACCTTTCATGTGGTAGATTCAGAGGCTGAGAAGATGGACACGATGGAAATGTACTGGCAGCTTATAATAAGCGCCTGGGTGGGGAGTGATAACTAAAGATTGAAAATTGACAAATGGGTCAGACTGACGGAGACCGAGACAGAGAGGGATGGAGTGCAGTTTATATGCAGAGAAATAAGCATCAATAATCTAGCAGAGTCACCCACACTGAGGGCCACATATGGATTACTTTGAAAGTGGCTAGAATTTGCTGAGCGGAAAAGCAGGGAGATTTTGTTACAAGATGAAGAGACAAGTTTCCAGTCTTCCCTGGGGAGTTAGGGTACTGAAGAGAAATGCTCCAGGCTAGAAGTCTAGCCTGGGATGTGTCTTTTTTTCAGTTTCAAAGTGGCTGAATGATTTCAGCCGTCATCCTGCAGGTGGTTGTATCCTTCCAAGTGACAAATGTGAAATTTCTTTGAAAGCTATCAAGCTATACAAATGAAAGGAATTATAAGGACTTATCTTCGCAACCATCCAACTGAATCAAATGTAAAAGAATATTGCTATAAGGAACTATGTGAGATTTTAATGGTTTCTTCTGATGGAGGTGAACATATTTTCAGATAATCTTGAAAGGGAACAGCGCCCAAATGATTTATCTTGGGCCTTAGAGACGCATATCCCAAGACATTTTGACTGCGGAAGGTTCAGAGATGTGGGGTAGGTGTCAGGATGGAGAATGCACTTTCCATTTCCTCTGTGATTTCGGCTGGGATCAAATCATGACACCACTGGGGAAAAGTGGACCACCAGGAAGTAGTGATCAAATGGCCAGGGGCACTGTCTGCTGCAGAGACACCCCATAATCTCTGAACTAGGAGTGGCACCTGAGAGTTGGCAGTTTTCCACCCACTGACTTGAGTAGCCATAATTAGATGAGGGCTTTCTCATAAGATCTGCCAGAGGCTAAGGCTTAGGCTTACAGTTATTATTTGAGTGTTAACTCTGTGTCAGGCACTGTGCTAAGCATTTTACCTATACTAGCTCATCTAATTCTCACTACCACCCTGTAGTGTTAGATACTATTGTTATCTTAATTTTACAGATAAGGAAACTTAGACTAAAGGAGATTAGTAACTTGTCCAAGGTCACATCACTAGTAGAAGACAAGGCCTAGTATTAAATCCAGGTATCAGCTCCAGAATCTGTGCATGGAACCACTATATAATATTGCCATATACATATATGAATGAATCTGAGGCTCTGGGAAGGAAAGAAATGTAACCTGTTCAAGGTCACACAACCAGTTAGTTTTATTTTGGGGTGAATCCAGTATGTTCACAGCAAATGAGGACAACAACAAAGTCTCATTTTATTGATGTAGCTCACGTCTTGCAGTAACAACGATGATAATGACAGTAGTGATAATGGCAGCAGTAGCTAATAATTACTGAGGATCTATTATGTGCTAGACACCAAAATAACTACTTAATATGTTCACTCATTTATTCATTTATTGATTAAATGTTTATTGAGAACCTACTATACACAAGGCATTAGGGATTACAGGGATTATGGATATAGACATGGACAAGACAAACTTGATTCTTGCTCTTCGATGGGGTTTTAGATATCTTAGGTGGAAGATACCAACTATAAACATGGAAACAAATAAGATGTCCGATAGTGCTTCTGTTATAAAGTAAGTAAGACAGGGCAATATAGTACAGAGGGAATTGAGTAGCAGCTACATTAGATGGAGTGGTCAGGAAAGGCCTCTTGTTATCTCATTAAATGTTCTCAACAGCCCTGCGAAGTGGGGGGACACTGTTAGCATAGGTGTAAGTAATGTGGAAAACAATTCCATCACTTTGCTGACATCTGCAGAATTGGCTGCCTAAAGGCTTGATCAATGCGGAACAGGGAATTAGGGAGGCCATTTTTATTGTCATTCCCCAAAGCAGTACCTAATCAATTAAGAAGACCAGAAAGTACTGGACAGAATATTGTGGTCAAGAGAAGACAACTGGGTGGGATATGGGAATTAAAGGGACCGGCCCAGAAGATGGGCTACACATTGAGAAGAATGCTCTTTATGACCTTAAATCTTTGTGACCTGGGATCAGACAATGCTTGTAGTGTCGTTATAACACCTAAGACACAAAGAACAAAAGAAAAATATAGGTAGGTAACCTGGACTTTATAAAAGTTAAAAACTTTTGTGCCTCAAATGACACCATCAAAAAAGTGAAAGGAGAGCCCAGAAATGGGAGTTCCCGTCATGGCTCAGGGGTAACAAACCTGAATAGTGTCCATGAGGGTGCAGGTTCAATCCCTGGCCTCACTCGGATCTGGCATTGCTGTGGCTGGGGTGCAGGCTGGCGGCAGTTGCAGCTCTGATTCGACCCCTAGCCTGAGAACTTCCATATGCCATGGGTGTGGCCCTAAAAAGGGGGAAAAAAGGGGAGAAAATGTAGAAAATCATGTATCTGATAAGGGACTTGCATGCAGAATGTGTAAACTATACTTGCAACTCAATAAAAATATAAATAGCCCAACTAAAAATTGAGCAAATGTTCTGAATATACATAACTTCAAAGAAGATATGCAAATAAGGTCATGAAAAAATGCTCAACATCATTAGCCTTTGGGGAAATGCAAACCAAAACCACAATGAGATACCACTTGACACCCATTAGGATGGCTATAATAAAAAAAAAAACAATAACAGGTGTTGTCGAGGATGTGGAAGAATTGGGACCCTCATAAACTGCTGATCGGAATGTAAAAGGGTAATGCTTCTTTGGAAAAGTTTGGAATTTCCTCAAAATGTTAAACATAGACTTACTGTATAGCCCAGCAGTTCCATGGGCTAAAATCCCAAGAGAAGTGAAAACATATGTTCCCACAGAAACTTGTATTCAAATGTTCATAACAGCTTTTTCATAATAACCAAATAGTGGAAAGAGCTCAACTGTCCAGCATCTGAGGAAGAGATAAACAAAACCTGATATATCCACACAGTGAAATATTATTCAGCTATGAAAAGGAATAAAGTAGTGATACATGCTACAACACGAATGAACACTGAAGACATTATGCTAAGTGAAGGAAATCAGACACAAAAGACTACACTTATGATTCCATTTATATGAAATGTCTAGAATACACAAATCTGAAGAGTCAGCAAATAAATTAATTTAGTGGTTGCCAAGACCTGGGGGAAGAGGGCAATGGTAATAATGGCTAATGGGGTATGGAGTTTCTTTTCAGGGTGATGAAATGTTCTAAAACTGATCGTTGGTGATCGGTGGCACAATTCTGTGATTATACAAAAAACATTGAATTTTACATCTTTAATATGTGAATTGCATCGTATGTGAATTGTGTCTCAATACAACTGTTGGAAAAGGAGCAGGCCCAAATATCCTCTCCTTTATGAAGCATTTCCTGTCTCCCAGACAGAGTAGCCTCTTCTTCCTCCGACTGCTGCTAGCACCTTGCACACACCTCTATCATAGCACTTATATCCCTATATGGAATGGTTTGCTTGCCCCACTCTAGAAGCTCCCCGAAATCAGGGAACTTGTTTTGTTTATTTTCCACCTCTTACAGTGTCTCTGCTCCTTCCCTCACTCCGTCTTTCCTTTCCTCCCTCCATCTTTCCTCCCTTCCCCTCCTTCCTGCCTCATCACAAATTGTCATTAGGTACTGACTGTGTACAAAGACACTATGCTGGGTATTTGGGGGTGCAAATGTGACTAAAAGCATGGTACTTGCCCTAGTGTGTTTACAGTCATGCATGATGAGTGTGAGGTGTTAAAAGCATCTGTCTGGGAGATCTGACCTAATCTGCAGGGTTAGGAAAGAAGTCACTGATGATGTGTTATTTTATCTGAAACTTGAGTAACTAGTAAAAATTAGTTGTGGGGTGGCAAAACAGCGTGGTGAATGTCTTGAGGTGGAGAAAGCTTGACATCTTGGAAAAAGTGAAGGAAGGACAGTCTGGCTGAAACATTAGAAGTGGAAGTGCCGGGGAAGTGGGATGGGTCATAGTTGAGACGAAACTTGAGAGAGAGAAAGAGAAAAACGAGAGAAAGAAGGCTTTGGTGGCCAACCTAAGGACTCTGTGCTTTGTTCCATAGAAGTTTTTAAGTGTATGTGGGGCGGGGGGGATGAGATGATATATTTTTTTAAAAGTTCATCGTTGGAGTTCCCGTCGTGGCGCAGTGGTTAACGAATACGACTAGAAACCATGAGGTTGCGGGTTTGAGCCCTGCCCTTGCTCAGTGGGTTAACGATCCGGCATTGCCGTGAGCTGTGGTGTAGGTGGCAGATGCAGCTCGGATCCCGTGTTGCTGTGGCTCTGGTGTAGGCCGGTGGCTACAGCTCTGATTAGACCCCTAACCTGGGAACTTCCATATGCCACGGGAGCAGCCCAAGAAAAGGCAAAAAGACCAAGAAAAAAAGAGAAAAAAAAGTTCATTGCAGCTGATCACTGGAGAATGTACCGGAGGGAGTAGGAGCACGAATATTACTGTTGGAGTCATCCAGGCAAGTAATGATGGGTTGGCTTAAAGTAGTTGTGGGGGGTATTGTGAGATGTGGATGTTTTTGAGGGGTAGCTAGTAGGTAGAATCAGTCGCTTTAGTATTGATGCGAACATGCTGGGATGGAACAAGAACTCAAGGATGATTTTTTTAGGTATCTAGCTTGAGTGACTGGGTGAATTACGGTGCCATTAACTTTAGTAAAGTACACAGGAGAATCGTCAGGTTTAGGAGGTGTGTGGAAGTGACTTTTCTTTTTGACATAGTGACGTGGAGATGAATGTTGGCATTCTGAGTGGAGAGATTCAGCAAGAATCAGTTGATTTCAGTAGAGCTCAGGGAAGCTGTCTGAGCTGGAGCTGTAGATTTGGGAGTTGTCAGCATATAAGTGGTAATTGAAGCCATGGAGCCAGCCTGTTCATTTGTGTACCTTCCACAGTACCTGGAGTGGGGTTTGGCACCAAATATCTGTTGAATGTTAAATGTAAGATGTCTGAAAAGACTGGAGGAACCTTAAGTGCATATTCCTAAGTCAAAGAAAGTCAGCTCCAGGAGAGCAGGAATTCTGATTTGTTCACTATTGCATCCAAAATAGTGTCTGAGGGAGTTCCCGTTGTGGCTCAGTGGTTAAGGAATCCGACTCGGAACCATGAGGTTGTGGGTTTGATCCCTGGCCTCACTCAGTGGGTTAAGGATCCGGCGTTGCCGTGAGCTATGGCGTAGGTCGCAGACACAGCTCGGATCCCGGGTTGCTGTGTGTGTGGTGTAGACTGGCGGCCGTAGCTCCAATTCAACCCCTAGCCTGGGAACCTCCATATGCTGTGGATGCAGCCCTAAAAAGACAAAAGACCAAAAAATAGTGTCTGAGCAAAGGAGATCCTTGATAAGTATCTGGTGAATAAATGTGCAAGACTGAAAAAAGTAAAAAGATGTCAAAGACCCTCCCAGGAGGATCAGTAAGATCAGTATCCTCAGGTTCTTCCTTCTCTCAAACCAAGCTGCACACAGGACTCCAGCGTGGTGTTCACAGCAGCTAAGAAGATAAGCTAACGCTTATCAAGTGCATGCTATGCACCAAGCGCTGTTCTAATCCCTTCACAGGTCTTAATTGTCTTAATCACTCTGTGAGGTACTAGCTCCCTCTCCAGTGCGCAAAAGGGGAAACTGAGGCACAAAAAGGTTGCACAGTACATGATGGGAGCAGGATTCGAACTCAAACATTCTGAGTGCAGAGCCCGCTCTCTTAACCACTGAGATAAAGTCCCACTCTAACTAGTATTTCAAGGCGAAGTGACTGGCTCTTGAATTGATCAGAACAGGCTGGTGTAAACTCTTGGAAATTCCTTTTCATAGCTTTCCGCTTCTCTCTGGACGGCACCTTCACCCCCATTCTCCTGACGTTTCTCTGCCTGCCTGCCACCCCAGCCTCCTGTCACCTCCCTGATCTGTGGCCCAGCCCTCAGTGCCTGGCTCTTTGCTTTTGATCGGCGCCACAAGTTGGATACCTGCATCCAACGTGGTGACATTGTGGCGGATGAAGCGCTGTTCTGGTGCTCCTCTCACGAACTGTACCTGCATGTTTTCAGGAGCTTCTTGGAGTCTCAGGACCTTACCCGGAGCACTGACTCTAATGGGCCTCGGAATTTTTGTGATTGGTCACACAAGCAAAAGTTTTTATTTGGATGGGGAGGCAGGAGGCAGCAAGGAGAGGGATTAAACCTGCACACATTGAACTGTACAGCAGTGGGCAGCGTGACTCCTGAACATAAGCTGCATAGCCCCCTGTAGAGGCGTGTGCTGCTCTGCCACCCGGCTGAGCTAGCCTCTCACCCACTTCACGCTGCTGGGCAACACCTACCTTCTTCCGTTCAACTCAGCGACGCACTTCTGTACTGTCTGAGTGAGGTGTGGGGGTGAGGACACCGAAAGATGTAGGTCTCGGAATCCCTGCAGGCCTTCTTACGCCTTTTTGGGCAGTGGACCCTCTTGAGCATCTGAAAGTTATTGCCCCCGCCCAGGCATGGATTAACATGGGTGAGCTTGTGTATAGACACATTTTTGCTTTCTGGTTTCACCTTTGGATCAGTGAGTCCAAAGGTTCCCAACGAGAAGACCTCATACCCTAAGCAGTAGTTGCGAGTGAGTGGGGACACTTATTGACACAGAGCGGGTAGAATCCAGGAATACAACTGTAGAACCATCCTCACAATGAAAAATGCTCTGGTGTGTCACTAGACCTTCCAGTGTGCTGCCAGTGAAAAACTTGTTTATAAATCAGCAGCGCCTGGAATCGAAAATCTGTTTTCCATACATAAGGTGTTTGGGTAGACACCGAATTTCTCAGGAGCCCAACTACCGTGTAAACTGAGAAGGAATTGTGCTTCTTTTCTTGGGGACCATGTAAGTTTTTCTCCATTTTGAAAAATCATGTTAGCAACATCAATAATAGCCAGAGTATTAGTCACAGGCACACAGCGTTTCTGTATCATCTACTTTTGGAATTGGTGTTTTCTTGGGGTCTTCATACTGACCGCTTCGTCTTCTGTGTTCTATTGTTGTTAGTGCCTGAGATTTACCTATTGATTTCCATGTTATATAAATATGTAAATAATTATAAACTACTTTCCTTTTGTTTTTTCACACCGCAGAGCGTTGTACGGATATTTTTGAAGTCATGTGTGTAGGTGGGTTGTATTATCTGTGAATTTCATTTCAGGATAATAAATGGAGATGTCACGAAATGTATTTTAAAAAAGAGAACAGGTTTCGTGAGATGGAGAACCACGTACCCAGAATAAAAATTAGAGTCTGAAGGATATTCAATCTAGTAGGAGAGGCAATAATGGTTTCCATTTATTAAGTACCTACTGTGTGCCAGTTATAGGCTATAGGGATTTTTCCATGAGCTCATTTATTCCTTACAAGCCGTGCCCCATTCCTTAAAGCATAAGGCAGAAAATGAGGAGCACCAGAAGAGACACACAAAAAAAGATCATTGAATATGGAGACCCCCAGGCTGGAGATGCACAGTCCGGCTAGGCATAGCACCCCTGCACTGCTCTCTAGAGTGAGAGACTGCAAGCTCTGACTGAGCCCCCAGAGGATGGGCTGTTTTGGGGACCCTCTGTGGATGTGTCACTGGAGGTGGGGTTCAGTGAGCTGGGGGAACCTCTGTGAGATCATGAGGCCTGATTACTGCTGATACAGCTTTCTTCTCCTAGGACTCTGACTTTGGTAGTATATTCAAATACGTTTTCCAAGAATCAGTCATTCCTTCATAATTTTTGCCCCTGCCATTGGGAAAATCTCGGACTCACAACTCCAGAGCTGGTGTGGGGACCACGGACCACTTTTCTTGGGATGACACCCATGCTGTATGACAAAACTCTTTGTCAAGGGCAGTAGCCGCTGGTCTTCTCTGCTTGCCGCTCCCAGTGTGGGATCCCAGGGAGGAAGTGGGGTCGAGGGCAGCTGGGGCCCCAGGATTCTTATGCAGCCATACCGGGGGTAGAGCCTCTGCCTTGTGAGTGGGAACTGGGTGAAGGAAAGGCTGCTCACCATTCCCCTTTGGCCGTGCTCACCCGTTTAGCCTCAGCAAGTCTACTCACAGCTGGGGAGCGGGGTGACCAATGCTGGAGTCCTGTCCCTCCTGGAGAAACTGAGTCCCTTGACTGGGAGCTTAAAGGAGAAGGAACCGTGTCAGGCTCAGCTGGGGAGAGGGTAGGGAGGGAGTGGGTTATGGTTCAAGTGCCACAGACTCTCACTGTTCTTGCCAAGATTTACTACATTTTCTTAAATAAATATTTCTTCACTTGTTATATTGCCTTAGGACAAGTTTGAGAGATTTAAAAAGGGTTGCTTAAAAAAAAAAAAAAACTTTACCAGTTATACTTGTTTTACTGCGAAGTGAATGCCCTTATTTATCAAATTGTTCTAAAATCAAACATTTTGTTAAAACAACAACAACAACAACAAACTTCTACTACAAAGAGGCAGACCTTGAGATGGGCAGAAGGAAACTCAGACCCAGAGTCTTTTTCTTAGGCTCCAGGTCCCTTGTGAGATGAGATTCATGGAGACCCAGCAAACCAGCTAGAAAGAGCAGAATCAGAATTCTACTTTTTTGGCCCCATAGTTTCTATCCGGTGAATCTCTCCTAGAGAAAAAGCCAGATGAGTGCACAGAGATGTCTATGCAAGTATGGTTATGGCAAAATGATTTGTAAGACGCTGCAATATCCGAAGTGTCCACACTGGGGCGGTATCTCACTATGTTTGTTCTCTACAGCATGGCCCCACCGAAACGCTCTACCTGTAAAGGGATCCCTGAACGAACGGAAAGTGCTGCACACTCTATTCCCTTAGAGAGTCCAGTACATATTGACGTAATACAGCTCTGAGATCAGTCTTTCTGAAAAGAAACTTGCAAATTTCCGTTTGAACCAGAGTTTGAAAACTCATTGGATCACTTTAAAAAAAAATCATTTTTTTTTTTTTTAAAGCAAATGCTTCTAATATCTTCACAGTTTGGGAACTGCTGTACTAGGGGTTGGACTGTATAAATCATGGCGTGTATTTTTATTGACATCCTAGACAGAAATTAGTGAAATCATGTTATTTTCGAGACTATTTAATGAACTGGTAAAATATTCACATTTTTAGAGTGAAAACAAGACATACATTTGGAGACATCATTCAATCTTAATTGTATAACTTTATTCTATGCATGAGAAAGGACAGTAAAAAAAAAAAAAGGTAACGGTTGCTTGCGGGGTTATATGTGATTTTAAATTCCTTCCTTATAATCCTATAATTTCTCTTAATGGTTTACAAAGTAACTATATTATTCAACCCGAAAAGAATACATGCCATAAACCAATATTAGATCATCCCTCTCATGCATTCTAAACTTATTTGCCTTTTGTTATAAATAAGTGTTTATTAGACTTTTTTTGAAAATGCCAGCTTATTTAAGCTCCAGGAAGGGAATGACAAGATGTCGCAGATGGGCTTGATTGAGTTGGTGGCACATAATGAAAGGAGAGCCTGTACAAACCAGCAGTGCCGGCTGCTAGGCTGAGGCTTTCTTTGTGGCTAATGCTGGACTCTCCAGTGTGAGATGGCATTCACAAAGAAGTGCTTCTCCTCTAGTTGCCTTGAGAAGATAATGAACATATAGTTAATTATCCATGTCAAGTTGACCTCGAGAGGAGAGATACTTCATCTGCCAGCTTGTGTGCGAGACCGGGTTCCAGACTCCCACGTCCTACCTACTAATGCAGACATTCTTGTCCTTCCCAGGAGTCCTGAAAAAGATGGGCTGGGCCGGCAGCTTTCGGTGCCTCTCTTGCAGAAACTCTGTGATGCTCACCCCTTGTCAGTATCTGGCATGCAGCTAAGCACTGTTAGGTGTTCAGTAGGACTTGCTGAATAAATGGCCTGAAACCCATTCTCAGGTTGTCAGTTTCATTCATGGAAACTGTGTTCAGCAGATCTGCAGTGTTATGATATGAAATAATTTGCACAGAATATGATTTGGTCAGGAAATCGAATGCACGAAATGAGGGACGATTGGTCTTAATTCCGAGTTTGCTGCTAATTCTTTGTGTGATCTTGGGCAATTACTTCCCATCACTGGGTCTTGGTTTCCCTGATGTCAAACAAGCGGTGAACTGTGAAATTGGTTCCCTATTGCATTTATAATAACACTTCAACTCCTTTACCTGGACCCAGGGTCCCACACGATCATGCCTTTGTCTCCCTCTTTGCCCTCACCTCCCACTGCTTTTTCTCTCCCTTCTTCTATTCCACCCACACCTGAGGACATTTGCCTGGAAGCCTGTCTCCCAAGATCTGGGTCTCTGTTTTTATACTCAGGTCCCAGCTTAAATGTCACCTTCTTGGAAGGGCCTTCTCTGAGCACCGTATGAAGCAGTGCCCCACACCTCTCCCCATCACTCCCGTTGCTCTTACCTGGTTTCATTTCCTCCCTGGAAATTATTTTACATTTGCCTCGGTTATTTTACTGTTGGCTTATGTATTGTTTGTCTTTTTACCTCACTGGACTCTGAGCTCCGCAAAAGTAAAGAACCTTGTTGATCTTGTTCATTTATGCATCCCTAGTGACAAGAACAAGGCCTGGCACATAATAGGTAATTGATTGATAGATATTCGTGGAATGAATGAAGAAGACTCTGACATTGACTTAGTTAACAAACACCTATATAGCATTTACTGTGTACCAATCTCTCCTCTAAGTGCTTTACAAATTTCAACTCATTTAATTCTTCTAACATCCCTGTGAAAGAGACACTGTTTTTCTTCCTATCATAAAGACAGAGAGAAGCTAAGAAACTTGCCTAAGGTCATAATGTAGTTTACACGGATTATCTCTTTTAATCCTATCAACAACTCTACAAAGTAAATGCTATTATTGCCCTCATTTTATAGACAAGGAAACACAGTCTTACAGAGAAGTTAAGCAACTTGCCCAGGTCATACAGTTGGGTAAGTGGCCAAGAAGGCCCTTGAATCCAGAGTATCTGACTCTAGAGCCCAGCTCTCTTGTGACTGGATGGCTCTGGCTGTCACAGAACTGCCCCTTCTGTACAAACACCGGAAAGTGGGAGAGGGCAGGTCTTGGATCCACAGAGGTCACAGAGAGTTTCCCTAGCATGTGTAATGTTTAATGTATTTCATCTCTTTGAATATGAATAAGTGTATGAAAGCCTTTATTAGCACTGCATGCGCTTCTGAGACGAGGGGCCGACCTTTGTCAGGAAGTACTTATGGCTTTCCAGCCCATCTTCTGTCCCAGGCAGACTGACTGCTCTCTCAGGAGTTTGATCACTCAGAAGCTTGGTCATTAGGTCCCCTAGGGATTGTATCTTAAAAGTTAGACTCAGATTGTTCATTGTGCTTACCATGAAATGTATGCATCACTAAATAAATAGAATCCTTTAACATTTTTTTGATAACTATTACGATCTGCCAGAACAGGATATATTATGCTGGACGTAGCATTGCTCGTGCCAATACTGTGCTAGACCATTTTAGGCACATTCTCTCATCATTTTCCCAATGCCCCTGAAGGAATGGTATCTCCATGTACAGGTGAGGAACCCAAGAATCAGAGAAAGGGAGTGACTTCCCTAAGATCCCATAGTTGGTAAGTGGTCGAGCTAGGAGCTAAATATTTTAAGTACATGTCTATTTGGTAACCTTAAAGATCATATAAATATGAATATTGTGCTAGAATAAACACTCAATATTTTTAACTTAACTGAATCCAAATGCTTATGATTTGTGGGTGGCCTTCTGAAACTTTCTTATTTTCCTGCCCTAGAGATGCCAGGGCAGAAAGGGTCCAAGAGAGAGTAGCCATTAACATTTTGAGACACTAAGGCATCAAAAACTTGCTGCAAATAAGAGGCAGAGTGAGGGGGGTGGCATAGGGATCCGGTACTGGGCCAGGGTGGCAGGCCCTCGGGACATGACAAGTCATCTTGACATTACTACGAGCTGTTCAGCAGCAGCTTGAGAGGGAGCCTGGGAGCATCAGAGCCCAGAGGATAGGGCTTGGTGTTTTCTTAAGCAGAACTGGCCTGAGCTTTGACGTCTGTTCTTCCTTAGAATTTCCTTCCTATGCTCCTCATGGTTTCATCACACAGCATCATGGCATAATAGAAAGAAGGCGAGCTCTAGAGAGACAGACCTGGGTCCAAGTCCTAGCTGTGTGATTTCCAGCAAGTCACTTAACCACTCTGGTCTTTCGTTCCTGATCTGGGTTGGTGTGAGGTTTAAACTAGCATCTAGTACACTAAGCTCTCAGTAATGAATATAATTCTGTCCCTACCCTGCTCCTACATTTCCAGCCCAGACTCTCTGACACTTTCCAAATATTGACTCATTTTTCACTTGAAATGAGCCTGGAGTCCTAAGGAATTACTGTGTGTCCACCAGGTGGTGCTCACCCCCATCCCTACCAACCTCAGGCTTCAGGGAGCCTCTGAATGCATCCATATGATGTTCCATTTTACCACGTCTAGTCCTGACTGGCCCTTTTCCTTGATGCCTCCCCCCCCGCCACACACACACACTTACACTATGCCCACATCAGCTTGGCATGGACGTAGAAAAGGGTTAAGACGCCATCTTGACCTGATTCGAATCCTGATCCAGACTTAAACGGATGCATTCCCTGACCAGCAAAGGGAAAGAGTTCAAGGCCAGTCTCCAAGCAAACACATACAAAGGCTACGTCAGAGCGCTTTCACCCTCCCTCGTGCCTGTACCATACCCCACCCTGTTGGCATAGCAGACTCATCGCTGCTAACACTATGGTTAAGAACACCAGCTTGGGAATCAGACCAACCTTAGTTCCAATCCTGGCTTGACTGCTTACTGTGTGACTCCAGGCAAATTGTTTAACTTCTCTGACTCTCGCAGGGCTTCCCTCTACCTCATTCATTTATTCAGCAATATCTATTGAGCACGTAAATGCATCGTGGCGTTGTGATAGGCATGGCAATACAGTGATGAGAGGGGGCATAAGCACGAATGATCACAGCCATTAATGTAAACTCACAGCTTTTGAAAGCAGTGCCAGAGGTACATGGTATTATGAGTCAGTATCTGACCTAGACCAGGAGGTAAAATTGACAGGATTTGGTTGATGATGGATTAAAGACAAGGTAGAGGAATGAGTCAGGAATGATTCCTTGCTTTTTGACTGGCAGCGGGCGCCATTTACTGAGGCTGGCAGCATAGGAAGAGGGTCAGGTTTGGGGAATAGCGATGGCTAGTGGGGGCTACATATGCATGCATGTGTGTGTGTGTGCGTGTGTGTGCACGCACACACACATTGATTGAAAGCCCCTACTAGGTGTTGGGAACATTTACACGTTTCGTCTCAATTAAATTGTGATGACAGGGAGTTGCCGTTGTGGCACAGCAGAAATGAATCCGACTAGGAATCATGAGGTTGTGGGTTCGATCCCTGGCCTCGCTCAGTGGGTTAAGGATCCAGCGTTGCTGTGAGCTGTGGTGTAGGTCGCAGATGTGGCTCAGATGCTGGGTTTCTGTGGCTGTGGTGTAGGCCGGCAGCTGTAGCTCTGACTAGACCCCTGGCCTGGGAACCTCCATATGCCACAGGTGCAGCCCTAGAAAAAAAAAAAAAGAAAGAAAGAAAGAAAATGTGATGGCAGCTTTATTAGGAGAATTACTAGTCCTATTTTCCAGGAGTGGAAACAGACTCTGAGGATTGAAGTGACTTGCCCTGGATCTCACAGCTAGTTAGTGGTAGATCCGGGATTAACTTTCATTCTGTAGCTCAAACACGTGCTTTTTCCACTACTTCACCCCGTGGGGCCCAGCAAAGCCTGCAGGGGATGGCAGGCTGGCCAAAGGGCAAGGGCTCCAGGAAGGCAGAAAGGGGGGGTGGTGTGGGAATGGAAGGGGGACCAAGGGAGCAGAGAGAGAAAGCACTGTGGGGAGGGCAGGAGGGATTCTCTCCATTGACTTGATTCAGATTTATTCTTTGAAGACAGGTTAAGCAGGCCAAACTGAGGTTCATATTTCTTAGCCCCCCCTCTTCTACCAGATTCTAGCCCTGAATTCAGAGGTGGCGGTGGGGAGGGGAACAAATGAGGAGGCAGTTCACGAGGTGGCCCAAGGCCCAGGGCTAAATTTGAAATTAGCATGGGAATTTCAGTCACAGGAGTCAAGTTTCCAGGGCCATGGCTAAGTCCAGCAGCTAGGGCCCCATGGAGGGATAGAAAACTGACCCGTCCTGGCCAGCGCTTTGGCCCCAGCCTTCCTGTCACCTGTTTCATGCCCCTGGCGTTCTAGGAAGCAACGAGGGTCACTCTCTTGGCTTATGGTTTCTCACACCGGCAGGAGCTGTCTTCTGCACAGCTAGGTGGAGCAGAGACAAAGGGAGCTGGTCAGAGAGAAGGCTGCCGAGTGGGTTTAGGTAGGATGGGACTGCTGTTTGCCCTCTTCCCCTAACCCTGTGCCCCCCTCTCCTAAGCTTCTTCCCACTTGGCCCTTTTCTAGTCGGAGACACAAACTCAAGGTCAAGCGATCCCCAATAGAAACTCCAAGGTCTCTACCTCTCTGCCCAGGTGTTAGGTTGCTGTATCCTTTCTGGGTCATAACTTCTAAGCCAGAGTTTCTCCTGGGCTCTGGCAATCTCTTGGGGTATGAACTAGTCTTAGGGGGTAGAGTGTTTTCTGTGGTACGTTTTAAATTGTGTTTTCTTTACAAGGAAAATCTAAAATGAATGCTATAAGCCTGGTCTGTATCATCCATCTGGATGGCTACCTTATAGAATTTTTGGACCCTCATTTACATCTGCCTTGGTGTATTAGGATCAGATTAGGCTGCAGGTAGCAGAAAAAGACGCCTAAAACCACAGTGATTTAAGTGAGACAGAAGGTTCATACTCTCCCATGTCAAAGAAGTCCAGAGACTGGATGCGTGGATTTGATGTGGTAGCTCCATGAATTCCCAACTTTCTGCCCTGCTACCCTTAGGATGCGGCCTTCATCCTCATGATCCAAGTTGATGGCTGTAGCCCCAGCTAAATACTTGCTCATTCCAAGCAGTAAAAGGGAGGAAAAGGCCAAGAAAGGCCAGCCCCCCACCCCTTTTAGGAGAACTCCAAGAAATCCCCTATAACACTTCCACTTAGATCTCCTGGGCCAGAGCTTCGTGGTATGGCCACACCGACCTCCAAGGGACACCAGGGAATATAGCCTTTTAGTTGGGCACATTATGGGAGGAAGGCAGTGGTCTGTGGGGTGGATGAGTAGCAATCTGCCACATTTTGTATAAAAGATCTCATTAGCTTCACATTGTGCTACTTGCATTGTCAAGGACTAATGAGAAAAGAACATAGGAAGACTTAATACATAAATGATGGCTTAGTCCCAGTGAAGGCCAAATGATGTCCCTGAGGGCTGTAGGAATGACAGTTTAGCAGTAGATCTAATAGGAAAAAAAGTGATGTGAGAGCTGAGTCATCGCCTGGCACACAGTAATACAGCACGACGAACTCAAGAACCTGTATCCCAGTCGGCACTGCAGTCACGATCTGAACAGCAATTTAATTTTAGAAAAACAACATCATCCACCTTGTTAAAATCATTGTTGCTCATTTGATTTTTATTTGGTTTCGTAGTTTTGTTTTACACCTCACTTGGAACTTTGTTTCAGCTTTATAATTGGGTATCGGCCATAAGCATCAGGAGTTTGCAGCCTGTTTTCTCTTTGTACATAGTTTAACACTGTAATGAAAATGACTCAGTGATAGGATATCTATATTCCTTTTGAAAGGTTTATTCAAGTGGGAGATGCTTCCTAAAGCCACCGGGGACCACGGTAGCAATGGAGGAGGGCTGTAGGAGTTGGAACCCCAGACTAAGGCTTGCGGGTTCAATTTCAGGGTTCTTTTCACACCAGCACCCCAGGGCTGATGAGGGGGAGGCAGAACTGTGGTGTAAAACAGGTGTTTGACCTAAACATAGTATATGATCAGAGGAGGCCAACACTGGGTCACAGGCATGTCTCCCGCCTGAAGCTTGAGCCTCTCTGTAAGCCAGGTGCCTGGGTCGGGGGCTGAGGATGAGGTTGGCAGCTGAGGGCCACCTAAAGAAGCATTTGGGGGAAAGGTCGATTCAAACACTACGGCCCTGACATCAGGAGTCTTCAGGATATTTTCTGAACATGTTTTCTTGTGAACGTTTGACAAGTGGAACGGGGCCTGGGTCCAAATGCATGGAAGTGGATCTCTTCCCTTGTCCCTAGTAATGCCCCCTAGACCATCCGCCACAGCCCCCCTTGGCCTGTGATGACGTCTGCCTTCCAGGCACCTTTCACTGTATTGCAACCTGGAGGACAACCGGCTTATCATGGAGCAGAGGGGGTGCAACAGATGGCAGGGCCTCTTTTGAAGCGGGGTAGCTGAGAGGGAGGGGGTTGATTCCAAAGGGCTGTTTCAGACCATTTATAGATGGAGGGCAGAAAAGCTCTTTCTCTCGCCTTCCCCGGCAGCAGTAAATCTCCCTCAGCCCCAGCCACTGCCACCTCCTTTCCCACATTCTCCATCTGTCGTGAGGGCATTCCACAGGGTTCAAGAAATCCTGAGAAAAACTCTTCTATCAGGGTGAAAGAGTAAGAATCAGCGAGGAGAGAGGAGAGAGGGAGAGACGGAGACACACACAGAGACTGATAGAGCCAGATATATATATATATATATATAGAGAGAGAGAGAGCGAGAGAGCGCATGCTACATGTACAGATACACATACAAGGCAGAGAGATAGAGGGAGAGAGATGTTTATTGAGATATTTAAAGAGGGAAGGAGGGAGTTCGCGTCGTGGCTCAGTGGTTAACGAATCCGACTAGGAACCATGGGGTTGTGGGTTCAATCCCTGGCCTTGCTCAGTGGGTTAAGGATCCGGTGTTGCCATGAGCTGTGGTGTAGGTTGCAGACATGGCTCGGATCCCATGTTGCTGTGGCTCTGGCGTACAGCTCCGATTGGACCCCTAGCCTGGGAACCTCCATATGCCACAAGAGCAGCCCAAGAAATGGCAAAAAGACAAAAAAATAAAAAATAAAAATAAAAAATAAAAAAATAAGGAGGGAAGGAGAGGTGGAGAAACATAAACACAGAACCAAAGAGAAAGAAGAGGAGGAAGTGGAGGAGAAGAAAAGAGAGAAGAAGGGGGACTAAAAAATTTTAAAGGACACATTTCAACATGTGGAAGAGACAATACAAGCCAAAGAGAGGCTTATGGGTCTCTGTGTCATTCCCAAGTGGTAGAAAAAGGGATGACAGGAGACAATGCTGTCAGGGAGTCCCTGTGCTTCCGCCTTCTATATGGAGAGAATGACACCAACCTGATCCTGTCTTTAGGAAGCTTCTAGTCCAAACAGACCTGCTGATTGGTCACTGCATTCACAGACATTAGGACAGTGGAAGGGAAAAAGTCATGACAAGCCACAGCCTACAAGGTGTCTGGAAGAGCCCAGGATGGGGCCAAAGATACCTTTGGGACAAGGCAATTAGAAAGAGCAGCAGCTACATACACAATGTCGGTCATGGAGAATCCACACTGTGCCTAATCTGAGCAGGTTTTCTGAAGCAGAAGGAAATTTCTAGAGCTGTGGGCAGTGAGACCACTGGAGTGGGGGGGTCAACAGCTATACACAATCAACATGTGAAAATTAGCCCCAAAGACTGATCCCAAGGTTCCTCAGCCTCCTGCCCCCCCCCCCCCCCCCGCTCTCTTGCATTCAGTGGCTTCTCTTCTCTCACAGAGAACAAGGTACATTCCCCCATCACCCCTCTATTCATACCTACATCTGTTTTTATTATTCCCCTTTTCCCTCCAGGCTCTGCTCGCTGCCCCCATCCATTCTTCTTCTTCCATTACGAGCTAAATGATTCCAGAACCTAGAAGGGGTAGGCTCTGAGAAGGGTGTATTAACACATGCCATACTGCTTCACCCTCCCAGGCATCATCTGCACTGGGAGTCGTGATACCTATTTTAAAGATAAAGAAACAGAGAAACTGAGATCCAGAGAGGTTAGGAAACTTAGCCAAGATCACACAGCAAGGCTGAGTTCAAACTTAGAAATCCCTAACTAGTCAGTCTATTTTCCTTCCACTGTACCAGGAAGGATCCCAGGAACATCTAAAAAGTACTAATTGAATAAAATTCTGCTTATCCAAGTGAGTGTTAGGGGTGAGTGGGCTGTACAACACAATTTTGGGGAAATAGTCTTTGTAGGACCAGGGCTGAAAACGCCAGGTTGGTGTGCCCAGTGACTGAGCCACTGGGGGTGTGGAGAGAACAAGCAATAAAAATTAATGGTGCGAAGCCAGGTTGATGAAGAAGGCCTTGCACATGTAGAGGGAAACAGTGCACGTTATCACTCTCTCTTATCACTTTACAAGCTATGAGTTTGGCAAATGGGTGCCTGGACCTTCACCTAGCACAGGGGCCCTTCCAGCCAACCCACAGCGCCCAGGGCATCGGCAGGTGCAGTTGAGAGGTTGGCAAAGTTCTTTTCTGATGCCTGCTTTCAGCTCCTTGCGGCCCCTCTCTCCCAGCTCTGTGCCTGACCATTAGCTCTACTCGGTTTGGTTGCAGTGGTGGATGTGGCCTCTTCCAGGTGTATTTGCCTTCACTGGGAAGCATCTGGAGAATGTAACTGAGGGTATGAGGCTATGCTCATAGAATCTGAAGCACTGCTGAGGACAGGCTTTAGGCTAAAGAGGATTCGTCAGCCCCCCACCTCCTCAATGCTTCACCCGCGCGATGGAGCCCTCAGCTTACTGAGTGCCAGACATGGGACTAGATGATGTTTATATGTGTGATCTCCTTCCACCCTCGGTGCAATCTTGCGAGGTATATTATGATTACCATTTGGTAAATGATGGAACTGAGGCTCAGAAAATGTAGTTGGCTTGCCCAAAGTCACAGAACAAGTAAGTGGCAGAGCTCGCATTTGAACCCAGGCTGTCTGGCTCCAGAGATCATACTCGTAGCAATTAGCCTACACTGCCTTTTCGCACACAAACAAAACAATAACAACAAGAGAACTGAGTGAAAAGGCCTGTGATTTCTCTCCCACCACCAAAGCAGTCCAAAAACCCTGATTCTGTGCCCCATGAGACCCCCAACCCAGGGCCACTTCCTCCCTAATGACAGCATATCTGAACTGCAAAGTCCCCCGGAAAAAATACGTCACCTCTAGAAAGCTGTCCTTGGAATGCCAAAGTGGGATTCAAAGCCAGGACTTTCCGACCCCAATCTCATTAGTTTATCTCTTTTTTTTTTTTTTGTCTTTTTTGTCTTTTGTTGTTGTTGTTGTTGCTATTTCTTGGGCCGCTCCCGCGGCATATGGAGGTTCCCAGGCCAGGGGTTGAATCGGAGCTGTAGCCACCGGCCTACGCCAGAGCCACAGCAACGCGGGATCCGAGCCGCGTCTGCAACCTACACCACAGCTCACGGCAACGCCGGATCGTTAACCCACTGAGCAAGGGCAGGGACCGAACCCGCAACCTCATGGTTCCTAGTCGGATTCGTTAACCACTGCGCCACGACGGGAACTTCACCCAATCTCATTAGTTTAAACCCCTATGTTAGCTCCATTTTTCACACTGGGAGCCCTGTTATGACCCAGCTGGGTAATTGTGTGATAAACCTGGGCTGTGGTCAGAGTTTTTGCACATTATTTTCTTTCTCTTCGTTGTTTTCAATATATTCAATTCCCGTGGCCTTTTCCATTCTTTCTCAGACTACTCCTGTATACTTGCGGCTAAGAATAATGGCCAATAGGAACCGAGCTCTTACTCTTTGCACTGTTTTTTCACTGCTTTATATGGACGAGCTCTTTTACTCCTCCTCAGTTCTATGAGGTAGGTACTATTATTAACGCTATTGTATAAGTGAAGCAAACAGAGACTTAGAGAGGCTGAATGACTAGTTCCATGTTACCCAGCTACTAAGTGGCAAAGCTGGGATTTGACCCTTGGCCTGTGTGACTCAAGACTTGGGATTGTGATCTATTCTCAAGGCAGGGGTTCTGGAGCAGATAAGTGAGGTTTTTAATAGAGAGATTTGTCCAGCAACTGCCCAATTGCAGAGGCGAGGCAATTGGTGTGAGCAATCTTCAGTGACTCACTTGGGTCACAGCCTGCGGGGGCCGTGGAGAGGGGGCAGGTGGAGCTGTGCTTTGAAGCGTGCACAGTTCTTGCCCAGTCCTCAGACCCTGGGAGGTCTTCCAGGGCAAGTCTGGGTCGGATGCATTTATCCCCCTCAGTGTCTATCACATAGTAGGTATTCAGTTAGTAAAATCTTACTGATTGAATTAAGGTTTCAAATCATTTTACTCTGGGCTGACTTCTGTCTCCTCTAAGTGACAGGTTTCACCATGGACCCGGTCAAGACCAATCTCCCTCTAATAAATATGGAATAGAGATGAGGGTCTGAGCCAGCTGCCCTGTTCTGTTTGATTTAAGGTCCCCTGTGATCGTGCCATACAGATTTTACCACTCGCATTTCACCCATTCGTTTCCTGCAGTTCTCCTTCCTACAGAGGTAAACACATGGAGAGATGGTCACGAGGCCACAGCTACCCAAAAAGCCATGTTAATTTAAAAAAAAAAAAAAGCACCTAACACTCATTGAGTGCTTTCCATGTCCTAGGCACTCTTCTAAGACATAAACACTAATTCATTTAATCCTCACAAGCCAAGGAGGTAGATACCATGATTGTCCCCATTGTGCAGAGGAAGAAACTGAGACTCAGAGAGGGTTGGCTGCACAGCTGATAAGTGGTAGAACCAGGAGTTGAACCATCTTTGGCTTGAGTCTCTGTTCTTAACCATGGTACTAAACTCCTTAAACCCATTACTTACAGGACTTATTGATGGATTAGCTACAGGGACTGAGTGAGAGGAAGGGGCAGTAACTCCCAGGACTTGGGGTTGCTGGTGCTCTTCATGGAGGCAACAGCCTTAGAAGAGGACTTATTTGGGAGGTGCAGAGGGGTCATGAGCTTGACTTTGGGATATATCAAGTTTGAGGGCTCTTCGAGATATCTAATTGGAGATGCCAAGAAGATGGGATATAGGATTTGGAACTCAGAGGAAAGATTTGGGACTCTTTACCATATGATAAAAATAGCTAATTTTTATTACGTACTCACGATGTAACAGGGCTGTCCTAGGAGATATATGCAGATGAACAATTTTAGGCTTTTTTAATCATTGAAAAAATTGTTTAATAATCGGTAAAAGCAGGTATAATACAGCTCTCCTCCCCAAAATCTGAATTAAATTTCTTTTTTTTCATTTTTTTAAGTTTTATCGAAGTAACAACTCATTTAATTATCATGGTAACCCCAAGAAGCTGGAGCTTTAGTATCCTCATTTTACAGATGAGGAAAGTGAGGGACAGAGAAGTTAGATGAGTGAGCCTGGATCATACAGCTGGTAAGTTGCAGAGACAGGATTCAAGCAGAGGCAGTCTGAATCCAGGACGAGGTTGCTCTGCTCTGAACTCAACAGGTGGGAAGGGGAAATAGAGCTGCAGGGGGCCAAGGAGAGGGAGAGGGAGAGAGAATGAATAAAGGGGACCGAGAAAAGGATTGTCTAGGAATTTCACCATTTAATAGGTAGATAGAAGAGAAAATGGCAGCACAGTTATGGATTTCTTTGTTTATTGTCCCTCTCTCTGACTAGATAGTAAGCTTCAAGAGGGCAGACTTTTTGTCTATTTTGGTCACCGTGGTATCCCCTATAGCCACCATGACTTTATTCTAATTGACAAATACATACATAGGATTTTCTAAGAGCTTCCAAAAGATTAGCTCATTTAATTCTCACCAACAACGGAATGTGACGGAGACTCTTATTATCCTCATTTTAATAGATGAAGAAATTAAAGTACAGAGAGGTTAAGTATGTTGCTCAAATTCAGGGGCAGAGCTGAGACCCAAGCTCAGGCCGCCTGGCGTCAGAGTCTGTGCACTTAACCACTATGCGATGCTCTAGAAATATTTGTGGAATGAATAATGGGGGAGTCAACTCGGCCAAATACTACTGAGAGGTCCAATAATTTGGGGATTAAAATATCTTCTGGCTATGGTGACATGTAGGTCACTGGCGGCCTTCAAAAGCGTCTGCCCAGTTCAGCTTCAACCTAAAAGAGAGGTCATCAGAGAAGTCCAGCAGAACCTGCAGGCTCAGATTCAGCCTGTCCGCATGTGCTGAACACCGACCGTGTTCCACACACCATACTGAGCGAGCCAGCCAAGGTCCCTGTCTTCAAGGAGCCCACAGTCTGGTGGGAGAGACAGACAATGAACAAAAATGTAGATATCATAATAGCAGGAAGTGATATGTGCCATGAAGACAAGTGAAGTCAGGTAAGGAAATAGGGAGAGGGTAGGAGAGGGCATTCTTTTAGCGATTTTGGATCTGGTCACGCAGTTCCTCCAGTTGATTCTCTGAGGACACCTGCAGAATGAATGTGCCTTGAGGCCTTTTGGAGGGTCCCCTTTGTATCCGGAGAAGCAGTATGGGAGAGGGCTGAGAACAAGGCTCCTCAAGGCCTCTGACAGATATGAGTGAGAATATCGATACCGCCACTTGTTAGCTGTGTGACTTTTGGCAAGTCACATACCCTTTCTGTGCTTCAAGTTCCTAATCTGTAGAAAGAAGATCATGACAGTGCCTGCCCCCAAAGGATTGTTGCAAGAATTAAATGTCTATATTAGTGGCAGGCACACGGAAGATGTATAATAATTGCCATTTGAGACTAAAAAGAGTGCTAGAATTAGCAGATGTTAATGACAATTTAAGGGGGACTCTTCTACAGCTGACAAAACCTGGGCTCTGAGGCCAGGCATATCTGAGTCTAGATCTAGGTTCTGACCTTTCCTAGCTGTGTGGCTTAGTCAAGTCACTTATCCTTTGAAGTTCAGCTTCCTCACTTGTAAAATGGAAAGAGCAATTTGTACTGTGCAAGAGTTTTATGAAGACTGTGTATTTAAAAACTCTCCACATAGTAGGGATTCCATAAATCAGAACTATTCCCATTAGTAACAATCTTATTAAACGCTTACTGATTGATGGGTGGATAATAATATAGGACAGTTATCGTAACAGGTGGGACTTATGGGTTTACTGATCAGGTTTGCCTTCACTTCTGTTTTCTCAATTTCTGAAGCTGAGCCTGATCTTTAGGTTTCTTCTCTCAATTCACTTTTAGCAACTTTGGTTTTAGAGCACATTAGATGCCCCAGACCCTAGTTTTCAATTCGGCTCGTTTTAGGGTCTTTCTCTCAGAACTTCTGTGACAACTATTTCCTTTTCATGGGTCAGCCCTCCTAGGCAGGCACCTAGGCCCAACCACGCACCCAGAATCCATAAAGAAAAAAACCTTCAAAAATACCTTATTTACTTGCTGCCACCTCTCTACCCACAAGGGGGCGCGACCTCAATATAATCCTTCCATTTTTGCTGCAACAATTAATCAAAACCTGAGACGGGTGGCAGAATATTAATCAGAATAAGCAGACCCCCATCTTTGTCTGAAAATCAAACCCCCAGAATTGGTCGCAGCCTCAGCCTTGTACTAGGGTGCTACCCTTGTACACAGGATAGGCCATATTCTGAGGACAATACAGCTTAATGGTTAAGATCATGGGGTTTTGAAATCAAACTGCTTAGGTTCTGTTTCTGGATCCAATACTTCCTACCTAGATGTGTGCCCTGTAAGACTCAGCTTTTTTTTTCTTTTTTTTTTCTTTCTTTTTTTTTTTTTTTTTTTTTGGTCTTTTTAGGGCTGCACATGGGGATTCCCAGGCTAGGAGTCGAATCAGAGCTACAGCTGCAGGCCTAGGCCACAGCCACAACAACGCCAGATTCGAGCTGCGTCTGTGACCTACACCACAGCTCACCGCAACACCGGATCCTTATCCCACTGAGTGAGGCCAGGGATTGAACCTGCATCCTTATGGATACCAGTCGGGTTTCTTACCGCTAAGCCACAATGGGAACTCCAGCCTCAGCTTTTTTTTTTTTTTTTTTAACTGAAAAAGTGAGATACCATTGGTAACTATCTCAGGAAGATTTTGAGAAGCAAACAGTCAGTGTTTGTAAAGAGTTCAACACAGTGCCTGGTACCTGGTACATAATAACCGATAGCTATTTCTGAGTTCTTACCCTGGCCACCAACTGAATTCCCAAACAGGTCATACACTGAGCTCCAAATTCTAGCTACTGCCTGTCTCTCAACTGGCCATGTCACACACTGCATCCGGTCCTGGGGAAGACAGTGGGGGATGGGTTGTCCTGCATTTCCACTATGGGTGACCCAAATCCAAGTTTCCTGATGCTTCTCCCCCATGCCCATCCTGGCCGGTAAGGCTTCAGGTTAGTGTGCTAATTTTGGATCTCAGCTCCCCTGCTAGCCTTGGACTTGGAAACTGGCTTAGATTACACATTTCTGCCCTGGAGAGCAATGTACTCCTCCCACAAACAGGTATATGAACACCACATGCACACACACACACACACACACACACACACACACACACAGGCTTCTTCCACCCAAACTCTAGGAGCAAATTCCTGCCCAGGGGGCAGGGGGAGTGAAAGGTAACTGAGCCCTGAGGGACAGCTGGGCAGCTGGCTCGGCCCCTGCCAGGCACTTTTCCTAGTAAGGACATCCTTTGGGTGACAATATCCAATTGAAGATACAGCCCTTAGGGAGCTCCATGACTGTTTCTCTTAGCCCCGCTAGCAATGTCCCCAGAACCCTTTTGGGGGATTGTATTTAGAGACTTGCTGGCACTCATTGACCCGGTCATCCAGCAGCTGGTGCCTGTCTGCCTCCCCTCTCCCTCTTCTCGTCCACCCCAGTAGCTGGAGCTGTACCCACAGATATAAGCGATTCAAGCGTCTCTAATCTGTGGTCTCCCCTAGTGCTGTGTGTAGCTCAGAGGTGCTCTTCAGCAGTGTCTGTAAGCCTGTACCCAACAATCCCCTTGCCACTTCAGTTGTTTCCCCAGGGGATTGGATAAATTCTAGCTTCTCCAACTGGAGAAATGTGTGAGTGAGTCCTCTGGAGTTCCATCAGCTTGTGGAGAGGGCCTCCCTTGGGTGTGATTTGAAGACACCTAGGTATTCATTTTGCAAGTATTTAATAAGCCCCTATTACTTGCCAAACACTATTCTCAATCTAGATATAAGGGTTACCAAAAAGAATAAGAAGGAGGAAGGAAGGGAGGGAAGAAGGAAGAAAAGGAAAGAAAAATAAAGAAAAGAAAACAAAAGCAGACAGAATGTTCCATGGACCTTCGAATTCAATGGGGCTGGAAGGCCAGTATTGGGCTTACTACATGCTGGGCACTGTTCTGAGTGCTTTACCATCTATTAACTTAATCTTCAAAACTTCAAATAAGGAATGTGAGGAGTGTTATTATTGCCATTTTACAAATGAGGAAGCTGAGGCTCAGAGATGTTTCATGATTATAATGAAATTGAATAGTGTCCCTCAAAATTCATGTCCGCCTGAAACTTTAGAATGTGAGATTATTCGCAGATGTAATGAAAGATCCTAAGATGTGGAGTTCCCTTGTGGTACAGCAGGTTAAGGACCTGGCATTGTTGCTGCTGTGATCCGGGCTTGATCCCTGGCCCAGGAACTTCCACATGCCACAGGTGCAACCAAAAAAAAAAAAACAAAAAAACAACAACAACAAAAAATCAAAAGATGAAATCAGCCTGGATTTAGGGTGGGTCCTAAATTCAATGACTGATGTCTTTATAGAAGAGGAGAGAACCCACAGGAAGCCAGAGAAGAAGGCCATGTGAAAATGGAAGCAGATATTGGAGTTAGGTGTCCATAAGCCAAGGACCACCATGGATTGTAGGCAAGCACCAGAAGCTGGGAGGAAGCACAGAACAATTTCTCCCTCACAGCCCCCCAAAGGAGCCCATCCTGCCGAGACAAGGATTTCAGACTTCTTGCCTCCTGAACTGTGAGAGAATAATACATGGCTATTGTTTTAAGCCATCCAGCTTGTGGTAATTTGTTACATCAGCCCCAGGAATCTAATGCAATGACTTACGAGCTAAGATTTGAACCCAAACAGCAGGCTTCTAAGTCTGTTCTCTTAACCCCAGAGCAGGGATTTGCTCTTGGTGTTTGGATGGAAAATGCTTCTCTCTCTCTCTCTTTCTCTCTCTCTATGTGTGTGTGTGTGTGTGTTCTGTTGTCAACAGCCAACAGCTAGTTGGGGGCCTCCATTGGTGACCCCAAGTGAATAATGGCCTGGCCCCCTGTGAACCCCAATTTTCTCATCCGAACAGTCAGGAATTCGTACTAGCTGATCTTTAAGGCCCCTTCCAGTTCTGACATTTTATGAGGCTGTGATTCATGGTTTTGGGGGGGGAGGTGGCACAGTGACAGTACTGAGAGCAGGTTGTGGATGAGGGGATAAAGGATATGCATTATACGTAATTGACTGATTTTCAAAAGGCCTGTGGATAAAAACCCTGTTATGGAAAATTTTTCATTATCTTTCTCTGTTGTTCTCTTTATGGCTGTTTCTCTTAGACTCCCTCCCCACCTCTCTCTCTAGCACATGCATATGCATCTCCACACCCACACACATGCCCAGAGACTGCTCTCCCACCCTGGAGAGTAAGTTCATATTTATGAATTTCAAACTGGTACAGAAGGAAGGGGCCAAGGTATGAGTGTCCAGCAGTTCCTGGCAAGGAGAAAGGCATTGTGGGGGGCGGGAGGGAGGGCTCCAGAGACTTGGGGCTGGAAACAGTGTTATTAAGTATGTTCATTAATGAGCCCAAGAAGGAAATGACTAATAAATTGATGGAAGGAGGCTGATGGCACCAAAGCACTTGGTTAATTAAAACCACAGAGGTCTTGGAGTGACTCCGACAAGCCCCTGAGGATGGAAGTAGTCGATAGGAGGCAAATAAGGAATAAAGCCCAGATTCAGGGCGTGATCGTTGAAGGGCTATCTCTTGCAAGGAGAGGTGTCTGAAACGGGGGCGAAGGCAACTGGGCAAAAGATTGCAGTTCCCCCAAATCTTCCCTGATGTACGTCCCGCAGCACTACAGGCCCCCCACCATTTGCACGCTTCTTTGGTAAATGGTGTCGTGCCTGTGTGCGTTGCGGTGACTGTGGTTGTTTTCCTAGCAGCCTCTGGGAATGGGTCTGGGCCCAGGTCCAGAGTCAATGTGAGGAGCTATGACACTCCATGAAAGCCTCCAGATAGATGGCCCCGGTGGAAGGGCATCTCAGGGTCTTTTCTGTGGTCAAAGGTCAGGAGGTGTAGAGCCTCCCAGGCTGGAACGTACTCTCCCCCAGATTAGCCCCTAGACGTTGTTGTTTTCAACGGAATGAGAGGAAATGACTTTGGAAGTTGGCCCAGCACCAATTGAGGTTCTGGGTGACCATTGGCACAACAGTGATAGGTGCCACACAGTCTGCATGCTGGGACCTGTCCTTAAGGCTTTGGCCATCTCTCTTGGCAGGGTGCTAAAGTACACATACTAGAAGTCTACAGTCAGACCATACTTGGCATGTCACTTAACCTTCTGGGGTCTCAGTTTCTTCATCCATCAAATGGGAATAATTATAGTGTCTACCTCATTAGAGTTGTTTCTAATGTACAGCATGGCGACTAGAGTTAACGATGTTATATACTCAAACATTGTTAATGGAGTAGATTTTAAATGTTATTACCACAAAAATATGATAACTAAGTGACGGCATTGAGGTGGTAACGAACTTTAGTGTGGTAATAATTTAGCAATGTCTCCAAAATCAGATCATCATGCTGTACACTTTAAACTTATGTGTCAATCATATCTCAAGAAAAAAACCATAGGTGATAAGTATACCATGTTGGACAAATAGAAAATAAATAGCAGCCTTTGTCATTTTCACCTAGCTCTCTTTTGCATGCCTCCAACTCCGCATAACTCTTGACTGCCCCACCACCTCTTACTACCCCTGTTAATGGTGTCACTGGTAACCCAGTCTCTTAAACCGTGAACTTCAGCGTCTTCGTCACCCCTGCTTCCCTTCGACCTTCACATTCAACGGGTCACCAGGGTCTGCTTCCCCTTCTCTGTCCCAGTTGCCTCCTCCTGCCTCCCCACTAGTGCAGACCTTCATTCTTTCTCACCCAGGTATTGCAACAGCCTCCTAACTGGCTCCCATGCCTCTCTCCTTCCTGCAGCCCATTCTCCATGGATAATGGAGCCATATAAGCTTTCCAAAGCACAAATCTGATCATGGGACTTGTGTCCCAGCTTAAAACTTAATACTCCCCATTTCTTTACAGATCAAAGCCACACTCCTTGTTTTGTCCTCTAAGGAAATCCATAATCCTTTTCCTGTCCAGCCTTCTGTCCACCTCTCCCACGTTTTTCACCTGAGCCTCACTGAGTCCCTTACCCAAACACCCATGCTCTTGGGCTTTTTCCTGCTTTTGCATGCAGTGTTTCTTTTCCCTAGTTTTACTTGTTGTACCCCTACTCATCCTGCGAAGGCAGGCCCAAGTGTGCTCTCCTTTGGTCAGTCCTTCCTGTCCCTCCCAAGCAGACGTTTTGGTGCCCTCCTCATGCTCCCCAATCAGTTATTCAGGCCCCCTGCCCAGCCCTTCTCTTGCTGTGTGAAGGCTGTCCATCGATTCCACTCACTTGCATGTCCCTCACCCCCTGCAGTAGTCAGTCTAGGCTCCCATAGTCCAAGAAGGGAATCAAGGCACCCGGCTGTGGCCAGTCTGTGTCCTGGACTCTGCTCTTCCTGTTTCTCCAAAACAAACCCTGTCACAGTCCCCCAGGGAACTTGAGAAACAGAGAAAATCCAGTTGACAGGAACTGATGTTGAACAACCTGGTGCTACTGGATAAAATCTTCTCATAACAAGCCCCGATCAGCTTCCTGTCTTCAAGATAAATGACCCAGCTCTGATGGCTCTGCAATTACCAGCTCTTCTAATTGAATGTCAAGACCCTTTCTTTTGGGAAACCAGTGGCTTAGGCCCTCCCTGCTCAACCCCTACCTAGGTATATATTCTCTCTGATCTCCATTCAAGTTCAGTGTGCAGGTGTTGAGTGCCTGCCGTGCACCAGGTATCTTGCAAGACATCTTCAGAAACATGACCTCATTGAATCGTCAGAATGACCCCATCTGGTAGATACTGTTGCCTCCATTTGAAATATTAGATGGAATCTGATGGCTCCAGAGGTGGAAGGACTTGCTCAAGATGACCCAGCCAAGAAAAATAACAGATACCATTTAGTGAGTTCTTACTTACATGCCTGGCACTGTGTAAATTACTCGGTGGACATTGTTTCATCTATACCACAACTCTGGGAAGTGGATAATGCAATCTCCACTTTAGAGGTGGGGAATATGGGACTGAGAGAGATGATATAATTGAACCCATTATCTCATGATTAATCAGGGACGGAACTGAGACTGTGAATCCATGTCTCTGTGTCTCTAGGTCTAGTAATCTTTCCACCACACCACACAATCTCTTTTCCTTCCATCAGATTGGAGTTCTCAAAGTAAGAGGCCTGTACTTCCCACAGCAAAGAGAGCCATTTTTTCACAATGCCGCTCAACGTGAGGGCACAGACCAACTAGGGCGTGAGCACCAGGCTGCTTCGATCCAAACTTTAAGGCCTGGTGCTGGTGTGAATATGGCCCTCGGGAGAATCAGGCCATTTCGTAGCACATGGCCCTGCCTCTTCTGGTCTCTGAGGTTAGCATCTTCAACTCTTAGGGTTCTAGAGGGAAGCTCCTCCTCTAGGAATGAAGCAAGTTTTCAGTAGGAAAATATTCCAATCACAAACTCATTGCTCTGAGAGACAACCCTTGCTAAGAAAAAAAAAAAACAAAAAACAAAAAAACCAGCTTTGCGGAGATAGGAGCTGAAACTGCAGTCGCTTTTACACATCGTCTTCTTTTGGTAAACACATGGCTGATGTACCTGGCACATTTACTAAGCATCCCTCCTGGAAGGATTTGAACGTCTGCTGTATGTTCCTGGACCTCAGTTTCCCATGAACCCATTGAGGGGATAGACCAGAATCCCTCTGAGGTCCTTACAGTTTGAATCATCTACAGTTCTAGGTCCTCAAGAAGCCAACATTGATCAGTTTCTAACCTGTTGAGTGCTTTGAATTTCCTGGTCCAGCTCCCAGGTCAGGGACATATACCCCAGCAGTCAACTTTGGACACAGCACCCCAGTTAGGTGCTTCATCTTATTCCCGACAGTCTTTTAAAGTAAGTGGACTGATAAAATGGACAGGAAAAGGATGACTCCGGCAGACTCAGAGAGATCTCTTACTCCCCCCGTCGCCACCACCCAGAGCAAGAGCCAAATGAAATGACTCTTGGAACAGAACTGGCTCATGCCATTAAGGAGATGAGAGTTCTATGAATTGAGCAGAAACTTTCAAAGGCAGAGAAGTCAGCAACCAGGGCCCATGGCTAAATACTACTCTGTAGGTAGAGCGAATAGGGGTGGGTGGGTTGCAGGCTTGATGGTGGAGGTTGAAGAGCAAGGAGGCAGCTGAGCTCAAATGGAGAACACAAGCCTAGCAAATGCAAATAGCCCTAGTTAGAGCTACCACCCTTCCACTCCTTACTCCTACCAGTTCTCTTTCCCTCAGCTGCTCCATGTCCTGTTTCCATGCCCTAGCCCACTCCCATTCCTTTCTGAATTTATCCTCTCTGTTTTTATAATAGTACCTTTTGTCTTGGATGCTACAGAATAGTTCAAGCACCACAGAAGGCCTTTCATGCCCCTTCCCAGTCAATACCCATCTGGGGGGTAACCACTAGTCCAGAATCATCTTGGAGGACATTCTAAAGCACAGATAACTGGGTTTGGCATTCAGAGATTCTGATTTAGTAGATATGGATGAGGCCCATAAAGCTGCAAGTTCCCACGTGCTACTCATGCTTTGAGAACCACTGTACTAGTCTGAGTTCCATCAGCATCAATCAATTTTGCTTATTCTTCCATGTCCACTTTAGTGTCTGCCTCCTTTCACTCATCCTTATGTCTTTAAAGTTCATCCATGCTGTTGAGTGCACCAGTAATTCTTTTTTCTTTTGATTCTTTGCCATATTTGTAGCATTTCATTGTATGAATATAGCACATTTATCTTATTCATTCTAATATCGATGGCTATCTGAGTTATTTACAGTTAGGGGCTATTATGAATAATGTTGCTGCTATGAGCATTCTTATACATGTTTTTGATACACATATGCATTTATTTCTCTATATACCTATGTATAGAATAGCTAGATCATAGGGTATGCAATTTTTTTTCACTCTCTTAGGTACTGCCAACTTTCCAAAGTGGTTGTATGAATTTGTACTCCCACTAGCAGAGTATGAAAATTCCAGTTCCTCCTTATCCTTGCCAAAATGTGGTGTTGATGTTCTTATTTTAATTTTTAGCCATTTTGAGGAGTGTGAGTGTGTGTGTGTGTTGGGGGGGGTTGTGATGTGGTGTCTCGTGGTTTCAGTTTGCATTTTAGATGTCCATTTTAATTAGATTGCATAGTATAAAACTGTTGGGAGAGATGAGAATACCCAGCAAAGGGCCCTCAAACCAGGGACAGATGGTATGGTAAAAACACAGTACAAACCAGCTCAAATGATATGGTGAAGCACTGGATGGAGAAGGGGTGGAGAAAAGCTTAAGGGAAAATCCAAGCTTCTTCACTGTTTTTGGATTCACCTTCCTCCTTTGTACAGATGAGACAGTTCTCTCCTTGAAATGGAGCAGGAACCTCAAGGTTGGTCTTTGAGCTTGGGAATGCTGAGAGAGTTAGTGCCAGTCCCTGAGATGGGAATGAATTTGGTGGATAGGAAGTACAGAAAGAAAGCCCATATGATTCAAGTGTAAGAAAAACAAGGAGGCTATAGATGATGTTAGAGAGACTGACATATTTTAAAGGGTCTTATAGGCTGCAGGAAGGAGCTTGAAGTTAGATTAAGCACAATGACAATCCAATAAAGTGTATTCAGCAAGAGAGTGACAGGGCAGATTTATGTTTTGAAAATATCTCTCTGGATAATATGTAGAGCAGTGGTTCTCATCTTTGGCTCCATGGTAGACTCATACGGGGAGTTTCTGAAAATATCAATTCCTGAGTCTTACCTCCCAGTATTCTGATTCAGTTGGCCTGGAGTACAGCTGGGGGATTGGGAATGAAGGCAGAGAGAAGCAGACAGATCTGAGGCTTATTCTGAATATGGAATAGACTGGATTTGGAGATTAACTATGACCACTAGGCAGAGGAATGAGTGAAAGATGTGGCCAAGTGTCCTGTGTGGTAGATGGTGGTACCGTTGGAGCACCGAGGGAGGAGGAGCAGGTTGGGCACTGGAATGCGAGTTCAGCTTGGAACATATTGCGTTTAAGATAAATGAGCTATTCAAAGAGGTGGCCAGGACTCCATAATGGATTAGATAGAGGGGAGAGGAAAGAGAGAAGGCCACAGAGGATTTCCTCCTTTACTGTCTTATTTCAGCCTTTCCATGACTCTTGTCTTGGTTGTTTCTGCTTCTCTGGTTTAGATCCCACCACTGCGCTCTGGGTACTAAAAGACTAATGAGATAAACTTCTTCCTACAAATGTGTTTGCTCACTCCATCCCATCTTCCTCTCTGATAAAATGTAGCTTTACCCAGCGAAAATACACATGTGCCATAGATCTTCAGAAAATGGCCCTTCTGGTCAGTATTTCAAGCCTCTGACAAGTGGGGAATGGCGGAGAGAAACTGTGCTAAAATTGTGCCCCTTCAAGTTCAGTGAGAACAGTATGTCTCGATCAAGATAAAGTGGGGTGAGCTCTGACTCCCTTTGGGAAAAATGCAGATTCTGAGCTAGAAGTTTTATCTCCATTATATCCTTGAATATTCTAAACCACTCTGGTTGTTATTATTGCTATTTTACCATTAAAGAAACTAAGGCCCAGAGAGGCTAAGCAGCTCATCTAGAATCATATAACCAGTCATATGCAGAACGTGGAAGCATATGTCTGCCCTGAGTGCTTGGAGAATTGACTGATTTGCTTATCTGTGTATAGCTGTCCTCCAAACCGTGTCCCGCTCCATGCTCAGCTTCCCCAAACAAGTCACTACTTTCCATAGTGACCACCAGCTCTTTGGACTCAGTTCCATACAGTCTCATCACGGGCCATGCCTCTGCGAGCACAGGAGATTCTGCAGAGAGACCTTCTGAGGAGCATCAAGGGAGTAAAGAGTTCTCTTAGATGAAAGCTAGATAGGCTGGTGGGTGGGGGGAATCACCATTTGTGAGTTCCACCTCTCAAATTGTCTTATAGGAATATGTCACCATCTTTGCCTCTGAAACAGAGGTCCCAGGCACTGGAAGAGCCCTTCGAGAGCACAGTCTCATTCCGAAGGTAGAGAAACAGGGCAGAGAGAGGCAAGGTAGTTTGCCTGAAGTCACAGAGCCAATTAGAGGCAGAATCAGGCTAAGCCTCAAGTGTCCTGAGGCTCTATTATCTACATCCTGGATTTCTGAGGGTTTTTCCAGCAGCTCTTCAGCCCCAAATCTGCCCTCGCACACTGATGAGACATAGCGGAGGCAAGAGAGATGATATTTTCTTGGCGCGAGCGGGGGTGGGGGTGGGGGGGTTCCCCAGAGTGTGTGTCCCTGGGAGGCGGATTCCTGCAGGAAAGGGTAAGGGGGGAAAGCGCAGACAGAATCTTCGAGGCTGTAACAGAGAACTCTCCTGAATCACTGCAGTCACGTCCCACCCTGCCAGCCAGCCCCTCAGCCCTCAGCTTGGGGCTGGAAAAAGACATAGGACAGGGCTCCTTAATGAGAACATTTGGGAACCCGGGAAAGGTTAATGATCTGCAGCCTGAACCATCCGTCAGCTGCCCAGCCAGAGACAGTAAACACCGTTACTCATCTAATTAGCCAGGGAAGGCCGGACAGGGGCCGAAGATGGGGCCTTAGGGATTACAGCACCCCAAGTGTCCACCCGCTTAGGGCTCTTGAGGGAGGCTACCAGAAGGCACAAGCCCCCATTCCCGAGGGAGGTGGGAGGGGGCTCACACTCCCAGTTGGCCCCCTGCAGCTCTGGCGGCAGGCTGTGGCGAAGAGGCAGAAGGGCACGTGTCATCTTATTGTGTCCTTCCCACAACATCGTAAGGCTCTTACATTTGTTGAGCACCTGTTGTATGTCAGTCACTTTACCTATATCATGGGTTTTCACTTTTCTAAGAGTCCTGCGACGTCGTGGTCGATACCTCACCCATTGTACGGGAGAGAAAACGGAGATTTGCACAGCACAATTGGTTGCTTTGCTAATTTTTTTTTTTTATTTTCCCACTGTACAGCAAGGGGGTCAGGTTATCCTTACATGTATACATTGCAATTACAGTTTTTTCCCCCACCCTTTCTTCTGTTGCAACATGAGTATCTTTGCTAATTTATTCAGCCAGTGAGCAGCGCATCCCCACTCTGTGCCAGGCATGGAGCTAGGTGCTGAGGCTATAATGACCAAAAGACAGGCACAGACCTTGACCTCATGAAGCCCGTTGTCTAATGGTGGAGACAGACATGAAACATGAGCTCACACAACTAGTAAGCAGCAAAACTTAGACTGGGATCTGAGAGTAGGGGAAAGCTGCGGGCTGGATGGTTAGGGGACTGAGGTGACAGGCATTGTGGGAATCAGACCAGAACACCCTTGCTCATGACTGGGCTATGCGGGCTTCAGAAGGCCAGGCCCTGGGATGAATGGTGTACTGCTGCTGGGGGTGGAGGGAGGGTTGACCTCTCAAAGCACATGTGCCTATTGTACCTTGGGAGGCTCCTCTCCTTTCCAGCTGCTCTGAGTTATTTCGGCTCCAAAGAGGAGGTATTGGGGTTAAGAATAGCTCTGCGACTGCTGAACAGTCAGTGGGGTGAGCCAAGGCAGGGGAATGGGTATTCTCTGAGCACCTGGCACGTTCCCCACCCCATGCCAAGTTCTGGGAGGGGATGCCCAGGAGCAAAGACCCGGTCGTTTTGTGGTTGTTGTTGTTGTTGTTATTGTTTTGCCTCGGGAAGGCATTTAATCTAGGATGGAAATGTGATTTATTTCTATGGAAAGATTAAAGAAGATAGCCAGTTAAGGCAGTTCTGGCTGATCAGCTTAGAAGCCTAAGATTCTTTGAGGGCTTTTTGGAGGAGAAAGAGGAAGGATAAGGGAGAGAGAGGGGGAGGGAGGGAGAACAAGGAAGAGCAGAAAAATGTCATATACAGAGAGGAACAGAGAGACATGGAGCAATACAGACAGAGGTGGCAGAGAAGGCTAGAGGTAGAGAGAGAAAAGGAGAGAGCGCGAGAGAGAGGAGAGAAGCGGGGACAAATGTGGCACAGACCAGAGCAACAGAGTGTGACAGACGAAATGAGACAGGAGAGGGGGTGAGAGGGAGAAAAGGAGAGGCTGGCGGCTTGTAGTTGGACAGAAAGAGGCACAAATGATGAGATCACCTCTCACTCACTTTGAGGCCCTGCAGACCACTGTGGAAGCAGACTGCAACTCGTTACCACAACCTAAGAAGAGCTCTTTATACTAGTGATGGGTCCAGGGTTTTGGGTGGTGGATGAATGCGTGCATGTCTGAAATTGACGGAAATCACCACGTAAACATGTGCACACCTCTTTCCCGCACTCTCACACCTCCAAGCCTAGCTTCTTACAAAGCTGAATGCAACCCAGCTTGTAAAGTTGATCCTCTTTGTCCACTAAGTGATATTCTTTCTCTGTTTAGGAAAGCTCTCCACTGGGAAGTGACGCCTGTCATTTGAACCAAAAGAAAATTTTGCCTCCAAAGTAGGCATATCAGAAGATCTAGGCTCACATTTAAGCAAAATCAGGATTTAGCTATCTCTCGGCTGTGTGACCTCAAACGGTTGTGACAACTTCTCTGGGTCTGAGCTTTCTCCCCACCGACGAAGTGGTTGTATTTAGTCCTTGGCCATTTTCCCATTTGAGCACGTGCAAGAAACAGGTGTAGCCTGGGCCCCCAAGGAAATCTATCCTGGTGACCTTTAATTTGAAAGGGTGAGGGGAGGGGTGGGATCAACAGATCAGATCAGAAGGCAGAGCGGAATGAGGCAGGGGTATAAATAAAGTAATGCCTAAATAAGTCATCTGAAATGGAATGGCCCCTGGAAACTCGGCCTTGGGTCAGGATCTTTTGTCCCAGTGGCCGGCTCAGGGGAGGGGCCTTCCACCCCTCACACCCCTCTGGGCTCCCGCCCCCTGCCTTCCACAACTCTCTTCCACGTCACTGCTCAGCAGGGCCCATACAGCCCGCCTTGCGGTAGGAAGACACCTTCATGCACCATTTTTATTTCCAGTGGAAGATTTCATCAACGCTGTCATATTCCATTGCACAGTGAAATCTCAGAAAGGATTAATGGGGACACTGCCGATTGAGAAACCAGCTTTCACGATCGTGGGAGGGGAGGCAGAATAAAAGGCCCAGGATGGGTTTTTTCAGGCCATGTTAAGGATGTCTTGGGGAAAATGGCCACATCTTACTTGACTGGTCACGGGCAAGGTCAGTCTCCTCCCTTCCACCCCCCAACCCCTCTCACTCAAACCAGCTCTTCTTTCTTTGTGACTGGATATCACAACAGCCTTTTCCTAGGCCTCTTTGCCTCCAGCATCTTGCCTCCTTTCTATTCACCACCTTTCACCTTAATCTTTCTTGCTTTTTTTTTTTTTTTTTTTTTTGTCTTTTTAGGGCTGCACCTGGGGCAGATGGAGGTTCCCAGGCTAGGGGTCGAATCGGAGCTGCAGCCGCCGGCCTACACCACACCACATCTGCAACTTATACCACAGTTCACGTCAACGCTGGATCCTTAACCCACTGAGCGAGGCCAGGGATCAAACTCGTGTCCTCATGGATGCTAGTCGGATTTGTTACTGCTGAGCCACAATGGGAGTTCCTGCCTTAATCTTTCTGTATCCCAACACTGATCATACAGCTCCTGCGCTTAACTGTGCGCTATGTAATTCCCTTAGACAAGCACCATGGTTTTCACAGAGACGGTACTCGACCAGTGTTTGATAGATGAATAAAAACCATGGGCCAGTCACTGTACCAGTCACTGTAGTGTGGTCTTCCCACGCATTCCCACAGTCCGCAGGATTCCTCCCTATTAAAGAACTTAGTCCACAGTTTGTAGTTGCTCGTTTACTAGACGGGAAATTCTGTGAGCCCAGAGACCACATGTATCAGGTTCACCTTCTCTGATATACCTTATTCCCAGCACCTTACATTGCTTTGAATGAAGGAATGAATGAATGGATTTTTCCCCCGTGAATGTATCTTTCCTCTGTCTCCCACTATACATGCAGCAGTTATGCATCGGGCACCTACTTACGTGCAAGACCGTGTTCTGGGCATTGGAAATTTAGCAGTGAGCAACACAGACGAAAACGGCTGCTTTGATGGAGCTTATAATCTAGTGGGGAAGATAGCTGATAAATCAATGCACATATATTTGTATAAGCAAATGACAAGTAGCAATACGAACGACGAAGAAAAGGGAAGCAGGAAAAGAGGGTAGAGAATGGTGGAGGGGATTCCTAATTTAGCTGGCGATTTCAGGGAGGACCTCTCTGAGGAGGTGACATATGAATAGAGATGAGGTGAAGGATGCGGCATTCCAAACGAAGGAAATGAAGAGCACCAAGGCCCTGATGCAGGAATGTGCTTATTAGCAAGTTTCAGGAAATGTAAAGAGGCCAGTGGGGCTTAAACAGACGGAGCCAGGAGATGGGGAGGAGACAGAGAGCTAGGCAGGGGCCAGATCCTGTAGGGTTATGCAGACCATAGTCAGGTGCTGAGCTATCACTCTAAATAACATCATAAGTCAACAAAAGATTTCTACGTAGGCAAATGACAACAACTGATTGATGTTTTTAATAGATCTGTGAATGCTGATGAAGAAAATCCTGGAGGCAAAAGTGGGAGGAGAGAACCCAGTTAGCAAGCTAGTGTAATAGGCCAGGTGACAAATGGCTACAGCCTGGTCCAGAGTGTTAGTAGCGACAGTGAGGGGAGAGTGGTTGGACAAAGATAATGGTTTTGAATGCAGAGCCAACAGACTTATGGATGGTTTGGATGTCGGGTATGAGAGAAGGAGCGACATTGAGGATAGGTCTGAGGATTGTAGCCAGTTCAAGTCCCATTCTTCATGGCTCAGTTCGAAGCCACTGCCCCTTGGAAGCCTTCCCTATCTTACTACCATGAAAATCAATTCCCCGCTTCAGTTCCCATAGCACTTTGCAGCTGTGTAACACTAAACAAGTGCATTCTGCCTTCTGGCAGAGCAGGGTTACCTGTGCACATCTACCTCCCCCACTGAGAGCTCCTCAGGGACTCTGTCATTGGCATCTGTTTAGTCTTCACTGGACCCAGCACACCTGCTTGTGCAGAATATTTTGACCAATAACTGCTGCCGAGATTGAATAGATTAACTAAATTGAAGCTGTTTATTATTGCTTCCAGTGTATGGTTGCAAAACTCTCCAGTCATTAGAAGGTAAGCTGAAGAATTATTTCAACATCACCAGCTTTTAATTACTGAAGTCCATTTGATGTATGCCTCTGCTTGCATTATTGGCATCACGAGGATTAAAATGTGTTCCCTTAATTAAAAGGAAGCTCATGTGTTGAGTGAGGGGCATGGAGGGTGCTGGAGGGTGGGATATTGAGTGGATCCTGTTTTCACAGCTCATGTTTAGCTAGGCAAGCTGTGAGAAGACGTGAAGACTGTCTGGAGGAGGACCAAGCTGATACTTAGAAAAATGCGAGAAGTGAGAGGAGGTAGGGATTTTTTAGAAGCCCGAGAGTTGAAGTACATGGAACTGGGTTCAAATTTCAGCTCTGCCATTTGCTGATCATGATACTCTTCAGAAGTCATTTTTAAGTTATTGCTGGTTTTCAATTGAAGTGCAACTTATATACAAAAATGTGCATCAATCTTAAGTGTGCCACCTGACGAGTTTTTCGTTATGTGTACACCCATGGAAGCATCTCCCACATCAAAAGGTAGACTATTTCTAGCATCTCAGGAGACTCCCTCATGACCCTTCATAGTCAGTACCCCTGGAAAGGTAGCTACTGTTATTACCATCTATCACCATATGGCAGTTTTGCCTGTTTCAATGTTCATTAAATGGAATTTTATTCAGAATGTACTTTTTTTGTGTGTCTGGCTTCTTTCTGAGCATCATTTAAACTCTTTAAGGCTCAGTTTCTTCATCTATATAACAGGAATACTGATAGCATTTACACCACAGTGTGAAGATTTAATGACATAAAGCATATCAAATCCTCCGAATAGTGCCTGGGACATCGTGTGTATTGAATAAATATTAGTCCCTTCCTTCATTCCCTTCTAAGTTCTTAGAGTTGTATTAGGCACTTTAAGTACATAAGAGAAGTATAAAAGGCAGTTCACACTCTTAGGAGCTTATAATCTAGCCAGGGAGACAAGGATACAAAGTGCTTGGTAAGCAGCACATGACAATTAATAAAAGATACTGTTAATATAATGAATATAATAAGATCAATTAGTAATTCCACAGCTAATTGGAGTGGAGGCAAGCAATATGGTGAAATGGTTTAAGGCATAGGTTTTGGAGTTTGGGGATTTCAGTTCTAGCTTGTTTCCCCACTTACAAGTTGTGTGACCTTGGGGAGGCCACAGAAGTCCCTAAGCCTCAGTTTCTCCATCTGTAGAATGAGATTAATACTATTATCTACCTCATGGGATTGCTGAGAACATTGGATACAGCATAGGTCAAGTTCCTGTCACAGGGCCTAGAACATAGCATACACTTAAACAGTGGTATTTTCTGAATTGTTCCCCTGCTTTAAAATACTAGGATTCATAAAGATCCAGAAGTACCAGCCAAGCAGTGTTGGTTAAGTGGCTTGAAAAACCTCACCTACTCTGGTTGAACAGGTAGCAGAGCCCCCAGGATGACTGTTGGAGCCCAAGGGGCCACGTTTTCCTTTACCCCTCTACCTTTCTCTAGTACCAGTGACCATGGGTCTATGTGCTGTGCCTCTGAGCTCCCCAGGCTTTTTTGATGTTCATAAGCCTTAACTCCTGGTGATGCAGGCCCCCAAATTGGACTCTCCCTTGAAAGGCTGACTCTGTGCAGCCTTCCACAGGAGCCATGGCAAGCTGGCCCAGTCCAGCAGTGGAAGACTCATTTGTCACCGCGAAGTACAATTTTTATGGCCATTTGAAGTCAACATTTGCAAATCAAAATTCTTTAAAAACTGTTTAGCATCAGTGTTTTGCGAAACATTTTCAAAACGTTTTTATGCATTCCACTTCCCACTGTTTAAAACAGATTTAAGAGAAACTTTCAAATCAACATGTCTTGAAAATATTTTTCATACCAAAACAAATGTCTCCAAAGCTTTTTGCAGATATGATGATTAGTGAGATGATTCAGCCCCAAAGAATATTTTCTCTAGTGTTGTTCTGTTGATTGTATTTTTCAGGCTTGATTTAGTCAGATTATTGTCTCAAAACCGTATTTATTTTCTATCTTCAGACTCAGCTAAGAGACCAAGGGAATTTAATATCTTAAAGCTTCAACATAAAACATTTGTTGAATAAACAAATTATTTCTTCTTTTTGTGTTGGCTGCCAGAAGACAGTTATGTTAGGTAGAGGTAAGTATTTCATCCTTGATTCTGTCTTTCCATTTTTAAAAAAGCAGCTTTATTAAGGTATAATCGATATACAAAACCCAGCGCATATTTAATGCTATGTATACAATTCAGTGTTTGGACACCTGAATATACCTGTGAAGCCATCATCACAATCAAGGTAACAGACATATCCGTCACATCCAGGAGTTTCCTGGTGTCCCTTTATTTTGAGGGGGTTGTTGTTTGTTTTTGTTTTCTGGCAAGAATACTTAATATGAGATCTACACTCTTAATAAGTATTTCAGTGCCTAACTGTGAAACTCCTAGAAGAAAACATAGGAGAAAACTCCTTGAACTTGGTCTTACCAATAATTTCTTTTTTTTTTAATTTTTTCAATTTAATTTTTTATTTTATGTTAGAGAATACTCGATTTACAATGTTGTGTTTCAGGTGTACAGTAAAGTGGTTCGGTTATACATATACATATTTCCATTCTTTTTCAGATTATTTTCCCATAGAAGTTATTATAGAACATTGAGTAGAGTTCCCTGTGCTATACAGAAGGTCCTTGTTGATTATCTATTTTATGTATAGTTGTGTGTATATATTAATCCCAAACTCCTAATTTATCCTCCCTCTAATACCAGTGATTTCTTGGCTATGACACCAAAAGCACAAGCAACCAAAACAACGGTAGATAAGCGGGGGCTACATCAAACTAAAAAGCTTCTGCTTTTTTTTTTGTGCACAGCAAATGAAACAATCCACAGAATGAAAAAGTAACTGGTGGAATGAGAGCAACTACTTGCAAATCATCTATCTGATAAGGGATTAGAATCCAAAACATATAAGGAACTCCTACAACTCGATAGCAAAAAATCAAATAATGCAATTTAAAAAACAGACAAAGAACTGGGATAGACGTTTCTACATGGTTTGTCTATCACACTTTTGATCATTATTTATCTGCCCTATTTCTCTGGATTTTTATGCTAATCTGCCTCAAATCCATTTTGGAAGCAGATGAAGTTGTTAATGATATATAAAACAAATTGCTCAAAATTTACACACATGAAGAAATATCCTCAATAGAAAATGAGAAAACCCTTTGAACAGGCACTTCACAGAATAGGAAATCTGAAATTGTGAGGAAATTCCCAATTGCAGTACTACTCAGATAAATATACAATTGAAAAACCATATGATATCACTTAATGCATATTTATTTTTTTTTATTTCCCCAATACATTATTTTTTTTCTACTTTACAGCATGGTGACCCAGTTACACATACATGTATACATTCTATTTTCTCACATTATCATACTCCATCATAAGGGACTAGACATAGTTCCCAGTGCTACACAGCAGGATCTCATTGCTAATCCGTTCCAAAGGCAATAGTCTGCATCTATTAATCCCAAGCTCCCAATCCATCCCACTCCCTCTCCCTCCCCCTTGGCAACCACAAGTCTATTCTCCAAGTCCATGAGTTTCTTTTCTGTGGAAAGGTTCAATTGTGACATATATTAGATTCCAGATATAAGTGATATCATATGGTATTTGTCTTTCTCTTTCTGACTTACTTCACTCAGGATGAGAGTCTCTAGTTCCATCCATGTTGCCACAAATGGCATTATTTTGTTCTTTTTTATGGCTGAGTAGTATTCCATTGTGTATATATACCACATCTTCCTAATCCAATCATCTCTCGTTGGACATTTGGGGTGTTTCCATGTCTTGGCTATTGTGATTAGTGCTGCAGTGAACATGCGGGTGCATGTGTCTTTTTTAAGGAAAGTTTTGTCTGGATATATAATGCATATTTAAATGGCAAATTTAGAAAGTCAGATAATATTATGAGCTGGCGATAATATGGGGAACCATACATTTTCATGTACTGCTGGCAGGAATATCAATTGGCACAACCACTCTGGAGGAGTAATCTGGAGGTGCTTAATGAATTAAATATGCATAAACCCTGTGACCAAGTTTATAGTTCTGGAACAGATCCATTAAGATTCATGTGCAAGTATGCTTATGGAATCATTTTTATGTGGTAGCACTGAAGAGAACCTGGACATTTATAACTAGTGGACTGGCAAATAAAATGGGATCTATGCATATGATGAGAATACCATGTAAGATCAGAACTAATAGTCCAGATACATGTCTTCATCGGCTCAAGCTACTATAACAAAATAACATAGACTGGGTGGCTTAGACAACAGACGTGTATTTTCTCATAGTTCTGGGGGCTGGAAGTCCAATTAGAGTGACAGCATTGTCAGTTTCTGGCGGGTAAGGGCTCTTTGCTGACTTGCACCTGGTATCTTCTTCCTGCATCCTCACTTGGCAGAGAGAGAGAGAAAGCAAGCTCTCTGCTGTCTCTTCTAAGAGCACTAATCCCATCATGAGGTCCCCACCCTCATGACCTCATCGAACTCTAATTACTTCCCAAGGGCCTCAGTCTCCAACTATCATCACATTGGAGTTTAGGGCTTCAACATATGAATTGGGGCAGGGTAGGGAGGGAGAGGGACACAAACATTTAGTTTGTAACAATACACCTAAAGCAACATGAATAGATCTCGAACAAAAATGATGCTGAGTGAAAAAGTAATAAAGGAAATTTTGTAGTGCGATATAATTTATGCAAAAACCACTGTAAAATTTCAAGATTATACATGGGTGATGGATTAAAAGGGTGCATGTTAAGTATATTCGGATGGATGTCTATGGGGGCAGAAGGGAAATGAGACTGGAGATGGGAGAAGGGAAAAAAATAAATAAATAAAGAGAGGCCTTGTAATGAAGACGGTATGCCAATAAGCAAGAAATATGAATGACTCAAGTCTGTGAACCTTGAAGTCAAAACAACCAGAAAAATATTTATAAATTTAAGGAATCTATTGCTGTGTTTCAATACTAGTTCCTATAAATAGACAAAAAAGTTTCCTGGTATTTCTTTCTTTCTTTCTTTCTTTCTTTCTTTCTTTCTTTCTTTCTTTCTTTCTTTCTTTCTTTCTTTCTTTATTTATTTTTGGTGTTTTTAGGGCTGCACCTGCGGCATATGGAAGTTCCCAGGCTAGGGGTTGAATCAGAGCTGTAGCCACCAGCCTACTCCACAGCCACAGCAACCCAAGCTGTGTCTGCGACCTACACCACAGCTCACGGCAACGCCAGATCCTTAACCCACTGAGTGAGGCCAGGGATCAAACTTGTGTCCTCATGGATCCTAGTCAGATTCGTTTCCGCTGAGCCAGGTCAGGAACTCCCTCCTGGCCTTTTAGATGTGAACTTTTAAATTCTACAGATGAAGAAGACATCTGTGTGTACCTCAGGGTCATATGAATAGTGTGTAAGTAGTCAAGATGATTTGTATGTAAATGAGAGACTAGATTCTAAAATCAAGACTTAAAATATTTTCAGAATGAGAATGAGGTCTGAAGTTGGGGCATGATTTTTTTCAAAGACACTGCCATGGTGGAAGGGTTATGTGTAGGCAGGAGGGTGATCTCTGAAGAAGAGTGTCTCAAAGTTAAATTCAAGAGCATTCAGCGCAAAAAAAAAAAAAAAAGGTTGATAAATGATGCACAGTGTTTATGCCTCTATCTGGCTTTTGGGAGGTGGAAAGAATGATGCACGGTTTGAAAAGAAGTTGTGGGGGGCAGGGAGAAGTTTCTTCAAAAAGGGGAGCAAGATGGAGAAAAACAGTTATGGAGAAGAGTGAGAGCAGAGGTTGTCCTGCTCAGAGAGACTTGGTGATTAGAGATCGTGTTAGATTGAGGGGGGTTAGAAGAAGAGAGAGCCTTTTCTAAATGAGAATTAAGAGTCTAACACTTAACTCTTAGCCAATCAGCCTGAGAGGAATCTCCCTGATAACCCACCTCGCTTACACTCCATTGTGTAGTGTTACTGTTCTCCACTGCATGTGACCATAGGATGTGGTGTGAAAGCTGATGGGGGCAGGGCATGTAGACACTTTGAAAGTTGGCTTGGCTTGCCCAGCTCACTGGGTTCCATTTTAGTGGGGAAGAAATGAAAGACTGATGAAAAAGAGCACTGGAACTGAAAGTTCCAGAATCATAATTGCGAGTGGGTGGGCCAGTTAATTGACCTGAAGGATACAACGCATTTTTTTGCCCATTAGATTTTACTAACAAAATAAGAGACATATTTGTCCTGAGGGCACGACCTACAGTGGGGATTTACTTCATTTTAAGGAACATTATTGGGTACCTCTGTAAGCCCAGATCTGAGTTTAAAATATTTTTTGAAAAATCCCATGATGTCCAATTCTCAAAGAATTTATTGTCAACGAGTTGTCTAGATTCTCTAAATTAAATGTAGCATTGACATTTGTATAGCTACACCTGAGCCATCCTCTTAGGGAATGGGACTATCAATTGTTGTCAGGGCAGTGGGGAAGGGAAAGAACTTACTATGTATCAGGCTCCAGGACTGAGCTTGTTATATATTCTTTCATTGGAATTCTAAAAATGAGGTCCTTGGAGAAACAGAAGAAATTGGGGATATTTTCCCTAGAGATGAGGGATGTGTTGGTTGTCTCTAGATGTCCGAGGATTTGTCATTTGCAGAAACAGAACTGTGCTCCAGAGGGAAAACACTAGGCCGTAGAAGGAACTTTTCGAAGGGATAACACTGCTTAATGGGTCAAATAAATCAAAAGTATAATAACATTAATAGTCACAGCTTCCATTTACTGATCACTTACTAAGCGCCAGGCTCTGTGCTGAGCATTTTAAATCCATTATCTTAATTTGTTCTCTCAGAAATGCAATAAGCTAAGTGTTCAAACCAACTCTTCCAAAAACTGGCATAAGAGAAAAACAAAGTTGGCTGCATTGAAAAAATTTGCCCCTACAATTTAATCAAATTAAGACGAATCTTTTCAGTAGCAGTATTACTTTTTCACTAGATACGAGGACACGGGTACCCTACTATACCAACATCTACCTCCCTTTGTGATTATCATTTCTTGAACTGTAGTCACTCTTCCCCATTTTCTGAGGGACAGGCTCTCAGGCTTCCCTGACGCTCCAGGTCCTGCGGTCATCCTACGTGACCTCAACAATATCCATGTTGGAAGACCCATCCCACACAATCTGGCCTCGTACCTCCCTGATCTTTAACCTCTTACTACCTAAACCATCACCAGCTATTTGACCTCACTGGACATGGCTTCACCCCCTAGAAGACTCAACTCCAATATCCCATTGTGACCAAAATCTCATAGCAATGGCTAAGTTCCATGTCATCTACTCTTTGGCCTCACAAGACCTCCAGTGTCTTAAATCCTTCCTTTTCTGTTTATTTCCTTCCTCATCTAGGCAGGATCTTGGGGCATATTTATTTAGTACTGACCGCATCTTCCTCCCCCTAACCTCCGAATACTATGTCTGAACCATGTAGCCTCAGCTTTGGATCCCTCCAAACATACGATTTCCCTAATCCCATAATGCCCACTGTGGAAGAAAGGAGCAGCACTCCATACATTGGTGCCTATAATAGTTTTCAACCTCAGCTGGGCCCTCAGGCTACTCAGCAACCCTTTCAAAAGCCCCAGGTCATTCTGTCTCCTTTTCTCTTACCATTTGCATTCCAAGTTTCTCCATTCTGCTTCCTGTATTCTGTTTAGAAATTCTCTGCCAAATGCAAGGCTACTTAGAATCTCTACTATGTGTTCCTCTAGAAATTTTATTAAGTCTTTAATCCATTTTGATTCAATTTTTGTATGTAGTATGAGATAAAGACTGAGGTTCAATTATTTTGAACACAGTTATCTCATGGGTTCAGCACCAGTTGTTAAAAAAAGACTTCCCTGGTCTCAATAGTCAAATGTTTGTCTATTTATGGACTTCATTCCCTTCCATTGATACTGCCTGTTTCTATACAAATACTTCACCATCTTGATTATCATACCTTTATAAAGAATCTTAAAACCTGATTATCATACCTTTATAAAGAATCTTAAGATCAGGAGGTTTTTCTTTGTTCTTTAAGTTGTTTCGGCACATGTATATCTTTTGAATTCCCATTTAAATTTTAGAATCAACTTGTCAATATTTTCAATAAAATCTGCTGGGGTTTTTATTACGATTGTGATAATTTTATAGATCAATTTGGCGAGAACTGATACCTTAACAATATTGAGTCTTTTGATCCGTAGCATAGTATGTCTCTCCATTTATTAGGTCTTTTAAGTTTCTCTCAGCAATGTTACATATGAATCTTCCACAGTTTTTAAAATTTACTCCTAAGGATTTTATGTTATTTAATGCTATTGGAAATAATATTTTTAAAAATTTCTGTTTCCTTTTGTTTGTTACTAGGATACTATAGATTTTTGTATATTGATCTTGTATCCTGCAACCTTGCTAAACTTACTTATTACTTACAGTATCTTTTGTGTAGATCCCTTATGATTTTCCACAGAGATGATCATGTAGTCTGAGAATAAAATATCTGTTTCCAATCTGAATGGTTTTTTCTTTTCCATTCC